>NC_140590.1:897220959-907220959 GCF_964204655.1 Triturus cristatus | reverse complement strand
ATGACACCTATGTTACTGTGCAATAGTTTTAGTCAAGACAAAAGATCATTTCTTTTCTCTTTTTGGTGCACTTAAAACACGTTCTCTACAGCAAATGCATACGTATTAGAGAATTGTTCATATTGTTCGAGAAACTGATCATTTGAAATTCTTTTTTTTCTCCACTGTGTTATTTGTTCAAGAGTGTAATAATGCACAGCCACTAACTGGCACGTCTCTCATGATCTAATCGCACCCAAGACAGGGAACGACCCCCCTCAACATATCAGAGCCTCCTCCTCACTTCTGGCTTCGTATTAGCACCCTGGGGACCACACACCTACTCACCTTCTCCCTAAACGCCTGGATACCCTCTGACATAACAGAACATAACATACATAATGTAACATCTGTATTCCAGTCTAAACATGGTGTAATAATCAAACGCCATTCTCCAATGCGGGTCCGTATTCCCTTAAGTGCGCACAAGTCAAAAGTTGTTTCTCTAAAATGTATTTAGTTATTCTTAAAACTCGCTCTCCGTCATTCTAGTAAGACAGCGGATTTGCTTATGGTGTTTTTGGTACTAAAACCATGGGACTTTGAATTCCGGCCTTCTTTAAAGAGAACTTCCCATGTTATTCAGTTATTATGGTGCATTATTTCATAAACACTAAAATATAGGGGGATTATGAGTCTGGTATGAATGATACGATGAGCCAGACAGGTATGGCTTTCGGTGAAGCCATTAGCAGAAAGAGATCTAGACGAATATTTCAACGTGAATCTCAAGTATGTTTTATTATCTCATCTTAAAACGTTCATCATTTTAGCAGCCTTTTAGAAGTATGAAGGTAATTGAAGTGACGTGTGCGCAGGCCTGAGTCTCACAGCTGTGGGAACTGCCAATTAACCTTCCACCGTTGCCTGACAGATGGGACCCTAAGACTTTCCGAATCGAAGTTTTGCAGGAGGGCAGCCTTACTCCAGTCTTCCCTTTTATTAAACGTCTTAAGGGCTCGCTTATCAAGTGGTGGTTAAAGGTTAAGTGGCACTTACCGCGGCTTACAAGTTGACTAGTTGAGAGGATTTCAACTGTTTGCTGCATCAGCAACCCTGTGGGAACTGGGGTTCAGAAAGATCATATACATTTGGCCGTGGTAAATGCATCTGTTCTTTGTATCGTCTGGGTAATGCAAGTTGTATAGCAACATACTGCAATCGTAAGCAGGATGAGACTATCGCATAGAACGGTGGAAGGCAGAAACATGGCCATTTTCATCAAAAGAGAGCCATTTTGTAAATCTCCAGGAATCGCTTGCAAAAGCACCTGCTCAGCCGTTGTACCTTTGATTTTCTGTAAATGTTCTGGTTTGAGGCATTGTAGCCATAAAAATAGACTTGAAAAGTAGTAACCGTGATGCTGGTATCAATACAGCGAAGGCTAACTCGCCTGTGGCGCAATTCTGCACTTAAAACGCTCTTGCAAAAACATTTTAAAAACCAATAGGTTGATCTGTTGTGATCTCTCAAAATCCTGAGCATCAGCAAAGTCATATCCATCCTGAGTTTTGGATTGAACTACACCAGATGCCGAGTTGTACGTGCGTATTCAAGCCACAGTGCTAATGTTAAAAATGCAGACACTAAGGGGCAGATTTATGTTTCCTGGCACATCCCTGCAAATCAGCAGGGATGCGCCAGGAAAAATGCGTCACACAAGTTTACCCTTGCGCCACCACAGATGCGCCGCATTTACAATGCAGTGCATCATGGCGCAAGGAGAAACAGATGCGTGACGCATCTGATGGCGTAAGGGCGGCGCATTGCTGGAGTCGTGTCGCAAGCACGACGCAACTCCAGCAATGCTCAGGGGCTGCCCATACCGAACATGCTGCGTCATGCCTTACGCCTGCTTCAAGCAGGCGCAGGGTTTTGACGCAGCAGCGTCAGAAAAGTGACTCAGTGAAATCTTGTAGATTTCACTGCGTCACTTTTCCGGGGCTTTTTCCGACGGAACGCCCACCCTGCATACATTAAACCTGACGCAGGTTTAATGTAGTGCAGGGCTATACAACGTGACGCATCTCCCTAGATGCGTCACGTTGTAAATAAGGCGCAACATGGCGCATGGTTTACGCCACCGCTGCATCACAGAAGTGACAGAACGGCGGCGTAAATGTCTCGCAAGGGGCTTGTAAATCTGCCCCTTGGGGCGTAATTCCTATTTCATGTGTTATTATCCATATTTAGTCCTGGGGCCTGATCACAAAACATTTTTGAGTCGTGCTATTGCATGCCCATGGTGGTAAGTACGACAGTGCTTTAAGCAAACATTGGTTGCTTATGAAATCAGAGTCATGCAGGCAGTAAAGCTTGCCAAAGATATTCATGAATATGTGGGATGTGTTGTTTTCCATACACAGCAAAACATCACATAGTAGATACTTTCAAGCGGATCACTACAATTTGTTTAATCTTTGTGACAACCTGTGAGCACACATCTAGAGCTTGTGCAAAAAATAGTAAATCCAACAGCATATCATGACTGCATTGTAATAACAAATTAATATACAAAGCCAATTAGCTAACGGATTGTAATTTTATGGTAGGCTAACACATTGAAATTACAAACAGTTCCTAAAAAAGGCGTACATCATTGTATGAAAAGGCCCCTTTTTGCAGGGCCACCCCCGTTTTGTTGCTGAATTTTATTTCTGTATTTAAACTCTGCACACTGGGGCACTGCAGTCCAGTGCCCAGTATATGTGCACTAACCCCTGAAACATGCTGAAAGTGGCTAATCCCTGATTGGCCTATTAAATGAGGTGAGGGGCAAACTCCACTCCACCGGCAGAGTTAGCGGAGTATTGAAACTCTGTGCTCCGCAAAAAGCACAGAGTTCAGCAAAAACTCTGCCCACTGCTGTGTAGTGGAGTTTACCAGCGTTCAACACTAAATGGCCCCAAATTTGATTGTGAAGAAGCCGAAGGCACTCCTGTACACTATAGCACAACACTTGTGAAGAGGTAGTTTAGATTGATTGAGACTGAGAGAGACATAAACTTCACTCTGCAGTAAACCAATGAGGGAGCACATCATGGGGCTGTTGAAAATATTGGCTGGCGCACATTCCGATGCATTTTGCACTCAAGTTCTAAGGAATCTGCACTGCATTTTGAACAGTGTTACTGACGAGTCGACATGGTGTGAACAAAGGCAGATACTGTCGGCAACACAGGTAGGTACCACAAAGGTAAGCTTCTTGGTATGGTTGGTCGTTCTGTTGATAAATCCATCAGCAATCATAACACACAAACATATGTATGAAAGTAAAGTAATGCTTAATTGGCAAGAAGTACAAATGCACACATTTGGCACAACCCTTTCCCCTCCCCCACTTCCTCCTTCCGTTTCTTTTCCTTCTCCCTCGCCCATTATCCCTCCCCCTTCTTCTGCAGAGGTGTCTTGTTGTTTGTGTTTTTGTGGGTCAGGGACCAGATCATCCCTACTCTCCCCAGTTGTGGAGCTCCTCAGAATTTGGTAGAGTTTTTCTGCAACTCCCTGGTATTCTGCAGAGTGAAACTCTGTGAGCTCCGTCCAAGCCAACTATTTATATAAGGCCATAGTATATGGTGTAGACATGCCACCATTGAATGAAAAGTTATATGCCACCTCTAGACCACAGCACGTATTTTGCTATCCATCACTATGATAAAGGAAAACATGGCTTCAGGCCTACCATTGTAGCCTGAGTTTTGCAGTGTAAAGCCTGCCATGCAACCCGGTTAAATAACCATTTTGACTGGTAAAAATCTTCCTTTTAAATATTATTAAGTCACCACTATGTAGCACTTGCAGCCCATAAGGTAGTGTGCATGATACTTAAAAGTGGGAGATGTAAAACATTAATGTTAATGTCCCTACAGTGTTAAGGCCCAAAAAGCTATTTTCAATGTGTAAGGCCTAGCTCTCCTTTGTAGAAAATCAGGGTACTGTTTAAAATACTAATACTGTACCTCAGGAATGGGATCAGCTAGGAAAATAACTAGACTACTATATTTTAATAGTTATTAAAAATCCATTTCAAAGTCAAGTCGGAGTCTTAATAAATGTTAAGGTAAAGTAACATTTAAAAATGTATCTTTTACCTGCCTAAAATCTAAAAAAACAGTATGCTTTATCACTCCAGCTACACCCAGCCAGTTCCCAGCTTTGAATGAGGTGTGAATGAGTAGGAAAATTCATCCCAGGAGCTCACAACAGGCTGAACCTGAGCAGGCATTGATGACAAAACGCACAGCTCCCATTATTTCTGCTCCGGGCGAGAGAGTGGGCATTTAGTGTGTATGTGGCGCTTTATTGTGTGCAAGCAGGCATGCATTTGGAAACTGCTGCATGTGTATGGCGAGTGAGGTTGATTTTGAGTATGACTCTGTAAGAGAAGTTGAATTGGAAGAATTCTAAGGAACAATCCTAGACCCTTTGACGTGAGCATAGCTCACATGAACGGAGAGTCAGGACAAAAGCCTCTTTTTGAAGTGCTGTGAAATTCAAATCCCTTTCTTGCTTCATTCTACTCTGAGATGTAGATCGTTATTGTATTAGCCAGGTGATAAAGAATTTTGTGCCATTGTTTTATAGCACCAACATTGAATACCTACCTCCACCCACTTTCCCATTAAACATGCAGAACAAAAAAGATAGGTTGCATACCCTGTGTGAAGGAGACCACCCCCTCCACTCCCTTCAAATTACAGCTTACACAAAACAGTGATAGTCTCTGAGGTATACATCTGAAACCACAAGGCTAGGTTAAATGATGAGCAGGAATTTTCACTGACCAGTGTCCCGAATTATTCAGCAGTGTGAAGGCCTGTATCATTCTAAAATTGCTGCTTGGAAAAAACTTAGAGAAAGTGCCTGCAAGTTGGACTGACAAAGTGGTACTGGAAGAATCCTGACAGATGTGCGCTGCCTAGAAGAAGGGATCCACAGCTCAAAATCCCTGACAAAGAGAGCTTTATTGAGAGACTATAATTCTACAACACTCAGCATTGTGTGGGAGCCCAGGAGAAAGTTGAGTTTGCCAAGCACCTTGGTAAGTTCACATTCTCCCTGACTTCCTGTGTGGCCCTGGTTGCTTCCTTCCTTGTTGTGTTGCCCCTACTAGAGATTTAAGTGTGCTCAGCCTTCCCTTCAGTCTGAAGGTATATTGGAACCTAGGGTTCAGAAACTCTAAGCCTGTATGTCATTGGCAGGTCTTCTTAGCAACACATGAAGTGTCTTCTTCCTACACATGAATGGCATACTATCTCCAGAGGCAACACAAAACAGCAGAATGAGACTGGAAGGCTCATCTTATTCCAGAAAATAATAGACAACAGGAAGGAAAAACATAGATACCAGAAAACCTTTCAGCTGACCAGGCCAGTGAAGTGGTGAAGAGCAGAAACTGGAGAAGGCGGTTTATTCATGGAGTCCAGTGAGAGAGCAATCAAGAAGAAACAATTGTGACGCAACTTGACTCAACTGGGACCTCTTTTTACAGGGCAAACATAGGAAGTCACAATTCAGGAATTGATTCAGCCATTTTGGAATGGGAAATAAAATGTTCTAAAACAATAACATTATAATATATAGTACTGGTGGATTGCTGGAAATAATTTAAGACCAATAGTACAAATGTGACTCAATAACCTGCAGCAAATAATGTGTTGACACTGTTATTAATCTCTTGAATTTACGCTACAGCATTAGTTGTGTACCCGTATCTACTGAGACTGTATAGTAGTGACTCCCCTGACCTTATCTGACTGTTAACTGGGGCTCTATAATTAGAATGCACACATTTCTCCCAGTGCTCACTGCCACTGCGGTCCAGAGGTCCTGGTGTACAGGCAAAGGCACTTGCTTGCATCGTTAGTCTCCCCTCAGCTTCCGCTATTGCTCGCATTTGTGTTCTCTGGCTTACCGCCTCTTCCCCAGAGGAAGACTAGCCTCTTTGTCATGTTTTGGTTGGAGTGTTGTTTAGGACAGTGCAGCTTCCAAATGGAGTGCAGCATTTATTGTAGTCTCTTCCCTGCCAACCTTCCTAAGTAGTGGACAGTCACTCTCTACTGAATCATTTGGCAGTAGGTGGGCATAAAATGTCACCAGCAACATTGCAGGTTTGTAAAAAGGAAGTTCAATATTTGGGACAAAAAACTGAAAAAGGAGTCGGGAAAGTATCACAAGATCGAATGAATGTGATCTTGCAAATGGGACCCCCAGAACACAAAAAGAATTTCAAATGTTTCTGGGCATGGGCATACTGCAGACAGTGGATCCGTGCTTTTTCACTGATTGCTAAGCCATTACAGAGATTGACTCACAAAGATGTAGTCGATCCAATACAAATGGATGAAGAAAGCATGAAGGCTTTTGTTGCGTTGCGAGATAGTCTTTGTCGAGCACCTGCATTGGGTATGCCAGATTATAGCAAAGAATTCACATTGTTCTGTTGTGAAAGAGATGGGTGTGCACTTTTAGTTTTGGCGCAGACACATGGAATGGCACGTCGTCCAGTGGCATATTTTTCTGCTACTTTGGACTTAGTGGCTGCAGCGTTGCCAGGTTGTTTGAAAGTAGTGGCTGCTACTTGTGTGAGTCTGGAGCAGAGTGAATCAATTGTGATGGGACATCCAGTGAGAGTGTATATACCACATTCTGTTGAAATTTCTTTGACACGAACGAAGACACAGCACATGACGAGTAGTTGGTTGACTAGGTAAGAGAGAGTGATTTTGGGTGCTGAAAATGTGACAGTAACAAGATGTATGACATTTAAATTTAATCCAACAACTTTATTGCCGAGTTCGGGTTGTAAAGAAGTAAAAGATGAAGCAGAACATGATTGTTTGGATGTGACAGAGTTGTGTACTAAACCAAGGCCTGACATAAAAGATGTACCATTGTCAGAGTCAGATTGTGTGAAGTTTGTAGATGGTTTTTGTCTGAGAGATGAGAAAGGTGTTTTGCGTGCTTAATATGCTGTATGCCATAGTTCTTGAAACATGTTGCCTAAAAGGGATAAATTCAGCCCAAATTTCTGAATTGGTCTCTTTTTTGGTCAATTGCAAATGCAACATGGATTTCTGACTTCTTCATGAACCCCTATTAGAAACAGTAAACATGTAAAAGATTTATTAAATACATTACAATTGCCCAAAGTGATTGTGGTGGTCAAATGTCTGGCACATAAATCAGGAAATGATTATGTGACCAGTGGGAACAGATATGCAGATCAAGTTGCTCGTTTCGGTGCACAAAATTCAGTTTCAATTAACAAAGGAGCAGAGAAAAAGAATACAAATTGTCACTTGATGTTGTCTACAGGAGATGAAGTTAGACAGTTGCAGGAAGAAGCCAGTGAGGAAGAAAAAAAACTTTGGCTAAAGTCAGGATGTGCAAAGAGACCTGAAGATGAAATATGGGTGTATGTAGATGAAAGACTAGTAATGCCAGATTGTTTACTTTCTCAAATGGCAAGGATGTACCATGGAATAACACATGTGGGAAGAGATGCTATGATTAGACTCTTCAAACAGTCATTGTATAACCCCAAGTTTAGGGTTATTGCAGAGAGTCTAAGCCAGAGGTGTGTAGTGTGCCAGCAGCAAAATCCAGGTAGAAAGACTTTTGTTAGTTGGGGATGCAATGGAAAAGCAGTAGGGCCTTTAATTAGGCTACAGGCAGATTTTATTGAACTTCCCCCTGGTAATGGACTGAAATATGTTTTGTGGTTTGTCTGTTTTCTCGTTGGGTGGAATGATATCCAACAAGAAGAAATGATAGTCTAACAGTTGCTAAATTGCTTTTGAGTGAGATTATTCCTAGATTTGGATTTCCAGTCTCTTTAGAAATGGATAGAGGTACACATTTTAATAATGAAATAATTCGGATGATTTGTGCAGCACTACAAATTGAGCAAAAGCTGCATTGTGCGTATCGACCAGAAGCCTCAGGTGTGGACAAGCAGATTAATGGCACAATCAAATCCAGACTGTCAAAGGTGTGTGCATCCACAACACTGAAATGGCCAGATGCTTTACCCCTGGTATTGATGAGTCTGAGAAGCATTCCTGATAAAAAAGACTAGATTATCACCACATGAAGTAATAATGGGGAGAGCAATGAGCCGCTTCTACCAGCAAACCAACTGAGGATTATTACGGGTGATTTAGTGCTTGATTATTGCAAACGATTGCCTGATGTGGTGCGTTCTGTGTCTCTTTAGGTTGGAGAAATTGGTACCACAACCCAGCAAGAACAAGCACATGATTTAAGTCCAGGTGAGTGGATCCTGGTGAAGAAGCATGTGATAAAGTCATGTCTGGAACCTGGGTGGCATGGCCCTTACCAGGTAATACTGGTGACGACGACAGCAGTGAAGTGTGGTGACTTGCCAAACTGGATACACGCAAGTCATACAAGAAGAGTCCCAAGTCCACTTGAAAGACAAGAAGAAGAGCAGCAACTGCTGGAGAGACAAGAACCAGAAGCTGTAGTACGTGAAGCCACAGAGTCTGAAGCTACAGATTGGGAAAGTGTTGAACACGTGATTGATCCGGGAAAAAGTCAAATAAAGTGGGCACCAGCTACTGGGTCTTGTAAGACTGCTGTTGGAGATGACAATGGAGAAGTGTTGAGTGAAAATCAATCGCAAGTACAACAGAGAAAAGGACTGAGTAAGAGAACTTGTGTTTTTGACACGGATTCAGAAGAAGCAGTTCAAGTAAAGAAAGTGAGAGAAGGTCATGTGTGGCCAAAAGGAGTGAAAAGACTGAAATACACTCTGAAACAAAATTCACCAGATATGATAATTGAAGTACCGGATCAGACTGAGCAAAGTGAGTCTGAAGAAGAATCAGTTCGAAAAACAAAAAGAGTAAAGGTTTTGAACATGAAATACACAGCTCCAGAATGGAAATATGTGGTGTTGGAAGAAATTGAAAACACAGATCAGAGCAAAGAAAACGCTGGTCCAGAGCAAAGTGAAGGAAACGGTTTTGAATCACCTAAAGAACTGTATAAATTAAAGTGAATAAATTTGAAAACTCATTGAAAAGAATTGCAGAAAATCAGAGCAGAGATCTAAAGAAGAAGTGGATACAAACAACATTTTAAAAAGGAAAAGAGGGGGTAAAGAAGAAAAGGCATAGAATGTGAGATACACTACTTTGGATAGATTTTATAGATTTTTTTAGTTTTCCTTAGTATTTTTAGTTTTTTTTTTATTCTTAAGAATTGATACAAATTTCCCCCTCTAGTAATGGCAAATACAGCAGAGACTGGATATCAAATTTCGTAGTTTTAAATGTAGATGTATTAATGTTTGCTTAGTTAGTATTTTACTGCTAATGATGGTGTGGTTAATACTATGGGGTCCATTGGGATGGCGACGCTAGCGGTGCTGGAACCGGCTGCCAGTGGTGCAGCGGTCCCGCACCACCAATTATGATGTGACCGCCACCGTGGTGGTCACATCCCGCATATTCAACTGTGAGCAGCACCCGCCACAATGTAGAAAATGCATGGGCATTCACAACGTGAGAGGCACTGTGAAGTGCCTGCCTGCCACCTTGTGTATGCCAATGTAGGGGGGTACCATGGGTACCCCCAAGTGTAGCCCTCCACCACCCGGGGGCCCACAATGGGCCCCCAAAGCGATTCCTGCATGCCTTTCCATGGCCAAGTCTCCACCATGGAAAGGCATGACACCGCCCACATCATAAGCCTGCAAGGCACTGCCACCATATCCTAGGCCTTTTCCGCCCGGTAGGCAATCGTGACGGTACTACCCACCATGCTAATGTGACGGGGTAAAAGGCCTTCCATCAGGGTGTTTTGGCGGGCGGATACCCACTGCCGGTTGGGCGGTGGCGAGCTGCCCGCGATGCTAATAGGCCCCTAAGTGTTGTTGTGCCTGTCCTAATGGTAACTAATCATAGAAATAATACTAATTTAAGTCTTAAAGAAGACTCACAGACTAATATAGAGCAGATGAAAGATGACAGCATCTATCAACATGATAAATCAATTAATGTTTTCTCGTTAGATGTCTTTACCAAGTTATTGTATGAGTATGTTGATACAATGAATGTGAGAGATTGTTACGTGTGCACGCAATTACCGTCGTCTGTCTCAGAGGGGGTGACATATCATCACCCTCCTTTAACATATGGTGTGTGTTGTAGTGTACTAACTAGTTTATTTTACGAGAAGGGAAGTTTGCATTATTTTTATTCTAACATGGATTTGGTATTTTCAGAAATTTCCATTAGAAAGAACATGAATAAAATATATAGTGCTCAGAATGCAGAATATATGGTAGAATTTTTTCATACTACACAGACAATAGATGCAGTACATGCACGTAGACATAATCTGACTTGTAGTTTATGGTTCAAAGAAAAAGAGTTCATTAATATGGTAGGCGAAAAAGGCAAGAGTTTCAGAGAAAAGCTGCTGAGCAAAAGTCTCATGTACCTCCATGGGCTTTCGGAGAAGGAGATTATAAGAAGGGCAAGACTTACGCTGCCATGACCCTAGACTGGTCTCTTAGAAGGAAGCTTTGTTTGCTTAGACAAAAGACTGACTATAACAGTTATTTAATTGATTCTAGTGAATGTGATCATACCTTTCTAATAACGGGAGGATGGGGACTAAAAGGAGGAACTGATCCTGTTTTTCCAGGAGTATATTATGTGTGTGGTAAGAATGCCTACTACAGGTTGCCTGCACATATGTATGGATGTTGTTATTTAGGCATAGTATTTGCAAAAAATTATCATTTGGATAAGAATTATAGAATCAATGAAGTAAAGAATGAACTAATACATAATAAGAGAGGAGCGAGATTTTCAGAAATAGTGGGCAATATTTTTGGAGTATTGATACCCTCAGTTGGAGTTATTCTGAATTCGCATAAAATTAGAAAATTGTCCACAGTGGTTGATCGTTTATCAACAGACACTGCTGGTGGATTTTTAATGATTGATACGGAAATTGTGGCAATTAGGTATATGGTTTTGCAAAATCGACTTGCCCTTGATGTGCTATTGGCAAAAGAGGGTGGAGGCTGCAATATAATGAAAATACAACAATGTTGCACTTATATTCCTGACAAGAGTAAAAGTCTTGAGAGATATATTAATAATATCACAAATCTTCATCAAGATTTGGCTGATTTGAAGGTTGATGGTACTTGGGAGACAATTGGTAAGAGTTTTTCCCCTGTGGGTAATTATTTTTCTATCTTTGGAAATACTGTACTAGGGAGAATACTAGCATCTATCATTGCAGTGGCAATACTGATATTAATGGTTTAAATGATCTATAAGTGTTGTAAATGCAAGAAAGATTCGCCTGAAGATAAAAGAAGGACAAGAAAGAGTAAGAGAGATGAGATAGAATTAGAGGATATGAAAGGAAATTACTATGAAGTCATGAAAGACTTAGATGGAATAATGTTGAAAATAGAGAGAACAACTGCTTTCTGATAAGTGATAATTTGTATTGGTGGGTATTTGGTGATGGCTCAAAAATTCCATCAAAGGAGAGATTGATGGAGGAGGGTTTTCGTGAAATAAAACCTGTTCGGATTGAACCCTCAGTAACATTTATTAACGGTGGCAGTGAAAATGAAGCGTTAAAACAACTAACATGAGGGAAATCTACTGTGCAAGCATGTACTAAAGTACTGCTGCTTTTAATGCACGTTATTAATGTTTGCTAGGAAAAGTAATATGTAACATGGGTTGTGCATGGATAGATGTAGTATTGGATTGGTGCGTAGTGAAAAAACATTAAAAGTGAATAATATTGCCTGTGTTTGTTTTCCATAAAAGTATGCTTTCCTACTCTGCATAGACTATGGGGTAAATAAAATAAAAGAATAAATGACAGAAAATTTAGAAGTTTGAAAGTGAAGAGGAAGGTGGACAGAGATTTTCCTTCAAGAATCCTGAGTGCCTGCCAAGCTCCTCGCATGAAAAATTATTTGATTCATCAAGCAGAGGAGCTGCTTTCTCTAGATAGGCACGAGCAGCACAAATGTAACAAAATTTGCTTCATAACTGGCAAAGAATGAAGAGAACATTTTGATAGTGGCTTGAATTATATTACCTGGGGTGGAAGTTGATGAGATTAATAAATAAAACAATGGGACACTTAGTGAGTTGATCATGCCGAGAGTGCTGTGACAGTACACCCCCTTCCTTAACCAATCAAGTGTAGAATAACTCTTCGTTAGATACAAATGTGGGTTGGGCATTTGGGTTTTAGGGTATAATTGAGGTTCCTGGTGGCAGGGATTTGGCAGACTAGCGTGCGGTTAGACTGTTGGACAGTCTGTTTTGGGAATCTTAGCTGTCATCGGTTTGCTGTCCTGTTCCTAATCCTATTTGCTGATTCCTGACTTAGTATTCGGCTCTTCAAATCTCCTTGAGAGGCCTTGCTGCTCTTATGGCCAGGGAGTAGATTTTCTATTCCTATTTGGGTTAGTATAGAATGAAATCTGAATTTGCATAATCAATTGCAAATGTATTTTTCCTTTTGACACTTTTGTCTCTTCGCCTATCCACTCTTTTATGCATTGTCATTGATATGAATTTGTCATTTTCTCTTCCAATGTTGTTTGCCTTGTGACGATCTATGGTTGTACTGTATGTTGGTACCGATGAGCATTATTTTACATTATTTGGATAAACATTTATAAAAATATAAATGAGTCTGTCATTTATTAGATGTGTGTATTAGTTTATAAGTATTTTAAGTTCTAAATATTAGGTTGCCAAACCCTGTCAACTATAAAAGATTGCATCGCCATAATTTGATAAACAAAATGAAGATTCAAATAGGTTATTGGTTAGTTTGGTATAAATTGGAATTACACTAACCCAGCATGAAGGGACTTGGTGGGTAATGAATTTGGGCCTTGTCTGTAGAAATGTATTAGTCCCAGATCGCTGGATCAGTACTGTGAGTTTGTGTTGCACAGGCAAACTGATTGATTAAAAACGTACACTTCAGGGAATCACAAGCGATACGACCTAAGATGGCTGCCTGACACCGGAGCTCCATGCTGCCTTGAACACTACTGCTGAATTTATGACAGTTTCCGTGCCGATATGCTCCTGAAGCGGGTACCTTATTGAGGCTGAATACGTGCCTCATGTGACGCTGCTGTCTTTTCTCCACCATGTTCCTTGCTGGACCCTGCATTTACCAGGTGACTCTGAAAGCTACTTAGCGGGCACCATTTCGTATTTTTGTATTTTGAGGATTTCTCCTCCGAGCTTGCCATTTTTGGATCAGAGACTTTATTTTTGCAGTTTATTTGAGTCTCCCGTTCATTTTTGCCATATTGACTGTACTTCTTGATGGGAAGGAGAGGTTTTTGAGAGAGATTTCACTGTTTGCTGAGTGCTCTCTGCCCAAATTAGGTTTTTACTTAAAATCTTTTCCTGGCCTTATCAACTTGCTTCATGGGCAGAAATAAGAATTTATTGCACTTTCATAAGAGAGGATATGTTGGAAGCATGCATAGGTGGCTGATAGTAATCAGATCAGATACATGGGTTCTTGAAGGATGGGTGGAAGGTGAAAGAGGATGCCTGCCTGGGTGGGTGACACAGTATGGGTGGATAGTACTAGATAGCAAGAATCATCAGCGGTGTTTGGTTCAAACTCAAAGCCAAGGCAAGCAAGGAAGGAGTGGACGCATGGGTGGTTGTTGGTGAAACCAACTAAGGTTTGTTAAGAGATATATTAAACAGAATGATAGACATTTACTTTAATTGATGTATGCCTGGATGTACTTTCATCAATAGACAGCATAGGTGGAGACTGTCACTGGAGAGTCTTACTTTTAAGAAAATGTAAAAGAAACTGCGCCAGAGAAGCAAAGCGGAGGGGAATATATAAGTAGTATTTTCAGAATACAGTTAACTCGCAGTAGTTTGCAAGCACATCTTATATATATACATATTATCAAGCCGAAGCGCCTTCCTCTGACTTCTAGCACCACTCCCTACCTATGTTAATATTTTCGATTGTGTCAGACAGCCTGCAAAGGGTGGCCTATCTGTTGGTTACACAATCAATGAAAGGAAAGTACCCTATGCAGTAGCGGTCGGTGATGGGAGTGCTGGCGGGCGGTGACATGGGGAGGGGCAGGGTGGGTGGGAAGTAAACTATGTATTACGGCCAAATACAGGTAAGTAAACATAAAAATAAATAAAACGATTTTCATTGTGCGCACTGCACCGCCAATACGATGCAGTGTGCGCAACGTAATTAGTTTTATTTATTTATATGTATTGTTTAATTACCTGTGATTGTCCGTAATCCATAGTTTACTACCCCCAACCTGTACCTTCCCACGTCACCGCCCGGCAGCACTCCCACCACTGACCGCTACTGACCTGATGTCGTATTACCATCTATAATATAAGCAATGATCATTGGATCTGATAAATAAAATGCCTTTTTGTAGTACCCAGGGTAGGGTGAAAGTGAAATTGAGCAATTGCCCTCATGTAACAGACAGAGTATGGCCAGTGCCACCCGTAATACAAAAATATGAGCTTCCCCACCTGCACACAGTAGTAGTAAATTAAAGTAATGTGAGTCTGCATCATGTGACTCGTATCTGTTTCTCTTGGGTGCAAGCTTAGCTGACTGAGCAGGCATGCCGGCTACAACAAGGTTTTGTAATTTCGCTAAACTAGAGATAAGAACAAGACGACTGGTGTGTACTGGAGTACATAGTGCTAGTATAATGTCGGAAACTACCACAAATGTTAGAGTCCGAGGAAGTAGGAGTATAGATACTTACCACAAATGTTATGTACTTTGCT
This sequence comes from Triturus cristatus, assembly GCF_964204655.1. Classification (NCBI taxonomy): domain Eukaryota; kingdom Metazoa; phylum Chordata; class Amphibia; order Caudata; family Salamandridae; genus Triturus; species Triturus cristatus. The sequence continues at coordinate 907,206,077 of NC_140590.1, read as the reverse complement.
TGCTAGTGATACTGTGCAACTATGTGTTGAATGAATTTTGTGTTACTGTTTTGCTAAGAGTATTGGTTACAACAATGTTCTTTTTCTTTCTTGATATAGATACTCCTTCCCAACCAAAACCTACAAGGAAGGAGTTGGCAGCAAGGGCACGGCGCTGTAAACTGGAGGCCATTTTGAGGAATATTGGCGGCTGGTGGCTCAGGCGGAGGAGGAGGAGGCGGCTGCAGCTGCAGCCTCCTCCAATGCCCCGGGCCCCAGTCAGGCCCTGCCTCCAGTTTTAAGGCGCTGTGGTCAGGCAGCCGTCCGCCGCCGTGCCTCTATATCTAACACTGATGCCCCCCACCCGTATGTAACTGCAGGGCATTTCGCCACCAGATGCTCCAAAGGATGGCCCGCTTGGAGGCGCACCTAGAGGAGCGTGTCAAAATCCTGGTTGACAAACACCTGAAAGCCCGCCGAATTTAGGACCTTGTCGATTTGCCCCTTTTTAAATTCCTTTTGTTGGTGCGTGGGTTTTGAGCGTTGGGGTTTAACTTTTTTACGGACATTTTGGACTTTGACTTTTGGACATTGGTTGGGGTTAGGGAGGGGGGTGGGTCAGGTCAGAGTGGGATAGTTTATTTTTGTTAGGGTATATTAAATTATATATTATTTACGTAAATATACGATGTTAATGTTTTGTTGGTGGGTTACTGTTTTATGAATTCAATTTACGTCACTTGGTTTGTTACTTTGTTTCCTTGCTGCTGCATGCCCGCAGCCAGTGTTTGATTTAAATGATCTGCCGATTTTGTAACACACAAAAAGATAGATGCGTTACCCCTCACTAAGTTATTTTATTTGTCCTACTAGTACTGTCAGTCTCTCCTCCTAGTCCATTATACCTCCCACCAAACGTATCTTACCTGTGATTGATGATGATGAAGTTCGGCACAGTGATGGCTGCATGGTTGGTTTCCCAAATGAATGGAGAAGATGCCTTTATTGTGGTGGTAGTAGTAGACACTGGCAATAGCATTTGAAAAAAGAAAGAGAAAGTCACTTGCCTGAGAGAGACCGTGGGAGGAGTAGTAGAACAAAGTAAAGTACAGCATGGGTGGGCAAGCAGAAGAAGATCCTTGCCCTGCCTTGAAATTCAATTAGTGTTGCTTTCACCACATCTGCCCCACCAAGCGTGTGATCAATTGTTGGTGTACGTTTAATGTAGTCACATCACACCTCAATATAAATCACACAGCCCGGGGGGAAGAGGGTTAGGCATTGATGATTGGATGGGAAGGGGAGTTTGGGGAAAGGTTTGACAAAGAAAAACAGACAGTATGCATGGACACAACAAAAGTAAAACACAATCTTGGAAGACGACCATGATCCATTATCAAAGAAATCTATAAAGGGAGAAAAAGGAAATGCATGCATGATGATGAAGAAAACTTGATGATTAATGAGTTGTGCTTGCTAACTACTACTACACAATTAGACTGTACAGGGCAGAAATTATTAATATGAAATTTTCATTGCCTGTCTACCCTCAGACCGAACCAAATTACATGCTGTACCAGGCTTACTTTTAAAGTAATCAAATACATTTAAAGATGAATGATGAATGATACTAAAGTTACTGTATTATCCTGGTCCAAATGTGGAGTTGCGTCATTCTCGTCATTCATCTTGGTCCTCCCTTCCATGGACACTCCGCACATCACCCAATCTTGGGTACCACTGCCTGCCTCATGCGGATTGATAAGGTTAGTGTGAGTTGTTTCTCCCACTAAAGCACAGGTTAAAGGCAGGCCTGTAAGTGTAGATGGAAAAACAAAAGGGGTATTGAAAAATAACTGAGTTAAAAAAAATAAACTCAATTACAGTGGAGTGGCAAGAAGAGAAGACAAGACTCTTGAGAGAACACTTTCAGACTGGGGTGGCTTGGATACATCGTGTCTACTCTACAGCATTAAGCTACAACAACAATGGGACAGGAGCCAGCACAGAACAGGCCAACCATGGCACAGGCCAGGCACCCTACCCCCATTTACCTTACATTTTGACAGAGCCAGACAAAAGGCATATGCACTGCAGCAACCTAGCATTTTCCAAATGAAGTGACTAAATCAATGCGCCAATGTCCCTCATACCACTACACTCTACTCCAGTCCACACCACTACACAGACATGTAGCCTAGGTCTGCTGTGGTTCTTGTTGAAACCTTTTAAGGCAGTCCATGAAACACAGTTATTCCATCAATTATCCGATCCAACTGACTGACTGTGTGCAAAGATAGTATGGTCAGCATCATGCCCGTGTGGTACGTGTTCTCCAACACCAACTCTGTCTGCAGTGACTGATTATGTTTATAATATATTCCATATTACAAAATTGCAACGGATATTGGCCTGCACCTGCAGTAGTAGGAGTACAATGTGGTTATTAAACAACAAGGAAACATTTACTGTCACTTGAGTCACTTTTACTTTGTAGATAAACTAGTATAGTTTGACTTCATGCACATTCACTCGTAGTCAGCAAGCATCCAATACAATGCATGCCATCATTCATAATAATCATTACCTGTCTTGCTCTTCTCTTTGGCTGTCAGATCAGATGCCTAGCCTTCTAACAGTGATGAGTTTCGGCTCGGAAACAAAACGGAAGATAGCTGAAGCCACGTTTCACTTCTTATGGAGGGACTGTTAGAGGCAACATGTATTGTACTATTCTCCATCTCCATCCAATGTCTGGCTTGCTTGAAACCTATTTAGGGAGAGTAAGGAAGATGGAGCAGGACTCTGAGGAGTGGAGTGGACACTTATGCACAGACGTGCAACTCCAATAGGGAAATAAAAAGAGGAGAGGGTGTTGATGGATTTGTTGTGATTAGATTTGAACCAGAAAAACAGATACACACACAAATAAAGGAAGGAAGAACAATTTGAAAGCCTAGTTGTCAGGGAAGAGGTGCTCGTCCTCAAACTCTGGTGGTTCGGACAGAAGTACGTCATGTAACCCACTACTTATGTCATCGAAGTCACTCTCCTCTTCCTGCTGTGATTCACATATTTTGTACTCCGGTGGTATAAAGTGCTGATTCATTTTGATCAGGGTTAACCTCTCCACGCTTTTGGGTGAGAGACTGGTCCTTTTCACGGTAACAATGGCACCAGCAGCACTGAAAACACGCTCTGAAGAGACACTTGCAACAGGGCAAGCCTCATACTTTATCGCCAGCCTGCTGAGCACTAGCCATTGGCTTCTTTTCCCATACCAATAAACCAATGGGCTTTGCTCCATGAAGACCTCTGTTGTGTCATCCAGATAGGCCTGAACGATCCGCTCAATGTTCAAGGGTGCTCCGATTTGCTTGGCCTCTTTTGCCTTTGCATCAGTAATGGACGTACAAAACCCTTTCCGTAGAAATCAATCACCTGCCGTTTTTTTAAATGTGGCTGATGATCCTGTTGGTGCTGTTGTTGATGTTATTGCTGGTAGTGTTGGTGACTGCTGGGAGGCAAACGCACTGCTCTCGGGCTCTGAAGTAGAACTTAACTCTGGGTGCCCTGTAGTACTTTTTCTGGCCAGGGGTGGCGGGTATCTAATTAAGATCCATTCGTTTTCAAAGTCAGTGTCTTCCTCAGCTATCAAAATGTTGTACTTGGCAACATCCACTTCTGAAAAAGGAATTACTTAATTACTGCTCAGCAATAATTTGTAACGTGGATCCAAAATTGAGGCAGTAATGTAATGTCGATGTGACACAATGTTATATTGAATCCTTGTATTGTCAGATAAGCAAACGGCTAAGGTGTTGCCAAATAATATGCGCCTACTTTGTCATCCACACCTGCGTACATTTCTGACACCTCCTTCAGCTCTTGCACTAGCATGTACAACAATGGGATAACTTGGCCCATAGTACAGTCCTCCCTGCTGACTTCACGTGTGAAGACCTCAAAAGGAAGTAGCATCTTTGTCAGGCATTTAACGAGGTCCCATTGGGCCATCTCAATGGTCATGCCTTTAACAGTAGGATCTCCTGACCTTTTCATGACATAAGCATTGAGTGGTATGTACTGCTCAAACAGACGCTCAAGCATGTAATAAGTTGAGTTCCAACATGTTGGCACCTCCTGGATGAGTGCTTTGACTGTCATTTTATGCTCACGTTGAATGACCCTCAGCTGCTTCCGGGCTTTAAAAGAATGGTTGAAATGTGTGCATATTCTTCTGCAGGTGGTCAGTAAGTTGCTGACTTTGCTTTCATTTTTCAGAAAGTCTTGAACAACAATGCTAATGCAGTGTGCCAAACACGGGACCCTGAAATAGCCACCATCTTTCATGGCCCTAACTACATTACTGCCATTGTCTGTGGCAACAAAACCAATGTTAAGCCCTCTTGGTCGCAGTCACTCAAACACCTTGCTGTTAAACTCATCCAAAATGTTTGCAGCAGTATGAGATTTCTCCATAGCAAACATGGCTACAGTTGCATGTTTGCGAGTGTCTTTAAAAATCTCAGCAGTGTCAACAACACCTCCAGATAGCTTATCATTAACACCCGAAAAAGAGACCCAGTGTGCAGTAATGCACATATAATCAGTGGCTTGGCAACTGGTCCACATGTCTGTTGTCAGGTGGATACTCTGAACAGCACTCTGTTCTAAGGCTTTTCCAAGCAATTCCAGCACGTCGTGATGTAGTGCTGGAACAGCAACTCTGGCGAAATACAAGCGCCTGGGAACCTTCCATTTTGGGCAGATGGTTGTCACAAATTCCAGAAAACCCACCCCTACAACAAAAGAAAAAGGGAGAAGGTCCATTTTAGCCAGCTTCGCATTGTACAAACGTGCTATTGGGTGGTTGCATTCGTACTGCCCCTCCGGCCTAGTAAACATGCTAAGAATGGTAGGCTGCGTGGTATTCCTTCCTGTGCTCAACGTCGCACTTTTTTTTAAAGCAGTACTTCTTGGTGTCTCAGGCTGACTCTTACTCTTGTGCTACTGAGATGTTGCTGAGGATGTGGGCATTACCGCTGCAGTGCTGGGACAGGGCTACTTTGTGTAGGCCTGGGCCAAAATTCTGTTCCGTTTGCAGAAATTGCGATAATTTGGCATTTTTGCGTTCCGCGGAAAGCGCGAAAATGTCAAAATTTCCGCAATCCGCAGCTTAGCGATAATTTGTTTCTTGCTCGCGCTGTAAAAAAATACATTCTCGCGTGCGCGCGATCGCCTTACCTGAATTCCCGGGTTCGCTGACAAGTTTTCCCGACCCGGTCGCGTTCTCCACGAGATATTGGATTGTTGGTAGCCATTTGGCACTGTCTCGCAACAGTTCGCGCTCGCATTATTGTCACTTGTCGCGCGATCAAGTCATTTGTCGCGCGATCACGTCATTCTTCTCGCGATCATGCACCACGCGAGTATGAGAAGATTGAGATCTCGAACACGTCATTCTCCACCGCGAGCGAGAGCGTGAGGACGCGGGCACGTCTAATCGAACGCGAAAAGGAGAAAGAGACCCCGAACACGTCATATCCAACGCGACAGGGAGCGAGAGAACGCGATCAAGTCATATTCGACACGCCATTGACATCCGGTGGAAGTAATGTGAATCTCGAGAACTCAATTATGTAAAATTTTCAATTTGGAGAAGAATATCAGCTCTAGCAGCATGAAACCTTCTGTAAATGATGATTTTGGATGAAAACAACTTCTCAGATTGACATTTGGCTGTCCTTTTTTGTGCAAGGAGTCCTTTTTTAAAAAGGTGGGGAGAGGGAGGAAGTGACACAGAATCTCCAACTTCCTGTTCCTGTCCAGCAGGTTCCTCCCAGTGCTTTGTCCATCTCCTGCTCATTCTGCCTTTGGATTTTGAGCTGGAAAGATCACTCTTTTTGTCTGCTGCATTATTGCAATTGGATTTGAGGATTTTTTGATTTGGATATTTTACAAGTAAGTGGTTGTTGTGTCTGTTTGATTGTGGGCATTGCAGTTGTTGTAACTACAATTTATTTTTGGTAACTATCATCATTCCTTTTTTTTAAAAATGTTGTGGGTAGTTGTAGTCAGTAGTAGGCCCGAGCTAGTCATGGGCATGGCCTCATGGGTGTGTGCATGATGAAGCAACTGTTCCTTTGGTGTTTTTTGAAAGTATTTCATTTTCAAGCATCATTTAGGGCATGGGTGGCATTGGATTGAGTTGGGGAAGTGTGTTTTATTGGGGTGGGCTTTCTGATGTTGTTGGGCCTGGCCATGTGGCTGGTGGCCATTTTGAAGCCTAGGCCTGCAAGCTTGCCTGGCCTTGTCTGCCAACAGCCCTGCTTTTTCATCCACTAGGATCAGAGCAGGTAGCCACAGTTTTATTAATCAAGTGTTTTCTGTGTGGTCTGTTGAATTTAGACATCATTTAGGGCATGGATGGCATTGGATGGAGTTGGGGAAGTGCGTTTTTTTGGAGTGGCCTTTCTGATGTTGTTGGGCCTGGCCATGTGGCTGGTGGCCATTTTGAAGCCTAGGCCTGCAAGCTTGCCTGGCCTTGTCTGCCAACAGGGTGCTTTTTCATCCACTAGGATCAGAGCAGGTAGCCACAGCTTTATTAATCAAGTGTTTTCTGTGTGGTCTGTTGAATTTAGACATCATGTAGGGCATGGATGGCATTGGTTTGAGTTGGGGAAGTGTTTTTTTGGGGTGGCCTTTCTGATGTTGTTGGGCCTGGCCATGTGGCTGGTGGTCATTTTGAAGCCTAGTCCTGCAAGCTTGCCTGGCCTTGTCTGCCACCAGGCTGCTTTTTCATCCACTAGGATCAGAGCAGGTAGCCACAGCTTTACTAATCAAGTGTTTTCTGTGTGGTCTGTTGAATTTAGACATCATTTAGGGCATGGATGGCATTGGATGGAGTTGGGGAAGTGTGTTTTTTTGGGATGGCCTTTCTGATGTTGTTGGGCCTGGCCATGTGGCTGGTGGCCATTTTGAAGCCTAGATCTGCAAGCTTGCCTGGCCTTGTCTGCCAACAGGCCTGCTTTCATCCACTAGGATCAGAGCAGGTAGCCACAGCTTTATTAATCAAGTGTTTTCTGTGTGGTCTGATGAATTTAGACATCATTTAGGGCATGGATGGCATTGGATTGAGTTGGGGAAGTGTGTTTTTTTGGGTTGGCCTTTCTGATGTTGGTTGTCTTAAAGACATGCTTTTGTTTTATGTGTCTGGTGTGTTGGTGTGCAATGCATGCAACCTGCAGACCTTTTTCTGGCCTGTGAATGTCCGTATTTCCATTTTGTTGCATTAAAAAGGCAGAGCAGTGTGCTTTAGCATGCATCCTTTACCTGGCTTTTATAGGCCTTTTGTCAGCTCCTGGTGTTTCCCAGGCCCCCTGCTTGTTTGTGATTTGTGAGTGTCCATGTGGGTGGTGGCCTTTTTTTGTGTTTGGACTGGCAGTTATTAGTGTCCTGCTTTTGCCATAGGCCTGCATGGTTTTCCTATTGGCTATTTGGCTTACTGCTTCCATCCATCCACCCCCTTTGCCAGCAGCAGCTCCATGGATGCTGAGATGCTCAAATAATTTATTGGCAAATAGGGTCCACCCCACTTCCATTACATTTTTATTTTGGTGGTTATTATTAACTTTCCTATCCTTCCTGAGAGTGTAGTGTGTGACTGTACACAGTAGTATAACATAGCCCTTGTTAAAAAAAAAGTCATAAATGGCTAGACTATATCTTTTGTTTGCACTAGTACAGTACTAAGTAACTGAACCACAACAACAAATGCAACATTTGACTGATGTTCTTATCCTGGCTTATTTGCTTTTAGGTGCACAAAAGACAGAGGAGGAGGTGTCATCAGCATCACCCGGCTACCGGTTGTACTGCCAGCCAGATAGAAGTCCTGCTGCGCATCACGTCCACGTGTTACCAGAACTTGTTGTGCATCTGCATCCTGCCTGACATCTGAAGAAGATGGCCCCAAAGAAAGGTGCCAGGTCCAGTACCAAGAAAGTTGCCGGTGAGGAGAAGGAACAGAAAAATGAAGTGCCATTAACCACGACTGGTGGTGTGCCGGCCAATGTTTTTTTTGGCACCAAAAAAGTTACGCCTGCAGCAGCGTTGTCCGGGAACCAAGCTGGGAGCAGCACAGCGGTCCAACTTCACCAACCTAGGCCCAAGGGCTTTAGTGTCGCAGAGGTAGCCAGTCTACTAACAAGCAGCGATGTTGAAGAAATGTCATTACCGCAAAGTAGTACACAATCAAGTTCAACACAGGCACAAACTCAGCAGATAAGTGTGCAGCCGCAACAAGAACAGCAGCAGCCGCAACAAGACCCGCAGCGGCCGCAACAAGAACAGCAGCGGCCGCAACAAGAAGAGCAGCGGCCGCAACAAGAACAGCAGCGGCCGCAACAGCCCACCATAGTAGTTGTTGCTCCTGACGTAGGGGCATTTCAGGAAATCGAGCTTCCTGCAGACAAAGTGGAGCAAAGTCAAACCACTGTTTCAGAAGATCTATTGTCTTCCAGACCACCAGCAAGGAAAAGGAGGCTTAGTCCATCATCTTCTTCTTCAAGCCCCGCTTCTGAGGATCGTGATGCCACTTGGCTCCCACCAGCTCAGTCTGAGAGTGATATACGCCACAAGACAATGCTTCTGAAAAGGAAGGTCCCTGAAAAACTTAGAGTTATGGAGGTAGATGTAGAAGAGGGGGCTGATGATGTTGATGAAGATGAGCCAGTCATCACACACATTACTCCCGCCCCAAAGGGATTGGAGACCAACATTCTCACCCTATCCAGAAAGGCTGCTACTGAGCGGGATGTAGCATGGATATCACCAACACAGGTTACACCACCACTACCTCCAGCTGCCATATTTTCCAAGGCTCGGCAGGAACCTACATCCAGCTCAACCATCTCAGTAGGTAGTGGTAGTAAAAGTCACAGTCTAGGTGCACAGGGTCAGATTTTAAGCACACTCTCCAGTTCATCTGGTATTGAAAGGGGCGCATCCAGCAGTGCCAGAAAGTTCTCCTCCCCAGTTTGGGACTTCTTTTCTGTTAGCGCCAAGGAGGAGAACGTTGCTATATACTCAATTTGTCGGCAAGGTGTTCGGCGTGGTGAGCTTGGTATAAACTATGGTACTGGAGGACAAGCAAGTCATCTCAGAATACACCACACTATCGTGTGGGAGGATCACCTACTTAAGTTAAAAGAAAGTAGAAAAACTCAACCCATTGAAGTTGGTCAGGATGAATCAGGGAGCGATATTATTGCGGTGGAAGGTGAAGAAGAGGGAGGCATTTCTAGCCCTGTCCCCAGTAGTGCAGTGGTAATGCCTACATCCTCCTCAGTAACATCAGAGTGGCACCGCAGTAAGAGCCATACGCTGAGTCAGGCTGAGAGTGAGACACCAAGGCGACCGAGTACCGCAATGAGACAATCTGTGTCGTTGAGCCTTAGTGAGTTAATGAAACTAGCACCACAAAGGAAAGTAATCCAGCCTACCATTGAGAGCATGTTTAGGTTGGAGGGGCAGTTCCAACGCAACCACCCAATGGCACGATTGTACAATGCGAAGCTGGCTAAAATGTTAGCGCTGGACCTTCTTCCTTTTTCATTTGTGGAAGGGGTGGGTTTCCTTGAATTTGTGTCTGCCATCTGCCCTAAATGGGAGGTTCCCAGCCGGTCCTATTTCGCAAGAATTGCTGTTCCGGCACTACATCATGATGTGCTGGAATTGGTTGGACAAGCTTTGCAGCAGAGTGCTGTTCACAATATCCACCTGACAACAGACATGTGGACCAGTTGCCAAGCCTCAGATTACATGTGAATCACTGCACACTGGATCTCTTTTGTGGGGGTTAGAGATAAGCTATCTGCACGAGGTGCTGTTGACACAGCTGCGATTTTTGCAGGTACTCGGAAGCATGCAACTGTGCAAATGTTCGCCATGGAGAAATCTCATACGGCTGAAAACATTTTACACGAGTTTCGCAGCAAGGTTTTGGAATGGCTGCAGCCAAGAGGGCTTGGTATTGTGTAACGCCCTGAACGTTTCAGGATCGTTTAACAGACACGATAATGAGAACGCAACCACTTGTGAAGGTTTAGTTATTTTAATGAAGGCAAAAATAATACAAGGAATAAACAAAGGTTATAGTCACTGGAATCCTCCAGGCTAAGTACGTTACCAGCCCACAGCACGGATGGTCCTAACCGTCCTCTGCATATACGCCGATCCCGGCGTATGCCAACAGAGGGCAGAAATGAAATGGCCGACAATGCCAATCGGTAGGCTGTGAGGGGCACGAAGAGTGTTGGGGAGAATCGAGGAGTCAGGGAAACACCCAGCCGGGGTCTCTACCTGAAAGGAGCAGCCGCTCAACCTCTTCCTCAGACTGCACCGGGACGCGGAGTCACCTCCTGGTGATGCGTCACCGATACCCCAATCACAAGCAAAGAAGACTGAACCGAGAGCAGCCGCTCGATCGATCCTGTGGACTTCCGAGTCTGTAACGCGGCAAACACCTCCTGGTGTGCGTTACAGCTGGCAGTCCCTGTATCTCTGGTCGGGCTGGGAGTTACGACTCCAACCAGCAAAGCGCCACTGCGCTTTGACTCAGCCGAGTCAAAAAGCGAAGCTCAATGGTTATCCGGTAGAGCTTCCGGGTCCTTCACAGGTGACGATGGGGCAAGACACGGCCCAGGGAGTAACGACTCGACCTACCTCCGTTCTTGCCTTACTGGAGCACCACTCCGGAACACTGCTTCTTCACTAAGCAGGTACGTCGGTGTAAACACAATATCCGACAGCGTTGTACCTCCCGGTTCCTCCCTTTATAGGGCGTGTTTTCCTTGAGTTATGTAACAGCTCTCCTGTTTACATAAGGGCGTGTTTTCCTTGAGTTATGTAACAGCTCTCCTGTTTACATAAGGGCGTGTTTTCCTTGAGTTATGTAACAGCTCTCCTGTTTACATAACCTCTCAACCGCTAAGCATCCTGGGAGATGTAGTCCGTTTTCGCTGGTTACCGTTTTCCTCCCCTCGCATGACAGGAATTCTTGACAGTACATCCTCCCTCTTAGCGGCTCCCCACGGGTCCAGCGCTGGCAGGAAAACGCCGATGGAACAAGGAGACCAAGCGCGGAGCATGAACCCCTTCAGCCGGTTCCCATGACTGCTCCTCCGGGCCATAGCCTTTCCACGCAACCAGGTACCACAGCTTCCCCCTGCGCCATTTGGACGCCCGTATGCCCGACACTTCATATTCCACCTCCGACTCCACGCATACCGGCCTAGGTGTCCCAGACGGCTTGGAGGGTGCTGGCTTGAGCAATGATACATGAAAGACAGGGTGTATCCGCAATGACTGGGGCAAGCACACCTTCACGTTCACGGGACCCATACACTTGGTAATTCGATAGGGGCCCATGTACTTGGGATGGAACACACTGTTCTTTCGAAACCTCATGTTTCTTGTGGATATCCAGACGTAGTCTCCAGTGCGGTACAGTGGCCCGGGCCTTCTCTTCCTGTCTGCCGCAGCCTTGTATCTTCTCTTGGCCTCTATTAGGACAGCCCTTGAGCGCATCAACGTGTCTTTTATGTGTGCCACCCTGTCCGCTGTGGCGGGAATCCTGTCCTCTCTGAACGGATGTAGAAATGGCAAGAACCTGGGATGTTGGCCATAGTTGCTATAGAACGGAGATGACTGTGTGGAGCTGTGAGTGGCGTTGTTATAGGCTATCTCTGCAACCCATAGCAAGTCGACCCATTCTTCCCTGCCCTGGTCCACAAAACATCGCAGATACTGTTTGAGCGTTTGGTTCAGGCGCTCGGTTTGGCCGTCCGTTTGAGGGTGGTAGCTGGTGGACAGGGCGGTCTTAACATGCAGCGCAGTGCACCAAGTCTTCCAGAATTGCGCAGTAAACTGCGACCCCCGGTCCGACACGATCACCCCAGGTAATCCATGCAGTCGTACCACATTCTTTAGGAGTAGTGACGCCAATTCCCCGGCCGTAGGGACTCTCTTGCAGGGGATGAAGTGCCCCATTTTCGTCAAGTAATCCACCACCACCAGTATTGCCGTCATCCCCTGGTCTACCGGTAGGCCCACCACGAAGTCCAGTGATATGCTATCCCATGGTCTATCCGGGGTCGGAAGTGGATGTAAGAGCCCTTGGGTTCGGCCATGGTCGGCCTTCATGGTAGCACACGTAGGACACTCCTGTCCCCACCTCCTGACATCCACTCTCATGGTTGGCCACCAGAAATGCCGTCCCATGCTAGCCACCGTTTTTTCAAAGCCCAAATGACCTGCGCATGGAGAGTCATGGCACCAGATGAATGCTTGTTTCCTTAGCCTAGGCGTGGGTATCAATAGGCACCTGCCCTTCAGGGGTATCCCGTCCTTCAGCTGCCATTCTCTGTGACTGAGGAGCCACCTCCGCCATGCAAATGACCTGATCCCTCTCTTTATTCCCCTCAGGAAAGTATCCGGTTGGATAACCCCCAATACCATCCTCGGGGAAATGATGGAATGCTCGGTCGCAGGCAATGGTTCCTTAACTGCAGATTGACGGGACAGGGCGTCCGCCTTCCGGTTTTCCGTCCCCGGCCGATATGTGATGCGGAAGTTGAACCCCGCAAAGAAGATCATCCACCGCAGCTGTCTGGGAGAAAGGTGTCTTGTGGCCGTCATGAACTGTAGGTTCCGATGGTCCGTGTACACCGATACCACATGTCTTGCCCCCATCAACCAATGCCTCCATTCGGTGAAGGCGTCCTTGATTGCGAGAAGCTCCTTCTCCGCAATATGGTAGTTGCGTTCGGCGTCGTTGAGTTTGCGGGACATGTACGCAACGGGATGAAGCACCCCTGTGTCGTGGTTGCGTTGGGACAAGATAGCCCCCAGCGCCACATCCGATGCGTCCGCTTCCACCACGTAGGGGAGATCCGGATCGGGGTGAGCCAACACCGGCGCCTTACCAAAGGCGCTTTTCAGGGCCTCAAAGGCTTTGTTCGCTTCAGGGGACCAGACAAACTCCTTGGACTTCCTCAGTAGCTGTGTGATTGGGGCCACCAATCCTGAAAATCCATCTATAAACCGCCTGTAAAAGTTGGCGAAGCCAATGAAACTTTGGACGTCCTTCACGCTTTGGGGCACCGGCCAATCTTTCACCGCCTTGATCTTTCGTTCTGCCATCTCCTGTCCCTCTGGACTCAGCATCACTCCGAGGAATTCCACGGATGTGACGTGGAAGTCACACTTGCTGAGTTTACAAAACAGCATGTTTTCCCTCAGCTTTTGGAGCACAGCTTTGACGTGGTGTACGTGCTCCTCCACACTGGACGAATAGATGAGGATGTCGTCGATATATACGACCACGTAGATATCCAACTCCTCTCTGAATACCTCATTCAAAAAGTACTGAAAGGCTGCCGGAGCGTTGCACAGACCGAACGGCATGACGAGGTACTCAAAAAGGCCGAACCTGGTCTTAAAGGCGGTCTTCCACTCGTCTCCGTCCCTCATGCGCACCAGATGGTATGCCCCTTTCAAATCCAACTTGGTGTAGATACGAGCTTTCTTGACCTGTTCCAGAAGTACACTGATGAGAGGCAAGGGGTACCGATTCTTTACGGTTATCGCATTCAATGCCCTAAAGTCCACACAGGCTCTCAGCTCCCCATTAGCCTTCGGGATGAAGAAGAGTGGCGAGGCGGCCGGAGACTTGGACGGGCGGATGAATCCTAGCTTGAGGAGTTTATCCAGGTACCCCCGGAGATGCATGTTTTCAGGCTCCGTCAGGGCATACAGCCTGCCGCTGGGAACGCTGGCCCCTGGCACCAGGTCGATCTGGCAGTCAAACTGTCTATGTGGTGGTAGCACTTCCGCCTTCACCTCATCAAATACATCCTCAAAACTGTGATAAGCCTGGGGGAGAGCCACATCTTTTTCTGCCGCGGTAGCCACCGTCTGACTCCCGCTCTCATCTGCGTCAAGGGATTCCGTTCTTATTCCACAATGCAGGATGCAATACGGTGACGTCAGTTCGATGCGATGTGTTGGCCAATCCACAGAGGGGTTGTGTTTCTGTAGCCACGGCAATCCCAATATGACGCCATATTGGGGCGCTCGGATGATGTTAAAATCGATTTGTTCCAAATGGTTCCTCCCACATCTCATCGGAAGGACCCCCGTGTGCTGCCCGATGGGCCCCGTCACCAATCGCCTTCCGTCTACAGCATAGACGTCTTCGGGTACAGCTTTGGGAAGAAGCACTAGCCCTAGCCTGCATGCCTCGTTGTGGTCCATAAACATGCCAGTGGCCCCTGAATCCACCATGGCCACAACGGGTATCCACTGGTCATGCACTCCCACGTGCACCCTTGAGAAAAAGGTGTCGTTGTCCCTTAGTGACCGAGTTGGAAAGTGAAGGGATGGATGAGTGACTCCGAGATGCCCCTTCTTTGGTCTGGGAGTCCTCTAGTTTTCCGCCGGTACGTCCACCATGGCTGTTACCGACCGGTTGGCCCGATAACGTGACGTCTTCGGTTTGGCAGGGCATTCACGTACGTAGTGGCCTTTTTTGCCACAATATAGGCACAATCCTTGTTTACGGCGTGACTCTTTCTCCGTGGCTGTGAGGCTTGCTCGTATTGCGCCGATGTCCATGGGTTCTCCCTTGGATGCGGTGGAAGTTTCAGGACTTCCCACTGTCACATAGGATGGAAGGGATTTTCCTTTTCTCCCATGATCCCCCTTTCTTTCACTTAGCCTATGTTCCAGCCGTAATACCAGGTTGATAAGGCCCTCACATGTCTTGGGTTGTGGGTCAATATGAGCCACGGCGTCCTTGAGCTCATCGCACAGCCCGTGATGGAAAAGCGCCGTCTGTTTAGCAACAGGCCACTTGGTTTCCGCAACCAGCCTTCGGAACGCGTTGAGATACTGCACCAGGTCGTTGGATCCCTGTCTCAACTCAAGCATTTCACGGTCCGCCGTGTACGAGTCAGCCCTTCTGTCGAAGACTTTCAGGAATTCCTCGCGAAAAGCACCCCAATCACATAAGATGGGGTCGTCCCTGCTCACCAGAGGTACGGCCCATTGTGCCGCGTTTCCAGCCAAATAGGATATAAGGAAAGCCACACGAGCCTGACTCGTGGGGAACGCCCTTGGTTTGCACGATAAATGTAGCGCCACTTGTGTGAGGAATACCTGCACTGTGTTAGGATCCCCACTGTACCTCTCTGGTGTTGCCAAGGGGACGGCTACCGGCATTTCCACTACTACCGCAGGGGTCTGGTTCGTGAGGGAGGTGCTGGGCGTGAGCGGGTCCAATTGGATAGCATCCAGTCTGGCTTTTACATCGGCTGTTTCTTGCCTGGAGGCAGCCAATTCAATTTGCACGGTCGCTAAAGCAGCCAGCACATCATCAAGTGTTGCCATGTCTGTTA
The DNA here is from genome assembly GCF_964204655.1 of Triturus cristatus. Classification (NCBI taxonomy): domain Eukaryota; kingdom Metazoa; phylum Chordata; class Amphibia; order Caudata; family Salamandridae; genus Triturus; species Triturus cristatus. Next base: position 907,190,637 of record NC_140590.1, on the reverse strand, counting down.
TCGACCGGGAGACAGTTAGTGTTATTAAGGTTGGATATTTTGTAACGCCCTGAACGTCTCAGGATCGTTTAACAGACACGATAATGAGAACGCAACCACTTGTGAAGGTTTAGTTATTTTAATGAAGGCAAAAATAATACAAGGAATAAACAAAGGTTATAGTCACTGGAATCCTCCAGGCTAAGTACGTTACCAGCCCACAGCACGGATGGTCCTAACCGTCCTCTGCATATACGCCGATCCCGGCGTATGCCAACAGAGGTCAGAAATGAAATGGCCGACAATGCCAATCGGTAGGCTGTGAGGGGCACGAAGAGTGTTGGGGAGAATCGAGGAGTCAGGGAAACACCCAGCCGGGGTCTCTACCTGAAGGGAGCAGCCGCTCAACCTCTTCCTCAGACTGCACCGGGACGCGGAGTCACCTCCTGGTGATGCGTCACCGATACCCCAATCACAAGCAAAGAAGACTGAACCGAGAGCAGCCGCTCGATCGATCCTGTGGACTTCCGAGTCTGTAACTTGGCAAACACCTCCTGGTGTGCGTTACAGCTGGCAGTCCCTGTATCTCTGGTCGGGCTGGGAGTTACGACTCCAACCAGCAAAAGCGCCACTGCGCTTTGACTCAGCCGAGTCAAAAAGCGAAGCTCAATGGTTATCCGGTAGAGCTTCCGGGTCCTTCACAGGTGACGATGGGGCAAGACACGGCCCAGGGAGTAACGACTCGACCTACCTCCGTTCTTGCCTTACTGGAGCACCACTCCGGAACACTGCTTCTTCACTAAGCAGGTACGTCGGTGTAAACACAATATCCGACAGCGTTGTACCTCCCGGTTCCTCCCTTTATAGGGCGTGTTTTCCTTGAGTTATGTAACAGCTCTCCTGTTTACATAAGGGCGTGTTTTCCTTGAGTTATGTAACAGCTCTCCTGTTTACATAAGGGCGTGTTTTCCTTGAGTTATGTAACAGCTCTCCTGTTTACATAACCTCTCAACCGCTAAGTATCCTGGGAGATGTAGTCCGTTTTCGCTGGTTACCGTTTTCCTCCCCTCGCATGACAGGAATTCTTGACATATTGGTTTTGTTGCCACAGACAATGGCAGTAATGTACTTAAGGCCATGGAACTTGGTTCCTATTTCAGGGTTCCGTGTTTGGCGCACTGCATAAACATTATAGTTCAAGACTTTCTGAAAAAAGAACCCATAGTCAACAATTTACTGGCCATCTGCCGAAGAATATGCACTCATTTCAGCCATTCTTTTAAAGCTCGGAAGCAGCTGAGGATCATCCAAAGTGAACATAGGATGCCAGTCAAGGCACTCATCCAGGAGGTGGCAACACTTTGGAACTCAACATATTACATGCTTGATCGTCTGTATGAGCAGTACAGGTCACTCCATGAATATGTCTGGAACAGAAGAGGGGATGCTACTGTTAAAGGCATGAACCTTGACATGGAGCAATGGAGCCTAATTAAATGCCTGACTGAGATGCTTTGTCCGTTTGAGGTCTTCACACGTGAAGTCAGCAAGGAGGACTGTACAATGGGCCAAGCTATCCCATTATTGCAAATGCTAGAGCATCAGCTGAATAATGTGTCTGAATCACACAAAGGTGTAGAGGACAAAAGGTAAGCCCATGACTTGGCGGAGAGCTTATCCCGGCGCTTAGCTGAAAATTTAAGGATACAAAATAAAATTTTGTCACAAGAACATTCCATTTGTGCCACAATTCTGGATCCATGTGCAAAATTTGGACTGAAGACATTCTTTGCTTTTTCCGAGATTGATGTTGCCCGCTACAAAACTTGTATAGCTGAAGCAGCCAGTAAGTTGGAAAACGAACGGCTGCTAATTAAAAGCCCGCAAGATCAACCCACAAGAAGTACTGCAGCAGGCCATGCAGGATCAAGTGCAACTTCGTCGGCTGAGGGCAGTGCGTTTGGATCACAACACTCACCATCACTATCGACCACAGAAACAATAACTGGATCATTAGGCCGAGTACAATCATTACACGATTGGTATGTAAAGTTAGGCATTAATAAGCACAGTGCTGATGCACAGAGAAAAGAGCACAAAAGCTTACCAGCAGCAACCCTGAACATTGAGCGGATGGTCCAGGCCTATCTGGACGACCCAACAGAGGTGTACATTTATCAAAACCCATTGCAGTATTGGTATAGGAAAAGGTCTGAATGGCCACAGCTCAGCAGGCTGGCGATAAGCTATCTGGCTTGCCCTGTCGCAAGTGTCTCTTCCAAACGTGTTTTCAGTGCTGCTGGTTCCATTGTAACATTCAGAAGGACAAGTCTCTCTCCCAAAAACGTGGAGAGGTTAACAATGATCAAAATGAATCAGCACTTCATACCACCGAATTACACAATACATGAAGCAATGGAGGAGGAGGACAGCGGCTCAGGTGACGGAAGTAGTGTGTCACATGATGATTACCTACTACTGGCTGACCCCCCAGAGTTTGAGGAGGAGCTATACTTCCCTGACAATTAGGCTTGCACTTACTGTCTTCCTCCCTTTTTTCCCACCATTATTTGTGTGTCTGTCGTTCCGGTTACAAACTTGTGAATCACAACAAATCCATTACCACCGTCTTCTACTCTTCTTATTTAATATACAATTTTCAGGTGTCTGCAATTTGACAGTACAGTCCTCCGGATCCAGCTACTCCGCTCCATCATACTGAATCTCCCGCCCAAATCCATTGCCCTCATGAATGATGATTGGATGATGGTAAAATACTACAAGAAAAAATTCAAACTTTCCTAGTCCTGCCAAAAGAAGTGGAGCATGATTCAGATGACTACTATAGCTATCCTCCTTTCAGAGCCGAGAGAGACTGGCCATTAACTGAAAATAAGATGGAACAGGTAATGATTGATGCCATGCATTGGACGCAGAGTCGCAGACTGAATGATTTTGTTGTGTTTGTTGTGCATGAATTTATGTAATTGTGCAATGCCACTAATCAACTTTCTACAGAACACACTAAACTTAACTCAAGGTGAATTCAATTTTCCCCTTCTTGCAAATAAGAAATTGCTTTTAATTCAATAAAGGAAGGGGACTCACTATATCTGCAAAATGAGTATGATGACACAACAGCACCGTCCATCATGATGATGGCGAAATAGACGGCCTGTTAACTTAAGATGAGAAGAAACAGGTAATGACAATTAATGGCATGCATTGGACACCTGACTCTGAGCGATTGGTCTTTGTGTTTACGTTGTTTGTTTGTTGTGCACAAAGTGAAGTCAAAGTGTACTAGTAAATTAGTAATCTATCTTTCTGTACACACTAAAGACTGACTCAAGTCAATAATATTTCTACTCTTGTTGTGTAATAACAATTTTACTTCTACTGCAGGCCGATCTTCACAGTCAGTCAGTAAAAGTATCGGAGATGATGATGAAGTCAGGAGGACGTTTCATGAGTGGCATAAACTTAAAAGCCTAAAGGTAAACACGTCAACAACAACCACAGCAGACCCAAATGTCTGTAGAAGTGGAATAGAGTGTAGCGGTGGGATGACTGCGGTGCATTGATTTAATAACTTAAACTGTAAAATGCTATGTTTGGAATGGATAATGTGCTTTGCCTTTGTCCAACTCTTTAAAAAAAAAAAGTACTCTAAAGTCTTAACGTAGGATGTGCTACTGCTAACCCCTGTGGGCCTGCTCTCTCCTGTTATTGTTGAAGGTCAATGCTGGAAACAGACTAGAGTAGAGATGATGCATACATGCCACCTCGGAAAGTGTTCTTATTGCACTACACCATAACTTGGGCATTTGTTTCAACTTTGTTTCTCAATATCCCCTTTGGTTTTCCATCTACAATTACAGGCCGGGCCTTGACCTATACTGTGGAAAACATTACAATGCATACTTACCTTACCAATAAATCGACATTTTTTTTCCAGCCGAGCAGTGGCGAGTGGCGAGGCGACACACCCAAGATTGATGGACGAGAGGAGGACTAAGAGGAATGCCGAGATGCAAATCCAGTCCACATTTTTTACCAGGATAACACTGTAACAGTATCCACTTTCATCTTCTTTTAAATAATTTGATTAATATTTTGTATACAATCTTTACAACAGTGTGTTCTTGGAGTTGTTATTATCATCATTAGATTTGCTCTCTGTTTACGATTCTTCCCTACCAATATTTAAAATTTCTATTTGCTATCTGTAAAAGTATTAAGGCCGGAACAACAGAACAAGAACTAGAAGTGTATGTAATCCGGGTCTCTCATCATCATACATGCATTTCCTTTTTCTCCCTTAACATATGGATATGGTAGTCTTCAATGATTGTCGTTTGTTTGTCCATGCATACTGTTTTTCTATGTCAAACCTTTCCCAAAAACCCCCTTCCCATCCATTCAACAAACCCTAACCCTCTTCCCCTGGGCTGTGTGACTTATTGTCGAGGTGTGACTAAATTAAATGTACACCAAAACTTAATCACACACTTGCTGGGGCGGATGTGGCGAAAGCAACAGTACTTCAATTTCAAGGCAGAGCGATGATCTTCTTCTGCTTGCCCACCCATGAGTAGGATATTTTAGAGGTTATTTTATTTAACAAAGGAACATCTACCTCAGCATTAATTGCCGTCATTGATTGGATTTGTTTGTTGTCATTTCTCATATACAGCACTAACTGTTAGGCTGTAGGCCTAGTCAAGTGACTCGACAAAACTGTAGTTTGTAACTCTGTCTAGTAGGCTATCCTAACCACCATTATGTATTGTTGTAAAATATTTTAGCATATTATTGTTGCTCGGTAAGTTCTGTACTGTACTTCATTCTACTACTCCTCTAACAGTCTCTCAAATGCGATTGACTGTCTCCTTTTCTTTTTTTGCAAATGCTGCCGCCCTGCCAGTGTCTACTACTACTACTCCTATACTACCACCACCACCACCCCAATCATGGCATGTTTGAAAAAGGAAACCATCTTCACCATGCAGCCATTGCTGTGCCAAAGTTAAACATAAACATCAAGCACAGGTAAGAGAGAAGTTTGGGGGAGGCAGAATTAATAATGGACATGTTGTCAATGATTTCAATTTCACACACCAGTCCAGATAAAGAATGCATAGACTAGAGGACAGACTGAAAGTACTAGAAGGACAAGTCAATCAGTGAGGTGTGTCGCATCTATCTGTTTGTGTCTTACACAGTCAGCCAATTATTTAAATCATACACAGGCTATGGGCGGCCCTGCACCAGCAAGGAAACAGTGTGATGTAAAACAGTTACCCCACCTACAAAACATTAACAACATTGCATGTAACATAGAAAAATATATTTAATTTACCCTAACAAAAATAAACTAAACCCACAAAAGCTGACCCACCCCCCTCCCTAACCCCAGCCAATGTCCATAGGAAAGTCCAGGAGAAAAAGTCCGTAAAGCAAAAACCCAAACCCAACTCCCCAAACCAGTTCCCACCCACCCAAAGAAGAATTAAAAAAGGGGCAGAACTTGATGACAGGGACTAAGGTGTGGGGCGGGACTCAAGGAGGACACGCAGCTGCTCCTCTAAACGGGCGACGCGGTGTGCGAGGGCGCGGCAGTTGCAGCCACAGTGGGGGAGGCACGAGAGATAGCACTGCGGTGGCGGCGGGCCCGGGGCACTGGAGGAGGCTTCAATTGCTGCCACAGTCTCCTCCTCCTCCTCTGCTAAGACCACCAGCCGCCGGTATTCCCGCTGGATTGCCTCCAGCTTATGGCGCTGTGCCTTGGCGGCCAACTGCTTCCGGTTGAGTTTAGGAGTAGCTGTGTATCAAAAAGAAAAAACACAAGACAATTGTAAAATATACTCTTAGAAAAACAGTAAGACAAGTTAATTATTTACACACATAGTGGCATGGTAGAGTAGCACTATAAAGCACAGTAGTACATAACATTTTAAATCTCGCCCGTCCTTCTTCCTTCCACCCCTCTTTCCCTTTTTAGTTGAACAGTGCACCAGGTGCTCTTCTCCATAAAACTTTCAAAGCGGAGTTGAAATCAGATAGATAAGGCCATTGGTTACTCAATACTCCCGCTCCTATGCCAATTAAAGTCTTCTAGTTCACTCTTCAAACGTTCCCAACAACTCATACTTACTTACGACTTCGGATGGCGGGTGGACTTTGCCCGCCCGCCATCCTCACGCTAAAAAGGGTGGGGGTCCCGTGGGGACAATTAATTAGGATGATGCGCCCGGCACAGTGGCAGGTGCATCCTGGTTTTTTTACATTCTGGTTGGCGGTGCCGAAAGCAATGCTAAAAATACATGTTGCGCTGCTTTTCCAAGCACAACTTGACGGGCCCCGCACGGAGGCTGTCACATTTTGCTTTGAAATGCAGGGGGGTACCATAGCATAGGTAGGTAGTACCCTCCATGGGGGCCCCCAAGCATACTCTGCAATGTCTGCATGCCTTTCTGTGGCAGACGGCAATGCCGCCACGCAAAGGCATTCCAAAATGCAGATTATATGGCTGGCGGTGTGTTCAGAGAGACACCACCGCCATATTGAACCCTTTTCCGCCTGGTCGACATGTGGGGGTCTGACTCTTTTCTACAGGGATGGCGGGAGGTTTGCCCCTGCGGTGTCAGCGGGGCCCTAAGTCTCAACAGTACAGTATACATATACATACAGTACACCCTTGCAGTGAGTGTACTGTCAAGTTCAACAATAGTTAATGATTATGAATCTAACTTACCACTGCCCGCCACTGGTGCTGCCACTCCCCCTACCGCTCCGTTGGTATCTGCTGCAACTGCCGCATCTTCTCCCTCCGTGTCGCCTTCGCTGGCCCCGGCAATGGGGGTCTGTAGTGCGCCTAGAAAACATTAGGCGTCATATACACCTCCCCCCTAATGATCAGTAGCAAGGTTGAAAAATTAGCTAATACTAACATACATCACTAGTACAAATCAGGTAGTAGTAGAGTAGACACTAATAGTTATATATGGTCATTCTAGCCTTTGCTTAGTTAGCCCGAGCCATGAAACCATTTTACCTTTGTCTCTTTTATTTTTGCACATGTGACGTTACCTTGCAGCTTATTGTATAAGACACCTTTGAGTCCACATGACCTGCCTCACGCTGCGTACAAGCAGTCAACAAAAACATTAACAAGCCACTTTTTTAGGAAGTACTGGTGTACTGTTAGTCCATATTGCTTATCAATAAATGCTACACTTTTTGGAATGGCTGAGAAATGCAAGTTGCAATATACTAACGTGCACCATTTCATTTTTCGCATTACAGACGGAAGATTCCCTTCTACGAACCAGAGCTTTCCAGAGCTTCTGAATGATGCAACAACTACCAGTACTAGGTTCTTCTAAGGCGAGGGGTCCCTTCACTCACATCTTCATTTATAAATGTATATAAACTAAATTCCTAGGGGATGGTGGTGGTGCTGCCTTCCACCACTGTTCAGTTATCATGATTTAATTCCCAACTGTAAGTAAGTGTAACAATGTTTATTGTTTTAATGTTATTGATTTTCCGGTTGGTGCTGCATTTTATAATAGAACAATGTACAGAGCTTCTCAATTCAAAATAAACATTTTGAATGTACATAGACTTGGTGGTATTTGGTGTGGAGTAACTTACACGAGTGAGCAAATTAAAGTAAGGGTGTGCATGTGCCTTGCTTCCACGACTGAGAGGTTGGGTGTGTTATGTTCTGGGTTGTGTACTTGTTGGGTATCTTGGGGGGAGGGTTCGGAGACCTAATAGTTATGACAAGACAGTACTATAGTCGAGCAGGGGATTGTGGTGGGTTCTGAATTTCTGATTGAGGTGTGTGAGGAAGGTCCAACCTACCATCACCAACATGCTATTTTCTTGTGCAAAGGTCTGTGTATGTGCAAGTTCCCTAAACCAGTAGTAGTATGTCTTATAGGCTATCCTATCAAAATAGTAATAAATCTGGTTGGGCTTTTGTTGCTGTGAATTTTCAAAGCCTCAAGATTAGCAAAGACTCAAGATCAATAAGACTAGAAGTAGTACAAGAGGACGACCCAAAGGATTGGACTCAATGGCTAGAGCTACTGGTGAATATGAATTTAATATTACAACCTTTCACATAAAGAGTCGCACTGGCCAACTGGGCAAGACTAGCTACTACAGTACAGACAGACTGATAGTAGTAGTACTGAGAGTCATCATAGCAGAGGCAGGGATAAGATTTTTGAAACCGTACAGATCGAAGGATAATTGTTGGTAAAAAAATAGCATTTGGAAACAAACAATAGGTCGTGAAAAATATGGTGCAGTAAAAGTTATGGAATAGGAAATATTATTAAAAACAAGAAGACTTACTGGGGCCAGCAGAGGAGCCCTCATTGGTGTCCTCCTGGTGTTGTTGTTCGGACTGTTGTCCCGCCGACTCCCCACTCCCTGTCTGTCTGCCCCTGGGTGCTGATGAACAGGAAAGATATAAGAAAGAGACAAACATTGATGGATGGTGTCAAACAAATACAATATTTTTCAACAACGGTCAAAATCTCATCTGGTCAACAAGTAGTATCGGGGGATTCGCGGATCGACTACTTAAGTTACTATTTATCCACAGTAATCCAGTCTTCCATTCTGATTCCAGAATACTAAGTTACAAGCAACTAAGCCTAAGTACGACGTACCACCCAACCTAGCCCACCTATTCCAGGCATGCCAATTGTATAGTAAGTATGCATTTCCACTTCTTTTATTCCTCAACAATGCATATGGGCAAATGGAGGACACATGACTGCATTTTTTGTATACACCCAATTTTGGGTTGATTGATTGATGCTGATGTTCTGCTAGTGCTAAGCCAATTACCACCACTCATTGAACAAACTAGAAAAGGTTCTAATAAAGACTGCCGTACTAGCAGCACGTCACGTAACTGAGGGGGCATCACGCATACCACTAATAAATTAGAAACTCATACAAAGTACCTAAACCTAAGTATCAATCCGCGCCTATCTATTAGTGACAGGACAAAGTAAGGAGTGGACTAGAGTCACTCTAGCATTACGTAACTTAATTTCTCTAAAATAAACTCGTACAGAATGAATCACGCTAAGCGAGCGGAAACGCAAAGTTGCAAACAAGTAAGATTAGTAGTAGCGCAGAAGAGCACCTGTGTCATAATCACAGAAGACTTTTAAACGTAATTAACCTGGAATGTAAGCAGCAACATTCTAGCTGGTTGGAAGAAAAAAAAGATATTCGCAATATATAACACAGAGCAGAAGAACAGACACAAAGTAGTAATAATTAAATAGTTACTCACCAAGCCCCGGGACCTCCACTCCTAGCAGGTCCAGCAGGTCCTGCTCACAGTCCAGGATGTCGGACCACCGGTGCGTCAGCTGCACCTGGGTGCGCCGGACCCCAGAGAAGCGCGACACTGCCCAGCGCACCTTCCCCCACCGCTGCCGACGCTCCCGGAGCCCGTACCCGAACCCTGGCCTGCCACCTGCTGCCAGGGTTGAGGGGAGGTGGCGCTGCACAAAGAAAATCAGTGCAGCCAACTCCACCTCCCGAAATAAGGCCCATGCCTGCACCCCTTGTGGGCGCCATCTTCCGCAAGGAAGGCGGTCGCGGCTCTGGCTGCGACGGCGACCAACCCTACCCTTAGACATGGTTCTGGGGTAAGAAAACGTAATAAAATTAAAGAAGGAAAGGAAATAAATAATAGCAGACAATAGAAAGAGAAAAAGTAGCTAAAAAACAAAAATATAAAAGCAGGAAAATAGTTAGAGAAATAATAAATAAGAATGATAAAAAAAAGTGGGTTTAAACTAGGCCTGGGCGAAAATTTCGTTCCGTTCGCGGAAATTGCGATAATTTTACATTTTCGCATTCCGCGGAGAACTCGAAAATGTCAAAATTTCCGCTCTCCGCAGCTTTGCGATAATTTGTTTCTTGCTCGCGCTATAAAATAATACATTCTCGCGCGCGCGCGATTCCCTTACCTGAATCCCTGCGTTCGCCGACAAGTTTTCTTGATCCGGTCACATTCTCCATGAGATGTTGTATTGTTTTTAGCCATTTGCGCTGTCTCGCGACAGTTCGCGCCCGCAGTGACGTCATGCGTCGCGCGATCACGTCGTTCTTCTCGCGATCATGCACCGCGAGACAGCTCAAAACAAGATGGCCGCGCCCACGAGCAACCACATGGGTAAGTTGGTGACCCGCAACCATGCAGAAAATCTCGCAAACATACTGGAAAAAAACTTCCGCATCTTCACGATATTTCTGCTTGTTCGCAATAATTTTAAACATTTTCGCGATAATTTGCGGAAGTGGATTTCGCAAATTCCACCCACCCCTAGTTTAAACAAAGGATTGAAAAGATGTAGGGAGGATTCAAAATCAGGCCCCAGAACCATGCACTAGAGTGAAAAACAAGATGGCCACGCCCATTGCGACCACGTGCGCAAGTTCGAGCAATATTTTCTCCCCGAGCAAGCAAAAAGCAACGCGATCAAGTAAAAGCGGTCGCGAAAAGGAAATGTCTACCGCGAACGCGCGCGATCATGCATTGCGCGACCCGGAACAGGAAGTAAGCATCGCGAGAGGGCAGGACAAGTGAAAACAAGATGGCCGCGCCCGTGAGCAACCGCATGGGTAAGTTGGCGACCCGCGATCACGCAAAAATTACCGCGAACAGGCGGGAAAAAAACTTCCGCGTCTTCGCGATATTTCCGGCGTGTTTGCGGAGATTTTTAGCATTTTCTCGATAATTTGCGAAAGTTAATTTCGCAAATTCCGCCCACCCCTAACTTTGTGTACCGCTACCACAGAGAATGTCTCCCTCTTCTTCTTCCTGTTCCACCGTGAGCGGACCTTCTACTCGTTCATCCCCACCAACAGCAATGGTTCCAGTTTTTATGCGACAAAGGTGCTCCTCCCACTAGATTGCGTGGTGTTTTTTCAGATGAGTCATTTGGCCTCCGGTACCATAGTTTGTTCCAAGCTTACCACGACTTACAGAAGTATGACAAATGGAGCATATAACAATGTTCTCCTCCTTTTCGCTAACCGTAAAGAAGTCCCACACTGGGGAGCTTAACTTTTGTCTCCTGCTGGAGGTGCCACTTCCAATGCCGGATGAACTGGAGGGTGTGCGTTGAATTTGAATCTGTGCAGTACCACTACCTACTTCTGCTGAGGTGGTGCTTGTGCTGGATGTAGGACGCTGCCGGCCCTTTGCTAATGTAAATATGGAAGCTGGTGGTCGTGTTGGTGTTACCTGTGTTGGAGGAATGCATGCTACATCCCTCGCAGCCATTTTGGATAGGGTAAAAATGTTGGTCTCCATCTCCTCTGGGCCGGGAGTGATGTTCGTGATGACTGGCTCATCATCATCATCATCATCATCCTGCTCTTCTACATCAACCTCCATAAGTGTAAGGCTTTCTGGAACCTTCCTTTTCCCATGCCTGCTCTTGGGACGTGTCTCCCTCTCAGACTCAGTTTGTGGCTTCCAAGTGGCATCTAGATCATCAGAAGGGGGGCTTGGCGAAGAACTTGATGTACTATCCCTCCTTTTCCTTGCTGGGGATTTGGAAGACAATGGAACTTCTGAAGGAGTGGCTTCCTCTTCTTCCTCTGCATGAGGCTCAATTTCCTGAACTGCCCCTACTTCGGGAGGAACAACAGCTACTATTGCGGGCGGTGGTTGCGGCTGTTGTTGACCACTTATCTGCTGTGTTCCCACCTGCGTTGATTGTGTACTACTTTGAGATAGCGATAAGTTTAGTTCAGGCTCAGCATCACTGCTTTCCACCATTAGGCTGGCTACCTCTTCCACACTCATCTGCTTGGGCCTGGGTTGGTGGGTTGGGCCTACTGATGCGGAGGTGCTGCCCCCAGCTTGGCCCCCGGACACCGTTGCTGCAGGCATCATTTTTGGTGTCCCAAAAAAGGTTTTGGGCGGCACACCAGACTTAAGTGACACTTCCTTCTTCTTCTGGTCCTTCTTCTCAATGGCAACTTTCTTGGTACTGGAGGACCTGCTACCTGCTTTCTTTGGGGGCATCTTCTTCAGTTGTCAGCAGCACTCAGTTGCACAAGTTGCAGAGATGGCTGGTCAGGTCACTCACACGTCGTGTCATGTACACCACAACGGGCGATGATGACACACCTCCTCCTCAGTCTTTTGTGCACCTAAAAGCAAAGAAGCCAGAAGAACATCAGTCAAAAGATAGTACAATCAAACTAATATAATATATAACTTCTTAGTGTGTGGTGGGTGGTCAAAATTATAACATTTTATTAAGTCAGTGAACAACAAAAGTGTAGCCATTTATGACACTGACAACAAGGCCAGGGCTCCTGGTGTACTACTGTACTGTGTACACTCGGGAAGAATAAGAAAAGCAAAGAACAAAAACATAAATGCAGTGTAGCCTGTTTGCCCTAAATACAAAATGTGTGCATCACATGGGATGGATGCAGCATCAGGGAGCAACAACGAACATATACTCATAAAAAGGCATTTATTTAAAACACCCAAAAAGTGAAATATACCCCAGAAAAAAAGTAAAGCCCACATTTTGCAATTCAATCCAAAGCCATACATGATGTTGAAATTCAACGCACAACACAAAAACAGTTGTTTAACTTCCATGCACCGTGATGATTGATGAGTAGTACCCCTGGGCCTACTGGCAGACTAGGGCACAAGCTTGGAGGCCTATGGAAAAAGCACAGTGGCTGGTCCCACAAAATGGCCGCCCCCACATGACCAGGCCACTCACAAAAAGAAGAAAAGGTCAGGAATACAAGACAGACAATGCAGGCCTATGGCAAAAGCACAATGCCTGCCTTCACAAAATGGCCGCCACCCACATGCTCAGCCCACCCACCACAATAATAACAAAAAAGTGAATACAAAGGACAGGAGGTTGGAGTCTCTGTGGAACTTACGTCCTCTTCTAAAAAAAAAATAAAAAAAAATAAATGTGGCTCCGTGCTCCAAAACTACAGCAAAATGACAACCTGAGGAGTTTTTTTAGCAAAAAGCACAAAATCAGCGTTTTCGAGAAGGATTTATGTTGCTCACGAGATATTGTTTGCCAGATTGCAAATTCTGCGTGTTCGGCATCGCGAACTGTACAAAAAGTTGTTATCGCGTGCGCGAACATCCATATTGAGAGCGCGAAAATGACAAAAACTGTAAGTGCGCGTTGTCGCGCTGTGCGGAGTTGCCAAAAGTACGCGAGCTGAATTCCTAGGGTTACCTACTGGCTGAAAAGCCCTATTTATTTAACACACACCCAAAAACTGCAATTCCACCACAAAAACCACCTTTTGTAATTCAATCCAAAGCCATCCATGCCATACATGATGTTGAAATTCGACGCACAACACAAAAACAGTTGTTTAACTTCCATGCACCCGTGATGATTGATGAGTAGTATCCCTGGGCCGACTGGCAGACTAGGCCACAAGCTTGGAGGCCTATGGAAAAAGCACAGTGGCTGGTCCCACAAAATGGCCGCCCCCACATGGCCAGTTCACTCACAAAAACAAGAAAAGGTCAGGAATACAAGACAGACAATGCAGGCCTATTGCAAAAGCACAATGCCTGCCTTCACAAAATGACCGCCACCCACATGCTCAGTCCACTCACCACAATAATAACAAAAAAGTGAATACAAAGGACAGGAACAGGAAGTTGGAGTCTCTGTGGAACTTACTTCCTCTTCGCAAATTTTTTAAAAAAAATAAAAGTAACTCCGTGCTCCAAAACTACAGCAAAATGACAACCTGAGGATTTTTTTTTAGCAAAATACACAAAATCAGCATTTTCAAGAAGGATTTATGTTGCTCGCGAGATATTGTTTGCCAGATTGCAAATTCTGCGTGTTCGCCATCGCGAACTGTACAAAAAGTCATTATCGCGTGCGTGAATACGCATATTGAGAGAGCAAAAATGACAAAAACTGTAAGTTCGCGTTGTCGCGCTGTGCAGAGTTGCCAAAAGTACGCGAGCTGAATTCCTAGGGTTACCTACTGGCTGAAAAGCCCTATTTATTTAACACACACCCAAAAACTGCAATTCCACCACAAAAAACACCTTTTGCAATGCAATCCGAAGCCATCCATGGTGTTAAAATTCAACAGACAACACAAATAGTTTTTATGCACCCCTGATTTGATGATGACTACCTCTGGGCCTACTGGCAGACTAGGCCACATGCTTGGAACAGAATGTCAAAAGCAAGCACACTGCTTGGATGGGTCCACAAAATGGCCGCTAGCCACCCACAACAACAAGAAATGAAAGACAGACAATGTAAGCCTATGCCAAAAGTACACTGCCTGTCTTCACAAAATGGCCACCACACATATGGCCAGGACACAATAACAACAACAAGCATAAGCCAAGGGGAACAAAGAAAAGACATGCAGGCCTTTATGGAAAAAGAAGCACACAATACTAAACTACCACCACACAATTGCCACAAGCCACATGGGCACTCACAGTCACAACAGGCCATGGAAAACAATGAACTGAAGCAGGCCTATATATGACCGGACAAAGGAGGCCTGCTAAACAACACAGCTTTAATACAAAAATGAAAATCAACAGGGCTACGAAAGGATTGGAAAGAAGTTATACATCAAGCACACACACACATCCAACAAAGGTATTTAACACACACACACACAAACAGTGAAATACACTACAACCACATTTAGCATTTCAATCCTATGCCATCCATGCCCTACATGATGTTTAAATTCAACAGACACCACAGAAAAATGGACCCATGGGTACCCTACTGGCTGAAATTGCAAATAAAAACAACTAGGCCCCTATTGAAAGTACAGGCCACACACAACAATACATTTTAAAAACAATGAAAAGCCCAGAAAAATGCAGGTACAAACAAACCCCAATGAAACAAACATGTACACCAATTCTCCAACTTACTTGTAAAATTAAATCTCAAATAAAAAGTCCTCAAATAAATCCAATCCAATGATATGATGCAGCAGACAGACACAAAACGTGATCCTTCCAACTCCAAATCCAAATGAAAGTGAACAGCACATGGACAAAGCACTGGGAGGAGCCTGCTGGACAGGAACAGGAAGTTGGAGACTCAGGGGCACTTCCTTCCTCTTGAAAAAAAGAGTAAAAAAAAAAGGACTCCTTGCACAAAAGACTACAGTCAAATCACAATCTGAGGAGTTTTTCTGAGCAAAATGAGCATTTAGGAGAAGGTTTTATGATGCTCGAGAGATATTCTTCGGCAGATTGTAGTTTCTGCATGTTCGGGATCGCGATCTTACCAAGACAGCCGCCGCAAGTCCGCTCGCGCGTCCGAATGACGTGTTCGCGTGCGCACACTCTCACGGGATCGGGCGGCTATATTACAAATCTCGTGGTGCACGCGAACGGACAGAAAAGCGAGTTGGCAAACACAGAATCACGGTAAGATGTTACCGCACGCGCGAGAATGAATATTGAGCGCGCAAGGAAGCAAAACAGCTACGCTACGCGCAATCTGCAACTTTGCGTTCTACGCGAATCGCGAAGTTACCTAAACTTCGCAAGCTCCGCGAGCAGGGCGTAGTTCACCGCCCAGGCTTAATCTCGGCCTGCGGCTTAGTCTATCCTTGCACCAAAAGTACAATTACCACCTTCTGCCAATAAAAGGCATAAGCAGGATCTTCCTTCTCCGCCCAAATATCTGTCTCCTGTATCTTTTGATACTGTTTTGGAAGAAATACGTGTTCTGAGACCTTTTTTTGAGGAAACAAATGCTCATCTACAAGCTCTGGACAATAAATGGTCGTCCGTTTCTCCTTGGTGGAACAACAGGTCAGCGACATTCAGGATTCGTCTGCCAGAAATACTTCTTTGGAGAGAGCGGTTTTGTTGCTTAAAAGGTCTGCTGAGGATCTTGAAAATAGAAATTAGCACAATAATTTTCACATATATGGTCTTTCAGAGGGCACTGAGGGGGATAACCCTATTGGTTGTTTCACCACCTTTCTCCCACAGCTTCTGGGCTTTCCTGCATCGATCAAATTAAATATTCAATGTGCGCATAGATTAGTTCCACTCCTATCTTCTTCATCTTCACCTTCAAAAAGCAATTCTTTTATTTTTGAAATTCACTGATCTATTACAAGTTTTAAGTGTAGCCAAGCTCAAGAAACAACGACTTTGGTCTGGTGCAAGACTGTTTCTGTCTCAAGATGTCTCTACGACTACTGCTAAATGACGGAAGGAATTTCTGGGTGCATGCTATGGTTTGTCCCACCCATGTTTGTTTAAGGTGACTTTTCAGAACAAGACTTATTCATTTGAGGACACTGCGGACCTCAGGAAATATATTAATTCTCACTCTTCTTCCTTGATGGAGACTGCTGATCCTTCCTTTATAACTTGGCTTTAAGTGTTACCATTTGGAGCGTTTTATCCTCTTTGCTTACTTTATAGATTTTTTCTCTCAATATCTGCTTTCTTTTTCTCATTGACTTTTTACTTCTTATTCTCTAATGTTATTGCAGGTATCTCAGATTCCCTGTATACCCGTTTCATGTTTGTGCCATATAGCATCCCGATGTGGTGTGTTGTCCCGTGTTAGCTGCGCTGTTTTCATATGTCTGTCATCACTCCCTATTTTTCTTTCTTCCCGTAAGGGTATGTATTAAAATTGACAGTTTCTTACATGTACTGTCCCTTCTTGTTGATTTTTTTCTTCTCTTCCTTTCTTTTCTACTCTAGTCTTTTACTCCTATTGGATTTACTGATATTATTGCAGTTTTCCCTTCTCCACTTTCTTCTTCTCTAGTCTATTCTCTTCTTATTTTTAGCTGTTGATAATGTAGTTTTATATTATATTATCACAGTTATTTTTTGGAATGTGAAAGGCTTTGATAATCCTATTAAGAGGCAGAGAACGTTATCCAATTCAGCCTCCTATAACCCAGATTTCGTTCTTTGAAAGAAACACATCACAAGGAGTCAGATGCATTAAAGTTGAAACAGGGTTGGGTAGGTTCTGTTTTATTCTCCCCTACTTCCACCAAGAAAACAGAGTAATTATTTTATGACATAAAAAACGAAAATGTACAATTGTATCTCAGGAGACTGATTCTGATGGTAGGTGGTTGTTAGTTAAATTGCTCATTGATAATATCTCTTGGACTGTGTTTAATGTATATGGTAGGACCGAGCCAGACTATTCATTTTGGCAGACAGTTGTAAAAAAATGTACTCAATTTAGGGATTCGTTTTTTATTTTGGGGGGTGACAGTAATCAGATTATTGATCTCTTTATTGATCGTCAATCCCAAATTTGCTTTATTCCCCATAAATCTGATAAACAGTTCTACAATACCATATCTCAGACACACCTTCTGGGTGCATGGAGGTTATGTCATCCTGATGCAATAGACTTTCTTTTTTCTCCCCACCTTATGCTTCCCTCACTCAGTTAGAATATGTCATTCTTTCTAAATCTTTAACTCAAAACCTCATCTCTTTCTCCATTGAACTGATTGTCAATTCTGATCATGCTTTAGTTATTGTTGATTTTGACTTGCTCCGTCCACAACCCAACTCTTCTTGATGGCAGTTTAATAACTCTCTTCTACCAGATCCACTTTTTTGTTCCTCATTTATTTCTTTTGCTGATGATTTTTCTTCTGTTAAATAATCACCCTAATTTTTCTTCTATTTTATTGTGAGACATTTTTAAAGCTACAGCTCGCAGCTTTGCTATAGATTATGTCTCTAAAAAGAAGAAGCGGTCTCTTCAACAGCATAAATCTACATTACTAATATTAAATGTTTGGAACACAAGTTACCTTACCCTCTGATTCTATTCTACAGGAGCTTGTACGTGCGAAGCTGGATTTTAATAAAGTAACTACTGACAATGCTGCATCAATATTACTTCGTAGTGGTGCTCGCTACTATGGTGGCCGTAATAAAGTTGGCAAGCTTAGCAAATTATTTTAAATCTGAGAAAGATCAAGTATTAATTGATTCCATACATTCTTAAGAAGTGAAACTTCTGTATCAGGATCAGGATATTTTAGATGAATTCATGACATTTTATAATGATTTATATACTCCAGAATCTCTTTCTTCTGTTTCCCTTATTCAATCTTACTTCAATAACATCCGTTCTCATCCTCATGATCATCCTAATTTTTCTTCACTTGAATCTGATTAATCGCTTGCGTAGCTATCTAAAGCCTTAAATTTACTCAGAATAATTTAAAACTCAGGGTCCAGATGGCTTTACGGTAGAATTCTATTTTCAATTTTCTAATTTATTGCTTCCTAAACTTCTACAGCTTTTTCAATTTTTTTTTTTATCTCTGGTAAAGCAGAAGGTACTTTTCAAAAATCCACGATCTGTTTGCTTTATAAAGAGGGTTGTGATCCTCTGTATTGTAAGAACTATTGTCTAACTTCTTTGGTCATTGTGGACTATAAAGTGTTTGCTAAATTAATTGCTCTACAGTTGAAACCTCTTATGCCGCATTTGATTGGTGAAGAACAATGTGGCTTCAATAAGGGTTGATAGAGTTCTGATAACTCTCGGTTATTCTTTAATGTTTTAGATAAGGCACCCTCGCTTTCTTATTCTTTAGCTGTAGTTTCCATAGATGCAGAAAAAAACATTTGATAGGGTGGATTGGTCTTTTTTTTTACCTAAGGTGCTTATATGGAATGGTTTTGGTCCTAATATAATTTCTCTTATCTCTCTGCTCTAGACTGCCCCTATGGCTTCTGTATTATTTAATGGTCGCACATCTCAATACTTTCTCCTACAACGTGGTGTTTGCCATGGTTGTTATCTCTCCCCTCTTCTCTTTATCCGAGCTCTTGAAACTTTTTTATCTTCTATTCGCAATAATAATTCTATTTCTGTATTTCCTTATGGTGATCATCATTTGAAGTTATCTGCCTATGCGGATGATATTTTACTTTTTTTCTCCACTCCTGAGGTTTCTATCCCCCTTTTTTACAAGAATTCTCACCTTTTTCTCTCATTCCTGGCTACAAGAATAATTCAGATAAAACAGAAATTCCACTCTTGTGTTCAGCATTATTTTACATCTACTGGATTCCTGTGGAAAAGCTCCAAAATTAAATATTTAGGCATCTGGTTTAACAACTCTATTTCAGATTTTGTCAACATTTAGAGGCTCTCTCTTGTATTGATAAACTCCTTTCTTCTTGGAATATTTTTTCCTGGTGGGGACTCCATTAAAATGATGGTTACGCCTATTTTATTATACATTTCCTCTATGCTTCCCATTCATATTCTGTCTATTAATGTTAGGAAAATAGATTCTCTCCTTTCCAAGTTTCTTTGGAAAAATAAAAAATCTAGAATTTCTTTAGTGCAACATTCGGAAACCGAAATCTAGTGGGGGTGTTAATTTTCCTGATTTCTAAGTTTATCATAACGCTATTTGTCTCATTCTAGCCTTTATATGGCTTCTCTAGGAATAATCCCCATACACGCCTTTATGGCTTACTATTGAACATTCTTAACTTGCTCCTTTTTCTACATAAGAAGTACTAGCCTTCTCTTCCGAGAATATTAGAATATTAATACTTCTCTCCCCCTATTTAAACATACATGCTCATTGTTGAGACTGCCTAGTTAACTGAAGATTGTATCTGGCGATTCTTTTTTTACCGTCTCCACTTTGGTACAATCGCCTCATTGCAATTAAGAAATGGCCTCTTTATTGGAAATCCTGGCAACTGCGAGGGATTATATGGGTTCATGATCTCTTTGACGGTATAGCCCCTTGTTCGTTCCCTCAATTTTAAGCTATTTTTAAATGTCCTCGCTTATTTTGGTACAAATTTTCCATTCTAACGGCTGCCATTTTAGAGGTCTTTTATTCGCTTCCGTTGACTGAAACTCTCGCTACAGAAAATTCTCTTCTTAAAGTACTTACTGTTCTTCCTGAAGCTTCACTGATTTATAAATGCTTCTTAGCTCCTGACCCTGATCGTGATAAGGCGAAGGTAGAGCTTACCTGGGAAGCAGATCTGGGTTGTGTTTGGAGCATCAATTTCTGGAATAATATTTGGACTCACTCACTTAAGCTTTGTAGATCAGCCTCTACTACTCAATCTATTTTCTTTCTGTACCACAGATCATATTTCACACCTATAGCTGTAGCTACTTTTTCTCTTGCAAAGGATAAGAATTGTTGGTCATGTGGCTTTCCTTCAGCTGGTTTAATGCATCTTGCATCTCCTCTTTCTTTGCCACGCCGTTGCCTCCTTTTGGAAAAAAGTTTGGTTCTATATTTCCCTTATATTTAATTTACATAGCTCTCCCAGGGAGTCTATTAGATACTATGGGGTTGACTAAACATGAACATGGTTTATTTGATCGTATGTTGGCATTAGCCTTCCAACAAATCGCACTTAATTGGAAAAACTCAGCTAATCTTTCGGCTCAGACTTGGTAGTACACTGTATGTCACTATAATCGATTGGATATTACTTTTGCCTCCTCCTGCAAACCATTTATTAATAGAGACTTATATTGGTCACCATTAACTACTTACCTAAATAAGATTGCCAAAACAAAAATTGATCATACATATTCTGAGAATTTTAAATCTCTGTGGAGTGTCATGCTTCTCTGCTTATTTAATTTGTATCAATATGTTGATTTTCTAGTGGTATTGCAATTTCTTCACTGAATATTACTGTTATGCATTAATACTCGATCTCCAGTTGTAAGAGTGTTTTCCTCTCCCCTTCTCCATTCCCCCCTTTTTGTTGCTGGTGAAAAATGTAAGTAGCTTTCCCCTCTGTTTTAGTGCTTGCTCCTTCATGTTCCTTTTGCTTTCATATGTTATGTTTATCGCCTGCTCATTGTGACGTGTATTATTAATGAAGCTTATTAAACAAATTTACACTTCAATGTTAACAAAGGCAAAATAACCAACCTCTGTACAGTTGATACTCTGGGTAATGATTGAGATCTTATAATGTGCTTGAACAGTATAATGCTTATAAAACTTGTAGTTGGTCTTTGTATGCATAGGGTACAGGAAAATGATGAATACTTACTGTTAGAGAGAAGTGGTGCAGCGGCTTTGACTTTGCCTGATAAAGAACTCTCAAAATAGTGATGAGGCCTCTTCAATGTGATGTTACCATGGTGCATGAATCTAGGCTCTTCCATGCAGTTGTTTTTATAAATGTGTTTATGTTGTTGCTTAAACCATATTTGCATATGTGCAGAATACAACATACTATTCATTAACATTGCTGAGGGAAGGCAAACGTATCATGATCAATACATTTTTTCACCTCATGTGACCTACTTTCAACAATTTTAATTAACAGCATATTATGCTGCTTTACGCTGGAAATTCTCTGGCAGTTTAGTTTTGTCATTGTGAATTGTGTGTTTCAATAGCCTGTTAATCCAATCCATGCAGTAAGGTAAATCTCGATGTTTGGGTTGTATATGGAGATAATGGTACAGTGAGGGAATATTTCAAGCAGGCATGCTGAATCCAAACAGTAATTGGTATAACTCTAATTAGAAGTTTTATAAAAAAATCTAAGGAATACAGAATATATTGATTGCAATGAGCGGATGACATGTTTTTACTCAACAATATATGATGATGAATAGGAGCTTTACACCGTTTGAAATTATTGACTTGAAGAATCGGTAGTGAATGGAACACCGGAAAATACATGTTGGTTGTCAGGACGGATAATCTGTTAATGTGAATACATTTTTTGAAAATTCACATATATCATGAATGTGTACTATGCGGCCTATAACAAATATCTATCCTGTTATTGAAACTCAAATGAGTTTAATTTTAGCAGTCTTAATTGATAATGTGATTGATTAAAATAAGTTTTTAGAATGTAAATACAAAAACAACTGTTCTCTCTTGTGGGTCATCAAAAAATGTGATTAAAAAAAATTCTTGGGTAAAAATTATTTTGGCTTTGAAGTGGATTTATAATTGCTTGCTTGCTTGATAACTTTATTTCGGTCAATGACCATAAAAGCACAGGTAAAATATGTACATACAGAATAAAATACATAAATAGTTGAGGAGATAAAAGGTTATTAAACAAAGGTTATCATGCAGAATATAATGAGCTATTTAATTCATCTGGGTTAAAAAAAATCAGTTAATTAATTAATTAGTCAGGGCAGACCTCCTTCGCCACATGCTATATAAGAAGCGAGAGACGGAGAACACGATGGGAGGTGAGGTATCATAACGTAAGATCCTACAGGCTTGGGCACATTGTTTTAGTCCCAGATTTCTGCACAGTGGCACAAGCCAAGATCTGCGTATTCCCTTGTAGGCAGGACAAAAGAATAGAACATGAGGTAAATCTTCTTTAGTTTCATTGCACACTGGGCAAATCCCCACATCTCTTCCCGCCCATTTACAGGTCAGTTCCCCGATTGGAAGGCAACCGTGCCTTAATTGGATATACAGCTTTTTTGCCATAGGGGGTTGGATCAAATCTAGAAACTCCTCCCTACTCGGCACCAATTTTATTTGTAAAAATTCTATGGTCAACCTGTCCTTAGGTGGTAAGCGGTGTAACAGAGCTAAATTATGCTGTCTAAATAGAGCCAACAGCTCTGTTCTCTGTACCACTACACAGCTTTCCTTGGGGGTCTCCCATAATTGGGGGAGGCCTATCTGATATAATACAGTTTTGATATGGGATAGCCAGGGTATGTTTCTACTCTTCAGCTGAACCCAAATTGCAGCAAACTCGGCTCTAAAGTCTTCGAGCTCGGGTGCCGTCCACAGCCTTCTCCAATACAGGAGAGGTCGACTCGATAAGAGTTCAGAAATGGGCTCTAGACCTAAATCGAATCTCAGGGGTATAAGCGGGGTGCTCTGGGGGAGCCCTAGCAGGTTTCTAATAAATGTATGTTCTACCTTGGAAAGGGTCGGTGCACAGGTATGACCCCAGAGTTCTGCGCCGTATATTGCGGTGGATCTGGCTTGGGCACCATACATTTCAAGGCCTGGGGAGACTGGTTTAAATTGTGTTTTCCTCTGAAATTTGTTAATACCACCCGCTGTCTGTGTAAGCCTCAGGGCAGATTTAACTACCTGGGAACCCCAGCTGAAATCTTCAGTCAGGGTGACACCCAGATATACAAAAGTTCTAACCCTTTCGAGTGGGATACCATTTAGAACTGGGCAGGGGCGGGTGTGCTTTGGGGGGCCAAAGATCATAAACTTCGTCTTTTCTAAATTGATCTCAAGACCCCGCGAGGCACAAAATGTGACAAAGCCGTCCAATACCCTCTGGATGCCTGTCGATGTTCGCGACAACAACAAAGTGTCGTCTGCGAACATCAAGGCAGGCACCCGTCCAGATGACAACCGAGGGACATCAGTATTCCTAACATTGTTCAGCTCACCCACCAGACCGTTTATATAGAGGCTAAAAAGTGTGGGAGCCAGGGCACAGCCCTGGCGCATTCCTCTGGTAACAAAGAAGCGGTCCGATAGCTCTCCGTGTTTCCCGCAACGTACCTGGGCATAGTTCCCTTTATGAAAACGCTTTAAAACATCTAATAAGTAGGGGGGAGATTTAAGTTTTTCAAGACCCTCCATAAATTTTCCCTGGGCACGAGGTCAAAAGCGGCCCGTAGGTCTACGATGACCAGATAGAGACTGCCACCCTCCAATCTTACAGTCTTCCAAAACAGGACCTGTAACCTAAAGAGCTGGTCCAAAGTCGAAATCCCAGCTCTGAACCCAGCCTGGAGAGTAGTTATTATTTTATTCTCATCTGCCCAGCCAAGTATTCTGTCCAGGATAATCCGTCCCATAAGTTTCTGGGTAGTATCCAAGAGGCTTATCGGCCTATAATTTGAGGGAGCTAAAGGGCAGCCTTTTTTAAAAATAGGGACAATCTCGGCCCCGACCCAGGTTTCCGGCAGATTGGCTCCCAGTAAAACTGCATTAAACAGTGAGGCTAAGTATGGTGCCCAAATTTTGGGGTGGGAGCGAAAGAGATCTCCTGGGACTTTATCGAGGCCGGGTGCTTTGTTAGAAGGCTGCCTAGCAATTGCGGATTCTACTTCCTTAGTTGAGATCCTCTCCACACTTCCAGGGGCCAGCCACAGCCTGGTGTACATGGTCCCCACAATCCATTGGGCTCTGTAGTCGAGACTCACACAGGGAATCTGAGTCCGGTGGTGTGCAGAGGTAGTCATCTAGTTGTATTGCCATTTCACTATTCGATTTCTCCAAGATTGCGGCCGAAGGGGAAGTGTACAGTGTGGCAAAATGTGTTTCCCACTATAATTGTAATGTAGATATATGGGACCACCCTTTGGATCCACAATCCACAATTAAAATACAATTCACAGAAAAAGTACACCAATCTTGGGATATCCTGCAAATTCCCATGGTTATCATTCAGATTATTTACAGTTCCAGCTCCTATTTCTTTATCATCATGCATCAACAAGGGAGGATCCTTCTATCAGGGTTACCCCCACATGTGTCTGTTGCCAGTTTGCATTTTCACTAGTCTGGCTGGAATCCTGCTAACCAGGACCCCAGCCAATGTGCTTCATCCCTAAATTTGATACAGTAAGTATTTTGGTACATCCACAATTGGCTACTGGTGTACCCTTGTAAGTCCCTAGTGTATGGTACTAAGGTACCCAGGGCATAGGTCCACCAGGGGACTCCCAAGGACTGCAGCATGTATAAAGCCACCCATGAGAGACCACTCAAACTGTGACTACAGGCCTACCATTGCAGCCTGTGTGAGCTCGTGCTCGAACCACTTACGACATTAATATACATTTTCTTATATCTGAGATCACTACACTTAAAACCTATAAGTCACCCCTAACGCAGGCCTGTCAATCCTGAAGGCAGGGTGTTGGCTTATAAGTTGGAGGGTGCCCCTGCATGAGCAGGATATCTCCTACAAACTCCAGAGTTGATTATCCAGGCTTTGTAAGTGCAGTCAGCCATTTTGATACATATAGTGGCCATGCTACATTACGCGATGGCTAACTATACAGTGGCTGTGCTGAACCTGCGCATGTTTGGTATCAACCATGTTGGAATTATACCTCAGCACCATTACTAGTGCTGGAGGTATGATTCCATGCACTGGGGGCCTCCTCCAGGAAGCCCCATTACTCCTGTTAACAGCCTTCCAGGGACTGCCACAAGCTAGTGCTGCTGCTGACCTCAGACACGATTCTGTCCTCCTGCTAATGAGCTTGAGCAGGGAAAGATAGAGCAATAGGTTCCTGTCACAGGGAGGTGTGGCTACCTCCCAGATCGGACTTAGTGTATTAGGCTGGGTTAGGGGTTTCTTGCCAGCACAACTATACTGTTTTGAAGGGCAGGTTTTTTGCCATCCATGCATACTCCAGTTGGAACCAGTTCTGGAAGCCCTTAGCTCCTGATCTGGTGGGATACTAGACAAAGGACATGGCAGTAGTCTCCGCTCTGTTCAGCCCCCTCCTCTGGGAGGGACCCCTGATTCGTCCTAACCCCTTTTTTAGAGTATTAAAGGCCTTATCTGTTGGTGGGTCCTCAGATTCATCATTGGGACATGACTCAAGCCTGAAACAAGCTCACTCTTTGACCGGCTGGACGCTTGGACTTCACTGGACTTCGTCTGCAACCAAGACTGCATCAAGGAAGACTCCTGCTGCTCCAAAGAAGATGCAAGTCTTCTTTGTCATCTGTATCTGTGCTTTATCCAGGATTTTTAACAGACCTGTTTGCATCAAGGACAGCCGAAGTAATCTCCCTGGGAGTGAAGGAGTCACATTGCCCTCCATCTACAGGCAGGACAACAAAGCTGACTTGTCTGCTGCTCCTGACGTCCCACAGACTTTGAAAGGCTCAGCAACACAGGTGATGGTACTGCAACTCCCTTGAGGCCTGCCTTGACCTGCCACTATCCTTCGTCTGAACCGCTGGGACCAAACCCATGTGCAGCGTTTTGACTTGTCGTTGCCAAAGCTTGTAGGCTGTGCACTGCAGAGATTTTGGGTCTACAAGAAGCTCTAGCATCCAGCATCTCTTCCTGCCAAGATCTTCATCCTCACCACATCCTCTGCACCATGGTCCTTCATCTTGGGACTCCTGTGCCTCCAGCCTGTGGGTCCTCTCAAGGGTCTTTTCTTGCTTTAGTGGGCTCCACTACTTGCTCAGGTCTGACTTTCTTGCACTTGGTAAATCCCTTGGACCTTGCTGGTCCCAATGATGCTCCTTCATGTTTCCCATGTCTGTTGCTGCTGCCAAGGCTAATTTGTGCTCCCTGCAGACACCAACCCCTTAGTTCTCAACTTACGATTTGGGACAACTTGTGAACGGCACCTGTTTTCCTCAGCATAACCTGGTTCTCACAGCTGCAGCGACAAGGTCACCGTCATCAGTGGGAATTGCTCTTCCATGCCTCCTGGTCACCTCCCAGTGGCATAGACTCTGTCCCCTCTGCTTGCAGGATCTTCCCTTCAAGAATCAACCCTTGGATTCCACTAGGCTCTTGCATTGTCTTCGCCAGTAGCAACTTTGCTTAAGTCCTCCATTGTGGTCTACAGCGTTTTCTGACATTACTCTGCACAAATTCATCCGGCATCCCTGGTGTAGCTTTCCTGATTCCTAGTGTATCCATGGATGGAGTGGCTCTCGAACCTTCTATCTTCCACTGGATTTCTTCAGGGTCCACTGGAAAGGGTCCTTCTTCTTCAAAACTGCAATCACGACTTTCCTGTTGACTTCTATTGAGCACACAGCTGTGTTTTCACTCTGCACACAGCCTCCGTAGGGTTCCTGGGTACTTATCTTGGGTGTCCCCATTTCTTCTGAGTCCCCTGGTCCAAGTCCCGGCTTTTGGTCGCAGTTCACATTCCACTTTCTCAGTATATGGTTTGGTCTCTTCCTGGAGACCACTGTGTTTTGTGCTTACTTCACTTTTTGCAATTGAAGTATTGCGTGTATTTGCATTGATATCTCCAGGTGGGAGATATACCAAAGTGTTAGTGAGTGTTGTGTACTAAATAGACATATTTTTATAACTACATTGTGTGGTTCTTTTTAGTTCAACCTACACTACATGATTAGATCTGGTAAAACAAGCTGTTTAACACTCCTTCTGGACTTAGTTTGAAGGCTGCTCTCCACAGTTACCACTTAGAGAGGTTTTTAGGGTTGTCTAAGATCACCAAAATCACCATAAGGTTTGTCTGGATTAGTGCAAGGTGCTTCACTTAAATAAGTGTCACCATATACTAAGCCAGCCTCCTAAAGTAAGACAATGTAGTGTCTTGATCTGATTGATCAAAAAATATAACTGAATCAATCTTGCAAAACCGTTGATCTAATAGCTACTAATTCTCTATTTACTGCTAGCAAATCAACAGAGGCCAGATGTACGACCATGCACTTTAGCAGGTCGCAAATTGCTCTGAATTGCGACTCGCAATTTGCAACTTGCTAAAGTGAATGTACAACAGTGTCTCAAACACTGTTTGCGATTCCCAATGGGGTCGCAAATTGCCTGCCTCTTCAATATTCATGAGGCAAGTGCAATTAGCGACCCCATTGGGAATGGCTAGCACCCACAGGGATGGTGGCCTGCTGGGGTCAGCAGACTAACACTGGGAATAGTTTGCGTAGTGGTGCTACGCTACACGAAGTGCACTTCGCACAACGCGAGCTACGTGTAGTGCGGTAGGGAAAATGCTGTTCGCACAAGTTGCACAGTGCTGGATGCTTGTCCGCACTGTGCATTCATTACAAACGGCATCTTGCACAGTGCAAGCGGTCGTTTTCTGCTGCTCGAGTACATTTGTACTCAAGCGGCAGCTTTCTCAACGCGGACTGGTAGTTTCTCATCGCGGGTGGTCGCGAGCATACGCGACCACTCGCAATGAGAAACCTGACCTCCACGCATTGAGAATCTCTCCGGGAGGTTTATTTTCCACGCTCGCAATCGGCATCCTGATGTTGCTGATCGCGAACGAGGGAAAAGTCTTTTTGCTCGTTCGCGGTCGCCAACTTGACGTTGAGGACCGCGAGCAACCAAAAAATGCTCGCTACGCTACACGTTTTTGCACTGTGCTACGTAGCGCAAACTATGCTAGCGTAGCGTAGTACTATGCCCAGGGTCACAGCATACAACTATGTCTGTGACGGCTTTTTAAATTAAGCTGTTTTTTTGTGTTTTTTTAATGCAGCCTGTTTTCCTTAAAGGAAACCGGGATGCATTTGAAAAAGAAAAATGAAATTTTCAATTAGACTTTTTAAGAGCAGGCAGTGGTCTCTGGGACCACTGCCTGCACTCAAAAAATATTTCCACACACATTCACAAAGGGGAAGGGGTCCCCTGGGAATCCCTTCCTGTTTGTGAGTGGTTTACCACCTACTTGAAGTAAACTGCGGTCACAAAACAATAGTACATGGCATTGAGACTCACTGTTAGGAAGGTACACCCCTTACTAATAGCCAGAGTGGCAAATGCTATTCTGGGAGTCAGTGACTCACAAAATAGTGTTTATACATGCCTGGACCCTTGTTTTGCAGTCGTAAACAGGCCAATTTCCAGTTTGCGACCGCTAAAAAGGGTTGTACATCTGGCCCCAGATGTAGTAGTGGCCAATGTATCCACTTCTCTAGAAAGTTTTCCAATGTTCTTCTCATTTTGGACTAGTACTAATGGAGAAATAATAAAACCAAAAATATTTCCCACTAATTGTGCCCCATTAATAATACTACATCAAAAAAACACTTCCCACTCAGCAGGCAAATGGAAAAGGCATCGTGCCCACATATAAAATATGTTTATTCACATGTGTCAATCCAGGATATACCATTTTTGTTTTATTCTCATCTTTCTCTTCTTTCTACACATTCTTCAAAACGTCTTCTTGTTTTGTCGTCTTATTAAACATGTGAGATATTCTTTCCTCTATAGCTAGTATAAATGTGTTTACCAATTGACTCATTGAGCATGTCAAATGTATTCATATGCTTTAGCAATGTCTATTTTTGTGGGGGATCTAAAGAAAAATCAAGCTATTTCAGGCTCTTTATTCTATGATTGAAAATGTATTCTTTTTTATGAAGAGGGACTTCAGAAAGGATAAAGTCATAATTTGAAAAATAATATTCAAAAGGATACCACCTATAAAATAAGCTAAGCAATTTCTTACATGTGACTGCATATGAAAGTAGAATATGATGACAGGTTACATCTTCAGTAGGTAAAGCAGATAAATGTGCACAAACATAACAACCCTTGGCATTTAAAGCATGTGTGCATTCTTGAAGTAATCTAGAATATACATTTGATGAGAAACACCATTCTGAAGCGTCCACAAATGAAGCCCTTAATTTTAAATTATTTATTGTATGTGTAGGTGATGTAGGAGTAGGAGTACATCTAAGGGTATCTAGCTCAGGAGTGATACTCATACCAACCAAAAGTACTATGAATACTAACTAGGGCTGGGTAGAACTCGCAGAGTTTTACTCCGTAGAATTCTGAGGATTTACATAAAAACTCCACGAGATTCAGCAACCGATGCAATTTCAGCATCTTGTGCTAATTTTTACTTCCGGGAGCTTTTTCAGTGTTGTAAAATCAGCACGAATTGCACCAAATGCCGCACAGAGATTGCTGCTTCTTTCTGCCACTCGAGTAGATTTTCTACTCAAGTGGCAGAATTCTCAACACAAATGTTGAATATGACAGAAGACAGACATAAATATTCTGCAATTGTTTCTACTTGTGCAAAATGAGCAAAGTTTTTTGCTATTACTCTGCAGTTGTTCCATTCAACTTATATACCGCCGTCTTTATGACGCATCCCTAGCCCTACTCCGTCTTCTTCTAAGAATATCAACCCTACTACTGAAAACTTGGCCCTAGGAAAATCTTCTGAATTGTTTTCATTTTTTGTTTTTTTCTTGAGCAATAATGGTTGAGTTCATAAATTAGTTGTTACAGTCTTTCCAATAGTTTAGTTCAAGTTCATAGTTTGAAGAATCAATTATTATTGAATTGAATTGATCAGAAAGTAAATGAGTCAAGGTTAATTGTAAATTGTTTCAAAGATTTGAATTATGCACAGTGATAATGTGGCATATCATGGGGATTCAAGTGGTTCTGCTTTCAGATCATTCTGGCCAAAGTCTGGTGAATTGGGCAAACTGTCTTTATAATAAGCCTATTCAGGTGCTGAATATGTGCGAGAAGGTACGCTTGCCCTTTAAGACCTTCTAAGTGTCTGATGCTTCTTCTGTTTAACTCATAGCACTGGATTCTGCTTCTTCTATCATGGTTTTTGGCATTAGTTCAACTTACACACTAGATTCTAATTGTGTTCTGCTCTTTGGCCTGCCTTTTCTCCTTTAAAGTCTTCCACTTCTCATTTTTGTTCCTTCACCAGAATAATTAATTTGCATGTCTCATGGTTCTGCAATGTCCTTTCTCTCAAATGTCAGATCTTTGAGGATCACTCAACACCACTTTGCGAGATTTCAAAAACTTGGATGGATGGGGAACTATGATAGATGACACTCTCCTCTGGTCATTCAGTGCATACAGGCACAGGAGGTCGCAGACCTGTTTCAAATGTCACCACCTCATCAAGTGGGCATCTCACCCTATGGCTATGTGAGACATGAATCCAGTTGAGTAACCCACCACACTTCATATCAGTGTTGGTGATCAGGATCGCCTGGTAGGGCCCCTTCCACCTTGGCTCCAAACAGGATTTTTGAACATTGGAATTATGACCACCGTGGCTAATGTTGTGGCATTGCTCTTGACTCAGAATGGCAGTATCAGCTCCAGCTTGGTGAAGGACAGACTTATCATCATCATCAAAAGCTTTATTTCAACAAATTTCTCATAAAAAGCATATTCATCAGGAAAAACAAATTACTGCTAAAATTATTTTTCCATCAAACATAAACACTCATTTTAAAAATGATCAGTTCATCAGAAATTCAGCTTAAAAATCGAATCATAATGTTAATACATTTAGACACTGCAAATGTATATGATAAAAACATAAAATGGGTTGGGGACCACAGCACAGAGGGAAGTAGCCAATGAATCTTACAGATATCTAAAACATTTATGATAAAATACAGCTAATTACAATCAGAACATATAGATTAAAACACCAGCAAAAATAGGGGATGTACACATTTCAAATGGATGGTCGGCATCAAACCTCAGAAGGAGCAGTAGCATATAGATGGCGCCCCATGCAAGAGTCAAAACAATGCCCTGGTGAATGGGATTTCAGCATGTTCGGGGTCTATAGAAAGGGCACATCTTATCATTCGTACAGTGGTGGTCATCAAGAATTAGTTATTATAGAAATTGCAATGGGTTTACGGAGTCTATGCTCAGAAAGAACAATCATCCCACAACCCCAACAGACCGGTGAGGTGTCTATGTTGATGGTGTTTGACTTTACATATTTAATTAAACTCATTAGCCACTGATTTTGATCTTATACGCCACATCCAGCTTAGACATTTGGCTATATGGATTGCATAACATCTAGATTGGTCTGTCATCAGGATTCTCAGAGCAACATTACTTTGTCTGCTGCCCAAATTCTTGAAAGTCTGAGTATCACGGCAGCCAGTCCCTTGCAGTAGTCAAAAATCATGTCATGTGTGACATTAACAAGCACATTTCCAGGCACAGCAGGCAGTCACATGGTACATCTCATCAGTATTTCATGTGGCGACATTCCTGTTCTTCTGTCAGGATTGCTTCGGAGACTCATCAACACTGAGGGCAAAGCATCTGGCTATTTCAGAAGGTGAATGCACATACCTTGGTTCAATGAGACATTAGTTTGCAAGGTGAATGCACATACCTTGGTTCAATGAGACATTAGTTTGCAATTCAGTTGCTCAACTGCTCCGGAAGCTTTTGGTCCATAGCCACAAAGTAATATCTGTTCCAATTGTAATGCCACACACAGCATTTCAAGGATCTCATTATTACAATAAGTCCTTTGGTCTGACTGCAGAGAAACAAGAATCGGGCAACAGAGGCCTACTATCAACTGAGACCTGAATCTCATGTGCATTCTTTACACATCAAGTTCTGACCCATCCTTGTTGCTTTGCCTCTGACACTTCCTCCTGTAATCTCTTGTTTCCTCCCAAGTATCAGCTATTGACAACAGCATTTAGGCTCATTCAAGAGGTTCAACCTTGATATCAGGTCTTGGTTTCATGCATAAATCCATGACATCGGACAGTCATGATCAATCTCTTCCCCGTCAATGTTATTTTTAAGGCAATGGTAAATATGTAGATTGATGAATAATCTGACATTGTTTTAAAATGACATTCTGTGCTGCAATAATAAATTGTTCATATTTTGAGTCTGCCCTTTGTCATATACTGGGTCTTAGTTCTGTTGTGTAGTTCCTATAAACATATAGAGCATCTGCGCGTTTAGACAACATAGACGGTGTGATTAGTGTCCAGACTGATTCCAGACACCTCCATAGGTATGTTCGTCTGTATACCAGCTAGCTCACAGTGCCACTGTAAACTCATCTTACCAAGGAGAGAATAGTTATTGGCAGCTATCGAACATGACAACTCTGTCCCATCAGGGATCGTGGAAACAGTACAGTACTTTTCGCTCAGTCACTCATGCTCACTTTGTCTAAGAGAGATACACAGAATAAACGGTGGGAACGTTTTTAAAAAAGCATTTATTGAAACAGCATCATTCGAGTGTAAAATAGGTGTGCTGAAACAACCACAAGACAGAAACAGATATAAATGATTATATGCACCAACAGATTATGCATACTTCTATGATGCAACCCTAACTAGATGTACCTGAGTGTACCTAGCATGTATTTAGGTGTGAAGCCAAGAATCCCTCTAGGATAAAGTCAACTCCATTACCTGAAGAGAGAGACTGTGGGACCTTGTCTTGGTCTCAAGTTCAAAATCCCGCCAGGGATGTCAGACCACTGCGAGCTGGAGTATCTGCATGCAGGAATCTCAGCGGCTTGCGTCAGTGTGTTCGCATAGAAGTCCTTTTTCTCCTCTCACTTCCTCAGCAAATATATGGTGTTTATATACCCAAAGTGATACCCTACCAGGATCTACCTTGCTCTATCATGTCGGACTTAGGATGATGGAAGGAATTACCCTTATACATAGTTATTATGCAGGAGATGCTGAGTTTACAAGAATCCACATGCATGATGGATGAGACTAGTTTTCAGGGAAAAACCCACGTCCTGTTAGCAGTATCTTAACTAGGTAAAAGGTCAGTCCCAGGAACCGTTACGTAGTGAAATGGCAGAGGAAATATAGGTGAGAGGTTAGGTAGCTACCAGAGCCTATATTGGGGTGCCTTTATGAAACATAAAACCCACTCTTCATCCGATTAGACAACATACTAAAAGTGTAATGTACTTCTAGGCATTTGTAAGCAACGTTAAAAAAAATATTTTAGAACAATGCTAAAAATGCTAACATTTTATTTTAAGTGGTAGAAGTCTTATTGAAGTTCGGAATCACTCCAAAGACTGTCTGAAAGGTACTTAACAGTCCAGAACCTATGGTCTTAAACAGGTGTACTATACCCATTGCATCAGACATATTAAAGAAATATTGTACCATTTCTGTGAAAAGTAAAGGGCAGTTTGTTCGTACAAGGGCCTGTATCTCACCTGAGGACCTTGCGACCTGGAGATCAAATGTCTCTCGGGCGGAGGTTAAGGGCACGGTTTTCTGCAAAAGCATGACTTTTATTCAGCTCATAGTCTCAAACCATACAAAGGAAATGTTCAATGAAGGCCATAACGGCACCTTTCTGACTGTGTGGGTCGGTTGAAACAATGCTTGCATACAACAAGTAACCCTGGAGTTAACAGTGACAAGATATGTGATGCCCGGAAGCATCCCACAACAACCTTGATCATTCAGCATCAAGTAACTCCCATTTGAAAGCAACCTGAACACCGGATTAATCACAGCAACTAGGGAACCTTTCAAATGACAGTATAAGTTTGCAACTAGACCGTTACAGGCCCCGTGAAGCATGGTATCCTGGCATATGAGAGATCCACTTAAAGAGTTCTTGCAGTTTGTACCGCTTAGAAACACTTCCATGTCCCCACTCCTGCTTTGAAATCTGTATGGTAATTCCCAAGATTCCTTGATGAATTCCCTACCCATTGCTTCATATCTGCCTGCCAGTTGTTGTTTTAGGCAATACTGAAACTGCAAAATTGTGACCAGTAATGTTCTATGGCCATGGATTAACCATTCTGACTTTGCTACAGTGAAAGGTAACTGGTCCAGTTTTTCAATACTCAGCATTTTATATTTTGCTCCCCTTTGTGCCATAGTTATCTGTTTTTTAGTTAGATTGTAAGCATAGAACAAGGAGGTACTGTTGATAAATCGCCAAGGCACATAACCGGACCGTAATGATTGTAGCGTCCAGCTTAACAACATATTAGAACATAGCTGAGACTGTCCATGCTGTAGTATACCTGTTCTAGCATATCCATAGCAGAAGATACAATGTTGCCCAGTCAATAAATACTGGATGTTAATGTAGTCGTACCATTATCGACCACAGCTAATGCTTTTTCTAGGTTATTTCTATCAATTTCACGGAGTCTCTCCGCAGCTTCTTGTTGAGAGATTTTCCAATTTCATTATAAACAGCATATAAGAAACGTTTTTGATGTGGCTTTCGGGTCCTAATAAAAAGTCCCTCAGATCCATGTCTTCTGATAGTAAGGATAAGTGTTGCTTCACCTGGGACACTGTCAAGGTTTTAGCCAATCAGGGCATAACTTCCCAACACTGTAAGATGACACTTTCCCTGGTCATTCTCTTTGTACATTGCGTTGGTCTGGCCTATGGGTACTAAACCCTTTGGTGGTACCCCTGAATCTTGTTTGACACCTGTTTGTGAGCCAAACTAACCATCACTTCCAATTGGGGTCTGATGAATTATAATGTATGTTGTCATCTACTGTATCCCCCATGTATTGTAAAGTTTTGCTCACCCCTCAAAGTGTGATGGAGAGGGAATCCGAGGTGTGTTTATGTCTTTGTACTTGGCTAGTCCAAAACCTGAGGTTTGTTGCACAGTGTTGTTCAGAAATCTTATATGCTGTGGAATGAGGCATGCTCAAAATGTTCCCTGAACTTGACATTGCTTTGAACCCCAGACCGATGTTATGTCTATAATGTACTTCCATAAGTCGAAACCCTGTTCAGAAAGTTGGGAAATAAAGGATGCAGAATAAATCTGTTTGGTGTTAGTTAGAATATTTTTCTGTGCAGTTGTAGGTGCAACCCTCTAGTAATATGAGGTTAGGTCAGAAGTGTTAAACCCTGAAAAATAAGGAAATTTATGTGCAAACATTTTCGAACTACCTTTTGGAGGTGTCGGCCAATGTTCCCATTAGTGGTATGTAAAAGCATTACGTGGTGTACTGGATTTATATAAAAAGTGCTGACCATAATGTTAGTAACAGTGCATAGTGTCAAAACGGATTTGTCCTTTAAGATTTCAGTGCTTGAAAATACAGCAGATTGTTCCAAATCAGACAGCATATTATTTACAGTTTCAAAATACCAATCGGCAGAAAATGTACTGGAGGTAATGATATCATTTAGAGGCATTTTTATTACAGGAAATATTTTCAAAAGTTCTGTGGGACCAAATACATCATAATCAACCTTGTCCCACACTATACTATCAGGAATTGGAACAGCTGTAAAGTTCACGAAGGACAGGTCTCTTTGTTCACGATGAGTTGATGTATGAGGTTTCAGGACCAAGTTCACATTTGATACTGCAGAGCATTCTGGGAGATAGTTTCCATTCATGAGTAAGCAGAAGACAGTCTCTAGGCCAATCCAGAATAGAAAACACAGTATCCCAGTTATTATCCATAGTTGTAGCCATAGTATATCCGTATAAGTCTTTTTCAGAAAAGTGTAGAATTCATGAAGTTGTTCTTTATGTGACACTTGAGCTGGTATTGTCTCAGGTTCACTGGGATCCAGAGACAATATATCAAAATCGATGAAGTAGCCAGATGCAGGTCGATCTATTTTAGGTAGGTCAGCAGGTTTTGATGAACTGTCAAACATCTCTTGTAGAGGCATATTGATGTAGATATCGGTGGTAGGACGAATTGATATTTATCTTTCATTTGTGTTTTGATGTTTTGTTTCAACAGGAGCGAGTTCCATTTCATTGTTGGAGAGTCTGTTACTTCATATTGGTGACTCTTCGAATGTTATGAGTCTTTCTGTCTGAACTTCCTGTATGGTAGCGAGAGGAGAGCATTGGCTACACATGAGCCCATTAGGCTTACTATTCATTATCGGTCACATAGTGTGGTTTGATCAGATCGATGGAGAAAAATACCTGTTCCTTTTTGCCGGCAAGAGGCGGAAGAAGCATTGTTCTTGTTCCTTTGACAGCCAGGACAGGTA
Source organism: Triturus cristatus (assembly GCF_964204655.1). Lineage (NCBI taxonomy): Eukaryota > Metazoa > Chordata > Amphibia > Caudata > Salamandridae > Triturus > Triturus cristatus. The sequence goes on along the minus strand of NC_140590.1, from coordinate 907,154,076 downwards.
CAGGCTTTCTGTATGATGGCCGAAATTCTTTTTATCCACAATCTTTTCTCTGACCAGATCCCCGACTTTTGGGATCCAGGCAGGTCTTGCCATGACTGATTTGACTTCCCCAGTGACAGTTTGTTTTACTTGCACGTTGCTTTGTAGTGCCCGGAATTCATTGAGATCCTGTAAAACAGCCAAACGTTTATTGATGTCTAATGGTTTTTCATCGACCACTGTACTTTCAAAATCAAGATCACGTACCTACATTCTCGTCCCAAATAGGACTTCGTAAGGAGTGACACCTCCTAGGGAACTTCTTGGCATATTATTGAATGCCCTCTGTACCCTATATAAGGGATTGACCCAACTACCACTCGAACCTAATACTCTTGCTGTCAAAGATTGCTTTAAATACAATTTTTTTCTCTCCATGACCAACTTTCCTTCGGGAAGGTATGAAGAGGAGTACCGCAGTGCAATACCCAAACTTCCCATGGCTTCCTTGTAAGCACTCGAGCTAAATGCAGGGCAGTGGTCAGAATGTAATGTGTCAACTGCGTATGTTCCTATAAAGACTTGCAAATCTTTTGTAACAGTTCAAGCATCAGCCGAGCACTGAGGCCAAACTCACAGGAATCTAGAGTATGAATCCACTGCCACCAAGATGTACTTGTAAGCCCCATCCGATTGTAGGGGGCCGCAGTGGTCCAAATGGACACAGGCGAGTGGTCCACCTGATATTAGTAATGGTGTCTGCGCTGGAAGTGCCATGGTGGAACCCTTCATCTGCTGACAGATTTTGTACTTTAAGACAAAATTCTTCATCTGTTTGTTAGTCCTGGGCACCAATAGTGTTGTTTCAGAAAAGAAACTGTTGCGGTAACTCCTGCGTGTGCAGAACCTAGACCCTCATGTGCAGCTAGAATTAAAACTAATTTATGATCCATGTTTGTTATTACTCTATCCCCCACTCTTGGGATTTGAGCATACGGAATATTTTTTGCATCTAACTTGTAAGAGTACTTGAGTGGAAAGCCTTTCGGTAATGCGGTGCTGTTTTGTGCGTGAAGCAATGACAGCTACCATTATCTGTCCGTCTATTCTCGTTTCTGAATGAGTGATTGCAGCTACAGCACCAATCCGTACTGCCCCCTTTGTGGCTTCATTGGCCAATGAATTCCCTTCAACATCACGTTGATGACTCAGCGTGTGTATGACATAAGCTCTCAGTAGTATGCTTTTCAACTCAACTACCTGTTCCCATAGCATTTTATTCTGAATTGTGTCACCCATTGAGTCTTTAAACCCAAGATATTCATTGTATGACTGGACACAGTAAAAGAAATTGCACACAATCAGTTTCAGGAATTCTCGATGCGTATTTATTAGTGCCAGTGCAGGGCTTTTATTCTGCCAGCTGTGCCGTGCAGTCTACTAGAGACTGTGTCTTCGTACTGCTAGGATGGAACTTGCCTTGCTCCATATGACCCTTCAGAATCGTACACGCAGTGCTGTATAGTTGTTTACTTTCTATGGCTGGCTGAGCGAAACCATCACTGTAAATAATATATTCATACTGATCAAGAGGCATTATTTAATTCAGGAGAGGATATTCTTGTTCATATTGCAGAAATGCTTGTGTTCTAAGTGTAGAGTCAAATTTGTAATCTACATCTGTTATCCCATTGTTTCCATCTTGGATGTAAAGCTTTAGCTTTTGAAACACTTGCTTATGTAACAGCCTCTAAGGCCGGTACTGGAGTTAAGACAATTATTCGTTTTCCCTGAGCCAGCCTGTACTGCTGTCAGAATATTTTCTGTAGAAGCAAAACGCATTTCGGCGTTTGTGTTCAAATGAGATTTGTATGCTATGGGTACTGTTTCGCCTTCATTGAAGGTTAGGTAAGTATACCCTGATTGACCCGCTAAAACACGGATCATCAAACTTGCGGTGTTTACACGTGTGTGTAGATGTTTTGAAGCTATCATGTCAGCTTGTAGAGAACGAAGGATATCTGTGCGATCCTGTGTCCATTGGCTAACTGAAAAATCAGGTCTTATTAGGTCGTAGAATGGTTTCACTTCTTCTTCGTAATCTAAAATGTATGTTCTGCCAAAAATCAAGAATCCCAATATGGATTGTACGTTTTTCAACAATTTAGAAGGTTAGAGCAGCGCACCCTTTTCTAAAAGGTTAACTGCCAGGCTTTTTCCTTCACTTGGAAGCTCATATCCCCAAAATAGGACATTGAGGTGGGCTATTTTCCATTTTTTTTAAATTTGTAGCCCTCAGAGGTGAACCCCAAAATTATGTTGCTCACCCTGGTCGAGTGATCCTTCAAATCATCATCCGTCAGATAAATATCATCTACATAGGACGCTATTTTCGTTAAGTGCGCGCTCTAGTCGTCTGCAGGGGATCATTATAAAAATGCGTGCTGCGCAGACGCCGGTGTCTTGTGGGGTTTGTGCTTTTGAATCCCCTCCCTATTGCTGCTCCTTTTGTGCAACTATTTTCAATTAATTTTATTCCTAATGTGGAAATGTGGATTTTCCTGATCAGTTATGTCCCCTATCTTGGACCCCAACGGTTCTATATGCATGTTACAAGTACATGTATGTTCCCTCCAGTTCCAGTTTCTAAGACGCAAACATATGTGTGTCTACCGTCGACATGTTCTCTGTCAGATCCGCCATCACAGGGCTGGATATTCGATTCCTAAGTATGAAAGGCCACCGACTTTATATGGCTAAGTTACTTCATTTTTACAGTTCAGGCAAGTAGGCCCGATTCTGTCCTCAAGCCTTTCCCTGCTCTCTGTCTCTGACAGCTTCAGCTTGAGCTCGCATCTGTATCCATGAACTTTGTCCTACTCCCTGTGCAGCTAACGGTGCCTGCCTCGGCCAGTTTTCGCCTGTCTGCCAAGAAGTTGTATTTCACCTTCGAATTATCTATTTTGCTCTTCAGCCGATGCATTCCTGTCTAGTGATTTAGGTAAACATTTCCTTTAGCTCACAAGCAAAGGACTCAGCCTTTCCGTCCTCCTGCAAGTGATTCATAGCCCTGTTGCCATGGAAAGTTTTCTATCCCTCGCATCTCATATAGACACTTAGACGCTTGTACACGCACACAGTCAGTATAGAATAGATTCTGTCCGAGAGTCTCTTCCTTGTGGATAACATAGTTCTTTAAACATAGGATGTTAGATATGATTTGGGATTAGGTTGATTTGACCCCCAGACTTCTCGTCTCCACATGTAGAGCTAAATGTCAAGTCCCTTCACCCCCTAGTTGCACGTCAATTACACGTCATGCTGCTGCGCGCGCATCTATGCCAAGTATTATCTTATAGATCCACCTATGTCTGATAATGCAAACCAATCATGTTTCTTTTATTCCTTATTACGCCTAGTTTCGATTACGTACCTGTTTTGTCACTCTTCTTATCAAATGTTACGCCTTCTACATTCGTTTCATTGTAATGCATTTATTATAAAAATACATGTCTGTCAATAAAATATTGTACTTCACTTCCTGAACCCTCGTGGTGACGGAACCTGAAGGCCGCGACTCGAGTCGGCCATTTTGAATGGAATAAAGCCCATTAGAAAACCTCTTATACCACGGATTCTGCCTCTTGTTATTTTGAGCTATTTTACTTTATTTAAGATCCCGTATGAAATTCAGTCCGGTATTTTTATTTACCACATAATGGCGCCCGAACAGGGACACTTTCTCATCTCACGCGCCGGCGGTGCGTTGCAGGCCCGGTCTCCTGCCACAGCTGGACGGACCATAAACGCGTACCAGCAGGATTTCCTGTAAGCTCCCTCCGGTCAAGCGGGGGCGACTGAGGCTGCGATCAACCCAGACGAGGCGGTGAGAAGTGCGAAGTATCCCGACCAGAGCCTAGCTGAGAGAGCAAGATCCGAGGTATACTGAGGCCCACCAGGTTTTCCGAAATCCCGACGTCCAGAGGGTCCGCTGTCCGCAGTTATCGAGTCCTGTCCATTCTCTGAGGCCTTCCGTTTCAAGGAGCTACTCGGTGAGTACCATCGCCGGGGAGGCGTGTTGACGCGCACATAGGTTGTGCCGGTCAAGACGGATTTGGGTACACAAATCCGGTCTGCACTGTTTAGCAGTGTATATGTACTGTTTAGCAGTATATCAAGTATTCCGAAGTATTCAGTTATTGTCAAGAATTCAGCGTGGTGATTAGTTAGGCAGACTGTCATCATTGTCGATCATTGTTATAATGTTTAATGTTTAATGTTTAAAGTATTCAGAAATGTCTTGCATATTGTGGTATGAATGACTGTTCATTGTTCACTGTTCATTTATGGTGTTTTTCGTATTAAGAAAATTCAAGAGTAAGTATCAGATCAGTTGTAAATATGCCGCTCTTCTCGAAGTTAAGACAGATTACTACCAGAAAAGGGGTGCTTGAAGAAGCAGTTCCTATTCCTCCTAGGGACACCCCAGGGCATTTTATGTACCATAAACATGGCTTAGATGCCATATTGTTTCTTGATCTATGGGTAGATTATACCAAAGGATTACCAGAAAGTCAAAGGTGGCCCGCAGCGGGAACCTGGGATGCAGAGTGCATCATGAAAGTGGAGGAAGAGTTATGGAAAAGAAAGGTCAGACAATCACAGAAAGACGCTGTTGAGTTATGGCGTAAGGAATCTCATAGACGAACAGAAAAAGCACGTAGACAAGAAGAGAGGAGTAAAGAAAGTTCAAATAAAGTTGAAGAAAATCTATTAATTGAGGAAGGTATCCGAGTGAAATCAGAACAAGTAAACAGACAAAGAAATGCTCTTATGAATGGTATGTATCCCCTTCTAGCCGAAGGACTACCTAAGGCTGCTCCAGAGATGCCAAAAGACTTGCCACCCCCATTATTTCCAATTAAGGTACATCCAAAAGGGCATCCCAGAACCGCAGAGGATGTCTTTCTTTCCTCATATCTAGACGACGCAGCTCCCGAGTATGCTAACTCCGCACCACATAGACCGTCTGGCGGAAGGGTTCAACGTCAGGATCAGGTATCTGTTCCCGTGCAACAGCAAGTCCCGATACAAGCTTCGGCAAGCACACCTGTTTCCGCATCTGTCTCCGCAGTCGACTCTACAGAGGTATCGACACCCATAGTTGCTGTGTCACGTTCAACGAACCCATTCACACCCGACGCCCCAGATGGGGCCACGGGAGGTGCTAGCAGTACCTTCACACCACCTAGAATAAATAAACTTGTCTTTCAAGAATCAGCACATTCACGTACACCTAAATTCGTAAGTGAACGTACGCTTAAGGAACTCCTTGTTAATTGTAGATATGACCCAGTGGTTGGTAAAGAGGACGAAATGGTCCTGGCATCATTACGTATCAGGCGAGCCGCAGAGTATTTAGCAAGGTTACCAGGAATGACTACGCATCTAGATAACATATATCATTTTGTTCAAACAGGACGAGATCCAGGATGTATTAACAGAGCTATGGAATTCCAGAAAGTAGAGATACAGGGGGAACTGTTACGTTTCCTCATAAACTGTGTAATCAGAAATCAAGATCGTCCGGGGGTAGACCCGAATGCAATGCTTATTCTTACAAGATGGAGTCAGAATATATCAGAAGGGAGACACGATAAGCAAAATTGTATAATAGCCATGTGCCGAAAAATACGTAAAGAAATAGAGCGTATTCATGAAGAAAGATTGGGAACAGACGAGTTTGAGCAAGATGAAGTGTCCGAATCAGGGAATTCCGCAAGACAGTCAGAGACCATAGCCTATGTAGGCAGAGGAAGATCCTGTGAAAATACTAGATGTTTTTCTGATCCCATACACTCTGTATGTCCAAATAATAGCAGAACGTATCCGACGCCTGTAATGAATCTGAAGTCTCCTGAACATTCGTTTCAAGCCGCAGATAAAATACTACGAGAACGAAGAGGTTACCACCTCCTCGATTCCATGGATGAGCAAGAATTAGCCAGATCAGCCGTTCACTGGATTGACAGTCCTGAAAAATACGGTGATGAGACCGTAGCACACACGTTTTTTAATCTCAGTATAGATGAACAACGTTTAGCTGGAATCTATATGATTCAGCAACTCCTCATATTATATAAGGGCCAACATGCTGACCCTGGTCCTTTACCTGATATATTAACGGAACTACTCACGAACAGATGGAGAGGTTCTAGTAACAAGCTAATTAAAGAGATATTAGTGTCACGTAAGCAGTATGTCCTTTTTGTAAGTCCGGATTCTCTCTCGCTGCCCCGCAGAGAAGGAGCGCCGTACTATATGGATAGACAAAATCCTTTACGAGAAGTGCACCCAATAAAAGGCGAAGACAATGAGTTTCACCGTGTATTTGTTTACACACCCATATCAAAAATGGAATTATTAGAAATGAAGAAAGTAGTACCTAGTCATGACAAAGACCCAGCGGGTTTCCACCGAGAAATTAAAGATATGTTACTAATGGGAGAGTACACCTTTCCTGATATTATGACGATATTAAAGGTGCTTTTGCCTGCTGGCATTTATGAAAAACTGAAAGAAAAAGAGTGGGAAGTAGGAGACCAAAAGATAGACTGGACAGCATTAGCAGAGGAAGAAAGGGGCCGAACTGCAGGTTCAGGGCTCGGGGATAAAGTTAAACTGTTACCAGGTTTACTAGTACAGGTACTGCCACGTTTATTAACTACAAAAAAGGAAGATTGGGGTGCAATCACAGCCTGTAAACAAAAGCAAGATGAAGACACAAGCGATTATTATGCTCGATTTGAAAAATGTTTTGGTATAAATAGTGGTATAAAAGCAAGTAGTGACTCATATCCACATTTATTTGTGACAAAATTAGTGGAAAATGCATTGCCTCCAGTAAAGAATAGAATATTGAAATTCGAGAGTACCTGGCAAAGTAACACTCCGTCGCAAATGCTACAAATGTTACAGTATCATCACAATAGAATTAGGGATGAACAAGAACACGAGCATAGACGCATGAAGGATACAAAAATGAAAATGCTAGTTTCTCAGACAGTACCAGCAGATGGTCACAAAAAGGGTGTGACACATTCTGGTGATTCCGCAGTTCCTGTAAAAGGAACCTGCAATTACTGTAAACAACTAGGCCATTATGTACATGATTGTCCAGTCCTGAAACGTAATATAGCTACAGGTATTGCAAAGGAGAGACCACGATTAGTTAGACAAGATCAGAATGAACAAGGAACTATGCAGCATGGACAGTCCATGCCAGTTCAGCAACAGGCAATGCCAGCCTCACAGCAACCCATACAGTTTGTGCCAGCTGCACCACCGTTGCCTGCTACTGCCACACAAACCACAACACGACAAATGTATCAGACTGCACAGTATGAATACCCTGAGTATCAGCGTTACGCATGAACCAGCCTAGAGAGGGAAGTTGACTTACCGCTTATCGAGATTCCTGTAGATCAAGAAGGACCTTATGTACATAGTGAATTATTAGGTCAAGATAGAAAATTCTTACTCGATACAGGGGCAAGTCGAACAACCATAAAACGTAGTGAAGTTCCAGGGGCACCCCTCTCAGGCTCTCAAAATGTTTCCCTTGGTTTTTCGGGAAAACCTATTATTAATGAAGTATCACAGCCTCTACCACTTACGATAGGACCTTTGACACGAACTACAGACTTATTACTTACTAAATCATGCCCAGAAAATCTGTTAGGAATTAAGACTCTGAAAGCACTAGGAGCCATAATATGTTGTTCTCCGGAAGGAGTAAGGTTGTTTTTGCGTGATTTTAAAGGTCACTATGTGTCTAGAGACATGGATCCCCGACTACAGACTTTACCAGTACATCTATGGGCACAAGGCCCTACGGATGTTGGCTGCATGAACATTACACCCTATCGAGTTACATTGAAAGCAGGAGTGGTACTACCACGAATGCGACAATACAAGTTACCGCATGATGCTGTAGTGGCTTTGCTGAAAATCATTGATGAGCTAATTGCCCAAGGAGTGGTTGTAGAAACAGACTCCAATGTATGTAATTCACCGATAATTCCGATTCTTAAACGAACTGATCCTACTGCTCCACCAGTGTACCGATTGGTTATTGATTTGCGTGAACTAAACAAGTGTATTGTACCACAATTCCCTGTGGTCCCTGATATATCATCATTGTTGACAGCAATTGATTCCGAAGCAACATTCTTTACTGTAATTGATCTCAAGAATGCCTTTTTCAGCGTCCCAATAGATCCGGAAAGCCAATATTTGTTCGGATTCAGTTTAAATGGGCGCAGCTTTAAATTCTCACGCGCTCCCCAAGGATTCACAGAAAGCCCCAGCATCTACAGCCAAGCACTGAAACGAGAACTTGACAGTATCCACATGCCAGTCAATACTGCACTGCTTCAATATGTCGATGATCTGCTGATCACCGCGAGAAGCGAGTCAGAATGTGAAAAAGCTTCTCTGACAGTTTTACATTTCCTAGCCGACAAGGGGCACAAGGTGTCCCCTTCTAAGCTGCAATTCTGTGTTCAGCGAGTTATTTATCTTGGTCACTCGCTGTCCAAGGAGGGAAGGCAGCTTACACCAGATCGCATCCAGTTAATTGCTAACATGTCAATACCCCAGACACAAAAGGAGGTGCGAGCTTTCATAGGCCTCACTTCATATTGTAGGCAGTGGATCCCTCAGTACGCATTTCTAGCGAAACCACTCATTCAGTTAACCACACAGGAGGCAGCCACATCGACTGTTCTCCCTTGGACTCAGGAACATACACAAGCTTTTGAAAGCCTAAAGGAAGCTTTATGTCAAGCACCTGTTTTAGCAACACCATGTTATAGCAAACATTTTACACTCTTTGTTACAGAACGCGAAGGTACTGCCTTGTCAGTACTCACTCAGGATCAAGCAGGATCACGCAAGCCATGTGCTTATTTTTTCCAGTACATTAGATCCCGTAGCTCAGGCTTTGCCTGCATGTCTGAAATCAGTGGCAGCGACAGCTTTAGCAATCAGACAAAGCGATGCCATAGTATTAGGACACCCATTGACAGTACAAGTACCACATGCAGTAGAGGTTCTTGTGAACCGAACACAAACACAACACTTGACCATAGCAAGACTTACCGGTTATGAACTGACATTGTTTCAACCACACATAGAGATCCGACGGTGTAATACATTGAATCCTGCTACACTATTACCTGTAATTGGAACAGACCCACTAGCTCATGATTGTGTTGAAATCATTGAAATAAAGACGAAACCTAGACAAGACTTGACAGACGTTCCATTGTTAGATCCAGACCTGACGTTGTATGTAGACGGATCATGCATGAGAGCAAGTACAGGAGATTTAGTGGCCGCGTATGCAGTCACAACAGACACTGAAGTTATTGAGACAAATTGTATAGATACTTTGTCAGCCCAAGCAGCAGAACTTATTGCCCTAACGCAAGCCTGTATTCAAGCCACAAATAAGAAAGTTAATGTATACACTGACTCACGTTATGCATTCGGAGTTGTACACGACTTCGGCGTGCTGTGGCGAGAGAGAGGTTATTTAACCTCCCATGGTGCCCACATTCAGCACGGACCCCTCATTCATGCTTTGTTAGACGCAATACATCTACCCACTGCTATATCGATTATGAAATGTAAAGCACACACGAAGGTTACTGATACCATTTCTCAAGGCAATGATTTAGCTGACAGAACAGCTAAACAGACTGCTCAGAATCGCACATTAGACATGACAAAACCAATAGTTCAGACACCAACACAGTGTATGACAATTAAGGATCCCGCACTTGACGTAATTGACATACAGACACATGCCACAGCAGAAGAAATAAAGAAGTGGACTGAACTAGGAGGGATCCAGACAGATCAAGGATGGATGACGAAGGAGAAATCTGTATGGTTTCTCCCTGATTCCATGGTTCAAGCCATTATAGCTACAGTTCACAGTCCAGCACATTTAGGAGAGAAAGCTATGCTAGACAGCATTCAGCACATTTGGTTCAACAAACATTTACGAGCAGCAGCTAAACAAAAAGTTCGTACCTGTATGATATGTTGTCAGTTTAATCCAGGAAAGAGTGTTCCCGTAGAGCAGGGTGGATTTCAGCCTCCTGACCATCCTTTTGAAGTCCTCCAGATGGATTATATTCAGATGGAACGTTGTCGAGGATTCAAATATGTTCTCGTAGTTGTCTGCGCTCTCTCCCGTTGGACAGAGGCGTATCCCGTATCAGATTACACTGCCCCGACTACTGCCAAGCAGCTAGTTCGAGAATTCTTCCCACGGTACGGTTTACCACGTGTTGTATATTCAGATAACGGTCAGCCTTTCTCATCCGAATTAATGAAACATGTCTCACTCTTGTTGGGATATCAGTGGAAATTCCACTGTGTCCGACACCCCGAGGCAGCAGGTCTCGTAGAAAGACATAACCAGACACTGAAAATCAGACTGTCCAAAATATGTAGAGAGAAAGGTGTCGACTGGATAGTAGCATTACCAGTTGCACTCTTTTACATGAGAATGGTAGCACACTCTAGAACAGGGCTATCCCCGTATGAGGTGATCTTCGGTAGACCGCCGAATATGTGGGGGACGCCTATACCACGCAAAATAACTGACATTGACTGTAACATGCTGACAGATTACTTGGCTTCCTTGATGTCTGCACTACAATCTTCTCGTTCACAGGTAGCTGCAGCCTTTCCCGACAACACTGAGGCGAAACCCCATGACGTTGTTCCGGGTAATCTTGTCTTTGTGAGAAATTTCGACAGGAAAAATCAACTGGAGCCCAGGTGGAAAGCACCCAAGTTGGTCCTGTTGACCACAAGAACAGCCGTGAAGATCGAGGGACGCAAAGGGTGGATTCATTCAAGTCACGTAAAAAAATTTCATGGACTACCTTCAGATATAGACACTGTGCCCTGCACTCCCTCACAGACTGATTCAAAACTTCCTTTTGTTGAACAGAATGACTCTCAGTGCTATAAATTAAAGCTTAGGCCCAAACAGTCGAGCAATTTGATTGTTTAAGTCCTCTCCAAGGTGAAGCGGTTGAATTGTCTCCGACATGTATCCCTTGGACCTGAGTAGAGAAAATACCCGAGAAATGTTGAAACGACAGGCGTATTGTAAATCACTGCGTAGCTACTGTATGAGGACATTATTAATTTTGTTTTTATTGAGTATTTTAGTAATTATTACGAGTGTGATTTTGCACATATATCATCCTATCTCTAGACATGTTTATAATGTTGCTGCAGAACATTCTTTTAGTGACCTACCGCCACATGAATTATCTTATAGACTTGCGCTGCGCAATAACACCTTCATTAGTATGTTACATCATTCCCATCAGACTAGTAATGCGACCAATTGTTGGGTGTGTGGCCGACTTCCTCCCTATCAGAATAACAAAGGAGTTCTGCCTTTCTTTCCACATCCATTCACACACAATGGCTCCTGTGGAGCATGGTTTAGTTTATTAAATTCCATAGATCCAGACACAGTAGTTTATCAACAACATTGGATATGGGGAAATCTGAATCTAGTTTTATTCAAAGTCTGTCACCCTAATAAGGAGGGTCACCCCAGTAGAACAGGAACTGATTTAGAAAATGAAGTGTATAAATTAGGTAATTTTACGCCTAGTCTTATGATTTTGAATGTCAAATCCGAAGTTGAACTAATTCTGCCCACTATGTCAGTATTTCCAGTAAAGGGTGAATTATGTGTGAGAAAAGTTGGTTCCATACATATGGGCCATAGTAAATGTGTTACTACAGTAGAATATAGTGATCAAGGCAAATCTTCATTTAGAGCTTCTCGCCATTCTTACTTCATATGTGGTCAGACGGCATATATGCGTCTGCCTCTAGATTGGGATGGTACCTGTTACATAGCATTCCTTTTGCCACCTGTTTTCCTAGCTCCCCCTGATTATTATCGAAGTGTTCATTTAGTACACAATAGAGAGCGAAGAGATCTCCCGGTTGTCGATTATACTGAAACGACATGGGACAAGTATGTAGATTTCAATAAAGGTATCTTTCCCTATATAGGTACGATATCAAATAGTAAGCTGATACGCAGACTCACCAAGACTCTTGAAGCTGTAGTAAACGAGACTATAGCCGCCCTAGGCAATCTGACAGAGGAACAATCAGTGATGAGAATTGTTGTTCTCCAGAATCGTCTTGTCCTTGACGTCATCCTGGCCGATAGGGGCGGAGCTTGCAGGGTCATCGGATCCAGCTGCTGCATATTCATACCAGAAAATTCGCCATCTGTATATAAAGCTATAACACGCCTTCATAAAATTGTAAGCCAGATACACGGAAATCCAGGCACTTGGACGTGGTCCGGGTGGTTTTGGAGTGTGATATCAGCCTGGGGATGGAGAGTTTTATCCTTCCTAGGTATTGGCCTTCTTATGCTCTTCAGTTGTTGTTTATGCCTGCAAAGTGGACCAGCGATTTGTGGTCTGTGTGCCACATCATGCATTCCATATCACAGGTCTCGTTCAGAATGCCGGAAGGAAGAAGAAATGATGCTCCATGAGCAAATCAATGGAATGATGAAGATTGATGTCTCGTGAAGGGCAAGAAGGGGACAAGGAGGGAATGTGGAAATGTGGATTTTCCTGATCAGTTATGTCCCCTATCTTGGACCCCAACGGTTCTATATGCATGTTACAAGTACATGTATGTTCCCTCCAGTTCCAGTTTCTAAGACGCAAACATATGTGTGTCTACCGTCGACATGTTCTCTGTCAGATCCGCCATCACAGGGCTGGATATTCGATTCCTAAGTATGAAAGGCCACCGACTTTCTATGGCTAAGTTACTTCATTTTTACAGTTCAGGCAAGTAGGCCCGATTCTGTCCTCAAGCCTTTCCCTGCTCTCTGTCTCTGACAGCTTCAGCTTGAGCTCGCATCTGTATCCATGAACTTTGTCCTACTCCCTGTGCAGCTAACGGTGCCTGCCTCGGCCAGTTTTCGCCTGTCTGCCAAGAAGTTGTATTTCACCTTCGAATTATCTATTTTGCTCTTCAGCCGATGCATTCCTGTCTAGTGATTTAGGTAAACATTTCCTTTAGCTCACAAGCAAAGGACTCAGCCTTTCCGTCCTCCTGCAAGTGATTCATAGCCCTGTTGCCATGGAAAGTTTTCTATCCCTCGCATCTCATATAGACACTTAGACGCTTGTACACGCACACAGTCAGTATAGAATAGATTCTGTCCGAGAGTCTCTTCCTTGTGGATAACATAGTTCTTTAAACATAGGATGTTAGATATGATTTGGGATTAGGTTGATTTGACCCCCAGACTTCTCGTCTCCACATGTAGAGCTAAATGTCAAGTCCCTTCACCCCCTAGTTGCACGTCAATTACACGTCATGCTGCTGCGCGCGCATCTATGCCAAGTATTATCTTATAGATCCACCTATGTCTGATAATGCAAACCAATCATGTTTCTTTTATTCCTTATTACGCCTAGTTTCGATTACGTACCTGTTTTGTCACTCTTCTTATCAAATGTTACGCCTTCTACATTCGTTTCATTGTAATGCATTTATTATAAAAATACATGTCTGTCAATAAAATATTGTACTTCACTTCCTGAACCCTCGTGGTGACGGAACCTGAAGGCCGCGACTCGAGTCGGCCATTTTGAATGGAATAAAGCCCATTAGAAAACCTCTTATACCACGGATTCTGCCTCTTGTTATTTTGAGCTATTTTACTTTATTTAAGATCCCGTATGAAATTCAGTCCGGTATTTTTATTTACCACACTACTGCTAATTTCATTGGTTGAATTATCGCATTGAATATAATGTACCTGATGAATTTGAATTTGCTGTTTTGCACACGCATGCAGGGAAGAGTGTGAGCCCGGTCGGCTGCCTTTTTTCTTTCCGGTTTCCCTCCCTGTGTGGACGGCTAGAGATGCCATTTTCATTGTGTGCATGCTCTAGTCGTCTGAAGGCAATCATCATAAAAATGTGCGTTGCGTGGACGAAGGCACGCCAAAGGCAGGCCCGTCTGCACCCGTCAGCGTCCCGGAAGTTGCCAGAGCCAGCCACACTGCCCATTTCAGTCACCACAGCAAGTCTGTCTCTCTGCCTTACAGCTGAGAGGAGTTGATCACACTGCCCTCAGTTATGTAACTGCACAGGTATATGGGAGGTTTTAGCCAATCCGGTCACTGTCTGCATTCACTGTAAGCTCCTCTTGTCTCCATGGTTGGACGACCCCTCCCCTCTCATTTCTCCCCAGATTAAAAGTCAGATGGGGCACTCAAACAGAGCAGCAGTGATCAATGCTCGTTCGGCTTGCAAACTCTCACAAGATATCGTTGATCTACTCTCTGACAAGCCTCTTGATATGCTGCTTATGAATGAGACTTGGTTCACTGAGTACTCTAATCCATTGATTGAGTTGGCCGTCCCTGGGTGGTGTAATATCTTGCTTGCTGATCATAAAGCTGGTAGGGGAGGAGGAGTTGTGGTTGTGTTTAGAGAAAAATGAAGTGAGTCTTTGGAGATTAGGAAGGGAGAATTCTGTGACTTCTGCATTACCATCTCCGCCTCATTTCTCGCTGGGTGGTACTCTGGTATATAGACTCCCCAGGCCAGCAGGCCCTTTTCTCCAGGCCCTGGATAAGCTAACCACCCCTTGTGTGCTGCGCTTCACCCACTTTATACTCCTCAGGGATTTTATTATTTATCTGGACTGCAGGAAGCAGGGGACTCTCAGGAGTTCCTTAACTCGCTGAGTCTTGCCCTGCTCAAATAATGGGTTGGCTCCCCTACTCATTGTGGTAGCCACCTACTTGATCCTATCTGTTTTAACATACCTATTTCAGTCAAGGATCCTCTCACTTTGCCTGGTCCGATCATTTTGTGATCTATTTCTCCTGGCAAATCCATAGTAATCATACATTGGGTCTGCCCTGCCGAGGACCTCCGGGCAAATCCTCCATTAAAATAGATCCTTCTGCCTTCAGTCTTGCTCTTGCTGAGTCATGTACAGCTCTCCTTAATGACCTGAATGGAACTTTTGACTGCTTTACTAGCTGGATCTCTCAGGCGGTGGAGCGTTTGTCTCTGACGACTTATCATAGGCGCACCAGGGATTCTCCTTCTAAACCTTGGTTCTCAACTGCTCTTAAAGTCCAGAAGCAAGTGTGCAAACAGTTAGAACGCAGTTGGAGAATATTGCCCGATGGCTAGGATTGCCCTCAGAAAGGCTAAAAATTTATTATGCCTCAATTACACAAGCAAAAAGCCTCTACTATGCTAAATGCATTGTTCTTTCCAGGAACAACACTAAGGACATTTTTTTATATCGTTCAAAGCTTCCTATCTCCCAGAGCAGAGGCTATTACTTATTCTGCCTCCTCTGCATGGTGTGAAGAACACTCTAGTTTCTTCATTGACATGATCCAAGCTCTATAAAGCTAATTTCAACTTCAGAGATATCCTCTAAGTAGGAAACACTCCCCTGAATGGCTACCTCCAGCTTTGCCATCGTCACCTGCGTTGGTGGCTTTTACACCTATCGCTTTGATAGATTTGTTGATGGTTCTCAAGTCTCTTAAATCAGGATCACCGACAGACCCCTGTCTGGGTAGATTGCTGTCCTTGGTCGCAGTTATGGTCACAAAATTGTGCCACTACTGAGAAAACCTATTCTGGATCCCTCTATCCCTTCCAGTTATCGTCCTACTTCTCTCCTTCCTGGTGCGGCGAAAGTCTGCGGAAAAGTGGTAAGCATACAACTGTCCAACTATGTCGAACTTCACGGCCTTCTCCACATGGCTCAATCGGGCTTTACAGCCACATACAGCACTGAACCAGCTCTAGTCGAAGTTGCTGACGCCATTCGGGAACTCTGGCGGTAGGGTGGCCTTGATTCTGTTGAACCTCTCAGCGGCATTTGACACTGTGCCACATTCCTAGGTTCCGACCGTCTCCTGGAAATTGGAATTTCCGGGTGTGCCTGGATATGGTTGAAGTCCTTCCTGGAGGGCAGAACGCAACAAGTCTGTATTCCCCCTCTCTTTTCCTTCCCCCAGACCGTGACCATGGAGTTTACTCTACTTTGAGCCCCTTCTTTTTAATATTATGTTATTACCCTGATACAGATGGCTGAGGAGCTTGGTGCCAAGATCATCGCTTATGCAGATGACACCCAGCTCCACCTCACATGGATGAAAAATGATTCCTCTACTTCATTAGCTAAATCCTGTCTGTCGGCCATCTTTCGATGGCTCTCCTAGGCACAGTTAAAGTGCAACAAGGAGAAAACTGAGATCCTTCTTTTTGGGAGCTTCCCCCCTCAGTTCCAGAAATTGCCTTGGCCAGATGGATATTCCATGCCAACTTCTGAGGGTCAACCCACCAAAAACCTAGGAATATGGTTTGACGAGAAGCTGAACTTCTCTACTCAGATTAAGAAGCTTACAGGACAGTGATTTGGTACACTAAAATCCTTTTGAAAGTTCTTACCTTTTCTCCCTAGGTTAGCAAGGGAAATGGTCACCCGTGCTCTGATATCATCACACATTGACTATGCTAATGCCCTGTACGTGGGCCTGCCGGGTTATCTCTTGAACAGACTGCAGGTAGTCCAGAATGCCGCTGCCAGGAATCTTCTCAATATCCCTATAAAGACCAGTGTGAGGCAACACTTGCACGATCTACACTGGCTACCTGTGACAGTAAGGGTTATGTTTAAATCCCTTGTCCTGGCACACTTAGCTCTATACGGACAGGGTCCTGCCTACCTGAGAAAGCACTTCAGGTTCTATGTTCTTTCCATACAGATGCGCTCAGCCATGCAGCTTCTTGCCCACGTACCGAGATTTCGCCTTAAGAGAGTTGGAGGGAGCTCTCTTGCTATTGCTTTTAGGGCGGCTTCAGCCTGGAACCTTCTTTCCTTGGACCTCCGCAGCATTCAGGACCCTAAGTTCTTCAGGAAGAGACAATAAACATTTATTTTTATATAGTAGTCCTTTCCACCTTTCCCCCACCGGGTTTGCACCGGGACACTCTTTAAGTAGCTGTGCGCGTTACAAATTTAAAAAAGAAAAACATAAACATAAACAATGCATCTTCATCCAAATTCTAAAGTAACTCTGTTACCCTAGCGTAGAACAACCCAGGGCTATTCGTATACCCTAGGGGGAGTGGACAATATTGACGCTGAGAACCAAGCGCTGAGAATGCTGTTAAATATATGCTCTCAGGCACTATATTTTGGCAGAAAAATGCATTTGAAATATCTAATGTGGTTTTGTATTTTTTCTGCACAATGTTATTCATTAATGCGGCACTGTGTGCATTCTGTACTGCAAAAGTTTTAGTGTATGTGTTCAGATGTCTGTAGTATAAAACTAGACGGCATGAAATATCGGGCTTCATTAGGGGAAACAAAGGATTATTCATTGAAGAGGTGCAAGATTTAATTATACTCTGGTATTCAAGTTGATCTAAGATCTTCCTGACCTGTTTTTTCGCTTCTTGTTTTATTGGGTACTATCTCTCTGGAGTTGGAGCAGTTTTTAATGGGATTACATGGTGAGGTGACTCAGCATCCCACCCAACATGGTTGCAATATAATGCTGGAACAAGTGCTACCGCCAACTCCTGTGCGTATGAATGTTTTAAGTATATTGGAACGAAGTCAGAAAAAGCTGGTAAAATTACAGTTTCTCCCTTTGGGCATTCTATAACAAATTCAGGCGTACAATCTTTTTCAGCTAAAAGGATGTCATAGCCATAAGTCAGGTTCTCCCAAAAGAGACCTTTGATTTTTCTGGGTTTGTCCCCCTCCATTTGAAGTCTTATTTCATGTCACTTATGTGGGACACTTACCCTTGTATCAGATGGCTCCACCGTGATATGTTCATTCAACTCTGCTGTCACCAGAAATTCAATCAGGTTCTGGCAAGCTATTGTTACTTCTGCTGCGCTGTCTAACATCGTCAGAGCCCATTCCCCGTTCAGAAGTTGAGTCCTCAGAATTCTGAACATTTCTAACTTTAAGACTTGCTACTTTCTTCTTTTTAAATTGAGGTTTTGATTTTGATTTCTCTTCTTTTTGGGAAGTATAATCTGAAGCTCATTGCTTGTCTATGGACTTTGTATGCTCTTCTTGTCTGTGCTCTGACCGCCCTTATCTCTCAGAGTTTTTGGATGAAGCCTGAAAGGAACAAGAGGAATGTGCATCAGTATCCTGCTACCGGTCAGGTTTTTTAATGTTATCACGATTCCTATGGTTATACCTCCTTTTTGAGGGCTCCTGTTAAGGGGACCCACCCCTGGATTGTGATCTATTCTCTCTATTCTTTTATTTTTTTTTGTTATCCCATTTCTTCTTGGAAGAATCAGGTGTTCTCTTTTTCAGGACCACCCATAAGTTGAGGTGTTGTTGCTCTAGCTCCCAAACTATTGCTACTTAATTTAGCATACGTGTCTTTGATAATTTCAGGTAATTCACGTTCCTGTTGTAAAGGAGTGAAATCCCTAATGCGCTGGCGTATTGCCACTGCTGCCTTCCCTTTTATGTTTGCTAATATAATAGCTTATACCTGGGCAACATTTCCTAACAATGTCATCCCTAAGTTCAGATCAGGTTCTGCTCCATACTCATTCTGTATCAGTCTTAAGACACCTGGTATTACTGCTAATGAAGGGATACCATGAGTTCTGGTATATATGGCAGGGTAAACTGTACCCCAAGAGGTATAATCCTCTATCTGGGGAGCTATCCCCATTGGCAGGCATATTGTTAGCATTCAGTGTTTTTCTTGAGGGCTTGTGTGTGTAAATACTGCCGATAGCTGCGTTATTTTTAGAGCTATCCCGAATGGCATTTGGTCACATTTAGTGGGCATTTTACCAGTAACTGTGTATAACGTTTGTGGTGTTATTTTAGTTGTAGATCCCTGAATTTGTCCTGCTGGTGTAGCCCTTGCTGAAGTGTGAGTGTTCTCATCACAAACTCTGTCAGGTTTCTGTTGAGTTTTATCAGTTCTTTATGAAGTGGACGGTAGTCTGCTACTGACATTGTGTCATTGTCTGGATGTGGTGTGTATGCAGGTAGGACTGGCCAAGCTTCATTTTGTCCAAGCGGACCGGGTCTTACTTTTTTTTTGTGTGTGGGAGGGCGCCTTTAAACCAGTTTATTTGCACCTAGTAGGTGAGCGGAGTTTCAATGTCCTTATACGGATAGTATTCATCTGGTGTTTCATCTTTATTATAAGACTGAAATGTATGTGTTTGTGCATCTGCTTGTGGAAATTTAACCCATGAATAGAATACCTCTGTTCTGTACGATTCATGTGCCTCAATCACGAATGTGACTGTCCCACCGCAAGCTGTGACTCCATAGGGGGGTCCTGACATTTTCTGAAATGTTTATTTCATCTTCTTGTTTCTCACTTGCTGAAGCCGCACGTTGTGCAGGCGCAGTGGCGCCATGTTCAGCCATTACTTTGAAAAAGGAAAACATTTCAAGGAAACTAAGATACGGTTTTATATACAATTGGAACTATTTGTCCTTCAAGCTTGATAAACCTACAGCCAATACATAGGATTTGCCTACTCAGCTGTGTCGGATAGTTCCCTTCCCATGCCAGACATCTCTGGAAAAATGTAAGTCGGGGTCTCTGAGAATAGTGCGACTGAACTACTCAGATTTGGCTGTAAAATAATACCAAACCAATGTTGGTGTTGTTAGTATAAACCTATATAGGATCTGCACATTTAGACAACATAGACCGTGGGATTAGTGTCCAGACTGACTAGAGACACCTTCATTGGGTATGTTCACCTGTATACCAGCTAGCTCACAGTGCCACTGTAAACTCCTCTTACCAAGGAGAGAATAGTTCTTGGCAACTAATGAACATGACAACTCTGTCCCATCAGGGATAATGGAAACAGTACAGTACAGTACTTTTCGCTCAGTCACTCGTGCTCACTTTGTCTCAGAGAGATACACAGAATAAACGGTGGGGATGTTTTCAATACACATTTATTGAACCAGCTCCATTCTCGTGTAAAATAGGTGCGCTGAAACAACCATAAGACAGAAACAGATATAAATGATTATAAGCAACAACAAAGTAAAAGGATGGTATATTTCTACCGTAGTGCTAAAACAATGAATACAGGCCGGTATAGAAATACATGACAGTAATGTAAATGTAAATCCAGTATTTGCATACGCCTAAGATGCGACCCTAACTAGCTGTACCTGAATGTACCTAGCATGAAAGTAGGTGTAAAGCCAAGAATTCCTCTAGGATAAAGTCAACCCCATTACCTGAAGTGAGAGACTGTGGGACCCTGTCTTGGTCTCGAGACTGGAGTGTCTGCATGCACGAACCTCAGCGTCTTGCGTCAGTGTGTCAGCATGGAAGTCTTTTTTCTCCTCTCTCTTCCTCAGTAAAGATATGGTGTTTATATACCCAATGTGGTACCCTCAGGGGATCTACCTTGCTGTGTCAAGTAGGACTTAGGATGACGAAAAGAATGACCCTTATACATAGTTATGATGCAGGAGATGATAGCCCTGCTGAGTTTCCAAGAATTCTCATGCATAATGGATGAGACTAGTTTTCAGGGAAAACCCCACATCCTGTTAGCAGTACCTTAACTAGGTAAAAGGTCAGTCCCAGAAACCGTTATGTAGTGAAATGGCTTGGAAAATATAGGTGAGAGGTTAGGTTGCTTCCTGAGTCTATATTGGGGTACCTATATGAAACATAACAGTTTGAGTGGGAAAAATCTCTACTAAGGGTGGGAACGTTACTATAAGGGGGCGTCCAAATACTATGCTCTCACTTCACAATACTGACACCAACTGTCCTGCGGCAACAGGATCAAGGGTAGTCAAAAAGTATGCCACAGATCTTTGAGAGTCTCACGGAAATTGAGTAAGCACTGAGAGAGTGCAGCCCTCCCTCTCACTGCGAAACAAAGTAAGCATTTTACTGTAATCAGGCATTGCTTGTTCCGGGGTAGGGCAGAAACTTTCCCTCAGCAATAGGAACACTTTTAGAAATTGTTGTCCCATGGAAGGGGATCAGACACATCTTTGTGTGTCAGCCTCAATAAAGGTTTGGCCACTAGGGAAAAAATGGGTTTCCACTGTCTACAAGGCCGACCATTCCCAAAACAATTCTGAATTCTCTCTGCGTCTTAGGTGGATTCATTTTTAAAATTGCAGTAATTCTCTCCTGTGACACCTTTCTTGCTATTTTCTCAATGAGATGTCCTAAAAACAGGCCCTCTTTTTGACAGAATTCTGTCGTGGCGCTCACTTGGTCCTCTCCTCGGGATGACGCTGATGTTATAGAGGGTTCCCCCTCCCATCCGTCCCCAGCCCGGATTGTGTGAATGACCCTCAGGCTCGGGAGACAGGTGGGCGAGGGACGGGAAGAGTCAGCAGGGATAGACACCTGAAAGAAGACAAGGAGAGAAGATTTAGATGCCACTCCTTCTCTCCCAGAGGCGCTAGATCTCCCCACCGGTGTCCCTTGTGTTACCTGCCTTGTTGTTTCTCTCCCCTGGTTGGGCGTAGCTGGATTCAGAGCTCTGGTCTAGTTCTCGGTCTCGAGGGACGGGGAGTGGCTCCGCCCTCATACTGGCGCTCAGGCCGTGAGGGACCCAAATGCGTTTTTCGAGTCCCTTCGTAGGCGCTGCTACTCAAGACCCGGGAATCCGAGGGGTCGAGGAGCGCCTGGATGGAGTATGCCTGGCAAGGAAAACAAGGCAGTTTGTAGCCCCCCTCTAACCACTGGCGGCGCTTCCACTCAAGACCCAGGAATCCTTGGGGTCGAGGAGCGCCGTGGTAGCGGTCCAGAGGGGGTGCTTCCGGCTGTGTGTTGAGGCAACTAACACTCCCGCAGGTGAACGGAGGGCACTCGTTACCCCTCCGTATGTTGCGGAGCAAACCGGAGCGGGGTCCGGAACCTCCGAGGTCCGATTGGACACAGGATAGGGACAATGCTCTCACCTTTGGTGACGGGGTGCGCCTGTGGAGAGGAGGGCGTTTCTGGAGGTGGAGAGCGCAGGACTAGGAACACAAGCTGTTCTTTGCTTCGGGAAGCGTGGGTCGGTGGTTCTGGTGATCCGGGTCGTCCGTGGATCAGAACGCTCGGCAGAGTTCTATGAAGCGGGTCGAGGGCCGTTGGTCTGCATCTGGTTTCGGAAGCGAATCATTGGCGCCGCCTCCCTGCGTAATTCCGGCTTTAAACCTGCCGCGCTCCCGATCACGTGGGGTTACTCGGAACCGCTACGCCTGACAGGAGCTGTAGTTCCCGCGTTCATCTCCCTCGGATCGTGTTCCGCTCCGTTCTGTCCACGCGATCATGACAAATTGCTACTAACTTTAGGACACTTTATGTTCATTTTCACCCAGACGATTGAACAAGGCAAACGTATGCTATTGCAGGCTTCTTGCATACTTTAAGCCATCAATAGGTCGCCCATATACTGTACAAGAACCAATTTACAAGGCATCTGTAAGATTTCAACATTTTTTCAAGATCTGATTAAATATGAATGGGATTTCTCTATACCCTTGTAGGACTCGGTACCATGCCAAATCTCTTTTCTGAAATTTAAGTGAGAACAGAAATTGACTGCCCTCACGCAATGGGAATAAAAAGAAAGCCTGGTTAAAGATCCACTACTGTGAACCATTCAGCATCACAGGGTATCTGAAACCATATTGTAGCTAGATCCGGTAGCACAGGAATACATGGAATTACTACATTGTTAATTTTCATGATTCTGTATTTGTCGCTCGGTTTCTTCGAGTCCATGAATGGTGAATCGCAAGTACTTTTGACACTCTCTCTCAATATTCTTTTCTGTAGCATTGATTGCCACCAGAGTGATTCCAGCTAGTGTGAGATTGTATGGTGGAGTTCTTGGGAATTCAGCATTTGGTTTAATTGTTATTCAGACAGGTTCTACATCTTTAATAAGTCCATACTTCAGGTTTTAAAATATCTTGTAAGTGAGAAAGTAAGTCCTTTACCATTCTCACAGGGAAAAATCCAACAGCTGATCCTTGTCTTTGAATTTTAATTTAAACATCTTCATCATGCGTTTGAAACTCAGCAATTTCTGGTGTACATTAAATTATTCAATTTAATTGACACACACAATTACTTCCCAACAGATTTACATGACTTGAGTCATATACAACAAATTGATGATCTTCTTCAAATGAGCTTATTTTTACAGGGACATTTTTTGAGACAGGCTTAGTTATATGCTTATTTGTGACACCTACAACATGGATCTTCTTCCCTGAGAGGGATAGGTCAGGGACTTACTGTGTTCTCACAGTAAAACGAGTAGCATCTGTGTCAATCAAAATTGACACTTGTTAGCCATTTACCTCACCTTCTACAAATGGGACACTCTGGTCTACCTCTAAGACTGCACCAAGAATACAATCTTCCTCCCTCCTCAGGCACAATCATTGTGAATTGTCAGAGTCATAGCTCTCAAGCAAAGGAAATTGTTGAAACAGATTCTGAGTTTGAAAAGGATTTGGATTGGCTCTCGGTACATGATTCATATTAAATCTAGGTTTTCCCACATTCTATGAAGCCATTGGGGTTTATGGGGCCTGCATCATTGGGACTTCTGGTTGATTTGTAGCTCGCATTCCCCAAACTGGGACATTCTGCATCTGATTCGGCTTATTATTTTGCATTTCCCAATCACCACGTACTCCAATACAATTCTGTTGACATTCCCTCTTCCAATGCCAAGGCATGTTACAGTAATGACAAGGAGACAATCTCTTCAACTTTGCAATATCCATCCCTGAATTTGGATTAGCTGTGTCAGACCTGGCATCTTTGTCGTGGTTTCCCCCCTAACATTTTGCCTTCAGACCTCCTGTTTTTGCTGACTTTGTTTCTGCTAGACTTAGGACGTAGGGCACTTTACAACTGCTAACTAGTGCTAAAATGCTTGTACTCTCTGATTAAACATGATAACTTTGGCTAGTACCCAATTGCCATATTTAATTTACTTGCAAGTCCCTGGCAACATGGCACTACATGTGCCATTGAATAAAATGCTACTAGTAGGGCTGCAGGACTGGTTGTGTCGCCTACTTAAGTAGCACTTTAAACATGTTTCAGGCCTGCCTTTGCAGCGTGTGTTTGCAGTATACACTGCTATTTTTACCTGGCAAAAACACCTTTTGCTAGGCTTAAACCTTCCTTTTAATACATATAAGTCATTCCTAAGATAGGTCCTGGACAGCCCAGAGGGCAGGGTGCAATGTATTTAAACTTTAGAACATCTACCTTTAAGTTGTATATGTCCTAGTAGTGAAAAATGATAAAAACTGAGTTGCCTTATTACATTTTATACGTGCACTTTCCAAATGAAAATAGATAACCCGTTCATGTTTGTGTCTCTGGGACCACAATTTAAAATCCTATCTTATGATAAAGCCTGATCCTAAATTGCAGTTCTGAAAATGGCACGCTGATAAATTTGGCATTTTCTTGCCTTATCCATTTGGTGTCTACATTCTGTCTCTGGGTCACATGACTGGGTGTAGCTAACAGTTGGGGTTTGTGTATTCCTCCAAGACAGCCACTCATAATAGGAAGCTTATGTGTGACTGGATGGGCCACTACTGGCCAGGGTGGGGGTTGGGAGCTGGGCACATTCATACTTACACTTGAATATGCTGTGTCCTCCCTACACACAAAGGGCTGCATATCCCTCTGTAGCTAGTGTAAAGCCATGGAATGGAAGGCAGGGCAACTGTGCACTTCAAATGCCTGCCTCTAGAGGGTTTTGCCCCTTTAAAGGCACAACTTTGTATACATTTTGGACCTCAGGCATCACCATTTCAGTACACTTCTGGAACTATGAATATACTGCCAGTAAGAAGGATTGCTGAGCTGCTGAAGGACATGAAACTCTGCTGAACTGCTGCTCTGGAAGACCTTATGACCTGCTGTTCTAACCCGCTGTCTGCTGCTCTCTTGCCCAGGTGAGAAAGACTGGACCTGAATCTCTTGAACCCAGAGTGACTCCAAGGGCTAGTTGGCTGGGCTACTGATCTGAAGCCTTAGGGACATATCAGGCTACCAAAAAGCTTGCATCTGCACCTGGACTCTACAAATTGTGAGTCTACCCTACCAGATGTGTCCACCCCTTGGAAGTGGGTCTAAGGTGCTTACCAGCAGAACCACATCTTCTATGCTGATCAGCACATCCTCTAGCTGAACCGGCACATCTTCTCAGCTGAGCGGTGCATCCTTAAACATTCCCGATGCATCGCTGCTGTTGTGTGGAGATGGTCCGGCACGGAAACTCGGCATTGCACTTGCAGTCTTCAGAACCGGCACATCACCGACAGCGCAGAGCATCTCTGACCCAGGTCCTTGCATCTCTTGTTGACAATGCCAGCGCCCGCATCGCAGACTGGCAGATCATCAGAACAGATGCATCACCCCAGCTATGCACCACATCCTTGACCCCAGGACTTTGAATCACAAGCCCCGCCGATGGGACCGTTGACGATGATGAAACAGGACCTCGCTCCGCAGCCTTGTTGCATCTCAGAACTGACGCATCGCTTCGACTGTGCAACACTTCTTCATCTCAGATCCATGCAGCACTCTGCAATCAGGATTTAAGGGGCTTTGTTCAGCTGACCTAACCTGGTCCCTGTAGCCAGCCCCTGCTTTATCGCATTCAGTCTGAACTTTTGACTTTGTCCCAGTTGGGCATGATCCAGAGATCCCTTGATAGCACTTTCTGCATTTGGTGCTATATTTCAATATAAACTTTAAACTTCAATAACTCTGGTTCCATTAATTTTGTCATTCTGGTATTTATTAAAATATATGTTCCTAAACCTGGAGTGGGTAGTTTTGTGTTGTGTTTTCACTGTTTTTACTGTTTGAAGTGTTGCACAAATACTTTAAGTATTGCCTTCAAATTAGGCCTGACTGTTCTGTGAAAGGCTACCAGAGGGTGAGCACAAGTTAATTTGAGGTTTACTGGTGCCTTACCCTGACTCGAATTGTGGTTGCTGTTTGACCAGCGCTCACAACCCAGTCAACTACAAACCCCATTAATAAAAGGGGCCCTTTTGACTCTGCTATTATCATTGTGTTGTGAAAAGTACTTTTCTTGTTTCTTTCTCAGGACCTTAAACTGAATCTTGTCAAATTAGAGCCATGGGTCAGCTGAATTTACAATGGACTCGTTGGTCCTTCATTATGGGTAACTAGTAAATATAATGCAAGCTGAGCTAGATTTTAAATAAATATGAGAACACTAGTCTCTATGGTGATTTACCCATACTCATTTTGCCAGAAAAAAACATGTGAACTGGGCCTTGGAAAAGGTGCCACAAATGAGGAAAAAGTGTTTGGAGATTTGAAGTAATTACCCATTTCTATTAGGCAAACTTACAATAGGGTGGTAATACCACACCACAGAATGATACAACCCACTGGTATCAAGAATTATGGGTGCAATATAACATCACCTTCAAGGAAGTCTTACATAAAGGTCTTTTGAAGTTTTAAAAGTAATAAACTATTGAATAGTAGTGCTAGACATTTTAAGTGAGGTGAGTGGGGATTATCGATACGTTTAGATCACGGTAAGGTCTTTTTAAAGTTAGATAATAATTATTTATCTCATTTTCTTTTTTCTTAAATTTATGAAATTATGAATTGGAGCTCTTTACACCTATTCAAGCTTTGTATGACAAAGAGGGTTCTGCCCACAGTATTGGTGCTCAATAACAAAACAAAAAACCTAGTCAGATTGGAATGTAAGATGTTTAACACCTTTTAAAAAAAATGGATTAATATTAACTAGACTATATATAAACTTCTCTTTATGTGTACTCTGATTGTTTGCAAAAGGGAACTCAGTTCATATCCTCTCAGGTCCCATGGAACGCTTGTAGAATTACCAAAAAACTGCAACTTCATATCAACTTTATATTGTTCGATCATTTGATTAGCAGTTAATGCACCTATATTTATTATTATTGTATATTGCACATTACTACCTGCTTTCAACTACTGGGTGATGATGACATTTGTTTCATGTTGCGTTCATTTGGTCTGTGAATGAATACAATAATTTGTGAGTATGACAGAGTGAAGAGTTAAGATCGATATATAACACTAGGTCCATCATGTTGTCTCCAAAGTATGACTCTCACACGCAATCTAACAGTCCCAGGTAGACAAAAACGTTTAGGGTCCACCATAGACTAAATCTCCCAGCAAATCGGGGATATTGACATTTTTGTTTTCAAAATGAAATCCTAGCTTTATGAAGACAGCAAAGGGCCAATGAGAATAACATGTCTTCTTGTGAAACAAGCATTTGCTAATGCAATAGGTCTCGCATTTACGCAACTTTCAGCTACTGGCATTGTAAATGACAATGCGTATTATTTTTGTATTTTAAATCATAAATAAAAGGCATTGTCATTTCCAATGCCAATAGCTTAAACTCGCTTAAATTCGAGACCTATTGCATTGCAAATGCTTGCTTAAGTTTCAAACTGAGCGTGGTGCTGCTTCAAGGACACGTTTCTTTTTTTTTTTTTTTTACTTCAACACTTTAAAAGAACAAGAAAGAGGGTTAACAAGCCTCATAATGCATCAGAAGCCAGCGTTTACCAAGGACAATGACACCAGCCAATGAAAAATATGGGCGGAGAGTAAGCAAGGCTTACACAGCATACTCGACTACTGCATGCCTCGCAGATCGAGAAGCGCATGCGCACTCCCGCTAGGCTCGACCTAAAAATCGATAAGGGATTTGAGTAGCTGAGGAAAGTAAGTAATTGAGTCAAGCCTCTCTGCATAGCTTAGTTTAATATATAGAGGAGGGAGGATGTGAGTTTGTGGGAATCACATGGAGGGTATGTGAATGATTTGGACACAGACCCCTGATGGAGCTGGGTTTTGAGAAAATAATATCTGCTCGGATTGAACCCTCAGTAACATTTTATTAACAGTGTGCTGCGAAAATATTAATAAAAACGCTAAAATAAGGGGCAATGCATTTGTGCATGCGTGAAACTAATGAGTGTACTAATGCATGGAACTAGGCCGCAAATGCAACTGGCTTAAGAACAATAAAAACGAATGCTACTTATGTACACGTTAATAATATCTTGCTAGGAATAATTTGGGAAGTACATGGGTTAGTGCAATGCTGGGATGGTGTGCAATGATATTACATTTTATGAAAAATAATAAATGTTTGTGTTTAATTTCTCTGTTGAAAAAGCAAGCATGGGCCTACCTTCCCGAATGCCAGTTTGGGGTTAATATTTGCTAAACTAAAGATGACCAAGAGGCTTTCTAACAAGAAGAGAGAAATGCAAAAGCACAAGCTGGCCTTCGTGGTGTGCTTACTGACTGCCAAATTTAGGAAGAATAAACTTGATAAGCAAGTGGAAGTGATGCAAATTCCTCATGAGATGGCAGAGTCAAACAATGAAAGCGTGAAAGACTGGATACATTTGATACAAGAAATACACGCTAGAAAATACGTGCTGTGATTGCATTAAAAAATGTTTCCTGGGTAGAAGTTGTCGTAATGTCGAATGATCAAGACAATGGGACATTTAATAAACTAGTTATGATGAGAGTGGTGTGACATATGTGGGTTGTACTTTCAGGTTTTAAGGTATAACTGAGGTGCCCAGGGGGTAGGGGTCTGTAGGTTCGGCTGGTGTTAGGTAGAGGGAGATCGTCACTGTCTTCGGTTTGCTGTTTCCAGATAGAAGTCTACCTGCTCCTCATTTGTGACTTAATCTTTGCCACTCAACTCTTCTCAAGGGCCTTGCTTCCCTTTTTGGCCAAAGGGGTATATTTTCCAGATTCTTATTTGGGTTAGTATAGATATTATTCTCAATTTGCATAATCATTTGCAAATGTATTTTGTCTCTGAAACTTTTCTCTCTTCACCTATCCACTGCTTCAATGCATTATTTATTTGATATGAGTTTATTTCTTCCATTGCAAATATATGTTCTCTGTGAAAATTCATGACTTGCATTGTGTGACCGTACTTGATAAGCATTCATTTCATATTATTTACGATAAACATTTAACATTATACATACTGAGTCTGTTTTCATTTAGTAGTATAGATGAGTACATAATTCTTACCATCAGCTTCTCAACTGCAGTATCCATCGCCACAAATGTACTGTAGGGAGAAATGCAGGTTCTAATCATGAATTTGGTAAGTGAGGTATAAACTTGCATCACACTGAACCCCAGCATGAAGGGATAAGTTGTGTAGTGTAAATGGGCCTGAGTTTATGAAACAATTATTGATCCCTGATCGCTGGATCACCCCACTGATATTCTTAAGAGAGCTGCCCCTAGAAAAGCTGCAGCTTAGGAGATCATTACAAAAGGGAATGAGATGGAACAGGAAAGTACTCTGTAGGCAAGTGCACCAACATGTAAGAAGAGGGTGTCTGTGTGACACAGTTAGAGCAGATTCTGGGAGTGGTTAAGTACATTCAATGCGGCCTTAATGTTCCCCATAACTAGCAGGGGACCGAGTGGGTAACACTGCTTACCTGTCAGTGATTCTGTGATTAGAAAATTCCTTGAGGTTGAAGACATTGAGGATGAACTAATGACTGATAGACACAATTTTGGGAGGGCAGTTTTAGAGTCTAGTAGGAGGCGGTGTATGTTACTAAGAATATGAAATGTTGAAGGTCTTAGCAGGACACCGTCCTCCGCAGGGCTTGCCAAAAATATTTTTGAGCCAAACACCTCTAGGGATTCCGAGGTACATTGTGAGGAGCAAGGTTCCTGTGCCTTCCATGCCCCCTTTCCAAGGTGTCTGATTCCTCCATTGCAGGGATCTCCAACTGGTCCATCAAGAAGCTCCCTGGCTTCCTCTGATCTGCTCCCATATCTTTATAGCCCACTAGTGGTTTACACACATACGTATGGCAGCATATTTATGCGATATGTACCTTGTCTGTGAAGGCTGGGAAAACTGACAGTGCACGCCCATACAGCTCAACCTCTTGTGAAAAGTCGATTTGCTTAGGATTCTTCATTAACATTGTTTGTTTCCACTCAGTTTGCATCTGAACAAAGAAGCTTGTGTGAAATACTTTCAGTATTACTGGATTGTTGGTTGTGCGCCTGCGCTCAATGTTAGGGGTTGATATGCTCTATCATGTTCTTTATCACTCCTTTATCTATATACTTTTTGTTTTATTTTAACATTTCCTTCTTTCTTTTCCACCTTTTTTCTTGACCTTCTCGTTGCTTCTTCCTTTTCTCTTCTTTATCTCATTTTGCTACATATTGGAAGTCTTTCCTGTCTTACCTCTCAAAATGAGAACACTGGCATGGCAATGTGACCATAAGTCATATAAGACGCTTGACTTTCAGAGGTGATTCACATACAAGATGAAAGGAATAAACCTGAACATTGAGAAACCCGCAGGTAAAGCGCCCCTGATGCAGTTCATATGACAGGAATGCTGCATGCTCATCAGAGCAGGACTGGAGTTCTTCAGGTGTAGCATTTAGGTTGTTCATCGAAAGCCACATGTTACGCAGAAGCTCTGGACAGTTTTTATAGATCAGAAGTAGTTATCGCTATAAAAAAAGGTTCACCCCGTGCAAGTGTAAGTAGTTTGGTGTCCATTGTACTGGCCCCTAGAGTCGACTCCATCCTCATCTTACATGCTACTAATTATTATATTTTTAAAGATTAGTTAACAGAAAATTCTCTCGTCTCTTTTAGTGGTCTTGCTTTTTACCCCATGTTCACCCCTTACACATCCAAGTACTGGGCGCAAAACCTATCTCTGCATCGGATGTAGCCTCCATTTTCTGGCATCTCTAACATGAGAGCTCTTTACAGTTTATATATAATTTGAATAAGGCGGCATTAGCATTTCTTTCGAGTCATTGTCGAACCACTGATGAGCACAATCTGCCGTCGTTTTTGTCGCACCACACTCGAGACTCCAGATGAGCAAATTTGAATGCAGAGGTGCTGCAAGGGGTTGTTTTTCTGTCGTAATTTTTGTCAGAAGCACATTAATGGCTTCTAATACAGCAAGGAAGCGTATCATTTCAGCATCTGTGTTTGTGTAAAGAGAATCAATTTTGAAGCACTGTAAAATGATTTTTGTCTTCAATCAATTAGGGACTGGAGCACAAGCTTGCCAGTCCCATTGGAGCGCATTGCATTTTCGCAAACTACTGCTATGTGTCTGTTTGAGAAGTGATTTAATATATAACCAATAGAGAGCTGACTGTAGATTTAAATTAGGAAACGAGCGCTTAAAATGTCGAACGAGGAGCCTGGTGCTAGAAATTAAAATGATAATTCTGAATCAAAACAAGACACATTGCAGGCGCGGAGGGAATGCTTTCCAGTGCAGGAACACAAGTATCTGCATATTAGAGAAAGCACACAGTGATTAACTCTTCTCTTCATTCCACTCAGAGGGCGGAGGGAGGAAAAAGAGGGTGTGCTTTAAAAGCGCTGGAGAACAACAAACACCGACAAAGGGTTTGTGATTTCAAGAGCTTTCTCGGAATGATGGTTTTTATTATTATATCCTTGAAGTGTTCAGCGCAGACACCCCTCAAAACGCTGAAAGGAGATCAAAAGCATTTTAAACGCTGCCGACCTTCTGCTATGTTAATAGGAATACATCTCCACCCGGGACTTCTTTTTGGAGAAAAGGCGCCAAATTGGGAAACGCTCTGAACTATGCCGTTTCCACACTACGGGGAAATGCATGACACTAATGCACCACGCACATATAAGTGACTAACCCCTCCTGTGAATGTTCGCATACAGACAACCGGTCTCCACTTAAGTTATTGAGATGTGAAAAAACCTTAGGAGACGCTCCTTTAACAAACTGCTCCCTATTCTTGCACCTGGACAACTCTATTTTTCAACGTTGCTCATGGGCTTAGCAATTAATCTCTTCTCTGTTTTACTGTTAAAGCACAGCTCAAATCTTGGAAAAATGCTGCCATTTGAGGTCAGTCCAATGGCTCTAACCATAAATCTTCAAAACATGAACTATGACTCATTCCTGGAACAATTCCCAACCGCATGACCACCTCTAAGTAGTTGCACTTTGTACTTCCTGACCTTCGACAACAAATTGCAACAAGCATTTGCAATGCAATAGGTCTCGCATTTACGCGAGTTTAAGCTATTGACATTGTAAATGACACTGCCTTTTATTTAAGTTTAAAAAAATAAAATAAAAATAAAAGGCATTGTTATTTGTAATGTGCATAGCTCAAACTTGCGTAAATGCGAGACCTATTGCATTGCAAATGCTTGTTCTGCAAATGTAGAGGGGAGTAGAATTACGTGGTGTCAAGTAGAGTGGAAATATGCAGAGTTAAATTATGATGTGTGGGGTGAAATTATGTGGCATGAAAGTATGTTGAGTGGCTTGGAACTGTGTGGCATGGAGCTGAATTGTGAGATGTGGAATTGATTGGCGTGGTGTGACATAGACTTCAATTGTATGGAAATGAATTATGTTACCTGGAGTTAAATTATGTGGCATGCTGTGGAATTAAGGGATGTGGTGTGGAATTAGTTGGCATGGCGTGGAGTAGGATTATATGGTGTGGTGTGGAATTGTGTGGAGTGGAATTGTGTGGCATGGAATTGTGTGGCATGGAATTGTGTTGAGAGGAATGGAAGTATGTGTCATGGAATGGAGTGGAAATATGTGGCATGGAATGAAATTATGTGGTGGAGTTGAATTATGTGAAGCTTAGTGGAATTATGTTATTGAGTGGATTCATTAATAGTGGAGTGGAATTATGTGGCATGGAATTACGTGCCATGGAGTGGAATTGTGTGGTATGGCATGGAATTAATTGGTGTGGATTTGTGTGGTGTGGCCTAGAATTGTGGGGTGTTGAGGGAAATTGTGAGACATGGAATTTTGTGGCGTGGTATGCAATGGTGTGACATGGAGTGCAATTCTGCGGAGAGGAAGTATGGGGGTGGAGTGGAATTATGTGATGTGGTGTGGAATTATGGGGTGTGGTGTGGAATTATGTGGCATGGAATTGTGTGCCATGGAATGGAATTATGTGGTGTGGATTTATGAGCAGTGGAGAGCATTTTATGGGGCATGAATTTATGTGGAGTGGAATTATTTTGCATTCACTGAGATAGACATGTTACTGTGTGGCGTGAACTACAATTATGTGACGTGGTGTGCAATTGTGTGGAGAGGAATTCAGTGGCGTGAAGTGGAATTATGTGACATGGTGTGAAATCAAGTGGTGTGGCATAGAATTAGGTGGCAAGGAGCGGAATTATGCTCCGTGGAGTAGAATTATGAGATGTGACATGGAATGGTCTGGCATGGAATTGTGTGGTGTGGAATTGTGTGGTGTGAAATTATGTTGGTTTGGGGAGATTAAATTTAGGTGGTACAGTGTGGTACAATGTGGAATTATGTGGTATGGAGTGGAATTATGTCTCATGGAGTGGAATTATGTAGCATGATGTGGAGTCATGTGATGTTGCATGGAGTGAAATTATGTGGCATGGAGTTGAATTGTGTGGCATGGAATTGTGGGGTGTTGACTAGTGGAATTATGTGGTGTAGAGGAGAATTAGGTGGCGTGAATTTATGTGGAGAAGAATTGTGTTGCATTGAATTGTTTGGCATGGTATTGGGCGGCATTGAGAGGATTGGAATTATGCGACATGGAGTGGAATTATGTGGCTTGGTTTGGAAATATGAGGGTGGAGTGCAATTAGGTGCATGGAGTTGAATTGTGTGGTGCAGAATTGTGTTGCATGGAGTGTAATTGTGTTGACTGGAGTGGAATTGTGCAACGTGGAATTGTGTGGCGTGAAATGCAATTGTGTGATGTGGAGTGCAATTGGGTGACATGGAGTGTCACTGAGTGGAGTGGAAATCATATAGCATGGAGTGGAATTATGTGACATGGTAATGAATTGTGTGGTGTTGAGTGGAATTACGTGCCGTGGAATTATGTGGCATGGAGCCGAATTATGTTGATTTGAATTGTGTGGCATGGCATTACATGCCATGGATTGGATTTAAGTGGCGCAGAATTATTTGGCATGGAATTGTGTGGCATGGAATTGTGTGGTGTGAAATTGTATGGCGTGTAATTGTGTGCCATGGAGTGAAATTTTGAGACATGGAATTGTGAGGCGTGCCACTGTGTGACATGGAGTGCAATTGTGTGGAGTGGGATTAAGTGATGTGGAGTGGAATTATGTGACGTGGTGTGGAATTATGTGGTGTGGAGTGAAAGTGTGTGGCATATAGTAGAATTATGTGGCATGGATTTATGTGATGTGCAATTGTGTCGCATGGCAAGGAATTGTGTTGAGTTGAGTGGAAATATGTTGAGCTGAATTATTTGGCACGAAAGGAAAGAGGCATTATGTGACACAGAGTGGAATTATGTTGTAGGGAGTAAAATTATGTGGCATAGTATGTGGCATGATGTGGAATTATATGTTGTGCACTGAAGTGGAATTATGTGGTATGGAGTAGAATTATGTGGCATGGAATTGTGTGAGTGGAAATTTGTGGCATGAGTGGAATTATGAGATGTGGAATTGTGTGGCATGGAACTGCGAGGCCTTGAGTGGTGTGGAATTATGTGGCATGGGGTGAAATGATGTGGTATGGAGTGGATTGAAAGTAGGTGGAGTGGAATTATGTGACTTGGAGGGGTAATATATGGCATGAAATTATGTGGTGTGGAGTTGAATTACGTTGCGTGGAACTTGGTTGCGTGGGATTCTGTGGCATGGAGTCGAATTGTAAGACATGGAATTGTGCAGCATGGAGAGCAATTGTGTGGCATGAAGGGCAGATGTGTAACTTGGAGTGCAATTGTGTGATGTGGAATGCCATTGTCTGGAGTGGAGTCATGTAGGGAGGAGTGGAATTATGTTACACTTTGTTGAATTATGTGGTGTTCTGTCAAATTATGTGGCATGATGTGGAGTGGCATTATGTGATGTGGAGTAGAATTATGTGACATAGAATTGTGTAGCATGGCGTGGAATTGTGTTGCATTGAGTGGTGTAAAATTATGTGGCATATAATAAAGCGTAATTATGTATAGAGGATTTGAATTATGTGGCATGGAGTGGAGTGGAATAATGTGGCATTCAGTGAAGTTCTGTGGCATGCAAGGGAATTATGTGGCTTGGAGTGGAGTCGAAGTATGTGCAGTGGAGTGAAATTGGGATGCATAGAGTGAAATCATGTGGTGTGGAACTGTGAGACATGTTATTGTGTGGTGTATAATTTTTGGGCGTGTAGTGGAACTGTGTGTTGTGGTGTGGAATTGTGTGGTGTGGATTTGTGTAGCGTGGAATTGTGTGGCATGTAATTGTGGGATGTGGAATTGAGTGGTGTGGAATTGTAAGGCATGGAATGCCATGGAGTAGAATTGTGTGAGATGGAGCAATAAATATAGGTAGTCAAATCAAACAGCAGATGGTGAAAATACGAGTGTTTGTTTATAAAGAAAACGTGTTGGTGGAATGTGGCTTCAACACTGAAAATAAAGGGAGTGCCATGTGTTGTGTGAAATATACTTCAATAAAGGTATCCTGGCTATTACAAATAAGAAGAGAGGAATATAAACACGTATATGCTTTCAAAATATGTGCATTGTAAATATCAGTAAAAGTACATTATTTTTAAAATGGGGTACCAGGTTGCATTTTAAATCAAAGTGGCCCTGCAAGTATGTTTCCTACAATCGTGTAACAACAGTTGGATAAATGAGTCACCCGGCCAAGTGTGCCTGCTCATGTTTAAAGTATAGACTGGGAGGGGTGGGATGAAGGTATAGGGCCAGCAACAATTCAAAGTGTTCGGGCAGAAAAGTTGGGGCTGAGTCTTATGTAGGGAGCGAGTGAATCGAACAAGCCCAACTACGAAGACTAAGAGATCGCACAAAAATAATTATAAAGTACGGCATAGCGAAGGAACGAAAAAATACACATTCATACTTCATTGTATTAGGAGAGGGGGGTGCTGGAATCCCGGCGGGATTATAAAGTCACTCTGACGGTTTCTGGTAGTTGTGCACTAGAAGAAGCTGTTTTTCACACTACTGGCATGAGGCTGGTTCCCTGCCAGCTTTTAAATGCTGCCCCGCGGTTTTTGCACAGCGTGCTCTGCCTCCAGATCAATATTGACAAGCTTTGGCAACGCGGCCGCGAAAGTGAAAGTGATCGCAATCGCGATTACGATCACGTGCAACGGAGGGCGCGCGTGCACGTTCACGTGCACTGTAGCTTTAGGCCAGGCAGCACTTTGAAAAGCCTGTTTACAAAATGTCTCGGCCAGATCAGCGCAAGCGCTGAATCAGGCGAGACCTAAAAAGGAAATGCTCAACTCTCTTAACCAGATTGCATTCCAGAGGGTGAAGGTGGCGGAATTAGCCACCATTGTAGGCTCATCGTAGACCAATATCAATATCAAAAACTCCCACTTGACCTATATTTCTTTTTTCAAAGGCTGATTCCAGCCCTATTGGGCAACCTGCATGAAAGACATGATGCACAAAAATGTACTATTTTATCATAAGGTTTATTTTATTACAAAATAATTTTTTTCTCCATTATTTATATCAAAAGAGAGTAAAAAAACATTCATAGTATCCATAATTTTTTTCATATTTCTCTTACATAAATATTCCACAACTTCATTTTTTTAAAGAGAAACAATCAACATGAACATTGTCATTCATAAGAATTTAAATGACCCCTACAGATTGACTACATTCATACACTAGCCTCTCACATCCACATACATACTCATTCATACCACACATCATTTCCTACCCTCCCAAGATCGCATACACGTTATGGTCACCCAAAAGACAGATGTATTACAGTCTTCGTGACTGTGTTGTGGGCCGGGTATTTCACAGACAGGTCAAAGCACGTTTCGGTGGATATTAACAATTTTTTACCACATTCTTCAGGTCCACCAATGCTACAAAATTAAGGCGAATGGTTGGGACATCTGTAATGTTCAAAAATGAAAACATGTCTAAGGTACACCCTTTCACAAATTACAATTCTTTTATATTCAATTAATTGAACAGAAATTGCTCCTATAGTTTGACTAAGATTGGCAAGATAATATTGTGATAGATTGATTTGAGAAGGTGATAAGATATCAGCCAGCACCACCAATAAGATATATAGGCTCAGACCTACATACCTTTTTAAAAGAAGAAAAGGATTCCAAAGGGTAAGTGATAAATACAAGAAAGCATGTCACATTACCATGCTGTTTTGGAAAAGTGATATTTGAAGAGATGCAGAGACAGACAGGGCACCTTCCATGTACTGATACAAAATCTGCTGTGCTCTTCAATAGAGACATAGAAACAATGTTTTTATTTAAAACTATGTGAGTTACAAAGTCAGGATGAGGAACTGGTGTCATTAACTACTAAGGAATGATATTTCCGAGGTAGTGATGTCCGTCAGATCTCATTAAACCTTCCTC
Source organism: Triturus cristatus (assembly GCF_964204655.1). Classification (NCBI taxonomy): domain Eukaryota; kingdom Metazoa; phylum Chordata; class Amphibia; order Caudata; family Salamandridae; genus Triturus; species Triturus cristatus. The sequence continues at coordinate 907,116,414 of NC_140590.1, read as the reverse complement.
AATAGGATAGAGCACAAGTCTCCACTCTATACTGTTGATTATCGAAAAAATATATACAGAGAACTATTAATTACACAGTACTAAAATGAGCAAAGCAGCCTTTGGCAGTTTGAAGAGAATGCAATGCAGTCACACTATATATATATATATATATATATATATATATATGTATACCTGGTATTAGTTGTGTCTGATCATGGCTGTCCCAGTATGGGCCTGTGATGTTATTGGGAGTCTTTGGAAAACCCCAGACGGGCTATGTAGTACATCAATGATACCTATGTAGTCACATAGAGAAATGGCACATATGTGAGATGTTTTTTTATAGATCACCAACTGTGAGTACAGCAGTGCTCAGTGCCACTGTCTCATGTGGCTAGAGGTCATATATTAATGCCACCCTATGGACATGACATAAGTAGACCTTATTTAGATTGATAGGCCCATGATAGATAGGGGCATAGATTACAAATACACACCTGAATAATGAATGTCCTTCCTCTACCTCATATGGTTTGGGATCACACTTTGATAGATTGGTCCATATTTGAGAATGCTTGCATATCCGCAATTAGATGAGTTCCAAACGAGACTATTCTGGAAGTGCGAGGAGACATAAAAAGAGAGAGACCCCAAAATTGAGTTATAATCAAATCTCCTGCTATGAGTGAAATCCAGTGTAGTGCCAAATAAATCCTAAACATAGAATGTGTTGTATTCGGTACAGATTATATAAAAGGCCCAAGTAGGATACAGTGGATTTTGTCAAAATATAACGCCATACTCCTATCAGGAAATCATAAGTGGGAATGAATATGAGAGTCCTCGTTCCCTATATGGCTATAACTGCATAATAGTGATACCCTATACGTAGCAATGAATCTATCGGCAAGTGTATCAACTGCATATGACATGCCACATAAGAACAGATTATCTAAAAAACCTCATAATGAAGTACATGTTGGTATGATACCACCGTGGTGGTTCATAGATACAGGCACATGTTTCTCAAGAACATTAAAAAGCAAGTGGGGGCATGAAGGTCAAAAAATCTTTATATTTGTTGTAATACGGGCAGAATATAAAAATAACTGAGCCTAAATTTTGTCGAGGTGCTCTTTGCCACATTAAATGTTTTCGTAATAGCCGCCAATTGCATATGCTTCTCTACTACTGACAAAATTGTTTAAAAGAAAATGAAAGAAAAAGAGAGGAAAACAGCAACTGCATGGGCTATACTGTTAGCACATATACTGGCCATTAATAACAATGTACTCCCTTAGATGACTTACTTGAAATGGGCGTGGTCTGCTCTTCTCTTCATGTAAACAAGGGGTAAGGAGATCTGCGCGGTGCACCATTTAAAATAATTGCATGTGTTATCACGTAGACCTGCATCAATTGAAATAAATTGGCAAAATATTAAAGTTTGGTGGCTAAAATCTCAACCCACCAATGACCACAAGATTTTCCACATTCAATCAAAGATATAAACAATGAGCTCTGCAATTGCCCAAAATACTTACTATGAAGCTATAATGACAGAATCATGAAGCTCTCGCAACTGGTGGTTGCAATCTAAAGGGAATTAACTCATTCAATTCAACTCTCTCCTCTACTTTCCCATATCAAAGGCAATGTGACAAACTGATGTCTTTATCAGGAGAAAAAAAATTGATCTCATATCTTGACATAGTTCAACTAGCAGAACTTTGCAAGAGAACAATGTTCCATCACAACTCCCTTTTCCTCTGAAAGTTCTCTCCCACTTGGATAGAAATGGATAGAAATGGGGTTTAAAAATCAGTACTTGATGCAAGCATCCATTCCAATTTTAGATCTATTTCTGGTCCACTCTTTATGATCAAGACAGCTCCCTTCTCACCATGAATCTCACTGAATTGACAACGTTTTCCAACCCACCTCCATCCTAAATATGGAACTAATATAGCCCTGATCCACATCAGGGGAGAACCACTTTTATCTTGTGATAAAATGTCTTTGTTCTTTAACACCATCAACAACATGGTGCTCCTGTTGCTGAATGCCTTGCACATCTGGATTGGAAGTATAGCCCTCAATTGGTTTGCAGAACTCGATTCATTAAGTGAAACATGGATCCTCCGCAGAAGGTGATAAGTCTATACTATTATAGATTTTCTATGTCATGTGCCTGGCTTACTCAAATCCACTAGAGAAAATATTTAACAGCATTCACATTCCACACTCTTAACCAGCAGCTACATCTGGAGATTCTGATAGGTGCCATGGAAATGTAACATATTACGCCTTCTTCGTCAAGCTAACTATCAGGATTTTTTTAAGGGTAAGCCCCTGAAGGATAAAGCCAATATTCCAAATCACCCAACCATTTTACTCAAGATACAAGATACTAATAACTCAATTAGGAACTGGAGGGGAAAAGGGGACAACAGGAAAGGTTTGGAATCGTGCAAACAGCAGCAGTTGATCATCACAGAACCACCACTTGGTAATCTTAACAAAATAAAGTAATGGCCACACTATATAGAGAATATTGTCATAAAGAAATATCTAAATGCCAACAAATAAATTAATATATTTAGCAGTGAAACTCTCAATCAGCCCAGGAGGATTGTAACTAGCCCCAGTTCTACCAGGATGTAGATCAAGAGCAGAAAGACGCTGAGGAGAACAGAGTAGCCATGGCAGAGATAGTGCGGAATTCAGGCACAATCACAGGACAAACTGATGCATATTTGATGACCAGGTAAGAGTTATGAGGCATGGAGAATTAAGTCTGATGATGTCGGTACTCACCACAGTAATGAAGGAACCAAAGTTCTGTAGAAATGAAGGAGTAGGCTAAATGAAAAGTGGGACTGGAAAATATAGCAACCTGTAGGGATGGTAGGCCCTTTGAAGAAGTGGTGCAGAAGCAAAAAGAGAAACTAACAAGAACATTGGCAGACACCTACACAATGCCTATGAGAATCTCATACCTCTGACCTGGTAGTGAAACCATACTATCTCTAATGCTAGTATCTAAATCCATTTTTTTCAGTCTCCTTGCCTGACATCTTCTGCACCTATTTGGGGCTCTGAATCCTGGGTACCCACCAATATGCATTGTATCTTGTGTTGTTGCCTCTCATTGTTCCTTCCTATTCTTGACATTTATAACCCCGAATGTACAAACAATATCTGTCCCAGTGACATACATTTTGGTCCTGGGGTATTTTGACTTGGGGACAGGTTGAACTCAAATGAGACCCTAATGTATTGATTCTACCTGGATTAAAGAATACTGACTCATCGGTAAATTGAACTAGTCCTTGCTATAACCACATCAGACAATACAACTGGAGTGCCATTTGCAGTGTTTTGAGTGAAAATATAATTGGCACTTAAAAAGGCAATTATAGGTTTAAGCAAAACTGTCCATGAAAGAGTACCTATCTTCTAAAAATGCTAGATGCCTATGGTTCGGATCCTAGAACCTTCTCTTTACTATAATTTTAACAGATCCCTGGGATCCTCACGATCAAAGGTACTACTATCTAGAACTCCATTTTGCTCAACTTTAGTTTAAAAGAAGTCTTGATGAGATTCTGTAGAGGTCTAATGAGCTACCATTTTCAGATGGCTCAATACCCATGCCTTCTGTGATGTCAATGGACAAATTTGCACAATCCTCAACTTTGCTTATGATAATCACCTCAGTACTTTCTTTTTGGCTATAAGTACTCTGACATTTCTAACGTATGAGTGATTCAAAATCTAAAAACAAAAATAAAAATCAAGACGTTAACCTGTTATACAAAGTATATTTGTACATTAGTTTAAAGAAACCATTATTTCAATATTTAGAAACTTTCGTTGCTATGATGTTAATGTAATCTATTTGTATTCTTTCACATTCAAACAAATCAGGCAGGAAAGAACAGTTTCTGTGAAGAGGAAAGGGAAGAGTGAAGTGCTGCTTCGGATAAATTGATTCCACACAGACAACAAAAGAGGACAGCTATGGGGACATTTATTGTCTTTTTTTCTATCTCACAACCCAGTAGAGTACACAATTGTCTGAAATGACAGTCTCACTTAGGTCCTTATAACTTCAATACAGGAAATCTTACACACATATCTGCTACCAGCTAAAGTGATTGTGGGAGATTTCAATCTGCACCATCTGGGAACAAACACGAGTAACAGGATGTGTCCAACTAGCTCAGAAATAATTTTTTATTCCTTCTTGCAAAATTATGATTTAAAGTCCACCAATAAAACTTGGAAAAGTGCGGATCCCAAACATTCAGGAATGGCCACATTTAAGAACTGTTCCACACTTGATTACATCTTTCTATGCAAGCCACTTACTCAGAAAATAGTTTACTTTGAACTAAAATCACATGAAACCAGTGACCACACATTGCTGCAGGTTGAATCAAATATTACCACCATACAAAGGGAACAAGCGGCTATAGTATCCCATTGAAACGGGATTGAGGAACACTCCTTAGTTAGAAGATTAAAATGGAACAAGCACCAGGCCACTTCATTTAATGCATGGAAAGAAAAACAAGAGTGTAAAGGTAAGCATCCTGGAAGCCAACCTAGTGTGGATAACTGGATGAGGTGGATTTGTGCTCTAAAATCTACACTTATCAATAACAACAAAGTTAGCCCACATGGAATGAAGACGAACACCTCACAACTTAGATATAACACACAAAACTAAGCATAATAATACATAACCTTAAGAGGGCTAAAAGAGAGCATATGATTGCAGGAACCCAAGAAACAAGGGAAAAGTGTAAAGATCTATCCAAAAAGCGGAGACATCTGCTATGGTCTCTCAAACAAAATAAAATAGAGAAAGATTGGACAATGCTACACAAGCTGTCAAAACCTCACAAACAACATCAGCTTTGGCAATACATAGCCAGCCTACACGGAGATGCATGGCAGAGACACGTTTCTACAATCTACATTGAAAAGGAAGGCTGGATTGACCTTGGAAGGACTTGTTGTTCAACCCATGGCGAGCACAAACACAGAGGAGGAGGTCTCAATGGAATTTACGGGCAAAGAACAAGATTGCATCGCCTTTGAAAAAGTAATAAAAACCAGGAGCAATCTTTAGAGAAGATCACGCATATTGGGGAAAAATTGTTTCCAATCTGTTTATCGAATGTCGTTTGCAAGCAAAGGTGCCCAATTCATGGAAAGGGTCATTGTTACATCCAATTTTCAAGAGAGGAGATAATACGGATCCCAAAAATTATAGATTAATTGCCCTCTTCGACATTGAAGGAAAAGCCTACACAAGCACCTTATTGAATGAATTAAACAGATGAATCAAAGAGAACGAAATCCTCCTTCCCTATCATACTGGATTTCGTAAAGGCTGCTCTACAATTGATAACATCGTGGCCATGTCGTATCTAAGCCAGCAAGCAAACGGTAAAAACAATAAACCAGTTTGTGCATGCTTCGTAGACTACTCAGCTGCCTTTTATGGGGTGTCTCGATACAAGCTCTAGGCTAAACTGCGCAATTGGCTTATCCCAGTAGGTCTTCTCAATGTCATCATCTCGTTGTACAGTAACACTTGGATCAAAGTAAAGCTAGCAGATAACACCACAACTAAGAAGTGCTGGACAAACCGTAGATTAAAACGGATTTGGACCGATCTGGGAAAGAATCTACACAATGCCAGTCTTGTAACTCCCAAAATCGGAACTAATAAACTTCAAACATTACAATATGCAGATGATTTAGTGGTGATGGAACACACAAAAATCAGGCTACAAAGGGGTCTAAACGCCCTCAACAATTACAACGAAAGAAACAAATTAATAATAAACGCTCAAAAGACCGAATTAGTAATTTTCGGTCATTATCCAAGAAAGCATCATTGAAATGGCATGTGGGCAAAGAGATCATTTCGGCTATGAAATCCTAGAATTACCTTGGATTCTGGCTAAGTAAACGGATAAAGAAATAGCTACATCTGCATGAAATGAAGGCCAAAGCACAATCAACAACCTATGCCCTGTGCAAACTTCACGAGCTAATGCAAAGTCCAACAACAGTTCCCATAAGAAAAGCAATACAAGCTAAAATTAGGGCAACTGCAGGTTATGCACAGCAGGCATTCCCGGGTAAAATGGAATCAATGTTAGAGAAAGCACAATGCCAGGCATATAAATGCATTTTTAAATTGCCAAAATACACCCGCAACAGCCTAATTTGCTTGGAATTTGGACTGAAGCAACAAAACAAAGAATGTTTGGCAATGGATGCGAAATACTACTATCAAGTACTTACAGCCCCTGCTGGAAGCCTGAAGAGCATGCTGAAGCCGATCTACGGGGGGTCAATTAACCCATGGCAATGTTATATGGAGGAAGCAGGGGAAAATTTGGGTTTAGCAATCCAAAATTAGGATCAAGGAGCGATAAACTATCTGGCCATTAAAAACTCAATTAATAAACAATGCTACCAACTGTCTCGCAAAAATGACTTAGCAGACTATGTAACAGGACGAGAACAACATGGGCTGATAACATCATATGCAAGTTATAAAACCCAGCCCTACCTTAGCCAAGTGCTGGGAAGGAATGCTCTAAAAAACATCTTATGGGCCAGACCAGTGCCCCTACCAAGTAAAGAATTAAATCCAGGGTGGAAGTCCCTTGAACTCAAAATCAGATGTAGAATTTGCAACTTTAAATCTGAATCTCTGCTACATTTGATTTGTTGTTGTCCCGGCATGCTACAGCCCCGTCAGAATCTTTTAAAAAAAATATGGCTGCGCAACGGAGTTTGGACAGTGAAAGAAGTGGCTTTGGTTCTTTATTCCTGCACCTTACCATCAGACTTGGCGAGATTTGGGAGATACATGGCCGAGCTGCGTTTCAGGCTTATTGAAGAAGAGGGTCCAGGCAACACAGAAGGCCATTTTGTCTGCTAAAAAAATCAGTCTCCCGCAATTACTTTGTGATGATGGCGTTTTTAAATGTCTACCTTAGTAGATATATCAAATTTGCAATAAGGTTGAACTGGTTATCTCTCACTTTTTTAATGTATAGAACATATTATTCTTTTATTGGTCGAGATAATGCTGCTCTTGAACTCATTTTGTATGAATTTTTTAAACAATTGTGATCTTAATTTTTTTAGGTATGTAAGTCATATTGCAAATGTTTTTAAGTAACTGTGCAATAAAAAGAAAATTAATTCTTAGGTCCTTATTCTTTTCTCTTACCAAGATGACATTGAAGGAAGCCCGATGACCACCAGTTCTTGCTATAGGGACTCCTAATCTCCTTTGAGCCACTCCTTTGGCAAGTCCCTCAGAAGGCAGAAAAATAAGTATTAGTAATGAAAAATATTTTCTTTTAAGCAGAAGCATCCTTCTTCATTCTCTGTGTACAGTTGTTTGTGTTAGTATCTCTTTTGAACTTCCTCCTGATTATTCTCAGGCAGGTCGCCACCAGGGGATAATTGCCGTAGCTGGTGTGGTGTTCCACAGTGCGTTGTCACATTTCTTTAGGAGACTTCTCAATGCCATGTTCTTACACCATAACAATTACATATACCTTCCCAGTAATGGTGAGGAAATACACAATACCTAATTAGACAATTACAGAATTGCCAACTTCCCCCAAATATTAGGGTGTGGAGATGGAACACATGTTCCTATATGTCCTGCACATATTGAATATTTGTTCAGAAATAGGAAAAATTCCCATTCACTCATCATCCAGGTGGTATGAGATGCTCATAATGTCATCACAGATATAGGGGCAAAATACCCAGGGAGCACCCATTATGCAATACATCTTCGGCATAGTGGAGTACAACGTCACCTGGAACATGGGTAGTTTAATGTGTCTATTAACATGGTGATGTGATGCGGTAATATTAGGATATATAAGTGTATGTTTGTTATCAGGTAATGCCATATTCACACTTAGATTTCTTTTGCAGGTGACAGTACATTTGCGTTACAACCTTGGATTCTGCCCCCAGACCTATCCTCCGCAGACCAAAATGAGAAGTGTTACAACTTTTCCCGTTCAAAGCACCAGAGCTATCATCATAAGGAACTTTAGCAAACTCAAATCACGATTCTGGTGCCTTCACAAAAGTGAGGGTGCACTCCAGTGTGCTCTGGAGATAGCCTGCAAAATAGTGGCCACCTATGCCTTTTTACACAAGATAGCGACCAAACCAGGCTAAACCTCAATGTGGAGGACACAGATTCAGAAGATGAAGAGCCAGAAGCCTCTCTACAAAAGCCTGGAGTCCAGAGCATGCAGTGGAGGGGAGGTACCAACGGGATCACATATCAACACATTACTTTGCAAGGTAAGTTATATGTAACACTGCGCTCACTTGAATGATGTACACTTAGCTAATATTGCAAAGTGTAACAACCTTCATTGTCAGGCTAGTATTTCTTTGTTCACTTTTTAAACTGCATGGTTACCAAGTGTCAAATAATTACAACAGAATGTTGGTTGCATCAGCAAACAAATAATAGCCATGTGAAAATGTCACCTTGAGCTCATGTGTAAATCAATTTTTTTGTGGGTACGACCAACATGCGGCGCCAGGCATGGGCCGATCTGCTGCTTACACTCGATATCTCCTCACTATCCCGAGGGGTATCGCCAACACATCTTGCTACATGTTTGGTATATAGCAGCTCAACAGCTGATGTGATCTGCCCTAGGACCCTGGCAACAATACCGCTGAAGTGCCCCATCTCCACCTACAGTGTGACAACGTGTCTAGTGAGGCATGGTCGGCCACCATGTGTTGGCAAAATTCCTGCATGAGAAAGGTCAGGTTCACTAGACAGTTATTCATTGGGGCCAAATGTGTCCCAACATTATCAAAGCCAACAGTAATGCTCTGCTGCATATTATGCATGTTCCTGTTAATAATTTTCAACTGCTTGATTTGCAGGTGTTGATTTTGGAGCAGGGATGCCTGTAGGCAAAACACAACTATGTAGGGGCATCATCCTCAACTGCTGCGCATGTGCCTCATGTTGCCTTTTGCTTCCATGCCCTAGAAACATGCTGGTGTTGGCTCACACTTGACTGTGCGATGGGACTTTGTGGCACAGAGACATCATTGTCCTCCATTGCTGCAGCCTCTGGTGACAGTGACACTCTGCAACATTGTGGTGGTGCTTGTGTGACTGTCTATATCGTGAGTTTCCTCTGCGGTCATGTTGGCATCATCTACTCCTGCCACACTGGTGTCCTCACTCTGTACCTGAGGGAGATCTGTGGGGAAAATTATATACATTATATTTATCTATCTGATGTAAGGCCCAATAAATGTACAGATGCCTCCTAAGCTGACTACATCACCCATAATGCACTCTCATGGTACAATACTTATAATTTGGAGAACAACTGACTGATGCATGCTGCTGGACTATGTGGCTTTGGACATCAATGTGTGGTTTGAGATGTGTCAAAAGTTAATATTGAACACTTACTTTGTGAGGTTCCTAGTGCAGAACTGTCAATGTTCCCAAAACCTATGACAGCCTTCTGCTCCAGTGGGGTCTCCACCATGGTCTCAAGTGCATTGGGTGGTGGTACTGTTGGTCGGCCCCACCTGCTCCCCAGGATCCTTGAGCCGATGGGCCACCTTTTCCTTTGTCTGTGACTTGAGGTCAAACCACGTCCTGCAGATTTCATTTATGGAGCACTGGCTGACTCCAATGGCATACATTTTGGTCTGGATTTCCTACCAGATTTTCTTTTTTGTGAGTCTGGCACTGTCATTGATGCCATTCCAAATAGGACATCATGGTCTTTGAGTATCTCTGACTCCTTCTCTGTAAATGTCAGTTTTCTTTTCCTCCCTGCTGGTGTTTCCCAGCAGTTTGGCTGGCCATGGCTGATGTTGGACTCCTTTAAGCTTCTTGGGCCTATGCTGTGTATGGCAGAAGAGCTCCTCCTCCACTCAGGATAGTTCCCAGGCAGGTTCTGTGAGGCACTTCCTGGTTCATAGGTGATTACCAAGGAACTACTTTCTGCCTTTTTGCCGTTCCATTTACTATTTGTGACCCAATTTACAATTTTCAATGCGATTTGCAAAATAGCAAGTTGATAATAGGTTGATTCACAATGTTGGTAATTGCTAGTAGCAATTGACAAAATTGCGAAACGACTTGACATACCTTTCTATTTTTTGACTTGCATCGTACATACATGGGGATTTGCAATTTCCTAATTGTGATTCACATTGATTTGCAATGAGGAAATCAAAATCGCCAATGTTCGGGCCCATACATGTGGCCCTTAGTTTCCTTGATGACCCTTGCATAGCACTGTCCTTCTAATCTACTCATCCCATTCATGTGGCTCTCCCTCTTATTTGGTAGCTACCATAGCCTGGTCTCAGCACTATTTTGTTTACCTTGCACCTTATTCTCTCCTTGCCTGTCAGGAACTTCAGGCCTCTTTCACACCCCACTTGTAGCTTACATTACTTGTAGTTTACGTTATGGCTTGTCTAGAACATGTTATTTCACACATACAGAAGTCTATTGAAAACACCACTTCACCAAGGAGAAAGTAAGCAATATTTATAGATTTGAGTGAAAGAGAGCAAGAGAGAAAGAAAGATGGATTGTATATGTAAGAGAAATACTATTTGTGATCATATTTCTTTAGGCCATTGATGAGACATGCATCAGTGTGTAGTATACCATTAAGGGGGACCAATTTGGGAGACCATAGAGCAGGGTGTTACCACTATCCAGATGTGGGAGTACAAGGACTTGAAGCAGTCTCAAAGTATGTTTCTAAATAAAGATGTTTTCACTTTCTTTAAAAGAGACAGCTGGTACCAAGCCATCTTCTGTTTTTTTGCCAAAGGTTTCCTTGAGGGTGAGATTGGTGTCCAGGGTGAATCCAAGTGATTTGGAATCAGTGAAAGTTGGGCTTCTAAGCCGTCAATTTAATTGTGGCAGGTTTTTACTGTTTCTTTCAGTGTGCCACCTGTTGCCAACAACTTCTCATTTTAAAACATATGTAATTCTAAACACTTTTGGAATTTCTTTTACATTTAAATGTAGAGTAAGGTTGTGTACATAATGCAGTTTTCAATGATTTATTTCATGTTTTCATTGTTTAAAATGTTTCCAAGGTTTTAAACAAATACAAACATAAAGATTTAATGAAATTAACTTAGAGGCACATAACTATGAATGTATTCAAATATGGGGCATTGCAATTATGAGATTTTGCAGCCGTGGAGTTTTCCATAAAATTTTGGATTTGCCATATTTGCTGCATTAGCCATCAACTGCATATCCTGCAGAATTAAAAAAAAGTTTCTAGCTCAAACTGAGATTTATGTAAAGGCGACAACACATTTTGCTGCTTTTCTATTACTTATTGATATATTTTGATATCAGACTGTATTCAAGAGATAAAACCTTTGCTCAGATAGTGTCACCATGTGTAAAAATGAAACAATTTTAAGGTAATACTATCACAAAATGTGCTGCATTATGCCACACAATTTGCCTTTCATGCTGCATAATTTAGTAAACTCTGCCACATAGTTTGGATCTCTCCTGACCCTTAATTCCCCTAGCCCTGAAATTGATTAAATATGTTATGTTCTCAACCAACGGAATGGTGTCATGTTGCCCAGCAGTGTGATGGTTGTTTCTGTGTATGGTATGAGGCTGGATAGTACTCTTTGAAATATTGGTAGGAAGATGACCATAAGCACATATTTGCAGAGTATGGTGTGCATATGTACGTGCCATACCGATTTTGTTTCTTGTCCAATTCTTCTTTGAAAAAATCTTGAACATAGACATAATTGTTGGATGTACCATTGGAATTGTGTCCAAATTTTCTCCCTGGGCCTGTGTCTGAAATCGGAGTTAATCTAACATCCAAGTTCCTTGAGTTTTACAAACTCCTCCACTATTATGCATTCTTCAGAATTTTCAGGAAAATTGTAATTTATCAGTACGTGCTGAACAATGTATTTGCTTTGGTCAATGTTAATGCAAGCTTTGCTACATTTGGATACATATTTTTGATTTCAGCCTACCTCTATAGGTATAACTGTCATCTTGTTTTTTTATCGTGAAATTTGACGGTATATGTAGTGTAATTAGCATGTGTTCAATTTAAAACACTATTCAATGTGTTTTGTGATATGTAAGTATTTCTACGTGTACTTGTGTGCCTAGCATTTTTGTCTATTGCAATTCGTTTTTTAAAGTTGGTCCCGTCCAAAACATTTTGCTGTCTACTGTGCATGATGAGTTATGTATATATTCATTACTTGGGTAGTGAAACCTGGAACATATCTGAAAGTGAAATAGGCTCTCTGATTGCATGTCTGCAAACAGAAACATAAATGATTGACCAAAATGTAAAGCTGCATGAATCTCTGGAACCCAAGGGCAATCATCTTGCCTAATTTGCATTTCTATTTAGGAAGGGGCTTAAAATCTTTTCTTTTTACACTGCATCCTATACAAGTGCATCACACAACCTTAGGTTAGTACATAACGAATATTCACAGCATCGAACTTGAAAACTCCCTTCCAATGCCCAGAAAGTGCATTTCACAATTCCTACACCTCAGGCATCCCTCCTGTTTCTCTTTCCACTAACCTTGCAATCTTATCTTTCATCCTCTCGGTAATCATGGCGCTATTCTCTGTTAAAGATTATGGATCTAAAGTCCTTGTATGGCTATTCATTTCCTAAAGCACACTAATACTCCTTGGTGCAGATGCGCTGTATATAAAAATGTCAAATAAATATATTTGTTCATGAGAAGGAATATGTTCACATCAAGAAAGGGAATCAATATGGGGCTGTTTTTCATTAAACAGGTAAACATGGTAGACCTGGTGACTGTGGTTTGTATTGGGGCAAATATCCTCTTTCTACAAAACCCTCGCCCGATATCCCCAAACAATAGGAAATAGTATATCAAAACCTACAGCAGAGTGTGTGAATCCCTGATGCAAAATGCTGAGTAGTTTTGTAAATAATAAGTAGGCTTCATCCCTGTCCTCATGACTTGCCAAAGGCCAGCACATTCATTGTTTATCCTTCACTTTCCCATTACCATGGGAAATGGAGGACAGCAGCAGATTACTTGGTGTCCTACTAATGGGAAGGAATATATATATTGAATAAGACGCCATGCCATTCCCGTTCACCTTATAATAAAGGGACAATGGAAAAGGTCTGTTGGGCTAGTTTTACCAATAGAGAGCTACGGATACCACAAATGAAAAGATCATAACACCAAAGCAGGTTTTGATACTATTAAAGCAATCACAGTGTTCACGATGACTGGGAAAAATGTATTTGAAACAAGCATTGGCAAAGACAATAGGCCATGCCTATGGGAGAGCTATTGACTTTGCCAATTTCTTTTAGCCATGTTGTACAGTAGAGGAGCTGCTGTTTAGCATGGCTGCGATTACGAGAAAATAAAGGTGCTATAATGTGGCCTGTGCTGGCAGCGAGGGGCATGTAGCATGGAAATGAATAACGAAATCCAGACGAAGCAATGTTGAAGTGAAGTCTTGTTTATTCCACAGAAAGACCCACGGCCTCCAGTTACAACAACAGAGCCTTTAATGGGCTAGAGATTCCAATGCAGCAAAACATTGAAGTAATCTACATTCCACTAGTGACCTAACGCAAACAACATTCTACTAATGATCTAATGGTTAAAGTAATACACTTTACATTAAGGAAACACAATACAAAATATATAATACATTACCACATTATTACAGGGCAGTGATCAACTTTCTTAGTATGGGATTATTCTTTTCCTTCACAAAAAGTGATTATTTTATGTCCGGAAAGAAGGTAGCTGTTTTGGCACCGCATGAAAACAGCAACAAACTGGTCATGCAAAGCTGTAGCATCTTGAAATCCGTTGAACAGACTTTTGGGACTTTTTCTGGCAGGACAGCAGGGGGCAAGAAACAACTGGGAAATGTTGGAGCAGTACAGACAGACGGCAATGCAGGAGGAGGCTGTGGGGCAGAGGAAGCAACAATGCAGAAGTGGGAAGGCAGAATGGCAGCAAGAAAAACAAAAATTACCTCTGAAAGTGGCAAGCAGTGGAAGGACTCTGGGCAAGGGAAGCAGTACTTGGACATTCTCCAGAATAGCGACAAACACAGGAAGTGAAGCCTGCATTCATGACCAAAGAAAAACAAGGAAAAAAGAGTGATGATGAGGTTAACCAATGCTAAGCAATGGGAGGACTCTAAGCCCCCTGTGAGTTATCAAAATGTCTCTGGGTATAGGGTGTGGGGTGCGGTGGCGAGTAGGGAGTAGGGAGTAGGGAAGGGGAAAACTGTCAAAGAGGAAAAGGTGCTCACCAAACATACTGAAGGGTATATAGCAACCAACAATGCCCTAAATGTATTTAGGTTACTTAAGGCTGAGAGTTGGTAGAAGTAAAGCGAGGTGAGGATGGCTTTAGGCCTCAGGTGTGGCTGGAGGTAAAGGAAGCTGAGGGCTACTTGAGGATTCAGGGATACATAGAGGCAAAGGTAGGTGAGTGGTGTGTAGAGGTAAAGAGAGGGAAGGGTGATTTTAGGCTTAGAGGGGGTTTTCATGGCAAAGGGAGGATTGGGCGAATTTAGGGATCAGAGGTCGGTATAGGTAAAGTGAGGTAAGCGTGAATTTAGGGTTTAGAGGTGGGTAGAGGTAAAGGAGATTTTAGTGGCTGGGGGTTGAAGTAAAGGTAAAACATAAACCTTTTGAAATCACTGCATGTTTAATGATAAATAAAACATCCTCTAAATTATTAAACAGGTAACCAACAAGTAAGTAAATGTGACAGAGTGGCAAATGTTAATTTGGAAAAAAAATGTATGGAAACAGTCTAAAAAAAAAGGGAGTATGTTTGCTGGTTCATCAGCAATAAAAGCATCAAGTGGCTGAAATGTATGTCATAGTTTCATTTTTGCTAGTTGTTTGTGATCAGCACTTGGAAATACCCGGAAGGGCGAACTTTAACTCTGATGGTTTCAAGTTATTTTGCAAGCAAAATAAAAAAAAAGGTATCACAATATGAGCACAAGCAGTGTGAAATAACACTAATAAAGAAAGCAATCAGTACTTGGGCCATCTCCAGGGGAAAAAACAAACACGAGACAAGGTGAAGCGCTCACCAATGAAAAGGAACAAAATAAGATTGACAATAAGGCCAACCAATTTGAACTAGTGGGCAGGCTAAAAGCCCCTTTTTATGGACAGTGCATGTTTATTTTCAGGTGAGCTAATATCAAATCAAATTCTGTGGATTGTGAAAAACTTTTCTGAAAAGAAAAACGAATCTAAGTGCCAAGTGGGGCACTGACAATGATACCAATGCAGGCAGAAACGGAAATGTGGCCTTGCATCTAAGTCTTGCTAAACAGGCAATGGCACAGATGTATTGTGCCTGCTGTGCATGGCTAATGGTCATGAACCAGGAGTTTAACTAGAATGCAGGCTAAGCACAGAAGAGTGCCACATTTCATACCCTGTGCACACTACACTACTCCATGCCTAAGGCCAAAAGTTATGTACAGTTGGATTAGGTTATGAGCATTAATGAAGGGTTTGGTTGAATGTCACACCATGCAGGCAGTGTCCACTACACATGGGCAAAGACCATGAGCAATGGGCATCATGCATGAATAGTGGTCTAAACATATGGCTAAAGGCCCCAACCTTTATCCAGTGCTCATTGCACTTACATTTCATTTGAGGGCATAAGGGCTATACAGACACAATGAATAACAGACTGTGGCCAAGGCTACTGCTTACAAATAAACGTATGCATAAAGGAAATGGCAGTCATAAGAACTGGGTTCAGGGCATTGCTGAAGGTCACGGTATGTGCCAAGTGCAGACTATTGACATCCTATGCTCAGTTAATGTTAGGGATGGTCATTTTCGGTGTGTGTGCTGTTTTTTGGTGACAGAGACTGGAGTTACAACATGAATGACAGAAAAAGCATGTGTTACCCTCTCACTGTGCACATCTAAAATTTACGCAAAGAAAATCTTACGAGTACAGGGACTGGACAAGAGCATCACAACTTTCCAGACTGTGTTTTGGGGATGTGAGGACAACTAAACATGTCTGAATGTCTTGCATAGTGGGTTCAGAGAAGGATAGAGACTAGTGGATTGTCCCTTTGCTCAGTGTATTTAGGAAAGGGAATGCAACTATTTTCCAAAGACTCGAAGGACACTAAAACTGTGTGCTGTAGAGTCCAGGATGTACAGGGACTGGGTGGAGGACGTAGCTGAAGATCACACACTGAATGCAGTTCCCACTACCAAAACACTGTCAAAATGAGTTTGGTTGGATCAATGTTACACAGAGACTATGAATATGTTTGAGAGAAACAAGTATGAGTCCATCAGATAGTGTTAACTATATAGAATAATTTGACAATTGTGATGTCACGTGTAAAGTTCTGGGAACAAATATTGTGAGGGTGGGAATTAAGACTGTTTTTCTATCTTAACTGGTAGATTCAAAGGGTTTTATGTTTTTGTCTCTTAGAATTTTGTCATAACAGCTTTGCTTACAGTGCTCAACTGCTTAAAATGCAACTTAAACTTAGCAATACGGATTTTTTTTCAAGATTTCAAAGGTTTTCATTTTATTTTAATCCCATAACATATTCTTCTCAAAACTACATGGCCTACCTTAATTTTCCACTCACCTTAATGGAATTTCCCCCCTAAAGTATTCATGGAATCCCCCATTTTAAGTCAAAAGATTGCCAGGAATAAATGTTCCATTGAAAAGACACCTTCTGCCACGCTATATGGACAGCCCTACATAGTTTAGTAGAATAATCTACACACATTCCAGAGATGGTCACAATGGCATACAACCTTAGAGCAATTCTTACTACACCAGTGTGAGCTAAACCATTTCTGTGTGGGACACCCTTACATTCTACATTATTGAAAAACCATGAATGCCTCTAAATCTTCTGCAAAGTTCCAGAATTAAACATCTGTATTTTATACACTTCCGCACTGCATAGAATTAGTCTGTAGCACTCTTAATACATGCTTAACATTGGCCCATGCCTTGATATCCACTGATGAATAATCTGTTGTCCACAGAATCTTTTGCATTCCTCACAGACTTTGGCTTTAAGCCACATCCTACTATTAAATATAGTTCTGCAATCCACATCAGGTGCGCTCAAGGTTTACCTTGTTTAACATGGAATAATACTTGGACCCCAAACTTTAGATATTAGTAAACTGTGCATCATATATTTTTCAACATGTGCAATTATACTTCCCCACAAAGGCCTATGCTATTTCCATGCAGTGCACCAACATGTGTGCACTCAGACTCTATGGTTTGCTGTTTATGACTAAGATGTTTTCAGTGATGGTTTCAGTGATATAGTCTATGATGGAATTTGAATGATGATCATTGATGTCATAAATAATGTCATTTAACATATCATGAGATACAATATGTGAGGTCATAAGCTGTGCATAGCAGGGGCGCATGTTATTGAATGTTTGTCAATGCTTGTAATTCACAGAAATGTGGTCCTAACTGTGAATTATTTCATATACTTTACAGATTAATTTGCAGGATACTTAGTTTTCCAAAAGTAATAAAAAAGTTAAATGGAAGGTTAAGACATTATTTTGTCTTTCTTTCAGTGCTTTTAAAAATTCTGCTCTCAGAGCATTAATCATCACACCTGACAAGCTCACCCTTGCAGACCCACGCTTGGTGCAAGCACTATCACTGAATCCTCCAGAATGTGTGATAGAAAATATTGTAAATGAAAAATCCTATCAGAAAAAAAGCTACACTCTTTCTATTGCACTTTATTTGCTATCTTTATATATATCTTATTAAACCTACGCTATAACATTGATGTACTACAAAAGAAAAGCACACTTTAGAATATATGTTTCTAAGTTCTTTACAATGGGTTTTGGATTTAAACATTGAACAATATAATATATGTTGTTACAGAAACACACATTTGCAGTCTCAGGCAAACAATCAATACCAAATTGATGGAATTCCAGGACTCCAAATATTTGTAGTCTGCAAAGAATTAAAATTAATGAATATACCTTGTAATATAAAAATACATAACAAGTAATGTGTAATATGGCCAATATTTCTACATCAGGGTCAGGTGACAATTATAAGTAGGGCTCCCAGTTTTCCGTTTTTACAGATTTTTACAGATAAATACAGACAGAAAACCATTTATTTTCCTGTCTATATTTATTTTAAATACAGAAAAATACAGAAAATATGCCTTCTTTGGATGATTTTTTTCTACTTGCAATAATGAGTGCCAAGTCAGTAGGTGTACAGATTCAAAGGTAGGGCAGATGAAAAAAATAATACATTTCCTATTTAAGCTTAATTAAGTGCAGCTCTACAGTTATTTACGCTATTCTACAATGCAAGTGTGTTTAGATAAGGTCATTGCACTGTATACTGCTGTAACCTTTTGAACATTCAAATGTGAGTATAATTTACCAGTTAAATAAATGTGGAAAAATACCCATTGCACTTTCATTTATACAGAAAACACAAAATAAAAATGGATAAATACAGAAAATATTAGCAAAAAATAAATATAGATAAATACAGACGGAAATGTCAAAAAAATAAACACCATACAACCGGGAGCCCTAATTATAAGTACTTGGCCCAGTGATTTTTAAATGTGACCAGACCCAATAAATGGCAAGATAGACCCATGTTACACAGTTCTCTTTTGTGT
Source organism: Triturus cristatus (assembly GCF_964204655.1). Lineage (NCBI taxonomy): Eukaryota > Metazoa > Chordata > Amphibia > Caudata > Salamandridae > Triturus > Triturus cristatus. The sequence continues at coordinate 907,097,600 of NC_140590.1, read as the reverse complement.
ATTATCTATAGATTTCATGTGTAAGCCTTGGTATTGAATGTGTTTTCAGCTTGTATTGCCAAAGAAAATATGTATTCACCGTGAAATATTTCTGTAATGCACAGTGCTGATTTCATTTGCAGTGATTTCAGCATCCCTAAACAAATAAAAAGTTGCATCCACGGTTAACACAGTATTTCTCCTTTCTTAGAATGATGGTAAAAAGCCATCATTCTGCTCTCAGAATATTAATTAGCACACATGACAAACTCACCCTTGTGAGACCATCCTTGATGCAGTTGTGTTATACCTTTTCTATAGTCTCAGTGTGTTACAAAAGAAAGGCACATTTTTTTTCTTTTTTGGTGTGAATACATTTATTTAGATTATCTACCCAATAATCCCCAGCATTGGAATGTTTAGTATGCTCGCTGTAGTAGCACCTTGATACAACAAATATATCAGCGGGGTTTTTGAAGATGTCAAGTGTTCTAAATGCAGAGGTCAAAAAAGGATGTTACAAAGTGAGTATCCACAACCACACAAAAACATCGAGCATTTCATGCACACTGATTTTAAAACAAAATGTTGTAATTATTGTGCGCCACTTGAGGCATTTTTCCCAGCAATATAAACAATGAAGGTCTGTAACGGGCTCACAACAGGTCAAGGTACCGGTGGCTATGCTTGAACTTCACAGGCATAAGATTCAATTTTACAAAAGAAAATAAATGCAGAAATGGAGAAAGTTTTAAAAATAGAGTAATATAATTCTGGAATGTACGGGTAGCAAGTGCGTCCTACTTAGATGTGGCTAACTTAAAGCAAGAAAGAGTAATCACTAGTGTAGGTAGAACTTTTTAACAGGATATGAAAGTAGGCAAGAAGTATATAAATTAATGATTAAGTAACTCGTAGATATAGGCTGTAAGAAAGAGGTGCTCAGAAAATTATTTAGTGGGCAATGTTGAAAGGCACATTTTATATAGAATGCATGTTTTTCCTGACAAGTAGTACATTTTTATTGTTTGGTTAATTAAGACTTTTACAATATAGGCATATGTAAAAAAGAAATAGGAAAATAAACAGGGCATCGATACAGTGTGTAAATGAGCCAGGTAGCTAAAAACATCAGCTTTAAGTTTTAACACAATTAATACTGAGGCAATGTAGATTCAGTCTGCAAAATGGGGGTGATAAGGACATAAAGTGCTTAGTGAAGTATAAAAGGTCCTACTGGCCTAGTTGCTAAGATGGAACAGAATAACTACTTAAATATTGAGTTGCTGGTGCTAAATGGGCAGGTTGCACACAGTCTTTGATCTTTTAGCTGTTATATGTTCATCTGATCTAAACTTCCTTATCGCTTAGTTTGTTGAGTCGGTCATTGTGGGTATTCCTGCTGGGCTGTTGTTCGCAGAGCCAGTTTGCGGTGTTTTAGATATTTTACCAGTTTGCAGTTCAATTGAGGGTCTGTTGGGTCTAGACCTTGTATAATTGCTGATCTGCATTTCCTTGTTCCTCTTGCAATAAAAGCTTTTCTTAGAAAAGTGACACATGCATTGTTTGAGTAGGGGCATTCGCATATAAGATTAATAAAATCCCTGTTTTTTTACTACCACAAAGTCTACATCCTGTAGGTCCATTTTACTTCCAGGTCAGTTGGTCCACCAGTGATGGTACCTGCCCGAAGCAAAGTACCATCACTTTATTTTAGATGTACCTAGAATGTAAGACCTAACTAGGGAGGTATTTTTTAAATTTTATAGTTTTTTATCAGCATCCAAGCATGTGATCGAAGGCTGAAGTTGTTTTTGTGTAGCAGCAGTGAATGAATTTTCCCGTCTTTTTTTATGATCTGGAAGAAAGAGGTGAGTGATAGATTCATGTTCCATAGGTCAACTGTCGACTGTATTGGTGGTTGTTAGAGCTTTGTGAAGACATTGACAATATGTCAATTTTTTGTCTTTCTCATCTTCAGTCCAAAGGGTCTTCTTGGGTGAGCTGTTTACCGGGTTTTGTTTTATTTTGTCCCAAAAGTTTATTGTGGAGTACTTTCTCCCAACTGTTTCGTTTATAATACTTAATTCTAGGCATACCTGGGATGGCGAAGCAAACTGTGGTAGTTGAAAGACCCATTTATAAGTTGTGGCCTGCAACTTGTTCAACAGAGCTGAGTCTTTTCTGTGTTGAATAACGCTGGCATAAGATATCATTGGTAACAATTTTGCTCACGTTTTCTGGCTGAAAGCAAAGGCTAGTGTTCTGGTTCTTTGTGTCATATAGTTTTTCTGTTGTTGTTGATTAAATCTGTTGTCAAGGTAATCTCCCAAATACTTATAACTGGTTACTTCTTCCAGTGGTTCTCTGTCTGACCAGATGGTCAACAGGGGAGTTGGGTGATTACTGATCTGCATGGTTTTGGTTTTTGATGTATTGATTTCAAGTTTGTTAACAATAACGTATTTTTATGTTTTGTTAAGTGACCTCCAGAGACCAACTTTAGTTAAGCTCATTAATACCACATTGTCTGCGTATGAAAGGTGGGATAAGGTTATTTTTCTCAGATATGGCGGGCGGGAGTTGAGCTGGTTAAGCCTGGATGTTAAGTCGGACATAATCAGATTGAAAAGGTGGGGTGCCAGCACACATCCCTGTTTTAGACCTTTGTGGTCAACTGTCTTAAAATTCTTGAGCCAACCCCCAACATCACTCTTATCCAGGAGTAAAATAACATTATTCCTTTCAATATTCTTTAAGGGATGTTCCAGTCCCTTACTTTTCACCACAGGCTGTTTTGGTCTACACTATCAAAAGCAGCTTTTAGGTCAATGAAGCAGAGATATACTTTTTTCTTTTTTTGTTTGCTCTTGTCTGCTATTAGTAAAAATGCTAGTATGTTCATAGTCATTCCAATCCCTTTTCTGGAGCCCATTATATTGGGCGGGATCAAACTGTGCCCATCAGACCAGTCAACCAGGTCTGCTAGAAGCAGGTAGGCGTAATACTTTGCTTCAATGTCTAATACTGCTATCAATCTGTAATTAGCTGGGTTTGCTCTTTCCCCGCATTTGTAAATTGGCGTGATAATTTAACCTTGCCAACTCAATGGTATGTGGCATACTAGCTCCACTTTTTTGAATAGTGTTGATAGGAAGGGTACTCCAGAAAGCAGGATCAGCTTTAAAGATGGCCTGGGGAATACTGTTAGGTCCCAGTACACCTTCCTGTCTGCTCTTGCGTATTATGTTGGTTACTTTTTCCGGTGAGCATCTCTGCAATTTTGTTTTGTTTTCTAGGGGGACACTGTTTGTTGCGTTACCATTAGAAAGTTTTACTGGTACTTGAGTTCCTGTCTTCTGGTCTCCGTGTTTTGCGGTGAGTGATTTCTGGGTGGGGAGTAGTTCTGGAGTTTGATCCCAGGTAAACCTGCTGGTCAAATGGTCGGCCCAGTCTTGTTCCTGAATGTTTGTGTTCAAGATAATTGAGGGCCTGTTCAGATTGTTTAATATTTCCCAAAAGGTGTGTGCATTGGTTTACCTTGCACTTAATAGTTTGGTCCAGAATGTCTTGTTTTTGTTTCTTTTTTCCTCTCAGAACTGTTTTCTGTATTTTCCTGACAATGCTAGTTTCCATTTAAGATCTTACTCAGAATATTACACCATGTTGCACGGAAGAACATTTTCAATATTAGCACATTATCTATATCACAACAAAAGAACACTCATTTCTCATGACATTGATAGACATACCGGCAGGAAAACAATACATTCTAAAAATGAAACTGATGCTCAAATGTTTCAAATCTTTCTAAAGATCACTGAAATAAATTAATAAAGCAGTTATTATTATACAATACATTACAAATAACATCTAATATGGTCTAATATTGCAAACTTGGGGTTCAGATAACATTTATAAACCACAAGAGTTTCTGTCTCGTTGCAATATAAGACCACAGTACACAGTTACCAATTATATAATATATAATATTATATGATATTACCATTGGGAAGCTATTGTTTAGCCACATTGCACCTTACATTCAAAAGGCATTTGGATAGATCTCCACCTAAATTAGCACTCACTTAGGCCCAGATTCACAATGGGGTCACACAACGCAGCACACAAAGAGACCGTGCTGCGTTGCGTGACAGTGAGAGAGCAGGAGAGTGCAATATGGCACTCTCCTACCCTCAAACTAGCACCAGTGCTAATTTCTACTGCCGTGTGCCAGGCACACCCCTTAGTGCCATGGTGCTAGGGTGCGTGCCTGAGTCCACCATAGGTTATGTATGCTTGAAGTGTACCCTTCCAGTACAATATACTATGGCTAGACAAGTTAAAAACCTTTTGCTACTTTGTATGTGTGCTGTACTGTGCAGCACACATGCAAAGTCAGAAAAGCAAGGAGAAATGAAAATATTTTTCTTTTTAATGCCTGCTTTTCAGCTGCATTAATTTTTGGTGCTAAACCCTGAATGCTAATGTTAGTAGATCGGGTTTTGCATCAAAAGCAAGGGTGGTTGCAAGGAAACGCCTATGATACACCTATGTACCACCCCCTTGACGCAAAGTAATGTAAAGCAGTGTTTGGCGCTGTTTTGAGTTACTTTCCCATATAAAACAAACCTAAATACCAATTTGTGTTGGATTATTAATCCCTAAACAGGCTTAGCTTCGGGTGTGCATTTAAAAAATAATGCTAACCCTAAGCTAAACCTTTGTGAATCTGGGCCCTCGTGTATGCAGGAATAGCTTGGCATACCAATGTTGGTGCAGGGTTGGCTTGAAAAAAGAAAATAAAAATGATATATATGGCGTGCTGTGTTGGTGCTGGCTTCCATTAAATTCCCTTGAAGCACGAGCTGGTGTCCGTGTGCTTTCTTCTTCGCAAAGAGGGAGAGTGCGTTTGGTGTTTATATATATATATATATATTCACTGAAAAAACCATAGGTTTCAGGGGTGTTATAGTTAGCTGGACTTTTCACTTGTACAAAACCATTGAAATTCCCCCGTTATAGTTAGTTCAGCTAACTATAACTCGCGCGCCCGCAATACACTGCTGATGACGTCACATATTACATCACTCATGACATGGTCAGTGACATCACTCATGACATCACTGATGACATCTCAAATGACATCACTGATGACATCATCCAGTGAATGTGTGTTTTTCTGAAAATTAAATATGTTTTATATATGTATATCTCAAGGTCGATGGAAGAATAAATGGGTATATAAGTGTCTAAATGGATGATTTGTTTTTGAAAAATTGATTGTGTAACTGACTGATTAAGTGTATCATAGTGAATACATGGCTTAGTGAGTAATGTTTAAATATGTAAATATCTGTATCAGTCTCTCACTTTGTGTATAAGTGGCTGCATGGGTTGGTGAGTAGCTACATGGGTGTCTATATAGGTTATTAGTTGGTTTTTTGAGTATCAGTCTGAGTGTCTGCATGGCTCGGTGGGGGTATTACGTAGTGCATAGGTGCATGAATGAGTGACTCACTCTTTGTATGTGTTGAAGACAGCATGTGTGCAGGACTGTATGGGTGGATGAGTGTGTGTATGGGTGTGTTAGTGAGTGAATGATTGTCTCAATAGTGTCTTTATGAGTAACTACATATGTTTTAAACTAGTATATGTGACTATTGGTGTATATAAGTGAGTATATGTGAGAGTGAGAGATTGAAAGAGGTCCTGTATGAATAAGTATGTGTTTCTATAAGTGATTGTTTAAAAGACTAAGTATGTGTAAGTTTCCGTAGAAGTAAGTGTGGTGGTGTGTGTATAACTGTATATGCAAGTAAATGTATGTTTGATTCTTTATTAGCATGAGTGACTATGTGTGTGAGTAACTCTATGGATGAGTGGCATTGTGTAACAGGATGTATAGGTGTATGAGTACATATGATGAGTGAGTACATGTATGAGTGACTGTATAGGACTGTTGGTGAATGAGTGGATGTGTATGTGGATCTTAGAATTACTGAAGAGGTTGTTGTAACTGGTATTGGTATGTCCATTGTTTTGAAAAGTTTAGTCTCTATTTTTGAATGTGTGTATCAAAGGTTATATTAGGGTGAGAGGAGGTCTGCCACTCTATCACAAGGATGATGTCATCAGTGATGTCATCAGTGATGTCATTTGAGATGTCATCAGTGATGTCATGAGTGATGTCACTGACCATGTCATGAGTGATGTAATATGTGACGTCATCAGCAGTGCATTGCGGGCGCGCGAGTTATAGTTAGCAGAACTAACTATAACGGGGGAATTTCAATGGTTTTGTACAAGTGAAAAGTCCAGCTAACTATAACACCCCTGAAACCTATGGTTTTTTCAGTGAATTTCTGAGGTTTTTTAAATGCTAATTCCTAACTATAACGTGCATGAAACCTATGGTTTTTTCTGTGAATTTCAAAGGTTTTTTAAATGCTAATTTCTAAATATGCCTACAGAGATAGGACATGTGAAGAAAGAAGAAAAAATGCACAGAAAGAAAAAAAAGAAGTGCAGAAAGAAGCAACAGAAGTCCTCAAAGACGAAGAAAAGTGCAGGAAGAAGGATAACGTGCAGAAAGAACAAAAAGAAGAGCAGAAAGAAGCCTTGTTGCAAAATCATCCTGTACCCTCAACTTTTTCAGACAGATACTGGTGGTAACTGAGTCTGTCTAACTAGTCCTAGAGCCAGTGCTATGTTAAAAGACACTTAGAATACAGTGAAAACACCTACATACACTAGGGAACATTATGCGTTGGGGTCCCCCTGTGATAAGCATAACCTCCTCTGTAAGCTCCTAGTATATAATAGGGCAGGGGGATTAAAACTACCTCTTAAAACAAGCCACAGGGCGTTTTTGCACACGTTAACTCAGGCCCTGTCCCCTCCCTTCACCACTGTGTAAACACGCCCTGTGTCCGATTTTAGTTGGGAGATTAAGTTCATTTGAATCCTGAGGGCCCCTAGGGTCCAACTATCCCACTAGGTACCTCCAGTAAGTGCCACAGAGCTGCATTGCAGAGACGTGTAAAAAATGGCACGGCCTGGACCACCTCTCTGCAATGCAGCTCAGTGGCACTTAATGGAAGCACTTGGTGGGCTAGTTAGCCCCCAGGGGCCCTCAGTATTGAAGGAAAATTATATCCCCAATTTAAAACGTGCCATAGTGCGTGTTTGCACACGTCACCTCAGGCCCCATCCCCTCCCTTCACCACTGTGTAAACGCGCCCTGTGGCTGTTCTAAGTTGAGAGATTAAGTCTCCTTGAATCCTAAGGGTCCCTAGGGTCAAACTAGACCACTAGGTACCTCCAGTAAGCGCCACAGAGCTGTGTTGCAGAGAGGTGTAAAAAGGGGCTTGGCCTCAGAACACCTGTCTGTAGCGCAGCTCCCTGGTGCATACTGGAGATGCCTGTTGGGCTAGTTGGCCCTCAGGGGCCCTCAGTATTGAAGAGGTATTAATTCCCCAACTTAAAACTCGCCAGGGGGCGCGTTTGCAGAGTGCTGCAAGGAGGGGGCGTGGCCTCCGGCACGATGCCAGTCTTTCATTTATTTAAATTTTTTAAGAAGGGGGGCTGTGTGGTTCCCCTTCTTATTCTAATTTATTGGCCCTGATGACCCCATCCCCAGGGCCTGTCTCCTAATGATATTTTTTTTACCCCAATCCCCAGGGCCGGCCACTGTTTTTTATTATTTTTAAAAAATATATATTTATAGACACACCTAGGACATGCTGGACAAACCGTACGTACCTATCACCATGACGATTTGCGTGATATTCATTAAAAGGCGACTATGCATACAATGAATCCACGTGGAATGTATTTACACCACTAGTGAAGCTCTGACATGTCTGATGCCCTACCGTGCCTAATCCCGGTAGACACCCTTGTCGTTTATTTATACAAACATGGGTAGCTATTGACGGGCACATTTAATACACATGCACACCAAGCCATCCAAAGGGGATTCAACAAAAATTTGACCAAAACTATGCAAGAAACCCCCCTCACGGTTAATAAAACACACATCCACTGCCGGATGTGTAATACTTTTAATTTTACTCTCTGGAAAGGGGACAAACATCACTTGAGAGTCACAGCGCGCTCCTGGCAGAGCCCAATGCTGTGTTACACCCACCATTGCCTGCTGAGTGCCACACACCTCTGTGTTGTATTCCACTAGCTAGTGCATATGCTATGACACTCTCTAGCCCATATGCACTGTAACACCACCCCGTGAATATGTCATGCCACACTTGTCTTCGCACGGGTTATATTGCCCCATCTAACGTGCCTTCCTCGATGCCTATGTTATAACGCACAGTGCTATGCCATATATATTACAATCTGGGATCCATACCTTTGTCACAGTACATATGCAACGTTACACTCCCCAGCACATATTTTATATTACAACTTTAGAGACTAGTTAGGTTACACAACACTGCCCTGTGCATATTACACTCCAAGGCGCATATCGCATAGCACGCGCTAGTGCCTGTGCTATCTCGCGCTCTCCAATGAATCTGTCATTGCGCACAATGTATTGCATATTATATTTCACGCCCGGTTCATCTTATATCACACTTTTTGGTGCATAGTTTATACCATACACTATATCTAGTTTTCATTTTCAATCGTGCTCTCAGGACTATGTTCTATATAACACTGTGTTCACCTACCCTTTTCACGGGCATTACATTTTGCGATAGGGGGTGGAGGGTCAGGGGGTGTTTCTGCCAAGTGAGCCCGGAGTCACAGTCACAAACGTCCTCTTCTTCCTGAATAAAAGTGAGATTATGCTGCATACTTGTTCATATTTTAAGTAGTTCGCACAGCCACATGTTTTAAAAACAATAAAGTTCCTAATACTCGCCTTCTCTGAACAGTTAGCTTGCTACCTCATCCCCCTCCTCCCCATCCTCTGTTGTGTGAATCCATGGACTAGCCTCCTCCCTCCTGCCATGCATGGTCTGATGTGCTGCCACTGCCCTCAATTTAGTATGATGTACCAGTCCACTCCTCCTGCCCTCCATTGCCCAATTCTATGCCCCATCATTGACCTCCTGCTTAAACTCTGTGCTTAGCTTGCTGCCCCTATTCTCCTTCCCCCTGCCCTCCGATGTCTTTGTGCATGCCCCTGCTCCATCCTTTTTGCCCACCATGTTCCATGGACCTGCCACTCCTATCTACTCTGAGTGTTCTGTTGAGCTGCCACTCCCCTCCCACCTGCCTAGCATTGTCAGATGACTGTAACCTGTCCCTGCCACCTCCACCCTGCCTGTCCACATGCCATGCCCCTATCCTCTTCCTCCTGTCCTACATGGTCCATTGTACTGCCACACCCTTCTGCCCTCCCTGGTCTGTTGTGCTGCAACTGCTCCTCCTGCCTGCCCCGTGCGGTCTGTTGTGAGGCCCCTTCCCCTGAACTTTCTTGTCTGTGCACAGGTCCTGACCCTCCCTTCTATCCTCCATCGTCCTTTGTGCATGCCCCTGCACCCTCCTTCTTGCCCATCATAGCCATTATGCTGCCACTAACCCTCCCACTTGCCATGCATGGTCTTCTGTGCTGCCATGGCCCCTCCCACCTTCCCTGTGTGGTCAGTTAGCTGCCCCTGAACCCCTCCCACCTTCTCTCCATGGTCTGTGTGTATGCCATCACAGTCTCACTGTTGCTCTATATGGTGTTTCTTGCTTCTAGTGCCTATTCTGCCTGACCTCCATGGCTATCTTGCTGCTCCTGCCCTGCCCCTTGCCCCCAGCCCTCTGTTTACATGTGCAGACCCCCTACTCCTTCCCTCCTGGCTTGTCTATTCCATTGTAATGCCCCAGATCCGTCCCTCCTGCCCTTTATGGTCTGTTATGCTGCAGCTTTCTCTCCTGTCTGTCCATTATGGTCAGCTAGCTACCATTGCCTCTTGCCCCTCTGTTCTCTGTTGTCCATGTGCATGGTCCTGTCCCCTCCCTATTGCTTTCTATGGATTGTTGTGCTGCACTCCCGTCCCGCATGCCCTGTGTGGTGTATTGTGCTGCTGCAAACCTTGATGCCTGCCCTGCAGGGTCAGTTTGGTGCACCTCTCCATGTCCCTCCTGTCCTCTGTTATCCAAGTCCATGTCCCTACCCCATTTCCTTCCATGATCCAATGTACCATACTTGCGAACATTTTGAACTTGGTAAGAGGGAGATTTTGAAAAAAAACTGGGGTATTGATTTTCCCCTTTGAGTTACATTGAAAAAGAGGAGATTGTAGACAGGAGACAGATCAAATAAAGCCTATTTGAGCTTAAAAACATTGGACGTTTCCTGGCTGAATTGGGTCTGTTGGCATGTATGGTTGTACTACCATTGCCTCTTCCTTCTGCCCACAATGGTCTATTACATTGCCACAGCCTCTCTTGCAAGTCCTGTATTGTTGGTTTGTTGCCCCTGCCCCCCTTTCCAATGCCCTCCATAGTCTGTTGTGCTGCCACTGCCCTTCCTGCCTGCTCAGTGTGGTTAAATTGTTGCCTTTGCACCCTCCTACCTGCCTTCAATTTTCAGAGTCCGTGCCCCTGGCCACTGCCTCTCAACAGTATCCTAATGAACAACTAGATTGCTAACATTCTATATTTATTACAAAAGTGTGGAACGCCTGACGTCATCTTGATGTAATCAAAACTGTAATACCTAGAGCATTTCCTTTAGAAATTACATATATGAGAGGGTCTTATTGGCATCAAAATTATGGTTAGTGCTCTAAAAGACTAAAATAAGGACATATTTTCAGAGTTTTCAAATAGCGACAAAGCACTTTTAAATTATTTGTTACCTTTATGTTTTTTTATCCAGTTGACCACTTGATTAAATGTTGCACTTAGGGGAGAGGATGTGGTGTTACTTCCAGAACTGCAGACTTTGCAACTGGGGAACCAGGTTGGAGTTTCTGCTTCAGCTCGACATTCTGTGATTCTGGTCAAATCACTTAGTCTCCCCATGTCTACAACCAAAATGAATTTGTTCTTGTGTGATGTAACCAATGCTCATGTAAAGCACTCCAATACCTGACAAGTCTGCACCATATAACACTGCAAAAACACAAAATAATAAGTGTTTTGCACACTTCTGTCATTGGGCTATATTTGGGCTACATCTGGGTGATTTTGGGCTACATTTGGGCTCTTTTGTCTCCGGTGGCCATCTTGGGAGATTTATTTGTTATGAAGTTTCCTAATTTCCTCATGTACTGCAGTCTCCTCAGTAGGAAATGCTTTCACTTTTTTACTTTGATTCCATCATGAAGGTATTCAGATATGTCACACATTTGCCATAAATTCTGAATGTTAGCACTCTAGTTGCTCATTAGATCACTGTAGTAAAACTACTGTTCACCATGGAAGTCTGCTCCTGGTATTAAAAGTGCATGTTTCAGTCTGCATGTCAGAATTTTTTAATGAAATAGAAGAGGATTTGAGAAGTCACTCAAAATGTGTCCTCATTTTCTTTCTTCAGCATTAATCATAATTTCTATGGCAAAATGAACCCCCTCATTGTGTTCCTTTTTAAATTAAATGTTTTAAGTGTTACCAGTTTATTCCAATCAAGATGGCTTCAGGTGTGCCATACTTTTGTCATAATTAAGACAATAAGCGCTCTAGTTGTTTTTAAGAACATTCTGGGACATTCTGTCATTGGGCTATACTTGGGCTACATCTGGGTGATGTTTGGGTTACACTTGGGCTTTTTGGCTCTGGTGGCCATCTTGGGAGACTTATTTGTTATGAAGTTTCCTAATTTCCTTATTTACTGCAGTCTCCTCAGTAGGAAATACTTTCAGTTTTTTACTTTGATTCCATCAAGAAGGCATTCAGATGTGTCACACATTTGCCATAAATTCAGAATGTTAGCACTCTTTTTGCTCATTAGATCACTGTAGTAAAGCTACTGCTCACCAGGGAAAACTGCTGCTGGTATTGAAAGTGCATGTTTCAGTCTGCATGTCAGAATTTTTTTATGAAATAGAAGAGGATTTGAGAAGTCACTCAAAATGTGCCCTAATTTTTCTTTCTGCAGCACTTATCATACTTTTTATGGAAAAATGAACCCCCTCATTTTGTTCCTTTTTAAATTAAATGTTTTAAGAGTTACCACTTTAATCCAAGCAAGATGGCTTCAGGTGTGCCATACGTTTATCATAAGTCGGAACTGTTAGCGCTCTGGTTGTTCTTTGGAACACTCTGGGAAGCTGCAGTAGAACACAAAGGAAACAACTGACAGTCTCTGCCCTTGTTGGATGTACATGTTTTACTGAGAATGTCAGACTTCATTCTCACATAACTGAGAAAGATAATGTGAATTTACAGAAAATAAGCTCTCAGGTTAGCTTATAGATCACCTTCCAAACCTCTGTGGGAAAAGCAAGAGAAAATATTTTTCTCTCAATCATGATATCCCAGCAGAAGGCTTTTTCACATGGTGAAATCACCTTAGAACATACCACAGTTCCTAAAATGAGTATGGTACCATCAACAAATGATTTATAAAGTAACTAAAGTCTTAAAACCTTCTATTAACTGCAATGCTTTTTAATGAGGTGCTATCATGTATATTGGTCCCAAGATGGCTGCCAACACTTCTTGGATGAAGTGCTGACAGCCAATCAGATCTCAGGATGAGATATGTGGTTAGGCTCCGCCCACATATATATATGATTTTACTTTTGATTTTCTCAGGAACTACTGAACAGATTGACACCAGACCTGCAAAAGGCACATCCCTGACCTGAGGACTACCTCTCTGCCAAATTTCAAGTAATTCTGTTCAGCCGTTCGGGCTGTACCTTGGACTAAAGGTCCCTATGGAAAATTGCATGGGGAAAACTCGTTTTGGGACCCCCCTTTTTTCTCAGCCCCCGCTTGACGAATCCCCCCCGAGACTTTCAGGGTAGGAGCGGAGCGGAGCGGCCCACCTATTTTGAAAAATTCGCGAGGATTCGTCAACCGGCGCCAAAGTTATTCCAAATAGAATGTTGCGGATTTCCTATGGAAACACGGTCCTAACTATAACTATCTACTGGCGACCGCCAGTAGATAATATACATACATATATATATGTATATATATATATATATATATATAAAAACTATAAAAAACAACTGTAAAAAACGTTATTAACAAACCTAAATTGAACAAACACATATGATAATGTTTAAATGTTTCTTTTATGTCAATTGTGCACGCTGCGTCGTGCCTGTACACTGTGTCTTTAAATATTTGTGAAACTCACCTTAGGTCATGTGACCAAGATCTCGGCTGAGATCGAAACGCGTCGTTTGTCTGCCAAATAAACCCGCATGATTAAGGAATGAAGAACTGGTGTGGCTCGTCTTTTCTGCACGATTTGCAGGATTCCTTTTTGCATATATATATATATATATATATATATATATATATATATATATATATATATATTTTCCACACGCTCTCTTCCTTCTCTGTTAATCCCAGGAAACAGCCACACTAACGCGGTAATGATTTTACGGGTATTTTATTAGTAAACGAAATAGAAGCGTTTCGATCTTGCGGTCTTCATCACAGAACACGTTTTTTCGTAAGTCACTTACTTTTATACAACGTCAATTGACGCATTTCAAAAACATAAACAAAATACTTCAATCTCAGTGATTCTCCCTCCATTCAAATGATCAAAACTTTATCAACATTGGCAAAGTGAACAATGTGATAATTTCTGCAAATTATATATTCAACCAATGTTAATTGACATTAATCATAACGTATGGTTTGGGTCACAATTGCTAAATAGATATCAACATTGGTAACTGGTTAGTTGCACTTTGAGGTCATTCTGATTTGCATCACAAATAAATGCAATATTTTGGGTATAGTACCCAGTAAAGATACATGCTTATTTAATCACACAACTACCTCTGTGCTCAAGGGCATAGTATCCAGCCTCAACATAAATTGTAATTTCACCAAAAGTGAAGGTCAAAAAGGTGTTGCCACATGGGTATCGCCTGCTACTCTTCCAGAGGAACTCCCAGCATCATTTGCATGGAGGCCTTCCTTTCATCTGTAAAGGAGATAGAAAGCTAATTGATATCACAGCTAGATTCTGTGCAACCAAACTAGAATTCACGATTGTGTCGGGTCTTATTGCTAGAGGAAGAAATAAACAGTTCAAACAGTAAAAACTTGCACATATTCATGTTGCAATGAACTATAATCACATACATGATATGGATTAAACTCTAGTAACGCATGAGCTATAAATGCGTGTACAGTTCTTCGTCCTGGTTCATACCATGTGGTGCGAGGCTACCTGCTTGTAATATGTATCTTGATTCCATTCTGCTTAGTGCAGAAATTCTATTGCCTCCTCTAGGATGTCTCATAACTGTGTAAATGCCAAGAAATCTGGCTTTGGTCCAGTCTCCTTCATGGTACCTCCTAAAGTGTTGTGCTGTATTATAGCTCACATCTGCATTTGTGATAGCACGCCAATGCTCCAGTATATGTTTTTACACAGGAAATGTAGTTGACCCAATGAACCACCTGTCACAAGGGCAAATGATTACATACACTACATAGACTGTTTTGCATGTTATCATTTTTGTGATGCGATGTTTCTTTCTGATCTTGTCTAGAGTGACTTCTTGGACATTAAATGACCACATTTTCTAAATCCTCGACTCTGCTGCAAGCATGTTTGATTGTTACTATTTAGGTGGCTGTGTACTAACATATCTCTAAGGGAGAGATTTCTTTTAAAGGTTATATTGGGTGTTTCCCCTACCTTAGATCTTATGGTGGTGTCATGTGTCAAATTTTCCCATCTGCTTTGTAAGATCTTCTGTAGATTGTTAGCCTGACTAGTAAATTTAGTAATTAATCTTATTGGTTCTTCTTCAGGTTCTCTCTGTGCAAGTGGTTTTCTTTGTAACAGATCTTCTCTTGATTTCTCATCTGCTCTCGCACTTGCTTTCATTAAGCTCTTTTTAGGATATTTCCTGGCACTGAAACGGTCTATCATATCC
This sequence comes from Triturus cristatus, assembly GCF_964204655.1. Lineage (NCBI taxonomy): Eukaryota > Metazoa > Chordata > Amphibia > Caudata > Salamandridae > Triturus > Triturus cristatus. The sequence continues at coordinate 907,082,574 of NC_140590.1, read as the reverse complement.
TGTTTGGTTTTCCTATAGCCTTCGTTGGTGCTGCTATTACTTTTTGCTCTTAGTAATGCGCTATAGGGAATGCTCCAGGGGAAGCTCGGTGGATGACAGCTTTCCGCTTGGAGAATGGAATTCCCACCAGTGCCCTTTCTAAAGAGATCTATCGAAAGTGTGCCATCCTTAAGTGAAACTTTGATATCAGGGAAATCCACTGTTTCCTTACTATAGTTCATGGTGAATGGGTATGTACTAACTGGTATTGGTGTGTCTGTGGTTTCAAAATGGTAGGCTGTATTTTAGAGTGGGTGTATGAAAGGTTATTTTAGGGTGTGAGGAGGTGCATCAGATATTAAGTATATGCTGTCATCAGTGATGTCATCAGTGATGTCATGAGTGATGTCACTGACCATGTCATGAGTGATGTAATATGTGACATTATCAGCAGTGCATTGTGGCGGCGTGAGTTATAGTTAGCCCAGCTAACTATAACGGTGGAATTTCTCTGGTTTTGTACGAGTGAAATGTCAGCCTCACTATAACATCCTTGAAACCTGTGGTTTTTTTCTGTGAATATCTAAGGTTTTTTAAATGCTAATTTCTAACTATAAAGTTCCTGACACCTGAGTTTTTTTCAGTGAAATTTTAAGGATTTCTAAATGTTAATTACTAACTATAATGTCCGTGAGACCTTTCCACAGACTCATACAAAGTAGCCCAATCATTAATCCTTCTCCCAAGATGTCTTAAACCTCACTTTTCTCTTGAATGTTCACTATTCATCGACTGATCGACTGCTCAGAATGTTAGGCCTACCAAATGTAAAACAGCAATCCTAACCATATCAATGTTGTAAGTCTGACCAAGTTTGTGAAAGTATGCATGCATATCAGTGCTTTTACCTAGTGACATGTTACATAAAAATAAACATACAAATACTTGAAGCCCTGTGTTTCAAACTGCATACTCTGTAAATTTGTGTACAAAAAGGTGCATGTATTTCTTTCTGCTCATAATACAGGGCACATGGGTATTCAATAGTATAATTGAGGGGCTCTATAACACCTAGATATATAAGACATGTCTGCCTGTGCAACTGAATGACAGAGCAAGAGAGGTGGAAAAAGAGGGAAAAGGGGTGCAGAAAAAGGCAAAGGGATGCATAAAGAGTGAACAGGGGTGCAGAGAGAGGCAAGAGCGGTGCAGAAAGAATCAAGAGCAGTGCAGAAATAAAGAACAGAGGTGCAGAAAGTGGCAAGAGAAGTTCAGAAAGAAGCAACAGAGGTGCAGAAGGAGGCAAGAGAACTGCAGAAAGAGGCAAGACGGGTGCAGAAACAGGCAGGAGAGGTGCAGAAAGAGGAAACAGAGGTGCAGAAAGAAGCAAGAGAAGTGATGAAAGAGACAAGAGAGTTGCAGAAAGAGGCAAGAGAGGTGCAAAATGAGGAAGGAGAACTGCAGAAAGAGGCCAGAGAGTTGCAGAAACAGGCCAGAGAGGTTCAGAAAGAGGGAAAAGGGGTGCCGAAAGAGACAAAAGGGGTGCATAAAGAGTGAACAGGGGTACAGACAGAGGCAAGAGAGGTGCAGAAAGAGGGAAGAGGAGTGCAGAAAGAGGCAAGATGGGTGCAGACATTTACAAGAGGGGTGATGAAAGAAGCAGGAACAGTGCAGAAAGAAATAACAGAGGTGCAGAAAGTGGCAAGAGGGGTGCAGAAAGAGGCAAGAGAAGGGCAGAAAGAAGCAAAAGAGGTGCAGAAAGAGGGAAGAGGGGTGAAGACAGAGACAAGAGAGGTGCATAAAGACAGAAGAGGGGTGCAGAAAGAGGGATAAGGGGTGCAGAAATTTGCAAGAAAAGTCGGTTGGGCCTAGGGCTCCACATCTGAATTCCCTCACAGGCTATCGGCTGGGACATCGCCCGGCGGATGTGTGCGCGCTACATGAGGCTGCCACAAGAGTTTCCCAGTGAGGGTGTTGTGGGCGGCCCTCGGTGGTCCCCTCTACTCCTGGACCCTAAGTCATGGTACCACATCTCTATGGGGGCGGGGTACCTCCCTCCTCACCTCATCTGTGATATCTTCGGTGGTCCCCGGGGGAGGAAGATTGACGTCCAGAGCGGCCCTGCAGTTTCTGGGGACACGGTGGGACACATCACTGAATGCAGCGGTACCATCTCATGGAGGATACGGTCCTCAGAGCCGAAGAGAACACTGAGTGGGGAAGTCACTGCGGTCTGACGTTCTGGCCTCAGCAAATCCTTATGGGCCATCTACGTACCAATACCCACCGTGATATACCCCCGAGGGCCAGGCTGGGGAATTGCTCATGGCTCCCGGATCCATAACTGGGGTGAGTCAGCCTGATATTGCAACCAAACTTGACACTGTACTAGCGGCGGTTGAGCGAATCGGTAATTCCTTGGACCTGACTCTCACCTCCCTGGAAGGCCGGATGGACACCATCACCTCTGACTTTTCGCTCCTCCAGGCTGATCAACACAAACTTTCAGACAGGGTTCGCGATGCAGGGACTACACTTGCAGACCCTCAAACACAATCTCGAAATTGCTCCTCTGCACTCCAAGATCTGCTGGACCGTGCTTTCACCCTGGAGGAGAAGGTGGATGACGTGGAAGACAGCTCATCCCTTAATAATGTCCGCGTGGTTGGTCTACCTGAGGGGACGGAGGGACAAGATCCGGAGACCTTTACAGAAACCTGGATAAAGGAGCTGATGCCCCCCCGGATCGCTCTCCCCGCAATTCATGGTGGAGCGGGCCCACAGAATACCCGCCCGCAGTCCACCTCCTGGGGCTCGTCCTCGTCCCTTCATGTTTTAAGTCATGAATTTCAGGGACAGGGATGCGATTCTACTGGAACTTGGCAAACATCCAGGCCCTAAGGTATAAAATGTCAATGTTTCCCTCTTTCCAGATTACACAGCTCAAGTACAAAGGAGATAAGCCACCTTAGCGTTGTAAAAAAACAACTTGTGATCTTGGCCTCCGATACTCCTTGTTATTCCCGGCCTGCCTGCGGGTTTTTAAAGACGTTAACACTAGATATTTTGACTTCCCCGCAGAGGCTTGGGACTGGCTCGAAGAACAGGGGCTGGTGGCGGCACCCAAATCATCAGATGAGTCCCGGCTTTGCTAGCGCCCTCGCCGAGGCAGATACAGGGGGGAAAAGAACAAGGACACAAGGCCTAAGGTAACTGCCCCAAACCCTGACCAAATTAGACTGGAGAGCCAGGGGGCCCTGCAGACGATGGTGGCCCTCCAATCTACCAGATCTCGGTCCCCAGTGGGCTCCGCTGACTCTCAATCCGGAGCATCCGGATCCACAGCTGAATGGTCCATGGATGCAGATTTCCCCCCATTCCAGGGCTTCACCCCTCAAACTGCAGATGGCATTATTTGAGCGTAGCATGTATTAGAACACGATCTCACTCCAGGCCATGCCATTCTTATTAATTCTTTGATGCTCTCTTGGGGTAACTGAAGGCGACAGTCTTTATATCGGCTCTTCTCTTTCACTGATCTGTCCCCCCGAAGTCGTACAACGACACTAGTTCAGTTTGTTTGGGCAGTTCCTCATGTTGGGGACTGTTAGACCTGACATCCTTGGCGTGAGTTTTTCCCCTATCTTTTGCCTCTGCTACCTGGATTTTTGATGCTGTGATGGATTTCGTTTTTGCTGGTTTAGATGCTTTGGACACTCTGCCACTGCTAATCAGTGCCAGAGTGTAAGTGCTCCCTGTGTAAAATATCATATTGATTGGATATACCTGATTGGCATATCTGTATCACCATGAAGTCCCTAGTAAAGTGCACTGTGTGTGCCAGGGCTGGTGATGACAGATGCTACTAGTGGGTCTGCAGCGCTGATTGCGCCACCCACCTGTGTAGCCCTGAAACGGTGTCTCAGGCCTGCCACCGCAGGCCTGCCTGCAGTCCCCGGATTGCCATGTCCTCCTGGCCAGTGTCCACACTGACCGGGCCTAACCCTTCCCTTTTTATACACGTCAGTCATCCCTATGGAAGGCCCAAGGTACCCCCCTGGGCAGGGTGCAGTGTATGTAAAAGGTAGAGCATGTACTAGTGCAGGTAACATGTTCTGGTAGTGAACAACGGCCATTTTTGTGTGTTCACTGCTGCAAGGTTATCTTGCTCCATAGGCTAACATGGGGGAGGCTGGTGCCAATGGCTATCCGCCTATCTTCTCATAGGAACAAGATAAGACATGAGTGTTTGATATCCCTGTGCTCAGCATTTAATAACACATCTTTTAGGAGAGGTTGTTTTTAAATCCTGAGTTGGAGAATAGTACTTTTTAGAGAGTAGCTGTTCTCTTGTCTGACCCTTCTGTGTGCCTGGGCGTGCTTGTGGATTGACTGTCTGGCTTGAGAGTGACAGGGGCTGGGGATCCCCCAGGAGGCTGGCTGAGTCAGCCCTCTGCTGAATGGCGACATTTGCAAGGAGAGTGGAGGGAGGAGATAGCACCTGGGAGTGAATAGGGCTGTGCCTGCCTGCCACACTGCTGGCTCCACCTCCTGCTGGGCGGCTGACGACTCTGCCCCTCGCTCTGAAAAGAATGTAGAAGCCAGGAAAACAAAGTGCTCCAGCAACACCCAGAACTGGATCAGACCGGGCTCAGGACCCACTTGCACAAAGACTTCAAAGACTTTTAGGGGTATAAGTACAAGACCCCTGACAACAGATTTTTAGATTCTACCATCAAGAGGAACCCCTGCTGAAAGACGGACCGCTGAAGAACTAAAGGAAGATTGCCTTGCTGTGTGCTCTAAGGGCTGACCTGTTCTGCTGTGCAACTGAAGCTGAGGAGGAGAAGGGGTCTTGCTGTGTGCTGACTCTACCCACTTGACCAAACAAGACTTTGCTGTGTGCTGTGTCTTAAACCGAATCTCCAAGGGCCTGAGAAGAGCCGGCCTCCTGTTTCGCAACCCAGGGATAGAAAGGTTGCCCCGAACCCAAGACTCTGCTGTGTCCCCCCTGCGCTGCTGTGTGCTGCAGGGACCAGGGACTGTTCTACCAAGCTTCTCAACATCTGCCTGTGAAGTGGGCTGGCTGCTCTCTGTCTTGCTGGAGAGTGCCGCACTGACCCGGGCCTGACGCCGGTTGCCGCATCAAGAAGACCGACGTGCTCATCGGCACGTGCCTTACCGCGACCCGGAGGCCTGAAGCAGATCGAGAGTCGTACTTCCCTGCTCTACGAAGCCGCACTGTGAGTGGCTGACTCCGGTGACGTCGACATCGTCACTGGGGGCTCGTCGAGGGAGTTGTGGAAACCTTGCACCGAACAGCCAGAGGAGCGCTTTGTACAACGAGCGCAGTGACACCGACGGAGCAACGTAGCTGCCTAAACACCAAGAGCCTACGAACTGATTCATTCTCAGTGAGTATCGAATCACGCAAGAGACTAGAGACTATCGTCTTAAAGATCCCGACCAACCAAGAAAGCGAATATAGTGTAAACCTGTGATGCTTGATTTCAACTGTGGAAACTAGATAAAGATATATTATTTTTGATATAACTCACCTGTGTGGTCTAAGTTTGTGGGGTGCGGAGGGGGGATCATTGTGGTGACTACGTGCAAATACCTTACACATTGCCTTGGGGATAAGCCTGTCTGCTCGAGCCAAGCTACCTAGAGGGTGAGCAGGGGTTATCTACCGTGTGTGTCCTTGTACCCTGACTAGAAGCAAGGGTCCCTATTTGGTCTAAGGTGCATACCTCTGCCAACTAGAGACCCCCAGATCTAACATTGGTGGTCAGCGGTGCGGATTAGAACCAGTATTTGCACTTGACCTGCAGTGATTCTTCGTACATCACTAGTCTAGTAAGCAGTTGCATTTCACGAAGTTTTTGCGAAGACTATTCTTGGAGGATCGACGAAGCATCATGTCTCTGAATGGAGTAGGTGAGGAATCGGAATTGCAATTCGAAGTGAAAAAGTTGCTCGAATATAAGAAGGAGCAACTAAAGCAATTCTGCAAGCAGCTTGGATGCCCAGTGAAGGGCAGCGCCAACAAGACGGAGCTACAGAAAGCTCTAAGGGCCTGGTGGGAGGCTAAGAATGGCGCAACCGAGGAAACTACTGGAGGGGATGGCACACCGGAGCACGGATTTGGATCCGATGATCTGCCAGTGAATAGGCCAGCATCTAGGGCTGGCAGCACCCATTCCAGTAGGAGCCTTTCTCCAGAGGAGCTGGAGGAAAATCAGAGGATTAGGGCCCATGAGATTGAACTTTTTAAGCTCAAAGCCCAAGCGGAAGAAATGAAACTGCGCCTTGACAGTGAGAAGGAGGCGGAGGAGAGGAGGAATGCTCTCGCCTTGGAAGAGAGAAAACTCCAGTTGGCTCATGAGTTGAGCATGAGGGAGCTGGACATTAAAGCTAAACAGGTGGAGTCCAGTCCGAATGGTGGCAGCGCACAGCCAGTACAGGCGGGTAAAGTATACATACCGAAAGATTTGGTACAGAATTATCAGAGGGGTGAGGATATCTATGCATGGTTTAGATCCTATGAGCTTGCCTTGAAGATGAATGAAGTGCCTGAGAAGAGTTGGGGAGCAGGGTTGTGGAAGCATTTTGAGGCCTCTGGGAGGGATGTCTTGGCACCCTTAGAAGCAGCAGGGACCTTAACCTACCCCACGATGAAGGAGGCCTTATGCCTAAGGTATGGGCTTACACCAGAACAGTACCGCCAGAAGTTCAGGAACTTCAAGAAACTTGATTCGAGTACTTGGGTGGAGTGTGTGAGTATGTACACGCATGCACTGGAAGGTTGGATAAAGGGCAGCAAAGTAACTGATTATGTGGGGTTGTGTCACTTGATTAGTTGGGAGCACTTGAGTAGTCTATGTGTTCCAGAGCTGCGCCAGCATCTTTTAGACAGCAAGTTAACTGATCCCAGTGAGCTTGCTAAAGAGGCAGACCGCTGGACTAGCACTAGGGTCAACAAAGGGGTGGTAAGTATGCCAGCCAAGGGTGGACAGGGTCCCCAGCAGAAAGGTGGGGAGGACAAGGGTAACAGTAAGGAGTTCTCTAAAGGGCCCCAAAACAGTTCCCAGGAGAAGGAGTCCCAAGCCCCCAAGCCGAAGAGGTCTTGGCCCCCTAAGGGCAACAGACCACCGCCTACTTGCTATGCTTGTAGGGAAGTGGGGCACATCGCCCCTAAATGTCCCAAGAAACCCCCAGCACCAGCTGCTGCTCCAGTCCCAGGGTTAGCTAGTGTAGCTTTGGGAGGGGATTTGATTTCCAGTGGGGAGGAGGGATTAGCTATGATGACCCTTGTCTCTTTAGGAGACCAAGAGATGGTCCAGGATACCTTGATACCCGCTAACACTAAGAAATACGGGCAAAAGGTGACCATCAATGGGAGGGAGTTAGAGGCTCTGAGAGACACCGGGGCTAGTGTGACATCTGTCAGGTGTCAGTGGGTGTCTGAAGAGCAAGTCATTCCCAATGTGCTCCGCCCAGTAGTGGCAGCTGACACTTCAGTGCGCCTCTGCAAGATGGCGCGTGTTCCCTTTACATGGGGGGGGGAGTCTCTGGTACCTTGGAAGTCTGTGTAAGTGATGCCTTGCCAGTAGATTGTCTGTTGGGTAACGACCTGGAGAGTTCTCCATGGAAGGACGTAGAGCACAGAACTCACTTGGAGATGTTAGGACTGCCAGCGTGGATCTGTGTATCCACACGTGCCATGACAGCCAGTAAGGGTGGATTAGTAGAACCGGAGCCTGGAACAATGGCCCAGGAACCTGTCAGGAGAGGAAGGGGCAGAGGGCGCGGGAAACCGGCCCCCACTGTTCCCACGGTCCAGGAGGAAGCAGAACCTGAGGGGGATGCCCTGGAACCGACAGGGGAACAGGTGGCCGAACTGGGGGAATTGCCTGAGCTGACCCATTGGCAGCAAGAGGGTGGTCCCTCCAGGGAGGAATTCTGCCAGGCTCAGAAGGAGTGCCCTTCTCTCCTTGGTGTGCGGCAGCAGGCTGCAGACCAGGCAGCGGGCCTAGGGTCCAAGGAACATTTGATTTACTGGGAGGATGACTTACTTTATAGTGAGCCTAAGTTTGCTGAGCCCGGTGCAGCCCGTGTGCTGGTGGTACCCGAGCGCTTCAGGAACTTCTTACTGGGTCTGGCTCATGACGTGCCTCTCGCAGGACATCTGGGGCAAGACAAGACCTATCACAGGCTTGTCACCCATTTCTACTGGCCCCAGATGAAGAAGCACGTCGGTACCTTTTGTAAGTCTTGCCAAACCTGTCAAGCCAGTGGTAAGAGCGGAGGGAAGTGCGTGGCGCCCCTCCAGCCGTTTCCTGTAATGAGCACCCCTTTCGAGCGGGTGGGCATTGATATCGTAGGGCCCCTGGATCCCAAGACCGCCTTAGGCAACAGGTTTATCCTGGTCTTGGTGGATCACGCCACTCGGTACCCGGAGGCAGTCCCTCTCAGAACAATCACAGCACCCGTGGTGGGCCGTGCATTAATGGGGATCTTTTCCCGTGTGGGGTTCCCCCGAGAGGTGGTCTCCGACCGGGGTACTAACTTCATCTCTAGGTATATGAAGTCTCTGTGGGAGGAGTGTGGGGTAACTTATAAGTTCACCACTCCTTACCACCCTCAAGGAAATGGGTTGGTTGAAAGGTTCAACCGCACCCTAAAAGGTATGATTATGGGCCTAGCGGAGCCCATGAGACGGAAGTGGGACGTCTTGTTACCATGCCTGTTGTTTGCCTACAGGGAGGTGCCTCAGAAGTCCTTAGGGTTCAGCCCCTTTGAACTTCTGTATGGCCACCCTGTTAGAGGACCTCTCACACTGGTGAAGGAGGGGTGGGAGAAATCCCGTGGGAAAACCCCCCAGGATGTGTTCAGCTATGTGCTGGCCATCCGCAACCAAACGCAGCGCTTCAGGAAGCTCGCTCAGGAGAACCTAGAAGCCAGCCAGGAGGAGATGAAAAGATGGTACGACCAGAATACCACTCTGGTAGAATTTCATCCTGGGCAGAAAGTGTGGGTTATGGCGCCGGTGGAGCCTTGTGCGCTCCGTGACAAGTGGACCGGGCCATATGAGGTGGTAGAGCGCAAGAGTGAGGTGACCTACCTGATCAACATGAAGACTCCTAGGCAGCCCCTTAGAGTCTTGCATGTGAACCGCCTCAAACCCCACTTCGAGAGGTCTGAAGTGACGATGCTCATGGCTACAGATGACGGTGGGGAGGAGGATAGCGATCCTCTCCCTGACCTCCTGGCAACCAAGGAGCAAGACGGGTCAGTGGATGGTGTGGTCCTCTCGCCCATCCTGACCCCAGAGCAGCAGAGAGACTGTCGCCAGGTGTTGGGTCAGTTTGCCTCCCTGTTCTCCCTGACACCAGGTGTCACCAATTGGTGCGTCCATGATGTGGACACTGGAGATAGCCTGCCTGTGAAACAGAAGTTTTACAGAGTAGCTGACAAGGTCAGGGCCAGCATCAAGGAAGAAGTTTCCAAGATGTTGGCGTTAGGGGTAATTGAGCCCTCTAGCAGTCCCTGGGCTAGCCCAGTGGTCCTCGTTCCCAAGAAATCTGCTACACCCGGTGGCCCGTCAGAACTTCGGTTTTGCGTGGACTACCGTGGGCTCAATGCGGTCACCAAGACTGACGCGCACCCCATCCCCAGAGCTGATGAGCTCGTGGATCGGTTGGGAGCTGCCAGGTACCTCAGCACCTTCGATTTGACTTCGGGGTACTGGCAGATTGCCTTAACTGAAGGGGCAAAGGAGAGATCGGCATTTTCCACACCAGAGGGGCACTTCCAGTTTCGCGTCATGCCCTTTGGATTGAAAAATGCCCCTGCCACCTTCCAGAGACTGGTCAACCGGGTACTGACCGGGCTGGAGCAATTCAGCGCCGCGTACTTGGATGACATTGCTGTGTTCAGCTCCACTTGGGAGGAACACTTGCAACACCTCTGTGAAGTGTTGAGGGCGCTGCAGAAGGCAGGCCTCACTATCAAGGCCAGTAAGTGCCAGATAGGGCAGGGATCGGTGGAGTATTTGGGACACCAGGTGGGGAGCGGCCAGGTGGCGCCCCTACAGGCAAAGATTGATACCATTCTGGCTTGGGAACCCCCAAGACGCAGACAGAGGTGAGAGCCTTTTTAGGACTCACCGGTTATTACAGACGGTTCATCAAGGGATACGGCACCATTGTTGCCCCCTTGACAGAACTAACCTCTAGAAATCAGCCCAGGAAAGTGAATTGGTCCGAGGCCTGTCAAACTGCTTTTGATGCCCTGAAAACTGCAATGTGCACTGCACCGGTGCTTAAGGCGCCTGACTTTTCGAGTGAGTTCGTAGTGCAAACGGACGCTTCAGAGCAAGGTGTGGGAGCAGTACTCTCACAGATGGACGACGAGGGCGGGGACCAACCTGTAGCTTTCATTAGTAGGAGGCTACTCCCCAGGGAACAGAGGTGGAGCGCTATTGAAAGGGAAGCATTTGCTGTGGTCTGGGCCCTGAAGAAGCTGAGGCCCTACCTGTTTGGGACTCACTTCCGTGTTCAGACCGGCCACAGGCCCCTCAGATGGTTAATGCAGATGAGGGGTGAGAATCCAAAACTGTTGAGGTCGTCCATCTCCCTACAGGGAATGGACTTTATGGTGGAACATCGTCCCGGTACAGAGCACGCCAATGCTGATGGTCTGTCCAGGTTTTTCCGCCTTAGTGATGAGAACTCCTAAGAGGGTGGGTAGTTCTCCCCACTTTCAGCTGGAGGGGACACGTGTTAGACCTGACATCCTTGGCGTGAGTTTTTCCCCTATCTTTTGCCTCTGCTACCTGGATTTTTGATGCTGTGATGGATTTCGTTTTTGCTGGTTTAGATGCTTTGGACACTCTGCCACTGCTAATCAGTGCCAGAGTGTAAGTGCTCCCTGTGTAAAATATCATATTGATTGGATATACCTGATTGGCATATCTGTATCACCATGAAGTCCCTAGTAAAGTGCACTGTGTGTGCCAGGGCTGGTGATGACAGATGCTACTAGTGGGTCTGCAGCGCTGATTGCGCCACCCACCTGTGTAGCCCTGAAACGGTGTCTCAGGCCTGCCACCGCAGGCCTGCCTGCAGTCCCCGGACTGCCATGTCCTCCTGGCCAGTGTCCACACTGACCGGGCCTAACCCTTCCCTTTTTATACACATCAGTCATCCCTATGGAAGGCCCAAGGTACCCCCCTGGGCAGGGTGCAGTGTATGTAAAAGGTAGAGCATGTACTAGTGCAGGTAACATGTTCTGGTAGTGAACAACGGCCATTTTTGTGTGTTCACTGCTGCAAGGTTATCTTGCTCCATAGGCTAACATGGGGGGGCTGGTGCCAATGGCTATCCGCCTATCTTCTCATAGGAACAAGATAAGACATGAGTGTTTGATATCCCTGAGCTCAGCATTTAATAACACATCTTTTAGGAGAGGTTGTTTTTAAATCCTGAGTTGGAGAATAGTACTTTTTAGAGAGTAGCTGTTCTCTTGTCTGACCCTTCTGTGTGCCTGGGCGTGCTTGTGGATTGACTGTCTGGCTTGAGAGTGACAGGGGCTGGGGATCCCCCAGGAGGCTGGCTGAGTCAGCCCTCTGCTGAATGGCGACATTTGCAAGGAGAGTGGAGGGAGGAGATAGCACCTGGGAGTGAATAGGGCTGTGCCTGCCTGCCACACTGCTGGCTCCACCTCCTGCTGGGCGGCTGACGACTCTGCCCCTCACTCTGAAAAGAATGTAGAAGCCAGGAAAACAAAGTGCTCCAGCAACACCCAGAACTGGATCAGACCGGGCTCAGGACCCACTTGCACAAAGACTTCAAAGACTTTTAGGGGTATAAGTACAAGACCCCTGACAACAGATTTTTAGATTCTACCATCAAGAGGAACCTCTGCTGAAAGACGGACCGCTGAAGAACTAAAGGAAGATTGCCTTGCTGTGTGCTCTAAGGGCTGACCTGTTCTGCTGTGCAACTGAAGCTGAGGAGGAGAAGGGGTCTTGCTGTGTGCTGACTCTACCCACTTGACCAAACAAGACTTTGCTGTGTGCTGTGTCTTAAACCGAATCTCCAAGGGCCTGAGAAGAGCCGGCCTCCTGTTTCGCAACCCAGGGATAGAAAGGTTGCCCCGAACCCAAGACTCTGCTGTGTCCCCCCTGCGCTGCTGTGTGCTGCAGGAACCGGGGACTGTTCTACCAAGCTTCTCAACATCTGCCTGTGAAGTGGGCTGGCTGCTCTCTGTCTTGCTGGAGAGTGCCGCACTGACCCGGGCCTGACGCCGGTTGCCGCATCAAGAAGACCGACGTGCTCATCGGCACGTGCCTTGCCGCGACCCGGAGGCCTGAAGCAGATCGAGAGTCGTACTTCCCTGCTCTACGAAGCCGCACTGTGAGTGGCTGACTCCGGTGATGTCGACATCGTCACTGGGGGCTCGTCGAGGGAGTTGTGGAAACCTTGCACCGAACAGCCAGAGGAGCGCTTTGTACAACGAGCGCAGTGACACCGACGGAGCAACGTAGCTGCCTAAACACCAAGAGCCTACGAACTGATTCATTCTCAGTGATTATCGAATCACGCAAGAGACTAGAGACTATCGTCTTAAAGATCCCGACCAACCAAGAAAAAGAATATAGTGTAAACCTGTGATGCTTGATTTCAACTGCGGAAACTAGATAAAGATATAATATTTTTGATATAACTCACCTGTGTGGTCTAAGTTTGTGGGGTGCGGAGGGGGGATCATTGTGGTGTCTACGTGCAAATACCTTACACATTGCCTTGGGGATAAGCCTGTCTGCTCGAGCCAAGCTACCTAGAGGGTGAGCAGGGGTTATCTACCGTGTGTGTCCTTGTACCCTGACTAGAAGCAAGGGTCCCTATTTGGTCTAAGGTGCATACCTCTGCCAACTAGAGACCCCCAGATCTAACAGGGACCCACTCTTTTCCTTAAAAAATCTACATTATTATTTTCTTCCCCCTGCATAAGCCATACATACAGACCTGCTGCCTCTATGCCCTCCCCCTCAGTTAATCACACAGGGGGCGCCATATTACACGGGTGGGGTCTACTGATCTCAGTTGTCCAGATGACCAATCTTAATATAATAACCTGGAATGTCAGGGGCATTCATATGCCCTCCAAGCGGTACACCATCTATGCCTATCTGCAACGACACACGATGAGTGTAGCGCTATTGCAGGAAACACACCCGACGACCTTAGAGGATACCCGCTTGTGCCGTCGCTGGCGGGGCCAGGTATACAGTACCAACTATTCGTTCATGGCTAGAGGGGTGGTGATATGGGTTAAGGCAGGGGTTCCATGGGAGGAGGAGGAGGTCCTGTCAGACCTAACTGGGCGCTACGTCTTAGTGAGCGGCAGGCTGAACGGCCAACCAATCTTGGTTCCATATATGCCCCAAATGTCACGCAGGGCACCTTTCTTAGTGATCTTTCTGAGATACTGCTCCGGTGGAGGGAGATTCCATGGCTCCTAAGGGGCGACTTTAATGTGGTGCTCGATGTCTCACTTGACCGCTCCTTCCCCCCTCTCACTTGCACTACGGCAATCTCCAATGCGCGCCTCTTAAAATCCTGGATGGACAATTGGGCACTCTCAAACATCTTGCAGGAACGCCATCAGCACTCCAGAGTATACTCTTTTTATTCCCCGGTCCATAATTTGCATGTGCGCCTTGATCGCATACTTGTATCCTCGGCCCTACTTCCTCTGATACAGATGATTGACTACCTTGGTCGGACACATTCCGATTATAATCCCCTGGTGATGCACCTGGCCTGGGAGGCGCAGCCTCCTCTGATTCTGGCCTGGCGCCTGCAGACGGCAGCTCTAGAAGACCCCCTCTTCTGTGGCTCACTAGAAACTGCGGTAGTTAGCTATTTCGCACTCAATACAGCTTCAACGGACTCGCTTGTCACCGAATGGGAGTCCTTTATTTTAGTATTTAGGGGACATTGTCTGGGACAGACTTGGAGTATCCGCAGACTGCTAGACACCTCACCATCCAGCAATGAGAAACAGCTGCTCTTGCTTGAGACGCAGGTCATCAATTGCCCGGATCAGCAGCAGTGCCTAGACGCTGCCCATATCGATCGGGATTATATATTAACAAAATGGGGTGACCCTGTGTCCCTAGGAACCTGGTTATTTGATATATAAAGAACAATGGTTCCCTTGGGTAGAAACAATGCGTATTACGGTTAGCCGTAGTTACTTCAGCATAACATATGATACATTTCTGAAAGCCAGAACATTTCTTAAGCAAATGGGGGAAGGAACAAGAACACAGGAAAAGGGTTGTTCATTAATTTATGTATCAGAATTGATAGCATTCGTTATGCGAACCAAATTACATACAACAAAAATACATTGCAGAATTTTTGCACTTCAAAATTCATACAGTGATACACAATGGTGAGATAGTAGTGTTCAGTGGTGATATAGATACACAGTGCAGTGAGGTGGTAGTGGGGGGATGCGGTTTGTTTTGGAGGGCCAAATTCAAGAAGCAGTGACAAGTACGTTAAACAAATTATATAGTTGATAGCGGCTATGTCCTGCAATCTGTGCCAAAATAGATCGTCGACGTTTCAACCCTATGGGCGCTTGGTGGAGTGTCACAAACAGGTCTTCATCAGGACTGTGGAGGAGGAGAGGCCGCCATAGAATTTCAAGGGCGGTCAAGGCAATTGATTGAAGGGGTTGGTTTATTCTAGCAACATGTCAACTGTGATATGAATTGCACAGAAGATCAAAAAATGAATGTATTCTGGTAAAACGGAGTCCTCACGAAACACTGCTTTCATATCGATTGGGAGGCACTTCCTGACCGACCGATTGAAGTGCCATAATTATTTGGTGACTGAGTTGCATCACTGGGCCTTGGAGGGAATACAAGACATGGGAGACCTTTTCCAGGACGGCATTCTCATCCCACACCAGGAACTCATAGAAGAAGGGAGCCTGCACCATGGGCAGTTTCTACCACATAGAACAAACATAGCCTCATTATCGTCTAAATGGGGTACACTCACTCAGGAACTTCCCACGCACCACACTTTGCAATACCTTTACGTGAAGGGGACAGGAAGACACCTCACGCGTTGGTTCACATCTTCCCTCCAGCAATACACGGAGGTGGACCTCACTCAGCTTCAACATCATTGGGAGGGGGCCCTGGGGAGGGCATTTACAGATAGAGAGTGGGCTGTCGTCCGGGGCAGCCCGACCTACGTTCCCCGTAATCCACGGTTCAAACAAATTCAATTCTTTGTACTACTCCAGATCATATCAACAGGCACTTCCTCCACACAGATGCAGCTTGTCCCCGCTGCCGGCAGTTAGATGCCGACATTCTCCATATGATCTGGTGCTGTCCAGTCTTGATTGACTACTGAAACAATGTGACAATCACCTTACCAACTTGCACCTCCCGAGCCATTCCCCCCATGTATTGCACCTCTTTAGCAGAAACAAACTATAGAGCTGGCATGCGATTTCTAGACCTGGGTCTAATAACGGCCAAACTGTTGATCACCAAGCAATGGAAATCCCCTCTGTCGCCTCACCTACTTGCCTGGCGTCAATCCCTGCTTAACTGGGCTAAGGCGGAGGGTGTGTCACTACCTAGAGAGAACCTACTTGGCATTCGTGAAGTCCCCCTAGTGCCTCAGTGGGACACAATGGTTTCCAAGCTCCAAGAAATGGTCACTAACACAGGGGACCAAAATACGTTACCTAAGGGCCGATACTCGGGGTACATCCCCCGCCGGTGGGAGTGTTGAGTAGCACTGACACCCAAACTGACAGCCCTTCTGTTCTAGAACTTCATTGTCACTAGACCCTGACAGCTTTGCCCCCCCCCCCCATCTACACTAGATGCAGCAGCAGGTCTCTAGCAACTCCCCTTTCCCTTCCTTGACATACGTTGTCCTCATTTTGTTGTGCCCTATGTCCCCAGTTGGGTTCGAACTGCACTATACATGAATCGTTTACATGCTACCCGGTGGTGTGACTCACCAGCACTGTTCTGCCCTGTCTAGGGATATTTACTCATGATTTGATGTGCTCGCTAGGGGTGGGCAGAATTTGCGAAATTCACTTTTGCAAATTATCGCGAAAATGTTAAAAATCTCCGTAAACACGCGGAAATATCACGAAGATGCGGAAGTTTTTTTCCCGCCCGTTCGCGGTATTTTCTGCGTGGTCGCGGCTCGCCAACTTACCCATGCGGTTGCTCGCGGGCGCGGCCATCTTGTTTTCACTTGTCTTGCGGTGCATGATCGCGAAAAGAAAGACGTGATCGCGCGACGAATGACGTTACTGCGGGTGCGAACTGTCGCGAGACAGCGCAAATGGCTACCAACAATCCAACATCTCGCGGAGAACGCGACCGGTCCGGGAAAACTTGTCAGCGAACGCGGGGATTCAGGTAAGGTGATCGCACGCACGCGAGAATGTATTATTTTACAGCGCGAGCAAGCAAACAATTTCCGGTAAAATGCGGATTGCGGAAATGTTGACATTTTCGCGCTCTCTGCAGAACGCGAAAATGTCAAATTATCACAATATGCGCGAGCGGAACGGAATTTTAGCCCAGGCCTAGTGCTCGCCATAATTTACACATCTGTTTTTCCTGTTACTATTGGGCATTGTGCATCGTGCTGCTGGCAATCTCTTTTCTTTCTTTTTCCACTTGATGCATGAGCGCCGCTCTGACTGTATGTTTTATAAAAAATGTGCAAATATTTCAATAAAAAGTTTTTAAACAAAAAAAGAGAGGTGCAGCACAAGGGAAGAGGGGTGCACAAAGAGGTAACAGGGGTGCAGAAAGAGACAAGAAGGGTGTAAAAAGAAGGAACAAAGCTGCAGAAAGACACAAGAGGGGTGCAGAAACAGGCAAGAGAGGTGCAGAAAGAGGCAAGAGAAGTGCTGAAAGAAGCAACAGAGCTGCAGAAAGAAGCAAGAGAAGTGATGAAAGAGACAAGAGAGTTGCAGAAAGAAACAAGAGAGGTACAGAAAAAAAGCAAGACAAGCACGGAAAGAGGCAAGTGAAGTGCAGAAAAAGGCAGGAGAGATACAGAAAGAGGCAAGAGAGGTGCAAAAGAGGCAAGAGGAGTGCAGAAAAAAGAAACAGAGGAGCAGAAGCAGGCATGAGAACTGCAGAAAGAACCAGCAGAGGTGCAGACAAAGGCAACAGGGGTGCAGAAAGAGGCAACAGAAGTGCAGAACAAATCAAATGCGAGAAAGAAAATAGCAAGAGTGGTACAGAAAGAGGGAAGAGAGGTGCAGAAAGAGGGAAAGGGGTGCAGAAACATGCAAGAGAGTTTCAGAAAGAAGGAAGATCTGTGTAGAAAGAACCAATAGAGGTGCAGAAAGAGGCAAGAGTGGTACAGAAAGAGGCAAGAGAGGTGCAGAAAGAAGCAACAGAGGTGCAGTAGGAGGCAAGAGAAGTGCAGAAAGAAGGAACAGAAATGCAGAAAGAGGCAAGATAAGTGCAGAAAGAAGCAACAGAGGTGCAGAAAGAGGCAATAGAAGTGTAGAAAGAGGCAAGAGAGGTTCAGAAAGGGAAAAAGAATTGTGCAGAAAGAGGCAAGAGGGGTGCAGAAAGAAGCAAGAGAGGTACAGAAAGAAGCAGGAGAGGTGCAGAACGAAGCAACAGGGGTGCAGAAGGAGGCAAGAGAACTGCAGAAAGAGGCAAGAGAGTTGTAGAAACTGGCAAAAGAGGTGCAGAAAGAGGGAACAGGGGTACAGAAAGAAGCAAGAGAAGTGATAAACGAGACAAAAGAGTTGCAGAAACAGGTGAAAGAAGTGCAAAAGGAGGAAAGAGAAGTGCTGAAAGGAGCAACAGAGGTGCAGAAAGAAGCAGGAGAAGTCATGAAAGAGGCAAGTGAGATGCAGAATGGGGAAAGACAGGTGCAGAAAGACACAAGTAAGGCATAGAAAGAGGCAAGAGAAGTGCTAAAGGAAGCAAAAGAGGTGCAGAAAGGGGAAAGAGAAGCACAGAAAATGGCAAGAGGTGCACAAAGAGAGAAAAGAGGTGCACAAAGAGGGAAGAGAAGTGCAGAAAGGAGCAACAAAGGTAAGGAAAGAGGCCAGAGAAGTGCAGAAAGAGGCAGAAGTGCAGAATGAGGCAAGAGAGGTGTAGAAACTGGCAAAAGAGGTGCAGAAAGAGGGAACAGGGGTACAGAAAGAAGCAAGAGAAGTGATAAACGAGACAAAAGAGTTGCAGAAACAGGTGAAAGAAGTGCAAAAAGAGGAAAGAGAAGTGCTGAAAGGAGCAACAGAGGTGCAGAAAGAAGCAGGAGGAGTCATGAAAGAGGCAAGTGAGATGCAGAATGGGGAAAGACAGGTGCAGAAAGACACAAGTAAGGCATAGAAAGAGGCAAGAGAAGTGCTAAAGGAAGCAAAAGAGGTGCAGAAAGGGGAAAGAGAAGCACAGAAAAAGGCAAGAGGTGCACAAAGAGAGAAAAGAGGTGCACAAAGAGGGAAGAGAAGTGCAGAAAGGAGCAACAAAGGTAAGGAAAGAGGCCAGAGAAGTGCAGAAAGAGGCAGAAGTGCAGAATGAGGCAAGAGAGGTGCAGAAAGAGGCATGGCAGGTGCAGAAAGAGGGAAGAGGGATGCCAGAAGAGGCAAGGGGGTAAAGAAAGACGGAAGAGAATTGCAGAAAGAGGCAGTAGAAGTGCAGAAAGAGGCAAGAGAGGAGCAGAAACAGGCAAGGGAGGTGCAGAATGAGGGAACAGAGGTGCAGAATAAGGCAGGAGAGGTGCAGCAAGAGAGAAGAGGTGTGCAGAAATAGGCAAAAGGGGTGCACAATGAGGCCAGAGAGGTGCAGAAAGAGGGAAGAAGGTTGAAGAAAGAAGGAAGAGAGGTACATAAAGAAGCAGGTGAAGTGCAGAACGAAGCAACAGGGGTGAAGAAAGAGGAAAGAGGGGTGCAGAATGAGGCAGGAGAAGTACAGAAAGAAGCCACATAGGTGCAGAAGGAGGCAAGAGAAGTGCAGAAAGAAGGAACAAAAATGCATAAATATGCAAGAAAAGTGCAGAAGTAGGCAAGAGATGTACAGAAAGAGGAAATGGGGGTGCAGAAAGAGGCAAGAGAAGTGCAGAAAGAACAAACAGAGGTGCATAATGAGGCAAGAGAAGTTCAGAAGGAGGCAAGTGAGGTGCAGAAACAGGCAGGAGAGGTGCAAAAAGAGGGCACAGAAAGAGGCAAGAGAGGTGCAGAAGAGGGAAGAGGCGTGCAGAAAGAGGCAAGAGGGGTGCAGAAAGAAGCAACAGAGGTGCAGAATGAGGCAAGAGAGGTGCAGCAAGAGGGAAGAGGTGTGCAGAAATAGGCAAAAGGGGTGCACAACGAGGCAAGAGAGGTGCAGAAAGAGGCAAGAGAGGTGCAGAAAGAGGGAAGAGGGGTGACGAAAGAAGGAAGAGAGGTACATAAAGAAGCAGGTGAAGTGCAGAACAAAGCAACATGGGTAGAGAAAGAGGAAAGAGGGGTGCAGAATGAGGCAGGAGAAGTACAGAAAGAAGTAACAGAGGTGCAGAAGGAGGCAAGAAAAGTGCAGAAAGAAGGAACAAAAATGCATAAAGATGCAAGAAAAGTGCAGAAGTAGGCAAGAGATGTGCAGAAAGAGGAAATAGGGGTGCAGAAAGAGGCAAGAGAAGTGCAGAAAGAACAAACAGAGGTGCATAATGAGGCAAGAGAAGTTCAGAAAGAGGCAAGTGAGGTACAAAAATAGGCAGGAGAGGTGCAAAAATATGGCACTGAAAGAGGCAAGAGCGGTGCAAAAGAGAGGGAAGAGGTGTGCAGAAAGAGGCAAGAGGGGTACAGAAAGAAGCAACAGAGGTGCAGAAAGAAGCATGAGAAGTGATGAAAGAGACAAGAGAGTTGCAGAAACAGGCTAAAGAAGTACTGAAAGAGGCAAGAGAAGTGCTGAAACAAGCAACAGAGGTACAGAAAGAAGCAAGAGAAGTGATGAAAGAGGCAAGTGAGATGCAGAAAGAGGAAAGGCAGGTGCAGAAAGTCGCAAGTGAAGTGCAGAAAGAAGCAACAGAGGTGCAGAAAGAGGGGAAGACAACTGCAGAAAGAGGCAAGAGGGGTACTGAAAAGGGGAGCAGGGGTGCAAAAAGAGGAAAGAGAGGTGCAGAAAGAGAGAAGATGGTTATAGAAAGAGGGGAGAGGGGTGCAGGAAGAAGCAAGAGGGGTGCAGAAAGAGGCAAGAGAAGTGCTAAAAGAAGCAACAGAGGTGTAGGAAGAGGCAAGCGAAGTGCAGAAAGAAGGAACAGAAATGCAGAAAGAGGCAAGAGAAGTGCAGAAAGAAGCAACCGATGTGCAGAAAGAGGCAACAGAGGTGCACAAAGAGACAAAAGAGGTGCATAAAGAGACAAGAGAGGTGTTAAAAGAGGGAAGACAAGTGCCAAAATAGACAACAGGGCTGCAGAAAGAAGCAAGTGAGGTGCAGAAAGAAGGAACAGAAGTACAAAAAGAAGCAACAAAGGTGCAGAAAGAGGCAAGGGATATATAGAAAGACACAGGAGAAGTGCAGAAAGAGGCATGAGAGCTGCAGAGGGAGGCAAGAGAGTTGCAGAAAGAGGGGAGAGGGGTGTCGAACGAAGCAAGAGGGGTAAAGAAATTTGCAAGAGAGGTGCTGAAAGAAGCAAGTGTGGTGCAAAAGAACCAACAGAGGTACAGAAAGAGGCAATAGGGGTCCAGTAATAGGCAAGAGAAGTGCAAAAAGATGGAAAAGAGGTGCAGAAAAAGAAAAAAGGGGTGCAGAAAGAGGCAAGAAAAGGACAGAAAAGGCAAGAGAGGTACACAAAGAGGAAAGAAGGGTGCAGAAAGAGGCAAGAGGTGTGCAGAAAGAAGCAACAGAGGTGCAGAAAGAAGCAGGAGAAATGATGAAAGAGGCAAGTGAGATGTAGAATGGGGAAAGACAGGTGCAGAAAGACGCAAGTTAGGGGCAGAAAGAGGCAAGAGAAGTGCTAAAAAAAGGAAAAGAGCTGCAGAAAGGGGAAATAGCACAGAAAAAGGCAAGAGAGGGGCACAAAGGGAGAAAAGAGGTGCACAAAGAGACAAAAGAGGTGCCGAAAGAGGGAAGAGAAGTGCAGAAAGAAGCAATAAAGGTAAGTAAAGAGGCCAGAGAAGCGCAGAAAGAGGCAGGAGAAGTGCAGAACGAGGCAAGAGAGGTGCAGAAAGAGGCAAGGGAGGTGCAGAAAGAGGGAAGATGGGGGCAAAAGAGCAAGAGGGGTAAAGAAAGAAGGAAGAGAAGTGCAGAAAGAGGCAGTAGAAGTAAAGAAAGAGGCAAGAGAGGAGTAGAAACAGGCAAGGGAGGTGCAGAAAGAGGGAACAGAGGTGCAGAAACAGGCAAGAGAGGAGCAGCAAGAGGGAAGAGGTGTGCAGAAAGAAGCAAAAGGGGTGCACGACGAGGCAAGAGAGGTGCAGAAAGAGGCAAGAGAAGTACAGAAAGAAGGAACAAAAATGCATAAAGATGCAAGGAAAGTGCAGAAGGAGGCAAGAGATGTGCAGAAAGAGGAAAGAGGGGTGCAGAAAAGGCAAGAGAAGTGCAGAAATAACAAACAGAGGTGGAGAATGAGGCAAGAGAAGTGCAGAAGGAGGCAAGTGAGGTGCAGAAGAGGGAAGAGGCGTGCACAAAGCTAAAACAAGGAAAAGAGGTACAGAAAGCAGCAAGAGAAGTGATGAAACAGGCAAGTGAGATGCAGAAAGAGGAAAGACAGGTGCAGAAAGACATAAGTGAAGTGCAGAAACAGACAAGAGGTGTGCAGAAAGAACAAGAGAAGTGCAGAAAGAAGCAACAGAGGTGCAGAAAGAAGTGAAGACAACTGCAGAAAGAGACAAGAGGGGTACAGAAAAGGGAAACAGGGGTGTAGGAGAGTAGGATCTGCACTTATGTTGCCCCCACTTCTTTTCTGATGATGACACTGGTTTCTGGCTATAGTCTGGCTGGGTCCCGGCTAATCAGGGCCCCAGTCTCTCTGTTCTCTCTAAATGACTTGGAGTGCATATTAGATGCACTAGTGATTGGATACTGTGGTACCTTATGAGCCCCTAGTATATGGTACCTTAGGTACCAAGGGCATAGGTACTTCACAGGCCTACCAGGGGCTGAAGCATGTATTATGCCCCCCCTGGGAAGCAGACTAAATCTGACACCACAGGCCTGCTACTGCAGCCTGGGTGAGGTAGTGTTAGCACTATTCACTGAGGTATAGGTTCCTATATCTAACCATATACACACATATAAACCTATCAAACACCCCTAAGGCAGGCCATATCAATCCTGAAGGCAGGGTGCTTGGTTTACAATGTGAGGGGGTGCCTCTACCTGAGCAGGGCCCCTCTGCAGCTGGCAGGGTCTATTCCATGTGGCTGTTTGTGGATGCGGTTAAACCATATACTCTTAAGTGCATTATAACCTAGTGGTAAATGCTAACTTTTGAATGACTGCATCAGAACATGTCGTGTTTGGTGTCAAACATCTTGGAATCATACCCCCACACCGGTAACTGGTGTGGGAGTATGATCCCACCCTTCTAGAGGGGACGACATGTACCTACTGTGGAAACACGGTAGAAATTTGAAAGAGTCCTGGCATCACAAAATGGAAGCCACCAGCACAGACACTGGGCTGCCCTTCGGCTGCTGATTGAAACTCGCAGTGGAGGAGGCCCAACAATAGGCATCCTGTCACAGGGAGGTGTCACCACCTTCCAGACAGGATTTAGTGTATTGGAGCTGGGTGGGTGCACTCTTAGAGTGCTTTGAAGTCCTGCACTAGGGGAGCAGTAGGCTTCTCTGTGCATATGCCAGCTCAATCCGGTTCAGGGGCTACCTGCCCCTGCTCTGGCGTGAAACTGGACAAAGGGAAGGGGGTGTAACCACCCACCCCCTGACCATCCCAGAGGAGTGGTCATAGAGCTAGTCCCTCCCTTCCTTTTAGTATAAGTTAGGGAACCCTTGCCATTGCAAGTTAGATATCCCTGGATGACGCGTTACAAGATGAATCCTGGCCCTTCGACGTTCCACTACCTTTGGAAGATGGAAGAATCTCCCTTGGAGTCAAGGAGTGACTTCCCTGCTTGGCAGGCACCAAAAACTTGAATCAATGGTCGCAAACTTTCCCGCTCCCGCCGGAGTCCGACATCCCTGCAGCCCCAAAAGTGGATTTCCTGACTACTCGATGGCCATTGTGAGTCCCCAGCAAAGCTGAGGCGAGTGGACCCCACGAGTGACGAGGAACCGCAATACCTGGGAACTGTGCACTATTGTGGAGCGCAAACTGTTCACGGCATTTTACGAACTTGTGCTTCGGACCACGTGTGGCCCAATCCTCCAGCAGGATTTCCCTTCAAAATCAGAGGCATACCTCGTCCGAGTAACCGTGGGCTCCTGTGAAGTGAATCCTCATGAGGCGCCTTTGCAATCCCTTGCCGGCTGGCTTGTGGGTCCCCTGAAGACTTCTTCATCAAACCAAAGAGCTCCCCTGATTGCTCCGGGCCTGCCCTGACTTACCCTTGCTGGGTGAGTCCCTCAGACCTTGCTGGTCTGCACCACTGATTTTTCTTGAATTCCACAAGACTTACTGTTGCCAAGGCTTGTTGGCTCCAATCCGGATGCCAACATGTCAGTAAGATGAAGACTTTGTGGGACACTCCTAATCCAGCTCCAGGCCATCATTGACACCTCCTAGTCCTCGTGGTGGAAGAGTCAAAATACCCTTGCTTTCAGGTCATCTTCATCTTGAATCCAGCCTTGGATTCCACCAGACACTTCTTCAGTCTTCGCAAGCAGCAAAACGTCTTCAGCTTCCATAGAAATCGACACCAAAAGACACATATGCACCCGGCTTCCCTGGGTGAGTGAACTCGTGCACTCCGGTGCTCCAGTGGGTGTTGGCCCTCAAACTACTTACCTTGTAAGTGACTTGCTTGTAGACTTCCAAGAAGTACCCTTAAACTTTAAAAATCTAACCACAACTTGCTCCATTGAAATCAATAGGGAACCCACGGCTGTGTTCTCACACTGCACGCGTCTTCTGTGGGTCCTTTACTTACCTGCCTTGGGTGGATTCGTGAAACCCCAGCGATTCCACAGGCCCTTCGCCTTGTCTCTTTGCAAGTCGACTTTCCTATACCTCTTTTTTAGTATATGGTCTGGTACGCCCCTAGGGCCCCAGCCACATTTGTGCTTAACCTATTGTGAAACGTTGATTTGTGCATATGTTCCTGACTTCTAATCTCATAAAGAGATTAGTAGAGTGTGTCTTGAAATAAATACATATATATTTGATATATATACCTGTGTGGTGTCTTTGCATTTGGTAATTCAAGAGATTATAAGGTAAAACAAGCTGCTTTACATTCCTCTGAGACTTAGCCTGAAGGCTGCTCTCCACAGCTACCACTAGGATAGCTTTCTTTAAAATGTTGTCTTAAACCTATCTACCATAGGAGTCGAATTGGACTGCTGCAAGGTGGCCACTATAACTAGTGACCAGCATATGCCAGGCCAACTTCTCACATTGGTGGCAGCGGTGGGATTCCAGCTTGCCATTGTTTTACCAGAAAATCTCTATTTCAATTACTAACTCAAAACCACTTAAGGTACTCAAGGTACATATAAAGTCAAGCTTAGTATCAATAAGTTCTACTGACCTTAGAGCTGTATGTGAAGGGATAGCACACCCTTGCTACAGCTCAAGCTAGGATCAGTAGGCCACAAACTAGTGTAGGTAGTACAACACTGCACAACACTAGAATGTCCTCAAGAGATGGAGCCAGTGGGTCCGCCCAACCTCAGTATAAGGACATGACCTTCTTTGACTTGAAGGCCATGTGTGTTGCAAGACACCTAGGGTTAGGACAGAGTCCCTCCACACAACACCTGATAAATCTGCTGACAGCAGATGATCTTAGACTAGCTCTAGGAGCTTGTGGATCTGGATCAGGGGGTGGGTCAGCCATAGTCTCTGGGTCAGATGATGAAAATCAAGATGACCAGGAGTCTGTGACTGAAGGGCCAGATCCACATGGGTCTGAACAGGACAGAGGAATTCTCCCTAAGAGAGCTGGCAGAGCGGAAGAGAGGCCTAGGTCCCCTTCAAGGGAATCTAACCACTCATATCACTCTGACAGAGAATCTGTCTACCAGAGGAACTCATACTCTAATAGAAGAGAGACCTCCTCTGAAAGAAGGTACCAAATGCTCCAGTATGAGGAAGCCAGACTGGCCCTCAGAACCAAGCAGCTGGACTTAGATAGAGAAGCCTTTGAGCTCCAGAGAGCTTCTAGAAAAGAGGGGTTAGAAGAACCCCCTGGTGGCAGCAACAGTGTCCCTAGAGGCAGAGATTACATTCCAGACCATAGGAACCTGTCCAAGGTTGCTCCTCCCTACCAGAGTGGAGATGATATCCACAAGTGGATAACTGCTATGCAGAGGGCCTGTAAAGTACAACAGGTCCCCCAGAAACAGTGGGCAGAAATCTTGTGGCTCTCCTTTTCTGGTAAAGGTAGAGACAAGCTCCTCACTGTTAGAGAAGAGGATGCTGATGACTATGAAGTCCTGAAGAGTGCACTGATAGATGGGTTTGGCTTAGCCACTGAACAGTACAGGTTGAAGTTCAGAGATACCCAGAAAGCACAGACTCAGGACTGGACTGACTTTGTTGATTGTGCAACCAAGGCTCTGGAGGGTGAATCCATTGGAGAAACCTGGTTAGTAAAAAAAATCTATTTCAATGTTTTAAAAAAAAAATAATAATTTAAGTCTCATCCGGTTTCTCTCCAGGTGTTGACATACTTTCACATGTCTTCTTGATGTGCCGCTGCTTGCTCTTAAAGTTCCATTGTGTTTACTGCTGTGCTCAGCGTGGGGTAAATTGCAGCAATTTGTTAGATTATCAAGAGACATTTTTTCAAAAAAACGGACTACCAGTTTGTCCAAATGGTATTCTTTTTGGATGTTGTGCGGTGGGGCATCCAAACCGCCCATTTATCCTTGTACTGTGTCAAGGTCCTTGTATGTGCACAGTATTAAATGTTCTTATTCAAACTAAACTCACTGCTAACCCATCATTAGCCTCTTGATCTTTTAAGGATTTACCTGTATTGCCAACCATGAGGTTAACCAAAGGTGGGGATTTCTAAGTATGTGTCCTGTGTTACACAAATTGTGCCAATTCATTATCCCTGATACTCCTAGGTTCTGTAATTGGATTGTTCTCCATTCCTTTATCTCCATTTTAGTAGGCGCCATTGACTCACATGGCCATTGATCCTGCCTATCTCTCCTTCAGCGATTTACTTCTCACAGCCCCCCTGTTTCCACAACTAGATGCTAAAAAATGCACACCTCCCTGTAACCTCAAGTAAAAG
Source organism: Triturus cristatus (assembly GCF_964204655.1). Lineage (NCBI taxonomy): Eukaryota > Metazoa > Chordata > Amphibia > Caudata > Salamandridae > Triturus > Triturus cristatus. Next base: position 907,056,154 of record NC_140590.1, on the reverse strand, counting down.
CGGTTTACCCCACCTTCTTGCCTTCTGACAGGTGTTGTACACTTATGTCTGTGGTTGAGTCTCGTTCATCCCTGGTATAGGGCATGGACCTATAGGTCTTACTCTTGCATGATAATCACTTGTTCCCCATCCCACTGTGAGCTATATGTTCACCTACTTTGATCCAGTGTATTGATTCGAGCAATACCACCTTGTGCACTGCAGCATTGGTGTGTTGCGTGTTGACCAGAAACCTTTTGACGGGTAAGCAGTACAAATACATACCTGTGGATGTATGGTGTGCAAAATATCCCATATATATATTCGTTTTGGCATACCATGAAGCCTGAGCTGCAGGTGTACTTGAAAGGTTATTTATGTTTAGATGGACAATCCTGCAGGTGAGGTTGATATTGTAGCCACCCTCAGAGAGTTGTAAATTTGGCTTTATTGTGAAAGGCTCGCACCATCTACAGACAAACCAAACTTTGAGGCAGTTTACTCTCTAAAATACTAAGTTAAACTTGAAGACAGAGTTTTGTTACAACTTTTGCTCACTGACTTCATTTCAGTGATACATAGCTGTTACTCTACCTCATTAAGTTGATTTAGAAGTCCTCTATTCTACTATACTAAGAAATAATGTGAAGGATACCCGTATTTCTGATTTACTTGCGTTCATTTTCTTTGTGTAGTGGGTTATTGATCACCCTTTGGATGAGGCAGCAAACGTTTTTAGAACCCTTGGTTGGTTCTTGTTTGCCTTTCTCTTATTCGTAAGACTTGAGTTTTCTTCAGCACAAAATCCATATGGCTCGTTCTAATGGATATTCCTAAAGCCTATTGCCTCTGTTCTAAATCACTCTCTGCAAGTGTGGCCACTAATGCCTCCTTCAGTCTCCACTGTTGCCGGTTTTTAATGCGTTGTTTTTTAACCAAGCTAGATACCTTTTTTTCTTATTGAAAAGAAAATGCCGGTTTGTCAAATTAATTTCTCAATTCTGGATTGTGATATGGAATTTTTATTCTAAAAATAAATTTGACATCGCTAGGTAAGCAATTTTACGTAAGAAAGGTATGCCTGAGATTATCAGGGATGATGGATGTACATTTAGTATTTACAGAAGCAGATTAGTAAATTCCTGTGACAGAAACGTGTTAACCCTGTGATGGCGCCTGGCTATTTCCCCTCAACCACCAAGCTTTCTCCTCCCCTACCATCCCAGAAGGTGGACTTTCTAGCTCTAGCAATATTCCTTTTTATTTTTTTTAACATATAAAGCTATTTTTATTTTATCATGTAGTGGAGGTGCTCTTTGAAAAGTTAAAAAAAGAATAATTCCATGTATAGGCAAAGATGCTTGTTTTGCCACGCTCCCGACCTACTTTCAGTCTGAACTTTCTGAAAGGCTGCTGTGATACCCATGGTGTTGGATTGCACCTGTTCATAAGTTTTTCTGAGAATTTTAAGTGAGGGCTGACATTTTGGGTATGGTTACTTTCTGAATTAGAAGGTTTGTATAATATGCGGGAAAGTAACGTTCTAATGAATTGGGAGATGTTTGGAGCAGTTCACATTTTAAAACAAAAACACGAAAATGGAGCAAAAATTTAAGATTCAAACTGTAATGGGTAACTGAATGGAAGAATGTACAGAGGCAAATATTTGCATGGTTGATATTGTTTTTGAGCATTGAAGTCCACTGCTTTGATTTCGACCCCTCTGCTGCTGCAGCGTTACAGGTGCTTTTTCACTAACTCATCTGGGCTACGTTTAAGAATGGAGCACTTGCTCAAACAGTGTTGATTCAGTGTTTCTTTCTGTGCACCAAGTAAATTTGTTATTGCGCCTTAACTAAGAATACGCAAAAATGTCAAATGATGTCACCTATCATCCTGTCCGTTCAATGAGAAGGCTACCTCTCAAAGCAGTCCGTCTTTATGTTGTCACCTAACCCCACCCAGTTTAGAACCTATGTTTTGCTCTCCGTTTAATCTTGTTGCCAGTGGTGATCTCAGACTTCGTAGTCATACTATTGGGAACATTCATGGCATGGGACATGACTTCCTTTTTGTCTACCTTGCTGGATGTATTTTAATTTGCAGATTCAAAGTTGGTATTGTTGGGGGGAGTCGGGTACTAGCCCTTTCTTTCCCTTCCCAAAGTGCTGTTTTGTAACCTTAAACACTGCACGTCTGCGAGCTGTTCTGAAGTCCTTGCTTAATTCTTAACTGAGCACTTATTAAAAACAGTCCTTAAGAGCGAAAAAAAAAAAAAAAAAAGGAACCTGTCCAAGGTTGTTCCTCCCTACCAGAGTGGGGATGATATCCACAAGTGGATAACTGCTATGGAGAGTGCCTGTAAAGTACAACAGGTCCCCCAAAAACAGTGGGCAGCAATCTTGTGGCTCTCCTTTTCTGGTAAAGGTAGAGAAAAACTCCTCACTGTTAGAGAAGAGGATGCTGATGATTATGAAGTCCTGAAGAGTGCACTGATAGATGGGTTTGAATTAACCACTGAACAGTACAGATTGAAGTTCAGAGATACCCAGAAAGTACAGACTCAGGACTGGACTGACTTTGTTGATTGTGCAACCAAGGCTCTGGAGGGTTGGCTGGTTGGTAGTAGAGTTACTGATTTTAAGGGATTGTATAATCTTATAATGAGAGAACAGATCCTTAATAATTGCCAAAAACAAATTGTTGCATCAGTACCTGGTGGACTCTGATCTGACCTCTCCCCAAGAATTGGGAAAGAAGGCAGACAAATAGGTCAGAACCAGGGTGAGGTAGAAAACCCAGAATCAAGGGGGTGACACCAAGAAGCAAGATCCTAAAGGCTCTGAGAAAGGTGGGGATAAGGCAAAAGACCAAAAGTCTTCACAAGGGCCCCCAAAATCTGCATCGGGTGGGGATTAACAGTCTACAAAGGGAAAAGGCCAAAAGAAGCCCTGGTGCAAGTTCTGTAAACAGAAAGGGCACTGGACTTCTGATTGTACCAAGTCCAAAGACCAAACCACCACCACTCCTGCCCCTAAGGCAACTGTTCCCCCTAGTGCAGCTACTGGTGGAGGTGGTAATCAGAATAAGGGTGTAGGAGGGTTGACCCTGGGTTCTGAAGTGTACTCTGGCCTAGTCAGAGTACCCACTCAGGTATTGCTGGTTTGTGAGGGAGACATTGATATGTCCTTCCTAATGAGCCCCAGTAATCTGGGCAAATACAAACAGCAGCCTGTAATAAATGGCAAACAGGCTATAGCATTCAGGGACACAGGTGCTAGTGTCACCATGGTGGCAGAGGATCTGGTGGACCCTGAGCAGATCATCCTGGGTGAAATGTACCAGGTTACCAAAGCAAGCAATGTCAGGACCAACCATAATTTGGCAGTTGTGAATTTCTCCTGGGGATGGGTAACTGGCCTCAAGAAGGTAGCAGTCAGTGCAGACCTCCCTGTCGAATGTCTATTGGGCAATGATCTAGAGACTTCAGCCTGGTCTGAAGTAGAGTTATGGACTCATGCTGAGATGTTGGGCATACCTGCAAAGGTATTTGCTGTGACCAGGTCACAGGCCAAAATACATAAAGCTGAACCAGCTCTGGATCCTGAAACTATGGACCAGATGTTACCCAAGAGGAGGAGCAGTAGGGTTAAGGCAGTGCCTTCCCCTCTGTCTAAAATCTCAGATTCCCCTCCTGAGGGAGGAGAAGCAGATCCTGAAGAAGGAACTGCCCCAGAGGGACTTGAGCCTGATAAGGTTGAGTTCTTAGGGGCAGGGGGACCTTCCAGGGAAGAACTGAGTAAGGAACAACAGTGCTGCCCCTCTCTTGAGAACCCCTCAGACAGCAGGCTGCTGCTGAGGCTGCTGTGAGTGCTAGTGTGTCCCATAAGGTTTATTGGGATGAGTGACTCCTATATTCTGAGGCTAGAGATCCTACCCCTGGAGCCACCAGGAGGTTGGTAATACCTCAGAAGTTTCGGGGGTTCCTCTTGACCCTAGCACATGACATCCCATTGGCAGGACACTTGGGCCAAAACAAGACCTGGGACAGGCTTGTTCCACATTTTCACTGGCCACACATGTCAGAGGACACCAATGAGTTTTGTCGCTCCTGTGTCACTTGCCAAGCCAGTAGCAAGTCAGGTGGCACAACAAAGCCCCCCCTGATACCACTACCTGTGGTGGGGGTACCCTTTGAAGGGGTAGGGATTGACATTATTGGTCCCCTTGACCCTCCAACAGCATCTGGGCACAGGTTTATCCTGGTGGTAGTGAATCATGCCACCAGGTACCCAGAAGCAATTCCCCTCAGAACCCCCACAGCCCCTGTGTTGGCAAGAGCCCTCATTTGAGTCTTCTCCAGAGTGGGTTTCCCTAAGGAGGTTATATCTGACAGAGGTACAAAGTTCATGTCAGGGTATCTGAAAGCAATGTGGAAGGAGTGTGGTGTCAATTATAAATTCACTACTCCCTATCACCCACAATGCAATGGGTTAGTTGAAAGGTTCAACAAAACCCTAAAGGGAATGATTAAGGGCCTCCCAGAAAAGCTTAGGTGAAAATGGGACCTTTTACTTCCCTGCCTTCTGTTTGCATACAGGGAGGTCCCACAGAAGGGGGTGGGCTACAGCCCTTTTGAACTTCTGTTTGGGCACCCTGTCAGAGGTCCATTATGTTTGGTGAAGGAGGGCTGGGAGTCACCTCTCAAACCTCCCAAACAGGATGTGATGGACTATGTACTTGGTCTCCGCTCCAGGATGGCTGAATACATGAAGAAGGCAACCAAAAACCAGGAGGCAAGCCAAGAACTGCAAAAAGCTTGGCATGACCAAAAGGCTGTGCTGACTGTATACCAGCCAGGACAGAAAGTGTGGGTGCTGGAGCCTGTTGCCCCAGCAGCTCTCCAATATAAGTGGAGTGGCCCCCATACAATTGTTGAGAAAAGGGGAGAAGTCACCTATCTGGTGGATCTTGGAACTCCCAGGAGCCCCCTTAGGGTGCTCCATGTCAACAGATTGAAACCATATGTTGACAGGGCTGACATGGGCTTGCTCATGGCAACTGATGAGGAACAGGAGGAGGAGAGGGACCTTCTCCCTGACCTGCTCTCACATAACCCTGATGATGGGTCAGTAGATGGTGTTGCTTTGGCAAGCAGCCTCACTGACCATCAGCAAACTGAGTGCAGACAAGTTCTGCAGCAGTTTAGACATATGTTTAGCCTGACCCCTAGTCAGACTTCCTGGTGCACCCATGAGGTGGACACTGGAGACATTCTGCCTGTAAAGAGTAAAATCTACAGGCAACCTGACCATGTCAAGGACTGTATCAGGACTGAAGTCCAGAAAATGTTGGAACTAGGAGTGATTGAGCCTTCAGATAGCCAATGGGCTAGTCCAGTAGTCCTTGTGCCCAAACCTCATACCCAGGGTGGTAAGAACGAAATGAGGTTTTTGAATAGACTACAGAGGCCTCCTTGCAGTCACCAGGACTGACGCCTATCCAATTCCCAGGGCAGATGAGCTCATTGATACTTTGGCCTCAGCCAAATATCTGAGTACACTTGATCTAACAGCTGGCTACTGGCAAATCAAGTTAGCTGATGATGCCAAGGCCAAAACAGCATTTTCAACCCCTGGTGGGCACTACCACTTTGTGGTAATGCCCTTTGGTTTGAAAAATGCAAATGCCACTTTTCAGAGGTTGGTGAATAAAGTTCTGACAGGCATGGAAACTTATTGCTCAGCTTATCTAGACGATATTGCTGTCTTTAGTTCCACCTGGCAAGATAACCTGGTCCACCTCAGGAATGTTTTGGAGGCCCTGCAGAAAGCAGGCCTCACTATCAAGGCCACTAAGTGCCAGATAGGGCAGAGTCAGGTTGTGTACCTGGGCCACCTTTAGGTGGAGGCCAGGTTCAACCATTGCAGAGCAAAACCCAGACCATAATGGAATGGGTAGCTCCAACCACCCAGACACAGGTGAGAGCCTTTATAGGCCTGACTGGGTACTATAGGAGGATTGTTAAGGGATATGGATCTATAGTGACCCCTTAAATGATCTTATAACTAAGAAAATGCCAACAAAGGTTCAGTGGACAGCTAGCTGTCAAAAGGCATTTGATGACCTGAAGCAGGCCATGTGCACTGCCCCCATCTTACAGAGTTCAGACTACACAAAAAAGTTCATTGTACAAATAGATGCTTCTGAGCTGGGTGTTGGAGCTGTACTGTCTCAACTGAATGATGAAGGTCAAGACCAGCCAGTAGCTTTTATAAGCAGAAGGCTGACCCCTAGAGAGAAACGTTGGTCAGCTACAGAGAGGGAGGCCTTTGCTGTGGTGTGGGCCCTGGAGAAGCTGAGGCCATACTTGTTTGGCACTCACTTCATAGTTCAGACTGACCACAAGCCCCTCCTATGGCTCAAACAGATGAAAGGGGAAAATCCTAAACTGCTAAGGTGGTCCATTTCCCTACAGGGGATGGACTATACAGTGGAACATAGACCTGGGACCCAACATGCCAATGCAGATGGACTCTCAAGGTATTTCCACTTAGAACACGAAGATTCAACTGGTCAATGTTAGTTTAGTGTCCCTGCGTTTGGGGGGGGGGGTTGTGTAGGAGAGTAGGATCTGCACTTATGTTGCCCCCAATTTTTTCTGATGATGACACTGGTTTCTGGCTATAGTCTGTCTGGGTCCCTGCTAATCAGGGCCCCAGTCTCTCTGTTCTCTCTAAACAATTTGGAGTGCATATTAGATGCACTAGTGATTGGATACTGTGGTACCTTATGAGCCCCTAGTATATGGTATCTTAGGTACCAAGGGCATAGGTACTTCACAGGCCTACCAGGGGCTGAAGCATGTATTATGCCCACCCCCTGGGAAGCAGACTAAATCTGACACCACAGGCCTGCTACTGCAGCCTGAGTGAGGTAGTGTTAGCACTCCTCACTGAGGTATAGGTTCCTATATCTCACCATACACACACATATAAACCTATCAGACACCCCTAAGGCAGGCCCTATCAATCCTGATGGCAGGGTGCTTGGTTTACAATGTGAGGGGGTGCCTCTGCCTGAGCAGGGCCCCTCTGCAGCTGGCAGGGTCTATTCCCTGTGGCTGTTTGTGGATGCGGTTAAACCATATACTCTTAAGTGCATTACAACCTAGCGGTAAATGCTAACTTTTTAATGACTGCATCAAAACATGTCGTGTTTGGTGTCAAACATCTTGGAATCATACCCCCACACCAGTAACTGGTGTGGGAGTATGATCCCACCCTTCTAGAGGGGATGAGATGTACCTACTGTGGAAACACGGTAGAAATTTGAAAGAGCCCTGGCATCACAAAATGGATGCCACCAGCACAGACACTGGGCTGTCCTCCTGCTGCTGATTGAAACTCGCAGTGGATGAGACCCAACAATAGGCATCCTGTCACAGGGAGGTGTCACCACCTTCCAGGCAGGATTTAGTGTATTGGAGCTGGGTGGGTGCACTCTTAGAGTGCTTTGAAGTCCTGCACTGGGGGAGCAGTAAGCTCCTCTGAGCATATGCCAGCTCAAACTGGTTCAGGGGCTACCTGCCCCTGCTCTGGTGCGAAACTGGACAAAGGGAAGTGAGTGTAACCACCCACCCCCCTGACCCTCCCAGAGGAGTGGTCATAGAGCTAGTCCCTCCCTTCCTTTTAGTATAAGTTAGGGAACCCTTGCCATTGCAAGTTAGATATCCCTGGATGACGCTTTACAGGAAGAATCCTGGCCCTTCTATGTTCCACTACCTTTGGAAGATGCAAGAATCTCCCTTGGAGTCAAGGAGTGACTCCCCTGCTTGGCAGGCACCAAAAACTTGAATCATTGGTCGCAAACTTTCCGAAGTCCCTGCAGCCCCAAAGTTAGATTTCCTGACTTCTCGACGGCCATTGTGAGTCCCCAGCGAAACTGAGGCAAGTGGACCCCACGAGTGATGAGGAACCGCAATACCTGGGAACCATGCACTATTGTCGAGTATAAACCGTTCATGACATTTTACGAACTTGTGCTTTGGACCACGTGTGGCCCAAGCCTTCAGCAGGATTTCCCTTGAAAATCAGAGGCCTACCTCATCCCGAGTGACTGTGGGCTCCTGTGAAGTAAATCCTCATGAGGCATCTTTGCCATCCCTTGCGGGCTGGCTTGTGGGTCCCCTGAAGACTTCTTCATCAAACCAAAGAGCTCTCCTGGTTTCTCCAGGCCTGCCCTGACTTACCCTTGCTGGGTGAGTCCCTCAGACCTTGCTGGTCTGCACCGCTGACTTTTCTTGATTTCCACAGGACTTACTGTTGCCAAGGCTTGTTGGCTCCAATCTGGATGCCGACACCTCAGTAAATTGCAGACTTTGTGGGACACTCCGAACCCAGCTCCTGGCCATCATGACACCTCCTAGTCCTCGTGGTGGAAGAGTCAAAATACCCTTGATCACCTGAAATCACCCGACTTCCGTGGGCATCCATCTTCCTGGCCCCGGGTCACTGGCAAGTGACTGTGAACACTGTCCTTTCTGCTTTCAGGTCATCTTCAATTGAATCCAGCCTTGGATTCCACCAGACACTTCTTCAGTCTTCGCAAGCAGCAAAACGTCTTCGGCTTCCATAGAAATCGACGACGCGACCCGACACCAAAAGACACCTATGCACCCGGCTTCCCTGGGTGAGGTCACTCGTGCACTCCGGTGCTCCAGTGGGTGTTGGCCCTCAAACTACTTACCTTGTAAGTGACTTGCTTGTAGACTTCCTAGAAGTACCCTCAAACTTTAAAAATCTAACCACGACTTGTTCCATTAAAATCAATAGGGAACACGTGGCTGTGTTCTCACACTGCACGCGTCTTCCGTGGGTCATTTACTTTCCTGCCTTGGGTGGATTCGTGAAGCCCCAGAGATTCCACAGGCCCTAGGCCTTGTCTCTTTGCAAGTCGACTTTCCTAAACCTCTTTTTTAGTATATGGTCTGGTACGCCCCTAGGGCCCCAGTCATATTTGTGCTTAACTTATTGTGAAACGTTGATTTGTGCATATGTTCCTGACTTCTAATCTCAGAAAGAGATTAGTAGAGTGTGTCTTGAAATAAATACATATATATTTAATATATATACCTGTGTGGTGTCTTTTCATTTGGTAATTCAAGAGATTATAAGGTAAAACAAGCTGCTTTACATTCCTCTGAGACTTAGCCTGCAGGCTGCTCTCCACAGCTACCACTAGGATAGCTTTCTTTAAAAGGTTTTCTTAAACCTATCTACCATAAGAGTCGAATTGGACTGGTGCAACGTGGCCACTATAACTAGTGACCAGCATATGCCAGGCCAACTTCTCACAAGGGGTGCACAAAGAGTCAAGAGAGGTGGAGGAAGAGGGAAGATGGGTGCAGAAAAGGGGAAGAGGGGTGCAGAAAGAAGCAAGAGGGGTGCAGAAAGAGGCAAGAGAAGTGCTAAAAGAAGCAACAGAGGTGTAGGAGGCAAGCAAAGTGCAGAAAGAAGGAACAAAAATGCAGAAAGAGGCAAGAGAAGTGAAGAAAGAAGCAACCGATGTGCAGAAAGAGGCAACAGAAGTGCAGAAAGAAGCAACAGAGGTGCACAATGAGACAAAAGAGGTGCATAAAGAGACAGGAGAGGTGTTAAAAGAGGGAAGACAAGTGCAAAAAGAGACAACAGAGCTCCAGAATGAAGCAATCGAGGTGCAGAAAGAAGCAAGAGAAGTGCAGAAAGAAGCAACAAAGGTACAGAAAGAGGCAAGAGATGTATATAAAGACACAGGAGAAGTGCAGAAAGAAGCATGGGAGCTGCAGAAAGAGTCAAGAGAGGTGCAGAAAGAGGGAAGAGGGGTACCGAACGAAGCAAGAAGGGTAAAGAAATTTGCAAGAGAGGTGCCGTAAGAAGCAAGAGTGGTGCAAAAGAACCAACAGAGGAACATAAAGAGGCAAAAGGGGTGCAGAAAGAGGCAAGAGAAGGCCAGAAAATGGCAAGAGAGGTACACAAAGAGGAAAGAAGGGTGCAGCAAGAGGCAAGAGGGGTGCAGAAAAAGCAAGAGAGGTGCAGAAAGAAGCAAGAGAGTTGCAGAACGAAGCAACAGGGGTACAGAAAGAGGCAAGAGGGGTACAGGAAGAAGCAAGAGAGTTGCAGAAACTGGCAAAACAGAAGCAGAACGAGGGAACAGGGGTAAAGGCAGAGGCAAATGAAGTACAGAAAATGGGTAGAGAGGGGTGCAGAAAGAAGCAAGAGTGATGCAGAAAGGGGCAAGAGAAGTACTAAAAGAAGCAATAGAGGTGTAGAAAGAGGCAAGAGAAGTGCAGAAAGAGGCAAGAGAGGTGCACAAAGAGACAAAAGAGGTGCATAAAGAGACAAGAGAGGTGGTAAAAGAGGGAAGATGAGTGCAGAAAGAGACAACAGGGCTGCAGAAAGAAGCAAGAGAGGTGCAGAAGGAAGCAGAAAGAGGCAGGAGAAGTACAGAAAGAGGAAGGAGAAGTGCAGAAAGAGGCATGAGAGCTGCAGAAAGAAGCAAGAAAGGTGTAGAAAGGGGGAAGAGGGGTGCCGAAAAAAGAAAGAAATTTGCTAGAGAGGTGCAGTAAGAAGCAAGAGCAGTGCAAATGAAACAACAGAGGTTCAGAAAGAGGCAAGAGAAGTGCAGAAAGATGCAAAAGAGGTTCAGAAAAAGGCTAAAGGGGTGCAGAAAGAGGAAAGAGAATGGCAGAAAAAGGCAAGAGAGGTACACAAAGAGGAAAGAAAGGTGCAGAAAGAAGCAAGAGGGTGCAGAAAGAAGCAGGAGATGTGCAGGAAGATGCAAGAGAAGTGCATAACGGAGCAACATGGGTGCAGAAAGAGGCTAGAGAGGTGCAGAAAGAGGCTAGAAGGGTGCAGAAAGAGGCAAGAGGGATGCAGAAAGAAGCAAGAGAGTTGCAGATACTTGCAAAAGAGGTGCAGAAGGAGGGGACAGGGGTGCAGACAAAGGTGAGAAGTGTAGAAAGAGGGAAGAGGGGTACAGAAAGAGGCAAGAGGGGTGTAGAAATCTGCAAGAGAGGTGCAAAACTAAGCATGAGCAGGTGCAGAAAGAACAGAAAGAGGTACAGAAAGCAGTAAAGAGGTGCAGAAAGAAGAAAGAGAACTGCAGAAAGAAGCAAGAGAGGTGCAGAAAGAGGCAAGAGAGGTGCAGGAACAGGGAAGAAGGGTGCAGAAAGAGGCAAGAGAGGTGCCGGAAGAGATAAGAGAAGTGCAGAAAGAAGCAACAGATGTGCAGAAGGAGGAAAGAGAACTGCAGAAAAAGGCAAGATATGTGCAGAAAGAGGAAAGAGGGGTGCAGAAAGAGGCAAGAGGGGTGCAGAAAGAAGCAAGTGAGGTGCGGAAAAAAGCAAGAAAGAGGCAGCGGAGATACAGAAAGAAGCAAGAGAAGTGATAAAAGAGACAAGAGAGTTGCAGAAACAGGCTAAAGAAGTTCAGAAAGAGGCAAGAGAAGTGCTGAAAGAAGCAACAGAGGTGCAGAAAGAAGCTAGAGAAGTGAAGAAAGAGATGAGAGAGTTGCAGAAAGAAACAAGAAAGGTGCAGAAAAACATTTGAGAAGGGCAGCAAGAGGCAAGTGAGATGCAGAAGGAGGAAAGACAGGTGCAGAAAGATGCAAGAGATGTGCAGAAAGAAGCAAGTGAGGTGCAGAAAGAGGAGAGAGGGGTACAGAACGAGGCAACAGAGTTGTAGAAGGAAGCAAGAGAACTGCAGAAAGAGGCAAGCGAGGAGCAGAAATAAGCCAGAGAGGTGCAGAAAGTAGGAAGAGAGTTGCAGAAAGAAGCAATAGATTTGATGAAAGAGGCAAGAAAGATGCAGAAAGAGGGAACAGGGGTGCTGAAAGAAGCAAGAGAGGTGCAGAAAGAAGCCAGAGAAGTACAGAAAGAAGCAAGAGATGTGCAGAAAGAGGCAAGAGGGGTACAGAAAGAGGCAAGAGAAATGCAGAAAGAAGCAGCAGCTGCAGAAAGAGGCAAGTGTAGTGCAGAAAGAGGGAATAGGGGTGAGGAAAGAGTCAAGAGGGTTGCAGAAAGAAGCAAGAGTGGTTTGCGCACAATTAGTACTAATTTAGCACTATTGGGACTATTTCAGCTTTGCAAATGGGTCTTCCACCATGCTGTTACACTTGTCACTGCATTTTTGGTAACTTTTGTGCCGTTTGAGCTGGAAACACGTTTTTTTTGTTCAAATCTGTAGATTATGCAGCAGAGATTGATGATGTGGCAAATGCGGAAAATGTATAACTATGCGAAAATCGAAACAGTCTGATAATTTCAGTGGCTCTGTTCATACCTCTGGCTAGGTCCAGAAGTGCTCTCAGTGGTTCCTTCTTTTTTGTCTCATGGAGTTTATAATTTAGCTTCTATGGAAACGAGGAAGACTAAACTTGAGGTTACCACTCCACAATACAGACTACCATACCACATAATTACTCTCTATCAATCAATCACTGGTTTGTTAACCGCGATTACTCACCCGTAAGGGTCTCAAGGCAATGGGGAGGCTGGGAGGTGCAGGTTCCAGTCCATCAAGGAGGGGACCTTTCGAAGAGCCAGGTTTAAGGTGTCTCGTAAAGATGGGGAGTGATGTTGTCTGCCTGAGGTGGAGCAGTAGGGCGTTCCATGCTCTGGCCGTGAGGAAGGAGAAGGAGCAGCCTCCTGATATGGTCTTTCTGGCACAGGGAACCACGGCATAGGATAGCTGGGCTGATTTTAGGGTTCTTTGGGGTGCGTGGAAGTTGATTCGGCTGTTGAGGTATGCTGGTCCGTTGTTATGGAGGGCTTTAGTTCCACCTGGCAAGATAACCTGGTCCACCTCAGGAATGTTTTGGAGGCCCTGCAGAAAGCAGGCCTCACTATCAAGGCCACTAAGTGCCAGATAGGGCAGAGTCAGGTTGTGTACCTGGGCCACCTTTAGGTGGAGGCCAGGTTCAACCATTGCAGAGCAAAATCCAGACCATAATGAAATGGGTAGCTCCAACCACCCAGACACAGGTGAGAGCCTTTTTAGGCCTGACTGGGTACTATAGGAGGATTGTTAAGGGATATGGATCTATAGTGACCCCCGTAAATGATCTTACCTATAAGAAAATGCCAAAAAAGGTTCAGTGGACAGCTAGCTGTCAAAAGGCATTTGATGACCTGAAGCAGGCCATGTGCACTGCCCCCATCTTACAGAGTTCAGACTACACAAAAAAGTTCATTGTCCAAATAGATGCTTCTGAGCTGGGTGTTGGAGCTGTACTGTCTCAACTGAATGATGAAGGTCAAGACCAGCCAGTAGCTTTTATAAGCAGAAGGCTGACCCCTAGAGAGAAACGTTGGTCAGCTACAGAGAGGGAGGCCTTTGCTGTGGTGTGGGCCCTGGAGAAGCTGAGGCCATACTTGTTTGGCACTCACTTCATAGTTCAGACTGACCACAAGCCCCTCCTATGGCTTAAACAGATGAAAGGTGAAAATCCTAAACTGCTAAGGTGGTCCATTTCCCTACAGGGGATGGACTATACAGTGGAACATAGACCTGGGACCCAACATGCCAATGCAGATGGACTCTCAAGGTATTTCCACTTAGAACACGAAGATTCAACTGGTCAATGTTAGTTTAGTGTCCCTGCGTTTGGGGGGGGGGGGGGGTTGTGTAGGAGAGTAGGATCTGCACTTATGTTGCCCCCAATTTTTTCTGATGATGACACTGGTTTCTGGCTATAGTCTGTCTGGGTCCCTGCTAATCAGGGCCCCAGTCTCTCTGTTCTCTCTAAACAGTTTGGAGTGCATATTAGATGCACTAGTGATTGGATACTGTGGTACCTTATGAGCCCCTAGTATATGGTATCTTAGGTACCAAGGGCATAGGTACTTCACAGGCCTACCAGGGGCTGAAGCATGTATTATGCCCACCCCCTGGGAAGCAGACTAAATCTGACACCACAGGCCTGCTACTGCAGCCTGAGTGAGGTAGTGTTAGCACTCCTCACTGAGGTATAGGTTCCTATATCTCACCATTCACACACATATAAACCTATCAGACACCCCTAAGGCAGGCCCTATCAATCCTGATGGCAGGGTGCTTGGTTTACAATGTGAGGGGGTGCCTCTGCCTGAGCAGGGCCCCTCTGCAGCTGGCAGGGTCTATTCCCTGTGGCTGTTTGTGGATGCGGTTAAACCATATACTCTTAAGTGCATTACAACCTAGCGGTAAATGCTAACTTTTTAATGACTGCATCAAAACATGTCGTGTTTGGTGTCAAACATCTTGGAATCATACCCCCACACCAGTAACTGGTGTGGGAGTATGATCCCACCCTTCTAGAGGGGATGAGATGTACCTACTGTGGAAACACGGTAGAAATTTGAAAGAGCCCTGGCATCACAAAATGGATGCCACCAGCACAGACACTGGGCTGTCCTCCTGCTGCTGATTGAAACTCGCAGTGGATGAGACCCAACAATAGGCATCCTGTAACAGGGAGGTGTCACCACCTTCCAGGCAGGATTTAGTGTATTGGAGCTGGGTGGGTGCACTCTTAGAGTGCTTTGAAGTCCTGCACTGGGGGAGCAGTAAGCTCCTCTGCGCATATGCCAGCTCAAACTGGTTCAGGGGCTACCTGCCCCTGCTCTGGTGCGAAACTGGACAAAGGGAAGTGAGTGTAACCACCCACCCCCTGACCCTCCCAGAGGAGTGGTCATAGAGCTAGTCCCTCCCTTCCTTTTAGTATAAGTTAGGGAACCCTTGCCATTGCAAGTTAGATATCCCTGGATGACGCTTTACAGGAAGAATCCTGGCCCTTCTATGTTCCACTACCTTTGGAAGATGCAAGAATCTCCCTTGGAGTCAAGGAGTGACTCCCCTGCTTGGCAGGCACCAAAAACTTGAATCATTGGTCACAAACTTTCCGAAGTCCCTGCAGCCCCAAAGTTAGATTTCCTGACTTCTCGACGGCCATTGTGAGTCCCCAGCGAAACTGAGGCAAGTGGACCCCACGAGTGATGAGGAACCGCAATACCTGGGAACCATGCACTATTGTCGAGTATAAACCGTTCATGACATTTTACGAACTTGTGCTTTGGACCACATGTGGCCCAAGCCTCCAGCAGGATTTCCCTTGAAAATCAGAGGCCTACCTCATCCCGAGTGACTGTGGGCTCCTGTGAAGTAAATCCTCATGAGGCGTCTTTGCCATCCCTTGCGGGATGGCTTGTGGGTCCCCTGAAGACTTCTTCATCAAACCAAAGAGCTCTCCTGGTTTCTCCAGGCCTGCCCTGACTTACCCTTGCTGGGTGAGTCCCTCAGACCTTGCTGGTCTGCACCGCTGACTTTTCTTGATTTCCACAGGACTTACTGTTGCCAAGGCTTGTTGGCTCCAATCTGGATGCCGACACCTCAGTAAATTGCAGACTTTGTGGGACACTCCGAACCCAGCTCCTGGCCATCATGACACCTCCTAGTCCTCGTGGTGGAAGAGTCAAAATACCCTTGATCACCTGAAATCACCCGACTTCCGTGGGCATCCATCTTCCTGGCCCCGGGTCACTGGCAAGTGACTGTGAACACTGTCCTTTCAGCTTTCAGGTCATCTTCAATTGAATCCAGCCTTGGATTCCACCAGACACTTCTTCAGTCTTCGCAAGCAGCAAAACGTCTTCGGCTTCCATAGAAATCGACGACGCGACCCGACACCAAAAGACACCTATGCACCCGGCTTCCCTGTGTGAGGTCACTCGTGCACTCTGGTGCTCCAGTGGGTGTTGGCCCTCAAACTACTTACCTTGTAAGTGACTTGCTTGTAGACTTCCTAGAAGTACCCTCAAACTTTAAAAATCTAACCACGACTTGTTCCAATAAAATCAATAGGGAACACGTGGCTGTGTTCTCACACTGCACGCGTCTTCCGTGGGTCATTTACTTTCCTGCCTTGGGTGGATTCGTGAAGCCCCAGAGATTCCACAGGCCCTAGGCCTTGTCTCTTTGCAAGTCGACTTTCCTAAACCTCTTTTTTAGTATATGGTCTGGTACGACCCTAGGGCCCCAGTCATATTTGTGCTTAACTTATTGTGAAACGTTGATTTGTGCATATGTTCCTGACTTCTAATCTCATAAAGAGATTAGTAGAGTGTGTCTTGAAATAAATACATATATATTTAATATATATACCTGTGTGGTGTCTTTTCATTTGGTAATTCAAGAGATTATAAGGTAAAACAAGCTGCTTTACATTCCTCTGAGACTTAGCCTGCAGGCTGCTCTCCACAGCTACCACTAGGATAGCTTTCTTTAAAAGGTTTTCTTAAACCTATCTACCATAAGAGTCGAATTGGACTGGTGCAACGTGGCCACTATAACTAGTGACCAGCATATGCCAGGCCAACTTCTCACAAGGGGTGCACAAAGAGTCAAGAGAGGTGGAGAAAGAGGGAAGATGGGTGCAGAAAAGGGGAAGAGGGGTGCAGAAAGAAGCAAGAGGGGTGCAGAAGGAGGCAAGAGAAGTGCTAAAAGAAGCAACAGAGGTGTAGGAGGCAAGCAAAGTGCAGAAAGAAGGAACAAAAATGCAGAAAGAGGCAAGAGAAGTGAAGAAAGAAGCAACCGATGTGCAGAAAGAGGCAACAGAAGTGCAGAAAGAAGCAACAGAGGTGCACAATGAGACAAAAGAGGTGCATAAAGAGACAGGAGAGGTGTTAAAAGAGGGAAGACAAGTGCAAAAAGAGACAACAGAGCTCCAGAATGAAGCAATCGAGGTGCAGAAAGAAGCAAGAGAAGTGCAGAAAGAAGCAACAAAGGTACAGAAAGAGGCAAGAGATGTATAGAAAGACACAGGAGAAGTGCAGAAAGAAGCATGGGAGCTGCAGAAAGAGTCAAGAGAGGTGCAGAAAGAGGGAAGAGGGGTACCGAACGAAGCAAGAAGGGTAAAGAAATTTGCAAGAGAGGTGCCGTAAGAAGCACGAGTGGTGCAAAAGAACCAACAGAGGAACATAAAGAGGCAAAAGGGGTGCAGAAAGAGGCAAGAGAAGGCCAGAAAATGGCAAGAGAGGTACACAAAGAGGAAAGAAGGGTGCAGCAAGAGGCAAGAGGGGTGCAGAAAAAGCAAGAGAGGTGCAGAAAGAAGCAAGAGAGTTGCAGAACGAAGCAACAGGGGTACAGAAAGAGGCAAGAGGGGTACAGGAAGAAGCAAGAGAGTTGCAGAAACTGGCAAAACAGAAGCAGAACGAGGGAACAGGGGTAAAGACAGAGGCAAATGAAGTACAGAAAATGGGTAGAGAGGGGTGCAGAAAGAAGCAAGAGTGATGCAGAAAGGGGCAAGAGAAGTACTAAAAGAAGCAATAGAGGTGTAGAAAGAGGCAGGAGAAGTGCAGAAAGAGGCAAGAGAGGTGCAAAAAGAGACAAAAGAGGTGCATAAAGAGACAAGAGAGGTGGTAAAAGAGGGAAGATGAGTGCAGAAAGAGACAACAGGGCTGCAGAAAGAAGCAAGAGAGGTGCAGAAGGAAGCAGAAAGAGGCAGGAGAAGTACAGAAAGAGGAAGGAGAAGTGCAGAAAGAGGCATGAGAGCTGCAGAAAGAGGCAAGAAAGGTGTAGAAAGGGGGAAGAGGGGTGCCGAAAAAAGAAAGAAATTTGCAAGAGAGGTGCAGTCAGAAGCAAGAGCAGTGCAAATGAAACAACAGAGGTTCAGAAAGAGGCAAGAGAAGTGCAGAAAGATGCAAAAGAGGTTCGGAAAAAGGCTAAAGGGGTGCAGAAAGAGGAAAGAGAATGGCAGAAAAAGGCAAGAGAGGTACACAAAGAGGAAAGAAAGGTGCAGAAAGAAGCAAGAGGGTGCAGAAAGAAGCAGGAGATGTGCAGGAAGATGCAAGAGAAGTGCATAACGGAGCAACATGGGTGCAGAAAGAGGCTAGAGAGGTGCAGAAAGAGGCTAGAAGGGTGCAGAAAGAGGCAAGAGGGATGCAGAAAGAAGCAAGAGAGTTGCAGATACTTGCAAAAGAGGTGCAGAAGGAGGGGACAGGGGTGCAGACAAAGGTGAGAAGTGTAGAAAGAGGGAAGAGGGGTACAGAAAGAGGCAAGAGGGGTGTAGAAATCTGCAAGAGAGGTGCAAAACTAAGCATGAGCAGGTGCAGAAAGAACAGAAAGAGGTACAGAAAGCAGTAAAGAGGTGCAGAAAGAAGAAAGAGAACTGCAGAAAGAAGCAAGAGAGGTGCAGAAAGAGGCTAGAGAGGTGCAGGAACAGGGAAGAAGGGTGCAGAAAGAGGCAAGAGAGGTACCGGAAGAGATAAGAGAAGTGCAGAAAGAAGCAACAGATGTGCAGAAGGAGAAAAGAGAACTGCAGAAAAAGGCAAGATATGTGCAGAAAGAGGAAAGAGGGGTGCAGAAAGAGGCAAGAGGGGTGCAGAAAGAAGCAAGTGAGGTGCGGAAAAAAGCAAGAAAGAGGCAGCGGAGATACAGAAAGAAGCAAGAGAAGTGATAAAAGAGACAAGAGAGTTGCAGAAATAGGCTAAAGAAGTTCAGAAAGAGGCAAGAGAAGTGCTGAAAGAAGCAACAGAGGTGCAGAAAGAAGCTAGAGAAGTGAAGAAAGAGATGAGAGAGTTGCAGAAAGAAACAAGAAAGGTGCAGAAAAACGTTTGAGAAGGGCAGCAAGAGGCAAGTGAGATGCAGAAGGAGGAAAGACAGGTGCAGAAAGATGCAAGAGATGTGCAGAAAGAAGCAAGTGAGGTGCAGAAAGAGGAGAGAGGGGTACAGAACGAGGCAACAGAGTTGTAGAAGGAAGCAAGAGAACTGCAGAAAGAGGCAAGCGAGGAGCAGAAATAAGCCAGAGAGGTGCAGAAAGTAGGAAGAGAGTTGCAGAAAGAAGCAATAGATTTGATGAAAGAGGCAAGAAAGATGCAGAAAGAGGGAACAGGAGTGCTGAAAGAAGCAAGAGAGGTGCAGAAAGAAGCCAGAGAAGTACAGAAAGAAGCAAGAGATGTGCAGAAAGAGGCAAGAGGGGTACAGAAAGAGGCAAGAGAAATGCAGAAAGAAGCAGCAGCTGCAGAAAGAGGCAAGTGTAGTGCAGAAAGAGGGAATAGGGGTGAGGAAAGAGTCAAGAGGGTTGCAGAAAGAAGCACGAGTGGTTTGCGCACAATTAGTACTAATTTAGCACTATTGGGACTATTTCAGCTTTGCAAATGGGTCTTCCACCATGCTGTTACACTTGTCACTGCATTTTTGGTAACTTTTGTGCCGTTTGAGCTGGAAACACGTTTTTTTTGTTCAAATCTGTAGATTATGCAGCAGAGATTGATGATGTGGCAAATGCGGAAAATGTATAACTATGCGAAAATCGAAACAGTCTCATAATTTCAGTGGCTCTGTTCATACCTCTGGCTAGGTCCAGAAGTGCTCTCAGTGGTTCCTTCTTTTTTGTCTCATGGAGTTTATAATTTAGCTTCTATGGAAACGAGGAAGACTAAACTTGAGGTTACCACTCCACAATACAGACTACCATACCACATAATTACTCTCTATCAATCAATCACTGGTTTGTTAACCGCGATTACTCACCCGTAAGGGTCTCAAGGCAATGGGGAGGCAGGGAGGTGCAGGTTCCAGTCCATCAAGGAGGGGACCTTTCGAAGAGCCAGGTTTAAGGTGTCTCGCAAAGATGGGGAGTGATGTTGTCTGCCTGAGGTGGAGCAGTAGGGCGTTCCATGCTCTGGCCGTGAGGAAGGAGAAGGAGCAGCCTCCTGATATGGTCTTTCTGGCACAGGGAACCATGGTATAGGATAGCTGGGCTGATCTTAGGGTTCTTTGGGGTGCGTGGAAGTTGATTCGGCTGTTGAGGTATGCTGGTCCGTTGTTGTGGAGGGCTTTGTTTGCGTAGGTGAGGATCTTAAAGGTGATACTTGCCTCGATGGGGAGCCAGTGGAGTGTGTGCAGGTGTTGGGAGATGTGGCAGTGTTGTGGTAGGTTGAGGACCAGTCTTGTGGCGGCTTTCTGGATGTTTTGTAGCTTGCAGGTGAGGTTTGTGTTTATTCCGGCGTAGGGTGCGTTGCCATAGTCGAGTCTGCTGGTGACAATTGCATAGGTGATGGTTTTTCGTTGCTGGAGGGGGATCCATTTGAAGGTCTTATGTAGGAGGCGGAGGATGTGGAAGCAAGAGGATGTGACAGCTTTGATCCGGCAGTCCATTTTGAGCTCAGAGTCTAGGATGATTCCAAGGTTGTGTGCGTGGTCCGTGTGGGTGGGTGGGCTACAGAGGGCGGGGAGCCACCAGGTGTTGTTCCAGACATCGGGGTGTGGGCCCATGATGAGTACTTCTGTTTTGTCGGTGTTGAGTTGAAGGCAGCTGCTTTTTATCCATTTGGCGACAGCTTCCATGCCTTCTTGGAAGTTGTGTTTGTCTGCATTAGCTTCGTTGGATAGGGAGAGGATGAGTTGGGTGTCATCTGCGTATGAAACAATGTTGAGTCTGTAAGTTTTGACGATGGGGGCAAGAGGAGCCATGTAGACGTTGAAGAGCATTGGGCTGAGGGAGGACCCCTGGGGGACTACGCAGGTGTTTGGTGTAGGGTCCGAGAGGAAAGGGGGGAGTCTGACCCACTGTGTTCTGCTGGAGAGGAAAGAGTAGATCCACTCGAGGGCCTTGTCCCGGATACCTGAATCGTGGAGTCTACGTATTAAGGTGCAGAAAGATACTGCATCAAAGGCCACTGAGAGGTCGAGAAGGATGAGGGCTACTGTTTCTCCTTAGTCCAGTAGGGAACGGATGTCGGCTGCTGTGGCAAGGAGGGCGGTTTCTGTGCTGTGTTTTTTTTTGAAGACAGATTTGACGGGTTGAGGATGTTGTGCTCTTCGATGAAGATGGCGAGTTGGCTATTGATGGCTTTCTCGATAATTTTTGGTGGGAACGGGAGCAGGGAGATGGGTCTGTAGTTTTTGAGGTAGGTGGGCTCCACTGAGGGCTTCTTCAGGAGGGGTTGATCTCAGCGTGTTTCCAGTCATCCGGGAAGGAGGCGTTCACCAGGGAGCCGTTGATGGTATGGTGAAGATGGGTGTGATGGTGTTGGTGGCTCTGTTGAAGATGTGGTGGGGGCAGGGGAATGGGTTGATTTCATCATCTTCAGTGTGTCTTCGGTGGTGAGGGCTGTCAAGCTGTCAATCGTTGGCTTCAGGGTATCAGGGTGGCTGGTGGGGGTTCAGTATGTTGGTTGTATTCGTCGAAGTTGTCGTAGATGTTCTTGATTTTGCTGTGGAAGAAGGAGCTGAGTTTGTTGCAGAGATCTTGTGAGGGGGGAATGTCAGTTGACTCGCTGGTGGGTTCTGCGAACTCTTTGATGATGTTGAAGAATTCTTTGCTGTTGTGTGCGTGTGTGGAGTTTCTGTCTTCAATTGCAGTTTCCCTCGTGTTTCTGATGAGCTGGTTATCGGCGGTGGTGGCGGCTTTCTGTGGTTTGGAGTTCCTCCAGGTCTTCTCCAGCGGCAGCAGGTGCACCTGGACTCTCGGAGTTCGGGGGTAAACCATCTAGCTTTCTTGGTGTGTGCGTTGTGGTTCTTCTTGAGGGTGGCTATGGTGTTGATGCTGTCGGTGATCCATCTGTGTAGAGTTTGGGCGGCGGTGTTAGAGGCGTCGTCTTCTGCGGTGGTCGGGGTGGAGTTGCTGAGTGAGGAGGTGAGTTGGTCGTCAGTGATTTTGGTCCAGTTTCATCATGGGAGCAGGTGCTGGTGTCTGTGGATGGTGAGTGTTCTGAAGGTGAAGTGGATCCATCGATGGGCTGTCCACTGGAATTCGGTGGTGTGGCTGATAGTGATGGAGTTTCCTGTTGTTAAGAGGGGGTCGAAGGTGTGTCCCACTGAGTGCGTGGGTTCGGTCACGATCTGTGGAAGTGCAATGTTGTGGAGTTTGTCCAGGAGGGATGTGGTGTTGGGGTCTAGTTGGTTGTTGAGGTGGAAGTTGAGGTCTCCCAGCAGGGTGTAGTTGGTGGATGGGATGGCATGCAGGGAGATGATGTCCGTGATGGAGTTGCGAATGGTCCCCGGGGTTCCGGGGGTCGGTAGATGAGGTTTCCCCAGAGGGTGGTGGTAGGGCTGGCCAGTATCTTGAAGTGCAGGTGTTCCATCAGGTCCGTGGGCTCGTCAGGGAGTTTGCTCGGGTGGAGGGTTGATTTGTGGACAACGGCAGTTCCTCCTCCCGGGCAGGTGGGGCGGTCCTTCTTGGAGATCTTGTATCCGTGGGGAATGACTATGGCAATGTCTGGTCCTGAGGTGGTGTTGGTCCAGGTTTCTGTGAAGAATGCTACGTCTGGGGTGGTGCTGTCGGGAAGGTCCCAGATTTCAGTGGCGTGTTTGTTGAGTGATCTAACGTTGAGGAGGATGCCTTGTAGGTTCTTCAGTTCTGGTGTGTTCTTGTGGTGGGTTGTGCTGGGTCGGTGTTCCTGGTGGTGCAGTAGGTGTGCCGGCAGCAGTGACAGCTGAAGGGTCCGTGGGTGTCGGCTGGTGATGCTAGCTTGTAGTTGTTGCTGTGGCCTGGGTTGAGTGCGTGGAGTGCCGCTGGGTCATAGCATTGGTGGTGCGGAGGTGTAGGGTTCCTGGTGCTGGTCATGGTCGGATCATGGATGGGTGCAGACTGGCTTGTCTTTGGTGCACCAGTGGCACACCCGCTGCGCTCGGCCGCCATTAAGTAGGGGTCGGGTTGGCTGGACAGCTGGGAGGCGGGAGCAGGGGGTAACTTGATTGGGCCGGTCGCGCTGGTCATTCTGGGGGAGGGGCCGTGGGGGCAGCAGCGTTGGGGAAAAATGGGTGGAAAGGGAAAAGAGAGGAATAAAAGTAGAATCATGCAGAAAAGTGCAAGAAAAGTGGAGGAAAGAGATAGGAGAGTGAAAGGGCAAGATTAAAATGAGGGTAAAACGAGTGAAACAGAGAGGAAAAGCGGAGCGAGAAAAAGGAGACAGAGGTCCACTGGACTAACAGGGATGATGCGCAGGTATAACCTGCGGGTGGAGGGGGGCCTTGAACAGCAACACTCGAGAGTGCAGGGGCTCGGGGGAGGCCTCACTTAATGGTAGAGCTGCAAGGGTGGGAGAGCAATTTCACTGACAATGAGTCAGTGGTCTTGCTCCATAACACATAATACATAATCCCACTCTACATAACTCATATACACTAAATACCACATACTTTCTATCCACATAATTCCACTACACACAGTGTACATCCCCTCCACTCCAAAAAACATGAGTAAAAACCGTTTGCATTAACAACGCCAATGGCTCTAATTCCCGCAAATGAGAAGCCTATTACATTGCAATTGCTTCTTTGACTAGAAGTCACATTTGCATAATGATGGAGAAAGGGGGCTGGGCCTCCGACCAGCACTCAGGAATTACGCTGCGTAGGACTTACCAGGAGGGATTTTTGGACCCCAAAGTCCCTAAGGAGTAAAGTGGACTTCATTCCCCAACCAGTATTGTGCTAGGAGGTGCGTTTGCAGAGTGGTGGAGAAAGGGGGGCCTGGCCTCCGAAGACCTCTTAGCAATCCCACTGTGTGGGACATACTGGAGGAAACAGGAGGGGTAGTTGGCCCCCAAAGATATCTTTGGGGGCCAACTACCCCTCCTATTACCTCCAGTAAATCCCACACAGCAGGATCGCTAAGTTCTCATAGCTGGACAAACCCCTTTACCTACCACTTTGAAAACGCACTCCCTGATGCACTCTTAAATGGGGAGTGTAGTCCCCTTCACTGCTGGGGGGGTCCTTAAGTGCCAACAAGCCTACCTGTTACCTCAAGTAAGCCTTCACACAGTGGGATTGCTGAGAGGTAGACACCGACCATTCCCCCTTCTTCCACAACTCTTCAAAAATGCCTCCTGGGGCACTGCTGCTTGAGGGATTAGGTCTACTTCAGTACTGAGGTCCTCAGGACACAAGGGGACCTCATTGCCCCACCAGCAGTGTGCCAAGAGTTGTGTTTGCAGAGTGGTGTAGAAAGGGGCTTGGCCTCCTACCACCTCTCAGTAATCCCACTGTGGTGGGCTAGTTGGCCCCTAAGTACCCTCACCAGTGCAGGGGACTTCATCCTACAACCCAGAACGCGCCAAGATGTGCGTTTGCAGAGTGGTGCAGGGAGGGGACGGGGCCTCCAGCAAGTTGCTGGTTTCTTTTTTTATTTTTTTTATTTTAACTAACATGCAGCTCCCTTTGCCCAAAAGCAATTCTGCTTCACTTCATGGAAACAAGAGCAGTTTTCCTTCTCTTGCTTCCATGAAGTGAAGTAGAAGTTTGCTATGGCAGGGCGAGAGCAGTGCTCCTGCCCTGCCACAGGAAACTGCAATGTCTCTGGTGTGGACACCCCTAGACATTGCTGTAGCCATGGAGGGGGGGTGTGTGGCTCCCCTCCCATCAGATTTAAATGCCCAGGAAGTTGGTAGTCCCCGGGGCTCACGTGGGCCCCATATGCCCCAGGGGCCGCTACCTCCCCGGGACTTGAATTAAATGCAGGGGGGCTACACGGCCCCCCCACAGCCCCAGGGACCACCACCCTCCCTGAGCTGTTTTTAAAAGTAAAGTGGTGGTGGCCTTACTCCTGGAGTCTTAAATGACCCTTGCATCTCCACCCCCCAGGGCCAGCTCCAGCAATGTCCCAGAGAGCCCACCCTACGGGACATTGCAGTTTGATATGGCTTGGCAGGAGAGCTGTGCCCACCATGCCATAGCAAACTCTGCTTTGCTTCATGGAAGCGAGAGCAGAATTGTTCTTGGGCTGAGGGAGCTGTATGTTAGCAGCTCCCTTTGCCCAAAAGCAATGTCCATTCCCGCAGGAGACGGGGAGCTGGCAGTGACCGCAGGGGTCTTGAGGCTCCCCTGCAGTACACAAGGACATGGCCATGCCCTGGGGCATGAGGTCCCCAGGGCCGAAAATGGGGGACCCTGTTTTAAAAAAGGCTGGGCCTTGGGGGATGGGGTCTGGGGGCACAAAATCAGCCTCAGGAGGGGGGCTGTGCGGCCCCCTCCCGTTATCTTATAAAAAATTAAAAATGGGTCAGGCCCCAGGTGATGGGGTCCCCGGGGCCCAATAGCGCGAAGAGAATGGAGGGCCACACAGCCCCCCTCCTGAGGCCAATTTCTGCCCCGGGACCCCCATCCTTCGGGGCTTGGACTCTTTTTTTTTTAAACGGGGTCTGCGTGACCCCCCTAACTGGACCATTTTCATCCCCGGGGACCCCATACCCTGGAGCAAGGCCATGTCCTTGGGTACCGCAGGGGAGCCTCAAGGCCCCCGTGGTCCCTGCCAGCTCCCCATCTCCTGCGGGAGTGGGCATTACACAGAAAAAAAGGAAACCCGGAAACTCGCCAGAGACCCGTCCCACTTTGTTCACTACTCTGCAAACATGCCCCTGGCATGCTCTTGGTTGGGGGGTGAAGTCCACTTCACTGCTGAGGTTCCCTAGGTGCCAACGAGCCCACCAGGTAAAAGGCCACGCCACTTTGTTAACCACTCTGCAAACATGCCTCTTAGCGGAAACGGGAATGTTAGAGTTAGGCTAACAATTCACATGTACAAAAACAGAGAAATTCAGCCTTTATAGTTAGCTATAACTCCCGCTTCTGCAATGCACTGGTTATGACCTCACATATTACATCACTCATGACATAGTCAGTGACATCACTGATGACAACCCTGATGACATCTCAAATGACATCACTAATGACACCAGTGATTACATCATACACACCATTTCTGACACACCCACTCACACCCCTATAGAATCTTTTATACACCCACTGCCACTCCCACACAACCATTGACAAACCCATTCAGAGAGCCATGTACTTACACACTCACTCACTGATACATTGATCTATACACACATCAACTCGCTCACCCATAGACCCACTCACTCACTATTCAGGCTTTGACATATCCACTCATACAGGCACACAGGCGCTGACACACTAAGTGAGTCACCCATAGAACTACTCACACACCTAGACACTCACCTATACAGTCAATCATACAGACACTTACTCACCCAATCAGTTACACACCCACCCACTTACTTACTCATACAAATAGTAACACATACACACTCAGCTATACAGTCACTGACAAAAGCATGCACTCAATTTAGCCACTCTCACATTCACTCACTCACTCATACAGTCACTCACATACCTTGTCACTCATGTATACTGCCTTTCACATTCTTTTTTTTGTTTTTGCATATTTATATAGTGCCAACTCGACCTGAAGGTATTGGAGCGCTTTACATGAGCACCGTATTTACATTACACATTCAGGCACGGGGAGATTAAGTGATTTGCTCAGAATCACAGGATGTGGACGCGACCCCGAGGCTCGAACCCTGGTTTCCAGCACCAAAGTCGGCAGTCTAGCCGATGGACCACATCCTCTCAGTTACTCACCCATAATGATACATGCACTCAATCACTGACACAGCCATACAGACACTCACTCCCCCATTCAACTACTCACACACACAACAGTACCCCCATACAGCCACTGACTCACCCACTTACTGATCCATACAGGCAGTCACACACTTCCTCACCCACAAACACAGAAACCCAGACAACCATAGACGTAGTCAGACAACCAATCAGTCACCCATATAGCCATTCACGTACCCACTAACACACTCATACACCCATTTAGACATTAACTGACAGACAGATACACACATTCACACAGTCACTCACTCACCCATACATTCACGGAGACACCTAATCACTCACTTAAATAGTCAGTCACGCACCCACTGAGTCATTCATGCAGACACTTATACCCCACTGATTCACCATACAGGTGAATGCAGTATGTTATAGAAATAAATACTGTTGTTTATAAATAAAGGTTGTTTAACAACACCAAACTATGGTGGGGCATACGGTATAGTGTACTTGTGCATTTAATACCACATATGGTGCATTTCAGGGGTTTCTTGGTTTTGTATCAGCTTGACAATAACTAACCTTCAATTGTGTTTTATTCTGTGAATTCTATATAGGTAAAACTGTAGCTTGACAATATCAGCATTTCTGCAGTTACTTGTTTAAATATATTATTTTGTAGTGAAAGTGCAAATTCTTTCTATCATTCTCATTTTTGGTTCGAGAAGGCTTTGAATTAGATGTCAGTTCTTAAACACATTTTCTTATAATCTAGTAAAACAAATGGAAATGTATGCTTGCCTTCCTGAATTTAATTGTTAGAAGACATCTTGAGATATTCTATGCATGCGTTCAATTTCACTCCAAGAGATGCACTCTGGAAGCTCAAATATTAAAAGCGTTTTCAACAGGGTAGGTATGTAAATTTCACTTTGCATAGTGATTGGAAACAGGCAGGGAATATGACACATTTTAAGCTTAAGTCTAAGAATGCCTAATGAATTCATACCACGGTCCTTATCTGTTCAGTAGAATCTGGTAAAATAAGAACCAAAGTATATCTTACTTATAATTTCATTTTACCCAGTAATCCAAATATTCTGTGCTAGCTCCATTCAAAAGCGGAAAATATACTGAAAGTGCGGAAATATTAAAAGCTCTTTCATTCCTAAATAGTTTGAAATTATGTTTTTCATCGTGAATTGGCAATATGCAAGAAAGATAACACATTTTACACTTCCAGTTAAAATTGCTTAATGGGGACGAAGCTGCACACTTTAGCTCTTCAACCCACATCTTTCAATCAGCCTCCATATTCGGCAGCACATTTTCTTTTTGTTTTGAAAGCGACTGGACATTCCTCAATCATTTATTTTCCTTAGAAAGGTTAAAACAAATTATTATTCCGTTTGTGCATTGGTCTAATTTTGAGGATTCAATATGTATGTGTCTTAAAGGCTCATTTTCTGCACAGTACAAAATCGAGGTGCAATACTGATAGAATTCACCACCCTGTTGTAAGTTATGCAAAATGTCCATTGCTTCCTGAACAGTTGGTAACAGCAAACAGGTTTTTGCCATTTAGTTGGTCTCTCATATGGTGAAACCGCATCATACAGCAGTTTACTACACTATCGATGTTATTGGGTGAGAGAGGAGTAGCACACACCACTGACGCTTTTTTGTTTGAAACAGGTGCACATCAATTAACTCCTTAGGCCTTTTATCTTACAAATCTAAAGCCTCACTATACAAAATATCACCTACTGTTACCGGCCCCCTACCCCTGAAACCCCCACACATGTATCCTGCAAATGTCTACCTCCTACCCAGCTGCACTTCTGCAATTGTGACCTTCAACTTCCACTACCGCTTATCCCTGAATCTATTAACATATTAACTATCTTAACTTCCTATCGCTTAACTTTTTTTACTTCCTCCCTTGTCCAGATGTGAGCTTGTTGACACTCTCCCTTTTATCCTGGTTCACGGATGACATCAACTATAAAATTATCTAAATCTGTGTAAAGCTTATCGGCGAACCGCCATTCAGAAAAAGACCTAGACCTAGAGCTTGACTTTTTCAGACCTTCTCACCACTAGTCCCTGCTGCTTCACTTGCAAATATTCAAAGTTCTAGCCCGAGACCTACTTCAACTGCCTGAAAAATGTCTGCACTGTCATGCTTCAAGGCAGCGTGCTCAACCCTACCCAGACTTTCCTCCCTGAAGAAAAATCATATCTCCCTATTAATCTTTCTCCTGGCCTTATCGATAGCTGTGATCTTCTTTTCTCCTGCCATTCTCTCCTTGGAACACATTCTGTCCACATGACGTAACACCCCACCCACTGCTGCTTGATTTCCCTCAAGTCCTTCTTGATCTCCTTTAACAAGGCCAGGCATTTGCTTACCACCATGTCATGTTATCCTGTTTGAATTACTAAAACATTTGGGCATCTATGTCTTCTAAACAAATTGTTCAAACAGTGTAAAAGCTCCCTCCGATACATGCCCCCTAAATGTGTGCCTTATCTTCTTTGTGTCTCGTGCCTCTCCACCCACCAAATAAACAAGTGGCCCACAATCCAAATTGATAGCTCAGCAGGTTCAGGGCCCAGGGCCGCATCTGGAAAACAGTACATGTAAGAAATGGAAAAAGCGACAATGAGGGGCCGATTCCGATCCTGGAAAAACTGGGTACGAATCGTCGGACGGAGCGTTTTCTCCGTCCGACTCGTACCCGGGAAAAATACCTTACAAACATGCAAGTACGATTCGTACGGAAACAGCATTTCTGTACGAATCGTAAAAAACACCGACCGGCAAAAAAACACATACAAATCTGATCCGGGACACCGCGTACGCGACATTCGCACGGAGTCAGGCAGCGTTTTACGGATCAGCAAGTACGATTCGTACCCACAGCACTTCGCACGGCAACATTTTTACGGGACCCAAAAAGTGCCAGAAAAGCTAAGTACGCCGCGATGCACGGCGAAAAGGGGGCCCGGGACGCACCGTACCCCCATCCCTACACGTCCGCACCGTACCCCAGCATCCCCCCATGTCCGCACCGTACCCCCAGCCCCCCCATGTCCGCACTGTACCCCCCGCTCCCCATGTCCACGCCGTACCCCCAGCCCCCCCATGTCCATGCCGTACCCCCACCCCCCGTAGGGTAGGTACGGAGCCTACCCCCACCCCGTAGGTACGGTGCATACCCCCACCCCCATAGGTATGGTGCGTACCCCCACCCCCGTAGGTACGGTGCATACCCCCACCCCCGTAGGTACGGTGCGTACCACCCCACCCCGTAGGTACGGTGCGTACCCCCATATGTATGGTGCATACCCCCACCCCCAAAGGTATGGAGTGTACCCCCACCCCCGTAGGTACGGTGCGTACCACCCCACCCCCGTAGGTACGGTGCGTACCCCCCGTATGTACGGTGCGTATCCCCCACCCCCATAGGTATGGAGCGTACCCCCACCCCGTAGGTATGGAGCATACCCCCACCCCCGTATGTACGGAGCGTACCCCCACCCCCGTAGGTACGGTGCGTACCCCCACCCCCGTAGGTATGGTGCCTACCCCCCGTATGTACGGTGCATACCCCCACCCCCGTAAGTACGGAGCGTACCCCCACCCCCGTAGGTACAGTGCGTACCCCCGTATGTACGGTGCATACCACCCCCCCATAGGTACGGAGCGTACCCCCACCCCCGTAGGTACGGAGCATACCCACACCCCCGTAGGTACGGTGCGGACCCCCAGCGCTGGGGTACCTACGGGGGTGGGGGTACGCTCCATACCTACGGGGGTGGGGTGGGGGTACGGCGCGTACTTGGGGGGTGGCTGGGGGTACGCGCGTACTTGGGGGGGTGGGCTGGGGGGTGTTCGGCGCGAATGCGGGCACATGTTTGGACGTCTCCATGCTTGCCATGGGAGTTCGCTCCGTACGGTGTTTTTTCCATACGGTGGTGCATTCGGACGGACGGGACGGATCGTACTTGCGCGCTTGGACTTCAGTTTACCGATTCGTACGTAAAACTGTCCGGGGACGTGTCGGACACTTTTTCCGACCCGGGGACGTGTCGGGGAATTTTCCCACTGCGATTCATATGGATTTTTTAACATACGAATCGTACTTGCCAGTTTGTACGGGACTTGTACGATTCGTACGTAAAAAAATCCGGAAACGATTCGTACGGGGAATATTTTTAACGGATCGGAATCGGCACCTAAATGTCAACAATCACCACCTCCAGTCTCATCTATCTTCTAACACAGTCAGAAGACCACCTACCTAAATTCATGATGCCAGTTTCACTGAGGAACTGTGAAACCTTTCCTGCATTTACCAGGGGTTAAACGCCTGGCTCTTCTAAGCCTCTCACTTGGGGCCAGTACAAACCGAATCCCATGCCAGCTGCAGCATCAGAATAAATCTCAACATTCCACTCAAACTCTTTCTGGGCAACCAACAAAACACAATTGAAATAATCGAAAACTGATGTCACATGCAAGAGTCCTCTTGTGCTCCTGCTGACGTGATATTGGGGACGATAGAGACACACCTTGTCACCTACAGAAAGTCCTACTTGTTCTGATGACCTTGCATGCAAAGTTCAAATGCCCCAACACCATATGTACATCAGGTAAACAGACATAATATCGAATTCAAAATATCGAGAGGACAGAATATCGAGTTTTTAATATAGAATGGACAGAATACCGAATTGCCAAAATATAGTGGTGAAGAATATCGAAAATCAGGTAAGAAATACAATATTATTGAAATAATTTTTGTATATTGCTAATTAATTTATTCTTAATTAATTATTAATTGGTATACATTTTATTTTTTAATTTTTGGTATTGAAAATTAATTGGTTGTTAATTAATTATTAATTGGTAAATAATTTGTATTAATTGGTAATTAATTAGTATTAATTGTTTAATTGATAATTATGTTAATTGTATTAATTGATTATTTGTAGCAGTTTGTGGGTTTATAGGGGAATATGGTGGGAATTAATTTAACTGTAAATAATTAATTATTGAAATAATTTTTGTATATTGCTAATTAATTTATTCTTAATTAATTATTAATTGGTATTGGTTTTATTTAATAATTTTTGGTATTGAAAATTAATTGGTTGTTAATTAATTATTAATAGGTTATTAAGAAAAAAATATTGGTATTTATAATAAATACATTTTTAAATATTGAGTGATTGGTAATGAATTTTAATATTTTTATTTGGTATTAATAATTTATTTATTTTTTATAAAATATTAAATTATTAATTTCCCTACTATTGCACTCTCTGGAGTGGGAATAGTAATTTTTACCCCTACGCTATCCAACGCTTTCCCTACTATTGCACTCTTTGGAGTGGGAATAGTAATTTTTACCCTCCCGCTATCCAACGCTTTCCCTACAGTTGCACTCTCTGGAGTGGGAATAGTAATTTTTACCCCTACGCTATCCAACGCTTTCCCTACTGTTGCACTCTTTGGAGTGGGAATATTAATTTTTACCCCTACGCTATCCAACGCTTTCCCTACTGTTGCACTCTCTGGAGTGGGAATAGTAATTTTTACCCCTACGCTATCCAACGCTTTCTCTACTGTTGCACTCTTTGGAGTGGGAATAGTAATTTTTACCCCTACGCCATCTGACGTTTTCCCTACTGTTGCACTCACTGGAGTGGGAATAGTAATTGTTACCCGTACGCTATCCAACGCTTACGCTAGAGTTGCACTCACTGGAGTGGGAATAGTAAATTTTACCCTCCTGCTATCCAACGCTTTCCCTACTGTTGCACTCTCTGGAGTGGGAATAGTAATTTTTACCCCTACGCTATCCAACTCTCTCCCTACTGTTGCACTCTTTGGAGTGGGAATAGTAATTTTTACCCCTACGCTATCCAACGCTTTCCCTACTGTTGCACTCTTTGGAGTGGGAATAGTAATGTTTACCCTCCCGCTATCCAACGCTTTCCCTACTGTTGCACTCTCTGGAGTGTGAATAGTAATTTTTACCCTTACGCTATCCAACGCTTACCCTACAGTTGCACTCACTGGAGTGGGAATAGTAATTTTTACCCCTACGCTATCCAACGCTTTCCCTACTGTTGCACTCTTTGGAGTGGGAATAGTAATTTTTACCCCTACGCTATCCAACGCTTTCCCTACTGTTGCACTCTCTGGAGTGGGAATAGTAATTTTTACCCCTACGCTATCCAACGCTTTCTCTACTGTTGCACTCTTTGGAGTGGGAATAGTAATTTTTACCCCTACGCCATCTGACGTTTTCCCTACTGTTGCACTCACTGGAGTGGGAATAGTAAATTTTGCCCTCCCGCTATCCAACGCTTTCCCTACTGTTGCACTCTCTGAAGTGGGAATAGTAATTTTTACCCCTACGCTATCCAACGCTTTCCCTACTGTTGCACTCTCTGGAGTGGGAATAGTAATTTTTAGCCCTACTCTATCCAACGCTTTCCCTACTGTTGCACTCTTTGGAGTGGGAATAGTAATTTTTACCCCTACGCTATCCAATGCTTTCCCTACTGCTGAACTCACTGGAGTGAGAATAGTAAATTTTACGCTCCCGCTATCCAACGCTTTCCCTACTGTTGCACTCTCTGGAGTGTGAATATTAATTTTTACCCCTACGCTATCCAATGCTTTCCCTATTATTACACTGTCTGGAGTGGGAACCGCTTAAATGCAGACCTAAGGTCTCTCCTGGCCATGTGTGTCCTTTTTCCCAGTTGTTCGACGAGTGACAGCAACATCTGCAGATGAGCTAGATACTGATGAAATCTCATCTGCTATGAAATCATTCATCTAGTTCCCTTCAAGTGATGTATAAGGTGAAATTAGCCCATCCCTTTTTTGGAAAGACAATCAGGTCTGCCATTGGCAAGTCATGAAATGATCTCTCGATTCTGCCCTTCTGAATTTCTTTGTGGAGCTTTTCCCTTACAACCTGCTTATGTGCCTTGGCAGATTTAATATTTATGGCCCATCCACGTGCACCGCACCCTTGTACCTCAGCCTGAATACCCAGTGAAAACCTTCCTTTAACAGTTTAGCGTCCTCCCTGATGTCAAAGTGTTCCAACCATAAATCCAGCTGTTCTAGGTTAATTGATGTATGAGCCTTTAACTTGGCATTATGCTTCAAATCAATGTTCCCCAGTTGCCCTTGGTAGCTTTCCGCTGCCTGATAGCAGTGTATGCGCATTTGAGTACTTGTGTCTGAGCTTGCAGTATTTTCTTGTACCTATACCTTTGTTAAAGACCCAGCAGGCACCGAGTACCCCTCTGTGTCCTTTTGTTGCTATCCCCACCCTACTCCGAATGGGAACCCCTATGAAAGGGCCGGTATACTATGGTGAGACCACTATCAGTAAATTTGTATGGCCCCATCGTATGATGCCAGAGATTGGAGTCAATTTCCCCCCCCATTTACTTTCAGAGTTAAGGGCAAAACTGGCCTAAACTCGTCATTGTATTGTGCCCAGGCATATCCTCCATAGGTGATCTGTGTTTTCCTGTTTACTCCCATGTATTTGAATAATGCTACACACCGCTCTGGGAACTTTTCGCAGTATACACTCTTGAAGATTAAGAAGTCCGCAATTCAGTTTTCAACTGTGATTGCCATTTAAGGCCTTTTTGACAACTCAAAGTCTTCTTCCTTTGATCCCTCTTTGGCCCTAAGCCCCCTGTGTAGTAGTTTAAACATTTCCACATACTTCCCCTCCATATTTTTTCCATCGTAGACATCATCAAGTGCACACCTAGTGGCTTAGTCAACCCCATGTATGGCAACTTCTTGAGCTTAATTCTTTACTCTCTACCTCTCTATAAGTATTTTAATCTGCACTCTGATTTTCTACTTAAGACTGCTAGTACTACCACAGTGAAAATAGCTTTTTGGGCCATGTTACTGTAGGGACATATTAATATTAATTTTCCCCATGTCTCACTCTTAAATACCATGCCTCCTACCAGGTGGGTTCAAATGCCTATAAAGTAGTTACTTACTAATATTTAAAAGGGAGAGTTTTTACCTGTCAAAAAGATTATTTTAACAGGTTGCACTGCAGGTTCAAACTGCAGCTGTCAGGCTACAATGACATTATTGTCCTTGTCACACTAGTGTATGGCACAATGGGGTACATGCATCAAGGTAAGGAATTGCGAATCATTAATAGCGATTTTTAAGGAATCGCTATTAAAGACTCGCAATTCATTATGCATGTAGGAACCGCTAAATAAATCGGGCTTCCTACAAATTCCCTATTAGCAAATTGCAAATAGCGATTGGCTAATAGGAAATGCCTTTCCATTTATTCCTATGGGCCTAGAGGCCCATAGAAATAAATGGGAAGGCATTCGCAATTTGCGATTACCAAATGGGTAATCGCAAATTGCGGATGCAATTTCAAGGGTGCTATGGGGCCAAAAGACCACCCTGATGCACCTCCAAAGTTGGCATGTTTGCACATGTGGTGCACACACATTCCCAAGGGCATGTGTGTGCGCCACATGGCATTTAGAAAAATGCTAATTTGTGCATTTTTCTGAGGAATTGCAAATTACCATCAACTTGAAGTTCCTTAATGCAAAGACGCAATCTGAGATTGCTTCTTGCATTGCATTTAGGGAATCACAAATTGCGATTACCTATTTTGCGATTGGGTTTGGGTTTGAGGCATCCCAAATGGCTAATTACCGGTTGCAAAGGGGCCGATTCTACGAATCGGCCCATTTGAGACCGGTAATTAGATTGATGCATGTGCCCCAATAAGTTTTGCAGTCTTCAGCTGAATTTTAACTTTCCATGCCATGCGTGCAGTTTCCACACCATATACTATGGCCTTATGGAAGAGCCAAACATGCCAGACATTGATTAGCCAATGTCTACATATGATATTGGTCAGGGCATACACATTGTACATGTGACAGCAGTACCATAGTGTGCAGAGTCTAAAAGCCAATAAAAAAGTCCACAAACATTAGGGGTGATCATGCACAAAGGGGCAATTTCTCATATAAAAGCTATTTTCCCTGTAGCAGGATTGTCTATTTCATAGCAAAAGATTGGGTTACCATATTAAATGTAATAATTTTATTTCTGCTTAAGAAACTGCTTAAATGGTAATTCATGGACTTGTTCAAATATGTATTACAAGCCCAATTCACTGGTGATGTGAGATTTGCAATAAACATTTTCGAACAGGGATGTTTAGAAAGTCACTTGTTCACCACCAAAAGCCTTGAATAGCCCCTTGATGAGGTGTGAATGTGTCCCAGAGGTAACACAAAGATCTTGGGTATGGTGAGGTGTTCTGTTCCTCTGGCAGGACCTCCATCTGTCCTAGTCCCAGGAACTTAATTAACTTCAAAGAGGCATACCTAGAGGCTCATTAGGATGGCGGGCGGAAAAGTACCCCGACCACCATGGAAGCAGAAAACAACCGCCCGCCGGCACCGCGGGAAAACCGGCAGCCAAATTAGGATTAACTGCCAAAAAAATCAGACCGCGGCGCTACGAGGCCAAGAAAAACCGCCAGTAGCGGGCGGAGATGGACAAAATCCGTCCACGGCGGTCGGAATCGCGGCAGAAAACAACAACCTGCCGCAAGTATAGCGGAGACACTGCAGTGGAAATTAGTTAATCCCCCACGGTCCCGGGGTACGTACTGCTGTCTCCGACAGCCGTGGATGCACAATGGGATGAATGGGAGAGCCAGCGGAAGAGCTGCAGCACAGTCACCGCGGCGGACGAACCGTCAAAAATATGGCGGACAAAGCCAAAACCCCACAAGAAGGCCAAAAAGTGCACACAGAAAACTAGCCATGCCTCCCAAATACACAAAACACACACCAATAACACAACCACATCACAAAACGAAAAATACAAAACCCAGGACAACACACCTGTCAGCAACACCCCAATTGAGCACACCCACATAGCTGAATATAAAACCAGCCCCTTCCCTGACCACAATCCCTTGCAAAACTCCAGGCGAGAAGGGACACATACCACAGCTGACAGGAGAGGCAAAGGACACAACATCAGCAGCCACACCACAAACAGCACCACCACCACCTCCACACCAGCACAACTAACCCCCCTGCACAACACACACCATACACAGCACAACCACAACCACCACTTACACTCCTGCACCCACAATCACTTTGCACACCAAACACCATGGCCACACAGAAAATGCCCAAATTCACTGAGAGTGAGTTGAAGGTCATGGTAGATGAGATAGTCAGAGTGGAACCACAGCTTTTTGGTAGCCTGGTCCAACAGACACCATTAGCCACAAGGACACAAATGTGGGCTAGGATAGTCCAAAGGGTCAATGCAGTAGGGACCACCCCAATATCAAAAAAGGAGATCATGAAGCGGTGGCATGATCTGAAGAGGGTGGTCAAGGAGAGGAGGAGCAAGAACCGTGAGCTGGCTCAGAGGACTGGCGGTGGCCCTTCCATTCCACAAAAACCATTCACACCATGGGAGGAGAAGGTGCTTGCCATACTGCATCCAGAGAGTCTCACAGGAGTAGCCAGAGTAGTGGAGGCTGGTAAGTACAAACAAATGACTACCGCCACCCTGCAATGTACTGCCTTGCACAACTACAAAGCTACACCACCTAGGACACATACCATCCATCTGCACCACACACTCACAAAAACATGGCTCACAGATCCAACATTCACCCACTCCCATTCACCCCAAACATAGCTAACAACATAACCATGGGGGCATGAGTACAGGCAGACAGCACTACAACAACCACCAGGCCCCCTGGTCCACAGCCTAGCAAGATGGATCCCTCCCACCACCCCACCCAGAAACATGTGTCAGCCATTACACAACCCTCATCAAACTTAGAGGTAGGTAGCCATCTTCCAAGGGAGGGTGTTTGTGGCTGGGAGGGCTGCACTACTACTCCCAACATTCCCTCTGTCCCACACCTCAGCAGGATGGAGCCCTCCCCCGCCCCACCCAGGAGCAGTTGGAAGCCATTGCAGTACCCCAAACAAACTTAAAGGTATGTAGCCATCTTAACAATGAGGGTGTCTGGGGGTGGGGGGCCTGTACCACTACTCCCACCATGCCCCCTGTCCCACAGTCTAGCAAGATGGATCCCTCCCACCACCCTACCCAGAAGCATGTGTCAGCCATTACACAACCCTCATCAAACTTACAGGTAGGTAGCCATCTTCCCTGGGAGGATGTTTGTGGCTGGGAGGGCTGCACTACTACTCCCAACATCCCCTCTGTCCCACACCTCAGCAAGATGAAGCCCTCCCACCACCCCACCCAGAAGCATGTGTCAGCCATTACACAACCCTCATCAAACTTAAAGGTAGGTAGCCATCTTCACAGTGAGGGTGTTTGTGGCTGGGAGGGCTGCACCACTACTCCCAACATTCCCTCTGTCCCACACCTCAGCAGGATGGATACCTCCCCCGCCCCACCCAGGAGCAGTTAAAAGTCATTGCAGTACACCAAACAAACGTACAGGTACGTAGCCATCTTCACAATAAGGGTGTCTGGGGGTGGGGGTCTGCACCACTACTCCCACAGCCTAGCAAGATGGAGCCCTCCTACCACCCCACCCAGAAGCATGTATCAGCCATTACACAACCCTCATCAAACTTACAGGTAGGTAGCCATCTTCACAGTGAGGGTGTTTGTGGCTGGGAGGGCTGCACCACTACTCCCAACATTCCCTCTGTCCCACACCTCAGCAGGATGGATCCCTCCACCACCCCACCCAGGAGCAGTTGGAAGCCATTGCAGTACACCAAACAAACTTACAGGTAGGTAGCCATCTTCACAATGAGGGTGTCTGGGGGGCCTGCACCACTACTCCCACCATGCCCCCTGTCCCACAACCTAGCAAGATGGAGCCCTCCCACCACCCCACCCCGAAGCATGTGTCAGCCATTACACAACCCTCATCAAACTTACAGGTAGGTAGCCATCTTCACAGTGAGGGTGTTTGTGGTTGGGAGGGCTGTACCACTACTCCCAACATTCCCTCTGTCCCACAACTCAGTAGGATGGATCCCTCCCCCACCCCACCCAGGAGCAGTTGGAAGCCATTGCAGTACACCAAACAAAATTACAGGTAGGTAGCCAGTACGTTCACCCGCCCATTTTTCACAAATTAAATGGTGCCATACGACAACATCAGCCCTCCCATTGCACAAAGAGGCATACCTACCCCATTGCCAAGCACAGTGTGCACACAGGTAAGCTAAGGAAACTGTACCAACCACCAAAGTGTGACACAACAATGCACAAGTAGAAGAAAGTCAGGACACAATCATGCACAGCAACTAGTTACATGTGCATCACCATGGGGCAAGTGCAACAAGGACCATTCGAAAAATATGAAAGCATGTGTGGTGGCACAAATAAAGATATGCACATGATAGGACAAAGGGATGCAGGAGATGACAATGGCCAGTCCATGGCTAGATGTGACGTCTGCTAGGTCAGACAAATAAACTATGATTCTTCAATTAAACACATGTTGTGCCAGGCCCTAGATGGCAACAGGTCCATGTAAATCTCAATTGTGCACGGTTCGCATGGTATGCCTTGACACCTCACACCATGGACAAGTAATGCTTGTACCACTGCATCATGTCATGAAGCACAGTACTGCACAAAGTCAACAATGTGATGATATGTCAGTTGTGCAGTGTACACAAAGTGAATGACACACAGCTAACACAAAGCTTGCCGGGTGCACTGCAATGACCATTTCACATCTGACCCACAGGTGACCAAGAACTCACTGCAGAGGACAACACCAGCAACCTGCAGAGCCAGCCTCCACCCCCAGTACAAGGACTCTCGGATGTTGACTCCCAGGATTCCATGGACGATGACCATCTGGTGTGCCAGGGAGCAACAGGTCCCAGGATCCCATCGTCCCCCCCACCACATCTGCAACAACAAAAACTCCACAGCAGACCCCTGCTGTCATGGCCTGTGCAGCCACCGCCACCACCACCACCACCAATGCTGCCTGCAACACCCTCCCTGTCCCAGAGGATACCCAGCACACACCACCCGACGGAGGAGGGCAGGGAGAGGATGCGGGTGCCCACAGTGGTGACGCAACAGGTCCGTGGCAGCAGGGCAGGTGGGAGGGGCAGGGTCACCCAGGGACACCAGGAGGCTGGGACCCACTCCCTGGTACACATAACCAGAGTCCTGGGTGCATACGAACAGGCCCAGGGACAAACGGGCCAGTCGGACGATCTGTTGCATGAGCTCATCCTGCTGATGAGGTCCATCGACACCCACATGGGACAAATCATGGACCTCCTGGGCCAGCAAGTGGTGGTTCTGAGGGACAGGCATGCGCCACAGACAACACCTCCACCTCCCTCTAGTGGGCTGCACAATGACAGTTCACCATCCTCTCCTGTGCCCACAGAGAGGGGTGAGTCCTCAGACCCCACTGGCCCTGCAGCAGCCTCCCCCTGCCAAACAATGAAGGGGCCGTCTCAAGAAGACCCTGGGAGTATCTGGGGGCCAAGCACCTGCCAGACACCAGTCACGGAGCCAGCCATGATGGCAACCCTCTCCACCAATGCATTGACTCTTTGGACTGTCCTTCCCCCTACTGCCTTGTGATTGGCATCTGTCTGTTGGACTGGGTCACCACAGCAATGTTGTGACTACTCGACTATCTCATCTACCACGACTGTCAACTCACTACTCCACCCCACCCCCAATGGAAATGTACACCCCCCTCGCATCTCACCATGGTAAATAAAATATCCTCACACACATGTTGTTGTGTCTGCTCCGTCTTTATTGCAGGGGTACAGTCTTCAACATGATCACAATGTACCAGGAGCATGGGCTGTATGTAGGCAAGGAGAAGTCGAAGGCACCTAGAGAAACACAACAGAACAACTGTCACTGGTCTGGGTGTGGCATCACAGACATCCCACAAGCCCTAACACCTGGATAACCCAACATGCACATGTCACATTGTCCACCAAGTGTCAACATACACGTCCTGTTGATGATCCCAAATGACATGTCCTAGAAACATTTCCAACCACCACTGAGTCTACAACTGGCTGATGCTACAATTCTCGCATGCCCCTTCACGACAACAGCAATATCATCAGACAATGGGTATGTTGCACAGTGACACCCACTGTCAAGTGAAGTAGCGGGTGATGAGCTGTTCACGCAGGTCAACACCTTCCTCCTCTCCACTGTCCTCATCACTGGACACGGCTTGGTTTGCAGGTTGGGGCCTTGGGTCCTCACCATCATCCAGGAGCAGGGGAATCTCCTTGCGAATAGCTAGGTTGTGGAACATGCAGCATGCTACAACAATCTGACACACCTTCCTGGGCGAGTATGCCAGTTCACCTCTGGTCTTGTCCAGGTACCGGAAACGTGACTTGAGCAGGCCAAAAGTACGCTCCACCACACGATGTGTCCTCCCATGGGCCTCATTGTAGCGGACTTCAGCCGGGGACCTGGGATTCCTCAGTGGGCTCAGCAACCAGGGACGGTTGGGATATGCAGAGTCAAAGTCAAAGTCAAAAGATTTGCTTTATTCGGTTAATATTTAAAACCATCAAAGCACGGTACAATAATTCATGGTACGGGCAGGTACAAAAGAATTTCACAAGAAATATAATACAAAACATTGGCGCAAAACACAATAAAAGTATGTCCAATAAATAAATCTACTTAATTACAATTCTCTAAAAACATTTCTACATCACATTCCAAATATCATAATTAAAAAACGGTACTCCGAAGGCCTGGGGATCATTACTAATAGGATTAAACCCTATTTCTGCGCCTAATAGCACCTGTAATGAAGCTTGCTACCCCAAAACATACCACAGGGGAGTCAAGCATTTGCAAATATACCAATGCAGGCCTCACTTGCACAAAGTTTTGCTTCTTCAGGATAGGCACAATGTATTTTTTACGGAGTAAAGAGTAAAATTCACAAAAGAAAACCATGTGCAACAAATTTTGTTCGGAAGTATTATCACAGGGGCAAGGCCCCAGGGTTCCTTCTTTGAAAAAACCCTTAGGGTGAGCCAAAAGCCAGGGAAGCATGCCATGTTTAAACCTTATTAACAGAAACAGATGAAAAGGTTTGTTTATAAAGGTCAAATAAAATTGAATC
Source organism: Triturus cristatus (assembly GCF_964204655.1). Classification (NCBI taxonomy): domain Eukaryota; kingdom Metazoa; phylum Chordata; class Amphibia; order Caudata; family Salamandridae; genus Triturus; species Triturus cristatus. The sequence continues at coordinate 907,014,546 of NC_140590.1, read as the reverse complement.
CCTCTGTCTGTACTTAGCATGACAAACCTCCTAACTGTCGGCTTTCCCAATTCTTCTTCTTCCCTTAGTGACATGGCTTTGCTCAAGAATTGACTCTTCACGGTTTTTATTTTCATTTTACTCAATGCACATGGCCTATCAAACAATTCAGGGCACCCAAGTGACTTCAGATTATTTCTGACGTACCTAAACCAAGGGATAGACATAGCCCCATCAAGGGACAGGCAATCTTGTACGATAAGTTGACCTAAATTTGGGGGTTGCTAGGCCCACAGAGTCACCTAAGTATGACAAACACAAATAGACATTGCAACATTGCAGAGGCTCAGGGCAGCGGTCACACACACAGCACGCCACATGACTAGGCATACTCACCCACAATCCATGCACGCTCGGGAAGAAGATTAGCCATCAGCTGGGGCACTATGCTGTTCTGCAGGATGTAGGAGTCGTGGGCCGAGCCTGGGAATTTGGCACACACCAGCGAGATGGTCATATCTGCCAGGCACACCACCTGCACATTGATTGAATGTGTTAATGCTTGCGATTGAGGTAAATGTGCTCACTTGCCTGTGGTGGCACAAGACCGACATGGGTGCAATCAATGGCCCCAACAACATTGGGGATGTGTCCAAGGGGATAGAAGTCTCCCTTCACAGCTGGCGACTCAGCACCCCTGGGGAAATGGATGTATCTGTCCTTGTATAGCATCATGGCGGACAGTACATCACGTCGCACCATGCTGAACAACGGTTGTAACATCCCACCAGCACTGACCACAGTCTCCTGGAACGATCCAGTCGCAAAAAAACGCAGTGCTGCCATCACCTTATAAGTAGGGGTGAAAGCTGTTGGATATGTCCTGCGTGGCTGCAGGTGGGGCTCCAACAGATCACAAAGGGTTTTCAGGGTGGCTCTGTCCAGGTGGCATTTCTGTATGATCACAACATCCTCCATGTCCTCCAGCACCGTCAAGTGACGAGTCAAATTTGGCCTCCTCCTAGTGGAGATGATAGTGGACATATGTCAATGCAATACATCATGAGATGTGCCCATCATATCACGTTTTGAATGACACACCGACAACAATGACTGACATTTATAGTGACTAAAAGACCAGCTTACATGGAGGGACACCTTCAGCTACACAAAGGGCACACGTGTCAATTTACACAAGACAAGTACCTCAAACACCACCTTGGGCAATGTGAATGCTCATAGGGATATGGCCACAGTACACATGTGCACACCTGGGAGTCTAGCATCCAGCATATGTGTAACTAATCAAAACCAGTGTCTCATACATAGCTGCTGTATCAGTTACACCTTAATGCATCATTACAAGCTGGTACACATCCACCACACAATGACTACAGTCGGTGCTGGAATGACGAATGTGTTCATGAGCAGACATGAGAGGCAATGCTAAATAGATCATCATTCAATGAGATGAGCATTGCTGTGATTGTCATTGGACCTTAACACATTGACATGTGTACACATTGTACAGTCCAGGACTACACTGTCCTGCTACACCAACATCAAATCCTTAAGTGACATGTGAGTGGGTAGGAGCAAATCTACATTACACACACACAAACATGGCATGTGTAGCCATCAGTGGAGTAAATTGAATATTGGCATTGTGTGCACAATGATGTGCCATTGAACATGTTGGCACTGTGCACTGGTGACGTTTGACAGATGTCCATCGCCATTGTATGGCACCCATATCGCGGTAGCTACCGCCTGGCCCTGGCGGTGTGTCACCAGCACCCCCATTCACACAAGTGCGGTAGTCATAGGCATGGAGACATGTCCATATGGCGGTTGGCATGCTCTGCCACCCAAATCGCGGTGCCTCGTGTCAATGCATGTCACTCATATCGCGGTAGCTACCGCCTGGCCCCGGCGGTGTGTCACCAGCACCCCCATTTACACAAATGCGGTAGTCATAGGCATGGAGACATGCTCATATGGCGGTTGGCATGCTCTGCCACCCAAATTGCGGTGCCTCGTGTCAATGCATGGCACCCATATCGTGGTAGCAACTGCCTGGGCGCGGCGGTGTGACACCAGCACCCCCATTCACACAAGTGCGGTAGTCATAGGAATGGAGACATGCCCATATGGCGGTTGGCATGCTCTGCCACCCAAATCGCGGTGCCTCGTGTCAATGCATGTCACTCATACCGCGGTAGCTACCGCCTGGCCCCGGCGGTGTGTCACCAGCACCCCCATTCACACAAGTGCGGTAGTCCTAGGCATGGAGACATGCCCATATGGCGGTTGACATGCTCTGCCACCCAAATCGCGGTGCCTCGTGTCAATGCATGGCACCCATATCGTGGTAGCAACCGCCTGGGCGCGGCGGTGTGTCACCAGCACCCCCATTCACACAAGTGCGGTAGTCATATGCATGGAGACATGCCCATATGGCGGTTGGCATGCTCTGCCACCCAAATCGCGGTGCCTCGTGTCAATGCATGTCACTCATATCGCGGTAGCTACCGCCTGGCCCCGGCGGTGTGTCACCAGCACCCCCATTCACACAAATGCGGTAGTCATAGGCATGGAGACATGCTCATATGGCGGTTGGCATGCTCTGCCACCCAAATTGTGGTGCCTCGTGTCAATGCTTGGCACCCATATCGGGGTAGCTACCGCCTGGCCCCGGCGGTGTGTCACCAGCACCCCCATTCACACAAGTGCTGTAGTCATAGGCATGGAGACATGCCCATATGGCGGTTGACATGCTCTGCCACCCAAATTGCGGTGCCTCATGTCAATGCATGTCACCCATATCGCGGTAGCTATCGCCTGGCACCGGCGGTGTGCACCAGCACCCCCATTCACACAAGTGCGGTACTCATAGGCATGGAGACATGCCCATATGGCGGTTGGCATGCTCTGCCACCCAAATCGCGGTGCCTCGTGTCAATGCATGTCACTCATATCGCGGTAGCTACCGCCTGGCCCCGGCGGTGTGTCACCAGCACCCCCATTCACACAAATGCGGTAGTCATAGGCATGGAGACATGCTCATATGGCGGTTGGCATGCTCTGCCACCCAAATCGCGGTGCCTCGTGTCAATTCATGTCACTTATATCGCGGTAGCTACCGCCTGGCCCCGGTGGTGTGTCACCAGCACCCCCATTCACACAAATGCGGTAGTCATAGGCATGGAGACATGCTCATATGGCGGTTGGCATGCTCTGCCACCCAAATTGTGGTGCCTCGTGTCAATGCTTGGCACCCCTATCGCGGTAGCTACCGCCTGGCCCCGGCGGTGTGTCACCAGCACCCCCATTCACACAAGTGCGGTAGTCATAGGCATGGAGACATGCCCATATGGCGGTTGACATGCTCTGCCACCCAAATTGCGGTGCCTCATGTCAATGCATGTCACCCATATCGCGGTAGCTATCGCCTGGCACCGGCGGTGTGCACCAGCACCCCCATTCACACAAGTGCGGTACTCATAGGCATGGAGACATGCCCATATGGCGGTTGGCATGCTCCGCCACCCAAATCGCGGTGCCTCGTGTCAATGCATGGCACCCATATTGCGGTAGCTACCGCCTAGCCCGGGCGGTGTGTCACCAGCACCCCCATTCACACAAGTGCTGTAGTCTTAGGCATGAAGACATGCCCACATGGTGGATGGCATGCTCCACCACTAATAAGGCGGTAGCACACACCGGGCCCCTGCGGTGTTTCACCGCCATGTAGCTCACTCTAGAGCCAATCCGAAGCTCGATAGCGGTGGCATGATGCAATTTTGAAGATGGCGGTATGCATGCTCCGCCACCGCGGAGGCGGACATTGGCTGGATTTGAAAGATGCACCATCGCGGTGGCGCACCCCGGGCCCCAGCTTTGTATCACCGCCATGGAGCATGCCCTTACAGCCAATAGGGGCCATGATTGTGGTGACATGATGCAATTTTGAAGATCGCGGTAGGCGTGCTCCGCCACCGCGGAGGCGGACATTGGCTGGACTTGAAAGAGGCAGATCTGGACCATCAATTGCTGCAGCTTGGCACCTTTGAAACTACATATATCTGCACAAAAAAAGGTTTTGGGGAGTGTCCCCATACCAGAAGGGTTAGAGAGGTTGTTCAATTGGAGTACATCCTCCCTGGGTAGAATTTTAATCACAAAAAATACCCCATTGGACCAACTGGGGGTCAGTGGTGTTGGTTAACTAACTACACGCTGGAAACAAGGAAGATAACTAGGCAGAAAAAAGGGGGGAGAGGGAAGAGTAAACAGGGGGCCTCTCTAGTGAAAGGTTGTACCTAACTCAGCTATAAATGTGGGGAGGAAAAACTTTTTATTTAATTAGCCTCACACACCCTAGTGGTGTCATGCTTCATCTTCCGGTCACCCCGACTCCTAAAAGTTGGGGTGGACTCAACCACAGTGTTGGTAGCTCTTTATATAAATGAAGATCAGGGTGGGTTACAGATTAAGAAACCTCAGGCAGACCCCTGGTGTCCCTTTATTCTTGAGTCTGTCTGGGTTATTACATTGTAAAAAGCGGGTCCGTAGGAGTATTATGATCCTAAGACCCAGGTGCCAACATGTTTTAGTCCTGGGTCGCCATGTAAGTCCTGGACTTTCTTCAGGGCAAAGGGATACCCCCTCTGTGAGATTAATTAGGAAGGGATGAGAGGGCAGAGTAGCTACTCCTCGTATGTATGTAACAGTAGATGTGTCTGTTAGCTGTGAATATCCATCTGTGAATAAAAACAAAGGACAACGACAGACAACATACAACATTAAAAATTGACATTGATATAGTATTACTGTTGTGCTTAATACTAATTTGGTGCAAAGTGGAGACCAGACATATAGGCATGCCATAATCATGTGCATGCTATTGTCAACATTCTCATCCCCTCTTGTGCCACTCGTTCCTTCATCTGTAACACACTGATTCTATGTGACAGGTATTTGTGAAGTGGCGATTGTATTCACATGCTAACACTTACTGCGTGTTAGTCTTTGTATATATCAAAGTGTCTGCACCAAGTGCCAGTCTCACAGTAAAACAAATCAGCGTATTTTCCTCAGAAAAGTGCATTAAAAAATCTGTAGTGAGCGTGCATACATACTTCATGTATTCACCTAACCTGTACATTCAACCTCATTCATTCAGTACCTTACCCTGCTTGTGGAGGGTGAGAGTGTCACACAGGACCGGTAGGATACTGTGGGTGGTCCTGAGGTAGCCACAAGGAAAAAGATACGAACGAGTTGAAAGAATGCGGGAGGGAGCCTCTAAGATATGACGATCAAAGGAGCCGATTCTATATCTCATTAGTGCGATCAGACAAAAAGTGTGTCAGCGCCTGTAATTCACTTACTTCAATTAAAGATCTCGCCCCTGCTCCTCAAACCTATTTAGGTACCGGTCCTCGGCTTGTGCGAAGAGGAGCTAGAGATCGGTGATTAAATATCCGAGGAAAGTGCGGGACGGAAAACCGGAGTGCCGGAATCACGCCCCTGGTCGGGTGACCGGAAATGACGTCACTGCAACGTTACGTACAGTATCATTGTACGTTATTGAGATGTGTGGGAGTTGTAGTTCTTGTTCTGCACTCGTAGTCCGTAGCGGACAAGGTTGAGCAACGTTAGAACATTACCGTAATGGGTGGAAAATGCAAATAAGATGCGTGTCTAGATATAGCACACTGGAGATCACAAAAGAAGTTGTAGTGCATGTACTGCACTTGTAGGCCGAAGCGGACAAGATTGTGCAACGTTGGAGCATTAAGGTAATAGATGGAAAACATGCAAAATAGGTGCGCGTCCAGATATAGCGCACTGGGGATTATAAAGCACAACCACGTGAATCACGTAGTAAAAAGATTATATTTTAGTGGCAGTACTAGAAATTCATTTGTTTGTTGACAAACAACGGGATAATTCAAAGTAAATTATATAGCAATGGGAGTAAGGGTGGGCGGAATTTGCAAAAGTGCCTTTCGCAAAATGTCACGAAACGGCAAAAAATCACTGCGATTACGCGAAATTTCGCGTGATCATGGAGATTTTTGTGTGCTGATTAATGCGTTACTGAATTTGACCTTCAACTCGGGCACCTGCTTTATTCATAACTGTAAGACTTACAGATATAAATAAATAAAGCAGGTGCCCGTGTTGAAGGTCAAATACAAGTGCTTCCTGTTGGGGTTTCATTTTTGTGACAGGAGCATCGTACCAGAATGAATCCTGCCCTGCATATTTACCCAAGAAGATGCCACCGTTTGGTGCACTACCTCTACTCAACTGGAGTACTTTCTACTGGCTAATCAGTAAGTGCTACCTCGTTGGGTAAATGTATAGTGCTTTTCCTACACTACAGCTGCGTAAAGGGCCAGAAGAGTTGTCTACAGCGACCATGTGTGTTTGTAATGCAACGTTGCCACAGTGCCGACGGGCGCCGGGGTCCCTCGAGTGAGCTGTCCATCATAGTGGGGGAAAGGGCGGGAAGACGATGCACACCGCTGGAGTGGGTGGTGTGGGGGCAAACGGGAGAGCTTCCATGCAGTTCACATGCCTCTTGTTTATAAAGGGCCAGAGACGGATCAGAGCAGCAGATGAGGAGACAGAACCTCCTGGTGTCAGGAACTACACGGGGATTGCACTCGAGAAACTCATGCATGCACAGAGCTCCATCAAGGATTCTACTGGCTAATCAGTAAGTGCTACCTCGTTGGGTAAATGTATAGTGCTTTTCCTACACTGCAGCCTAGAACTACAAGAACTACAACTCCCACACATCTCTATAACGTACAATGATACTGTACGTAACGTCGCAGTGACGTCATTTCCGGTCACACGAACAGGGCTGTGATTCCGGCACTCCGGTTTACCGTCCCGCACTTTCCTCGGATATTTAATCACCGATCTCTAGCTCCTCTTTGCACAAGCCGAGGACCGGTACCTAAATAGGTTTGAGGAGCGGGGCGAGATCTTTAATTGAAGTAAGTGAATTACAGGCGCTGACACATTTTTTGTCTGATCGCCCTAATGAGATATAGCATCGGCTCCTTTGAACGTCATATCTTAGAGTCTCCCTCCCGCATTCTTTCAACTCGTTCGTATCTTTTTCCTTGTGGCTACCTCAGGACCGCCCACAGTATCCTACCGGTCCTGTGTGACACTCTCACCCTCCACAATCAGGGTAAGGTACTGAATGAATGAGGTTGAATGTCCAGGTTAGGTGAATACATGAAGTATGTATGCACGCTCACTACAGATTTTTTAATGCACTTTTCTGAGGAAAATACGCGGAGTTGTTTTACTGTGAGACTGGCACTTGGTGCAGACACTTTGATATATACGAAGACTAACACGCACTTAGTGTTAGCATGCGAATAAAATCGCTACTTCACAAATACCTGTCACATAGAATCAGTGTGTTACAGATGAAGGAACGAGTGGCACAAGAGGGGATGAGAATGTTGACAATAGCATGCACATGATTATGGCATGCCTATATGTCTGGTCTCCACTTTGCACCAAATTGGTATTAAGCACAACAGTAATACTATATCAATGTACATTTTTAATGTTGTATGTTGTCTGTCATTGTCCTTTATTTTTATTCACAGATGGACGTTCACAGCTAACAGACACATTTACTGTTACATACATACGAGGAGTAGGGTATCCCTTTGCCCTGAAGAAAGTCCAGGAGCTACATGGCCACCCAGGACTGAAACCTGTTGGCACCAGGGTCTTCGGACCATAATACTCATACGGACCCACTTTTTACAATTTTTTAATAACCCAGACAGACCCAAGAATAAAGGGACACCAGGGGTCTGCCTGAGGTTTCTTAATCTTTAACCCCCCTGATCTTCAATTAGCTAAAGAGCTCCCAACACTATGGTTGAGCACCCCCCAACTTTTAGGAGTCGGGGTGACCCGATGATGAAGCATGACACCACTAGGGTGTGTGAGGGTATTTAAATAAAACGTTTTTCCTCCCCATATTTATGGTTGAGTTAGGTACAACCTTTCACTAGAGAGGCCCCCTATTTACTCTTCCCTCTCCCCCCTTTTTTCTGCCTAGTTATCTTCCTTGTTTCCCGCATGTAGTTAGTTAACCAACACCACTGACCACTAGTTGTTCCAATGGGGTATTTTTTGAGATTTAAAAAAAAAAAAAACACTTTGAAACTACCCAGGGTGCTATATATGTGGGAGTGAGGCTCACATTGCCACTGCTCACAGAGCCTGCTGCCTGAGACCCCTCACCTGCTGCTGCCTCCAGGGACTGCTGCCTGAGACCCCTCACCTGCTGCTGCCTCCCGGGACTGCTGCCTGAGACCCCTCACCAGCTGCTGCCTCTAGGGACTGCTGCCTGGGATCCCTCACCTGCTGCTGCCTCCAGGGACTGCTGCCTGAGACCCCTCACCTGCTGCTGCCTCCAGGGACTGCTGCCTGAGACCCCTCACCTGCTGCTGCCTCCAGGGACTGCTGCCTGGATCCCCTCACCTGCTGCTGCCTCCAGGGACTGCTGCCTGAGACCCCTCGCAACCAAAATCCCCTGCTGTTGTCTCAAGTCCACAGTGATGGCAAGGACAGAGAAGATCCGTGCCAGTCCCTTCACGAGCGAGGAGCTGGAGGTCCTGGTGGACGAGGTGCTCACAAAGTGCCCAAGGCTTTATGGTGCCCCAAATGTCGTGGTAAGTCTTCAACAGTGGTGGGGTAGGGCAGGGGGGCTGCACATGTAGTTGGACTGATGCAGTATGTGCCTGGGAGTGTGGAGTAGTGTCATGCACTGCCTGACATACTGTCTCCAGTGGGAAGGTGTATGTAGCCAATGCCACAGCTTTCCCTCCCTGCACATGTATGTATGAGTGGCCTGTGTTGTGTTGTCAGCCATACCGTGACACAGAAGGTTGTTCATGCTGTAGTCAGGACAGTGATTGCTTGGCTGGATGGCTGTGTGTGCCCCTGTAGTCCATCTCAGTGTGAGCCCAGCTGGCCTGCACAGTCCCCGCCTACAAGGACAACTCACTGAACTTACAGAGTAGGACATCAGTCTTGTGACATTGCACTCCAGCTATGGTCCATCTCAGCACTGTGGTTTGCACACAACTGCCCTTGTGATTGGCATTTTGTATTTGTGATATCATGTCCATCCATGTGACCACCATGACATATTCACAGATTCACAGGACAGGGACATTGATGGCTGCGCAGTCTTGGACACAGTGAGTCCACCCCCAAACACAGGTTGACATGTGATGTATGTGTTGCTCAAGCCAACAATGGACTGGAGATGTGGGCAGGCTATATGCATGTGTGTGAGATGTGCAGGGACTGTGTTCCCCCTCACACCTGCATGCTTTAACATCAGCTTTTCCCATGCAGGGGTCCCATGTGGGATATGCTATAGTCTCTGATTGACCTATCGTTGGATATGTGATGATTTTGTATCTTGCTGCTATAATGATAGATGTCTGTACATAACACTGTGTCCCTGATCATTTCTCCCTTTTGTCTCCCATGCCTGCAACTCAAGGTACACCAGCATAAGGCCATGTGGAGGACCATTGCAGCGAAGGTGCGAGCCCTGGGGTCTCAAACCTATGGCGCTCCCACTAACCCAAGAGATGGGACGACATCAGCCTGCAGGAAGAGAATGTGGCGGAGATGACCCAAGGGCTGCTTCCTCGCACTGGGCGTCTGGCACGGTGCAGTATGGCACCACTGATGGGGCGCATCTTGGCGTTGACACAGCCTGAGCTGGATACACATTTGAAGGAGCATCAGCAGCAAGCCAGGGGTGAGCATTTGGGGAGTCTGACTTTGGCTGGGAGTGGCTGCATGTGTACAGAGCCTGTGCCAGCGCTGGCCTCTGTGATGTTGGTAGTGTGATGCTGTGGCATGTAAGTGGCTGCTGGCCTGGGTGCCTGTGGCATGCATGTGCACTACCTGTACTTACAAAGGTGATTAGGATGCTGTGCCTTCACATTACATACTGAGATGTGCTCTTCAGGTTTCTTCTGCATTGGTGTAGTCTTGGGAATCCCATGGGAGGGAACGGCAGTGTGCCCACTCTGACTGTGCGTTCATCAATGCGTCCATTGCATGCACCCATATTGGGGAGGGCTAGACATCTTACAGCAATGTGCAGCATTCTATTGTCCCCATGGTACTACATGGTGGGTAGGCCTGGGCGGCAAATTCCGTTCCGTTCGCGGAATTTGCGGAATTTGGGTAATTTCGCGTTCTGCGGAGAATGTGAAATTGCCCAAAATTCCGCTTTCCGCGACTTCGTGAAATTTTTGCTCGTTCGCGTTCTCAAAATGCGTGTTCGCGAGATATTTCTCCCTGAGCACGCAAACAGCGATTGTGAACAGGAAAAAAGCATCGCGAACAAGCAATTCCGCGTGCTCGCGGAATTTCTGCGTGTTCGCGGAGATTTTTACCGTTTCGCGGAGATTTGCGTAATGCGATTCCGCGAATTCCGCCCACCCCTAATGGTGGGTGGCATGGGCTAATGTCTATTGTGGACTGTCATGTTGTAGTCTGGGTCTGTGTTGTCCCCTCCTGTTCCATCCAGTTCTGTCATTGGCAACAAGTAGTGTGCCCCCATCATGTCCCTAGGTGTGCTCAGAACTAGTTGTGTGTCTGTTTGAACAGAGCCACAAGCAGGGTGTTGCGCTGTGTGGTCATCACATGGCTCACTCAGTTTCCAGTTTCCACGCACTGCTTGAGTCTATGTAGTGAGTTGGCACGATGTGATTGCACAGGGGGGTGTGCAACATGTAGATTTGCTCTACTTTTGTCATGCATTGCTTGCATATGTTTGTTCTGTTTTTGCCACTGAGATGACCCTACACCTCTCTCTCCCATGCAGCATCACCTGTGGTTACAGAGATACAGGAGACGGACACCAGTGGGGGTAAAACTAGCACCGCAGCTGTCCAGGAGCCCAGTGACACAGATGTCACCAGCGCATCAGAGGGGGACAGGAGTCTGCTGGAGGAGTCCCAGCCTGAGATGCAAAGCACCACATCATCCGATGCCAGCGGGGATGCATCCATGTTGGAGGGCACAGACAACAGGGACTCTGCATTGACTTCCACCACACAGCGGCCATTGCCCACCCTCCCAGCCACTTCCTCTGGTGCTGCCCATATCCACCTCAGTAAGAGGAGAAAAGTGTCCTTCACCTCTGGCACCACTGCCCCTGCCCCTGTCCCCCCTGCTGCCATCAGTACTGAGTCTGTGGACCTTTTGCGCCAGCTGTGTGTAGGCCAGACAGCTCGCCTCAATGCCTTCATTGACCACGACAAGAAATTGGCCCAGGTGGTTGCTTTCATGGAGGGCATTCATTCCGACGTGGGTGGCCTGCACCGGACAGTCCAGGCTTTGTCATCAACAGTGACGTCTGCCCTGCAACAGGCACATTCTCACAGTCCAGCTCCAGTCCCTTTGTCCACCCCCGGGCAGTGGCCACATCTGACGATAGTGACCACGGTCCACATACATCAAAGTCACGATACAGCACACGGAGCACACAGCAGCAGCAACCCAAGTGGTCCCGGTCCCCACAGAAGACCAAAGGCACCCCAGAGCGCAGGGAGAAAAGCCCATCAGGCGACACCAGTGGACAATTAGCAAAGCAGCAGACCTCAGGCACACATGCCTCGGTGGCATCCCCATCCAAGGGCTCTCCTGCCCCTAAAGCATCGCGCGAAGATAATCGTACAGTGTCTGTGCCCACCAAGGAGGTGGTGCATGCCAAGGGTACATCTAGGAAGGGTTCAAAGGCAGTATCACCAACCACCTTGACTCCCATTCCAAGCACAGTGAAGCAGGGGCCAGAGGGCACTGTAGGGGTAACACCTAGTAAACAGGGGAAGGGGGGCAGAGGTGAAGCAAGGCAAAGCATTCCACTGGGTGCAGCACATCACCAGAGGGGCTGCCAGCACCTGCACCTGCTGCAGCAGTGGTGGTGTGTGTGCCTGTTCTGCCCACACCACTTCCCATTGATCCACAGTCAGGCAAGCCATTTAGGATCCCCAAGAAGTGGAAGGGCACCCCTCCACAATCTCCCAGCCACACCGAGACTCCCGTCTGCATGACTCCACCTCCACGAGCCACTACACCACCTGGTCCAAACAGCCCTCCAGCTTGCCAAGCCACTGATAGCTCTACTTCAGCTGTTCTGCTCTCTCCCCCTTTAAGTGCCCTGACAGTCCCCGAGACACAGCCAGCTCCCAGTCCGCCTGACAGCCAAGTCTGAGTGGTAGTCACCCTCACACACCTGTGTCTCACACAGGTGGGCCTGTACTGCACATTGTTGCCCTCTGACTGTGTTGCTGACCATGGAAAGGTACAGTCGCACACATTCCCTGTGCAGCTTCTCATGGACATACTCTGCACTCTGCCCTGGCCACTGGCCTTGCTGTTTTGCCCTTGCCTCTGCAGCTTCTCATGGACATACTCTGCACTCTGCCCTGGCCACTGGCCATGTTGTTCACTGCTGTTTTGCCCTTGCCTGTGCAGCTTCTCATGGACATACTCTGCACTCTGCCCTGGCCACAGGCCTTGCTGTTTTGCCCTTGTCTATGCAGCTTCTCATGGACATACTCTGCACTCTGCCCTGACTACTGGCCCTGTTGTTCACTGCTGTTTTGCCCTTGCCTGTGCAGCATCTCATGGACATGCTCTGCATTTTGTGCCTTACACTTCTCTTCTCATGGTGCCTGTTTGTGCAATGTGTGAATAAAGTCAGTTGCTCCAGTTCTCTATTTTGTCAGTGTCCTAACTGAATAAAGTTATTTTGCTGTGTGTAAATGGTTTACTGTGCCACATGGTCTATGTGGGATTTCAACATGGTCAATGTTTGGGTTCACTTGCTCTCTTTTTTTTAGGGGTGGCAGGGTCTTTAGTTCTTCTTGGCCCAGATACTTGTGGTGGCGATGGTGTCAATTTCGAATGGTTAGCAGTAGTTATTTACTTGATTAGTTCATGTTGGCTCTATTGTACACATGTCAGGTTGCGGGGCACTGCCAGCACAGGGTGGGATTCTGCACACAGTATTGCAGGCAGGCTGTCCAGGATCATCATGTGTGTGTTCTTCCTATATGTGTGCCCAGTGGTGTATGTGTGTGGTCATCTTGTGATGGCCAGTCATCCTAGTCCCATGGCTTACTTTTCCATTTGTGCTCTTGGATGGCTAACTAGTGTGCAGTGTGAAGGGGGTGAGTTTGTGGGGAGTGTTGATGTGTGCATGCCTCTGCAATGTCAACTACACACATGTGTCACCCAGGAGTTGTGTGCCTGTTGTTTTGATTGTTCATCCCTGTGGCTGTGGTTGTATGCCCATGTGTGAGTTGTATATTGTGCACTGTGCAGTGTGTTGGTGTGTCCTTGCAGTTCTGTCTGACTCCTACTTGTTGTTTTTGTCACTTGTGAGTATGCAACGGGTGTTACTGGCAATTCAGTGTTGTGTTTTGTTGCACATCCATGTGTCTGGTGGCTGTTTGTGGGGTCTGTGCAGACCTGCTGCTCCACACTGCCATTGTGGTTGTGTTTTCTCATGCCTTGCTGTTCCATGGTGCCTTCTTGCCTCCAGTGTGGCATGTTGTGTGTTGTCATGCCATCCCCTATCTGTGCTTCAGATGCCTACCCATTGTGGGTCTGCACTCCCTCTCTTTGTGTATGGTACACTCCTGCCATGTCCCCTACTGACATGCAGTACACTTCACTTTGGTGTGAGCTGTCCCATTGGTTTGTATGTGTGTGTGCCTCCCTATGACTTCATTTGTGCCACTGTGCTTCGTGGTGCAGTTCTTTGTCTGGGGTCAATGTGTCACTCAGTACATTTCCCCAATGGGTCATGTGTGATGTTCGGTGCTGTTTGTCAGTCATGGTTGCTGATATGCAGTTCAATTGTGTGTGCTGCCCAGTCCTGTGGTCAAGTTGTTTCCAGCTTTGTGTCCCAGACTTGTGCATCTATTGGGTGTTGTGTTGGATGTATGTGTGTTGTCACTTCCTGGGTGTGCTGTTGTCTTTATGCTGTGCTGTATGGTGTTGTGTGGGTTGCTGTTCTGTCACTGATGTCTGTGTGTGTCTGGTATGCTTGGTGTGCACACACAGCTTGATGTGCATGCAGTGCTGTGTGTGTATGTTGCCTTGTGATTGCCTGGTGTGCATCCCCTGATGTCGTGCTGTGTTTGCTATGTGATTGTTTGTTTGCTGTGGCTGTGTTTTTCTGTGATGGTGCACTTTTTGTGTGTGTTGTGGTATGTTGTCTGTGCATTGTTCCTGAGTGATGAGGTTGTGCACTCCTGTTGTGTCTGTGCTCCCATTGCCTTTCCACAGTTTAGCTGCACAGGGCATGTCTGTTGTTGTCGTTGTGGCTCTGTGTGTGTTTCTGTTGGGTTATGTGTTTGTCTGCTGTATTTGTTTCCACATCTGTGGTGGCATACCTGTGTGTGTGTGATATTTGTGGCTGGGCCCAGGGTGTGTGATTGTTTGCCTGTCAAGTATTGCCAGCCTTCAGTGTGTTTGGCACTGGTGTTGTGTGCTGCTGGTGTGAGGGGGGTATGTGTGTAGATTCTTCCTGGTGTTTGTCAGTCCTGAGGTGTGTACATGGTCCCTGTGTGTAGTGCTGCTGGTGTACTCCTTTGAAGTAGTTGTATGGATGTGTGGCTGTTCCCAGTTTGGCTTCAGGGCCTTCCTTTCATCCTTTCATCCTTGTGTCTATACATGGTTTGCCTTGCTGCCTCCCTGTTTTGTTGCACTGAGCTGTCTGTGGTTTGATTTCACTGACTGTGCCAGCCATGTGTGCTTTGATGGTGTGAGGGTGTTGTGCTCTGTTCCTTGTGTTGATGTGATGTACACATGCTTGTTGTGTGTCTCCATGGCCTTCCATTTGTGTGCAGTCCACTTTGGTTTCCTTATTTGTTGTGCTCTATTGCTGTTGGGATGTGGGCGTGTATGTGTGTATCAGCCACTCCTGGCTTGTTGTTGTGCATGGGGTGCACAGGGGGAACACATGGCATTTGCCTTCATGGGGTGTGCTAGTGTGTGGTGGGAGTCGGTGTGTCCCTGTGGTCTTTGTGCCCTGCCCATGCCTGTCACTGGCCCTGCCTTCTGCATTGTGCGCATGTATTTGCTTGTGTTCACCGCTGCGGTGATGTGACCGGGATATTGCTGCATGGTGGCGGTAGCTGTGTGTCCAGGATGCAGTGGGGTGACTTTGTGGCAGGTGGGTGATGTGTGGGTGCCCTTGTGGATGTGTCCCTGTCCCTCCTAGGGTGTCTGATGTGGATTTGGACCGTGTGTCGGGCCGTGGGTTGTGGGTTGTGTGTTGTGTTATTGCATACCTGCGGCGGCATCCGTGGCGGTCCATGAGTTCCTGGCGATGTAGCAGGTACAGCATCGGAAAGACGTGTAGAGCTGGGTCCATGGTGGTCGTGACCGGGACTCTGCTTTCGCACTCCGCTGTCGAGTTTCTGCCGTCTCTGGTTGGGCGTTGTCTCCGCTGCACTGCATCTGCTTGCTTGAGTCATCCTAATTTGTGGGGCGGGGCGGACGTCATTCCGTACGGTGGAGGGCCTCCATTGGCTCACACCGCCGCAGTGGCGGGCGCACTTTGATGGCAGTGCACATCGCACTGCGGCGGACAGAAATTGGCCTGTGTTTGACCATACTAATATGGCGGGCGTGATGTCCGCTGCTGGCGGGTGGAAAAAGGCATTTTTCCGCACCACCAGCGTCACGGTGGTCCCACCGCCCCACATCCTAATGGACCCCGTAGTCACAGTTAGATGTAGCTACCACCTGGGCCAGACCCCTTTTTGATCTACCTAGCCAATCAGACACCAATTCCAATGGTAGAAGAGCTGCCCCAGAAGTGTTTTTAAGTGACAACACAGTCGGGTGGCTCATTTCCTTGTTCTCACCTCCAGAGTGGGTACAGGAGATTTGCACAGGGAAGAACGGTTCAGACTTATAGAGTTAGAGTTTCCTGAGTATGAATTGGCGGGGGATTTTTATTGTGCTGTGTTTTTGATTTTCTAACTGTATGATCACTTTTAAATGTTTCACTTATTTTCTTAAGGTAAGGGAGGCTTGTCTGCTCTGTGCCAGAGTTACTGGGAGTTGATCTCAGCCTTATATTACTGAAACCTTTACTGGACCCAACTAGACTGTGTCATTATTACTTGTGTTGGACTTCAAATCATCCCAAATAATATTATACTCCCTCACAGATAGTCCTTCTTTATAGACAGCCTTTTGTTTCTATAAAATAAAATAAAAAAGTACCTGACAATGGTATTACTGAGAAGCTATCAGGGGTAATGAGAAGGATAGGGAGGGGAGAAAGGAAAGAATCAGAGGGAGAAGTGGGCAGAGTTAATGAGGAGTACACAGGAGTGGTGCAGAGACAGACTATCGAGGGAAAAATATCGAATTGCAAGAATATCAAGTCAAGACTATCGATGGTGCAAAATATCAAGGTAAGTTTTATCATTGTTTAAAATAACAATGTTATTGTTATCTAGAAATATTGAATTTGTAAAATCGATGGCAAAATATAGATGGAGAAAATATTGTTTTTTTCTTTCTAATGTTCAATTTTTTTATTGTACTTTGGTATTAGTACTTTTATAATATTTAAAATACTTTTTTATATTTAAATTGTATTTTGTTGTTTTGAAAATAATTTTTGGGAGCACGATGTTGGGTTTACAAGGGTGGGGAGTAATTTAAAAACATTGGGGGTGATTATGATGGTGGGCGGATCACCACCACCTGGCCGGCGGTGGCGATCCGCCCACCATCACAACCACATCTATCCCTCGCCATACTACCGTGGGCGGAAGGGTACCGCAGTGGACGGAAAGTCTATCTGCCGCTTTTCCGCCGGTCGGCAATCGTTACGATTGCCAGCCGGGCGGAGCTCGGGCATAATATGGTGGCAGTGCCTTCCCCTATTATGATGCTGGTTGGTAAAGGCCTCTCCATGGCGGCAATGCCACCATGGAAAGGCCGGCGGCAATTGCTTTGGGGGCTCTTTTTGTGCCCCCGGGGAGGTGGGGGGGTGGGCGACCAGCACTTGGGGGTACCTATGGTACCCCACTTCATTGCCATGCACAAGGTGGCAGCCACCACGCGGTGCCTGCCACGTTGTGCATGGCAATGCACAGCATGCCTCATTGGCATTGGGGCGGGTTCTGCTTACAGCATCCTAATTAACGGTGCGCGACCGTCGCACCGCTGGCGGCCGGTCCCAGCACTGCTAAGGTGGCGGGCAGACTAAAGTCTGACCGCCATCCTAATGGGGCTCATTGTGAGGAAAATATTTTTTTTTTTAAATTGTTATTAATTTTTATGAGTTTGATATTTGGTTTATAATGGAGGATATGGATGAGGAGTAATTTAAGAATGTTGGTTAAAAAAATAATTTAAATTGAGAAAAATATAATTATTAATAAACATTTATGAATGTACATTTTTTAATTTGCATAAAATGCGAAAAATATTGGGTTGAAAATGTTTTGATGTAAATTGTGTGAAATGTTTTCGTTAATTTAAAAAAATGTGAACAATTTATTTTATAATTGCATTAATAGTTTTTATTTAATTGTATATTAAAACTACAATTTCATTTTCTTATATTTTTTAGTGTAAAAAGAGTTTACAAAGGGTTTAATATTGGATTATAAAATAAGTATGTTTATTTGTAATTCATAGTGTAGTTTTAGAAATTTGTTTTTGTTGTGACAAGTGTTTTTTTACATTTTAGTTTTTTAAAGATTTTTAAATGGATTTTCATAAGGTTGTATTTTTAAATGTCTTTTATACAATCTAGTGACTAATTAAAAGTTTTTAATAATACTCAACATTTTTGTTAAGATTTTTTAATTAGCAAATCATAGAAATTGTTTCATTTAAAAATAGTATCAATAGTTTTACATTTTATTTAAAAAACAAAATAACAACATTTATGTTAATAATACATGTTTGGGAGTTAGAAAAATGAAAATATGGTTTACTATCTAGCACTTTCCCTGAGTTTAGTTGGATTTGGAGTTGGAATAGTAAATTATTATAGTTTACTATCAAGCACTTTCTCTGAGTTTATTTGTATTTGGAGTTGGAATAGTACATTATTAAGGTTCACTATCAAGCACTTTCCCTGAGTTTAGTTGGATTTGGAGTTAAAATAGTAAATTATTTTGATTTCCTGTCCACCACTTTCCGTGAGTTTACTTGGATTTAGAGTTGGAATAGTAAATTATTATGGTTTACTATCAAGCACTTTCCCTGAGTTTACTTAGATTTGGATTTGAAATCGTAAATTATTATGGTTTACTGTCCAGCACTTTCCCTGAGTTTATTTGTATTTCGAGTTGGAATAGTAAATTATTATGGTTTACTATCAAGCACTTTCCCTGATTTTGCTTGAATTTGGATTTGGAATGGTACATTATTATGGTTTACTATCCAGCACTTTCCCTGAGCTTATTTGTATTTGGAGTTGGAATAGTTATTATGGTTTAATATCAAGTAGGCTTGGGCAGTAAATTCCATTCCGCTCGCGTCATTTGCGGAATTTGGGTAATTTCGCTCTCCGCGGAGAAAGCGGAATTGGCCGAAATTCTGCATTCCATGGCTTCGCGGAATTTTTTGCTTGTTCGCGTTCTCAGTATGCGTGTTCCCGAGATATTTCCCCCCCGAGCACGCCAACAGCATTATCAAACAGGAAAAAAGCATCGCGAACAAGTAATTCCGCGTATTTGCAGAATTTCTGCATGTTTGCGGAATTTCTGCGTGTTCGGGGAGATTTTTTACCGTTTTGCGGAGCTTTGCGTAGTGCGACTATGCAAATTCCACCCACCCCTACTATCAAGCACATTTCCTGAGTTAAGTTGGATTTGGAGTTGTAATAGTACATTATTTTTATTTATTATCCAGCACTTTCCCTGAGTTTAGTCGGATTTGGAGTTTAAATAGTAAATTCTTATGGTTCACTATCCAGCACTCTCCCTGAGTTTATTTGTATTCGGAGTTGGAATAGTAAATTATTATGGTTTACTATCAAGCACATTCCCTAAATTTAGTTGTATTTGGAGTTGGAATAGTAAATTATTTTGATTTATTATCCAGCATTTTCGCTGAGTTTAGAACGGATTTGGAGTTGGAATAGTAAATTCTTATGGTTTACTATCAAGCACTTTCCCTGACTTTAGTTGGATTTGGAGTTGGAATAGTAAATTATTTTGATTTATTATCCAGCACTTTCCCTGAGTTTACTTGGATTTGGCGTTAGAATAGTAAATTATTATGGTTTACTAGCCACCACTATCCCTGAGTTTATTTGGATTTGGAGTTGGAATAGTAAATTATTTTGATTTACTATACCCCACTTTCCCTGAGTTTACTTGGATTTGGAGTTGGGATTGCAAATTATTATGGTTTACTATTAAGCACTATCCCTGAGTTTACTTAGATTTGGAGTTGGAATAGTAAATTATTATGGTTTACTATTCAGCACTTTTATTGACTTTAGTTGGATTTGGAGTTGGAATAGTAAAATATTTTGATTTATCATCCAGCACTTTCCCTGAGTTTACTTGGATTTGGAGTTGGAATAGTAAATTATTATGGTTTACTATCCAGCACTTTCCTTGAGTTTATTTGGATTTGGAGTTGGAATAGTAAATTATTTTGATTTATTTTCCAGCACTTTCCCGGAGTTTAGTTGGATTTGGAGTTGGAATAGTAAATTATTTTGATTTACTATCCACGACTTTCCCTGAGTTTACTTGTATTCAGAGTTCGAAAAGTAAATTATTATGGTTTACTATCCAGCACTTTTATCGAGCTTAGTTGGATTTGGAGTTGGAATAGCACATTATTATGGTTTATTATCCAGTAGTTTTGCTGAGTATAGTTATTTTTGTAGTTGGGATAGTAATTGTTTTGTGGGTATTATTCAGCTTTTTCTAAGAGTTTAGTTTATTTGGAAGTTAGTAATCGGAATGATTTATTATTTATTATGTATAAAGTTTTGTACAGTTTAAATGTATATTGAAATAAGTAAATCGAATCATGTTAGGTTTTATTGGCAACATTTTTTATGCAAACATATGATTATTTTTATTCACGATTACATTCTTTACATTTGTTTTTTTTATACATTTTATTATATATTAATAACAGAAATCATAAATTGTGATGTTATACATATTGTATTATAAAGTATAATATATTTGTAACATTCATTTCATATATTTATAAATATAAATTTCTTTTGTACAGTTTTGAAAATTAGTACATTTTTTGGTAGCATAATCATGTAATAGTAAAGTAAAATATTTTTAGTTCTTTAATTATAAACAGTTTCATTTGTATTGTTTATTATTTTTTAGTACAAAAATGAAAACATTTGCATACATTTGTGTTTACATTTTTCTAATACATTTTATATAATGTTATGTTTTTTTAAAAAAGGTATAATACATATTTGACAAGGTTATATTTTCTATATTTATTTAGTATATTTAATATTATTTTTAATTAAATAATATTTAATATGTTAAATATTTCACAATATTTTTAACAGAAATATTTTGTACCACATATATATTTGTTATCAAATTTGTATATTTGTTTTACATTTACAGTGTATGAACTAGACATATATTGTAATATACATTCAATATTATAGTTTTGCTTTTTGGATAATATAACAGTTAATATATATTTTAAAAAAATATATATTTTTTTAAAGATTGTGAAAAAATATTGCAATAAATAAAGTTAAACATATAGGGTTTATTTACAGTTGCTCTTTGTGGAATAATATATGCTCAGAGTAGATCTTTTTAGGTGCCTCCATATACTCTGATTAAAGTGGTAATAGCAACTTTGTAGTGCAGGGTGTGGGTATAATTTTGAGATGGATTGAATCATTGCCTGCTCAAAGTCAATGATTATTCTTTGGGGACAGTAATTTTCTGTGAATTGTTTTACTATGGTTAGGAGCTCTATATAAGTGGTGTTCTGTTTATTAGGCAGTAATGCATATATGAAGGGGATATTTGTATCCTCATATTCGCCGTGGATGGTATACAGCTGGTAGAATGGCTTGGGGCAAACTTTAAATGTGCCATCCATCATCCATGTTTTGCACTTCTTGTGTTTTTGTAAATTTGTATTTTTTGCAAAGAAGATAATTATTTTTTCATGACTAACATTGTCATAAAAAAGGAATTTTTCCTCTTTGTGGGTGATGGTATATTCAGGGAGTATTTATATTTCTCCAACAGTTTGGGGGATAGGTGGAGTTTGAACTGTGGCTCTTTTAGTTCTTGCTTTTAGTCTTTTCAAAGTGGGGTTGGACAGTAGTTGTCCTGGGACATGTTCTGGAACTTGAGTCAAAACATTTTTAAGTATTTTGGTGCATGTTTGTTGGGAACATGTGCTTGCTTCCCTTATTGTTTCCAGGTCATCTCTTACTTCAGTTAAATGAGGGGGGATGGTGGTGTTCTCTAATACTGACTACATTGGTTTCTACTGTAGTGGCACTCCCATAGCAAGCATTGGAGGATTATTTGCTACATTCCCAATGGGTTTTATTTTGAATAACCTTTTCTTGTGTGTAAGTATAGCCTATGAAACAAAGCAGTAGTTTCCCCTTTTGTTGCGATGTAATGAATTTTGCTCTTTCTGCCATTTTTTCTGTGTATCTGTGAAGATATATATACATATATATTTTTCCAAACGTTAAGGCGATTAGCAAAAACGTGGCACACACACTTCAAAGTTAACTATGTTATTTTATTCAGCTCCAACAGCAAAAAAATAAATATATAAATATATATATATATATATATATATATATATATATATGTTTAAAAAAAATTATTTAGTAATTTAGAATTATAAACATGTTAGTATAATAAATATCATAGACAATATACTTACATTAGTGTTACTCTACTTTTCTTGATGGTATGTTTTGATGGTCGTTGTTTATTCACTGTTATATTTTCCGTTGGTAAGCAAAATGTTTATGTTATTAAAATGTTACATATATTTTTTTATTTTATTGTATCATTTTGGATTTTGTAGTAAAACCCATTAATACTTACTAATTGTAGTTGATGAACTTAATTTTGTTGATGTTGTTTGTTGGTGCAGTTTGTAGAAGCTGTGAAGAGAAAAGTATTTTTAGTTAAAATTGCTTCTTTATTTATTTTATTGTTTATTAGTTTGTTCTATTTGTTAGTTAATTTAGATACTTAGGGGGTCATTATGATGGCGGTTGGACTTTCATCCGACCGCCATCATCGTGAAGCTTGGTACCGGCTGCCCGAAAGCCGGTGGTCCCCCACATGAGTTTACGATGCGACCGCTAACATTGCGGCAGGACTGCTGGCTGCAGCACCTGCCGCAATGTCCAAAATACACTGTTGGCATTTCTCTGCACTACGTGGCAGACACGACGCGGTGCCCGCCACCTGGTGCAGGGAAATGTAAGGGGGTACCATAGGTACCCCCAGTGCACACCAACCTCCCCCAACACAAGGGGGGCCGCAACGGGCCCCCAAATGCAATCCCCTCAGCCTGTGAATGGATGGTGAACCGCCATCCACCACTTGTGGGGATGAAGCATCCTAATGTGGCGGACGGTGCCTGCTAGGCACCGCTACCATTCTAGGTATGCTTTCCGGGTCTGCCAGACAATCGGAACGATTGCCTGTATCGGACCCGTGGTGGACAGTCTTTCAGTCTGCCAGCAAACCACCCGCCATTGTAATTTGGCCAGTGGCAAATTCACCGCTATCATAATCAGGCCCTTAGTTTGATATTTTCCTTTAATGTAGATTTTGTAGTTTTCTTCATAGTTGTTTGTTGTCACGGTTTTTGGTGCAGTTGTAGTGAAGTCTAAGCTGTAAAAATAAAAGAGAAAAGGTTATATTTATAGTTAATTTCGATTACTTTCATAATTTACGACCACATGTATGAAGCTAAAGAATTGTGAATACTTAGGGGCCGATTCCAATTCCGGCCATAAAATGTACCGACCGACACGGACTGGGGTGGAGACCGACCGACACGGACCGGCGCCGTACGACCCGTGCAGTACAATGCAACGCATGTGAATTATAACCCATTCGCAAGGAACACCAGCCGAACGACCGACCCATACGAAAATCAGTGAGTCGCCCGTAAAATGACCGGCCGACACACACCAGGAATTGACGCGACCGAAACGTACCCACGATGCATGAGCCGTGCAGTACGATGCCAAACGTGTGAATTGAGACCGACTCGCACGGAGTACGATCATGAAAACCGAGACGCACAGCAAATAGTGACTAGCAAATAACAGACCCCTCTGCGTTCAACGGGTACAACAATGTCCAAAACAGCAGAATGTCAGTGTGACAGACTCGGGTTAGCCTGTGCGAGCCACATCCAGCGTCCGACATGGTCAAACAAACGTCTCCATCATGCACAACAAAAGCAAAGGAAAAGTCACAAAAAAAGCCCAAAAAACAAATGACAATGCCAATAATAAAAAAAAGTTAAAAAGAAGAACAAAGACACACCCACAACTCCACCTATATAATGGCAAGAAAGCCCTAACATGATCCTTTGCCAACTACTGGCACAGGACAGCAGACACCACCACCACATTGCAGAGACACACCACAACTCACACAACACACAGCAAGTACACCATTTGCACCACTTAAAAACTAAATCACATATTCACTGACAAACTCACACCCACCACACTCACATACACCCCTCCCATCAATCCCCACAACCACCCAACACCATGCCCCCCAAGAAGAATCCAAATTTCACAGATAGTGAGTTGGAAGTCATGATTGACGAAATACTCAGGGTAGAGCCACAGCTGTTTGGCACATTGGTCCAACAGACCCCCATGTCACAGAAAACCAAGATGTGGGAGAGGATTGTCGACAAGGTCAACGCACAAGCACCTTGTTTGCGCACAAAAGACGACATACAGGTATTATGATGTGCGCAGCAGGGTCAAGAAGCTCATTGACAGGGAACAAACCCTGAGCACGTAGACTGGCAGTGGCCCTCCTGCCAAACCAACACACTTCAGGTCCTGGAAGGAGAAGGTGCGGGCCATCCTACCACCAGAGAGCATAAATGGATTAACAGGAATACCAGAGCCTGGTGAGTACACAACCAATTCACTCAACATTTTGTGGCAACACATATGTAGCACTGTCAAGGGAACTGTGAAACAAATTACCGCCAGCAAAGCCATAGCAACGGAAAGGCAAGTATCCTGTTATATGTATATCAGTTACACAAACACAATACCTGCCATCCCACAGTAATATGGAACTATGTCCTAACATGTAGAAACCTAAAGACCAATACTGCAAGGCATAACCAGAAATATCCAACAAACACTGTCATCCAGTTTGCCACCACAGTCACACCACCTCACAGGAAAGCTGATTCAAAATGAAGGAAGGTTGGGCTGCTGGGAATGTGCATGTAGCAGAAAGCATGATGGGAGTTACAGTCACAGCCACCAGTCCCCCACC
Source organism: Triturus cristatus (assembly GCF_964204655.1). NCBI lineage: Eukaryota > Metazoa > Chordata > Amphibia > Caudata > Salamandridae > Triturus > Triturus cristatus. The sequence continues at coordinate 906,989,944 of NC_140590.1, read as the reverse complement.
CACATGTCCCTGCAAGCTCACACTGAACCATGCTCACCTCACAGGTACAAAAGTACTGCCAAGATGCCTGACACTAGGCCGTGCTGTGGGGAGCACAAGGCCCTGCTGGGACTTGGGCTTCAACTGACAACAGGCCACCAATGCCAGACAGCCTGAAAGGTGACTACTACTCCCTGCAATGGAAGCATGCTGCATGATGGGGTGTCTGGACTGGGAAAGAAGGACTGCCAGCTCTGAGTACATCTACCAGCAGCCCCTGTCACACACACCTCTCCCACCTATACAAAAATCCACACCTGGGTTCATGCTCCACAAGAGAGTCGGTGAAAAGTGTCTACCAAGAACCCTGACAATGGGCACCGCTGTGGGGAGCACAAGGCCCTGACTTGAAATTGTGCACAAACAAACAACTGGATACCACTGTCAGTCATCGTCATTGCTGTCTCAATCCCTCACATGTTAGCAGAGTCACAGGAAGGAAGTTCAGGTATTGTGGGAAGGTGGGTGGTGCCAAAAGCATGATGGGAGTTGCAGTCATAGCCAACAGTCTCCCACCCACATGTCCCAGCAAGCTCACACTGATCCATGCTCACCTCACAGGGAGTGCAAAAGTACTGCCAAGATGCCTGACACTAGGCCCTGCTGTAGGGAGCTCAATGCCGTGCTGGGCCCTGGCCTCTACCTGACAACAGGACACCAATGCCAGACATCCTGAACGTAAATTGTGACTCCCTGCAATGGAAGCATGCAGCATGGTGGGATATCTGGACTGGGGGTGGAGGACTGCCAGCTCTGACTACATCTACCAGCAGGTACTTGCACACACACACACCCCTTAACACAAACTCCACACAACCCACCTGGTATAATGCATCCCCTCAGAATCCATTTGTATATCCCACAAATATTGACCACACTGGGTTCTGCTGTGTGAAGGACATGGGCTTTTCAGGATTTGAGTGCAACCAAACACCAGGACACCACTGCCTGCCAAACTTTCAGCACAGGCCCACCACCACATAGGGAAAAAGATCTACAGGAAGGAAGCTCAGGTATTGTGGGAATGTGGGTGGAGCCAAAAGCATGATGGGAGTTGCAGTCACAGCCACCAGTCGCCCACCCACATGTCCCTGCAAGCTCACACTAAACCATGCTCACCCCACAGGGAGTGCAGAAGTACTGACAAGATGACTGACACTAGGCCCTGCTGTGGGGAGCACAACAGGACACCAATGCCAGACATCCTGAACACACATTGTGACTCCCTGCAATGGAAGCATGCAGCATGGGGGATTCGCTGGCCTCTGTGGGTGAAGGTGGTCCTGCTATGACTCCAAATGCCATCAATGCCGCCTCAAAGCACACCTTCTTAGCCAGAACAAAGTGCAACCTTGGGACCAGTCACTCCAAAAGTAAATGCCTTGGCAAGATGGATGACACATGGTCATGATGTATGAATTGTTTGCAAGTCACACCTATGCACTGGCCAACTCAAACACATCTACACTCACAGCCACTGGAACTGTAGGTATCCTCCCACTTCCTGGAGATGCAGTGTCCCAGTGGTGTCCCCTGACCTGGCTGTGAAGGTGTGTCTTGTAAATGACAATTGGGGAGATGTAGACATAGTACATAGCAACAAGCACACATAATGTCACCTATACATCATTGACAGTGGACACCTGATGGTGACTAGAATGGACACACACATAGCTGACACTGTAGCATGGTGTCATCCAAACAATGTGCAGCTGTGAGCTGCAGTGCAATCCCACATCGGTCTGCGTTGTACGCATCATTTATACAACACGTCATTCAATGTCATGGAGACCCCAAACACAATGACTAACTTGGACTGCATCTGAGGAGGCATGCAACTCACAGAAGCTGAACTGTAACACACACACCTCTGCCCATCACTGTAATGAGCATTGAAAAGCAAGAGAGCTTCTGTGCCCAATCCCTCTCACTGTGGATGAATTTGACATGATAGAAGGCATTAGCACAAACAAAACTCAGCACCAACTTCATTAGCTATGCTAACCCCATGACTTGTATGAAAAGAGATGTGAACTAGGAACACAGACAACAAATTAGTATCTCACAATGGATCTCAGGCATACCATACTGCAACCATGTTGCACAGACACACAAATGTGATGCACAGAGGAAAGAAAAGAATCACACAACACAAGCCCCAACCTCGCAACATACCTCAATTGTAATTGTACGTATGTCATTGTTAAAGCACAAATGTGGAGAGGGATAATACAGCATTGTCAGGCATGTGATGGAACCGGAGTGGCAATGAGCATCTACAGACAATTGATCATTACAGGAGATGGTCATGCACACAGCTTGACGTGCACATCGAAATGCTCCAGGTTGCCATTGCAAAGTGCTCCAACAATATCAACCTCTATCTGTCACAACTTAGGACAATGCAATGAACAGACCCTCATAAGGATGTTTAGTGTCAAATGTCATGTGTGTGAAACATTGAGGTCTGTAGAAACATAACATACATTGTGGGTCTCCTCCAAACACAGGGGATGTTGAGGACACAGCAGGTCCTGAGGAACAGTCCCAGTCCCAGACTCTGGCGGACCCTGAGCTCCCCGGTGTGGATCACTCTACATCCTCTTCGGACGACGACCTTGACCGACCTGGCAACTCCGCATGAGCCATCATGCAGCCCCAGCAGCAGTAACATCAGCACCCCCTCAACCCCTCCTGCCACATCGGACACCAGACAAAGTCCTCATGCCGACACGGACAGGCCCAGGCCCCAGAACAACAACGGAACAGGTACACAGGGCTCCCCGGAAGCAAGGGACATCACCACCGGTGCTAACACTCAAGGGGGCCCAGTGATGGCTGGGCCGGCCATGGCAGGGCCTGTCCTTGTGGGTCGGGCCGGTGGGAGGGTGGGCAGGCAGAGGAAACGGCATGCAGAGGGGGCTGGATCTGCATGATGAGCCACACCTGGAACGCATCATAGATGCGTACCAGGAAAGCAGGTTTGGACAGGTCGTGGGGATCCTCAAGGAACTCAAAGAACAGCAGGCTGCCCATCATGCCCCCTTGGACTCCCAAATGGCCGGGGTGGAGTCCAAGTGGGACAAATTAGATGAACTAACAGCGGTGCATTGGGACATACTGACATGCCTCCGCCAGATCAGCACCAACCTGACCACACCTCCCTGTGCGCCCACAACATCTGTTGCCACAACATCCGCAACAGCCACAGGGAGGGAGGAGGACTCTGGCGGAGAGTCCTCAGCACCGCAGCAGCCTGCTCATGAGTGCCCCCGAGAAAGAAGAGGGGTCGTCCGAAGAAGGGCAATTGAAACGCTGATGACCATGCAGATCCCCCAGGCACCCAACACCTGCTCCTGCTAACGTCCCTAGTGTGCAAACCAGTTGACCTTGTCGACCTACATCAAAATCACCCACTTGACATGGAGGGTCAAAGTTGTGAAAATGCACCAAATGACTGTGGATTCTACTCTGGGCATTTAATTACCAAGACTACCAACTCACCTGTGAACTTAGGATTACCATCGCATTGTATAGCACTGCAAAATCCGTTCACCATCCTTACACATGTTTGTCAATAAATTCACAATCACACAATACTTGCCTCTGTCGTGATTCCTACTTGCTTTGTGCCATGGCGATGATGAGCTGCTAAGGAACACTGTGCATGCAAACTAATACAGCAATGTGAACGCCGTTATGTGAGTCATGTGAATGTGACACATATTTGGGAGACACACCACTAGGACAACACAACACATACTCACCAGGGCCCCTATCTCCTCGTCAACACTGATGTCAACAGGAAATACAGTGGATTGCACACACAACACCCTGGGTCATTGGCAAGCAGCCCACAGGTACAGGATGCAAATTAGTGTTGGATGTGTGGACACACACGGAGCACATCTCAAAGTGAAGGGCAGTTTTATTAAATATTCACATTGTGAGAATTCCACAACTGATGCACGTTAACCTCACGTGACAGTGATCAGAAAATTAAACATGTGGTTAATGATGAAAGTCCAGGGGTGTGTGGCACATCATTGGTTGGGACAATGAATACGAACACTCTGGAACAAGGATCTGTGTCTTGGGGTTCAGACTGCACCACACAGCATCCCAAGTACCCTGTGAAGGACAGACAGAAAACACAATCAAAAGCACAGATTTACAGGAAACAACAACAATAGACATGCCCAAAACAAAACACTAACTACCCAGACACAACCTAACAATCAAGTAAACACTGGGAGTACAGACTATCGGAAAGGACCCTTCACAGCAAGCACACTGACAAGTAGCATACAGCCACACTCAATCAGCACCAGTGCACCACCAACATAGGTCATGCCGACACAATACTTTGACAACACATACCTGTATGCTGACATTCATGAGAAGAAGTTCTGGATCAGCTGGCTCCGAACATCACCATCACCCTCATCATCACTGGCATCATGCCCCAGACCAGGATCCTCCACGGCTGGCGGAGGTTGGTCATCGTCATCCTGGATGAGAGGCAACCGCTTCCGCACTGCCAGGTTGTGTAGCATGCAGCACACAATGATGATCCTGCACACCTTCGCAGGTGCATATGGGAGGGCCCCTCCTGTCTTGTCCAGGCAGCGGAATCTGCTTTTCAGGAGGCCAAATGTCCGCTCAATCACTCTCCTGGTCCGACCATGTGCCTCATTGTAGCTCATCTCCGCTGGTGTCACAGGGTTCCTGAGGGGTGTCAGCAACCACGTCATATTGGGGTATCCAGAGTCACCTACAGGGAGACAATTGCACATTAGTTGAACATGAAAATAGGGTGCGAATCAACTTTAGCAAACACACACAATGCTAAGCAGTCAGTACACACTGACAAGCCAGGAACGCTGGTACTGCATCTGTGCCATCATCGTTGGAATGTGACTACTCCTCATTATGTAGGCGTTGTGTGCCCGGGAACCTGGCACGCACATAGGAAATGGTCATGTCCGCCAAACAAACCACAAGAGCATTTATAGAGTGAAAATGCTTCCTGTTCCGGTACGTCTGCTCATGTGCCTGCGGTGGTACCAAAGCATCCTGCCCAGGGCATAGAAGTCCCCCTTGATGTCAGCTAGTTGTTGTGCTTTGGGGAAATGGATGTACTGGTTGAGGAAATGCAACATTGCCTCCAACACATTCCGAAGCACACGGCTGAACATGGTCTGTGACATCCCACCAGCAGTAGCAACAGTGTGCTGGAAAGTACCTGTGGCAAAAAAGTGCAGGGCTACCATCACCTTCATCTTGGGGGTCAGCGCTGTAGGGTATGTCCGGCTAGGTTGCAGATGAGGAGCCAACTGCTCCGCCAATTCTTTAATCAGTGGCCTGGTGAAGCAGTACCGTCGCATGCAGTCACGTTCAACCATGGTTTCCAGGTCTGGGAACGGTCTGTGGACATTTGGTCTCCTGCAGTCCATAGGAGAGCAAAGACAGTTTGTCATTCCCCCTATCTATGTGCCAGTGTACATGACAAATAGCACATGATACCACATTACAGGACACAAGAACATGATGTGTGTGCTGTTGGGTATGGACACACATATCAGATACATGCACATCATCTGACATCTCATCTCTACAGGGCCACACAACAAGGTCCCTGTTGTGCTGTGAGCAATCAATGGGCTCAGTTACAGTACATCAGTACAAGAGTCACATACCAGACACACACCACAGTGACTAGTGAGGACAGATGTCTACCCCACATCACAGGTTTCTGACAGACACACACAGGGACCTTGTGTCGCAACATGGACACCATCATGATGTGGCGTACCATGTGCACAACACAACACACACATGAAGTGACCCCTGATTTCATTCCAGCTCACACATGGATGTCTGTGACACACAGACGCAACATCAACTCACATTGACAATATACTGGGATGTTGTGAACATTTGACATTGAGCACATGAAATCTGAGTCATCTCTGCATGGAAATGCACACATACTGTGGATGAACCTCATATATGTGGCACTGTGACACCCTGTGAGGCACCTACCATTCCACTGAAGAGTCAGGGTGTATGTCACATGAAATACACAATGTACACCGGGAACTGTGTACATGCCTCATGCACTGAAATGTACTGTTGTCAAACACATTGTTTATGTGTCCAGCCAACAATTGGATCTGTCCCCATGACAACCTGCCCTGCCTGAGAGTGGGTGCCACTAAGTGAAACATACAAATTCACATGTTTACCCACATACACACACAGGTAATGCAGCCTGACATGCACTTTGAGTTACTGTTTCACAGACTGTATTGTTGTTGTGCCCATGGGTGAATGGCAAGCCATGGTGTGTTGCCCGCCTTAAACAGTTACTTCTATGGTGACTGACGCAGGTGACCAATGCGAAAGATGCATTGAACACCTAGGGAAGGAGCTGCACGCACGCCTTGCACACACGCCTTGCATGCATGTCTTGCACAATATCACCAATATGGACTGACGCGGGTGGACTGAGCCGCACGCACGCCTTGCACAAGGTCATCAATGTGGACTGACGTGGGTGGACAGAGCTGCACGCACGCCTTGCTCGCACGCCTTGCACGCACGCCTTGCAAAATGTCTCCAATGTGGACTGACGCGGGTGGACTGAGCCACACGCATGCCTTGCACAATGTCACCAATGTGGACTGATGCGGGTGGACCGATCCGCATGCACGCCTTTCACAATGTCACCAATGTGGACTGACGCGGGTGGACAGAGCCACATGCACGCCTTGCATGCACGCCTTGCACAATGTCTCCAATGTGGACTGACGCGGGTGGACCGATCCGTACGCACGCCTTGCACAATGTCACCAATGTGGACTGACGAGGGTGGACCGATCCGCATGCATGCCTTGCACAATGTCACCAATGTGGACTGACACGGGTGGACCGAGCCACACGCATGCCTTGCATGCACGCCTTGCACAATATTACCAATGTGGACTGACGCGAGTGGACCGAGCCGCACGCACGCCTTGCACAATATCACCAATGTGGACTGACGCGGGTGGACCGAGCTGCATGCATGCCTTGCACGCATGCCTTGCACAATATCACCAATGTGGACTGACGCGGGTGGACCGAGCTACACGCACTCCGTGCACGCATGCCTTGCGCAATATCACCAATGTGGACTGACACGGGTGGACCGAACTGCACGCACGCCTTGCAGATTGTCTCCAATGGGAACAGATGCGGATTTGAGCCTGGTACGAATCGGTTTCTTGAAAATCCGTTGGCTGCCTGCAACAGTGTTTCAGACTCGTCATTGCAATGCTTTTGAATATTTCAAACGATGCGGAAGGCGTGTACGAGGCGTGCAATTCAATGGATTGGCCCGATTCATAGGATGCAAACGTGTCGGACCTATCGCTTTTGACACATGGGACTGAATCTGCCTCTGCAGCACAGATATAAGTCTGTATGTTCACCTGGGAGCTCACTTACATGCACTACATGATCAAGATTGGCATCTCTGCTACCACTGCTGCTGTCTCTGCATCCTCTGGCTTCAAAAATGGCACGTAATGTGGAGGGGGCCCCAGCCTTCACAGAGGAGGAGAACAAGGCCCTGCTGGACAGCCTCCTTCCACAGTACAGCACGCTGTATGGGACACCAGGGGAGCAGGTGAGTGTGCACTCAACATCCCTTATTCATTGTGTATGTTGTCTGACTGGCACCAATGAAATTGTGTTTAACAGTGTCTAGCATGCTCACTGAGTAGTTCATACCCCCATGGTGTGTAGGTCCCTGTAGTGGACAGGTACTGTGCATGAAAAGTGCATTTTCACTAGGGGTGGGCGGAATTTTCGAAAGTGACTTTCGCAAATTATCGCGAAAATGTTAAAAATCTCTGCAAACATGCGGAAATCTCGCGAAGATGCAGAAGTTTTTTTCCCGCCCATTCGCGGTATTTTCTGCGTGGTCGCGGCTCGCCAACTTACCCATGCGGTTGCTCGCGGGCGCGGCCATCTTGTTTTCACTCTTCTCGCGGTGCATGATCGCGAGAAGAAAGACGTGATCGCGCGACCAATGACATTACTGCGGGCGCGAACTGTCGCGAGACAGCGCAAATGGCTACCAACAATCCAACATCCCATGGAGAACGCGACCGGATCGGGAAAACTTGTCGGCGAACGCGGAGATTCAGGCAAGGCGATCGCGCGCGCGAGAATGTATTATTTTACAGCGCGAGCAAGAAACAAATTATCGCTAAGCTGCGGAATGCGGAAATTTTGACATTTTTGCGCTCTCCGCGGAACGCGAAAATGTCAAATTATCCCAATTTCCGCGAGCGGAACGGAAATTTAGCCCAGGCCTAATTTTCACACAGTTGTAATACTCAGGCAATGTTTCCCTGTTGAAAAATCAGGACAACTGTCAATCACCATATCTGCACTACCTGTGTCCATCATATTCCCTTGCGAGAAAGATATGTATATCCTAAACTGTGATGCACAAACATGTGGCATGTGTGGTAAAGGACTTTTTCTACCCTTGTCATCCTCACAGGTTGATGCCCACCAGAAGCAGGAGATCTGGCTGACCATTGCCCGGGCTGTTCGTGCTGTGGGGGGCCACAGACGCTGCATCCGCAACAGCCAGAAGAGGTGGCAGGATCTTCGTGGCTCGACCTGGAGGATTGCCAGAGTCTGGCTGAAGCTGTTGCCTCCTTGTAGAAGGGGTGGGCGACGGACACTGACCCCCCACATGCTCAGGATTCTGGCAGTGGTCTTCCCGGACCTGGATGGGCAGTTAAAGGCCAGACAGCAGCAAGGAGGGGGTAAGTGCATGCATCCTCTGTGTCCACTGTATCATATGCTCTTTGCACGCCCACATCCTGGTTACACTTCCACAGATCTCCTGTCTGCTTGTACAGGAGTCATGTGGCAAAACTACGTCATGCCCCATCCTCATCTGATACACAGGTGTGCCCCTTTCAGGCTGTGACTTGTGTAACTTGGGATGTGTTTCCCTGCTGTTGTACAAACTTAACGTTGTGAACAGCATCTGCGACCGGTGCATTTTTTTGTCTTCATGAGTGAGGCACATGATTTCCATGTGTCTGCACATTGCCTGAAAAAAAGACATGTACTCTGTGTAGGCAAGTGATATGTGCTCCAATTGATGTTTTGGCACACCATATGTGCCAGGGGTATTTGACACACAACCATGTAGCAGCAACAAGAATTTATGGGCCTCAGGAATATGTACATCATGTGTTTCACATATGCATGGACACATTCCTGGTGTCCAGGGTAATCCCATGTTGCACATGTTCCTGGACAGGTATCCCTACTCCGGACATGAAGTACACTCTGTTCTTCTACTCCTGTGGGTCAGCCTAACATTAGTGCATTGTGAAGTGTGCTATATGGTGTCTGCATTGGTGTCATTGTTAGGTGGCCTAGCCTCTTAGACTCCTGTGGTGTTGGTCATTTTGGTTTGTGCAGCTGGCTGGGGTGTGGGAAATGGATCATCACATTGGGTTCATGCATAGGTGTCGAATCACTTGAAGGTGCATTATGTTATATAGTACATCACAGTGCAGGCAGTCTCAATTCATTCCCATCATGCTGTGATGTCATCATGCTTACAGATTGGTGCTTGCAGTCAGTCATCTGTTGCATTTTATTATGTGTGATCATCAGATGCATGAAGATGTGGTTAGCATTGGGTGTACCTGTGCACTTGACATCTGCAGGGCTTACATTCTCATACATGTTAATGGTTGTGACACAGTGTAGAGTGTTTAATTTTGGATGCACTACCCCTGAGACTGAAGCCAGTGCTGGCTGCTTAGCCATACTGGGCCATAGCATGGTATCCCACTTACTGATGTGCATCCCACAGTGATGTCAGTTGTACAGCATGCACTCTATTGTGGCATTGACCATCAAAACATGTGCACATCATGGTGTCTTGTGAGTGAAGCATACCCATTTTACTGACAATGATTTTTGCCATGACACATGTACTGAGTCAGTGGCAGGAGATGGCATGTGTTTGTCAAGGCAGATTTAAATCACGAGTCCTGCAGTTCTGAGAAATGTCTATGTGGTGCTTGTGCACACATATGAGAAGTGGCAGACAACATGTCCCAGGCAGATGGGTCCATGGAGGGGCAGGATATGAGGGGCATGGTTGACTGGCAGACTGACAGGTGTCATTTCCAAATGATGTCTCCACTTTTCACAATATCTGGCACTTGATGCAAAGCCGTACTCTATGATGTGCTGTACTGACTGTGATGTGTCAGGTGAAACAGGTGACTGATGTGGATCTGTTTATCCAGATTGATTGCAAAGACATCGACGGCTACTGGAGGAGACAGCTCCACAGACCAAGAGGAGCCGCAGAGCCGGACTGGGTCAGCTTCAGAGGAGTTGGAGGGACCCAGTGGCACACAGGGTGAGGGGAGCCACACAGAGGAGACCTCAGCTACAAACACCTCAGCTGAAGCACACAGCATCTGCAGTGAGGACTCCCTTGTGTAGGCGGGTGTCAGCAGACCCCAGACAACACCTAGTGAGTCTGTCCCTGCCACCACCACCATCTCCACCCTCCCAGCTGCTGCCATCCTATATGTCTGTGGAGGCCCCCATGTGAGGGAACATGTCATCTTTGGTCCAGGCACCGCACCCCCTTCCCCTGTCTCCCCTGCTGCCCTCAGTGTGGAGTCTGTGGACTTACTGAACCAGATCCATGTAGGGCAGACAGCGATGCTGAGTGTCCTCCATTCCCACACCACTCTGTTGACTCAACTGGTGTCCTTCATGGAGGACATCTCATCCAACCTGTCTGCCCTACATCGGCCCATTCAGTCCATGGCCTCCACACAGACAGCAGCAGTGTCCCTCCTCCACCAGTCCCTCACCCTTCTTACCTCTGCACCACCCACAGTCCCCACTACCTTACCTGACCAACACACACACTCACCGGAACCAGCACGCACCACAACAGACTCAGGCAGCACACAATCACGCAAGTCCAAAACAAAATCCACAGGCACGCACACTCCAGGGACTGATGGCACACAAACAGGGGATGGGTCACAGATGCACAAACAGGCATCCACGAGCACTCTGCAGACCTCATATGCCTCTCCCTCCAAAAGCACTTCCCCAGCCTCACCTGCAACCCCCCCTTCCAAGCAGCTCTTCCTCTGTGACCTTGGCCTCTTCCCCACCGATCCATCTGCTCAGATGCACAAGGGGAAGAGGAAGTCACCACGCACAGGGGGGAGTTCCCCTGCCACACAGACACCCTCCCCCAGGGGCCTGGACACTGAGGCCCCATCCGCAAGTCCCCCGGAGCAGGCAGAGCAAGACCCCCCACCAATCCCGCAGGTCAAAGTCACATTCTCCTTCCTGCAGCCCCCAGGCCACCACTCCACAGGTACCCCCGCCACACCCTGCCCCTGGTTCCCTCACACACCAATACCACATCCCCAAAATGATTAGGCCATCCCCTCCTACCACAGGCACTTCCACCCCCACCTCACATGCTCAGCCTGTTCCTGCCACTGATGTGGGGACCCTGTCCTCCCCTCTGTCCTGCCAACCTCACCTGATCCCCATGACACTCCCTTAGAGTGTTGCACTGCAGTGGAGGCCCCGTCCCAACCATCTGACCTGCCCACTGCAGTGATACCGGTAACAACCCTGTCTGACTTGAGCCCTGCATTGATGTCAGCACTCACCCCATTTGACTTGGGCCCTGCCGTGATGACGGTACCAACAATGTCAGACACCTCCGCTGCAGTTGCCAGTGACACTCCTGCACCCACCAGCCCTCCCCTGCCCCATTCTGCTGTCCCCTGATCCTGTCCCTGTGGTGTCTGGCCTGCCCCTGTGTATGCCCCTCCAAGGGGAGATGTTCCCTGCCCGTAGCAGTGCAGGCAAGCAATGGGTGACAACTTGTCACATTTCACCCTGGGAGGACTCCTGACATGGACTGGCCATTGGCCTTTTGACATTGTGGACTTAACAGCTTCAATGAGTAATGTGCTTAATAAAGCCAATTGTTGTTATCCAGTGTTGTTGCTTCAAATGGACATGATGTTGATGATGAGTGTCATGGACTTGCTGGTGTTTTAAAGGTATAACAGAATGATTTGTTGATGTGATGTGCTCCATGTGGTCTATGGGATATATGTACTTTTCTGCTGTGTATCTATGACATCCTTAGCTGCCATTTCAGGGTGTAATGATGGCAAAATGTTGTGACCAGGATTTCATCTTTGTGTTTGCTACTTGACATCTTTGGCATACACTGTTGCACATAGGTTGTGCTTACATTTGGGCAGATGGAAAGATTCCCTGACAATCTCCACTGCACAGGCATGTTTGTGCATCCATGTTACATGAGTCATCTGTGTCATCAGTCCAACTTGGTCTACATGTGTATTGCCTATGTGCAGATGACTGAGGGAGGACTCCTGTACACAAGCTTCTGTGAACATTGCTTTTCTTGAGTTGTAATAGTTGGATCACTGGGCAAGTCTTGTGCTGGCATGACAGGAGCCTGCACAGACAAAATGTGGCACAGCTGACCTTCCCAGGAGTGGAGTCCCCTCATGGCATTGTGTCATTCCGTGACATTGCCTGGGCACATGGTGTGTGTTGTGTGAGCATATCTGTGTGTTTTCACTTCCCTTTTCTGGATGCAGCCTGTGTTCCAGACAGATGTACCTGTTTTGTGGACTTGCTGACTTGACCTGTGTTCATGTAACTTCTTTTGCCTGCTTTTTCTGGGATGTAGGTGCATGACACACTACCAGTAATTAGGCTGTCATCCCTGGCTGTTTCATTGGTAAATTCCAGGGTTGTTGTCCAACGCAGGTGGGACACATTCTGGATTACCATTGGCACTTATGTGTTACCAACATCATGTTTTTCCCTATGTGTTATCTGTCATTGACAAGCTCACTTGTGTGTGTGTGACGACTCCCTATCATCAGGGTCAATGCTGCTATGATGGAAGGTGTCGACATTTGTGCAATGTGGCTCTCCTGTGGTGCAACATTGGTTTAGGTGTCTGGCAGGGTTCAGAATGAATTGTGTAGTTTTCACATAATGTCGATGTGCCGCATGCGGTGCAGTGTGGCAGACCTTCACAGGTGTTGATGTCAGCCCATGTGTGAGGATTTGTGGCTACCTTTGATCCCCCCACCAACCCTGAGATTGTCATGTGTGCATGAGCAATACCACCAGTTCCTGTGTGCCTAGATGATGCATATTGTTGCAGATCAAGGTGTGTGGTGTTGATGTTGGCAAAATGGGAGTTGTTTCATGTCTAGGCCCATAACTACTTTTTGCCCATTGTTTGCAAGCCATTGCCAGTGATTTGTGTTTATGGAGGTGTGATGTGACTTTGTGGTCCCGGACACATGACCCAGGAGGCATATCTGACTGTGCTACGCAGTATGGGGAAAACCTAGCTTTGTCATCACAGTGGGATTGGCGTACATGCTAATGTCACCACAAATATAGGGTACTAGAGGGTAGTGCTGTGTTGGGTCTGTCTCTTGCTGTGTTGGTTTCTGTTCCACCCACCTTGTGTCACATGAATCCTTTGTGATCCAGCTTACCTGACAATGCCTGCTTGCCCCCCCAGGTGTGCCCAGTCAAAGACTTACTTTTGTATGGCACAGTAAGCACGTGTGTCATTGTAGTTCAGCCCACCATCATGCGTCGTGCAGTAGCCTGGGGACACTATGACACACACGTGTTGTGTATGATATGCAGTGTGTGGATGTCTGTCTGTGTTTGTGCATCTGTGCCTCTGCATTGGTGTGGCTTCAGCGTTCCATTGAGGGGGATGTTGTTTGTATTTGTCAAGACACCACGTCGTCTCTTACCTTATGCAGTTTTCTCGACGTGGTAATTTCGCAGGGACGCAAGAGACCAACCTCCCAAATATCTAAATAATACCTGTGTTCTTTAAACCTTCTACTAGATATGAGTTAGAAATCTAGGAGGAGGGCCGGATACTGGACGTGATGCGGGGATTCTAGGTTGTCGACCTGTTAAACAATAAATGCATTAATTTACTACAGAGTCTAGCCTTTTTTAGAGTTCCTCTACTCTTTCTTAATTACATGCGATATTCAGATTGCGCTTCTTCCTACCTGCGTACAACTCTTTTGAAGCCCACGTCCAAGTATGTTCTTAGTGTTGCGTGAAGAGGTTAGCTTCGACGAGGTGAGAGGAAGAGAGCTGTATTCCTGATGAGTTTTAGGGTAGAGCGTCGAGGTTCTATGTTCTATGGTTAAAAAATAATAACATCATGATTAAACCATCCCCTTCTTGCCAAGTATACCACTATGCCAAGTATACCACTATGATTGCTCACTTTTCTTGGGTACTCACTTCACCTCTGCTCTGACGCTGTGTTTTAGGTATTCCGTAGTTTCTTCTCACAACTTGACCTATACTTCTTAAATATAAACAATACACATATACAGATTTCTATTTAAATGTACACAAAAACGTTCATTAACATTCCTTTCTGTGAACTCTATATCCTTTGAAAATGACACATAAGTCCATGCTCCTTGTTTTGTCGTAAACTGTTCCAGTACTTTCTCTGTAGAAAGCTTTTCCAAAAATTGTTCTGTTATCTTTAAAAGAACCTTTCTTTCGTTGGGCGCCTTTTAAATAACAAAGTACTTATCTCTTCATCTTTGTCTTTTCTCCCAAGGGCCTGCCGTCGAGGAGAAGAGATCCTTCAGCTCCGGAGATCTTAGTGGACGTTTCCGCTTCCAAAATTAGGTAAGGCTTTGTCTAGAAACGGAGGCTCTCTAACGCGGTCCGATGCGCTAGACGGAAAGAAGGCAAAGCGCCTGCCAGAACACTGGGTGCGGTTTAAATAGGAAACCGCACCTGGTGTTTACACGTGCTTCTCACGTTACCAAAGATGTGCTTCACCCTTTGCAGGTGCCCATGACTCACGCGCTGCACAATGTGACATGCTCATAACGAAAAAACGTGAATACTTCACAGATGCTTTTAAAACTCGCGCATTAATTGTACAACGTGACATTTCTTCATAACGGAAAACAAAACGTAGATACTCACACATTATAAAAAAGGTGACATAGCTTTATACAAATCAGTGCATATTACATATACATTATAAACACTCAGTTACTCATAAGGACGTGCTGGTGCACGGGTCAGGGGTGGGATTTTACAGAGGATCAAATTGCGTTAAGTCAAATGCAAAAACATGGTCAGTGGTCATGAGATTCATGACAGTATTATGGTCCCTATTGTCCAAGCGTCTTGTAGGTCATCATCCTGCACATTGATCATGTTTGGTATGTCCCATTGCTGCCATGGTATGTGACTTTGTCACCTAACATCGACAGTCTCAACAGGATTCCACTGTTTGTGTGTCTGTTTGAAGAGATATGTGTGTAGGTATCATGATGCTCACCTTTCACACAGTCTAATTGTACAGTGTGGCATTGTCAGGGGTCATGGCCAATGCTTGCCTGCACATGGCAGAGGGAGTTCTTGTGATACACAGCATTCTTTTCCTCTCATGTCTATGTTTGTAAGTGACACAACCACCACATTGCCACTGCATTGGTTGTGGTGTTGGGTGCAGAAGTCACAAATGCTGGTCTGGTGATACAGCCCCGTATGAGTTGTGGGGAGTGGTGCAGGGTATACATCCCCCTATGAGTGGGGAGGGTAGTGGTGCAGGAAATACAGCCCCCTATGAGTGGTGCGGGGCATAGGAGGGTAGTGGTGCAAGGAATACATCCCCCTATGAGTGGGGAGGGTAGTGGTGCAGGGCATACTGCCACCTATGAGTTGTGGGGAGTGGTGCAGGGCATACATCCCCCTATGAGTTGGGAGGGTAGTGGTGCAGGGCATACAGCCCCCTATGAATGGGGATGGTAGTGGTGCAGGACATGCAGCCCCCTATGAGTTGTGGGGAGTGGTGAAGGGCATACATCCCCATATGAGTGGAGAAGGTAGTGGTGCAGGGCATACATCCCCCTATGAGTGGGGGGGGTAGCGGTGTAGGGCATACATTCTCCTATGAGTGGGGAGGTTAGTGGTGCAGGACATACAGCCCCTATGAGTTGTGGGGAGTGGTGCAGGACATACATCCCGTATGAGTGGGGAGGGTAGTGGTGCAGGGCATACATTCCCCTATGAGTTGGGAGGGTAGTGGTGCAGGGCATACAGCCCCCTATGAGTGGGGAGGGTAGTGGTGCAGGGCATACATCCCCCTATGAGTGAGGAGGGTAGTGGTGCAGGGCATACAGCCCCTTATGAGTTGTGGGGAGTGGTGCAGGGCATACATCCCCCTATGAGTGGGGAGGGTAGTGGTGCAGGGCATACAGCCCCCTATGAGTTGTGGGGAGTGGTGGCAGGGCATACATCCCCCTATGAGTGGGGTGGGTAGTGGTGCAGGGCATACAGCCCCCTATGAGTGGGGAGGGTAGTGGTGCAGGACATGCAGCCCCCTATGAGTTGTGGGTAGTGGTGCAGGGCATACATCCCCTATGAGTGGGGAGGGTAGTGGTGCAGGGCATACATCCCCCTGTGAGTGGGGAGGGTAGTGGTGCAGGGCATACAGCCACCTATGAGTGGGGAGGGTAGTGGTGCAGGACATACATCCCCCTATGAGTATGGAGGGTAGTGGTGCAGGGCATAGAGCCCATATGAGTTGTGGGGAGTGGTGTAGGGCATACATCCCCTATGAGTTGTGGGGAGTGGTGCAGGGCATAAAGCCCCCTATGAGTAGGGAGGGTAGTGGTGCAGGACATACAGCCCCCTATGAGTTGTGGGGAGTGGTGCAGGGCATACATCCCCCTATGAGTGGGGAGGGTAGTGGTGCAGGGCATACACCCCCCTAAGAGTGGCGAGGGTAGTGGTGCAAGGAATACAGCCCTCTATGAGTTGTGGGGAGTGGTGCGGGGCATACATCCCCCTATGAGTGGGGAGGGTAGTGGTGCAGGGCACACATCCACCTATGAGTGGGGATGGTAGTGGTGCAGGGCATACAGCCCCCTATGAGTGGGGAGGGTAGTGGTGCAGGGCATACATCCACCTATGAGTGGGGAGGGTAGTGGTGCAGGGCATACAGCCCTTTATGAGTTGTGGGGAGTGGTGTAGGGCATACATCCCCTATGAGTTGTGGGGAGTGGTGCAGGGCATAAAGCCCCCTATGAGTAGGGAGGGTAGTGGTGCAGGATATGCAGCCCCCTATGAGTTGTGGGAGCGGTGCAGGGCATACACCCCCCTATGAGTTGTGGGGAGCGGTGCAGGGCATACACCCCCCTATGAGTGGGGAGGGTAGTGGTGCAGGACATACATCCTCCTATGATTGAGGAGGGTAGTGGTGCAGGGCATCCAGCCCCCTATGAGTTGTGGGGAGTGGTGCAGGACATACAGCCCCCTATGAGTGGGAGGGTAGTGGTGCAGGGCATACAGCCCCTTATGAGTGGGGAGGGTAGTGGTGCAGGACATGCAGCCCCCTATGAGTTGTGGGGAGTGGTGCAAGGCATACATCTCCCTATGAGTCGGGAGGGTAGTAGTGCAGGGCATACATTCCCCTGTGTGTGGGGAGGGTAGTGGTGCAGGGCATACAGCCCCATATGAGTTGTGGGGAGTGGTGCAGGGCATACATCCCCCTATGAGTGTGGAGGGTAGTGGTGCAGGGCATACATCCGCCTATGAGTTTTGGGGAGTGGTGCAGGGCATACATCCCCCTATGAGAGGGGAGGGTAGTGGTGCAGGGCATACATCCCCCTATGAGTGGGGAGGGTAGTGGTGCAGGGCATACAGCCCCCTATGAGTTGTGGGGAGTGGTGGCAGGGCATACATCCCCCTATGAGTGGGGTGGGTAGTGGTGCAGGGCATACAGCCCCCTATGAATGGGGAGGGTAGTGGTGCAGGACATGCAGCCCCCTATGAGTTGTGGGGAGTGGTGCAGGGCATACATCCCCTATGAGTGGGGAGGGTAGTGGTGCAGGGCATACATCCCCCTGTGAGTGGGGAGGGTAGTGGTGCAGGGCATACAGCCCCCTATGAGTGGGGAGGGTAGTGGTGCAGGACATACATCCCCCTATGAGTATGGAGGGTAGTGGTGCAGGGCATAGAGCCCATATGAGTTGTGGGGAGTGGTGCAGGGCATACATCCCCCTATGAGTGGGGAGGGTAGTGGTGCAGGGCATACATCCCCCTATGAGTGGGGAGGGTAGTGGTGCAGGACATACAGCCCCCTATGAGTTGTGGGGAGTGGTGCAGGGCATACATCCCCCTATGAGTGGGGAGGGTAGTGGTGCAGGGCATACACCCCCCTAAGAGTGGCGAGGGTAGTGGTGCAAGGAATACAGCCCTCTAAGAGTTGTGGGGAGTGGTGCGGGGCATACATCCCCCTATGAGTGGGGAGGGTAGTGGTGCAGGGCACACATCCACCTATGAGTGGGGATGGTAGTGGTGCAGGGCATACAGCCCCCTATGAGTGGGGAGGGTAGTGGTGCAGGGCATACATCCACCTATGAGTGGGGAGGGTAGTGGTGCAGGGCATACAGCCCTTTATGAGTTGTGGGGAGTGGTGTAGGGCATACATCCCCTATGAGTTGTGGGGAGTGGTGCAGGGCATAAAGCCCCCTATGAGTAGGGAGGGTAGTGGTGCAGGATATGCAGCCCCCTATGAGTTGTGGGAGCGGTGCAGGGCATACACCCCCCTATGAGTTGTGGGGAGCGGTGCAGGGCATACACCCCCCTATGAGTGGGGAGGGTAGTGGTGCAGGACATACATCCTCCTATGATTGAGGAGGGTAGTGGTGCAGGGCATCCAGCCCCCTATGAGTTGTGGGGAGTGGTGCAGGACATACAGCCCCCTATGAGTGGGAGGGTAGTGGTGCAGGGCATACAGCCCCTTATGAGTGGGGAGGGTAGTGGTGCAGGACATGCAGCCCCCTATGAGTTGTGGGGAGTGGTGCAAGGCATACATCTCCCTATGAGTTGGGAGGGTAGTAGTGCAGGGCATACATTCCCCTATGTGTGGGGAGGGTAGTGGTGCAGGGCATACAGCCCCATATGAGTTGTGGGGAGTGGTGCAGGGCATACATCCCCCTATGAGTGTGGAGGGTAGTGGTGCAGGGCATACATCCGCCTATGAGTTTTGGGGAGTGGTGCAGGGCATACATCCCCCTATGAGAGGGGAGGGTAGTGGTGCAGGGCATAAAGCGCCCTATG
The DNA here is from genome assembly GCF_964204655.1 of Triturus cristatus. Taxonomy (NCBI): domain Eukaryota; kingdom Metazoa; phylum Chordata; class Amphibia; order Caudata; family Salamandridae; genus Triturus; species Triturus cristatus. Next base: position 906,970,630 of record NC_140590.1, on the reverse strand, counting down.
AGTGGGGAGGGTAGTGGTGCAGGATATGCAGCCCCCTATGAGTTGTGGTGATCGGTGCAGGGCATACATCCCCCTATGAGTGGGGAGGGTAGTGGTGCAGGACATACATCCTCCTATGATTGGGGAGGGTAGTGGTGCAGGGCATCCAGCCCCCATGAGTTGTGGGGAGTGGTGCAGGGCATACATCCCCCTATGAGTGTGGAGGGTAGTGGTGCAGGGCATACATCCGCCTATGAGTTGTGGGGAGCGGTGCAGGGCATACACCCCCCTATGAGTGGGGAGGGTAGTGGTGCAGGACATACATCCTCCTATGATTGGGGAGGGTAGTGGTGCAGGGCATCCAGCCCCCTATGAGTCGTGGGGAGTGGTGCAGGACATACAGCCCCCTATGAGTGGGAGGGTAGTGGTGCAGGGCATACAGCCCCTTATGAGTGGGGAGGGTAGTGGTGCAGGACATGCAGCCCCCTATGAGTTGTGGGGAGTGGTGCAAGGCATACATCTCCCTATGAGTCGGGAGGGTAGTAGTGCAGGGCATACATTCCCCTGTGTGTGGGGAGGGTAGTGGTGCAGGGCATACAGCCCCATATGAGTTGTGGGGAGTGGTGCAGGGCATACATCCCCCTATGAGTGTGGAGGGTAGTGGTGCAGGGCATACATCCGCCTATGAGTTTTGGGGAGTGGTGCAGGGCATACATCCCCCTATGAGAGGGGAGGGTAGTGTTGCAGGGCATAAAGTGCCCTATGAGTGGGGAGGGTAGTGGTGCAGGATATGCAACCCCCTATGAGTTGTGGTGATCGGTGCAGGGCATACATCCCCCTATGAGTGGGGAGGGTAGTGGTGCAGGACATACATCCTCCTATGATTGGGGAGGGTAGTGGTGCAGGGCATCCAGCCCCCTATGAGTTGTGGGGAGTGGTGCAGGGCATACATCCCCCTATGAGTGTGGAGGGTAGTGGTGCAGGGCATACATCCGCCTATGAGTTGTGGGGAGTGGTGCAGGGCATACATCTCCCTATGAGAGGGGAGGGTAGTGGTGCAGGGCATGAAGCGCCCTATGAGTGGGGAGGGTGGTGGTGCAGGATATGCAGCCCCCTATGAGTTGTGGGGATCGGTGCAGGGCATACATCCCCCTATGAGTGGGGAGGGTAGTGGTGCAGGACATACATCCTCCTATGATTGGGGAGGGTAGTGGTGCAGGGCATCCAGCCCCGTATGAGTTGTGGGGAGTGGTGCAGGACATACAGCCCCCTGTGAGTGGGGAGGGTAGTGGTGCAGGGCATACAGCCCCTTATGAGTGGGGAGGGTAGTGGTGCAGGACATGCAGCCCCCTATGAGTTGTAGGGAGTGGTGCAAGGCATACATCTCCCTATGAGTGGGGAGGGTAGTAGTGCTAGGCATACATCCCCCTATGAGTGGGGAGGGTAGTGGTGCAGGGCATTCAGCCCCCTATGAGTTGTGGGGAGTGGTGCAGGACATACAGCCCCTTATGAGTAGGGAGGGGAGTGGTGATGGTCACCCCTCCAGGTGTGGTGACTGCTAGTGGTTGGGACCATGCTACCCCTGTGGTTTTACAGTTGCTGGTGGAAGGGATGTCACTTCCCCTATGTGTGTGTAGCATTTTGTGTTTTCGTGATGTTTATTTGTGGGGGTGTTTGACTGACCGTCTGCATTGTGCGCGTCTGTTCCTGATCCAGTCATAGATGTACAGTACTGGGATGACCTGAGTGATGGGATTCATCGTTGGTTCGTCTCGTACTTGCTGCTCGTTGCTCCGTCTCCTGCACGTTGAGAATTGGTCGGTGTCGTAGCTGTGTATCGTGTTGTGGCGCGAATCGGACCTGATATTCAGCTCTCACAGATGCTGTGACGTGCTGTTAGTGGCGACCCGTCCGGCGCGCATGATTTGCGCATTGTACTTGTCAGGCCGGACACTGCTGTTGGAACTGCTTCCGGGCGACTCGAATCGGTGTTCAGAGGTACGGCTCGTATGGGAAATGCTGCTGGAATCGCAGCCTACGTGTCGGACGGAATTGTGTCAGTTTTGCGCACCATACTTCATTGCCCGGACGGACCGGGTCCCGGGACGAGTCGGTCGCAAGGTAAGGCTACGAACAGCTCTCAGAGGGCTGTCCGACCCGGATCGGAAACGATCCCTTAATAGTGATTTTTAAGGATTTGCTAATTAAGAGTCGCAAATATTAATGCATGTAAGAATCGCTAAATAAATTGCTTTTTATCCACAATCTATAATAGGGAGTAGAATCTTTTGTCATTAATTCCTATGGACCTAGAGGGCCATAGGAATGCATTGGAAACTATTTGCAGTTTGATAGTACCTATTTTGCTATTGTGTTTTGAGTTGATGTATCTTAAAAGTACTTTTACCGGTCTCAAATGAGGCTATCCTGAGAATTGGCTTGTTTGCGACCGGTAATAAGCTTGATGCATGTGCTCATTAGTCTTTATTTTAAAACTTTTTGTTATATAAATTAAATACTTACTATTTATCATTGATGAAGTGTCTTTCGTTGATGTTGTTGTTTTGTTGAATTTAGTGGAAGCTGTAAAAAGAAAAGTATTTGTTAGCTATGTTTTGTATTTTTATTACGTTTAAATAAATCTAAATAATTTACTTTCCTTTTAGATTAAGTTATATACTTACTTTGTTATATTTTTAATGATGTTCATTTAAATATTGTGGGCACGAAAATGTTTGTCCTGTATTTTCTAGGTGGATTTTTAATGAAGTTTAATCTGTGATATTTAAAGAAAAACATGTAAGGGTTTTAGTTCATTAAATTAAAAAAGGCGAAGAACTTATTTTTTGTTACAAAGTTTTGTCTTTCTTCTGTGTTCTCACTCTTGCAAAGTATCGCTCATCCTCCTTGTTTGGCCGATATACGGTAAAATTGGTGTTCATTAAGTTAATTCATTGATTTTATAGTGTTTATTTAATTAGTTATGGTTTTCTATTGTTTTGTGTTCCTTTAGTTTAAATGTATTGGTTGAGATAGCTTTTTTTCCTGTGGAGAAAGCCCTCCCACTACATACCCAGAAAAGCATGGGTTCTAGGTGAAGGGAATAGAAGTTTTTTCAGTCCTCGGCTAGAGTAATGTTCCGACCATTACAAGGTGGGAAGGGGTTAGATTTTAGTTTGGGACTCCAACATGCCCACAGTTATGGGTTTTCACAAATTTACAAGACAAACTGCACCTGCTAATGCCCACTTTCACCCATTGAGTGTGCTTTACTGCTGCTGATTTTCTTCTCTGATGGTTGAGAAATCTGCAATTGAATATTCAGTTACACCTGTCAGGAATACTTTTGTGATTAACTGGCAGGTAGTTTTAGCCGCAAACATATGCTTACATCTGACAATACCTTTGTGAAACAATAGTTATGGTTCCCAGCTGTGCTTTCAAAACTCAGACATTGTAATGGACTACACTAGATTTACCTTGGTGCAAAGCATTAGTTCTATTTATTAGTCACACTCTCTGTTATGAAAGCAGAGTTCAGTGACAAACGCATTAAAAACTGAGCAAAATAATTAATCCTCTTTCTTTTAACCCATGGTCATTTTCTACAATACATATACAAATAACTGCTGATGATTTTGAGCCTCATACACAAAAGACTTTGCATTTGTAAAGTCAGTGCAACATTGCAGCTGAATGGGAGCAGAAACTCAAACAGGATGTCTAAATGGGTTGTTCTTTAGAAAACACAATAGGCAAATGCTCTGAGAAAATGTTTGCGGTTTCAAAGTAAGTATTGGTTAGTGCCTGTAGAGGGCAGTTTGGTAAGCACTTGCCAAATGTAAATTAACATAATAGCCTGACAGGTAAGAAATGAAGACGAACTACATCTAGAAATTCTCCCGTATGTAGACTGAACCATAGGCCACCCTAGTCAAAGCTTATGATGGACTTGTGCTGGAAAAATTGACTAATTGTGTCAAGCCTGTCAAAGAAGAGAACTAGGTACTCACGAAGGCTGTAGAAAGTGATTTGCGAGATGGTGGCTTTTGGTGGCTCACCAACTCACCAAAAGATTTTTGAAGGGCTAGCAGCTCTTTTCTTGCAGCAAATGTTTATGGTCTGAGCAGTATAAATTTTGTATAATTTGTGGTAAAAGCAGCATGCCTCATAGTTGCAGAGATGGAATGCCAGGAAACATTTTTTGCAATTCCCAACCGCACACTTCATTTGGCGCGGATCCCGTGGGAAGCAAGCATTTGATGATTATTCAACCAACATCCCTATCTTGAGCATTTCTTAGGTAGGAAGGAATAATGCAATAGATTCCATCTATTGGGCAATGGACAACTGTGTGCAAGTGCCTAGATTTCCCTTGATGACTTTTAATCTGAGCATGGCATGACCACGAATGAATTAGTAACAGAAGATGTAAAGGTTAGGAATGAAAGATAATCTCATGTTCAGGTAAAGGTTGCCAGAGCATGTTGGCTCATTTACTGATTAATAACGGTTCTGTATTAATGTCAATTAGTATTCATTAATCACACAGCCCCATAACTTGATGTTTAAGATGTCAGGTAGAGTGTTGAGTGTCTAGCAGGTCAACATTGAATAATGAGTTTGATTTGTTTGGATGGTGGTATGCATTCGTGTAGATGAAGAGATGTTGTGACTTTTGACAGATTTTATCAGTAAGTATTTTTTAGACCTGTTAACTTGGGGGGCCTTCCCCCAAACTTTTTACCTGCTTACCGCCTCTTTTTACTGTATTTTATTGAGAACTTTACCACTGCTGGTCAGTGCTAAAGTGCATGTGTTTCTCTCCTAAACCTGGTAACATTGGTTTATACACAATTGATATATTGAGTTTGCTTATGAGTCCCTTGTAAAGTGCTATACCCTATTCCCAGGGCATGCAATCTAAATGCTAATAGTGGGCCTGCAGCACTGGTTGTGCCACCCACGCAAGTAGCGTTTCAGTCCTGTCTCAGGCATGCCATTGAAAGCCATGTGTGAGCAGTCTAATGCCACAAAGACTTGGCTTTTAAATTAACTTGACATGCATTACACTCTCCTTTTATTATACTTAGGTCACTCCTATTTTGACCCTAAGTAGCCCAAAGGGCAGGATAATGTGAAACCAAAAGGTAGGGCATGTACTTTTAAGTGTTACATGTTCAGGCAAGTGACAAACAACCAAAGATAAGATGTTTACTACTGTGAGTTCTATTTTTCTCCTAGACTAGCAATGGGAATTCCTCAATACACTTTTAAGCTGTAATTACTCATTAGAAAGGTATAGCTGCATCGTGTTTCATATCTTTGGAATGGTAATAATAAATCCTCCTTACTGGTAACATTTTAGAAAGTGAATACAAGGAGCTGATGGACGGAGCACTGAAACTTTTCAGACACTCACCCTCAGTCAAGATATGGGTTGAATCCATCATCATTTTGGCTCACTTCGCCACCCCGGTTCAGACAAAGCTATATGCAAATCATTCTTGACTCTGTGCCTCATGGGAACAGTCCATCCCGAACTGCCAAGCCATGTCTTCCCTGGACCGGAAACAAGTATCCTAGGACCGGTTTCGGGGTAACACCCCTCATCAGCCAGGCTCTATCTTGAATCCAGTGGCAAAGTGAGCAAGGGACCCACATTTGGGCATACGTAGGGCGAACAAAGCAAACACAAGAAGATGATGGATGGTGTGTTGAAACTTTTCAGACACTCACCCCCAATCACAGATTTGGGTTGAATCCATCATCATTCTTCAGCTCACTTCGCCACCCCAGTTCAGACAGAGTTATATGCAAATCAGTCTTAACCCTGTGACTCATGGGAACAGTCCAGCCTGAACTGCCAAGCCATGTTTTTCCTGAACCGGAAAAAAGCATCCCTGGACTGGTTCCGGGGTAACACCCCTCATCAGCCAAGGTAGCTTGAATACAGTGGCAAAGTGAGCAAGGGACCACATCTGGACATACCCTGCCAACTTAGGGCAAACAAAGCAAACGCAAGGAGATGATGGACGGAGCTCTGAAACTTTTAAGATACTCACCCCCAGTCACAGATCTGGGTGGAATCCATCATCATTCTTTTTCTCACGTTGCCACCCCAGTTCAGACAAAGATATATGCAAATCAGTCTTAACCCTGTGCCTAATGGGATCAGTCCAGCCCGAACTGCCAAGCCATGTCTTCCCTGGAACGGAAAAAAGCATACTGGGACCGATTTCGGGATCACACCCCTCATCAGCCAAGGTAGCTTGAATCTAGTGGCAAAGTGAGCAAGGGACCCACGTCTGGGCATACCCTGCCAACTTGTCAACTCTGGACAGTGCCTACTAGCACCTACCCCCATCCTTGCCGCCGAAGCCCTACCATGAATTGAAGAAGGGTTATCATATTTCGAGCACCTGTTAACAGGGCCTTTAAAGAGCTAGTGCAGCACAGTTCTAAGACAAATGAATAGTTGAAATCAGCACAATTACAAATTGAAGGGTATGGGCAAGGGAAATTCTCATGGGACTCAAGGCGGGCCCAGGAAACATGGGAATGGTAATGGTGTATCCAGGAAGGAGCATCAGGAGAAGGCGAGGTAAGAAAGCCCTTCCAAGTCCAAGGTGCTTACTTGCTTCACATACTACTAGGTGGGACATTTTAAAAGATATGGTCAAGAGAAGGTGCTTGACCCACTGACACCCATGATAGCAAGCATGCAACGTGGGTAAAGGTACCCAAGAGGGGCTAGTTGCGCTTAACCTAGAAACTATGACATTTGGGAGAGGGACCCAGGTGCTCTGAAATACATTCATCTCAAGAACAATGGAATTTGTGCAGGAAATTAGTATCAGTGGGTTGAAAGTACCTGCCCTGAGGGATACTGAAGCCTTTAGCACCGTGACTGAGAGGCAGTACCTTAAGCCCGAGGCGATACTCCCTGGAAACAAGGATAGAAGGTTAGTAGCCAGTGGACAGGTCTTGGAGTATCCACTTGCCAGGGTCGAGATTAAGCTCAATGGCAAGGCAGCCATGATTGATGTCAGGTTAAGGGTAAAGCAAGGAGCTGGATGACTCTTGGGCAATGATTTGATTGCCCCTGGCTTGGTGCCAGGACCAGGAGTTGGTATAGCTCGGACAATATCAGCTGTGTTAACCAAAGCACATGCTGCACTTCATTGTCAGATTGCGTCTGGGATCCTCTGTGGATCTGCAGGGTCCACAGCAAGGTAGTTTGCAGGAAAGGCAGAATCCAGGAAGGCAATGTTCATGGAGGAAATCACTACTGCTCTAGAATGAGGGGAGAATGAGGCTACTGAGCCGGACAAGTTGCTGGAGTCTTGGTCACTTCCAGAACTGCAGGGTTTGTTAGCTGTTAAGGGGCATACCCAGTAAGATACAGCAAGGTGCAGGGGAGTGCCCTATGCTTGTGAGACTTCAAAAGGAAGCCCTGGAACCAGTCAGCAAAGGAGTAGTCAAAAAACACTATGTTGGCTGGGAGGGTGGTCTACTTTATAGTGAACCCAAAAAAATCCTGAGAAAGGAACTTGCAAGAGACTAGGGGGTGAATTAATGCACAGGGACTTCCTATTGGCACTGGCCCATGAAGTGCCCTTAGCAAGACACTTGGGTATTAGAAAAACTAAGAATAGGTTCGACGCTCTGTTCTACTAGCCAGGGATGCTCAGAAACCCAGAGCAGTCCAGCGTGCTATTTGAGTGGTAAGACAGTAGTGATGACTAAGGCGCCTTTAGTGCCTCAACCAGTTGTAGGTGTTCCATTTGAGAGAGTGAAAATTGACATGGCCGTTCCATTCACCCCCCCTTTACAGTCAGGCATCAAGTATATCTTGGTTGTGGTGGATCACACCACCTGGTGAGCCAAAGTCGAACCTCCGAGTAGCATGTCTGCCAAGGTGGTAGGGAGATCTCTCCTAGGGATCCTTTCTACAGTTGGACCTCCAAGGTCGGTAATTTCTGACCAAGGAACTAACTATCATATCTTCTTACATGTTAGTCTTGTCAGCCTTAGGGTGGTCTTCCCCCAAACGTTTTGCCTTACTCCTCCATTTTTGCTAATCTCATTTGTGTTGGCCTTAGGATTCTGCACGTTACCACTGCTAACCAGTGCAAACGTGCATGTGCTCACTCCCCAAAACATGGTAACACTGGCTTATACCCAATTGGCATATTTTATTTGCTTACAAGTCCCAAGTAAAGCGATAATGCCTGTAACCAGGGCCTGTAAATTAAAGCTACTAATTGGCCTGCAGCACTATTTGCGGTACCCACATAAGTAGCCTGTCAAACATGTCTCAGGCCTGCCTCTGCAGCTTGTGAGTGTAGTTTTAAGCTGACAATTTGATATATATCTTTTTTAGGCCCAAACCTTTCTTTTTCAATGCCTGTATGTCACACCTAGGGTAGTCCCTCAACAGCCCATAGGGAAGGGTGCAGTGTATCAAAAAGTTGGACATGTACTTTTAAGTTTTACATGTCCTGAAAGTGAAAAACTCCTAAATGTGTTTTTCAGTACTATGCCTCTTCAATGGTAGGTAAGTAAGTAAGTAAGTAAAATTTATTGTGCAGTTTATTAAAACCATTACAAACAATCTCCGTTTTCCACAGTTTCAAGCTAAAAAAAGGTGAGAATAACAAATTACAATAGAAGTTCATCACTAAAAGGCTACTTGTTCAGAGTACAAAGTAAAAACTGTAAAGAAATGTGATTAGTAATTTATAAGCTTCAAATTTCCCTGACGGCAAGCCCAAAACCTCCTCTATCGGAGTCTCTTATACCACAGGGGATGTTGGGTGAGGAATAAAGTGCCATGTACTCTAGTTGCTAAGAGCCTTAGTCAGGCAACCGGGGGGAATGGGAGCGTTTTCATTTCTCAGTGCCCAAGTGGGGTTGTACTGGAGTTAAGAGCAGTTAGCCAGATCTATGTATGCGAAATTGCCTTGCAGATGTATTAGACAGAAGAATCAGGGTCTAGTTAAAGTTCGCGCTTGGATGCTAGTTTACATATATTTCTAGGGATAGACATCTTTGCAAACTTGGCCTGGCATGGGCTAAGAAGTAGAAAGTGTCTAATTCCAAGATCATCGGGGGGGGTGCAATGCATCAACGGTTGCCACTTGGGGCTTAGCGCAAAATGCAAAGTGTGCTTAGATTACGGATATATTTGGAGACAGAGCTTCTTGCCATGGTAAGCCTGACAAGGTCTAAGAAAAAAGGGTACTTATTACGAGAAAGGGCCTTGGCAGTTGTTGCGGGGCAGCAGGGGTGAACCCCCAGAGTGATTTAAGCTTGCTGGGTCTCCATATCGGACCAGCTAGTTATTAGAGCCTACAATACAAGGGGGAGGCATGAGATAACCCACAGCATGATCTTAAGCTATCCTTGTTTCAGTCCATCGATGGTAAAGTTGGATAGGAAGTCACACTCCTGAAAATGGCATTTATTGTCCCAACCTTTTGGTGCCTGAAGCCTGTACCCTGGGTTAAATGACTAAGTGTAGCTGGCAGATGGTCTTTGTATATTTCTCCCAGGTCGTGAGAAAAACGGAGAATAGGTGTTGGCAGAATGGGCCATCTATGACTTGATAGGGTGGTGGAGATGTCACAAACTACACTTGCACATCACAAAGGTTCTGCCTCAGCACACTCACAAAGGGTTTCACACTAGTCTTTTAGGCACCCAGTCAATCTGGGGCCAGGGCAGGGTGAGCAGGAAATTCCAAACACCTCTGGGGGTGGAAACCTCCAGAACCTTCTCCTATCAAGTATAAAGTTAGGACCCTTGGATCCAACTCTTCAGTACACCTCCAGACCTGTGGAAGACTCAGATGGACCTCTGTGCTGCTCTTTGGCAAGAAGGACTTCAAGGTACTCTGCTGTCCTGCTACTCTGCTGCCCTGCTGCCTGAATGAAAAGCACTGGACCTGCACCTTTAATCCAGTACCACCAGAGTGAATCCAAGAGCTGTTTGGATGGCTTCTTGATCAGAGCTTCAGGTAAAGAAAAGGCTCCAAGAACCTCAAATCCAGCACCTGGACTCTGTCTGCTGTGAGTCCTGCCCCCCAAGTGATGCTGCCCCAGTCCTGGACACTTGGTTGTGGGTCTAAAGGTGCTCTGCTAGCCCAGCTGTGGTCCAAGCAGAATCGATGTGGTGCTACGCATCACTTTGCAACCTTGTACCGGGAACACCACTGCACAATGCTTCCCCAATGCATGACCTCAAAGCACCTTAGAACCGCTTTTGCACAACACATCCTCAATGCAGGGCCTTCCATCATGGCCCCACAGATCCTCGGAACTGCCGCTGCATTGCTCACCCTCGATGCTGAACCTCACATTTCAGCCCCACAGCCTCACCAAAGTTTCGGATGATACATTGTCCTTTCCACCTTTAAAATGTATTTATGCCAGCCCTTGGGTGGAGTAAAAAATCTGACCTTTTTCAGGGTGGATAGTGAAGGAAGAACATCCATTTTTGTGAGCATTAAAAAACTTTCAAGTTTAATCACGGCTTAGAATGTTAGCATCACAATTCCCTTCACTGCAGTTTATGGTTGCACTTTCATTGAGGAGATCTCTCACCAGCTAAATGGTCTCACACCCTCAAGAAATCACTTTATGAGTTAGTGGCTGGCATAAAAAGGGTAAATTGTGTCATAAACGCATGCGTATTACATAATTTACTTCGGTGAATGGGATCCATACTATTCAACCTAACAGTGTGCCCGTGCCAAATAGAATCAATTGCACATTACCAGTGATTAATATTGTATTGAAACCTGCCTTGTTTTCATTTTGTTTCAATTATTACATCATATCTCGAAGAAAGGCAATTTCTATAACCTATTTAATGTTGCTACTCCAATGAGTTTTAGTCCAATTTCTATAACAAATTATGAAAATAAACCCTGGGAACCTTAAATATGCCTAAAAACTAATGCACACTTCTGCCTTTTTCCTTCTTTTTGAGAGAGGTATATTGTCTCTAAGGGGAGTGCACCGTTTTTTTGTTAACACCAATGCTGGTTTAATTCCTTATCCATGCTTAATTAAATTTCTTTTTCAGCACATTTCATTACATTTTCTGCCAAGGCCAATAGCGTTTTCTGTGTACAACATAAGCCCAGCAGAGAAGGAGACGTATTTTATAGCCTACCTCCATTAATAAAGCAATGGTATTTGTATTGGATTCACCCTCCTTTTTGATAATTTACACTTTCTCGGCATTTTGCCAGGACTATTGTGTTTCATCCTGGTAACTCTGTAAAACATTTCACCTCTCTTAAACTTTCCATTCACTTTCATGTGAAAATCTCATAGTCACCCAGAAGAAGTGAGTTTTTGCAAGTTCCATAGTAGCCAGGACGTTGGCATAGTTCTTCTTCCAGGGCAGTCCAAGTAAACATGCTATTCCTTAGAATGAGTATAAAACTAAAAAAGTTTTTAAGACGCTAAAGATTCTTTTATTTTGCGCATGATTCATGTTTAAATATGATTGACTAAATACCATATCGGAAGTTGATATCTGATCAGAATTCAAACACTGCTAATTCCACACCGAGCTTTCCTCGATTCAGTGGGGTCCTTAGCCTCATGGCAACATATAGGTCCGTACATGCCAACCCCCAAGGTCACAACCTGCAATGTTGTGCCAAATTGCTCTTACAAGATCCAAATGCTAGCAGAATGCTTGGAGCAGTGATGTAGCTGGGGGAGAAGGGGGCGGTCTGAACCAGACAACACTGGTTTGTGGGGCGGCATAGGTGAGCAAGTCGTGTCTGTCGACTACCACCGTCTCCCGGAGAACAATCCATCTATCGACCGACCAGACCATCCCCCCCATGAACAAGTCGTCCATCGGCCCACTGGCGTAACGAAAATTGAGGAGGCCTCCCTGCAGCCACGGCCCGTATAGGGCATGCCACTGGGCGATGAAGTGGGGTGGGGGAGGGGCAGGGTGGGAGGTTGTAAAATTAGGCAAACCGACGTTTCAGGTAAGTAACGGAAAAAATAAATAAAATGAATTTCGTTGCGCGCGCTGCCACGCCAGATGCGATGCAGCGCACGCAACAAAATTTGTTTTATTTATTTTTTCATTTACTTACCTGAAATCGTCCGTTTGCTGAATTTTACAACCCCCCACCCTGCCCCTCCCCCGCCCCACGTCACCGCCCAGTGGCACGCCCTATACGGGCCGTGGCTGCCTCCCTGCAAGGGACGTGAAGGGACCCCCTCCGGGCTCAATCAAGAGCTCTGAGGTAAGAGTGCTGTGCTGAGGGGGCACCCCCCACCGCGGGGGCTGCGGAGGCCTGTGTTACGCCCCTGCAGCGGCCGCCACCCCCTTTTACCTGCATTGGGCATCAAACTTAGGGTCCACCCCGGGTGGCAGTAGGTCTAGCTACGCCACTGGCTGAGAGCCCTCTAAGAGATGAATATGAGGCTGGAAATGTTCTCACCATGTAGGTAAAAAACCACACACAAAAGCTTGCATATTTGGGACAACTATGTTTTACCTTTGGAAAGTTTCCAAGGTCATTGGCATTAGAATTGATGATAGCGTAGACTGCTGCCAGAACTGCATTCTCTCCACAACAAGAGAGGAAATTGTGTGTTGTTTATGGTAGTGGAAAGACCAATGCTGGAGCCTCGTCGAAAGTACAGCTTTAATATGGCCTGGTGTCTTCTAGTATCACTAACATCCCATTTTGGAAGACTGTGGTGTAGTTCAATCCGGAGTGAGCAAGCCCATTAGATGCAGATTTTAGCATAAAATACTGTACTTTTTAATTTGGTAACAGCTGGCTTTGATGTTTTCATTTATCGGTATCTGTAGACAGAACATTGTCTATATATTTATAATTACATTAGGCATAGATAGCGCTTAACTGTTCCAGGCTACATGCCACTACAGTGTCTCAAAAAATGTTATTAGTCACTTCTCTGGAAGTTAAAATCCTTCAGCAGGACAAGGCTGGAATTTGTAGCCAGGAAGGGCTTCACAAGGATGGATATATTCCCTTTAAGAATTTGCTAAGCCAATTTTGAGCACAGCAAAAAGGTCTCAACAGAACCATCCTGGTTTCTTTGCCTCCCTTGGGTGTGGCTTCTCTCGGCAAGCCTTGTCACTTTGCACTGGTCCTCGGAAGATGGGAAACAATGACTAAGGGGCTGATTATGATGGCGGAGGGACCGCCACGGCATGGCCAGTGGTGGCCAGCGCCGGCCCTGCGGTGGCGGTCCTTCCACCATCGAACAGATATTTCCCACCACCAGATTAGGATGGCGGTGAGAACATGAAAAGACCGTCTGCTGCCAGCAATTGTCCCGATTGCCTGGCGGACGGTGCAGGGAGCCCAAAATGGTGGTGGTGCCTAGCAGGCACCGTCCACCAGATTAGGATGCAGGCCAACACCGGCCTTTCCATGGTGGCGAGGCCGTTATGGAAAGGCATATGGAGTTCTGCTACGGGGCCCGTAGTAGGCCCCCGGGGGGTGGTGGGCTGCACTTGGGGGTACTTCATTGCCATGCTCAAGGTGGCAGGTACCGCGTGCAGTGCCTGCCACGTTGTGCATCGCAATGCAAAACATGGTTGTTTAACATTGCGCAAGGTGCTGCATCCAGCAGCATAGTCCGCAATGTTAAACTGCCAGCATGCGCCCGCCAGTGTGGCGGATGCATCCTAATTCGACGGGCGGTACCAGCGCACCTATGGCGGACAGTCCCAGCTCCGCAGGGATGGCGGGCAGACATAAGTCCATCCACCATCCTAATAGGCCCCTTAGTTCCAACTTTTTCAAAGTGCTGGAAGAGCCCTTGTGTCCCTAGTTTCTAAGCACCAGGTCTTTCTATAGATCAGGTTTACTGAGGATTTGTGCTCTGTGGTCTGCTGGACCCTATTGGTCAGTGGTCATTTTGCTCTTCACTTCCCAGAAGCAGACAAACAGGAGGCCAGTCACTTGACGTTTGGGGAACAGTTCCAGACCCTGAGTGGCATTTGAGTCTTCTTCCAGGAGGATCTTCATTTTGAGGTGAAGTGTTCCGTGGTCCATGAATGTTTTGAGGAAGTGGTATTTGAGGTGCCAGATTTATCCTGTGCACTTGCCAGTGAATGTAGAAGTTCTATCACCCACTCCCAACTTATTTCCTGTGCCCCCACACCATTTATTTATGCAGCACTTCCTCTTTGCCATTCTGTAACATTAACAAGGAGCCACTTTTTCAAGATTGCAGAACCCACATGTCACCAGGCAGGCCAGTCTTCAGCTCCTTAGCAATTCCACTGCTAGATGTGCACTCCTCCCATCTGAGAGGGACAAAATAACAGCTCTGCCATACTGAACTGAAGCTTGGTGCCCTGGCAGGGTCCCGGGAATGTATAGGATTCAAATGAGGTAGGTTCTAATGCTGCTCTTTGTGCTGCCAACTCTTGCTGCTCACTTGCAAATACCTAATCTCTGCTAAGTGGTCTGCAGTTGACAGCCACCTGCCCTTTTTAGTCTCAGACACAAACTAGTGTTCCCTGAGCCAGGGTTGTTAATTCTCCAATCCAATGATACGTATTCAAACCCTGGAGGTGTGACGAGTGACAGTACCGGTTTTAACCAGTTCTGGCTCAGGAACCCTAAAGTACATTTTTATAATGTTACTTTTCCATGTAAGTTCTCAAATTCTTACTTCGAGCTTTAAATGCATTTTATCAATCAAGTAGGAAGCTAGGAAAGAAATGTTTTAATTTTATTTTGGCCTGTTGAGGGTCAAATATTACAAAGCTGACACAGTAAAATCGTTTTTGGTTTTGTGTCACTGGGACTACACACTACCTCCGATATGCCATGTGCTTACTTTTTATGTAATAGCACCCTGCCCAATGAGTTTATAAGGTACACTTTCGAAGCGACTTATAAATATATAAAAATAGACTTTTTCTTCAAGGTAAAGCCACTTTTCCCTACCGTTTGTCACTGCAGTATATTTAAACATGCACCCCAGACACAGCACAGTGGTGTTCCTGGTACATATACATGGTGTAAGTAAACACTGTAGCCCATATATGACATTTAATTTCCACGCTACAGGTGCATTTTCTGTGCCATCTACAGATGCCATACAGAACTGGTAAATGGACCAATAGAGTGCAACCAATTTTGTCATTACCATTTTAAGGTCAGAGTCGACACACAGTGGCACTGAATAGCAGCTGTGCATATAGTCCTAATACCTGCAAAAATAGGGTAATCTGGGGTGATCATAAAGAAAATGTGAATTTGCTACAAAGACAGAAATAAATATTGTATAAAATGTTACTCTTCATTTTTTCTCATTTAGAAAAGTTTTAAACCAACCGACTGAATAGAACATTTCCCCGTTGACATATATTCATCTTTGCCCAAATACCAGCCCACATAACTGCAATGCACATTTAGCTCTGCGTCATCAAATACAATACCCCACAGTTGTATAAGACACTTATCTGGACACGTTGACAACGTGTCTCATAAAACGTAAGCGTGAGAAGAAAAAAAATGTAATGATGATCTTCTATTGCTTTTTAACCTTTATTTTTTAATCGTTTTACATTTTACAATTATAAGTTATAAATTATAAAATCCAGAAAAGCACATTTTTAAAACTAAAGAATTGATTAGTATTTGGGCAAAATACGTGGCTTTTTTCTTGACAAGAGGTCGCTATCCTTTCTGTGCCGATTCGCTACTAATCTTTGTCTGCAAGCTAGCAATTAGGAGAGAATTAAACTAAGTGGACGAGAAAAGGTATTGAAGATTGTCAGTGTCTGGGCTCTGCGCAGCAGCAGCACAGAAATATGACAGGCAACCTCAATGGTGTTTTGCATATTGTATTCCTTTTATAAAATAAGTAAGGTTAACAATACTTTGAGACTCTCTGTTCACTTATGGGCTTATTAAGTGTCCTTAGGATATCCTCTCTTTTCTCCCGTCTTAGATTAAAAAAAAGCTGCCTGAACCCAAAGTATTAGCAGAGAGTGATGTCAAGGCATTACAGTTCCACGGTCCTGTTTCATGTTGGCCAAGTTAGCTCATCTAAGAGCCGTTTTTAACTTTGATGTGATGGAAGCATTATTGCTCGGAACCCTCTGAAGTCCTTTCAGATGCTGAATATTTTGAATTTTATATTAATAGCGCACTATCGGGGGAACAGGAAGCTGAAGGAATAAAGGGGCTTTCAGAGCTGGTTGGAACGCACGACAGGTGGGATAATTTAATGTGGAGGCCCTCTTAATTTAGCCACAAAACACATATGTGCCAGTTTTGGTGTGATCTTAAAATACATAGCAAACTTCGATGATGTAATGTCAATTTCTTTTTGACCGCTCCTGTCTAATTTCCTTCCAGTCTTTGAACAGCTAATTACACGAGAGAAATACAGAACCAGCAGCCGCTTCTTCGTGTGTTATGTGCAAAAATAAAGTTCCTTTATTGCATGGGAAGAATAGTTTAGGAGGTGACCTCTCCTGATCAGAGTGAGGTGCTGTATAAATTGTTAAAATCGTTAGATGCTGTAAATTTAGCATTTTAACTCCCAAACTGTATTTCAAGTCTTGGCCTAGCTGCATGTTTACTCTGTTCTGTTCTTCATTTTTTGTTATATTCTTCTACCTCGTATTTCTTGTTACATGTACATATGTTGTGTTACACATAGAATATTTTCCTTCGTGAAAAATTGTCCTTTAGTCTGTCCTAAACACATTGTGATGCATTTTTGAAAAAAATGCATTTAACAAGTAAGTGGATAGTGGGTGAGGGTGGAAAGTGCATTATTGTTTTTTATGACTAATAAGAAAAAAGTAAAGCTAGTTTCTAATGTTATTTCCTACTTAGTGCTCAGGCTACCAAACAAATCATGGATTACCCCTGTCCCCAACCACAGACATAGATAACCATAGTGTTGGACGTGACCCTCTCTGCAGGGTAACCCCCAAACCTTTTGAAGTCACCCTTCTTATTTATCTGAATTCGTTTTTGATTGTCTTAGGACTCTGACCACTTTACCACTACTAACCATTGCTACAATGCTTGTGCACACTCCCATGGTAACATTGGCTCACACCTGATTGGGATATTTAATGTACTTATAGTGGTATGGCATATACCCAGGGCCTGTAAGTTGAATGCAACTAGTGGGCCTGCAGCATCTATTGTTCCACCTATTTAAGCGTCCCCTTGAACATGTCCCAGACCTGCCATTGCAGTTACAATTTAGAAAATGCCACTGAAAGTTGGCTTTTTCCTATCCTAACTATTTGGTGCCTGCAGCCTGTCAATGGGTCACATGACAGGATGTAGTTGGCAGTTGGACTTCGTATACTCCTTCCAGACAACCACAAAAGAGAGGGAGTAGGTGTGCCTGGATGGCCATCCCTGGCAGAAGGGGGGGGGGCAGGAACTGCAACCAAATAGGTTTTACATGGCTTTAACACAAAGGGCTTATCATCACTGGACTGTTCATGCAGCCAGCCTGGAGCCAGGTGGAGGCAGGAAACTTAAAGCACTGCAGAAGGACTTCTCTATGAATGTCTTCTACTTCAAAGAAGGTACCAGGTATAAAAATAGGACCCTCAGAGCCCTCTGCTTCACTTCACTTACTGGACCTGTGGAAGGAATCTCAGAAGACTGTCTGTTTCTGTGGCCTGCTGTGTACTTCAGAAGACTGTTTTGCTGTACCTGAAAGGACTGATTTGTAACCTGAAGCCTGCCTTGAACCCTAATAGACCTGAACTGCTTTTTGATACCTGTGCACTGCTGAACCCAGGACTAAAGGCTAGACTAAAGGGTGAGACTAAAGGTCTCCTGATCAGAGTAAATGCTCCAACCATCTTGAACCCACACCTGGACCCAACCTGAGGGAGTCCTAATGCCCCAAATGGTGCCCCTCCAGTCCAGTACCCCTGATGGTGGTGTTAGAGGTGCCTTGATAGCCAAAATCCAAAACATGGGAATTAGAAACTTTTGGGCTAAAAACTGCTCAAAGAACTGAGAAGAGGCCCGGACCAACTTGCTCCTCTATCCACCCAAGGTGCATAGCCGGTCAGCCTGACTTCATGGCAACGCCCTCTACATTCTTCTCCACAGGAGCAAATACTGTTCAGCGGTCGTTCGCTAAAGGGTATCCGGCCCCAGGGAACTGTCATCAGAAACTGCCTATATCCACATCCTGCTGGATACTTTCGACTTCCAAAAAGTCTGAACATAGAAATGATCACCACGACTTTGTCTATTGGGTCCCCGACGATGGTGCTTCCTCCTCGGACACTGCAGCTGAACTGTTACTTTTACAGAGACTTTGGGGCTGATTATGATGTTGGTCGTAAAGTCTCCAACCTTAGGTCGGAGGCTTTACGACCAACATCATCAGTTTCACTTTCGACTGGCTGATCACGATACAGCCGGTCGGAATTGAAACCGGCTGGTCATTCTGGTTGGATTCTGATGGGATTGGAAAAGAACTGGCTCCTGCCAATAAGATATACTTACCAATAACAAGGAAAATCACAGTTGAAAGAAAAAGCCTAGGCGAGGTGATAGGAATCATCCTTAGATCGGTATTGCATTCTTCATTTCATGCTCTTTAGCATGTGATTTTAATCTTAGCTTCATTTTCTGTAGTGGTGGAGGTTTTCAGTTATTTATCATGTGCAATCACAAGTGGTACACAACGCATGGATCATTATTGCATCAATTCACCTTATCAAAGTATATCGAAATACATTATCTATATACAGGCAGAGGGCATTAAAATCTAGGTCTGTTGTTGATTTATGTTTTCTCTTTGCTTACTGTGATGGGACCCTGATGAAGGCTTCACCGAAACGCACGTAGTGCCAACTTACCGCCAGTTGCTCTATTGCATCATGTTATTTTGAATGTACACCATGTAACAAATGGTTGTCTGATCTTTTGACATGACTCCATGGATAAAAACAGATCACTAGAAGAAATCTAGAAGATGTATTATATCTGTATTTACTGTATTTACTGAAATTCTGTGATAACAGTAATAAACTTTGATGTATATTTGGTGATATCTGTTTTACATAGATAATATTTTTTCATAAAACCATTGATATTTATTGAAAATTTATATGTTTTAAAAAATGCCCACACTTGTACTTTTTATGGCCTTGCCTAGGCGTTTTCTTTCAATTGGATACCGATGGGCGCAAGGAGCCTGTCGGCCAGTTGGAACCAGCCTGTAATCCATATGAACGATGATTTACTCCATTCGGATTATTGCCGACAGGGTTTCTGTGCCGGCCTTTCCAGCATGGAAACAACATCGGAAAGCATGTTTGGGGTCCCTAGCAGGACCCCCTTTCCCTTGCGGCCTCCGATTGTTTGCCGCCCTGTTAATCCCTGCACCTTGTGGCAGGCACCTTGAGGTGCAGGGATTAACACAATCTCCCATTTGTAAATGGGAGCTTGTGTTACTGTCGGTTTACGGCCGTAACACAAGCTCCCATAGAGAAATGGGAGAACACAACCACACCATGTGTGGTCGCATCATAATTGGGCGGTCCGGACCGCCGACTGGAGGTCGGTTAGTCCCGTTTCCGCCACAGTGTTGGTCGGAGAAAACTCAGTTCGACATCGTAATAGGCTCCTCAGTTGAAATTTGTTTAAAGTCCGAAGTGCCAACCTGGTCCATTCCACTTTTTGTATCAGTCTCGCATTCCATTGTAGTCGCCCATGTTTTTCTAATTTGACCAGGTCATGCGTGTCTTGATGTTCGCGATTAGTGCTTCAATCTTTTTAGGTGCTAGTTTTTACCTTGAAATTCTAAAATTAATAACTCAGTTTTTTTTAAAATCATTTTGGAGTCAAGTAATGTATTAAAATGTATTTATTTTTCTAAATTGGTGTGGGATTTTTCTTGTGTTGTGTTTTAGCTTTTTACTGTTTGTTTTGGTGCATAATTTGTTTACACTTTGCCTCTAAGTTAGGACTGACATCTTTTGTGCCAAGCTACAGAGGGTTAAGCATGCGTTAATTTAATGGCTTTGTTGGTTCACCCTGACAGGGTTCTTGATGTTGCTTGAGCAAGTTTAATGCCCCACTGAACCAACAACCCTATTTCTCACACATAGCATCTTGACATTGACACAGATGATGGTGTCACCTTGTACTGCAAGCTAGTGTCTTAAATGGGATTCACTGGCAGCGCACTACACTGGTTCCCATCCTACCTATCTAACTGCCACCAGTTCATTTAAATGGGCACCTCCAAATTTCGAAGTATCCACCTTGTCACCTGTGATGTTAAACATCTACAGTAAACTCATTGGAACTCTAATCATTGAGAACGGATAACATATAGAATTATAGATTGGTTACAATGAATTACAGGAATGTCTCTCACTGAGGGGTTCTGAGTGACGTCAAACAGACAAAAGTTGTCTATGATGTCACTCAGAACCCTGAGGTGCAAAACATCCCCATAATTCACTTTTTACCTGTCTATAATGTTATGCTCTGAATGGACCCCAAAGTCATCTGTCCCTGCTTTCAACTGTTACCCAGTGACTGAGAAGTAATGGGGGAACAATGCATAACATGGCTTCTCCTCCATGACCTTAATGTGAAAAAATACCTCACCTGTCTCTCTTGACCAACCCTGACTTCCTTTTCTCCCTTGATTCCCTCTCCAGCAGCTGTGCTTTCTGCTTTCAGGCAAAGCAGGCAAACAACACTACACTATCCAACTCTCAGATAGCCCTATCAGCCTGGTCTGAAAGGGCTTTTATTAGGTAGTAACAGTGGGTAACGACTTTTGTTATGAGCTGCTGCTTTGTCATAGTGGAGTCACCAGATTAGAGGCTTCCTATGGAATAATATGGAGAACGGAGACTTCACTTTCTTCCATTTAGACATTCAAAACCTCAACCACTGTCTGCACAGACAAACCTTTTCACACACATACCACTAAGGCCCTCGTTAGGAGTCTTGAGGTATGGGAGATACAGCATGACTCAGGAGAAATATCAGATGTGCAAACATTTACTGTAATTCAAGTTGCATGTGTGGAAAAAGGAACAGCTGTTCTTTCTTGTTCCAAAAAGTGAGCCGCCAGGTTTTCTTGCCGAAAATCTGTACTTATTCACTTTTCTTTGTAGGTTTTTTGTAGTTATTATCCGGAAAATAGAAATGTGCTCGATGGGAATTTGCACACTCTCGGTATACATTTTAAACTGTATTTTTAAGTGATAAATGTATTACTAGGTATGGCTTCAATGTTTTCAATTTGTGAAGCCCAGTAGTGGAAGATTCGTCTTCAGTTGCACCTCAGTGCTGTGATAACAACCTGGGAGCTTGTTTACAAGAAAGCGCTGCAGCGGGGCACCACAAGCCCTTTGGCTGCAGCATGCTGCTGCACTTTCAAAACACGGGGATACGTCATATTTACAACAATATGATGCATTCCAGTGTGTTCCCCTGCGCTGGCGCACAATCGGCTGCCATGCTCCACGCAGGCACCCTTGCGCCATGGTGCAAGGGTGCCTGCATTGCGGGGAGATTGTTTCTGTGTAGGAATGTGTACCTTCCTGCACAAGAACAATAACAAACAAAATAAAAAGAGGTGATTTCTTCTTTCTATTTGTGCTGCAGAATACAGCACTCGTAGAAAAGAGAAAAAACAAGGCGAACTGTAAACATTTCTCCTCGTTGCGCCTCGCTAAGCCATCCCTGGGGTGGTGTGGCATTCTGACACATTTCCATGTTTATGAATTCTCGTAAATCTGGAAATGCAGCAGAATACATGGGTGTTGCGTGTGAACACCCACAGCAACACCCATGTCACTCCCCTTTCACGCAGAGTTTTTCGTGAGAAGAGGCCTTAATTACAAGGTCAGGAAAAGCCACACAGGGTGGCTTTACGTGTCCTCATAAATATGGGGCAGGGGGTTGCGCCAGTGGTGCGTCACAAAAAAGTGACGCACCGGTGGTGCAAAGGGCCTGTAAATAAGTCTGCTTATTTTTAATATTTTTAATATTCCAGTACATGATTCTCTGCTGTGAGTAACTAACAAACTCGAAGCATTTGACAGAGCCGGGCACTATGGGAAAAGCAGTCCTACACTCTAAACACACTCCTAGAACAGAATCCAATAGGTGTTCCTTAAAGATAGTACTATAGCGATACAGCAGGGCAAATGCTTAAAAATAGTGTACAGTCTTTTCAGCAGCTTGATGAAATTCCCTGGACTGTGCCAGGGTGATCTTGGGTCTTGTCATTCAAATTCAAAGCATCACGAGCTGCGTTGTACTTGTGCCATTCCTGATTCTTCATCCCCAACAGTCACTTCCGCTCTTACTTTTCAGTTGTGGACTTGCTGCCAAGTAAGCCAGTTAAGTCATCGCCTCCGAAGAGTACAGTGTGAGTGAATGCAAGGCATATACGATGAGCAGCTGAAGCCAAACAGCAGCGAAGAGAGCGTGTTTAAATAAAAAAGCTAAATAATAATAATAGGCAAGTTTGTAAAGCACCTGGTTACACTAACGAGTGTGTCCCTGCGCCGTGGCACAGCCTTGTCATAAGAGCAATTTTTGGAATCAGTGTCCCGGAGAACCTATATGCGGAAGAGCCATATTTTCAGCCTCTTTCGGAAGAGTAGTTCCGATGGTTCATTTTGCAGAAAGAGAGGGAGTGCGTTCCAGTGCTTGGAGGCCAAATAGCTAAAAGAGCTAGCTCCCATTCTCGCTCTTATTGCCGTAGGAATCGTCACCCAACCCATTCCAGATGATCTCAGATGTTGGGTCGGAATATAAGAAGTAAGAAGATTGTGTAGGTATTTAGACCCCTTCCCCTGCATGATACGGTGACTAATACATAAGGCTTTGAAAAGAATTCTCTCCCTGAGTGGTAGTCAATGGAGAGTGGAGAGGGCATTCCTCGAAGAGGATGTCCTGGGCAGCATCAGGACAAGGCGAGCCACCGCGTTCTGAATGCACTGAAGTCTGTGTAGATATTTGTTGCTAACTCCCAGGTATAAAGCATTGCCATAATCTAGGTGCGAAGTTACCAACGCGTGGACTGGGGTTTTCCTAGCTGCTACGGGAAGCACATCTAAGGTCTTCCGCAGCCCTTTCAAGATTCCGAAGATTTCCCAGCCACCATTCTAGTATGACTTTCAAAGGAGAGCTTCGAGTCAAGCCACATCCCCAAATTTTTAACCTGATTGCTAGGGGTGGGCGTAGGGCCCAGTGTCTGTGGCCACCATGCCGAGGACCAGATGGGTGGAGCTTTTCCCACCACTAGGACCTCGGTTTTACTGCCATTTCATTTTAGAAAGTTACTTGTCATCCAAGTTGCTTATTCTTGTAGACAAGTAGAGAAATTGGTGGCAGCATCTTCAGAGGATTGTGACAGTGGAGACAAAAAGTTGGGTGTCATCAGCGTATGACACAACACTGATACCATACTTTACAATAATCTCCGTCAATGGGGCGATATAAAGATTAAAGAGAGTGGAACTTAGTATAAAGCCCTGTGGGATCCCTTGGGCCAGTGCAATGCTTTTGGAATAGTGCGGACGTTGGGACACCTGAAAGCTCCAGTCTTTTAAAAAGGACCCCATCCAATCTAGGGCGAATTTATCCAACCCACCTTCCCTAAGACGTTGTAGGAGCATTGGATGGGACACAGTGTCAAAGGTGGCACTGAGGTCTAGGAGGACCAGAGCAGCTGTCTGGTCCTCATCTACCTGTCTACAAATTGTGTCCGTTGACAGGAGCAGTGCCGACTCTGTAGAATACATGGCCCTAAAACCCAATTGCGTAGGGTGCAGTAAGCTGTGTCGGTTTAAGTGGGCAGTTGGTTGCATGTTGACCACTTTTTCCCGCTATTTTAGCAAAATAGGGCAGGAGTGAGACTGGTTGGAAGTTCTCCAACTGACTTGAACTCACCCCCGATTTAACAAATATCATAAGTCTAGCCCAAGCAACTGTGTTGCAATGAATAATTTTTAAAACAAATACAGAAAGCCAACAAATCTTTTTTTTTTTTTTTGTTGCCCAATAGTGGGACCTATGTGTATACATGTAGTTAATTGTAAAAAAAAGCACTATTAGATATGATATTAATAGAAAAGTTCCTATACTTCATAGCATGCAGCGGTAATGAGAACAGGTATCGACTTTTTTAAATTTTTATGCACATCATAGGAACATTATGTTACTTTTTATTGGGAGAAAAAACATTCATTATAGGTTTTGTTACTGTACGCTAAAAGCATAATTTATGCATACATTTTTTAATGGGAAATAAAAAGCACTGTAAATGATTTGAGCAACAGCTCTTACAAGTAAGTGCACTTCATTTTCAGCGGATATGCTAAGGTAGTCAATGAAAATGAGGTGTCCTGCATCAAGCGTCAGTGGTTGAAATGGTCTGATATGGAGCAGCGTAATTTAGACTTCTCCCTCTACATATACTTTATTCCTATGTTGTGGTATATAATCCATGTATTCAAGGTGTGCCTTACCTAATTAACTTCTGTGTTTCACATTTATGTGTTACCATTTATTGAATATTCAAATTATAATGATAGCTTACTTTTGTAGGGTTAATAATGTTGTAATGTGGTTCCTTCATGATTCTGAAACTAACTTACCTTGACATTTGTTGTTAGCCAATGTTAAACATCCTGAAACTGTCAGTATGCTACTTGTTCATTTCTTTGCAGATGCGTTATCAAATCAATTGCTAGTTAGAGAAAGGCTTGTTATTCTGTATTAGACTGTATTGAAGATGAGAAGTTGGCTGCAAGGTCGGAGAAATAATGAGCAGAGGAGTCTCCTGCACCCTGTGTACCAGGTGGATGCAACACTCAAGGACAAGCAGATGTGCATGTAATTGTGTTGGGATGGGAATTTAGGGGGGTGCTGGCTCTCTGCAAATGCTACTACAGGATTGGTTCTGAACTGTGGGAGTCAGATTTGGATCATCCGGGACTTTCCATTGCACTTTTAGTTAGAGCAGAGACCCTGACTTTAAAGCAAGTGGATCTACTTTTCTGATCTTCCTGAGCGTAAAACTTCATGCTCAACACTCTTCTTTCTGAACTTCTACCTAGCTCCACATGATGCTGACACCATCCTCATTTCCTCTTTAGAAATCCCTCTCATACATTCATTGTTAAATTTAGTTAGGGATAATTTTCATTCTTTGTATAATTGATATTGGCACCTTGCACTTTTTAATACTGAACCGTCGCGCCTATGACGTCATAATATTTATCCTGTAATAATACATTTGATCGGCCTTTGCCAATATATTGATTTCTTTATGCTTCACTGATCCAAAAATAAATCTTCAGGGATTCATAACATCATCTCTGTCGTTTTTGCAGTCATTTAAATAAAATTGGATTCTGAATGCCAGTAACCCTTCAACTACCAAAGGTCCATACAACCAGTGAGGGATTCTGTTTTATGACTATACCAAGAGATTAAGGTTTAAATGCCCAGACTGATCGAGAGGCTTTCTCTGCGTATATATACTGACCATGTCATGAGTGATGTAATAAGTGAGGTCCTAAGCAGTGCATTGTGGGTGGCGTGATTTATACGTTTCACTCAGGTAACAGAACAGCTGAATTTCTCAGTTTTTTTATGAGTAAAATCTGACCCTAACTATAACGTCCCCGTAACCTTTGTTTTTTTTTGTGAAAATATATATTTAACTCAGGTGACACAACAGCTGAATTTTCAGTTTTTTTATGTGCTCAAAAGGAGAAAATGGAAGCTGCAGAGAATATATGAAGGCATTAGGGTAGTAGACATTACGAAAACTAGGTGTCCACAAAGGAGTATGATGAAAGAGGAGCACAATAAACAAGAAGAACAGATGAGACTGTAGACAAAAAGAGGAGACCCAATGTGGTAAAATAAATGTTCAATAATGCACCAAACAGTAGGAACACCTGCTGATTAATGGTAGATCATAGATGAAAGTGAGTAAAAAGGGACTGTGAAAAGGGTAGCGATGTTAAGAAAACATAAGAAATATACGTTAGAAAATACAGAAGTGGGAAGGTGTGGAAAAAAAGAGCCCAACATGAATATGTTGGTGTTATGAAGTGAATTTAAATTAGAGAGGAATGAAAAGAAAATGAGCTAGAAGAAGGTGATGGAGCTGATATTAAAATTAAAGGTAGGTTGGTGACAAATAATGTTGGGATGTGCATGGAACAGATGAGAGATGGTGATAAAGTGATAGAAAGAGTTGAAAGAGGTTAAGGCAAAGGAGTATGTTACACGCAGAAATCAACGCCCTTCTGAAGAAACCGTCAGCAGACCCCAAAGACCTCAAGAACTTCTACCCTAACTCTCTTCTCCCCTTCCCAGCTAAAGTCATCGAGAAGACCATCAATAGACAGCTGACTGCATTCCTCGAAGCAAACAACTCAATCGACCCATCCAGTCCGGATTTCGAGCCAACCACAGCACGCAGACTGCCCTCATCGCAGCCACCGATGACATCAGGACCATGATGGACAACGGAGAGACAGCTGCTCTCATCCTCCTGGACCTCTCGGCAGCCTTTGATACCGTCTGCCACCGCACCCTAATAACCCGCCTCTACAACACTGGGATCCAAGGAAAGGCCCTGGACTGGATCACATCATTCCTCTCCGACAGAACCCAGAGAAGAGACCGCCTCCCTCCCTTCCGCTCCGCGGCCACCAAGATCATCTGCGGCATACCCCAAGGCTCCTCACTCAGCCCAACCCTCTTCAATATCTACATGAGCCCCCTCGCCACCATCGCACGCAAACACAACATCAACATCATCTCCTACGCCGACGACACCCAACTGATACTCTCCCTCACCAAAGACCCATCCACCGCCAAAACCAACCTCCAGGACGGAATGAAAGATGTCGCAGAATGGATGAAGCACAGCCGTCTGAAGCTCAACTCGGACAAGACGGAGGTCCTCATCCTCGAACAGTCCCCATCCGCCTGGGATGACTCCTGGTGGCCCACAGTGCTGGGCACTGCACCGACACCCACGGACAACGCACGCAACCTGGGATTCATCCTGGACTCCTCCCTCACGATGACCAAGCAAGTCAATGCAGTCTCGTCCTCATGTTTCAACACCCTGCGCATGCTCCGAAAGATCCCCACCGAAACCAGAAAGACGGTCACCCAGGCCCTTGTCACCAGCCGACTGGACTACGGGAATGCCCTATACGCAGGAACCACGGCCAAACTTCAGAAACGTCTTCAGTGCATACAGAATGCCTCCGCATGACTCATCCTCGCCATCCCTCGCCACAGCCACATGTCCACCCATCTGAGAAACCTGCACTGGCTCCCAGTCAGCAAGAGGATCACATTCAGGCTGCTCACCCACGCACACAAAGCGCTCCACAACATGGGCCCCGAATACCTCAACAACCGCCTCTCGTTCTACACCCCCACCCACAAGCTCCGCTCCACCAGCCTCGCCCTCGCCATCGTCCCACAGATTTGCAGAACCACCACAGGAGGAAGATCCTTCTCCTACCTGGCAGCCAAGACATGGAACTCCCTCCCCGCACACCTACGACTGACCCAGGACAACCTCACCTTCAGGAAACACCTCAAGACCTGGTTATTCGAGCAGTAACGACACCCCCTCCCCCTCCCTGTAGGCGCCTTGAGACCCTCACGGGTGAGTAACACGCTCTACAAATGTATTGATTGATTGTTAAGGGGAAAGGAGATGAGAAGAAAACAAAATGTGGAAAGGTGAAGAATATAAGGACAAGTTAGAGAGGGGAAGCAAGAGGAAAAAGCATAATAGAGTAAGTAAGGCAGAGAGTCAAAGACATGACTAATTATTGTTTCAGATAACCATAAGTGCCAGTCCTATATTAAACCTCAATTATTATTGTTGTTTAATACTGATCTGGGTGGCAATTGGTTACAATTTTCCTTTTCCAAGGGCCTACGACATCCCTACTATGATACTGCCACAATCAGAGCCACATGGCATGCATGGAGTATGAAACAGAGTGTTAGCTTTAGCAATCACAATTTCAGGCCAGTTAATTCTGCAAAATGTGCCTGGATTTACAGTGCAACATGTAAGCTATGGAGCAGTGAGCGCAAGAACGGGTGTCATTTATTTCACAGTGTAAGGCCTTACTGCAGCAGGCAGTGTCGGACCAAGTGCTCAGTCTTCAGTTAATGCACTCTGCATTTAGTGATTTGTGATGTTTGTGCTGGAGCACAAGGTTTCTCTATCACTTGCTCATCAATCATAAACTCTGCATACAGGTCAACGGATCTTTGATGTCAACAGAGATGTAAGGAGCTGAAGTCAATATCAAGCTTTATCAATTATCATTGCTTTTAGTTCAGTCAATGCAGAGAGATAGTGTGAGTTCAACGATTTTATTTTCAAATCTTTTAGATTGTCATTTTAATTAAGGTAATATTTTCCAAGCCTCATCATTAAAAGTTAATATGATCAATCAATTGGTATTTGGTAATAAAGTAAATCAATATTATAATCAATAATGCAAGCTATACAATAAGAATAATGCGTGTGCCATAAAGAAACTCCCCTATTCTAAATAAATCAAAGTTAATTGCAAAAATGAGTAAAGGTGGCAGGTCAGATACCTATGAAGGGTCCTGATGAGTGGATCAAACATAAGCATGAAGGTTTAGCATAATAAGCTGGAAAGTATTCTCAGCTCAAGTAAGAGCAGATCAAAAAATAATCCAAGACTTCTAATGAAAATATGTCTAAGAAAATCTGAGTAATGAGTCTCCTCTCAGAGAGTCTGGGAAAAGGGACGACATCAGAATCTATCTCTGCTATCTCTGCTCCTAGTATAAGAACAAGTATTAATATAAATACACATTTTGATATGTTGCAACATCAATATTCTTTTTTCTTCATGTTGACCAATACACTTTCAGCATTTTCCTGTCAACAGGTATCCATCTTTTTTTATCAGACTACAAATGTCTTTTAACCATGTTTCCTTGAATGTTGTAGCACATCATTTTCCGCAAACAACTATTCAATGAAGGAAACAGGTCTTTCAGTATTAAAATATTCTCTTATTCATTCATGACATCTTATGTTATATCAAGTTAAAAACTCTTGCCTCATTTCTATGTTACAGGCCTATAGTTTTAAATATGGTTGCCTACTACAAATTGCGCATTTAACACATTTCATTTTTAAACATAAGTTCTGCACTTTTTTTATAAGCATTTTGCAAATGACAACATTTGTATATAATCCATATTGATATATATAATGCATATTCAGATGCCAACTTACTTTTAAGAGCACCTAATTTGCACATATAATTGATTACGTGTAAAAGGATATTATCAAGAATACACTATAGGTTTGGCGACAGGAGTTGGTGACTAGACAGCATCAGCAGCAGAGGTCATTGTTTACCATTGGTCATCCATGCTGTAAGATAGCGTTGATTCCAAATTGAATACCCTATTTACTGCCTTTGCACACTTGAGTCTCCAAGACCTGGGGCAGAGAGTAGTCCAACATACCATCACGGGGTACAAAAATTACCACATAGGTACAAAGTTGTATTTTACTTTCACTTGATAGAACTACATTCACATTAATAGCCCGTTTTGTGAACATACTTGGGATGGCATTATAGATTGAACCTCAAAAAGTGCAATTTTTCACTGGGATAGTTTTATTATTTTCAACATATGAATTAATTGACAAAGCATTCAATGCGTGTATCTATAATCAACAACACATACAACCTGAATGTGTATTGCATAATCTTTTTTCTACAATGCAAATGTGACACTCATGTGCTATAACATAAACACTTATAATCCTTTCAGAAAAATTACATAACTTTTTTGGTGCAGTAAGCCCATGTGTGACTGCAAAATGAACTGCCATTGTAGATCACCTCTGAGGTTTATGGGACGTGCCCTGCCATGCTTGGGACTAGAATGTAGCAGATGGCAATGACAAGTAAGTCCTCCTCTAAGCAGCAAACTTATACATTTGAGAGAGGGTTAACTCATAACGGTCAAGACGTTTTGGCCAGGGTGTCCTGTTCTATGACTGCAGCCCCCTGGCCTTCTGACAAATGTCAGCTGATGGTGAGGTTCTTGAGACCATGATTATGTCATTGAAAACAGCGCATCTTGAGCCTCGTATTTAAGCAGGTCATGTTCTTCACTCAGCAAGATCCTGATTGCAGGGCGACCTGATAGATGCTCTGATGTCTGCCCATATCTAGCCAGATGAGTATTCTGACCTTTCTCCATCAGTGTTGACCCAAGTCATAACTGTGATTCATCAGTGGGTGCCTCTCAGTTTCCTTCAATGGGTCCTGATTGTCTGAAGTGAGTTGAAATATACTCCAGTTTTTCTCCTGCTTTAGAGTCTCCATGGACTTCACAGTCTCATGTGCCCACAGTATTGAGTATGTAGATGTTTTGTTTGAAAGATTCGAGTATACTTGTTGAGTGCACATGTTCCCTTACCTCTAACTCTATCAGGGGTGGAGGCAGTAAAGCTATTGTCCATTGCTGCCATGGCATGTTTCAAAGCAGCAAATACTTCAGTTGTGTCATCTGCAGTAGCCTGACTCCTGCCTGCCTCAATAGTTACTGATGCATGTGTGCATGTGATGAATTCAGAACTTCTAGACAAGGCGATATTGTATGTCCTGATGTTATTGAAAGTGAGGCAGTTGTTTCAACAGTTATGGCCAACACAGTCGATTCTAGGAATGGGTGAAAAATTCTGCTCTGTGGGCAGAGTTGACGGAGTTTCGCTTATTCCATATTATGCGGGTAATGTGGAGTTTTAGCAAAACTCCATCAATCATGGTTGGCAAAGATTTTTCTCACATGTTGCTCAGTGAGGGGGAGCAAGAATTGGCATCCCCTAGTGCCATTTTCAGGCGCTAGAACAGCACCCGGTGAGATTTTCTCAAGGTGGGCAGTCGTGGGTCGTCCGCAGAGAAACCTGCAGCTCGAGTAGAAAATCTACTTGAGCGGCACCAAAGAAGCAGCTCCCTCTGGTGGGCCACATTGTGCCATTTGCTCTGATTTTTCAAATGTAGAGCAAGCTCCTGGCACTAACAATCAGCGCAAACAGTGCAACATACCGACTTCCACCTGCTCGCGAAACTTCGCTGAATCTGGCCGAGTTCTGCTTGTGGAGTGATATTCTGGATGACAATTGCCTTTTTTCTTTGCTTTTGCAATTTTCAATGCTGCAATGCAGTTAGGTGTTCCTGTCTATGAGGAAGGCAGGTGTGAAATAGTTGAATATATCAACCTCTGCTATGTATTTTAACGGCATTACAAAATAGAAAATTAGGAGTATAGCAAGTTGCAAATGAATCAAGCAAATCAGCTTAGCCAGCTGGCAATGTGCATTCTTTAAAATCATAATCATTGTGCTGCTATCTAGCCAGCCCTGGATTTCTGCACCAAGAAATCTTCAGTCAGGTAGCCTTCACCTGCGGCAGATTGTTAGAAATTGCTTAATTCAGTATATGCCATGCACAGCGCCTGATATGTAGATCCCTTGGTGTCATAGAATAAGCCAACATCTAGCTGATGTTCCATGCACCATACGTTTGACAGTAAAAAAAAATATCCCTGCCCACCGTGGCTTCTGCATGTTCACAAGCACAACACACTCTTTCTTCCCAGTCCCACTGACACATATCTCACTGATTCTGTTATTTACAGTGTTATACAAAAGGGCTCCATTAACAGCACCAGTAATATTGCATCTTATGGCAAAATGTAAAATAGCGAGCAGCCATTGATCATGGCGAAGCTGTTGTAAATGATCTCAGCAGCGACTTGTTTTGCGGCCACAGTGCCTGAGGCTTGTGCTGGTGCAGCCAAGGTCTGAATGTACCTGGCATCTGAATGCTCAAGAGCGTCATATAATGTGAAGGCACTAGGTAATGACATGCTATGCACAGTCGGAGAGGTGTTGCATTGTGACCATAATGGAAGAACAAGATTATAGTGAACTGGAGTTCGAGAAGTGTGGCTAGTAAGTATTTTTGATCATTATCCAACTATGGTTTTGAACTATATATAATGAGAAAAGCCTGCCATCATCTGATTATATTTGAAAATTCATTATTTCTAGCATATACATTACATCTTTTAGTAAATAAGGCAGCTCATGAAGTATTCTTCATTTAGCAGTGTATCCATTTTTAGTTCTAGCATTAGCCAAGACCTTTTGAATTAATTCATATATTTTTAATATACTTAAATATAGAGGCTTTCACCTCTCTTCATCCATTGGTAAGTTATTCACATTTTGCTTCCCTGCACTTCAGCCTCTAGTATGGGGAAGTTAAGCCAGAAGTTAGCTTCACTTTAAGTGACTGCAATTTGCTCTCACAAGGAGCATATCCACATACTGGCTAATTACATTCAGTGTCAGTTATTTTCTGTTTTTTAATAATTCTATAAATCTGTGTCTAGAGCATGATGCACATTCTATTTTTTTTAGATCCCATCTCCTGGCAATGCTGTTGTAAATTCCTTTTGGATTGTTTTGCATTTCCGACTGCTGCTATTTCACAGCATACCAGATTGTGTCTGTTTGAAACTGAACTTTATTAAGTTATCTGCTTATTCTTCTTTCTTTCTTTCTTTCTTTCTTTCTTTCTTTCTTTCTTTCTTTCTTTCTTTTCTTTCGTTCTTTCTTTCTTTCTTTCTTTCTTTCTTTTTTTCTCTCTCACCAGTGGCTACATTAGGTGATAAATCTAACCTCCATTTTGTGCCTGGCTTTATAGAAGCTTCTAACTTGTGAATTTCAGACAGTGTAAAAAAAAAAAGGAAATAGCACAAGTGAAGCAAAATACTAAAATGAGTGTCTTACTTTGTTTCGAAGATAGGTGTCCATGCTCACTGGGCAGTGCCTGCGGCGGGGTACACAATAGTGCTGGCCCCAGGATGGTTGGGTGTAGGTCTGATGCAGTCTAGGCCATACACCCAAACTCAACTCCGCATGGACAAAGGCTACACACAGTAGGAATTGCATGCCCTTGGCAGGTTTGGTCCACAGACTTGCTGCAGGTGCCAAACCCAAAGGATGTGTATTGTAAAATTAAGTTAAAAAAAAAATATGAAAGTCACTGAAAAAACAACAGTAAAGAATGAGTGATAGTTCTGGCGGAAATGTGTAGCACCAATGAAATATGCCAGTTGTGGTTATGAAAGCACACAACCCACGATTTAACCTATATTGTCCCCCAATGCACAAAAACACCTATTTGGCATTGACACTGATACATAAAAATAGTTAACAGAAGACTTTGTGCATTCATAACCATAACTAGTTAACTTCAGTGGTTTTACTTGTCTGAGCCAGAAATATAACTTGTGCCCACAGTTAGTGCAATGCTCAGAATCTAACATATTTCATCACTCCTGACATGCTAAAAGACTTCATTGATGACATCACCGATTATATATATAAAATTAAAAAAAATTGAAAGTACTAATGAGATCAACTGACAGTGTGCTATTAGCTTTCTGAATGACGAGTAATACAAAAACCTAAGTCGATGGTTGGATTTTATAAGCTTGTCTGTAAAAGAAGCTGGATATATCAGACGTGAAGCTCTTTTAATGGATGTCATTGTTGTTTTATTTGTATTCACCCAAAGGATGGGTACAGAGGGGATAGATCACTTATGGAGAGCTTAACTCTGAATACCATAGAGCAATAGTCCCTTTTGTCAACCTTTGCTTTGAAGGCCTGAAGGCTGATTCAGTAGGTTGTCAGGTGTTCAGGGATAGGTAGGTACTTGGCCTGGGAGGAATTTCAATTCGGCCAGAGTAATTTGAAAAATTAGTAATTCTTTGATGCGGAATTACCAATAATTTTCCATTTACTCCAGCCGGCGTGATTTGGGGGAATAAATCCCACAGCAAGAGCACATTTAGCAAGCACAAGCAGCCACTTTTATTTGTCTTCTGCTTCATTTAGTGCCATTTCTTAGCACAAAAATGTATCCTTGCATCCACTTTGGATGCAAGGGTGCATTTCGTGCTAAGAAAGTAGCTCTAAATGCTGGGAGTAGGTTGGAGAAGAATCCTACCCCAAGAGCATGTTTAGCGAGCTCGAGCTGCTGCTCGCACTTTCCATTCGTGTTCTGGTGCATTTAGCACAATTTCCCAGGCCAAAATTATATCCTCACTTCCACTTTTGATGCTATAGTGTTAAATGCTGGGAGTAAATTGGGGAACAATCCTACCCCAAGAGCACATTTAGTGAGTATGAGCTCAAGCTATCTATCTGTGTTATTTTGCAGTTAGTGCTTTTACTTGGACCAAAATACATTGGTGCATCTATATTGGACGCGTGGAGGCATTTTTTGCATAAGAAATAGACCTAAACTCAGAATTACTCTTCACGGGTAATTCTATGCTATCTTGCAGAATATTTCCACATGATTATGTTACTCGGAATTACACGAGTTCTGTTCACCCCTAGTAGGTGCAGGGCCTAGCAACAGGTGGGGCTCTGCGACCAAGCTGTGCATGGCAAAAGGTTATGCAAAGCATGAGGCTGGCAACATGCTGAGAGCTGGGCTTCAGGTCTGGCCGTAGGGCAATCCCCCTGCCCAACCAGTACTGTATGTTGGATGCAGAATCTGGTGTCACACCAGTCCTTGCAGACAACCTCCAATGTGTATGTCCAAAGTTTTGCATTGTGGGGTTTGACCACTTGTGAGGTGTGGGTCCACATCCTTGTAACAGGCTAAGACCTGTGTCAAACTTTACTTCGTATTGTTGAAGATCATGTGTAGTGGAGGTTTGATGCCTGTGGAGGGATGGGTGCAAGTATTGTCTGGAAGCAATTACTGAGAGGTCATGAGTGATGTCATCAATTATGTCATTTAACCTATCATGAGTGGTGCAATATGTGAAATCATGAGCAAAGCAAGATGGGGTGTAAATTATAGTCAATTCATTAAACTAACTAGTGTATATAAGTGTTATTTTGTGGGTTTTTTTAACAGTAGCTCATTGTCATCAGTTTTCATCATTAAAAATTTCATAAATGTAAATGTTACAGTGATATTATCAATGATGTTATAGAAGCTGTCATGAGTGATGTGGGATAATTAGCAATGCATGGCATAGGCATAAGTTATAGTTACTTGAGATCAGTATAACAGGGGAACTTCTGTATTTTGTGTGTATTTAAAGCATGATGGTGTTACTGAACATTTTACCTAACTATAAAGTTACTTTAATCTTTGTTTTTACAGTGAATTTTTAGGATATTTTGATGTAAAGTAATATTTAATTACAAGTAGATCCATGCATGACCTTTGGATGTGTGTGGTAGGGAGTAGGGTGCAGGGCAGATCCTGGGCCAAATCCCCACAGGAAGCAAATCCAACAAATCGCAAGGTCTACAGCCATCTGTAGGAGGGGTTGGCCCCAGGTCTGGCAAACAGCCAGACCCTGTGGTCAACATACCTGAAGGCAGCCAACCCCACACTGTGCAAAGCCTTTGGCAGTGTGTGGTGAGAGGTTTGCCGCAGGGCTGTCCTGTGTCCAGGCCCCTTGGCAATCCTTAAAAGGCCATGAGAACCCAATCCCTGGGGTCACAATCGAAGGAAAGGGGCATGCACCCCCTCCCTGAGCCTTAATAAGCCCTGATGGACCCATTGCCCATGGCCAAATATAATTAAAAGGGGAGGAGTCTGCAAGGCCCCCTCTCCCCAGGCCTATTTTGGCCCCGGGGACCCCATTCCCAGGGCCACCATTAATAATAGGTTGGCAGTCTGGTACAAATCCAAGCCACCCACTAAGCAACATGTTAGGGCTGTGGGGGGAGCCCCCGTGCCTCATGGCCCCAGTCAGCTCTAGGCAAGCATTGCCTAGAGGGAGCAGTTACTTTTTGCATGCTCCCTCCCGGCAGGATCAATATGTGTTCTGTTTCCCTGCCCTCACCACTTTAAAGGTTCAGGGAGGTAGCCCTCTCCCTTTTAAATAATGTTATGGCCACTGGGAAGGGGTCCCCAGGGCCTTTTTAAGGCTTGAGGAGGGGGACTGAGTGGCTTCCGATCAACATTTTTTACATTTTGGCCCTGGGCGATGGGGTCCCTATGGCACATATTGGCTCAGGAAGGGAAAGCCATGCCCCTCCTCACAAAACATAAAGAATGCAGCCACTGGAGATGGAGTCCCTGATGCCTTTCAAGGCTAGGGGAGAGGGGCCACACCACCTCACCCCCTGGATGGGCTTCATGGGCCCTATAATAGATTAGTTAGGTGAGCCGTGTGCCTCCTCCCCTTAATAAAAGAATGGACCCACAAGGGTTTGGGTTTCGGGGACCAAAATGGGGTCGTGGAACCTCTGACCACCTCTATATATTTTAATATAGGGGGAACTATTTTCTTTTGCCGTGATCCCACATGAGTTGCGCAGGATCGAGACGAAAATGGCAGATTTCTTTTTAATTTGGCCCCAGAGCCTGTAATTTAAAAAAAAAAAACTTCAGGTCATGGGCCTAAGGGGCTCATTATGATGGCGGAAGGACTGCCACCGCCAGGCTGGTGGTGGCGGTCCTTCTGCCATCACATGATGATTTACCTACCACCAGATTAGGATGGCGGTGGCTACCGCGGCAGATGGAAGCAGAATATGCTATCCGTCATCTGAAGTGGCATCATTATGAGCAAGGTGAAAAGGCAGGTAGGCTTTGGGCAGCTCAATGACGTCAGCAAAAGGCAAAGTCTGCTATTCCAGTGATTCATAGTGATATTCATGGTCTACTCACACACCCAGTGCAGATCACAGAAACGTTTACACGGTTCTTCTTAGCACTTCTTGCACGTCTTCTCAACACTTTATAGCTCAGAGGCCCCTCTTGATGTTGCCTCTGAACAAGATTTTTTAAGGGATCTTCATTTGTCTTCCTGAGGAGGGTAGACAGTTCCTGGAGGGTTAAATAATGGAGAAGGAGGTCTCAGAGGCTATTAGGAGTATGCCCTATAATAAAGCGGTACAAAAGGGGGTGGTGATGAACGGAGCATCAGAACCAATCAAACACTCACACCCAGTCAACAGATCTGGGTTTGATCCATCACCGTTCTTTAGCCCACTCTGCCACCCCAGTTCAGAGATGGCCATATGCAAATCAGTCTCACCCTGTGCCTCATGGGAACAGTCCAGCCCGAACTGCCAAGCCATGCCTTCCCTGGACCGGAAACAAGCTTCCTAGGACCGGTTTCTGGCATTTCAGCCATCTTCAGCCAGTCTTGCTTGAATCCAGTGGCAAAGTGAGCAAGGGACTCACGTCTGAGCATACCCTGCCAACTTATGGCGAACAAAGCGGTACAAAAGGGGGTGGTGATGGACGGAGCATCAGAACCAATCAAACACTCACAACAAGTAAACAGATCTGGGTTTGATCCATCACCGTTCTTTAGCCCACTGTGCCACCCCAGTTCAGACATGGCCATAAGCAAATCAGTCTGACCCTGTGCCATAAGTTGGCAGGGTATGCTGGACTATTCCCATGAGGCACAGGGTCGGACTGATTTGCATATGGCCATGTCTGAACTGGGGTGGCAGAGTGGGCTAAAGAACGGTGATGGATTAAACCCAGATCAGTTGACTGGGGGTGAGTGCTTGCAATGTTCAACACTCCGTCCATCATTTCCTTTGGCTTTGCTTTGCCCTATAATAAAGACCCGGGAGATGATAATTTCCCGACAGACTTTTATAAGATATACATAGAGCCAATGGTTTTGCTTTTTTATAGGCTTTTAAAGGAGCTTTCACCAGAGTTTAATAAAGCGATTATCAGCCTAATCTTGAAACCCGATAAAGATCCTAAAAATTGTGTGAGCTATCATCCTATTTCGTTCATTAATTCAGACATGGAGATACGAGTGAAGGTCCTTGCAACTCAAGAAAGTCCTGCCTAGCCTTATTCACATCTCTAAAGTGTGTTTTCTATCAGGACGTCCTTCTCGTAATCACATGTGTCTTTTGTCAATGTAATATGGCAAGTACAAAATGATCTAGATGATAAGCCGCTGCTTTCTTTGGATGCCAAAAACGCTTTTGATCGAGTTGAGTGGGGGATCTTTATGGCACCTTAAGCAGGGCAGGGATAGGTTCTGTTTTTTTTTACTCAAAATTAATTGGTTATACAGATTGACTGTGGGGGTCATTTATTGAAGCCTTTTCGCATCTTGCGAGACATGCGTCAGGGCTACCCGCTAACATTTTTTTATTTCTTTAGGCACTTGAGCCATTAGCTACACCATTACTACACCTCTTTCACCCCCTAGCCCACACTCCCAACCCACCAATTCATCTTTTACCAATGGGGCTCTCATGCGTCTGCCACAGCCCCTGCCTTATTAACACCTTGACTGCATACGCCCCCTTGATTCCACTGCTAGGCACCTGCAGGAGGCGAATGCATCTCACACTGGCGACTATCGCCCCTTGGCATGAAGCAGACCTTCTTACCATGGGCGACCTCTACTCGGATGTTGTGATCTTGCTCTTCTTCGATGTGAACGAAGAAGCTGGTATCTCCCCTGGATAGTTCCTCATCTACAACTCCATTACACATACTCTACCTGAACCAAACATGTATCAGTTGCTTCAAAATATACACCTACTAGGTACGGGACATCATTTGATCATGTGACTTACCAAGGTGCCACATGAACATACCAGCCTATTTCTCCTTATCCTTTGTGATCGGTTGACCAAGGATCCAGGTAGGGTGTTTAGCAGCAACCCTGACCTACCCTGACCCTATCTCCTGAAATACATGATTAAAATTAATAAAATTTTACATCCTGCTTAGGGTGTATCTCACCCCTGCACAGACTAATAATTTCTTCCACCGCACTAATGACTCATTACCCCGCAGACTTTACCCACATGCTTTGGTCCTGCCCTATGCTGTCTGACTACTGGTTGTCTGTTACTGACCATCTCTCTCGCGCCACTGGGATTTACTCTCTGTGCACTTGGGACGTATGTGCCCTCTGCCTGCTTCCACATCGCAAAAACAACAGGGCAGTCAACAAGTTTATTGACCTGGCACTTCTCTTAAATAAGCAGGGGTGTTACACATGCCTGGAAGTCAAGAGCCCCTCCACGACCACTTGCATGGACTCAATCAGTGGACGTGTGGGTGATGGCAGTTGCCACTGTCTTGCAATCAGAATAGCTGAGGGGTCTCTGGAAATACTCAATCTTGCACCAGTGGGGTGCCCTGCTAGAGACGTTTAGATCTGAGTAGACCACTCCCAACTCTCCCCCTCCTGCTCAGCTTTTGACCCCCTCCTTCTCAGCCTGAAGCCTGCTTCCCGGGCCAAAACCCCTAACCTCCCCCCTGCTACGGATGTCTCACCTGCTATACTCCCCGACCGCCTGCCACTGTAGGACTGGCCCATCACTTCCCCCATTAACACCCTAGCCTTACCTCCCCCTCACTCCCCTACTTACCTGCTCTATAGGTGCTTTATTTACACAATGTCCTCTCCTCTCATGTACACATCAGCAGCCCCCCTTCCCAGGCGATTTTGTCATTAGGGACCCCACACCCTGTGCCTGGTTTTATGTTTAAGGGAAGCATGCACATGGCCTTCCTTCCTCAGTCTGATTCAGCCCTGGGGACCCCATGTCCTAGTGCCTGGCACACAGCCCTCCTTCCCTGACCAATTTCACTCCATGGACCTCTCTGTGTCAAGCATCATTCTTAGGTGGAGGGGGGGAACGCAGAAGGGTGAGTGGATGGACTGGCTTCTCCTTTGAGACCTCTCTCTCAGATAACGGGTGTGCATAGGAGGGTGTATGGGAAGTGACAGGCTTCTCCTTTGAGACCCCTCTCTCAAATGACTAGTTTGCATAGTAGTGAGTGGGGAGAGACTGGCCTCTCCTTTGAGACCTCTCTTTCAGATGACAGGTGTATATAGTAGTGTGTTCGGAGGGATTGGCCTCTCCTTTCAGACTGCTCTCTTAGATGACGGGTGGGCATAGTAGGGTGTGGGCAGCAACTGGTCTCTCGTTTCAGACCCCTCATTCCGATGACAGGTATACTTAGTAGGTTGTATGGAGGGATGGGGCTCTGCTTTCACCCCTCAATCAGGTGATGGGTGTGTGCATTTTTGTATGGGGATGGATCAGCCTCTCTGCTTAGACCTCTCTTTGGATGACAGGTGTGCATAGTAGGGTGCAAGGAGGGACTGGGCTCTACTTTCAGAGCCCCCCCCTCTGATGATGGATGTCTATAGTAGGCTGTGGTTAGAAATTGGCTTCTCCTTTCAGACCCCTCTCTAAGATGATAAGTGTGCTTAGTAGGGTGTGGGAAGGGACTGGGCTCTCCTTTCAGACCCCTCTCTAAGATAATGGGTAGGAATGGTAGTGTAGTGGGAAGGGACAGGCCTGTCCACTGCGACCTCTCTGTTGGATGATAGGGGAGTGTAGTACGGGGTGTAAAGAGAGACTAGCATCTCCACTAAGTCATCTGTCTGGGCTAGAGGCTGTGCATAGTAGGGAGTGGGGAAGGACTAGTCTTTCCTCTGAGACCTCTCACTCAGATGGCATGTGAGCATAGTAGGGTGTAAGGCGGAACTAGCTTCTCCATTGAGACCCCTCCCTAAGATAATGGGTGTGCATAGGAGGGTGTGCGAAGGGACTGGCCTCTCTTTTCATTCCTCTCTCCTGGATAAGAGGTGTGCATAGTAGAGTGTATTAAGGGACTTGCCTCTCTCTCTCATGATGTGTGTGCATTTTAGAGTGTTTGGATGTAGTAGGCTCTCTGCTGACACCCCTCTCTTGAATGACAAGTGTGTATAGTAGGGCATGGGGAGTAGGTGGCCCATCTGCTAAGACCACTCTCTTGGATGACGGGTCTGTTGGGCGAGACTAGCCTCTCAGCTAAGATCTTTCCCTCAGATGACGGGTGAGCATAGTAGGGTGGGTGGAGGGACTGGCCTCTCTCTTGAGACACCTCTCTTAGTTGATGGTTGTGCATAGTAGGGAGAGGGAAAAGCCTTACTCACAACTCTTCCAAAGATGATGGGCCCAAATAGTAGACTCTGATAAACACCATCTCCACTAAGACTCCTTCCTACAGTAATATGTGTACATACCAGAGTGCATTCAAAATTCACCTACTCCTTACTACTTTTTCACGATCCGGCAAGAGTCTAGCGAGATGGTAACATTAAAAAAAAAAAATTAACCTTTTACTCATCAAGTAATTTATGTCTTACACACTTCCTCTCAATAACAAGCTCTACAATATGCATTTCAACCAGTAGAGCTTATTTAGAACTCACCTACTAATTTTTACTATTCACAATACCGCAACAGTCATTTGAGATCGTAATTTTAAAAAAAAGCAATATACATTTATTTTCATTACAGCAGTTATGCATTAGAGACCTCCTCCCCAAATCTAGGCCGACAAGATGCCTTTCTGCTGCACCCTTATACAGCTTTTTTTACTTAATTTCCACAGCACTTGCAATTTTTCATAGTAAACAGTAATGGCAACCATTTCATTTCTAAATTCCAGTAGCCAGTCAATCAGAGCTCTTGCGAGACTCATGAGAGGCTTCACATTCCTACTAGAGCATGAAGGTTCACAAAAAAAGGGCCTCTAGCCCAATCAAAGGCCTCTATTTTTAATTAGCGCTCTGCTTGAGGCTTTCGAGGCTCTTGCAAGCCCAACCACCCAAATATCTATATACACTACTATATACTAATATATCTATTTTTTTTACTACTAATATCTCAAAAACTACTGAACAAATTTACACCTGGTACAATCTGAGGACCAAGATGTGGCTTCCTGCTGAATTTGGTGTAATTCCGTTCAGTAGTTTTTGCTGCAGCCCTTCTTAAAGAAGTCTTTGGAAACTGCATTGCATTTTGCTTTTTGGGCCCCCCATTTTCCTCACCCCCTGCTGAACGGATCACCCAGAAACTTTCCAGGATGGAGCTGAGGTGGAAGAACTTGCAGTACACCAGTTAGCAATCATGAAGTTTTATCTCGGGGGATGTATTCACAGGAGATCAGTAAAATATTCTCTTAGTTTGTAATGATGACTTTGTCAGCTCTCACTATTGCTCTCCAAGGTAGTTATTGCAAAGCTAACAGTTGATTAAAATGCATCATTTTGGTTTTGCATGACTATCTGATGTACAGATCTGAATAGAAAACGGGGATGGAGACCAACCTTATTTTGTCAAGGTACCACAACCTGTGATATTATAATTCTACATCCTCATGTGTTTAATTTATTTAAGCAAATACCTCCGTAGCTTTATTTAGAATTCCATAGGATTCATGCAATTAAATCACTGACATAATATCGACAGACACAATATCGACCGCCATTTTTATTGGCACAAAAATATCGACTACACTAATATCAATACCCTATACTTAATCAAAAAAATACTCTATTATCAACACCAGAATATCATTAAACATTAACATTGATAACAGTATTATTGAACACATAAATATCGTTATTTAAAATATCAAACATTGCTTAAAAATATACCACATGTCATAAATATTGATCACAATAATATAGACAGCAATAATATTGTTTTTTTTTTAAATATCGACAACTTAAAAACAGATAAAACAAGCAAAACTTAACACCATAAATATATTTAAATAAATAAACATACACTGATTATAAAATAAATAAAATACAATCAATTTCGAAAATAGTCAAACATATTTTAAACATTAAATCATAAGTACATTATTATTAACTATTGAAAATGTATATTTAAATAATATATACACATTATTTTTCATCACATATAATATAATACACATTTAAATAATTCAACCTGATTAAAAAAAAGAAGTAACTGACTTTTAATTAGCATTTTCCATATATGGAAAACAACTGCCAAAACAATTAAAACAATAAAGATCAACCAATGAAATACACACAATATTAAAATAAACCAATGACGTTAACCAAACAATTAATTAAACACTATATTAAGAACACATTAACTGACTTTTAATTAAACACTATATAAAGAACGGAAAATTATTCTTAAACCAAAAAGAATAAGGAAGACAAAACTCTGCCGATTTCCTGCCACAAGCAAGGACTTCATTAAAGA
The DNA here is from genome assembly GCF_964204655.1 of Triturus cristatus. NCBI lineage: Eukaryota > Metazoa > Chordata > Amphibia > Caudata > Salamandridae > Triturus > Triturus cristatus. The sequence continues at coordinate 906,927,443 of NC_140590.1, read as the reverse complement.
CAAATCTATTTCATACTTCAAAAAGTAAGTAAAATCCCATGTATAATATAACAGTAATGCTAATCTTCAAAAACTACTATTTATCATGCACAAATAATTAATAAATATATTTTTTCAATCTATGTCTCTTCTACAGATAATTCTCAAAGCATTCAAACAATTACAGAGCAGCTTCTAAAATCATCTAAAAAGTAAAGTAAGTATTCAGCAAAATGCATTTTAAAAATTAACTAAAACCCCCAACCAAACCCCAACTTCATCCCATACCCCCACCCCACACCATATACAATTGAACAAAATAATTAAAAATATGTTTTATTCTACCAACAGAAACATTAGCAACAAAACAGAATTCAACCAACAAAGAAAGGACATCTACATTGAAAATGAGCTCAAAGTCGACATCGTAAGTATATTAGTAAAAATGTGAATGTATTAATTAAAAAACCTGTACATTATTCATTTTATTAATTTTTATATGCATATTTCGTAGCATTTAAGACATCACAATGACAGAAGGCGCCCAATTTATCACTTCCCAGAAAGGAACGTTTTTGCTATGTTACATGGGGTATGTCTATACCCAGGAAAAGCAAACTGGACTTAAAGTAAATTGGAAATGTAGCAAGCACTATTCGAATAAGTGTTATGGGCGGGCAAAAACTAGAGAAACAACTGTTTTGTATACAAGGAAGCATAACCACCCCCCAAATGTTACTGACATAGAGGTTAAGAATGCCCTAGACAACATTAAAGAAGCTAGCACTAGCTCACAGAAACCTACCACTCAATTACTTAAAGAATTGCTGCCCAAAGTACCCCACCATGCTACTGGCCAAACGCCCTCTATTTGTTCATTAAAGTGAACTATAGCTCGAACAAAAAAAGCCACAACCACCTTCACTCCTGCCCCAAAAACATGTGAAGAGGTAGAAATTCACCCAGAACTATCTATAACTCATATCAAAGAACCCTTTGTTCTTTATGACAACAAATCTAAAGAGCAAAGAATAATTATGTCTGCAACCGCAAATACTTTAATCAAACTACAACAGTAAGCAACATGGATGATGGATGGGACTTTAAAAATTTGTCCCAGACCATTCTATCAATTATATACTATCCATGCCCTATATCAAAACACTAACATCCCTTTTATCTACGCCTTACTACTTAATAAACAAAATTCCACATATAAAGAAATACTAAGTAAAATTAAACAAGAAACAAATAATTATTTTACACAGAAAATAATTATTGATTTTGAACAGGCAATGATAAATGCAATTCTAAAATCCTACCCACACACATCAATTCAGGGTTGCTACTATAATTTCAATCAGTGTACATGGAGACACCTTCACCTAAGGGGCACATTATGTTGGCAGAAGGACTGCCACCGCCGGCCTGGAGGTGGCGGTCCTTCTGCCATAACACAGGAAATTCTCACCGCCAAATTAGGATGGCGGTGGGAATCTCAATGTGTCGGACGGAAAGTCTGTCCACCACAGTTCCGCAAGGCGGTCCTTTTTTGTCTGCCTTGCAGAACCAGGACACAGGGCAGCATTGCGGCGGTGCCTTGCAGGCACTGCCGTAGGGATTACGGAATCCCTTTCTGCCTGTCTTTTTTGCGGCAGTCATCCCGCAACAAAAAGACAGGCGGAGGCTGGATTCAGAGGCCTGTTGTGGGCCCCCTCCATGTGGGGGGGTTGCACTTGGGGGGTACCCATGGTACCCCTCTGCATTTCCATGCACCATGTGGCAGGCACTGCGTGGTGCCTGCCATGTGGTGCAGGGAAATGCTGTGAAAACACTTTTGACATTGCGTACGATGCTGCAGCCAGCCGCACAGTCCACAATGTCAAAAGCCCAGGATGCGCCTGCCATATATATATATATATATTACCTACTGGCGGTCGCCAGTAGGTAGTTATAGTTAGGACCCTGTTTCCATAGGAAATCCGCAACATTCTATTTTGAATAACTTTGGCGCCGGTTGACGAATCCTCGCGAATTTCTCAAAATAGGTGGGGCGCTACGCTCCGCTCCTACCCTGAAAGTCTCGGGGGGATTCGTCTAGCGGGGGCTGAGATAAAAGGGGGGTCCCAAAACGCGTTTTTCCCATGCATTTTTCCATAGGACCTTTAGACAGGGCTACAGCCCGAACGGCTGAACAGAATTACTAGAAATTTGGCAGAGAGGTAGTCCTCAGGTCAAGGAAGTGCCTTTTGTAGGTTTGGTGTAAATCTGTTCAGTAGATTCTGAGAAAATAGCCTTTAAATCAATATATATATCTGAGCCAGCTTACGGTACGCTTACCGTAAGCTTACCGTACGCGTACGGTGGCGTGCGCGAGCGCGATTCTGATTGGCTGTTACATCTAAGTAAACATTCGAATCGGCCGAAACCAGGAAGCGGCGGCCGCCATTTTCTCTCTCGCACTCTGAGGGGGGGGCTGTAAACAAAGGCAAAAAACATATAAAGGGGCTGTTTAGACAGCGCCCATGCACATAGCCATGTTAGTTGAGTCCTCAAAGATCCCCCAAGGCCAAAAACGGTAAATTTGTATTTTTTGAAAATTTCGCCGATTACGCTTACCGTACGCGTACGGTGCGCTTACGCTAAAAATTTTAATAAAAATAAAAAAACACTCTGTGCGTGGCATATTATTGTCATCACTTACAAATTAAATTTAACAGATTACCTATCACAAGGAAGCGCATAATATGTCCTCCATGTGCGCACGGTGCGTAACGTGGGCACGCGGAGCGCGTAGCGCACTGCGTGCCCACCTTGCGTGTACGGCACTAACTGCGTAAAGTGGGCGCGCGGTGCGCGAAGTGCACCGCGTGCTCAGTGTGCGCGCACCGTGCGCGCACGGAACGAACTGCGTTAAGTGGGCGTGCACGCCACGAATGGCGTAAAGTAACTTAGCATTTAAAAAACCGTACAAATTCACTGAAAAAACCATAGGTTTCACACACGTTATAGTTAGGAATTAGCATTTAAAAAACCTTGCTAATTCAATGAAAAAACCATAGGTTTCACACATGTTATAGTTAGCTGGAAATTTTACTGATAAAAAACCAATGAAATTCCCCCGTTATAGTTACTGTAGGCAACTATAACTCACGCGACCGCAATCCTCTGCTGATGACATATGTGTCTTCATGAAAAAAAAATATTTGTAATATATGTATAGCTAAAATTTAATGGAAGAAGACATGGGCAAATAAGTGTCTAAATACAGTATTAGCATCAGCAGAGGATTGCGGTCGCGTGAGTTATAGTTGCCTACAGTAACTATAACGGGGGAATTTCATTGGTTTTTTATCAGTAAAATTTCCAGCTAACTATAACATGGGTGAAACCTATGGTTTTTTCATTGAATTAGCAAGGTTTTTTAAATGCTAATTCCTAACTATAACGTGTGTGAAACCTATGGTTTTTTCAGTGAATATATATATATATATATATATATATATATATATATATATATATATATATATATATATATAGATATATATATATTACCTACTGGCGGTCGCCAGTAGGTAGTTATAGTTAGGACCACGTTTCCATAGGAAATCCGCAACATTCTATTTTGAATAACTTTGGCGCCGGTCGACGAATCCTCGCGAATTTTTCAAAATAGGTGGGGCGCTACGCTCCGCTCCTACCCTGAAAGTCTCGGGGGGATTCGTCAAGCGGGGGCTGAGATAAAAGGCGGGTCCCAAAACGCGTTTTTCCCATGCATTTTTCCATAGGACCTTTAGACAGGGCTACAGCCCGAACGGCTGAACAGAATTACTTGAAATTTGGCAGAGAGGTAGTCCTCAGGTCAAGGAAGTGCCTTTTGTAGGTTTGGTGTAAATCTGTTCAGTAGATTCTGAGAAAATAGCCTTTAAATCATTATATATATATATCACCAATTGTGCATGGCTTATTACACCTGAGATAAACTATAATATTTAAATAAAAAATAATAAAAAAAAAAATTATCCACACTCTCTTGACCCCGTGTGCAAATGGTGTCCGAAGGGCACCATTTGTGCATGGCTTATAAAAATTACGAAAAATTCAAATATTACCTTTCAAAACGAAGTGCATCATATGTCCTCCATGTGCGCACGGTGCGCGAAGCGCATCGTGCGTACATGGCCCATCTAGCGTAACGTGGGCACGCGGTGCGCGTAGCGCACCTCGTGCCCACCGTGCGTGCACGGCACTAACTGTGTAAAGTGGGCGCGCGGTGCGCGAAGCGCACCGTGCGCGCACGGAACGAACTGCGTTAAGTGGGCGCGCACGCCACGAATGGCGTAAAGTAACTTAGCATTTAAAAAACCGTACAAATTCACTGAAAAAACCATAGGTTTCACACACGTTATAGTTAGGAATTAGCATTTAAAAAACCTTACAAATTCACTGAAAAAACCATAGGTTTCACACATGTTATAGTTAGCGGAAATTTTACTGATAAAAAACCAATGAAATTCCCCCGTTATAGTTAGTGCAGGCAACTATAACTCACGCGACCGCAATCTTCTGCTGATGACATATGTGTCTTTATGAAAAAAAAAATATTTGTAATATATGTATAGCTAAAAATGTATGGAAGAAGACATGGGCAAATAAGTGTCTAAATACAGTATTAGCATCAGCAGAGGATTGCGGTCGCGTGAGTTATAGTTGCCTGCACTAACTATAACGGGGGAATTTCATTGGTTTTTTATCAGTAAAATTTCCGCTAACTATAACATGTGTGAAACCTATGGTTTTTTCAGTGAATATATATATATATATATATATATATATATATATATATATATATATATATATATGTGGTGGGACCACCACACATCTTGCGGGCAGTCCCGGCACCGCAATGATGGCGGGCGGACTGATATCCGCCTGCCATCGTAATGAGCCCCTTAGGGGCTAATTCTGATTTCGGTCGGAAGGGCTCCAAACGATGGGCGGAGCCCCCAGGGGGATTGGGTGTGGGGTGCCCATGGTACCCCCCTGCAGTTCCCTGCACCAAGTGTCAGGCACCAACTGTCCTAGTATGCAAATGAGAATTCTCTCTACTAGACATAGTTTCTCCTTACATTGCAAGTTTACAAAGCCTTCCATGAGAACAGAGTTGAGCAAGCAAAAAGGCAAAAATGCAGGCCTAAATCGAATTTGCTTCATGAAACACATACTATAAAATAATGGAAATGTACACTTCTCTTATAACTTCTGGTACCTTATATAATTTCTTTCAACTTAATTGCACTCACAAACTTCATTATAAATAGCCCATATAACTATGACATATTACTGCATTTTCAAAATACAAATGAATGAAATTATTAAAAAAACTAAATTATTAATATTGTTTCTAGTAATTCATATTAGTACGTGTTTAAAGATAATTCCCTGAAAGTTTCAGAAAATATGATTTTAGTATAAACATGCAGCACCCTTTTCTCTTTTCTCACTTGGTGCACAATTTCACAAATTCTAAACATGAAGTTTAGAATCTAAACTCTTCATATCATCTAGATTACATTCGTGTTCATTGATTCTTCACACAAATTGTTATTTAATGAGTAGGGTTAATGAACCCTTTATAACATGTGAGTTATCACTTTCATATTTCTACTACACGTTAAAGAATATACCAATGAAATTTAGTAAAGCATGAAGCTATGTTACTCAAATCTACACTCTTGTGCATGCTTTTACCATGCAGTAACTAAGGGCCCGATTATGACTTTGGAGGTGCTGCACCAGCTTTGTGCTGGCACAGCACCAACAAAGCTGTGCATGGTCCCCCCGCCAGATTACGAGTTCAACTCGTGTAGGCGGGCTTTTTTTTGCCCTTCCCTTGGCAGTGCCCTGACAACGGGAACAATAATGATACGCAAAAGCAGTTGCAGCACCGCATGGACTGTGAAGTCCATGCTGTGCTGGAACTTGGGGTGCTTGCAAACATGTTGTTCCCCCCTGAATGCATCCCTGTGGTGGCTGGGGGATGGGGGCCCTGTAGGACCCCCTTTGTTTCCACACCGCCAGCCTTTTCCGAGCGGGCTCTCAGCCATGAAAAGGCTGGCGGTGGGGAAACTCATAATATGCTCGGTGGAACCACAGTGGTCCTGCCTTGCATATTGTAAACCACTGTCTGCTGCACCATCAACAGGGAACGGTGGTTTCCTGGTGCAGCCGGTGCAGCGGTGTCAGTCCAAATGGCCTCCCTGTAATACACCGCCTCAGGATCGCCACCGCTGCACCACTGCGAGTCAAATAGTAATTTGGCCCAAAGTCTTTTGAATATTGTTTCTTCAACGTATAGTTTTCACAATTGATGTATGTTTGTTATTTTACCTTTAAAATGTGTCATAATCGATGTTATATGTCTTTAAAGGTGACAGCAGATCGCCTGCTTCATCACCAGCATTCTTTGGCTGACTGCCATTTCATTAGTTGGCTAAACACCTGCCTTAATTCTTTACATCTTGCCTGTACGTCCTTAGGATTTCACAGAAAGACCAGTGCTGAATTTTTTGCCTTAATTCTGTACCCTAGTCATGTACCCTCAAATTAAGGCGTGCTCACCTGCAGCTACGGTTACACTGGCTGACGTTTTAAAACAATTTTAAAAAACAGCAATTTAGTCAGTAGGTTAGATAGTCAAGGAATTTTGTTTTACACTTTTCTTTGTGCAAGAAACTTTGACATCAGTGCACTATATATAGAAAATAAAAATTGTAATCCACACATCAAGTAGCAATCTGCTTTTCCCTAACTCAGCAGTTTCTTTTCCAGAGGATCTACATTCCTGATGTGCATGACCCAAAGGTGTGCTAGGCAACAGAGAATATTTGTGACCTGCTGGCGAGAGTGACAGGAACAGTGACTCGACCTTGTCCACGTCTACTTTTATTTTTATTTCTCATATACACAAAATATATCCTTATGTAAGGAGGAATGTATATTTAAGTTGAAATATGAAGAACAGAAGAAGAATTAAAAAAATTGAACTCTATTACATACACATATGTGTATATAAATAAAAATGCGTTCATGTTCATGTTTATGTGAACTTTTCCTTTGCTATAAAATTGTTATAGCTGATGTAAACCCTCTGGAAGAAAGACCTTCCTTACCAGAACTAGTCCGGAACGTGAATCAGAAAGCCCATTTATACATACAATAGGGCAGGCCTCTCAGCACAGTAGGACATTAGTAATGATTTTTCTTCTTATGGTGATGTACTTTTTGCTCATTTTCTGCTATCAAATGGGAAATTACAAACCCATTAATGTCCCTCTGTAAAATGGTTGCCTAGTTAACAGATGCCCTTTATAATGCAGACGCCTTGACCTCATGGTCACTCAAACTGTCAGTCACATATGGCAGAGTATTTCCAACAGAATAGGCTTTGAATCCTGTATGCAAATGGACTTATACTGAACAATCATATTAGAAACTGCTTATAATGAGGAGGGCCTGTGAAATGGTAATTTACGAAATATATCAAATTGTGATCACTTTACAGATAGTTCTAAAAGTATCAGTCTTTTTGGAATGTTACAGTAAGCAATTTTTACAGATCTAGCAGCATAGAGCTGTTCACAAGACATATATCATACGGGATACCAAAACCGTATCTTTATGAAGGACACTGATGATCATTTCATGAAAAGGGGCAAACATTTGTCACAGGGTGTGACTCTGAATTCATTGTTTTGCTAAACTAATTTAATCAAAAGTTAATCACTATGCTGCAGATGTTTTTGTTTAGTTTATCTCGCTATCCCAAATGCTTCGTTCTTGCTTCCCTGAAATCTCTTCCATATGTAAGATTTACACATTGTTCAATTGTTTTAAAATTAAACTTGAGGAGGACTTTTAGACATCTTTAATTAGAAAGTTTCCTTTAAGGTGATGATGATGACGTCTGCTTTCAAGGAGAAATCATTGCGTATACAGTTGCAAATTTTAGTTTATGCCTATCTATCCATCCTTTAATATGGAAACATGTCAGCAAACGTAGACTGAAGTTAGACTTTTTCAGATCTCCGGAAAACTGTGAGTGCCTAATCCATACAAATAACGTTATCGATACAAGTGTAAATGTAGCTCTCCGAATGATTGAAAATCATAGATTTTTGCTAATTTACAGAGTATGTGTTCGTAAAGGTGCTTTTTTTTTTTTTTTAATTTTTTTTTTTTTTTTTTTTTTTTGTCCTCATCTGCCAGACAAGTTTCAATATGCAATCTTGTAGGTTTACACACATTGTGCTGCCTCAGTAGCCAAGACTGGTAGGGGCAGTAATAGAACGAAAGGCTCACCCCTCAGCAACATGTTTCAACCTTCAATGATCACTGATTTGCTACCAGACAAGCAATTGCTAAAGTCCAGCCAAGGTACTAAACTTAGCACCATGAAACAAGTGACCCCCGGAATGAGGATGATGGCATAATCATTGGACCTGGGGAAAAAAAAAAAAAAAAAAAAAAAACCCCAGATGATCAATGATCCCAATTCAGGAGGTGCCAGAAAGATCTTGTGTCAGGATTACCAGATCTGGCCAGGTCCAGCTTGGAGACCAGCAAAGTAGAAGCATACCAGTCATTAATGGAAGGAGGTGATGAATCCTTCCATTTTCTGCATATCTCCCTCCTGGCTAGCAAGATAGCATAAAAAATAAGCTTTTTTGCCAAGGAGGGGACCCCTTGGTAGCAACCAAAAATTACTAATGTTAAATCTAGGGTAATGTTAACTCCAACAGAAAGTGAAAGAGTCTTACTAATGGCATCCCAGAATGAGGACAGATGTGGGCAATCAAAAAACATATGAATGTCAGAAGCAGCCACCAAGCCACATCTCGCACAGGCCACACTACTCCCCTCAGAGAATTTAGAAAGACGAAGGGGAGAGTAGTATGCTCGATGAATGGTGAAAAGATGGTTCCTGCGTAACCATGCAGGCTTGACAATATCCCACAACATCTTACAAGACGAATTCCAAAGATGTTGTAAATCGGAATTGATGACATGTTGAGACCAAAGATCCTCCGGCAGTGAAAAAGTTCCGTCCATTTCCTCCAAGATTAGATTATACCACAGTGAAATTTCCTTTTTGGCAGGTGGCTTATCTGCCAAAAGCGTTATAAGATAGCTATATACGCCCAAGGAATATTTAGCACCATGTGGAGGCTGAGCAGAGTATGCACGAGACCAACTCAACATCTGAAGATATTTGAGCCTGGAGAAGTGTGGACCAATTTTTGTACAAAGATAATCCCAGGGTAACAAGTCCCCGTCAACAAATAGGTTACCCCACTCCTCCAACCCTGCCTCTCTCATAGGTGTAGCTAGTGCATCCCTTAACCATGCTGGACCATCAGGAAGGCCCCACAAAGGTGTCCTACTTCCATAATAACCAACTTTAATTGCTTTAGACACCTGGGCCCACATTCTTGCCATACCCCTTAGAATTTTCAATTTAATTTTTTTGAAAAACTTGGGGTTTCCAAATTTAAAAAGAAACCCTGACTGACTTACACCTTCTACGTCCAATAACACTGAAAAGAGGGAACCCACTCCAACCCCTACTGGTCTTTTTAGTAGTATCCTAGCATGTGAAAGCTGGAAAGCCCAGGCATAAGCCTGGAGATCAGGCGCAGCAAGCCCTCCTTTTTCCCTACGTCTCCTAATTTTTTTCCAAGAAATTCTTGGGAGATGTTTATCCCAAATAAAGGTGCTAATATCCGACTGTAATTTCCTGATGGAGGCGGGATCAAAACATAAAGGTATCGCATTAAACAAAAAAGAAACCTTAGGCAGGATGAACATTTTGACAAGGTTGACCCTGCCCAGTAGGGAGAGTGGAAGATGGGCCCAGGACTGGAGCAACCTGCGACAATCCTTTGCAATTTTTAAAAAATTAATAATAGTAATCTGATCGAGGTCAGATACAATATCCAAACCTAAGTATCTCATCCGACTCGCCGGCTGGATTTCAGAATCGAAGGTACTTTGATCGATGTTCCAGGTCATCATCTCAGTCTTTAGAGCATTAATCTCATAGCCAGAGACCATCCCAAACTCCGATGCCAACCTGAATATTACTGGGAGGGCCTCATGCGGGTCAGACGTGAAAATGAGAATATCGTCGGCATAAAGTGCCACCTTTCTCTCCCAACCCCTGTACGCAAATGCCTTGATGTTAACACTGTCCCTCAAAATCTGGGCAAAGGGTTCAGCATATAAATCGAACAGGAGTGGGGAGAGAGGACAACCCTGCCTAGTACCCCTCGAGATGTCAAATGAGTCAGAGAGTATACCATTAACCAAGACACGGGCACTGGGGTTACTATAAAGAAGACTAATCGCCTGCCGAAATCTACCCCCCACGCCAAACTTTGCCAAGGCCTCCGACAAATACAACCAATTAACTCTGTCGAAGGCCTTGGTGGCGTCCAGCGTGAGCACCGCCAAGGGCAAAGACTTCAAACATGCCATGTCTATTGAACCCATCAAATCAAAAGTTAGTTCAAAAAGCTGACGCCCCTTAATAAATCCCTTCTGATCGACATGTAAAATGGAAGGAGCAACCAAGGCCAATCTATTTGCAAGAATGGAGGCAAAGATCTTATAGTCTCCATTCAAAACCGAGATCGGCCTGTAGGAGCCACAGGCGGTTGGAGACTTCCCTGGTTTCAAAATCACAGTTATGGATGCGTTATCCCATGACACAGGTGGTCGTACTCCATCAAGCAGTATCTGATTGAACAATATAACTAGGAAAGGAACCAGCTCCTGCTCCAAAGATTTATATATTTCAGCAGGCAGCCCGTCAGGCCCAGAGGCCTTGCCTTTCCTGGCATCCCGAATGGCTTCCCTTACCTCCTCTTCCGAGATTTCACTATCTAACATTGCTGATTGATCAGCGGAGAGTTTTGGTAGATCTATTTTCCCAAGCCATTCATTAATCGTATCAGTATCCAATATCTTATCTTCATGGTAAATATCTTGATAGAAATCTTTAAATGCTGCTCTAATATCTGCATCAGAAGAAAGAGGGACATTATTGACATAGATCAGGTTGATGTTGTTACGGACCTGATCAGTTTTAACTTTCCATGCCAATAATTTACCAGCACACTCCCCATACTGAAAATGAGCAATTTTGCTGGCCTCCCATCTTTCCTGAAGCCGCCGGTTAAGGATCGAGGTCAGTTGGCCTCTTAGGGTCAATAGTTTAACCCGCAAAGGCGCCAAAACAGCTTCTGTGGAAGCTAAGTTGGCATCAATGTCGGCCTGTGCACTAGTCAGGTCCGCCTCAACTGAGGCAATAGCCTCTCTATATTCCTTCCTTCTATATGACATCTTACTTGTAATAAGACCCCTCAAAGAGGCTTTAAGTGAGTCCCAGACCACACCAGGTCCAGCAGAACCCACATTCATCTCTAGAAAAGACCTCACTTCAGATTTGAAAAAAAAGACATCTTCAGGGTGAGAAAGTAGAGAACGGTCAAAGGACCAAGTCCTAACTATATCAGAGGTAGGTACCATAAGTTCCAGAAAAACTGCAGAGTGGTCAGATAGATGTGATGGAAAATAACAAATGTCCCTAACTGCATCGGATAAACTATGGTTGATTAATATAAAATCTATCCTGGACTGGTGATTATATTTATAATTTCTGAAAGAAACACCCTGCTGCTGCCCGGCTCTTAACCTCCAAATATCGATATATCCGTATTGTTTCATCTCATTCAACAAGAAAGATCTTGATTTTGAAGGGACACGGGATCTACTGTTATGAGATTTATCCAAGACTGGATCTAAAACAATATTAAAATCGCCGGCTAATATAACTGGTTCCGGGAAGGACAAAAGGTGAGAAAAAATCAGTCCCAAAGATGTAGGGTCATCAAGATTGGGACCATAGTATCCAACAATAGTAAAACAGGCACCCATAATTACCACAGAAGCAATAACCCATCTTCCCGCAGGGTCGACTATAGACTCTAATACCCTGGCCCTAAGCTGTTTTCTGAAAATCAATGACACTCCTCGGGAAGTCATAGATTGTGAAGTTGATATCATAAAATCAATCCATTTATTCTTTTTAGCCAATGTGTCAATTTCAGACTGGATCAAATGTGTCTCTTGAAGGATGATGACCTGAGCATCAGAGTCCCGGAGATACTGCATCAATCTTCTAGCCCTAGGATTAGTACGGAGCCCATTGACATTCCAGGACATAATCTTTAAACTAGACATCACTACTAAACCAGAGCACAGCCAGTCTTGCCTTTATAATGCGACCAGATATATACCAAATATATAGCGACCCACCTCCAAAAGAAGACACGCAGGACAACATGAGAGACTTTAACAAAACCTACAAAAAATAGAAAAGATGGCTGATGAGGAATTTTTGAATTTTGCCCGTGAACCCCTCCCCCCCACCCTTCACCCTCCCCGTGGAGAACCCGTGGTGTATCTAACCGGATCAAGTCCAGTAGATGGCACCCCTACCTCAGGCTCCCATTACACGCCCCCCCAAACTCACAACTAAAAAGTAAGGAAAAAGAGGTGATCCCACTTAAGATAGTGTACTTTTTTTTTAGTATTATCATACATATATATATATATTTTTATTATTTATTTATTTATTTATTAATTTATTTTTTTTTTAATTTTTTCTCTCTCTCTCTCCTCTTCATCTTCTTTCCCCCATCCACTTTCCTTCTCATTCTTTTTTTTTTTTTCCCCCGTGCTTCAATCCCTGTGAGCAACAATAAGGCAGTAAAAGGACCCAAACCATAGCCTAAAGAAAACGAGTTAGGTACTATTACCAGATGACTTATTGCCTATATCCGCCAGGAATTCATCGGCAGCTTCAATTGACCTGATGTTTACCATTTTATTATTATACATGACCTTCAGAGAGGCCGGGAACACCAATTGAGCAGAAGCGCCCAACTTCCTAAAGGACTCGAGCCGCCTTCCAAACTCCCATTGCTTCTCAAGTGTGACCCTAGAAAGATCGGATCTGATAAGAAAGGTAAACCCCTTACCAAGTAGGGACTTCTGTTTAAGAGCTGCACTCAAAATCTGCTCTTTGAGAGTATATGTAAGGAAATTAACAAGAATTTTACGCGGCTTTTGCCTTTGTGGGTTCTGTTTGAATGGTTCCCGATGGACCCTCTGAATGTCGGTTGCTAGCTGCTCCAGGGATTGACCCAAACATAAACCTTCCTTCAAAAGGGAAACAATAAACTGCTTAATATCTGCCCCCTCAGACCCCTCCGGAACATTAAGAATACGAGCAAGGACAGGGACAGATGTTGCCAAAGATAGCTCGAGAGATGGCTCCGATACAGTACCCCCCCCGGAATCGGAGTGGGTAAGGCCACCTTCACTAGCGGCTGCAACGTCGCCCCTCATGTTAGAACTAATAGATGATACCTGGCCTCCCACCATCTCACAAGACAAAACACCACTTTCAGATATACTAATAGGTGGGGAAGGTACAGAAACTATAGGAGCAACTGAGACAGCTGGCGCTGCCTCCGTCGCAGTCACCACGGAACCACAGGGAACCGAAAGGGTTGGCACAACAACCGAAGAGGCAGGGGTTGAGACAGAAGATGGAGGTAAAGCAGGGGAAAACATTTGAACTGAATCATTTAGTGAGGTCATTGTCTTGGATTCCACAAGGTGCAAGACCTGGTAAAGGTGCTTTTGCTAAAACATGCTACTACATGGGAACAGAAGTAGTGCATGTCTATTTCTGCATGCTTTAGCACATTAACTCCAGCCAGGCTGCATTAACTTATGCACATTTTTCAATTCAATCAATATTGTTGGACATCACAGAAGAAGTTTTTTTTCCATTTTTATTATTGGAGCAGCGTAATTTAGTGCTCCATCCCTTCATATGCAACATATATACTCAATGTGTGTTTAATAGTATTAATCCTTGTGCCTTATATGAATAAAGTATAGCAGATGGTTATGTTTACCTTAATGAGAAGCCGCCCATGTATCTAGCTGAACTATAATCAATGTATGCACATTAAATGGAACAATTTATAACTTCTTTAAATGGAATCACAGTATTTGTTTATGCCAATTGTAGTTGCTTCAAAGCCATTTTGAATTTCACACTTGTCTAACGTGTAACCAGACCTGAATAACATGAATTTCATTTTTATTAAGTGCTCTGCCAGTGTCTTTTTTTCTCGCCTCTGAAGGTGTCTTATCATCGTATTCAGTGAGATAGATTATGCTTATTGTTGACTCTACTAAACTGATAGGTAGCTGAAACCTAACTAGAAGTTGGCTTCAGGCATGGAGACTGAAACAGAGTGCCAGGCAGAACAGACCAATGTTGCTGTGCTGTGCACCTCATTCTTAAGAGATGAGAAACTAGAAAGTTTGGTAGCTCCATAAGGGAAAAGAAAGAGAATTAAGGAACACATGTGTGTGTGTGTGTGTGTGTGTGTGTGTATATTGTGTGTTAATTTCAAACAGAAGAGAGCTTCTTAAAGTACGAGAACCCTCACTCACCCAAGGGTGACATTCTTCATTATTGGGTTCCCTCCTCACACCCGGACCCAAGGTCCCTGATATGGGCTACAACTCCCCAATGGGGAGTAGCTAAGATGTTTTGAAGAATGATGAGGGATGTTAAAGTGTAAGCGAGGAAGAGTACAAAGAAAAACAGATGGATAAAACTATCTCAAGAGGACTAAATAAACTTTATTGAGTGGTCCTCTGGGGTAGGGCTAAAAAATGAGAGGACCAGGGGATATAACCCCTACAGATGGTCAACACGTTTCTGCCCTTTGACAACCCCAAAAGGGGTTCTGGGGCATATGTAAGGACTTGGTTAATTAGTCACTCTGCTTCTAATCTAAAAGGAAACAATTCAGAAAATACCAGTCTCATAAAGGTAAGCCTGGTGAGGACAGTGATGGCCCGAATGAACCCTGGTTCCACCATCTTTCTATAGTGAAATAGAAATGGTCCACTCTCAAGCCACTGGGTAGCTCCTCAACCGCAGAGCTACTAGAGTCAGCACAGAGTAAAAGGGGCATCCCTTTATCAAGAAGTATGCCATCTAACAGTCTGGGGACATATTTTTACTCATCAAAACAGTAAGGAAGGATATTGCTGACATGAAGACCATGCTGAAGTTAACAAGGCAAGGGTTTTAGACCTTAATGAGCTTAATGCAACCTTCTGAAGGAATTCAAAGCTCATTTAGCTGGAACATGTGCGCTGCGGCAATATGGCCAGGTCTGTCAGGAAAGCTCTATAATAATGGGAGATAAAAATCATAGGGTTCAGCCATTTTCTAACACATTGAAATCCCATCTAAAGCACTTCAAGCCAGAACTGTACCTGATCATAGTACAGGTATTGATCAATGAAGCTCAGGGGAAGAACTAAGAGCTGGACATACGTACCTTTGGGTTTGCGATTACCCAATTGAGAATTTTTGCAATTCTGTCTTTGGTAATCACAAACAGCTATGTACCAATGTGTGTTTCACACATTTAGCTATTCCCAGTGGGTTGCAAATAGACCTACCTCATTAATATTATTGTGGTAGGTCTAGATTTGCTTGGGAATCACAAAATCACAGGGATAGTGGCCTGCTGGTTTCAGAAGACCACCATGTCTGTGATTGCTTTTATATAAAGCAGTGTTTTTTTATTTTTCTTAAATGCAGCCCATTTTCCTTAGAGGAAAATGGGATGTGCTTCAAAAAGGAAAATGAAAAGTTTTCTTTTCTATTTTACGAGGAAGCAGAGGTCGGTGGGACCAGTGCCTGCTCTTAAAAAAGGTTTTTACTAACAATTCCCAAAGGGGAAGGGGTCCTTGGCATCCCCTTCCCATTTGCCTATGGGTTAACACCTACTTGAAGTATGTGGTAAAATGTGAATGTTTTGCAACTGAATTTGGGTTGCGCATCTGTAATGGCAGGTTCAGGTAAGATAAGCTACTTGCCCCAACTTTTGCTAGAGGGATCTGCAGACCAGAATTGACGTTGTTCTTCTTGATACTGAACAACTTTGTGCTTGATTTAGAAATTATGACAAAGATGAATATCTCCTAGCAATTGTAGCCTCATCAGTCTGTTTGATAACCTCCAGAAAGTTTTCTGTCTTCAAATTTTTGTTAGACTAAAAGACTGGTCGGATGAGAGCAAGGTCCTATGCTCATTTCAAGCAGGGTTTCGTACAAAAGTGAGTGCCATTGACTAGGTTCTTCGTCTGAACCCTATAGTTTGGAAATATTTAGTGCTCTCCAAAGATTGCCTCTGCATGGCCTTTGTAGATTTCAGGGCTGCCTTTGACCTACTGTGGTCCACTTTGGCTAGTGTAAGATCAGCCCCCTGCTTATCGGATGTCGTTATCAGACCCTATGAAAGAAACTACACCCAAGTAAGTTAGAGGGTAAGAAGGAGCTCACAGATCGTATATCAATTGAACTTTGCATGGCCAGGGTTGGTGCGTGCCCCACTTTGTTTTCCCTTTATATAAATAATCTGGTGGACCACTTATCAACTTGTGTTCATGAGTGTCCAAGGCTGGGCGTGGGTCTGTTGATTTCCACATTACCAAATTGCGGGCAACGTGGTGTTACTATTACGCACCCTATGTGGGTTATAGAAGCTATTGAACGGCTTTGTTGAATATTTTGATATCCAAGGTATGGAAGTAAATTCCTCCAAAATCAAGATTATGATTCTTAAACCCCATAATTCATTTAAAGGGGAACAATACTTTAGAAGGTAAATCAATACGATTATTTGGGAGAGAGGTTCAATAAAACTTCGAAATGGAAGGCCCACATTTTAAAATGAGAACTCTCCTTACTATATAGTGCTTCAACAGTCATTAAGCGTTATAAAGCTTCGCCCCTGAAATCAGTGTCCCCAGTCATTGGGATCTATAGGGTAAAGGTGCAGTCTGCAACCCTTTGTGGTGGAGAAATCTGTGGTGTAAGGAACTTGAGTGGGTTAATTTCTAAAGAAATTCCCTTATTAAATCCTTGTTCAACCTCCCCAAAAGCAACCCAATTGTTCCTTTGTTCTTTGACACTGGACTTCAAAGAATTGGAGATTTAGCAAAATTAAGACCTTTACTCCTCTAGGTCAGACTGTGTTACATAATGACTAACCCTGGAGGAGGTTGTCAACACAGGGAAAAGTATCACCATATCAAGGCTTAGCTACCTAAACTCCAATTGGGCAATTTAGGCCTAGATCTGTAATGGTCTAATCCATCCCATATTAATAATAACTCTAAGACTGTTGTCAAAGAGAAATTCTGGACCTCGAGAAATTACCTACATCATCATAATGCAAAGGTCGATGGGCTGACGAAAACATTCTTTGAACATTATATGGATGCCTTTGTACCACCTCTAGCTTGTACCCTGCTGAGAAAACTCAGAGTAATCCAATCACAAGTGGGACCCCAACAGCTTAACAATGCTAAATTGCTCCTTCTGTAACAACTGTAGAGAGGACATTAAAAATCTACTCCACTTTTGTCTGGCATATAACAGATCTAAGAGGTCCTGGCTCAGTCCAATTTGCAAGTCATTGGGCATGAGACACTTTAGCAAAATGTAACAAATTTTAAGGTCAGACTTTAGCATTTCGCCGGCATTAGGTCTAGGTGCTATTTGTTAGCTGTCTGGCATATAGGGAAACCTGTTTGAATTCTGTTGTAGTATTTTAACCTTTTATTGATTGCACATAGTTGGCCTATACAAACATGCTAAATTTAATATATTGGTCTTTCTCTTGTATCGCTGTTACATCAAATATTGCATTTACGAGAAATGTATAATGAAATTACTTGCTGATATGTAATGAAATGATTTGCTGCTATGTATATTGCTTTTAAATTAGTGTTCATGTGAGTGTTTTTATATTTTTTTACTGTATGTTCTACGGGCTTGATCCCAAAATAAACATTACAATTTAAAAAATAAATAGTAGTTTGAGAAGTCTGTATGTACATATGTCCAAAATGCAAGTTTAGAAAAGGATGTGAGGAAAGGAAAATCAGAAAAGAGGAGAATGTTAAACAAAATGTATAATGAAGAGGTATATGACATTGTTGGTGTAGGTTCGCCAGTGTATCTGGATTTAACAGTTATTGCAATGTAGTTCTCAATGTCCTCTTTGGGTTACCTCTAGTGATGCAGGGAATTGAAAAAAACAAAGACAAACCATGACGTAGAGCACTGTCAACGACTGTGTGTGCCCAGAAAGATATACATGATTGTGTAGACGTATTTAATGGTGTCACACAATTTACTCTAATCTCTAAAAGAAGATGATCAGGAATATATAATGGTGGTGGTACGCATTCTAGAAAATGAGCAATTACCAATGTTTTATCTAGAATAAGCTATTCATTCATGGCAGCATGTTTGAGAGAATGTTCAATTATTCACTCGGAGAGATTTGTGTATGTAACTATACTGGAGTGCAAAGTAGTGTCATTTGACACATCAATAAAAAATAACCTGTGCAAAGCAATGTATATCCAGACTTTTGAGCAGAAGTTCTATCAACTTTCTTTGTTTATTGAAGCAATAAAAATGTCATCTTAATGCTACAAAGGAGTAGAGCAGTTGGCACTAAAATAAAAAGTGACATTTCAAATTGTAAAGCTGGATAGATTTCACTTTCAGGGATAACATTCACTACAGTCAGCATCATTTTCCATGAGGGAGACAGTATTCAATCAGGTCACTACACAATCTATTTGAAGAATATATCTGGATGGATATAGTGTAATGGCACTTGCCTTACACCAGTTGACCTTGAGCATTATCACACTTCTATCTCAGTTCTCTTGAACCAAAGTTCTAGAAAACGAAGTGCTGTCAAGACTAGAGAGATATGTGTTGAAGCAATAATATTGTGTACAATTTGTATATATGTCTTCATGCAGCCTTAGAAGGGTGACAACCACTTTAGGTGTGGCTTCTTTCAATGAAGTTATGCCTCCATATTTGTGTCACTTTTTGTGATATACGATTTTAAGGAATAATAGGTGAAAATAATGAGTGAGTTATAGTGGTGTCCATATTCTTTACACGTTGTAGTCGAACAAGCACAGTATTAATATTGTTTTTCAAAATCAACATGATTTTTTACCCATATTTCAAGAATGACAAACATTTCTTTGAAATGTTGCCCTTTTTGGGAATTTCTGCTTACTCCAGTTGGTATGGGAATCTGCTCAGTGTAAGATCAGTCTAAGATTAGAACTCAAAAAAAATCTTTCAAAGTGTATTGAAAATGTAATTATTACCACATTTGTAATAAACATGTATTAGCAACCACTTCATAGTACTGATAGATTCTAATTAAAGTATTGACTATTCGTAGATGAAGTTGATCACCATTTTAGTAAATAACTAAACAGTTTTGCATTGCTACAAAAGAATATGATGTCTAAAACTCCCTAATACTCACACTTTTTGTTCTGTGAATAACTCTTTATAGGAAACCATTTCGCTCCTCTTACCAAAGCCATGTCATATGCGATACAAATACCATCTAGAGTGTTCATATTGTGCATTGCTTTTAACAGAGTGCTCA
This sequence comes from Triturus cristatus, assembly GCF_964204655.1. Taxonomy (NCBI): domain Eukaryota; kingdom Metazoa; phylum Chordata; class Amphibia; order Caudata; family Salamandridae; genus Triturus; species Triturus cristatus. Next base: position 906,907,798 of record NC_140590.1, on the reverse strand, counting down.
ATTCATTTGTATAGACAATGGCCATGATATATTTAACTACTTAATATATGTAACCTGCCATCTGTTTCAAGCACTTTAGAAAAAGTTCAGTTACTCATGTTGTACAAGGCCAAATAAATAAGAGTGGCACTGCTCTGCATTCAGCTTGTTCTAGGAAGATTAAACATTGTATTATAAATTGATGATTCACACATTATTTTTCATGTATTTTTCAGTGCACTAAAGCTCCTCATTCACATCAACTACAAAAGACAGAAAGCTGCTGCAGAAATGTATTTACTTATCATTTAGAAAGATAGGAGATTCATTAAATTAACTTTATGGTGGTTTTTACATTTTCATAGGGTTTACATGATCCAAAAATATGAGAAGACAAGTTTAAAGAAGAAGAAGAATTACATTTAAAAGTGGTGAAGAGCAAGTGATATCACAATGAAATTTTTGTTTTGCTTTTTCTCAATATTTAACAATTGTGTTTTATAATAATCCTTTATCTGTACTATACTGAAATTTGTGGAAGGGGTAAGTGCTCACTATAAACATTGTCCACCATCTTCAAAGTGCTCTCACAGGTGGTCGGCAATAAAGAGACACAAACACATGAGCACACAAACACATAGACACAGTCTCAAAAGAAATATGAGAAACACACTCACCCAACTACTCTTATAAACACACACCCACACAATCAGTAACACAACACATATATAAACCCACATACTCATCTACACCCACATATAATTCCACACACCCACCTCAATCAAACAGTCACACAGAGAGCCCCATTTAAACAGTCACACACACATACACTTGCACAAACCCCAACACACATTATGTTGTGCACACACACACACAAATACACACAAACACATCCACACACACACAACTTCACACACATTGTCAGATCATCAGCCGCACATATACACACGTACACCCACACACATTCATTGACAAACTCACTTGCTCTCCTACCTCCATACATATAAATCAATATACAACTATACTCTGTCAAACAAACACATACTCACATGTCCCCAGATATTTTCTCTGACACACACAAACACACATTGAGTGTCACACACATCTTGACACATCCCATATGCTCTGTCTCACAGAGACATGCATGTACTCACACATCCACTGACATTCACTCATACTTATGTACACACCCAACCATATATTTACACAAACAGACTCACACAAATACACCCCCACACATTCATTGACAAACACGCTCACATACACAGCTAAACAAGACTGTGCACACATTCCCTTTCACAAATAACCAGGCACACACACATACCTACTCACATGTCCACAGACATCTCATCCCACACACGTATACCCTCAATGTCACACACAGACCCAGACACATGCTTGCTCACAAGTACATTGTTATTCACACTTACTCCCACATAGACAAGCACAACTACACTCACACACACCCTCACACAGTCACAGACACATACCCACACTCAGCAAAATGTATAGAGACATACACTCATACATCTACAGACATTTCCTCTCACATACACACACACAGATCACTCAGAAACATTTGCACTTACAGACACACAAACATTTTATGTTTGACACTAAAACTTTACTAATCACTTTATTAGCACACTAACATTTAGCATGTAGTTTTTATATTTTTCAACCAGTATAGGTGGTGCTAAAAAGAACTTTGTGTTATTGACTTTTTTATGATATTGCTTTTAAACAACTGGTGAAAAAACACAGAGGCTCAACACTTTCATCTAACACTTGTGTTGTGCCTAGTTTTATGAAAGCTGTGGTGAACCACAAGTGTTCCACCAGAGCTTTCATAAAACAGGGCATGGAAAGCTCACCATTGCTCAAAATATTGTTACATTTCAATGCAAGCAGAACAACGCTTATCTTAACCATGCATACGGCTTAACCATGCAATGTGTGGTTAAGGCAGTCAGAGCTCTAGATGCAGAGTGGATGGGTGGGGAGAGGAACAGGAAGGATTGGTACAAGAAGGACCGAGATGCAGCTTGGTAAGTTGGGCTGCGGAGTGGAAGTGGGGGGGTTGGGGACAGTTTTTAGGGCTGGAGCTGAGTTTCATGTCTCAGGGCGAGGGGGGAAGGGGCAGTTTTCAGGGCTGGGGGCCAGTTATAAGGCTCAAGGTGAGGGGCTATGGTCAGGGTAGATTTTTGGACTCATGGCTTGGTTTTAGGGCTCAGCATGAGGGGTTGGGATAGTTTTTAAGACTGGGGCAGGTAGATTGCAGTACTGGCTTTTGTGGCTCAGGGCAGGGGAGCTAGGGTGTGATTTCTACCACAATGTACCTTTACCAATCATGTCTTTATAACAAAATTCATTGTAAAGGGATGCGTGGTAAAGAGGGGGTCATTGTTGAGACCGCTTTGTTAAGGGATTAGTGGTTTAGGGTGTTGTTCCATCACACAGCCATTTATTTCAATCTGAGTAAGCCGGGGTGGTAATGCTTTAGTGAGGTGGCTAGGAACCGGCTCTCCAGGAGTCAAGGATGCGCAGAGGATGAATTAGATCCCTGTACCGCATCTCGTTGTAATTCAGCTCTTGTGAGCTTCCAAGCATGCATTGTCCACAGGTGCTTCATCATACTCGAAATCCTATGCAATTATTTTTCCCTGTGCCTCTTGAAAGTTTTTTGTGGCATAGGGATCACTCAAAAAACTTCACCACAACCTTCCTCTCTAGATGGTATCGAAAAGAAGTACCACACTCTTGATTCCTTCATCTGAGGGCTTTTCTTATTCTTTCTCCTCCTCCTCATGATTCTCACTCTCCTGCTTACTCTGTTCTCTGGAAGCCATAAGGGGGTTGGTTGTAAATCAACAAAATTTGCCCAAAGAAAATCTCAGCCTTACGCATAGACTTTTGCATCAGGACAGTGACACACCCAAATAGGTAAACTAGGGTGGGAACTTCCTGTAAAAAAATGTGGAAACTCCTTTCAACCAGTCAGAAGTGTTCTTTGGGTGTGTTCTTGGATTTGGGATGGATTTCAGATGAAGTCGTGAAGGATCGCCAGAGCCTGGAAAAGGTAGAGAAACGTGATTAAAACCACTAATAGATACATATTGTAGTTTGGTGTGCCTACTAGTAAATGTCTTCACTCAATACTCAGTAATATAACCTCCTAGAAAATGATCACAGTGTTGGAAAAAGACCCACGCTTGGTCAGCCGTTCCATCGCAGTTCCTAGATCAGGAAGTTAAAGCCCAAGCAGTCCACATGGGCCGGGCATTTTGAATCTGTGATGGAATTGGGATTCCAAAATGGAGGCAAAAAAACATAACATTTTCTATTTATTATTTAAACTGTTTATGTCATTTCGTATAATAATAATAGTACACAAAATTAAAATCATTCCATTCATATTGTGTTTGTTATTGAAAAATACAAAGCAAAAACAAATTACCACTATTTTAGTGCACAGTCCATATTATATTGCTGTGAATAGGAAAACCATGCATTGAAATTTACTGAGAAAAAACATAAAGGTTAAAGAGACATTATAGTTAGTGTGCATTTAAGCATATGTTTATATCCTAAAAGAAAAAAAGGCAAATCCACTTGAAACATCTAAAGGTTACGGTGAACAACCTTTACAACGCAACTTTTACACCGCACTACCATTACAACGAAACTATTACAACGCGAAATCTGTTACAACGCATGCCATTACAACGCATGCTATTAAAACGAAATGCACTAGATGGCGTGCTAACATTAGAAATAGTGTAGTTTTACTATCCAAACACCTTCCCTACTGCAACGTGGACTGGAGTTAGAATAGTAAATTATACATTTCTAATGTCAGCACTCCATCTAGTGTACGTCGTTGCAAAAGCATGCGTTGTAAAGGCTGGCGTTGTAACAGATCTTGCGGTGTAAAAAATGCGTTGTAACGGCATGCGGTGTAAAAGCATGCGTTGTAACGTCATACATCCAAAGGTTACAGGTATGTTATAGTTAGGTAACATTTGAGTCAAATCTTTTGGTTTTAAACACAGAAAAACCTGGAATTTGCCAATTATAGCTCACTTAACTAACTATAATTTGCATCCCCTCCATTCACTGCTTGGGACCTTACATATTTCATCACTCATGATATGTTAAATGACATCACTGATGACATCACTGATGTAAGCATCACTATTTCTTTATTTCGTCACTCTTCCTTTATTTCTATCTTATGTTTGCCCCCTGGACTCATCACATAACGCGTATTCTTTAAAGTGCATGTTCAGCCAGAAGGGTATCTTGGTGATGAATAACAGATGTTATGTTCAAATTTAAATGTTTATGATGAATATTGTGTGCCTTCTGTGTCTTTTTGTTAGCTCTAATCTACTTTCTTTTTTTCTTCTAATGTTTTCCTTCAACCTTAACTTTCCCTATGCTTTCAAAATATTAACTTAAAATATTTTCACTAAATGTGAATGGGGTTAGACATCCAGCTAAACATAAAGTTAAACATAAAAAAGTTATTGAATATTTCTTTGGGCATAACGGATTGCAGTTTTTACCAACCTTGACAAAGATTCCAGTGTTATTTCTAACTATAAACCAATCTCACTAATTATTCAAGAATGAACAATTTTTGCAAAAATTTTAGCTAATAGACTATCTAATGTTCTTGAATATTTTATTCAACCTCCTCAAGTTGGGTTTATGAAGGGTAGATTATTTATACACAATACCAGACTTTTTTGCCAGGTTTTATCATCCACATCTACCAACAATTCACCTTTATGCTCACTAGCATTGGATGCAGGAGAAGCATTTGATAACATTAACTGGAAATTTTTATTTGGTTGCTGTGAAACTGTCATTTTAGTCAACATATTATCAACATGGTTAAAGATCTTTATGTACATACTTCAGCCAAGATTTTTATTGGTTGATATTGCATATTGTTTACAACAAACTGGGTCCTTCTTCTGTGGGCATACACATTGGTTTAACTTGAAGTCTGAAACTTTTTGACAGACAGTCAAATAAAAAGTTAGGAGCAAAGATAGGGGGCATGAGTTGAACTAGGGCTAATCTCTTCTTGCTCTGAGTAGGATATATTTCAAACTAATGTGCACAAAATTCAACTTGCAAATGTAAATTGTAAATATTGAAAGATCAGAAAGGGAAATAATACAGAGGAGATGATAGCTTGCTGGTAATTGAGACCATGTCAACATAAAATGCAGCCATGCAATAATTAGATAGAAGACCCACCCCAATAGGAGAAGCACCTCAAATGTGTGTAAGAGCGAAATAAAACAGGGTGTGCCTTCAAGGACAGGCTTACAAGGTTTTATAGGGGTAACCTCCCTTGCAGTGCAAGGAGCCCACAAAGTGTTTCTTGATTGATTTATTTTGAGGGATAAGTCAGATCTTTTCTGTGATAGGAGAAAGAGCCTCTCATGTAAACCCATCACTAGTTCTTCCAGGCAGGTCCAAGCAGCCTCTCCATGTAGCAGTCAAAGGCCCAGCTTCACCCTATAATAAAGTGCTCAATGAAGTGCGGTGCAGAGTTGGATGATGGCTTATTCCTTTAATGCTCACCAAGGACAGATTGATTAAGCAAATACGTTCGATTTGTGTGAGAAATCCAAATGAGCCTACCTGGCAGGAGTTAATGTCCGGTGGGTTGGTACACTAGACCTAACCTAGGCCCCAGCAGGGGTGTTGCAGCCAAGGGGTAGTCCCATGTTAGCAAGGGACAATGGGTGGTGATTTACCACCTGGGACATTATGTAGATGGTGGCCAACAGGGTCATGGTATAGATGACCCAACTAATCACCTCCTGTAGCACTCCAAGGCTTCATTCAGATAAGCCCGGTCATTGGATAGTTGTAAAGGGTGGGTGCTTACCTGAGTGGGTAGATGCTGAAGTCTGCAGGGGCAAGGGCCACATTGTTAGTTTGTTAGGGCCACTATTTGGGCTCATAGCTTCCTCAGAGCTTTATGTTAAACAAGAGCAACACAGCCCCTGTACCCCCAGAAGAGAGGGCTTAAGCAGTCAGGAGTTGGATCTCCCTCCAATGGGTCACCCCAGCATGTTCATCAAGCCCCTAAAGTCCAGGGGCACCAGAAATGGAGGTTACCAGTAATGATCAGTCCTAATAGTCCGAGGAGTTGATTACATGAGGCTCACACAAGGCCGTGGGCCATGCAATCATCCCTCTGATCCAGGGCAGTGAAGCCGATCCAGGATGCTATTGGGGTCCAGAAAACATAGCCTCAAGCACGTCATTGTAGGGATGGGACCTGTGCCTCCCGAGGCTAAAAGCAAGACAGCTGTCTGCGTCAACCCATGGCTCACTCTGTTACACAAGATAACAGCCACGCTTCAGGAGAACGCAAACTCGCTTCCAATTAAAGCCGCTCCAGTCTCAGGCCCCTTGATAGAGGATCCAAGATAATGTTTGGGCTCCTGCTTTTCGGACTAAAAATGTCCAGTCACTCGCCTGATGTGGGACAGATCAAATTCTGGATCAGCAGCTTCAAATAGCAGACATTCATCCTGCGAATGCTTTGATTCACAGAGGTCTCGAGCAGCTTCAGTCTCTGAACACTTACAGAGCCCCTCAAAAATGATCACTGCTGACTGTACAAGCTCTGCCCTCTGGAATTTAAGGTGAACATTTCTTGAAAGGGTGCTGTAAAAAGCCTATCAGGCTGGATCAGAAATGTGTGATGGGGTCCCACATTCTACTCCATTCCCATCCAAGCCACAGCCTGTTAGTTATTTTTTATAGAAACTACTTGCCAATTTTCAAATTGCACGCTAGTCCCCCAGACATTTTCAGATTTGCATCCTGACAGGCTGATGGCAGAGACTAGACAAAGCCACTGATACATGCTGTGGCAATGGTCTCAAAGCAACCTGAGCAGGAGCCTCAATAGAGGCCCAGTAGAGGAAAAACATAGGTTACTCAAAGTAACCCTTTTGCTGTACCCGTAGTAGTGTTTTTTTAGCATCATGATGTATACATTTATAGATGGACAGAAGCAACACTAACAGCAATATAATCAGTAGAAGACAAATGTAAAGGTCTAAAGCTGTATTTTATATAAATTGGAAAAATGTAGTGTTGAATCTGGCCCTTTCTCGAGCGTCACCCAGATTTTTGTATTCCTTTGTGTTCCTTTGTTGAACTCATTTTTGTTGGCTTTTTTTACTTTTTCCCTTTTCATCAGGGATGAAGTGCTTGTGCTCCCTCCCTAAAACATGGCAGAATTGGCCTACACCTGATTGGTACGTTTAATTTAATTACAAGTGCCTATTAAATAGTACTAGATGTACCCAGGGCCAGTAAACTCAATGTTACTGGTGGGCTGCAGCAGTCGCCGTGACACTGTAAAGCATATCTCAGGCATGCCACTGCAGTCTGTAGTACAGTTTTAAACTGCCATTTGGGCTTAAAACTTCCTTTTTAATACTTATAAGTCACTCCTAAGTTAGGTCAGGGTGTATAGTAACTAAAAAGTAGGGCATGTGATAACTTCGGATTGGGACAAGATAGAGATATGTTGTTTACATTCAGATGAATTGTACTTAAAAATCCTTTTTAATGGTAAAGTTGGACTTTAAGTTACTATTCTGAAAATTCCAGTCTTAAAAATGTGTTCTGCCTTAACCAAAATTAAATGTTTGCCAGTGTGCAGGGCCACATGACTGTTAATGGCTTTCCTGTGGTGTTTGTGTATTCCTTCCGGACGTGGGGACAAAAGAGCCTTGGGTGTTGGGCAGGGTGTTTTTCTCCTGAGCAGGATGGTACTGCCTGGGGCTGTATTCAGCCTTCCTGAGTTTCAAAGGGGTGCTGACCCATCCCGTTCCTGACTTGTAAGGACTGCCTGCCACTGACAAATGTAGCTTACTCCCAGGCCTGTGTTGCCCTTTGTTACCCAGACAATTTGAAGTCAAATCCAGGGAAGGGGAAGGTTAGACACAGGGGACACCCTCAACCACTGATTGGTACTGTGGAGACAAGTGGCACCCTCAGGACCTCTCATCAGAACACTCTTGGGCCTGTAGAAGATTCAGAAGAAGGACTGCTCTGCTGTCTGAAGAAGAAAGATTGGATCTGTTTTTTTTTTAAACCAGGCTCCCAGAAATGATACCCTGCGTCAGTTAACTGACCACCTGTTTAGGCTACAGGGAAACAACAACATTCCAGAGGGCTTCTCACAACTGCCCAGTTGACCAGAATGAACTGGGCCTGCCTGTACCTGCTTGAGCCCTGTTCCTGGCTTCTGCTGAATTGAATCCTGATCCCCAAGAGGTGCTTTCCAGGTCCCGGCTTGACATGAGAGTATACTCCTCTGAAGAAAAGGTGAAGATACTGATATTTTGGCCTCCTCGAGATGGTGAAGTGTCCTCTTCACTCCAAGAATTGCCCGCTTGTGAAGACCGCCAATATGAAGCTCCAGCTGGACCTGCTCTTCACGCCACACTGATTGTCTGCGATGACAGCCAATGCGAAGCTCCAGTGAGACCTGTTCTTTGCACCAACAGCGACTGCCCATGTAGACCGCCAATGCAAACTTCCAGTTATGACCGACTCTCTATGCTACAAAAGCAACTATAGGAAACAACCAACCTGCTCTTCGTGCCAACAATGACTTCCTCACAGCCCTGCCAACATGAACAGTAGTTCTTCATGTAGACTTAAGAACGTTACTCTTCAGCGGTATGAACTCTGTCAATGTATCCACCTCATGCTTGATTGCGGTTGTTGTGAACTTGTGATTTTACCCGTCCAGCATTGCCAAATAACTACAGGTGGTGCTTTATACTTTGTGGTGCTATTTTCACCTAAAAAATTTTAAAAACCTCATATCTCTGGTCAAACTAAATGGATTTGTGTTGTTTTGGTGTTATTTTATTGAACCCCTTCAGCGCGTCACGGATTACCGCGCTGTGCTGAAGGGTTCGTGCGTGGACGGGGCCATGACGGAGCGGTTCCGTCATCCGCACAGCTCAACCGATGCACATGACGGAACCGCTCCGTCATGCGCATCGAAGGGGTTAATAAATGTTACTCTGTTTTTCCAAAATCGCTTGGGTCTTTTCTTGTGTTGTGTTTTCACTTAAGCCTAACTGCTTGTGTACCAGGCTACCAGACGGTTAAGCGGAGGTTTATTTAGTGACTTTTGTGGTTCATACTGACAATATTTGTGTGGGGCTTCCACTCATCTCAACTAATAACCCAATCTCATATATGAAGCATATTAGAAACATGTTGGCCCTATTTTGGAGTTTGTTGGAGTTTTCCAACCCCTTCATTTAATATCAGCAGGTAAAACTTACCGAAATTTAACAGGGGAACATTGCTCATTATTTACCTATGCATGCTGATTTTCGTGCAGTATGGACCAAAATCCGTGTTTTATTATCACAAAATACAGAATAGGGACTTTATCACACCCAATAAATTCAGAAACCCTGTGTATCAGATTTTAGTGGATGCATTAAATAGCACCTTTAATTTAACAAACTCAGAAACAGGTCCTGAGAAAAGTGGATGTTATGGATTTAAACACAATCAATAAGTACAAATATCACCAGTAAAAATGAAAAGAGCTAAATCTTACCATTAGAATAAACTGGGCAGATATTAGTGTAGATCCACCCTCAGAATAGTTTCAAAAAATCATGTCCACCCGGGTAATGTATGTTTCCTACAGTGGTGGGAAAAAAACACAGTGTTGTTAAATACCCCTCACACACCAAAAGGACCCTTGGTGTCATGCTTCATCATAGGGGTCTTCCCGCCCCTCTACGGGACGGGGCGTGCTACAACCTACGGATACGCGGGAGCACCTTTTTGTTGTGAGAACGACTATGTGTTAGATAGGGGAGTGAGTGCGAGGGTCAGGAGTGGATGGGTAAGTAAGGTTAAAAAATACCTGGCTCGTCGGTTTAGAAAATAATTTTTAATACACCTGTGAGCTGGTATTATTAAAAGGTGGGGACGGAGGTGTGTATGCCTCAATGAGCTGTGCCTCCTAGGTTAGTCAACATGTTTCGAAGTCCCCCAGGCTTCTTCTTCAGGACTAAGAAGATCCCTATCTACACTCACAAAATTATGTGATGTGCAAATTTACACTAATAGTCAAAAGTAATTCAGTGCAGGCATACATTGTGAATACCGCATACATACATATGCATACATACCTCCATCCCCACCTTTTAATAATAAAGCCCAACCAGCCTGTCCCGACCTCGACCAACAACAGCAAATTCCCGGTGTGTCCTGCAGCCAGCAGCCCCTAAGAACCCGGAGGACCTGCCATACCTTGCCAAACTAGACTCCCGTGAGCACCGGATTTGCTTACCCACAGACTCTGGTTCTGAACAAATCCGCACTCTGCACCACTCTGCACCTGATGCCCACGGCCTGAGTTCGAGTGGCCCATCACCACGAGAAGGTCTCACTGGTGATCCTGACCTGAGATCTGGTGATCCCTGACCTGCCTCAAATCTCCAACCGACACCTGCAGCCCTTTCTGGAGGATCCCCCAACCCCGACTGGAGCTGGTAAGAGAAACCCGATGCCAAAAGGCACCTGACATCCCACAGCCTTGGGTGGCCCAACCAACGGTGTCCTGGAATCCCAACACATCCCAAATTACCTCTCTAACCAGTGGTAACCTCCAGAAGATCTTCATACCAAAGCCTCAGGTGTTTGTTGCAACTGGGGAATCAACAGGGAACCTGACACCAAATCAGCACGCTACTCCCTGCTGCCCCTGTGGGTGCACCTTGTATGCTAAATTGAATCCCCCTTTGGCCTGAGCCTAACACCAGGAGCTTTGCTCCCACAACCTTGTGGCCTGCTCTTGAACAGCCACCATCCGGAGGCCCCCTATCCTCCATTGGATAACATTGGGCCTCAGCACCCTGCAACAGACTGCCCTAGTGCTGCTGATGGTGCTTTGAGAATGTATCCTTGACCCTGGGGGAGCCCTGCTTCTAACTCCAGCAAACCAACTCCCAAGACCGAGCACTTACCTGTAAACCAATAACACTGTTTTCTCCTATATGACTGCATTGACTGGTTTACTGTGAAAAATCTTTTAAGTGTGGAGTTGGTTTGTATGAAAACCCTATGAAACTGCGAATGTGTAAAAACTGATTTACTTACCTTTTTTTAGGAAATTTCCCAGGGTGATATCTAGGTATATCACGCTGTGTATCAAAAGTAACTTAAAAAGTAATCCAAGAAGTAACATATACTGTAATCTACAAAGTAACTGAAAAGTAATTTTGACAGATGACTTGCCTGTAGCTCAACCAACTACATTGAGCCTGCATTTAACTGCAATTTACTGCATAAATAGTGCAAAATATTATTATACTTACCTGTAACAGGTCTGGCTTGGGTCTAGAAAATAAAATATAACGAAATATTATTTTTATACAAACAAAATTGGACTATGGTTCAGTCTTTGAGTATGTGACATCATTTCTTGCCTGAGTGTGAACAATAAATGCTTAACAATACCCTCTGATAAAGCCTTACTGCTCGCGCACACTACCACAAAAAGAGAGTAAGGTATTATCTACTTTTATCTCTGCCTACCTTTGGGGTTCCACTGGACTCTGTGGACATTATACCTTACTTTGGTATAGCATATACAGAGTCAGCTTCCTACAAATACCTCATCAGGAGTAACAAAGGCGGTCAGATCACAAGACTGGACATCAATTTGTACCTGGTTATATGCAGCTCTCAAATCCAATTTTGTGAACTACCTAGAACATCCAAATTGCATTATTAAATCTTCAATTCTCAGTAATGGAAAGCTGTCTATGCAAATTGCATCATTCAGTCTCCTCAAATCATCACATATTCTTAAATTACCTCTTTTTTTCCTGACTAAAACTATGAGGGATAGCCACAGAGTTGCTTCAACCTTTTCAAATATAACTTGCTCACACAAATCTTTCTGTGATACCTTGCTCACACAAATCTTTCAGTAACTTTGATAATTCCTTCCTGCCTTTTAAGGTACGTTTTGTAGCTTATATTTTGCAGGCATTGCACCCTGCTTGACTTTTACAGTGCAAATGAAATCTGTAATTTTTCCTAAGCGATCTTGAAAAAACATTTCACATTTTTCTCCCAACCTTCTAAGGCATAACAAGTATTTTTAAGTGAGTTTACTTTCTTCTGTCAAAGGAAATGGGTTTGTCCTGTCTGGGCTTAATAATCAAATTAAATAATGTGTGGTGTAACCAACCTACGATATTAATGCCCTTCTTGGCTATGAACAATTTCCCGTGTATGACATCACCCAATAGACAAATGGAATCCCAGAAAAAAAAAACAGTATCTATTTTAATCCCCTCACAAGCTGCTGTCAATACACTGGAAAGCAGCATTGTGTCCTTCCACAATTGATTTAGTTTGTCCTGTGAGATAATGGTGATACGTGTACCTGTATCAACGTAAAGTTTAATTTCTACACCATTGATCAATATATCAATATCTGGATCCACAAACATTCTACTTTGTGAAACCCTGTATCCTTCTCTACTAATACAAATTCCCTGTCATCAGTTTGCTTGTCCAATTCATTCATCGTCCTTACTCAACACACATCAGATACTGTTTATTTTGCTCTCCTTTACACTCTAAAAACATGTCCCATCTTCCCATAACCTCTAAATTGTTGGTTCAAGGCTGGACAATTTCTAAATGAAGACACATGCTTAGCAGACCCACACCTGTAACAACTAGTTTTTTGCATATTTGTGACCTGTAAAGTAGATCTGTTACTACCTGTAAAATTCTATTTCTTATTGTCATTGTTGTGACCAGAAAACGTTTTATTAGTGACCGCACATAATATTTTAGCATTGGATAATGCTACTTCAAGTTGTTTTGCATCCTAATATGAGCTCTCTAAGCTTTTTGCTACATCCATAGCCTTATTGAGAAGGATCTTTACAAGTCAATATATTTTCCTGATTTTTATTTTGACTCTCATCTAGCAACCAATTGGGTTCTAATCAACTGTGAAGTGAGATTTTCAAATGTACATTTTGCAGCTAAAACTTTCAAGTCTGTAATAAATGTGTCAATACTTTCACTGGATGTTTGTGACCTGATAAAAGATTTGCACCAGTGCACAACAATATTTTGTGTTTCTGTAAAATATTTTTCTAGCTGTGCAAGTGCTATCTCAAATCTTCGAGATCTTCTCCATCTGAAGGTTCATATGCTGGTAAATTATCAAAAATATGTTGACCTTCAACACCTAAATTGTAGTGCATTAGGCTCTTGTTTCTTTCAAATCTTTACCTTTGCCAATCAATGGCTCCCATGTAAGTTTTGCAAGATCACACCCACAGTTTCCACTGCAAAAGTGGATCATCTGAGTACTGTAGAAATGGTGCCAGAGATGAAACATTCTGCATGGTGCTAAATTGGTGTACCAACCACTGCAATAGAAATCGCTAAGCGTGCAAAACTCTGTTAAACAAAATATTTTGCATTGAGTGTGCAAATCGCTGTATATTGAAGGTGGAATTGTCAACCTATTAAAATTATAAGGAGATGTACTCTGTACAGGAAAGTCAAATTTGTTGGGACAATAAAGCATGCGAACCACTGCAACAAAAATCTGCACTCAACTTGGAAGCGTGCATATTGATGATAATGATATGCATTTATCTTAAAAGTGTGCACATCACTGAAAATAACCTCTTTAAAGACGACCCCAATTGTAACCAAATGCGCACTGTCTGCTTTCTATGTTGCTTGCTAGTTGCTACATGCCTATTTCACTTTCCTTCCATCAGATGACTGCCAGGAGCAGCATACACACACACGCAGGGGTGTGTACTAAAAAATTTCCCTTTTTACCTAAAATACGCTGCAATTTTGTTAGAGCGAGCGTGATTTAAAATACCGGTGCACTCTTTCCGGCATACGTGATAGCAATCAGTGTCCACGTGTCCAACACTGTCACAGCGTGGCTGATAGATCAACTCATCTGCACAGGAACACATCCTTTAAACAGGGTTTAGCTAATTTGCTATGGCTTTCAAGCAGTGCAGAAGCAAAAACATAAAAGGATAATAACTTTCAGATATTACCATTTTATGTTTACCTGCTTTGCCGGCAGGTGGGTGAGCGGGGCTGCTCTGTGAGCAGGGCAGTGGAGGAGTGGTTTGCCTACTCCCAAAAGTGCGCAGTGACTGTTTGGTCGGCCTTCTCCGTCATGCACACTTTCCCACTTTCCCACTTCTCCATGCAGGCCATAATGCAACATGAACAGGGCCATCCTATAGTGTAAAAGTACTTCTACCATGCTGACCTGAGGACGTCGACCACTGATATGGCTCCAGGTTCCTTATGCGGCTAATACCGCTCTGAAGAACATTAAACTAAACATACCCGTAGAAGTTCGCTCTACCACGAGCTTCACTTCTCACACTATAGGATTCTCCCTAATCATTCTTGGACATATGCGTCGAAGAGCACATTCTTCTCAATATCATATTGCCCTGAAGAAGCCCATGTCTGGGCGAAATGCGTTGGCTGAATGTATCTTATGAAGCACCACAAAGAATAAAAAGACCAAAAAGTACACTCATCGACAAATGCTTGTTATTTACGTGTTCTTGTGTATCTAATTACCTGTGCCCTGATATTGCCTCTCATCCAACCAAATTCTCATAGTCATATTTATGTTCTACAAGCAGCAGATCATTTGAGGTGGGCATTATTATATACATTGTGTGACCAGTCCTGGTGGTGCAGTCATCTATGACCCGGCTGCTTACAACCTTCTTCTCCTAACATCACACAATCTATTGATGTCACTGTGTTCCATGGTCTACCGGTAACATCACCACAGTGGATTATGAAGAGGGTCCAAAGAGTATTCTCCAGAATGTCTTAGTGACTGACATTTGTTATAATTGCCTTAAGACCTTGTAAACAGATCAGTTATTACTGCCAGAAAAAATTCTACAATCTACATTTGTGTGGTGTATTACGAAGCAATATCATTAAAGTAGGAAATAACAGAGTTATCTAAGTTCTTTTTCAGTTGAACTTTGTGCAGCTTGCAATCTTACTTTGCAATTATTACTCAGACATTTCCTTTATTATGTTTACTGTTGTGCATTGTGTAGGGCATTTAGAAGAAAGTTCACCTTTAGATCATTGAAGATTAATTAACAGTATCTGAAATAACCTCAAATGTATAACATTTATTTTTTTATCCTGAAACACTTCAAATGTATATTAGCGAATTGAGTGTTTTTATAAATTTGAAACAATGTATGTTTTGCTCTTTAGCTTTAGAATTTTATTGTGTTGTCATTGCTGAGATAGTCTAGAACTCAAGTTGTCAAGGTTCTTCAAAAATCGCCAAGGTGTACAAATGCTCTAAACAATGTGAGCCAGTATAATAGAACTCTGGAGGATAAAAGACCATGACAATGGCCAGCTTGGAGGGAGACGTTTCATTGTGCAGCATCACACTGCTTTTCTTTTTCCAAGTTTTAGGCTTTAAGATTTCTCTCAAATGGTCGAAAGGGTTATTATGTATCATCCAAACTAGCACAAAGCCCAAACAATGAATAAGAATGGAGCAACTGAACAAGCCTCTTTAGCGGCCAGGAATGATGCTTCGATTCGGAGACTGAGCGGCTGCCAATGACCTCACTGAATGTTTTACAATGTGAACAGCACATTTCATACAAATGCAGACTATCAATACAGTGATTGATTGCAACTGCAACCAGAGGCGTCTCCAAAGACAGCTTCGTAGACAATTACTTGTCGAAATAGGACACGTAGATTGAAATTCAACAACACCAAATACAAGCGATGGATTTTCCACGGAAACGCCATCTTGCATTCCATTGTTCCAGTTTACGAAGCGATGTCACATTGTGTGCGGATTTCCGCTTTAATTATCCCCGTTCCATGCTGACGACATGACAGCAGTCACCCTTTCGCATGTGTATTTTTCAGACAAGCGCAGCGAGGTGCTCATCCCTGTGTCAGGGGGTCGCTATGGTAACCTTTTGATGCTCATCCTTACTAGCTAGGTTTTCACTTACTCGTGGATTTTTGTCATCACGTGTGACTTTTAAAAAAATCAATTAAATGATGCTAACCACGATCCCCCGTTCCCAAAGCAATTGTAACATCATGACCAAATTGTTAATGAACAGCACTTTCGTCCCTCTGCAACTGTTAAACTCACTGTAAGGTTTACTGGAAAGATAACAGAACTCGTAGATACGGAAGACGTTTGGTGAACGTGCACTTTATTAAACTGGATGAACAGAACAAAGCCGAACAGAACATAGGTTCTTGAGTTTGGAAACTATCTCAAAGGGGATCGAATGAAGTACTCATTTGCAATCTACGTTGTTTGCTCAACAGTTTAATTTATGTTTTGGGATTTTCTTTTTTTAGCTCATCCATGCCTGACAACGTACTGATGCAATATTCGTTCTCGTAGTTTGACCTTATTTTTGTCAGTTCTATTGCTACAGTTGTCCTTGTGGAGTATTCCACGTGAGCAGTAGAAAACAGAAGGCCTCCAGCTTTGAAATGTTTTCCATTGTTTGCTTTACCAAAATTGAAGAGGGGGTGGAAGTAAAAAGAGGTTTGACTTGTAGCTTTTTCTCTGAAAACTGATGAAAGCATAGTTGTGCATGACGCGTTTTATGATGCATGTAATCAGTCAGTCAGTAATCACTTTACTCGATTTGGACGATGCAAATCATAAAAGTACATAAAAACAAACAATGCATTAGAGCTGTAGGATCAACAATGCAAATAATACATCAAGATCAAAGTATCTTAAGTGATGGAATGAGACACACCAGTTAAGAACCCAGACAATTAAAAACAAACATTCTGAGTAAATAACATTGTTATGATGAATGTAAGTTTTGCTAGTAATAAACGTACCATCAAGTGATTTATTTCTTCAGAGGCCAGTTGCCAAAATCAAAGAAAATTACATCAAAATTTGCACACATTCAGGGCCGGACTGGCCGTAGCGGGCACCGGGCAATCCCCCGGTGCGCCACACGGGTGGGGGCCGTTTTTGCTACAGGGCCGTTTTTGCAGCATAGCTGCAAAATCGGCCCTGTAACAAAATCGGCAGAAAACGGGCCCTGGCAAAGAGCTCGGTGCCCCCCCCCACTCCGGGAGGCGGCTGGCCGAGCACTTTGCCAGGGCCGGTTGTGGTTCCCAGTCCGGCCCTGCACACATTGAACACCATCAGAAGAACGTCCTATGTGTTTTTACTTATTAAGGGGCATATTAACAAGGGCTTTATCTCCGCTTTTTTGGCTTTAAAAGCCAAAAAAGCGGAGATAAAACTATCACCCTATTTACAAGAGTGTGCTAACATGCATAATCGCATGTTAGCACCCTTTTTCCCGACGTCTCCCTTTGTATCTCTAATGAGATGCAAAGTGGGCGTCACTGGGCAGTACAGCCTTGCAAATATCGCTGATGTGCACATCGCGATATTTACAAGGCTGCCCCAGCATTTTAGCAGACGTTAGTTTTTGGAGAAAACCGCTGTTTTCTCCAAAAACTAACATCTGCTAAAATCCTGACTTACCCATCCCTAACATAGGGGTGGATTATGCTGCTACGACCACAGGGTCGTATCAGCAAGGTTATCGCCCTTTTGCAGGGAACATCGCTGGAAAACCAGCGATGTTCCCTGCAAAACGGCGATTTCCCCTGTTGTCTCTGGAATTTTTAGCGCCCTGGAGCAATGCGCTGTTGATAATGCTCTACCAGGGCGATAAATTTCAGCGATAGACGGCGATGAATAACAAAGCGCTAAGCGCGCTTTGCATTATTCATTGCCGTTCCTTGCTGATATTCCCCCAACTTTGTACATCTCATGTCAACCTGCATTTGCCATAGCTCTTGCTAACTAAAAACAATACAACCAAACAATTGTGGAAAGGTCTTTGGGCACACCTCATAAGTCATTGGCTTGTTTGGGTCATGACTGTTCAGCCCTGACTTTGGCGGCGGTGTTCTTCATATATTTGTTGGGCAATGTTGGACTTGGCCCTTCTGGCAGGTTCACCCCTGAACTTTTTTGCTTTTTACTGATGACTTGGTGTGGTGATTTTTTTGGTTTCTGCGCACTTTCCCTTTGTCCCAGGGTAAAGTGCGTGCGTGCTCTGAGTGCATGTGGTGAGATAGGCCTGCCCTCCCATAGGAATGCATGGGGAATGTATGTGTCCCTAGTAGTTCCTGATGCGTGCGGTGTGCAGGCCCGAGTTTGGTATGTGCGGAGTCGTGGGAGTGAATGCTGCGCGATGATGTGTGCGGCGTGCATGTACCTGGTGTGGAAGTGCCACTTCTAGAAGTGGGCACTTCTGTGTGCAGTGTGTCTGTCGCGTGATTGGCTGGTCATGTCATGTGACGGGCTAGGGATTCCCCAGAGTCAGGATGAGTCACCCAGTGGTGAATGGGGAGATCAGCAGCTAGATGGGTGGGAGGAGTACACCTGGGTCCTGAATAGGACAGGGTTTTCCACACACAATGCTGGCCCCGCCCCCTGTGGTGCGACTGACGACCCTAGCCCTGCCAGTGAATAGAGTGAGGGGCTGAGCACATCAAGGGTGCTCCCCAACCAGCTGCGACTGGTTTTCCCCCTCACCCTGAACCCAGAACAAAGGGTTTGACTGTATAAAAATGGGGCTGTGTCCCCACAGAAACTGTTCTCTTCCAGGATCCTAGCTGAGGGGGGCTGCTGCTGGAGGCCAGGAGGAACCGCCACTTGGGACTGCCTTCTTGCCCTGGAGGGCCCAGTGAGCTGGCCCCTGGCCCAGCCTTGCCCCCTGCCTACCTTCCTAGAGACTTTGCTGGACTTTGTACTTGTCCTCCCCTAAAGCGCTGGGAGTGCTCTATCTGTGTCCCTAAGCGCTTGGAAGCGCTTTTATTTCACTTATAGCGCTAGGAGCGCTTTTATCTGTGGCCCCAGCATCGAGAAGCATCCTTGTGGTCGGCAGCGCGGAGCTGCGATACTTAGCGAGGGAACCCCGGCGTGGGATTCCCCGCTTTGCTGCCGTGCTGGGAAGCGGGTGCCCACCCCGCATTGTGGTGCTCGAGCGGGAGCCTACCCCGCTTTATGGAAGAATTACTATCCCTAGCGGGTGCCCACCCCGCCAGGGACTTTGCGCTGTAACTTTTGCTTTATTATACTGGGGACGGGAGCCTACCCCGCATTGCCTCCGCCTTTGAGAATTCACCGCCGCTGGTCCGGGGGCTTCATTTCAAGTGCCGGGCCCTCCGACGTCCGCAGCAGCCGCGCTGGGATTGGTCCCAGGCCTCGGGGATTCCCGCCGCGTCATCGGGAAGCAGCGCCGGCATTGGTTCCCATTCCGCCGCATCATCGCAGCGGCCGCGCTGGGATTGGTTCCCACCACGCGGGCCTCGAAGTGCCCGGGGGACTCGGCATTGCGGCCGTAAGGACGGAAAGGGGTCCCGGAGAGAGCCCAGAGACGTCGGCACAACCTCCGCTTCCGCCCGGTGAGTAGAGGGGGGGGTCGCTCCAGTGAAGGGGGCCCTGATTGTGGCTAAAAGAGTCCTCCGAGTAGGACTCCACCGACGGGGGCAGTGTGCTCGAGCCCCGAGAGGCTCCAAAGCGGGGCAGCATTGTTGGTCAGAGCCCGAGTGAGGCTCCAACGAGGGACCAATCTTTGTTGTAGAGCGCTAGTACGCTCCAGCAGGGCACATTGTTTCACGAGCCTGCGAGGCTCGCGAGTCCCTGAGAGGGACTCCAACGAAGGGGGCAGTGTTTGTTCAGAGCGCGAGGCGCTCCAACGTGGGGACAAGTTCCTCCCTTGATCTTCCCCTCTCGTGGCACATATTAGTTGGGAGCCAGTGCGCTCCAGGGGGTGAAGATTTGTTTAAAGCCCCGAGGCTCCAACAACTGCCACATTTGGTCTAAAAAGGCACAGTGGTGCCCACGCTCAATTCTCCAGCTGCCCAGCACTTAGTGGGCAGCTGCATCGTTTAGGTTGTGCCCCTGTACATTGTGCGCCTGGCTTGCGCAGCCTGCGCAGTCGCGCCCTGACAGTTGGATATTGGCCATTTCTGCACCCCTGAGAGGCCAGTTGGCCTGGGGACAGTTATCTTGTGTTGTGCCCTCCCCTAGGGCGCTTGGTGATTTTCATACATGTACTTTTTGCGCCTGCGCAATGCCTTAATGATATTTTCTTTCCTGAATTGTGTTTACACCTCTGAATGTATTTTATGCATCATGTGTTTATGTGCTTAGACCCCTACAGGTAGAGTGATACTTAGGTGGTTGTTTTTCTCCTAGTACAGGTGGTACTGGTGAGGTCCTGATTCCCTGCGCAGTATTTTCCTAAGGTGGTTAGGGTTGCGTAGGTGGTGCTTTCTGGTTATCAGGAGTTACTGATTGTGTGTTATATATGTTATTGTGTGCTATGTTCTAAAATATTATTCCTACGTTCTAAGTGCTATTTCTACAAAGTGCTAATTCCTGACAGTGGTCCATGTGGCCCTGTCCCCTGTATATATAATCCCTTGTAAATTCTGCCCGTGCCTGTTGGCACATTGTAAAGTGTGTGTTTTCATCTAATCTGTTGTGTATAATACAAAGGTTATTTTTATATAATACCTTGTGTGGAGTTTCCTTTGTGGTGGGCCTTGGGTGTTGTTGCTGGGTGCGCGCGCAAACGCTTTACACATCGCCTCAGGGATAAGCCTGTCTGCTCGTGCCAAGCTACCAAGGGGGTGAGCAGGGGTTATCTTTGGCGTGTAACTCCCCAGCCCTGACTAGAGTGGTGGTTTCTGTCTGGCTTTGGCGCAAGCCTCAGCCAACCAGAAATCCCATTTCTAACATTGGTGATCAGCGGTGGGATTTGGACTTGCGTTTGCGCTGTACCGCAGCGGCAACTGGCCGCACTACAAAACTCTGCATTTAGATAAATCACATGGTATAGGGATTATTGTTTTAAGTTTGCTTTTAAATGTCATTTCTTTGGAAATGTGTTTCTTGTGCACTGTGAGTTAGGTTTCCCTAGCTCGGGAGGGTAGATCATCCCCCCTTAGTGCATTGTGTTTCTGGATTCACCAGAGGGTGGGATCCAGTGGTGGCAGCGTAATAGTGTCCTGTACATTTGTCCCCCGCCCTGCGCCCAGAGTTGGTACCTGTGTCACGTGGTGGTCAGGTTGAGGAATCAGGGGTGGTAGAAACTGCCTTACCAGTCCGAGGGGAGGGTTGTGTGTGGATGAGTGGTGAGTGGCACTAGGCAAGTGAGTGTGAGTTCTCTGGGTTAGAGAGCTTTCTGAATCTTTTTGTGAATTGTGTACTCCTGTTAAACTCAGACCCCTAGGTTCCCTGTGTGATCTTTTCTCTAGAACGTCTGCCAGAATGGAGCCTGCTTTTGATCTCAGTGATCTAGTTTATTACAGTATGCAGGAGTTGGAAAGGTTCTGTAGAGAAAGAAACATAGGGGTGAGAGAGTCAGACACTGTGTACGAATTGAGGAACTACATGATTGGATGGCAAGCAGATGAATGGAAACGTGAGCGCAGTGAGGAAGAAAGGGCCCGGGCCTCACACCTGGAGGGTGGTGGGTCTGTGGGGAGCCCTGAAGACTCAGAAGAAGATGACAGTACCTGGACGCCAGTAGAGAGTGAGGACCCCGTAGGTAGGGAGTCCCTTGCTGGGTCCAGCGTAGAAGATAGCGCCTCACCCCTTTCCCTGTCCCCTGAGCGCAGTGGTAGTTTTCTGGATTCCCCAGTGAGGGTGGAGTCCAGGGGGGGCAGCAATATAAAGTGCAGTATAGAGAGTCCCAGTCCCAGTTCCCCGAGTGTGGTACCTTGTTCCCGAGAGGAGGAATGTAGGTTGAAGTTCAGGGGCAGTAAAAAGCTGTCTCACCAGTCTTGGGAGGAGGCTGTGGAGGAATGTCATGATGCCCTGGTGGACTGGTTGGTGTTTAACCCGGAGCAGGATTTGGATGGAGTACTAAATATGATTATCAAGGAGCAGATGCTCAGTAGTTGTTCTCCAGGGTTGCGCCAACACCTGTTGAGGTATAACTCTTTTTGTCCATTTGAACTTGCAGAGGAAGCAGACCGCTGGGAAAGGGCCAGAGGTTCTCTAGTGTCATTAGTGAGTGATTCCAACAATAGTGGGTCAGAGATCCTCCAGCCCAGCGTGGTGGAGGAGGCTCAGTGTAGCCCAGCTAGGTCCCAGGATAGCGAGGAGGGTGTAGGGGCTCGCTGCCTGGCTCAGTGGAGCAGGAGTGAGGGGGTGACCGAGGGTCTCCAGACGCCCGAAACCCTGCCTCAGGACTTGGATGGTTTCATGAGGGAACACCAAGTTGGGGACCTAGGCTGTCCTGTTAGTCCACTTGAGGAAGATCTCTTAGTGAGTGGAGGACCTGGGGCACCTGTAACCAGGGCTCCTGTGGTTCTGGAGTCTGGCGGTACCGCTCCGGTAGGGAGGGTACAGGAGTCCAGCGTGAGTGATTGGGGGATGAGTTCCCCAGTGGAAGAGCCGGTGGGTCAGGGACTTCCCAGTTGGGCTAGGTTCCCGTGTAGTGACCAGGGTGACACCACTTCTGTTCTGGGGGATCTCCGCGCACTGTCAGGTGGACAGGGGACGGGAGATCAGCGCCAGACAGACAGTCGCTCGACATACGTGTCATTTGATAGCCTCAGAGGGATGGAGTGGAGATCCCCAGAAGTCCTGGAGTGCCAGGCAATTATTCCACCAAAGGTTCTAGGCCGGAGGTTGGAAGGCCAGGTTCGGGATCAGCCTGACCTGAAGGGTGGGACGTCTGTAATCAGCGTCCCGACCAGTTCTTCTTCCAGAGGTACCGCCCCAGTTGGTAGGGAGGAGGGTTCTGGAAGGGGGTGCAGAGGGTGGGAGAGCCCACCTCTGCCCCCGGTACAACCTGAGGGGTTAAACCCTGGGTTGGAATGGCGTTCTAGGTGTACCCCTCGCCAGAGGAGGAGGAACCCTAGGAGAAGAGGTAGGGGGAGGAGAGCCTTCCCTGAGACTCCTGGTCCGCCTGAGGGTGTAGACCCTAGGCTGGAGAACCAGTGGCAGTCTAGTCCTGTCTTTCAGAGAGGAAGAGTGGAGAATGGCCGCTATGTGCCAGGGGTTACTACCCCCCACTCTGTGGTTAGGCAAAGACCAGTGGCACCTGGGTGGCCTAGGGCCTGGTCTTGGCCGCGGACAGCTTGGGAGTACCAGTGGGGTAGCCCAGTTGGTCCAGACAGTGGTGTTAGAAAGAATTCCATGGGTTCACCGTGGCGTAGAACCGGAGGGTGTCCCTGCAGTTGCGGGCCCGCGTCCGTGTTCTATCGCCCCAAGCAGGGAAGTCCATCACGGTGGTGATTGGGCTGCCCTGCGTTTTGGCTGGAAGGGGGTTGTGTTGGACTTGGCCCTTCTGGCAGGTTCACCCCTGAACTTTTTTGCTTTTTACTGATGACTTGGTGTGGTGATTTTTTGGTTTCTGCGCACTTTCCCTGTGTCCCAGGGTAAAGTGCGTGCGTGCTCTGAGTGCATGTGGTGAGATAGGCCTGCCCTCCCATAGGAATGCATGGGGAATGTATGTGTCCCTAGTAGTTCCTGATGCGTGGGGTGTGCAGGCCCGAGTTTGGTATGTGCGGACTCGTGGGAGTGAATGCTGCGCGATGATGTGTGCGGCGTGCATGTACCTGGTGTGGAAGTGCCACTTCTAGAAGTGGGCACTTCTGTGTGCAGTGTGTCTGTCGCGTGATTGGCTGGTCATGTCATGTGACGGGCTAGGGATTCCCCAGAGTCAGGATGAGTCACCCAGTGGTGAATGGGGAGATCAGCAGCTAGATGGGTGGGAGGAGTACACCTGGGTCCTGAATAGGACAGGGTTTTCCACACACAATGCTGGCCCCTCCCCCTGTGGTGCGACTGACGACCCTAGCCCTGCCAGTGAATAGAGTGAGGGGCTGAGCACATCAAGGGTGCTCCCCAACCAGCTGCGACTGGTTTTCCCCCTCACCCTGAACCCAGAACAAAGGGTTTGACTGTATAAAAATGGGGCTGTGTCCCCACAGAAACTGTTCTCTTCCAGGATCCTAGCTGAGGGGGGCTGCTGCTGGAGGCCAGGAGGAACCGCCACTTGGGACTGCCTTCTTGCCCTGGAGGGCCCAGTGAGCTGGCCCCTGGCCCAGCCTTGCCCCCTGCCTACCTTCCTAGAGACTTTGCTGGACTTTGTACTTGTCCTCCCCTAAAGCGCTGGGAGTGCTCTATCTGTGTCCCTAAGCGCTTGGAAGCGCTTTTATTTCACTTATAGCGCTAGGAGCGCTTTTATCTGTGGCCCCAGCATCGAGAAGCATCCTTGTGGTCGGCAGCGCCGAGCTGCGATACTTAGCGAGGGAACCCCGGCATGGGATTCCCCGCTTTGCTGCCGTGCTGGGAAGCGGGTGCCCACCCCGCATTGTGGTGCTCGAGCGGGATCCTACCCCGCTTTATGGAAGAATTACTATCCCTAGCGGGTGCCCACCCCGCCAGGGACTTTGCGCTGTAACTTTTGCTGTATTATACTGGGGACGGGAGCCTACCCCGCATTGCCTCCGCCTTTGAGAATTCACCGCCGCTGGTCCGGGGGCTTCGTTTCAAGTGCCGGGCCCTCCGACGTCCGCAGCAGCCGCGCTGGGATTGGTCCCAGGCCTCGGGGATTCCCGCCGCGTCATCGGGAAGCAGCGCCGGCATTGGTTCCCATTCCGCCGCGTCATCGCAGCGGCCGCGCTGGGATTGGTTCCCACCACGCGGGCCTCGAAGTGCCCGGGGGACTCGGCATTGCGGCCGTAAGGACGGAAAGGGGTCCCGGAGAGAGCCCAGAGACGTCGGCACAACCTCCGCTTCCGCCCGGTGAGTAGAGGGGGGGTCGCTCCAGTGAAGGGGGCCCTGATTGTGGCTAAAAGAGTCCTCCGAGTAGGACTCCACCGACGGGGGCAGTGTGCTCGAGCCCCGAGAGGCTCCAAAGCGGGGCAGCATTGTTGGTCAGAGCCCGAGTGAGGCTCCAACGAGGGACCAATCTTTGTTGTAGAGCGCTAGTACGCTCCAGCAGGGCACATTGTTTCACGAGCCTGCGAGGCTCGCGAGTCCCTGAGAGGGACTCCAACGAAGGGGGCAGTGTTTGTTCAGAGCGCGAGGCGCTCCAACGTGGGGACAAGTTCCTCCCTTGATCTTCCCCTCTCGTGGCACATATTAGTTGGGAGCCAGTGCGCTCCAGGGGGTGAAGATTTGTTTAAAGCCCCGAGGCTCCAACAACTGCCACATTTGGTCTAAAAAGGCACAGTGGTGCCCACGCTCAATTCTCCAGCTGCCCAGCACTTAGTGGGCAGCTGCATCGTTTAGGTTGTGCCCCTGTACATTGTGCGCCTGGCTTGCGCAGCCTGCGCAGTCGCGCCCTGACAGTTGGATATTGGCCATTTCTGCACCCCTGAGAGGCCAGTTGGCCTGGGGACAGTTATCTTGTGTTGTGCCCTCCCCTAGGGCGCTTGGTGATTTTCATACATGTACTTTTTGCGCCTGCGCAATGCCTTAATGATATTTTCTTTCCTGAATTGTGTTTACACCTCTGAATGTATTTTATGCATCATGTGTTTATGTGCTTAGACCCCTACAGGTAGAGTGATACTTAGGTGGTTGTTGTTCTCCTAGTACAGGTGGTACTGGTGAGGTCCTGATTCCCTGCGCAGTATTTTCCTAAGGTGGTTAGGGTTGCGTAGGTGGTGCTTTCTGGTTATCAGGAGTTACTGATTGTGTGTTATATATGTTATTTTGTGCTATGTTCTAAAATATTATTCCTACGTTCTAAGTGCTATTTCTACAAAGTGCTAATTCCTGACAGTGGTCCATGTGGCCCTGTCCCCTGTATATATAATCCCTTGTAAATTCTGCCCGTGCCTGTTGGCACATTGTAAAGTGTGTGTTTTCATCTAATGTGTTGTGTATAATACAAAGGTTATTTTTATATAATACCTTGTGTGGAGTTTCCTTTGTGGTGGGCCTTGGGTGTTGTTGCAGGGTGCGCGCGCAAACGCTTTACACATCGCCTCAGGGATAAGCCTGTCTGCTCGTGCCAAGCTACCAAGGGGGTGAGCAGGGGTTATCTTTGGCGTGTAACTCCCCAGCCCTGACTAGAGTGGTGGTTTCTGTCTGGCTTTGGCGCAAGCCTCAGCCAACCAGAAATCCCATTTCTAACAGGCAACCACACAATAGTTTATGCAATGTTACATTTTTCGGTTTTGTAATGGAGATTGACCAAATTTAGCTCATAAGATGCTCATAATGTAAACAGTGATCATGCCAAACAGGCTAAAATCGATTTAGGGTGCATGAAGATAATTAATTCCGAATACATAACAATAGGCCCACTCTCTTCTTTTTAAGCTATTAAAGAGCTTGTATCTGTCAGGAGGATTCGAAGAGCAATTTTAGAGTGTCTCATGCCTAGCGCTATGCAAAGTGGCTTGATCCACACTTTTCTTGGTCTAGAGAACATTGGACAAAAAAATAATAAATGTTCCACATCCTCAATCATGTCGCTGCACATTCTGTATTATGGGGATTTTGCTGGATAATAATTTTAATTACTAGTAAACTTACTGACCAACAACGTACCCAGCCTACATTTATTATGCAATGTTCGAGACTGGCAAGGTGTGATTACATTTATATATGGTTATTGGTTCAAAGGAAGAGACACATTATTTAGACAAAAAGAAACCCGCAGGCCCACCTACTTTAGAACTACTGTGGTAGGAGTTAATCTTGAAAATCCAAAATGCCTCTTTTACAATGGGCTTAGTGCTTTTATTGATTAATCAGTGATCGCTGCAACATTTTACTAAACCTACGTCATTAAAATACAATTTAACATGATGGAGTCAAGGAATTGATTTCCGCATATTCATAATTTCTACTGGGGCAGACTTTAAGTGTAATACCTCAGGGGTTGACCACAGTCCAACCCAAGGAGAGGTTTCAAAGTGGCTAAATCTCTAAAGCTTTTGAGTTCTGTCTCACAAAATAGGGGAATTGAAGGGTACCTTGGAGCAGGCTAAATAGAGATCTTAAAAAACTATTATTCTTTGCAATCAGTCCAGTAATGGTCCCTACTCCTAAGAATTCTGTCCCATAAACAAACGCGATGGCTGGGAGAAAGATCTGGGGGTAATGGCTTTATATTTTGTAATAATCATGGAGGATCTGTGTAAAAGGATTGATTCATTTTTGAGTATGTGTGATCTCCAGGAGTATGATTCATTTATTCTGACACCCAAATAATCAAAGTTGACAGCTGTTTGCAAAGAAAATTCCTTCATCGAAAATCCTCCCCGAAATGACCTACGGGGACTGAACACCATAACCTTATTTTCTAATGTGTTCACTTCCAGTCCTCAAAATTTGCAAAATTCAACACAGCCATTAAGCAAGGTCTGTAATCTGATTGGGGTATGGGAAACCAAAAGAGTATCAATAGCAAATAACAGAGCTGGAACAGGAATACCTCTCAGTACAGTGGCATCGTGAATGAATACAGCTATTAATGTGCTTTATGCCATAATAGAGAGGGAACACAAAGTAGGGCCAGGTAATCAGCCTTGATGTATCCCAAGGTTTTCCTCCTGAAGTCTAATCAAAATGCCTAGCAGGGCAGGGTTAATTTCCTGAAGCACAAGGAAATGCTCTTGACTGGGGGGGTGAGTGTTTGAAAAGTTTCAGCCCTCCATCCATCATCTTGTTGCATTTGCTATGTTCACCCTAAGTGGCCAAGGGTATGCCCAGACACAGGTCCCTTGCTCGCTGTGCCAAAGGATTCAAGTTAGCCTGGCTGATGAAGGGTGATACCCCAAAACCAGTGTCAGGAAGCTTAATGTCAATTCATGGAGGACCTGGCCTGGCAGTTCAGGCTAGACTTTTCCCATGTAGAGCAGGGTCAAGACGTATATGCATATGACAGGGTCCAAACCTATATATTAATAAAAAATGTTTTATAATAATTTACTTCCCACCCTACTCACCATCAACCCACAACCAGCTCCTTAAATATTTACACAATTAACATATTTACCAATTAATTATCAATAATTAATAACTAACTAATAACATTTTGTTAACACAATTAACACTATAAAATATTAATTACATACATATTAATTATTAAACATATTAAGTTATTATTTATAATTAAATTACTTCCCACCGTACTCCCCTATAAACCCACAATCCTATTCCCCATAAACCCACAACCCGCTACAGAACTAGAATACGCAAAAATTAATTAACATAAAATAAATGATTTCTAAAAAATTCAAACATACATTAAAAAATAAGCTGTACTTTTAACACATATACTAACATACAGAACACAAAAAAATCGATATTTTAATCAACGATATATTTACTAACGATATTACTAACTTCGATATTCAGTAAAACGATATTTCTTACCTGCATGTCGATATTCTTGCTGACGATATTCTTGCAGGTCGATATTCTGTCATATCGAGATTTAAACATCGATATTTTGGTATATCGATATTTAAAACTTGATATTATGACTGCATACCATCAAGAAGCTTCAGATACAGGCACAATTCTGTATGGATTTACTCAGATGCTGTGTACTTATTTTGGTAGCTTGAAAACTATCAGTATTACCGTGAAGCAAACAAGAAGGTGAGGGTGATACAAAACAGTAAAATGTAGGGGTGAGTATACAATCAATCACTAATGGCGAGGGAAATGTGGAATAGCAAGAAATAGGAATACATTTATTTCCAACTTTATTATTCTGCAGTCAATCAATCTCTGCTGGGGTGGGGTATAATCTGGCCTCAAAGAATCAAAAGACTCCTTTGAGACGATATTTCTAGCCAAACCCAAACCACTAGAAGAGTTAGAAATAGTTGGAACTGTGTTACAGGACATACATGGTTTCTAAGGAGGCAGTATTGCAGACGTTGGAGATCCTAGACCACTTTTAAATTGTAGGTTAAAGCCTAGAGGGAGAATGAAGCAAGCATCTAGTACCAATAACGCATGCACTACAATAAAATCTCTCAAAATCAACTTGACAGCATAAAAATCAGCTTTACAATTGGTCAAACATTGTGCATAAATAATATTTGAATCAATTAGGGAAAGGCAGTGGCACTGAAAACAAATTCAATGGGTCATCTTATTTATTAGTGACTCAGTGGATTCCCTGTGTCACTACCTTAACTTTGGGACATTAGTCATGTAAATAGTTGGCTCCCAAGTGGTTTGGGTTAAGGGGGCAAAATGTTTGTAACACACATGGGTAAATTACCTTGCTTATTTTTTGCAATGGAAAAGTTGGCCTAACGGTTAGGGCGCTTGACCTCGGACCTGGGGGAACTGGGTTTGAGTCTCGGTAAACGACGCTAAACCTCCTGTGATTCTGGGCAAATCATTTAATCTCCCAGTGCCTAACAAAAAAAAATGGATGTGTGTCCTCATGTAACGTAACTGGTCCTATGTAATGCGCTCTGATACCTGATTGGATTCGGGTCAAGTTTGCGCTATATAAAACTCTGCTAAAAAAAAAAAAAAAGATTTGAAGTGGTACTAACAGAACAAAAATTAGCTGGATTAACTTTTTTGCCTTCCAGTGGATTACCAAACGATGCATTCTGAGTGGAACAAATGCCCTCAAGTCTGGATCGAGTTAATGTTGGTCCAGGAAAAATGGAGAACAGGAAGAAAAGTTGAGTCTCTATTTCCAGTGATGGGACTACCCAAAGATATGTCTGCCTGATTAGCTGGTCATGTATGGCTGCTATGCATATGCAGAGATATTCAGAGACGGTTGGCACAGGTAAGCATGGTGGGGTGATGAAGCAGGGCAGGGTGCAGCAGGTGGGAAGCAGACATATGGCGGAATAGGTGTTATTTATTTATTTATTTAAATATACCTATTTTTTCATCTGTTGATTTGCCCCCTCCCACCCTGCCCCGCCATGCTCCACCGCACTTACCTGTGCCATCCACTGCTGGAGATATTGCAGACCTGGAAAGACAGAAGTTTCTCAGTTATACTGTTATTCACCTCCAGGAGGTCCATTAACCTTGTATTCAATGTGGAGACTGCTTCTCTCATCCAAAAATAAAGGGTTAGACAAGGGTAGAGTGTAACAGTTAGAACAGATTTAAGGGGTCAAGCTAATAGGTTGGTCGCTCTTAGCAGATTTCAATTGTGGCTGTTAATTGTCTGAGAAATATTTGAAAGAATAGGGCATGAAGCTCTATTCCCCTCTGAATTTTGTAGATTAGCAAGCGCCACGTTTTTGTACTAGGATGGTCATCATTTCATTTCCCCTTAGAAATTTGACTAAACTTAGTTTTAGGGGCCTGCACCAAAGGCTGATTCCCCTTTATTAAGGATATCCTCCACGATTAATGAATCAATGTCCGGCAAGGTGCAGTTTTTGGCCACGTCTTCTGGTGGACTCCGGCTCCTTCTCAGAACCCAGTAGATGGTCAACCACCTTTCTTTTGCCCATAATTAATTTCTACCTTAATTCAATGTGCAGTGGTGAGTAAAAAAATACTTTTGGTATGCAGAGGGACACTCTATGTTTCCAACATATACGATTAAATTAAGAGTCTAACTGGCAATGTCATCGTGCTATTCGGGGTGCAAAACCAAGGGAGATGGCCCTGCCCTGCCTCTTCCTGATGTTGATGGGCATGGACGGGTCCGCCCTTGACCTGGGCTTTACCCAGGCACGGCTCCATGCATCTCACACAGCATGGATGCTTATTGCACTTTATAGCATCAGAGTAATCCCAGGGGCATCTACCACTGTCTCTTTAATAGGAAACGCTTTGGGTAACTGTGCACTACACAAAATATATTATTCAAGCTATGCTCCTTAATAAGTTTTCAGGTGCTAGTTTCTTTTAGCAAAATACATTTTCAAGAAAAGCTATAAATTAAAATGCATATTTAGGGATGTAAATACTGCCTAATGACACCGCAGACCTATCTAGTCTATATAATGTTGGGAAACAAAATGAACTTGCATGGCCAGAGATTTTCTGGAGACGTGTGTGATTCAATCTCAACAAGTTATAATCTGTCTGATAGCATAGATGTGAAGCATTTAATAACCATAAAATACCCTTTATTGTATCCAGAATGAAGGGAAGAAGCACCCGGTCCAATTTCTTAAATGATGGGTAGAGGTCAGTAGTAAAAGGAAACAGTCGCCACCACTACCATTGAAAACATTCAGAGCATTGTCAAGTACTTAAAACTGTAGCTATCTTCTTGCTGCATCCAGGTTAAAACTCGTGGGCACAAAGGAGACTGAAAATATTAAGGGGCATATATACAAGGGAATGGCGGAGCGTGGCGTTAAGCACAAAATGCTAATGCCATGCTCCGCCATTCCAAAAACGCAGGGATGAACCGTATTTTCAAAGATACGGCACATCCCTATGATTTCCCTAGCGCTGGCGCTAAAGTAAGCTGCCTAGCACCAATGCAGGCACCCTTGCATCAAAGTGTGAGGGCACCTGCATTGAGGGAATGATAGTTTATGTGCAGGAAGGTGTCCCTTCCTGCGCATAAACAATTACAAATGGCGATTGCTACTTTTATGTGTGCTGCATTGTGCGGCACACCAAGAATTTGCAAATCGTCATTTTTATAATGATCGTTTATGTGCAGTAAGGGACACCTTCCTGCACATAAATAATCATTCATGGCATTGTGCTGTTTCTAATTTTGTTACACAATGCAGCACACATAAAAAACGCAAAACCTAATGGAAATAAAGCATTTCTCCTTGTATCACCATGTTAAGACAAGGTTTTCCCTGGTCTTAATTTTGCCTCTGCCTCCTATTCACGCTACCCTTGTAAATAGGGAGCAGCGTCAAAATCAATGGGTGTTATGGTGGAACGGCCACCACAACACCCATTGCCCACGCCTTTCATGCTAATTATAGCGTGAAAGGGTGCCTTATTTACAAGTTGGCATTAAGCCTTTGTTAACCCCTTGCATGCCCGCCCCTTTCCCCGCCCAGTGCCGCGTCTTGCATTAGCGGGCGGAGTTCATGACGAGCTGGACTCGTCATGGGCACAGCGCCACCGCAGCCCATGACGAGTCCAGCTCGTCATGGGCACTGAAGGGGTTAAGTGGCCTAACGCCACCTTGTAAATAAGGCAAAGCTCCTATCGCCGCAGGAACGTAGATAAAAGTGACGTTCCTGTGGCCAAAGAGACTTTTTAATATGCCCCTAGGTGTTTTTTTGTGATGTGATTGGTTCCAATATGAGTTTTCAAAAGAATGCAAGTTTGTACACAAATCAGAGACTGATGGTACCATGTTGGTACATATTTAGTTTCCCTGAACAGCTTTGTCTAATTTTAGTGCTGAAAGAAAAAACGCATCACCTGATAAGGCATGGATGATGTGGGAAGGTGGGTTATTAAGTCTTTGGAGTATTTCAGTAAGTCTGCTAGAATGCAATTTTAGAAAAGAAAAGGAGTAATTGGTGCATGAAATAATTCATTCATGTGGTGTAATGGTCTAAATGAAACCTGTGTTAGCACCAGTTCTGGCAGGTGGGGGCCTACGGGAAAAGGTAAGAAATCATGGAGGCACACACTTGATTCTGTGGAATGGGCGGAAGACCCAGAGCAGTCTTCGCCCCTTTATTTATATCCTCTGGCCACGCCTGGCCAGAGGGTGATACAAAGTTTGTAAGCCCTTCCGGGCCAGGCCCCGGTTCCCACCCCGCGGGACTCTGGTCATTACAAAGCCCATTCAGGAATTATTGTTGGAGGAATGCTGGAAGAATTAGAGGTTGGGAGAGTTCAGGATCTTTCTTCTTTATGTTTAACACACAATAGATATCGTTTTGCAGGAAAGGCACATGATCTAGGAAGCAACATCATTATAATAATGCATATTGAAGGCCAAGAAAAATTTGTATCCAATCTTTAATTGTGAAAAAGAGGGCACAGGCAGTTGAATCCTGATTTGATTTGGCTTAGGAAATATTGGAATTTATATTTACTAATAAACGGTGTCAGTTTATCTATCTTGTACGTTTTGGTTACTTTAGGGATTGTGAGCTTTTAAACAGCAAATATCTGAATTGTCACCTTATGGCAATGAAATAATTTGAGGGAACAGAATATAACATTCAAAAGCTTGCTTCAGAAAACCACATTTCAAAAGTATTAAGAAGTTACAACATTCCAGATTAACTCTGCAAGCACTTGATGGTTCCAAATTCTATTTAAAATGTTTTCTAATTTAGCTTTCAGTAAAATGTGGAGAGATGACCTAGATGTTGACATTTAGTTTGGGTATTGCCAAATATGCAATGTTTTCCTCACATAATTTACACAATTTACAATCACATTTCATTTCATATTTTTTTTAATTGAACAGCGTCAATATGTCGGTCAAAAGCAATTAACCTTCTGTTACTACAGTTTTTAAAATGTTCCAAATGTGTATTTTCTTAGCGTTTTAAAACTAATCTCCTGTGGGTGGCTCTCAAAAGCTCACAGCTGTGACATCATCAGTGGAGAGAAGAAGTTGTGCTGAAAAAAACTAGGCAACAAGCCTTCTGCCTCTTGGAACCAGGATTTGGAATCAGCATACAGTTGCTCCATTTTATGAAAGAGCTGAAAACACACCAGTAACCGTTCCTTGCCTCTGATGTCCATTCTAAGCCTGGGCGTAGTGCTCCGCTCCGACAACGGAGTGTACGTAGCGCTGCCTGCTTCGCAGTTTACGAAGTAGGCGTAGCAGGCAGCGCTACGCACACGCCAGTGCGAAGCAGAGCTGCCCGCCACCCACCACCCGCCCGCCCTCATTTTAAAATAATTAAAAAAAATTTAAGATAAGTAAAATGCCTTACCTGCGGTGCGGCGTCCCGGGGCTCCCTCTTCCTGGTTGACGGCAACTTCTTCTCACAAATGCGCATGCACGGAGGCCCGCGCATGCGCATTTCTCGCAATGGATGAAAATAATATCAAGGCAGTACCAGATTGGAATTCCCTGCAGACGATGAAAGAGTTGCAAAGTTTTATAGGCTTTGCAAACTTTTATAGGAGATTCATCCAGGATTTTTCTAAGAAATTAATTCCCTTAACGCCTTTGCTAAAAAAGGGGGTTAATTTTAACTGGTCCGAGGAAGCTGAAGAAGCATTTATGCAACTAAAGAAATATTTCACTACAGCTCCGATTTTGCTGCACGCAGATCCCTCTGAGTCTTTCTATGTAGAAACTGATGCATCAAATCTGGTATAGTCCCAAAGGCACAAGTCAACAGGTCAATTCCGTTCACGGAAGTTACCTTCCGCAGAGGTCAATTACACCATACCTGAGAGGGAGTTGTTTACAATAAAGGACACATTTAAGGAGTGGAGGCATTTTTTGATAGGTGCCAGACATACAGTCACCGTCTATACCGACCATCAGAATCTCAAATTAATGAAGTCTGCAAGAACATTTACACCAAGACAACTTTGCTGGTCCTTGTACTTTGCTAACTACGACTTTTGCATCACCTGTAGGCCTGGAGCTCAGAATGGGAAAGCAGGCGCCTTATCCAAAGTGGGTACTGAGAATATACAGGAAGTGATAGAAGATCAAAATATTATTGCAGGAGGAAAGGTCATCAGAGCAGTGTTAAAGGAATCTATGGAAGGATTGGTGCAAAACTCAATGGGTTTGGAAGCAATGTAGGAGTGGGCAAGTCAAGATACAAGAAGGGAAATTCGTCGAAATTTACCATATCATGCCGGATCTCTCTATTTGCCAGCCAAAGAGTTGCGATAGAAGGCTTTGAAAGCGTGTCATGATAACATATTAGCAGGGCATAAAGGAATCCAGAAAACAGAAGATCTTGTCAAACGTTGTTTTTAGTGGCCAAATATGACCAAGGATCCTCATCAGTATGTGGCCACTTGTGACATTTGTGCTTGGGGAAAACCGGAGAGACAAGCCCCAAAAGGATTACTACAACCCTTACCCAATCCACCCTACCCATGGCATACGGTAACATTAGATTTAATTGTAGAATTACCATCTAGTCATGGATTTGATACCATATTAGTTGGTGGGGATGCAGTTATGAAAATAGCCCATTTTGTCCCTTTAAAAGGAATACCGGCTCTCAATTCTTATCCCATTTTTGGAGAGCCTTTACTAAGAAATTGAATATAGAAACAAGGTACACTACTAGTTATCATCCAGAATCTGATGGCCAAACAGAAAGGACAAACCAAGAATTAGAACAATATCTCAGATTGTGTTTGTTAGATCAAGAAGGTGACTGGCCTGAATATCTTTGGGCCACATATTTTGCACATAACAATACAAAGAATGGATCCATGGGCTATTCCCTATTTTCTTTAAATTCTGGCAGACATCCACATCTATCCATAAACGTTCTAGTGGTAGAGGTTCCTGCAGTGAAAGATTTAGTAGAACATATGACTAGATTGCATAATACAGCAGCTGAGAATCTAATGAAGGCAAAGGAAAGTTACAAGCATTACGCAGACATGAGAAGAAGAAAAAAATACAGACCTCCAGGTTGATGAACAAGTTTGGTTAAACACAAAGAATCTTAGGCTCAAAGGAAATAGAAAATTGCAGCCAAGATTTGCAGGTCCCTACATAATTGAGAGAAAGTTGGGTGCCTTAACTTATCAATTGAAACTACCGAAAAGTTTGAGAATACATCCAGTATTTCATGTTTCATTATTGAAGAGAGCACCAAAAGAATTAAGAATAGTCAAACCCCCAAAACCATTTCAGGCTGAAACAGAAGGGGAGTTTGAGGTAAAACAAATATTAGATTCAAAAGAAACTAATGGTAAGATTTACTACTTGTTAGATTGGAAAGGTTATGGCCCCAAAGAGAGGTCTTGGGAGCTGTCCTCAGATGTACATGCTCCTCGATTGATTAGAGACTTTCACAGGAAATGTCCAAGCAAAACCCAAGCCGAAGGGATCTACCTTCCAAGGGGGTACTGTCAGAATCACGCCACCTCCCAAGAGAAAAGGGTCCTGGTTGGAAGCCGGAGTCCCAGTCCTGCACCACTGTCACCAAATGCGCGACCAGGGACTCCCCACTCAACGTTAGGCCAAGTAAGGACACCGTTTGAGATAGCCTAGCTTGGCGCGAGCAGCCAGGCCTATCCCCAAGGCACGAGTGTTCAGTATGTGCAACCACGCCCACAGCAACCCACTGGTGACACCACAAATGGACTCAACATGAGTTTGATAAAACGAGTATAAAATGTTGTTGGAAATGGCCCTTTTTGCAGGCTTATCCCCAAACATTTTGCTTCTTCCTCCTTTATTTTTTCTGACCCGTGGTTGTTGGCAATAGGACTCTGGGCACTTTACCACTGCTGATCAGTGCTAAAGTGCATATGCTCTCTGTATAAATTGTTATATTGATTGGTTATCCATGATTGGTATATTTGTTTCACCTGTTATCCCCTAGTAAAGTGCACTGCGTGTGCCAGGGCTGGTGATTCAAATGCTACTAGTGGGCTGCAGCACTGATTGTGCCACCCACAGGAGTAGCCATAAAATGATGTCTTAGGCCTGCTTGCAGTGCCTATGTGCAGTCCAGGACTGCCATGTCGACCTGGCCAGTGCAACCACTGACCAGGCCTTATCCTTCCCTTTCTGTACATGTCAGGCATCCCTATGGTGGCCCTAGGTACCCCCCTGGGCAGGGTGCAGTGTATCTGAAAGGTAGGGCATGTACTGAGGTGTGTAACATGCCCTGGTAGTGAATTACAGCCATTTTCGTTTTTCACTGCTGAGAGGCTATCTTGCCCAGAGGATAGAATGGGGGAGGCTGTTTACATGCCTATCTTCTCATAAGGGCAAGATAGAAAATCCAAGTTTGGTATCTTTGTGTTCAGAATTTAATTATACATCTTTTTAGCAAGATGGTTTTTAAATTCACTGTGTGAGACTAGCACTTTTTAGAAAGTAGCTATTCTCCTGTTTAACCTTCCTGTGTGCCTGTGTGCTGGTTGGCTGACTGGTGTCATGTGATGGGCTAGGTGGCTCCAGGAGCCTGGATGAGTCAGCAGCAGGGTGAATAGGGAGATCTGCTTTAGATGGGTGGGAGGAGTAGTCCCTGGGTTTGAATAGGGCTGCCCCTGCCAGCACAATGCTGGCTCCACCCCCTGCTGGCCAGGCTGAGGACTCTGCCTCTGCTGGCACAAAGAAGGCTCCACCTCCTGCTGAGTGTCTAACGACCCTGCCCCTCACTCTGAAAGGAACCAGGTGCTCCAGAGCAGAGCACACCCAGGAACCGGTTTGAGCAGTGGAATCCCCCCACTGAAACACAGAGAGACAAAGACTTAGAGGGGTATAAGAAGAGGACCCCAGACACCTAAACTTTAGATCACTTTGGAACTAAGAAGAAACCTCTGCCAAGGAGAAAGCTGAAAAGGACTGAAGAGCAGAAGACTGCCTGCTTGCTGTTTTGCTTTGCTTTGCTGCCAAGGAGAGGGGAAGGACTTTGCTGTGTCCCCTTCTTTTGATTCTGATCTCCAAGGGCCTGAGAAGAGCTGGCTCCCTGTTAAGAAGTCCCAGGAACAAAAGGACTTCACCACCAGCTCCCCTGGAACTCTGCTGAAGGAGTTCTGACCTGCCTTGGAGGGCTTGCCCAGTCTTGGGGCCTCAGGAGGTCGTTTTGCTGTGTTTGGGAGCTGGGAAGCAGAAGCGTGACAAAGAGTAACTGGTACCCAACGCATCATCCGATTGCATGTCGCAAGAACGAGAGTGCGAGGAGAATTTCATCGCGGCGTCATCGCAGCACCCGGAGTCCCCGCATCGCCGAGTGCGTCGAGCATTGTCCCGGTGCAAGAAGATTCCTGACGCTGCGAGGGTCGTCGCAGAACCAATTTGCGGGCCGCACCACTGCCGGTGCGTGAAAGTATCCAGTCGCTGCGTGTGTTGACGCAGAGTCCCGTCCCGTGACGCATCGAGGGTTGCGGCGCCCGAAGTCCGCGCTGCGCGGCGCACCGCGCCGCACCGAAGATCGTCGCATCGTACCTGTGCGTGAAGCTTCCCCCTAAGATACCTACGCAACGAAAGCCAAAGTCATCGCATCCTCCCCCTACACATCGGAGCCGGCGCATCCACCTCTGCTGCGTGAAGCAGGGCTGCTGCAAAGCCTCCCCAAGATCTCAGGAGTATCGCATCGCCTTTGCCATTTTCTTTGTGATAGCTTTTGGGAACCTTTTCGCAACTGGAGGTACTGTTGGGCACGAGAGTGTCGCATTTTGTGCATTGAGAGTCGCATTGTGCAGGACACTGACTTTTACATCCTGGAGTACTTTCTGCAAACTCTTGAACTATCTTAAAATAATCCTTTTAATTGTATGTTGGTTTTTCTGAAGCATTTGGTCTTGTGAAGTTTTTAGTAAAGATACCTTATCTTTGTAAAACTGGTGTGGAGTAAATCTGTGGTGTTTTCACTGTGTTACTGTGAGTGTTGGTACAAATACTTTACACATTGCCTTTGATAGCCTAGACTGCTCAGGCCAAGCTACCTAGAGGGTGAGCTGGGGTTATCTTAACAGTGTATCCCCCTTTCCCTGACTAGAAGCAAGGGTCCCTACTTGGACAGTGGTACCTACCCTGCCAACTAGAGACCCCCAGATCTAACATTGGTGGTCAGCGGTGAGGATTGAACTTGTATTTGTACTTGACCCACAGTGGTGTTTAGCCAAAATATCGAGTTTTAAATTTCGACCTACAATAATATCGTGTTTTTAATATCGTAGGTACAGAATATCGAAGTCAAGAATATCGATGGACAGAATATCGATCCCAAGGTAAGTAATATCGAAGTTAATAATATCGAAGTAATTAATATCGATGTAAGTAATATCGTAAGCAAAAATTTCGATATCAATAATATCGATATTTATTTAGTGTAATGTAATTTAATATGTATTTTATTTGTATGTTAAAGATTATTGTAATGTATTTTAATACATTTAAAAATAAATGTTTAGAGATTAATAATTATTTTAAATTTAGTTTAGCGTTTTAGTATCAGAGGGAAGTAATTTAATTATAATTAATGAATTAATATGTATTGTTTAATTGGTATTTATGATTAATTAATTGGTAATAAATTAATAATTGGTAATTAATAATATTAATTGATTAATTAATTGTTAATTAATTATTAATTGTAAAATTATTTTATTAATTGGTTAATTATATACATTATAATTAGTTTATTATTAATATTTCTTTATTGTTATTGTTAATTAATTAATTTTCAATTAGTAATTAATTGGTGATTTAATTTTATTAAGTGATTAATTGATAATTAAATTAATTATGTGACTTTTTATGTGTAGTGGGTTGTGTGTTTATAGGGGAATAGGGTGGGATGTAATTAAAATAAAATAAATAATGATATTTTTTATTTATTTGTAAATATTATTAATTAATTGTTATTAGTTAGTTAAATATAGTAAATATAAATAATGTATTACTTCATTTTATTTGTTGTTGTTGCTAATTAATGTATTGTTAATTAATAATTAATAGGTGAATATTTGTAATTTCGTAGTTAATATGTATTAATTAGTCAATTAATAACTATATTAATTATAAAGAATGTATTATTAATTGTAAAGAAGAGATACATTGATTTTTAAATATATTGTGTATTTTGTATGTGTAGTGTGTTGTGTGTTAAAGGGGGAATAGTGTGGGATGTAATTTAAAGTTATTTATTTAAATATTTATTTTACATAATTGGTATTTAATAATAATTATTTTTAAAATACATTGTTAACATGCAATTTTTTTATAAGAAATTATAGAATTGGTTATAATGTTCATAGAATCACTGTGCTATCTCGTGCTTTCCCAACTGTTTTACTATCTGGAGTGGGAATAGTAATTTTTACCCCTATGCTATCCAGCGCTTTCCCTACTGTTGCACTCTCTGGAGTTGGAATAGTAATTTTTACCCCTACGCTATCCAGCACTTTCCCTACTGTTGCACTCTTTGGAGTTGGAATAGCAATTTTTACCCCTACGCTATCCAACCTTTTCTCTACTGTTGCACTGTCTGGAGTGGGAAGAGTAATTTTTACCCTTACGCTATCCAACACTTTCCCTACTATTGCACTCTCTGGAGTTGGAATAGTAATTTTTACCCCTACGCTATCCAACTTTTTCCCTACTGTTGCACTCTTTGGAGTTGGAATAGTTATTTTTACCCCTACGCTATCCAACGTTTTCTCTACTGTTGCACTGTTTGAAGTGGGAATAGTAGTTTTTACCCTTACGCTATCCAACACTTTCCTACTATTGCACTCTCTGGAGTGGGAATAGTAAATTTTACCCTTACGCTATCCAACACTTTCCCTACTATTGCACTCTCTGGAGTTGGAATAGTAATTTTTACCCCTACGCTATCCAACGTTTTCCCTACTGTTGCACTCTTTGGAGTTGGAATAGTTATTTGTACCCCTACGCTATCCAACGTTTTCCCTACTGTTGCACTGTCTGGAGTGGGAATAGTAATTTTTACCCTTACGCTTTCCAACACTTTCCCTACTATTGCACTCTCTGGAGTGGGAATAGTAATTTTTACCCTAACGCTATCCAACACTTTCCGTACTATTGCACTCTCTGGAGTTGGAATAGTAATTTTTACCCCTACGCTATCCAACGCTTTCCCTACTGTTGCACTCTTTGGAGTTGGAATAGTAATTTTTACCCCTACGCTATCCAATGTTTTCCCTACTGTTGCACTCTCGGGAGTTGGAATAGTTATTTTTACCCCTACGCTATCCAACATTTTCCTTAATGTTGTTTTTTTTGGAGTTGGACTAGTAGATTTATTGTGTCTGATATTTAATATGTTTTGTAATATTTTAGCTATTGTAATATATAATTAATAATAAAAATTATTCAAATTAAAAATATTGATTATTATTTGCTATATGTAATTATTTAATATTTATTAATGTTATTGTTTCATGTGTATAGATGTATTGGTAATTTAAATAAATATTTAATAATTTATATGTTTCAGAAAATATTATTAAAAGTAATTATTAAGTAAGTGTATATATTATATATTATATATATATATGTTTAATTAAAGTTGTATTTAATTATATATATTTATTATAAATTTGACATATTATAAAATATATTTAATTATGTTTCGTTGATTTATAAGTATTAATTGGTTTATTTTACATATATTTTTAAAGTAAAAAAAAACGATATTTTTGAATTACGATATTTTTGACCTCGATATTAAATTATCGATATTTTTGTACTTACCATGTTGTAGATAGGATGTCGATATTCTTGACCACGATATTTTTGTTGCGATATTTTTGTAGGTCGAATTTTTGTCTTTCGAAATTATGTCATACAACCACCCACAGTAATTGGTGTACATCACTAGTTTAAGTGCAGACCAATACGCAACCACATACTGTATTTTTGGTTCTATTTTTGAGTAACTCTTCAAGAGCATCATGTCTCAGGTGACAACAAGTGAGAGGGCAGAATTGGAGTTTTCCATTGCGGATTTATATTCATACAAAGTTGAGGAGCTCAAGCAATTCTGCAAAGACCTTGGTTGCCCTGTGAAAAGCGGATCTAGAAAGGATGTGCTACAAAGAGTCTTGAAGGCCTGGTGGGAAGCCCAAGAGGAAGATGATGCAATTGAAGAGAATGGTTTTGTTCCCCAAGATCTGCCCATGGGCAGACCAGTCTCAAGGGCTGGCAGCTCCCATTCCAGTAGAGGGCTCACTCCAGAGGAGTTGGAGGAGAATCAGAGGGTGAGAAACCATGAATTAGAAATAATGAAAATGAAAATGAATCAATTGGAAGTAGAAAAGGCGTTGGAGGAAAGAAAATTGCTTTTGGCTCATGAGTTGAGGATGAGGGAGCTTGATTTGGAGCTCGAGAGGCTTGAGGCCATGAGTGTCTCAGCTGAAGAAGAAAAATGGGTAGCTCAAGAAGTGAGCTTTGCTGAGTTGGAGGTGGAGTCCAGCTCAGATGGTGGCAGCAAGATTGTAGTTTCTAGTGCTGAGAGAAAGGTACAAACACCCAGAGATGTGGCACCTGACTTGAAGGAGGGGGTTGACATACACCAGGGGGTTCAGGTTTATGATGTAGTTCCAGTGGGGTGCAGTGTCCCTGAAGTAGATTGGGGAACTGGCACAGGGGACCATATTCCTAGTGGTGGGAGGGACAATCTACTGACCCTAGATGAGAGGTGCAGGGAGAGGGGTTCCCCCATGGTAGAAACCTTGGTGTGTGAGTGTGAAGACCGCCCAGAAGAGGGTGAGTTGTGTGACAGAGACAGTCAGGTACTGTCTCGCCAATCTCAGGAGAGTGGTGTGGGGTACTTGTGTGAGGCACTGGAGGGTGAGGCAAAGGGTAGCTTGGTTAACAACTGTTGGGGGCTGTGTGATTCATTTGTTGGAGAGCATATTTTAAGTCCCTGTTTTCCAGAGCTATGCCAACACCCGGTGGAGTGTGAGTTCTCTGGTTCCAGAGAGCTTACGTTGGAGGCAGACCTTTGGTTGGATGCCAAAAGGTCTGGAGAGGCATTGGGGAGTGATCCCAAAAGGAGTGGCCCAGATATCCTCCAGACCTGTGAGGTGGAAGAGGTTCAGTGTAGCCCGGTTAGGTCCCAGTGTAGTGGGAGGGGTGTAGGGGCTCACGTCCTGTCTCAGTGGAGAAGGGGTGAGTGTGGGACTGTGGGTCCCAAGGTGCCCGAAACCCAGTCTCAGGGCCTGGTGGGTTCCTTAAGGGAACACCAGGTTGGGGGCCTAGACAGTGCTAGTAGGCCATTTGAGGAGGATCTCCTAGTGTCAGGAGAACCTGGAGCCTCTGTAAACAGAGCTCCAGTGGTTCTGGTGTCTGGCGGTACCGCTCCAGTTGGGAGGGTGCAGAAGTCCAGACTGAGGGGTGAGAGGGGGATGTGTTCCCCAGTGGGAGAACCAGTGGGTCAGGGACCAGCCAGAAGGGCTGAGTCCCCTAGGAGTGACCATGGTGACACCACTTCTGTCCTGGGGGATCTTCGCGCACTGTCAGGTGGACAGGGGCCGGGAGATCTGCGCCAGGCAGATTGTCACGAGACACATGAGTCATGTGTCACCCTCGGGGAGATACTGTGTGAGTCCCCAGAAGTCCTGGCATGCCAGGCGGGTGTGCAACCGCAGGGTTTAGTCCCTGGGTTGGGAGGCCAGGTTCAGGATCTGCCTGACCTGGGGGGAAGGACATCTGTAAGCTGTGTCCTGACCGGTTTGGCTTCCAGGGGTACCATTCCAGTGGGGAGGGTGCAGCACTCTGGAAGGGGGTGCAGAGGGAGAGAGTCCTCGCCTCTGACCCAGGTGCAACCTGAGGGTTTAGACCCTTGGTTGGGAGACCAGTTGCTGGAGAGAGGTCCTGAACTGGAGGGAGGGACATCTGTAAGCAGTGTCTCTACCAGTTTGTCTTTGAGGTGTACCACTCCGAGTGGGAGGGTGCAGAATTCTGGAAGGGGGTGCAGAAGGAGGGAGTCCTCGCCTCTGACCCCGGTTCACCTGGAGGGTTTAGACCCTAGGTTGGAGGGCCAGGTCCGGGGTGTCCCCCCTGACCTGGAGTCCCAGTTGCAGGATAGAACCCCTGAACTGGTGGGCGAATGGTGCAGGACACCTGCCACAGGTGCCCTGACTATTCTAGAAGGGGGTACCGCTCCAGGTGGGAGGGTACAGAGCCCCAAGGAAGAGGAGGACTGGGTATGGAAAAGCCTACCCCAGCCTCCTGTCCAGCCACCGGATACACGCCCAGGGCTGGTGGGTCAGTGCCAGGTTGTCAGACCCGACCTGACAGGAATGGAAGTGGACAAAGGTTGCCAAGCACCTGGGGCTACTGCCCCCCACCTTCTGACGCCACAGGGGTTTGAGGGCCCTGAGAGGCATAAGGCCTGGGTCTCATCCCTGACCACTGTCACTGGTCACTGCGGCTTGCTGTCTGTCTGTTGGGACACACCTGTGAGCAAGTTAAGGCTAGGTGCTGCACAGGTGGTGTCCACAGGTGAAGAGAAGGGTTCCACATGGGTTGGCTTGGTGGACCCTGAGAGTATGGATG
Organism: Triturus cristatus; assembly: GCF_964204655.1. Lineage (NCBI taxonomy): Eukaryota > Metazoa > Chordata > Amphibia > Caudata > Salamandridae > Triturus > Triturus cristatus. The sequence goes on along the minus strand of NC_140590.1, from coordinate 906,863,561 downwards.
GAGAGATCCAACCGGGTTCAGGAAGGCGTAGAACAGGAATAGTGCCCTGCTGTTTGGGCCGGTTTCTGTGTTCTATCGCCCTAAGCAGGGAATCCCATCGAGGTATCGCTTGGTCAACCCTGGCTTTAGGCTGGAAGGGGGTTGTGTTGGAAACGGCCCTTTTTGCAGGGTTATCCCCAAACTTTTTGCTTCTTTGCCAACAACCCGTGGTTGTTGGCAATAGGACTCTGGGCACTTTACCACTGCTAAAGTGCATATGCTCTCTGTATAAATTGTTATATTGATTGGTTATCCATGATTGGTATATTTGTTTCACCTGTTAGCGCCTAGTAAAGTGCACTGCGTGTGCCAGGGCTGGTGATTCAAATGCTACTAGTGGGCTGCAGCACTGATTGTGCCACCCACAGGAGTAGCCATAAAATGATGTCTTAGGCCTGCTTGCAGTGCCTATGTGCAGTCCAGGACTGCCATGTCGACCTGGCCAGTGCAACCACTGACCAGGCCTTATCCTTCCCTTTCTGTACATGTCAGGCATCCCTATGGTGGCCCTAGGTACCCCCCTGGGCTGGGTGCAGTGTATCTGAAAGGTAGGGCATGTACTGAGGTGTGTAACATGCCCTGGTAGTGAATTACAGCCATTTTCGTTTTTCACTGCTGAGAGGCTATCTTGCCCAGAGGATAGAATGGGGGAGGCTGTTTACATGCCTATCTTCCCATAAGGGCAAGATAGAAAATCCAAGTTTGGTACCTTTGTGTTCAGAATTTAACTATACATCTTTTTAGCAAGATGGTTTTTAAATTCACTGTGTGAGACTAGCACTTTTTAGAAAGTAGCTATTCTCCTGTTTAGCAAATCCCCAGCACTCGTTATTATTACAATATCAAAGCGTTTATGACGTGTAAGTCAGAAAAAACATTAACAACAAAATTCATATGCGAGGTTTGTCTTCCTTGTTCTTTATTTTCCAATGGAACATCCTAGTCACAGCCAACACGTGTTTCGTCGTGTAGGGACAATAATCCCACGACTTCCTCAAGGCTGTGTGAATTAAAAGACAATAAATACCATGTGGCATTATAAACTTCTAAAAGAGGGGTCCTGTAGGTTAACATTGCAAATTCAAATTAACTCTTGAATAAATACAAAGAGGTTTCACATGCAGTGAAACAGTATACAAAGATATATGAACAGGAATCAATTTAAAATCCGAAGTGAAGAGATGCACATTACAGGTACATACAAATAATCATTTAGAAAGAAGTGTACCAACGTGAAAAGAGATCAAAATTTTTTGTAGGTATCTAATAGAACTAGCGACCAAAAGAGGATGGAGAGAAACGGAAGGGCGTGCAGAAAACAACGTGATCCGATCCCGCCTAGTAAGAAACTCAGTTACTAGGATGCTTGGTCGTGATTAACGAGATGAAAGTGACGAAGTGAGTGACAAGACAGCATGCCAATCATAGTGAATCCACTAATAACGAGGCCAATGGCCAAGCATATTTACCTATTTTCTATTCAATAGGATCTCTATTGTAAGGAAACACAATAAAGGGGCAAGTGCGTTAGTGCTCTAGTCCACAAGGTATAATTGATTCTCGATGGCCGTCAGAAGAATGCTGAATAACAGGTCAGCAAATACTTGGGAACACACCGAAATGTTAATGGAGATGGTGGCAATACTATTGGACAACAATGTATTTCTATTTCAGGACAGATGGTACAGACAAAAGCAGGGTGTGGCAATGGGTTCCAGATTCTCTCCCTCGTATGCCAATCTCTTCATGGGATGGTTTGAGGCGACGAGGATCTGGGGCCCATCAGGTACACAATGGAATGATTTGATACTATACTGGGGGAGATACATAGATGATTGTTTTATGATATGGACAGGATCCCAGACTAAACTCATCGATTTTATCGGACATCTCAATTCAAACGAACTTAATATTCATTTCACAACTGAACAAAGCAAAGATAAGATCTCATTTTTAGACGTAGAGTTTTATGTAGAAAACAAATGCTTACAAAGTAGACTGTTCAGAAAACAAACAGCCTGCAACTCCATACTCCACGCATCTAGCTCACACCCACCACATCAAATTAGGTCCATCCCTTATGGCGAATTGGTGAGGGTGAGACGAAATTGCAGCACAGACACTGATTTTGAATTACACAAAAGAGGGACCATAACTAGATTCAAGAATAGAGGCTATGACTATGAGACCCTAAGAAGGGCCGAGAAGAGAATTGAGACAGTCACAAGAATAGATACTTTGAAAGACAGATCAGTGACCAACAAAGATGACAACAAAATACGTTTGGTCACTAGCTTCAACAATTGGTAAGGGATCCTCAAAAAAAGCCTCAATAAACACTGGCATCTACTGAAGGCAGACAAATCCCTAAACGAAGTAGTCACTAACAAACCAGATATCACCTACAGACGAGGCTTCACACTCAGAAATATTCTGAGCCCCAGCTACCCAATACCAAAGCATGTGGACAACTGGTTGTCGCAACACTCTATTGGTTTTTCTGGCTGCGGCCATTGCATGGCATGCAAATGGGCGCTTCCAAGAATCACTGAATTTCAAGGACCAGGTGGGAAAACATTTAAAATCAGATACAACATTACATGTCTGACCAAATTTGTGATCTATGCCATTAAATGCAAATGTGGGAAGAGATACATTGGTAGCACTATCAGACCCTTAAGAAACAGAATTGGGGAACACATACGAGCGGTAAAAAATGGGGATATGAGATACCCCATAGCAGCACACACATCTATCTGCTCAGAACAAACAGTGAATAAGAGCTTTGAATTCTATGGCATTGACCATATACCCAAACACCCAAGGGGTGGGAACCGAGAACTGACACTTAGACGCAAGGCAGCATTATGGATTTTAAAATTGAGGAGCACGGAATGTGGCTTAAATATTGATCATGAGCTACATTACTTCTTGGGCAGGTAATATGCATGCCCTCTCATGTTCATTTCATTGTGTTTCTTATGTAGACAGGATGTATCAGCTACTATGACTAAATGAGAACAGTAATAATGTGTATTGATGGACATAATGATCACAAGTTTGTTCAAAATAAGATGAAATAACCATATAGGTCAATCATGTTCTGTGTTATGATGTCTATGTCTTTAGGAATGTACAACCATTCGACTATACAACCCGTTTCATACTTTATGAAACAAAGATACCTTTGATGTAGGACCACAACTGATGGAGAGAATGAAGGAGACACAGTTGATATATAAATCTGAATGTAACAGCTCAAGAATGAGCCTTTCACTTAATTCGTTCCACAGACTTGGAGACTCAGCACACAGAGCCCGGTCTTAGGACAACAGGAATGCAAAGGACATTAAGCATGCTGTCCTTCTCACTTAGAAAATGGTATATCCATGACACATAATAATCGAATGCACACTGGATTCGGATGTTTATGTATTTCGGTTTTCGGCGGTAACTTGGGACTATTGAGATACACCGTATCGTATTGCGAATATGACAATAGAAGTCCTGACGCCTAAATAGTTCATTTAAAAATAGATATAGTTTTTTCTAAAACTACTAAATACTAAACTTAAATTATAACCTTATCAAATTGGTGACCGGATATATTCTATATTAGGTATTCACGGAGGGATAGTCATTTAAACTACATGACTCGGCACAGTCTTATTTCTATGTCCATTGTCTTGACGCGAGACCCTGCACGCGACCCGGAAGTATATTGCCTGGGTTCGTTCGTCACATCAGAGAGATCTGAATTCACGGATAGCTGCACTCGGCTCACCCGTAACGGTTTGGATGGGAAGTTTTAGACAACGCGATACCGACTGAGAAGTTGGGTAAGGATATTCACTATTTGACTGTAGCGTGTTCAACGTCTATCGTGGTAGGGATTGGTGAACTGTGATTTTAATTGGCGAGTATAAGTAACGTAGATAACGAGATAGAGATTAAGAATTTAAGTGAGAGTTTTTCTGTTTGAACGTAGTATAGAAAGCGCTCATTATGGTCGGGATCTGGTGACCGTTGATTGCAGCCAGCAAATATAGTTGTGAGCCGATGATAGCCAAAAGATTCTCGGTAGTAATTAACTGATAGACATTATGACAGCCTTGATAATCAAATGTCATATAACAATATTAGATGATCACATGTATACCCGCTAATATATCTCTAGTCATTAATACTGACCGGTGCATTTACTACTTACAGCTCAGCGCAAAATGCACGCTTCGTTGTTTAAGGAACCATAGAATTTGACTGTTCCCATCTTGGATTTGACCCCCTTGTGGTCTGGAATTTTAACCACATAACAAGTAGGTTTGGTTTGTACATACTCGCCATAGAGAATCAATTATACCTTGTGGACTAGAGCACTAACGCACTTGCCCCTTTATTGTGTTTCCTTACAATAGAGATCCTATTGAATAGAAAATAGGTAAATATGCTTGGCCATTGGCCTCGTTATTAGTGGATTCACTATGATTGGCATGCTGTCTTGTCACTCACTTCGTCACTTTCATCTCGTTAATCACGACCAAGCATCCTAGTAACTGAGTTTCTTACTAGGCGGGATCGGATCACGTTGTTTTCTGCACGCCCTTCCGTTTCTCTCCATCCTCTTTTGGTCGCTAGTTCTATTAGATACCTACCAAAAATTTTGATCTCTTTTCACGTTGGTACACTTCTTTCTAAATGATTATTTGTATGTACCTGTAATGTGCATCTCTTCACTTCGGATTTTAAATTGATTCCTGTTCATATATCTTTGTATACTATTTCACTGCATGTGAAACCTCTTTGTACTTATTCAAGAGTTAATTTGAATTTGCAATGTTAACCTACACGACCCCTCTTTTAGAAGTTTATAATGCCACATGGTATTTATTGTCTTTTAATTCACACAGCCTTGAGGAAGTCGTGGGATTATTGTCCCTACACGACGAAACACGTGTTGGCTGTGACTAGGATGTTCCATTGGAAAATAAAGAACAAGGAAGACAAACCTCGCATATGAATTTTGTTGTTAATGTTTTTTCTGACTTACACGTCATAAACGCTTTGATATTGTAATAAAAACGAGTGCTGGGGATTTGCTAAACTGTTACGCAGAGCTCTTGCTCTTCTGGGTAGAGTTGGTGGTTTCTCTACACCTTACAGCACCGTCAGATAAATGTATATCAACATACGAATGTGAATTTCCCTTGTAGCGCCAAACGTACCTATGACCAATACCACTACATTTAACTAATTATTCTCCTGTTTAACCTTCCTGTGTGCCTGTGTGCTGGTTGGCTGACTGGTGTCATGTGATGGGCTAGGTGGCTCCAGGAGCCTGGATGAGTCAGCAGCAGGGTGAATAGGGAGATCTGCTTTAGATGGGTGGGAGGAGAAGTCCCTGGGTTTGAATAGAGCTGCCCCTGCCAGCACAATGCTGGCTCCACCCCCTGCTGGCCAGGCTAAGGACTCTGCCTCTGCTGGCACAAAGAAGGCTCCACCTCCTGCTGAGTGTCTAACAACCTGCCCCTCACTCTGAAAGGAACCAGGTGCTCCAGAGCAGAGCACACCCAGGAACCGGTTTGAGCAGGGGAATCCCCCCACTGAAACACAGAGAGACAAAGAGTTAGAGCGGTATAAGAAGAGGACCCCAGACACCTAAACTTTAGATCACTTTGGAACTAAGAAGAAAGCTCTGCCAAGGAGAAAGCTGAAAAGGACTGAAGAGGAGAAGACTGCCTGCTTGCTGTTTTGCTTTGCTGCCAATGAGAGGGGAAGGACTTTGCTGTGTCCCCTTTTTTTGATTCTGATCTCCAAGGGCCTGAGAAGAGCTGGCTCCCTGTTAAGAAGTCCCAGGAACAAAAGGACTTCACCACCAGCTCCCCTGGAACTCTGCTGAAGGAGTTCTAACCTGCCTTGGAGGGCTTGCCCAGTCTTGGGGCCTCAGGAGGTCGTTTTGCTGTGTTTGGGAGCTGGGAAGCAGAAGCGTGAAAAAGAGTAACTGGTACCCAACGCATCATCCGATTGCGTGTCGCAAGAACGAGAGTGCGAGGAGAATTTCATCGCGGCGTCATCGCAGCACCCGGAGTCCCCGCATCGCCGAGTGCGTCGAGCATCGTCCTGGTGCGAGAATATTCCTGACGCTGCGAGGGTCGTCGCAGAACCAGTTTGCGGGCCGCACCACTGCCGGTGCGTGAAAGTATCCAGTCGCTGCGTGTGTCGACGCAGAGTCCCGTCCCGTGACGCATCGAGGGTTGCGGCGCCCGAAGTCCGCGCTGCGCCGCGCACCGCGCCGCACCGAAGATCGTCGCATCGTACCTGTGCGTGAAGCTTCCCCCTAAGAAACCTACTCAACGAAAGCCAAAGTCATCGCATCCTCCCCCTACAGATCGGAGCCGGCGCATCCACCTCTGCTGCGTGAAGCAGGGCTGCTGCAAAGCCTCCCCAAGATCTCAGGAGTATCGCATCGCCTTTGCCATCTTCCTTGTGATAGCTTTTGGGAACCTTATCGCAACTGCAGGTACTGTTGGGCACGAGAGTGTTGCATTTTGTGCATTGAGAGTCGCATTGTGCAGGACACTGACTTTTACATCCTGGAGTACTTTCTGCAAACTCTTGAACTATCTTAAAATAATCCTTTCAATTGTATGTTGGTTTTTCTAAAGCATTTGGTCTTGTGAAGTTTTTAGTAAAGATACCTTATCTTTCTAAAACTGGTGTGGAGTAAATCTGTGGTGTTTTCACTGTGTTACTGTGAGTGTTGGTACAAATACTTTACACATTGCCTTTGATAGCCTAGACTGCTCAGGCCAAGCTACCTAGAGGGTGAGCAGGGGTTATCTTAACAGTGTATCCCCCTTTCCCTGACTAGAAGCAAGGGTCCCTACTTGGACAGTGGTACCTACCCTGCCAACTAGAGACCCCCAGATCTAACAAATGTATATCAAAAGATATACGATCAGACCACACGATACAAAAGCCAACAGATAATAACAGGTAATATTCGTTCCGGCTGGCTGGTAGGTTCAAATCCCAGCCACCGCTTTCACAATGCCATGCTGGTCGCAATGCTAGAATCACACACGTTGCAATGAACAAACAATAGTGCGCTGCGTAACGATACAATCCTATGCTGGCCAAAGGATAAATAATACAATGCGTAATGATACAACCCGGTACCTTGAAATGGGAGAAGTAATGCAATGTGTACCGCTACAATCATGTACTGCGCAATGAAGGAATAAGGGAATGCGTAACACCCCAATCACGTACTTTGCAATGAAGAAATAATGCAATGCACACCGCTACAATCATGTACTTTCCAATTAAGGAATAATGCAATGCATAGCTACAATCATGTACTTTGCAATGGAGAAATTATGCAATGCGTAGCGCTACAATTGTGTACTTTGTTATGCATAAATAATGTCAGACATCATAAGACAGTCCGGCAGTTCGTTAGCAGCAATATTGGCAATGTGTATTACGGCAGTCAGCCTCTTTGATAACAGTTGCCCCCACATGTATCAACGATGACATAAAGCACGGCTTCTCACTCTGGCCCCAGTACTGCCACTCCTTTGGTCAGTATGGGACCCACTCTGAGCCGAAGCAAAGGCTCACGTCGCCAGAAGGACTGAGAGGCCGAAAGAGTGTCCCTCCGAGCCCGCACCCTGCCCAGGCAATAAAACGAATTTCGTTGCGCGCGCTGCATCGCATTTGGCGATGCAGCGCGCGCAACGAAATTCGTTTTATTAATTTGTTTCGGAACTTACCTGAAATCGGCCGTATGCCGCATTTTGCAACCCCCCACCCTGCCCCTCCTCTGCGCCACGTCACCGCCCCGGTAAAACGCCCTACACGGGCCGTCGCTGATTCTGAGACACGTTCTAATTCTAAGGGAAACAAATTTGTCATGTTTATGCGGTTGTCAGAAACTACTCCCTTCTTGTTATTCGAGAAGTTTCTAGTGACCTCTGAGTTAGCTGGTACACAAGTAATTAAGTTTAATATACTCGATAGAGGCATATCTGACCTTAGTCCTATGCCACTACTGTAGTGTATATTATTCCAATGTGCAGAGCCTATAAGGGAAATAGGAACTACCCTACAGCACAAAGCCACACACACAATGCTGATGAGTTTTCATGTCGGCTCTGAGTGCACGTTCACCAGGCACTCCTTCCTGCTTTCTCAGTTGGCACCAAGGCACGCACACCGCACTACAGAGACTAACTTTCTTCCGGTGCACACGATGATCAGCCGATCACCTCCACAGTCCCAGGTTGCACCAAAGCATGCACGCTACTTCACTGAGACTTACTCCAACTCCGGTGCCCTAATATCCAGGCGCTCTTCACCAACGCCTTCAGTCGCACCTCGACACGCTCACCATGTCTGAGCCTCACTTCTCCTCCCATGCACTCAATGACCAGGCACTCTTCACCAATGCCTCCTGTGCACCACGACACGCACTCTGCGCGTCCGAGACTCACTTTACCTTTGACGCATGCGCTGACCAGGCGCTCTTCACCAATGCCATTTGTGCACGACAACACACACTCTGCGCGTCAGAGTCTCACTTCACCTTTGATGCACACGCTGACCAGGCCCTTTTCAGCAGCGCCTGCGGTGCACCATGAAACGCACCCTGTGCATCCGAGTCTCACTTCACCTCCAATGCACACATTGACTAGACGCTCTTCACCAACACATCCTGTGCACCACAACACGCACCCGGCGTATCCGAGACTCACTTCACGTTCGGTGCACACGTTGACTAGGCGCTCTGCACCAATGCCTCCTGTGCACCACGACACGCACCCAGTGCGTCCAAGTCTCACTTCGCCTCCATGTGTCCAAGATCACAGGGCACACCTTCTGAGGGTCTCAAGCTGCCACAACACTCCCCCACTGCATCGCTTGAAACTTCGCCAGAAACTTTTATTTCCCTGTGTTTCCAAACAGGGAGCCAGCTCACCTCGGGCCCATGGGGTAGCAAGACACAGCACAAACCACTGTCTTCTTCAAGCAGGGGGACCCAGCACACAAAGCACAGTCCCAACAGCCTCTTCCTTGGTTAAAACAGAAAAACTGCAGACCAGCCTCAGATCACGAAGCAAGGGTTGGTCCTTCCCAGCAGTCTGTTCAGTTGTTCTTTCCCTAGCAGAGGTTCCTCTTGACCACGAAAATGGGTCCAAGCCTTTTCAGTCTCAATCCATTTCTATTCCAACATTCAGGGGTCTCAGCTCTCATAGTTATACCCCTAAATGTCTTTGAAGTTCGTTGTGCTCAGGGGTCCCAGACCCCTGCCTAAATCAGTTCTGGGTGTCTCCCTCCCAGTGTCACCTTTCTCCCTTTGATACGGGGGGTCTGGATCCTTAATCACTCAGCATGAGACAGGTCAATTTTTTTATAGCAGCAACCCAGGCCTCTTCATCTCCCGGGCTTCTCCTACGCCCCCTCTCCAGATATAGGCCAGCCTGGTGCCATCTCAACCCCTCCCTTCTCAGATCCAGACAGTCAATCAACGTTCATCAGAGACACACAGAAATGCTTAAAGCACAAAACTCAGCCATTTTCTAAAAGAGTGGTGTCTGAACACAGAGTGACAAAACCGCTTTCATTGAAAGATGTGTTATGGCACTGTGAGTTTATACATACTAAACTTTACATCCCCATTTTAATCTTATGGGAAACTAGGCTAACAAACATAATTCCCAGCCTCCCCATTCTGTCATATGGGCAGGATGATCTATCACCAGTGAAAAAACGAAATGGAGTGTTTTTCTCGGTCAGGACACAACACAAACCTCAGTATATGTCCTGCCTTTTACTCACACTGCACCCTGCCCAGGGGATAATAATTTAATGAAGGAAGACAGCTGGGCATGATAGAAGGAAATAACGATATTTATATTATTATACAGTTACAACAAGCAGAAAATACAGAAGGAAAAGAAGAGAGGCATTGGTCACAAAATACTAGGGTAGGTATAGTTTCAAAAGTAAGGTGAGAGTATAAACAAGTACTAAGCTATTGTATTAAGTTATTGAATTCATTTTCTTACAGTTCCTAATCCATGGCACAGAAACTTGCTAGAAAAAGAAGTAGCGAGAGAAGTGAAGAGTGCGGAGGAGGAACCTGAAGGAAAAAGTAACTGTCTCCTCTGTGTCCCATCCCCTTTCCCCTCTTTGGGTTCCTCAGTGATTAATGTGTCTTACAACAACTTGGTTGACTGGGAACCTGTAGTGGGGCATTGGGAACTGACGTTGTTCTGCTCCTGTGCATATTGTGGATTGCACCTTGACAGGTATTCAATTTGTATACAACTGTTCAGAGAAAATCTAGTTTCTCCAAATACTTAACTAGTGCCCTACTACGGGCTTCATCTGTGTCCAACAATTCACAGTCATTGAACCTACAGTGAGAAATTAAGTGGATATGAGTAGAAAAGTGGGTACTGTATACAGTGTTTACTCTATGGAGAGAGTTTACTCTATACTACGCTGTTTGCACACAGCAAAACTCTCACAAGAAAGTGTTTGCTAAGAACAGTGTTTACTCTACGCAAAACGTGTCCAAAGAGACACTATTCTCTTACAATACTCATGGCCTGAAGGGGCTAAAGGCCATACTACCTGCACCCTTCATACTGGGGTGAAAGGTTTAAAGATAGCCCATCTTCTGAAGCTATTCAAGCACATGTAAATATGTTAGTATCTGGTGCACAAAGTCTTTTATATTCTGCAGAAATTGTCATGCTCATGCAATTCTGTCTAAATACTCAAGACTGCATAAAATACTTAGGGGCATATTCACAAGGATCTATCGCTGAATTAGCGGCACTTTATCGCATCCAAAGTGGTGATAAATTCATCGCACCATTCACAAGCTGGTGCTAACAGCTGATATCACCAATTTACCTGAGATAGTAGCCGCAAAAAACAACGCCACGGATGACACCGGCAACTAACGCTAATGAGATGCAGAGTAGGTGTTCCTGTGCAAAAACACGTGAAAACACCACAACACCACTTTTACAACGAACTAGCAGATCCACGATGCGAGTCAAAACCATGCGATAAGCCGCGGTAGCCGCAGGTATTTAACGCCTGCCTCAAGCATGTGTAAAGACTGACAACTCCCTGCAGTAGGCAATGGAGCCCCGCACACAGCCACACCTGAGGAACAAACACCATGGAGCTACTCATCATGCAGCTCGGAGCCCCAACAGGGCCACAACACCCACCGGCACCCCTCCGAACCACCACAGAGGTAGCACAGAGTAAGACAGTGGACCTACCGAAAACGCACCACTCTCACAGACCTAACGCCCAAGGAAGTCATTGACCACTACAGGCTCAAAAGGGCAACCATCCTCCGCATCCTGACTGACATTGCCCACAGGCTGATGGTACCAACACAGCGGACAACCAACATCCCTCCTCAGACAAAGCTGCTGGCTGTGCTGCATCTGTTGGCCTCTGGTACCTTCCAACCAACAAGTGCCAGAGTTGGAGGGGTCTCACAGCCAGCCCTATCAAAGTTCATCACACCTGTCCTATATGCCATCCTCAGCTTCATACCCCAGTACCTTCACTTCCCCAACACTGCACAGGAACAGCTGGAGACAAAGCAAGGCTTCTACGCCATAGCAGGATTCCCGGTCGTGTTGTGGGCAATCGACTGCACACATGTCCCACTTGTGCCCCCTGCGTATACTGCACATGACTACCGCAACAGAAAGCACAGGCATTGCATCAATGTGCAAGCAATAGTGGACCACCGGGGACTCTTCACCGATGTCGTCGCCAACTACCCAGGCAGTGTGCATGATTCCTTCATCTTCCGACAGTCCATCATCAACCAGCGCTTCCAGGATGGCACATATGGAACGGGACTGCTCGTTGGTAAGTGCCAAATCAACACATCACACACCCCAAAGCCACCAACACACAACGCACAACTGTAGGAATGCACAAGTGACCAAACCACATACAACATGTCCGCCCCAGCACCCCAAGGCCGCACTGCTCACCTGCCGACACCGTTGTGTGTCAAAGAGGGCCCAACACGTGCCGGTGCAAGCTCCAGGCCCCAGTCACGCATGCTCAGCAGCCTCCGCAGATCCTCGCTGCCCACCCCGACCCTAGCCCACAACACTCCTTAATTATTGACATGCTCCACTTGCGTCCTCTATGGACCAGTAGTTCACACATGTGGAACAGTGTCCTGAGTCCTGAATGGCAGTGACCCCAAGTCTGTGGCAGCGACCACAGCACCAGACTCCCTTCGATCAGTGTGGCATAATTCCATTAAGCAGGCCTGCGACACTTGATGCCACTAACCCTGTGTGCCATGAGTGAACGTCATCGGCAAGCAGAACATTGTTGGTGCCTAAGCCTGTGGCATGGGGGTTTTCATCAGCAACGGGCAGATACGGACTTGGTGTCGGGCTGGGGCTGTGGCATTCGCATGCGCCATGTTGCCGGACACAGCTGGCATATGCCCTCTGCATCATGCCCTAGGGGTAGGCACCCCATTCTCCCCGTGACACTCCACGGAAGGCACATATGACACATTCGTGACCCTGCTATGCCCTCATGACCCTACCCCAGTCTCCTGCAGTTCAGCATCCCATGTCGGTGGGCCCGTGTCACATCCTGCCGAACCAAGTATTGACTCTTTTCTCCCTACACTGTCACATGTGATCAAGGATATGCACTCTGCCCTTGGATGATGACACCCCTCCGAGACCCGAACACACCCGCCCAGAGGCAGTACAATGCACCCACATATGCACCAGGGGCATCATTGAACGCACATTTGGCATGTTGAAGTCACGTTTCAGGTGACTGTATGGCACAGGTGGGAAGCTCCTGTACAGACCGGACATCGTGTGCAAGATGATCGTTGCATGTTGTGTGTTGCACAACGTCTGTGTTCGCACCAATTCCCCATGGGTCCCAGTTCCAGAGGTACCGGACGATGATTGATGGCCCACATCCCACTGCAGCTGTGGCAGGAATGGCCAGTAGGAACTCCATCATTGACACCTACTTATCATGAGCACGTCACATTGTGGCCGTCCATGGCAATCGTGGTATAATTTAGGATGTCCAATAGCGATGCATGTGTGATTAAAACATATTTGCCGGTAACAGTTTGTACTTGTACATTGTCATGTTCCATGTCCCTGCGGTTTCAGGTGTGATTTGCCATGGTGTGCACATTTGGGGAACCTGTGGTGTCCTGTGTTCTGTTGTGGAGGGGTTGCTGTCTGTACCGGGATGTTGTCAATGTCGAGGTGCACTTCTGCTTATCTGCTTCTGCTGCACGGTGGGCGAGTCGCTCCTGTGGCTCTGATATGTCTGCCACTGGTCACTTTCATGTGGTGTGCTGGTCAGTTCTGGTTTTCCACTGTGCTTGGATGTTGTGGTGTACATGTTGTCCTCTGCAGTCGGTCAGGGTGCATCCGTGGTACTCTGCTGTTGATGCTTTTTTTCTGTGGCATTTTCCGTATGCTGTTCTTGTGCTTTTTCCAGCATTATGCGTGTGTATTGCAGCCCTTGCGCTGGTTGTCAGTTTTCTTTTCGCGCTTTGTTCATCGCAGGTTTTTTGGTGTTGTGGTTTGGGTTTTTATCTCCGTCGAGGGGGTTGTATCGCGGTCATTGTCCGTGGTTTCTGCAAACTATCACATGGTACTGCATTGTTGTGAATTCCACGTTGACACGGGGTTATTTTCCCGCGATGGGCTGCGATGTTGAGAGTTGCGTTAAGCTACTTTTGCGGTAGTTATCACACGTTCTTGTGAATATACCCCTTAGTATCCACTATGTAGAATCTTCCCCCTGTTAGGAACTTTTTCTGCAGAACCAAAAAACTTGCGCGGGACATACTGGACACAAGTCGCCAACCATCACCAGGGCACAAAGTTGCTCATAATAATGTGTTCAATACACATACACACCTATGATTAATTATGAATGTTAGAAATGGGGGCATCTAGTTGGCACTGACTTGCACCGTGTTCAAGTAGGGATCCTTATTGTAGTCAGGGTAAATGAGTTACACACCCCAAATAACCCCTGCTCACCCTAATGGCAGCTTGGCATGAGCAGTCAGGCTTACGTCAGTGACAATGTGTAGAGCGTTTGTACATAAACACAAAGTAACACAGTGAAAACACTACAAAAGGACACGACACCTGTTTAGAAAAATAACCAATATTTATATGAATAAAACAAGACCAAAATGAAACAAATCCAACATACACAAGTAAAGGTATCACTTTTAAAAGGTTAAAATAGTTTAGTCCATATGAAACAATGAATGTGTCACTTTTAGCAGAAAGTACCTAGGATGAATCCAAATCAAAAACGAAAACAGGCGCAGGTGAGGCGCTAGAAAAGCGAAGCAGTACCTTGGTTCCTTACTCCCAGGGGAGGTTATACATAGGTTCCTTACTGCCAAGGGAGATGATTCATCTCTTCCTTACTTTCAGGGAAGGTGATGCAACGTTTTCTTACTGGGCGGGGAGGTGATGCATCGGTTTCCGGTCATGTGGCCTTGGTTCCTTACTGCTGAGAATGTTGATGAAGAACTTGGTGCACAGGTACGATGCGTCGAAAATCCAGATGTGTGTGGCCGATGCTGAGCTGAGTATTTTAAGATAAGTACATTCATGTGTTTATATTCCATAGATATAGGTGCTGCTAAACAGAGCACTTACTGTGTTGGGATTAATATCTCTGGAATATAAACACATGAATGTACTTACCTTAAAATACCTGTCTCAGACATCGTGTCGGACTATTCAAATTACAGAGTGAAAGTACACAGGGGGTAGTGAAAGAATTGGACCCTTGCTACACTTTTACAGATTTACCTCAACGTTCAAAGTTTGAAACACCTGAAGAAGCCCTTGTCCAGCCAGGGCGAAACGCGTTGAATGCATCTGTTTGTAACAATCCTAAGGCTAAAAAAAGAAGAAATAACAAAAGATCTCTTTAAGAATATTTACCCATAATTATATATGGAATATTTTTTGTTGGTAAACTTGATGTTGCATATCTTGTGTTAATCTACGTGTTGCCTCTCATTCTCTGTGTTTTATGTTTATGTTATCTATGAACATCTGGCAGCTGGCCATTTGAGGTGGGCAATAGTGTTGTAAAGAAAAAAGAATCTGTGATTATACTGAGTGGTGCAGTGATTTCGTTTTCCTAGCTGCCACTATGTTTTCAGGCAGAGACAGCTTTGTCTGAGGGCAGGCACAGACCTATTCAGGTGTCAGTGGCAGCTTCTCCCATCACTCTAGATCAGGAAGACCCATCAGCCTGGTGAGAGTCTATCGGGTTTTGAAGGGCACACCTCAGCTCCCTTTGTTCACCTGTGTAGAATGAATGCACAAACAGCCCAACTATCAACCTCCAGCAGACATGGTTTCCACAGGCAGGCAGTCAGAGACACAGAATGGTAAAGCAAGAAAAGGCACACTTTCTAAAAGTGGTATTTTTAAGCACTCAGTCTAAACCATCATCCCTAAAAGATGTATTTTTTAAATTGTGAATTCAGGGACCCCAAACTCCAAGGGCCATATGTAGGTGGCATACACTTTACCGATTCTTAAATACCGAATTTTACCGATTCGGTATTTAGGAATCGGTAAAGTGTATGTAGGTAATAATTCGGTAAATGTTACCGAATCGGAGAAATTCGGTAATTACCGAATCTACCAAATCGGTATTTACCGATTCGGTAATGAGGCATACCTTCCCATTGATTGAATCAATGGGAAGGTATGCCTCATTACCGAATCGGTAAATACCGATTCGGTAATGGGGGGAGCACATTCAAGGGTGGCAGGGTGTCACAATGACACCCTGTTGCACCCCTGATTCCTGCATGTGTGCACATGTGGCGCACATACATGCCCTAAGGGCATGTATGTCTGCCACATGGCACTCTTAGTCCAGCAAAATATTGCTTTTTGCAATGTATTCGGTATTTAGCACCAACATGTATTTGGTGCTAAATACCGAATTTTTTTCCCTACACATCACTCATTTGAGTGTCACCTACATCTCATTTCAGGATTCGGTATTTACCGAATCGGTAAAATTACCGATTCGGTAATTTTACCGATTCAGTAAATTACCGAATCCTGAAATGTGCCCCCTACATACCAAAAGCCTAAATTCCGGTCGGTAACGGTATATTTACCGAAAATCGGCCGTTACCGACCGGTATTAGGCTTCCTACATATGGCCCCAAATCCCTATTGCTTCCCAATTGGAAGTGATACTTGTCAGCGGTTGCAAGGCAGCTCCAATGATAACATATGGGAGAGATAGTACTTGCAATAGTGAAAAACAAAATTAGCAGTATTTCACTATCAGGTCATGCAAAACACACCAGTAAATGTCCTACCTTTTAAACACACTGCACCCTGCCTATGGGGTTCCCTTGGGCCTACCGTAGGGATGCCTTATATGTAGTAAAAAGGAATGTTTGGGCTTGGAAGTGGGTGCACTTGCCAGGTTGACATGGCAGCTTAAATCGACCCACACAGACACTGCAGTGGCTGGTCTATGACATGGTTACAGGGCTATTCATGTGGGTGGCACAATTAGTGCCATATAAAATATACCATTCATGGATAACCAATCACAATCTCAATTTACACAGGGATCATGTGCACTTTAGCACTAGTTAGCAGTGGTGAAGTGCCCAAAGTCCTAAAACCAGCAAAAACAAGTCAGAAAAAAGGAGCTCCCGCTCATGCGCAGTTCCCAGAAGAAGACGCGATGGAGATGGATGGAAGCCCGGGGACGCCGCCGATAAGGTAAGGTTATTTGAAATGTGCTTTTTAAATGTATTTAAGACTGCGGGCGGGAGGCCAACTTCCGTTAAGCCCGATTGTGCGGAGATTTGTCTTGTTTCTCCGCCTATATCGCGGAAGGGCAAATCTCCGCACATTCCGTGGGTGGAACGGAGTTGTCCGCCCACCCCTAGAAGAGATGCGAGGAGCAAAGGAGGTGAATCATCGAAGTCGATCCTTGGAATGCAGGCAAGGCATCGTCTCCAAGCATCGCAAAGTCACAGATGTGTCAGGGATGGGGGCAATGTGCGGCGACATTGGCGGGGAGATGCACTTGATCCTCGTGATGTGTGGTACAAAGGCATTGATGCATGGATTTCTGCTCGAGCAGCATTTTTTACCCAATTCCAAGGAACCAAGATTTTATTAGCACCACTTGACAGGGCAAGAGTCCCAGAAGGCAGAGTCAAGGTGCTGTAGCAGGTTTTTTGTAAGCCTGTGATGTCCCTTAGACTTCAGTACAGGCGGAAGGCAGAGAAGTCCTTGGAGTCACACTGGGATCAGTTGGTGCAGGCCCAGTCCTTCTCACCCAAACAAGGAGGGCAGCAAGCAGATTAGCACAGCAGAAAAGCAGATGTTCCAGAGCAGCAGTACAACAGAGTGGCAATCCTTCAGCAGCACATTTCCTTATTCATGACGGAGTATCCCCAGGTCCAGCAGTGTACTGAGTGGGTAGGGTCAGAAGTTCAGTTCTTATACCCAGTGGGGCTTTTGAAGTGGGGAAGACTTCAAAGAAAGGCTTTGAAATGCTCAGAGATCCTACCTTACTGCCCTGGCTCCATACTCACTAGAGGGGGGTTAAGCAGCCTTTTACGTGTGTACAGGGCACAGCCCATTCAGGTGTAAGTGTGAGGTTTCGGCCAGGATGACCCATCAGGATGTGGATGGCTCATCAGTTACACCTCAGCTCCCTTTGTGTATGGCTGTCTAGAGGAAATGCACAAGAATCAGCTGTTATCCACATGTATTGGAGCCAGGCAACAGGCACACAGAGCTGAGAGCAGAAAAATGGCAACTTTCTAACAGTGCCATTTTTAAAATTGAAATGATAAATTCGACTTTCCCATTAAAGCGGATTTATCATTACAATTCCATAGGTACTAAACAAGATAGCTCAATGTCCTTCCAATTGGGAATTACACATATTAGATGTGACAAGGAGTCTCCAATGTTACCTTCTGGGAAGGATAGGCCTCACAGTTTTGAAAAAATGAATTTGAGAGTTTTTCACTACCAGGGCATGTACAATTTACAATTACATGTCCTACCTCTTTATTTCATGGCACCCTCGCCTATGGGCTACCTAGGGCCTACCTTAGGGATGACATATATGTAATAAAAGAGGACTTTAATGGTGGACAAGGGTGTTTAAATGTCAGGTGACATGGCAATGTACATTGTACACACAGACTCTGCTGTGACAGGCCTGAGACAGGTTTTAAAGGGCCACTTAAGTGACTGGCACATTTAGTGCTGCAGGCCCACTAGTAGCATTTAATTTACAGGCCCTGTACACATTACTAGGGACTTATGTTTTTTTTTAAAGTTTTCTTATTGACATTTTAAATGTTATCAGTGTACAGTGGTGTGTCACAAAATAATATATAATTTCACAGTCTTATTAACGACATCTATCACTCTAGTCTGATCGGCTATGATTGTTGCTATCATTTTACACCATTATTGGTTTCAGGAAAGAGCCCCTTGCTTTTACGAAGGGGGGTATGTAAATACAGCAACAGTAAAATGGATGAGGGAAAATGAAGTGCCAATTATATAACAGGGAGAAGAAAAGATTATAGTAAACAACAAAAGGGAATACAGATAAGCAGGTTGATCTTGCACTTATAAAAGAGTCAGACAGCTTCATGTTGCCAGCCCTCAATATTACTGGGCAGCGGCCTTCAATTATCAGGGGTGAAAGTGTGTGGGTTAAGGATTGGGAGGTTCTCTCCTAGGATTATTGAGGACACCCACTGCAGCCTGGGTCACACCCTGTATCTTGTATGCAAGGAATGGGGGACAAACCTTCTCCCCTCACCACTTAAGGGCAGTACAATAATTCCATGGGTCAATTAGTGTTTCCCAGGTCATCTTGAAGCTGTGTTGTCTCTTTTGTCCCCTGGTTATCCAACTACCTTGTCCTTGAGGTGGCCATTGCTCTCCCTTGCCTTGTCCCTGAGGCCACTCTCCGGGTGCACCCATGTTACCAGTACCTTGGTCCATAAGTCTGCCCAGTGCCCTGTTCTCAGCCCTCACCCACTTGTTGACCTTTGCCCTCCCGGTCTGGACCCTGGGACCCACTGCCATTTTCCATGTCATAGCTATTCACCTTTTAACTAGCACTAATGCCAGATCTATAAATTGTGAGCCATCTTTTCTCGAGATGGCCTCAGGAATAGCCCCAGAACACATGCCGCTAGGGAACAAGGTGGGTAACGTCCAAGTGTGGTCTCCAGCGCCGCAAGTATTGCCTCCCAATAAGGTCACAGTTGGGGGCAGTACCACACCATATGTGCAAAACCAGCATCCAAGTGTCCGCATCTGGGGCAGGGGCAAGGCTCGCCTCCATATATCACCTGAATGTTTTGCGGTGTTATATATATAATTTGTATATAGTTAAATTGTTACTATTTCAACTTCATGCTCCTGGAGACTTTTAACGGGAGGCTAATATTCTCTGTCACTCCGAGTCTGACAATTCACGTTCTAAAATCTTTTCCCATCTGCCCCGCATAGCAACTAAGGCACTGCGTACCATTGTCGTGAGAGACGGTTAAAACAAGGTCACCAGGTCTCTAGCTGTACCCATGGAGACCAGTAATTGTAGTACAGTGTGGGATGTGGGTTCTTCCACGTCCCCTGTCCACAAATCCTGGAACGTTCATGTCAGTGCTTCCTACGTAAGAAACTGGCTTGACGGCAAGTCATTATTCTCCATCAATTTTTCGAATGGTAACAAGAAGCCCTGTTGATAGCAGTCACCAACTGTGAGCAGTCCAGCATCTGTCCAAGTCAACATTTGTCCAGCAGTGAAGTAAGAGAGGGGCTCTCCATGAGGAAGCCCTACCAAGGGTAGTGCTGGTGTATACAACAGTGTCCCCGCAGTCTTTCAGATGCATCTGTAGAAGCATTTCAATGCCACAGAGAGTAGCACCCCTTGGCACTTGAGGACCATCGAGGGACAAAGCAGCTTAGCCAATAAGGTCTCCATGAGTGCAGAGAGCCTAGTCACCCCCAGCTCGCCCTGATTAGCTCTGTCAAACCACAATGTAATCCACTGGAGCTGTGAAGCTAAAATGTAGAGATTGAAGTCTGGAACACCCAAACCTCTCTCCTACGGTAACAAAGTTTCAAGGTGCTTAAACCATGAGACCAGCACTCCCACCAGTACGCTTGCTAAAAAGTATAGGAGCCTTGGGAGCAGACCATCTTAGTGATCAAATCCTAGCCATTATTGGCAGCTTAAGCGATCACCAGTAGGTGACACAGGTCCTCAGAGGCCCCAATCCCTAATAAATCCCCCTTGGCGTGAGTTGAATAGAAAGTGGCATAAAGCTCGCCCCTCCATCTGTGTTTCCACCAATCTATCTCAGCCCCAGCCAGGTGGGTCTCCTGGAGCATGGTGACCTGCACTCCTCTCCGTCGGAGGTACCTATGGATTCCATGTCTCTTTGAGGCTGATTCCATCCCCCTAATGTTCCAGGACATAAATGTCAGAGCTTGTTGATGTTCAGCCACAGGGAATCACAGTGGGCCACATCTTCTGCTACCTCCTAAGATCCCCCTTCCCATCTTCCCTAACCCCTGTTGTATTGTGTGGTCCCTGTGTAACAAGAAAGAAATAGAAAAAGAGCAAAAAAGGCATGAACGGCCCCCAACTATGACCTCCCCAACCCAAGGGCAGCACGGCAATGGCCAGCCGTCCAAAATGAATACTTAAAGCATTGCTAAATTTATACATCCCTCAGTCAGCCTACAAGGGACTCTCTGCGAGGTGTGGGCCAAGAGGAGCAAGCCAGTGCAATAATCTTTCCAGTAGTCAATCAGATTCACACAAGATGAAAGGCGAGTAAGGAGCATGTGGAATAGCATGGTTCAGTTCAGGAGACCTCCTCCCCCACCCTCTACCCCAAAACCCAATTGTCCCCGCATCCACAGGACCTTATATAGCAAAGGATATCAAACCAGGTCATCTGATATCTGGGGTTTGACCCGTGACCACTGGGAGCCAAGTCTCATCATCAAGCGAGGACATCACTGATTTGTGGTCTGATGCAGACTTTGTTTCCGTTTTTCTTTTTGAGCTCTTGTACAATGTTCGCTACTGCCTGCTCAGTTTCTGATGGGGTTGGGCCACTCCAGGGACCATTTCTTACAGGCCAGCATGGGTAATTCTGTACCCTCCGTCTGCGTACTGATGGTCATGGGCTTGCTGTGTGGAGGGCCCCTATAGGCCTCTAGCCAGGTCCAGGCAGATTCCGAATCTTCACAGAAGTGCGTGGAGCCATCAAGAACAATCCGGACTTCACAGAAGTGCGTGGAGCCATCAAGAACAATCCGGACTTTTGATGGGAACTTAAAGGAGCACTGGATATTGTTTTCGTGTACGGCTTTCTTGACTTACAGAAAGCAGGCCCTTATGGCCTGCAGTGCTGCCATAAAGTCCAAGAATATAGAGGCCCAACAGTTGTCCACCATGTATGGACTCTCCGAGCGTGCCTTCTGCAATATAATATCCATATCATGGAAGTGTAGCAGCCTAGCCACCACAGGTCTGGGAGGTCTGCCCAGGACCTGCAATGACTGTCAACGAGAAGCTCAGGTGGGACCTAATTTTCACACCAACAGTGAACTGGCAATGGAAGACCTGCACTTCATGCTGAAAGCAATGATCAACCAAAGTGAATCTCCAGCGATGACTGGCAGTTTTCTCCACAGTGACTGCTTGCAACACTTGACCTGCTCCTCGCACCAACAGCCACCTTCTCAGGGGCCCCACCAATGCGAACTGAACTCTTTGCGTTGACTTTGAGAAGGTAACTATTCAGCTGGACTAACTGGGTCCCTGTGATCCATCGAGGTCAGCCTGAACTTGTGACTTTCCCCTGGTTTAGTGGCACTTTGTGCTTTTTGGCCCAGTTTTCACCTAAATATTTAAAAACTCATATTTCTGGTTCTACTGATTGTATTGTTGTCATTTTTGTGCCATTTGGTTTATTAAAATAACTCTATTTTTCTAAATTGGCTTGGAATTTTTCTTGGGTTGTGTTTTAACTTTATTACAGTTTGTGTGCTGCATAAATACTTTATTCTTAGGGCCTAATTACAATGTCTGTTAGAAAGCCTCTGACTGTGGGTCGGAGACTTTCCAAACGACACTGAAGATTTAAAGTCCGACCGCCGTATTATGATGACGGAGGTCAGAGTTTAAACCGGCCAGGGAATCCGACGCTATTCTGACTGGCTCAAGAAATCCGTCGGCCAGTCAGAAAGGCCTCATAATCCCTTAAAGAAGGTGTTCCCACTGTCGGGATTATGATGTCGGTTTCCGACAGTCAATCCATGTTGGCCTTTCTTACATAGATTGGCTGTTGAAAACTGACTTTGGGGGCCCCTAGCAGGGCCCCCTTCCACTGGCCCTCCACATTTGGCCCTCATCCCAGCTCCGTCCTGTGACATGGTGCAGGGATGTTTGGAAACATCCATTTTTCAAAGGGAACTTATGCTGCGGGCGCTTTCCGCCGGCTGCATAAGCTCGCATAGAAAAATTGATGTTTCCAACCGCACTGTGTGCGGTCGCATACAAATGATGCGATTAGAACTGCCAACCTGAGGTTGGTTGGTTTCCATTCAGCAACGGTGTCGTCCCACCAACATTGTAATCAGGGCCAATGTCTCTAAATTAAGCCTGACTGCTTTGTGCCAAGCCCCCAGGGGGTTAATCACACTTTAATTTAGTGACTTTTGGGGTTTACTCAGACAATTATTTTGTTTATTATTTGAGTGGGCCTTCCACCCCTCCCAACTAATAATCTAATTTCTTACACAACCTCAAGAAAGTTTTTTTTATATCACCCCTTAACTTGTGCAGAGCTGAGATAATGATAGTAGGAGTTTGGCCAAAAGTTCTAGGGTTAATCAGACTGTGCAATAATTCAGGGTTGTGTCTTAGTGAACACAAACATAGGAATTACATCAGCCATTAATAGTAAACTTTTCCCAAAACAAATGTGATGTATATCTGTACAGAAATCTCTTGCTTGAAGTCACACAGAGCACCACATTCACAACCCATGCACCCCAAAGTCTTCTACAACGGAAAGTTGACATGAATGCCTAATGTCTTACAAACCTTGCTTAGATGAAATTTGTCAAATAGAGTCTAAACCTCAGATTCTGCATCGCCAAAATGTACTGCAGTTAAGATCACCTCAACTGCTGATGTGTTGTATATCAGGTGTGCCACCTCTAGGTAATTTTATGGTCTATTTAATCTTTGTGCTAATGTAAGGTTAAGGCTGCTGCCCAGACCTATATGCTCATCATGTCTCTGATAACTGCGTAGTCTTTGAGTCATCTTGTGTGATTTTTGCTGTCTGCATGGTCTATCAGTCCATTTCAGGATCTGTGGTTATATATTCCCATTGAACACCCTCTAGAGTATCTGGGACCAACATCCGGAGGATGTGTCCTGTGTGCCACTTGAGATATCAGCCAAGCACGCCCGCTGCAGGTGTCACATCACCATCATCTTTTGTGTGATCAAGTTCCTGAAAATGACTCTTGTGCGCCTTGGCTGATTCATGCCTCATAGATTTGCATGCGGATATTGTCCCCTGAGAAGGATGTTCCTCCTTAGACATACATTCTCCATTCTACTGTAATAATTGAATTTAAAAGTTCTGGGGCACTCCAAAGGGGAGGTGGCAGCCTAGTAATCCCAATCCATGCAAATTTAGCAGGCATGCAATTAACACACTCATTTTAGTTTTAATCTTTTTACTTTTGAGAACTAACAAATCAAATATGGATTTTCTTCACAAAACATACCTATGTAGGTATTCTCAAATAGTTGTCACAGATGACATCATAGGGATTTAGAAGGGAAGGTTTTATGTTGGGAGGCTATAGACATAACAGCAGATCCATGTTTAGCTGCTGGCATCACTTACTGGCAGCAACACGAGAAATTTTATTTCGATTTAGAAATTAATGCTACGCTGTAATCTCGCAAGGAATTGACCGACATGCTCTGCAAGTTATTCAGACAATTCAAGTTTGCAGAATATCAGAGACATACATTTCTTTAAAACCCAGAAGATTCTCGTAAACCACGAGAGCCAGACAACAATCTACGCTGCAGTTGTGGCTGCAAGTAAATATCCTAAGAGATCTTAACCATTTAAAATCAATGAATGTAACTAGGGGGCTGAAGGAAAAAACCTGCAAAAATGAGGGCACGCAACGTAAAAAAGCTAAACATTTTATTATTGGTGACATCGCAGCAGAACTCAAGATCTGGAATTGGAACACAGATATGTGTTTGAAATGTTGGAAACTGTCAAGTTTTGGCTGTGGACCTGGTATGTGTAGCTTGTCACTATGTCATATTTTTGGCAACAATATTGATGTGTAATAAAATAATAAAGAGTTTTGCATGCTATTTTCTTATGAAATTATTTTATTTTTTTCAAAAAAGGATGCGTTTTCCTTATTGGATAAACTCACTAAGAAGAGAAGCTATGCTACAAAAGTGACTATTATTTTTACTTTCCCTAGTTTTTATATGTTATATTACATTTCGAACTTCTATCCCACCTCCTCATCCCTTTACCTCTCCTTCTTCCTCTCTCTACCTGTTGCATTTCCCACTTCTCCTAATCTTCCTCTTCCCCGTTCTCATTTTATTTCGCTCCGATTCACAACCCCACTCTTGAGCTTTCCTTTCCTCTGCCTATTTCTCACAGATTGTCACTTCCTGCCTCTCCTTTGACTTCTCATTACTTCTTCTGGTTTTGCTCGGTCTTTCACTTTGGCGTTCTCTCTCTCAGACCCGTCTCCCTCTTGCTCCCACCCCTCTCTCGGTCTCTCTCTATCTGCTCCTCTTACTTCGTCTCTCTTGCTCCCTTCACCATTACGCTGTATCCCACTTGTCTCTCCAGCTCTCCGTCTGAATCTAGATAATTCATTGACGCTTTCTCTCAACAAATGTTACATTGAAACGGTTTGAAAAATGGCAAATTAGTTTCATAGGATGTGAGTCCTTCCCAGGTGGTAAATTGAAAATCCTTTCAGAAAAAACATATAGTTTCAATAAATAAATCCGGATTCAATCCTGGGAAGCTATGGTACAAACCAGACAGGCTTAATTTAAGGAACGTTGATTTAGTAGTACTAAAACAATTAGGCAAAAAAATCACAACAGAATAAAAATCTTACCATAAAAAAACTCTAAATATAAGGAAAAATATTATAAGACAAATGATAAAAAAAATATGCAAATCTAATAGGGGAACCAGAGATTTGAATTTAATTTGTTTTCCAGTTTAAAAGCTCCAAAAGATGTCATTGCGTTTGTGGGTGTAGTTGGTCAGGACCTAGGCAGGAGTTGAGGCAAACCATGATGCACCGGAGGCCAGCTAAGTTGGGTTGATCCGGTCATAGATTTTAGCATCTGACTTGGTCTTTTTATTTCTTTTTAAACAGAGAGCCTTTATTAGGGCAAGATTGAAGGCTGTATCGGACTAAGTTCTCTTGAAGTCCTCTACCCCCTTGGACAAGACTCCACTGAAGACATTGGTTTTGATGAGGAACGCCCGGAGGGGGGAAATTCAAATTTTCAATGAGACAACAGGAAAAATATGCTTTGATTAATGCATACAATTTTCATAAAAATTATTCATATTTCTCGAGGGGAAAATATAATTGAATTGGACAATAACCAAACATCAGATTTTGAGACTTTAAAATGTACTTTTTCTGTTCCAAAATGCTTACAGATTACCCTGTTATAGTAAATTTAGACACAGGCCAATTATCTGTTGCCTTAAATCCACTCCGTCATCAGAACAGGTATCTGAGACTTTTGGGCCTGATTACGAGTTTGGGGGTGTGGGAGCAGGCCGCCATACAAGCTTCCCGCTCCCATACCAACAACCATCTTCCTGCCAGATTAGAAGTTTTCTCCTTGTCTGGTGGGTGATGCTTTTGCAAAGAGCCTTAAAAAGGCACAGCAATGGGAATGACAAAGCAAGTTCCTGCATGGCATGGACTGTTGAGTTCATGCCATGCAGGAACTGGGGGTGTATGCATATAGAGGGGCACACCATGTGTTTCCCAGCATGCATCCCCTGGCCCTGAGGCAACAGGGGGCCCTGAAGAACCCCCTTTGTTTCCTCACTGCCACACTTGTCATGTCGGGCTCACCACCATGAAAACTGTGGCAGTGAGGAAACTCATAATATGCTTGGCATTGCGGCATGGCCAAGCATATTGCGACCTCATACCATTGCCATCTGGGATCCCAGGGGGTTGCAGCAGTCTTTTGGCTACGGTGGTCATAATCAGCCCCTACGTGTAACACCCATGTAATAGTCTGATTCGGCAAACGTTGCTACCTGACAGACTGAAAATCCTGGGAACAGGTGCACCACTTGTGAAAGTGTTAAAAACCACATTCTGATGTTTGGACGTCTGACCTGATATATTGTTTTCTTTTCTCAATTTTGAAAATGTAAATTAAATTACGTTTGTTTTTTTATTGCAGTGATTATAGCTTTGTTCCATTAATTTGCTTTCTTCTTTGCACGATTATCAGCCTCTTCAGTTTTGACCTCCTTTCTTCCCTCCTTAGTCTCACTCTACTTTCCACACACACTTCTACTTGCCCTTTCTCCTTCCAAAACTGTTCAACCCACCCCATTACCTCTCATTCAGTCACTACTGTTGCCACTTGGCTATCTGCTTATGTTTGCTCTCAGGATCTCTCCCCTTCTCCAGTCACTTATATTCTTGCTGTTCGCTTTTTAATGTAATCTCTGTGTGACTTATTCTTTCAGTCATTTGCTGCATTTCTCTTTCAAACTTCCCAATGTATTCTCTCTATGACTTCTTATTTCAGTATTTTGCTTCCATTCTCTTTCAAACTTCTCAACTCCTTCTTCTCACTTCGCCCCACTGTTGCAAAACCCCCTTCGACTCTTTCTCGTTCACTTTTGTTCTCCTTCCCTATCAGCATCATATACCATTCATCCAATAACTCACTTGCTTATGGTCTATTAGTCTTTTCTTTTGGAAAGTCTCCTTTTTCACTTATCTGAAGCTCTTTGTCTATAACCTATTCTGCCACCTGTCTCTCCTCTACCCTTCAAATGTCTCGGTCCTTTTCTCCATCTTTACGTCAAGTGTACCAAAGATGTGACATTAAACTCTATGGGCCTGATTACAAGCTAGGCGGCGTGGGAGCGGGCTGCCACTCCAGTGCCCCGCTTCCATACTGCCAAACTCAACCGCCACCTGCAGGTCGCCTGCCAGATTGTGAGTTTCCATGTGGTCTGGCAGCAGTCCCACGGCAGTGCCTATTAGAAAGGCACTGCAATGGGAGTGCTAGAGCCCATTCCTGCATGGCATGGACTGCGCAGTTCATGCTGTGCAGGAAAGGGGGTGCATGAACACAGGGGGGGCATATCATGCATGTATCCCCAGACCCAGAGGCAACAGGACTTATCTTCCTTACCACCAGTATTGTCATGGTGTAAGCGCTGCCATGAGAGCGCTGATGGTGAGAAAACTCATAATATGCTTGGCGGTGCCACAACGGCAACACCGTGCATTTTGCCACCTCTGACTGCCACGCCACCACCAGGGATTGTGGATCCCCGGTGCTTGCAACGGTCCCATGGCAGTCCGACCACCAGAGTCATAATACGGTGGTCAGACCACCATCACACCGACGATGCTGTGCCACCATGGGTTTGGCAGTCCAAACTCATAATCCAGGCCCTATGTCTTCATGCAGCATTAATCGTAAATCATAAAACTACAAAAAGACTGGATGTAATCCTAGAACTAGGAAATTCGATTTATATAGATTTTTTCTTTGTCTTGAAAATATTGAAATTGCCATTACATATATATGAAATATTTTGTAAACATGAAAATGTTTTCTAAAAATAAACTATTTAAAAAAAAATGTAAATGGTGAATTCCTTAATTTGAAGAATATCGCCTGTCATTGGTAAACTGTAAGGCAGATTTTTCAAACTTTCATGCAGGGAAAGGGTAAGAATATGTGATATTCAACATTATACAGCACATTTCTGTCCTTTCCTCGTTCTGGAGCACAAGTTGCTGCCAATGCAGGCACCCTTGTGCCGTGATACCAGGGTGCCTGCATTGCAGACAGGATTGCACCTTCCTTCACAAAAACAATCCTCCAAGGCATTTTCCTCTTTCTATGTGTGGTGCAAAATGTAGCACACATAGAAAGAGGAAACAAACAAGGAGAAATATAGATATTTCTCCTTGGTATGCCTCACCTGGGGAGGTGTAGCGTTTTGCAGAAGTTGTAGAAGTTGAAAACGCCATTTCTGATGGCTTATGTGCAGGAAGGGATCCCACCTCCCCACGATGCAGGCATCCTTGCACCATGGTGCGAGGGAGCCTTTGCCGTCGCATGGCAGCAGTTTGTGTGCCAGCGCAGGGGGAAGCACAGAGATGAGACATAGTGTTGTAAATATGTCACATCCCTGTGCTTTGAAAGTGACTCAGTGCGGCGCAGCAAAATGGCTTGCGGCACGCACTGAGTCACTTTCCTTGTAAATCTGGCACTCACTCTTTGGTCCCACCTCTCTCTCATATCACACTTGGCCAAATCTCCTCTCAGGTTCAAACTGGCAATCTGGCAGTGTCAGAAGGGCTGATCTAACAGGTCAGTGTGTGGGTTCTTTTTTGGCTTTTCGTGGGCCTGTTTTTTATTCTGGTGGCTCGGTTTCTATTGTTGATTTCCCTGATATTCCAAACAACATTGCCTTCAACAAGCACATATGCCTCCAGCCTCCCTTACTGCCCTTGTTTGCTAATGTGGGCAACTCTGATTCACTATTGGGGACCACTTTTATTTTACTTCCCTGTGCCTATTTTCTGTCCCAGTCCGCCCCTATCTCGTCTCATCTATGCTCAATTCTCCATATCTGTCCTTCACACTCACTGTCTCAAGACTTTTTCGCTCTCATCTGTCAGGCTCTCCCTTTCTGTCCCTCTTTATCCCTCTTCTCACACCCTTTCCTTTGCCGTACCCCTTCTCTCTGTTCAGCCTTCTAAAAACGTGTTAATATATGATACGAATATAGTACTAACAGCAGCGAACTGCTTGCAATATTTTTTGTGAAACTGTTTACCACCTTCTGAACGTCGTTTGAATCAATGAACGAAACATAATGAAAACCGGAGATGTATGTTCTGTTTCTTGTTTCCGCCCAATTGGCGGCAAGACTATGATTAATTACTCTTCCCCGCCATGATTTGTGATTACAGATATGGGGTATCGTATGTCTCTCGGTTTGTTACAACCTCCACAGAGTCGCATTACAGAGATTCTGTGTTCCATTCTTTTGTCCTTGTTCTGCTTCAGCTGACAAGTGGCTGTGGTTATTTAACAGCTTGTCGGGGCTGATAATTAAGTGTTCTTGAGGTGTTGTGCATTTGTCCTTTATTTGTTTGTACATAATCGATTCAGCATCACCTGATTCGTCAGTCAACGGGAGGTTCAGAGGCCTAGCTGTAAAGAACATTACTGCAGGGAAATAACGCTTCACAACAACACTGGGAACAGTTTGTAAACTAACAAATGTGTGCCAGCAGCTTTCAAATGCCTCAACAAGTGATTTGGCAGAGCTCAAGGAGGACACACGTGGGAGTTTCGAAGCAATATATTGCAATTCCTAATCCTCTTTCGTCAACTTACTGCTAACATATTGTGTTTTCTTTGCGTTTCTACAATCAGCATGGGCATTTGGCATTCTCTGACCAACTCCCGCTTTTCCCTATTGCAGCATATACAATTCAATGTCAACCTGCCATTAACATAGGTATTTTCCTGTTTCAAACCACATAAGCACAGCACATTTCATTTGTTCTTAAGATTTAAAGCTGGAATGTAAATAGAATTTGAAACAATTCTTATGCAGCCTGTGGGGAGTTGATATGTAACATCGTTCAAATCACCTTCATCTATGATGATTCTTTCATTCTTTTTCTGACAGCAATTAAGAAAGGGAGGAGTCTCCCTCTAAAGCCAGCAGGTAGGTCTTGACAAGCTGGTGCGATAGCTAATTTCTTGAAAACAATGTTTTGCAAACAAATGACACAAAAATAAAAGAGAAAAAAAGAATTATGCTGTCGCCAATGGCGATCACAACCTTCCCGAGTACCTCAAAAGCTTCAGTCTTTCACGCTTTGTTATTCTCTAAAGTTGGTCTCATGTACTGAAAGCAACATCTTGAATGCTATTTCTTTTCCATATTGAAAACAGCCGCAGTGCTTTTCATAGGAAACAGTTATTGAACTGTGTCGGTTTCCTCCGCGTGGTGGTAACATTTTCTGCATGTCCCGTGTGGTTCCATACAGTGTCTGTGACAGACCATGCATGCCTTGTTTTCACGGGTGTGGACGCAAATCTTTCACCAAATTGTGTCGCTTGTAAAAGGAGTGCACAGTTGTTTGAACTTTGTGCTTATCCTATTGGTATATGGTGCTGTAAAAACGGTACGAATGTATCCATATTTCAGTGCAGGGGGCCTAATGGCTCAGCTCTTCGAAGTCCTGTTACCAAATTTATGGCAGCAGGGAGCTGTTTTCTCTGCACTTCCAATGTAAGGGTAACCTTGACTCTGTATAGTTACACACCAGGACAAGGCCAGCTGCTAGGTACTGTTTACACGGCATGCACATTTGTTTGAGACAGAAATTGTACTTGCATTGATTTGCACAAGGTCACAATGCATGTCTGCTTGGGGAACCGCATCCCAGAAACAGCGGATGATCTCTAGTTCCCTAATCTTGCAGTAGACACTTTGGGCAGCTATGAGACGTACCAGTGTGGGTCTTGGCCCGTGCAGTGAATGGTGTCAAGTGGTGCTTGTTCTGCATTACGTGAATCAATCATGTGTCTTTTGCTATCTCGCCCTAAGTGCACCGGGTATGCCCAGACGTGGGTCCCGGGCTCACTGTGCCACTGGATTCAGGCTATCCTGGATGATGAGGGGTGAAACCCTGAAACCTGACCTAGGATGCTTGTTTCCAGTCCAGGGAGGACTTTGCTTGGCTGTTCGGGCTAGACTGTTCCCATGAGGCACAGGGTCAAGACTGATTTGCATATTGCCAGGTCTATACTAGAGTGACAAGGTGAGTAAAAGAATGATGGATTTAACCCAGATTTCTTGACTGGAGGTGAATGTTTTTATTTTTTCTGCATTCCGTCCATCAATTGTGTGTCTTTTGCTTTCTTGCCCTACTTAGAATAGAAGCACCGTGACCGCCATTTCAGATTATTTCTTTTGTTGCAGCGTGGCATGTTTGCAGAAACTTATCTATTGTTACTTTTAATTTATTTACCTTATTTTGTTACAGCGTGCTTATCTTAAAATATGGCGTCCACGCCTTTCTTTCAGAGAACGTGCCATTTAAAACATAAATAGCTCCATGGATCGGGTTACCCCATTGCTAACATTATTCTATAAGTACCTTTTGTGTTGCTAAGCACAATTCCTCAAAAGGTGCAGTTCCTTATGTGGCCAAAACGGTCCCAAGGGACAGCTAGTGATAACCTGTGGTACTGCATGCTTTCACTGCTTAGTGCACAGTAAAAAAGTAAATGTTGCTGCACCCACAATAATGTGCTGCATAGCCAAAATACTTATAAGGTCCCAAAGGCGAGACCTATTGCCTTGCAATTGCTGGTTCAATGTTATTATTTATGAAGAAGAAAAGTACACTTGTCATGGTTTAATACTTTTGGTAGCCCCTTCAGCGGTTTTCATAGCAGAAGCAACCATCTCCGTTTACAACAATAGGATGATCCTTATACAGTCATCGGATTATAATCTTGAATTATTTGAGGAAATGTTCCCCACCATCAAATAAGCTGCAGCTAGTAATTTATCCACCAACCCTGTATGTAACATGAACTCACCTACATCTCCAAGGAGGTCCGAGCCACAATATATCAATCAACTCACTAAACTTCAACCACATCCTACAGCCAGAGCAGTTACTACGGAGTCACATAGCCATGGAATTCTTTACCTCACCCAGACCACTCCTCTAACCCCCCCTATGCCTATACCAGTGACACTCCCGATGCCAGAACCCACTATCCCACTCAGCAACAAGCCCCTAGCATCCCCTCTTACCTTGCCCTCTTGCTTCCCTCCTCCCATCTTTAAGTTGCTCGTCACCTCTGAGCCAATACCCCCTAAACCAGAACCTTCTGGACAACAGTATTAGACTATCAGATGCACCCATACTCCTCCACATCCTTCCCCCACCACAAGATCTCAAATCCTACTCCTACAACTCACTAGTTTCAAGACTTGATGAGATTTCACAAAATCTACAACAGCTAAAGGCAGATTTGCAAACCCTTAAACAAATAACCATCAAATCTTCCAATAAAAGCTGGCCTTCTATGAACTTGAGTTTGATTAATCACAAGCTTAACTTCCCCACCAATCACCTTACTGGGCCTCATACACAACTTCCAACCAGCCTGATCTCACCCTCTTTGAAATCTCTGACACTGAGATGGAGAACTCTACCCTACCTCAGTGCACCCTTCAGGCCATGTAGATTATTAGAGGCTGATACACTATCAGTTGATGATATACATTTCCTCCTCTTCTCATATAATTCTTCTCATGCTGAGACCTTAGATCAGTGATACTCAAAGTACGGCCAGGGGGTCACAAATGGGCCCTCCTGACTTTTACATGTGGCTCCCTGGTGAACGGCAGCACTGGGATGCTGTTTACTTGATTCAACAATAACATTAAAACAATGTTAAATATAAAGGCAAGAAATTATCTGAAGGTTAATTGAAGTAAAAGAAAAGAAGTAACTAAGGTGTCCTGCACCGCCAAACTTTATAAATACCTTCTTCATTTTGATGACATCTTGCAGCAAAAGTGTAAAAGTATGAGAAAGTCTTTTCAAATTACAAATAGGGTATTTTATTAACCTGCACAGCCAGTTTACCTTAGTGCATCAGTTTAGGATAAAAAAAATTTATAAGTGATAATTTTCAAACATGAATTTAGAAACATTAATTCTTCCCTCCACCCTGACAACAATGCCAATAGTGAGCTAAAAGGCAAGTCAGTTGTTATGTGAACTCTTTAGGTGGCCTGGGTTTCTATTATACATGAACATTATAGTTTAATTAATCAAACACAGAAGGTTTTGTAACACATCCTGAAGTCATCTATGTGATAATGAAGAAAAAGGAGGTAACGTGAAATAAAACAATTGCCTATGATCACACAATTTGGTTAAGTGGCGAAGCCAGGATTAATCCCAAGCTTTTGGTTTCACATTATGCAACTCAGACACTAGATGTATATGCTTCCCTTCCCCTACAGTGAGAAAAGAGTGTGTGGAGTTCCTCAGAATCAGAGTAGGTGAACGTAAGGAAGCCAGGTGGGTGTGACACGACTCGTGTTAGTCCACCTGGAAAGAAAAGGCAAGGGGGAATTCCCTTGTCGGAACTAGGGCTCACACACACCTAGCAAGCGGATCCGGCACCATGGGTAGGCCAGACCGCCAGCGTTCCTTGCAACGTGGGATACACTATTGATGTCCTCTAGACCGCCGGAATTCCGTTGCAGGCTTCATTTGATAGCCTTTTCGAGTACCTACCTGAATACGTGGTATGTAGATTCTCACTTATCATGTTGTGTAGATAGTCCCCTTGGTCCTGACGAAGTGCTTTGATCTTCCTGACGCTGAGACCACGAAACATGTTGACCATTAGAGAGTGAGCATACACAGCTAGAAACCTTATATCTAGTTCACTGCCACTCTTCCTGTTTTAATCAGGCAGTTTACCTTCACGAATAAAACACAATTAGGACTAACTGACCTGTTTTAATCCACTCACCCCACATCTACACTGACTAGGCCTCTTACCCACAATGCACCTTACGGCAGGAACAGAAGATCCCCACCAAAGAGCCCTGCACTGGATGCCCGTCAGGTATTGCAGCGCTGACCTTACGAGGGGCAGGCTCATATGATGAAGTAGGTGTGTGAGAGCCCTAGTTCCGACAAGGGAATTCACCCTTGCCTTTTCTTTCCAGGTGGACTAACACGCGTCGTGTCACACCCACCTGGCTTCCTTATGTTCACCCGCTCTGATTCTGAGGAACTCCACACTCTCTTTTCTCACTGACCATGTGGGGCATGTGTGTTGGACCTTGTTAAAACTTGCTCCATTGTGCCCCCTGCTTGGTATATCACTTCCCCTACACCCACCTCACCAAACCCCACACCACCCCTTTACCCCACATTCCCTGACCGCCTCCCTGCTGGCATCAATGCGGCCCTCGGTCAAATCACAGACTAAACTTTGTGGTCACTGAGAAAATGTTTGAAAGTACCGATGCCTTAATTAATAAGGGTCAAGTCCAATCGAGCCTTGCCAACTCTCCCAGAGAATCCAAACCCAACTGTAGAGTGATGAACAAGTGCAACCTTATGCAAATTACCTTTACCCAGACAGCCTCATCCATCACCAAATCCCATATGAAATGTATGCTTCTCAACTGGAGATCGGCTGCAATATATTTGGTGGACCTCACAGACATTATCCTTGCACAGGACCCAGACCTCCTAATCCTAACCGAAACCTGGCTAAATGCTTCCTCTGCACCTATCCTTGACATACTTGTCCCCCCTTACTATGACATTGCTAGACTAGCTAGAGCTATCCGGGCAAGTGGAGTAATTGGATGTATTCACCTTAACTGCTCCTCAGTCATACAGTCTCATTCCCCTGTTCTATTATTATGTGAATATCTTTGCATCAACATCACCTGCAACAACAGATCTATATGTGAACTATGCACGATTTACTATCCACCTGGTGATAACCTCTATTTTTTAGAACAAATTATGGATATCATCACAACAAACACTGATCAACATAGTAACCAAATCTTCCTTGGAGACTTCAATCTCCACTGGAATGATTTGAATGACCCTGGAGCTAATAGCCTTTAATCTAGTCTGACCACTACCACATCACATTCCACATCTCTGAACCCCTGAGAATAAACACCGCTCACATAAATAAATCAAAGATATGGAAAAGAAGCACAAGAAATATTAACACTAATGAATTGACTTCCCTCAGCAATAACATGCCACTGTCTCCTGGAGACATGTCTGCTGTCCAAGATCTTACAAACCACTACACTAGCTCAGTGAAGATTATTCCAGACTCAATATCACACCTAGAGGTAAACAATTACCCACCAAATACACCAAACCATGGTACAATTTTAGCCTCAATACCGAAAGACGCAAATTGAGACTATCCTAAAAAGGTGATGATCCTCACCTTCACTTGAACACCTCAAACATCTGAGGTCACTGAGGAATACATATTACATGTTACAAAATCATCAGAACCGTAAATCAAATTTCTTCAGAAGATAACTTGAACAAGCTAGAATTCATCACCCAAAAATATTTGAGTTTGCTAAACGTCAATCAAATGGCCCACCAAACTCTTCCCCTTCTGGATCTAATCCACTACCTATTTGCCAATATATAGCCAATATTTTGCCTCCTTCTTCCTTGAGAAGACTTATCACATTAGAACTGACTTGCAGAATACACTGGAGCAGGAACCCATATTTCTTCACCCTAGCCTTCCCACCTCCATGACTGTGGTGTCATCTGGTTGTCCGGGGCACATCTTCAAAAATAACGCTACATGGAACTGTTTCAGTACCATAAAGGAATTTGTAATTCTCAAAATTCTATCAAATTTGAAACCTTCAAACCAATTCAATGACCCTCTTCCCCCTAACTCCTCAAGGAGCTCAAAGTGTTGATACTCCCATTTTGCACCAAAATTGTAAGCGTCTCCCTAGGTCAAGGCACACATTCTGATTTCTTAAAGACTGGGCAGGTCACCCCTGTCCTAAAAAAACAGCAGATCAAACTGACCTAAACAACTTGCACCCCATCCCCAACATCTCAACTGTGGCGAAGCTCCTTGAAAAATTGCACTTGTCTAACTATATAACCACTTTGAACAATTCGGTCTTCTTGACCGATTTCAATCAGGCTTCCACCTTGGGCATAGCGTTGAATCGGCCCTTACACACATAGGTCCTAATTAAGAGTCTAGCAGGCTCGTGGGGGCACAGTGGTCTCCTGACAGCCCTATTAGGAGTTAGGCAGTCGGACTGCCACAGCCCGCCACAGCCGCCAGGGAACTACTGTCGTTCCCTAGCAGAATTTTGGCAGTCAGACAAACATATTATGAGTTTCCTCTCTGCTGACGGTGTCATGGAAGTTCCTCCTCCATAAACACTGTGACGGAGAGGTAACAAAGAGGGCCCTGCAGGGTTCCCTGTGCCTCCTCTGTATGGGGATGCACACAGGGGGGGCACAACTTGCCCCCCGTGTGCATACATCCCAGTTCCTGCACTGCATGGACTTTTCAGTCCATGCCATGCAGGTATGGTTTTTGGCATTCCCCATGTGGTGCCCATTTTATGAGGTACCACAGTGGGAACTTCAGAAACCAGACAGACAGACAGGAGGAAACACCTAATCTAGCGGGTGGTTGACCACAGCTTTGGCGGTGTGGCGGGGCAGAGCTGGCACCACACCACCAAAGGGGCCAATTCCCATGTGGTCAGAAACGGATCCAACCATCATTCAGAGCCGTTCCGACCGCTTCGGAATTTCCCATTCGTATTCCTTTATGGTCGACCCATTTTGATGGGGTTGGTCAGAAAGGAATCTGAACTGGATTTCCGAATAGCTTCCGACGTGCTCGGAGAGCCCTGCTGCCATTCAGAAATCCTCCATCAATCCCTTGGACGGCTCTTTCCGGCTGAGGGATTCTGATGGAAGATTCCCACAGCCTTTCTGTGCCAGCCTTTCTGACAGAGAAAGGCTTTGGGAATCTGTCTTTGGGGACCCCCAGCAGGGCCCCCATGGGTATAAGGGTGCAGGATGGCAGCCTAGGTGTCACCTATGGTGCCTCCGTTGATCCCTGCACCTGGTGGTAGGCACCTTGAGGGGCCTGCCATGGGGTGCAGGGTTGAACTGCACCTCTGCTCTTTGCAATGAGAGGATTCATTCCATTTGGAATGCATGCTCCCATTGTAAAGAATAGGATTGTGACCAAACAGGGTTCGGTCGCATCCTACTTGCTGGGCTGGAACCGATGACACGAGATTGTTCGGTTGCAGTTCCCAACCAATGTCGGACAGACTCTGGTCCGTCCGACATCGGAGTCACCCCTAAAGCTGTAATGGGCACAAAGTGAATGATGCACTAAAAATGCAAAATCAAAATAAATCATGCCTCTTAACCCTCCTTGACCTATCTTCTGCATTTGATACGGTTAAGCATCACTACTTACTAGATCTCTTGGAATATAGGATGGGAATTTCAGGTTCTGTACTGAAATGTTTCACCTCGTTTCTCCATAATAGAACACAAAAATTTGAGGCAAATCAGTCCCTGCCTAAGACTGCTCCTGTCACATTAGGTATTCCTCAGGGCCCCTCCCTCTCACCCACTCTCTTTAACATATTCATGGAGCCTCTAACGGATATGTTAAGGTCATATTACATCCACTATTACAAGTATGCTAACGATATCCAACTCTATCTGAAAGTCTCCTCCCCTGAAGACAATAGATCCTTCAATTCAACTCTTCTAAATACCCAAAATTGGCTAACATGCAACCACCTCAAACTTAACACACTCAAAACTGAATTTCTCCTAATCTTCCCACCCAATTATTCTCCCACCATTAATGTATGGATGAAACAATTAACATCCTTCAAATGTCTACCCCAAGTTAAGGATTCAGCTAGATCACTGAGAATAACTCTTGATAAGAACCTTAATATGCAGAAACACATCAGGGTAGCCACTAAAGGAGCTAACCACCAAATGAACATCTTAAGAAAGTTAAAACCATTCCTCTCCCGCAATGACTTCAAGTCTGCCTTCCAAGCCCTAGTGATTCCCAGATAGGACTATGAAGTGCCACCCTCTGCAGATTGCCCAAATCCAAAAATTCCCCATTAAGGGCTTCCCTCAACTCTGCTCCAAGGCTCACCACAGGATCCAAAAGAACCAATCATATCACCCCTGATTTGAAAGCCCACAACTGGCTCCCTTATGAAGCAAGAATTCAAACTGAAAATTGCTGGCCTTACCCTCAAAGCCCTTCACTTCAACACCCCAAGCTACCTCACTGAGATGCTTGAACTTTCAGGAGTATCTAGACTCTCTAGAAGCTCCAGCACTTTCCTACTGGCACCTCAGAGATTCATGAAAATGAAAACATATAACACAACCTTCTCTGGCATTGCACTGAGGATTTGGAACTTCCTCCCCCCAGGATTAAGGATGAACCCTTCAACCACATGCTTCAAGAAAGGAGTTAAATTATTACTCGTGAACACATTCCTGCCCTAGACCCTAGTAGCTCCCTTTCCGAGCAGTCTATACTCATTAACCACACCTTACGATTACTGCTTGCCTGTTCCACTATTGTTATTTGTATTTCTCTCTGTCATCACTGAGTGACACCACCCTTATTGGGGATGCTGCCTCATGAATCTTGTACTGTACTAGATTATGATATTATGATCTTATGATCAGTGCTTGTTTTTCTCTTGCCTGATCTAATTGTCCTAACACTGAGATGATACTGGCCTCAGTTAGGGTGTTGCCTCAGACTGTTCTAGATTATGACATCTATTTTACTATTTGCTTATTATGTTATTGTCATGTTTAATCTATTGGGCATAGCGTTGAACCGTCACCACCCTCTTATGTGGTGTTGCTGTATAATATATTACTCTAATTCGTTCTAATTTTTGTACATGTTTCATTGCGTGACTATATCCTCTCCAACAATTGTAAAGCGCTCTGGTACCCGCAAGGGTCATGTTCGCGCTATAAAACTCTTCACATAAATAAAGAAATAAAAACCTAACCAAGCACCGAAATCGCATGCAGCCACAATTTTATATGGTACTTGAACACGTTATACCCACCTGAGAATTTACACCTCAGATTTTGCTGCCTCACTAGGATCCATCATGTTCCTAAGGAGTTTGGGGAGGTTTCAGGCTATAGCATTAATGTTTCTAAAACTGAAGTTATGGCTTGGAATCTGCCATGCAATGGCACTATGTTAAAAGGCAAGATTCGATATTTGGGGGAACAGATAGTACAAGATTGGGATAAGCTGGCATGGGTGAATTTTAATAAGGTTATGTTAGAAATGAGTGGGCTTTTAAGAGCTTGGGCGAATCTTCCTCTTACTGTGTATGGTAGATCAAATATAATAAAGATGTCGATTCTACCCAAGTATACTTTTATTTTTAACACTTTCTAATGTTCTTTAAAAAAGGAGTGATTTAGGAGCCTTTAAGAGAAACTTAGCAGTTTATCTGCTCAGCTACAGGGGTTAGAATTACTTAGAGGAAGCTGAGAAGAAAACGGGAGAAGTGGGTAGCCAATGACACCTGATTTCCAGCTATGTTGCTGCTCATTTAAGTAGAAGAACTGCAGGATGCAGAAATAAATTTACCTATAAGTTTGGTGATTACAAGTTTGTAAGGTGAAATGAAAAGTGCTCCAAGCAGCTGACAGACTTTGGGTGCAAATTAGAAGAGTGTTTGGGATACCGTATTATAGTGAGTTTGCTCCTATATGGAACTCACCAGGGACTCCAGAGTGCTTCAAGGAATGTTTAGCTGTAGCCCTGAAGATGGCTGGCATAGAGAGATGGGGTCAGCCATTGTAGGGTGGTGGTTTGTTGCCATCGGAAGTTAATTTGAGGGCAACAGGGGAGAAGTTTGCTCGGTATAGGTTTTAGCACGTTCTCAAATGGCCTCAGTCATTAAGACTAGGGACTCAGTGTTATTCAGTTTGGGAGTCCTGGCTTAATGAGGAGGCCCCTAAGAAGAAGGAAGTGGCCCTGTGGTACTGGGGTCCAATGGAAGCAACGGATGTTGACTTTACATTGCCAGAGGAGCTATGGAAGAAGGACTTGCCATCGTTGGATAATACTGATGAATGGCAAATATCTATGTGTAATCCATATAACACAGTAACATCAGAAGAAATAATCTATTTAGTTTACACAGAGTGTACTAGACCCCTTTGTGACTGTCAAAACTGGGGAGGAGTCTGAAGAGGCAATGTCAGAAGTTCAGACTGGTGAAAGCAGATGATGTCCATTTAATGACACAGTGCCACAACATTCAACTTTGTTGGGCAAACGTGGGTAAGGTAGCTTCTGTGATATTGAATAAAGAGATAAAAGTAAGCCTATTACTGGTTATTGTTGGCATCCTGGATGACAATAACTTGGATTTCTAATTACCTAGGGAGCATTGTTCCTTGCCTTTTCTTTTGATGTTGGTTGCCAGGAGAGAGAATTGTAGAAAGTGGCTTTCCCCAGCGTCCCCAAGCTATTTAGAATGGGTATAATCTATCCAAAATGTTCACAGACCAGGACTGTAGATAAATCAAACTAAGGGATATGTGGCTCCTGGAGGATGACTGGTGTGATAAAGAGCAGTCAAAATGAGGGAAAGATGATAATAGAGACCCATCCGATGATCAGACCCTTAAACCAACCATCTTGAAGTATGTGTTTTAAGCTAGACATTTTGAAGAGGCGTTCCTTGTGGACTGGTGGGTGCAGGGAAACAGCATTTACAATGCAATTTAGACCACAATATACCTTCACAACATAGGGCCAGATTCCGATGCGGTTAGGAAATAATTCCCACCTAGGGCCCGATTATGATGTGGTTAGGAAGGCCTCCTAACTGTATTTGCCCCTACCGAATCAGTTCGGGAACATGTCTTCCCGACCGAGGCCAGATTACGATGCGGTTAGGAACATAGGCTCCCATAGACGTCAAACCAAAATGTTTCTGGAAGCATCCGGATGCACCATACTCGGTCAGTCGGATTCTCCCAATCCAAGTCAGTCGGAAAGCATTTCCAAACCGATTCGATCAGGAAGATTTCCTAACCGCATCAGAATCGGGCCCATGGTTTTAACCACACAGGTTTTAACAGCTAATATGGGGCCCATTACGATGTCTGGCAGATCACCATTGACAGGCTGTCAGTGTCGATCCACCAGACAATCAAACTGATCGGTCCGACCTCTGCATTACAATGCAGTGAGTCAGACAGCTGCGGCCTGGGGGAAAGACCGATGCCTCCGACAGCATCGGAGATCCTGTCGGGCCGCTTGTCGGACAGATAATGCCCAAATGGTGGCGAGGCCTGCTCAGTTGTCAATTTCTGACAGCCTTTACATGTTGTCCTTTCTGACATGAAAAGGCTGTCAGAAAGTGACTTTGGGGGCCCCTAGCAGGGCCCCCGTCCCCTGCGGCCTCTGCTATAAGGCCTGGGGGCACCTGTGGTGTCCCCCTAAACATCCATGCATCGTGTGGCAGGCCCCGCATAGTGACAGCCACATGGTGCATGGATGCTTTCAAAGTGTTTTTTTTTCTAATCAGCCCGCAGCACAAGCCGCAATAGAAAAGATACACTTTCCCACCACTGTGAAGGTGGTTGCATCATAATAGAAGCGGACTGCTGACTCCTTGTAGGGCGGTCCCTTTTCTGCTACGATGTCGCTCGTCCAACCGACAACATAATGGGTCCCTATGTCTTTAACACTAGTGTCATTATCATACATTACTTTACTTAACTATTTTTGGAGTTAGTTATTTAGCACGCACAGCATTACTACGCATTTCTTTACCACTAGTGTTATAACTTGTTCTATGTTTTTCCCACTAGTGTCATTACCATGCATTTTTTTTACTACTGGTGTTGTTAGCTCTTATGTGTTTTACAACTATTGTCATTACCACACATTGTGTTACCACTAGTCTAATTTGTACTTATGCATTTTATCACTAGTGTTATTACCACAAATATATAATTATATAGCTAAGTATATAAGTAAGTATATGTTATAGGTATTTGGTGAATATTAATTTTAGAATTATATTTTATATTTTTTTTTTTTACTGATGATAAGTTTTAGTGATGGTATGTAAGGGTATTTGATGGTGAAGTAAATTAATACTAGGATATTTATTTTAATACTTTGTACTCACAGTTATGAATTGCAATTGTTTTAAATTAATGAATATATATTTTTTTGAAATAATTAATGAAAATGCAAAATTATTATTTCGGGACGGGATGCTAGGGATAATGGGGTATTACGTGAGTAAGTGTATTTATACTCAGGTATTATTTTTAATTCTTTAGTATTAATATATATTAATTGTCATTATTTTAAATTAATTATCATTTTAATTATGAACATATTTAATTATATTTAGGAATTAATATTTAGGGATGGTATGTAAGAGATATAATGGTATTGGGTCTGAAAGTTTATTAATATTCAGGTAACTATTTTAATATTTTATTATTTATATTTATTAATTGTACTTGATATACAGTATTTTAGGCTAAAAATAATTTTCTAAGATTGTTAAATCATTTTTAGGGACATCATAAAATGGATATAGGTGTTTAAATGGGGAAGTGTATTAATACTCGGGTATTCATTTTGATGTTTTAGTATTAATATGTACGATTTGGAATTTAGTAAAAATAATATTAATATTAAAATGTAAAGAAAATGTAAAATTCATATTTAGGGATGGGATGTAAGGGATATAAGGGTATTTGTTCGGGAGATTTATTAATACTTAGGTATTAATTGTAGTAGTTGAATAATAATAATTAAAAGTTTTTTATCTAACTAAAAAAGTTGATGTACATTAATTTGTTTTGTTATTATATACAGATATATTATTGAATTTCTAAGATATTATTTATTAATTTATCAATTTTACTGCCAAACTTATATTTTAACACATTATTTGAAAAAATGTAAATGTAATATAAAGGGTAAATATTTATATTATTTATTCATACAAAAAGAACAAATATTATAAGATGATTTAGAAATATATAAGCACATGTATTGTGATATGTAGCCTCTTTTTAAAAAAAAAAATCAAGCTATTTTCTTATGGTTTTCCATTAACTTCAATGGCAAATATAGTCCTTTTTATGTTTTTACTTTTCAGTTGGACGCATGTGGTCGTACATATGTTTCTACGGTCCGTGGAGAGTCGCAGTCAAGATCAAAAGCAAGCAAGAGCTGTGGTCAGGTAAGAACAATTTACATTATATTACTAAGCTTATAGGTGGTTACATTTATTGTAAGGTACAGGCGGAAGGCAGTTAGATGTTAGATAGTAATATCTGGTGTTTTTTATGTGTTTTTTATCCTATTGCCATTCCCATGCAGGTTGTGTTCATTTGCTCACATCGGGACATGTTTTTTTTTTCAAAGTCAGTTTAGCTTAACTTCTTTGAAATAAAAGCAATATTTTCACCTTTTAGCCTACGTGATTTTTATTTTGTTTGCCCTTATCTCAGAAAGAAGATCACATGGCTTCCGGATGAAGATGGATGTATTGAATAGAGTAATACAGTGTTTTTTTGGGATATTATAATTTGGAAACAGTGTTAATTTTTTGAGGTGATGTTTTTATTAACAGTCATTTCGATATGGATGTTCTCTATAAATGGCTTTTGCAGGAAATCATTTTGTTTTTGGAGAAAACTCCACTGCCACTTAC
This sequence comes from Triturus cristatus, assembly GCF_964204655.1. Classification (NCBI taxonomy): domain Eukaryota; kingdom Metazoa; phylum Chordata; class Amphibia; order Caudata; family Salamandridae; genus Triturus; species Triturus cristatus. The sequence goes on along the minus strand of NC_140590.1, from coordinate 906,819,673 downwards.
CTGCTCCCTGCGTTTTCCACCTCCTAGCTGTCCAGCCCACCTCGCACACACATAATGGCGGGCACTGCGTGGTGAAGGTGCAATCCACTGACCTTATCAGTGGACTGTCCCCTTCCTTACGCAGCTCCGCCCGATAGCTTCTGCCCCTGAGCTCCCTGCTGCTGATCATCTGACCCTTGGTTCAGTGGTTCAAGGCACTTCTCCACCCACAGGCACCCAAGGCCCTACTCCATCCTCAGGCACCCACCGGCTCCTCATCCATGGAGGCCTAGTGGTAGAGCATCTCTATTTTGCTGCTGGGCTGCCCTATGTCTCTATTTTCTGTATTTTTCTCTGATTCTTTTTTGTCCTTTTCACCCTTCCAGCACTTTTTCGTTTTTTTCTCTATTTGCATCTTTTGCTGCTTTCCACTCCTGCTGCTGCAATCCCCTGTGGCCCAGCCCCCTCCAGTGCCACTCTCCCGCTACCTGCATTTCCAGCCTACACGTACACAACCTAATGGCGGCTGCTGCGCTCTGAAGGTGCAATCCACTGACCTTATCAGTGGACTGCTCCCTTCCTAGCGCAGCTCCACCAGGTAGCTGCTGCCCGAGCTCCCTTCTGGTGACCAACTGACCCTTGGGTCAGTGGTTCGAAGCCCTCCTCCACCGCCTCATCCGGTGTCTCTGCTCTGCTGCTGGGCTGCTCTCTGTCTCACTTTTTCTGCCCTTTTCTCTGAATCATTTATGTCCTTTTCACCCTTTCTGCACTTTTTCCTTTTTTTCTCCTTACACTTCTTTTGCTGCTTTCACCCATGAGTTGTAATTCCCCACATACCCGCCCTCCTCCAGTGCCACTATCCTGCTCCCCCATTTCCCGCCTCCCAGCTGTCCAGCCCCACTCACACTACTTAATGGTGCCCGCGCTCAGCAGGCGCACCACTGGCATGTCGAGAGCATTCCAAAGGCAAGCCATCTATGCCCTTTCATGTTTGGACCGCGCCCAGTGCCACAGGTTCTGGTCCTCGGACCTTCCACCCTTATGAATCCAGCACTTCACCCTCAACACTGGACACCACACTGCCTACCACCTCGCGTCACCAAAGTACACTCATGGACCTTTTTCCTGCCAAAACTGCTGCGGCACCCTTGCCCACCTCTGCACTCCAGCTTCTCCTGCCACCCAGCTGACCGACAGCCCACCCGACCGACTCATCTTTATCCTCCTCAACACGTCCTCCCTCTACAAAGACACCACAGAAATCTGGGACCTCCTCGACTCCGTCCCTCCTGACATTGCCTTCCTCAAGGAAACCCGGACAAACCCCAGTTCTGGCCCGACATCACCACCACCATCCCCAACAGCTACAAGATCATGTGGTGTGTCTCTTTAGACGACAACTGCTTAGTTTGGAACCAGCTGATGTCATGGTTTGTGTGCATGTCATATCGGAATCCTTTGTATGTCATTGATACTTGTTATGTCTTAAGTTGTGCTTCAGTTGAAGCTGTAACCTGGATCTTGATGGATGGGAGCTTCTTATGGAATACATCTACTTTTAATCAGCCTTCTATTTATTCAGTCTTTTATGTCAGGCATGCTTCAGTGGCGTAGTCGTCAGGATACAAGAAGATCTCAACACAAAGGATTTGGTGAGGGACATTTTAACCCTTTTTTGAATATTTTTCTCATCTTGAGAATCTTGGATTGCTTTGATATGGATGCTTAAAGTCATATCAAGTTCATTGGACATTAAAAGTGACTTAATTTTTATAATGTGGTGAAATCCTGTACAGATTTATTTGGGATTTGGAGCTTTGCCGCATGCTCACTCTATCAATAACTATTGGGGTTGGGAGATTGTATTATCGATGCAGGGTCATTCCTAACTTGCCAATTCAGGATTTTGGTTTACGTGTTGTATGGGATTGAGAACTTCACCATATTCTGGGAGCCTTGTCTTTGATGCGTGCTCATTCCTTATGCTAATAAAGATAAGTGACTTGATGGGACATTTTCCGTGTTTACAGTATTTATTTCTGCCTCAATTTTGTCTTGGGAACTGCTCTGCAAATTAATTTTTGGCTCTAGTGACACTGTTTCCTTGCTGATTCGACTTTGTGACAGCGTTACATGGAAATTCATTTTTGGTTCGACTTGCGTGTTATGCCGATTCGACTTTGTTTGATGGCAGTGCTGGATGGAGATTCATTTTTGATTCGTGTTGCGTGTTTCAAAATTTTACGTGAGTCAAACCTGCAAAGAAGCAAACAGTGAGATTTGAAAATAAAATTACTGATTACTTCATGTCGAATGGAGATCTTCATATGTTGAATATTCTCTTCGTTGTGGCCATTCATGCGTCATCTTTCCTATGTGTGCGTTTCACCATTCACGTCAATACGTGTGCTCTCCATTGTTTGATTTCTACGTGTCACGCAGCATGAAAGTACGTGACTGCCATTTTGAAGAACTTGTGGTGTATCAGTTGTTGCTTAGCAACGTAACAAGACGCACTGTGGAGGACTGATGTACAATCGCTTTACAAATTAAAGATTTTGCGCTGAGGTACCAAACAATAAGCTTATTTGAAGCGTGTTCTTCCAGTGACACGCACACTACTGAATTTAAGGTTTATTTTCTTACAACTTTTATTTTCTTTCAGCTTAGTCATTGATATTCTTTATATTTACAGAGTTATACATTGAGCAATTTGCGTGTTACATCGACTGTGATACGCACACACACAATTTCATGTCTGGAATTGTTTCCTGCAGAAACCTTTATTTATATTGTGCTACATTGTGTGACATAATTTATTGTTATTAGTTGCAGTTACAATACTGTTATAGATATTTCATATTTCTTAGCACATGGCGTTTAATTAATATTTCACATAAATATAGTTTGATAATAATTGATAATTTTACACTTTAAAATGCAGAACGTCACTGCAGCACCTTTCTTCCTTTCTAGTCCTTGGATTACACCCATACAATGGAAAACATTGAAAGTAGTATTTGAAAGATATTCCAGAGTTTGTGGCCCATCACTTAGTGCTGAGAGAAAGTCGCTGTTACTTCTCCTTTGTTTGGGCTCAGAAGGTCAAGATGTGTTTGACCATCTACCTGATCTCTCTCCCGCAGAAGCGAGAGATTTAAATGATTATGAGATATGTATTAAAAAGTTAGATAAACATTATTTACCCAAGATAAGTACAATTTTAGAGAGATATCATTTTGCAGAGAGAACGCTAAGAGAAGAAGAATCTATTGAAGGTTATGGTACTAATTTATGAAAACTTGCCTCCGTGTAAATTTGAAAATTTAACTGATGAACGTATTCATGATCAGTTCATGTTTGGGTGCAAGATGGAAAAGGTTAGGGAAGAACTTTGGTTATGAGATGAACCTACTTTAGATGAGGTTCTCACTGTAGCTAAGAGAATAGAACATTCTTTGAAATGTGTTGAAGTTATAAAAAAGAACATTGAGAAAGATGTAAAAGTACAAGAGTAAAGATAAAAACCAAAATAGAGTTAAAAAAGTAAGTATATTGCCCCAATGGGTAAGGATGATTTAAAAGGTAAATTTCTTGAACAGCGGAAATGTTACAGATGTGGTAGAGTGGGTAATCCCGCAAATGACAATATTACTGTTGAAAGGGAAACTACTTGTGTATTATTCAATTCTGGTGCTAAGATTACCATTGTATCTAATGAGTTTTATCATTCTAATTTGAAAGACAAAGTTTCACTTATAAAGCTTGATATCACGCCTTTGGCCTATGGTGGTGAGTCTATAAAATTACATGGATATTTTACTGGTCTGATCGAATATAGATACAGATTTGCATATTGGAAGATATATATGTATAAAAAAAGGGTGATAGTATTATCAACTGGATACATCAAGGTGACGTAGGTGTATTTCTTGATCCCAACGCTGATCCTCCAATTCAAATTAGAGATAATGTGTGTTCAGTGATGAAATCTGATGACAATGAATTTGTGCATAATATCAAGAAAGAATTTCCAGGTGTCTTCAAACATTAGTTGGGTTGCTTAAAGGGGTAGCAACACAAAATCAAATTGAAAGAAGGTTCTGTATCGGTATGTTGCAAAGTACGAAATGTGCCTCTATCTGTAAAAGATGACATGCTAAAAGAGATTTCTAAACTCAAGAGTTGTGGAATCATTGAAGAGGTTGAGGGAACTGAATGATTGGCCCCAGTGGTTGCAGCCCGAAAATCCAATGGTGACTTGCGTCTCTGCATTGATTTGAGACAACTAAATAAATGAGTGATTGTTGGTCATTATCCTTTGCCAAATATCACTGAATTGCTAGTTTTACTAGGTAGAGCAAAAGTGTTTAGCACTATCGATCTAACCTCCGCTTATCATCAGGTTGAGTTGGAAGAATCATGCAGGGGTTTTACATCTTTTAAAAAGCCTTTTGGTTCATTTAGATTCATTAGAATGCCATTTGGCTTAGTATCTACTTCATCTGTTTTTCAACGAGCCATGGAAAATGTACTTAGAGGTGTTCAAGGACATCCTTATTTTTGGCGATAATGTGGAGCAACATGATGATCGTTTAATAATAGTGTTAGAAAGATTGTGTGAGTGCAATCTTACTATTAAAATGGAGAAGTGTAAATTCAGAACTGATTCGCTAAATTATTTAGGTCACAATATATCTGGTGATGGAGGTAAACCAAAAAGTGATTTGATTAATACCATTTGCAACATGAGCTCCCCTACCGGTAGTACTAATAAGAGTGACTTGATCAAATTCTTAGGCATGGTGAAATATTATGCAAAGTTTGTGAAGAGTTTTGTAGATTCGACTATAACTATGAGGTCTTTATTACACAAAGGTGTTGACTTTAAATGGTCAGAGTTATGTGAAAGTGAATTAAAAAATGTTAAGGAAAAACTTAATTCTGCTTCTTCCCTTAAGAGCTTTGATCCCACCATTAAACCTATTCTAGTTACTGATGCTAGTGAAAAAGGCTTGGGAGTTGTTTTACAACAGCATGGTCCATCTGGTGTGCAAACTGTCATTGTTCTTTCCAGAAGTTTGAGAGATCCTGAAGCAAGATATTCGGTAGTGGAAAGGGAATGTCTTGTGGTCTTATACGCAATAAAAAAAATTAAGAAATTCCTGTGGGGAATTAATTTCGAGGTTCGTACAGACCATAAGCTGTTAGTGGAAATTTTCTATTAAAAGGGTCTTGATCTAATTTTAAGTAGGATCACCAGCTAGGTCATTGGTTTGCAAGAGCATAGTTTCTCACTTAAATATATTCCTGGAATTGACAATGGTGTTGCTGAAGTTTTATCACTTCTCACCCCTAGTGAATCCACCGTGTGTGAAGAATATGATGATTCCAGTGAATGGGTATGTGTGTTGGATTATGAAATAATTTCTGAGAAAAGTTGGATGGAAGAGTTGGCCAATTATTCGATTTTGACAGAAGTGATGTTGTTTGTTCAAAAGGGTTGGACTAACAGAAAGGCTGGCTCTGATTCTATGAGACCATTTTGGATTGTACGAAACAAGTTGTCCGTTGAGAACGTGTTGTTGTTTCGTGGCACTAGGTTAATTTCTCCATATAGTCTCAGGAATGAATTAGTGGATTTAGTTCATGCAACTCATGCTGGTTTTACCAAAAGCAAAGAAAGGTTGTGCATGTCATATTGGTGGCCTGGCATGGATAAGCTAGTAGAGCGTATTGTGCGGGATTGTGTGCCTTGCACGTTGAGTGATAAATCGAAATGTCCACGCCTGCAATTACATGATCATAAGAAGGCGTCCCTCTCATCCTTGGCAGGACATTGCTTTGAACATACTAGGACCAGTTCATCATTGTGGTATGCAAACATTTCTGTTGGTGATAATTGATATGTATTCCCGTTGGCCAGAAGTGTTTTTCTCATCTACTATAGATTCAGCTCATGTAATTAGGTGTTTGAAAGAATTGTTTTCAAAGGAAGGTTTGCCTGAGTCTATCTTGATGGATAATGGTGTTCAGCTTACTTCAAGAGAAATGGAAGAATTTTTATCCTTGAGAGGTATTATTCACAAAACCTGTGCTCTATATCACCCAGAATCCAACAGAATGGTTGAGAGATTTAATAGAGTACTTAAGGAAACTATTACTTTGGCAAAGTCATTGTCCTTAGATTGTAAAGGTGAAGTTCTGAAAAAAGTGGAGGAGCACAGAATGTCTCTTCATGGCACCACAGGAAAAACTCCTTTTATATTATTCCCTGGTAGAATACCTAACACATGTGTACAACCTTCTTGGGTAAAAATTAAAGAGTTAGCTAAGGGAAAAGAAAGAGATGGCAATGACATACAAAAGAGGGAAGACATGAAAGCCAATAAGAGAAAAATTTATTTTGATATAAAGAATGCTGTAAAAAAAAACTGTGGTGAAAGTCGGAGATTGGGTCATGATTAAACGGCCTGGTCTGGGGGTACTTCTATTTCCAAATTCATTAAACCTCTTATAGTCATCAAAGTTTTTAAGAATGCTATGAAAACCCAGGATCATCGCATTTGGAATTTAAACAGACTTGTGGTGGTCAAAGGAATATTGGATGCAAATTTAGACAATGCAATTTCTACTCCTGTTGGTTCATTAAAAAAATGGACAAAAATAGTAATGTATTGAAAAACGCTTGTTGCTCTTCTAGGATAATCAAAAGCCCTGATTATCTTACAGATTATGTTTAATTTTCTTCATTTTTTTCGTTGTGGTTAAGGAATGGAGGTGTGTGGTGTGTCTCTTTAGATGACATCTGCTTAGTTTGGAACCAGCTGATGTCATGGTTTGTATGCATGTTATATTGGAATCCTATGTATGTCATTGATACTTGTTATGTCTTGAGCTGTGCTTCAGTTGAAGCTGTAACCTGTATCTTGATGGATGGAATCTTCTTATGGAATAAATGTACTTTTAATCAGCCTTCCATTTAGTCAGTCTTTTATGTCAGGAATGCTTTAGATCACCTACCAGGACCGCACCAACAGACCAGAAGGAGGCATCACCATAGTTCCACAAAAACACCCTCCGCCTGACCACCCACTCGGATGACCCAACGACAACCATGGAAAACCTCCACTTCCAGATCCAGAGCAACTCCATCACCACCCTCCATGGCACCCTCGCCTACAGACCTCCTGGCCCCCGCTTGCCCTTCACCAATGCCATTATCGACTTAATTGCACCCTAGGCTCTCGCATTCACTGATTACATCCTACTTGGCCACCGCAACTTTCACCTGGACAACCCCAATGACCAGAATACCACATCCCTTCAGGAGAACCTTGTCAATGTAGTACTCAAGCAGCTAGTCACCTCTCCAACCCACGCAGCAGGACCCATGCTCAACCCCATCTTCTCCACCAGCAAAAACATCCCCTACAGCCACCCCTCGGAACTCCTCTGAACCGACCATCACTGCGTGCACTTTGCCTTCACCAAACCCACTGTACACCACCGCTCTCACTGCCCCCTGCTGTAGCTGGAACAAGGTCACCGAAGAACATCTCACTGCTTCCCTCTGCACTACCACACCGCCGACATCCACTGATGCTAATACCTCAGCACGCAACCTCAACCTACGGATCTCCAACTGTTCCGACACTCTGACACCCCTCAAGAAGGCACCCAGCAATCAACACTCCAAGAAAGCCAGTTGGTTGCCTCTCACCCTCCACAAATCCAGACGCACCTGTGGACAACTTGAGAAGAGATGGAGGAACAACTATCTCACCACAGACGACACACTCAAGATTATGAAGAGCATCCACTCTGGAGCCTCCTTGGATGCATGCCTGCACCACATCGTCCATAGAGCAGACACCTCCATCACCCCCGAACTATGTTGCACCATCAACTTCTCCATCGAGACTGTCCCTTTCCCCAATGACTGGAAACACGTTGAGATCAAACCCCTGCTGAAGAAACCATCCACTGACCCACAAGACCTCAAGAACTTCAGACCCATCTCCCTTCTCCCCTTCCCAGCCAATGTCATCGAGAAGGCCATCAATGCCTTACTCTATGAATTCATCAAAGTGAACCATGTCCTGGACATCTCCCAATTCAGCTTACGAAGCAACCACAGCACCGAGACCACACTCCTCGCTGCCACCAACAACATCTGCTCCCTCCTGGGCTGGGGAAAAACTGCAGCCCTCATCCTTTCTTGACCTCTCAGCCACCTTCAGCACTGTCTCCCGCTGCACCCTAATCAATGGAGGTTTCTGGAGTAAAATGAGTCCGACGAAATTGTGATTCAAAACGTCGATTCAAGCAAGCAGGGAAATGCTGTGCACATGAGACGCATTAAACGATAATATTTAAGCTCTCTCTAAACTATGATCCTCTACAGTTGCAGACTAGCGGATTGAAGACGCTGAGATGTAATCTGACACAAGTCCGATTCAAGCCTACGGATACAAATTATATTTGTGTGGCTATATACTGTGTTATTAAGGAGCCCCCTCACTACGTTACATGTATATACACAGATAAAAACAAACCTTGGATGGGACTTTTGACCACCTGATGATTTCTACCTTCTGTGCGCTGACAAAGGAACTGCTGGACTTTAGGTCCACTCCGAAACGCGCGTCGGTGCTCTGTTGTTAATCATTTGAAATGATGGTTCCCATTTGCTATCTGTAGTCCTATGTCTGTTAAAAGATCTCAATTGTGATTTTTGTCATTATTGTACATTTGATGCATTTTTTCCTTTCTTCTCTTTTCATCTATGTCTGTTAAAAGATCTCAATTGTGAGTTTTGTCATTATTGTACATTTGATGCATTTTTTCTTTCTTCTCTTTTCATCTATGTACTGTGGGTATGTATGTTGTGTGTGTGTATCTTGAGGTTGTTATTTTTGTACCCATTGTACATTTTGGTTTGAAGGGGTTACTCAGGTGATGTCTATGTACAGAAACTCTATGAATTGTCTAAATTGAATATATGCAAATATAATTTTTTCTTAACATTATATTTTTTTCATAAAATAAATCAAAATGAAAATATTTTCTGTGGGACAATGATGTTTTTAATCATCTTTGGATATATTACCTATTAATAATTGAATAGGGGGAGGTTTGTTGTTTGTATTTAGTAATTTCCACTGTCCTCCTCTCCCTGTCATTAAAGATTCAGGGGCCCTCTTATGTTTAGTAGTTTCCCTAATCATGAGACTGCATGATGCCGGCATCCGTGACAAGGCCCTGGACTGGATATACTCTTTCCTCACCAGTCGAACACAGCAAGTCAGATTACCTCCGTTCCTCTCAGACACACAGAGATCAGAGGTGGAGTTCCGCATGGCTCCACCCTGAGCCCCACCCTCTTCAACATCCACATGGCCCCACCCCCAGCGTTCATTAGGAACCACAAACACACTACTGACGACGCCCCGCTGATCATCTCTCTCACCAACGAGCTCACAGCTGCCATAAACACCTTTTACAATGGGATGAAGGCCATCGCCACCTGGATGAAAGACCGTTGCATCAAACTCAACTCAGAAAGACTGAAGTCCTCATCCTGCGAACCACCCCCTCACCTTGGTATGACTCCTGGTGGCCTATCGCTCTGGGAAACCCCCACCCCCATGACCCATGAATGAAACCTTGTCATCATAATGGACTCCTCGCTCACAATGAACTGCCTGATCAATGCTGTATCCTCATCCTGCTTCCACATGCCTTGGCTGCTTCCAAAGACATTAAGATGGATCCCCACCGAATCCAGAAAGATGGTCACTCACTCACTCACCAGCAGCAGACTTGACTGCGGCAACATACTGCCGGCGTCACCCAGAAACTCCTCAGGAAACTACAGAACCTTCAAAATGCCACAGCCAGACTGGTCCTCAACATCCCTCACCGCAGCCACTCACTCAACACCTTCAAGAACTCCACTGGCTCCCAGTCAACAAAAGAATCACTATACAAATATCTTCCACAATGCATTCTACAAACAAACATCATAAATGAAACATCAGACAAAACAACTGATATCGAAAACACGCATTCCCAGATACAACGTTTGCAACATAGTCCTCCCTTTATTATTTATTTACCTTGAAATGGGTGAGTTGTTTGTTTCTGATGACATTATTGGTAGTTGTATCTATTTTAAGTATTCTGTAGGTTAATTTTTCTTTTGTCAATTTTGTTGGTATCTGTTGTGAAAAGAAAAATTCTATGTATTTGTTTTTCAAAATATTTTTTGTTTATTGTGCTTTTCCTATTATTTTCTGTTGATATTTACAATAATTATGCGAATATTTTTGTCTTTGTGTTTTAGGATAGGTCCTGTAGTTGGGTTTATTTTTAGTTGTTTTGTAGACAGGTGTATCTGTTTAAATAAGGAAAAAAGTTATTTATTTTTGAATATATATTGTAAATATTTGAGCATTTTGTTATAGTTCAATATTTGCTGGTTTTAAAATATAAAATATGTTTACTAGTCAAGTGGAGTTAGAATAATAATTTTGCCACACAGTCACTCTCCAGCACCTGCTTTGAGGTAAGTACTTGGGGAGTTAGAATATTACTTTTTTTCCCTAGTTAGTGTCTAGCACCTTCCCTGAGGTAATTACTTGGTGGAGTTGGAATAGTAATGTTACCCCTTAGTCACTGTCTAGCATCTGCCCGGAGGTAATTACTTGGTGGAATTGGAATAGTCATTTTGAACCTTAGTGAAAGTCCAGCAACTGATTTGAGGTAAGTACTTGTGGAATTAGAATGTAATTTTCTCCCTAGTTAGTGTCCAGTACCTGCCCTGAGATAATTGTTTGGTGGAGTTGGAATAGTAATTTTGCTCCTTACTCATTGTCTAACACCTGCCCTAAGGTAAGTAGTTGGTAGAGTTAGAATAGTTTATTTTCCCTTAGTTAGTGTCTAGCATCTGCCCTGAGGTAATTACTTGATCGAGGTGGAATAATAACTTTGCCCCTCAGTCACTGTCCAGCACCTGCCCTCAGGTAAGTACTTGGTGGAGTTAGAATCTTAATTTTGCCCCTTAGTTATATATTTTATCAAGTTGAAAAATATTGTATGTAAAATTATTTTATATGTACAAACCCAGAATGATTTTGTTGGGTACATTTTTGAAAAGTGTATGGTTGATATCTGTAAATTTAGCAAAATGAAATTTAATAGATGTGTTGCATAAGTGCAGTGCAAATATAAGCATTTCATTGGGAAACCTTTACTTACTTGGACGGGTAGATGGTGTAGTTTATGGTAGTCCATGTTCTGTAATATTTTCTGTGTTCTCTCGAATGTAATCACTATAGTCATGGATGTGAAATTGTGGGCGGCCCTTTTTGTACCTGCGTGGTGCGGTAGATGAAAATTGAAACAAATATATGTGTTGGAATATCTGCTTTTGATGGAGTTTTTTGTGTTATTTTATTTGTGAAAAAAAAACATTTATAACACTTCCTGTTTTAAAACGAGAGCCAATTTTGTTTGGGAAAGGTGAAAGTAAGGGGTCAAAATAAAGGGAGGACTATGTTGCAAACGTTGTATCTGGGAATGCGTGTTTTCGATATCAGTTGTTTTGTCTGATGTTTCATTTATGATGTTTGTTTGTAGAATGCATTTTGGAAGATATTTGTATTTTTTTATTTTTTGAAATTCTTTCATCTTTTTTCAATAGTTTTTTTTAATTAAAGTGATTGTCTGTATTTGTTGTTATGGGGTATTGTAACTTTATGTGTGCTAATGTGCCTCATGCTAATAGTATGCTTGGTTAAGACCCTTTCAACAATGCCTTATGTATATGCGTAGTAGTGTGTTTCTTGGTGAAAACGTGCACTGTAGTAGTGTGTTGTAAAAACTGTGTGGTTTAGGTGTGCATGGTAAAGGCACTTGTTGTTCCGTCATACATCTGTGGGTGCAAGGCGAGTCCAGATTACAGTGACAGATGTGCACAGTTTTGCAGACTAACTACTTGAGGTGCTATGAGGCCTAAATAAAAAAAATCTTTGTGAAGGAATACAGGTACAATAAATTCCTGGAGTTTAAAGTTAATATAAAAAATAAACAAAAAGTAGATTTTCAACCAGTTTTTCAACTAAAGAGAATATAACTATTTTTGGCAGATGTGAACAATTTACACAGGTTATGTGCAGTCAATCAAACTGAAAGAATAAAATAGGTAAAGTGTATGGGCCCATTCCCCATGCTGTATGCTGTGGTGGGTGGAAGCAAAATGGGGGCAGGGATGAGACCCTCTGATCAATAGCTTCTCTGCGCAGGTGTACTATGTATATTTTTTGGGGAAAACAATTATGTGCCTAGGCCAAGCCTATAAATCAAGGTGTTATGAACAGCTAAACTAGGGGAGTGTGAGATTGTAATATTTCTTTTCAATGATATCTGAGAACATTTTGGGAAAATGTTACAAAATTATATGTGCATTTTGGAAAATGTGATTTTGGGTATCTCAAGTGAAAAAAGACTACCAGGACATACATTACGTTCAAAGGTAAGTAGAGGCATGGGCCAAGGGAATGGCTTGTGACTATTTCACATGCTAAACATTTTCTGCTTCAACTGGTCTCCCACAAGACTTGCCTACTGGATCCTGCCCACTGCAGCTAAAAAGTGTTTGAAATTTCACACCTGTGTATTTCCTTAGTTTACTTCACGCAATACAAAATTTCCAAAAGGCTGTTAATTGCACAAGTTTTACACCCTCCTACACTAAGTTGAATCCCTTGACTACATTTTTGTTCACTTAGCTTTTTGGATAATTCTGCTATATTTTAATGTATTGACCTTTCTTAATATTATAATCCACAACATACCAATTGGGTCAATGTGAACATACACAAATAGTTTTTTAGTATTAAAATAATTATATTGAAAAAAAATTCATTTCATAAAGCTATTAGACTTTGAATGATGGAGCCTGGACCTTGTTAGTTCTGAAATAACAACTGAGGACTTCATAACTAAATTCAGAAGCTCCCATTATTTACATCTGTTGAAAACACACTGCCACGGAACAAGTTTCTGTTTTATAGTTTTAATGTTTAAGCACCTCCACTCCTTCTAAGTTTGTCTCACTATTTCAGGAAAGGTCAGATACACGTATGGGTCTATGAATAGAAGTGTGAGTGATTGTGTGGGTGTGTGAGTAGGCATACGAGAGTTTGAATGGCAGTGTGAGTGGGTGTGTGAGTGGTTATGGGGATGATGTCATCAGTGATGCCATGTGAGATGTCAACAGTTATATCACTGACCATGTCATGAGCAATGCAATATGCATTGTCATAAGCAGTGCATTGTGGGAGCTCAGGTAACGACAGCTGCTGAATTTCAATGGTTTTGTATGAGTGAAATCTGAGCCTAACTGCAGCGTCCCTATAACCTTTGTTTTTTTCACAGAATTTTTATGGTTTTTATAATTCTATTTCCTAACTTTCATGTTCCTGTAACCTTTGTTTTGTTTAGACAATTTCGATGTTTTTTAAAATGTATTTACTAACTATTGTGTCTCTATGACCTTTGGTTTTTTAAGTGAATTTCTAAGGTCTTTTAAATTCCATTTCGAACTATAATGTCCCTGTAACCTTTGTTTTTTTTAATGCATTTCATGTTTTTTAACACTTGGCATGTTTGCAGAATTGTGGAGAAAGGGAACGGCGCCTCCAACCTGCTATCAGCAATTCCACTGTGTGAGACTAACTGCTGGTAACAGGAGGGATTCTTGTTCCCGGTACCCTCAGCATCTAAAGGGACTTCCTCCTCCAGCAAGTATTGTGCCAGGGGGCATGTTTGCAGAGTGGTGGAGAAACGGGGTGGGGCCTCGTATGACCTTTCAGCAATCCTGCTTTGGGAGAGGTACTGGAGGTAACAGGAGGGGTTTTTGGCCCCCAAGGACCCTCACAGTGGTGTGGAAAGGGGGGTCTGGTATGACCTCTCAGCAATCCCACTGAGTGGGACTTACTGGAGGTAACAGGAGGGGTTGTTGGCCCCCAAGGACCTTCACCAGCCAAGGGGACATCCTCTCCCAACAAATTGTGTGCCAGGAGTCCCCATTGCAGAGTGGTTGAGAAAGGGGATGGGGCCTCTGGCAACTTCCCTTGGACAAGCCTTTTCTTTATTAGGGGAGGGGCTCAGCTCTCATCCTCAGGCCGATTTGGCCCCCGCAGAACACTGGGCATTTTGTAATGGGAAGGGAAGCAGCATGGCCCCCCTCCCCAGGCTGATATCGGCCCTGGGGACCCCATCACCATGGCCTGACTTTTTAAAATAGATTGTTTTAAAAGGGAGGGGGACCATATTCCACCCTGTCCAGGCGATTTCAGCCCCAGGGACCCCGTTCCCTTGGGCCCCGCTGTTTTGCCATCGGGAGGGGGACAAGCGACCTCCCTCCCTAGGCCAGTTTCCGCCCCTTGGACCCAATCCCGCATGCCCAACCTCTTTATTCTGGGTGCCACTAAGGCACACAGTGACCTGTGTTAGGGACCCTAGTGGGAGACTCAAGGCCCCCGCAGTCCCTGCCGGCTCCCCGCCCCTGCAGTAGCCGGTATTGCTGTGACAGAGATGGTACTGGTGAAAGGCAGCATCCTGTCTCTCAGAGCAATGTTTTCATCTGTTTCTCTGAACACCTATTTGCGTGTAGAGAAACAGATGAAAACTCTGTCTTTTGCAAGCCAGAGCTGTTTAACAGCTCCGGCTTGTAGAAAGCAGAGTTATATTTGCTTTTGCTTGGTGGGAGCTGTCAGCTCCCACCAAGCAAAAGTAAACAGCTGCCTTCTGAGGGTGGGCACCTCAGGGGGTAGCAGGAGCTGGCCTTGGGGGGTGATGGTCCCCAAGGCCATAAATGACTCCACGAGGAGGACGGCGCAACCCCTCCCTCCATCTTAAATCTTTGCTCTGGGGAGACGGCGGTCCCTGGGGGTCTACGACAGACCCCCTACATTAATTTTTAGCAGTCCCAGGGAGGTGACGGCCCATCAGGCTGGGGTGGAGGCACATGGCCCTCCCTTAAATTAAATACATTGCCCTGGGGAGGTGGTGTCCCTGGGGTTGTGAGAGTCTATGCGGGCCCCCTGCATTGATTTTATTTTTTGCCCCGAAGAGCTGGTGATCCTCAGAGCTGCGGGGTGGCTGCACAGGCCCCCCGCAATAACCTAACTACACTTGCCCCAGGGAGATGGTGGTCCCTGGGGCAGGGGCGGGACCATTGGGTCCACCTGCACACATATTTGAAAGTGCTCCAGCGAGGTGGTGGTCCCCAGAGCTTATAATAAGCCATAGGAGGGGGGCCCCTTGTGCACCCTCCTTTCGATAAGTAATCATGCCCTGGGACCTGGCCCATCCAGGATCCTATTAGTAAACAAGCGCGGGATCCCACACTTCTAATTTTTTATTTTTCGGCTGGAGTGGTGACTACAGTGTGGCTCCCACAGTATTTCTTTTAATATTTTTTTCCCCTGGCGGTGACCCTGCAGGACCCCTCCAAGATGCCTAAGGTGTCACGTATTCCTATATATACCTTTATACTTTTGTGTGGTAGTGTAATGCGTTCAATAGGCAGGCCGTGGTAAAAAACTGTTTGGTAAAGGCGTCCGTGGTATAAATGCATGCGCTGCAAAGCTTTTGTTGTAGTGGCGTGCATGATTCAGACCACGTTGTAATTGCTGTTTCCCCTGCAGTCCTCCAATTATGTCAAAGTCAATTGTATTGTCAGTTTACAGTATTAAGGCCCTTAAGGTGCCGCCTTATGTCACCGCATAAGTGCACAAGCCATGCAAAACATCATTCAGGAGTTGCAGATGGAGGCTTTCCTGATGAAGGAGACTCCACCAGTCCCAATGTTGGAAAAATCCTCTTGGTGGTGCATACACGAGTGGTCTTGGCATTGGAAGGCATGCCCTCTTTAGGCCATGAACGCAGACATTTTTCTTGTAAACCATTGGTGTCCTAGACAGGGAAAGTGCACAAATTTCCCCTAGGTAGAGGGAGCAATCCTTCCAAAATGTGTGAACTAATCTATTCTCATAAAGACTCACACTATTTTGAAAAAACAAAAATACTGACAAGTCTGCTACCCCATCATTATATGGCATTGAATTATGCAAAAAAAGTGATGGAGGGAGTTCTCGTATTAATATCAGCCACTGGTAATTAACTACCTGGTGATTCTCCCCTCAAAACAAACCCCCTGCTCTAAGGTGGATGGATCCCTGATTGAGGACTGTGGTCCTCGTTTGATCCTCAAGAAAGGATACACTTTGGAGAGTTAGCACAGAAAGGGAACATTTTCCTCTTTCTAGCCATACTTGTCCCACATTGATAAGTAATTCGGGAGCAGAGATATACCCTCCTGAAAACTGATCAGAGTGAAAGCAGACTTGACCTAATGGCGCAGTCTGCTTCCACATTTGTTTATTGTGATGCCAATGTGCTATGCATGCTGTGCATCATGATAAACAAAACAAACTCAAATTCTGGATGTGAGAGAAGTTTTTCCCTTACATCTAAACTTTGTTTTTCAATAGAAAATCATTCAGGAGCAAGAAGCAGAAGGATTTTCTCAAGAAATGCTGTGGATGAACCTTTGACGTTTACTGAAATGAAGAGGTAATAACGAAGTGCAGCAGCCAAAAATCACCATATCGACAGAGATATGGCTCTCTTCTCCCCTCTCCCTAGTGCTGACGCTGATTTCAGCTGCATACGCCAGGTAAACACCTTACCCTTACCCTTCCTGTACAAAAAAATATGCCTGGACATGTTCAAAATATTTTCCAACTTTGTATGTGTGCTGCACAGTGAAGCACACATACAAAGTAGGAAAAGAAATGAGAAATGAAAACATATTTCCTCTTAACGCCTCCTTTCAGAAGGCATTAACTTTTGGTGCTAAACCCTGTAACACCCCCTTGGCACTAAGTAATGCAAAGCAATGCTTCAGGCTGCTTTGCATTACTTTTAGGGTGATTTACAACGCAAAACAAGTTTTGAGCTTGGAAAGTCAATTGGTAAAAAATCACTCTGTACTGGTTAGCATTAGGCCTGGGCAAAATTTCCGTTCCACTCGCGGAAATTGCGATAATTTGGCATTTCCGCGTTCCGCGGAGAGTGCGGAAATGTCAAAATTTCCGCATTCCGCAGCTTTGCGATAATTTGTTTCTTGCCCACGCTGTAAAATAATACATTCTCGCGCGCGCACAATCACCTTACCTGAATTCCCGCGTTCGCCGACAAGTTTTCCCGATCCGGTCGCGTTCTCCATGAGATGTTGTATTGTTTTAGCCATTTGCGCTGTCTCGCGACAGTTCGCGTCCGCAGCGACGTCATGCGTCGCGCGATCACGTCTTTCTTCTCGCGATCATGCACCGCGAGACAACTGAAAACAAGATGGCCGCGCCCGCGAGCAACCGCAGGGGTAAGTTGGCGACCCGTAACCATGCAGAAAATATCGCGAACGGGCGGGAAAAAAACGTCCGCATCTTCGCGATATTTCCGCGTGTTTGCGGAGATTTGTGACATTTTCGCGATAATTTGCGAAAGTGAATTTCGCAAATTCCGCCCACCCCTAGTTAGCATCACGTTTGTGATTTTAGCTCAGCACAAAATGTTTGAAAGTCTGCCCCTTAATGTTTTAATTAGCTAACGAAAAGGAAAGTAAACAACTCTCAACTGTGAGGGAATATTATGGACACTTACAGCTTTTT
This sequence comes from Triturus cristatus, assembly GCF_964204655.1. NCBI lineage: Eukaryota > Metazoa > Chordata > Amphibia > Caudata > Salamandridae > Triturus > Triturus cristatus. The sequence continues at coordinate 906,801,950 of NC_140590.1, read as the reverse complement.
ATCAACAAAATAGCACACTCTCCTGACCCCAAAACGTAAAATATGAAATAGCATTTATAGGTGGTTTCTGAACTAAGCACCTTTCAAGCAAACAATATGTATCTACTAACTAATGTTCTATTCATTTCTATAAAAAAAATCATCTCTCTGACCAAAAATGTTGCAATACTGTTAGTCATCTGTATAGCATGCACATCTAACACTTGCTGATGTCGTTAATAAGCATTATTGCCTGTATTTACAGTGCAAATGATGCCTGCTTTTCGCTTGCAGTATATGATTTATATAAATATAAATTCAATGGACAAATGTTTTCTAAGTCAAGGATACTGTGTATCTGCACTTCATGCCTGCTTGTCTTTATGGAGGCACACTTGCTGTGATGATAGTCTGATATGTTTGTGGGATCTCTGAATAAGTAAGGCATTTTTGTGATGAGATATGGAGCTGTCTCCTAAAACGTGACTCACTATTGATCTTCTTGATACATTATCCAGTGATGGTGACAACAGGCCGGCCACAACCACACCTGACAATAGAGGATCTGTGGGTTATAAATCCATCACTTCATCTCAGACAATGCCATCTGGCATGCCATACTCATTGAATGGGCCAAGCCTTACAAGAGTTTGACTCATCAGCTGGTTGGAGGATTACCACACCTAACTAGGCCTGTGTGGTACCTGCACAGTTTTGCTCTGTGGAATTCTCTGGAATTCCCCAAAAACTCTGCAGAACTCCACGAACAGTTAGAAGGATGCTTTTCTGCCCATTTGTGTTGCTTTTTAGGCCAGTACCATGTTCCCCACTGATATTCAACATGAACAGCACCACGTGGTCAGCATAGGTATGGCCATTTTGTTTTGTCTACTTTTGTTCTCCTTTCATTGCTGTCTGTAATCTATCCCAATCTAACCCCAACTGCTCATTCCTAACCTGATTCTGAACTAGTTTGTGCTTATAATAACAAACCCTTTATTGAATTCACCCGATATGACCTTCCCCTCAACCTTGAGTCAGAAACATGTGGTCAGGCAGGCCCTACAACCTAGGTCTGAAGCAACTGATTGGCAGATCACAGGTGGGGGACAAGTAACCCTTAGACAAATGTGCAAACAGGAAAACCCAGATCGATCCCACAGAGAGGCAGCAACACCACAATGGTCTCAGGGGATTGGCTCCAATAAAACACATTTGGCTGGCAGCGTGCGCGTTCCCAAAAACACCATAAAGTTAGATGCCACACTAAGTTAGGAACACACAGCCAATCAGAACATAGCATGCACGTACATGCAATGATCATACGCTCCCAATTTCCGAACACCTAGACACGTATCCACTGGCCCGTATTGTGCCCACGCAAGGTCATGGCCCAACTGTGCTTCTTGTCAAAAGGCCAGATTTATGGCCCTTGACAAGGCCCAAATTTATGTCTCCAATGGAATGTTTTATGACACCTGATGTAATGTATTCAACACATTGGCTGAATCCAATATGCTTTGAGACAGTCTGCAGACCCCGACTCCATTGCCTGATCTCCTGGCCGCTGCATTTAATTAAACCAACTGTTCCTGTTTTGCCAAACTCCTCTTGTCTTTCATTTTCAAGGTAAATTCATATTTGTGCAATATTTTGGCAAGCCAGCCAGGAGAGACTGGTTCTTCGAGCCCGACTTCAGCCGAAGGAACAGGACTCCACCTGTATAGATTCACATCTGTGCAACAAGAATGGTGAGCAGACGCTGCAATTGATCGGAAGTTCTGCTGAATCAGTGGGGCGGAGGTCCAGCCTGCAGCTGCCGTCAGTAGCTAAGAGAGCAGGGGGATATTTACAAGAAACTGTTGGAGCGCGGCGTTAAGCCAAAATTGCTAATGCCAGACTCCACTAGTTTCAAAAAGCAGGAATTTACAAAAATGTTGCACACCCCTGAATTTCCCTAGCGCTGTTGCTAAATTTAGTTGTCTAGCGCCAAAGGAGGCCCCTTTGCACTATAGTGCAAGGGGGCCTGCGTTGCAGGGAATGATTGTTCCTGTGCAGGAAGGTGTCCTTTTCTGCACATATATGATCACTAATGGCAATTTGTAACTTCTATGTTTTCTGCAGAATGCAGCACATATAGAAGTTGCAAAACATCATTTTTTAATGATTGATTGTGTGCAGGAAGGGACACCTTCCTGCACAGGTACAATCACTAATGGCGATTTGAATGCAGCACACATAAAAACAGCAAAAATGAGGAGAAATTAATAATTTCAACACTTTGTGCCTTTTTAAGACCACGTTTCCCTGGGTCTTATTTTGGGTGCTGCCCCATATTCACGGCACCCTTATAAATAGGGCTCAGCATCAAAAAGCAATGGGTGTGGCCGTGGAATGCCCACAGCACCACCCATTGCCTGCCCCTGTGCCGCAGCAGACTGCTGTAGTGAGGGGCATATTTACAAGGTGCTGTTAATATGGAGCAGGGGGGGAACAACCTTTACAACGCAACTTTTACAACGCACTACCATTACAACGCATTTTTTACAACGCATAATCCATTACAACGCATGATATTACAACGCAGGACACTACAACGCATTTTTAAAAACTACCTTTACAACGCATTCCATTACAACGCATACTACCATTACAACGCATACCATTACAACGCATAATATTACACTATACTATCCAACACTTACCCTACTGATGCACCCCCTGGAGTTAGAATAGTAATTTTTACCCCTACACTATCCAACACTTACCCTACTGATGCACCCCCTGGAGTTAGAATAGTAATTTTTACCCCTACACTATCCAACACTTACCCTACTGATGCACCCCCTGGAGTTAGAATAGTAATTTTTACCCCTATACTATCCAACACTTACCCTACTGATGCACCCCCTGGAGTTAGAATAGTAATTTTTACCCCTATACTATCCAACACTTACCCTACTGATGCACCCCCTGGAGTTACAATAGTAATTTTTACCCCTATACTATCCAACACTTACCCTACTGATGCACCCCCTGGAGTTAGAATAGTAATTTTTACCCCTATACTATCCAACACTTACCCTACTGATGCACCCCCTGGAGTTAGAATAGTAATTTTTACCCCTACACTATCCAACACTTACTCTACTGATGCACCCCCTGGAGTTAGAATAGTAATTTTTACCCCTACACTATCCAACACTTACCCTACTGATGCACCCCCTGGAGTTAGAATAGTAATTTTTACCCCTATACTATCCAACACTTACCCTACTGATGCACCCCCTGGAGTTAGAATAGTAATTTTTACCCCTATACTATCCAACACTTTCCCTACTGTTGCACCCCCTGGAGTTAGAATAGTAATTTTTACCCCTACACTATCCAACACTTACCCTACTGTTGCACCCCCTGGAGTTAGAATAGTAATTTTTACCCCTACACTATCCAACACTTACCCTACTGTTGCACCCCCTGGAGTTAGAATAGTAATTTTTACCCCTACACTATCCAACACTTACCCTACTGTTGCACCCCCTGGAGTTAGAATAGTAATTTTTACCCCTATACTATCTAATACTTACCTTAAATGTAATTTAATATTATGCGTTGTAATGGTATGCGTTGTAAAGGTAGTATGCGTTGTAATGGTAGTGCGTTGTAAAGGTATTTTTTAAAAATGCGTTGTAGTGTCATGCGTTGTAATGTCATGCGTTGTAATGGATTATGCGTTGTAAAAAATGCGTTGTAAGTGCATGCGTTGTAATAGTGTGCGTTGTAACGTCATACATCCGGAGCAGGGCATTGCGCCACAGGAACGTCATCAAAAGTAAGGTTCCTGTGGCACAATACCCTTGTAAATACATCTGTCCCTTAGTCCCAGCATTTGGCATAGGGCAAACTAAGAAGAGGAGTAAAACTCTAACCTGAGCGCCCTGCCACTAACAGAAATCTGACACATTGCCTAGTTTATGAGTCCAAGCTGAGTAGTCGCAAGGAGGTCTCAGAGGCAATCCCGCAGAGGTCACTTTTCTTCAATAGCATGCTAGGAAAAGTGAGGGTTGTTTAGTTGCTTGGATGACTGGGCGTGACACATAGGGTAAGCTTGAGCCCTGCGTGTGGTACAGGGGTGGGACCTCACCACTTGGACCACTGGGCATGACACAGAAGGTACTCATAGGATCTGGGTGTGATATAGAGCCATCATTTCAAACCTATTTTTAAGTTTAAAGGGGTATTCTCAGTATCACTGGTCTCTTACACATTGGTGGTGTCTGAAAGAAGTGAAATGTGTTATTTGCTTGAATCACTGGGAGTGACACTGAATGTAGGCTAAGCCCCTGGGTGTAAACCAAGGTGCAATACAGATGTTAGGGAAAGATTTTGACCTTGGAGAGTAAGGTGCGGCTTGTGTATGGCCAAGAAAGGCCTGTAGTTGTCGAGTTTCTCCTTCTGGTCTGCATAAATTGTCACTATCTTTGTCACCAAGCCAATACTGACAGGCGATTGGGCTCACTTAGTTCCATATACCATGCAAAGTTTTTTTTGGGACAAAGTCATAATTTTTTTCTTCCGTCATTTTTTACTTCTGTTTCCATTGTTGTTTTCAATCAATGCAGTGTCTGATGTTATGGTGCTGGTAGATTAAAGCAAACTGTGTTTTATGTTAAATGGTATGTCCAGTTAAGAATTCTATGTGTGTGTGAAAAAGTCGTCATTTGTTTACATTTTGCTATTCTGCTGCTAAAAGTACAATTAAGAATGTTTTTGTGTTCACTTTCTGACAGGTTGTTATTTTCTATATGTGTTGTTTTATGTACTAAGTTTGTTTGATGCATTTTTGTCCTAAGCTGAGCTCATAAAAAGTAGTTATTGCCGGCTTCATCCCTTGTACATATTTTCCCCATGATCAGAGTAGTATTTAAGCTTCTTTAAAAGAATTGTTCTGTTAGAGGTGTACTAACGCTTAAAAAAAGATCCTAACCCATCATGAAGTCACCTTTAAACCATATGCAAACTAGGTTCCATATGCAGTCTAAAAAGCTAGATAAATTTTGCTGTGAGTGGCATGCAACCACAAAGACGCATGCGTTCTCCTGGCCAAAAGGGGGAACCTTCTACACCAACATAATAGAGCACACAAGGACACACATTCAGACCAAATATGTAGGGCAGAGGAAGGCTAGAAGAGAGGCATTGTTAGAACTGTGGGCCATCTCTGAGGTGGCCCTGAACTACAATTCTGCCCCAGAACCCACAAGCAATGCACCCACCCTTCCCCTATCATACACATGCACAGGCTCTTAAATGCCCGCCATCCCTGCTTTTCTTGCACTGGGTTACAACAATCTGTCGATCAAGGGTGCCGGGGGTCCTCCACTGGCAGCAAACCACTACATCTAGGGCAGGGAGTTTGCCAGATTGGCAAACCCAGACAATTGTGGCCTCACATCAGTTTGGTACCAGGATTCCCCAAAGTTCGACTTCCCCAATCGATTGCATGTAACCCACCAGGCCCAAGCAGCGTGGGTAGCCTTCACTCCAATCCATCTGGAAGATCACTCTCAGATAACTGGGAGGTTCATAGCTATACCTTATAGTGATACCACCAGTGGGGGAGGAAAGAGGTCCCAGCCCTTCAGGCATTGAGGGGGGTGTTGCAGGATGTGCTCCCCCAGGGAATGCCCAGGCAGCAGAAGAGTCAACGGGAAGTGAGCTGGAGGAAAAGTTCCTACCAAGGAGAACTGTGCACAGCACCGAGTGAAGGAGGCAGCCTAGGTGGGAGTTAGAGGAGAGGCCCGGGTTGAGAATGGAGAGAGAAAGAGCTCTCGCCTGGAAGCACAGAGTGAGATGCACCCTTCTCCAGAGGAGAGGCCAGCTAGGCCTTGGGTTCCATATGAATAGGAGACTGAAATTGAACTAGAGGGGAGTCAAGTATCGGGAACACGAACACCACCAGATCTTCAACATTAAAGAGGGGCTGACCAAGAAAGAAGAGATCAGGGTAGGCTATACCTAACTCTATTAAGACCAAGTAGAAGCAAAATGGCACCTGCGCATGAGAAGAGCAGCGATGAGTCTGGCTGCGCATGAGAAGAGCAGCGATGAGGACGTCTGCCACTCCCCCCGAACACACCAGCCCACCAAGCTGACCCCTGGAGACATAGTATCTAGAGAACAAGGCGAGGTCTTTGTTGGACCATTTTACCACCTGCTAGCCTGCTGGACCAAAAGGGAGGGCCAGTATGATAGACCCGGACTGGACGAAGGATCCTTCGAACCAGAGGACATTGCCATCGCGAAGACTGCATCTGGCATGCAGGGGGAGATCCCAGGTGGAATTTCCCCTACATGCAGGAATGCCTGAGAAGATGGGAGCACTACATTCAAGAAAAGCCAGCGTGGTGTCTCCAAGCCATTTTATGCCTGTTGTTGCAGAAAGTCATGGCAGGGACCATCTATGTAGCATGGGTCCAGATTGACATAGAAGGACTCAGGACCAAACTGCCCCCACTGATGGACTGGGTGGGAAAATGGATTTCCTATTGTGAGAAAAACACTGCAGGGATAAACTTAGCAATAGGTGATGTCAAGAGTCTGTTCAGCAGCCTCATTGGGGAGCGGACCAACATAATGTTTTCCCGAACCTGCATCCCAGCCATCATGTGGACCAACATCGAGCATGTCGGGCTATATTCAATTCATTTAGATACAAGATCTGGGTGGCCCTGAGGGAAATGTTCCCTGACCGCCAAGATGTAGGAGGATTGTTGGCAGAGAGAATGAAACCTAGGGAAACTGTGACTGACTTTCTAGACAGATTGAGGGAACAGTGGGGTCAAGAGACAGGATAGTCATGGACCGACATGGGCCCCAAGGTTGCTTTCTTCTCCACCTTACTCAAAACGGGACTGCCCAACGAAATACAGAGTGGGCTGAACAGTGTAGTAGGATTAGACACCAAACCTTGGTGAGAAATACAGGCCCACATATTACATTACTACAGGAAGAAACAGGAAAAGGGCAGGGAAAAATATAAGCAATCCCAAGAGACATGGCTAAGCTGGTCCAACAGAAGTTAAAAAATACCAGCCTCGTTGGGGGCACGTTGGCCTCAAGCATACAAGAAGCACCAGTCTTGAAGGGGGCTCTGTCGCTGAACCCTGAGGGTTTTCACCCAATCCTAACGGCAGAGGTCAGGGACGATGGCAGTAGACAGAACTCACAGAGTGCTACCACTGTCACCAAATGGGCCACATGGCCGACTGATGCTGCCTGAAAGCTTATCATGAGCAAAGATTGATATTCCTGGGCCAGGTCCCTCAAAATCTCCATCGATAAAACCAAGCACAGCACATTCAGCCACAAGGGGATCAGTAAGCAAACACCCGACCCAAACAAGGACCAGGTGGTTGGCACAACACATGGTTACCACAGCAAGCAGGGAACGCAGCCCAGCAATCACCGGGGCCACAGCCACGGCAGGGAGGGATGACTCTCTGGGTAGGCAATACCTTTACACAAGCACCCAGTCCAAATGCACAGTAAGCCTAAAATTTGCAAATACAACACATCCACTTCATACCCACATCAGAAAACTCACCAAAACAATAACGACTAGTGACGCAGATTTAGGAGAAAACTCAATCCTTTACTTGTGCTCAGGAAAAAATAAAGGGCTGCTGTATGTTCGGTCAAGCAGGAATCCATGCTAAAGTCTGCCATTTTGAGTGCCTGCAAGGGCCTAGGCCTCATTCGGCTGCTCGTCCCTCGGGCTTGGTTGGCTGTCCACACCCAGGGGGAGGGCAGTCTGACTAGGTGCCAGGGCAGCCCCGGGCCAGTGCACAAAACAGGCACACAGTTCTCCTCATCCAAGTCCAATTGGGATGGGTTCCCATTACAAAATCGTTAGGACCCCATTCATGCCTCCAGCTTGTGGAGGCCCTCTACCAGTTCAAAAACGAGGAGATGCTCTGGTGCCAGAAGCCACATTTACCGTGCACTTGAGATAATGGTCTACACCATAGAACTCCTTAGTCCATCCACAATTTTGGTACCAGTTCAGGAGGAAATTCACCTGGGCAATCAGCCATCTTAGTTTGTTTTTCACAGTATGGCAGGTCCCAACTGTGCACCTGGCTCCCATAGTAAGCAGGACATTTTGCCTCCTTCTCCTCTCTGCTAATGCTTCCATATATCCAAAGTCAGCTCATCAGATCATCTCCGAATCATATTCCTCCAAAACAGCGAGAGTAGCATGTCGCTGGACAAGACCTCCCTGATCCCCACCGAGGGTGGCAGACCCAAAGCATTCTGGATCTGAGGGAGAGAGGGGCGCCGAGAGGGAAGGGAGTTCTGTAGATAACCATCGCAGCCTCCACACAACGTGCACTTATACGCTTAGCACTGCACCAAGCTTGTCGATTCAAAGAGCACAAGGCCTCAAGAACATCATTGCAGGAAGGAATGACCCGATCCTAGTTATTTCCACATCTGAATCACACAAGGGCCTCAGAGAAGCTTCTCAACCTTCACCGGTATGCTGCATTAAAACCAATGCTACATGAGACCTTAGGAAAGTGCTCAAAGACTTGCAGGAAGAAGCTCAGAAGTAGCCCAAAAACCGAAGCTTCCAGAAAAAGGGCATAGTCAGAACACCTAACTGCAATAGGAAAAACCTCGTAACACGCTGCGTGAATGGGCCAGAGGGGCATACATGTGTCCTCAGGATATGTCACAAATACATTCTACCCCCAAATTGTGACAATCCCCTTTCCTTTCAGGGCACATTGTGCCTGTGTAGGTCAAAAGGTGCCATCCTCATCGGTAAAACTACACCACACGCACACATACTAGAGGAAAAGTAGGGTATTAGAGGGGCAGCAATGCCTGTAAAATGCAAATTAGGTAAAAATAGTAATCCACACACCCACAAAGTTCACCCCACTAAAACACTCACCTCTGTCATGGGGAGGGGAGGCAAAATGACCTGCAAAAATAAACTCAGGTGCACCATGACTAAATGTTCCATGCCTCCTAAAATGCTTCCCAACTGGGGTCACTTTCCAGTACCCCACGAAAAGTTGTGCAAAATGGATGTACCGAATATTCCCTAAAAAGGACAGGCAGAGGAATTTCTGAGACAAAATATTAATGTATGTTTTTCTAAAAGATAACCTACAACCCACAGCTCTTATCCAACAGGTCTCCAATCAAGCCATATTTGTGACCACCTTTGAGGTGGTGTGCCACCTCTTCTGTAACAGCCCTTACAAAGCCCCACCTCACTTACACTTACTTTGAACCAAATGCTAGTATTTCAATTGCACTACACAGCACACTCTTGCACAACACATGGTACCAACACATGACCTCTCACGAAAACAGGTAGGTTTAAGGGTCTGAGTGAAAGTTAACAGACCAACATGGACAGGTCCCCCTACTATATCTGCACAAACAATGAGTCCACGGGTCTGGTGAAAAAAGAGGAAAAAAGAAACTATGGAAAACTGAATGATAATACTCAACAGGACCACTATCTATATAGAAAGTCCCCTTAAAGAGGACCTAATCCCATCACCCACCGAAGTGGCATCCTTCATCATATGGGATCTCCTCTTAACCGCAACCTAGTGCGGTTAAGGAGCTACAACTCCTTGCAAATGTCAAAGGAGGAGCTCGCGGATGTTTTAAGATGTACGAGGAGGACTAGATCTCCTAAAGATCGATGAGGCTGCCCATAGTGTAGTGAAACATTTGTGTGTTGCAGTGTCAATAAAGAGTGAAGTTAAAAATTGACTACGAGGAGGAAAAGTATTTATAAAGAGTCTCCAGGTGTCAAGGTTAAAACAACAGCAGAAGCGCGGTCTAAGCAAATTGGCAAACGCGCGGGTGAAAAAACAGAAGGGCGGTCTACATGTTTCAGCCACCTTAGATCAAACCTGTGATCATGGCTTTCTTCAGGACCATAATGTATAACTACTACAGCTAATTCGTGTGACTAATACATGAATGCGTGAAGGTTAATCACAAAGACAAAAAACAACAAATAGTGGAACGATACAACTAACTGTATACCTGTGTATTGTATTGTTCAGAAAACACTACAGGTATACTAGGCAATCACCCGTATCAAATCGAGGATACCACCCACCGCTGTTTGTTGGTTTGTTCCTCTTTTTTCACCAGACCCCTGGACTCATTGTTTGTACCAACACATGACCACCATGGGCGCCCAGATGTCAGCTAGGTCATGCTATGTCTGGTCACTGATATCCCACATCGTGGGCATAGACAGACTTTACCGCTAACAAGAAGTAGCACCTGAAAAAGCAAAATGTCTCATCCACCTGTACCTATGTAGGATTAGGGCCAGAATACAACCCAGTAGTGTAGAACCTCATAGGGTAGTGGTAAACATCACCCGGTATAAAATCAACCCCAGCGTTACACTTTTTCACTGAGCCTAGTGACATTCAAACTAAGCTAGACAGGATGCACAGGTGGGGCACCATATGGGAAGACACAGTATGGCCCTGAGATTTTCCAGAGAAGAGGTTCTTGGAGGTAGCAAGACCATCGCATAAGTGCAGAAACATGTCTGCTTCTGCCTCTCTCTGTGGTCCCAGGGTGGCCCTTAGCGTATCTGGGTCAGTATTCTTTAATAACGAGGGAACCCCAAACATGGAGTTCTTGTGCAGGGCCATTCACCTAGACGATTCAGGGTGAAATGAGTCTAGAAGGGAAAGGTTGAATGCCTGCATAGATTCCCCATGTCAGGAATTCTGAGCCACTGCGATAGATAGGTACACGTGGCTAGAAGGCAAGGGGCAAACCCTAATTGTACAGACTTACACTGTACTCTTTGCGTTTCAGAGGCAAAGGAACAATCTCACTTGATACAAATGGGAATTGTGAAGCAGTACTGTACGTACCAGCTGTGCAATGGGGCAGCTATGTGTTGATGGATACATATTGGCAATGTGGCGAGTTTACCTACACCCAGCTCATATCCGGATGGCGGAGCCTCTGCACCCTCATAATCATACAAATCCCAACATCCGCTGCCAAGAAAACATCAGGCTCGAGAAAAACGAACTGCTGTTTACTTTGGCTGGGCTCAGTACAAGGATATTCCGGAAGAATTCAGACTGTTTTCTGGCACTCAAGCAAATGCAGGAGGGTCCAAACCCTTCTTCACATTGCATACAAAGGTGAACGCCCACTGGTTACAAATAACCAGCTGGGAAATGCTGAAGATGATCAATGATACTGAGCTCGGTCTCAATGCAATCAAGAAAGAGCTAAGAGGCATCCACCTCATGGTGTAGGACTTGATGACCGCAATGGGAGGTGCTGTGTGTGAAAAGATCACTGCGTTCCCCTGTGCTTTTATCCCAGGAAACAACATGGATAACAGGACATTGGGTCTTGTCTAGCATTCAATCGTCTACCAGCTGACATAAAGAAGAAGGGAGGTGCCCTTAAGCAGACCTGGTTTATAGACTTATTTTCCTGGTGCACCAAATGGGTGACTAAACTGGGCCTGTCATTACTTCCCATTTCTCTTTTTGTGCTGTTTTTGTGTGGTTTCCTGAAAGTGGGGGTTTCCATGCAGTCCTCAAGTTAGGTAGAATGCAAGTAACTAGGGAATTAGTAATAGACACAAGATATACACAGCAAACCTTGAATAATGTAACTATCATGAAGTATGGGGTAAATGATGTAGTTGAAAATAGGGTAATGTTAATATTGTTAAATATGATGTCGATGTACACCATGATGTATGTACAGATAATAATAAACTCTAAATTGTTGAATTGTGACCAGTAGCATGTTCCCCACTGAAATTCTGCGCTAACTGCACCTTGAGGTCAGCATGGGCGTAGCCATTTTATTTTGGCTGCTTTTGTTCTCGTTTCATTGCTGACTTTAAAATGCATCCCAGGCCTCTTCCTTGAGTCCAACTCCTTTTAATATTTTTGTAACACCGCTGGATGCCCTGGTTAAATAATTTTGTCTTTCAATTGTTTCATATAAGGACGGCACTCAAATTGTCGTGTCCCTTTTCTGAAATGGTCCTGTCATGAATGAGTTGTTCTGGGTGTGCATGCGAGAAGTTGGTGCCTGGATGGATGTGAACTGCCTTAAGTTGAACTCTGTAAAAATGGAGGTCATCCTTTTTGGTAAGGACACTTCATTTTGTAATCCTTCCTGGGGGCCGGATGAATTGGGTCATCTTCCGGTTCCTGCGAAAACGGTGAAAAACCTAGGAATCCTGGTAGATGTTAAACTTAAATACAAAGAACAAGTTAACAAGGTAATTTCTACAACCTTCGTTGTGCTACACATGAAAGGGAACTAAGAACTGTTTCTTCTGCCTATACTACTAGAAACACTGGTCCTTTACCTTGGAATTTCCAGGGTGGACTACAGCAACAGTCTTTATGTCAATCTACCCAGTGCACTTCTGAAAAAATTGCAGATGTTACAAAATACAGCAGCAAGATTGCTGACGAAAATCCTGAGGTTCCTGTCAGACTCAAAGGGTTTGGTGAGGCTTCATTGGCTTCATTTGCTCCCTGTCTATCAAAGGAATCTCTTTAAAGCGCTCTGCATCACCTATAAAGCACTTCAGGGACAAGTGGCAGCCTTCTGAAGAAAAAATCTTCGAAGATAACAAGACTCTTAGGCCCAGTTCAGCTATGAATTTTGTGGTGCTTCCCTACAAGCTCTCCTCTTGGGGAGGTAGGAGCTTTTTGATCTGTACAACTCAAAACTGGAACAGGATTCCCTTGGAAATTCAATCAGCCCCTCTCTCTGGAGTTTCCACAAGCTTTTAAAAACCTGTTTTTTCACTAAACACTAACTCTTTCCTCAATGTTTCTTTATCTCTTAGCGCAGAGGCACCTCCAGGTATTTGTATGCGCTTTACAAAACTCAAATCAATCTAACCCGGTCTGCTGTTTTCTAACCTGATACTGAACTTTTTTGTTATTATAATAAACTTTAATTACCTTTGTTGAATTCACCCGATACTTACCCACTGGCCCAGCATTGTAATCATGCAAGGTCGAAGCCCACCTGCGCTTCTTCAAAAGACCAGATTTTTGGCCTTGTGACTAGATCCGGATTTCTGTCTTCAAAGGAATGTACAACTGTTTTATAACACCACATGTAATGTATAAAATGACGGCCAAAACCAATGTACTTTGAGACAGTCTTCAGACACCAACTCTGTTGCCTGTTCTCTCTGCTGCTGTGTTTAATTAAACAAACTGTTTCTGTTTTGCCAAACACCTCATGTCTTTCATTTTTTTCACGTTAAATTCATATTTGAGTAACAATGTAATCTTTGACGAACAGTACGAGATAATGTATAGTATCTTTGTTGTGTCAGAAACTTTGCATTGCCATTCCTATTAGCACTTGAGTGTTGGATTTGGTCTAAACCTTCTTTACCTTTGCTCTGTCCGACTCTACTTGAGGGCTAAAATGAGTGTTTGTGCAAAGGGGAGCTGCATGTAATGACACTTGCCTCACAGTAGTTCATCACTTACTTCTTTGTCCCTGTGATTTAAGGGCGAGGAGCAGATATTGATGCTAGGATTTGATGTTTGCATGTGTGTGTGTGAGCTCAGATGGTGAAGGACCTCCTATGCGTTGATACTGAGGCAGCAGGTCATTTTATTAGGAATTAGCCTCTTTGATCTGTGCTGTTCCTTGCTTGTTGTGGCCATTTACTTTACATTGTTAATTTCTGTGTTCACTTTGCTCCTGATAAAAGCTGCATTCTGTACCACGCATTTGTGCTGAGTGCTGTCCGTTTACATTTAAGTGTTTGACTATTGATGATTGGCCGTGGTAATTGGGCTTTCTTCAACTGGAGGTGCTGCTGGCAGTACAATCACAACGGTGGAACCGGGTCTTATTTTAATGTGACGATGAAGCTGGTGTAATTGCCATTTGTAAGTGTGAGCACAATTCGTAAATCGTTTTACCAGCTAAACAAGGAGATATTCTTATCTGTGTCAAGCATGCTTGACTCGCTGGGTCACTTAGCTATGTTCACTCTTAAAATGAAGAAAGGAACACAGCGAGCCATGCAATTTCCCTACGTTTGTGCGCGTGCCTTCAAATAAGTTGTGCGCTGCAAATACAGCATCCACCCTGAGCATGCGTTCTTCGCCAAATTGTCTTTAGGCAGCATTGCAAAAGCTTTCGGAATAATCATGACAACAATATCCTGCAGAAAGCTAGGCAAAACATAGGGACTGTAGTTAAGTAATTACGCGCTTTTGACGCAGAAACCCCGCATTATTTACTAGCACATCTTGCCCAACAGAGGTTGCAACCTCACGAGGCTGATGTTAGTTTTGGGCAGCGATGCAACAAGGCGGGAACAATATTCCGAAGTCTTCCGGAAAGAGACAAATAATGCCTGTGGTAGCCAGCTCCGGGAAGTCAAGACCTAAATAACTGTTCCGCCTCCTCTACCTTAGAGACAAATTAACATTAGGCTTTAGAAGAAGTGTACAACAAAAAGAGTTTCATAGCAGTAGAGATTATTCATAATTAAAAGGAATTATGCACTTTTGCATTGTGTTACTTGAAAGTGATTATAAATTAATGTGTTGCTATTAGGAATGTACAACAAATGGAAAATAAAGTCGACCTGTGAGAAGTTAAATGGACCCATTAAGTATTAAATCACGTGATTGCGTTATTGCAATGCACAGCCTGCTTTTTTTTTTATAGCAGGATGGGATTCTAAGCACATTATTTATGTCTTCATTATTTTTTACATTAATAATACACATGCAAAACGCTTTACACATGTTAGTCTCTTAGGCGTACAGTTATGTCCCATGTTACAAAAAGATACCTGTAGACACTTGTGCGTTATTTTGTTAGGATTCTCGCATTTTGTGGCATGAAAGGTACATAAATACGCCCGTTTGATGGATGACAATTTATATAGTAGTCAACTAGGAAACTAAGGGTCTTATTTATGAGAGGCCTGAGCTGCCTGAGCGTCACATTTTCTGACGTTGTGGGGGCGTAAACCTCTCACCATATCTATGAGGCAACGCAAAGCCACTTAGCGTGGCTTTGCATGGCTTCATAGATATGGAGTAAGGCAAAGCAGCACAAGTCACTGTGTTACCTTACTATGCGCTAGGGAGGCATTCTTTGTGCGTTACAGTGGGTTTTTTCCCACGCAACACCCATGGATTTTGACGCTGCCCAATATTTAATTAATCACGTAAACTCAGGCAGTGCCAAAACCTTACTCCTCCCCAGAGCAGGTGTAACAAGGAGAAATATTTGTATTTCTCCTTGTTTTCTTTCCCTCTGTGATGCATTCTGTGAAAATCCTCTCAGGATTGCTTTTGTACAGGAAGGTACCCTTTCCTGCACAAAACAATCCTGCCTGCAGTGCAGACACCCTTGCACCATGGTGCAAGAGTGCCCGCGTTGGTGCTAGGCAGCAAATTGTGCACCAGTGCAGGGGGAAAGGACAGGAATGGATCATATTTCATGCATGCATGCATTTCTGGCCCTTCACATTGATGTACGTAGTACGTAGCACAATACTCAAGGACATGCCATTGCTTGGTTTGGTGTTAATATGTTTAGGAATTTTTAAAAAATGAGCATGGAAAAAGTGTTTTAGTCTGAGCACAAACAGATTAAATTTTAGTGATATCATGATAGCCAATCTGAACCTGTGCTTGCTTGCCTCCTATGAGCCCAACATTAAAACAACATTCAAACCTGATTGTATGAAAAATCCAAAGCCAGGTTCACAAATCTGAAAATCTCTTATGCTAGACACATTTAGAAAAAATCAGTTTTTTTCCACTATAACACAAATCTGCGCTTTGGTCCTCGAGTCCCGAAAAATAGATTTAAAAGAGCCAAATGCAGGCAGCAGTAGAACCTCATACACCCTGGCTCAGTTGCAAGGGTCTCTCTCCAAATGGCCCACAAAATAAAAAGTATATGTTTTTGTGGGGTTTGTGGACCCTGAAGCAGAATTCCCAGCTCCCAGCACAGCATTTGCATTCCACAAAACCTTACCTTGCAACATCCACAAATCTGTGGAAATAGGTCCTTGTCCTTTGTTGGACCTCTTGAAGGATGTAAGTAGTAGGGGTGTGCCACCCACAAAGGGTGTGGCACAGGACGTTGTTTTCAGCCTGGCCCCATGGTAATCTTTGCTATGCATGGCTGAAGGTCTTGTACAGTAATGGTTGGCCACTAGTTGAAGATAGGGTGCAAGTTTTGGCAACAGGTCATGCTCCGCAGCAAACTCCTGCTTCACTTGGCTAAAGTGATGCAATGCAGGGTTTTGCTGCCTTCAGCAGGTTGGTTCGTACTGTGCACAGCTGAAGTCCGTGCTCAGTGCCAGTTACCCCTATACAAAAGGAGAGGTCCAAAAAAAGTTCCTTGTAGAATATGATAAAAAACACCTAGACATTATATTCATTACTTTTAATGTATACTCTCACAAAGCAGTAGAAAATACACAAATGTATTATAGGTACTTTAGGGCACAAGTTATAGTTACTTGTGATAACTTTATCTGGTGCTTTTCAGTGGATTTGTGTGCTTAAAACAATATGTTTTAACTGACATTTTCACCTAAATATAGCATCTCTTTAACCTTTGGTTTTTTCAGTGTCATGCACAGCGTGAGGTTGGGTGAGGGCCACTGAGTATTTATCATGAGGACCACGTTTCCATAGGAAAAGCATTTATTGATGTGCTAATAACTTTGTCACAGTTTAACCAATCTCCACAAAACTTTCCCCCAAAAAGTTACATCCATCTAAAATTCTTCATCTGAAGTTTTGTGGTGATCCATGAAGGGGGCACTGAGAAAATGGGGGGTCCCAAAATGCATTTTCCTTATGCAATTTTCCATTGGAAAATTAAACAACAAAAATGGATAGAAGGAATTACAGAAAAGCTGGCTAAAAGTTAAATCTTGGTACAGAAAGTGTGCTTTTTGTGATTTGGTGTAAATCCATTCAGTAGTTTTTGAGATATTAAGCTGTAAAATGTATGTATATATAGGGCAGTGGAAGATCTGATGTCACAACATATCTAAAGCTTAAGTCTGATTGGCAGTCACCACATCAACAAAGGTGCAGGCAGCAGCCATTTTAGATCATGGGGACTCAGACCCTTGTCCTACTAAATGTTTTAAAAAAACCATATCATGAGGCAGGGTAGGGATATCCTGCCCCCTCTAAAACTGTTGGAGGGTCCAAGGAGTGTTTAACTGGCAGCAGCTGTGAGGTACCCCTTCCCCAGCCCCAGGGCATGTGTCGGGATACTGATGGATGTTAAATGTACTTACGTAAAACAACATATATCCTTTAATCTGTCATATTTAAATCGTTTTCTGAAGTAACCGGACCATTGACCACAACATGTAGTGCTATTTGCCTTGGTGTCGGGTGACTCAAAACATTAGCGCTGCTGTCGGACCCCACCAAGCACCTGTGGCTGCAATCTTGACTGAAACCGTCTCTGAATACATGACTTAACTTGAATGGGACGCGTTTCCAGCCTGAAGGAAAGAGACGGGAAGAAGCTGCCACCGCGCTGGGGAGGGGAACGCGTGCTTTTCCGCACCGCACCCAGGAGGTATTTGGGGCAGCCAGGGTGAGGCTGGGAAGATGAGAGGGGCGCCGGGACGGGCAAGGTGCGAGCAAAGGACCATGGACTAGGAGCCGCCTGCCGTCGCTGGAAGGGGTATCTCAGCTGGGCATATCCAACGCGCATCGATCGCGTCGCAGGCTGCTCCGGGGAACGCAGATATCTGTCTTACTGCCTGACCTTTTTGCCCATTGAGCGCGAGGACGCGCTAATTCCACAATAGTGCTACCTTCCCGAAGAGTGTGTAGCCGTGCTCCTGTTGCTTTCCTTTCGCCTGGCTTCGAGCATGAAGACAAAGCCGTGCCCCAGCTGACTTCCTTTCTCCCAGCTCAGAGCGCGAGGATGAAGCCCCGCTCCAACTGCTTTCATTATTTCCCCGAGTAGAGCGCAAGGAAGAGGACGCGTTGTTATTTGATGGATAAGCGTCAAAACGCTCTGAGTGCAGATCTTTGTGCAAGCTAACAAACTGCTCTTTTCTTTTTTTTTTTTGTTGTTCTCACTATGTTGTTGCCCTAAACGACGTGGACTGCGGATACATTGTAGCTCCTGGGACTCTGCATTCCCCTTCTGTATCTCTTGATCGCTCTATGTAGTAATAGAGCCTGTAAGCAGCTTTGCATCTGCCGGAAGTGGTCTGCTTAGGTTTGCTGGATCTGCTTAGGTTTGCTGGAAAATGAGCAAACGCAGGGGAGCAGCTGGGACACTGGACGCTTTTCTTGTGAGGGCTGAGTCTCTGTTAACCCATGAAATTGAACTTACAGAGCGTCATCTCTCCCTCGACCCTGTATCCTTACAATCTCGTTTATCATTTGGTGGTTTGACAACAGATAGTGTAACTTGCACAACTCCCACTAACGTGCCGTTAACGAATGCATGCACTGCTCCCACAAGTCTATCTACACCGGATTTGGGAGCTTCTAGTAAGGATGTCCCGGACGTACCTAGTCTTAACACCAGAGCACGGGTGGCATGCCCAGAAAGGAATCCCAAAGTGAAATCACAAATCGTCAAAACTGCAAAAAGAAAGACCAAGACCAAACCTATTAAAGTCCGCCAACTTGTTAATAATGCATTAAATCAGGTGGTGATTCCTAATGTCTCTGTGGGCATACAGACTGATGTTTTCCCCAACTTTGCCTGCAATGATCTTAATATAGATCTTAATATAGACACCATGGTAGCTGCTGCTGATACCAAACTTGCAGTAGAATCTATCGGAAATGCCCTGGCAAACCTCAAGGATTTAATTAAAGTGAATTTTGACGCACTTTGGGGGAAACTGGAGCATCCGGACTCTGAATTGGCCAACCTGAAGGGGAGGAAGGTGGATTCTGCTCCTAACGATGGTGGTGGAGGAATTTCCTCAATTCCCCTGGGTGGTGCACTCGGATATGAGCCACAATCCAGTCTTGTCCCGAACAACGATGTCACTAATTGCAGTAATTTAAATGTATTCCCAGTGCCACAATTTATTAGCGCGCAGAGGGGAAGACAGAGGGGAAGACAGGACGCTGCCCAATCTAACACAGTCAATGCCCTAGGTAGCATTAATTTTACCCAGCTACAGACTAGTGCCTCCGTAAGCGACCAGAGCATGAGAAAGGATATTTCTAGTAGTCTTGGGAAGGCCCGTTTGAGGCCAAATTCTGATGTGTTAAGCTTACCTTCCGCCTCTTGTCCCTACGTGCTGGTGTTGGCTGGGGTTCCTAATTTAGTGGAGGACCAAAGGGAGTCTTGGGTAGACCTGCGTAATAAGTCCGTAGACTGGCTTTGTAAATATAAGGGTTTTCAACCCTTCTAACATGAATGACATTCTTATGGCCAGAAGAGTAGCGTGGGTTGGTCAGTCTGCCAAGAATATAAACGGTGACTGCATTGTTTTGAATTTTCATAGACCTCATATGGTTCACCGCCTGCTGAATATTTTTGAGCATCACTCCGCACAAAATACCTGTATTAGCGCGCTCCCTTGGGCTATTTTTACAAACCACCTTTTAAACCAGGTAGGGACACTTACGTCCTCCCTTTGCTAAACAATAGGTTTAATGCGCTTTCTAGCTTAGATGCACAGGATTGACAACCACCATTAACGACTGACCAACAGCGCCATCTGCCCTATTTGGCAGATCTTCCTGCTACCATAGTACCAACCCATAATGGTAATGAAAAGTCACTCCGATTTGAGACGGTTTCTCCAGTTACTCTGGCATTGACTTATAACGCCAATGATAAGCCATCCTTAATTAAAAGCAGTATTGGAGCAGACTTGAATATCTTAAGTTGGAATGTGGCAGGGTTGCAGTCTAAGCTTGGTGACCAGGATTGGTTGTGCCTAGTTAAGGAACAGGATGTAGTTATGTTCCAGGAAACTTGGGCTACACATGACTTGCATATTGAGGGGTTCCATTGCATTAGCGTAGCGGCATCCCATCACAAACCGTGCCGCCCCTCGGGGGGACTTTTTATTGGTCTTAATGTAGCAGCTGGAGGGAGATTTAAGGTCTTACCAACTAATAGTTCTAATTATCAAGTTGTATTTTATAAAAGAAGAGTTTCTTTTAATTTGGTGAATTTTTATAATAAGGATTTTCAATCCGTTCCTAATAGAAATTTTATTATGCTTTTTGATTTTATCTCTAAATTAGTTTGTCAGCAACACTTGGGCGATACTATCGGGATTATCCTAGGGGGAGATTTTAATGCAAAACTTAAAGATACACATCATGGTGTAGAGACACTTAACCAAGGTTCCTCCTCTCGTAGGGGCGCAGAGTTGGCTGCGTTCCTAAGTTCACATGACTTGGTTAACGTTATGGACCAGATGGGTCCAGTACACGCCATTAACTATCAACCCCCGACATTCAGAGGTAGGGGTCATTCCTCTACATAGATTTTGTTTTTATTTCTTCTGTGTTTGTGGATTACTTAACGGGCGCCGAGGTTATCGCTACGATTCATGGGGATCACAACCCCATTAAATTAGCATTGAAATTGGCACCTCGACCCTTGTTTCCAGTTGAATGTGGGGCTAAAGATTATCCACCGATAATTTAAGACTAATATAGAGGGGTGTTGATAGTGATGAACTGTTTAAGTTACTAGTGAAGGATAATCTGCCCCTTATTAACTCATGTCTGTTATTCAAAACTCCGCACCTAGAGAGAGTCAATGATTTCTCTAAACTTTGAACGGTCATCAAAACCTTTCTGTCGAAGCCCGCTTCTTTGAGGAAACAGGGCCCTAGATGGTTTGATGACAAATGTACATTGGCGAATAGGAACCTACGTAGGGCCCTTTCAGCCAAACCCAGGTGTGCCCCAGATGTGAAATTGGCAAGGCAGAATTATAATGCAGCGGTTAGCATCAGGAAGGGAGTACTCTTATACGATTGTTGGGAAACCTTATCTCAGGCAGCCATGAATAAAAAGGGTAAAATGTTTTGGTCTGCTGTAAGGGATCTCCGATCCACAGAACAGTTACTAACACCCATCAGCTGCACCATATCCAGTGAATCTTGGGTAAACCACTTTTGTAATATTTACGCCACTTCATCGGATATGGACCTGTACGAATTTGGCCCATAGGCTGGCACCCAGATAACACTCCCCGAAGTAGAGGAAGCAATTCATCACAGCATCGGGAATAAGGCCCCCGGCCTAGATGGGTTACCGATAGATTTAATTAAATGGAACCCGGATTTCTGGGCCCCGCTCCTTTTGAATGTTTTTAACAATTTAATGCACGCCCCGCTACCTAGCACCTGGGCAAAGAGCATTATTGTCCCTATATTTAAAAAGGGGGATCTGTCTCAGCCTAGCAATTATAGGCCGATCTCATTGATTGATAATACCCTTAAAATTTTGGGCAGAGTTTTATACAAAAAGATCCTGGAATGGTCAGAGGAGTGTAGTATTCTAGAGCCTTGCCAGTTAGGTTTCCGTAGCAAGGTTGGTACTAATGAACAATGCCTTAATCTCAACCTTGTAATTGGGAAGTATACTATCGCTCGGAACTCCCCGGTCTATTTGACCTTTATGGATTTGTCCTCAGCATTTGACCTTGTGAACAGGTCAAGGCTGTGGGCTATCCTACTGGCCTATGGGCTGGATGAGCCACTAGTTCATTTTCTGACATATCTCCATAAAGACCTCGAGGCTCAGGTGAGGATAGGTAGTGGGGGAGAGGTTTTGGGAGTCATTAAGGTCGGAAGGGGGGTCAGGCAGAGATGTGTCCTAGCCCCCCTCCCTTTTATTATTTATATTAATGGTCTAAATAAGTCTTTGGTACCTATGACCCAAGATGTCCCCATGATTCTCGGGAGACCTCTTCCTGTACTACTTTACGCAGATGATGCGGTTCTTATAGGCCGCACTCCTAATTCTTTACGTATCCAAGTACAGTCCTTTGTTAAATTCATGGATAGTTTGGACTTGCACGTAAATTTAAAAAAATCATTTTTAACGTCCTGTGGCCCTAGAAAACGCCAGCTTAGTTCTATTGTTGCCGGCAATCAAAAATTGACAAGTACCTGTAAATTTCCTTATCTCGGAGTAGTCTTTGCTGCGAACGGCTCCTGGACTGAGCATCTTACTCAGTCCAGGAGCAAG
Source organism: Triturus cristatus (assembly GCF_964204655.1). Lineage (NCBI taxonomy): Eukaryota > Metazoa > Chordata > Amphibia > Caudata > Salamandridae > Triturus > Triturus cristatus. The sequence goes on along the minus strand of NC_140590.1, from coordinate 906,779,691 downwards.
TTCTCAAAGACTATTAATTCTATTTTTAGTTTTCCCCGCCCAAAGAACACAGGTGCTATTTTAGCTATTTAAAAAAAAATTAAATTACAATGTGTCCCTGTGGCCACGTACGGAGCTGAGGGCATCGCAGATAGTTCCTGCATTCAGCGGGAAGAAAACCGGTTTTGTAGAAAGCTGTTGAGTATCCTAATCTCGACCCCACAATACATTTGCCACAAGGAATTGAATTTAAATGATATATCTGATTTCATACGCGCTCGCCCACCTCTCTTCTGGCTATCAGTCTGGAAGAATCAGGCAGCTACCTTAACTAAAAACATCATAACAGACTGTTTGAAGTGTGAGAAGGGGATGGATATTCCTTGGCTATCTGGAGTGTATCAAAGCTTATGCAGCGTCAATAAGGGCTGCATATTCTTATATCCTAGTGAAGCAGAAACTGTAAATAAAAGAGAACTTAGAATCGCTCTTTATTCATTATATAACACCGTAAGAACTGTGACGGAATCAAATAAACCTACTGTTTCCAGTTATATGGCCTACGAACAGCACTGCTACCCCCTACCAAATTATCTCACCTTACCTATGAGTCGGTGGGAAAGGAGCCTCTTATTCCACCTGAGGGCTGGGACAGTTAAATTTGCTTTGTGTTTCTCATTGGGTTATCATCCGAAACTCGATTCACTACCCTGCCCATGTGACGGAGTGAGTGGCCAATCAATTCAACACTTTCTGTTTTTCTGCTAATATTACATGAAATATATCAAGTGGCTTCTTTTCCCATTTTTTAATAAGAGCAGGCCTATTAGTTTGCTTTCTGCTTATTCATATATGCTTGCCTTGGCTAATGAAGACCTGGTTTTTCGTCTAAGCACATTTTTGAGAATTGCAACCAGGGCGCGTAAGACAATGTCTAATCACTGAGTTTTATTCTTAGCCATCGATTGGATTGGTTTTATATATTAGTGATTTATTTATTATTTAGAACTCTTGTTTTATTCTGTCATCCAAATTTTATGATATTGTGTTTATACAACTGTAATTCTAACTATTATGTATTGTTACTTTTTTCCCTGTCATTTTTAACCATTGTACTTTTATGGATACTATGTTTATCCGAATAAAGTTTTGTGAACTGAACTGAACTGTTGGAGGGTTTCAGAGACCCCAGGGGCCAAAAACATAATATTTTATTATCAGGTCGTATAGTATTATTGGATCCACAAACCTGATAAAAAGAGGTAGCTCCCAAGCCATTTTTAGGCCTCAGAGACCCCATCCCCCAGGGCTGGTGTTTTTTTTTTTAATGGCGAAGGTGGCATGCAGTTCCTCTCCCGAGCTTTTAAAAGGGTACCGAGGCCCCACCCACCAGGTCTGAAAACATATTTAGGGGAGGGGTCATGCCCCCCTTCTCTGAGGCATTACTAGGCCCTGGAGACACCATCTCCCAAGGTCACAACACTTTGAAATTGCGTGGGTGCCCCAGTGGCCACCAAGAAATTCTCTAGAAATTAGAGCCCATGCGGTGCTGGGGAGCCAGAGAGCCCCCAGTGACCCTGCTGGCTTCCCAGCCTGTACCTATTGCAAACCAGCAGGGATTTGAAGCACTCCTGTGCTCTTGGATGCAGGGATGGGGGTTGGGTCCACAGTGCACTGATGCCTAGGGCCACTGGCTGGCTCAGTGAGAGAAGTCCACACACCCTCCCTAAAGCCAGAGGTTCATTTGTGACTCGGGAGGTGGCGCACCCCCCATGCTCATTAAAAAAATAGATTGGCCTCAGGGGCATCGGGTCCCACGGCCATAAATAGGTTTACGGAAGAGCGGCACACTCCATAATCCCAAACAAAAAAACTGTTATTGTGAAATGAGCTGAGTGCTCATTTCACCTTCGCTGTTCCAGCTGGGGAGTGTCCCATAATGCCTGCAAGTGCTTCTCTAAAAATATCTTTTAGGTCCTGGTGGTGCCCCTAGAAGGGATAGTGGCACCACCAAGCATTTTCTTTAATGTTGTAGAGAACTTCAGAGAGTGCAGCAGCCCCTCAGTAACTTAAAAAAAGCCACAGTAAGTCTCTTCGGTCATTGAATCTATGACCCCAAGAGAGCTTACGCGATTTTTGTTAATGCACCTCGAGCTGGATTTGTATGCTCTTGAGCTGGAGTGGAGGTACCTCTAGTGGTTGGTTCTATTGTTACATTTTGTTACCTGAAGATGTAAAAATTATACTTAAAAACATGTTTATGTGACTTTATAAAATATACATTTGATTTTGATTATTGGTCATTGTTTTGGCAAAGACAAGAGGTCTGCTTTATATATGTTGATGTGCCGACCCCTTGATGAAGCCAAGAGGCTCACTTTTTATATTTTAGTGTTCTGACTCTTTGACAGATGCAGTAGGTATGCTGTACTTAAAATGACACCCTTTATAGTGTTGCATTAAATAGTAAGCTTTACACGCAACCCCACACAGCTCATGGCTTAAGGCTATGCACAGCGGGAGGGTATACGGCGCCTGGTGGGAATTTGGAGAAGGGCCTGGTCACAGTTCAGTGCATGTCAGTGAAAAATAAAATTATATATAGATGATATACTTTGGTGAAAATGTTAGTTAAATTAGACTTTTTGGAAAAAAACAAAACCACTAAAATTCACCAGTTTTAGTTATCTCAAGTAACTATAACTCATGCCCTACAGTAACTATAACTCAAGCCCTCATCATGCACTGCTTCTTACCTCACATTTTACATTGCTTATGGATAGGATAGGATAAAATTTATATAGCGCACGAATGCCGAAGCGTCTTGGAGCTGGTAAGCAAAGAGGGAAGACATAATCCTCAAATACGATCCTCTTGGAAGAGCCGTGTCTTTAACAGTTTTCTAAACGCTTGATGATTTTCTGTTAGTTTTAAAGAGCAGGAAAGCTTATTCCAAAGTCCAGCAGCACGGACTGAGAAAGCTCTGCCGCCCCATCTGACTTTCCTGATCCGATTGATCTTGATGAGACTCCGAGTGCTGGACCTTAGCACACGGCCAGAAGTATAGGGGATAAATAATTTCTGAACATCCTTGGCTCCCCCACCGAAGACAGCCTTATGTACTAGGCATATAGACTTGAAGTCTATACGTTGTTGAACAGGGAGCCGATGTAATGTTTTAATTCCCCCTGAGATAGATTGATCTCTTGGGACGTTCAGTAATAGCCTTGCCGCAGCATTCTGGAGAGTCTGCAACCTCTTTATCTGCGTCTTATTTATCCCTAACAGTAAGGCGTTGCAATAGTCCAATCTGGGCAGCACAAGGGCAACTACAACAGTCTTACGAAGATCTGGTTCGATGAAAGGGAAAATCTTACGCAGAGTCCTTATTATAAAGGAACAAGATGACGTAAGGCTGTTGACATGCGCTGAAAAGTTTAACTGGTTGTCGAACAACACACCCAGATTTCTTACTTTGGGCACGGGGCAGGGACACTCCCCGGCCCCAACCGGCCACCATGATCCGTTCCACAGGGGACTCCCCTGGCCAAACTCGATAATCTCCGTCTTCTCGGTGTTGATCTTCAAGTAACTCTCCCGCATCCAGCTCATAATTTCACACAGGCAACTATGGAATTTAAAAGCCATGTCATTAGATTGTTTAGCCGCGGAGATTATGAGCTGGGAATCATCAGCATAGGAGACGATCGTGAAGCCATGCTTCCTAATGAGCTTGGCCAGAGGAGTCACATAGATATTAAACAGCGTAGGTGACAGCGCTGAACCCTGCGGAACACCACATGGCAGATGAAAACTGTCAGACTGCAACCCGTCCCATAGCAGACTATGCTCCCTACCTTCCAGAAAAGAAGAGAGAAGGGACAGCGCAGACCCCTGAATGCTAATTTCCTGAAGCCTTCGGATCAACACCGCATGGTTTATGGTGTCGAAGGCAGCCGACAGGTCCAACATCACAAGGATTGCCTTGCCTCCCCTATCCACTATACTGCAAATTTCCTCTGCTGGGCACAAGAAGTTCTGACTCCGTGGAAGGTTGTGCACGGAAACCGTGCTGAGAGGAGTCAATCAAATTGTGGAAGCTTAGATATTCTGTCAATGATCGGTTTAACTCCCTCTCCAAAATGTTGGCTACAATAGGCAGTACAGTGATTGGGAGGTAGTTCTTTAATATGTGGGGGTCCAATGTAGGCTTTTTTAGCAGCGGTCTGATTATTGCCGTCTTCCAGCTTAGAGGGTAGCTGCTGGACTCGATTACTTGATTGATTAGGGAAGATAGTTCTCCTGCAATCAAATCTGTAGCAAGATGCATAATTGAAGGGGGGCAGGGATCCTTGGGTGAGCCTGATTTAGTTAAAGTAACCAGTCTACACGTTTCCTCTCTTGTAATAGGGGCAAAATTCCTAAGGCCAATATGGCCCTCAGTACTGGTTGTCAGCCACTGCCCACGACTCTCCGAACTAGGGTCCAGACTCATAAAATCCTTATAAATTACATGCACATTATCCTGAAAGTACACAGCAAGCTTTTGACATGTTTCTTGGTCTGGCCGATAAGTGTTGTCCTGAGGGGGCTTAGACAAAGCAGTGATTGTCTTAAAAAGCTCCTTGGCCAAATTCCCATGACATCATTGACAACATCACTGCAACATCTGAAATTACATCATTCAATTAATCAATCTGGACTTGTAAAGCACAGTTAATCATTCGTGAGGGTATCCAGGTGCTGAGAGTTTTGTTGGAGGGGGCTCAGTTGAATAGCCAGATCTTGAGTCCTTTCCTGAATCCCAGTAGAGAGTATGAGGTAAATAGGTAAAGTAGGAGGTCATTCTAGGACTTTGCAGCGAGGTAGGAGAAGGAGCATCCTCCACTGTTGCTGAAGCGAATGAGGGGGGTATGGTAGAGGCAGAGTGAAGTGGAGCACAAATGTCTGGAGGAAAAGGTGGAATTTCTGTTGGTGGTTGATGTACGCTGGTCCCTGGTTGTGGAGGGCATTGAAGGTGTAGATCAACATCTTGAGCTGGCATATTTTCTGAATAGGGAGCCAGTGGATTTTATTGAGGTAGGGGGTGATATGAGTCCTTTTTGGGAGGTCTAGGATGAGCCTGGCCGCATAGTTCTCTATTATTTGCAGTCTCTTGAGGAGGTGAGACGTGATTCCTACTTAGAGTGCATTCCTGTAGTCCAGTCGGCTGGTGCCAAGGGCTTCTGTGAAGGTCTGTCTGGTGTAGATGGGGAGCCACTTGATTATCTTGAGGAGCATGCGAAGGGTGAGGAAGCAGGAGGATGAAACTGCATTGACCTGTCTTTTCATAGTGAGTTTATTTTCCAGAATGATGCCGAGATTGCAGGCGTGGTCGGTCAGAGTGGGTGAGGCTCCAAGTTCTTGGGACCACCAGGTGTCATTTCATGGGGGGGGCATGGTTCCCGAAGGTCAGCACTTCTGTCTTGTCTGCATTGATCTCTAGGCAGTTTTCTCTAATCCCGTCAGATATGCTCATCATCAACCTGAGGAAGTTGGCCAGTGTGGCGGAGGGGTTTTCTGATTGGGAGATGATGAGCTGCGTATCATTAATTTATTGCGATCTGACGACATTGGGCAAGCTAGTAATGTGGGTGTTGAATATGGTAAGGCTGAGAGACGGACCTTGAGGGACACTTCAGATGGTGTTCTTGGGTTCCAAGGTAAGGGGAGTAAGGCAGATTCGCTGGGTTCTTCCATTGAAGAAGGAGGAGATCCACTTGAGGGTGTCTCTTTGGATTCAATGTCAAGAAGCCTTTTGATCAGGGTGTGATGTGATACTGTGTCCGATGCTGCTGAGAGGTCGAGGAAGATCAGGGTTGCTGATTTTCATCGGTCAAGTAGGGATTTGATGTCTTCTGTGGTGCAATCAGCGGGGTTTTGGTTCTGTGGATGATGTTGAATCCGAATTGGGAAGTGTTCAGAAGATTGATATTTTTCACTTGTTCTGTGAGTTGTCAGTTGATAGCCTTCTTGAGGACCTTGGTAGGGAAGAGCAGCAGAGAGATGGAGAGTAATTCTTGAGTTTGTTTGGGTTAGCAGATGGTTTCTGGAGTAGGGGCTTGACTTCTACATGTTTCCATTCTTCGGGGAAAGTGGCCATGGTGAGGGATACGTTGAAGATGTCGGTAAGCTCGCTGCTAATTGTCTTACTGCTAAGATTGGAGATGTGGTGGGGGCAGGAGTCAGTGGATGCTCCTGATTGGACAGAGTTCATGATGGCTGTGGTGTCTTGCATAGTGACCTGGTCTCAGGTATTGTGCAGGTGGTCATGATCTCAATTGTGGGAGTGAAACAGCAGAGGATGTTGGTGGGCTGGGGTTTGAAGTTTCTGTAGATGGTGGAGATCTTGTTATTGAAGAAGTCTGCCAAGCTGTCACAGAGTTTCCTGGAAGGAGTGATGATGTTTTCAGTTGCTGAGGGGCTGGAGAACTCTCTGACAACATTGAAGAGTTCCTTGCTGTGGTTAGAGCTTGCTTTGATGCGGTCAGCGAGGGCACTTCTTTTAATCTTTTTCAGGAGTTGGTGGTACTGGTTGAGGGCTGTTTTTAATGTGGTATGGTCCATGGGTTCCATGCTGGAGCACTATTTTCTTTAGAGTCGTTTGCAGGTGCATTTCATGGTTCTTAATTTTGTGGTGTACCAACTGTCTTGCTTGGAGGACCTCTTGTGGTTGATGGGTTTGATGGGTGCAACTTTATCGGCGCAATCTGTGAGGCAGAGAAGTTCTAAACTGTTTGTTCTAGCTTGGTAGTGGTATGAGGGTGGTAGGTGATGAAGGCTTCAGTTCATTTGCACTCTGAGACCTTGTTCCAGCTGCGATGTGAGGTGTAGGGTGGTGCTGAGGGAGCCTGCAATGGTAAAGTGGACGATGGTGTGGTCTGTCCAGGTGTGCTTGGTGACATGGCTATACTTGACTGTCACTGGTCATGAAGATGGAGTCAAGTGTGTGTCCCAGACTGTGAGTGGGGTTGGTGACAAGTTCGGTGGGCCCGATGTTTCTCATGCTTTCAAGGAGGTTGGGGGTGTTGATATCTTTAGGGTCGTAAAAGTGGAAATTGAAGTCGCAGGTGAAGATGTTATTTTTGGAGTTGTTGGCGAGCAGGGCGATGAAATCGAGAATGGTATTACAGAAGCAGGGGCAGGGTCTTTGAGGTTAGTAGGCAAGGGGACACTGATGGTGGTTTTGCTGTATATGCAGAGTTGGACGTTTAGGTGCTTCATGATCAGTGTCACATCATCTGTGATGGTGGTGTGGTGGATTGTTTCCTTGTGGATGATGGCAATTCCACCTCTGTGCTTGTTGATGCAGTGGTGGTGTGCAATATTGTGTCTGTTGGGCCTAGTTGAAGCAATGTCGGGTTCAGATGCAGGGTTGAGCCAAGTCTCGGTGAGTAAGATGACGTTGGGGTGACGGAGGTAATGGTGTCCCAGATCTCTGTGGCATGCTTGCAGAGAGAAGTGTGTTGAACGGAAGGCAGAGGAGATGGTCTGGGTTGGTTGTTGGTCATGGTGGCGCAGTGGTGGTCGATGTGTGCACTGCGGCTTCGGTGTTGCAGGAGAATAGGCAGTGCTAACATGTGAAAGGTCCAACCATGGCTCCTGGAGATGTGCAGCAGCAGCTGGTTTTGAGGAGTCCTGGGCCCACGGCTCGGAGCTCGGAGGTGGTGTATCTTCAGGTGCCAGAAGAGCCAGGGTACCTGGCACTGGCATGGACAGGCTCAGACGAACTTGCCTTTAGCTCACCTTTAATGCGCCGACAGCACATCTGCTGAATGCATCCACGCTGCAGCCCCAGTAGTCCTGGGAGGTTGAAGGGTCTGATAGGAGGTTGGCAGCTAGTGGGAAGGAGTGAGAAAATAATGGCAGGAGGGGTGCCAAAAGAAGAATTTGAAGCAGGGAACAGAAAAATACAGTTGAAACAAAGCAAGACACACAAACAATAACAGCATCAGAACAGTATGGCACGCAAAAATAACAATATCAGCATATCCCAATCAGAGACTCGACTTCAGGCAGAGTCCTGGAAACAAATGAGTGATACTGCAGCATTATTGACAACACTGTGTATGGTGGGCGCAAGTTATAGGCATTTTAGCACACAAGTTATAGTTACTTGCGATAACTATAACCTGTGCATTTCAGTGGTTTTGTTTGTTTAAATGGTATGCTTTAACTGACATTTTCACCTAAATATAAAGTCCCCTTTTCACCTTTAGTTTTTGTCAGTACTTTTCTAGGGTATTTGTTCATGTAAACTCAGATATTATTGCAATTCTTAACTGTTACACCTGTCAGCCTTAGGGTGGTCTTCCCTCAAACATTTTGTCTACCCCTTCCTGTATGATGATATTCGTTATTGTTTGCTTTAGGACTCCGTACACTTTACCAAAGTGCTCACTCCTTAAAACATGGTAAAACAGCCCTACACCTGATTGGCACATTTTATTTACTTATACGTCCCTAGTAAGTGGTACAACTTGTACCCAGGACCCGTAAATTAACAGCCACTAGTGCGTCTGCAGAATGTATTGTGCCACCCATTTAAGTAGTCTTGTAAAACATATCACAAACCTGCCGTTGCAGTATGCGTGCAGTTTTAAACTGCCAGTTCGACCTGGCAAAATAACCCCTTTACCTGACCTATACCCCCCTTTTTAATGTAATTAATCACATAAGTCACCCCTAAGGTAGCCCCTAAGAAGCCCATAGGCCAGCTTGCAGTGTATTCAAAAAGTTGGACATGTATTTTTAAGTTTTATATGTCCTGGTAGTCAAAATCTCCTACGTTTTCATATATAATTTTTTTTAACGTGGTTCTCCATAAAGTGCTGTAAAAATATATAGAAAAATAAAAATACATTTCTGTACATATTACCACTTTAATAGAGTGGTACTCAGTAGGAAACAACAATAAACCATACTAATTAATTATATCTAAGGCCCTAACTTAGAAGGCAGAAAAAAGTGTGGTTAAAACTACATGGCTGCATTTTTCCTTTTGTACAAACAGTCATTAGCTAATCACATGCTACTTTGTCATCAGCAGGTAGTTTAACATTATAACTTCAATAATACTTAAACTATTTACACCTCCTACCAAAAATTACCATTTACATCTAATAATCTATATTCATGCCACATGACATCTACATCCATTCACCTACTTTCAAACTGCATCTGTTTGAAGTAGCACACTCCACTCCACGGCACTCCACTCTACACCATTCCAATGTATTCAACTGCACTGTACACTATTCCACTCTAATCCACGTCACTCTATGCCACTTAAATGTATGGCACTCCACTCTATGCTACTATATTCTATGCAATTCCACTGTGCGCCTCTCTATTCTACACTATTCAATATATGGTACTCCACTCTGCATCCCTCCACTGTATGCCACTCCACTCAACATTATTCCACTGTACACATTTCCACTGTACACTACTCCACTCTACTCTATTCCCCTCTACCCCACTCACCTCAAAGCCACTTCACTCTACGCAACTCTACGGTATGCTATTACACTGAATGTTACTACAGCCTACAGTCTACTCCACTACACTCTACCCTGCTCGACTCTACAACATTCCATTGTATGCTATTATACTCTATTCTAGGGCACTTACCACTCTACCATGCATCGGTTTCTCGCAAATGATGTGGTTTGAGTTGTTATATATATGTTGCTATAAATAGTATGATTTCATGTGGCATAAGTGTTGTAGTATAAAAAGTGTATAAGCAGTGCATGGAGAAGGAGTGAGTTATAGTTATAGTTGTGTGGTTAGCGAGCTGAAAACAGTATGTATGCAGGCACACTGCTAATGATAATGTGAAGGTTGTGCATACATTTACATTTAAGGTATAGCTGTAACTTTACATGTTCTAATGTTTGTGGAGTTTATGTTTGGTTTGTTTACAAAGAAGAAATACAGTTATAGTAATTTGAAGGTGGTGCGGAAATTATAAATGTAAGGTATACCTATTACATTAGAATTTCAAAAGTTTGTTTAGTTTAATTTGGTATGTTAGGTGTGTATAGAAGAATAAATTCATTTTTCCTAACTACAACTAAGTTCTAACTCAGCTTTTGTTTTCTTGGCGTAAGGAGGATGACTCGGTTGTGGCTGCGCAACACTGTCTCACCTCTGTTTTTCACTGGCTTGCGAATACACAGTTGAAGTGCAACAAGGGAAAATCGGAGGTGCTCCTGTATGGTTCTTTCTCGGTGGATTTTAGAAAAAGGCTATGGCCTTCTGGTTTTCCGCGGCCAACTGCGGGAAAAGGTGCTGTAAAAAAATCTAGGCGTCCGGTTCGATGAAAATTTGAACTTTTCGACACAAGTGAAGAAGTTGGCTGGGACCTGCTTTGGCACTCTAAAAACTCTGGGGAAGTTTCTTCCCCTTCTGCCTGGAAGCGCCAAAGAAACTGTGGTCCGTGCCCTGATTTTGTCCCGCTTGGACTACGCCAACGCTCTTCTGGTTGGTAGTCCGGGCTTTCTTGCTAAGAAATTTCAAGTGGTCCAAAACTCGGCAGCCAGACTGCTTTTGGGTCTGTCTTCTAGGCATAGTGTTCTCACCCACCTGCGTTCCTTGCTTTGGCTCCCAGTTGAATCTCGTCAGAAATTCTAAATGCTGTCTATCGTACATCGAGCTCTCTATGGCTTAGGCCCTATCTATCTTCAGAAGAGATTTGCCTTTTACAAACCAGGGAGACAGCTGCGCTCGTCTGCTCAGCTGCTGATACAGACCCCCAGGTTCAATCATCAAAGGATTGGTGGGAACTCCTTTGTTCGGGAAGCTGGTCTGGCTTGGAACATGCTGCCTTTTGCCTTTTGGGCACCCAGGACCCTCTGCTTTTCAAGAAAAAACTAAAAATGCTGCTTTTTTAGCCTCTGATTTGTGTGCCTTGTTCTTCCTGGAGCAAGCGCCGGGACACTTTTGAGTAGCCGTGCGCTGTATAAATTAAATATAACATAACATAACCTTTGGTTTTTACATGGATATATACGCAAATGATGATTATTTATGAAGAAATGACACCAGAACTCAATGGTAATAAGCTATTACAGTTGAGTTCTGACACCACAATGCCTGCTGCAGTGAAGGGGTTGGCACATCTGGTCACAAGCACATTGAAGGCAGCTGTTTAAAGAACCAAAATAAAACCTGGCTTTTCTTTTTTCAGGTTTTTTTTCTACCTCTGTAGTGACAAGCAGAAAGTATTTATTTATGACAACATGATTCCTTTTTGCATACCTTCATAAACTATATGTTAAAGTCTATGCCTTTTTCTAAAAAGCAGACCTATTAATCTGATTATAAAATTTCTGTGCAACAAATATCTAACAGCTTTTTGATATGTTCATTTTGCACTACAAGCTTCATTTTAAGCTCCCTCTTTTGCATGAAAAATATACACACCAATAGTTTAGTGGTTTGTGGGAGAGGTGATGATGTGACCATGTATTATAAGGAATAAAGTACCTCCTGCCCTACATGACAAGTCACCTCGGAGTTCCAAGACCAAAACAGCCGAAGGCCAGGTGCAGCATGGGGTTGGTTGCAGGTGTTGCCCCCCACCCCTGTTGACAGCCAAGACACAATTGCTGGAAAGTCTCCATGGTCTTGCAACGCCCCAAAACCTTGCCTTTTTTCCATTGCACCATGGTACAGCAGTACTACCACAAAATAACACTTGTGCTGCAACTATAAGTACACCGTGGCAATAAATATATTACACACTTTCAGTTGCCACTCTGTAGTTAAGATTCAGCCATGATGTCCATTGAACACTTTGAAACATTTTGCTTGCCTATAAAGATTGAACTGCTAAATGGATTTACACCAAAATTGTCATGAAACTAGATCTTTATTCAGAAAGTGTGTTTTGTTGGTTGTTAATACGTTCAGTAATTTTTTAGATAAAAGCAACTTAAATGCAACCCAGATGAATTTAAAGGGTTAACACTTTCATATGTCATGCTCCGTGGATCCCTTTGCTGTGTCAGAGATTTAAAAAAAAATAAAGGAATCCCATTGATTGAACAAGTGAGACCTTTTATCTGCATCTTTCAAAAGCATATGCGTTTGAAAACCATGCGTGGTAAAAAATGTGTGGTAAAGGTACAACGTGGTAAAAACCTAATTGTAAATGCTGTTTCCCACAGAAAACAGATAATTATGACAGGAAAAATGTGGAGGTTAGAGTAGATGGGGAAAGAAAGCAATAAAAATACAGTAGCTCTGGTGGTGCGAGGGATACTGAGGCAGAGCTGTGAGAGGTAGAATCGGTGAAAGAAAAAGACATCTTGATAAAGTAAAGGTAGAAAGATTATCTGTATTTTATTAATCGTGCACTAATTCCGTTGATATGATCAGAGTCACGGTTCACATGAAATCACTTCTTTGAAAGACATCAAATATCATCTGATGTCCCTTCCTGTGATGTCTTTGAGGTAAAAAGCCACAAAATGTTGGTTACACTAATGCTAGCATTGTAATGAATTGACATCAATGGCTGTAAATCAGGTCCTTTGATGCCTATATTCTAGCATCCCCAATACCAGAGAGGAGACGGTGCAACCTCAAATATATCCCTCTATAAACAAATGCAAAGCACTAAACTACTTGAGGGTAATGAAGTCACTGCTATACTCTCACAATTTAAACTTTCTTAAGCAGAGGGTTATCAAAAGATTTTTGAGAGATGGTCTCACCCTTAATTAATAAAGGCATGCTTCATCATTTGATGACCTCTCACACTGAAGTAGGTACACTGACTCTCCAGCGGACTCAACTGAGGGAAGCTATTATTATCCCTGGAAGTTCCTAGAAATTTGTTTTCAGAACAATACCTGTCCTGTGAGTTTGGCAAGAAAAAGGATTTACAAATATGTGAAAACAATGAATCACCTGACCTTTAAAGGATTGTAACATTTTATGGTCAAGTGACTCATTGTTTTCACATCATGACCTGTGTCTCATGATTTTAACTACACCAAAAGTAATAAAGCAAGGTTTCAAGTATACCAGTAGGTATATTTAAAAAGAATTCTTGCCAAATTAACACATGTTTTACAGCCATTGATGTCAATTCATTATAATGCTAGCATTAGTGTAACTGACAATTTGTGGCTTTTTAAAATCAAAGAAACCACAGGAAGTGACATCAGATGATATTTGTTGTCTTTCCAAGAATGGTTTCATGTGAACCATGATACTGATCATATCAAAGGAAGAACATTGCTAAATTTAAAAACTGTGACTTCATTACCCTCTAGTAGTTTAGTAGTTTGCACCTATATTCTAGCAAATATATCCTTCACCTTCTTCCTCTCATCCTGCTTTCTTGTCCAGCAAAAGTTGAATTTACATTTGCAAATCATGTACTGTGAAGTTATAACAGTGGGAGGATTGGAAAATGGTGGATACCATGTTCACACTTCTCATTTTAAGTTGTGAAACAAAGTATTTTCAATGCCTGAAACTCAGCTGTAGCTGCAGTCAGACAGCTCTTTTCAGGGGGCCTGCTGTCAGAGAAACACCATGGTGAATTTAAGCCCTCCCTAGTACTTTGGGTAGGATTTCTGCTGACAATTCTTCCAGACACGGACCATTCATGGTATGGCAAACAATACAATTGCAGCCTCCATTGCTGGAAAAGACCTTACAATGCATGAGTAGCATTGATTTTTTGTTCTTCAGAAACAAACCCCAACTATGGTTATACAGCCTCCTGAAAGCTTCACCAGGTGTCCCTGTACCAAGTCAGAATCCACTGATACATCAGTGGTGTGGATTAAGCATTTTCTGGCATAACAAAGCTGTCAGGAGGATTTCAGTATTTCAGATTTAATACCTATAACATAAGCATGAGACTTATTTTTATCCTATATCTGTGTTTCCTCCTGAACATTGTGCTTTCCCCCTGGGCTACATTTGCTGTAGAGGCTGGCTCAATGTGCCGTTGAGGAGAGTCGCATGTCAATTATGTCATTAGAAGCTCATATGCTTAGTGTGTCTCTAAGCGTTTTGCCATAGAACAATGGTGAAGCAGCGTGTCTTGCATGAAACTAGTACTCAAGCTACATCCTTGTGTACAAATGCCAGTGTTATGATAACAGCAAAAGGTTACCAATATACGATGTGGAATTTTACTTAATTATACATATTGTGAGTATCATGTAAGAGTCTGCGTGCCAATTGTGTGTACCTGGTTTCATTTTGCGTTAAGATTTAATACTAGGCTTGTCACAGCATTTCAGTTATTTTGTGTCAATTCATGGGCCCCATCCAGTTATGGCCCCTCATCACTGTTGTTGGTACCACACTGCTCCAGCAATAAGCTGTAGTAAATTTGAATCCATGCTGCTTTGAGGCAACGCACAGTTTTACCACCATCCAACGCCACCCGTTCTGCTGGCCTCAAAGAATTAATGACTTAGTCAGCTCTTCCAGGATTTTAACTTCTAACTTTCCTGTTGCAGGGCAGCACCCTAAGCAATGGGGCAGGATGGGTAATTCAGAATTTCATAAACTTGTGTGATTCATGTAGATTCAGTGATTTCATGCAAAACTAAGGTTATTTTAAAAGAAAAAAGAAACGCTAATAGCCACATGTATCATTATTTCAAATAGCGATTACCTAGTGTGATTCTCAGCTAATCACAATTAGGTAATCGCTATTTGAATGTATGAAACTCCATGAGTTTCATTTAGCGTTTCCTAACGGGTAGCAAATCGGCTTACCTTATTAATATTAATGAGGCAGGTCTCAATTTGTGACCCATTAGGAATCACTAAAATCACAGGGATGGGGGCCTGCTGAGGTCAGAAGACCACCATTCTGTATCTGCCTTTAAATAAAGCAATCTTTTTTTAAAAATGCAGCCCATTTTCCTTAAAGGAAAATAGATTGCGTTTAAAAAAGAAAAATGTAAAGTTTTATTTTCATTGTTCAAGAGCAGACAGTGGTCTGTGGGACCACTGCCTGCTCCTAAAAAACATTTTAATGAATATTTACAATGGAGAAAAGGATATGGGGACTCCTTCCCGTTTGCGAGAGGGTTACTACCTACTTGAAGTAGGTGGTAAATTGCGAATGCTTTGCGACTGCATTTAGGTCGCGGAACATTCCTACATACCGCTGCAATTCGGTATTAGGAAAGAACACCCTAAACACACACCTTCCTAATACCAAATCGGTATGTATTAACAATTCCAAATTGTGATTCGGTAGTATGTTACTAAATCGCAAATTGGATTTCATACATATCTTAATGAATTTTACCGGTCGCAAACGGCCAGATTCTGCGAATTGGGCCGTTTGCGACTGGTAAAATGCATGATACATGTGGCCCTAACACTCACAAAAGTTCACACTTAGTTGTGGAAGAACGATACATAGTGCAAAAAAGCGGTACTTTGGATTTTAACTTTAAAGAAAGTTCCAACATTCACATCAAAGCTTTCAGAAGCCTCTACATTAATGAAGTGTCTGTTCACGTCAAAACTGCCATGGGAGTCTGGGGCATCCAGCCTTTACTTTTCTTTTTCATTTCCTGACTGCTGCTTGTTGAATATCTGCACTCTTCTCTGCCTCTGAGCACAGTAAGAAATAATCTTTGCATGGTAAATGTCATTGCCTACCTCTTTTAGGCATTATTTCCATTCAAAGCAGTGATCCGTGGGATGCAATTGTATTAACATTGTGCTGAGCAGACTTTTACTGTAGTCCTGTACAAATACCATACCTACAGCCTCATATTATTTTCGCCTTTGTCCTTTCACCACATAAAAAATGATTTTGGGGATTGGGAGCGGTTAGCTTGAGGGCTTTGCCAAGATTCAAAGAGCATTCCAATTGCACGTTTCTAATTAAAATCCTGACCATGTGGCAGTTTTAGCAGACACCAAGGCCTACGCGCTGTTGGGTGACCGTGCCAAAAACAGTGGCATTCTCGTTAATTTTCTAGTAATTATAACTACCTTTTTTTTCTTCCTATTTTAATGCACTGGCAGTCCTACTTACAGTCTTACAGTGGTTTAGCTTCTCTACTGATAAAAAAATGTGAATGAACTACCTACATAATTGCAATTTTGCAATCGTAGAAGGGTGTGAAAAGAATAATATATGTTGCAATTTAAAAGAAGATATACAACCATCTTGTCCCTAAATTAAAAAATTGGACCAAGAAAGGTGAAAGCATATAGAGATGAAAAACTACGGATTACACATAGTTAAAAAACACATGGACCTCATAGAAGCGAATAATTCAGTGTGGGCTCTGCGCAAATTGACATCGTTCTTGTATTGTGTATGTTGCTGAGAGGTAAATATTGCAACCCTGCTCCTTTGGATATTCAGTTAATAGACTATACTCTTTATTCACCCTCTGACAACCTGCAACCCTCCACCGCTCAGGGTAGGACCGGCCTTAGGGGCTATCTGGCACTGCCTGATAGGCTATCCTCATAGGCCAGTGTGTAGACTGTTCTTTTTGGATTTTGTGGACCTGTTTTATGGTCAGCTGGTCTGGTTTTTACGGTTGATTACTCTGGTGTTCAAACAAATGTTGCCTGCACCGAGCTCGAAGTCTTCCATACGGTGCGCAACACTTGTGCAGCATGTCTTTACAATTTTAAAACAGCCCCGATTTGCAAACATGAGCCACATTTTTGGTTTCTAATTCAATAATGGGGTGGGGGGCACTTTTCTTTTTATGTCCCGTATATGTTCTGCCTCATTCTGCCCCTGGCACAACTTCCCATAACATTTCATCCCCGAACAGTCTTTTTGCCTAGTGTTTGTTTTTATGATTGATTGAATGATTAATTAACTCAGTGACTAAAAAATTCTAAAGCATGACCATCCACCCATTAGGACCCATTGGGCCTCATGAAAGTAAACAATGGAAAGCTATACAGAAGATTCAGAGAAAAAAATAACATGGTTAGTGCTTTTCTGAAAGACAGGATGATCAAAGGGCAAGAGGCAGTTCTTTCCAGGATTTGGGTTCTAGGTAGGGAAGGAAACATACTGCAAGGGGTGAAATTTGAAACATCAGACACTGAGCAGTAGCTGTGATTTAGATCAGAGGTCTTTACAAGGCAATAATAGATGACATACAGTCACAAAGACAGCATTTCTCAGTGCCATAAAAGACCCTGGACTAGATTCACAAACTGCATTTTGTAGTACGTTATGAATACTTCAAAACTTGCTACAAAGTACGAGTCACAAACTGCACTTTTGTAGTCACTTACACTTTTGTTGTAAGTCTCTACCGCCTTTTGTTTTGTATGTGAGGGTGGTGAAGTAGCAGTGGTTGACCAAGTGTAGAGCTGGACTTACTACAAAAGTGCAGTTTGTGAATATACGGAAAAATAGTAAGCTTACTCAAAAATGCAAATGTACTCAAAAGTGTAAGCTACCTTTGTTAGTCAGGCCCCCTGTGCCCACTACTGAGATAACTTTTCCGGTAGTCTTGCAGTTTGGCACTGCGAGGTGAAAAAGGTAAAAAGAACAAGTGATGGACAGAATGCAGAACAAAGTCATACATTCACCCCAGTACAGAGATCTGGGCGTAAATCCATGCAAAGGTACATCTTTTGGTTGTTTTTTTAGTCCTTTTGTAGCCCATGGATCCCCCCCAAAAACCAGACTTCACTCCGGTCCCTTCAAGCTGGCTCGTCCTACATTGCAAGGCTACCTATGAGGCCATTCTTACACTGCTGGTGCCTCAGGCATAAGATGTTAAACTTGTCTTGATGGCCCACCAAGAGTTTGTTGAGCTGCTTCGTGTATTCCTTCAATTGTTTTCATATTAGGACCCTTGTAAATGGCCGTTTTGTATTGTTTGCAAGTTGTTTAGGGTAGTAACCTGAATACCTACATCGAGTATATAGTAGTTTAATCGAGACAAAATGCATGCGGAAAAACAGTGTAGGTGAAGAGAGGTGGCAGATATGGTAGCACTTTGCACAGAGATTTGACATTGAGGTTTGAAGGTCACGCACTTCACTCAGTTCAACTTTTAACATGATCTGCATTTGGTTCAGTTCTTTCTCTATTGAAGTCACTAAGACTAAAAACACTAAACTTCTAGTTTTTGAAACCGGGCATTTGTATGCATGTTGACAGCATTTCCCATGCAAAGCCGGGATTTTCTGCAAATGCAAACTAGCATTTCAGACTACTCAGAGCCCAGGCTCTCTTCATGTGACAATCACTGGATACAGAAAACATCAAGGATTGTTATATTTTTGCAAGCAGTACATTTAATTAAATTGACTGTTGGGAGAAACATGTATAAAATGTTGTGATTAACACAAGGGGATGCTTTGCAGACAATGCTGTTAGAGGTGAAAGACTGCTAATTGCACTCCTCCCAATAACTTATTGATTTTAATCAAATCTTCCTAATGCAGCATGCCAGCAGCAAATTGGTAACTCGAAACAGGGGAAACATAACAGTGGATAATGGAACAACAGTGGTAGGAGGAAGGAACAGATGATTTATACTTCATCGGCAGGAAATGAAAATGAAAACGTTCTGGATCAGCATTTATCCAAAATAGTTCTGCTGGGAAGTGGGTTGGTGATTTAAGCATGTTCTCGTACTCTGTTTTAATTTAGAATTACCATAATTTGCATCCAAATCAATTATTTAGTTCAACCCGATTTAGTTAAACTTGGATTCAATTAGGCATTGGATGGCTGTTACCAGCAGCATACATTTCTGGGGAGGATTTGAGATTTTGATGCTGCCTGTGGAGGGATGTTAAGCGGGTTAACCTAAAGAGTGTAAAGCTGCTATAGCATGCAGAACGGGTTCGTCATTTGCTATCTGCTCCAAATGTAAAGGTCAGTAACCGAGGCCAAGCAGATACAATAATTTGTCAGAGTGTGTTCAGTAACAGATCTGGGTCATTGACGCACGTTTTTTCTGATGGCAAATCTAACATGTGTTATTAAATCTCTCTTTTTTAAGGCCACACGGGCTGCAACAATAAATGATCCTTCTGTCCCATATACGTGATACTAGAGTCTACTTAAAGGAGAGAATATCAAGACTGCCAGATGTGGAAACCCATAGGGAAAATAGAAGTAGTACATAATTTGCCTAGGATCATACATTTTGGCCAGTTGAAGCCATGAATAAAACTTAGTCCTTCTGTAACTGAAAACATAGCAGTTACACAGCAACCCCTGGCAATTGTGTTCCTGTGCTGCCACAAAATGGAAATGTATCGAACAGCCAGATTCATAACATTGTTAAGCATTGACAAAGTCAATATACCTGTCTTTAATACACTAAGACACACAACACACAAATACATGCAGACTTTTTGTCACACTATTTAGATACATAAACACACAAACACACAATAGATGTCAAAATGAGCACATGATTGATACTCATCAAGGATGGAGTAAACATATTTTCGATTCACTTCCGTAGCTTTACCTTTGTAATAAAGCAAACACGATAACTCTGGGGTGCCTAGACAGGTCTTCCTTTCCTAGCCCACCAATCTCAACTCAAGTCTCTTTAATACAAATGAGAGCAACAACACAGCCATGTTAGTAGTACTCAGGCTATTCTAGTACCAGGAATTAGGATACACTGCTGAGGGGATGTTTGAGTTCAGGCAACAGTTGGGAATAGGGGTGCTTCAGAATGCCTGTAATGTGCTGAGTGTGCCCTACTTTAGGCAAAGCCTGGCATTTTAGGCAGATAGGTTCATGAGGTCATCTTCAATTCCATGGGGCATTCTTTTAGTGTTAATGCATCTCCTAGGTACTCGCACACATAAAAACACGCATGTACTTACACATGCCTCAAACTGCTCTGTGGTTTGGTGAGAGAAGGAGGGCACTAGCCCATGCCACCTCTGCATGAACATGCACCCTGTAATGTGAAGGTGAGATTAGTTTGAAGGTGTTTTTAATACAAATAATGTTACCAAAAAAAAGGTGTGCACTTTTCATTGTAAGGCACTGAAGGTCTGCAGCAGTCAGAATAGGGTTTGTCTGAGATGAAGGAGACCCGGAGTGAGATCAAGCGACAGGTGTAATCTGAGTTTCACAGCGTATGTATGTGTGTGCTGTTTGAAGGTATTATTAGCTGGGGTGGATGGTAGTCCACCAAAAGTGATAATGTCACTATTGTTAGGTCCGGTAAATCTTCCATTAATGCAAACCTGAGGTCATCCACTAGTTGCTATGGGAACTGAGAAAATGTGAAGATCATTTTTAGAGGTACCAAAACAGCAAAAAAAATAAAAGACAACAAAATAAAAGCTCATGCCAATTTATAAAAATAGATAATAATGAATTAGCCAAAATGACACCAAAATGACAAAAATCAAATAGCAGGAATCAAAGACATGAATTAAAAAATGTTAAGTTAAAAATAGCTTAAACAGTGTTAGACGCCAACAGCGATCACATGGGTACGCTTGACTGCTACCTAGTTTGATTTAAGGCTGACCGCAATGGCGTGCAAGTCGTATATAGAAACCAGATTTTACCTTTGGACTTAGGGGCATATTTGCTAGAAAATTACTCAGCGTGGCGCTAAAAGCCATCTTGCTGCACCTAGCTAAGTCATTAGGAAGGTGCAGGGATGTGTCACATTTACAGCAATATGATGCATCCCTGTGCTTTCTTCTGCGCTGGGGCACAATTGACTGCCTAGTGCCAACGCAGGCACCCTTGTACCATGGTGCAAGGGTGCCTGCGTTGCAGAGATGATGTTTTTGTGTAGGAAGGCACACCTTCCTGCACAAAACAAAGCATTGATGGCATTTTCCTCCTTCTATATCTGCTGCAGAATGCAGTCCACATACGAAGAGCAAAAAATGAAGAGAAATAAAGGTATTTCTCCTTATTGTGCCACTTTAATCCCTTCCCAGGCGAGACGTCAGAATCTGATGCATTCCCAGGCTTATTAAATCTTGTAAACCTGGGAATGCATCACATTCCATTTTTTTTACCAGAGTTTTGTATAGCGCAGACTTGACCCAAAGGTATCGGAGCACTTTACATGAGCTTTACAGACAGACACATTCATTTTGTTAGGCATGGTGAGATTAAATGATTTGCCCAGAATCACAGGATGTTGATCAACTCTTGATGAGACTTGTACCCAGTTCCCCAGCTTCGAGGTCGACCTCTCTAGGTTTTAGGCTGCATCCTCTCCCCATGCGGAACACCCACAGCAACACCCATGGAATGCCTCTTTCACGCAGAGCAATCGGTGAAAGGGGGCCATATTTACAAGGCCATGAAAAGCCATGCAGGGTGACTTTACTACGAGGCCACGAAAAGCCACGCAGGGGGACATTTCCCTGGCCTTGTAAATATGGGGCAACACACTGCGCCTCCGGAGGGTCACAAAAGTGCCGATCCAGTGGCGTAAAGGGGCTGCACGGGTATTGTAAATATGCTCGTTAGTCACTGAAATGAAAGTCAAACATCATCAGCGGAGTAAGACAGCAGGCTGTGTGTGAGAAGGGTCCTATGAGGCTAGATAGCCGTCATTCAAACTGCCTGGGGTAACGGAAGTTACATCCCACTGGGACTGGTGCCTGCCTGACTGGAGGAACAAAGAAGGGCCTAACACAAGTGTCAGCTAACATTTTCTAGTTACAGTGTAGGCATTTTGAAGTTATTCAAGTTCCTGGACACAGCCCAGATGATCATCCTGCCAGAGAAACAGAACACCTACCCATTCAGAAGGCCTTTGATCTGCTCTGGGATCAGTTTTCACACCTCATCAAGAGGGCTATTCAGCTGCCGGGTGACAGTTGGAGCTCGTGCACTTGGGCTTCCAGAGGTTATAGGCAGAAAAACGGTAACTTTTCCAAAATATTTATCACAAATCCAACTCCACCAGTGAATTGGGCTTATAATACATATTTCAATAAGTCCAAGAATGGAATTTGCAGCACTTTCCTATCCAGAGGTAGCATAATTTCAATTAATATTGCATCTCAAAGCATTCCTATGGACAGATAATCCTGCTACACTAAACATAGCTTTCACGGCCTTTTCACCATAAGGACATGTTTTTTTATAAAACGTTTACTTTTCTTCAAATTACCTTGCAACCTGCATTATAAGCAGTAAGGCCTTTTTAAGGGTGGCTTATTATTATCAAAAAGGACAGTGTAGGCCTGTCAAAAGGGGTTATTTTTAATTGACAGGTCAAATTTGCAGTTTTAAAACTACACAGCCAGGCTACAATGAAAAGCTTGCAGTCACGTCTGTACTATCACTCTACAATGTGTGCTGCAATACACTCGTGACCCATAGGGACCTACAAGTAAGTTAATTTGCTAATCAATGTTGACATGTATAATCAATTTTGACATGTTTAAGGTGCCAGAGCTCATAAACTGGGCACTGGACAGGAGTGTCCCAGTGCAGACTCAAAAACACCTGCAATAAAATGTAATAAAAAAGTTGGAGTGACCGTGCACAAAGGGGTCTTTTTTTTACATATGCTATGTATGTGTATGGTCGCCTGCTCTCCCAGATTCTGATGGAGACTTGTTTGTCTATGTACATGTGCATGTCTGAATAGCTGTATGTTTCTAATTGCCACGTGGATCCATGAGTTTTGGTCTCAGCTTTACAGGGTCGGACTGGGACAGAAAGTCGGACCCTGTCAGCAAAATCAAAGTGGCCCACTTTAGCAAATCAGATAGCTAAGAAAGTGGCCCCCATTTGAAAATCGTGGCAGTTTTGAACTCATAAAGACACACTGTACAGGTGTTTTTCAAGCAAAACCATCCCACCAGACCATAAAGCAGGCCTATAAACAGTATAAAAAGTCCTATCCACTAACTTCTCAGACCAGCCTTTCTGGAACTGCCAGATTTCCCTGTAGTTGAATCCGACCCGGCTGCTGTATTGAGGCAGTTTTGTTGTTTGTTGGAAGTGCTGGAATTACCCAGCTTAATGCAAGGCGGTGTGCATGCAGTGCCAAAATAAAGAAAATGCTGCATTAAGTATGGAGGGATGTAACTCTTATGTGTGTCTACAGATGAGCAAGGAAGGATCCTATGTAGCTCAATATGCCCATAGGTTTAATTTATGAATGTGGGGTTCAGATAGATATCCCTCTAAACTACTGATTTTAAGTCACTCATGAGCCTAACATCCAAACACCTCTACTTTAAACAGACGGTAAAAAATAAAACATATTCCTATAAATTCAACAGACCGGTACTCTTGTTTTTCATTATATGCCAGTCAATGAGTGCCTTTTTTTCAGTAGGTCATGGGAATATATACCAAAAGCATGATTCTGATCCCTAGTAATTTAGAATACTGAGAGAATGAGTTACTAAGTGGGCACAATTGCCAGCTGTGATCAAAAGGAAATCCGTGCCAAGGAGTCAATGATGGGAAGTTCCTCACTGTGGAGCCTGGGTGTCCGTGTTCGTAGCCCTGGCTTTACCTTTAACCATCTAGTGTGATCTTGAGCAAACCTTCTTACTAACCCTTTAATACCAATGCATCAATATAAGTGGCTCCTATTATATGTATCACCTTCGGCCATCCTAAACGTTTTTACACAACAGTCCTTTGCCCACTTTAATTTTAGCAGACACTAAAAATGTTTGAAGCAAAACTACACGGTCCTAAATGCAACAAGTTGTTAGTAAAAAACATAAGGTCTGTATGAAAGAGTCACACATGACATGGGATCACTTTTGACTCATTACCATTATCAGCCATTACAGCTAATGAATACATACCGGCTAGTCTCAGATGTTCAGTTCTATAAAAAAATTAGACATTCATAATTTTTAGCAAGTGAAGGATTTTGAGTATCACACAATTAATATCATAAGATTTACAGTATGGACGTCAATTATTCCAACTGCTTGGGGTAACGGAAGTTACATCCCTTTCGCTCACACACACTTAGCCATAATCACACATTCATACATACAAAACTCTCTCTCACACATGAACACGCTCTCACTCCCAATCATGCACACAACATACATTAAAAGCATTTTTCACATACCTCGGCTGCAAGGGGATTCCATGTACTCCATTTCTATTACAGTAACAATGAATAATGTAATGTAATTCGCAATCACTGTAATGCAAACATTGACAGACAACAAAGAGAGTGGATTCTCAACCGACATCCATAAGAACTAGGGGGCATATTAACAAGGAACAGGAAAAATTAACTCTAAGGGCGCTTAGCGTTAAGTTTTTTAACGCCCGCTATCGCTGGTTGATATCGCCTGGTTATCGCGTTATTAACAACGCTAACCGACTAGGCAATAAAACATCCAGCGATAGCAGCATTTTGGGAGGTTATTGCTGGTAATGCAGCGAGAAAACTACAAGGATAGGGATATCCTTGTTGATAGCCCATGGTGGACTAAGCCATGTAATCCACCTCCCATTGGATTACATGGCTAAATCTGAAAATTAGCAGACGTAAAAAAGCAGCGTTAACCGTGGTTAGCGCCGCTTTTTTTGTCTCTAACAGGGTTAGCGGGAAGCTTGATAATAGGAGAAATGTCGCTTAGCGATATTTCTCCTATTATTTTGCTCTGGAACGCCCACTTTGCATCTCATTAGAGATGCAAAGGGAAGCGTAGTGAAAAAGGGTGCTTACATGCGATTTTGCAAGTTAGCACCCTGTTGTTGATAGGGCAATATTTTTATCTCCGCTTCTTTGGCTTTTAAAGCCAAAAAAGCGGAGATAAAGCCCTTAATATGCCCCTAGATACCTCTGTGTTCCTGGCACTGGTTTTGCCACCTCTGAGGCCAGGGGTTACAAAGGAAGAGCCAGGGGGTCTTAAGGCAAGACAGGGATCGCAGCTGCAACACCTGGTGACCCTTAATGACGTCCATGATTTGCAGTACTGCATACACAGGGATACCTGCTTCCAGTAGTAACCAAACTACGGAGAAGTAAGATTACTGGGAATAATTGAAGCTACGGTTTACCTAAGCAAAAGGAAGAACTCTGTGGCACAGGGAATATGTTTGCATTCAACCTGCATACGTACCAAATGCCTCAGTAACAGTCCCACTGACGGCCTTGCTCACCCTGGGACAGTGATGCAAGGAAGAGGATTAAATACAGTTCTTCTCGTGCTACTTCAATATCAATCCACAATGCTCCAGTAGCACCATTCACTCTGCAGCGCCAAGGAAACTGTCAACCAGACAGGCCCACCTCACGTCAAACATGCAAGCATTCACTCTGCATGTGTGCATGTTTTTAGATGAGTTTATAGACCTGTGATTTCTAGCAGAGGTTTTCAAATAAACTTTCCATTTCCCTCACTCTGGTCAGTGGTTTGGCAGGCTGTAGAATGCTAAGTTCTCTAGAAATGCTCAGTGTCTTCTCTTTGAGCCTGCCAACTATTAGTCCGAAACTATTAGTCCTTAACGCAATCTGGCAGTGCCTAAAAGACTGTCCTCATAGGTCAGTGAGTGGGCTGTTTTATCTTCTGGTGGGCCCTTTTTTCCTGTTAATTTCTCTGATATTGCACACATTGCGTGCAGCAAGCACAAATGCATGAAATCTTCCATACCATGCAAAACAGCTCAAAGGCTTGTATTTAACGGTAAAACTGCAGTGATTTGTAATTAGAGACACTTTTTTCCCCATCTGATCACTGATATGAGTTACTTTCAACCTGGTCCCTGAGCCTATTTTGAGTTCTTGTCGTTGCAAGTTACCGTTCGCATTTTAGAGTTCAAATAATTTTATTAAAAAGAAATTGAAGTGACTTAACACAATATGCAGAATAAATTGTATAACTACACATTCCAAGCTTATAATATAAGAATAATAGCATTGGACTAATAATGTACAATTGAAACAGAAAAATGCAGAACAAGTGAAATATATATGTCATCTACATACATAGAAGAAACATATGGAACAATTAGAACTCTGGGGTGGTTTAGGAACCTCCTGTTGAGAAGGTTTTGGTAACGAACATTCTTTAGCACTTGTATCAATAAACATTGTGACAGGCGACCATAGGTCAGCGCGTTTTGTAGCCATATGGGGAGGATATACAAAAGCAGTATCTAACCTGTGATTATGGCAAACAGTGTACCATCAAGCCCTATAAGAAATTTTCGATGAATCTTTCCAGTTGACAGTAATTTGTTGAAAGGCAACCGCTAATAATAAGTCTATAATCTTGACATTGAAAGGAGCGTCATCCCAGATAGGAGAAAGGCTACCTAAAAAGATATGAGCAAAGGAAAAAGGAAACTTAGGGGCAGATTTATGAGCCCCTTGCGCCACTTTTGCGTCACTTTTAACATGGGAAAAGTGACGCAAAAATGGCGCAAGGGGCTCATAAATCTGCCCCTTAGTGTCGTAAATTAAGTTAATTTGTGACCATACTTGTTGCCAGAAACTGTGTACCTGTGGGCAATTAAACAACATGTGAAATAAGTCAGCATTGGGAGAAAAACATGTCCAACACGTATCTGGATTAGATGAGAAGTCTATTATAGACAAAGAATAACGTTTAGGTGATATTTGCTGCTCTAGAAGCCTTACATAATTTGATCCATATGCCTTTCCATAGTGATAATGGCCAACATGTAGTAAAGTCTCGTTCCCATGCTTCTTCAATTATTGTCTTCTGTATATTAGTGCCATTGCCTTGTAAGTAACTGTAAATAATAGACGCCTTGGGTGTGGTCATTAACAAGGTTTGAAGACTGGTAGGTGATTCTGGGTTGTTAGGAGTGTCTTGTGTTATGGGAAGATGGGAAAGAGATTCCAGCAAAATTCTTTTGAGTAAGTTGTATTTATTGATAAAGGAGGCCGGTAAATTTAATAACAGCATGAGCTTATCAAAAGGTAAGAATTGTGAGTCTGAAAATAATTGGTAAATCCAAATTAAGCCTCTCCGTCTCCAAGTCTTCCAATAAAAGGGCTTATTTTGGATCAACAACTTTTTACTATGCCAAATCGTTGAGTTTAAAAAGGAATCTTTAGAATCCTGAGGAGAGAGAGTATGAGGGTAAAGCAAGTAATTTGGAAGTGCGCTTTATAATGGAAGTAGAAATGGATTGTGGTTTACGAGAAAAGGAGAGAAATTCACAAAATGAATAGGGAGCTAAAAAAAAGCACTCCGTGGAGGTCCAAAGAGGATACTCATCTGCGGAGTCAAGCAACCAAAGAGAAGCCTGACGCGGTAGGAAAGCTTTCTGATCAGCCTGGAAATCAGGGAAATTGACTCCTCCTTCTGACTTGGGGCGAATTAATTTTAACAAGGACATTCTGGGTTTCTTATTACTCCACAAAAAAGAGGATAAAATGGAATTAACTTTTTAAAATAGTTTAGTTGTAATTGGGACCGGGATGTTCGAAATAGTGTATAAAACTATGGGCGATAACATTATCTTTATGGTATCCAAGCGACCCCACCAAGATAAATATAGAGGATGCCATTTAGAAGTCAAATCTGAAAATTTCTGAATACACTTATTCATGCATAAAGTTACCATTTCCGAGATTGAAGGTGTAAAGTGTAGGCCTAGATATTTAATGTTATTCGGACTCCATTTAAAATGGGAGGCTTGAAATTCTGAACTAAAAGTATATTTCGTTAAAGGCAGAATTTCGCACTTATCATTATTTAACTTGTATCCAGAAATAAAAGAGTAAGATTTCACCTCCGCAATTTGAATAAAAATGGTTCAAGGGCTAAATTAAATAGGAAAGGCGAAAGAGGACACCCTTGACGCACTCCTCTGCCTAAGTTAAAAAAAGGGGAAATTAAGCCATTAGCACATATTGCTGCGCGAGGATTAGAGTAGAGGAGAGATAGTAAATGTATGAAATTTGGGCCAAATCCAAACCATTTTAGAGTGTAAAAAATGTATTTCCATTTGACACTATCAAAAGCCGTTTCGGCATCTAGTGCAATTGCCGCTAAAGAATGATTACGGTGTGATGATTTGGATAAAATATCAAAAAAGACTTGTGTGTTATCAGTAATGACTCGACCCTTAACAAAGCCAGAGTGTTCTTTCCCTAATAAATTTGGTAAATAGGAATCTAGACGTATGGTTAAGGCTTTAGAAAAAAAATTATAATCAATATTAACAAGTGAGATAGGTCTATAATTTTTGCAGTACTTGGAGTCTTTACCTTTCTTGGGGATAAGACAAATGTTTGCTTCAGAAAAAGAACCAGAGGAATTATTGGAGGAAGAAAAAAACCTTATAAGTGAGTGTAACTTGGGAATTAAAGGCTCAGAAAAATGGGTGTAAAATTCGACAGTAAAGCAATCCGGGCCAGGGGCTTCATCTTTTTTAAGATGTTGAAGCGCATTAAGGAGTTCCTATTGGGAGAGGTCAGATTCTAAACAAGACAGATCCGGAGGCGCTGTCTGAGGATTTTGAATATTAGAAAAAAATTGCGATAACGATTGATCTGTAGGTTGAGTTTCTGAAGAATATAAGGATTTATAGAAAAGAGAAAATTTGTTTCAGATTTCGACATCTTTAAACTTTAAGATTGAATGTTCATCAAAGACAGAGTCAATGTTCAATTTGTTTTGGCGAATCTTGAAATAATTGGCTAGGATTTTCCCTGCTTTATTTTTACCCCCATAGAATTTTGCGCTAGATATTAACAAGTGAAGTGAAGCGTCTTCCGTTGACTTCTTGTTAAATTTCAATTTAGCATTGATAAGGGCTCTTCAACATTCCTCTGAGTGGGATGTATAGTATGAATGCTCTAGTGCCTTAATATCTTGGAGGAGATCTTTTGTAATCATACGTTCAGATTTTCGCTTCTTCGCAACAAAATGTATAATAAAGTCTCTCTCTGACGCCTTAAAGGCATCCCAAATAGTTGAGGGTGATAGAGATTCTGTGTAATTCCTCTCAAAGTAATCATTAAAGAAGGAAGTAAAGGAAATTGAGTTCCAAGAGGAGAGCGTTATTAAAACGCCATCTTCTAGGGGCATTATTCCTGGGCAATATTTCAAAGATGATGGAAACGGGTGCATGATCTGATAATAGAATGGGACATATATCTGCAAATGTGAGGGATTGCGAAATATTATGGGCAACAAAGACATGGTCAATTCTTGATTGGGTGTGATGTGTTGAGGAATAAAAGTAGTATTCTCTAGTGGTTGGGTTACAGAGGCGCCAAGCATCAAGCAGTTTATGTTGGGATATTCTGCGTTTTATTAGGGATGAAAGGCACTTTAGAATTCCTATCTATGAAAGGATCTAACACTTGGTTACAATCTCCAGCCATAATAAAATTATCCTCAATGCAGTTGAATATTCCTGTGGCTAAGGTATTCCAGAACGAGGTATCCCCACCCGTAGGTGCGTATACATTAAGAAGAGAAAATGGAATACCTTTTAGTGATAATTTAACAATAGGCCATCTCCCTGCAACATCCGTTTCTTGCGACAATAATGTAACTGGAAGAGATTTGAGGCATAATATCCCAACTCCATTCCGTTTGCCATCTCCAGGAGAAAAATAAGCCTCACCCACAAAACCTCTTTTTAATTTCATAGACTCAATATCCATAAGATGTGTTTCTTGTAAAAAGACAATGTCAGCATTTAACTTAGCTAAGTGTGTGTGAGGAAGTTCCACAGTTAAACCCCCCCCCGAAGCCTTGAGGGACCAATAGACTGCTCACCTTGGCTCCTGTGTGCTGCAGATGAGGAGAAAAATCCTATAGTTCAACAAACGCTAACCAAGAACTATCCTTCCCCTCCCCAGGGCGGAGCTACCGTAGTTCCAGGATCTGAGCCAATCAAGATCAAGCACGTGAGCGAGGAAGGCGAATCCGGTGCCCTGAGGTGTGTTGTAAAGGAGCCAGAGACAGAGAGGAAGTTCGTCAGGAACCAGGAAGACGCAAAGGAGGATTCCGGGGAGAGCGATTCCAGAAACGGGACCGGACGAGCAGACAACCCCTACAGCACATGGGAATTGGTCACCCTCCTCCCTTTCCTGTCTCACTTTCCTGTCTCACTATCCAGCACTACCCCGCCCCTTTCCAGGGAATGATACTTGTTCCAAAACGAAACGCGCAAGAAAGCAATTAAATCTGGACAACAGAACAAAAGCCCTACGGATAAAGTGTACCCTATATATATATATATATTTTTTTTAACACTTCGGTAAGTCACCTGGGTGTGGTGGAAGAATAATTCCCCTTCCAATTCATACATACTCACCGCTTCCTTTTGTTGTGTTGTTCCATCCCTCCAAGTTCCCGGGATCCCGTCTACCAACATACCTAAAGAAGGAAGAAAGAAGTAGAAGAGCGTGAAGAAACGTTCTAAAGACCTTCAGAACAGCCTTATATTTACTTGCATATGGACAGATTTTCCTATAACGAACTGGTATGAGTAAAGAATAAAACCACCACTATTAACCCATTACGGCCTCCTCGCTTTTGTTTCCGCCCATCCCTCCGACAGGTGGTGTCAGAAGTGGGATCGGGGGAAATGGGGGCCGTCTTGACCAAGATGGTGGAAGGACAAGAATGTCTAGAGAAAATCATGGGATGCTTTCTAGAGGTGGCGGAGGCAGACAGGGCGTCCCTGCACAAAACCCTTCAAGAACAAAGTCATTCTCAGGAATCCATGATCGGCAAGTTAGCAGAAACCCTTGGTCAATCAAGAGCACATACCACCTTGCCCTCAGTTGTTTTACAAAATTATGCCCCCGGAGAAGACCCTGATTTATTTTTCTCAAACTTTGAGAGAATGGCCAGGGCTGCGATGTGGCCAGAAGAAAAGTGGGGACAATATTTAGGCCCTCTTCTAACAGGAGACCTACAAGCAGCGTACCAGGCGGCCAATCCGACCGGTACTAACCCTTATGTGGATGTAAAACAGAGTATCCTGGAACGTATGGGCATAGATGAGGAGACGTATCGGATTAAATTACGCCAGATGAAGGAAGGGCCACAAGAAAACCCCAGAGCTCTGTATTTCAGGGTGAGAGACATGGTAGAGAGATGGCTTAAACCAACAACATCACCCAAAGAAGAAATCATAGAAAAGATCTGCCTGGAACAGTTTTTAACATCTCTACATCCACCGATACAGCGATGGGTCAGGCAACAAACCAACCTTACATTAGACAGAGCGGTGGAAGCAGCAACGGACTAATTCCGGGCTCAAGAGCTACAAAGAGGAAGAGATGACACGCCGTGGAAACAGTCTGGAGGGGCACCACACAAGACCTACAAGACCCACCAAGACTCCCTCCAACCCTCGAAGATCCAAAACAGTGACTCTGACCCCGGGTCCTGTGACCGTACCACCACGATCCTCCCCCCCCCCAGGACCACAGTGTTTCCATTGCGGTGCCTTTGGTCACATCGCCCGGGCATGTCCACAAAAAGAAGAACCCATGGAGGTGGGGTATGCCCGAACCATGTATTGCCACTCGACAGGAAAGGACCTCCCTTTTCATCAAAAGGTGTTGGTTAACGGAGAACATCGAGATGCCTTGGTGGATACGGGGTGTCTGCAAAGCGTCATGCGGCCACAAGATACTCCAGGGGGTGTTCCACGAACAACAGGGGTAGTTACTATCCAATGTGTCCATGGAGACAGCAAAAAGTATCCTACGGCTAATGTAGCCGTCCAACATCAAACAACTGATCCTCCAGTCCCCTTGAGAGTGGGTTTGATCCCAAGGTTACCTGAATCCTTGGTTCTGGGCAACGATTACCCCCATATTGACAAAATCTTCCAGGAGGCATGGAAAGAAGGACATGAATGGAGAGAAACAGCTCCCTTCACCCAAGACCCAGAACCGGATTTCAATAGAGGCAAAGACCGGAAAAGCCAAAAAGAAAAGAAAAGAGAAAAGAGAAGTGGGTATCCAGCTATTCTCACTACCCCGGGCCAAGATCTCTGGGACCATGATCGTAATTTTCACTCTGCTCAGAGGGAGGACCCTACTCTTCAAGAGGCCTGGCGACATGCCACCAATCAGGAGGATCCCCACCAAGTAGGTCCCCAGTTTTTCATACATCAAGGCCTGTTGTACAGGAAGGGAGGAAAACCAATGCCAACCCAGGTATTAGTACCCCAACCCTTTAGGAAGAAAGTCCTATTCTTGGCCCATAGCCACCTTTTGGGAGGACATTTTGGGTCAGAGAAAACAGAGAAGGCTATTTCAGATAGATTCTATTGGCCATGGATTTTCCAACAGATCCGTCGCTTTTGCAGAGAATGTGCAGTCTGTCAAAAGCATAGTCGATATGTACCCCCCAAGGTTCCTTTGAGACCTCTGCCGGTGATCGATGAACCCTTTTCACGGGGGGTATGGATATCATTAGGCCTCTTCTCCCTTCCCGTAGCGGATACCGATATGTGTTAGTCCTTGTTATTATTATTATTATTAACGAATTTTGTACCGCGCACGGTTACCCAGAGGCATCCCAGCGCTTATAGAGAATCAGAGCAAGCTGCCTGTGTGAAGCAGAACAGATTTAGAATTATTCTGGAAATAGATAAGTTTTCAAATGTTTCCTGAACCTGAGCAGGTTTGGTTCAGAGCGTAGTGAGAGTGGGAGGGAGTTCCAGGCGTGTGCAGTATGGATGGAAAAGCTCCTGCCACCTGAACGGGCTCTCCTAATTCTCTTTATCTGAAGGAGGTGTTTATTATCGGAGCGTAAGGCTCTGGTGGGCTTATAGGGCCGAATCATGTCCTTCAGAATAGCAGGTCCTTTCCCCTGAATGCTCTTGTGAGCAATACAGAGGGCTTTGAAGGTCACTCTCTCTTTGACCGGGAGCCAATGGAGTGCCTTTAGAGCGGGCCTGGCTGATTGCCTGGCCGGAACGTTCCGCAGCAGCCTGGCTGCCGCGTTCTGCACTTGTTGCAGGATTTTGAACGTTGATTCCGGTGCTCCGAGAAAGAGTGCATTACTGTAGTCCAGGCGTGAGATGATTAGACCTTGGACTAACAGCTTCCGGGAGAGTTCCGGTAAGAGGGGGAGAACCTTACGGGCCGAGCGGAGCAGTCCATAACACACGCCAGCGATCTTCTTGGCGTGTGTCCTAAAGGACAGATCAGGCTCCAGCCAGACCCCCAGGCTCTTAATTTCCTTCTTTGGGTCAGGCGGAGTGCCCATACAGTTGGGCCAGCTGCTCGGCGAGAGGGCGAAGTTTGAGTGGCCCAAGATCATCAGCTCAGTTTTTGAGCCGTTCAATTTGAGCGATGACCTGGTCATCCAGTCAAACACCTCTCTTAAGCATGAATGGAGCGTTTCAGGCTGCTTCTCCAGCTGTGTCAGACCCACCACTAGCTGAGTGTCATCCGCATAGCTTATGGTCTTAAAGCCAAACGGAGACACCACACCCTCAAGGGGTGCCATATACACGTTAAATAACGTGGGGCTTAGGGATGAGCCCTGAGGCACCCCACAGTGAAGTGGAAAGGGAGGAGATTTTGCGTTGCCTTCCCAAACCTCGAAGGTACGCCCCTCCAGAAAAGAGGCCAGCCATTCCAGGGCCGCTCCTGTGACTCCTGTCTCTGCTAGGCGTTGTGTCAACACTCCATGGTTGACAGTATCGAAGGCCGCACTTAGGTCCAGGAGGATCACTGCCACTGACCCCCCTGTATCCAAAGTGCTTCTGGCCTCCTCTACAACTGCTAGCAGGGCCGTGTCGGTTCCATGACCCGGTCGGAATCCCGTCTGGGAGTCTCTCAACCGACCATTCTCCTCGAGAAAGTTGGACAGTTGGCGGTTAACCAGTTTCTCGGCAACCTTACTAATCCCTGGTAGCAAGGAGATGGGCCTGAAATTGGCTAAGTTCTGTGGATCTAAGCCAGGCTTCTTCAGAAGCGCTTTAACGACTGCGCTCTTCCAGTCTGGCGGTACCGTGCCATGAGCGAAGGAGAGATTGACCAAATCGGTCAAAGGCTCTCCTATCGATGGGGCAGCCTGCTTTAAATACCGCATTGGGACTGGGTCTCGAGGCGAGCCACTCTTCAAGCTCCCGAGGACCTTCAGTACTTCGCCTGAGGTTACGGGGCCAAAAGACGTCAATAAATTTTCCGACATGCTTAAGTCTTCAGACGAAGTCGGGGTTCCCATCACCGGAGGGAGAGAACTAATAATGGTGTCAATTTTATTTTTGAAGTAAGTGGCCAATTCCAGACATTTTTCCTGTGGTCTGTCGTGGACAAGAATGGGATCCTGTGGTTTAAGAAGCTCCTTCATCACTAGAAAGGCTTCCCTGGATGAGGACGCAGCATGACTCACTCTCTCCCCAAAAAAGGAGGCCTTTGCTGCGCGTATAGCAAGTTTATACGTCCTTAATTCCCTACGGTATTTTTCCCTGCTCTCTGTCTCTGGGTTCTTCCTCCATAGTCTCTCCACCCGTTTACAGTTCTTTCTCAGGGTTCTAAGCTCTGGGGAGTACCATGGGGCAGACCCCACTCTCTTATCCCTAATAAGCATCTTCTTGAGTGGAAGCACATGGTCCACTGCGTTGGTCAGCCAGTTCCTCATCATAGCGTCTGCAGTCACTGGATCCTGACCTTTCTCAGGCTGGGAGCCCTCCAACCGGGCATTCCAGGCCTCTACCGGGAGCCTTGACCATGCCCTGTCTATTCTAAATTTCCTGGACGGGAGGGTATCATCTTCCTTTACCTCCCAGTTTGCCATGATCAGTGAATGGTCAGACCAGGGAAGAACGAGAGGGGGCATAGCTAATAAACCCCTCATGTTCGTAAAAAAGGGGTCCAAAAGGTGCCCTTTAACATGTGTGGGCCCGGTGTTTATCAAATTCATCTCCAGGGCGGTCAGCTCGCTCATTAAATTAGTTGCCATTGGGTCAGTTGCCTCATCAAAATGGCAGTTGAGATCTCCCAACAGAATAAAGTTGGACGAAGCTGAGGCCAGGAGAGTGGTAGTTTCCATAAGCGAAGATGTAAACTCCCCCACACTCCCAGGTGGACGATAAACTAGGAGGCCTGTCAACGTGCAGGTAGGGGAGAATTTAAGGGAAAATTGGCAGCTCTCACAATCTTTCACCCCTGCCTCCCATGCTTTACAGCCCAGTGATTCCCTATGGATAATGGCCAAGCCTCCCCCCCTCCCTGCGCCTCTGTCAAGATGGTAGATCAAATATCCCGGCGCTAGCGCTGTAACCACATCCGGACCCGAGGCGTCAGATAGCCAAGTCTCAGTGAGAAACAAGGCTTCAACCTTGTGGTCCAGGAGAAGGGAATTAATCTCCGTAGCGTGGCAGGGAAGGGATCTGCAATTCAGCAGGGCAAGACGACGCAGGGTAGTGGGGATAGTTACTCCTAAATCCGGTTGGCAGACTCTGCATCCCCTGAAACGTTTTCCCCCTTTAGCGGTATAGCAGCATGTGACATGCTTTGGTGTTCTATAAGATAAAAGCTCTTCCTTCGTGTATCTGACCGAAGAGGCTAGATGCAACGCTACGCAACAAGCTTTCCAGAGGCCGTAGCTCTCCAGCATCCAAACACGACTCAGCTAGCTAAAGCCATGCTTGACATATTTTCACGGGTGGGTTTTCCGAGAGAGATTATTACCAACCAAGGAACCCCCTTACCTCAAGGTTAATACAACAGGTATGCCATCAACTAAAAATCAAACAAATCCGCACTGCGGCATACCACCCCCAAACAGATGGGCTGGTGGAACGATATAATTCCACTCTTAAAACGACTCTAAAGAAACTGCTGAATTTGGAGGCAAGAAAGTGGGAGGATATGCTTCCCCTGGCCCTGTTTGCCATCCGATGCAGGCAACAGAAAAATACAGGCTACTCCCCTTTTGAACTGTTGTATGGGAGACAACCCCGGACTCTCTTGGACATGGCCAGAGAGGAATGGGAAGAAGAGAAGGATGACTCCAAACCCCTTTTAGAATACGTATCTTGTCTAAAAACTCACCTTAATCAGGTGAGAGAGATCGTTAGAACCAACATGGAGAGAGCCCAGTCCAATCAGAAAAAGCAATACAACAAAAAAGCTAGAGAACATGCCTTGGAGGTGGGAGACAAGGCCCTTCTTATGATGCCCACCACAGAACAAAAGCTGTTAGGTCAGTGGTAAGGCCCCTATATCATCATAGAAAGTGACATATAAACTAGAATTAGACCCACACAAAAAGAACACACAAATGTATCATATCAATAGACTAAAAAAATGGGAGGGCCCCCTTCCGGTTTAAGTGGGAACCTCCTCCTTAGCTTTGGCGGAGTAAAGTCTCGACCCAGAATTACCTGACCCACTGAAGCAGGACTTGACACGTGCTCTACAACCATTAAAAGAGGTCTTTTCCTTGATCCCAGGTAGAACAACGGTCATAGAGAATGAAATTCATACCCTGCCTGGGAAGAAGGTGAGGTTACGTCCATATCGTATCCCTGAAGCCAGGAGGGAAGCGGTAGACCAAGAGATTCAGCAAATGTTAGCACTAGGGATTATTGAACCGGCCAAAAGCGAATGGAGCTCCTCGATAGTCATAGTACCAAAACCCGATGGGTCTATCAGATTCTGTATAGAATTCCGCGAAGTAAACAAAATATCCCAATTCGATGCATATCCCCTTCCCAGGGTTGATGAAATGATAGAAAGCCCAGTATGTCAGCACACTGGATTTGTGTAAAGGCTACTGGCAGGTGCCATTAAGAGAACAGG
Organism: Triturus cristatus; assembly: GCF_964204655.1. Taxonomy (NCBI): domain Eukaryota; kingdom Metazoa; phylum Chordata; class Amphibia; order Caudata; family Salamandridae; genus Triturus; species Triturus cristatus. The sequence goes on along the minus strand of NC_140590.1, from coordinate 906,742,960 downwards.
ATAAGGAAAAAACAGCTTTTTCCACTCCCAAAGGCCTTTATCAGTTTAGGTTATTACCTTTTGACTTGCATGGTGCACTGGCAACATTCCAGAGGCTCATGAACATCATTTTGCAGCCATATGCCAAATTTGCCGCGGCCGACATAGATGATATTATCATCTACAGCTCCTCTTGGGAGGATCTTTTGCAACACCTGATCCAAGTCATCCAGGCAATATGTGACAGTGGACTGACCATTAATCCCACCAAGAGCCGCTTAGCTGCTAAAACTGTAAGGTATCTAGGGTACCTTCAGTATCCCTCACCAGAAGAAGAACAGGCATTCCATCACCTAAAACACAGCATTACATCAAGACCGTTTCTCTTAAGCCCTGACTATGCCAAAACCTTCCTGTTACAAACAGACACATCCGAAAAGGGTCTTGGAGCTGTATTATCACAAACAGATGACCAAAATCAAGAGCGACCAATTATATACATCAGTCGGAAACTCTTTCCCAGGGAGGTTCACTATGCAGTAATTGAGAAGGAAGCTCTAGCAATCAAATGGGCCATTGAATCTCTCCGCTATTACCTAGAAGGACGAGAGTTCCTTCTTTATAGAGACCATGCCCCATTAGAATGGTTATCGCGAAACAAAGGACATAACCAAAGAATCTTACGATGGTTCCTCACATTGCAGCCCTTCCGTTTTACCATCCTCCATAGAAAAGGAAAAAACCAAGCCAATGTGGACTATCTGTCCCGATACCCTCTAGATCCCTTTCTTGTGAACAAGAATCTTAGGGGAGGGGGATGTGAGGAAGTTCCGAAGTTAAACACCCCCCCCGAAGCCTTGAGGGACCAATAGACTGCTCACCTTGGTTCCTGTGTGCTGCAGATGAGGAGAAAAATCCCGTAGTGCAACAAACGCAAACCAAGAACAATCCTTCCCCTCCCCAGGGCGGAGCTACCGTAGTTCCGGGATCTGTGCCAATCAAGATCAAACACGTGAGCGAGGAAGGCGAATCCGGTGCCCTGAGGTGTGTTGTAAAGGAGCCGGAGACAGAGAGGAAGTTCGTCAGGAACCAGGAGGACGCAAAGGAGGATTCCGGGGAGAGCGATTCCAGAAACGGGACCGGACGAGCAGACGACCTCCTACAGAACACGGGAACCAGAGCGACAGTGTGTTAAAACCCTCTGTCTTTTAATAGGAGAGTTTAATCCCCTAATGTTCGATGAAACCAACTTAAGCGGCATAGCAAATTAAAACAGAGTGCAAATAACAGTTTAAAACAACAGTCCGAATCAATAAAATAGAATAAGCAACATCAAAAGAGTTCGAGCTTATGATGCTAATGTCCAAATCTGTGTAAAAACATTGTAGATTCATGAAGGAGAAATGAGACAGAGAGAAGAATAAAGTGAGCTTAGAACAATGAAAGTTATAGAAAATATATAAGCAAAGGCAAGGAAGGAGAGAAAGAAAAGTCACATGAGAAAGAATTAGTACAAAAGTAAAGTGGTGAAGAAAAGAGATAGAAGAATGTGTTACAAAACATAAAACAAAAGACAGAACAAAGGACATACCAACAAATAACATACCTACAAAAAGAAAACTCAGAGAAATACGTGAGGGGGGATGGAACCACATGGGATAGGCGATACATCAGGGGTCAGCCAAACGGGGGACCCAGGAGAAACCACAGTACAGGAATGAAAAATCTGTGAGGGCGATGAATAATAAGGGTTAGAACCATTAGTGAAACAAACAATTAGGCTAAATATTGAAACAAACTAAAACAAAAACATCATTAATAAGCTGAGAAACTAGACTGAATAAATCAACATGTAATCTTGTGAAAACAATGGGCAGCAATTAAAAGCGAAGGTGATACAATATACATTGAACAAGAAAACAGGAAACCAATAAGAACGAAACAGATCTAATAAATCAAACAAAATTCAAAACAGGAAGGAAATAAGAGATATGGTCAAGGTAAACTAAGAAATTAACTTGTGTGTAAAACTCCGCACAAGATAAACTAAAACCTAAATAATTTGAGAATGATGTATAAGAAACCAACATTGAATGAATAAGGAACGATGGGGAAGAATGAACATGTAATCCGTGAGGAATTAGAGATTGTATAACTTCAAGAAGTTCATAAATTCAAGATTTATCCAAAGGAGAAGGTCGTTGAGTATCCATAGCATTTGGGTTACATGAATTAATGAAACTTTGTAGCCTTACTGGATCGTCATACGTTATTGTTCTGTTGTTGTATGCAACCTTAAACAAACATGGATGAAAGAGGCCGTAACAGGCCCCCAATGACCGAAGAGCTGGCCTCAAATTAAGAAAAACTTTTTGTCTGTTGGCGGTGGCCTTAGCATAGTCCTGCGCGAAAAACAAAGTTGAGCCAGACCAAGTAATGCGTTGAGCAGATTTGACCGCAGATAACACCAATAACAGATCCGTATACTCCAAAAAATATATATTTACTCCTCTTGGTCGTTGTGAAGGTGACATGTTGGAGGAAGGACGGCCTAGTCTGTGTGCTCTTTGAATATTTAGTGTTGTGCCCTCTGCTAGGTTTAGCACCTTGGGAAGAAAGGACGCAAAGAAGGTAAGGGGGTCTGACCCCTCAACTCCCTCCTCCAGACCATAAATACGTAGATTATTTCTCCTGTTGCGATTTTCAAGGTCCTCAATCTGCTTTTGGAGCGTCGAAACTTGAGACTGAAGCTGGGAGACGTTTGCACTTGTATCCCTGATGGTGGAAATGCTTTGTTCAATTGCAGTGATTCTTGTATCAAGTTGAGACCAGTTATCTGTGAGGATTTGTAGTTTAGAGTTGGTTTCCTCCATAAAGGGCCAGAGGGCTCTTATCTCATCCAACAGCATCTCCATGGAGACCGGAGAAGCTTGTTTAGGAGGAGAAGGGGAGTTGTGCTTTAGGCGCTTAGTAAGCGACTTCCCAGGTGGCGTGGGTAAATGGATCCATTTTGGCCACCAGGGTACTTGGCGACAACTGCAGAGAATCTTCTAGTTTGGAGCATGCAGTAAAAATCTTAGAATTTTTAATAAAAACGTGTTTTTGTTGCGTCTTTATAGCTAAAGCACCCTTCGTTCTGCCCATAGAAACACCAGCGTAGCCACCAGACAAAAATAGGCGTAAAAAATATTGCTATGATGTGGAGCTATAGATAATAAAAGGGCCGATGTGAGTGACAACCAAATATGCAGATATACGTTGAAGTCAAATTCGCAACACCTGGTAAATCAAAGGCAGATTAAACAAAGTGCACTTTTGTAATAATAATTGGTCGAAACTTGAAAGAATAAAAAAATCAATGTGGCTCAAGCTTTGTTAATTGGTGCTGCAGCAGAAGAGTCAGATTAATGCCAAATAGATCCAATAGACTGAGATAGGTGTATCACAGGGATTCAAGGGACATTCAAAATGGCCGTCGAAATTTCCTTTCAGTCAAAAAAGCAGAATAAACAGCTACTTATTCAAAAAACTCGATACCGTATATAATGGAATGCCCTAACACGAAGCATACCAAGAAGAACAGTCAAATAAGTAAAGCGGCAAAAGTAATAACAGCGCGACGAATTTGAAGGAGTCTGCCAAATGCGGGCAACGCAAAATGGCGGCCGCGACTTCGTGTATTCAACGTGTGGACTCACTTGCAGAATAAAGTCATTCTTTGATGATTGTGAGCCTCGCCAGAGTGCTCACGGTGTTCAGCGCACTTTCCGATGTCCTGTGCGCACTTTGGTTTCGCCCGACACTGCCATGGACCGCGGAGACTCACAGTCCCGCCGGAGCACCTCCCCCCAACGCCACCATTCGCTGCGGGCTCCAAGCCACGCCCCCTACCATTCGCTTTTTAACAACCACAAATACGTGTAGATGAAAGGAACGGCACTGAGGGCCGCTAGAGTAGAGTAGTATTTCTGATCAGTATGAAATGCACAGATGAAAATACGATCATGAACTACTTTTATGGGAAATCTAAACAACAGCAAAATTCCATGGGGTAGCAAACAACAGAGCAAGCCAGTGCTTGGATGAGGCTCGCCCAAACAAGCCACTGGCTGAAAAGGGTTGATCAATATCCCCCATTCTGTAGGTCTGTATATGTATTTTTTGTCTATGTTGGATGTGGCGTGTGTAATGGTGACACAATGGGTCATATGTATGAAGCTGTTTTGCGATCGCAAACACTGCGAATCGCAAAAAAACAGCCGTTGCGATTGCAAAACAGAGTCTCCCTATGTAAGAAAGGGATCCGTCATGCAAAGTTGGGAATAGCAAATTCTGCGAATCAAGGATTCTGCGAATAAATATGCGATCTCGCAATCTGCGAGACGTTATTTGCGATAATCGCAAATAATCTTCTCACAATTTGCTAATTCGCAAAACGAAATGCTAAAAAAAATCGCAATTTGCGATTTTGTGAAAATTGTTATTTTGCTAATCGCAATTACCACCAACTCAGAGCAGGTGGTAACCAGGTGCAACCCATAAAAACTGTCCCACAATGCTACAGGATGTTCCACAATGACTGGACTGTATGTGATAGCCAGGAGGCTACGAATCAGAGCTGCTGCACAGTGAGGGAAACGCCAGGAAAGGATCTTCAGAGCACGCATTACACTGTTCCAGCGGACAGAGGAGGAGACCCATGTGAACAACAGGCTGGACGCAGACAGCATCCTGGACTTAATAGAGGAGCTCAAACCCATACTAGAACACCCCACACACAGGGCACACACCATTCCCACCCATGTACAGGTCCTGTGCTCACTGCAATTATTGGCATGAGGGAGTTTTCAGGGGGTGATAGCCACAGCAGGAGGGGTCTCAAAGAGTGCACTGTTGCCCTTCTTCCACGCTTTCCTTGATGCAATGGTACAGAGGATGCATCACCACATCCAATTCCCCAGCACACAACGGGCACTAGATCAGACCAAACAGGAATTCTACCAGATGGCCCAATTCCCCCACGTAATCGGCTGCATAGATGGGACCCATGTCGCACTATCACCACCCTCACAGAATGAGTATGTGTTCAGGAACCACAAGCCCTATCATTCCCTGAACATACAGATAGTGTGCAATACCAAACATATCATCATTGACATAGTTGCAAAATATCCAGGCAGCACGCTCGACTCATTCATCTTTCGCCACAGTGGAATAAACCGCCGACTCACTGCTGGCGAGTTTGGTGAGGGCTACCTGCTAGGTAAATGCATAGCTTCCAAACACACCATCAGTAAAGGCCAGGAGTGTCTGGACAGTGTGTAACATAATTCTTGTCCCCCTGCAGGTGACAGTGCGTATGCTGTACGTGAATACATCCTGACTTCATACCTGAATCCAGCCACTGCATGGGAGCGGAGGTACAAGCGCCCACAGAGCCACACACTGTACCATAAAGAGAACATTTGGAATCCTTAAGAGCCGTTTTTGCTACCTCCATAAGAGTGGAGGAGTGCTACAGTACAGCCCCAAGACATGCTGCAAGATCGTGGTCGCCTGTGCCATGCTACACAACATCGCTACCAAGAAAGGCACCCCAGTGGAGCTCACGGATACAGAGCCATCAGATGACGAGGGACCAGCTCCACGTCGCAGAACAGCAGGTGGTGCCGGGGAGGCTGCCGGGTGCCATAGACGAGTTGAGATAACACAGAACTATTTCTAGAATAGTAATGAGGACACAATGCTACAGATTGGTGTTAACCTGAGTTATTCATTTCCTTTGGTGCAGTAATTTAACTGTCACACAGCCTGACTTTATTACAATAGCTTGCACATGTTCATGCCACAGTGCAAGGATGGGCGTCATCCACTCAGTCAAGATGCAATGTGTTGCTTCACACATTGTCACATGCCCCTGAAGTCACTTCACCTCCTGGGAGCACGGCCTTTTGCCCCTCGCTCAGGGTGCCCACTGCCCTCCATGGAATCATCAGCTAATCTCCCCTGCCGCGAATCTGGCGTCTGTCCACTGGAATTGGTGGAGTGATGCTGCTCCTGCTGGACTGCTCATCAGTGTCCAAGGTGCTCAGAGGTCCTATGGCACCTGTGGCAGATGCCCGCATCTAGTCCACAGCATGTGTGACCTGCACCAGGCCCCTGGCCACATCCTGGCAGCAGTGGGCCATTTCATTCTGCATACCCACACACCAATGGGCCAGCAGGGACGTGGCAGTCGACAGGCGGTTAACAGCTCTTGTGTACAAGTCCAGCCGGCTGTGGAGACGCTGTCTCTTCCTGCACCTGGCTGCCCGGTCTCTCCTTATCTCTCTGCACAGTCCTTCCAGTGCACCTATCATGCCCATTACACCATCCCGCATCTCAGTCATGTTATTATTGTGTGCTGAAAACTGGCGCTGGATTGACTTAATTGCCTTTGCTTGCAGGCGCTCTGACTTTGAGCATGCTGCCTTCCAGCCCAGAGAATACCGTGTCTTTGCCGATAGAAGCAGTGCTTGTGGACGGACGTACCCTGCGTCTCAACCCACTCCCTTCACCGGAATGGACAGGGGACTGTGATGTGTGCTGACCTGCATGCTGGCTCGGGACTTGCTGTGCCTCTCCTGCTGTGTCTGTTGGCCCTGAATCCAGTAGTAGTAGTGGTGGCATTACGAGGCACCATCTGCTAGGCACAGGGATTTCAGTTTTTACTTCACCCTGCTCCTCCCGCCCAGCCTCGTCCTCATTTTCAGATTTGGCATCACCTCCTGCAATGGCTTCCTGTGTTTCAGGTGGTGCTGGTTACCCCGGGGCTCAAATGCCCTATGTTCAGAAAGTTAGGGCTCCTACAGGTCGGTGTACTGGCCCTCTGGCTGCCAATGCAGCAAACCAAAAATTGAGCAATGCACAGGGGCATGGGGTGCAATTCACCCCTTCCTCACTCCCAAAGAACTGGCCCCCCAAATGTTACAGCTGCCCACGTGCTCGCGGTGCAGCTGAAGAAACAAGCAGTGGCACCGTTGTGCCTTGTGAGCCCTGCTCTGGCGCTCCAATCAAGCTCCAATCAAGCAAATGCCCCAGATGCTGCAGCTGCCCGCTGACTGGCAGTGCAACTGACAAAAAATGACCACTGTCACCACGGAGCACAAATGGTAGCCTCACTCTGGGAAAAATAAATGGCCCCAACGTTGCAGCTACCCACTGTCGGGCGGGGTAGCTGAGACGACAATTAAAAAGGGAAAGAAGCGCTGGCACTCTCCGTGCCTCGTGAGCCCCACTCTGGGATACTTTCAAGGAAATGTCCCCCAAAGTAAATCAGGGCGGCTCTTCTGGTGTACCCACAACTAGGTACAGTGAAGCCCCACACACCGGGGCTGTCGCGGCACTCTGCTCCTCTCCTTGGCTCTCAGGGGCAGGCTCGGCGGTATTGGCAGCACGCCGGGGCTCTCTCCAGGAGCCCCACACACTGCAGGCTGTTACCACGGCTTCCCTCCGAGTACTCGGGGCTCTCTCCTCACCATGGGAGCCCCGCTGATCCACCGCAGCACCTCTCCTCCCTTTTTCGCACTGTGATTGGCAGCCGTGGCCAATTCCCTCAGTGGCCCTGCCCAGAGTCAGGCAAGGCCGCCTGGCTTCCTGGTTGGGCCGGCATCCGCTTCTCCTCTTTGCGGCAAGGTGGGGTGTGCACCCGCTCGCCAGTTAAATCATCAACGTTGGGTGAGCACCCGCGAAAGCTACAATAATGTGGGATGGGCACCCGCTGACATAAGCGGGGTAGACACCCACTCAGCACCACAATGCGAGGTGGGCTCCCGCCTGTAACCACAAAACTGCTGGATGGGCTCCCACTACTGTGGCAAAACATGGGGTGGGCTCTCGCTCCGTACCCAACAACACGGGGTGGGCACCCACTCCCCATGCTGGGTAGGGAAACTTCAGGTTGCAGCCCAGTGCTGCATATTAGAAACAGAAATGCTCCATGAGGCACCAGGTCCCTCAAGGAATCTGGCAGGCAGGAATAACAAGTCCTTAAGGTTCTGAGGGCATAGCTGGGCCCAGGGAGGCCAGCACACAGGGCCCTCCAGCAGGGAGGCAAGCCCCGATGGTGGTTCCTCCTGACCCCAGCAGCAGCAAGCCCCCAAAGGTCCAGGAACAGCACACCTACATGGGGTCACAGCCCCTACATTTATACTAACATTTCCTTTGCCTGTGCCAGCACAGGGCTTGGGGGAACCAGATGCTACTGGTTCATGGGGGATTTGGAGCACTCTGTTGACAGGGCTCCCTTTCTCCATTGTTAGGTGGGGGCTCGTCATGAGACACACCACAGGGGGGCGGAGCCAGCATTCACTAGAGCAGGCACAATCCTATTCAGGGACCAGAGACTTCTCCGCCCACTACTCCAAATGCAGATGTCCCATTGAGCCTAGGGCTGACTCACCCTGCCCCTCCTGGAGCCACACACACCTCACCAGCCCCTGTCACTCAAAAGCCAGACATGCAATTCACATCAGGCAGGCAGACACATAGCACACAGAAATGCCAACTTCTAAAAGTGGCATTTCAAAATTAGTCATAATAAATCTGCGCACACCATTGCGTAGCATTTATTATTACTATATCAAACATACCAAACTTGACCACGCTGCTCCTCTCATATCAGGAATTACCACTGAAACACTTATCAGGGAATCCCCAATGCATTCCTATGGGAGGGCAGCCCCACAGTAGTGAGAAACCAAAATGGCTGTTTGTCACTACCAGGACATGTCACACAGTTAAGGTACATGTCCTATATTTTACCTACAATGCACCCTGCCCATAGGGCTAGCTAAGGCCTACCTTAGGGGTGACTGATATGCAGTAAAAGGGGGGTCACTGACATGGCACACACTTTAGGTGCCACGTCACAGCAGCAGTAACACTGCGTGCAAAGGCCCTGCAATGGCAGAGGCCTGAGATAGGTTTTGCAAGGCTACTTTGGTGGGTGGCGCAACCGGCACTGCAAGCCCACCAGTAGCATTTAATTTGCCAGCCCTGGGTATATGAGATACCGCTTTACAAGGGGCTGACAGGTAAATTAGATAGGCTAAACAGGTGTAGACCAATCTTACCATATTTAACCCAGAGAGCACACACACTTTACACTGAACAGCAGTGCTAAAGTGCCCAGAAAAAAGGCTAGGAGAAAGCCAAAAAGTTTAGGGATGACCCTGCAAAAAAGGGCCAAGTCCAACATAAACCCACTGCTACCCAGTGAGAAAGTTAGGCTGTGCAGTAACTCTACTTTTTACATATACTGAAACCTGCCCTGTGGGCTGTTTAGGGCCTACTTTAGGGATGACTTACATGTTTTAGAAAGTAAGGATTATAATTCGCAAAAGATTTATTTTGAAGGGCCGAATTGGCAGTTTCAGAACTGCAAGACATTCTGCAGTGGCAGGCCTGAGATATTTTCAAAGTGCTACTTAAGTGGGTTGTACAATGAGTGCTGCAGGTCTGTTAGTACTATTCAATTTACAGGCCCTGGGTCCATGTACTACCATATAGTAGAGACTTATAAGTAAATTAAATATGCCAATCAAGTGTAAGCCAATTGTACCATGTTTTAAGGAGAGCGCGCAAGGACTTTAGCTCTAGTTACCAGTAGTAAAGTTCACAGAGTCCTAAGTAAAAAAAAACGAAATTCAGAAAACAGGAGGGGTAAAGGTTACATTTTTGGGGGAGGACCACACCCAGGATGATAAATTTAACAGTCAAATATACACAAGAGTGATAGGTGGAATACTTGAATTAATCTCAAATTCTGATAATTACTCAGGGCGTTATCCCGGTCCATCATTATTTTGTAGACCATGCCACCTCAGTTCTAACCCAGCTAGGTGTACCTCAGTCTTGACCCTGCTCCAAAAGGAACAGACCAGCTCGAACTGCTAGGCCAGGTCCTCCCTGAAGTGGAACACAGGCAACACAAGACTGGTTTCATCCTAGTTGAGACTTTAATTTAGATGAAGCTTGGCTACAGTGGAGACACTTTTGGGCATACAAGTTGCACTTAAGATGCCACACAGAAATATACAACAACGTGTTTAGTTAAATATTTGAATTATTCTCCATATTTACAACAATATGGTGTAGCTCTGCGTTTCTCCCTGCGCTGGTGCTAAATTTAGCAGCCTAGCGCCAACGCAGGCTCCCGTGCGCCATAGTGCAAGGGTGTCTGCATTCAGGGGAAGATTGTTTAAGCCCAGGAAGGTGTTTTTTCCTGCACATAAACAGTCTTTAAGTGACGTTTTGTAACTTCTTAGTGTGCTGCTTAATGCAAGTTGCAAAATGTCATTTTTCAATTGATTGTTCACGTGCAAAAAGTGACACCTTCCTGCACATAAACAATCAATGCGTTTTGCTGTTTCTAACTGTCCTGCAAAACGCAGCACACATGGAAACAGCAAAAACGAGGAGAAATAAAGCGGTTCTCCTCATTTTGCCTGTTTAAGACCAGGTTTTCCCTGGTCTTAATTTTGGTTCTGCCTCCTATTTACACCACCCTTGTATATGGGGGCAGCGTCAAAATCAATGGGAGTTGCGTTGGAACGCCCACCGTAACACCCATTGCCCACCCCTTTCACACAAAGAATAGCGTGAAACGGGGCCTTATTTACAAGGCAGCATTAAGCCACGTTGAGTGGCTTAACGCTGCCTTGTAAATAAGGCGAAGCACCTATCGCCACAGGAATGTCACTAAAAGTGACGTTCCTGTGGTGAAAGGGGCTTGTAAGTATGCCTCGTAATGTTCACATACATCCTAGAATCATGATTAGACGTCATGAGAATAGCACAAACCAGTACCTTGTGCAATTAGTAGCGACAGGTTTTGAGCACTTGTAAAATGATAATGAATGTTTTTCTCCCTAGTCCTCCATTAAACCACCTCATTGTCGTTACATCAGACTCAAGTAAAGGTGTTGGTCATAAGTGTGGCAATAAAATGAATGTATGAAATTCTAATCCAATTTATAATGATCATAACCTATGAGGGGCTGCTCACATATAGCATTCAACTTTCCCATTTGGTTACCAGGTTCCTTTTTTGGGATCGAAACGGAACACATAATATGTGAGAGACGGCAAATTAAATCATTGAGACCAAGGCTCAGTGCAGCTTTTAACAAGCCTGCATTGCTGGAAATGTATCTTTTCTGAAATGTTTCTCCTGAAATGTTTAATATTTGGACTATGCACAATGGAAATGTTAACCTCTGTGTTGAGGGGACATATTCAATCTTACCTGTGTGTTTCTTTCTGTAAACTTGGAAAACTTTTTTTAAATATATTGGTATATTTTACTGTTTGAAAGTCAGCTATAATGAGTGCACAGGCAGAGCAGGCTGTCTAACAGCCATAAAACCCAATATGACAATGCATAGACAGCTTTCTTCACTCACATTGGGGAATAAAACTTGAAACACAAGCTCGGAAACAAGCCATGCCTGGCAATACAACGCAAAAGCGGCATCATTTTACATTTTAAACAACAGATTTCCCATTTTGTAAGCCAGCTGTAAACGAGAGTTTAGAGTGGAGGCTGAAGATTATTGTTAAATGGTGTGACTTGAAGGTGGTTCTGCTTGCAAACAAACTGCTAACATGCATAAAAATCATATTTGTGTGAGTTGCAGCACACATCTTTTTTTTTTTTTGCTGAACTCTGTTAGAAAATAGGAGCTTTATTCCGGACACATATAAGTAATTAAGGAAACAACAATTAGTGGATGTGTTTGGTCTTCACAGTCAAAATACCGTTTGTAAAGTGGTTACTTTTCTGCTTTGATACATTTGAACTGGAGCTTTACTTGATTATTTATTGCTGCCACCTCGTGTCTTACCAGGAGAGATGACCCTTTGAACATATTCAAAGGAAATTACATTGAACTGTCAATGCATATTTCACACAGCTTCATTCCACAGAACAGGCCCTGGAGAAACATCGGTTGTGTGTAGAAATATCATTATTAGCCCAATGATAACTGGGTATGTAGCTGTGGTGCTACTGGCTGTCAGTGGGGAGATGCATTTTACTTGAACACATGGTCTGCTGCCCAAGGAGACGTTTGTGAGTGGTGAAGCCTTGGTAACATCAGGGAAAAGGCAATAGGACCTACCCTGGAGTATGGACATTTTCCATTTTCCATCTCTGAAGGACTAGGCCAAAGTGCCCCCAATAGCTTACCCTAAAAGATACCCAGCTCCATATTACTGGGCTATCTGGCCCAGAGCTTTTGAGTGCCAAAGTTACAGGCTACCATTCGACTTTTTAATTAAAGTGGGCAGAGAATTTGAACATACCTGCCTAATTTTGTTTTGATGTTGCTTCCTGCCAAGCTACTAAAAGTAATCATTGAAATCCTTACACAGACCTGTTTATTTCTTGGAAAATAGTCGGATTTGAAATTAATGGGATTTGAGTCACAGCTAATATTACGCTTAAGACCTCCCTCTCCCAAAGTTTAACCAGGCTGTTTCTTAGAAGAATGTTTAATTTTTTTCTAGACTTGTCAAGACAGATTTCACATTTGACATAACTATCAAAGTGTTTGACCCCATTCTGACAGGGGCACAAGGGCAGATAACGACTACTAGGCCACAACTGTAGGAGTCAAGGCTGTTTGCCACAGGTGCCCTGGGGTCTATCCTCCTATAGCTCTGCAAACTGAGCCAAGCTCAACCCTTTCCACACTTCCTAGGCTTTTCAGGGAGGTACCGTGTGTGGGGTCAGGAATTCAGTACTCGACAATCAACCAACAGACAAAATAACTTCAATGTCTGGCTCTTGCCCAGAGCTTTTCTTTTTGTAAAAGCAGGTAATTTAATTTCACAACAAAACTAAATACTATACAATCCAATCATGAATATAGGGTTGAATCACTAGTAATGTTTTTAGATAGCATTACATCTTCCCACTCTGTCTACTCCCCATAAAGTTTATGGTAGGTGTTACAGTCCCAATTACTGATGGCAGAGGCACAGGTGCAGATTAACACAGTCACTCAATGATAAGCTTGGTCCCCCTCAGGTAGCGAGTTTTTAATCTTGGGACTCTTGAGTCCTGGCGATAATCTTTCTCAATAGCACCTTCTATCTTAAGGTCTAGTCGCAGGTGCCTCATGATACTTGCACGCCCCCTCTCACAGCTTGGGTGGCAGGCTTGGAGCAGTCTGTATTTGCATAGTTGCTCTCTGGGCCAAGTGGGGCAGGCAGAAGGCACAAGTGTTTTGATGTCACAGTAGGACCTCTCTTGCCTCTTAGGTACTCAATGATCTTGTGACGGTAAAGACTTTCCTTGCTCATTAAGTTCACAGAGGCAAGGTGCAGTTGTGGCCTCCCAGGTTGATCAGACTTACAGTGGTGAGGTACAGTGGTGGCCTCCTAGGCTTATAGTGGCATGGTATACTTACAGTCTCCCAGGAAGAGGATGCTGACAGTGGCAGGATGTGGTTGCTCCTGCACAGTTCATGGGTGCAGTAGACAGCAAATATGTCCAAGCTTGGCTGGATACAATCTTTGGAGCAGTTATTGAGCAGATAAAAATGGGGCCCCTTCACAATATGGTTACTTTTAACTTTGCTCTGTCCTATCATCTTCTTCTTCTGAGTGCCTCACACACTGGAAACATATTGAGCATCTCCTTGAAAGTTTCTTCTACTGCAGAGCCAGGCAGACTCCATCTGTTTTTCAGCAGCCAAGCAGATCTTCAGCTCCTCTAGCAGAAAGGGCACTCTTTAGTTGATGTTACCACATCTTTGGGAAATTTGAAGTCAGGAAGATACCACCTGAGTTACACAACAACTCTTTGAGTACTCTGTGGAGCGCTCCCTACCTTGGACAAGAAGAGCTTGGGAGCAGAACAAAATTGGGTGGGTTGCATAACAATTTTATACACTCTATTATACTGGGGATGTGACCCATATTTCAGTACCTGTTGGGGGTGGTTGTCTTTCAAGTTTCTTTCTTATGCTGCTCAGCGGACAATGTCTTTTTGAAAAGTGATGCGTCTCACAGCAGTTTCCAAGCAGAAGTACCCACAAAACGGGCACTGTGTGGTGTGACTCTTCTTCACCTGATGATCATCAGCTTACTAAAAACTAACCAGGAGCAGAGGAAAAGCAAGCCTGAACTAGGACCTCCCTAATCTTGAACCACACAAAATGCAGTCCCACCCTCACAAATACAATCAACTAAATGACAGTGCTCAGGAACAATTACTCTGCAGCTCCCTGCTTTAAACAACTGTATGGAATTTCTAAACGTAACCCATTTTCTATCATTCACACTTTAGTGTAATGCTGAAACACAGGCACCAATAAAGATTCCACAAAGTCCTACTACCACACATGTTCAAAGGCTACTAATAAGCATAGGCACTTAATTTAAACATGTGATGCCTGTGCAAGTTATGAGGTTACACTTAACAGAGGAACTATACACAAGAGTGTCAGGAGAAAACACTCTTACTGATGCAGATAAAAAGTCTATCATATTATAAAAACACTGTATGCTGCCACAAACACTTGATGACTCCACTCAGGACCGGGCCAGTAAACCTCTGTCCTAATACCAGTTGTTACTTTCATGATCGTTACCTTTGTAGTCATTAAATCACAGTAGTCACGTCAATATTACCTTCAAACTGCAGTATGTTTCATTGCGAATACCTTACTTTGCAGGTAAGAATTACTTCTGATTTCTAAAGCTACTTATTACCCCATATTCTATGCATCTCGGAGACGTTAAAACTGCTCTACGCTTTACCAAGTCCTGAACCTAGAAAATCCCTTTAGTAATCTAATACATTACCCATCCCTAAACCCCAAAAACTAATAACTACGCATATCCACTACCATTCCCCAAATTCTAGAAAATCTTTAACACCCCTATACACAAACTATCTCCGAACGTTTAAATCCCAGTACTATGTCGAACTAATTACTATCTCTTTAAACCCTAAAAATCCATTAAAATTATAATACAATTCAACTCTAATCCCTTAAATATGAAAATTTAAATTAGGCATAAACTAATTTATAAATTATCGCATAACAGTTTATATAAATTATTTTAGTACATGCATTATTTAAAATTGTCATAATACTTTAGCTAAATCTAAAATAATAACATATATACTTTATAAAAGGACTTTTAATTACTAAGTATTGTTTACTTACAATTAAAAAGGTAGGTTTATTTTAAACCTCTATATCATTAATATTTGTACAAATGCATGTATTTTTCTAGTGTGGCATGGATGGCACTGTGTCATTTAACATGTCATTAGTGATGCAATATGTGAGGTGATACGCAGGGCATGGTGGTTGTGAAAATTACTGAGCATAGGTTTTGACCATATGCGGCAAGGGGTTGACCACAGTGCACAGCTATAGTCAGACCCTGCACTAAACTCCCCACAGATGGACAACCATCTGCTGCACACAACTTTCAACCATGTGCAGTGGGGGTTGGCCAGACTCTGTGCCTGATCCCCTGAAACCAGCAAACCGCTTGTCGTGCACAGCCTTCAACCATACACAGCGAGTTGACTTGCTGAACTGCATTGTGTCAACAGGAGAGCGCAACACAATGCCATATCAACTAATCTCCTCTTTCCCTGTGCTGTCACATTTAAGAGAGCCATTCATCAATGCAGACACTCTTGTATCAAAGGTGCCTCAGTTGTGTAAAGCATAGTTTTTGTACCGTAAGTGGTCCCTTCCAGCACAAAATCTATCCTGTAAGGCTTTCCCCATTTTGTATGTGCGCTGTACATTGCAACACAAGATTAATGAAAATGGAGAAGAAACAAAATCATTTCTGCTTGTCAACCTGGTTTGGTCACCTAAGGGGGGGCTTGGGTGTCTGGAAGTAGTCGGCTGTTTATAAGGGGGTTTGTACAGAGCGAAGTGCATGTTCAGCAGGGTCTTACCCACCCATATGTTGATGGTTGCACACAGGAGCTTCGCTATCATTGAAGGGTTCAGCATAATGCAAAGGCCAGACACATTGGAGGCTTTACCACCTAAGGGGTTAAGGTGTCTGGAGAGAGTGATCTGTACATGAGGGGTTGTGCACAGTTCGAAGGCATACACATCATGGGCTTGCCCAGATGTATGTGGTTAGTTGCCCATGCGAGGTTGGCTGTCCATAAAGGGTTCAGCACAGGGAAAATGCTATATGCATTGAGTGTTTGACCTCGTAAGAGGTGCTTGGGTGTCTAGAGTTGGCCACCTAAGGGTACTTGGATGCCTGGAGGGAGTATGCTGTCTGTGAAGGGTTGTGCACTGGGTGAAGACCTTGTGCAACAGTATCTTGCCCACGAGGGGTGGTGGTACCTATCTCCCCATGTGTAGTTGGTTGCCCATGGGGGGGTTCACAGTCTTCGTATGGTTCAGCACAGGGTGACGGTAGTGCACACTTGTGGTTTGGCCACTTAACAGGTGACATAATGTCCTTATATACCATGTATAGCCTACTGCAGCAGGATACCCCAGCCATAAAAGATCCTCCACCTAACACCCCTGGGTGCCCAACCCCTGCTATGCAAGTTCTTTGGCCTTGTGTGGCATGGAGTTGGTAGGAGAGCCAGGCCTGCATCCAAACCCTGGGCCCCTCCCCCAATGAGTCACCCATCTCTTGCAGTGCATGGTCTTCTGTCTTTGAATTGAAAATTAATTTGCTGTAGGGATGACCTTTGGGCAGACCTTTCAGTCTCCTCTCTGTCGTCATCCATCCCACAAACACCCCCAACCTACATCTTTTGCATTTTTATCACTTTTATAGCTACTGCAGTACTGCCATATGTCAAACCTCCGGTACCACTAGATCAGGCAAGCTTCAGGTTGAGACACTTGCATTGGTTTTGCACTACCATCATCCCACGGTAGTCCAGCAGTGCTTCATAGAGAGCCATGCTGAGTCCTACAGAAGTACTGCGGTACCCATGGCATAATAAAAAAACTAGAATTGTGGCATTTGGGAAGGTCCCTCTGGGTCACCCCTCACCCCCCCCCCACAAAGGTGTGTGGAGGTCATGTTAAGCCTTCACTGCCAGCTTATGTGCCATTTTACTTTTAGTTGTGGATACAGGGACCAACTCCTTGTGGCCTGCAATGCAGTTCATGTCGCACCCAGCCAGTCAGATTGCTCAGTCCCACAACATTAAAAGGGAGAAAGAGAAAAAAAGATCTCCAGGCCAATCAGAATGCTTTATTTTTTTAATTTACAGTACCAACCAACTATTTATTACTATATGTTGGACTTTAATCTCTCAAAAACATTTGAACAGAATTGTACCAAAACACA
The DNA here is from genome assembly GCF_964204655.1 of Triturus cristatus. Lineage (NCBI taxonomy): Eukaryota > Metazoa > Chordata > Amphibia > Caudata > Salamandridae > Triturus > Triturus cristatus. The sequence goes on along the minus strand of NC_140590.1, from coordinate 906,725,629 downwards.
AAAAGCATAAAGATCACAAAAGCATAAAAAGCACAAATCACAAAATTAAAGATCTTGTTTTCTACCCAATTTGGTGCAATTCTGTTCAGCCATTGTTTTGCGTACAGCTTCCAAAAATTCTGATGGTTATTTGCATGGGAAAAACAACTGGCAGTTGCCACTGGGGAGTTATAGTTTGGATGGCATTCCCATAGGAAATGCATTTTTTGGTTTGCTTATATCTGTGGTGCTATTTGACGAATCCTCACTAAACTCCCACCCTCCCTCCAAAATTGTTTCACCAGAGCTCCTTCCTGAAAAGTTTCAGGGTGATCCTTTAAGTGGGGGTTGAGAAAAAGGGGTTCAAAAACACATTTACCACACTCATTTTTCCATAGGAAACTTTGACACCATTATTTTCCAAACCATTGAACAGATTTGCACCACAATAGGCAGAACACTAGATCCTGGTCCAGAAAGAGTGCTTTTGTGATTTGGTGAAAATCCGTTCAGCAGTTTTTGAGCACAATGCTAAACAAGAATGTAAATTTAATGCTGCAGAAATCTGCGGAGCCGACAGATCTCATGTAAAGATCTGTTTGGCTGCCACCACATAAACAAGGATGCGGCGGCAGCCATCTTAGGACTTGGGGTGTAGAGTAGGGATATCCTGTTACCTGTTACACCTGATGGTGGGGTCCCAGAAAGACTGCGCCTGAGGCTTAAATTTGTTTTTCTAAATTTTGCCCTGAATTCTTGAAGGGTTCGCAAATCCAAGGCAACATTTTTTATATAAGTGTGGACTTCTGGGTGGGCCAGGGGCATGGGGACGGCACTTTATATTTAGAGAGAAGGGGGTCATGTGGCCCCACTCCCCAAGCCTCAAAGATGCCCCAGGGATCTCATGCCCAAGGGCATTCTATAAAATAAGGAAAGGGGTGCCCCCTCCCGAACTATGATAGGTCACAGGGATTCCATCCACTGGGGCCGAATGTTTTAACAAAAGATGAGGGCTGCCATGCTGGGTGGGAGCAGACTTTTGTTCTCCTGCCCAAGCTCCTGCGTGCAGAGAAACACACATTGCTTCCACTCAGGGGGGCAAGCAGAAACAGCCGCACTCTCCAAGCTGGAGCAAAGTCTCACAGAATGATAGTGGCCATGGATCCCCCAGTGTGGCCCAAACAAGTGAATTTTAAAATAGGCCCCAAAGTATATGCCCTGGGGCCATAAAGGCTCAGGGAGTGGGTTGCCCAGCCCCCTCCCCAATCATTTATTGAAAAAAGGGTGTCCCAGGTGTGTACGGGACACTACCCTGAATAATAAACTATAGCTTGTGCCCTCACCATGCACAGTTTTTTCATCAGTATTTTCAAATGTTGCCGTGATAATATCAGTAATGTCATAGAAGATGGCATGAGTGATGTAATATGTGGGGTAATTGGGAGTGCATGGCGGGGGAGAGAGGTATAGATACCTTCCACAGGGCAAAAGTTATAGTTGCTTCAGATAACTATAACTGATGAATTTCAGTGGTTTTGTACGATTAACGAAGCGTGATTTATATGGCATTTTCACTTAACTATAAGGTCACTTTAGCCTTTGTTTTTTTCAGTGAATTTCTAGTTTTCTTTTTAAATTTAAAGTAATATTCTAATAATATATGCATATTCATATATACATATATAATAGTTTATAGAGATTTCAACTTATATGCTGCTTATCACCTCACATATTACATTACTTAGGACATGGTAAATTACATCATTGATAACATCACTGATGACAATTCACATGATATTGCAAACAACATCATTGGTGACATTATATAATCATATAGTCACATACAGCAAAGAGCTGCTGCGTGAACATGTGTGGGTGTATTTCATGGAAATACCATAAGTTCTGGTCAGGAGGAGATGTGGCCTAATGGCCATAACTGTCAACTTTGAAACTAGGAATTCTGATTTGTTTTCTAGTGTTGTCTCACAGTCTGTGAATCTAGATGAATCACACAATCTCTCCATGCCTAAAAATAAAAACAATAGTCCAAAAAATAAAAATAATATTCTGCGATACACTGCTCTCGGGTCCATATTGCACTTTAAAATTGCTGCAAAAAGAAACTGTGGTTATGAATGGTGAATGTGCCATATGGTGCACTGTTTCCAAATATTTAAAGATTAAGCTGCAAGTAGTACTCCAAGGAAAGGTTGAGTGCACCTGATGTGGGTTGCAGAGGTATGTTTTAAGGTAGGTTGTGGCTTAAAGCCAGAGCCTGTTCCCAAACATTTGTGAGAAACACCTAAGCTTCTGTTGAAAGTAGATTATCCACCATAGGTTGGCTCATTTAATATAGGATTTACACTATCCTTGTGTTTTTTTAACCGTGAATATTTTGTTAGAAAGCCAGATACCTTTTAAGGGGCTCCCTGGAAAAATAATCTTTCTCTCTATCTCATTTCTGTCTGTTTTCTTTCTCATCCTGTGTCTGACTACCCTTATCTCAGACTCTATCTCTCTCCAACCCATGCCATTTTAAGGATTTTGGGGCAAACAAGGCAGCACATATTTAGGTTTAACGTTAATTCAATATTGTTTGCCATGATGGCTGCATGAATTAGTAGATAATCAGTAATGTAATTCAAAGTTATTTCGAACAGGAGGCCCCAAAACATGTCTTTCTCAGGGCCCTCAAAAAATGACACTGTGTAAAGCACCTATATTTTGACATAGATACAGCATCAGGCTGTTTATGCATGAGGCAATTAGCCTCTGAAGAATCATGTTCTGGAATTTGAGTTTGAGAACAATATTGGGACCTGTTCACAAATTGCACTTTGTAGTATGTTTAGTAGTACTCGAACAGTACTACAATAATACTAGTCACAAGTAAGCCTGGTCAGAGTTCGCTAAGTTCTGCATAAAGTGACTATAAAACTCTGCCACGCTATGCGGTGTTCAGCAAGTGGCGGTGTCCGCTTGGTCATGCTTGTTTGCATTGATTTCCAGCAACGGGTGCTTATCCTGAGCTGGAAAATCAACGTGAACTGCACCATGTGCAGTGCAAAAAGGCGCTGCTTCTTTTCTACTGCTCGAGTAGATTTTCTACTCAAGTGCCAACTTTCTCATCACGAACGGAAGGTTTGAATAATCCGACCACCTGTGTTGAGAAATATCTCCGGGAGAGGCATTTTTCTTGCTCGCACTCACCAACTTTACTTTGGATAGGGCAAGCGAGAAAAAAACTTGCCGCAAGGTGGATTTGCCTTGCTTGCGCTCGCCAACTTGATGTTAGGGAGCGCAAGTGAGAATAAAAAACTCAGCTCTGCTACACAGAGCCGAGTTTTTCAGGACTCCGTGTGTGCCATGGAGCATGGCACAAACTTGGCGAACACTGCGGAGTTCACTGCACAGGCTTAGTCACAAGCCTATGTGGGGAGGTCATTGTCTGCACATGTATGTAAATGTAGGAGGGAAGGGGAGTGGATGAAATATGGGATTTACCTAATATGCTGTGCTTCTAAAGTTACCACAACCAAAAAGGACCCAAACCAATAGTGACTGTATCCATGTCAGCATTATAGTAAGTCCAGCACCACACATGGGCAACCACTGGTACAATGATAGAGCTACTAAATAACTACTGAAAAATATTGTGTAAGTTAACAATTTTTTTTTATCTTCTAAGCATTTTTTTATTATAATACACTTTTTTGTAAAATACATTTGTTTAAGCTAATCCTCCTGGATTGTAGAAAAATCTTTTTTTTCCTTTAAAGCTAATTTTGCTGAATTTAATACCAATGCTTATTGTTTTTAAAAAAATCAACTTTTTTCTTTGACTCAAATCCTGTTAACAATCATTACAAAGCCTACAATAGCTGCAACTCACCGCCCCAAAAAACAGAAGGTACAACTCAAGTTTGCGGACTTGGCAATACTCATTGCTAAGCGAGCGATTACAATGAGGTGGAAGTCTGTCCCTTCCCCTATGCCACTATATTGGCACACAGAATTGATTCAATGAGGCATGGCTGAAAGTGCTATAATCCAACAGGAGGAATTCTGGGGACTGCGTAAGACTCCTATCTCTTTGGAATGGGATCACATGTTGGAAATTTTCAAAGCTATTGATTCCTTTACACCCCCAGTGTCACCACTAGTTCGGACTCACTCCACCACTCCTGCATCCCCCTGAATGACTTGATTATCTCTAATTGGTAAATGTCAGTTATTTATTCATGGTAATGCAAATCAATGGCACTTTTTGCCCACCACGGTTGTCAATATATGTCATTATGCACCACTATGTACCACAATTGTTTAACATACCAGAGGTGGTCCCACAGGAGATTGGATTATTTCTCAGTATTTACGAACCAGCGAACGGGGGAGGGGGGAGTTGGGTCTCTGCTTATTTATTATTTTGTTAGTATTAGGACTGCTGCGACAATATACAGGGCAATCTTGTTTATGCTCAGACTGTTTCCTTTCTCAGATGTTCATGATATGTAATGTATGTTTCTCCTATTTTATTGTCATTATGTATTGATCGGATGTCTGACTCCCTTCCTATTTCTATTGGAAATGTGTCGATATATTTACTATGGACAATGCTTTTGTGTTTTTTGCTACTGCCCTTTGTAATACACATTTATTTTGGATATGGACAGTCGTCCCTCTTATGTTGTACTATTTGTAAAACTAATAAAACTATGTTTCAAAAAAATAGCTGCAACTCACCTGTAATGCAAGAGGGTGACAGTTCTGAACTCCACCATCCATGGACAGGTGAAACAATATTCAACACCAAACAATCACAACCAGGCTGATCATATAAAACATCAACTCAAACACCAAATAACCTTTTCTGTGCATTTACCGTGTCCGTGAATGTTCTCTTTTCTCTGCCCCTCATTTTGAGGAATAATTATGTGAGGCATAGAAAAAGGGTTTACTTGAAAAGGATCATAATCTTTGCTATGTCCAGGGAAGCAGTCATTGCCAAATACTGCTTCTCACCTGAAGTGTTCCTGGACATGGATGCAGATTGGGACCAGGAGCTTGATTCACCTGCAGCCTGTTCCCAAGGCAATCCCTGCCCATATGAAAATGGTTTACACACCATTTCACCATTTCATGGCCAGCAGAGCTGATCAGCTCTAACAACGTTGGCATCGGATAGGCAAGCCGGTGTTGATGTTTGCAAACGGTACTGGGAGGCACCAACAGAAGAGTGCAGTGGTGTATCATTACACAACAGACACTGGTTTAAAGACAAAGGACGGCAAAGTGATTGTATTCTTTTGCCCCCTACCATCATGTATTAGGTGCCATTGACTGCACCCACATGCCACTTCAGCCACAGTAACACACACCACACCTTTTAAGAAATAGATGCTGCTGCCATGCAATCAATATGCAGGCTCTTTGCAGTGCCAGGGGCTGCTTCCCTGACACAAAAGCAACATTATCAATCATTGCGTCTGGCAGAGATTTGGAATTTTGATTACATATTGCTCTTTGGTAAGCAACAACAGCTCACACCTTCAAGCTCTTCACACATGCCTGCAGAGCTCTCCAGCATATATCTGAACCACTGCCTCTCATTCCACATACCCACCAGACACCTTTGCTCCATCCATCTGACCATGGCCACCATCCCACAGATGAACAAGACCAGAACCAGGGGAAAATCCTTCTCCCCCCTCGCCGCCAAGACCTGGAACACCCTGCCTCTCCACCTTAGGCAGTCCCTGTCACCGACCAATTCAGGAAGATTCTCAAGACCTGGCTCTTTGACTGAACCCCTGCACCCAGGCGGATCAGCAACCCCCTGCCCCATCAGTGCTTTGAGACCCTTACGGGTGATTATCCAGGCTATATAAACCCCTGATTGATTGATTGATTGACACCTACATTACCGTGACAGTCATTGACTGTATGTAGACATAATGTATTACATTCAGAATTGAGCCCCCATTTAAGAAATGTAATATCTTTGTTGCTAGGGGTATGCTTTATTTATTATTGTTTTGAACAGTGGACTTTGTCTTTGAACATTAACTTTTTTTCACAAATTGTTTATGGACATATTTTGGGAGAAAACGCTTTTACAACGTGGATGGGAACAAAGGTTTTATTACCACGCAAGCATCACCACACTTGCATTAACCACACATATGCCTTTACCACCCATATTCCTTTACTAATGATTTTCCTTGTAAAGGCGCTTTAGATTCAGAGTTAATGGGTGAGGAGATAGGAGGTGTTGGAGACTTGGAGGGACTTCCCCCATTGAATTTCTGAGAATGGAAGGAGCAGGAATCATCAGGACGCGGCTTGGCGAGAATGGCTGGGGGCCAGGTTTTAGGGCTCAGGGTCTGTGTTGTTTTTGGGTTGGGGGACAGTTTTAGGGCTCAGGACGGGGCTGGGTTATTGTTAGGGCTGGGGCTGGGGTCACTTTTAGGGCTGGACCGGTTTCAGGGCTTAGGGTGGGGGGATGGTTGTTTTCAGGGCTCGGGTTGTGGTCGGTTTCAGGGCTGGTGTCTTCGCCTTAGTGCTCAGGGTGGGGGGCTGGGGTGTAATCTTTACCACACATATGCCTTAACAATTAAATTCATTGTAAAGGCATGCGTGGTACAGACGGGGTCATGGTAAAATCATATTGTTAAGGCATGCGATGTAACTGCATGCATGGTTCCATCACACTGCCATTTTATGTTTGCATTTTGTTTTGAATCAGCCCCTTTCTGTTATAGACGTTTTTCCTTTATAATTACTGATGTGTTTTTATTATTTTCAATGCCTCTCTGAAAAAGGTTTACCGTTCTTTACTCAGGGGATGATAACTAGCGCCAGGACACCACTGGGTAACCGTTGCGCTTTTATTTCCTATTACATAACAAAACAGACTCAATTTTCTTTCAACTTTTCTCATTCCAAAATGCAGTTTATATTTTCCCCATGTATTAAAACAGACAGGCCTAAAATATTAATTATATATAAACATTTTCAAATATTAAAGTCCCTCTTTACAAAGATACAGATTATTACGATGTATGTCATGCAAAAAAAAATGTTTAGTTATTTTGAAGATGCTTTCAATATCATAATGGCTTGATTAAATACAGTACACTTTGAAGGTGAATAAAGAACAGAACATAAATAACACCTTTCTATGCACTAACTGCATCATCAAATATTTAACACAGCTGAAAGATAGGCATAGTTTAAAAAATACATTCAGTATTTTATTTTGTGAAATTGTTTCAATAGGTGCATTAGTGAAAGAGTAGTGAAATCAACAGGAAAAAAAGTTATTTTGAGTAGTTTTATCCTACCACTCTGTCTGCACAAAACTGGTGGTGAGACAGGCTGAGAGTGTGCTTGTCTTGTAGATAGTTTAGTAGTGGTGGGTGAGTTATTTTTTGTACAGGTGGAGGTGTTGCAGGCAGAAATTGTACAAGTGAAGGCTGTGCAGTTGGTTGCAGCAGAGGTGGTAGGTTGGAAGGTGGTCTGCCCCTCATAGGTTGAGGTACCTCTGGAGTATCTTGCACATATTTTTGCTGTGAATAATGATAATGGCATTTTTGCCTATTGGCTGCAATATCTTAATGGCCAAAGCATCTTGCCTTCCACACTCCCCTCATACTTTAAATATGTTCTTGGTGCATCTTTGCATGTCTTGGCAAAATCTTGCAATGTTCTACAAGGCATGGTCTTCCTGTCAATCATCTGAGAGAGTCATCAACGTAGATAGCTATCTCATGAAGCAAGCATTACATGAATTCTCTACAACACATTTGACTATTTTTGGAAAACTTGTTCCTCCCAGGGATGAGCATGCCACCTCCACCGTGATGAACCTTTTGACATAGTCAGCAGGTTGACCATGTTGGAGTGGGCCGCAATCTGGGTAGTTGTGTGGTAGAATGATGAATATTGGATGGTTGTTTCTCACCAAGTGCTTTCTCTTCCTCAGATGAATGAGAGAAGAACAAAGATGCATCTTCATGGGAGGACTGTTTCGGAGACTGCACAGAGCTACCTATCAGTTGAAGGCTGAATCTTGCATAGGCAGAACAAGTATCCATGTCTGCTTAGCTAAAGGATGAGGACTGGAAATCTTCAGAACTGTTTCTGTCCAGCCATAAAATGATTTTCTTGGAGATGTTCTGTGTGGAGGCATCAATGTCCTTCTCTTTGTCCATCGTCTTTTACCACAAAGTTTGATACAAGTGCCCTCTCCTACTCAGTGAAGTTTCTCTTCCTCTTCAAAATTGTGTTCCGCATTATTGCAGAAGAATGTCTGTTTTGCAGAATATGAAAATATTTCATGTTGCCTCATAACTTCTATTAAATACCAGCCTTGAGGGCCTTCTGTTCTGATTGTCTGTGGGCATGTGATTCAAACAAATAAATAAAAAAACTCACTAATTGGTCTCCTAACAACAATCCAGAGAGATGAAAACATTTTGAAGAATGCTCAGAGAAATTTCAGTTTCTGAAAGCACTGTTTTGTGTCATCTAATCACTAAATATAATCCTTTTACTAAACTGTCACATTGTCGGGGGAAAACATGTCAATCCAGGACTGTAGCTAGCAATTTATGGAAATAACGCATGCATTAACAGAGTAAAAGTGATTGCACACAAAATGGTGTTTTTATTTATCTTTGTGTTTCTACTCTCCATTTTTGCTGTTAAGCGCAGGGCAGAGAACATCACTATCATTTGACAATTTGGAGTGCCATTATCCAGTACAAATCTCAATCCATATTCTATTGTTTCTGTGTATATATTTATTTCTGCTTTCATATAGAGCTACAGTAAGTGTCAATTTCTCACGCTGGCTCCTTTCAAATAGCTTTGAAATCTACCATGCCACCCTCTTTATAGTACAGCACAGTTAAGGAAGGAATTTATATCTATGTGCTCGTGTGTTTGTGTATGATTATGGATTGCCACTGAAAATAAACTAGCTCAACATGTTATTCCGACTAAGAATACTGACAAACCCACGTTCATTACCATAGTCTATCGGCTACCATTAATGTTTTTGCCATACTACATGTAACTGACATGATAAACACTGCTCCTTGTCTTGCAGATTGCATAATACATAGGAAAGCAACTTTGCTAATAGCTCGGAGACCCTTTGATTGTGATTGTATCTCAGTTCATGGAGTAATGCCTCTTATCCTGGTTCTGATTAAAAATCTTTGTTTATAACTACTACAAATACAATATCAGCATTGCACGAACCCCATATGCAGATCCACAGTGGGAAATCTGATATTGATTGCTTTTATTGAGGAAATATTGGGGCTGCAAGACCCACTGTGGATTTTGCATCTCCTGAGTCATGGCCCAAACCACACTCAACAATACAAGTAACTACCACAATACGCTCTGCATTGTAGCACATATACTATTGACTCCTTAAACAAACTAAAGATAATGCTGACTAATATGTTAACAGTGGCTTTTTCACAAAAACAAAATAATTATGACATTCACAAGTGAAGGTGCTGCCATCAACTTGTGTCCCAACCCCTGCTGTACTAAGTAAACCGTAACATTCACTGCTCTTCTATCTCAAAAAAGCTTCAATTGAGATGAATTTAAGAGTATAATTATAGGAAATGAATTCCTCCCATTTAGTCCCCCGGGTTTTTTTTTTTATTTCTGACTACCCAGGTATGAACCAATAACTGAGTCTCAGAGCATGCTAACTGCCAGTGTCAACCTCTGCTGCATAGCTCAGGTAAGCAGCTTGAACTGTTTACACTCAAACATGTGAGTACATGCAAGACCCGGTTGAGCATGTGGGACTGCTTTTAGAAATGGGGTCTCTTGTTGGCAGAGGTTTGCACCCTGTTCACGGAAGGACCACCACTCTAGCCAGGGTGAGTCAGATACACAGCCTAAATTAACCTGTTCTCACCCTCTCATTGCTTGGCACGGAGCAGTCAGGCTTAACTTAAGAGACAATGTGTAAAGTATTTGTGTAACACTTAAATTACAGTAATTCAATGAAAACACCACAAAAAGACTCCACATAGGTTTAAAAAAAATAGGGAATATTTATCTGATTAAAACAAGACCATAACAACAAATATCCAATCAGTAAAGTTCGAGAAGTGAATTTTTAAAGATTAAATGTAAAAACAGTGCTTAGAAGTCACTAATGGTCAAAAGGTTAATTGAGGTAGCAAGAGGCCAGTGCAAAGTCAAAGTTCAGGCCAAACCCGATTGACGGCAGGCCCGCTACAGGACCCAGGCAGGTCCCGCTGCAGAAATACCTTGGAGAGAGGTTTGGTTGACGTCAAAGATTCAAGGCGTGGAGTCGAGGAGGTGCCGCGTCGTCATTGATCCATTGCTGGAGGTGAGCGTCTGCACCGCTACATGAACTCGATGGAAGTTTCGTGTCGAGACCCTATGTGAAGCAGGTGCTGGGTCAATGTCATACTGCACTGTCCATCAGCATTGAGCTGCGCCGGCTGTAGAATCGCTGTCGGTGAACGCCTCCTGCGTTGGCGCCAAAGGGCAATATACTGATTCCGACCGGCTCAAGGTCACTGCTGCATTAATGCCTGTTAGAAATAGGATTTCTGGTTGGCTAGGGCTTGCGCCTAAGCCAGGCAGAAACCACCACTCTAGTCAGGACAAGGGAGTTACACTCTGAAGATAACCCCAGCTCACCCCCTTGGTACCTTGGCACGAGCAGTCAGACTTATCCCAGAGGCAATGTATAAAGCGTTTGTGCAACACACACACACACACAGCAGCGACACACTAGGCACAGCACAGAAAAAAACTTTACACAAGGTTATGTAAAAATAGCCTTTGTATTGTCCATAAAACACATTAGAATCATAATCACAAATGTACACTGTGCCACCTGGCACTTGATAATACTCTACAGGGGATTATATACATGATAGGGCCAATCGGGACACTGTCAGAACCATTAGATCTCACTTAGTAGTGAAAATCAAACAACCAGTAACTACTGGCTACACAGCACTTAGCATAAACCATATTAGGCGTTAGCATCAGCAGGTCACTGTACCCCTTTCTCAGAGGGCACACATTACCAACATAGCATAAGACATTATGCATACACATGAGGCATAAACACATTATGCATTCATCTCATGGGGCATAAGAATGTATCAGCAGTAGCGCAGTGCATCATTACTACACCTCCTGCCCCTCTGAGGCACAAATACATTTCCTATAATGCCCCCATGTACCGGGAGCCCACTAGCCCTCAAATGGCAGTGCCAGCTCCTCGGCTCTTTCTACCCAAATTGCGCCACAGTTTGGTGAAGGTTCGTTCCTCCACCCTGGCTCGGGGGGCCTCCGTGGAGGTTCACCCCGAGCTTCCAAACTCCCAACAAGGCCTTTGCCCCTGAAGTAGGGCCGTGGGGCCAAGGCTTACTCCCGCAGCTGCCCACTACCACCCGGGGCAGCTGCTACTCTGGCAAGATATGGTGACGCCGACTCTGCTCCTCACCAGGCTTCTGTGCCTGACACCATATGCAAGGGGGTAAGGGGTGCAACTCGCTCTGTCTCTGTAAATGGAGAATGCCCCTGGTGCTGGAGAGAATAAAACAAGTGCATCTGCCCGTGTCTGTGCGGCGCAGATGCCAGCCGAACCTGCACTCCTGCTTCATCAATCCCAACAGAGATCCTTCTTCGTCCAGTGTGTGCCTCCTCAATGTGCAGCTTCACCGGTCTCCTCCTCCTTCAGGGGAGCTTCACCCATGGGCAGGTTCCGGACTCCACCTGACTTCCTGCAGGGGAGGTCAATGACTTCACTCTCTGAATGACCGCCACTGGTGGGAGCCCGTGAGGCTTGGATCACAATCAGGCAGAGCCCCTGCCTGGCTTCCGGCTTCCCCCCGTGGGGCTGATTGCCAGGTTATAACTCATCAACAAGTGGCCGCTCTTGAACGGCAACTTCTCACGGTGCAACACACACTGCGCCCAGAGTGTCTAGGAAGGTTGAGCCCACTGCTTGGGCTCCTAGCAGCAGAATCCGCCAGCACCCTCCAAGGTGCTGGGGCAATAAAGTAATAGATCGTCTCTGCGGCGATTGCACAACACAAGCCCATGCTAGAGGCTCACATCCCGGGGGCACAAAAGGAATCCTGAGGTGCTCCACGCTGCACCAGGAAACAAGAGCACTTTCTAAGGCTCAAGAGCATGGAAGCAAAAGCACTCCACATGCGCTTTCTGCAGATCACCCCCTCAAGCCTGGCAGTGTTCTACTCACTCCGAGAGCACTCTTTGGTGCACTTGTGGGCAGCTCCCCAGCAAACCAGGGGGAAAGGCCATTGCCACGAAGGCCAGAGCTGGGCACAGGCAGGCCAGCATGTAGGGACCTCCAGGTAGCAGCAGCTGGGCCCCACGGAGGTTCCTCCTTGCCCAGCAGTCCTTCGGCCTCACAGCTCCGAGTAAGCACAAGCAAGCAAAACTTTGCTGGGGTCACAGCCCCAGTACTTATATCACATTTGTCTTTGTTCTGCCCTGGCATAGGGCTTGGGGATCCAAATTCAAATTTCAAATTTCAAATTTATTGTTTGATTACTAAAAACCATAACAAAATGTTAAAACCATGTAACTCATGAATACATATATGAACATTTTTAAAAAGACAAAAAAGGACGATGGTTAGTGCAAAAGCAGTGCAGTAATCTTGCGCTAACAATGAGTCGAAATTAAAAATTATCCAAATATTCATTTGTCTTTACGGTTCAAGTTCATTGGATAACATAACAGTCACGGAATGGTTTTAAGAAAGTCTAAAAGAAGGGACAAATAAATATGACAGCTAGAGTTGAAATACTGAAGACTGTGTCCAGGTAGGCCTAGCTGAAGGGGCCAGCGGCCGCTAGAATTTTTATTACAAAAAGGTGGCAAGGCCAACCGGCGGAGGATTTGCTGCCTTCTCTTTCCCCAGCATTTTAGCAGCTCTGATGACAAATTTTGTGAACCGAATGTTCAGCTTTCTATTTTCTAGGTGAAGAACCAGAACCAATTGGACCTGGCGGCGCAGGGTACGCCTTAATCTTCTGGGTTCTCCTGCTTAGCTACACAGAGACACGGAGACACTCTGTCGGCGTAAAAGATCAGATTTTATTAGCTGCAGCTAGTACAGTTGTCCTAGAAGTACACAGGGTATGTTCTCAGGAGACTGCCACTTCACTCTGTGGTGCACAATCTTATATAGTACATAGGTGACATATACATTAACTAAGAACACACCTAAAACATATAAAAAGAGCCAATAAGAAAAGTTGGAAAACAGAACAGAACCAATAGGAAAGGTTTGAAAATAAAGTATCGAGTAACTCGAAGAAGCCTCTCCTCCAACTGTGTTTTTCACCCCTCCCCTCGAGCTAATTCATGAACTGACTTGTAGCTGACTTGCAGGTGGCGAGATACGTTTGTGTGTTTTTGGAGGACAGTTGTGAAACAAGAGAATACGAGCAGAGGACAGCGAAGGCCAGACGATAAGATTAAGTCAGAAGAGAATAGTGTGAACCAACAGATAGTAAAGACAGGGATTAGAAAAACCAGACAGGGATTAGTGTACTCGGCCAGTCCTAACACCAGCTTTGTAAACAGAGGCACAAGGCTACTTCGACACAATATTGCAGGAAAAGCAGAAAAGACTTCGATCGTCGTGCTGCCTGAGTGAGGGCAACACAAAATGGCGGCGGAGCACAAAATGGCAGGCCGATACGATCACGATCGAAAATCGAAGTTCCTCAGACCCTCCTTTTGCCAGAACTCAGTCAATGTCGATGGCCATGAGGTCATCGAGCTGTTGCTGTGGCATCATTCTAATATTCTCTGTTCTTTGTGATTTGGGTTTAGGGATGCACATAGTAGCACAAAGGTCGCAGATGGCGGGACCACAGTGCATCCTAAGGCAACAAGAGAAAATTATGGCTAAGACTATTCCAAGGAACGTCAATATCTTCCAACCCCATTTAGACAGTAGTCCCCAAAACCACTCCAATAATGACCAATCTCCTTCGTCCTGATGAATCGACTCAGAGATTATATGTAACTTAGAGATGGCTTGGTATACTGTCGGAGCGTCATTAGGTATGAAAATACAGCAACTTGACCGGATCAATTTGCACACTCCACCACGGTCCGCAAGAACAAAGTCTAAGGCAACTAGATTTTGTAATGTCATAAGACGATCCGCCTGTAGTTCTGCCGTGATATTACTCAAGGCTCCTACAGTGATGTCTATAGTGGTTTCTACGACACAAACCAATTGCCTTATATTTCTGCTGTTGGCCATTGGACCCCAAAAAGGAAGAAATTCTTTGAGGAAATCTCCTCCCTCTTGTCCTGCTGTGTCTTTGGAATCAATAATTCCTCTGCCATATCTGTTTCGATGTTGTTTTGCAGAAGCGGTGTATGTAGGGGGAAGAAGGAAAGCTATATAACAGGTACCAGAAAAAACAGTTGGCAACCACGTGTAAGCCCTATCGTGGCAGATAAAATACGTGCCTTGAGATGGTATTAGAGGCGGCGAGTTCTGAGAGGAGTAGACGTATGTGTGGGAACAGTTGTTTCCTTGTACGGTGTCAGTAGACTGACCATTTATCTGTAGACAGAAATTGCCTTGATGTGGTGCAGTCCAAATCGGTGGAGATTTTCCTTGTTTAACCTTATCAATAAGGCTAGCAATATAATGGGTGACATTCCAGTTAGTGTACGCTTTTCTTTCGTCAATGGAAATCTTACTATTTTCCATGATTTTAGCCATAGCTACCATTCCCTTTATCAATGAGCTGTGACTAAAATCTGGACCACCAATGTATGAACTAACGGATCGTCTGAATTTGCTTTGATAGGCATTGGAGAAGATAACAAAATAAGCCTAAGCAGAACCCTCATAAGAGAACGGAAGAACTAAATACAGCATTCCTTTTTCTGTGGTATGTGGCATAAGTCCACAAACCCAACAGTCAGTTGTATTGATCACTAATTGGTGTTGATGTAACAACTGGACAAATGAGTTATTGTAATATTCTGTTCTTCTTATGAGTTCATGTTGAGGAAGTGTATGAAATAGATGTGGAGAGACAGTATAAGAAGACGAGGAGGTAGAAGGAGAGACAACTTTTCGCTGCAGAGCAATAACAATCCAATTTATACACGCCAAAAGAATACACAATAATATAATAATACATAAAGCTATACCACAACGACTGTACATTGATTTGTAGTGTTTTTCCTTAATCTTATCCTTTCTCTCTCTTTCGCCTAGTGTAGTCTCCATCTTTCTAAGTGGATGCTCATGGCAATCTTCCTCAATCACTTACTTATGATTATCTGCCGTCCTATGACACTGCAAGTCCTGCAGGCCTATTGCCACTACTCAGGTCACAATTAAGACTCCTACCAGTGACCTTGCAACCGGGATAGAATACTACATAGGAGAGAGAAAATCTTAAGTGTTCTTTAGTCTGGGTCTTAGGTTATAGCGTTCTCTATCAGGTGCAGTTTGGTCTCGGAACAATGTTCGCGGATTTGTCATATTTAAGCGATGATGTGGTGGTATTGCTTCCTGAAGAATGTCGTCGTCCTCTTTCTCAGACAATGTTCCATTCAGGCGTGCATCACTAAAAGGTACAAATCATGGAACCTTCTCGCTCTCAGAGTCTCTAATACCCCTACGGACCCATTGATCGAAGGGCAAAGGCAACGGAACCTTCTTGCAGTGCACGCCGTTAATCCAATTTTTCTTTCCTTCGACTTTTACTGCTGTTCTCGTCGTAAGCAAAACCATTCGGGGCTCCCTCCACCTGGGTTCCAAATTTTTCGTTCTTTGGAAATTCTTTATGCAAACCCAGTCACCTGGCTGGATGAAATGACCTGGGTCTGTGGAAACCTCCGGCAAAGCACTCTGAAACTGTTGATGGAGAACACGCAATTTAGTCGTAAGGTCATGCAAGTAATCAATTAACATTGGATATGGCAAGTCTGAGTATTTCTTAGGGCGAGGGACTTCCCATACATTAGCTGGGCGCCAAAAAACCACTTTGTAAGGGCTAAGTCCCAAACAAGAGTGTACTGCTGTTCTGGTGGACAGAAGAGCCAATGGTAGAGCATCGGGCCAACTAAGTCCTGTACTAGCCTGTACTTTCGCTAGTTTGAGTTTTAGTGTACTGTTGTAACAATCCACTAAACCCGCTGACTGTGGATGATTTGCCGCATGGAACTTTTGCTTGATGCCAAGACCCGCACAAACTTTTTGCATGACTTGGCCCACAAATTCGCTCCCATTGTCACTCCAGACAATGCGCGGCAAACCAAACCTGGGGAAAAATTCTTTTAGTAGAACTTTGGCTGTGGATAAGGCTGTATTGTCTTTTAGAGGGTATGCTTCTATCCACCTAGAAAAAGCACACACTACTACCAGAACATATTTGAGGTTGTTGCATCTTTCCATATGAATGTAATCAATTTGCAACACCTCAAATGGATTTGTCGGAGGAGCAAAATGACCTGCTGGAGTTGGAGTTCCCTTTCCCGGATTCTACATTATGCAAACAATACAATGTTTCACTACATTGTCTGCACACTTTGGAATCCCTTCATTTTGCCATACTGGAGCCAGAAGCTTGCATATACCCTTCGCACTTAAGTGGGCTGGACCATGCGCCATAGTAACTACTGGCAGAACATAGGCATCTGGTAACAGCCAACGTTGGTGCTCAGACAGTTCCACCCAACATCCCATCTCATCCAACATCCCTGTACTTTCTTTCCACTTGCTCAATTCTTTCTCTGTAGCCTCTTTCTGAATCGACCTTACACTTTCTACTGTATTCTCATACATTCCTCTCTCTCTAACCCAATTCGGAGGACCCGCAACATACATTCGATTTGTAGCATCTCTCGCTGTCTTTTTCGCTACTTCATCTGCAAATGCATTTCCTCGACCAACATCATCTGTAATCTTCTTGTGTGCACTACACTTCACAATTGCTATCTGGGCAGGTGAAGAAAGTGACTCAAGAAGATCAGTCACCAACTGACCATGTTGTATTTTAGTGCCATGTGAAGTAAGGAATCCCCTTTCCTTCCTTAAACGCCCAAAATTGAACGCTACACCGAAAGCATATTGGCTATCGGTGTACACGTTCACTCTTTTTCCTTTGGACAACACACAGACTCTCGTCAAAGCTATCAGTTCTGCTGCTTGAGCTGAATTGTGTCTAATGCGTGCTGTTTCCACAACTGTATGTAAAGTAGTAACAGCATAGGCTGAAACTGTATCTCCATTAGGAAGCTTAAAACAAGAACAATCCACCCATAGAATTCCATCCAGATTTTCCAGCGGTGTATCTTTCAAGTCAATTCTTCCTTTTGTCTCTTCCTCAGTACGGAGGAAACAATCATGTTGTTCTTGGTCATCTTTGTCTACTGGAAGAGGCAACAAAGTAGCTGGATTCAAAGTGTTACATCGTTTGATGTGCACGTGACTAGCCAAAAGTGTCAACTCATAACCAGACAAACGAGCACTCGTAAGATGCTATGTTTTCGTTCGGTTTAGTAAGGTATCCACTGCATGTGGCACCATAACAATAAGTGTGTTATTTAACACTACTCCAGCAGACTGTCGAATAGAAATTACTGTTGCTGCTGTTGCTTTAAGACAACTAGGTAATGCTTTGGCTACTGGATAATAATAATAATAATAATGTGATTTATAGAGCGCGAACAGCTACCTCACAGGGAGGTGTCCCGGCGCTAGAAGAGGGGAACGTACCACAGAGGTCCAGGGGCAGGAGAGGGAGACCTAGCGAGGCTGAGAGAAGAGCCAAGTCTTTAGCAACTTCTTAAAGCAGGGTTCAGATGGAGCCTGCTGGATTGCTTGAGGTAGGGAGTTCCATAGCACAGAGACATTTGCTGAAAAGGTGCGACCACCAAGGCGCGCCTTTTTTGCTCGTGGGACAGCCAGCAGGATACGGACATTAGACCGTAATGCACGGTGTTGGGTATACCTAGGAAGGCGTTTTTTTAGGTAGAATGGGCAGGAGCCATGCAGAGATCTGAACGCGAGTGTCAGGGCTTTGAATTTTATCCGGTTGGCGACAGGCAGCCAATGCAGGGTTCGAAGATGCGGAGAGACTGACTGTTTGAATGGAATTCGCAGTAGCAGCCTCGCAGCCGCATTTTGAACTACCTGCAGTCTATGGATTAAGAATTTAGGGAGGCCCAGGTAAAGACCATTGGCGTAGTCCAGCCGTGAAGTGACAGTTGCGTGGACTACCATTTTCCTGCAACTCTCGGGAAGGAGTTTAAGAAATTTACGGAGGTTTCTTAATTTACTTAGGCAGCCGCCGGCCACTTGTTGGACATGGGAAGAGAAAGAACATCTTATCATCCCATCTCACTCCAAGATTTTTTGCCGAATGACTGGGCAAGGGTGAGGGCCCCATTTCCACCGGCCACCATAGCTCTGGGGCTGGGACAGGGCCTTTACCGAAGAAGATGACTTCGGTTTTATTGGCGTTTAATTTTAGTTTGTTGGTATTCATCCAGTGTGCAATGTCCTGGAGACAGCCTTTGAAATTTGCAAAAGATTCCTGTGTCATTTCTGTGTAGGGGAATACCAGCTGGGTGTCATCGGCATAAGAAATTGCCTTAACACCCCAGTTGGCAATGAGCGTGAAGAGGGGGGCCAGGTAGATGTTGAACAAAAGAGGACTGAGGGCTGAGCCCTGCGGGACTCCACAGTTGAGGGTTTTAGGTGTGGAAGAGATCGTCCCGAGTGCCACCTTCTGTGTTCTCTGAGATAGATAGGAGTTAATCCAGCTCAGCGCGTGGTCTTGAATGCCTATCTCTGCCAGTCGACAAAGTAATCTGGCGTGGTCCACCGTGTCGAAGGCGGCCGATAGATCCAGGAGTACCAGCATAGCTGAACTTCCTGCATCCATCGACCACCTCACTGACTCGGCCACCTCTAAGAGCGCCGTTTCAGTACTGAAACCGGGCCGGAAACCAGACTGAGTTTCATGGAGAATGTTGCTGATTTCCACAAATTTACTCAGTTGGCGTTGTATCACTTTTTCCAGCATTTTACCTGGTGCGGCTAAAAGGGATATTGGGCGGAGGTTCGTCAGATCATCTGGATCCCCATTTGGTTTTTTCTTTAGGGGAAGGAGCGTAGCATGCTTCCAAGCGTCCGGAAAGATTCCTGACGTAATGGAAGAGTTCCAGATGCTTTGGAGTGTGGGCGCTACAGGGCCCGCTAAGGTGCTCCAAAGTTTAGCCGGACAAGGGTCATCGGGTGAGCCGGATTTACAACGGTTGAGCTCTTGCCTCACCTCGTTCAGAGAGACATGCGCGAACTGGGTGAGGGTTTCTTTTTTTTCGCTGTTGTACGCTATGTCATGTTTCTCAGTATTTATCGCTGGACCAAAGGAATCATAAACTCTCTTGATTTTATGGTCAAAGTATTCTGAAATTTGCTCACAGAGTAAAGGTGTGGGGGTGACTTCTCTCTCAATACATTGAGGTTTGAGGAAGGACTGTACAACTTTGAACACTTGTTTGCTGGATTGTTCTGCCTGCCTAATCGAGTCCGCATAGAAGTGTTTTTTATTATTCCTAATAGCTTTCCGGAATTTTTTTAATGCATCCTTATATATAGCTTTTCCTACTGGATCGTACTTTTCTCTCCAAAGTCTTTCCAGTTTTTTACAGGCCGCTTTCTCCTCTCTAAGTTCCTGCGTAAACCAGGGAGCTGAGGGGGCTTGTCTTTTAGATAGGGCACGAGAGGCCGGGGCGATAGAGGATACCATTCCTCCTATCCATTCATTAAGGAGCACTGCGTCCCTATTGGGATTATTTGTCAGGAGGGGAGTGGTACTCGCCAGTGCCGGGAGCATAACCTCGGGGGTCAGTTTGTTCCATTGTCTTTTCATAAAGTAGCGCTTACTGGGCACCTTAGTATCACTACGGAAGTCCAAGGTGATTGTGATAAGTGAATGATCTGACCATATCAGAGGGAGAGGTTTTTCAGGTCGCACGTCCTTAATGTTGGTAAAGATAAGATCAATCGTATGGCCCCCAGTATGTGTGGGGCCCTCATTGATCAGTCTAAGGCCGGCCGCATCTAACGTTGTTCGGAGTGTCTCTGCCAAGACACAATCTACTTTATCCATATGGATATTAAAATCACCCACCACAAGAAAAAGGGGATGAAGAAGTGAACTCTGTACTATTGTATCTAATAGGGAAGTGAGGATGAAGTCTGCGCTGGCCGGGGGACGATAAATCACTAGCCCTGCTAGTGAGAGCTGAGGGCTCACTTGAAAGCAAAAGTGGAGACCTTCCATACCTTGAATCGTCGTGGCAGCCGAGGATGTCAGTACTATGTGCTCTTTAAAAATGATTGCTACGCCTCCGCCTCTTTTTGTCCCAGGCCGGTTGGCGAGGCATATTTTGAATCCCAGAGGGATAGCCAAAGCGGTAGAGGACAGGCTGTCCTCTTTGATCCATGTTTCAGTTAGGAACAGGATATCCCAGTTCTGTTCTTCTAGTAAGATCCAGATCTCATCAGTGTGTTTGACAAGGGATCTACAGTTGAGTAGGCCCGCTTTGATGTGGGTTTGAGGGGGGGTTTTAAGGATGGGCTGTATTGCGGGGGCGGCGTTGTCGAATGTTATCCCACAGTTGTTGCAGGTTAGGGCGGGGTCAGGAGTTGCTGGATCTATAGAGTGGGGGCAGCAGTTGGATGGTGGGTTGAATACCTTTAGGTCCTCACCGGACCATACTGTCCGTCCGCCGGATGTACCGTTTTTGGCAGCATGTCTGGCCCCGGCCGCGGTCTGGTCGCGGACGGGCGCAGACGGGCTTGCCTTAGGCGCGCCTTCGGCGCGCAAACGGCGCTCCCGCTGCGCTCGTCCGCTGCGCTTCCTAGCGAGACACATAATTTATGACTGAAGTGGAGGGCGTCACGGGGGCGTGGCCAGCTGAGGTGGGCGTGTCCAATGACGCGCCTCGCCCTCGGAGTGGCGGTTGTCAGGGGAAACGTTGCAGCGTTACAACACGCTGTTCAGGCGAGATCGAGCAAGTTTTTAAAAAGGTATTTCTACAGGGTATCACACACAAAAGTTAAAACAATAGTTAAAACAGTGGCAGCACACTCCCGGCTTCCGCCTCAGGAGACTCTAGGATACGTGGGAGTCGCGCTTTTGAGCTGCGCGCTCTTTTGTAGTCAGGGAGGGGGCGTGGCCAGCTGAGGTGGGCGTGTCCGATGACGCGCCTCGCCCTCGGAGTGGCGGTTGTCAGGGGAAACGTTGCAGCGTTACAACACGCTGTTCAGGCGAGATCGAGCAAGTTTTTAAAAAGGTATTTCTACAGGGTATCACACACAAAAGTTAAAACAATAGTTAAAACAGTGGCAGCACACTCCCGGCTTCCGCCTCAGGAGACTCTAGGATACGTGGGAGTCGCGCTTTTGAGCTGCGCGCTCTTTTGTAGTCAGGGAGGGGGCGTGGCCAACTGAGGTGGGCGTGTCCGATGACGCGCCTCGCCCTCGGAGTGGCGGTTGTCAGGGGAAACGTTGCAGCGTTACAACACGCTGTTCAGGCGAGATCGAGCAAGTTTTTAAAAAGGTATTTCTACAGGGTATCACACACAAAAGTTAAAACAATAGTTAAAACAGTGGCAGCACACTCCCGGCTTCCGCCTCAGGAGACTCTAGGATACGTGGGAGTCGCGCTTTTGAGCTGCGCGCTCTTTTGTAGTCAGGGAGGGGGCGTGGCCAACTGAGGTGGGCGTGTCCGATGACGCGCCTCGCCCTCGGAGTGGCGGTTGTCAGGGGAAACGTTGCAGCGTTACAACACGCTGTTCAGGCGAGATCGAGCAAGTTTTTAAAAAGGTATTTCTACAGGGTATCACACACAAAAGTTAAAACAATAGTTAAAACAGTGGCAGCACACTCCCGGCTTCCGCCTCAGGAGACTCTAGGATACGTGGGAGTCGCGCTTTTGAGCTGCGCGCTCTTTTGTAGTCAGGGAGGGGGCGTGGCCAACTGAGGTGGGCGTGTCCGATGACGCGCCTCGCCCTCGGAGTGGCGGTTGTCAGGGGAAACGTTGCAGCGTTACAACACGCTGTTCAGGCGAGATCGAGCAAGTTTTTAAAAAGGTATTTCTACAGGGTATCACACACAAAAGTTAAAACAATAGTTAAAACAGTGGCAGCACACTCCCGGCTTCCGCCTCAGGAGACTCTAGGATACGTGGGAGTCGCGCTTTTGAGCTGCGCGCTCTTTTGTAGTCAGGGAGGGGGCGTGGCCAACTGAGGTGGGCGTGTCCGATGACGCGCCTCGCCCTCGGAGTGGCGGTTGTCAGGGGAAACGTTGCAGCGTTACAACACGCTGTTCAGGCGAGATCGAGCAAGTTTTTAAAAAGGTATTTCTACAGGGTATCACACACAAAAGTTAAAACAATAGTTAAAACAGTGGCAGCACACTCCCGGCTTCCGCCTCAGGAGACTCTAGGATACGTGGGAGTCGCGCTTTTGAGCTGCGCGCTCTTTTGTAGTCAGGGAGGGGGCGTGGCCAGCTGAGGTGGGCGTGTCCGATGACGCGCCTCGCCCTCGGAGTGGCGGTTGTCAGGGGAAACGTTGCAGCGTTACAACACGCTGTTCAGGCGAGATCGAGCAAGTTTTTAAAAGGTATTTCTACAGGGTATCACACACAAAAGTTAAAACAATAGTTAAAACAGTGGCAGCACACTCCCGGCTTCCGCCTCAGGAGACTCTAGGATACGTGGGAGTCGCGCTTTTGAGCTGCGCGCTCTTTTGTAGTCAGGGAAGGGGCGTGGCCAGCTGAGGTGGGCGTGTCCGATGACGCGCCTCGCCCTCGGAGTGGCGGTTGTCAGGGGAAACGTTGCAGCGTTACAACACGCTGTTCAGGCGCTGGATCTAACGTAGCCGAAAAATATGCACATGGCCGCTGTTTATCTCCAAATCGCTGTGTTAAAACTGACAACGCACAACCTTCTCTTTCATGAACGTAGAGCGTGAACGGCTTACTGTAATCGGGAGTACCCAATACAGGAGCAGAACACAGAGCAGTACGTAAGTCTGAAAAACTCTTCTGACATTCGTCAGTCCACGGAAGGGGCTGAGGCGTATCTTTCAAAGTGACTGCCAACAGAGTTCGGAATCCACTGCCTACAATAAGAAGTAATACCCAGAAAAACACGTACCTCCCTTTGTCTGGATGGCACAGACATTTGCGCAATCGCCTGAATTCGTTCTGGGGTTAATCGTCGTCCCTCCTTTGATAGGAGATGACCCAAATAGGTAACCTCTCGACGAACATATTGTAGCTTAGAAGGTGAAACCTTGTGATTCAGATCAAACAAATGACGTAACAATGCAACAGTCACGTTTTTGCAAACATCCTCTGAATCAGCAGCGATTAACAAGTCATCCATGTATTGTATAAGAGCAGCACCAGACGGCAAATGAAAAGCATCAAGGTGACATTTTAAAGCTTGGCTGTAAATAGAGGGACTTTCACAATAGCCCTGAGGTGCGCGCTTAAACCGGAAGCTTCGGCCTCCAAGACAGAAGCCAAAAATATCCCTACTCTCTTCAGCTATGGGAATACTAAAGAAAGCATTCTTTAGATCGATAACAGAAAACCAAGTCGCTGTGGAACGTATCATCGTCAACAGCGCAGTGATATCTGGGACAACAGGAAACTGTGGTACAACAATTTTGTTTACTTCCCGGAGATCAATTACGAAACGATATACAGGAGGCTGAGAAGGATCAGTGCGTTTAAGAACAGGAAGAATAGGACTATTGCATATGTTTCCTCTCGTTTCCTCAACCACACCCTTCTGAATCAAATCATGAATGATTTCCAAAAGCGCTTTTTCACCTTCAGTAGAAATTCTATATTGCGGAATACGTGGCAATTCAACATTAGGTTTCAGAGTGACAACATAAGGTGGAATCTCAAGACAACCAACATCGTTCGGACCCGTAGCCCAAAGTGCTGCAGGAAGGAAAGACAATTCAGGTGGGAATTGGTTTTTAGACAGATACATTGGAGAAATCAGTTTTTGTCCTGAAGTGAGATATACACCATAAGGAGAACAAGATATTGTGGCATGCAATCTTTTTAACAGATCCAAGCCCAATAGATTCTCACCGCAACCATTCGTTAAGAGAAGCGGAGCTTCTAAATCATAAGGGCCAATCGAAATAGGCAAAGGGGAAGAAACCGGATTACGAACTGGGGCGCCAGAAAATCCTACAGAAACATTCGTTAAGCCAGACAAAGGTGCCCCAGGGAGTTTGGAATGAATGATAGAACTTCTCATCGCACCAGTATCTAGGAGAAATGGCTCTGAAACACCCATTGTAGTGATATTAACATAAGGTCCATTCTGATCTACTGGAATCGACACAACTCCCTTACTTTGTCCATGGCTGTCCTAGTTAGCATGAAGACTTTCATTCTCGCCTTCAACATAACAATCCTCATTGTAAATATGTGTAGACCTAACATTTTGCTGATCAAAATAATTCACGGAATTAGAAAGAGGAAGGGAACGCTGTTCTTGAGTCGACATACCTCGACCTCTACCTCTGTTTGCTGACTAGAGGCCAGCATGACCTCGTGGAGCAGATAGTGTCCCATTGCGCTGCAATAAAACCAGACAACTATTCTTAAAATGACCTTCTTCTCTACAATAGGCACATTGATTAGGACCTAACAAAGGTCGCGGAATATATGGCTCAGGCTTTTGATACAACCTCTGAAACTGCGGAGGCTGTTGAGACTGAGGCTGAACATAGCGAGGAGGATAAGCTTGTTGCAAGAGAACCTTCGTTTTCAATTCTTTAGTCTTTTTCTCTTGCTTTTCTTTTTCTTCTTTATCTCTGTTTTCATAATATTGTGCAGTAGCCAATATCTGGGCAGAAGAAGAAACAGCCCATGAACTCTCAGAATCTTTCAATTTGTGTGACAGCTCAGGAAGCAAATTAAATACAAATTTGTCTACGAATAACCGCTGTCCACCCTCTGTAGCCATATCTTGACCACTGTGATCGATTAATGTCTCCTCAAAGTGAGTAAAGAAATCGGAGACGCTTTCATCTTTCTTTTGTTTGCATGCCACTAATTTATCCCAGTTAACTCTTAAGGCAGGCATCATCGTTTTCATTAATGTAATAATCCTACCCGGGAGTTCCGAGATCAAAGCTTCAGGTTTCGCACCACCCACTTGAGCTGCATCTGCGGCAATTATAGCAGCCCAATCACCACCTAATGCTTGAGCATGATCTTCTCTCCGAATCTTAGCCCATAAAGCTTGTGGAACTACATTCCCCATTAACATGTCGATATCAGCTAGATTCATGATGCAAGCACCAACCGTCTTTGATAATTCTTTATAATAACCCGCAGGGTTTTTTACGAGGATCTGGTAGAGTCTGTTTAAGTGCTAAAACTTCAGATCTCTTCCATGGAACATGTACCCATATACGATGAAAGTGAGCAGGAATAGCTGGATTATTACCTTGTGCTGCAACTTCTTCCTTCCAAACTGGAGGAACCTCTCTCATGGGATAATGTTTCAGTGTCAGTCTAACCGAAGGATCGGAGTCAAGAAAAGTCTGGGAGGACCACAAGGTTCTAAAGGTAATAAGTGTTCTAACAGCGTTTTCAACCTTAGGACCCACAACTAGTCCTTTATCAAAGTCAGCCTGAACATCTAACAGACCCTGTGGGACCGAACTCAAATTCACATCCTCCCATTCTTTAATGAGAGTATCACACATAATATTAAAAACATATCTCTGCGTAGGCTCATTCCACTGTGAGAAGGTAGACATAATATCAGGTACACTATACTGTGGACCCCTCTTGATCCATTTGCGTGCAAGAGTCCAACCTTTCTCGTTCTTCAGAATCTGGGAACTGACTACGAGACTGTCTTCGAGCAAAAGCCGGAGACACATTTAAATCTTCAAAGAAAGGAGATAAAATACCAGTGACAGTGTCCGTGAGTCGCTTACGCATAGACGGAGAATTGGACATAAGAATAGGAGACAAGGTATTAGGCGAACTAACAGAAGGAGAATCAGTAATTGCAGAAGGGGCAGAAGGCAAAGGAGATCGAAGTTCAGGAGATGAGGACAAAGTAGAAGAAGTTAAAGGCAAAGCTGGTAAAGGCGGTAATACTGGAAGGGGCAAATTCGGAAGAGCCGGAGCAGGTGGAGGTACTGCTGGCGGCTGAACAAGCTGTAACAACTGGGGTGCATTAGCACCTTGTGCATAGGGCGGAGGCAATCTCAATAAGTGAGACATCAAGGGATCTTTTTCTAAATCTTTCTTGTTATCGGAAGGGGAAACAGGCAACATCCGATAGCATTTATCTACCGCCATACGATGCTGTCTTTCTGAAATTTCCATCGCATTATTGATTTCATCATCTTTGAATTGTTGGGCAGCCTGTATAATTGTCATACCCTGTGCTTTCCTATCTCGTTTTGCTTGCTTAATTTCTCTCTGTTTGGCTTCCTTACGCCAAAGGCGGAAAGAGTCAAACATTGCCGGCCAGGCTTTTCTTATAAATAAAACTGCTTCTAAATTATCTAGCACATCAGGCACGAAACGACCATTTTCTGGCCATTTTAGAACACCATCTTCCTTCGTGTATCAGGTCCATGCCTCGCTAAAGGCAATGGGGCCAACACCATGTTTTGAATAGAGCTCATATGTGGGAGTTCCAACCGAAGGAATCGGACAAGAGTCCTCAAGCCGGGAATCCCTATTACAACCAAAGCAACAAAGTTTTCCAAACTTAGTCAGACCAGGCATCTCGTGATTTCACCTGACTCTTCACAAACTTCAAGGGGGCAAAACTCAGTTTACGCAGCACAAATGCACTTACCCCTCGGCTTCGGCTATTGCAATAGTCGAATCTAAGGACCAAAGAAACAAAGGAACAAACAACCAAAGGACAAAAATTGTGGGAGCGACCCACCAAATACTTAACTAAGGATGTCTTCTTACGCCAACAGAGGCCCGTCTATCGTCTCGCCTTACCATACATCAACAAAGGAAGGGCCAAGGCAGGGCTGCAGTCAGGGCAGCAGTCATCAGTAGCCGTCAGGAAGGAGTAACCACACTGCAAAAGACCTTCGGACCACTTTCGACATACAGGGGTCGCTTGACGTGGCTCGCGATTCCTCCAGAATTTCTTTGCGGGGTTCCTCACGACCTTCAGGCAGAACCACTACCACTGAAGCCGCCCCACGTTGGGCGCCATTTGAAGAACCAGAACCAATTGGACCTGGCGGCGCAGGGTACGCCTTAATCTCCTGGGTTCTCTTGCTTAGCTACACAGAGACACGGAGACACTCTATCGGCGTAAAAGATCAGATTTTATTAGCTGCAGCTAGTACAGTTGTCCTAGAAGTACACACGGTATGTTCTCAGGAGACTGCCACTTCACTCTGTGGTGCACAATCTTATATAGTACATAGGTGACATATAAATTAACTAAGAACACACCTAAAACATATAAAAAGAGCCAATAAGAAAAGTTGGAAAACAGAACAGAACCAATAGGAAAGGTTTGAAAATAAAGTATCGAGTAACTCGAAGAAGCCTCTCCTCCAACTGTGTTTGTCACCCCTCCCCTCGAGCTAATTCATTAACTGACTTGTAGCTGACTTGCAGGTGGCGAGATACGTTTGTGTGTTTTTGGAGGACAGTTGTGAAACAAGAGAATACGAGCAGAGGACAGCGAAGGCCAGGAGATAAGATTAAGTCAGAAGAGAATAGTGTGAACCAACAGATAGTAAAGACAGGGATTAGAAAAACCAGACAGGGATTAGTGTACTCGGCCAGTCCTAACACCAGCTTTGTAAACAGAGGCACAAGGCTACTTCGACACAATATTGCAGGAAAAGCAGAAAAGACTTCGATCGTCGTGCTGCCTGAGTGAGGGCAACACAAAATGGCGGCGGAGCACAAAATGGCGGGTCGATACGATCACGATCGAAAATCGAAGTTCCTCAAAGGTTCATATCCGCTATTATGGCCTGACGACATGTGGGAGCGCCTAGTTTGTTCCACTCCTCTCGCAATAAAGTCCTTCTGTCGTTAAGCAGAGCAGTGCATGTGCAGACTATATGCTCCATGCTTTCGGAGTGGTAGCCACATTCCCTGCATTTGATATTGATACTGGGATGCCGCCATTGTTTAAAAAGGGCCACTCGCCTAGCCTTAGGGCCATGAACTTACCCTTGCAAAAAAATGAGTATGTGCTTGATAGGTAGGATGGCTCAGCTACCGGGTTATAATCTGAGACAACAGCCCAGGCGTGTTTCCTTCTGGATAATTTTGCCCTGTGGGAGGGAAAAGACCAGAGCCAAACATTTCGCTTAATTACGGTCTTCAAAGCCTGTTGTGATGGGTTTGTTCCCCAATATTCTGTGACTCCGAATAACTGTAGGGAGTAGACCAAGTGGTGCCGATATTTTTGGCTAAATGTGCTGGTTGATATTTCATTACAAAGTTTGGCCTCAAGGCTGCCATCCCGGAAATTTCGCAGTCTATTGCAAAGCTTAATAAAAGCACCAGCCTCGATGCCATTGTGATCTAGCAGGCCAAGTTCTAATCTGACTTGTGCCAGAGATGAAGACCTCGGCAGGCGCCATGCTCGCTTAACGATTCTGGTGGTTGATTTATTTCATAAGATGTTTGTTGAGCCCATCATAATCTCGTGTCCATAAGATAAGGAATTGGTGATCTTGGCCTTCATCACCTTGAGCAGTGGAATTTGGCTTGGCCCTAGTAGATGTTTTGAGAGTTTTGCCGACGCAACCTGAAGCGACAGTGCTTTAGCCTTGACGGCATCTTTTTGTTTGGAGAAGGAACCTCTGGAGTCAAGAAGGATTCGCAAATATTTATAGTGTGGCACTGTATCAATGCTTTTCTTATTGGAAAACCACATACTTTTCCTCTGTTTCTGTTTGCTGAAATGAATTATTTTTGTTTTTGACAAATTCAATTTGAGAGCATTGTCAAGTGTGTAGGGAAGGAGTTCATCGAGAAACCTCTGCAGGCCTACCTTTGTGTGGCTCTGTAACACAAGGTCGTCAGCATATAACAGGTTGCTGATGCGGGTTCTGTCCAGTTGAGGCAGATGGGAGTTAACCTTCTCAAGTATGGGGGATAGGTCCGAGATAAACAGGTTAAAAAAAAGTAGGGCCGCCAAGACGCAGCCTTTTTTAACACCGCTTCCTGTTTGAATCTTTTTTTAAACATGGGACCCGTCGCCCAACTTTATTCTTATCCGGGTTCATGTGTGGAGTTGGTTTATGGCTTGTAAGAGGGCGGGGGGTATACCCCAGTGCTCTAATTTTTGCCATAGGCGGCCACGTGGCACCCGGTCAAAAGCCACCTTGAAGTCGATGAAGCAGCAATAGAGTTGGATACAACGGACGTCTGCTTTCTCTATCATAACAGTTAATGTCAGTAGATTGCTGGTTGTGCCTGAATTAGCTACGAAGCCGGTCTGGTTAAAAGGGATTGACAATTCTTCTAGTAAAATGCTGGCATAGTATTTGGATTCGATATCAAGAAGGGCTATCATTCTGTTATTTTTTGGGTCATTTCTTTTACCACTCTTGTAGATGGGATGAATGATAGCACCTTTCCAGGAATCCGGGATGTGGTTATTGAGCCTGCAATGTAAAAACAGAGGTGCAAGGAGACCTGACCACAACGTTTCCTCTGACTTGAACAAGCCCTGAGGTAGTCCATTGGGGCCAGGGGCTCCGTCTGACCTGCCTTTCCTAATTACCCAGGCGATGGTGTTTCTTAAGACTCTGTGTGTCGTCAGCATCACTGGAGTTGAATCGTTTCGTGGCTCTTTTCTCTGAATTGTTGTTGCATCTGGGGTACCTTCAGCTGTGGTAGTGGACCCAGTGTTGCCTGTGCAGCGGCTTTCAGTGAGTGGTGGCCAAGATTTGGAGGTTGAATGGGGTCTGGGGTGCTCTGTCCTGCTTAAATGTTCACTGAAGTGATTGAATAGAAACTCGGTCCAGTAGTCAGCAATAATATTTGCACTGCTGTGTCCTCTGCCTCCTAGTGGGCCTCTGTTCACAAGGGACCAGAATAACTTTGTGTTAGACCTTTTGCTGGCGTAGACTAACTTCAACCAGAACTGGTCTGACGCTGATTGTTTGTCTCTGTGCACGGATGCCTTGAAGGCTTTTTTGAGTTTGCTGGTAAAGGTTAAATAAAATTACGTTTCCCGGGCTTTTTCTGGCCCGGCGTAGAGCAGCGTTTTTTTGAGATTTTAACATTTTTATTGCAGGTGAAATACGAAGATGTGGTGGGTCTTGCCGGGGGTAAGATTTGGATGGAATTTTGTTTAATAAACTGTTCACAATCACTTCCCAGCCGTCGATGATAGGGACATCTTTTTCACATTGTAAATGTAGAAAGGCACCGTATTTCCCCGTAACAGGGGGGGCGACGCCGAACAACCATTTAATTTGCCTTAGGTTCTCCGAATGACTATCTCATATTGTATGGGCGAGTGCCTGATGGTGAGGCATGTTAAGAGATAATGTTATTATTTGGAGTCGATGGTCACTTTCCCCCGTGCTGCGATGTAATGGCACTCAATTAAGGTGAGCATTTCACTGTTTCCTAATGTAAAGTCCAAAAATGAATGGGTTCGGCCGTTAGTTCTTGTCCAGGCCGGGGGGGGGGGTATCTGTGGATGAGCGACAATTTATTACTATATAACCTATTCTGCTGAATTGGAGGACTGCATATTCGCCCAATTTAGACGGTCTGAGTCCTGATGGTAATGTTTGTGTGGCGTGATGTGAGGGGACTGCTGGAAGGATGATCCCTAGATCTTCAAACTGGTTGTGAAAGAGGTTGGTATTAAAATGTCCAGAGATCAAACATGGTATACTGCCATATGTGCTTAAGATGATGCATAATATTTCATCAGGCAGTCCAGTTTGGATTTTTTCTCACTGGTGCATGGAGAAATGTAAACATTTAGCAGTAGTATCTTGCTCTCTGATGTGGGATTTTCGACCACAATGCCAGCGACCCAGTCAACTTAAAATTTTAGCGGTTTGATACGTGCTGGCAGTCTGGTAGTCACGTAGATAGTCATACCACCACACAGTCTGCCGAACTTGCTCTGTCTTGTGGCGGGCGATATATATTCCAGGTACCCTTCAATTGGGTTGCTGGTTGATAGCCAGGTTTCCTGGAGAAAAATGATGTTGTGTTTTTTGAAGAAGCCAAGTATGTCTGGAGATTGCAGTTTCGACAAAAGACCGTTGATATTCCAGGAACAGATTGTTAGACCGTGTTCCAAGTTATTTCAGTTGATCCTACTTTGGGATAGGGCTGCTGGCAGCCATGACCAATCTGCACTTCTGATGGTTTGCTGTATTTTACTGCACTCGTCATTGCCGACTGATGAGCGACTTCTGGCTGACTTTAGAATAGAAAAGGGGGTGTGGCTAATACTTGAGGCTGTAGCCTGGCTAGGTTTGAGTATTGAAGAATATCGGGGAACTTGGGGCGTTGCTATGATTATTCCCCAGTTTTTGAATTGGTCAGCTTTAGATTGAAACAGTTCCCTTGTGGCTTTAGATACTAATGTAATTAGAGTCGATTCTCCTGTTTGGGGGCCAATACTAGGTTTAAATTTGATGGCGAGTATGTCTTTGGGATCCAGTAAAAACATTTCAGGGGTGTTGAAGCATTTTCTATACATTGCTCACACCCTCCTTTGTCAGGTTAAACTCTGGCCCCAGACACACCACTAAGGGGGTCGGAGCCAACATTGAACAACTCCCCCACTACTCCAAATGAAGATCTGCCTATTCAGTCTAGCGCTACCTCACCCTGCCTCTCTGGAGCCACACACCTCACCAGCCCCTGTCACTCCAGAACCAGACATGCAATACACATCAGGCAGGCACAAAGACACAGAGCACACAGAAATACCAACTTCTAAAAGTGGAATTTCTAAATATAGTGATCATAAATCTGTGCACACCATGAAGCAACATTTATTATCACAATTCCAGACATACCATACTTGACCACGCTGCCCCTCTCATATCAGGAATTACCACTGAAACAATTATTAGGGAATCCTAAATGCATTCCTGTGAGAGGGCAGCCTCACAGCACTGAGAAACCAAAATGGCTGTTTGTCACTACCAGGACATGTCACACATTTAAGGTACGTGTCCTACCTTTTACCTACAATGAACCCTGCCCATAGGGCTAGCTAGGGCCTTCATTAGGGGTGAGTGATATGTAGAAAAAGGGGGGTCACAGACGTCACACTAACTTTATGTGCCACGTCACAGCGGCAGTAAACTGCGTGCACAGGCCCTGCAATGGCAGAGGCCTGAGACAGCTTTGAAAGGCTACTTTGGTGGGTGGGCAACCAGCGCTGCAAGCCCACCAGTAGCATTTAATTTACTGGCCCTGGGTATCTGAGATATCACTTTACAAGGGACTGACAGGTAAATTAATTACGCCAAACAGGTGTAGGCCACTCTGACCATGTTAATCACAGACGGCACACACACTTTACACTGGACAGCAGTGCTGAAGTGCCCAGGGTCCTAAAACCACCAACACCAGGTCGTAAAAAAGACTAGGAGGAAGGCAAAAAGTTCAGGGATGACCCTGAAAAAAGGGCCAAGTCCAACAATGCTGATCTGGAAAAATTGCAGTAATAGACTTCTGGGGCCCTGTACTGGGGGGGGGGGGCACCTCAGGCAAGAGTAGGACCCACAGATGGCAGAGTCCAGCAGCACCAGAAGGAAGTCTTTTGTGTCCCTGTGACTTCAGAAAACAGGAAGCAAGACAGCAAGTACTTGGATTCACTCTGGGTACAAGTGAGAGGGTCCAGTCCTTATCCTCAATAGGGCAGATATCAGCAGGCAGCTGAGCAGCTCAGCAAAGCAGAGAAGCAGTTCCTGAGAACAGTCAGTCACATCAAAGTGCAATACTTTCAGTACAGCAGTCTTTACTCCAGCAGAGTTCTTCTCAGGTCCAGTAGTTTTCGATTTGATAGGTGTAGAGAGAGACTTCAGAGGATTTCTCTGAAGTGCACAGGGTCCCTTTCAGCCCAGTCCTGGCTCCAGACAACCAGTAGGGGGTAAATCATCCCTTTGTGTCAGGGCAGGACACGACCTATTCAAATGTAAGTGTGAGCTATTTCTCCCTCTACCTACATAGGAAGACTATCACTATGCAGATGAATGCAGATGTATCCTCTGCCTTCCTGTGTTGTGGCTGTCTAGAGAGTATGCATAAAGTGTAGCTGTCATCCAGCCCAGACATGTATTGGAGGCAGGTTGCGGGCACACAGAGCAAGTTAAGAGCATAGAAATGTCCACGTTCTAAAAGTGGAATTTCTATAATGGTAATGCCAATTCCAGCTTTACCACTAAGGAGGATTTATTAGCTCTATTCCAAAGGTATTAAACATGAAGTAGCTACTCAGGAATTACAGTTTAAGGCCTTACTTAGATGTGACTTATGTGTAATAAAAAGGGGAGTTAAGGCGTGGCAAGTTATTTTATATGCCAATTCGAAATGGCAGTAAACTGCACACATGGGCCCTGCAATGGCAGGCCCTAGGCAGGTTTGAAAGGCTACTTGTGTGGGTGGCACAACCAGTGCTAAAGGCCCATTAGTAGCAGTTAGATTACAGGTCCTGTGTACTTGGTAAATATACCACTTTAAAAGGGACTTACATGTTCATTAAAAATGACAATCAGGTACACACCAATGTCAAGGGAGACGCACATGCACATTAGCACTGGTTTACAGTAGTAAAGTGCTCAGAGTCCTAAGGCCAACAAAAAGATATCGGGAGGCAAAAAGTTGGAGTAAACACCACCCTAAGGATGACAGGTCTAACTACTATCATCCAGCTCAGCCCGATATCTGCCTCTATTAAATGGACCCATCGAGATTTATGCTGACTTGGTGTAGTCCTTGTAATGTGAGTGGGCTGTTGTAAATAGACGGGCGTAGACAAGCATCTCCTTGTAGAGTGATTTATTAGGTAAGGAGCAAACACAAGAGCGGACTCTCCACGACAGAAGCCAACAGCAACTGCCTAGGAAGAGAACCTAGAATTCACCAGGCAATAGAGAACATAGATGCATAAACATTCCAACAGCATAGAGAACATTGAGCATGTACTACACATCTTCTTCCTTTCTAAAGAGAACAAACAAAACAGAGCAAAAAACAAAAAGAAAAACCCATCCCATCCTCGTCGCCAAAATTGTTGTAAATAGACGGGCGTAGACAAGCATCTCCTTGTAGAGTGATTTATTAGGTAAGGAGCAAACACAAGAGCGGACTCTCCACGACAGAAGCCAACAGCAACTGCCTAGGAAGATAACCTAGAATTCACCAGGCAACAGAGAACATAGATGCATAAACATTCCAACAGCATAGAGAACATTGAGCATGTACTACATGGGCATACCTACTGCGAGTCACTAGTCCTTTACTGAAAAGGTTGTGTGTTCACTACATTATACTTTATGGGCACAATCTGTACAGCTGCACAGTTTTGTTATACTTAGGCCAGAGATACAGGTCAGGTATGAATCTAAGGGTAAACACACACTTTTGTGATAAATGTACTCATGATGGCACTTTAAGAATTGTCATATTTACCTACCTGAGCCATAATCAGATACCAGACCTTTGTCATTGCTACTGGGTAAAAAATAATTAGTCTGCTAGACAGGGGGAGTATTAAAGGCCTCCCCAAACAATCGAGGCATTTAACAGTGATTAGCCCTATTACTAGGAAAGCAAAGTGTAGGAAGGCAATTTGCATGTGGCAATTAACTCTTCACATTGCACATGGCCTGGGAAAGCTCAAGACCACAGAAACAGAGAAGGAAGGCCAGACCTCTGGATCCAAACACAGGAGGGGCTCACCTTTAATGTTTTAGTGTGAAAGGTATGGCAGCTGTGTCAGTGGTGGGGTGAGGCTCTCAGGGAAAGTCTATTCATTTTTTTTTGTCCTCATCTCTATCATGGCTGCATTGACCAAACTTTACAAACAAGGCTGCAAAGGCTTTTTAGGTGCAGGCGCACTGTCTCAGTCATAAGCTGGTATGGGTTGCCGGGAGAACGAGGAAGAGCGAACCCTACAGCGACAGCCAGCATCATACACAGCCCGATGCCCAGTTGTTGAGTCGGCAACTGCTACCCATGTGCCAGTGACACCAATGCTGACCACTTGCCAGGAAAGAGCTACGTGGAGTAGCAGGGAGATTGTATCATGGCTAGATAATCATCGGGCTGGGAAAAAAAAAAAAACAGCTATTGAACAATCCAATCCAGCAATAACCAAAAATCTCTCTTCTTTGGGTTGCCACTTCTAGCTAAGTCCGCCTTCGAAATTTGAGAGATAGATGAACACCAGTCGAATAAGGTAGGGGGATCAGGTTCTTTCCAACGTTTACAAATTTCTCTACGAGCTGCCAGCATACAATAAAAGAGAAGATTGTTAACTGGGCTCCCAACCAGATCGAGGATTCCAAAAACTACCAACCTAAGATCAATACTAACTGCAAAACCCAGGGAAGATGTAAGTTTCTTGCCGATGGCGACCCAGTACGATGACAGATGAGGGCATTCAAAAAATATATGAGCATCTGAGGCTGTTATCAAGCGACAACGAGGACAAACCACCGGGTCACCTGTAGAAAACTTGGACAGCCTCTGTGGAGAATAGTATGCCCTGTGTATAGTAAATATGTGGTTTCTTCGGAACCAGGCTGGCTTAACTATGTCCCACATAACTGTACAGGATTTTGTCCAAAGATCATTCAAATTACAGCTGGGAATCAAGGGGCCCCAAAGTTGCTCGGGTAGATTAAATTCCCCGTCGATCTCTTCGAGTATTAAGTTATACCACAAAGAGATTTATTTTGAGGCAGGTGGTTTGTCCAACAAAAGAGATACCAGTTGACTACTGCCACCCATTAGAGGATTCTTACGGCGTGGGTTATGAGTGGAGAGAGCCTGTGCCCAACTTGACATTTGGAGGAATTTAAATCTGGAGAAATTGGGACCTATTTTATTACTTAAGAGTTCCCAAGGAAGCAACACCCCTTCAGCGAATAGGTCCCCCCCATACTAAAATACCCGCCTCCTTCAAAGGAGCTGATAATGTGTCCCTTGTCCAGTCCGGGGGTACTGGTAGATCCCAAATGGGTGCCCTATAGGAATAATATCCCAATTTAATTGATGATCTAATACTCGACCAGGTTTTGGCCAAACTCTGTAATACTTTGAGTTTAACCTTCTTGAAGAATTTGGGATCGCCAAACTTAAAAAAAAAAACAGACTGCCCAAATCCTTCGCCCTCCAGCATGGCCGAAAACATCGTCCCTACCCCCTGATCAAATGGCATTTTTAGCAACATACGGCCGTGGGACAATTGGAATTCCCAAGCATAGATCTGTAAGTCAGGCCCTGCCAGTCCCCCCTTTTCATGGCGCCGCCTAATTTTTTTCCATGCAATCCTAGCATCCTTTTTTTTCCAAATAAATGAACTAATATCAGCTTGTAATTTAGTCAAAGAATATTTATCAAAATATAATGGGATTGTATTGAATAAAAAGGAGAATTTTGGCAAAATAGACATTTTGACCAGATTTGCACGTCCCAGAACCGACAAGGGGAGATGCCCCCAAGCATCCATTAATTTCCGACACTCTTTAGCTACTGCAGATAGATTGGTGGATGCGATAATATTTATATCCTTAACAATTCTTAGCCCCAAATATCTCAGACTTGTGCTGAGTGGTCATTAAAGCCAGTTAGATCCGTATTCCAAACCATTATTTCGGTTTTTGAGGCATTTACCTCATAACCCGAAACATTTCCAAATTCGACGGCTAGATTGATAGCAGTGGGGAAGGCGGTACTAATCTCTGACGTTAATATCATAACGTCGTCCACATACAGGGCCACCCTCCTCTCCCACGCTTTGTACTTAAAGGGCTTGATGATATTGTTATCCCGTAATGTCTGAGCAAAAGGCTCAATGTACAGATTAAAAAGCAAGGGAGATAGAGGGCAGCCCTGACGAGTGCCTCTTGTGATATTAAAAGGCTCGGATAGGCCCCCATTAACCAGAACGGATGCTGATGGACTATGATATAGGAGTCGCACAGCTCTACGGAAGCCCTCACCCACGTTGAACTTAGCCAAAGCACCCGACAGGTACAACCAATTGACCCTGTCGAATGCTTTGGTGGCGTCCAACGTGAGGATAGCAAGTGGCAAGGAGTTGGTAGTGGCCATATCTATAGCTCCCACTAGATCGTAAGTTAATTCAAAGAGCTGACGACCCTTTACAAAGCCCTTCTGGTTAGGATGTCAAATATCTGGGGCAACCTTTCCCAATCTCTTAGCCAAAAGTGAGGCAAAGATCTTATAGTCAGTGTTGAGAATGGAAATAGGACGAAATGACCCGCAATCTGTAGGAGCCTTGCCAGGTTTGAGTAGCAATGTAATGGACGCATTGTCCCAGGAGCTAGGGGGGAGTGCCCCTTCCTGTAGTATTTGATTAAAAAGCAGAACAAGAAAAGGGGAGATCTCTTCCACCAACCTCTTGTATATTTCGGCTGGTAGGCCATCAGTCCCTGCCGCCTTACCACACTTACTTCCACTTATTGCGGCCACCACTTCTTCCTCCGTGACTGCCATGTCTAAAAAAGCTCTTTGATCTAACGAGAGTGAAGGTAAAGATATTTTATTTAACCACTCACTAATGGATTCAGGAGAAATGTCTTTATCCTCTTGATAGATCTCCTCGAAGAAATCTTTAAATATTGTTCTAATTTCTGCATCAGACGTTGAAATCCCAGAGCTGGAATTAATTGAATTGATAGTATTCCGTACCTGGTCAGTTCTAGATTTCCAGGCAAGCAATTTGCCAGCCCCCTCGCCAAACTCAAAGTGGGCTAGTTTACTAACTTCCCAT
This sequence comes from Triturus cristatus, assembly GCF_964204655.1. Lineage (NCBI taxonomy): Eukaryota > Metazoa > Chordata > Amphibia > Caudata > Salamandridae > Triturus > Triturus cristatus. The sequence goes on along the minus strand of NC_140590.1, from coordinate 906,687,527 downwards.
CTACGGAGCAGGCGTTGATTAAGAACAGAAGCCAATTGCATTTTAAGCTCAAGCAGTTTCTCTTGTTTAGCTGATATAAGATTAGGTGTACTACTACAGGAGTCTAAATCCGCCTGTGCTAATAAAAGATTGGCTTCAATAGAGGCCACTATCTGAGTATACTGCCTCCTGCGAAATGTGGCCTTATTTTTGATAACACCACGCAGGAAGCACTTGAAAGCATCCCATACAATGTTGGTCCCTGCTGTAGCTATATTGACTTGCATAAATTCACGTGCCTCCAATTTGAGATAAGCCATATCGTCAGGTAGAGAAAGAAAAGTACGGTCAAAAGACCATGATCTATTAGAGAATTGCACAATACCTGCGAGATCTAGGATTACTGCGGAATGATCCGACAAATGAGAAGGCAAATGGCTGACATTATTTGTGAAGCCCTGCAAATTGCGACTAATCAAAAAAAAATCAATCCTGGACTGGTGACGATATTTAAAATTTCGAAAAGAAAAACCAGGTTGTTGACCTGCCCTTATCCGCCAAATATCGATATAACCATATTGCTGCATGCAGTTAAGTAGAAACGCTCTAGACTTGGAATGAACTTGTTGTCGACTCAATGGCATTTTATCTAGAGCGTAATCAAGCACGATATTAAAATCCCCTGCGATTATTGTGGGTTCAGGAAAGTGCAAAAGCTGTGAGAATAGAGATTCTAGTGCTGAGGGGTCATCCCTATTAGGGCCATAATAACCTACCAATGTTATTTGGAAACCTCCTATCTCTACCGTGGCAATTGCCCATCTCCCAGCCGAATCTACCAACTGGCTAACTAATCTGGTGGTGATAGTTTTCTTAAAAAGGATAGATATACCTCTCACGTGAAGTGACTGAGAGGTGGAAACTGACAGATCTATCCACCTGTTCGTTGTAACCAGCTCAGATACCTCATTCTCCACCAAATGCTTCTCCTGGAGTATAATGACCTGCGCATCAGAATCACGAAGATATTGTAGGATCCTATTTGCCCTTGGCTTGGTGCGCAGGCCATTAACATTCCAGGAGAGAATCTTGAGATTACTCATGCCTAAAGAATCTATGAAAAAGCTTACAATTCCTGACTAAATTATCCAGTTTTTGTGGAACTAAAAAATAACTACCTGCAGCCCAAAAAAAAGATGAGGAACAATTTTGCTTATCTTTCCACCCGCCCCCCCTCACCCGCGTGCCCTGCCCCCGCCCGTGAGGAACCCTAGTACTACCTAACCGGAACAACCCCGGTTTATGGTACTCCCTACCCTTTGCCGAGTCCCCACAGGGAATCGCCAACTAAACGCAATAAAGAAATTACGAGCTGAAAGAAAGAAAGACAGTTTTCCCATTTTCATTGTAAATACGTTATAACTTCTCACTATTTCTTACTTATCATTACTTTTAGAGAGAAAATAATATATATATATTTTTTTTTTTTCCTTTCTTTTTATTTTTTCCCCTCTTTTTTTTATATATTTTTTTATATATATATATATATATATATATATATATATATATATATATATATTTTTATTTTTTTATTTTTTTCCCTCTCTTTCTTCCTTTTTCTCCCTTTTCCCCTTCCTTTTCCTTTCCTTTTCTTCTTCCTCTTTGTTCCCCCCTCTTCCTTACTTCCACTTTCTTTCCCTTTTTCCCCCCTTCTCTCCTATTGTCTTTTCCTATAATCAGTCTAGCTTAAACTGCCTATATACATATAGGAACCTACTAGAAAAATGCAAGAAGGGTAAGTATATATGCATATACTGTCTGGAGGCTAAAGGATACATTGGAGAAGACTGCTTTAAAATCTCGAGAGAGGACAAGGTCCTTGGTTAATAACATAAGACTCTCAGCCAGAACCAGAACCTCCCTTAGACCCCCCTAAAGACATCAGTAGATCATCTGCCGCCTGTACTGAACGAATGTTATGCATTTTATTGTTGATCATTATTTTCAAAGCGGCTGGAAAACCCATTTGAACTGATGCGCCAAGCTTCCTAAAAGCCTCCATTCTGCTTCCTAACTCCCATTGCTTGTCCAGGGTAGCCCTGGACAAGTCAGATCGGATTTGAAATGCGAAACCCACCCCTGCAAGGGATTTTTGCTTGAGTGCAAGATTGAGAATCTGTTCTTTCAGCGAGTATGTATGGAAGTTTAAGAGAATCTTCCTTGGCTTTGTCCGTTGTGGATTCCGCCTGAATGGTTCTCTATGAATTCGCTGTATCTCAGAAGCTAATTCCTCCTCAGAATGGTCCAGTTTCAGAGAGCGTTTCAGAAGGGTGATAATATAGGACTTAATATCGGCTCCTTCACTGCCCTCAGGCACATTCAAAATGCGGATGTTACTCCGTCTAGCGTTGTTTTCAAGAGTTTCCATTCTTTCAGCCATAGCGGTATCGGCTCTCTTAAGCATATCAATTTGCTCCTTAGCTTTGTCAAGATGTATTGACATGCTGGCGACAGACTCTTCTCAGACTCCTGTTCTTGAGAGGAGACCATCAATCTTTGTGCCTAAGGATTCGTAATAGCTTCGTATCTCCCGCTGATTTAGTGCAGACTCCTCAAACCCCCTTTTAATATCAGCCGACAAAGTAGAAAAGATAAGCTGCAAGGCGGAGGCTGGGAGATCTGAGACAATAGTGTCTGACACTGAGCCACTGTTAGAGCCCATAGTATTGCCTAAGTTAAGGTTCAAATATACCGCATCAGTGGGAGACGGGAGCTCCTTTTGAACAACAATCCCCAAGCTTGAGAGTTCAGGGTCCAAACTCTGCCCGAGACCCCCACCACCAAGTGTACCCTCAACCCACGGACTGTCAACATTGCTTAGAACCTTGCAAGTGCCATCCAAGGGGACGTGATGCTCTGTCTTACCCCCGATTTCGCTATCAGGTAATGTCCGTGCCTGGATCGCTTCAGCTTTAGCACTAGTGGCAACAGATAGAGGCACTGGAATCCCTGACATAAGTGAGGGGATTGGAGGAGTTAAGCCAAGATTAATTCGCTTAGAACAATCTCCAGATTCCTTGGCTAAATCCTTCTCATCCACCGGTATAAGGATTGATAGATGAACTTTGGGAGGAGAGGATACCGGGAACTCAGTAGAAGAGGCAACAGGGCTTGTAGCTACTAATTGAGGAGACGATACAGGAAGGGTCCCCGCAACCGAAAGATCTGGAGATGTCGACATGTCGGAAATTACTGACGGGGAGATGGAAACAGAGGAAGACTGAAGCTGGGATTGAACCAGGTTGAGTACTTGGGGAACAACCTTAAAATATGATCGTAATGAAGGCGTAATTCTTGAGGTAGAGTCTAGAGGTGGTTTAGTTGACTTAGTGGGTTTACTAGACCTAGCCGATTTATCAGACCTCTTCGTACGTTTCGCCTTAACTTCAACATGCAGATAGGAAGAAGTTTTTGGGGAGATCTGGGATTCAGAAGATTTAGAGAGGGACTCAGCCGATTCCGACCCACCTTCTGTTCCACCCTGATGAGCGCTCCCGCAATCCAGCCTTGTAGCTAATTTAGTACCAACCCCAGCCGCAACCTCGGCTGAAATCTTCCTAATCGCTTTACCACTGGTTCTGTGTGAGCGTCTCCCTTTTATGCTACACTTGACTTTTTTACCCACGTCTCTATCTGTACGAGGCTCCTTAGTGCTAAGAATCAGGGGTATAACCGGCTCTTGGTTATGTGGTTTACCCGTTAGCAGACTGAGGGCTACGCGAGTGTTAACTCTCGACGTGGCTCTCGTTACAATCCTCGCAGGGTTGCTGATCTCCTCCACCCAAGTACTAGGAGAGGTTTCACAAGACACTGGTAAAGGGGATTTCTCCAACTTCCCCGCAAAGTAAAAGATATCTTCTTGATCGGAGAAACTCCCCTCTTTAACAGACTTGCCCGTCACCTGGTCTGCTGCTATGACTGTGCCAGCTGTATACTCCGCACCGCTTTCTCCTCGTGACCTGTAGTTATCGCCGCTCTGATAGACGCTAACCCGATGGTCGCGCCGGCGACTCCACTGCCTCCTCCCTCGACGCGGCTCCAGTGCGGCCGGAACCAGGGCCACAGGCCACTCCGATTACCAAACGACAACGATGCAGCAGCGTCCGAGACCACGGGGGACGGCTGTAACGCTTCCGACTTCAGGCACATAGGGATAGAAGAGAGACTGCACCAACACAGGTAACCCACCCGTCGGTATTTGCAACAAGGAGAAAAATCTCATAATCGGGAAAACAAGAGCAGGATCGTTAGTTCTTACTTGAAAAGTCTCCGATTACATGCCTGCATTGTTGATATTCAGCATTTTTTTTTCCAAAGGAAAAACACGAAAAAAGAGCTGCAGCTAAAGCGACGCCCCCGCAGGGAGCTCAGAGCAGAGTACCGCGGCAGCTAGCCTGCTGCCGCCATGTTCCTCAACCAATCGAGGAACTTGGCCATAGACTGAGTATCGGGAAAGTCTATTCATATTCCAATTGTAGTTTCCAACTTTAAATTTCACAGAATGCACTGCGGAAGGGTTGCAGAAGGGGTGGAGTGATGATTGGGCAGAGGCACCTACATTCCAGACCTTTCCCTGCACAATTGAAAAGAAAACCCAAAGAGAGAGACAATTGAGAAGACACTGGACCTGGAGATTGGACACTGGACTAATACACAGCTAGAAGGAAGAAATGCCTGAGCCCCCGCAACAATGGATTGTAGGACTTTGAAATTTCAATGACAGCCTGGACCTAGATGGGTCTCTTCATGATTAGTGGCACTCCACCCCTAGTGCCCTCTAGCAACAATAATAATGGACCTGTTGAAGAACCCTGGATGTTTTCTCTGGGATTTCTACAGAGTGGCTCTTGACTCTGCTGACACAGGGGTACCATGTAAATAGCCAGGAGGCTGTGGAACCTGGGGAGTGCTACAGAGAGGGTATTCTTTTTGTTGGCCTTGAAGGGGCTGTGGAAGGTTCACCTAAGAAGACTCCAGGCGGAGGATAGGTCTGGTAAAGAGAGCAACAAAAATCTCCACAACAAAAGTACCATTTAAAGACTAGGAGACCTCAAGAAAATATTCCTAGGGCTCTTCCCCTGAAGAAAAACAATACCAAAATCATGAGAAGCCTGCTGGTCTCCCACAGGAACCAGGTGTGAAAACGAGAGACTAGTGTTCCACCACATTTCTAAGTGTCGGAGGCTGGCGCAACCTTAATTTAATTGTGTTAGATGTTGAGAGAGTGTGCGTTGTTCTTCCTCCCCAGATTTACTTTAGGCTCTGGTGACCCCATCCTGAAGGGACCCACCACATTGAGAATTGCCCTGGGGGACTCCATCCTGCGGGACCTAGGAAAAAGATGGGTGATATCTCGCCCTCGTGCCCATGTCTGGAGGGGATCAACCAAACGCTCCAGCCATTCTGACCCATGATCCATACAATGCTGACTCTAGCGTCAGCCCCAACAGTACCTGCTACATGAGAAGCAGGCCGGGCATAACAGGAGTGGGTTCTCCATGCTACCCCAGCATTAAATACACATCTAGTGCCCCATTCAAAGGGGCAGGGACACCCGACCCTTCACAGTGAAAAGTTGCAGAGCAAGGCGGCTTGGCAGTAAGATAAAGAAAAGTGGCAAAGCCGCTCATAAAATATGCACACAAGCTTGCCCCATATGGCCCTAATGGCAGACCCAAGAATTTGCAAGGGATTCTTTCTGGTGCCACACGAGAGGGCAGGGGCATCACAAATGTTTTCAAACATCTTTTTGGGGCTGCAATAGTGCATCAGTACCCAACAAGAGAACTTTCAATATACGTATCCCAGGGGATTATAGTTATGACACTGAGAGACGTATTGCACCATTTGAAGCACTCCTGGAGCTAGTACTTTGCATACAGACTCTGGAGGGAGGGGACCTCTCTTGGTTGGTCCTAAAGCTGCAGTGACTGCAGACATCTAGTACAAAATATTCTCTGCCACACATTGAATTGTTTTAAAGCTGTCAATGATATTGGTGACAGTGAAAGGTATACGTTTTGATGAAGACTAATTTGGGATGATACCATCAAGTGCAGATACAATATACTGTATTGGTTTATTATTATGTCATAATGATATTTGTATCAATGTGGTGGTCCCCTGATAAATCACAATCGAAAAACTCTCCCACTTACTGAGAGAGGAAGAAACCTATTTGTAACACCTAAAGTATACATAAAAAAATAAAAATACAATTTTCAATGCTGCATAATACTGTGAAGAAACCCTACATAGACCTAAATCCAATATACCATTGATTGAAAAATAAGTATATATAAAATGTTTATAGGACAAAAATCATCATCAGACGTATTTTAATAAAACATTGTCAGTCTTTAAAACAATTTCACCCCGCCGAGTGTGTCACTGTAAAATATTCATTTATATTTCATATTAGACTTGTTGAGTGTAAGGCTGATTGTAGGACATCTAAAAAATTGTCAACACGTTTTGGTGGTGCATATTGATTACTCCACTATCTTCCTTATGGACTCTTCCAGACGCTTATATGATTCTAATGGCTTGAGATTGCAAGACTCTTTTATTTAAGAAACTCAGTAGCGTAGACAAAAAAGGTCATATTTAGCCTTATTATAAACACACAAATTATATATTTTTTTATCAAACCAATTATCATCTAAATTATACATCACTCACATCATGTATATAAAGTCTACAACATAAAATGCAGTCTTCCTTAGATGTTAAAATATTATGCAAAGAAAAAAAAACACATTGATCGAAATATTGAATAAATAGAGCCAAATATAATCTAATTTGACTATTTGGGAAACCTTTATATGTTACTCATATATGTCCATATCTTAGTTCATTGATCCCAAAATAAAAATATAAAATGTCACTATTATTTGTGTTACCATAGAATTCGCCTAAATAAGCCAACTTCACATATAGTTCTAAGGAAATCTATTCTGTGCTCCTGTAAGATTACTGTTAATGCATACCCTTAATGCACTTTAGAAATATTTTGGTGGTAGGATATTGAAGTTGGTTTGCGACCTGATTACGCAAAAAAGAATACAATGTTTACCTTTCTTTCTAAGTGTGTAGGAATTTTTCAAGATAAAATAGGTTGGGGAATGATAAAGGAAACCTTGGAAAAGTCTAGTGTTAAGAACTCAGCATTTGTATTGGACATGAAAAGAGAGTGTTTAATTAATTTAGGTCTAGATAGTTATGGTTCAGCAGGCAGTTACATAAGCAACGGACTGCTGTACATTGCTTAGGGAACTGGGAGATGATTTACAAGATTGTGTACATCTAGTTGAGATTACCAAATATAGTTTGCACATTACATTTCTAGGAACAAGGAGATTTAATGATTTGGACATAATCACATGATGTTGAGCCAATTGACCCAAGGTTAGGATTTGAACCTGGATCCCTAAGTTCTAAAGTCAGTAGTTCTAGCCACTAGACAATGCTTTCTTCTGGTGAGATAATTCAGATGCTTATAACATTTTTCCTAGTGACCCCTGTAGATCATTTCATACCACAAAGTGGCACATCAACATGTGATGCTGTCTCTCGCTCAGTGTTGGAGAGAGAATTGACAATGTTTAAGTAGTGCTGTGTCTGGAGGTAAGCTCTGGGAAGACAGATGAGTGATTTGAAATGCTTGCTGCAAAGGTCTGCTGCTATCGCAGGTCTCACGTAGGACCTAGGAGAGCCCGGATGAGACTATCTTCCGTCTTAAGTGGGTCAGTTAAGTATCATTAATAGTGCATTAATAAAATCATGGGGCATTCATAGAGGTTCATTAAGCAAGTGCTCTGCACAAGCATATCATAATTACTACTAGGACTCATTCTACTGGATGGAGTGGTCTGACAATCAGTCCTGAAGCCACAACTTGAACCGCACTCTGTGTTCTAGTGTGTCAAACACACTGATGTATCTTGACAATTAAATGAGCATAACAAATGGAGCTCCTGTGGTGGTGGCTTCTATTGCCTTCATCTGCCATACCATATTCTACTCTAGTAATTAGATAGAAGTCACATTGTCTGGGTAGCTTGTTCTCAAGGAAGTTTTAAAGCTGGTTTGTGATAATGGATATTAGTGGCTTAAAAGAGCGAGGCAAGCAGCGTAAGACATTAAAAATAATATTTGGATTTAGAGAGCCCTTTCTCTTGATCCAAAATTGTTTTACTGTTTCTGGAACAAGGCTGTCAGCTACAATCTCATAGTGTGGCATACAGCTTAAAATATTATCTTGATGTGAAGAAGGCACACAATTATTCAGATTAGTAGAAATGGAATGATGTGGAGGCACAGTTTAAAAGGCATCCAACATATGTGCAAGCCAAGACACCTCATACTAAGGGCCTTATTGCGACTTTGATGGTCTTCCAATGGGATCATCACTGTGGCTGTCCCAGGAAGACCGCCAAGGCCTTGGTGAGTCCATCCGCCAGTTTATGAGTTTAATCCAGGGCAGGCAGGTGGTGCGGCGGTGGTCTCATGGCAGCGGCTGTGTTAGGCTCATAGGAGAGCCTTAACAGCATACCTCCGCCATGGGAGTACAATGTAAGGTATATGTACAAATGATATAGAGGGATAGATCATATTTACTTTCTGCACAAGAGTTTATTAATTACCTTGGCAAAAAATCAATTTCTTCTGGCAAAATTAAATAATTATAATGCAGGCACAAGTATCCATCGGTGAACATCCAAACACATAGTGTACCACAATACACACAATCAAGACATCAAATACAAAACAGTTTTTTTTCTATTTACACTACAACACATATATACAAACTCATGTGTAAAATAACTCAATCAAAAATCCTTTCCCCTATAAGCTTATTCCATAAAACATGTGTGCACTTCACATTGCCTAGTGCTACATCAGAAGGTAGTCCTATCAGCAATACAAAGATATAAGTACTTCATCTAAATCTGTAATGCCAATGCAACTCATGTATTTATTCCACAACACGGTGGACTCCTCCTTTATCAAAGTGTCGACGCGTTCGCGTTTCAGCCTCCACTTTCTTTATGGCTTCCTCAGGACGGGGATATAATCTACAAAAATAATAACGCTAAAATGAACTCTTAAAACCTTTGTTTTTGTTTTTATTTTTGCGCTGTGTACTGTCCCTTATTTGCCCAGACAGTGTTGTAAGAGGAGGAGAATCCGAAAGGATGCGTGAACTAGTGGAAGGTTAAAGTATAACCTCCAAGCTATTTATATAAACGTGACTGGAATTAAAAAATGAAACGTAAATAATGAAAAGAAATAATAATAATTGAATTAATCAGCGTCACTACTACTACTCAAGGCGCGCTTTTTAATAATGACATGGTTCGAAGCGCAACAACACCCAGCCAGTGGATGTAGAAAGAACGTAAGGTACTGCACCCCTTATGCACACCAACACCGCTAGAGTGACAAACAAGACCGAGGATACCCAGAATAACAAGTCCTAGCCCGGGTCAGGGCTGGAATACCTGTGGGTTCAAATGAAACAACCTGGTCTCGTAATTTACATAGATCGGCGGCTTATAATCCGGTCCCACTCATCAGTATGGAACTCCTACATAGGGAGGGAAAGAGCTTAAAAACAACCCATATGTATCAAATAGGACACTGTATCAGAACTACTAAAAAGGGGGAACCGAACCTCAAAGCTTGTGTCTTCTCGGGAGCCCTGGGCTTCTTCGACTCCTTCGAGTAGTTTCCAGTTGCTATAACCAACAAGAAGAAACAAACATCCTGTCATCCAAGTGTCCGGAGATTCTATAAGTCTGTAAACCCTACTGCGTATCTCAGACTTGGGGGCACAAATAATCAAAACTTACGCTTGTTACTAGTCCTTTTCACCGACACTGTGCTCCTTCACCGTCCGTCATCTCAACGAGCTGGCGTTACTGATTCCTAACGGGCCGTCACTAAATACGTAAGCACGTGATTACGTGGAACGTCTCTAGATAACCAAACACAAATAAAGGACTACTTTTCGGATACACGTAAAACTCCTGTACTTACTAGATGGCTGACTAAAACTCTGTCAATGGCCACTATTGACGTAGCGAAATCGCCCTGCTATATCCACTCAAAAGTAAGGGAGCAAATTCCAACTCCTCAAAATCAAAACAGTAAACAAAAAACATAATTGTGTGAAAACAAATAAAATGAATGGCAACACAACCGAACCTGTTCTCAACTCCTCTACATACGTCTAGAGCTATGACACTGGGTGTGAAGATAACAAACCCCAAGTGTACTGTGAATTCTTCTCGACAAGATTGCACCCTCAATAAAATACTGTAAGTGGGAGATAGAGCTATTTTCTTCAAATAATTAACGTGTCTCATCAGCCAATGGGACAGTGGACCCACTTTTGGGTCATAACTGCAAATCACGTGATTCACTCCGAAATCACTCAAGGTTACAGAGCGACAGGTCGTACACTTCAACAACTCAACCGAGATTCCTCAAACAATGGGAAGACAGGTCTAGAATCCTTATTGGATGTATCCAAAGATATACATCCAGGATGTCGTCCATTCTACAACACTGTATGTTCAAAGATATGGGCTTACACTCTAGTGGTAGACAGCCTGAAATCATCGTCCTGTTTGAATAACATGTCTGCTTCTCAAAGCATGAAAGAGAAGCTCAAGGTCATCACTATATTCTAAATGTTATGATCAAGTTTAATAATGTCTAGAACCACCAAGCAATTTAAATCAGAGCCCATAGTTCATCTCTCTCATTCAGACCCTCCGTTGCTGTGTGGTATATTTCGATGAGTCGTGCTTCTGTACGGTTAAGCCTCATCTCCAAATCACCCTTGTTACTAGCTTTAACTACAGCCAAGATTGTCCACTCCAAGTCGTTCTCAGTGTGGCCACACTCTGTGAAATGCTGTACAAGGGGAGCTCCCTGGATTTTACATTTAATGCGAGATTTATGCTGTATGATCCGCATCTTCACCTTTTGTATCGTTTGCCCTATGTACATCTTCCCACAGGGGCAGATCACAGCATACACCACATTTTTGGTGTTACAGTTAGAGAATGATTGCATCACGTGCATCTTGTTCTTTATCATCAATGTTTTACATTTGTTTGTGCTCACACACGCCACGCAATTGTTACAACGGTAATGTCCTAACAGTGCAGGTAGACCCAATAAGGTTCTAGTGTCTTTTTTCGGTACATCTCTCATTGCTTTTACCAAATGTTGTTTCAAGTTTTTACCTTTTTTGAAGGCAAATAATGGTTTAGGTATATTGAATTGGTCAATTAACCTCCAATTTGTTAAGATAATGTTTTTCACCTTAATTGCTTTCGGATTGTAGGTCAATATACATGTCAAAAGGTCAGTCTTTTCTTTTATTTTGGGAGTAAGTAAACTCTCCCTTGGCGTGAACCAAGCTCTTTTCAAAGCTGTTTTCACAAGTTTTTTAGGATATCCTCTTGCGCATAATTTGACCTGTAATTTTTCGGCGTTTTGGAAATAGTCATCTTTGTTAGAGCAATTGCGGCGTATTCTTAGAAACTGCCCATAGGGCAGATTATCTTTGAGACTCCTAGGATGTCCTGATGAAAACTCCAGTAATGTATTCCGATCAGTAGGTTTTGAGTACAAACTAACCTCTAATCTCCCTTTGTTATTAACGATCCATAGATCAAGAAAGGTAATACGTTCATTACTCATACTTTTAGTGAAATTTAAATCGGGCGACATCCATTCAACCAAATATGAAATCTCTCTAGGTCCTCAGCTCTACCATTCCAAATGAGGAAAATATCATCAATGAAGCGCACCCACTTATGGATGTATGGAAAAAATGGTGTCGCCTCATTGTAAATATATTCCCTTTCGAATTGATCCATCACTAGATTTGCTATTTCTGGGTCAAAACAACACCCCATCGCCACGCCCTTTACTTGGAGGAATAACTCATTCTTAAAGGAGAAAAAATTATTTTTCAGACAAATTCTGGCCAAATCAAGTAGAAAATCCGTGGGGACCTGGTGTGGCCTAATTCTTTGATCTAACACCAATTCCATTACTAGAAGTGCCTCATCTTGAGGTATATTGGTATACAGGCTTTCGATGTCAAAGGAGACCAACAATTGTTGGTCTCCATCGAAAACCTGATCCTCAATTTTGGAGATGAAGTCCATGGTGCCCCTCACATAAGCCCATGTAGTACTTACGAAGGGTTTAAGGAATGTATCCACATATTTTGCCAGTGGTTCCAGGATCGAACCACAGGACGAGATGATCGGTCGTCCGGGGGGGTTGGTAGTATTTTTATGCACTTTAGGCAGTACATAAATCAGCGGTACTTTTTGCTTGGTGAAATTCAGATAATCGTATTCTTTTTTACAAATATACCCGTATTCTAAAGCCTTAGTTGTTAAGTACAAAATTTTTGCTTTTAGAATCGAGGTAGGATTTTCACATACCTTCCTGTAGTGGGCGGGATTATTTAACTGCTTAATCACCTCTCTGTCATATTCATCGGTGTCCCAGACAACAATTCCTCCTCCCTTATCCGCTGGTTTTATTATCGTTAAGGGATTGTCTATCAGGCCTTTCAGGGCCATATGTTCCTGTTTGTTAAAATTAGACTTAAATGTCAGATGTTTACAATTCAAACTGTCTATTTCTTTCAGTACCTGGTTCTCAAACAGTAAAATCTCTTCAGGGATCAACTCACTTTCGGGACAAAAAGAAGATTTATTCTTTAGACCACTTACGTTGTATTCCTGTGTATCTTTTTGGTGTGCAAAGAACACTTTTAATCTGATCTTCCTTAGAAATTGTAGTATCTCAGTCTTCGTGTCCACTGGATCTTGCAAAACCAGCGGTACAAAGGATAACCCCTTTTGGAGGACTCTCATTTCCCATGGCGTCAAGGTGTGTTTGGATAAATTGTAAATAGGCATCTGAGTGTCACTACAACAATTATTTACGTGGATAGCAAAGTCTGCATTGGAATTTATCGCCTGTATACTCTTTGGCGTGTTCGAAAAAAGTTTTGTTCTTGAGCTTGTTGATGGATCGGTGCCCTCCATCCCCCTCTGAACCCTCGCCCCCTGCGGGTCCCTCTGTCTAAAAAAATGAGGAGGTGCGTTGGGATATTGATAAATGGGGTGGTATGGTTGATAATAAGGGCCTGCTCCTTGGTCAGAATCTGAAGATGAGTCGGAAAAAGTTACGAACCTAGTCCGTGATCTTCCTTTGTATGGCAGATTTAAGGAACTAGGATTATTATTTTTAAAGAAATCTTCTTTTAAGTAAGGATATACCAACTCCTGTTTAAAATTCTTAATATCCCTACTTAATTTAGATGTCTTAAGGTTCACTGTGTGTGTTTTGAATTCAGTGAGTGTTTTGTTGATGTTTCCCAATAAGGCCTTAGTATCTGTGATTGACAGGTCACTCTCAATTTCTTCTTCTAACCTTTTAATCTCTTTCAATTCTTCTTCGCTAATTCGTAATGCGGTATTAATCGACAATACTATCCAATCTCGGGAACACTTTGTCCCCACTCCACTGAAATCGACTAGATATGGTTTATCGTTTATGAAGATTACAGGGACATTTCTCACCTGCAACCCCACTGGTATAGTATTGGTTTTCAGGTATTCAAGGAGCACTTGAGCATGTAATTGTGTCCTCGTATTTTTCTTTCTTAATTGGATTAATCTTTCTCCTTTGTCGGAACTAACAGCTCTATCTCCAGTGATGTCTCCCCCTAATAAAGAAGGGAACTGTTTAAGTCGGTTGATTTCTTCTTCAGAATAACTCACCATATGGGGTTCGGTCATCATAAACACAAATCTCCACTTAGGGTGAGATGAATAAAGTAGAACACAGTCGCATATAACACAACAGAACAAAGACAAATCAAAATATGTCTGAAATCTAATTCTCAGGATGGACACTGCAGGATATCTGTGCCTCAACGATTTGATGGAAATATATCTGGTGTACCTAATTAAGTAAGGACTCCCGTAATTTCTATCACCCTCACACTTAACAAAGTGCAATGGAACTACAGTCAAAATAATTAGGGGGATGCCCAAATGACCCTCCTATACCTGGGCAAGGGAACATCTAAGGTATATGTACAAATGCTATAGAGGGATAGATCATATTTACTTTCTGCACAAGAGTTTATTAATTACCTTGGCAAAAAATCAATTTCTTCTGGCAAAATTAAATAATTATAATGCAGGCACAAGTATACATCGGTGAACATCCAAACACATAGTGTACCACAATACACACAATCAAGACATCAAATACAAAACAGTTTTTTTTCTATTTACACTACAACACATATATACAAACTCATGTGTAAAATAACTCAATCAAAAATCCTTTCCCCTATAAGCTTATTCCATAAAACATGTGTGCACTTCACATTGCCTAGTGCTACATCAGAAGGTAGTCCTATCAGCAATACAAAGATATAAGTACTTCATCTAAATCTGTAATGCCAATGCAACTCATGTATTTATTCCACAACACGGTGGACTCCTCCTTTATCAAAGTGTCGACGCGTTCGCGTTTCAGCCTCCACTTTCTTTATGGCTTCCTCAGGACGGGGATATAATCTACAAAAATAATAACGCTAAAATGAACTCTTAAAACCTTTGTTTTTGTTTTTATTTTTGCGCTGTGTACTGTCGCTTATTTGCCCAGACAGTGTTGTAAGAGGAGGAGAATCCGAAAGGATGCGTGAACTAGTGGAAGGTTAAAGTATAACCTCCAAGCTATTTATATAAACGTGACTGGAATTAAAAAGTGAAACGTAAATAATGAAAAGAAATAATAATAATTGAATTAATCAGCTTCACTACTACTACTCAAGGCGTGCTTTTTAATAATGACATGGTTCGAAGCGCAACAACACCCAGCCAGTGGATGTAGAAAGAACGTAAGGTACTGTACCCCTTATGCACACCAACACCGCTAGAGTGACAAACAAGACCGAGGATACCCAAGAATAACAAGTCCTAGCCCGGGTCAGGGCTGGAATACCTGTGGGCTCAAATGAAACAACCTGGTCTCGTAATTTACATAGATCGGCGGCTTATAATCCGGTCCCACTCATCAGTATGGAACTCCTACATAGGGAGGGAAAGAGCTTAAAAACAACCCATATGTATCAAATAGGACACTGTATCAGAACTACTAAAAAGGGGGAACCGAACCTCAAAGCTTGTGTCTTCTCGGGAGCCCTGGGCTTCTTCGACTCCTTCGAGTAGTTTCCAGTTGCTATAACCAACAAGAAGAAACAAACAACCTGTCATCCAAGTGTCCGGAGATTCTATAAGTCTGTAAACCCTACTGCGTATCTCAGACTTGGGGGCACAAATAATCAAAACTTACGCTTGTTACTAGTCCTTTTCACCGACACTGTGCTCCTTCACCATCCGTCATCTCAATGAGCTGGCGTTACTGATTCCTAACGGGCCGTCACTAAATACGTAAGCACGTGATTACGTGGAACGTCTCTAGATAACCAAACACAAATAAAGGACAACTTTTCGGATACACGTAAAACTCCTGTACTTACTAGACGGGTGACAATGTGGCATGCACCATGCCTTGCATGCCACACTGTGCAGAAACGAGGGTGTAATTCTAGGGGGACACAACATCTGCCTTCCACTGCACGCTCCCCCAGGCACTGATTGAGCCTTGGGTTTTGTTAGGGCCCCCTAACCTGCATGACCACCACCCTTTTCATTGCGAGGTAACCACCATGAAAAGGGCGGTGGTTATGCAGTTCGTAATATGCTAAGCATTTGCGGCGCCAGCATATTCAGGCCGTTTAAAGACCACCTCGACAGCTGGATCCTTAATCTCGGCGGAGGCAGTGGTCTGGTCTCCTGGTGGTCCCACGCCACACTCATAATATAGCAGGCAGACCCAGGACTACCATACTAGTAACATGGCCCTAAGACTACAGATCCTCTTTAGCCTCTTTAGGTCCTCACATTTCACTGGTCTATAATCCTAAAAGGCTAAAGTTCGTTTCCCCTCCTCAGTTTGCCTTGCATAGTGTTCCCCATTTGATCCCCCAGATTGGGGTTGATTCTCTAACCTATGGTTGTACTTTCAGCAGGTTGTTACTGCTTTTCATGTGTGTTGGAATAATTCGTGGTTGTTCCTGTGCTCTTCAATGCTGTTGTTCTGGAGAACAGTGTAAACACTCAGACATGCATACTACTATATTCATCTTACTTTAATACAATGACCTAAAATAGTTGAGTAAATATTTCAATATAAAATCTAGTCTTTCTGATCATAGATTAGCAGGTGAGTTTCTTCCATTTTGATCATTGCTTTGGTTACAGGAACATAGTGTGGGAGCTGAATACATCTTTTTTCCTAATCCTTTGCTGTGCTATAAAAGCTTGGGATAACAATACAATTAAAAACTTTCTAAAAGAGTAGAGTTATGTAAATGTCAAGCGGCATTTACTGGGAACCACAGATCTGCTGAGGACTCCATTTTGCTGGTTGATTCTTTGTGTTCTTCTGGCCTGATTATGATTTTGGCAGACAAGGTTACTCTGTCACAAACATGACAGATATCCTGTCCCCCGTATTACAAGTTATAACGGAATTGTAATGCGGCAGACAAGATATCCGTCACATTTGTGACGGAGTAACCCTGTCTACCAGGATCGCAATAAGGCCCTTTGCTTTTCCTTTTTTAATCAGCATAATCTGAATGCAGCCTTTGAAAGTGAAGGCGAATGCTAAATAGTGGGAGTTGCTTTTTTCTCTGGGCATTATGGAGATGAATTTATCAGAGTGTGGTGCATGGTGGTTTGCTTTGCATTCCCTGTTAAAGTTGTACATTTATTGTTACCACGTTGGTGCTGAATGTGAAAATAATAATGTACGAGTTATAGCATTTCCTTCTCTTGTCATGTTTGATGCAATGCTGAATGTTGCAATCCCATGTATGACTTGTTTCTTCTCATTCTATGTTTGTATATATATCCAAATTCATAATGTTCTTGCATGCTTTAAGCATATGCTCCCCTGCAGAACCTGTTTTCTACAAGACCTGAAAACCTCCCCAACATGGCTGCCACTACCCAGCCATCAGTAGAAAAGGAACGAACACTTACATCACTTGCTGTTATTTTCAAGCTCTCGAAAGAGAAACCAACCTACATATAATCAATCCCATTACCAAAAATCAGGACCGTATCGGGGAAGACTTGAACTCGACATAATGAAGATTACCAGTAGGTAACTGGGGCATTACCCCCTTGTCCATCTTCCCCGATCGAGTTCTTACCTGCGAGAGAATACCCAAGCAGCTTAGGACTGATTATATAACACCACCACAACACCTGGTAAATTCAAAATATCATTGCCCTTATATACAAGCAACTTGTGTCACTGTTGTGCCAGAAATTTTGACTCACTGAGAGTGTAGGCCATAGTCCATATTTACAAGGAGATGCATGTGGGCAAACTCATTTATTTTTGCTGGCCTGTGTCGGAATATAGCTGCGCCAGAACCGGCTACGGCAGGCAGAAAAATGTATATGTAAGGTAGGCATTCCCACCTAAAAGCCATGAATGTCATTTAGGGATAGTCAAGGGTCGCAGCTGTGACCTCTAGCTTGCTCCCTGCTACTCTTGGCACTTCTTTTGCCACCCCTGGCCTTAGAAGAGGCAAACGTTTTCCCCCCTCTTAGGCCGGGGGTCCCAAAGGAAGTGCCAGGAGTAGCAGACAGCAAGTTAGAGGTCGCTGCTGCGACACCTGATTACCCCCTAACGACGTCCATACTAAAATCAGCTGTAAAACTGATGCTGTGATATTCATGAGCTTTCCCAAAAGTGACGCATCATCCGCAAGTGGTACACTGAGCCATAAATACATCAAAACTCCTGAGCTTTGTTAACCGAGGCATAGGGGATGACATATTGGGTGTTGTATACGAATACAAGGCACTCAAAGCAGTCTGGCAAGCTCAACTACACCATGGAGGTGCTCATTTTGCAGCTGTGATTTGCAAGGAGACCATCACCCCCTCCACACCCCACATTCCACCACCTCTACCCCCACCACCACCCACATAGGCAGTCCAGGGGAGGGAGCACATTTATCAGCTGCGGACTTCCATTATTGAACTTGGGAATGATCAGGTCATCATCTACTACCGGCTCAGGAGGGAGTCCAACATCCAACTGCTACACCAGATAGTGCCAAGGCTACAGCCACCAACCTCCAGGTCTTCCAACATCACTTCTCAGGTCAAGCTCCTGACTGTTCTTCACACGATGACATCTGTTTAGTTCCAGAGAATAATAGCCAGAGTGGCAGAAATCTCTCATCCAGCTTCCTCAGACTTTCTACCCTCTGTCCTGGAAACCAATATCCACTAACACCCCAGTACCTCGGCTTTTCCAACACACAACATCAGCAGCTGGAGACCAAGCAAGATTTCTATGACATAGATGGCCTTGCCCATGTCTTGGAGGCTATATGCACACATGTGGAACTGGGGCTTCCTGTTGCAACTTCACACCTGTACCGCAAAAGGAAGAACATATACTCTATCAACATACAGACAATTGTGGATCATCTAGATATATTTACAAATGTTTTTGCCAAGTACCCTTGAAGTGCTCATGATGCCTTCATCTTCAGGCACTCTATAATCAATGAGCGCCTCCAGAATGGGAGATATGGTAATGGCCTTCTGGCTGGTAAGTACATCTGAAGTACATGACAGGCCTAATAACAGTAAATAATGTATGACCATATCGACATATCTGTGTGTGCTACCTGAGACAATGGAAATGTAGAAAGGGTGGGCCTCATACTTGCAGCATACATCATGGCACATGTGCAATGCAAATCCACATGTCACACATGTTAAGACATGCTAAGCTACTGTGTGTGCCTATCAATATTGGGAAGAACCTGTGTAATGCAACATTAAGGAAAAAGCTGTATTGCAATATGATGTGCAAGTAAGTGCTTCCATGACTGTTGTCTGTGTGTCCACAGGTAACTTACATGGTTCCTGAGGCATGTCATGTATCCCACACCAAGGAAACTGTGAAATCTATCCAAACAATTGCCCTCCCCTGATCACATGCCCCACAAATAATTTACTTAAGGCATTCAACACACATATGTTTGGTGCAGTCTGTGACACACAGACATGGACAATCAAGCCTCCAAATGATCCACGGTGCAGAAATGTTGCTCCTCATCCACAAAGTAAATCACACATGAAATGAAGCCACACAATCCTCATGTTGCAATTGTGCCTGTCAGTGCTACGCAGCACATTGTGCGCCAGTGCTGCTTCAAACCTCAGGACTTTGCTGTATGGCCTCGAATATACCCTACACTGTCCTTTCTCAGTGAGGCAGTGCAGTGCAGATAATTAACTTGCAGCACTGTACAGTGCCACATTTCAAAATATCTGTGATATCTAGGCCCTTGTCTCCTGTCCACACAACTGGCCCAATGCACTGCAATGTGTACACAATGATGTTCCACACTGAAATGCAACCACTAATCTATCAATGACGATACCTACTGAACATCAGTGACTACTATTGTTACATTTCCATCTGTGTGAATGAATGGGACCGCATCATCTGCACTAGATAATGGATATAAACTAAAACATGGTGTAGTGCAGAAAAGTCAATATGAGTTTTTCAGGCTAGTGGGAAAATTATTTCCGATAATTTAGCAAGTGTGAGAGAGATCGTATCCAGTATGTCAGACATGGAATGTATATAATGATTAGTAAGATCATTTACATTTGACTTTTTATGGGAGGCAGAAGGATGCTGTTGCTAGTAGAAGTTAGAGCAGAATGATTAGTATTTCTCCAGTCTCTGGACCATTGTCTGGGTTTAAGAGGTTGACCCTTTCTAGTTAGTACCTTTACCAGGATTTGGAAGGTGACTAGGTAGTGGTCTGTCCAATCGCATGGAAAGGGTAATCAGTGCCTAAGAGACTGTAGTGATGCTTAGGGCTGGAAGACGAGTGAGCCCCCTCTGTGGTGGAAGGAGGGGTCCTCAGATCAGCAGGATCAAAGGACGTGCTGGGTGTGATAGGGGAAGGGATAGGAGGATGGGGGTGGTGATAAGTGTGCCTATTGACAACATGTCCCAAACACATGTGTGTTGGGAAGACTTACAAAGGTAGCAATGTAGAACAGTGTGCACATGTTGTGAGTATGTGTGCTGCTATACTGTACTGACTGTCAGACATCCTAGCACAATCCAAAGGGAGTGTAAACATAAACAGTGTGCAATGACTGAGTTTGTGTCTTGGACATGTTGACACTTTAAATGCCTAACACTCGTGGGGCGAGTATATTTTCCTTATTGTCCTATGACTGTGAACAGAGGCCCATATGATGTGCATATGCAGACAGTGCAATCCAGTTAGTCTTTATATGCTACATCAATGTTTGCAACCACATGGCAAAATCAGTGAGGTCTCTCACATAACACATATAAATATGGAGTCCTTACCTGTGCCCATGGTAGATTAGCAGGGACAATTGACCCACTAGGCAAGGATGCAACTGTTACATGCAGGAATGGATTTGACAGTGTTGGTGTGTCTTACTCTGAAAAAAAGCAATGCTGTGACTCCTACAGCTCCATCTACGTGTGCTAATCCAAACAGGACAGAGAGCAAATCTAAAAGCCAAATAGACGTAATGGATATAAATACATGTGTAATCACTCATTCCAAGGCAACATGCTCTGAGGCATCCCAGGTTGGAGTGTCATAATCTTTTAATAAATGCACATTGGACCATCTGGTGTGAATGCCTACACACAAGTTCAGGTATGTCCTCTCTGTTACCGACTACTGTGATGCATGGACATGGTAAACTTATTGCAACTTGGAAGTCATCTCACTTATTTGGCCTACTCAAGCTGCCCTCATGATGATCAAAACAGGCTACAATGTTTGGCAAACACTTTTCTGCAGGTGTAATGTGCATGTGCCACATATACAGTGCAATACACCAAGCCCAGACAGCAGATGTGTGTACCACATATTATATGGAGGTTGTTGAATGTTGAGTACTTTGGTCTGCTAAATGATATCTCGCACATATTACCAAGTGACCTATTGACCTAGCAACATACTTTTTATATATAGACAAGCAATCTGTGAGCTGGATGCCACATACACTGTTGACTGGATGAAGCAGCCAGTGTATGTCAGTGTGTACTGCGTCCATAACACAAACTACATCATGAATGCAGACAGATAGTACGATCTTCAAGTTTTGCCATAATCATGTGTAACAATGTGGATTTCACTTGCATAGAACTGTAAGAACTGTGAAATAAAAAAGTATACTATACAGCTACCTATAATGTCAAGGTATCAACAAATTACAATATGTCTGTGTGTTTCACTGAAATATATTACCTGTCCTAGTGTCCCCACCATTAACACAATGAGTCACATATATGTCCACTGGGATCAGACATGTACACCACATCTCAAGTCTTCAAGCATGTCAGCAAAAATAATTTGAGCAATAAAGGTGACCCCTGGGAGTGTTTACCTGCATTGCACAATTAAATACACTGTACTACACACAATACGTTAGTTGAGTCAATCAAAACACATGCATTGGCCTAATGCGTGACATATTGCACCCGGAGCATCAGTTGGAAGCCACACATCGATGTCAATACATCAAAATAATGCATTCTGCATTGGCATGTGCTTTGTCTATTTCTCTACTGATGCGTCTGAAAAAATGATGCATTAGTAGAAAACGTGATGCCTCCTTGCAGGAAATGATTCAATGACTCTGCCATGCTGCAAACCAGTAAGTTTGAAGTTGCTTTCACTTACAGTCTTTTTGTCTGTGCTGGCTGGTGAAAGTGTTTGGCATGTGCTCCGTGGATTGCTGGTATATTTTGGTCTTGTTGGTGTCTGTGTTGTCCCTGTTGTGTTACTATATTGTTATTTGGGTATTGTATGTGTATGTTTTATTGTTTTGTCCACTCCATTGTTGGGTGTACATCTATTTAGGCCTTGAAGTTCTAGGGGTAGGGGGAAGGGTTAGTTTTAGTTTAGCCGTAGGTAAGGGTGGGCAGTTTTGGTAGGGATATGTTGGGGAGGGGCAGAGCAAAGAATCTGTTGAGTGTTGAGTTTGAGGGTCTGCTGTAGCTGTTGGTCCACTATTACCCCAATATGACTGCAATTGGGGGTAGGGTGAGCCAGGGTTACCGTACCTGAGAGAGAAAGAAATGGTTGGAGAAGGTTTGTTGACACGAGAGCTGTGTCTTTGAAGTACAACACACTGTCCACCAACTCAAGCTCAGATGGGCAGATGTAGTGATCCGTGAGGCAGATCTGCTCATTCATCTTGGAATGGAAGTTGGTGGGCGTATTGGTAAGTACCTATATTCCATAAGCTTGTAGCTGCATGTCATTAGAAAAAATCATAGCTTTCTCAACTGGAAGGTTCAGATATGTTTTTGGGGTAGTATGACATGATACAGGCTAGCTCATTAAAAAACAACATGCCACAGGGCCCTGTTCACAGTGACATAACAATAGCCCAAACAGACCTGCAGTGCTGGGGAGGCCCAGAGGTGGTGGGGCACCCATCCGGCACTGAGCAGGGAGTGCTAGGTCATTACTAGACTACTAGGTCATTAATGACTCCAAACTGTGGCGGCCACCTGCCATGTATGTTGCAGGGGAGTGCATTCACATTTCATCACACAACAGGTTGGACAGGGTATTTGGTTCGACCCCAACAAATTAACATACAATTTGTTTTGAAAAATAGACACAATTCCTTAATGAGACTGAACAGGGAATGAATGATCAATGTGAAGAAGATAAACAAGCATGGTTACTGTCAGGCCTGGGTGTTGTTCATGGAGTTTCGCTTTGCGGAACTCCGCGAAGTGACATAAAAATTCCACGGAGTTCTGCAAGTGGCGCGGTGCATTGCGAACTGCTGTTCGTGCTGATCTTCCTGAGCGGCAGCTTGCAGTCGGCAACTTATAGTTCACGAGTGGGGGAAAATCTCCACTGCACTACTCGGATCGGAGTTTTCTGCACTTCTTGAGCTGCATTGAGTGCAGTAAACTCCACAACCTCCGCGAACATAGCGGAGTTCACCGCCCAGGCCCACTTACTATCTGATGTGTGTAGCATTGCTCAGGACACATACTGAGTTGAGAAGACCCCAGAAAAATGTAAACATTTCAGAGTGTGGTCTGTCAATTTATTCTGTTCACTTAGTCATCAAAGCCACTCTCACTTGAACCATATAGCAAGGAAGGATGGTTTGATTCTTTGTCTGCATTCTGTGTACCTGATACATGATTTGTCTTATATTATCCATAAACACTGCAACATGGCATACATATGTCCATCATAAAAGCATTTTAACTTCACCATTTGCTACGTGTCCAACGTTCAGACAACACCGAACATTTGTGAAGTCAATGTACTGTGCTCCATAGATACACAGTGGTCATGTTCAATATTCACAGAGCAACTTATTATGCATTTGTCTTGTAGGTGGACATGCACAATACACCTGTGTCGAGGTGGAGTGATTCAGGGATCCCGATCCTACCAGTGAGTGTTACCTGAATGTTTTCTGTGTTCTGAAAGGATTTTGTGTAATCGCTGACACTGGTTGCATTGAGATGTGTAAGTGGTACCATCATTCACCTGGAAAAAACATTTCCTTACATGTAGAATAACAAAAGAAGTAGAATAAAGTTGCATATGCCATATAAAGGGGCAAATGTCAATGTGCGTTTATTGCCAATGTATGCAGGTCCACGTGATGATGGGCTCTTATGGCACATGATCTGTCACAAGCCCCAAGACCAAAATATGGTCATAAATTTAAAAGTCTGGGCAGAAATTGACAAACCTTTCCCTAATTTATGTGACTGAAACGTTGCGTGAGAGAGGTTGAGATTTCGAAGACATGGTATGTTTGCCCAAATGCAAATTTTAGCAGGGTACAGGTGTGGTTGGGGTGCAACACATACCCAGACAATACTACCAATAGTCAACAATACATGTGTATGGGATATTATAGTTGTAATTTTTTTATTTTAACATTTTGAAAATTCATCAATAAATTTATAATGCGCAGACTACAAACACCACTCCTCCACTTCGCCGCCTATGTCAGACACTCAACTAGCATCCCACTCATACCACAAAACACTCATTTATCATACAATAATCCAGAAAAACACAGCATCCTAAAGTACACTATTGAGGCCTCTATAATTCTCTCTTCTGATGTAAGGCACCAGACTGGACACATAAATAGTTGACGCATGTTTCGGTTGTATATGAGATTTTAACCACCTTCTTCAGGATTGAATAGTGGTTGAATAAATGTGTACAACACAATAGGAGGAGCAAGGCAGTAATTAACCCATGCATTTCATCAAATAATTGTCCGATGACTGTCAATTATTTAGTTAATCCATGGTACTTCTGAGATTGACTTTAAGAGGAATCCTTCACTAAAAGGTTTCACTGCGGTATTATGCCAACTGGAAATAGAAGTTATTTCAGAGTATACAGCTCACAAATGCAGCAAGAATGCATGCTTCACTGCAAACAAAAGAAACACTCCTCTCTTCACTTTCCTCGTAGTTCTCAACCTAAGAAGGCATGTATTTTAGCCACTTGAAGTTACTACTAGGCATATCGGTTTTGAGGTTGCATGAACCTTCACTCTTAAAGCAGGTTTCTATCTCCTCTCTTGTCCAATATTTGGTCCAGAAAGTGACAAAACTTTCCCCAATTTATGTGACAAAAAAGTTGCACGAGATAGGCTGACATTTCCAAGACACAGTATGTTTGCCGACATCCAAATTTGAGCGGGATACAGGTGTGGTTGTGGTGTAACACATACTGAGACAATCTTACCAATAGTCAACAATACATGTGTATGGGAAACTATACACAGTGAACATCTTTTCAGAATTAATGATCCTCCTATTGTTTGTTCACATCCTACCATGGCCATACATGCAGAATATGTTTCTCCTAGCTACCACAATCGGTGCCGTGTGAATGATTAAAGCCATGTTCAGACATTCATGTCATTCAAATGCTATATGTTTTTAGATCCATACATATAGCAGTAGCTAGGGGTCTAGTCTTAGTTTGCAATCCAATACATTTGTGTGATCATGTGAGCAGGCTCAGCATTACACACCCAGATTCCTTCCTAGTATAGATGCTGTATATGTATTTGTGAGGTGGTAAAGTAAAAAGGTACAATTCATTAGAGCACAACCTGTAGCCAAATAACATATCCCCATTTTTTGTGAGTGTGTAAGTACACTGTCCATAGCAATCATTTACTTTGTTTCACCACTTAGGCCTCATTTATCATGCTATGTGTCAACTATCTAACAGCATCATGGGTACCTGAGCATCCCTCGGAGTACTGCATATCAGTGATATGTGAGATGTGGTGATGACTGAACAATTTGCAAAAAGCCATAGTGGTTTGAAGGAAGTTTTCCGGAAACTCTATGTGACCATAGCTTAGAAAAGTTCAACATTAATCTACCTGACTGATGCACATTACTAGTGTAGTTGCCCACATGGCAAAGTATGGACATTTTGTGTGGCAGGCCCACACAGGATGTGAGGATTCCTACCTCAGTGCAGACAGAATAGGTATGACTAGATGTGGAACATGTCACTAGTCCACACATGTTAATGCAGTTAAATGCCAGACTCATGCCCTCAAAAACCCAATGTCCTATAATCGACATGCGATCATACCGTTGTAATGTTTTCTGAAGAAAAACGCCATTGTGTAAAGTACCACAGGCATGTCTACACAGTGTTGTCAGCATAAAGTCCATTACACAGTCCAGTGACTAGGTCATCCTTGATTATTTTTTGACGAATACCGGCAAGATACAGCACAAAATACTAATACATGTAAGATTGACAGCATGCAGGCACACATTCATCACATGGATATGGTTTGAGTTTATATGCATCCAGGTAACATTCCGTACTGACATATATCGACAGACACCAGAATATGTAAAGGGCCACATGGTATTGCTTGAATTTCATTACATGATCTAAGTAATCGGGTTCCAGGTATTTCCATGAGTCAAAATTGGAGAAGTGCCCAACATGTCTGTTCAGCTGGAGGTAGCTAGCACCTTCCATCTATGTTTAAACGACGGGGCACAGAGTAATTTTATGCTGCAAAGTGTGTGGCTTTGTGTATTTGCCATATCAGTTACCTTGCCCTTTGGGATGGCGATCTGGTTCATCCTGTCACTTCACAAATTCCTGTTTCACATCCTCCTACTTTGATATATGTGAAATGGTAAAACCTTTCTTTTTTCTGACTCCCTCCTATCACGTGGTAAACCTTCACCCAGGTCAACATCTCAGACGTCTCGTCCCAGCCGCAGCACAAGTGTGACACTGTCAGACACAGCAGTGCATGTGAATTGTTCATGCTACCTCACAGTATACACATAAATTCTCACATCCTTGCTATTCAGTGTGTCCCCATTCAAACACAGTGCCAGTTGTATATGCTCTGTCACACCTATAATGCACTGCACTATCAGGAGCCCACCGGGCTCACACACCATGGGCCTAATTTATGAAAGGCTTGGGTCACCGGAGAGTCACTTTATTTAATGATCCGAATGCCCAAGCCTCTAAATCATATTTATGAGGCCACGCAAAGCCACTCTACATGGCTTTGAATGGCCTCATAGATATGGAGTAAGACAAAGCATCACAAGTCACTACCTTGCCTTACTGTGTGTCAAGGAGGCCTTCCATTGGCTTTGAGGTGGTTTTTTCCACACAGCAGCAATGGATTTTGACACTGCCCAAGATTTACTTAATCACATAAGCCTGCGTCAGTGCCAAAACCTTACGTCTCCCCAGAGCAGGCGTAACATGTAGAAATATTTGTATTTCTCCTAATTTTTTCCTCTTTTCATTCTGAAACACACATAGAAAGAGTTAAACACCTCTCAGGATTGTTTTTGTGCAGGAAAGTGCCCCTTCCTGCACCAAAACAATCGAGCCTGCAACAGAGGCAACCTTGCACTATGGTTCAAGGGTGCCCACATTGGCCCTGGGCAGCAAAATATGCACCAGCGCATACATACAGTGCATTTCTGCCATTTCCCATTGGCACAGGGCAGCATAGCAAGGAGATGTGTGGCGCCGACCCAGGCCAATGCCCCAAAAATGAGGCCCCCTGTTTTCTTTCAACACACATGGTCCTCTGGTGTACATCACTTGCATTCACCCCACCTACAATATGAATGGGTACATGACAGGAGTTTAGGTGGTCCCCACCATGGCAGCTGACAACTGTGTGCTATGTGCATGGCTCTTCGCATGTTCCTGCATGTTGATACTTCCCATGGCCCACACCTGAGTCCCCTCTCAGGAGAGGAGTTTTATCCTCTGACAAGCCCATGCCCTTCCATTTGTTTACAGTCCTGATTAGGGTGCATGTGCCCAAGAAAGATACAGTAGACTCATGGTGCTAGGTGGCCTGCATTGCCACAGTGAGATTGGGCAGGGCTCAGGTATCCATCCATGATGTGTTGTTTCAGTACCAGTTTTTTGCTCTGTATTGTGTGACTTGTAGTTCTAATGACTCATGTTATACATCCCACTACAAGTTCCAGTATGCAAAGGTGACCCTGGCCTGGTATTGCACATCACACATGGAATGGACAAACTTTACGAAGCTGGACTGAGCTGGGCAACATGTTACTAAGCAGTGTGACTTACTTATTTATGTGATGTTTGACTGTACACGCGAAGAATCCTACCCTTTCCCTTGCACACAGCGCAGTGGAACTCAGGGACATAGCTTGGTGTGCTGCACAGTATGACCGGTTTGCTCATATTTCTCTTTGTTTCCATTTACCCTGTAGATGTTGTTGGTCCTCATAGCCAGCACTGTCATGTCTGGGAATTCCTGCCACCAACCCCTCTGGGATGACAGCTGCCACCCGCTCCTCCAAGGGGTCCAACTCCTCCTGGTCCATGGGTCCTCCTCCTCCAGTCTGCATGACTGTCTTCAGGATGTTGGACAGTTTCTCTTTCATCTTGTGCATATTATTGTGCCAGCACTTCTTGCAGGTGGTCACTGTCCTCTTTGCTTCTCCCACACTGTTGATCTTGGCCACTATGGCCTGCTAAATGGCCTGTTTCTTCCCTAATGGCAATTTTGAGTTGACAAAGATCTGATGTTCATGCTTTGTCACCTCAGTGATCAAGGTGTCATTCTCCTCTTCACTGAAGCTACACTTACTCTTCCCATAGGCGTCTGTTTGACATTCTGGCTGGTGCTGGGGTTGTTGTTGCCCTAGCTGCCGCACTCTGCTCCCTGATCCATGTCTGCTTTCTGTGAGTTGTTTTTTTTCTTCTTCAAAAGCGTCATTTCTTATCGTTTATTGAAGCTTGATGCACTCAAAAGGGACCCAACTGTGGTTAGTGTCACTTTAAGTGCTGCAAACCAAATGATGTCACTTAGCCTGCATAAGCGTCAGTTTACATTACGACAGCCATCCCAAGGAAAAGTCTATTCTTTTGAAGCAACATCTGACCTATTCCATGGTGCGCCATCCTGTAAATAAAATGCATCCATGGTGTTAAAAAATTATGTAACGCAGCACAAAATATTCTGATGCAAATTATATGTCTGATACAGCTGATAAGGCACAGTCCCCAAAAGAAGTGGAAAACCATCAGCTAACTGAACTCAATAATGGGAAACGAAAGTATGAGGATTGTCACATGATGGTACTGCAAATGTCCCTCAAAGAAGCCCCTCTAAAAATAGCCCACGAGGCTGACAACATTCTAGTGGATCCAACCTCAATCGTAGAGGGAAGAGGAATCTGAGCTAATTCATAACACAAGATAAAGGTATACTTGATCCCTCTGGAGAGAGGGGATTGTGAAGGACAAAACCCTTATTCTGTAGCCCATAAGTGATAAAAAAGACTTCCACTTTCTGAAATGAAGCTGTCCTGGACAAATAAACAGACCCACATCCAGAGTAAGAAGAACAAGTGTAGAGGCATGTCTCCTATATATACCTTGATGAACAGGAGGCCAGATGAAAATGTCCCTGGTGGCTAGACCTGATCCCTGGAGAAAAAGAGTACAACATTGTGCATATCGCCCCTGCAGGGGTCTGAGATACAGCCTGGTCCCTCAGCGGACCAAGAAAGAGAACTAAGCATGTGTCACTGCCAGGCAATTTCATACAAATACACCCGGGATGGGCTAGGGCCCGAGTATCGACACATCCTTTGTGGATCCATTTTTATATGGCGTGACTTGTGTGGGTCCCCACCCTTAGCCAACTGCAGGCAAAAGATACAAAGAAGAAGAGAGGCAGGAAAGGGCAGCACAGGCCCCACCTCCGGGAATAAGCCAAGATCCAGCAGTTCCAATACCCTCATGGTGGGAACAGAGAAGAGGATATCCCAGCCCGAGCAGTTCACATCAGATGTGCTGCACTGTGAGACAGCAGGGCAACATGAGACTGGGCTTCCCACATTCCCCGAACAATAAATGCATGATGCCTCATTAAAGGGGCATGAAACTCTGCACTGGAAACATTAAAGAGCACATCAAGGTGACAGTAAAAAGAAAAAAACAATCAAAAAGGAATGCCTGCAGCAAAAGATCACCTAAAGGAACAAATCTGCTCATCAGATATTCAAAGTTAGGGGCTATAGAGTGCCCCAAAAAGCCACTGCAAGGCTCATAATTTGCATATTTTTTTTATTTGTGGTGCCCCAAGAGTGTTCAGGGGCACCACCATCATAGTTAATAAGATTTTTGGGAGCTGCATAGAATGCAGCAGCCCCCTATAAGTTGCTACACTAGTAGTCCCTAAGTCTCCCACTGGGTTGTATTTATGCCTCTGCTACTTTACAAAACACTCCTGGAGCTTGCACCTTTGCCTATAGAATCATGAGGGTGGTGACTCCCCTTGGTGAGTCCTAGAGTGGCAGGCCCTAAGAATATGGTAAAAAGTGTACCCAGGTCCTAGAAGTTAAATGTCACAAATGGACAGCAGCACCCATTGTGTCACCCACTGCAGCGCTAGTGTAAAACATGGGCTTAGGCCTGCTATGGTAGACTGACTAAAACAGCTTTTAAACTGCAATTCAACCAGTCAAAATAAACCCCTTTAACAAAAGCCAAAGCCTGCCTATTAAATATTAATAGGTCACCCATAAGTAGGTCTTACTGCCCATAAGACAATGTGCATGGTATTTAAAAATAGAAGATGAATAAACGTAATGTTAAACATGTCCTTACACTGAAAGTGCCCCAAATCAATTTTCATTGTAGCAAGGCTGGCTGTCCCACAGGAAAACACCAAAATAAAAAATGTGGATACCCTTTCAGAGGCTGGGTCTGAAGGTAAAACGTCTGAATGTATTGAATCTGTTTTTTTCATCTGACCTGTCCTCCATTAGGGTCAGCCTTAACTCCTGCCTACATACCGGTTCAGCGCACCCAGATGACCATGGATTGATCTTTACCCTTTTTGGTGCTATTTTTACTTCAAATTTTAATAATTCATAACTTTGTTTTCCCTCATTTGATTTTTGCCATTTGGATGTCATTTGATTCATTATATTGTGCCCAATTTTTCTAAATTGGTTTCGGATTTTTAATTTGTTGTACTTTGACTATATTACTTTTCTTGTACTGCATAGATACTTTGCACATTGCAACTAAGTTAAGCCTGTCTGCTCGGTGTCTTCCCTACCAGGGAGTTGAGCTCAGGTTTATTTATTGACTATAGTGGTTCACCTTGAGATTGATTGAAATTATTACTTGAGTTGGGAAATCCCCCACTAATCTAATACTTTCTTACACCCTCATTATGTGGTTAAAAATTAAAAATTCAGTGTTCCAACCACAGCAAACCTTGTATAAAACAGGATACAATCCAGTCACCTTTTGTAACAATGCCATTCAACACTACTTTGTAAATCACAATAGATGTCCCTGCAGCAGTACCGACAATACCGTGAACAATCTTACCAAAAACTCTTGCATTTGCAGAGGAAGGTTCTAGATATATAGACTGTACTACTGATCTGTACTAGACACAATAGAGTCCAAGACATTACAGTCTGGTTCTCATTCAGCACACACTATGGTAGATGTGGCTCAATGCATGATTATCCTCAACTTGTTGTTCTGTGAGACTTGAGGATGCATGTGGACAGATTGTACTTGGAATGGTATCACAGTGCAACGTCCATGCGTGGCATATCATCATGTCAGTGTCAAGATTTTATCATCAATGGAGAGTGAATTGTTTAAGTACACTACCATATATTTGGCAGGTTATGCCTTCTGCATTTTCTGTTTTCTGCCGTGCAGGGTCTGAAAAAAAAGTCCATACCCATGACTCTTCGGGTCTATATCTTCAATAAGCTTCTGATTGTGTGGTTTTCCAATTTGTGTCGATCATGGACTAAACGCAGCAGCTCTTCACACGGGTCGGACTGGGGGAATAAATAGGTCTGGACACCAAAATAAAAGTGGCCCACATTAATGAACCAGATATCAGAAAAAAGCTTGTGCAGGCTCAGTGAATGGGTATTTTGTACGGTATGGAAGGCTGTATGCATTTGTGTTTGCTGTAGGCACTGTTTGTGGTAATATCAGGAAAATCAACACCTGCCCATAAAACTGGCTCACACACTGATTTGTTAGACCAGATTATCTGGCACTGACTGATTGTCCTATAGTGCAGTTCAACCTTGGTCTTTACTGTTTGCCTCCCAGTTCCTATGGGCCTTATTATCTCTACTAAGGTCCATTGGAAGGTCGTAGTCGTGGTCCACTCACCATATTCTGAATATGGTGGTCGGACCGCCACAGAACCACTACAGCAGCCAGGGATCCACGATCCCTAGTGGTTTTGCAGCAGTGTGAGGCTGGTAATATGCTAGTGGTGTCACTGCAGCACAGCCAAGCATATTACTAGTTAACGCACCACCACAGTTGTCATGGTGGGGAGCCCACCATGAAAAGTGTAGCAGTGAGAAAGAAAATGGGGCCCTACAGGACCTCCTGTTGCCTGTGCACCATGGGGTGGATGAAGGGGGTCACATTTTGTGCGCCCCGTATGCATGCACCCAAGTTCCCACAGGACATGCACTTGCAGCAACTGTCTTTGGTGGTCTCATTGCAGCGCCTATTTCAAGGTCACCGCCGTGGGACTGCCAAAGAACTGCCCTCTAGAGACTTTAAAAGTTGAACTCTGGCAGGCAGTCTATTTTAGCTTTTGTGATCTCAGAGCGGGGCGGCGCTGTAGAGTCTCTCCCCGTGACTGCCAAAGTCAAAATATGGCCCTTTGACTTTTCATGTGCACCTTCATCATGATTAGCCACTGCACAATGTCAGAATGAAATCAAAGTGAAAGATACTCCCTAATGCTCAGCTAAATCTGTAACTGAAGACAGCTAATCAGCTTTGGGAGAGAAATAGAAAGTGTATGAAAACATAAAAGCTCTGCCTGCAAAATGTGATACTAAATAATCTATTTGCAGGTTCCTGATTGATGTGGCCATCTGTTGCCACAAGGGTCAAGGTGAAGAGCCTGAAAAATAATTCAGGAATTAATCTGATGATGAGGGAAAGCACAAACTTTCTATTTGGTTTGGGTCCTGTGAAGGCATACATCTAGTAATTAAAGGTTGTGCCCATTTGCTGTGGGTGTAGCCCAAATTGCTGCCCAGTAAAAATTTAAGTTTCTCACCTAAGGGGGCATGGTTTCCCTACTTCACTCAAAACATGAGCTGAAATTGTCAACGCATTCTTTCATATAGATGCATTTAGACAAAAAGTGTTTAAAGTATGTACTAAGCCTGGGCAAAGCACTACGCTACGCTCGCGTAGTTTACGAAGTTCGCGCTACTTCGCACTACGCGAACTGCACGTAGCACAGTGCGAACACGCGTAGCCTGATTCAGACTCTGCTCTCAAATCAAATATAATGGTGATGATTGTTACCCTCAGTTAGCTTACTGGATCTGTGGAGGTTATAACATATTGAAGGGAAACCATGCGCATCCATGTATTCTACATGCTGACGTGTTATATCCAATTGCATTAATAACCCATTTGTGCGTATTAAAATTGAATTAAACAGTTCAGATTTAAAATAATTCATCAACAATTGAACAAATCAAAAACACCCATAATATACCCACAAAATACCCATAAAGTACTACATTCCAGATGCCTGCAGTGTATGCATTCTGCAGTCAAGCTAACATTTGAAAAGAGAGCTTTGCCTTTGAATCACACAATTCAGTCACATTTCAAGACTGCTACTTTGGTTATGGTTTCTTGCTACTTATTTTATCAGTCTCAGTGCACTTGATAATTACTTAATGTGTGTTATAAGGTTCATTGAAACCGGGGCAGCATTGAACTTGCTAGCATTCATGTTCGATGATCGGGAAAATGCTGGTATCTTAGCTAGACGTTGTTTCATTGGGCCTGGGTGAAGAATTGATTACGCTGCAAGATTCGCGAATTCAGAATTTTGCTTTACATGAAATTTGTGAAACTCTTGTGGAATTCTATGTATTTTTTGCCACAGAAGGTTCATTTGCACAGAAAATATCTAACTGAGAGTCATTTTGTGCTCGAAGCAGTCACCTGCTGGTATCTTGCTAGATTGTTTACACAAAGTGCACTCTTGTGTGAAAAACTCCACGAGCTACCTGCAAGCTTCAGGGAGGGAGAGAGCAGAAATGTTCCATATCGACGAAGAAATGATGCATTCCTGCTCTCTACGTACACTAGGGAACTGTATGCTGCCTATCACCAACACAGGTACCCTTATGGGTGCCTGTGTTACAGGCAGAATGTTTTTTTCGCAGGAAGTGACACCTACCTGCACGAAAGCAATCCTCTTTCTACCTCTGCTGGAAAATTCAACACACATAGAAAGAGGAACAAAAATATTTCTCCTTGTTATTCCTCTGTTTGGAAGGCATACCATTGTGACGCAAACCCAGGTTTACGACCCTTAGTAAATCTGGGATTGCATCAAAATGTATGTATGGATGCATGGAAACGCCCATGCTCCACCCATGGAAAGCCTTCCCAGCACAGAGTAACGCAAGATGACAATTTGCGCTAACTTGATTTATTATGAAATAACTAAGTCACACAGGGCCATATGTATGACGAAGTGACGGAGTGTGTCGTTAGCCTCCTGGGCTTAACGACACGCTCTGCCACTTTGGGTACGCAAGGCTGCACCATATTTACAAGGATGTGGTGCAGCCTCGCGTTTCCCCCGCGATGGTGCTAAGTTTCACAACTTAGCGCCAACGCAGGCACCCTTGCACCAGAGTGCAAGGGTGTCTGCGTGCAGGGGAGGATTGGTTATGTGTAGGAAGGTGTCCTTTCCTGCACAAAACCAATCTAAAATGCTTTATTGTAACTTTCATATGTGCTGCTTCATGCAGCACACATGAAAGTTACAAAATGGCCTTTTTTTAAAGGTTTTGTTTATGTACAGGAAGGGACACCTTCCTGTAGATAAAAAACCATGGCATTTTGCTTTTTGCACAAGGCAGCACACATGGAAAAAGCAAAAACAAGGAGAAATAATGCATTTCTCCT
Organism: Triturus cristatus; assembly: GCF_964204655.1. Taxonomy (NCBI): domain Eukaryota; kingdom Metazoa; phylum Chordata; class Amphibia; order Caudata; family Salamandridae; genus Triturus; species Triturus cristatus. The sequence goes on along the minus strand of NC_140590.1, from coordinate 906,652,723 downwards.
CGTATTGCCAACTAAAGACCAGGGTTTCCCTGGTCTTAAATTTGGCGCTGCCTCCTATGTACGCCACCCTTGTACATAGGGGGCAGCGTCAAATACAATGAGTGTTGCGGTGGAACACCAACCACAACACCCACCGCATGCCCCTTTCATGCTAAACATAGCGTGAAAGGGTGCTTATGTACAAGGCAGCATTAAGCCACGTTAAGTGGCTTAACTCTGCCTTGTACATAAGGCAAGGCCCCTATCGCCACGGGAACATCACAAAAAGTTACGTTCCTGTGACGATAGAGGCTTGTACACAGAGCCATGCCAGGTGGTTTTGGGTGGCTTAGTAAGTCCCACTGATGTCTGCGTGTTGCCTTGTTTCATCTTGCGTGATGCAGGGCAACGCAAGCCCTTTATAAATCTGGGCCCTCATTTCACTTAAAGGGATTCCTGTAGAAAATCTGCCGGAAAATGTTTTTGATTATACTATTGAGGTGGGCCTGAAAACGTCAGTCACAGTGCAGCAGTTTAAACTACACTATTTTGCTGCAGATTCCGAAATTTAGGAAGCTTGAAGGAGCCAAACAGAAAATCTTGAATGATAAAAACGGAAAACAGACATCAGAGAGGTCAAAATAGTAGGTACATATAGGATGAACATCCTGAGGCATGGCACGAATGTTATTATTATAGAAACTTGATAAAAAAAACACATTTTAGATAAAGATGGAGTAGGAATTCATTTTTGCATGCAGGAAATAATTATTAAGTGCACAGATGTGATTCGGCTCAAATAAATTAATTAGTGGGCCATTTAGACTTTGATAAGCAACGACCCCAGCCCACCATGTTAGTGGAAGCCCTGGCAGAAGACCTCCTACCCGATTTAGAGATCTATAGATCATCAAGCCTTCTTAGTTTGAATGCTGGCATGACAAGCTCAGAATTTAATTGATCCAAAGTACCTATATTCACTTCCAACAATTTGAAAAATAATAAAAGTTAACACCAGGATTAAGGATATATAAACAGGAAATCTTTATCTCATGTAAATATTTATATATTGGTAGATGTTTGTGGCTATAGGTGAGTTAGAAATTCAAATGAAAAGTTCGTTTTATTTCCTTCATAACGTTGACACTGCTTGACAAATCTGAGCAAAGATTTCCAAAAAATCATTGGATTGGGGATCCATAAAGCGGGGCCAAAAAAAGAGCTTAAAGAGGTGGCAATCGTCCATAGTAACTCACATAGGAATCATTGGGGCAAATGTACGAACAATTTTAGGATGTGCAAACGGGTTAGCAACCTGTTTGTGCATGCTAAAATTGTCATGGCCCTGTACCAACACAATCTTTCGAGTCGTAAATGAATTGCGACTCGCAAAAAAGTGTTTAGAGACTCGCTATTTGGAAGGGGCATTCCCTTCCAAATAGTGAGTCTCATACCCATGTACTAATGTTTTGCAACTGCAATTGCAGTCGCACAACACTCGCAATTACCACCTACTTCAAGTAGGTGGTAATGCATTCGCAAATGGGAAAGGGACCCCTTCCCATTTGCAAATGCATGTGAAATTATTTTTTAAGGGAAGGCTGTGGTCCCAGGGACCACTGGCTGCCCTTTTTTGGCTAAAACCTGCCCTGAGAACCGAGAGAAGACCAGGACAAATCTGCTTGTTGATGCACCCATGGTGCATCGCTGGTCGGCCTGACTGCATGGCTGCTCCCACTATGCTCTCCTCCACAGGGGCCAGAGGCCTTTGCCAAATTGGTATCAAACCTCTTTCAACTGTCTTCAGCTACAGTCTCCTGCTTTGCCCTGCTGGATATTTTCGACTTCCAAAAAAGTAACTAAGTTCAAATGTATAAATCTTCACTACAACTCCATCCGGAGGCTCACAGACAATGATGCATTTCCTCAGACACTGCCTGCAGCCTTGCCCCGTTGAACTTTATCTTCTCGAAACATTTTTCTTGAAAATTCTTGTAAGTCTGAAGGAAAGTGCTGACCAGGCCTAATCCACTTCTTGTATCTGTACCATGCTCCATTGCGAATGGCCATATGTTTTTTTACTTTGACCTGGTCTTGTGCGACTAGATGTCCGTGGTTGGTGCTTATATATAAATGGTGAATGGGAGAAAGTGCAATAGTCACATAAGAACTCTCCTACTGTCTGGATGTGAGAAACGTTTTATTTTGCTGAGTCGAAATGGCAGTTTAAAGCTGCACTGTAGGCTGCAGAGGCAGGCCTGAGACATGCTTTAAAGTGCTATTTTAGTAGTTGGCACAATGACTGCTGCAGGACAACTAGTGGCATTTAAATTACAAGCCCTGGGTACCTCCTCTTGTACCATATACTTGGGACGTAGAAGTTATTTAAGTGTGTTAATCAGGTGAATGCCAATTTTACCATATTTTATCGATCAGTTGTGGAAAAATGCACAGAATCCTAAAGCCAACAATCCCTAATTAAGCTAAACAGCACAAGGGCGGAAAGCAAAAGGTTTAGGGTGACCCTGCAGAGAGGGCCAGGTCCAACACTCTCATTACCTGTGCAGATGCACAAACAGGCAGTCTAATGCCACACACAGATTTTGCAAAGGGTTGCTCTCTAATGCAAGCATATCCTTCCAGAAAAATAATATGCCTGGAGACATTCTGAAACATTCCACACATCATATGTAGGCTGAAGAGTGCAGCATGCACACAATGCATGTTTCTTTCTTTTTAAAGGAAAACATTTTTCCTTTTAAGCACTTTTATTTTCACAAATAGCCCTGTCTGGCTATTTTAGCAGATCAGGCTTTACATATAAAACTATGGGTGCTTCTGCTGATCAGTCTAGTAACACCCAAGTAATCCCCCTTTGACACAAAGAGGCACAAAGGGCTCTTTGCACTGAGACAACGACACCTTGCCAGAGCAAAAAAAACCATTTGCGATAGAAGGTAAATTTCCTTGGAAGTGTTTGCACCTCACTGCAACAGTTTGCATGACTCTGAACCAGAGCAAACCCTTGGTAAACCTGGTCCTCGGTTCGGGAAGGTTAACAGCACTTGGAGTTAAAATAGCAAATCCGAACAGTAATAACCATTTACGCATTTGCATTTTGTTGGCATGGCAAATGCTAATTAATAACTTTGCCGAAACTGTTATGACGCTTTGGAAAGGAGCAGCACACAGGAGAAATTGTAGGGTAAAGGGATTCTACAGATTTATTTGATAGCCAAAATAACCTGTGAATTGGTGGGTTCTGATAACGTAATATATTTAATGAAGGGATTCTGCAGCTGAAAGAAAAAAAACATTATTCTACAACTATTCACATAGAAGCAAACGCTGCTTAGTCATTACACCAGGGTCTTGACCGACATCAAATCTGGCTCGTCACAAAATTAGCGGGTTGTTATTTTAATTTTTGCTGGGTGATGCATAGAATGAACAAACCTTGTTCAGTAACAATCAATTAAAACCAATTATGAGAAGTTAAACAGAGTAATTGCTTGAGCTCTGCTAAAATATTATCAAGTGAAATTACAATTATGTGTAATTTACAGCTCATAAAAATACATCCACAACCTCACACGTTCTGATAGATGGCAATATACGTCAAAAGAAAATAAAAATGCTTGCAAAAGCTGCACATTGAGAAAAAAGTACAATGTGTAACCTAGACCAGGGGGACTAACCTGTGATGTTATCTTACCTTGAAAAGTGGCAGCTGCTTTTAAAATGAAGAAAAGATACACATTGGTTTGAATGCTATTTTGCTTTTAAATAAAAGGCCTTTAGACATGCATTTAAGGCCCTGTATGGCTTTATTTGGGGCAGACTCACAGATAAATGTGCGTGCCTACATTTGACGTGCTTGCACCAGTCGCTTGTGTTATGCCTGTAAATTCTCGTTTTCACTCAGAATCAAACTGCAATTGTAAATCAATGTAATCATATGTAATATTACACCTTTGTAATAATTGGACCAATTATGCTCCCATTGCCTTAGATTTTGGTTTCTGCTAAGGAGCTGCCAAGTATCGAAAAATGAACAAGTCTGAAGGAATTTACAAACATTTGTAATTGCATTGCCATTCTTTATATGATAGGAGATTTACTCCTGTCAAGCATTGGAGTAATTATGTATGCTTGATTAGATTGAATTTGGTGGGGGTGCAGGGAAAAGGGTATCCCTCTTGTAAAAATATTTTCAATTGCATGTCACTCTATTCGATTGCCTCGGGTGTACTGGCCTATGATTTGGTAGGGGTGTAGTATGTTTTCCCTTCAAGAAAAAAAAGTTTTAAGGTGCAACTGCATAGTTCTGAAAAAAATGGCAAAATGTGCATTGGTTAAATATGAACCTGAGAAAATGGATTAACTTGACAGGAATTTGGAATTTAAAAACGAATTCTAGAATGATTCTTTAGAGACTGAAACTGTTATAGCTTCACGCGAAATCTTCTGTAATCGACCTTTGTGAGAAAGTGTGTATTAAATGGGAAGGATTGGTATTTACCACAAATAATATAGTCACTTCCTTGTTAGGTCCAGTACAACGTTTAATTAACTTAAAACCTGAGCTCAACCCCTGGTAGCAATGACACAGAGCAGACGGACTTAAACTAATGAAAATGTGTAAACAGTTTAGAAGTACCAAAACAGTGAAACCATCAAAAACACAAGACAGTTAAAATACCGCTAGAGGAAGCAGAGATATGAATTTAGGTGGAAAGGAGCCAAGAAAAAGAAAGCAACCAAAGGATGTCAATCATTGCAGTAGACTGGGACTTAGGTAAGTTTACCATTATGGAATGCGGGTAGATACACAAAGTAGAATGGCCCCGTATGTGCCTGGAAGTAGGGAAGTTAGAAAAGTTAAAATGTCCCAAAGTAAAAATGGACTTTGTCGTTTTTCTGAAGAAAAACTCTTTTCCGCTTGGGACAAACCTGAGATTAAGTACATCCTTAAGAAACTGTTGGTTGGACACTTTTTGCTGTTGGTTCCATTAATGTTTTGGAGTAAAAGTTATGAAAAAGTGCCTAAACTTTTTGCTGCCAAAACAACTGCAGGAGTACACTGCCAAAGCCCCCGGAACCTCAGGAAAAGCACTTAGACAATCTCAAGGTGTTGGGTAGAGGGCAACAGCAAAGTCCAACCCAGGTCTAGTTGCCACTTGTAGTTGGGATGATTCAAAGAGTTGGACTTAGCCCTTTCTGCAGGGTCATCTTAGATGTTGTGCCTTCACTCCTCCATTTTTTGAATTCATTTTTGTTGGCCTTAACTCTCTGTGCTCTTTACCACTGCTAACCAGTACTAAAGTGCTTGTGCTCTCTCCTTAAGAAATGGTAACATTGGCTTCTTCCTAATTGGCATATTACATTTACTTATAAGTCCCTAATAAAGTGGCACTACATGTGCCTATGGCCTGTAAATTAAATGCTACTAGTGGGTTTGCAGCACTGGTTGTGCCACACACTTAAGTAGCCCTTTAAACATGTCTCAGGCCTGCCATTGCAGAAACTGTGTGTGCAGTTTTAAATGGCATTTCGACCTGGCAAAATACACCTTTTGCAAGGCACAATCCTTCCTTTTTATTATAGATGTCATCCCTAGGATAGGCCCTGGATAGCCCATCTCTCCTATGGGATAACATTGAAGTTGCCTTATTATATTTTATAAGTGTAATTTCCAAATATGAAAAGATGACCAGTTCACGTTTGGTGTCTCAGGAATCACAATTTAAAATACTAACTTATGGTGAAGTCGGAGTTTAAATTGCAATTCTGAAAATGCCTCTTTTAGAATGTTGCCATTTTCTTGGCTTAGCCATTTGGTGCCTACAGCCTGTCTTCTGAGTCACATGACTGGGTATGGGTAACAGTTGGGCTTTGTGTATTCCTTCTAGACAACCACAAAATGGGAGTTAAGGTGTGACCAGATGGGCCATCCCTGGCAGGATAGGAGAGAGGAGCTGAGACCAGCCTCACTTACATCGGAATATGCTCTGTCCTGTCTACACACAAAATGCTGGATACCACCCTGTAGTTAGTCTGGCTCCAGGGCCAGGAAGGCAGGGCATCTGTGCAATTGAAAGACAAGCCTCTAGAAACATCTCCCCACTTCAAATTGATATGATCTTTGGTGATCCAAGCTTTGCAGTGTTCACTGACCAGTGGGTGGGGGACATCGTAAGACTCTACGAGTTTATCTTTGACCAATGGAGTGAATGTTCCAAAGCCCTGACCTACCTACGTTTGAAGTAGGTCTTGCTTGGTTTTCCAGAAAACAGGTCCAAATTCCATGTGTCCATGCATTTATGAAGGTGGCAAAAGTCTTCAGCCACACTAAGCTTGCATTCTTAGGGCTGGGCGTGTGTAAGGCGTGTACTATGGTAATCCTTGTGTCCTCACACCTCTGGAACGAAAATCATTGTGATGCAGGCACTCTAGTCACAAGAGAAGTCTAGTAGACCAAAAGCAGTGTCCTTCAGCAACCAAAAACACAAATGGTGATGGGAGGAATGTTTGCATTAAGTCTTACCACTGATATTGGTTCAGAGTAGCATTTCACCCATCGTTCTTTTGACTATCTTGCAACCCCAAATTAGACTTGGTCCTGCTCCAGTAGGAACAGTCCAGATCGAACTACAAAGCCAGGTATTCTCTGAATCAAAATACGAGCAACACAAGGCCGATATCATCCTGGTTGGGCCTCTTCAGTTGGGTGTTGCATGGTTCCAGTGGCACAGTAAGCAAGGGACCCACATTTGGGCATTCCCTTGGCCACCTAGTGCATTTCCTCAAACACACAAAAGATAATGGGTTGAATACTTGCAAAAAGTCTAACCACTGGCAATCGCTCAGTGTAGCATTCCAAACCATCATTCTTTTGTCTACCATGCGTCCTCAGACTACACCCAGCCATATGCAAATCAGTCTTGGTCCTGCTCCAATAGGATCAATCCAGCCTAAACTGCCAACTCAGGTCCTCTCTGAACCAAAATACAAACAACCCAAAGCCTATATCATCTTGTTGAGCCTCTTCAGTTGGGTGTAGCTGTGTTCCAGTGGCACAGAGAGCAATGGGCCCATGTCTGGGCATAGTCTTGACCACTTGGACATTACATCAAACACGCAAAAGGTGATGGAAGGAATTCATGTAACATTCGTTAAGGCACCTGCTTCAGAGATCTTTGTATAGCAGCTAAATTTCAGGGAATAATAATAATGGTAAGATACTTTGGAGAATAATGAATTTGCTGGAGTGATCTGTGTTATGTCTAGTCCCAGTTTGAATCAAAGTAGCATAGAGAGTTAATATGTCTCCTGCAAAGCACATTATTTAACACACAGCAAATTTTTATTTTTGCTGTAAATGGGTAAGTGGGTTACTGCTTTTAACACTGACATCCTTTTGTTACTTGCAGTTTATACATTTTAATCCTTCTAATATTGCAGCGTGAGCTATGAAGGACATGTGGCTCCTACACCTTCAACCCTTACTGTCTGTCTTATGTAACACGTTCTGTACATTAATTTGCACACAATGATTTATTGTTAGTGTTTAATGTGTACATGTGATGTAAAGTGCTCTGACACCCTTCATTGGGATGAGTAGTGCTAAAGCTCTATAAAAGAATAAAACAAAATAGTGGCATTTAAATTGTTATTTGTGTAAATACTGGGACAGACCAACACATCTGACATTCTTACAGTGCATGCATATCTTTTATATACTGAGACTAACAAAGTCAAACACATGCCTCTCTTAAGTACCTGTAAAGTGATAAGCTGTGAGCATTTGTTCCCCCTCCATCACAAGGCTCCCGATAGCTCCTAGCCAGGGTGCTCCAACAAAAAAAGGCCTGATGTCCCCTTAACTTTGGTCTTTGCTATGGAGAAGCTGGATATTGCCCTGGTGTCTGAAAATTACACTGGGACAAGAGTGGGAATAGTGATTTTTACCCCTCCGCTATCCAACAGTTTCCCTACTGTTGCACTCACTGGAGTAGGAATAGTAAATTGAATTCCTTTGCTATCCAACACTTACCCTACTGTTGCACTTACTGGAGTAGGAATAGTTATTTTTGCCCCTTTGGTATCCAACACTTTCCCTACTGTTGCACTAACTGTATTGTGAAATGTAAGTTTAAATATGTTTTAATAGTTTAATGTTTTAAATCATTATTATATATTTTTATTTCTTATATTGTTTTAAACTTTGAAAATAATATAAAAACAATAGTTTATTAATTTTTTTAAAGTAAATAATTATATATAAATTATTATGTGTTTGTGTTTCATTTTTTATTAAGTGTATTTGTTATATTTTATCAAAATGTATATTATATATATTTTATTCTGTAAAATTGTATTTAATATATTTAATATCCATTATTTTATTATATAGTCATATAAAAGTCTAGATTTTATATATCTATATTTTTACATCGATATTTTTTATTCAATATTTTTGTACTTACCTGTTTAAGTATAAGAATCAATATTTTTGTTGTCTATATTTTTACTCGATGTTTTTAACATCAATATTTTTTACATCGATGTTGTGTCAGTGAACCTGCTGGGATTACTCCGGTGATCAAGACAATGATTCAACAAGGTATTTTGAAGGAGATTAAGGGGACAACCAAGAAGCTTCCAAAACCAACACTTTTGCTCTCTTGAACCACTTGGCAAAGAATGGACATTGAGGGGTCTATTACGATGGTGGGTGGACAAAGTCCGCCCGCCACCGCAACGGCTAAAGGGACCGCCCGCCATAGGTGCGGCGGTCCCGCCATACAGATCAGGATGCACCCCCACACTGGCAGACGTATCCCGCATTTTGTACATTGCGGCGGGTGGTGCTGTAAGCAGCATCCGCCGCAATGTACAAAATGCATGTAGTACATTTGCATGCACAACGTGGCAGGCACCGCGTAGTGCCTGCCACATTGTGAATGCAAATGCAGGGGGGTAACATAGGTACCCCCCATGTGCACCCCCACCCCCAACACTCTGGGGGTCCGCAAGGCGCCTCCTACAGGAAGGACCGCATGCCTTTCCATGGCGGCAATACCGCCATTGAAAGGCTCTCCTCCGCATGCATCATAATATGGATGGCGGTGTCTTGCAGTTCTACAGTTTGCTGTGCTGTTACCTGGAAGGAGGATTCGCTGCTGCAGAAGGGAGGACCCAGTCAACACCTCGCGGAACCCGCTTCGCGGGTCCCGCATCGCCAAGGTCGCCAAGCCGAGTGTTGTTACCTGCAGGGTGTGTGCGCGAGTGACAGGGCTGCGAGCGCTGGGAACCGGGACTCACTCTCCCAGGAGCCCCGGCGATCCCGAGGCCAAGTCACCTGGCCCGCTCTCCCTGACCGCCCCGCCCTGCAAATCAGCTGAAAAGGAGCCCGCCCAAGCGGGAAACCGGGAAGTTCTACAGTTCTACAGTTTGCTGTGCTGTTACCTGGAAGGAGGATTCGCTGCTGCAGAAGGGAGGACCCAGTCAACACCTCGCGGAACCCGCTTCGCGGGTCCCGCATCGCCAAGGTCGCCAAGCCGAGTGTTGTTACCTGCAGGGTGTGTGCGCGAGTGACAGGGCTGCGAGCGCTGGGAACCGGGACTCACTCTCCCAGGAGCCCCGGCGATCCCGAGGCCAAGTCACCTGGCCCGCTCTCCCTGACCGCCCCGCCCCGCCCTGCAAATCAGCTGAAAAGGAGCCCGCCCAAGCGGGAAACCGGGAAGTTCTACAGTTCTACAGTTTGCTGTGCTGTTACCTGGAAGGAGGATTCGCTGCTGCAGAAGGGAGGACCCAGTCAACACCTCGCGGAACCCGCTTCGCGGGTCCCGCATCGCCAAGGTCGCCAAGCCGAGTGTTGTTACCTGCAGGGTGTGTGCGCGAGTGACAGGGCTGCGAGCGCTGGGAACCGGGACTCACTCTCCCAGGAGCCCCGGCGATCCCGAGGCCAAGTCACCTGGCCCGCTCTCCCTGACCGCCCCGCCCCTCATGTTCCTCCTAACCAACGCCTACAAGAAGTGACGTGCCTCGCTGCGCGGGAGCGCGCGGGAGTGCCCGGGGCTAAGCCCGGGCAAAGGGCGGGCCCTCTGTGGCCCTCAGAGGCACGAGAAGGCGAGGCCTGGCCACCCCCCTAAGGTTCGCCGTCTGGGATTAGTAAGGTACAGAACTCTATTAACCCTCATTACCCTCAGGTCTTCTGCCATCTGCCTGTGGATCATGACACATACCTTGGTCAATTGGCTCGGTCGTTTGTAAGAGGTAGGCATTATGGTAAGGAAAAAGCCCGCATCTGCTGCGACGGAGCCCCTCAACACAATGCTCTCATATGTGGTTCAAAAAGTCAATAAGATCAACAATGAGAGGAGGCAATCGCTAGGCTTGAGCCAATCGCCAGTTCTTCCGTTAGAAAGCCCGCCCGCAAGGGCATCTGCTCCAGAGTTACTGACCACACCGCCAGTTCTTCCCCAGTCGAATAGCCTAGTTCATATCCCACAAGACTTGGCTAGCGATGCAGAAGATCCTCATGTTTTGGTTAACTCGTCGGCCAATAATGGCAATACCTCAGAGCATAATCACCAGTCATTTTCCATCGAGGAAGTACCGTCACCGGGGCAGCCCGTTCCACGGCCAGTGAGAACCTGTAGAAAATCTCACTCAAAGAGAGGGGGGAAACAACAAGGCAGGAGAAAGGCAGCTACACCACCCCCAAGACGTGAAGGGCAACAAATTGACTTTGATGCCGATGCAGAATCCAGACGTATTGTTGATGATGAACTCTTTAATCGGATCCAAGATATGATTGATATAAAAATTAGGACAATCATCAAGCCCTTGATTGGTAAACTGGATAAATTAACTTCGGAGGTTAAGAAGGCGGGGGGTGCATAAAGTAATCTGGTGGTAGAGGTGGCCAATCTATCTGCTCTTGTCACAAAATTGGCATCGGGAGCCGTAGAGGCTCTACCAAATGAGAGTGTCCCACAGCCTACACTGCCAGAGGGGCCCTTAGCAGTAGCTTCAACTCTATTAACGGCTCCCAGTCAGGACCTAGCAGGCGGAGCCGCGCCGACATCATCATCAGGGGACATAATTGGGACAATACATGAGGATATATCAGCCCAATTTATTTTGGAAGCCTCCCCAGTTGTGCTAGTACTAGCAAATGTCCCAGTCTTAGCACAAAACAAAATAGAATCGAAACAGGACTTGAAGGATAAAGCTCTTCATTGGCTTACTACAAACATGACCATGGCCCCCCAAGGGATGGATAGTTTAGCAAGGGATATTGTTATGACCAGGAGGGTACCTTGGATTGGGTCCAATCCCAAAAAATTTAAGGGGGACTGTGTGATTATAAACTTTGCCAACACAGAGGTCCTCCCAAAAATTTTGAATAACATCTTCCCACCCCAAAGGCGAAGCGGCTCTATAGTCCCGCTCACCCTAAAATTCTTCTTTAGTGAGGCTCAGCTCCCTACCTTTTCTAACCCTACTAGAGTTAGGAGAGCGAATAACGCCCCAAACTGGGATGGCGGTTTTAGACATAGATTCCCCAACGAGCGCCCTGGGCCTATATTTAACTTTGAGCACGGAAGATCTAACCACGCGCATGAGTCAAATTTGTGGCCTCCCATGCCACCAGACCCTGCCGTTAATGGTTGGGGCCCGGGTTGGATGGGCCAGGATCCCATTGGGCGAATCAATAGGTTCGTACCATGGGCGAGAAACGATTACTTTCCGATACGCCCAAATACCCCTTTACCTATGTGGAACATCGCAGCTATGGGTCAAGGTCAGGCAGCTACCCCTTTTGATTGGGGGGGCGGATTGGGGAATAGGTATGCTCCCTTAGCGGATCTAAACAACTGCGGTTGACTTAAACCTTGCAATGTCCGAGCAAGTGAGTCCATAACTAGACCCGAAATAAACCTTAGCCAGTGTTACACCAATGACGGTCTCCGCCTGCTTACATTTTATGAAACACTTGAGAGTTATGTCCCGTTGGACAACCCTGGGCTATCATACCAGGGGGAGGGTTGCATAGCGTCAACCCTGAACATCGTTCCAACACAGAACGCACCTGAGGTAGCTCAGAACAAGGCGGTCAGATCCTTAAGCTTAGCTGAGGGGTGTTTGTTGGGGGAAAAAGAGCTGAGGTTACCTACCAACGCCTGTAAAATTATAACATGGAACATAGCTGGCTCATCTGCAAAACGACAGGACAAAGCATGTGTGAGCTTTATTTCTAAGCAACATATAATTGCCCTGCAAGAAACGTGGGACATATCGGCTAATTTCTGGTGGGATGGATTCACCTGCTTCTCTATCCCTGCAGTCCCTAGCCGCATGGGCAGAGCTAAAGGAGGTTTGGCCATTATGTTTTCTCTAGATCTGAAGGGCACCTATAGGCAGATAAATACAGATTCCGTAAACATCCTAATGGTTGAAAGGACGACTAGTAACAATTGCAGGACGATATATATTAATTTTTACAACTCTAGGAACAGCGAACACAGTGGGAGTAATGTCGCTAACCTAGATAATATCTTAAATAAAGTGTCTCAGAATATCTATTTAGTTTATGAGTTTATCCTATTAGGAGATTTTAATATTCCTCTATGTAATCTGGGTTGTATGGGAAGAGGTGACAATGTAACTGAGGGGGGCGAGGAGGCCCCTCGGGCCCCCACTTTGAACACTCCACAGAGGGGCTTGAGTTAGAAGAATTATTAGCAAACCATGACCTTTATGAACCCGATAAGGGCGTTAGGGCGCCAACCTACATTGGCAGTCACCATGGCTCAGTGATAGACTACATCTTTGTTTCACAAGGTATTTTAAACCGGTCTATGGTCTATTGTACAGTCATAATACCCTACAGTGACCACAACCCTGTACTACTTGAAGTGGCCTGGGGTGGCCAGATGGGAGCACCGCCAAAAGCACTTAAACCAGCACACCCCCTGAAACCCTGCGACCAAGACAGACGACTGAAATGGGCCAAAGTGATCCCGGATAATTTCTATGAAATAAATTTTCCAAAAATAAAGGACAAAGTGGCCATCTGTCAAAAATCGGGGGCGCAAGGTAAAGAAATTATAGAGGCTTTTGAGGAAATTTGTGGCCAGGTGGCTAAGGATCTTTTAGTCAAGCCAAAAAAAGGATTTTCTGGAACAAAACGTTGGTTTGATTCTGCTTGTTCAAAAGCGCACAGAGCATTGTTGACAGCGTTAAAAACCTCTCCCAGGGCTGGGGAGGATATTGTTAGATTAAGGAAACGCTACAAGGTTGCCATTAAGAACCGCAAAGAATCCCTTAAACGCGAAGCATGGGAAAATCTCCTCTCAGCTGCAGTACTGAAGGACAGTAAAAGATTCTGGGAGATCATTAGACAACCGTTATTTTCTGAAGACAATAATGCTCTTATGGACTGTGTGATCACCGACGACAAATGGCTAAACCACTTCAAAAATGTATATGAGGGTGGGTCCAAAGGAACTGCAGATGTTTCAGTACCTGCTATAGTGGCAGACCCGTTGGTCTTCAACCCCGAAGAAGTAGAAAAAGCCCTGATGGCTACAACAAGACATAAAGCTCCCGGCCCTGACGGTGTTCCCGCTGATTTTTTTTTTTCATGTACTCTCCCACATTGTGGTCGGCGGTATTGTCGAAAGTGTTTAACGCAGCCAACAACCATGTACCCAGTTCTTGGGCCAAATCCACCATAGTCCCTATCTATAAAAATAAAGGCCAGCGAGATGATCCCGCCTCCTATAGGCCCATATCTCTTTTGGACTCAACGGTAAAAATATTAGGCAGAGTTCTTCTAGCCAGACTTAATGACAACGTTGAGAGCCGTGGAGGGTTGTCTGAACTACAATATGGATTCAGAGAAAAAAAGGGGACGATCGAACAATGTATAAACTTACATCTATTAATTTCTAAATATACAGTGGCAAAGGAGGGCTCCATGTTCCTTGCATTTATGGACCTCTCCTCTGCCTTTGATCTGGTGAATAGGTCGAAATTGTGGCAGTTATTGTTGGAGATGGGCATTGATGAGTCTTTGGTTGTGTTTATGGCTAAACTGCACCAGGAGCTTTTTGCAGCTGTCCGAGTCACAAATGATGGCAGACGTACCCCCCTGTTTAAATCCCTTAAGGGGGTGCGGCAAGGTTGTATTCTAGCCCCTGTATTATTCACCATCTACATCAACAGGCTGCGCAGTCACCTGCAGGGACAGGCAGCCGACGTTCCGCATGCAGGAGATGTCAAAATTCCAGCGCTCCTGTATGCGGACGATGCAGTGCTGATAGCCCGCACTGGGGTAGGCCTACAGCATCTCCTGGACGCTTTTGGTAGCTTCATGGAGACGCTGGACCTTAAGGTAAATGCCTCTAAAGCACACACGATGGTCATGGGGCGTGAATGCAACAAAAAAGACACAAAACATTTTTTTGCAGGGGAGTCCCTGTCACCAACGTGTCCACATTTCCATATTTGGGGGTAATATTTGACCAGAAAGGAACTTGGGGCCCTCAGATAAGAGCAAAAAGATTGGCGGTAATAAGATCCTCCTCAGCGGTTTTGGGCTTTGCTGGGAAGCTAGGGGCTAGGCCCATGCAAGCCCTTCTGAAAATCTACAAGAGCAAACCAGTGGCCATAGCGGCCTATGGTTCCCAACTGTGGGGTTACGTAAACCTGGATCCAATTCAGAGAGCAGAAAATAGATTCATTAGATCCTTGCTCTCAGTCCCGCAATCCACCCCAACGTATTCCATCCATAAGGAGGTGGGTCTGCCCTATCTGTCTGATACCCTGAGCCTTGCTCCGCTAACCTTGTGGCTGAAATTGTGGACAAATGATGACCTACCTCTGAACCACAAGATTTTGCACGATGTCTTATCCTTGGATAAATACACCAGTATCCCTTGGTTGGCATATGTAGCTAAAACCCTTGCAGATATGGGTCGCCCAGATCTTTTTTCATCTCCGGAAAATATTAGGAGACAGGACATAGTAACCATCAAAGAGTTATTTAGGGATAGGCAGGAAGCACGGAGGGAGGATCTCGAAGTGTTGAAACCCGCAGTAAGGGCACATAACCTCCTGGTTTGTACACCCTCACTCGCCCCCTACTTGAACTTTGTCACATTCCCATATCACAGGTTTTTATTATCAAAGTTCCGATTTAATTTGATACATTTTTATCTAGGTTCATTTAAGACCTGGCAGAAGCCTGAGCAGGCCCCACCGTGCTGCTGCGACAATTTTTCGGTGCAGGATACTCTGCACTTTGTTATGTTTTGTAGTATATACCATGAGCAGAGAAAGAAATATTTGTTGCCTATTTTGAAAAAAGCTGGTTTTGTCCAAGTAAGACCAGCCCTGCTCTTTCTACAACTACTACCTAACATACATGTTACTTTTTGTATGGCAAACTTTCTGGTAGCCGCAATGCGGGCGAAACCTGTTAGCCATAGCTTACTTTAAAACTTCTCTTGTTGTTAGAGCATGTTTACGTGATAGATTTGTATAGAAATATTTTATCCATGTCTAAAAAAAATTTTTCTGTTTGTTTATTAGGTTTTTTTGTGTGTGGGAAATGTAAATAGATGTATAGTAGGCATTGCATTGCAAAGTAATTTTTTTTTGTTCTTTGTATGACTTGTAATAAGTCGAATAAAGATATTCTGACTGACTGACTACTGTCCACTGCAGACCCCCCAGCCATCCTAATGAGGCGGGGGGTCGATCTGGCATGGATGGTGGGCAGATTGCCCCTGCCGGGCCGGTGGTGGCTACCGCTGGCCCAGCGGGGCGATCCGCCCACCATCCTAATAGGCCCCAAAGTGTCTCCCAGAAAGTTACAGTATTGTTTGAGAGAAATCCTGTACCTGGGCACCACATTGAGAAAGGTGAATCAAGGTGTACCGGAAAGAATTTTGACGATCATGTAAGTATATCCACCAGTGACACAGAAGGAAGTCAGGATGTTTCTGGGAATGGTGAGCTACTGTCGCCAGGAGATACCCAACTTTTGTCTAGTGGCAAAGCTTTTGCAGAAATGACACACAGAGAAATATCTGTTCAGGTACTTGGGATACCCATTGTTTGGTTGCCTTTCTAGAGTTGAGAGGAAGCCTCTGTCACGCCCCGGCACTAGGAATGCCTGATTACAATAAAATGTTTTTTGCTTTTATGCAGTGAGAGGGAGAGCTGTACTCTCTCAGTGCTTACACAGAATCATGGAGGGGCCTGTGGGCCAGTTGCCTACTTCACAGCCCCATTAGACCCAGTGGTTGCGGCAATGCCTGGATGTCTCAAATTTGTGTCACCAACAGGTGTCAGCATAGAGAGTGTGAGAGTATTGTTATGAGTCATCCCCTAACAGTTTATTTCACTCATTCCATTGAAACTTTGTTGACCAGGACATGTACACAGCATCTTATGAAGAGTTGCCTCACGAAGTACGAGCAGGTCATGCTTGCAGCTGAAAATGTAATGTTGAAACGCTGTGCTGTTCTAAACTCTGTTACCCTGTTGCCCCTTCCTGAGAATGATACTGATGATGGTGATGTGGAGCATGACTATCTTGATGTCATGGAAATAGGCACCAAGCCAAGACCAGACATACAGGATGCGCAACTACCTGCATCTGATTACGCACTGTTTGAGGATGACTCTTGTTTATGAAACCATGAAGGAACATTGAGAGCTGCTTATGCAGTTGGTAGAGCATGCTGTGTTTCAAACCTATAAGGGTGCCAATTTTCACTGAAAGTCCGTATGGCTTTGGTGTCATGCACAAATTTGGACAGTTATGGTCCCAGTGGGGATTATGAACTCTTCAGGGTCCCTCTGCAATAGTGAACAAGTGAGAACATGTCTGGAAGCTTTGAAAATGCCTGTGCAAGTTGCAGAAGTGAAATATTCCCCATGCTGCAAAGGAAATTATTATTTGACAGTTGGCAACAGGTATGCCGATGAAGATGCAAAGTGCCTATAATGCTTACATATTTAATACAGCATAAAATAATTAAGGAACAGTTGAAACCAAACACAACCTTTTGAGACTGCAAGAATAAGTTTCAGAGACTGGACAGCAGAGTTGGATCAGAGCAGGTTGTGTTAAGAGAGATGATGATATTTGTGTTTCAGGAGATGGAAGACCTCTGTTACCAAACAGCTTGTTGCCACCCATGGCTAGGCATTATCATGGCCCAACTCATGTGAGGGGGGATGCTATGGTTCAGTTGTTTCATTAGGCATGGTTTAACCCTAGATTCAGGTTAATAGCTGAAGTGATGTGTCACAGGTGTGTTGTGTGCCAGCAGATGATAGTAGGAAAGCAGCCTGCAGTAACATTGAGTCGCATTGAGTCACATAGGGAGATCAGGAGACCCATTTAACCGAATGCAGTAGGATTTTATCAAAATGATCATGTGAAATGGGTTGAGATTGAGATATGTCCTGGTGATTGTGTGCATCTTTTCACGTTGGGTTGAACTTACCCGACCAGAAGGACAGTCACACAGTACCTAAATTGTTGTTGAGAGAACTTATACACAGGTTTGGATTTCCGACGTATCTAGAGTCAAACTTAAAAACTCATTTTAATAATGAGGTCCTAAACATGTTGTGTGCCACATTGCAAGTTTTGCAGAGACTACATTGCAGTTACTGACCTGAGGCTTCCGAAATAGTGGAACAGATCAATGGCACTTTGAAATCCAGATTGGATAGGAGTGTGCTTCTACATTCCTGAAGTGGCCTAATGCTTTGCCTACTGTGCTGATGAGTCTTCCTAGTGTTCCTGATCAAAAGACAGCACGGTCCCCCCATGAGATCATCATGGGCAAGGCTATGAGACGGCCAGCTGGGTCTGTGAATGCGCTTGTGAATACAACAGATGACATGATTCTTTATTACTGCAAAGGACTGTTGTAAAATAATTTCTCCATGCAGTAACAGCTTCCAAAAATTCGGTTTATTCAAGCAGAAAGGTAAGGACCACCAACTCAGGCAGAGACAAAACATCAACTGCCTGAATCAGAGCTTTAGCATCACAAACATTCTTAGACAGCATATGTCAAGGAGAATGTGGGAATGTAACCCAGCAACAGGGAAGGGAAATAAATGAGGGGCAAGTAAGAAGAAGAAACAAGGAAGAATGTTGAAAGCCACAACACATCTCCCTCCTTACAATGGAAGAAAAGTGGAGAGAAAAAAAAGAAAATTAGAAATAACACATTCACATTACTTTAGAAATAAAACATGGATAATTTATGTCTATCCACTTAGAAATCAACATTAAAACATTTGATAGCCCCTCTGCTAATATGGTCTTAATCTCAGTCTACGATTGAGAAAAACAGAAGCATGTGAGTTTTCCTGTGAAGAAAAAGAATCATTAGGTTGTGGGTAACTCTCATTGTGAGATGTGTTACCACCAGGTTTCCACTTTACCAACCTAGACATACTCCAAACATCACCTGAGTCCAAAACCACAACATTTTTCCTTACTTCACGAATGACAAATGGACCCATAAAACGTGAACGACCTTTCTTCAGGAAACCAGGATTTCTAATCAAAACTTGGTCTCCAACACACCAATCAACATGTAGGGAAGAATTCTTTTGATCAAACCTTTCTTTGTATTTCATTTGATTAGACTTTTGCCTTTCAACAACTTCTTGATTGGTATGCATATTAGAAACATTTAGTTTTAACCATGCAGGGCTCAACTTATCATGTGGCTTCCTTCCCCTGAGAATAGAAAATGGAGAAGCAGATGTTAAACAATTAGGAGTGTTCCGGTGAGCCCACCATGTTTCCCTAAGTGCATCTTTGAGAGAAATTCTACTTTGAAGAGCTCTTTGAGCACAATGTTTAACCAATTTGTTCATGCTCTCGGCAAGACCATTGGCCTGTGGAGAGTACAAAGCTGTTTTCAAATGAATAATAGAAAGTTCTTTCAAGAATGACTTCATTTCTTGAGGTACAAATTGGACACCATTATCCGTGATAAGAAATTTTGGAACACCTTCTCTAGAAAATTCCTCAGAAAGGAAATCAATAACAGCCTTGGAATTGATTGTGGAAACACATTTTGTCACAACCCATTTGGAAGTATAATCAACAAGTAAAAGAACATAACGTTCATTGTGAGGGAAGAGTTCAAATGGCCCAGAAATGTCAAGACCTAGTTTGGTCCAAGGTTGAACTGGAATGTCAACAGGTGACAAAGGTGTAGCACGAGTTTTCTTACTCTTGTCACTGATGCTGCACTCCATACAGTCTTTAACAATATCTTCAACCTCTCGATCCATGCAGGGCCACCAATACCACTCTCTAACTCTTGCCTTTGTTAAATTCCTTCCTAAATGTCCTTCATGTGCTAATTGAATCAATTTACACCTAATACCGCTAGGCAGTATAACTCTGTTTCCTCTCAGCAACTTCTCATCATAGGTACATAAATCATCTCTAATCTGGAAGAAAGGTTTCATGTCAACAGGAATATCTTCAACATTAGGCCACCCCTTAATGGTGAAATCAATAACCTTTGTTAAAAGTTGATCATTACTCGCTGCTGAGGACCATTCCTGAGAGTCAACTGCAGTTTGATGTACCCATGCTACAAGAGAACCAGTAACTTTTTCCCCTGGTTGATCTAAAGGTAACCTCGAGAGACAGTCTGCCACCACATTTTTCTTTCCAGGGACATACTCCACAACAAAATTATAATCCATTAGGCCTTCTATCCATCGTTTGATTCTGGGGGACACATCATCCACATCTCTGTTGGTGAAGATCTGACAGAGAGGACGATGATCTGTCCTGACCACAATCGGGATTCCCCACAGGTAAAACTTAAAATGTCGAACTGCCCAAAATACAGCTAATGCCTCTCTTTCTATAACTGAATATCGCTCTTCAGCACCTCTGAGAGAGCGAGAGGCAAAGGCAACCACTTTACTCTCACCTCTATCCATTTGGGATAAAACTGCACCCAGACCAACCATGCTAGCATCTGTAGACAAATAGGTCTTCTTGCAAGCATCAAACTGCCCAAGAGTAGGCATGCAACCAATTGTTTTCTGAATATGGAGGAATGAGGATAGGCAATCAGATGACCGCAAAAATTGTGTCCCTTTTTTTAGTAAAGTTCTAAGTGGGAAAGTGATTGAAGCAAAATTGGGTATAAATCTGGAACAGGATTCCGCTAATCCTAAAAATGAGCAGACCTGATCTTTATTGTTAGGAGTAGGTGCTTTCATGATACTTTCAGCTAAGCTAAGCTTGGGACTAATACCATTGTCAGATATGGTGTGTCCTAGATAATCCACTGTTGATACTCTGAATTTGCATTTTTCTTTCTTAATGACTAAACCAGAATTCTGAAGTCGTTCTAATACTTTAGATAATTGACTATCATGTTCAGATTGATCTCTACCATAAACAAGAATATCATCCTGAAAAACTAAGACCTTCTCCAACCCACTTAGTACCTTGCTCATTACTCTCTGAAAACAGGCAGCTGCCGATGCCAATCCAAAAGGCATTCTAACAAATCTGAATGCTCCCAAGGGAGTTACAAAAGATGTGAGATGTCTTGAATCAGGGTGCAGTAGTATTTGATGATAAGCTGAAGAGAGGTCCATTACACTAAACCATTTAGCATCTTTAATTAATGTCAAGGTCTCCGTGATATTGCGTAGGGGTTGTCTGTCTACCCATATATGTTTATTCAAACCACGCAAGTCCACACACATACGAATTGCCTTCCCATTGTCCTTGGCCGCCAAAACCACTGGGGCCAACCACTCAGAGCATTCAATGCTTTCAATAACACCAGAACTCAACAATTTCTTGAGTTATTGGTCCAAAGGTTCCATCATCATGTTGGGAACTTTCCTGACTTTACTAACATAAGGCTGAGCATTACTTTTAAGAATAATTTTATGTTCAAAATCCTTAAGTAGTCCCAACTTGTCACTAAAAACGAATGGAAATTCAGAAAAAATATCATGAGAATTATCCATAGGAGAGACCAGTAACACTTTATCCGGAGAATTGGGATCTAAAATGATACCCATATCCCGTTGATGTCTCCAACCTAAAAGTTTGTCACCTCTCTTTGCAATGTATACTTTTCCAAGTGTTACTCTGTCTTTAAATTGAATTTCCTTAACCACATAGCCTAAAACATCAATTTTAGTTCCCCCATAACCAACAGCATTAATGTCAGATGGAATAAGTTCAGTATTATCCAATCCAAAAACTGTATCCCAATTTCTGTCCCCCACCATAGTGTATGGTGAATCTGAGTCAACAAGTACAGTAAAAGATTTCTCTCCTATTGTCATTTCACATTCTGGCATATCTAAGCTGTCAGCATCAACATTGCTAAAATCTTTTACGTTACAAATAAATTTTTTCTCCTCCTGAATTGACTGTATAGGCTGACTTCTAAAACTTTGACATACACGTGCATAGTGTCCACGTTTTCCACACTTATTGCATACAATAGTCCTCCCAAAACAACTTGGACTGTTGGATAAGTGATTGGTGCTGCCACAACGAAAACATTTTAAGTTAGACCTGCTGAAAATAGGGCGATTAGGTTCAACATATTTTTTAATGGAAGAACTTTGGTCAGGATTAAATTTCTTTTCTCTATCACTAGAATTGTCTTTACCAAAGACTTTACTTTCATCTTTTTTAGTATCAGATTTCTTAATCTCATGAATAGTTTTATCTTGTAGCG
Source organism: Triturus cristatus (assembly GCF_964204655.1). Lineage (NCBI taxonomy): Eukaryota > Metazoa > Chordata > Amphibia > Caudata > Salamandridae > Triturus > Triturus cristatus. The sequence goes on along the minus strand of NC_140590.1, from coordinate 906,630,947 downwards.
AAGCTTCAGTATTTTTCCCAACATCCATTTCTTGTACCCACATGTTGGTATTTTCCATACTCTCCACAATATCTACAGTTTCCACAAGATTTGGGTTTTTCGCTAATAACTTTTGTTGTACTCTTGAATCATTTGTACATCTCACAATCTGATCCCTAATAAGTGAATCTGACAACTGTTCAAACTCACATGTCCTAGCTAGGGTTTTAAGTGATGCTACATAGTTGTTGATTTTTTCATGCTTACCTTGAACCCTTGAGAAAAACTTGTGACGTTCTAAAACAATATTAATTTTTTTACCAAAATGTTTCTCTAGCATCATGAGAGACATGTCAAACACATTATCAGGCTCTCCTTCTCCTCTTCCTAGTTCAATTTCGTCTAAACTATCATAAATGTGTCTGCCCTCAACACCAAGATTGTGTAATAATGTTGCTTGCTTTCTTAGAGCTGAAAATTTCTCACCTCCTATAGCTAATAGATAGGAATCAAATAAGGGTTTCCATCTCTTCCATGTTATAATGGGATCACCGACCTCTGAAAGAAATTGGGGAGGTTCAGACATACTACTAGCAGCCATATTTGTAAATGTATATGTGGAGATTCTTACTTTACCAATAATAGGAAATAATAATACTAGAGATATATCTTATATGAGAATAACAAACTTCTTATAGAACAAAGCAAATACATATATCTAATGATTTCAGCATTGAGTTCTTATTAACCTCTAAACTAAGTGATAAGTAATACCAGAGGATGGCGCTGGAAGTTTACTTAAATATAGATCGTTTTGTGATATAATGATAGTCACAAGATGCTACGCTAAAATCACAGACAGTTGTCTTATTTAGCTGTAAAATTGACTCAGTGCGTGGAAATTATGTGCAAATCCGTGTCAAATTATTGAAGAACTCAAGAAGGGATTGTTAGTGTAGATCAAATTCATCCACGGTAAATAGGTCTATTTCTCCAGTAAACTTGCCGAAAATTGTCGTCTTGTTTCCTCTTTCCTTTGAAACAATCTCACTTTGAATGTCGCTGACCTTTACCCTGCTCCGGTCTGCTTCCGTGAAGACGCGCTGAAAATATATGAAACGACGTTGCTGTGGAAACCTCCGATAGAAAGGAGAATGTTCTGAGAGAGATCACGCAGCTTCACGTAAAGCGTGGCACGTAAATTCCTTGCGCATGCATTCTAACATTCCAAATATGTCATCATTGCAGCACCGGTATCGTCGAGTAAAGACCTCTCCAAGAGTTATCACAGCGATGACCGTTGGCACATCTCTCACCGTTGTCTCACTGCGAATGACCGTTGGCACATATAACAGTAAGAATTTTGATGATAAAAAATGTTTGATGTAAGACAGTCTGTGCGGTCAAGATCAAAAGTGATCTTTAGACACTATGTCATACATTTTCCATCTCTTTTCCATAGAAGGCACACAAGAGCACACGGTGTAATTTACTTCAAGTAAATAGGGCTCTCCTCAGACTGAGGTACTGTGCAAGAATTGCCAAGGTTGTTGGAAAATGGATAAGTGACGCTCTGGGTAGACTGAGAAATATCAGATAAACAAAAGTACCTCAAAGATTCTTTTGATAACGAAGCAAAATCAAGTGGGTTCTTGACAGGAGAAGTTGGTGGTCCAGTCGCAGGATCTGTCTCCTCGCAGATCACTCGTCGCCAGTGTAAAAGAATTTCTCCATGCAGATACAGCTTCCAAAAATTCGGTTTATTCAAGCAGAAAGGTAAGGACCACCAACTCAGGCAGAGACAAAACATCAACTGCCTGAATCAGAGCTTTAGCATCACAAACATTCTTAGACAGCATATGTCAAGGAGAATGTGGGAATGTAACCCAGCAACAGGGAAGGGAAATAAATGAGGGGCAAGTAACAAGAAGAAACAAGGAAGAATGTTGAAAGCCACAACACATGTCTGACATGGTGCGTTCTGTGTCTCATCAGGTTGAACTGTCCACAGCTCCACCTCACCAGGAGCAGTGCCAGAACCTTAGTCCCTGCAACTGGGTCTTGGTGAAAAAACATGTAAGGAAGAGTTGTTTGGAGCACCTCTGGCATGGCCCTTACCAGGCGATTCTCATAACCACGACAGCTGTAATGTGTGGCAGTCTTCCCAACTGGGTGCATGCTGCCCATATTCCCAGAGTTCAGTGTCCTCTTGATGATATAACAGCACCTATCCCAGAAGCACCAGTGGTGGCAGAAAACCCACGTGAGCATGTTCATCAAGCTGTAAGGGACTAGTTAAAGTATGAAATAGCACTTTATACGCCTGAGGTGGGTCTGGATGAATCAACAATTGGAGCTGAAGCAGGGTAAGATTATCCTGTCGTGATGAATGACCAAGAGCCAGACCCTAACAAAGAGCCTAGTGCTGTAAAACTGTGAATGGCAGCTAGAGACTGTTGGCCGAGAAAGCAAGAAAGAGGGAGTCTGAATTTGCCAACAGAGTGTGAACTCCAAACCATTTTGGATATCTCCGAGTATTCTGATCTGAGTGATGAGGTAAGTGAGGGGACTGTACTCAGAAGACCAAAATGAGCTTGAGTACCCTGTTGAAGGTATTCTTCCCCTGAATGGACTTACTTTGTTGCAAATGACAGAGAGAGAATACTGAGAATTCTGGGATAATGGTGGAGATTCAACTGAAGCTTCAGAAACTTGATCTTCAATTTGATCTTACCTATGAACTTCAGTTGTTAACAAGATTAGGTGCTTTGAGACACCTTATCCTGGATGTTGGAGTATTACTTTCCTGGATGTGAGTGAATTCCTTGTGCTAGGAGACAACTGAAACATTTAATTTTAGAAATGATTGTCAAAGAACTTGAACCTTTCCTTATCAGAAACATTAAATAGACTTTGTAGAAAAAGTAAAAAGAGTACAGAGGCCTGAGTATGTTGAAAGTGTGTAGAGTTGTCATTTAGAAGAACATGAAGTAGGGCTAAGGAAGCCTTGCAAAGATTTGTTAATAATAAAGTTACTGCATACCTTATGAACTTTGGTTTTGCAGTTTGCACAGGTGGAGATTGACAGCAAAGAATCTGCTGCTGCTATTCTCCACCCACTGGTCTGACCTCAGAGAAGTAATGGCAACTAACGTTTATTCCAGGGGACAAAGGTACATAATGGAAGGTGCATTACTAGTTGTAGTAGTAGTACCAGCTGCGGTCGGTAGTAGGAGTTCCTGCAGGGCGGTGACGTGTGGAGGGGGAGGGGCAGGGTGGGGGGTAGTAAACTATGGATTACGGAGGTTTACAGGTAAGTAAACATATAAATTAATAAAACAAATTTTGTTGCGTGCACTGCATCCCCAAATGCGATGCAGTGCACGCAACGAAATTCGTTTTATTAATTTATATGTTTACTTACCTGTAAACCTCCGTAATCCATAGTTCACTACCCCCCACCCTGCCCCTCCCCCTCCCCACGTCACCGCCCTGCAGGAACTCCTACTACCGACCGCGGCTGAGTAGTACTAATTGGTTTACTTGTACAGTTATATTCACCTACATCTAGGTATGGTGGAGGATAAGACTAAACCCAAATCCAAATGATTGCATGCTGCTGATAGTAATCGTTATTAACTTAATCACCAAGAGTTACATGTGGATTTATCAAGAGGAGATTATTCTTTGAATGCTTATACTAGATAGTTTTAGGAATATCTTGACACTATCAAAGCAATGCACTGCTATGTCTATATGCAACTACCTGCTTCAGTGGTGGAAGGTATAACTTATCACCATACAACTTTAATTTATGGGATCTCTTGTAGCCTTTTCTATGCACAGGGTAATGTGGTAAATAATTTCATTACCGGGACTTAATTTGATACAGAAACATAATAAAATAGCTCAGTAAATAAGAGGCAGAATCCGTGGTATTAGAGGTTCGGAATGGGCTTTATTCCAGTGGTCGATTATAATCGGTTGCTCCAAGTTCCATCACCACGAAGGTTCAGGAAGTGAAGTACATACATTATTGACAATCAATTACTTTTATACAATAGGCATTACAGTGAGGCAAATACAAGAGGCGTAACAATTGATAGCAAAGATAACATTTCGCATGCGTAGCTGAAATAGGCGTAACTGGGAATGGTTTAAAGAACGTCATCAGATGTGATGTCATAAGAGGGCGGTTACATGAAAGAATTTCGCAATGTCAGCAGAAATACTTGACAGATATGCGCGCGCAGCAGCATGACGTGTGATTGACGTGTAACTAGGGGGTGAAGGGGACTTGACATTTGGCTCTACATGTGGCGACAGAAGTCTGGAGGGTCAAGTCAACCTAATCCCAAATCATATCTAACATCCTATGTTTAAAGAACTATGTTATCCAAAAGAGAGGTCTCTTCGAGTAGAATCTTATTCTATACTGACTATACTGACTGTTAGTGCGTGTACAAGCGTCTAAATGTCTACACTAGATGCGAGGGCGGAATCTTCCATAGTAACAGGGCTATGAATTACTTGCATAAAGACAGAGAAGCCGGGCCTTTGCTCGGTAGCTGGAAGAATGTTTACTTAAACTACTAGACAGGAATGCATCGGGCAGGGAACGGAGTAGATAATTTCGAAGGTGAAATACAGTTTTTGGCAGACAGCAGGCTGATGTCAGGCTTCGTGAGCCGCGCAGAGAATGAGACAAAGTTCATGGTCACAGATGCAGGCTCAGACTGGAGTTTTCAGAGGCAGAAGGCAAGAAGAGTTTGATGACAGAATCAGGGCCTACTTGCCTGGACTGTAAAATGGCATAAGTGAACCATATAAAGGCGGTGGCCTTTCGTACTTAGGAATGGAATATCCGGCCCATTCATGGCGGATCAACAGAGGACATGTTAACGGTGGACGCACATGTATTTGCGTCTTCATAACTGGAACTGGAGGGAACATACATGTACTTGTAACATGCACATAGAACCGTTGGGGTCCAAGATAGGGGACATAACTGATCAGAAAAATCCATATTTCCACATTCCCTCCTTGTCCCCTACTTGCCCGTCAAGAGATATCAATCTTCATTAATCCATTGATCTGTTCATATAGCATCATTTGTTCTTCTTTCTTCTTCCGGGATCTTGAATGAAAATCTTGATGTGGAATGCACGATGTGGCACACAGACCACAAATCGCTGGTCCACATTGTAGGCATAAGCAGCAACTGAATAGTATGAGAAAGCCAATACCTAGGAAGGATAGGACCTTCCATCCAAAGGTAGATAATACATTCCAAAACCAACCGGACCAAGTCCAGGTGCCTGGATTCTGGTGTATCTGGCTTACAATCTTATGAAGGCGAGTTATGGCTTTATATACAGATGGCGAATTTTCTGGTTTGAAAATGCAACAGCTTGATCCGATGGCCCTACAAGCTCCGCCCCTATCGGCCAGGATGACGTCAAGGACAAGACGATTTTGAAGCACAACAATCCGCATAGCAGACTGCTCTTCTGTTAAATTGCCTAAGGCGGAAATAGTTTCGTTCACTACTGCTTCAAGGGTTCTGGTTAATCTACGTATCAGCTTACTATTAGTAACTGTACCTATATAGGGAAAGAGACCTTTATTGAAATCTGTGTATTTTTCCCATGCTGTTTCAGTATAATCGACTATTGGGAGATCTCTCCTTACTCTATTATATACTAAATGAGTATTTCTGTGATAATCAGGAGGAGCTAGAAAAACAGGTGGCAAAAGAAATCCAATGTAGCAGGTACCATCCCAATCTAGAGGCAAACGTACATATGCCGTCTGACCACATATGAAATAGGAATGGCGGGAAGCTCTAAATGTAGACTTGCCTTGATCACTAAATTCTACTACAGTGGTGCATCTACTATGGCCCATATGTATGGAACCATTCTTTCTTACACATAATTCACCTTTTACTGGAAATGTTGACATAGCGGGCAAAATTGGAGTAGCTTCGGATTCGACGTTTAGGATCATAAGATTAAGCGTAAAATTACCTAATCCATACACTTCATTTTCGAGATCAGTTCCTGTTCTCTGGGGAAATCCCTCCTTGTTAGGATAGCAGACCTTAAGTAAAACTAAATTCAAATTTCCCCATACCCAGTTATCTTGATAAACTGCAGAATTCGAATCTAGAGAATTAATTAGACTAAACCATGCTCCACAGGAGCCGTTGTGTGTGAACGGGTATGGAAAGAGAGGTAGAATTCCTTTATAATTCTGATAGGGAGGGAGTCGGCCACATATCCAACAATTTGTAGCATTGCTGACCTGATGGGAATGATGTAACATATTAATAAACGTGTTATTGCGCAGCGCAAATCTATAAGACAACTCAAGCGGAGGTAATTCACTAAAAGAATGTTCGGCAGTAACATTGTAAACATGTCTAGAAATAGGATAATATATGTGCAACAATATACTTGCAGTAATTATTAAAAGACTTGAGAAAAACAAAATTAATAACGTCACTATGCAATGACTACGCAGTGATTTACAGTACGCCTGTCGTTTCAACATTTTTCGGGTGCTTTCTCTATTCAGGTCCAAGGGATACATGTCAGAGACAATTCAACCGCTTCACCTTGGAGAGGACTTAAACAATCAAATTGCTCGACTGATTGGGCCTGAGCTTTAATTTATAATGTTCGGAATCACTTTTTTCCACAAAAGGAAGTTTTGAGTCAATGGGTGAAGACACACAAGGTGTGGTATTCACTTCTGATTGTGGTCCATGAAATTTCTTGATATGACTTGAATGAATCCAGCCTTTCCTGCCCTCGATCTTCACGGCTGTTCTTGTGGTGAGCAACACCAGCTGGGGCGTCCTCCACCTAGGTTCCAGCTGAGTCTTTCGATCAAAGTTCCTCACGAGGACCAAGTCTCCCGGAACTACGTCATGGGGTTTCACCTCAGTGTTGTCAGGAAAAGCTGCAGCTACCTGTGAACGACAAGATTGTAGTGCAGACATCAAGGAAGCCAAATAATCTGTCAGCATATTACAGTCAATATCAGTTATTTTGCGTGGTATGGGCGTCCCCCACATATTTGGTGGTCTGCCGAAGATCACTTCATACGGGGATAGCCCTGTTCGAGAGTGTGCTACCATTCTCATGTAAAAGAGTGCAACTGGTAATGCTACTACCCAGTCAACACCTTTCTCTCTGCATATTTTGGACAATCTTATTTTCAGAGTCTGATTATGTCTTTCTACGAGACCCGCTGCCTCGGGGTGTCGGACACAGTGGAATTTCCACTGATAGCCTAACAGGAGCGAAACGTGTTTCATTAATTCGGACGAGAACGGCTGGCCGTTATCTGAGTGAACAACACGTGGTAAACCGTATCGTGGGAAGAATTCTCGAACCAACTGTTTGGCAGTAGTCGGGGCAGTGTAATCTGAAACCGGGTATGCCTCCGTCCAACGGGAAAGAGCACACACAACTACGAGAACATATTTGAATCCTCTACATCGTTCCATCTGGATATAATCCATCTGGAGGACTTCAAAAGGATGATCAGGAGGCTGAAATCCACCCTGTTCTACGGGGACGCTTTTTCCTGGGTTGAACTGGCAACAGATCATACAGGTACGAACTTTTTGTTTGGCTGCTGCTCGTAAATGTTTATTGAACCAAATGTGTTGAATGCTATCTAGCATAGCTTTTTCTCCTAGATGTGCTGGACTATGTACAGTGTTAATTATAACTTGGACCATTGAATCAGGAAGGAACCACACAGACTTTTCCTTCATCAACCATCCTTGATCCGTTTGGATCCCTCCTAATTCAGTCCATTTCTTTATTTCGTCTGGTGTAGCATGTGTCTGTATGTCGATTACGTCAAGAGCGGGATCTTTAACTGTCATACAATGTGTTGGCGTCAAGACTATTGTCTTTGTCATGTCGGATGTTTGAGTTTGAGCAGTCTGTTTAGCTGTTCTGTCAGCTAAATCATTGCCTTGAGAAATGATATCAGTAACTTTCGTATGAGCTTTACATTTCATAATTGATATTGCAGTGGGTAGATGTATTGCATCTAATAAAGCATGAATGAGGGGTCCGTGCTGAATGTGGGCACCGTGAGAAGTTAAATAACCTCTCTCTCGCCACAGCACGCCGAAGTCATGTACAACTCCGAATGCATAACGTGAATCAGTGTATATGTTGACTTTTTTATTTGTGGCTTGAATACAGGCTTGTGTCAGAGCGACGAGCTCTGCTGCTTGAGCGGACAAGGTATTTATGCAATGTGTTTCAATGATTTCAGTGTCTGTTGTGACTGCGTAAGCGGCCACTAGTTCTCCTGTACTAGTTCTCATACATGAACCATCTACATACAACGTCAGGTCTGGGTCTGACAATGGGACATCGGTTAAGTCTTGTCTGGGTTTCGTCGTGATTGTAGTAACTTCAATACAGTCATGAGCTAGTGGGTCTGTTCCATTTACAGGTAAAAGTGTGGCAGGATTCAATGTGTTACAACGTCTGATTTCTATATGTGGCTGAAACAGTGTTAGTTCGTACCCTGTAAGTCTTGCTATAGTCAAATGTTGTGTTTGCGTTCGATTCACAAGAACCTCTACTGCATGTGGTACTTGAACTGTCAATGGATGTCCTAACACTATGGCATCGCTTTGTCTGATTGCTAAAGCTGTCGCTGCCACTGATTTCAGACACGCAGGCAAAGCCTGAGCTACGGGATCTAATGTACAAGAAAAATAAGCACTTGGTTTGTGTGCTCCTGCTTGTTCCTGTGTGAGTACTGACAAGGCAGTACCTTCGCGTTCTGTAACAAAGAGTGTAAAATGTTTTCTGTAACATGGTGTTGCTAAAACAGGTGCTTGGCATAGAGCTTTCTTTAAGCTTTCAAAAGCTTGTGTATGTTCCTGAGTCCAAGGGAGAACAGTCGATGTGGCTGCCTCCTGTGTTGTCAACTGAATGAGTGGTTTTGCTAGAAATGCATACTGAGGGATCCACTGTCTACAATATGAAGTGAGGCCTATGAAAGCCCGCACCTCCTTTTGTGTCTTGGGTATTGGCATGTTAGCTATTAACTGAATGCGGTCGGGTGTAAGCTGCCTCCCCTCCTTGGACAGCGAGTGTCCAAGATAAACAACTCGCTGGACACAGAATTGCAGCTTAGAAGGGGACACCTTGTGCCCCTTTTCGGCTAGAAATTGTAAAACTGTCAGTGATGCTTTCTCACATTCGGGTTCGCTTCTAGCGGTGATCAGCAGATCATCGACATATTGAAGCAGAGCAGTGTTAACTGGCATGCGGATACTGTCGAGTTCTCGTTTTAGTGCTTGGCTATAGATGCTGGGGCTTTCTGTAAATCCTTGAGGTGCGCGGGAGAATTTAAAGCTACGTCCATTTAAACTAAATCCGAACAAATATTGGCTTTCCGGATCTATTGGGACGCTGAAAAAAGCATTCTTGAGATCAATTACAGTAAAGAATGTTGCTTCGGAATCAATAGCTGTCAGTAATGATGAGATATCTGGGACCACAGGGAATTGTGGCACAATGCATTTGTTTAATTCGCGCAGATCAATAATCAATCGATATACTGGCGGGGCCTTCGGATCTGTTCGTTTGAGAATCGGAATTATCGGTGAATTACATACATTGGAGTCTGTTTCTACAACCACTCCTTGGGCAATGAGCTCGTCAATGATTTGTAGTAAAGCCACTACAGCATCTGGTGGTAACTTATATTGTCGCATTCGTGGTAGTACCACTCCTGCCTTTAGTGTAACTCGATATGGTGTAATATTCATGCAACCAACATCAGTAGGGCCTTGTGCCCATAGATGTGTAGGTAAAGTCTGCAATCGGGGATCCATGTCTCTAGACACATAATGACCTTTAAAATCACGTAAAAACAATCTTACTCCTTCCGGAGAACAACATATTATAGCTCCTAGAGCTTTCAATGTTTTTATTCCTAACAGGTTTTCTGGACATGATTTAGTAAGCAATAAATCTGTAGTTCGGGTCAAAGGTCCTATCGTAAGTGGAAGAGGCTGTGACACTTCATTAACAATAGGTTTTCCTGAAAAACCAAGGGAAATATTCTGCGAGCCTGAGAGGGGTACCCCTGGAACTTCACTACGTTTTATAGTTGTTCGACTTGCCCCTGTATCGGGTAAAAATTTTCTGTCTTGGCCTAATAATTCACTATGTACATAAGGTCCTTCTTGATCTACAGGGATCTCGATAAGGGGTAAGTCTACTTCCCTCTCTAGGCTTGTTCATGCGTATCGTTGATAATCAGGATAGTCATACTGTGCGGTCTGGTACAGTTGTCGTGTCGTGGTTTGTGTGGCAGCAACAGGCAGCGCAGGTGCAGCTGGCACAAACTGTATAGACTGTTGTGGAGCTGGCATGGACTGTGCATGCTGCAAGGCTCCTTGTTCATTCTGATCCTGTCTAAGTGGCCGTGGTCTTTCTTTTGTAATACCTGTGGCGATATTACGCTTCAGGACTGGACAATCGTGTACATAATGACCTGGTTGTTTACAATAGTTGCATGTCCCTTTTACAGGTCCTGCTGAATCACCGGAATGTGTCGTACCCTTTTTATGTCCTTCAGTTGGAACTGTCTGGGAGACTAGCATTTTCATTTTCGTGTCTTTCATGCGTCTTTGTTCATGATCTTGTTCCTCTCTAATTCTATTGTGATGATACTGTAACATTTGTAACATTTGTGATGGAGTGTTACCTTGCCAGGTACTCTCGAATTTTAATACTCTATTCTTCACTTGGGGCAAGGAATTTTCAACTAATTTTGTCACAAACAGATGTGGGTATGATTCGCTACTTGCTTTTATGCCACTATTTATACCGAAACATTTTTCAAATCGCGCATAGAAATCACTAGTGTCTTCATCTTGCTTTTGTTTACAGGCTGAAATTGCACCCCAGTCTTCCTTTTTCGTAGTTAATAAGCGTGGCAGTACCTGTACTAGTAGACCTGGTAGTGCTTTAGTTTTGTCCCCAAGCCCCGAACCTGGACCTCGGGCCTTTTCTTCATTTTCTAATGCTGTCCAGTCTATCTTTTGGTCTCCCACCTCCCACTCTTTTTCCTTGAGTTTTTCATAAATGCCAGCAGGCATCAATACCTTTAATATGGTCATAATGTCGGGATAGGTATACTCTCCCATGAGTAACATGTCTTTAATTTCTCGGTGGAAACCCGCTGGGTCTTTGTCATGACTGGGTACCACTTTCTTCATTTCTAGCAATTCTATTTTCGATATGGGTGTATATACAAATACACGTTTAAACTCATTGTCCTCGCCTTTTATTGGGTGTACCTCTCGTAAGGGATTCTGTCTGTCCATGTAATACGTGGTTCTTTCCTTGATGGGCAATGAGACATGTTCTGGGCATACAAAAAGAATGTACTGTTTTCTTGATTCTAGTATTTCTTTAATTAGCTTAGTACCTGAACCTCTCCATCTATTCGTGAGTAATTCAGTCAATATATCAGGTAAGGGACCAGGATCTGAATGTTGGCTTTTATATAGTATAAGAAGTTGTTGAATCATATAAATCCCAGCTAAACGCTGTTCATCTGGGGTGAGATTCAAAAATGTGTGTGCTACTGTATCATCACTATACTTCCCGGGACTGTCAACCCAATGGACAGCTGACCTGGCTAATTCTTGTTCATCCATAGAATCGAGAAAATGATAACCCCTTCGTTCTCGGAGTAATTTATCAGCTGCTTGGAATGAATGCTCGTTAGACCTTATATTTATTATTGGTGTTTGAAAATTCCTGTTATTTTCTAGACATATCGGACGTATCGGATCAGTAAGACATCTAGTACTATTACAAGATCTTCCTCTACCTACATAGGCTATAGTTTCTGACTGTCCTGTGGGCAGTCCTGATCCTTCTTCCTCGCTTTGTTCGAACTGGTCTACCGCTAATCTTTCTTCGTGTAGGCGTTCTATTTCTTTACGGATCTTTCGGCACATGGCTATTATACAGTTTTGCTTATCATGTCTCCCTTCTGATATATTCTGGCTCCATCTGGTAAGAATTTGCATTGCTTCCGGGTCTACCCCCGGTCGGTCTTGATTTCGGATCACACAATTTATAAGGAAACGTAACAGTTCCCCCTGTATTTCCACTTTCTGGTATTCCATAGCTCTGTTAATACATTCAGAATCTCGCCCTGTTTGGACAAAATGGTATATATTATCTAGATGCGCAGTCATTCCTGGTAACTTCCCTAAATACACCGCGGCTCGTCTGATACGTAATGATGCCAGCGTCATTTCGTCCTCTTTTCCGGGCACAGGATCATATCTACAATCTATAAGAAGTTCCTTAAGCGTACGGGCATTTATGAGTTTGGGGGTACGTGAATGTGCAGATTCTTGAAAAGTAAGTTTATTTATTCTGGGTGGCGTAGAAAAAATATTGGTAGCACCTCCGGTAGCCCCGTCTGGGGTATCGGGTGTGAAAGGATTCGTTGAACGTGATACAGCAACTATAGGTGTGGATACAGCTATAGAAGTAGCTGTAGGAACAGATGCAGAAACAGATGTGCTTGCCGGAACTTGTGTCAGAACTTGTTGCTGTAGGGATACGGGTACTGGATCTTGGCGTTGAACCTCCCTGGCAGGCGGTCTATGTGGGGCGGGATTAGCATACTCGGGAGCTGCGTCATCTAAATAAGAGGAAAGAAAAACATCTTCTGCGGTTCTAGGATGCCCCTTAGGATGTACCTTTATTGGAAATAATGGGGGTGGCAAGTCTTTTGGTGTCCCCGGAGTAGCCTTAGGTAATCCTTCGGCCAGAAGGGGATACATACCCTTCATAAGGGCATGTCTTTGTCTGTCTACTTGTTCTGATTTCACTCGTGCACCCTCTTCAATCAATAGATTTTCTCGGACTTCATTTGAATTCTCTTTACTCTTCTCTTCCTGTCTACGTGCTTTTTCTGTACGTCTATACGATTCTTTACGCCATAATTCAATGGCGTCTTTCTGTGATTGTCTAGCTTTCTTTTTCCATAATTCTTCCTCTACTTTCACGATGCACTCTGCATCCCAGGTCCCAGCCGCGGGCCACCTCTGACTTTCTGGTAATTCCTTAGTGTAGTCTACCCATAAATCAAGAAATAATATGGCATCTAGGCCATGTTTATGATACATGAAGTACCCTGGAGTGTCCCTAGGAGGAATAGGAACGGCTTCTTCGAGTACCCCTTTTCTAGTTGTGATCTGTCTTAATTTCGAAAAGAGCGGCATATTGAAAACTGATCTGATACTTGATTTTGAACAAACTTAATACATTAACCTAAGTAGTGCCACGGGCCGATCTAATCGGCCCTATGTTAAAAGCGAAAGTGCTCAGGCCGATCAGATCGGCCCAGGAGCTGACACTCATTTGGGAGGGGTTTATTTCCTGTTATGCCTTTTAAAACTGGAAAGTAACCTCTAATTGCACTCAAGGACATCTCCCTCTTTCTTCGCAATAGCTGTATTTTTCCATATTCTGTCCGAATTGCAGCTATTTCGGTTTGTAAACGTTGCGGCGAAATCATGTTTACAGAATAGAAGAATCCAGTCTGCTGAAAGCTGCACAGGTCGTTCTCCACCATTAGAGGGCGCAGATAGCTCAGAGACATTGCTCTAATCTGCCGTCAGCCCCAGAGACAGTACAGCCAGTGTGGACACGTGACTTGACTGAATCGTTTTGGGTTTGAACTGCAGACACCCTGCGCAGGTACGGCTCATTTATTTCCTAAATAAAACATTCACTTCACGTTTGAATCTTGGGTGATGACATGTGTGTTCGCCTTCGTTTTTCATTCCGCCAAATACTTTCACCCTTACTCCCATTTCTGTTATTATTATGCGGTCAGTCCGCTGCTCCATGAGTACAGCTGCCTTTTTCCCAATTGTTTCTGCCTCCGGCTACGTAAGTAAAATTCAAACCATAGAGCCTTTTTCTGTGTTTAGGCTGTTAGAACAATTTTGCTAAGTTCCAACTAACCTGCTGCCTTCCAAGCCAGTAGCACTGCGCCATGGTTCTTTCAAAAGGCACAGGCCCGCGCCTCCCCTCTGAATTGATTCTAACAGCCCACACACAGAACAAGCATTTACAATGCAATGGTCTCGCCTTTTGCATAAGTTGGAGCTATTGGTATTGTAAATGAAAACAGATAAATAAATGGCATAGTCATTTACAATGCCAATAGCTTTAGCTCTCGCAAAGGCCAGACCTATTGCATTTATACACACACACAAACAAACACACCGAGCCCCACACACACAATCCTTTGGTGAATATGTCGTGTTGGAAGGGGTCCACAGGGGGCACAGCGGCGGGGAAACGAGTGGGACAGAGGGCAGAAGGGCACAGAAAAACGAGAGGAACAGAGGGCAGAAAGGCACAAAAAACGAGTGGCACAGAGGGCAGAAGGGCACAAAAAAACGACTGGAACAGAGGGCACAAACAACGAGAGGAGCAGAGGGCAGAAAGGCACAAAAAAAAGAGGGAAACGAGTGGAACAGAGGACAGAAAGGCACAAAAAAAGAGTGGAAAACGAGTGGCACAGAGGGCAGAAAGGCACAAAAACGAGTGGCACAGAGGGCAGAAGGGCACAAAAACGAGTGGCACAGAGGGCAGAAGGGCACAAAAGACGAGAGGAGCAGAGGGCAGAAAGGCACAAAAAAAAGAGGGAAACTAGTGCAACAGAGGACAGAAAGGCACAAAAAAAGAGTGGAAAACGAGTGGAACAGAGGACAGAAAGGCACAAAAAAAGAGTGGAAAACGAGTGGCACAGAGGGCAGAAAGGCACAAAAACGAGTGGCACAGAGGGCAGAAGGGCCCAAAAGACGAGAGGAGCAGAGGGCAGAAAGGCACAAAAAAACGAGTGGAACAGAGGGCAGAAGGGCACAAAAACGAGAGGAGCAGAGGGCAGAAAGGCACAAAAAAACGAGTGGAACAGAGGGCAGAAGGGCACAAAAACGAGAGGAGCAGAGGGCAGAAAGGAATAAAAAAAGAGGGAAAACGAGTGGAACAGAGGACAGAAAGGCACAAAAAAAGAGGGACACACGAGTGGCACAGAGGGCAGAAAGGCACAAAAACGAGTGGCACAGAGGGCAGAAGGGCACAAAAGAGCCACACACCGAGCCACACACACACAATCCTTTGGTGAATATGTAGTGTTGGAAGGGGTCCACAGCGGCGGGGAAACCAGTGGGACAGAGGGCAAAAGGGGCACAAAAGGGAAAAAAAACAAGGGGCACAGAAAAAACGAGAGGAACAGAGGGCAGAAAGGCACAAAACACGAGGGAAAAAACGAGTGGCACAGAGGGCAGAAGGGCACAAAAAACGAGTGGAACAGAGGGCAGAAAAAACGAGAGGAGCAGAGGGCAGAAAGGCACAAAACAAGAGGGAAACGAGTGGAACAGAGGACAGAAAGGCACAAAAAAAGAGGGGAAAACGAGTGGAACAGAGGGCAAAAAGGCACAAAAACGAGTGGCGCAGAAGGGCACAAAAGACGAGAGGAGCAGAGGGCAGAAAGGCACAAAACAAGAGGGAAACGAGTGGAACAGAGGACAGAAAGGCACAAAAAAAAGAAGAGGGAAAAACGAGTGGAACAGAGGGCAGAAAGGCACAAAAACGAGTGGCGCAGAAGGGCACAAAAGACGAGAGGCGCAGAGGGCAGAAAGGCACAAATAACCTGCCTCGGTGAGGAATCTAGCTGGGCATGCGGGGGATGGTCTTCTCGTTCTCCGGATGAAGCTGAAGCGCCAGTTACAGGACATGCAACCGGACCCCTAGTCCGCGGCCCTGTAGAAAACAGCGCGTGCAAGAGATGCCATGAGCGAAAGACTCGCCACGGCGTGCGCGCAACACTCCCGCAGGTAGTGGGCGGGGCGCCTGTCCTGCAAGAGTCCGAGTCTGGGCGTCACTTATTATACGCCTCACTTCCTATTCCTGTCCTGGGAGGCTCGCAGGGACTAGAAGTTACCTGGAGTTTCATTGATACTAGAGGCCATTGGACTGAGAGCCCCGCCGGGTGGGAGCCGCTGGCACTGAGGGCCGGAGAGCTGCTGAGCTTCTGCTGCACTTGGCGGACGGAGTGAGCGCCTCAGAGTGAGTCCTGCTCTCATTAACCAGTTACACCTTGTTCTGTACTGCTTCTGAGATTGGGGAGGAGAGTTAGGGGGGCGGCAGGTGATCTGTGGGGGGACGATGACGGGTGTGAGTTGGGGTTGGAAGGGTCAGGGGTGTAAGAAAGTAAAAAGCCACATTTCAAGTTCAGGTCAAACTTTCGAAGAACTTTTTACAAGACAAAGTCAAGTGAAACTCCTTGGAGTGACTCTCGCACAATGAGAGACAACTTCTGACTGGAAAGAGAGATTCGTCTGCTGGAGAAGCCGGGGCAGGGGAGCACAGTATGTTTGGGGGGGGGGGTGCAATAAGCAGCAGGAAGGTCCTTCTTTTTTGGGGGTGCGGCTAACAGTTGGGGAAAGGAGTGAGCAGGGGGGGCGGCGGCGGTGGCGAGGTGTGTGCGCGCACGTTAGGCGCGTGCGTGTGTCTGTGTGTGCGGCTGCGCAAGCGCGTCCACAGACCCCGACCCCAATCGCTGCGCGTGCCCCGGTCTGTCTCCCTTGAGAGGCATCTTGGCGACAATAGGTCTCGAGAGCGAGACCTAAAAAGGCTCCATGGTTTGAAATTTACTTATGAATGTAGTTTTATTGAACACGTAGCACCAAAGCTCCAGCCCGGAGAGAAAACAATTGGAAATCAGGCAGATGCACACACGGAGCAGGGGACGAGATGTCTGCACAGTGAGTCCGACTACCGCACTACATGTAGCACTGAATAGGCATGACTCAAGCACAAGTGACAGCAACGCATCTACTACTGAGACATTACAGCCGAGGTCCGTGTTTTTTATGTTGGGGCCTCACAGCCTTTGACTTGACTGCTTTCTGGCAGCAAGGAGGATCCAGGGGGCAATGTGGGTGAAGACTGCTCTGAATAAATAACATTAATGCTTTAATTATTCTAAGTTGCCTGTAGCGCTAAGAACTGTGCAGTCACGCAGTCTGACTCTGCTCAGTTTTTTGCTGCCTGCCTTTGACCCACTTTAGTTCTACGACTTTCTAGTTTCTATTTGCTCAAATGGGTGACATTTTTGATATTATTTATATTTACCTCTTCTAAATTGCTGCATGTTGTCATGAGAATTCATAGTCACTGACCTGAAACCTTGGCTGCTATGTATTATAGTTTCGTCCATTCCGTTCTCTCGTACCCCAGCAGTGGCAGTAGGTCATGTAAGCATGGCCCCAATGAAAATAGCATGAGCAGGCAAGTTCCAGAGTTGTATTGAAGTCTAATACATTTGCAGCAGGGGTGGAGGTAGTAATGTGCTTATGGGGCAGCAAAAAATACAGTAATCAGGGGTTGCATCATGAATGTAGCAGGATACACCATACTTTCATTACCTTGAATCATGTTGGCCGGTATTTTTAAAATATTTGTGCTAAAATTCGAGCATCAAAGTGTGCAGTGAATATATTATAAAATATGAAAGGATCAAGCAGCGAAAATGAGGACGGTGATGCATGCATGTGACGCAAGTAATTTTTCATGCACTAATGGGTACATTTCAGTAGGTCGTGCTTTTGCATTCTGACCTCTTCAAACTGAAGATATACTTTGCTATGATTTAATTTTAGTGGTTGTGCAATTAACTTGGCCTGTCTTACCTGACAAGCTTATCAGTAAGAACGATTTATGAGTAAAGATCTCTCTCATGAAATGAAAACACAATTTTCTGCTTCCTAACTGGTATTTCCTATAAAGCAGCTTTACAAAAGAAAGGCTCAAGGTTGAAAGCTGTGGTTTCACACTTTTCTAAGTTGTGCCATGTACATGTTTTTGCAGCCTTCAACGGTATGCAACTTGAACACATAGGGAGACAACTAGTTTAAATATTTCATGCAGGATGGATGGAAGGACAAATGCATATGTTTTCAATACTGTGGCCGCGATTTTTAATAGGCTTCAGACTACTTTTGTCGGAAAGAGCTGTACGTTTTTGGTGAATTCAGGTGGTATGTAAGGAGCAGGCACAGTGACATGGTGGACAAGGTTTGAGGGAGAGAGGTGGGTTGGGTAATTACCAGCAGCAATTAAATATGCTTCAGACTGTCAGAGTCTTGCACCCAGTCATACCAGTTGAGGGATGAAAAAGGCACATGATGCTCAGCCAGTTTCTGAGAAAGCACTTTATGTGTCTATCTCCCTGATGTCACAAGCTGTTATCATTTAGCAGCTCCAAGGGATCTGCTCGTACAAAATATCATGACAAGACCAGTGTGGCTACAGACACCTCGCTCCTATTACCCACTACCTATCATATGAATATGGACATAGGTAGTTGTATGTGAGGTTTTTTTTACTGTGTTAGATGTTATTGTTTTATATCGCCTTCATACTACTTTTTTTTGCTGACTAGACACCTAATGCATGCAAAGACACACTAGTATTTACAAACCGAGGCCCAACTGCAGACCACGAAAGCAACTGGCCTCTGTTTACTCTTGAGAAGCTTGGATTCCTAGCCATTTGCAAAAATAGATGCAAGCAACATTTTAATGCACTATTACATATTTAAAATTTGCAAAAGGGCAGCTGGATTTTCCTGCTGCATATTTTCAAATTACGTTTAGCAGTATTATGTTTTTACTTGTGTCAGGCTGGACCTGCACTTTCTCCAGGTTTTCGCAAATGTATTATTGTGGTAGTCGTGCATTTTTGCAAAAATGAAATATCCTCACAGACTAAAATTTGCAGACCTTGTTGGGTTGGAAGGAGCTATGTATTCACAAGGCTGTGTTGTGCAAGAAGGGTTTGGTTAAAAGGTTGGTGGTTTTATCACTCAGGTGAGTTTTTGTGATCTTGAGACTCGCCCCATCAACCTCTTCCTGCCCTTATGCTGAAACAAGCAGAAAGAAGGAGGTGATTCCCATTACAAATAGCACGGTACATACATTGTGAGAGTATTTGAGTATTCATAAGTGTTGCTTTATATGTACTGGTTTGTGATATGTTAGACTGGGTGTTGCTCTCTGTGGATATGTATGTGGATGTCTGTGGTGTTGGTGTCTGAGGTCTTGGTCTTTGTTCTTTTGGGTGTATGAGTGTATCTCTGGGTGTATCGTAGGGTCTTCAGGGCGATTGGGGTGCTATTTAGCTGTTTAGGGTGTGTGGTGTGAATGTTTGTTCCTGGCTGGTGAGTGTGTTAGTAGGTGTTTGTGGGGATTTGTAATAGTATCTTGAATGTTGTGAGCTGGTACAGATTGAATGCTTGGCGATGTTTTGTGAATGAAGAAATGACATTTTCATAAACCATGACAGAGTAATTACAAAAAGTGTTTATAAAAGAGTAATCCATACTTGGTCCACACACCAGAATGCAAGAGCACGTTCAATCAACTTTCATATCTTCTCCCACCCCTTAAGACTTTCAAAAATACACATTTGGTCAGTTCCCGTCAGAGAACCCTGGTCTACACAGCTCATATATCATAAAGAAACAGCAGTATGATAAAACAAATATCATCAAAATTATTATTATTTTTTTTAACATACTTTATTAATTTTCAAGAACAACAAATCATATTTCAGAAGCATACAAAATATCAGTGCCAAAATCCTCAATAGATGGACAATGTTAACAGCATTTATACTTAAGAAGGGGTCTTTAGTAAGATATACATTAGCACCTCCAGTAGTAAATCCCGTAAAGACAACTGGACACTCTATGTACACATCTCTATTGTCAGAGGGACCCAATGCTAACAAAAGGGCTAAGAAAATATTGTCACCCACCCACCTCCTTTATGATGATAACTGCCATGTCCCATCCCCTCCCTAGTCCAGAGTCGGTACTGTATTAACATAGGTTGTAGGTTGGCAGGCCAATTAAGTTCCGCCCAACAGATATCTTTGTCAAACTTTTTAGGCTTTCGTGTATATGGCATTAATTGGGTATACACAGGGCCTGTTAATTTTACCAAGTCTCAGTGTAGTGAAAGTTCGATGGCAATAAACCGCACTAACATTGCATTCCATCTCAACAAAATGGGGTTCTTACGTAGTCCTCTATTTTCCTCTAGTTTGATCTCCATACTTTCGGTTCGGCCCCATCTAACAACCTCATTATGCCATCCCAACATTGTTGCAATGAAGATTTCCAGCACAACGTGATGGACCAAATTGCTAAGATCAATACTAGATCATCAAATCGGGCCTGCGCCTACTGTTTCGTACATTTTGTACATAATCCCAAAATACAATAGTCAAGAGTATCACTCCCACCACCGGAGCCACTTCATTCAGTATTTTTAGTATATTTGCCCAAACGTGTGGAAAGTCAGTCACGTTTGATGTGGGGGTGAGAGAGGGTGACCAATGTCTTTTTGGAAGTGATATGATTGCCCTTGGTTTAGCACTACAGGGTTTCACTAATACCAACCATGTTCTGCATGAGACTTTCTGATGGGATGCTCTGCCTCTGAAAATGCTACTTACAATCCAACTCTGCATAGTAGGAGGGCGAGTATCAAATAAATGGATGGGTGCGATTTGGGGATTTGTGACTAATAGTATTTATTCATTTTCTTCACATGGTGGAAACTTTACTCATGAGAACACTTTGATGGTGTCTGCGATGAAGGTGAAGAAGATGAACAATCACGTCACGCTGGAAAGACTGTTGGATGTTGCCAAAGAAACATCATTCAGGTAAGTCGGTGACTAGAAGGTATACCAAATCTGTGGACCTCCTGGGAAGCATCTTGGTATACGCTCTAGGAATCCGGATCTAGTTTTTACTCTTTCAACAAGAGGAGCATAGGGTCAGGTTATAGACATATTCTTTTTTCCCTCCTAGGTGGACCAGGAACTTCAACAATAGTCAACTACACGTTTAGCTTAAGGACAGCTTGCAGGTTTATGGCAGCTTGCCTTGAGCTAATGCCCTCACTGAGGTGTTTTTGCTGCCAGCAGAGCCACAGCACCACTTTGTACAGTTGGTTCAAGGCAACCTGCCTCTCGTTTTGCATCTCCTTGCTCTGCCATGAATGTTTAGAACAGGGACAGGAGGTAGGCACACTCTCTCTCTTTTTCCCTGTTTAGGTGGACCAGAACTTCGACAACCGTCAACTAGACATGTTTAACCTAGGGACAGCTTGTAGGTACATGCTTTGCAGCTTGCCTTGAGCTAATGCCCTCACTGAAGTGCGTTTATTGGCAGCAGAGCCACAGCACCAATTTGTACAGTTGGTTCAAGGCAACCTAGCTCCTGTTTTGTGTCTCCTGGCTCTGCCATGAATGTTTAGAACAGGGACAGGTTGTAGGCACACTCTCTCTCTTTTTCCCTGTTTAGGTGGACCAGAACTTCGACAACCGTCAACTAGACATGTTTAGCCGAGGGACAGCTTGTAGGTACATGCTTTGCAGCTTGCCTTGAGCTAATGCCCTCACTGAAGTGCGTTTATTGGCAGCAGAGCCACAGCACCACTTTGTACAGTTGGTTCAAGGCAACCTAGCTCCTGTTTTGTGTCTCCTGGCTCTGCCATGAATGTTTAGAACAGGGACAGGTTGTAGGCACACTCTCTCTCTTTTTCCCCGTTTAGGTGGACCAGAACTTCGACAACCGTCAACTAGACATGTTTAGCCTAGGGACAGCTTGTAGGTACATGCTTTGCAGCTTGCCTTGAGCTAATGCCCTCACTGAGGTGAGTTTATTGGCAGCAGAGCCACAGCACCACTTTGTACAGTTGGTTCAAGGCAACCTAGCTCCTGTTTTGTGTCTCCTGGCTCTGCCATGAATGTTTAGAACAGGGACAGGTTGTAGGCACACTCTCTCTCTTTTTCCCTGTTTAGGTGGACCAGAACTTCGACAACCGTCAACTAGACATGTTTAGCCGAGGGACAGCTTGTAGGTACATGCTTTGCAGCTTGCCTTGAGCTAATGCCCTCACTGAAGTGCGTTTATTGGCAGCAGAGCCACAGCACCACTTTGTACAGTTGGTTCAAGGCAACCTAGCTCCTGTTTTGTGTCTCCTGGCTCTGCCATGAATGTTTAGAACAGGGACAGGTTGTAGGCACACTCTCTCTCTTTTTTCCCTTCTAGGTGGATCAGGCATTTCTACAACCATAAACAACACATGTTTAGCCTAGGGTCAGCTTGTAGGTACATGCATTGAAGTTTGCCTTGAGCTAATGCCCTCATTGAGGTGTGTTTGCTGCCAGCAGCAGAGCCACAGCACCACTTTGTACAGTTTGTTCAAGGCAACCTCGCTCTTGTTTTGTATCTCTTCGCTCTCCCATGAATGTTTAGAACAGGGACAGGTTGTAGGCACACTCTCTCTCTTTTTCCCCGTTTAGGTGGACCAGAACTTCAACAACCGTCAACTACACAGGTTTAGCCTAGGGACAGCTTGTAGGTCCATGCTTTGCAGCTTTCCTTGAGGTAATGCCCTCACTGAGGTGCGTTTGCTGCCAGCAGAGCCACAGAACCACTTAGTACAGTTGGTTCAAGGCAACCTCGCTCTTGTTATGTGTCTCCTGACTCTGCCAAGAATGTTATTTTTTTAACATATCTTTATTGCCAGTTTACAACATACATTCCAATCATATATTCATAGCACTCAGCTTTTAAATGGATTAAAGATTTTCTCACCAGTCGGCCTTTTCAGGTCTTTTCCCCATCTTCTAGCTCTAAGACCCATGCGTCTCTGTATGGGGTACCACAGGGCTCGATCCTTAGCCCAGTGCTATTTAATCTCTATGTTAACCCGCTAGCTACAATTGCCGAAGAAGCTGGGTTGTCTATCTTTTCTTATGCGGATAACACCCAGCTAATCTTCTCCTTATCCTCCAACGAGCTATTTAGAGTGAGAGTACAAAAAGACAAGGTGGAGCTGCAGGAGAGGTGAATTGGAGGTACAAGCAAATATGGCGTGTGCTAAAAGAGACTGGTTTGAAAGTTGAGTTACAAGTGGAAAGTAGGTCGTGAAGGGAGACGTGTTTGAACAAGATCGCCTGACAGAGTGGGATCTAGTGGAGTAGAGAGTCAATCATGATTCTGTGCTTTGAGTTAGTGCGCTCAGCTTCACCTGACCTAAATAAACACGATCCTGGCACAAGTACTTTTTGAGCTCTGTTCTGCAACCCTCAGAAGATATGGAAAACCTGAAGCAATTGTGAAAAGATTTTTTGGTGACGTGTTGTGTTAGGGATGCTTGATAGGTATTTTTGGGGACACTATAGCTACCTTTGCTTGATTCTTATCTGGATATGGCTGATAATGCTTTCAACTCAGCTTCGCATGCCACATCACCTCACCGCATCACATCACCTGCGACAGCCTCTGAAGGCTGTCGCAGGTGATAAGGCCACCTGTGAACTCTTATGTACCTGAAGGAAACTACTATACCAATCGGTCCAGGGAGATGTTCAATCTGTCTGTGGACGTTTTTGGTGGGAATTGTGACATGTTGCCTGGTGTGGGTGCTTTTTGACACCTGGAGGGAGTTGCATACCTGACTGCTATATTGGATGATATTAAGCAAATTAGAGGGGGGGGGGTGAATAACCTGTCTAAAACCTGGGCATTTAACAATATTGCAAAGAAAGGGTTCTCTGTAGGGATAAATCAAGCAATTCATTTGTCAACAATATTCAACTTGTAGGTATGTCTAAAGCAGTGGGATCTATGGGTGTCTGTTCACATTGGTGTTTGATTGTAGGCATAAGTGAATGGCCCAATGAAAAGGTGTCATCCTCAATCATACTTTGTGTCATTTTGGAAAGTTGGGAAAGTCCTAGAAAAAATAAAGATGCCTTTAAGTTCTGTGTTTAACCCCTTCGGTGCTCATGACGGAACGGTTCCGTCATGAGCCACGGTTGAGCTGTGCTCATGACGGAACCGTTCCGTCATGACCACACCCGCGCAGGAAAAGATCAGTACAGCAGGGGAATCCGTCCAGCATGGAAGGGGTTAACTTGTCACCTCTGCAAGTGCTTCAAAGACAGAGGTCAAATGTCTGGCTATCTCTTCTGACAAATTGCTGCAGAATTGGTGTTTATATTTCTTTCTCTGACTGCAAAGTGAAAGGAGTTTTCAAAGTGAATCATGTGAAAAAGTGTAGGAAGCTGGCTCCGTATGTGATATTGCCACTAGGTGATAACATGCAGAGAGTCCAAGGGGTCTCCAAGTGTACAGGGCTCAATGTTGAACCCAAAATGTTCTATTAGTGGTAGTGTTAGCAAGCAGCATTAGGCCTAACACAGAGGACTGTAAAACATGTATTGCACAACCGTGATCAATAAAGGACATATGACTCAAAAAGGAGATCCACAACAATTTTAGAAAATATACTTTGTTTGTATTTTATTTTAAGACTAAGATCTTCACAATCAGGTAAGTACGTTTATAAATAAAAATACTTTTCACTTTCATAAGTTGACAGACTATTTTCAGAACAGTTCAATATCCCATGGTGAAAACAATATAGCAGTAAAACAGGTAAGTACCACATTTGCAGTTTCAGTCTTCGGGACCAAAGGTCAGCTAGGGCAAAGGGTAAGGAGAGTACCAAAACTGCACCACCAGTGGCACAGGGGCGGCTGGGTGCAGAGGTCAAAGTTGGAGGTTGGTCCAATGCTTTCCAATGGAGACTGGGAGTGCCTAGAGCCACACTGCTTGCAGATAAGTAGATCAGTTGCCGGTTCCAAGCTTTGGGGGTTAGCTCAAGCACAGGGGACTTCAAAGCAGAACCAAACATACACCACCAGGGGCGTAGGGGTTGCCAAGTGCAGGGTGCCAATTAAACGCCAGGCGCCCATTGCTTCTCAATGGAGTTTCTTCTTTTGACAAACAGTTTACAGGTGTGGTACTGGAGGTTGCAGGCGAGAGACCAATGATAGCAGAGTTAAGTAGAGGTGTAGGGGGTCATAGGGGCAGGAAGGATCCAGTCGTAATGCATTAATGACATTGAAAGACTTAGAAAAGTGTAATTAGAGGTCAAAGGTCAACAGACATGATCCCCCGACACCAATTAAACCAATGAAAATGCAAGTATTTATCAAGACAATTACAATAATGCAACACTAGTAACAAATGATCCAAGGGTAATGCAATAACGACCTTGATACACCTAAACAAGTATAAATAGAGGTCAAAGGTCAAAAAGCATAACCTCCTCCAACACAGTAACTAAGGAGGATGTAGGTACTCATACTTACAATTCCAATAATGCCTCACTTGTAATAAATGATCTAACAGTAATGGATTAATGACCATGAAACACTTAGAACAGTGGAAATAGAGGTCAAAGGTCAAATTACATGACCCCCTCCCACCAATTTAATGAACAAAAATGTAAGTACTTATCATTACAATTCAAACACTGCAACACTTGTAAACAATGGTCTCACCATAATGGAATAAACACCTTAAAACACCTACAATGATGGCAAATAGAGGTCAAAGGTCAAATATTGTGACATCTACAATAATTTGAAGAAGGAAAAAAATAGTACTTTGCATGTTGAGTCCAATAATGCCCCACTTGTTGAAATTGATCCAAGGGTAACAGAATAAAGAGAAAAAAGGTTAAAAAAATGTGTATTTAGGGGTCAAAGGTCACGTTTTTTTCACCTCTTATAAAATTTGACTAGTTGACCTGTGAGACCAGACAATGACCTTTCCGAAGATACCTCACTTTGCAAAAACAATTTCACAGTTACAAAGAAATATCCTTTGTACACTTCCAGGAGCTACCATTTAGGGTCAAAGGTCAAGGACTGTGACCTTCAGGAGTTATATGCATGAAATCATATGCCAACTATTCACAAAATATGCATCACTAGTGTGCATAAAAGTCAGAAAATACATTTTGAGGTGTTGAACATGTGCCCAATAACAAGACTAAGATCATTATATGAAAAACATCAACAGACGAAACAACATGTCGGCCATTTTGTAGCATGTAAAGTGCTGTGAAAGGCAGCAAAAATATGTATTTTTATATATTTACTAACAGTAGTCTCTGAAACATCCATTTTACTTCTGTGAACCAATTCTGCTAGGCTTATATAAGTTTAGATTCTGCACAACAATAGAAAAACATGAAAAATGTATGTGCCTTATATCTATGTCATTGTATGACAAAGAGCCATAAAAAACACAAAAACAAAATTAAAATCAAAATCTGTCCTATTACCAGGTGAGCAAACAGACTAATAAATATTTCTGCGTATCTGCTTTTGGAAAACACTATTTTTGTTATTACCCTACCAACGCGGTCATTTACTCTTATCATTTTCACAGTCACCTGGCGGCCATCTTGAATTGTGTCATGTGACTTCAGGGTGTTTTATAAATGTAAGTTTTATATATAAAATAATAGCACAAGAAGTACTGAAACCAAAAATATATAGTTTCCCAACATTATAATCATAATTACACAAACTACAGCATGTTGAAGCAAAGCACTCCAAAAAGTCATTAAATGGCTTGGCACTGAAGGATTTTCAATGGGCACTAATATGGTTAAACACAATAAGGAACAGTCATTCATACCACAATATGCAGAAAACATTTAACATTTAACATTTAACTGAGCAACGATGATGACGGTCTAAGGAAAACTTAATCACTAACATAATACTCGACATTAACTGAATCATTCTGAATTTATATATTTGGTATACTAGATATACTGCTAAACAGTACAGATACACTGCTGGAACAGTGCAGACCGGATTTGTGTACCCAAACCCGTCTGGACCGGCACAACTTATGTGCACGCCAGAACGCCTCCCCAGTAATGGTACTCACCGGGTAGCTCGGAAACGGAAGGCCTCGGAAACTGGACTGAACTTGAACCAGACTGGACTCGACTCGAACACTTCGGACACTGGACTCGACTTGGGACTTCGGAAACTGGTGGGCCTCTGTATACCTCGGATCTTGCTCTCTCAGCTAGGCTCTGGTCGGGATACTTCGCACTTCTCACCGCCTCGTCTGGGTGTTGATCGCAGCCTCAGTCGCCCCCGCTTAACCGGAGGGAGATACAGGAAATCCTGCTGGTACGCGTTATTGTCCGTCCAGCTGTGGCAGGAGACCGGGCCTGCAACGCACCGCCGGCGCGTGAGATGAGAAAGTGTCCCTGTTCGGGCGCCATTCATGTGGTAAATAATTTCATTACCGGGACTTAATTTGATACAGAAACATAATAAAATAGCTCAGTAAATAAGAGGCAGAATCCGTGGTATTAGAGGTTCGGAATGGGCTTTATTCCAGTGGTCGATTATAATCGGTTGCTCCAAGTTCCATCACCACGAAGGTTCAGGAAGTGAAGTACATACATTATTGACAATCAATTACTTTTATACAATAGGCATTACAGTGAGGCAAATACAAGAGGCGTAACAATTGATAGCAAAGATAACATTTCGCATGCGTAGCTGAAATAGGCGTAACTGGGAATGGTTTAAAGAACGTCATCAGATGTGATGTCATAAGAGGGCGGTTACATGAAAGAATTTCGCAATGTCAGCAGAAATACTTGACAGATATGCGCGCGCAGCAGCATGACGTGTGATTGACGTGTAACTAGGGGGTGAAGGGGACTTGACATTTGGCTCTACATGTGGCGACAGAAGTCTGGAGGGTCAAGTCAACCTAATCCCAAATCATATCTAACATCCTATGTTTAAAGAACTATGTTATCCAAAAGAGAGGTCTCTTCGAGTAGAATCTTATTCTATACTGACTAAACTGACTGTTAGTGCGTGTACAAGCGTCTAAATGTCTACACTAGATGCGAGGGCGGAATCTTCCATAGTAACAGGGCTATGAATTACTTGCATAAAGACAGAGAAGCCGGGCCTTTGCTCGGTAGCTGGAAGAATGTTTACTTAAACTACTAGACAGGAATGCATCGGGCAGGGAACGGAGTAGATAATTTCGAAGGTGAAATACAGTTTTTGGCAGACAGCAGGCTGATGTCAGGCTTCGTGAGCCGCGCAGAGAATGAGACAAAGTTCATGGTCACAGATGCAGGCTCAGACTGGAGTTTTCAGAGGCAGAAGGCAAGAAGAGTTTGATGACAGAATCAGGGCCTACTTGCCTGGACTGTAAAATGGCATAAGTGAACCATATAAAGGCGGTGGCCTTTCGTACTTAGGAATGGAATATCCGGCCCATTCATGGCGGATCAACAGAGGACATGTTAACGGTGGACGCACATGTATTTGCGTCTTCATAACTGGAACTGGAGGGAACATACATGTACTTGTAACATGCACATAGAACCGTTGGGGTCCAAGATAGGGGACATAACTGATCAGAAAAATCCATATTTCCACAGTAATTTCAAGTATTATTATTCGAACTATGATTTGCTCCTTTCAGAGATTTCTGTGTTCAAACATCTAAATAAACATGAAAATCTCAAATAAGTAACACAGCCAAAAGATATGTTGTCCCTGTTAACACATTAGACACTGCTTATGCCCCTACCTGCTTGCTTGCTTATTGTCAGATGTTGAGAATGCATTTTTGAAGCTGGTGGAGAGTAGAATAGATACAGAGCAGTGATAGCAAATGCCACTAGTTTAACCAAGATATCTAAATTGTCACAGGACGGAATGGATCATCAGATAGCAGGGAATAAAGGAGATTGGCAACATAAAGGGAAAGTGTGTGTGGAATGAAAAGAAAGAAGTAGACACCGTATTTGAGGGAAAGAGAGAATGTGACCGTAGGCTTGAGACTAGAGCGAGGTGAGAATTATATTTAGGTGGAGAGGATCCTGTGATCCCTGGAGTTTATTTTATTTGTGGAAAGTATGCTTACTTCACGTTTCCACAGAAATTGTATGGTACATGCTATCTTGGTGTAGTTTGTCCCTAAATGTGTCATGTTGAAAATGTGATGATCCTCTGTGGGACAGAGGACTAGGCCCAAACGAGGATCTAGTGCTGGAGAAATTGTGGAGATAGAGTCATTGGTATTTTTAGCAGGTATATTGGACTTAACTCTATAGGAAATTGGTCTGTTGAGGCATGGCTAGAAATTGTTTAGCCTTTATTGATGAACAGATTGCGCTGATACTGGCCAGCCCCTCATTATTTCCAGAGACACCACTAACTAGCACCACAACAGCTAGGGAAGAGTGGGAAACATTAACTAACACTAGAAAGCGTCGGATTCAGGTGGGCCTCCATGGGGCATTGATGACCGAGTACCTTCGGGCAGGTGCAGCACCACCAAGCCTGCTCGTAAGGATAGAACCTAAAATCTTCCTTGAAGATAAACAGTTCCGAGTGTACTGGGGCAATATAGCCAATAAGTCCACTCATGATTTGTTAATTTTAATCATTAATACTGCTAAGAGGCTCAGTGAGGAGCTGTTGAAAGATATATTTGATTTAGAGGAAGCTATCAAGTGTAACACAACAATCACTGATGCCAAAGAGCAACTAGAACGCATACAAAGTGACTTGGCAGATTACAAAACATACATCGTAAACCAGAAAATTAAAGGCTTCTAAAGAAATTTAGAACGATTCTCACAAGAGTGGGCTATTCCGTATGTTGAGGACAAACACTACCAGGTGCCAGAACAGCAACAGGTGCAGAGATTGCAGAGAGGGGAATGTGGACAGACAGGGAGAACTCCTTTTAACTGGACATTCGACAGCACTAGCAGTGAGGAGGAGGACTTGGGTGAGCAGCCTTCCACATCGAACCAGAATAGGGTCAGATTTACACCACAGAACAGAGCAGGTGAGGACCTAGGGGTGCTTTTAAGATCTTTTTTAGGCCAGGGCCAAATAAGCAACAGGGGAAGAGGCATACAAAGGGGAAGAGGCAGGGGGAGGGCCAATCAACAGCAACAAACATGGCAGGCTTACTCACCCCGGATAACACGCAGCAGAGGCAGGACACCGCAGCAGTCAACCCTGTGATCAATGGACAAGATATAGGGCATATTGCCTTAACACAGACTAGGGACATTGTAGTGAATCTTTCTGACTATCCATGATCTGTTGAGGAGTCGAATATTCTGAATAAAGGATTGGGGTTTGTCTCAACACCCAAGCATGATACCTTTAAATGTTAAGTCGAGTTGTTTGAACTGATGAGAAAGATCAAGATCCATAAATTCTTTGAAAATCAAAAGGTTCAAGAACCGTCATTATTTTCCACCAATCTACATCGCCCATCATGCTTTTGCCCCCCTAACTCAGCTATTGGCCCAGAGGTTGCTGTGTTCGAGCAACGTGTCTTTCAAGACATTGAGGCATTGGAAGAGCTGCACCAAACGACTCACCCATACAATATGAATGGAACGGACTGGTTGGTGGTCAAGTCATTACAGGATAATAAACCTATAACAATTAAACAAGCCAACAAAGGTGGTGTGGTGGTAGTCCTAAACACACAGGACTATGAAAAAGAAGTCTTGAGGCTTCTGGAGGTTCGCACCAACTATCAACCACTGGCACGTGACCCCACACCCCAACTCCAAGAGACTATTGGGATCCTGGTGGCGGACGCTAGGGAGAAGAAATGGATAACCCACAAAGAGGCAGAGTTTCTTGTTAATATGAGACCTAGAATGCCGGAGTTTTACATTCTGCCGAAGATACATAAAGCTCAGCGCTCCGCCACCAAGCCGCCCGATCGTGTCGGGGATTCAATCAGTATTGGAGCCCCTGTCCCAATTTGCGGACTTCTTTCTCAGGGAATCTGTGATCACCCAACCATCATTTGTGCAGGATACTACCAATGTGTTTAATATTCTGAAGGAAGTGGAATATAATCCATCTACACAATTGTTGGTAACAATAGACATACAGTCGTTATACACCAGTATACCCCAGGATGCCACGCTAGTGGCAGCACCGCGTGCTCTTGGGGCACTGGAATGGTTTTACAATGTACCTCAAACATTTTTATTACAATGTATAGAGCTCGCTCTAACTACAAACTTTTTTTGCATACAAGGACCAGATATATCTCGAAGTGTCAGGAACTTCAATGGGTGCCACGTTCGCGCCGAGTCTGGCCTGCGTTTTTGTGGGCCAGTTTGAGCAGAACGTGGTTCACCACATCTTGAACCCCTTCCGGAAGAATATTTCTCTCTGGAGCAGGTTCATAGACGATGTCCTCTGTATCTAGACTGGATCAGAGGACAGGCTCTTGGAGTTTTTTTCTTGGCTGAATGCACAAGATGAGTGCCTTCGGTTCACTTGGAATATAAGCAGAGATACTGCTGTGTATCTGGATGTTGACATCGCAGCTGAAAATAATGGACTGGTGACAACTGTGCACCAGAAACCCACTGACCGGAACTCTCTGTAACACTATCAGTCTTGTCATCCCAGAGCCTTCCGTGATAATTTGCCGGTGGGGCAATTTTTGAGATATCGGAGGAATTGCTCCTCAACTGAATCTTTTATGGGACAATCTGGTGACCTAGTTGTGAAATTGAAAAACAGAGGGTACTCTAATAATGTGATCAAAAAGGCCCGCAAGCTTGCATTGAACAGACCACATAAAGCGCTGTTAGAAACAATGGACAAACAAAAAGACCAGTGTATACCGGTAGTTACAACCTTTGATCCCCTCTCTACTCAAATTAGACAGGTGATACGGAAACACCGGCCATTGCTGGATACAGGGGGGAGGAAAATGTCACCTCCTAGATTCGCCTTCAGAAGGGCTCCAAATCTGAAGGACAAACTAGTCCATACATGCCCGGGACAGGAAAAGAGAGAATCAAACCTACCCACAGGTCATTACCGCTGTGGGTGATGTTCGGTATGCGAGCTTACAGAAGCAACAAAAAGTGTTCATCTTGTTAGCGGGAAAACATGGTACCTTAACGAGTTTAGTAATTGCAACACCATACATGTTATCTATAGGATTACGTGTGTGTGTGGGTTGCATTACATAGGTCTTACAACTCGCAAAGTGAAAGTACACATACAGGAGTATTTGAGCACCTTGAGATCAGGAAAGTTAACCACACGCCACGAAGAATCTACATGAAAAATGAGAAGACCACTTAATTTTACTCAAGTTCATCTGATAAGAGATTGTTCTCATGAAGTGATGGCTTGATTCGCCATCAGAGGGGCGGATTGGAGCAGCGTAAATTTTACTTCACCCTTACACATCACAGAAACATAATGTACTCAAGTGCATTTATTATTCATTATGCTCAGTGTATCCTTATGTTAGTAAGGAATGTGGGGTATTCAACTGTACTTATGAAATGCTTCATTGTAGAGTGTTAGAGATTTATAAAAATGTGCATGTGCACCTTAATGTTTAGGTTAACAAGGAAATCTTAGTACTCATATATAGTTATGCTTATTTTTCAAGTTATGCAACATTTATTTGAAATTTCATTACATCTGAAACCACGCTTAAATACTTAAGTTACCTTTGTAGAATTGAGTTAATTTTGTAACTGTTTGTGCATATAGATCCAAATGTCACATGGACATTTTGTTTTGCTAACGTTAGCCTGACTAAAGTCCTTAAGATTTTAGGCTTCAATATTTAACGTTCAAAGTGAAAGCTTTGCCTGCTTTGCATGTTCTGTCCTATGCAGGTGCTGTCTCAAGGCTTCGTTAGTTAGTGAAAGCAATATTGTGTGCTGCAGAGATAGCGAGGTACGGAAGGAAACCTTTGGCAAGAAGGAGACCTGCTGACAAAATAGGAGACCAACTGCCATGGCTGAAAAGGACGCTCAAGGTCGCCCTTATGTTCCAACTTGAAGGTAGGAGATGTGAAGGATGTGGCCAATTTCTCATGTGACAAGAATGAATTGTACTAGAGACAATGATGTAGATTGTGTGTGTTAATTCCTGTTCATATTGCTAGTTAGGCAGTAGAACTCTGAGAGGTATTGACCTCTTGCCATATTTCCAATTGTGTGGCTCTATGAAACTCATTTTCCATGTTTTGGAGAACTTTTACTGAAGTCTCCACTATGCTGTCACCCTTCTTGCTCCCTTGATTCTATTAAGGTTTTACCGGTCCCCAGCTTAGTACAGGTTTATTTAGATGACTTTCGATATCCTCATGCATAGACAGGAGGACCGAAACCTGTAATCTAATCATCAAATTCTCTTTCCTATCTTTTATATTGCTGATACTGAATTTCTTATATACTTCGTATTATTAAAGGCCCGCTGCAGCGTTAAATGCCTGAGCCGAAGGCGAGGGACTTTAACAAGGCAGCGGGACTTTAATAGCGGTATAGCCCTGCTACGAAGGGCTATAAGGCTATTAGAACATTCTGCCACTAGAGGGCAGAATGTTCTAACAAATTAAACAAAGGCTTCTCGAAGCTCGAGGGGATTTAAATCCCCTCGAGCTTCGATAGGCTTTTGTAAAACATTGGAATATTGCTCTGCGGGTGTTTACCGGCCATAGAAGCAGGGAGCACTACATTGCCTACAATGTAGCTCCAAACATTCCAATGTTCTAATGAGGCTTAACTTTATTTGACTATTTGGATTTCCATTAGTGATTCTGTATTTTTACAATATGTTTCTGCAGCTCATTTATATCAGCCTGGCTTTGCGTTTGTAATAAATTCTTTTACTCTCACTCATCAGTTTGGACCGTCATTGTGTAGTCGAAAGGATTACACTGTAACTTGAAATTTGATTAAATGTTAACTCCCTTTTACCTCTCTGGCAACTTCAAAAGTCTATCAACCAGAGAGTGATAGTAAGAACGGTATAGTGCCCTCTCACTGGCATAAATCCTCAAACTGATCCCACTTCCTTCATCTCCTCATGCTATCTCTTTTGTTCCACCCATTCTCTCTCTCTCCTTCTCTACTCTCCATCTTCCCTCTCTCTGATGCCTTTCTCTTTACTTCCCCCATCCCTCCCTCTCTCTCATTTTTGAAACCTCTCTGTGGCTGATGCAATAAACCTCTGGGAACAGGGGAAAGTTACAGAGGTACCAGGAGAAGCCCTGGACTTTTGATATCGGCCCCCAAAAGTTCCAGGCCTGAGGGAAAATGTCCACTGGAATAAAAGGTCTGTTCGACTCTGATTACAAGGTTTATGTAAACAAATTTACTCGCCAGAAGACAGTTTTGGAGGTATACTAATTTGCTGATTCTTCCTTAGCTGTTCAGAGCATGTGTGGTATTATTGAGGTTGGACTGAAAATTGTAGCATCCTTCAAGCAAAGTGCAACCACATAAACAGATTAGTTTAGGAAGTCTAGGGACAGGGCCGGACTGGCTGTAACGGGCACCAGGCATATTCCCAGTGGGCCACCAGGGTGGTGGCCGGGTTTGGGCCCTGGGGGCCATTTTTGTTACCGGGGGTCGGCAATATCAGTCCCTGGTAGCAAAATTGGCCGAACCGGCCCTAGCAAACCGCTCAACTGCAACCCCCTCCCCCTCCAGGGGGGAACCGGCTGAGCAATTTGCCAGGGCCGGTTTCGGTTCCCAGTCCAGCCCTGTCTGGGGATATTTAAACCTGAATGGACTGCACAAACATTTCAAGAATTTAGATTCAAAGAAAATTCTTTGCCACCGCTTTGTCTGTTCAGTGAGGGGCAGATGAAAGTTGCCTTTGAAGACTAGAGGTTATTAGAGTTGAGATGGGGAGGATAGCTTTTGATGCACCTTGCTTTAGCCATTTTTCTCTTGTCTGAACTCAGCCTTCCTCTGGGTGATGCTCAGCAGCTCGACATTTACACTTTCCTGTGAAATTGGAAAAAAAATACATTAGTTACAGGCCATTGTAATCGTATTTTTTTGTTATTGAACGCGGGTACTATTTAATATAGTTGTCCTATCAGTGAAGGGAAATAGAAACATCTTCCCTTCACAGCACCAAGCTCAAACGTGATACAGTCGAACAAATAATCGACAAAAGTCGTCATCTCATAGCTAAAAGATCTAACGAAAGATCGGAAAGTTAGAAAACAAGTGTTGGGGACGTTTTGTTCAAAGGCCAGTTAAGCAGCAGCATTTCAAACAAAGAATTCTGTGAAAACGTCCTGTGGCAAAGGGGCCAGCAGCGAGTTGAGAGAGCACTGCCAGCATAAAACCGGCTTCAGTATACTGGTGGTTTTTTTCAAAAGAGATGTTAAATTTGAATTAAGCGCGCATTCCAGCAAAACTGCAGGAATGAGCAACTACAGATTCAGTGAAAGCTAGGTCTGTAAGAAGAACACGAAGGGAGGTCAGAGGAAAGACCAGTAATCACAAATATATATCTAATTCACTTGGCTAATTATGTATGCTTTTGTTGGTGCTGTCCTCCGAATGTGAGTGAGTCATTTCTCCAATAAAGTGAGCATTCAAAATAAAAAATACACAGGTATCACATGTCTTTCTTTAGCCCAAAAATACTAATTTCTACCAGTGAAATATTGAATTGTAGGTTGAGGGATGTCGAAAGCCCTTCTCAAGCAACAGCAATAATTCTTGTCAGGGTGAACCACAAAAGTCACTAAATTAACAACACAAGAAAAATCCCACACCAATTTAGAAAAATCTAATAAATTATTTGACTCCAAAATGACAAAAATCTTTTCAATAGATCCGTAGATATCCAATTTTAAACGTTTCAGGAAAATATATAGTGCTGAAAAACAAAAAGTGCCACTCACAGTTATCTCGTCATGTGAGACCAGGTGAAAGTCACAAGTTCAGGAAGATTGCGATGGACTGCCGGCTGGACACAGGGACCAGTTTAGTCTCTCTTAAAAAAATACTTTTAAAAGTCCAGTGCGAAGAGGTGGAGGAAGCCACGAGAAGCAGGGAGAGCTTTGCAGAGGGTTGTCACTGTAGCGTGAAGAGCAGGCCGGGCATCATTTACAGTCATCACTGTAGCATGAAGATCCTGTTGGGCATTGCAGATGGTCATTGCTGAAGCTTCACATTGGCAGTCACCGCAGGTTGTCAATGCTGTAGAGTGAAGTGCAGAGCCTGCGTTGTCAGTGCTTAATGTAGCGCAAAGAGTCAGGTTCATCAGAGCTTCGCATTGGCAGTCGCAGCAGATGGCAAGATCTTGATGCAAAAGGGCCCCTTCTCGGTTTCTTAAGAGCCCAAAACTTCAGGATCCAGTATTTATACTTGATGCCCACTTTGAAGTGGAGGAATCTTCTAGAGGTTTCCACTCTGCTGATGTATCAGGCATTCCCTTCCTCCCTGTTCTGACCCCAGCTTGTCAGGGGTCACAAAAGACTAGTGACAGAACCTTTGTGAGAGTGCCCAGGTAGGACCTTGATGATGTGCAAGTGATATAGTTGACAGCTCCTCCCCCTCGATAAATCACAGTGGCACATCCTGTCAACACCTATCTACCCTTTGTCTCCCTGTCTGGAAGCTATACACAAAGACCAGCTGTCAACTACACATAGTCAAGTGACCTAGGATACTGGCAGAAGACATCAAATTGTTGGGACAAGAAGATGCCATTTTTCTAAAAGTTTATTAACAAAGGAATCTGACCACTCAAATTTATCTCCTGCTTTTTATTTGAGCAGTTACTGGACCAATAGAAGTGCTTTTATCCTGGTTCTGGCTGTTTCATTGCCATAGTTTGCATTTTAATACATATTTTACATATTTGACTAAGGCACAAATGGATACAAACAAACAATGACAAACATCAAAAAATGCAATTTATCCAATGGCCAAAGGCAAAAAAATCACATTACACCATCAATTTGTCAGATTCTTTTCATAAGGAACTCGTTTTATAGTAACTGATTAACTAGCTTCTTAAGAGTTCCTGAAACTTTGGGGCTATGCTCTGGGACTTTGTGGGATCTATTATTTAATCATAATCCCTATTGTGCCAACAGGTTACTAATTACAGCATGCCCTCATGGTATTAAAGGTGCCGACGCATTTCCAATCCCTGTTTAATCAAGGGATTATCTTCAGTGCAAATCGACCCGGTCTAATCTGAACCTCCTTGAGGTACTTTCGTGTATTCTATTGAGAGTATTGAAGCTTTCATTTTCTTCTATGTTCAGTAAGCTCCTTTATGAGAGATCATGCTGCCTCAGGTGCTGTTAGTTTCTTCGCATGAATTATTATGTTTTAAGTATCATTTTGTTCCTGGCATGACACGTTAGTAGGTGCAATATATCGCTCCCTTTGACTTCAATTGAGTTTCTTTCGGCAAATGCAAAGTCTTGTACTTCGCGGCGCTGTGTCTTTTTAGAGTTTTCTTTAAAAGTTCTTCTCTTGGTGTGTACCATGCCCGTTTGGTGGCATGTTTCAGTATTTTGCAAGGGTAACCTCTTTCTTTTAGTTGGTCACGTACATTTTCCGCATGTATCATATAATCTTCTTTTCTAGAGCAATTGCGCCGAATGCGTAATAGTTGTCAATATGGGAGGTTATCTCTTAGGCTCCTAGGATGTGAGCTCTGATAGTGTAAGATGGTATTCTGATCTGTGGATTTGCGATACAGTGTAGTTGTAATGTTTGGCTTCATGCGGTATTACTTCCACGTCTAGGAAGGTTAGATTTGTCTTGCTTTTGTTCATGCTAAATTTTATGTCTTGATGACAACTGTTCAACCAGTCGAAGAAGGAATGTAATTCTTCCTCAGTGCCATTCCAGAGGCACCACACATCATCAATGTAGCGGTACCACTGTTGGATATGCTCATTGAATGGATTGTTGTTGTGAATGTACTTATCCTCGAAGCAGGCCATGAACAGGACCTCCATTTCTTTGGCAAAGGGACATCTCATGGCGGTTCCCTTGATCTGCATGAAGTATGTATCATCAAATTTGAAATAATTTCTCTTGAGGGCGATTTCAGCTAGCTTCAAGACAAATTCTGTGGGTACTCTATGCAGTCTGTTCCTAGTTTCCAGGTATTTTTCCATTGCCTCTAACGCTTCTTCTTGTGGAATTTGCGTATAAAGGGAGGTGACGTCTAGTGTGACCATCCACTGTATTTCTGTATTGAATAGTTGATCCTCAATTTTGGTGATGAAGTCCATTGTATTTCGTATAAAAGATGGTACTTGTTTGATGAATTGTTTTAGGAAGACATGAACGTATTTTGCTATAGGCTACAGAGCTGAATCGCATCCGGAGACTATGGGTCTGCCAGGAGGTTGTAGGAGGCATTTATGAACCTTTGGTAAAAAGTATATGAATGGAACTCTGGGATGGCCTTATTCATAAATTCATATTCTTTTGGGCCCAAAATTCCTTCATCCAAGCCAAATTTTAGTGCAGTCGAAATCTCTGCCTGAATTTGTTGTGCTGGATCCTCCATCAATTGCCGGTACCATTCAGTGTTGTGGATCTGGCTCTTGGCTTATGTTATGTACATATCTTTGGGCCATATAACCAGTGCCCCACCCTTGTCAGTGGGCTTTAGAATTATTGTATCATCTTCTTGCAACTCTTGAATAGCCTTCTGTTGTAACTGAGAGATGTTACCTTTGATGAATTGTTTCTCATTTTCTAATTGACCTATCGAGGACAGGACTGCTAGTTCAAAAGCAGCAAAGACTTGTTTAGGTAGGCTCTGAAGTGGTGGAACAAAAAAGGACTTTTTAGCTAGTCTTGAAGGTTCAGTGTTGCCTTTATTTTATTTTCTGTTGAAGAATACCTTTAGTTTTATCTTGCGAACAAATTGTAACGCTTCTATCTTCAGGTTGGTAAAATCGGTACGTTGATTGGGAACAAATTTTACTCCTAGATTGCGCTTGAGTCAATTGACGTGCAGAAAGATTAATGATCGATATCGGCTTCACATTTTGTAAAAGTTTCTGCGGGTCCTCATTTCCCATGGTTGTGGTGTCTTGAACCTTACTCGGTTTCTTTGTTCTCCTTTCTCTAAAAAAGACTCTTGTCTTTTGGAGGTGCCTTCTTGGGGATCTGTATCTCCCGCTGAGTCTGATGAAGAGGATTCTGAAAATGTCATGGACCTATTTCTGGACCTACCCTGATATTCTGATAGGACTCTACGTGGTTCCACTTTTGTATAATAATCTTCCTTTAGGTAGGGGTACATCGATTCAATCTTAAATGCTTTGGAATATTTTTCAAATTTGGTTGTCTTGAAGGTGATTGTATTGTCCTTAAACGTTTGAATTTCCTTATTGATATTTTCCAATGGAGCTTTTGCCTCAGTTACGGTGTGATTTTCATTGATGGCTTGAATCAAGCTCTCCAATTCCTCAACTTATTTCTGACACAGCTGTCCCTATGGTATGGACCATGAGGTCGCGACTGCACTTGGTGCTAATTAAGCTAAATCCCCTCTTGTACTCGGGATCCTCAGTAAATATTACGGGGACATTTTTAATTTGAAAGCCCCACGGAATTGTGCCAGCCTTAAGGTGTTCAAATAAAAAATGTCCACGCAGCTCAGTACGGATGTGTTTTTTATGTAAGCGGATAATTTTCTCAGATTTGTTGTGTTGCTTTGCTGTGGTGCACTAAAACTGGCATTTTCAGAATTATGATTAAAATATGACTTTATCATTACAGAGGGCTGTTCAGGACCTACCCTAATGGTGACTTATATGTATTAAAAAGGAAGGTTTGGGCCTGGCAAAGGGTTTATTTTGCCAGGTCACAATGGCAGTGGAAATTTGTTGACACAGGATGCAATGGCAGGGCTGAGACATGTTCATAGGGCTGCTAAGGCTGCTAGGGCTGGTTAAGTGGAATGCACAACTGGTGCTGCAGGCCCTCACGTAGCATTTAATTTAAAGGATCTGGGCACATGCAATACAACTTTAGTAGGGACTTACAAGTAAATTAAATATGTCAATTACGTGTAATCATGTTTAAAGGTGAGAGCACAAACACTTAAGCACTGGTTAGCAGTGTGCAGAGTCCTAAAAGCCAACAAAAATGAGTTCAGAAAACAGAAGGGTGAAGGCAAACATTTTGGGGATGACCCTGCAGAAAGGGCCTAGTCCAACAGCTGCTTTCTTGCTTTGTGGGGGTCAACAGCTCTGGGTGTCACATTAGGGAAAATATCTTGCACTGCAATACTCATGGGGTTTAAGTCTATTCTTCACAAATGTCTGAGATTGTGCTTATGTTCACTTATAGCATGGACTCATGAGTGACTTTTTGATCGTTTTCAGTATTTTCAGTACCTCTCTTAGCAAACTCACTTCTTTTGACTTCTAGTGTCTTAGTTGTTGGTAAATGGTGAAGGCTATTTATATAATAATGGATTATTGGTTGTATTATAATGCCATAATGCTTGATACTAATTCTAGCCTTGAGGAAGTTGGCAAGGAAATAACTATCCGGTGACTAAACACATGTTAGCAAGCTTATGGAGAAGTCTTTCTTCAAGGATATGGTGGTTCTGTTTTTTAAATAAAGTATACAGAAGACTTTGCATACAAGATTTGAATTATTTTGTGGTAGAATGCTTGGGGATCAACTTCTCTTGCCATTTACACCTAGTCATGCGACCCAGGGACAGGCTACAGGCACCAAATGATTAGGGCATGAAAATTACAACTTTCTAAAAGTGTCATTTTCAGAATAGTGACTTAAAATCTGACTTTTATATTAAAGAGGGTTAAAATTACACTTCATCGAACAACAGACATGCATTCCTACCTGCTCCCACACAAACGTTATCACTTATTAAATGTAATAAGGTAACACAATGTTATCCTACGGGAGAGGTAGGCCTTACAGAAGTGTAAATGAACTTAGGTGTTTTCCACTACCAGGACATGTAAAACTTAAAATTACGTATAAAACATTTCATACACAGCACCCTTCCCCCTGGGCAGTTTAGAGCCTACACTAGAGGTGAGTTATAGGTATCAAAAAGGAAGGTTTGGACCTGGCCAAGATTAATTTTGCCTGGTTTAAATGATAGTTAAGAACCTCACACACAGGCACATCAGGCTGCAATGAACATGTAAGCACGGAACATGTTTTTAAATGCTACTTTAGTGGATGGCAGAGTCAGCATTTAATATGCAGGGTTTGGGTACATGTAGTACCACTTTAATAGGGACTAACAAATAAATTACTGATGGCAATTTCAGTGTAAGTCAATTTCACCATGTTTAAAGGAGAGGGCACAAGCCCTTTAGCTCTGGTTACGACTGGTAAAGTGTGCAGAGTCCTAAAGCCACAAAAACAAATTCAACAAAAGAAGAGGAGTGAAGGCAAAGCATGTGGGGAAAACCATGCCAAGGAGGTCAAGTCAAAGACTACCCATTACAGACTCATCAGTCAAGTTCTCCTATTCCTTCCCCATAACTAGGACCCAATTTTCTTGATTCCTTTCCTCTCATAATGATCTGTGCTCATTCTTCCAGTTCTACCTTTGATGAAATTGCAACGTTTTCTAAAGTTTAATCACAAGTATGCCAACAGATGGGTGGTTTACTGTACTACCATTTAAGCAGATAAAATATAATCCCTGTAGAATTTGCAACCACGGATCAATGAAAAAACTGGATACAAGGGATTTGTTTAAATTGATCATGTATCTTTGTCTAGCACTAACAAGTGGATATCTGATTATTCCTGCTCTATAAGAACCCATAAT
Organism: Triturus cristatus; assembly: GCF_964204655.1. Taxonomy (NCBI): domain Eukaryota; kingdom Metazoa; phylum Chordata; class Amphibia; order Caudata; family Salamandridae; genus Triturus; species Triturus cristatus. The sequence continues at coordinate 906,589,290 of NC_140590.1, read as the reverse complement.
TTTGTAATGTGACTGGTTGCAAACTAAGGCAGGTCGTACTTGAGCAGCTCAGATGTAGCTTTCTATGTAAGGTGAGGTAAGCCCTCCATGCCCTGTGGGTTGGTAAAGGATAGATTGTGGACCAGTGGACGTTTCCCATTCCACAAAAAAATGACACTTTTTTCTATATTTCCCTATATTTGGACTCGGGGATCATTAAGGGCAGCCGTTATTTTTGTGGAAGCTATTCTAATAACCCAGAAAACCTCCATACATCTCCAACAATGTATGTCCTTGATAAGGGAGTATAACAGGCCAGGGACCTTGCAAATACAGAAATATTTTCTTCTGTTAAGAAGGTTAATACCTAGGTATTTTATAGCACCTTCTGTCCATTGTAGGCTTTGTCTCCTAATAAATCCGAATTATTATTCTCGATTGTGAAGAGGCTCCTACCTTCTGATTTTGTTTAGTTGACCTTAAAGTCTGAAATCTGCAAGAAATCTTCTAATAGATTAATCATACTAGGTAATGATTTCTCCATGCCAAGCCAGCGGAAAAGATGGCCGTACGGCATTGAAGCTACGGGATCGGCTGCCTCAAAATGTACTACAACCTGTGAAATGCCCCCTCCCGCACCTGGACGAGTGATTTAATCTGTGGAGGCCACCTAACAGTGCCATTGCATAAATAGTATGCCCTGCTCTCACGCGGGCCTCGGAGGCCCCGTGGTGATAGGGGCCGCAGTGACTTCCAATGGACATCTGCAAAGAGAAGAACAGTGCCGTCGGTGGGGATGTGAGTGGCGGCCTGGTTTCAGTTGTGGGAGCGCTATTGTCTGCACCCTGGTGACCGCAGGGCCGGCCACATGGAGATTGGGCTTCCCTGCAGCGGTCAGGCCTACACTGGTGCCTGAACCTGGGGGTTGACAATGGTGTCTAGATTGATGCCCAGCTTCTCCCCTTCTTCATCTCTCCCATTGGAGCTCTGCCTGTGGCTTCCAACCCAGTGTGCTGGCCAATCTATCCATGGGCTGCTGCATAGGGGACACAACTCCCTCTAAAGAGCCTACTCTTTGAGGAACGCCTACTGTCTGACTTGAGTGGACTATGTCAGGGCGGGCCCAATTTGGCACTGTGCTTCAGTCTGCTGAGGGGTCTGCTCGCCCATCGCAGGCCACGAGATTATCACTGTCAATCTGGGCCCTGAAATTAATGTTTGTTGGTCCTACGCGGCCTCACTATACTAACATTTAACTTTGAGGGGGGCCCTGCCTGAGTGTGTTCACCTCCACTTTCTATTGCTCTGCACTCGGGCATAATAATTATTCCACTAGTCCTGGTCTACCCACGGGGAGGCACAACAGCACCCATCTGCACCCATTTCTCTCCTGTAGCCTACTTCTCGGCAAATACTGATATGCTTTGCACGCGGATCTCCACCGGGTGGCATCAAGCTAAAGCCCCACACTAATCTTCCCTGTTAACCTGCACTGCTCATCGGCCAGTCAGTGAGGGGGTGCTCCCACCCCATAAGTCTACTGCATTAATGCTCCCTGGCATCTCTACACATATTTCCTAGACTCCCATTAGCTCTGCACAATGGGGCATGGGGACCCCAAGCAAAGACAGCTGGTGTTTGTCTCTGTAAGGGGCCCAAGGCAACATCAGTCGCTGTCTAATATGGAGGGGCACCCTAACAATGTCTCTACTGTTCTTTCAGCGGATGGCATGACAGCCATTATGGCAGAATTATGAGCTGGATTCCAGGCAATCGATACCAGCTTTGATACGCTTACCAATCGCCTAGACCACATGGGGGAGCGTCTGGATTGCCAAGCAACACACCTAAATGGAGCAGAATGCAGAATCTCCGAAGTGGAGGGTGATGCCTTCAACACTGCAAAGTGCCTAGAATAAGTGGAGCACCTGCTCAGATCTGCCATAGCGAAAAATGAAGATCTTGAATCTAGGTCACGGCGAAACAATATTTGCATTATGGTAGTTGCTGAAGCAACCAAAATGGGGTGCCCTGACACATTCATTGAGAAATTACTTACCAAACCTTTTGGTCACCAGGCTTTCACAGATACTTTTGTAGTAGAGTGAATGCATTGGCCACTTGTTTTGCTCACCCTCCTGCTGGAGTCCCCCCACTCAATTATAACTCATCTCCTCAACATCTGGGACATAGATACCGCACTGCGCCTGGCCAGGGAGCATTGTCCTCTTCAATATCAAGGCATGACACTGTTGTTATACACAGACTTCACCCTTACTGTGCAAGAGGCCTGGCATAAATTCTTCGATGTGAAAAATGCCCTCGGTAAGCAAGATCTTAAATATAACATGTACCACCCTGCATGTCTCCAAGTTGAGGCAGATGGAAGACACCGGATCTTCAACAACCCTATAAAGGTGGTCCAGTTCTGCTAATGGCTCATTAAATCTTAATCCTTCAATGTTGTCACCCCTCCAGAGGTGTACACCTGTATGTTTGCTTTCTTGATTTGTTTGCTGTTTGATAGAGATTCACCAGTTAATGGTATTACTGGTTTGGGGAGGGGGGTCTTATATTGTTGTATTGTTCCTATTTGTTGTTTTGCTGCACATTTTTCACTACATCACATCCCCACACTCTGACATCTTTACACCCACACGATAAACGTTGACTACCTTCCGATGGCTCCTCCAGATTTAGACTTGACATGCATCTCCTGGAACATCCGCAGTAGCAATAACCCTTGGAAAGGGAAACAGGTGCTATCTTATCTCAACAGAAATCACATAAAATTACTGGTTCTTCAATAACCCACCTATCCCCCCCGAGGTAACTGCTGGTATGCACACACATGGGGTGATACCTGATACTTCTCCTACAACAGCTTATACTCACTTGGGGTCTGTATTCCCATGCACAAAACCCTTCCATTCACATACCATGACCCCATCACAGATGACAACGGCAGGTATGTGCTGGTCACCTGTACTATTGCTGGCACTGGTACTATGGCAGTGCTACTCGTAAAAGTTAATGCCCCTAACACTGACACCCCTGAGTTTTACCACAATCTCTCTGCCCTGGTAGGATGCATGTGAACAGACCCACCGCCCAGCTGTAGACTCTACTGACCCTTACAATAGCGTGAAACCTCTCATGTTGTGAGCCATCCAGGACCTTCTTGACACTTACAACCTCTGACACATGGCACACTTGCCGCCACTGGTCAAGGGGTACACATTTTACTCAGCAGCCCATGACACTTGAACATAAAAAGATTATTGATTTATTTCCCGTGGCACTCTTCTATGACTGTCAGAGGTAACACATATATATTGCACCCTGTCCGACCACAATCCTTACATTGACTCTTCCACGCCCTGGGAATGCTCCCAGACAATGGTGCTTCCCAGAACATGCGCTTCATGATGCTGTCTTTAAATTGGAACTTCTGGACGCCATACACAAATACTTTGCCCTGAACTCGGGCTCGGTACCCAAACATGCCACTTTATTGGAGGCCTTCAAGCCTATATTCGTAGAGTCTGTATTTTGAAACATTCTGGGGTTCTGAAGAGCATTCGTAATGACCTGACCCGAGCAGAGAGGTAATTGTGAGCCCCAGACCACACAATTGCGCAAGTGCTCGACTCTGCTGTAGGAATTCAGGGACCTGGCAACCCGAGAGATGGGAAATATGCCGGAGCCCGCAGCTACAGGGAGAGTAAATGCCCAAGCCACAGCTTACCATGGTCATTGAAACCTGACTATCAAAAAACTGGATCACTGACAAAATATCGAAGGTCAAAAATTCGACCTACAAAAATATCGGAACAAAAATATAGATGTCAAGAATATCGACATCCTATCTACAACATGGTAAGTAGAAAAATATCGAAAATAAAATATCGATGTCAAAAATATCGTTATTAACTAATATTGTTTTTTCTTTAGTTTAAAAAAATATGTAAAATAAACTAAATAATACTTATAAATAAAATAAACATAATTAAATATATTTTCTAATGTTTAAAATTAATAATTAATATATATAATTTAATAAAACATTAATTAAACATATACATATAATATATATATACTTACTTAATAATTAGTTTTAATAATTATTTTAGTAACTTATAAATTATCTATATTTTTTATAAATTACCAATAGATCTATACACATAAAACAATAACATGAATAAAAATTTAATAATTACGTATAACAAATTTAAAAAATGACATTTAATTTGAATATTTTTAATTATTAATTATATATTACATTATCTAAAATAATACAAAAAATATTAAATATCAGAGAGAATAAAACTACTACTCCAACTCCAACAAAAACAACAGTAAGGAAAATGTTGGATAGCGGGAGGGTAAAAATTACTATTCCCACTCCAGAGAGTGCAACAGTAGGGAAAGTGTTGGATAGCGTAGGGCTAAAAATTCCTATTCCCACTCCAGAGAGTGCAATAGTAGGGAAAGCGTTGGATAGCGTAAGGGTAAAAATTACTATTCCCTCTCCAGAGAGTGCAACAGTAGGGAAAGTGTTGGATAGTGTAGGGGTAAAAATTACTATTCCCACTCCAGTGAGTGCAACAGTAGGGAAAGCATTCGATAGCGTAGGGGTAAAAATTACTATTCCCACTCCAGAGAGTGCAACAGTAGGGAAAGTGTTGGATAGTGTAGGGGTAAAAATTGCTATTCCAACTCCAGAGAGTGCAACAGTTGGGAAAGCGCTGGATAGCGTAGGGGTTAAATGAACATAATAATCAATTAAATAATTTGTTGTTAAAAAATAGCATATTAATAATTAATTTACAAAATAATTATTAATAAATACCAATAAATTAAAATAAATATTTAACTAAATAACATTAAATTACATCCCACACTATTCCCCCTTTAACACACAACACACTACACATACAAAAAACACAATTAATTTAACTATCAATTAATCAATTTATAACAACTATTAATACATTCTTTATAATTAATATAGTTATAAATTAACTAGTTAATACATATTAACTACCAAATTTTTATTCAACAAATAATTATTAATTAACAATACATTAATTAGCAATAACAACAAATAAAAAGAATTAATAAATTAATTATATTTAATATATTTAACTAAGTAATAAAAATTAATTACCAATCAATAATTAATTAACAATTAATTAATAATAAATACCAATAAAAAACAATATCATTAATTATTTTAAATTAATTACATCCCACCCTATTACCCTATAAACCCACAACCCACTACACATAACAATTCACATAATTAGTTTAATTATCAATTAATCACTTAATAAAAATATATCACCAATTAATTATTAATTAACAATAAATTAACAATGACAATACATAAAAATTATTAATAAAATAATTATAACTCATATAATTAACTAATTAATAATAATAATTAACAGTGAATAATTAATTAACAATTAATTAATGATAAATACCAATTAAAGAAAACATATTAATTCATTAATTATAATTAAATTACTTCCCACCCTATTCCCCTATAAACCCACAACCCGCTCTGATACTAAAACGCTAAATTTACTTTAACAAATTACTAATTTCTAAACATTTATTAAAATACATTACAAAAATGTTTAACATACATATAAAATACATATTAAAATACATAACACTAAAAAAAAAAATCGATATTATTGACAACGATATTTTTGCTTACGATATTACTTACTTCGATATTACTTACTTCGATATTAAAAAAAACGATATTACTTACCTTGGGGTCGATATTCTGGTCAACGATATTCTTGACTTCTATATTCTGTCCCTACGATATTAAAAACTCGATATTAATGTAGGTCGATATTTAAAATTCGATATTTTGGCTAACCACCCAAAAAACTGTAGATTATGAGCAGCCTCACTGACGACAGCATGATGGTCATGGATGGCACCGGTGTCACCCAACGCTCCTTGCTTACTTCTAAACACTGTCCACCACATGGTCCATAGGCAATGCTGATGAGATTGGCCTTACCTCTCTGAGATAGCCATTTTCTGGTTAGCAGGTGGACAGCAACAATTTCAGACAGTCCCCATTATGCTAGAGGAAATTTCACAGGCCATTGACGCCATGGGAGGGTCCAAGGCTCCGGGCCTAGAGGGTTTTTTATGGGTCACATCTACAAGGCTTTTAAACATGTGCTCATTCCTCACCTCTCTGAAGTTTATGCAGAGGCACTGGAGGATGGCAGTCATTACTTTATTGCCTAAACCTGGCAATCCCGCCCATCTATGCACCTTATAACGGCCCCTGTCCCATATTAATTATGACAATAAAATGCTTGTTAGGTTCATCACACCTCATCTGGCGCTCCTTCTAGAACACATAGGTGCCGATCACGATCCTGCAAAAACCGGGTACGAACCGTCGGACGGAGCACAATCTCCGCCCGACGCGTACCCGGTCGTCAATTTTCACAAACAAGGAATTACGATTCGCACGGGTACACCATTACCGTACGAATCGTAAAAAAGCCCGACCGAACAAAAAAACACCTACCAATGCGATCCGGGAAAGCGCCGACCTGACGTCGGGACGCTCGCAGCCAGCCATTCACGACCCAGGAATCACGATTCGCACCGACGTCACCCCGCACGGCGAATATTTTGCGGCAGCCAAAAACTGCCGGGAAATCAGGACGACGCGAACAAGGACCACCAGTACGCGACGGACAGACGACGACGCGAACAAGGAGGACCAGTACGTGACGGACACACAGGACGACGCCACCAAGGAGGACCCGTACGCGACAGGACGACGCGATCAAGGAGGACCCGTACGCGACAGGACGACGCGAGCAAGGAGTACCAGTACGCGACGGACAGACATGGACCCGAACCTACGAGTCATCCCTGCCCTCATAGCAGTACTCCTCCTCTACAGGTTACGACGCAGACGCCGCAGAAGGTCAGAATAACTAAGGGAGGGGGGAAAGTGGGGTGGGGTGGGGGTGGCACGACCAGGGCAGGCCACAAAACAACCACATAAGTCACACACCACACATGGCCTGGACATACCTGACTCCCATGCCCTGGTCACCACGAGGGGGTGGGGGCGTGTCCTGATAAGCCAGCGACCGCCACAACGGAAGTCCGTCACCACGCGAACCGGCAACACAACCAGACAGGTACGTCCCGTACCCACGCCTGAAGAGCGTGGGTACGAGTCGGACCACGCCCACACACGTCACCCCAACAATGGCGGGACGGATCGCACCCACGTGGCAAAGGCCTGGGTACGGGCCGCACAAACATCTCATAGCGTGGGGACGGATATGTACGGACCCTACCCCCACCCCGTATGCAAGGAGCGTACCCCCCACCCCAACAGTGTTAGTACGACCCGTACCCCCACCCGCGGACGTACGGAGCATACCCCCACCCCAACAGTGTAAGTTCGACCCGTACCCTCACCCGCGTATGCATGGAGCGTACCCCCCATGCCAACAGTGTAAGTACGACTCGAACCCCCACCCGCGGACTCACGGACCGTACCCCCACCCCAACAGTGTAAGTTCGACCCGTACCCTCACCCGTGTATGCATGGAGCGTACCCCCCATGCCAACAGTGTAAGTACGACTCGAACCCCCACCCGCGGACTCACGGACCGTACCCCCACCCCAACAGTGTAAGTACGACCCGTACCCCCACCCGCGAATGCAAGGAGCGTACCCCCCAGCCCAACAGCGTAAGTTCGACCCGTACCCTCACCCGCGAATGCAAGGAGCGTACCCCCCAGCCCAACAGTGTAAGTACGACCCGTACCCCCACCCGCGAATGCAAGGAGCGTACCCCCCAGCCCAACAGTGTAAGTACGACCCGTACCCCCACCCGCGAATGCAAGGAGCGTACCCCCCAGCCCAACAGCGTAAGTACGACCCGTACCCCCACCCGCGAATGCACGGACCGTACCCCCACCCCAACAGTGTAAGTACGACCCGTACCCCCACCCGCGAATGCAAGGAGCGTACCCCCCAGCCCAACAGCGTAAGTTCGACCCGTACCCTCACCCGCGAATGCAAGGAGCGTACCCCCCAGCCCAACAGTGTAAGTACGACCCGTACCCCCACCCGCGAATGCAAGGAGCGTACCCCCCAGCCCAACAGCGTATGTACGACCCGTACCCCCACCCGCGAATGCAAGGAGCGTACCCCCCAGCCCAACAGTGTAAGTACGACCCGTACCCCCACCCGCGAATGCAAGGAGCGTACCCCCCAGCCCAACAGTGTAAGTACGACCCGTACCCCCACCCGGGTATGCAAGGAGCGTACCCCCCATGCCAACAGTGTAAGTACGACCCGTACCCCCACCCGCGGACGTACGGAGCGTACCCCCACCCCAACAGTGTAAGTTTGACCCGTACCCTCACCCGCGTATGCATGGAGCGTACCCCCACCACACCAGTGTAAGTAGACTCGTACCCTCACCTCGAATGCATTGAGCGTACCCCCACCGTGTATGTGCCAAGCGTACATATCCTGAAATCGGAGGTGTGTGTGCAGAGTCCACCCAGCAGTGCCCTGAGACAGGAGGGGTGGTTGCCTATCACTCCCAGCAGTGCCCTGAGACAGGAGGGGTGGGTGCCTATCACTCCCAGCAGTGCCCTGAGACAGGAGGGGTGGGTGTGGAGTCCTCCCAGCTGTGCCCAGACACAGGAGGGGTGGGTGTGGAGTCCTCCCAGCAGTGCCCTGAGACAGGAGGGGTGTGTGCAGAGTCCTCCCAGCAGTGCCCTGAGACAGGAGGGGTGGGTGCCTATCACTCCCAGCAGTGCCCTGAGACAGGAGGGGTGTGTGCAGAGTCCTCCCAGCAGTGCCCTGAGACAGGAGGGGTGGGTGCCTATCACTCCCAGCAGTGCCCTGAGACAGGAGGGGTGTGTGCAGAGTCCTCCCAGCAGTGCCCTGAGACAGGAGGGGTGGGTGCCTATCACTCCCAGCAGTGCCCTGAGACAGGAGGGGTGTGTGCAGAGTCCTCCCAGCAGTGCCCTGAGACAGGAGGGGTGGGTGCCTATCACTCCCAGCAGTGCCCTGAGACAGGAGGGGTGGGTGTGGAGTCCTCCCACCAGTGCCCTGAGACAGGAGGGGTGTAACACATGTGTGTGAGGCCAGAATTATCCACATGCATACTGGCTACAAGGGAACATGTCCCCATGAACTCATGTCAACAGACTCCACACACAAGTACAGTGATCATCAAGGATGCCACGATTGTTGCAGGTGGAGACATGGCCCTGCATGCATGGCCAAAGTAGAAGGGCTCCGTCACACACACAGCTCATGTAGACACAGCTCTGCGCTAAACATTGGGAACACCCTGCAGGGAAGAAAGCTGGGTACACAGAGGAAGGAATACACCCTGGGACAAGTGCACCATGCAGTAACTGCTTACATGAACAAAGAAAGTTAGCCAACACCTTGTGATGGCACACAGATCCCAGGGTCCCACCAATGAGCAGTACACTACTACATATCCCACACACCCAAACCCTTACACACCACCAAAACCCATGTAGCAGCCCCACCAACACCAATACCAGCATAGCAGTAGTGTGATAATGAAAACAAAATTAAGCTTTATTCAGCATGAGCACAATGTCCGTGGATCGCAGGCAGTTCAATCTTCACAAAGCCCATAGGGCAGTCAATGATTCTCAGCTGGATGGGGGACACAGTGGGATGCGTGTCCCCTACCTTGCCTGCACAGTCAAATGGCATCGTCTTCCACACTGGTGAGGGCATCAGGGGTGGGGGAAGCAACAGGCACCGCAGGGACATCAGGGCAAAGGGGCGGCGTTGTGGGTGCAGGGATGGAGGACTCCACCACAGGGGGTGGGTCAGTGCCAAAGGCGGAGGCCAGGATGGCACTACACACCTTTGCAAGGTCCTCCAGGGAGTCCCCTGCACCCGAAGGGACCTCAGGCCCCAAGGAGGGGGGGGGGGTCAGAGGGATGGGTCGCAGCGCCACCGGGGGAGGGTGGAGACAGGGGGGGGAGACTCAACCACCCTGACCGGGGACCTCCTTGACCGCTTGCGTGGTGGTGTAACTGTGGGGCTCAGGGACAGAGCGGCCATGAAGGAGTCCTTGGGGGAGATGTGGCCAGGAGAGCTGAGGGGAGGGGATTTGGAGGGAGTGGACTGGGTGGAATGCGGACTCCCACTATGGCTGCGTGTCACACGTTTGCCCCCCGACCCAGTGGGTGTGCCTACCTCACCCTGTGTGTGCGTGTCAGGAGGAGTGTGGTGGACCTTCCCTGCAGGTGTGGTGCCCGTGTCCGTTGATGTGGGTGCATGCCGACGTCTGGGTGTACGTGGGACAGACATGGGAGTGGGAAGTGTGGATGGGGCAGGGGTAGGTGGGGGGAGGTCGCGCTGCAGGAGACCCACTGCTGCAGTCAGTGTGGAGTCGATGGACCTCAGCAAGTTGCGTTGGTCAGCCTGCGATGAATGAATGCCCTCCAAGAAAGCCTCGATGTTGGTGAGGGTTTTGCCGTGGGCATGGAGGACATTAAGGATCGCAGCCTGACCAACCTGCAGTTGCCGCTGGATGTCCACAGACTCTGCATTGGCGGCAGCAGTGGAGACAGGGGCAGGGGGTGCGGTGCCTGGCAGGAAGGAGACATGCTGTGACCGGGCACGCTGGGAAGGGACATGAGCAAGTGGGAGGCGGCTGGTGGGAACTGAGGGGGCGGTGCGAGGTGTTGTTCCGCTGTCAGCTGCTGGTGCAGCCACCGCCCACTCGGAGACATCCTCCTCGGACCTGTCAGCTTCGTATTCTGACGTGCCAGTCGACAGGTCCTCGGCCGCACTATCCTCCACCTCTGTCCCACTCGATGTGCCAGCCCCGATGTCACGGCTGGCACTGGTGCTCGGTCCCTCCGCCTTGCCTGTGTCCATGTCTCCCTCTGTGTCCCCCGACGATGCTGTGGGCAGGGTGGAGAGACAGAAATGAATCAGACAGCTGTACACATCAGTCACATGAGTACAATCGACATAGGTAACACTGCATAGCCTGAAAAGGAAGATCCCTAACATCTACTAAACAAGGTACCGATGTAGGGCATGAAACACACAGTTGGTTGAGCCACCATGCCACTGAAATACCATGGAGAGCATGAGACAATAGCAAATGACAGGAAACGGAGTCTGACATAGCACCCAGGCCCTGGGGACAATCCAGCACTGCATCTGCACCACACAGTGTTGGCGAAAATACCGATGACCAGGGACCATATCCATGAACTTGAGACACATGCTGCATAGGTAATGCTGAAAACATGCCCAACATGACTCGGTCACTGCACATTGCGTGTGTGTCCAGACACATCACACACTGCCCAGACCCAGCAAGTAGAAATCAGGATTTGACACATAGGCATTGCCCGCACCAACAAGACCCTACACGAGGCAAATTGTTGAGACACAGGTGGCACCAACATCTCATAGTCTGGCTGATACACACAGGGGCAGGCAAAAAGCAAGAGTGTACGCCAAACAGCCAAGGTGCGCCTGTACAAATAATGAGGTACCAGTGCCCATCCTCAGATGAGTATAACAAGACACACAGGCACTGGCAACTGTGAGTATGTAGAAGGACAATCAGGTCAGGCTGCACAGTGGACACCTGTACAAAATAGCACGTCTATATACATGGTGACAGGGGACAATGGCACAGAGCACAACCTACGCTGTAGACACTGAGATTGTCCACGTTTATGATGACACATACACCACTGAGGAAAAGGTGCCCCAGGGGACAGTAGTGGGCACGCAACTACATGCTACTGAATGGTAATGACTGCAACACACGTCACCATCCCTGCACTATGTGTATCGCACACTCATGCACATCATGTCACAGGCCACTACATAGGACATGCGCGCTGCAAGGCATGACACATGAGAGACCAACTCCCATGTCTGGAGTCAGCATCAGTGCCAACTGACATGGAACCCACATGCAGTGAACTTGACAGTGCACAGGCAAGGTCCCACAACCTGTTACACACCACCCCCACACATGATGCTACAGTCATTGTTCTCGTGGACAAAGCGCCAGCCTACATCACCTTGTGAAGGAGTGACTACACACAGACCAGGGAACACATTGCAAGGAGGGGAAGGGTGGCAGGGGCACAGCGCTATACTGGGGCAAACAGGATCTGCACAGCACCTTTAAACCCTGCCAGTTAATTCATGCTACTGTGCCCTTACAAATGCCGGTGACACACAACAAACACACATGTACCTACCCCCTTCCGGCTGCTGCATCGCCTGTAAGCGCCTCTCCAGGTCTGGAAAGACCACCGGCAGCACACGCCTGTGGAGGTGGCTCAGACGGCGGCGGCCGCGGTTCTTGTGGCTCTCAGGTGAGTCCCCCAGCAGGAGCCGTGCAATCCTCCGCGTCCAGCACCGGATATCCTGCCAGCGTTTTCTCACCTGGGGCAGGCTCCGCCTCCGACCATCCACACCCCTCACGGCACTGACGGCGGTCAGCCAGATCTGCTCCTTGGCAGTGGCGCCTACCTGTGAGGAGGAACAAGTGACACCACATCAATACACCAGCCACATGTCACAGAGAGACATATGGGTACAAATTAGCTGGTTACAACAAGGCATGTCATGCAGCCAACGCATTGCACCTTTGTCATAGGGACATCATCCCCTGGTGAGGGAAAAAGCAGTACGTGCCACAGTGGGTACACAGGTGGAATGATGGCAATGTCACAATCAATGATCAAGGCTCACACTGTGCATCACACCCACCCCTCCTGTCTCAGGGCACTGCTGTGAGTGATAGGCCCCCACCCCTCCTGTCTCAGGGCACTGCTGTGAGTGATAGGCCCCCACCCCTCCTGTCTCAGGGCACTGCTGTGAGTGATAGGCCCCCACCCCTCCTGTCTCAGGGCACTGCTGTGAGTGATAGGCCCCCACCCCTCCTGTCTCAGGGCACTGCTGTGAGTGATAGGCCCCCACCCCTCCTGTCTCAGGGCACTGCTGGGAGACATCAGGCACCCCCCCCTGGGACCCCCCCAACAGTACATGGCATGTGTGTTACACCTGGACGCAATGGCAGAAGTCACAGTCACAACATAGGGACAGTCTGTGGCAGTGGCCTATGCACTCACCTGATACCCTGGTCGCCCATACAGCATGGAGTACTGTGGGAGGATCACATCCAGCAGAGCCATGTTCTCCTCCAGGGTGAATGGCTGTGTCCTCTCCACAGCCCTTGACATGGTTCCAGGGAATCAGTAGCAGCAGCTGGGTCGACGAATGCAAAGATGTGCAGGCAAGTGCTCCCTCATGGGACCTGGCTGCCTTATATGTGCCCTTCTGCCCAGTCTCATGCACAGGAGTACAGAGTGATTGGTCACTCACATTTGCATCCTATGTTTCCACCAATCCCTTCAAACCTAGCAGTCTGTGGGTTCTCTATCGGTTTCATTCTCCTGCATGATGTCAGCCCCACAAACACATTGCAACAAAGTAGAAGAATTCCAACTGACTTCTGCTGTGCACCTTCCAGAACAATTTCGAATTTTGAACTTGGTCTCCATGACAACCAGCATGCATGTAGGCCTTAATACTTGTCCCCTATGTAATTTGGAGCATCACACACAGGTACGGTGCGTTTCGGGGCCCTAGGGCACCCCAAATGCATGGCAACGGCCCGTACATGCATGCCTACGCTCTCCATCACTATGGGTCTGCACGCGTATGCGTACCCGTAGTGTTACGGACCGTACACACGCATGTACGCTCTCTATCACTATGGGTCTGCACGCGTATGCGTACCCGTAGTGTTACGGACCGTACACACGCATGTACGCTCTATATCACTATGGGTCTGCACGCGTATGCGTACTCGTAGTGATAGTGAGCGTACATGCGAGTGTACGGTCCGTACCACTACGGGTACGCATACGCATGCAGACCCATAGTGATAGTGAGCGTAGATGCGTGTGTACGGTCCGTACCACTACGGGTACGCATACGCGTGCAGACCCATAGTGATAGTGAGCGTAGATGCGTGTGTACGGTCCGTACCACTACGGGTACGCATACGCGTGCAGACCCATAGTGATAGTGAGCGTAGATGCGAGTGTACGGTCCGTACCACTACGGGTACGCATACGCGTGCAGACCCATAGTGATAGTGAGCGTAGATGCGAGTGTACGGTCCGTACCACTACGGGTACGCATACGCGTGCAGACCCATAGTGATAGGGCCGTACACACGCATCTACGCTCACTATCACTATGGGTCTGCACGCATATGCGTACCCGTAGTGGTACGGACCGTACACACGCATGTACACTCTATATCACTATGGGTCTGCACGCGTATGCGTACTCGTAGTGATAGTGAGCGTACATGCGAGTGTACGGTCCGTACCACTACGGGTACGCATACGCGTGCAGACCCATAGTGATAGTGAGCGTAGATGCGTGTGTACGGTCCGTACCACTACGGGTACGCATACGCGTGCAGACCCATAGTGATAGTGAGCGTAGATGCGAGTGTACGGTCCGTACCACTACGGGTACGCATACGCGTGCAGACCCATAGTGATAGTGAGCGTAGATGCGAGTGTACGGTCCGTGCCACTACGGGTACGCATACGCGTGCAGACCCATAGTGATAGGGCCGTACACACGCATCTACGCTCACTATCACTATGGGTCTGCACGCGTATGCGTACCCGTAGTGGTACGGAACGTACACACGCATCTACGCTCACTATCACTATGGGTCTGCACGCGTATGCGTACCCGTAGTGCTACGGACCGTACAAATGCCAGTACGCTCGCCATCACGATGGGTACACATACGGCAGCACTCCCACAGTGATTTGGGAACATGCACAGGCCCTCTCAGCAGCAGTACGGCGGTTTTTACACATCACTGTGGTGATAGGCGACACACATGTAGGAATAGGGCGGACATACTTGTCCATGGATGGACATACTTGTCCAGGAATGGACATCAAGGCATCGTCTGTGCATTACTACATGTGTGGGGCACAGGTGTCACAGGCTGTGATGTGGAACATGCCTCCTGAGTGGAGAAGGCACCAGATGTATGATGAGATGTGTACATGTGTACTGTGTGAGGGTGCAATGTGTGCCAGGCATGCCCTTGACTCCTTTGACATGTGTGCATGTGGGACTGCGCACTTGGGGTGAGCGTCACTGGCATGGCACGGACACCAACACACGGAAGTGTCCCATGATGCCCGGTACAGGGGTCATGACACATGACTTGTCACTACCCACAGTGCACAATGTGACTATGTCATATATGTGTCCGGGATTTACATCAGGTTGATGTTGTAGCACCCTCAAAAGCTGCAGCCGTTGCAGCAACCAACATGTGGCTGTGTGTAGATTGTCATTGCACACTGTTCCCAACACCATGCCACATGTGTTATCGGATGTGAGGTGCACATGTATGCATGGGACACGGAGTAGCGTGACAAGGCCATGTCAGCAAACTCACAAGGAATGTGTGGTGAGTCATGACATGTGCACCTTCATGGCAAGGTGTGTGGGCTGGACTAGTGTAATGTCATGTGACCTGTGGCTCCAGTGTTCCGCTACCAGTCTCTGCAATCGGCATCACACTTCTGCTGATGTGTGGGTGTATGTCACTCCTGTCTTGCGTCGGGCAGTGCACTTGCACTGGGACACAGCTATTTCCATGGCGTGGCATGGGGAGGTTCTCAATCACCGTGTGTAGCTGGGTCTTGGAAGGAGTGTCACCTTGCATCCATACGTGTCCTGGCCATGTAGCACATGCCTGACTCCCTATGTGGCATGTGTGTATTGCCAGATTTACATGTGCTCAGTAGACATGAGTTGTTCTCGTAGTGCACTCACTCTTCCTTGTCACTTCCAAATTACTGCAGAGCGCCTCCTGTTGCCCGAAGAATTCCAGACTTGGCTACCATGCAGGAGAATGACAGGATCCGGCTCTACCGCTTCACCCAACCGTTGATTCTGGAGCTGACGGCGAGACTGGCACCACACCTGCAACCGCAGCACAGGTATCCTACGGCACTGACACCCCAGCTGAAGGTAATGGCTGCCCTACATTTTCTTGCCACGGGTACCTTCCAAAATACCATAGCTCATGTTGGTGGCATGTCCCAGAGCATGTTCAGCGGTGTGCTGCATGATTTCTTGGAGGCCATGTTGATTCACCTGGATGACTTCATCAAGTTCCCAACCCCTGAACAGATGACTGAGGTCAAGCGTGGATTCTATGCCCTGGGAGGGATGCCCCATGTCATTGGGTCCATAGATGGGACACATGTAGGTTTGGTACCACCACACGCACGGGAGGTGGCGTACTGCAATCGGAAGCACTACCACTCCATCAATGCCCTTGTGGTGTGTCTGTCCAATATGGTGATTTCACATGTCTGTGCTCGTTTCCCAGGATCAGCACACGATGCCTACATCATGAGGCGTAGCGGGATGCCTGATATGATGATGCAGCTGCGCAACGAACGGGCATGTGTTGTTGGTGGGTACAGTCTGTCTGTCCTGTATTCTGTATAGCCGACCAGCACGACCGCTACACCAGTTCTAACGATGTCCATGTGCTTCGACGCTGGCTATCCCAACATGCCTTGGCTGCTGACACCTCTCCGCAACCCCATCACGCCGGCCCAGCTCCGCTATAACACCGCCCATGGCCGGACAAGGCGAGTGATAGAGAGGACGTTTGGCATGCTGAAGAGCCGATTCCGGTGCCTCCACAAGACCGGCGGTGCACTCCCTTATGCCCCGGCGAAGGTCTGCAAGATCTTCATGGTCTGCTGCATGCTGCACAACATGGCAGTTGAAAGAGCTGTGCCACTCATCCTGAATCAACATGACGAGGACCATCCACCCGTGGAGGACGAAGGGCTTGGCAATGGGGCTAGTGATGTGGAGGATGTGGAGCCGCAAGAGGACATCCGGACTCGGCTCATACGCGACTTCTTTGCTTAGTGGTGAGTACCAGGGTCTGAGTGTGCACGCATTGGTCCCCGTGTGGCATGCGTTGTGATGTGTGTCTCCACCTGCATGTATGACACGTGGGTCAGAGGTGTGTGTGGGTGTGTCACAGGAGTGATGGTGGCAGTGATGGTAGTATTTCCCCAGTCATAATTGTGACCTAGCATGTTGTCATCCATACATGTGTCGAGTAACTGCACATGCAAGTGGCTGTGCTTTTTGTGGCTGACTTCTTGTGTGTCTCTCTTCCCCAGGTACCTGCGCATGCCGTTTGCTGGTTGCATTGTTGTGGCACTGCTATTCCTCATGGACATGACATCGTGGGCTGACTCAGCGTTACAGGCACGGACACGTTTGGAAGTCTCCATGGGGTAAGGGATGCATCTGGGGTGTATTGGGTGTGGCAGTTGTTCACGATGTCTGCACACTGCCCCGGTCGGGGTTTGGTTCCTCTGCAGACATGTGGCATCCCCATGGGACACGACATGCAGCTGGGTACACCTGAATAGATGGGCTGCCTGGTTGTCAGTCATCAGTGATGGGATAGTGGATTGTGATGATGGCATCAATGTGTGTGACACTGCCCTCGGACACATACGGTTAACATTGTCTTGACATGGCGTGGGACTTCCACATCAGCGGATCTATGGTGTATGGCAGGCTCTCCGTGAGCAGCTGTGGGTGTTTAGCTGTTAGCCGACGCTTGTGTGCCAGTTCCATGGCTATCACGCATTTGTGCTGCAGAAGGGGGGTGCCAGTGTTGGAGCCACATGTTACTCCACATGATGTGTTCATGTGTACTTCAAGTTGCCTCTGCAATCCCAAAAACATGACTAATAAAGGTGTCCCTATGCCTCCAAGGTGCCTCTTCTCAGTCAATGCTGGTGTGTTGGCACGGTGCATCCTGCATGTCTGGCATGGTATTCCCTGATTGTGGCTATGTGTCAATGTGTCGAGTGGCAAGATGCAAGCTGTGTGTGTGTGCTGAGACTGTGTATTGGGCATGATGTCCATGACTGTGTGGGTATTGTGACATGTGCCATCCCCATGCATCCAACGTTGTCCATGACCCCATTCTCTGCATCCACCGGACTCAAGCTTGCAGGACATGGTTCTGCCACCTGTCTACACATACCTGGGTGCCCCCCAGGACACGGGCCAGGATCCCTGACCTCTGCGCATGACTGTTGCTGTACTCAATGTGTCAGTCAGCACGGTTGTTCGGCCACCCCCTCAGCTGGTTCTGACCATCACGGGTGTGTATGGTGCTCCATGTCTGTCTTGCCTAATAAACTGTGACCCATGTGTCCTGTGCCAGACTCAGGCCCCAGGGTGTGGATGGTTGAAGTGAACAGATGACTCAGGCATGTTTAGACTGTACAAGACACATGTTAGGTAATAATGCTACCAGCAGGCATCTACTCTTAATAGTGTGATTTATTATTGGGGGGGGGGGGGACAAAGTGAGGGGCTTTCCGGGATTAGGGAATCCAAAGTTCAGTAGGGGAGTTGGTGTCCTTGCCATTGGAAATCCTCAGAGTCCATGCCACAGTCTTTGTCAACATTGGTCAGCCAGTGACCAGCAGGGCCATGTGGCAGAGAATGTCTCTTGATGCTGTGATGCTGTTGCTCCAGTGGGCCAGGTGCCAGGCCAGGTGTCCTGGGAGATGGTGATGTAGCAGCCACCCTCACGGTCCTTTCCGTGGACGACCCGGCTTCCTGCGGGGAACCTCAGCAGCAGGCCGTGACGACGTCTGGGATGCTCCGTCGGATGTTTCCTCCTCCTCCTCCTGATCCCTCCCTGTGGGTGGTGATGTTCTCCGCCTTCTGGCACAGGGAGGGTCGGCCATGGTGTCGGCCATCCGACGGAGTGCAGCGTGAATCCCCTGGGACGCCGTCACTTGCTCAGCCTGTCTGTCCTCCATCCTCCGTTGGTGTACCTGTAGACAGGCTATTAGCTCCGCATGTTGCTGGGCCTGCTGGACCTTGATCCCCTCGAGGACGGACACAACCTGGGCCATGCCCGTGGTGTCCTGCCGGTATGAGTCCAGGATGTTACGGACATGGGAAAATACCGGATCCCCAGCCAACTGGTCAGGCTCGCGCCTCCGCCGTCCTCCACTCCCACCACCCCTGCCCACTTGCGTCTGGCCTGCACTTGTGGGAACATCGGGTCTCCGGGACCCCTGAGGGGTGGCATTGGCGTTGTCGCCTGCCTCCTCCTGGGTGCCCGGGACACCGTGTCCCTCCTGGCGAGCCTGGCTGCATTGTGGTGTTGGGGCAGGGATCCTGGGTGTCTCCTGGGATGTGGCAGGAGTGGGGGTGGTGGTTGGCACGGTTGTACCTGACGCAGGTGCTGCAGGTGGTTGGACACCAGAGGGGCCAGGTCGGTCGGGGTCGTCCGCAGAGTGGTGAGAGTGGTCGCTGCCGGTGGGATCGGTCTCCTGCAGATCCGGGTCCTGTGAGTGTTCCCCCCCAGTGTTGGGGGGTGCAGCACGACGTTGACCTGTGTGTGAGAGAGAAAATGTTAATTTTGATCCATGCAACATCCATGTTTCATCCGTAACAAAGTTGGCACATTTCCTCTTGGAATTAGGATCTGTCTTGCATTCCACTCACAGTGCACTTGTGCATGGGTGTGTCCCTTGGGCACCAATTTGGCCCCTTTAACTATGTGTGGCACAGTCTTACTTGCTGCGTCAAGTGTGACTGCAGTCAGCAGTGGAGTGTGCATGTGTGGCGAGCCATGCATTTGCGCCTTCCTTGTAGCACTGTACATGTGCACATGGAGTGGATCCACACACTTATATGATGCAGGTGGCTGTCCTTGTGCTCGTGTACAGGTTGTGACATGGCCCTGCGTTTTGCCATGATGAAGAGGGGGGTTCTGGCACTGGCCACCCTTGTCTACATGCACGCAGTCCACCTGCTGACGAGCAGACATTCCCACACACCAAAGGACTGATTTGCTCTCCCTGTGTCTCCCTCCTTCTCTGTCCCCCTCTCCCTCCCTCTCTGTCCCCCTCTCCCTCCCTCTCTGTCCCCCTCTCCCTCCCTCTGTGTGTCAGCCTCCTCCCTCTGTCCATCTTCCTGTGTCTCCCTCCCTCTCTGTCCCCCTCTCCCTCCCTCTCTGTCCCCCTCTCCCTCCCTCTGTGTGTCAGCCTCCTCCCTCTGTCCATCTTCCTGTGTCTCCCTCCCTCTCTCTGTCCCCCTCTCCCTCCCTCTCTGTCCCCCTCTCCCTCCCTCTGTGTGTCAGCCTCCTCCCTCTGTCCGTCTTCCTGTGTCTCCCTCCCTCTCTGTCCCCCTCTCCCTCCCTCTCTGTCCCCCTCTCCCTCCATCTGTGTGTCAGCCTCCTCCCTCCCTCCGTGTGTCAGCCTCCTCCCTCTGTCCGTCTCCCTCCCTCTCAGTCCCCCTCTCCCTCCCTCTGTGTCCCCCTCTCCCTCCCTCCGTGTGTCACCCTCTGTCACCTTGGCCCAGCTTCCTGGGCACACACTGTTAGCAGATCTTTGAGTGGCCCTTGGCCTGTTGATGTGAGTTTGTTTCTGATCTCCAGGCACCCATTTTGTCTGCTGTGTGTCTGTGCGCTGCTGCTGTGGTGGTGTGTGCTGCCACTCTTTCACAATGTTGGCTGTTCATTAGCTGCTGTCATGTGCAAAACAGTGCCTTCACCCCCATGTGTTGATGCAAGGCGTCCGCCATTTGCTGGCAAGTCATTCCTGTGTTGGGACACAGTGTTTGTCTGGCTGTGACCTAGGCCATATGGGCAGAGGGCATTGTTGTCTGCTTTGGAGTCGCACTATGTGATTTTTAGTGCCCAGCCTCCCGCCATCCGGGTTACCGTGTCATGTGTTGTTGTCTTCTGTGGCCTGTGACTTGACATTGTCCAGCTGGGTGCATGGGGCATGGTGGCAGCAGTGGCATGTGCCTGCTCATGGAGTGTGGTTGAGTCATGCGATGGCTTGTGGTGGTTGCGTGCCTGTTATTAATTTTGGTTGTGGTTGCAGTTCCCCCCATGTGAGGTGCGTTGTTTGTGTACTCACCCGGGTCTCGGAGTCCTTCTACTCCTTCAACTGCCTCCACCGGCAGTATGGCCATCACCCTCTCCTCCCAGGGATGGTACTGTACGGCTCTGCGGGAGGGCCCTCCTCCGGTGGCGTTGGCCTGGTCGTGTTCCTCCTGCCTCTTGGCTCTGACCCTCCTCCGCAGATCGTACCACCTGTTCTGGCAATCCTGCTTGGTCCTCCTGGTGTCCGCAACAGCATTCACAGCATCGACGATGGTCTGCCACATGGCTGTTTTGGCTGCCTGGCTGGTGCTTCTGACCAATGTTCCAAAGATCTGTGGCTCGACTCTGAGGATTTGATCAACAAGGACCTCCAACTCTCGGTGACTGAACTTTGGATTCTTGGTAGTGGGCATGGTGAGGGGTGTGGGTGGGGATGGTGTGGGTGTGGGGGGTGTGTGGATGTTGGGGGGGGGTGTGGATGGTTGTGTGTGTGTGTGAATGTGATGAGAGGGTGTTTGTGAGGGTGGTCGTGTGAAGGTGTGCAAGTGTAAGATGTGGTGTAGCTTGTAGTCTGGTTCTGTGGTGTCTGGCAGCAGTGAGTCTGTTGCAAAGGCTCATGGTTTGTGTGTGTGGGCCCTTTTCATTGGTCCATGGGTGGGTGTGGCAGTGTTTGAATTTTGGGTGGGTGTGTTATAAGGAGTGGTGGTGTATTGGGCCTCTGTTTGTTTTTGACAGTTGCAGGTCAGTGATTGTGTTATTTTAGTGGTTGTTGGCCATGTTTAGTGGCTGTGTGCCTTTCGAATGGTGTATTCTTGTGTTGTTTTGTTTTGTCCTTGTTGTGTACGTGCGTTTTGAGCGTGTGTACGGTGTGTACATGGGCCATTTGGTTGTACGATTATGTCCTTGTGTGTGGCTTTGTACGACTCGTACATGCGGTTGTGATGTTGGGGCATGGGGTGCGCTCCGTACTTAGGAGGTTGTGTTGGGGGTGCGCCAGGAACTACTGGGGTGTACATGGACGGTGGTACGACACGTACAGGGGTGGGGGGGTGTACATTGACGTTGGTACGACACGTACAGGGGTGGGGGGGTGTACATTGACGGTGGTACGACACGTACTGGGGTGGGGGTGGGGCTCGAACGTACTGGGGTGTAGGTTCACGGTGGTACGACACGTACTGGGGTGGGGGTACGACTGGAACGTACTGGGGTGTACATGGACGGTGGTACGACACGTACAGGGGTGGGGGGGGTGTACATTGACGTTGGTACGACAAGTACAGGGGTGGAGGGGTGTACATTGACGGTGGTACGACACGTACTGGGGTGGGGGTGGGGCTCGAACGTACTGGGGTGTAGGTTCACGGTGGTACGACACGTACAGGGGTGGGGGGGTGTACATTGACGGTGGTACGACACGTACTGGGGTGGGGGTACGACTGGAACGTACTGGGGTGTACATGGACGGTGGTACGACACGTACAGGGGTGGGGGGGTGTACATTGACGGTGGTACGACACGTACAGGGGTGGGGGGGTGTACATTGACGGTGGTACGACACGTACTGGGGTGGGGGTACGACTGGAACGTACTGGGGTGTAGGTACACGGTGGTACGACACGTACTGGGGTGGGGGTACGACTGGAACGTACTGGGGTGTAGGTACACGGTGGTACGACACGTACTGGGGTGGGGGTATGACTGGAACGTACTGGGGTGTAGGTACACGGTGGTACGACACGTACTGGGGTGGGGGTACGACTGGAACGTACTGGGGTGTACATGGACGGTGGTACGACACGTACAGGGGTGGGGGGGTGTACATTGACGTTGGTACGACAAGTACAGGGGTGGGGGGGTGTACATTGACGGTGGTACGACACGTACTGGGGTGGGGGTGGTGCTCGAACGTACTGGGGTGTAGGTTCATGGTGGTACGACACGTACAGGGGTGGGGGGGTGTACATTGACGGTGGTACGACACGTACTGGGGTGGGGGTACGACTGGAACGTACTGGGGTGTACATGGACGGTGGTACGACACGTACAGGGGTGGGGGTTTACATTGACGGTGGTACGACACGTACTGGGGTGGGGGTGGGGCTCGAACGTACTGGGGTGTAGGTTCACGGTGGTACGACACGTACAGGGGTGGGGGGGTGTACATTGACGGTGGTACGACACGTACTGGGGTGGGGGTACGACTGGAACGTACTGGGGTGTACATGGACGGTGGTACGACACGTACAGGGGTGGGGGGGTGTACATTGACGGTGGTACGACACGTACAGGGGTGGGGGGGTGTACATTGATGGTGGTACGACACGTACTGGGGTGGGGGTACGACTGGAACGTACTGGGGTGTAGGTACACGGTGGTACGACACGTACTGGGGTGGGGGTACGACTGGAACGTACTGGGGTGTAGGTACACGGTGGTACGACACGTACTGGGGTGGGGGTACGACTGGAACGTACTGGGGTGTAGGTACACGGTGGTACGACACGTACTGGGGTGGGGGTTCGACTGGAACGTACTGGGGTGTACCTAGGCGGGTGGGGGTATACATATACGGGGGGTACGTGTCGGACGTACGGGGGCTGGGGGGAGTGTTGGGCGCGTATGCGGGCACATGTCTCAATGGTTGCTGTAGGAGTTCGGTGCGGACGGTGTTTTTTCCATACGGTTGTAACCTCGGATGCACGGGATGGATCGTGATTCCTCGGTCGGACTTGGATTTTCACGTTTGTAAGGTAAATCGTCCGAGGACGTGTCGGACACATTTTCCGACCCGAGGACGTGTGGGGAATGATTCCCAGTGCGGTTCGTATGGACTTTTTACCATGCGAATCGTGATTGCCAGTTCGTACGGCACTTGTACGATTCGTACGGTAAAAAGACCCGATACGAGTCGCACGGGGGAATTTTTTACCGGATCGTGATCGGCACCTATGGTGCCGATCACGATCCTGCAAAAACCGGGTACGAACCGTCGGACGGAGCACAATCTCCGCCCGACGCGTACCCGGTCGTCAATTTTCACAAACAAGGAATTACGATTCGCACGGGTACACCATTACCGTACGAATCGTAAAAAAGCCAGACCGAACAAAAAAACACCTACCAATGCGATCCGGGAAAGCGCCGACCTGACGTCGGGACGCTCGCAGCCAGCCATTCACGACCCAGGAATCACGATTCGCACCGACGTCACCCCGCACGGCGAATATTTTGCGGCAGCCAAAAACTGCCGGGAAATCAGGACGACGCGAACAAGGACCACCAGTACGCGACGGACAGACGACGACGCGAACAAGGAGGACCAGTACGTGACGGACACACAGGACGACGCCACCAAGGAGGACCCGTACGCGACAGGACGACGCGATCAAGGAGGACCCGTACGCGACAGGACGACGCGAGCAAGGAGTACCAGTACGCGACGGACAGACATGGACCCGAACCTACGAGTCATCCCTGCCCTCATAGCAGTACACCTCCTCTACAGGTTACGACGCAGACGCCGCAGAAGGTCAGAATAACTAAGGGAGGGGGGAAAGTGGGGTGGGGTGGGGGTGGCACGACCAGGGCAGGCCACAAAACAACCACATAAGTCACACACCACACATGGCCTGGACATACCTGACTCCCATGCCCTGGTCACCACGAGGGGGTGGGGGCGTGTCCTGATAAGCCAGCGACCGCCACAACGGAAGTCCGTCACCACGCGAACCGGCAACACAACCAGACAGGTACGTCCCGTACCCACGCCTGAAGAGCGTGGGTACGAGTCGGACCACGCCCACACACGTCACCCCAACAATGGCGGGACGGATCGCACCCACGTGGCAAAGGCCTGGGTACGGGCCGCACAAACATCACATAGCGTGGGGACGGATATGTACGGACCCTACCCCCACCCCGTATGCAAGGAGCGTACCCCCCACCCCAACAGTGTTAGTACGACCCGTACCCCCACCCGCGGACGTACGGAGCGTACCCCCACCCCAACAGTGTAAGTTCGACCCGTACCCTCACCCGCGTATGCATGGAGCGTACCCCCCATGCCAACAGTGTAAGTACGACTCGAACCCCCACCCGCGGACTCACGGACCGTACCCCCACCCCAACAGTGTAAGTTCGACCCGTACCCTCACCCACGTATGCATGGAGCGTACCCCCCATGCCAACAGTGTAAGTACGACTCGAACCCCCACCCGCGGACTCACGGACCGTACCCCCACCCCAACAGTGTAAGTACGACCCGTACCCCCACCCGCGAATGCAAGGAGCGTACCCCCCAGCCCAACAGCGTAAGTTCGACCCATACCCTCACCCGCGAATGCAAGGAGCGTACCCCCCAGCCCAACAGTGTAAGTACGACCCGTACCCCCACCCGCGAATGCAAGGAGCGTACCCCCCAGCCCAACAGTGTAAGTACGACCCGTACCCCCACCCGCGAATGCAAGGAGCGTACCCCCCAGCCCAACAGCGTA
Source organism: Triturus cristatus (assembly GCF_964204655.1). NCBI lineage: Eukaryota > Metazoa > Chordata > Amphibia > Caudata > Salamandridae > Triturus > Triturus cristatus. The sequence goes on along the minus strand of NC_140590.1, from coordinate 906,563,736 downwards.
AGTACGACCCGTACCCCCACCCGCGAATGCACGGACCGTACCCGCACCCCAACAGTGTAAGTACGACCCGTACCCCCACCCGCGAATGCAAGGAGCGTACCCCCCAGCCCAACAGCGTAAGTTCGACCCGTACCCTCACCCGCGAATGCAAGGAGCGTACCCCCCAGCCCAACAGTGTAAGTACGACCCGTACCCCCACCCGCGAATGCAAGGAGCGTACCCCCCAGCCCAACAGCGTAAGTACGACCCGTACCCCCACCCGCGAATGCAAGGAGCGTACCCCCCAGCCCAACAGTGTAAGTACGACCCGTACCCCCACCCGCAAATGCAAGGAGCGTACCCCCAGCCCAACAGTGTAAGTACGACCCGTACCCCCACCCGCGTATGCAAGGAGCGTACCCCCCATGCCAACAGTGTAAGTACGACCCGTACCCCCACCCGCGGACGTACGGAGCGTACCCCCACCCCAACAGTGTAAGTTCGACCCGTACCCTCACCCGCGTATGCATGGAGCGTACCCCCACCACACCAGTGTAAGTAGACTCGTACCCTCACCTCGAATGCATTGAGCGTACCCCCACCGTGTATGTGCCAAGCGTACATATCCTGAAATCGGAGGTGTGTGTGCAGAGTCCACCCAGCAGTGCCCTGAGACAGGAGGGGTGGTTGCCTATCACTCCCAGCAGTGCCCTGAGACAGGAGGGGTGGGTGCCTATCACTCCCAGCAGTGCCCTGAGACAGGAGGGGTGGGTGTGGAGTCCTCCCAGCTGTGCCCAGAGACAGGAGGGGTGGGTGTGGAGTCCTCCCAGCAGTGCCCTGAGACAGGAGGGGTGTGTGCAGAGTCCTCCCAGCAGTGCCCTGAGACAGGAGGGGTGGGTGCCTATCACTCCCAGCAGTGCCCTGAGACAGGAGGGGTGTGTGCAGAGTCCTCCCAGCAGTGCCCTGAGACAGGAGGGGTGTGTGCAGAGTCCTCCCAGCAGTGCCCTGAGACAGGAGGGGTGGGTTCCTATCACTCCCAGCAGTGCCCTGAGACAGGAGGGGTGTGTGCAGAGTCCTCCCAGCAGTGCCCTGAGACAGGAGGGGTGGGTGCCTATCACTCCCAGCAGTGCCCTGAGACAGGAGGGGTGTGTGCAGAGTCCTCCCAGCAGTGCCCTGAGACAGGAGGGGTGGGTGCCTATCACTCCCAGCAGTGCCCTGAGACAGGAGGGGTGGGTGTGGAGTCCTCCCACCAGTGCCCTGAGACAGGAGGGGTGTAACACATGTGTGTGAGGCCAGAATTATCCACATGCATACTGGCTACAAGGGAACATGTCCCCATGAACTCATGTCAACAGACTCCACACACAAGTACAGTGATCATCAAGGATGCCACGATTGTTGCAGGTGGAGACATGGCCCTGCATGCATGGCCAAAGTAGAAGGGCTCCGTCACACACACAGCTCATGTAGACACAGCTCTGCGCTAAACATTGGGAACACCCTGCAGGGAAGAAAGCTGGGTACACAGAGGAAGGAATACACCCTGGGACAAGTGCACCATGCAGTAACTGCTTACATGAACAAAGAAAGTTAGCCAACACCTTGTGATGGCACACAGATCCCAGGGTCCCACCAATGAGCAGTACACTACTACATATCCCACACACCCAAACCCTTACACACCACCAAAAACCATGTAGCAGCCCCACCAACACCAATACCAGCATAGCAGTAGTGTGATAATGAAAACAAAATTAAGCTTTATTCAGCATGAGCACAATGTCCGTGGATCGCAGGCAGTTCAATCTTCACAAAGCCCATAGGGCAGTCAATGATTCTCAGCTGGATGGGGGACACAGTGGGATGCGTGTCCCCTACCTTGCCTGCACAGTCAAATGGCATCGTCTTCCACACTGGTGAGGGCATCAGGGGTGGGGGAAGCAACAGGCACCGCAGGGACATCAGGGCAAAGGGGCGGCGTTGTGGGTGCAGGGATGGAGGACTCCACCACAGGGGGTGGGTCAGTGCCAAAGGCGGAGGCCAGGATGGCACTACACACCTTTGCAAGGTCCTCCAGGGAGTCCCCTGCACCCGAAGGGACCTCAGGCCCCAAGGAGGGGGGGGGTCAGAGGGATGGGTCGCAGCGCCACCGGGGGAGGGTGGAGACAGGGGGGGAGACTCAACCACCCTGACCGGGGACCTCCTTGACCGCTTGCGTGGTGGTGTAACTGTGGGGCTCAGGGACAGAGCGGCCATGAAGGAGTCCTTGGGGGAGATGTGGCCAGGAGAGCTGAGGGGAGGGGATTTGGAGGGAGTGGACTGGGTGGAATGCGGACTCCCACTATGGCTGCATGTCACACGTTTGCCCCCCGACCCAGTGGGTGTGCCTACCTCACCCTGTGTGTGCGTGTCAGGAGGAGTGCGGTGGACCTTCCCTGCAGGTGTGGTGCCCGTGTCCGTTGATGTGGGTGCATGCCGACGTCTGGGTGTATGTGGGACAGGCATGGGAGTGGGAAGTGTGGATGGGGCAGGGGTAGGTGGGGGGAGGTCGCGCTGCAGGAGACCCACTGCTGCAGTCAGTGTGGAGTCGATGGACCTCAGCAAGTTGCGTTGGTCAGCCTGCGATGAATGAATGCCCTCCAAGAAAGCCTCGATGTTGGTGAGGGTTTTGCCGTGGGCATGGAGGACATTAAGGATCGCAGCCTGACCAACCTGCAGTTGCCGCTGGATGTCCACAGACTCTGCATTGGCGGCAGCAGTGGAGACAGGGGCAGGGGGTGCGGTGCCTGGCAGGAAGGAGACATGCTGTGACCGGGCACGCTGGGAAGGGACACGAGCAAGTGGGAGGCGGCTGGTGGGAACTGAGGGGGCGGTGCGAGGTGTTGTTCCGCTGTCAGCTGCTGGTGCAGCCACCGCCCACTCGGAGACATCCTCCTCGGACCTGTCAGCTTCGTATTCTGACGTGCCAGTCGACAGGTCCTCGGCCGCACTATCCTCCACCTCTGTCCCACTCGATGTGCCAGCCCCGATGTCACGGCTGGCACTGGTGCTCGGTCCCTCCGCCTTGCCTGTGTCCATGTCTCCCTCTGTGTCCCCCGACGATGCTGTGGGCAGGGTGGAGAGACAGAAATTTATCAGACAGCTGTACACATCAGTCACATGAGTACAATCGACATAGGTAACACTGCATAGCCTGAAAAGGAAGATCCCTAACATCTACTAAACAAGGTACCGATGTAGGGCATGAAACACACAGTTGGTTGAGCCACCATGCCACTGAAATACCATGGAGAGCATGAGACAATAGCAAATGACAGGAAACGGAGTCTGACATAGCACCCAGGCCCTGGGGACAATCCAGCACTGCATCTGCACCACACAGCGTTGGCGAAAATACCGATGACCAGGGACCATATCCATGAACTTGAGACACATGCTGCATAGGTAATGCTGAAAACATGCCCAACATGACTCGGTCACTGCACATTGCGTGTGTGTCCAGACACATCACACACTGCCCAGACCCAGCAAGTAGAAATCAGGATTTGACACATAGGCATTGCCCGCACCAACAAGACCCTACACGAGGCAAATTGTTGAGACACAGGTGGCACCAACATCTCATAGTCTGGCTGATACACACAGGGGCAGGCAAAAAGCAAGAGTGTACGCCAAACAGCCAAGGTGCGCCTGTACAAATAATGAGGTACCAGTGCCCATCCTCAGATGAGTATAACAAGACACACAGGCACTGGCAACTGTGAGTATGTAGAAGGACAATCAGGTCAGGCTGCACAGTGGACACCTGTACAAAATAGCACTTCTATATACATGGTGACAGGGGACAATGGCACAGAGCACAACCTACGCTGTAGACACTGAGATTGTCCACGTTTATGATGACACATACACCACTGAGGAAAAGGTGCCCCAGGGGACAGTAGTGGGCACGCAACTACATGCTACTGAATGGTAATGACTGCAACACACGTCACCATCCCTGCACTATGTGTATCGCACACTCATGCACATCATGTCACAGGCCACTACATAGGACATGCGCGCTGTAAGGCATGACACATGAGAGACCAACTCCCATGTCTGGAGTCAGCATCAGTGCCAACTGACATGGAACCCACATGCAGTGAACTTGACAGTGCACAGGCAAGGTCCCACAACCTGTTACACACCACCCCCACACATGATGCTACAGTCATTGTTCTCGTGGACAAAGCGCCAGCCTACATCACCTTGTGAAGGAGTGACTACACACAGACCAGGGAACACATTGCAAGGAGGGGAAGGGTGGCAGGGGCACAGCGCTATACTGGGGCAAACAGGATCTGCACAGCACCTTTAAACCCTGCCAGTTAATTCATGTTACTGTGCCCTTACAAATGCCGGTGACACACAACAAACACACATGTACCTACCCCCTTCCGGCTGCTGCATCGCCTGTAAGCGCCTCTCCAGGTCTGGAAAGACCACCGGCAGCACACGCCTGTGGAGGTGGCTCAGACGGCGGCGGCCGCGGTTCTTGTGGCTCTCAGGTGAGTCCCCCAGCAGGAGCCGTGCAATCCTCCGCGTCCAGCACCGGATATCCTGCCAGCGTTTTCTCACCTGGGGCAGGCTCCACCTCCGACCATCCACACCCCTCACGGCACTGACGGCGGTCAGCCAGATCTGCTCCTTGGCAGTGGCGCCTACCTGTGAGGAGGAACAAGTGACACCACATCAATACACCAGCCACATGTCACAGAGAGACATATGGGTACAAATTAGCTGGTTACAACAAGGCATGTCATGCAGCCAACGCATTGCACCTTTGTCATAGGGACATCATCCCCTGGTGAGGGAAAAAGCAGTACGTGCCACAGTGGGTACACAGGTGGAATGATGGCAATGTCACAATCAATGATCAAGGCTCACACTGTGCATCACACCCACCCCTCCTGTCTCAGGGCACTGCTGTGAGTGATAGGCCCCCACCCCTCCTGTCTCAGGGCACTGCTGTGAGTGATAGGCCCCCACCCCTCCTGTCTCAGGGCACTGCTGTGAGTGATAGGCCCCCACCCCTCCTGTCTCAGGGCACTGCTGTGAGTGATAGGCCCCCACCCCTCCTGTCTCAGGGCACTGCTGGGAGACATCAGGCACCCCCCCCCCTGGGACCCCCCCAACAGTACATGGCATGTGTGTTACACCTGGACGCAATGGCAGAAGTCACAGTCACAACATAGGGACAGTCTGTGGCAGTGGCCTATGCACTCACCTGATACCCTGGTCGCCCATACAGCATGGAGTACTGTGGGAGGATCACATCCAGCAGAGCCATGTTCTCCTCCAGGGTGAATGGCTGTGTCCTCTCCACAGCCCTTGACATGGTTCCAGGGAATCAGTAGCAGCAGCTGGGTCGACGAATGCAAAGATGTGCAGGCAAGTGCTCCCTCATGGGACCTGGCTGCCTTATATGTGCCCTTCTGCCCAGTCTCATGCACAGGAGTACAGAGTGATTGGTCACTCACATTTGCATCCTATGTTTCCACCAATCCCTTCAAACCTAGCAGTCTGTGGGTTCTCTATCGGTTTCATTCTCCTGCATGATGTCAGCCCCACAAACACATTGCAACAAAGTAGAAGAATTCCAACTGACTTCTGCTGTGCACCTTCCAGAACAATTTCGAATTTTGAACTTGGTCTCCATGACAACCAGCATGCATGTAGGCCTTAATACTTGTCCCCTATGTAATTTGGAGCATCACACACAGGTACGGTGCGTTTCGGGGCCCTAGGGCACCCCAAATGCATGGCAACGGCCCGTACATGCATGCCTACGCTCTCCATCACTATGGGTCTGCACGCGTATGCGTACCCGTAGTGTTACGGACCGTACACACGCATGTACGCTCTCTATCACTATGGGTCTGCACGCGTATGCGTACCCGTAGTGTTACGGACCGTACACACGCATGTACGCTCTATATCACTATGGGTCTGCACGCGTATGCGTACTCGTAGTGATAGTGAGCGTACATGCGAGTGTACGGTCGGTACCACTACGGGTACGCATACGCGTGCAGACCCATAGTGATAGTGAGCGTAGATGCGTGTGTACGGTCCGTACCACTACGGGTACGCATACGCGTGCAGACCCATAGTGATAGTGAGCGTAGATGCGTGTGTACGGTCCGTACCACTACGGGTACGCATACGCGTGCAGACCCATAGTGATAGTGAGCGTAGATGCGAGTGTACGGTCCGTACCACTACGGGTACGCATACGCGTGCAGACCCATAGTGATAGTGAGCGTAGATGCGAGTGTACGGTCCGTACCACTACGGGTACGCATACGCGTGCAGACCCATAGTGATAGGGCCGTACACACGCATCTACGCTCACTATCACTATGGGTCTGCACGCGTATGCGTACCCGTAGTGGTACGGAACGTACACACGCATCTACGCTCACTATCACTATGGGTCTGTACGCATATGCGTACCCGTAGTGCTACGGACCGTACAAATGCCAGTACGCTCGCCATCACGATGGGTACACATACGGCAGCACTCCCACAGTGATTTGGGAACATGCACAGGCCCTCTCAGCAGCCGTACGGCGGTTTTTACACATCACTGTGGTGATAGGCGACACACATGTAGGAATAGGGCGGACATACTTGTCCATGGATGGACATACTTGTCCAGGAATGGACATCAAGGCATCGTCTGTGCATTACTACATGTGTGGGGCACAGGTGTCACAGGCTGTGATGTGGAACATGCCTCCTGAGTGGAGAAGGCACCAGATGTATGATGAGATGTGTACATGTGTACTGTGTGAGGGTGCAATGTGTGCCAGGCATGCCCTTGACTCCTTTGACATGTGTGCATGTGGGACTGCACACTTGGGGTGAGCGTCACTGGCATGGCACGGACACCAACACACGGAAGTGTCCCATGATGCCCGGTACAGGGGTCATGACACATGACTTGTCACTACCCACAGTGCACAATGTGACTATGTCATATATGTGTCCGGGATTTACATCAGGTTGATGTTGTAGCACCCTCAAAAGCTGCAGCCGTTGCAGCAACCAACATGTGGCTGTGTGTAGATTGTCATTGCACACTGTTCCCAACACCATGCCACATGTGTTATCGGATGTGAGGTGCACATGTATGCATGGGACACGGAGTAGTGTGACAAGGCCATGTCAGCAAACTCACAAGGAATGTGTGGTGAATCATGACATGTGCACCTTCATGGCAAGGTGTGTGGGCTGGACTAGTGTAATGTCATGTGACCTGTGGCTCCAGTGTTCCGCTACCAGTCTCTGCAATCGGCATCACACTTCTGCTGATGTGTGGGTGTATGTCACTCCTGTCTTGCGTCGGGCAGTGCACTTGCACTGGGACACAGCTATTTCCATGGCGTGGCATGGGGAGGTTCTCAATCACCGTGTGTAGCTGGGTCTTGGATGGAGTGTCACCTTGCATCCATACGTGTCCTGGCCATGTAGCACATGCCTGACTCCCTATGTGGCATGTGTGTATTGCCAGATTTACATGTGCTCAGTAGACATGAGTTGTTCTCGTAGTGCACTCACTCTTCCTTGTCACTTCCAAATTACTGCAAAGCGCCTCCTGTTGCCCGAAGAATTCCAGACTTGGCTACCATGCAGGAGAATGACAGGATCCGGCTCTACCGCTTCACCCAACCGTTGATTCTGGAGCTGATGGCGAGACTGGCACCACACCTGCAACCGCAGCACAGGTATCCTACGGCACTGACACCCCAGCTGAAGGTAATGGCTGCCCTACATTTTCTTGCCACGGGTACCTTCCAAAATACCATAGCTCATGTTGGTGGCATGTCCCAGAGCATGTTCAGCGGTGTGCTGCATGATTTCTTGGAGGCCATGTTGATTCACCTGGATGACTTCATCAAGTTCCCAACCCCTGAACAGATGACTGAGGTCAAGCGTGGATTCTATGCCCTGGGAGGGATGCCCCATGTCATTGGGTCCATAGATGGGACACATGTAGGTTTGGTACCACCACACGCACGGGAGGTGGCGTACCGCAATCGGAAGCACTACCACTCCATCAATGCCCTTGTGGTGTGTCTGTCCAATATGGTGATTTCACATGTCTGTGCTCGTTTCCCAGGATCAGCACACGATGCCTACATCATGAGGCGTAGCGGGATGCCTGATATGATGATGCAGCTGCGCAACGAACGGGCATGTGTTGTTGGTGGGTACAGTCTGTCTGTCCTGTATTCTGTATAGCCGACCAGCACGACCGCTACACCAGTTCTAACGATGTCCATGTGCTTCCCATGTAGGGGACGCTGGCTATCCCAACATGCCTTGGCTGCTGACACCTCTCCGCAACCCCATCACGCCGGCCCAGCTCCGCTATAACACCGCCCATGGCCGGACAAGGCGAGTGATAGAGAGGACGTTTGGCATGCTGAAGAGCCGATTCCGGTGCCTCCACAAGACCGGCGGTGCACTCCCTTATGCCCCGGCGAAGGTCTGCAAGATCTTCATGGTCTGCTGCATGCTGCACAACATGGCAGTTGAAAGAGCTGTGCCACTCATCCTGAATCAACATGACGAGGACCATCCACCCGTGGAGGACGAAGGGCTTGGCAATGGGGCTAGTGATGTGGAGGATGTGGAGCCGCAAGAGGACATCCGGACTCGGCTCATACGCGACTTCTTTGCTTAGTGGTGAGTACCAGGGTCTGAGTGTGCACGCATTGGTCCCCGTGTGGCATGCGTTGTGATGTGTGTCTCCACCTGCATGTATGACACGTGTGTCAGAGGTGTGTGTGGGTGTGTCACAGGAGTGATGGTGGCAGTGATGGTAGTATTTCCCCAGTCATAATTGTGACCTAGCATGTTGTCATCCATACATGTGTCGAGTAACTGCACATGCAAGTGGCTGTGCTTTTTGTGGCTGACTTCTTGTGTGTCTCTCTTCCCCAGGTACCTGCGCATGCCGTTTGCTGGTTGCATTGTTGTGGCACTGCTATTCCTCATGGACATGACATCGTGGGCTGACTCAGCGTTACAGGCACGGACACGTTTGGAAGTCTCCATGGGGTAAGGGATGCATCTGGGGTGTATTGGGTGTGGCAGTTGTTCACGATGTCTGCACACTGCCCCGGTCGGGGTTTGGTTCCTCTGCAGACATGTGGCATCCCCATGGGACACGACATGCAGCTGGGTACACCTGAATAGATGGGCTGCCTGGTTGTCATTCATCAGTGATGGGATAGTGGATTGTGATGATGGCATCAATGTGTGTGACACTGCCCTCGGACACATACGGTTAACATTGTCTTGACATGGCGTGGGACTTCCACATCAGCGGATCTATGGTGTATGGCAGGCTCTCCGTGAGCAGCTGTGGGTGTTTAGCTGTTAGCCGACGCTTGTGTGCCAGTTCCATGGCTATCACGCATTTGTGCTGCAGAAGGGGGGTGCCAGTGTTGGAGCCACATGTTACTCCACATGATGTGTTCATGTGTACTTCAAGTTGCCTCTGCAATCCCAAAAACATGACTAATAAAGGTGTCCCTATGCCTCCAAGGTGCCTCTTCTCAGTCAATGCTGGTGTGTTGGCACGGTGCATCCTGCATGTCTGGCATGGTATTCCCTGATTGTGGCTATGTGTCAATGTGTCGAGTGGCAAGATGCAAGCTGTGTGTGTGTGCTGAGACTGTGTATTGGGCATGATGTCCATGACTGTGTGGGTATTGTGACATGTGCCATCCCCATGCATCCAACGTTGTCCATGACCCCATTCTCTGCATCCACCGGACTCAAGCTTGCAGGACATGGTTCTGCCACCTGTCTACACATACCTGGGTGCCCCCCAGGACACGGGCCAGGATCCCTGACCTCTGCGCATGACTGTTGCTGTACTCAATGTGTCTGTCAGCACGGTTGTTCGGCCACCCCCTCAGCTGGTTCTGACCATCACGGGTGTGTATGGTGCTCCATGTCTGTCTTGCCTAATAAACTGTGACCCATGTGTCCTGTGCCAGACTCAGGCCCCAGGGTGTGGATGGTTGAAGTGAACAGATGACTCAGGCATGTTTAGACTGTACAAGACACATGTTAGGTAATAATGCTACCAGCAGGCATCTACTCTTAATAGTGTGATTTATTATTGGGGGGGGGGGGACAAAGTGAGGGGCTTTCCGGGATAAGGGAATCCAAAGTTCAGTAGGGGAGTTGGTGTCCTTGCCATTGGAAATCCTCAGAGTCCATGCCACAGTCTTTGTCAACATTGGTCAGCCAGTGACCAGCAGGGCCATGTGGCAGAGAATGTCTCTTGATGCTGTGATGCTGTTGCTCCAGTGGGCCAGGTGCCAGGCCAGGTGTCCTGGGAGATGGTGATGTAGCAGCCACCCTCACGGTCCTTTCCGTGGACGACCCGGCTTCCTGCGGGGAACCTCAGCAGCAGGCCGTGACGACGTCTGGGATGCTCCGTCGGATGTTTCCTCCTCCTCCTCCTGATCCCTCCCTGTGGGTGGTGATGTTCTCCGCCTTCTGGCACAGGGAGGGTCGGCCATGGTGTCGGCCATCCGACGGAGTGCAGCGTGAATCCCCTGGGACGCCGTCACTTGCTCAGCCTGTCTGTCCTCCATCCTCCGTTGGTGTACCTGTAGACAGGCTATTAGCTCCGCATGTTGCTGGGCCTGCTGGACCTTGATCCCCTCGAGGACAGACACAACCTGGGCCATGCCCGTGGTGTCCTGCCGGTATGAGTCCAGGATGTTACGGACATGGGAAAATACCGGATCCCCAGCCAACTGGTCAGGCTCGCGCCTCCGCCGTCCTCCACTCCCACCACCCCTGCCCACTTGCGTCTGGCCTGCACTTGTGGGAACATCGGGTCTCCGGGACCCCTGAGGGGTGGCATTGGCGTTGTCGCCTGCCTCCTCCTGGGTGCCCGGGACACCGTGTCCCTCCTGGCGAGCCTGGCTGCATTGTGGTGTTGGGGCAGGGATCCTGGGTGTCTCCTGGGATGTGGCAGGAGTGGGGGTGGTGGTTGGCACGGTTGTACCTGACGCAGGTGCTGCAGGTGGTTGGACACCAGAGGGGCCAGGTCGGTCGGGGTCGTCCGCAGAGTGGTGAGAGTGGTCGCTGCCGGTGGGATCGGTCTCCTGCAGATCCGGGTCCTGTGAGTGTTCCCCCCCAGTGTTGGGGGGTGCAGCACGACGTTGACCTGTGTGTGAGAGAGAAAATGTTAATTTTGATCCATGCAACATCCATGTTTCATCCGTAACAAAGTTGGCACATTTCCTCTTGGAATTAGGATCTGTCTTGCATTCCACTCACAGTGCACTTGTGCATGGGTGTGTCCCCTGGGCACCAATTTGGCCCCTTTAACTATGTGTGGCACAGTCTTACTTGCTGCGTCAAGTGTGACTGCAGTCAGCAGTGGAGTGTGCATGTGTGGCGAGCCATGCATTTGCGCCTTCCTTGTAGCACTGTACATGTGCACATGGAGTGGATCCACACACTTATATGATGCAGGTGGCTGTCCTTGTGCTCGTGTACAGGTTGTGACATGGCCCTGCGTTTTGCCATGATGAAGAGGGGGGGTTCTGGCACTGGCCACCCTTGTCTACATGCACGCAGTCCACCTGCTGACGAGCAGACATTCCCACACACCAAAGGACTGATTTGCTCTCCCTGTGTCTCCCTCCTTCTCTGTCCCCCTCTCCCTCCCTCTCTGTCCCCCTCTCCCTCCCTCTCTGTCCCCCTCTCCCTCCCTCTCTGTCCCCCTCTCCCTCCCTCTGTGTGTCAGCCTCCTCCCTCTGTCCATCTTCCTGTGTCTCCCTCCCTCGCTGTCCCCCTCTCCCTCCCTCTCTGTCCCCCTCTCCCTCCCTCTGTGTGTCAGCCTCCTCCCTCTGTCCATCTTCCTGTGTCTCCCTCCCTCTCTCTGTCCCCCTCTCCCTCCCTCTCTGTCCCCCTCTCCCTCCCTCTGTGTGTCAGCCTCCTCCCTCTGTCCGTTTTCCTGTGTCTCCCTCCCTCTCTGTCCCCCTCTCCCTCCCTCTCTGTCCCCCTCTCCCTCCCTCTGTGTGTCAGCCTCCTCCCTCCCTCCGTGTGTCAGCCTCCTCCCTCTGTCTGTCTCCCTCCCTCTCAGTCCCCCTCTCCCTCCCTCTGTGTCCCCCTCTCCCTCCCTCCGTGTGTCACCCTCTGTCACCTTGGCCCAGCTTCCTGGGCACACACTGTTAGCAGATCTTTGAGTGGCCCTTGGCCTGTTGATGTGAGTTTGTTTCTGATCTCCAGGCACCCATTTTGTCTGCTGTGTGTCTGTGCGCTGCTGCTGTGGTGGTGTGTGCTGCCACTCTTTCACAATGTTGGCTGTTCATTAGCTGCTGTCATGTGCAAAACAGTGCCTTCACCCCCATGTGTTGATGCAAGGCGTCCGCCATTTGCTGGCAAGTCATTCCTGTGTTGGGACACAGTGTTTGTCTGGCTGTGACCTAGGCCATATGGGCAGAGGGCATTGTTGTCTGCTTTGGAGTCGCACTATGCGATTTTTGGTGCCCAGCCTCCCGCCATCCGGGTTACCGTGTCATGTGTTGTTGTCTTCTGTGGCCTGTGACTTGACATTGTCCAGCTGGGTGCATGGGGCATGGTGGCAGCAGTGGCATGTGCCTGCTCATGGAGTGTGGTTGAGTCATGCGATGGCTTGTGGTGGTTGCGTGCCTGTTATTAATTTTGGTTGTGGTTGCAGTTCCCCCCATGTGAGGTGCATTGTTTGTGTACTCACCCGGGTCTCGGAGTCCTTCTACTCCTTCAACTGCCTCCACCGGCAGTATGGCCATCACCCTCTCCTCCCAGGGATGGTACTGTACGGCTCTGCGGGAGGGCCCTCCTCCGGTGGCGTTGGCCTGGTCGTGTTCCTCCTGCCTCTTGGCTCTGACCCTCCTCCGCAGATCGTACCACCTGTTCTGGCAATCCTGCTTGGTCCTCCTGGTGTCCGCAACAGCATTCACAGCATCGACGATGGTCTGCCACATGGCTGTTTTGGCTGCCTGGCTGGTGCTTCTGACCAATGTTCCAAAGATCTGTGGCTCGACTCTGAGGATTTGATCAACAAGGACCTCCAACTCTCGGTGACTGAACTTAGGATTCTTGGTAGTGGGCATGGTGAGGGGTGTGGGTGGGGATGGTGTGGGTGTGGGGGGTGTGTGGATGTTGGGGGGGGTGTGGATGGTTGTGTGTGTGTGTGAATGTGATGAGAGGGTGTTTGTGAGGGTGGTCGTGTGAAGGTGTGCAAGTGTAAGATGTGGTGTAGCTTGTAGTCTGGTTCTGTGGTGTCTGGCAGCAGTGAGTCTGTTGCAAAGGCTCATGGTTTGTGTGTGTGGGCCCTTTTCATTGGTCCATGGGTGGGTGTGGCAGTGTTTGAATTTTGGGTGGGTGTGTTATAAGGAGTGGTGGTGTATTGGGCCTCTGTTTGTTTTTGACAGTTGCAGGTCAGTGATTGTGTTATTTTAGTGGTTGTTGGCCATGTTTAGTGGCTGTGTGCCTTTCGAATGGTGTATTCTTGTGTTGTTTTGTTTTGTCCTTGTTGTGTACGTGCGTTTTGAGCTTGTGTACGGTGTGTACATGGGCCATTTGGTTGTACGATTATGTCCTTGTGTGTGGCTTTGTACGACTCGTACATGCGGTTGTGATGTTGGGGCATGGGGTGCGCTCCGTACTTAGGAGGTTGTGTTGGGGGTGCGCCAGGAACTACTGGGGTGTACATGGACGGTGGTACGACACGTACAGGGGTGGGGGGGTGTACATTGACGTTGGTACGACACGTACAGGGGTGAGGGGGTGTACATTGACGGTGGTACGACACGTACTGGGGTGGGGGTGGGGCTCGAACGTACTGGGGTGTAGGTTCACGGTGGTACGACACGTACTGGGGTGGGGGTACGACTGGAACGTACTGGGGTGTACATGGACGGTGGTACGACACGTACAGGGGTGGGGGGGTGTACATTGACGTTGGTACGACAAGTACAGGGGTGGGGGGTGTACATTGACGGTGGTACGACACGTACTGGGGTGGGGGTGGGGCTCGAACGTACTGGGGTGTAGGTTCACGGTGGTACGACACGTACAGGGGTGGGGGGGTGTACATTGACGGTGGTACGACACGTACTGGGGTGGGGGTACGACTGGAACGTACTGGGGTGTACATGGACGGTGGTACGACACGTACAGGGGTGGGGGGGTGTACATTGACGGTGGTACGACACGTACAGGGGTGGGGGGGTGTACATTGACGGTGGTACGACACGTACTGGGGTGGGGGTACGACTGGAACGTACTGGGGTGTAGGTACACGGTGGTACGACACGTACTGGGGTGGGGGTACGACTGGAACGTACTGGGGTGTAGGTACACGGTGGTACGACACGTACTGGGGTGGGGGTACGACTGGAACGTACTGGGGTGTAGGTACACGGTGGTACGACACGTACTGGGGTGGGGGTACGACTGGAACGTACTGGGGTGTACATGGACGGTGGTATGACACGTACAGGTGTGGGGGGGTGTACATTGACGTTGGTACAACAAGTACAGGGGTGGGGGGGTGTACAATGACGGTGGTACGACACGTACTGGGGTGGGGGTGGGGCTCGAACGTACTGGGGTGTAGGTTCACGGTGGTACGACACGTACAGGGGTGGGGGGGTGTACATTGACGGTGGTACGACACGTACTGGGGTGGGGGTACGACTGGAACGTACTGGGGTGTACATGGACGGTGGTTCGACACGTACAGGGGTGGGGGGGTGTACATTGACGGTGGTACGACACGTACTGGGGTGGGGGTGGGGCTCGAACGTACTGGGGTGTAGGTTCACGGTGGTACGACACGTACTGAGGTGGGGGTACGACTGGAACGTACTGGGGTGTACATGGACGGTGGTACGACACGTACAGGGGTGGGGGGGTGTACATTGACGGTGGTACGACACGTACTGGGGTGGGGGTACGACTGGAACGTACTGGGGTGTAGGTACACGGTGGTACGACACGTACTGGGGTGGGGGTACGACTGGAACGTACTGGGGTGTAGGTACACGGTGGTACGACACGTACTGGGGTGGGGGTACGACTGGAACGTACTGGGGTGTAGGTACACGGTGGTACGACACGTACTGGGGTGGGGGTTCGACTGGAACGTACTGGGGTGTACCTAGGCGGGTGGGGGTATACATATACGGGGGGTACGTGTCGGACGTACGGGGGCTGGGGGGAGTGTTGGGCGCGTATGCGGGCACATGTCTCCATGGTTGCTGTAGGAGTTCGGTGCGGACGGTGTTTTTTCCATACGGTTGTAACCTCGGACGCACGGGATGGATCGTGATTCCTCGGTCGGACTTGGATTTTCACGTTTGTAAGGTAAATCGTCCGAGGACGTGTCGGACACATTTTCCGACCCGAGGACGTGTGGGGAATGATTCCCAGTGCGGTTCGTATGGACTTTTTACCATGCGAATCGTGATTGCCAGTTCGTACGGCACTTGTACGATTCGTACGGTAAAAAGACCCGATACGAGTCGCACGGGGGAATTTTTTACCGGATCGTGATCGGCACCATAATCTGTCCGCTGCAGATGGGATTTGGACCACATCATTCATTTATGTACTATAATTGCAGTTCTAAATCAAATCTCTCCGACCCTCCAAAATGCATGCGTTCTCCTTGAATGCCCCACACTTTCCTTGATGTCATCATGGTATTATACACCAACCTCATGGCCCGCCTGCGGGTAAACGATCAACCCATGAAACATGCCCTACTTCTAGAGGGACCGGGTAGGGCTGTCACCTCTCCCCTCTAACTTTAATTACAGCCCTGGGCCCCTAATCTGACATTTACCAGAGAGACATCTGCACAGGGGCCACGCTTCCAAAGAGGTCCGTTACTGGTGTCTGTATATGCAGATGATATTCTACTGTTTGTACCGGATCCTCCCACTCACCTTACCCCTATTATTAGGAAAATCATAAAATATGGGGCCCTTTCTGGGCTGTCGATAAACTGCAATAAGTCAGACCTATTTCCACTAACAGATATCACAATTCCCTGCACTTTGAAGGACAAACTGTGCTGGTGTAACAATTCCCCTAAGTACCTTGGTGTTATCCTCCATAGACAAAAAGATGAGGTTATATGTCAAAGCTATGGGCCTGCAGTCAACAAACTCACTACCCAGACTGACAGGTGGATTTGGCTACCACTCTATTGCTGGGTGCTTGGTGGTGCTTCCACGTTTCATCTATTCCTAAACATTCCGACTGCATTAAGTCATTCTTTTTAACTCATAATACACAGCCTCCTGACACGTCTCTTTTGGACAGGCTGCTGCCCCAGAAATAAATTTGAAAGGCTGACTCTCCCATACACTGAGGGTGGTTTCAGAGTGCTGGATCACCACTTGTGCTATTTGGTGGCACAGTGACACTTCTCTTACTACTAGTACCATAGTACCACCTTGATGCTAGGCTCCCCTGCCTGAAACCTACACAAGATCAGGTGGTACATCTCTCCCTAGCCTCGATTCTCCCTAAAGGGCTATCGCGTGAACCCCTTGACAAGCACACCCTCTCTACAACTTGCTGGACATAGTCCAAACTCCATAGATTTTCTGCACACCCTGGACATTCCCCTTCAGAACAATACATGGCTCCCCATGACACAAGAAACACTGGTGCAGTGTACACTTTTGACTCACTAATTATGTACTGTGGGTGACCTCTTTGCTAATGACAAGTAGATCTCTGCACTGCATGTGAGTCAGCTGGGGCTGCCTCCACTATGGATCAATTTGTATTCCTCTGTCTACACATCTCCATGATATACTATCTACATACCCCAAGGAGCCGTCAGATTTCCCACCCTCCCCCTTCGCTACTGACATCTACAATTGAGAGTCCCAGACTCATATCCGATCTTTACCATTCCTGTTTGGAATTGGAATCGGACCATTGCATCCTGGGTGCTGTGGGAGCATGACTTGGGCTATCCCATCCCATATAAGACGTGGCAATAATGTTGCACACAAACCAAAACTGGTATCCATTGGTAGCCAGCACAAACTTCCCCACTATAAGTTTCTACATTGAGTGTGCACCACCACCCAGGCTCTTGAAAAATTGGATCCCTTGTGGTCTCACCACCGCCCCAAATGTGCGGCTGGCTGCGCTGACTTTGTTCATTTAACCTGGAACTGCACCATTATACAGACGTACTGGCAGGCCATATTTGTATTGATCTTTGACATGCTAGAACACAATGTGGATACTGATCCCTTCCTGACACTCCTGGGGTATGTTAAGCCATTGAGCCCCGGACACAGGCGGTTTGCTACCATAGCGTGACGGTTAGCTAAGCGACGCCTTGCTCTCCTATGGGGTAGCAACAGAATATCCTCTACAGATGACTGTCTGAAGGATATGATATATTGTGATACCGCTTTTGAACTATATGGTTCATTGTAACCACCCACTTCCAGGCCTAAAGACATTTGGGTATCCCTTTGTACCTATCTGTTGATGGTAGATTCTGATACTTGGGACGATGCCACTGGCTGATTCACCTGGGCTATAAAATATATACTGATCTCACACCTATTTTCCAGATGGATTAGAATCTTGCACATTAACCCTCTGCGGCTGGCACACCCTGCACTGATGATGCCCCATAACACCTCTCTGGCCCATCCACCACCCCCCATCCTGATTTCATTTGCGCATTTTTACATGTGGCTGCATTTGTGTATGGAGCCTGGATGCAGTGGACTTCAAATTGTTTCTCCCTGTCTTTAATGATGCAGCATTGTTGTTAACTTAAAATGAAATAAGCACATACATAAAGAATCTGGGTTTCTAGTTTGCCTCTCACCTTTTTGTGTGAAGTGTGCATTCTGCAAGATTCTTCTCTCTTACATATTGCTTCTAAGTCAGAAACATGGTGTTCTAGCTCCTGTCTTTTTCTGGATGCATTCTCATAAGATCTGAAATGTGTGAAATAATGTCCCCTTTGATGACTGCCTTTGCAGCATCCTACACATTAACCCATTCTGCCAACCGCTAAGATTTACCAGATCTTGATCGGATCAAGTTCTCAATGCTCTGCCTCTGATACCAAGAGGGGTTCTCTGGTGTCTTATGATGCAATGAAACAGTTTACAGTAGTTTGAAGTCTCCTTCTGTTAATAGGTCCCCTTTAGTGAAGTGTACTCTGGATTAGCTGGATGTCAGTGCAGTTTCAGTCATTGTTCATCTGCTTTGAGTAAATGTGTTTCTAGTAATAGGGATATATCACATTTGTGGTGTTTAGTCAATGAGGGATTCATTTGCATTTAATGGCAAAATGTAATCCCTCGACATTCAGGGAAACTAATGTAAGAGAAGTCAGGTGTTGTTGGTGTTTATGTAATCTATCATTGGTGAAGATTGCACTTTGTCACATGGTTAGCTCTCTGTAACCTTCTCCTTCTAAATGATAGATATAGGTGCCGATTACGATCCTGTAAAAACTGGGTACGAACCGTCGGACGGAGCATATTCTCCGTCCGACGCGTACCCGGTCGTAACAATATACAAACATGGAATTACGATTCGCACGGAAATACCATTTCCGTACGAATCGTACAAAACCCCGACCGACGAAAATAAAAATACAAATGTGATCCGGGAAAGCGCCGATGCGACGTCGGGACGCACGCAGCCTGCCATTCACGAACCAGGAAGTACGATTCGCACCGACGTCATCCCGCACGGACAATATTTTGCGGCAGCCAAAAACTGCCGGGAAATCAGGACGACGCGAACAAGGAGTACCTGTACGCGACGGACAGACATGGACCCGAACCTACGTGTCATCCCGGCCCTCATAGCAGTCGACCTCCTCTACAGGTTACGACGCAGACGCCACAGAAGGTCAGAACAACAAAGGGAGGGGGGAAAGGGGGGGCAGGAGCAGGGGCAGGCCACAAAACCCCCACCAAAGTCACACAGCACACATGCCCTGGACATACCTGACCCCCAGGCCCTGGTCACTACGAGGGGGTGGGGGCGTTTCCAGCAAAGCCAGCGTCCGCCACAACGGAAGTGCTTGACGACGCGAACCGGCAACACAACAATACAGGTACGTCCCGTACTTACGCCTTAAGAGCGTGGGTACGAGTCGTACCACGCCCACACCTACGTCACCCCAACAATGGCGGGACGGCTGTACCCACGTGGCAAAGGCCTGGGTACGGCCCGCACAAGCATTCCATAGCGTAGGTACAGATATGTACGGACCGTACCCCCACCCGCGTATGCATGGAGCGTACCCCCCACCCCAACTGTGTATGTACGACCCGTACCCTCACCCGCGTATGCATGGAGCGTACCCCCCACCCCAACAGTGTAAGTACGACCCGTACCCTCACCCGCGTATGCATGGAGCATACCCCTACCCCAACCGTGTATGCATGACCCGTACCCTCACCCGCGTATGCATGGTCACAGGAGGGGTGGGTGCAGAGTCCTCCCAGCAGTGCCCAGACACAGGAGGGGTGGGTGCAGAGTCCTCCCAGCAGTGCCCAGACACAGGAGGGGTGGGTGCAGAGTCCTCCCAGCAGTGCCCAGACATAGGAGGGGTGGGTGCCTAACACTAACAGCAGTGCCCCTGCAAAGAATACGGTGGAGTACCCACAGATCCAATGCCCACAAATGTCAGTCAGGTGCACAAAGATCCTGCAGTACATGTACCACATGTGTGCGAGGCTGGGAGTATACACATGCATAGCGCCAAAAAGAAAACATGTACACATGAAGTCATGGCAACAGTCTACATACACAAGTACAGTGACCACCAAGGATGCCACGAATGATGCAGGTGGAGACATCGCTCAGCATGCATGGCCCAAGTCTAACGAGTCCGTCACACACCCAGCCAATGTAGACACAGCTCAGCACCACATATTGGAAAGACCCTGCAGGGAAGATGTCAGGTTACACAGAGGAAGGAACACACCTTGGGACAATGACACCATGCAATAACTGCTTACATGAACAAAGTTATGTAGCCAACAGCTTGTGATGGCACACAGATACCAGGATCCACCCTATGACCAGCACAAGACTACAATTCCCACACACCCAACACATTATCACCACCCAAAAAAATGGGGCAGGTCCACCAACAGCAATACCAGACAGACAGTAGTGTACTAAGGAAAAAGAAATTGCTTTGTTCAGCATCAAAAAAATGTGTTTGTCCCTTGAAAGTTCAAAATGTACAATGCCCATAGGGCAATCCAAAGTTCACATCCAGGTGGGGGACACAGTGGGACGCGTGTCCCATAGCTTGCCTGCACAGTCAGACTCCTTCGTCTTCCAGGGCGGGGAGGGCATCATGTGGGGGGGAAGGACCAGGCACCGCAGGGACATGAGGGCGAAGGGTAGGCATCGTGGGTGCAGGGATGGAGGACTCTACCACAGGGGGTGGGTCAGGGCCAAAGGCGGAGGCCAGGATGGCGCTGCACACCTTAGCAAGGTCCTCCAGCGACTCCCCTGCACCCGAAGGAACCACAGGCCCCAAGGAGGGGGGGGCGGAGGGATGGGTCGCAGCGCCACTGGGGGAGGGTGTGGACAGGGGGGGACTCAACCACCCTGACCGGGGACTCCCTTGACCGCTTGCGGGGTGGTGTCACTGTGGGGCTCAGGGACAGAGCGGCCATGAAGGAGTCTTTGCCGGATATGTGGCCAGGAGAGCTGAGGGTAGGGGATTTGGAGGGAGTGGATTGGGTGGAATGCGGACTCCCACTCTGGCTGCGTGTCTTACGTTTGCCCCCGACCCAGTGGGTGTGCCTACTTCACCCTGTGTGTGCGTGCCAGGAGGTGTGCGTTTGACCTTCCCTGCTGGTGTGGTGCCTGTGTCTGTTGTGGTGGGTGCATGCTGACGTCTGGGTGTACGTGGGACAGGCATGGGAGTGGGAAGTGTGGATGGGTCAGGGGTAAGGGGTTGGACGTAGCGCTGCAGGAGACCCACTGCTGCAGTCAGTGTCGAGTCAATGGACCTCAGCAAGTTACGTTGGTCAGCCTGCGATGAGAAAATGCCCTCCAAGTATGCCTCCATGTTGTGCAGCACTTGGCTGTGGCCATGGAGGACATTAAGCATCGCAGCCTGACCAACCTGCTACTGCCGCTGGATGTCCACAGACTCGGCATTGGCGGCAGCAGTGGAGACAGGGGCAGGGGGTGCAGTGCCTGGGAGGAAGGAGACATGTGGTGACTGGGCACGCTGGGAAGGGACACGAGCAAGTGGGAGGCGGCTGATGGCAATGGAGGGGGCGGGGAGAGATGTTGTGCTGCTGTCAGCTGCTGGTGCAGCCTCCGCCCACTCGGAGAGATCATCCTCGGACCCGTCAGCTTCATATTCTGTCGTGCCAGTGGACAGGTCCTCGGCCTCACTCTCCTCCGCCTCAGTTCCACTCGATGTGCCAGGCACGATGTCACCGCTGGCACTGGCGCTCGGTCCCTCCGCTCCGTCTGTGCTCATGTCTCCCTCCGTGTCCCCCGACGATGCTGTGGGCAAGGTGAAGAGACAGCAATTAATCATACACCTGTATACATATGTCACATGAGTCCAATCTACATAGGTTACAGTGCATAGCCTGAAAAGAAAGATCAGTAACATCTACAAAACAAGGTACAGATGTAGGGCATGCAACACACAGTTGGTTGACCCACCATGCCACTGAAAAACTATGGAGAGCATGACACAATAGCAAATGACATGAAATGGAGTTTGACAGAGGAGCCAGGCCCTGGGGACAATCCAGCACTGCATCTGCACCACACAGCGTTGCCGAAAATAGGGATGAGCAGGGACCATATCCATGAACTTGAGGCACATGCTGCATAGGTAATACTGAAAACATGCCCACCATGACTGGCTCACTGCACCTTGAGTGCATGTGCAGACAAACATCACACACTGGCCAGACCTAGCAAGGAGATATCAGGTTTTGACATGTAGGCTTTGCCCGCACCAACCACCCCCTACATGAAGCACTTACATCTCTTAGTCTGGGTGAAATACATATGGGCTGGATGAATGCAAGATTGGACACCAAATACCCAAGGTGCGCCTGTCCAAATAATCATGTACAAATGGTCATCATCAGATGATTGTAACAAGACACACAGGCACTGACCACCGTGAGTATGAACAAGGAAAATCAGGTCAGGCTGTACATTGGACACTTGTACTACATTTTACGTCAATATACATGGTGCCAGGGGACAATGGCACAGAGCACAACCTATGCTGTAGACACTGAGAGTGTCCACATTTTGTGATGACACACATGACACCTAGGAAAATATGCCCCAGGGGACAGTAGTGGCCACACAACTCCATGGTCCTGAATGGGAATGACTGCAACACATGCCATCCCTGCACTATGCGTATCGCACACTCATGCACATCATGTCACAGGCCACAACATAGGACATGCGTGCTGTAAGGCATGACACTTGAGAGACTAACTCCCATGTCTGGACTCAGCATCAGTGCCAACTGACATGGAACCCACAAGTACTGAACTGGACAGGGCACAGGCAAGGTCCCAAAACCTGTTACACACCACCCCCACACATGATGCTACAGGCATAGTTCACGTGGAGAAAGTGCCAGCCTAGATAACCTTGTGAAGGAGTGACTACACACAGACCAGGGAACACATTGCAAGGAGGGGAAGGGAGGCAGGAGAGCACCGCTATACTGTGGGTAACTGGATCTGCACAGCACATTTAAACCCTGGCAGTGTATCCATGCAACTGTGCACTTACAATTGCTGGTGACACACAACAAACACACATGTACCTACCCCCTTCCTGCTGCTGCTTCTCCTTTAAGCGCCTGTCCAAGTCTGGAAATACCACCGCCAGCACACGCTTGTGGATGTGGGTCAGACGGCGGCACCCGTGGTTCTTATGGGTCTCAGGTGAGTCCCCCAGCAGGACCTGTGCGATCCTCCGCGTCCAGCACCGGATATCCTGCCAGCGTTTCCTCACCTGGGCCAGGCGCCGCTTGCGACCCTCCGTCCTCCTCACGGCAGAGGCGCCTACCTGTGAGGATGAACAAGTGACACTACATCAATACACCTGGCACATGTCACAGAGACACATATTAGAACAAATTTTCTGTTTACAACAAGGCATAGTATGCATCGAACGCATTGCACCTTTGTCATAGGGACATGATCCTCTGGGGAAGGGCAAAAGCAGTATGTGCCATTGAAAGTACACAGGTGGAATGAGGGCAACGACACAATCAATGATCCAAGCTCACACTGTGCATCAGAAGGTACACCAGGATAATGTGCAGCACCTCTAAGCAGTCACATGCCACAGGCCACTGACGCTACCGCAGCAGAGTACACAGACACACACAGGCACAGGACATTCACCTGCCATTGCCAAATGCAGCGACAAACCTCACTCTGCACATGTGCCACTAGACGGGGGGGGCTCACAGGTGTGGGGCTGGCTCTGCACATCAGACACACAGCACTGCTCCCTGCTCACATCACATGGGCAGGGTATATCCATCCCTCATGCAGCCCGGGTGCCACACTCCACATATGCACCCACCCACATGACAGGGGACTTACACACACACCGATGTCAAGGGTACGAACACATCATGTGGACACTCTCAGCACAGGTACACAGAACTAACACACATCTGTGGGTACAGTCACCTGTCACACTGGGCTGACCACATAATAAAATGAGGACTGTAGAGGCTACATTCCCAGGAGGACAAGACAGGCAGAATGTGGCATGCACCATGCAGTGATTGTCACAGTAAACACAATGCAAGTGAGGACGGCAGACATGCACCACAGCATGCACTGGCTGGGAGACATCAGGCATTCCCCCCTCTGGGACCTCCCCTACAGTACATAGCATGTGTGTCACACCTGGACACAATGCCAGAAGTCACAGTCACAAACAAGGGACACAGTCTGTGCTAGTAGACTCTGCACTCACCTGATACCCTGGTCGCCCATACAGCAGGGGGTACTGTGGGAGGATCACATCCAGCAAAGCCAGGTTCTCCTCCAGGGTGAAAGGCTGTGCCCTCTCCACAGACCTTGACATGGTTCCAGAGAATCAGTAGCAGCAGCTGGCTCGTAGAATCCAAAGATGTGCAGGCAAGTGCTCCCTCATGGGACCTGGCTGCCTTATATCTGCCTTGCTGGCCTGTTTCATGCACAGGAGCACAGAGTGATTGGTCACTCACATTTGCATCCTATGTTTCCTCCAATCCCTTCTAACCTAGCACAGTCAGTGGGTTCTTATTGTGTTTTTTTTCTTGAGCATGATGTCAACTCCAGAACCACATTGCAACAAAGTAGATTCATTCAAACTGACTACTGCTGTGCACCTGCTGAAAAAAATTCAAACTTTAAACTTGGTCTCCATGACAACCAGCATGCATGTAGGCCTTTATACTTGTCCCTCATGTGTCCCCTATGTAATTTGGATTTTCACACACAGGTATGGTGCATACCGGGGCCCTAGGGTACCCCAAATGCATAGCAACGGCCCGTAGGGGCATGTGTACGGTCCGTATCACTATGGGTGTTCTCGCGTATGCGTACCCATAGTGATAGTGAGCGTACGCACGCGTGTATGGTCCGTATCACTATGGGTACGCATACGCGAGAACACCCATAGTGATAGTGAGCGTACAGGCGTGTGTACGGTACGTATCACTATGGGTACGCATACGCGAGAACATCCATAGTGATAGTGAGCGTACGCACGCGTGTACGGTCCGTACCACTATGTGTACGCATACGCGAGAACACCCATAGTGATAGAGAGCGTACAGGCGTGTGTACGGTCCGTATCACTATGGGTGTTCTCGCGTATGCGTACCCATAGTGGTACGGACCGTACACACGCCTGTATGCTCACTATCACTATGGGTGTTCTCGCGTATGCGTACACATAGTGATATGGACCGTACACGCGTGCGTACGCTCACTATCACTATGGGTACACATACGGCAGCACTCCCATAGTGATAGGGAACATACACAGGCCCTCTGAGCAAATGTATGGTGCCTTTCACACATCACAGTGGTGACAGGCAGCACACAGGAAGGAATAGGGCTGACATACTTGTCCATGGATGGACATCAAGGCATTGTCTGGGCAGTACTACATGTGTGGGGCACAGGTGTGAAAGGCTGTGATGTGGCACATTACTCCTGAGTCGAGAAGGCACCAGATGTATGATGAGATGTGTACAGATGTTATGTGTGACGGTGCAATGTGTGCCAGGCATGCCCTTAACTCCTTTGACATGTGTGCATGTCGTACTGCACACTTGGGATGAGCGTCACTGGCATGGCACAGTCAACGACACACGCAAGTGTCCCCTGATGCCCGCTACAGGGGTTACCACACCAGACATGTGACTACCCACGGTGCACGATGTGTCTATGTCATGTATGTGTGGGGTGTTCCCATTAGCTTGATGTTGGTGCTCCCTCAAATGCATCAGCTGTTGCAGCAACCAACATGTGTCTGTGTGTAGATGGACATGGCACACTGTCACGCACACCAGGCCACATGTGGTATCGGATGTGAGGTGCGTATGTATGCATGGGACACGGAGTAGCGTAACAAGGACATGTCTGCATCCTCTCAATGAATGTGTGGTGAGTCATTACATGTACACCTTATTGGCAAGGTGTGTGGGCTGTCCTAGTGTGATGTCGTGTGACCTGTGGCTCTAGTGTTCCGCTACCAGTCTCTGAAATGGACATCCTACTTCTGCTGATGTGTTGATGTATGTCACTCCTGTGTTGCGTCTGGCTGTTCACTTACACTGGGACACAGCTAATCCCATGCCATCGCATGTGGAGGTTCACAATCTCCGTGTGTAGCTGGGTCTTGGTAGGAGTGTCACCTGGCAGCCATACGTGTCCAGGGCATGTGGCACATACCTGACTCCGTATGTCGCATATGTGTATTGACAGATTGACATGTGCTCAGTACAAAAAAATTGTTGTTGTAGTGCACTCACTCTTCCTTGTCACTTCCAAATTACTGCAGAGCGCCGCCTCTTCCCCGACCAATTCCGGACTTGGCTGACATGCGGGAGAATGACTGTATCTGGTGCTACCGCCTCCCCCAACCGTTGATTGAGGAGTTGACGGCGAGGCTGGCACCACACCTGCAACCGCTGCACAGGTATCCTACAGCACTGACACCCAAGCTGAAGATAATGGCAGCCCTACATTTTCTTGCCACGGGTACCTTTCAATATACCATAGCTCATGTTGGTGGCATGTCCCAGAGCATGTTCAGCCGTGTGCTGCATGATTTCTTAGAGGCCATGTTGCTTCACCTGGATGAGTTCATCCATTTCCCAACTCCTGAACTGTTGACTGGGGTCAAGCGTGGATTCTATGCCCTGGGAGGGATGCCCCATGTCATTGGATCCATAGATGGGACACATGTGGCTTTGGTACCACCACAGGCACAGGAGGTGGCGTACAGGGAACGCAAGCACTACCACTCCATCAATGCCCTTGTGGTGTGTCTGTCCAACATGGTGATTTCACATGTCTGTGCTCGTTTTCCAGGATCAGCACACGATGCCTACACCATGAGGTGTAGCAGGGTGCCTGAAATGATGACGCAGCTGCGCAACAAACGAGCATGTGTTGTTGGTGGGTACACTCTGTCTGTCCTGTATTTTGCATAGACTTCCAGCATGACCGCTTCTCCTGTCCTACTTATGTCCATGTGGTTTCCATGTAGGGGACGCTGGCTATCCCAACATGCCATGGCTGATCACACCTTTCCGCAACCCCATCACGCCGGCCCAGCTCCGCTACAACACCACCCATGGCCGGACAAGGCGAGTGATAGAGAGGACATTTGGCCTCCTGAAGAGCCGATTCAGATGCCTCCACAAGACCGGCGGCGCCCTCCCATATGCCCCGGCGAAGGTCTGCAAAATCTTCATGGTCTGCTGCATGCTGCACAACATGGCAGTTGAGAAAGCTGTGCCACTCATCCTGGATCAAGATGATCAGGACCATCCACCCGTGGAGGACGAAGGGCTTGGCAATGGGGCTAGTGATGTGGAGGATGTGGTTCCGCAAGAGGACATCCGGAGTCAGCTCATACGCGACTTCTTTGCTTAGTGGTGAGTACCAGTGTCTGTGTGTGCACGCATTGGTCCCCGTGTGGCATGTGTTGCGATGTGTGTGTCCATCTGCATGTATGGCACGTGAGTCAGAGGTGTGTGTGGATGTGTCACTGGAGTGATGGTGCCAGTGATGAGTGTATTTCCCCAGTCATAATTGTGACCTAGCATGTTGTCATCCTTACATGTGTCGAGTACATGCACATGCAAGTGGCTGTGCTTTTTGTGGCTGACTTCTTGTGTGTCTCTCATCCCCAGGTACTTGCGCATGCCGTCTGCTGGTTGCATTGTTGTGGCACTGCTATTCCTCATGGACACGTCATCATGTGCTGACTCAGCGTTACACGCACGGACAAGTTTGGAAGTCTCCTTAGGGTAAGGGATGCATCAGGGTTGTATTGGGTGTGGCAGTTGTTTACGATGTGTGCACACTGCCCCTGTCGATGTTTGGTTCCTCTGCAGACATGTCACATCACCATGGGACACATGACATGCAGCTGGGTACACCTGAATAGATGGTCAGACTTGTTGACAGTCATCTGTGATGGGATTGTGGATTGTGATGATGGCATCAATGTATGTTACACTGCCCTCGGACACATACGGTTTGCATTGGCTTGACATGGTGTGGGACTTCCACATCAGAGGATCAATGGTGTATGGCAGCCTCTCTGTGAGCAGCAGGGGGTGTTTAGCTGTTACCCGACACTTGTGTGCCAGTTCCATCGCTATCACGCATTTGTGCTGCAGAAGGGGGCTTCCAGTGTTGGACCCACATGTTACTCCACAAGACCTGTTCATGTGTACTCCGAGTTGCCTCTGCATTCCCAAATACATGAATAATAAAGGTGTCCCTATGCCTCCAAGGTGCCTCTTCTCAGTCAATGCTGGTGTGTTGCCACGGTGCATCCGGCATGTCTGGCATGGTTTTCCGTGATAGTGGCTATGTGTCTATGTGTAGAGTAGCAAGATGCTAGCTGTTTGTGTGGGATTAGACTGTGTATTGTGCATGATGTCCATGACTGTGTGGGTATTGTGACATGTGCCATCCCCATGCATCCAACGTTGGCCAGGCCACCATTCTCTGCATCCACCTGACTCAAGCTTGCAGGACATGGTTCTGCAACCTGTCCACACATACCTGGGTGCCCCACAGGACACTCCACATGATCCCTGACCTCTGCGCATGGCTGTCGCTGTACTCAATATGTCTGTCGGCACGGTTGTGCGGCCACACCCTCAGCTGGTTGGGCTCATCACGGGTGTGTATGGTGCTCCATGTCTGTCTTGCCTAATACAATGTGACCCATGTGTGTCCTGTGCCAGACTCAGGCCCCAGGGTGTGGATGGTTGAAGTCAAATGAGAACTCAGGCATGGTTAGACTTTACAAGACACATGTAAGGTAATAATGCAAAATGTTGGCATCTTCACTTTATGGTGTAACTTTTTATTTTTGTTGGGGTACGTGGGGGGGTATGACATGAGGGGCTTTCCGGGTGTGTGGAATCCAAAGTTCACTAGGGGAGTTGGTGTCCTTGCCATTGGCAATCCTCAGAGTCCATGCCACAGTCTTTGTCAACATTGGTCAGACAGTGACCAGCAAGTCCATGTGGCAGAGAATGTCTTTTGCTGCTGTGCTGCTGTTGGTCCAGTGGGCCAGGTGCCAGGCCAGGTGGCCTGGGAGATGGTGCTGTTGCGCTGACCCTCACGGTCTTTTCCGTGGACGACCCGCCCTCCTGCGGGGACCCTCAGAAGCAGGCCGTGACGATGTTTGGGATGCTCTGTCGGATGTCTCCTCCTCCTCCTCATCCCTCCCTGTGGGTGGTGATGTTCTACGCCTGGTGGCACAGGGAGGGTTGCCCATGTTGTCGGCTATCCGACGGAGTGTACGGTAAATTCCCGTGAACACCGTCACGAGCTCAGCCTGTCTGTCCTCCATCCGCCCTTGGTGTCGCAGTAGACAGGCATGTTGCTCCGCATGTTGCTGGGCCTGCTGGGTCTTGATCTCCTCGAGGAGGACACAACCTGGGCCATGCCCGTGGTGTCCTGCCGGTATGTGTCCAGGATGTTTCTGACATGGGAATATACCGGTTCCGCAGCCAACCGGTCAGGCTCGCGCCTCCGCCGTCCTCCACTCCCACCACCCCTGCCCACTTGCACCTGGCCTGCCCTTGTGAGCACATCGGGTCTCCGGGACCCCTGAGGGGTGGCATTGGCGTTGTCGCCTGCCTCCTCCTGGGTGCCCGGTACACCGTGTCCCTCCTGGCCAGCCTGGTTGCATTGTGGTGGTGGGGCAGGGATCCTGGGTGTCTCCTGGGATGTGGCAGGAGTGAAGGTGGTGGTTGGCCCAGTTGTACCTGACGCAGGTGCTGCAGGTGGTTGGACACCAGAGGGGCCAGGTTGGTCGGGGTCGGGTTCGTCTACAGAGTGGTGAGAGTCGTCGCTGCCGGTGAGTCCGTCATCCCGCAGAGCCGGGTCCTGTGAGTCTTCCCCCCAGTGTTGGGGGGTGATCCACGACGTTAATTTTGTTCCATGCAACATCCATGTTTCATTCGTTTCTAAGTTGGCACATTTCCTCTGGGAATTTGGATATGTCTTGCATTCCAATCACAGTGCACTTGTGCATGGGTATGTCCCTTGGCCACAGCTTTTGCGACTTTACCTATGTGTGGCACAGTCTTACTTGCTGCGTCAATTGTGACTGCAGTCAGCAGTGGAGTGAGCAGGTGTGGCGAGCCATACATTGGCGCCTTCCGTGTTGCACTGTACGTGGGCACATGGAGTGGCTCCACACACTTAGATAATGCAGGTAGCTGGCGTTGTGCTCGTGCACAGGTTGAGACATGGCCCTGTGTTTTGCCATGGAGAAGAAGGGGGTCCTGGCACTGGCCACCCTTGTCTACATGCACGCAGTCCACCTGCTGACGAGCAGACATTCCCACACCCCCCAAGGCTGAATTGGTCTCCCTGTGTGTCCCTTTCTCCCTCCCTCTCTGTCCCCCTCTCCCTCCCTCCCTGCGTCAGCCTCCTCCCTCTGTCCGTCTCCCTGTGTCTCCCTCCCTCTCTCTCCCCCTCTCCCTCCCTCTGTGTGTCACCCTCTGTCACCTCAGCCCAGCTTCCTAGGCACACACTTTTTGCAGATCTTTGAATGGCCCTTGGCTTGTTCATGTGAGTTTGTTTCTGATTTCCAGGCACCCATTGGGTGTCGTGTCTGTGTCTGCGCTGCTGCTGTGGTGGTGTGTGCTGCCACTCTTTCATAGTGTTGGC
Source organism: Triturus cristatus (assembly GCF_964204655.1). NCBI lineage: Eukaryota > Metazoa > Chordata > Amphibia > Caudata > Salamandridae > Triturus > Triturus cristatus. Next base: position 906,533,212 of record NC_140590.1, on the reverse strand, counting down.
TGTTCATTAGCTGCTGTCATGTGCACAAACGTGCCGTCACCCCCATGTCTTAATGCAAGGCGTCCGCCATTTGCTGGCAAGTCTTTCCTGTGTGGGGACACACTGTTTGTCTGGCTGTGACCTGGGCCATATGGGCAGAGGGCATTGTTGTCTGCTTCTGAGTTGCACTATGTGATTTTTGGGGCCCACACTCCCGCCATCCGGCTTACCGTGTCTTGTGTTGGTGTTTTCTGTGGCCTGTGACTTTGCATTGTCCAGCTGGGTGCATGGGGCATGGTGGTGTCAGTGGCATGTGCGTGTTCATGGAGTGTGGTTGAGTCATGCGATAGCTTGGGGTGGTTGCGTGCCTGATTGTGAGTTTGGTTGTGGATGATGTTCCCCCCATGTACACGGTTGGGGTGGGGGTACTCTCCATGCATACGCGGGTGAGGGTACGGGTCGTACATACAAGGTTGGGGTGGGGGTACGGTCCGTACATACACGGTTGGGGTGGGGGTACGCTCCATGCATACGCGGGTGAGGGTACGGGTCGTACATACACGGCTGGGGTGGGGGTACGGTCCGTACATACACTGTTGGGGTGGGGGTACGCTCCATGCATATGCGGGTGAGGGTACGGGTCGTACATACACGGTTGGGGTGGGGGTACGGTCCGTACATACACTGTTGGGGTGGGGGTACGCTCCATGCATACGCGGGTGAGGGTACGGGTTGTACATACACGGTTGGGGTGGGGGTACGCTCCATACGTACGCGGGTGAGGGTACGGGTCGTATGTACACGGTTGGGGTGGGGGTACGCTCCATACATACGCGGGTGAGGGTACGTGTCGTACATACACGGTTGGGGTGGGGGTACGCTCCATACATACGCGGGTGAGGGTACGGGTCGCATATACACGGGTGTACATACACAGGTGTACATACACGGGTGTACATACACGGGTGGGGATTCGACTCGTACATAGGAGGGCTGGGGGGAGTGTTGGGCGCGTATGCGGGCACATGTCTCCATGGTTGCTATGGGAGTTCGGTGCGGACGGTGTTTTTTCCATACGGTTGTAACATCGGACGCACGGGATGGATCGTACTTCCGCGGTCGGACTTCACTTTTCACGTTTTTACGGTAAATCGTCCGGGGACGTGTCGGACACATTTTCCGTGTGGGGAATAATTCCCAATGCGATTCGTATGGACTTTTTCCCATGCAAATCGTAGTTGGCAGTTTGTACGGCACTTGTACGATTCGTACGGTAAAAAGACCGGATACGAGTCGTACGGGGAATTTTTTTACAGGATCCTAATCGGCACCATAATGTCCTGTAGTTGGGAATCTGTGCCTTTTGACTGATGAATTAAGCCTCAAAATAGTAGATTTCTGAAATAGATTAGTTACCTATGTGGGAAAGGATTTTGGTATAATGGTAAATTAGGGAACTTTGAAACAAAACCCTCTTTTGGGGTCTGTATACTATGAATAATTAACAATGATGTTAAACATAGGAAAAGATCTGGGTGATCTCTGTTTGTCTTGGGACCCTACACGTAGACGTAGGGAGGAGTGGAAGAACCTGGATTGGGGAGACCTCATCCCACTCCCCCACCCAAAACTGTAATGTGAGTTTGTTAGGGTATCTCTTATAAGGCTTAAGTATTCCAAGACAATGTGTATATTCTAGAATCAATATTTAAAGAGGACAATCAGGATACATCACATTGTTATATCCTCAAGGGAAGTTCAGCATCAGGAGACTATGTCTTCTTTTCGGGCTTTTGGAGAGTTGCTGTCATAGTCATTAAATTGCTGTGGCTATCTTGAAGTAAGTCTTTGCAGAGGAATGTTATATCTTTTCTGATAAAGTATTATTTATTTTGCAGTTTGATTATTTCCTTGATCAGCAGATTGCTTGTTGGCTGTGCAGGGTTTTCTGGGTTTGCCAGTCTGGTTGTTAAATCTCTGCTTTTCTTGCTATGGAAAGATCAGTTTGAAAAGGAAGCCCCAACTATATGTCATGCTCATTGAGCACAAATAGGTGGTGACCTCTTTAAGGGCTTGTTTTAAAAAACAGTGCTCTCAAATTACTGATCAAAAATTCTGACCAGTATTTTTATGACCAGGGTACACACTTACAAATTGACCTATGTACACAACATTCTATTGTTTCAATCTAACCTAGCTCATGAATATTAATGAGGTAGGCCACAAATTGTGACTTACTCTGAATGGATACCATCATTGTGATGGTGGACTTTTGGGTTCAGCAGACTTTGATCACATTTTAAAAAGTACCTTCTTTTAATGCAACACTTTAAAACATAAAAAGTTTCTTTGAGAGTTAGCAGTGGTCCTCAGGATCACTGTCTACTCCACAATAAACAGTTTTTAACATTTAGAAAGGGGTAGATGTCTAGTAGGAATGAAAATACATTACCATCCCTGTTAGGGAGTTGGTAAATTTTCAATGTTTTGCAATGCAAATACGGCGACAAAACATTAATGCATCACATACTGTTTTGTAATTTGAACGGAGTGACTACAGCACTTCCCTTCTAAATTGTGAATTGGTATCCTTTTGCAATCCCATTTTAGGAGTCAATATAAATATGCCGACTCCTAAAATAGGTAAGTACATAGTAAAAACATATTTTGTGGTCGCGAATGCACATATTTTGCGAATAGCAGTATATGCAACTGTCAAATAGGTAGGACCTTAGTTACTTCAAGTTCAGAAGTAAGGCTGTCGAGACATCTTGAAAGATTATATTGGTGTGCCCACTGAAAGAAATTAGTACTAAAATAGAAATTCGACTTGTGGGTTAAGTTATGATTGTGCTTTAAAAATGTGTTTAAGCTGTTAAGGAAATGTTTTCACTTAGAAAATGGCAAGCAAAAAAAATGTGGCTACCCCATAACTTGAAGGAATCCTTATTAATGCTGCAACTAGATAATAATTCTACATATATACATTGAAAAGCATGCTTACCAAATGTTTCAAAAATAATATATTTAAAGTTTTCTGTACTAAGCTATCATTCTTAAATGTGCACATTTAGCTTAGGCCTCAAGCCTTTTTTTTCATCAACTCTTGCTCGCTGTTTAATAGACTTGTATTAGAATATTGTCTCTAGCATGAACAACTTACTTAGAATGTGCTGTCTTTAAACCTATGTTTCATTAGTTTCCCTCATCCCATGTTAGAATATTGACTATTATACAATAGGACATTGCTGTGTTTGTTATAATAAATAATGATTTAGACAATTTTGAATGTTTCATCAGAATATATTGCTAGTTTGCCTCCACTTCTCTGAAAAGCCTTTGTCTTCATATTGAAACTCATAGCACATATTCTAGCTTATGTAAGAAGGTTCTCATGAGAACTTTCCTCCATGTAGCAACATTTCAAACAGTGTTTTACTAATGTACCAGCATAAATGTTTCCCATGGAAATCGAGTGAAAAGACATCAGAACTTGACGATACCATTGGATGAGTGGATCCCATTGGTTGGATGACCTGACACCTAACAGAGTATTGATACAGTATTTTGTGGATTTGTAATAATGAGTGTTCCTAGCTAGTTATGGAGGATTAGGATTAGATTGAAGGAGAATTGCACTTGGAGTTCGACCGAGAGGGAGACTCCAGACCCATACTCATCATTCCTGCCTTGCGACTCTTCTCCTAGAGAGTTTTTTGCTGTGTTGCCAACAGCTACTGCTACGGGTGACTCCTTTCTTTTCTCTAATTACTTTACCCTGATCAAGGCTACTGCAGAGATCATTCTATTAGAATTGGCTGAGTTTCCAGAATGACTCTTCATGAGAAGTTTGTCTTTTTAATCCCACTCTTGATCCTTTCCGAAAGGGACTCTTTAGTGGTTCTACTTAGATTAGGTCCTTTATCTAGTGTAGTGATGCTTTCCTTTATGGAACTCTGAGTATTGATTCATGCATCAATAATCAATCTTTTATTGATATTTCTGTAAACCAACTAATCTGAATAAAGATGACAAAACCAATACTGATTTTTTAAGTTAAATAAAGGTGTTGAAATCATTGAATGAACATGTAAAATTCTATTGTCAATGATATATGCATAGTTAATGTTTTGTTCTAGCTCCATCTCCATTCATACCTGGGTGGCAAATATCCATTGACCTGTTCAAGAGCCAAAGCCAAAGTCTGTAAGTGTTTAACATTTGGAAACAATTCTTGGCTAATCCTCAGGCTCAAGCACCACTGAGTATTATTTCACCTGATCTGTGTGTGCAGGGGGGTGCTCTGAGTCCTATCTAACAAGATCTCTAATTCTTCTGGAGCTTGAAGAAGAGTTCAGAATAGACTGGTACACATTCTTCCATGTCTGTGTCATCTACCTCTTTGCTTCTGCCACATATGCATAGGTTATTACATTTTTATCATTTTTTTCCCATCATCAGGTTTGTACATTTTAGAGGCATGATACTACTCTAAAGAAGTCACTCTGAGATACGACTTCTCCTGTTCATGCATTTGCTCTGCATGGCTGATTTCCACTGGGTGTAATCTGTTCTCCACTTTTTTCAAAGAATGGCCCAAGTTTGACAGAGACTTTGTAAAATTCTGTCTCAATGCAGTGATTTCTTTGTGTATTTCAGTTATCAACAACTGGATGTTTCATTGATGGAGCTGTTAGGCCTCTCAGCATATTATTTTGCTTTTGGAAGGCTTGTGATTATTATTAGTCAGGGGAATTCCATAACATCTTGTGCACTGACTGCAGCATGTCCGTGATTGAGATGGTTTTTGTCCCTTTTCACTTAGTAGTTGCCATTTTGTATGGATGATTGTCTGACAAAGGGCCTACTTTCTTCCAGTAGTTAGTTTGTCCGAATGAGCATTGGTTGTTATGTTTCTCCAAGACAATTGGCAGGCTCTTTTTTGATATGTGATACCAGGGTTCAAATGTACGATCAATGTCATGGTCTTATGGTTTTAGTCTTGAGTGGCAAAGCATTAAAGCATGTGAGAAGAGGTGGAGTTTTGGTACTGAGATATCATAAAAGATCTGATGCAATCACTCATCAATTATTTAACTTAGGATGTGTCTCACCCCTCCCACAGACACATCCCTGTCTTCTTTGCATTGGACTTTCACTATGCTCACGATTTGAGCACGCTGGATCTCAGTTCAGAGTGTTTTATCACCAACTTCCTGGAACCCTGGATTCATCTCAGTATCTGTTGTTTTGTTGCACAGCAATCTGATTTATTCACCTTGCAGGTCACGCTGACTTTTCCTTAGCTTGAGAGTGGTCTCCTGATTTCTGGTGAGGAGGGCGGTCAATCTGGCTTAGTTCATTGGGCTTGGATCTCATCACTTCGGTGGGACACCATCTTGAAAAGCCTAAGACAGCTTCAAGAGAGCCTCATAACCAATTTGGCAGGTAATATTCTCCTCTTATGCTGCAATATTGATTTAGGATATTGAAAGAATATTTTCTATTTGTTGTGTTTTCAACTCTTTATAACTATTTTGGTACTTCTAAATGCTTTCAAAATGTATCTAAGTTAAGCCTGTCTGGTCTGTGATATAGTTACCTTGGATAGCTTGGGTTTAAAATAGGTAAACCTTTGACTGAGCCTTGCATGATAGTGGCATTATTACTTGTGGTGAATACCCATTCACCCCGAAGAATAAGCCACTTTCTCACAATCGTAATATTCAATCTTTCATTAGACAATGATCCACCTCACTTATGTTCATGATTTGTAAATTCCGGTGGATTTAAATTTTTTAATATGCTTTATGATGAAGTATGGAAAGTTTTTCAAATGTATGTAACAGTTTTGTCAACACTTTTCTGTTCATTAATATATCTTAACAGTAAGGGTAAAAGGCAATTTTATTTAGCCTCTCTTTTCTTGAATTTAGGCATGTTTACCAAACAATAGTAAAGTAGATTAAAAAAAAACATTGCATTCCCTTTTATCCTAATGTTTACAAGCAAAATTTACTTCTTCTAGCCTGTTTATGAAAGAGTTGGCAACCTTCAATGTTTTCTTCTTGAAGGTTTTATAATTATTTTATTTTGCAATTATTTGCTCATATGCTTGCCTATTCTTCAGTGAAGTAAATGTTCCTGTGTAAAATTGCTTTAGCAATGAGACATTAAAAAGATGGTGTAACATGAAGCCACTTCTTCTTGCTTGCTTGTGGGGAGACACGATGTTCATCAGTTATTCTTTCACTTTTTCATATATTTTTCCATCACTAATCTCATTCTCATTCTAATTCATATTCTTATTCCTAGTAATAATAGTAGTAGTTAAAGTAGTAGGAGTAGTAATAGTAGGTATAGTAGTAGTGGCAGAGCAATGATAGTAGAAGTAGAAGCTTTTGCTCAACTTAAGAAACCAGCTACTAACATTCAGCAACAATAGGCAAAAAGACAATAACAATGGTTGTTTGCTTTAAAATCTTTACACTCCAAAAATAAATCACACATAATGGTTACTTTTATAAATTTACCTACCCAAAATAAATGATTCACAATGAATCTGTTGTGTAACTAATAGCTTTTATTCTGACCAAAACGGACACTACCTGCAATGTAATGCACAAATGGTTTTATAAAACATGGATCCACGTAACTAATGTCAATATATGTACCTAAATTCATATGTCTAACCCTAATTAAGCTGCAGAATTATGTAGAGAAACCAGAATGCACACTTCTAAGGATACCATTAAAGAACAATCAGCATCACTATTTCCCACTCAAATGCACCTCGAAAACGAAATGCCTTCGACTGCCATTGATAACACCTTTATCCTCATCAGCACGCAACAGCCAGAATCAAAATTCTAGGTGGAGAACCCACTTGAAAAGAAGGTTCATGCAAAAGGCATCACTCTGTGGCATTTGAAAATGTCTAAAGGCATTTGGACTGACCAGGGACATCATTAAGATACTTTTGAGCTTCATCATGCTCTCCCTTACACCGTAGAATGACACAGGATATTCCAAATCAAAGAAGACAAAGCTGCTATGGCAATCTTCTGCCAGTGTGTTTCTCATGAAAGACACCAAAGACTCCGCCTGGATAATACAACCAATAAACTCAGGGCGCTCTTGATTAGTCATAGACAAACTTGAATCCAAGGCAACAAGCCAACTCAACTTCCGTCAGATCCCACAGCAAAACAGCAAGCGAAGAGTGACTGCTACAGACTCTGTGGCTTTCATTTTGTGATAGGAAAGACTGGTTGCACATACATAACTATAAAAATGTCAAGCTGATGCGCCATTGTTATCAACAATTGCAAAACAAAAGCATACACTTCAATATGCAGTTAGTTCAACAATGCTTAACAGTATTCTCTAAACCCTTCTCAGGTATCTGACATGACACAACAATTCTGGGTGAAATTGGAACCTTCACACAAATTAAGTGATCCACATACAGGAACGGTGTCTTGCTAGTTGTGCACAAAGCCAAACATGGCACAGTGTCTATCTGCTACTTCGACCACTTAATGTTCCACATGTTTCCAAAAGCACAAAGAGGTGGCACCTGTTAGCACATGAAGGCATGCTTGATGTCATACAATCACAACCAAAACACAATAGAGTAAGTGTAGGAAAGTTGGTTATTAGTATGTGGGGGTAATCATCAACAGCAAGTAATAATGCCACAAACACTAATAGGTCCAGTCAAGTCTCAATAAGTTAATTGTTGCTCAACCCTTGGTAGCTTAGAAAACGATCCGTCAGGCTTAACTTAGGAGACTGTTATGTGTAAAGTATTTAATATCAGCAAAACATTAAATAAGTAAAGGACACAACACAATACAAATCCAACGCCAATTTATAAAAGTAGAGGATATTTCTACCTTTCAAAACAACACCAAAACAACATATCTCCAATGCATGGAACCAATGATATGAATTTTTAAAGATTAAAACAAAAATTGTGCATTCTAGTGCTAAAAGCTTAAAGAGCCCCTCACGGCTAACTAGTCGCCCTGCACCAGGAAAAAATCTAAGTTTTAGGCTGATAGTGAAGGAGCGTGGGTCGAACAGGCTGAGGACTCGGTCTGGGCCTCAGTCAAAAGTTTATCTTCGGACTTTGGGCCTGATTTAGATCTTGGCAGATGGGTTACTCTGTCACAAAAGCGACAGATATCCCATCAGCTGAAATATAAATCCCATTGTATTCTATGGGATTTATATTTTGGCAGATCGGGTATCCGTCACCGTTGTGAAAGAGAAACCCGTCCACCAAGATCTAAATCAGGCCCTTAGTCTTTTTCCTGGAGCTTTTCTCTCATCAACCGGCTCATCTGTCTGTCCTCTGACTTCTTGTTTCCGAGGTTCGATTTGACAATGGTGGCCTGCTGCAGAGTGATTCCTTGGTGACCCCTACGAAGTCTTTATCCTCAGTGTCTATGGCGTGGAGCTCTGGAACTTTCAGCAAGTCAAACCAGCCCTGTCACTATGATTCACAATTTGAAGTCGATGGCTTGACTCTCAACGCTGAGCCAGTATCCTCCTGGAGCTTTTCTGCAAACAATGCCAAAAGTTTCTTTTTCCACAGATCTTCCTTGTGTAGGGTTCTTTGAGGAGAACTTTAAAGGTCCGCCAGCTCTTGCCAAGGGTTCAGAGACTCTGGATTGCCTCTTGGGGGCTAGGACTCAATTTCCCACAACGCACCTGCACAGGCCAGGAAAAATCCAGTTGCAACTGGTCAGCTGAGGTAATATTCTCGTTGGCTTTGCAGGTGACTTATTCCAACTCTGTTGTACCTCTTGCTGATCAGGGAGTCCACTCCTTTTCTTTGAGACAGGCACAGTCCTTTATTTTTGAATGTGTGGGAGTGTAGCAGGTGCAGCCCTCCTGAGTGCAAGCATTCTATGGTGCAGTCCTAGGGTCCAGCAAGGTGGTCCTTCTCCTTCTGTTGTTCTAGGCAGAGTTCTGAGGAGCTCCTGCAGGTCTCCCATGTTTATTCTCAATTCTGAGCTGACAAGAGGGGGGACACACCAACCAATGCGGGTGAAGTTACCTCCCTCTTCTATGACCATGTCCTGCAAAGCATGGCATATTTGTGACCCAGAATGCACTGTTTAAAAAAAAATCAAAATAGAGAATATATCTCCTTGGTGTGTGTGTGTCTGTGTAACCCAACCTAAAGTGGGAGTAGCAAACTCACTGCATGCCCCTTCCAGACCATCTCCTAATCTGATAAGAGGGGGTCTCCCTTCTGGCTGGGGGTCAAGGAAGTGGGGACTGGTCTGGGTCCTGTGACGTCTGTTCTCCTACACTTGAAGTCCAGCATATCTGCTCAGTGCCCTTCCTATCCCTGGCTTTTCTAGGAAGCAAATCTCCTCCTACCAAATGGATTCAGGGAGCAGCTTAGCATAGGCTGCCAGAGGCTGGCCTATCAGAAGATGCTGCTACAGGGTTGCTTTAAGTAACTCCAGGATAGTAAGTTCTGAAACTACTTTCCTATACTAGTTACATTAAAATTAACCATGGCAAGTTGCTGGATTTAATGAGACAATTAATTTGTTACTTTGCATGATGTGGCTAGCTAGTTGAAAAGCAAAGGTAAACTTTATTAATTGTAATAAAGCCTTACCCATGCTAACCGATGGGGCTCACAGTGCAACAGTAGGGAAAAATGACTTTGGCTGTTTCCCTTACCAGGGCATCTAAAATATATTTTATACTGTTGTTGCTTTTTAGAACTATGCACCCATCATTGGGAGCTCCTAGGGGTGACGTATAAGTAATAAATAGGTAGCTTTGGACTTTGCAAGTACTTTTAATTCCAAAGAGAATTTGGACATAGTTTTATTTTAAAACCAGACTGCAAAGCAGTCCTGGCTTTAAAATGACACCAGGCACCACAGCAGTGCACACATAAGTGCTTGAAGTCTACTGGGTTCTCTAAACCTACATGCCCTCCCATATACCAGGGACCTACAGGGCGTGTGCCTTTGCCAATTAGATTTATACCAATTACCAGATAACTTTAGGGGACAGAGCAATGGCCCTGGGCCTGGTTAGCAGAGCCCAAAGCACTTTCAGAGTCAGTAACCACCAGCATCAGTGACAAAATGGGGGCGATCATGGCAAAAAGGATGATTTTACTACAGTGAGTACAAAGGAGAACATGGTCAGATATAATACACATTGTGACAAGTGATTGAGGTGTCTACAAAGATAATCCGCTGAAGGAATAAATCTGCATCTAAAACATAGCTTTACCAGACAACTATCAATTCAGGATCACCATAGACCATCCTTTGCCATGGCCAACAGCACCTACGACATCTGGCTTCCTGTGGTTTCACCCTTCCCGGACTAAGGAGATAGGGGAGGTGCTGAGGTTACCCCGAGAAGGGTGATACAACAGCACGCAAGATAATTTTCAGAGCTTTTTACAACAAAAAATGACTTCGTCTGTACCTCAGGGTGAAGTTATAAAGCCTTATGAAGCCCTTCCCAACAGCACTGACTGACTGGAAACTTTTGAAAACAATGAAAAGGGTGATTGCAGTGCCTTCACAAGAGCCACCACTGGAGTGGCTCATGTGAAGACATAAAATGTTTTCTCCTAAGGTGCGAGGATCACTATTCTTTTCATGTTTGTGCCTGTCAGGTGTATGTGGTGGTGACTGACAGAAAAAAATACATCAGATCACCCTCTCTATATATGGTGCGGGCAGTTTGACACCTTACTCTACCTCCACCTACTCCGTCATGCTGTTAAAGTAACTTTTCAGATGGCAGAGCCAGTGGACACAAACTATTCTGCCCAATTTAAAATGGAGTGGGCAGACTGTGAGCTTGGAGGACAGGGTACTATGTTTGTAATGGAGTTCCCAGTCTCTTTCAAACCCTAAATCAAATCCTAATTTCCAACATTTTCTTGATGCTGGGGCAGTCTCTCCTGCACCACTCCTAAAGGCCACAAGTCCTTGGAGTAAACTTATAGGCACCAGGTCTCTCTTTATCATGGACTTTCTGAAGGACCACTGTATTCCACCCACAACTGGTCAGTTGCATCCTCTGCAGAGAAGCTATTTTCTGCTTTTAGTGTCCCTGTAGCAGTAAACAGAAGTACAGCCAGATGACCCTTGAAGTGCATTTGTCCCTGTGTGCCAGTGAACATCAGGAGTCATTTAGTCTCCTTTGAACAGCAGTCAGGCACAAATATTCATTTAGGAGTTCTTCCAGGTTTAGAAATATTCTACAGAGCACTTGCCAGTGATTTGAGAATTCCCTACATAGACTCGTGACAACGTTCCCATGCAAGTCCAGCTTCCTTTTCGAGGACTCCCTTCAGTACCTTACTGTAAATCTTCCAAGAGGCCCTCATTAAGTAAGGTAGCCACTGCAGGTTACTAGACTTAGTGTCACTACTGTACTTTGACGTTCCAGGACTTTCTTGCTTTTCTCAGAGAGTTTCCATATGCTGTCCTTGGCACAGGCACTTTCAGGCACAGTATAACATTGGCTTTCGTGTGTGCTGTCTTTTTATTAGTACAGGAAAAAAACAGGGCAGGCCCAATGGTAAGATGGACCTGTGTAGACATGTAAAAAAGAGACAAAGGAGGTTTCTTTTGGAGACAGGTTAAAGAACAATTTGGTGCAGGTTAAGGTGAATAAGCTTCCAATATAGGAGATATCAAATAATACTGTGTAGGTTAAGATAAATAAGCTTCCCATATAGTGTATATCAAATAATACTGTAGACAAAGGTGCTATTAATGCACTGATTAGTGAAAGTGAAAAACAGCACGTAATAGGGCATGTTAAATTTATAGAAGCATTATATGAGCCCCATAATCTTATACAAGTGGTAATGAAGTGTAGGGATAAAGGTCCCAATCTGTGCTTGTAATTTAGTCCAAATTAGGAACTCGTACCGTAAATATGCATAGTGGAGCCCCAAGGAATCTTGTGTGATCTGGGAGCCGTTGAAAAAAAATAGGTGACGTTACAACACATGCCATTACATCGCCTGCCATTGCAAAACAAACTTTTACTCCGACTTTCTGTCGTGGGGTGCTGGAAGTTGGAATAGATTAATTTTCTATTCTAACTCCAGTGTGTGCAACAGTAGGGAAAATATTGGAGTTAGTTCCAACACCTTCTACCCACTGCTGCACACCTTTTGCGTTGCAACGACATGCGATGTAATGGCATGCGTTGTAATAGTTTCGTTGTAAAGACTGTCTCCCATTGAAAACACATACTGAAAAGTAATCAGCAATGGCAATAACCAGTAGCCACTAGTGTCAAGGCAAAGTAGAGGGGTGGGGTGGCGAATGATAAACAGGAAAAAAAACAAAAAAATAATTTACCTGCCATCCACCACATTGCTGCTCTTCTGCAGCTCTCTGGCTCCTCTGCCGAACAGATTCCCATATTTACTATGGCCAATCCAGATATTGCTCTCATGCTGCTGGCAGCATGAGAGAAGTGCCATGATTGGCTTGAACAGCCTAGATTTGCATTCCCAGAGAGACTGGCAGCCTGTTCCTGTTGTCTCCAACCAGGCAATTCAGCTCGGGTCGAAGACAACTCAGTGCACATGTCGGCTTGGCTGTCCTAAGACGGCCGGCCAAAACCAACAAGCACACTGACAGCAGTGCCCACCTCTCTCCCTTCATGACCGTCATCGCGATGGTCCTGCCTCCAAGACTCGGCCCTTAAAACTAAAATGATAAATCTGTTTTATTATCATTTTATTTTTTAAGTTTTGAGGCTGCTGACGGGGGGGGGGGGGGGTTGACGCTTCTCCGCCATAACGGAGGAGCCGCCGCTGGCAGTAGCTTGGGAACTGCAAAGTATTTTTTGCATAGGCATCCAACAGAATGGCCCTATAATTACCCCCAGATCTCAAATGAGTATATTGCTTAGATGTAAGAACAGTGACGCTTTTTGACTAGCCCTCAACCCACTGACACGTGTGCTATTCAACGGCTTGGATCGACTTTCTGACAAGGTCAAAGTAGGCTGAGAAACCGTTGCTGACTTTCACAGGAAAGGTTTCATACCCTTGATAGAAATTCGGAGAAAGGTCTAGATTTTCAAGCTTGAAAATGCCACTGTTGTTGGAAATATTTGCAATGTTTTTCCAGATGTTTGAGCAGTGCCAGGTCGTTGTCCCAGAATCGCTGTTTTGCTCATAGTCTCAGCAAGAAAGTTCCACAGTTAATCAGAAGTGAGCAGAAGTACCTGGGTCTCAGAGGGCCTCATTTATGAAAAGTGACGCATCACTGCGTGAAAACAGTGATGCGTCACTTTTCACTGCGCCCTCCCTGCGACTCCAATGATGCGTCATATTTACAGTATGACGCATCATGTCGCAAGGAGTCTGACGTATCTGTAGGCGCAAAAGTGACGCATTGCTGGAGTGTGTCACAAAAGTGACGCAACTCCAGCAATGTGTCATTTCACATGGGGCAAGCCCCATGTGAAAGGGCCTGCGTCAGTCTTACGCCTGCTGTGAGGCAGGCGCAAGATATTGACGCATTTGCACCCTAGAAGTGGCGCAGTGAAATCTCGTAGATTTCACTGCATCACTTCTACGATGCTTACGTACGTGGGAACGCCCACCCTGCATACATTATACCTGACGCAGGTATAATGTAGCGCAGGGGTTTACAAAGTGACGCATCTAGGTAGATGCGTCACTTTGTAAATATTGCTCATCATGGCGCATGGTTTACGCCACTGGTGCGTCACAAAAAGTGACGCACCGGTGGCGCAAAAGTGACGCAGGGGCTCATAAATGAGCCCCAGAGTATGTAGATTATGTTATTTTTCGAATAACTTGTATTTCGAAGTTTCTAAAGAACACAATTATTGCCCCCTCTCTCATGGCTATGCTTCTTCTGTTTCACTCACTGAACATTTTTGTTGGCTGTTAAAAAGTATCTAAAGATAATGGATTAGAATCAGCATGAGCCACCTGTACGCTAGGCGGAGAGAAGAAAACAGTCATGTTGCTCATATGAGCATTTCTGCCAAACACCCACAGCCCTTTTGAGATCCTGTCTCCTGTTCGCCTCCTGTGCAAGGTGTCCGCTTCCAGATTTGCACGCGCTGCTGCTATGTTTCTTCGAGGCAGCTGTTGCATCCAATGGGCTCTGTCTCAAGTACGCCCACTAGTAGGTACCGTAGGAGGAAAGGAATGCAAGCACAATGTTTTCTTTCTGCATTGTCAGCCAAGCCAGCATTTCAATCTTCACATAAGAACGTTTGAGGCAAAGGGTTGCGAATGAATCATAAAAAAAATGTTGTTCTCGCTTCAGTGCACAAATCAAGTCACAGCCTGATGCTCTGTCCCTCAACATATCACCTAAAAATGACTGCCTGTCATGGGATGGCTTGTCACAAAAAGGAAAGCCTTAGTAAATATCCGTTCCTCAGTTTCTCTGAAAAGTGAAATGTTTAGGCTAATTTTAAAAGCGCATCATTGGTTTGAAAGTAGAGTATGCTCTTTAAAAATGATTTCATGTTGGAACAGGTTTATGGGGTTAATTAACTAAAGTGCAAGGTGCAGGGGAATTTAAGAACATGGCCCTCTGACTATGTGCAGTATAGAAAAGTACTGTATTGACATAGCACGCATGTACACCACAGCGCGTTTGACCTGTGCATAGCAAGAGTATGGCGCTGGTAGAACTTTCCTGATGCCGAATGAGATTGGTGCCTGTACACATACACACGCTGTTCCATCTTGGTGCACACAGATCGAACTTGGAATACACAGATGAGTGTTTTGCATTCGAAAATAACTTTTCTCAAAGACAAGAGCATGTCTCTGTCAAGGACGAAATAATTCCCTGACCACATTCTGGGCGTGACTGCCTGACTATTTACTTGTGCTATTTAAGCAGGGTTATAGCCTTCCAATAGATGCCTTGTGCAGGTCGTTACTGTTGTCCATATGTTTGGGGTAATTTTTGAATGTTGTTTGTTTTGACAGTGTATGGATGGTAACTTCTAATAGCAAAAGAGTATCCATTCTGGAGTTCAAGCTCCTCCTCAGGGAGAAAGAGGGGGTATTGTGTTACATGTCACACCTATGCAGTACTCCTACTGGAGTAGGGATGGGAAAAAGTCTCACCCCCTCTATTAACTGCATGCTTTATCATCAGCTTTACCCTGACTCCTAAAAGTCAGGGTAGGCTCGACCATATTCCTGGGAACTCTTATGAAAATAGTTAGATAGGGGTCGTAACTTTAAAGATAAAAATTCCTCATCCACTCCCAAGGTATCCCTTTATTTTTTTTTTTTTATTTTATTTTTTTTTTGTCCTCATTGCTACCATGGTTTCAGTGCCATACCAGATTACCCTACAGTCAGCTGTCTCAGTTCAAAAGAACTGGCAGGGATATATGACCAAGGAAGTAAGTAGAAAATATCCCTCAGCAATTGCAGTTTCAATCTTGGAAGGCGAAGAACCAGGCATTTCCCTTCTTGTAAACCACCTTGGTGTAAGTGGCAACCAAGTCAGCCCGGGCTAGGACCAGGTATGGTACAAATGGCTAGAACACCATAATAGGGTAATCATCGGACCCGGGGGAAAAAACAAAAAAAAACAACAAAAAAAAACCCCGGGTATTTCAGTGTACCCATGGCAACAAATACCAAAAAGCTCTTTTACTCTGATTACCAGCCCTAGCCAGGTCCATACGTGATGTATATATGACGGAGGCCTGCCATTCGCCGAAGGAAGGAGGGGACACGTCCTTCCATTTCTTGCAGATCTCCCTTCTTGCCAACAAAATCGTATAGAACACAAAATTTTTGGCGGCACCTTGAGCTCCTTCCAAAATCCCGAAGATCACAAGAGGTAAGTCAATGTTTACTTTAACACCCAATGAAGTAGTTAGAAAGTTACTGATAGCTGCCCAGTATGACACTAAACTGGGGCAGTCAAAAAACATATGGGTGTCTGGTGCCGCCAGAAACCCACATCTGGAACAAGCAATTGAGTTACCCTCGGAAAATTTAGATAGTCTAAGAGGAGAATAATATGCCCTATGCAGTGTTAGCAAGTGGTTCCTCCGTAACAAAGAAGGCTTAACTATGCTGCACAAAAGGCCGAATGAGTCTGTCCAAAGATTTTGTAAGTTTGGGCCAGAGATTGAAGGGCTCCAAAGTGAATCAGGCAGATCAAAGACTCCATCCTTTCCTCCAACAAGAGATTATACCACTGTGAGGTCTCCTTTTTTCCCAAGGGGTTGTTCATCAAGTTGTTTATGAGCAGGCTATATCCTCCAAGTGGAAACTTATTTCTTTCTAAGGCTTGAGATTTGTAGGCCTGAGTCCAACTATGTATTTGAAGGTATTTAAGTCTTGATAGATTAGGGCCGATCTTAGCCAGAAGATGTTCCCATGAGAGCAGCTCCCCGTCAAAATAAAGGTCTCCCCAGACCTCTAAGCCTGCGTCTCTTATTGGAGCCGCTAGAATGTCTTCAAGCCAAACGGGGTTTTCAGGGAGACCCCATAGCGGCGTCCTTTCACAAAAATAGCTTACTTTTATCGATCTTGTGACTTCGGCCCATAATTTTGCCAAGCCTTGTAGTACCTTCAGTTTGATCTTTTTGAAGTACTTGGGGTTGCCGAATTTAAATAGAAAGGCTGATTGACTAGCTTCTTCCCCTTCTAACATAGCTGAGAACATTAGATCCACCCCGTAGTCTGTAGGTGTTTTTAACAACATGCGGGAATGAGTTAACTGGAAGGCCCAAGCATATAATTTCAAGTCAGGGGCTGCCAGGCCCCCTTTGTCCCTTCGCCTTCTAAGCTTTTTCCAAGAAATCCTTGCCTGTTTGTTGTTCCAGATAAAAGATGTTATGTCTGACTGCAATTTAACTAAACAAGAATAATCAAAGTGCAAGGGAATGGTACAAAACAAAAACGAAATTTTAGGAAGGATCGACATCTTGATTAAGTTGACCCTCCCAATTAAAGATAGTGGGATATGAGACCATGAGTGTAGTAACCTACGGCATTCTTTAGCTACCGATGTTAAATTAACTTGAGCTATTTTTTCTATGTCCTTCCCTATCTGTAGACCCAAATATCTCATCGAGGAGCCCGTTTGTAAGTCTATAGCTTGCCCTTCATGATTCCAAACAAGCATCTCGGTTTTAGTATCATTAATTTCATAACCGGAGACTTGACCAAATGAACGAGCAATCCTTAAAATTATAGGGAGTGCAGAGCCAACATCTGAGGTAAGAATAAGCACGTCGTCAGCATATAGGGCTACTTTCCTCACTCACCCTTTATACGAGAAAGGCTTAATAGAAGTCTCCTCCCTCAGTTGTTGCGCAAAGGGTTCGATATAAAAATCAAGCAAAAGGGGGGAAAGTGGGCAGCCCTGCCGTGTCCCCCTAGTGATGGTAACTGGATCAGACAGATCTCCGTTAACCAAGAGGCGTGCTACAGGATTATGATATAACAAGCCAATTGCCCTACGTATCCCATCCCCCACGCCAAACTTAGCCAAGGCCCCCGACAGGTACACCCAGTTAACTCTATCGAAGGCCTTGGTCGCATCCAACGTGAGGGCGGCCAAAGGAAGGGTCGAGCCGATGCTATATCTATGGCTCCTATTAAATCATAGGTTAGCTCGAATAATTGTCGCCCCTTAACGAAACCCTTTTGGTCCGGATGGAGAACCAGAGGCGCAATCACAGCCAACCTAGATGCCAAGATTGTGGTAAAGATCTTGTAATCCACATTCAGGATTGAAATTGGCCTATAAGAACCACAAGCCGTCTTTGGTTTCCCTGGCTTCAGAATAAGGGTGATTGAGGCATTATCCCAGGAATCAGGCGGAAGCTGACCTTCCAGTAGGATTTGGTTAAAAAGAACGGTGAGGAATGGAACTAATTCTATTTCAAGGGCTCTATAGATTTCTGCCGGCAGACCGTCAGGTCCAGCCGCCTTCCCCTTCTTACTTCTTTTAATGGCAGATCTTACCTCATCCTCAGTGATAGCTTTATCTAAAGATTGAGATTGCTCGGCAGATAATGAAGGTAAATTGATGTCCCTTAACCAACCCTCAACAGACTCTGGCGAGATCTGCTTATCCTCCTCATAGATTACTTGAAAGTAATCTCTGAAGGCTGCCCTGATGTCCTCATCTGAAGAGAAGATGATGTTATCTACCATTATTGCAGCGATGTTATTCCGCACCAGATCAGTTTTGGTTTTCCAGGCCAGTAATTTCCCGGCACCTTCAGTGTATTCAAAATGGGCCAACTTACTGGCTTCCCATCTTTGTTGAAGTCGAAGATTTAATAACGAACTCAGACTACCCTTCAAAGTCACTAATTGATTATGGAGAGTGGGCAGATCTAAACCGGAATCCATACAGTTGGAGTCTATATCTTGTTGTATTTGAGATATCTGATCTTCAATAGAAGTGACTTCCTCTCTATGCAACTTCCTACGGTATGAAACTTTCCCAATGATAACCCCTCTCAAGAAAGCTTTAAACGAGTCCCAGATTATCCTAGACGTAGCTGAGCCACTGTTGGAAATCAAAAAATTATGGGTTTCTGATTTAAGAAAAGTAATATCCTCTAATGATGAGAGAAGAGACCGGTCAAAAGACCATGTGAGGGAACTCTTTTTAATCAAACTGGCAAGCTCCATTACTACCGCTGCATGGTCCGACAGATGTGAGGGGAGGTAGCTAATACTCTTTACGGAATCCACCAGCCTCAGACTTATTAAGATGAAATCTATTCTGGACTGGTGGTGATATTTATAGTTCCTGAAAGAGACCCCTTGTTGTTGCCCCGACCTCGCTCTCCAGATATCAACATACCCATATTGCTTCATAGCGCTTTGGAGCAGGGCCCTCGTCTTAGAAAAAACAGACGATCGATTATTGGGTGATTTGTCCAACAAAGGATCCAGTACGATATTAAAATCGCCTGCCAAGATAATGGGTTCAGGGAAGGTAATCAAATGTGAAAATATAGATTCCAGAATGGAGGGATCGTCCTGATTCGGACCATAATATCCTAAGATTGTACTTTGTTTACCAGATATAACAACTGACACTATGGCCCATCTGCCACCTGGGTCAACTGCCTGTGTTATCAGCCTAGCTTTAGCTCCTTTTTTAAATACAATTGAGACCCCTCTTGTATTAGATGTTTGGGTAGTCGAAACTGCAAAGTCTATCCAGTTGTTTTTCTTAATAAGGGTAAGCATTTCCGTGTGAGTTAGGTGTGTCTCCTGGAGCACCAAGACCTGCGCATCCAAATCCCGCAAATATTGCATGATTCTATTAGCTCTGGGCTTGGTGCGGAGGCCATTAACATTCCAGGAGATATATTTTACACTACCCATACTTAAAGGGAAAAAAAAGTAAAAACAAAGCCAAGATTACCGTTTGTTGCATTGGTTCCTGAATCAATATATGCCTACTTCTATCTTTAATAGAACTGCTTCGAGCTATGAGGACCATTTTATATTTTTGCAACCCCCCTCCTACCCCCGTGCAACATCTCCCACCCACCCCACCCCCCTTGGAAAACCCTTGTGTTATCTAACCGGAAAATGATCCGGTAGAAGCACCCCTTTGACAGGCTCCCGTCAAAAGAAAACCCCCTCCCATCCAGCGATGGAAATTAAGATATGAAAAATATACGACGATGAAGTAAACCCCCACCCATGAGGCAGTAGGAAAAAAAAAAAAAAAAAGTAACCAAAATAACTTTGGCCAATTTAGCTGCATAGAGATAGGAAGAGAGAAAAAAAAAAAAAAACATTTTAGTGTTGTATAAATAAAAAAAATATGGCATAAAGTAAGGAGCCTAGACCTATATAGACCTATATGTTAAAGATGAACGCGGTCTATAAGGCTTATCAGGAGAGAGACACCAAGGCTATAACGAAGCATATTTAAACTATTTATGCTCCTTGCCTAGAATCAACAAAAGCTCATCGGCTTCCTGAACTGACCTGATGTTATACATCCGATTATTATGCATAACTTTGATGGCTGCCGGGAACATGAGCTGAGCTGTTGCTCCTACTTTCCTAAAGGCGTCCAGTCTCCTCCCAAACTCCCATTGCTTCTCCAATGTAATTCTAGAGAGGTCAGACCTAACTAAGAAAGTAAACCCACTCCCCACGAGAGATTTTTGCTTTAATGCCAAATTTAGGATCTGCTCCTTCAACACATACGTATGGAAGTTGACCAGAATCTTACGGGGCTTCGATCTCTGGGGATTCCGCCGAAAGGGATCTCTGTGAACTCGTTGTATGTCCATGGCTAACTCCTCTACTGAGTGCTCTAAGCCCAGGGACTCCTTTAACAAAACAGAAATAAAATGCTTTATATCTGAGCCCTCAGAACCTTCCGGAATATTGAGAATCCGTATATTCCCCCGCCTGGCATTATTTTCTAACGACTCCAATCTCTCGTTTAGACTTTGCTCCTCTCTAGTAAGCTTTTTTATATCATCCTTAACTTGCTTCATATTAGTAGAGAGTGCTGCAGAGGTCTCTTCCAAAGCTCCTGTTCTGACATTCAACCCCTCAATCTTATTGTCCAGAGCTTCACAGTGTTTCCTCATCTCTAACTGATTTGCAGAAGACTCAGAAAACCCCTTCCTAATCTCCATCGTGAGCGCAGAGAACATCCCCAACAAAGAGGCGACAGAGATGGAGGACTCAGCCTCAAAGTTGGCAGTAATAACACCAGCAGAAGCATTCTGATGCAGAGCCTTGATGTTGACTTCATCCGGACACTCTCCACCAGCTGCCCCTTCCACCACAGATGTCGCTACCACCTGTACATCAGAATTTGATCTTGCCGACCTTGTCAGGTTTAGAGGGGGACTCAAGGGAGGACACTGTTCGATGACAGACAAACCCCCTGAGGCCTGAGCTCCCAACACCACCTCTTGACCTGTGCCGGCTTCTTCTAGGCCTTTCACTTGTGGGGTAAACTGTAGCGGTGTACTCGATCCCTCTTCTGTGGCTTCGTCCCTACCTGGTGTGCGGGAGGATAATGATGACCCATTTTCAGATGGAGAGGGGAGAGTGTCTGGGACAATCAAAACCCCTGCCATATTATGATCTTCCTCAAGATTGAGAATCTGGGGGACCGCTTTAAAATAAGATCTAAGTGATGGAGTGATCTTGGATCCTAAAGATAGTACTACCTTAGGACCCTTTACTTTGGATTTAGATTTATGTTTGCTCCCTCTAGCCTTGACTTCTGTATTTAGATAGGAAGAAGATTTCCCTCTGACCAGAATCTGAGAATGCTGAACAGTACCTGCCCCCCCTAGAGCTTGTGAAACTACCTCACTTGACTCTTGAATAACCTGCTCCCCATCAGCGGTAAATAAACAGTCAACAAACTCCCCACGAGAAACCTCAGGCCCAGGCGGCAGTTCAGCCAGCGTATTAGCACTCTTAGAACTCTCTCCACAGAGAAAAAATCTTTTCGCCAACCTTCCTCCCTCGGCTTCTCCCCGAGGAGGCGATAGCACAGACTTCTGCAACCCACCTGACGCGTCCTTAGTAGCTACCACTCTGGTTCTAGCCCCATTGGCAGTACCTCGACGTGACTGGACCAGGCTCCGCACCTTTCTCCCCCGCCTTAGCTCCAGCGCGGCTGACCAAAGACGCAGCCTCGGCTTCCCCGGGGGCTCTTGCAGTGAAGAAGAAAACGAATTCTGGCCGGAAATTAGCTCCTGGGGGGCGTTCTTCAAGGAACACTGAAGCACTCTCGCCACAGTCGAAAAAATGACACACACGGAGTCAGTATGGGGAGGAAAAACTCGGCAAGCACCATCCAAGGAGGAGTCACGCGGGCGAAAGCTGAAGGCGGAACACAGGCAGGCGACGTAACGCGGGGCGTCTGATGAAGAAACACAGTAATGCATCTTCGGCGTTCGTTAAAGGGACAGCCGCCTGGTGAAAACAAACCCGAGCCGAAATGCGTGTTACTTAATTCAAAATGAAATGTTGAAAACCCCGACAATCTCCATCGCAGACCCTACAACTCCGAGCATCACTTTTCGGTTATAACTTCATCGCATGACGAGGTTGGTTCAACTCCGACGGGAGCTCGCCTCGGGGCGCCGCAGCAGCCTAGTTAGCCGCCGCCATGTTTTCCCCATATCGTTGACGTCAAGCTTGTCACCTAGGTATCCCTTTATTAGTGGGGTGGATAGGAAAGATTAAAAACAAAAACCATGTAGGGGTTTTAGGATGCAATGGTCCTTTGACCCATGGCGGCTGGTGACATTTGAAAGTGTTGAGGTGTAAATGTTGGGCATGACTTTTATATAGCGAGCAATGTGAACAAGTTCAATGGACAAACACGGGGTCCAGGGTGAGTCCCTCTCACGAGAAAGAAATAAAAAAAAGATTGGCAAATGGTGCACTTTGAAGCAAATTAATGTGGTGATAAAGAAAGGGTTATTAAGCAATGGGAAGGTATAGTCATGAAATATTAAACACATTAACAACTACACTATATCTTCCTACAGAATTTGTTCAACAGTTATTGTAATGTGTAAATTGTTAAGCATGACAACTTTAGCCCTTTAAAATGTATGCTTACCCAGTGTTTTGTACTGCATGCAGCATTAACTTTGGAAAAATATGCTCTAATCAGACTTTGAGAAGCGCCTGCAGTTGCTGGCTGTAACCAGTCATATAGAGATACATGCAGACATGTCTTTAAGTGAGATGAAAAAAGTGGGTGATCTCTACAATGGTCATGTAAAATACATTTCTGTGATTCCCATAGTGTGCCACCTGACCAGTATTTTGGTTTCTTTCTAAGATGTAATTTTGTCCAGATAAATGGCACAATAACTGACATATACCTAAAGTCTGTCAGTATGCTTGGCTTTGTCACTGGGTGTTAGCTGTTTAAGATAAATGGGTAACAACAATGATTTCTTCTAAATAATTAACATTGGAAATGTTTAAATTCTGAAATAGTGAGTCTGTGAATTAAATAGCAATAAGGCCTGTGGAAGGAGTTTTGGCCTTCAATTATGTGTGCCTTATGTTAGATATGAATCCCCTTTTTTTCTGCATATATTGTCCATCTATTCATCTTCAACCCCTCTCATTCATCTTCAGCATCCTCTTTTCACTCTTCCCCGAATGCACTTCCTCACATCTCTGTCCCTTCACCAACCCTAACATGCACTGCACTCCCTCAAATTTAAGCACTTTAATTTCTCTTACTTTTGCCTTGAAAATATTTTGACATCTGTGTACCCCCTTCACAGACATATCTACAGAATTTCAGTTGCAAATGGAATACACAAACATTGTTCTGTGTGCTCTGCAGAGAGACCGGCCCACTGACAGGAACTTTGTTTGGCTTCAGCCTTAGCGCTCAACCAAAGCCCCTCATAAACACCTGACATGGCTCAAGCCTCAGAGTATGCACAGAACAAAATACAGATAAACAACAACATTATAAAATAGCTAACTTTTGGGGAGTGCAAGATCAAGTGAAGCATGCGAAATAAGAGAGGAGCTAAACTGCTGAAATGTATTCAATTGACGTTTTAAACATTCATTGTTTGCAAGTCAATCCATGCTTTTGGCATCAGAGTTAACTTAGGGGCATGAAGACAGGGCCGGTTTTAATGTCATACATCAGAGAACTGGCCACTGTAAGCACATATCTCTCACTTTGGCCTGCATCTCGCAAGGGAACAAGAGCGAACCCTGCTCCTTCTTTGGATCCATTTCACAAGGGAGCAAATGCCGCAGCTTCACTTCTAAAGGTGCGAGCAATGTGGAGGTTAGTGTGATGAGGGGTCTCAGCACAATATACATTACACAGCATTAGCTTGCAAACACTTACCATTATGGAGAACAAGGCACAGGATCACACGTGCTTGCATCCACTATCATGTATGACGAAACGGTGGGATCTACATCTTTGAATGACGGATGTCTGAAATTATGCAGGGATGAAGTCTTCAACACCCGAAACCGTGACGCCTATTGTGTCACTGGCCTACAGTATGCATACAACCCTAGACCACAATGGCAATGAAAGGCTTTTAAACAGAAATCCTGCATCATGCATACTGTTAAGAAAGCTGATTTACTGCCTGGCTTCCGTCTCCTGCTTCAGAGCAAGGGAGGGCAGGCAGCCCGAAACAGACAGCCCAGACTTAAATACATCAATTTATTTAAAGATACAATCATATCTCTAAATAAATCGATATATTTAATATTTTTGTGTGTAAATATGTATGAATTTCAGTAGGGGGTAGCCCCTGTACCCTGATGGAGAAACCACCCCTGCTTTTGACACTAAATCACCAACATGTTTCAACTCTATAATGGCAGACTGAACATATCCTAAGATTTTTGTCAGGGTGTGTTCGTAAGCGTGTCACTCCACCAATGACATGTCTTTTTTGTGCAGTATGCACAACACTCAAAGCATGCACCGAACGTATAATACTTTCCACTCAGGGTTGTACCTGGAAAAAATAATATATGGCATGAGGATATTGGCCATCATGTGATTCACGATTCATGACAGACACTTGTCCTCTCGTTGCATGTTTAACCACACATTAAGTCTCATACACACACATCTCTCAGCTGGCATCAGAATCATGTGTGTAATGAATGATGTTGTGAAAGTGAACCACAGTTCCACCTCTTTGTGTCAATCAAAAATGTATATATCTCTGTCACCCTGCAGGACTACTGCAAGTAGGAGTAAGGTGCTTTTTCGATGCATATTGATGTTTTTGTTTTACACCATCATACATGACCCTATCCGCATATTATTCATCTAGAGATGTCCATCTTTAAAAAGCACTAACTTAAACGCTATTTCAGAAATCACTCACCCAAAGTGCTGGAGATAAATGTTCCCACAGGGAAAGAGTGGGCCGCCCTGTAGTCAGACTCTAAAAGAATGGAAATTGAAGCTGATGTCAAACAGAGCAAAAACATGTAAAAAAGTCCAGAGAGACCATAGTCCTAAACATTAATATGGGAGACATATTTGGAGTTTAACAGTGCTAGGTACAATGTAAAGCAAACTAAGGTGATTCATTCTTCAAGTGTCCCAACCCATTAGGCGACCTGCTTGGCTCCGCTCCCCTGCTTGTGGCAAGATGGTATATATAGGTAATGCTCCTCCATGGGTGTGTTGTAGTTCACTATAAATCATGGGTGATTCCCCCCCGGGGATGCAATAAGGTGGTCTGGCGGTCAGGATTCCTCGGGCCATGTATTACGGATTACAAATCTGTCACTAATACTTCTATTTCTCTTGAATGAGAACAGTGGTTTGTTGAAGGTCAGTTGGTTTGAAGTAAGGATGCACCACTGTATTTTTCCGATCCATTTGATGGTGTTGGAAGAGAGGTTATAGGTGCTCACAAAATGAGGGAGTTGGTATCCTGCTTCATATAAGTCTCCAGAAGGACCTCCATAGGGACATTTTGTGCTCTCTTCTGCGCCTTGGTAATGATCCTCTCAGGATACTCTCTTTCCTTCAGTCTTTTTTATCACAAACTTTGTTCTCTTTCCTTCAGTCTTTTAGTGAGTTTCTTAGCCTCAATTTTGTTATGCTGGAGATTGGAGCAATTTCCCACCTGATCACTAAGAACTGACCCACCGATAAATTCTCTCTCAGTGCCCAGGGGTGAGCACTGTGAAAGTGTAACAAACTGCTGCGGAAGGAGAGTTTTGTGTGCAGGGAGCAAATAACCTTCCCATCTATTGCAGTGGTGTTAACATCCAGAAAGGATACCTGGGTTGTCAGTTGTCATTGTGAAACTGAGAAATGGATTTCTTTCATTGAGCCATCCATTGGAAGATTGAATGGTGGTGTCCTCCCCATGAATTATTACCAGGATGTGGTCACTGAATAGTTTGTTGTTCCGGATGTTCTTTTCGTCAAACCTGCTTTGAGCAAAAGTGCTCCCCATGGAAGTCCCATGGCGCAGTAAATAGATCAGATCTTCAAAGGTGAAAATATTCTCGTAAGTGCTAATTCTTCCGATTTCATTACCTAATGGATTGGGGTAGCCCAGGTCAAATCGTGTTATTGTAACAGGTTGTTGATCACACACAGACTCTCCCCCAGTGGAATACTTCTATAAAGTGCCTCAACCTCAAGTCGGACCAGTGTATCTGTTTTAGGGTCATATTCTTCCTCTTGCAGTTGTTTCAACAGATGTTTGGTGTCCTTGATATAGGACCTTGTGTGTGTTACAAGGGGGTTTGAGCACTGAGCTTATGCCCAACACAATTAGTCTGCTTGGAGAGGGCATCCTGCCCTTCTGGATTTTAGGAAGAGTGCAAAACTGGGGCATGCTGGGTTTAGTTGGAAGAAGGAAGTCTCGTTCATTTTTGGTGATCCACCCATTTCCCATGGCCTCTTTTACCAATTTCTTCAACTAGACTTGTAGATAACTTGTGGTGTCAGTCTAGAGGGTCAAATAGTTTCTTTTATCATGTAAGAGGGTGAGGCATGCCTCTCTGTAATCTTCTTTCCTTTATATCAATGGCACTACCCTTGTCTGATGGTTTGATAACCAGATGTTTCTTCTTGCTGAGGGTGTCCAATGCCATGTTCTCCTTCTCGGTTAAGTAGAAATTATCCTTGTTCAGGTTTAGTTCCTGAATACCTTTTACAACCACCTCTTTAAAAGCCCATACTTCAGGGGGTATTGTGGAGGAAAGCTGGCTATTAGAGAAAATGTTATGCTAAGTTATGTGTATTTGTGAAGCGCACTATCACCTGCAAGGGTATCCTGTCATTGTGCAGAAGTATGCCTAGCCCTGCCTATGGTAGGTTGGTTAGTTGAAAAGCCAGGTCTTCAGCTTCTCTTGGAATTCAAGGAGACAGGAGGAGACTCTGTTGTGGAGCGGCAGGCTGTTTCATGCTTTGTTTCACTCTTTAGGAGTGATACAACGGAACAACTGGTCTCCGGATCTGGTTCTATGTGTGCGTTAGATGTGTGTGAGTAGGAGTTCTGAGGAGCGGAGATGTCTGGGTGGTTGGTGGAAGGAAATGCGACTGTTCAGGTAGGTGGTGCTGGATTTGTGCAGTGCCTTGAATGTATGTGTGTGAGGAGTTTAAATTGAGAATGCTTGTGCCAGTGGAGAACCCCAAGGTTTGGTTTGATGTGGGTTCTGTGTAGGAGGCTAAGGATGAGTCTGTCTGTTGAGATCGTCTTGTAGTAAGTTGGTTTATGGTCCCAGAGTAGAGGGTGTTCCCGTGGTCCACCTTACTAGTGACTAGGGTGCTAGTGGCAGTTTTTCTAATGTTGCATGGGAGCCATTTGAAAATCTCCTTCAGAATCTTCTGGGTTTGGAAGAAGGACGCATTGATTGTGTTGACTTCTGCAGTCATGTCAAGTTTGCTGTTCTGCCAGCCACCAGTTGGAGCCCATGGTGAGGTGTTTTTGCTGAAGATCACTACTTCTGTCTTGTCGGTGTTGAGCTTGCGAGTGTTGGCTTTCATTCAATTAGTGACTTTGGTCTCGCAGGCAGTGAACTTGTTTCTTCTGTTGGGGTTTTGTCCGAGTGTACAGTATGAGTTATGTGCCATTGGCATAGGAAATACTGGTATTGTGGAACAAGTTGGGAGTTACATACAAGAGGATGCAGATGGAAGACTATTAGTGAGACTCTTAATGTTCAAATTCCCAAGTTGGACCAACACAAGATTGTGGGATCAGAGAATTGCTAGTATATAGTCTGTAGCCTGCGTCGTTTTCTATGCTTTTAAACTTTAAAAAAAAAAAAAATTAATGTACACACCATTGTTATACATTTCAGTAATCTGACACTAAATTCAAATGTATTTGATTGTTCTCAGAAAATTGTAATACCCACAAGGTTATGACTAGCTGAAAGCACGGTAATCTAGAGAGACAACCCCAGCTCGCAACAAAAGGCTATCAAAATTGAACTGTGAAAAAAAAACTATACATGTTAACAATTTTCTACTCTGAAAACGATCCAATGAGACACGCAAGGTCTGCTTTCCTTCAAAAAAGATATGAAATTACTTATTTATGAATCATGGTTTCTTGAATAATTCCATATACTATATAGAGAGCGAAAAGTATATTTTTTGTAGGCAGAATTTCCCCAATTTTACTCTTCGGCTAAAGCTGCATTATATACCATGATATTTTGTTTTTACTCCTGTTAAATATTATCATCCTTCCTTTTCTAGAAGAAAGATTGCACGCTCTGAAATGTGACGGTGTTTAAGTTTGCATTAAGATGAATATGCGACTCTAGACCGAGTCAAGTTCTTGCACTGGTAAAAAGAGTGAGAATATTACTGTATAACCTTTATAAATTTTCTTAAGTGTATGGATATGCAAAAGCATTTTGCTGCAGTAGAGATGGGAGCTAACATCACAAGCAGTTAATTTCCCACAACCACACATAAAGGACGGGTATCAAGGCCACAGAGGAGTCCATGAGGTGCTTCCTTATGCGCATTAAAGTCAGCAAAAATCTTTTTTTTATTTCCATTGTGAACGTTTTTAAACCATTTAACCTCATTACTTTATTCTTGTAAATTAGGGGTATAATTTATTTTATGGTGTTCTTTTTTATCTATATTTTTATCTATGATTCATGGATTTTATCAGGGATTGGCTGGGTAGTATTTAGATGTTAGGACGTTTTTTTAAACATTATTTGTACTTCATATGAAACAAACATGTTTCATTACAATTAGTATTTTAACTTGTATTTTATTGGGCTATTTATTACAGATTTTGGGAAATGCAATATTTTAAGGGGTTCATATGTAAAAAAAAATATTATTTATAAGAATTTACCCTACAATTTCGATTAGCTTGTACAGTGTTGAGGTTTTTGGGGTTCAGAATTATTTAATCCTATTTTTTTGTGGTTTTGGTTATGAATTGAAGAAGAGCAAATCACAACCCTCAACAGTATGCACCTCCCCCAGTGGTTTTTCATTTGGAGTTAGAATAGTAAAATTGATCCCCTCTCCACTTCAACCTATGCATGTTTGACCAAATATTTTTGGGGGCTACTGGTAGAACACACCCTCTTCACCACAACCCCTGATATATGCCCTTTCCACACAATTTGTGGTATTGGAGTTAAAATAGAACACCTTAACTACACACTACAATTTCCCTAATATGTTTAGGACTAAAGTTAGATTTTTAACCCGAACCCATTGCAAACCCCTGACAGTATATTGAAATTTGTTGTGCAGGTGTTAGAATAGTAAATTTCACCACCAAAGTTTATACACTTTCCACAATGTTTGTTGGTTTGGAGTTAGAACAATATATTTCCGGTCTCATCCAAATAAATGCACTGTCACCAATGATTATTATTTGGATTTAAAATAGTAAATATAAACCTCATCTACAAAAGTTACAGCCTTTTATCATTGTTTGTGGATTTGAGGTTTGAATAATATTTCCTCCCACCCCACAATTTCTCAATAATGCACTTTTCCCTAGGTTAATGGAGAATAGTAAATCTACCCTGTTCCAAATAAAATATGGACTTTCTCCTAGTTTGTAGGATCAGAGTTCATATAGAAATACTCAACCCTCTCTCCCTTCAATGAATACACATTTCGCTATGTTTGCAGGCTTGGAATTAGAAAAGAATATTTGATACCGCTCATGCCATGTTCCATCGCAACTGTTTGAGATAATAGAAGTTACAAATAGGATAATTTATGATTTTCCAAATAAAATTAAAGTAAAATGCAATGCATATATTGAAAATTAGAAAATAACAATAATGATGCATATGATAATATTTCTACTTTGATTTCAATGTACTTGTAGTCTCATTTTAATTTTCACTATGCCACTGTTATCTTTCCATTCAGTGTATTGATTAGACTTTCCCTTATTTCATTGCTCAGGGGGATGTCAAGTAGTGCAGTTCCACATTCACTCAATCAGGTAAGAATACCTTGATCTCATATTTGTTTGAAAATAAATCTGTGGGCTAGGATTAATTATTACTTGTTGGTAGTGTAATTTTAGCTTGTAGATTTGTGTATTAACTATTAATGTCAGATACATGTGGAGGTGAATAATTAGTCATTAATGTGTATGTTTGAGTTCGTAATGAAGTTGAGGTGTAGTCATAGTATATTTGTAATAGCTTTTAGTTTTTTATGTTTTGTGTAGTGAGATATTGCTGTTTTAATTTGGTTGTGACAGAATGTCTTTAGATTTAGAACTGTGTTCATTACTACTTTTGTATTTTTATAGAAATATGTATTGGAATTATTTTTATTTTTGAATATTTTTTTTAATTTTTCATCCATCGTCAGATTACATGATGTTCAAAAATATGTTGCTGCATTTTGCAGGGAAATGTTGGATCATATTAAATGTTATTTTTTTTATTGAAAAGCATTGTTACATCTTTTGGGATATTATTTTGGGACTGTTTTTTATGGAGGAAATAGCAGACTGAATAGTTGCCAGTATCATAAATATTAGCACCTTCATTTACATTGTGCTAGTGTTTGTGTAGTTTTTAATATAATCTATTTTTTTACTGTGTATTATTTTGTACATCTACAGACTTTATAGTTATAAGAAAATGTTTCACATAATATTTTGTATTTGATATAGGAAATGTATTGCATAATTTTGGATTGTACCATTAGATTTGCTTGTTGTTATTATAATATTTGTTTGTTATGTTTACCTATATTGTTGATATATTTGTTTTTATGTTTTATATAATGTACTGAATGTGTTCTACAGTTTTGAAGCATTGTTTGTAGATATGTAAATGATTGCCAAGTATTTGTTTTTTCCATTGCATCCTCATGCATGTAGTTTACATTTTTTGATTAACAGTAGTATCAGTCCCTTGTTGGAAATAAAAACATATATTCGATGTGTTACTTAAGCAAAGAGAAGAACAGCAACATACCACCCTGAACATGTGACTAGAATGTACCACCAATGATATACAATAGCTTAGCAGCAGCCCATGGGTTCTACACTTGAATTCAATTTAACTGCGTGGGAGATGACTTGCATAGATTAATACTGAGCATGTGCACCCACACATGGAACTGAGAGGTCCTACCCCTGGCACCCCCTTTGGCACAAAAATGTTAATGGGGTCAGGTAAATTATTATAAGATCATATACCATACTGAGAATGCCACAGCCCATTATGAATATAATTGCCTCTCTGTATGCTCATAGGGCATTCATGAGACATGGAAGAGGGTTTCTCTCCTTCTGTCTCTCTGTAACTAATGCAAAGTAGTTTTCAAATGTATAATTTCTCACTTGCCATCTGGCTTGTCTAATGAACTTTGCGGGATGAACTGATGGGTTGAAAACCAGTTCTACTTACATCACATATATCTGATGAAAATTACTATATGATCACACAATTGTTACATTGTTAAATTTAATAAAGACATTTAAACAAAAGATATTTGTGTTGCTATTATTTTGTTGTGACATACAAATTGCTTATTGAAAGTCAATATTTTTTTGATGCTATTTAGGCAATGTCATATGTGGATCAAACTATTTTGAGGTTGATAAAATGACTTTTAGTCCTTGCACAGATAACATTTGTTCTCGCTTTACAACAAACAGACAGAACATGTTATTCATGGGTTGAATCTACCCCGTTATGAAAAAAGTAAACAACTGGATTAGCTAATGTCATATCAATTTAATGTCCGACTCAGTCTTTCATCAAACAATTAAATATTCAGATGGTATTCATAATGGAAGGTAATCATACGAACTTCAGCATTTTAGAGAATTTTACTGAAATCTAGATGCCGAAGGAATGGAAGATGTAAATGAACAGGTGGGCTAGAGGCGGCAACAGGCTTTCCTAAACTCATAATGGAACAGAGAGATGCTCATGCTGCACATACAGTAAGCAAGTAAACAAGTATGAACTCTCAAATATTGAATTAGGGACATTTTTCTCAAATTATTTAATAAGCAATGGTCCCCA
Source organism: Triturus cristatus (assembly GCF_964204655.1). Lineage (NCBI taxonomy): Eukaryota > Metazoa > Chordata > Amphibia > Caudata > Salamandridae > Triturus > Triturus cristatus. Next base: position 906,501,177 of record NC_140590.1, on the reverse strand, counting down.
ATACTACTTGAACCTTTCCAACGTATCTTTAATAATTTCCTAAGTTTGTGAAGACTGACATTAGGTTGATATATAAGCCAGCCAAAGCCAGCATCTCTGAATTTCCTATGGAATCATTAATCTAATTAATACAGATGAAATCCTCTCTACAGAATATAACCTACTAGGTGTAAGCGGGCAGATGGGAGATGACTCATCTATACCATTTGCCCTAAAATATTTTAATATAATTAAACATGTCTAAATTGTTAATGGAAAATTAAGTATGTGTCAGTCTTTCTAGATTCTTGGTTATCTGAAGCTGTGGTTCATGCATTCTCAGGATGAACAATATGAACAATACCAAAAGTGTAGTAATTAGTGATTCTCAAACTACACCGTCCCGAGTTTCTCCTGTGGTCCACAATCACACCCCTCTCATTTCTGTGAATAGCTTTCAAATGTACCTCAATAATTCCGAGATAGTTTAGTAGATTGTCATCTTTTTAACCCAATTTCAAGTTGTGAGTTCTGCTGAGATCAGGGTACAATTATTAGATTGAAAATGTAAGACACTAGCATGGTCAGAATGAGTCTGTACTGGCTGCAGTTAGGTAGTAGGACTTGTATTCAGATGGAATTGGAATATACTGCAGAAGTGGGGAAAAACAGCAATGGAGGCTAAGAAATTGGGTTATTTGTTGAGGGGGTGGAAGTCCCACTCAGGCAACAACCACAAAAATCAGGGTGAACAACAAAAGTCACAAAATTAACCTGTTCTTAACCTTCTGGTATCTTTGTAGAAAGTAGTCGGGTTTAACTTGGAGGCAATGAGTAAAGTATTTACGCAGCACATAAGCAGAATAAAAGTGAAAATACAACAAAACAAAACCCCCAAAACTATGAAGACATATAGGGTGCCTTCTCATACATAAAATGATAACAGAATTACAAAAACACAATCAATAATACTGGAGATATTCAATTTTTAAGTTTTAAGTGAAAATAGCTCCTAAAAGTACAAAGAGTCAGATTCACTGGAGCTTTGTGTTGATGGTTGTCACATTCGGCAGAGTCTTGGCACAGATGGGCCCATTCACAGTCATGAGGAGCTCAAGCTGTAGGATTGCACCTCTTGGGGATCAGGAACTAACTTCAGCAGAAGCCAGCATGGCTCAGCCATGTCCGATTGCAGGTCCAGATAGGTCCAGTGCAGCAGGTCAGTTGGGCAGTTGCAAGGAGGCCTCTGGAGCTTGCTGTCTGATTTCCCTGTAGCTCAGACAGGAGATCAGCCAACTGACTCCCGGAGTCACTCAGGTTAGCCTGGAATAAAGGGAGTATCTTCTCAGAGGGCAGTCATCAAGCAGCAGGGTTGTCTTCTGGGGAGCAATGCAGTTCTTCTTCTGTAATGTCCACAGATCATGGAGTGTACTGAAGAGTGGCATTTAATGTCCAATATTTATACCCTGTGCCAGCCTCCTTTGAAGTAGGAGGATACGTTTCTGCCCTTCTGAGGAGTTTGGAATTTCCTGCCTTCCTGCCCTGGTCTAAGTCTATCTGGTGGCACAATAGGCTAGTGTGAAGTACTTTCTGTGTGTGCTGAGGCAGCCCCATTGAATTGCAAGTGTTCCTAGGTGACAACTTCGCCCCCTCATCCTGCCCGAGATGGCCCTTTCTAAAAGTAGCATTTTCAGAATTGTGATCTAAAATCCGAATTTCACAATACAGAAGATTTTAGATCACAGTTCTTCAGACACCAAAGTTGACACTTTGTCTTGCACCCAATCAAAAGTTATCACATTAAGTGTACTAAGGTAATCAATGTTATCCTATGGGAGCTGTAGACCTTGCAGTAGTGAAAAACAAATTTAAGAGCTTTTTCACTACCAGGATATGTAAAGGTAAAATGTACATGACCATTTTTTTAAATGCACTGCACTCTGCCCTATGTGCGGTTTAGGGACTACCTTAGGGGTGACTTATATGTATAAAAAAGGAAGGTTTAGGCCTGGCAAAAGGTGTATTTTGCCAGGTAAAAATAGCAGTTTAATACTGCACTAAAGGCCTGAAATATGTTTACAAAGGCTATTTTAGAAGGAAGCACCATGGGTGCTGCAGTACCACTGGTAGCATTTAATATACATGTCCTGGGTAGGTGCCAATTGGATGTAATCAATGTTGGCATGTTTTAGGTTGAGAGCACAAGCACTTTACCACTGGTTAGCAGGGAGAAAATGCCTACAAAAACAGGCTCAACAACAGAAGACAAACATCTGGTGGAGTCCCTGCATAAAAGGGCTAGGTCTACCAAGGAAGAATACAAACAGTGAACATGGATAGTGACAGCAGGAACCATACAACTCATAGAAGTTGCAAGACAACATTGTATTCCTGCTGTATCTACTTATTCTTCCCATGAAATACCTGGAAGTCTTGTCTTCCCCACAGCGCAGACATCACTGCCCCATTCTCAGCAGCCTCCATTTGCTGCCTGTTTGTCTTAATGAGAACGAGTTTTTTCTATGTGTTGGAAGGGAGATGTGTGTTGTTTGTGATTACCGGGCTTCATTCATAGACTCATAGATCTTCTTTGCTTAGTCTTATTATGACTACTAATAGCCTAATAGCAAATAATCTAACGACCCATGTGTAGTAATAACAATTCGGGTCATGTGCATTCTAGTTTTAAGTCGGCAAGTCAATACCGTCATGCAAAGAAAACAGTGTTTCCCTGAAAGTTGGGGAGTCCAGTGATGGAACGATTCGAATGCAGTTCTTACTGACTGACTTTTTTACATTGGGGTGCACGCCCAGGCCTTGCACTGCTAGAGAAATTTTTGGAATGGTCGTTCCAAATTTGTCTCTATTTCTCCCTATAAATCCAGGATGCATAACAACACCAGTGGGGTGCCCCAGGGATCCTCTGTGAGCCTTCAGCTTTTTAACATGCATCTGTCCTTCTGGCTAAGGTTGTGAGAACCTTTGGAAATGCGATTCAGCCTATGCAGACAAAACCCAGTTGGTGCTGTTGTTTGGTCAGGACATGAAACTTAAGAAACTCAGATCTGGGGATGGCATGCGTTCTATGGCTACATTGATGAAATAGAGATTTCTCCAACTAAATGGCAGAAAAACTGAACTTATGCTTTTTGGGTCAGCTTCTCTGATTTGGTCATAAGATTGTGGCCCCGGCAATTAGGCAATCCGCCTTGCGCAAAAATGGTAATGAAAACCTTGTTTTTTCAAATGACACTAAGCTTTCGATGGCAAGCCAAGCAAAGGCTGCTTGTGGTACTTGTTTCGGAATACTTTGTCTTCTCAGGAAAGTATTTACATGGCTGCCTCGGGACTGTAGTAAAACTGTGACTCTAACACTCATAACTAGTCACCAGGATTCTGAAAATGCCTTCAAGGTGGATATGAATCAATCCCTGGTGACTTGTGTACAGATGGTCCAGAATCTATGCATGTTTAGGTGATTAAACTTCTATGTCTTACTCATAAGGTCCTCTATTGGGCTGGCCGGCAGTAGCTTGGGTCCCGAATCAGCTTTTACCATCAGGCCATGGCTTTAAGATCATGTCATGCCGCACTGGATGTCCCCTGTCGCATTCGAACTACTGAAAACGGAGGACGTACCTTTTGGTATTTGGACCCATTCTACTGGAAAAAGTAACCTGTTTATGCTCGTTCATGTGATACTTTTTTAACCTTTAAAAAGTGGATCAAAACCTGGTTTTTTAATGTTCTCTTTCTTTGAGATGTCATTGCGCCTGCCTCCTATTTACATGGCCTTAGCGCCGGGATACTGCGTTTTAGCGCTCTTTCAAGTATCTGCAACATACGATAATATTCACCAAGATTTGGGCCTTGTCACATCTCTGGCTACGAAGCACAAAGTGCTAGGACTTAGGTGAGGTGCTGTACAGTCCCGTAAGCCCCGATAGAGACGCTTTGGCCGCGATCCTCGGAGGCGGAACCCAGAACGCGGCGAGCGTCAGACGTCGGCATTGACGAGCGAGCGTTGACGAGTGTCGTGGGCGAAGCCGAGCGAAGTGAGCAGTTTGCGGCTGTCGGCTGTTGGCGGCGGTGAGCAGAGACCGTGAGTGGTGACCATAGAGACCGGTTGCGGCTGTGGTAGTGATGGCGACGAGGGCGGATAGGCAGAGACTGTAATTGCTGTGAAGGCAGGTGCCTTCGGCGGAGCAATATTCAAGTAAGTCGACCTGGGGAGCACTGGGGAGCGTTAGTCCTAAGCCAATGAGAGCCTGAGGCCTAAATCAATCAGGTTATGATCTCTTGGCATTTGACGTCTTGTGCTTGTGTTTGTGCTAGTGGCATGAGGCACAGATCTGGAATTTATCTGGCACTGAACTCCACGAATTAGCCACAGAAAAGCTCACGTCGCATTGTGCTCTTTACTGTTCTCGGCCCCTTTTTCACCTGCCGTCGTTCCCGTTCTCAGCCCATCCCTGCAGCTTTCTGCTGGCTCCGGTCTCTTACCCCACTTTCGGACTCGGTCCTCTAGATCTCGCCTCCACTGCCCCAGGTCCTTGCTCAGGTCTCCTCCCCTCTTGGCCAGTCAATCAGCCAGTCACTCGCCCAGGCTGCCCAGCCGCTCGCCAGCCAGTTAGCTCTGCCAGCCCTGGTTCCGCTCCCCCCGCCCCCTCCAACCCCCCTGCCCGTCACCACCACTGCTGACCTTGCTGCCCAGAAGGAATCGGGCCCGTGACTGCTGGTCCAGTTCCCCCTCCCTACGCCGCAGCGCTGCGACCTTACCGGAGATTCTATCTGGTCTTTGACAGCCGGACGATTGTGGACGTGGCGTTCTGGTGGGAGTGTGAGCTGGAAGTCCAGCAGGGGGTCTTAGGTCTCAGGGTTTTCCCCTTGGCGCAGTCTAGGATCAGTTGATCGGAGGTCGCGGGTAGGGATCTGCAAGCGGTTGTGTAGGGACTAAGAGAGCGGGGGGGTGCCCCTGCGTATGACCTTGCATATTGCTATAGTCAGCTGAGTTTGTCTTTTCACCTAGGTCAAGGTTGGGCAAGCCCATCAATTTTGCCCTGGAGGCAATTGGACTTTTACGCCTCCATTTACTCCTGCAAAACACACCCTAGCCTGGTTGGCATAGTTGGCAGTTAAGGGTGCGCCTGACAAAGGGCTCAAGCGAGTCAGCCTACTACTTTATAGATTCTAATAGTCTCGCATAATAACAGAAGCGATGAGATCAGGAAACATGAGAAAAGCACCTCCCGCCTCAAAACGAAAGAAATCAAAACGGTTGGCTGCAGTCGTGGAGTGTGCTTCAGCCAATCCGGCGAATCCATTGGATCTCATGGTTTCACTGAAGGCCCCCAATCTGCCACCTAACGGACGGCAACACACTAACAACAGCAACTTGCTACCTTCTAATACATCATCTGTGACCACCTCAAAATCCTTTTCGCTTCTGGATTACTTCAAAAAAGCCCCTGAGGCAATTAAGTCTTGCGAACTTAATCAATCAATTGAGCCAAATACACAATTGCCTCACTTGCTTTCAATACCATCTAACACCCCGGTTCATATTCCGGACGTTTTCTATTATTATTGATTCCCTCTCCTCGCTCCCAGATTTTCTAACTAGCGTCTTAAATGAAGTAAAACTGCTGAAGGGTGGTGGCACACCACAACATCCGGATCAATTTACCAGAACGATCCCAATTCATAATTCTGAACTGGTGAATATTATGCCACCAACGTCTACTGGGTCTCAGACAAGAGGGGAACGCAAACCCTCCATGACACAGATCGCCCACCAAGTAGTCTCTTATCAAGTCCAAGCCACCCCTTGTCCGGAGGCTCCGTTTATACAAGCGGTCACAAGCCCTCAGTCAGCAAACGGGCTTCCCACTTCCATTGACAATAATGTGGCAGGGACTAGTAGCAATCCAGATGCCGTTGCTCCAACCTCCCCAGAAATACATCATCCCCCCTTGTTACCCTGTAGTAAGAGAGAGCGCAAAAGTCAGTGAACACAAAGGAATAAAATAAGACCTAGTATAAAAAGTCGACCACCCTAAACTATTCCCGATGTTCTCAACTACCACCAATAAAAACACCTTAAGCGCCCCACAACCCTCAGCAAGGCCATTAAGTTCCTCTCAAAGCCCTCATACAGTAGATTTACCCTCATCTGCCAATCAACAGATCCTTGCGAGCAGCTCCGAGAAAAAGTCCCTTATCAGCTGGAAACGGGGTATTAGAGTCCCAGCCGGAAATAAATAAACTAAGAGGTAAATCTAACAACTTAATTATAATGAGGCCATCAGCTATAACTCTTCAACCCCAATCAGCAGCGCCGTTAAGTCCATCCCGGCATAGATCCAATTTCCATACTACAAATTCTAACAATATACCAATTTTATTGAATGATCCTCGGATACTCAGGCAAGGCACAAGGGACCTTCCCCAACTCCAACAGGGTGCACACTCAGACTCCCCAATTGTCAAAACCATTCAGCCCAACTTAAGCCGGAATACTGATATCGATAAAAGTGATTCACAGCATTTAAAAATTCTACTTGCCCCCGAATATAAATCTAAAGGTCGGCAGGACATTCTCAACAGATCAAATATAATTAAATTAGTAAATGGAGTTCCGGGCCTTGAGGGTTTGTCTTCGGACGACATCGAGTCTATTGAATTTCTCCCCCCAAGGGGCAACCAACCCTCAGAGGTAACCCTGGTGACTTTTAAATCCACCACTTGGATACGAGTTTTCTTAGATCAAAAGGACACATTTCGGGAATGGGGCATTCAAATTTACCCCCACTCCAGTCCAGGCTACCCCACAGTGCTATTACAGCAGTCCCCCAACTCGCTAAGATCTGATAGATTTAGGACTGGAGAGAACAATAGGCCATACTCTATTTTAAAAAACGCCTTATTATCAATACAATCAACTGCAGATGGACTGCCTAATAACCCGAATTCCGTTAAAAACTCTGACTGGGGTTGGCTACCAGCCGCCCTGTCTTGTAATACATTAGATTGACCATGTGACGATCACTGTGCAGTTCAATCTCGCAAGGCTCATGGCCAATCAAGATGCCACTTATCTCCTTTTATTATTCCCCCGACCCCCATTCACAGTCATTGTTTACTCTATGTTCATGGAATATCAGTGGTCTCCCTCAGAAAATCACCAACCTGGAGACGCACTCCTTTATTTTTGGTCATGATCTAATAGCCATCCAGGAAACCTGGGCCTCTCAAATCAGTCCAGTTATAGGGTTCATTGAATTCTGGAAACCGGCAATTAGAACTAGTCTCTACGGCCACCCCAAAGGAGGTCTTTCAGGGTAATCCCATTGATTACGAAGGGCTTTTGGCATCCATATCTACGGAAGACATGACACAGTCTAAACCGATAAACCAAGTGTACTGTGGCCTTGGTGAGCTTTGTCTGCTGCAATTTTACAGCATAGGTTTTCTGGTAATGAATGGTAGATCTACAAATGACACTCCACCTAACTGGTCCTGGACAAATGGCCGTAAATGTTCCTATTTAGATTATACCATCTGCAACTCAGCGCTGTTTCACCACTTGGGTAACTATAGCATTCTTCCTCGATCAGAAAGCGATCACCGCCCACAAGTGGTTTCCCTTAACACACACCCTGAGTACCATAAATTGGCTTTAACAACATGCACAGGAATTTTCACAGAAAACCTAAAGCGGTTAAGATGGAATGACGACATCAGTTCAAACATCATGAAAGCATGTTCGGTGTTTACAACAGAAAGTACGGATGCAGTGGTTTCCCCCATTGGTGCGTGGTCGTCCTTCTGTTCCCAATTGATAAGTCTTTTTCCATATACACAACATGCTCTCAAGGCCCCTTTCAGCCGGCAGTTTTCAATCTCCAGCCAAACCAGGGTATTGAAGAAATCGAGAGACAAAACTCTGTGGATCCTCAAGTCATCCCCAGGTAACAATGAGTACTTGAATGGGTATAAAACCAACCAAAAATTATTTAGAGAGGCTATACAAATTGACAAACGGTGCCACCTAGGCCAATTTTGGTGTAAACTTTTATGGGAGAGCAAAAACTCCAACTCTAGAAGATTCTGGGCACTAATTAACCGCCCAAACTCCAGCTCCTCTAGACTGGGGTCAGCAAATATTGCAGAAGCTGACTGGTTCGCCTATTTGACAGACCACTTTAGGGCCTCTGAGGTCTCAGAGTCTACAGTTTCATGTGCTTCTAACCCAACGTTAACAAACTTACATCTGATCTGGAGCAGGCCCACGGTCTGTTTAGACCCACGCAGTGAACATCCACAGGTCAGTCAAGAAACGGTTACCAAAGTTCTATCAAAAGCAAGAACAGATGGCGCTCCGGGTCCAAATGGCCTCCCACAGTCCTTGTTAAAATCAAATATTGACCAATGGTCAAGATACTTAACTAATCTTTTCAACTTCGTATGGACAAGTTCAACTATACCGGATTCATGGCGAGGGGCAATAATTCACCCGATCTACAAGTCAGGCTCTCATGCTTCGCCAAATAATTACAGATTAATTGCACTATTAGACATTGAGGCCAAGTTTTATGCTGGAATCCTATTGGAGGAGCTGAGATCCTGGGCCGAGCAGAACAACTTGATTCCAATGAATCAAACCGGCTTTATCGCTAACTCCGGCACTGTGACTAACTTACTGACACTGTCGATAATTGTTGACAAAGTATTATTTACTTCTAGGGTGGTCTTTTGCTGCTTTGTAGATTTTAAAGCTGCATTTGATCAGGTACCCAGGGCCGCCCTATGGGTTAAGTTAAAAAACATGGGGGATTCCAGCCAAACTCCTGGATGCGATCATCCAATTGTACTCGGGCACATGGGTCCTAGTGAAGTTGGGGACTGGCACACATTTCTCTCGGAAAATCATGACATCCAGAGGAGTTAAACAGGGATGTGTGCTGGCCCCCCTCCTTTTCAATCTGTTCATAGCGGACCTGACATCCTCCCTTGATGAAACAATCAGCCACTCTCCCAAGATGGGAGGTGTATCAATAAGAAATCTTTTATATGCCGATGACCTTGTCCTTTTCAGTCTGACACGGGTAGGGCTGCAAAGGCTACTAAACAAACTAGACATATATACCACCATGAATAGTCTAGAGGTTAATTTAAAGAAAACCCAAGTGGCAGAAAACGTTACCGTGGTGGAGGAGGGCTGTATAACAACATGAGTCTCAAAATAGGCAATGCATATAAATATTTAGGGGTCAATTTTGACTCCAGGGGTAACTTCAACAAACAGCGTAAGGACATTTCAGTAAAAGCTATGAACCTACAGGTGAATTTCTGCAAGCTTTCAGGATCTCTGTCCGGCCCAAGTCTATCCCCATTACTGGAAGTTATGAGAGCAAAAATTGGGCCGGTATTGACATACGGTGTTGAGGTTTTTAGGGGGAAACTAAACTCTACTTTTAACCAACTTGTGACCAAAATCTATAAAAAAACTCTTCATCTGCCCAAAACTGCCTCTGCTGCCCAGATTCGACTTGAACTGGGCTTATTAAATTATGAAATTTCTGGCACTGGGTTGTATTTAAATCTGGGCCACAAACTGAGACAAGCAAACCCAGGCTCATTGGAGTCTTTAATTTGGCTGGACATCTCCCAGAAAAATCCATGCGGCTCTTATAGCCGTTTTTTTAAGGACTCGATACAAGAATTGTCTGCGGGTGCCCTATGAGACCTTAACCCCAGCAGGTCAGCATTTAAAACTAGTATTAAGAAATGTATTCGAACAAGGTCTCTGAATATTGATAAAGCCCACTTTGCCAAATGCAGACACGCATGGGCAACAATGAGCTCGTATGGTCGGCTATCACCCGCCTCCTACCTATCCTGCACCTGCTCCTTGCACCTAAAACTCAGTTTTATGGCCGTCAGACTGGGCAAATGGCGATTTTTAAATGATATGCCCGCCTGGCGCCGTCTGTCAGAGGAAGTAATGTGCAGAGGGTGCGGCATGACTCCTGAAACCCTGGTCCACATAGTATGCCTTTGTCCCACTTTTATGTCACAGCGTAGACGTAAATTGAAATCTGAGTGGAACAGGCTGAGAATCCGGACGTGTAGATAAGCAATTATTGCAGCATTAATGCCAGATAACACAGCTCTAAATATTGCTTTTACAATCTTTATACGACATGCATACCGCACCTTTAGGCAGTAACGGGAATGGCTCGTCATTACGCTCTCTTTTAGGAGCTATTCCATTCCACACTGTAATCTTTTTAATGCTGCTAAAACTGATCCTATTTGACTGCTCTCCTGTATATTCTGCTGTTACTTTACGAAATATTGGATTGCATTTATGGCTGATTGTTAATACACGAAGTCGAATGCATTTTAACTGTCATTGTCATTGTTATTTGCACATTCTGCTTTTTTATCATTGACTCATTAGTGAAGTTTTTAATGTAATTTGAAGTTTTTAATAATTATTGTCCCATGTATTGCTGCTGTAATTTTGAGGTGTTCTTTTAAGGATATTTTTATACCCAAATAAAGATTCTTGCGTTCTGCTAGGACTTACAAAGTGAAACAAAGATCCTGTTCAATTAATAGTGTCAAAAACAAAGTCGTAGGATGTTGCACTGAAAATAGATGTTATCATTTTTTCGGACTGCAAGGTAACCAAGAATTGTGAGTGTTGGTTGCCAGATGCAGGACTAATTATTGATGAAAAACATTAGTATACATTTTATGTTATCAGAGGAGAATTGGTTCAGTGGCAGAGGAGAATCGTGGGTCTTATTTAATGTCTGGTGGGAAGTCTGTCTTTCTACCAGGCCAGCAGAGGCATCCCACTCTTCTGCCGCAAGACTGTCGACCATATAAATATTCCTATGGATCATTGTGCGTTCAGTGCATTTGCCAGTGTGGTGGCTGTGAAGAAGACGCCAATGACTTCCAAGCAAGTGTGAGGTTTGTTTGACCTGCTCAGCATTCGTGTTTTTGCTTTTTGTAACCAGCTCCCAACGCAGGAGTCTGTTTCACAAAACACATCGAGATTTCTGCCTGGGCAGTAGGGCGATTGATTGTTTTGCCTCACATAACTGGCCTTGGCAGGTATTGTTAGTTGTGGCAGCTTCCCCTCCTTACTAGAGTAGGGATATCATCACCTTAACCTATTAGCCACTGTGACCTGTCACCTCGATGGAAAGAAAAATATTAATTGTTTGGCTCATTGACTGCAGTGATGATCAAAGTACAATTACTGTTATCTCTTCAGAGTGTATATGACAGCGAGAATATACATGTTTCAAATGTGATTCCTTAAGAGCATAGGGTTTGACTTTGCGGTAGAAGTTTTAAGTTAGAGAAATCTTTAGTAGGAGCTACCAGCATACTATCAATCCGGGGTTGGACTGGCCTATAGGGCAATCAGGCAATGCACGATTAGCTTGTCTGACAGGTAAGTGCGTGGGCCGGTATTATGGCTTTTTATGTACAGTTGATAAGGCAGTCTCCCATACCTTGCAAAATAACCATGCAGTGAGTCTTTGAAAGTTCAAAACTGACCTGTTTTGCAAATGTTGGCCAATTTTTTCTCAAGCTGGTTCACTAATAGAGGCCACTTTTTGTCTGGTGTCCGGGCCAATTATTTGTTCCAGTCTGACTGTTAGAAAGTTATATTTTTGCCCTGTTCGCCCCCATTTGTTGATGGCTTGTCCTTGTGGTAACTGTCTCTAACTGTGCCCTGGACTCTGCTAAGCAGGGCCACGTCCAATGCTTTCATTAAAATGGTACATGTAATTGGGTACACTTATCATTGGCAATGACAGACACCTGTAAGTCCCTAGTATATAATAGGGCCTGGGGGATTCAAGCCCCCCTGTAAGTCCCTAGTATATAATAGGGCCGGGGACTATAAGTCCCTAGTAGATAATAGGGGATGGAGGTTTAGAGCCCCAGCAGATATTCTGCACTTGCATGTGTGCACTTCTGAGTGCTTAGTGTCCTTTTAAAGGCAGCCCTGCCTTGCAGCATATCTTTAAAAGTAAATTCTCACAATGGGCATTGCCAGATCCAATATGTCCCGAGCATGCAATGGGGCTAAGGGGTTTAAACTAACTACTATTTCCCTAGTATATAATAGGGCATGGAAGTTTAGAGGCCCAGCTTATTTCATGCACTGTATCTGTGCATTGCTAAGTGCCTACTGTCATTTTAAAGGCAGCCTTGCTTTGCAGACTGTCTTCAAAAGTACATTGTATGCAAATTCGACTTTGGTGATGTGGACACTTTAAAAGTGATAATCGACCTTATGTTTACATATTAGGCACCCCTTAGGTCTGCCCTAGGTGCCCCAGGGGTGGGAGGCATTTAACGATAAGCAAGAACATTATAAAAGATGTTTTATGTGCCCTGGTGAGGGAACAACTGCCTATTTCATTGCTCCCCATTGTTATACTTAGCTCCATATGTTACCATGAGAATATGTTATTCAATTATAACTATTGCTTGAAACGGTTTAAAAAATGTGATTCAAAGACTTAAACGACAGGGAGTGATAAAACCAACAACTTGCCACTGTTAAGTGTATCATAACTAGTACAGAAAATAAGTTATACAACATTCTCTTCTGTATGCCAAAATCCAGCCTTCTAGTAGTCTTTGCTGATTGGTCTGGTTCAACAGGCTTAGCCAGGTTGCCTTGTTGAGGTGATAAGTGGCCACATAGAGTATGGGTTATTTGAAGGAGAGAACAATGCAGCTATAGAGGATAGGTCATAAAGAGGGGGCTGAGTAAATCAAACTGAGCTCACAGAGAGAGCAGATCAGTAATGTATGTCAGGCATACCTAACCCCGCATCCTGTACCCCAGCCTGATGGCAGTACTAGGACAGGAATTTGAATAGGTTAGGAGGAAGAGAGCTAATTGAAATGAGTCAAACTTTGGGTTGATTTATCCAGCTCTTACTCCTCTGGAGAGAATGTATCCATGTTGGAGTGTGGAAGTGCAGTGATTTGTGGGACAAGAAGATGCCAAACTTTGGAGGAAGTTGTCAGGTTTTTTGGTGGTATCCAGCATCTCATTGGACAGAGATGCCCTCCTGCTTGTCACCTCAGAACACTGAATACATATGTGAGAGCAAAATCCAACTTCAGAAACCTTGGAGTAGCATGCAGCTTCTGGTATTTACCATGTGTAAGACTACACACACCACTTGAACACTGTTTAGCACTTGTGCAATGTAATGCACAGTATTTGAGCATTGTCAACAACATTGTCTTTCCTTGCCTTTTAACTACCTCTAAGTATGTTGGTGTTATGGCTAATCCTGTTGCTATGTACCTCCTTTAAGAAAGTTTGTACACCACAGCCATTTCCTCTACCACAACGCATTTTAATATTCACTTCTACCTTCAAGCCTCTTTATTTTCTTAGAGTCTTCAGATATTATCGTCTTTCCATGTTATTCAGCTAATTCTGAATATGGTGCTATCTATACTATGGTTATTTTTGCTGCTATGGTTTCACTATCCCACCTTAAGAACCCCTGCACTTATAGCCACTTTAGCTACCGCCTAGCACTCCTGTGTCTGTGGCTAATCTCAAGTCTTTTTAGTGCACCAAATGCAATTTGATAATACTGTTTTAGATGCTTTTTTAGGCATTTTACTCTTTTATGCATCTGTGTCACTCAGATATTGTTTTTGTACTTATGTTTTATGTATTGCCTCTGCTTACAGCATTTGCAATGACATAGCAAAGATTTGTATTAATCATACAATAAAAGTTATTGACTGACTGAAAATGTGAGAGTTGCATTGTCTCTTAGATCTACTGCCTGAAACTACAAGGAGAAGAATGACTGCCCTCCTGGAATCTGGATTTGCACCCAAAGGCCTGCACTCTGACTGACTGTGCCTGCTGCATAATCTGATACTAGAGCCCAGGGACTGTATCTTGCTTAAGATGAACTAAGGAGTGGACTCCCTGCAAGATACAGGTTAACAAAGCCTACCTGTATCATCTCCACCAAGTGTCCCCATCCTGGAGTACGTCCAGCGGACTTTTGAGGATTTGGCCAGGTGCATTGTAGCAATTGTAGTCCAGACATCCCAGAGCCCATCTAGGAGATGGTGTTTTGGACAGTGGCGGCTCCTACGCTAAGGTGGAGAAGCATTGCCCCACTGGAAAATAAAAATAAAATGATAATAACAAGAAGTTATTATCATTTTATTTTCCTTTGCGACTCAGGGCGGGGAGGCTAACGCAGAAGGAACAGGAGTGGTTTGCATTCCCTCCCTACATGCGCATGATGCTGTGACCGGCCCACTAGGGCCAGTCAAGCAGTCATGCGTAGTTGGCTTGTTCCCCATTGGGCTGTGTTGCACATCCCCATGGAGAACATGCCCAGCCTTCCCAAGCACTGCCTGAGTGGCTAAACAGGCTGCTAAGACCAATCATGATGCTGCTCCTGTAGTGTCTTGATTGACTGACAGAGTCAGAAGCCTGGATGCTTCTGGTGCAGGATGCCGGCAGCAGCCAGTAAGAAGAAAAGAAGACGAGGAGAGACGTGCAACTGATGTAGAGGCAAAGCAGGGTAGTTTATTTTATTTTTTTCATCCCATCACGACACACCCCCCGCCCACCACCCCGCTCGGAGGCAGCTGCCACTGGTTTTGGACACTGGGAATCTACAAGGATACCTTCAGGAAACACCTCCTGATGTTTGGAGAGCTTTGGAGAAGTTTTGTGAAAAAGCTCAAGGAAGTGACCGACCTGACATCGGGAGTCAAACCGACTACCTTCAACCGGCCAGGATTTTAGGTTGGTCCCACTTGCATGTCCAGAGTCGCAAGTTGGATGAAGGTCAACTGACTGAAGCACAACACTGACAAAGCAGAAGTGGTATTCTTCAGCAAGGACACTTCACTCTGAAATTTCACCTGTTGGTCAGAAAGCCAAGAACCTATCAATAGTGGTGGGCAACCAACCCTTGATGACTAGACAAGTCAAGGTAATTGCTTCCTCCTGTTTTTTCACCCTCAAGATCTTCAAAATCTTTTTTCCAAGTGGCTCTTGATTAACACAAGCAGGACAGTCACCCAGGCGATAATCACCAGTAAATTGGACTATGGCAATGCTCTCCATGTGGGCATCATCACTCCCCAGGTCAGAAGACTTCAGACAATACAAAACACAGTAGGCACACTCAGAGCTGCCTCCTCAGTCCCTGAGTTCAACAAGAAACTGAAGGAATGGCTCTTTTCCTAGACCACAGGCTCGGCCAGCACATTACCCTCATTTTGACCTAGTGCTTGGACACCCTCCCAGGTGGACTCACACTCTATAAATAATCACAACATAACATTTTCAGATTCCAGAGGCAAAATCAATAATAACTCACAATATGTCAAGTTGAATATTATACCGCGTGGGCAATGAGGGACTTAGTAAACGTGCAGCAGTTGTATCATGTGGTGGGTAATGATACATTTATTTAGAATTTATTAAGGGCTGACACGGTAAACATGTTACAAAATGTTATCAGAGTCTCTTATAGAAAAGAATTTCAACCAATGTATCAACACAGTTACTGCATGATACAGACTCAATAATCAGTATGGAATTGACGGAAAATGAGGCAGTATCTGTGAGGCCTGCACAAACAACATGTTACATTTATCCTTCACTGGGAAACAAACACCCTATTGTAGCGCGTGACTCTCAGAGGGTAGCGTTGCAGAGCAGTCTAAGGCTTACTCAAGGGAGGTGGTGTAGGCTAGTAATCGCCATTTACCAGTACGCAGAAATAACTCTTAATAATGCAGATTTTCCACAGTTTTAATGTATAGAAAATCATGATTTTATTAGAGTAATGGAGGCTAATATTATGCATAGTTCCTTTATTACTACTCAAACAGCAGCAACATCACATGGAATTAGAATACAAATAAACACTCTAGAACACTGAACATGCTTATATCCCCAGAACAGGCAGCCATCTTCCTCTTTGTAGCTGCGAAAAACCAAGTCCCCTTTTAAAAGTACTCCTCCTTCTTGTTCAAAATTCTTCCGTCCTCAACTTCAAAACTCTTCTTCCTTGTTAACCTATAAAACAAACTAATTTATTAACAATCATGGGTGGGCACAGTGGAGGGATAATATTAGCCTCCGTGCCTTTAATAAAATCATGATTTTCTCTACATTAAAACTGTGGAAAATCTGCATTTTATGGCAAGGCCCAGAGGCCAATATTATGCATGTTCAAAGTTCTTCTAAAACTGAATCCAACACATTTTCCACAGGTTTAAAGTAAAACTTTCTTAAAGTATTATCATTAGACCAATCTGCCGATTTCATAATTTCATTCAAACTAAATCCTCTCATGAAAGCCTTACTTGCCATAGCTCCTCTTACTGAATGAGCTCCAAAAACACTAATATCCACACCACCCTTAATCATTACTCCCCTTATCCACCTCGTTAAAGTTGGTGTTGAAACAGCCTTATAAGGTCTAACATATGAAATTATTAATTGTGAACAATTTTCTGATCTCAAACCCAAGGTTCTTTTTTCATACTCCTTTAAACAACTTACCACACATAAAATCCAATCTCCCTCAAAAAGAGGATAAAAAACTGTTTTAGACATAGTCTTTGTTCTTCTCCTAATCTCAAAACATACCCCTTCTGGCTGAAAAAACCTTGAATTCACCTCCAAAGCTCTTACATCAGAAACCCTCCTAAAAGAAACCAGACATAAAAGCATAGCTAATTTCCATGATAAAAGTTCCAGATCTAGAATAGAATTTGCTCCCCAACTTTCCAACTCCTTTAATACCACTGAAACATCCCAAAGTGATGAATACTTTGCCCTTGGTGGATGCACAATACGCACACATTTAACTAATCTTTTAATCAAAGCATGTTGACCAACTGGAAGTCCAATCACCAAATCATGACCTGCCGAAATCGCCGACCTGCTTAAATTTACTGTACTATATGCCAAACCCTCTTCAAATTACTCCGACAAATAATCTGCAACCTCTACCACAGGTGCCGATAGGGGATCCAAACCCCTCTTAATACACCAATCATTCCATTTTCTCCATGCTGAACCGTATGACCTTGAAGTTCCTCTTGACCAGGACTTAGACACAAGATCCTCCGCTCTCTTTGATAATCCATGCATCTGCCATACTCTCCTGAAATCAACCAAGCTATTAACCGTAACTGCCTTGACACCACCATTTCATGAACGTTCCCTTAAACATCTTGTAGAATTTCCCTTATGTTTGGCAAGACTACCGGATCCTCCACCAGAAGATTCATTATATCCGGAAACCACACCTGAGCTCTCCAAAAGGGAGTTATCAGTATTAACTCCGCTTGCTCCCTCCTGACCTTGTTCAGGACTCTCTGGATCATTGAAAAAGGAGGAAACGCATAATTCCTTCCCTCTTTCCATATCTGTAGAAATGCATCTACCCCTTTCGCCTCTGGATCCGGTCTCCAACTGTAGAAATCTTTCAACTGAGCATTCAACCTGTCTGCAAAAAGATCCACTTTCAGCGGACCCCACAACCTCTCCAAACTCAGGAAAACTTCTCCCTTCAGTCTCCAATTGCTTACATCCCTCAGGTATCTTGAATACCAATCCACTTCTACATTGTTCAGCCCTGGTATATACTGTGCTTGAACCTTTATCTCCCTTTCCAAGCAAAACTCCCAAAACTCCTTGGCTAGCTCCGCCAACCCTCTTGACCGAGCACCTTCCATCTTCTTCACATACCGAACTGCTGACAAATTGTCCATTTTCAAAAGTACACAACACTTCACTCGATCCTTCACAAAACTCTTTATCGCAAAGGATCCTGCCAGGAATTCCAAACAATTTATGTGCATCTTTCCCTCTCTCTTCGACCATTGTCCCCCCGTTGCAATCATTCCACACCTTGCACCCCATCCGTGCATGCTCGCATCTGACTCTATCTCTATTTCTGGCATTTCTCCAAAAATTTCCCTTCCGTTCCAAGCATCCAAACTTATCATCCACCAGTCTAACTCTTCCTGAGTCTCCTGATTCATTCTCACTTTCTGTGAATATCTTGCATCCTTCCTTAAATGATATACCTTCAATCTCTGGAAAGCACGATAATGAAGAGGTGCTGGGAAAATTGCCTGAATCGATGATGACAGGAGACCCAGCAAACGAGTCAACTGTCTCAGAGTTATCCACTCTGCATTCCTGACTCTCCTCACTTCCTTCCTGATTCTCCTTACCTTCTCCATCAGCAACTTCAATACACATTCAAATGTCAGTATCTGAAAACCTAAAAACTTCATTTCCTGTTGTGGCACAACACAAGACTTCTCCTTGTTCACTACAAAACCCAGGTCCTCTATGACTTTCACCGCAAATTCTGTTTGTTCCTTTGCCAGATACTTCTCCTCTGCCATAATCAGAATATCGTCCAGATACACAATCAGACGAATCCCTCTTGATCTCAACCAGGCTACCACCGGTCTCATCACCTTGGTAAAGCACCATGGAGCTGACGTTAGCCCGAACGGAAGACTCTTGAATCTCCATCTCCTCCCTTTCCACCTGAATTGCAAAAGGTCTCTTTGCTCCTGACACATCGGAATCGTTAGATAAGCATCCTTTAAATATAACCTCGTCATCCAATCTCCTTTCCTCAACAAGTCTCTCAACATGTGTATCCCTTCCATTTTGAAATGATTGTAACCAACCCAATCGTTTAACTCCCTCAAATTTATTAACGGTCTCATACCTTTCTCTTTTTTCTCTACCAAAAATAAATTGCTTATGAAACAGCCTTGAACTTCTCTTGCTGGCTCTATTGCACCTTTCTCCTCTAATGCTAACACCTCCTCTGTCACAAGCAATTCCATCTCTCTTGTGAATCTTAAGATTTTCGGTACCCTCTCCTGAACTGGAGTACTGATAAAATCTATCCTGTAACCAGCTATAGTTTCCAACACCCAAGGATCTTGAGTAATTTCCTCCCAACGTGAAACGAATTGGTCTAGTCTGCCGCCCAACTTTACTCGAGTAACAGAATGGTCTGTTAGAGGTCTTACCTGAAACTCCTCTAGGCCTCCTCTCAGCACGCGAGCCCCTTGCTCTTCCTCTTTGCCTTTGTGGAAAGAAACTTCCCTCATCAGACCTCGAGAACACATATCCTCCTCCAAAACTTGCTCCATAGGGTCTTGAACCTCTTTTAAAATTGCTTCTGGTGAAGCCTTGTCCTCGGCCGGGAAACCGACCCCGTGTTCGCCCGGCCGATCCAAAAACCCTCCTA
Source organism: Triturus cristatus (assembly GCF_964204655.1). Classification (NCBI taxonomy): domain Eukaryota; kingdom Metazoa; phylum Chordata; class Amphibia; order Caudata; family Salamandridae; genus Triturus; species Triturus cristatus. The sequence goes on along the minus strand of NC_140590.1, from coordinate 906,481,855 downwards.
ATGACTTTTTGAACCTTTTGTAAGCTATTGAAAGTGCCTACATATCTGGCCATGTCCTTAACGAAGTCATCTCCGAAAAGTAGGCCTTCGCTTCCTTCACCCAACTCCTTTCCAGGAAATTCTGCAAGCTTTGGGTCTATTTTAAAAAGAATACTCTCTCTTCTTTCTATGCACAAAGCTGCATTCGCATTTCCGAGAAAACAAATTGCCCTTTGCAGCCACTGGCGCATCTCAATTACATCCACACCAGTATTACTGCTATGAGCTTCCTCACACATATCAAAGACTTTAGTCAGCGGGCCCAAGACGTCCAATAGCCTGTCTTGGCAGCCCTTTAAACCTTTGTCAAGTCCTCTTCTTGGATCCCTACCACCTTTATTTATAAAAGTTAACATCTTCTTATCTAATTCAGATGTATATGCCAACTTACTATTGAGACCTAGCCTCGTTCTTACCTCTTTAGGTATCTCTCTTCTAATCCAAAATCTTATATATTTGGCTACATGTTCTGCCGGAGTCCACTGTGGTGATAATGGATGCTGAATCAATAGCGGATCAAACATATCCTCTCCTTGAGGATCTACAAAATCCCCTATTTCCATTTTAATCTCCTTTTCTTTATAGGGATCTCTTCAACATCTGAATCCTCCAGGCTAGAACTAAAAGTCAGTTCTTCCATATCATCTAATGAGCACTCTCCCAAGCTCACAAAATGGCCGCCGTACGTTGCGCTTGTACGGCGGCTCCTCTAATCCATTTCCTTAACCTTTGTCCTTCAAATAACAAACGCGCTCGAGCGTAACATCCAACCCGCTCGAGCGCTGTAAACCAGCACGCGCTGACGTGCGCAAAGCAACTCTCCCTTCGACGCAGCTCTACTGCTCTCGCGCACGTAACGACCTTCTCCTCCTAAAAGCGGTAAATCTCTTTGCGCGTAGCCTGCTCCCCGCTTCTCCGCGTTAAACCTCATCTACATTATAAATACTTCCTGTTACCATCCATTCACACTAAATTATCCCACATGTCCCTCGTTCAAAAGACACCTTTTTTAGTTTTTTTTAAAATAGCCCTTTCTAAGCTTATCTCACAGTTTTTAAACCTTTAAACTTTCATTTTAAATTAACATTAATTCCTAATTTACAAACAACTTCTATTATCTTTCATGATACAGTTCATGTAAATGTACTTATCTTGTTTTTCGAGCAGCAACAAAAGAGGAAGATGGCTGCCTGTTCTGGGGATATAAGTAACCCTGGGCTTAGTTCGCGTAGTCGCACTTCGCGAAGCTTCGCAAAGATGTCATTGCACTACGCGACCTTCGCGAAGCTTCGCGAGTTTGCATAGTTGCTTGTGGCAACCTGTTCGCGATGGCTTTTTCTTGTTCGCGAGCGCGGTAAGCATGTTCGGGGAGCTGTTTGCATGCTCGGGGGATATATCTCGCGATCTTACCCATGCGGTCGCCAATGGGTGCGGCCATCTTGTTTTTCTATAGTCCCGCCCACTCGCGATGCCTTATTTCCTGTTCCGGGTCGCGGATAACATGTTCGCGATGTGCATTGACGTGTTCGGGAGCGCATTTTACTTGTTCGCGATGAATAGTACATGTTCGCGAGAAATATCGCGCAAACTTACCCACGCGGTCGCGAATGGGCGCGGCCATCTTGTTTTTCACTCTATGCCATGTTTCTGGGCCTACTTTTGTATCCTCCCTTTATCTCAGCAGTCCTTTGTCTTTAAAGCCTTTTTCCTGACTTTTTTTAGTTATTATCTATCTCTCTGTTTGCCTCAGTTTATATTTTGCATTTTATTTCTACTTTTACTGTGTTTTTGTTACTTTTATAAAGTTCTTTCTATCTTCTTCCCCCTAACTTTTTTTCCCCTTCAGACTTTTCTTTTCCGCCTCCCACCCACCCCAGAACCATGGCAAAGGGCACACCAAGTCCCAAGGGCAAGGGACCTGCAGGCGCAGAGAAGCGCCGCCTGCCTTGCGGCAGAATGCATCCTGCAGGGGTGCAGGCCCGGCAACTGTTTGGGGAGGAGGAGGTGGCGGCTCTTGTTTTCTTCATCCAGCGCCTCCTCCCCTTGACCTTGGCAGCAGGCGGCAGGCCCGGCTCCGGGTACGCTACCCAGGAGTGGCACCGTCGGTGGGCGAAGGTGCGCCGGGCCGTGTTCCGGTGCACTGGGATCCGGCGCACCCACAACCAGCTAGCCCACCGGTGGTCCGACATCCTGGACCGGGAGCAGGACCTGTTGGACCTGCTAGGTGTCGAGGTCGTCGGGCTTGGTGAGTAACTGATTGTGTAAATTAAATTAGATGAACAACAAGATTACTGCTGCGTGCCAAGCGTTGCTGGTAAATTACGTTCCAAAAAGCAAAATGTTCTTTGATTTAAGGACCCAGGTGCACGGTGGTACTCTTACTTGTTTGCAACTTAGTTTGCGCTAGCTTGTGCTGATGCTGATTATGTAAGAGTTTACTTTACAGAACTGAAGTTAGGTAATGCGATTTGCTAGAGAGACTCTAGTCCTTCCATTGTCCTACTGTGAAATAGTGGTGGATGGATATTGGATACTAGGTTTAGTTTGTTAGTAGTAGTTACTAATTGTTTTATGCGGTCTGCGTGACGCATCCTCTGTCACTGAGTGCTGCTTACCCCAGTCCTCCGTCGAACCTTTTGTACTTTGTTTAGTGAGTGGTAGGCTTAGCATGGTCAGTCAGTAGCAGAACTAGATCAGAATTATGCAACCAACCCACAATTTGTTGTATGTATGCACTAATGTATGCAACTATGCATGTGTCCTCCATCTCATCTATGCATTTGATGGCTGAAAAAAATTGAAGTGCAGACTTAGTGAACAATTGGCCCGTCTGGAATAGGTGGTGTAGGTCAGGTGGTACTTACTAGGCTTTGTTAGTATTTGGAATCAGAATGATCATGGAACACTGGAGTGTTCATAAATAAGTAGACGATCCGTAAATGCACTAGGAAGCAGCCAGTAGTCGATCCATCTGATTAGATAGGTCAATTTTATTGCACTTGTTGTTTACTAAAATGTTCTTTGACTTATTTTTCCAAATGATTTATTATTTTTCTCACAGCACTCCTTAATGTTGGTCTCTTTCTTTATTATATTTTACATGATCATCAGCACCACCCAGGGGCAAGAAGACGGGGTCGGAGTCGGCGGGGCAACCCCAGGACCACTCCTCTACTGAGGCTCCTGCAGCTGGCCCCAGTAAGTCCTCCATTGGTTAGATTGACATTTATATTTTCCTAAATGTTATGTTACTGCATCTTTTTTTCCCAAACTCTAAATTATGGTTCCACTTTCTGAATCTCTTTTTTACAAAAGTTTACTTCTTTGACCTTGACTATCTGTTTACTAATTCTGTTTATCCCTGCCTCTAAGTTGCTTCTAACTCCCTCTGCTATGACTCTCTGTACTACTAATACTACTACTACTATTACTATTATTACTCTGTGTGTAGCGAAGCTTGCACAGTTGCCCACTCTTTAATAGAAGGTTTTCTTTGCAACAATAAAACTCTGATTGACCAATAGCTCTAGCCACTGGGTCCTGTCCTTTGGGTTGTCCTCTTCAAGTCTTCTCAATGTTGAGGCTTTTACAATTACCACAAACAAAATGCCCAACCAGATATTTGACTAGTATTTTTGATCGGATAGTACATGATACTACTATTGTCTAGGATTCTGCAAAGCCACATACATAACTATGCACAACAAAATAGGATGTTGCTGATGGGAGGTTGGATCTTACTGATCACACCTCAGTCCGAAGAACCCAGGATCCCCTGACCGACTAGCTATAGTGTCTCACATTAGGGTCCCACTCCCGACCACCCCCACGAAGACGATACACAATGTTGATGATGACTGAGACAGAGACAACCCAGAACATAATAACAAACACCATTTTGCTCACACACTTGTGTAAGTCCACTCCACCACACCAAATACCACAGAGTCTATGTGTAAGTTCAAAAGGTTTATTTGAAACAAGTATCAAACTCTGTACATCGTTAATATGAAATTTAATTTACTACAGCCATAGTCAATAAGCCAGCAAAAAGCCTAACATTAAAACAGTAAACATTTACAAGTGCATGATTGACAACAAGAACAAGAGCCAAGATCATTTGAATTCTGGAAGACCCCTCACCGTAGAACGTAGAAATACTGGTTACATCATCTTGCATCCAATGTGCTCTGTAAATCTCTGGTTTGTAGAAGGGAATCTTCCGCCTATGATATATGAGAAAAACGCTGCGAGTTAGCCGTTAGATAGTATACTGGTGAATGCTAGCATTTTGCAGTCATGCCAAAAAGTGTAACATGTATGTGTGATGGCTAAGCAATATAAACTAAACAAAGTCAATAAGTTGTTTTTTTTTCGACCTCTTCACTTGTACGCAACAGTCAAGCGGCCTTAAAGGCATCTACAGCACATGTCAATAAGCTGGCAGGTATAATATGCACCAAAAGAGTAGTAGTCGACATGATGAATCTAAAAGGGTTACTCATGGCTCAGGCTAACTTTCAAAAGAGTAGAGTAGGACTACATGACCCTAGGAAGTGGAACCATATCCTACTAGTGTCTGTCTACTGACTGTACTTACTGTCTAGTGCTGATGTATGTTGCATCGCATTAACTTTATTTTCGATGTTCCAAGTGAACACTTAAAATAGGGGGAGGTTTACAGGCATCTAAAAAATTTGTGATGCTTTTTTCTAGGCACACTACCATCCACCAGTGCCGTCGAGGCCAGCGATGCGGCCATTCCGGAGGGGGCAGGCGAACTGGCGGCACCTGCAGGAGACACAGGGCCCAGGGGGGATCCAGCAGCAGTGGCCGGCGGCGGTAAGTTATATTCATTACTTCTTGACATTACAGCTAGATGGAACTGTGTTCACTATTTCACTGTACTGTGCGACTTATTATACAACGGTTGAAGAAGACACCCTTTACGTAGCATTACCAGCGTGAGTAGAGTAACCAATGGCCTCTTCTATTTGACTCCAAAATCAGCTGTGAATGTTTTATGGAGAAGACAAACTCAGATCAGATGACCTTCATGGATGTGTTGAACAAAGAGGGAAAGCACTAAGGGTGGAAGGACGGGCGAGATAAACAATATGACTGACTGGCAGAGAAGGATATGTTGTTGGAAGCATGCATAGGTGGCTGATAGTAATAACATCAGATGCATGGGTTGTTGAAGGATGGGTGGAAGGTGAAAGAATGCCTGCCTGGGTGGGCGACACAGTATGGGTGGATAGTACTAGATAGCAAGAATCAGAGGTGTTTTTGGTTCAAACTCAAAGCCAAGGCAAGGAAGGAAGGAGCAGAAGCATGGGTGTTTGTTGGTGAAACCAACTAAGGTTTGTTAAGAGATATATAAAAAAGGATAGACGTTTACTTTAATGGATGTATGCCTGGATGTACTATCACCAAGAGACAGTATAGGTGGAAAGTGTCACTGGAGATTCTTACTTTGAAGAAAATGTAAAAGAAACTGCGCGACAGTAGCAAAGCCTAGGGGAATCAAGGTAGTATTATGAGCATACAGTACACTTGCAGTAGTTTGCAAGCACGTCATATATTATCAAGCAGAAACCCCTTCCTCCCACTCTGGGGACCACTCCCTACCTATTATTATTAATGTATTTTCGATTGGGGCAGCCAGCCTGCAAAGGGTGGCCTATCTGTTGATTATGGATATTGGTTACACAATCAATGAAAGCAAAGTACCCTCTGCAGTAGCGGTTGGTGGTGGGATTGTTGGTGGGCGGTGACATGGGGAGGGGACGGGTGGGTGGCACTGGCGAGTAAACTGTGTATTACGGCCAAATACAGGTAATCAACATAAAAATAAATAAAATTATTTTCAAGGTGCGCACTGCACCGCCGAATGCGATGCAGTGTGTGCTACTGTGTGCAGCAATGTTTTTTTTTTTAATGTATTCTTTAATTACCTGTGAATGTCCTTAATCCATCGTTTACTATCCCCACCCTGCACCTTCCCACGTCACCGACCGGCAGCACTCCCACCACCGACCGCTACCGACCTGATGTCGTATATCGTATTAGCACTAGCAGCATCTATAATATGAATATAAGCAATGATCGTTGGATCCGATAAATAATCAGCCTTTTTGTAGTACCCATGGCAGGGTGTAAGTGAAATTGTGCATGCCATTTGCCCTCATGTAACAGAGTATGACCAGTGCCAACGGCCGTAAGGCGTCAGACAAAAAGATGAGCTTCCCCACCTGCAGACAGTAGTAGTAAATAAAACTAACGTGAGTCTGCATCATGTGGCTCATATCTGTTTCTCTTGGGTGCAAGCTTAGCTGATGGAGCTGGCATGCTGCCTACAACAAGGTTATGTAATTGGGCTAAACTACAGATAAGAACAGCACGACTGGTGTACCGGAGTACATACATAGTACGATTATATTTATAAATAATGTCTGAAACTGTCACAAATGTTAGAGTCCAAGGAAGTAGGGTTAGAGATACTTACCCCACCACCAAATCACAAATGTTATGAACTGTGCTTGCTAGTGATACTGTGACACTATGTGTTAAATGATTTTAGTGTTCCTGTTTTGCTAAGAGTATTGGCTCCAACATGTTCTTTTTCTTTCTTGATATAAATGATACTCCTTCCACTAAACCATCAAGGAAGGAGTTGGCCGCTAGGGCCCGGCGCCGGAAACTGGAGGCCATCTACGAGCATTATCGTCGGCTGGTGGCTCAGGAGGAGGAGGAGGAGGAGGCGGCTGCAGCTGCAGCCTCCTCCAATGCCCCGGGCCCCAGTCAGGCCCGGCCTCCACTTTCACGGCGCCGTGGTCCGGCATCCGCCCACCGCCGTGCCTCTATTTCCAGCACTGCTGCCCCCCACCCTGGATGTAACTGTAGGGCATTTCGCCGCCAGCTGCTCCGCCGGATGGCCCGCTTGGAGGAGAACATGGAGGAGCGGGTAAAGATCCTGGTGGACAAACACCTTAAGGCCCGCCGACAATAGAGGACCTCGTCGTTTGCCCCTTTTTTAATTCCTTTTGTTGGTGGGTGGGTTTGTGGGCTTTGGGGATTTCTACGGACATTGGGACTTTGGACTTTCGTTTCGTTTCGTTGGGGTTAGGGAGGGGGGTGGGTTAGGTCAGAGCAGGATAGTTTATTTTTTTTAGGGGACATTAAAAATATACCTACTATTTATTTATACGATGTTAATGTTTTGTGGTGGGTTACAGTTTTCCGAATTCAATGTAAGTTACATGGTTGTTTACTTTGTTTCCGTGCTGCTGCATGCCCACAGCCAGTGTTTGATTTAAAAGATCTGCCGATTTTGTAACACACAAACCGATAGATGCAGTACGCCTCACTGAGTTATTTTTAATTGTCATAATAGTACTGTCAGTCTCTCCTCCTAGTCCATACCTCCCACCAAACTTATCTTACCTGTGATTGATGATGAAGTTCGGCACACTGATGGCTGCATGGTTGGTTTCCCAAATTGATGGAGTAGATGCCATTATTGTGGTGGTAGTAGTAGACACTGGCAATAGCGTTTGAAAAAAGAAAGAGAAAGTCACTTGACTGAGACTCTGGGAGGAGTAGTAGAACAGAACACAAAGTAAACTACAGCATGGGTGGTCAAGCAGAAGAAGATCCTTGCCCTGCCTTAGTTGAAATTCAATTAGTGTTGCTTTCACCACATCTGCCCCAGCAAGCGTGTGATCAATTGGTGTACATAGTCATCACATCACACCTTAATATAAATCACACAGCCCGGGGGAAGAGGGTTAGGGATTGATGATTGGATGGGAAGTGGGGTTTTGGGAAAGGTTTGAGAAAGAAAAACAGACAATATGCATGGACACAACAAAAGTAAAACACAATCTTGTAAGGCCCCATGATCCATTATCAAAGAAATCAAAGTATGAAGTGAGAGAAAGCAAATGCATGCATGCTGAGGAGGATAACTTGATGGTTAATGATAATGAGTTGTACTATAACTACTATGACCCAATGAGACAGTACAGTCAGGGACGAAATTGAAATTTGCCTTGCCTGTCTGCCGCCCTCAGAGCTCAGACCGAACCCAATTACATGCTGTACCGGGCTTACTTTTATTTTTCAAGCTAGCTAAGGAAATTTAAAAAAAGTTGGATCAATTAACAAACAAACCACAACACACAGTCGTAATGATTGAAGAGAAAAAAGCAAGCAAATAAATGTAAAGACGAATGATGATACTAAAGTTACTGTATTATCCTGGTCCAAATGTGGAGTTGCATCATTCTCGTCATTCCTCTTGGTCCTCCCTTCCAAGGACACTCCGCACATCAATCTTGGGTACCACTGCCTGCCTGATGCGGATTGGTAAGGTACATGTGAGTCGTTTCTCCCACTGTAGCACAAGGTAAAGGCCGGCCTGTAAGTGTAGATGGAAAAACAAACAGGGGTTTGAAAAATTACAGCATTTACAACAATAAACTCAATTACAGTGGAGTGCAACACAACACTCTGGAGAGAACACTTTCAGACTGAGGCAGCTTGGATAGGCTACATAGTGTCTACTCTACAGCATTAAGGTACAACAACAACGGGACAGGATTCAGGAGCCAGCACAGCCACAGAACAGGAGAACCGCGGCACAGGCCAGGCACCCTACCCCTTACTTACATTTTGACCGAGCCAGAGAAATGTCATATGCACTACAGCAACCTAGAATGTTCCCAATGAAGTGACTAAATCAATGCGCCACTGTCCGTCATACCACTACACTCTACTCCAGTCCACACCACTACACGGACATCTAGCCTAGGTCTGCTGTGGTTCTTGTTCAAACTTTTTACCTTTTAAGTCAGCCCATGAAACGCCTGATGCGGATTGGTAAGGTACTTGTGAGTCATTTCTCCCACTGTAGCACAGGGTAAAGGCCGGCCTGTAAGTGTAGATGGAAAAACAAACAGGGTATTGAAAAATTACAGCATTTACAACAATGAACTCAATTACAGTGGAGTGCAAGACAACACTCTGGAGAGAACACTTTCAGACTGAGGCAGCTTGGATAGGCTACATAGTGTCTACTCTACAGCATTAAGGTACAACAACAACGGGACAGGATTCAGGAGCCAGCACAGCCACAGAACAGAAGAACCGCGGCACAGGCCAGGCACCCTACCCCTTACTTACATTTTGACCGAGCCAGAGAATTGTCATATGCACTGCAGCAACCTAGAATTTTCCCAATGAAGTGACTAAATCAATGCGCCACTGTCCGTCATACCACTACACTCTACTCCAGTCCACACCACTACACGGACATCTAGCCTAGGTCTGCTGTGGTTCTTGTTCAAACTTTTTACCTTTTAAGTCAGCCCATGAAACGCAGTTATTCCATCAATTTTCTCCAATCCAACTGACTGTGTGCAAAGACAGTATGCTCAGCATCCTCATGATGGTGACCGTGTGGTACGTATTCTCCAACACCAACTCAGTCTGTAGTGACTGATTAAGTTTATAATATATTCCATATTACCAAATTGCAACGGATATCGGCCGGCACCTGCAGTGGTAGGAGTACAATGTGGTCATTATTAAACAACAAGGAAACATTAACTGTCACCACACCTTAGTCACTTTTACTTTGTCGATAAACTAGTATAGTTCTACTTCATGGCATGCACAATTCTTCGTAGTCAGCCAGCATCCAATGCAATGCATGCCACCATCATTCACAATAATCACTCATTACCTGTCTTGGTGTTCTCTTTGGCTGTCTGATCTGATGCCTGCCTAGCCTTCTGCCAGTCAGTGATGAGTTTCTTTCGGCTTGGAAACAAAATGGAATATAGGTGGAGTCACGTTTCACTTCTTATGGAGGGACTGTTAGAGGCAACCTGTATTGTACTATTCTCCATCTCCATCCAATGTCTGACTTGCTTGAAATGTACTTAGGGAGAGTAAGGAACATGGAGCAGGACCCTGAGGATTGGAGTGGACGGTTATGCACAGACGTGCAACTCCAATAGGGAAATAAAAAGAGGAGACTGTTGATGGATTTGTTGTGAATGTAGATTTTGAACCAGAAAAACAGATACACACAGTCACACACAAATAAAGGAAGGGAGACCAATTTGAAAGCCTAGTTGTCAGGGAAGAGGAGCTCGTCCTGAAACTCTGGTGGTGCGGACAGAAGTACGTCTAACAACCCACTACTTATGTCATCAAGTCGCTCTCCTCTTCCTCCTGTGATTCACGTATTTTGTACTCTGGTGGTATAAAGTGTTGATTCATTTTGATCATGGTTAACCTCTCAACACTTTTGGGCGAGAGACTGGTCCTTTTGACAGTAACAATGGCACCAGCAGCACTGAAAACATGCTCTGAAGAGACACTTGCAACAGGGCAAGCCACATACTTAATTGCCAGCCTGCTGAGCACTGGCCATTGGCTTCTTTTCCCATACCAATACACCAATGGGCTTTGCTCCATGTAGACCTCTGTTGTGTCATCTAGATAGGCCTGAACCATCCGCTCAATGTTCAGGGGTGCTCCGATTTCCTGGGCCTCTTTTGCCTTTGCATCAGTCATGGATGTGCAATACCCTTTCCGTAGAAACCAATCACCTGCCGTTTTTGTAAATGTGCCTGATGATCCTGTTGGTGCTGTTGATGTTATTGCTGGCAGTGTTGTTGACTGCTGGGAGGCAAACGCACTGCTCTTGGCCTCTGAAGTAGAACTTTGTTCTGGGTGCCCTGCAGTACTTTTTCGGCCCTGGGGGGGCGGGCCTTTAATGGAGATCCTTTCGTTTTCAAACTCAGTGGCTTCCTCAGCTATCAAAGTTTTGTACTGGGCAACATTCACTTCTGAAAAAGGAATGACTTCATTACTGCGCAGCAATAATTTGTAACGTGGATCCAAAATTGAGGCAGTAATGTAATGTGGATGTGACAGAATGTTATTTTGAATCCTTGTATTGTGAGATAAGCGAGCGGATTAGGTGTCTGCCAAATAATGTGCATCTACTTTGTCATCCACACCTGCGTACATTTCTGACACCTCCTTCAGCTGTTGCTCTAGCATGTACAACAATGGGATAGCTTGGCCCATAGTACAGTCCTCCCTGCTCACTTCACGTGTGAAGACCTCAAAAGGAAGTAGCATCTCTGTCAGGCTTTTGACAAGGTCCCATTGGGTCATCTCAACTCTCATGCCTTTCACTGTAGGATCCCCTGACCTTTTCATGACATAAGCATTAAGTGGTATGTACTGCTCAAACAGACGCTCAAGCATGTAATACGTTGAGTTCCAACGTGTTGGCACCTCTTGGATGAGTGCTTTGACTGGCATTTTATGGTCACGTTGAATGACCCTCAGCTCCTTCCGGGCTTTAAAAGAATGGTTGAAATGTGTGCATATTCTTCTGCAGGTGGTCAGTAAGCTGCTGACTTTGCTTTCATTTTTCAGAAAGTCTTGAACAACAATGTTAATGCAGTGTGCCAAACATGGCACCCTGAAATAGCCACCATCTTTCATGGCCCTAACTACATTACTGCCATTGTCCGTGGCAACAAAACCAATGGTAAGACCTCTTGGTCGCAGCCACTCAAACACCTTGCTGTTAAACTCATCCAAAATGTTAACAGCAGTATGAGATTTCTCCATAGCAAACATGGCTACAGTTGCATGTTTGTGAGTGTCTTTAAAAATCTCAGCGGTGTCAACAACACCGTCAGATATCTTATCTTTAACACCCGAAAAAGAGACCCAGTGTGCAGTGATGCACATGTAATCAGTGGCTTGGCAACTGGTCCACATGTCTGTTGTCAGGTGTATACTCTGAACAGCACTCTGTTTTAAGGCTTTTCCAAGCATTTCCAGCATGTCGTGATGTAGTGTTGGAACAGCAACTCTTGCGAAATAGTAGCGGCTGGGAACTTTCCATTTTGGGCAGATGGTGGTCACAAACTCAAGAAAACCCACCCCTTCAACAAAAGAAAAAGGGAGAAGGTCCAGTGCTAACATTTTTGCCAGCTTTGCATTGTACAAACGTGCTATTGGGTGGTTGCGTTCGTACTGCCCCTCCGGCCTACCAAACATGCTCAGAATGGTAGGCTGCATGGTATTCCTTCCTGTGGTCAACGTCGCACTTTTTGGGTCAGCAGTGCTCCTTGATGTCTCAGGCTGACTCTTACTCTTGTGCCAATGAGATGTGGCTGAGGATGTGGGCGTTACCACTGCAGTGCTGGGGACAGGGCTACTTTGTGTACCACTAGCACAGAGAATGTCTCCCTCTTCTTCCTGTTCCACCGTGAGTGGACTTTCTACTCGTTTAAGCCCAACACCAATGGTTCCAGTTTTGATGAGCCTAAGGTGCTCCTCCCACTGGATTGCGTGGTGTTTTTTCAGATGGGTCATTTGGCCTCCGGTACCATAGTTTGTACCAAGCTTTCCACGACTAACAGAGGTATGACAAACGGAGCATACAGCAATGTTCTCCTCCTTTCCGCTAACCGTAAAGAAGTCCCACACTGGGGAGCTTAACTTTTGTCTCCTGCTGGAGGTGCCACTCCCACTCCCAATGCCGGATGAACTGGAGGTTGTGTGTTGAATTTGACTCTGTGCAGGACCACTACCTACTTCTGCTGAGGTGGTGCTTGTTGTGCTGGATGTAGGACGCTGCCGGCCCTTTGCTAATGTAAATATGGAAGCTGGAGGTCGTGTTGGTGTTACCTGTGTTGGAGGTATGCGTGCTACATCCCTCGCATCCATTTTGGATAGTGTAAAAATGTTGGTCTCCATCTCCTCAGGCCCAGGAGTGATGTTTGTGATGACTGGCTCATCATCATCATCATCCTCATCATCCTGCTCTTCTACATCAACATCCATAAGTGTAAGGCTTTCTGGAACCTTCCTTTTCCCATGCCTGCTCTTGTGATGTGTTTCCCTCTCAGACTCAGTTTGTGGCTTCCAAGTGACATCTAGATCATCAGAAGGGGGGCTTGGTGAAGAACTTGATGTACTTACCCTCCTTTTCCTTGCTGTCGATTTAAAAGGCAATGCAACTTCTAAAGGAGTGGCTTCCTCTTCTTCCTCTGCATGAGGCTCAATTTCCTGAACTGCCCCTACTTCGGGAGGAACAACAGCTACTATTGCGGGTGGTGGCTGCGGCTGTTGACCACTTATCTGCTGTGTTGATGATGTTCCCTCCTGCGTTGATTGTGTACTACTTTGAGATAGCGATAAGTTTAGTTCAGGCTCAGCATCGCTGCTTTCCACCATAAGGCTGGCTACCTCTTCCACACTCATCTGCTTGGGCATGGGTTGGCGGGTTGGGCCCACTGATGTGGAGGTGCTGCCCCCAGCTTGGCCCCCCGACACCGCTGCTGCAGGCGTCATTTTTGGTGTACCAAAAAAGGTTTTGGGAGGCACACCAGACTTAAGTGACACTTCCTTCTTCTTCTGTTCCTTCTTCTCCATGGCAACTTTCTTGGTACCGGAGGACCTGCTACCTGCTTTCTTTGGGGGCATCTTCAACAGATGTCAAAACAGCACTCAGTTGCACAAGTTGCAGAGATGCCTGGTCAGGTCACTGACACGTCACGTTGTGTACAGCAGCAGGACATCGGTCTGGCACCACAACAGTGGATGATGATGACACACCCCCTCTGTCTTTTGTGCACCTAAAAGCAAAAAAGCCAGAAGAACATCAGTCAAAAGACCCATAATTTAATATATAACTTATTATTGTCTGGTGGGTGGTCAACACAATTATTAAATTTTATGAAGTCAGTGAACAACATCACCAGTATAGCCAGCCATTAAGACTCTTAAGAGACTGACAAGGTCAGGGATCCTGTTGTATTTGTACTGTGTACACTGAGGAAGAAGAATAGCAAGGAACAAAAACATAAATGTAGTCTAGCCTGTTTGACCTAAATAAAAGTGTGAATGTTATGGGATGGATGCAGCATCAGGGAGCAACAACACAACGAACATATACACATAAAAACTAAAGGCATTTATTTACAATACCCAAAAAGTGAAATCTAACCCCGTAAAAAAGTATAGGCCACATTTTACAATTCAATCCAAAGCCATACATGATGTTGAAATTCAATGCACAACACAAAAACAGTTGTTTACATTCCATGCACCCGCCGTGATGATTGCTGAGTTGTACCCCTGGGCCTACTGTATGACTAGGCCACAAGTTTGGACGCCTATGGCAAAGGCACAATGCATACCTTCCTAAAATGGCCGCCACACACATGCTCACCCACCACAATAATAAACAAAAAGTGATTGCACAGGACAGGAACAGGAAGTTGTAGTGTCTGTGGAACTTAATCCCTCTCATAAAAATGTTTTCCAGACAAATAAAAGCTTCTCCCTGCTCCAAACCTACAGCTCAATGACAGCCTGAGGAGTTTTTTGTGCAGAAATGCACAAAAAAGCGTTTTCGAGAAGGGTCTATGTTGCTCGCGAGATATTGTTTGCCAGATTGCAAAAGCTGCGTGTTCGGGATCGCGAACTGTACAAAAAGGCTTTCTCGCGTGCGCGAACACGCATATTGCGAGCGCAAAAATGACGAAAACTGTAAGTCTGCGTTGTCGCACTGTGCAGAGTTACCGAAAGTTCGCGAGCTGAATCCCTTGCCTTACATACTGGCTAAAAAAGCCCAATTTATTTAGCACACACCCAAAAAATGCTATTCCACCCCAAACACACCTTTTGCAATAAAATCCAAAGCCATCCATGGAGTAAAGGAAAATCGGCAGACAACACCAACTGTACATTTAAATCACGCACCACAGATTGGAGGCTGACTACCTCTGGGCCTACTGGAAGACTACTAGGCCACAAGCTTGGAACCGGATGGCAAAAGCAAGCACACTGCTTGGATGGCTCCACAAAATAGCCGCCACACACCCACAACAACCACAAGAAATGGGAGACAGTCAATGTACGCCTATGGCAAAGGCACAATGCATGCCTTCCTAAAATGGCCGCCACACACATGCTCAGCCCACCCACCACAATAATAAACAAAAAGTGATTGCAAAGGACAGGAACAGGAAGTTGTAGTGTCTGTGGAACTTAATCCCTCTCATAAAAATGTTTTCCAGACAAATAAAAGCTTCTCCCTGCTCCAAACCTACAGCTCACTGACAGCCTGAGGAGTTTTTTGTGCAGAAATGCACAAAAAAGCGTTTTTGAGAAGGGTCTATGTTGCTCGCGAGATATTGTTTGCCAGATTGCAAAAGCTGCGTGTTCGGGATCGCGAACTGTACAAAAAGGCTTTCTCGCGTGCACGAACACGCATATTGCGAGCGCAAAAATGACGAAAACTGTAAGTCCGCGTTGTCGCGCTGTGCAGAGTTACCGAAAGTTCGCGAGCTGAATCCCTTGCCTTACATACTGGCTAAAAAAGCCCAATTTATTTAGCACACACCCAAAAAATGCTATTCCACCCCAAACACACCTTTTGCAATAAAATCCAAAGCCATCCATGGAGTAAAGGAAAATCGGCAGACAACACCAACTGTACATTTAAATCACGCACCACAGATTGGAGGCTGACTACCTCTGGGCCTACTGGAAGACTACTAGGCCACAAGCTTGGAACCGGATGGCAAAAGCAAGCACACTGCTTGGATGGCTCCACAAAATGGCCGCCACACACCCACAACAACCACAAGAAATGGGAGACAGTCAATGTACGCCTATGGCAAAGGCACAATGCATGCCTTCCTAAAATGGCCGCCACACACATGCTCAGCCCACCCACCACAATAATAAACAAAAAGTGATTGCAAAGGACAGGAACAGGAAGTTGTAGTGTCTGTGGAACTTAATCCCTCTCATAAAAATGTTTTCCAGACAAATAAAAGCTTCTCCCTGCTCCAAACCTACAGCTCAATGACATCAAGCACACACATCCAACAAAGGTAAATCACACACACACACCAACAGTGAAATACACCACAGCCACGTTTAGCATTTCAATCCTATGCCATCCATGCCCTACATGATGTAGAAATTCTACAGACACCACAAAACATGGACCCATGGGTACCCTACTGGCTGAAATTGCAGAGAAAAACAACTAGGCCCCTATTGAAAGTAGTACAGGCCACCCACCACAACAATAATTTTTAAAAACAATAAAAATCCCAGAAAAATGTAGGTACAAACAAGCCCCAATGAAACAAACACACCAATTCTCCAACTTACTTGTAGTAAATTAAATCTCAAATCAAAAATTCCTCAAATAAATCCAATCCAATGGTATGATGCAGCAGACAGACACAAAAAGTGATCCTTCCAGCTCCAAATCCAAATGAAAGTGAACAACACATGCACAAAGCACGTGGGAGGAGCCTGCTGAACAGGAACAGGAAGTTGTAGACTCAGGGGCACTTCCTTCCTCTTGAAAAAAAAGAGTAAAAAAAATTAAAGGACTCTTTCTTACACAAAAGACTACAGCAAGATCACAATCTGAGGAGTTTTCTGAGCAAAATGATCATTTTAGAGAAGGTTTTATGAAGCTCGCGAGATATTCTTTGCCAGATTGCAATTTTTCCATGTTCGGGATCGCGATTTTACCAAAACAGCCGCCGGAAGTCAGCTCGCGCACACCAATGACGTGTTCGGGGTCGCACACTCTCGCGGGCTTGGGCAGCCATAGTACAAATCTAGTGGCGCTCGCGAACAGACAGAAAAGCAAGTTGGCGATCGCAGAATCAAGGTAAGACGTTACCGCGCGCGCGAGAATGAATATTGAGCGCGCGAGGAAGCAAAACTACTACGCTACGCGCTAGATTGCGTAGCAATCTGCAACTTCGTGCTCTACGCGAATCGCGAAGTTACCTAAACTTCGCAAGCTCCGCGAACGGAGCGTAGTTCAACGCCCAGGCTTAGATATATGCATGTTCAGTGTTCTAGAGTGTTTATTTGTATTCTAATTCCATATGATGTTGCTGCTGTTTGAGTAGTGATAAAGGAACTATGCATAATATTGGCCTCCGGGCCTTGCCATAAAATTGATTGTCCAGTCTGTACTTTGCTTTGTAAAAGAAAGAGTACATTTATTGAACACACACACTACTCAATACTATGCACCAATTTACAAATATACATCTTTTGGAAATACTTTGCGACATTGCATAACATCTCCACCCCTCCCACGGGGGGTGGGGTCTAGTACCACCTCTCCCATGTATGCTCATAATCTTGCCCCTTAATGCAGTGGGTTGACACTACCTGGAGCGAGGGCCTTGCCCACTGGCACCATCCCAGTGGTGACCGACCCCATCATCTCAACAAGCATTAAAAATAGGTACCCCTGCCCTGGTGACACATAACCCTGACTGAGCATCTCATACTGACCATACAGTATACACCTCTACCCTTAGTGGCTAACAGTCTGGGTTGTTCTTCACCTAACGCGGTAACAAGTATACATGTTTGGGCATCACTTGAATGACAGTACTCATCATAGTTGATAACAGTTCAAATGCATTGCAATTAAAGCCCCTAAAAGGCGTCACAGATAAAATCACAGGAGTAAGCATATACAGCCAGACACCCTAGCAGGAATGCCCAGCAACATAACCCCACTTTGCTTATGATTTCACCTTACACAGGTATTTCACATTACACCTGTGACTTTCAGTCCCTCTAAAAGAAATAACCGGGGTAAATGCACTTCTCATGCAATTGCACTTCTTCACCTCCAGGGGATGCCCTTCTCCAGACATCCCCAGCACAGCCTTCCATACCTTGAGGCAGTCCCTAACGCACCCCCAGCTGTAGAACAAAAGTTCCAGCCCAGGGATGCTAATAACTGTTGGCTGAGCACATGAGGGTTTATTGCTTTGGAGTCCCCAGGGACTCCGGGAGGGACTTGACTCTTCCTGCTGGGGGCAGACTGCGTAGCGCCTGCAGCTCCCCCTGCACCTTTGCACGCATTTGGCGGTGACCTTGTCTTCCTGGGGTCACCCCACACGGAGAACTATCCTCTTTTCCTTGCAGGCCAGTCCCGGCCTGCAAGGCATTAGGGGGCGAAATTCTCCGGCCTCATGCATATTGTAGTAGAGGCTACCCCACTGCTCGGGGAGAGCGGCGCTGCCCAAACCGGCGGCCTCATGCTGCATCTGCCCATCGTGGGGGGCCCAGTCCCGCCCGGCCCTGTGCATGGCCTGGTCAGTTGTTCTGCAGCTTGGGAGCCCGCCTTTGGGGCCACGGTCCCACCCGGGCACCCCATCTCTCCTCTCGTTGGGGGTCCGGTCCCACCCGGACCCCTGGAGCCACCCAGTGAGTCCTTGTGGCAATGACTGCTCAGGGAACCTAACCACAGCTGCTCTGGCTGTTCTGGCTGGCTCCCCATCCGGCCCTCACCCTCCTGTGTGGCCGCGCGAGCCAACAATGTTATTCTGGTCTGCCCGCTCCTGCAGGCAGACACGGAGACTCACACTGGTTCGGCCGGACCTCGGGGGAGTGCGACGGCACTCCCCCACCTTCCTCCTGCCACGGGGGAGTGCGGCAGCACTCCCCCTCCTGCATGGGGCACATCAGGGCCCGGAGTTGGGATCCCAAGCCGTATGGTAATCTTCACGGGGAGCGCGATGGTGCTCCCCGGCTTCGCCCTTAGACTCGGGGCCCAGAGTTGGGATCCTGGGCCCCTGATAGGTCTTCACGGGGAGCGTGTCAGTGCTTCCCGGCTTCCCATTGTGGGGGCGGGCCCCAGAGTTGGGATCCCTGGCCCCAGAGTCTTCTTCGCCGGGGCCGCAACGGTGCTCCCCGCCCTCCATTGTTGCCGGGGGCCAGGGTAGGCTCCTGGCACCCCATTTGGGCTACTTCACAGGGAGCGCAACAGCGCTCCCCATCTTGGCTTCATGTGGGGGCAGCCCCCGGGACCTGAGCCACCCCAGGAGCACATCTTGGGCCAGCGGCAGAGCCCCATGTGCTTTGTCATCGGTCCTTGCAGAGGTCAAAGGTCGCCTACCTTCTAGGGGGCATATCTTGGCCCCCAGGCGGCAGATTTGTTCCATTTTTGGCCTCTTCTTGCTCTGAGTGGCGCGCCCCAGTCACTGGGAGCACTTTCTTTCACCATCCTGCGCTCAGGGAGGGTGAATTCATCAGGGCACGGTCTTCACTGGATCCCTGCGCCAGCCTTTTGCCTGGCTCTCCTCCTGGGCCTATCTTTTCCTTGCGCAGAGGCCCAGGCTTCCGCTCACTGGTCCTGGTCTCCCTTGTGGCGCAAGTCAGGGTCCCGGGCAAGTCTGGAGGTTCTTTCTTCCAGCTGCCAGGCTCCAGCACCAGTCTTCCTCAGCCGACCACACCCCAGAGAGAGCTCCTCTTCCTGTGCAAGCTCTTCTTAAAAAATAATTTGGAGGGGGCTGGCAGAAAGTCTCTGCTTGCCCTATCAAGCAGCGACACATCACCTCTCTGCCCCTGCTCCCTCCTTCCTGCCTAGGCCTCTGGGTTAGTTCAAAATGGCGTTGTACAGGAGTCTCATGCCACATGGTCTCTGAAAAGCCCCTTCCCCCTTGCTGCCTTCTCTCCAGAGCAGCTTGATGCCTGGCACCAGGTGACAGCTGCTGATCGGTAACCGTGTAGCTCTACCCATCATCTCTCCCTTTTGGAGAGGAGACCTTAGCCCTTCGAATGCTTGTCGTGAAGGGGTAGGCCTCTGATGCTACAGCTTGGGGAGAAAGGTCATTAATCCAGCCTGGCAGGGTCAGCCGCAGCCAGGCCCTGGTTATGAGCTGAGTCAGAGGAATATGACATTTCTGGATGACCTATAAGCAGTACATTTATGGTTTTGAATTCAGCAGAATACGTCTTCTCACCTATGTTACAATGGACTTTAGTGTGTGTCTGGAATTTGTAGGCCCTAGGGAAGTGAAACTATCCCATGTGATCCCCATCCTCATAGGAGAATAATGAAGTGGTCTTTCAGTGAAAACAGCAAAGCACACTGACTTCCCCTTACATGTTTCTTCCCATTGTATAAAGCCTGTTCCATGTCACCACCCAGCTCTGCATAATTCCTGCGACACCATTCAATTTGTAGCTGCTCCTGTGCTGCGCATGGCAGGAATTTCCCCTCTGCCGCCCCTACAAGTCTGCACACACCTGTACACACGTGTCTGCATGTAACCAGCCAGGTGCCTCTTACTCCGGCTGCAGCTCAGCTGCCTACCCTCACCTGGGGGACACCGGTGAAATCCATATGCAGTCTCTTTCATCATGAGTTCACTGTGGGTGGGTCCTAACTTCTGAGGCTCTCCCACAGTAAAAGCTCAACAATTAGGTGTTCAAAAAGCCAAAAGATCAAGGCGGCTCAGATGGTCAGAACCACCTTCTAACAGGAATTGATTACAATGTTGCACCTTTGCGAACTATTTACAGGTGGCATTACAACTAAGTATTTCTGATGAATTGAACACATTGGAACTACAGATATCCTCGATCAAGTCAAGATTTGTTTTAAGTTGTAATAACACAATCATAGTGCAGTCTGTTTTAAAGGTCAACCACTTTAAGGCTTTTCATTCTCTACCATATGCCAGAGAAGATGTACAAATGGAAACATCAAACTAATTCAAGTTGCCCTCAAGGTGGAAGACTTTGGATTGCTCAAAATACATTTGTTGGGATTCTGATATGTGGTCTTTGCAAAGGCCAAGGTAGTGGAGTCTGAGTCCTTAGCTGTTATTATTCGTTTTCTGGATGAGGAGGAGACAAATAGACATGAATTACAGCCGAATGCTGAATGTTGCTGTCTATTCACCAAACCACCTGAAAAGTGAAGGCCAGATCTAGAATTTACCGTCATAACATTGGAAATTGTTGACCTGTGACTAGCATGCAACCATCTTAAAAATGTCATTGAGGTATTAGAAGATTTATTAATGTGTGCAATGGCCAATTACAGGCATTTCTGGGTCATACAACTATATTTCATATGACAATCCTCCACAGAAGTCTGTCCACTGGAAATCATGGCAGGCAGGCCAAGTGATATCTGTTGGCTGGCTAGCCCCATTTCTGGTGGCATCATGGACACTAAAAATATGTTCCAGATTGCAGAGTTTGCTATAGTTTAGCAACTGGACAACAATGTCCTACCTCTAGTTTAAAAAATCAAGCCCTTTTTTTAATAGCCAAAGCCTTAGCTAAGCTTATCATTGCCAAACTCTATATACAAAGTAGTTTTTCTTTCTTCAATAGTTGAAGAGCCTCGCTGTAGGAGACATATCATACTTAAATGAAAGATACTTCTTGTATGAGCAGACTGGTTCATGGTGAAAATTAGGGCTTTCTTCAAACAAATAGAACACATAAATTTAGTGATATGTTAGTGCAATTATACTTTATTTATTATGCATGAATTGTATCCTCTTTTTGCTCATTCTAATTCTAAAAATAAGTTATAATTTATTGTGTCAAGTATTAATGTTGTCCTCCAAGTGCAAACATTAAAATAAAAATATCAGCAGAGCATAATAATGACAACGATGAAGCTGCATAATACTGAAATTAGATCACACCCAGAGAACCGGGTTTAATTTGTTTGATTGATTATTGGTGCAGATGCACTGGACTCGCCATAATTGAGACATGTAATGATGGCAGTCACCAATGGTGTGAAAGTGATAGATTTAAATTGTTAAAAGGCTGCCTGAAAAATGTGTCTGTCGGATACATTTTCATCCATTCCTTACAAAACAAAAATATATGTATAAAGAGGATCGCTTGAAAGATGAAGCCTCAATTATATCAACTAGAATGAGATTTATAACAGCAGAAAATAACAACAGTATTTACACATGATTTCAGTTGCTCAACCTTTAAAGAGTTAGCATTGAGTTAAAAATGAAGCATTGAGACATGAAGCTCCTCAGTACCTGTGTAGAAAGATATGTTGGGTTTAGAAATCTCTAACTATACATAACCTTTCTAATATGTCAATTACAGAAATGGAAAGGGGAAATATTTTGAGAATTTCTAAACAAGTGCATACTCAATTCAGGTTCTTTCAGAGGAGCCAGACAACACCTATTTTCCTTCCTTTCCACACCTAGAATATATTGGAAGTGAGGACTTGACTTACAGAGAAATATCGTGAGAAATGTACATGTTTCACATACTTATGTAGAAACATCAATATGTATATGCATATGTATTTATGTATGTACATATTTGTTTCAACCAAAGTCAAACTCTATCACGTTAAAAATGGAAATCAATGTTTGATAATACAATGCATTTCTTTACATTTGTTGGCAACATCAACCGACCCTGATTATGTAATTTTGGTAGCTATGATCTGTTACTGGCTATGTTAGTCAGAATTACCTTTAAAGTTGAAGATGTCATTAAGGACCATCTTTAGTTTCACAAATTTGGTAATGTTCCAACTCAAAATATGTGGTTCTCATATAAACCTGAATGTATGACGTTACAACGCATACATTTACAACGCATGCCTTTACACTGTAGTGTTTACATCACAACATCCTTTACAACGCATCATTTTACATTGCATGCCATTACAAAGCATTTTTTAAAACTACATTTACAACGCATTCCATTACATCACATTATACCTTTACAACGCACAACATTACAATGCATACCATAACATTGCATTTAAGGTAAGTGTTGGATAGTGTAGGGGTAAAAATTACTATTCTAACTCCAAGGGGTGCAACAGTAGGTGTTGGATAGTGTAGGGGTACTGTGCGTTGTAATATTATGCACTGTAGTGACATGCGATGTAATGCCTGCGTTGTAGTGACATACATTGTAATGTCATGCGTTGTAATGACATGCAATGTAATGACTGCATTGTGGAGTAAAGGATGTTGCGATGTAATGACTGCATTGTAAATGTAGTGCGATGTAATGACTGTGCGTTGTAAAGGTTATTTCCCTATAAACCTATGTTCAGAGGCACACTGTTACAAATTTGCTTTCAGCCATACTAAACACAGACGAGAAAAACAAAAACGAAAATAAATAACCTTCGAGGTAGAGAATGATAACGTGTTGCACCTTGAAACTGGCATTTTGTCAAATACGTTGTGGTATCAAGTCACACAACTGTCTTCCATTTACAAAGGGGACCTCGTGGTGTGGTAGAGTTGAACGGTGAGACCAAATTATTTGTTTCTTAGTCACCCATGTCCATGCATGTGAAGACTGTCTTATTGTTAGCAATCTATCATCACTCATGCGATTGTTGGTACATGGACCTGCTAAAATAAACAAGCCTATCATAGAAAATGATATAGTAATGTTGCTGCATGCAATGGTAAAACTCTAAAAAGGACTGTTGCAATAGGGATAGAGTCAGGTACTCTAATACAAATAAAGGATGTTTATCACACCTTTCGAGTCACAGCCAATCCTGAAGAACCTCTGTGAAAATCTGCTAAACCTCTTAAAGTCTAAAATCTAATATATACTTAAAATATGCAATTATTAAAACAATACAGACTCATTTCCAACTCAACACCGCCCCACCTCTACAATTATCTTTCGCTTTCTTGAAACCCATGAAGGGAAAGAAAGCGACACTTTCTGCCTTGAGAAACAGTGCCAATCTGTCTGTGGAACCATGTCCAGCTGCACTCATGCACAACATTTATCCCAAAGCATAATTAACGATTACTCTCCATGGACACAGTTCCCAATGCACATCATCTTACCTCTTCTTACATTGTTCATTGTACAAGATTAAAATCATTGCAATAACATTGTTAACAAATTAGAAAGTGATTTGAAATATAAGTATTATTTACTCAAAGTTTAAAAAATAGGTGATACAGTCCTGATTTTAACAAGAAATGAAGAACAGAAATTGAACATAATCTTTTACATAAGAAAATTCCTCGGAGTGTTTCCCTTGATATGGGTCACTGGATGTCAGCTTTTTATCTACTTCTTTAAAAAATTTGGCAAGATATTCTAGACAATGCCGAAAATGTGTTTCACTTGTGATAGATATCTAATAAGCATTCTTCTAAAGACTGAGATTAACCGCCTCTTTTCTTCAACAATTAGACCATCTCCTAAGCATATAAGATGTTGATCATTTATCTCCTACGTTCACATAGTTAGCCACGTAAACAATTAACTTTAGGCCTCTTTCAATGAGATCTAATTTCTGCAACGAGAAGCAGAAGAAGTCTAAGGGGTCTATTAGCATATTGTGCGGATCGCCATGGCATGGCCGGCGGTGGCGATCCGCACAACATCATAGCACAATTTACCCCCTGCCATATTACTATGGGGAGTACCGCGGTGGACGGAAAGTCCGTCCGCCGTTTTTCCACCGGTTGGATTGCCGGCTGGGCGGAAAAGGCAGACAATATGGTGGTGGTGCCTTGCAGGCACCGCCATCCATATTAGCATGCCTGCGGTGTGTATGCCTTTCCATGGCGGAGACTCCGCCATGGAAAGGCATATGGTAAATGGCTTTGGGGGCCTGTTGTGGGCCCCTGGGGGGGTGGGAGGTGGATGGCTGCACTTGGGGGGGACCATGGCATGCACAAGGTGGCAGGCACAGCGCGGTGCCTGTCACGTTGTGCATGCCAGTGCACAACATGCATAATTTACATTGCTTCGGGCGCTGCTTACAGCACTGCCCGCGGCAATGTAAAAGGTGTGGGATGCGACCGCCAGGGTGGCGGTCACATCCTAATTGGCATAGCGGGACTGCCGCACCTCTGGTGGTCGGTCCCATTAACCGCTACGGTGGCGGGCAGACAAAGTCCGCCCGCCATCGTAATGGGGCCCTAAATCTCAAGAATGTCTGCCTAGCAGGTTACACTAAAAAGTGGATGAGATATAGTTTAGTGGATAAGCATGTATATTTAGGAGAAAAAGTCCCGAGCACACGTAATGAGGATAACAAGATTCTTTCTGGTAGAAATGTCTCGTATTTGCGATTCAGTGGTCGACACCAGCAGATTGATTAGAAAGTTTTAATAATGCAACAAACAAAGAAACGACCAGCCGACACGTGTTTCGTCTCATGCGGGAAGTATCCCGTGACTCTTCAGGGCCACGAAATTGTATGCTGTATGCCTTTGAAACATTTATGGATGCAATTGTGTGGGTGCGCCAAATGCAATCGGGATCAGGGTGCCACAGAGGACCTTGTGTGGGTGGTCCTGTGACTGGAGGGTGCCTAGAGGCGGGTGAGTCAGACACCTCTCGTGGAAGGTGGAGTTGTAATGAAGACCGGGTCCGTAGGAATTCTGCATTATTAAAACTTTCTAATCAATCTGCTGGTGTCGACCACTGAATCGCAAATACAAGACTTTTCTACCAGAAAGAATTTTGTTATCCTCATTACGTGTGCTCGGGACTTTTTCTCTTAATTACTGCGGTGGGTTCCACGACCTACACATCCATGGGGGTTACAGGGTAGGTCCCCCAACCTGGCAGCACCGTACTCACTCTCCTCATCTCACACATTACGCATATCAGCTAGAGCGCCAAGCTTCCTGTCTTACTAAAAACCCTACATCAATATAAGCATGTATATTTATCTCGAGTATATTTGGCCATTTTAAGTTTAACGGAGAATGTATTGTTCGCAAGGTATGAAGCCTCACCAGATTTATATTTGATTATAATTCAAAATTTGTGAATGGCACAAGCATGATCCACTCCTAATGATTAAATAATTTTTCAAAAATATTTTTCCGATTGTGGCCCCATAGTATATTTGAGTTGGCTCCACACTTTGGTATTTGATGCCAAATTAAATATTTCAGGAACCCTTTGTAAGCAGTTCTGAATTGGTAACAGTATTTTAAATTAAGAGAATATAAAATCCAAATCATTGTATCCGGCACAATTCAAATAGAAGTTGTGCCAGCAAGCATGACTTTGGCAAGAAACTGATTTTAAGCACTGCCCATTAGTTATATCTATGCAACAGCACTCAGACATCCCTCACACCAATCTTCAGTACCTGCAAACTTTCACTGACTTTACGGCAAGCACTTGCTTTTGAATGGACATTTAAAAAGAATATAATTCTCACTACCTCACAAAATGTCATACATTTATAGGTTATTTTCTATTCATATTCATACATCAATTGTGTTTTACTTAATTGTCAATAAAATTAATATTCTAAATGTATTTCTTCAGGAACATTCTACCACTCCTGTTGGAGCTATTTTCGTCTCCCAAAAGTTATTGACACCAAAATATCATTCATATACACTCTTTTTCTGGACTGGGGTCTTTGCATAAGTCCCAAAGATGATGGCCCTTGAACAGAGATAAACCAAGTGAAATCAATCTTACAGCAGACAAGGTTCAAAGTCAAAACCATAAAGGTTTATTTAGACTTTGAAATCATTACAGAAGGCAAAAACAGTTTGTAGTTCAAATGAAATTGTCACATAAATTCTAAACTGCAAATAAATGTGAATTAGCATAGGACTAAATCTAGTTAGATAGCCAGAACAAGATACATTCTAACACAAGGCAAAATAATGGGAAATGATTCCCAATATAATGTCAAATAAGAATCTGATAAAGAGACTGCTCAGTATAAAAGCAAGGGGCAATCTTGGCTCACTTCCCAAAACAGCATGTTAAATAGTTTTTCAAACGGAGGAATTTTATCATTTGCACAGTGTGACACAAATGTTATATCACAATATCCAATGATATAACAGAAAGGTATGACTGAAATCACAGCACATGTAAAATGACCTTGTCCTAATACTAATGAATAATTCTGTACTATGCCACAAGACAGAAAACAAAGGCACATTTGAAATTACATACACAACCTCTCCTAGCTAGAGGAAGCAGCCTTGAAAAGATACAGATGAGCTGCTCACCTTCATCTAGGACATCAGGAAGATAAAGAAGAATGCATTTTAAAGATACAACAACAACAGGACTGTAAAACTAATTGAAATGATGATATTTTAAAAAATTCTGAAGGACACATTTTTAACTAGAGCTGCCCAGACAGAGAAATGAGAAAGCACATTTATTAAAAAATCGGTAAAGTAAACAAATGCAAGTAATTTTGAGACCTGGCCCTGGCAACCTAAAAAGCTTTGTTATGTCAAATACAGTTCAAATATATTATTTACGTTTACTATTCATGTTATCTAAGCACACTTTATTTGTGAGTTCCAAATTCACTCCCACAACTTTTCCCTCTGATTATTTAAATCATTACAAACCATGCTGGGTAAAACAATGCGTTAATTATTCTCTAATTCTTTCATTTTGAAATTTCCATTGTACTTATTTCATCAAACACTCTGGGTTTTAAAATATATGTTAAAATGTTGCCCTTTTTGCGTTTTCTGCTTGTCATCATCTCTTCTTTCTTGCACTGACAATTTGATCTATTCCGACATTATAATGGTCATTAACGAGTTAATTAGTGATTTATTAGCTTGACATTATCAGGCACAAATGTTCAACACTGCTAGACTTTTATTACATAGCGGTACAAAAGGGGGTGGGAATGGACGGAGCATCAGAACCAATCAAACACTCACACCCAGTCAACAGATCTGGGTTTGATCCATCACCGTTCCCTAGCCCACTCTGCCACCCCAGTTCAGACATGGCCATATGCAAATCAGTCTGACCCTGTGCCTCATGGGAACAGTCAAGCCCGAACTGCCAAGCCATGCCTTCCCTGGACCGGAAACAAGCTTCCTAGGACCGGTTACTGGCATTTCAGCCGTCTTCAGCCAGGCTTGCTTTTTTCTCCCTCTCGTGCTCTCAGGCCATTCATCTTGGATGCAGCTTTCATCTTTGGACTCACTTATGATGAATTTTGCATCTTCATTGGATGCTTGATCTCTGTGGTTTTGACTGGAACAGCTTGAATTACTTTGAGGTTTTTGAACTTTGAACTTTTGCCTTTTGATTTTCTTGAGTTTGAGAAGTTGGATTTGTGCTTGTTCTTCCTTTTCTTCCTGTTGCACAATTTGATCTTCTTGTTTTAAGTCCCCTAGTCTGGATTCATGTAGATCCATGTAGAAAACTTGAATTTGACCCTGTAAGTCAGTGGTTGTTGTAACCACTTCTTCATCTCCAGTCTTCACTCTTTTTGCATCATAGGCTCACAGTGCCAAGTCTGCACACTCACAGCAATATTCGTCTCAGTATAACATATTTGGGTCCAAGCCACCTCAGCTCTAGGCAGCTCTTTGAAATGTGCTTCCTCACCACGACTCATACACCATGCTATGGGTTGTGGTAGGGTTTTTCACTTTCTGACAGTGTTTTCAATTTCATCTGCTAAGAGACAGAGCATACCACATGAGCCAGACCTTTGCAATAGTTAATAATAAAATCATCAGAAATACAGTTAAAAGTCTGCCAGGAATCTTCATTGCTCTGCACATGATCACTTCATGAGTTGAGAGACCAGTCACTTTATAAGGTGTGCTACTTTAATTCATAAGTACTAGTAATAAACATCTGGCCACTGCAGTAATGTCAATTTACACACCTTGGATAACTGTGATTTAAGAATACTATGAGAGAGTGGATTATTAATTTGATGGAAGCCCACCACAAGTAATAATGTCATCATTCTTGTTAAGCCCAGTAAAGCTTTTCAATGATTTAAACCTGAGCTCAAGCTTTGGTAACTATGACATAGTGCATGCAGGCTTGACTTACGAAAATGTGTAAATCATTTAGAAATACCATAACTGTTACAAAGTCAAAAACACAACACAATAAAAATCGCACTCTAATTTGTAGAAATAGAGAATATTTAACTGAACAATCTGACACCAAAACAATAAGGTGAATGAGAGATATGAATTGTTTATATCGTACATAAAAATGGGGCCAAAAAGTGCAAAGAGCTGAACTCAGGCACCTAGTCACACTAGACATGGGACAAAGGTAAGGTTTAGGCTAATCACGATGGCCGAACTTAGAAGTCAGTTTCGTCCCTGTTGGAAGTTTTACCTTATCACTTAGTCTATGAAATGGAAGTCAAAAATCCTTAGTCAGGCAGGACAGTAGGTTATCGCTGAGATGGATTCCACTAGACTGGATAGCCATTGGATGAAGTCCCGGGAAAGCTGTTGACTTTTGGCAGTAACACTTTAAGAAAGGGAAGCTCAAAATTCATGCCCAAGGAAGGTCCCTCATCTGCCAGATACTTTTGTCACCTTTGGCCGGTGTAGATTTCTGCCTTCGGACTTAGGGCCAGATTAGGATCTTGGTGGACAGGGTTACTCCGTCGCAAATGTGACAGATGTCCTTTTCGTCATATTCCAATTCCAATATATCCTATTGAACTTGTAATACGGCGGACAGGATATCAGTCACATTTGTGATGGAATATCCCATCTGCCAAGATTGTAATCAGGCTCTTATTCCCTTTTTTGGAGCTCGGATGTTTCATGTGGGGCAAGGCTGCACGCTGTAGTCAAACTGGGCTCCAAGAGGCTGAATACCTTCTCTGTAATGTCCTGTTGGAACAGGTTTGCTGCTGCAGAAAACCTCAGAGCAGGAGCATTCTGAATGTTTTGTCAATGCACCTTCATCAGACTGCCTTGGCAGGTTTGCTCTAGTCTCCTGTCTGTTCTCCAGACAAAGAGTCCTTGAACACATCTCTAAGTTCCAGATTTTAAGGTTAGGCAAGAGGAATGCACACTGACACTTATCTAGTGATCCTAGGGCCTCAGGTGCACCACTTAGAGGTCAGGACTCACTCCAGTAGAAGCCACCAGTGGGGTCCAGGGCATGTACAGCTGGAACTGATCAGGTTCTTCAGGAAAGTGGGCTTCTTGACGCTTTTTTGTCCCTGAATCTTAACAGGAGGTCAGCCAACTAACCCTTGTAGTCCACGTATTGCTCCTGTGTACAAGCAGAAGATGGTTCAGCCCTTAAGTGTCTACTCACAGGTCACAAGAGCAAGTGCAGTCATTTTTCTGTATTCCACAAGTCCAGGATATTAGGATGCCATATTTATGCCCAGTGTAAGTCTGTTGGTGAGGAAAAAACCGTGGCCATTCCTTAACCAATCTGGTAAATGTTCACAGGGTATACCCTACCCATTGCTGCAGCACTTCCTGTGTGTTTTACTGGAAACTGTCCCAAAGTGCCCTATCTACCTTAGACCAACATGGCAAAACATGTCTTCCCCTTTGCAGTGCTCCCTGTGCTACAGGGATTTGACAATGATAACGGGCAATCCCTCCTTTGGGTGACTCAAAACCAGATCTGAGGGAAGCTCTACTCCCACTGGGATTGGTGCCTAGTTGGCTAGCAGGACATTAAAGTGGGCAGGTCCAGGTGTGAGCTACATCTGCCTGGCATAGGGTAGGAATTTTTTTAAGTTAATTAATATCCTGGGCACAAGCCAGATGAATAATATATTACCAGGTGAGAAAAGAGGGTCTGAGGGAAGTTTACAGACCTGCGCAGATGAATCCCCAAGCCATATTCAACAACAACAATAAATCCGTGGGTCTCGAAAAAAAAAAATATACAGACATATTGGCAGTACCCCACCCAGGGGAATGCAAAAAAGGGGAAAGAGTCTCAATTAAGAGGACGGAATCCCATCACCCACCAAAGTGGCATGCTTCATCATTTGGGTCCTCCTCTTGGCTGCATGCTAGTGCAACCAAGGAGCTACAACTCCTTGCTAGTGTAAAGGAGGAGCTCACTGATGTTTTGATGTAATCTGGGTCTGAATCAACTAAGATCAATGAAGCATAAGGCAGTGTGGTGAAGACAAATAGTGCAGTGAGTGTAATAAGTGCGTTAGAATTGACTACCAAGAGAGAAAAAGTTTATTGGATATCCCGTGGTGTCAAGGGTTAAAAAGCAGTAAAGGCACGTTCTGAATAAATGTGCGAGTGCGCTAGTGAAAAGGTCTACATGTTTCAGCCAACCTATATCCTACATTGATTGTGGCTTTCTTCAGGACCAAATTGAAACTACTGCACTGTAATTATGTGAAAAAACGATACAACCATATACCTGTGTGATGCTTTACGTTGCCACTACAGGCAAAGATATTGCACTCCTCTGTTAAATTGGGAGGAACCCACCACTCCTGGCAACAGCTCAGGGCGTGAGGTAACGCTCTAATCCGTTGTTACCCCGGGCCGACTCCTGAGTATTACAAGCAAGATGGCCATCCTGTCAAGGAAAGGTTAGTCCCTCTTCATTTGTCTCAGCTCTGGGAGCCACTTCACACCTAATCAAGGAGCCATTCAGCTCCAGGGCAACAGTGAGCACTGGCTGAAAAGCGCATTTAACTTAGAGTCCCTGGGTCCACTTTTTACCAAATATTAGAGACTTATAGGTAAGTCAACCATGTCAATCAGGTGTATACCAATTTGACATGTTTTAAGGGTTGGAGTACATACCCTCGGCACAGGAAAGCAGTGTCCCAGTGCGCAGTGACAAAAAACAGCAACAAAATCTAGAAAAAAATGAAGGGTGACCACATAAAAATGGGCATTTTCCTAAAAGTACCATTGTCTCTCTCAACTACACCTGAAGCTTCTGGTGAACAACTACCATGAAACATTTCCTACTTAAGTGCTGTATTTAAGATTTTCATGAATTCCCTTTAAAGGTGACTGTCCATATCTGACTTTGAAGAAGTAAGTAAGTAAAGCAGATCTCGGGATCACTTTCATCAACAAGAGCTTAGCTACAGTTAACCTATCACACCTTCAATTTGTGCAGACTTCTAGTAGCCTGGAAAAAAGATAGATAATAATTAAGATATCCCGGAGCCCATTACATAGAGGCATTTCCACAAAGTCAATCTGTAATCTCGTGAAAGGGCCCTCTGACTGTCCAAGGTCTCCAAAAGTATCATATCTCTTTTTTTACAACTTTTATCTCCTGAAAAGTAATATAGAACTGATACAAGCTTTCAGCTACAGCTCTGAAATAAATGAGGATTAAACCAAAACGTTTTTTATAGCATCTCCTCTCATCCAACATGTGTGAGTCCATGCATGTATCTTGCCATTTGATTCAAAATACTGTTTAGCCTAATAAATCTTTTATAAGTTGATCTCCACATACCATTGTCATCTTTAGTACAACCTGCTGTTATCCACTTTTTTGTTTCGCCCTTCAGGTACATTGTTCTGCAGATTTTTCAGTTCCTCCAAAGTCTGAACTAATGTAGACAAAAAAACAATTGATGTCTTCCTTTTCAGAATTATAGTCTTCATTTGATTATATTATAACAGACATAAAAGTACAGTGTTATACAAATTCATACACCTATTGGTTACTAGAGGTAACCATATCATCTCCACTCTTAAGTGCAGCACATTTTGGGACAGTAACTTTCATTGGTAACTGCAATGCATTTGCCAAGTCCAAATTGCATGGCCCATTTTTAATCAGTGTGCCATAAAAGGCCAGGAAAACCCTTTGTGACCACAGGTGCCCAATCACGGACCACTCCAAAACCATACTGACTATAAGTGCAGATTTCAACACTTTAACCATTGGCCATGCAGCATCCTCTTGTGAAAAAAATAATTCTCCAACTCGCACTGAAGAACCAATATACAAGTATGATACTTCAACAATGTATGTTGTTGTGCAACCCACATATGCTGTTCCCAATATCCCTTGATGGTCTCTGTTGGAAACGGCCCTTTTTGCAGGGTTATCTCCAAACTTTTTGCTTCTTCCTCCTTTATTTTTTCTGACCTGTGGTTGTTGGCAATAGGACTCTGGGCACTTTACCACTGCTGATCAGTGCTAAAGTGCATATGCTCTCTGTATAAATTGTTATTTTGATTGGTTATCCATGATTGGTATATTTGTTTCACATGTTAGCCCCTAGTAAAGTGCACTGAGTGTGCCAGGGCTGGTGATTCAAATGCTACTAGTGGGCTGCAGCACTGATTGTGCCACCCACAGGAGTAGCGCTAAAATGATGTCTTAGGCCTGCTTGCAGTGCCTATGTGCAGTCCAGGACTGCCATGTCGACCTGGCCAGTGCACCTACTGACCAGGCCTTATCCTTCCCTTTCTGTACATGTCAGGCATCCCTATGGTGGCCCTAGGTACCCCCCTGGGCTGGGTGCAGTGTATCTGAAAGGTAGGGCATGTACTGAGGTGTGTAACATGCCCTGGTAGTGAATTACAGCCATTTTCGTTTTTCACTGCTGAGAGGCTATCTTGCCCATAGGATAGAATGGGGAAGGCTGTTTACATGCCTATCTTCCCATAAGGGCAAGATAGAAAATCCAAGTTTGGTATCTCTGTGTTCAGAATTTAATTATACATCTTTTTAGCAAGATGGTTTTTAAATTCACTGTGTGAGAATAGCACTTTTTAGAAAGTAGCTATTCTCCTGTTTAACCTTCCTGTGTGCCTGTGTGCTGGTTGGCTGACTGGTGTCATGTGATGGGCTAGGTGGCTCCAGGAGCCTGGATGAGTCAGCAGCAGGGTGAATAGGGAGATCTGCTTTAGATGGGTGGGAGGAGTAGTCCCTGGGTTTGAATAGGGCTGCCCCTGCCAGCCCAAAGCTGGCTCCACCCCCTGCTGGCCAGGCTGAGGACTCTGCCTCTGCTGGCACAAAGAAGGCTCCAACTCCTGCTGAGCGTTTAACGACCCTGCCCCTCACTCTGAAAGGAACCAGGTGCTCCAGAGCAGAGCACACCCAGGAACCGGTTTGAGCAGGGGAATCCCCCCACTGGAACAAAGAGAGACAAAGACTTGGAGGGGTATAAGAAGAGGACCCCAGACACCTAAAACTTTAGATCACTTTGGAACTAAGAAGAAACCTCTGCCAAGGAGAAAGCTGAAAAGGACTGAAGAGGAGAAGACTGCCTGCTTGCTGTTTTGCTTTGCTGCCAAGGAGAGGGGAAGGACTTTGCTGTGCTCCCTTCTTTTGATTCTGATCTCCAAGGGCCTGAGAAGAGCTGACTCCCTGTTAAGAAGTCCCAGGAACAAAAGGACTTCACCACCAGCTCCCCTGGAACTCTGCTGAGGGAGTTCTGACCTGCCTTGGAGTGCTTGCCCAGTCTTGGGGCCTCAGGAGGTCGTTTTGCTGTGTTTTGGGAGCTGGGAAGCAGAAGCGTGAAAAGAGTAACTGGTACCCAACGCATCATCCGATTGCGTGTCGCAAGAACGAGAGTGCGTGGAAAATTTCATCGCGGCACCATCGCAACACGCAGGGTCCCCGCATCGCCGAGTGCGTCGAGCATCGTCCCGAAGCGTGAAGATTCCTGACATTGCGAGGGTCGTCGCAGAACCAGTTTGCGAGCCGCACCACTGCCGGTGCGTGAAAGTCTCCAGTCATCGTGTGCGTCGATGCAGAGTCCCGTTCCGTGGTGCATCGAGAGTTGCAGCGCCGGAAGTCAACGCTGTGCCGCGCATCATGCCACATCGAAGCGTGTCGCATCGAACCTGTGCGTGAAGCTTCCCCCTAAGAAAACTACGCAACGAAAGCCAAAGTCATCGCATCCTCCCCCTACAGATCGGAGCCGGCACATCCACCTCTGCTGCGTGAAGCAGGGCTGCTGCAAAGCCTCCCCAGGATCTCAGGAGTATCGCATCGCCTTTGCCATCTTTCTTGTGATAGCTTTTGGGAACCTTATCGCAACTACAGGTACTGTTGAGCACGAGAGTGTCGCATTTTGTGCATTGAGAGTCGCATTGTGCAGGACACTGACTTTTACATCCTGGAGTACTTTCTGCAAACTCTTGAACTATCTTTAAAGTAACCTTTTTTAATTATATGTTGGTTTGTCTGTAGTATTTGGTCTTGTGAAGTTTTTAGTAAAGATACCTTATTTTTCTAAAACTGGTGTGGAGTAAATCTGTGGTGTTTTCACTGTGTTACTGTGAGTGTTGGTACAAATACTTTACACATTGCCTTTGATAGCCTAGACTGCTCAGGCCAAGCTACCTAGAGGGTGAGCTGGGGTTATCTTAACAGTGTATCCCCCTTTCCCTGACTAGAAGCAAGGGTCCCTACTTGGACAGTGGTACGTAGGCTGCCAACTAGAGACCCCCAGATCTAACATTGGTGGCAGCGGTGGGATTGAACTTGTATTTGTACTTGACCCACAGTAATTGGTGTACATCACTAGGAGTGCAGACCAATAGACAACCACATACTGTATTTTTCTATTTTTGAGTAACTCTTCAAGAGCATCATGTCTCAGGTGGCAACAAGTGAGAGGGCAGAATTGGAGATTTCCATTGAGGATTTGTATTCGTACAAAGTTGAGGAGCTCAAGCAATTCTGCAAAGACCTTGGTTGCCCTGTGAAAAGCGGATCTAGAAAGGATGTGCTACAAAGAGTCTTGAAGGCCTGGTGGGAGGCCCAAGAGGAAGATGATGCAGATGAAGAGAATGGTTTTATTCCCCAAGATCTGCCCATGGTCGGAACAGTCTCAAAGGCTGGCAGCTCCCATTCCAGTAGGGGGCTCACTCCAGAGGAGTTGGAGGAGAATCAAAGGGTTAGAGATCATGAGTTAGAAGTCATGAGGCTTGAGTTGAAGCTGATGGAAATAGAAACCCAGAACAAAGTAGAAGAGAGCAGGAAGATGTATGCCTTGGAAGAATTTAAATTGACCTTGGCACATGAACTAAGGATGAGGGAGCTTGATTTGGAGCTCGAGAGGCTTGAGGCCATGAGTGTCTCAGCTGAAGAAGAAAAATGGGTAGCTCAAGAAGTGAGCTTTGCTGAGTTGGAGGTGGAGTTCAGCTCAGATGGTGGCAGCAAGATTGTAGTTTCTAGTGCTGAGAGAAAGGTACAAACACCCAGAGATGTGGCACCTAACTTGAAGGAGGGGGTTGACATACACCAGGGAGTTCAGGTTTATGATGTAGTTCCAGTGGAGTGCAGTGTCCCTGAAGTAGATTGGGAAACTGACACAGGGGACCATATTCCTAGTGGTGGGAGGGACACTCTACTGACCCTAGATGAGAGGTACAGGGAGAGGTGTTCCCCATGGTAGAAACCTTGGTGTGTGAGTGTGAAGACCGCCCAGAAGAGTGTGAGTTGTGTGACAGAGACAGTCAGGTACTGTCTTGCCAATCTCAGGAGAGTAGTGTGGGGTACATGTGTGAGGCACTGGAGGGTGAGGCAAAGGGTAGCTTGGTTAACAACTGTGGGGGGCTGTGTGATTCATTTGTTGGAGAGCATATTTTAAGTCCCTGTTTTCCAGAGCTATGCCAACACCCGGTGGAGTGTGAGTTCTCTGGTTCCAGAGAGCTTGCGTTGGAGGCAGACCTTTGGTTGGATGCCAAAAGGTCTGGAGAGGCATTGGGGAGTGATCCCAAAAGGATTGGCCCAGATATCTTCCAGACCTGTGAGGTGGAAGAGGTTCAGTGTAGCCCGGTTAGGTCCCAGTGTAGTGGGAGGGGTGTAGGGGCTCACGTCATGTCTCAGTGGAGAAGGTGTGAGTGTGGGACTGTGGGTCCCAAGGTGCCCGAAGCCCAGTCTCAGGGCCTGGTGGGTTCCTTAAGGGAACACCAGGTTGGGGGCCTAGACAGTGCTAGTAGGCCATTTGAGGAGGATCTCCTAGTGTCAGGAGAACCTGGAGCCTCTGTAAACAGAGCTCCAGTGGTTCTGGTATCTGGCGGTACCGCTCCAGTTGGGAGGGTGCAGAAGTCCAGACTGAGGGGTGAGAGGGGGATGTGTTCCCCAGTGGGAGAACCAGTGGGTCAGGGACCAGCCAGAAGGGCTGAGTCCCCTAGGAGTGACCATGGTGACACCCCTTCTGTCCTGGAGGATCTTCGCGCACTGTCAGGTGGACAGGGGCCGGGAGATCTGCGCCAGGCAGACTGTCACGAGACACATGAGTCATGTGTCACCCTCGGGGAGATACTGTGTGAGTCCCCAGAAGTCCTGGCATGCCAGGCAGGTGTGCAACCACAGGGTTTAGTCCCTGGGTTGGGAGGCCAGGTTCAGGATCTGCCTGTCCTGGGGGGAAGGACATCTGTAAGCTGTGTCCTAATTGGTTTGGTTTCCAGGGGTACCACTCCAGTGGGGAGGGTGCAGAACTCTGGAAGGGGGTGCAGAGGGAGGGAGACCTCGCTTCTGATCCCGGTTCCCCTGGAAGGTGTAGTCCCTAGGTTGGAGGGCCAGGTCCGGGGTGTCCCCCCTGACCTGGGATCCCAGTTGCAGGATAGAACCCCTGAACTGGTGGGCGAATGGTGCAGGACACCTGCCACAGGTGCCCTGACTATTCTAGAAGGGGGTACCGCTCTAGGTGGGAGGGTACAGAGCCCCAAGGAAGAGGAGGACTGGGTATGGAAAAGCCTACCCCAGCCTCCTGTCCAGCCACCGGATACAGGCCCGGGGCTGGTAGGTCAGTGCCAGGTTGTCAGACCCGACCTGACAAGAAAGGAAGTGGACAAAGGGTGCCAAGCACCTGGGGCTACTGCCCCCCACCTTCTGACGCCACAGGGGTTTTAGGGCCCTGAGAGGCATAAGGCCTGGGTTTCATCCCTGACCACTGTCACTGGTCACTGCGGCTTGCTGTCTGTCTGTTGGGACACACCTGTGAGCAAGTTAAGGCTAGGTGCTGCACAGGTGGTGTCCACAGGTGAAGAGAAGGGTTCCACATGGGTTGGCTTGGTGGACCCTGAGAGTATGGATGGAGAGATCCAACCGGGTTCAGGAAGGCGTAGAACAGGAATAGTGTCCTGCTGTTTGGGACAGTTTCCGTGTTCTATCGCCCTAAGCAGGGAATCCCATCGAGGTATCGCTTGGTCTACCCTGGCTTTAGGCTGGAAGGGGGTTGTGTTGGAAACGGCCCTTTTTGCAGGGTTATCCCCAAACTTTTTGCTTCTTCCTCCTTTATTTTTTCTGACCTGTGGTTGTTGGCAATAGGACTCTGGGCACTTTACCACTGCTGAACAGTGCTAAAGTGCAGATGCTCTCTGTATAAATTGTTATATTGATTGGTTATCCATGATTGGTATATTTGTTTCACATGTTAGCCCCTAGTAAAGTGCACTGAGTGTGCCAGGGCTGGTGATTCAAATGCTACTAGTGGGCTGCAGCACTGATTGTGCCACCCACAGGAGTAGCGCTAAAATGATGTCTTAGGCCTGCTTGCAGTGCCTATGTGCAGTCCAGGACTGCCATGTCGACCTGGCCAGTGCACCTACTGACCAGGCCTTATCCTTCCCTTTCTGTACATGTCAGGCATCCCTATGGTGGCCCTAGGTACCCCCCTGGGCTGGGTGCAGTGTATCTGAAAGGTAGGGCATGTACTGAGGTGTGTAACATGCCCTGGTAGTGAATTACAGCCATTTTCGTTTTTCACTGCTGAGAGGCTATCTTGCCCATAGGATAGAATGGGGAAGGCTGTTTACATGCCTATCTTCCCATAAGGGCAAGATAGAAAATCCAAGTTTGGTATCTCTGTGTTCAGAATTTAATTATACATCTTTTTAGCAAGATGGTTTTTAAATTCACTGTGTGAGAATAGCACTTTTTAGAAAGTAGCTATTCTCCTGTTTAACCTTCCTGTGTGCCTGTGTGCTGGTTGGCTGACTGGTGTCATGTGATGGGCTAGGTGGCTCCAGGAGCCTGGATGAGTCAGCAGCAGGGTGAATAGGGAGATCTGCTTTAGATGGGTGGGAGGAGTAGTCCCTGGGTTTGAATAGGGCTGCCCCTGCCAGCACAAAGCTGGCTCCACCCCCTGCTGGCCAGGCTGAGGACTCTGCCTCTTCTGGCACAAAGAAGGCTCCACCTCCTGCTGAGCGTCTAACGACCCTGCCCCTCACTCTGAAAGGAACCAGGTGCTCCAGAGCAGAGCACACCCAGGAACCGGTTTGAGCAGGGGAATCCCCCCACTGGAACAAAGAGAGACAAAGACTTGGAGGGGTATAAGAAGAGGACCCCAGACACCTAAAACTTTAGATCACTTTGGAACTAAGAAGAAACCTCTGCCAAGGAGAAAGCTGAAAAGGACTGAAGAGGAGAAGACTGCCTGCTTGCTGTTTTGCTTTGCTGCCAAGTTGAGGGGAAGGACTTTGCTGTGTCCCCTTCTTTTGATTCTGATCTCCAAGGGCCTGAGAAGAGCTGGCTCCCTGTTAAGAAGTCCCAGGAACAAAAGGACTTCACCACCAGCTCCCCTGGAACTCTGCTGAGGGAGTTCTGACCTGCCTTGGAGTGCTTGCCCAGTCTTGGGGCCTCAGGAGGTCGTTTTGCTGTGCTTTGGGAGCTGGGAAGCAGAAGCGTGAAAAGAGTAACTGGTACCCAACGCATCATCCGATTGCGTGTCGCAAGAGCGAGAGTGCGTGGAAAATTTCATCGCAACACGCAGGGTCCCCGCATCGCCGAGTGCGTCGAGCATCGTCCCGAAGCGTGAAGATTCCTGACATTGCGAGGGTCGTCGCAGAACCAGTTTGCGAGCCGCACCACTGCCGGTGCGTGAAAGTCTCCAGTCATCGTGTGCGTCGAAGCAGAGTCCCGTTCCGTGGCGCATCGAGAGTTGCGGCGCCGGAAGTCAACGCTGCGCCGCGCATCGTGCCACATCGAAGCGTGTCGCATCGAACCTGTGCGTGAAGCTTCCCCCTAAGAAACCTACGCAACGAAAGCCAAAGTCATCGCATCCTCCCCCTACAGATCGGAGCCGGCGCATCCACCTCTTCTGCGTGAAGCAGGGCTGCTGCAAAGCCTCCCCAGGATCTCAGGAGGATCGCATCGCCTTTGCCATCTTCCTTGTGATAGCTTTTGGGAACCTTATCGCAACTACAGGCACTGTTGAGCACGAGAGTGTCGCATTTTGTGCATTGAGAGTCGCATTGTGCAGGACACTGACTTTTACATCCTGGAGTACTTTCTGCAAACTCTTGAACTATCTTTAAAGTAACCTTTTTTAATTATATGTTGGTTTGTCTGTAGTATTTGGTCTTGTGAAGTTTTTAGTAAAGATACCTTATTTTTCTAAAACTGGTGTGGAGTAAATCTGTGGTGTTTTCACTGTGTTACTGTGAGTGTTGGTACAAATACTTTACACATTGCCTTTGATAGCCTAGACTGCTCAGGCCAAGCTACCTAGAGGGTGAGCAGGGGTTATCTTAACAGTGTATCCCCCTTTCCCTGACTAGAAGCAAGGGTCCCTACTTGGACAGTGGTACCTACCCTGCCAACTAGAGACCCCCAGATCTAACAGTCTCTCACACAAGAACCATCCACAAATAAAATTAAATCATCTAATTCAAGTGGTAAATCCTGAATATCTTGTCTTGGTGTGGTGCACAATTCTCTTATAGCAATGCAGTCATGATCACAATTATTGTCTCCATCATCAGTATCTTCTCCATCAAGCACTGGCAAAAGTGTGGCCGGATGCACGGCATTGTAATGTGTAGCTGAAATGTTCTGAGCTTCAAGAATAGTTTGTTCATACTTTGTTAGATAACTGCTTGTCAGATGCTGAGTTTGAGACAAGTCAGCAAAATCTCAACCGAATGAGGTACTAAAACAGTAAGTGTATAACCCTTCACAATCTCTTCACTTTGCTGAATAGCAAGCTATTTTTGCAGCAGTACTCATCATACAGCCCAGAAGTGCAGCACCTGTTGGATCTAATGTACCAGAAATAATAGCTATTGGCTACTTTGCTCCTCCTTGTTGCTGAGTGAGTACAGAAAGTTAACACCATTCTTTCTCATGAGAAAATAAATTAAAAAATATTTTTGGTAATTAGGCATTCCAAGAGTGAATGCAGCACAGGGTTTATGCCTGAACTCAAGGAAGAGTATTCATTGGTCCATGTTCCGCATCACTCACATCAGTCTGAGTAAACCTCTACAAAGGCTTTGCAATAAGAGAAATATTTGGATTTCACTGATGAGCATTCTTTTCATTATGTCATGTTAGGTAATTATCAGCACATTCCTAAGTCAACCACATTTTATTTTTTAAATAAGTCTCTATATTTCATGATTATTAACTATTTCTCTGCTCTCTTTATCTACTTTTTCACATTTTTACATTTCAGAACATGTCTGCATGCTTTTATGATGCAATAAAAGATCGCATATATTTGTCATCAGTTAATTTTGCACATTTTTATAAACGTATTGTCATAAATCGTGTCTAATAGTTAGAATTAAATGAGGCAACAGTTTTTAAACTTTTACGCTCCATCACACTTCATGAACATTTTCTGCTAAGTGGTTCAACAGTGCACTTGTGTCTAGCGCACAAGCTTCTTTCATTTTGAATGTGGACATCACCAGTATTACACCAGCACTGAATTACAGGGTATTTTCAAACTTTCTAAATCTTTCTTTAGATTTTGAGAGAACATTTAGTTACTTTCTAAATATCTGTGGGATCCTACACCAGCCCATTGCTCTATTTAAATATCTGCACATAAAGAGATACTCACTACCCTCATGCAAAGAATTAAGAAACATGCTTGACACAATCAATAATTCTAACCGCTCTGAATTTGTGGAGATTTGTTACAAAAAGACAGCAGGATTCAATACACATGAGACCACAATATTGATGCTTTTGCGGATGTCTTGTATGATGTCCCATTTTTCATTTGTTTATTTCAAGCACATTAATACTGAGCTGCATGGACTTCCTAGCCCTTCTTTCAAAATACCTTGCTCAATCATCTTTTTATTGACAGGTGCCATCCCTTCCTCTGCTTTATGAGTAAGCTGTACTATGGAGTAAGAGGATACACAGCATTTGGTTTTTACTGTACTCTCTACAGGTTTTGCACTTTTCATCATTGCAATTTATTTCCTGTAAAATCCCAAAACTCCTCATGTCACATAATATGAACTGATAATCATTTTCAATTGAACCATTCTTTACAGGGACATTTGCTAACACCTTATTAGTAATATGTCTGCTACTAATGCCTACAGCCCAGCCACCAATTCCAGAGAGGGGTAGATTAGGAACCTCCATAGGTCTAACTAGAAATGGTAGAATCTAAAGCCACGAGAAATTATACTGGGTGGCTAGTCACCTCACCATTTACATATGGGTCACTCTGGGTTACCTCTATTATTCCACCTGGCATGCCATCGCCCCCGCCCAGCCCCTTCATTGTACCTGACTCGGTCCAGTAGGAACTCCGAGTGTAGCTGCAAGAAACAGATATGGATTGAATATCTAACTGTGCAAACACTGAACTCTACTGTTTTCCCCATACAATTGATGAATGTGATTTCTATATAATGGCATCAACATGTTACGTACCTTACTTCTGTGTCAGTATTAAAATGAGACCTAAATACACTATATCTTTGATGAAGTTCACCCGAAACATGAAATGTTTTTTTTTAGCTGTGGGCTTAATGCGGTCTATTGAAATAATTAATGCATGCTAATAGGACCACATCTCCTCTAGGGAAGAATTGTGTCCTAACAGCCAGGGCTTGTGACTTTGCATCAGGTGAACCAGTTTGGAGTCGCAGCACTGGGTCAACATCCTGTGAGTCTGGCCAAATCACTTTATTTTCCAGTGCCTTAAACAAAAGACTTTGTGTAATGCAGTTTGGGACAGTATTACATAAAGTGCCC
The DNA here is from genome assembly GCF_964204655.1 of Triturus cristatus. Classification (NCBI taxonomy): domain Eukaryota; kingdom Metazoa; phylum Chordata; class Amphibia; order Caudata; family Salamandridae; genus Triturus; species Triturus cristatus. Next base: position 906,439,264 of record NC_140590.1, on the reverse strand, counting down.
CGGCATGCAACAGGCTTGTGCACCCACATTCTATACTCCCTGGGGCAGTTTGGTATTACTGAAGGGGTCACAGCTGATACACATAGCACAGGCGCTATCCTATGGGGGTGTCCTCCTTATGGATGGCAGCAGCAGTTTGCACCTTCGACCGGGCAGAGAGGCCATCAGGAGGAACGCTCTCTATGTGCCACAAAAAGGTGGTGGAAAGTCAGTCTGGCCCCGAGGGTGCCCTTTGGAAGAGGGAGAAGGGGCCAGAAGAGATGCCAGACCTCTCCCAGCAGGCGACTGCTTTCTCTCACTGTACTTGCATTCTGTGTCCCTCTTCGTGGAGCAGGCCGCGTGCAAATTGTATTGAAGAAAGTGTACTGCTTCAATCGGCTGGTTCTTTTTTTCACCGATGCATTGTCCCCAGAGCAGCACAAGTTTGTGACTGCCTTGGGATTAGCATATTATCAGCGATAGCGCGCACTGTCCCTTTTTGTCCCATGGCCCACCTTTAACTAAGTGCACCAGACACAAACTGGGACAGGGTGTCCTAACATGGTCCTTTGTGCATATGTAATGGCTCTGATACTATTGGGGCTAGTTTGCGCCAAATAACACTGCAATAACCTAATAAATAAACTGAGCAGAGATGAGACTAACACACATTTCACTATTGAAAAGTGACCTTAAAACCATTGATAATGATGACGTTAATGGAGGCATGGACTAGTTCGTTTTCTACTTTGCCTCGGTTGATTTATGCAATAGGAGAGGTCGTGGTGTTCCCGCCAGAGCTGCAGGCTTTGGAGTTGCAGAACCAAGATCGAGTCTGAGCTCAGCATCTTCTGGTCCCGCGCATGTCCCTTAATCTCCCTGTGCCTCAAAAATAAATGTGACTTTACGTAATGTAACTAGTTCTCATGTGAAGAGCTCCAATATCTTCGGGTCGAGTTCCTTCTATATCAAACTACAAAAAGAGTTTGTGTCTGCGTATAATGCCTAGCACATTAGCTCCTCCGACAAGTGAGTCTTCAAAGTATGACATTATTAAAAGCAATGCAAATTAATCTCTTAAAATAAACCTATTAGTATTCAAGCTGTGCGGACACTTTTTTGTCTCCATTTATTAAATCTATTTTCTTCTGTTACAAAGAATAATAAAAATGTGAAATGCAGCTGTTTAACACATCATCTTCTTTACGACTAAAAAGTCTCAGAGAATCTTAACATTTTATTCACTTCACATCAATAAAGAAGAGGCTTAGAAGGACGGGAAGGTGACATTAGCAATTTATTTCTTTGGAAGTACAGGGAGAAAGGTAGCAGACTTGGAGGAAGAAAAAATGCAAAACGCATCTACACCAATACAATGGTGGCAAGCGATATTGAGGAATGCAGATGGAAATGAGGTTTGCAGATGCGGGAGGGACATAATGAAGACATCTGGAACTTATCTTTGCAGGGGGACTATGAATCTTAAACGTTAATCAGGGCATAATTGGCAATTATCTTCAGTTTGGAAATTGCCATATTCTGCATGTCCATCATGTGGAATGTGACTGGAATATGCTCTCTGTAGCTGCGCCTGACAATAACAAGAATTCAAGAGGTATAATGCGCCATTTCCAGCCTTGAAAAGACAATGGAGGCTGATGGCGATCTTTCGGCGGGCCATCCAATCAGCGTCTTTGTCCTTTGTTTTAAGGTGACCGAACTCCAGGGCTTATTTTATTCAGATCTGGCGACATTGATGAATAGATAGTCATGCAAATGTAAGGGCAATACGGATCTATTTGCAAGGATTTGCACTTTCTGCAGTTGGTAGTGAACAATTTCAGTGAAAGTTATGGCACCCATAGGAGCATAAATAGGTATTTGTAACAATTAAATGTGATTGGATAAAACATTTGAGTGGGCATTATTTTGAGCAGCCAATGACGGATAACAGCTGAAACTTTGTTGATCAATTTTCCAAGTTATCCCATAATACCTTTATTAACATATTTTGGTAACATGTATAAGATATCAAGCACAATTATAAAGCGATTAAAATATAAGGCAAATGCGCATTCAAACAAAAAAATGTTTTATCATTTTTATTGCAATTATGGGTAGACACTTCTTCCACTTTAGGTTCTGGCTGAAACTTGGCTTTTAGTCATTACCTTATGACTGTTACCAAGTAAACACTGGTCTTGAAAAAGACCACATGTTAGCTGCGCAAAAGATTTTGTGGGCTCAAAATGTGCAATTTTCAAAATAATAACAGTCTTTAAGACTACAAAATGCAGTGGCAATAGACAAATGTTACTTTTCGAGTGGGAAAAGTGTTTCTGATTCGAAAAGTTCACTTTACTGCCCCTTGCAAATCAGAGTTGCCCATCCTTATGGAATATATCAATAATTTGCAACCACAGTGGCACGCATGGTATAGTGAATAATGGTGATACCCTATGCACAGGTGAGTTGTCTTCCAGTTCCGATGATCTTTTACTGAGGAGATACTAATGAATCTTTGATGCCCTGTGAAGAACATGTTTACAGCAATGGCTTTTTCATACAGAGTAGTTCGAGGCTGCTATCAGTGAGGGAGACGCATATTTCTGGGTAGTGCACAAAAACCGATGGTGCAGAGATTTCATATGAGATGAGTTGGAGCACCCAAGTCAAAAAGGAAGATCATCCTGGAGTCATTCTGAAGCCATCCGATGACTTCAGCCAGGCTATTCCTGTAATTATCTGGGGAAGTCATCAGAAGCCATCCTGAAGTATGCCTACAGGGCAAAATATTTAAATGAGATGATTCCAGATCCAGAGTCATCACAGTAACTACTTCAGGATGAGCTCCTGATTACTTCCTTGGAAAATGTGTGATTATCTTTAACTACTGCAGGATCACTCCATGACAACAAAAGGATGAGGGCAGATTACTTCACGATGACTTCATGACAACTAGGGGATGGGAGTAGATTACTTCATGGTGACTCCATGACAACTAGGGGATGGGAGCAGATTACTTCACGATGATGATTGCAGATTACTTCACGGTGACTCCATGACAACTAGGGGATGGGAGTAGATTACTTCATGACGACTCCATGGCAACTAGAGGATGGGAGCAGACTATTTCACAATTACATCATTACTACTTCAGGTGTTGTTTGCATTACTTCATGTGTAATTCACGGTGTGGTTTTATTACTTCACTATGATCTCATGAGGACTTCTGGATAGTTTTCCCCATTCCAGTAATAATTCAAGAGGATTCCTTTTAAGGCGTTCACTTTGGGTGATGAGTCTTTCTCCCAGGGTCATTCCACTAGACTTTAACAGCACTGGAATGTACTGTTAAATAAAAACATACAGGCCCTTAATCAGTGAATGTCAGATACCTGCCTGACATATTGTTGTGGTAATAACACAATTTCACTAAGTATATCAACACAATCTCTAATTGCAACAACTGCAAATGTAGATTTCGTTGGGGAATAACAGGTGTACACTTCATTTAAAGATGCACAGTGACCATCAGCTTTCAATGAACTGAAATGGCCTTATTGCATTTTTTAATGAAGCGACAGTGTGTTTCTCTAAATTGAAACAATCATTTTATGGGTAAGGAATTCTTCTCTCTGTGTACTAGACGTTTTTGTGCACTTAAAACATCTGTTACAGAGGACCAGAGAGAACTACCATCATGTCTACAACCCAGCTATCTCAATCTTCCTAACCATCGTCCCTTTTCTGACTTGATGTATTTCCGCAGTGATAGGTAACAACAGTGGGAGAGGAGCAAATAGAGAGGCTATGAGTGAGAAGGTGTTTGTAAGTGTGGTCAGAGGATGTTATAGGAGTTCTGATAAGTGCCAATGAGTAATATTATTAGTGTGAGAGGGTAACAGATGTGAGCGTTATTGTAAATAGCTTTGGGTAAGGAGCAGGTCAATTATGACTTAATGGGTTTGCAAGTTTGTGGTGTTATGCAAGTGAATGGTGTAGTGAAACATGTGAACAGCATAGCAAATGGTTTTGTAAGTGGCTAGTGTGAGTAGGGTAAAGAGAATGTAATGAAAGTGGGGATTTTGAGTAGATGAATTTATATGATGTGAAACACCGATGAGTTGTCAGTGGGCGTCTCGACTGTGGATTTTGGAGACTGATACGAATAGGCGTTGGAGACTGGTTAAGAATAATATTCAGAGCAACTGCAATGCGAGTGATGATGTATGGTTGAGAATATGAACTTTAAGTGGCTGAGAAAAATTGACGTGTTGCAAGTGGCTGTTTGGGGTGAATGGTGCTATGTGGTTGTAGTGAATGAATGGTGTGAAAAATTAGAACTATTGGTTGTCTGTGAGCAGAGGGTGTGAGCAAATGGTACTGTAAGTACCTCTTAGCAAGTGGTGGTAAGTGGGCTATTAGGTAGTGCTGTGAGTACCAATGCCTTGGGATGAGTGAGTGGCAAGCAAATGATGTAATTGGCTGTAAGTGAATCCATATTGTACATGGGGGAGCGTTAGTCTGTTGGATGATGGGTAAGTGGTAAGAGTACTATTAAAGTGGCTGTCGGTGAGTAATGCAGGGAATAGTATTCTAAATGGCAGCACAAATTGTCCAATTTTTTTAAACTTCTGAATAATCATGGATCGTAAGTGCAAATGATGGTGTCAAGTGTGGATGTTGCCCTAGACAGTCTCAATGCCCCCACTAGCAGGAAGAAGACTCCCAGCAGCACCCTGATTACAGTGTAGAGAAGGGCCATGGCGGCCAGCTGCAGGGAGGGAACCGCTGTCGAAGGCTGGGGAGGGGCTTTGGCTGCTGCCTGCAGCAGGGAGGTTAGAGCAGCAGCTACTGCCTGGGAGCGGCCTCCCCCTAATTATACCCTCAACAGGAAAGCCTGAAACTGACGCACAAAAAAAAACCACGCCCGCGAGTGGTGCGCGCGCGCCACAGCGAGCCATATGTTTTCAATTATCGCGCCCGTGTCTGGGCTCGATAATTGAAACCACATGGGCTTTGGTGTGCGTAACAGACACCAATAGGCCATGGGCGGAGCAATGCGCCCGCCTTTGGCCTATTGCGTGCTCTGTTTAAAAAAAAACACGCAATCAAAGCCCAATAGCGGAACCCAAAAGGAAAAGCACACGCACAAGCGTGTGCGATTCCAGGGTCCGTTTTCACACCCCAGAAAAAAAGGCTCTCGCCTGCGCGAGCAGGGCTGCGCTCTGCAACGCAGGGCGCAAGCCCTAAAAATGATGTAATATAAAAAAGACTCTAAAATATTTACCTGTGATTGTTATTACATATCTAATGTTTGCTAATTTACATTTAAAGAAAACTCATTTAATACCTAAATAGTGTTCACTGAGTAGTAATCAGCAAATAATTCTAAATCACACAGCAGGTTGGATCTTTCTGACAAAAAATTAAACCAAAATAGTGGGTGCATTCTTGGGGTAATCAGCAAATCATTCTCAAAACATCAGGATGAATTTCAATATGTTAAAAATAAATGATGCTTGTTGAGTTTTGGATATTTATTTTCAAATCATCCTCTAATCATCAACAACCATTGGATCTTATGAAGTAATCAGATACTCATTCTTAAATCCTCCTGAAGTCATCGCGAATAGTCACACCTTTTGAAGTCATCAGATACTCATTCTTAAATCTTCCTGAAGTCATCAGGAATAGTCACACCTTGTAAAGTCATCAGCTGCTCATTCTTAAATCCTCCTGAAGTCATCGCGAATAGTCACACCTTGTGAAGTCATCAGCTGCTCATTCTTAAATCCTCCTGAAGTCATCGCGAATAGTCACAGCTTTTGAAGTCGTCAGATACTCATTTTCAAGTCATCCTGCAATCATCAGGCTCAAGTTTCTAAGCTCTGCTGATGACTTCAAGACCTTGATGATGTCTGATGACATGAAAATGACTTCTACAGTAGTTGGATGATCATCCAATGACTCTGGGATGGCTTCTAAAGTAATCCTGTTTGACCTGGGCGGTTAGCGGTCCGCATTTTAACTCTGTTGCCAAATAATAAGATTGTTTATTTTAACCTGAGAGCAAAGCGGGCATGTGGAAGGTTTATTGAATGATAGGACTCGAGCAATGGTTTGCTGAAAACTAATTTTTAATTAAGATACTGTGCGTAGTAATTGTACTGTGAGTAGATGGACAAGACGGATTTCCTGTGTCTCTGGGTGGATCTCAGGGGAAAATAATGTTATGCGTTGAACACCTGAAGTGACTGATCACCACAAATACGATGAGAAGGGACCTCGCGCCAGTCGTTTGGAGGGAATTGGAAGAGAGTGCAGCTAATCACAAGACATAATAGGAGCAGATCCCAGGCTCCAGGGAGTTATTTATGGAGGTTGGCTCAATCAGCAAATTTGATGTGACGAAGAAAGAGACGAGCAGAGATCACACACTGATTAAAGTGTAATTCAGATACGGTGATGCTTGCTGGAGTAAGCAGCACGTTTGATGACACAAACAAGGGGGAATTAGGCAAATAAGAGAATTCAAGCGAGTGACAGGAATGCAAACACATTTTGGAGCCATACATTGTGAGCGAGCACATTTGAATGTGCATTGTCACATTGAGCAGTAGGCGGGTTTGTGGCAATTTGTATGTGCAGTAGCATTCGCGTTCCTTAGTAGCATTCCCATACACTTAAAAGTATGCATTAGTATTCGATGTTCTTCAATCACAGCCATCAGTGTTGTTTATTACTATTCTGTTGCTCTAATTCAAAATATTACTTATAATACGGGTTCTTGATTTAGCAGGGCGCGATACGATTGTAACGTGAGAGGGGGTGTACCTTCAAATGACCACCACTCTGGATTCAGAAGCATTTCCTATTTTTGCTCAGGAGAAGAGTCCACAGGTGCTGTGATGTTAAAACGTGTCATTGCTTCCATCCAACTTCCAACGTGGCGGCATTCCGAGGCTGATGAAGCTCAGGGGATACAGTACAAGAGGCTGGCGCTTGTTACATTGTGGAAAGGGATAGACCTGGGCTGTAGGATCTCAGACAGGGGTGAATTCACTGGACAAATGAGCTTTGAAGCCCAAGGGTCACTGGTTAAGAAAAATGTGCACAAATGGGGGGTGACCCATTATTGTGATTGTGGGCAAATGTACCCCTTGTAAGCATGTGACATGCTTACACTGAAAACATATTACAGGACAACAATCATCCTGCAATGATTTTTTGTCTCTGAGAAGCAGCACCTGGCCACTAGGTTTCCTTCCCCTCCTCAATAAGAGCTGTGAATCACTGACCATGAATCTAAACCTCAGTTGTCCCACTGATAATAATTTGCATCTTCATCATCCATGTAAATGTGGTGATACATTTGCTTTGATAGGAGCTGACTGGAGTGTTTTGCTTTATTTTAGTTGCTAAATATCTCTTTTTTATGCCAGGACCATCCTCACAATTTAGTCTAAAAAAATAGTACACAATTGCCCCTTTGTCAGAATTTAGACTAACTTAATTTTCAGACTATCAGAGATCTAGGATAATCATTACAATTAAAGATTACATATTTAGAATCTTTATTTCGATCGTTTAGATCATCAAAGATATAGTACATTACAATTGTATAAAAAGTTCAAAGTTTATCAGTATCCAAATATTAACATTAAAACAGTTCATTATCATAGAAATGAATAATAAATACATTTAAAAAAATACGAAATGTTTTCTGAAATGGATTACCAATTATACTGGGCCGACCTTTTTTAGGAGGCTGGTTCGAACATGCCACATAGCCAGTAAATACTTTGCCACTGCAAAAACAATTGGGGGTGACAAATCGGATTTTAGTGTTCTAAAGGCAGGCAAAAATTCCCTAAAACCAATGTTTTTTAAAATGGGTAGAAGCCAGCGCTTCCTTGCTCTCTGATAAGCTTTGCAGAAGAACAACACATGTAAATCACTTTCCTGATGATTCAGACAGGCTGGGCATTGCTCACTTGTTGGGGGCTTGGACCAGGAGCTAGTAAAGGCCCTCAGTGGTAGAGAGCCATACCTCCACTGAAGGTAGAGCTTTCTAGCCAACACAGGAGCCATTCCGTCCAAAACACTTTCCAGTTTGTAAAAGTCTTTGTGATATATAAATGAATGTGTCAATGAACCCATCCGTGTACTGTGTAGAGTAGAAGTCAGCTTAAACTGGTAATAAAGTTGAGAAAGTGCCTTCCTTGAGATTCTCAGACTTGAGTTTGCGGGATCAGTCCATAATTCCCGCAAACCTAGGCTTTCACATAACCTTTTTACATAAATCAACCAGGGGATGTTACTAATATTGGGTAAGGCAAGAAATTCCTGAAGCTCGCTTCTGTAATTGCCAAGATCTTGGCTACTCCAAACACGCTGCCAAAAGGTTAGTGGTTTTAGACCCAGTTCCTCTGCAATTGGCCTGAGACCAAGGTCAAGTCTCAGAGGGAGCAGGGGCGTGCTGGGAGGGAGAGCCACCAGCTGCCTCAGAAATTTGTTTTCTGTAGATGTTAAATTGTTGACCGGAGTATGGCCCCATAGTTCCGCCCCATAAATAACTAAGCCCCGAGCTTGGGATTTGTAGATCTGTAACAGGGGGCCCAGTGGGCGGTATATGGATTTGCCCACCATTCTGGTAATGCCACCCGCTTTCTGAACTAGCTTCATATTTGCCCTGATCGTGTGAGTCCCCCATGTCAGTTTCTCATTTAAGGTTACCCCCAGATATTCGAATGTGGAGACCCTCCCCAAATGCACTGTACCCAGCATAGGGTTTGGGCGTGTTGAGGGGGTAGGGTTCAAAATCATAAATTTGGTCTTGGAGGCATTGATTTCAAGGCCCCTCTCAGTGCAAAGTTGCAAAAACCCATCCACAATTCGTTGAATTCCCATAAGGGATTTGGACAGCAGCAGAGTGTCGTCCGCAAACATTATAGCGGGCACTCTGCTGCCGTTCAGTTTGGGGGCGTCGATGTCAACCATCCTAGACAGGTGGGCGATTACCCCATTGACAAAAAGACAAAACAGGGTGGGTGCGAGCACACAACCCTGCCTCACCCCCCTGTCAACGGGGAATTTTTCTGTTAAACCCCCCATCCTGCCGCACCTGACCCGGGCATAGTTTTTCTAATGTAGTTTAATTAAGATTTCCAGAATGTCCGGTGGGACTCCCATGCCGTCAAGGACACTCCAGAGTTTGGATCTCGGCACAAGGTCGAAGGCGGCACGCAAGTCCACGAACACCGTGAACAAGCTGCCGCCCTCGACGAGCGCCGTCCTCCAGTAGATGAGGTTTAGGCGAAAAATCTGATCCGTGGTGGATACCCCCTTTCTAAACCCAGCCTGGTATGGGCTCAGGGCAGCAGTCTCCTCGATCCAATTCTGGAGGCGGTCCAGGATAAGCCTTCCAAAAAGTTTTTGGGACACATCTATCAGGCTGATGGGCCTATAATTGGATGGGAGCAGAGGCGAGCCCTTCTTAAAAATCGGGACCACCTCTGCACCCAGCCAAGTAGAGGGCACCTCCATGCCCGTTAGGACTGCATTAAATAATGTCAGGAGGTAAGGGGCCCATATATCAGGCTCCTGTTTAAAAAGGTCACCAGGCAGACCGTCCAGTCCAGGTGCCTTCCCAGAGGAGAGGCCTGCAATAGCAGCCCTGACCTCCTTTTCAGTAAAGAGGTCCGCCTCCAAGTGATTTAATGGGAGTGGAATTGTACAGCCCGTGTGCCCTGCTTCCAGTGCATAGAGTGACTGGAAGTGCTCCTGCCATATGCGAGGAGAGATGTTGGGTTCGATTGCCAAGGCAAGCTCCTCCGTGCCTGTATTGACGATACGCCAGAACTTCCGAGAGTCCATTACGGCCAGAGAGCTGGTGAGTTCTTCCCACTTATTCTGATCCCACTCACTCTTAGCATTGGAGAGCAGCTTCTTGTATTCGCGTCTCCTGGCTTGGATCTCGGGCCTACTTTTATGGGCCTTTATACTCAATAAAAGGTCCTTCCTTGCCCTACGACACATTGCATTGAACCAAGTGTGCTGGGTCTTTCTACCCTCCTTCTTGGGTCCGTTACAGGTTAAGTCTACGGCCAGGGTCTTTACGACTTCTTCGTGCAACAGCCATATTTGTGTGTTTATTCCCCTGTTGTTGGGTTCCTCACTTAGGACGTCCATTTGCTCCAGAGTGGGGATAAAGTTTTTGTAGAGCCGAGGGAGCTTTACTGTGCTTGCCACAAGTTTCTCCCACTTAATTTTCCTCCTGTTGCTTTCTAAGACTAGATCCGGGTTGGTTTTGAACGATTCCAATTCCCCATGAGCCCGGCCGGGGAGAAGAAAGTCCAATTCCAGGGCATTGTGGTCACTGTCAGCTCTATCTGTTACCCTGAAGTCAGAGACATACGACCAGTGTGGTAGCTGTACCAATATATAATCTAATCTTGACTCCCTGCCCTTCCGATTGTACGTGGGTTTGCTCGGGATGTCAGATTTGACACGCCCGTTGCAAGCCCTCACGCCATGTTTGAGAGTTAGGGCAGTAATCTGGAGTGCTAACGGTGTCCAAGCTTTGGATGGTATAGATACAGTCGGTGGAACTCGCCATCTCTCATCCTCCTCTATGACGGCCCCATCCAAAAGACCAGGTAGGGGCTCAAAATGAGAGTTCAGGTCTCCACCTACTAGGAAAGGGGTCCCCTTGGGGAGTACGCCCAAAACTTCGGACAGTTCCGCGATGGTGTGGGACTCCTGGGAGATAGTGACTGGCCTAGAATATACGTTTACTATTGCTTGTCTGCAACATTTCGACCACTCCAGTAGGACCACAAGTATGTCCTCAGATGCCACTGGAAGGCGCGTAGCCTGGCAGCCCAAGTGTACTGCAACCCAGGTTTGGAGGCCGCCTGAAGGATGCCCTCTACCCCCCCATTTCGCTGGTATAGAAAATACTGCGAAATCCTGTCTTGAGTAATCCTCTCTCTCCCAGGTTTCCTGAAACATGCAGAGGTCTTTGGCATTAATATATTCTAGCCATGCCTGACAATCAAGCTTATTTCCCAATCCTGCCACATTCCATGACAATATTTTTAGCGGATCGGAGCTATTTTTTGGGATGGTGGTGGTGGTAAGATCATCCCCTGTATCACTGGGTGTAGTCGTGGTGTGCACTTGGGAGTAGTTTGTTACTTCCCTCACAGTACTTCGTGAGTCACCAGAGGAAATAGGTGAATCTCCAAGGTGCACCAGGGCATCGACCTGCTCTGACACTAGAGTATTTCCTTCCGCTCCCTGCTCTGGTATAGGATTACACTGACCACCTAAGGGTAAAGGTAGTCAGTCTACCATTTCAAGTTGACTATATCTGTTCTGAGTTAGGAGAGGGAATGGGTGGGGGAATCTCCTGTGGTAATAATCTAGGTCAGTAAAGGCCCGGTTACCACCCCTCCTGTGGCAGGTTTCCCAGCCTGCGTCGTCCAAGTTCTCAGTGTGGTGGATGTACTGCTGTCTACTAGGGTTGGGAAACTCTCTCCCTCCTCTATCCAGCTCACCACCCGGTTTCTCAGGGTAGGTTTGCTGGGCATTAGTTTCGGGGCAGCCATGGTATCTATTTCTGGGATTATGAGAATCCAGCCTTCTTTGGCTATTTTCCCATCCACCCAAGGTTAGTGGCCAGTTCCCTCGTGCCTCATCCTCTCTATCATGCACCACAGGGGGATAGAAGAAGGAGAGGGGTAGCGATTTAATGGAAGTCCCCTCATTCTCCAAAGTCCATCTACATATATATTGCACTGTCCTTGGGTCTTTGAAGCTAACTATGACGCAGTCACCGTTTATAGATTTAGTTGAATTACCCAGCCAGGGCGCCCTTCGAACCATAAGGACTGGGCTCGTAATACCTTCCGGGAGCGGTCTGTGTCTAGATAGCCAGTTTATCACCTTGTTCTTAAGTGAAATGGTGGATTATTTTGCAGTAACATTCAATTCTGGTATCCCCACTAACACTACAGTGTAGGGAGCTGCCTCAGGAAGAAGGTGGACTGGGCCGGGCTTCTTTCTCTTGTCGGCCTCCTCAATGATTAATTCGCCATTACTTAAATATTTGTTGGGAACAAGGTTATTTTGCCTGGGTTGTTTTGGATTAGATTGGAGAGTGGATAAATAATTGTGGTGATCTGGGGGATGCATTAGGACAAATGGCTCGGGTGTGTACTGATGCTTAAAAACCCACTAGGATTTGTCAACTGCGCTATGTGAGAATTATTTTTAGCCTGATTAGGGGCCTGGGATGGTCCCTTTTTTACCTCGCCCTCGACAACCTTAGGCCCCCCAGTGCTGGTTACTTTGATACTATCGGCCAGTTGCACTGTTGATTTTTCAATGATGGCTAACCTGGCTTCGATTTTAATTAGCCTTTCTTCCATGGGGCTTAGTAAATTTCTGATTAGTGCGCCTATATTCAGAAGGGAGACATCCTCCTCAGTGGATTCAGGTAAGTTCGAATGAGCATGAGGACTACTTTCCTCTGGTAGATTTGAGAGCAAGGCCTTGGCTCTGGCAATTTGCATGCTACCCCTGATGTTTGTGCTGGGAGTGTTTACTGGAAAATGGGGCGGGGATTTTGTGGTATTTGGCTTCCGGCCAACCTGGTTCCTTAGCCCTCCTCTCTTCTTCTGGGTTGCCCCTTCTCCCTTATTTTGAATTGCTCCTTCTATGGTCCCCTTCCGCGTGTGGGTTTTGGGGCCTATGTGATCGGTAGTTATGGGGTCAGAATTTGGCATGATAGTGGAAATAGGGTGAGGTTGAGCAGGCGGGAGAGTAAACATACTAAGATCTGCGGAATTACTAAGATCATTTGAGCTTAATCGAGAGGAACAGATTGAAACATTCATAGTCCCGGGGGGGTCACTTGAACCAGCGGCCCCACTGTCCAGTGCAATGGGTTCTAAGCTGACCTCAGGAGACTTAGCCTGAGCCACAGGGCCCAGAGACGATCTCCTCACCCTATCTAATTCTTGGGATATTCGCCTCTCTAGAAGCGTGATGTCCTCTATTAGTAGGGAGCCAGCTTTCACAAAATATTTATCAAGTGTTCCATTTATGGGAGTGGCAGCAACCGATGCGCTTTTGCTCCTGGTTTCCCTGGTCGACATCTCTTGTAGAAATTGGCGACGAGAGTCTAGTGTAATTCCAGATAGGGGGAGGGGCAGGAGGACTGGCCCAGTCCCAGCCTCGCCTGTCCTCGAACGGCCTCAAACGGCCCGCTCTTTGCCCGGTCTTCGCCCCGGTGTGCGCCCCGCACGCGTCCCGCTATCGCGTGGAGGGGGTGTGGCTTAAATTAACAACGGAGGCGTGGCCGGGAAGAGTGTCCAGGAGCGGGCGATTGGTGAGGCGCAAAGCAGCCTGGTCCTCGCAGTCCCGGGTGAGCAGATCCCCAGCCAGCAGGTCCCTTCAGCGAGGCAGCGTCTCGCGCACCCGTGCTGCAGTGGGCTCAACAACGGGAGCACATCCAGTGGGAGCGTGTCTTGGGCTCAACACGGAGAGGGCAGTCACAGGAGCGAAGGTAATTCAGCCCAGCGTGGCACCAATGTCCAAAGCCTTCGAGCGGCTCCCGCGTAGCGGGGGCCGCAAGGCTTAATGAAGTTGTTGGGGGCTTGCCCGGGAAGAGTGTCCAGGAGCGGGCGATTGGTGAGGCGCAAAGCAGCCTGCTCCTCGCAGTCCCGGGGGAGCAGATCCCCAGCCAGCAGGTCCCTTCAGCGAGGCAGCGTCTCGCACACCCGTGCTGCAGTGGGCTCAGCAACGGGAGCACATCCAGTGGGAGCGTGTCTTGGGCTCAACACGGAGAGGGCAGTCACAGGAGCGAAGGTAATTCAGCCCAGCGTGGCACCAATGTCCAAAGCCTTCGAGCGACTCCCGCGTAGCGGGGGCCGCGAGGCTTAATGAAGTTGTTGGGGGCGTGCCCGGGAAGAGTGTCCAGGAGCAGGCGATTGCTGAGGCGCAAAGCAGCCTGGTCCTCGCAGTCCCGGGTGAGCAGATCCCCAGCCAGCAGGTCCCTTCAGCGAGGCAGCGTCTCGCGCACCCGTGCTGCAGTGGGCTCAGCAACGGGAGCACATCCAGTGGGAGCGTGTCTTGGGCTCAACACGGAGAGGGCAGTCACAGGAGCGAAGGTAATTCAGCCCAGCGTGGCACCAATGTCCAAAGCCTTCGAGCGGCACCAATTAAAGATTACAACATAACCTTATTAACTGTGTAGTATAAAACTACACTGCAATTCCTGCATGTGGTATAAAACCATAAAAACAGTGAATAACCTCACACCTCTCATTTAGCAAGATTGCAGGTCTGACTGAATTTATCTTTTGAACGGGACGCTCATGAGTAGCTGTGCGAGTTATAAGTGGATGTAACATAACATAACATAACTGATATATTACATCACTGTGTGAATAAATGCAGCATTGAGTAGAGAAAATGTATTTGTAGAGAAACACAAGTTGTGTGCTTATAAAATGTCTTCTGATGTGACTATGTCCTGTATGGATAGCTGGTGAGGGTGGTAAGGAAGGCAATAGTGTCTAAAACTGTACTTCATTTTTGAGTGTGTGCGGGTGTTTATGTGTGTTTGCATGAGGAGTTACGGCATGATAGGTATTTTCAGTGATGAGTGAGTCAGTGTGTGTTAGTACACATTTAATTTACAAAAGGGTGAATTTAGTATTTGGTTTATATGAGACATTCATCATAAGGCAAGATATTCGATCATGGCTATTTCGAGTATTTTGATGTCTTTACTCTCTAACTAGGGCAGACAAGACAGCTGCTTATTTTTGGCAGATGTTCTCCATCCGCCAAACAATATGGGACATATTCACAAAGCTAAATTTGTAAATTTACCTTTTCTACGTCTGTCAAGAATTTAAGTGATTCTTCGCAGTTCTACATCCATCTACAAATGTGGATTTGTCTGCCACATTTGTAAATCCGATTCAAGGAATGAAAAGTGGGTATTCCAAAGTATGGGTGTGTTGGAAGTTTGGGAATGCCTACAAACACGTATGCTTGTAGGCATTCCCACGCTTCCCTATTACCACTTTCTGTCCTGTAAATGGCAAGATATTTCCAACAAATGTCTGGAGTAACTCCCCTTCCAGGAAGGGAAGTGGAGCGCTCCTCTACACATTCACTGAGGGGTTTGAGGAAGACCTTTTTTCTGGGCAAAAAATGTTTTTTCCCACAGAGAAAGTAGTAAAAGTGTGCATTTGCAGAGGAGGATGCTAATCCCCCTTTGCAGAAAATTCAATGGAGAATTCTGTAGAGGTGAAAAGTCATATGATTTCCTTGGATGAATGGCAGGATGTCTGCACATGGCATAGCTGTTCAGATGACCAGAATGCACCCACACTAATGTGAAAATCTGCAGGATAAGATTTTCTAGTATTCATGTAAACCAAGCCATACATTAAGTGCACAGTGTTTGTATCAATGAGTATGACTGGGTACAGAGGTTTGTGAAAACATGAAGGGAGAAATTTGTTTCATGGGGTTCATGTATTTCTGGAGATTGATAAAATGTGGATGGCTATCCAGAGCTTTTCGATTTCTGAGAACTTTATATTCTCCTTGAATGTACATTTTCCTAATGTATGTATACATGTTTGTGCTGTTAAAGGATATTTGAAGGATCGGTACGAGTATGTTTGTTTGAGAGTGTGAGAGAGTCTTTTTGAATATTTTCGGTATTTGAAAATTTATGATATGCTGATGACTGTAATTGTTTGACTGCCAACACCTGTTTTTATTTAGTGTTTTCTTGTTACTCCCTTTATGTTTTCACATACTTATATACTTATACACAAGTTCATGCTCATTCATATAAACACTTTAGGGCAGATCTACTAACCTTTCACACAACGCAACAATGAAAGGCAACTTGCTGCGCTGCATGGCGTTAAAGGGAGAGTGCAGAAATATTCCATATCTGCTAAGATATGGTGCACTTCAGCACTCTCATAGTGCTAGCGGACAGTTTAGCGCTTATGCAGGCACCCTTGTGCCATTGTGCAAGTGTGCCTGTATTTCGGGCAGGATTGTTTTTGTGCAGGAAGGGATACCTGTGTAGAGGCATATTCCTTTTTCTATGTATGCTGCAGGATGCAGCACACTTGGAAAGAAGTAGAAAAATGAAGAAATTATGGGCTATATTATCAAGGAATGACGATAACATCGCGGCTTTAGCGACAGGAAACTACAGCTAAAGCGGCGATAATGGGCTTGATAATATGCCCTTGTGAATGCCCATAGAAGCCCAGGTTCACACCAGAACCTGGGCTTCTATGGGAATTCACAAGGGCATATTATCAAGCCCATTATCGCCGCTTTAGCGGCAGTTTCCTGCCGCTAAACCGGCGATAATGTTATCTCCATTCCTTGATAATATGGCCCAGAGTTATTTTACCTTGTTATACCTCCCCCAGGTAGGAGCTCAATTTATGGTGCAAACCCATGTTTACTATCTTTAATAAATTTGTGTATGCATCAAACTCCCTGGGTAGACACTTCACCAAAATGGAATGCTTCCCTGGCTCAAAGTAATGCAAAGCAGAGCTATGTTCTGAGATGCATTACATTTTTTTCAGTAAGCCACACAAAGGCACAAAAATCGGGTTTTGGGTGGCTTAGTAAATCCCAAAATGCATTTTGTGTCCAGGCTGCGTATAAATATTGGCCTTTAGGTTTAATTGAGACTCTGATTTACGTACAATATGTTTTAGTGAGTTTGTCTTACACAAGTTTGTGTTTCCAAGCTGAACAAATATATATGAAAGTTCTTGGATATGAATGAAATGTGTCAGAGACCCTTTGACAGGGCCACGGGGCACGCAGGGGTTGGTGGACCCGAACTTGGTAGTTAAGGCCTTTTAATCCTGATGTCCTGGGGCCTGACCAACTTTGGATCCCGCTCAGCTGGGCGAAGTTCCCCTTTGGCATTTGACTGTCAGTGGTAACTGTGGTTGAGCAGTCAAGGCTCCCTCAGGGGGATGTAGTTGCAGGTCAGTAAACACGACTGTGTCCAGCCAAATACTTGCTTCTATGAGAAAAAATAGTATTTTATTTCTAACTCTAAACATGCAAAGGAGTACGACATTCAAAAGCAAGAACACAATCCCCCTTGAGGTCGGGGCTTTAGTAGTTGTCAGGCAATTCCCTGTCCCACCCTCCTTCGTATAACGTGTTCAGACTTATTCCCACATTCATTGGTGGCCCCATCAGGGAATGTAAACTGTTAGGCTGTACTCAAGAGTACCCTTTTGATTCTTCAGGATTTCAGTCAAAAGGATCTTTGGTGTCACAGCACCTTCAGAGGTGAATCCCCCAGGGCCCCAAAGGGTTGGTATGGCAGTGTTCAGCGGTACAGCAAGTGACCCCTCCTCGAGAGCTCCCAAGTCTGGAGCCTGTAAGGCAAAGTTGTGCTGCTCTAGATGACCGTGGCAGCACCCGGCAGCACAGGCTCTTCCGGTCGAGCAGTGCTGCCGGTCAGATTAGGGTGATCATAGCTGCTCCTGCTTGGCGGATACAGAAAGTAAATTGGTCCTGTACTAACAAAGAGGTGGGATATTCTCCAGCTCCTGACTGGAGCTCTGGCAATGGTGCAACGTCTTCAGTGGCGTCCTGCGATTCTTGAGGGAACAATCAGGTGCAGTTGATGGGCTAGACCCACTGGTCACGGCAGTATCCTCTCAACCCATACATATGGCTACAGTGATACCAGAATGTTCCACATCTGTACAATCTATGTCTGTGCAGGCGGCTGCAAATCGCCACACTAATGTCATGAAATAGCCGCTGGGAATTAAGAGTAGTATAATATATGGAATTCTTGTATTCCTGTTTAAACGGCAGTGGCTAATATCTTTATAATCGGGGATTTCTGACATGCCAAGTCACCGGTTATAAAAAAGAAGTCAGCACCCGACTATTCTAAGGTTATTACAGTTGAGTTATGACGCAACAATGCCTGATGCTGCAGCCACCATCCAGAGTGAAAGGCAGGTCAGGTCATGCAGCATAAATCAAGGAACTGTTCAAAGCAACTGATTGAACTTTGCTTTTCTCTCTTCTTCTCAATTTTAATAGCTTACAATGACAAGCAGAAAGAATATGTTTAATGTTTGCACTCCTTAGACAGAGAAAAGATGGAATCTCTCTGCATGTTTCTAAATGTTCTGAGCTAATGTAGCTTTTTTTTAAAACTGACTTGTTTAGAACTGTTTCTACTTTTTGTTTGCAACTCTTATCTAACAGTGTTTTTATGAGTTTAGTTTTGTATTAGAGGCTTTATTTTTATTCTTCATGTTTACAAACATGCTCACTCTCTCATATGAAAGAGCGAGGCACCAGAGTTTTAAGTGGTGTGTGACCATGAATAATATGGAATAAAGTACCACCTGGCCTCTATGATAAGGATATTGCAAGTCACCTCAGAGTTCCTTCCCCTTATAAAGGAAATTGGCCTTCGGCCTCAATCCTTAAGATGGATATGGAACTCCAAGAGACTGGCAATATCCCTATAATGTAGGGAAGGGAGTACTTTATCCCTTATATTCTCTCCGAAGTTAAAACACTTTTGTATGTGTGGATCAGCTGCAGTACAACCCGAAGCATTCTATTTGACAACAGCTTGCCCAAAATTCGACAATAAAGGTTTATCATGGAAAGAAGATAATATGATCCTGAATACTTAGGTATCCATCACATCCAGTCCACCCTACCTCTGATTTTTTTGAAAAGTGCCATAAAATGAGGGTGATTTACCAGAAGAATTTTGGAGAGAATTCTGCTGATAGCTCTCCTGAAAATAGCAAAAACAGTAAGATTTTACATTAATTTTCAGTTCTATTTATAGACATAAGTCTAAGCATTACTTTGCTTTACTGACTTAACTCTCCTACCCTATCCAACCACATGGAATCCGAAGCTGGACTACTCGCTGATAATGGCCCAAAGAAAGGACACTTTTGGTCTTTTTGCCAAATGTTAGTCTCATATTTTCCAAAAAGGCACGCTTCATTTAGCCAATGAGAGGCCACCATTTCCAAATCTGCTGCTCCATATTTTGAATAAGGACTTGTGCAGAGGTGGTGGGTCAGGCACTGAGCACAAATGCTGAGATCGCGCTTGCAGTTTTACTTCTCCAAAAAAAGAGCTGAGCAAGCCAGATGCCTTGTCATGCCTTCGCTCCCATGAGCTTTGGGAGCATGGTTGCAGTTGTTTTCGGATGTGAGTAGGCCTCCATCCATTGACCATTATGAACCATGTGAATGTACTGACATTGAAAGGCTTTCAATAACTCACACACATCAAGGTCCTTAAGGTACATGAGATAAACCAAATCTGTACCAAAGCTTCAAGCAGAGGCGGAGCATGGGGGTGGGGGGAGTGGTGATGCACCCCCCTCAAAATGAACATGCCACCGATGGCTGACTGGTTGGGTCTGATATGTGCAGGGTGCCTGTTCAACTACTGCAGAGTACGATGTTAGGAAAGGGCTCAGGGGAGGGCGCAGGTGTTGTTTGAAATCAGCACTGTGCATGGACAGGCCCCTGTCACATTGACCCCATGTAATGCACCTAGATTGTCTGAGTCACAGACATATGTGTGTGCCTGATGGGTTTTCTTCTTACTTTCACGGGAGTTGCTTTCCTCAGGCAGACAGTATTAAATAGACAGACTTTTGTCGGAGCCCAATCTAAGGAGTCATTGGATGAGTCATCCATCCTGCTCTCTTCTTCCTACATTAAGCCTGGTCTCCAGTATCTGCAGAATACCCAAGTACCCTCCTGCTTTCAAGCAGTGGGGTGCACGGCTTGCCTGTCTGTGTCTAGGGATATTTATGCTACAGCTGCTCTGTTGCCACAGAAAACGTATATATGCTACAGCAAGTTAATAAATATTTTATGTTGTTTGTATGTGTGTGAATATGAGTTTGTGTTAGTGTGTATGCATATGAATGTGCATGAGTGTGTTTGCACATGAGTGTGTGCATCTGCCTGTGTGAACATGGGGGTGCATGATTGTTTGTGCATGTGTGCTTGTGCCTGTGAGCCTGTCAATGCATATGAGCGTGTGGGTGCATATGGGAATATGTACACATGAAATCATGTGTGTGTGCAGGTGGGTTTGCAGGGTCAGACTGGCATATAGGGCAATCAGGCAGTGTCCCATTGGCTGGTTTGAGAGGTCAGTGCATGGGCACGGGTTTTTGGCTGTTGAGGGTTGAGGGTTGGTATTATGGCCTGTGTGGGTGGTTTTTACTGTTGTTGTTTCCTGATATTAAAACAAATCCACTCAGTCTTATATACCATGCAAAATACATGCACAGTGTGTTTAAATCTGCCTCAATTTCCAAACACAGTCCACTTTACAAGCTATATAATTAACTAATTGGGACCTCTTTTATTCTGGTCCCCAGGCTATTTTCTGTCCCAGTCTGACACTGTGAGTGGGAGCTTGAGTTTGTGTGCATTGCAGTGTGCTCATGAGTCTGTATGCACAATTGTGCACAAAATTATGGGCCTTATTTTGACTTTGGCAGTTCAGGAGAGGGCCCCGCACGCCAGCGCCCTGCTCCCACTCTGCCAAAGCCATAATTAGAGCGCCCACCGGATTCCAATTGGAATCCGGGTCGGGTGGTCAGTGCCTAAAGGCTCATAGGAGAGCTGCAGAAGGCACCCTCAATGAGAATGCTATTGCAGGTTCCTGTAGGGCATGCACTGTCAAGTCCATGCCCTGACGGAACTGGAAGTGCATGTAGACAGGGGGCACACCATGCGTCGTCCTGCATGCATCTCCTGGCGTAGAGGAAACAGGTGGCCCTTTAGGCTGCAGCGTCCCACCAAGCATATTGTGGCCTCGAGACTGCCACAAAACCACCAGGGATCTCTGATCCCTGGTGGTTGCGTTCGTGCCAATCTAGTCCAACTGCCCAAGTCGTAATGGGGCGCCCACACCGCCATCGTGGCTACGGTGGTCTGATGGACTGGTGTAGTCATAATAGGGCCCTATGTGTATGCAGAAATCTGTGTTTGAATCTCAGAAGCTTCACTCAGCCTTTCTATTTTCTGAGGCCGATGAAATGAATAGCACTGAGTTGGGGTAAATGTGTGCTTTTGCGAATACATGTTATATGTGTGCAAAGAATGTGTGCATCTAAGTGTCTGTGCATGAGTGTGTGCATATGTGCATGAATTCACATGGGAAACATCGCTTAAATACCTTTACAACGTGGGTATTACAACGGAAGTCATTACAATGACTTGCGCTGGATGGCGCTCTAACCTAAGGAATAGTATGATTTACTATTCCAACACCTTCCCTACTGTATGTAGACTGGAGTTGGAATAGTAAATCATACTATTCCTAAGTCCAGCGCCCTCCAGCGCAAGTCGTTGTAACGACTTGCGTTGTACTGCCTTAGTTGTAAAGGTATCGCGATGTAAACACCGCGATGTAACGTGGTATATTCATTCACATGACTGTGTGTATGTCTGTACAAGCGTGTGTATGTGCACCTGTGTGTGTGCCGAAATTTGTGTTCGAATCTCACAAGTTTCAATCAGCCTCTTTCATCCTTCTGTGGTTGATAAATCGGTTCTTTTGATTTGGGTAACAATAAACATATTTTCTTCAGTGCCACGATACCCTTAGGTTCTAGGTGCACCTTTGCAAATACATATTAGCTGTGTATGCAGAGTGTCAGCATGTGTGTGTCGATGCTCATGTGTGTGCATGTGCGCTTATATGTGTGTGAGTGCCTGTTCTCTCACAATGGCTGGTACAGTACCCAGAAGTTCAAAATTGAGTGCAGTAGCAAAACGGCTGCTTTGTAAGTCGTAAATGGCTCAGTGAATTGCTTCTCCACGGAAGGGAACCAGGTACATTACTATCCGTATGTCTGTGTGTATTTCATTCATAGTATGGGGCAGTGAATATCAAAATAATTTTGGCAAGGCTCCTTATGAGTTACTGAGGCAAGAAATGGAATCCTTTCCAAGAGGGGTACATGTCTGACTGCAGTGACTGACGCATCCACACTTTTAGGCATCGAATGAAGATTCCAGGGATGCTTGCCCATTGTATTTTACATGCTGGAGAATGCAGATGATGCCTGAATAAAAGAAAGTGATGGTTGTAAAGGTGATCCAGTGGTCCAGGTGATGAGTTACTTTTTCAGTACAACTTGCTTTTCAGCATCAACTCCGATTATTATTTCGAGGTTCGAGTTTGGCAGATTTAAGATATTCCCAGAAAATTGGTGGATGTCACAACAGCCCTATTTATGTATGTACAAATGTACATGTAGAGCGTTTACACTTGGGTTAGTCGTAAAGAGGGTGTAAAGAACATCAGCCGCATTTTGGTGGATGTCCCTCATCCCCAAACTATAAATGATCCTCTCTATTCTTTCACCCCTAAATAGATTTCTATACTAAGCCACAGTTCTTCCCTACCTCCAGCAAGCTGGGCATCATGCCTAGATGTTGAGATCTTCCCTATGGTCGGTTTTGAGGATGTGAGACGACACATAAGCTTTTGTACAGACCGATAGTGTAGAGAATGCAACAATGGAGACTCCCTGCAACTCCTGAACACAAGATTTATGATTTCTTTGTAGTATGTTCATGTTCTCCTGCCTTGAAAGCCAAATGATCACTTGTTGTCTAGCGGTAAAGGACAATAAAAACAGAAACTTCCAGAGAAGTCAAAGGAGTGCAAAAGAAGTGCCCGTTACTTAATTTACTTGGGAGTGATATAGCAGTTAATCACCAAATTTAAAGCCAAGGTTTTTCAACACCAGATTTTTGGCTAGTGGTGGGGGTGGGGGGCGTCTGATGGCCAGAAAGACTGCCAGTGTGTCTCAGCCTCTGAACCAAAACAACCTGTCTTCATAGCATCACATCTAAGTTGGTTCATGGACAGCGACCCAAACACCGTGGAGAGGCATTTGCGGATTTTGTTGCCCGGGAAGGGCTTACTATTCTTGCGAGAGAACAACAGCTCGGTGTCATCTGCATATGACACGAATTTTGCCCCTAAAGATTCTGCCAGGGTAGCCAAGGGAGTAAGGTAAACATTAAACAAAGTCGGGCTTAGGGCAAGCCCTAAGGTACTCCTACATTGGATTTGGCCAAAAAGGGGTGGCGCCATACCTCTGGTCCCCTCTCCTCCAGAAAAGTGTGTCGCTCTGTGAATAAATGTTGTAAATAAATCCACACCTGTCACCCCTCTTGGTATGCTCCCGAGAGCACAAATGTGAATGAGGACAAAAGCCTTTTTTTTTTTTTAAATGAGTTTGCAGCAATCATCTTATTTTGTACATGCCAAAGTTCTATTTAAGAATTAGAAAAATGAAAAATGCACATTTTGTTTAACCTGCACACGGATAGTGTGCCTGTAGTATTTTTTAAAATATTTATTTTCTTTCTCCCATAGATTCACACTCATTTGCCTAATAGGTCAAGTCAACAGAAACAGGCCAGCATTACTGCTGCAGCCCCAAGCACTTTGCGTAATTCGGTCCCTGGTATGAAAGTCAAGAAAGAATTCGAGGACGCACCTTTTTAAAATTACGACATGTGGTTTATGTATGATTAGTTTAGTTTAGATGAGGTTTTTTTCATGTTGTTCCCACCGTATTTAGGGCCTGGTTGTTGCGTCATCAATGGAATGATGCCTAACTGCTCAGTAATTCCATTTCCTTGTTAAGTTATGGTTCCTTGAGGATCGAATGCATATTTATCAGAAAAGCATCAGCACAAGAGAAAATAAAACCTCTTTGATATCTAAGTTATTTGAGCAAACCTAAGTAGTCGCTGGGTTATCTTTTAAAAAGGAATACAGGTTTTGAGAAAAAAGTGATCTTAGAAAACAAGAAGACACAAT
The DNA here is from genome assembly GCF_964204655.1 of Triturus cristatus. Classification (NCBI taxonomy): domain Eukaryota; kingdom Metazoa; phylum Chordata; class Amphibia; order Caudata; family Salamandridae; genus Triturus; species Triturus cristatus. The sequence continues at coordinate 906,415,330 of NC_140590.1, read as the reverse complement.
TTTCAATCATCCAAGACAAAAAGGATAGCTTGGAGCTCAGTGCACGGAAAGCAGATCCTGTACCAATTAGAAACTATGGCGTAAATATGAGCACGCATAACATTATGGAAGACTTCTTACCCATTGATGCCTACATGACTCTCTTACAATTGAGGCCAAACCATTACAAATTCGACAGGTTAACTTGAATATTCCTTAAATGTTCTAGCCATTCGTTCACTTTAGAAAGCACCTTTCTCCAAATTGCATATTGGTATGCCCGTTGAGTGCACCAGGTGCAGACACAACTGAACTGCACGCGCTGGGGATGGTGCAGCACTCAAAGATGGGTCGAGGATTCAAACAACTGTTCTGACTTTCATTGCAGAGGGTCCCTCCTGGGATGAAAGAGGGCACAGAGACAGGGACGTTTTAAGGATTCTGGGGGCCCTGGGCCAAATATATTTTAGGGGTCTCTGTTCGGAACAGCTTTGATTTTATAATCCAGATTCAGCTCTTTCATGCCCTCTTCAGTGAAATTCGAAATGTTTGTACTTCTGATATTCAGGGATAGTGATGTGTGTTTTTAGCAGTAGCGGTCCGTGGAGGGAGTTCGGTGGGGCAGTGAGGCGGGGCGGGGGAGGGGCAGGGTGGGGAAATGTAAACACCGGAATATGGATGAACGGAGGTAAGTACACATTTAAATAAATAAAACGAATTCCTTTGTGCGCGCTGCATCGCAAAATGCGATGCAGCACGCGCAACGAAATTCGTTTTATTTATTTAAATGTGTACTTACCTCCGTTCATCCATATTCCGGTGTTTACATTTCCCCACCCTGCCCCTCCCCCGCCCCGCCTCACTGCCCCACCGAACTCCCTCCACGGACCGCTACTGGTTTTTAGTATTTTAAAACAGCAGCAGGTCACTATTATTACTGCAAATAATGGCTGTTACACCCTTCCATTTCTCACATGTGAGGTCCTGTATTGATCTAAAAGAAACTTTGGATATGGATGTTGCATGAAACATGAGCACATTTTTTTGTCGAAAATGTCGTTAATAGACTCTCACATTTAATAGAAATGATAGAAAAACGCTATTTACAACACTCTGTTTAAAAATAATTCATGGTCATCAGCGCAAAACTCTGCAGAACAGAGCAGGCAGAAATAGGGGCCACCGTAAAAAGTCTGGGGCCCTGGGCCAGAGCCCACTTTGCCCATGCCGTAAAACGGCTCTGCACAGGATCCCTCCGCCCTCTGTGGTCCAGCGCCGTCCGTTAATTCTCTGAGTGTTGGCCACTTCTTGGCGTGGAGTTCATGCTTTTTCCCGCTATGATGTCATTGGTAATATTGGGCGGGCACAGGAGAAAAGGGATTGCCTGATTTTCGTCGGGTAAATGCAACGTAATGAGAGAAAATACCCTTCATATTCCACGAGGCCAAAATATGTGCCCGTATGACCCATGATCCAAAAGGGGCCGCCCTATTATCTGAGACATTTTCTCTAGCACAACAGTTCTCCCGTACTTAAAACAAATTGGCAAATATGCATATTGTTGTTCTGTAGCCCTTATAACATGGACACTGGTTTGCAAGAGTGGATCGGTATTTTTGTATGTCAGGAAAAGTATTTTCAATGTAGGTTACTCTGTGAAGTCACCATTGTAGGATTTTTTTTAGAAGACGTCTGAAGCGATTTATACAAGGCAATCCCTTTCCACCTTATAGTTTGTGGCTAGCTGGCTGTTTCAGAGTATCTGAAAGTAAAAATACCAGACCGCAGTTTGCAAGCAAGTGTAATAAACCTTTCTCTTTTCTTATTATGTTGTTCAGCCAGAGCCACCCTGCATGAACAGCAGAAGGATTACTCCATCGTTCATGGTCACTGAGTCTTAGTGCCTTGGAACAGAATTCACAATGTTTTTCAATGCAGGAGACAGGTCTGTGATATGAATTACTGAAGACGGAGGGCTGAGCCCATCAAATTCATTTTATTTTTCTGATGAATTACGTTTCTAAGAGCAGTAGCTTTCTGCAATGGAAAAGGAAAAAAAAAACAACACCTGCCATTTTTAGATTGTCAATAAGCTGCTTGATTCCACGGTGCTACATTTGGACTTTAAAGTACAGAATAAAAAATAGAAATACAGAGCAACTTTTTACACTCATGGAGATATAGATTCAGGGACATTTTTGTACTTAAAGAAGTGCCTATTAATTACTGCAAAAGTCCACCTTTTTATCAGTACACTGACAGTTTTCTCTGCTATATATTCATTCTTTAGACAATACTATAAAACATTTATAGATAAAAAAAATTGGTGCTGCAGACACAAACACGCACATTTCTTGTTTTGCCTCAAATGAGCAAAAACACAAATTTGTTAGTTATTGCTTCATGTTGCAAACCGTAACTCACAACGCCCCCTTCTCCTTATTACATCATGCATGGCATCGTTGATGGCATCACAACTGACACCTATAATTACATCATTGTTGATATTATCAACCCCTGCTATGCATAGGCTGCAGCAGTTTTTGCTTGTTTTTTTGCATTTTATATTATTTATTTTAAGAAATCTGTTTATTTGCTTTCTAGTAACACGTTTTTTGGAGTCATAGTATAGTTATTCAATTGTTTTTCTGCAAATAATGGGTAAGCTTCTTTCTTAGTTGCAAATTGTTAGCGTTGTAAGCTTTCTAGACACCTTTGTAGTGCTTCATTAGGTGTCTTTTAATTAACGCGGAGATGATATTTTTTCATTTCTTACAATATGTGACAAATATGTGGCAAACACAATCAGTAATGCCCTTTTACTCACTGGTAATTTTCATTACTCCTGGTCCCGTTGTCCTCGTCCCAATCATCCACAAGTGAGATAATCCTATCTCACCAACAGAAAAAAAAGAATGAAGGAACGCTGTCCCTGTCCCACCCCCTCCCACCGGGAGTACATAAGTGTACTTACCCAGCATTCCCTTGAACTACCAGGCCACAAATGAAGGCCGGCATGTCTGGGAGGGGGGGAGGGTAGTAATGAATGAGACGAGCAGTAGCGGTCCGTGGAGGGAGTTCGGTGGGGCAGTGAGGCGGGGCGGGGGAGGGGCAGGGTGGGGAAATGTAAACACCGGAATATGGATGAACGGAGGTAAGTACACATTTAAATAAATAAAACGAATTCCTTTGTGCGCGCTGCATCGCAAAATGCGATGCAGCACGCGCAACGAAATTCGTTTTATTTATTTAAATGTGTACTTACCTCCGTTCATCCATATTCCGGTGTTTACATTTCCCCACCCTGCCCCTCCCCCGCCCCGCCTCACTGCCCCACCGAACTCCCTCCACGGACCGCTACTGGAGACGAGGACAATGGGACCAGGAGTAATGAAGATTACGGTAAGTAATAGGGCATTACCACCAGGTGCCTCCTTGTCCCATTCATCAACAAGTGAGAATACCCAAGCAACAAACTGGCATTAATCAACAACAAACCATAAGGACACAAGTCAGACAACAACATCCAGCGATTTATTGGTACAAAAAATACAAGAAGACAGAAGCACACAGCCTGCAGCACTGACCCAAAATTAACATCACCCCCCAGCAAATTCTGGATCCGATAATGCTGCACAAAAGTTTTAGAGGAAGCTGATGTAGCAGCCCTACAGATCTCAGACAGGTTAACCCCCCAAACCTCAGCCCAGGAGGCCGCCATATCCCGAGTAGAACATCTCTGCACACCCGCCGGAGGAGGGGACCCAGAAAGGGAGTAGGACAACACAATGACCTGCTTCAGCCAACGACCAATGGAAGAAGAAGAGGCCTTCCCCCGACGAGAGGAAACCCCAAAAGACACAAACAGGAAGTCGGACGTCCAAAAAGGAGGAGCCCGATTCAGATAGATACACAAAGCCCGGCAAACATCCGGCAACGACCAAAGAAGATCATCGCCAGATACCGGATAGGCGCACAAAGCAGGCAACATCAACACCTTGGAACGATGGAACTGAGAAGGTGCTTTCGGGACAAAAGAAGAATCCAACCGGAGGACCACCCCATCCTCAGAAAAAAGACAAGAAGGACTCCCGAGCCATCAGAGCCCCAACTCCCCAAGGCGCCTGGCCAAAGTAATGGCCATCAAAAAAAACATCTTCAATGTCACAAACTTAATGTCCACCTCAGCCAAAGGCTCAAATGGGGTAGTCATTAGAGCCCAAAACACCAGGGAAAGGTCCCCAAAAGGAAACAACAGCCGCACCACAGGATGGGCCAAAGAAAAGCTTCTCAGCTACCGAGAGACCAAGTCCTCCACATCTGACAAATTCTCCCAAGGGGAATGAAACACCTTAATCGCGGCCCACTGAGAACTCAAAGTGGATACATCCATATTCTTCTCAGACACCTCCCAGAGAAACTGCAGCACCCTTGGCAGGGTACAATCCAGGGGTGACAACTGCAGAAAACGACACCACTGCTGGAAATTCTCCTAGTGGCGCCCACAGGATCTGAGGGTCGAAGGCTTCTGGGACTAGTGGAAAGCCAAGGCAAAATACTTGGGGAAACCCCAATGCCACCACCCCTGCTTCTCAACTTCCACACCAACAGCAATAGCTGCATGAGAGGCAACATTAGAGATGACCACAGGAGACACTGAGAGCAGGGGATCAACAAAGTTCACAGAACTACCAACAGCCACAGAGTGGGGAACCAAGACCAACAAGGCCAAAAGGGTACCACTTCTACCACCTCCTGAGACCATGCAAGCCAGGAACCGGGGGATCAGCGCATGGTTTGGGAAGGCATGCAACAGGCGGGAAGGCCAAGGCATGGTCAGAGAACCCACGCTCCCTCCTGACGGACACGAGACCGGAACTGAGGCAGCTGAGCATTGTGCCGGGAAGCAAATAGGTCGAGAAAGGGAAGACCAAACCTCTGCACACAAACTGAAAGACCTCCGAAGTCAGAGACAACTCCTGGGTTGTGGGGAAATAACAACTCGGGGCATCCACCACCCCATTGTCCACCCCCAGGAAGTGAAGAGACACCAGAGATAACAGATGCCCCTCTGCGTAACAAAACAAGGGAATCACTACCGCATTCAAAGACTTGGGGCTGATCCCTCACTGATGATTCAGATAGACCACTGTCACCATGTTGTTGGAATGCACCACCACATTGTACCACAACAACCGACAGCAGAACGCGATGACAGCCCTAAAGACGGCAGTCAACTCCTGCCAATTTGAGGAACGTGCCCCTCCATAAGAGACCAATGACCCTGAAGTGAGCAGGACTCTAACATTGCCCCCTAACCGAAAACACTGGCATCCATTGTTAGGACTGCAGGAGGAGAGGGCTGCAATGGCAGGCACCTGGAAAGATTGGCAGACAACGCAGGGCAAGGAGGATGGACGGAGACACTGGAATCTGAAGGACCAGATTCTTTGACAAAGGATTCCAACAAGCCGACAGATGCACCCAGAGAGGCCTGACATGAAACAGTGCCCAAGGAAGGCACTGTGAACACTGCTGCATCCATGAGACCCATAAGCTGCAACCAGAGCCAGTTCGGGAAGGCGACCTCCCTCAAGAACAGGTGAGCAAGGGATCTCAAGGTCACTGCCCAGGAGACAGGCAGGAACACCTTGTTCAGATAGGTGCAAAAGCGAGCCCTAATAAAAGTCAAGTCCGCAGAGTGCTCCAGCTGACACTTGGGAAGGTTCAGCAGAAACCCATGAGCCCGCAACACAGAACACACCAACTCCCGATCCATCAAGAACTGAGCCTGAGAGGGAGCATGGATCAGCCAGTCGTCGAGGTACTGGTCGATGAGGACACCCTGAAGATGGAATGAGGCCACCAACAGTGCCACCGCCTTGGTGAACACCCTGAGGGCCGACCACAGGCCAAACGGTAGGACCAGAAACGGAAAATGACAGCCCAAAGGCAAAACCTCAGGAACCTGCGAGAGCTGGGGTGAACGAGGACATGATAATAAGGATCCTGCAGATCTAGGGTACACAAGAAATGGCCCAGAATAACAAACGTATTCACCCTCTGAAGAGTTTCCATCTTAAAGGGCAGACGAATCACAAACTGGTTCAGTGCCTTCAAGTCCATCACCAGATGGAACACCCCTTTTCCCAAGAAATATCATAGAATAAACCCCCCTCCCTATCTCCAGAGGAGGAACCTCCTGATTTGCCCCCTTCGCCAGGAGGGATTCGATTCACAGAGACAACTCTGCCTTCTTGGTCCAACAGGATGGCCAAGGAGTTGGACGAACCCTTGAATCTGGAGGAGTCTCTGAGAACTTGATGCGGTACCCCATATCTGAACACAACTGCAACCAGGCCAGAAGAAAGAGCAGGAGCCATCCTACGACCAACAATCCTGGATCAGCTGACATATAGTCAGGAACGAGGATTGGGGGGGACTTTGCTTTCCTGTCCTGACCCCTGGCAGAAGAAAACCTCCCATGACCTCTAGAAAACTGCATCCGAGAGGGCTGAGGAAAGTGGGATTTAGGTTTAGAAGAACCAACAGCAGTGGAGGACTGCTTAAAAGAAGAAGGGTGCTTTTTCTCCTTAAACAGCTTGTGCAGTGTGCCCTCCAACTGAGCGAAGAGTGTAGAGTATGCCAGTGCACTCAAGTACCACTGCCTAATACTAGTAATAGGGTGGGACCTCTTTCAAATAAATCAATATATTGATATCAAGCAATCAGAAAAAGTGAGAATTTGGTTATTATTGTCTGTGAGGAAACCCTGAGGCACAAACTTAAAATAAAATGATCTATTCATAAGAAGCACACATTTTACAGTACCAGATTCTCCTGCGATGTCTGGAAAAATAAGTAAAATCCCTGCCGGAATGAAACAGCACTCTGTCATTGATTCTATCGCCTTGTAGGAGCACCACAGGACCTATGAACATCAAAAAATGAAAGCAGACATATGATTGGCCACTCAGGGAACACCACTCAAAAAATAACCCTGCAGCCTTTGGAAACAGCCTCAAACGATTTTCCTCACCACAATTACCAGATTGGTGTTTCAGACAGACCCTGTGATGTAAATGAGATCACAGTCCATCATGGTCTCTGACAAAACTGGGCACAAAGAGACACCAAGCATACCATCAACTGGGTCTATCAAGAGTCGTGTATTAGAATATGACAATATTATTATCATTTAATCAACTTTTGAAGCCCAACAACAACCTAGCACTGAGAAAGAATCTGTACCTGGCAGTTTTTTTAACTTCCAAAAGGCCAAAAAAGTGCACAGGCGGTTACATGCACTTTATGCAAAGAGGTTCTACATAGATGAAAAAGCTGGACATTAAATGTTCCATGGAAACCAAGTGGTATGAGGAAGCACCTGAGGACTGAGCATCCCAACAGCATAGTTTGGGCTGAGATGCAGAAGAGTCGAGCGGCTGAAGGATAACATATTGCTTCAGAGGAAGCAAGTATCAACAACGAGAGGAAAACAATGAGAAGTTGCAGCATTTTTCAGCATACTGCTGATCCAGCGGGAAGCCAGAGGGATGAACAATTCACAACCCAGATATCTCAATAGGGCCAATACACATTTACTCAAATATTCGTACACACTTCCTGGACAATACGCTGGGGAGTCAAGTTTTGTAATTCCCTTAATTTCTGCTTAGTTAATTCCCTGTAACCACAAACAATTTGGAATTAAATGCTAAACTAATCCTTCACAAATCAACACTCTTTCCTCTGGTCGATGGACCATTAGTTGAGTTAGTTGATGGGGATATTAACAGTTAACTAACTAATTCACAGATCTCAGTGAAATAACCACAGACTCTGGATAAGATTCATCCGTTTTATCTAAGATTTCAGTCATAAATTGAATGCTCATTAATACAGTTTCACAGTGCAAACTCCCTCATTCTTCATATGGGAGAGAAAAATTCATTTAGCAAACACATTCATTGACTCAAATTCATTCAACAAATCAATGCATAAGAGTGGATAGATAAAGAGACAAAAGCTACAAATCAAAAATACATTTGCAAAGAATATGCAGACTTTGAGATAGAATACTATTTACCTATTATAAATAGCGAAAACCATCACTCTGGCTAAAGGACTGGTGGGTGTCCCCTGAATTAGAATCAGAAGACAAAGACTATAGGACGGGATCAGGACAGGGCAGATACTTACTAGTCTTCTCTACAAACCCGATGCATCAGGGTGCATCCCTCATGTACACTCTCTCCCTCCTCGATGTTCTTCCACAATCTTCGAATCTAATCAGGCTGTCATTCAGATCTGAATCTTCCCAGACTGCTCTCTTCTTCTCTCAATTGACCCAGCACAGCAGCTCTCTCTCAGTTCTCTTCTCTCTGTGCTCTCTGTGCTCTCGAATCTCTTTCTATCCAGCAGCTGTCGACTTCTAAGCTCTCTTTCAAAGCTACTCTAGTTATAATCTTCATTTCAACATGTCCCACCCTCAATAGTTGCAAATATTAGTAAAATAGGAAATATGATTGGACAAGGGGAGTCTTCATCACACTATGCTGACATATTAATTTTTATTAAAGTACTATTGTCTTGCAAACCCTTCCCCTTTAGCTCATTGATGATTTTCTCTTCCCATACATATATTGTTGCCATTGTAGTAATTTCATTCCATACAAGCTCCATGGACGAGTGATACACGTCTTCTCTTTCCCACGTCTTCTGTCCTTGATGTCTGGCAGCTACTCAGCTTTTTGGTTATCGGGTCATCTTACGTATTCACTGAGCATGCGCGACTCGTTTCACCCTTCGCCATTTTCTCCTTCCGTTATTGGCTTAACAGGCCCCAATGCACACTGTCAATAAAAGAATCATAAACAAATGTTATTTTCTTAATCATGTAATTCTCTTGTTCACCACCCACGTCTACTCTATCCCATGTTATTATTATTTCTCTGAGCAAAAGCATTAACAACAGCAGCTTTCTTTTAAGTTCAAGCAAGCATATGCCGGGTATGTGGTACCTCATGACCACATGTTAGTCCATCTTGCGCATGGGTGAGAGCTTTTCCCTCTCAAAACGGGTTAGTCACCTTTTCTCTACATAATTCTGGTTTGCACATGCGCAAAGCGTTTTTCTGATTTAAAGCGGGATTTAGTTGCGTTGCATTTTATTCCATATTAATTAAGCATGAGTAAAGCTTTCTCCCCCTGTGTCGGTGTGTGGTGCGTATTAGGCTTGTCTCATCTGCAGTTCTAGTGGTTAGTAGAAGTTAATGAAGGATTGCTTCAAGCAAGTTTTGTTTTCTTGAATCCTTGCTCCATCACTGCTTGCACTGCCTCCAAGTTATGCCTACATTGGAAAATAATAAAACAATATTTTTCAAGGTCAGAGAAGATCATCTTCACACTGTAGGAGTTGAACATTTTATAATAAATATAAAAATGGAAAATACAAAGTTTAACAACAGTAGCTTAAAACTGTTAGAAAATAAAACAAATGCAAAAAAAGAAACCAAGAAATTATAGAAAGCAACACATAAGAAACCCCGGTGTAGGGCTGTGCATTTTACCTACTCTACACACAACCAGAGTTTATGTGCAAAAAAGGGTGAAGTTTGGCAGATTTCACATAGTTGGGCACAACATCTAGTCAGACCTTTTGCCCAGTCCTATTCTACTATTGGCCATGTACCATCTGCAGAGAGTCTGACCATCCGAAGGAGGAGTTACACATTGTAAATGTAAAATGTGATTTAAAAAAACACCGAAATTCCCTGAAAAACAAACAAAGATTTAAATGATACTACAGTGAGATATAGCAATTTTACCTTAACTTACCAATAAAAGAACACAAATACACTTGGAAAAACAAAGATAAAGTGACATTATAGTTCAGTATGGCAATAAGACTTCAACTTGTGCAAAAACAAAAGAAATTCACTGAAAAAACAAAGATTAAAGTGATGTTACATTGTGATACGGTAATTAGGTCTTACATTACCAAAATTAGAACAAAAATGCACTCATAGGTTAATGTGACATTATAGTTAGGTTTGGTAATAAGACGTTACATTATGTAAAACAAATAAATAGAAACCACTGAAAAACAAAGGTTAAAAATGATGTAATAGTTAGGCATGGTAATAAGATCTTAACTATACATTGTGCCTAATCATGCACTACTTAGGGCTCAAATACCACATCACTCATGATATGATAAATGACACCATTGATGATATCACTGATGTCAACTGAAATGACATCATTGACAACATCACTGAAGACATCATCAAAGCTACTGTAAGTCAAATTACTCTATAAGTCCATGGATCATTTTAAAAGCAAAGTTGAGAGTAAAGTGTTCACAATCATACACAGCTTAGAATCCTTTTATGTATATGTGTGCATGTCTAGAATGGAAATAACATAGCCCTGGAGACAATTCTGATTCAGTATGGAAAAGTTATATGGTGCACCCTTTACCTACCAGTAAAGGTTTGAGTGCAACCACTACTCCATATAAACAAGGTAGAGACTAAGAGCAACTAGTGTGGGGGTGTAGAAACACTTTTTGAGTAGATTGTGACTTAAATCCAAGGCATGTTACCAAAAATAAGTGCGAAATCCTAAAATTTGTATTTACAATAGATTAATCACCTGTTGATGTCTGGGCACCCACCCATGTTAAATGCTTGTCATAGAGTGCTTGAGGCAGTTCTTTAAATAAACCAGAGATTCATAAGTTGCAGAAAGTAGTTGCTAAGAAAATCAAAACATAGAGGTAAAAAATGCTTTTCCCCTAGGAAACTACAGACGCGGCAACAGCTGGAATTACTGAACAAAACTACCCCAAATTTGGTTAAAAAAAAGGTAGTGCTTGTATCAGAAAGCGACCTTTTTTAAAAATGGTGTAAATCCGTTCAGTAGTTGCTGAGAAGTTAGAAAAATAAAAGTTTTGATATCTGGGCGGAGCCTAAGTCCCGAGCACGAGCTTCACTGTGATTGCCTGTCAATATTTCAAACCAGGAAGTGTTGGCAGCCATCTTGTGCCCCGGTAACCGAGGCACAAGAAAACAGAAAAAGAAACACAAAAAACAAGAAAACACCGGGCCCCCTAGGCCTGCTCAGGGGATCCCACAAGGAACCCCAAGGCCCCTAAAAGTATTTTAAAGCATTTGTCCCTATAATTATAGCGTAAACTTGAACCAAGGGCATTATAGCACTTGACACGGAAATCAGCTCCCCTTACACAACAGTTTTTAAGCACAGTGTAACAAAGCGATTTGCACGGAATCACAAGATGCTGCACCTGAGCCGAGATTATAACCTAGTTACCCAGTTCTAACATCCGCAGCCCTAGCTGCAACGGGTGTGATATTAGGAGATTTGTCATATGAAAAAGCACTCCCTGAGCTGTGAATATGTAGTGCTTTCACCTGATATCGTCTGACTACATTACATTAGGCCACACCCGCTTGCCTGTCCAGCAGAATTATAGCACAAACTTGAACCAAGGGCATTATAGCGCTTCACACGGAAATCAGCTCCCCTTACACAACAGTTTTTAAGCACAGTGTAACGAAGCGATTTGCACGGAATCACAAGATGCTGCGCCTAAGCCGAGATTATAACCTAGTTACCCAGTTCCAACATCCGTAGCCATAGCAGCAATGGGTGTGATATTAGGAGATTTGTCATAAGAAGTAGCAATCCCTAAGCTGTGAATACGTAGTGCTTTCACCTGATATTGTCCGATTACATTACATTAGGCCACACTCGATTGCCTGTCCCGCATAATTATAGCGCAAACTTGAACCAAGGGCATTATAGCGCTTCATACAGAAGTCAGCTCCCCTTACACAACAGTTTTCAAGCACAGTGTAATGAAGCAATTTGCACGGAATCACAAGATGTTGCGCCTGAGCCGAGATTCTAACCTAGTTACCCAGTTCTAACATCCGCGGCCCTAGCCGCAATGGGTGTGATATTAGGAGATTTGTCATAAGAAGAAGCACTCCCTGAGCTGTAAATAGGTAGTGCTTTCACCTGATAGTGTCCGATTACATTACATTAGGCCACAACCGCTTGCCTGTCCCGCATAATTATAGCGCAAACTTGAACCAAGGGCATTATAGCGCTTCACATGGAAATCAGCTTCCCTTACACAACAGTTTTAAAGCACAGTGTAACAAAGCAATTTGCACGGAATCAGAAGATGCTGCGCCTGAGCCGAGATTCTAACCTAGTTACCCAGTTCTAACATCCGCAGCCCTAGCCGCAACGGGTGTGATATTAGGAGATTTGTCATAAGAAGAAGCACTCCCTGAGCTGTGAATACGTAGTGCTTTCACCTGATATTGTCCGATAACATTAGATTAGGCCACACCCGCTTGCCTGTCCTGCTTAATTAGAGCGCAAACTTGAGCCAAGGGCATTATAGCACTTCACACGGAAATCAGCTCTCCTTACACAACAGTTTTTAAGCACAGTGTAACAAAGCAATTTGCACGGAATCAGAAGATGCTGTGCCTGAGCCGAGATTCTAACCTAGTTTCCCAGTTCTAACATCCGCAGCCCTAGCCGCAACAGGTGTGATATTAGGAGATTTGTCATAAGAAGAAGCACTCCCTGAGCTGTGAGTATGTAGTGCTTTCACCTGATATTGTCCGATAAAATTACATTAGGCCACACCCGCTTGCCTGTCCTGCTTAATTAGAGCGCAAACTTGAGCCAAGGGCATTATAGCACTTCACACGGAAATCAGCTCTCCTACACAACAGTTTTTAAGCAGAGTGTAACAAAGCGATTTGCACGGAATCACAAGATGCTGCGCCTGAGCCGAAATTCTCACCTAGTTACCCAGTTCTAACATCCGCAGCCCTAGCTGCAATGGGTGTGATATTAGGAGATTTGTCATATGAAGAAGCACTCCCTGAGCTGGGAATACGTAGTGCTTTCACCTGATATTGTCTGATTACATTACATTAGGCCACACCCACTTGCCTGTCCCGCATAATTATAGCGCAAACTTGAACCAAGGGCATTATAGCGCTTCACATGGAAATCAGCTCCCCTTACACAACAGTTTTTAAGCACAGTGTAACGAACTCAGCGCCACCACAGCATCACTCAGCACCACAACAGCATCACTCAGCACCACCACAGCATCACTCAGGGCCACCACAGCATTACTCAGCACCACCACAGCATCTCTCAGCACCACCATTGCATCACTCAGCACCACCACAACATCACTCAGCACCACCACAGCATCACTCAGCACCACCATGGCATCACTCAGCACCACATCAGTATCACTCAGCATCGCCTTTGCACTAGTACACCACCATTTCATCATCACTCAGCAAGACCTGAGTATCATTCAGCATCACCTCAGCATCTTCTCCGCACCAGTCACCACCACCACCACCACCACCACTACCACCTCAGCATCCCTCAGCACCACCTCAGCCTGCTCTTGGAATCTGGCATCTGTTGATTCTCCCCTAGCGTCTGGCCACTGCTAGTGTTATAATACAGGTACTAGTTCCCAACCTTCACCCTCCGATTGTTTATGCCCCCTCAAAAAAAAGCTTTAACAAACAACCATTGAAATAGGCAGAAACAAGTTGCCAGCATTGTAAGAACAAAAGAAAACTGGGGACATTTTGTATTGTAAATACTTTTTTTAATATGGTCATTCAGTTGTACATAGTGTCTTCTTTGTCGTATATAAGGTAACAAAAATGCTTCTGACACGTTTTTATTAAAACTTTTCAGCAAGCTGCAGAGCAGCCACACTTCTCTACAGTACAGCTTAAAGACATTGGCAAAGTCAATAGCTCTGGCTAAACACTTATAAGGCCCCAAAGGTGAGACCTATTGGCTATGCCAATGCTTGCCAATCTGTGGGGGGGCCTCTAAGGCCCCCCCAAGCCCCGAGGACCGCAACCCCCTGGGCTTTCATTCATTATTTGCGGGGGGCACATGGCCCGCAGCAGCCCTGGGGACCACCACCCCCCAGGGCTTGTTTTTTTATTAAAAATTATACCTGTGTGGGGGGGCTCTAGCCCTCACACGCCCCAGGGACTGGCACCTCCCCAGGGCACAAAAATGCTAATTTGGGGGTCCATTATGAACCCCCGAGCCACTGGGACCACCACCTCCCCGGGGCTTTGCAATTGAAGGGAGAGGGGCCGCACGGCCCCCCTCCTGGAGACCGTGATAGCCCTGGGGACCGCCATCCCCCAGGGCCGGCTCCTGCAGTGTCCCGGGGTGTCCACCCCCGGGACACTGCTGCTTGCAATGACAGGGCAGGAGCCGCGCGGCTCCCACCCTGTCATTGCAAACTGCTTTGCTTCATTGAAGCGAGAGCAGGGAAACCTGCTCTCGCTTCAATGAAGCAAAGCAGATTGCTTTTCCACACGGAAAGCTGCTTGTTAGCCACTCCCCATGCGGAAAAGCAATGCTGGCTCCCGCTGGAGGCGGGGTGCCGGCTGGGACTATGGGGGCATTGGGGCTCCCCCCACGGTCCCCAAAGGAGATGGCCGGCCCTGGGGGATGGGGTCCCTGGGGCCAGAAGGGGCCCAGGTGGGCGGCCACATAGCCCCCCTCCCGAGTAAAAAAAAAACAACAAGGTAGAGCCCCTGGGGATGGGGTCCCTGGGGGTAACAGAAGCCTCAGGAGGGGGGCCACGCAGCCCCCTCCTTTGAAAAAATATTTAAAAAATATATATAGTGGCCATGCCCCGGGAGATGGGGTCCACGGGGCGGAAATGGCTTCTGGAGGGGGGTCGTGCGGTCCTCTTCCCTTTTAAAAAAAATTGAAATAAACCAATTAGGGGTCAGGCCCTGGGGGGATGGGGTCCCCAGGGCCCAAAAAAAAGGAAAGGAAGAGGGGGCCACACAGCCCCCATTCCAAAACAACATTTTTTTTAAAATCCGGCATCGCGCCAGAGGCCCCGCCCCCTCCCAGCAACACTATGCAAACGCACCTGTAGCGCATTTTAAGTTGGAGAATTAATTCCCCTACAATCCTGAGGGTCCCTGGGGGCGGAGTCTCAGTCCCCAGGGACCTCCTGGAGCCCTTGATGGCCCTGGGGACCGCCACACCCCAGGGCCGGCTCCTGCAATGTCCCTGGGTGCCCACCCCCAGGACATTGCTGTTTGCTATGGCAGGGTGGGAGCATGGCTCCCACACTGTCATAGCAAATTCTGCTTTGGTTTTTTAATGCGAGAGCAGGAAACCTGCTCTCGCTTCCAAAAACCAAAGCAGATTGCTTTTGCACAAAGGGAGCTGCATGTCAGCAGCTCCCCCTGTGCAAAAGCAATGCCGGCTACCGCAGGAGGCGGGGGGCCGGCAGGACCTTAAGGGCCTTGGGGCTCCCCCCACAGTCCCCAATGCTAAGGGCCTGCCCTGGGGCCAGAAGTGGCCCAGGGAGTGGGGCCATGCAGCCTCCCTCCCTCCCGCAAAATCAAAAAAGAAAAAAAATGTGGCCAAGCCACGGGGATGGGGTCCCTGGGGCCAGAAATGGACCAGGGGAGGGGGGCCACATGGCCCCTTCCTCACAAATATGAATAAAAAATTAAATAAAAACGAGGCCAGGCCTTGGGGGATGGGGTCCTCGGGGCCAATAGTGGCCAGGGGAGGGGGCCACGCAGCCCCCCTTCTGCGAAATCAAAAAAGAAAACAAAAATGAGGCCAAGCCCTGCGGGATGGGGTACCTGGGGCCAATAGTGGCCGATGGAAGGGGGGACACGTGGCCCCCTTCATGTTTGTTAAAAAGAAAATGCTCAGGCCCTGGGGAATGGGGTCCCTAGGGGCCAAAAAAAAGGAGGGCCACACAGCACCCCTTCCAAAAACAAAATTTAAAAAAGCTGGCATCACCCAGAGGCCCTGGCCCCTCCCTTCACCACTCTGCAAACACGCCCCCTGACATGTTCCAATTTGGGGAATTAAGGCCCTTGAATACTGAGGGTCCCTGGGGGCCAACAAGCCCCCCAGGTACCTCCAGTTAGCACCACACAGTTGGATTGCTGAGGGGTGGTCTGAGGCCACACCCCTTTTTACACCACTCTGCAAACGTGCCTCTTGGCGCACTGCTGGTGGGGCAATGAGGTCCTCTTGTGTCCTGAGGACCTCAGGACACAAGTGGACTTCATCCCCCGAGAAGCAGTGCGCCAGGAGCTACGTTTGCACTCTCAGCTATCCAGGTGTGTGGAACTTACTGGAGGTACCTGGTGGGTTCGTTGACCCCCAGGGACCCTCGGTATTCAAGGAGACTTAATCTACCAACTTAGAACATGCCAGGAGGGGCGTTTGCAGAGTGGTGGAGACAGGCCTGTGTCTATCTTTCAGCAATCCCACTATCTGGGACATACTGGAGGTATCAGGTAGGCTAGTTGGCCCCTAAGGACCCCAGCAGCGAAGGGGACTTTAATCCCCATTTAAGAGCGCACCAGGAAGTGCGCTTGCAGAGTGGTGAGGAAAGGGGGCGTAGCATGCTATGACAACTTAGCAATCCTGCTGTGTGGGACTTACTGGAGGTAATAGGAGGCATAGTTGGCCCCCAAGGATGTCTTTGGGGGCCAACTACCCCTCTTGTTACCTCCAGTAAGTACCACACAGTGGAATTGCTAAGATGTCTTCGGAGGCCATGCCCCTCTTTCTCCACCACTCTGCAAACGCAATTCCTGGGATGCTCTTGGATGGGGATTAAAGTCCCCTTCACTGCAAGTGTGCCTCCTGGCAGAGTACGGGTTGGGGGAAGAAGTCCAATTCATTCCTGAGGGACTTTGGGGGCAAGAAGTCTGTTTCTTCACTGCTCTTGCCTCATTCTGTACCTCTGTTGCTTCTTTCTGTACTTTTCTTGCCTCTTTCTGCAACCTTTGAGCCTCTTACAACACCTCTGTTGCTTATTGCTGCACTGCTCTTGCTTCTTTCTGTACCCCTCGTTTCTCTTCCTATACCCCTCTTGCCATTTCTGCACCCCTGTTCCCTCTTTCTGCACATTTCCTGCCTGTTTCTGTACCCCTCTTGCATATTTCTGCATCCCTGTTCCCTCTTTCTGCACATTTCCTGCCTGTTTCTGCACCTCTCTTGCCTCTATCTGTACCTCTGTTGCTTTTTTCTGCACTTCTCTTGCTCTTTCTGCACCGTTCACGCCTATTTCAGTACCTCTGTTGCTTATTTCTGCTCTTCTCTTTCTTCTTTCTGCCCCCTCCTGCCTCTTTCTGTACCCCTCTTGTCTCTTTGTGCACTTCTCCTGCCTTTTTCTACACCCCTCTTGCCACTTTCTGCACCTCTGTTGGTTCTTTCTGTGCTGCTCTACTTTCTTTCTGCGCCTCACTTGCCTCCTTCTGCACTCTCTTGCTTCTTTCTACACATCTGTTGCTTCTTTCAGCAATTCTCTTGCCTCTTTCTGTACTTCTCTTGCCTCTTTCTGTACCTCTGACTTAGAGGTAGTTTTAATCCCCCGGCCCTATTATGTACTAGAGCCTTACAGCAGAGGTCATGACAATCACAGGGGTCCCCCAACCCATAGTGTACCCTTGTGTATGTAGGTGTTTTCACTGTATTATAAGAGTCTTTCAGCATAGCACTGGCTCCGAGCCTGGTTAATCAGAGGCAGTTACCACCAGTACCAGTCAGGAAAAGATTGGGGGCACAGGATGACTTTGTAACAAGGCCTCTTTCTGCACCTCTGTTGGTTCTTTCTGCATATCTCTTGCTTCTTTCTGCACTTTTCTTCGTCTTTCTGCACTTCTGTTGCTTCTTTCTGCATTTCTCTTGCTTCTTTCTACACCTTTCTTCCTCTTTCTGCACATGTCCTACCTCTGTAGGCATAGTTAGAAATTAGCATTTAAAAAACCTTTGAAATTCACTGAAAAAAACATAGGTTTCTGGGACATTATAGTTAGGAATTAGCATTTAAAAATCCTTTGAAATTCACTGAAAAAACCATAGGATTCAGGGATATTATAGTTAGAAATTATCATTTAAAAAACCTTAGAAATTCACTGAAAAAACACATGTTTCAGGGACCTTACAGTTAGAAATTATCATTTAAAAAACCTTAGAAATTCACTCAAAAAAACACAGGTTTCAGGGACGTTATAGTTAGTTGGACATTTCACTCGTACAAAACCAAAGAAATTCGGCCGTTATAGTTAGTTGAGCTAAGTACAACTTGCTGCCCTGCAATGCACTGCTGAGGACGTCACATATTACATCATTCATGACATGGTCAGTGACATCACTGATGACATCATTGATGACATCACTGATGACATCATCCAGTGACTGTGTGTTTCTGTAAAGTTTTAAAATGTGTTATATATATATATATAGGCCAAGGTGTATTGAAGAATGAGTGGGTGTGTGACTGTGAATGGATGATTTTAAATGCTAATTTCTAAATATGCCTACAAAGGTAGGACATGTGCAGAAAGAGGAAGAAAGGCACAGAAAGAAGCAAGAGAAATGCAGAAATAGGCAGCAAAAGTCCAGAAAGTGGAAGAGAGGTGCAGAAAGAAGCAAGAGAAGTTTAGAAAGAAGCAACAGAGGTGCAGAAAGAGGGTAGAGGGGTGCAGAAATAGAGAAGAGAGGTGTTGAAAGAGGAAAGAAGGGTATAGAAAGAGGCAAGAGACATGCAGAAAGAAGCAACAGAGTTGCAGAAAGAGGCAAGAGAAGCTCAGAAAGAGGATGCAGAGGTGCATAAACAGGCAAAAGAGGTACAGAAAAAGGGAACAGGGGTGCAGAAAGAGAGAAGAGGGGTGCCCAAAGAGGCAAGAAGGGTGCAGAAATTTACAAGAGAGGTGCAGAAAGAAGCAAGAGCAGTGCAGTAAAAAATGACAGAGGTGCAGAAGGAGGCATGGGGGTACAGAAAAAGGCAAAAGAAGAGCAAAAACAAACAAAAGAGATGCAGAAAGAGACTAGAGGGGTGCAGAACGAGGCAAGACAGGTGCAGAAAGAGGCAAGAGTGGTGCACCTAGAGGGAAGAAGGGAGCAGAAAGAGGCAAGTGGGGTGAAGAAAGAAGCAAGAGAGGTGTAGAAAGAAGCAAGAGAAGTGCAGAAAGAAACAACAGAGGTGCAGAAAGAAGCAAGAGCAGTGCAGAAAGAACCAACAGAGGTGGAGAAAGAGGCAAGAGGGGTGCAGAAAGAGGAAAGAGAGGTGCAGAAAGAGGGAAGAGAGGTGTAGAAAGAGGGAAGAAGGGTATAGAAAGAGGCAAGAGAAATGCAGAAAGAAGCACCAGAGGTGCAGAAAGAGGCAAGATGAGTGCAGAAAGTGGAAGAGATGTGCAAAAAGCAACAGAGGTGCAGAAGGAGGGAAGAGAAGTACAGAAAGAGGCAAGTGCAGTGCAGAAAGAACCAAGAGACGTGCAGGAAAAGGGAAGAAGGGTGCAGAAAGAAGCACTAGCGGTGCAGAAAGAAGGAAGAGATGTGTATAAAAAAGCTACAGAGGTGCTGAAAGAGGCACGAAAAGTGCAGAAAGAGGAAAGAGAAGTGCAGAAAGAAGCAACAGAGATACAGAAAGAGGCAAGAGCAGTGCAGAAAGAGGGAAGAGAGGTGTAGAAACATGCATGCGAGTTGCACACAGAGGGAAGAAGGGTGCAGAAAGAGGCAAGAGGGGTGCAGAAAGAAGCAAGTGAGGTGCAGAAAGGCAAGAGAGGTGCAGAAACAGGCAAGCGATGTGCAGAAACAGGCAAAAGAAGTACAGAAAGAGGCAAGAGAATTGCTGAAAGAAGCAACAGAGGTGTAAAAAGAAGCAAGATAAGTGCGGAAAGAGGCAAGTGAGAGCAGAAAGAGGCAAGAGAATTGCTGAAAGAAGCCACAGAGGTGTAGAAAGAAGCAAAAGAAGTGCAGAAAGAGGCAAGTGAGATGCAGAAAGTGGCAAGAGAGGCACAGAAAGAAGCATGGGAAGTGCCGAATAAAGCAACAGGGGTGCAGAAAGAGGCAAAAGAGTTGCAGAAACAGGGAAGAGAGGTGCAGAAAAAGGGAACAGGGGTGCTGAAAGAAGCAAGAGAGGTACAGAAAGAGGGTAGAAGGGTGCAGAAAGAGGCAAGAGGAGTGCAGAAAGAAGCAACAGAAGTGCAGAAAGAAGCAACAGAAGTACAGAAAGAGGCAAGAGGGGGAAATCAGCAAGACCGAGATAGCACAAGCCATCTCCAGACTCCCCCACAATAAAACTCCAGGAAAGGACAGCTTCCCTGTGGAGTTCTACAATTGAGCAGGAGGGGACGTCAACAACTCCCTCCGCAAATCCGGTCAGTTAGGTTCCCTTGGCTCCATCTCTAACAGTGCAGTGAGAGTGGTCCTGTCCAAACTGGGGAAGGATACCCGCTATGTGGCAACTACAGACCCATCTCCTTACTAAATGGGGGCATAAAACTTCTTGCTGATGACCCCTCTCTGTAAGGTTAATCTGACCTTAATTCACCACACAAAGGAATTCACCTCCAGGAACCACATCCGTACTCTCGCCCACACCCATTTGACATCTGATTGCCTACCGGAAAAGGCTCTTGCCCTTTACCTAGACACAGAGAAGACGTTCGATAGAATTGAGAGGGGGCAACCTTGTGACAATTTGTTCTGGGGAAGGAATTTATTAAGAAGGTCCGCTGGCTTTACAACTCCCCTACTGCTCAGGTTAACTGCGGCAACTTCTTGTCAGATCCATTCCCGATTGGGAAAAGGACTCACAAGGGCTGTCTGCTATCGCCCCTGCTGTTCCTCCTGGCCATGGAGCCCCTTGCGGCCACTGTTCATCAATCCCCACTCCTGTCCCCCTTCTAGAAAGGACATCTACGATATATCTGTATGCGGATGACATACTCCTCACCCTCACAGACTTCCATCATTCTCTTCTGGCTTTGCTGGGTATCATAGCTGACTTTGCTACACAGTCGGGTAATTGGATGATTTGGGGCAAGAGCGAGGCACTGTCTCTTTTGTGAGGGACCACACGAGTGGCAATCCATGGCTATCTCTTCCGCTGGACACAGTCAAGTCTCAACTCCCTGGGCATTTATATCAACTAGAGTCTGGACCATATGTTGGCAGACAATCTCAATCCCCTAACTGCCCACATGAAATTAGACTTTGCAAAGTGGTCTCAACTTGGTCTATACATGTGGGGGGAGGGTACAGGCAGTACAAATGGTCATGCTTAAGTGGTACACCTATGCCCGTGGCATGCTGTCTCGCTTGGTCCCACTGTCCACAATACACTCTGTGGATGCAGGAATTTGCTCTTTTGTCTGGGGTCCTACTGCCCCTGTCTAACTTATGCCAAACTCCTGGAGGTACTCGTCCATTGAATTATGGAGGCCCGTTTCTGCCTCTTCAAGACACTGCATGATTGGCACTGGACCCCTGTGAAATTGCGACAGGCAGGCCTGTTGCTCCATGCAACCTAATGGCGTTGCCCTAATGCCTGCTGTAATCTATTGTACGTCCTCTGAGATTGCCCCTCGATTCAGCCGTTCTGGGATGCAGTGGGGACTACGTTGTCTGAGACTCTGCCAATCAAGACCCCCTTCCCTTGATCTTTTTACATGACAATAGGGACTCCCTGGACCTCTCGCACCTTCAGCTTAATCTATTGCATACGGCCCTTGCCACATCCAAGATATGCATTCTTCGCCACTGGTGCTTTCCCCACCCTTCCCGCAAGGAGTTTCTGGTGGCAGTATGCCATGCGGCCTTCCATAAATGTATCCATAATCTCCAGGACAGAGTGGAGATCTTCCTCCAGATGTGGCCCCCTTCCTCCGGGATATTGCACATAGATTTTTGGCCCTACACATGACCCTCTCCCCACCCGACATTCCACCTGGAGGATGCGTCGAGACTTGTCCATTGCCATTGACTGTATGGCTCCCTTCGGGCACCGCCTCAATCCTATGGCCCTCTTTCACCTCCACTGTCTTCTCTTTCTTCACCTTCTCATCCTTCTTCTCTTTTGTGGTCTCCCTTCCTCCCTTTAGACACGTCACACATAATCCTAAATGGACCACTCTCCTTATGGCTTGTCTCTGTAACATGGCCCCGCCCCCTTCCTGGGAATATGTAGCCTCATTAGATGATATGTGTCCTGAATTGTGGTTTTATTTGCACCATCTGAGCCTACAGATATTCATGGCCAATGTCTAGTGACTTTGTTGTCATGTTGTCATTTTTTCCCTCAACTTCCACTTCTCCCTCTGTATTGCATTCCTTTGGTTTTTCAATAAAGAATTGCAAAACGAAAAAAGAATAATTGAGGAGTTGCTGGATGTGTAGAGGAGGTGGAATGGGTAGGGATTTCACGACATAAACATATACCTAATATTTTCTCAATGCTATATGTCACTTACTGTCTCTTTTCACCCCGAGCCGTGAGTTTTACATTGTTGTCATGGAGGTCAATGGTGTGCCTTGAGGGTGCATAGATGGTAGTCCTGACACATTTTCCAGGTCCATCCGTTATGACTGCCCCAGTCCAGGTTTTCTCTTTGAATTCTGGGAATTGGTGGCTTGTTTATTCCATCATAAAAACAGGACTACAGTTCTCAGAATTCAAATGAAAGAAACTGGACTGGAGCTGCACATCACACATGGACCTGGGGAACTTGGCCGTTATGGGTTGGGAGTGATCCAGGATAGTCATAGGATAGTAAGCATTGGGCAGCCTCTAATAATACTCTACATCCAGTGTTCTCACCACCTGGAACAATACAGATTATTGGATGAGAGACTCCTGCTGCTAGGGTGTCTTAAAGAACTGGTGGAAAGATTCAGAGGCGTTACTTCACAGCAGTTGAAGTAAGGATCCTTCATCCACCTGCAACACAGGTAAAGTCAGACAAGGCCAAGCTGGAAGATGCAAGTGATCAAGGCTGAGCTAGACAGGGAAGTGGAGACATGTCGCACCTGAGGCCTGTGCAGAGCCATTAAGGGGTGCCTCTGGTGGACGACGACATATTCAACAGCAACGAGATAAGTCGGACCTCAAGTGGCAATAACGTATCTGAGGCGACCCATCAAAGCAGTGATGCAAACCCACCCAGAGAGTTCATCCATGAACATCTAGAGTGGCCCACAAGGTTTGCACAGCAGCTGTAGTTCTTTATCCTTACCAGGGGTGAGGGCAAACTGACAGGCCACTCAGTGCACTCCAAAGAGAAACAGAACTTGACTGTGCACGGAAGAAGGTAGTGGTGATGCCCAATGTCACAGAAACAGATAATTAAACAATATAGCATAGTAGCTTCCTGAGATCCAAAGTGTTGGCGGAGTGACATATTATGTACCATTGTGCCCCATGCAAATGTACACTAGCTGACTGTAATGAGAGGCAAAAGATGGGGGGTCTGCACAGCTCCAGCATAACTGCTTGCATAAATATGCCTTCCTCAAGCCTGACAAACCAAGGGACTCCAAAGACCAAGCAATCAGGGTCCTGCGACAACCACCTTCAGAGGAACAGTCATTTACCAAACTACTAGCAGCAGTTAGAGAGTCTAGACATGCTTTGGAAAAAGCAATTGACTTGGTCTCCACAGAAGTGTACTATATGATAACTGATTTTAAGGATTGGCACAGCAGAATGGTAATTTCGTTTTTGTAAACACAAAATAAACCCTGGGTCTATTGAATTGGAAGAATGCTAATGGGGTGTCCTTTTTATAGGACAGTTTCCCTCAGCCACCCAGAGTGACATGCTTCATCGGGGGGGGGGGTTACCGCACTATGAACATAGTCATAGTGTGGGCTACAACCCTCTCTCTGAGAGGGAGGAGCTCAGGGATGTTTTGTGTGTGTACAAGAGGTATACAGCAGAACGGTTCACCAAAGAAAATGTGGATTCCATCAAGGCCTTCAGGCCTCAGTGAAACATCTGCAAATGGACAAATAAATAATTGGAGGATACAAGGTTAGGGAATGACGCAACAACATCTGGAACTCTGGAAAATGAAAGTGCTGAAACCCAAGGGGCCCGATTCACAGAACTAACTTAAGACAAAATCCTAAACTTACTACCATTTTGGTATTCACAGAAGGCACTTACTCATTTTGGTATTCACAGAAGGCACTTACTCATTTCGGTATTCACAGAAGTTAGGACTACTAAATTGACAAAAATCCTAATTTTAAGACTTTCGGTATTCACAGAAGACATTTAGGAGTCCTAAAGTTAGGAGTCCTAACTATACTACTACTAAACTGAGAAAAATCCTAATTTTAAGACTTTCGGTATTCACAGACGGCATTTAGGAGTCCTAAAGTTAGGACTCCTAACTTCTGAGAATACCGAAATGAGTAAGTGCCTTCTGTGAATACCAAAATGAGTAAGTGCCTTCTGTGAATACCAAAATGGTAGTAAGTTTAGGATTTTGTCTTAAGTTAGTTCTGTGAATCGGGCCCAAGGTCCTTTCATATTCCTTCTCAGTCAAGCAGATGCACAGAGCATCAGCCCGTTAGTGCCAAACCACTACATTTCAGGGACATAGATGCAATTGTGCAGGAAGCTATACAAAAATAAATCATTACTTATAAGAATGCAAAGGTGTTGCTGTTTCCTGATTTTAGTCTAGCTGTTCAAACCCCATAGAGAAGCTTCAAGGGAATGAAAAGGACACCCTGGAAGAGGAATGTGAAAAACATGATGCTCTTTCCTGCTCACCAGAGAGTAACCGCAGGAGGAACATCCTGCCATTTTGTGACACCAAAGGATGCCTGGGATGGTTGGAGGGATGGCAACACGCACTTGCAGAAAAAGGTGCCTCCACACGTGGGAGTTGGGATGCTCTTACAAATTATAAAGCAACACCACCTGATGAAATCGATTTTGCTGGGAAGTGTCAAAAATATGATGGACTCTGCTAGAGGGTGCCATGATGGACATCAGTGATTGCCAGAAGAGTAGGCTGTTCTCGACTTACTGCTGTCATCCATTATGCACTGGACACTTCCTGAATGGCAGTGGCGAGGAAACATTGAGAGCCTACCCAAACTGATGCTGTATCGGCAACTCCAGAGGCCCACTGTGACACTGACAAGGCCTGCCGACACTGTAATGTGTACTGGTATGTAGCCAAACGTCTGAGCCTTTTTCGACATAAAAGAATTGACACTAATCACATATCCATGACAAAGTGGGCAGAAATGGGGAAATAAGTGGGAGGCTTTGTTCAACCTGACACATTTTGGAGGCATATCATCAATGCCCGGCGATAATTATCGCTAAGCGCACTTAGCGCTAGGATAATTATCACTGGGTAATGTGGAATTTTATCGCTGAGATAGCGTGCTATTAGCAACGCTTATCTCAAATGCGATAAAATTCCAAGCGCTAACTGCCAAATGTGAGATTATCCCTGGAAATCCAGCGATAATCTCACAAAGTTTGTCGATAGCTTGATGATAGGGCAAGGCATACTTAGCCATGATATCCACCTTACAAAGGATATCATGGCTAAGTCAGTCTTGAAGCAGGCGTAAGGAAAGTAACGATAACAGAGGTTATCACTACTTTGCTTGTCGCTCTGCAGGTTAGCGTGCCCATTGATAATTGGAGAAATGTCGCTTAGTGACATTTCTCCAGTTATGTCAGGGCAGGAACACCCACTTTGCATCTCATTAGAGATGCAAAGCTGGGCGTTCAGAAAACAAGCGCTAATGCAAGGATTCACGTGATAGCGTGACCTTGCTGATTAGGCGATAAAATTATCACCGCTTTTCGTCCGAAACCGAATGCAAAAGCGGCGATAAGTTTTTTATCGCCTCCTTGATGATATGCCCCTTGGTGTTAGCTATGATTTAGCGATACTAAGTTGATCTTTTTACAAAATGGGTGGGTCAACAGATGCTGTAATGGTGAATTCAGTTTTGTCAACACCCTTCTGTCCCACTGAATCATGGTATCTGACAGAGTTATCCATTATCGCCTCTATCTGTCGCACTGACAGATGAGGCTCTTGCCTGCTGGGTTATGGGAGAATTAGGTGTTATTTGTTACAGAGATGCCAGCGCTGCCTCTGTTATAAGGCCCAATTAATAAGAGATTTCTACAGAAAATTTGATATTGGCAGTAAGACACTTGACAACTGTATCCAAAAACTTACACTGGTCAACAGAAATTCAGCTGTCGAATGCCTGTACGATAGCATCACTACAAGTTTTCAGACGGACGGCGCTAGAACACAGAGGGCCAAGGACCACCCCAGATATTACATCACTGATGACATATGTGTCTTTCTGAAAAAAAATATTTGTAATATATGTATAGCTACAAATTAATGGAAGAAGACATGGGTAAATAAGTGTCTAAATACAGTGATGTAATATCTGACGTCATCAGCAGAGGATTGCGGTTGCGTGAGTTATAGTTGCCTGCACTAACTATAACGGGGGAATTTCAATGGTTTTTCACGAGTGAAATGTCCAGCTAACTATAACATGTGTGAAACCTATGGTTTTTTAAGTGAATTTGCAAGGTTTTTTAAATGCTAATTCCTAACTATAACGTGTGTGAAACCTATGGTTTTTTCAGCGACCGCCACTCTATTACAAGGATGATGTCATCAGTGATGTCATGAGTGATGCCACTGACCATGTCATGAGTGATGTAATATGTGACGTCATGAGCAGAGGATTGCGGGCACGCGAGTTATTGTTATCTCAAGAGATATATATTACCTACTGGCAGTCGCCAGTAGGTAGTTATAGTTAGGACCTAGTTTACATAGGAAAAGCATGTTTTGATTTACCAATAACTTTGGCACTGTTTAAAGAATCATCGCAACATTTTCAAAACAAATGGGATGGTCAAGTCAGCTTCTGTCTTGAAAATTTTGGAATGATCTTTCATGTGGCGGCCGAGAAAAAGGGGGGTCCCAAAACGTTTTTTCTCCATGTTAATTTCCATCGGAAACTGCTGAACGGAATTACACAGAAATTTGGGAGAAAGGTAGCTCTTGGTCCAGAGAGCACTCTTTTGTGTTAAGTGGTGTAAATCCAATCAGTAGTTTCTGAGAAATTTGAAGATTTCTCAAATATACAACTGTGGCCGTAGTGGATCCGCGAACCCTCCAGATCTCGTGCCTGAGATCAGATTGGCTACCAACACTTCAAACCAGAAAGTGTTGGCAGCCATCTTGTGACTTGGTTGAACCGAGTCAAAAGAAAAAACATTAAAAAACAAGAAAAGCGGGCAAGGTATAAACACCCTGACCCCCTAGACCTGTGGGCCCCCCAGGGCCCAAATAAAGAATGTAACATTTTTTATGGGTGGGATTCATGGTGGATCTACGAATCGGGCTAAAATAGTTTTTTAAAACAAAGCGGGGGCTCCCGTGCTTTGTTAATTTTAGGCCTCTGGATGGGCCAGGTCCCAGGGGCAACTAGAAATAAAGATGCGGGGGCCCGCGTGGACCGCCACAGCCTCTGGGACTACCACCTTTCCTCGGGCTATAATGAAAGAAGTTGCATGGGGGTTCTAGCACCCCCCATGCAGCCTTGGGGCTCACCATCTCCCCAGGGCTAGAATAGAAAAATGCAGGAGGCTATTTTCAAAATGGGAGGCCGGGAATGGCCCATGGGACCATCACCCGCAGGGTCAGCTCCAGCAATGTCCTGGGCTGCCCACCCCAGGGACATTGCCATTTGCTATGGGATGGTCGGAGCACTGCTCCTGCCATCACATAGCAAAGAAGTGTGCTCTGCTTTGAACAAGCAAGAGCACTTTGCTCTCACTTGGTCAAAGCAAAGCACACTTTGCTTTTTACGCCCAGGGAGCTGCATCTTAGCAGCTCCCTGGGGGTAAAAAGCAATGGCAGCTCCCGCAGGAGGTGGGAGCCAGCTGGGACTGCGGTGGCCTTTAGGCTGCCCCCATAGTCCCCAACCAGCTAGCCATGCCCCAGGTGATGCGATCCCTGGGGCCGAAAATGGCTGCCCCCTCCATTCTTTTAATTTAAAAAAGAAATGGCCAGGCTCAGGGGGATGGGGTTCCCAGGGCCGAAATCGGCCTGGGGAGGAAGCCGTGTGGCCCCCTATCTTACAATTAATTAAAATAAAAAAAGAAATGGCCTGGCCCGGGTGATGGGGACCCCAGGGACAGCAATGGCCCAGGAGGCGGGCCACGCTGCTGCTCTCCCGTTATAAATCAACATATAAAAATAGGCCTAGCCCTGGGGATGGGGTTCCCATGGCCGAAATTAGCCTTGAGAAGGGGCCACACTGCCCTCCTTTTTATTTTTACTTAAAAAAATAAGGCCACAGAGCCCCCTTCCTAAAATAAAAAAATGAAGCTGGCAACTCGCCATAGGCCCTGCTCCCTCTCTGCAAACGCGCCTCCTGGTGCACTCTTGGTTGGGGGATGAAGTCCCCTTTGCTGGTGAGGGTGCTTTGGGGCCAACTACCCCAACTGTTACCTCCAGTGAGCCCCACGCAGTTGGATTGCTGAGCGGTGGTCAGAGTATACGCCCCTTTTTCCACCACTCTGCAAATGTGCCTCTCGGTGCACTGCTGGTGGAGTGATGAGGTCCCTTTGTGTCCTTAGGGCCCCAGAGCTAAAGTGAACTTCATCCACCAAGCACCAGTGCACCAGGAGGCGTGTTTACAGAGTGGTGGAGAAAAGTGGACATGGCCTCTGACCACTTCTCTGCAATCCAGCTGTGTGGGGCTTACTGTAGTTAACAGGAGGGCTAGTTGGCCCCTAGGTACTCTCAAGAGGCAAGGGGATGTCATCCCCCAAATAGTAGTGCACCAGGAGGGGCGTTTGCAGAGTGGTGGAGAAGGGGGCATGGCCTACTAACACCTCTCAGCAATCTCACTGTGTGAGACTTACTGGAGGACACAGGTGGGCTAGTTGGCCCCTAAGGATCCTCAGCAGCGAAGGGGACTTCATCCCCCAATCAAGAGTGCGCCAGGAGGTGCATTTGCAGAGTGGTGGAGAAAGGGGGCATGGCCTTCTATCCTAGTAACTTAGTAATCCTGCTGTATGGGACTTACCATAGGTAATAGGAGGTGTAATAGGCCCCCGTCCTTGGGGGTCAACTACCCCTCCTGTTACCTCCAGTAAGTCCCACACAGCAGGATTGCTTAGAATTCGTCACAAGCCACGCCCCCTTTCTCCACCACTCTGCAAATGTGCTTTCCGGTGCACTACCAGTTGGGGGATAAAGTCCCCTTGGCTCCAGAGGGACCTTGGGGGCTAAGAAGACCTCCTGGTACCTCCTGTAAGTCCTACGCAGCAAAACTCCAGAGAGATGGTTGGAGGCCCAGCCCCCTTTCTTCATCACTCTGCAAACATGACGGCTAGTTAAAAAAACATTCGAAATTCACTAAAAAACAAAGGTTACAAGAACGTTATTGTTGGCAAATAGAATTTAAAAAACCTTAAAAATTCACTAAAAAACAAAGTTTGGGGGCAGGGCTTGGCACCAGCCAAGATGGCCACGCAAACTGAGAGCTCCGTGAGAGCCCTCTTGCATCCGCCTTAAATCCGGTATATATTCACCCGACCCTTCTGCTGAAGGGAACTCCGGGGTGTCCCACTAAAGAAATCAGCGACTGCGGGCCAAAATCGCAAGAAAGAAAGGAGATTCCAGGTGGCTGAGAGTTTCATGGCCTACGCGACTGCAGACCAGACTGTGGAGGGCGGCCCATGGAGGCTGAGATTTGTGCTCCAGATGCTGAGGCGGCTGGTGCAGGGGGCCTGGGATGGTATGGAGGCTGGAACAAAGGACTTTCACCTGGGGGTGGCGGAAGTCAGAGCCACCTGCAAAACTGATGGAGACTGGTGCCTCGCCTCTTCCGCGATCGGGAGTGTGGTTTCTCCCGCCCCCCCTTGGCACAACGAGCTTCAATTTGTGCGAGAGAGGCTCCTGGTGTGGACCGGGCCCCATTGACCAGGCAGACCATAGGAGTGGACCCGTCTGGGGCCGTGGGGACCTTACGACTGCCATGCTCCCCTCTCCACAAAGGGTGAAAGTGAGTGAGACAGTGCGGACTAGGTGCGGGGACGCTCTGACCCTGCGTTGCCCCTCTTGCTTAGTGGCCCCAAGACTAGACTGCATGCCTGGGTGTGACCTCTGTGCAATGCTGGAAAGTCGACCCTACAGGCCCCAGTGGGCCTGGTGTAGCATGGGATGGATGAGGGAAGGTCCCAGAATCACACCATAAGTGAAATGGGAAACACCTAACGAAAATGTAAAGTGGCAGCATAGTGGCAAGTGGAAAGGGTGCGGATACCTGCGCTGTTGGGCCAAAAACAACTTATACTAGTGTCAGTGGTGGAAGGGGCCCAAGGGTCAATACACGTTTGGTAGCACAGAGTGCAATACGACACCAAACAGAAACGGGCGAGGAAGGATCCCTGGGAGATGGCTGTATAAGTCGAATAAGCATAGTGATAACAGCGGCGATAATACGTCCAAAAGGGGTGCCAGTGCCCCAAACGAACAAACTTGACAAATATGCTGTGCCCAGACAGACGTCAGTAGAGGGGGCAGAAGCATTGGGGAACTATGACACTGTGGAGCCCTCGTTGGGGGCCATATTGACTGCGATCCAGGACCTCGGAACAACTCTTGAGTCTAGAATTGACAGAGTCACTATAGAGGTAACCTCATCCAGGCAGAGATGAATAAAACCTCTGAAAAGGTAGCAATCGCAGAAACAACCATCAGTGATCTCCAAACTGCCACCCGGAAACTGGAGGAAAAAGTACAACGATTGTCCAGCAGCACAAAATGATGGCCGCAATGTTGGAGGACCAGGAGGGGAGGTCCCGTAGAAACAACAATAGGGTGGTGGGGGTGCCCGAGGGGATAGAGGGTTCCTCAATGGACCTTTTCCTAGAAGACCTTATCTTTAACCAACTGAAAACCAAGCGCCTCTCCAATTTCTTTTCATTGAACTTGACATAGGGCACCAGTGCCTCCATCAAAACCAGCCCCCCCCGAACCATCATAGCCAGAGTACTAAATTATCGGGACCGAGATGCTATCCTACAGTATGCCTGCACAAGGGGAGACCTGCACCATCAGAACACAACAATCAGGTTTTTCCCAGACTTTACCCTGCTGGTGCATCGAGAGCAACATACCTTTGATGAGGTAAAGATGGCAATGAGGGCAGAGAACATTAAGTAGATGATGTTGTTCCCGGCCAAACTCAGGGTGTTGGACAATGGCAGGCCCTGGTACTTCAGGATGCCCGGGGGAGGTGTGGAACTGGCTCGAGGGAGGAGGGGCAGCCGGGCCACCGCGGCACCAGGAGCGGAATAGTCGGCAGCATGCATTAATTCATGGGACATCCTCCAGAGGGAGCTCTCTGGGTATACACTCAAATGACCAATAAGAAGTGGAAATGGGGGGCCCGGATCGAAAATGCAGACCTGAAGCCACAGGCATAACTGGTAAGAAAGAATACCGATGAATAATCTACCATGATCTCGCCACTGGCCAATCATACCTATGCAGGATACGTAAGTGACGTCTCCGAAGGGACATGAACACATGCTATTGATACCATAGACATTGGGATGCGTGAGTCCCGTGATATAAACAAAGGAGGCAGAGCCAGCCTACCCTGTTAAGCAGAAATGATTAAGTTGGGGCTACAGGCGCTCTGCAAATTGGGGCAGAGGGTAGTTTTAGACCTACAGTGCAGAGTAGCAGGGTGAGGGGTGTTTACAATTGGGGAACAGCTAAACAATGGTGTGTTATGTCAATTTTATGAAAAGGTTTGTTATAATGTTCAGTACACCACAAGACAAGAAATAGACAGCTCCGGTACAGGGAGGCAGGGGGGTTGGGAGATGGGAGGGGGAGGGAGAAGCCAGGGTACACAACAAACCACCAATGGCATCTTGATCCCTGAACATGTTGAAAGTTCTAACGTGGAATGTCAATGGCTTACGCTATAAAATTAAATGTACCATGGTCTTACAATAACTGCACAGACAATCCCCAGACCTCGTATTACTGCAGAAGACACATCTGAGGGGAAATCACTACCTATCACTCAACAGATTTGGGTATAACATGTGGGTTTCACATTAGGCTCTAGAGGAGTGTTGATCCTAGCCAAGCAGTCAATCTCGTTCATGCTGGGCCGTTCCTGGCAAGACCCCGCAGGCAGATATGTGGCAATCACCAGGAACTAGGAGGGCCAATTCTTAACATATGATCCGCTTGCCAGTTGACTGACTGACCTGATAAGAGTGGTCAGAGCGCGCGGCGCTTATTGCTGCTGCTTTGCCGTTCGTGAGGCGTTTTTAAATTTCCCCGTTCTGTATTTATTTTAATTGTGTTTATCTTTGCCCTTGTTTTTATACTGCTGTCCACTTACCTGCACAATAATTGGTTATTCACCGCGCTTTTGCGGGTCCTTTCCCTGACACTCGGTACTTTGGCGGCCATATTGGGGAGTCAAGGACGGTGTAGCGTCACAAGGACGCTTGACCTCTTTTTAAGAAGGTCATGTGGACGCGCAGCGGATACGCGCAGCGGGTACGCCGGATCCCCGCCGGAGTCACGCCAGAGTCCAGCCCGTCTGTGCCCGTCTGTGCCCGTCTGTGCCCGTCCGGGCCCAGACGGGCCAAGGGCCAGGTCTCCTGGACAAATTGCCTGAAATAAGGATAAAATACTCACGTGAGGAGTTCTTGTCACTACGTCCCCTGAAAGATACAACTTGTAAGTACATCTACAAAGGTCCTAAAATATTCTCT
Organism: Triturus cristatus; assembly: GCF_964204655.1. Lineage (NCBI taxonomy): Eukaryota > Metazoa > Chordata > Amphibia > Caudata > Salamandridae > Triturus > Triturus cristatus. Next base: position 906,382,629 of record NC_140590.1, on the reverse strand, counting down.
GGCTGTAGGATTTGTCAGACAACCCAGTCAGCGAAGGGTAGGAACGCCCTGTCTATGGCCCTGCTGAATTGTAGATCTCTCCCTTGCCATTCATTAGAAATTAATTTTCTTATAGAAGATCTTGATTTAGATGTGTTGTTTCTGACGGAAACGTGGATTACATCGTGTGCTGGGGTTGACATAGTTCGAGCCCTCCCCCCAGGCTTTCTAATATACCATTTGGACAGGCCTGTGGGGCGAGGGGGCGGCATTGCCATTATATATAGAGATACTTTTGTGTGTAGGTCTCAGCCCGGTGGGGTGCTCGATTGCAAGAGCTGTCAGTTCTCCCTACGGATCTCTCCTACGGTGTCGGTGTCAGGGTTATTGGTCTATCGCCCTCCAGGCTGTGTAGGCAATTTCGTCAGTTCGCTGATGGAAACAGTCACGCATTTGGCCTCTTCCACGGCCAATTTTATGGCGTTAGGAGACTTTAATCTCCATTTTAATGATCCGGCGGATCTAATAGCGGTAGACCTGCAGTGTGATCTCAAAGTCTATGAGCTGAGTCTAATTAATTCGGAAGCTACGCACAATAGGGGCCATTTGCTGGATCCCATTTTTTCTAATATGCTACATCTTAGGTCTTTGCCCCCTTATCCTCTCCCGTGGTCAGATCATTTCTTGGTCCCTTTTACTTGGCAAATGGAACTAATGCCCACCCCCCTCCCGAGGGTTCACACATTGTAGAGAGCTTGGTCTAGGCTATTTGGTTGACAACTGGATTACTACTCTAGAAGGTATGCGTCCTTCTCCAGTTTTGGACCCGGTAATCGCTGACTCGAACCTTAATCAGGGGTTGTCCAGCTCTCTTGATGTCATTCTCCCTAAAAAGAGAGTGCTAAAAAGGGAGAAGAGGATGGGTTCTGCCCCATGGTACACTCCTGAGTTGAGATCTCAGGAGGGGATGCAAGAAGTTGGAGAGGGCATGGAGAAAGGAAGGGGTGGAAGCTAGACGAGAGGAGTATCGCTCGGCAATCAGGGTGTATAAATCTGCCCTTCGTCGTGCTAAGGCTCAATTTTTTGAGGAGAGAATAAAAAGCTCCTCTAACTCCTCTAGAGAGACTTTTAGAGTGGTAAAGGAACTTCTTAAAGTTCCCGAGCCCCTGGTAACTCATGACAGCCCTGGTGAGAAATGCAAGGAGCTGGCAAACTACTTCAATATGAAAATAGAAAACATTCTAAGTTCCTTGCCTCAGGATGTCCAGAGAGTAGACATGGGCAGTCAGTCTCGGGGAGTTCTTGTCCATTTTGACACCTTGGGGCTAGTCTCAGTGGATGAGGTCCTTAAGGAATTGGGCTCTCTGAAAAGTGGTTCCCATAGGGATCCAGTCCCTATGAGATTTTTGAAACAGGTAGCAGCCACTATTGCGGTTCCGGTTACGGACCTTATTAATGCATCATTTGTCCAGGGTTCAGTGCCACCAAGCTGGAAGAGAGCAGTGGTAAAGGGTCTCCTGAAAAAGCCAAATCTAGATCCATCTGATTTGGCACACTTTTTGGAGTCCAATGGCCTGTTGAGCGACTCTCAAACCGGTTTCCGGCCAGGTCAGGGCACCGATACCGCTCTTCTGGCAGTCGTTGAGGAAGCTAGGAGCATTCTGGATTCAGGAGGGTCAGTGGCTGTGATCCTCCTGGACCTTAGTGCGGCCTTCGACACGGTGAACCATCAAGTTTTTGGTCCGACGACTGTCAGACATAGGGGTGGCAGGTGTGGTCTGAAATGGCTTACGTCATTTCTTTGTGAATGGACGTACGAGGTCTGGGAAGGCAGTGAACGGTCGGTGTCTATCCCCCTCCAGTGTGGTGTGCCACAGGGCTCTTCCCTCAGCCCCACATTGTTTAATGTTTATATGGCCCCCCTGGAGGACGTGGTAGCCCCATTTGGCATCAAAATCGTCAGCTCTGCTGACGATACTCAGCTGGTGGTTGCCTTATCCCATCTCGCTGATAACCCAGATTCGCTGCGCTCCTGTATGTCCAAAGTTCACACTTGGATGTGCGAATCAACTCTAAAGTTGAACGTTTCAAAAACCGAATTAATTTGGTTAGGACACAAAACTCCCTCTCTCCCCTCGACTATTTGGCCTAGCTGTCTGGGAGCTTGTCCGAGTCCTAAAAAGGAGATCAAAAGTCTGGGGATCTGGCTGGAACAAGATCTTTCTTTCAGGACCCAGGCGAAAAAAACCGCAGGAGTATGTTTCGGTCTTCTCCGCTCAGCTCGTAAAGTTCTCCCCCTGCTCCCTTGGACATCTAGGAAGCTACTCATTCAGGGGCTTATTGTATCTAGATTAGATTACAGTAACACTATTTTTTTAGGTGCCCCTGAAGCTACATTTAATAAACTCCAGCGGGTCCAAAATGCTGCTGCAAGGTTGCTTATGAATACACCAAGGAGGCAGTCAGCTAAACCTGCATTGAATGCCCTGCACTGGCTTGCGGTGCGGGAAAGGGTCAAATTCAAGGCTCTCTGCACTGCGTATAAAATTCTTCAGGGGAAGGGACCTCCTATCCTGGGGAATTTGGCCGTGCCTTATAAGGCTAAGAGGGCCTTACGTTCTGACCAGAAACTTCTGCTTCAGGTTCCCAGGGTGAAAAGGGCTCAGGCCGGCGGACGAAGATTCTCGGTTAATATAGCCATGTTGTGGAACGGACTTCCCCTGAGTTTGCGTTCAGAGACTTGCTTCCTGCGGTTCCGTAAACTTATTAAAACTCATCTCTTCCCTGCCTAACGCTGCTGAACCTGTCTGCTTTTTAATGATTGCCGTCCTGGACAAGCGCTGGGATGCCCTAGGGTAACTATGCGCTATATAAAACTCAGATTCATTCATTCATTTATTTATGTCCCACCAAAACTTCACGTGGAGACCTTCCCGAAACTCAACAAGATATTGCTCGACATGCCCCAAGGAATCCTAGTACTAGGCGGAGACATGAATGCCATGATGTTCCCAGAGGTGGATAGGAGCACGAGAACAGGTAGGGGCCACGGCACAAGAACCACTTTGAGACTTTGCAGGGGCAATGGGACTGGTAGACTTATGAAGAACACACAGTCCGAATATTAGGCAATATACACACATCTTGGCGGCGCACAGTAGCGGGAATTGCCTAGACTACTTATTCACACAATGTATTCATGCGGGGATATTCCGAGATATGTGACACAGAACCAGGGGCATATCGGATCATTCCCCGGTAGAAGCAGTGCTACAGGGTCCTGTTAGGAAATATACTCTACCACCGCGAGTGCAAACATGGCACTTCAAGGACAGAGAATTCACTGACAAATTTAGGGAAAGAACTCAACAATACTTTGAAGAAAACACGGGGTCAGTAGACTCCCATTGCACCCTATGGGAAGCCATTAAAGTGGTGGCCAGGTGCCATTCCCGGGCACTGGCTGGGGGCAGGAGAAAAGAGCAACGCACCCGTTATGACAAGATAGAGATAGAGATAGAGGTGCTACGGGAACAGATGGAGTGCATGGAGACACTCGATCCTAAAATCAGTCATAAGATGCGACTATTGCAGCGCAAACTCAGGGAGTTGGAGGAAAACACTGCCAGGTATCATGCAATAGCCACGCAAAGATGGCTCTATGACGTTGGAGATAAGGCAACCAAGTTAATAGCATGGCTAGAAAGGAGAGATAGGGACCGGAACTTGGTTCTAGAAATACAAAGGTAAGATGGCTCCCTGGTCAAGTCTAGTGAGGCAATAGCAGACACCTTTGCAACTAAGAGTCAGTGTACCTCAGTTTACCAATCGGCTTCATGCTGGACTGGGGACGACAGCGTTGCGCTGCTTACGGACCTCTGACTCACAGAGTTGACAAAAGAGGATAGCGAAGATATAGACAAGGAGTTGACAACAGAAAAACTAGTAGGGGCCATTCAAGATCTGCAATCCAGAAAAGCGGCTGGTCCATATGGTCTCCCTGCTGAGCTCTATAAGTGTGTAGCAGACAAGGTGGCCCTACCAATGTTAAATATGTTCCAAACTGCGCTTCAAGATGGAAGACTGCTCTTGCTTCCAAAATCCAATGCAAGTTTGCTATGGCAGGGTGGGAGCCACATGGCTCCCACCCTGCCATAGCAGACAGCAGTGTCCCGGGGATGGGCACCCCGGGACACTGCAGGAGCCAGCCCTGGGGGGTGGCATTCCCCAGGGCCATTGAGGGCTCCTGGAGGGGGGCCCCCCTCCCTTCGTGAAAATAGCCCCATGGATGCTGTGGTCCCCATGGCTTGGGGGTCCATAACGGAACCCCCATTAAAAATTTTTAGTGCCCCAGGGCAGTGGTGGTCCCCAGGGTGTGTGGGGGCTTGAGCCCCACACACAGGTTTAATAATTTATTTAAATAAAATGCACTGGGGGTGGCTGTCCCTGGGGATGTGGGGGAGTTGTGTGCCCCCCGTGAATATTTCAGAAAAGCCCCGGGGTGTGGTGGTCCCCAGGGCTGGGGGGCCTTGGAGGACCCCCACAAATTAAACAAGCCCCAGGGGGTGGTGGTTCCCAGGGCTTCGGGAGGGCCACGTGCCCTCCTGCATATTACAAACATAGCCCCCGGGGAGGTGCTGGTCCCCGGGGCTGAGGGGCCCCCATGGGCCCCCGCAAATTTTTGTTGGCAATGCCCCCGGGACCTGGACCACCCGAGGGGTTCAATTAAATGAAGCATGAGAGCCCGTGCTTCATTTCTTTTTATTTTGGCTGGCGGGATTCCCGACTCCAGCACAAATTTTGCCAAAATTTGTAATAAAAAGAATGCTTTTGTTGGCCCTGGGGGTCCTTGTGGGACCCCCTGAGCAGCCCTAGGTGGTCAGGGTGTTTCTACCCTGCCCAATTATCTTTTTTTTCACCTTTGTTTTACTGTTTTCCTGTGACTCGGTTCTACCCAGTCACAAAATGGCTGCCAACATATTCTTGGTTTGGAATGTTGGCAGCCAATCACAGTGAAGGTCGTGCCCGGGAGGGGACACAACTCCACCGCGTCCCTAGTAAGGGTGGGCGGAATTAGCAAAAGTGCCTTTCGCTAAATATCACGAAATGGCAAAAAATCTCCGCGATCACGCGAAATTTCCCGTGATCGTGGAGATTTTGGTGTGCTGATTAATGCGTTACTGAAGTTGACCTTCCACTCGGGCACCTGCTTTATTTATAATTATATCTGTAAGTCTTACAGATATAAATAAAGCAGGTGCCCGAGTTGAAGGTCAAATAAAAGGGCTTCCTGTTGGGGTTTAATTTTTGTGACAGGAGCATCGTGCCAGAATGAATTCTGCCCTGCATATTTACCCAAGAAGATGCCACCGTTTTGTGCAATACCTCTACTCAACTGCAGTACTTTCTACTGGCTAATCAGTAAGTGCTACCTCATTGGGTAAATGTATGTGCTGTTCCTATACTACAGCTGCGTAAAAGGCCAGAAGAGTTGTCTACAGCAACCATGTGTGTCTGTAACGTTGAACCGTGCCAACGGGCGCCCAAGAAGATGCCACCGTTTTGTGCAATACCTCTACTCAACTGGAGTACTTTCTACTGGCTTATCAGTAAGTGCTACCTCGTTGGGTAAATGTATGTGCTTTTCCTACACTACAGCTGCGTAAAGGGCCAGAAGAGTTGTCTACAGCGACCATGTGTGTCTGTAACATTGCCACCGTGCCAACGGGCTCCCAAGAAGATGCCACCGTTTTGTGCAATACCTCTACTCAACTGGAGTACTTTCTACTGGCTAATCAGTAAGTGCTACCTCGTTGGGTAAATGTATGTACTTTACCTACACTACAGCTGCGTAAAGGGCCAGAAGAGTTGTCTACAACGACCTTGTGTGTCTGTAACGTTGCCACCGCGCCAAAGGGCACCGGGGTCCCTCGATTGAGCTGTCCATCATAGTGGGGGAAAGGGCGGGAAGACGTTGCACACCACTGGTTTGTGGGGCGGGGCCAAACAAGCAGGGCTTCCATGCAGTTCACATGCCTCTTGTTTATAAAGGGCCAGAGACGGATCAGAGCAGCAGATGAGGAGACAGAACCTCCTGGTGTTCGGAACTACACGGGGATTGTGCTTGAGAAACTCATGGATGCACAGAGCTCCATCAATGATGACAGCAAATTGTTGATGGTAGATATGGGGAGACAGCAGCACACCTGCCTAGGCGACAATTTCCGTTCCCTCGTGGATCACGGAAGTTTTGACATTTTCGCGTTCTGCGCGGAATGCGAAAATGTCGAATTTTCACAATTTCCGCGAGCGGAACGGAAATTGTCGCCCACCCCTAGTCCCTAGATATTGAAACTTTTTCTTTTTCAAATTTCTCAAGAACTACTGAACGGATTTACACAATTTAACAAAAAGGCCTCTTTCTGAAACAAGAGCTACCTTTTTGCCAAATTTGGTGTAATTCCGTTTGGCAGTTCGAGCTGTAGCTGTGTCTAAAGTTTCCTATGGAAAATAACACGGGGAAAACACGTTTTGGGACCCCCCTTTTTTCTCAGCCCCCACTTGTCAAATCAACCCGAATCTTTCACGACAGGAGCTGACCGGAGCAGGCCACTAGTTTTGAAATTTTTGTGAAGATTTGTCAACCGGTGCCAAAGATATTGAGAAAACAAAAAAATGCTTTTCCTATGGAAACTCCGTCCTAACTATAACTACCTACGTGGCCTTCCTGAAAAGTCTAGTCTGTATTTTGTTGTTGGTAATTTCTACTTTTATATCCAGAAATTCAACTGAGGTAGTACTCATGTTGCCAGTCAGTTTTAAATTGATATTATTGATGTTGAGTTTTGGTATAAACAGATTGGCCTCATTTTCAGTACCATCCCAGATAATGAACAGGTTGTCGATGTATCATAGCCATAGGACGACCTGTTCAAAATCCATGGCAAATGTAGGGTCACTCCTGATGTCATCCTCCCATGCCCCCAGAAACAGATTTGTGAAACTGGGGGCAAAACAAGTGCCCATCGCAGTTCCGAGGGTCTGCCTATACATGTCCCCATTAAGTAGAAAAAAGTTATTTTGTAGGCAGTACCGAATCATGTCAAGGAGCATGTTAGTGTGTTCAAGAAACCGTACCGGACGTTTGGATAGGTATTTGGCACATGCTTTGATGCCAACTTTGTGTTCTATGATAGTATAAAGTGAGTTGGCATTTAACGTGATGAGTAGAAAAGTTGTATGCCATGGTATGTCGAATATCTTAGAGAGAAAGTCTTTGATGTCCTTTGCATAAGAAGGCAGAAGAGTGACTTCATCTCTTAGAAAATTGTCCACATAACATGCGACATTCTCTAATGTACTTCCTCTAGAAGATACTATTGGCCTACCTGGAGGATTGGTGGCATCCTTGTGGATTTTAGGTAGTAAGTATAGGACCCGGAGTTTGGGGAAGTCCCTCTTCAAGAAGCAAAATTCTTCCCACTCCAACAAAGCCCGGTCCTTCCAATCCAGAAGGTGACTCCAGATGCCAGTGATACTGTTCATGTACTCATCTCTGGTAGCTCTAGTATAAAACAGGGGATCATTAAGTTGACAAGTGGCTTCTTTGATATATTTGTCTTTGTCAATTAGAACTACATTACCCCCGTTGTCCGTGGGTCTAATGACTAATGTGTCATCATTGGCCAGAGTTTTGATGGCTTCTCTCTGTCTCAATAAAAGATTGTGTCAGAGAGGATAACCCTTATTACCTCCAGCCCTAAGCCTAAAATTAAGAAGTTGGCTGGAGACAATATCTTGTAAGGTATCTATGCTATCATGGGGAATAGTTGGTAAAAATGTGGATTTAGGTTTAAACCAGAGATTGCTGCCTTATTGTGTACAATTTCCAGATCATTCAAAATGTCATGCATATTGACATTATCAATTTCTACATTTTCTTGATGAGGGCGTGTTTGGCAGGGAAAAGGATTCCTATGAAGCTACTTTTGTGAGGATCAACCGGCTGTTGTGAGCATTTCACGTTTGGGGCAACTCTACTTTGAAATACTTTAGCGGCCAGCCCAGTAGCAGAATGCACCACTGCAGGATTGTAGCAGGGCCACAGTCTGCTTTTCTGGGTGGACAGGTGTGGCACAACCGGACTTGTGTTAAAAGAAAGCTGCTTTTGTGGAGTCCTCGCCATTGATAGTTTGTGGGTGAAGTGGCGATGTCAGCCCACTTGGGCTTAAATTATTATAAGTTTGCACTACGGTTCCCATGAAGAACTGCACTTGCAGTTTGGATTTTCCATATCATTAAAATAAAAGAAGGACTTTCCGTTGGTGCATGTGACATTCTAACCATGTAATGCCTCTGATGAGGGCGGTGGCCTGAAACGCAGCTTGCGTCAGGCATGTTTGGCAGGGAAAAGGATTCCTATGAAGCTACTTTCGTGAGGATCAACCGGCTGTTGTGAGCATTTCATCTTTGGGGCAACTCTTCTTTGAAATACATTAGCAGCCAGTCCGGTCGTGGAATGCACCAGTGCTGGATTGTAGAAGGGCCACAGTTTGCTTATCTGGGTGGACAGGTGTGGCACAACCGGACTCGTGTTAAAAGAAAGCTGCCTCTGTGGAGTCCTCGCAATTGATAGTTTGCGGGTGAAGTGGTGATGTCAGCCCACTTGGGCTTAAATTATTATAAGTTTGCACTACGGTTCCCATGAAGAACTGCACTTGCAGTTTGGATTTTCCATATCATTAAAATAAAAGAAGGACTTTCCATTGGTGCATGTGACATTCTAACCATGTAATGCCTCTGATGAGGGCGGTGGCCTGAAACGCAGCTTGCGTCAGGCATGTTTGGCAGGGAAAAGGATTCCTATGAAGCTACTTTTGTGAGGATCAACCGGCTGTTGTGAGCATTTCACCTTTGGGGCAACTCTTCTTAGAAATACATACATATATACATACATACCTATATACACATACCATCATCAAAAAAGGTATTTCGTCTGACCAAAAAATACACACATACAATAAAAAGCTACAAAAAAGGCATGAATTGCATAATAAGAACATCAGTTAGGTATTATTCTGCATTGCAATGGATACATAAAATAAACACTTAATGTCATTGCAGAATAACATGGTCCACTATGCTGCGTGAATTCTCTGGGTGCGCTGCAATAAGAACCTTTACAGCTATCGCAAAAATTTGAGCAAACTATCGGATTAAAACAATTGAAAACAAATAAAAGGAAGAAAAGCTTCTTCACAGCTTCAGCAGTTTTCTCCTGATTGGCCACATATGTCCCAAGAACTTTGCTACTGAACAAGCGACCACCGGTCTTGGGTCTGGTCTAAGGATACGGAGAGCACCACCATGAACACGTGCACCCAACTGCTTACATATTAGTTTAAGTCATTTGGCTCCGGGCGTGAGTACACGGGGCATACGAAAAATACATCGACAGATGTCTCTGTCATTGTGGTGCAGCAGGAACAGAACTGGAAAGTGGTAGAAGAGTGGTGCCAGGTGCCTGTGAGAGAGTTCAAAGGGGGGAGAGCCAAACCTGAACTGCATATAAAGTTTCCTATCTAAGGGTGACTGGATAATATCTAAATAGCTTCTAGAGAACTGGTCAGTTTAAAATGTATGAACTCCACTGTCAGATGTCCCCATGATGAATTGATAAGTGAATCCTGTGCTATCCATTCCCAGTACTGCATTTTAAAATAGTCTATACCAGGGGGCAGTACCGGGTCACTGACATCCGAGTGGAACTCTAGTCCAATTGCAGCCAGTAGGCATTACACATTTCTTATCCAGACTTTCTTATTAAATGTATCTAGCGCACTAACTTCCATGAGGGCATTGACATACGGGTGCAGCTCGGGGTGTATCTTATGTGCAGCCAGAACAATAGCGGACAAGCTTAGCCTTATCTGCAATGGGAACCCTACCAAAATACAGCCTTTGTGGTATGCTCTGGGCTAGCGAGAACAAGCACCTCAGAAACTTGTTCTCAGACTTAGAAAGGTCATATGTCTTTCAAAGCCCCACATTTTGGCTCGATAGATGGCTGAGCTCACTGCTTTCGACTCATAGATCTGAAGAGGGGCTGCCACTGGTTCACTAAATTGGGTGCTATGTTCTTTACTCAGTGCCTCTCCTATGCTTCAGGGTCGGCTTGGTCACGTGGGGCTTCCAAATAATGTCTTCTGATAGTGTGATGTCCAAGTAATTAAAAGTACTAACCGTTTCCAGTGGAACACCTCCCAGGGCCGCCAGTAGGTAGTTATTGTTAGGACCTAATTTCCATAGGAAAATCGTTTCTATTTTTGCCAATATCTTTGACGCCGTTTGATGAATCTTCACCCAATTTTCAAAACTAACGGGGCGTTCCGGTCAGCTCCTGTCTTTCGGGTGATTCGTCAAGCGGGGACTGAGAGAAAAGGGGGGACTCCAAATGCGTTTTCCCCATGTTAATTTCCAGAGGAAGAATTGGAACAGGTTACAGCCCGAACTGCTGAACGGAATTACACCAAATTTGGCAAAAAGGTAGCTCTTGGTTCAGAAAGTGACCTTTTTTTAATGGTGTAAATCCATTCAGTAGTTCCTGAGAAATTAGAAAAAGAAAAATATCGATATCTGGCCACCGAGGAGGATTTGCAAAACCTCCCGAGCATGAGCTTCATTCTGATTGGCTACCAACACTCCAAACCAGAATGTGTTGGCAGACATCTTGTGACACTGTAAGCAAATCACAAGAAGTCAGAAAAAAGAAGATAAAAATAAGAGAAGGGGGCAGGATACTGTAACGCCCTGAACGTCTCAGGATCGTTTAACAGACACGATAATGAGGACGCAACCACTTGTGAAGGGTTAGTTATTTTAATGAAGGCAAAACTAATACAAAGAATAAACAAAAGTTATAGTCACTGGAATCCTCCAGGCTAAGTACGTTACCAGCCCACAGCACGGATGGTCCTAACCGTCCTCTGCATATACGCCGATCCCGGCGTATGCCAACAGAGGGCAGAAATGAAATGGCCGACAATGCCAATCGGTAGGCTGTGAGGGGCACGAAGAGTGTTGGGGAGAATCGAGGAGTCAGGGAAACACCCAGCCGGGGTCTCTACCTGAAGGGAGCAGCCGCTCAACCTCTTCCTCAGACTGCACCGGGACGCGGAGTCACCTCCTGGTGATGCGTCACCGATACCCCACTCAAAAGCAAGAAGACTGAACCGAGAGCAGCCGCTCGATCGATCCTGTGGACTTCCGAGTCTGTAACGCGGCAAACACCTCCTGGTGTGCGTTACAGCTGGCAGTCCCTGTATCTCTGGTCGGGCTGGGAGTTACGACTCCAACCAGCAAAAGCGCCACTGCGCCTTGACTCTGCCGAGTCAAAAAGCGAAGCTCAAAGGTTGACCGGTAGAGCTTCCGGGTCCTTCACAGGTGACGATGGGGAAAGACACGGCCCAGGGAGTAACGACTCGACCTACCTCCGTTCTTGCCTTACTGGAGCACCACTCCGGAACACTGCTCTTCACGAAGCAGGTACGTCGGTGAACACAATATCCGACAGCGTTGTACATCCCGGTTCCTCCCTTTATAGGGCGTGTTTTCCTTGAGTTATGTAACAGCTCTCCTGTTTACATAAGGGCGTGTTTTCCTTGAGTTATGTAACAGCTCTCCTGTTTACATAAGGGCGTGTTTTCCTTGAGTTATGTAACAGTTCTCCTGTTTACATAACCTCTCAACCGCTAAGCATCCTGGGAGATGTAGTCCGTTTTCGCTGGTTACCGTTTTCCTCCCCTCGCATGACAGGAATTCTTGACAGTACATCCTCCCTCTCAGCGGCTCCCCACGGGTCCAGCGCTGGCAGGAAAACGCCGATGGAACAAGGAGACCAAGCGCGGAGCATGAACCCCTTCAGCCGGTTCCCATGATTGCTCCCCTGGGCCATAGCCCTTCCACGCAACCAGGTACCACAGCCTCCCCCTGCGCCATTTGGACGCCCGTATGCCCGACACTTCATACTCCACCTCCGACTCCACGCATACCGGCCTAGGTGTCCCAGACGGCTTGGAGGGTGCTGGTTTGAGCAATGATACATGAAAGACAGGGTGTATCCGCAATGACTGGGGCAAGCACACCTTCACGTTCACGGGACCCATACACTTGGTAATTCGATAGGGGCCCATGTACTTGGGATGGAACACACCGTTCTTTCGAAACCTCATGTTTTTTGTGGATATCCAGACGTAGTCTCCAGTGCGGTACAGTGGCCCGGGCCTTCTCTTCCTGTCTGCCGCAGCCTTGTATCTTCTCTTGGCCTCTATTAGGACAGCCCTTGAGCGCATCAACGTGTCTTTTATGTGTGCCACCCTGTCCGCTGTGGCGGGAATCCTGTCCTCTCTGAACGGATGTAGAAATGGCAAGAACCTGGGATGGTGGCCATAGTTGCTATAGAACGGAGATGACTGTGTGGAGCTGTGAGTGGCGTTGTTATAGGCTATCTCTGCAACCCATAGCAAGTCGACCCATTCTTCCCTGCCCTGGTCCACAAAACAACGCAGATACTGTTTGAGCGTTTGGTTCAGGCGCTCGGTTTGGCCGTCCGTTTGAGGGTGGTAGCTGGTGGACAGGGCGGTCTTAACATGCAGCGCAGTGCACCAAGTCTTCCAGAATTGCGCAGTAAACTGCGACCCCCGGTCCAACTCAATCACCCCAGGTAATCCATGCAGTCGTACCACATTCTTTAGGAGTAGTGACGCCAATTCCCCGGCCGTAGGGACTCTCTTGCAGGGGATGAAGTGCCCCATTTTCGTCAAGTAATCCACCACCACCAGTATTGCCGTCATCCCCTGGTCTACCGGTAGGCCGACCACGAAGTCCAGTGATATGCTATCCCATGGTCTATCCGGGGTCGGAAGTGGATGTAAGAGCCCTTGGGTTCGGCCATGGTCGGCCTTCATGGTAGCACACGTAGAACACTCCTGTCCCCACCTCCTGACATCCACTCTCATGGTCGGCCACCAGAAATGCCGTCCCATGCTAGCCACCGTTTTTTCAAAGCCCAAATGACCTGCGCATGGAGAGTCATGGCACCAGATGAATGCTTGTTTCCTTAGCCTAGGCGTGGGTATCAATAGGCACCTGCCCTTCAGGGGTATCCCGTCCTTCAGCTGCCATTCTCTGTGACTGAGGAGCCACCTCCGCCATGCGAATGACCTGATCCCTCTCTTTATTCCCCTCAGGAAAGTATCCGGTTGGATAACCCCCAATACCATCCTCGGGGAAATGATGGAACGCTCGGTCGCAGGCAATGGTTCACTAACTTCAGATTGACGGGACAGGGCGTCCGCCTTCCGGTTTTCCGTCCCCGGCCGATATGTGATGCGGAAGTTGAACCCCGCAAAGAAGATCATCCACCGCAGCTGCCTGGGAGAAAGGTGTCTTGTGGCCGTCATGAACTGTAGGTTCCGATGGTCCGTGTACACCGAAACCACATGTCTTGCCCCCATCAACCAATGCCTCCATTCGGTGAAGGCGTCCTTGATTGCGAGAAGCTCCTTCTCCGCAATATGGTAGTTGCGTTCGGCGTCGTTGAGTTTGCGGGACATGTACGCAACGGGATGAAGCACCCCTGTGTCATGGTTGCGTTGGGACAAGATAGCCCCCAGCGCCACATCCGATGCGTCCGCTTCCACCACGTAGGGGAGATCCGGATCGGGGTGAGCCAACACCGGCGCCTTACCAAAGGCGCTTTTCAGGGCCTCAAAGGCTTTGTTCGCTTCAGGGGACCAGACAAACTCCTTGGACTTCCTCAGTAGCTGTGTGATTGGGGCCACCAATCCTGAAAATCCATCTATAAACCGCCTGTAAAAGTTGGCGAAGCCAATGAAACTTTGGACGTCCTTCACGCTTTGGGGCACCGGCCATTCTTTCACCGCCTTGATCTTTCGTTCTGCCATCTCCTGTCCCTCCGGACTCAGCATCAGTCCGAGGAATTCCACGGATGTGACGTGGAAGTCACACTTGCTGAGTTTACAAAACAGCAGGTTTTCCCTCAGCTTTTGGAGCACAGCTTTGACGTGGTGTACGTGCTCCTCCACACTGGACGAATAGATGAGGATGTCGTCGATATATACGACCACGTAGATATCCAACTCCTCTCTGAATACCTCATTCAAAAAGTACTGAAAGGCTGCCGGGGCGTTGCACAGACCGAACGGCATGACGAGGTACTCAAAAAGGCCGAACCTGGTCTTAAAGGCGGTCTTCCACTCGTCTCCGTCCCTCATGCGCACCAGATGATATGCCCCTTTCAAATCCAACTTGGTGTAGATACGAGCTTTCTTGACCTGTTCCAGAAGTACACTGATGAGAGGCAAGGGGTACCGATTTTTTATGGTTATCGCATTCAATGCCCTAAAGTCCACACAGGCTCTCAGCTCCCCATTAGCCTTCGGGATGAAGAAGAGCGGCGAGGCGGCCGGAGACTTGGCCGGGCGGATGAATCCTAGCTTGAGGAGTTTATCCAGGTACCCCCGGAGATGCACGTTTTCAGGCTCCGTCAGGGCATACAGCCTGCCGCTGGGAACGCTGGCCCCTGGCACCAGGTCGATCTGGCAGTCAAACTGCCTATGTGGTGGTAGCACTTCCGCCTTCACCTCATCAAATACGTCCGCAAAACTGTGATAAGCATGGGGGAGAGCCACATCTTTTTCTGCCGCTGTAGCCACCGTCTGACTCCCGCTCTCATCTGTGTCAAGGGATTCCGTTCTTATTCCACAATGCAAGATGCAATACTGTGACGTCATTTCGATGCGATGTGTTGGCCAATCCACAGCAGGGTTGTGTTTCTGTAGCCACGGCAATCCCAATATGACGCCATATTGGGGCGCTCGGATGATGTTAAAATCGATTTGTTCCAAATGGTTCCTCCCATATCTCATCGGAAGGACCCCCGTGTGTTGCCCGATGGGTCCCGTCACCAATCGCCTTCCGTCTACAGCATAGACGTCTTCGGGTACAGCTTTGGGAAGAAGCACTAGCCCTAGCCTGCATGCCTCGTTGTGGTCCATAAACATGCCAGCGGCCCCTGAATCCACCATGGCCACAACGGGTATCCACTGGTCATGCACTCCCACGTGCACCATGAGAAACAGGTGTCGTTGTCCTTTAGAGACCGAGTTGGAAAGTGAAGGGATGGATGAGTGACTCCGAGATGCCCCTTCTTTGGTCTGGGAGTCCTCTAGTTTTCCGCCGGTATGTCCACCACGGCTGTTACCGACCGGTTGGCCCTATAACGTGACGTCTTCGGTTTGGCAGGGCATTCACGTATGTAGTGGCCTTTTTTGCCACAATATAGGCACAATCCTTGTTTACGGCGTGACTCTTTCTCCGTGGCTGTGAGGCTCGCTCGTATTGCGCCGATGTCCATGGGTTCTCCCTTGGATGCGGTGGAAGTTTCAGGACTTCCCACCGTTACATAGGATGGAAAGGATTTTCCTTTTCTCCCATGATCCCCCTTTCTTTCACTTAGCCTATGTTCCAGCCGTAATACCAGGTTGATAAGGCCCTCACATGTCTTGGGTTGAGGGTCAATATGAGCCACGGCGTCCTTGAGCTCATCGCACAGCCCTTGATGGAAGAGCGCCGTCTGTTTAGCAACAGGCCACTTGGTTTCCGCAACCAGCCTTCGGAACGCGTTGAGATACTGCACCAGGTCGTTGGATCCCTGTCTCAACTCAAGCATTTCACGGTCCGCCGTGTACGAGTCAGCCCTTCTGTCGAATACCTTCAGGAATTCCTCGCGACAAGCACCCCAATCGCATAAGATGGGGTCGTCCCTGCTCACCAGAGGTATGGCCCATTGTGCCGCGTTTCCAGCCAAATAGGAAATAAGGAAAGCCACACGAGCCTGGCTCGTGG
Organism: Triturus cristatus; assembly: GCF_964204655.1. Taxonomy (NCBI): domain Eukaryota; kingdom Metazoa; phylum Chordata; class Amphibia; order Caudata; family Salamandridae; genus Triturus; species Triturus cristatus. The sequence goes on along the minus strand of NC_140590.1, from coordinate 906,366,723 downwards.
GGAACGCCTTTGGTTTGCACGATAAATGTAGCACCACTTGTGTGAGGAATACCTGCACTGTGTTAGGATCCCCACTGTACCTCTCTGGTGTTGCCAAGGGGATGGCTACCGGCATTTCCACTACTACCGCAGGGGTCTGGTTCGTGAGGGAGGTGCTGGGCGTGAGCGGGTCCAATTGGATAGCATCCAGTCTGGCTTTTACATCGGCGGTTTCTTGCCTAGAGGCAGCCACTTCAGCTTGCACGGTCGCTAAAGCAGCCAGCACATCATCAAGTGGTGCCATGTCTGTTATCGACCGGGAGACAGTTAGTGTTATTAAGGTCGGATATTTTGTAACGCCCCGAACGTCTCAGGATCGTTTAACAGACACGATAATGAGGACGCAACCACTTGTGAAGGGTTAGTTATTTTAATGAAGGCAAAACTAATACAAAGAATAAACAAAAGGTATAGTCACTGGAATCCTCCAGGCTAAGTACGTTACCAGCCCACAGCACGGATGGTCCTAACCGTCCTCTGCATATACGCCGATCCCGGCGTATGCCAACAGAGGGCAGAAATGAAATGGCCGACAATGCCAATCGGTAGGCTGTGAGGGGCACGAAGAGTGTTGGGGAGAATCGAGGAGTCAGGGAAACACCCAGCCGGGGTCTCTACCTGAAGGGAGCAGCCGCTCAACCTCTTCCTCAGACTGCACCGGGACGCGGAGTCACCTCCTGGTGATGCGTCACCGATACCCCACTCAAAAGCAAGAAGACTGAACCGAGAGCAGCCGCTCGATCGATCCTGTGGACTTCCGAGTCTGTAACGCGGCAAACACCTCCTGGTGTGCGTTACAGCTGGCAGTCGCTGTATCTCTGGTCGGGCTGGGAGTTACGACTCCAACCAGCAAAAGCGCCACTGCGCCTTGACTCTGCCGAGTCAAAAAGCGAAGCTCAAAGGTTGACCGGTAGAGCTTCCGGGTCCTTCACAGGTGACGATGGGGCAAGACACGGCCCAGGGAGTAACGACTCGACCTACCTCCGTTCTTGCCTTACTGGAGCACCACTCCGGAACACTGCTCTTCACGAAGCAGGTACGTCGGTGAACACAATATCCGACAGCGTTGTACCTCCCGGTTCCTCCCTTTATAGGGCGTGTTTTCCTTGAGTTATGTAACAGCTCTCCTGTTTACATAAGGGCGTGTTTTCCTTGAGTTATGTAACAGCTCTCCTGTTTACATAAGGGCGTGTTTTCCTTGAGTTATGTAACAGTTCTCCTGTTTATATAACCTCTCAACCGCTAAGCATCCTGGGAGATGTAGTCCGTTTTCGCTGGTTACCGTTTTCCTCCCCTCGCATGACAGGAATTCTTGACAGATACAAACACCCTGACCCCCTAGGCCTGCTTAGGGGGTCACACAGGGATCCCCAGGGCCAAACAAATCCCTGGGTGCGCGAATCCGGATGAGAAAAAGAAATGAAGCATGGGATTTGTTTTGTATAAGTCCCTGGGTGGGCCAGGTCCTGGGGGCAATGTCCAAATAATTAGCCGGGGCCCATGGGGCCCCCACAGCCCTGGTGACTGCCACCTCCCCGGGGATTTATCCACTATGTACGGGGGACACACAGCCTCCCCACTGCCCCGGGGACTGCCACCTCCCTGGTGCATTCATTAATATGGGTGGGGGGCCTCATGCCCACCCCAAGCCCTGTGGACCGCCACGTCCCCAGGGCTTAAATTGAATTGAAAAAGGTGTGGGGGGACTCCTGACCCCCCACACTGCCCCAGGGACCACCACCTCCCCGGGGTGCTAAATATTCAAATGAAGGGGTCCATTGCGGACCCTGGGCCTTGGGGACCACCACCTCCCTGGGGCTATAAACACTTGGGAGGGGGGCCACGCAACACCCCTCCTGGAGCCCTTGATGGCCCTGGTGCCCACCCCAGGACATTGCCTTTGCTATGGCAGGGCTGGAGCACGGCTCCCACCCTGCCATAGCAACCATTGCTTTGGTTTTTGGAAGCGAGAGCAGGAAACCTGCTCTCGCTTCCAGAAATAAAAGCAGGATTGCTTTTGCAAAAGGGAAGCTGCGTGTCAGCAGCTCTCCTTGTGCAAAAGCAATGCCAGCTCCCGCAGGAGGCGGGGAGCTGGCGGGAACGTGGGGGCATTGGTGCTCCACCCACGGTCCCCAACGGTGAGGCCAGGCCCTGGGGATGGGGTCCCCGGGGCCAGAAGTGGCCCAGGAGGGGGGCCACGCAGCCCCCCTCCCCTGTAAAAAAATAGGTATTTTTTTTAAACGGCAGGCTGGCCCCTGGGATGGGGTCCCGGGGCCAATAGTGGCCTAGGGAAGGGGGCCCACGCGGTCCCCCTTCCCAATAAATAAATGTAAAAAAGGAGGGCATGCCCCCGGGGATGAGGTCCCCGAGGCCAAAACTGGCCTCAGGGGGGCAGCCGCGTGGCCCCCTTCCTGTTTTTTTATTTTTAAAAGAGGTCAGACCTTGGGGGATGGGGTCCCCAGGGCCCCATAAATATTAAAAGAAGGGGGGGCAACTCAGCCCCCTTCTAAAAAACAAAGCTGGCCCCGCCCCCTCCCTGCAGCACTCTGTAAACGCGCTTTATCCCTTGAGCAGCAGTGCGCTGGGAGCCGTGTTTGCAGAGTGGTGTAAAAAGGGGCGTGGCCTCGGACCACCTGTCTGCAATTCAGCTGTGTGGCACTTACTGGAGGTACCTGGTAGGCTAGTTGGCTCCCAGGGACACTCAGGAATGAAGGGGACTTAATACCCCAACTTTGAATGCGCCAGGAGGTGCGTTTGCAGAGTGGTGGGGAAAGGGGGCATTACCTTTGTCCACCTCTCTGTGGGGCTTACTGGAGGTAAGAGGTAGGCTAGTTGGCCCCTAAAGGACCCCCAGCAGCAAAGGGGACTTCAATCCCCATCTAAGAGCGCGCCAGGGAGCGCGTTTGCAGAGTGGTGGGCTTAGGGGGCTGGCCTGCTAAGAGAACTTAGCAATCCTGCTGTATGGGACTTACTGGAGGTAATAGGAGGGGTAGTTGGCTCCCATGGATGTCATTGGAGGCTAACTACCCCTCTTGTTACCTCCAGTAAGTCCCACACAGTGGGATTGCTAAGACGTCTTCGGAGGCCATGCCCCCCTTTCTTCCCCACTCTGCCAACGCACCTCCTGGCAGACTACGGGATGGGGGATGAAGTCCAATTTACTCCTGAGAGACTTTGGGGGCCAAGGAGCCCTCCTGGTACCTCCGGTAAGTCCTATGCAGCGGAATTCCTGAGTGCTGGCTGAAGGCCCAGTACCCTTTCTCCACCACTCTGCAAAGGTGACTACTAGTTAAAGAAGTGTTTGCAATGTAATAGGTTTCGCATTTGATACTGACGGGCGATGCACACAGACAGTGGGGCCCACATTACTGGCCAAATAACCTAGGCTCCCCCTACTTCCACCACCTCAGTAAAAGGCCTTGGGGTCCCCATTGGCAATGACCTGTCCCTCAAAACGCACATAGGCACCGTGATCTCCACCTGCTTCCTGCAGCTACGGAAAATAAGGAATATAAGCAGGTCACTATCTCAAGCTGCATTAGTCCAGGTCGTGATAGCCCTGGTCCTATCTTGTCTTGATTACGCAAACGCCATGTTCCTGGGACTCCCACTCGGCCTCAATATGCGACTTCAACTGGTACAAAACCAAGCGGCAAGACTAATATTTCAACAACCCAGGTGGCAAAATGCTTCCCCTCTCCTTAGGAAACTGCACTGTCTCCCTATTCCCCAGCACTGTGCTTTTAAAGTTGGCTGTCTGGTGTACAAATCCCTAAATCGTCGCAGCCCCAAATTCATTGACAACCGCATCTTCCAATACACTCCCTCACGCAACCTCCGCTCAGCCCATCTCCACCTCCTCACAGTGCCGACCTTTAAGCTGAAGTGTCAAGGGGGATGCAGATTCGCGACCCTGGCCCCTCGACTATGGAATTCCATCCCCTTGGAAATTAGACTTAGCACAAACCTGCTCAATTTCAGGAAGTCTCTCAAGACATGGTTATTCACACTTGCTTATAAATGATCTGCCTTGGGCTGGCGATCCCCTGGTCAATCTAGCGCCAAGAAACCAACCGGTGAACGAGCGCTCTACAAATCATTTTTAACATGACATAACATAACATATAATTTGCGAGAATTAGAGCTATTGGCGTTGTAAATGCAAAAGTTTTTTACTAATGTTTTCTGGAGTGGAGTGGATGTACGTTGCTTGTAGTGGAATTATGTGGTATGTTGTGCAGTGAAATTATGTGGATAGAAAGTATGTGGTATTTAGTGTATAGGAATTATGTAGCGTTTGATTATGTGTTATGGAAAGTAATTATGTGGTATGGTACTCTGTGTTGTGGAGTGGTAACCTCAGGTTTAGTGTTCCCCATTTCCATAGAAGCTCAACTATGAACTAAGTGAGACAAAAAAAGAAGGAATCATCGTGGAGCACTTGTGGGCCTAGTCAGAGGTATGAGCAGGGCCACTATGTGACTGTTTGGCTTCACTGACTTTTGCACAATTACACATTTTCTGCATTAGCCACATAATTCATCATCTGCACCCTAATCTCCAGATTTGAACAAAAAAAGCCTTGTTTCTAGCTCAAATGGCTCAAACGTTAACAAAAATGCAGTGACAAGTGTTACAGCGTGGTGGAAGTTCCTTTGCAAACCTAGAATGGTCACCTGTTACTTATTACTAAATGTGAGTGTTAAATTGGTACTAATGGTGTGCAAGCCACTCTTTCTTCCCTCTGCGCCTCTCTTGCCTCTTTCTGCATTTCTGTTGCTTCTTTCTGCATGTTTCTTTCTTTTTCTGCACTTCTCTTGTCTCATTCTGCAAATCTCTTGCACTCTCTGTACCTCTCTTTCCTCTTTCTGCACGCCTGTTGCCTCTTTCTGCACCTCATTTGGTTCTTTCTTTACCCCTCTTATGTCTTTCTGCACCCTTTTTGCCTCTTTCTGCACCTCTATTCCTTCTTTCTCCACTGCTTTTGTTTCTTTCTGCACCAGTCTTTTTTCTTTCTGTACCCCTCTTGCCTCTTTGTGCACCTCTCCTACCCCTTTTTGCACCCCTCTTGCCTCTTTTCCACCTCTATTGGTTCTTTCTGCACCTCTTTTGCTTCGGTCTGCAATTTACTTGCCTCTTTCTGTACCCCTGTTGGCTCTTTCTGTACCTCTGTTGGTTCTTTCTGCACTGCTCTGGCTTCTTCCTGCACCTCTGTTCCAAATTTTTCCATCCCTGTTGCCTTTTTCTGTACCCCTCTTCCCTCTTTCTGCACCTTTCCTGCCTAAGTCTGCCCACCTGTTCTCTCCTTTGGTACCTCTTTTGCCTGTTTCTGCAACTCTCTTGTTCTATCTGCTTAAAAAGGGGTGGTGGAACCATGTAGGGGGTAGTTTGCAGAATGTACAAGAGGCGTGGCAGAGTCATCATCTTATACAGTGCCACTCTACCCATTAAAGTCAGCAGGAGAGTGCGCCAGTGTACTATTTTGGTGTGGAGTCTATTCAGTTGGGTGAGAAGGTTCCATTGCAGGAATGTTTGTTGGTTACGAGTTACATAGTTGCCTAGATATTTGAGGCCTTCTATAACTATCAGGGCAGCAAAGCTTGCTGGGATCCTTGGGGGGAGTCCCGACAAGGGGAACACCATTGACTCGGATGAATTTATGTTGTAGCCCGAGTAGCTCCCAAAGAGCTCAAATATGTGAAGGACTCTTGCTATAGAGAAGTAGGTTTTCGACAGGACGAGGATTATACCATCAGCATACAGGGAGACACGATCTTCCCATCCCCCCGGCGCCACTATGCCCCAGATCATCAGGTCAACTCTGACCCAATGCGCCAGCAGCTCCAGGGACAGAGCTACCAGCAACAGTAAAAAAGGGCAACCCTGTCTGGTAGCCCTATGTACTTCAAAACTTCTTGCTAAAGCTCCGCTGACCCTTACTCTGGCTAACGGTCCTCGGTAGAGCAATCCTACCCAACTACAGAATTTAGGTCCGAAGCCCAATCGGGAATGCACAGCAAATAAGTAGGGCCACTCTATACTATCAAAGGACATTGAGGCATCTAAAGACATCAGCGTCGACTGTTGAGCTGAAAGGGCCTCTGTCAAGTGGAAGACTCCATATAGTCGCTGCAGGTTATGGGGGTTGGGGGGTGCACACTTTTGATCTTTTTCCCTGCCAGCAGTGATGCTGGTAGGGAAACAGATCAAAATATTGCTCCCGTCTGGAGGGGTCACCATAAGAAGCTGCTTCCTGCGGATGAGAGAAATGATGGCTCCTGCTGTGTGTAGGGAGAGGACTGGGGCTACTGGTGCCTTGCCCCCCCATGTCCCTCAATGAGTATTTGGTGGGTGCCTTGGGTGGCCAACAGGGCACCCACCTTTAAAAAAGGCAGACCCAAAAGGGATGGGTCCCAAGGGCCATTTAAAGTTCGGAGAGGGAGGCCGCACAGCTTACCTCCCCTTGATTTTAAATAGTAGTCCTGGAGTATGGGGCCCCTATGGCCAAATAATACTCAGGGAGGGGGCCGCACAGCCTAATAAGGCCCCATGTCCCCCCTCCCCTCTATAACAAAAAGGCCATGAGGGGCCCCCCGGGACTAATATGGATTGTCCTTTTAAATAAATATGGACCAGGGGCATGGGGTCACCAGGGCCATAATAGGTTCAGGGAAGATCCATGTGAGCCCAACCTTTACAAAAAAGGCCCTGGAGGATGGCGTCCCCAGGGCCAGGCCCTGAGGCCAACCCCCTGCTGGACACGGCCAAAGGCCACGTGCAGTGTGGGTTTGGCTGCCTTTACAGGGGATGGCCACAGGGCAAGGTCACATTTGGTGGAAGCTACTTTCTTTTTACTGGTATTCGCCCACCTAACAAACAAAATGCCTCTCTAGACTGTGACGGAGACACCCCTTTTTAAACTTTGAACAAGCTAAAAAAAAGGTTTGCACTCTATTCATCTTAAGGGGATCATGCTCTTAATGACTTCACATGACCCGTAGTTTTAGTCAATAGCTTGACATGTAGGCATTGGCCACTTGAAAGCCACTTTGTGACAGTTCCTATGGAAAACCCAGCATAGTCTGGTAAAATGCATCACAGACATTTTTGATATGAGCACAATGGCATAGAACCTTAGAGCCCCAGTGTGAGATAAACCATCTCTAAGTGGGACACCACTACATTCTACATTATTAAAACATATGCAATGCCTCACAATCTTTAGCAAATCTTTGATAATAAGCAACAACACCTTAATATATGACCTGCAAAGTGATTCTCAACCTAAAACATAGATAGGGAAAGTCTTAATCCCCTTTAAGCCGGAAGACGGTGTTCTAAAGTGTCTCAAACTACTGTTGGCAGACGTAAAGTAATATTTGCTTCGACGCATATCTCTTGAAAAGGCTCACTTTGATATTTCAAATCTTTTACCTTGTTAAAGAGCTGCAGCCTGGCAGATTTTGCTCTTAATATCGCATGCATATTTGATTGCCATGAGCTTGCACCATTTATATGGTAAATACTATACATTATATTACAATACAATACAAAATAATGAATAACATATTATTAAATAAAATTAATTGGCAGGTGGTGTAAATTTTGATGACAAGTACATGCCGAAAGCATTTTAAGACAACCACAGGCATAGAAGATTGTGTGTGATAATGCTGATTGGATGCTGACAATTTTTTATCACGCGAACATATGCATGTCACACCGCTGTCTGCAGTTCCGCATCAGTCTGCGATCCAATAAGAACAAACTGTAAACCAGTTAAAAGCCAGACAGAGACAGCACACACATTTCAAATGGCTCGTTGCTTTTGAGAGGAAAGGGCCTATTTGTTATGCATTTTCCAATCGATCAAATACATCAAATTAATCTTGAAAGCCCATGTAAATCATTAAAGCAGCTTTAGGTTCAATTTTGAAAAGTTCACATTTGATTTGCACTGGGGATTAACAAGTTGAAACTGAAAAAATGAAGCGTTTTATGCAATTTTATATGGCAGGATTATAGAACAAGGCACACACAATAAATGTTCATCTAAACATTTACTTGAGATGAATCAGTGACCTATAATTCTGTCTAAGCTACATAAACGCAATATTGGAAATGTTAAGCTTGCAGGTCAGCCATTCATCACCGAAGGGAATGCAACCGAGTTAAACATGTATGAAGTAACTAGAATAGAATTACGTAATAACCAAGATTTCAAATATATGGAACTGCAACACCTAAACTTTGAACTTTTGTAAAAAGAAATATCAGTGCAAACCTCATTACATTTATTTTGAAACGGTGTGGATCAAATGGGCTTTGCTCCAAAATAAACCAGGGCAGAAAAAGGAGCAAAGTGATCTACATTATTTGTGCTTGATTTACTGAAAAAAAGAAGTGAAAACGAACCTAAAATGTAGAAATGAATAAAATAAATGTTCAGCACCTTTCAAGTAGGAATGGTGGATCGGTTCTCAATTTGTAAATCAAGAAGTGGTAGGACCCAAAGCAGTGTTAAGAAGCTTCAAGGCCGTTTCATTTCATAAAACACTAACAGATAGAATTGTGAAAATGCAGGAGTGGTCTGTGAAGGTAAGAGCGGTGGAGCCGGGTTGGGGAGGGTTTCAACAGACGACCACGAGGGAAAATGAAACAAATAATCAATTTTCTCTCATCGTTGTCTGTCGAAATCCTCCCGCACCCGGCCCCACCGCACCACCAGCCACCACCACTCTTACCTGCACTGGCCGTGACTGTGGAAATGAAATTGTGCAACATTTGATTGATATTGCCTCTGGTAAGGCCAGCTGATTTCACAATAAAGCTAGATTCTGGTGTCCTAGTCAGACGAACGTTCCTTCAACTATGATCATTCCCGAGGAAGCTATTGTGCATTAATAAAAATTGTTCATTATTAACATTATGCAGAGTAATAATCTATATTTGTATTCACATATGCACACTGACATAATGTTATTGTTTTTGAAACAGTTTTGCTATGACCTGTTAATGTGCATTTTCCTGGTTTATGCTAGCTAGATCTCAGCTAGGCTTCAGCACCATCTTGTTCAAAATGGATGTTCTATCATGTATGTGCTCTGTTTAATATTTCTGTTGCACACAGTCAAGCAATTCATATTTATTTATCTCCAATTGACACTGCTCTCAAAGAAGACTCTCTAGCATGGGCTCAGTATGGTATCTTTTTTCCAAGGTTCTTCCGCGTTAATGCGCTATTGCATTCATTCACAATGGTTCACTGCTGTTTATGTAGCTTGTTCTGACACGCCCGGTAGACATTAGGTCACATTAGGTCATTAGGTCATCCACTGTGTGAACCAAAATCCACACAGTGGGTATGTGCTTGGAGGGTACAGCTGTAGATGATTCAAAAGTCTTATTCATAATTTGATGAAAATGTATTTCTTTTCCTCACACAACAATGAATCTGCAATTTTGATGCTTATCTTTTGTGAACATATCATATACAAACCATTGATTGTAGGGGTGAGCCAGAGGAATTTCCAATGCCAATGCTACTAGGGGTGCTGTCCTATTTCTCATTGATTTTGATTCATTACTGATTTTGCTACACATTTTGGATTTAGTCTATTTCTGACTCAGCCTATTATTCGGTATGGTCCTATAACTGAGAGCCTTCATGGCAATGACTTTATGCCTTTAATTGAGCCTTGCTGCATCAGCACTTTAATCATTCTGTATTGTAACATTTGAATTGTTTTAATAAATCTTTATAAATGTCTAGTTCGACCCTAGAACTCACTTACTGAGTCAGTCATTTCTTGTTTTGTTGTATTTTTGAAAGTACTGATTTTGTACCTTATCTCTGGACACATTGCCTCATTAAAAAGAGGTTTAACATTGTCCATGATCAACCCATCCGTGGGCATGCTACTCAGGTATATTTTAAGGTGTAAAATTGTACAGGTTCAGCAAACGCCCATCACCGTCATCAAACACATCATTTGACAAATGAACAATAAAATATTAAAATACAATTTTTACCTAAATGTTCATATTTCAGAATTAAAGAACAGGAGAAAGGGGAATGAGCATTCAGAGATACTCAGAACCTCCACAACACATTTGTGCATCCCTGGTACTAATATGTATGCATTTAACAATGTATAAATTATCACCTAAACCACACCATATTTTAGTGTCCCAGAGGGCAGTTTATGATTAAAATAAACACACAACAATTATGCATAAGTAAATAGCTATGGATGAGTGTCAGACTGAATTAAAAATATTTCCAGAACTATTCCATGGAATCTACGACTATTATAGATCAATCAATCAATCAGTGGGTCTTGTAGAGCACAGTTTGTCATCCTGAGGGGTCTCCAGGCACTGGGAGGTTGTGCGAGCTTCAGTTTGAGAGGTGAAGGTCGAAAACTCTGGTCTTGAGCTGTTTCCTGAAGTCCTTCAGAGATGGTGAGGTGCGCAGGTGGAGGGGAAGGTCATTCCTGGACTTTTTGGAGAGATAAGAGAAGATGTGATCTCCACAGCAGCTGCGATAGATGCGCGCGATGTGGGCCAAAGTGAGGGTGGAGGATTAGAGCTCTCTGGTTGGTTGGTGGAATGTCAGGCGGTTGTTTATGTAGTATGGGCCGGTATTGTGGAGGGCTTTGTAGGTGTTCGTAGGGAGTTTGAAGAGGCATCTTTACTGGACTGGGAGCCAGTGGAGTGCCCTGTGGTGCAGGGTGATACTGGCTCTTCTGGGAAGGTTGAGTCATGCTGCCGATTTCTGGATGGGCTGGTGTCAATTCAGAAGCTGCTTGGTGGTTACGGCATAGTGTGCGTTGCCGTAGTCGATTCGGCTAGAGATGAGGACTTGGGGGACTATCTTCCTAGTTGACATGGGGATCCATCAGAAGATGTTGTGCAGCATGCAGAGAATGTGGAAGCAGGCAGTAGAGACGGCATTGATATGTTGCTTAATGGTGAGTTAGATGTCCAGGATGATTCCAAGGTTGCAAGTGTGGCCAGTAGGGGTGGGTATGGGTCGAGAGCAGGGATCCATCAGGTGTCGTCCCAGAGGGAGGACTTGTTGCCAAATATAATGACCTCTGTCTGGTCCAAGTTAAGTTTCAGGCAGTTGGTCCACATCCAGGTGGTGATGTCTGTCATGGTGGTTTTGAAATAGATGTTTGTGGTGTCTGCGTATTCTGTGAGGGATTGGACGAGCTGGGTGTCGTCGGTGTAGGAGATGATGTTGAGTCCAAGAGTGCTGACGATGTTCGACAGAGATGCCATGTAGGTGTTAAAAAGGGGGGGCTGAGGTAGGAGACCTGGGGACACCGCATATGATGTCTTTGGGTGTGGAGGAGAAGGGTGGTAGTTGGAATCTGTGTTTGGCTAGAGAAGAAGCAGGAGATCCAGTTGAGTGCCTTGCCCTGGATGCCCATGTGGTGGAGTCTGGTGATTAAGGTGTGGCGAAAAACGGAGTTGAAAGCTTCTAAGGTCAAGGAGGCATCTATTGTCATCCGTTGCTGCAATCAGGTCAGTCTCAGTGCTGTGATTATGCCAAAAACCTGATTGGAAGAGGTTGAGCAGGTTGTCTTCTTCAAGGTATTCCATGAGCTTGAGGTTGATGGCTTTATCCAAAACTTTGGTGGGAAAGGGAAGGAGCAAGATGGGTCGACAGTTTTTGAGTTTTTGGAGTTAGCTGTGAGTTTCTTCAGGAGAGGTTAGATCTCGGCATGCTTCCAAGTATTGGGGACGGTAGCTGGAGTGATTGAGGTATTGAGTAGTTCTAGGATGTAGATGTGGTGGAGGCAGGGATCCGAGGGAGATCCAGAGTGGACGGGATTCATGATTGATATGGTGTCTTCGGTTGAGAGCTGTTTCTTGTTGGTGATTCGGTGGGGGTGGGAGACCTTGACTAGGGTGTAGATGTGGTTGAGGGCAGTGGGTTGGGTTTCAAAGTTGCCGTAGAGGTCAGAGATCTTGAGGCAAAATTAGTCTGATAGAGAGAAAACCAGGGAAATATTTGGAACAGGGCACTGCAGCATCTGACAGCTATTGAATTTCCTTTGTCTTGCAAATGTCTGCAGGAGATCAGTGACAGGGCATCTGTCAGCCATTCTGGCCCTCCTTCACTCTTAAAATAATATTGGTCAAGGAAAATACAGAAGCTGGTGTAATAGCTTATTCACAATTGAGAACAGAATACGCAAACAACTTAAAGCCATTACCTTGGTCCCAATAAAGCAATTCAGAAACCTAGAGCTTGATGTACAGAGCCATTTTGAAATCTCAAGTGGTGCCATTTGCAAAGTCATGGGGTTGTTAAGTATGTAGGAAATCCATTTTCCATGTCGAAAAAGCATTTCTGACTCACAAAATGGGTTGTGAAATCTAACTGAAAGGGGAGCCTGCTAATTGTGAGTCACAATGGCTTGTGAAAAGTTTCCAGATCCTCACAGAGGTAGTAATTCATTTGCAAATGGGAAGGTGTCCTCTAGCAGTTTGGGAATGCTGTGGGAAGCTCCAGAGTGGGTAAAGACACAGACAGGTGCTCTCAGGTACCACTGACTGCTCCCCCCAATGTTTTCCCTAGTGGGTACCTTTTTTTGTTTTAAGGCAGAACAAATTTCTTGAAGGAAAAGGGGTTGCTTTTAAAAAATATTTCCCATATTGGAAGGTAAATGCAGGAATGGTATTCTGTGCTTTGAATGCCTGTGTCCCTGAATTAGCAGTGAATAAACATTTTCCTAAATTGCAATCTGCCTAAATTGCATTTCATGAACCACTTGGTGTGCAAATTGCACATTCCTGGTTTGTGAGTAGGAATGATACTTCTCGCTCTTTCCTCCAGCACTATGGCAAGGCAGTGGAGAAGTTGGAAAACCGGCAAGTCTCCCAGGCCTCGCACAGGGCAAAGACAGTTGCAAAACATACATAAAATAGAACACTTAAAAACGTCCAGCCTTGCATTTTTGTAGGGGTGCTCTTTTCAATCAGAGGCATGGCTCGCCAAGAAAGGGACCATTAAAAAACAAATCAATTTCTCTTGGTCCCTCTGATCAACCCCGGCTCCCACCCAGTGCAGCCAATTTCATTACAAAAGCAGAAATGGTGCTGTAATATTTTTTATTCTTTCTTACATTTTTTAAACTCTGGAAAAAATGAAGGATTGCTAGCAATGTAGAATACATTTACAAGTGGCATTAACTGGTATTGTATCAAGGTTTCAATTATTTTTTTTGATCTGCCATGTTTGGGTGTAAATCAAGAGAGAATAAAATACTAATAATACACTTTTTTTAAAATCATATGCAATAATTAGATTATTTGCCAATTGTGCCCAAAGATAGGGACATTAATTGCCAATACATGAGAGGGGGTGCTAGTAGTTATTTCTATCAGAGGCCTTTACTGATCATCAATGTTGGAGCCATTAAAGCTTCTTAATATGAGGGACAATTTCAATTTTATTATTGTCTGGTCTTTTCTGGTTCATTGCTGGAACAATAGCTTGTTATTGTGGCTAAGCCAAATGTTGTGTGCCACTACCACCCAATTGCTGTAAATTACTGCCTGAGTCCAGTAATAGTGACACTTACTGCATGGGGTCACTAATGGAAAATACAATTAAAATAAAATAATGTCTTTGGATATTAAGGTTACTATTTACCTGGGACCATTACAGATATAATTCCTGCCTGTGATTACTAATGCTCATTTCTACATTCATTTTCAATTTTCTGTTCCCTCTGAAACAGAATTAGGTTCGCTTGCAAAAATAAACAACAACATTTATTGGAAAACATAGTCTAAGTTTGGTTAAGATTAGGCTAGAAATTGAACCTACAAGACAAAAACCCAAGAGGCAGTAGTTACTGACCACCACCATAGCGCCAGTTGGTGCACAACAGTAGAGATACACAAATGCTCTTATCTGGACACAATTTAATGCCAGGAGTAGCCTGAAAATACATTGTATACAGTTATGCCAATATTGTGAATTTTATTCAATGTGGCTACTAAGAGCAGAGAGGCCATGGCCAAAAAAGGGAGCACTGACTCACCAAGTGATGAAAGCAAGGACACAGGAGATGCATCAATGCAGCATGTGACCAAAGGATTTTCATCCATCAGGAGATTATCCACTGGTAATTCTGATATGAGAAGACTGCAGCATGTCACAGTTTTGAATACAATCAAAGTATATATTCTTACATAAGCATCATTTTAATTTATTAACAGAGCTTATGCCTTTTTACTAACGGATGCATACCCCTGACACAACAGTTCCCAACAGCTTCATTTTACCTACTCTCTAATTCCTGTTTATAATATAATCCGAAAGAAAATCCCCACACACTCACCAGCTATAATTTATCTTATATATTTGCTTTAAAGCAGTTAACAAACATTAAATCAATTTGAAATTAATTCAATACATTTCGAATCAACATTTATTAATGTTTGCCATTAGTATTGGAGTTAGTTTCTGTGCCCGCGTGCTTTTTAGACATAGAGCACGGTCTCTTACACTTCATAATAAAAGTAGTTAATGAATTTACTACAACTAATCAAATTAAAATACAAACAATGTGCTATGTAGAGGTGGGTTCAATATTAAGGTAAGATTATGGATAAAGAGGCTACCATCATTTTAAGAATTCATTTATTTTAATGTGAGTTAAATTACTTTTTTGATTTATTTTGATCAACCATTATCATTAGAGTCATAGTAAAGTTCAAACAATTAGATTAATTGAATTTCTCAAGTGTTTGTAAGCATAATACCTTTTGCAAATTACAAATATAATACACAATGCCCTTGTGAGGAGTGGTATTATTATTCAGAAGTTTTCTCCCACTCTGTTAATTGTTAGGCTCCTCTTTGAGCTGTGCGTCATGGTGTACACCTGTGCAATTTGGAGTGGTACATGATCTCAGAAACTAAAGGTCGCTTCTTAAGTACCAGCATGAAAAATTGACTGATAAACGACAACTACCGTGAAACACATGTCCAGACATGCCCAGCAGTGGCTTTTGAGCAACATTACTTGTGTGTACAAACACTGCAATGAGTTGACTCACAACTGCTATGTTGTCATGCTCCATCTTGACAATTTAGACAGTGAGTTGTTGACAGATACATCTTTAAAGCTGAGATATTCCAGCTTCTGTATTTTAAAAATGGTGCTACTTGTCATGGATTGGGTGATTTGTGTCAGCGCTTTCTTGAAGTTTCTAGTCATGTTTTTAGTAAGATTCGGGGATTTAGAGTTTGGTGGAAGGGTTACTCCATCACAAATGTAACAGATATCCTGTCTGCCATCTTACGAGTGCCATTGGATATAATGCAGTTATCCATCATGCATGTGACAGCATAACCCTTCTGCAAAACTCTACTCAGGCCTTCTGTTCATTTTGTGTGTTGAATAGTTCTCTGCTTGGTTATTCTATGTAAACATTTGTGTACATACCAACCTCTGTACCTCGCTTGACAGCATGGTGTGACATTAAATTGTTGTCCAATTTAAGATGCTTAAAAATCCTCTCCTTTTTAGAGTTAGGGTCTGTTGCTTTATGAGAATACTAAGGATTTCAGACTTAACCCTTTTAATAAGGCAGTCTTCATAGTGAATTGTGATTACTGTGTTGGCTCACATTGTGGCTTCTTGGATTTCCTACCAGGGGCGACAGGTGTAAATGGAGGGATCTACCACCCTAAATGGAGAAGAGGAGAAAAAATACAGAACAGCTGAAAAGAAATGACCACTTGCTGCTTGGTGATAAAGTGTGAAGGTTCTGCATTATTTTTAGTGTACAAACTGTGATGAACTTTGTGTGTCTCCGGCTCTGCATGTGCTAGGCAGGCGGTGTCTTCTTTGACCTCTTTGCACAAGCTACAGCAGTGACATAATACTAGAGGGCTTGCTGAATTTTAATATGTTGCTTTTGTGCACCTCTACATTAGTCCCATGAGGAATCACCTGAACTCCATTCCTTTCAGTGGTTGAAGGTGGGACAGGCTGAAGGGGATCATGAAGTAGTCGGTGTCAATAGTTTGTTGGTCATATCAAGATGGGGTGGGCTGTAGGATGGGTACAGGTGGCTACTCTCCTTGCTTCTGATTAAGAAATATGCTGCAACCTGTCTGTACTGGAGCTGCGTACATTTTGCTCCACTCTTTCATGTTTAATTAGCCACATTTATCGTGTATGGCCTTATGTACTTGTGTGATGTAACATTATTAATGTAATGTAGGGCACTTGAACAGTTTCCGAACGTGCATTTACTGTGTAGTCTTGACATTGATATTAGTGTGCATATTATCATTTTATTTACAGTAACGAGCAGCATTTCTCATATATGTCTTCATTTGTGTGGTTTGAATAACATTGAATTCCGTGTATGTTCATGTATTTCTTTAAATAATTCTCTCCATTTATTTTACCACTGAAAATATATCCATTTGAATAGAGCTCTACATCTATAGCATAACAGTGTTTGTATCTATAATCTGCATTTTAATGTATATTGAGATGATTGATGGACTAATTTGACCTAAGGCCTTAAGCGTTTGGATTTTGCAATGTATAACTTTTAATGGGAATGTTTGCTTTGGATGCAATGTTGTTCTTTTCTCTACAGGTGCAGTTGCATTAGCTCATGGCTAAAGAAAGGCATGCTGTGTGAAAGATACAATGAGACCCAAAAGGAGTCTCTATTGGCAAATATCTCTTGGCAAGGATAAGATTTAACAAAGGAGGGGGCGGGGTCTACTGTCTGAGAACAATAGGGAGACGGGAGGAATCCAAGGATGTTCTCATGTGTTGATCAATGGAAAGAAATCTCAAGTGTAGTTGCCAAGATATAGTGTTTGAAGATGCAAAAATAATTGTAAATGTAACATTGGATTCTTGAAGCTTTTTTGGTGGGAATAATTTGGCATAGCACTTAGGTTACTCAGATTCCCTTTAGACTCTGAAAGGTGCAGACTTCTGTTGTCTGGCTTTATGCTATGCAATATTATTTCCCTTTAGAGAACTTCTACAGAGGTTCTACATCTCTGACACCTTTGTCTGCCTCCCTGACTTAATAGGGTTTACCTGGTTTCTAGTTTAGAATAGGGTTTAATAGATCTTTTTAGTCAACCTCATGTATAGGCAAGAGGATCGACATGTTCAATCTACTGACCGAACTTTGTTTCTCATCCTTTGCATTACAGCTACAGAATTACTCATTTTCTTTTTGTTATTGAGGATCAATTTTGTACATTGTTTCAGATATCCTCTAGTGGTTCTGTATTTTTACACTATGTTTCTGCGAATGATTTATATGAGCTTGGCATTGAATTTGTAATAAATCCATACTTAATCCCATCAATCAACTCTGAGCTTCCATTTCAGGGGCCCAGCAAGGAGAACACACTCTAAGAGTTTTCACATGGTAAGAGAGGCCGGTTAGGTACTGAGATAGGGAGTTAGGAGACTTTACTTGAGGAATAGATAAAATCCCAGTCTCGGACCCAGTTCCAGATCTTATGATTTGATTTTGAGGATCGGCAGAGGTCCAGTGGTGTGTGGAAAAGTAGTAACAGAGGAGGATTCAGTGTTAATAGGGTTGCCCATGTGCAGCTTATGCTTATCTTATGGTGTTAGAACAATTGTGTGATGTTTGGTGGAGATATGTAAATGTCGTGTGAATGTGGTGTTTCATGTGAAGATGAGATGTTAATCGGTATGATGTCGCCTAAGATCACAGGATGATATTAAAATTGTATAAGACACTGTATTGTAATTGTCTGCTAAGGTTTTGTGGGGTCTGGCATGGGACATTGTTGGAAGCCCAATTGAGATAGGGAAATTATCTTTATCTGTGAGAGTGAGGTATGATTAGTGTGGTGGACCTTTTCCGCAGAGGGAAACTGTACTGATCAGGGTGATTCACTATAGATCGAGGTTTAATTTGAACGTGTGTTGAATTATTTCTTGTGTGATTGAATTTTGTTGACCTCCTTAGTAAAGCAGACAATTGTTACTTGTTGTTACTGCATTGCATCTGTTTTAATGCGTGTTGTCGAAGAGAGTGTGTTTGGGAACATTGAAAAGGATGGTGAACCACTGCAAGGAGTGAGACTGACGTCCTAGTGTGCTGCGCTGGGATTGGTTGCTTGGTGAAAAGCAACGCTGGTTTGGTTGTCTACATCGCAGAACAGAAGAAGTGGAAAATGCACATGATAGAGGGAGCTAAGTTGTATCAGGCATTGACAGGTGAGGAGTTTGAGATCCGTAGACAAGAGAAGAACGAGAGAGAAAGAGAGAATGAGGCAAGGGAATCAGCTGAGCAAGGTGAAACTGTGACAAGGACACTAGGGACACTAGTGATAGTCATTTAGGCATTCTAGATTTGTTACTGCACCAGAAACTGTACGTCCTTATATAATAGGACCTACCACTGTGAACATGAATCAAACCTCAGTGGGAAGGAGTTTGGGGATTTACAAGCCTGGCCCTCCTACAGCTCTGAATGTCAGGGAGTGTTACACATAATTTGACTGTTCCATGTGAGCCGAAAGCCCCAGCCAAGGCTCCAAGTTCAATCAATCAATCAATCATAACATTTGTAAAGTGCGCTACTCACCCGGAAGGGTCTCAAGGCGCTGGGAGAGAGGGGTCCGTCTACTGCTCGAAGAGCCAGGTCTTGAGTTGCTTCCTGAAGGAGAGATGGTCCTGGGTTAGCCGAAGGTGGAGGGGGAGGGAGTTCCATGTCTTGGCCGCCAGGTAGGAGAAGGATCTTCTTCCGGCGGTGGCTCTGCGGATGCGTGGAACGGCGGCGAGGGCGTGGCTGGTCGATCGTAACTGGCGGGTGGGCGTGTAGAAGGTCAGGCAGTTGTTGAGGTACTTGGGGCCCAGGTTGTGGAGGGCTTTGTGTGCGTGGATGAGGAGTCTGAATGTGATCCTCTTGCTGACGGGGAGCCAGTGCAGGTTTCTCAGGTGGCCGGAGATGTGGCTGTGTCAGGGGATGTCCAGGATGAGTCGTGCGGAGGCGTTCTGGATGCGCTGGAGTCTTTTCTGACGTTTGGATGTGGTTCCGGCGTAGAGGGTGTTTCCATAGTCCAGTCGGCTGGTGACGAGGGCATGGGTGACCGTATTCCTGGTTTCGGTGGGGATCCATCGGAAGATCTTACGGAGCATGCGGAGGGTGTTGAAGCATGATGATGAGACGGCATTGACTTGTCTGGTCATCGAAAGGGAGGAGTCCAGGATGAAGGCCAGGTTGTGTGCGTGGTCCGTTGGCTTGGGAGTGGTGCCCAGGGCAGGTGGCCACCAGGAGTCGTCCCAGGCGGTGGGCGATGATCCCAGGATGAGGACTTCCGTCTTGTCTGAGTTCAGTTTCAGGCGGCTGTCCTTCATCCACTCGGCGACGTCTTTCATCCCTTCGTGTAGGCTGGTTCTGGCGGTAGCGGGGTCGTTGGTAAGGGAGAGGATCAGCTGGGTGTCGTCGGTGTAGGAGATGATGTTTAGGTTGTGTTGGCGACTTGGCGTGCGATGGCCGTGAAGGGGCTCATGTAGACGTTGAAGAGGGTGGGGCTGAGCGATGATCCTTGTGGTACGCCGCAGATGACTTCGGTGGCCTCGGATCTGAACGGGGGGAGGCGGACTCTCTGGGTTCTTCCGGCGAGGAACGAGATGATCCAATCCAGTGCCTTCTCTTGGATTCCGATGTTGCTGAGGCATTGCACTAGGGTGTGGTGGCAGACGGTATCGAATGCTGCGGAGAGGTCCAGGAGAATGAGGGCTGCTGTTTCCCCGTTGTCGAGCAGGGATCTGATGTCGTCAGTGGCTGCGATGAGGGCGGTCTCAGTGCTGTGGTTGGCTCGGAAGCTGGACTGCGAGTGGTCGAGGGATCCGTTCGTCTCGAGGAAGGCGGCAAGCTGTCTGTTGACGGTCTTCTCGATGACTTTGACAGGAAATGGGAGGAGCGAGATGGGGCGGAAGTTCTTGAGGTCGGTGGGGTCCGCTGTTGGTTTCTTCAGGAGGGTGCTGAGCTCGGCGTGTTTACAGCTCTCCGGGAAGGTGGCGGTGTTGAAGGAGATGTTGATGATGTCCCAGAGTTTGGGTGCGATGATGGAGTCGGCCTTGTTGAAGACGTGGTGGGGGCAGGGGTCGGTCGGGGATCCGGAGTGGATGGTGTTCATCGTGCGGGTGATGTCTTTGGTGCTGACCGGGGTCCAGGCGCAGAGGGTGGCAGTGGGGGGCGTTGGTTCAGTGGTTGGGTGCGTGGTCTGTGCGTCAAAGCTGTTGTGTATGTCAGCGATCTGGCGGCGGAAGAACAAGGCGAATGTAAAGTTTATTCCCTTGGTCCCTGTTGGACTTGGCCCTTTTTGCAGGGTCAACCCTGAACTTTTTGCCTTCCTCCTAGCCTTTTTTCTGACATGGTGTTGGTGGTTCTAGGACCCTTGGCTCTTTAGTACTGCTGTTCACTGTAAAGTGTGTGTGCTCTCTGTGGTAAACATGATAAGATTGGTCTACACCTGTTTGGCATATTTAATTTACCTGTCAGTCCACTATAAAGTATTATCTCAGATACCCGGGGCTGGTAAATTAAATGTTACTGGTGGGCTTGCAGCGTTGATTGCGCCATCCACCAAAGTAGCCTTTCAAACTTGTCTCAGGCCTCTGCCATTGCAGGGCCTGTGCGTGCAGTGTTACTGCTGCTATGACGTGGCACCTAAAGTGTGTGCCACGTTTGTGACCCCCCTTTTACTACATGTCAGTCACCTCTACGGTAGGTCCTAGCTAGCCCTATGGGCAAGGTGCATTGTAGGCAAAAGGGAGGACATGTACCTTAAGTGTGTGACATGTCCTGGTAGTGACAAACAGCCATTTGGTTTCTCACTGCTATGGGGCTGCCCTCCCATAGGAATGCATTCGGGATTCCCTGATAAGTGTTTCAGTGGTAATTCCTGATATGGGAGGAGCAGTGTGGTCAAGTTTGGTATGGATGTAATAGTAATAATAAATGCTGCGCAATGGTGTGCACTGTTTTATTATCACTATTTTAGAAATGCCACTTCTAGAAGTTGGCATTTTTGGGTGCTATGAGTCTGCCTGCCTGATGTGGATTGCATGTCTGGCTTGGAGTAACAGGGGGTGGTGAGGTGTGTGTGGCTCCAGGGAGGGCAGGGTGAGTCAGCGCTAGACTGAATAGGAGATCTGCATTTGGAGTAGTGGGAGGAGTAGTCCCCTGACCCTGAATAGGTCTGTGCCTGCCTAGGTGAATGCTGGCCCCGCCCCCTTGTGGTGTGTCTGATGACGGAGCCCCAACCTGACAAAGGAGGGTGGGAGCCTGTAAACAAAGTGCCCTACACCCCCACAAGCCAGTTGGAGGTTGGATTTCCACAAACCCTGTGCCGGGGCAGACAATGAAAATGTGATGTATAAATATTGGGGCTGTGACCCCATGAAAATGTTGTGCTTTTTGCTGACTTGGGGACTTGCTGCTGCTGGGCCCCAGGAGGATCTGCCACAAGGCACTGCCTTCCTGCTGCAGGGCCCTGTGAGCTGGCCTGCCTGGGCCCAGCCTTGTGCCCCTGGTACTTTGGCCTGAGTGCCTTCAGGGCGCTATACTGCTCTCTCGGGACGGGGAGAATGATGGGGCTTTGCAGCTCTGCGCAATACTCCAAGGGAATCCCAGTGTGGGGATTCCCCGTGCTTCCAGGAGTACAGCGGGAGCCCTCCCCGTATTGCGGTGTTTGGAGAAGTGCTCCTGTCGGCGGGCACATACCCCGCTGTTATGTGCCCAGAAGTGTGCGCTCCAAGGGATCCCCGGCGTGGGGGTTCCCCCGTGCTGTGAGGAGGAGTGGGAGCCCACCCTGCATTTGCAGTTATTTGGAGGCAGGAGCCCACCCCGCACTGGAGGAGGAGCTGTAAGCGGCAACAACAGAAGCCAGGTGCCCGTGCCTGACTGCGGGCGGGGTCTGTGGAGATTGCAAGAGTCTCGCAAGCTCCATTTCCACTCCCCTTTGCCAGGAAGCAGAAGTACGGCAGAGGTGCAGCCTGTTGCTAAGCTGGGGCTCTCATGACCTATGAGGAGAGCCCCGTGTGGTTCCTGGTGACCGGCGCAAAGAGGAGCGTTCAGCGCACGGCCGGAGAGGCGGGTCCCTGGAGGCCAGAGAAGCAAAGAGATGCCCCGGCGATAAAGAAGCAGCACCCGGTGAGTGGGGCTGTGTGGGAGACTTTTGCTTTGTGTGCGTGAGCAGCCCCAGAGGTGCTCCGGTGAAGGAGGCACTTTGAGGGCCAGAGGAGCCCCGCGAGAGGGGCAGAGTGGAGCAGTGTGGGCGCTCCCTGAAGCGCCACGGTGGTGCCGGTGTGGAATCATTTTTGGGGACAATTTGGTGATATGAGTCCCAGAGTGGGGCTCCAGAGTCGCCATAGGTGCAAGTGCTCTTTTTCTTCACCACAGCTGCACCACAAGAGAAAGCAAGCAGCTGCAACACGGGGGCATTTTCTTGTTGGTCATAAGAAAGGAGTGAGATACACTCCCCTGCCCCCAGGGCATTGCGCACCTTGGCTTTGCTGCTTTGGCAGCCTGAGGGCTACTTTTGAGGCCCACAGCTTACACCCTGGCATTCTGGGCAGAGGGCATTTTGAGCCCCAGAGAAAGGCCAGTTGGCCTGGGGTCCTGGTTGGTACTTGAGTGTACTAGGAGGGGGCAAGGCCCTAACATGATCTATGCACCATGACTATTGCATAATGTGTTTATGCTTGTGATGCCTATGACATAATGTATTTATGCTTAGGATGATTATGCATAATGTGTTGATGCCTACGGAAATTGCATAATGTGCTTAGGCTGATGATTATGCCTAATGCTAATGTGATAATGCTGAGTACAGTATTTTGCCAGTAGTTACTGATAGTGTTTCATTTTTACTACTTATGCTTGTGATGGTTCTGACAGTGGCCCGATTGGTCCTGTCATGTATATAATCCCCTGTAAATTAATAATTGGTGCCAGTTGGCACAGTGTATATGTGTGATCATGATTCTAATGTGTTTTGGATAATACAAAGGCTATTTTTTATATAACCTTGTGTGGAGTTTCTTTTTTAGTGTGCCTAGTGTGTTGCTGCTGTGTGTGTGTTGCGCAAACGCTTTACACAGTGCCTCTGGGATAAGCCTGACTGCTCGTGCCAAGCTACCAAGGGGGTGAGCAGGGGTTATCTTCAGTGTGTAACTCCCTTGCTCTGACTAGAGTGTTGGTTTCTGCCTTGCTTAGGCGCTTGCCCTAGCCAACCAGAAATCCCATTTCTAACAGTCCCCATGAATGTGACTTGCCCTTGTGGTGCAAGTGCAGATCCATAAGTGAATGAGACCATATTCGGTCCCTTAAGGTAATTTCGTAGTTTGCCATATTTTGGTCTGCTCACTTGGGAGCCACCACTGAAGGTGCATAGTAGTGCCCCCAAAGAAGGTCCAGTACCCAAGACTTCTAAGGGGCCACATAAACCTGATGTTCAGGAGCAAGATAATTGGCTGAAAGTTCTCAATGCCACCTCAAATGAAAGTGGAAGCACAGAAATAAGTCAAGGAATGATCAAGTCATCATTAAAAGTGAATTTGGTGGATGTACCTAAATTAAAACTCAAATTAGATGAAATAATAAGTGAAAGTATTAGATTGGCTCGAATAGACACATCATCAAAATGAGCTTCTGTTTATGAACAAGGATGTTACTAGGAGAGCGAGACAAGCTCATGATACATTTTCTGAAATAGGTCAGAAATATGAAGTAGATTTGGAGCAGACAAAAGCTTTACAGAAGTATCACAGACTCTGCTTCAGTGATCAAGACTTACAAAATATGAAATACCAGGGTTTAAAATGCAAATTTGGAAATTAATTCAGAGCATCCAGCCAGATGTGGAGTGCGCTGGATAAGTGGGAAGTTAAATGGTTAAAAACGAAAAGTCCCAAAAGATCGACGGGGAACTACCTCCATCCAGAGAGGGAGAGTAGAAGCTACAATTTTACCTTTACGAGAGGTACCTAATGGAGGTTATGTTCATGAACCTTGGAGTGGGAGTGATCTTGCAGCATTCAAAAATGATTTCCCTAGGTTAAGAGAGACATTTATGGAATGGTACAAACAAGTTGAGTGGTTTGTGAAAGTTTCAAAGGATTTGTCGACTGGTTTTAATACTCTGTTTGATATTGTGGTTCCAAGTGATTTGTGGACAACATGGAAGATAGCTACAGAATGACTAGGGAGAGAACCAGTGAGGGATCCTTTGACTAATGGTCTGTCACCCACAGTGATGAGAAAGTATAAGCAAGTAATAATGTGGTTGAAGTCTAAAGTGCCATCCCAAGATATTGACTGGGTCAAGATTGATCAGACGACCCAGTAATCTAAGGAGATGATTCATGCACATTATGCGAGATTGGAAACGATGGAGCCTAAGGACATGGGACATTGTGGGCCTTATTTACAAGGAATTTAATGCATTGTGGTGCCACAAGCAATTTGGCTGTGCCACGCTGCATTAATTACGAAGCAAAGGGATGTGTCATATCTAGAATGATTTTACAGATTCCTTTGCTTACCCCTGTGCTGGTGCACAACTAGTTGCCATGCATTGACACGGCCACACTTGCACCCTGGATGATTTCTTTTTGTGCAGGAAGGACCACCTTCCTGCACAAAAACAATCACAAGAGGTGATTTCCTCTTCCTATGTGTGCTACAGAATGCAGCACGCATAGAAAGAGGATAAAAACGAGAAATGAAAATATTTCTCCTCGTTGCGCCTCCTTACTCCTCCCCTGTGGAGGCTTAGCATTTTGACGCATTTCCAGGTTTATGATTTCTCATAAATCTGGAAATGCGGCAGAAGCCATGGGTGTTGTGTGGAAATACCCACAGCAACACCAATGACACACCCCCTTCACGCAAATGTTGTGTGTAAAGGGGCCATATTTACAAGGACACGTAAAGCCACACAGGGTTAATTTACTTGTCTTTGTAAACATGGGGCAGCAGGTTGCGGCACTGGTGCATCACAAAGATACTTGTAAATAAGCCTCTTTGTGTCTAGGTTCATTGACAGGATTGAGACCTCAGATTAGCATGATGATTCATCAGCATTTTATTTGCTGAAAAAATAAGTTGGTTGATGAGATTTTGTGATACTCCAAATATTGTAATGATGAAATTGACATGAGGCAGAAGAAATTAAAGGAGAAGGCTGCTCAGAAGGGAAGTCAAGATCCGCCATTTGTTGGCTAATCACTCCCTGTGCAGGGCGTGTACCCACAGGGAGCTCCTACCATGCAAGGTGGAGGTGGTTTTCAGTCCCAAAGAAGGGAAATCCCTATTGATTCAAATACTGGAATTGATGTCGCCACATTGGAAAAGTCTAACCCGTGCCACTATTGTAATTAGGTGGGTCATTGGAAGCGGAATTGTATTAATCCTACAAATCAAGGTCTGAATTCAGGGTTTACACAGTTGCAGAACAATAATCCTATTCTGTCGCAGAATGTACCTAGATCAAGGTCAGAAAATTTTAATGCACCCCAAGCCCCAGTGATGCAAGTTCCAAAACCTCCAAAGCTGCAACAAGTTGCTAATGCTTTCAGACTTGTTTAGAATCAAGTTCCAAAAGTAAAAATTCCATGTGAGGCTGCATGCTTCTCTGTCGTCGATTTGTGCCAGGCTTTCTTCTCCATATCCTTGCATGAGTACAGTCAGTTCCTCTTTGTGTTTAGTTTTTGGAGTTTTGGTTATGCCCTGTAACTCTGTCCTTGTACAGTATACTGATGAGCTGTTGGTTGGGTCACATTCTCAGGAAGTATGTAAAACCGACACGTTTGCCTTGCTGAACCACTTGGCTGAGAATGAACATAAAGTGTCCCCTAGCAAGCTGCATTACTGTTTGAAAGAAGTCTTTTATCTAGGTCATCACTTTGAGAAAGAAGTAAAACAATGTGTTGCAGGAGAGAATCTCTGCAATTTTGCAAATGAAACCACTGAGCACCCAGAAAGAGGTCAGGGTGTTTTTGGGAATGGTGGGCTTCTGTCACCAGTGGATACCCAACTTTTCCTTAGTGGCCAATCATTTGCAGAATCTGACACACAAAGATGTGTCAGATCCAAAGCCTTAGGACAACAATTGTTTGGTTACCTTCTTAGAGTCGAGTAAAGCTTCTGCCGCACCCCGACACCAAAAATGTCTGATTACAACAAAGCGCTTTGTATTTTTTGCAGTGAGAGGGAGGGCTGTGCTCTCTCAGTGCTTACACAAACACATGGAAGTTCCCACAGACCTCAAGCATATATTTCAGCTATCTTAGATCCAGTAGCGGTGGCTTTGCCTGGATGTCTTAAATTCATTGGCAGCTGCAGGTGTCAGCATAGAGAGATGTGAAGGCATTGTAATGGGTCATCCTTTAATGGTGTACAAGTCTCACTCTGTGGGAATACTGTTCACATGTCCTTGCACACAGCATTTGACAAACAGCCACCTGACCTGGTATGACAGATCCTACTGGCATCTGAAAACATCACTCTGGAGGTGTTCTGTTTTGAACCCTTCCACTCTACTGCCTCTTCCTGAGACTGATAACAATGAAAATGAAGTAAAGAATGACTGTCTTGATGTTATTGAACTGTGCTCCAAGTCAAAGACCAGATATACAAGATGAGCCACTCCCTGAATCTGATTTTGCATTGTTTGTGGATTGCTTGTGTGTGCGAGACTATGAAGGAAATTTATGAGATGCTTATGCAGTCTGTACAGTTTCAGGAGTAGTAGAAGCCTAGTGGCTCCCAGGTGTGTTCTCAGCACCAGTGGCTGACTTGACTGCTCTTACTAGAGCATGCTATATGTCAGACCAGCAGAGAGTGACAATTTTCACTGATAATCAGTATGGCTTTGGTGTTGTTCATGATTTTGGACAGTTATTGTCACAGATGGTGCTTATGACCTCCTTTGGCTTGACCATTCAGAATGGGGAGCAAGTACGAAAATGCCTTGAAGCATTGCAGATGTCTGCACAAATTGCCGTTGTGAAGTGTGCAATGCATTGTAAGGAGGATTAGTAGGTGACCCTTGGCAACAGATATACCGACAACGTTGTTAGAAACTGTGCTTTTTCTGCTTATACCTTTGATGGAGAGTGTACAAATGAAGGGCAGAAGAGACCAACTGCAACCTTTTTTTAACTACAGCTGATAATTGGGAGGATGTCAAGAGGTTGCAGGAAGAAGTGTCAGAGAAAGAACAGCAGAGTTGTGTCAAGAGAAATGAGGACAAGATTTGGATTTCAGGAGGTGGAAGACCGGTATTGACTAACAGCCTTTTACCCCAGATGGCCAGACATTATCATGGTCCTACTCATGTGGGAAGGGAATCAATGGTCCAGTTGTTTAGAGAGATTTGTTTCAATCCAAAGTTTAGGTTTATGGTTAAACAACAGTGCCACAGATGTGTTGTGCGTCAACAGAATAATGTGGGGAAAAGGACTGCAGTGACACTGAGTCACATAGAAAGGTCAGGAGGTCCTTTCAACAGGTTGAAGTTGCGCTTCATTAGATGCCTGTGCACAATGGATTGAGGTATGTGTTGGTTATTGTGTGTATATTTTCATATTGGGTTGAGGCATAACCCACATGAAGATATTATAGTCTCACAGTAGCAAAGATTTTGTTGAGGGGATTATTACCAAGATGTGGCTTACCCACTTCTTTGGAATCCAATCGAGGTACACACTTTAATAATGAAACCCTGAGGATGTTGCTCACTGCTTTTCAAGTTGAACAGACACTGCACTGTATTTACAGACTTGAGGCTTTGGGTCTGGTGGAGCCGGTCCATGGGACTTTGAAATACAGGCTTGCATACGTGTGTGCTTCTACATCTTTAAAATAGCCTGATGCCTAGCAGCTTGTGTTGATGATTCTCCGCAGCATATCTAATCAAAGGACAGGATTGTTCCCCCATCAGATCATCATGGGCATGGCAATGTAACTGCCAGCTCTGCCTGCAAATGCACTTGTGAACATTACAGATGATTGGATTATTGATTACTGAAAAGGACTGGCTGATGTGGTGCGTCATGTGTCTCATCAGGTTGAAGCTGCAACGGCCCCATCTCATCAGGAGCAGTGCCATGATCTTAGCCCCTGTTACTGTGTCTTGGTGAAAAAAAAAATACGAAAAAGTTGTCTAGAGCCCTGTTGGAATGGGCTATTCTAGGTAATCCTAGTCGCTAAGACTGCTAAGAAGTGCAAAGGTCTCCCCAACTGGGTGCATGCTGTCCACACTCGCCGAGTTACATGTCCACTTGATGATATAACAGAACCTCTCCCAGAAGCGCCAGTGATGGTTGCGAGGCCATAGGAGCAGGTTGGTCAAGCTGTTGGGAACCAGCAAGAATCTGAAACAACACTTGTTCGCCCTGAGCGGGTCCTGGCGAGTTGGATGCCAAAGCTGAAAATGAAGCGGTTAGTCCTGTGGTTGTGACTGAGCCAGACTTGGACCCCAACGAAGGTCATAGTGCTGTAGAACAGCGAGTGGCTGCAGGCAAATGTTGGCTGAGAAGGCAGGAGAGGTGGAAACTGGTCCCGCAGGAAGAAGGTGACCTCCCAGTGATTCTGATCTGAGTGACGAAGTAGTAGAGGAGTTGGCACTCAGAAGGTCAAACTGAGCAAGAGTGCCTTGTTAGACGTACTCTTCCCCTGAATGGACTTACTTCTGTGCAAATGACAGAGAGAAGGAGTTCTTGCAATTCGCAGAATTTCAGCGTTTGCTATTGCAATATAGGCAGTGTGCAATGTAGCACACAAAAACCCACTCGCAAAATAAGGAATCGCAAAATTTGCAATTCCCTATTTTGCGAATGCATTTAAGGAATCTCAAATTGCGATTCCTTAAATGCAATGTAGGAAGCACCCAAGTTGTGTGATTTTGGCTTAAGGAATCGCAAATTACCACCAACTTCAGGTTGGTGGTAATTTGCGCTTTCTTTGAAAAATTCACTTTTTTGCATTTTCAAAGTGCCATGTGGCGCACATACATGCCCTTAGGGCATGTATGTGCGCCACATGTGCACACATGCTTATTTCAGGGGTGCAACAGGGTTTCCTATTGACACCCTTGCAACCGTGAAATTGCATTCTCAATTTGCGATTCTCTAATTGGGAATCGCAAATTGAGAATGTCTTCCCATTCATTCCTATGGGCCTTCTAGCCCATAGGAATGCATGGGAAGGTGTTCCTTATTTGGGAATCTCAATTTGCGATTCGCAAATAAGGAATATGTAGGATTCGTGAAATATTTAGCAAATCCTACATACATTGCATTTTGCGATTCTCTTATTGCGATTCCCTAAAAATCGCAATTTGAGAATCGCAAAACGCATTTTTCACACATATGGCCCTCAGTCATTCAGTTTGATCTTACGTTTGAATACACTGCTTCATAGAATCTTCAAATTAGAAAGCAGATTAATACTATCAGTCAATCGAGTTTTTTAATTCGTATGAAGTTCTGCAAACCACGGAGGTGGTTTGATACAGAGTGACTACGCCCTAGCCTCATCCACTTAAAGGAGAACAGTGTAATTCATAAGCCAGGGGACTCTGGCCAATAGCGCTAACTACATATTGCTCTGCTACTCAACATAAAAAAAAGAATTATGCTTTCCTGATTTTATAAGTCCCCACAACTGATATTTTATTTATTGCAATAGGACCAATTCACTCTCGGAGATGCAGTTCGAATCTGCAATTTGCCGTTTGATTCCAGACTCAGTCAGTACTTGGAGGGGGAGGATAGTGGTTGTGTACGGTGATGTGAGGCAGGTCTACTGTACATTCATTTACCATCTTAAAGATGTGCCCTACTCACCCTGATCCAATAGTGCTAACTGGGCATATTGTGGCTGTGATGTATTGAATCTTATTTGAGAAATGCATGATTTTAAAGATGGAGTAGCATTTAAAGGGACCAGTAAAGGATTGACTGTATGAGGCACCAGCATTTACCCAGGAATCTAAAGAGGTTGGAACTGGTTTTAGTGCCAGGGTGGTCACTGTATTGACCCCGAGCAGGACTCTGTGTGTGTTTATTTGTGTGTTTGTCTGTGGGTCTCTCTCTCTCTCTCTCTCTCTCTCTCTCTCTCTCTCTTTCTTTCTGTCCAAAAGCTATTCTGGCCTGCATGAGAACCTAGAGAGGGTGCAGGATGTGTTGAAGCTCCTGTATGTAGACTACCTGTGAAGAGGGGAATGGTGTGAGAGCGTGTGTCAACGCTCCCTCCAGGTAGGGCTGCATGTTAGGCTCACATAGAGTGGCAACGTCTTCATGAAGGTGCCCATGCAGGACCTCTGCACCAGGCAGATACATATCTCAGCATTACGTATAGTAAGCACCCTCGTCTCCTGGCTCAGGGAGCAAGTGCATCTGCCAGTACCTGCAGGATAGAGCATAGGGAGTTGCATAAGACAATGACAACTGACTGTGCTTGCTGCTGCCTTTTCAAACAGTATATACAAATCGTTTTAAAAAGTGTGTAATAACATGGGTTTCACTGAAGCAGCTTTAAAGCTTAACTGCATTTTTAAATGTGGTGTGAGACATTGTTTGAAACAATTGAAACACAAAAGCAACATCAGTAGTTTTTAAAGGCATGTATGTGTGCACTTGTACGGAAATATTGTAATTTGAAGAGTGTATGGCATGCAATGTGGATCTCAGTGGAAAATGGTTATGATGAATGGTCCAGGACATAAATAAGGTAACACAATGGCACTGATGTCAGTAAGGGGCTTCTGATGCTGAGATGTGCACTTAGTATGAGGGAATCTTATTAATCTAACCAAAAATCTGAAACAGCCAATGGAACTGTAAAAAGTGACTGCTGGCAGATGTTATCATATACAAATATATGTTTTTTATTGAGATCTTCATTGATTTTAAGGCAGAGCATATTTATATTTTTGTGTGGTTATGTCTAGGTGACAACACTGCCCAGTGTACTACTGCTCTATGTGTTATGTTGAAGTGCAAAGTTTACAGTGACTAACATTATGCTGTAAAATCCACCATTTGACTCACTTTGTCTTCAAAATTGTTTTTCGGGGGAACTCCAATTGTACACTTCTTTTTCACTTCAGGGTAGTTCACTTAAAAATTCCCCTGTACCTTTTCATTAGCTCTACAAATTCCATCCCACCACATTTAAAATCCACCAGCAACCATTGTTTCCTACATTCCTTTTTAATTATTTGTACACAATGACTGCAATGTAGTAGGATGTGTTACTTAGCGGAATTCTATCTGTTTACCTTAAATTACCTTCTATGCTTAAAACCTCTCCTGAATACAATGCAAACCTGGGGGTAAATCATTTTTTTGCTTATTCATATGAATAGTGTAAGAAATGTTAACCAGATGGCATAGACATGCATGAGATAACATAGTTTTACCACAATCAAGTTGCCTGATTCTGTGAGGTATAAAGAGATAACATACTCTCATAATGCAACACACAGACAAATGAGAAATGAATGCTATAATGCCATATATATGTTTGCCATTTTAAGACCTACGTGCTCATGCAGACCCTATTTGTTATGCAAGCAGACACTAAACAAAACATTTATTAGAAAGGTACTTGATCGTGATGTGGTATTATCTCTAATAATGCAATTTTCTGTATTATTTTTTTGCCTCCACAATCAAGACAAGGCATGTAGATGTGGGTGCACGCACACACACACACACCTACAAACATATAGGGCCTCCTTACGATGTTGGGCGGAAAGCCTACAACCTGCTGTCATAGGCTTTCTGAACCACATCGTAGGTTTCAGTCCAACTGCCGTATTAGGATGACGGTGGTCGGAGCAAAACCGGCAGGCTCCCCTAATGAAGGTGGAGCCAGAGTCAGCTCTGCTGCCGGGATTATGATGGCACTTTACGACAGCCTTTTCATGTCGGCCTTTCCGACATGGAAAAGCTGTCGGAAAGTGTCTTTGGGGGCCCCTAGCTATTCACAAACTCCAATTGTAAATTTACTCCAAAAGTGTAACTTACATATATCTACCAGATTTAAGGCATTGTGGGCTGTACACTTTTGAGTAAGTGTACTAACTTTTGCCTATTCGCAATCAGAGTTCAAATTTACTTCAATAGATGTTTTTAATCGTTAATGCAATCAAACATAACCATTTCCCGTTGACTGGGACCGAGGTATGATTTCAGGCCAAGTAAGATGGAGTGAAGATCAGAAGTACGCAAGGGGCAAGTATATTACGTTCATTTGTGAATCAGGTCCATGGAATATTGCCATGTACAAAACAAAATCTATCCAGAATTTCACAAATGTTCATGTCATTGATAATTTACAAGTCAAAAAACCTCTATGTCTACAATGATAAAGTGCACCTGTTTGCGTGGTTAAACTCATTTCTGTGGACTAATACTGCTACACAGCCACCAGTCCATGTCCTCAGTACCCTAAAATATGATGAATCGGCTAAAACCTAATTAGAACATTGGAATGTTTGGGGGCTCCATTGAAATCACTGGAGTGCTCCAGGCTTCTATAGTCCGGTAGAAGCCCGGAGCTCCAACTTTCCAATGACTGTTCACAGCTGTTGATGTGAACAGAAGGCCTCACGGAGCCCGAGGGGATTTCAGTCCCCTTGGGCTCGGTGAGGCCTTTGTTTTACAAATTAGAACGTTCTGCCTTCTAGGGGTGAAATGTTCTAATAGCCTTAGAGCCCTGCATAGTGGGCTCTACCGGCCATTAAAGGCCTGGTCCAGTATTAAAGGCCTGAGCCTTTAACACTGGACTGGGCCTTTAATGGCCGCTAGAGCCCATAGAGGGCTCCAAGGCTGAATTGGCATATTTACCTTTCCTATAGGTCCATGCTATATGGTGCCCCAAGTACACATACAGCAAGGAACATTATACATCACCTAAGAACTATAGCACTTCTGTGCTATAGTGTGACCAGGTTAACATGATTCCAAACCTGCCTGATCAGCTACAACTGCACTCAACCTGTCAAAATAAACCTTTTTTACAGGAGAAAAATTCCTTTTAAATATTATTAGAACATTGGATTGTTGAGAGCTCCACTGAAGACAATGGAGTACTCTGGGCTTCTAATGGTAGTTAGTAGCCCAGAGCATCAACATTCCAATGTTTGTTCACAGCTGTTGCTATGAACAAAGGGCTCATGAAGCCCAAGGGGATTTCAACACCCTTGGGCTCCATGAGGCAACGGTTTTACAAATTAGAATGTTGTGCCCTCTAGGGGCGGAATGTTCTAATAGCCTTAGAGCCCTCTGCAGTGTGTTCTACCAGCCATTAAAGGCTGTCTCCCTTGTCAAAAGCCCTCACTTTTGGCTTGGGCGTTTAAGTCTGGAGCAGGTCTTTCATGGCTGGTAGAGCCCGTTACACCAGGCTCTAAGGCTATAACAAGTCACCCCTAAGCAGGCTTTGTATGCCACTATGGAGGGTGCATTGTATTTGAAAGTAGGAGATGTTGAAATAAAGTTAACAAATCCTTACAGTGACTAGCTACTCCAATCTATTTCCAATACGGCAAGTCTGGCTGTTTGACAGAGAATAGCTAGAATACACTATTACATTTAATAATGCTATTTTCAGTTAGGAAACCATGGAAAATGCCAATTCTTGGACTCTTGTAACATTTATTGACAGCCCATATCACTGGTGAAATCATATTTCCAATAAATATTAAGGAAAATGCTCTTTTAGAAAATTGCCTTTTCTTACGCCTTGGGAAGCAATTTGCATTATCCTCCACTAATCGCCCTGTGATGCACAAGTCCTGAATTAGGTATGGAAACTGCTCCCAGAGATTATATAAATGGCTGGGTGTCTGCAGGTGTTTCGGTTCCTCTGACAGGATGGGCATTTGGGCAGTGCCCAGGAACCTGTTTAACTTTTAAGGGGCCTCCGCTTTTACAGGAAGATGTCAGATCACACCTGCACAGGCCTCATCTTTGTTTTCCAGCCAGGCAGGCTCCAATCTCAATGGGCTTTCATCAGAACTGGTTTGAATTTCCCACACAGAAGAGGGGTTAGTCATTTCCTTGTCCACATCTCTGTGGGGGAGCACACAGGCTCTGTACAAGGCTAAAAGGGCTTTACCATTTTGGATCTAGTGAGAGAGTGGCAATGTGTGATTGTTTGCAGCTGGGCATGCAGGAACTGCTTGCAAAACCCAATAGCGTTACTCCAAGGAACTTTAACCCTATTGGTCAAGGAGGGGCCAGGAGTCACTCTCCACACTTAAGCTAGTGACAGGCATAAATGGTGGCTTCCCTTGTAACATCCTTGGAATGTTCTGAACTTGCAGAAGCACAGCAGAAGGATTGAACCTGTTGTTGAGACCTTGGAGGAGACCTGCAGAGTTGGACCTGCTCCCACCTCTACACAGGACAACATATGGTTGTTTGGGTGACTTCCTGTCTAAGCTGTAGGACCACAACAAGATGTAAAATGCCTTTCCTCTAAAGAGCCCAGCTGACCAGTACCAACCGGACCTGAGCTGGACCTTGCTGGTGCCTCTTGCTGGAGTGAGTTTTGACCCCCAATTGAAGGTCCTGAGGTCCTGGGAAACTTGACTATGTCAAAGCATAGTCTTCCTAACATCTTTGGAAGTCATGGGACTTAAAAACCATTTGGACAAAAATTCCTCTGGGGGACCAGGACAAACCTGCCAAGCCAATCCATTGGAGGTGCGTTGCAGTTGGTCTGAAGAAACAGGTGTTGTGCCCTCAGATCTTCTCTTCAGCAGCAGCAAGTCTGATTCAATGGGACCTCTCTTAGAAGGTTCCAGCCTCATGGATGCCTCTGATGATACAGCCTGCAGCTTTGCTCCGCTGGAGGATTCCTAGCTATGAAAACGAGACTAAGGGCTCGATTTAGAGTTCGGTGGATAGGATGCTCCATCACAAACATTACAGATGTCCCAGCCACCATATTACATGTGTATTATATCCTATGGTACTAATAGTACAGCGGACAGGCTATCTGTCATGTATGTGATGGAATCACCCATCTGCCAAACTCTAAATCAGGCCAGGCCCTAAGTCCTAATGTAGAAAGATTAACAGGACGAAGGTACCAAAGTATCAGACTGGTGAGGGAACTTCCCCGTTTCCAAAATTAAAATTTCTTCCACTCAGAGAATTTTTTCTGCCAAAGCCAATGGCTTCACTGGGACCTCTTCAAATGCATATCCAACATCATGGAGCCCTCTTTGGATACAGCCGGTTGCCTCTCCCCATTGAAGGAATTTGACTTTCAGAAACCAGTAAGTTCCAAGGCGAAACCCTGGGTGGCCTATGAAGAACTGTGTTAGTGGACCATGGCAGTGGAATCTCATTTCTCCCCCTTCAGGCCAAACATATGAAGTCTTACTACTGGGACTAAAGAAGGGATTGAGAAAAATGTGCCCAGTTAATTATCATCTCTGTTGGGTTCTCTCTCAGCTGATTGTTTGCTCAGTTTATGTCATTTTAATTTGTCATAGCGCTGTCAAGTATTGTCCTAAACCTGTGCTTTTTAAATAAAACAATACTATTTTGAACAAAAAGCTTAAGGAATTAGAAGCACGCATGGAATTTTGCAACTTTTGTACTCCTTGGAACTTCGATGAGCCTCAGAAGAGACGAAAATGTATTGGAAATGGAATAGAAAGCCTATGGCGAGTAGATTTTCGACTTGTGACACCAATTAATTAGCAAGGGGTTTAATTTCCAATCTATTCAGATACTTAATGAGTTGAACTTTCGATGAACTAAGGTCTCTGTTATTTGAAAAACGAATATAATGTATAGCAACTACTTAAGCTGTCCTGTTTGAATGATGCTTGGTTACTTCGCATTTACAATTGCTATTTTCACCCACAGAAACATCTAAATTGAGAGAATTTGCTGTGAGTGTCATATGTAGTGCATATCAGAAAAGCAATCATCTCAGATAAACCAGAAGGCCTGGCAGCCTTTGTTCAAGACCATTCTCAATGGTAACACTGCCTGCCGAAGGAATTGCCTGTATCCCTGGGGAAGGTGAAATCTTCCATTTAGGGCAAAGGTCAATAGCAATTCAGTGAGAGAAAAGGTGATATTTATAGTGGGGAGCATTTTCATTTTGGCATAGCGCATAAAAAACATACCTTAAACATTACATGTTTCCATGACGTTTCAAGACGCAGAATTGAGAAAATAAAAATGCAAACAACTTTGTGATGGACTCTCGCCCATTAGACACAAACTAGGCCGCCAGTATTGGAATACGCTTAGGCAAATCAAGGTTTACCAGTCCAAAGATTTGTCATGAGACTTTGTCAGAGAAAGCGGAGTTGGATTACCTGCTAACTGTGGTGTTAGTTGTTGCCCCTTGGTGCGTGGCGTGGTCCCCGGCAGTTCGTTCGATCTATGCCCGGACTACAGATCCCAGCAACACTTGCGGCAGAACCGGAAGCCGCAGGTCACTTTGGCGCGCCTGGAGGCGCTTAAATCACAGCAAAGCCGCTGACAGAGCGGGAGACTTTGTCAGAGAAAGCGGAGTTGGATTACCTGCTAACTGTGGTGTTAGTTGTTGCCCCTTGGTGCGTGGCGTGGTCCCCGGCAGTTCGTTCGATCTATGCCCGGACTACGGATCCCAGCAACACTTGCGGCGGAACCGGAAGCCGCAGGTCACTTTGGCGCGCCTGGAGGCGCTTAAATCACAGCAAAGCCGCTGACAGAGCGGGAGACTTTGTCAGAGAAAGCGGAGTTGGATTACCTGCTAACTGTGGTGTTAGTTGTTGCCCCTTGGTGCGTGGCGTGGTCCCCGGCAGTTCGTTCGATCTATGCCCGGTCTACAGATCCCAGCAACACTTGCGGCGGAACCGGAAGCCGCAGGTCACTTTGGCGCGCCTGGAGGCGCTTAAATCACAGCAAAGCCGCTGACAGAGCGGGAGACTTTGTCAGAGAAAGCGGAGTTGGATTACCTGCTAACTGTGGTGTTAGTTGTTGCCCCTTGGTGCGTGGCGTGGTCCCCGGCAGTTCGTTCGATCTATGCCCGAACTACAGATCCCAGCAACACTTGCGGCGGAACCGGAAGCCGCAGGTCACTTTGGCGCGCCTGGAGGCGCTTAAATCACAGCAAAGCCGCTGACAGAGCGGGAGACTTTGTCAGAGAAAGCGGAGTTGGATTACCTGCTAACTGTGGTGTTAGTTGTTGCCCCTTGGTGCGTGGCGTGGTCCCCGGCAGTTTGTTCGATCTATGCCCGGACTACAGATCCCAGCAACACTTGCGGCGGAACCGGAAGCCGCAGGTCACTTTGGCGCGCCTGGAGGTGCTTAAATCACAGCAAAGCCACCGCCTCGCGGGTCCGCGCGCGGGGCGGCGCCGGGCAAAGCCCGGGCAAAGGGCGGGCCCTCTGTGGCCCTCAGTAGCCGAAGGAGGCCGGGTCGGGCTCACCCCATTCACTCTTCGATGTTGAGACATTACTACGCCAGAACTGGTATGTGTGGTTATTACTACTAACTCTGTAGTAATCATCTGGGTGTTGACACAAATTTTATTGTGTCCTGTACTGTTTGCCGGTGAATAGTGATATCTTGACACCACGAATGAGCAGATGAAAAAGGGTACTCTTGATAGTTATTTTAAGAAACCTAACACTGATTCTGCCCGGGAGGCTGCTCTCGTAGAACTTAGGGCTAGACGCCGTTGTTCAATAGAACTTATAAAAAATATGGCAACAGCCTCGCCGTTTCCTGAGGCTGCATGCACGGACAACGAGGTTTCTTCTTTTCAAGATTCTATGCTACCCTTGGGTACTAATGACTCTATTAGGAGCTCTGTTACGTCTATTGTGCACGAACAAAGTACTGATATGGCCTTACCTATTCTTCATTCTCCTATCCCTTTCCCCGATGACTCAAATAATATCTTGGAAGTCCAACATGAGTTATCGCCCCAAGTTACTGAGTTGTTACCCACCATTGATATCACACTTAGTCAGACCACACTGACCGGTCCATTGCCCAGGAAAAGAAGGAAGATAGTCTCTGAGTTACGCAAAAATAAATGTAATAATGTTCTTAAAAGGAATTCTACTGCTACCTGTTCTGGGAAAAATGCTTCCCCCTGCACAGTGAAACAATCTTCCACTAGCAGCATTGCATCTTGCTTGAATCAAGCTGGTACTACTGGGGAGTTACTGGATGAAATTGGCAAATTGATGGAAAAACTTATGCTGCCAATTGTAGAAAGTCTAAAGAATATCGAAAAAAGGTTAGCGAAAGTTGAAACTTTAGTGGGCAATAAGATGGAACAAAACCCGACCCTACCTGGCCCTTCACATATACCATCCACAGCCTTGGTTTCTGCTATAGTTTCTCCTAATTCATCCCCAGAAGAACAAGCGTCTCAAATGACTACATCTACAAGTAAGGGAGGGGTTAGCCATTCAGATAGTACCATCACCTCCAAATCATCTTACACAACCACGGCTAGGGATAGAACCAGTGCTGTAAATACCCCAAAGAATGAGGGTCATTTGTTTGTCAAACCGGGGCATAGCGCAGATCCCTCGACTAAACCACGAGGTCCGCTGTCTATTAACTTACCACCAGAGACAGTCCCCCTGGTAGTTGTGCTTGCAGGGGTTCCTATGATAAAATCGGATGTCGTAGAAGGATACCATCAACTAAAAAATAAAGTCATCCATTGGCTGGGCCAAAATCGCCCTCTCCCTTCTTACATTAATGGGGAAATTTTACATGTAAGACGCCTGCCCTGGTTGGGTAACACGCCAAAAACTATAAACGGGGATGTTATCCTCATCAACTTTAGGGACCCAAGAGCTGTTGCTCATATTTTGAATTGGCAAACGATGAATAGGAGATCCTCCATTACAACATGGGAACTTACCTATTTTTTCCCAAGACCAAAATCAGCTGCCACCTCCGTTCTGGGGGATTTATCCAATACTCAACATAATCCTATGATCCCCTTGAGAAATAGATTTGAGGTGTTAGAAAGCTTGGAGGACGTTGATTGACTCAACAATCATGAGTCTATGAGAGCACTACCTGAGGCGCCCGAGAGGAATACAAATATGCATTATAATGAGTCCAGTACTGTATTA
Source organism: Triturus cristatus (assembly GCF_964204655.1). NCBI lineage: Eukaryota > Metazoa > Chordata > Amphibia > Caudata > Salamandridae > Triturus > Triturus cristatus. Next base: position 906,327,494 of record NC_140590.1, on the reverse strand, counting down.
TTTGCAGCAGAGGTAGAACATACTCATGAGCATTTGGTCGATCTTGCTCTGCCTGCTCCAGATAATGATAGGGTCACTACCCAGGAATCATTGGGCAACCTATTTTCATGGAAAATTGCTGGGCTGACCTCCAAAATGGAATCAACAGAGTGGGTGAGCTTTGTCAATAAATTTGACCTTTGCATATTCCAGGAAACTTGGGCCTGTGAAGCATGTTTCATGCAGGGTTATTTGAATTATTTTGTCCCTGCGGTAAAAGGCCCTAGGGGCAGACCTATGGGGGGCCTAGTAGTATGGGCTCGTCAAACTTTAAAACTGGGCATTAAAGCTCTTGACACAAGAAACAAGGATATCCAACTAATCAGATTAGACTTAGATAAGCTGGGTAGTGTAGACATTTATAATGTATATGTCCGGAGGAAGAAGAAAGGGAGGTCCGAGGTACTAGAAGATCTTGATAGCCTCATTGACATACACTCGTCGACCAACAATATTATCATTGCGGGTGATTTTAATAGTACATTTGAACCCTTGATAAGCAATGATGATTTGTTTGGAGAGGAGGAGGATCGACTATGGGGCGTGCCTAAATTAGAGTTGCCTCCAATAGTGCGATGGTCTGCTGATACCATTGGTTTAAATGCTTTATGCTATGGAAAAGGGCTAAGAGCACTGAATGGCAGGACTAGTGGAGATAGAAAAGGTGCAAGCACATTTGATAATGGTAGGTATAATAGCAGAATTGATTATGTGTTATGCAGCCTAAAGTTATGGCCATCAATTTGTGACATGTCTGTGGATGGAAGGTTGGAGAGCGACCATAATCCTTTGTGCCTGTCACATAAGTGGTGGCCACACACCGGCTTGCCTGTGGGACTTCCTGTGCTCGTACCACCCCGGATTGTTCCCACTAATAACATGAGGAGGCTGCGCTGGGAAAAGGTAGCAATCAATCAACAGGCTATTGCTAGTATGAATAGCCATGTTGACCAAGCCATATCAGACCTAGAGGACTGTAGTATATTGAGCAATGGTCTAGACAGGGTCGAAGGAATTCATAATTCCCTTTTTGATATAATCAAGGGATATTTCCTTAAGCCTGTCAAGGACAAAGGTGATAGGGCGCCAAAGCCAGCTAAATGGTACAACGATGAATGCAGGGAGTGCAGACTTGCACTGGGTAATGCTATCAAGGGAGGGCAAACAGCTCTAATCCAAGCTGCCAGGAAAAATTACAAAACTAGTATTGTGAAGGCTAAACGAGCTTGGGATGACCAACACTGGATTGAGCTAAAGGCAGCTAGCGACAGCAGGGATTCTCGACAGTTCTGGCACATTGTCAGGTGGGGAAAATCAGGTGGTCCTGAATCCCCTCAAAACAATGTCCCTGAAACTGAATGGGTAAAGTTTTTTAAAAACCAATATGCTGTTTTTAACACTACCGAACGGCATGAGACAATCCGTGTAGACCTCCCAAAAGAAAACCTTTTTTGTCCTAGTGAAATCATGATGGCTCTGGATGCAGTTGCCTGCGGACGAGCCCCTGGCCTTGATGGTGTGCTAGCGGATCTATTTGTTAACGATAAAGAGCGCTGGTGTTCATATATCCACCATCTTATTAATGCCATTGCCTTGGGCGCATCAGTACCAAAATCCTGGCAGGGTGCAGTAATTATCCCCATCTTCAAAAAAGGAGATCGATCATTGCCAGGTAATTACCGCCCTATAAGCCTTATAGATACCATCCAAAAGGTAGTGGGGCGTGTGATCGTCAATAGACTCCTGGATTGGGCGGAAGAGACCAATGCCCTTTCATCCTTCCAGGCTGGCTTTCGACGATCCACGAGTACGGTGGATCAGGTCTTTCGTTTCACCATGATTCAATGGAGGACGGTGGCGCTCGGCAAAGGAAGCTTGTATGCGGCCTTTGTCGATCTACGAGCTGCTTTTGATCTGGTCCCTCGACTAAAGTTATGGTCGGTTTTACAGAAGCAGGGCATCCCAAACGATTTGTTATCCATGATAATGAGACTCCATGAATCAAATTATGCAAGAATACAGTGGGGTGGCTTAGGCTCGGTTACCTCAGACTTCCCAGTAGAGAGGGGCGTTAGACAGGGATGTTCGATGGCCCCAGTCCTTTTTACACTTTATATCAATGATGTTGTAGCACGTATGACTTCCGCCCAAGTGGATGCTCCTTTTTTAGATGGTATTAAAATTCCTATTTTAATGTTCGCGGATGACACGCTCATCCTAGCTAAAACGCCAAGTGGATTGCAGTGTGCTTTGTCAATCTTTGACCAATTTTGCAAAGAGTATGGCCTTGAAGTAAACATTACTAAAACTAAGCTGATGACTTTCAATCCCCATCGCAGTTTTAAGACTAAATTACCTTAAACAATTGTCCGCTGGAGGTAGTGAACAATTTCACCTATTTGGGTGTGCATATATCCAATGTGAAGGCCTGGCGGCACCATATTGAAAATGCAGCAATCAAACATAGGCAATTGGCAGGCGCAATCAGCTCAGAGCACAGAAAATCCTTCACTAAACCTGTGGAACCTGTTTTACAGGTTTATGAAGCTAAAGCTCTGGGTTCTGTACTTTATGGTGCTGAGCTGTGGGGGTTTGAAAAAATGCCGGCTCTTCAACTTGCAGAGAATATATTTTTTAGGGCCATTACAGGCGTCCCCAAAAGTACCCCGCTCCTGCCCCTTAAGTATGACTTGGGTAGAAGAGCCATCTTAGATATGGCACGGCTCCGCCCAATATTGTACTGGCGCAGGTTATGGACAACGCCTGTGCTTTCTCACTATGCAGGGGGCTTTCTAGACATCATAAGAACTGACCTTCACCATAAAATAGGTTGGCTAAAAGCGCTTAGGGCATCCTTGCTTGAGCTTGGTTTGAGCACACTCTGGGAAGATCCTGCAGGTGCAACCTTCCCTTCTAAAAGTATGCTCAAGACCATTTATTGGGAGAGGGTTGCCCAGCGGAACTGGTGTAGCTCCAGTGCCGGCAATATGACTAGAGAGTTCCTAGAGGCCAAGATGTACCCCCATCTTGAGCCTTATTGGGATATCATAACCAAGCCAAGAGATAGGAAGCTTCTCTTCTAACTAAGAGCTGGAGCACTTCCCCTTAGATCTTTAACAGCAAAATGGGAAGTGGGAACTAGTGCTGTCTGCCCTGCCTGTGGTACAAAAAAGGAAACTATTGGTCATCTTTTGTTTTCTTGTAAAATCTATGCTGCTCCACGGCGTATATGGCTTACTCCAATGTGCAAAAATTTAGGAACTACTAGTGGCACTGTTGATCTACGCATTATATGCACCAGCACATTGCCTTGGATTTCAATTGCCACTGCAAAGTATCTTGGATGGGCGTGGATGATTAGATTGAGACTGCTAGTCACTTGACTATTCTCTTGAATTGGGGGAGACAGCTAGTCTTTTTACTATTCTCCCCCATGCCAACTTTTAGCATTTTATCGCATGTAATCTGTTTTAAAACTTTTTAATTATTTAAATGTCTTTGTTTTAATAATAAGTATCCACTGTTATTATCGCGGAATACTCAACCCAGGGCTTCAATTATGTCTATCCGCATGTGATTCAAACAACACCGCTGCCAAATGAAATAATGTCTCCCTTATGGATGTAACTTAATCAGAATTTGTCAAAAGTATGTAGTATCGAAATGTATTGAATTTAGTAGTTTTTTAATGTATTTAATGAATTGTTATTGTATATTGTACCTTGCTTTTATGAATATCATTCGAATAAAGCATACTTTGACTTGACTTGAACAATACTATTTTGAACAAAAAGCTTAAGGAATTAGAAGCACGCATGGAATTTTGCAACTTTTGTACTCCTTGGAACTTCGATGAGCCTCAGAAGAGACGAAAATGTATTGGAAATGGAATAGAAAGCCTATGGCGAGTAGATTTTCGACTTGTGCCACCAATTAATTAGCAAGGGGTTTAATTTCCAATCTATTCAGATACTTAATGAGTTGAACTTTCGATGAACTAAGGTCTCTGTTATTTGAAAAACGAATATAATGTATAGCAACTACTTAAGCTGTCCTGTTTGAATGATGCTTGGTTACTTCGCATTTACAATTGCTAATTTCACCCACAGAAACATCTAAATTGAGAGAATTTGCTGTGAGTGTCATATGTAGTGCATATCAGAAAAGCAATCATCTCAGATAAACCAGAAGGCCTGGCAGCCTTTGTTCAAGACCATTCTCAATGGTAACACTGCCTGCCGAAGGAATTGCCTGTATCCCTGGGGAAGGTGCAATCTTCCATTTAGGGCAAAGGTCAATAGCAATTCAGTGAGAGAAAAGGTGATATTTATAGTGGGGAGCATTTTCATTTTGGCATAGCGCATAAAAAACATACCTTAAACATTACATGTTTCCATGACGTTTCAAGACGCAGAATTGAGAAAATAAAAATGCAAACAACTTTGTGATGGACTCTCGCCCATTAGACACAAACTAGGCCGCCAGTATTGGAATACGCTTAGGCAAATCAAGGTTTACCAGTCCAAAGATTTGTCATGAGTCGCAAAGAGCACCTCAAAGCACATGGTCATTACCAGGTACCTTTGAATCAAGGATTAGAAAGCAGTAGAAGAAAAAGCAAAAATGTTCTTTATGATATATTTTATCACAATGCACTATAAAAGAATTCTATTCACACAGCTATTAACACCGAAAAATTCTGTACTAATGTTTTATTAGTTTCAGTTAAGATTGAATCCCTATAGTAGGATTCCCAAATATTATTGATTTTATAGCAAAATTATGATAAAGTAGAACAATTATATTGTATTTTGAATTTTACTTCAGGTCACATTATGTAGATTCCCTATTTGTTTCCCTTTATTAGATCACTTAGGGCAATATGTATAAAACATTTTTGAGGTTGCAAAGGGCCGAATCGCTGTCCCACCAGTTTGCAACCACAAAAAATAATTGTGTGATGTACAATTGCCAAATTAAGATTCAATAACTTGTTACCAAATCGCAATTTGGTATAGAGATTCAGTATTTGGAAGGGGTGTGTTTAGGGTGTCCCGTCCAACTACTGAATCGCAGTGTTAGGTATTGTTTTGCGACCAAATTACGGTTGCAAAACGTACATTTTTTACAGACTACTGAAAGGTAGTGATAACCATCCGCAAATGGGAAGGAGTCCCCAAAGAACACCTTTGCCTTTGAGAATGCAAACACAAATATTTAGAAGCAGGTCGTGGGCCCATGGGCCATGGCCTATGTTTAAAAAAATATGAATTTTCTATTTTTTAAACGCACCCTGTTTTACTTTATAGAAAATGGGCTGCATTAAAAAAAAAAAAAAAAACAGCAGGCCACCGTCCCTGTGATGGCTAACATTCCTAATATACCGCGAACTGCATTTTACCTCATTAATATTTATGAGGTATGTCGATTTTTGACCCACAAGGAATCATGATTTTTCAATTGCAATTCAGTAAGAATCACAATTTTGAAATCAGAAGTCTTCGTTTTTGTACATACTGCCCCAATTTTTTTTAAAAAAACAATTAATTCATTACACAATTAATTTGGCAAGATTTAGCATCACATATTCTATATATCAAAAAGGTTAAAACTTTCCTGGTTATACAATATAACAGTATTTTAAATAAAAGAAATATCAGAGGTAAAATTAACAATCACCTTTTATAACATCTCATCCTTATAGGGCTTTACCAGTGAGGTGCAACTTGAGCACAAGGTGAGGGAACCATGGGACTCACATATTGGCGCACCATGCACACATAGGATATTACAGTGTAAAAAAGCAAAGTTCAACTGTAATGCCGAAACATGTTCATAATCACTGTGACAAAGGACTACAGGTGCACCTCAGTGATGAGGTCAAAGAAGCCTGAATGTGGGTTCGTGTGTCCTTATTCACAGGAGACTTGGCCTGACAGTTCAGACTGGATTATTGCTACTGGACCAGAACCGAGACTTATTTACACTGTGCTACCTGATTTCTTGAGTTGCACAGTAAGTAAAAAAAAATATGAACTGGAATGGGCGTAGAGCACTTGCAGAGGGCGAGTTTAATGCAAACAATCCCCTCATCAAAATGTTGTTTCTTTCGATATTTCAATAGCTGGTATAGGCGTTTCAAGGTTTGGTGTGGATGAGAAAGTAGTCCAAATAGGTTAGCACTTTCCCTGTCTTCTATAGATTTTGGAACAATGAATATAAGCATCAAGACGTTGGTAGCAAAGAACTGTTAAGGACCAGTTTAAAAAATAAAAAAAAAGCTACCATCAATTTTGTGTAGTCTGTAGTACTATGACCCAAACAAATCCATGCAGAACCAGTTTAGGGAGGGAAAAATAATTCTATTAGCCAATATACTCACTAGATTTTCTCATTTACAATCAGAAGTGACACCCCACTTGGAGTTATATATATATTTTATGTATGAATTGCTATATTAGTGCCCAGTGGCATAGCTAGCCACTTCGCCGCCCATGGTGGTCCCTGCCTTTGCCGCTCGTGGAGGCTTAAAAGAGTGGGGGGGTTGGTAATTTTCCCGCAATTGCAGGCAAACGCAAGGACGAGCGAGGGGGATGAGGCCACTTGGGTTGGACCGCCTCCCCCCCACAGCTCCTTGCTACGCCAATGTTAGTGCCTTACCAGAGATCCAGACTGCTGGCTGTACTTATCACATTCTGAAAAATCCTTAGCAAAATAGAAGCAAAAACGTTTCTAAACTTTTGATGGCAGTCCATCTCCACTTGTGGCTTTGTTTTTGAGACTCAAATCTGTGATTTAACATATTTCAAGCACAGTGTGACTCTTAAAGTCATGATGAGAGGAAGCACAAGCAAAGTGCCATGTGCTTTGTGTGAAATGTGCTACACCTGTCAGCCTTAGGTTGGTCTTCCCCCAAACATTTTGCCTCCCTCCTTCGTTTTTGCTGATCTCATTTATGCTGGCCTTAGGACTGCTAACCAGTGATAAAGGGCATGTGCTCACACCTTAAAAAATGGTAACATTGGCTGATATCAAATTGGATTATTTCATTAACTTGTAAATCCTTAGTTAAGTGGCACTACATGTGCTCAGGGCCTGTAAATTAAATGCTACTAGTGGACCTGCAGCACCTATTGTGCCAACCACTAAAGTAGCCCTTTAAACATGTCTTAAGCCTGTAATTGAAGCCTGTGTGTGCAGTTTTGAACTGCTATTTTAACCTTGTAAAATAAACCTTTTTGCTTCCTTTTTAGTACAAATACTTCACTCCTAGGATAGGCCCCGGTGTGCTGAGAGGGCAGGGTGCAATGCATTTAAAAAGTAGGACATGTACTTTTTAAGTTTTACATGTCTTGGTAGTGGAAAACTCTTACATTTGTGTTTCACTACTGCAAGGCCTACCTCACCCATAGGTGATATTGGTGTTACCTGATTGGCAGAGGTATGCCCACTGTCCAAGCAGGAACCACAATCCTGGTCAGGGTAAGTCAGATACAAACCCTAAATTAACCTGTGCTCACCACCTGGTAGCTTGGCGCTGAGCAGTCATGCTTACCTTAAGAGGTAATGTGAAAGTATTTGTGCAACACTTCAAACAGTGAAACAGTGAAAACACCACACAAAAAGATACCATATCTGGTTAGAAAAATACAGCTTAAGTTAATGAACACGTTGATGCTCGCACCGGATTTAATTTCTGTATTCTTGGAGACAGTTGATTTCTGGTTTTGGAGATTAGAATCTACCCTCAGTGCTGGAAAGAGGCGATTATAATTTTCCTTTCAAAGAAACCTAACGGGGATATGGTTGACTTGAAAAATCTTCGACCTATCTCCCTGTTGCTCGCACTGGCTACAATTCTTGGCAAACACCTCAATCAGGAATGAGCTCATTTTTTCACGGATCATGAGCTTCTGGATCCCTCTCAGAGCACCTTTAGGAGGAACCACAGTGCCAAATCGCCACTGATTGCAGGGGCAGATTATATTCGCTACCTTCTACAGAGACGTGGGACTGAACAACCAAGCACTACTGATTTCTCAGCATGTCGGCAGTACCTGGGAAGCTCTTTGTGCTCCTAGATCTTGGATGCCCATTAAAAGTAACCCATTACTGAGGAAGCACACAATTGGCTCCTTCATGAAATCGAAGCGGATTTGAAGTTTTCATCCGCACATTAAGGTTTTTACCCATAAGACAGGATAACACGTAATTTTGTTCTTTCCTGAGAAGTTGGCATAACAGGCTGTGCACTACTGTGTTTCTAGTCCTGATGAAGACCCCAATGTGATGTTGTCCAACCACACTCGCTTTCTGGGGGTGAAAACGTCGACCAGATATGAACAAAGTGTACAATGCCCAAATAGACATGTACAAGACAGGATGAAAAACACATGTCTTTTTAGGTACATTTACTACATTTGGGCGCAAAAACAAATGTATGTGTATATATGTTAATTGTGTTGACTGTCTTTGACTGTCTATTGTGGTAGCATCTGTGTTATTTATGAGGCACATTCTTACACATTTATATATATGTCACAAACATTGTTCACAGTCTGTATTTAGTCTGGTCCTCCAATATTCTTTGATGTATTAGCACAGACGACTTTAAATATATCAATCATTCCTATATGTTTTCAAGCAAACAGTGTAGTTGTCATTTCTAATGTCTGTCAGTAGTGTGGTTTTATGTATCAATAATTGATAGCCCCAAATCTTTGTGGACATACTTTACTCATACAAAATAATTAACCTTTTCGTGACAGAATCTCTGCTTTAAAACTGCTGTAATTCCCCAGGTTGTGCATGTTACTGGGACACCCCATTATTATTGATGATGAGTGGATGAGGAAGGCATGGCTAACCAAGTTATGCTAGTCTTATCTGCAGCCATCAGCACCATATCTCCAGTTTAGTTGGTGTGCCAGGGTGGGTTGAAGGATTCTGCATTAAATCTCTTGGGATATTTTTTGTTGAATGGGATCCAAACGGTGAGTTGTGGGGACTTCAGGGCTGAATGTTTCTAGCTTCCTTGTGGAGTCCCCTAAGGGTCCTCACTCAGTCTCACCTTATTCAATCTTTATATAGCTCCTTTGGAAAAACTTGTATGTTCTTTTGGTTTTCAGTTATTGTACAATGCCGATGATGCCCAACCTATTGCCTCTATATCTGGTGACAGGGCAGGGGTAGTGGACAAGTTCATGTCCTGTATGTTTAAAGTCAGCACCTGGATGCTGGAGAATTGGCTTAAAATAAACACTTAGAAGATAGAGATTGTAGTCTCTGGGTGGAGAATTTGGTTAGGAATGGCCGTTGGTGGCCTGAGACTTGCAATCTGATACCTGTTTGATAGGCCTCTGCTAAAAAATCTGGGGGTGATCTTTGCCAACACATTGACATGACTCTCAGGTCAATAGAATAGTGAGCTCCTGCTTCTGGTTTATTAAGAGCCTGAAGATGTTTTTTCCCTTTCTTCCAGAGGAAGTAAGAGTTTCAATGACCATTGCGCTTATTACATCTCGCCTAGACTACTGTAAGACCCTGTGTTTGAATGCCAACCAGTATTTGCTTGATAACTTCAGGTCATCCAAAATGCAGCTGCTCGGTTGGTGTTGGGCGTTCCTAAACACATCTTGGTTAGTGAGTGAGGGATTGCAGACACTTCATTGGTTCCCAGTGGGGAAGCAGCTGAATATTAAAGCCCTGTGTTTGGATTACAAGGCCGTCAACCAGCAGGCCTCTTACTTTCTAAGAACTGCATTCAACTGATATCTTCCAAACAGACAGTTGAGATTGACTGGTCAGAGGAAAGTGATTGTTCAAAGGTTCAGGAAGGCAAGATGAGGTGAGTGTGCCATTTATGTGGCAGCAGCCAGGCTATGGAACACTTTCCCTGCATATACTGTGAGCCTTAAATCTTAGTCTGCGTTTCGCAGGCATGGGGAAACAAACTTTGCTTTTTTCTGAACCATAAATGCTTCCGCTTGTCTACCCCATTTGCTCTTGCTGATTATAGCGTTTTGATGCTTTTTGGTTTTACACAATTTACAAATTCAAATTCACTTCAATTCAAAATATCCAAAAGGTAGAACAGTAGTTATGAATTTTTAAAGAATATCTTGAAATATAGTGCTTAAAAGCATAAAGTGCCAACCAGGGCAATCTGACCACGCAGCCTGTGACAAAGTCAAAAGTTTAGTCCCACCCCAATGGAGTGCAGGTAGGCTCAGGGGTTGAGGTTCAGGTTCGAACTGCTGCAAAGTACCTTAGCTGAGTCTTCAACAAATGAGGAACTTGGTTTTAATAGATCAATCCAATGAAATTGGATCAGTCCTCTCTGATTCCGTGGCTGGCTTATATCTCCAAAAATACGATGTATTTAGAGATGCCCGATTTATATGTTAGTCCCAGTAGCGTAGTTGGCTCTGATCACAAATGGGTTGTAGCGGCGTTTAATGGATAAGATGGCAGTGGACAGGGAGGACTCTGCAATATTGAAACTCTCAGTGCAACATGCGATTTTAGTTAAAACTGCTAGCAATTTAGAACCCTATTTGACTTGGAACCTGGCACGTCATCAATGATATATTTTAGTTTGAATATATTTCACAATTAGTTTCCTTTAATCATGGCTGTTTTAAGAATTTGGAATTTCCCTTATGTGACTGTGACAATTTCTCGGTCAATGATACCTTACATATTGTTATGACTTGTTCGAAACATAATAAATTACGACACAAGTTTTTGCGACCAATTTTAAAATCATTGAATTTTGCTCAAGTCAGGCCGGCTGTACTGTATTTACAGTTTTTAGACTGGCCTACAGTATGTTTCTTTCTCATACGTTATCTTTCTGCAGTTTTAAAGCAAGTGTGTATATGTGGATGTCAATTTCTGCTCTTTTTAACTGACTTTTCTTTTAATATTTTATTTTTTCAATCGAATAAAGATTATGCATGTATGTATGCGTTTTTGACAGGGCTGTGATGTGAAAAGCAAAGAGGCGATGCGTCGTTGTCGAACCGCAGGCTTTGGGCAATGTGTCGTCATTAAGCCATGTAGAGGATGCATCAGGAATAGAGGCGATGTGCCCCGCAGTTGGTGAAGCATTGTACTGGATCCTTTCAATGCGTCACCGCCGAAGGAGATGCGCTGGTTCTAATCCATGCATCGTCAATGCATGGATTTTGTATGATGCAGCAGTTTATACCCACTTCCAAGGGCCAAGGACTGGGTTGGTACCACTTTGGTAGGGCAAGACTCTCATATGTCAGAGTCCAGGAGCTGGTTGTGGGATAAATGGCAGACCTTTGTGTCCCTGAGACTTCAAAGAGTAGGCAAGCTGACAAGCTCTTTGAGCCACTCTGGGTTCCAGTGATGCTGGTCCAGTCTTTCTCACCCAGACAAGGAGGGCTGTAGACAGGTCAATACAGCAGTAAAACAGTTCATCAGGAGCAGTAGTCTAGCAGAGTGGCAGTTCTTCAGCAGCACAGCAGCCCTTCTTCCTGGCAGAGTACGTACAAAGTCCAGAAGTGACTGAAGTGGTAGGGTCAGACGTCCAGTTCTGGTACCCGGTGATACCTTTGAAGTGGGGGAGACTTCAAAGAAGGGATTTGAAGTACACAGAGATCCTTCCTTCCGCCCTGACACCAGATTCACTAGTAGTTAAGCAGTCCTTTCTGTGGGGGCAGGACATAGCCTATTCAGGTATAAGTCTGAGGCTGTGCTCAGCTCCTCGCTCCCTCCCTGCCCAGGATGGCCCATCAGGATGTGGATGTCTAATCAGTCACACCTAAACTCCCTTTGTGTGTGGCTGTCTGGAGGAATGCACAAGGCCTAGCTGTCACCCACCCCAGATGTGTATTGTAGGCAGGCAACAGGCACAAAGAGCTAAGAGCAGAAAAATTGCATCTTTCTAAAGGGGTTGCATGACAGAACCCTGCATGCATTTACCCTGCATGCCTTTACAATGAGCTCACTATTCTGACTAAAATGTTACCAAGTGTTACTTTACCATGCAAGTCATTACAACGACTTGCTTTAGGGGCGCTGAACTTTGGAATAGAGCAAATTACTATTCCAACTCTAGTCTACACAATAGTAGGGAAGGTGTTGGACTTAAAATTACAATACCAGTCCAACAACAGGCCCCTTATTACAGCAAGTCGTTGTAACGACTTGGGGGTTAAAGTAACACGTGGTAATGCCACAGTGGGGTAATGACTGCATTGTAAAGGCTGGTTGTTGTTAAGACTGCGAGGTAAAGGATGTTTCCCTTCTAAAGGTAGCAATTTTAAAATGGTAGTGATACATTTAACTTTACCATCACAGAGGTTTTATCATTACAATTCCATAGGTACGAAACATGATAGATCAACCTCCTTCCAATTAGGAATTACACTTATTACATGTAGCAAGGGATCCCCGATGTTAACCTATGGGAGGTTGAGGTCTCACAGTAGTGAAAAACGCATTGGTGAGGTTTTCACTACCATGACCTGTAAAACAGAAAGGTACATGTCCTACCTTTTCATTATATGGCGCTCTGCCCTTAGGGTAACCTAGGGCCTACTTTAGGGGTGATATATGTAATAAAAGAGGAGGTTAAGGCTTGGCAAGATGTTTAAATGCCAGATTGACATGTTAGTTTAAACTGCACACACAAGCTCTGGAGTGGCAGGCCTGAGACATGTTGTAAATGGCTATTTCAGTGGGTCACACAATCAAAGCTGCAGTCACACTGGTAGAATTTAATTTACAGGCCCATGGCACATACTTTTAACAAGTGACTTAGATGTAAATTAAATATGCCAATTGTGGAAGAGTCAATCAAACCATGTTTAGGGGGAGAGCACCTGCACTTTAGCACTTGTTAGCAGTGTTCAGAGTCCTAAGGCCAACCAAAAGAATTCAGCAAAAAGGGGAGGAGGAAGGCAAAAAGTTTGGTGACCCTGCAGAATGGGCCATTTTCAACAGCTAACCAGTTAATGTTTGGTGTCTTTGGAATTATAATGAAAAATCCTAACTCGTGGGGAAGTCGAATATTAAATCAAAATTCTGAAAAGGCCACTTTTAAAAAGTTGGCGTTTTTCTGCCGTACCATTTACTGTCTGTCCTGGGACATCACGACTGCTTGTAGCTGACAGTTGGGCTTTTGAATTCCTCCTAGACAGCCACACAAAGCAGAAAGTTTAGGTGTGTCTGGATGGGCCATCACTGGCAGGATGGGAGGGAGGAGATGGACCCAGCCCTACTTATAATTAAATAGGCTGTATCCTGGCACCACACAAAGTAATGCATATCCCATGCATTTAGCCTGGAGTCATGTGAAAGGCTGGATGCCTGGGGAATTCAAATGTAAGCCTCTCTTAGCTTCTTCCCCACTTCAAAGTCACAAGTGTGTAGAAATATTGGATTTCAGACACCAACTCTTCAGTACACTTCTGGACCTCTGGCTATTCGGCCAGGAAGAAAGTCTGGTGCGATGCTGAAGGACTGCCCTTCTGCTGACCTGCTGCCTGCTGCACTATTGCTTGGGTGAGAAGGACTGAACCTGCATCTACTGAACCCAGAACCTCAGAGTGACTTCATGGGCTAGTTGGCTGGCCTTCTGATCTGCCACCTGTCAGTCTACCCTGCCAAGTGACGTCAGCTCAGTCCTGGTCCCTTGGAATTGAGCCTAGGGTGATTTGCCAGCCTCTGTTGTTCCAGCAAAACTGACATATGTCTGCTGCACGGCGCAACTCTGAGCACAACTGACGCGTTGCTGCTGCTGTGTGGATTGGAACCTTCAAAGACCTGCACCTTATCACAGCCAGTCACCTCATCAGAACTGCCACTGCTCGACAATTCCTCGGCACACGCCTTGCATCTCTCATCAACTGCAGCCTCAAAGACAACGCCGGACTGCGCAACGCAGCCTCGCAGCTCCTGGGAACCAATGCATAGCCCCAACTGCACTACGCATCCTCAATGCTGGACTTTGCATCTCAAGTCTTCATCAGCGGAACCCTTGATGATGCCACATGCCTCTCACCACAGCCTTGCTGCATCTCAGAACCGACACATCGCTTCAGCTAGGCAACACATCTTCTATTCTACGTGCATTTATAAAGCGCATGGCTACCAGTAGGCATCCCAGCATTGGCAACGTGATACAGAATCCAACCGCTGAGCTCATCGAGGTAATCAGTTGTCAAATAGCCATGATTTTATAAGTTTACACAACCTGAGTTCATTGCCAGTAATTTTCATTGAGAGCATTCCTGGGTGTAGTTTGTGGAGTTTCGCTATACAGAACTCCACAAAGTGGCAAAAAATCTCTTTGGTGTTCCACAAGTGGCGGAGTGCAGTGTGAACTGCAGTTCAGGCTGATCTTCTTGCCGCTCAAGTTGAAATTCTACCCAAGTGGCAGCTCACACTCACCAACCTATCGTTCGCGTGCGTGAGCGAGGAAAAAATTCAGCAGCACTACGTGGAGCAGAGTTTTCTGCACTCCGCAAGCTCCGCAGAGCGCAGAGAGTAGAAAACTCAGCAAACTCTGTGAAGGGAGCGGAGTTCACGGCCCAGAACTAATTGAGAGGGGAAGGGAGTTCCATAGCTTATGCACGTTGTAGCCAAAGGACCGTCCTCCACTTCTCGTTCTTCGAATAATGGAACCACAGTCAGATGGATGTTGGATGGATTGATGGCTCTGTTTGGCATATAGGGTGAGATCAGTGGTATGAGGATGTGAGGGCCTTTTAATTGAAGTGTCCTATGGGCAATGGAAAGGGGTTTGAATTGCATCCTCTGCTTAACAGGTAGCCAGCGGAGAGTGACTATGGGCCACCAGGTAGAGCTGCATCTGGGAACATTAAGGAGGGCTTGGGCCAACTTGTTCTGCTTCACTTGCAGTTATTTGATCACAGCTCTTGGTGCGCCAAGGCATGGGGAATTCCAGCAGTCCTGGAGGGAGAGAATTCATGCCTGAACCATGAGCCACCTAGAGAGGAGGAAGAGCAGATGTAATATTTTGCAAAGCATTCTGAGAATGCCATAGCAGCAAGCATAGGGTTTAGTGGCCTGGACTTCCATGCCTAATGATTTGTCAAACCATATGCCCAGGCTCGTATTAACCACCTTGGGGGCAGTGGCTGTGCCCAGACAATCTGACAAGCCTAAGTCCGGATGCAGGTTGATGTTGTTGCCTAGTACGGTGTGCTCCATTTTCTCCCACCCAGCTTGCTACTCTCTCCAGACAGGGTCCTAGTGTGGGGAATAGGGATCGTATCCTTGGGTTAGAGAGAGCACCAGTTGGGTGTCATCGGCATATGATACCATCAATATATCTTATGACAGGACAATGTTTGCTAATGACACATATATATATCTTAAAGGGTGTCAGACTCAGGGGCAAACCCTGTGGTACTCCACAATGTAATGGGCAGACGCTCGTGGAACAAAATTCTTCAAATACTTGAAATGTCTAATTCTTCAGGAAGGACATGATCCATTTTGTGCCAGACCCATAACACCTGCACTGGCATTTCTTTTCATTAGAATATCATGGTTCACCATTTCGAATGCCGAACTAAGGTGGAGAAGTAAGATGGCTGCTGAGCCACCTTGATCAACCAGCATTTTTTACTCCTCTTCTACCTCCTGGAAAGCAGTTTCCGTGCTGTGTTTAGGGTGTAACCCTGTCTCAGTTGGTTAAAGGACATTGTTTGTTTCTAAAATTCCAGAGAAGTGCTGGTTGACATGCTTTTCTAAAACAGTACTCCTAGGAGTAACAGGATTGGTCTGCTGTTTCCTGGACAAAGGGGGTCCAGGTTAGATTTTTTTAGGAGGGATTTGACCATGACATGTTTCCATGCAGGTGGCACTAAACCTTATGCAAGAGATAGGTTGGCAATTTCTAACATGATGGGGAAGGTGAATTCAGTTGCTTTAAAAAGAAAGTGTGGTGGGGCTGACTCAATCGGAGAACCAGGTTTTACTTTATTGAACAAAAGCATGAAAGTATCAAGGATCAGAGTGGAAAAGTTTGCAAGTCCACCTTCCTCCACTGCCTGTTTATTAATCATTAAGCTGGGGTGTATGTTAGATTTGTGGAAAGCTTAAGAAATATCCGTCATTTTTTATAGAAAAATCTCACAAGGTCATTACAGCGTTTTGCTGTGGGTTCAGGAGCGACACTATATGACGTGGATTCCATTAATGATTTCACAATTTAGAGCATTTCACGCAGGAAGTTGGTAGAGTTGTTGATCCTGACTTCGTATGAGGCTGCTTGCGCTTTTTTGATTTGTACCTCCTCAGGGTCTCCCAATATTCTTCTTTATTTTATTCTCCAGAGTCTCTCCTCTATTTCCTTTCAGATTTTTAACTCCATATTTTGTGGTAGGAGCTGGCGGGTATACCACGAGGCAGATTTGTCCTTAGTGCTTCGCGTGAGAGTTTTTATAGGGATCACATGTTCCAGTAAATTACTTATCCACTGGGTAACCTTGTCATTCGCAATCTGCAGGTCTATGCCTAGGTCCGGTCTGGATCCCCTAAGGTTATGTTTCTAATGTTCACTGTGAAGTTTTTACTGGTCTCTCCAGGTGATTGGGCTAGTGGGTGGGTTTCCATTAGGAATCTTAACAAAGAAGGGGATCATGAGATGGTCTGACCATACTACCGGGATAGGGTCCCAGGCGTTAAGATGCAGATCATTGGGAAATATAGGGTTGAGTATGTGATCTTTCTTGTGAGTGGGGTCAGTGACTTTTTGGGACATTTGTAAGACCGTGCGGCCATTCAGGGGACCAGAGGGCTTGCAAGCCTACTTGCAAGCTTTGACACAGATAAGCACAACGCTCCACAAACCAGGATTTAAGGTACTCAGTTCAGTTAGCCTAATTGGGTCCCTGTAGCCATTCCACACTCCATTGTGGTCAGTCTGAACTTGTGACTTTGTCATAGTCTGGCGTGACCAGATATCCACAGTTGACACTTTATGCCTTTTGGTGCTATTTTCACTAAAATCTTAAAAATGTAATATCTCCGGTTATACTGATTGGAATTTTGGGGCATATCATCAAGGGACGGCGATAAATAACGCAAAGCGCGCTTAGTGGTTTTTTATTTATCGCCGTCTATCTCAGGAATTTATCGCCCTGGTAGCTCGTTATTAATAACGTGTTTATCCAAGGCGATAAAAATTCCTGCGATGGCGGGGAAATCGCCATTTTGCAGGGAACATCACTGGTTTTCTAGCGATGTTCCCTGAAAAACGGCGATAACCTTGATGATACGACCCTGTGGTCATATCAGCAAAAGCCACCCCCAATATTAAGGATAGGTAAGTCTGCATTTTAGCAGACGTTAGTTTTTGGAGGGGTTTTCTCCAAAAACTAACGTCTGCTTAAATGCTGGGGCAGCCTTGTAAATATCGCAATGTGCACATCAGCGATATTTGCAAGGTTGTACTGCCCAGTGACGCCCACTTTGCATCTCATTAGAGATGCAAAGGGAGGCGTCGGGTAAAAGGGTGCTAACATGTGCTAATGCATGTTATCACCCTCTTGTAAATAGGACAAAAAGATTATCTCCGCTTTTTTGGCTTTTAAAGCCAAAAAAGCAGAGATAATGCCCTTGTTAATATGCCCCTTTGTTCTTTTGGTCTTGTTTTATTTATTCTAAAAGAGCTCTATTTTTCTAACACTGTTGTGGGATTTTTTTGTCGTATGTTTTCACTTCATTAATGTTTGAAGTGTTGCACAATTACTGTGCACATTGCCCCTGAGTTCAGCCTGACTGCTCTGTGCCAAGCTACCTGAGGGTTGATCACAGAATAATTTAGGGTGTGCTTGTGACTTCACCCTTTGAAGAATGTGCTCACTGCATCAGACGGGTTTTATCCCCCTCAACCAGTAACCCAATTTCTTACAAAATGTAAACAGTGTAGTATTGCGCATAAAATCCTGAGATTGTTGGTATTACATCACACACCAAACAAAATGCAAAAAAAGCAATACTCTCCTAAAGATGTTGTGCAAATCTATATGAGTAAAGTGCCCTCTCTATAATATGTAATTAATGAGGCATTTGAAGCAGTCCTAAAAAGGCTATTACAGGCACTGCTAAAACCTTCCTACGTTGTGAACATAACATAGTGTGCAGTTTCCTACTGCACCCACCTGCAGCAGAATCTCTGCCCTGGTTTAAAAGTCCGGCCAGTTTTGTCTGCAAAGACACATTCAGACCGGCCACTTAAAACAGCTGGTCAACCGTTCACTGATGTGCTGCTCCTAGTGCCGTTCCTTGATAATATGGCCCCTGTACACTTCCTCTCACATTGAGCTAATGTGTGTTCGTTCATAAGTGCTGGGTACACACTCCTCAAACTAGCTATTGCTAGATCGTGGTAGACATATAAAAATCTGTCTTGAGAAATATTGAAGGGACCCCTACCCAGGCACAGTCTGATTAGAGGTGGACATTACTCGCACAAATTCCCCGAAGCCTAATCATGCAGAATTACCATTATCTAAAAATTATTCCCGGCATATAGCATTAGTTACTTACCACAAAATGCACTTATTTGTCCAAAAAGCATGCGAGGATGCATTTTGCACTACAAAATATCACTAAATGCAACAGAACATTAACAGTTACATGGCAGCTCCTTGCACTCACTAAGGGGCATATCAACAAGGGCTTTATCTCTGTTTTTTTGGCTTTAAAAGCCAAAAAAGCAGAGATAAAACTAGCACCCTATCAACAACAGGGTGCTAAAATGCAAATGTGCATGTTAGCACCCTTTTACTCTACGCTTCCCCTTGCATCTCTAATGAGATGCAAAGGGGGCGTTCCAGAGTAAAATAATAGGAGAAATGTCGTTAAGCGACATTTCTACTATTATCAAGAATATCGCTAACCCCGTTAGAGACAAAAAAAGCAGCGCTAGCCGCGGTTAACGCTGCTTTTGTACATCTGGTATTTTTCTGACTTAGCCATGATATCCTATGGAAGGAGGATATCATGGCTAAGTTTGCCTGTCCCTATCAACAAGGTAACGTGAGATTATCGCTGGGTTTCCAGCGATAATCTCACGTTAGCCACTTAGCGTGAGGATTTTTATCGCTATTGAGATAAGCGTTGCTAATAGCATGCTATCTCAGCGATAAAAATCAACGCTAGCCGGCGATAATTATCCTAGCGCTAAGTGCGCTTAGCGATAATTATCTCCGGTTGTTGTTGATATGCCCCTCAATGTGCTCTCTCTGTGGGATTTTATTTCCCCAGAATGTACTCTTAATAACGCAAGGGGTTGGGTTGCAATTGCATTATTTCAGTAATTCCACATTAAAAAGTAACACAAAATTACCGAAATTACTTTGATTACTCCAGTGTAGTTAAAATTGCTCCCAGTTCTAAGTGTTACCTTATTAGCACTAATGTTCAGAGCAAAGTCATTAATCTTCACAATTTGCAATGAAATAAAATGAAACTCTGATTTTTCAGACGCTGGTGTAATTTCACTTCGCCACATTAAGCCATTTCCTGGGCGCCCCAGACATTTTATTTGTAAATTAAGGCTATTCTGGCCATTCAGAACAAAGCAAAGATTACGTTTCTGCCCCTAGGCTTTCTTTTTAAACATTATTTATCCAGTTTTCAAGATTGTGAAGCCAAAGTCAATAGAAAATGTGAAGTTGAGAGGATAACTCCTTCTCAACATGTCACCCATTCACATGTTGAAAATAGTATCAAATAAAGATGTAACTATTTCATCAGTGACTTCACCGGAGTCTGGAGTGCAGATTAAGCCTCACCTGAATCTTCTTTATCGGAGACGTGTGCAAAGATACAGACCCCAGTATGCGATTTTTAGAGACATCTCCCAAAAATGAGGTAACGTATGTGTTTCACAACACTCAAGGCCTGATTCACAAACTGCACTTTGGAGTACTATAATGTTTTACTCCTGTAATATGATTTACTTACCAGAAAATGCAATTCCAAACCTATAAGCGAAGAGCTCCACTAGGCCTAGGGGAAATTTTAAATATGTTGGCATAATTTGGTGTTTTTTTTTTTTTAATAAAATGTATTTAAAATTAGAGCGATTGCATCATTACGGCACATGGCATAATTTCAGAGAGAAATTTAATGCAACATGTACTGTTCAGCAAATTTTGGAAGGCAAGGGGCATTTCAGATAGATTTTTTACCCGAGTGGACCATTCAGTACATTTTTAGAACAACAGTACAAATCCGAACTTGAGCGGCAGTGTTTAGAATGCAAGCAGAAGTTCCTTTGACATGGGCTGTCAAGAAACATTTCATGTAGATATTTTTACTTGATCAGACCATTTTGAGCACAAAACTACAAATCAGAATGTGATAGGCACTGTTATGGACACAAGTAACCAGAGATCAACAAAAAATTACATTTTCACATTGATTCTTTACCCGAACGGACCAATCTGGTAATTTTTGAGAAAGAGATGCGTTTTGCGTAATTACGCGACAGCAAATTGCATGAGTTTTGCACACCCCAAATATCCACCTGTGCGTCTCCTATTTTTTCTGCATGGGGATCTTTTCCACTGTATTGAGTATATAGATGCACGTTTTTGTAGTATGAGTGTCATGGATCGGTCCAGTGGTGGGAAACTGTAGAATAATTACTGTTAGACCTGGTATCCTTGGCTTGGTTTCCCCTAATGTTTTAACTACTGTCCTACTTTTTTTCTGACTTTTCTGTTGGCTTTAGGATTCTGGGCACTGCTAACCAGTGCTGAAGTGCATATGCTCTGTATTCAAAGGGGCATATTCTCAAGAGTGTGTGATAACCATCGCAAAAGTAACTTAACGCAACCTTCAACATCACAGTCCATCGCGGGAAATTTACGCCGTGTTAACGAAATATTCACAACACGGCGGCACCATGCGATAGTCCCCAGACAATGCATCAAATGACCGCGATAAAATCAATGCCACGCCGCAAAAATGTGAAACACGAAGGCCCAAAAAGTCGCAATGAGGCCAAACACGATACAAAAAGCAGTGAAAACCAGCGACAGGCCTGCAATTCACACGCGTCTGGTTGGAAAATGCACCATAAAAGCAGACCAAACAAGCAGTGAGATGACAACGCACAAGCACAACCCCACAGCTGTGACGCAGAACAAATGACCATTGTCCAAATCAGATAGCCAGTTCCCCACAAACAGCCAAATGGAACATTGACATGCATTCAGTATGTAACCTGCGCCAATGCGGAAACAAACATGGAACACACTGTGAAACCGCATCTCCTCTTCACATTGCAGATGGACAAACAACACCCCCTGCACACCAACGTGCCATGTCCATGAACATACAATAATGAAAGCAGGGACCAATGTAGGGGCAGTGACTCCCCCATGTACACGTCGCCCATGTCATGGGACTTGAGTCACAGGGTGCATCCCTGCATCATGGCGGCACATATCACAGCCCAAAAGAAGCCCAGTTGTCACTTGTAGGCCACAAATGACAGCCAAAATGGAATGAAATAGGACATATGTGAAACACCGAAGAGTGGGATACCGTAACAACTATGACACAGAAAACTGGCAGTTCAAATACGTGACACCCTAAACAGCCTCACTGCACAGAGGTGACACACCCACCTTCTATTAACAAATTCCTAAATTGCCAGCACAACATGTCGCCCCCACACTTGTCTGAATGAAGTGCCTGTACAGATGAGTGACATGCATGCAGGGAATGAGTTTCGGAATGCATTTATTAGCACATGCTGTTCCTGTGGTCAGTCAACGTACTGTGCCATTACTGCTAAGGACCCTCACAATGTAACGTCAACCAGAGAAGAAATTGTCAATGATGTAGTCCCTACGGGCAATTCCTGCTGCGGCTGCAGTGGGGTGTGGTCCACCTACCTCGTCTTCATCATCATCGTCCGGTGCATCTGGCACTCATATCCATGGGGCTCTGCTGCGTACACATATGTTGTGCAACACACAACATGCAACGATCATCTTGCACACAAGGCCTGGGCTGTACAGGAGCTTTCCACCTGTGACATCCAGGCACCTGAAACGTGACTTCAACACACCAAATGTGCACTCCACGATGCCCCTGGTGCGTTTGTGGGCCAAATTGTACTGCCTCTGGGGCTGTATGTTCGGGGCTCGGAGTGGTGTCATCATCTAAGCGCATAGTGCATATCCTTGGTCACCTGTGGCAGTGCAGAGAGACATGAGGCAAGACTACATACTGCATGATGTGTTGGCAGGCTCACTGGTTCATTGGTGTGTGATATGTGTGACTTAGTGATTCCTGTATGACATGTACTGTGTGTTGCTAATGAGCAGCATCACTGTGTATTACGTAGCCTCACTGCTGCACCTCACCCCTGAGCACATTCACTATTGTGCGCAGCGCAATTGCATCACATGCACCCCTACGGCACACCATTGTCATGTCTGTCTGCGCATATCCACAAGCCTTACTATGAGACAGTGATGATGCTGCGCAGAATGTGGCCGTACACACGTGTGTCAGCCCTTTGCAAGGAGACAGATGTAGAGCAGCTGCCTGGCTGAACCCGACATGCGGTTGAGGTTACATCTTTGGGTCATGCAGCGATAATAGCGACACACATAACAGTTGGCATGTGTGATCCCTGACCCTGAGTGGGCATGTCCTCTCCCATGTAACCCTTCGGCTGAGCACGCACACCTGAGCATGCCACATGGCAACATTGTCAATTGCGGAACGAGTGGCACAGACACTACAATAGAGACACACGCATCAGCCACATCTTTGGCAAGGCCTACACTGCCCCACACCCAGATCCATGTGTGGAGTAGCCACACCTCTACGCAGTACTGTCGTATGCCTGTCCACCCCACTTACGCTCACAGGGAGGTACAACACCATTCCATGTTCCAGGTCTACACCACTGCCTGCGGTGACATGGATGCGCACGGTGTACACAGCACAATGTTATGTGGAATGACCCCGGTCCCTCACGCATTCATAATAACCACACGGACACACTGAGTGAGTTTGTGGGACTGGCCACGAGCACATGCGCCCGGCCCCTTTTATTGCCAGGCTCAAGTAACGCCTGTGCTGAATGGGTGTTGGGTGGTGTAAGCCACCACTGAGGGGTTGGTTGGTGCTGGCAAAGACCACAACAGTGAGCAGACAATCAGCAGTACAAGGTACATACATCATTCATGGGTCCCTGACTTGAGCAGCACAGAGTTTGTGGCCCTGGATGCACAGTGGCTGGCACAGGCACACCGCCACGGGACAGTGACTTGCGGTGCACTGCAGTAGTGCCAAACGAGCTGAGTGTCTACTCATCGATGTCCAAGGGGAATTTCGCTGAGGGTTGTGGAGGACAGTGGTAGGTGTCCTTCCAGGGTGTAGGAGAGTAGGATCTGCACTTATGTTGCCCCCACCTTTTTTCTGATGTTAACACTGGTTTCTGGCTCTAGTCTGGCTGGGTCCCTGCTAATCAGGGCCCCAGTCTCTCTGTTCTCTCTAAATGACTTGGTGTGCATATTAGATGCAATAGTAATTGGATACTGTGGTACCTTATGAACCCCTAGTATATGGTACCTTAGGTACCTAGGACATAGGCACTCCACAGGCCTACCAGGGGCTGAAGCATGTATTATGCCACCCCTGGGAAGCAGACTCAA
Organism: Triturus cristatus; assembly: GCF_964204655.1. Taxonomy (NCBI): domain Eukaryota; kingdom Metazoa; phylum Chordata; class Amphibia; order Caudata; family Salamandridae; genus Triturus; species Triturus cristatus. The sequence goes on along the minus strand of NC_140590.1, from coordinate 906,303,756 downwards.
TCTGACACCACAGGCCTGCTACTGCAGCCTGGGTGAGGTAGTGTTAGCACTCCTCACAGAGGTATAGGTTCCTATATCTCACCATACCCACACATATAAACCTATCAGCCACCCCTATGGCAGGTCCTATCAATCCTGAGGGCAGGGTGCTTGGTTTAGAATATGAGGGGGTGCCTCTGCATGAGCAGGGCCCCTCTGCAGCTGGCAGAGTCTATTCTCTTTGGCTTTTTGTGGATGCGGTTAAACCATATACTCTTCAGTACATTATTACCTACCAGTAAATGCTAACTTTGGAATGACTGCATCAAAACATGTCGTGTTTGGTGTCAAACAACTTGGAATCATACCCCCACACCAGTAACTGGTGTGGGAGTATGATCCCACCCTTCAAGAGGGGACGACATGTACCTACTGTGGTAACACAGTAGAAACCTGAAAGAGCCCAGGCATCACAAAATGGATGCCACCAGCACAGACACTGGACTGCCCTCCTGCTGCTGACTGAAACTCGCAGTGGAGGAGGCCCAACAATAGGCATCCTGTCACAGGGAGGTGTCACCACCTTCCAGACAGGATTTAGTGTATTTTGGCTGGGTGTGTGCACTCCTAGAGTGCTTTGAAGTCCTGCACTGGGGGAGCAGTAGGCTCCTCTGTGCATATGCCAGCTAAAACTGGTTCAGGGGCTACCTGTCCCTGCTCTGGTGTGAAACTGGACAAAGGGAAGTGGGTGTAACCACCCCCTACCCTGACCCTCCCAGAGTTGTGGTCATAAAGCTAGTCCCTCCCCTACCTTCAGTATAAGATAAGGAAACCTTGCCATTGCAAGTTAGATAACCCTGGATGACGCTTTACAAGACGAATCCTGGTCCTTCGATGTTCCACTACCTTTGGAAGATGGAAGAATCTCCCTTGGAGTCAAGGAGTGACTCCCCTGCTTGGCAGGCACCAAAACTTTGAATCAACGGTCGCAAACTTTCCCGCTCCCGCCAGAGTCCAAAGTCCCTGCAGCCCCGGAAGTAGATTTCCTGACTTCTCGACTGCCATTGTGAGTCCCCAGCAAAGCTGAGGTGAGTGGACCCCATGAGTGACGAGGAACCGCAATACCTGGGCACGGTGCACTATTGTCAAGTGCAGCCCCTTCACAACATTCTACAAACTTGTGCTTTAGACCATTTATGGCCCAAACCTCCAGCAGGTTGTGCAGCAAAAATCAGAGGCCTACCCCATCCCGAGTGACTGTGGGTGCCTGTGAAGTATTTCCTCATGAGGCATCTTTGCGATCCCTTGCCCGTTGGCTTGTGGGTCCCCCAAAGGCTTTCTTATCAAACCAAAGGGCTCCCCTGGTTGCTTCAAGCCTGCCCTCACTTACCCTCACTGGGTGAGTCCCTCAGACCTTGTTGTTCTGCACCATTGACTAAATTCACTTTCCATAAGACTTGCTGTTGCCAAGGCTTGTTGGCTCCAATCTGGTTGCCAGTACTGCAGTCAGCTGCAGATGTTGTGGGACACTCCGAATCCAGCTGTTGGTCATCCTCAATCCCTCCTGGCCCTCGTGAGTGAAGAGCCAAAACACCCTTGATCACCTGAAACCACCCAACATCCGTGGGCACCCATCTTCCTGGCCCCGGGTCACTGGCAAGTGACTGTGAACACTGTCCCTTCAATTTTCAGGTCATCTGCATCTTGAATCCAGCCTTGGATTCCACCGGACACTTCGTCAGTCTTCGCAAACAGCAAATCTTCTTTGGTCTCCATAGAAAACAGCGGCGCAACCCGACATCAGAAGACACCTATGCACCTGGGTGAGGTAACTCGTGCACTCCGGTGCCCTAGTGTGTGTTGGCCCTCGAATTACTTACCTTGTAAGTGGCTTGCTTGTAGACTTCCTCGAAGTACCCTAAAACTTTAAAAATCCAACCTCGACTTGCGCCATTGAAATCAATAGGGAACCCTGTGTTCTCACATTGCATGCGTCTCCCGTGGGTCAGTTACTTACCTGCTTTTACTGCATTAGTGAAGCCCCAGCGATTCTACAGGCCCTAGGCCTTGTCATTCTGCAAGTCGACTTTCCTAAACCTCTTATATAGTATATGGTCTGGTACGCCCCTAGGGCCCCAGCCATATTTGTGCTTAACTTATTGTGAAACGTTGATATTTGATATTTGAATGTGTTCCTGACTTCTAATCTCATAAAGAGATTAGTAGAGTGTGTCTAGAAATAAATACATATATATTTGTTATATCTACCTGTGTGGTGTCCTTTCATTTGAGAAATTAAAGAGATTATAAGGTAAAACAAGCTGCTTTACATTCCTCTGAGACTTAGCCTGACTTAGCCTGAAGGCTGCTCTCCACAGCTACCACTAGGATAGCTTTCTTTAAAAGGTTGTCTTAAACCTATCTACCATAAGAGTCGAATTGGACTGGTGCAAGGTGGCCACTATAACTATTTATATTGAGAGGGTAGCTGTTCCTAAAGATAGAAGTAGAAAGATCTGATGTGTGTGCTCTGAAATTGGTTGGGCCGGAATGAGTGTGGGGAATTTCTCCTTTGAAATTTAGTGCCCTCACACACCCTTTCAGGTGTCCTGCTTCATCATAGGGCGTTGCTCCTTGTGGGGGTGGCGCTGCAGTCCCCCACAGGCCCCGCAAGAGGGCTCTTTGTCGGAGTTCTTTTAGGAGACGCCGCAGTTGTGCATGGGGGTGTGTGGGTATGTCTATGAGGGATGTGAGTGGTGCGTTAAAACTACTAGGTAGAAACCAAGACCTTTATTCACGGCTCTATCTAGCATTGATTAAAAATGATCCTCGCGCTGGTAGGTGCTCCTTCTTATTGGAAACCTACCCCTCTCCGTTACGCGCCGGGATTGAACAATCCCGGCGCGTAACGGAGAAGGGTAGGTTTCCACTCCACAGGCGACTGAGCACATTTTCTCTGTCGCCTAATCCGAACCGCTGACGGAGCCCTTCCCTTTCATCTCATAGGGTTGGGTGTAGGTTTTCCAATAAGAAGGAGCACCTACCAGCGCGAGGACGTAATTTCCCCTTACTATCAAGGTACTATAGGTTCACAGTACTTTATTTTCACTGGAGCCTATTCCTTCTCATTCACCTACTTTTTAGATTCACCTGTCTGATTTGGTCCTGACGAAGCGCGATCGGATCCCTTAAGGACCTACTCTGAAGCGCGAAACATGTTGACCCTTTTTTTCTAGAACTTTCACTCCCTATTCACTCACCTATCCTGAGAGTTGCAGTAAATTCTATATCTGCCCTCATTATATTGTTCTTTGAGGACCTCCAGGATCATTTTTAATCAATGCTAGATAGAGCCGTGAATAAAGGTCTTGGTTTCTACCTAGTAGTTTTAACGCACCACTCACATCCCTCATAGACATACCCACACACCCCCATGCACAACTGCGGCGTCTCCTAAAAGAACTCCGACAAAGAGCCCTCTTGCGGGGCCCGTGGGGGACTGCAGCGCCACCCCCACGAGGAGCAATGCCCTATGATGAAGCAGGACACCTGAAAGGGTGTGTGAGGGCACTAAATTTCAAAGGAGAAATTCCCCACACTCATTCCGGCCCAACCAATTTCAGAGCACACACATCAGATCTTTCTACTTCTATCTTTAGGAACAGCTACCCTCTCAATATAAATACGTGATTTTGAGGGAGCATGGGTACTGGACCTATTTTCTAATTATGCTCCCGGTCCCCCCCTCTTTTTGTTGATGGCCACTATAACTATGCCAGGCCAACTTCTCACACAGGGTATGATGCAGAGGGCAGAAGCAAGCAGGAATAGGCAGATGGCGGAGTTGAATACTACAGACCCCACTTTTCCACCTTGTCAGTATCAGCTACATGTAGATGAAGACAGCCTCCAGCCCATGGGCTCAGACGCCACTGACGTCCAAACAGAGATTGCCCATGGATTTCAGGGCACACACTCAGTCGCACCAGAGCTGGAAGGGGATGCAGCTGCGATGACGCCTGTACAATGACATGGACTCTGCTAAGTAGAGAGCAAGACTCAGTTCAAATTGTGTGACCTACTCCACCATAGTGTGTGCCGGAGGCAGTGGTCAGCAGGGACCCACAGCCACGTGTGGCAGGCATGTGCTGCGCAGAGTCAGTGGCACCAGTGCAGTTGTTGGTAGTGACCCATCACCTCCGTATAGGTGAGCCTATTCTCCTCCAGACCGAAGTGCGTCTTCCTCTTACTCCTCTCCTTGCGTACTGTGACATGAACACTGCCATGAAGAAATCAAGACTCAGTTAAAAAAGTGCGACCTAGTTAGCCGCAGTGTCGGCCGGAGGCAGCGGTCAGCGTGGGCCAACCGCTGTCCAGCCATCTCCTCCTGGATCTCTCACACAACACGTTGGAATGGCATTTGTATTACATTTGTGGGTGACATAGGTAGTGGCACCAGATCTGGGCGGGTGTGCAGCCGGTGAGGAGGCCGTGTCCTGCCTGTGATGGACTGCATTGGCTTGTTGTGAGGCCTGCAGGACCGCAGTGCAGGCCGAAGGCCGGAGTCAGCAAGGGTCCACAGACAGGTTTGATGGGAATAGTATGCACAGACTTGGTGGCACCACATCGGAGGGAGTATAGTGACATGAACTCAGCCTTAAATCATGTACTCTGCCATGGTGTAATCAAGACTCAGTTCCAAATGTGTGTCCTACTTGTCTGCTGTGTATGCCAGTGGAGTACGTCAACAAGAAAGGAGTTCCGTGGGCCTGTGTCGCGGAGGCCGTGATGGTCCGAGGAGTCTGCCAAGGTCGGGGGCCTCAGGTTTGGAGCTTGCACCGGCACGTGGTGGACCCTCTTTGACACACGCTGGTGTCGGCAGGTGAGCAGTGATGTCTGGATTCGCAGGGGCGGCCATGACAGCTTCGGGGACCAGCGACCCAGGGAGTAGCAGGCGCACAGGATCCCAGGCAACACCACTCACAGTGTAGGCCTCGTGGTGGGGTGAGAGGCGACGCCCTGGCAGGGACGTTGAGCATTGTGGAAGAGAACAATGCCCAGGGCTACGTGCTTTTCATTCACAACCATACGCTGACCTGGTGTACGCCGGGCCAGCCCACTCCTCTCACGCTTACAGGGGGGACTTAACGAGCTACATTTCCTTGATCTCCCCCACTGGCTGCGGTGACATGGTTGTGTTCACTGTCCACTACACCAAACACCAGCGGTTTATGTCGACATGGATATGTGTGTGGTCTGCATACGGCAGTCTGTCCAACACATCCACGCCACACTTGGCATTGTGTGCAGTCCCATTCATCGGTCACATCACCTCCTTCGCACATGCCTGATTCCCTCCTCTTCCCACATTCTGCTAATGTGTGGCTGAGGTTGATGGCTCATGTACTAGGCCGGGTTCCCACGGTAGGTTGTGCTGTTGTGTCTGGTAGGTGGGCATGTTGTTTGGCATGTTGTATGTGGGTTTGTAATGCGTGCATTGCCAGAGTTGTGAGCTGTATGATTGTGGAGTTGAGGTATGTGGTGTGTTCAGTTGGTACTTACCAACAAGCAGGGCATTTCCGTAGGTGCCATCCTGGAAATGCCGGTTGATGATGGACTGTCAGAAGATGTATGAATCATGCACACTGCCTGGGTAGTTGGCGACAACATTGGCTATTGCCTGCACATTGATGGAATGCTTGTGCTTTCTGTTGCGGTAATTCTGTGCAGTGTCAGCAGGGGGCACAAGTAGGAAATGTGTGCAGTCTATTGCCCCCAACACGTGCGAGAATGCAGTTATGGTGTCGAAGCCTTGCTTGGTCTCCAGCTGTTCCTGCACAGTGTGTGGGACGTATAGGTACTAGGGTACCAAGCTGATGATGGCATCCAAGACAGGTGTGAGGAACTTTGATAGGGCTGGCTGTGATACTCCTCCAACTCTGACGGTTGTTGGTTGGAAGGTACCAGAGGCCAACAGGTGCAGCACAGCCAGCAGCTTTGTCTGCGGAGGGATGTTGGTTGTCCGCTGTGTTGGTACAGTCAGCCTGTGGGCAATGATGTTCAGGATGCGGATGATGGTTCTCCCTTTGAGCCTGTAGTGGGCAATGACATACTCTGGTGTCATGTCTGTGAGGCTGGTGCATTTTCTGAAGGTCCGCGGTCTGTGTCTGCGCTGCCTCTGTGGTGGTCCAGGGTAGTGGCACGGCGGGGACCGGGGGGGTGGTGCCATTGGGTGTTGTGGCCCTGTTTGGGCTCCGAGCTGCATGATGAGTAGCTCCATGGCATATGTTGTCCTTCAGGTGTGGCTGTGGGCTGGGCTCCCTTTTCTGGTGCCGGCTGCCGTCCGACTTTACACCAGGTCAGAGCAGATGTTAGTTTCCTGATGCTAAAGTGCCATATCGCATGTTTTGTGGACTTTTCGCCGATCTAGCTGGTCGTTGAGAATGTTGCGGTGTGGTGTTGATGCAATATTTTGCACAGAACGCCTACTCTGCATCTCATTAGCAATAGTTGCCGGGGTCATCTGTGGCGATGTTTTTTGCGGCATCTATTGCAGGTAAACTGGTGCTATGGACTGTTAGCACCGGCTTGTTAATGGGGTGATAAATTTATTGCGACTTTGGCTGCGATAAATTGCCGCTAACTCGACAATGGCTCCTTGAGAATATGTCCCAAAGCATGGTAACAATGGCTTATCCACAATTGGTATAATTAATTTACTTACAAGTCTCTAGTAAAGTGAAATATATGTGCCCAGGACTTGGAAATTAAATACTACTAGTGGGTCTGCAGCATTGATTGTGCCACACACTTCAGTAGCCCTTTAAACATGTCTCAGGCCAGCCACTGCGGAGCCTGTGTGTGCGGAATTAAACTGCCACTTCGACCTGGCAAGTTAACCTACTTGCAAGACCCAAACATTCCCTTTTATTACATATAAGTCACCCCTAAGGTCGGCCCTATGCAGCCTTATGGGCAGGGTGTGTTACAAGGTAGGATATGTACTTTTCAGTTTTACATGTCCTGGTAGTGAAAAAATGTTACATTTGTGTTTCACTACTGCAAGGCCTATCTCTACCATAGGTTAACATTAGGAATGCCTTCAAAAATCTTTTAAGTGTAATTTCCAAATGGGGGAAAATAGAGATGTGTAGACACTCAATTTAAAATCAGAACTTAAGGTGGAGTCGGACTTTAAATTGCAAGTATGAAAATGCCACTTTTAGAAAGTTGCCATTTTCTTACTTTAGAACTTGAGAGGGGCCCCACACACCAAGGGGACAGAGCACTACCAAACCAGTAGCGGAGGGCTCCCCTTGGAAAGATGATCTCAAACAACAACAAATTGCCCATCACTCATCACATTCAAGCAAGCCTGTAGAGCATCCTTCTCGAACCGCTTCTCCCCTAAACAGGTACAACCACAATTTAGACAATTATATCAAAGGTAATATCATATATATATATATATATATATATATATATGTATATATATATATATATATATATATATATATATATATATATATATATATATATATATATATATATATATATATATATATATATATCACCTACTGGCGGTCGCCAGCAGGTAGTTATAGTTTGGACCTATTTTCCATAGGAAATCCGCAACATTCTATTAGGAATAACGTTGGCGCCCGTTGACGAATCTTCGCGAAATTTTCAAAACATTTGGCCAGCTCCGGTCCGCTCCTATACTCAAAGTCTCAGGATGATTCGTGTAGCAGGGGCTGAGAAAAAATGGGGGTCCCAAAACGTGTTTTCCCCATGCAATTTCCCATAGGACATTTAGCCGCAGCTACAGCCCGAACTCCTGATTGGAATTACATCAAATTTGGCAGAAAGGTAGACCTTGGTTTAGAGTCGTGCCTTTTGCTTAAATGGTGTAAATCCGTTCAGATGTTCCTGAGAAAATCAAAAGTAAAATCACATATATATCTGGGCGGAGCCTAACCACAAATCTCATTGTGAGATCTGATTGGCTGTCAGCACTTCATCCAAGAAGTGTTGGCAGCCATCTTGGGACCAATATACATGATAGCACCTCATTAAAAAGCATTGCAATTAATAGAAGGTTTTAAGACTTTAGTTACATTATAAATCATTTGTTGATGGTACCATACTCATTTTAGGAATTGTGGTATGTTCTAAGGTGATTTTACCATGTGAAAAAGCCTTCTGCTGGGAAATCATGAATCATGTTTGAGAAAAAACTATTTTCTCATGCTTTTCCCACAGAGGTTTGGTAGGTGATCTATAAGCTAAACTTAGAGTATATTTTCTGTAAATTCACATTATCTTTCTCAGTCATGTGAGTATGAAGTCTGACATTCTCAGTAAAACATGTACATCCAACAAGGGAAGAGACTGTCAGTTGATTCCTTTGTGTTCTACTGCAGCTTCCTAGAGTGTTCCAAAGAACAACTAGATCGCTAACAGTCCTACTTATGATAAACGTATGGCACACCTAAAGCCATCTTGATTGGAATAAAGTGGTAACTCTTAAAACATTTAATTTAAAAAAGGAACAACATGAGGGGGTTCATTTTGCCATAGAAAGTATGATTAGTGCTGCAGAAAGAAAAATTAGGGCACATTTTGAGTGACTTCTCAAATCCTCTTCTATTTCATTAAAAAATTCTGATATGCAGACTGAAACATGCACTTTCAATACCAGCAGCAGACTTCCCTGGTGAGCAGTAGCTTTACTACAGTGATCTAATGAGCAACTAGAGTGCTAACATTCTGAATATATGGCATATGTGTGACACATCTGAATGCCTTCTTGATGGAACCAAAGTAAAAAACTGAAAGTATTCCTACTGAGGAGACTGTAGTAAATGAGGAAATTAGGAAACTTCATAACAAATAAGTCTCCCAAGATGGCCACCAGAGACAAAAGAGCCCAAATGTAGCCCAAATATCACCCAGATGTAGCCCAAGTATAGCCCAATGACTGAATGTCCCAGAGTGTTCTTAAGAACAACTAGAGCGCTAACAGTCTTACTTATGACAAAAGTATGGCACACCTGAAGCCATCTTGAGTGGAATTAAGTGGTAACACTTAAAACATTTAATTTGCAAAGGAACAAAATGAGGGGGTTCATTTTGCCATAGAAATTATGATTAGTGCTGCAGAAAGAAAAATTAGGGCACATTTTGACTTCTCAAATCCTCTTCTATTTCATTAAAAAATTCTGACATGCAGACTGAAACATGCACTTTCAATACCAGCAGCAGACTTCCCTGGTGAACACTAGCTTTACTACAGTGATCTAATGAGGAATTAGAGTGCTACCATTCAGAATTTATGGCAAATGTGTGACACATCTGAATGCCTTCTTGGTGGAACCAAAGTAAAAAACTGAAAGTATTTCCTACTGAGGAGACTGCAGTAAATGAGGAAATTAGGAAACTTCATAACAAATAAGTCTCCCAAGATGGCCACCAGAGACAAAAGAGCCCAAATGTAGCCCAAATATCACCCAGATGTAGCCCAAGTATAGCCCAATGACTGAATGTCCCAGAGTGTTCTTAAGAACAACTAGAGTGCTTACTGTCTTACTTATGACACAAGTATGGCACACCTGAAGCCATCTTGATTGGAATAAACTGGCAACACTTAAAACATTTAATTTAAAAAGGAACACAATGAGGGGGTTCATTTTGCCCTAGAAATTATGATTAGTGCTGAAGAAAGTAAAATTAGGGCACATTTTGAGTGACTTCTCAAATCCTCTTCTATTTCATTAAACGATTCTGACATGCAGACTGAAACATGCACTTTTAATACCAGCAGCAGACTTCCGTGGTGAGCAGTAGCTTTACTGCAGTGATCTAATGAGCAACTAGAGTGCTAACATTCAGAATTTATGGCAAATGTGTGACATATCTGAATACCTTCTTGATGGAATCAAAGTAAAAAACTGAAAGCATTTCCTACTGAGGAGACTGCAATAAATTAGGAAATTAGGAAACTTCATAACAAATAAATCTCCCAAGATGGCCACCAGAGACAAAAGAGCCTAAATGTAGCCCAAATATCACCCATATGTAGCCCAAGTATAGCCCAATGACAGAAGTGTGCAAAACACTTCTTTTTTGTGTTTTTGCAGTTTTATATAGTGCAGACTTGTCAGGTATTGGAGTGCTTTACATGAGCATTGGTTACATCACACAAGAACAAATTCATTTTGGTTGTAGACATGGGGAGATTAAGTGATTTGACCAGAATCACAGAATGTGGAGCTGAAGCAGAAACTCCAACCTGGTTCCCCAATTGCAAAGTCTGCAGCTCTGGAAGTAACACCACATCCTCTCCCCTAAGTGCAACATTTAATAAGTGGTCAACTGGATACAAAAACATAAAGATAACAAATAATTTAGAAGTGCTTTGTCGCTATTTGAAAACTCAGAAAATATGTCCTCATTTTAGTTTTTTAGAGCACTAACCATAATTTTGATGCAAATAAGACCCTCTCATATATGTAATTTCTAAAGGAAATGCTCTAGGTATTACAGTTTTGATTACATCAAGATGACGTCAGGCATTCCACACTTTTGTAATAAATATAGAATGTTAGCAATCTAGTTGTTCATTAGGATACTGTTGAGAGGCAGAGGCCAGGGGCACGGACTCTGAAAATTGAAGGCAGGTAGGAGGGTGCAGAGGCAACAATTTGACCACACTGGGCAGGCAGGAAGGGCCGTGGCAGCACAACAGACTATGGAGGGCAGTGGAAAGGGGGGCAGGGGCAACAAACCAACAATAAAGGACTGGCAATATAATAGACCATTGTGGGCAGAAGGAAGAGGCAGTGATAGTACAACCATACATGCCAACAGACCCGATTCAGCCAGGAAATGTCCAATGTTTTTAAGCTCAAATGGACTTTATTTGATCTGTCTCCTGTCTACAATCTCCACTTTTTCAATGTAACTCAAAGGGGAAATCAATACCCCAGTTTGTTTCCAAAATCTCCCTCTTACCAAGTTCAAAATGTTCGCAAGTATGGTAAATTGGATCATGGAAGGCAGGAGGAATTGGGGTAGGGACATGGACTTGGATAACAGAGGACAGGAGGGACATAGAGAGATGCACCAAACTGACCCTGAAGGGCAGGCATCAGGGTTTGCAGCAGCACAATACACCACACAGGGCATGCAGGACGGGAGTGCAGCACAACAATCCATAGAAAGCAATAGGGAGGGGACAGGACCATGCACACGGAAAACAGAGAACAGAGGGGAAAGGGGCATGGTAGCTAGCTGACCATAATGGACAGACAGGAGAGAAAGCTGCAGCATAACAGACCATAAAGGGCAGGAGGGTCGGATCAGGGGCATTACAATGGAACAGACAAGCCAGGAGGGGGGAAAAGGGGTCTACACATGGAAACAGAGGGCTGGGGGCAAGGGGGCAGGACAGGAGCAGCAAGATGACCATGGAGGTCAGGCAGGATGGGCACTAAAAGCAAGACACACCATGGAGAGCAACAGTGAGGCTATGATTGCATACACACACACCATGGAGGGAAGTTGGGAGGGGGTCAGGGGCAGCTAGCTGACCACAAAGGGAAGGTGGGCGGGGCCGTGGCAGCACAGAAGACCATACATGGCAAGCGGGAGGGTTAGTGGCAGCACAATGGCTATGATGGGCAAGAAGGAGGGTGCAGGGGCATGCACAAAGGACCATGGAGGATAGAAGGGAGGGTCAGGACCTGGGCACAGACAAGAGAGTTCAAGGGAAGGGGTCTCACAACAGACCACGCGGGGCAGGCAGGAGGAGCAGTTGCAGCACAACAGACCAGGGAGGGCAGAAGGGTGTGGCAGTAAAATGGACCATGGAGGACAGGAGGAAGGGGATAGGGGCATGGCATGTCAACAGGCAGGGTGTAGGTGGCAGGGACAGGTTACAGTCATCTGACAGTGCTAGGCAGGTGGGAGGGGAGTGCAGCTCAACAGAACACTCAGAGAAGATAGGGGTGGCAGATCCATGGAATATGGTGGGCAAAAAGGAGGGAGCAGGAGCATGCACAAAGACATCGGAGAGCAGGGGGAAGGAGAATAGGGGCAGTAAGCTAAGCACAGAGGCTAAGCAGGAGGTCAATTATGGGCCAAAGAATTGGGCAATGGAGGGCAGGAGGAGTGGACTGGGACATCATGCTAAATGGAGGGCAGTGGCAGCACATCAGACCATGCATGGCAGGAGGGAGGAGGCTAATCCATGGAATCAGACAACAAAGGATAGGAGGAGGTGGATGGGGCAGCAAGCTAACTGTTCAGAGAAGGGGGGTATTAGGTAGGTATGAGGGTCCCTGAGAGCCAACTAGCCCAACAGGTATCTCCAGTATGCGCCAGGGAGCTGCGTTGCAGACAGGTGTTCTGAGGCCATGCCCCTTTTTACACCTCTCTGCAATGCAGCTCTGTGGCGCTTACTGGAGGTACCTAGTGGGCTAGTTTGACCCCAGGGACCCTCAGGATTCAAGGGGACTTAATCTCTCAACTCAGAACGGCCACAAGGCGCGTTTACACAGTGGTGAATGGAGGGGATGGGGCCTGAGGTGACGGGTGCAAACACACCCTGTGGCGTGTTTTAAGTTGGGGAAAAAAATCCCTTTCAATCCTGAGGGATCCTGGGGGCCAACTAGACCACCAGGTGCTTCCAGTAAGCACCACTGCGCTGCGTTGTAGAGAGGTTGTGCAGGCCGTGCCCCTTTTTACACCTCTGTGCAATGGCGCTTACTGGACGTACCTAGTGGGCTATTTTGCCCCTAGGGACCCTCAGGATTCAAGGGGACTTAATCTCCCAACTTAAAATGGCCACAGGGCGTGTTTACACAGTGGGGAAGGGAGGGGACGGGGCCTGAGGTGACGTGTGCAAACACGCCCTATGGCACGTTTTAAGTTGGAGATATAATTCCCCTTCAATCCTGAGGGTCCCTGGGGGCTAACTTACATATTTAAACATTACTCACTAAGCCATGTATTCACTACGATACACTTAATCAGTCAGTTATACAATCAATTTTTCAAAAACAAATCATCCATTTAGACACTTATATACCCATTTATTCTTCCATCGACCTTGAGATATACATATATAAATCATATTTAATTTTCAGAAAAACACACATTCACTGGAGGATGTCATCAGTGATGTCATCAGTGATGTCATTTGAGATGTCATCAGTGATGTCATGAGTGATATCACTGACCATGTCATGAGTGATGTAATATGTGACGTCATCAGCAGTGCATTGCGGGCGCGCGAGTTATAGTTAGCTGAACTAACTATCACGGGAGAATTTCAATGGCTTTGTACGAGTGAAAAGTCCAGCTAACTATAATGCCCTTGAAACCTATGGTTTTTTCAGTGAATATTCACTGAAAAAACCATAGGTTTCACACATGTTATAGTTAGCAGGACATTTCACTCGTAAAAAAACAATGAAATTCCCACGTTATAGTTAGTTCAGCTAACTATAACTTGCGCGCCTGCAATCCACTGCTGATGACGTCACATATTACATCACTCATGACATGGTCAGTGACATCACTCATGACATCACTGATGACATCTCAAATTACATCACTGATGACATCACTGATGACATCATCCATTGAGTATGTGTTTCTGAACAATTTTAATATGTTTAATATATATAGGGAAAGGCCTGTTGAAGAATGAGTGGGTGTACAAGTGTGTAATTGGATGATTTTCTGTGGTGCATAACTGACTCTATAAGTGAGTCATTAAATGTATCTTACTGCAGACTAGTAACTAAACTGTGTAAATGTCTGTATGTGTCTGTATGTTGGTGTATAAGTGGCTGCATGGTTTTGTGAATAGCTATATGAGTGTCTATATGAGTTATTGATTAGTTGTCTCAGTATCTGTATGGGTTCCTGAGTGTTTGTGTGGGTAGGGTGTGTGTGACTCTGTGACTAGATGTGTGAGTGGGTGATTCAGTGGGTGCATGTTTTTAAGAGTGCATCTGTGATGGACTGTATGGTTGAGTGAGTGTATGTATGGGTGTGTTAGGGATTGAAAGTATATCTCAGTGGTACATTTGTGACTAACTACATATGTGAAAGGCAATATATATGCGTATAAGAGTATATAAGTGGGTAGATGTGAGAGTGTGTGATTGTGAGAGTGACTGTATGGATGAGTGTGTGCTTGTATCAATGATTCTATAAGAGCGTAAGAATGTGGTACTATTCTTATGAGTAAGTGAACTTGAGTGTGTATAACTGCATAGGTGAGTAAATGGGAGTGTGATTATTTGCATGACTGACTAGGTGTGAGAGTACCTCTATGGATGATTGGTGGTGTGTGAGTGTCTATGTAGGTGTATACATCCATATGATAGTCTTGTATGGAGTGACTCTAAGTATGAGTGACTGTACAGGTGAGTGAGTGGAGGTGTATGTTAACCTAAGAGTTAATAAGTGGGTATTTAGTTATTGGTATTGGAGTATATATGGTTTTGAGAATGGAACTCTGAAATTTTGAGTTGGTGTATCAAAGGTTATATTAGGGTGTGAGAAGATGTGGTAATTTATCACATGGATGACGTCATCAGTGATGTCATCAGTGATGCCATTTGACATGTCATCAGTGATGTCATAAGTGATGTCACTGACCATGTCATGAGTGATGTAATATGTGACGTCATCAACAGTGGATTGCAGGCGCGTGAGTTATAGTTAGCTGAACTATCTATAACGGGGGAATTTCATTGGTTTTTTCAGTGAATTTGCAAGGTTTTTTAAATGCTAATTCCTAACTATAACGTGTGTGAAACCTATGGTTTTTACAGTGAATTTGCAAGGTTTTTTAAATGCTAATTCCTAACTATAACGTGTGTGAAACCTATGGTTTTTTTAGTGAATTTGTAAGGTTTTTTAAATGCTAACTTATGTATGTATTATTATATTTTTTATATATTTATTTTACAATTACCTACCTATGTATATAGTTATAGATTGACTGTATCCTGTAATTTTGAATGGCTCAGCTCTTTTTTTTTTGTATTTGGATAAAGTTGAACAGCATAGTTAATATCTTCTATAAACTTATAAACACTTTAATTTTATTATTTTTCTTTTTTTTAAGGGTTTTTGACCGTGCGCGCACCGTGCACACACGGTGTGCGCTCCACGTGCGCATGCATACGTTGTGCGTGCTCCGTGCGTGCGTGCTCCGTACGTGCATGTTTCCTATGCGCGTGCTCCGTATGCGCATGCGTGCGTGCACCGTGCGCTTACGGTGCGTGCACCTGCGTGCTCTGAGCGCGCATGCATACGTCGTGCGTGCTCTGTGCGCGCGTACTCCATACACGCATGTGCGCGTGCTCCCTACGCACGTGCTCAGTACGCGCATGCGTGCGTGCGTGTACGGTGCGCGCACCTGCGTGCTCCGAGTGCGCGTGCGTGCTCCGTCCGTGCTCCGAGTGCGCATGCGTGCGTGCTCCATGCGTGCTCCGTGCGCGTGCGGTACGTGTACGGTGCACGCACCGTGCTCGCACGGCAAGTCATGTGATTACAAAACAACACTTTTCATTGGTTCATATTAGTTTCTGTTTCAGAATCTTCAAACACCACACCCACTCCCCTCACTTTTTCTACTAATTTCCTGGGAGAAGGTTGCTGAAGAGCTACTCCAGTGAAATGGCAGAACACCAGTCATCTTCAGACAGTGAGGAGACCTTTCAAGAACCACCAAGAAAGAGCAAACAGAAGCACTCTTTCATTTGGTATTATTTCACTTTTCCAGATGGGCAAAAAAAACGTGAATGCGCCAAAGGTCACTTGTACAATTTGCGGAAGTGTCCTGTCTAGAGGGGATCTGGCCCAAAAATACTCCTTCAGCATTTATTGCATGCTCAGGCATTTTAAATCAATGCATCCAATTTGGTTTGCTCGTGACACCACAAGAGCCCTAAGGGAGAACCCTCCACCTGGACCTTCTCAACCGAGCACATCATCTGCGGCTGCAGATTCACCATGCACCAGGACTCTTGACATCCGGCCCCTGTTCCAAAAAGTGCACATCCATTGCAATATGTGCAATGAGGTAATTTGCTACGGAGAGAGTAGCAGAAATTTAATTGAAAACCGTATACTGCAGCACATATGCTCCAGGTCATATTTTTTTTTGTTTTTTTGTTCCTGTTGAGCAGTTGTTTGATTCCCAGTTTCGTTTTGGTGCTGTAAAAAAATCCCCCCAAAAATAAAAAATTGTTTAAAAACGAAAAAAAATATAAAACAAAAAAAAACCAAAAAAAACAGTTCTTTTAAGAACTCACTTCACTTCTCCAAAACGAGCTATATTCCTAATATACTGTTTTTTTATTTTGATTGAATGAATGTGTAGTGTATACAAGAATGATTGAAATGATTGAAATGACTGAGTGAAGAGGAGGAAAGGACAGACAGAATGAGTGAGAAAAGGAAATTATGATCAGTCATGAAAGGGAAGTGAAAGACTGACTGCAACAAAAGGACTAAGGGTAGAGGATACAGGTAAGAAGAGTAAATGAGTAAGGGAATGGCAGTGAGTAATGGAGAGTGATGGAGGGGGAGTGAGAAAAGGGGAGTAAGGGATGGAGATAGGAAAAGGGAGTAACAGATGAAGCGGATGAAGTACAGCAGGGTAAAGGGATTGAAAGTAAGAGAAGTGGAGTGATGGTGAGATAAGGGGTATGAGGATTAGAAAAGGGGGTAAGGGAAAGTGAGAGATGGGGAGTGAGGGGATGGAAGGATTTAGGAAACTGGAGTGAGAGAAAGGGAGTCAGGATTTCAATGGGCAAAGGAGAGTGAGGGAGAGTGAAGAAAAGAATGTGAAAAGATGAAGGGGTGTGAGATACAGACAGGAGGAAGTGAAGTAGGAGAATAGGAGTGACTATGAGAATGACGGAGAAGGTTAAAAAATTAACATAGATGGAAAATGAGTGATGGAGAGAGGAGAAGTGGTAGAAACAGAGATGTTAAGGAAATTAAGGGTAAGACAGACAAAGGGAGAGAGACAGAAACAGAGACAGAGAGCAAGGAACTGAGAAGGAGTAAGGCAGTTAGAATGACTGAGACATATGGAGACAGGGAGAGAAACATGGTTGAAAAAATAGTGATGGAGGCAGTAAACCTAGGGGAGTAGTAGAGAAGGAGTGAGGGAGTTACGAAAGAGCAGTAGAGGAAGAAGAGAGAGGGAAGGGGAATGAGAAAAGCAGAGTGAGGAGAAGTGAAGAAAATGGAGCATGAAAGTGAAGGGGTGAGAAATACAGATATTTTAAACTTACCTGACCAACAAAATAACTTAATTAGAAATAAATGGTTTTTTTTAATTGCTAGAAAAAAGGATTACATTTCCTAAATTTTCTTTCTCGATCTGAAAAAAAAGAAAAAAAGTAGTAATATTTAACAATACATTTTAGAATACAGTACACATATTTTCATATTTAACAAAGTAATTTTTTGCCCTTTTTTTGCTGTTTTCAGAATATATTGAATTTCACTGAAAATAGTGATATCAATTGCATTCATCACTTAACAGCGGGCAAAAAAATTAACAATCTGAAAGATTGTTTAAAAAAAGCCCAGAATCTATCCTCAGTAAAACATACCTTGATAGAAATGTAATATATATATTAAAAATATCTTCTAAGAACAATAACTATTTGCAATAAATAACGTCTGTAAATCTTGTTGCTTAAGCACATACACCAAAATAATATCTGTCAAAGAAGTCCACAATAGAAACAGTTACCTTTCCATGAGGCCAAATAGTAATTTTTAAATTCTTTTTTGGTGAAATATCCAATGGTAATCCAATAAAATCGAAATAATGGTTTCTTCAGATGCTGCAATTTGTATCTAAAATATTGGTTTTAGAAAAATTAAGTGGGAATTTGGTAATTCTGCAGGCAAACGTTGCTTGAAAATCAATTGTGAATCATTACACAGTGTACAGCCTTTTTCACATTTTAGATAAACTGTGTAATGACCAGAAGTTATAGAAGGTCCATCATGGAAAATTATTGCAACTGCAACAAAAGTCTTTCTTGATATTGATAATTGATTTCCTGTAAACGTCTTTATTAAAGTGTCCAATTTTGTTCCATCAGCTCTACAACGTTGCATCATTAAAATGACATACTGTCCATATTTCTTTAAAAATAACGTTGATAACATTTCTGATTTACATTGAGAACATTCCATGTTGTGATTTGCATCTTTAACTAATTTACTAAAAGTCACTGATTTACTCTCTGGTAATGTTAAATATATGAACCTTTCAGAATCAACATTAGTGCTGCATGTGTTCAAACAATTTTCACAAAAATTTTCCCATTTATAAGAGAGACCAAACATATTTTCTATTTCTACCCCTTCATCTTCCAGTACCATAAGCATATACATTAAGAATTCCTGTGCATCTTGCTAGACATTTTCTGTAACCTGTATACATCCAGAACATATATCTAAAAGATTTCTAACATCAGAAGCACTTTCTATTTTAGTTTTATCATTACTCAGCTTCTCATAAAGGAAACTCAGCAGAGAACAGAATCTTTTTTCATAATTTAGTATTATCTGCTCTTTCAAACTTTAAAGATAAAATACAACATTCAGCACTACATTAGCGTAGCAGTTGACACCAGAGCTATTTTTAAAATGACAACCAACAACCTCTTCAGCATTGTTCTTTTTCTTTTTGCTTGCAATCACATCAGTCTCTATTTGTTTACTCTTCTGTACATCCTCATTACAGATATTCTCAATTCTCCTTTTCCGACAAACAAAACGTTTTTCAAACACAGGATACTGACCTAAATGAGGAGCATAGCTTCTTCTTAATCTATTATACTCCTTTACACAGTTTGCATCAGCACTAACTTTTGACTCATCAAAGTCTATCATGAATAAACCAGATATTTCTTTCACGCGTGACAAAGCAACATATGCCATACCTTCTTTAAACACACTAGATCCAATGTTTACAAAAGCACTATCTACAGTTAATCCTTGAGATTTGTGAATAGTTACAGCATATGCTAGAGAATACGGAAACTGCTTCCTACGTACATATAAGTCTTTCTAAAACAAGAAACAAACTGAACAACGACTAATGTCTTTAACCTCTTCAAGCTGATCAAATTTTATTTTTAAAAATTCAATTCCATCTTTTTTCTGGAAATTAACAAAACCCACAACTTTACCAATAGCTCCATTCACTAAACCTTTTTCTACATCCAAATTATGTCTTAAAATTACTCGAAAGTTCATACATACATAAAGATTCTTTTCTAAACCAGCTGTTTTCGATATGTTTTTCTCTAGAGAATCCAATTTAGTTGTCAATTTGCTTGTCAATATAATAGTTATTCCTTCATGCTGTATTTTATCCACAGCTTCCAGTTTTATAATCTCTTCATTTTCCATTTTCAAAAGTTCTTGATTGAATATAGAGCATTCATGTAGTGTTGGCATTAAGCAGATTACAGTATTTTTTCCTGCAATTTTCTTGTATATTTTCTCTGGAACTATTTGTTCTGTTGGAAACAAATTACATAGCAATCGACTCTGTAAAGCCTTTCTGCCATGTTCTGTGAGTAGTCCATTTCTGATATCTTTGAGAATAGTTGCATAATCATCATCATTTGCTTGCCGCATATTGGTAATGAGTTCTTTGTACTCAAAGTATGTCCAAATATTCACATTACCTATACTTCCTAACGACTTTTTTGTGTCTTCATGTGTAAGAGTATGAAATACTGGTTGTCCTTTAACTGGAGTGAGCTGCAATAGATCCCGAAAAACTATAACATGTTTTCCTCCAAATAACACGTCATAGTCTGTCTTTAGAATTTGCTGCATTCTTAAATGCACAAAGGCAAGCATTAAGTTTGATTCCATGCTTACCTCATCAATAATGAGAACTTTCATTTTCTTCAATACTCTTGAAACTTCAAAACATGCTTCTCCTGTTAGCTTGTGGTATTGTATTTTGTTCTCATGCTCTACTGGTAACATTAGCAAACGATGGAGGGTAATTCCTTTTATGTTATATGCTGCTAACCCAGTTGGAGCAGTAACAACACAAGACAAAGTTGAATCCGTTTTTTTCTGTAGGTAGCTTCTATTTACTTTCATTAAGAAACTTTTTCCAGTTCCAGCTTGTCCTCTCACATACATTCTGATTGGTTCAAATGATGTGCATGAGCACTCTTTATTTTCATGTAGCAATCCATGATCAATTTGTTTTGTGACTTCCTCATAAATTTGTTGTTGTTCATCATTCAGTTGTTGTTCCAAATTTGGTAAGTTTATTAAATCTTCCTGAGCTTGATTCATAACTGTTTCCACTTCAGTCATGGCAATTGCAGCTTCATTTTCTACGATTGGTTGTCCTAGAGGATCTTGACTGAGCGTCCCAGAACTTTGACTGTCTTGAGAACTGTCTCTAGCTACTTCAGCTGAAATTGTTGCTTCTTGTTCAATTTCTTCATTTAACATTTGTACATAAGTTGTGAAAGTACTGCATTCTATGCTATCTTTGCATGCATTAAAGGAATCTTCATAGCTTTGAAAATGTCCAAGTAATTCATCCTCTGAACGCCATGGTTTAAACAACTGTAAAAGTGCTAAGTAGTAAAATTCCTTCTTGTCAGTAGTGTCGCAACTCAGCTTTCTGTGATTAATCAAACTTCCTTTTGTTTGTTTTACCAAACATCCTTTCTCACCAATGACTTTATATTTTCCATTGTTGATATCTTCTGTGGTATTCCGTTTAAAAATGTAGTTCTGCAGCACTTCATAGAGACACATGTTCTCAAGATGATGACTTCTCTTTGGGTAATATGTGGCCAACATGTTTGTTCTTAAAATGTCTGTACTTTCTGGTTCATACTCCGCTAAATATTCAATTTCTCGAATAGATTTCAATACCCGATTTCACATTCCTGCAAGGCCTAAACTTACCCAAATTATTCTTCTGGATTTGGAGTACAGACTTGCAGATGATAACCTATCTGAGCATTCGTATGACCCAATTTCTCGATGCGATAACATCTTTAAACTGAAACTGCATAGCTTTTTACTGACAGTCTTCTCGTGAGAAATCTCTTCCCACATTTCTTTCAATTCCGTTTTCTCAGATTTAGTGATGTAAGATGTGACATACCGAGCAACAGCAATAGAATTGTCAGCTACATACTGAATATCCATGTTAGCATTCCTCATGGATAAAATGACTGGGTTGTAGTCATTTATATATTTTGACTCTTCTTTTCATCTTAGGTTGTAGGTATTATTAGGCAATTTTCTTGTAATAGTATGTCGCACAGCTGACATAAATCTGTTTACTCTTCCTTTTGAAAGAACAGGTCATGGAAATCCAAATCGACATTTTGTGTAGAATTTATCTTTACTCTTGTACTTTCGTCGACAGTATTTTCCACACCGATGACTTTGAAAATGTAAAACTTGCTCTTTTAAGTTTTTTTCTTCTGTGCTTTTAGGTATAGCACATGTTGCATATCCTTCAATGAAAGATAAAACTGCATCATCAGAATCTGTTCCAAATTTTGGGGCATCCTTGATCCACAACAGCATATGAATATGAGGAGCACCTCTTGCTTGGTACTCTTTTCTCCAAATGAAATCCACAACTTATTGCAGATGAAGGACATCATAGCCTCAAATCTATGATTGAAATTTCTGCAAACATTAACCGTATCAAATGAGCACAATTCTCCTGCTGTCTTGTATTGGATGTTTTCAATATTTGAATTTGCCTCTCGAAGAAAATCCAGTAAATCATCCCAAGCGTACTCAGCACAGCTTAGGGTAAGGAACCATGTAGGAGTTCCTAAATTCCGTAACATACATTTCAATTCTCAATGGCATCGGTACCAATATTCATTAGTCCCACGCTGACAAGCCTTCAGATTAATCAATTGAGATTCCAAATGATCATCTCGCTGTTGCACTTTGTTCAGAAAATCCTTTGCAGACACATTATGTAGATGTACTCCAGTTTTTAAAATGTGATTTACTGCATACGATAGTGCAGACAAGTCACTTTCAAATAAAATATGGAACAAATACGGAATACTTTGACGAAATCCTGGATCTTCTGCATATAATCTTGTAGTCCGATACTCAGAAGCAGGAATCTGTACTGGACGTTCATCATATCGTCCACCTTTTCCTGTAGGAAACAGCTGGGGAATACTACGAGCTTCCAAGCTCTCCTCCCATACACTCACAGGAGTTCCTTTTGCTTTTTTCATCTGAAACAGATCAATAGTGTTTCCCATAACTTCTTTAGAATGAAGAGGATGTATGCTGAAATGTTCATAAATTTCTTCTTCTTTTGACTTATCCACTTTTTGAATTTGCCCAGTTGGTATTCCTGTGTCTGCTAGTAAAACTTCTTCATCTTCATCCATATAAATTGATTCATACCATGTATTATTTCTTTTCAAATATAAATTTGCTCTTTGTACTTTTCGTACATCTACCAGCTCCTGCCAAATTTTCTTATTCTTTGAAGTTACACCATTAACCAGAATAACTAATGGTTCAGTTTCCAAACTATCTGCATCAATTGTTTCAAGATTTTTTTTCAAATCTAATGGCAAATAGACAACTCTTCCTTTTAAACCTCTTTGTACATCCGAAGGAGGTAATTTACCTGTTTTGGGCTCCATACGAACTATTGTCTGAAATGGATGAACACATTGAATGAGTATAGACTCATACGTATTTAAATCAGAAAGTGCTGCAGGAATATCAACTAATTCTAAATTATTATGTACAGCTCTAGCTGGCATTTTATTTTCTTCTAACTTGTTATAACAGTATTTATAAATACGCTGATCTTCACCCAAATCAAAACAATTTTCCAGAAATAAATATGTAGCAAAATCCTTCCACTTAGAATTATTTTCTTTTTCACTTTTTTTATAGAGATCAACATTCCTTGTTTGAGTTTTATAATGGCTTCTCCGGCAACAAATACAAGTAATATTTGGTCTATCATTAGAGATGATAGTACATTTTGTCATTTGATCTTCAAAATTTTTACTAACAGTGAGTTCTACATTCTCTTCCA
Organism: Triturus cristatus; assembly: GCF_964204655.1. Classification (NCBI taxonomy): domain Eukaryota; kingdom Metazoa; phylum Chordata; class Amphibia; order Caudata; family Salamandridae; genus Triturus; species Triturus cristatus. The sequence goes on along the minus strand of NC_140590.1, from coordinate 906,280,631 downwards.
CATTTTATTCAATAACTGTGTCGTTTCCTGCACTTTCTTGCTCTGGACCAAAGTAACAAAACTCAATATCCTCACAAACCTTCTGCACATCTGATACAGATCCAAGGAACAGAGCACTATTCTATTCATTTAACTTTAGTGCTGGACTTTTGGCAAAATACAATCTTCTCACAAATTTTCTCATTTCAGTATGATGAACTGCCAGCATCCTAAAATGGTGAAAAACACTTTGACAAACTTTCCTAGAAAGACAAGCCAGAGAATGTCCTTGCAAACCAGTATTCTCTCTCACTCTGCATGGATCTAGTCTTTGAAGCACCTTAATCTTCTGTTTAACACTTTTTTTTACTATATTCTCTTAGAAAGTCACGTAATTTATCAATAGATTCCTGTCGTACAGTACAAATACTACTACAATTCCAAGTGTACACTGGGGCTTTAGGACGTCTCCCCATAACCTCATCAGCTAACAGTGGAGATGTATGTAGACCTAAGAGTCAATGAGTGGGTATGTAGTTATTGGTATAGGTGTATCTATGGTTTTCAAAATGGCCGTCTGAAATTTTGAGTCGGTGTATCAAAGGTTATATTAGGGTGCGAGAAGATGCACTAATTTGTCACATGGATGACGTCATCATTGATGTCATCAGTGATGTCATTTGAGATGTCATCACTGATGTCATGAGTGATGTCACTGACCATGTCATGAGTGATGTAATATGTGACGTCATCAGCAGTGTATTGCAGGGGCGCGAGTTATAGTTAGCTGAACTAACTATAACGGGGGAATTTCTAGGGTTTTGTATGAGGGAAATGTCCAGCTAACTATAACGCCCCTGAAACCTATGGTTTTTTCAGTGAATTTCTAAGGTATTTTAAATGCCAATTCCTAACTATAACGCCCCTGAAACCTTTGGGTTTTTCAGTGAATTTCAAAGGTTTTTTAAATGCCAATTCCTAACTATAACGCCCCTGAAACCTTTGGCTTTTTCAGTGAATTTCAAAGGTTTTTTTAAATGCCAATTTCTAACTATAACATGCATGAAACCTATGTTTTTTTCAGTGAATTTCAAAAGTTTTGTAAATGCTAATTCCTATCTTTAACTTATCTCTGAAGATATCATGTTTAATGATTTTGATTGGATTTCTATGTTTTTCAAATTCAGTGTGTCAATTTCCTTAATATTTTTTTTTTAAATACTTTTTTATCACCATTTTTTAAACTTATTTTTCAATTAATTCTTTTAAAAATTAAAAAATATTATTTGAATTTAATGGGTTTTTCAAACATATTTTTTATATTTTTCAAAATATTTTTGTAACTATATGTTTAAAACTTTATTTTATATATTTTTTTCCATGTTTTTTGATCCGCGCACCCTAAGCGCACCGATTCCGATCCCTACGTGATAGCATCCGCCCATGGTATGCGTTGGGTACGTGTTTAGTGCGCGATTGCAATGCGACCGGTACGCGACTCCCAGCCTATACACGACACGTTCGATGTACGTAACGCGATGTTTATGCGCTTCCGCGATGTGTCATCTGCGTCTATGACACAGTAGTTGTGCGGATCCTGCGAAATATTTAACATTTAAAAAAACATATATATATGTATTTCATGTGGATATTAATTGAAGACAAACTCTAAACTAGTCTTAAAACTAATATATTTTTACATCTAATCCTATAATTTTTTTTAATTCAATTTCGCCGATGCACGCTGGGTGCGTGCTGCGTATGTGCAGGGGTGCGCGGATCCCATGTGACCTGCAAAAAAAGAGATTTGATTGGTTCATTACAGTTCCTATTCTAACTATTGAAAGACCCCACCCATTTCAATCATTCTTTGAGCTTCGTTGGAGGAACATCTCACACCTTAGAACTAGAAGAAACTTTTTGGGGAAGATTTCCACAGCTGCAATTTTTCTGAAGACAATGGCTTCTGCACAGCAGCCACCTTCAGAATCAGACCATTCGTCCGATGAAGAATTTGATGTGGAACCTCCACGCCCAGAAAGATACACCTCTGTGGTGTGGAAATTGTTTTCCTTCCCAGAAGGACAAAATAAAACTAATTCAACTAAAGTGACAGGTAAAATATGTCAAACAGTGCTTTCCAGAGGAGATCCATCAAAAAAATACTCTTGTGGGACTGCGAGTATGTTAAAACATCTGAAGACTCTGCATCTCGTGAACCTGCCCAAGCAGGAATACAGAAGACTCCGACAGCAGCCTCAGCCAGCAGTGGCAAGCACTTCTGCAGCATCACCATCAAGCACTCACCCGGACATACGTCCAGAATTTGGAAAACTAAAAATTAGTTGCATTAAATGCAACAAACTACTATGTTACGGCGAGCAGTCAATTGAACTAATCTGCAGAGCGCAGCAAAACCACAAGTGCTAAACTTGTGTTTATTTTTTTGGACTGTTTTGTTCCTCCTGTTGTCTTTATTTCCTTTTGAAAAAAAAAACAAAAAAATAACAAAATTGTTCCAAAAAGTACAAAAAATTAAAAAACAAAAAAGAAGAAAAAAAAAAGTTCTTCTAAGAACTAACTTTCCTGGTTTAAAAAAAGAGCTAAATTTCTTTGTTAGTGTGTGAAAGTTTAGATGAATGTATGTGTAGTACGTAATTGACTGAATGAATGCATTAGTAGCATATGGTGAATGTATAAGTGCAGAACTATGAGGAAGTGCTGCAGCATCCCACAGTAAGCTCTTTAACCGCAGTGTGCTGTAGTACTTCCAAAGCACAGGGATGCAAAATATGTACATAAATATGTTGCAAATCTATGCTTCTCTCTGCACGGCTGCATAAACTGCAGCCATGTGGTGACGCAGGCACCTTTGCATCATAGTGCAAGGATATCTGTGTCATGTGTCTGCAAAGATGTTCAAAGAAGAATGATTGAAATAATTGCAGTCCTTCAATAGCTAAAATGGGAAATATTATGAACTCCTCAAATCTCTTTTTTTGCATGTCACATGATATCTGATTATGGTCAGATTTCAAAACTACATAGGTATAAACAGAGTGTTTATAGAAACATGTTTCAACTTTGTAGCTTCTTGCAGACCTCCTCATTCTGCATATTGAGACTTAGTTAAACTTACCTTCACAGTAATAGGAATAAAAAATGGTATACATTTTTTTCAGATTTTCATTCCAATCTAAATTCATATAAATTGCTTATTTTAAAATTTGGATCTGTGAAAGAAAAGGAAAAAAAATTATAACATGTAATAATACATTATTTACAACACAGCATAATTTCCACAAAGTAATTTGTTTGCCTTTTTTGCTGTTCTCAGAATATATTAAATTTCACTAAAAATAGTGATTTCAATCGTACTCATCACTTAACAGTGGGCAAAAAAAAACAATCACAAAGATTGTTAAAAAAAACAACATGCTATTCTCAACAAAATACCACAGGATACAAATCACAGATATATAAAATGCTTACAGCTAACAAAATTTCATAAGTTTAACTTACAGAAACTGTAAATGTTGTCGCTTTAAAATATTCACCGAATCTAAGGATGAATTTTTGGAGAACGCACCACGCCCACAACGTTTTCCTTCAGTGAAGTGGAAATTTTTTACTTTTCCCGAGGGGCAAACAAAGACCAATGCCACCTTGGTCACATGCAAGATTTGCAAAAGAGTTCTGTTGCAAGGGGATCCTAACAAGAAATACTCGTACGGCACGACAAGTATGATGAAACACCGAAGGACCCTTCATCCAAACAATCTTGCACGAGAAGAGTGCAAACAGATGAGAAACACTCCTGTTCTGTATCTGTAAAAAAGAATCACAAATAAATGTATATTAATAACTTTCAAATGTATACTATTCCATTACTGTACAAACACATTTTATATAAAAACTGACTAAAAAACTATAGCCCTGAACCACAAGTGTGACGATCGTTAAAACACTACATGCATAGTGCATACTACTTTGAAGCAGTTCATGCCCTAAAGCCTACCTCACTAAAAGACTACATGCTAACTGACTAAATGATTACAGTACTATAAGGAGACACACTGGGTGAGTGACAGGGTGTTTGCTAGAAGTGTATGAATACTAACTGGGGAGTTGAAGGTGTGAAAGACAACTGTGTAGGTGATTAGAGGACTGCATGCATACTGGATAGGCATTTAAAGCAGTCCATGTGCTAAGGCCTGACTCACTGCATGAGTACTTGGGTACTGACTGAATGATTAGAGTACAGCAAGGAGAGTGCCTGGGTGAATTTATAAGTGGTAGGCTTTTGGCGCAGGGAATGGATTAGTACTTGGTACTGAATGGGTCACTAGAGGAGTGCAAAGGGAGTGACAGGGTGTTTGCTGGACTGTACGGATACTGACTAGGGAATTGAAAGTGTGAAAGACAAGTGTCTAGGTGGTTAGAAGACTGCATGCATAGTGGATAGGGGTTTGAAGCAGTCCATGTGCTAAGGCCTGGCTCAGTGCATGAATACTTAGGCACTGACTGAATGATTAGAGTACTGCAAAGAGAGTGTCTTAGTGAATTTATAAGTGTTTGGGTTTTGGCACAGTGAATGGATTAGTACATGGTGCTGAATGGGTCACTAGAGGACTGCAAAGGGAGTTACAGGGTGTTTCCTGGAAGTGTATGGATACTGACTAGGGAATTGAAAATGTGAAAGACAAGTGTATAGTATGTTAAAAGACTGCATGCATACTGCATAGACATTTGAAGGAATCTATGTGGTAATGTATGGTTCACAACATGAGTACTTGGAAACTGACTAAATCATCAGACTACTGCTAGGGTAGTGCCTGGGTAAAACTTTAAAATTTTCAGTTCTGGCACACTGAAGAGAATAGTACATGATACTGCACTTTAGTGTCAAATCCTGACTCATTTTATCAATGCATAAGCAAAGAATAGCTTCTAAAGCTACTAAAACTTGACAACATGACCGATTTTAAAACAGTTATCTGTCATCAAATACACTATGTTACCAAATGCTTCTCTCACAATGGTTCCCAAATGCACACAGACTCACAGTTTGATTCTAGACAAGCACCACTATCCCTAGGAGTTTACCAAAACTCATTCACTACAATGGAAGTGGTAAGGGAACTGCACACAATCTACATATTTCAGGACTGCACTTTTGTTTCAAAGCCTGACTCATTTAATCAACGCATAAGCAAAAACTGCCTTCTAATGCTACTAAATCTTGAGAACAAGACAGGTTTTAAAACAGTTATCTGTCAGCAAATAGACAATATTACCACATACTTCTCTCACAGTGGTTCCCAAATGCACACGGACTCACAGTGTGATTCTGGACAAGCAACACTATCCCTAGCAGCTTACCAAAACTCATTCACTACTGTGCAAGGGGTAAGGAGACTACACACAATCTACATATTAAAGTACAGCACATTAGTGTCAAAGAATGACTTATTTTATCAATGCGTAAGCAAAGACTGGCTTCTAATGCTACTAAAACTTGACAACATGACAGGTTTTAAAACAGTTATCTGTCAGCAAATACACAATGTTACCAAATGCTTCTCTCACAGTGGTTCCCAAATGCACACAAACTCACTGTGTGATTCTAGACAAACAACACTATCCCCTGCACTATACCAAAACACATTTCTTCATCTAGAAGGAGTACTACATTTTAATATAGAAACATAACTCATTTCACAAATTCATAAACAATGACTGGTTTCTAATTCTACCAAAATATAAAAACAGCACAGTTATCTGTCTGCAAACACATGAAAAACACAAATGCTTATCACAGAATGGTTTCTACATGCACATACACTGTCAATAAGATTGTAGAGAAAAAAAGTACTCCCTACACTTTAGCAGGAGAAATACATTAGTCTGATTAAAATCAAAATAGTCTACATACATCCCCTCACAATTAAATAACTCACCCTTCAAGTTGTTTTGTAGATTAAGAAGTATATCAGTCACACACCAGATTTTCTTTTACAGAATCTCTGCACTGTGCACCTCTCAGCAAAAACAAAGAATGGAAAAGTTTCCCTTTCATTTTCCACACATATACATGTAAACATCAAATCACAATCCTTCACACATAAACTCAAAAGCAAACACACATTTCTATTGGTTAAACATTTCAACCCTTTCCAACTGAAATACATTTCAACTCTTCCCCCCAATCTGCCTTCTGCCTGTTACCATAGAAACAGGTCATGGAACACTGCACTGAGCACACAGGTCACAAGTTCAGCACACAATGTTACTAAACAAGACAGCAAGTGTGCTTGACTTTTCAACATACCAGCTTATCATATATAATGTTCCTTATAATCTGTTTTTGTTAACCAATAAGAATCATACCTTTAAAAAACAGAAATATGCACCCTACCTTTCAGTGTAGAAGTAGTCATAAAACCAATGATTTCCTGTCTTTTTTAAAAAAGAAATTCCGTGGATCCGCGCACCCAACGCGAGAGAATCTGAGCACCCAACGCGATAGGATGTTTGCACTGTGTGCGCATTTCGCTGTTTTTAAAAAGGGGGGCCCCAGGGGGTCCTTCTGGGACCCCCTAAGCACCTCTAGAGGGTCAGAGTATTTCCACTCTACCCCCTTTATATGTTTTACACACTTTTTCCCCTTGCTTCTTCAGCCTCGCTTCTACCGAGGCAGAAAATGGCCGCCAACAGTTCCTGGTTTCGAATGTAGACAGACACTCGACAGCCAATTAGCATTCAGGGTGCGATCAGGAGGGTGCGCGCTTGGTTCGGGGAGGGTGCGCTACGGTGCGGGTAGGGTCCGCGGATCCTCCCCGGCCATAGATATATATGTACTTTTAACTCTCATTTTCTCAGGAACTACTTAACGGATTTACACCATTTAAGCACATGGCACGAGTCTAAACTGAGGACTACCTCTTTGCCAAATTTGGTGTCATTCCGTTCAGCGGTTCGGGCTGTAGCTGTGACAACAGATCCTATGGGGAATTGCATGGGGAAAACACGTTTTGGGACCCCCCTTTTTTCTCGGCCCCTGCTTGACAAATCACCACAAAACTTTCAGGGTAGGAGCGGAGCAGAGCTGGCAAAAAGTTTGGAAAATTTCACGAGGATTCATCAACCGGCGCCAGACTTATTGGGAATAGAATGTTGTGGATTTCCTATGGAAAATAGGTCCTAACTTTAACTATATAGTGGCGACCGCAATGCACTGATGATGACGTCACATATTACATTATTCATGACATGGTCAGTGACATCACTGATGACATCACTGATGGCATCTCAAATGACATCACTGATGACATCACTGATGACATCATCAACGTGAAAATCTGATGCACCTTCTCACACCCTAATATAACCTTTGATGCACCCACTGTATAATACAGACTGCCATTTTTGAAACCATCCACACACCAATACCAGTTACTACATGCGCACTCACTCATTCCTGGGTCTACACCCACATCCACTCATTCACCCATACAATCACTCGTACATGCAGTCACTCATCAATACAACACTATCATATGCATTTGTACACCTATACAGACACTCACACACCACCACTCATCCAGAGTTACTCACACACCTAGTCAGTCATGCAAAGAAACAGTCACACTTCCATTTACTGACCTATATAGTTATACAAACACTACATCACTTATTCAAACAGAAACAGACACATACTTACTCTCTTATACAATCACTGATACAAGTACACACTCATCCATACAGCCACTTTCATAATCACTGACTCTCACGTATAGTCATTTATATACTCCAACTCTCACATACACTGCCTTTTACATATTTATTTACTTGGACGTGTACCACTGAGACATCCATTCACTCAACAATACACCCATACACACACTCACCCACCCATACAGCCATTTCCACATGCACTCTTGAACCCATACACCCAGTGAATCAACCACTCAAACATCTATGCACAGTCACACACCTCCCACCCACCCACTCACACTCAGGCACCCATACAAATACTCAGGCAACCAATCGATAACCCATATAGACACTCATGTAGTTACTGACCAACCCATGCAGCAGCTTATACAACAACAGACAGACTGATACAGACATTCACACAGTTTAGTCACTAACCCATGCATTCAGTAAGAGACATGTAATCACTCTCTTAAACAGTCAGTCACGCACCTACTAGAGCCTCCATCCAGACACTTATACACCCACTCATTCTTCAATACACCTTGGCATATATATAATACATATTTAAACTTTAAAGAAACACAGAGTCACTGAGTCATTTGAGATGTCATCAGTGATGTCATCAGTGATGTCACTGATCATGTCATGAATCATGTAATATGTGACGTCATCAGCAGTGCATTGCGTGTGCGCAAGTTATAGTTAGCTAAACTAACTATAACGTCAGAATTTCTATGGTTTTGTATGAGTGAATTGTCCAACTAAATATAACGTCCCTGAAACCTGTGGTTTTTGCAGTGAATTTCTAAGGTTATTTAAATGCTAATTTCTAACTATAACGTGCCTGAAACCTATGTTTTTTTCAGTGAATTTCAGTGTTTTTTTAAATGCTAATTTCTAACTATAATGTCCCTGAACCCTATGGTTTTTTCAGTGAATTTCAAAGATTTTTTAAATGCTAATTTCTAACTATAACATAGCAGACTCGTTTTCAGAGTGGTGGAGAAAGGGGAGCGTGGCCTCCAAACACCTTTTAGCAATTCCACTGTGTGGGATTTACTGGCGGTAACAGGAGGGGTAGTTATCCCCCAACTTTGGGGGCCAACTACCCCTTTTATTACCTCCAGTAACTCCCACACAGCAAGATTGCTGACTTGTTATATCAGGCCCGCCCCTTCCCTGCAACACTGTGCAAATGAGCCCCCTGGTGTGTTTTAGCTTGGGGGATTAAGTCCCCTTGAATCTTGAGGATCCCTCAGCCAACTAGCCCACCAGGTACCTCTAGTAAGCCCCACAGAGCTGCGTTGCAGAGAGGTGTAAAAAGGGGCGTGGTCTCAAATCCCCTCTCTGCAACGCAGCTCTGTGGCACTTACTGGCAGTACCTGGTGGGCTAGTTGGCCCCCAGGGACCCTCAGGATTGAAGGGGAATTAATCCCCCAACTTAAACCCCCCCACAGGGCGCATTTGCACAGTGGTGCTGGGAGGGGGCAGGCCTGATGTGACAAGTGTGCAAACGCACCCTGTGGCATATTTTAAGTTGGGAGATTGAATCCTGAGGGTCCCTGGGGGCCAACTAGCCCACCAGGTATCTTCAGTAAGTGTCACAGAGCTGTGTTGCAGAGAGGTGGTGCAAGGCCACGCCCCTTTTTACACTTCTCTGCAACACAACTCTGTGGCACTTACTGGATGTACCCATGTACCTGGTGGGTTAGTTGGCCCCCAGGGACCCTCAGGATTTATGGGGACTTAATCCCCCAACTTAAAACATGCCTCAGGGCGTATTTGCACACTGGTCCCATCAGGGCTGGCCCCCTCCTTGCACCACTGTGCAAACGTGCCCCCTAACGAGTTGTAAATTTAGATATTAAGTCTGCTTGAGTCCTGAGGGTCCCTGGGCGCCAACTAGCCCACCACCTACCTCCAGTCAGCACCACAGAGCAACATTGCAGAGTGGTGCAAAAATGGGGCGTGGCCTTGGACCACCTCTCTGCAACGCAGCTCCCTGGCACATACTGGAGGTACCTGATGGGCTAGGTGGCCCCCATTGACCCTCAGTATTCAAGAGGAATTAATTCCCCAGCTTACAAAGCACCAGGGGGCGTGTTTGCAAAGTGCTGCAGGGGGGCGTGGTCTCCGGTGCGATGCTGTTTTTTTCTGAAGGGTGGCTGTATGGCCCCTCTTCTTTTCCCATTTTTGCGGCCCTGTGGACCCCATCCCCAGGGCCTGACCCCTATTTATTTTCTTTTTTTTTAAACAGCAAGGGGGCCGCGTGGCTTCCCCTCCCGAGGCCAATTTCAGCTCTGGGGACCCCATCCCCTGGGGCATGGCCATGTATTTATTTCTGTTTTTTAAATATCTTTTTAAGGAGGGGGCTGGGTTGCCCCCCTCCTGAGGCCTCTATTAGCCCCAGGGACCCCATCCCCCAGGGCTCTGCCTCTATTTATTTATTTTTTTTAGGGAGGAGGGCCACGTGGCCCCCCTCCTGGGCCACTTCTGGCCCCGGGCACCCCATCCCCTGGGGCCCGGCCTCTCCGTTGGGGACTGTGGGGGGAGCTCCAATTCCCCCATAGTCCCGCCGGCTCCCCGCCAACTGCGTTTTGCTTTTTCACAAGGGGAGCTGCTGAGATACAGCTCCCCTTGTGGAAAAGCAATCTGCTTTGCTTCACTGAAGCAAGAGCAGGGAAACCTTCAATGAAGCAAAGCAGAATTTGCTATGGGAGGGCGGGAGACACATGGCTCCCACCCTGCCATAGCAAACAGCAGTGTCCCGGGGTGGGCACCCCGGGCCACTGCAGGAGCTGGCCCTGGGGGGTGGTGGTCCCCAGGGCCCTGGAGGGCTCCAGGAGGTGGGCCCCCTCCCTTTATTTACATAGCCCCGGGGAGATGGTGGTCGCCGGGCGTCCGTAATGGACCCCCCATTTTGAACAACTTGTGCTCAGGGGAGGTGGTGGCACCCGGGGCAGTGTGGGGGAGCGGGAGCTCCCCCCACAACTATTTCTATTGATTTTAGCCCCCGGCAGGTTGCGGTCCCTGGGGCTGCGTGGGGGCCACATGCCCCTGCACCTAATTAAATAAAGCCCTGGGGAGGTAGCGGTCCCCGGGGCTTGAGGGGAGGCTTGGGAGCACCCCACCTCAAATTAAACAAGCCCAGGGGAGGTGGCGGTCCCCAGGGCTGCGGTGGGGCTGCGTGCCCCTGTATTCAATTTCATAAGCCCCAGGGAGGTGGCGGTCCCTGGGGCTGCGGGGTCCCCGCGGGCCCCCGCTACATAAATAAATTGCCCCCGGAACTTGGCCCACCCAGGGGCTTTGAAAATGAAGAGTGGGAGCCTGCGCTTCTTTTTTATTTATTTTGAAAACATGCTTTTTTTGGCCCTGGGGGTCCCTGTGGGACCCCCTGAGCAGGCTTAGGGGGTCAGGGTGTTTCTACCCTGCCCCCTTTTCTTGTTTTTTAACCTTTTTACCCATTTTTCTTGTGACTCGGTTCTACCGAGTCACAAGATGGCTGCCAACACTGCGAAACCTCCTCGGTGCTCAGATATCAAAACTTTCTTTTTCTGATTTCTCAGCAACTACTGAACAGATTTACCCCATTTAACAAAAAAGGGCTCTTTCTGAACCAAGGGCTACCTTTTTGCCAAATTTGTTGTAATTTCGTTCAGCAATTAGGGTGGTAGCTTTGTCTAAAGTGTCCTATGGAGGACAGATATCGAACCCATTCTTTTTCTAATTTCTCAGGAACTACTGAATGTATTTACACCATTTTTAAAAAGGGGCTCTTTCTGCACCAATACCTACCTTCTTGTCAAATTTGGTGTAATTTCGTTCAGCAGTTCGGGCTGTAGCTTTGTCTATTGTTTCCTTTGGAAATGAACATGGGGAAAACACGTTTTGGGACCCCCTTATTTCTCAGCCCCCGCTTGACGAATCAGCCTGAAACTTTCAAGACAGAAGCTGACCAAAGGTGGCCACTTTTTAAAAAAAATTGCGAAGATTCATCAACCCGCCCCAAAGTTATTGGGAAAAGAAAAAACACTTTTCCTATGGAAACTAGGTCTTAACTATGACTACCTACTGGCAACCACACATATGATATATATGTCTAAAACACAATCTATTCCTATGACCTTCCCACAATACAGAGCAACATGGCCCCACGATCATACAAATAATTAAAGAAAGCTTTTTCACCACAAATAGGAGCACCTTACAAAACAGTCCTAATGTATCTGTTATCTATTCTGATTTGTTATCTTTATCAAACCCAGGTCCCGATGAAACAAGTTTTGCTTCATCTAAGAGTCCCTTTTTGGATGCGGATTCTGCGTAAGTAGTGCGATGATGAGTTTTGGTGGATTAAAAACAAATTTGCCCACATTCTTGTAATCTGGTATCAGTCTCTCTCCACTACAACAATATTTCATTCAATATCTATAAGAAACATACATATGATAAAAAATTCAAAACCATAAAAAATGCTTTTCTTTTTCACTACAACATTTCACAGTGCACACCTAGCTCATTGAGTGCCAATTCCCAGTGGCATGTTACTCTCTTTATATTGTCTTCATTTATTTAATAACCCTTTACTTAGGAGGGAAGGATGTTCATTTAATAAGTGACCCAGGACTGGCAATCACGGACCACCCAGGAACCACTTACTAAATATTGATTTTAGGCTCCCCTTTCATACACCCTACTTCTTGTCCAACATTCCCTAACCTTATCGTGGTCACTTACCCCAATTGTAGATGTATCAAGTATTACAGTGTGTATTCTCTCACACTTGGATCTCTACAGTCTGTGTATACATTCGAGGATACCTCTTTCCATAGATTTTCAGTTCTATTCCTATGGGGAAATTACATGATATTCATGTATTCTTGATTCTTAACTCCCATACCCGAGATTGTGTTCCACCTCATTGCATACTAGTCTCAACTTCATGGATCCCCTCATGAATCCATTGGGTCAGAGGACCCATGTATCTCTCAGCATTAATTTTATTTTTTTAAACATAATTTTATTGATTTGCGCAACATAGGTCATCTTGGCTCTCAGCATTCATGTTCTCACTTCACATAGGGATACTCTATCACCTATTCCATAGACTTGCCTCAATTGTTATACACAGTCACACCACCTACAGGTAACATTACTCCGTCAGCGCATTGTGAATACTATTTCAGTTAGCAGAGTTGCTCTTCTTTTCCTGTGAGACCTCTCATATATAGGCTGCTTACCTCTAGGGCACGTCCAGCTCATAAAGCATCTTAAATTATATATAGGCTTGGGGCACAGCAGATGCTTCCTGTATGCAATAATTGATGGTTTACATCTGAAAATCGAATAAGAAAGGAACTGTTGTGAGACTCTCATCTCTGTGGTATATAAAATGTAAATGTTCAACCTGTGGACTACCCCACCAGCAATCCGCATTCATATATTCAGTCTTGGCCAATAGGTATCATGGAGATATACCGGTGATATAGATTGTATCTTAAAGAGAGTGTTCACATTAAGTACACATGTTCATCTAGCAGTGGCAGAAGGTGTTTGGGCATCTATTGTTGGTAGCATAGCGCTCAGAATGTGCTTGTTTCTTTACAATTCAGTAACATATCAATTTATGGTCAGATGGGAGACAACACTAAAGTGGTGGACAAAAACAGTACACCATCAATCAAAGTACTTTGGTAAGATTTTGTTTTTTTATTTTGAAGTCTTACCATGGGCTGTAACGGAACAAGTCCTGGTGATATTTGGCCAAATATCAGAGTGGGTGGAGTTCTCCTCTGTGCTTTCACTGCCCTGTCTAATTGTAGGCTATTCACAATAATGTTGAACTACCTCTTGTTTCTCACTTTTAGACATGTAGCTCCTAGATGGTGAGCTTACATGTATCATGATGTGGGAGGCCATGATTGAGGTTTACTGTCTCCCTAAGCTTGAGTTATTTGCGTAATGTTCAGAGTTTTTGTTTGGTCCTGAAGATTGTTGTGAATGTCATGGTTTGTGTGATGCGTGCCCTTGTCTCACAGTTATCTGTTCCTTCATCTCTTTTCTTCACCCACATATTTTGGCTTTGGATGAAGTCCATAGTTAGTGGGTGTATATTTGTATGTATATTCGTTTTGTCCTCTTTGTTTGAGTGTATAAATTTGTCAATTACAAGTGATGGATAAAATGTTTGGAATATGTTTTTAAATGGTTCTTTTAATAAAGACTGATTTTATGCCCAAATAGTTGTGATTTTGTGTTCTTTGATTCCTAGATATTTTTTGGTCTTGTTGTACATGACATCTGATATGTCTAAGTTTTTGCACTGATGTATATATTGTGGAGTAATATGATATTTAGCTGTGTCACACAACAATGGCTCTTGTTACTCTCTCAGGTCAGGCACTTGCACCTTGACTAGGCCTGGGTGAAAATTTCGTTCCGTTCGCGGAAATTGCGATAATTTGACATTTTCGCGTTCCGCGGAGAGCGCGAAAATGTCAAAAATTCCGGTTTCCGCAGCTTGGCGATAATTTGTTTCTTGCTCGCGCTGTAAAATAATACATTCTCGCGCGCGCGCGATCACCTTACCTGAATCCCTGCGTTCGCCGACAAGTTTTCTTGATCCGGTCGCGTTCTCCATGAGATGTTGTATTGTTTTTAGCCATTTGCACTGTCTCGCGACAGTTCGCGCCTGCAGTGACGTCATGCATCGCGCGATCACGTCTTTCTTCTTGCGATCTTGCACCGCGAGAATAACTCAAAACAAGATGGCCGCGCCCGCAAGCAACCACATGGGTAAGTTGGCGACCCGCAACCATGCAGAAAATCTCGCGAACATGCCGGAAAAAAACTTCCGCATCTTCGCGATATTTCCGCTTGTTTGCGATAATTTTAAACATTTTCGCGATAATTTGCGAAAGTTAATTCCGCAAATTCCGCCCACCCCTAACCTTGACATAACACGAGAATGCAGCTGCTGGGTATGAGCACACATGTCTTGTCATATAATTAAGCACAGGACTTAAAGTGGACACACCTTGTGAGGGTTCTGAGATGCGATTGCTACATCAGCTAAGATGTAAAACGCCCATCTGTGTATGCTAAGGTATGGGGTTTGCCACTAATCCCAGAGATCTTTGATATATAATCATCTAGCTAAGGTAGAATGGAGGGGGGTTTAGGATATTCTGTCTTATAACATGACAGGGTTTTTTATTATAAATGGTTTATTGACCATGCTAACAGTACTTATAGTAAGCATTTGTTTTCTAATTTTGGCACAACTCCTGCATTTTAGGACATGATAGTTTGAATAAATATTCTAAACTTCCTTTGTGTCTCTTGTTAATTTTATTGTGTACTAGTACGAGTGAGAGAGCCAAAGGGTGTGTCCTGTTACGGCGATCCCTGAGAGGATTGAGAGTGTTGTATTCTGGGGTGCCAATTTGCTTGTTTCTCTAGTATGAATGGGAGAGCAAGTGAGGCACTATAGCTGGTCAGACTCTGGCTCATAGATACTGAGGTGGCATGATGACTTAGTCCCTACATGGCAATGGTCTATGATCCCAAGCATAGTTCTGTCCCTGAGCAGAATCTCTGCAACAATTGGAAATCACAAAATACATTTCTAAATTTAATACATCTCTAATAGAATTAAACCAGGCTTAAATGTACTCTTGCTGAGCTTTGAGTAAGTCAATCACCTCACATAGCCAATGCCATAAAATAAAATAGAGCCAAAAAAATGTACTAACAACCATAGCAATTAGTGCTGAATTGATAAATTATTCTTACATTGTAATAATATATTTGAAATCACTTTAGTGCAAAAAGAATTAAGTATAATTATTGATTCATTTTTTAAAAATGTAATAATATACTAAATTAAAAAAAAAAAAATATATATATATATATACAGGAGTTGAAAAAAACATTAAATACATAACATTTATCAAAGCTTAAAATAAATTGGACAAAAATAAAAAGCTGGTTGGGGTGAGTATTTTTTAAAATCAATGATTGAATATAATAGTTTAAATGAATCTGATTTTATTTAAATTATTTTCAAATTCAATTCAAATTTCATTTGAGGAGGTAATGTACCATAACTTTATTTTATTAGTGCCAAATTTATTTGACTTATTTTCAATTATTTTGCTTTTATGTTTTGCATTAGGATTTTTTCAGTAGTACCTTTAAACTAAACAAATGCAGTTTTAAGAGGCTATACACAATCATTGAAGTGGGTGTAAACATGTAAGTCTACACCTATGTAAAAATATGTACTCAGAAATGGTGTATGGCAAAACAATGAACACTGGATGTAAGAGTAGATGTACACATGAACAGATTTATACATGCAAGTTTACCTTTATGAATTGGACCCAATGATCTTACAATTTCTTTTGTCACAATCAACCATCTTCCAGATAATTACACAGACACTGGTGTGACCTTAACTATAAATTCTTAATATTTCCCTATATGTGTATTGATCTTTGTTCAATACATTTGTCTATGAAAACAATGAAATTGTTTTGCTTCTGTTACACAGGACTCTGGGGCCTATCCATAAAGATAAGTTTACACTTGAATTAATCTATACAGGTGAATTAAATGTTTCAATTCATTGATAATGTACAACTTTTAGCTATCCACTATTTCTGAGTGTAATTTTACTATGAAGTGTAGACGTAAATGTCTCATCCCCTGAAATAGGGTGGGTCCAAATTTACCAGTGTAAATTTGCTACAAGTAACTTTACACATGTAGGCATAGTTCTTTACCAACGGGGCGAGGATCTCCATATTTTAAAATGCAGGAACTCTTTTGAAAAGATTATTAAACTTTTTCAAAAGTGTTAAAAATATATGCCAGTTAAATATTATGGTAAATTAATTGTGCGTATTCATTTTTTTTTTTTTTTTTTTATTATATACCTGGTACAATCAGTAAACATTACATTTTATATTTCAATTTATACATAGTTCCAACTAAAATCTAACTTTCTTTACACAGATTCAGAAAAATGTCCAGAGAAAAAAGAAAGAAAAAACAAGCCGCTAATTCATTGAGAGGACATATTCACCATAATGTAAAATATATCACCATAAACAATTTATAGTCGAGAATCTCTCCAGCTCTTGAGGGGGGCCCAGATGCTAATCCCCAGCCTTTTCAGCTTTGTGCCCTTCCTAGTATATAAGGAGGATTCAATGTTATGAATCCCCAGGAGTCTAGCCAGCCAGAGCTGGAAAGTTGGTGCGGCAGAATCTTTCCAGCCTGCCGCTAATAGTATCCGCAAAACAGCCACAGATATAAAAACAAAAGATTCATTCTCCTTACTGAGACCCAGTTTATTATCAACACCTAATATCATGAGAGTGGGGGATAGATTAATCTTAACGTTTAGGAGCCCTTCCCAAAACTTCTCAATCTCTCTCCGAATTCCAATTAATTTAACACATTGATGAAACATGTGTATAAGATTGGCAGGCCCTTCCAAACATCTTGGGCATGTATCATCGTCTCTTTTACCCCAATCATATAATTTGGCTGGTGTGAAATACAGATTAAACAGTGTTTTGTACTGTTGGGCTCTAAGATTCGTGGAGCGAAACAGTTTTCCAGCTAGTTGTAGAGCTTTATCTAGATCTACTTCAGGGTTTTGTAATTTCAGCGTCCAAGAGGACTCAAATTTGTCCAGATCATCTAATAATGAAGATACTAAGGTTCTATAAATCATTTTTTAGTTCCCCCTCCTAATAAATACTCAATAATATTAATTTTCCCCCCTGGAGATAACCGTGGTCTAATACCTTTCATGGTTTGATATATCTGTACATATTTATACACTTGATTATCCGATATTTCATATTTACGTTGGATATCATCTAAACTCAATAGGTTATCCCCTACAAATAGATCTCCAATTCTTCTGACTCCTTGCTGAAGCCATATTTTTCCCATCCTATCATTACTAAGATGCGGAAAAATACCAGAGTTCCAGAGAGGAGTATAATAATTGATCCTCGGAATTATCAGTATTCTCTGGACTGATTTCCAGACTACCCACACACTATCTAAAACCTTATATCGTTTTTTATTATAATAGCGTCTGTCGATCTTACGTAGAAGCAACCCCAGGGCTTCTCTCCCCAATAATAATTCAAAGATAGATGGCGGATTTAAGTTGCCTAGAGTGGTATCCGTCAAATTTGTAGCAGAATCAAATAGTATTGCCATCTGACTAATTAAGCAAGCCCATTGATAGAATCTAATGTTAGGGATTGACACACATCCCCTTTCATATGGAAGGAACAAATATTTAATAGATCTCCTAATTTTGCCATATTGCCACATAAAATTGCTAAATAATGCTTCAAGAGATTTTAGCATATCCTCTCCAATCATATACGGGATAGAGCGGAAGAGATACAATACTTTAGGTAGCATTGTCATTTTAAGGACATTAGCCCTCCCTATTAGAGTCAGATGCATGGCATCTATTCTTTTTAAATCTGACGTAATTGATTTGATTAAGGGGGTAACATTGTCTTTAATAATTCTATCAATTGCGGAACTTATCCTGACCCCCAAATAGACCGCTGAATCAGAATATCTTTGATCGGGCCTGTCTATATTATTAGTACATATAATCTGGGTTTTATTTTCATTAAGTAGGTACCCTGAGCGCTGTCCAAATTCCAGCGCTATACCTGTTATAGCAATCAGAGATGCCACTGGATCTGAGGTAATTATGGCCAAATCATCGGCATAAGCCAATAGTTTGGTTTCATACCTATTATATACTATCGGCTTGATATCTTCACAGTGTAGTATTCTACGTACAAGTGGATCGATATACAGGGCAAAGAGGATTGGTGAACATGGGCATCCCTGCCGTGTTCCACGAGAGATATTATTTTTTCCGATCTTTCTCCCATTATCTTAATTCTAGCCTTGGGGTCTGAGTACATGACTTTAATAACTTGCGCCATTTTAGGGCCAAAGCCCCTTCGATCCAATATCCCCAACAGATACTTCCATGTAACGCGATCAAAAGCCTTTTCTGCATCTAGGAGGATCATGGCCATCCGTCCCCCCGTGACAGCATGTATATCAAACAAAGTAATAGCCCGCCTAATATGGTCTGTTGTTCCTCGACCTGGGATAAATCCATGCTGCCACGGTGAGACCAGACCACCAATGACCCTCCCGAGCCTTTTAGCCAAGACCTTGGCGTAGATCTTAGTGTCCGCATTTATGAGGGATATTGGTCGATAAGAGCCAGGATTTTCTTTAGGCTTACCTTTCTTATGGAATACCACAATATTGGTTTCTTTCCAGGACTCTGGGATTACCCCAGAGATAATTATACCAATAAATAAATCCAACAATAAAGGAGCTATTGCTGGAGCAGGGTTTTCTATTGAAACTTGAACTCCAGTTTATGTTCTATTTGTCATAAATTAAAACTATTAAGAATTAATTACTAGATATTAATTGTTGTTGAGTGGTTTCGACTAATCAACCTTACTGATGAGCGAAATACACGTGGGAATGCAATTGCATGGCTTGATTAATAAGTGAACTAAGTTGGTGAGCAAATTAATTAATTATGTGTGGCTAAAGTGCTAATTGTTATGTGTTTGCACTTTAAAATAATATGCTTTAATGCTTTCTTATGTCGCAAATGGCTAGATAATTACATACACATAAGGGTAATAGTGGGAATTAACACTGTATAATCAATACGATGTAGTAACGTTGTTTTGTGTTTCTTTTAATTAAGATTGTCCATTCTGGCCTAGTGAAAGATGGCTGATATTTACAGCCTGCATTTGAGTAGATGAAATACGAAGAGAGGCCTCGCTGAATATTGTTGAAAACCTGACCTCGGCCTCTGTCTGTATTAAAAGTCTCCGGTAGGACAGCAGCTCCGGGCTCGACGCCAATTATCCTTGGGAGAGAATAAGAGCCACAATGAACATTTGATAAACTTGCGGTGGCTTCACTATGATTCCGGGGAAGAGCATTCATGAATGTTACAGTTTGGTTTGTGCTTCCTTCTTCCGTGTTTTTATTTTTGAGATATAAGAGAGCGGAGGTTTTTTCTAAATGTTGCGAGTCAACATCCTTCCCTGCTCGCTCTGCTCAACGGACGCTTGGAGCTTGTTTGTAACTTTAATGTGTAAGTTTTGCTATAAATATTGTTAGACTAGAGAGGGTCTAAGGCCACTTCTTCCCGAATTTATGCTCGAGAGGATCGACGCTGATTGAGAGGACGGCGACTCGGGAGACTCTTTGAGAGACTTGTCCTGACATTTAGCTAGAATAGGTAACTATGAGAATAATGATTTTGCTATTAGATGATTTCCATTGAACTAATTTAGATAAAGTACTTTCTTGTTTGAATTACAGTGTCGGGTGGTTATTTCTTTGTCATTTATTGAGATCTCAAATGTGTTCTTATTGTTTATATCATGACTCGAGACAAATCAATTAGGTTGCATTGACCTCAGATTAGGTGCTGATTGATTTAGGAGTTCTCTCGTATATTCAGTGTGGATAGAGTAA
The DNA here is from genome assembly GCF_964204655.1 of Triturus cristatus. NCBI lineage: Eukaryota > Metazoa > Chordata > Amphibia > Caudata > Salamandridae > Triturus > Triturus cristatus. The sequence continues at coordinate 906,260,354 of NC_140590.1, read as the reverse complement.
TAGAATGAATGTTGGTGTGATGGGCCCTAGCGTATGGTGAGTGTATGTGCGTATGTCTGTGGAATTACTCTGTCCATGGAAGTAGGAAGAATTTATTTGCTCTGATCTGCAGCACTATCACATCCTGTAAGCATTTATATAGCTCAAGTGGGATACTATCCGGCCCTGCGGCTTTCCCTGTTGATAGTTCCTGCAGTGCTTCTATCACTTCTCCCATTGCCAGATCCTCATCCAACATTACTATATCCTCATTAGCTAACTGTGGGCCTATATCCTCGAATTCTGGACTAGAGGTATCTGTTCTACTCACCTCACTATATAAGTTTTGATAATAATTTTTAAATACCTTAAGAATGTCCTCTGGCTCAGAGTAATCCTGGTCCCCTTCTCGAATATTGGTTGTCACATTCCTACTTTGCCCCTGCCTAATCCTGAGTGCTAGAAGTTTACCTGCCTGCTCTCCTGTCTCATACATCATACCCCTGTAGATCTGATATTCCTCCGCAGTTCTCAGGGCTATCCATTTATGTAATTCAGCTTTAATGATTATAATTTTCTGTTGGCTTTCATCTGCCTCCCTCCTATGAATTATATCCATCATACGTGCTTCTTCTGCTTCTGTCAGACGAGCCACTAATCTCTCATTTTCATCCCTTGCCACCTTCCTTACGCGGGCTGAATAACTAATGATTTCACCTCTTAAAGTAGATTTAAAAGAGTCCCAAACCATATTTCTAGATGTACTATATCGGTTCATCTCGAAAAAAAATTGAGACCAGATCCTTATATGTTCAACACATTTAGGGTCTGCTAAAAGTATTCATTTTCAATGTAGAACAAAATAAAAAATACAACACTAATAACTTAATTTTGAATTACATATGCAATTTATATAAATGTGTTAAATTAAAGTAAAATGTTTTTTTAACGATAGATTTAAAAGAATTTCACCTAAAGTAAAATGTTTATATGTGTTATGGATTACAAGAGGATATGTATAGAATTTATTCGAATGTATTTCTTTTTTTAATACAAAAAATCAGAAATACTTTTGTTATTAAATTAGTTTATTACAATACATTATTATAAAATATTTTTTACATATATTGTTTTAACATTAAATCAGATTGTTATGCATGCTATGGAAAGTCAAAAACAAATAATTCATTTTAACATTATTTCCTAGCGGTTTCAATTTAAATCTTTAACTCCATTATTTTCTTTAAGAGGTTGTTGCACTACCATTGGTTTTCCTTCTGTGATGCTATACTTACTCCAGACCTGATCTGGAATACTCTTATCACAGTTTTGTGTCCAATTTGGCTGTAGTAGCAGAAGAGCAGTTTGTGAATGTCATTATGCTTACTCTTTTGTCGGTGGGTGTCTGTCCCTCCCTATACCCCTCCTTCGCCCTCCCTTAGCCCCTGCATTTTGTAGTAAGTATTTCCACTATTCCCTCTCTCCCAGTCCCTTCCACATTTACTCCCTCAAAATCAAGATAGGAAAGCTGGAGATTTCCACTCGCAGGTTTGTGAATTGCTTTTTGTAGTAAGTAGTACTACTGTGGTACTATTTTACCTACTATAAAATGCAGTTTGTGAAACAAGCTATCTATGATTGCCATCACATTCATACTAAAATAGTTAATGCTTTTTTTCATAGTGTAGAAAATTAAATTACTTTTCACCAATTACTTCCCATTTATGATATGATACATATTATCACCATTTGATGCCTATATCACTTTTTCTCCACACACCTTTATCTTTTTATTGAATATCTTAACTCTAATTCTTGTGATGAGCAGAAGAAAGTTGGATACCTCACAAGAATTTTACTGTCAACTCAAGCTCCTGACACATGCCTACAAAGCTTTTCATAACCAAGGACCAGCATACATAAACCACTGACCGAACTTCCAGTAGCCCTCCAGACACCTGCGCTCCTCTGCCCTCGCTCACCCCCCACATTCGTCGGAGCTGCAGAGGAGGTCCCACCTTCTCCTACCTCGCCGTCAAGTCCTGAAACATCCTCCACTTCGACCTCTGAACAGCACCATTGCTCTCGGAATTCAGTCAGGCACTCAAGACATAGCGCTTTGACTGACAGCAGCACGACCCCAGCACCTGGATACCCTAACGGGTGATTAGCCACGCTCTACAAGTCCAGACTGATTGCCTTTCGAAATAGAGACCTTTAAATAAAGCAGTTTAATAATGTTAATGGTTTGATAGCCCCTCTGCTAAAATACACGGCAATGCTTACCTTTCTCAAATTTAAATATAGAATGTCCTGCCGTCAGAGGGTGCATTATTCCGGTAGCATTAAAACCCTTTTACCCAAGGTTGTATTTGCCTTTATTTTAAAATCTGTTTCGTTAGGGAGCATTTAACGACTTCTAAAAGCAGGCTAAAATAACTAACGCATTTACATTTCAAAAAGGAATTAGATTTAGTTTATGTACAAACAATTACCATCATGTGACCTCTATATAAGGGTGCATAAGGTTTCAATTGATCAAGATACTGTCCCATCTCCAAATAAATAATACAATCTTCTTGAGTTGACAGCAGCTGCTTGTTGTCTAACATAAGCACACAGATAAACAGTATTTGGTATCGTGTTTCATAGATATTGGACATCAGAAAACTAATCATAGCACATAGCTCAGAAGGCCTGGCAGCCATTGGTGAAGCAATACTCGGAGGTAAGCTGGCATGGAGATTGAATTCTGTGTTTTCCCAGGAGAAGATGCAATCTTTATTGCAGGTTAAAGGTCAGCAGAGAAGCATTGCCATGGAGGCTCACAATCGTGCGTAGGGGAGTTTTCTTTCTGGCCTGTCATTGAATCGACTACACCCTCCAACTTTATGGGTTTCCTGACCTTCGGAGACATCAAAATCTAAAACAGAAAAGGGAAAATAAAAATGTTTAAAACATCATGATAGGCGCCTCTGTGACCTTTAAAAACAAACCAGGCCTGAAACTGCTGCGTAAGGCTGGGTATAACGAGTCCTGACAGCAGTAAAAAAAGATATGTAGGCTTCTGAAGACTTTCTACTGAAATCTCAAACGCACAACCTTTGTTAAAATCCAGGCATCCAGTCAGCTAAAGGAAATACAGTAGACGCTGAAATGAATACGTACTTGAATTCCATAACACCCCAGATTCCAATAAGAAACTTAATTGATAAATGTGTGCTTGTCGTCATAAATCACTAAATCAACATGCATCATGTTCACTCACTGCCCTAGACATACTCGGGTTGCAGGTTCGAATCGTGCTGGATTGACCCTCATCCTTCAAATGTCCTAATTCCCAGGCATGTCTGAAAAGGGGTGAGCTTAACTCATCTGCAATGTGTCATACCATGGCTGCGTTATTTAGCAAGTGTGCTAGTACATCTCTATTAAGATGTGCACACCTCGAAATGGGGAATACCATGCTGTGTGAATTTTGTACCCGTCCTAATGTGCTCAGGCTCACAATGGACGCTACTTTCCACCACACCTCCTAAAAAGTGCCAAGAAATAACAGGTGATATTTTGTAGGCAAACACGTAGGGCAAAATGCATCAAACATGTAAATTTGTAATCCCCAATCAGGCACAAGCTCGCATTAGTGCGCGATTTAGAAATGTTAATAAGAACCCAAGATTAATAAATGGATTACTAATTCGCAGGATCTTCAAGTGGCTCCCCACCGAACCAAGAAGGACGGTCACCCAGGCCCTCGTCAGCAGTAGACTGGACTACGGAAACGCACTCTACGCAGGAGCCCCGGCCAAACTCCTGAATCGGTTTCAACACATCCAGAACACCTCTGCACGCCTGATTCTCGACATCCCTCGCCACAGCCACATCACACCTCACCTGAGAGACCTACTCTGGCTCCCTGTCAACAAGAGGATAAACTTCAAACTCCTCACCCACGCACACAAGGCACTCCACAACACCAGACCAACGTACCTCAACAGCTGACTCAGCCTCTACACCCCCACTCACCAGCTCCGCTCCACAGACCGCGCCCTCGCCACTGTCCCCCGCATCCGAAGAGTGACCGCCGGAGGCAGATCATTCTCCCACCTCGCCGCCAATACATGGAACGCCCTCCCCATCCGCCTGCGGCAGATCGAAGACCTTCTGACCTTCAGAAAACTTCTCATGACCTGGCTCTTCAAACAGTAGCAGCTTCCCCCCTCCCCCCCAGCGCCTTGAGACCCTCACGGGTATGGAGTGCACTCTACAAATGCCATGATTGATTGATTACTAATGAGTTGGATAATCACAGCAAGAGCATTATTGCAGTATTTTCATAACATTGGGATTCAATGCATCATAAAAGAATATTATCATTATTATTATTAGTAGTAGTACTAACAGCAATAGTAGCACTAGTAGTAGTAGTAATAGCAATAGCAGCAGTAGTAGTATTAAGAGCTGTAGCCATTCATGGCCCTCATCATCTTCAGAAGTCAACTCACATTTTAAGTTACTTGCTACTGCAGCTGAAACGAAACAAGGACCCCATCTTATGAAAAGTTATTTATTTCTAATCTTTGCATGCATATTTGAGTGGCAATTTCTTAGGACTTCCGGGTGTGTTGTATTTTTTCAATGCCACTCCAATCTCTATATTTTCTTGTTAAAAACAATCAAGAAAGTGTCTCTCATTCCCACAAGTTGATTGGATACATATAGAGAAGGATTTATACTTGACCCTGGGCTCAAAGAGAGGCTGAAAGTAATTTAGAAATAATATGATGGTATGTTGCTTTCATACAAGCCTACAGTATGCATTATTTATAGAAGACAATGAATGTCAGATGCTTGATGGTTTCAAAATATAACTTTACAAAGGAATAGAAATGGCTTCTGTATTTAAAGAATCTGTGCGCTCAAATGTCATCATTTTTAGAGTGTTTTATGATCTGGACATGCATAATTAAAACTGCAGGTAAACATCATCTGGTTTTCACAATTTAGACCTGTAATGTGACTTTATAAACTCGTGTGGGACGGAATGTTCTTTTAGTTAACAACGCTTATAATAAAGTTTAATTACAACCTGAATGTAGAAAGCTGTCAAAAGTGTGGAATGTGCTTAAAATGAATTTTTAGCTGAAACGTAGAAAATCAGACTTTGATAAGCAGCACAACATTCTGAATGGTTAAGAAAGTTTAATCGAATAGCTCTTATCACACAGGTGGAGATTTCCCTTAAAATCTGGGCGAATTAAGTGAGGATAAGAGAGTTAGAGAAAGAGTTGAAGGGTGGGGAGAGAGCGAGAGTGAAGCAGAGAAAGAGGCAAAGAGAAGGAGAGATAGAGAGAAAGCAAGATAGAGAGAAGGACAGAAGCGAGAGATTTAAAAATATTAATAGAAAGGAGGAAAGAGAGAGAGAAAGAGAGCTTGAGGCATTTTCTCATGCTATTAATATTTAATTATTATTTTTTTTATTTTAATGCAGATTTAAATAGCGCAAACTCGACCCGAAGGTATTGGAGAGCTTTACATGAGCACTGGTTACGTTACGCAAGGACACATTCAGGCACGGGGAGATTAAGTCATTTGCCCAGAATCATAGGATGTGAAAGCGACCCCGATGCTCGAACCATGGTTTCCAGCACCAAGGTCAGCAGTCTAGCCTCGGACCACATCCTCTCCCCAAATGCTGATATATCTAGCTGCTAGCTGGACAGTGGCAGGAGGAAAGTCTTACTTTTTCTAATATGCACATAGGCAATATTTTGTTTCCGATCTTGCTATTTAAATAAAGCAGAAACCAAGGAAGGATTCGATTCATAATTCATGTTAATCAATGAAAAACACGAAGGGCCACCTGTACTAACATTAGGAGCAGCAATTTACTAATTGCGATTTTCTGCGAATCACAATTAGGAAATCACTGATCCTCATATACAAAAACTTTAAATTAAAATTAGCAATTCAAACTGTTTCAAAAATCTACCAAATCTTATGAATATTAATGAGGTAGGTAGCAGTTTATGACACTTTAGGGATGATAGCCATCACAGTGATGGTGGCCTGCAGGGGTAGCAGATCAACTTGTCTGTGATTACTTTTAAATAAAACTGTCTTTTTTATCTGAAATGCAGCCCATTTTCTTCAAAGGAAAATGGGTTGTGTTACAAAATATAAAAATGGAACGCTTTAAAATTAGTTTTTTAAGCTTAGTCAGTGGTCTGTGAGATCACTGCCTGCTCTTAACAAATATTTGTTTTTACATTCTCGTAGGGGAACCCTTCCCTTTGCGCATGAGTACCACTACCTTTGCGTGGCTCACGTGTAGTCTCCATCTTAGATTCAGCTTCTTAGGTTAACATCTCTTTCTCATGGTGAATATTGTCACACTTTCTACTAATGTGGAAATGTGATGTATGTGCATCTCTGATAGGCACTGATGACCTCTAGTCTGTACAGTTAGTTAAAGGGTCGCACATAAAGAACACAGTGCCATTGTTTTCCTTTCTTTCTGAGCTTGTTAGAAGACACTTCATTTTAGCTAGACAAAACCAAATGAGCTGACAAGCGCCTTTGCCACATTTGATACAAACAGTACTTCATTATATAAACTGCTTTCGTGCTAAAGCTCTTTGACATAAGCATTTCCAATATGGGATTATCACAGAACCGCTGCAAACTGTGACTGAGATGCAGCCCTGCTGACTCCAACCTCCCACCTGCTAAGGAAGATAACCTGAGCAGTGACTGGTTTCCTTACACCTAAAACCAAGGTATGGGGGTAGGCTAATCCAATTGATCTGGCAGATTTGTGTTCCGGCTATGCTCTCTTTAGTATACTATCAGATAAGATAGGAGCAAGCAAACATTTGTGACAATTAACACGGCTCAATTGTTCATATTGTTTACCATTCTAATAATGCTGATTACAGTAACAAATCTCTTATTTTTAATAATCATAAGTCGTGCTTTAAATGCAAGAATACAATCATTTCAATAAACGATTGAAAATGCTTTTTCGTATCTTTCTTTTAATTATCTTGGGCATGCAAGAGCAACCAAATGATAGGGTTAGATAAGTTTCCACAGATTCCTTGGGAATCAGAGTATCATTTTCGAGGTTGCCATTAACATCTGTTACTCTGGTTGGTTTAGGGGTTTGATGTCGAACTATGAGGTAGCCGAAACCCACCAATACTTACTGATGGTCTATGTGGACTATGGGGCCAATTTACAAGAAAGTCATGCAGTACAGTGCAGCAAGTTACCTTGCTGCGCTGCACTGCATGACTGAGAAAGGGCAGGAATGCAGTGTATTTAAGGCAATGTGGCACATTCGTGCCTTTCCCATGTGCTGGTGCCCTTTTCGCAGTCTAGCACCAACTCAAGCAGCATTGCACCAAGGTGCAAGGGTGCCTGCATTGAATGCAGGCTTATTTTAGGTCATGAAGGCACACTTGTCACACAAAAACAATCCTGAGAGGCATATTCCTCTTTCTATGTGTGCTGCAGGATGCAGCACCCATGCATTGCCAATGGAATGCCTTCCCAGGGCAACTTTGGCACTGTATCCTCAATGATGTTACGTAACATTAAAGAGGAGGCAGCGTCTTTGACAACACAACCACAGCGTACAAAGGATCCTCCTGCGAATCAGGAATGCTACCAAAAATTATTTCTGAGACCTATGCTTCTATAGGTCATGATAATTTGGAAATCATGACTGGTAACACACAACTTAAAACAAAATCTTATACAGATAGCACCAAGAAGGCACCCAAGTCTTCTAAAAAAAAACTGGGATGAAAAAGAAGAAAACAGATAAACTAAAAACAAGAAGTGGGTCTCCCCAACAGGAGTCCACCGAAACAGGCTATAATTTATGTAAATGTGATACATTTAAACAGTCAGATAGGTATCTGTATTCTGTTGCAAATCCCTCTAGCTCCTTTCAGGACTATTCAGCCAGACAGTCACAGAGAGGGGACATGGAGAACAAAGACAGGAGAAGTATGTGAAACAGAGAAAGAACTCACAGCACTCCTCTGATGTCATCATAAAATGCTCGAAAACTGACGTGGGTGAAAACACTGCTCAACAGTGCAGCCGAGGTCATGATTGCTCACCAGGCTCTTCAAGAGTTTCTGGAGGCAAGACCGACTAATGACTATATTCAAGTTGAAACCCCAGATCAGCGGCTGAGCCCTCCTGATAGACTTTATTATTTGGACATCCAAATAGAGGACGGTGCACTGCATACTATTAAAGTAATATTCTGGCAGAACTTGTCTGATTGTGACAATCTGTACATGGAGGTAGATTAGCCGCCTGAGTTTGTTAGAAAAGTCCCACAGGGGGATAGAGGTAATATTGCCATCCTTTTTTGTTCTTGTTCCCCAGGAAGTTAAAGAAGCATATGCCACAGAATGGCCATTTGCGAAAGCCCCAGCATTATATTGCAGTCAAGCAGGCTGGGATAAGGATTCCCCTCATCATACTAAACCAAAAAGGTCCAGCCCACAGGTGGGACGACAATACCCTATTAAACATGAACCTAGACAACCTTTAGAGGAAATTAGATCACAACTAAATATCAAGGCATGATTGAGTCTTGCATCTCTTCTATGAATAATCCTTTATTTCCCGTAGCGAAACCAGTTTATTCCTCTCGTATATTTAGACTATAGACATTCAAACAGTTATAAACGCACTTTTGCTACACAAAATTCACATAGCAGAGATTTAATGAACAACATTGTTCATAACAAATAAAAAACTATATTGAACATTTCCAAATGTTTTTCTGTCAACATCTGGCACCTGAAAGCAGAGATTTGACATTCTTTACTGCTTTAGGGTCCCAGAGAAATTTTTTAGGCACCCAAAAGGGTATAATAACAGTCCACGTCTGTTTGCTGCCTTTGTAATACCCATTCTTCGAGGAATTGACTTTGAAGCGTTGTCTTACGTTGATGACATTTACCTCACAGATGATGATGTAAACACACACGACCAGAGTAGATCACATAATCTTTTTTTTATTTCATTTCTTTTTATTTTCCAACTGAACAATTAGCACAATACAGTAATTGCATATTACGTCTACAATGGTTGATGGTCTATGGTGAGATACAATCTCCTTGGTAACGTAGCCACTTCCCCTTTCCCCTTCTGGTTCATATAAGATGATAAACACAAACTGTATTCCGGTTTGTCCACCATAGATCGCATAATCTTGGCATTTGCTAATTAAGTACCATATTTATGACATTAGGGGTGCGGGACAGCACAGCAAGTCACCATGCTGCGCTGCCTTGCATCACAGGGAAAGGGCAGAAATGTGCTGTATTTATCCAATACAGCACATTCCTGTACTTTCCTCTTGTGATGGTGCTGTTTTAACAGGTCAGCACTAAAGCAGGTATCCTTGCACCATATTGCAAGAGTACATGTGTTGTATCCATGATTGTTTGTGCAAGAGGAGGCACCTTCCTGCACAAAAACAATCCTGAATTACTTTTCTTCCTTTCTATGTGTGCTGCAGAATTCAGCAAACATAGAAAGAGGAACAAATGCTGAGGAATACACTTCTTGATATGCCTCCCCTCGTAAAGCATATCTTTTTGGTGCATTCCCAGATTTACCACACCCATGGAACGCCTCCCTTGGACAGAGTAATGAAACGCAGCTTTTTGTGCTGCCCTGCTTTACTCCATATTTTTAAGCCATTGAAAGCCAAGCAAAGTGGCTTTGCATGGCTTCAAAAATAATGACATAGAGGTTTGCATCACGCAAGTACCACATTGCGCGGTGAAAGCATGATGCAAAGCTTTCAGAAATATGCCCCTAAATTAAAAGAAATCTAAAATTGCTTTTCTTAGTGTCCTATTTTTAGGATGTGGATTACAAACTGAAGGCAAAAACCTTGCCTCACACTTCTTCGAGAAGTGTGCTCTTTTACCACCACCAAATACATTAAAAAAAGCTACCATCACTTTTAGGCTTTCTAAACTTTGGTAGAAAGTACATACCACATTACACATAATGGGTTAAACCGTTGTATGCTTTAATTCCGCCTGATTTTTCAGACAAACATTGGACTACAAAATCTACTTTAGTTCTCAGAACATTGAAAACAGACTTGCTTACATCCAACACTTACACACTCATGTAAACAAAACTAATTTAGTCATCTGCATCATTGCATGTTCTACTGGCTATACACGTCACCTTTAATGAAGGTGAAACAGTGCAGATTGCATAGAAGTCACATTTTTACTCTAATGCAGAAATGCTGTTTGCATGAAGTGAAAAAATCTGACTGCAGTACAAACAGCTGTCTTAAAGGAACAGTCTTTGACTCCGGGGAAATGTATAGTTGTGGTTTCACCCATTCTAGCCTTACAGGCTGTTACAAAAGCAAGCGTTGCTAACACCAATGCCTTACATACACGATGGATCCAGTGTGCCGATTCCTTGACAGCTACTGATGTAGACTAGATTTTTGTCCTTACACTAAGAATACAGGAATTACTCCAGTATGAACAAGCATGGCCCATGTTGAATGGAATTTTGCCTCCAGATTAATATGATTTCATAATATATACTGATGGTTCAGCCCAGACCACAGTTGGTACTAAGCATAAATACTTGGCAGCATGTGCTGCAGGGAAGGGAGTCATGAAAGATGGTGAATTTAAGGCACAAAACATGTACAGAAACTTTGGGTCACTGTACCGCTCGGCTGGCAGCACTGAATGCTTTGGTTCTGGTACTACAGAATACAAATGCAGAATTCCTGACACTTATTGTGAATGACTTCTATCACTGCGTCTAGTACCTGAATGATAATTTACACTAATGGTGCTTAAATAGAGTAAGAGACTCTAAAGGTAACACTATTAAGAATACATTGCTTTAGGGAAAGATGGTAGCTCTTAAAGATGCTTTGCCATGGGCTCATGTCATTCACACATTGGGCCATCAACGTGTTGGTGTGCACACTGTAAGGAATTAATTGGCCAATGAAGCCCGCCAAAGTGGTGGTTCAGACAGTAGTAGTAGCTGTGATTACTTGTTCACATATGAAAATAGATGATGACATTTTGGCTGCTGTCACTGCCTCAGCTAGTGGCACGTCCCTACCACTGTTCCCAATAAGGTACGCGCGCGCGCACCTCTCTTCCCGTGAGTGCACACTCCTGTGTGAGGAGTGCGCACACACAGGACATCCCACGAGAGAGTTTGCGCCGCTCGCTTTTTAAAGTGGCGGCGCGAAAAGCAGGCACTTCCTTGATGCAGTTTTTTTTTGCCTGCGTGACTCAGGAGTGCAGATAAGTGGGACTTGGGGCACTTGCTGTGTGTTTTTTGTGCGGCGCGGGGAAGATTGTGGGCTTTTGTTTGAGTATTCCTGTTAATCACAGCTCGTAAAGGGGCTGTGAATAACATGAATACTTAAACAAAAGCCCACAGTCTTCATGTTAATCACAGCCCTTTTACGAGCTGTGATTAACAGGAATACTTAAACAAAAGCCCACAATCTGCCCCTCACCACGCTGTACTAACAAGTGAGTAGAGCAAGTTTAAAAACACAGCGTGTACTCTCAGAAGGTGCACACTGGGTTTTTAAACGCTGCATATAGTAAGTGTGTGCAAGGCAAGCCTAGGACGCATTTAATAATTCGTTTGAAGTAGCTCATTCATTTACAGTTCCAAATATTATGCTTGCCATAATTTGGAGCCTCTGCCTGCCAGCAGTGTCTATAATTTAGGCGCATGAATTATTGAAGATTAAGGATTAGGAGCCCTGGTGTGAGGTAACAGTGTATAACAAACAGAACCAGCGTATTCACTGTATCTGCAAAGCCACGTACAGCTTTTATTACTCAAAATGATAACGCACAATGACAACCCATCCCACCACTCTTTCTATTTAATTTTGCTTCAAGCTAACTATACATGTACCGTGCTTCAACCACCCTGTCTTGAGACATGCCCAATGCCAGTCTGCGGGGACTCTGGTGACTTGAGTCAGCTGAGTCTTATTGATTTATTCATTTCTAAGCAGCTGACGAGATTGGACCTCTCACACCTTAGGAATCTCGGACCGGGTGCACGTGGGACAGAAAAGCCCTGGAGTAGACTGATGCTACTTGATTGGTTGCCATGGATGAGGAAGAAAGCACAGACATTTACACTATGTGCCTTATTACTTACCTAGGATAGCCAGACGTGCACACTGCAACCTTTACTTCACTATTCATGCCCTGTGCTGAGTGCAGACACACAAATACACAGCCTCATACACAGCACACTCTTTAGAATTGCTGAGTGCAGGCATGAGGCAGAGGCACAAACTCTAAATGCAAGGCTATTTTCATGTTGTGCACAGTAGAAGCTAATGCACAGGGAGTGATTATTGTATGGAAATGAGCTCCACACCGGGATTGTATACAGTTAACAATTCGTTATTTATTTATAGCATTTATTCAGTCAAGGTAAACTGATCTTCATTGCTTGATTTTGCTTGTGAGTGTCACTCATACTCGCTGAAATGTCACTCATAATTACAATGAATTTATTAAAATGTCACACATAGAAATCTGAAACATTGGCAGCTATGAACTTGCTCTACTCTTTTGTTAGTAAAGCGTGGGTGCGAGAGCAATTGTGGGTTTTTGCTTAAGTATTCCTGTTAATCACAGCTCGTGAAGGGGATGTGATTAACATGAATACTTACAAAAGTCCACAATTGCTGTTTATCTTGCATGCAAAACAATTCTAATGGAGCAGGGGAAATAAAAGTGTGGGCTCGGGGGAGGGAGGGGGCTTCATTTAGAATTGGGTGTGACGAGGTATTTACCAAAAATCAGCAAAAGCCCGAGCCGCCCAGCCTTTGGTTTCCTTGTCTTGTTTAGAGGAGGGGCAGCCGCTATGTTTACTATTGTGTAACCTTGCCTGACTCTGCTGGCTAAGCAGACCCTCTGACGTCATTGGTAGCAAAGTTTTCTTCTACCAAATGGTCACAAATGTCCCCAATAGACTGGAGGAAAAGTTCCAGCGATTCAGGAATATTACACTTTGTTTTTCAAAGACGAATTACCGCTCTGGGGCAGTTGTGTGTGTGTTTGGGAGGGAGGGGGGAGAATGGCTGATGGGGGTTGGCTATGAAAAACATAATTGCTGATTGTTCCGCCGTACCACCATAGCATTAGCAGGCTTGACATTCATCTTATTTTAGCAAACGTTCTCCCACCGTGTCTGTAAAATCATTGGTCAAATATCCCCCCACCCCCCCACCCATCCAGACAGGGAGCTCTGGATCACATGGGCTGACTTTGTTAATGTATTTAAGCTCCCTCGAGCGATTTGGGCTGACAAGCCTTTGTTCCGCACCTGCGCGCCGGGTGAGGTATTTTACCTTTAATATTTTGGCAGTCTACTTGGCACCCCACATACCTACCTGCTCCCTGCTGACGAGAGGCAATTACCTCGAAACACGTGTCCAGGGATGGCATTATAGTGACACACTCGTGGCATAGGCGTACTCACCATTGCTACTAAATTATCCAGAGTTCTATGGGGCTATTTGCGGGTATGACGAGCAGTGTGCGACCTACTTTGTTAACACATGGGCTGACTGCCACTGAACTGGCAGAGGGCGCTCTCACTGCTCCAACCGGTTGACAGCTGGCCTGCCCAATTAGAAAATAAGGCTCTTGAAAGTTTGATATTTTAAGAGATTTCCTGGCTGTGAGACTAATTAACTGACCAGAAAGTAATCAGAGCAACTCATCTTTTAGGCTCTCTATTGAGTGGATTTGGCCATTTATGGGAGTGGTCTAATTTATGTGAATTAAGGAAAGCAGTTCACGAAGACGACATACTTTTTATCACCTGTCAGTTTTAAAATCAGCGCAGGTTGTGCAGTAAGATCAGCAACTGCTATGAAACACATGCACATACATGCACTGTGGCACACACAAAGATACACAGTTACCCTCACATTCAAATGTTTTCATAAAACATCAATTCCAATGTAATTTCACTAGGAAATGTGGACTTGCACCCTTTATTTTTATACGGCCTTGGTAAATTCCAATTGTGGAAATTCAGATGGATTGAATTTGTAATTGTCTATGTAATCAGACATTCCAATTTTGGAATTCCAGCTGCGGATGCAGAATTCTAATTGGGCATTCAAAAGGCTGATAAATCATTTAGCCTAATCAATGATCACTTAGAATTTGAGTTAGCGATTTCAAGTTCTGATTGTTCGTTCGAAACTCCGTTTGGCCATTTGCTATTCCAATTATTACTTTTGGAATTTTTTTATGAGTATTTTAGAATTTGAGGGTGCCCTTTTTTTCTGAATCCTATGAATGAATACCTTGGGAGCGTGTGTTCCTGTGTAACCAATTCATGTCGTGTATATACAAATTGCAAATCGGCTTATGCCCCTTAAAGTAGGTTGTATGTGTGGAAATGCACCGTCTTTTTAGTTTTTTAAAGCAAAAGTTTGGAGTGATATTTGGTGCTGCGCACAAGCGCGGTCTGGTTACTGGCGCACATAGCCATGGCTGCAGCGCACACTGGCACACACAGAGGAAAAGAATTAGAGGGAACATTGGTCCCTACCTAAAACATTCCTTTTGCCCGCATTTCCGGAGTGGGTGATCCAGTGATGCCCAACTTGGACCACAGATTAGAGCTAATAATTGTTGGACATGAAGGATTAGCACCTGCCCATGCTGGTTTGGTGGCTGCCGTTTCCTTGTTACAGAAACATTACTGGTGACAAGGACTTTATAAACAGACTAAACAATATGTCCTTTATTGTGACATTTGCCAACCAATCAAAACTTCCAATGTTACTTGCCCACCGCAGAGACCCTTTCTAATTTCTAATAAACCACTACAATGTGTCTATTTGGATAATTGTGGATCACTCATTTGGATGGTACATTTACATTTATTTTATTGGCTGGCCGTTGATTTATGCTCTCGATTTTTATGGGTGTGGTCACAGTGTTCAGCTGATGCTCAAACTGTTGTTAAAGATTTGCAGGTCTTTATTGATACAAATGAAGTAGCAGCACTCCACTCGAACCAGGGACTGGCCTTTGCCTCTAAGGCTTACCGGGATACCATGGACACCCTGGGTGTTGCAGTGCATTATTTTTCTCCTTATCATCCTGAGGAAATTTTGATAGCAGAGCAGACAAATTGTGATTTAAAGCAGTCCTTAATAGCTAGAAAATTATATGCTGGTCGTAGTTGGATCCACCACCTGTTTGGTGTCCTGAGAGCTTTAAATAATCTGCCTATTAGATCTTTGATTGGTCGTACCCTCTATGAGGTCCTTTTTGGGATCCAGATGTATGTTCCAGATCTTGTAAACCCTGGCACAGTGGCGGCTGATTTGCACTTAGACATTAATAAATGTTTTGCTGTCTTACAGGATTTACACGGCTTCTGAGATGAGCTCTTGAATGTGAATTCTAAATGTTCTGCCACTGACAAAATGAAGGAGCAACAAGCAGCTTCTGAATTGATTCCTAAAGTTGGGGATCTGGTCAGGGAGAAGATTACAGCAAAAAAATAATTTAGCCCATCAAAACCATGCCCCAGAGCCTGTCTTGCCAGTTGGAAACAGAAACAAGAAGCTTATTTTATTTTTTAAAATCTTTATTTTCAAATTTTCTTTCACAGCAATCAAATAGAATGAGCAGTTCACTGTTTAAGAGCATATCACGTAACAATTCATCACATGTACTCATTTGAACAAATGGAACTTAGACACAACGGCAAACATGATATCACAGCAATTGTACAGTTTGTCACCTGACCCTCAGTTTGTCTTCTTTTTACCTCTTCGGACCTTCACGGACCATCGCTACCCCACCCCTGCTTTATATCCTTCCATAAATCCCAAAACCAGAAGTGCAATATTGAGTGAATATCCTAGATGTGTGTCTAAGAAGGAGAGTGCAATGTTCGGAGACGTGTCCCATCACTCCACTCCCTCTGGAAGTATGCCGTTTGCTACTTGGGATGCGGTGGATTGGCGCATGGTTTCAATATACGCCTTATATGGGCCCCAAATGTCCTTAGGACGTGATGAACTAGGCATAAGGTTAGCGTAGGTCTTGCAATTAACGTTGCAGTAACCCAAGCTTCGCAGCCACCCCTTCAGTGTTGGGGCAGTTCGCTGGCCCTATAATAGGGCTATTTCCCGCTTAGCTAGCAGGAACCCGAGGGCAGCAAATCTCCTGATCTTTTTAGGAAATTAACAGTGTACCCCAGGAGTGCTATCTCTGGTGCGGGGTTAAGCGTCATGGCTATCATGGCACCCAGTGTGTTATTCATTTGTTCCCAATATGTCTGTATCTTGGGACAAGTCCAAGTGAAATGTGCGAAGTCCGCGTGGGGAGTAGAGCATTTTAGGCAATTGTGGGGTCTGGCAGGGTCTATTTTATGTGGCATGGCTGGGGTATGATAAAGTCGGAGGAGAAAATTAAAGTGTATAAGTTTGTGTCTGCTATTGATGGATATTTCCTTTGTCACCCTGCAGCACTTTGCCCATTGTTCATCCGTGATTGGAAGGCCTAGGTCATGTTCCCATGCGGTGTGTACCCCCTCGTCCTTCACCAGTCTCAGACTAGAACATGACTTGTATAATTTGGAGACGAGGTGAGCTCCCGCCCCGCTCTCGATTATCAACGTAAGTGGAGCAAAAGGTTCAGGTTCAGTGGGGTAAGCAGTCAATGTGGCTCATAGAGCCGAACGAATTTGTCGCAATACAAAATTATCCATAAAGGAGCTGCCATTAAACCTGGTGTTGTCAGCTACTGAAACAATATGGCTGTTTGGGTATAAATTGCCTGCTTTTGTAATGTTTAATTTGGCTAATGTGTGCTGCACAAGCGTTTCTCCTGTAATAGGCAGCCAGGGAGGGTTGGGGAGAGGCAGAGCAGGAGAATACAGTGTGGTGGCATTTAATAATCGCCGTAGTCTGTCCCATGCCCAGCTAGTAGTGGAGACTGTTTGTATGTCATGTGGGTCACCAGGGCTGCCCTTTGGCAGCACAGTGGACAATTTTCCGGGGAGCACAAGGTCTGCTTCTGGCCTTAGATATGGAATTCTCGTATCTGGATGAAACCACGTATATGCTTAACTACTCTGTGCCACTAAGTAATATAATTGGATATCAGGAACTCCATATGCCTCTCTATCATATGGGAGCATGAGAATTTGCCAGCGGACATGAGCTCGCTTCCCTCCCCACACTAATCGAATGAGGTGCGCGCGTAGTGTTAAACAAAAATATGGGGGTATGGGGATATTATTAAAAAGGTACAAAAATTTGGGGAGCACTATCATTTTGAGTTTAGCGACCCTGCCTGCCATAGATAATGGTAGCCGTATCCAGCGGTCAACCTGCATTTTTAAGGTGCTGACAGCACGTCCATAGTTCAGGCTAATAATGTTTGCGGTGTCTGAGTGCACCTGGATGCCTAGATATTTGACTGAATCATGGCACCATTCAAGTGGGAACTCGCAATCCCATGGAGTTGTACTAAATGTTAACAGAAAGATTACAGATTTTTGCCAGTTAATGCCCAGTCCAGAAAAGCGGCCGAATCTAAGTATTCGTCTAATGATTGGTTCAAGATTTTCTTGTGGATGTCGTACAGAAAGAATGGTGTCGTCAGCATAAAGTGAAACTAAAAGGGGTCCTGTGTTAAATTGCAATCCCCTGTGTAGATGTCACTCCTGGAAATGCCGGATCAGTGGATCCATAGCCAATATAAACAGGAAGTGGGAAAGCGGACATCCCTGCCGAGTGACACATGTCAACGAAAAGGGTTGGGATAGTGTGCCATTTAAACGGAGTCTCGCCATGGGTCTGCTGTATAATAGAGCGGGAGTAGCCACAAAGCCTGCCGGAATTCCCAAACGGCACGTGACCGAAAGGAAAAAAGGCCACTCTAATGAATCAAAGGCCTTTTCGGCATCTAATAGCACAGCTGCGTCCGGGACTTTTGGATCTATTCTATGTATTACAGCGAATAGGGTCCTGAGGTTCAGTGACGTGGAACAGTGTGGAACGAAGCCGGACTGTGCTGGGGAAATAATAAATTCCATTAATTGTGATAGCTGGCTGGCGAGTACCTTAGCCAATATTTTATAGTCCAGATTTAAGAGTGAGAGGGGCCTATAGGAGCTGCATAGTGATGGGTCTTTGCCTGGTTTGGGGAGAAGTGTGGGGGGCAGAGTTTGTCTCTCAAGCGCCTCTGCGTACACTTCTATTAACTGTGGCGCAAGGATATCTTTAAAAGCCTTGTAGAAGTCACCGGTAAATCCATCCAGTCCTGGGGCCGAAGAGCCCTGGAGGGCCTCTATCGCACCTAGAACCTCTGTTTCAGATATGGGCTCCGCCAAGAAATCTAGCATGCATTTTTTCAAATAAGTCAATGCGATTTCAGATAGTCTTCCAGGTCTGTCAATCAATCAATCAATCATCTCACTTGTATAGCGCGCTACTCACCCGGGAGGGTCTCAAGGCGCTTGGGGGAGGGGGTCCGCTACTGCTCGAACAGCCAGGTCTTGAGTTGTCTCCTGAAGGCGAGATGGTCCTGGGTCAGCCGAAGGTGGATGGGGAGGGAGTTCCATGTCTTGGCCGCCAGGTAGGAGAAGGATCTGCCTCCGGCGGATGCTTTTCGGAATGGCGATGAGGGCGAGGCTGGTAGACCGTAGCTGGCGGGTGGGCGTGTAGAAGGTCAGGCGGTCGTTGGGGTACTTCGGGCCCAGGTCGTGGAGAGACTTGTGTGCATGGGTGAAGAGCCTGAAAGTGATCCTCTTGTTGACGGGGAGCCAGTGCAGGTCCCTCAGGTGGCCGGAGATGTGGCTGCATCGGGGGATGTCCAGGATGAGTCGGGCGGAGGCGTTCTGGATGCGTTGGAGTCTTTTCTGTAGCTTGGCTGTGTTTCCAGCGCAGAGGGTGTTTCCGTAGTCCAGTCGGCTGGTGACGAGGGCCTGGGTGACCGTCTTCCTGGTTTCGGTTGGGATCCATCGGAAGATCTTGCGAAGCATGCGTAGGGTGTGAAAGCATGATGAGGAGACGGCGTTGACTTGTCTGGTCATCGAGAGGGAGGAGTCCAGGATGAAGCCCAGGTTGCGTGCGTGGTCTGTTGGTTTGGGAGCGGTGCCCAGGGCTGGGGGCCACCAGGAGTCATCCCAGGCAGAGCGTGATGGTCCCAGGATGAGGACTTCCATCTTGTCTGAGTTCAGTTTCACGCGGCTGTTCTTCATCCAATCGGCGACGTCTTTCATCCCTTCGTGTAGGCTGGTTCTGGCGGTGTCGGGGTCTCTGGAGAGGGAGAGGATCAGCTGGGTGTCGTTGGTGTAGGAGATGATGTTGAGGTTGTGTTGGCGTGCGATGGTGGCGAGAGGTCTCATGTAGACGTTGAAGAGGGTGGGGCTGAGTGATGATCCTTGCGGAACGCCGCAGATGACTTCGGTGGCCTCGGACCGAAACGGGGAGAGGCGGACTCTCTGTGTTCTTCCGGCGAGGAACGAGATGATCCACTCCAGTGCCTTCTCTTGGATGCCGATGTTGCTGAGGCGTTGTATTAGGGTGCGGTGGCAGACAGTGTCGAACGCTGCGGAGAGGTCCAGGAGGATGAGTGCCGCTGTTTCCCCGTTGTCGAGCAGGGCTCGGATGTCGTCGGTTGCTGCGATGAGGGCGGTCTCGGTGCTGTGGTTGGCTCTGAAACCGGACTGCGAGGGGTCGAGGGATCCGTTTGTCTCGAGGAAGGCGGCAAGCTGTCTGTTGACGATCTTCTCCATGACTTTGGCAGGAAAAGGAAGGAGCGAGATGGGGCGGAAGTTTTTGAGGTCGGTGGGGTCCGCTGTTGGTTTCTTCGGTAGGGCGCTGAGCTCGGCATGCTTCCAGCTCTCCGGGAAGGTGGCGTGTCGAAGGAGGTGTTGATGACGTCTCGGAGTTGGGGTGCGATGGTGGAGTTGGCCTTGTTGAAGACGTGGTGGGGGCAGGGGTCAATCGGAGATCCGGAATGGATGGTGTTCATCGGTGCGGGCTGTGTCTTTGGTGGTCACCGTGGTCCAGGTGCGGAGGGTGGCGGTGGGGGCGTTGGTTTGACGGTTGGGTGCGTGGGTGGTGCGCCAAAGCTGTTGTGGATGTCGGTAATCTTGCGGTGGAAGAACGAGGCGAGAGAGTCGCAGAGATCTTGTGAGGGAGTGATGTCGTTGTTGCCGGTGCTGGGGTTGGAGAACTCTTTGACGATGGTCAAGAGTTCCTTGCTGTCGTGGGCGTTGTTGTCCAGTCGAACTTTTAGACCTCCTGAGGCGGAAGCCGGGAGAGTAGCTTTGTGCTTTTAACATTTGAGTGTATTTACTGTGTTTTATTACGTTTTTACCTCATTCTCCCCTGGCATTAGCGCGCTGCAGCTGCCAACGCTGCCGCGGCTTACCTGATTGTTTGTGTTGCCGCCAGCTCCGGGACACAGAGGCCACGCCCACCAACATCAGGCCACGCCCCCTCCGACGCTGGGCATTTAAAACGCGCTGATTGGCTAGCGCGTCCCAGAACTTTTAGACCTCCTGAGGCGGAAGCCGGGAGAGTAGCTTTGTGCTTTTAACATTTGAGTGTATTTACTGTGTTTTATTACGTTTTTACCTCATTCTCCCCTGGCATTAGCGCGCTGCAGCTGCCAACGCTGCCGCGGCTTACCTGATTGTTTGTGTTGCCGCCAGCTCCGGGACACAGAGGCCACGCCCACCAACATCAGGCCACGCCCCCTCCGACGCTGGGCATTTAAAACGCGCTGATTGGCTAGCGCGTCCCAGAACTTTTAGACCTCCTGAGGCGGAAGCCGGGAGAGTAGCTTTGTGCTTTTAACATTTGAGTGTATTTACTGTGTTTTATTACGCTTTTACCTCATTCTCCCCTGGCATTAGCGCGCTGCAGCTGCCAACGCTGCCGCGGCTTACCTGATTGTTTGTGTTGCCGCCAGCTCCGGGACACAGAGGCCACGCCCACCAACATCAGGCCACGCCCCCTCCGACGCTGGGCATTTAAAACGCGCTGATTGGCTAGCGCGTCCCAGAACTTTTAGACCTCCTGAGGCGGAAGCCGGGAGAGTAGCTTTGTGCTTTTAACATTTGAGTGTATTTACTGTGTTTTATTACGTTTTTACCTCATTCTCCCCTGGCATTAGCGCGCTGCAGCTGCCAACGCTGCCGCGGCTTACCTGATTGTTTGTGTTGCCGCCAGCTCCGGGACACAGAGGCCACGCCCTCCAACATCAGGCCACGCCCCCTCCGACGCTGGGCATTTAAAACGCGCTGATTGGCTAGCGCGTCCCAGAACTTTTAGACCTCCTGAGGCGGAAGCCGGGAGAGTAGCTTTGTGCTTTTAACATTTGAGTGTATTTACTGTGTTTTATTACGTTTTTACCTCATTCTCCCCTGGCATTAGCGCGCTGCAGCTGCCAACGCTGCCGCGGCTTACCTGATTGTTTGTGTTGCCGCCAGCTCCGGGACACAGAGGCCACGCCCACCAACATCAGGCCACGCCCCTTCCTATCATCCATTTCCTATTTAACATGTGCCTTTTCCGGTCGCGCAGCGGACGAGCGCAGCGGGCGCGCCGTTTGCGCGCCGAAGGCGCGCCTAAGGCAAGCCCGTCTGCGCCCGTCCGCGACCAGACTGCGGCCGGGGCCAGACATGCTGCCGAAATTGGAACATATGGTGGACAGATATCTTGGTCAGGTGAGGATCTAAAGGCACTTAACCCACCATCCAACTGCTGCCCTCACTCTATAGACCCAGCAACCTTTGACCCCGCCCAAACTTGTAGCAGTTGCAGGGTAACGTTTGATAACGCTGCCCCTGCAACACCCCCCAACCCTAAATCCCCTCCTCAAACTAACCTCAGGGCGGGCCTATTAAACTGTAGATCCCTCGTCAAACATACAGATGAGGTCTGGCTTCTACTACAAGAGAAGGATTGGGATATCCTGTTCCTTACTGAAACATGGATTAAAGAGGACAACCTGACCTCTATCGCTCTTGCCATCCCTTCGGGATTTAAAATATGCCTCGCCAACCGGCCTGGGACAAAAAGAGGCGGTGGCGTAGCTATCATTTTCAAAGAGCATCTAGTACTGACATCTTCGGCTGCCATGACTATTCAAGGAATTGAAGGTCTTCACTTCTGCTTCCAAGTGAGCCCTCAGCTCTCACTAGCAGGACTAGTGATATATCGCCCCCCGGCTAGTGTAGACCCTATTCTTACTACCCTATTGGACACTATAGTGCAGAGCTCGCTCCTCCACCCCCTTTTCTTAGTGGTAGGTGATTTTAATATCCACATGGATAAAGTAGACTGCGCTATTGCAGAGATGCTTCGTACAACGCTAGACGCTGCCGGCCTTAGACTGATCAATAAAGGCCCCACACACACTGGGGGCCATACTATTGATCTCATCTTTGCTAATATCAAAGATGTGCGGTCCGAAAAACCTCTCCCTTTGATATGGTCAGATCATTCACTTGTCCCATTCACTCTGAACATTCGTAGTGAAACCAAGGCACCTAGCAAATGTTACTTTATGAAAAGACAATGGAAAAAACTGACCCCTGAGTCTATGTCCCCGGTCTTGGCACAATCCACTCCCCCCTTGACAAATAATCCCAATTTGGATGCCGTACTACTCAACGAGTGGATAGGAGGGATGGTCTCTCTTATTGCCCCAGCCTCTCGGGCCCTATCAAAAAGAGAATCCCCCTCAGCCCCCTGGTTTACGCAGGAACTTAGAGAGGAGAAAGCGGCCTGTAAACAACTGGAAAGACTCTGGAGAGTAAACTATGGCTTAGAAGAAAAAACAAGATATAAGGAAGCATTAAAAAAATTCCGCAAAGCCATTAGGAAAAATAAAAAGCGCTTCTATGCGGACTCAATCATACAGGCAGAACAGTCCAGCAAACAAGTGTTCAAAGTAGTGCAGTCCTTCTTCAAACCTCAATGCATTGAAAGAGAGGTTGTTCCCACACCATTACTCTGTGAGCAAATTTCAGAATACTTCGATCTTAAAATTAAAAAAGTATATGACTCCTTTGGCCCAGTAATAAGTACGGTGAAACAGGACACAGCGAATAATGGCGAGTCAGGAGGAACCCTCACCCAGTTCGCGCATACCTCTCTGAACGAGGTGAGGCAAGAACTCAGCCGCTGTAAATCCGGCTCCCCTGATGATCCCTGCCCTGCTAAACTGTGGAGCACCATAGCGGACTCTGTAGCGCCCACACTTCAGAGTATCTGGAATTCTTCCATTACGTCAGGAATCTTCCCCGACGTTTGGAAGCATGCCACTCTGCTTCCCCTAAAGAAAAAACCTAACGGGGACCCAGATGACCTCACGAATCTCCGCCCAATATCCCTGTTAGCCGCCCCGGGTAAAATGCTGGAAAAAGTGATACAACGCCAATTGAGTAAATTCGTGGAGACTAACAACATTCTCCATGAAACTCAATCTGGCTTTCGACCCGGCTTCAGCACAGAAACAGCGCTCCTAGAGGTAGCCGAGTCAGTGAGGTGGTCGATGGATGCTGGACGTTCAGCTATGCTGGTACTCCTGGATCTGTCGGCCGCCTTCGATACGGTGGACCACGCTAGACTACTGAGTCGACTGGCAGAGATAGGCATTCAAGACAACGCGCTGAAGTGGATAAACTCTTACCTATCTCAGAGAACGCAGAAGGTGGCACTTGGGACGTTTTCTTCCACACCTAAAACCCTCAACTGTGGAGTCCCGCAGGGCTCGGCCCTGAGCCCTCTCTTGTTCAATGTCTATCTGGCCCCCCTTTTTACGCTAATTGCCAACTGGGGTGTTAAGGCAATTTCCTACGCCGACGACACCCAGTTGGTATTTCCTTACTCTGAGATGACACAGGGATCCTTCGCAAACTTTAAAGGCTGTCTCCAGGACATTGCTCACTGGATGAATATCAACAAGTTAAAACTAAATGCCAATAAAACCGAAGTTATCTTTTTCGGTAAAGGTCCCACCCCCGCCCCAGAGCTATGGTGGCCGACGGAGATGGGCTCCCCCCCTTCGCCCAGTCTCTCGGCAAAAAACCTTGGAGTGAGATGGGATAATAGAATGTCTTTTACTTCCCATATTCAACAAGTGGTTGGCTGCTGTTTGAGTAAACTAAGAAACCTCCGAAAATTTCTTAAACTTCTACCAGAGAGCTGTAGGAAATTGGTAGTCCATGCAACAGTCACCTCACGGCTTGACTATGCTAATGGCCTCTACCTGGGCCTCCCAAAATTCCTAACCCATAAACTGCAGGTAGTTCAAAATGCGGCTGCGAGGCTGTTACTGCGAATTCCTTTCAAGCAGTCAGTCTCTCCGCATCTTCGAACCCTGCATTGGCTCCCTGTGGTCAACCGGATAAAATTCAAAGCTCTGACACTTGCGTTCAGATCTCTGCATGGCTCCTGCCCACTTTACCTAAAAAGACGCCTCCCAAGATATTCCCAAAGTCGGGCACTACGGTCAAATGACCGTGTCTTACTGGCTGTCCCACGAGCAAAAAAGGCCCGCCTTGGCGGACGAACCTTTTCAGCAAACGCCACTGTTCTGTGGAACTCTCTACCTCAAGCAATCCAGCAAGCTCCATCTGAACACTGCTTTAAGAAGATGCTAAAGACCTGGCTCTTCTCACAGCCACGCTAGGTCTTCCATCTCCGCCCCAGGTCTTCTATGGTTCTTCTAGCGCCGGGACACCTCCTCGCGAGGTAGCTGTTCGCGCTTTATAAAATCCAGTATTATTATTATTATTATTATTTCTTCTTGGTGGTGCGGATGAGCTGGTGGTGCCTGCGGGTGGCGTGTTTGAGGGCGGTCATGTTGTCGGTGGTCCGGTCGAGGAGCCAGGCTTTCTCGAGGGTGCAGCAGGTCTTCTTGGAGTCCTTGAGTTCGTCGGTGAACCAGGAGGCCTTCTTGCTTCTGGGTCTGCTGGGTGGGTTCTTCAGTGGTGCGAGTTCATCAGCGCAGGCGGTCAGCCACTGAGTGAAGTTGAGGGCTGCTTCGTTGAGGTCCGTTGTGCTGGTGGGTGGGTTCTGGCTGAGGGAGGTGGTGAGCTGGTCGGCGGTGATCTTGCTCCAGCTTCTGTGAGGAAGCTGTTGCGGGTGGTGGTGGGTTGTGGTTCTTCCGAAGCTGAAGTGGACGCAGCTGTGGTCGGTCCAGTGGAGTCCGGTGGAGTGGCTGAAGGTGATGTGCTTGCTGGATGAGAAGACGGGATCGAGCGTGTGGCCGGCGTAGTGGGTGGGGGTGTTGACCAGTTGCTTGAGTCCGAGGTTGGCGAGGTTGTCCAGCAGGGCGACGGTGTTGCAGTCCCTGTTGTTCTCCAGGTGGAAGTTGACGTCCCCTAGGAGGATGTAGTCGGTGGAGGGGAGGGCATGTGGGCTGATGAGGTCCGTGATGTTTTCGCTGAATTGTGTGCGTGGTCCCGGGGGTCTGTATATGAGTGTGCCTCTGAGGGTCGTCTTCGGGTCGGTGTGAATCTGGAAGTGGAGGTGCTCGGCGGCGGCGAAGGTGTCGTTGGAGTCGGTCGTGATGCGGATGGTGTTCTTGTGGACGATGGCAATGCCTCCTCCGGTCTGGTTGACGCGGTCCCTCCTGGTGATCTTGTACCCGTCCGGGATGGCGATGTCGGGCGCTGAGGAGGCGTTCATCCAGGTTTCTGTGAGGAAGGCGACGTCTGGTGATGTTGTGTCGAGCAGGTTCCAGAGTTCCACGGCGTATCTATGGACGGAGCGGGTGTTGAGCAGGATGCACTTGAGGTTGCTGCTGGTGTTTGGCTTGGCGGGTGCGGTGCAGGTTTGGAGGCAGGTGAATTTGCAGGTCATGCAGGTGAAGGGTCCGTGAAAGCTTTTCGGGGCGGCCCGGCAGCAAGCGGGGTTCCGGCCGGTATTGAGTGTGTTGAGGGCGGCGGCGTCGTAGGTATGTCGGGTCGTCTTGCATCGGTGGGGGCCAGGGGTCCTGGCACTGGGCGCGGTCCAGGCGCAGACGGGCGCAGACGGGCTTACCTTTGGCGCGCCTTCGGCGCACAATCGGCGTGCCCGCTGCGCGTCAACGCTGCGCGTCAACGCTGCGCGTACGCATGCACTCTGCCATAAGTGGAGAGTGGGGGGGGCGGAGCGAGGGAGGGGCAGCTGGGAGGCGGGAGCGGGGTGGCGAGTGGGGGGGGAGCGGTGAGGAAAAGCGGAGGGAGCATGGGTGGGGCCGCGGGGGAACAGCGGCAGGGAGCGGGGTGGGTCAGGGGAACAGGGGGTGAGTACAGTGAGAACAGTGATAAGACAAAATACAATAGGAACAGCAACAGAGTTTAGGGCACAAAATACAAAAGCGGAGCTAATTTACAAGGGGCAGGGGAGCGACGGAACAGTGAGTACAGTGATCAGACAAAATACAATAGGAGCAGCAACCGAGTTAAGGCACAAAATACAAAGGCGTAGCTAATTTACAAGGGGCAGGGGGGTGACGGAACAGACAGCAACACGAGGCAAGCAGCTAAAGCAGGACACGAGTCCATTCGGCAAACCTTAGCGGCCCGTGAGAGCGGTCAAGAGCAGGGGACCACTCCACACAGGGGCAGAGACTCGGCCTGGCAGCGGTGGCGGGGGGAGCGATCGGGTCTGACCAGGGCAGGTAGGTCGGTCTGTGAGGTTACTCCCTATCTTAGAACTGTATAAGGTCTTAAAATAATCCAAAAACATGTCACGAATCTCTGGGGTGGAGAAGAGCAGCTGATTAGAAGGTGAGGGCAGCTTGGTGATGTATATCTTGCTGTATGGGGGCGGAGAATTTGTGCTAACCCTCTACCAGGTCTCTCGCATTCACTGTATCTTCGGACTGATTGGTATTTGCCTAAATATAATAGTTCCCGGTCTGGGGTCTCTCGGAATTCAACTAAAAGGGCTAACCGTCGCCCTTCGGTTTCTGCAGTGGCATTACGCTGCCTCTCAGCTTCTAAAGCAAGTATGTCTCGTTTGATTTGTGCGACTGTTGTACGCAGGTCTTTCAGCACGCAGGAGTGCTTTGCAATGCAGACACCCCTTATGTACGCCTTGAAACCCTCCCACAATATTGCCCAGGTGTCGACTGATCCGGTGTTAATGATGAAATTGCCTTCTATGGCTTCACGAACCTCAGCATTAAAAACCTCATCTTGTAGGGTGTTGCTCGGGAATCGCCACTGCCGCTCGAAGTCTCCAGGGCAAGGGACATTTAGATGGAGTATCACCGGGGAGTGGTCTGAATATGTTGGTGGTAGTGTCTCCAGGGCCCGGAACCAGCCAGCAAACCCCAGGGAGACCAGCCAGTAATCTATCCTAGTCCACGTGTTATGGTAGCCCGAGTAATGTGTATATTGAGTGCAAGTGGGATTATGTTTTTGCCAAATGTTTAACAATGAGAGTTGCCTGCAAATATCAAGTAAAGCATGACGTGCCCGCGGCTTGGAGTTAGGAGAAGAGGAGGTGCTATCCAATTTCGGATCCAATAGCAAATTTAAGTCTCCCCCCATTATAATTAGGCTAGGTGCTAATTTCACTAAAAGTGTATGTAAGGAGTGAAAAAAGTCAGGAGAGTCTATGTTCGGGCCATAGATACATATCAGAGCCATATAATGACCCATGAGTGTGCCCGTGACGATGAAACGGCCCTCCCCATCCTCCACTACGGTGCCAAGGCTGAAAGGTATTCTCTTGTAAATAAGGAGGGCAATGCCCCTAGCATAACCGCTATAATTAGCGAAGTATCTGTGTGCTCCCCAGCTAGCTGCCATGCGGGCCGTGTCTGTTTTGGGTAGATGTGTTTCCTGTAAGAAGGCAATGTCAACATTATGGCGCGTTAAATAATTGAGCACTTGTCGCCGCTTGCGGTTGTTACTGTGAATGACAGACATACAACAGTATTGAAATCACTAAACAACTGCATACCTCGACAATACACATTCCATACACAATTCAAATAACTTGTGAAAATATCCAAAGAATCATGACAACACTGATTGGGAGGACATAGTAACTCAAGGGACACATAAATGCTACAATCATGACACATAGCATGCAGAAACACATATGTCCACACAGTGCACAACCCAAAAACATCAGGTGAAGCAAGATTTCTTGCCAACACATCACTGTATACTCACAATTAGGAGAAGAAGTTGTTGATGAGCTGAGTCCGGACATCCCCCTCACTCCCATCGTCACTCGCAACATGTCCCAGGCCCAGATCCTCACATGCTGGTGGTTGCTGTCCATCATTATCTTCGATGAGAGGCACCTCCTCCCTCACTGCCATGTTGTGTAGCATGCAAACACAATAAATACCTTTTCAGGTGCATATTGGAGGGCCCCTCCTGTCTGGTCCAGGCAGCGGAATCGGCATTTCAGGAGTCCAAATGTCCGCTCTATCACTCGCCTGGTCTACCCATGTGCCTCATTGAAACGTATCTGAGCAGGTGTGACAGGGTTCCTAAGAGGTGTCAGCAACCAAGGCATGTTGAGGTACCCAGAGTCACCTGCACACAAACAGACAAACATGTCATGGATCAGGAATGAGCGTGTAATCCAAAGATACCTAAGACACCAAAGGTAAAGCGCTACTACTCACCGACAAGCCACACACGCTGGTTCTGCAGCTGTGACATCAAATGAGGTATCCTGCTATTCCGCATGATGTAGGCGTTGTGGGCTGAACCAGGGAAACGGACACACAGATGTGAAATTGACATGTCCGCAAGACATACCGCTAGGGCATTAATAGAGTGAAAATGTTTACGGTTTTCACTCTATTACGGTTGCGGTAAATCTGCTCCTGTGCATGTGGTGGTACCAAAGCCACATGTGTCCCATCAATTGAGCCAATGACATTTGGCATTCCTCCCAAGGCATAGAAATCTCCCTTTATGCCTGGCATTTGTTGTTGGGATGGAAATCGGATGTATTGGTCCAGATACAACAACATTGCCTCCAATACATCATGGAGCACACGACTGAACATAGTCTGTGACATCCCACCAGCACCAGCCACTGTGTATTGGAATGTTCCTGTGGCAAAGAAATGTAGGGCTGCCATCGCCTTGACCTTGGGGGTCAGCGCAGTTGGATACGCACGTCCAGGTTGTAAATGTGGGGACAACTGCTCCTCCAAATCCTCTGTCAGCTCGCGTGTGAAGCAGTACCGTCGGATGCAGTCACGTTCAACCATGGCTGCAAGGTCTGGGAAGGGTCTGTGGACATTAGGTCCCCTGCAGTACATAGGGAAACAAAGACATTATTTCAGTTCACCCACATCTGTGGCAATGACCAGGCCAAATACCACAAGGCACATCACATCAGAACACAATAGAGTCAGGTGTGTGCAATTCTGCATGGACACATATGCCACACATGTGCCCCTCACCAAACATGTCACCTCCACATGGTGACACAACAAGTGCCATGCTCTGCTGTTGACAAACTGTGGACCCTGTCACTGTACATAGCAACATATGGTACAGGACAAATACACACCGCAATGGTTAGTGAGGATAGTTGTGTTGTCAATATGACAATGGGCTTGCAGTCACACACACAGGGAACATGTAATGCGACATGGACGCAGTCACCATGAAACGTATGATTTACACATCCCAGCACAAGCAAGACACACAGGATGTGCAAACAGGCTTGTCTGCATGGCAAACGTGGATGTCTGTGACACACAGGCACAACACAAAATCACAGGACCAAGTCTGATGGAGGTTGGGGGATTACCAACTCCCAAATACAAATATGTCAATGTCCCTAGTATTGTACGCCAATACTCATGATGTACCACACACAGCAAGCCCATGGACACACATTACATATCATATGCCATGTAGTGTTCATGTGACATGGCAATACACAATGTGCCCCAGTCACTGTGCACAGGCCACGTGTGTTGGCCACCAAAGTCCTGAAGCACAGTAGGGAGGTGCATCAAACACAATGCCTTATGGTGACCATGTGACCTGGCACATCCTGGTAGTGTGTACCACATTGTGCACATCAAACATGACATGTGTACACATGTATACACACATGTGATGGAGCATGAATAGTGAATGCCTGTACTGTGTGACAGGCTGTCACTGTGTTGTCCAGCCCCCTGAGTCCATGTCAAAACATTTTGGTGGTCAGCCTCTGACTACCGAATGTAATGGTGACACTGGCATGTGCGAGTCCGTAAGACGCTTCGGACACTTGTGCACCGAGGCGTACGCATGCCTTGCTCATTGGCTGTAATGGCTCTCTATGTGGGTGCGATTCTGTAAGACGCGTCAGACACTTGTGCACCGAGGCATACGCATGCCTTGCACAAAGGCTGCAATTTCTCTCTATGTGGGTCCATAAGACACGTCGGACACTTGTGCACCGAGGCGCACGCACTCCTTGCTCACAGGCTGTAATGGCTCTCTATGCGGGTGCGATTCCGTAAGACTCGTCGGGCAGTTGTGCACTGAGGCATACGTACGCCTTGCTCATAGGCTGTAATGTTTCTCCATGCGGGTGTGATTCCGTAAGACGCGTCGGGCACTTGTGCACCGAGGCTCACGCACGCCTTGCTCATAGGCTGTAATGGCTCACTATGTGGGTGCGATTTCGTGAGATGCGTCGGACACCTAGGATCCAAGGCGTACACACCCATTGGCTATTGGCTGTCATGGAGACGAGCCTTGTGTTTTGCTACGTGTATGACTCGTGTGCTGCCAGATTCAGTTGGGCCTATACAACAATGTTGCAAATTCAATGGTGTCATGATGCAGAAAGTTTGAACCACGCTGAAGGCGTGTCCGATGCTTTCCAAGACATGGATTGGACCAATTCGGATAATGCGAACGAGTCTGACCTAGCTCTTTGGCCGCATCGAACAGATACTGTCCTGTAGCACTGATTTAAGGCTGTGTGTTCCCCTGAGACAGCACTTGCTTGCACTACATGCCACAGGACTGGGTCACATCACACCACTGCTGCTTTCTCTGCATCCTCTGTCTCCTGCAATGCACGTACTGTGGAGAGGGCCCCAGCATTCACTGAGGAGGAGAACCAGGCCCTGCTGGACAGCCTCCTCCCACAGTACTGCAAGCTGTATGAGAAACTAGGGGAGCAGGTGAGTGTGGAGTCCACTGCCTTGCCATTTTTACATGTAGTCTGACTGGCACTACTAGGATTGTACCCTCAAAGGGAAAACATGCACACTGAGTAAGTTTAAGTTTGAGAGTGTGGTGATGTATTTATTTATTTATTTTTGAGATTTATACAGCGCGTACAATTGCCCGTAGGCGTCTCGGCGCTAGAAACTTTGAATGAATTCCCGAGGTTAAGCCGGTAAATATTCTTGATCAAACAGCCAGGTCTTTATCTTTCTGCGGAAATGCATCAGAGATGGGCTGTCTTTGATGGATGCTGGCAGGGAGTTCCATAACCTGGGAGCTGCCACAAGGAAGCGTCCATCGCCCCATTTAACTGTTTTTGTTCGTGGTATATTTGAAGGATTTTAAGGTTGTTAGATCGGAGCGATCTTATGGAGGACAGGTATCTGAGATGGGATTTCAGGAAATGTGGACCACAGTTGTGCAATGCTTTATAGGGTATGCACAGCGCTTTAAACTTGATCCGGTTTCGAATCTTGAGCCAATGCAAGTCCCTTAAAGTCTCAGAGATTGGTGAGAACTTAGGGATTCCAGACAGGAGGCGGACTGCAGCATTCTGGATGGTCTGCATTTTGTTGGTCACTCTTGCTTGGGCGTTGATGAATAAGCCGTTACAATAGGAAAGAGATGACAGCACGAGGGCGCTTACCAGCGTCTTACCTGCTGAGGTTGGTAAAAACGGCATGATTTTCTTGATCAACCTAAGTTTGTAATGGGCTGTTGCTGCTATTTTATTTGAGTGGGCCATAAAATTTAATTTATCGGCAAAAATCACCCCCAGATTTCTGACGGTGATGGCTGGTGTAGGTGGTGTTCCGTGCGTGGGGGGCCACCAGGTGTTTGACCATCCTGGAGAGAGATGTCCAAATATGACGACCTCTGTTTTTTCGGCATTTAACTTTAGACAGTTAGAGGCCATCCACTCACCGATCGCCCGCATGCCCTCTTGGAAGTTTTCAGCCACCTTATCTCCATTCCCGTTAATGGCCAACACAAGCTGGGTGTCATCCGCGTACGAAGTAAGGCTCATCCCATAGGCCTTGATGACAGAGGCCAGGTCTGACACGTAGATATTGAATAGTGTCGGACTAAGGGATGAGCCTTGGGGAACCCCACACGGTAGTGACAGCTTGTGCGATTGGAAGGGCCCCAGTGTGACCACCTGTGATCTACCTGCCAGGAAGGAGGAGAGCAGATTTCTAGCCATGTGGCGGATACCCAGGTTTTCGGCACGGTCGACCAAGATCTTGTGGTCGACCGTGTCAAAGGCTGCCGACAGATCGAGCAGTACGGGTATTGCTGTACCTCCCTGGTCCCGGATCACTCTTATGTCCTCTGTAGCTTTTATTAAGGCAGTTTCGGTTCCATGGAACTTGCGGAAACCAAATTGGGTGTTGTCCAGTAGTTGATGTTTTTCTATGAACTCTGAGAGTTGTGAGTTCATAGCCTTTTCCACTACCTCTGCTAAAAAGGGGAGACTGGCTATGGGGCGGTAGTTTTTTGGTTGGTCCTTGTCCAAATTAACTTTCTTAAGTAGGGGTTTGACCAAGGTATTTTTAAGGGAGTCAGGGTATATCCCAGTTCTGAACATTGTGTTGCAGATTGATACAATGTCAGGGGAGAGATAGTCCATGATCGGACGAATGACTTTTAGAGGACAAGGATCTAATGCTGAGCCTGATTTGATTGTGGCCGTTGTTTCCTTGATTTGTGTTTCTCCAAGGTCTAAGAACTGAGAAAGTTTGATATTGTTGGTCCCGTTGTTAGATATGGGGGGGCTGATTACTGTTTTTGTGGAGAATGCTTGATATATATCATTTACCTTTGTGAAAAAGAAATCAGCCAGAGAATCACAAAAGACTTGGGATTGTGGAAGATTCAGGTCCGATGCATTTCCCACTAAGACCTTAGTTATCTCAAAAAGTTTTTTACTTGAGTTTTTAGCAGAATTGATTTGTTCAGTGAAGTAAGATTTTTTTGTCTCGACAATAAGAGCTTTGTATTGTCCGAGTTATTCCTTATAGCTGGTCTTGCTTTCCGCGTTGTAGGATCTGCGCCAATGTCTCTCCCTGTTTCTACAGAATTGCCTCTTAATATGGAGCTCCTCTGTAAACCATGGGGCTGATGGTGTTGCTCTGTTTCTAGAGAGTATTTTAGTTGGGGCTAAGGAGTGGGTGGCGGTACCTATCCACTCCTGAAATTGTCGTGTGGCCAAGTTTGGATCAAATGTTGAGTCAGGGCGAGTTTTTTCAAGTAAGCTCGTTAGCTCAGCGTGATCGATGTCCTTCCAAACTTTGATGGTTTGTGGTTTCGGTACAGAGTGGGGTCTGAGTCTATTTAATGTGACTGATATTTTTATAAAAATGGCGAAGTGGTCGGTCCATGGCATTGGTAAGGTATCTATTATATTAACGCCTTGCATATTAGTAAAAATGCCGTCTAACATGTGACCGGCTATATGGGTGGGGGTGGTTACACATGTATTTACACAGTTGTCCATGTTTCCGACTGACTTACTGTCCAATTTTCTCGATTTTAAATGTGTTGATGTATGACATACGATTGACTAATAGTGACACTTCCAGACATGCAAAAGTTAGCATTGATGAAGATGGGAATGTGACAATGTCTACCATTCCAGCCATATCAGCAACCAATAACTGTGAGGGCAACGAAGAACTGCTGCAATACACCAGACATGTAAGGGTAGCAATCTGCAGGAGGGCCTCATGGTGGTTGGGTATGAGAAATTGCCAATTCATTGCAGTGAGATAGATTGTGGATTGTTGCACCACAGCTGCAGACCCTAGACCCCAACTATCCTCACTGCTGTGTTCATGATACAGAGCAGTATGTTTGGCTGCGAAAGTTAAGCAAACACCTGTAACCCTCCACCCCCCGGTAGTAAATATGGTGACTAAATTGACATGTTGTTGTTGGCAGTGTTCACTAATCAATGTGGCTCATGCAATCTAGGGAGAGGCTGGTGAGGGGGTTGTAAGTGTTGTGGGCAACGTGATAGGTCTACCCGTGCAGGTACATATCCTGTGCAACTCTGTGCCTCACAGTGTCCGGTCTGAGCAGTAAGTGGGTGTCCATCCTTAGGCCATTAGTCTGCAGGCACTGCCATGTCGTGGACTTGGGCTTGCACAGAGGACAACTAACCATTACCACAGTTGCAATACCTGAATACATGATATGCACTGCAAAGTTCGATATATGTGTACAAATGTGTGTTTGTTAACATGGGACATGTGTAGTGATGGTGTCTCACAATGCCATCCTCAAAGGTCACTGCACATGAGAAGAATGAAATTTGGCTGACCATCGCCCAGGCAGTTAGGTCGGTGGGGGTCTACAGACGCCGCATCTGCAACTGCCAGAAGAGGTGGCAGGTCCTTCGTTGCTGGACCCGGAGGATAGCAAGGGTTCAGCTGAAGCTGTCGCCTACTCGCAAGAGGGGCAGATGATGGACCCTGACCCCCCACATGCTGCGGATCCTGGTGGTGGTCTTTCCAGACCTGGATGGGAAGTTGAAGGCCAGACAGCAGCAAGGAGGGGGTAAGTCAATGCCTTGTAGGTGTATTTGGTTTAACCTGCTGTTTGTACTCCTTCAGCCAAGTAACACTCACACAGTTAGCCTGTCAGCTCAGACAAGTCCCATGTGGCTATATGTGGTGATGCCCAATTCACATCTGAAGCCCAGGTGTGTCCGTCCCACTATTTCACATGTGTCACTTGGGTTGTGTGTATTCCTATTGTCCAAGGGAATGTTGACACCAACATCAGCAAAGTGTTAATTGACATGAGCTACATGGGTGAGGCTAATCTGGGACTTGTGTCAGATCATTTATGGATTATTAACATGTGCTCTGTATTTGATCAACATCTCTGCAGTAATTGCTGTTGCGGGTCAGCATAGGAGTGTGAGGTATTGACCACACACCCATGCAGCAGGCATGCACAATTGTGACACCTCAGACATTTGATGTGTATGAGTTCCAGCACAATGCATGGTCACCTGCATTATGCTCCTGATTATCTCATGTCGCACATGGCCCATGGACAGGTCTGCCTCTCGGGTCCCATGAGACACTGTGGCCTCCTAGTTTTGTGTATCAGCCAACCCTTTCACCATTGTGAACAGTTATTAACATGTGTCTGACTCTGTGACAAGCTGGCCTGCCATAGCTTTTTGTATTTCAGAGGTTTGCTATGTGTTTGACATGGACAGACATCTGACATGAAACTATTGGTTCCACGCATAGGGCAATACATATGTGTGTAGTAACTATGATGTGCATTTTGGTGTTCTCAACAGATTTGTGTCATCTGCTTTACTAAGTACTTGTGATGTCCTCTATGATTAGGTATACAGAGTTTTAGTCCCACAAACTGTGATGTCTCATGTTGCTTCTGTGGCTTTATCATATTCTATCAAATGTGTGAATAATGTGGTGACCATGTATACATGACCACTACCGGAGTTCCATTCACAGTGCAAACATTGGTGTGACAAGTTGCTGAATGTGGACTAGCCCTGCACTGAGCCTGTGACAGTAGTCAGTACTGACTGATGGGCCAGACTGGCCTGTGGAATCATGTTAGACACTAATATCTGGGGCATGCTGTATTGTGACGTGTGTCTTGTACTGCAGCCACAGTGTGCTAACTCTACATTTCAAGTTATGGGCTGTATTGGTGTCTGCTAATGGAAGTATGTTCATCATATCAACAATGGGATCATGCCATCACAAATGCTGTTCCAAGACCCGAGTCAGTGGCCAGGAATGTGCCATGTGTGTCACAACACATGACAGTTATGTTCAGAGCAGATCAGAGTCCTGGGCAGTCTGGCAATGCCTGCACATGTGCTGTCCGACATCATACATACTATGGGCTGACGGCTCTATTGTCATCATGGGTACTGGGGCATGCTTCCCTGGCAGACTCATTGGTGCCAGGTTCACCTATGTGTGTTAGATTGTGATTTGGTGTTTATATGATGCCAGGGCTTGCTCAGTGATGTGTTGCATTTAAGGTCATTTGTCCAGTAAATACAGGTGACTGATGTGAATCTGTTTCTCCATCTTGTTGATCAGCATCATTGGCACACACTGGAGGGGACAGCTCCATGGACTGTGAGGAGGGCCACAGCCAGACTGGATCCGCTGTGGAGGAGTCTGAGGGAGCAAGTGGCACGGAGGGTGAGGGAAGCCACACTGAGGGCGAGTCAACAGCCACTGCATCTGCTGCGGACGACGAAGGCTCAAGTGATGATTCCCAGGAGGGTGCAGGTGTTTCAACACCAGAGAACACTGACAGCGAGTCTGTCCACCCCAACCTCCACCATCTCCACCCTCCCAGTTGCTCCCATCCCAGATGTACATGGAGCCCCCCATGTTAGGGCAAGAGTCTCCTTCAGTCCAGGCACCGCACCTCCTGCATCTGTCTCCCCTGCTGCCCTGAGTGTTGAGTCTGTGGACCTGCTGAAGCAGATCCATGTGGGGCAGACAGCAATGCTGAGTGTCCTCAATGCTCACACTAATCTCTTGACACAGTTGGTGTCATTCGTGGAGGGCATGTCAGCAACCATGTCTGCCCAACAGCGGATCAGTCAGTCCATGGACTCCTCACTAACGGCAGCAGTGTCCCTCCTCCAGCAGTCCCTCACTCCACCTACCTCGGCACCATCCACAGTGACCACTACCCTCCCCAAAACAACCACACTCACACCTGCACCGTCACGCACAACAACAGACCCGAGCAGCACACACACAGGGAAATCCAAGTCTAAACGCACCAGCACACACAGGGGACTGAAGGCACACACACAGGGGATAGGGTGGAGACACACAGCCAAACATCCAAACAAGCCAGCAGTCCTCAGACACCTCTCCCGCCAAGACCTGTTCCTGTGACTCCCCTGCTAAGCCCCCATCCCAGAAGCTCTTCCTCTGTGAGCTTGATCTCTTCCCCTCAGATACACCTGTGCCAACTCGTAAGAGGAAGTCACCTTGCTAGGAGGGTATACCCCCTAAACCATGCACACCCTCACCCAAGAGCAGGGACACAGAGCCCCCTCCCGGAAATCACCAAGAACCAGAAAGACCCCACGACATTCACACACTCCCACCACACACTCTCTGTCCTCAAGCTCCCATGCCACCACTCCTTGAGTTCCCCTGCCAAACCCTGCCCCAGGTTCACCCACCCATCGCTGGCGCATCCCCAAAGTCATTAGGACCTCCCCCCCTTATACAGACACTTACACAAAACAAGGACCTCAGCCTGTTCCAGCAACTGCAGTGGAGCCTGTGTCCCCCCAAACTGTCCTGGACACTGCAGTGGAGCCCAAGCACACTCCATTGGACATGCCCACTGCAGTGGAGACTCCACACACTGATCCTGACTAGGGGTGGGCAGAATTTGCGTAATTGCGTTACGCAAATCTCCGCGAAACGGTAAAAAATCTCCGCGAACACGCAGAAATTCCGCGAACACGAGGAATTGCTTGTTCGCGATGCTTTTTTCCTGTTCACAATCGCTGTTTGCGTGCTCGGGGAGATATATCTTGCGAACACGCATTTTGAGAACGCGAACAAGCAAAAATTTTCGCGAAGTCGCGGAATGCAGAATTTTGGGCAATTTCGCGTTCTCCGTGGAACGCGAAATTACCCAAATTCCGCAAATTCCATGAGCGGAACGGAATTTGCCGCCCAGGCCTAATCCTGACCCATCCACTGCAGTTGCTCCTGTGACCCCTGTAGCCACCACCACTCCCCTGCCCCACTCTTGTGCACCCTGATCCTGTCCCTGCGGTGCCTGGCCTGCCACCATAGATGCCCCGCCAAAGGGTGATGTCCCCTACTGTGTGTCAGTGCAGGCAAGCTATGGCTGAGATGTTGTCAGTTGTCCCCCATCATGGACTGATGTCATGGACTGGCCATTGGCCTTATTGCATTTGGGGCTGGCAATTTCCCCTTTACGTTGCAGAATAAACTTATGTTTTGTTATTGCTTTGATTTTCTCCTTATGTACCCGATGTTGCTAAAGTGTTTAATTAAGTTGCTGTTGTGCTATTGTCATTTGCCAATGTGTGATATGATGTTGTGATGTGTCTCATGTGTGCCATGGTACATGAGCCATATAGCAGTATGTCTCCAAATCATCATTGGGTGTCAATTCAGATTCTCAAGATCACAACTGATGTTGCACAGGGATTGGAACAGCCTTTGGAGTACGTCACATCTTTGTTTTCCACTCTTGCACATGTGTTGTGCTGACATGTGTGCACATCTTCCTTCTTACTGACTCAGCCCGTCAGCACCGGACATGCATTTTCATGCATGGGTGATGAACAAGTCAACTGTGTCATCGGTGCAACTTGGCAAAAAATATGTTTGGAGTATGTGCTGGTGACTTAAGGGACACTGCAGGACACAGACTGATGTGACCCGAACCTTCAGTCAGAATTAATAGGTGGCTCACTGGCAGACTCCTACTCTGAGATGACTTGGCCCTGCACAGACGACTGTTGGCACAGCTGAGGTTACACATGAGTGGAGTCACCTCATGGCAGTGTGTAACCCTGTGTCATTGACTGGGCCCATCTGTTGTATTCTGTGTGCATGTCTCAGTTCGTTACCGTGCTTTTTACCACACGGCCTACATTCCCTGCAGTTGTGCCTGACTGTGATGCTTGCTGAGTTGCCCTATGTTTGCCATAGGTGTTAGGACTGGGGTTCCTGGGATGTGGGTACATGGTAAATACTGGTTATAGGGGAGTCATCGGTGTGTGTGTGTGATGTAATGGCCCTGGTATGTGTGCAAATTCATATGGTGCATAACCAGAATTCAGCCCTGCACTTTGGTGTTGCCAAAATCAGGTTGTTTTCACATTGTGGTGTCTTCATGTGCCTGGGTAACTTGTATGTGTGTGTCAGTGCTTACACTCATCAGAACCTACCCTTCAGTGTCTGCTTTTGTGAAAATGTGTTCTTTGTAGGTATCCATGTGCTCTCCATTGTTCGGGGACTGTTCCAAGGATCCCAATGTGTCAGATAAGTGTCACGTCATGCACATGTACCTCATAAGAAACAGTGTGTGGTTCATTCGCAAAGGATGTTGCCTGGTCTTGTGTGATATGTTTGTACACCTTAGATCCCCCTCCACCCCTGTGATTTTCATTGGTGCATGTGCAATGTCAGCAGTACCTGTGGGAATGGCGCTGCTCATTGGTGCAGATGAAGGTGGGTGGCATCTGGAGTGGGCATATGTGAGTGTTCTCCTGTCTAGGACACTACATACATGGTGGGCTGATGTCATAGCCCATGGCCATTTATTTTTCTGAGTGAGTGTGATGGCAGTTTGGCTGTCACTACCTGCCACAGGGCGCACACCGCACATGTGACTGTGCTCAACAGTAGAGTGCAAATCCTAATTGTTAAACACAGAGGGCTCATCATACAGGCTACTGTTGCAACAATGTGGGCTCCTTGTGGGTATTGATGGAGTGGGTCTGTCTCTTGCTGTTTGTTGGTGTGCAGCCAAGCTTATGTCACATGACTGTGTTGTGTGACCATTAATGTCGCAATGGCTGATTGCCCACATGTATGTAGGCAGTTCCTGTGTGACTTCTGGATGGCAGCGTGTACACATATATCTGTTTTGACTTAAACACCACAGGATGTGTGTCATACTAGCCTGGGTACACTGAGACACACACACACATGTGGTGTTCATTTTGCAGTGTGGAGCTGGCTGGTTGTGTTTGGGCACCTGTGATAGAGATCAGGGTGTATATAATATCCCTACTTCCACGGATAGAGTAATCTCACAGTTACATGCACATACATTCTTCATACACTAGGGCCCATTTCACTAACATACGCTCAAATACTCTACCAGCAATAACCTGTGGAAAGAAAAACTCCTAAACACCCTGCATCTATATCGGGGTCGATAAGATCTAGTTATTGTGACTGCCCTTAAACATAATCTAAACAATCTATACAATAATAATCAAAATATAATACTCAATAATTGACAAGAAATAATAACCAACACCATATTCAAAATTATATTGCTTTATCTTAAATTAGTCAAGGAAATTAATCAGAATAAATCATTTTTCTCATAGTTACCTATTCTAGCCAAATGTCAGAACGGGTCAGGACAAGTCTCTCGGTAAAGTCTCCCAAGACGAAGTCCTCTCAGCAACGATCCTCACCAACGCAGATTCGGAACGCGGCAAAAGGCAAAAGGCAAGTGGCAAAAACCCTCTCTAGGCTAACAATTCTTATAGTGAATTAAACAAAGGAAAGACACATTTTGTATTGACTTCTTCCATCGAACCTCTGAGCAAAGCGAGAAGGAAAGGATGTAGCATCGCTACATTTGAAAATCTCCGCTCAGGAAAAATCACAAAATAAACATAACGGAACAGGAACCAAAGAATACATCTGTATCTTGTAGTTTCCACATCTCCTCGGCAATGAGATCATAGTTCAGAGTCTTTCTTTAAAGCTCCTTTGTTTCCCAAAGCTGCCAAGGACGTTTCATTTCAATTGGAGATCGCCCAAAACTGCTGCTGTCCTCACGGAAAGTTTTAACCAGGCAAAGCAAGGACTGTGGTCAGCTGACTTCAGGACCATATTCAGCAAGGCTCTCTCTCGTCACAGTTTTCTACTCGAGGCCAGGCTCTACATGTCGGCCATCTTTACTTAGGCCACAATAGGCCACAATAGACCATCTTAATTAAAAGAGACAAAAACAACGTTACCACAGCATAGTGATTGAACAGTGTTAACCCCACTAATACCCTTATGTGTATGTAATTATCTAGCTCTTGCAACATAGAAAAGCATTAATTCGAAAAGCGTTTTGTGCTTAAAAATAAACAGCACACAGCAATCTTTAAACATGTAAACACGCACATTATTATTAAACAGCACACTTATGCATTCCCACGTGTAATTCTCTCTTGTTAAAACAAACGAGTTGATTAGTATAAACACACAAGACAAATAATTAATAATTAATAATTAATAAATTAATATAACAAACAGACATGCCAGAGCTTCAAAACCCAGTTAATTTTCAAACTGAAAACTCTGCTCTAGCAATCCCCCCTTTGGTGATTTTATCACCAAATAAACCCAAAAAAAAAATTAGTGAAAATTTAGTCCCATTTTAGGAGAAATCGGAAATGTCTTTTTCTCCTTACACAACACTACACACCAGTCACTCTTTCATCATCCCTCTTTGTTTCCAAATAAACACTCTCCCTCAATTCTTCTAATTCAATTTCTTGTGGTTCTCTTTTCAACCTTTTGTTTTTCTTCTCTTTATTTAATTTCTTTGCATGAACCATCCACAAACAACACATGATCACTCTCATGCAAGGGAAGATCCCTTATGTCTGGTCTCGGTTTTGCACAGTAATCAAGCACATCCAAACAATCGTGATCATCTTCTGTTTTCACACCCACATTTTCAATATCCGGCAAAAGTGTCGCTGGATTCACATTTACACATCTCTCAAGAGTCACATTCGATGCTCCTAGAATCACTTTCTCATATTTAGTCAGCCGACTATGTGACATGTACTGAGTTCTGCTTCTTGTCAAAAGAATTGCCACATTGTGAGGTACGAATACCCTTACAGGATATCCCATTATGATTCCCTCACTCTGTTCCAGACTCCTGCATGTTGCAGCCACAGATTTCAGACAACCTGGTAAACCCACAGCTACAGGGTCAAGTGTCGATGAGAAGTACGCAATAGGCCTTCTCAGTAATCCATGCTTCTGAATTAACACTGAAAGTGCACATCCATTTCTCTCACTGCAGTACAATTCAAACTCCTTCTCGTAGTCAGGCATACCCAAAGCTGGAGCCTCACACATTCTATTTTTGAGCTCTTCAAATGCTGCCATTTGTTCTCCATCTAGTTCCAATGGGTCTGTCATCTCACTTTTTGTCAGTTTAATCAGTGGCTTTGCTATCAGCGAAAAATTAATTATCCACTGACGACAATAACCCACCATACCCAGGAACATTCTCACTTCCCTCTGGGTCTTTGGGGCTTTCATTTCTCTGATGATTCTGATTCTGTCATCAGTCACTTTTCTCAGACCTTTTTCAATATTGTGTCCAAGATAATGCACCTCTTTCTTGCAAAATTGCAATTTGGCTGGAGATACCTTTAACCCTCCATCTGCCAGATGATTCAGTAAAGCTATGGTATCTACTTCACAAGCTTCACGTGTCTTTGATGCCACAAGTAGGTCATCGATATATTGTACTAGTACTGAGTTTTCAGGCATGATCAAACTCTCCAACGATTTTTTCAACAACTGATTGAATATCGAAGGACTCTCTGTATACCCCTGTGGGATACGACACCATGCTAAAATAGGCTGGCCAAACCTAAATGCAAAAATCGGCTGGCTGTCATGATGCAATGGAATTGAAAAGAACGCATGACACAAATCAATCACTGTATACCACTCAGCATCATGTGGAATCTGATACAGAATCACTGATGGATTTGGCACGATAGGACAACATGCCACCACAATTTGATTAACTTTTCTCAGATCCTGTACGATCCTAAATTTCCCATTAGGCTTCTTTAGCCCCATTATCGGTGAATTACACGGACTACTCAGTAGTTCTCTCAGGACTCCCTGCTGAATCATTTTCTCAATTATAGGAGTTATTCCCTCAATTATTTCTGGTGTCATTTTGTACTGAGGAATGTTAGGATATGTAATTCCCTCTTTCACTGCAATTTTCACTGGATCTACATTATTCATCAATCCCACATCCTCTCCAGTAAAATCCCAAACTGTCCTTTTCACTGTGTCCCTCAGCTCTCGAGGCAAATCCTCTGGATCAAACACAGCAAATGCACCAATTAACTCACTTTCCCTATTTTCTAGAGTCACTCGGTACAAAACATCCTCATCTGGTGTTTCAAAAGCTATTCCATCCGGTGTACAAAAAATTGTGCAGTTCATCTTGCACAACAGGTCCCTACCTAACAGGTTCACTGGACTCGTGTCACAGACAATAAATCTGTGCATGTCTGAAAATTTCCCTATCTGTACTCTTACTGGTTCCGTAAGACGTGTCCTGATTTGTGTATTGGCTACACCAACTACTTGGATTGCTTCATCCGAGAGAGGAAGATTTCTAACATCTGTTGACCTGACAGTTGATCTCGTCGCACCTGTGTTTACCAAAAAAGTAACACTCTCTTTATTTATTTTCCCATCTACAAATGGTCCTGCCTGGTCTATTTCTAGAGTTGCACCAAGTATGCACTCTTCCTCCTCTCTTCGGCACCGTCAATAATCACCCTCAGATTCACTCCCTTCATTCTTTAACAAGTACTGTTGTACCTGGTTAGAACGCCTTGGTTTGTTTACCTGTTCATCATTGTAGAATCCTGAATCCTGATTATACTTTTGTGACCCTCTATTCTGCGGCAAGGGCGATTTTGGCTCTTGACTCTGCTGTCTCACAACTTTCTGTTGTTGCTGCTGTTGATTACTTCCTTCACTCTGCACCTGTTGATTTAAGGGTTTATTCTCATTACTCGCTAATGGTGGATTAGTACACTCAGATCTCCAATGTCCCAGTTGGCCACAGTTGTGACATGGGAACTTCTTCTTTGCTTCCTCAAGATTCCCCTTTCCTTTCCCTGCATATCTAGGTCTATTCCCTGCATTATTTCCTGGATTATTTGCCTGTTCCATCAACTGTGCTTCCTGTCTTTCTGCAACTTTCACTTGTGCCCACATTGCTTTCTCTTTCAGCTTTCTTTGTTTTGCTTCAATTTCATCACTGAAGTATTTCGCATGTCTCAAAATCTCATCTATTTTCTTACTCTGCCAATCCACTGTGTGCTCACGAATTCTCTCACCAATTTCAGGTCTCAGGCCATATACAAATCTGTATACAAAATGACTCAAATCTTTGTCACCCAGGTGTTCATCTCCACTGAATTGTTTAAACGCCAGTATCAGCCTCTCGTAAAAAGCATGAACTGATTCTTTTGCTTCCTGTTGTGTTCTATCTATTTTTACCCAGTCTGTCTCTTTTGCAGGTACTTTACTCTTCAGGTATACCATCACCTGATCATACTTTCTCATTACCTCTGGATCTGGTGCTCCTGTTCTTGGATCTCTTGGATATTCCTCAGTAGGCCAACTCACAACTATTTTACACTCAGTCCACAAGTCTGCTGGAACAATTATATCAAACAGACTATTCAGGTCAATCCA
The DNA here is from genome assembly GCF_964204655.1 of Triturus cristatus. Taxonomy (NCBI): domain Eukaryota; kingdom Metazoa; phylum Chordata; class Amphibia; order Caudata; family Salamandridae; genus Triturus; species Triturus cristatus. The sequence goes on along the minus strand of NC_140590.1, from coordinate 906,215,796 downwards.
CAGCACTTTTGACAATTTCACAAACCTATCTACCTGCCTATACCACTCGACGGGCTTTTCTCTCAATCGAGGGAAATCATTCGTAAATGATAAAATATCCTGTCTGGTCCATGGAACATGTACACATCCTCCTCCAGGTATTTCTCTCATAGGATAATTATCCACTGGTTTTTCTTTTTCTCTCACTGGAAATGCTGAATAAGTTGTTCTATCTTCAGATTCCTCTCTTTTCTTATACCACCTATCCTTCCATTTTTCTACATCTCCCCATCTTCGCAATAATGCAACCATTTCTTTAATCTGTCCTGTTCTACCAGTTGCATTCAAATTTTCAATATCCTTTTCTGTAAAATCCATCCTGTAGGTTTTTTGCAAAGCTTTCACTTTATCAATGTCAACTCCCTGCTCATTCGCTATTGCTCTTAACCTGTCATGTGTATTTCTCGCTCTCCAGGTAATATTTTTGCACATGAACATTAATTCACCATCATGATGACTCTTAAGAATTTCTGTTGGAACTGTCCCTGTAACAAGCTCTTCTAATTCTACACGTAACCTAGCCACATCAATTGCTTGTGAATCTTTATCCTTTTTCTGAAGAACTTTCATCCAATCATTTAAATCTTCAGCTGTTATTCCAGTAGTTTTTCTCACTGGAACCACTCTCTTTTGCGGTTCTAAAATTGGCATCCCTGAACAACTAGCTTCACTAGCATCCAATATTTCACTACATGTGTCATGTCTGGATTGTCTCAGGTCACTACTTTCTGTCCTTTTTCCTGAATCTCCTGAAGGACCAACTGAACTTATCAAATTATTCCCAACATATGGAATCACCAAACCATTTTCACCTATCCTCTGTTTGTCAAACACAGGCATAACCGGACCTATGGTTACAGGCACCGTAACAGCTTCCAGATTCTTCGTTAACTCCCTAATCTTTTCGGTCAGTTCTGTTGTAGTTCTGGCTAGTTCTCTTGCATTTTCGTCACCACTTCGATTCCCTTTCTCCCTGAAAGAATTACCACTTCTTAATTCAGGTTTCACATTTTCTGTCTCAACGATACAAACTGTATCTCTTATTGGAGAAACAACTGGTGCACTCTCATCTGGTTCTGGTCTATATGGAGGTGGTCTTTTGTAAATCATGTCATTCAAGACCTCATCCTCATATTCATTAACTCCATATCTTCTCATTTCTGACTCAGGAACCCTCTCTGCTCCCCCTTCAACTGTTCTCATCGGATATAATCCCTCTGACATATTAGCATCTCGCCACCTTTTCATTCGATCATGATGAGTTTCACGATCATGTCTCCTCCCAAACATGTACCTATACTGTCCTCCAGATCTCTGTTTTTCTCGCTCATGTACTTCCTCTTCCCATTCCACTAAAGCCTCAAACTGTGTAGGTCTTGGTTTCGGGTCTAGACATAACATCTTTTCCCGTAAATTTCTCAACACGGCCAGATTAAATGAACCATGTTCTGGAAATGCTAGAACACCATCCTCTTTGGTATACCTAACCCAATTCTCCAACCATATACAGGTATGATACCCATATTTTGCAGCCATGTAGGATGCAGGTGTTTTCGGTGGAGGTAACAATTCACCCTCTCTCGTCTTAACATCTTTATCCTTGTTAAACCACTTTTTAATTTTTCCAAAGAATGTTTTCTTCTTTTTCTCTTCTTGGTAATACATTTTAGCTTTTACCAAAACTTCTACTCTTTTCCGTATTACAAATATACAATACGAATTTTCAACCAATAACAGCGCGACTCACACTAACGCACCAATCCTGGAGCGTCTACGTCATTAGAATAGCTCTTCCAATCCTTGCGCGGCTCACACCAACGCACCAATCCCAGCGCGAACACTATTCTGATCTACTATCCAATCAGAGCGCGGTCTTCCTGACGTCAGCAATCGCTGCAGTCGCTTGTCTCCTGTCTCCTGTCACTCGTCTACCCCTCCTTTACAAAATCTTTTCAGTAGACTTTGTGTCAAAATTTCTACAAAATCTATTAGTTATAACATATAAACATCTCCATTGTCTGCTTCGCTAACCACAGATTAGTAAAGAAAATCTATTTCACAAGAACCATCAAACTTTCATACATCTCTTAACTGTTTCCTCCAGGACTTATCCAAAGAGTCTTACAATCAATTAAATGTATATGCATTCACGCACATTCATACAAGAAAATATAGTACATACACACAGAATCCTGCTTCCCGAGAACAGCGAACAATCTGTCCCACTACAGAATTATAACACACGTTAACCAAGCAGCTTACCCCTGCCCAGTTCCTCAAACAAGCTCAGAGAATACCTATTACTCCTCCCGCGATAAGCTTTAACGGTGAACCTTACGGATCCCTGGGACTTAAGACCAGAGTTTCACAGATAACCTTCACTACCATACACACTCCTTATATACCAGAAATATATTCTAATAGTAACATACAATAATGTCACTGATTCCGAACTCAGACAATGTGAATTTTCCTGCATACATACACGACCAACAATCCCGTCTTTCCCGAGAGCAGCATATACTTCCCTCTGCCCTACTACGGAACTGCTACTAGCTCCCAAGTTCCAGAAGCACTACATATAACTCAACATGACAACTCCAACATATAATATTAGTACATATACCAACATCAATAATCAATAATCAATATGTAATCTAATCAGATCAAGACAATCATCAATAACCATCCTACTCTGCTACCAGGAAATTGATAGAGATCAGGGTGTATATAATATCCCTACTTCCACGGATAGAGTAATCTCACAGTTACACGCACATACATTCTTCATACACTAGGGCCCATTTCACTAACATACGCTCAAATACTCTACCAGCAATAACCTGTGGAAAGAAAAACTCCTAAACACCCTGCATCTATATCGGGGTCGATAAGATCTAGTTATTGTGACTGCCCTTAAACATAATCTAAACAATCTATACAATAATAATCAAAATATAATACTCAATAATTGACAAGAAATAATAACCAACACCATATTCAAAATTATATTGCTTTATCTTAAATTAGTCAAGGAAATTAATCAGAATAAATCATTTTTCTCATAGTTACCTATTCTAGCTAAATGTCAGAACGGGTCAGGACAAGTCTCTCGGTAAAGTCTCCCAAGACGAAGTCCTCTCAGCAACGATCCTCACCAACGCAGATTCGGAACGCGGCAAAAGGCAAGTGGCAAAAACCCTCTCTAGGCTAACAATTCTTATAGTGAATTAAACAAAGGAAAGACACATTTTGTATTGACTTCTTCCGTCAAACCTCTGAGCAAAGCGAGAAGGAAAGGATGTAGCATCGCTACATTTGAAAATCTCCGCTCAGGAAAAATCACAAAATAAACATAACGGAACAGGAACCAAAGAATACATCTGTATCTTGTAGTTTCCACATCTCCTCGGCAATGAGATCATAGTTCAGAGTCTTTCTTTAAAGCTCCTTTGTTTCCCAAAGCTGCCAAGGACGTTTCATTTCAATTGGAGATCGCCCAAAACTGCTGCTGTCCTCACGGAAAGTTTTAACCAGGCAAAGCAAGGACTGTGGTCAGCTGACTTCAGGACCATATTCAGCAAGGCTCTCTCTCGTCACAGTTTTCTACTCGAGGCCAGGCTCTACATGTCGGCCATCTTTACTTAGGCCACAATAGGCCACAATAGACCATCTTAATTAAAAGAGACAAAAACAACGTTACCACAGCATAGTGATTGAACAGTGTTAACCCCACTAATACCCTTATGTGTATGTAATTATCTAGCTCTTGCAACATAGAAAAGCATTAATTCGAAAAGCGTTTTGTGCTTAAAAATAAACAGCACACAGCAATCTTTAAACATGTAAACACGCACATTATTATTAAACAGCACACTTATGCATTCCCACGTGTAATTCTCTCTTGTTAAAACAAACGAGTTGATTAGTATAAACACTTACACAAGACAAATAATTAATAATTAATAATTAATAAATTAATATAACAAATAGACATGCCAGAGCTTCAAAACCCAGTTAATTTTCAAACTGAAAACTCTGCTCTAGCACCTGCACCCATGCGTTGATATGGCTTTTCTGGACATTGCCTGCAAGTCGGGTGTAGGTATTGCCGTACTGTCCCTGGCACTCCTACCTCATCATTCGGTGCATTCTTCATGGTTATTATTAAGCCTGGGCAAAGCACTACGCTACGCTCGTGTAGTTTGCGAAGTTCGCGCTACTTCGCACTACGCAAATTGCATGTAGCACAGTGCGAACACGCGTAGCGTAGTGTTGCGTAGTGCTGCGGTCATTTTTTGCTTGCTCGCGGTCCTCAACGCCAAGTTGGCGACCGCAAGCAAGCAAAATGACATCCCGGCAAGACTTTTTCCTTGTTCGCGATCAGCAACATCAAGTTGACGATCGCAAGCATGGAAAATAAACCTCCCGGCGAGATTCCCAACGCGAGGAGGTCAGGTTTCTCATTGCGAGTGGTCGCGTATGCTCGCGATCGCTCGCGATGAGAAACTACCAGTTCACGTTGAGAAAGCTGCCGCTCAAGTAAAAATCTACTCGAGCAGCAGAAAACTACAGCTCACACTGTGCAAGATGCCATTTTCAATGATTGCACAGTGCCGGTTGCTTGTCCGCACTGTGCAATCATTGAAAACGACATCTGGCACAGTGCGAACAAGGTACTACGCAGTTCGCGAAGTGCTACGCGTAGCTCGCGTAGTGCGAACTGCACTTTGCGTAGCTTCGCGAAGTGCTACTTCGCGAACTACGCCCAGGGTTAGTTATTATGTTCTTTTGCTGCCATGGTATGGGTCTTGATTACCTGATGGCTGCAAACTACACAGGATTCCTTGGTATGTGTGTCTGTTTTGTGTGCATATGTGTGTATGCATTCTGTTGGGCACTACTTACATTGTGTAATTGTACATTGGAGGCATTGTCAGCTTCCATGTGCACTTCTACTCTTCACATGTCAGAGGGATGTTAGTTGACGCAGGTCACTTCCACTCCACAGATGTGTGTTTGTTTGCAACACACCCACTACTTAGCCACTACACTGCTTGTGGTGTTACAACCAGGAATCTGACATGCAGAGCAGCATTGTCTGTCAATTTTGGACAGGCACTCATATTTGTATCCCTGCGGTAGGGTGGGGTTTTGCACCATTGATGCTATATTCACGATGTGCATGGATTTATGATGCCAGGGACTACAAAACATATGGGTGGGACTGCTGATAGCGAAAGGCATCCACCCCCAAGTAGATTGGGACTGCTGGGGGTGATAGGCATCCCCCTTAAGGCTCAAGGACTGGGCATCCACCCCTATGTGCTGGAGAATGCTGGTGGTGATAGGCACTCACCCCCATGCAGGTGGAGTATGCTGATAGTGATAGGCATCCACCCCCAAGTGGATTTTGGACTGTTGGGGGTGATAGGCATCCCCCCCTAAGGCTCAAGGACTGGGCATCCACCCCCTATGTGCTGGAGAATGCTGGTGGTGATAGGCACTCACCCCCAAGTGGATTTGGACTGCTGGGGGTGTTTGGCATCCCCCCATAAGGCTTAAGGACTGGGAATCCACCCCTTATGTGCTGGAGATTGCTGATGGGGATAGGCATCCACCCCATATGGGATAGACACTGCTGGTAATGATTGGCACCCCTCCTTTGGTTGTTCCTGGCCATTGGCCTTATTGCATTTGGGGCTGGCAATTGTCCCTTTACGTTGCAGAATAAACGTATGTTTTGTTATTGCTTTGATTTTCTTCTTATGTACCCGATGTTGCTAAAGTGTTTAATTAAGTTGCTGTTGTGCTATAGTCATTTGCCAATGTGTGATAAGATGTTGTGATGTGTCTCATGTGTGCCATGGTACATGAGCCATATAGCAGTATGTCTCCAAATCATCATTGGGTGTCAATTCAGATTCTCAAGATCACAACTGATGTTGCACAGAGATTGGGACAGCCTTTGGAGTACGTCACATCTTTGTTTTCCACTGTTGCACATGTTTTGTGCTGACATGTGTGCACATCTTCCTTCTTACTGACTCGTCAGCACCAGACATGCATTTTTTTGGGTTATGTGCTGGAGATTGCTGATGGTGATAGGCATCAACCCCATATGGGATAGACACTGCTGGTAATGATGGGCACCCCTCCCCCACCCCCTTCATTGGTTGTTCCTGCTGGTAGTTATGGCTATCTACCCCCTATGGGTGTTGTACTTGCCGTCTGCGTGGTACGCGTCGATTCCTGCAGGGATGACATGCGCGATCGGATAGATGCTTAGTTCGTCTCGTACCCGCTGTCCGTGTTGTGGCGTGAAACAATATGAAGAGACTCCAGTTGCAGATGCTGAGACATGCCATCAGTGGTGAACTGTTCGGCGCGTAGGAAGTGTGCATCGTACTTGCCCGGCCAGAAACGGCTGTTTAAATGCTTCCGGACGAGTCGAATTCTGCAGTTATGGTTCCGGCTCGTACGGAAAATGAGGCTGATTTCAGAGCCTACGGCTCGGTCAGCAATCAGACACATTTGGGCATCGTACTTCCTTGTACGGACGGGTCGGCTCCGGGACTGAGTCGGTCGTAAGGTATGGCTACGGATGTCTCTCGGAGGGGTGTCCGACCTGGATCGGAATCGGGCTCTTAGTCCTTAGTATAGTGCACTGAGCGTGTGCCCCGGACCTGTAAATTAAATGCTGCTAGCAGGTTTGCAGCACTGATAGTGCCACCCACACAATCAGCCTTTCAAAGGTGTCTCAGGCCTGCCACTACATTGTCTGCATACAGTTTTTACTGCCATATCGATCTGGCAAGTGGCCCCACTTGCCAGGCCCTAACCTTCCCTTTTCTTACATGTAAGGCATCTCTCAGGTGGGCCAAGGTGCCCCCCTGGGCAGAGTGCAGTCTTTGTGAAAGGTAGGACAAGTTCTGGTGTGTGTGACATGTCCTGATAGTGAAATACTGCCAATATTGTTTTTTACTTTTGAAAAGCTATCTGTCTCATAGGCTAACATGGGAGATGCTTTATAACATCTTACAAGTATAACTTGCCATTGGGTTAAGATAGAGAAATTGAATTTAGGCTCTATGAACTCAGAATTTAATAACACATATTTTTAGGGAGATGGTTTTTAAATTGTGTATTTGAAAATGCAACTTTTAGAAAGTAGGCATTTTCTTGTTTAACCATTCTGTGTGCCTCTTCTGATTTGTGTATTGACTGTCTGGTTTTGGAGTGACAGGGGATGGGGATATGCATTCACTGTAGAAAGTCACAAGGGGGGTTTGAGGTTTGTCCTGCCTTTCCTGGGTGACTCATAGTTGGGATGAATAGGCCTGGTCTGCATTTAGAGTGGAGGGAGGAGTTTTGACAGAATGTGGTATAACTATCGGGCCCTGACCCAGGACTTTAGAACTCTTTTGGATCAAGGAACCTGCCAAGAGGAGCTGGGGAAGCTGTGAGGAGGAATTACCACTTTGCTTGATGCTTTGCTGTTTTTCCTGCAGTATCTGCTTCTATCTTGGGCAGAGAGAGGACTGGGCTGAACTTTCTGTAATTGCTTTATTTGAGTTTCTCCAAGGGCTTGAGATAGAGCTTGCCCCCTGTTCAAGAAGACTCAGGAACAGCAAAGGCTGGAAGTTCATCTGCTATCAGCACTGGGAGCTGTGTGTTTTGTGCTGCAACAGAAAAAAAGCAACCCAACACCATCAAGGACACCGCTGCTAACTCTGTGGCCAGAAGGCACTGCAGAGAACACCGCAGCGCTTCCCATCACAACCCTGGTCTCACCGACAACACCCTCCGCCGCTGCCACCGAGCCACTGCTTGCTCTGTGACCTGTGTGCACCGTACTTCACACTGCCTCGCTTCACACCTCCACTCTGGTATCCCCTACGATGCAGCTCCACACCGACATTAACCCAGCTGCTTGCACCATGGTTTGAGAGCACACGCCTCATGCCACACCCAACCTTGGCCTACCAATGATGGTGCCATCGACTCTGACACTGCTTCATTCTTGGTAACCTGGTGTAAAAAGAAGGAAAATTAAAATCTTAATATTTCTGCCTCCCAGGTCATGGACCCTTGCTGTGGCTCTTCAGCTCTTAAAATCAAGCTTTTAGGCCCCTTCTCACCAGAACCACACCCCTTGCTATGAAAATCTGCGCAAGCTGCCGGCAGCCAATATTTCACACAGAAGAATTAACAGCCTACAGGGGACTGCCAGCAGGAAACTCCAGCCCGCCCTTCCTCAATGCCTGGCCTGCTCTTCGCACCATGCCAACTGCCGCCTGTGACTTTCTCCTTGCTCTATGCGATCCTCTCCAATGTGAAAGGGATTTTTGGCACACAACTTGAGAAGGTAACCCTTCACCGGGCTAATCTGGGACTGTATCTGACGTGCGCTCCATCGCAGTGGGCCTGAACTTTTGCCTTTGCACTGGGCCAACGTGAGCAGATTGCCATGGTTGGGGCTTTCTGCTTTTAGGCACCATATTGCAGTTTCTTCTATAAAATTGAATAACTCTGGATCTACTGATTGGATTTTTGCCATTTTCATATTGTTTTATTTATTAAATTAAGCTCTATTCTAACCTGGTGCAGGAGTGGCTGCTGGTACTGTGAAGAGGCGGGCGGGGGGAGGGGTAACACAAAAAAAGACAAATAAAAAATAAATAAAACTGCCCTTATCTGCTCCGATCCTCGTGTCTATGTAGGAACCTGATGCATACTGCTCAGGCTCCCAATCCCAGTGCTGCTCAAATGCTGGGAACTGCATTCCCAGCATATGAGCAGCACTGGGATTGGTCTGAGTGCCTTGGTTTGGCGCTCAGAATTGGACTGGGAGCCAGTGGTGGTTTCTCCACCCAGCTGTACATCACAGCTAGGTGGAGAAAGGCTAAACGTGCATGACTGTTTGGTTGACCCTCCAGGGCTGTCCAAACCATCATGTGCATTTAGCAGTGTCCACCACTCTTCTCTACTCCCTGGTGCTGCAGCTGAAGTGTCACTGTGGCTGTCCCTGCCCTTCCTACGCCTGGCACAATGCAAAAGAAATGATAATGAAAACGTTTTAATATTATTTTATTTGTCCTTGCCTCTGTTGGCTTTCAGAAGTGGGGGCGACGCGCCTCAGCCATAATGGAGGAGCCACCTCTGACCTGGGATATTTCTGTGTGATGTTTTCACTGTTTTACCGTTTAAAGTGTTGCATGAATACTTTACACATTGCCTTTAAATTAAACCTCACTGCCCTGTGCCAAGCTTACAGGGGGTTGAGCGCAGGTTAATTTGTAGGTGGCTTGTGGCTTACCATGACTAGGATTGTGGTTACTGCTTCACCAAGGAACACGCCCCAGTTAACGAGTAATCGAAATTCTAACACGTAGCTGAATGATTTGTTATCTGGAAGTGGCACCAGAACACCACCCTTCCAAGTACTAAATCTGTATTTATTCCAAAAGCCCAATTAGAGATTTGGTGATATTCAGTAATATGTTACTGTTAGAACTGGGGGTCTCTAGTTGGCAGAGGTAGGTACCTTTGACCAAATAGGGACCCTTGCGTCTAAGTCAGGGAAAGGGGATTACACTACTGGATAACCCCTGCTCACCCCCTTGGTAGCTTGGCACGAGCAGACAGGCTTATCTCAGAGGCAGTGTGTTAAGCATTTGTGCACACATACATTAATACAGTGAAAACACTACAGATGGACACCACACAGGTTTTATAAAAATAGGTATTCTTTATATAGACTTAACACAAGACCACAAACGACAAAAATCCACAATACTGTACTCACAATTGAGTTAAAGATAGTAGAATTAGCTTAGTTCAAGTTGATGGTAAATGTGACACAGTTCTCACAAAAGTACCTGGATGCTTAACTCAAAATAAACAAAAAGCTTGTCAGTTCTTGCTTCGGGGGAGATGATGTGTCAAGCCTCAATGCTTGCACAGAGTAGGGGATGCGTCTTGATCCTTACCAGAGAGGAGTTGATGCGTAGGTTCTCGTGCTGCAGCCCGGTTGCGATGCGGCAAGATGGCGCCTCGATGCGACAATCCGGTGTGATGCAATAAGATGGCGCCCTTGATGCGACGACGTTGAGATGATGCGGCATGCCTTGGCAGCCTTGCGGTGACTCTGTACTTTGGAGCCGCGACAGGCCCTACAACACTCTTCTCTGATGATGCGACTGCGACCCTCATGGTTACGACGTGCTTCTCCGGTGATGCGAAAGCAGACAGCTGCAACGAAGGCATGCTTCTGGGAGATGAAGCGACGGCACGCTTCTCCGGCGATGCGATGACTACAGCTGCGGCGGCGACACGCTTCTTCTTGTTGCGTCGCGCTTCCAGCTCCCAACAACACAAAGGCTTCTGCAGATAGAATTCCCAGCAAGGAAATTCAGGGGGGAGCTGGTGGTGAAGTCTGTTGTCCCTGAGACTTCAGCAGGAGGCAAACACAAGTTCAAGCCCTTGTAGAAATATTCTGCAAGATGATGAAGTGCACACAAAAGTTCCTTCTCCTCTCCTTGGCACTGAAGACACCACTGTAGGCCAACCCAGCAACACAGCACACTAACAGGGGAGCAGTCCACTCCTACAGCTTCCCTTTGTTCTTCTCCTTGGCAGAGGTTTCTTCTTGTTGTTCCAGAAGTGATCTAAAGTCTTGGGGTCTGGGTCCCCATATTTACACTACTATTCTCTTTGTTCTCTGAAGGCAGAGAGGCCTTTGCCTAGTCCAAACCAGTTCTAGTCAGTCCTGGAGCACGTTGTTGACAATACTCCTTCTTTCCTTTCACAGGGTAGGCCAGGGACATCAGACGCACCACAGGAGGTGTAGCCAGCATTGTGGAGGGAAGGCGCAGCCCTATTTAGGTCCCAGGTGCAGCTCCTCCCCCCATCTTCATGCAGATCTTTCTATTCAGCCGTGTGCTGACTCACCCTCTCCCCTGGAATCCCCCAGCCCCTGTCACTCACAGAACCAGGCACACAATACACAACCTAGCAGAGACAGGCTTGGACAGTTAAGCAAGAAAATACCTACTTTCTAAAAGTGGTATTTTCAAACACAGAATGTTAAAAACAACTTCACTAAAAGATGTATTTTATCATTCTGAGTTCAGGCATACTAAACTCGAATTTCTACCATGTTCCCTAATCAGTTAGGATTATAAAATGTAATAATCAAACTGCCCATTCTGGCCTATGGGGAACAAGTAGCCTCGCAATTGTGAAAAACAAAAATGGCAGTAATTCACTATTAGGACATGCCACACACACCTTATACTTACAATGCACCCTGCCCTTGGGCCTACCATAGGGGTGTCTGATATGAAGATAGGGGAAGGTTTAGGGACTGGCAAGTGGGTGCACTTGGTCAGTCAGCATGTCAGTGCCAGACTGCACATAGGCACACTTTACAAGCTGCATCTGTGGGTGGCACAACCAGTGCTGCAAACCCACCAGCAGCATTTGATTTACAAGCACTGGGTACACATGGTGCACTGTACTAGGGTCTGACAAGTAAATCAAATAACCTTATCATCAATTTAACATAGGGAGCACTTGCACTGTGGCACTGACTGGCAGTGGCACAGTGCCCAAAGTATCTATACCAGCAAAACATATGAAAAATGGAGGAGGCAATCAGAAAAAATGGAAGGGAGACTCAAGCCAATGGTACCAGGTCTAACAGTTACTGAATCGCTATTTGGGTTTGATGAAATAAAGAGTTAAGTCAGTCAGAAAGCTCTATTTCCATTTCTGAGTCTTACTGACAGTAAAATGGTTTTGTACATAGGGACCTAAATGCCTCTCCTTTCATCCTTTGACATAAGAAACAGGATAATGAAGTATCTTATTAATCCGAGAGTAGCATTATGCTACCAGTGTTTTAATGTGTTAAACAACAGATCTTAAGTTGTGGTCTCATTTACGCCTGTGTTACTAAAATGGATGCAAAGAGTATTTTTTGCCATTTTAGCCCTAACAGTGATTTGAAGCATAGGGCAATTTAGATGTTCACGTTTGTGCTCAACCTAATCTCTGTCTTCTAGCTGGTGGTAACTGCAGGAACAGAGTAAGAAAATCTCCTGATTTCCCCTATTCCTCTCAGTTCCCCTCTCCAATTCCCACAAAATTCCTTTGTTGTAAGAGGACCTACTGTATATACCTACCTCTAGCTTGGAGCAGAAGGGTGTGAAATAGGGAGAATTGCACACCTAGGGCAAGGAGAACCCTGACTATGAATAATCATGAATACGTTACCTCCTCTTTCACTTCTTCCACGGTCCAGTCCTCCTTGCACAGAGATAAATACCAATTTCCTCTGACAACTAATACACGTTTAGATGATAAATCATGATTTAAATGCCGAATGTAATTCTTTTTTTAAAAACATTTCTGAATTCAAATTAACACTCCTTAGAAACAGAAGAGAATAAAGTTGCGGAAAAGCATCCTGGGCAGTTAGCCGTAATACCTTATTGGTAACGCTAAACAAGAGTATGGGCAAGATGTACTCCTCTGACTCTGGCTGAAGAGGTAGCTACTCCCTTAGTAGATCTGCCTAGAGCTTCAGAGGGAATTCTCTTGCCTGAAGTTCAGTAGGGTGTAAAAACAGCTTTCTTTACCCATCTAGTGATTGCGGATCAGAGGGTTTAAAATCCTTTATGCTTTAACAAAAAGTACCAAACAAAGGAATGGATGACCTAAAAGAGGCTTTCTTTTTAGGTTAAGTATCGATGCTCTCCTAATATCTAAAGGTCAAGATTTGGCATGGTTTACTTCATTCCTCAGAAATCAAACTCAAGTCGTGGTACTAACTCTCTCCACCAGCAAGCTCATGGAATTTCCTGTAGCATCCCGCAAGGCACCTCCCTGTCATCCATTCTTTTTACATCTACATCTACATCTACATCCATCAATTGATTGTTTATTAATTCACTGATTAATAAATCTTATGGCTGTTCTACCCTTTCTTACAACAGACAACACCCAGATCCTCCTTCAATCGGATCAGCTCAACTGGGTCAGCCATGCAGTTACTTAAATGTCCCATCACTGTTAAACCCTGGATGTCAGTTAAGTTTTTTGTAACTGCATGCTATCAAGAGAACTGCTTGTGGCTGGTAAAACTCCAAATATTTGGAATCATGCTCCATGGACAGCTGTTTCAGTCCTCTTGCCATCACCATTAACCTCAGTGAAATCGCTGTGGTTTGCCTAGATTCCCAGTCATCTATGATGTCCCAGCTTAAGGCGCTAAGCACATCCAGATTTTTTACAAAAAAAAGCACTTAGGATTTCCCCCCCCAAATCTGCATGACTAAGTTATTGTCTCCTATTTTTTTTCAAGGCTGGACTACTAAACTGTCCTCCTCCCGGGTCTCCTCGATGTGGCCCTGTCCCACCTGCAATGAATACAGAATTTTACTATATTTGTGGCTAGTGCTTGGAGAGAAAACGGCCACATTACTGAGACTTGTATTCTTTTGCATTGGCTTCCTGCAAAGCAGACATTTACTTACAAGACCTTATGTACAGGGTTTTTTTTATAGACAACAAGGAACTCCCTTGGCGTCCTGGTTTTCCATGTACGGCAGATTATGCAGATTTAAGCACCTGTCAGGCCCAAATATCTAACTGAAGTGTTAGCCAAAAGAAAACGCAATTTTAAAGTGAGAAAAACTGAAGACCAATTTTCCAGAGGCTTTTTGGGATGTCTCAGAAGTGCCTTTAATGCTAGAGGGAGATCCCAAGCCAGTAAAAGAGATAGTGAAGGAGGTTTCTTCAAATGAAAACGTCTGAACAATCATGAAACCAAATTTTCAATGCCACATGGAGACATTGCTGGTTCAAGTTTCCGCCCATTGGACTTTAAGAGTGGAAAAACATTACTCATATTGATATCCTTCTGTTAGGACATCTAAAATAGAACAAATAATTCACAAGTAACAGCATACAATCCATTCTTGAAACACCACTGAATATAATATTGCCAGTGGTGTTCATAAGAAGATCTTGTACAGCACCTACTACTTGCGTGAATACAGACAGTCACTTCTTCAGAACAACTCAGTCTTTTGAGGAGTACCTTTGCACTCTCTAAGCCATCACTTTTAGGTGGTTTAAAGATGTCTAACAAAGAAGTGGCCACAGGAGAGGCTATAGGAATCCTGCTAGTCTCAGAGGAGGGCTCTCTGCAAGCAGTTGTATTCAGATGAACCATAATCTGAGTAGCCAAAATAGTGGTTCCAGAATTACCAGTGATCACTCTCTGTATCTTCTCCACTTCAGAACTCCAGGGAGGTAGTAAATCAGAGGGAAAACATAGATCATCTCTAGTCTAATCTTTCTGAAAAATAGTTCTTGAATAAATTGGGAAAGCAGAGCATCTGTAAAGAGGACTAACAGCAGCATCCCAAGCTCAGACTTTAGATACTGAAAGTTCATCAATATGAAGATGAACATGCCCTCATAAAGGAAGTACTTAACCTAGGAAGTCTGCCATTGTATTCTCTAAAGCCACTAGATAAGATGATCACATAGAAACTATATTCTGGTCTATTCACAGCATGAGGAAAGAAGTTAACTGTGCTAGACTGCAACATCTTGTAACCCCTGGCCATGTATCTATGCCTTGAACACATTGTTTTCTCTTATTACCGGAACTGCTTGATTCCACAGAAGAGAAGCAAAGGTGTTTAGGGCTCATAATATTGCTATCAAATCTCTTGAGTTGAATAACAGTGTGCTCATCCTATGATTATCTGCCATGTGTTCCTCTTGTGTCCAGAGTGGCTGTCCAACCTACTGCATTTGCAGATGTAGTCACAATTGTGGGTGTTATAAATGGGGGTCTCTAGTTGGCAGAGGTAGGTGTCTTTTTCCAAGTAGGGACCCTTCTTCCTAGTCAGGGTAAGGGAGTTACACTCCTAAAATAACCCCTGCCCCTTGATACCTTGGCATGAGCAGTCAGGCTTATCTCAGAGGCAGTGTGTAAAGCATTTACACATAATCAGCAGTAATACAGTGAAAACACCACCAAAGGACACCACATCAGTTTAGAAAAATATCCAATATTATATTTCCTTAAAACAAGACCAGGGTTGCGGTTTGAGATACGGACAGTGCCCTCTGCGATGCCTTCAGCACATGGAGCCAGCGACGGACTCGGAGATGGAGTCAGGGGCTTTCCCCCCTCTGTGACCATGGTTCCAGAGGCGGTACCCAGAGGTCAGTGAAGTCTTTCCAGTCCCTGAGACTTCAGAACAGGATGCCAGCTCTATTTCAAGCCCTTGGGGATGTGGTAAATAAAATATCACGCTCTCAGACTTTTAAATATTATCAATAGGATCATGCATAAAGCAAGAGGCTGAGTCTGTGGTATCAGATACATAAAGGGCTTTATTCCAATAACTCGAGTCAAAGGGAGAATATCTCCATCACCAAAAAGGATCTGGACGGGGCTGAAAAGTATTCTCAATATTCTCAAAACATTATTCACAGAGTACAGTATATATACATTTCTCAATTGTACGTAAGCAAGAGAGCAAGAGAGAATGAGATAAGAGCATGTGGGCGTGTAAGTAGGCGTGAAGGTGGGCGTCCATGTGGGCGTCCACTTGATGATAATGGGTAAATTGTCATGTGTGGGTGGATACCTGGAGATGATTTCGCAATGTCAGCAGAAATACTTGGCAGAGATGCGCGTGCAGCAGCATGACGTGTGATAGACGTGCAACTAGAGGGTGAAAGGGACTTGACATTTAGCTCTACATGTGGAGACAAAAGTCTGGGGTTATGTCAACCTAATCCCAAATCATATCTAATATCCTATGTTTAAAGAACTGTGTTATCCACAAGGGAAGGGCTCTCGGACAGAATCTATTCTATACTGACTGTGTGTGCGTGTACAAGCGTCTAAGTGTCTATATGAGATGCAAGGGGCAGAAACTTTCCATGGTAACAGGGCTATGAATTACTTGCATGAGGACAGAGAGGCCGGGCCTTTTGCTTGGTAGCTGGAAGAATGTTTACTTAAACTACTAGACAGGAATGCATCGGCTGAGGAGCAAAATAGATAATTCGAAGGTGAAATACAGCTCTTGGCAGAGAATAGGCTGATGTCAGGCTTCGTGAGCCGCGCAGAGAATGAGACAAAGTTCATGGTCACAGATGCAAGCTCAAGCTGAAGCTGTCAGAGGCAGAGAGCAGGGAAAGGCTTTGAGGACAGAATCGGGCCTACTTGCCTGAACTGTAAAAATGGAGTAACTTAGCCATATAAAGTCGGTGGCCTTTCATACTTAGGAATCGAATATCCAGCCCATTCATGGCGGATCTGACAGAGGACATGTTAACGGTGGACGCACATGTGTTTGCGTCTTCGAAACTGGAACTGGAGGGAACATACATGTACTTGTAACATGCATATAGAACCGTTGGGGTCCAAGATAGGGGACATAACTGATCAGGGAAATCCACATTTCCACATTCCCTCCTTGTCCCCTACTTGCCCGTCAAGAAACATCAATCTTCATTAATCCATCGATTTGCTCATATAGCATCATTTGTTCTTCTTTCTTCTTCCGTGATCTTGAATGAAATCTTGGTGGTGGAATACACGATGTGGCACACAGACCACAGATCGCTGGTCCACATTGTAGACATAGACAGCAACTGAATAGTATGAGAAGGCCAATACCTAGGAAGGATAGGACCCTCCATCCAAAGGTGGATAATACACTCCAAAACCAACCGGACCAAGTCCAGGTGCCTGGATTCTGGTGTATCTGGCTTACAATCTTATGAAGGCGAGTTATGGCTTTATATACAGATGGCGAATTTTCTGGTATGAAAAATGCAATGGCTTGATCCGATGACCCTACAAGCTCCGCCCCTATCGGCCAGGATAACGTCAAGGACAAGACTATTTTGAAGCACAACAATCCGCATAGCAGACTGCTCTTCTGTTAAATTGCCTAAGGCGGAAATAGTTTCGTTCACTACTGCTTCAAGGGTTCTGGTTAATCTACGTATCAGTTTACTATTGGTAACTGTACCTATATAGGGAAAGAAACCTTTATTGAAATCTGTGTATTTTTCCCATGCTGTTTCAGTGTAATTGACAATTGGGAGATCTCTCTGCTGTCTATTGTGTACTAAATGAGTATTTCTATGAGAATCAGGAGGAGCTAGGAAAACAGGTGGTAGGAGGAATGCTATGTAACAGGTACCGTCCCAATCTAGAGGTAAGCGTATATATGCGGTCTGGCCACATATAAAGTAGGAATGACGAGAAGCTCTAAATGTAGACTTGCCTTGATCACTGAATTTTATTACAGTGGTGCATTTACTATGGCCCATGTGTATGGAGCCATTCTTTCTTATACATAATTCCTCTTTTACTGGGAATACGGACATGGCGGGCAAGATTGGTGTAGCTTCAGATTCAACGTTCAGGATCATGAGGTTAAGTGTAAAATTACCTAATCCATATACTTCATTTCTTAGATCAGTTCCTGTTCTTTTGGGAAGTCCCTCCTTGTTAGGGTAGCAGACTTTAAGCAAAACTAAGTTTAGGTTTCCCCATACCCAGTTGTCTTGATAAACGGCGGAATTCGAATCTAGGGAATTAATCAAACTAAACCATGCTCCACAGGAGCCATTGTGTGTGAACGGATAGAGAATAAAGGGGCAAAACTCCCTTATAGTTCTGATAGGGGGGGAGTCGGCCACAGACCCAGCAGTCTGTAGTATTGCTAGTCTGATGTGAATGGTGCAGCATCTGAATAAAGGTATTGTTGCGTAAGGCAAGTCGATATGATAGCTCATAGGATGGCAGATCACTAAATGTGTGCTTTATGGTATCATTAGTGGAGGAGTGTAAAAGTGAGGCAATAGGAGGAAAAATAGCATGTAGTATTAAGCTGATACATATTATCGTGATGCTCTTAAGATATTGAAAAATTACAGTCACTATACATCTATTTGCTTCTTATCTAACTCTCTTATTTTTGCTTTATGTTATTGTCCAAGATCTTATGCGAGCCAGAATACATGTTCAACCGCTTCACCACCTAGTGGACTTAATTGATCAAACGGGTTCTGACTTTTTGAATCAAGGTTTAGCTTTGTGGAAACTTCTGGGCATTCTCCTCTAGAAAATGTTGTTCAAAATCCAAGTTCAAAGTTTTTTTTCCTTTGTAAAAGAGTGGTGAAGGTGCACTTTGACTTTAACGGCCGTCCCCGTGGTCCAGAGCACTGACTTCGGCGCCTGTCATCCAGGAGCGATGGAGTATTCTTTGACCTGGGTGTTGTCAGGGAAGGCGGCAGCAACCTGCGAACAACAAGAGAGTAGTGCAGACATCAAGGAAGCCAGGTAATCTGTCAGCATGTTACTGTCAACATAAGTAATCTTTTAGGCATTGTAGTGCCCACATATTTTGGTGGTCTACCAAAGACCACTTCATAGGGAGATAAGCCTGTTCTAGAATGAGCTACAATTCGCATGTAAAAGAGGGCAACCGGCAGGGTTACCATCCAGTCTATACCTTTGTCTGCGCAAATTTTTAATGTCTGATTATGTCTTTCTACAAGGCCTGCTGCTTCAGGATGTCGCACACAATGGAATTTCCAGGTATACCCTAACAGAAGGGACACCTGCTTCATTAGTACCAGGACATATTTGTAACCTCTACATCTGTTTATTTGGATATAATCCATTTGGAGCACTTCAAAAGGGTGGTCAGGTGGATGGAATCCACCTTGTTCCATCGGAATGCCTTTACCTGCATTGAATTGGCAACAGATCATACATGTTCTGACCTTTTGTTTCGCTGCTGCACGCAGGTGCTTGTTGAACCATATATTCTGTAAGCTATCTATCATTGCTTTCTCTCCTAAGTGTGCAGGACTATGTGCGGTATTTATAATCACTTGTACCATGGTATCAGGAAGAAACCATGTGGATTTGCCCTTTGTCATCCAACCTTGATCAGTCAGTACCCCTCCTTGTTCCGATCATTTCTTTAATTCGTTTACAGTAGCATGTGTCTGAATGTCTTGTACATCCCTGGAAGGATCCCTAACTGTCATGGCTTTGGACAGTGATAGTATCTGTGATTTTGTCATGTCTAGTGGGGTCTGAGCTGTCTGTTTAGCAGTTCGGTCTGCCAGATCATTGCCTTGGGAAATGGTATCTGTGGCTCTAGTATGTGCTTTACATTTTAGGATAGCTATGGCTGTTGGTAAATGTATTGCTTCCAGTAGGGCTTGAATAAGGGGGCCATGCTGTATCTTGGCCCCATGAGAGGTCAAGAAACCTCTTTCTCGCCAGAAAATCGGTGTAAATGTTTACTCTCAGGTGCTTAGCTCTTATGCACGCTTGTGTCAGGGCGATGAGCTCTGCTGCTTGTGCTGACAATATGTCTATTCTTTTAGTCTCTATTATTACAGTATCAGCAGTCACTGCATATGCTGCCACTAATTCTCCCGCCCCTGTCCTCATGCATGAGCCGTCAACATATAGTGTTAGCTCGGGGTCTGGGAGTGCAACATCTGTCAAGTCTTGTCTTGGTTTAGTCACGGTATGTATTACTTCAACACAGTTGTGTGGTGAAACGCTTTCTGTACTGGAGGGCAAAAGGGTAGCGGGATTCAGTATGTTGCATCGTCTGATCTCTATGTGTGGTTGAAATAACGTCAGCTCATAATCCGTCAGTCTAGCTACAGTCAGGTGTTGTGTTTGTGTCCGGTTCAAGAGAACCTCTACTGCGTGTGGTACTTGTACTGTCAGAGGGTGGCCCAGCACTATCGAGTCACTTTGTCTTATGGCTAAGGCCATTGCTGCAACTGATTTTTGGCACGCAGGCACAGCCTGTGCTACTGGGTCTAATGTACTAGAAAAATAAGCACAGGGCTCGTGTTTTCCTGCATGATCTTGTGTTAGGACAGATAGTGCTGTTCCATCCCGCTCTGTCACAAAAACATAAACGATTTGTTGTAATCAGGGTTTGCTAAAACTGGTGCTTGACATAAAGCTCTCTTTAATTCTTCAAATGCCACAGTGTGTTCTTGTGTCCAAGGGAGGACTTTAGTAGAAGCTGTATTAGGGGCTTGGACTAATTCCCCTGAAAGATCACAATAAAACATGAGAAAAAGGGGAAAACACCATACCTATTTCCTTGGCTTAATTTCTAAGGGGGCTAATTTCTAAGGGGCTTAATTTCTTAAGGGGCTAGCGGGAAGCGAACCTCCTCAGGGGCCACCCTGTGTCTTGACAATACTATTAATCCCTGTGTGTAGCTACTGGGCGTAAGCAAAATTATAGGAGATACACAGCGTATGTGAAACGGCGAGAAATCCTTCAAATTAATGTACAAACCTCATTGTGTTAGCTCATAAGCTAGCCAAATGACATCTCATATGCAAATGTCCCTATTACATGAACCTACACCAACCTGAAGTCAATATTAATGCTAGGAGGCCCTAATAGGAATGCTAAATTACCTAAATATTCGGAAAACCAAGTTTAAGAACAGTTGTTAATGTTGATAATTAATAATTTATCTGCTAAAGAAATCAGTCAATGTGCAATAATTTCCACCTATACAATAAATAGCCTAATTCAAAAACAAGTCAACTTTTGGGGCCACCACTCACAAGAATGAGCTTACTAAAGCAAAACTTTAAAAAGGAAATTCTGTCAGATATTTTCTCATTACCCTAAATACCGGGCCTCATTTGTCACTCTGTGGTGGCAGTCCTTATTTAAAACAGGCCTTCAAGAGTTAAGATGCAAGTGCACAGATCATAATTGTTCCTTAATGTCCAATCTGGAAACACATGACCGAGGCTGCCTGTCTATAAGAGAAAGGCAGTTATGTGAAAAATATTTTAGTCTTGCATAGCCTTTTTCTTTTGTTTCATTCATCTCCAACACCAATTAGACATACACTGATAACGTGTTGTCTGCTATTTTGACAGCATGATAATGGTAATATCATGTCTGTGAAATTTAGTAATTGTGCCAAGCCATCAGTATACCGGGCACAGAAAGCATAGATAATTACACTAACATATATAAATGAGCAGCGATGCGTAATTACAGTACCTACAGCTCAGATGCGAACATTCTGGCCTGCTTAATTTGTCAGGCTTATAATCAATAACTTATTTACCTGCCCTATACAACCCCATCTGGCAGTGGGTCATCCCAATGATGACCGCGTCAAGTCTGACACACAGGATCAGCAACAATAATCAAAAAATGACGAACACACGAACCTGTCTCTTTTTTTTTTTTTTTTTTTTTTTTTTTTTTTTATAAAAATGTGCTATGCTTCTTTGTACACAATGTACCCTCATGTCCTAGTCGAAGATGCATCTCACATCTTTCCTCACAGACCCGTAACCACTGGATCATTTATCCAATGCAACTGGTGGCAGCTTGTGGCCACAATTCAAAAATGTCTGAATTTGAAAATCGTTTTTATATAGGCACATAGCCCTTAAAATTCCAAGCAAGAGCAACATTTTACTTTCTGACCAGAAGCAATATAACAATTGCTAAAAAATAAAACAAATCTTCTCCATAGACATTTCCTCGGGGCACTTGTTTTGCACAGAATAGAACAAGGGAATCTTTCTCGACTTACATTTCTCAGCTGCCCTGTCTTATCAGAGAAGTTAAAAATAGCCCCTCAGCGCGGCCTGAGCCTGGGCTGCCAGCCATCTTTTGTTTGTTTTTCCTACTCCTGGCCCCAAGGCTCTCCAGCTGCAGGCATTACACAGATGCGATGTCAGAGAAGCCTTCTAAGCAGTGCCCTGTTCTGCTCCTCTCATCGGCCCCCACCTACACTGGCTACAAGGTCAGAATCTGTCTCCGATTTCTGTATCACATTCTGCTCTACACGGCCCCCACCTTCTCCTCACTCTGAAGCTGTCAAAGACAAAAAGACTACTCAATTCCATAAAAACTGCAATAATTCGCTCAATTGAAAAATTATTTTTACATACAATTTGCACTCAGGGGGTCATAATCTTACCGACTTGACCCAGCACATTGGCTCACTGGACCATCAAGAACACAAACCTGTATTCATGAAAAATTTGCAAATTCGAAATACCCACAATTCTTTTTCCAAGCTAAACTTGTCACTAATTATTTTTCGTTAACACTTTGTACATTAGGGGTGTCATCAAATCACAGGAGTTGCTCCTTCTCTAGCTGCACCCCTCTCAATTTCCTATTGCCAACGTAGTCAAATGTTGGACCATGTAAACACCAGCTATGCGCTGTTCATTTGGTGGGGGGCTCAAGAACCTTTGGGCTACTATGTAATTAATATATGTATTAGAACTGGTCTTTTTACTGGGGCCACTCTTGCTAGGTCCTCTGAAAGGACGGGATAAATACCAGCAACGTCAGTATTTCTTTTTCTGTCAGCCTGCGCTCATTTTACCAGCTCAAATTCCTCCTGTAACATCTCATCCTTGGCTTTTCCAGACTCCAGTCCACTCCTCTCTGCTTCGTGAAACACTTACTCTGACCTTCTATGTGACGCCTTGCGCCAAAAACTCAATGGCATCCTTCCAAGCTGGCCTACATTTTCTCTTTCATAAGAGTGTTTCGTTGTCCATCTACTTGTTCTGCTTTTACTCAGATACCTTCCTCAACTAACACGTTTTCTCGGGCTTTGTCTGAATCCTCCATACTTTTCTCTTCTATTCTGAGCGCTTACTCTGTGCGTCTATGCTATTCTTTACGCCATAATTCAACAGCGTCTTTCTGTGACTGTCTAGCTTTCCTCTTCCACAACTCTTCTTCGACTTTCATGATACATTCGGCATCCCAGGTCCCAGCTACGGGCCATCTCTGACTTTCTGGTAACTCTTTGGTGTAGTCCACCCATAGATCAAGGAATAATATGGCGTCTAAGCCATGCTTGTGAAAAATAAAATGTCCTGTAGTGTCCCTAGGAGGAATAGGAACTGCTTCTTCAAGCACCCCTTTTCTGGTAGTAATCTGTCTTAACTTCGAGAAGAGCGGCATATTGACAACTGATCTGATACTTACTCTTGAACTCACTTAATACGAAAAAAACACAATAATGAACAGTGAACAATGAACAATCATTCATACCACAATATTTGAACACTTTAAACATTAAACATTAAACATTTTAACAACGACCGACAATGATGACAGTCTGCCTAACTAATCACCACGCTGAATTCTTGACAATAACTGAATACTTCGGAATACTTGATATACTGCTAAACAGTACATATACACTGCTAAACAGTGCAGACCGGATTTGTGTACCCAAATCCGTCTTGACCGGCACAACCTATGTGCGCGTCAACACGCCTCCCCGGCGATGGTACTCACCGAGTAGCTCCTTGAAACGGAAGGCCTCAGAGAATGGACTGGACTCGACGACTGCGGACATCGGACCCTCTGGACATCGGGACTTTGAAAACCTGGTGGGCCTCTGTATACCTCAGACGCAGCTCTCTCGCAGGTGGGCTCTGGGTAGACAATCTGCGTTCCTCACCGCCTCGTATGGATGCCTTGTCGCAGTCTGTCCCCTTCGGTGGCCTGAGGGAGTTGGCGGGAAAAACCCGCGACGTGCACGCTTGAAGTCCATCACGGCTATGGAAGGGGGCAAAACAGGACCTTCATCTCCGGCGTGTGGGGAAAGAGATTAAACTGTTCGGGCGCCATTCTGTGGTAAATAAAATATCACGCTCTCAGACTTTTAAATATTATCAATAGGATCATGCATAAAGCAAGAGGCTGAGTCTGTGGTATCAGATACATAAAGGGCTTTATTCCAATAACTCGAGTCAAAGGGAGAATATCTCCATCACCAAAAAGGATCTGGACGGGGCTGAAAAGTATTCTCAATATTCTCAAAACATTATTCACAGAGTACAGTATATATACATTTCTCAATTGTACGTAAGCAAGAGAGCAAGAGAGAATGAGATAAGAGCATGTGGGCGTGTAAGTAGGCGTGAAGGTGGGCGTCCATGTGGGCGTCCACTTGATGATAATGGGTAAATTGTCATGTGTGGGTGGATACCTGGAGATGATTTCGCAATGTCAGCAGAAATACTTGGCAGAGATGCGCGTGCAGCAGCATGACGTGTGATAGACGTGCAACTAGAGGGTGAAAGGGACTTGACATTTAGCTCTACATGTGGAGACAAAAGTCTGGGGTTATGTCAACCTAATCCCAAATCATATCTAATATCCTATGTTTAAAGAACTGTGTTATCCACAAGGGAAGGGCTCTCGGACAGAATCTATTCTATACTGACTGTGTGTGCGTGTACAAGCGTCTAAGTGTCTATATGAGATGCAAGGGGCAGAAACTTTCCATGGTAACAGGGCTATGAATTACTTGCATGAGGACAGAGAGGCCGGGCCTTTTGCTTGGTAGCTGGAAGAATGTTTACTTAAACTACTAGACAGGAATGCATCGGCTGAGGAGCAAAATAGATAATTCGAAGGTGAAATACAGCTCTTGGCAGAGAATAGGCTGATGTCAGGCTTCGTGAGCCGCGCAGAGAATGAGACAAAGTTCATGGTCACAGATGCAAGCTCAAGCTGAAGCTGTCAGAGGCAGAGAGCAGGGAAAGGCTTTGAGGACAGAATCGGGCCTACTTGCCTGAACTGTAAAAATGGAGTAACTTAGCCATATAAAGTCGGTGGCCTTTCATACTTAGGAATCGAATATCCAGCCCATTCATGGCGGATCTGACAGAGGACATGTTAACGGTGGACGCACATGTGTTTGCGTCTTCGAAACTGGAACTGGAGGGAACATACATGTACTTGTAACATGCATATAGAACCGTTGGGGTCCAAGATAGGGGACATAACTGATCAGGGAAATCCACATTTCCACAGGGATACGCAGCACAAGTTCAGAAAGTTCACTCTAGTGCTTTCACTGCCCAAGGCAGAAGCAGCAACTGCAGGTCAACCCATTAAAGCAACAACACAGCAAAGGGGCAGTACTCCTCCTAGCAGGTCTTACAGCTCTTCTTCTTGGTAGGTTCCTTGATTCCAGCGAGTTCTAAAGTTCTGGGTTTGGGTCTAAATATTTATACTGTATTTCTCTTTCTTTTCTGGGGCAGAGAGTTTCTGTGCCCTGCCTAAACCAGAACTGTCCTCTCTGGCCTGGCTTCCTAGCATTATTGTCCAAGGCAGACCAGGCCCATTCAGGTGGAAGGAAATCTCCTCCCACTACTCTAAATGCAGTCTAGGTCTATTCAGCCCAGCCCTGACTCATCAAGGAAAGTCATGACACACCTCAACACCCTCCCCCACCCATGATTGTCTGAAGATAATGTAAACCTTTTATGGTGGTAGACTGCACACCGATGTACTCAATTTATTCCAAACTTTGATGCTCAACTACTTCGGAGCTGTAACGGTGTGCAAGCTTGATCGAGAGTGCACATCCCCAGCCCCTGTCACTCCACAGCCAGACAGTCAATCAACAAACCCAGCAGACGCACACAGTATGGCTAAGCAAGAAAATACCTAGTTTCTAAAAGTGGTATTTTCCAACCCAGAAGACAAAAATCATATTTACTAAAAGATGCATTTTCATATTCTGAGTTCAGGCATACTAAACCCGATTTCCCTTACTTGTCGCAATGGGAAGATATGCTTATAAGATACAAGTAAGCTCCCATTCTATTCCATGGGACAGATAGCTTTTCCATTGTGAAAAATGAAATACATTGTAATTTAGGACCAGGATGTCACACACACCAGTACATGTCATGCCTTTAATATACATGGCAGCCTGCCAACAGGGGTACCTTGGGCCTACCTTAGGGAAGATTAGGGCCTGGCAAGTGGGTGCAATTACCAGTTCGACATGGCAGTTACAAACTGTGCTCAGACACTGCAGTGCCTTTCCTGTAGGGGGTGACTTAAAAGCAGCTCTCTGAAGTGCACAAGAATCCCTTTTAACCCAATCTTGTCCACCAGGCTATTTGTGGGGGGTAAACCAGTGCTTTGTGTGTGGATAGGACAGTACCTATTGAAGTGTACATTCCTCCCTGTCCAGGAAGACCTATAGGAATGCAGATGAGTGCTCAGAGTACAGGCGAGCCTCACCTTACTGTGTTTGTGGCTGTCTAGGTCGAATGCACAAAGTTTAGCCGCCAGCCAACCCAGACATTTATTTGAGACAGGCCGTCAGGCACATTATGCAATAAGTACATTTCTAAAACAATAATGTTAAATCCAGATTCACCAGTAAGGAGGATTTATCATTACTATTCCAAAGATATGGAAAATGAAAAAGACACTCCTCTCTGGTCAGGAATTGCAGCTTAAAAGTGTATTAAGGAGGGGTAGGACTCACACTAGGGAAAATGAATTAGACTGTTTGTCATTACCAGGACATGCACCTTTTGCTTACATAGCACCCTGCCCTTCGGGTTATATGGAGCATACCTTAGGGGTGAATTATGGGTAGAAACAATGGAGTTTAAGGCCTAGCAAGTAGTTTTAAATGGCAAGTCGAAGTGGCAGTCAACTGTTCACACAGGCACTGCAGTGGTGAGCCTGAGACAGGTTTGAAAAGCTACTTTTGTGGGTGGCACAATTAGTGCTACAGGCCTACTAGTAGCATTTGAAATACAGGACCTAGGTATATGGTATACCATTTTACAAGGGAGGTACCAGTACATCAAAAGGCCATTCATCTATACACCAAATTAATCATGTTTAGGGGAGAAGCACAGGCACTTTAGTTCTGGTTTGAAGTGGTTAATTTGCTCAGAGTCCTAATGCCAACTAAAAGAATCAATCACCAAGACATGGAGGCAAATGGCAAAAAGTCTAGCGGAAGACCACCATAAGGATGACAGGTCTAACACCAATCTATCTAGGTTCCTTCACTCCTTCAGGTATAGTTAGGTCTACGGGCTTCCCTTCCTCCACATCCTCCCTTCATCTCTGTATTCTCTTCAAGTGCAGAGACCGACGTAGTATGGCCCTCAAAGAAAACCAATAACGCAGCATACAGTGTTGAAGTACTCTCACTATCATGATTGTCAGCATGCTTATTACTCAGGTGCAAACTACATTATTTATAGTGATTCTTCATATTAAAACATGCCTTTGGTGATGCTCCCAACTCTGCCTACACCTCCGTAGGAAGAACACTCTATTGCAGGAACTGGACTGAAGCCACGGTCCTCCTGGATTGCTGCATTGGGAGTCACAGTGTGCACCTCCTCTCCAGCCCCACTGGACTCATTGGCAGTGCTCTTAGAAAGTTTCTTCTCCTCCGCATTGCCAGTGCCTTCCATTCACATTGGCCCCTTCACATCCTTAAGGCACCCTTGCACTGCATCTCCGCTCTCCTTCTCTGTGTACTGGAAGCCACCGTCCTGTGTTGGCTCTCCTATGGTATCCCAGAAAAAATACACCTCCTCCAAAACATCGACCTGTCTCTCTAAACACTGGCATCTGCCATTTATTTTCGAGCATGCTCCAGAGAGCCTGTGACATCAGTTTGAGCGTCTAGCACTGTGCAAACCTTATTACTGGGGTAAGCAGTGTTGGCCATCTTGAATTCCTTGGGTATGATCGCCTCCGGACCACACAAATCTCTTACTGAGAGATCTGGGAAACCAGTTTTGTAATTTTCCTTTAATAATTTTTTCCAAGGATGCTCTCTCACTGCTCTATGAAATAGCTGGCACTCTGACACTGGCTGAACATAAGAGAAGAACAGTTCCTATTGCTAAACCTCAATTTCAGGTGCTTGAATCTCTGTTGCAGCTCATTCGTCAGGTGAGAGTCAGGTGCAAACTTGCCTCTATGATATTCAGGATCATCGTGATGCTCTTACATTTCTTCTAAGCAGGAACATTTTGCCTCAGTTTAAAAGATTATATTCACTGATGCATTTACAGTCTTTTGAATCTTTTTTGGGGATAGGACAATAATTGATAGGTAAAGTTCCTTATCTGTGTACTGCTGCTTAGCAGCACACTTGCACCCATCCATTCTGTTCAAATGACTAAAAATAGAAGAATACCCAGCTGAGCTAAGGCTTATCTGCTGTCAGATGTTCTCATCTCATGAAACAGATGTAAATCAAAAAAATTCCTTGTTTGTAGCCTGTGGTTCTGTAATTACAAGAACAGAGGCACGCCTAACTTTGCAAAACAGCCCAGACAGAACGTGCTCACCACAGTGCATAGCTCAGTGAGCAGTCCCATCCAAACACCACAACAATCAAAGCAGGACCTGGTTTAAGACACTTACTGAGTAACTAACCCGCTCAAGCTAAGTTGGCAATTAGACGTTTATGGTATCAGAGTCTTTTTTTTTTTTCTTGTCCTTATAAAAGAAAGAATGTGAGTGGTTTTAAAGCCATACCATAGCGCTCCACTGGACCCAAAAGAGGGGATTTCCTGCCCTGTAGGTATCTTTCCCCCTCAGAGGGTACCTGGGGGCACAGACCGCACGACACTTGGAAGTCAACCAGGATATTATCTTGTCCATGGTTTCTGCATAAACCATCTTCCCAAAAATCTCACTTATTTCATAATCATTGGACTTTTTGTGTGTTCTAGAGACTCACCAAACCCAAATTAATAACCCAATCTTCCCATAATCCCCAAAATCTTGTTCTTTTCTTTGCCTTGCAACCAATGTCCAACTTATGGACTCTTTGAACTGATGAAACCTAGTCTAAGTACTCTGGCAGGTTAGGGGAGATCCAATTTAAGCAGATTTCCCTTCTTGCCAAAAGGATTAAAACAAACAAAAGTGAAGTTTGAGCCTTTGACAATTTGTTGTAAGTATTATCATCAGGAAGAATTCCAAAAATGATTACAACCAGGCTTACCTTAATCTCTTGACCAATTACATCCAAGATTGTCTTACCCACTTGCCTCCAGAAGCCCTGGATTTGAGGACACTGTATAAACATGTGCACATCGTCGGCATTCCGCAGGGAACATTTTGCGCATGACTTCTCTCCACCTCCCAGCTTGGACAGCTTCTTCGGGGTCCAATAGGCTCTGTGGAGTGTGAACAGATGGTTTCTCCTCTATGGTGTAGCCTTGACAACCCTCCACAAAGTGCACAGTGATACTTGCCAGTAAGATGAGTCATCGCAGGAAGGCAGTTCTCTTCTCCAGGGCTCCTCCATGGGTGATGGTGGTGGGTCTTCTTTAATAAACAGCCAACACCATCTAGATACTTCTTTACTTTGAGGGCGAGGAATTCGAAATTTATCCTCTAACTCGTTGTTCAAAATTCAATTTTTGTCCAATTTTGCCGCCCAACAGGAGAGTTGGTAAAAATTTGAATCTAGATAGTTTTTGGTTAGTTTGTGAGATCAGTTCATCCCAAGGCAGTAAATTATTATCTCGGATCAAATGGCCCCATTTCTGAATGCCATTTTCCCATAGAGTGGCAGATAGACTGTCGTTTAGGCAATCCGGGATGCCTGGTGAGTTCCATATAGGAGCATTTAAGCAGTAGTATGGAATTCTAAAAAGCTTTGTCACCTGGAACCATAATTCACAGGCTGACTGTAGCACCATCAATTTGATCTTTATAAAGTATCTGGGGTGACCGAACTTAAACAAGAGTCCATCTCCCCCTTGGGGGACACAGTTTGACATGGCTACAAAGTAAGGTGGAAAACAGGAGGAATCCAAGAGCAAAGATCTTAAGTTCTTAAAATGGAAAGCCCAACAATAAAAGCAGAAGTCAGGACTGGCTATTCCTCCAATTGCTTTCTCACATCTTAATTTCTTCCAAGCGATCCTGACCCCTTTGTCAGCCCAAAGAAAACTATTTATGTCAGACTGTAAGTTTTTTTAAGTAGCCACACTAAAAAATAAAGGAAATGTGTCAAAAATAAAAGTGATTTTGGGCAGAACAGACATCTTAACAAGGTTGGACCGGCCTAGAATTGATAGTGAAAGATTGGACCAAGATCTTAAAAGTGATCTGACCTCTTTCCTTTTAATATCCAGGTTGACTTGGACCAAGTTGTCTAGGTCCTGAGTGATTTGAATGCCTAAATATCTTATTTGATTATGAACTAAAGGCGAGCTAAATTGGCAGTTCCAAAACATGAATTCAGTTTTTTGCGTGTTAATTAAATAACCAGATACCTTCCCGAAATCCTTCAGCAGTTGCTCCAGCTTTGGGAGGATCTCTTGTGATTCTTTTGTAAAGATCATCAGATCATCGGCATATAATGCCAGCTTTTTTACCCAACCCCTATATTCAAATGGAGCGAACAGTTCACTAGCCCTGATGGATTGTGCCAGTGGTTCTATATAAAGATCGAAGAGGATTGGTGACACGGGGCATCCCTGCATAGTACCTCGCTCTAAGCTGACTAAATGAGTTAAGTTTCCATTAACTATTATCCTAGCTGTAGGAGTTTTATAAATATTCCTGATAGTGTTGGAAATCTTGTCTCCTAAACCAAACGCTTGAATTATGTGGTATAAACATGACCAATTCACCTGGTCAAATGCTTTCGCTGCGTTGAATGCAAAGATCGTAAGCGGCAGATTGTTAGCTGAGGTGATATCAACTGCTCCTATCAACTCATGGGTTAAATCATGCAGTTGACGCCCTCTAATAAACCCCCTTTGGTCTAGATGAACTAAATACCCCCTCATGTTATTTAATCTCTCTGCTATAATTTGCGCAAAGATTTTATAATTGCAGTTCAGCAGGGAGATAGGTCTGCATGATTCACACTTTTTATTATCTTTATTGAGCTTTAAAATCAAGGAAACCGCTACCTCATTCCAGGAACTTGGGTTTGGAGAATTATGAGAGAAAATACTATCAAATAATCTCTCCATAACAGGGGCGAGGGTCTCACTGAGAGCAATATAAAACTCGTTGGGGATGGCGTCTAAGCATGCAGAACTACCACTTTTTAGATTTTTTATTGTGGATTTAATTTCCAGTAGTGAAATCTTCCTATTTAACTGTTGTACCTGGTCAGCCGATAAGGGACGTAAGGCAGCTTTCTCCACATAGTTTTTTATTTGGGAAACTGAGGCTTCTAGATCCCAGTGCCGGGAACATGGCGGCAGGCTAGTCTGCGCCGCGAGCTCCCTCTGCACCTCCGTGCGACTGCGGTTAACATATGCCCTGAGCCAAGCATCGATTTACTGAAGGTTTTTGTTCATTAAGGGCTACCTGGTCCTCTCCTCGATCCCCGTTTTTCCCTGTTTTCCAGTGACTTTCGGCAGTTTTTTGATATTCTGTTTTCCGTCGTGCCTGCGGTCTAGGGCGTTCCACAGCTGTGTCTCCCGGCGAGTGCAGGCATTCGAAACGCCGGCCGATAACTCGTCAGGTTGACGAGCCGCTAGGTCAGCTGGTCGGCTGGAGGGCTGGGGGGCTGGCCTACAGCGAAGGACTGGATTTGGCTCGGCTGAGCAGAAACTTCCCTGGTATTCACTGTAGTGGACGGCTGACTCAGGCACCATGTGCAATCTATATTGATAGGTGCGCGGTGGCAAGGATTCCATTGCGTGGATCTTCAGGTAGGATTATATCTTACAAAGGGTTACCTACCAAGGGGTATGTTAATAAAGACAAGGTGGGGTCGGATTGCCACAGGGTCTTTTTACTGAAAAAACTTCTGTCTGATCTTTTGAACTCACGCAGATATAGAACAGTGCCTCAATTACTCTTGCTTTCCACTAAATCTCAGCCTCAGCAGACTGAAATTCATAAGCATACTAGTTTCATTCAGCCTATGACCCCCAGACGAGCCAAAAAGTTAAATAAGGGGGATTGTAATGCGACCCCTCTTCCAACTCACCCCCCGAAGAGAAAAAGGAAAGCAAAGTCGACCCTGGGATCTCCACAAGTAGATAACGTAGTTGAAAGGGGTCTAGCCGCTCACTTAACTCCGCTCGAGCTCTCTGGTTTTTTGGACAGCCGGCATTCACAAGAGGCACAAGTGGCTCTAGAAGAGAAGATTACAGTCCCAGTCCATCACTCCAGATACACTTTGCGTAATAAAATCTTTTCCCCATCGGAGCTTGTGGAAGCTTCCTCTACCATCATTCCCCTGGTCCCTACATCAGAGAAAACTGCCAATAAGAGAGCAGGCAAGGGCCTAAAGGGGGCACAGCAAGTTACCTTGGCCTCATGACAATTGAAAGAAGCTCCGTCACTTAAGGTTATACCATCTCTCAAGTCATATTTCAAAATAAAGGAAAAAACACAAACGTTGTTTTGCCAGGGGAGGAGCCTCACTCTGTTATACGTAATGACAAGGGGAACATAGACCCAACTAAGACTTCAAACTTTTCTGAGCCAATAATGGACACTTTGAATACTAAACTGGTGTGCGGAGAGGTGGGACTCTCCAACTTCACAACTGCTAATAGGTATGAGGTACTAGGCGATATAGGCGATATTTGCTCAGAATTGGCCCTGGCCCTGTCTCTGGCCCTGCCTCTGGCTCCGGCTCTGACCCTTTTTCTATGACAGCCTCTACGTCAGTCACATCAGCCGCTAAGTCTGTCTCCTTAGATTTACCACCAATGCCAACAGGAACATCCACCCCAGACCAATTAAATCTGGCACAAATGTTAGATGCCTTAGCTTTGGAAATTCGCTCCAAGTTCACCATTTCAGAGAAGAATCAAACTAAAATACAAGAGTCATGCGAATCCTTAGAAGCCAAAATGACGGCAATTACTGACAGGATCTGTGTAGTGGAAGCCTCAATAGAAGCTTTGAATAAACAAGTTGAGTTGAACTGCTCCGAGATTCAGGCATTAATAAAGGGAGAATAGGACACACTGGACAAATTGGAGACCCTCGAAAATAATGCTAGATGGAACAACATTAAAATTATGAACAATCCAGAGGGTTTAGAGGGCGAGGACATTAAAACCTTTGTCATAGACCTGTTAAAAGAATGCATTCCCGTACTGGATGTTAAGGAACTGGGGCTGGACATACAGAGAATCCACAGGGATCCTTTTTCCAAAATCCCAAACAGAAAAAATCCCCTGCGAATCCTGATAAACTTTAAAACGTATGCT
This sequence comes from Triturus cristatus, assembly GCF_964204655.1. NCBI lineage: Eukaryota > Metazoa > Chordata > Amphibia > Caudata > Salamandridae > Triturus > Triturus cristatus. The sequence continues at coordinate 906,182,649 of NC_140590.1, read as the reverse complement.
TTAAAAGAACGTGTACTATCAGAAGCCTTAGAAGCTGGCAGTTTTTCGAAAGGGGATTGGGTATTTTGGATAAGGTCCAATCTTTCGAGAATTACGCAAGACAGACAGTGGGAACTAGGGAAATTTACTCCGATCTTAAGATCTATGGGTGCCTCTGTACAGCTAAGGTTTCCTGCCTCACTAAGAGTCATGTGGAAAAACAAAATGTCCAACTTCAGAGACCCCAAAGAGGTAGCGACCTTTATTGACCAAATTAATTAATTAGTTTTGCATAAAAATTGGCTATAAGTATCAGTCGCCGGGTTGAGTGGATATTGAGCGCACATGGGTTATATTATCATCCCCAATGTGGTTTAGGAGGGTTCCCGGGGGAAGGGGGAGGGATTCACACAAGTAGAAAGTAATGTTAGTTTTCCACTGGGTGGGTGCAAATTAGGGAAAAAGATAGAAAAAGTCCTCATACACACAGTTTTGTTAAGAAAGTCACTAAACAGAAAAGAACAGCCCACATCCGGAGTGCGCTCTCCTGGTCCAGAGATGAGGCGTGAGAGAATGATTTGAATGGCTCAAACTATAATCTGCACGTGGAATTTGAATGGATTAAGGGTAGCGAGCAGACGAAGGAGGATTTTTCAATATCTAAGTCAATCTGAATATGACATTATGATTCTGCAAGAAACTCACCTTACAGTAGAGGAATGGGAGATGGCGGTTTCTAAGCAGAGTTGGATTTACTGCTCACTACACACTATGCAACCCTATTGCACTAAAGGTGAAGCCATCATTATTAAAAAAATCAGCCAAATCAATCTTGGGCTCCTCAAAGATACACAATAGGGGGCGCTGGATTATAGTGGACATTAAAATACCAGACAAGTGGGTGGTTCTGGTGGGTTATTATGGCCCTAACATAGATGATGAGTCATCCCGTAAAATTATATATAATCACCTTCTCAAAACAAATTACCTGATTATTGTGGGTGGTGATTTTAATGTTTTGCTGAACCCCGCCCTTGATAGGTCCAAAGGGGGAAGACTGGTTCCCACAAAAATGGGTTCCCTGCTTAAAGTGTTTATGGAAGCCCTGAACCTGGTAGACATTAGAGAGTTAAAAATAGGTTTGCATCTGGGACTCAGAACTATACTTTCCATAATAAAAAACATAGTCATTCTTCTAGAATTGATTACTTCCTTACAGATTCTAGACGAATAAGCTATGTAAGCGCAGTGTCTCACATCCTGGAACATCTTTCTGATCACTAAGCCGTCTGGATGGATTTAAAATTTCCTAGCCATCCAGAAATAAAAAGATGGACGTTTGATAAAGTCATCCTTAAAGACGTAACAGCAGTAGAACAATTAAAGAAAGACACTCTTTTTTAAAATAAATGACCAGTAATCTCCTTTGGAGATAATTTGGGATGCCTATAAGGCATTTATTAGAGGCAGAATCATTAGCATTTCAGCTAAAAACAACAAGGAAACCAAAGGAAAACTTAAGTTACTTGAAGCCAAAATTCTCAGAGCATCGCTCAATCGAGCAGTTAATCATTATAATGCAGAACAGGGGAAGGAAAGCTCAGAGTTACTAGCTAAATGGCAGGATCTGGCAGATTATCTTGATACTATCACTAGGAAAAGGTGGGAAGTGAGTAAACTCGCTAACTATGAATATGGAGAAGGGTCTGCGAAGTTCTTAGCCTGGAAATCCCGAGTAAATTTAACAAGAAATTCAATTACGGAGATCTGTAACACAGAAACTGGGGAGATAGTATCAGACAGGGTCAATATGGAAAAAGCCTTTGAGCTATTTTTTCAAGAATTGTATACTGAAGATCTATGGTATCGGAGTCTTCAACCTTCTAGAGTGAAGCCGGCAATGACTTCAATACACTTATCAGAGTGTCTGACTCACCAAACATAAGTCAGCAAATATTTAAATTAAGTTCTTAGCTTATCTCTTGTGCTTCATGAGTCTTTTTTTTTTGTTGAAGTTTTATATAGCGCGAACTAGAACCGAAATTAGGTAGCAGAGCGCATTACATGAGCAACAGTTTCAGTACATGAGGACACATACTTTTTTGTTAGGCGCTGGGAGATTAAGTTATTTGCCCAGAATCACAGGATGCTGAGCATCGTTGTGAGATTCGAACCCGGTTCCCCAGATTTGAAGCAGACAACTCTAACCGTTAGGCTACATCCTGTCCCCAGTCTTGATCTGTCTTTGAGCAAAAGAGGATGTAAAGTGGCAGTCCTCCTGTAACTGAGGGGTGTGTGGGTGTTGGAGAGAGTGAAAATAAGAAAAACTTGAATATTAATTTACAGAAGTTGGGTGAGTCAGGAGGTCTGTCTCTCAGGGGAGATACTCCCTCACACAATCATGAAGGGGAGGAAGAGGATGAGGATGCAGAGGTAACTGATGTCCCAAGTTGTGAGGTAGTTAAGGTAATCACAATATACTGCGGACACATTTTGCCAGGAAATGTATTGTTTGAGGAAGTAGTTTAAAAACGTTGAAATGCAGTAATTTGCAGTGTACACACAGATTACTCATGCAATACCTCATTCTGACATGGCAGACTAAGCATAGCATTTATAATTGCATCCTTTTAAAATTGTGTGGGTCAAAGTGAACCGTAGGAAAGCAAGACAGTCAATCACGTTCAGAAGGGATACTTTAAAATATGCCCCTTCTCTCTAAATGATGGTCCACATGAACTCTGAACCTGGATTCATTTTTTTGGTGGGGGAGGTTGACTACACACCTCAAGAAATGATCACAACCTCAGTGTGAACACTCAAAGTCACTAAATTAATCTGAGTTCAAGGATCTAGCAGGAATGGCACATAGCATATAGGCTTAATTTAGGGCAATGTGTAAAGTATTTATGCAGTACCATAATTGTAACAAAGACAATGCAAAATAATAAAAATCTGAAACTGAATTAAAGAAGAATAGGTAAATTATAATAAATAAAATGACAGCGGAATGACAGAAATCTATTAAGGGGAAGTAGATATATGAATCTTTAATATTTTATATTTAAATAGTTCCACAAAACGCCAATAATTGTCAATAATCACAGTAGAGCAAGACCCTGAACAATTTGAGGCTGACTGAGATGAAGTGCTGGCCGGATACACCAACCAGGTTCACCACATTTTTGCCTGGCACCAACTTGTAGGTTGGGATGAGTCCTGAGCAAAACCTAATGCAATAAAAGTTCCCAGGGCCAAACCTACCCAGTTTGGGGCTTTTCAGGTTAGCAAAAGTCTTTGTCCACTTAACTTGGTCTCTGAGGGCTTGGGTAGGTGCGGGGAGTGCACTATAGTGTAATATAATAATCCTAGTGCCCTCTTACATCTAAGACTAAAATCCAGTTTAAGGCAGCCACCGTACCAACAACAACCCCAGAGACAGACATCTTGTAGGACAACAGTAAAAAGCTTCTGCAACCAGGCAGTGGATCCATAAGAATTGACTTGGCATCCTGTTCTTTCCTCTTTCAAGTGTACCCGAACTGTTGAATGTGTCTGAACATAACTCTCAACCAGGATTTAATGTGTCAGCCGATGGCCGTTGACCCTCCCTTTTGCTGAGTTCAAAAGAGTCATACCCGCTCATTCAAGTCGACCTTTTATTCACAGTTAATGATTGCGTAGGCAAACGGGATGCATTTACAAATTAAATAAAGGTAACTTTGACGTTTCATTTTTTAAGAGTAGGCAGTGATCTCTGAGACCACTGCCTGCTCCTAAAAAATATTTTTCATCATTCTCATTTGCGAATGGGTTACCACCACTTCAAAAATTGTGGTCAAGTACAACTGTTTTGCAACCGGACTTCGGTCGCAAAATGGTAATACATACCATACCAATTTGGTATTTGGAAGGGACTTTCAAAACACGCAACTCTCAAATACTAAATCGTAAATTACTGAATCACATTTTGTACATTTGAAAAAGCATTTTTTCAGTCGCTTTGGGCGTTTGAGACTGTAAAAATGCTTTGTACGTCTGGCCCTTTGAGCCTTATTTAGAATTTGGGGAATGCCCCTTTGTTAGTGTTAAGACCGGATTGAAGTCTATGGCAGTGTTACATTTTGGCAGATGCCCTCACTCCACCATACTTTAAATACAGCCCTTTGTTTTATGTTGTGGCCCTTCCCTCCCGCCATACCATTTTCATCATATGCTGAACAGTTGCAAGTGAGCATAGTGGCCTTCTTTTCAAATGTATACAGCTGTTTAATTGTCACACAATGGGGCACACCTCAGAGGCAGCTGTCTGACAATGAACAGTTGTCATTTCATTCCCACCTTCTATCAGTATGACTGACAGGAAGAATCACGGATGCCAGTCCCTGTTCAATAAAACAAATCTGACGTTAAAGAAGGGGCTGAATCAATTTAGTTTAATCATAAATAATTTACTGTTCTGAGAAACTCACTATTAAAATCATTGGCCAAGGATTATGATGATCCCTAATAATACATTTTTTATACCCTGTTATCATGCCCATAAGTACAATGTCTGTGTGTGTGGTGCAGTTTCTTGATGAAAGGCCACTCTTGTTGTTTACATTGCCTGAAGGTCAAAAATAATGAAAAGAATGTTTGAAAGGATAAAAGCAGAAAGGGATTAGATCTGATACCGCTGCGGTGATATGGGTTTACCATATAAGTCAATTGCAACTAGCACACATGTAAAAGCTGCTTGACGTGCAGTCTGGGAGCCACATCAGTAGACTGAGAGCCGAACATCTATGTGGATAAATAAGCAGCCATTCAAGCAGGCAGGACGCAGACACCTAGTGAGGTACAGAACCCCTTCTACAGGCAATCAGACAGGCGTTGGCCGACAGAGGCACACGTTTGAGAGTAAATCGCGTGTCATACAACTACAATTACAAACATTAGATAGCTAGCGAATAGGCATTTAAACATTTTTGAATACTTTATGCTGAACAGATGTAAAACAAACCTACTTAAAAGCTCATGAGGTGAGGAAGGAAGGAGGGAATGCGTACATTAAAACCGAAAAGCATGTCACTTTTGATAGTAATAATAACAATAACCCACTCATTATTATCATGTCATAATACGTCAGCTTACCATCAATAAGAGATAAATATACATTCAGTTACACGTTCAAACATGTACATATTTTTATGCACATAATTAGCCGACGTTTCAGCAACTAGCATAATTGAGCAGCGTACCTGCGATTGCACCATTGGCGGAGACGCTGCACTCACGGCAGAGATCTCTGCCTACCACATATAGAGAGAAAATGACAAACAGAAAGAGAAATGCAGCCAATTTCTTTTCATTTCTGAGCTATCCTCTCCTCCAAGCAGCATCTTCCTCCATCATTCTGCTCCCTTCTGCAGTCTTGCCCCTTATATGGCTGAGACACTTGACAAGAAGGCTCCACCCCTTTTTCTGTAAGTGAATTGAAGATCTTCACTGAGTGGGTCATGAACAAGTACCCTTAGCCTTATGAAGTACCATTATGCAGACCCGAGTCTGACCAAACGTCGCCATGGACTGCAGTGCAGTGGATGTTAACACCCGGCAGGGAAAGTTGTGCTGCAAGCACTGGCAAAACTTCCATAGCTGGGCCCATATTAAGCTCCTGGATATTATGGGCTTGTCCTCCAAGCCATACACACACAGCATCCCACAGGACACCACTGTACAGGAGGGTCCTGAATGCTGCCTGGCCTTCCATCAACTCTCACCTGGAAGAGTTCTGGCAGCAGATAGATGGTAAGTATTGTAGTGTATTTTAGTATTTGGCACATATGTGCATGCACTTTTTAAGAATGCAGTACTGTCATGTTCATTGTGAACTTTGTCATGAAATTACTTATTCTATTCAACATGTTTTGTTGTATGAAAGTTCTGAAGATTCACATTTAATAACATACGTGTTTTTTTCGCCGTGTCAACTAATTTTTGATACTATGGAAATGCTGATATTGTCTACCTTTGCCTTACTTGCCAACCACAATACTTTGCTAAGTTTTACATTCTAATTTCACACGGATAATGAATAATGTGTCAAACTTTTGATGTAAAAAAGATACACTGGTTTGACCTCCTTTAAATTATTTTCTACGCTGATATGTAAACTCACTCCTCTCAGATAACCAATAAATGGAACCTATTATGAACCTACATTTCCAATGGGTTTTGTTATGCAGATTTGTATAGCACTCTATCACCTTGAAGAGTATCCTGGCACAGAGCAGGAGTGAGTCTAGCCACACCTAGAAACTAGTGGGACCTCTTGAGAAGCCAGGTCTTCAGGTTTTTGTGGATTCAAGAATTGGGAAGGAGGCTGTTACATCAAGCCACAGGTCATTGCATGCTTTAAGAGTGATGTACGAGAAGGCTTGACCGGATCTGGTTTTCCATATGCATAGGATTTGTGGAAGTAGGAGTCTGGAAGAGCGGAGATGTCTGAAAGGTTTGTGAAAACCGATGCAATTGTTGAGGAATCCAGGGTCAGTGTTATGTAGTTCCTTGAAAGTGTGGGTGAGGAGTTTGAATGGTGCATATTTTGGAATGGGTAGCAAGTGGAACTTCTTTAGGTGTGGTATGATGTGAGTACAGTGTTGAAGTTTGAGCGTGATTCTGGCCACTGATTTCTGAATGGTCTGCAGCCTTCAGATGAGCTTTTTGTTGATCCTGGCATAGAGGGTCTATGAGACCGAGATGGAATTAAATTGGGAATTCATGCTAAGTTGGCTGTTGATCCCGAGGTTCTTGACATTGTTTGTCCAGGAAAATTGCGGTGATTTTGTTACTGAAGATATAGAAAGATTGTTGTAGCGGTCCTGCCAAGGGGAGACCGAGTTGGATGTGGCCAATGGTGAGGGGAAGTCTTTCACAATGGTGAAGATTTCTTTGATCGTGATGGTGCTTGCATCGATGTGGTCTTCCAGAGTGGCGTATTTGGTGGCCGAGTTGATTTGGTGGTAGCGTCTTAGGATAGATTTGAGCCTCATCATTTATTTGCTACTCAGTTTGAGTGCCTCCGTGTAACAACTGGCCTCAGGTCTGGATCTTCATTTAATTTTTGTATGGTTACAATTTATTTTTGATATTCTTCAACTATTGCCATCACTTTCACCTCCTTTGAAAGGCTGATTCCACAGCTATATCGTGAATTCTCAGTTTTAAGGAATACAACATACCAATATTTGAGCGTGAAATGACAGGATGAAAAGAAGTTTGTTAAAGTATCCATGTTGTCAGCTGAAATTATATAGGTATGCTTTATTGACACAATGATTTAACAAAATTTCTTTTTTTTAAATTCCTTATTAGTGTGCTGGTCTGGCTAACACATATCAGAGCAGGACCAGGGGCAAGAACAAAGATCCTCAGCTGATAACTGAGTAGAAGCACATGATACCACCAGCAAGAAGAAGACCCCACCACCAGCGGGGGAGTGCGCCTGCCCAGAGAGTAAGGAGATCTGCCTCAAAGAGACTCCAGGTGCAGACTAACCAGCCACCTGGGGGGGGGGGCAGTGGGTATGGGCCCCACCAGCCGGCTGGAGGAAGTTGTTGGTCCTCCTCCTGACCCTGAGAAACGATAACTTGTGTTGTCCCAAGAGCAGGCCCCAGCACCACCTAGGTCTGCCCCCACCCTCTTGTTAACTTCTAGACCCCCTTTCACTCTGGCCCCCAGCTTTATGCCCTGCATCACCTCCTCTTTCCACTGCCTGCCCAGAGAACTCGAGTTGAAGGACACTTCTGCCCTCGACGTTTTGTGCTGCCCAATACTTTCCACCAGAATCTGCGTCTGTAGCTGCTACTAAACAGGCCATGATGCCAATTGGGACATCTGGAATTTAATTGGAGAGGTCCACATACTTCGAGAGATGGTCTCTGGGAATCTACAACATGTATTTGGTGGTGCCATGACCCCATTGCCAGCTGCTATTATGTCTTGTGTGTCTCCAGAGCCTGTCCCATCTCCTGTAGTGCTGACTCACAGATTTTCTTTGCTCAGTGTTTCCCCTTTTACCATTCTGTTTAATTCTTCCTGTGGAGAGTCTGGTCCTGCCACAGCCAGGCAATTTATGTCCACATCTTAGAAATATCTCCAAATCATGGTTAAAATGAATACAGTGGATTGCCATTGATTTTTGCCACCAAACCAGGAATCTGAATGGGACACATCCTCTGGGCTAGTGGTCTAGCTTTATTTTAACTCTATGCCGCCCCTTCCCTTCTTTCTGTAAGATGTGCACCCAACTTTTAAGTGCCACACTGACAGGTTCTCAGAGAGCCCTGACAAAATCCCCTTGAATTTCTTCATGATGTGGTTAACATTACCCATCGTAGCTACATTATAGCGGTAAATTACTGGATTTAGAAACCAGTCATTCAAGTGACTGGCCATGTATTACAACACAAATATCAATGAGTTATTTGCAATGAGAAAGAAGACGTGAAATAATTCAGTTCATAGATTAACTAAAGCATTGCCTGTAAAGAAGGCAGAACCAAGTCAGGTAAGATGTAAGTGTGCACAAAGCACCAGATTTACTAACATTTTGAGTCATGATTACACCACTCATTGCACATCCATGACACAAAATGTTAGTAGATATTTACAAAGGCACGCAAAGGACGATTTGCGCCACTCGGCATGGCTTTGTAAAAACAATGTAACACAATTCAGCGGCTTGAGCATGTTATTACATTTCATTCTTGGAGGAGTTTCCATGGGTGGAACATGGGCATTACCATGCATCCACCAATGGATTTCACACAGTCTCACATTTTCAAAGGTTATGAAACCTGTGATTCCGTGAAATCACTACTCCTCCATTAGCATGTCAAAACGAGAGGAGAAAAACCTTTTTTTCCTCCTGATCTGCAATCTACGCACACATGGAAAGAATAAAATGCCATGAGAGATTGTTTTGGTGCAGGAAGGTATACCTTCCTGCACAAAAATAATTCTGCCAGTAATGCAGGCACCCTTGCACAAGGTGCAAGGGTGTCTTCGTTTGCGCTAGGCTTCCTGAAGTGTGCCAGCCCTATGGGAGAGCAGAAGTGTGACATATCTTAGTCTGACATATAAAGCAACGCAACAAGTTGCCTTGCTACACCTGCCCTACTTGACAGGTTTGTAAATCTGGCCCCAAAGGACTATAACCTTAATCGCATTATGCGTCATTCAAGATTTTCTTCAAGGCCTTTCCAAGAGACCATACCATGCTTTTGTCCTTATCACTTTAATGGTCTTATGCACGTTTTAGTAATGTGTATGTAATTCTATAAGCAAATAAAAACACTTATGTACTTAGTCAGCTACATGACCGAACAAGTGTGGGTGGACAGCACCTCCTTCAGTGCTGAGGGTAAACAATGCAAGAACATAATACAAGCGGAGGTGCTGCACCGTCCAACAGTTGTCCTACCAACCGAAGGATGAGATGGATGCAGCTGGCACCATGAGAAACATATTATTGTGCTGCCGTTGCTTCGGCCCCCGTTTTTTGAATGGCGTGCTAATGAGGATTCCAGCATAGAGACTGCCCGAGTTTGACCGAAAACTGTGTGGAGAACCGGCGTTTTGATCTCTATTGAAGGAACAGTATAGAAGCGCGAGTAGCGTCTACTAGAACGTTTTCCTCGATATCTAGTGAGCAACTTTGGAATTTGGAGGATACATTTGTCATTTAACCCCTGTCCTGAAGAGGCCTCAAGTTTTCTTTGGCTGAAACGTGGTCACGTCGACAGATATTGGATGGAGGAGTCACTTGAGTTTCAGTGATTCACAGACTGTCGCTGGGACACCTGAAATAACGTTTGGGTCATAGTTGCCCTCATTGCTTGTGTTCCCCACTGTTTAGTTTGACTACCTCCGAGTGGTCCACCTGATACTTTGAAAGGGGACACTGATGAAAAATGTTTGTGTTTGGGTTAATTGTTGTTTGTTATACATTGAATTGATGGTATGTGATATATGTGTTTGTATCTTTCTTTGTATAAACGCCTGTTTTCTTGTGATATACTGTAAATGATGCCAGATGTATTCTATTTGATTATTTGATATTTTTGAAGGGGTAATTAAATGTGCTCTTTCCATGAACAATTGTAGATATTTTTTCCGTGATACTCTTCTTTGTATATATATATATATTGTCCCTTATACCCAGGTATCACAGGGTGATTTGGGTATAACCCTGTTGTTTTTGACAAGCTGGTGTGGAAGAGAACACGTAGAATGACACAAGTATGAAGTTGAAAGAAACACCCCTGTAGGATCTGTATTACGTGGGGTTAAAAGTTAATATCCCATGAGAAGCCAGACTTCATATCATTCATCTGAGGTAGATGCAATAACTTTCCAAAGATAGGAAAGTGTGCTGCCTGTCTGAGGCAGGTACAAATCGAAATCTAAAGAAAATCTATGAGCATTCTTCATGGAGAAACTAGGTGTAAGCGTATTGTGTCAATTATAACAAATAACTTACACCATCACAACACAAAGAACATCTGACGATTCGAGGGCTCATTACATATGTAATATCCATTAGATTGAATGCTTCTTCTGTCACACGGCTTTTAGGTCTGCCTTAACAGCACAACTATTAAATCCTTTATGTTAACAACAAAAAAAGATGTTCAGATGCACTACTGAGAGCGGAGTAGTGGCCCCACACACACGTTCATTCTTTTTCAGTAGAGTATTTAGTTGAACGTATATTGTGTGCTTCCTCTAAAAATACTCGCATTATACTTTTTTCTTGAGTGAAAAGCTTTTGTTCAATACACAAGAGTAAGTTGATTATTCAAGTCAGTCATATAGTCTTTAGGTTCAAATAGTTAATTATGAGAAGCTAAAACAAAGTCAATAGACCTGCCGTCTTGTTTATTTTTAAGCATATGTTGAAGCCAATAGCATTTAAAATTGAATTGTTATTACTCTGTATTAGTCAGCACAGAGGTATTTTGTTACATGGATTCTCATAGATGATCATGTTAGGCAAATGTTTTGTTTAAGCCGACTGGCGCACCCTGGGGTTAGAAGATTTGGACTGTGGTAATCCATGTTAGGCCCTTTTAGGAGAGATTGTCCCTTGTCCATTGTAATATTGAATATATTCACAATTTCACGACTGTATGCCTCCTGGCAGCCTTGTGGGAAAACATTCTCAATATAATAGGGCTAATATATTTATGGTGATGAGATGAGTATCAAGACAATGGTGCTGGGTGGTTAGTTGGAAAATGATAGTCAAATGCCATGTGCCTAATGTATTTATTATGAAACGTTATGACACTGCCAGGAAGTCTATCTTGTTTATTATGAAAAGCATTTGACAAAGCCAACAGGCAGCGATGGGTGGATTGTTATTACACTGTATTATAGGTTAGACCAGGTGTTTTGTTTCATGTAATCTTTCATAGTAATATAGATTTGCAATGGAATAATCCTTCCTAGGCCCTCACAATGAGGATTTTGTAATATTATTTTGCAACCTGTAATTTTGTACATATGTGTATATATCGTCATGTGATCAAGGCCCTCCGGGGCTGAAACGCGTAATGGCTGCTACATCGCTGTATTGAGGGGAAAATAAACGCATTCTACCGCCAATTTGATGTGGTCTACGCTCCTTTGTGTTTGAGGGATTGAGAAAACTTACGAGGAGTTCGTTGATATATACATATATATACATATATAAATTACCTACTGGCGGTCGCCAGTAGGTAGTTATAGTTAGGACCTAGTTACCATAGGAAAATCGTAACAGTCTTTTCCCAATAACTTTGGCGCCGGATGACGAATCTTTGCTAACTTTTCAAAAATGGTGGGGCGCTCCGGTCAGCTTCTATCCTGAAAAATTGGGGGGGATTTGTCAAGCGGGGGCCGAGAAGAAAGGGGGGGTCCCAAAACGCGTTTTCCCCATGTTATTTCCCAAAGGAAATTTTAGACACGGCTACAGTCTGAACTGCTGAACGGAATTACACCAAATTTGGCAAAAAGATAGCCCTTGGTTCAGAAATTGCCCTTTTTTTTGAATGGTGTAAATCCGTTCAGTAGTTCCTGAGAAATTCAAAAAATAGAGGTCAAAAAATCAATTTCCCATGGGAAACTTTAGACACGGTTATAGCAAAAACTGCCGAACGGAATTGCACAAAATTTGGCAAAAAGGTACTGTTTGTCTCAGAAAGCGACCTTTTTAAAAATGGTGTAAATCCGTTCTGTAGTTTTTGAGAAATGTAAGAAATAAAGATAGTGATATCTATGGCTGCGAAGGATCCACACACCCTTCCGATCACGAGCTTCATTCAAATTTGCTGTAAACACTCCAAACTAGGAAGTGTTGGCAGTCATCTTGTGCCTCGGTAGAACGGAGGCACAAGAAAACAGGAAAAGAAATGCGAAAAACAAGAAAAGGGGGCAGGGTAGAAACACCCTGACCCCCTAGGCCTGCTCAAGGGGTCCCAAAAGGACCCCCAGGGCCAAAAAAGCATTTTTTTTAAAAAACAAATTGTCGAGATTCGTGCACCCAGCGCAAATTTTGGGCCTCCCGATCGCGAGCTTCATGCTAATTGGCTGTCAACTCTCCAAACCAGGAAGTGTTGGCAGCCATCTTGTGCCACGGTAGAACCGAGGCACAAGAAAACAGGAAAAGAAACGCTAAAAACAAGAAAAGGGGGCAGGGTAGAAACACCCTGACCCCCTAGGCCTGCTCAGGAGGTCCCACAAGCACACAGTGCCAAAAAAAGCATTTTTAAAAAAAACGAATTGGCGAGATTCGCGCAACCTGCGCGAATTTCGTCCGAAAAAAAATAAATACACAGCATGGGCTCCCGTGCTTCGTTTAATTAAGCCCCTGGGTGGACCAGGTCCCGGGGGCAGTTAAAAGATGTGTGGGGGGCCCCAATCCCCCCCACACTGCCCTGGGGACCGCAACCCCCGGGGCTTTTCAAAAATATTTGCGGGGCATGCGGCCCCCCTGCAGCCACCCCCTGGGGCGTCTTTTTTAATCTGTGGGGTGCCACCAAGGCCCTCCCAAGCACCGGGGACCACCACCCCCAGGGCTTTTAATAATTATTTTGCTGGGAGGCTCACGGCCCCCCTGCTGCCCCAGGGACCACCACCCCGGGGCTTTTTAAAAAAAAAAATACATATACCTGTGTGGTGGGGGGGGCTTGAGCCCTCCCACATGCCCTGGGGACGGCCACCTCCCCGGGGCACTAATTATGGAAATTCAGAAGGTCCGTTACGGACCCCGAGCCCCGGGGACCACCACCTCCCCGGGGCTTTGCCAATGTAATGGGAGGGGAGCCGCGCGGCCCCACTCCTGGAGCCGGTGATGGCCCTGGGGACCGCCACTCCCCAGGGCCGGCTCCTGCAGTGTCCTGGAGTGCCCACCCCCGGGACACTGCTGTTCGCTATGGCAGGGCGGGAGCCTCGCGGCTCCCACCCTGTCATAGCAAATTGAAGTTTGGGTTTTGGAAGTGTGAGCAGGAAACCTGCTCTCTCTTATAAAATCCAAACCACATTGCTTTTCCACACGGGGAGCTACAGGTCAGCAGCTCCCCGTGTGGAAAAGCAATGCCGGCTCCCGCAGGAAGCGGGGAGCCGGCAGGCACCGTGGGGGAATTGGGGCTCCCCCCACGGTCCCCAATGAGGTAGCCAGGCCCCGGGGGATGAGGTCCCCGGGGCCAGAAGTGGCCAGGGAGGGGGGCCACGCAGCCCCCCTCCATAGTAATAAAAAAAACAATATGGCCATGCCCCGGGGGAAGTGGTCCCCGGGGCCCAGAATTGGCCAAGGGAGGAGGGCCCACGCGGTCCCCTACCCGTTAATACATTTTCTTATTTTTTTAAATTGGGGGTCAGGCCTTGGGGGATGGGGTCCCCAGGGCCCCAAAAAAGTAAAGAGAAGGGGGGCCATTCAGTCCCCCTACAAAAAAAAGAAAAATTAAATAAACGCGATTGTGCATAGGCCCCTCCCCCTTCAAGCAACAGTCTGCAAACGCACCCTGTGGCGCATTTTAAGTTGGGGAATTAATTCCCTCCCAATACTGGGGGTCTCTGGTGGCCAACTAGCCCACCAGGTATGTTCAGTAAGCGCTACAGGGCTGTTTTGCAGAGAAGTGGTCCAGGCCACGCCCCTTTTTACACCTCTGCAATACAGCTCTGTGGCCCTTACTGGAGGTATCTGGTGGGCTCGTTGGACCCCAGGGACCCTCAGGATTCTATGGGACTTAATCCCCCAACTTAAAACGCGCCATGAGGTGCGTTTGCACAGTGGTGAAGGGAGGGGGAGGGGCCTGAGGTGACATGTGTGCAAACATGCCCTGTGGCGCATTTTAAGTTTGGGAATTAATTCCCCTTCAATCCTGAGGGTCCCTTGGGGACAAATAGCCCACCAGTCCCATCAACTCCTACACTGCATGGTCCAATGTGCTGCCACTGCCTTCCATTTAGCTTGATGTCCCTACCCAATCCTCCTGCCCTCCATTGACCAATTATTTGCCCATCATTACCCTCCTAATCAGCCTCTGTGCTTAGGTTTATGCTCCTAATCTCCTTCCTTCTTCCCTCCGATGTCTGTGTGCATGCCCCAGCTCCCTCCTGTTTGCCCACCATGTTCCATGTATGTGCTACTGCCCCTCCTATCTACTTTGAGTGATCTGTTGAGCTGCCACTTCCCCTCCCACCTGCCTAGCAGGCTCAGATGGCTGCCACCTGTCCCTTCCACCTCCACCTTGCCTGTCTGAGTCCCATGCCCCTATCATCTCACTCCTGTCTTCCATTATCCATTTTGCTACCACTCCATTCTGCCCTCCAAGCTCTGTTGTGCTGCAACTGCTCCTCCTGCATGCCCTGCATGATCTGTTGTGAAGCCCCTTCCCCTGCCTTTGATTGTCTGTGTCCGGCCATTTCCCTCCTTTCTGTACTACATGGTCCTTTGTGCATTCCCCTGCTCCCTCCTTCTTGCCCACCATGGATGTTGTGCTGCCACTAACCCTCCCACTCTCCATTCATGGTCTTCTGTGCTGCCACATCCCCTTCCACCTGTCCTGTGTGGTTGGCTTGCTGACCCTGACCCCCGCCCACCTTCCCTCTGTTGTCTGTGTGTATGCCATTATAGTCTCACTATGCCCTCCATGGTGTGTTGTACTTCCAGTGCACATCCCGCCTGCCCTCCATGGTCAGCTTGCTGCTCCTGTCCCATTTCCCCCTGTCCTCTGTTTTCCATATGCAGACCCCTATCCCCTCCCTCCTGAGTGAGTGGCTGAATGGGTATGAGAGTGGCTCTTTGGGTGAGTTAGTGTGTGTGTTAGTAGCTGTATGATAAATGAGTGGGTGTGTCACTGGCTTTATTGGTGTGTGAGCGGTTGCATGAGTGAGTGAGTGTGTGTTAGTAGCTGTATGGGTGAGTGAGTTAGTGACTGTATGGGTGATTGAATGGGTATGTGAGTAGCTGTATGGGTGATTGAATGGGTGTGTGAATGCCTCTACAGATGAGTGAGTGTCTTTGGCAGTGCCTGTATCAGAGACTGAGTGTATGTCATTAGCTGCATTGGTGATTGACTGTGTTAGTAGCTGAATAGGTGACTGAGGGGGTGTATAAGTGCCTCTTTGGGTGATGTGTTTATAGCTGTTTGGCGGAGTGATTAGGTGTGTCAGTGAATGCATCGGAGAGTGACTGGGTGTGTTAGTGATTGCATGGGTGACTGTGTGTGCGTGAGTGTCTGTTTGGATCAGTGGGTTTTTGAGTGCCTGTGCAGAGGAGTGGCTGACCGTGTTAGTGACTAGATGGGAGATTGATTGTGTGTGTTTTACTAGCTGTATGAGTGATTGATTCGCTCTGTTAGTAGCTGTATAGTTAACTGTGTGGGTGTATTAGTGACTGTTTGGGTGAGTGAGCAGATGTATTAGTGGCTGAAATGGTGGGGAGTGGGTGCGTGAGTGGCTGTATGGGTCAGTGAGTAGGTTTGCTTGTAGCTCTATGGGTGAGTGATTGTGTGTGTCAGTGGTTACATGGGAGACTGAATAGGTATGTAAGTGATTGTATGGGTGAGTAAGTGGGTCTATGGGTGAGAGAGTGGGTGTGTTTGTAGCTGTGTGGGTGAGTGATTGGGTGTGTCAGTGGTCACATGGGAGAGTGACTGGGTGTGTTAGTGATTGTATGGGTGACTGAGTGGATGTATGAGTGACTGTATGGGTGAGTCAGTGGATGTATGAGTACCTGTGAGGGTTAGTGACTGACTGTGTCAGTGACTGGATGAGATACTGAGTGTGTGTCAGTAGCTATATGGGTGACTGACTGGCTGTGTTAGTAGCTGTAAAAGTGAATAAGTGTTTGTTTGAGTGAATGTTTTCATTTCAGCGCCTGCTCGTTTCTTTTTCTAAATGCAATGCTGGTGCTTTTCACATCATTTCCAAATAAAATGACATCTGGTGGCAGTGAGGACCAGGTACCACACCCTGTTGAATAAATATCTTTGGAAGAACAACCCCCTGCAAAGTGGCAAACTGTTGCATAGGAGTTTTTACCATCCCCTCCAGACAAAGCAAAGTGATGCAAAGCATCTCAAGTGCTTTTTATGCATTAAGACCCCCTCCAGGGGTACGTGATAGAAATACTCGTGTGGCAATACAAGTATGTTATCACATCTAAAGATGTATAACTCCAACCACTATTGAAAATGAATAAGAACGTAAATATGTTAGTATTATGCTGCAATATTTCAGAAACAAAAGAGTACACAATGCTTATGTTGTAAAAGTACATCACAGTATAGTAAAACATTTCATTTTCCCTTTTTTACTATTTTTAGCTTTCATGCTTGTACGCCATAAACTATGTACTATATAAAGATTCATCCTTGAACAATATGGAAACAACAATCCCATAGACTATAGAAAAAAAACCAGCACAGTATATCAGTACAAATAAGTGACACTATGCATTGCACTCACTACAAATATTTAATCAATTGTTTTACCTACAGTTACTGAACTAATCTAAACAAACATATGTTAAACATAACTGTTTTATTATTAGAACTGGTACAATACTACTGATAGATATAAAGCACACTTTAATTTTGGAGATCCTTTTGATTACATCACCCCTGGTAGGCGAATTATGTCTTAAAAAATGCCAATCCACATAGAAGAATAACTGCACACCACTTATTTTTAATCAGAAATCCAACTTAGAACTTTGGTTGAAGAAACAAAAAGTAAGTATTGGTAAGTTTGAAAGGTAGTATTTGTTTGAATTTAAGGTTGCTATCATTGAACTACATCCATCCAGTTTCACTCTTTAAATAGACAGTATAGTGTGCAGATGTTACATTGAGTCCTTCATGACAAATGACAGCCAAAGTAGTATAAGTTCCTCAAGAAACTGATATTTACCCAGCTTTGAAGTTTGTAATCTCCGTTTCCAATTTAGACCCTTCTGCTCTGATTCATTGAGGCATTAATATGAGGTATTTTCCACTTCATTGTATATGTAATGTGGACATAGCATCTGATTGACAATTTGGGCAGGCAATGTTTTCGTAAGCAATCTGTCAAAAGACAATGTTTTCTAATATGCTAATGTTAAGTAAAGAAACCACACCAAACCTATTTGTGTACTTGATGTGAAAGAGCAATCTTCACCTTCATGGTTCCGTAAGTAACTCAGTCCAAATAAGTCATCAATAGTTTCTTAATAATTTCTTCTTCTTCTCAAACTCAAAGGATCACCATTATAAGCTCCTGTGCATCTTGTTGAGTATTCTGTGTAAATTTTACTGATCCACTACATATATCTACCAGAACTTGAATGCCTGCTGCACAATGTATTAGAGTTCCTATCACTATACAAATGTTGCAGCAAACCACACAGTGCAGAGCGTATTCTCTTATGTGGTTTCTGTTAAATTGTATTTACAAGTTGTGGTAATTGAAGGAGTGCATTGAGAACAATATTTGCATGACAGTTTACACCAGAAGGGTTTGACAATTGGTATCCAAGAACATCTCCCTCATTGTCAATTTTATTGTTCTTAACTGATTCCTTGTTCTACATATTTTTCTTCTTTTCGACAACATCACTACAGTCCTTTGAAAGTTTTCACTTTGAACAGATGGTGCATTTTTCATAAATGGGATACAGTCCTAAATGAGGAGCATATGCACTTCTTAACCAATTGTACTCTCTGACACAACTTGCATCGGCACTAAATTTCCTGTCATCAAATTCAAACAAAAACAAATTGGACAATGTTCTAACTGAAGGCCATGCTACATATGACATACCTTCTTTAAATAGAGTAATACCAACATTAGTAAAAGCTGTGCCTACACTTAAACCTTGTGATTTATGGATAGTTACAGCATACACTAGAGAGAGTGGGAACTGCTGCAGACGGACATATACGTCCTTTACAATAAATAAAAATACAATACAATGGCCAATCTGTGTCATGTGATCAATGTGATCAGATTTTATGGCTAAGTATTCAACCTCATTCCTATTTTGAAAATGAATTAAATAAATCACTTTACCGATTGTGCCATTTACTTATTTTTCCTCAACATTTAGGTTCTGCCAAAAAAATTATCTACCCTTTTTGCATACAATTTGCTCCAAAGAATCCAGTTTTGCTTGTAGTTTTCCACTTAGCAGTACTGTCACCCCCTTATGGTCCATCTTGTCAATTACTGTTCTTTCTCCAATTTTAGTAATTTTTCATTAAAATTGGAGTACTTCTGAACTGTAGGCATTAAACACTATGGATTTGCCTTCTTCAATGAAATTGAACATTAGCTGTGCTGCTGAGTTGTTAGAGAAAAAGAGTTTCTTGATCAGATGACTTTTTACGGAATGTTTCCCCTCATTTGTCAAAACTCCTACTCTAATGTCTTTCATAACATTTCCCTATTCCACGTCAGATGCTTGACGCATATTTTTAAGTAGTTCCCTATATTGGAAGTTTAGCCAATTGTTTACATTGCCAATACTTCCCAAAGATTTCTGAGTTTCATCATACAGAAGTGTCTTGAAAACAGATTATCCTTTGATGGGGTAAGTTGAAATAGGGCACGGAAGACTGTTAAATGCCTTGTTCCAAACAGCTCTGTTTTTCAAATTTGTTGAGTTCTCAAGTGTACGGAGGCAAGCATTAAGTTCGAGATCATGATCACATCATTGATAAATAAAAGCTTCAATTTTATCAGTACTTTTGGGACTTCATGGCTAGCTTCAATGGAAAATTACAGTTTTTTTTAGGTTATTCTCATGTTCAACAGGTAGTATAAGCAGTCGATGTCAATGAATTCCTATAATTTTGTGTGCAGCTAATCCAGTTGGTGCTGATACTACACAAAATAAATGTGATCCTGTAGTCCTTTGTAGATAGGTAAGAGATGAGAACTTGAGTAAAAAGCTTTTCCCGGTGCCAGTTGACCACTATTGTATAATTGCATTGGCTTAAATGGTGAGCATTTACATTCTTTTTTCTTATGAAGGAATCCATGTTCTATTTTCTCTTTTACCTCCTTATAAATTTCTTTCTATTTTTCATTCAGTTGTCCAACTACCTGTTCTAAATCAATACTTTCCTGTTTTGCTTTTCCATTGAACTTTCCATCTCATTCATGGCTATAGCGGCCTCATTTTCAATAATTGGTTGACCAAGAGGATCTCGACTCAACGGTCCAGAACGTTGGTAATAATTTGGAAAGAGTGAACACTGAATGCTGTCTTTCACAGAGTTGAATGAATATTCGTAGCAGTCATACACTTCAAGTAATTCTGATTAAGCACACCAAGGCTTGAAGAGTTGTAGAAGTACCAGATAGAAAACTCTCTTTTGCCTGGCATTTGGCAACTAGGTTTTCTGTGGTTAATTAGATTTCCATTCGCGTGTCTGACCAAACAATCGTCACATCAAACTACTGCATATTTCCCTTCTTCTATGTTTTCTTTTACATTGCTTCTGTATCTGTAGTGTTGAAGGGCTTTATAAAGGCACATTTCTTTTATATTGTCTTCTTCTTGGATAGTATTTCTCTAACATTTTTGATTTCACAATGTCAGTACTTCCCAGGTTGAACTCCATAGATACTGAATTTCTGAGAAAGACTTCAATACCATTTCGGGGCTTGATGGTCTAGACTTACGCAAAGAATTCCCCTTGACTTCGAGAAAAACTGTCAGAGCTCAACCGATATCGAAGGTCAAACTATCGTGTTCCCAAAATATCGGGACATAAATATCGATGTCAAAAATATCGACATCCAATTTACATAATGGTAAGTACCAAAATACCCCCAAAAATAGTTGTTAAAAATAAGTAATACATATAATTTGAAAAAATATTTCAAATTATTATAAAATGTGAATTATAAGTAATAAATGTAATGTAAAATAAATTAAACATACATATCTACAATGTAATATATATCTTTACTCAATAATAATTAATAAATTAATATTTTAATAAATTACAAAATGTTAGAAATATATAAAAAATTATAAACACACATATATATATATATTAAAATATTTATTAGTCTTTGAAACTACATTTTACATTACATTATCTGTAACAGTAGGGAAAGTGTTGTATAACGTAGATGTAAAAATTACTATTTCCACTCTAGCAAGTGCAACAGTAGGAAAAGTGTTGGATAGCGTACGGGCAAAAATTACTATTCCCGCTCCAGCGTGGTCAACAGTAGGTAAAGTGTTGGATAACAGAGGGGAATAATTTACTATTCCCACTCCAATAAGTGAAACAGTAGGGAAAGTGTTGGATAGCGTAGAGAATAAAATTACTATTCCCACTCCAGGGAGTGCAACAGTAGGGAAAGTGTTGGATAGCGGAGGGGTAAAAATTACTATTCCCACTCCAGCAAGTGCAACAGTAGGGAAAGTGTAGGATAGTGTAGGGGTAAATATTACTATTAACACTCCAGCTAGTGCAACAGTAGGGAAAGTGTTGGATAGCGAAAGGGAAAAAATTACTATTCCCACTCCAGCGAGTGCAATAGTAGGGAAAGTGTTGGATAGCGCAGCGGTAAAAATTACTATTCCCACTCCACAAGTGCAACAGTAGGGAAAGTGTTGGATAGCGTGGGGAATAATTTACTATTCCCACTCCAATGAGTGTGAAACTAGGGAAAGTCTTGGATAGTGGAGAGGAATAATTTACTATTCCCACTCCAAAGAATGCAACACTAGGGAAAGTGTTGGAGAGTGGAAAGGAATAATTTACTATTCCCACTCCAATGAGTACAAAAATAGGGAAAGTGTTGGATAGCGAATGGGAAAAAATTACTGTTCCCACTACAGCAAGGGCAACAGTAGGGAAAGTGTTGGATAGGGTAGGGGTCAAAATTAGTATTCTCACTCCAGCAAGTGGAACAGTAGGGAAAGTGTTGGATAGCGGAGGGGAATAATTTACTATTCCAACTCCAATGAGTGCAACACAGGGGAAAGTGTTGGATAGCGGAGAGGAATAATTTACTATTCCCACTCCTGCGAGTGCAACAGTAGGAAAAGTGTTGGATAGCGTACAGGTAAAAATTACCATTCCCACTCCAGCAAGTGCAACAGTAGGGAAAGTGTTGGATAGGGTAGGGGTAACAAATTACTATTCCCACTCCAGCAAGTGGAACAGTAGGGAAAGCGTTGGATAGTGAGGGTAATAATTTACTATTCCTACTCCAATGAGTGTAACACTAGGGAAAGTGTTGGATAGCGGAGAGAATAATTTACTATTACCATTTCAATGAGTGCATCAGGAAAAGTGTTGGATAGTGGAGTGGAATAATTTACTATTCCCACTTCAATCGGTGCAACAGTAGGAAAAGTGTTGGATAGCGTAGAGAATAAAATTACTATTCCCACTCCAGGGAGTGCAACAGTAGGAAAAGTGTTGGATAGCGGAGTGGTAAAAATTACTATTCCCACTCCAGGGCGGGCAACAGTGGGGAAAGTGTTGGATAGCAGAGGGAAATATTTACTATTCCCACTTCAATGAGCGCAACAGTAGGAAAGTGTTGGATAGTGTAGAGAATAAAATTACTATTCCCACTCCAGGGAGTGCAACAGTAGGAAAAGTGTTGGATAGCGAAGGGGAAAATATTACTATTCTCACTCCAGCGAGTGCAACAGTGGGAAAAGTGTTGCATAGCGTACTGGTAAAAATTACTATTCCCATTCCAGTAAGGGCAACAGTAGGGAAAGTGCTGGACAGCGTAAGGGTAAAAATTGACTAGTCCCACTCCAGCAAGTGCAATAGTAGGGAAAGTGCTGGATAGCGTAAGGGTTAAAATTACTATTCCCACTCCAGCAAGTGCAACAGTAGGGAAAGTGTTGGATAGTGTTGCGGTAAAAATTACTATTAATACTCCAGCGAGTGCAACAGTAGGGAAAGTGTTGGATAGCGTAGGGGAAAAAATTACTATTAACTCTCCAGCGAGTGCAACAGTAGGGAAAGGGTTGGATAGCGTAGGGTTAAAAACTTACTATTCCTACACCATCGCGTGCAACAATAGAGAAAGTGTTGGATAGCAGAGGGGAATAATTTACTATTCCCACTCCAATTAATGCAAAACTAGGGAAAGTGTTGGAGAGCGGAGAGAAATAATTTACTATTCTCACTCCAATGAGTGCAACAGTAAGAAAAGTGTTGGATAGCGAAGGGGAAAACATTACTATTCCCACTCCAGTGAGTGCAACAGTAGGAAAAGTGTTGGATATGGTAGAGGTAAAAATTACTATTTCCACTCCAGCGAGTGCAACAATAGGGAAAGTGTTAGATAGCGGAGAGGTAAAAATCATTACTCACACTCCAGTGGGTACAACAGTAGAGAAAGTGTTGGATAGCCTACGGGCAAACATTTCTACTCCTACTCCAACGAGTGCAACAGTAGGGAGAGTGTTGGCTAAGCGGTACGGAATAATTCACTATTCCCACTCCAATGAGTGCAAAAATAGGGAAAGTGCTGGATAGCGAATGGGAAAAAATTACTATTCCCACTCCAGCAAGTGCAACAGTAGGGAAAGTGTTGGAGAGCGTAGGTGTAAAAATTACTATTCCCACTCTAGCAAGTGGAATAGTAGGGAAAGTATTGGATAGCGGAGGGGAATAATTTACTATTCCTACTCCAATGAGGGCAACACTAGGGAAAGTGTTGGATAGCGGAGAGGAATAATTTACTATTCCCACTCCAATGAGTGCAACAGTAGGAAATGTGTTGGATAGCGAAGGGGAACAATTACTATTCCCACTCCAGCGAGTGCAACAGTAGGAAAAGTGTTGGATAGCGTACGAGTAAAAATTACCATTCCCACTCCAGGGAGGCCACCAGTAGGTAAAGTTTTGGATAGCGTAGAGAATACATTTATTATTCCCACTCCAGCAAGTGCAACAGTATGGGAAAATGTTGGATAGGGTAGGGGTAAAAAATTACTATTCCCACTCCAGCAAGTGGAACAGAAGGGAAAGTGTTGGATAGCGAGGGGAATAATTTACTATTCCTACTCCAACGAGTGCAACACTAGGGAAAGTGTTGGATAGCGGATACAATAATTTATTATTACTACCCCAATGAGTGCATCAGGAAAAGTGTTGGATAGTGGAGTGGAATAATTTACTATTCCCACTTCAATAGGTGCAACAGTAGGAAAAGTGTTGGATAGCGTAGAGCATGGCTTTCCAAACTGTGTGTCCCGACACAGTACTGTGTCGCCTGCAAATGGTGGGTGTGTTACGGGATGACACTGGTATTAAGGGGCACTTAGCACATAACTGCTGCTAATTAAGGGGCATTCCTTTGAAAGCCTTGTTCTCACTATGCCTCATTTATTGCATAAGGTCTCCCAGTAAATGGTCTTTTAATGACCTGCAAAGTACTCGGGTGAGGCTGTGTGTGTTCCCGGGAAGCTGGGGTGAGGTGACAGAGGGGATAGACAAAGGGAGACAGACAGACGGGGGAGATAGACAGAGGGAGACAGACAGAGAGAGGGAGACAGAGAGAGGGAGACAGAGAGAGGGAGACACACAGAGAGAGGGAGACAGAGAGAGAGAAGGAGACAGAGAGAGAGAGGGAGACGGAGGGAGGGAGCGAGACAGAGGGAGAAAGAGGGAGGGAGGGAGTCAGAGGGAGAGAGAGAGACAGCAAGAGAGGGAGACAGCGACAGAGGGAGACAGCGAGAGAGGGAGACAGCGAGAGGGGGAGGGAGACAGCGAGAGGGGGAGACAGCGAGAGGGGGAGACAGAGGGAGGGAGACAGAGGGAGGGAGACAGAGAGGGAGGGAGACAGCGAGAGAGGGAGACAGCGAGAGAGGGAGGGTGACAGTGAGAGCGGGAGGGAGACAGCGAGAGAGGGAGGAAGACAGCGAGAGAGGGAGGGAGACAGCGAGAGAGGGAGACAGCGAGAGAGGGAGACAGAGAGAGAGAGGGAGACAGAGAGAGAGAGGGTGACACACAGAGGGAGACAGCGAGAGAGGGAGGGAGACAGCGAGAGAGGGAGTGAGACAGCGACATAGGGAGAGAGACAGCGAGGAAGGAAGACAGCGAGAGAGGGAGACAGAGACAGAGGAAGACAGCGAGAGAGGGAGACAGCGAGAGAGGAAGAGAGACAGCGAGAGAGAGAGAGAGACAGCGAGAGAGAGAGAAAGAGAGAGAGACAGCGAGAGAGAGAGAGAGAGACAGCGAAAGAGGGAGAGAGACTGCGAGAGAGAGGGAGACAGCGAGAGAGACAGCAAGAGAGGGAGACAGCGAGAGAGGGAGAGAGACAGACAGAGACAGCGAGAGAGGGAGACAGCGAGAGAGGGAGACAGAGAGAGAGAGGGAGACAGAGAGAGAGAGGGAGACACACAGAGGGAGACAGCGAGAGAGGGAGGGAGACAGCGAGAGAGGGAGTGAGACAGCGAGCTAGGGAGAGAGACAGCGAGGAAGGAAGACAGCGAGAGAGGGAGACAGAGACAGAGGAAGACAGCGAGAGAGGGAGACAGCGAGAGAGGAAGAGAGACAGCGAGAGAGAGAGAGAGAGAGACAGCGAGAGAGAGAGAAAGAGAGAGAGACAGCGAGAGAGAGAGAGACAGCGAGAGAGGGAGAGAGACTGCGAGAGAGAGGGAGACAGCGAGAGAGAGAGCGAGAGAGGGAGACATCGAGAGAGGGAGAGAGACAGACAGAGACAGCGAGAGGGAGACAGCGAGAGAGGGAGACAGCGAGAGAGGGAGACAGCAAGAGAGGGAGAGGAAGAGGGAAAGAGAGGGAGAGAGAGGGAGAGAGAGGGAGAGAGAGGGAGAGAGAGAGAGAGAGAGAGAATGAGAATATGCAGGGTCTGGTGGCTCAGTGGACAAAGGCATTCGCTGCCGGGGCCTGTGTTCAACCTCATGGTCTCAAACTTGTTTGAAAATGCTCCATTTGCCCACTTTTATTTCAAAATTTTCTTCCAGGGGGAGAACCCCCCCCCCCCCCTCCCCAGCACCCTTTAAGTGGTTCGGGCTCGCTCGCTCGCTACACTGCCTTACTGTGTCCCAAAATGATGCATCTCCAAAAAGTGTGTTACCAACATGAAAAGTTTGGAAAGCTGTGGCGTAGAGAATAAAATGACTATTCCCACTCCAGGGAGTGCAACAGTAGGGATAGTGTTGGATAGCAGAGGGGTTAAAATTACTATTCCCACTCCAGGGCCGGCAACAGTAGGGAAAGTGTTGGATAGCAGATGAAACATATTTACTATTCCAACTCCAATGAGTGCAACAGTAGCAAAGTGTTGGACAGAGTAGAGAATAAAATTACTATTCCCACTACAACAAGTGCAACAGTAGGGAAATTGTTGGATAGCATAGGGGTAATAATTCTTATTCACACTCCAGCGAGTGCAACAGTAGGGAAAGTGTTGGATAGCGTAGGGGTAAAATTTACTATTAACACTCCAGCGAGTGCAACAGTAGGGAAAGTGTTGGATAGCAGAGGTGAATAATTTACTATTCCCACTACAATTAATGCAACACTAGGGAAAGTGTTGGAGAGCGGAGAGGAATATTTTACTATTCCCACTCAAGGGAGTGCAACAGTAGCGAAAGTGTTGGATAGCGAAAAACAAAAAATTACTATTCCCACTCCAGCGAGTGCAATAGTAGGGAAAGTGTCGGATAGCGTAGCGGTAAAAATTACTATTCCCACTAGAGCAAGTGCAACACTAGGGAAAGTGTTGGGTAGCGGAGAGGAATAATTTACTATTTCCACTTCAATGAGTGCAACAGTAGGAAAAGTGTTGGATAGCAAAGGGGAAAGAATCACTATTTCCACTTCAGTAAAGTGTTGGATAGCGAAGGGGAAAAAATTACTATTCCCACTCCAGCAAGTGGAATAGTAGGGAAAGTGTTGGGTAGCAGAGGGGAATTATTTACTATTCACACTCCAAAGAGTGCAAAAATAGGGAAAGTGTTGGATAGTGAATGGGAAAAAATTACTATTCCCACTCAAGCAAGTGCAACAATTTGGAAAGTGTTGGATAGCGGAGAGGAATAATTTACTATTCCCACTCCAATGAGTGCAACAGTAGGAAAAGTGTTGGATAACGAAGAGGAAAATATTACTATTCCCACTCCGGCGAGTGCAACAGTGGGAAAAGTGTTGGATAGCGTACCGGTAAAAATTACTATTCCCACTCCAGTAAGGGCAACAGTAGGGAAAGTGCTGCTAGCTTAGGGAATACATGTATTATTCCCACTCCAGCAAGTGCAACAGTAGGGAAAGTGTTGGATAGCGTAAGGGTAAAAATGACTAGTCCCACTCCAGCAAGTGCAACAGTAGGGAAAGTGTTGGATAGTGTAGGGGTAAAAATTACTATTAACACTCCAGCTAGTGCAACAGTAAGGAAAATGTTAGATAGCGTAGGGGTTAAAATTACTATTCCTACTCCAACGCGTACAACAGTAGGGAAAGTGTTGGATAGCAGAGGGGAATAACTTACTATTCCCACTCCGATTAATGCAACACTAGGGAAAGTGTTGGAGAGCGGAGAGGAATCATTTACTATTCCCACTCCAATGAGTGCAACAGTAGGAAAAGTGTTGGATAGCGTAGAGGTAAAAATTACTATTTCCACTCCAGCGAGTGCAACAGTAGGGAAAGTGTTAGATACCGGAGGAGTAAAAATCACAATTCACACTCCAGCGAGTGCAAAAGTAGAGAAAGTGTTGGCTAGCCTAGGGGCAAAAATTACTATTCGTACTCCAATGACTACAACAGTAGGAAGAGTGTTGGATAAGCGGAGGGGAATATTTGACTATTCCCACTCCAATTAATGCAACACTAGGGAAAGTATTGGAGAGTGGAAAGGAATAAATTACTATTTCCACTCCAATGAGTGCAAAAATAGGGAAAGTGTTGGATAGCGAATGGGAAAAAATTACTATTCCCACTCCAGCAAGTGCAACAGTAGGGAAAGTGTTGGATAGAAGACACTCCAACTCCCATAATGCACCCAGCTGCTCATCAAACCATTATCATGTTGTTAATAAATCAGTTTTAATGATTCAAATAATACCCCGTGCTTTTTTTTCGTCCTGTACCGCTAAAAGGTTCAGAAATAATGCGATAATGCAAATATGATCATAAGATATCCAATGTTAGTTTAACACTTTTTCAGTGTCCATCCGACTCCCGTGGATTCGTACTAAACGTGCTTGTTGAACAATGATGTTCCGCCTTGCATGGCATCCAACAAAATTCCTCAGAGTTCTTTCCTAATCTTGTTCTTTCAAAGTGGGTGCTAACCCGGTAGGGCAAAACCATCAACAACATCATAAATAAACGGGTTGCACACCTCAGTTCCTGAAATTCCTTCAGTAAGGTTGGGAAATATTTTTTCTTTTCATCTTGTTTGAATATATCTCTTTTGAAGAACTTCTTACCCCAGTGAAAGAAAACGACTCTCTATCTTTCCCTCTCTCAGTCCTTCCATTCCACATTATAAAGAATAGTACTGTTGATGGACACTAACATACTTCTCTACCTAGCCATGGGTTTCTGATCCGCATGTCATATATTCGTTTTCAGGCCAACTGGTAAAGAGTCACTCTGGCCTAATGGTTAAGGTCCTAGACCCTAACTCTGAAGGTTAGGTGTTCAAACCCTGGTGTTGCAATGTCACTGTTTGCTCAGTCTAAAGTGTAGGCAATGGTATTTCCTTCAATAAGGTTGGGAAATACCAAACCTTATAACTGTCATTAATCACTTGAAGCACAGTTCAACTTCATAAAGCTAAGATGTGACTTTAAGGTTTTGCCTAATGCAGTCACCATATAATGCAGCAATTTATTTGAGATAGCCTAAATCACACAGCCTCTGAAAAAAAACACTAAAGCGTTATGGGTCGTCTTTTTTTGGGAGTTCCTCAGATATTAAAAACAATCAAGAAACACATATTAATTTTCAAGATTGGGATCCCAGGTTTCTTATTTAAGGAGGACTACGAATTGTGGGCCTCTTTGTGTGCCCACTGTACCAGCACTGCTTTACAACAGCCACTGTTCCAGACTCCTGGCATGGACCAATCTTACATCCAATTTATCCAGCTAACATAATGACATCAAAGAAAAGGCTTGTGCCAGTGTGATATTACAGGACTTGGAAAGCTGGACCAGGGAAGAGGGTATTTTGCCATTTATCCAGTCAGGTTTCAGGAAAGGAGCACCCACCATTGACAACATACTGGCACTAACTTATTTGGTGGGTCATGCCACTCAATCCAGCAAACCGCTGGGTGGATCAACAAACACTCTGAAACAAACTATCAAGCTGGGGAATCCCTAAAAATCTGCTGGATGCAATAATTTCCCTTTACACACAGACATGGGTGTAAATCAAGCAGACACACAACATGACAACCTCCACTGACTGATTTGCATATAGCTGGGTCTGCACTGAGGTGGCGAAGTGCTACAGAACGATGATGGATTCAACTCAGATCTGTGACTGAGGGTGAGTGCCTGAAACGTTTCAGCGCTCCGTCGATCATCTCCTTGTGTTTGCCCTAAGTTGGTCTGGTATGCTCAGACGTGGGTCCCTTGCTCACTTTGCCACTAGATTCAAGCTAGCCTGACTGATGAGGGTTATTACCCCAAAACCGGTCCCAGGATGCTTGTTTCCGGTTCAAGGAAGACCTGATTGGCAGTTTGGGCTGGACTGTTCCCATGAGGCACATGATGAAGACTGATTTGCATATAGCTGGGTCTGAACTGAGGTGGCGAAGTGAGCAAAAGAACGATGGTGGATTGAACCCAGATCTGTGACTGGGGGTAAGTGCCTGAAAAGTTTCAGCCCTCCGTCCATCATCTCCTTGTGTTTGCTTTGTTCACCCTAGGTTGGCAGGGTGTGCCCAGATGTGGGTCCCTTGCTCACTATTCCACTGGATTCAAGCTAGCCTGGCTGAAGAGAGGTGTTACCCCAAAACCTCTCCCAGGATGCCTGTTTCCAGTTCAGGGAAGACCTGGCTTGGTAGTTCGGGCAGGACTATTCCCATGAGGCACAGGATCAAGACTGATTTGCATATAGCTGGGTCTGAACTGAGGTGGCGAAGTGAGCTAAAGAACGATGATGGATTCAACCCAGATCTGCGACTGGGGGTGAGTGTCTGAAAAGTTCAGCGCTCTGTCCATCATCTCCTTGTGTTCACAAACGATGACACCAAAAACTCTTTAACAAAATCTACTGTGGGAAGGTGAAAATAACTGACTTTCTAATATCCTCAAGGCCCCAAAACACAGATACAGTCCTTGCTGGAAGACTCTCACCTACCACCTTGATTAGCAAACCCCAATACCCAAACTCAAATCAGAATCACAATCAACTACTAGTTATTAATGCTCAGGTGCAAGCACCCGAGACACAATAGCAAATCAGAGACTTGCCAACTTAACTTAAGTTCGATTCAGATAACTACAGGTGGAAGCTGGCTGACCAGTTCAAACTCCCAAACTATTGTTTGCTGTTCCCCTAACAGACAAGACACACGCTCACTGGAAAAACCTTTAGGAACATCAATAGTATAGCAAAAATTATTATTCAGTCCATTTGAGGAAATCAAGAAGGCATCTAAGGAAGAGAAAAAGTGCAATTAAATAGTGAATCCCGGACCAATGCATGACTACAATTTTTTACTTTCACTAATAAACCTCTAGCAGGGAACCATGACATCCATTCAGACCACAGCCCCCCAGAAAATGTTATTCTCAAGTTTTTGTTTTTTTTGCAGTGTTTTATATAGCGCGAACTTGACCCGAATCCAATCAGGTATCGGAGCGCTTTACATAGCACCAGTTTGTTACATGTTTTGTTAGGCACGGGGAGATTAAGTGATTTGCCCAGAATCACAGGATGTTCCGCGTCATTAGCGAGACTCGAATCCAGTTCCTCAGGCCCGAGGCCGAGCACCCTAGCCGTTAGGCCAACTCCTCTCCCCTAGGTTAATTCATCAACAACAACGGACAACGGACTTTTTCTCTCCAAAATCTAATTACTATCAGCCCCATGTTACAGATGACCTGCAACGTAAGGAGCAAAGCCAACTATCCTCATTCCCATCATGGACCCCATTTTGAAACACAATGGAGATGATATCTACGGCCCTAATATTTCATTCAGAAAAATTAGAGACTCAAGAAGACTTCTTGAACAACTAGCCATGCATGTAGCATGCATTGAAAGGAACCTCAAGGAATTAAATTAATTGATTACGCAAGTCCAAAAAGATCCCAGCACATCATACCACACATGTCAATGTGCCACCACCCTAGATCTTTTAAAACACATCGCCATCATTCTGGTGTATATTGTAGCAGAAGTAAAACTATTGTCACAAACGGACCTTCTGCCTACCACAAGCCCAACCAATCGGTCACCATTGTCCACAAGAGGGACACAACCACATATGAATAGGCATTGAGGGCAACAAGGCCAGACCCATAACATCTAACGACGATCGGCCATCTACAACTGTACCACATAACCAGATAAACAGCAACCCACCACCCTTAGCCATTGAAAAAACCCATCAGGCGCACAGGCAACAGCCCCCTCTTTGAAAAAAGGAGCACAAACGGCTAAGGAAATCGAGGAACTAAAAGCTGTTAAGCCAACAAGACCAGGCCCAAACTTCCCACCATATTTCCTCTCAGGACCAAAAGGACTCTCGATTGTGAAAGGAAACAGAATGTCAGCATTCCTCCGCTCTTCACAGAGGAATATCTTTCATAGAACCAACACAGGCAGATGACAAAAGGACAGTATATGGAAATAAGGCACTAAGTAGAGCAACCAAGGCTGTGGCCCCAAAGTTCCCACCCAGGCCACCAACTGACCAGCATGGCATTTTTCAGCCGGCTGTCCACGACAAATCCCTCCAGAATCTAGCTCTTCGCAGAAGAAAGATACAGTAAACGGCAATGCTCATCATTCAAATGTGAGCTGCAAGGGCAAAGATATGCTTTACTAGAGCCATCTCAATGCGAACCAAGATATATAAATATTGCACCAACAACCCTAGTAAAATTAGAGCAAAACAAACAGAAAAACAAACACCGCCATTACATGGAACAAATAACTCCACACAACAGTAAAAAGGAGGCTCAAGAGCAGACATTTGATTACATTAATTATACACCTCTGTCCAGACAAATTGTTTCATCAAGCTTGAGTCCAACAAGCCTACCAGCAACGAGCCATGCGTGAGAAAATCTATGCCACATGGCGGTTGGCAGAGTTTTTGCCGAACTTCACGCTCTAAGCGGAGCACTGAGTGGGCAAAACTCAGTGAACTCTGCTGGTGGAGCAGAGTTTACCCCCACCCATAGAAATATTATGGAAGGCAGTGCAAAAACAAAGAGTTGTACAGCCCTTATTAAATGTACTGAAAATTCTACAAACAGATTCTGTGGTCTTACTCCGGTATGGTGTTAATGGAGAGTGTTCGGAAAACTATCCCATATCTGCCAAAGGTGCGTTCTACACTTGTTGCTTTATGGATTATTTTTTAATGACATTGATGTTCACCTTGAGTACTAGCATTGTTCTCCATAAACTGCATTACCACATTAAAAAAGTTATAATAGGTAGGGAACAACAATCAACCTACTACTTACCTATATCTAAGGCCCTAACAAACAATGTAGCCAAAGTATGGTGAAAACCACATGGCTGCCTTTTACATTTTGTAAATATAGCCATTGGCCAATCATATACTCCCTTCTCATCGACATGAACCGTAAATAATGTGGTAAATAATTTAATTACCGGAACTTAATTTGATGCGGAAAATCTATAATAATAGCTCAGTAAAATAAGAGGCAGAATCCGTGGTATTAGAGGTTCGGAACGGGCTTTATTCCAAAATCAATTCGAATTGAGGACTCCATATTCCATTACCACGAAGGTTCAGGAAGTGAAGGACCCCCCTTTATTGACAAGTAATCATTTTTATACAATAGGCATTACAGTGAAACAGATGTAGGAGGCGTAACAGTTGATGACAAAGATAAGAACATACATGCGTAATTAAAGTGGGTGTAACTGGGCGTAACTAAAGAACGTCATCAGATATGATGTCATAAATGGGTGGTTCCATGAAAGAATTTCGCAATGTCAGCAGAAATACTTGGCAGAGATGCGCGCGCAGCAGCATGACGTGTGATTGACGTGCAACTAGGGGGTGAAGGGGGCTTGACATTTAGCTCTACATGTGGAGACAGAAGTCTGGGGTTATGTCAACCTAATCCCAAATCATATCTAATATCCTATGTTTAAAGAACTGTGTTATCCAAAAAGAAAGGACTCTTAGGATAGAATCTTATTCTATACTGACTATACTGACCGTTAGTGCGTGTACAAGCGTCTAAGTGTCTACACTAGAAGCGAGGGCAGAAATCTTCCATAGTAATAGGGCTATGAATTACTTGCATGAAGACAGAGAAGCCGGGCCCTTTGCTCGGTAGCTGGAAGAATGTTTACTTAAACTACTAGACAGGAATGTATTGGATAGGGAGCGGAGCAAAGCAGATAATCTTGAAGGTGAAATATAGTTTTTGGCAGGCAACAGGCTGGAGTCAGGCACCGTTAGCCGCGCAGGGAGTAGGACAAAGTTCATGGGTACAGATGCGAGCTCAGACTGGAGCTTTCAGAGGCAGAAGGCAGAAAAGACTTGATGGCAGAATCAGGGCCTACTCGCCTGAACTGTAAAATGGGATAAGTGAACCATATAAAGCCGGTGGCCTTTCATACTTAGGAATAGAATATCCGGCCCATTCATGGCGGATCTGAAAGAGGACATGTTGACGGTGGACGCACATGTGTTTGCGTCTTCATAACTGGAACTGGAGGAAACATACATGTACTTATGGTTTATACATGAAACCGTTGGGGTCCAAGATAGGGGACATAACTGACCATAAAAATCCATATTTCCACATTCCCTCCTTGTCCCCTACTTGCCCTTAAGAGATATCAATCTTCATCAATCCGTTGATCTGATCATATAGCATCATTTGTTCTTCTTTCTTCTTCCGGAATCTTGAATGAAAACTTGGATGTGGGATACACGAGGTGGCACACAGACCACAAATCGCTGGTCCACATTGTAGGCATAAACAGCAACTGAATAGTATGAGAAAGCCAATACCTAGGAAGGATAGGACCCTCCATCCAAAGGTAGATAATACACTCCAAAACCAACTGGACCAAGTCCAGGTGCCTGGATTCTGGTGTATCTGGCTTACAATCTTATGAAGGCGAGTTATGGCTTTATATACAGATGGCGAATTTTCTGGTATGAAAATGCAACAGCTTGATCCGATGACCCTACAAGCTCCGCCCCTATCGGCCAGGATGACGTCAAGGACAAGACGATTTTGAAGCACAACAATCCGCATAGCAGACTGCTCTTCTGTTAAATTGCCTAAGGCGGAAATAGTTTCGTTCACTACTGCTTCAAGGGTTCTGGTTAATCTACGTATCAGCTTACTATTGGTAACTGTACCTATATAGGGAAAGAGACCTTTATTGAAATCTGTGTATTTTTCCCATGCTGTCTCAGTATAATCGACTATTGGGAGATCTCTCCGTTCTCTATTGTGTACTAAATGAGTATTTCTATGATAATCAGGAGGAGCTAGGAAAACAGGTGGCAAAAGGAATCCAATGTAGCAGGTACCATCCCAATCTAGAGGCAGACGTATATATGCAGTCGGACCACATATGAAGTAGGAATGGCGAGAAGCTCTAAATGTAGACTTGCCTTGATCACTGAATTCTATTACAGTGGTGCATTTACTGTGGCCCATGTGTGTGGAGCCATTCTTTTTTATACACAATTCACCTTTAACTGGAAACACTGACATAGCGGGCAAAATTGGTGCAGCTTCAGATTCAACATTCAGGATCATGAGATTAAGCGTGAAATTACCTAATCCATATACTTCATTTTCTAGATCAGTTCCTGTTCCTTTGGGAAGTCCCTTCTTGTCAGGGTAGCAGACTTTGAGTAAAACTAAGTTCAGGTTTCCCCATACCCAGTTGTCTTGATAAACTGCGGAATTCGAATCTTGGGAATTAATTAGACTAAACCATGCTCCACAGGAGCCATTGTGTGTGAACGGGTATGGGAAGAGAGGCAGAATTCCTTTATAGTTCTGATAGGGAGGGAGTCGGCCACATATCCAACAATTTGTAGCATTGCTAACCTGATGGGAATGATGTAACATACTAATAAAAGTGTTATTGCGCAGCGCAAATCTATATGACAACTCATGCGGGGGAAATTCACTAAAAGAATGTTCAGCAGTAACATTATAAACATGTTTAGAAATAGGATAATATATGTGCAACAATATACTTGCAGCTATTATTAAAAGACATAAGAAAAACAAAATTAATAACGTCACTGTGCAATGACTACGCAGTGATTTATAGTACGCATGTTGTTTCATTCGCTTCCTTCGGTGTCTCTCTCTATTCAGGTCTAGGGGATTCATGTCAGGGACAAATTCGACCGATTCACCTTGGAGAGGACTTAAACAATCAAATTGTCTGACTTGGTAGACCTTAATTTTAGTCTGTATTGTTCTTTGTCATTCAGTTCAACCAAAGGAAGCTTTGAGTCAATCGGTGAAGACACGCAAGGTGTGTCATTTACATCGGACGGTAGTCCATGAAATTTCTTGATATGACTTGAATGTATCCAGCCTTTTCGACCTTCGATCTTCACGGCTGTCCTCGTTGTTAACAGTACGAGTTGAGGCGATCTCCACCTAGGATCCAGCTGGGACTTCCGGTCAAAATTCCTCACTAACACCAAATCCCCTGGAATTACGTCATGGGGTTTCACCTCGGTGTTGTCGGGAAAGGCTGCAGCTACCTGTGAACGACAAGATTGTAGTGCAGACATCAAGGAAGCCAAGTAATATGTCAGCATGTTACAGTCAACATCAGTTATTTTTCGTGGTATAGGCGTCCCCCACATATTTGGTGGTCTACCAAAGACCACCTCATAAGGGGATAGCCCTGTTCGAGAGTGCGCTACCATTCTCATGTAAAAGAGTGCAACTGGTAAGGCTACTACCCAGTCGACACCTTTCTCTCTACATATTTTGGACAATCTAATTTTCAGAGTTTGATTATGTCGTTCCACGAGACCTGCTGCCTCGGGGTGTCGGACACAGTGAAATCTCCACTGATAGCCTAACAAAAGTGAAACGTGTTTCATTAGTTCGGAGGAGAACGGCTGGCCGTTATCTCAGTAGACAACACGTGGTAAACCGTATCGTGGGAAGAATTCTCGAACCAATTGTTTGGCAGTAGTCGAGGCAGTGTAATCTGAAACCGGGTATGCCTCTGTCCAACGGGAAAGAGCACAGACAACTACGAGAACATATTTGAATCCTCGACATCGTTCCATCTGGATATAATCCATCTGGAGGACTTCAAAAGAGTGATCAGGAGGCTGAAATCCACCCTGTTCTACGGGAATGCTTTTACCTGGGTTAAACTGACAACAGATCATACAGGTACGGACTTTTTGTTTAGCTGCTGCTCGTAAATGTTTGTTGAACCAAATGTGTTGAATGCTGTCTAGCATAGCTTTTTCTCCTAGGTGCGCTGGACTATGTACAGTGTTAATGATAACTTGGACCATTGAATCAGGAAGGAACCACACAGATTTTTCCTTCGTCATCCATCCTTGATCCGTTTGGGTCCCTCCTAATTCAGTCCATTTCTTTATTTCATCTGGTGTAGCATGTGTCTGTATGTCACTTACGTCAAGAGCGGGATCCTTAACCGTCATGCAATGTGTTGGTGTCGGAACTATTGTCTTTGTCATGTCAGATGTGTGGGTTTGAGCAGTCTGTTTAGCTGTTCTGTCAGCTAAATCATTGCCTTGGGAAATGATATCAGTAACTTTCGTATGAGCTTTACATTTCATAATTGATATTGCAGTGGGTAGATGTATTGCATCTAGTAAGGCATGAATAAGGGGTCCGTGCTGAATGTGGGTACCGTGAGAAGTTAAATAACCTCTCTCTCGCCACAGCATGCCGAAGTCATGTACAACTCCGAATGCATAACGTGAATCAGTATATATGTTGACTTTTTTATTCGTAGCTTGAATACAGGCTTGTGTCAGAGCGACGAGCTCTGCTACTTGAGCGGACAAGGTATTTATGCGATTTGTTTCAATAACTTCAGTATCTGTTGTGACTGCATACGCGGCCACTAACTCTCCTGTACTTGTTCTCATACATGACCCATCTACATACAACGTCAGGTCTGGATCTGACAATGGGACGTCTGTCAAGTCTTGTCTAGGTTTCGTCGTGATAGTGATAACTTCAATACAATCATGTGCAAGTGGGTCTGTTCCGTTTACTGGTAACAGTGTGGCAGGATTCAATGTACTACAACGTCTGATTTCTATATGTGGCTGAAACAATGTTAATTCGTAACCAGTGAGTCGTGCTATAGTCAAGTGTTGTGTCTGTGTGCGGTTCAAGAGAACCTCTACTGCATGTGGTACTTGTACTGTCAATTGGTGCCCTAACACTATGGCATCGCTTTGTCTGATTGCTAAAGCTGTTGCTGCCACTGATTTCAGGCACGCAGGCAGAGCCTGAGCTACGGGATCTAATGTACTAGAAAAATAAGCACACGGTTTGTGTGATCCTGCTTGTTCCTGTGTGAGTACTGACAAAGCAGTACCTTCGCGTTCTGTAACAAAGAGTGTAAAATGTTTATAGTAACATGGTGTTGCTAAAACGGGTGCTTGACATAAAGCTTTCTTTAGTCTTTCAAAAGCTTGTGTATGTTCCTGAGTCCAAGGGAGGACAGTCGATGTGGCTGCCTCCTGTGTTGTCAACTGAATGAGTGGTTTTGCTAGAAATGCATACTGAGGGATCCACTGCCTACAATATGAAGTGAGGCCTATAAAAGCCTGCACCTCCTTTTGTGTCTTGGGTATTGGCATGTTAGCAATTAACTGGATGCGATCTGGTGTAAGCTGCCTTCCCTCCTTGGACAGCGAGTGAGCAAGGTAAACAACTCGCTGGACACAGAATTGCAGCTTAGAAGGGGACACCTTGTGCCCCTTTTCGGCCAAAAATTGTAAAACCGTCAGTGAGGCCTTTTCACATTCAGGTTCGCTTCTAGCGGTGATCAGCAGATCATCGACATATTGAAGCAGGGCAGTGTTGACTGGCATGTGTATACTGTCAAGTTCTCGTTTCAGTGCTTGGCTATAGATGCTGGGGCTTTCTGTGAATCCTTGGGGTGCGCGTGTGAATTTAAAGCTTCGTCCATTTAAACTAAATCCGAACAAGTATTGGCTTTCCGGATCTATTGGGACGCTGAAAAAGGCATTCTTGAGATCAATTACAGTAAAGAATGTTGCTTCGGAATCAATAGCTGTCAGTAATGAAGAAATGTCTGGAACTACGGGGTATTGTGGTACAATACATTTATTTAATTCGCGCAGATCAATAACCAATCGATATACTGGCGGGGCCTTTGGATCAGTTCGTTTAAGAATCGGAATTATCGGTGAATTACATACATTGGAGTCTGTTTCCACAACCACTCCTTGGGTAATAAGTTCGTCAATGATTTGCAGTAAAGCCACTACAGCATCTGGTGGTAACTTGTATTGTCGCATTCGTGGTAGTACCACTCCTGCCTTTAGTGTAACTCGATATGGTGTAATGTTCATGCAACCAACATCTGTAGGGCCTTGTGCCCATAAATGTGTGGGTAAAGTCTGCAGTCGGTGATCCATGTCTCGGGACACATAGTGCCCTTTGAAATCACGTAAAAACAATCTTACTCCTTCCGGAGAACAACATATTATAGCTCCTAGAGCTTTCAAAGTTTTTATACCTAACAGGTTTCCTGGGCATGATTTAGTAAGCAATAAATCTGTAGTACGTGTCAAGGGACCAATCGTAAGGGGAAGAGGCTGTGATACTTCGTTAACGATAGGTTTTCCTGAGAAGCCAAGGGAAATATTCTGTGAGCCTGAGAGGGGTGCCCCTGGAACTTCACTACGTTTTATTGTTGTTCGGCTTGCCCCTGTATCAAGTAAAAATTTTCTATCTTGGCCTAATATTTCACTGTGTACATAAGGTCCTTCTTAATCTACAGGGACCTCAATAAGGGGTAAGCCAACTTCCCTCTCTAGGCTGTTTCATGAGTATCGTTGATAATCAGGATAGTCATACTGTGCGGTCTGGTACATCTGTCGTGTCGTTGTTTGTGTGGCAGCAATAGGCTGCGGTGGTGGAGCTGGCAGAGACTGTTGCGGAGCTGGCATGGACTGTGCATGCTGCGGGGCTCCTTGTTGGTTCTGATCCTGTCTAAGTGGCCGTGGTCTTTCTTTTGTATTACCTATGGCGATATTATGTTTTTAAACTGGACAATCGTGTACATAATGACCTGGCTGTTTACAATAGTTGCATGTCCCTTTTACAGGACCTGTTGAAACACTGGACTGTGTCATACCCTTTTTATGACCGTCAGCTGGAACTGTCTGGGAAACTAGCATTTTCATTTTCGTGTCTTTCATGCGTCTTTGTTCATGTTCTTGTTCCTCTCTAATTCTATTGTGATGGTACTGTAACATTTGTAACATTTGTGACGGAGTGTTACCTTGCCAGGTATTCTCGAATTTTAATACTCTATTCTTAACTTGGGGCAAAGAATTTTCAACTAACTTTGTCACAAACAGATGTGGATACGATTCGCTACTTGCTTTTATTCCACTATTTATACCGAAACATTTTTCGAATCGGGCAAAGAAATCACTAGTGTCTTCATCTTGCTTTTGTTTACAGGCTGAGATTGCACCCCAGTCTTCCTTTTTCGTAGTTAATAAACGTGGCAGTACCTGTACTAGTAAACCTGGTAGTGTTTTGGTCTTCTCCCCAAGCCCTGCACCTGGTCCTCGAGCTTTTTCTTCGTTTTCTAATGCTGTCCAATCTATCTTCTGGTCTCCCACCTCCCAATCCTTTTCCTTGAGTTTTTCGTAAATGCCCGCAGGCATTAATACCTTCAATATTGTCATAATGTCGGGGTAGGTATATTCTCCCATGAGTAACATGTCTTTAATTTCTCGGTGGAAACGCGCTGGGTCTTTGTCATGACTGGGTACCACCTTCTTCATTTCCAATAGTTCTATTTTAGATATGGGTGTGTATACAAACACACGTTTAAACTGATTGTCATCACCTTTTATCGGATGCACTTCGCGTAAGGGATTCTGTCTATCCATATAATACGTCGTTCTTTCCTTGATGGGCAGTGAAACATGTTCGGGACATACAAAAAGAATGTACTGCTTTCTGGATTCTAGTATTTCTCTAATTAGCTCAGTACCTGAACCTCTCCATTTATTCGTGAGTAATTTAGTCAATATATCAGGTAAGGGACCAGGGTCGGAGTGTTGGCTTTTATATAATAAGGAGTTGTTGAATCATATAGATACCAGCTAAACGCTGTTCATCTGGGGCGAGGTTCAAAAACGTGTGTGCTAATGTATCATCACTATATTTTCCGGGACTATCAACCCAATGAACGGCTGACCTGGCTAATTCTTGTTCGTCCATAGAATCGAGTATATGATAACCCCTTCGTTCTCGGAGTAATTTATCAGCGGCTTGGAACGAATGTTCGGGGGACCTTATATTTACTATAGGAGTTTGGAAATTTCTGTTATTATCTGGACGTACCGGACGTATCGGATCAGTGAAGCATCTAGTATTATTGCAAGATCTTCCTCTACCTACATAGGCCATGGTTTCTAACTGTCCTGTGGGCAGTTCTAATTCTTCCTCGTCTTCGGTTTGTTCAGGTTCGTCTACTGCTAATCTTTCTTCGTGTATTCGTTCTATTTCTTTGCGGATCTTTCGGCACATAGCTACTATACATGATCGTTTATCATGTCTCCCCTCTGATATATTCTGACTCCATGTGGTAAGAATTTGCATTTCTTTCGGATTTACCCCTGGTTGGTCTTGATTTCTGATCACACAATTTATGAGGAAACGTAACAGTTCCCCCTGTATTTCCACTTTTTGGTACTCCATGGCTCTGTTAATACTCTCAGAATCTCGCCCTGACTGAACAAAGTGATATATATTTTCTAAGTGTGTAGTCATTCCTGGTAGCTTCCCTAAATATATAGCAGCTCGTCGGATACGTAATGATGCTAGCATCCTTTCGTCCCCTTTTCCGGGCACAGGGTCATATCTACAATCTATTAGAAGTTCCTTGAGCGTGTTGGGAGTTACTAGTTTGGGCGTACGTTGGTGGGCTAATTCTTGAAAGGAAAGTTTATTTACTCTGGGTGGCGTGGAAAAAATGTTTGATGTACCTCCGGTAGCCCCACCTGGGGTGCTGGATGTGAAAGGATTCGTCGAACGTGATATAGCAACTATAGGTGTGGATACAGATGTCGAAGCAGATGTGCTTGCCTGAACTTGTGTCGGAGTTTGCTGTTGTGGAGGTACAGACGGAAGAGGGTCTTGGCGTTGAACCCCCTCGGCAGGCGGTCTATGTGGCGCAGCATTAGCATACTCGGGAGCTGCGTCGTCTAAAGAAGAGGAAAGAAAAACATCTTCTG
Organism: Triturus cristatus; assembly: GCF_964204655.1. Classification (NCBI taxonomy): domain Eukaryota; kingdom Metazoa; phylum Chordata; class Amphibia; order Caudata; family Salamandridae; genus Triturus; species Triturus cristatus. The sequence goes on along the minus strand of NC_140590.1, from coordinate 906,141,465 downwards.
CGGTTCTGGGATGCCCTTTGGGATGTACTTTTATCGGAAACAATGGGGGTGGCAAGTCTTTTGGTATCTCCGGAGTAGCCTTAGGTAATCCTTCGGCCAGGAGAGGATACATACCATTCATAAGGGCATTTCGTTGTCTGTCTACTTGTTCTGATTTTACTCGAGTACCTTCTTCAATTAATATATTTTCTCGAACTTTATTTAAATTCTCCTTACTCTTCTCTTCCTGTCTACGTGCTTTTTCTGTACGCCTATACGATTCTTTACGCCATAATTCAATGGCGTCTTTCTGTGATTGTCTAGCTTTCTTTTTCCATAATTCTTCCTCTACTTTCACGATGCAATCTGCATCCCAGGTCCCAGCTGCGGGCCACCTCTGACTTTCTGGTAATTCCTTGGTGTAGTCTACCCATAAATCAAGAAATAATATGGCGTCTAGGCCATGTTTATGATACATGAAGTACCCTGGAGTGTCCCTAGGGGGAATGGGAACAGCTTCTTCGAGTACCCCTTTTCTGGTTTTGATCTGTCTTAATTTCGAAAAGAGCGGCATATTGAAAACTGATCTGATACCTAATTTTGAACACGTTTAATACAACGAAACACAATAATGAACAGTCATTCACACCACAATATGCAGAAACGTATTTAAAAACATTTAACATTTATCATTTAATGAACAACAATAATGGCCGTTCACTAAGCATAATACTCGATACTAACTAGATAATTCTGACTTCATACACTAGACATACTTGATATACTGCTAAACAGTACAGATACACTGCTGAAACAGTGCAGACCGGATTTGTGTACCCAAACCCGTCTTGACCGGCACAACCTATGTGCACGTCAGAACGCCTCCCCGACAATGGTACTCACCGGGTAGCTCGGAACGGAAGGCCTCGGAACTGAACTGAACTGGACTCGGACCGGACTGGACTCGACTCGATACTTCGGAACTTCGGAACTTCGGAACTGGTGGGCCTCTGTATACCTCGGATCTTGCTCTCTCAGCTAGGCTCTGGTCGGGATACTTCGCACTTCTCACCGCCTCGTCTGGGTGTTGATCGCAGCCTCAGTTACCCCCGCTCGGCAGGAGGGAGATACAGGAAATCCTGTGGGTACGCGTTGTTGTCCGTCCAGCTGTGACAGGAGACCGGGCCTGCAACGCACCTCCGGCGCGTGAGATGAGAAAGTGTCCCTGTTCGGGCGCCATATATGTGGTAAATAATTTAATTACCGGAACTTAATTTGATGCGGAAAATCTATAATAATAGCTCAGTAAAATAAGAGGCAGAATCCGTGGTATTAGAGGTTCGGAACGGGCTTTATTCCAAAATCAATTCGAATTGAGGACTCCATATTCCATTACCACGAAGGTTCAGGAAGTGAAGGACCCCCCTTTATTGACAAGTAATCATTTTTATACAATAGGCATTACAGTGAAACAGATGTAGGAGGCGTAACAGTTGATGACAAAGATAAGAACATACATGCGTAATTAAAGTGGGTGTAACTGGGCGTAACTAAAGAACGTCATCAGATATGATGTCATAAATGGGTGGTTCCATGAAAGAATTTCGCAATGTCAGCAGAAATACTTGGCAGAGATGCGCGCGCAGCAGCATGACGTGTGATTGACGTGCAACTAGGGGGTGAAGGGGGCTTGACATTTAGCTCTACATGTGGAGACAGAAGTCTGGGGTTATGTCAACCTAATCCCAAATCATATCTAATATCCTATGTTTAAAGAACTGTGTTATCCAAAAAGAAAGGACTCTTAGGATAGAATCTTATTCTATACTGACTATACTGACCGTTAGTGCGTGTACAAGCGTCTAAGTGTCTACACTAGAAGCGAGGGCAGAAATCTTCCATAGTAATAGGGCTATGAATTACTTGCATGAAGACAGAGAAGCCGGGCCCTTTGCTCGGTAGCTGGAAGAATGTTTACTTAAACTACTAGACAGGAATGTATTGGATAGGGAGCGGAGCAAAGCAGATAATCTTGAAGGTGAAATACAGTTTTTGGCAGGCAACAGGCTGGAGTCAGGCACCGTTAGCCGCGCAGGGAGTAGGACAAAGTTCATGGGTACAGATGCGAGCTCAGACTGGAGCTTTCAGAGGCAGAAGGCAGAAAAGACTTGATGGCAGAATCAGGGCCTACTCGCCTGAACTGTAAAATGGGATAAGTGAACCATATAAAGCCGGTGGCCTTTCATACTTAGGAATAGAATATCCGGCCCATTCATGGCGGATCTGAAAGAGGACATGTTGACGGTGGACGCACATGTGTTTGCGTCTTCATAACTGGAACTGGAGGAAACATACATGTACTTATGGTTTATACATGAAACCGTTGGGGTCCAAGATAGGGGACATAACTGACCATAAAAATCCATATTTCCACAGTATACTGCATATGTACTGCAGTATACCGCAGCACAATATGCCAATCATATACTCCCTTCTCATCGACATGAACCATAGTATACTGCAAATGTACTGCAGTATACCGCAGTACCATATGCAACACACTTTTAAACACTTATAACTTTATAACTACTTAAACTTTTTATGTGTAAATTAACATTTATACACTGTAATCTATGTTCCCGTCACATTATATCTACATTATTTACCCACTTTCACGCTATTCCTGTTTCAACTACCACATTCAACTCTATGCCACGCTACAATATGCCACTCCATGCAATGGCATTCCACTGTATGCTATTCCAGTGTACGTTACTCCGCCTTACAGCTTTCCACTATACGTTACTGGACCCTATATTCATGTATTTTATGCCATGCCACTCAACACTATTCAACTCTATGCTACACCATTCTACTCCACTACACTGTATGATATTATACTGTATGCCACTCTAGTCTACGACATTCCATTCAAGGCCTCTCCACTCTACATCACTCCACTCTACGCTACTGAACTCTATGCTATTCTGCTGCACGCAACTCTATTCTATGCCACTACATTTTACACTATTCCACTCTATGCCATTCCACTCGATCCTACTCCATTCCACTCTACTGTATTCTATTCCACTGTACACCATTCAACTCTATTGCAAATCCACTGTATGCCACTCCACTAAACTCCAGTCTATTGTATGACACTCCACTCTATTCCTCTGTTTGCAACATTACATGTGCGTCAACGCATTCTATGTTATTCCATTCTATACTACTCCAGTCTATACCACGCCACTGTACGCCACTCCACTAAATATTACTCCACTCTGCGCCACTCCAATTCACACCACTCCACACCACTCCACACTACGCTATTCCACTGCACGCCACTCTATTTTGCACCACTCCAGTACATGCCACTACAGTATATGCCACTACACTCTATGCTACTCCACTTTAGCCTAGTCCAGTGTACACTATCCCACTCTGCCACTCCACTGTATGCCACTTGACTTTATGCTATTTTACCCCATACCATTCCATTGTATACCACTCCACTCTATATTACTCCACTATAAGCTATTCTACTGCACACCACAACAATATACCTCACTCCACCAGCGCTACTCCACTCTATGACACACTACTGTATGATAGTTCACTCTATGCCACTCTACTATATGCCATGTCATGCTAATCCACTGTATGCCACCCCACTTTACCACACTGCACTATACGACACTCCACTCAACACCTCTCCACTCTACGCTATTCCCCTGCACACCACTCCACTCTATGACACTCCAGTCTACATCACTTGACTGTGTGACACTCCACTCTATGCTACTCCAATCTAGCTATTCCACTCTATGCAAATCCACTCAATGCAAATCCATGTATACTATTCCACTCATTGTCACTCCACTGTATGCTATTTCACTGTACACAACTCCACTCTACACCCCTACACTGTATGTTATACCACTCTATGTCACTGTACTGCATGAGGCACTCCACTGTAGGCCACTCCACTGTACACTATTGCTCAGTATGCCACTCTACTATACGCTATTCCACTATATGCCACTCCACTTTACCACACTGCACTATACGACACTCCACTCTACACCTCTCCACTCTACGCTATTCCCCTGTACACCACTCCACTCTATGACACTCCAGTCTTCATCACTCGACTGTTTGACACTCCACTCTACGCTACTCCAATCTAGCTATTCCACTGTATGCAAATCCACTCAATGCCAATCCACGCTATGCTATTCCACTCTATGTCACTCCACCGTATGCTATATCACTGTACGCAAGTCCACTCTACATCCCTACTCTGTATGTTATACCACTCTATGTCATGGTACTGTATGAGCTACTCCACTGTAGGCCACTCCACTGTACACTTTTACACTGTATACCACTCCACTGTACGCCACTCCAATATACGCCACTCCACTCTATGCTACTCCATTCTATTCCACTGTGCGCCACACCAATCCACTCTTTTCAACTCCACCCTACGCTATTTCACTGTATGGCATTGCACTGTATGCCACTACACTCAATACAATTTTACTATACACCACTCTAATCTACATTACTCACTGTATACCACTTCACTCTACACCACTAAACTCTATACTAATCCACACCATTCCACTACACTCAATGCCACTCCACTCTCTGTTAAATGGTAGCGGCAGTTGCAGTCGATAACCTTTCAAGATTTGCCCGGCGGTAATCGCCTCTTATACCATTCGATGATTTAACCAATAAAAGAGGCAGGCGCCGGAGACTGGAAGGCAGGAAACAAAGTTTTATTCCGTCGGAGTAGAACACATCAGATCAGACAGCAAGGTATCGTCACGAGGTGCTCTAACCACATCTCTGAGGCCTGGCCTCTTATACACAGGTTTATGACTTTATTGCAGGTTTATCATACATGGCACATTCCTGAGATTGCTTTGATACATGAAAGGACATCCTCGGAGCCCCCGGCTCAGGGCCGCTCCCACACATAGTTACAGTAGAAGTCCCCACCCCACCCGCGGTAGGAGATGGCTATCACACAGCTGGACATTCCGCCAATTCCCGGGGGTGTGTGCAACCGGTCGGGTCTCAGGGGGTGGGAGCCTTGATCAACTGTAATCCCTTTGATGTGGGGTGTTTCCCTTACAGTAGGGGCAATAAACTGCATCCGTAGGGCTAGGTGATGGCCTGGGATCGGCCCGGACAATCGGGCGCAGAGGAAGGGGGTTATCAAAGAGATGTATGACCATGTATGGGATGTCGGTCAGGCGTGGGATGTGGTTCCATGGCAGGGTCGCGCAGAAGGAGAGGGTTTATGGCCCGTGTATGAGAGAGCGGGGGTGGCCGGCGCGTGGGGGGATGTTCGCAGCGCCAGAGGGACGCGCAGGCAATCGACAATGAGCAGGGAGAGAGGCCATGGTGCCTAAAATAGCTGCCGTGTGTTTTTGCGTGTGGTGCTGGGGAAAGACAAGATGGCGCAGATAATGTTCAGATACGAACTAAATTTCCACAGTCCTCCCTTTTAACATATCTCGCCAGCTTGCTTAGTTCGGATCTATCCCCATAATATTACGTATTTCTATCTCATACAGAGCTTTCATACGTTCGGCTTCAAAGTCCAGAGTCTTAGGACAGATACAGTTTGCAAAAAGTGAACACAGAGGTGGCAAGCATTGAATACCCAGGCAGCATCCACATAGTATCACGATTGGTATCAGGATAAACGTAAACAACCTCCACCCCCAACTTTTAATAGTGTCCCAAAACCAACTCCCAAGCGACCATCCTTCTTGCTCCTGATGAACCTCTGCGGAAAGTCTGTGGAGGTGTTCAATCGCCTTGTAGACTGAGGGTGAGTTATCCGGTACGTAGGTACAACAGCTGGACCCAATGATGCGGCATGCTCCTCCACGATCGGCCAGAACTACGTCTAGAACGAGGCGGTTCTGAAGAGCTACCAGGCAGACGGCCTGAAGCTCAGTGGTGTTGTTGGTGAGGATGCCGGCTGTAATGTTCATTGTGGTTTCGACTGCCTGGGTCAGATGCCGGATGGCACGGCTGTTTGCCATTGGACCCCACAGTGGAACAAGTCCCTTTACTGCATCCATGAACTGTGCTCCAGTGGAGTCGGCTTGTACAATGTCCTTTGCACGTTTCTGCCGGTGATGGTTTGCTGGAGCCACATATGTTGGAGGAAGGATAAAAGCGATGTAGCAGGTGCCTCCCCACCCTTTCGGAAGCCAGGTGTAGGCCTTAGTACCACAGACGAAGTACATATTTGGGGAGGTAACAAAGGAGGGTGGGTCAACTGAGTCCAATGTTCGGGTGATGAGACAGGAACTGTGGCCCACCACCTGCGTTCCCAGACCTTCGATGTGTGGTAAATAATTTAATTACCGGGACTTAATTTGATACAGAACATAATAAAAATAGCTCAGTAAATAAGAGGCAGAATCCGTGGTATTAGAGGTTCAGAATGGGCTTTATTCTAATGGACGATTTCGAAATCGTGGCCTCCAAGTTCCATCACCACGGAGGTTCAGGAAGTGAAGTACATACATTATTGATAATTAATCACTTTTATACAATAGGCATTACAGTGAGGCAAAGGCAAGAGGCGTAACAATTGATAGTAAAGATAACATTTCACATGCGTAGCTGAAGGAGGCGTAATTGGGAGTAACAAGAAAACGTCATTGGTTGTGATGTCACATATCGGTGGATCTATGAAATAATTTCGCAATGTCAGCAGAAATACTTGGCAGAAATGCGCGCGCAGCAGCATGACGTGTGATTGACGTGCAGCTAGGGGGTGAAGGGGACTTGACATTTAGCTCTACATGTGGCGACAGATGTCTGGAGGGTCAAGTCAACCTAATCCCAAATCATATCTAACATCCTATGTTTAAAGAACTATGTTATCCAAAAGAGAGGCCTTCTTGGAGTAGAATCTTATTCTATACTGACTATACTGACTGTTAGTGCGTGTACAAGCGTCTAAGTGTCTACACTAGATGCGAGGGCAGGAATCTTCCATAGTAACAGGACTATGAATTACTTGTATGAAGACAGAGAAGCCGGGCCTTTGCTCGGTAGCTGGCAGAATGCCTACTCAAACTACTAGACAGGAATGCATTGGGCAGGGAGCGGAGCAGATAATTTTCGAAGGTGAAATACAGTTCTTGGCAGGCAGCAAGCTGATGTCAGGCATCGTGAGCCGCGCAGGGAATGAGACAAAGTTCATGGTCACAGATGCAGGCTCGGACTGGAGCTTCAGAGACAGAAAGCAAGAAAAGCTTGATGACAGAATCAGGGCCTACTTGCCTGGACTGTAAAATGGCATAAATGAACCATATAAAGGCGGTGGCCTTTTGTACTTAGGAATGGAATATCCGGCCCATTCATGGCGGATCTGAAAGAGGACATGTTAACGATGGACGCACATGTATTTGCGTCTTCATAACTAGAACTGGAGGGAACATACATGTACTTGTAACATGCACATAGAACCGTTGGGGTCCAAGATAGGGGACATAACTGACCAGAAAAATCCATATTTCCACATTCCCTCCTTGTCCCCTACTTGCCCGTCAAGAGATATCAATCTTCATCAATCCATTGATCTGTTCATATAGCATCATTTGTTCTTCTTTCTTCTTCCGGGATTTTGAACGAAAATCTTGATGTGGAATACACGATGTGGCACACAGACCACAAATCGCTGGTCCACATTGTAGGCATAAACAGCAACTGAATAGTATGAGAAGGCCAATACCTAGGAAGGATAGAAATCTCCATCCCCAGGCTGATAACACGCTCCAAAACCATCCGGACCAAGTCCAAGTGCCTGGATTCTGGTGTATCTGGCTCACAATCTTATGAAGGCGCGTTATAGCTTTATATACAGATGGCGAATTTTCTGGTATGAATACGCAGCAGCTTGATCCGATGACCCTACAAGCTCCGCCCCTATCGGCCAGGATGACGTCAAGGACAAGACGATTTTGAAGCACAACAATCCGCATAGCAGACTGCTCTTCTGTTAAATTGCCTAAGGCGGAAATAGTTTTGTTCACTACTGCTTCAAGGGTTCTAGTCAATCTACGTATCAGCTTACTATTAGTAACGGTACCTATATAGGGAAAGAGACCTTTATTGAAATCTGTGTATTTTTCCCATGCTGTTTCAGTGTAATCGACTATTGGGAGATCTCTCCTTTCTCTATTGTGTACTAAATGAGTATTTCTGTGATAATCAGGAGGAGCTAGGAAAACAGGTGGCAAAAGGAATCCAATGTAGCAGGTACCATCCCAATCTAGAGGCAAACGTACATATGCCGTCTGACCACATATAAAATAGGAATGGCGGGAAGCTCTGAATGTCGACTTGCCTTGATCACTGAATTCTATTACAGTGGTGCATCTACTATGGCCCATATGTATGGAACCATTCTTTCTTACACATAATTCACCTTTTACTGGAAATACTGACATGGCGGGCAAAATTGGAGTAGCTTCGGATTCGATATTTAGGATCATAAGATTAAGCGTAAAGTTACCTAATCCATATACTTCATTTTCTAGATCAGTTCCTGTTCTTTTGGGAAGTCCCTCCTTGTTGGGGTGGCAGACTTTAAGTAAAAATAAGTTCAGATTTCCCCATACCCAGTTGTCTTGATAAACTGTAGAATTTGAATCTAAGGAATTAATTAAACTAAACCATGCTCCACAGGAGCCGTTGTGTGTGAATGGGTATGGAAAAAGGGGTAGAATTCCTTTATAGTTCTGATAGGGAGGGAGTCGGCCACATATCCAACAATTTGTAGCATTGCTAACCTGATGGGAATGATGTAACATACTAATAAAAGTGTTATTGCGCAGCGCAAATCTGTATGACAATTCATGCGGGGGTAATTCACTAAAAGAATGTTCAGCAGTAATATTATAAACATGTCTAGAAATAGGATAATATATGTGCAACAATATACTTGCAATAATTATAAAAAAACTTAAGAAAAACAAAATTAATAACGTCACTGTGCAATGACTACGCAGTGATTTACAATATGTATGTCGTTTCAACATTTTTCGGGTTTTTTCTCTATTCAGATCTAAGGGATACATGTCGGAGACAAATTCAACCGCTTCACCTTGGAGAGGACTTAAACAATCAAATTTCCCGACTGATTAGATCTGAGTTTTAGTTTATAATGTCCGTGACTACTTGAGTCAACCAAAGGAAGTTTTGAGTCAATGGGTGAAGACACACGAGGTGTGGTTCTTATATCCGATGGTAGTCCATAAAATTTCTTGATATGACTTGAATGTACCCAGCCTTTTCTGCCTTCGATCTTCACGGCTGTCCTTGTGGTGAGCAAGACCAATTGTGGCGACCTCCACCTAGGATCCAGCTGAGTCTTTCGATCAAAGTTCCTCACTAAAACGAGATCCCCCGGAATTACGTCATGGGGTTTCACTTCAGTGTTGTCAGGAAAAGCTGCAGCTACCTGTGAACGACAAGATTGTAGTGCAGACATCAAGGAAGCCAAATAATCTGTCAGCATATTACAGTCAATATCAGTTATTTTACGTGGTATAGGCGTCCCCCACATATTTGGTGGTCTACCAAAGATCACCTCATACGGAGATAGCCCTGTTCGAGAGTGTGCTACCATTCTCATGTAAAAGAGTGCAACTGGTAATGCTACTACCCAGTCGACACCTTTCTCCCTGCATATTTTGGACAATCTAATTTTCAGGGTCTGATTATGTCTTTCCACGAGACCTGCTGCCTCGGGGTGTCGGACACAGTGGAATTTCCACTGATAGCCTAACAAAAGTGAAACGTGTTTCATTAGTTCGGATGAGAACGGCTGGCCGTTATCTGAGTAGACAGCACGTGGTAAACCGTATCGTGGGAAGAATTCTCGAACTAACTGTTTGGCAGTAGTCGGGGCAGTGTAATCTGAAACCGGGTATGCCTCTGTCCAACGGGAAAGAGCACAGACAACTACGAGAACATATTTGAATCCTCGACATCGTTCCATCTGGATATAATCCATCTGGAGGATTTCAAAAGGGTGATCAGGAGGCTGAAATCCACCCTGCTCTACGGGGATGCTTTTTCCTGGGTTGAACTGACAACAGATCATACAGGTACGAACTTTTTGTTTCGCTGCTGCTCGTAAATGTTTGTTGAACCAAATGTGTTGAATGCTGTCTAGCATAGCTTTCTCTCCTAGATGCGCTGGACTATGGACAGTGTTAATAATGATTTGGACCATTGAATCAGGAAGGAACCATACAGATTTTTCCTTCGTCATCCATCCTTGATCCGTTTGGATCCCTCCTAATTCAGTCCATTTCCTTATTTCGTCTGGAGTAGCATGTGTCTGTATGTCAATTACATCAAGAGCGGGATCCTTAACCATCATGCAATGTGTTGGTGTCTGGACTATTGTCTTTGTCATGTCGGATGTTTGAGTTTGAGCAGTCTGTTTAGCTGTTCTGTCAGCTAGATCATTGCCTTGAGAAATGATATCAGTAATTTTCGTATGAGCTTTACATTTCATAATCGATATTGCAATGGGTAAATGTATTGCATCTAATAAGGCATGAATGAGGGGTCCGTGCTGAATGTGGGCACCGTGAGAAGTTAAATAACCTCTCTCTCGCCACAGCACGCCGAAGTCATGTACAACTCCGAATGCATAACGTGAATCAGTGTATATGTTGACTCTTTTATTTGTGGCTTGAATACAGGCTTGTGTCAGAGCGACGAGCTCTGCTGCTTGAGCGGACAAGGTATTTATACACTTGGTTTCAATAATTTCAGTGTCTGTTGTGACTGCGTAAGCGGCCACTAACTCTCCTGTACCTGTTCTCATACATGAACCATCTACATACAACGTCAAGTCTGGATCTGACAATGGGACATCTGTCAAGTCCTGTCTGGGTTTTGTCGTTATTGTAATAACATCAATACAATCATGAGCTAGTGGGTCTGTTCCATTTACAGGTAAAAGTGTGGCAGGATTCAATGTGTTACAACGTCTGATTTCTATATGTGGCTGAAACAATGTTAATTCGTAACCTGTAAGTCGCGCTATAGTCAAGTGTTGTGTTTGCGTTCGATTCACAAGAACCTCTACTGCATGTGGTACTTGTACTGTCAATGGATGTCCTAACACTATGGCATCGCTTTGTCTGATTGCTAAAGCTGTCGCTGCCACTGATTTCAGGCACGCAGGCAGAGCCTGAGCTACGGGATCTAATGTACTGGAAAAATAAGCACACGGTTTGTGTGATCCTGCTTGTTCCTGTGTGAGTACTGATAAGGCAGTACCTTCTCGTTCTGTAACAAAGAGTGTAAAATGTTTTCTGTAACATGGTGTTGCTAAAACAGGTGCTTGGCATAGAGCTTTCTTTAAGCTTTCAAAAGCTAGTGTGTGTTCCTGAGTCCAAGGGAGGACAGTCGATGTGGCTGCCTCCTGTGTTGTTAATTGAATGAGTGGTTTTGCTAGAAACGCATACTGAGGAATCCACTGCCTACAATATGAAGTGAGGCCTATGAAAGCCCGCACCTCCTTTTGTGTCTTGGGTATTGGCATATTTGCAATTAGCTGGATACGATCTGGTGTAAGCTGCCTTCCCTCCTTGGACAGCGAGTGACCAAGGTAAATAACTCGCTGGACACAGAATTGCAGCTTAGAAGGGGACACCTTGTGCCCCTTTTCGGCTAGAAATTGTAAAACCGTCAGTGATGCTTTTTCACATTCAGGTTCGCTTCGGGCGGTGATCAGCAGATCATCGACATATTGAAGCAGAGCAGTGTTGACTGGCATGTGGATACTGTCAAGTTCTCGTTTCAGTGCTTGGCTATAGATGCTGGGGCTTTCTGTAAATCCTTGAGGTGCGCGTGTGAATTTAAAGCTACGTCCATTTAAACTAAATCCGAACAAGTATTGGCTTTCCGGATCTATTGGGACGCTGAAAAAGGCATTCTTGAGATCAATTACAGTAAAGAATGTTGCTTCGGAATCAATAGCTGTCAGTAATGAAGAGATGTCTGGAACTACGGGGTATTGTGGTACAATACATTTATTTAATTCGCACAGATCAATAACCAATCGATATACTGGGGGAGCCTTTGGATCAGTTCGTTTAAGAATCGGAATTATTGGTGAATTACATACATTGGAGTCGGTCTCCACAACCACTCCCTGGCCAATAAGCTCGTCAATGATTTGTAGTAAAGCCATTACAGCATCTGGGGGTAACTTGTATTGTCGCATTCGTGGTAGTACCACTCCTGCCTTTAGTGTGACTCGATATGGTGTAATGTTCATGCAACCAACATCTGTAGGGCCTTGTGCCCATAAATGTATCGGTAAAGTCTGCAGTCGGGAATCCATATCTCGAGACACATAGTGACCTTTGAAATCACGTAAAAACAATCTTACTCCTTCCGGAGAACAACATATTATAGCTCCTAAAGCTTTCAGTGTTTTTATACCTAACAAGTTTTCTGGACATGATTTAGTAAGCAATAAATCTGTAGTTCTGGTCAAGGGTCCTATCGTAAGTGGAAGAGGCTGTGATACTTCATTAACAATAGGTTTTCCTGAAAAACCAAGGGATATATTCTGTGAGCCTGAGAGGGGTGCCCCTGGAACTTCACTACGTTTTATAGTTGTTCGACTTGCCCCTGTATCTAGTAAAAATTTTCTATCTTGGCCTAATAATTCACTATGTACATAAGGTCCTTCTTGGTCTACAGGGACCTCGATAAGGGGTAAGTCAACTTCCCTCTCTAGGCTGGTTCATGCATATCGTTGGTAATCAGGATAGTCATACTGTGCGGTCTGGTACAGCTGTCGTGTCGTGGTTTGTGTGGCAGCAGCAGGCAACGCTGGTGCGGCTGGCACAAACTGTATAGACTGTTGTGGAGCTGGCATGGCCTGTGCATGCTGCGGTGCTCCTTGTTCATTCTGATCCTGTCTAGGTGGCCGTGGTCTTTCTTTTGTAATACCTGTGGCGATATTACGCTTCAGGACTGGGCAATCGTGTATGTAATGTCCTGGCTGTTTACAATAGTTGCATGTCCCTTTTATAGGTCCTGCTGAATCACCGGAATGTGTCGTACCCTTTTTATGACCTTCAGCTGGAACTGTCTGAGAGACTAGCATTTTCATTTTCGTGTCTTTCATGCGTCTTTGTTCATGTTCTTGTTCCTCTCTAATTCTATTGTAATGGTACTGTAACATTTGTAACATTTGTGATGGGGTATTACCTTGCCATGTACTCTCGAATTTTAATACTCTATTCTTCACTTGGGGCAAAGAATTTTCAACTAATTTTGTCACAAACAGATGTGGGTATGACTCGCTACTTGCTTTTATACCACTATTTATACCAAAACATTTTTCGAATCGGGCATAGAAATCACTAGTGTCTTCATCTTGCTTTTGTTTACAGGCTGAGATTGCACCCCAGTCTTCCTTTTTCGTGGTTAATAAACGTGGCAGTACCTGTACTAGTAAACCTGGTAGTGCTTTAGTTTTGTCCCCAAGCCCCGAACCTGGACCTCGGGCCTTTTCTTCATTTTCTAATGCTGTCCAATCTATCTTTTGGTCTCCTACCTCCCACTCTTTTTCCTTGAGTTTTTCATAAATGCCAGCAGGCATTAATACCTTCAATATTGTCATAATGTCGGGATAGGTATACTCGCCCATGAGTAACATGTCTTTAATTTCTCGGTGGAAACCCGCTGGGTCTTTGTCATGACTGGGTACCACCTTCTTCATTTCTAACAATTCTATTTTCGATATGGGCGTATATACATATACACGTTTAAACTGATTGTCCTCGCCCTTTATTGGGTGTACTTCTCGTAAGGGATTCTGTCTGTCCATGTAATGCATCGGTCTTTCCTTGATGGGCAGTGAAACATGTTCTGGACATACAAAAAGAATGTACTGCCTTCTGGATTCTAGTATTTCCTTAATTAACTTAGTACCTGAACCTTTCCATCTATACGTGAGTAATTCAGTCAATATATCAGGTAAGGGACCAGGATCTGAATGTTGGCTTTTATATAGTATAAGAAGTTGTTGAATCATATAAATCCCAGCTAAACATTGTTCATCTGGGGTGAGATTCAAAAATGTGTGTGCTACTGTATCATCATCATACTTTCCGGGACTGTCAACCCAATGAACGGCTGACCTGGCTAATTCTTGTTCATCCATAGAATCGAGAAAATGATAACCCCTTCGTTCTCGCAGTAATTTGTCAGCGGCTTGGAACGAATGCTCGGGGGACCTTATATTTATTATAGGTGTTTGGAAATTCCTGCTATTATCTGGACATATCGGACGTATCGGATCAGTAAAACATCTAGTACTATTACAAGATCTTCCTCTACCTACATAGGCTATGGTGTCTGACTGTCCTGTGGGCAGTCCTGATCCTTCCTCCTCCTCGTTTTGTTCAAACTGGTCTACCGCTAATCTCTCTTCGTGTAGGCGTTCTATTTCTTTACGGATCTTTCTGCACATGGCTATTATACATTTTTGCCTGTCATGTCTCCCTTCTGATATATTCTGGCTCCATCTGGTAAGAGTTTCCATTGTTTCCGGGTCTACCCCCGGTCGGTCTTGATTTCTGATCACACAATTTATGAGGAAACGTAACAGTTCCCCTTGTATCTCCACTTTCTGGTATTCCATAGCTCTGTTAATACATTCAGAATCTCGCCCTGTCTGGACAAAATGATATATATTATCTAGATGCATAGTCATTCCTGGTAACTTCCCTAAATACACCGCGGCTCGTCTGATACGTAATGATGCCAGGATCATTTCGTCCTCTTTGCCGGGCACAGGGTCATATCTACAATCTACAAGAAGTTCTTTAAGCGTGCGGGAATTTATGAGTTTGGGGGTACGTGGGTGTGCTGACTCTTGAAAGGTAAGTTTATTTATTCTGGGTGGCGTAGAAAAAATATTGATAGCACCTCCGGTAGCCCCGTCTGGAGTATCGGGCGTGAAAGGATTCGTAGAACGTGATACAGCAACTATAGGTGTGGACACAGCTATAGAAGTAGCTGTAGGAACAGATGTGGAAACGGACGTGCTTGCCGGAACTTGTGTCAGGATTTGTTGTTGTAAAGGTACAGATACAGGATCTTGGCGTTGAACCTCCCCGGCCGACGGTCTGTGTGGGGCGGGGTTAGCATACTCGGGAGCTGCGTCATCTAAATATGAGGAAAGAAAAACATCTTCTGCGGTTCTAGGATGCCCCTTAGGATGTACTTTTATTGGAAATAATGGGGGTGGCAAGTCTTTTGGTATCCCCGCAGTAGCCTTAGGTAATCCCTCGGCCAGAAGGGGATACATACCCTTCATAAGGGCATGTCTTTGTCTGTCTACTTGTTCTGATTTTACTCGTGTACCTTCTTCAATTAATAGATTTTCTTGAACTTTATTTGAATTCTCTTTACTCTTCTCTTCCTGTCTACGTGCTTTTTCTGTACGTCTATACGATTCTTTACGCCATAATTCAATGGCGTCTTTCTGTGATTGTCTAGCTTTCTTTTTCCATAATTCTTCCTCTACTTTCACGATGCACTCTGCATCCCAGGTCCCAGCTGCGGGCCACCTCTGACTTTCTGGTAATTCCTTAGTGTAGTCTACCCATAGATCAAGAAATAATATAGCGTCTAGGCCGTGTTTATGATACATGAAGTACCCTGGAGTGTCCCTAGGAGGAATAGGAACAGCTTCTTCGAGTACCCCTTTTCTAGTTGTGATCTGTCTTAGTTTCGAAAAGAGCGGCATATTGAGAACTGGTCTGATACTTGGTTTTGAACAAACTTAATACAATAAAACACAATAATGAACAGTCATTCATACCACATGCAGGACATATCAATACATTTAACATTTAACATTTACATGAGCAACGATGATGATGACGATGATCTAAGAAAACTTAATCACTAAACATAATACTCGGCATTTAACTGATTTATTCTGAAATTATATACTTGATATACTAGATATACTGCTAAACAGTACAGATACACTGCTGGAACAGTGCAGACCGGATTTGTGTACCCAAACCCGTCTGGACCGGCACAACTTATGTGCACGCCAGAACGCCTCCCCAGTAATGGTACTCACCGGGTAGCTCGGAACGGAAGGCCTCGGAACGGAACTGAACTGAACTGGACCGGACTGGACTGGACTCGACAACTTCGGACACTTCAGGACATCGGAAACCTGGTGGGCCTCTGTATACCTCGGATCTTGCTCTCTCAGCTAGGCTCTGGTCGGGATACTTCGCACTTCTCACCGCCTCGTCTGGGTGTTGATCGCAGCCTCAGTCGCCCCCGCTTGACCGGAGGGAGATACAGGAAATCCTGCTGGTACGCGTTGTTATCCGTCCAGCTGTGGCAGGAGACCGGGCCTGCAACGCACCGCCGGCGCGTGAGATGAGAAAGTGTCCCTGTTCGGGCGCCATTTATGTGGTAAATAATTTAATTACCGGGACTTAATTTGATACAGAACATAATAAAAATAGCTCAGTAAATAAGAGGCAGAATCCGTGGTATTAGAGGTTCAGAATGGGCTTTATTCTAATGGACGATTTCGAAATCGTGGCCTCCAAGTTCCATCACCACGGAGGTTCAGGAAGTGAAGTACATACATTATTGATAATTAATCACTTTTATACAATAGGCATTACAGTGAGGCAAAGGCAAGAGGCGTAACAATTGATAGTAAAGATAACATTTCACATGCGTAGCTGAAGGAGGCGTAATTGGGAGTAACAAGAAAACGTCATTGGTTGTGATGTCACATATGGGTGGATCTATGAAATAATTTCGCAATGTCAGCAGAAATACTTGGCAGAAATGCGCGCGCAGCAGCATGACGTGTGATTGACGTGCAGCTAGGGGGTGAAGGGGACTTGACATTTAGCTCTACATGTGGCGACAGATGTCTGGAGGGTCAAGTCAACCTAATCCCAAATCATATCTAACATCCTATGTTTAAAGAACTATGTTATCCAAAAGAGAGGCCTTCTTGGAGTAGAATCTTATTCTATACTGACTATACTGACTGTTAGTGCGTGTACAAGCGTCTAAGTGTCTACACTAGATGCGAGGGCAGGAATCTTCCATAGTAACAGGACTATGAATTACTTGTATGAAGACAGAGAAGCCGGGCCTTTGCTCGGTAGCTGGCAGAATGCCTACTCAAACTACTAGACAGGAATGCATTGGGCAGGGAGCGGAGCAGATAATTTTCGAAGGTGAAATACAGTTCTTGGCAGGCAGCAAGCTGATGTCAGGCATCGTGAGCCGCGCAGGGAATGAGACAAAGTTCATGGTCACAGATGCAGGCTCGGACTGGAGCTTCAGAGACAGAAAGCAAGAAAAGCTTGATGACAGAATCAGGGCCTACTTGCCTGGACTGTAAAATGGCATAAATGAACCATATAAAGGCGGTGGCCTTTTGTACTTAGGAATGGAATATCCGGCCCATTCATGGCGGATCTGAAAGAGGACATGTTAACGATGGACGCACATGTATTTGCGTCTTCATAACTAGAACTGGAGGGAACATACATGTACTTGTAACATGCACATAGAACCGTTGGGGTCCAAGATAGGGGACATAACTGACCAGAAAAATCCATATTTCCACAGATGCACACAAGACCTGTGATGTTGATGACGGATAGGGCCACTGTTAGGGTGGCGGCCGTTCGTTTCCGGAGGTAAGAGAAGGTGGGTCTGGCCGGGTTGTTAAACACCTGCATTTCGACTCGCTCTTTGGCAGGGATGTCCATATGAAAGGAAGTGTTTGATCTCAGAGGACAGAAGGGAGAAGAAGTTTTTCCAGTTCTGTTCAGCCAGAACCCATGGTAGAAGTGTGACATAGTTTTGTCGGAAGTGGCATTGTCCTTGTAGCTTCCTTGCAGGAGGATTAGCCAAGCGAGGCAAGAGCCATGGACAGAGAAGGGCGAAGGGATGAAAGGGATAGAATGTCCAGTGGCATGTGGCAGCAATCCACAGATCCAGCAGTTGGTTGCATTGGCGGCAAGATTGTGTTGGTGGAGCAACTGTACAAAAGAGTTATTCCAGAACTCCTTACGCCTTTCTCGGAGTTGGGGTGAAAGTGAGATCAGATGGTGTTCTTTCATGGTGGTAGGTTGGACAGTGGTCAACAATGTCTCATGAGCGGGTGCACTTTCTTCCACGATCCAGAAGGTGATCATGAGGAGAAGGCAAAAGAGTAGGGTAATAAAAAGCGCGATAGTCTTTGAGCTGTGCATTTTGTCAGTCTTTGGGTTTTTGTAGTGGATATTCGGACGTCCGGTTGCTTCCATCATCTTCATGTCGGGCGCTTCCATCACCTTCAAGGGACTCGGTAGCGGGCAGAAACACAGACTTTGTCTAATTTCTCTTCTGGAGGCCTTTGAGGTGATTAGGCTACCGGTTCGAGATTTCAACTTAGTTCGTGGTCTGCTTAGCCGAAGATCCCTCCTTTCGTCGCAGGTTATACCCTTCTTTGGACGGCACAGTGGGATCGGGATATTCAGTCAATTCAAGTGTCTCTGTATTCGGGTAGCAGCTCAGGGATGGTCGGTCTTTGTCCAGAAGTTCCTCTTGGGCGGTGATGTTGTCGGTGGTCGTCAGGGTCGATGATACCTTCTTGCAGTGGTGTGCATGCAGCCAATTACGTTTCCCCTCCACTCGAAGAGCTGTTCGGGTGGTGATCAGGACTTGCAGGGGGCCCGTCCACCGGGGCTCCAGACTCTTGGTGCGCTGGAAGTTGCGCACTAGGACAAAGTCGCAGGGTTGGATGTCGTGTCCGGGGCCCCTGGAAGCATCGGGAATGGCTTGCAGCACCTGCTGATGGATAACAGACAACGTTTTAGTTAGGTTGTACAAATAGTCAGACATGAGAACGTCCGGGACGTCGTGAATGGATGTTGGTTTTGGTGCGTTCCAAAGGTTCATGGGCCGCCCGAAGACGACCTCGTAGGGGGTTAAGTGGTGTTTTGTGGGAGTGGAACGCATTGATAGCAATGCTAGCGGGAGAGCGTCTGGCCATTTTAGTCCTGTAGTGGCAACTATTTTGGCTATTTTGAGCTTCAGTGTGGCATTATGTCGCTCAACCAAGCCTGCAGATTGGGGATGGAAGACCGCATGGAACTTCTGTTTTACACCCAACCCTTTTAAGATGAGTTGGATAACTTCGGCTACAAAGTGTGGGCCGTTGTCGCTCCACAAAATTCGACAAAGGCCGTAACGGGGGAAGAATTCTTTCAGCAATACCTTTGCGGTAGTCATAGCAGTGTTGTCGCGGGTCGGGTAAGCTTCTACCCACTTGCTGAAAGCACACACAACGACAAGTACGTACTTCAAGCTTTGGCACCTTTCTAACTGGATGTAGTCCATCTGTAGGACCTCAAAGGGATGATTAGGAACCCCAAACCCTCCCCGGGGTACAGCAGTTCCTTTACCAGGGTTGTGTTGGAGGCATACCAGGCATTGTTGGACCAGACGTTAGGCTGAGTCTGGGATCTTGTCGTTGTGCCAAACCTTGGAGATGAGTTCGATCATGGGGGCAGACCCTATGTGCGCGGGGGAGTGTGTCATGGTTAGCATGGGAATCAGGAATGAGTCAGGTAGCAACCATTTGTTCGTGTCTTTAGTTCGCCAGCAACCGTCATCGTCCTTCAATCCCACCCGTGCCCATTCAGTCAATTCGTGTGGTGAGCTGGCTAATTGGATGTCCCTAATCGTTTCCCTAGCATCCTTCCATTTCTCAGTTTGTGACCTGGTCACGTACATGCATGTTGTTGACCTATTCTCGGCTGTGGTTCGGGCAGTGATGTCAGCCAGCGCATTTCCCTGTCCTATAATGTCCGTCACCTTTTTGTGTGCCTGGCATTTGATCACCGCTAGCCGTGTGGGGAGGAGGACTGCTTCGGCCAGAGCGGAGACTAGATCTCCATGTAGGATGGGTGTGCCATGGGAAGTCAGGAATCCCCTCTCCTTCCATAGGAGCCCAAAGTGGTGAACCACCCCGAAGGCGTACTGGCTGTCGGTGTAAATGTTTGCGGTTGTCCCCGCTGCTAGGATGCATGCTCGTGTGAGAGCAATCAGTTCAGCCGCCTGTGCGGATCGCTGTGTGATGCGAGCTGTCTCAACAACTGTTCGGGCTGTGGTGACTGCATAGGCAGCTGAGGTGGTGCCATCGGGGAGCTTGATGCATGAGCCATCTACCCACAGTTCTCCGTCAGGGTCCGGGAAGGCAGTATCTCGGAGGTCAACCCTACTCTTAGTCCGTTCGTCGGTGAGGGTCACGCAGTCATGTATAGGGGACGCATTGGGGTCAGTGTCAGGGAGAGGTAGCAGAGTAGCTGGATTCAGAGTGGTGCATCGTTTCAACGTGATGTGGGGTGCAAGCAGAGTCAGTTCATAACCAGTCAGTCGTGCGCTAGTCAGGTGTTGAGTCTTGGTCTGGTTTAGGAGGGTGTCAACCGCATGGGGTACTAACACAGTGAGGGGGTTCGAGAGCACGATCCCCTCACTTTGCCGGAAAGAGACAGCAGCGGCGGCTACCGCTCGAAGGCAGGCGGGCAAAGCTCTGGCTACAGGGTCAAGAGTGGCAGAGAAGTAGGCACAAGGGCGTTGTTTAGGACCTATGGACTGGGTTAGAACAGACAACGCGCATCCCTCCCTTTCGTGGGTGTAGAGGGAGAAAGGTTTAGTGTAGTCTGGGGTTCCTAGGACTGGTGCTGAACAAAGGGCATTTCGCAATTCTTTGAAGGAGGACTGGCATTCGGGTGTCCAGGGGAGGGGGAAGGGGGCGTCTTTAGCTAGCAGGGAAAGCAGAGGTTTTACAATAAGGCTGAAGTTTGGTAACCACTGTCGACAGAAGGAGGTGAGTCCGACCAGAGACCGCACTTGCTTCTGAGTTTTGGGGACAGGGGTTTCTAAGATGGTCTGAATTCGGTCAGGTGTAAGTTTCCTCCCGTCTTTGGATAGGAGGTGGCCTAGGTATGTCACTTGGGGTTGGCAGAATTGTAACTTCTTCCTGGAGACCTTGTGACCGTTCTCCGCAAGGAAGTGGAGGAGGTGAATGGTGGCTGTGACTGCAAGTGGAGTGGTGTCGGCCGCCAAAAGAATATCATCAACGTACTGTATTAACACCACTCCATCTGGTAGTTGGACTGCATCTAGTTGTCTCTTGAGGGCTTGGCTATAAATGCTGGGGCTCTCAGTGTAGCATTGGGGTGCCCTACAGAATCTGTACGAACGGGCTTTTAAGGTGAAGCCGAACAGATAGCGGCTGTCTGGGTGGATGGGGATGGAAAAGAATGCGTTCTTGAGATCAATAACGGTAAAGGTGGTGGCAGTGGACGGAATTAGGGTGAGGATGGTGGTGATGTCTGAGACCACGGGGTACTGAGGTATGACTACTTTGTTAACCTCTCGCAAGTCAACAATGAAGCGGTATGCTTTCTCATCTCCCTCACCTTGCCTCTTTACAATGGGTAGGATAGGGCTGTTGCAATCATTACTGACTACTTCTTCTACCACTCCTGCATCGACTAGGGACTGGATGATTTCCACCAATGCCTTCTCGCCTTCGGGCGATATCCGATACTGTGGAAGTTTTGGGAGCACCGCGTCCGGTCGGACAGTTATGTGTACGGGGTCGATCACCATGCGTCCTACGTCCGAGTCGGTTTTTGCCCACAGGTGTGAGGGTAACGTGTCGAGTAGGGACAAGTCAGCATTGGTTATGGAGAACATACGTCGTGTGAGACAAGACCTGAACAGATCCGGGTTATCGTGCAGGATGACTCGCACTCCGTCTGGGGAACATCTGATGGTAGCTCGGAAATGTTTCAGCAAATCAAGTCCCATGATAGCATCGGGGGTGTTGGAGGAGAGCAGGAATGTCGTGTCAGTGGTGTTATCTTCTAAGTCAAAGGAGATTGGTGCTGACAAGGGGTTAGTGGAGGGCGTCCCATCGAAGCCTATTGAGGTTACGTGTGAGCCAGACAAGGGTGCCCTAGGAATCAGTCGTTTAGATAACGCACTACGTGTCGCCCCAGTATCTACCAGAAATGGAGACTTTGTGCCCAGGACCTTAGCAGTGACGTAAGGACCTTGCTGGTCAACACGGAGTTCGACTGGATCCCTCCCTTGCCCCTGGCGGTCCTATGCAAAGTCATGGGTGTTTTCATAGTCGGACTGCTGGCACTGGTTCTGTCGGGGGCGATCAAAGGTGTTTGGTCTGCCTGGCCTGTCGTTGGTGGTGTCGTTCGTGTACCCTCGTCCCTGTCCTCTACTTCTGGGGTCATATGCTATGTCTCTGGTGTCTCTATTTTTGTTCATCTCCAGAAGGACCGGGCACTGGGATTTCCAGTGTCTGAACCCTCTACAGAACGCACATTGGTTCCCGTCTAAGTGTCTTCGTCCAGTGTAAGGTGTAGGTGTATGGTCTCTAGGGGGTAGCTTTCTAGGGGCGGTTGGTTGGTAATTTCCTTTAGGGGGCTCTCTTCCTATGGTCACCCCTTGCAACTGTGCTATCATTACCCTCTCCTTCAGTTCCTTTTTCTTTTTCTCGGACGCCCTATCGTTCTCATTCTTTTGATGTTCGTAGTATTGGGCCATCTGGAGGATAGCAGCGGGTTTGGAGGCTGCCCAACTACTCTCGCTGGTCTGTAGCTTCTGGGAGACTTCTTGTGACAGACCCTTCACATAATTCTGGACAAAGAGGTGATGTCCGGTTGCAGTGGTCATGTCCTGGCCACTATAATCGGAAAACACTGTCTCGAATCGAGAGAAGTATTCAGACACATCCTCCTGGGGTTTCTGGTGACAAGCCGTCACTATTGACCAGTCTACTTTTCTTTCTGGGATTAGAGTCTTCAATTTCTGTACGATCTTGTCTGGGAGTTCCAATATGGCTTTTAGGGGTTTTTGTCCAGGTTCTCGCTGCTTATCTATGGTATCGAGTTGTACCCAGGTATATCCGAACGGCTCAGCGTGGTCGACTTTCCGGATTTGCTTCCACACGTCAGCCGGCAGACATAACCCGAAGAACAAATCGATATCCGCTAAGGTCATTATGGTTGAACCTAAGGCCATACCTAGTTCGGTGTAGAAGGCCGTCGGGTTCTTTCTTAAGTCGGGTAGGGTTTTTCTAAAGGTCAAGATGTCTTGTCGGTCCCATGGCTGGTAAACCCAGTTATATACAACCCTTCCCTTCGCATCTTGGTGGTTGATGTCGTCGTGTGTTCCCTGACCTCGTGGGGGGACCCAGTAGGGGGCGGCTTCTTTGATGGGCATCATGGTATCAGCCTTCCCTGCCTGGGGTTCAGTCTCTATGGGGGTGTCTGCTTTGGTTGTCTGTGTGTGTTCTTTAAGATGCCGGAAGACTTCGAGTGTACGAGTGAAGAGGTTCGTCACATCGCCCTCTACTTCCTCCCCAATGTCTACCTTCCTATACAAGGTCGCTAAGCCTTCGGGACCTCTATCTTGGTACCTATCCTCATAGGCATTCAGGGTGTGATAACAAAGTCGTACGACAAAGTGTCGTCTGTGGTTGTCGGCATACGAGTTATACATGTCTGTTACATACTCCTCACTTTCCTTTCGTTCTACTAGTGTCCTTACTGCCTTATCGATTCCGGCTCGTTCATCCTTTGTTAGACGATTCATTCTGGCGGAATCTTTCTTTCTCATCTCTGGGTCATCTAACGTTATTGCTAACGTTGTGTTCAGTACGAGAGGCTCGGACGGCGCGGAGGCCGTGAGGACCGAGGCCCTGGTACTGCTTTCACTTGCGTTTGGGGGTTGCGGGTGCTGTACTACAGGTTGGGAGGGGGCGTATGGAGGGGGCATGTAGATGATCGGGGGACCTAATAGCAATTCGTCATTCGCTCGTTGCTTGGAAGGTAACTCAGGGTAGAGCGTAGAGGATGTCCTAACAGGCCACTGGCCTGATGTTTCGGACTCTTGTTTTAGTTTAGCTTCCTTTCTCTCCTTTATCTCTTCCTCTAACTTTCTAGCAGCAAGGTGAGCTGCCTTTCGTAATTCCCTTTCTGCTTTTACTTCTTCCCTCTTTTTCCGTTGCATTGCTTCTTTGCGCCACATGCCGATACTGTCAAGCATAGTAGGCGTCGTTTTATTACTACGTAGAGCTGTTTCTAATGCTTCTATTTTATGATCATCGAAGGATCCCATCAGTGGCCACTGACTCTCGGGGTCCCTTTTTGTATATTTATGCCATAGTTTGCTATAAGCTACGGCGACTAGTCCATATTTAGTGAACATGTCCTTATTAGGGGTGCCTTCCAGTGGAGCCGGATGGTTCACCTCTAATAAGCGGTCCGGGCAGAACCAACTACCAATCAGTGGGGAGAAGACAGACATAACGGGTTACAACGGGGACAAAAGTCAGCACTACCTATCTTTTCACTGCTTGCAAAGACTAGATAGAATATCTCCATTCCACGTTATTTGCAAGCAGAGAATACCTCCAAAGAACCAATATCGAACAACTAGTGTTCGGACAATCAATCAATCAATGGTGAGAAAGAGATAAGCACGACGGGTTACAATGGGGGACAAATGTCTGCGTTACTTATCCTTCACTGTCTGCAAAGACTAGACAGAATATCCCTATTCTACGTTGTTTGCAAACAGAGAATATCTCAAGAAGTACTATTCTTCAAAACAATCAATGTTCGGACAATCAATCAGTGGGGAGATAAAAATAGGCACGACGGGTTACAATGGGGACAAAAGTCTGCGTTACCTACCCATCACTATCTGCAAAGGAAGAGAGAGTATTTCTACTCCTCCCCATTTGTAGACAGCGAATATCTCAAAGAGAACAATCAATAAGCAATACTAGTATTTTCAATCAATCAATCAATCGTTTCGCAATTTGTCGTGTTTCACGACCTTACCCGGACCGTATGGACAGTTTCTCGTCTTCCGCCTCCAGCGCCCGATCGTCCTCTACTCTCCGTATTTGCCGCGGCACTCCTGATGGTTCCCAGTCAGGACCGTAGATCACTCGAGAGAGGTCTGCTCGGAACCAGTGAAGTTCGGATGATCGGCTGCCAGACGAGGGTCTATCGGGCAGGAGCTCTTTCCGATCGTTGCAGTCGTTCACTCTGTCGTCGGGACCTCTCCCACTGGATCCACGTGTCGCTGATGGGCCCCACGCTTGGGACGCCAATTGTTAAATGGTAGCGGCAGTTGCAGTCGATAACCTTTCAAGATTTGCCCGGCGGTAATTGCCTCTTATACCATTCGATGATTTAACCAATAAAAGAGGCAGGCGCCGGAGACTGGAAGGCAGGAAACAAAGTTTTATTCCGTCGGAGTAGAACACATCAGATCAGACAGCAAGGTATCGTCACGAGGTGCTCTAACCACATCTCTGAGGCCTGGCCTCTTATACACAGGTTTATGACTTTATTGCAGGTTTATCATACATGGCACATTCCTGAGATTGCTTTGATACATGAAAGGACATCCTCGGAGCCCCCGGCTCAGGGCCGCTCCCACACATAGTTACAGTAGAAGTCCCCACCCCACCCGCGGTAGGAGATGGCTATCACACAGCTGGACATTCCGCCAATTCCCGGGGGTGTGTGCAACCGGTCGGGTCTCAGGGGGTGGGAGCCTTGATCAACTGTAATCCCTTTGATGTGGGGTGTTTCCCTTACAGTAGGGGCAATAAACTGCATCCGTAGGGCTAGGTGATGGCCTGGGATCGGCCCGGACAATCGGGCGCAGAGGAAGGGGGTTATCAAAGAGATGTATGACCATGTATGGGATGTCGGTCAGGCGTGGGATGTGGTTCCATGGCAGGGTCGCGCAGAAGGAGAGGGTTTATGGCCCGTGTATGAGAGAGCGGGGGTGGCCGGCGCGTGGGGGGATGTTCGCAGCGCCAGAGGGACGCGCTGGCGATCGACAATGAGCAGGGAGAGAGGCCATGGTGCCTAAAATGGCTGCCGTGTGTTTTTGCGTGTGGTGCTGGGGAAAGACAAGCTGGCGCAGATAATGTTCAGATACGAACTAAATTTCCACATCTCCACTATTTCACTGTATACCACTACACTCTACCTCACTACACTCTACAATAGTCCACTCTACACTATTCTACTCTATGCCACTGCACTCTATGCCACTCCACTCTTCACCACTCCAGTCTATGCCATTCCACAATAAGCCACTACAATCTACACTACTCTATTGTACACTATTCCACTGTATGCCAGTTTATGCATCTCCACTCTAAGCTATTCCACAGTATGCAATTCCACTCTACGCTATTTCATTCTACGCCACTATACTCAATGCTATTCCAATCTACGACACTGCACTCTACACCACTCCACTCTTCGCCGCTCCAGTCTATGTCACTCCACTTTCAGCCACTCCACTCAATGCTATTCCACTCTACTCCACTCCACTGTATGGTACTCTACTGTATGCCACTCACCTCTATGGCACTCCACTCTATGCCATTAAACTCTGCGCTACTCCACTCTGTTCCATTGCACTCTATGCCACTTCACTCTATGCAACTCCACTGTACCTTATTTCACTGTATGCCACTACACTTTACCCCACTCCACTCTATGACACTCTAAGCAATTGCATAGTACTCCACAGCACTCCAATCTTTGCCAGTGTACGCCACTCCACTGTGCACCACACCACTGTATGCCACTCCATTCTACATTACCGCACTGCATGCAACTAAACTGTACACCACTCCATTCTATGTTATTCCACTCTATGCCACTCCAGTCTATGACACTCTACTACACACCACTCCATTGTACGGTATTCCATTCTATGCCACTCCACAATGTGCCACTCCACTCTATGCCAGTTCCCTGTGCACCACTCCACTCTGCACCACTCCACTCTATGATGAACTCTCTGCCCTACACTAGTCCATTCGATGCCAATCCAGTCCACGCCACTCCACTGTATGCCACTACACTCTACCCTACTCCACTGTATGCTATTCCACTGTACAAAACTCCATTCTACACCAGTCCACTCAATGGTATTACACTCTACGCCACTCCACTCTATTGCATTCCTTTGTACGCTACTCCAGTATACAGTATTCAATTCTACTCCACTGTATGACATTGCCCTCTATGCCACGCCACTCAATGCTACTCCACTGTACACCACAATACTGTATCTCACTCCATTCTATGCCACTCCACTCTATGCTACTCTATTCTGTGCCACTCCACTCTACGCCACTCCACTCTATGGCAGGCCACTCTATGCAATTCCACTGCATGCCATTGCACTGCCCCACACTCCAATCTATCCCACTCCTCTCTACACCACTCCATTGTATGCTATTCCACTGTATGCTATTCCATTGTATGCCACTTCACTGTACCACGCTCCACTCTATACCTCTTCACTGTACAACCCTCCACTGTACGCTACTTCACTGTACACCACTCAAGAGTAACACACTCCACTCTACTTCTCTCCACTGTACTCCACTCTACAAGACTTTCACTCTATGATACTACACTGTATGATAATCTCCTTCACTGTACTGTACGACATTCCACTTAACAACACTCCACTCAACGACACTAAACTTTGCTGTGTAAAACACATGTTAAAAAACAATAAAATTCAAGGAAAAAATCAAAGGTTAAAGCTTTGATATAGTTAGAAATTTTTATTCTTTATATCCAAAACAAAATTAAACTACCCAGACATTACAAATTCTAAAGTTATGCTTATAACATAAATGTATAATGTACGCACAACCTTTAAATTACTAAACATTTATTTATTCTTTATATGGAAATCAAACTTAAACTACACAAAAATGAGAGATTATAAAGTTATACGTATACCATTAATTTATAATTTACACAACACCTCTGTACACAGTCTATTGAACTTGGTAGCCAAACTACATTAACTATAACTCACCACTTCACCATGCACTGTATTCTCATGAACTAAGTGATTTGTGATGTCATAAGTGTTGTTGTCAATGCTATTATTTTAGATGGTATTATTGGTATCATATAAAAGTGTATACGCAATGCATGGAGGAGGAGCAGTGCACCTATTTACACCAAACAAAGCAATGGTTCTTCAGTAAGTGAAAATATACTTTTATGCCAAGTTTGATGCAATTCCATTACGCCGTATTTTCTGCATCGATCAGCGAAGTATCTCATGGCAGGGAAAATGGAAAATATAACTTTTATGATGTCCCCGTATTAGTTTGAGTTTGTGCAGTAAACGTTATGCAACACCGATTGCCATGAGCGCCATTTTGTTCCTTGTGGGAACGAACTGTAAGAATATGCATGTGGGCGCGGGTGTATGTATGTCTGCAGGTTTTGTGTGTGTTTGCGTGTGTGTGATTATGTATATCGAGAGAAAGACAAATTCAGTGCATGATTTATTTGACTTCATGATCAGTTATTTGCCCAGATTTCATCACTATTTGTGGATGCTGCCAAAATAAATGTTGGAATAACCGGCTATAACAAAGGTATCACTGGTTTTTTCCGCATCATCACACAGCCATGTGGAAAAGGCTGCTGTAACCATTTCGCCGAAAATACTGAGAAGGACTCACATTTTGGTAATTTCTCCAATTGGAATAGGCGCAGCGAAACAGAAAAAAAGTTTCATGACCGATGTTGTGTAAATGACCCCGCAAGCGATTTAAAAGCGTTTCTTCATTACCGTAAAATATATGTTAAAGGTAACTCTAGTTATGTATGCTTAACTTGCTTTAGATGTAGTTCCATTCTTGGTGACAGTCCTCCCAAATACTTTAGTCAGAAATCTTTGAGAGCTAGTTTCAACAAGATAAGTGCAGAGCATAAAGGTGCCATTTTTATACACTTTTCTAGACTGCCACAGTATCTATTATGATGACACACATCTCTGGTGAAAATATAGATATCACTTTGAGCTTTGTGTTTTCTTCAAATGAAATTGTACACTCTAGACACTAATCATTACTTGTCAAAATAAAATGGACTAAAGTAGAGATGCAGAATTTCGTGCTACAGTATACGATTTGAAGTAATGCATTTCTAAAGTCTCAATGGTGTATTGGTTTTACTGACTATTTCTTTATGTGCATTAAGACTGCTGTGACAAAATGGAAGCTTGGTTTCCTTTTCTACTCCTTTCTTTTTCTAAAATATTATTCCTGAAAACAAGAAATGCTCTTGTCAATGCTCATTTCACAGGTGTGCACTACATTTCCTAAGACCTCCTGACACAAGGAGACAGCCTTGCTTTCAGCTAATCAGCCTGCTGCGTTTGAGTCTCAGTACACATTTCTTCCGGGGCCTACTTGTCACATAAATAACAGCAAGGCAGAATGGTGTTTTCTTGTTTAATGTAACTGTACACAAAATAGACACAACCAGAAATATTATGTTAAGGGAATATTGAAGGAAACACATTCAGGTTAACTAATTATTTTTTTATAAGATTTAAATATTAGCAACTACAGCCATAAACATGGTCCAACAATATTTCTAGCGCACTTAAGAACACTGTCAAGTTATCTATTATTGCATGGCTTTAGATTTAATTAACTCCTATGAATGACCTTCAATAACACCAAGTATCTGAGAGAAAAGTATACTTAAATGTACGTGAAAACATTTCTAAATAGAGACTTAACTGCACGAAGCGGAAAGCATCGCCCAGTAGCAGCCCTTTTACCTTCTAGATGCTCTCAAGAAAACATTCTGCTCGTGGCACTGCGAACAATAGACAGGTGAACTGAGGTACACCTTTGTAGGCAATAACCACACTGGTACAGGCAGCACAATAGTAGCTGGTGTATCACAAAGACATTAAATGAAAACACATACTAATACGTTTGGCTCGTAATTCATTTATTTTTTGTGTTTGTTAACATTAGAAATGGGCAAGATTGGGTAATTACTTTCCTCGAAATTCGTTGAACTCCATGAAGATTTTGCGAACGTACACAACATTTTCAGGGCAAAAAATGTTTAGCCGTTTTCTCAAGAATTTTTTGAGCGAGTGAGCATCTCTCACAAAAAAAAGAGTCTGACAAAAGACCAGTAGGCGATTGTGAGTTGTAGTAAGACAGAGAGGTTGAAAGTTTCTAGCATTTGCTGTTTTTTATCAGCATAATTGAGTGGCTTGTTGAGTAGTAATATGACAATATCAGTGGAAAATATGTGATAATTTTTCTCCAAAGAGAACCAATGTGGGCACCTCTCTGCTGCTTTAAATAGCAATAGCAATGGAACATACAAAAAATATCAATGCATTCGTCATATCAATCTGTGCCTCTATGTATGATCGCCTTTGTTTTGTGGAACCAAAAGGATAATTCGAACATCATGAAATCATGACAGCTAAGTAAAACTAACGGAGGAGCAAGGGCGATTAGTAAATAACATTGAGGGCCTCATTTATGAAAAGTGTTGCATCGCTGCAGTGAAACACCAATGTGACACTCTACAGCGCGCCATCCTTGCGACACCATGGATGCACCATATTTACTGTATGGTGTTCCATGTCGCAAGGATTGATAGATATGTCAGTAATTCTGACATATCTGTTGGCGCAAAAATGGCGCATTGCTAGAGTGTGTCTGGAAACAGACGCAACTCCAGCAATGTGTCATTTCACATGGGGCAAGCCCATGTGAAAAGGCCTGCATCACCCCTTATGCCTGCTTGAAGCAAGCGTGAGGATTTTACACCGTGACGCCGTAGGAGTGTCACAGTGAAATCTCATAGATTTCTCAGCAACACATCTACCAGCCTCTTTGTGCCGGAACGCCCACCCTGCATACATTATACCTGTGTTGATTTAAGATCCTGTTCAAGTATCCTTTTTTGTTGATATCACACATACACTTTTATGCAGCAGCATCACCAATGGTCCTGATGAAAGCTTTGCCCACGATGAGGCTGTAGGCTGAAACATGTCGACCACTATTTTCCATCTCACCGAAGCGGTTTAAATCTGTACTGCTGGTGCACTGTTATTTTGAATCCTAGTAGGGCGTGTATTAGAATAAAGTTTGTGTTTCACACACTCTAACTAGTTTTAATTGCACTTCCAGCACATTTAGCTACTTTTTTTTGCGCTGCGTCCCTCCTCACGTATATCATTAACTCGTCATCTGTGGATTTAGTAAATTCCATCTAGGTGTATAAACAAAAACATCCCTGAGCTCCTTCCTCGTAGAGAGGAGGTTGTAGCCCCCTGGGGAACTAGGTTTTCCTCAGGGAGGAGATTCCCATATGATGAAGCATGTCACCTATGGTGAGTGAGGGAATTCGTCCTGTAAAGGGATATGCCCACAGCTTTATACTGTGAGGTCTAGTCATTTGGTTCAGATCTGAGAGGTTGATACACACTTTTACATTTAAGTTCTGTTAAAGCTTGTTCATTGACCCCAGGATTTCATACTGTTTTGTGATTACTGTTATGGGGAATAAATCTTGTTGTGGTCATTAAAAGTTCCCTTAGACCCCCTGTTTCGAACTGTATTGTTGATTAGTTACCTCATAAATAAGGCCCTCTGTCTTTACGACAAGATAGCACATCAAACCATCATACATTTCTGAAGCGGCCATAAATTGGTAATTAAAATGTTGTCATGCTGGCAAAATAAATGCATCAAAAATGGCACATTGGCTTTCAGTTGCAACCAGTACTCATGTCACCTCTGCCGTCTTAAAAAAAGAACTAATTAATGCCCTTCTCACAAAAATAATGACAACATAAATCGTACAATGGCATAATCCTCAGAATACTATTGATATGGTGGACAGCACATTCAAACAATATCATAAACAAGCATTTGCAATGCAATAGGTCTCGCATTTGCAAAAGATTGAGCTATTGGCATTGTAAATAGAAATGCCTTTTCTTTATGTGTTTTGAAAACCTGCAAGCAGTGCGTAAACATGCGCTTTGCACTTATAGTTGTAGTTTACAGCAAGCAAGGCTGGCAGTAACTGCGCTTTTTTTACTGCCAGCTTTGTTTCATGAAGCAAGGACTATTAGTAAAAAGTGTGTGTTTATGCACCGCTTGCATTTTTTTAAAAACATATACATAAAAGGCATTATTACTTAGAATGGCAATGGATCAAACTATTGTAAATGTGCGAGCTATTGCATTGCAAATGCTTCTTTTGTGAAGCACGCACCTCCAACTGCATCAAAACGTAGTCCTGTTTCCGAAAATGAAGGCGGACCCAAAAGCCCTCTTCAGTAATACTTACATTGAGCATGTGGCAGATGAAGGAGCATCGCCAAGGCTGCCCTTCTTAGAGACATTCATCTGTAACTGACCACCAGGTAAGAAGCAAATTACAACATGGCAACCCCTGTGTCAGATGGACAATTTTATTCACTTCAGGGGCACACATTTTAAAACGAACAAAAATAGAAAAAATTTCTTTTAGTCAGTATTGGTGAGGTCAAAAGCGTTCTCCACATTAAAAAACTGTTATGTATAAGTAGCCCATTACGTTAAAACATTCACATTTTATTAAAAAAATAAAAACGAGATGCAGCTCAACCAAAAGAATTTATAACCGTCAATGCTCGCACTAACTGCAATCAGTTAATTTAAAACTTTTAAAATGTCGATCCCGTACCGGCATGCACACAAGAACTGATAATCACCAATGCTCACACTCACCACACTTTGCTTCCAAGAGCGGATCATGCCGGAAAATGAGAACAATGGCTTCTGCCATATACAAAGGCGAAGGTCTAAAATAATGCGTCCGTCATCTTGGACTAATGGGCTTCCTATTTATGTTTATTGTTAAACGAATACAGCACAGTTAATAAGGCGACAAATAATATATATAAATATATATATATATATATATATATATATACTAATAATATATATATTCACTGAAAAAACCATAGGTTTTAGGGAAAGTTAAAGTTAGTTGGACACTGCACTCGTACAAAACCTGTGAAATTCCCTCGTTATAGTTAGTTCAGCTAACTATAACTTGTGCCCCCGCAATGCACTGCTGATGACACCATATATTACATCACTCATGACATGGTCAGTGACATCACTGATGACATAATTGATGACATCTCAAATGACCCTTGATACTTTTTGCACTAATTTGATATTTTTGCACTAGTTTGCTTACAGTTGTCCTTTTTGTAATCGATTATGATTCAATATTCAATTATTTATTGTATTTTTATATATATTGTATTTATTAACAGTGTCTTGTCCTGTTGGCTGAAATATATTTGACCTTCATTTATTTTCAGGTCTACTTTGCTATCTCCGTGATTTTTCACTATCGGCAGTCTATGGGCACTTGCCCATTATATCGTTACCTTTTTTTTAAAAAATGTGATAAAATTAGCGTGACATATTTATATATTTATATATTTTTTTACGCTTACACTTTTTATAGTGCTAATATATTTTCAACAACACTTTACCTTGTTGTGCATTATGAGATTGCCTTGATGACGATTCCCGGATAAGCATTGCAGACTTTAACTATTACTGCTAGTATTTTCTCCATTTCCACTTTTTAGTGGTAGGTGTTTTGGCGGCCTTTCACTGTCTATAAACTCTATGGTCTTTGGCCATGTCATGTGATCAAGACTGGGTTTCCTGGTCGAAACGCGTCATGCTGCTGTTCCTTTGAAGAATAAAGCACTTTATTTTCTAGTCACGGAGTGGTCTGTTTCTGCTTTATGCATTATTTGCATATTTCTTGGACTTTGGAAATTATCGCCAGTAGGTAGTTATAGTTAGGACCTATTATCCATAGGAAATCCGCAACATTCTATTCCCAATAACTTTTGCGCTGATTGATGAATATTCGCAAAATTTTCAGAACTTTTGGCCAGCCCTGGTCTGCTCCTATCCTGAAAGTCTCGGGATGATTCGTGTAGCGGGGGCCAAGACAAAAGGGTCCCAAACGTGTTTTCCCCACGCAATTTCCAATAGGACCTTTAGCCGCAGCTACAGCCCGAACTGCTGAACGGAATTAGACAAAATTTGGCAAAGAGGTAGTCCACAGTTCAGACTCGTGCCTTTTTGTTAAATGGTGTAAATCTGTTCAGTAGTTCCTGAGAAAATCAAAAGTGAAATTACAAAAAATACCTGGGCAGAGCCTAACCACACATCTCATCGTGAGATCTAATTAGCTGTCAGCACTTCATATATATATATATATATATATATATATATATATATATACATACATATATATATATATATATATATATATATATATATATATATATATATATATATATATACAAATTTACACTGCAATTAAAAACGTCTATAAAATGCTTGTGGTGACTGTATGTCACAGGAAAGAAAAGTGAAATGAAGGAAGGAGCGACCGGAGGTGGAGGTGGGGGAATGTTAGCCCACGATGTTTAAGCAGCAACATCTTAAAACGTATAGAGAACTAAAACGATGGTTGCTGAATACATGGCAACAAAGACATGAGCAGGGCTTCCTAGGCTCGACCGAAAAAGAGCAAAGTCCTTCGGGACACTCATAAACATACAAGGCCCCACAAATATCCTTAGCAGCAGCTAAGTCATTACATTAAATAGCACAACCTATTATCAAACGAGGTACCATAATTTAAAAACACACTTGACACATCTCTACTAACCATGCACAACTAATCAATTTACACTGAATGGTCCCCTTAAGGAGGTGTTAATTGTGTTAGCAGTACGTGAATGCTGTAAGTTTGAAAAACCCCATGTGCAATACGAAACCATTTTCATTAGTGTGTGCGTTTCCAAAACAGTACAGAGCACTGTAGTTCGCTACAGTAGATCGATCGAGTGTATCTATGATTTGCCCGTTTGCTGGAGGATGGAAGTGGTGCTGTAGAGAGGCAGGCTGGCTGTTAAAATACAGGCCACCCTAATTTATTGTCAGTTCTTCTGCTATCAGACCTTAAAGACTGGTCTGCCGAAGTACGGCAAGGCCCCAGAGCTTGACCACCATGTAAATGCCAAAGACGAATATACGCTGAGGGCAGGGGCCGAAATATTAGCCGCCTGAAGGGGCACTGGTGAGTGTGAAAGCAGGCGTCCAAACAGAAATTTTTCTGCAAGTGAAAAAGCTAAGTGATATTGACACCTTCAAAGAATACTTAGGAGCGGGGGAGGGATATTGGCGGCAATGGGGCGGAGGAGACCAGAAAACTGTATAAAAAGTGCGAGGGATGCTGATGGGACTCTTGCTCCGCTGGCAATAATTCATCCGGTTCTCCTACTGCTGCAGTCTCAGGCGCTTGATGGTGACAAACAGGCAGCTGCTCAAGACTGCCGAACCAATGGGGTGCAAAAAATTATCTCTGATCTGGAATGAAGGATAGCAAAGGAAAAAGACTTCCCCCAAACAGCAGAGAAGCACTGAAAGCATACCGAAATAGTAATTCACCGGTGCTCCTCGGCCCTAAGCTGAAGTGACCTTTTGGCTACAGAACCAGTTAAGAGAGACCAAATAAGTGTGATGCTGGACTAAGCCAATTGTAAGTAGAGGGCAGGAATAAAGTTATTGTATTCATTACAGCAGTTCTTGCAGACAGCACATGCGCCCTGCCTGGGCTCGACCTAAAAACCATGATAACCAATGGCTGAAAGGGGCTGACCTAAAGCCCTTTCTCTCTGTACTTCTTACTATTGTACATTCATAAATAACTGATGACATCAGGTCTTCCAGACACCTCTGCAGAAAAGCCTAAACATAGTTGGTCTAAGGACCATCTCAGCAATATTACCATATGACCTGGAGATCGTACATATTTGACAATCCAGTAATATAGCTAGGAAAGCAGAATGCCAGTAAGGATACCATTAATTAGTAAACTGCCATTTGGCCTTATTTCTCACATGTCTGATTTTTTAGGAAAAGCCAATACTTAAGGCACCTAGCATCAAATCTCACCGCCAAAACGTGCACAGGAAAGCCTAAAATCAGAAAAAGTACTTTGGTAGTTAGCTGGTACAAGAAACGATATCAAATCAATTGGATGTCCATTTATTAAGGATCTTTGGACTCTGCTGTGGGACAGACGGGCTACCAGGAAATTATCAACAATGCTCTTCCTGCTGCAAAAGAGTGCCAGGAAAGCGAATGCTGTATCACACAGGGTACTAAAGGTTCACAAACTTTATGACTCTGTGTCTTGACAATGGAAGATAACATCCAATCACAGTTAAGTTTATGGGTATCATAGACCACATAAGGATCCGTGACCCACACTGGACACTGCAGCTTCTGTTTTGTGAGATACCCATGATCCAGGTGTTCTCAGGCAGTCATTATTGATTTTTTGATCATGAGAACCTAGAGGCAGACAGGAGAATTGCAGGCTCATGGGCACATGGCATTTTGCAGTGGTTCTGGCACTACAGTTCTGCTGGGCTGCAGGTCATCATATCTGTTGCACAGGGTGCTTCCTTCATTCCTACCTATATACAGTTCACAGCCAATTAGTTTCTGTCAGATATGCTGCGTCTCCTTAGATACAGCTCCTCCGTAGGCACAGTATAAAAATCCTTGAATTCCAATAAAGGTAATTAGCTCCAGTCTTCTTCAGCTTGTCTAAATGGCATGATACAGCTAACATTTAAATTGCAGAACTAGATAGACTAATACAAAACAAGATAATGGTGTGTCGCACCTAAGATATGCAGTAAAGACATTGGGCATTGAGGGCAAGGTCATCATTACTTAAGTTATTTGACAGAATCCACACATAGTGGTAACTCATAGTAAACTAACATATCTATAAGTGGTATTATCAGATTTTTCTCTCGGAAAGCAGGGGAAATAGACATTCATATTATAGAAATCACAGTTTCTCTAACATTTGGGGACATGTGCTGGGCAGTAAAAACCTAAGTGCAAACAATGATGGTGTAAGAAATTGGGTTATTAGTCGAAGGAGTTGCTACCTTTTGAAGTTTGGGGGACAGATTACATCACAAATGAGACGGCTGTCCCATCTGTCATATTACAAGTCAATTATATCCTATAGTACTTGTAATCCGGCAGACAGAATAGCCGTCACATTTGTGATGGAGCAGTTGTTCGCCAAATTCAAAGTCAGACCCCTAGCATCTTAAGCCTCACAAGACTGCTAATGGCTGGGTTTTTAAAAAAAAACGTTATTTTCCATTTTCGTCTTGCAAAGGAAAAAACTTATATATGTTTGTACATCATTCCGTGGTCCTAGATTGTCACAGCATTCCAAGATAGCATCTTATTCTTCACACAAATATATTCAACCAGTTACCAAGTAAAAAGGATCAATTGCGATACTAACCATACATCTTGCAAGGATCCCTCTGAGTCTACCTCCCCAACATTTATAAATAAAAAATCATCAACAAAAGCACTTCTCTTCTCAGAAATCAACATGCATCACAACAAAATTCACTGAATTTTATAAATAAAAACCGAACAGTTGTGGATGCAGGATCACCCCACTCCCTCAGGAGTTATGCCACGCTCCAGTTGGGACTCAGATTCCTGTCGAAGTTTCTTGACATAGGACTTATAAGGTCCCCAGATGTCTTTGGGCCGAGATGTACTTGGCATCAGACTGGCATAGAGTTCACTGTTTACATTGCAATAGGCGAGACTGTACCAACCCTGAACAGTTGGGGCAGTTTTCTGCCCCAAGTGCAGAGCCACTTCTCTCTTTGCTAATAAAAGACCCAGTGACGCAAATCTGCGGGTTTTCTTGGGGAAGGTGAATGTGTAGCCTAATAGGGCAACTTCCGGGATTGGGGTCAGGGGAATGTGTAACATCTGGCCCAACGTGTGATGGACCTGTTCCCAATAATTTTGTAGGTTGGGGCATGTCCATGAGAGGTGAGCAAAATCTGCGTATGGTGCGGAGCATTTGTGACAGTCATGTGGCCTGGCGGGGTCTATTTTGTGAGACAGGTCTGGGGTGAAATAAATGAGACACAAGAATTTAAAATGGAGCAGTTTGTGTCTGCTGTTCAGGGAGACGTCTTGCGTAACTGAACAGCAGTAAGCCCATTATTCATCAGTGATCGTGGTTCCCAGGTCTTTTTCCAATGCGCTACGAATCCTGTCGTCCTGTACAGGTTTCAATAGGGCACATGCCTTGTATAGCTTGGAGATCAGCTGCGAGCTGTCTGCTTTATCTATTACCAGTATTAGAGTGGGAAATGAGACTGGTTCGAGTGGGAACGTCGGGAAAGTGGCACGTAGTGCGTATTGGATGTGGCCCAGAACAAATTTGTCCATGATGCTGCTAGAATTAAAGCGTGCATCCTCTGTGGGAAAGAAAATGTGGCCGTCTGGATACACATGACCTTGTCTTGTCAGTTCAAATTGCGTCAGAGTGCGCTGCGCCAGCCTTTCACCAGTTATGGTGAGTAATCGCGGATTTACGGCTGGGAAGGAGGAGGAATATAGTCTCTCTGCACCAGTGATCCGGCATAATTTATGCCATGCCCAGCTCGTGGTGGAGATGGTTTGAATGTCAAGTGTGTCTCTGGGGAATCACGTGGGGAGGATCGTCAAGAGGCACTCTGGCAGCACAAGGTCCGCCTCAGGCTTCAGATAGGGAATCCGGGTATCAGGATGATACCAGGCGTAGGCATATATACTCTGAGCTACCAGATAATAGAGCTGAAAATCTGGAACCTTATAGCCCCCTCTCACATTTGGCAAATTAAGGACAGCCCATCGGACCTGCGCTTGCCCACCGCCCCATACCAAGCGACTCAGGAGGGAGTGAAGTGTGCTAAAAAAGTGATTAGTGAGCGGGATCGGTATGTGATTGAAAAAGTATAAAAATTTAGGGAGGACTATCATCTTTATTATGGCTACACATCCAGCCAATGACAAGGGGAGTTTCAGCCATTTCTCTATTTGAGTGGTTAGTGTATCTACTGCTCTCCCGTAGTTGAGGCTCATTATTTGGGCTGTGTCCAGGTGTATGTGAATGCCTAAGTATTTCACTGATTCGGTGCACCATTCTAGAGGAAACTCCAGGTCCCATGGCTTCGTACTGCTCATCAATGGAAATATGACTGATATGTGCCAGTTGATGCCCAACCCGGAAATACTGCCAAATCTAATAATTTCTTTAATCAATTTGTGTAGATTATCTTTTGGGTGTCTAACATAGAGTATTGTGTCGTCCATGTACAGTGATACCAGAAGGGGGCCAGTGAGAAACTGCAGTCCCTTATGTAAATGTCTCTCTTGGAAGTGCCTTATGAGGGGGTCCATGGCCAGAATAAACAATAGTGGGGACAGAGGGCAGCCTTGTCTAGTACCACGTGTAAACTGGAAGGGAGTGGAGAGTGTGCCTTTTAATCCTAGACGGGCAGTTGGTTTAGTGTATAGGAGAGCTGTTGTGGCGATGAAGCCCATGGGCATGCCCATATGGTGCATGATGGAGAGAAAAAAGAGCCATTCTAATGAGTCGAAAGCTTTTTCTGTGTCCAGAAGGATGGCAGCTGCCGGAGTGTCCAGGTTAATCCTATGAATGACCGAGAACAACGTGCGGAGATTGAGGGAGGTGGAGCGATGGGGCACAAAGCCAGGTTGAGCCGGGGAGATTATAAATTCCATTAGTTGGGACAATTTATTGGCGATGACCTTCGCCAGGATTTTACTGTCCAAGTTTAGGAGGGACAGCGGGCAATAGGAGCCACATTGGGAAGGGTCCTTGCCTGGTTTGGGAAGAAGAATTATGACTGCTTCACGCAGGGTGGGGGGTAGAGTCTGTTTTTCTAAAGCTTCAGCATAGACTTCAATAAGTTTAGGGGCCAGTATGTCTTTGAATGTTTTGTAAAACACCCCCGGGAATCCGTCTAGCCCTGGCGCCGAGGAACCCTGAATGGTGTCTATGGCAAGAAGCACATCTGCGACTAAGATGGGTGCTGCTAGGTAGTTCTGTGTGTGTTTTTCCAGATAGACTAATGCAATTTTGTCGATATAGCTCTCCTGAGCTTTGTTATTGTCTCCCAAGGTAGATGAATATAACTTGGAGAAGAACTCTAGGAAGCCACTCTAAATGTCTTTAGTAGAGGTGTGAGTATGTGAGTCAGGAGCCTATAGTTCAGTAATGTAGGTTTTATGATAGGGAGGTCTCAATAACTGAGCCAGGACCTTCCCAGGCCTTTCACCCTCTCCGTAGTGCCTAGCTGTCTGGTATTTCCCTAAGAATAGAATTTCCCTGTCTTCTGTGTCTCTGTATTCCTCCAGTAGCACTAACCGTCTATTCTTGTATGTGGATGTAAACTGATGTGTTGATGTCTCATCTAATGCCTTTAAGTCTCGCTGAAGCTGTGCTAGCGTGTTGCGTAAATCTTTCAATACTCCGGCATGTTTGGCGATGTATGTGCCTCTAAGAACCGCTCTAAATCCCTCCCACAGTACAGCCCATGAATCTACTGAGCCAGTGTTTATTGCGAAATAACCCTCAATAGCCTTGTGTATTTCAGCCCTGAAAACTTCATCCTGTAAGGCACAGTTGGGAAACCGCCATTGTCGCTCGAAACTCTCCGGGCGGGGGATCTGTAAGAGCAGTTTAACTGGAGAGTGATCCGAATAGGCCCTAGGGAGCGTCCAAACCAAAGAGCACCAGTCAAAAATATCGGGTGAGATAAGCCAAAAATCGATCCTCGTCCACGTGTTGTGTTGGCCTGAATAGTGTGTGTATTCTGTAGTGGTGGATTGCGTTTCTGCCATACGTCCAGCATGGTGTACCGGTCACAGAGCTCCTGGAGAGCCCGTCAGGCCAGGGGTTTAGAATCGTGTGTCACGAGGTACTATCCGCGATGGGGTCGGGGAGAAGGTTGAAGTCTCCACCCAGGAGCAAAGTCAGCGGATCTAACTTACCCAACTGCATCGACACAGCGTGAAAAAAACCTGGATCATCTGTGTTGGGGGCGTATATGCATACTAGTGTGACTTTCCCACCAAAAATGAACCCTGACACAGCCAGAAATTGTCCCTCACAATCTTGGAGAGTGGAGCTGTGGCAGAATAGGACCCTGTTGTGTATTTAAATGGCTGTTCCACTGGCGTAGTTGCTGTAGTTTGCGAAATATCTATGTAGGCCCCAGTAAGCCCCAAAATGTGCCCTGTCTCTTGCAAATAAGCAATGTCTACCTTGTGTCTCAATAGGTAATGGATGACCTGTCTAAGCTTTCAGGTGTTATTGAAACCCCTGACATTCCATGAAAGTAGGGAGAGGGACGACAGACCCTCCACATTACCGAACTTGGCCATCTGGTTGGCGTGACATTTTTAACAAAGCAGACAATCTACCCTGAGCCATAGTGCTTGATCTAGAATGACTTAGATGTACGACAAACTATTAACACATGAAAAAAATACCCCCCACCACCCCCACCACATCCCAAATGAGAGTGAATGTGAAGTACCAAATTGTTGTACATTGAATTAAAGTCGAAAATAGCAGTACCCCAAAGTGAACAAAACCATGCCCAAAGGATACACCATGAGGGCCAGCAACGCCCCGGCCAGTCTCCAGCTTGCTCCAATATCCATGAAAAGTTACTAGCATGTCCCTGTAAATTTAAACTTTAATGTCTGAAACTTGGGGTGCCCCGCTCATCCCGTGCCAGCACTGGAAAACAGTTCTGCACTCGCATCTGAGCCACTGTGTGGAGGAGAGGAGCTGGACCCCGCTCTGGTCATGGGGTTAGTCTTTTGTTTGCAGATTCAACAGAATTCCTGCGCCTCCGTCGGGTTATAGAAGATGCGGGCCCTACCATCCACATCCACCTTCAACCTAGCTGGGCACAGCATGTCATATCGCAGTCCCAAATTTCTCAGAGCGGCCTTGACACCATTGAACTTCCATCTTGCCTCCTGGACCATGGCGGTGAAATAAGGATAAAAAGACAGTTTGGAGCCCTGCCAGTCTACGTCTCCCCTGTCCCTCGCCAGTCATAGAATGGTGTCTCTGTCTCAGAAGTTCATGATTCGCGCTGGGTTTGGACGAGGGCCCAGTGATCTGTGCGCCCTTTACTATCACAAAGCCCGGAGTGAAAGCCTCTTTTCCAAATAATTCCAGCAACAGAGTCTCAACAAACAGATCCATGTGGCCAGTAGTAGTCGACTCAGGAACTGCATGCTTCCAAGTCCTCGTTTGTAACAGCAACCTCCTTCATAATGCGATCCATGCGTTTGAGACGTTTGACTGATTGTGCAGTTCCATCCTCGATGTCAGAAATGCGTGCTTCTGCCACATCCAGACGTCTGTCATTAACTTGAACTTTTGGCACCAAGGCTAGCAAGAGATTTATCAAGGGAGTCAAAGCGGCTATCTAATGCTTTAAAACCGGCCCGCATCTCCTGAAGCAGGGAATGAGTTGGGTCTAATGATCCGTCTCTGTGACCCAGGCTCTGCACCGCCTCCGCCATGTTTGAACTTTGACGTGGGTTAGTGTCCGTGACCTTCTCGAAAGGAAGCGTTCTCTGCTTAGGATCCTTGTGGCCCATGCCGCGTAAAGTGAGTCAGACCCAATCAGCCAGTCTCAGCAGGAGTTTTCGGTTTGGTCGGTCACTTTACCAATGTCGCGTATCACCTCAAGTGGCTACCTCAGGCACGCCGAAATTGAAGCAGACTGTGCAGATGCCACGTGTTGAAAATATATGGGCAGGCACCACCTCTATTGTCTACACACAGAATACCGATGTGAGGGTTGTTTGCCTGTATGGGAATTGAGGCGCAGTAGATAACTTGCATAGGCAGGCATCAATCCGCAAAAGGGGGAGGCAGTACGTCATGCAGACAGCAGGGGCGACGGTAGAAGTCTCGTCGCTAATCTTCTCCCAGTGAGCTGAAACCAGGAGTGGGCAGATTGCAATGCCAGGTCCGTAATTCCCAGTCTGCCACCAGAAGGGAGTTCCCTTGTGTAGAAGAGCGTGCCGTGCTAGCTCAGGGCGTCGGTGGATTGTGAGATTTCCATGAGTGGGGGCCAGGGTGGTTCATACCCCTCAGTGATTCATGTAACGCTGCACATCACCCCTTCATGTGTGAGCAGTAAGACTCTGTATGGTCGCGGGAGGGCCAGGGAGACATCATGGCCAGCAGCCGTGAAGTGCGCACCGCACCCCCCGCAGGCCCAGATATGGCGTGTCTCGCCT
Organism: Triturus cristatus; assembly: GCF_964204655.1. Taxonomy (NCBI): domain Eukaryota; kingdom Metazoa; phylum Chordata; class Amphibia; order Caudata; family Salamandridae; genus Triturus; species Triturus cristatus. The sequence continues at coordinate 906,098,198 of NC_140590.1, read as the reverse complement.
GCAGGACCTATAGCTAACACTACAGTCGGCAGTAGTGCAATGGGGCTGCGGGCACACAATGCATAGGGGGGCCGCGGCGCCTCTCACCGGGTTACAGCATTGATCTCTGCTCCAGGCGGGGATGGCTCAGTGCGCAGGCATCTCGGTCCGGGGGAACGGGCCCGCAACACAAGGTCCGCGCCGCAGGCCTACCATCCGCTGTTTCAATCTTTCTCGGGCACACACCCGCAAGTCAAAATCAGGCCCTAAGTCTTTTCATATGCACATGACACTTGTAATTAAATGGAAATATGACTCGGATAATGTAAGTGTAAGGTAAGTATATTGCTTTATCAGTTTTTTTTTGCAAAATGTATTTATTGGAAATGTAATAGTGCAGTGCCAATAAGAGACTCAGGAATGTATCAAGGAGAATACTTTGAAGAAAGAATAGTAAGGTACAATGAAGTTCAACAAGATTCAGCTCTGGGGTTCCCTACAGAGCACACAGACCACTAACATCAACTGCAGAAGATACCAGAAACCAGGCTTCAGTGGGTAGATGATGACTGAATCTGAATTGTGTAGAGGACCCCCTCTTCAACAGTTGCACCCACTAAGATGATAAAGAGGCACTTCGGGGAGGAAAGGGATGTGAAGGTAGGGAGAGAAGTAAGGAAGGGGGCAAAGCAGGGGGTGAGTCTGTACAGGAGCCAGCAGTGGTGCACAAACCTATAAGAAGGTAACCAGACTCCACCTGGTCTGAGTGGCCACAGACTCCATTTTCCAACATGGTGCACCTGCCCCCCCTACCACTGGGCAGTGACTTCACTCAAGTGATACTGCAATACCTGCAATGAAAGGGCCCCATGTGTCTTCAAAAAAGTGTGACTGGTCATTCAGCTTATAAGTGTTTTTCTTATGTAGCGCCACACAATACCATTTGGTAAGTGTGAGTGGGTGGGCTGTCGCCAGTGACAGAGTATACATACCGTGCATTTATCAGTGGTGCCCCTTTCCAGGATATAGCAATGCATCACCAAATCCTGTTGAGCAAGAAATAGTCAATGCAGGACTGAGTCCAATGGGGGCAGGAGAAAAAGTTGTAGACCCTATCAGACCGATAAAGCAGGTGTCAAACATCACAAAGGGGATGGTCACTAAGGAGGTCACAAAGTAATGGCCTACTGCATCTGTGATGGGCATTCACCCACCCTGGTCTGTCCAATGTAAAGTTTGGGGCCAGATTTAAATTGGGGTTTCTGGTTGTCAGATTATGGAGCCTGTACAAGCAGGAACCACCCTATAAATTGATAAAATAAATAATAAATAAAATAAATAAGATAGCCTGTGCTCACCCTGTGATAGCTTGGCACAGACCAGTCAGGCTTATCTAAAGAGGCAATGTGTAAAATATTTGCACAACAAACACACACACACACACACACACATAGTAATACAATGAAACCCCCCCAAAAATACTCCACACAGGGTTAGAAAAATAGGCAATAATTCAATGAGTAAATCAAGACCAAAACAACAAAATGACAAAAATCTGATAAGGAGAAGCAGAGTTATACATGTTTCAACATTAAATCAAATTGATATTGCTTAGAATCATAAAGCACAAGCCTGGGATATCTGGTTGCACTAGACTGGGGTAAATCCAAAATTCTGGTCGACCGCAATGGAGGGCGGGCCGGCTACATATTTCACACAGGTCCCACTGACAAAGTACATTGGATGGAAGAATGGGTGACTTCGAACGTTCAATGCGAGGAGCAGAGGAGGCAATGTGTGATCGTCGATCCCATGGGTGCAGGTGATGTGTCAGTTCTGATCTGCGCAGTCACTGAAGGCTTTGTCAATTAACCCCTTTACGATGTAGGTGATGCATCAGTGTCGAACAGCGCAGTCTGTCGTCGTCAAGTCACACAGTTCGTTGAAGGGATGTCGTCTAGCTGCAGCCATGTCGGCTTCAAGGTACAAGTTGTCAGTTCCCCTCGGCACAAAGTCATTGATATGACGGGTTTGATGGATCAGCCCAGCAAAAATTTACTTTCAAAGGCCCGGGACTGGAGTGGCACCACTTAGCATGGCATGACTCACAGATGGCAGAGTCCAGGTGCTGTTGCTGGGTTGACGGAAGTCTTTGATGGCTCTGAGACTTGAAGGATGGGGCCCTCTAGGGCCACGCGGGTTACTTACAACCACCTGCTGTGCCTTCTCAAAAATGAAGAGTCGGTCAGACAGTAGAGAATACAAACTTACATTTTTTCAGTATATACTCTGCAGAGGAGTCCAATCAGACCTTCACACTAAGATGTCTGCCAAGGGGACTGATGCCCCAACGTTTGCTAATACATGACAAACCTTTCTGGGAGACTTCGGCCACGCCTCTAGTGGAAAACTACCAGCCTGAGCCGGGCATGGATAAAGGAGGAACAGAGAGATGAGCTAACACCTACCAGATGGGTACATATTATCAGTGGTCCAAGGCCTCTGTGCCGGGTCTCAGCGTCTCCTAACATGGGAGCAGAGTTACACATTGAGAATGGTATGCAAAAGCAGAATAATTGCTTGTTAGCAAGTTGAGTTGCAGCCTTGAACAGGAGAGAAAATAATAATGGAGTACAATGTTCTGCTGAGGCAAACAATTCTGAATACTAAGGCCTAGTACGAGCACAGTCCAAGCAGTCTAATAAGGATTACGAAATACAAAATGGAGTCACACGGGCTAACGAAAGCTTACATGTTGCAGGGATAACTCAGTGGGTTGCAGAACGTGAACACAAATGGCATCCATTTAGCCATATATTGCTAATCTAATGTAGCATAAACAAGTGCCTTATGGGGAAAGGGAATTTCAAACCTAACAGACTTCAGAACATAGGGCAAGCCACTCTGTCACTATGGGTTCAAGTGAGATGGGTCCAGTCCTTTTCCTTAGCAGGGCAGAGATCAGCAGGCAGATGGGCCGCAAAGCAGAAAAGCAGTTTTTCCAGAGCAGCAATCCAGCACAGTGGCAATCCTTGTAGCACAGCAGTCTTTACTTATAGCAGAATTATTCTCAGGTCCAGTAGTGTTCTGTCTTAGTAGAGTCCGAGGCCCAGTACGTATTCCCAGTTGTGCCTTTGAATTGGGGTAACTTCAAAGCAGGTCCTTGAAGTGCACAGTTCCCCCTGTCCTCCCAGCCATGGCTTAAGACTAGCAATGGGGGATAACAGTCCTTTGTGTGGCAAACAGGATTCTGCCTATTCATGTGTAAGTGTCAGCTCCTTCCTCTCTTCCTGCCCAGGAAGAGCTATCAGAATGTAGATAAATGCAGATGAGTTCTATGTCACACCTATTCTTCCTGTGTTTGTGGCGGTCTAAAGGGAATGCTCAATGTGTAGCTGTCATCTACCCCAGACATGTACTGGAGACAGGCTGCAGGCACACAGAAAAGTTAAGCGCAGAGAAATGCCCACTTTCTAAAAGTGGCATTTCAACAATAGCAATGTTAAATCCAACTTTACCATTAAAGATGATTTATCTTTTGGGGGGCGCTAGAGAGCGCGCGGCCAAGATGGCTGTGCCTGAGTGAAGCTCCCGAGCAACGGAGCCGTTCTCCTTTGGTTCTCCTGCCCGGAGTGCGCTGCGGGGCTGCCAGGACTGCCTATTCCTGCCCGCGGGGTCCCGGCGCCTGGTGAGACGAACAGTGGCGGCGGGGGCGGCCTCAGCCTGCGTGCCGCCCGCTTGGGGATCTGACCCGTGAGCAGTGCGGAGAGTGCTGGAAGCGGCGTTCGGCCGCGAGCATCACCCCACACCGCGGCCTGCCACGAGGCGGCTGGGCCGCACGTCAAGGAGCGGACCGTCCGCGGGAGGACTGAGGACCCGCGAGGGACTCCCCTGGGGCGACGGTGCACCTGACACCTGCTGCATCGCCTGCGCTGTGCTGACGACCACATACGCTGTGATCCTGCCAGTCCCAGCACCCCAAGACAGCAGGGGCCTGCCGCGGTGGACGGTGGTGGAGGACATGGCGGCCGGAGGCACTGGAGGCTGACATGAAGCCTGCACCGCCCAGGGGCCCGGTGAGTGACCTGATGTGGAGGGCCCCTCTCTGGGTGTGAGGCTGTGGACGGGCCCCTGGCGAGCGCCCGACTGCTGCCCCTTGGAGGCGAAGCGGATCACTGTGGTGGCGGAGGCGACCCTGGCGGCCGCGTTGTGGCCCTACTGCTCGTGCCGATAGGCCGGGATTGGGGTGAGGCGCCCAGGGGACTGACCGCTTGCCTGCTGCTGGACGCGGGGGAGGGGCTGCTACGGACCCGACGGAGTGTGGCCTGGCGGACCTTGGCTACTGGTTGCCCACAGCTCGCGATGCACCTCCCCCGCCGGCGGCGCTGCCCTGCACCCTGACACCCCTGGCGTTGGCCCGACTCGTGGCGGTGGGACTGGACCCCCTTCGTTAACGGCGTCTGGTAGTAATTGGAGCCCCGATCGGCCTCGTGCACCACTGAGCCCTCTGAATGCCATCGGCGCAGCAGCTGGCCATGGGGCGGCTTCGGAACAAGCAGGCTGAGACCAGACTGAGGGCGGACGGCCCTGATGCGACGCCGGGGCGCCCTGTTGTGACCGTGGCGCCGCCTGCATCGACCCTGGAGGCCAAAATGGACGCCATGTTGGCGGCGGTCGACCGGCTGAGCAACACGCTGGAACAAACCCGCACCTCACTGGAGTCCCGAATCGACAAAGTCACGGTTGACTTCACCCTGCTCCACGCCGACCATCGCAGGCTGGCGGACACCGTTGCCGGTCACAGCCAGGCGCTACAGGACGTGCAGCCGATAGTGCGCAATCACTCTGCCACCTTGCAGGACCTGATCGACCGCGTAAACACCCTTGAGGACCGTGCGGAGGATGCGGAGGGCCGCTCTCGGCGCCAGAACATACGAGTCGTGGGCCTGGTGGAGGGCGAGGAAGGGCGGCGACCTGAGCAGTTTGTTGAGGACTGGTTGCGAGACATCCTGCCCCCAGGAGTGCTCTCCCCGCAGTTCGTGGTGGAAAGGGCGCACAGGGTGCCGATGCGGAAGCCTGTCCCTGGAGCCCGGCCGCGTCCTTTCCTGTTTCGCCTCCTCAACTACCGGGACCGGGACGTGATCCTCCGGGAAACGCGGAAGATGGGTGCCCTTACAATAGGGGGTGGCCCGGTGATGCTGTTCCCGGACTACACTGCGACTGTTCAGAAGCGGAGGAGAAACTACCTGGAGGTGAAACGCCGGCTCCGTGAGCTGCACATCCAATACTCGCTGCTGTTCCCCTCGCGCCTCCGGGTGATCACGAAAGATGAGACACGATTTTTCGATGCCCCGTCCGATGTTTGGGACTGGCTGGAGGAAACGGGCCAACATGGTGGCCCCCGGCCCGCGGACCCGGGGCCTGTGGTGCGTAGGGAGAAGAGGCTGAGACGGCGGAGACAAAGGGACCGACGTGGTGGGATGGGGGCGAGTCCCCCGGCTGCGCCGAGTCCGGAGAGGATGCGTGTGGAGCGGCTGGAGGCTCTGGAGGCGGTGGCCACTCTGGGGCCTGTGAGCAGCCAGGGGGACGTGGCGGCTCGCATTCACAGTGACACTGAGACTGACCTGTCCTCCTCCCCGTCCATCCTGATTCCGGAAGACCAGGTGTTGCCAGAGGTGACCACCCAGACAGCCGACCTTCTGGGGTGAACTCTTGTTTGTTTGCACTGTGTCCACTGCAGGTACCCTGGGGTGTCGGGCGGGTTGCTCCGAACTACTCTCGGGGGGGGGGGGAGCTTTCTGCCTCTGTTGTCCCCTGGACTGTGACTTTTGGGGCCCTGTATGCTTCCGTGAGTGAGCAGGTTGGGGTGCTGCGGGGGTCGCGGGGCTGGAGGGGTAGTGCGGGTACCCTTACACATGGGCCGGGGACCGGGGTTCCGGGCTTGTTCTGGTTGCGGGGGAGCGGGGTGATGGCGATCCCCACACACACTCCTCTGGGGAGAGGTTGGGCGATTGGCAGCCCTACAGGCACACGAGGCCCTGACGGGGGTAACATGGGGCTCTTGCAGGCCAGGACCAACGGTATTGCTCTTTAGCCCCTCGTAAACCCATCTTTGATCTGGTAGTTCACAGGCGATTGAGCCTTACATGTTTGGACGAATGCCCGGTTCTGGGGTTCGCCCCTGCAGTTATGGAGTTCCTTTTGTTCATATTGTCTTTACTTTTGCCTCTTTACATTCTGCAGTGTTCTGCAGTTCTCTCACACACCATGTTCTTGCAGCAGGCGATCTGGGTAGCGGTCCTTCTGGTCTTTTTCCCCCCCCCCCCCCTTCCCCCAGCCGGCCCGCTTCGGCCGATGGGCCTAGTGTTGTCCGCGCTCTACACCGATGGCTGACACTGCAATAGTCACTTGGAACATTAGGGGCATGCACACACCGGCCCGCCGATATTCTGTTTTTGCCTATCTCCAGAGGCACAAGATAGGGGTGGCCCTTCTTCAAGAGACGCACATGACACGGCCGGAACTGGACAGGCTGAGCGCCCGAATGAGGGGACAGCTTTTCGGGACCACATACTCCGCGCATGCTCGGGGTACACTGGTTTGGGTACGGGCAGGCACACCCTTCATATGCTCCGAGATGGTGCTTGACCCTGACGGTCGATACACTCTGGTGCGGGGGCGGCTCAATGGGCACCCTGTGCTCCTGGGATCTGTCTACGCCCCGAACGTTGACCAACCGTCGTTCCTTGACCGCCTCTCGGTGGCCCTGACCCCGTATGTGGGTCTTCCCTGGTTGCTAGGTGGGGACTTTAATGCCGTGCTGGACACGAGCCTTGATAGATCTACCCGCCACTCCGTAGTACACAGGCAGTCTCGAACGCGAGGAACCTTACTGATTGGCTGGCCACGGTGGGCCCTTCATGACGTCTGGCGCACCTTACATCCCACTGACCGGCTCTATTCATATTATTCTGCGGTACATGATCTTCAAGTCCGCCTTGACAGGGTGGTGAGCTCTCCGTCGCTGGACCCTTTGATAATCCAGGCGGATTACCTGGGCCGGACTCATTCTGACCACAATCCTCTTAGACTGCGTCTCTGCTGGGACCCAGGGAGACCCCCCATTCCCACTTGGCGCTTGCAACCGGCTGCTCTTGAGGACGCGGAGTTCCGGGCCTCGCTCGGCACAGCGGTCGAACAGTTCTTTGACCTCAATGAGGGCACGGCAGAGAGCACGTTGACAGAGTGGGACGCGCACAAGGCGGCCATGCGGGGACACTGTCTGGGGGCGACAGGGAATATCCGTAAGCAACTTATGTTGCTACTCACCGCTCTGGAAACTCGGCTACTGGCATGCGAACGTCATGGCGAGGGTGGTGGGCGTGACTCGACCAGGCTGGCCCGGCTCCGGGCACGCCATGCTGAGCTGTTGGAGAGGTTGCGCTGCCACAACTACGCTGCCCATTCGGCACGGGTCCACGCCACATCGGACAAGGTGGGGCGATTGCTGGCCTGGCTGATCCGACAGGGATCGGGCTATGCGCCAATAGCCTCCATTCGCGGGTTGGACGGCACGCTGGTGCACACGCAGCGGGAGATCCACCAGATACTCACGGCACACTACAAAGACCTGTACACCTCGGTGGGGCGACGGCAGGCACAGGATCTTGATCTGTTCCTGGGGGCCGCCGGCCTCCCCACAATTCCGGATGCCCACCAGGAAACACTGGAGGGTCCCCTCACTCTGGAGGAGATAGGGGACGCAGTGGCCTCACTGGCCTCTGGCAGGGCGCCTGGGCCGGATGGTCTCCCGGCAGAATACTACAAAGCATATCAGGAGTCTCTGGTGCCCCGCCTGCACGCGTTATATCTCACAGCCCTTGAGGAGGCCACCCTGCCCGCCTCCATGAGGGAGGCCTACCTGATCTCTTTCCCCAAGCCGGGGCGTGATCCTACTCATCTAGGGTCCTATCGCCCCCTTGCCCTCCTCAACACCGATTACAAGATCCTGGCCAAGGTCCTAGCGGAGCGGCTGGCCCCCACCGTGCCTGTACTGGTGCACAGGGACCAGAATGGGTTCGTGCCGAAGCGCAGCACTTCGCTTAATCTTCGCCGGTTCTTCCGTGTTGCCGCACACAGTGCACAGCATTGGCCACGGGCGGGCTGTCTAGTGTTAGACCTCGAAAAAGCCTTCGATAGCCTGGAGTGGGGCTATCTGGTGGCAACACTATCGCATTACGGACTAGGCCTTGGGTTTCTGCAAATGGCGGCGCTCCTCTACAAGAACCCTGTGGTCCGGGTGAGAACTGGCCCGTATATTTCCGAGGCCATCTCGGTTGGCCGAGGTACCAGGCAGGGGTGCCCCCTCTCATCCCTCCTTTTTGCGCTTGCCATAGAGCCCTTGGCGGCCACCCTGCGGAGGGTGTTGACGGACGGCATTCCAATGGGCGACACTACCCACCAGGTCTCCTTGTACGCGGATGACCTCTTGATCTTCGTGCGGGACGTGGCGAATATTTCAGGGGACCTTGAACGGGTTCTCACGGAGTTTGCAACGCTTTCCGGGTTAAGGGTGAACGCAGCCAAATCGTGTCTCTACCCGTTCCGTGATGATGCTCTGGATCCCCGGTTTCAGCTGGGGGGTGTGTCTGTCCGGTGGCAACCGGACACCTTCCGTTACCTGGGCATCCAGGTGTATCGGCAACCCGCTGACTTAGTGGAGGGTAACTTGGGCAGGGCGGTGACGGCGATCAGGGCCCAGATGCGTTTCTGGGGCACCCTCCCCCTTGCGGTCACGGGTCGCATTGCACTGGTCAAAATGGTGGCCCTGCCCAGACTCCTCTACTATTTTGCTAACCTGCCGACCTACATCCCGGCGTCCTTCTTCGCCGCCTTGGAGCGCTTCCTTCGGGATTTTGTATGGGGCAACGCACGCCACAGAGTGGCGCTCTCTAAGTTGTACCTCCCCACGGGTCAGGGGGGACTCGCGATGCCCTGCTTTGCGCACTATTACCTAGCAGCACAGCTGCAATGGGTGGCCAGGTGGTTGGCCGACCGGGAGAGGGATGACATGGCATCCATGGAGCCACCACTCCCCCTGACGGATATTATCGCGTTGTTCCACCCGACGGCCAGAGTGGTCAAGCCGGGGCCCCTTCTAGTGGCGGTGGCCTGTAAGTGCTATCGGCGTGCCCTCTACTTGACTCGGTCGCATACCCCATACGCCCCTGCCATGCCGATTGAGGGTTCACCTAGCGGTCGAGGGATATTGCGCTCGACGGAGCTTGCCGACTGGCACGCGGTGGACATCTGTACGCTGGGGGACCTCTACCACGATGGTGCGCTTATACCGTTCGCTCAACTGGCGGAGGAGACGGGGTTAGCGGCCGGTCAGTTCCTCCGTCACCGCTCGCTAATCGCGAGGCTGACGAGTCGGTGGGGTGCTCTTCAGGAGGAACCGGCACAACACCTCATGATGCAGTACCTCCACGTCATGGGACGGGGCGGTCACATGATTCGCTGGTTCGCGGCCTCCTTGCGCACGCTGGTGGCGAAGGACCTGTCTCCATTGCGGGGTAAATGGGAAGTGGATCTGGACCGCCCCATGACCGACAAGGAATGGAGGGATACGCTACGGGGGCCCACACGGGTCCCCAGGAACCTGCGGTTTCGCCAAATCCAGTACTTCATACTACACAGAGCATATCTCACTCCCGACTCCATCAATCCCTATTTCCACCGGGCGGACGCTGAATGCCCACGCTGCAAGGCTCTGGATGCTGGACTGGTGCACATGTTATGGAGCTGTCCAGCGCTCGACTCATACTGGCGGACGGTGCATGGAGCGTTACGTACTTGCGCCGGTCCGCTGGCGCGGCGGGACTGGCCAGCCTGTCTGTTACACTTGTTTCGTAGAACTCCCCCCACGAAGGTTGCCTGTCGTTTCCTCGACCTGGGCCTGATTGTGGCGAAGCGGTTAATTACTAAGCGCTGGAAGGCGGCTGAGCCCCCCCGGGCGCAGGCGTGGCGGAGTTCCCTGCTAGTGTGGGCGGGGGCGGAAGGTACGGCTCTCTTGCGAGAGGAAACGTTAGGCCTCAGACGCACACCCATAGCGAATCAATGGGACGTACACTTGCGGGTCCTGATGCAGCTGGATGGGGATGCCCTGGGACTCTGTGGGACACATACTGCGGAGCCACTTCCTGGAGGGGAGGGGAACAGAGGTGAGACTGGGAGACCCACTCTGGGGATCGGCGGGGAGGTCTTAGCCGAACCGGGCGGATGTGCGGACAATGACAATTGCCTTCAATAGAACGATATGTCACGGGGATGGGGGGGGCGGGTCTGGGGGGGGATGGACTGGGGGGAGGTATCTTGAGGGTCGTATGGTCAAAGATCGAACCTGCTGCTGTTGTTCTGTTGGGCTTCTGTTGTTTAACCTGTTTTTTTTTAACCCCTTTTGGTTGTTCCATGAATCTGTTTAAATGCGGGCGGTGGCCCCGACACTTATCAGTTCGCATTACTCCACACATCATAGTGGCGATGGATCCTGCGGTTCACCGCATTCACAATTGGCGGATACTCCTCCGAGTACCAGACTCATTGCCTGTGGGATATTACATTTATGATGTATGCTATGTCTATATTAACAAAATGCTAATAAACAGATTTCATAATAAAGATGATTTATCTTTACCGTTCCAAAGATATAAAACATGAGGCAGCTACTCCTTTCTGATCAGGAATTATAGCTTACAAGTGTATTAAGGAATTCCCAATACTAACCTATGTGAGGAGTAGGTCTCACAGTAGTGTAAAACAAATTTGGTTGTTTGTCACTACGAAGACATGCAAAACTTAACAATACATGCTACTTCTGTGGGTGTCACAATCAGTGCTGCCGGCCCACTGGTGCAAAAAGAACAATTGATGGACAGAATGCAGAACAATGTCAACCATTCACCCCAGTACAGAGATCTGGGCCTAAATCCATTGTTTTTTTGCTCACCATGCCATTCCTAGTTTGGACCCAGCCATGTGCAAATCAGTCTTGACCCTATGCCTAATAGGAACAGTCTAGCCCGAACTGCCAGGCCAGGTCCTCCCTGGACTGGAAACAAGCATCCTAGGACTGGTTTCGGGCTTTCAGCCCTCATCAGCCAGGATAGCTTGACTCCAGTGGCATGGAGAGCACAGGACCCATGTCTGGGTCATACCCGTCCCACTCGGGGTGACAAATGCAAAAAGAACAATTGATGGATGGAATGCAGAACAATGTCATACATTCACCCCAGTATAGAGATCTGGGCCTAAATCCAGCAGGGCCACTAGTAACATTTTGGTTACAGGCCCGGAGTCTATAGTATGCCACTTTACAAGAGACCACCAAGGAAAGTTACTATGCAAAATGGGTATACACACCTGTCCCCATGTTTGTGGTAGAAGCACATACAATGTACCACTAGTCAGCAATGGTAAAGTGCTCAGAGTTCTAAGGCCAACATAAAGATACAGCAAGAAGAGGAGGTAAGCATGCAAACCTTTTAGGGAAGACTACCCTAAGGATGACAGGTTTAATATGTGTCCCCCCCAAAGCTGAAAGTAGGGAGATCTATCCTACCTTTTGGGGGTTCTCAACACTAAGGTGGAAGAACCTGGATAGACCATCAGCTCTGGTCTGGTCTACTCCTGGTGTGTGTTCCACCCTGAAGTCCATACCCTGTAGGAAATTGACCACCTGAACAATTTTGGATTCTCACCCCTCTTTTGCGTGAGCCACCTGAGGGACCTGCGGTCAGTCTGAATCAGGTAGTGAGTACCAAACAGATATGGCTTCAACTTCTTCAGTGTCCAGACCACAGCAAAAGCTTCTCTTTCTATAGCACTCCACCTTTATTTCCTGGGGGAAAATACCTGGAGAAGAAGTCAGGGGGCCCTGAGCACAGGACCTGTGCAAATTGCCTGCTTCTGGGAGTTAAATGATTTTTGACATGCCCTTGTCCAAATCACATTTTTGGTCTGCTTCTTAGAAGTCAGTTCGGTCAAGTCCACAACAATGGCGCCATATCCCTTGACAAACCTCCTGTAGTACCCAGTGAAGCACAAGAATGCTCTGACCTCATTCTGGATTTTGGGGGGCTCCCAAGCCATGATAGTCTCTATCTTGGCCTGGAAGGGCTGCACCCCCAGGTGTTAATGTTAGTGGGAATTTATAGAGCGCACGTTCGCCGAGTTGGCTTCATGGCGCTTGAGAACAGATTGACATGGAAGCGGAAGCTAATCCTGAGTGAACAACCAAGTTTTCAGTAGTTTCCTAAATGGAAGGATGTCGGTGCAAGTTCGAATCTCAAGAGGGAAGGAATTCATAGCTTGGGAGCAAGAGTGGCAAACCTGCGACCTCCGAGACGAGCCCTCTTGAAGTTCGGAATAGTAAGAAGAGAGAGGTGGGCGGATCTTAGGTCGCGAGTGGGGGAATACCTAATTACGAGGTTATTGATGAATTCCGGGCTGGTACCATGTAAGGTCTTAAAAATAAGGCATCCGGTTTTGAAAATACAACGTTGTGACACCGGGAGCCAGTGTAGTTTCCTCAGCAATGGAGAGGCAGGTTGCCATTTAGGTTGGTGGTAAATAAGCCGGGCTTCCTGGTTTTGGACCAGCTGAAGTTGTTTAAACAGATAATGGAGCATTCCCAAGTAGACCGAGTTGGAGTAGTCTAGATGAGATAATACTGTAGAAATCATGGCCTGGACCAAAGCTTCGTGAGTAAGAAAACGGTGAATTTTCCTGATTTTTCACAGTTGGTAAAAGCATTTTGACACCACAGCTCCAACCTGAGTTTTTAAGGATAGCCCACAATCCAGAAGTACCCCCAAAGTCTTAGCAGAGCTAGAGGGAATGGGAGGTGGACCGAGTGCCGGAGGCCAATATTGGGGACCCAATGCTTAAGGCTGTCCCCAGTAAGAACTATTTCCGTTTTCCCAGGATTTAGTTTGAGATGGTTGAGATCCATCCAAGTTTGGATAAATAGCATAGTATTCTGGAATTCCATGATGGAGTTGTTGGAGCTATCCACCCTGAGAAGGAGCTGCAGATCATCAGCATAGTTGAGGACCAATACATTTCTCTTTTTGAGTGATTTAATCAGAGGGGCCATATAGATGTTAAATAGGTGCGGGGAGAGGGCCGAGCCCTGGGGCACCCCACAGGTGGTAGTGTGAGTGTTAGATGAAAATTGGCCAAGGCGCACCGCTTGAGAGCGGTCCTCCAGAAAAGAGGAGATCCAGCGTGCCGTAGTTCCTAAGACTCCGGCTCCCCTAACACGGTCGACCAAGATGTTATGGTCGACCGTGTCGAAGGCCGCACACAGATCCAACAAAACCAGAACTCGGGGACAACCTTTATCAGCGAAATCACGTAAGCTGTCCATTGCTGACAGAATCACGGCTTCAGAGGAATGCGCGGGACGAAAACCGGCCTGAGGGGAGTCCAGATGTTTGTACAACTCCAAGAAATTGGAGAGGCATTTAGCTACATAGCCCTCCAAAAGTTTTGCCAGGAAAGGTAGCAGGGATATGGGACGGTAATTGGCGAGAAGTGCCGGATCTGCTCCCAACTTTGTCAGGAGGGGGACCACTGTGGCTTTTTTGAAAGCTAGAGGAACTATTTATATTCAAAAAGGAGTCAAAGAGGGAAAAATTACCAGGTCACCCTCCACTCAGTCACTAAATACACAACAAAAGACCTGGTAATATATAGGCACTTCTTGTGAATAGATGGGATAAACAGAAGGGTAATGTAGACAACTATTACACCTGCAGCAGTAGTTCCTGTCATGAACTATCATTCCATCCCTCATGCCACCAAACTTAGTATTTTAAAATTTCAAAAAATGAACACAAAAAACAACCATGTGTAATGTGTTAACCCCCAAAAAGTGTGAGGAAATTTTGAAAAGTTGTGAAAAAAAATTGTGAAAAAATGAGAAAGTATCTCACATGCGCAACACCAGCGGAGCTGCTGGCAGGTTCTCACCAGTTTGCTCACGATTTTCTCATCATCGATATCTTTCTCATGTGTTAAACGATGACGTGTCCCAATTACAAAAAAGGGGGGGAAAACAGGGAGGTTTTTTAAAGGCAGCCCAAAACCAAAAAAAGGGAAAGAAAGACCCGTGGAATCTTTACAGGTAAGATTAGGTCTGGCTCACGTGTATATTCTGATTTATTCCATTCCGTGAGTCATCCCAAGGTTAAAAACACGGTCATGTTATGTAACCACATTAAGGAATGGCCAACATGTTTCATTGCCTACTTATCTTTGCGGCAAATTCATCAGGGCGTCAAGGGTCTGCGCTCACTTCCCTGGATTTTTCTATTTGAAAAAGAAAAAAACTGCACGCATGCAGAAAACACAGTAAACACACATGGTTGATGAGTGTAACAAGGAAACCACATAAACCCCACTTTAATTTTTCAAGGCATATATCCTGAAAAAAGAGAGACAGCTGTAAGATCATCACTGCAAGTTACCTAATAGGAGCCACGGGCCCGCATACCGGCTCTCAATTAGTTTAGGGAATCAATGCAACTTGCACTTTGTTGTCCCAGGTAAAAACACCTTCGTTGTTTACACCTTCATCTGGGGAAACAAATGTAAAATCGTATGCTCAGGGTAGCCTTTGTAGACAACAACCGTTCATACCCATTAAGAAACGTTGTCCGTCATTCACTGACAACCCCCATCCACTCCACCATCTCGTTGGTATTAATTAGTTGGCAGTATTAACAAACGCCAAAGTGGTTCATGTAGTCACTCGGCATCTATAATCATTAGCGTAAGAAAAGCTTCTACACTACCCGGTGCCCTTTCACAATATTTTTATATTTTTATACCCCTCGATCAAACTATCAAACAGTCCCAGAGAAGTTTCGCTATTTCCCAGTCATCAAGGGGATTAATTGTTGCCCAGAAAAAGATCCTGTAACAAACTGCGTTTACAAAAGTCTACTTCTTACCGTAAGGTTTCTAGAGTGTCCCGTCACTCATTCCAGGAACGGCGGGGCTGTACATGCGGCCGGAATTTAAACCCGCATTGCGAGTAATACATTTCCGGTATGATACATTTCCGGTGGAGTCTCGGAAGTGAAACCGTGCATCCGGGTCAACAGTGCACCGCTGGAAACTAGACTAGTAGGGCGGCCATCTTGGAGTGGCAAAACCATAGGGGTTTAAAGGGAAGATGCTCAGCATGTGGGGTCCAAGGATGTCTTAATGTTACCCCACAATCAACATTAATCATCAGTAACAATGTATTACCAAAAGTCCTGAATCGTTTCAGGGAAAATTATTCATTTCAAGTGTCTTAGTGTTGCACTACATTCAACGTTTATCAGCAGTGACAGTAAATTACCAATTCATTAAAAGGGAGAAGTATTCATTTCAAAAGAGTGGTTTATTTAAATGATTTTGGCAGTATACGTAGTTATTCCATCCCAGGTAAAGGATGGTAACTCGGAAATCAAAAAGTGTCAAATCATTTAAATAAACCACTCTTTTGAAATGAATACTTCTCCCTTTTAATGAATTGGTAATTTACTGTCACTGCTGATAAACGTTGAATGTAGTGCAACACTAAGACACTTGAAATGAATAATTTTCCCTGAAACGATTCAGGACTTTTGGTAATACATTGTTACTGATGATTAATGTTGATTGTGGGATAACATTAAGACATCCTTGGACCCCACATGCTGAGCGTCTTCACTTTAAACCCCTATGGTTTTGCCACTCCAAGATGGCCGCCCTACTAGTCTAGTTTCCAGCGGTGCACTGTTGACCCGGATGCACGGTTTCACTTCCGAGACTCCACCGGAAATGTATCATACCGGAAATGTATTACTCGCAATGCGGGTTTAAATTCCGGCCGCATGTTCAGCCCCGCCGTTCCTGGAATGAGTGACGGGACACTCTAGAAACCTTACGGTAAGAAGGAGACTGTTGTAAACGCAGTTTGTTACAGGATCTTTTTCTGGGCAACGATTAATCCCCTTGATGACTGGGAAATAGCGAAACTTCTCTGGGACTGTTTGATAGTTTGATCGAGGGGTATAAAAATATAAAAATATTGTGAAAGGGCACCGGGTAGTGTAGGAGCTTTTCTTACGCTAATGATTATAGATGCCGAGTGACTACATGAACCACTTCGGCGTTTGTTAATACTGCCAACTAATTAATACCAACGAGATGGTGGAGTGGATGGGGGTTGTCAGTGAATGACGGACAACGTTTCTTAATGGGTATGAACGGTTGTTGTCTACAAAGGCTACCCTGAGCATACGATTTTACATTTGTTTCCCCAGATGAAGGTGTAAACAACAAAGGTGTTTTTTACCTGGGACAACAAAGTGCAAGTTGCATTGATTCCCTAAACTAATTGAGAGCCGGTATGCTGGCCCGTGGCTCCTATTAGGTAACTTGCAGTGATGATCTTACAGCTGTCTCTCTTTTGTCAGGATATATGCCTTGAAAAATTAAAGTGGGGTTTATGTGGTTTCCTTGTTACACTCATCAACCATGTGTGTTTACTCTGTTTTCTGCATGCGTGCAGTTTTTTTCTTTTTCAAATAGAAAAATCCAGGGAAGTGAGCGCAGACCCTTGACGCCCTGATGAATTTGCCGCAAAGATAAGTAGGCAATGAAACATGTTGGCCATTCCTTAATGTGGTTACATAACATGACCGTGTTTTTAACCTTGGGATGACTCACGGAATGGAATAAATCAGAATATACACGTGAGCCAGACCTAATCTTACCTGTAAAGATTCCACGGATCTTTCTTTCCCTTTTTTTGGTTTTGGGCTGCCTTTAAAAAACCTCCCTGTTTTCCCCCCCCTTTTTTGTAATTGGGACACGTCATCGTTTAACACATGAGAAAGATATCGATGATGATAAAATCGTGAGCAAACTGGTGAGAACCTGCCAGCAGCTCCTCTGGTGTTCCGCACGTGAGATACTTTCTCATTTTTTCACAATTTTGTTTCACAACTTTTCAAAATTTCCTCACACTTTTTGGGGGTTAACACGTTGCACATGGTTGTTTTTTGTGTTCTTTTTTTGAAATTTTAAAATACTAAGTTTGGTGGCACGAGGGATGGAATGATAGTTCATGACAGGAACTACTGCTGCAGATGTAATAGTTGTCTACATTACCCTTCTGTTTATCCCATCTATTCACAAGAAGTGCCTATATATTACCAGGTCTTTTGTTGTGTATTTAGCTAGAGGATCTATGCCAGATATAATAGATTTGTTCAATAGGGCAAGGGCCGGGCCAGGATGGATAGCAAGGCACTAAGAATATGGGGGGGGCAACAGTCCGAGGGTGCACCTGATTTAATTTTCACTAAAAGAGACTGGAAGGTCTCTTCACTAATAGAAGGGAAACTGCTAAGGGTACTGTTATTACAGTGATGGACCGGAGAAACCTGCTGAGAGGGATGGGACGGTATACTGGTTTTTATTAAGGAGATCTTGTCAATGAAATAGTCGTTCAGGGAGTCACATAATTCCTCGGAAGGGGCGGCCTTTCGTTGGGTGCGTTCAGGGTTGGAAAGTTCATCTATTACTGAAAATATTACTTTGGAGCTGTGGTTGGAATTCAGGATACGATGAGAGGAAAAAGCTGTTTTAGCTGTCAAAATGTTTTTCTTATAACCTTTGTGCGCAGTGATGTACTGAGATCTTTTTTCTGGAGAGTATTGTTGACGTCATTGTCTCTCCAGTTGACGTACAATCAATTTCTGTGCCTTAAGATCATCTGAAAACCATCTGTTCGTCTCAGTCCGACGCAATAATTTTATTCTTTGGAAGGAGCGTGTTTATCACTGGCCTCGAGAAGCCACCTGGATACCTTATTTTCCAGGATGCTAACATCATGATGTAATGCTGGAGTGGTGTCAGCTAGTGTGTTAAAGAAGTCTTCTTTGTTGATAAGATTCCATTTCCTGGCCAGGCCTCCTTCCCATGCTTTAATTTTCGGAGGGACAGATCTCGTGATTTGAAATTTCAGTAAGTGGTGATCGGACCAAATACAAGGTGACACAGTAGGGATAGTAGTATTCAGATCCCAAATTTGGTCCAAGATCCAGCCCTTAGAATGAGTTGGGAAAAGGACAAGTTGAGATAGATTTAGGTTTCTGAGTAAGTCAGACATTTTGGTCCCAAGTATACCAGAGACCTCTGCCCTATCTGGCACTTACTGAGCTTTACTGTCAGTCCTGTCTGTTGCAGCCTGAAGCACTTCCTGGAGGTAAAAGATTTGGTCTTTCTAGCTGCTACTGTAGACAGCTATGTCATCCAGATAGGCAGCTGAGAAGGCCTCCATATCAGCAAGGACCTGGTTCACGGACCTCTGAAAGGTGGGCGTGGCATTTTTGAGTCCAAAGGGCTTCACACAAAATTGGCATTGGCCCTCTGGAGTGGAGAAGGCTGACCTCTCCTTGGCACCTTCTGTTAGGGCAATCTGACAGTACCCTTATAAATGATCAAAGGTATGTGGGTACTGAGCAGCCCCTAATTGGTCTATCAGCTCATCAGCCTGGGAGATGGGATGAGCATCTGTTTCTGTAACTGAGTTGAGCCCTCTACAGTACACATAGAACCTCAGTTCAGGTGTGGTGCCCAGTGGGGCAGCTTTTGATTCCAGAACCACAGGACTGGACCAGGGGCTACTGGAGCGTTCCATCACCCCAATTCCAGCATTCTAGAGAATTCACTCTTAAAACCGTCCCACACCTTATCTGACAACCTATAAGATTTATTTGCAACAGGAAGGTTGCCCCCTGTGTTCATATCATGGGTGCACATGTGGAAAGTCCCACAAATAAAGGAGAACAGAGAGATGTACTGTCCCAAAACTTGGTGGCAGTCTCTGTGCTGCTCCAGATTTAGACTGGGCGAGAGGATTACTTCTTCAATAGACCCATATTTCTCTTTGGAGTCTAAAAGGTGAGTGAACGGTTCAGTCTCCTTCTAATATTCTCCATCTATCAGCAACATCATAGTGAGCTCAGACCTCTCAAAGTGGGATTTGAGGTGATTGATATGGCGTATCCAGTGAGACTGATGGAGGGACTTGAGGACCACAAGGTAGGTGGACTTCCCTTCTTCTAAATCATCCTATAGGACCCGGTCCAACAGTTCTGGAGGGATCTGGTCTCCACTGGTTCCATCACCTACACTTTCTGTCCAGAGTCAATTCCAAAATGACAGGTTTTTGGTCATACCACTGCTTCATGAATTCCTGGCTGGCTTTCAAGTTGTCAGAAGCTTGCTTTCACAACTTAGCCATGTGGCTTCTGAAGGCCTGCATGTAGCTCAATGTATCCTGGGGAATCTCACCGGGAGCCTGCTCTCACCCCTCTTTCACCAAACTCAGACGTCCTATAACAGGGTGCCTGTAAAGAAGCTCCAAGGAGCTAAAGCCCACTCCCTCTCGTGGTACCTCCCTGTAGGCAAACAACAGGCATGGCAAGAGAATGTTCCACTTATTCCTGAGGACCTCAGGTAGGGCTCTAATCATGCCTTCAAGGGACTTGTTGAATCTCACACCAAGCCCTTTTGTGTGTGGATGGTAAGTGGTGGAGAAGTTATGGGTTACCCCCACACTCCTTCTACATTGACGGCATGTATGCAGACATAAAGTTTGTGCCCCTGTCAGACACAACTTCCTTGGGGAACCCCACTAAACCAAAAATCCCCATTAGGGCCTTTTCCACTCCAGGTGCAGTCATGGTCCTCAGAGGGATTGCCTTTGGATAAGTAGTGGCATGATCTGCCTGAACCAGAATAAATCTGTTCCCTGATGCAGCCTGGGGATCCATAGACCCAACCAAGTTGATGCCCACCCACTCAAAAGTAGTGCCAATGACAGGCAAGGCATTAAGCGGGACTTTCAGCCTCTAGCTTGTCTTCTCACTGTTATGTTATTTTATGTTATATAATTTTATAACGCACACAGCTACACCGAGGAGTGTCCCAGCGCGAGCCAGTAAAAGGAGAAAAGTGGTGAGTTAAACAAACAGAAAAGTCTTCAGGTTTTTCTTGAATAGGTGGAGGTCTTGAATACTGCGAAGGGCGAGTGGAAGTGAGTTCCAAGCGATGGCAGCTCTAACTGTAAGGGAACAACCTCCCACTCTTGAAAGTTGGAAGCGAGGTACATGGGCCAAGAGCTGGGAGGAAGAACGGAGAAGCCTGGCAGGAATATAAAACGAAAAGCGCTTCCGAAGGTAAGTAAGGACACAGGCATGCGGAGCCCGATGGGCCAGGGTCAGGGTTTTAAACTAAACTTGTTGGGCCACAGGCAACCAATGAAGGGAATGCAAATGCTGTCTGACACTGATTCTTATAAGAATATTAAAAACAAGTCGTGCGGCAGCGTTCTGAACAACCTGTAATTTGTTGAGAAGGTAACTCGGAAGGCCGACATACAAGGCATTTGCATAGTCTATCCGTGAGAGGACCAATGCCCTGATCACTGGCCTGATAGGTCACACAATTCCTACAGAACTCATATTAGCAAGTTGTGAGCCTAGGTCAATAAAAGTGGGGGACAAGCCTTGCAAAGGTTTTGTCTTGGCCCAGGTCTCCTGTCAGGGGATTTTCTTTCATAAGCCAGCTCCAGTAGGAAGGTCTGTAACATTGAGGGACCACCAGGGCCCTTGTTGTCCCATGTACAGAAGCCTTATGCTTACAGTAAAGGAGGTTGTCCTCTCAGTAAATATGATTCCTCCCAGAGGCATCACCTGCTTCTTGGGCTTTGGCCTGTTGTCTTAGTCTCACAAGGGCTGGGCTCTCTCTGTGCCCTACAGGGCTCCTCCTTGGTGGGTTCTCCTTCCACATGCCATTCGCAAAGCTCAGGCTGGTCACCAAGGGGAGCAGTGCTCACTTCAGTGGGCTCCGCGGTAGCCACAGCAGGTGCCCCCATCCACCTCACTGGGAAGATATTCAGGTGCTAGTTTCTCATGCCCTCTGCCTTTCCCCTTCTTAGCAGCTGATTGGGCCATTATTCCAGGCTCCAGCATTTTTAGACTTCCATCCCGGGCAACCATGGACCTGGTCGTAGCACGGATCCAGTCAAGTGACCCCAACATCTCTACATGAGCCTTGAACTCCACTTCCTTCCAGGTAGTGAGCTCAAGGTCATTACCAACTAAACAGTCCACAGGTGTGGCAGGGCTCAAGGCATTCTTCATAAGACCTGAACCCCACATATAACTCAAATGGAACCAGGGCCATGGGGTAGTGACCCTCCCTGATGTGAGTTACCACAACTTGGCAGGATGCATTGGGAATCAGCTGCTCTGGGTACACCAGCTGACTCCTTACCATAGTCATGCTGGCACCTGTATCCCTCAGAGCCTCAACAACATGCCCATTCATGGTGACCCATTGCCTATATTCTGTAGTATTTGAGTGCATATGTATCTTAGGAACCATCTCTCTGTCACCCAGGGGTATTGGGCAACCCCACTAAACGCCCCCCCACCTTTTAACTGGGGTAAACTCCTCCCCCAGGCACTGCAGTAGCCACCCCTGGCATCTTTCCTCCAGTAGGAGGTGGTGTGTTTTGTGGACACATGAGATCCTGCCTGTACTGTCCATACATATAGAACTCATAGCACTTGATGGGCTTGGGCTGCTACTATTGTCAGGGTAGTTTTTCTTCTGGTGGCTGTATTGGGATTGAGAACCAGACCCTTTCCCCTGGGGCCTTTAAAGGACTCTGTCTTTATTTATCTTCCCGTCCTTCTTCTGGTGGGAACCCTGACCACCCTTTTGGGAATCCCACCCAGATACCTTGGACACTCTGGTGCTGACCCAGATGCCCGCCTCTTCAGTAAGCTTCCTGGGGTCAGTAAGCGTGCTACCAACCAGGTATTGGTGCATCTCTAAAAAAACAAACTTCAAGCTTTGCTCCTTTAACCCGTTCGACGCGCATGACGGAACGGTTCCATCATGCACGTCGGTTGCGCTGTGCGCATGACGGAACCATTCCGTCATGGCCCCGCCCGCGCACGGAACCTTCAGCGTGGCGCGGAAATCCGCGCCGCGCTGAAGGGGTTAAAAATATGTTGTAGAGGCCTAATTATTTATCAAGCTTGCTGCCCCTCACCCAGCCCTTCAGTGCCTTAAAAGCATAATCCAAGAAATCCACCCATGTCTGTGTGTAGAGATTGTGGCTGCCCTGAATCTGAGCTGGTACCTCTCAGGGGTCAGTCCACACTTACTGACTACGAAGGCATTCATAGAAGTGCAGCAAGTCTGGTCTTCTACCTCAAGTGTAAGGAGTGTGTCCCTTCCTACTGTGGGGCTATATCTCCACAAGCTACCACCCCAGAGCTCCTCTGGTACCTTGTGTACTCTTAGAGCTACTTCATAGGCTGAAAACCACTTATCTTTGTCACCCCCACTCCATAGCTGGGAACCAAATCCTTGGGTATCCTGACTCAGGACTCATCAGTGGACACTGCATGTATGCTCCTATCATTGCAGTTGCTTGACCACATTTGTAGGACTCTAGATTCCAGCTCTTTGAGATTGAGCTCATGGGTAACTTTCCTCTCCTCCAGGGCTAGCCTCCTCTCCTCTCAGACTTGCTCCAATTTAGCAAGCTCCAATTTGAGCTTTGTTTCCTTCTCATGTTTGCTAGCTCCTCTTGGGACAGGTTCTTTGAGGAGACATTGTTCCATGCTCTGGGAACTACCACTACTTCCAGCAAGCTGTTGGCCCCCTACACAGGCAGTTCAACGGCCACATCAGACCCCAGAATCAGATTATTCTACTCCTCAGGAATTTTCTGCTTTTCCTCTAAATTGTCATCTCCTGCAACCTAGATACCAGTCCAGACCCTTAAGGATTTTTCCAGCTCCACCTTCTGGGTAAAGCTTATTGTAGAAACTTAAAAATACTTGCAAAAATCTCTTAGCTGGGGCACAGTGTAAGACTCTAACCTGGCCAGCTCAAAATCAGTTACTGCAGGTGCATGTGCTGCTTCTCCCGAGTGAGACATGGTTTTAGCAGAAAAAAATTAAAAGGCTAATCAGGGAGAATTAAAAAGGTTTGCACTTGTCCTAGTATAGAGTTGTAGTGGGCAATGAGATACTTTATGGTACTGCACAAACACGAGTTCTATCTTCACCGCTGATCACCAATGTTAGAAGTGGAGTTTCTGGTTGTCAGAGTATGCACCATGCAAAAACAACAGTTGATGGACAGAATGCAGAACAATGTCATACATTCACCCCAGTACAGAGATCTGGGCCTAAATCCAACGTTTTGTTGCTCACCATGCCATTCCAGTTTGAACCCAGCCATATGCAAATCAGTCTTGACCCTGTGCCTCATGGAAACAGTCCAGCCCGAACTGCCAAGCCAGGTCCTCCCTGGACTGGAAACAAGCATCCTAGGACCGGTTTCGGGGTTTCACGCCTCTTCAGCCAGGACAGCTTGATTCCAGTGGCATGGAGAGCACGGGACCCACATCTGGGCATACCCGTCCCACTTGGGGTGACAAATGCACAAACAACAGTTGATGGACAGAATGCAGAACAATGTCATACATTCACCCCAGTACAGAGATCTTGGCCTAAATCCATCTTTTTTTGCTCACTATGCCATTCCAGTTTGAACCCAGCCATATGCAAATCAGTCTTGACCCTGTGCCTCATGGGAACAGTCCAGCCCGAACTGCCAAGCCAGGTCCTCCCTGGACTGGAAATAAGCATCCTAGGACCGGTTTCGGGGTTTCATCCCTCTTCAGTCAGGATAGCTTGATTCCAGTGGCATGGAGATCACGGGACCCACGTCTGGGCATACCCGTCCCATTCGTGGTGACAAATGCAAAAACAACAGTTGATGGACAGAATGCAGAACAATGTCATACATTCACCCCAGTACAGAGATCTGGGCCTAAATCCATCATTTTTTTGCTCACCATGCCATTCCAGTTTGAACCCAGCCATGTGCAAATCAGTCTTGACCCTGTGCCTCATGGGAACAGTCCAGCCCGAACTGCCAAGAGTATGCACCATGTACAAGCAGGACCCGCCAATCTAGTCAGAGTAGGCTAGGTACACACTAATAGATAACCTGTGCACACCCTCTGGTAGCTTGGCACAGACCAGTCAGGCTTATCTAAAGAGGCAATGTGTAAAGTATTTTTATAACACACACATGCACTATAACACAATGAAAACACCACAAAAACACTCCACACAGGGTTAGAAACAATAAACAGTAATTATATGAGTACATCAAGACCAAAACAACAAAAATCCAATTAGCAAAAAGGAGTTATGAATTTGAGGATGAAATCAAATTAAAATGTTTACAATCATAAAGCTCCAATCAGGGACATCTGGTCATGCTAGATGAGGGTAATCTTAAGTTGAGTCCACCCACGATGTAGGGCAGCCTGGCTACAGGACTCATGCAGGTCTCGCTGAGAAAGTACTCTGGATGGAAGAAGCGTTGACGTACAAGACTCGATGTGAGGAGCAGAGGAGGTGATGTGTTGTCATCTAGCTCATGGATTCAGACGATGTGATGGGTCTGGTCCGTGCAGTGGATGAAGGTTTCGTTGATAAACTCCTTTACGATGCAGGCGATGTGTCATCGTCGAGTCAAGAAGTTCATCGAAGCGATGTTGTAGAGTGACAGCCATGTAGGATCAAAGGGCAAGGCGTCACTTCCGATCAGTGCATCGGTTTTAATGGATCAGCCCACCAGAAATCTCATTTCAAGGTGTCAGGACTGAACTAGCACCACTTGGCCAGTCAGGACACACAGATGGCAGAGTCCAGGTTCTGTTGCAGGGTTGAAGGAAGTCTTTGATGACCGTGAGCCTTTAGAACAAGGGGTAAGCCAGCAAGATCTTGGAGTCACTCTGGGTTCAATTGAGATGGTTCAAGTCCTTGTCCTCAGCAGGGCAGAGATCAAAAGGCAGCAGGGCAGTACAGCAAAGCAGAAAAGCAATTCTTTAAGAGCAGCAGTCAAGCACAGTGGCAATCCTTGTAGCACAGTAGTCTTTACTCCTGGCAGAGTTCTTCACAGTTCTAGTAGTATACTGTCTTGATAGGGTCGGAGGCCCAATACTTATACCCAGTTGTGTCTTTGAAGTTGGGTGACTTCAAATCAGGCCCTTGAAGTGCATAGGTCCCCCTTTCTTCCCAGCCCTGGATCCACACTAGCTATGGGGGTAATCAGCCCTTTGTGTGGGAAACAGGACACTGCCTATTCAGGTGTAAGCATCAGCTCCCTCCTCTCTTCCTGAACAGGAAGATCTATCAGAACGCAGATGAATGTAGATGAGTTCTCTGTCACACCTACCCTTCCTGATTTGTGGCTGTCTAGTGGCAATGCACAATGTGTAGCTGTCATTCACCCCAGACGTATATTGGAGACAGGCTGCAGGCACACAGAGCAGCAAGAGTAGAGAAAAGGCCACTTTCTGAAAGTGGCATTTCTAAAATAGTATTGTTAAATCCAACTGTACCTTTTAAGAGGATTTATCATTATCATTCCAAAGATATAAAACATGATGCAGCTACTCCTATCTGATCAGGGATTACAGCTTAAAATTGTATTAAGAAATTCCCAATGCTAACCTGCAAGGGAAACATGAATTTGGGGGTTTGTCACTACCAGGAAGAACATGCCAAATTTAACAGTACATGTCCTACCTTTTACTTACACACCACCCTGTTCAATGGGCCACCTGGGGTCTACCTTAGGGGTGACATTTGTGTAATAAAATAGATGTTGAAAGCTTGGCATGTAGTTTTAAATGCCAAGTCGAATTGGCAGTAAAATGAACACACAGGCCCTGCCATTGCAGGCCTGAGACAGGTTTGAAAGGCTACTTGTGCGGGTGGCACAATCAGTGCTGTATGCCGATTAGTAGCATTTAGGTTACAGGCTCTGGGTATATGGTATCCCACTTTACAAGGGACTTATAAGTAAGCTAAATATGCCAATTGGATATACACCAATGTCACCATGTTTAGGGGAGAACCACTTGTACTTTAGCACTGGTCAGCAGTGGTAAAGTGCTCAGAGTTCTAAGGCCAACAAAAAGGTACCACAAAAATCGGAGGTAAGCATGCAAAACGTTTCAGGGAAGACCACCCTAATGATGACAGGTCTAACACTCCCCAATAAAACCTGGTTCTCCAAAATTCTGCAACACCCTTGAGAGTTGTGTCAGGTAATGGGTTTTATCAGTTCAGTCAGGGGCATAGATCGACCCCACAATCACAGTGCACTCCAGTATAAGTATTTTAGCGAACATCCAGCTGCCCTCCATGTCCACCCATGTTTGAAGGGCACAACAAGGTAATTTCTGCCATATCAGTATTGCTACTATGTACTTCTTGGAGTAGCCCATCATGGCGGTGGGTTTCCCAGCCTCGTTTACTGACCTGCTTCTACTAATGACCCTGCCGACCCAGTCCTGCTGTTACTTGGAGGATTCCTTGGGGAACGGATGCATCTCCTGCAAAAAAGGTTATGTCTGTACGTTTAGTGTGCAGGTAGTGTTGTGTTTTCTTGCAATTAATATAGCGGACCAAGCCATTCACGTTCAGGTACACTATTGTCAGGGGTGAAGACATGTTGCGAGAAAGCTTAAGGGGGTAGGAGATGGTTACTGAGATAGTAGGGAACCTACCAAGGGTGTGAGCCACAGAGCAGATGGTGCAAGTTTGAGAGTGAGTCGGGGGAAGGAAAATGAAGGAAGGGAAAGGCAAAAACAGGGGAATGAAAGGGGTGCAATGGAGGGAAAAAAACTAACTAACAACTTTAGAGCTTGAGCTTGTACCTGTGCCTAGTGGGGCGAGTGCAGAGCCCACCCTATCCACCAGGGATGGAAATGTGTGCAAAAAGCCCGCCCCTATAATCTTGGCAGAGGGGAGAGGAGGGGAGAAAGCAGGCAGATGGGCCCTGAGGGTGGGGCGGAGGCTGTCCAGCATCTAGCTAGCAGGGGGAAAGGCACCCATGAGGAAAAGAGGAATAACCTAGCCTGTGGTGTTGCCATAGCCCCATATCCCTCGTCCCCAAGATATGAGGCAAAGGTGAATCATCGCTTATGGAAAATGAAGAGAAAGCATAGGAATCAAGGCAACCAAACACCAGACATAGCTGCGGCAGCTGATGGGCACGGCTTGTTCATCACAACAAGGAGGTCTCAAGAAGCAGGGGAGAAAGGGTCCACCCCAGCCAGAGGCTTAAGTATCAAGTAATCGCAAAAAGGCAAACGCCCAAAGCAATTTTCCTTCTGAGACATTCAAAAAGAAAGCATACATTCAGTTCTCCACAGTCACTCTGAACACCCCAGTGGGTTGCTCTACCAGGGAGCATGATTTGTCCCTGTTTCTGTTTGTGGAGCGCATCAATCCCATGATGAAGCCCGGCTCTATCAAATCCATCTTGAGGGTCCCACCCATATTCAGGTGACAGGACTGGTAAGGCTGGCTTCTAAAGTGGAATGTAGTCCTTAGGGGTCGATGAGGCCATGTCCATTAGGGATTTCACAAAAGAATCAAAGAATACTTATAAGTTTCCATGATTGGAGAAATCCAGGGTCTGCCTTCTACTGTCACCTTAATCCTGACTGGATCCAGCACACAATATTTGAGATCCCTGGATAGAATTCAGACGTAGGAGGCAGGAAATAACATCTTGAGCATCCTGCAGGTGGGTTTTAGAAAGGGCATCTCAACTGTCGATCAGATATTCCGACTTCAGGTCCTATATTGGAAGACTGTGAGTTTGGAGGGTGGCAGCCTCTACCTCATTTTTGTTGACCTGAGGTCGGCATTTGACCTGGTGCCGCGAGAAAATCTGTGGAGAGTTCTCCAGGCACTCAATGTTCCTCTGTATCTCTTGGATGTCTTGCGAAGATTTCACACAGAAAATTTCGCACAGGTCAGATGCGGGAAACACGGAGAGTTGTCAGAACATTTTCCTGTAAACCGAGGAGTCCGCCAAGGATGCGTGCTAGCACCCACGCTATTCTGTTTATATATTAATGGGCTTATTAAACATCTGGAAGGCTTTAAGGACACTGATATTCCAAGACTCGCTACGGGTAGGGTACCAGCTTTGATGTTTGCTGACGACACCTTGTTGTTGTCTCGAACATCTACTGGTATCCAGCATATTTTAGATGGTTTTGTGGATTTCTGTGGAGAAAGAGGTCTGGAGATTAATCTAGCGAAAACAAAATTTATGATCCTCAACCCCCCCCAAGCATACAAGCCCGAACCCAGCGTTGAATGGCATTCCCCTTGAGCGGGTAAAGACGTTTGGATATTTGGGGATTACACTCCAAGAAGATCTTGGATGGGGGGGATAAGTTGCTAATTCCGCACTAAAACTGACCCAAATTACAGGAGGAATGTCTAAACTTTTTAGAGGATTGGTTTTCAAGCCTGTAGCACCAGTAATAGAAATTTTTAAAACCCAAGCAAGAGCAGCTTCTACTTATGGAGCAGAACTATGGGGACATTCCAAGATCCACAGCTTAACAAGGACTGAAAATTCCTTTATGAGGAATTTGCTGGGTTTGCCCCCTAGTACCCCGCTGGTACCTATTAGGTTTGATCTGGGGTTGTTACCCATGGAAGAGGTGGTGGCATTGCGGCCAGTGACCTACTGGAAGAGACTCTGGTCTAATCCGGAGTTGGGCTCCTACAGAGAAAAATTTAAGGGGGTCTGGCCCCTAATTAATAATAAGAATATTCCTTGGCTAATGTACGTCAGGGACACCTGTGCCAAGATCGGCCTTCCAGATCTATGGGGTTCTCCGGAGGTCTCATGCTTGGCTGTTTCTAAGGCAAAACTGGCTGAACAGTTTAGACATTTCCACCTTCTGAGCCTGCATGTGAACTCTGGTGTTGGCAGGTTGACCGCCCAGTTTCTCCAGATTAAAGTCAATTACAGGAGGGAGGTATTTTTAGATCTGATCTTTCCTGCTGTTGCTAGGAAGTTGTACTTCCTAGTGAGAATAGGCAGTCTACCGCTCAGGTCCTTTACCTCAAGTTGGGACCCCAATAAAATCACTGCTTGCCCTGCCTGTGGTTATAGAATGGAGGATGAAAATCATGTTTTCTTCTTTTGCCCAATGTATCACCTGCAAAGAAAACGCTGGGTAAAACCTATCTGTAGAAACTTGGGATTTAGAGAGTGTGAAAAAGCCTTGCGAGTTCTGAAATACGACACCCATCCTTCAATTGTCTTTGCAGTTTCACGTTTTTTAAATGCTATGTGGATCAAACGTAGAAAATTTTGCAATTAATCACTAAGCTCAAGTATATCTCTGTAATTTTGGTAATTTTCTATACTATTTTATGTACAATTGAGATTCGACTTTGATGTATTTTAGAATTGTACTTTGTCAAAATTTATGGTACTTTTATGGCCTTTGTGGCCGAAATAAAGTTTAAGATGATGATGAGATCCCTGCTTCTCATTCTAGGGCGCAGCACCGGGATCATTCTGCATTGAGCGTTAGTTGTTGCTGAGTAGTCCACTGAGAGCGAGATCATGTTGCAATCAATGAGGAGGGCTCTGTCGCCATTCTGGCTGCCTGCAGGATTAATTTGGTATGCTGGTGGTACAGTGCACAAGGAATGATTGGATGGGGAGCAATTGTATCAGAAGCACTTTGGGATTGAATTTGATGTTCCCACTTGAAATCAAGTGCCTCTGGGAGGAGAAGATTGAGGGGATCGGGGAGCATTAATGTCAGGTAAGCAATCATTTCTTAATTTTCTGTGCCCTTCGGGACCTCACAGATCCAAAAGTTATCTCTCCATGCTGTGTTCCCCAGATATGTTATTTTCCCAATCAGAAACTCAATATCACATCCCCAGTCTGGTAGATGTTCATCATGGGCCACAATGGCATCCAGGTGGTGGTCTCCTCTGTCCAGCCATGCATGGATAACTGGCTTTTTTTGCCAGACTGACTTAACCTCTGATGTGAGATCAGATATTTTGGTGTCCATCAATGAGAGGGTAGCCCTGGTGGATGAGTTCTCCTTAAAGAGTACCTCCATGTCTGACCCAAATGGCGTTGGCGTTGCCTGAGGTACATCTCCACTCCCAGTTATCCTGCAAAGATGGCCCACCCTCCCAACACCAGTCCCCTTTGTCTCCCTGTCTCGCAGGAATACACAAACCCCAACTGTAGAGTCTTTCACAATCATGTGACTCTGGATTCTGACAGAAGACACAAATGGTTGGGACTAGAAAAAGCTAACTTTCTAAAAGTGGCATTTTCAAAATTGTGACTGAGAATCTGACTTTCCCATTAAAAAGGATTTTAAATTACAATTCATTTGAGTCAAAACAGAATATCTCTTTCTGTTCCCAACCGAAAGTTATCACTTTTTAATTGAAACAAGGTAACCCAGTGTTACCCAACGTAGAGAAAGGCCCTACAGCAGTGAAAAACAGTTAAACATTTTTCACTACCAGGACATCTAAAACTTAAATCCTCATGTCCTACTTTTTTATATCAATGCACCTTGCCCTATGGGTATTTAGGGCCTACCTTAGGGGTGACTTATATGTAATAAAAAGAAAGGTTTAGGCCTGGCTAAAGGTTTATTTTGCCAGGTGGAAATGGCAGTTTAAACTGCACTTCAGACGGCAGTAGCAGGCCTAAGACAAGTTTTAAAGTGCTACTTTAGTGGGTGGCACAATGATTGCTGCAGGCCCACTAGCAGCATTTAATTAACAGGCTCTGGGTGTGTTTAGTTAAATTTCTAGGGACTTAGAGAAAATGCAATGAGCCAATTCGAAGTAAGCCAATTTTACCATGTTTGAGGGGGAGAGCGCAAGCACTTTAGCACTGTTTAGCAGTGTTAAACAGTGCACAATCATAAAGCCAACAAAAATGAATTCAGCAAACAGGGAGAGTGAATGCAAAACGTTTGGTGGAATACCATACCAAGGATGTCAGGTCTAACAGTTTCAAACTGCTGATGAGGATATGGAACCACCATTGGAAACCCAGTGATTAGTCAAACTCTAAATGAGTTGGGAAAACTGTGTTTGGCAGGTAGGCTGTTCCTGAAACAGGGTTGTATGTGTAAGTACTGATTCTTGATTAATCAGACAGTATCCTCAATTTCAATTGGCTTTCACTTTTGAGAAGGTGTGCTTACTTGTGTGTCTCTTAAAATCATATGCTGATCTTGTCACCTGGGAGTTCATTGAAAGGGAGTGCAAAGCATATAGGTAACCATGTATCACTTTAGTGATGATTTAATAGTCTGAACAAGACGTGTCTTCAGTGTGTACAAGGAAATCACTGGATATATTTGACCACTAAGAACAGCCAGTCTCATTTTGCTATGTAGCTTTTTTGTCTGGCTCGCTATTATTTTCATCTTACATTGTTTAGTTTTTTTATGTAAATACAAATGTTTTCAGATTTCGTTCGCTTGATTGAATCCTTTTGTCCCATTCTGTTAATTATTTAATTCCCATTTTAAAGGCCATAGGTCCTGATATTAGTCTACATAACTGTTATCACTTTATTCTCTAGAACTCTCGTGTTCTAAAGCTTCTTCTCAGACAGAAGAACCATTAAAAGTGTGTCCGGTGTGGGCGTGGATACATATCAGCAAGGAATGTTTGGGGAATGGACAGAACACTCACTATACGTTTGTGACAAAGGTTACTTCATTATTGAGACAGGATAAAGTTGACATTACGAACTTCCTCCTCCCTCACATCTTATTCGCTATTGCTGCCTTCTTGCCAAATAAACATTGAACCGATTGTAACTCCCGCATTCTCTAAGCAAATGAACTTGCCCTGTCTTTTTTTATTTTTTTTTCTTTCCTTAAAGCACACCAAGCATGATCCCCTTTTGTTCCACAATATGATCATGTATTCTGACCTACCGCTCTCCCATCCGGCTTGCATAAATATGGGTCACCTATCACACTCATGCTGGTGTTTGCATGACTCGTGCCTCTCTCTATGGGGCATATCAGCAACACTCGGCGATAATTATCGCTCATCGCTCTTAGCGTGAGGATAATTATCGCCGGGTAACGTGGATTTTTATCGCTGAGATAGCGTGATATTAGCAACGCTTATCTCCTCAGCGATAAAAATCCTCACGCTAACTGCCTAATGTGAGATTATTGCTGGAAACCCAGCGATAATCTCACGTAGTGTGGCGTTAGCTTGTTGATAGGGACTCACAAACTTAGCCATGATATCCAACTTCCATAGGATATCATGGCTAAGTCAGTCCTGAAGCAGGCGTAAGGAAAGTAGCGATAACAGGGGTTATCGCTACTTTTCCTGCCGCTATGCTTCATAGCGTGGGGCTTGATGATAGGAGAAATGTCGCTTAGCGACATTTCTCCTGTCATGTTAGGTCAGGAACGCCCACTTTGCATCTCTTTAGAGATGCAAAGCTGGGCGTTAGGAATCCCCACGCTAAAGCAAGGTTTCACGCGTTAGCGTGGCCTTGCTAATTAGGCGATACATTTTTTATCGCCAGCTTTTAACCTCTTCGGTGCCCGTGACGAGCTGGACTCGTCATGGGCCGCGGTGGCGCTGTGCCCATGACGAGTCCAGCTCGTCACAAACCCCGCCCGCTAATGTAACGGCCGGCACAGGGCGGGGAAAGGGGCGGGCACCGAAGGGGTTAAATATGCCCCTAAGTGTGGTGCCAGGAAAGGGGTCCTATTGCAACAGCAGACCACTGGTGATATGAACCGTGAGCAGCAGTCTCGTGGACACCATCCATTATCCCCCATAGGTAATTTTATATTTATCCTATATTGCTGTCTAGTCAGCATAAGACAAGGCCAGAACTTTTATCATGCCTGAGCTTCACAACACTTATGAACAGCATCCTTCTAGGCCTACGGGGTCCTTTTGGTTCAAATGGGGTCCCTCTGCCACCGCTGACCGGCTTCTTGCAACACCAATCATACTTTTCAGACTGCATAGCTGTCCAGAGCATGAGTCACATCTGACAGCAACTTTTTTTTAAATGCATAGAGTTATTCTTCACTTGCTTTAAGGAAGGGAGCAACTGGATATGACATGATGGCCTAGCAGCCCTCCTACCATCTCTGTCACCCCAGCCCTGCCCCTCCTTCGAACCCTTGGGCATTAAGTGTGGTCCCCTATTATCTGCCCATGGCCCCCTTGCCGAATGGCTCTACAAAGTAGATTTAAAAAATATATATTTTTGACATTTAAAAAAACAAGTTTTGATAGCAGTAGGGTCACAGTGCAGCAGTACCATTGTCACATTGTCCTTTACAACATTCTTAAAGCCGTTTAGCATAAGTAACAGCGCTGAAATATATTTTTTTGTTCATTAGTCTCGACATGCAGTACATTTTCCATTGCCGTGTCCAATTTCTTACCCTGTAGCGCCTGATTAACGACATTTCTGACAGATCATAGGGGCATATTATCAAGCCAGGCGATAAAATTATCGCCGCTTTAGCGGCATAAAACTGCCGCTAAAACGGCGATAATGGGCTGATAATATGCCCTTTGGAATTCCAATTGAAGCCCATGTTAGATGTCCTTCACATCTAACCTGAGCTTCATTTGTATTTCCATAGAGCATATTCTCAAGCCCATTATCGCCGTTTTAGCGATAATTTTATCGCCTGGCTTGATAATATGCCCCATAGTCCTTTCCCCCCCCCCCCCCCCCCCCCCTGTTCCCTCCCTAGGCAAACTAGTGCACAATGCTCATTGGCTGCTGCTGTCCTGCGCTCTTGCACTCAAATAGTCTCTCAGCGGTTGCCAAATATCCTTAGGCCTGGATGCTGTAGGTTGTAGTTCTGCAAACAGCTTTCTATAGGTATCACGGAACATTAAACATTTAAGCCATTCTTCTGTAGTTGGTATACTACTGCACCGTCAGTGGACAGCCTGCTGCCTTTTGGCTATGAGGAGTGCTATGCCTACCAGCCTAGCATTGCCTTGGGGATCTCCGCCACCTAGCCCGGTAGTGCCAGCAGAGGAGTCGGCCTGATGGTGAGACTTGTCATTTGCTGCAGTTCCTTGAATATGGGTGCCTTTTTTTGTGGAGTAGCGTTTTACTCTCTTTACAGTAAATTTCAGTTTTGAAACTGAAAATAAATTCTGTACAGCTGCCTGGGTTGTCACTGTGCGAGAACTGCAAATCGGCCGTTTTTCCGAGGGAGAGTGTGCAAAACCGAATTATTTTCAGGGTACCTTAGTAATGCCATCAGTCAGATCAACTAAGCAAAGAAAGACCTCCACTGCCAGGTAGGCACTGTGGTATTAGAGATAACCCGCTTTTACCAGTGGGTAACAACATCATCTTACGAGATAGCACCATGACATGTCTTCACATCAGTTAACTTTTGCTTCATATAGCATTACTAGTGGTCATGTATGCATTTACTGGAGTAAATACACTCACAATCATATCAGGCAATATATACTTCACAAACTCGTCATCTCATTTCTTTAGATATCAAACAATATGCGGTCTCTCATTTTACGAACTTGGGGGCATATTATCAATGGCCAGCGATAATTAACGCTGGCCGTTCATAGCGATAGAAAAATTATCGCCAGCTATCGCTGAATATTATCGCCATGATAACGCTATAATTACAACGCATAGCGCGATGGCGATAATTTTTCAGCGATAGCGGTGTTTTCAATGGAACATCGCTGGTTTTCCAGCGATATTCCATTGAAAACAGCGATAACATTGTTGATAGGACCCTGTGGTCCTATCAGCATAATCCATATCCCATTAAAAGTATGCCTTAGTCAGGAATTTAACAGGTGTTAAATTCCTGAGTTAAGGCTGAGGTAGCGCGATTTTTTTTATCGCTGCACCTCCTTGTTAATAACGCGAAGCTGCCTTCACGATATTAACATGTGTTGTTTTCACAGCCACGCCTCTTTTGCATCTCATTAGCGATGCGAGGCGAGGCTGTGAAAAAACGGGCTCTACATTAAGGAAACACGCACAAGCGTGTCCTTGATGATATTGCAATATAATTATCGCCACTTTTCGCCCAAAAACAGACGCTAAAGCTGCGATAATTATATCGCCAGCCCTTGCTAATATGCCCCATAAATTTGTTTTGTAAGTTATTATTATTATTCTTAATATTAATAAACATTTATAGTGCGCATGCTACCCTCGGGCATCCCAGCGCTAAAAAACTGAGTAGAAAACCGATAAGTTTAAGGAGCTATTTGTTTGAATAGCCATGTTTTTAAAAGCTTCCGGAATGGTAGGATGTGCATTTCAGCGCGGAGGTGTAATGGAAGCATGTTCCACAGTTTCGCCACATTATAGGCAAAGGATCTTCCTCCTATTCTTGTCTGCCTGATTTTGGGAACAACTGCGAGGTTAAGGTTAAGCGATCGCAGATTTCTCTTAGGGCCATACAAAGTGATAAGAGGTTTGTTGATTGCCCGGCCTGTTCCCCACATATTCTTGTGGGCAATGCACAGGGCCTTAAATGTTATTCTTTTGATGATTGGCAGCCAATGAAAGATTTTTAAGGCTGGTTTGACTGACTTGGTTTTTGGCATTACAAGTAGCATCCTTGCAGCGCAATTTTGAACGACTTGAAGCTTCCTTTATGTTGCCATGGGTGCTCCCAAATAGGCGGAGTTACCATTCTCCAGACGTGACAAAACCAACGCCTTGATAAGAATTCTCCTTGCGGCCATTGGGAGCAGTGGGAGAATTTTCCAGAGAGATCTGAGAAAACCAAAGCAAGCCCCTGTTACCTTCACTGCTTGATGGTCAAACTTGAGCAAGTTGTCTAACCAAACACCCAGACTCTTTATCTTGGTTTTGGGAGTAGGGGGTGGGTCTAGGCACTTGGGCCAGGTTTGGATGGGGCCTACACTGAGGTGGTTACATGGGAACATCAACTCAGTTTTGATGAGGTTTGGCCATAAAATCGATTACAATTTATAAGGGGAATTTAGTACTAATTTAAGAAATCTACCAACTAAGTAGTCACTCTAACAATGGCGAGAAAACCATGTTATTATAGTCAGATTAGGTTATATCACTTGACCCTGTTTTTACCTTAATAATTTAACGTTTAAAATCAAATTAACAAGTTTAGGTACTGGGCTCATTTGCCTAGCACATTATAATGTATAGGGTTAGATAAAGACTGCTTTAAATTAAAAGTGCGTGGTTACCATGAACGATCCTTTGTTTATACACGTCAAGCACTATGTACATTAGCAGCCACTTTTTGGGCTTTTCAGGGACAGTGGAAAAATAATCTTGCACCTTTTTTCCTCGCTTTACATCCATTCATCCCAAAAAAATAATAATGATGATCTCTTGCAAAGGATTTTATTGAAAATTCATGGGGAATGTGGCGCTTCAGAGCTGCAGTTATTTGAGAGGGTGTCACACTTGAGTATGAAACAATTTCCATAACATAATACATCGCATTGGCTGATCATACCCAATATCACAATAAATACAGAGAATCAGCCACTGAATTGAAAATCTTCTGTCCATGAACTCAGGACCTGTTTCACAAATGGAAACGTACCGCTATCTGTAAGTTTACGATTGCTTGCTATTCACAAAGGGATGAAAGAGAAGCCTCTTTGAGTACAGGCTTCAGTACATGAAATGTGGGGACACTCCGCACTCGTAAAACTACTACTGTAAGTGTAAGTTTATCTTTGCGAATCAGGCTCTCTGTTTTTCTCTCTACAGCAGTAGGTATATCTCCATATTTAAACATGCAGGGCTTGTTCATCTCCATAAACTTTAGTGTATACACTCACACAGCCTCCTCGGGTCTCCATTATTTATTAAAATTGATTCACGCTTTTCTTGTATGACACCCAGAGATTAATGCAGATCAGCTTGTTTTGCATGAACCCATTAATGCTCAATAGACAAGATCATTTGCCGACCTCTACACTTTTACTTGCATAGCGATAGGGAGCTATTGAATGATTTACTAGAATATACATGACCATGCATGATAAAGAGACTATGTATAATTTATTTGCATTTTGATATAGTGTGCACTTTGTATGGTGTGCATATGTATTTATGAAAAGAAATCTACCTGCGGTGGCCCCTGGGTCTTGTGTGCATATTTTTCAGTAATCTGAGCTCTCTGTTTTATCTAAGTCAACAAAAATGGATGCCTTTGAAGTTGTTTTGTATGTTTTAGGTAGCCTGCTTAAAAAAACGATCAGAAATGGCAAATACAGGAGTAGGCTAACCTCGCCAAAGCGCAGCAATGCAATTAATTAGTACAGCTGTAAAGATTGGTTCATATCCAGTTCAAGATCTTTTTTTCTCAGTTAAACTTCACTACATTTTCGTTGAAAATAAAGCCTCAATGCGTTGTTTATTATGTTAATTGCCCTATATGACATCATTTGTTGCAGAACATTGGCTAGTAGGAGTGTAAACAACGCTTTTAGGAACAGCTGCTACCTACATTTACAACGTTCCACAATTGAACAAAGAAATATACAGAGTTTTTTATGCAAAAGTTTTATTTTCCAATTGAAATCTGTTGACAGCCGTGCCCTGACTCTTAGTCATGGATGGACTGTGAAAACGAAATTGTGTGAAACACAGAAAAATTCTTGCTTTGTAAATTAAGCAGAGGCATATTTTTTCCCATCCAACCATGTAATTGATTTCAAATTGTACCTCCAAATCACGAGGGGTCACATCTGAGTGCCACACTAAGTATAAAATAGGGCACAAACACATTTTGTGTCTGAATGAATTTTATTTGGCGCCAATCGCGTGCTTCGCGCAAATTGAGTTGGCTGTTGGAGTTTTTGGACTCGCCATTGCCTCCAGGTCCAATCTGAAGGAAATTAGTTATACTTTTCCTTAAATCAGCCACAAAACTGTTTATGTTTATGCATATTATGTACCATAACATGGTGTAAACGTTGGAATCAGGCGCAAAAAACGTCCAGTTGCTGTTCGCTTTCCTTCGTGTTTTTAATTTCACTAAATTTTAAGATAGCACTAGGAGTGAGGCGATGCACGAAAACACATGTAGGTCTTCAAAAAACAAACACTGGCAGAGTCAATAGGTCTTGTGTTGGCCCCCAGCCTTTAGTTTAAAATAGTAGCTTGTTTTCTCAAAATGAAAAAAAAACGTGATGTAGTTGACATGGTGTTTGAGGGACCATCCTAGATAGGTACTCTGCAGTTTTAATTTCCTTGGAAAGTATTTCCTTCCATCATCTTTTTCAAGTGGAAGTGGTTGTCCAGATGCGGATCTTAGGGTTGCTGTGCGTAGGTACTAAGGCTGCCAGTCAGTCTTATTAAGAGTCAAATGCATCCATGGCTGTCTCTCTACGTATCCAGAAAGGACATCTAGTAGTGTTTGTTCAGCTGCTCCTTCTAGGTCGAGGGAATGACTGATTTGCATGTAGTCCTTTCACCTCAGGTAACTTCTAATGGTTACATAGTGATAGTTCAAGAAAGGATATCGTTACATTTTTTTGTCTTACAACCTATTCCTCCCAATCGATAAAACAGCTCTGTGCTGTGGACACCCACCCAGAGGCAGAGTAGCACAGGTTTTTTTTGATCATCCACTGCTCATTTAGAGATTGATATAATGAGTAAAATTGAATTAGTGACTTTTGCCTATTACTCAAACCAAGTTTAGGTGTTCAATTTATATTTTTATCTATGTCCTTATTTATTTATTTATTAATTTTTAGGTCGAGCTTAGCAGTGCACATGTATCGGCTTGTGAGGCATGCTGTAGCTGATGGGGTCGCTTAGACCATGACCACTGATTTCCATTTGTTGCTTCTTGTAGCTTTCGGATTTCCTTCCTTCTTATTGGCAAAACATTGCTCTTTGGCATGCCTTTGGGTGTGTTTTTCAATTTGTGGCAACTGCCCCTGTTACAAGTCCCCTTACACTCTCAGGTAGTTTTCATTTGCTTGGCGCACTCTTTTTGTTTTCACTGAATTAGTCCTGTGTCGTGAACACAGCTTCCACATGGCCACACTATATTTATCTATATATTATTGGTTATGGCTGCCTGGGAAGCAGATAGTAGGCATGGGAGGCATGCGGGGAGAAAGAGGCCGCATTGCCAGCACAGACTGGCCGACCTCGGACACTAAAGGAAGTTTGGCCCATCTCCCATCACACATCCACTTACCCCCTCTGCTAGGTAGAAGACTGACAGTCTTGTGCTAATATGCATATTTGCTGGTTTAACATGTAGCCTGAAATTATGCATACGTTTTTTTAGTACAGAGACTATGTGGTGGTATACAACAGGAAAGGTAAGGCATGCATGTTTGTCAGGTAAGCTTGTTTCCTTTACTTCAGTGCAATGCCGTTGATGTAATTAACTGCAATCTTGCGTACAAGACATTAACTGCAATCTTGCGTACAAGACATTAACTGCAATCTTGAGTACAAGACCTCATAAACTCTGGACAGATAAAGTGAACTGCCCATGCACAGCGACTGAGTGACGATCAGCAGCTAGCTTAGGGATAGGGAAGAACGTTGCTGCTTTACCCGTCCCCCCACCCTCATCACTGCTTGCCCCTTCCTAGCTTGCTCACTCCGTCCCTTGCTTGCCCACCCTTCTCCCTCTTCGCTGCTTGTTTAATAAGTTAACTGGAAGTATTAGTTTTGATTTAAACTGACAACACTACTTGGGTTACTTTTTTGTTAGTGTCTCTGTTTGTATTACTCTCTCTGAGTACGTATGCCTGTTTTCGGTTGTTTTCATGTGTGCATATAAATTTATTTATGTGTTTAAATGAATTCACTGTGTATTGTGTGTGGAGGCGCATTTGTCGAAGTAACTTTCCTGTGCATGCCTGTAAGTTTGCGTGCACATGTGCGCAACTTTACTTTTATAAATGAAACTCTTTCTCTGTGTGACTGCACCTGCCTAAGTGACTGCAAACCTGGGAGACAGGGTGTGAGTGTGCCTCTGTGTCTCCTCCTATGAGTGATACATGTGATGTATCTATATCTGTGTATTACCATGCCACTTGCTGCCAATGTGTGCTTGCAGTGTGCATACGGGGAAACCAAAGAGCAGTCACACAAACTCCTCCTCGTAATGACGTTGACTATCCGCCCACACACTGGTCATCGCGCATTGCCCACCTTTCACCACCTAGGCTTTTTACCATGATAAATGTGTTACAGAACCACAATACCCTGATTAATGAGTCTTACACTTCATTACCATTTAACACTTTTAGAATCCTGCCTCATTTTACATAATGACTAAAAAAAGTATTGCTATTCAGCTGGAGTCAGTTCCATGCAAAAGATGTCGTGCACTGTACAAAAGCGACAAAAAGTGTTCTCAGGTTTTATATTTTCAGAGGTGTAAGAAACACACCGATTATCAGACTTGGAGTCGATGATAAAGGCATTTCCTAAATCCACAGTTTGCTGTTAGAAAATGCTTGGTACATGTGCATAGAGAATGACGATTCTCCAATTATCATACAGAGAGAATCTTGATTTCATTAAAGACAACGGAGGCTGACATTATGCAATAACTTTTATTGCTGCCCAAGATATGCAGCCCTTCAAAGTGTAACCATATCATGAATAAAGCATTCCAAATAGCACAACAAAGCACCATAGTAACCAAGTGTCTTCCTCTTAGAGCTGCGAAACGTTAAGACAACTTCTTCCACGTTGAACGAGGATCTGAATTTACAAGGAAGTTGAGTCTAGAAAAAATAACATAAAATTTGAAAAGCAACAAAGCCAAAACAAACAACCACCAGGGAGCGGTGGGAGGGATAATGTCAGCCTCCGTTGTCTTTAATGAAATCAAGATTCTCTCTGTATGATAATTGGAGAATCGTCATTTCATTACAAGACCGGAGGCTACATTATGCAAGTTTAAAGCTTTGCAATGCTATGTTGCTTACATGTTCTACAGGCTTAAGATAACATTTAACAAAGGTTGAAGCATTTGACCAATCAGCTGCTTTGAGGATATCTGAAAGTGAACCTCCACCCCAGAAAACCTTGCTAGCCATAGCTCCTCGAGAAGAGTGAGCACCAAATTTTGATAGGTCAATACCGGCATCCATCATCACTGTTCTAACCCATCTAGAGATAGTAGCAGAAGAAACAGCCTTGTAGGGTTTAACAAAGGAAATCAGTAACTGTCTTTCATTAATAGGTCTCAAAACACTAATTTTTTCTTCATAAACTTTCATACAACTTACCACACAGAGTTTGGGGCAGTCAAAAAAGGAAGGATAGAAAATATTTTCCGACATAGTTTTAGTTCTTTTCCAGATTTCAAACAATACGCCATCAGGAGAATATAAAACCTATTAGAAATCTCTAATGCTTTAACGTCTGACACGCGCCTGAAGGATATAAGGCATAGTAAGGTAGCTAACTTAATGGAGAGTTGCTTTCTTGTTAGAGAAAAATTATCAGGCCAAGAAGAGAAAAGTTCAAAAACGAGATTAACATTCCATAAAGAATCATACTTAGCTTTAGGAGGAAGTTTGAGTTTAATTCCCTTCATCACCCTGCGAATTAGGGGGTCAGAACCTATTGAAAAATCATTTAATAAAGAATGTCCTGCAGAAATTGCTGACCTATAACAATTAACCATTCTATAGCAAAGACCTGACTTAAATAATTCTGCATAGAAAATGGCAACCTCTATTACAGGTGCATCCACGGGATCTAAATCCCGTTCCAGGCACCAACTACGCCATCTTTTCCAAGACCCGGTGTATCTTCTCCTTGTTCCTGGAGCCCAAGATTCATCCAGAAGATCTTTAGCTTCTCCCGAAAGGCCAGAATATCTTCCTGAACCCCTGAAATCTTCCAGGCAAGAAGGTTAATTTTTTCTTCTAAGAGAAGAGGATGTACCTCTCCTTCTGGGCCCTGAAGGAGATCTAAACTCCCCTGGATAAATCGTGGAAAATCTATTGTCAACTCCATCACGGAAGGGAACCATACTTGAGAACTCCAGAAAGGAGTGATTAGAACAATGTGGCAACGCTCCGTTCGAACCTTCAAGAGTACTCTCTGTATTAGTGCGAAAGGAGGGAACGCATAACAGTTGGGTGTGTCCCATGGTTGTAGGAGAGCGTCCACTGCAAGAGCTAGAGGGTCCGGTCTCCAAGTGAAGAATTGATCTATCTGAAAAGTTAACCTGCTCGCAAAGAGATCTAACTTGAAAGGACCCCAAAGGTTCTGAAATTTTTGAAAGACCAAAGGACTGAGTTTCCAATCGCTTGAATCTTTCAGAAACCTTGAGTTCCAGTCTGCCCTTGTGATCAAATGGCCTGGAATGAATTCTGCCCTTAGAATTATTTTCTGGTTCCAACAGAAGTACCAAATCCTTTGTGCTAGATCTGCAAAGATCTTTGATTTGGCTCCACCCAAGCGATTGATGTAGGAAACAGCTGTAAAGTTGTCTAACTTGATAAGAACTACACTGTTTTTCAATAAATCCTTGAAACTCATCAGAGCGTTCAAGCAGGCCATCATTTCCAGACAGTTTATATGTAGGGG
This sequence comes from Triturus cristatus, assembly GCF_964204655.1. Taxonomy (NCBI): domain Eukaryota; kingdom Metazoa; phylum Chordata; class Amphibia; order Caudata; family Salamandridae; genus Triturus; species Triturus cristatus. The sequence continues at coordinate 906,055,598 of NC_140590.1, read as the reverse complement.
AAGTTCCTTCTGGGACCACTTCCCTCCAGTTTCCATACTCTCTAATCTGGCACCCCAACCCAGACTGCTCGCATCTGATTCTAGAGTGTGTTCCGGGATATTCCCGAATATTGCCTTTCCATTCCAGCTGTCTAAGTTGTAGCGCCACCAAAGGAGATCCTCCCGAGCTTCCAGGGACAGGGGAAGAAGGTCTGAGTACCAAAGGCCTTTCCTTAGCCCTGAAGACTTCAGTCTCTGCAAGGCCCTGTAGTGTAATGGCCCCGGAGAAATCGCTTGAATCGAAGAAGATAAAAGACCTATTATCCTTGCTAATTCCCTTAAGCTGTCTGATTCTTTTGAAAGGACGTAAGAGACCTCCTTTTTTATTTTTGCCAATTTCTTCTGAGGAAGTTGTAACTGAGTTGTAGGGGTGTTAACCTGAAACCCTAGGAACTCTAGATTCTGTGAAGGGATCATGATGGATTTCTCTACATTGATAATGAAACCTAGATTCTCTAATAGATCTATAGTCCATTTCATGTGAGTCAACAATTCGTCTTTGTTTTGGGACATCAGTAAGATGTCGTCCAGATAGATAATCAGACGAACTCCTCTTCTCCTTAGGGATGAAACCACTGGTCTCATGATCTTGGTGAAACACCAAGGAGCCGAGGACAGACCGAAGGGAAGGCAGCGAAATTGATAAGTTACGTTTTTCCATACAAATCGTAGGAATTTCTGAGAGATCGGATCCATAGGGATGGTAAAGAACGCATCCTTGAGGTCTAATTTTATGAGCCAATCCCTCTCCTGGAGAATGTCCCTCAAGAGATGAATCCCTTCCATTTTGAAATGTCTGTATACAAGGAAAGAATTCAAACCCTTTAGGTTTATAACCGGACGCCAACCCTTTTCCTTCTTCTTTACGAGAAAGATTGTGCTCACAAAACCTGGACTTGTGTCCGAAATGATCCGGATCGCCCCTTTGGCTAACATCTGTGAGACCTCTATATCTACTAGCGAGGACTGTTCTTGATTTAGGGAAAGCTCTCTTGGTACTTTTTTCTGGAGAGGAGTTGTAACAAAATCTATTCTGAAACCCTTGACGGTCTTTAAGTCCCATAGGTCCTTTGTTATGGCAGGCCAATTGTGACTCAACTCTAAAAGTCTTCCCCCTTCCCTTGGAAGGGAAGAACCAAGAGAAGGTCTTACCTGGTTGTCCTTGGAATCTTCCACGACTGTTGCCGCCTCGTGCACGTGAATTGCGGCCTCTTTGGGGGTAAAAACTACTATTTCCCCGATAGTATCTTGAGTAGCTTCGTTGGAAAGGGATGTAAGAGGACCTGTTGAAACCTCGGCTGGCAGACGGTCCTCCCCTGCCAACCCTTCCAAAAACTCTTCCTCCGAGCAGTCTTCTCATATTGCTTTGTGCTCTATTAAAGGCGGAAAAGGTTGATACGTAGTTTCCCAAAGTTTTAATAAAGGCCTCACCAAAGAGAAGGCCATTAGGATCTTCTTGGATACTTTTATTGGCTAAATCTCCCAATTTGGGATTCATCCGCATTAGGATGGCTCTACGCCTTTCTGAGGTTAGGTTACCATTTGCATTACCTAGAAGGCAAATTGCACGTTGGCTCCAACCTCGGAGGATTTCCGTATTAACGGGTGAACCATTCATGGCGGATCCCTCAGCTAGATCAAGGATTCTAGCAAGGGGACCAAGGATGTCCAGTAATTTGTCTTGGGACTGTTTCAGACAACGTTCCAGACCTTTGCGTGGGTCTCTCCCAGTCTTGAAGAGGAAGGTGAGTAGTTCCGGATCTAAGTTGGGGGTTAAACCCGCTTTGTTGTCTAAAAAAGGTTTCGGGCACTCAGATCTCATTAAGTTTCTAGAATTGCTTTCTAGAGGTCTTCGAATCCATGCCTTAATAAACTTAACGACATGGTCCAGGGGCCACCAATCAGAACCTCTAGGATGGGTAATCTTAGAAGGGTTAAACATCTCGGACCCAGAAGGATCTTTGACGATGTTATTAGATTGCCCACTAGATTGCCCCACATCTTCGTCGAGGTCAAGCTCCAGTTTTTCCGTGAGGATCAAAGACGTATTTGTCTGCCTCATCAGTCATATCGTTTTGAGACAGATATTCGTCGTCATCTTCAGCGAGGTCAATTGTGCTGTGAAAAGCACCTGGTCTTATTGTGCCGCGGGGGACACCCATACTCTTTGCGCCATTCAGGTCGCTCTTTCTTTGTGTGCCGCTCGGGACACCTAGGTCTTTTGTAGCGCACAGGCTACCGAGGGAAAGGATCCTGTCTTTACAAGAAGCGCGCAGGCTAATTGGTTCCATATGTTTAGTTTTCTTGGTGGCCTTTCCACTTTTAATTTGAGCGGGGTCTTGTTCTTCATCCGAAGAAGAAGATTGGTCATTGTCCAGAGTATTTCTCTTTCTCTTAGCTAAAGCTGATTCCACAGCTTCCTTCAAAGAATTTTTAAGTTGCCTCTCAAAGAGGTTCATTAATGATGACTCTGTAAGGGCTGAGTCATTGGTTGACTGTGCGTCACCTTGGGACATAGTTAAATACCTTGTTGGTATTAAACACCTTGTTGGTATTAAAGAGTAAGTAAAATGTCAATGAAGGATTAGACCAAAGCTAACCGGAGTTTTTTTTTTTTTTTTTTTTTAACTTGTGAAAAGAAGGGGTTTAACCTTCACCAAAAGTCCTCAAAAAGGAGCACAAAATCGCTTAAACGTGATGTTTTTGATCATAGAGGTGATTTAAACGAGCATAAGGGAGTAAAAACAGCTGATCCAAACGATTGAGACAAAGCCGTTGGCTCCGCTAACCGTTACCATGGTAATGCGTGTTTCGACGAGCATGTTAATTTAGCTCCCGGGTCACATTTTAGCAGAAATTTTTGCAATGCGGGTCCCACTAGGGGTTGCGACCCGGAAGGACAAGGGGAAAAGGCAATAATCAAGCCCCGGTTGTCGAGCATTTGTCGAGGCAAGGCATTAATCAAGCCCCCGTTGTCGAGCGTTGGTTGAGGACGAATTTCCTCGCTCCGGTCTCGCTCCTGTCTTTGAAAAGGGATTTTTTGTACAGATTTAAGGGGGCGGGAGACTCGAGATCGGAATTCGTGGTGAAAACGGACCCGAACCTGAATTGATGTTAATTCTCCTCTCGTTCCGAGGGGAGGTAATTGAAAGAAAAACACGGAGAAAGCAAGAGAGCGAAAGGGGGAAAATCCCGACCATAAATTGGAGGGGTAAAGAGGAAAAGGGCAAGAACTTACCTCAGGTAATCCAAAAAAAAAAAAAAATTGTTTATAGTAAAAAACAACAACTAATAGTTCGATCTAGCATATAATAAGCATAATACAACCTAAAAGTTGCTAACGAAGTATAAACAATCATTACAACGAATGAGTAATTGATAAACATACATAATAAGGATTAAATATGTTATAAAATCGAAAAATTATAGGAGACACTGAGAAGTTGTACTTAACTTGTCCAGAGCAGCGAATAAAAGAGGAAGACACTTGGTTACTATGGTGCTTTGTTGTGCTATTTGGAATGCTTTATTCATGATGTAATGGTTACACTTTGAAGGGCTGCATATCTTGGGCGGCAATAAAAGTTATTGCATAATGTCAGCCTCCGGTCTTGTAATGAAATCGCAAATTGCAATTCCCTATTTGTAGTCGTAATTTTAGGTGATCGTAAAAAATTGTGATTACCAAAAATGCACTGCCAATGCCTTTTATACATCTTGAAAGGCTATTTTGCATTTGCACATGGTCAAATTTGTGATTTGCAACATTTGGGAATGCAAAATAGGTTGAAACATGTGACCCTTTGGGCCAGATGTACAAAAAAGTCAGTTTGCGATTCACTAATTGAACATTTTTGAGATTTGCAATTACGAAAATTGCAAACACCCATGTATAAATGTGTCTTAGACACATTTTGTGATTTCCAGTTTGTCGCAAATAGACCTACCTCATTAATATTATTATAGAACTGTGAGTCTCCTGAGGCGGAAGCCGGGAGTGAACCCTACGCTTTTTTAAAAAAACTTGATTGTGTGTTTTTACTAAAGACCTACTCACCCCCTGCTCTTGAACAGCGTTCTCAGCGCTGCAACGATCCCTTCTTCGACATCACAGAGGGCGAGGCGCGTCCTTAGACACGCCCCCTCAGCTGGCCACGCCCCCTGATAGCACTTCAAATAGCGCGCACAGATGACAGCGCGGCATTATAGAACTGTGAGTCTCCTGAGGCGGAAGCCGGGAGTGAACCCTACGCTTTTTTTAAAAAACTTGATTGTGTGTTTTTACTAAAGACCTACTCACCCCCTGCTCTTGAACAGCGTTCTCAGCGCTGCAACGATCCCTTCTTCGACATCACAGAGGGCGAGGCGCGTCCTTAGACACGCCCCCTCAGCTGGCCACGCCCCCTGATAGCACTTCAAATAGCGCGCACAGCTGACAGCGCGGCATTATAGAACTGTGAGTCTCCTGAGGCGGAAGCCGGGAGTGAACCCTACGCTTTTTAAAAAAAACTTGATTGTGTGTTTTTACTAAAGACCTACTCACCCCCTGCTCTTGAACAGCGTTCTCAGCGCTGCAACGATCCCTTCTTCGACATCACAGAGGGCGAGGCGCGTCCTTAGACACGCCCCCTCAGCTGGCCACGCCCCCGTGACGCCCTCCTTCTTAGGTATAATTCATGTGCCTCGCCAGGAAGCGCAGCGGACGGGCGCAGCGGGCGCGCCGTCTGCGCGCCGAAGGCGCGCCAAAGGCAAGCCCGTCTGGGCCCGTCCGGGCCTGGACCGGGCCCAGGGCCTGTCCCCCTGTCCATGCTGCTGATTCCGCACGTGTGTGCTGGACTAACTCCCAGCTCCACTCTCTTAATCCTTTTCTCTGTGCGGCCACTACCCCCTGCAACCCTATCCATCTTGAATCAGCTCCATTTCACTGCCCTCAATGCAACTTCACTCTCCCGCCCTTCCTTTCCCATTCGTTACCTTATCCCATGCCGCAGCTCTCAACCCCTAATCATCGGACGCTGAAAGCAGGCTTAGTTAACTGCCGGTCTCTCCCCCGTCATGCCAACGACATCTGGTTGTTGATTTCCTCCGAGGAGTGGGACATTTTATTCCTCACTGAGTCCTGGATGACTGACTCCTCCTCTCCGGACATCTATCTAGCCATTCCATCAGGCTATGACATAAAATGTGTTAATCGTGCAGGGGGAAAATCGGGAGGCGGATTAGCAATCATCTCTAAATCTTATTTTCAGCTGACCATTACCAAACTTACCAACATTGGTATCATTGAAGCCCTCTATTTCTCAGTATCCGATTCCGCGGCTGTTATTCTTGCTGGATCTCTAGTCTACAACCCCCCCTCGGCGGCTTCTCTTTCTCTTACCGCTCTCACTCACCAGTTAGCTGATCTAGCCCTGAAACATCAATACTTTTTAGCTCTAGGTGATTTTAACCTTCATGTCGATAATTCCCTCTGCTCAAAAGCGAATAATTTACTGGAAATCATGGACAGCCTTAATTTTACTCAACTTGTCACTGGTCCAACTCATGTGGCGGGTCACACCCTGGACCTTATTTTTGCTAATTTCCCCACTATCACCGTCTCCCCCTCCCTTCCTCTTACCTGGTCCGATCATTACCTTATCCCTTTTTCTTTGGCCTTAGACCGTAAATCTATCCCTCCTGTGCCCAGGAAAGAGCTGGGAAGGAAGTGGCACAAAGTCACTTGCGCTTCCCTGGACCCGATCTTTCATTTCCAGACGGACCATCTATCCCCGGACTTCGACTCTAATATCGTCAGGCTCAACTCCGCCCTCATCAACGCTATTGACCTCATTGCCCCCCAGAAACTCATCACTTCCACTAGATCCCGTCCTTCCGCTCCCTGGTTCTCCACCTCCCTCCGCGAGGAAAAAAGTAGCTGTAAAGCACTCGAACGGAAGTGGAGACTAAATTACGATCTTGAAGCTAAGCTTGCCTATAAGGCGGCCTTGAAAAAATTTCTCAAACATAAAAAAGCAGCCATGAAAGATCACTTCTCGGTCCAAATTACCAAAGCCAAAAACTCTTCAAAAACTCTCTTCTCCATCGTTAAAGATTTCATTACCCCTCCGGCCAGGACCACTCAGGTCTCAGCTAGCCAGAAACTATGTGAAGGACTCTCGGACTTTTTCCTCGATAAGATCGATAGACTCTGCGTTTCCTTCCCTAAAGGGCCAATGCCTCGGCCTCCTTCTACCGATCCCCCTCCCTCTTCGTCCCTCCTTACCTTCAATAAACTTGCCCAGGAGGATGCTATCAGACTACTTATTCATTGCAAGTCTGGTGCACCCTCTGACCCCGTTCCGGCCAAAATCATGGGTGAACTGGCCCCCCTGCTAGCCGACCCTTTCCTCTCCGTCTGGAATGCCTCTCTGCACCATGGCTTTTTCCCTACCACCTGGAAGGAAGCCTTGGTGATCCCAATTCTAAAAAAGGCAGATGCCGATCCCACTGTTTTCTCCAACTACCGCCCTATTTCCCTTCTCCCCAAACCTGCTAAGGTTTTGGAAAAAGCCGTGCAGTTGCAACTCTCGGAGTACTTGGAGAACAACTTACTACTGCACGACTCTCAATCTGGATTTCGGGCGGGATACAGTACGGAGACGGCTCTGCTGGAGGTCTCGGAGACCATTCGGGAGTGCGTGGACAGAGGCGAGGAGGCCATGTTGGTCCTCCTCGACCTGTCCGCGGCATTCGATACGGTTTCCCACTCCATCCTCCTCGACCGACTTCGGCATATGGGCATTGGCGGCACTGCCATCAGTTGGATCGAGTCCTTCCTCTCTGGAAGAAGTCAAAGGGTGCTATTGCGACCTTTCAGATCGGAGGAAAAACCCTTATCTTGCGGTGTGCCACAGGGCTCGGCCCTCAGCCCTCTGTTTTTCAACATTTATCTTGCCCCACTGGCCGGCGTGGTGGAGTCCTACGGAGTCAGGGTGGTCTCTTATGCTGATGATACTCAGCTAGTGTTCTCCTTTAGGGGCCACTCCGACTCCGCGTTCTCTAACTTCCGCCGGTGCCTTAACAACATCAGTGATTGGATGTCTGAAAACCATCTAAGACTCAACGCAGACAAAACAGAGGTGCTGTTTTTTAACCAGAAAAATCCCATCCCCTCCTCCTGGTGGTGGCCCACGGCACTCGTTCCCGCTCCCCTTCCCGTCCATTCGGCCCGTAACCTGGGCTTCCATTTCAATGACTCCCTATCATGTAAGACTCAGATTCAAAAAGTGACCTCTGCCTGCTTCCTGAAGCTACGCATGATCAGGAAAATCCTCCCCTACCTCCCTTTGGATTCCCGCCGGACAGTTACTCACGCTCTCATCACGTCCCATCTGGACTATGCTAATAGCCTCTATGCCGGCGCTCCCCAATACCTGATTGACCGGCTGCAGATTGTCCAGAATGCGGCGGCGAGGCTGATTGGCAATATTTCTTATCGTCAGTCAGTTGCCGCATATCGTAAGGAACTGCACTGGCTACCTGTGGCCAGCCGTATTCAGTTTAAGATCCTCACTCTGACTCACCGAGCCATTAATGATCGCGGACCAAACTACCTAAAAAAACGAGTTTCAATATCCCGGTCCATCAGATCTCTGAGATCCAATGACCTTCGCCTTCTGATCTCTCCCCGCTTTAGACTATCTAGAATGGGTGGCAGAGGATTCAGTGTCATTGCTGCAAAACTATGGAACTCCCTGCCAGTCGATCTCAGATTCTGCCCTTCCGAATCTATCTTCCGGGCCAGACTCAAAACCTGGCTCTTTTCCAGACTCTGATTTATCATGCCACTCCCCCTGTTGTTCCTTCTCTCCCCTCTAAGACTCAGGTTCTAGCGCCGGGACACCCCTCCGGGGGTAGCTGTGCGCTTTATAAGCTACATAAATAAATAAATAAATAAATATTCATGAGGCAGGTCTCGCTTTATGACCAATTGGGAATGACCTGCACTCACAGGGATGGTGGCCTGATGAGGTCAGCAGACCACCATGTCTGTGATTGCTTTTTAAATAAAGCAATTTTTTAGTAATGTAGCCCATTTTCAATAAAGGAAAACAGGATGCCTTTAAAAAATAAGAATGAAAAGCTACCTTTTCATTTTTTAAGTGTGGACAGTGGTCCCTGGGACAACTCCTTGCTCTTAAATAAATGTGGCACCCACATTCACAAAGGGGCAGGGTTCCCTTGAGGATCCCTTTCCTGTTTGTGAATGGGTGACCACCAGCTTGAAGTTGGTGGTAACTGCGTATGTTTTGCGACCGCATTCCGAGTCACAAAACATTACTACATACCAGTGCGACTCGCTAATAGGAAAGGGACACCCTTAACACGTCCCTTCCCAATAACGATATGCAAACCTATTTTGCGACTCAGTAATAGCTTTCCAACTCACAAAATAGGGTTGGTACATGCCAAAAAGCATTTTACTAAGTCTGGGTGGTGAACTCCGCTCATGGAGTTTGCAGAGTTTTCCGCACTCCACATTACGGTGAGCTTACGATGTTCTGAAAAACTCCACTCCGCAGCAGAGTGGAGTTTTTCTGAACACCGTAAGCTAACCGTGATATGGAAAACCTACCAAACTCCGCGAGCGGAGTTCAACATCAAGTTGGCAAGCGCGAATGAGGAAAATCCACCTCCCAGCAAGATTTTTACTCATTCGCGCTCGTCATTGTCAAGTTGGTGAACGGGAGCGAAGGAAATCAACCTCACGCGAGATTTTTCAATGAGGGCGGTCGGATTTCTCAATGCAAGCGACCGCTGGCATCGAGAAACCTACTGCTTGAGTTGAAAATCTACTTGAGTGGCGGAAAGGAAGCAGCACCCGCTTGCACTCACTTCTGCTGTGCATGGCACTGTTCGTGATAATTTCACAGCGTGGATAAACATACGCCGCTGAAAATCACTGAGAAAAGCATTTTTCTAACGGACTCCGTTGCTTGCGGAGCTCTGTGTAGCGCGTCCTAAGTTCTGTTTGCACTTTGTGGAGTTCCACATAGCGGAACTCTGCAATCTCTGCCCCAGGCTTATATTTTACCAGTAGCAAACGGGAGCGGTAAAATGCTTCGTACATCTGGCTCCAAGTTCCTCATAATAGAATGAAGCTGTGACTTCTTCTTTTTAGATTAGTGATGTACATAGTTCCTTTCTATAGCATAAAATTGAGACTCCTTGTTTTGATATATGAAACCATTAAATGTAAAAAAGCAGAGAAAGAAGAGGAGTGATGCCTTCTGGATGCGTTGTAGTAATTGAATTTTGCTGTGTTGAACAGTAGTCCTTGGAGATGGAAACCACTCTGGGTAATGCATAAGGATGTGAATTGGAATGCTTTGACAATTGGTAACCAGCATTAAGCTGATAAGGTAAGGGGGATGCGGCCACTTCCATTAATTTCTAAGAATACCTTGAGGAAAGACTTTTTGATTCACTGCAGTGTATGAATGAAGGATGGAAACCGGAGATAGATGCTATTGACACAGTCAAGTCTGAATCAGATTTGGACACTACAAATAAAAACATTGCCTGGAACAAGCAGGTAAGTTAAAATTAGTTTTACGTGGTGATGAAAAGGTCTAGACAAATGTCAGGATTCCTGATGGGGATGAAATGGGCCAGTTTGGACCCACGGAAGAAGACAAGGTGGAGGACTTGCAGAGATCAAAACTGCCATTTGGAAGAGGATTTCAATATCAGTACTGTTGAGATTTACCCAACTAACTTGCATACACAAATGCACAACCATGAGACAGGTTGTTTATAGCGCTTTTGGAGTTTGGTTTAATCCAGATCAGTATCTGGAAGTACTCAGTATAGTATTAAGTATGACCATGTGAATGTGCCAGAGACTATGGGTCAAAGATAAATAGTGTAAGAGTGAAGAAAAGAAGCTCCAAGTAAATTCACAAGAGTACTTTTGTGGTAGGGACTTTAAAGCATGAAAGGCATCAATTGTGTGCCTGTTCGAGAATGAAAGAGGCGACAGAGCAGAGCAATTCTTTGAACTCCCAATACATTGAAGTGGATGAGGAAGATCTTTTCAACTTTCTGAATAGCTGCAGATTGGTCAAGGATAATGAGTGAATATCACCGGAAAGCCTGTATACATCACACGGTTAGAGATGAACTCTGCTTGGGTGCTTTTCTATTTACTGGAAACTGTATATTTGTCATATAGAAGATTAGGCGTTTTCATGCACTGTTGGAAGTTAGATGTCTATGATGATTTCCAGAACTTAACAAAAAAGTGGAGGTAGAGATTTTACTTTTTCTGGTAGGACCTTAGAGGAGGACTTTTAAAGAGGAGATTAATTAATCACTTATTTTTAAAAATGCAGAGTTGGCTTTTAATATCGTTGAGCAATAGTGGAGGATTCCCAGATGATTATGACTGATAGACTGTTGAAAGGAATGCGTGTGTAATTATCATGTTGAGATGAAGAGTTATATCCTATGTGGAGTAGATGTATGACATCTAAATCTACATTACAGTGAAATACAGCAGCAAATAGGGCAGTGAATGCCCTGAAAGGGTTGTTTTGTTGAGATAGTTGAGATTTTGCCACGTAGCGCATTTTAGGGAAGGACAGCGGATGTTGTCACTAGTTGAAAATATAGTTTACTGAGTCTCACAAAATATTTATTGGATGATTTGAGTGAACTATACAGCATAAAGATATAGCTGGCACTTTTCTTTCATTTGATTGTCTGTTTTGTGGGCCCTGAGGTCGAATAGTATTAGTGTGTTTGGGCTAGAGAGAGAAGTTGTGGACTCATTTGCATTCAAGCCAGATGAACTTGTGCATCGAATAAAAGATTTCAACTGGTATCGATTTGCCATTTCTATTATTGGAGCTTATTTACTTTTTTAAAAATTTTTTTATTGAAGTCCAAAAATTGTGATACATTAAATCTATTAAAACCAATGCATCCATAAAAAGAGATTACCTTTAGGCAAACATAAAATTTCCTAAAGTTCATAGATAATACATAAAGCACTAAGAAGTCAGGGACAAATACAAAAAACAGACAGAATAGTTTTTTAACCACATACATAAGGCAAAGACTTCTCCTAATCTTAATCAAAATACGTAGCCCACATTTTTGCCAACTTCCAAAGACCACCCACACGTAGTGCATAAGTGTGTTCACTTCTTCTAACTGTTTTTATCTTATGGGCCCACTCCAGGACAGAAGGAATCGAATCGGTGCGCCACCTTTGCAATAAAAGTGATCTAGCTACTGCCATTGCAAAATATAAAAATGTAACCAACTGGTCAGGAAGGAGAAGGTCTGGATCAAAACCAATAACAATTAACAAATCCTTCACTACTAATTGAATACCACATTCAGTTTCCAAATAACAAAAAATCTCCTCCCAGAACTTCTGAATCCTAGGGCATTGCAACATAATATGCAACCAATTAGCTGAAGGATGATTAATACAGCGAAAGCAGTGCGGTGAATGATTGGCATACATTTTCGAAAGGGAAAGAGAGGTTTGATAAAGTTGCCATTTACTAAAAAACAACATCCTTTACCAATTTGTACCTCTAAGCGTACTGAAATTAAGTTTATTGATAGCTGACTACAAATTAGCAGAGATTTCTAGGTCTTCATAATCCATTCATTTTTAATAGCCTTCTGCCCAAGATCCTGGCCCCTAACTGAAGATAAACACTTTTTCCATGCCCCAGGTTTTCTGCCAGATGCATCCTCTAAAAGTTAATTGGCTAGCTGGTGTTGTTCGCTAATTTGGGAAACATCTAGCTCAGCAAGAAATTTATGGAAGATGTTATATGACCCCAGAAGAATAAAATCATTGACAATCAAAAGCGCCATTTCGGTCGTAGTCAACCATCTTCCATTCCTCAGAAAATCTGAGACATTACGAAATCCTGCCGAAACCCACTTTAAAGTGAGTTCTGAGGAATGTGTGATCCCTGCTAGTGGTAGAATGTCAGATAGTAAAGTGGCTGAATTGATTACAGGAATGGAATATCTTTTATAAAGCGCCTGTCGTTTTTTAAAAAGCCAGTGAAGACACTTATAACGGACCCGCTTAGGGGACCTGAAAATTGACAAAGGGGAGTGGATCTGACTTTCCCTACACATTAAATCCATGAAACTATTAATAAAAAGGTTTGACTGCGGTTGAGTTTTGAATCTAGATAAATACTGTGAAAAATAAGCATAGTAATGATCCCTGAGATTCGGAAAAGCTAGACCTCCTTGTTCCAGTTCTTCATATAAAGTGCTAAGTGCAATACGTGATGCTTTTTTTGCCCAAAGAAAAGCTGTAAACATAGACTCTACTTGGGTGAAACAGGAACCTGATAAAATACATGGGATGGTTGAAAACAGAAAATTAAACAGAGGAATAACAGACATTTTAATCAAGGCGACCCGACCTAAAATAGATAGAGGTAGAGAGTTCCAGCATAAAAACAAGGCTTGAGTTTTTCGAAGGAGCGGTGCAAGATTCAGATGATATAAGTCGGAAACTCTTTCGGAGAAATATACCCCAAGATATCTCTTAGGTTTGGTGTTGGCTCAAGAAACGATATTGGGGTGTAGATCCAAGCTTGCCCCACCACATTGTAAAATTTCGGTTTTCCTTTTATTAATGCGATACCCACCTAAGGCCTCAAAGTCCTCAAACACCTGGAAGACTTTAGCCTGAACCTCTATCTCAGGTTTGATAATAAGCATGATATCGTCAGCGTATAATTTCAATTTCGCCATAGATGGTATTGGGGGACGGATATCAGCACAGTTCCTAATTGCTATCACCAAAGGTTCGATAAAGAAAGCAAACAAGACCGGCGATAAAGGGCACCCTTGCCTTGTGCCCCGTTTTACTTTAACCTGCCCGGCCACCAAAGTGTTGATAATTACATTGGCTTCAGCGTTATTATATAGATTATGAATCAGGGCCGTGACTTTTGAGGAAATACCAAAGTAACCTAAAATCATAAACAATGTCTCCCACACAACAAGGTCAAACACCTTCTTAGCGTCTAGTAGAAGGACTAATGCGGGTATCCTCTGCGTATCGAAATAGTCCAACGCCTCAGTTAAATAATGTGTTTTGGTGGCTAACTGTCTACCAGCAAACCGTTCTGGTCCGAATGGATCAATTGCGCCGCGTGTTGATTAAACCGAAGTGATAACAATTTGGTGACAATTTTATAGTCTGAGTTTAACAACGTTATCGGGCGATAAGAGTTCGGATCCTCGCTGTTCTTACCTTTTTTCAGAAAGCTGACTATGTTGCCTTGTCTAAAGGACTCTGGTATTTCCCCCCCTCCAGAATGGAATTTACTAAACGAAGAAAAAAGTCCGCAACTGAACTAAAAAAGACTTTTAAAAATTCAGGCGGAAACCCATCCGGGCCACAGGCCTTGCCATTTGGCAGATTCTTAATGACCCCCTCCAGCTCTTCCATGGTGAAGGGGCTTGCCATAGAAAGTTTTTCTAAATCCGAGAGTGTCGGTGGGCTATTATTCTGCAAAAATCCTTCTAGCAAATTCATATCCAAAATCTGATAGATGGACTCATAGTGCTTTAGCATTATTTCCCAAATTTTGACTGGGTCATCTATACGCAAGGCGGTTGAGGGGCATTTCAACACATTGATCTGATTTGAAGCAGCCTGCTCCCTAGCCTGCCAAGCTAAAAACATACCTGTAAAATTACTATCCTTATATGTTTTTTGGCGATATTGTTGGAAGGAGGCTTCACTCTGAGTGTAATAATTGGCACTGAGTTCACGTTTAGCCTGATCCAGCTGACTCTGGTTAAACACAGAGGGGTTGTTAAGAAATGCAGAGTAAGACACTTGGATCTTCTGCTCCAAGATTCTCTTATCTTCCCTGACTTTTTTAACAATTTCTGCATCTTTTCCAATAATTAACCCCCGAATGAAGGCCTTAAGAGTATCCCAGACCAAACTCAGAGGTGCGGACTCACTATTTGTGATAGAAATTCCTTGATCTCTGTCCCCATAAAACCCACCCAGTCCTATTCATTAAAATATTGTCTATTCAGCAACCATTGCTTAGGGGACCTAATGGAGTTTCCTAAATGTAGCTCAAGCACCAACATGGCATGATCAGAGAATCCGTTATATAAGAATCCCTGCTGGCTAAAGCACAAACTCTGTGAAACCAGAAAAAAATCAATGCGTGATGAAGAACGAAATCTACCTGACCAACAAGTATACGGAGCCCAATTCACAGAGAAAAATCCTAATTTTAAGACTTTCGGTATTCACAGAAGGCATTTAGGAGTCCTAAAGTTAGGACTCCTAACTTCTGTGAATACCGAAGTGAGTAAGTGTCTTATGTGAATACCAAAATGAGTAAGTGCCTTCTGTGAATACGAAAATGGTAGTAAGTTTAGGATTTTGTCTTAAGTTAGTTCTGTGAATCGGGCCCACGCTATTTTGGTTGGACAGGCCACGCGCCATGGATCCTGTAGGTCCAAGGTTACTGCATAGTGTTGCAAGGTTCTTAGGGTTTTAGGTTTCAACTGCTTTTTAGTCCGTACTGACGAGTCTAATTTAGGATTCATTAAAACATTAAAATCGCCCTCCAAAATCAGCTCCCCAGGTACCTGAATTAGGGACTGAAACAGATCCTCCTAGACCTTACAGTTATCCTCAACTGGGGCATATATGCTGACAAAGGTTATCGGTCTCTGTCTTTGTCTGAGAGAGCAGGTAACCCAACACCAATGACCATGCAGATCTTTATCAAAATTAACAACCTCTGCCTGAAGTCTTTTACTTAAAAATATTGCTGTCCCTCTATGGGAAGTGGAAGACGATGAGAATCCCCTATTAGCTGCCCAGGACCTGAACATAGGAAAATCAGGCAGCTTTGCAGATGGTATATGGGTCTCTTGTAAAGAAATCACTGCCGGGTTTTCTGTTTTGATCCATGATTTCATTGCCCGCATTTTCTTTTTATTATTGAGACCATTAACATTAAAAGAAACCACTTTCAGCTGTTCTTTACTAGCCATAGTTAAAACCTAACCAAGGCTTAAACCCCTTAAACATCTTACCCAGAGTCAAACTAACAAACGTATGTATAAGACCAGAATGAATTCAATAAAAAAAGGACTTCGTGATTTCCCCCTTATGCTCTCAACCAACCCCTTGTGACTCCTCCCCCCAAAATGTGGAAAACCCCCCACCAACCACATTTCACCCCCATCTAACCTGGGTGTCATGTAATTACACCCGAGTGATCTCACCCCTGACACCCCCAGCAATGCTGAAAATTACCATCTATTAATTACACATGCAAACAATAAGGGTGGGCGTAGTGGGCATAGTGGGGCTACGTGAAGCAGCACGTAGTGTGCCCAAATCTACGCACACTACGTGCTTCGCGTAGCCCCACTACGCGCCACCCGCCTCCCGCCCGCCCTCCTTTTAAATCAAACCCCCGCATTTACAATAAATACTAAATTAAAGAAACTTACCTGAAACGCGGCGTCTCCGGGGCTCCCTCTTCCATTTCAAACTTCTTCTGACAAATGCGCATGCGCGGAAGCCCGCGCATGCGCATTTCTTACGAGAAATGCGCATGCGCGGGCGTCCGCGCATGCGCATTTGTCAGAAGTAGTTTGAAATGGAAGAGGGAGCCCCGGAGACGCCGCGTTTCAGGTAAGTTTCTTTAATTTAGTATTTATTGTAAATGCGGGGGTTTGATTTAAAAGGAGGGCGGGCGGGAGGCGGGTGGCAGCGGCAGGCAGCTACGCTTCGCCCTGGGTGTGCGTAGCGCTAGCCTGCTTCGCCTACTTCGAAAACTGCGAAGCAGGCAGCGCTACGTACACTACGTGGGCGAAGCGTAGTGTCTCGCCCAGGGTTAGCAAACAAGCATGCGCTGTAAGGATACAGCCCCTACTATGATCAAATAGCAACTTAACAATCAACATAACCTTGACTGGGCCTTTCACTGAGAGAAGCAAAAGGTAAGCATGGCTTAACCCACCTAGCCCCCCAGTTTTTTTTACAAATGCAGCATCTCCTTCTAAGCCCCAGAGCCCTGCAAGATCTCTTTTAATAATTCCTGGGCTTCATCCAGATCGGAAAACATGAAAAATTTGCCCTTAAGCAAGACCCTCAGTTTGGACTGTTGGTCGATGGATGCTTGCTCCCCATTAGCTTTAAATAGATGGAGGATCTTCACAAATTCCTTTCTCCTACGCGCCGCCACAGCAGTCATATTGGGAAAAATGCGACATTTTACAGTCTCGTTCACTACAAATTGTCTCTGTTGGATAGCTTTAGACAGTATCCTCTCTTTTACATGATAGTCTGCAAAGTTTAACAGTATCGTGCGTGGCAACGTAGAATTCGGAAACGGGCGGGCAGGAACACGATGGGCCCTGGTGATGGTGAGATTGCCTTCGAACTCTGGGATGACCCTTTGTTTGATAAATGAGTTGACCCACTGCAAGGTTTGGGAGCCCTCAATTCCTTCCGGACTTCCCACTATCCAGAGATTGGACCTCTGAGAGGGATTATCTAGCTCCTCCAGTTTGTTCTCAAGGGCATACTAGCTTTTAATCGCCGCTTTGGTTTCTCCCATTACGATAGTCATCTGGTGCTCTAAGGCTGAAATCCTGGCTTCTGCCTCATGAAGTTTAACTGGTAGGGTTGACATTGTGCTTTCAATTTTCTCTAGTCGTTGATGAAGAGAGGCAAGTTCAGCTTTCTGAGTCCTTTTCAACTCACGGACTTCCTCCAGAATTAAGTTTAGCATATCTTTGACACTCATCTGAAATTCACCAACTGTCTCCATATTTGGGCTAGAATTAACATGGGGAGGGTCCGCAACAGAAGATAGAATCCCATCGGGAGACATCAAACCAGTCAAAGGTACCAGCTCTTGTAGGGGAACCTGAAACTGTGTTGGAGACTCTGCTTGGGAAGTCGACGATGTACCGGGGGCAATGGAGGCGATGACAGCCTGTCCAGGTACTTCAGATATTTCCGAGGTTCCTGGATGCCCCACTTGTCTCCTTTTCTGAGTGGTCAACAGAGTTAAAGATGTTGTCTCATCCTGATTGGGTATTTGTCCCCGTGATGTCTCCGTGGTTGTAATAAGACCAGTTTTCAGATTAGCTTGCAAATTTACCTGACTCGTAGGGGTCAAGTCTACTGCTGGTACTAAAACTGATGGGAATATGATGCCAGACGGTTCCTTAGAGAGTTTCAGGGCTGAGCTAGAGCCATTGCAGTGTTGCTTTTTTCAGAAATAATGCAAATTGTTTTGCTTCTTTTGTCACTTTCGCCTTTTTAAGACCTTCGGACCCTGAATTATCCTGTGGAGATGTTCCGGGCATAGCTATAGCTGCGTTCTTATCAGTCACACCCACCGTGCCCGCCTAATCCGAAGATGCGACAAAGGGTAGATCCTCTTCCTCTGAACTCTCAAGTGCAGAGTCAAGTTCAAACAGATTGGGGGCAATCTCCTTACAGGCCAATCGTGCTGCCTCTTTTGCCTCCTTAGCCTGAGCTCGGCGAGTTTTAACCTTAAGGTGGGCGTTGAGCAGTTTTTCCATTCTGGCCACAGTTCCACCGGAGCTCCTCCTTACCACTCCTTGCCGCTCCTTACAACTCCCCGAGATAGTTTTGAGGGCGCTTATAGATTTATGCTTCTTTTATTCATACCAATTCTCTCAGAATGAGCCATAAGTTCATAAAGCTCACACAAAATTTCTCCCAGGATGCAGTGTGGAGTTGAAACAGACGTACTGCAAGCTGAAAAAAAGGTGGAGGACACACCTTGTGGGGGCGGAAATAATGGAGCAAGAATCTATCCTGCTTTCCGTCTACAGCAGGCCATGCAGGATGCCAAGGATGCAAAGGTCACTTTCACCACTTACTGCCCCCTTATCAACTCGACCTCGGCTAAACAGTCACCACATGTGTCAGCGGGGGCCCACAGCCTATGCCCAGATTCGGTACTGTGCGGTTCCAATAAGTGACAGTGCCCGCACATCAAAGCGGCCGCCCCCATCATTGCCTCTTTCGCCTCTTTCTCCTTACCTGCGGCGGGCTCCGTCCAAACCTGCCAAGGGAGCAAAAACGCTTCCGTCAGAACATCCTCCGGTGTTTAAAGCAGAGGAAAAAACACCGCCGCAGGAAAAAGAAGAAATGCTCCGCTTCGCTGCTTAGTCCCAGGCCCAGCCACAAATCGCAATCATTCCGCAGGACCAGAGGAGCGAGAACGCCAGCCTGCCGCACGCCCAGAACGATCCACCATTGCTGGCAGCGGGCCGAGATCACCTGTGGCTACACGGCGTGGTACTCCGCAGCCATCCGGTCTAACAACGCTGATACTCAGGAGCTTATTTACTTGTTGAAAACTGAAATGTTGAGGCTTTGAACTTAAGTCTATATTTAGGTAGATTGGTGAGAAATTAATAGATCTAAAAAAACAAGAGAGGTGCAGTAAACCTGTGCCACAAGCAATGTCAAGAACATACTAAAGAACATGTGTGTTCAGGAATGAATTTAGTGCTTTAGATGCAGCTGCTACAACACCTCGTGAGACACATCTTCAGCGCATGTCTGAATGTATGTGCCACTCAGAACACTCTGGCATCTCTGCACGTGTGTTCACTCACTGGTGTGTTTAACAAGCTGCCTAGAGCATAAGGCATCAAGGGAGGTGGACTCTGGAAGTCAGTGTGAAACAAACAATGTCAAACTTGGACTTCTTTGATTATGACTGCTGCAACCTTTTGGAAATGTTACATAGACAAGTGTTATATTCAGCCTTTCCCAAGATGGTGGTCTGCCGTTATGATGCCATTTCAGGCTCTTAATCTAAGATGAAGCAGAGCCTTTTCCTCTGATGTCAGTTTCTATTTCAATTGTGTACAAGTGTGGCATTCAAGATTTGTAACATTAAACCCTTATTTTTGAATTGTGTTCAGTGACCCTTCTTGCTATTATTTATGTC
Organism: Triturus cristatus; assembly: GCF_964204655.1. Classification (NCBI taxonomy): domain Eukaryota; kingdom Metazoa; phylum Chordata; class Amphibia; order Caudata; family Salamandridae; genus Triturus; species Triturus cristatus. Next base: position 906,036,534 of record NC_140590.1, on the reverse strand, counting down.
CCAAATATTTGCTTCTAGCAGCTGTATCTTCTACTTGAATTCTACTCTGCGGATTCTTATTTGCTGCTCACAACAATAGTTTACTGCCTGGCTGATTTCTTGACTAATAATCTTCATCTTCAATTAGGATGGCGGTCAGAGTGGGCAGCAAGATCTTGGCATGCATGGGCCCCTTTGCAGTTGCAAGTATCAAAAGACCTCAGGATTTCTTTCTTTCTTCAAGGAGGAGCTGAACTGATGCCACACCAATAGTGCTGGACCTAGGTGGCACCTCTTGGCAATCAAGAACTCACTTCATCAGAGGCCAGCAGGACTCGCACAGATCCATTTGCAGGTTCAGCTAGGTAGTTGCCGAGGGGCCTCCTGTAGCTCAGTTCAGGAGGTCAGTCAGCTGACCCTTGTAGTCATGGGATGAGGGGTGCAGGTCCAATCTTCCTTCTCAGCAAGTAGGGCTGCCCTAAAGTAGCAGATCAGCCAGGCGTCTTTCTTCTGTAGTATTTACAGATCTAGGGGAGCACTGAAGAGTGGGTCTGAGGGTCTTCTTTTAACCTGATGCCCACTTTGAAGAGGGAGAGGCTTCTGGAGTTTCCCCCTACAGAGACATCTGGATTTCCTGCCTCCCTGCCCTGGTCCCATTTTTGTCTGGGGGCACAATAGGTTTTTGTGAAGTCATTTGTGTGTGTGTACAGGAGCGTTACTCTGCATTGCTCCTTAGACCAGCCTGCGCCCGGAGAGCTCCTGCGGACCCTTCACGCCAGTCATGCCAGTGTGTGTGTACTGAGGCAGTGTCACCATTCTCAGTGTTCCTCAGGAGCAGTACCCTCAAGAGGCCCACCTTCTGGCAGTTCTGACTCTGAAAGAATATTCACAGAGGATCAGAATGGCCAGATGAGGGTTAGGGAATTAGGGAGGGTACTGCGGGGAGGGAGACCTAAAAGAAAAGAAGAGCACTTCAGGTTTAAAACATCAACTGACAATAATAGCTCAGTTTACATTTAAAAGATTATTTACTATAAGTTACCTGTAAAAGAATTGCAATATTCAAAATAAGTAGCACAACAACAAAAATCTCTGCCTTGCCTCTCAACAGACTGCAACAAACAACATCTGTCACTAAATTCAAAAGCAAACAGCCCTGCAAAAGAGAAATCCAATGAAGAACCAAAATATAAGTAAAATGCTTAATGTTGGACCTGGACCTCTGTGCAAGGTTATCTCCAAACATTTTGTCTTCACCCTCTTATTTTCTGAATGCATGTTTGTTGGCTTTTAGGGCTCTGTGCACTTTCGTACTGTTAATCAGTGCTGAAGTACTTGAGCTCTCTCTGTTAACCATGGTAAAATTGGTTTATGCCCAATTGCCATGTTACTTTATTATTAAATCTCTAGTAAAGTGGTAATAGATGTACCCGTTGCCTGTAAATTAAATGCTACTATGTGAATATTTGCTTCTAGCAGCTGTATCTTCTACTTGAATTCTACTCTGCGGATTCTTATTGTATGTATGTATTAGTTAGTCATAGACTGTGTCAGGTTGTGCATGAGTAACTATTTGAATGTGTTAGTGAATGGATTGGTGTGTCCATGTCTGTGTCAGTGTATGCATTGTTTAGACCCAGGGTGTCTTGGTGTGTGTATATGAGTGAGTCAGTGAGTTTGTAAGACAATGCATCAGTATGTCCATGGGTGTGTTAGTGTATATATTGGTAAGACCTGGGATGTATCAGAGTGTATAGAACTGAGTGAATGAGTATGTCAGTTAATAGATCAGTGTGTCAATGGGTGTGTCAGTGTGTGCATTAGTGAGCTGTAGAGTGTGTATGACTGAGTGAGTGAAAGGCAGATTATGCATCAGTGTGTCCATGAGTGTCAGTGTATCTATTTGTGAGACCTAGGGTGTGCCAGTCTGTGTATGAGTGAGTAGGTGAGTATGTCAGTGGATGCTTCCCTGTGTTTATTGATATGTCAGTGTATGTATTAAGTAGCCCTGGGTTGTATCGGGGTGTGTGGAAGTAAGTGTGAAAGTGTGTTACTGAATTCATTAGCAAATCCATGGGTGTGTCAGAGTATATAGTAGTTAGTCCTAGAATGTGTCACGGTGTTTATGACTAACTGCTTGAAAGTATTAGTAAATGGATTAGTGTGTCCATGGGAATGTCAGTGTATGTACCAGTTAGTCAAAGGGTGTCTCAGTGTGTATATGAGTGAGTCGCTGATTTTGTCAGAGAAGGCATCAGTGTGTGCATTGGTGTGTTAGTGTATATAATATTGAAAGCTAGGGTGTGTCAGAGTGTGTAGGACTAAGAGAGTCAGTATGTCAGTTAATATATCAGTGCGTCCATGGGTATGGCTAGGTATGCATTAGTGAGTTGCAGATTGTGTCACTGTGTGTATGACTGAATGAGTGAGTATGTCAGTTAGTGCATCAGTCTGTTCATGGGTGGGTCATTGTATGTATTAATGAGAGCTAGGGTGTGCCAGAGTCAGCATGACTGAGTCAGTGAGTATGCTAATTAATACATCAGTCTGTTTATGTGTGTATCACTGTACATATTAGTGACTTCTAGAGTGTCACTGTATGTATGACTGAGTAAGTGAATGCCAGTTAATTTATCGATGTGTGCAGGGGTGTCTCAGTGTTTCTATTAGTAGACCTAGGGTGCACTAGTGTGTCTATGAGTGAGTGAGTGAGTATGTCAGTTAATGCATCATTGTGTTCATGGGTGTGTTAGTGTATGTATTAGGGAGAGTTATGGTGTGTTAGAGTCAGTATGAGTGAGTCAGTGAGTGTGATACTTAATTCATCAGTATGTTTATGAATGTGTTGGTGTACGTATTAGTGAGTTCTAGAGTGTGTCACTGTATGTATGTCTGAGTGAGTGAATGTCTGTTTATGCATCAGTGTGTGCATGGGTGTGTCAGTGTACCTATTAGTGAGATATAGGGTGTGCCAGTGTGTGTATGACTGAGTGAGAGAGTATGTCAGTTAATGCATCAGTGTGTTCATGGGTGTCTCAGTATATGTATTAGGCAGTCCTAGGTTGTGTCTGGGTGTATAGAGGTAAGTGTGAGAATGTGTTAGTGAATGCATTAGTGAATCCATGAGTGTGTCAGACTATGTAGTAGATAGTCCTAGACTGTGACTATGTAGTACTTATTCCTAGAGTGCATCAGGGTGTTTAATATTCATTGTTAAATGTGTTAGTGAATGGATTGGTGTGTCCATGGGTGTGTCACTGTATGCATCAGTTAGTCCCAGAGTGCCTCAGTGTGTATATGAGTGAGTCAGTAATTTTGTCAGAGGATGCTTCAGTGTGTGCAAGGGTGTGTTAATGTATGCATTATTGAAACCCAGGGTATCTTTAAGTGTGTACCACTGAGTAAATGGGTATGTCAATTAATGCATCAGTGTGTTCAAGAGTCAGTCAGTGTGTGCATTAGTGAGTCCTAGAGTGTGTCAGTGGGTGTATAAGTGACCAGGTGAGTTTGTGATTGAATGCATTCATTTTTGCAAAGGTGTGTTACTGTATCCATCAGTGAGTCCCAGGGTGTTTGTTAATTTATCCATTTTATATTTTATAACAATTATATACACAATTGATTACCGAAATATCTTCAAAAATTGAACCCGTTGATCTGTTATAAATGAGAGATGGTAGAAATACATGTTATTAAAACATATTTAAAGGTTTCACAGTAAAGTTCAAATTACTGAAAAATAAATATTTATGTTAATATACAAGCAGTACACAACTGTAGCACTGTAAAACACATATATTTCTTCTCGACTAAACGGCTCCCTCGGCCCATCGCAGTCCGGATTCCGAGCCAACCACAGCACCGAGACCGCCCTCATCGCAGCCACCGACGACATCAGAACCCTGCTTGACAACGGGGAAACTACCGCCCTCATCCTCCTCGACCTATCGGCCGCATTCGACACAGTCTGCCACCGCACCCTAACGACCCGCCTCCACCGCGCCAGGATCCAAGGAAAGGCCCTGGATTGGATCACCTCCTTCCTCTCCAACAGAATGAATGAATGAATGAATGAAATAAATTTATAGTGCGCAACTAAAACCCGAAGGCATCAAGGCGCCTACCAAACAGATCAAAACCAGAAAACAAAACACCACTACAAGTATGACTTAACAAAAAGATGGGTTTTCAAGGCAGTTCTGAAAAGCTGTAAAGTGGGAAGAGACCTAAATTCGAGTGGGAGATCATTCCACCACTTAGGTGCCAGAAAGGAAAAGGCTTTGCCTCCCCATCTCACTTTCCGGATACGGGGAACCAGTAGGAGAAGTTTATTAGAGGAACGCAAGTTCCTGGAGGGGCTATAATGGGACGGAATAGCACCCACACCAGAAGAGCTACCCCTAGCCAGAGCCCTGTAGGTCATACACATGGTCTTAAAGAGTATGCGATCCTCTATAGGCAGCCAGTGTAACAATTTTCTGGCAGAGGTAGCCGAGGCATACCTAGGCAAATCAAGGACAAACCTAGCTGCTGCATTCTGGGCTACTTGCAAGCGCTGCAGCAGACGCATTGCAGTAGTCCAGCCGAGAACCGATAAGAGCAACAGCCACTTGTTTCCTTGCCTGTTGTGAGAGATAGTGTCTGATTTTTCACAATCTGTATATAATGCCCCAGCAGGCAGAGACCGTTCTATTAACTTGTTGACACATGTTAAGGTTAGGGTCGATCAAAACGCCTAGATTTTTGGCCGACGAGGTGGGGTCAGGGCACATTCCCAATGAATCAGGCCACCAATCATGTGACCAGACTTCTTCCTTTCCGCCAAACACCATCACCTCCGTCTTCTCCCCATTCAGTTTCAGTGAGTTGTGAATCATCCATTGTCCTACAGCCTCCATGCAAGATCTAAAGTTGGAGGCAGTTGACATAACTGACTGGGAGAGAGAGACGAGGATCTGTGTGTCATCTGCATAGGAGACTACCTCCATCCCAAAAGATCTTATAAGTCTGGCAAGGGGGGTCACATATATGTTAAAAAGGGTCGGGCTTAAAGCTGACCCCTGAGGGACCCCACATTGCACAGACAGGGATGGAGATAGGAACTCCCCCAACTTCACTCTTTGCTCTCTTTGACCAAGAAAAGAGGTCAATAAGCACAAAGCTGCTCCATTAACCCCAATCTCCCTCAGACGAGATGACAGGACTGAGGGAGATAGGGTATCAAAGGCTGCCGTAAGGTCCAGTAGGATAAGGAGGGCGGTCTGACCCCCATCTACCCGAGTGCGGATATTATCCAGCACTATGGTGAGGGCCGACTCGGTGCTATGTTCCCTCCTAAAACCATGCTGGGAATGATCGAGGCAGCCAGAGCTTTCTACAAAAGCTGCGAGATGTTTATTGAGATGAGTTTCTAACATCTTCGCAGGGGCAGGGAGCAGTGAGATGGGGCGGAAGTTTTTTAAGACCCCAGGATCAAGAGATGGTTTCTTGAGTAGGGGCTTCACTACAGCCCCTTTTCCATTGAGGAGGGAAGATACCCTCCCTTATGGCCCTATTCATGATGTCAACAAGGGGAGGCAAGAAGGTTTCCCTGCATTGCTTAAGAATCTTAAGGGGACAAATATCCAGAGGTGAACCAGACTTAGTATTAGTCAGGAGGATCTCTAAATCTTGCAAGGAGAGAAGAGGAAAGGATTCCAAATGTCCCCGAGAGGGATTATCCATTAGAGCAATGGGAACATGAGCCACATCCCTGAATACCGGGGGCTCAATGGTCGAAGTCCTCTGCAACTCCAAGGTGGAATAAATATCAGAGATCTTTGTCTGGAAAAAGACAGCTATACTGTCACAGAGTTGCTGCGAAGCAGTAACAGGGTCCGGAGTTTGAAGGGACATAAGGGAGTCCACTATCCTAAAAAACTCTTTAGGAGAGGAAAGAGAGGAGGAAAGGGCCGTAAAGTATTCCTGTTTAGCCCTTATCACTTCCTGCTTATACTTCCTCATCAAGATTCTATGGGCTTCCTTGTTCCTCCAATCCCAGCTAGAATGCCAGAGCCGCTCCCATCTCCTAACTTCCTGTCTGAGAGATCTTAGATGCTCCGAAAACCAAGGGGCAGAAGGCTTTTTTCTCGCTGAATAACGCACCCGGATAGGCGCCAACTCATCCAGTGCGTCAGTAACAGCCTTTTCAAATAGCGTTACCGCCCCCTGAACATTCTCCTCTTGAGAGACAGCCAGGCTAGAAACCCAAGGAGCAAAGGAGCTATCCGTAATTTTCTTAAAATCCCTACGGAGTTCCATCCTGCTAGGAGCTTTATTATGCCTGTTCATAGTTGGGCAAGACACCACAAATGGGACAGCCAGATGATCGGACCAAGAGAGAAAAAAGGGGTCCCTTACTCCCAACCTCTCATCGTTCGAAAAGATCCCGTCAAGCGTGTGACCCGCTCGATGGGTAATGCCTCTGACCAATTGCGTCAATCCACAGGCTGACATAACTTCCAGCAGGGAAAGAGTATCGGTAGACTCCAGAGATTCTAAGTGATAGTTTAGGTCTCCCAGAACCGTAAGGTTTTTGTGACCGAAATAGGGTTCTAAGATGTGGAGTAGCTGATGACCGAAGTCCCCTCTGGGACCAGGGGGACGATAGATCAAAATCCCATTGAAAATGGACTCATGAGCAGCCTTTAAAGAAAAGTACATAGCCTGAAAATTGTCTTTAGGGTCTGATAAAGATAAAGTGTGGCAGTAGAAAGTATCTTTATACAAAATCGCCAAACCTCCTCCAACGCGACCGATTCTATCCTGCCGAGACAGACAATAGCCCATAGGGACCGCTTCCACCAAATCAGGACCAGAGGAGTCCCTAGCCCATGTTTCCGTAACAAAGACCCATGAGGGTTTCCTGTCCAATACAAGCTCCTTAAAAGACGTATTGTTTTTTATTAATGAGCGAGCATTAATAAGAATGCAGTCTTCTCCCATCAGATTGCTTTCAACCATGGTGTTATGTGTTGACAGAAGGGAGATAGGGGGGAGGATCAAATCTCCCGATCCTACCAGTGAACAGCCACAACCCAAAGGAAGTACAAATTTATCCGGAGCGGTCTTATGGAAACATGGGAGTCTGGAGGGTTTTAGCCTAAGTAAGTCGCTCATAGAGTATGAACGGGATGTAAAACTTTCCCTGTACTGACCTGATGTCCAGCCGGACAGCCCGTCCTCAGCGCGGACGGGCGCAGACGGGCTGGACTCTGGCGTGACTCCGGCGTCACTGTGGCGCTCACGCTGCGCGCTAACGCTGCGCGTCATAATGACCAGTACAAATAGGGCTCCGCCCCAATCACCTGACTGCTAGAGCGCCAGAGAAGAAGAGAGCTTCCCTGAAACCAACCAACCCAAAATGGCGCCCAATACGATCCAAACGCGAGGGCCAGAGCCGCCAAAAAGCGGTGGGGGACACAATTACAGTGCAGCAGTGCGGAGGGTGAGTAAAACAGGGGAAAAGGACCTAGGCTAACCTAAAAAGAACAAAAATACAAAACAGGGGATTTTAAAAATTGCAAACACGTCTTGAAGTAGGCACAACGCGCGATGGTGTAGAACCTGGTAAAGTGATCCTACCTCAGTCCACACTTATAGAGCTCTGTCCACGGACTGCCTCCGCCCCAATCACCTGACTGCTAGAGCGCCAGGGAAGAAGAGAGCTTCCCTGAAACCAACCAACCCAAAATGGCGCCCGATACGATCCAAACGCGAGGGCCAGAGCCGCCAAAAAGCGGTGGGGGACACAATTACAGTGCAGCAGTGCGGAGGGTGAGTAAAACAGGGGAAAAGGACCTAGGCTAACCTAAAAAGAACAAAAATACAAAACAGGGGATTTTAAAAATTGCAAACACGTCTTGAAGTAGGCACAACGCGCGATGGTGTAGAACCTGGTAAAGTGATCCTACCTCAGTCCACACTTATAGAGCTCTGTCCACGGACTGCCTCCGCCCCAATCACCTGACTGCTAGAGCGCCAGGGAAGAAGAGAGCTTCCCTGAAACCAACCAACCCAAAATGGCGCCCAATACGATCCAAACGCGAGGGCCAGAGCCGCCAAAAAGCGGTGGGGGACACAATTACAGTGCAGCAGTGCGGAGGGTGAGTAAAACAGGGGAAAAGGACCTAGGCTAACCTAAAAACAACAAAAATACAAAACAGGGGATTTTAAAAATTGCAAACACGTCTTGAAGTAGGCACAACGTGCGATGGTGTAGAACCTGGTAAAGTGATCCTACCTCAGTCCACACTTGTAGAGCTCTGTCCACGGACTGCCTCCGCCCCAATCACCTGACTGCTAGAGCGCCAGGGAAGAAGAAAGCTTCCCTGAAACCAACCAACCCAAAATGGCGCCCAATACGATCCAAACGCGAGGGCCAGAGCCGCCAAAAAGCGGTGGGGGACACAATTACAGTGCAGCAGTGCGGAGGGTGAGTAAAACAGGGGAAAAGGACCTAGGCTAACCTAAAAACAACAAAAATACAAAACAGGGGATTTTAAAAATTGCAAACACGTCTTGAAGTAGGCACAACGCGCGATGGTGTAGAACCTGGTAAAGTGATCCTACCTCAGTCCACACTTATAGAGCTCTGTCCACGGACTGCCTCCGCCCAAATCACCTGACTGCTAGAGCGCCAGGGAAGAAGAGAGCTTCCCTGAAACCAACCAACCCAAAATGGCGCCCAATACGATCCAAACGCGAGGGCCAGAGCCGCCAAAAAGCGGTGGGGGACACAATTACAGTGCAGCAGTGCGGAGGGTGAGTAAAACAGGGGAAAAGGACCTAGGCTAACCTAAAAACAACAAAAATACAAAACAGGGGATTTTAAAAATTGCAAACACGTCTTGAAGTAGGCACAACGCGCGATGGTGTAGAACCTGGTCCAGAACCCAGAGAGTCCGTCTCCCGCCCTTCCGCGCCGCAGCCACCAAGATCATCTGCGGCGTACCCCAAGGTTCCTCACTCAGCCCGCCCCTCTTCAATGTCTACATGAGCCCCCTCGCAGCCATAGCACGCAACCACGACCTCAACATCATCTCCTACACTGACGACACTCAGCTGATCCTCTCCCTCAACAAAGATCCCGCCACCGCCAAAACCAGCCTCCAGGAAGGAATGAAAGACGTCGCAGAATGGATAAAGCTCAGCCGTCTGAAACTGAACTCAGACAAGACGGAGGTCCTCATCCTTGGACAATCTCCCTCTGCCTGGGATGACTCCTGGTGGCCCTCGGCACTGGGCACCGCCCCCGAACCCACGGACCACGCACGCAACCTGGGCTTCATCCTGGACTCCTCCCTCACGATGACCAAGCAAGTCAACGCCGTATCATCTTCCTGCTTCTACACCCTTCGCATGCTCCATAAGATCTTTCGGTGGATCCCCACCGGAACCAGAAAGGCGGTCACCCAGGCCCTCGTCACCAGCCGACTAGACTACAGGAACGCCCTCTACGCTGGAACTACAGCCAAACTACAGAAAAGACTCCAGCACATACAGAACGCATCCGCACGACTCATCCTGGACATACCTCGACACAGCCACATCTCTGCCCACCTGAGAGACCTGCACTAGCTCCCCGTCAGCAAGAGGATCACGTTCAGGATCCTCACCCACGACACAAAGCTCTCCACAACATAGGCCCCGAATACCTCAACAATCGCCTCACGTTCTACACACCTACCCGCCAGCTCCGCTCCGCCAGCCTCGCCCTCGCCACCGTCCCTCGGATTCGGAGAACCACCACCAGAGGAAGATCGTTCTTCTACCTGGCTGCCAAGACGTGGAACTCCCTCACCACCCACCTACGACTTACCAAGGACCATCTCTCCTTCAGGAAGCACCTCAAGACCTGGCTCTTCGAGCAGTAGCAGCTCCCCCCCCCGCAGCACCTTGAAACCCTCATGGGTGAGTAGCGCGCTCTATAAATGTTCATGATTGATTGATTGATTAAACATATCATTTTCTGTGTTCTATTGTTCTCAGCCTCTATACTTGTACATTGTACACAATGTGCTAAATAAATAATCTTCATTGAAAAATGGATACAAAACAATCTAGATTGTAGAAAAAAACAGAACTACAAATAAGTCATACTATGCATTACACTCACTTAATAAGTTATTCTAGCTAGAGGTATTCAACTAATATAAATGAATATATCCAAAAAAAAAGAAAATGATATGATACTGAAATAGTCCATTAATCAAAATGGATGTAATGCGTGTTCAAATTTCAGACTCAATTTTGAAGAAATCACCCCTGGTGGGCCGAATGATATCTTATATTTTGACACAAAAGAGTCACCCGAGATTTAATTTTCCAATTATATTATAGGAAGGTGGAATCTGACTGCATGGTTACCCCCACTTTTTGTTGGTTTTCGACTTAGTCTGACTGTGATCCTGCTAAACAGGACCCCATTCTATCTGCTTTCTCCCTAAATTGGTTGTTCATGTACTTTAGGTACACTCCACATTGGATTCTGGGGCACCCTTATCAGTCCCTAGTATATGGTATACTATGTACCCAGGGCATAGGTACCTCAGAGGCCTCTCAGGGGCTGCAGCATGTATTATGCCACCCCTGGAAGACCATTCAAAATGACACAACAGGTCTGTTACAGCAGCCTGTGTAATGTGGTGCATGCACCCCTACTTAGATATAGGTTCACTATATCTACTCCATATCACTGCACATATAAACCCATCAGTCACCCCTGTGGCAGGCCTTATCAATCCTGAAGGCAGGGTTCTGGGTTTTATGTGAGATGGTGCACCTGCGTGAGCAGAGCCCCTCTGCAGCCTTTGGAACCTCTACTCCGGGGTTGTTTGTGATGCAGCCAACCATATACTCTTAAGTGCATTATAACCTCGCGGTAAATGCTAACTTTAAAACGGCTGCATGGAAACATGTTGTGTTTGGTGTCAAACACCTTGGAATCATACCTCCACGCCAGTAACTGGTGTGGGAGGTATGATTCTACCCTCCTAGAGGGCGAAATATGACAATACCCGTAAACCGGTACCAGCTTTCTTGACCCTAGCATCACAAAATAGGTGCTGCCAGCCACAGGCCCTCCTGCTGCTGGACGAAATCCGGCAGGGGAAGGCTGGACAATAGGTTTCCTGTCACAGGGAGGTGTGACCACCTCCTATACAGGCTTTAGTGTATTGGGGCTGGGTGGGTGCACTCTGAGAGTGCTTTGATGTCTGCACTGGGGGCACATTTGGTGTGCCTGTGCATAGTCCAGCTCAAACCGGTTGTAGGAGCCATTTGCTCCTGCTCTGGTGCGAAACTGGACAAAGGACATGGGTGTAGCCACCCATCTGTCCTGACCCTCCCATAGGTGGGTCCCCAGAGTTTGTTGCACCTCTTCCTTGGGTATAAAGTAGGAACCACTGACTAGAGGACTTTAGATTTACCTGGACGAAACTCTGCTACAGAAACCAAGTACTTTGACTATCTACACTACGCTGGATGACTGAAGAATCTCCCTTGGAGTAAAGGAGGTACTCCCCTGCTAGGCAGGCACCTTAAATGCATCTGACTGGTTTGCATTTCCCGAGCTCCTGAGAACTCCGAAGATTTCTGCAACACAGGAGATGGGTTCACAAGTGTCCCCGAGGTTGACTAGTGCTCTCAGCAATCCTGAAACCCGCAGCCTTCGTGGGGACCGTGCAACCCGTACCCCTGTGCTCAGTGTCCATTTGCAGCAGCATATGCTTTTCGGTGATCTGTGAGGCTGTGCTTTGAGCTACTTGTAGTCCTGACCCAGAGCAATATTTCCACTGAAGATTTCTGGCCTACGCTCCACGAGTGTTTCGTGGGCTGGTATTTTGTGATTCAGCTCGAGGTCCCTTTGCGATCCATGGTCCGTCAACCTGTGGATCCCTGAGAAGAGAACTTTAACTTTAAGTGGGCTTTCCTGGTTTCTCCAGATGTGCCCTGACACTCCATAGCTTGGAGAGTCCACAGGACCTTGCTGGTCCTCACCGAAACATCTTTCCTCTGAGCACGTGGGTTGCAGTTACCAAGGCTTGTTTGTGTTCAATCCAGACACTGACCCCCCAGCACTCGACATCCTTCATGAGACAGCTCACCTCCAGACTTTGTTTGTCGTCGACATCTCCTGATCCCCGTGGCTGCAGAGTCAAGCTTCACCTCTTCTCACCTGAAACACCCGACATCGGTGGGCATTTGTCTATCGTGCCCCTGGTCACTGTGAAGTGACCCAGACTCTGTCCCCTCTGCTTTCAGGTTCTTCTCCACTCTGATCTAGGCTTGGATCAAACCAGACACTTCTCATCTTCCCGGCAGCAGCACTTCTTCGCATCACGCCATTGAAATCAACAATCGTTTCTGACACCACTTGACCCCTATGCACCCGGCTCTCCTGGGATAGGTAATACGGGTACCTTGGTACTCTCAAGGGTGCTGCCTTAGAACCTTCTATGTTCCGATGGGTTTGCTTGCAGTCCTCTCCTAAATGTCGTTAATCTTTAAAATTCCAACAGCGACTTTCCTATAGAGTTGTACGGAGCTCGCGTCTGCGTACTCACACTGCACCTGTCCTCCATGGGTCCCCTGTGTCACTACTTTGGGTGGTTCCTTGGAGTCCCAGCAATTTTACGTGCTCTAGGTACTGTGTCTAGTCAAGTTGTGGTTGTTATACCACTTTCTTAGTATATGGTTTGGTCTCCCCCTGGAGCTCACTGCGTATTGTGCTATTTACTGTTGTTCTAGTGCTTTAATATTGTGTGCCTTGTTCTCTAATCTCATAAAGAGGTCAGTAGAGAGTGTTTAGGAATAAATACATATATTTTATATATACCTTGTGTGGTTCTCCTTTCATTTGGTCATTCAGGAGGTTACAATCTGGTAAACCAAACTGCTTTACATTCCTGCGAGACTTAGCCTGAAGGCTGCTCTCCATAGCTACCACCAGGATAGCTTTCAATGAAGGTTGTTGCTAAGAATAAGGTTAACACACGAGGTAATAGTTGATAGAAGGTTTATTAGGAAATCAGAGTCAAAGGCATCAACCGTCTTCATTAGCCACGATCTCCCACTGCTCCTGAACATTCCCTCCACCCTCATTCTATGACTTCACATGTTCCATCCTTAACATTCCAGGCCAGATTACAACACATCCCCTTTACATGGGAAACATTAATTTAGGAAGCAGAATAAAACACAATGAAATATGACAAACTAAACAAAAAAATCAACCCCCCAATATTGCATGAGAGCATACCTACAAAAGAAAACTAATGTAACAATTCCACACTAATACATAAGGCAACATACAAAACATATATTCAGGAACCCAAATTAACATAACATTTTTCCCCCATCTCTACAAATATCAGTCATTGTAACACAAAATCATTGAATCTCCTTGGAATGCATTTTTCTCTTGCCGGACGCATCCCTACAGACACCGCACACTCACCTCCAAGAAGTCTGCCATGAGAATCCACACCACTTTCACCATTACCCTCATTGACCATTCCTTGATACTTCACCAATCTAGACATACTCCACATTGCGCCTGAATCAACTCTGACCACATTCTTTCTGATGGTCACAATGGTAAAGGGACCTATGAATGAGGACTCCCCTTTCAAACTATATCTTGGATTCTTCACCAGAACTTTATCCCCTACATTCCATTTCCTGTTTCTAACCCTCATCCTTGAATCATAATCAGCCTTGTACTTATGCTGATATTCTAAAATCCTCTCCCGGCATTTTTCCTTGCTCCTTTCAGGCCCAGCAAACACAGGCAACCATGAAGGATTAAGTTTTGACGTGGCCTTCCTACCCCTTAAAGCCTCAAATGGCGAGATTTGAGTAACTACATTAGGCGTGGTACGATGTGCCCACCACGTATCCCTTAAGACCTCACCAAATAAGACTCCAGAACTTAATGCCCGTTGAGCACAATCCTTCACAACTCTGTTCATTCTCTCCAACAGCCCATTAGCCTGTGGAGCATACAATGCCGTCTTTTGATGTACAATCCCAAAATCTTTGAGGAAATTCACCATTTCATGTGATACAAATTGTACACCATTATCCGTGACCAGAAACTTAGGCACCCCCTCAGAAAGGAAAACATCCTTTAAAAACTCCCAAACCACTTTCGTAGTCACTGAACACACACACTTTGTGACCACCCACTTAGAAGTATAGTCCACAAGCAGAATAACAAAACGTTCATAAGATGACAGCAGCTCAAAAGGACCAACAATATCCAAACCCAGCTTTGACCATACCACATCAGGAACAACCACCGGAGACAACGGAACCTTACTAATGACATGTGACTTGTCACTGATGGCACAAGACACACAATCCCTTACCACTTCCTCAACCATACGATCCATGCTTGGCCACCAATACCTTTCACGCACTCTGGCTTTCGTAAGACTCCGACCCAAATGGCCTTCATGACCTGTATTAACAATCCTTTCCCTGAACTCCACCAGAGGAATGACTCTTTCACCTCTCATGATATTACCCCCTGTAAAAGATAAATCATCTCTTACCAACCAATAAGTTTTCATCTCAGGATCCAGAATTTTATAATGAGGCCAACCATGAGTCACCCAACTCTTTAGTAACTCCAAGGTTTTGTCCTTTTTAACTCCATCAATCCAAGACTCCAAATACAGAGACGGCACCACCACCCAACATACTACATCACTTTCTCCCTCCCCACTCACCATGTTGATCGGTAACCTGGATAGACAATAAGCAGTCTTATTAGTGGAACCCGGTATGTACTGCACTACAAAGTTGTACTCTTGCAGCCCTTCACTCCATCGTTTAATCCTAGGAGTAATCTGTTCAGTATGCCTGCAAGAGAAAATTTGTACAAGCGGACGATGATCAGTCCTAACCAAAAATGGTATTCCCCACAGGTAAAATTTGAAATGCTGCACAGCCCAGAACACACTTAAAGCCTCTCTCTCTATACACGAATAGTTCACCTCAGCATCTCTAAGTGCTCTTGAAGCAAAAGCCACAGTCCTCTGCTCACCATCCACCTCTTGGGACAGAACAGCCCCTAACCCCTTAAGACTGGCATCTGTAGTCAGGATTGTTTTATTATTAACTTCAAAATGTCAAAGAGTGGGCATCTTCCCAATCTCCCCTTTAATGACTTCAAAAGCCTCCTGACATTCCACAGACCATACTAATTCCGATCCTTTCTTAAGTAGAGCCCTGATGGGTTCAGTTACACTCGCAAACCCTTTGACAAACTTAGAGTAAAACTCCGCAAGACCTAAAAATGATCTCATCTGTTCTTTGTCCTTAGGCACTGGAGCTCCTACCACACTCTGTGCAAGTTCAAGTTTAGGCTGAATTCCCTCACCCGAAATCACACGACCCAGGTAAGTAACCGACCGAACACCTATACGACATTTTCCTTTCTTCACAGTCAAACCCTTATCCCTGAGCCTCTCCAGAACCTCACACAAGGTCTTGTCATGTTCCCTTTCATCCTTACCATAAATCAGTATGTCGTCTTGGAAAAAAAAACAATATGTCCTTCACATCACCCAACACTTTTTTCATCACTCTCTGAAAACACGCCACTGCCGAAGCTAAACCAAAGGGCATTCTTAAAAACCTATAAGCCCCAAGTGGCGTCACAAACGAGGTAAGGTGCCCCGAGTCTTTATGCAACGGAATCTGGTGATATGCAGATGATAAATCCAACCCACTAAAAATACGCGCACCCTTGAGCAAACTCAATGACTCCGAGATATTCGGAAAGGGTTGCCTGTCCACCCAGATCCACTCATTCAGACTTCTCAAGTCCACACACATCCTGATCCCAGCACCTCCATCCTTTGAAGCCAAAACAATGGGTGCCAACCACTCTGAGGCTTCTATCTCTTCTATAACACCTAAATCTAGTAATTTGTTAAGCTCAGTCCTGAGAGGCCTCATCATCATGTTAGGTACCCTCCTTACCTTGTGAACACAAGGTGTAGCCCTGTCCTTGAGAATAATTTGGTGCTCAAACCCCTTGAGACAACCCAGCTTTTCCGTAAAAACCTCCGGAAATCTTCCAAAATATTCGTTATCATCACTCCCAATCACACTTCCACAATCATTTTCAACCAACATGACTTGGTCTCTGGGGTCTTTGGCATTGGGATTGAGCATGATCCCCAAATCCTTCTGATGCCTCCAACCTAACAGGTTATCACCCCGTTCAGCAACATACACAATGCCAACTGTGTGTCGTTCTTTGAATTTGATACTTGCCTCAATATAACCTAAGACATTAATTCTGGCACCACCATAGCTAACAGGGTTTATGTCCGGGGGAAGGAGTGTGACACTGTCCAGACCTACTACTTCATGCCATTGCCTATTACCAATCATCGTAAAGGGAGACCCTGAATCAGCCAGTACTAGAAAGTTATAACTATCCACCGAGATATTGCACTCTGGCATCGATAGTTTACCAGCATCCACACCACCACTCTCCTCATCAACACTTAATATTATGGTGCGTACCACTTCTGGCTTCTTCTCTACAACCCTGCTAGATTTGCATACATGTGCATAGTGACCTTTAACACCACACTTCATGCAAATAGAATCTTTAGCATAGCAGTGCGGATAATTTGAGAAATGACTCGTGCTGCACATCTGTAACATTTAACTTTAGGCAGTTCTCTATTACCTTTCTCCCCATCCCCCTTAGCAGAATGGGAACTCAACCGCTCATCACTGTCTTGCTTAGCAGGAAGACTCCTTGGAACTCCCCCAATTGTCTTCACATGAATGGTTTTGGACTTTTCAGACAATTTAACCTTGCCCACACATTCCAAATCCAACAAACTCTCTTCATGCGTTAGGGCATGAATGTCACTAGAGTTCGTTTTCTTCACCTCACCTTTTACATTCATCTCTTTCACCCAAGAAGAAGTATTTTCCATCCCTTCCACAATCGAAACTGCTTCCGTCAATGTTGGGTTTTTTGATAAGAGTTTTTCTTGCACACGTGTACTATTTGTACACCTTACAAGCTGGTCCCTAACCAAAGAATCAGAAAGGTCACCAAATTCACATGTTCTGGCTAAGGTCTTTAGAGAAGCAACATAACTCTTGGCCCGTTCATTGCTCCCTGTAAAAGATCCTCGTCGCCAGTGTTAAGAATAAGGTTCCCACACGAGGTAATAGTTGATAGAAGGTTTATTAGGAAATCAGAGTCAAAGGCATCAACCGTCTTCATTAGCCACGATCTCCCACTGCTCCTGAACATTCCCTCCACCCTCATTCTATGACTTCACATGTTCCATCCTTAACATTCCAGGCCAGATTACAACACTTGTCTTTAACCTAATCATCAAAAAGGGTTGTTTAGACTGGTGCAAGGTGCCCACTTTAACTAGTGGACAGCATATACCAGGCCAACTTCTCACAAATATAGCTCTCATGATTCTACTCAGCATGGTATCTATTGTCAGGCATACACAAAAATATGACGGGATTTCCCCACACACCACCAGGTGTCATGCTTCATCATAGGACAACTCACGCTCTCCAAAAATCTGGTTTGATGGAGAGCAGGCTTTTACCTGGAATTAGGGAGGCACTTATATCTAATAACGGACCCATGATCTAGATACACTAAAAACCAAGGTGACATCCTAAACAGACTTTTATATTACTATAAATGGATACCATGTTGAGTAAAATCATGAGCGATATATAATTGGAAAATTAAATCTCAGGTGACTCTTTTGTGCCAAAACATTGTGTTTGGAGGCCGGCTTACCCTTTAGGCCACATAGCCTCTAGTTTCCTGCCTTGGATACTTTCCAGGGGTGTATGTTTGTGAATTATATCTTACATACTGATCATACATATAAACCAACCACCGTATACTGCTCTTCAAATGCTAATCTTTCTTAAAACTTTGGTTGAAGAAAGAAGAGATATGAATTTGAAAGTTTGAACGGTATTTGTTTTTTGAAAGAGAGCTTGTTGTCGTTGCATTTTGTCCATCCAGTTGAAGTTTTTTAAAATACACAATGTAGTGTCCTGAAGTTATAATAAGTCCTTCATGTAAGATAATAGCCAGTGTTGTGTACGTTCTTCCAATAATTGAAATTTGTCCTGCATTGAGGTTTATAATTTTGGTTTCTGTTTTTGATTCATCAGCTCTGCATCATTGTAGCAGCAATATAATGTATTTTCCACTTCTCTGAATCAACAATATAGACATAAATCTGATCTACAATTTGAGCAGATCATATTTTGGTTTGCATTTTTGCCTATCAAAAGACACAGTTTCAGATTCTGGTAATGTTAAGTAGATAAATATTTTCAATATGATTTGAGTAGGCGATACAAAGGAGCAACCTTCACTATCATGGTTCCATGTGTAACTCATCCCAAATAATTCATCAATAGTAACTTCTTTTTCCACTTCCAAACTTCCAAGAATCACCATAATAAATTCTTGAGTGTCTTGTTGACTGTTTATAGAACATAATACAGATCCACTTAGCATGTCCACCACATCTCGAATACCTGAAGCAGAATGTACTACAGTCCTATAAGTACATAAACATTCCAGCAAAGTAAACAGATGAGAGCAGTTTCTGTTGTCTCCTTTATGTTGAATTTCATTTAAAAAAATGCGGTGAATGGAAGAGTACATTGAGAACCGCATTTGCATAGCAGTCAACACCATCACTGTTTTCCAGCTGAAAATCTACAATGCCACTATCACTTTTTTCATCTTAACACCTTCATCCTTATCTTTTTTTTGTTTTTGCATCTTTAGAGGAACATCCATTGACTGCTTACTAAGCTTCCACTCAGGACAGATTATTGGTTTCTCATAAATAGGATACTGTCCTAAGTGAGGAGCATATACACTTCTTAACTGATTGTATTCTTTAAAACAACTAGGGCCTCATGTAGGTAAATATAATTTACCGATTCTTAAATACCGAACTTTACCGAATCGGTATTTATGAATCGGAAAGTTATATGTAGGTAATAATTCGGTAATAATTACCGATTCGGTAACATTCGGTATTAAAGAATCGGAATTTACCGAATCGGTAAATACCGAGGTGGTATTTACCGAATCGGTAAATACCGAATCGGTATTTACAGAATCGGAAAAACGAAAACACATGACTGGATGAAACTGCCAATCCTGTGCAACCACACCCCACCCAACCAGGAAGTGGCCACACCCAGGCAGGTGCACACAATCAACAGACCCTGGAGAGGCTGGGAGTGTAGAGGAGAGGCAGGGAGCCAGTGCCTGATTGTGCAGCTCAAAACCACTATGTCCAGCCAGAGGACACAGAGAGATGGCGGGGAAAGGAGGAGGAAGCAGAAATTCAGCCCCAGGGAACTCCAGGTGCTAGTGGAGGAGGTGGTGAAACAGCACCAGAAGCTGTTTGGGAGGCAGTCCCTGCAAGTGCCAGAGTCAGAGAAGCGCAATATTTGGCTGGGAATCCAGGCGCAGGTCAATGCGGTTGGAGTGACCCCCAGGGACATTGAGGTCCTGAAAAAGCGCTGGTACGACCTGAGGATCGTCACAAAGAGGAAGATGGGGGAAATACAGAAGGAGGCCAGCCGGACAGGAGGTGGAATTAAAAGGGCACCTGCCCTCACCGGACTGGAGGAGCTGGTGGAGGCCACAATAGAGCACAAGAGCGTCGTGGGCCTTGGGGATTCCGACAGCTCTGCCAGAGCCGCCACCCAACAAGGTAAGACGAATGCACAGCAATGTAGCCCCCCCTACCCCTATCCCACATCCCCCATAGTGAAATGAGTATCCCACTCCAGTCCATGTGTTAGTGCAGACAGGCAATGCATTATGGGAGATGTAGTCAGGGAAACCCCAACCGTGAACTGAATAGCACAGAACAACAATGCATGGTACACACATTAGCCAAAAGGATGCAGGGGACAATGTGAGAGTGTTACATAAATTTATTGTGATGCTAGCAATGCAGGGCTTCAGGTACACTGAGCTGATGTTGCATTTCTGTCCACAGATGTAACATAGCGCAGGACTGCACATGCTACAGGAGAGAGGGCACACCGGCAAGACAGGTCAGCTCTGGCCAGCACAAGTTCCACCCAGGGAGCATTGCCACAGCCACCATCACCACTACCACAGCCACCATCACCACCACCACAGCCCGCATCACCACTACCACAGCCAGCATCACCTCAACCACAGCCAGCGTCACCTCTACCACAGCCAGCATCGCCACTCATGTTTGAGTCACCGGCCACATCACCGCCTGCATTTTTGAGGTCGAGGAGGCGTGCTGCTGCCAGGTTGCGAGCGTTAGACACCACATCTGACGACAGCAGGGGCCCGGAGCCAAACACTATGCCCCCGGGCCAAACACTATGCCCCAGGATGGGAGCCATGCCACTGTGCCCTCCACCTCACAGGGAGAACACACGGGTGCAAGACGGCGCCGCAGGTCGCGGGTGCAGAGTCCACCAGCAGACGTCGACAGCCATGGGGTCTTCTCGGGGCTCGAGGGCAACAAACAGGGCCTGCAAACAAAGGCAGTTATGTCAGTGCAGCGACATATGCGGGGACTGAAAACCACTTTTGCCAACATGGACAGGAACATCAGCACAATGGCAGTGGGGATGGGTGACATGGCAGCGGGCATTCAGGACATCTCCCAGTCCATCAAGCTGTTGTGCAGCTAATATGATGCTGACAGAGCTGCACGGCGCCGGGAACGGCAGAGGAGGGACAGTCACACCAGGACACTCAACCGGCTGGCAACTGCCACGTCACTACTCTGCCGGCGCTCTGTGTCTATGCAGGAGGGCCTGACACACTGCAGCAGCGGCGTGTCTCGGGGGATGGTGCAGGTCACAAGTGTACTTGAGGTGCTATTGACTAGTCAGGCGGCCACAACTGGTGCAGGGGATGCTGCTGAAAGCATCGACACCAGCAGCAGGAGCAGCATAACACCCCCGGTCCCAGATACCCGCAGGAGCAGCAGGCGGCTTGGGGCTGGCACTAGTGAGGAGGCTCAATCCGTGCCATCCCACACTGTAGCGCATGGACGCAAGCATTAATGCAGCACCGCATAGCCAAAGACTATTGGGTGACGTAACCCTGGACTTACTACTTGTACTTACACAATGTTGCCAGAATGGCATATTTTTGGTGTTGTGGCGTAGTGCTGCATTAAAACTACGTCATGACATACAACAACTGGCTGTGTCCCCTTACTTACTCAGAAATAGTTGCATGTGATCTCTGCCTGTCTCTCTCTCCCATCTGTTGCTGTTGGCACTCCAGCAGCGTTGGCCTCTGGCTGACCTGAATCATCCTCATTGTCCTCAAAATCTGTAAGTTCCACCTCTGTACCTCTCTTCGTGGCAAGGTTGTGCAGCATTGCACAAGTGGCAATGATCTTGCAACAGATGATGGGTGTGTACTGGCGTGCGACTCCGCTCTTGTGGAGGCAGCGGAACCTGCTCTTCAATAGTCCAAACGTGCGCTCCACCACGTTGCGTGTAGATTTGTGTGCCACGTTATATCGTCTCTCACTCTGGGTTGTTGGGTGTAGGTAGGGAGTGAGGATGAATGACCGCACGGCATATGCACTGTCGCCTAGGTGAGTAAAAGGGAACCATCAGTCACATGCCTCAATACACTATGATTTGCAAGTTTCATGGGGCGTCACTGTTACTTACCTAGCAGGTATCCCTCTCCAAATTCTCCGGCAAGCAGTCGTGTGTAGATCCCACTGTTCTGGAAGATGTAGGAGTCGTGGGTGCTCCCAGGAAACTTTGCAACAATATCAGTGATGATGTTCCCTGCATCGCAGATTACCTGCACATTGATGGAGTGGGTGGACTTTCTGTTCCTGTAGATGTGCTCAGTGGCAGCTGGTGGGCAGATTGGGATGTGTGTGCCATCAATACAGCCAATGACATGGGGGAACTGTGCCATGTGATAAAAGTCAGTTTTAGTTTTCTGCAGTTCAGCCTGTGTGTTTGGGAAGCTGATGTAGTGGTGCATTCTCTGCATCATGGCATCCAGGAACTTCCTGAAGAAACGGGACAGGCAACTCTGGGATACACGGCCCACCGCAGCTATCACTCCCTGGTAACTGCCAGATGCGAGTAGATGTAGGCTGCAGAGCACCTGCACATGTGGTGGTATGGCATGCGCCCTTCTTGTTGGCTGGTCCAGGAGTGGGTGCAGGTCCCTGATCAGGTCCATGATGGTTTGTAGGTGTAGCCTGTACCTTTCATGTATCTCTGCGTCAGTCTGTTGAAAGAGTGTGATGCGCTGTCTGTAGATGCGTTCCTCCCGTCTCCAAATCCTCAGACCTGCTGCCTGTAGACGTAGGCGCCTTGCAATGACATACAGAGCGGCCATGTTGTCCACGCTGTTGCATTTTGGGATTGCTTATATGCACTGTTGATGCTTACCACCTGCTTTCAATCTGTGTTAATTACCGACTCTTAATTACCGAATTTCATGGCTTTCTTAATTATCAAATTTACCTACATGTCTTTTTCAGTTTTACCACTTCATATTTACCACTTCATATTTACCACTTCATATTTACCACTTCATATTTACCGATTCAGTAAATATGTATTCGGTAAATATGAATCGGTATTTTAGAAATCGGTAAATATGAATCGGTATTTACCGCTTCATATTTACCGAAAACTGGTTTTTGGCCTTCTACATCTCACTTGACTAAATACCGGTCGGTAACGGCATATTTACCGAATTTCGGCCGTTAGCGATATTTAGCTACCTACAAAAGTTTTGTTCATCAAAATCAACCAGAACAAATGAGCCAATGTTCTAACTGGCAACAATGGTACATATGACATACCTTCTTTAAATACAGTATTTCCAATATTAATAATTAATAAAAGCTGCATATACACTTAAAGCTTGTGCTTTATGGATAGTTGCAGCATATGCTAGTGAGAATGGGGGCTGCTGGCACCGCACATATACATCTTTCACTAGGAAAAAAACCTACTGCGCATCGACCAATCTGATCAAATTTTATGTCCAAACATTCAACCTCATTCCTACTTGGAAAATTAATGAAATCAATAACTTTACCCATTGCACCATTTATTAATCCTCAACATTTGACTAAAGCCAAAAAATGACTCTACAGTATTTACACATATGTAAACACTTCTCTAATCCAGCAGTCATAGATACAGATTTTGCTAATGAATCCAGTTTTCCTTGACGTTTTTAATTTAGCACTATTGTTATTCCATGGTGTTCTATTTTGTCAATGGGTGTAACTTCGAAAATGTCTATCCTCTCCAGTTTCAGTGTTTCTTCATTAAAATTAGTGTACTCTTGAAGAGTAGGTATTAAATAAACTATTGATTTTCCTTCTTCAATCTTACTTTGATAGCTTTATTTCGGTCAGATGACCATAAAAGCACAGGTAAAATATATACAAGCATAAAATACATAAATAATTCAGAATTTGAGATAAAAAGTTATTAAACAGCAATTATCAAAGTGAAAACAATCAAAAGTACAATATACATATTTAATCTCTGGTAAGATGTAAAAACATTTATAGGGGTCCTAACGCCTTTAAAATCCGGTTGCGCATGTGCCAAACGTTGGTCAAAAATTTTGCCAATGCGAAAACAATTGGGCCAGAGAGATCAGTTTTTAAGATTCTGTACATTGGTGCGTATTCCCTACAACCCATGTTCCTTATCAAGGGGAGGAGCCAGTATTTGCGTGCTATTTTATAGGCAGGGCAGAAGAAAACCACGTGCAAATCAGTTTCTTCCATGGCGTCACAAGCCGGACACTGCTTTAGGGTGGGACCCGATGACCAGGTACTTGTGAAAAATCTGAACGGCAATGTGCCGTATCTCCATTGGAGGAACAGCTTCCTGGTGAGTACGGGGGAGATGGAATCCAACACCCTATCCAGTCTATAGACATCCTTGCTCTGCATGAACACAGAAGCTAGGGATCCTTCTGCCTGGGTAGCTTGAGCCCTGTCTAGTTTATATTCATGGTAAACCTTAGCCAGGGACCTTTTGGATATTTTCGGTGCAGCTCTCGCCGGGTCATTCCATAGGTCGGGGAGTCCTATTCCCACACAAATGGCTTGGATGTTTTTGACCCAGGGAATACTGAGCGCCATTGGTTCTTTCAAAAGTTCAGCCAATTCCGCCCTGTATTCTACGAGATCAATACTGCTCCACAGCCTACGCCAAAGTGCTAGAGGTCTCAGGCTTATTTCGTCAGCTAATGGTCGGAGGCCCAGATCTAGCCTCAAGGGGAGGAGCGGAGTACTGGGAGGGAGTGCGGCTATCTGTCTGATAAACTTGTTTTCCACTAATGACAGACTCTTACAAGATGTGTGGCCCCATATTTCCGCCCCATACATTATTGCTCCCCGAGCCTGGGCTTTATATATCTGGATCAATGCCCCCAATGGACGATATGATGAACCATTCATCATACGAGCAATACCCCCAGTGATCTGCGTGAGTTTGAGGCTTGCCCTGCTCTGGTGGGATCCCCAAGTCATGGTCTCGTTAATAGTCACACCAAGGTATTCAAAAGTAGTCACTCTCTCCAGCCGTCCAACACCCAATTTCGGATTTGGGCGAAGTTTTTGCCTCGGGTTCAGAACCATATATTTGGTTTTTGCCGCGTTAATTTCGAGCCCCCTATCGTTACAGAAGGCCACGAAGGAGTCAAGAATCCTCTGAATACCCATAGGGGTTTTGGATAGCAGCAGGGTGTCGTCCGCAAACATAATTGCGGGCACCCTGCTGCCATTCAATTTCGGGGCGTCAGTGTATTCAGTGGCATTCAAATGGGCGATTACCCCGTTGACAAAGAGGCAGAACAGGGTCGGTGCCAATACACAGCCCTGCCTTACCCCCCGGTCAACGGGGAATCTGTCGGTCAGTTCCCCCTCCCTCCCACACCTCACTCGGGCATAGTTGTTGTGATGCAATCTCTGTAAGATCAAGAGGATGTCCGGGGGGACGCCCATCTCTGCCAAGATGCTCCAAAGTTTCCCCCGGGGCACCAAATCAAAAGCGGCCCGTAAGTCCACAAAAATTGTGTACAAACTACCGCCCTCGATTTTTGCTACCCGCCAGTAGACCAGATTCAATCTAAAAACCTGGTCCACTGTGGATACCCCCCTCCTGAATCCCGCCTGGTAAGGGCTAAGGGCTCCCACCTCCTCAATCCAGTCCTGTAGCCTATTCAACATCACCCTACCAAACAGCTTCTGCGTCACGTCTATCAAGCTGATTGGTCTATAGTTGGCTGGGAGGAGAGGTGAGCCCTTTTTAAAGATGGGGACCACCTCAGCCCCCAGCCAAGTACTAGGGATCTCCATACCACCAATAACTCCATTGAAGAGGGCGGTAAGATAAGGGGCCCATACAACAGGTTCCTGCTTAAACATATCCCCTGGTAGTCCGTCCAGTCCCGGCGCCTTTCCAGGGGCAAGTCCTGAAATGGCAGCAATCACTTCGCCGAGCGTTATCAGCTCCCCTTCATAGACCGGGAAGTCTACCGCATCAGCAACAGGGGATTCTTCCGCGTCAGGGCTATATAGAGTCTGAAAGTGAGCCTGCCATACCCTAGGAGCAATATTCGGCTCTAGTGCCGATTTTAAGTTCCCCGACCCCCCATTCACAATCCTCCAGAACAACCGATGGTCTTGGGTTGCTAGTGCCTTAGTGAGTTTTTCCCACTGTTCTTCCTCCCATTCTGCCTTAGCGTGGGCAGTGAGTTTCTTATAAACTCGCCTGCTTTGTTTTAGAGTATCCCCACCAAGACCCTCCTTGATTAGTTTGAGGAGCTCTGTTTTTGCCCTTCTGCAGGCCAGGTTATACCATAGTGTTTTTCCTGGACGC
The DNA here is from genome assembly GCF_964204655.1 of Triturus cristatus. NCBI lineage: Eukaryota > Metazoa > Chordata > Amphibia > Caudata > Salamandridae > Triturus > Triturus cristatus. The sequence goes on along the minus strand of NC_140590.1, from coordinate 906,010,566 downwards.
CCCCCTTTTGCCTTTCGCGGGCTACAAGTGAGATGGGGTCCCGCAGCTTTTATAAGTTCCTCATGGGCTTTGAATAATTTACCCTGGGAGTCTTTGTTGAATGGTTCGGCGTCCAAGCAACCCACAGTTTCCAAAATGGGAATTATCCCATCATAGAGCCTAGGGAGTTTATTCTTGCTCGTGGCCAAGTGCTCCCACCTGATCCTTCTGCGGTTGTTGTCAAGGAGAAGTACAGGGGTATTTTCTACCACATTATTCAGAGGAGCTTGGGGGCCAGGATGGACAAGGTCGAGCTCAAGTGCATTATGGTCACTATCGGACCTTTCCATCACCCTGAAGTCCTGGATTGTCGGCCACTTCACTATTTGGGCCAAGACATAATCCAGGCGGGACTCTCTACCCAGCCTGTTGTAGGTGGTTTTACTGGGTATGTCAGATTTTATTCGCCCATTACAAGCTCTGAGTCCAAACTTCAGGGTGAGGGCTGTAATTTGCACCGCTAAAGGGGTCCACGCCTTTGGAGGTGGGGCTTCCACCATAGGGACTGCCCATTTAGCTTCTTCATCAGATGATAACCCATCCAATAGACCAAGGAGTGGCTCAAAGTGAGAATTAAAATCCCCTCCCACGACATAATATGAGTCACTCGGTAGGTCAGTTAGAAAATTGGAGAGTTCATCCATGGTCGGCGATTCCTTTGCATTCCCCATTGGCCTGGAATAAATGTTAATAAACACCAGTTTAACTCGGTTGGGCCATAATAGAGAAATTGCAAGGATGTCCTCAGAGTTGGTCGGCATCCGAGTTGCCACACAGCCCAGATGGGATGCAACCCAAGTCATGAGTCCTCCTGACGGCCGGCCTTTGCCCTCCCATCTCGCTGGAATGAAGAATGACATGTAGCCTTGATGGCCATGTTCCTCTCTGGCCCAGGTCTCCTGGAACATACATATGTCCCCCGACTCGATGTCATTTGCCCAGTCCGAGTCCTCCAGTTTGTTAGCGAGGCCAGCGATATTCCAAAAGATTAGCCTCATAAATCCAGGGGTGTTAGGTGCCGGACCAGGAGAATTAAAAAGTGAAATTCCGGGCTCCACTGAAATCGGGGGTTCTAACGTACTACTAACAGTAGGGGCCGGTAGATCAAAAAGTCTACTGCGGACATTCTCCACCAGTGATGGGTCAATCGGAGTTCCAAAGGCATTGGGGACATTATGGGCCAATAAATTGTCCAAGACCGCCAAATTGTTCAGTGGCCCATCCAATTTAACAGCAGTCGGGGTAAGTAGCTTGGGAGAACTGCAAACACCACAATCCAAAGCCATTGGCTTGTGACTAGAGAGTCAATCAACCCCATCCAAACTGTTCAGGCAATTAAAGCGATTAAAATGGAAGTAGGGCCTGTCCTGCACTTGAAGACTTGGACGTTGTGCATGATCCTTGTATCTATGTCTCTGTTCCACCCTCACCCACTCATCTTGTGTCGGAATGTGATGCATATGGGTAGGGGGGAAAAAAAAGGATACTGGCATGGTCTGGATAGTAGAGTCAAGTGACCTATTTATTCCTTTGCAAATGTGCCGCACAGTGCCCGGGTCCTTAAAGCTTGTCAGGATACAGTCCCCTATTATTGATTTCCTAGTTTTACCTAACCAGGGGACCCTTCTTACCATAATAATCTCATTGTTAAAATGGGACGGTAAGGGTCGATTCCAATTTAGCCATTTAATGACCTTGTATTTTAGTGATTGGTAATCTTCGTTCTCCCCTAGTCTTAAGTGGGGGACGCCTGCTAGGACCACCGTTAGACTATTAGCCTCTGGCGGCAAGTCTGGTCTCCGTGGACTTGGAGCCGGCCGACCCGGGGAGGGTAGAGGGATACCACCAACTTCTAGATTGCCGTCAATAGTCCCCGAATGGGAACTTTGAGGGGCAGAGTACATTGTCTCTCTGGGCCTATTAGATACATTGCAGCGCGGTGCCTGATCTAAAACAGCCATTAATGGTTGCAAAGGAGGGGCAGTAGTCGCACTCTGGGGGGAGACTTTGTTGTTGCCCTTCGTAATTCCTTTTTTAGTAAGGTTTCCTGCGGAGGGATGAGGTCCCGTGTTATTGGATTGCTTACTAACTAAGGTGTTCAGATTAGTAAGAGATGTTTCCAGTAAAGTAAGCCTGCTCTCTACTTTTATCAAACTATCGCTAATGGGCTGTAAAAGAGAACGCAGTAGCGATTCTAGGCTCCCTATAGCTGTAGAAAGATTAAGTGTGTCAGCCACTGGGACGTTTAGAATAGTAGCTCTAGTTGGACTAGGGGCCTTTGAGAGAAGAGCAGTGGGGACAATCATATTATCCCTCCCAGGTTGGGGTACAAGTGTGTGTTTTTTGCCGAAATCTAGATGTGACGGTTTGGCTTTCCCCCTGCCCCCCATTGACTTTTTACTGCGTTTACTCGGTGGGGGCCTGTGCAACTCTACCTCAACTCTTTGTTTAGGCTTGCTTTTCTTAGCTGCATGCGGAGGTGGGGTTTGAGTAACCAGATTAACAGGAGTAGGACAAATCCCAGAAGGGGTTATATCTAGGAGTTTTCCAGGGACCAGCTCAGGGGAAGTGGGGATGTCCCGCAGTAAGAGAGGGAAGTCCTCAGGGGTCAGAGGTTTTAGACTAAGTGGGGGCGTGCCATCCTCTTGGGTAATGGGATACGGGATGATCTCTGGCAGGGGCGTATTCTTCATGGAATCAATGGAGCGCCGCCGCTCAGCCCTGCGTTTCTCCAAAGAGTTTTCCTTACCTACATCTTCTTTGGTAGGTTTGAAGTACTTGTCCAACGTCCCTGCATTGCAGCCCCCTTCCCTGGCAGTAGGTTTGCCAGGTCCTGGAGAGGGCATCCTCCTGGACTGGTTGAGTTTAGGAAGAAAGGGGTATGGCCCAGCCCGGCCTCCTTTGGCCCCTGACGGCCACAGACGGCCCGCCCTTTGCCCGGGCTTAGCCCGGCGCGTCCCGCACGCGTCCCGCGAAGCGGGTCCCTCTGTGCTGATATGCGCCTCCTGGCGCTTGGTCCGCGTCACCACGTCGCGCCGCCGCTGAGGCTGCCGGGAATTGCAGTCCCGGGGCGGCGACGCGGAAGATGCTGGTGACCGTTTGACCCTTGGCGGTGGCGGCAATGGCGGCAATGGCGTAGCGTGGCGTGGCTCCGCAGGTGAGTTAATAGTTAGGCTGCTCCCCCGCGCTCCGCCGGTCCCTCTGTGCTTTTATGCGCCTCCTGGCGCTTGGTCCGTGTCACCACGTCGCGCCGCCGCTGAGGCTGCCGGGAATTGCAGTCCCGGGGCGGCGACGCGGAAGATGCTGGTGACCGTTTGACCCTTGGCGGTGGCGGCAATGGCGGCAATGGCGTAGCGTGGCGTGGCTCCGCAGGTGAGTTAATAGTTAGGCTGCTCCCCCGCGCTCCGCCGGTCCCTCTGTGCTTTTATGCGCCTCCTGGCGCTTGGTCCGCGTCACCACGTCGCGCCGCCGCTGAGGCTGCCGGGAATTGCAGTCCCGGGGCGGCGACGCGGAAGATGCTGGTGACCGTTTGACCCTTGGCGGTGGCGGCAATGGCGGCAATGGCGTAGCGTGGCGTGGCTCCGCAGGTGAGTTAATAGTTAGGCTGCTCCCCCGCGCTCCGCCGGTCCCTCTGTGCTTTTATGCGCCTCCTGGCGCTTGGTCCGCGTCACCATGTCGCGCCGCCGCTGAGGCTGCCGGGAATTGCAGTCCCGGGGCGGCGACGCGGAAGATGCTGGTGACCGTTTGACCCTTGGCGGTGGCGGCAATGGCGGCAATGGCGTAGCGTGGCGTGGCTCCGCAGGTGAGTTAATAGTTAGGCTGCTCCCCCGCGCTCCGCCGGTCCCTCTGTGCTTTTATGCGCATCCTGGCGCTTGGTCCGCGTCACCACGTCGCGCCGCCGCTGAGGCTGCCGGGAATTGCAGTCCCGGGGCGGCGACGCGGAAGATGCTGGTGACCGTTTGACCCTTGGCGGTGGCGGCAATGGCGGCAATGGCGGCAATGGCGTAGCGTGGCGTGGCTCCGCAGGTGAGTTAATAGTTAGGCTGCTCAAATTGAACATTAACTGTGATGCTGTTTCCTTATATGGAAATAGTTTTTTGATAAGTCAAGTTTCTAAGGTACTCTTACTTTCTTTTGTCAGAAGGCCAACTCCAATATCCTTCAGAATATTACCATATATATCATCAGATGTTTGACACATATCTTTTAGTAGATCCTTGTATTGGAAATTCAGTCAAATGTTTATATTTCCAATACTTCCTAATGAATTACAAGTTTGTTCATGCAGACGTGTCTTGAAGACAGGCTCTCATTTTGCAGGGGTTAGTTGCAATAAGTAGACCTGGGCGGTAAATTTCGTTCCGCTCCCGGAATTTGCGCAATTTAGGTAATTTCGTGTCTCGCGGAGAACGCGGAATTGCCCAAAATTCTGCCTTCCGCGGCTTTGCGGAATTTTTTGCTTGTTCGCGTTCTCAAAATGCATTTTTGCAAGATGTTTCCCCCTGAGCATGCAAACAGCGTTCGCGAACAGGAAAAAAGCATCGCGAACAAGCAATTCCACGTGTTCGCGGAATTTCTGCATGCTCGCGGCGATTTTTTACTGTTTCGTGGAGATTTGCGTAGCACGACTATGCAAATTCCGCCCATCCCTTGCAATAAGTCACCAAACACAATGAAATGACTTTCTCCAAAGAGAATATCATACTCCGTTCTTAAAATCTATTGCATTCTTAAGTGAACAAAGCAAGCATTACATTTTAAACCATTCTTACCTCATCAAAGAATAAAAGCTTCATTTTCTTCAAAACCCTTCCTACCGCATGATATGCTTCACCAGATAACTTCTGGTATTCCAGTTTATTATCATGTTCTACAGGTAGCAATAATAGTCGATTTCGAGTACTTCTTTTAATATTGTGTGCAGCTAATCCAGTTGGTGCTATTACTACACATGACAAATGTGATTGTGTTGTCCTCTGTAGATAAGCAATTTGAACTAAAAAGCTTTACCCTGTGCCAGGTTGAACACTGATATATTATACAATTAATTTAAAGGATGAACAATAACATTCTTTCTTCTAGTGGAGAAACCCATGTTCTATTTTCTCTTTTACTTCCATATTCCTGTTCATTGGTGAGCTGTGCAGGTAACTGCTCCAGATGTAAAGTTTCTTGTCTAGCTTGTTCCATTGCACTTTCCACCTCATTCATAGCTATTGCAGCTTCATTCTCAATAATAGGTGGTCCAAGAGGTTTTTGACTGAGTGGTGCAGAACTTTGACTACTTTGTTAACTGTCCTTAGCTACCTCTGCAGCAATATTTCTTCTTGCTGAATCTCATCAGTTATCATTTCCATATAAGTTTGGAAGGCTAAGAGCTTCAACAGTTGAAGAAGTGCCAAAGAGAAAAATGTTCTAAGGAAATGTAATAAACCACAGAAAATGTGGTTTATTAAATTTCCTTTTGCATATCTCACTAATCAATCATATCCAAGTACTGCAAATTTGCCTTCTTCTATGTTTTCCACTGCAGTACTTTTGTACCTGTAGTGTTTAAGAACTTCATATAAGCACATATTTTCTAGATGTACACTTCTTCTTTGGTAGTATGTATCCAACATGTTGGATTTTACAATGTTAGTACCTTCCCAGTTGAATTTCTGGGAAAGACTTTACCAGTTTATGCCGCATGCTGGCTAGGCCTAGACTTACCCAAACAATTCCCCTAGACTTTGAGAATTAACTGTCCGTGCTCAACCTGTCACAACATTCATACAAACCCTTCGCCCTATGGGATAGTGTGGTGTCCTGAACCTTCTTGTCATCCACATCTTCCATGTTCTGGAATGAGGGGAAGGTTGCCAGGCAGTGGTTTTGGAACTGCTTGTGTTGGCAGTTAGCCTGGACCTGTGACTGGATGGGGTCTCTTCAACTTTGTGTCTCAATAAAGCATCTATACCTCTTAAATAAGTCTCCTGCAGTACTTGATGAGGTGACCCACCTCTACAGATAGCATTTGTAAACTAAACCTGTACAACTTTTTCTTAAATTGTTTTCTGCTGAAATCTCGTGCCACATCTCTTTAACTTCAGTCTTTTCTGATTGTGTAATATAAAATGTCATATAATGAGCAGCAGCAATGGAGTAGTCTGCAACAAATTGAATGTCTGTATTTGCATTCTACATTTTAAGAATTACAGTGTTATAATCAGTAATAAACTTGGAAGCCTGGGGCCTGTGTACACCTTCCTTGCACTTCTTCAGCTACCATTTCATCTATATGTCTAGGAACGTTCTCCTCTTTTGTAACAGGGATAACATCTTTTACTTCATAACAATGACCAGCTAACTCAACTGCACGCACTGGTGTGTTCTGTTGCACGTAGTTTTTGTACTAGAGTCATGCTTTCATTCACCTTTGATAAGTTATAAATACTTTCCTCTTCTGAGCAAATACTTTCTCAAACGTTCTCAATATGTTTCCCTTTGCTTAAGAGCAGCACTTGTCCTTTTATACTTCTTCATCCTTTTCAGCAAATTTTTTATTACTTTAGTCCGAAACATTTTATCTCTCAACTCCAGAAATTGTTTCTGTCTCCATGACAAAGTCCCTGACTTCTTAGGGCATTTTCTTCTTTCATAAACATGACTCCAATCTTTTTCCCACTTGATGTGTAAATTCCCTTTGTAGATGAGACTGTAGTCACATTTTGCATTTTACAATATTTTTTTTTGACGAATTGCTTAGTACTGCTACCAGCTTCTCTTGTGTTCCTCTGGAAATTCTCCTCGTTATTTTGTTAGTCTCTCTGAGTCTGCAGTTCATAGTACTGTTTTCTCTGTGTTTTTCATCTTTCTCTCTTGTCAGGCATTGTACATCTTCATTCTCAAATAAAATCCGGTGTCTGTAAAACTATACACACTAAATTAACATCTACAACAAATAACCTTATTAATAATTTACTGACTAACTGGTTATTCTTTAGTCTAGGCCTTATAATCAGTCATATAAGACATACTTTCCTTTTAGCTTTTAAGCTGCTTTTCACAGTACACAGATATAGCTCTGTGTCCATTTACCTTTCTTGGATATATGTATTATAGATACGCTAACTATAACTGAGTGTTTTGGGGAGTCAGTGACTGCATTAATGTGTCCTTGTGTGTATCACTATATGTATTACTCTGTCCCAGGACGTCTCACTCATTTTATCAGAGAGTATGTGACTAACTCGATGATTGCATCAGTGTATCCACAGATATCTCAGCATATGTATCATTGTGTCACAGAATATCTCACTGACTGTATAAGTGACCGTGACAGTGTCTCAGTGTATCTATCACTCTCGCATGGTATCTGAGTTTGTTTAAGTGAGTGTGTCACTGTGTTTATGAGGGCATCAGTGTATGTATTAGTGTCTACAAGTATGTGAGTGTATGTATCAGTAAGTGCATGAGTAACTCAGGGAGCTATCAGGGTATGCATGGGTGTCCTTGTGCATATATAAAAATATCCAGAGTATCTAGATCTGTGTATAGGTGACTGTGTGTCAGTGAATGCATCAATGTGTGAATGGCTGTGTCAGTGTATGTATCAATATGTCCCAGACGATGTAATTGTATGTCACGTTAGAGTATAAATGAGTCAGTGAGTGCATTACTTGTACATGGGTGCGTACATGTATTTATTTATTTGTCCCAGAGTCTTTGAGTGTCTATAATACTAAGTACCTGAGTCAGTCACTGAGTGTATCAATGTGTACACAAGTGTGTAACTATATGCATCAATGTCTCCCAGGGTGTCTATCTGTATGCATAAGTTAGTGTGTTGGTGTGTTAGTGAACGCAACACTGTGTCCATAGCTTCCCTATAGTTCTACTTTACAGTTTGTAAATAGTTATGCAAAAAATACAGTCCTTTTAGTCTTTCCTCTGCTTTGTACTGTAGACACGCATAACTGTCTATCCATCTACTTCTCTTATGCACTAGTAGAGATACAGTGTATGTATTGTGCTTGGTATTTGTGTGTGCATGTGTATAACTACACACATAACTGGTTCACTGAGTCTACTATTGTGTCTCTCAATGTATATCTGGTCCTGCAAATACCACTATTATTTTTCTTCTGGGTATCTTTCTAGAAATGTTGCTATCTACTTTATAGTGATTGGCACTATAATAAAGTGTATGTTTAGAATCTCTCAGTACTTATCTGTATGTCATACCTGTATTACTGCCCCATCACTGCCCCATCACTTTGTGCCTCTGTCTATATGTGTTACTTAATATATAATTGTGTACTTTAATTTCTCACTATATCCTCCACTATCTCTACATGTCCTGCTATATACTTCAATTTCTCTGTGGTTACCTCACCTTTCATTTTACTATTTAGCTTGTTATCTATCTGCATACATCACTATCTCTCTGAGTGACTTTATGCACACATAAGCTTCCGTCTGACTCTGTAAATGTATGCACCACTGTACCCTTTGCTCTGTTTATGGATAAACTGATCTAAAATTACCAAAATCTTTAATAAAAACTACCACTTACACACTACTTCCTACAAATCCTTAAATTTAGACACAAAAACTCTTTATTCATTATTTCTTTCATGAACAATGTCTCCTCACATTGACTTTCTATGCTTTTTTTGGTCCCTTCACTGCATACTCATGTAGCTCTGATTCCATGGTGACCAAAATTGCAACATTCTCTGCTAGCAGTAGGCCACAAGTTCTCAACAGTCTCTACAGCAGCATGCTAACTCTTAAACCCAAGACAGCAGGTGTGGTTGAATGCATGGAATTAGAAATAGATCCCACATAGCCAATCAGACATGCACTTACTTTAAATGTGTACCACAACATAGTTTTAAACAGTGTCATAATTACAGCATCCAATCAAATGTGGTATTTAAAATTGTACTTGCTAAGGTCTCTTTTAACTGACTTCATTTTGAAAATGGACTCCTTCAGCTGCATCCTTCTCCTGCCTCCTCCTGTGTGCTACTGATCCATCCTTCAAAATCATTAGAGTGTGGATTATAGGTCATAGCTTTCGGTTTTGGGATAGAGAGTTTGCTACAGGGACCTGGGCCTGCCTAATAAGAATATTAGTTGGTTTGGCCATAGAGGGTTAAAGTGCCAGCAATTGCTTCCATTGATTGAAAGCATTATGGCTTCCAAACATCCAAACCTCAAACACGCATGGAATATACAGGAGATTTTATGAACGAGGGTAACAGAGTATGTCTGAGCAACTTGAAACTCTGCATCCGCTCGTATATGTAGTCATCACATAAACACAATGAATACAACGGTTCTTCTAAGAACCACCCTATGTCCCGAACAGTTATTATTTTTAACTGTAAATTCTTTTTTTTATTTTGTTTATCGAATCTATGGTTCCATCTTGGATTCACAAACAAAAAGCACACATCAATTCAAATGAGCACATTTATTTTGCTCCTAATGAAAGTCACAGTGGGCATAACAGAGTCTAAATGGGCATCATTTTAGGTGCATAAGTGTCTCAATGCATATCTTAGTGCCTCTAACATTGTCTGTATGAGTATATCAGTAAGTGACAGTCTTTCCATATCAGTGTCTGAGTGGCTCTGATAGTATCTATCTATGTGTAACTCTGGGCCTGAGAGTGTCTGTATGCGTTTGTGAATAGGTGTTCCAATCGCTGTAGGATATCTCAATGGGTGTGACACTGTTGGTATGGTTATGTGAGTGGGTATAAATGTATTTATATAGGTGTAAGTTTGGCTGTGAGAGTCTCTGTATGGGTCTGTGAATGGATATAACAGTGTCTGCATAGGTGTAAGAGTGGGTATGAGTGGGTCTGTATGGTTATGTGACTGGGTGTGGAAGTCTCGATATGGATGTAAACATAGGTGTGAAAGTCCCTATATGGGTTTGTGAATGGGTGTAACAGTGTCTGTGGGATATGTGAATGGGTGTGACAGTGTCTGTATGGGTATATGAATGAGTGAAGAACTGCCTATAATGTGTAAGTGTTGGTGTGAGAGTCTGTGTGCGGGATTATGAATGGGTTTAACAGTATCTGCATAGGTGTGAGCGTGGGTGTGCCTCTCTATGGTTTGTGAATGGATGTGAGAGTCTCTATATTGGTATAAGAGTGGATGTGAGAGTGTCTGTATGGGTATGTGAGTGGATGTGAGAGTGTCTGTAGGGGAATGTGTGTGGTGTGTCAGTATCTGTATGCATATGTGAGTAGCTGTGAGAGGAAGAGAGTATTATATATATATATATATGTGTGTGTGTGTGTATTTTTTTAGCTGTGCTAAAACCCTCATCCTCAGGGATCTGCAGAATTCGTGAGTGGTCAACAAAGCATTTTTTCACATTCTGACCCCTGGACCTCTCACCTGACCCCTTCATTCGATTTGCTTGTGAAACATGTAGACTCACTGGATGATGTCATCAGTGTTGTCATTTGAGATGTCACCAGTGATGTCCATGTCATGAATGATGTAATATGTGAGGTCATAAGCAGCACATTGGGAGGCGTAAGTTATAGTTATCTCAGGTAACTATAACTGCTGACTTTCTAGGGTATTGTGCCTGCGAAATCTAAGCCTAACTATAACGTCCCTGTAACCTTTGTATTTTTCAGTGAATATCTAAGTTTTTTTAATTCTATTTCCTAACCATAAAATCCCCCTAACCTTTCCTTTTCTTCAGTGAATTTCAAATGTATTTGATCTTATTTCCAAACAATAACGTCCCTGTAACCTTTGTTTTTTGTGTGAATTTTGAAGGTTTTTTAAAATTGTATTTCCTAACTGTAACCTGTAACCTTTGAAAGTGGGTGTATGATTGTCTATATAGGTAAGTGCCTTGGTGTGTAGTGGCTGTATGGGTCTGTAAGTGGGTGTGTGAGTGGCTGTATGGGTCTCTGAGTAGGTATCTTAGTGGTTTTGTGGTTGAGTGAGTGGCTCTATTGGTTTGTGAGTGGGTGTGTGAGTGGCTGTTTCAGTGTGTGAGTGGCTGTATTGGTGTGTATCTGGGTGTGTGAGTGCCTGCACTGGTGTATGGCTGAGTGTGTGAGTTACTGTATCAGTGTGTTTAGCTATATCAGTGAGTGGGTGGATGTATGAGTCTATGTCAGTAGGTGTTTGCATGTGTAAATGAGTGTATGAGTCACTCTATGTGCTTTTTAGTCAGTATGTGAGTGTCTTTGTGGGTGTGTCAGTACCTGTGTGAATGACTCTATGAGTATAAGAGTTGATGCATGAGTCCCTGGATGGGTGTGTTTGTAAGTTAGTGTGTAGGTGTGTTAGTAGCTGTGTGAGTGTTTGCATGAGTGTGCAAGTGGGTATGTAAATGACTGAATGTATATGCCACAAGTGACGGTGTGTATAGACATGTAAGTGAGTATGTGAGAAGCTGAATGGGACTGTAAGTGAGTAAGTGATTGCAAATGTCTATGTTTTTTGATGATATTTCTTAACTATAACGTCCAAGCACCTTTTTTAGTGAATTTCAATGTTTGCTGTAATATAAAATGCACTACAATTTGAGTTATAAGTTTAATTCAGTAATATACATTTTTATAAGTTTAAACATACATTTTATTAACACATTACTACACAATTTAAATCAAACAATTAACAAATAAACATTACATCATTTTTTGTAACTATTTACAAATGCAGAAACACACCCAAACCTGAACTTCTGATTACCTACAATAGGACTCCAGCCATATACTTGAAGTGCTGCTGCTGTTTACTTTACATCTCCAAATTTGATCAATATGATGGTATGCCAATGTGGCACCAATGAGTACTGGTATAGTGGTCATCGTGAGCTCAAGTATATGTTGGCAAATGTACGAGCATCAACTTGGTTTCTAACCCTCAGTTGTACAGAATATCCATGGAATGACTTGCATGACTTCTTGAGAGAAGCAAACTGTAACATTAACGACATCAAATCCAATACACCTAAAGATAGAGTTGTGCATTTGCCAAGTTTGTGCAGTGTAACATCTGTAGCAAGCAATTATCAAGAGAGACTGGTAAAAAGTATTTTTTGTGACAAGTTACATGTGACAGCATGTTAAAACCATCCATTAAAGGACATACAATCACTTGATGTGGAAGAAGACAAGTAGAGGAGAAACATATTCACCATCTGTATTAGTGTTGGGGGAACCTTCAATCTTTCAACAAATAACAGCACCAGCTTACTGCAACAAGTTATGTGAGTTTGTAACTTTATTATACAATTTATACAAAACAATTAACAAATAAAGATAACACAACTCATTTAACTATTTAGTAATGCACTTTTGAGCAGAAGTTCTTCAAATTGTTGCAGTTATGTTTTTTGACCAGCCAGGACAGCTTGACCCTGTTCTGCATGAGTAAGAAGAGACGCCACCTCCAAAAAAGGAATGTGATGTTTGGAAACATTTGGTATTTCCTTGGGAGAGACAAAGGTTAGTGCCAAGTTTGTCCACTGCAAAGTTTGCAGCAAGCAACTGTTGAGACAGACTCTGAAGAAGTATTCTCATTAGACAAGTTCAATGCGGAAACACATCAATACTATCCATTAATGCTTATAACATTGCATAATGTGGGTGAATGCAGGTGCAGCAGAAGAATAGCCATTATTTGCAGTAGCCTTAGGGGAATAATTGTCATTGGCTGTCATAACTGCTCCAGCTGTCTGGGATATGTTATCTAAGACAGTAATTCACTGTAGCAAATTCCAGATGCCCATGACTCTAAAGATGTTATAACTGGCTGCATACCAGGATACAGTGAAGAATCATCATTGTTAATTATGTTTTTGCTCCCCGTTGAAGCTCAATGTTTTTCACAGACTGAAGCCAGTTGCTTTTTCCCAGTTGCCTTCTATTACCCCTTTTAATACCTTGTTTATTTTATTCCTGAAAAAAGAAATAGAAAAAAATGGAAAACTGTTAGTTCTGCAGGACCACTACTAACATTTATTTTCCAAGTCCTGGGCACACTTAGTGCACTCTACTAGAGATGTACATATACATAAAATGTCCTAATCATGGTTAAATCAATCAAAGAATGTTTAGAGGGGAAGCACACATATGATACCACTATATAGTAGTGTAAAACTGGCCACATTCCTTCGGTGAACTGGGTGACTCAGTATATGACTGGGTGTCTTAATGACTGTATGGGTGGTCAAATGAGTATGTAAGAGACCGTATGGATTGGTAACTAACTGTGAGCCCGATTCACAGAACTATTTTAAGACAAAATCCTAAACGTACTACCATTTTGGTATTCACAGAAGGCACTTACTCATTTTGGTATTCACAGAAGGCTCTTACTCAATTTGGTATTCACAGAAGGCACTTACTCATTTTGGTATTCACAGAAGGCACTTACTCATCAATGAGTAAGTGCCTTCTGAGGCACTTACTCATTTTGGTATTTACAGAAGGCACTTACTCCTCAATGAGTAAGTGCCTTCTGTGAATACCAAAATGAGTAAGTGCCGTCTGTGAATACCAAAATGAGTAAATGCCTTCTGTGAATACCAAAATGGTAGTAAGTTTAGGATTTTGTCTTAAGTTAGTTATGTGTTTCGAGCCCTGTGTTAGTGAGTGTTTGGGTGGGTAACTGTGTGGGCAAGTGGCTTCCTTAGCAGGGATACATATGTACTCTGTGAGTGTGTGAGTGGATGTGTAAGTGATTCTGTCACTTTCTGACCGAATGTATGTTTATCTAAATCATTATGTTTATAGCTGTATGTGTGGGTGACTGGCTGCATAACTGGGTGTATGGCTCTGTAGGTGTGTGTGTGTGTGTGTGTGTGTGTAAATGACTGAAACTTAACAGTACATGTCTTACCTTTTACCTACACAGCAACCTGCCCATTGGGCTACCTTGGGCATACCTTAGGGGTGACTTATGTGTAAACAAAGAAGAGTTTAAACATTGGCAAGGGATATTAAATGCCAAACTGAAATGGCAATAAACTACACACAGCAGGCTCAGCAGCGGCAGAACTCCATCAGCTTTAAAGGGTTCCCTGTATAGATTTCTCAATTAGCATATAATTTCAAGCCCTGGGCATAGGTAGTGCACTCTAATATGGATTTACCGAACAATTAAATATACCAATTGTAGATAAGTCAATTAAACCATGTTTAGGTGATAAGCACATACACTGTACCACTGTCTAGCAGTGGTAAACTGCTCAGATTCCAAAGGACAACTGGGCATCTCAGTATGTGGCTGAGTGTATTAGGGACTGTATGGGTGTCTAACTGGGTATGTAAGTGACTGTTAGGTTTGGTAGCTGACTGTGTTACTGGCTGTTCGTGTGTGTGTGTGAGTGAATGTGTAAGTGCCTCTATCACTGTTGCACTGGGTGTGTGAGTGGTTAAATGGTTTTGTAAATCGGTAAGAGTTGTGTGACTGGTGTATGGATGTGTTAGTATGTGTGTAACTGACTCTGAGTGCTTGGGTGCATGAATGGCTGTATAGGTATGTGAGTGGGTGTGACAGTGTCTGAATGGATGTGTGTAGCACTTTGTAAGGAGATGTGTAGGTGAGCAAATAGGTGTGTAAATGGTTTAATGAGTGTATGACTGAGTGTGTCAGTCCTTCTCTGATTATATCAGTGTTGGGTACATAAGTGCTTTTGTGAGAGTAGAAGTGGATGTGTACGTACCTGCCTGTGTGTGTGTGAGTGGGTGAAAATTACATACTATTACATTAAATATTAGAAGCCGGCACCCAAATTTAATTTCTAACACATTCATTCACACTGGCTTTATATATATCAACTATATTCTCATCATAGCAATTCCTCTTCCTCCTTTGCTATTCACTATATTGTTGGCTATTGTTCTCATCTAAGCTCCCTTCTAGTTTGTTTTCTATTTGGATATTCTAAAAGGTACACATTTTCTTTCAGCGTATATATACTCATATTTTTTTACTATAATTTTTATGGTACAACCTATTTAACCTATTCATAAAATCTCTTTGCTGTTGTCCAACTTTTGTTATAATATATGTTAACATAGGTTCTCCATAGCAGATCCCAAGGCAGACCTATTGCAATCCTCCTCCACTCTGAAGTATGAAAAGTAGCTAAAATGGCTACCCTTCCCCATGTGCTCTTACTTATGCTCCTATACTTAGCAAATCACAGACTTCCTTTCACCTTAACTTTTGTTATACAACACCTAAATAGTCACTATGTTTTAACCCTTTTCATGTTTCCTGGAAAGAAGCCCAATTTGGTAAGTTTTAGTGCAGTTCTGCTGATCCACCGTGACGTTTAGCGCGGCCCCCGGGTGAGTTTTCAGTGGACCCATGGATCAATACGGAAGACCTTAAAAGCATTCAATTGTCTACTATCAATGCTTTTTAATTATATTTCATGTTATAAAATATTTTCAGTTACAAGGCATACACTCCCTACTGAGCACTTTTTGCATACTGGTCTGCATTTCTGTTTTGCACAGCAATAACTTTTGTTCTCTCCCCCCTGAGTCTTTTAGCGTTGTTTCCATAGCAACCACTTTTCCAGTAGTATCTGCCTACCTGTAGGTTAAAAGTTCACAGCACTTTCTCCAAACAGGATTCTAGCTTCACATTAACTGTAGCAGCTGTGGTTGTCTATTACCAATTCCAAGCATACCCCAAACAACATAAACAAATTTTCCAGAGCCGATCACAGAGGTAGTTACTTTTTTGTTACACTCACTACCTAATTTTAATTCCCTGCACATTTCTACTATGCAATCAAATATGTTCTTTTCTATTTTACTCGCTGTCCTTAATTTGAACTGCCTTTCATCTTCAAAACAGCCTCATTCTGCTGTCGCATTTTAATGTGTACTACTCCTGCTTGTCTCCACAATGATCAGGGTCTAGATTGAAGACAATAGTTTTGTGTTTTGGGCCAGAGACAGTACTAGAAAGAGTGTATTGACATGAATCTACCTTCATCTAATGTAGACATTACATTGGTTGACCAGTGAGGATTAAAGTGGCATCAATTCCTGAGTTTGGTTGAAAGCATTGTGGCTTGCCAACAACCAGACCTCATGACTGTGCACAGTGGAGGCAATGATTTGGCACAATGACTCAGGTAGGATTTCGAATCCTAATGAAGGAAACCTTCGGTAAATTAATGTCACTTTTCCCACATACTGCCTTGGTGTTTTCCAACATCTTCCAAAGACAGAAGTGGCAGTAGTTAGCCCAATTTTGTTCACAGATACAGAAATCCAGGAAACATCAATAAAACTTTGTCTGCATTCCTCTGAGACCACAACATACGCACAACAACTTACACAATTTATTTGGATGAAATATATCAAAAAGACGGAGTCAATTTAACATATATCAGAAACAGGGTGTTTCACAACAACTCAAAAGATTGCATTCTGTACTATGTATAATGATCATCTGCATGCCATAAACACAAATATTCTTGAAGGTGTGTGAGTGGGAGTTGGAGTGGCTGTAAGGGTGTGTGAGTGGGTGCATGAGTGCTGTGTTGGTCTTTGAGTGGGTGTCAGTCGTTTTTTGTATGTATGAGTAACTGTATGGGTCATGTGTGGGTGTGTGAATGGCTGTATGGGTCGGTGAGTGTGTGTCTGAGTGGCTGTATGGATGATGTTGTGGTTGTGTGAGTGGCTGCATGGGTTAGTGAGTTGGTGTATGAGTCAATGCATGGATCTGTGAGTGAGAGTGAGCTTGGCTGCATAGGTGTTTTGAGTGCATGTGATATTGGCTGCATGGGTCTGTGAGTGGCTTTATGAGTGCCTGTATGGGTGTGCTAGTGGGTGTCAGTGTGACTGTATGGATGGCTGAGTGGGTGTGTGAGTGGGGGTGTGGGTCTGTGAGTTAGTATGTGAGTGGCTGTATTGTCTGTGATTGGGAACCTGAGTGACTGTCTGGGTCTGTGAGTGTCTGTGCAGTCTGTGAATGAGCCGGTCAGTGCCTGCATGAGTATGGGAGTAGGTGTATGAGAGCCTGTGGGAGTCTCTGAGTACATTTGTGAGTGGCTGTGTGGGTCTGTGCGTGGCTATGAGACTGCTGGTGTGGGTCTGTGAATGGCTGAGTGAGTGGCTGAATGGGTTAGTCCGAACCACCACGTTTTGCAAATCCATTCTGAATTAACACAGGGGCCATGCCGAGCTTTGACCCGTCGGAGGACCCACAGAGTTTGCCGACATCACCATGGTAAGCATGTTACAAGGCGGAATAGGGAAGAGGGAAAGCCGGTGTATAAACCATATAACGGCAACTAGTTCAAAGCTGCGGACATCGGCGGTTCTTTTTGATGTAGATTTATCTATGCGGAGTGTTTTGAAAACATAATGTCAGCTGCTGAAGTCAGGGAAAGGGAGGCAGCAGCACAACAAAGAAAGCGGCCACCACAGTGAGCAATACAAAAGCATCAGACCTGTCAGTGCGCCTTAAAAGACTGGAAAAACTCAAACATACAGAAATGGCTAAATGGTGGGAGTCAAAATCCCTACAGCACTATTTAGAGGTCAAGAGAATCCCTAGGGGCTAAGAATATTAGTGGCACCCACATATGAACACCCAGACCCAAATATGCTTAGGGAGTGGACCGATAATAATCAAGAGTCCTCAAGATGGATGCTGGCAATCCTTACCAAGTATGCTGAAATAGATCGCATAAAGATATTGGGAGAAATTGATCAAATTACAGCAATGCTGGACAAAGAGGCTGATCAAGATGCAATCAACAAATGTAAAATCGAGATAAAGGAGCACTTGGCAAAACTGGAAGTATCAATTAAAGAAAGGAAGGCGCAGAAGTTCATGCGCCATAAAATCGATTACGACGGAGGGCAAATCTTTACATTTGCCAAGAAGTTTGAAAACTTGCGAAGACAGAGAATGAATCCCGTTGGCAAATCTGGAACAGAGCTTCAATCAGAGCAAAGTAGTGTGCAAAGCTCCAAATTAGATACCTATGGCGATGAAGGACCAAGTGGGCATGCAGGATCTCCACTGCCATCAGTGATTGATGAATATTATTTTTTATGGGAAGAGCGGAGATTCAACCTCCGCCCATGACCACCTAAAAACATTAAGCCACCAAGAGGAAGAGTCAGAGGAATAAGAGGCGCAAAGGCGCAAGAATTTATAGGCGCCTACAAGAATACCAAGAACAGCTAGAGCAGGTAGATGCAAGTAGTGAGGCAACAATAATAAATCTGACCAACATTATATTAACTAACAAGGAGAAATCTATACTGAAGCTTGGACTATCTTATTGCCCGGAAATTGATATGGGTTATGTCAAAACTAGAGTAGATATCTTCAAATTGACGAGATCCTTAAATTAAAAAGAAAAATTGCAGTTACCCAAAAAACCATCTTGCAATCAAGGGTCAAGTACAACAACAAGTCAACCAAGGAACCTATCAATGAATGATATGAACTTAATGTTGGACTTGAGAGAACTCAAATCAGATGAGAACTTATGCAAATCTCTAGATATGCGCAGTACCACTGACCGTGCAACAGTTCTAGCATTACAACAAGGTGTTAATATCGATAGTGATGCCCCTACCGGATTTAGACCGGCCTCCAAGTTTGTTCCAATGACGACCAGAGACTCGACGGCCAGAGACTCTGTGGATGTGTATACTGATCTTGTAGTGAAAGAAGTAAAAAACCTTGATTAAAGGATAAACGCGAAGAAAAAACCTTTTGCACAAAATGAGAGAGATTATTATGCGCTAGTCAACAAATTGGCATACAATTATGACTGTATCATCTGTAATGCAGACAAGGGTGGGAATGCGGTTTTATAGGACAAGAAACAATACTTGTGTGAGGCATATAAACAGCTCAACAATCGTGCTAATTATGTAAAAGTCAAAAAAGAAATAATGACTAATAGCCATCATATGTATAACCAACAACTTCAAGAGTGAAATAATCAATGTTTGATAAGCAATGATGGATTGTTGTTTCTTAAAATCAATAATACTGTTACGCCTGTATTATATCTAATACCAAAAGTTCACAAAGATCCCTTAAACCCCCCAGGCTGCCCTATAATTTCAGCTATTGGTAGTGCCTTAGAAAATACATCTGAGTACGTAGATTTGTTCCTGTGTCCATTTGTAAAAGAGCTCCCATCCTATATACAGGATACCGGAGATTTTTTAAGGAAGGTCTATGACGTCCCATGGGAGGATGATGTTGCTGGTAACCATTGATGTAACTACACTGTATACCAGTCTTAGACATGTGGACGGACTTAAGGCAATTAAATCCTAATTGGGGAGTTGTCCGTTGAAATTATGGTGTCACACCCAGATGTTGCTAAAAATGATATAGACCTGCCTAGAAAACAACTATTTTTTGTTTAATGGAGATTTGTACCATCAAGTATGAGGTACAGCGATGGGCACCTGCTTCGCCCCCAGCTATGCTAATTTCCATATGGGCTGGTGGGAGGAGCAGGTGGTCAAATCGCTTTTTCATGTCAAATGGCAAGAGCATATAGTACATTGGAGTCATTATATTGACGATTTATTTGTCGTTTGTAAAGGCTCAGAAAAAGATGCCAAAGAGTTCATTAAAAGACCGCAAGTCAACAATCTCAATCTCAAAT
This sequence comes from Triturus cristatus, assembly GCF_964204655.1. Lineage (NCBI taxonomy): Eukaryota > Metazoa > Chordata > Amphibia > Caudata > Salamandridae > Triturus > Triturus cristatus. Next base: position 905,990,874 of record NC_140590.1, on the reverse strand, counting down.
TCACGAGTACTATAAGTCCCACTGAAGTGAATTTCCTTGATTTAACTGTATTTGTCCACAGTGGGAAATTAGAAACAAAACTCCACCGTAAACCAACGGCTGGAAACACGTTGCTACATGCAACCAGTTTCCACCCAAAGAACTTGATAAGAAGTATCCCCTATGGGGAATGTCTTTGCACTATGAGGAACTGCAGTAACAATAAGAATCTTGAAGAAGAATTGCAATACCTTAGAACATGGTTCAGAACTAGAGGGTATTCACAAGCTTGTATAGATGCAGCCATTAATAAGGCCAGTAAAAAGACTAGAGAAGAAATTCTCTTTACTAAAAGCATGAAAACTAAAAGAGTTAACAAAGAGAATAAGAATCAATGCAGAATGATTACCACATATAACAAACAGCAGGACAGCTTAAGGTGTATATTGCAAAAACACTGGCATATCATTCGGAATGACCAGATTCTAGGCAAATTTGTGCAGCGGAAGCCACAAATTACCTTTAGGTTGATCCCTAAAACAGACATTAGTCAGTTATATGTTGCCTACATCATCTAAATCTACTGGCTCATCCTGGCTCAATAGGAGAGACGGTTTTATTAAATGCACTAAGTGCAAAGCCTGTGCTCATGGTTTAAATACCTCTACCTACAACACAGGTTTTTGCAAAATAGAGAAAAAAATAAAAGGACCATTTTCATGCAGGACAGATTTTGCTATCTACGTACTCCAGTGCCCTTGTGGTCTGAGGTACGAGGACAGCACTATACTATCTGTACATAAAAGAGTTCTCCAGCATTTAAGAGCTACAAAAAATTGAGACAAATCCTATCCAGTGGCGCGCCTCTTTGATCAATATCATGGTAAAGACATAAATGGTTTAATGTATTTTGTAATTGATGCCATTCCACAGAATGTAAGAGGTGGAAACCGGGAGAAAAAACTAAGAAAACTTGACTCTTGTTACATTATAGAGTTAAATACTAAAATCCCGAAAGGCCTTAATATGGAAGAGGATTTTCATACTCATATGTAATCTGTATTGACGTGCTGCTAGCCTTATGTTCCCTGAATTTTATCAGTTTTTATGGAATTGTGAGTCTTTAATTTTTGCACGAGCACATTTTAGAACAGAGGGTTATTGCTTATATGGTTACTTGGCCCACTTGGGCAGAATACAATGTGTATTATTTTGCAGGAAGGTTAAAAACAATGAATTTTTATACTATGAGGTAATAGAACCAGCCCACTTGCGCTTAAATGTGATTCCTCATATACTGTTATTATTGAACCGTTTTTGTGTATACTATCTCCCATCAGGGTCTGTAAACATCAAACGGTGACTTAATATATGCCTACATTTGCTATACGAGTTGAGTAAACCAATGTAGCCTATTAGCAATGTAACACAGGATAGATAATGAATTTTAAAACTGAATTGATTCCAGCGAAATTATGAATTCTAACAGTAATCATGTTAAACTTCCGGTCTGGCTTCACTTTTCATTGTATTAGTAGTTCTCATGTGACACGTTAGTGACACTGTTTAAAATGGTTGAAAAACGTTACTGTTTTGTTGGTGAGCAAGCCTGCAGAGCAGGCGATACGCGTCTGACAACAGCTGACAATTAAATATAATTTTGTCAAAAGACACGGCATCGGTATCCTTACTTTGTGAGGTTGAGTGGAGAATTCAATTGGATCGTGCCTGCGAGGTCCAGAAACGCAGATGCACCCTCTGGTATGGTGAAGCGGTGGAAATTACACAAGCAGTACGTGGAGATATATATATATATGTATATATATAAATATATACTCATTCTAACATGGCTTATCTGTGGGCCTCCATGCCACTCAAGGGGTTGTTCCAATATGCAAATGTCCAATGCAACCCTAGTGAAACCTGACACTTTCATTGACAAATCCCTACAACAGTGGTTACATGCCAATATAAATACTATCTGAGGCCCTGTGCCCAAGCAGTGCAAACATGCCATCAGACTTTCACTACACCTACCCTCTCTTTCATCATTCTCTTACTTCTGGTATGGGACAGCATCTCCCTGGGTAAAATCCTCTAAGATAACGCAGGGTCAATTTTAAGTCATCCAGAGTAGGACATAATAGGTTTGTCGTGCATACGTACATACATACATACATGCTAAGCACATTCCCTGTGATTTCTAACATAGCTGTTGACTTTGATCTATGAGGTTGTCATTCTTTGCACAGCCTCCTTCACAACACTTAGTAGCAACCCTGGAAGAATTTCTTTAGATTTTTCTCTATCAAATAATGTCGACTACATTGTAGGGGTGGGCGGAATTTGCGAAATTCACTTTCGCAAATTATCGCAAAAATGTTAAAAATCTACGCAAACACGTGGAAATATCGCGAAGATGCGGAAGTTTTTTTCCCGCTCGTTCACGGTATTTTTGGCGTCGTCGCAGCTCTCCAACTTACCCATGCGGTTGCTCACGAGCGCGGCCATCTTGTTTTCACTTGTCTCGCGGTGCATGATCGCGAGAAGAAAGACGTGATCGCGCAACGAATGACGTTACTGCGGGCGCGAACTGTCGCGAGACAGCGCAAATGGCTACCAACAATCCAACATCTCGCGGAGAACGCGACCGGATCGGGAAAACTTGTCGGCGAACGCGGGGATTCAGGTAAGGCGATCGCGCGCACGCGAGAATGTATTATTTTACACCGCGAGCAAGCAAAACATTTCTGGTAAAATGCGGTTTGCGGAAATTTTGACATTTTCGCGCTCTCCGCGGAACGCGAAAATGTCAAATTATCGCAATTTCCGTGAGCGGAACGGAATTTTAGCCCAGGCCTACTACATTGTAGTGATGAGTCTCAAAAAGGAAAAGGAAATTGTCATTGTTGAATGTTCTTGATTGATGGCTGTCTTTGGCTGAACAATGATTCTTAAAATAACATTAAGTATGGATATTAATGTTTCTCAGAACTGCCTACGATAGATAGACATCGAGTCTTTCGCAGTGAGAATTTACATACTTGTCTCTTCTTCCTCCAATTAATCTGGCTTGAAAGCAGTCGAAAAAAGACTATGGCTGCTGACGGCATATGGCTTCTCTTAGGCACGAAATCATGTCTAACACACTACTTCTATTGTGTTTTGTTTGAATTCATACCATTTGAAGCTAAACATCTCATCATTTACTTGAGATGGTTTCGTCTCTAAAACACTATATTAAAACAAGGCAGTGAATGAGCTACTGGTTCCAGACACACCAGCACTCTGGAAGCTGAAAATTATGCTACACTAGCTCTTTAAACAGTTCTTTCAATCCTCCCTTGCCTCCATGTGATGTGTATGTCAGCACTTCTCCTATTTTAGGCCTGTTTGAAGTTTATGTCAGCCAATTTCTTCCTCATCCACACAGTCGCAACTCACAGCACAGTTCAAAGCTAAGGGATAAAGGCAACTTGTGCTGGTTTTCTTCCTAATGAGTTGCTCTTATTAAAAAAGAGCAAGCTAATTGATTTTAGGATGTTCTACCCCTTATTAAGCCACGATCAAAGACTAATTAAATGGCATTATTCTAGCTCACGGAGTCTTGATGCCTTATGTGCATAATTGGGCGATAGATAAACAATCTCCTATTCCTCAAACAGCTAGATAAATGTATACCAGGCAGCTGTGAGTAAAGATTTCATGTGCATTTTTCCGATTTAAAGGTGCATTTTGCGATTGGTCTCTACCTTTTTTTGCCTGTGTCCAACAATGTGAATATTTTATGTGTAATTTGTGTAGAAAATATTCAAGTCTACTGATGGTATTTTATTTTTCGTGACAGCTCAGATTTAGTTTTGTAATGATTGGGCATATTTAAATTTTCTTATAATAAATGGTGTGCCTTTAGCTCTCTTTTTCACTAAATGTATAGCTCAATCAATTAATTGATCAACATGTTTATTTTATTAGACAATACAATGACATTTAGCAAACTACTTCCATTGTTAATATATAAACAGAAAAATAGGTGAATCACCAAAGGGAACACATTTATGGCCTCTCCAATTCTCAAGCCGTAAGACTAAGACCCAAATAAAAAGGAATGTAAAAATACACAGAATACATTTACTCACTGCTTCATCTTTTGATTTTCCTCACTCCCACCCCTTGTTAGAGATCAGGTGCTTTTTTGTACATTTGCTACTTTAAATTGTTTCCATGGCAAACATTTTTGATAGCCACTCAGGCAGCTCAGATCTTTTTTTCAATGTCTCATTGCTCTTGCATAACTTCGCTGTCTTACAACCCTTCACTTCCCCGCTTTCCTTCTCGCTTATTCTCTAAGCCTTTTTAGTCGTTCTTTTTCCATCTTTCCTTTTTTCACACTCTTCTGTATCCTTCCTTCTTGGGCTCAATTATGAATCAAGCTGAGTGGAATCCCCTCTGGAATTCTTTTCCACCCATCTCAAGTGGGTTTGTGCACCTGTGCCTACTTCCCGGGAGCAGGCACACTTGATTCGATTTTACAAGCCTAAAAAGCGGCAGATAAAATCGTTTTAGGCTTAGGGTTTGGCTGCAACAGCAGACAAGTCTAGCTCAATAAGCAGCTTTTCCACGAGGGAGCATAGAATGTTGATCCCTGCTAGGGCATTTTTACCTTTATGACCCTTCCCTCCCAACACCCTTCCTGCCACAATGCCCAGCAACTTCCCCCACCACCTGCTCAGAGCAGATGATGAATGTGACCGCTAACCACCCCCGGAACAGGGAAACGTGTGCAGAATTCCACCTGGTAAAACTGGGTCCGCAAAGTTAAGCCCCATTCCTTGCAATTAACTCCTAATTGCTCAGTACTAGCAAGGTGTCATTTCACGCACTTTGCATGCAGCATTTGCACCCCAACAGTACAGTGCAACTCATAATCAGTGCCTTAGCCCCATACCCACTATCTCCTTCTGCTAGCATGACTCTCTAGGTCCATGCATGTCATTTTTGGCAAGTTTTACCAATTCTTCATCTGATTTTCTCTTCATATTATTCTCTCCCTCTCTTTCCACTCTTTCTTCATCTCTCACGCTTTATATATACCCTATCTCCTCTCTCTCTCTACTGCCCTTTGACCTAGACATCTTCATTGATTAAAAACATGCGACCAGTCTGCTACTTTCAGCCTGCTCCTGCTTTTCTCCACACAGACCTGCTTGTTGCAAGCATTTTTTCTCAATATGTGTTTTATATTAATGCCTGGTGGTGAACAGCTCCTCATCCACATCATTCTGTGTCCAAATGTTTCAAGAAAAAAACGGAAGATATATTTGCATTTCCCCTTTGTTCAAACACAGAGAGGCTCTTCAGGAGTCTTGATTCTGCAAATGGGAATTACAGGCACCTTCTGTGTCCCACATCCTCGGGATTCTTTCAAATGGACTCGGCCGGCAGGTCGAACAAGAACAAGACAGCCTGCTCCGAGACACAGCTCGCGAGAAAAACAAATAGCAGGAGGAAAGATTATTAATCGGGTTTGTGTTTTTGGTACTTCATTAAATCAACTTAAACGCATAAACTCGACATCCCAATAAATCTTTAACAATTCACTTTGGGTTTGATCTAGCGCCGCTGCGCCATCGTGTAATGGCTATGTAAATCAATGAATAGCTTTAATCCTGCGTGAACCAGTCTGGGCTTCCAGGTGCATTAGTAGACTGCGACGGAGAGCTCATCCTGCTCTGTAATCCGCGGGGTCATGACCCCTGCAGATTATGATGGTCTCTCTTTCATATTCACCAGCGCTCTGTAATTCAAAGCCCTTTGGATGAATCACGAGGTGGGCAGGGAAAGTAATGATTTTGCTGTACCTCAGCAATGCATGTGATGGGCTCTGATAGCAACGTTTGCCAGCAGTATGATAATTCGCAAACAATAGCATCAATCAAGAGACATTTTTGCATCCATTACTGGCCAGGGCATAACCCTCCGACCAATAATCTATAGCATTGAAGGGCTAAATTAAATGCCACTCTGTTTTAACTGTAGGATAGTCATATTAAAGTGACGGCTGGCAGGTGCAGTCCGTATTTAACAAGATATTATGGGCCGATGTCCCTGAACCCTTCCAGAAGGTAGGAAGAATAAGCAAAGAACTGCAATAAAATTAGATTTTTAGAACTAATCACTTAGGCGCATCGAGCGATTTTTTAATAACGGTTTCTATTTAAATAAAGGTTGTCGGTTCACAGAAACAGATTCCCTGTACATTTTAAATACACGTTTTTAGTACAGTGTTACACGTTAGAGAGCAGCAATTTTTAACAGTACATTGTTCGATAGGTAGATTCCAGGAGTAACATGGGGACAGGGCTCCCCCAACCACCCCCTCCCACCACATGGCCTTGGCGCGGGGGTGGCCACTGCCCCCCTCCCTCTCTATCTGCCTCTCGGTGTTTGACCGCGGTCGCTGTCGTCCTCTCCTATCTCTAAGCCATAATGCCTCTGCCACGGAGCCCAGATCCTAATGAACTTTTTGGGGAAGCCCCGGGCTTTGTAAGGCACATTTTCGGTGACTATATACAAGTCCACACCCCCTCCCCCCCCTCCATTCTGCGAGGGCAGGGAGATCAGGGCTCCCCAGTGTCTAGCAATGTCCCTTTTGGCGACTACTAGTCCCAGGTTGTATATAAGAAGAAGGGCACGAGGTAGATCAATTTCTGTGGAGATTCCCAATAGCACATGTGTTAAATGCATTTTTAAGCAAAACACACAGGTGAAGACGTAAATTGATTGAAAAATGTGTAAGTAATATAAACTGCAATTTGTTGTGGTTAATATTGCATTTGTTCTTTAATGTTGTTTAAGACAAAATCTATTTGTCTTCAAAAACTATGATGAAAAAACAGAATTTGGGAAAGGAATAAATAATTTTTGCGGATCAGATTTTCAAAATATATAATTGTTTCTCTGCAATGTCTGTTTTGGAGAATTGCAGATCACTGTTCCTCGTACAGTAGGCTGGTATTGGATACTGCGATGGTGAATGAAGGGAGTGATTTTATGGGGTTAAATTGAGTGACATCTTCAAGCAATAACTTTCCCATTTCCAAATGCTGACAGGTCAGGAAAGGGCTTGTCTGCTCATGTAAAATCTGCTTCTGTTAAACAGATGATTTCCTCTTTTTAAAGGGCCAATAGTGCAAATGGGACAACATCTATCTTGTAAAATCTAAAATGCAATCATAAGTTTCAATAAAGGTGGCTGGATTGAATGTTCCCCACCCCGTCACATTACATAGTGAGTTGATTCAGAGGTATCTCGGTTAAAAAAAATAAAAAATAAACTGGCTCGGTTTATGTATTTGTAGGTGTTTCTGCAATTCGGCATATTAAATGGACAATGTGGAAAATCTCATAAACTTACTCTAGTTTGCCCCACGAAAAAATCCGTCTCAGGACTCAAATAAAATAATTTATCATCAAAGAGGGGTGTCTGTGTGTGTGTGTTTGTGTGTGTGTATGCGTGTGTCTGTGGCCAATGTATTGTAGCCAAACAGAAGTGACAAATTGTGTGGTGTGTCTGTACAATCTCCTTCAGTTTTGTTCTTCTTAATCATCACACATTGGCGGTGCTCTTAGCTCTTGTCCACTCTGGTGTGAAGTAAAGCCAAGGGAAGAGGAAAAAATCATGACCTGAGCTGGATAATGAGAATCTGCTGGTGCGATGAAGGTATGCTCTGATGCTCAAAACATATCCAGAAAGGAAGAATATAAGTTCAATGGTTGTCAGGGAGGCGAGGCGAAAGTATCCACAAAGCACACAAAGAGTAGACATAATATCAACTCTAAAAATTATAAGATACACACAAAGACAGAGGGAACATTGTGGTACATGTTTAATTACACAATCAAAATAAATATGGTGGAATAGGGAGGAAGAAAATGTTAGACAAAGAAAAAGAAAATTAGCAGAATTTAAAATTCATTAGAAAAGGCTAAAGAAAGCAAAAATCAGAAGCCATGACTTCATGTAAATAAAATCAAAGCAACACTCATAAATAAATCCCTAAGAAAAATATACACACAAGAAAACATTGCAGCGCCTTCACAATTAAACAAACAAAAAACCCATGGTGGAATAGTGAGGAAAACATTGATAAAAACAGTTAAAGAAAAATAATGAAAACAGATTAAAAGGCAAAAAAACAAAACCAAGGAAAAAAGGCTTTGTGTAAAGAAAAACACAGCAACACTCATAAAAAATCCCTAAGAAAGGTATAAAAACAAAAGGAACATTGCAGCACCGTCACAATTAAACAAACAAAAAACCCATGGTGGAATAGTGAGAAAAACATTGATTAAAACAGGCAAAAAAAATGAAAACTGAGTAAAAGGCAAAAAAACAAAACCAAGGAAACAAAGCTTTGTGTAAAGAAAAACACATCAATCTCCAATGATTTCAGTGGTGATGCCATAAATAGTGTCAAAAATATTGTCACTTGTGATGTCATCAATGAAGTCATGGTTGATGTCATATGTAGTGCAAGGGGTGATGGGAGTAATTGGAAAATGGCCCTCTCTCAAGGGTCACCACATTTTGCCTTCCTCCTCTTTTTCTGACCTCGGTTTTGTTGGCCTTAGGATTCCGAGCACCTTACCACTGCTAACCAGTGCTAAAGTGTATTTGCTCTTGCCTCTAAACATGGTAACATTGGCTCACACCCAATTGGCAAATTTAATACTTATAGGTCCCTTGTACAGAGCACTACATTTGTCAAGGGCCTGAAGATTAAATGCTGCTAGTGGGCCTACAGTACTGATTGTGCCACACACACAATTAGCCTGCTACTGCAGCCTGTGTGTGCAGCTTGCACTACAATGTCGACTTGGCATTTAAAATGCCTTTCCAAACCTTAACCTCCCCATTTATTACATATAAGTCACCCCTAATGTAGGCCCTAGATAGCCCATAGTGCATTGTGCTGTGTAATTAAAAGGTAGAACATGTACTTTTAAGTAGGTCTTGGTAGTGAAAAACTCCCAGAATCGTTTTTTACTACTGAGAGGCCTGCTCCTCTCATGGATTACCATTGGGAATTCCTTATCACACTTATACGTTGTAATTCCTGATTGAGAAGGAGTAGGTCAGTCATGTTTCATATCATTGGGCTGGTAGTGATAAATATTTTTTACTGGTAAATTTGACTTTATGACTGCCCTTTTCAAAATGCCACTTTTAGAAAGATGGAGTTTTCGTGCTCTTAACCCTCTATGCCTGTAGCCTGTCTGGAATACACGTCTGGATTGGGTGACAGCTGGACTTTGTGCATTCCCTCTAGACAACCACACACTAAGGTGGTGATTAGGAACCACCAGCCATCCTCGTGGTGCAGCACCTGCCACAATGCCACATTGCCATGTTGTGCATTCCTATGCACAAGGTGGCAGGCACCGCACGCTGCCTTCCACCTTGTGCATGGAAATGGATGGTACCCCCCAAGTGCACCCCCATCCCCTCACCACCCTGGGTGCCCGCAACGGGCCCCCGAAGCACATCCCCGCCAGCCTTTCCATGGCAGCATCGCCGCCATGGAAAGGTCAGTTTCCGGGCACATACTAGTGGCCAAGTCTGCCCGGCCGGCAATCGGAACGATTGCCGATTGGCGGAAAAGCGGTGGATGTACTTTATGTCCGCCGCGATACCACCCGCCATTCTAATATGGCGGGGGTGAATCTGGTTACGATGGCAGGCGGATCGCCACCGCCGTGCCGGCGGTGGTGATCTGCCCGCCATCGTAATCAGGCCCTAAGGAAGCTTAGGTTTGACTGAGTGGCTATCCACATCCTGATGGACCATCCTGGGCAAGATGGGAGGGAGGAGTTGATGCTTACACTTGAATAGGCTGTGTCCTGTCCTCACACAAAGGGCTGCAAACCCCTTGTAGTGAGTCTATGGCCAGAGCTGGGAGGGAGGACCCCTGTGTACTTCAAATCCCCTCTTTGAAGTCACCTTCCCTTCAAAGGCAGAAGAGGGTATAAGTCATGAGTCTCTGACCCTATCAAATCAGACACTACTGGACCTGTGAAGAAACGTTGCCAGGAGGAAGGACTGTTGTGCTGCTACAAGGACTGCCATCCTGCTGGACTACTGTTCTGGAAGAATTGCTCTTCTGATATGCTACCCTGCAGCCTGCTATCCTCTGCCCTGCTAAGGAAGAACTGAACTATCTTACTTGATCTTACTTGAACTCAGAGTGATCTCCAAGGGCATGCTATCTTGCCTCCTGTTTTAAGACTCAGGGATATCAAAGTTGTATCCCCTGCTCCTGTGCCTGATCCATTGGAAATGGATCCAGGTGCTTCCTCCAGTGGAACCGATGCATCCTCTGCAGCATAGGCAGAATCAACACATCGCTGCTGTTCCGAGAACAGAACTGGTGCTTTGTACTTGTTAACAGTGCATTGTCATCGGAACTAATGCGTCTGAATCACCACATCGGTGCCACCGCTGTGAGAGACGATCAACACATCCCCTAAACGGCATGGAGAAAACAATCACATCACACTCGGAAACAACGCATCTCGGAATCGGTACTTTGTTTTTGGAATCAGTGACTCACCTTCACTGCATAGAGAAATTCGTTGCATCACCATGACTGCGAGATCGATAACTTCACATTTTTCTGCTGCACCCTGCATGTTACTGTTGGTGACCAGGATCAAGATACTTTAATTCAACGGGTCTTGCATGGCTCTTGTATCCAGCCTGCCCTCCAATGCGTTTGGCCTGAACTCTTCATTGGCCCTTGTCCAGCACGACCAGATAACCCCATATATATTTATTGCCTTAAGTGCTATGTTTCACTTTTGATCTTTACTATTCATATCTTGACTTCTACTTATGAGATTGTTATCATTTCATTCTGGTTTTATTTATAAAATCATAATCTGTTATCCTAAACTGGTGTGGAGTCTTTTTTGGGATGTTTTCAGTGCAATACTGTTTGAAGTGTTGCACAAATACTTTACACATTGCCTCTTAAGCTAAGCCTGACTGCACTGTGTCAAGCTGTCAGAGAGTTCATTTATAGTGTGTATCTGACTTACCCTGACCAGGACTGTGGTTCCTGCTTGGACAGGATGCAAACCTCTGCCAACCAGAAACCCAATTTTTAACAGGAGTTACGTTATATGAGGCACAACCAGCACATTTCAATAGTTTTATATGTTCGAGCCAGAACCAAAACTCAGTTTCTAGCTGGGTGTTTATGTGAGCAAAGTTCATGGGTTTTTAAAAAAAATGCAAAGATCAGCTGTGCATCTTTACTTTTACGTGGCTTTTTCTAGTAATATATCACAACCACAATTGCCCCTAACTGTATGGAATTTTTCTTGTACCATTCTTGATTTTGAATGTTTTCTCTTACTGGCTACTAAAATGCTTCTGCGAATAACAGAAATCTGTGTTTGGGGTTTCTCATCTTAAAAAGATACTTCACAAGGCTCTGGAAGGAGGCGAACCCTTCTACACTGGAAGGATGGGAAAAGGAGTTTATCAATGTATGACCCTTGAGAAGCCTGTTTACTAATATGGAGGGTGCCTACAGAAAGCACTATAAAATCTGATAGGATTGGAACGAATATTGCAGGACTACGTTAGATTCAAGTGGGCCAAGGCCCTCATTGGCTGATGATGATGTCTGTAAATAAAGGGATATGAAGTAGAAAAGACATAAATTTAGTTGTGTTTACTGATCTGCAGGCCTGTTGAATTTTATACTGATTAGTGTCATGGTACAATTCCTCAAATTGTTGGTTGATTTTTGCTTTGCTTTGATGGTATAAAATCAATAAAAGTTTTATAACAAAATAACAAAATGTGGGTAAGCAAATAATGAGTACTATTCTTTATATGTTATCATCTACTTCATCCATTTTGAGTGGAAGCATCAGAATGTTTTAATCAACTAAGAACCGATTTAAGAATTGTCCCTTGTCTCTTTAGGAGACTTTGAGATGGTCCCTAAGACCCAGCTGCCTGTTAACACTAAGAAATACAGGCAGTGGGTGACCATCAATGGCCAAAGGGTGGAAGCTCTAAGAGTCACCGGGGCTTGTGTGACAGCTGTCAGTTGCCGGCTGGTGTCCAAAGAGTGTCCAAAGAGCAGGTTATCCCCCATACATTCTTCCTTGTAGTTGCCGCGGACAACTCAGAGAGCCAGTGTGAGGTGGCTCAGATTCCCTTTGAGTAGGGTGGATCTCAGGTACTCTTCAAGTAGCTGTGAGGCCAGCTACACCTGTTGATTGTCTGTTGGGCAATGATTTAGAGAGCTCTCTTTGGGCTAAGGTGGAGAGAAGGTCTCATTTAGAGATGTTGGGTCTGCCTGAGTGGGCGTGTGTGACCACTCGGTCTATGGCAGCCAGTAGGGGTGTTCAAGAGATCCTGGAGCCTAAAAGTATGGCCCAGGTACCTGCCTTAAAGAGAAGAGGTAGGGGACACGGGAAACCAGCCCCCATTGTTCCCACGTCCAGGAAGAGGCAGACCTTGAGGGGGATGCCCTGAAACCTACAGGGGAGCAAGTTGTTGAACTGAGGGACCTGCCTGAGCTGACCCATTGGCAGCAAGAAGGAGGACCCTCCAGGGAGGAATTTTGTGTAGAGCAGAAGAAGTGCCCTTCTCTTGAGGGTTTGCGGCAACAGGCCACAAACCAGGCAGAAGGTGATCAGTCTGGATCACATTGGATCTACTGGGAGAACGACCTCCTGTATAGCGAGCCTAAGGTTGCTGATCCTGGGTCAGCCCTTGTACTGGTGGTACCCCAGTGCATCAGAGCCTTCCTACTGGGTTTGGCTCATGATGTTCCTTTATCTGGACATCTGGGGTAGACCAAGACCTTTGAAAGTGTTGTCACCCACTTTTATTGCCCCCAGATGCGGAAGAGTTCAGACACTCATCATAGAACTTGTCAAACTTGCCAGGCAAGTGAGAAAAGTGGAAGAAAGCGCAAGGGTCCTCTCCAACCTTTCCCTGTAGTCAGTACCCCCATCGAACGGGTGGGCATTGACATTTTGGGGCCACTGAACCCCAAGACAGCCATGGGCAACAGGTTTAACCAGGTGTTGGTGGACCATGCTACCCGGTACTCGGACGCCCTCCCACTCAGGACAGTGACGCCCCCAGTAGTGGGACGTGCATTGATGTGGATTTTCTCCCATGTGGGGTTCCCCAGAGAAGTGATGTCAGACCGTGATTCAAACTTCATATATAATATATGAAGTCTCTGTGGCAGGAGTGTGGTGTTACATACAAGTTCACCACTCCTTATCACCCCCAAGGTAATGGGCTGATTGAGAGATTCAACCAGACCCTCAAAGGCATGATAATGGGTCTTGAGGAACCTATGAGGTGTAAGTGGGACATCCTCTTGCCATGCCTTCTGTTTGCTTACCGTGAGGTGCAGCAGAAGTCCTTAGGGTTCAGCCCCTTTAAACTGCTGTATGGACACCCAATAAGAGGATCTTCGAGTCTGGTCAAGGAAGGCTGGGAGCAATCTCCCAGGAAACCTCCCCAGGATGTATACAGTTACATGCTGGCCTTCAGGAACCAGACTTGGCGATTCAGACAGCTTGCTCAGGCTAATCTGGAAGCCAGCCAGGCAGAGATGAAGCGGTGGTACGATCTGAATGCCACTCTGATTGAGCTTCAGCCTGGTCATAAAGTTTGGGTCATGGCCCCTGTAGAGCCCTGTGGGCTCCTGGACAGGTGGACCGGACCATTTGAGGTGGTGGAGCACAAGAGTGAGGTCACCTACCTGGTGAACTTGCGATCTCCTAGGAACCCTTTGCGGGACCTGCATGTTAACCGCCTGAAGCCCCACTTACAATTGTCCGAAGTGAGCATGCTCCTAGCGACAGACTTCCTGACCACCTGTCTGCAGCAGAGCAAGATGGGTCATTGGATGGTGTCAGCCTCTCTGCCACAGTGACCCCTGAGCAGCAGCAAGATTGTCGCCAACTGTTGGGACAATTCTCTGATTTGTTCTCCCTAGTTCCTGGTGCCACTGAGTGGTGCGTCCATGACGTGGACACTGGGGACAGTCCTCCTGTGAAGCACAAGGCTTACAGAGGGAATGACAGGGTCAGAGCTCAGATCAAGGAGGAGGTCTCCAAGATGTTTGCCATAGGGGTGATTGAGTCCTCTAACAGCCCTTGGGCCAGCCCAATGGTCTTGGTCCCAAAGGTTGCCGCTCCTGGTCCAAACCCGAACCCCTGTTCTGTGTGCACTACCGAGGACTCAATTCAGTCACCAGGACTGACGTGCACCCCATCCCCAGAGCTGATGAGCTCATTGATCAGTTAGGGGCTGCACGGTACCTCAGCATATTTGACTTGACATCTGGGTACTGGCAGATCGCTTTGACTGATGGGGCCAAAGAGAGGTCAGCATTTTCCACACCAGATGGGCACTACCAATTCCAGATTATGCCCTTTGGGATGAAGAATGCCCCTGCCACCTTTCAGAGGTTGGTCAATCAAATGTTGGCTGGACTGGAGGATTTCAGTGCCGCCTACCTGGATGACATTGCTGTGTTCAGCGTCAGTTGGGAAGAACATCTGTGCCACCTCTGGGAAGTGTTGATGGCACTGTGAAAGGCAGGCCTCACGATCAAGGTGAGTAAGTTCCAGATCGGGCAGGGTTCTGTGATGTACTTGAGGCACCAGGTAGGGAGTGGCCAGGTGGCGTCCCTACAACCCAAGATTGATAACATCCTGGCATGGGAACCCCCCCAAGACTCAGACACAGGTGAGAGCCTTTTTAGGACTCACGGGGTACTATAGGAAGTTTGTCAAGGGGTGTGGCAACATTGTTGCACCCTTGACTAAGCTGAATTCCAGGAAGCAGCCCAAGAAAGTGATCTGGACTGACACCTGTCAGAAGGCTTTTGACGTCCTGAAGACTGCCATGTGTACCGCACTCGTGCTTCAGGCGCCCAACTTCACAAAGGAATTTATTGTTCAAACAGATGCTTCAGAGCATGGTGTAGGGGCTGTTCTTTGACAGATTACTGAGGAGGGCCTAGACCAACCTGTAGCCATCATCAGTAGGAGGTTACTTCCACGGGAACAAAGGTGGAGTACAATTGAGCGTGAGGCATTCACTGTGGTCTGGGCACTGGAGAAGTTGAGACCATACTTGTTTGGGACTCACTTCTGGGTAAAAACAGACCACAGGCCCGCAGATGGTTGATACAGATGAGGGGTGAGAACCCAAAGTTGTTGAGGTGGTCCATTTCCCTACAGGGGAGTGATTTTCGCTTACAACATTTACATTTACATTTTACAGTGGAACACTGTCCTGGTACAGAACAAGCCAATGCTGATGCTCTGTCTGGATTTGTCTGCCTTAGTGAAGAGAACTCCCAAGGGGAAGAGTAGTTCTCCCCAAAGTTCAGCAGGAGGGGACATGTGTTAGACCAGGGTGCATTGTATGTAAGATGTAGGACATGCCCTGATGTGTGTGGCATGTCGAGATAGTGAATTATAGCCATTTTAATTTTTCACTATTGCAAGGCTACCTGTCCCCATAGGCTAGAATGGGCAGTGTGATTATAACACCTTATAATCCTAACTGACCCAGGGAACATGGTAGAAGTTCAAGTTTGGTATGCCTGAACTCAGAATGATAAAATACATCTTTTAGTGAAGCTGGCTTTAACATTCTGTGTTTGAATATACCACTTTTAGAAAGTAGGTATTTCTTACCTAACCATCCAGCCTGCCTCTGCTAGCTTGTGTATTGCATGTCTGGATTGTGAGTGACAGGGGCTGGGGAGGCTCCAGGAGACAGGATGTGTCAGCACAGGGCTGAATAGACCTGTCTGCATATAGAGTGGTGGGAGGAGTAGCACCTGGGTCTGAATAGGGTTGTGCCTGCCTTCCACAATGCTGGCTCCACCTCCTGTGGTGTGTCTGAAGACCCTGGCCCACACTGACAAAGGACTGGCAGAATTCACCCAGAACTGGTTTCAACTAGGTACAGGACCCTCTGCCTTCAGAGGACAAAGGATTTTGTAGTATAAATATTGGGGACCAGACCCAGGACTTTAGATCACTTCTAGAACAAGAAGACAAACCTTTGCCAAGGAGAAGAACCAAGGAAGCTGCAGGAATTTAGACTACCCCTGCCAGTGTGCTGTGTTGCTGGGTTGGCCTGCAGTGGTGTCTTCATTGCCAAGGAAAGGAGAAGGAACATTTAAAGAACTTTCATCATCTCGCAGAATATTTCTCCAAGGGCTTGAACTTGTGCTTGCCTCCTGCTGAAGTCTCAGGGACAAAAGACTTCACCACCAGCTCCCCTCTGAATTTCCTTGCTGGAAATTCTGTCTGCAGAAGCCTGCATGTCGCTGTGAGCTGGAAGCGCGACTCAACGAGAAAAAGCGCGTCGCAGCTGTAACCGTCATATCACCAGAGAAGCGTGTCGACGCCTCAGAGGTCGCCGCTGCATCACCAGAGAAGAGTGCCTTTGCTGCAGATCAGAGCAAATAAATTCTCCCTACTTCCACGGATAGAGTAATTTCACAGTCATACGCACATACACTCACCATACGCTAGGGCCCATCACACCAACATTCATTCTATTACTCTATCCACACTGAATATACGAGAGAACTCTTAAATCAATCTGCATCTAATTTGAGGTCAATGTAACCTAATTGAATTGTCTCGAGTCATGATTTAAACAATTTGAACACCTTTGAGATCTCAATAAAAATGACAAAGAAATAACCACCCGACACTGAAATTCAAACAAGAAATTACTTTATCTAAATTAATTCAAGAAGAAAGTTAATCAATTGCAAAATCATTATTCTCATGTTTACCTATTCTAGCTAAATGTCGTATTTTAGATCAGGACAGGTCTCTCAAAGTCTCTCGAGTCGCCGTCCTCTCAATCAGCATCGATCCTCTTGAGCATAAGTTCAGGAAGAAGTGGCCTTAGACCCTCTCTAGTCTAACAATATTTATACCAAAACTTACATATTAAAAGTTACAAACAAGCTCTAAACGTCCGCTGAGCAGAGCGAGCAGGAAAGGATGTTAGCTCGCAACATTTAGAAAAATCTTCACTCTCGGATATCTCAAAAATAAAAACACGGAAAAAGGAAGCACAAACTAAATTCGCAACATCCATGGATGCTCTTCTCCGGAATTATAGTGAAGCCACCGCAAGTTTATAAAAAATGTTCATTTGTGACAATTGTTCTCCTCCAAGGATATCTGGCGACCAGCCCAGAGATGCTGTTCTTTCGTAACTTTAGCTCAGACAGAGGCCGAGGTCATTTTCAACCATATTCAGCGAGGCCTCTCTTCATATCTCATCTACTCAAATGCAGGCTGTAGATGTCGGCCATTTCTCAACAGGCCAAAATGGACAACTTAATTAAAAAGAAACACAAAACAACGTTACTACATCGTAATGATTATACAGTGTTAATTCCCACTAATACCCTTATGTGTATGTATTTATCTAGCCTTTTGCGACATAAAGAAGCGTTAAAGCATATTATTTTAAAACGCAAACACATAACAAATAGCACTTTAGCCACACTTATTTAATTAATTTGCTCACCAACTTAGTTCACTTATTAATTAAGCCATGCAACTGCATTCCCACGTGTAATCCTTTCATTAGTAAGGTTGATTAATTAAAACACTCAAAAAAAATTAATACTAAATAATTAATCGTTAATAATTTTAATTATGACATATAGAAATATAAACTGAAGTTTGAGTTTAAATAGAAAACCCTGCTCCAGCAATCCCGCCTTTGGTGATATATCATCACCACAAAATCCAACCCAAAAATTTAGACCCCTTTCCTTTGGAGAAATTCAAAATGTCTTTTTGCATTTACATTAAACACCAGTTTCTCTTTCTTCGTCTCTTTTCGTTTCAAAATACATGCTCTCTTTAAATTCTTCTAATTCTATTTCTTGTGGGTCTCTTTTTGACCTCTTTTGTCTCTTTTCAACATTTTCTTTTATTATTTTCTTTTTATTCCTCCTATATCTACAGCATAAACACCCTAATCTAAGAATCAATAAAGCAACAATCACACATGTCAATGGAAATAATATCTTACCAAAAATGGTACTACCTATCTTAGCAATAAAATTCTTAACAGCAGTCATCTTATTAGCCATTTTAGTCCAGATACTTTCAGCTTCCAGTGGTACTAATTCTTCATGCAAATCAGTGATATTTCTGATATAGACCTTTAGATCTTTACTTTCATCAGGAATGTAAGTGCAACAATGTTGAACTTTCAGCATTCCACAGACTCCACCCTCCTTTGCCAATAAAATATCAAGGGCAAGTCGATTCTGCATAGACATGGCGTGTAAGGCAACCATCTCTGTATTCACCAATGAAAACCCTCCAGCGGTGCTTGTCGATAAGCGATCCACCACTGTTGACAGCTTCCGAATTCCATATGCATTTAGTGAAATTCCCACTGCTGGTATCAAAGCTCCAAAAATATTTCCTACAATTTCTGACCAGGTTTCTCTCTTAAAGCGTGTTAGTAAATTAATCTGTTCTGCATCTTCTATTCTATCCATATGAAAATTTTTTGGAAAGACCAGGCCAACATAACATGTGCCATACCAATGGTCAGGCAACCTGTAATAAGCCTTATTCCCACAAATATAATACACTCCCAGGAAAACTGGATCTTCTCCTCCTTTGAATCCCCATCCCGTTGCAATAAAGTATGTATCATGACACTCACTAGTCCCAACGAAATAATTATCATATTGGGATTTCCTTCTGGTAATGCATAGTTTACCCTTCTGTGGTGCATCTAAAGCCAAAGTTGGACTGGCCCCATTCTTCAATTCCTTCCCCATCTCAATGTCCCATATTGTCTCACTCATTTTATATCCTCCTGCCTTTTCATGCATGCTCACTCTCCTTTTCTCTACCAAATCTAGGAAAGCCTTTTCTTCTTCCTTCAAACTACAAGTTAAATTGTTTCTAAAAATGTAATCTAATGTTAATTCTTCTGTTTCAATAAAAATCTCACCAAAAATGTTAGCTTCTTTAGCAGGATTCAGTTTCTTATTCATAGGCAATTGCCCAAAAATTGTATCCTTATTAGACATCTCATAATCTATTTTCCCTAACAAATAAAAAGTACTACTCAACACACTACATGAAATCCCATACGTAGCTGGAAGATGATGATAAGTAACTCCCTCCGAAACGGATGCAGGTAACTGCATACAGACGTAGCAATCCCTTACCTCCATTGTCTTTACGTATTCATACAATAATTTTGAAAAAACATTGCTAGAAAAATCATTAATTGACCTATCTTTGTGTATATATATATTGCTAATTCTAGTTGGTACTACTTTCTGTGAACTCTTCCCTATGTTAGTCATATTCTCAGTATGTATTCCCAAAGTGTCTATCGTAACTCTAAAAGTAACCAATAAAGCAAGCACACTCCATAGTAGCATTAATAATCCTGTACAGCAGCAGCACATTCTGCACCATCTTTTCAGAAAGGTACATCTACTTTGATTATTTTCTGTGTTAGCCATCTTAGTACTTTGGCAGTGTCTTTTGACTTAGCCTCTACTACTCCACTACTGAATCTCTAGAACACTAGATTATTTCAATCTGTTAATTTTTTTAGATCTCTTCTTCTTCACTCTTCTCCAAGTGACTCCTTTAGTTCACTCAATTCGGATTTTCATCACTTTTCACTTCTTCTTCAGCAACATCAAATTGTATCAGATCCTGAACTTCTGTCTCTTCTCCAATGTCGGACAAGATAACTTTCAGGATTCCAACAGTTTCTTTCTTCTCAACCACTCTCAGTAAGGTCTCCTCTAGATTTCCTTGACTCTCTGCCTCTTCTTCTTCTTCAGGCAATGCCACATACATCCATTCCGGTGACCTATACTTCTGGTTGGGCTTTGTAATTCTTTTGATCACTTCTGGTTCCTTTGGTTCTTTTGGTTCTTCTTCTTTCACTTGATTTTGACTTGACACCTCATTCACCTGTTCAGCTTTCGATGGATTCACTCGTGTCAGTCGATATCTCAGCCTCTTTATCTTGTTAGGCCAAAGATCTCCTTTTACACTTCTTTTCTGTTTCACTTCTCTATTATTTCTTTCTCCGATCCAAGTTCTCTTTCTCAGAACTCGACCCTCTGGTTTCTCATTCTGACTCTCATCCGATTCTGTCTCATTTGCCTCCTGTTCAACAACAATTCTCTCTTTTTCCACAGTCTTCTTCTCCACCGATTGAGATTTCCCTGCTACTGTCCCTCCTCAGGTCTCCGACACGCAATCTTCTTGCTGTCTACTTGTCCCTTCACCTAGCTTATCAGAAATGTTCCCTACACCTCCTCGGGGGTCTTCCGCAATCTATCCCTCTCTATCTTCTTCTGACCCTACTTCTTCAGAAGTTGTCTCAGATGAATTCTCAATCTCTTCATTTGACTCAGGTGTAGTTTCTGTGGAAATGCTCTTTTCTTTTCTCTCCTTCTCTTTATTTTCTCCACTGCTTGTTGGAACTTCAGGCACTCTTACAGAATCCGAACCCTCCTCTGAGGTCCGCAATGCTCCTCTTGTAACTCTTGTGACTTCATCTGGTAAGAAAAGAGAATCACCTGACTCTCTTTCTGACTCTCTTTCCCCCCTTTCAGGATTCTTTTTTCTTCTCACTGTTTCAGTGTCTGCATCATCACTGGAATCTGACTCCTCAAAGTACTCTTTCCCAGTCCCATCCTTTGGATTTGGAACTCTCAGAGTATGACTTGCATGAACCCAGTTCTTCACTCCAGCACACTTCACAGCAGTCGTCGTAGTCAGAATGACTTGTCTTGGTCTTCCCCACCTTGGAACCAAGCAATTTCTTCTTCTGTGCACTTTTATTCTCACCCAGTCCCCTGGACTCAGATCATGGGCTTGCTTCTTTGCAAGTGTGGTGGCGTCTTCTCCAACCTGGTGAAACACAGAATGAACTGCGTCAGCCAGGCCTTTACAGTAATCCAAAATCATGTCATCAGTAATGGTCATCAGCTTGTTAACGGGCACGAATGCATGTCTCATTGCACGTCCCATTAATATTTCATGTGGACTCAACCCCGTAGTTTTATCTGGAGTAGATCTAATAGTCATTAGCACTAAAGGCAAGACATCAGGCCATTTCATTCCAGTGGCTAAGCACATCTTGCCAATTCTGTGTTTGATTGTGCCGTTCATTTGCTCAACAACGCCAGAAGCCTCTGGCCTGTATGCACAACGTAGCTTCTGCTGTATGCTCAATGCTTCACAAATTAAACTCATGAGTTCATTGTAGAAGTGTCCTCCTCTGTCTGACTCAATGGTCACTGAGAACCCGTACCTAGGAATCAACTCTCTTAACAGCAACTTGGCCACTGTTATTCCATCATTTCTCCTAGTTGGATATGCTTCCACCCACCTTGAGAACAGACTACCACTAGAACATACCTCAATCTATTGACTTGGGGCATTTCAATGAAATCTATTTGCATTCTGGTAAAAGGACCTCCTTCTCTGCCTATTGATCCTAGGCTCACCACTGTCTTTTTCCCAGTATTGAATTGCTGACAAATCAAATATCTTTGACAGATGCTCTCTGCAATCAGCCTGAACTTTGCATTGTACCAGGTCTGTTTAAAGGACCTAATCATAGCATCCCTCCCCAGGTGTCCCTGGCCATGATACATTCTTGCCATTGTTGACAACATAGAATTTGGCATGACTGGTCTTCCATCCCTATAGATCCAAACATGATCTTTTTCTCTTGGTGCACAACCTGCTTTGATCCAATCTCTCATTTCCTCATCTCCTGCTTCATCCTGCAACTGCCTCACCTCATTCCATGTTTCCAGTACATTAGTAAACATCACAGTACAAAAAGACATCTCCTTCTCCTTTCCCCTGTTAATCGAATGATTGTTCTTTGCACAATACTGTGCTATGTCATTTGCAAATCGATTACCAAGCGTAACAAAATCATTTCCCTGTCCATGAGCAGCACATTTTACAACTGCTAGTTCTTTAGGCAGCTGTATCGCCTCAAGCAACTTCCCAATCACTTCAGCATTCTTTATGGGAGTTCCACTCGAAGTCAAGAAACCTCTCTGTAGCCAAAGCTGACCAAAATCATGAACCACTCCAAATCCGTACTGATTATCAGTCATTACAGTCACTCTCACATTCTTCCCAATCTTGCAAGCTTTTGTCAGTGCCACCAATTCAGCTACTTGAGCAGATTTAACTCATTTCAAAGGTGAAGCTTCCATAACTTCCGAAACTTTACACACCGCATATGCTGCATTCAGCGCACCTTCCTCTGTTCTCAGACATGATCCATCCACAAACAACACATGATCACTCTCAGGCAGTGGCAGATCTCTTATGTCTGGTCTTGGTTTTGTACAGTAATCAAGCACATCCAGGCAATCATGATCAACATCATCTCTCACACTCACATTTTCAGCATCTGGCAACAGTGTCGCTGGATTCACATTCACACATCTCTCAAGAGTCACATTTGATGCTCCCAGAATGATTTTCTCATATTTAGTCAGCCGACTATGTGACATATATTGAGTTCTGCTTCTTGTCAAAAGAATTGCCACATCATGAGGTACGAATACCCGTACAGGATATCCCATTATTATACCCTCACTCTGTTCCAAGCTTCTGCATGTAGCAGCTACTGCTTTCAGGCAACCTGGTAAACCCACAGCTACTGGGTCAAGTGTTGATGAGAAGTACGCAATTGGCCTCCTCAGTCGTCCATGTTTCTGGATTAACACTGAAAGTGCACATCCATTCCTCTCACTACAGTACAGTTCAAACTCCTTCTCATAGTCTGGCATTCCCAGAGCAGGAGCCTCACACAATCTGCTCTTTAATTCTTCGAATGCTGCCATTTGTTCTGCATTCAATTCCAATGGGTCTTTTACCTCACTTTTGGTCAATTTAATCAGTGGCTTTGCTATCAGGGAAAAATTACTTATCCACTGACGACAATAACCCACCATTCCCAGAAACATTCTCACTTCTCTCTGGGTCATTGGGGCTCTCATTCCTCTGATAATTTTGATCCTGTCATTGGTCACTTTTCTCAGACCCTTTTCAATATTGTGTCCAAGATAATGTACTTCTTTCTTGCAAAATTGCAATTTGGCTGGAGATACCTTTAATCCTCCATCTGCCAGATGATTCAGTAAAGCTATGGTATCTACTTCACAAGCTTCACGTGTCTTTGATGCCACAAGTAGGTCATCAATATATTGTACTAGTACTGAACTTTCAGGCATGATCAGACTTTCCAATGATTTCTTCAACAACTGATTGAATATTGAAGGGCTCTCTGTATACCCCTGTGGGATTCGGCACCATGCCAAAATACGCTGTCCAAACCGAAATGCAAAAATCGGCTGGCTGTCATGATGCAATGGGATTGAAAAGAAAGCATGGCACAAATCAATTACCGTGTACCATTCAGCATCATGAAGAATCTGATACAAAATCACTGATGGATTTGGCACAATGGGACAGCATGATACCACAATTTTGTTAACTTTTCTCAAATCTTGTACAATCCTAAACTTCCCATTAGGTTTCTTTAGCCCCATTATTGGTGAATTACATGGGCTACTCAGTAACTCTCTCAAAACACCTTGCTGAATCATTTTATCAATTATAGGTGTTATTCCTACAATTATCTCCGGTGTCAATCTGTATTGTGGGATATTAGGGTAAGTGATTCCCTCTTTCACTGTAATCTTTACTGGATCTACATTATTCATCAATCCCACATCCTCTCCAGTAAAATCCCAAACTGCTTTTTCTGTGTTTCTCAACTCTTGAGTCAAGTCATCCGGATTAAATACAGCATATGTTCCAACAACCTCACTCTCTCTATTATCTAGAGTCATCCTGTATAAGACATCCTCATCCGGTGTCTCAAAAGCTATTCCATCCGGAGTACAAAAAATTGTGCAATTCATTTTACACAATAAGTCCCTACCTAACAAATTCACTGGACTAGTGTCGCACACCACAAATCTGTGCATATCTGAAAATTTCCCTATCCTTACCCTTACTGGTTCAGTAAGACGAGTCTTAATCTGTGTATTAGCTACACCAACCACTTGGATTGCTTCGTCCGAGAGAGGAAGATTTCTTATATCTGCTGACCTGACAGTTGATCTCGTCGCTCCTGTGTCTACTAAAAAAGTAACACTTTCCCCATTTATTTTCCCATCTACAAATGGTCCTGCCTGGTCTATTTCTAGAGTTGCTCCAAGTATGCACTCTTCCTCCTCTCTTCGGCACCGTCAGTAGTCCCCTTCAGACTCACTCCCCTCATTCTTTAGCCAGTATTGTTGTACTGGATTCTTACGTCTCGGTTTGTTTACCTGTTCATCATTGTAGAATCCTGAGTCTTGGTTATATTTTTGGGACCCTCTGTTCTGCGGCAAGGGCGGTTTTGGCTCTTGATTCTGCTGCTTGACAACCTTCTGCTGTTGCTGCTGATGATTACATCCTTCATTCTGCACCTGTTGATTCAAGGATTTATTCTCATTACTTACTAATGGTGGATTCGTACACTCGGTTCTCCAGTGCCCCAATTGTCCGCAGTTATGGCACGGAAATTTTTTCTTCGCCTCCTCTAGGTTCCCCTTTCCTTTTCCTGTACCATATCTGGGCCTATTTCCTGGATTATTTGCTTGTTCAACCAGTTGTGCTTCTTGTCTTTCTGCAACCTTCACCTGTGCCCACATTGCTTTCTCCTTCAGCTTTCTTTGTTTCGCCTCAATTTCATCACTGAAGTACTTCGCATGTCTCAAGATCTCATCAATCTTCTTACTCTGCCAATCAACTGTGTGCTCTCGAATCATTTCACTGATTTCTGGTCTCAAGCCATATGCAAATCTGTATACAAAATGACTCAAATCCTTATCACCCAGATGTTCATCTCCACTGAACTGTTTAAAAGCCAGTATCAACCTTTCATAAAAAGCATGAACTGATTCCTTTGCTTCCTGATGTGTTCAATCTATCTTAACCCAATCTGTCTCTTTAGGGGGTACCTTATTCTTCAGGAACACAATAACCTGCTCGTATTTTTTCATAACCTCCGGGTCTGGAGCTCCCGTTTTCTGATCTCTTGGGTATTCCTTAGCAGGCCAATCTACAACTATTTTACACTCTGCCCACAAGTCTGCTGGAACAATTATATCAAACAGACTATTCATGTCAATCCACAGCACTTTCGACAATTTCACAAACCTATCTACCTGCCTATACCACTCGACAGGCTTTTCTCTCAGTCGAGGGAAATCATTCGTAAATGACAAAATATCCTGTCTAGTCCATGGGACATGTACATATCCTCCTCCAGGAATCTCTCTCATAGGATAGGCATCCACTGTTTTTTCCTTTTCTCTCATGGGAAATGCTGAGTAAGTCCTGACCACTGAATCTTCTCTTTTCTTGTACCATCTATACTTCCATTTTTCCACATCACCCCATTTTCGCAATAAGGAAATCATTTCCTTAATCTGCCCTGTTCTGCCAACATCATTTAGATGGCTACATCAATTGCCTGAGAATCTTTATCCTTCTTTTGGAGAACTTTCAACCAATCATTCAAATCCTCAGCCGTTATTTCTGTAGACCTTTTCACTGTACTCACTTGTTCTGTCATCCTCTGTGGTTCCAAAATTAATCCTCGCACACAACCAGTATTCAATCTTGAATTAGGCTGTACATCTAACTCTCCACCACATGTGTCATGTCTCAACTGTCTCAAATGATTCTCTCCCGTCCTCATTCCTGACCCTGAACTAACTTGTCCATTTCCCACATATGGAACTGTCAAACCACTTTCACCCATTCTTTGCTTATCAAAAATAGGCATAACCGGACCTATGGTTACAGGCACTGTAACAGCTTCTAGATTCTTTGTCAATTCCCTGATCTTTTCTGTCAACTCAGATGTTGTTCTTGCTAACTCTCTTGTTTTTTCATCCCCGATTGCACTCTCTCTCTCTCGCTCTCTCTCTCTCTCCCTTTCCGCGAAAGAGCTACCACTTTTCAAATCAGGTGTCGCAACTTCTGTTTTAATAATTTGCAAAGTATCTCTTATTGGAGTAGCAACTGGTGTTCTCACTTCTGGTTCTGGTCTATATGGAGGTGGTCTTTTATAAATCATGTCATTCAAGACTTCATCCTCATAGTCATTAGCCCCATACCTCCTCAATTCTGCATCATGTGCTTTTTCCGTACCTTTCCTCCCTTCTGCTTCTTCAACAGTTCTCATAGGATATAGTCCCTCTGACATACTAGCATCTCGCCATCTCCTCATTCGATCATGATGAGTTTCACGATCATATTTCCTCCCAAAAATATACCTATAGTTACCTCCACTCCTCTGCTTTTCTCGCTCATGTACCTCATCTTCCCATTCCACCAATGCCTCGAACTGTGTCGGCCTTGGTCTAGGCTCTAGACACATCATCTTTTCCCTTAAATTTCTTAACACAGCCAGATTAAATGAACCATGTTCCGGAAATGCTAGAACACCATCTTCTCTAGTGTACTTAGCCCAATTGTCTAACCAGATACAGGTATGATACCCATATTTCGCAACCATAAAGGATGCAGGAGTCCTTGTCGGAGGTAGTAACTCACCCTCTCTAGTTATTATGTCCTTATCATTTTCAAACCACTTTTTAATTTTACTGAACAAGGATTTCTTCTTCTTTTCTTCTGTTTGATAATACATTTTCGCGTTTACCACAACTCTCTAGTCCTTTCTACAACTGTACGATCTTTGTCCAATAACAGCGCGACTCACACTAATGCACCAATCCCGGAGCGTCTACGTCACCCTGTACTCCTTCCAATCCCTGCGCGGCTCACACCAACGCACCAATCACAGCGCTTTCGCTGTTCTAACCCACTGTCCAATCACAGCGCGGTCTTTTCTGACATCAGTAGTCGCTGCAGCCGCTTCTACTCCTGTCTCCTGTCACTCGTCTACCCCTCCTTTACAAAACCTTCTCAGTAGACTCTGTTTCAGATTCTACAAAACTATTAGTTACAACATATAAACATCTCCATTGTCTGCTTCGCTAACCACAGAATAGTAAAGACCTTTCTCACAAGAATCCCGCTTCTCTCTAGAACAGCGCTTACCTCTGCTCTACCACGGAATTATTATTTTCGTTGACACAGTAGCACATCCCTCTACTCTGCCCTTCTAACATGCATCCATTAACTGTTTCCTCCCGGAATGTTCCTAAGAGTTTCACAATCAAATAAATGCTCATACATTCACACACTTTCACACTAGAAAATGTAGTACATTTACACAGAATCCTGCCTTTCCCGAGAACAGCGAACAATCTGCCCTACTACAGAATTATAACATACGTTAACAAAGCAGCGCTTACCTCTGCTCAGTCCTTCAAACAAGCTCAGAGAATACCTATTACTTCTCCAGCGGTAAGCTTTAACGGCAAACCTTACGGATCCTTGGGACTTAAGACCAGAGTTTCACAGATATCTTTCGCTACCATACACACTTCTCTTATACAGAAAATATGTCTCTAGTAGTAACACACGACGATGTCACTGAATCGAACCCAGACAATGCGACGCGCAACTTCAATTGTCACACGCTTTTCCCTGCAATCGTAGAGGGCCAACAATCCCGTCTTTCCCGAGAACAGCACTCACTTCCCTCTGCCCTACTACGGAACGGTCACCGACTCCCTACGTCCCAGAAGCCGTACACACTACATATAACTCAATACAACGACTTCAACATTTAGTGTTAGTACATATATCAACATCAATCAATAAATCAATAAATCCAAAGCCTATGTACAAGCAATCTATCAGATCAAGACAATAATCAAAACCATCATACTGCTACCAGGAAACTGCTGCAGATCAGAGCATATAAATTCTCCCTACTTCCACGGATAGAGTAATTTCACAGTCATACGCACATACACTCACCATACGCTAGGGCCCATCACACCAACATTCATTCTATTACTCTATCCACACTGAATATACGAGAGAACTCTTAAATCAATCTGCATCTAATTTGAGGTCAATGTAACCTAATTGAATTGTCTCGAGTCATGATTTAAACAATTTAAACACCTTTGAGATCTCAATAAAAATGACAAAGAAATAACCACCCGACACTGAAATTCAAACAAGAAATTACTTTATCTAAATTAATTCAAGAAGAAAGTTAATCAATTGCAAAATCATTATTCTCATATTTACCTATTCTAGCTAAATGTCGTATTTTAGATCAGGACAGGTCTCTCAAAGTCTCTCGCGTCGCCGTCCTCTCAATCAGCATCGATCCTCTTGAGCATAAGTTCAGGAAGAAGTGGCCTTAGACCCTCTCTAGTCTAACAATATTTATACCAAAACTTACATATTAAAAGTTACAAACAAGCTCTAAACGTCCGCTGAGCAGAGCGAGCAGGAAAGGATGTTAGCTCGCAACATTTAGAAAAATCTTCACTCTCGGATATCTCAAAAATAAAAACACGGAAAAAGGAAGCACAAACTAAATTCGCAACATCCATGGATGCTCTTCTCCGGAATTATAGTGAAGCCACCGCAAGTTTATAAAAAATGTTCATTTGTGACAATTGTTCTCCTCCAAGGATATCTGGCGACCAGCCCAGAGATGCTGTTCTTTCGTAACTTTAGCTCAGACAGAGGCCGAGGTCATTTTCAACCATATTCAGCGAGGCCTCTCTTCATATCTCATCTACTCAAATGCAGGCTGTAGATGTCGGCCATTTCTCAACAGGCCAAAATGGACAACTTAATTAAAAAGAAACACAAAACAACGTTACTACATCGTAATGATTATACAGTGTTAATTCCCACTAATACCCTTATGTGTATGTATTTATCTAGCCTTTTGCGACATAAAGAAGCGTTAAAGCATATTATTTTAAAACGCAAACACATAACAAATAGCACTTTAGCCACATTTATTTAATTAATTTGCTCACCAACTTAGTTCACTTATTAATTAAGCCATGCAACTGCATTCCCACGTGTAATCCTTTCATTAGTAAGGGTGATTAATTAAAACACTCGACAAAAATTAATACTAAATAATTAATCGTTAATAATTTTAATTATGACATATAGAAATATAAACTGAAGTTTGAGTTTAAATAGAAAACCCTGCTCCAGCACCTTCGTCACAGCTGTTTACCGACGCAACACCGGAAAAGCTTGTCACCACCACGAGGGTGGCCATCACATCACTGGAGAAGCGTGTTGCAGGGCCTGTCGGGGCTCCAAAGTTACAGAGTTTGCCGCACGGCCATCGGGCGTGTACGTATCGTCTTCACGTTGTCACATCGCATCAAAGGCGCCATCTTATCGCATCACACCAGATTGTCGCATTGCATCAAGGGGCCATCTTGCCGCATCGTAACTGGAACGCAGTATGAGAATCAACACATCACCGCCTCTCCGGTAAGGAACAAGACGCATCCCCTACTCTGCCCAATCATTGAGGAGCGACGCAACGCCTCGCCCGAAGCAAGGAACCGATGCATAACCGTCCCTGCAAACCTTTTGTTTGTTTCGCGTTATGCATCCAGGTACTTTTGTGAGAAACGTGTTGCATTTATCAGCAACTTGAACTAAGTTACTTGTACCATCTTTAAGTCTATTTTGAGTACAGTATTGTGGATTTTTGTCGTTTGTGGTCTTGTGTTAAGTCTATATAAAGAATACTTATTTTTTATACAACCTGTGTGGTGTCCAGCTGTAGTGGTTTCAGTAACTGTAGTGGTTTCAGTAACTGTGTTACTGTATGTGTTAACAAATGCTAAATACACTGCCTCTGAGATAAACCTGTCTGGTTGTGCTAAGCTACCAAGGGGGTGAGCAGGGGTTATCCAGGAGTGTAATCCCCTTTCCCTGACTTAGAAGCAATGGTCCCTATTTGGTCACAGGTAGCTACCTCTGCCAACTAGAGACCCCCAGTTCTAACAAAGCAAAATGCGGAGTGGCCAAAACTCAGTGGAATTTATTGCCTACCCATGAAAGAAACTATCCTATTAGGTCCTGTCAAAGGTTTCAGGAATATATACCTGAGCGTATCTCCTGGTAGTTGTGGCTACGAGCAGTCAGGCATAACTTAGGGAAAATGTCTAAAGCATTTAGAAGCATCAAAACTGTTAACAAGTCAAAAACACACCCCAATAAAGATTACACTCAAATTTATAAAAAATCGAGTTAAGTTAAATGAACAAAATGACACCAAAATATTAAAAATCCAGTAAAGGGATATGATCTTTAAAAAAATATTTAGAAGAAAATAGTGCAAGGATGAAAGGTGGTGTCAGAGTACTCATGAACGCCACAGCGCAGGACCTAGGTGTGATTTGAGGCTGGCCATGAAGGAGTGCAGGTCAGATACAACATGTTGATTGGCCCTGCTAGGGCAGGGATATAGGGACTACAAAAAATGTTTAACCTCTTCAGCGTGGCACGGATTACCGCGCGCTATGCTGAAGGTTCTATTGCGCGGGCTGGGCCATGACGGAGCGGTTCCGTCATACGCACAGAGCAACCGATGCGCATGACGGAACCGATCCGTCATGCGCATCGAAGGGGTTAAGTCTCAATCTGAAAAGGGACTTTGTCTTTTTTCTGAAGAAAAACTATTCTCCGTTTGGGACAAACCTGAAATTCAATCGAGTGCCATGGATTGGTTGGTTGGATACTATTCATGATGTTTCCAGTTAAAGTTCTGGTGCTTTGGAGAACATATTTTGAAAAAGTTTCCAAGTTTCTTTTGGTGCCCAAAGAACCACAGGAGTATACCTCCAAGGCCCCCAAGACCTTAAGGGGAGCATTTAGAGACTCAGGGTGTCAGGCAGAGGGCAACAGCAACATCCAATCCAAGACCTGTTGCCACTGTTTAGCTATGATTCTTCACAGGAATGTTCTCTTCAGTTTTTTATGTTTGAAGAGCCACCAGGAGATCATCCTTAGGATCCTTAAAGACCTTTCTGTCCTCAGATTTCTAGTTGAAGGGGTTATACCTCCCCAGCTCCTTCTCGTAGGTCACAGATATCATGCGCAACAGGTTCAGTCTTGGTATCAGTTTGCAAGTCCAGCAGTGTTCTGAGGAAGGTTGAGGGAGAGTCCTGCTTTCTAAGGTTCAACAGCTTGTGGATGGGTGATACCCTAAGACATTAATATTTTCTCTATTACCAGTGGAATAAGGGTAGGCCCTAATCTACCTGCTTCTACAAAGATTCTATTAAATATGGTACAAGGTGGTCCAAAATGCAATGTGTCGGAGCAAATCCAAGACGGCAAAGGTCTTCGGCCACACTAAACTTGGGTTCTGAGATTGCACGTGTGAGTGAGAAGATTTCAATGGTAATCCTAGTATCCTCCCATATCTAACACTAAAATCCAGTTTGAAGGCACTGTACCTACAACAAATCCATAGACAGAAGCCTAATAGTACAAAAGCAGCATTATTTTGCAACCAGACAGGGGACACACAATAATTATCTTTGCAATTTGCATCCTGTTCTCTTCTTTTCAAGAGGAGCCTAAGTATTATATGTGATTCTCTGATCTGTCAACCAGAATTTACCAGAGTTGTGTCACAGGATGCCCACAGCCCCCACTGTGAATATTCTGTGAAATTCAGAAGAGCCATTACTGCCCATTCCGGTCACCCTATTGTTTGCTCCTGAGAAGCATTTCCCACCTCTTTCTCACATATTCCCAGGCTCCAGCACAGATTAAAAAAATTACTTTACCTCTATATTTATTAAAAAATGTCTTCACCAAAGAATTGGATTTTTAAAAACTATTAAAATAGTGATTCAATTGAATGTCTAATCATCACAATCCTGAGATACAGTATTAGTATTTTAAACTGTACTCCTCCTTTCTATATAGGATAGCTTGGCATGCCGCAATGAAAATAGCGTTTAGGGCTTTTCCACTGTAGGAACAAGGCATCATTTCATTTCTACATGTCCCACATTTAAATACCATGCCCCCATCCCTGTGGGTTGCATGGTCTACATAGGGGTGACTTACTAATATTTAAAAGGGAGATTTTTTAATAGGTCATTCTGCAGGTTTGACTCTGCAGCAGTCAGTTTACAATGGTAGGACTGAAGCCATGTTTTCTCTTTGTCACATTAGTGGATGGCACAATTAATATTGAGACCCACAGGTGCCATATAACTTTTCATGCAATTAGTGAATTTCTTCACCATATAATACGACCTTATATAAAAAAGGTAAATAGGCCACTAAGGGGTTAGCCCATTACAATGTGTTTTAGAGGACAGAACACATATACTGAGCACTAGATATCAGTGCCCCATTGTGCAGAGTCTAGACACTAGCAATACAATTCAGCACAAAATACGGGTGACCATGCAAAAAGGGTTATTTTCCCACAACCATACACACACATGTGTGGGCATTTCTGCATCCACTTAAAACCTTTCAGTGAATTCTGAAATCTTGGTCCAATTGAATGAGCATTGACTTTTTCGGCTCTGGATTCCATGTTTGCTTTTACATTGTCCGGTAACTTACCAAAATACATAAGCTGAATACCAGAGTTAATCTTTCAACTTCTGCAATGCAGCCTTCAGCATTGTATCATTGTGTTGTTCTAGGAGAAGGTCAGGAGTCTTTGCATTGTACAATCTACTAATTTGTTTTCGTAAGCAAATGTGATGTACAAAAATCATTCTAATTAGATAGAATGTGGTGCAACACTCATTTTCAGACAAACACAATGGTGAATAAGCTGTCAATTCTTTCAGTGTGCTTACTTTCTCACTTTTGCAGAAATTAATTTTTCTGCTTGATGCGTCCCAGTGGGTACTGTTTTATAAAGAGTTGGATTTTTGAATACTTTCAAACTGACATTACAAAATTCGGGAACATTTCCATTGATAACTGCTTTTTGAGGACATCTTTAAGCCATTGTCAGTTAAACTTCCACATGTTTCTATTTGCTACTAATAGTTACTTTGCAACTGCTTTTCCCTTTACTATTCAGATAGCCCCAACCATCTATATCTATTCCATATTTTAGAGAGTCCCCATCACTATAGCTTTCGTCTCCAAAATAAGCTTCAATGTTTACTATGGGAGAGTCTCAGATTTAGGTTCTGGAGGTATAGAAATACTGAATGCCCTTTTTTTCCCCCTAACAGCCTATGCTGGTGAGCCAGATGTGTTTTCCACCTGCAATGTAAATCTGGGGAAAACATAGGGGTATGAGACTGGATCACGCTCTTTAAAATGGAATAGGTGATAGTCGAGGGACTGCACTTGATGACCTCAATTTTGTAGGGACAGGGAGTTCACAGGGAGATGGAGAATAACAGGTAAGTAGAGAATATATCCAAGCAGGGGGTATACCATAAATTTTAGAGCTTTGAGAGACTTACCAGTTTTTGGCTGTGAATGTTGCTGTGTTGAACTTTAAGCAGACTTGAAATTCAACTAAGTACCCCAGGACACCACTGGTTTGAGCTAGGAGGCAAGCAAGAGAGGGAGTAAACAATAACATCTCTAGGTTAAAAAGGAAGAGAAGAAAACAACACACATAAAGAACAGATAATGTGTAAACTGGATAGAAAGCAGAGGGCCACAACATCCCATTACAGATTGCCAACCAAAGGCTCTATGTCATAAATGGATTGAAGTACTGCTCTGCCACCATTGATCCAGAAGTACACCCAAAACCAAGAAGTGAGAATAATAAACAATCAGTTATTTAGTGGTCTAGTGTGCCCAACCTCGTCAGGTTTCACTGGTTCATGTCCACAGTATTCAACTCTGGTGCACATTATGCCTGAATGTGCATTTGAGTATCACAAGACTCAGTTACATTAAAAGAGGGCCTACGATTAGATTTGTTTTAAAAAAAGGTTCATAAATTTGAATCTGTATTGCTCTAATATGGTCACAATTTGACTGAAGAATGCTTTAATACAATGAATTGAACATTTGAATACAAGCACAAAACATCTGTATTTTGCAAGGGATATTAAAGGATCACATGGACTAAAGGGAATGAGAGAAATACAGAGGCTGAGTCAGAGAGAAAGAGTGCAAAGCATGGGCTGGCAGGAAAGGGTGCTAAAATGGACAGAGAGCAGCATAATTAGTTATAGGTAGATTTAGTAAACATCATACAGTGCTGTGTTGCAGCAAAAAAAGTTGCACTGCGTTGTTCGGCTTATTTTGTGGTGGGCAGCACCATATGTATTAATCATTGTGCAGGAGTACAAAGCTCTATGTCAAAGCACAATGTGCCATAATGCAACTCGGCGATGTTTAATGCAAATTGTACTTGCATGGAGCAAGTCATTGCTGCTTTACATAAGGCATCTTTGTGTCACATTTCACTTCATAAAGCAAAGCAAATATTGTACAAGCTTTTTAGAACCCTCTAAAATACGAGCCGGGATGCCAACAAGGTGTTTCACCCAAAGAAAGCGTGGGGCACAGGAGAGTTTCAGTAAAGAAAGGAAAACTTTATTAAGGATAACAAATTGTAATTGCTGAAGTGATCAAACAAGATAAGTATCTGTTCTCACCTGAACATGATCATTATCTAAAGGCAGCTTTTGGGAGAACAATTTTTGACAAAGTCAGTGTGTTGACACCTATTCCAGGGCTGTGGAGAAAAATGTTGCATGATTAGATTTGCATCTTCAAGGTAAAAGTTGACAGGAACCTGAGCTCTGCAATGTAAACTGGAGGTGGTCAATTAATTAATGAGGACTTGACACCAATGGAGGAGCAGGTGGAAGCATTAACAGTTCCCGAGGTGGCTAGTGACATTGGGGAAAATAATATTGCTGACCTTAAGGAATCAACCACATCCCACAAAAAGTTTGGTAAAATATAAACTCAAGCAGCAAGATATATGTTCCTGTTTCTTCAGTTTAATACTTTTCTTGTTTATTTATAAAAATGCTGAAAATAGACTCACAAATTTGATTTTAAATCTTATATTATAGTAATCTACATAATTGATGTTGTCATGTCAATGTTAACTCCAGTTTCAACAATTAGCTTCATTGTCTGACTGGCAAACACTTCATGCTTGCCTCCTATATGTGGAATCCGTATAAACATCATTTGAAATGTCTTTTGTTTAATAAATGTCAAAAAACAGAGGGAGTTCAAAAAGGCAAATTAGCAGTTTTTCCTTAGTTTAAGTTCATTTAGCATGTAAATGCAAATGTAAAGATGGTTTATTTAACAAATACTTAGTTTAAGGCCATTTATACAATACTGGATCACTTATTTAAAGTGAAAATTATAGTAAATAACCTAGATCATAACTATAATCCCCACATTCATTTTTATTTCTTTGTTTGTGTTTGAATTGTGTGACATCTAAATGGAAGGTGTGTAACATTATAATATGTAATAACATTTCTGGTTCATAAAAATAAAATAACTAATATTTTTATAATTATAATATGTATCCCTCATTGTCTGTTCAGTGGTTTGGTATTATTCCCTTAACTAGGACAGGATACTATGAATTTTCTTGTTTAGTGTTATTTTGTGCAGCAAAGTAATGTTTCAAAATCTAAGAAAACATTATTTAGCAAATTAATTTTTATCTTTGTGCAATCCAGCATAGCACCAAAAGGTATTGCTCTCTGTTACGAGCTGCACACTTTTTGGCTGCTATTTGTCAATGTTTGTATGTGTGCTGTATAATGCAGTACACATACATATATATTAATGTATGGTAACGGGTAATATTTAGTCACTATTACACTTTTCTCAAGGATTTGTCATTTGTTTGCAAATGCATGCATGTACATGTTTTGGACTTTACATTAAAACACATTGATTGTTTGATGGGAATGCACATGTACCACTCATCGGACGCCACTTGATGCAAAGTAGTGCAAAGTAAGGTATAGTGCAACTTTGATTTACTGTGTGCAGTTTGCCGACTCAAATCAACAATTATGTGGCACAAACATAGAGCAAATGATTCTTTAAACTACACCATGAATAATGTTCATTGCAATGCAGAGCAGCTAACCATGTTTCAGATTTAATAATGCCTTGTGCTGGGTAAGTGTCACAAAAGTGAAGCAATGCTAAAAGCCATTGTTAAAATAAAATCGAAAATTATAAATGAACATTATATTTGTATTAAACATATTAATTACAATTGTTGTAAAGGAATATTAGCTTTAGATGATGATGGATGGCCACATTTATTTGTTTGTTCAAGAATGTTTTATAAGTGTTTTATCTAATTTAAAAAAAAAATCAAATCATTGACTTACACTGATTTTCTTTTTTTTAACTTTTAACACAGCTTTCTTCAGTCAGTTTATTATGATTATTCTTATTGTGCATATTGTGTATGTTAAGATACAATTGTATTTTAGTTCTGTTTTTCTTTTCTTCTCTTTTTATTTATATAGGTATTGACAATGTTTCTATTAATCTCCTGAGCCAAATACATAGGTGTTAATAACGACCACCTTGCCATCCTTGGACGTAGATACATTCAATGACATCATGGATGCTCTGGACAATTTTCCACGAATCTTGGCAAGCAACAACAATAATAGTCAAGTCTCTTCTTCTCATTGCAAGCAAAGATCAACGTGCTGTGGATATGGGAGATTTAAAAGTAGCCTTTGAAAGTTGCATCCACAGGAATGAATTGTTGAGGAAGTGGAGAAGAAGATGGAGACACTCAGGGATACTATGGAAGGAGCCAGAAGGAGTCTGAGTCCCCAAAGACCTTGAATCAAAACATTTAAGAGACAAGGAGGGATATGTACAAGGAAGTGGCGTAGAGAGGCGTTAGCCTTCCTGGCTTAACACCTCTCTCTGCCATTTCTGAAAAACACAAGCCTGCACCATATTTACAAGAATGTGGTGCAGCCTTGCATTTACTCCCGCGATGCTGCTAAGTTTAGCAACTTAGCGCCAACGCAGGCACCCTTGCACCATAGTGCAAGGGTGTCTGTGTGCAGGGGAGGATTGTTTATGTGTGAGAAGGTGTCCCTTCCTGCACATAATCCTAAAATGCCATTCTATCACTGTATTGTGTGCTGCTTCATGCATCACACATTAAAGTCACAAAATAGTTTTTTTTAAAGGATTGTTTATGTACAGGAAGGTACACCTTCCTGTACATAAACAATCCATGGAATTTTGCTTCTTCCATGTGTGCTGCACAAGGCAGCCCGCATGGAAAAAGCAGAAACGAGGAGAAATAATGCATTTCTCCTACTTAAGACCAGGTAAAACCTGGTCTTAATTTTGGTGCTGCCTTCTATTTATGCCACTCTTGTACATAGGAGGCAGCGTCAAAATGAATGGGTGTTGCGGTGAAACCCCCACCACAACACCCATTGTCCACTCCTTTCACACTAAGCATAGCATGAAAGAGGGCCTTATTTAGACGATGCCTTGCAAATAAGCTAAGCTCCTATCGCCACCACAACGTCAGTAAAATTGACTTTGTGGTGGTGATAGGGGCGTGTACATATGACCCATAATCTTGGCTCCAAGTAAAACAAAATCCAGAGTTAACATCAGAATTGGCAACTAAAAAGCACCAGCTAGAGAACAATTTTTATAATGAGCAAGGAGGTGCACCAAGAAAACAAATTCAGTCTCATAAGTTTCATAAGGAGATCCTTTACTTTATCAGTCTTCACATTTTTTTTAAACAAGTGCAATCCAGTCAACGCGTTTCGTTCCAAAAAAACCCTCTTGAAACTTCATTAGGGCTGTAACAAATCACAGAAAACATATAAAAATTCGACGTGCGATACCACACATTTTATACAACATTAAAGAAAGACAACATTTAAAATCAAATATACAGACATAGATATATATACCAACTTGTACATTCAACCAACTTCATTAGGCACATGTTGCCATGAACCATTACATAGTAAGGCACATAGGACAAAACCTAGAAAGACAACATTTCTATTTCTGTGAGAAAAGCAAGACATGCACATTTAAAAACATACACTCATATTGCATAAAGATGAAGCCACTTATATATGCAGAGTGTAAATTTGAGAAAATTCACACCATGATTTGAATTACAGGTTACCAGGACACATGAGAATTTCTTTTCAGAACCACCAAGTGATCAGTCTCATGTTGGAGAAAATAATAAAATGAAAATTGGTATAGTTAACAAAAGAGTGGAGAGAGTGTCAAATAAAAGAAAGAGAGTGAAAGGAAGATGGAAGAAAGAATGAAAGAAAGAATGAATGAGAACCAACAAAAATCGTGTATAAGCCATATGTTACAGTGTCCAATCATACCCCCAAATGCATTAAATCATGACCAATGGCTGTAATTACAAGAACGCTCTCCTTTATATTTGAATAGGCTAATATCTCCAATAGTTCAGCAAAAGACGCTAGTTTGTAAGGGCATTCCCAAGCCCCATAACTGCCACCTAGAACAAGAATTAAAAACCATATAGTTGGTAATGGGTCAACAACCTTGTTAGGTAGGTCAAATATCAATAGTTCACCCAAATTGAGACCAAAATTAGGGCTAAGTCCGTAGCTATACTTGACAGACGTCCAGGGCATGAGTACCCTTATAGTTTAAACGTGACTTAATACATCACGTGAGAGCAGCATAATGGATGGCAGTGAGCATGGTTCCCAGACAGATATTGACCAGGCTACTCCATACCATGGTTAACAGATGGTAGCCCGGTCAAAACTGAACGTAGTTATAATTGAGCGAGATGCAAAGAAACCATTCTGCAATTAAAGCCATGAAAGATGCTATGACATATGCTCAAAATGGCCAACACCAGTGCAAGGCACCAAAGACGCTCCTAGTAATGCATTCAATATCCTTAGGGCAAGACCACCCCTCACAGTAACCTAAAACCTGTCAGTCAATGCCAACGCATCCTTAAAAGACCAACAAGCTGAAAAAATATATATCCGGCACTTTGACGGTGCAACACATGGTTATCCCTTCATATCGATACTTATAGCTCAAGGTGCCCTATAATTAATAACACTAATAACAATATTGTTCGCATTTGTCTGCACACTTTTAAATAAAATACTGATGCTCCATATTAAATCCAATTGAGATGATACCCAAAACTTACCATGATAAGCGAGCCCTCTCGTGTGACTGTCACAATTCAGAAACCGCGCTCGCCGTGCGGCATTTAAATACCCAGCACGCATCATGATGAAGGTGCAAAACAATAGAAAAAAGGTGTCACAAGGTCTACGTTCATCCACAGCAAATCATGGTCATAACCATGCCCACATCTCTAGCATTTCGCAGAATACACAGCTGTGAGGTGCAGCCATCATTGAACATGTAGGATGTGTAATAGGGAAATGTATATAATATTGCACCTAGAGGCAGCGGCCAGTTACTAACCAGAAGGACTTCCCCAAAATATATTTCGCAACAAAAATAACAGAATGTCTCACATGATAACACGATTTAACCTAAAGTCCATAATATACAACAGTCCAGAATAACCTTTTTGGGTATTTTTCTCTTTTTCTGCCCATCCTTATTCTTGTTCTCCAAACCTCTAAAATGGCTGCCATTTCAATCGTTCTTTTGTACTAGTGTGAATTACATATCCGATTGCAAATGCTGAGTGAGCGGTCAGTGGCGGCTGGTATTAAGGAGCATAAGGGGCATTGCCCTACCAGCATCTGGGAAAAGGGAGAGATTGATGAACACCATTGAGCAGCTTTGAAAGAAGTGCTCACTGCTTGGTGCTCCCCCTTTTAAAATATTTTTTTGTGTGCAAAGTCTTCCTGCTCATGTGCTAGCTGGGCGAGGAATATTCCTCACCATCGAGGCACAAGCGAGGAGGCAGGAACATCAGCTTTGTAGGAGTGTCTGCATAACGCTGCAGTGCATGGATTTAAAATGGGGCACCTAGGAAATGGCCCAGGGCGCAGTCAGTAAATCTTCATTCACAATAATGGGAATGGGCAGGGCTGGCATACAGTGCAGGGGGTGGTAACAATTGCGGCGCTCCTTTTGAAGTTTTGCCTCCGTAAATTAAGCTTCCTAATTAGGTAAGGCAAGCTTGGGGGCGTGGTCTATGTATGAGCTGGGCAGCTCCTATTTCTGGGATGGACACTACACGTATCAGTTCAGTTGTTGGGAAAAGAAAGGCGCCTGCAGCCATGATATCAAACGAGCGCACACCTGGTTTGTTTTTCTAGTTCCCGAGACCTGAATTGTGGCTCGGGGGCTGCCATTAATTATGACAAATGTGCTGAGTCTTTCCTGCTTGCCATATTCTATGCTTACTTATAAATCTCAGCCGTGCCCGCATTGCGCAGTGACACACACCATTGTCCCGGCCTCAGTACATCATCTCCTTACCAGAGTCTAGCAGCGGCAAGTTGCCCGTGCGTCTCTTCAAATCTACACAGGAAATCTCACTTTTACTTCGGCTTTCAGTGCCTGATCCTAATGCCGATGTAAAAGCGAGATTTACTCTGTAGATTTGAAGAGAAGCTACTAGTACCTAGAAGATTACCGAGGCCGGGACAGTGGTGGGTGTCACAGCTCAACTATACCCTGTACATGGCCAGGCGTGGACAAAAATCACGCAGGGAAACCTCCCCTCCCCCAATACAAGTGGCAGTGAAGAGGGCTCACGTTCCGCTCACCACCTCCTTAAATCCAGCACCTTCCACTCACTGTCTTCTCCAGAGGGCATGTTCAGAGAGTGAAGTAAATCCAAAGAAAAAGCATTTATTATTTTAGACACTTGCTACTGGTTTTATGTGCAGTCAAAGTAACATTAACTTCCTTTAAAAATGTTTTCTTCACGTACAACATTTCTATTTAATTCGAACAGTACTGAATGTGAATGACCGTGACTAAGTAAGATTAGGTCTCTCACGCCACAAATTTATCTACTTTGACAATATAATATTTACGCAACTGTGTTTGACTGGCCATATCTATATTATCGTTAACAAGTGTGCATTGTTAGAAGTGTACGTTTGTTTGAATGCAAATTGATTGGAGCCAATGTACATTAGTTTATATTGCACTGCACAGGTCTTGGCATGATAATGAAGTGTGCTTCTCGTCAGCTTCTTTGACTATTGAATAGTACCTGAACATGCGGTTGTGAGGGTGTCATGATTTAGTTAGTATTAATTTTTCGATACGCACCGAATAGGACTGTTTGTTCTGACATACCTGAACAATTCACAGAGCAGAGCCTCTTTTAAACTTCGCAAGCAGCTGCATACTTTTCCCCACTTGCAAATCCTACAAAGTACACCTAACATTCTTTGGATAAACAAAGATAAAATCTGACTTGAGTTCTTCCTAAAAATGCAGATGCTCGGAACTGTTTCCATACTGTAAACAAAAGATACTGTCAATAGTAAGGTGCACTTATCTACTGAGATATCTAACTAACCTATATTATAAAAATATATACATCATTTTATAAATACTAATTTGAATAGACGTTGATATGCTGTTAAAATGTATAAACCACTGATGTTTGCCAGCTTTGGTTAGCTGCACAGCCACCAGTCACACCCCATGCTCTGTTCATGACCACAAAACATCTGAAAGAATCTATGACAACAGTGCACAGATTGAACATCACAGCCACACTGACATCAAAGATGTCATTACTGTTTTAATTTCCAATGTATGGATTGAGTGCTACCTTCACCAACCAGTAGCCCTTGCGAAAACTAAATAGAGAACACGTGTTGTTGCAGCTGCACTCACTAGTCATATTTATCATAAGACATATATTATTGGTTCGGCTGCCTGCAATACACTGTTAACATACAAATGCCATCATGGAGGAATCATATAGAAACAATGTAGTATTTTCACTGTCAGAAAAAACATTTATAAATATGCAGCTGTCTGCTGTTCCATGAATGATTTTGATATGGTATATGATATTATCAGCGTGGTCATGTCTGATGTACATGTGGGGCTGGTGTGTGGTATATGATATTATCAGTGAGGCCATGTCTGATGTCACATGTGGGGTTGGTATGTGGTATATGATATTATCAGTGAGGACATGTCTGATGTCATATCTGCATTATCTCAAAGTCTGTTATGAAGTTCTATGGTTATACTGAATAAGCAGCTACCTACATCATTATCATATGAAATCTCTTTATTGATGTCATAACTACACTTTCACAATTGCTTTATCAACCTTCTTGCTTTCTCAAATTTGCTTGAAAATTCACTGGTTGTGCACTAATTTTTCAAAAACCCCTGGCCCTTCTTATCATAGTCAGGCTCGCTCAATACGCTTGCTCGCCACATGACTGTCATCCCGAGCATTTACGCCTCACCACTTTCAAATATCACAAGCCACCACTGGTGAGCGTTAGGTTGTGACGGTATTTTAGCCTTGCCTTTTAATACACAGGGTACCAGATGAGGGGCACATAGTGATGACTGCAATACCTTTGCCTCTCTCTATACGTTATTCCGGACAGGGTGCTCACTCAAAAAGAGGCCTTCTCTTATTCTCTCCTAATAAGTCTGTCTTGCACTGATCACATCCCTCTGTATCTGTTACTTCAAATTCATGTTTGTGCCACACTCTTAAAGATACTCTTTCTTGCCACTTCTCAAAGTGTCTACAATTCACTCAATTTCTCTCTATCGAGCTACTCTCACGACACCACTCACTATCTCCTTATAACTGACTCACACTTCCATGATCTGGCTTTCACTCACTCTGACTCAAAATATGTTATCTTCTTCTCAACTCCCTGTAGTCTTTTTGTTTTGCGTCCAGACATTGGAAATGTCAATTGATCACTTCTGCCTGAAAAAGAATCAACTTTTTTGCACCTTAACCACACTCACTATCTACCTCTCTTGCTATATTTCAGTTTTTTTCAACTAAATGCTTAGGCAGAGGTTTTCAATTTTTTTTGATCCGTCTAAACAAAATCTTTAGAGGTGAGAACCCACCACCCTTCAAAATTTAAATGCTAGGAATGGGGTAGTGTCAGTGTGGGGTGCAAGACTTATGAGATCACCCAGAGGTACTCTTTCTGTAACTCATAATCCAATCTTAATGTGAGATTTAAAGAAGAGCAGATACTTCAGATAAAACAGGAAATTGATTAAAAAGTCTGCTTTCAATAGTTGGGGTGTTTTTAGCCCCTCACGCTTCTGGGACACAGTGGAATACACTTGCTGCACTAATGATAGATGTGACCCCAAGAAACCGGATGTTTCTAATGCAAATTTCACTCCATTCCCACCAGGCCTGGACATCACTCCAATCTTGTAACAGGGCTCGCTGTCCCTTTCAGAAACAAAATAGCTCCAAAGTGTTCCCACCCCTTCTTTGTAGCAAAGGTTCTGTAAGTTGTAATTCTAGCATGAAAAATGAGCCCCCATGCCCCTTTTTGTCAAATACAACAGTTACAACTGTGATGCAGTTGGCCCTTCGCAGCCCATGCTCCAGTACCACTGCACCTGCTTCAAAATGATGGCTACTGCCATGAAAGTAGGCTAAGTCCTCTGCCCTTTGTTAAAAACATGGAATCTCCATCTTGTTTAATACCCCCTCCCAGAAATCTCTATGAGCCGCAAACAA
Source organism: Triturus cristatus (assembly GCF_964204655.1). Taxonomy (NCBI): domain Eukaryota; kingdom Metazoa; phylum Chordata; class Amphibia; order Caudata; family Salamandridae; genus Triturus; species Triturus cristatus. The sequence goes on along the minus strand of NC_140590.1, from coordinate 905,947,127 downwards.
AGGAGGCACTTCTTCTTCAATGTAACCTTCCCTTAGGCCATTGCTTCAACGCCCAAAGTAACTTTAGCACAGTAAGGGATCAATGAGCCCTAAAGCAAGCATGAAAGTTGGCTGTTCAAACTGGTGGGCACTGGGGCCACTGTACCTGCAGCACCAGTATAGTCTACTGCCCAGAGAAGCAGGATGCCCACTCTGCGCACACCACAGAACCATCACACTGAGGCCTGATGCTGTCTGAACATTTGTGTAAAGAAAAGGAAAAACAGCTTGCCCCCATTGCATGGGCCCTGTTCCCCATGGAGCAAGAGTGTTGTGGGCCATAATGCTAGCAAGAAAAACTGAGATCAAAGTATCAAAGTTCATGCCCATGTTTTTTGATTTTACAAAAACTGTCCCCATACTTTTTGTAGGGTGCCTTCTACCTAGAAGAAATGTAATTGAGTGCAATTGGCTAATTACTTAATGTAAAGGCTGCTTAGCCTCCAATGTATGCTTTAGTTTATGGAGTCACTCTAAACCTCATGGTGATTAAGATTAAGATTTATTATTTTTGAGAGGCAATAAAAGGGTCAGCTGAGTAATGCAATGTGTCCTTTTAATGGACACTTATGCAGGTATTGGCACTAGGACCTTGCAGCACTATATATACACAAGTCACTATTTCCCACTGCACCTACCAGGATTCAAATATGTGGCTCTTGTCACACACAAAGACATCTGTTGTGATGACAATAGCTGATTGAGGTTTTCATTATGTAAAATAGTGCATAACAAAGTGCTTTTCTCCTAAATTAGTTTAATATGCATTTAGTTTTCATTTAAGGTGTGAACATTATATGCACTCTAAAGTGAAAAAACAACATCATAGTTACAGAATGTTTTTAACCCCATCACCACAGTCACTGACTCAAACCCCATGGCACCTCAGATTATCACGTGGCCTATAGGGACATTGTTGTTTTCACTAACTTAGCATGAGCACATTGCAGCCTGCCTGCTGCTTTGCACGTTACTACACGTATTTATGTTTGCAATAATTTCTATGGCTGGTTTCACATGAGAACTCTTCGCTGTGTTCACTCTATGCACATTCCTGGGATTTTGACTTAACATTATGTGCAAGGCCGAACAACAATGCCCCTTGTTATTTTGTGCTGGCCAGACCTTAGCACCTATACAAAACATACTGATGCAGCTGTTGTTTGGACAGTGTACTTTAGTTTTAATTGGGATACACGAATAGGTGAGACACACTTGGAGAGGAACCCTTCCAGTGAGAATAGGGAGACATCACCTATGATGTAGATCTACCATCTATAGGCTAAGGTATGGGGCCTGTTGACAAAGCCCAGAGATCTTCTAATATATAATAATACTGCTTCTTAGCAAGGGGAGGGAGTTGTCTTTCCATGATGACATCTCCCTTCATGATTTATGGACTAGCTTCTTTGCTGACTATATTTGTACTATGCATTTTCCTGCTCGTTGTGGCAGGTATACTGCATGTTAGAACACGTTTGTTAAAATAAATATTTTAAACTGTTTTGTGTCTCTGTCAGACCTTATTGTGGACCAGTACAAGAATGAGAGTGAAAGGGTGTGTCTTGCTACAGTGATTCCTGAGAAATCTGGGAGTGTTGTGTTTTGGGGTGTCAAGTCATTTGTGTCTCTGTGAGTGAGTAGGAGAGCAAGTGAGACACTATAGGTAGTTGGTCCAGGGCTTATGGGTACTAAGGTGGTAGGATGACTCGGTTTCTATACATTAAAGTCCTATTATCCTGAGCATTGTTCTGTTTTGGGCAGAATCCCTGCAACATGGTACCCAACGTTTGGTTTGGTATTTATTCACCAGACCCCTGAGTAGCGCTTGTGCTTGTCCACAATACCCTCTCACCAGTTTCTGGAGACGTCAGTGGTGGGTAGGCTTAGCCTCCTATACTTGTATATTTATACTGGGAATGTATGACGTTGCAACGCATACATTTACAACGCATGCCTTTACAATGCAGTTTTTACATCGCAACATCCTTTACAATGCATTCTTTTATATCACATGTGTGAGAAGTTGGCCTGGTATATGATGTTCACTAGTTAAAGTGACCACCTTGTACCATGCCAAGCAACCCTTATGGTGTGGTTGTAAGTCAACCTTTTCGGACTAGCTGCCCTAGTGGTAGCGTAGGCTAAGCAGTCTTTGAGGCTAAACTCGTTAAAGCGTGTTAAGCAGGCTGTTTTACCAAATGTAACCCCCTTTTATACCAATGAAAGGACACCACACAGATATATATTCAAAATATATATGTATTTATTTCTCAAAGTAACCCCTAGACTCTTTATGAGCACAGGAGCACAAATCGTTAAACAAGACAACGTTATAATACACAGAAGTTGCACTTTATATGGATGGGCCCTGGTGGCCACTCAAACCATATACTAAAATAGTGGTATAAGTACCACAAACAGGAAAGGGAAAAGGCCTAGGGCCTCTAGAATCGCTGGGCCTACAAGGAGCTAACTTTAGTTAGTGACCAGGAGGTCCACGGGTTGCGTGTGCAGTGAGGAAAGTCACACGCGTGCTCCCATAGATTTTCAATGGGTGCGTAAAAGTTAAAAAGTTACTGCAGGAAGGGTCTTCGGGATGGACTACGATCTCAAGATTCGAAACACAGACACTAGAGATGATTCTCTACACTTGGGCACCGGAGTGCCAGCTTTACCTCACCCACAGGAAGCGGGTGCATAGGTCTCGAAGTACGTCGGGTTTCTTCTATCGATTCAATGGAGCCTGATGACAAAGATGCTGCAGGCGGTCGGTCCAGAAGAGCTGCGTTGGATCCAAGAGTGGATCGGAGTTGTGGAAGACCTGAAAGCAGAGGGGACAGTGTTCACAGTCACTAGCCAGTGACCGGCGTGGCACCAGGTAGGTACCAGTTGATGTCGGGTGCAAACAGGTGGTGAAGTGTAGTTGTCTCCGCAGCCACGTGGTCCCTGAAGGTCGACGACGTCCAGGAGTTGAGTCACGAGCTGTCCCATGCAGGCTCTCGCTGTCAGCGGTGTCGGCAACTCGAAAGAAGCAAACAAGCCTTGGCAAAGGCAGGAGTCGTGGAAGTTCAAGAAAGCTGATTGTTCTGACCAGCAAGGTCAGAGGGGCTGCTCTTTTGGAGAGCAGCTAGGGCCAGTCTGGAGCAACCAGACCAGCATCGTTGATTTCAAAATAGGTCGCCAAAATGGCCACTAGCCAACGGGCCAGGGACCGGGCAGGCGCGTCGAGATGCAAAGTGCAGAGGGGCCCCACGCAGATTGTGGAGATGCTGGAGGGCTCACCTTTGGTGCAGATGCTGCTCGGTGGTTGGGCTTCTCAGGACCCAAAGCACAACTTGGAGGGAGCCTCTGTTGCTGCGCTTGCAGCTTGTCGTCGGTCTTTCAAGATGGCTGGCTCCACGTGTCTCGGTGCCTCCACGGGTTCCTTCTTTGCAGGGACTGTGGATCGGGCGGTGAGAGGTCTGGAGGTCCAGGTCTTGTTGGGCTCTGGGCTTGGGCTCCAGCAGGAGGCGGCGGCAAAGCAGACATTCAATAGCTGGTTGGTGCTTGCGTTAGCAAGATGGTCACTCCCTGACCATAGGGGAGATTTCCTTCAGTCCTCTGTGCAGCAGAGCGTTGAAGTTCCCGTCTTCTTCTTGTGGTTAAGTTGATTCCAGGATGTCTGAAGTCTTAGGACACAGCTCCTACCTTTAAGCGGATTCTAGGGGCCGGACTACCTGCTAGGTCCCTCCCTAAGGGTGGGACCAGGAAGGGGGGTGGTTACACCCCCAATCCTTTGTCCAGCTCGCCCCAGGTCCGGGGCTGGTGTGCCCCAGGACCGGTTTGAACTGGCATATGCACCGAGGCTCCTTGTGAGCCTCAGGCATGTCTCATTCCATTCAAGCCCTACCTGACCAATACACAAAATCCTGTCTGGGGTGGTGCTCGCACCTCCCCTGGCAGGAAACCCTTTGTCCACGTCTCCCAAGCTGGAAGGACTCCCAGCAGCAGGAGGGCAGACTTGTGTCTGTGGTGGCAGCATCCATTTTGTGGAGCTGAGGCTATGTCTGATTTTACCCGGGTTTCAGGTACTGTACATGTCGTGTCCCTCTAGAAGGGTGGAATGCTAACGCCGTCGCCAGAATTGGCGAGGGGTTAGTATTCCAATTCGTATGACACCTTACATGTTTTGATAAAGCCCAACCAAAGATAGCATTTAACCGCGAGGTTCATAATGCACTTAAGAGTATATGGTATGACGATATATGGAAACGGTAGAAGGAAGTTGTTCCGACCACTGCAGACAGGCTCAGCTCATGCCAGAGCACCATCTCACATGGAACCAAGCACTCTGCCTTCAGGATTGTTAAGGCCTGCCATAGGAGTGACTTATAGGTTAACATGTGTCCCATTTAAGGTTAGGTATAGGTATACTACACCTAAGTAAGAGGTGGTTACACCAACTTACCCCAGCTGAGTGATCAGCCAGTTGTGTCAAATTTGTTAGGCCAAGCCTGGGGTGGCATAATACATGCTTCAGCCCCTGGCAGGCCTTAGATACACCAATGCCCTGGGTACCTAGTGTACACTGGTACAGGGGCTCACAGGGTGATCCAACCAATTGGGTATGTACCTATGGTACATGGAGTCCATTTTAAAGAGAGAACAGCCAGGCTGAGATCCTGAATGGCAGGATCTCAGGCCAACTAAGTCGAAAAACCAGCTAGACACTAGGCAAAAATTTGGGGGTAACCATAGTCAGATATCCACCTTCCTACACAACCCCCCCACAAACGAAGGGAGATAAGGCTGACCTTGACCAGGTAAGCCTATATTGCCCAAGTTGCCATATAAGGAGGAACCAGCACTGGCATGGTTACCCCCTGTCTCTTGGTCCACTAAGCAATCCCTCACCCTAAGGGTATCAGAGGGTCTCCACCATAGGGAATCTCTACCTTTGGTGTGTCTTGGCAAAGTAAAAGGCTGGTGTTGAGATGGAGTACTGAAGTGAGTGTCCTCAAAGTGAGGCCTCAGCTTCCTCCAATCACCCTCCACCATGGATGCCTTTCTTTCCTTAACTGAGTTGCACTGTGCTCTCAGGGTCAGCCTCTGGCTACCTAAAGCTGGAGGCTGGGTCCCTTTTGTGGGCTTACTGGAGGGACAGGTCAGGTTTGGGGCCCTAAGGTCCCATGTTTGCCTGTGCCCAACAGAATCCCTCTGGGGGAGGTCCCTAACTACCTGTAAAGGAGATCCCTCAGGAATGTTTTTACCCATCACCTGACTAGGGCTACTAGCCAGGCAATCCTCATTCTTTTGATGGGGGGGTTCTTGTGGACAGGGGCCCTCTGGGGGTCCACTGGCCTCCCTGACCTCTGCAGCCCTGGGCTGACTGAGGCAGGGTAGAGAGAGGCAGGCTACCTGCACCAGACTGGGTCCCACCTTGGAAGGGGCCACTGACATCAGAGGCTCTGCCAGGCCAGGCCTGGCTACCTCTGGGGCAGTTCCTTCACAAGGGGTGAGGTCAGATCCCTGAGGAGGCTGACCTTTTCCTAATGTCTGGGGAGAGGGAGACTTTTCTTCCTCCCCACTACTCTCTGTTTGTGTGGAGTGATCCATAGTTTCAGGCTTCACTACACCTATGTCAGTCTGAGTATAGGCAGAGACCATTACGGCCTTGCCAACCTTTTCAGGGGGGCACTCAGTTTGTGTCTGTCAGAGCTCTGCCAGTCTCTACAGGGAAGTCTGTCTGTGCCTCGGCTGTGGCTACCACTGCCCTTCCAACCTTTCCAGGGAGGAAATCTATTTGGACAGGGGTTGTGAATGGCACAACCCCACTACCCTTTTGTGAAAGGCCTACCATTTTAGAATGGGTGTCTTGTTCAACTCCAGCCCAAGCTGAGAGTTCTAAGTCATTCCCCAGTAAGCAGTCTACAGGCAAGGTTGGGGACACTGCCACCCTTTTAGGGCCAGTGACACCTCCCCAGCTGAGACACACCTCTGCCATGGGATGACTGTTCTGTTTGCCATCAATGTTAGTTACCTGGTAGGAGAAACCAGGCAAAAGCTGCTCAGAGGGAACTAGCCAATGGTCCACCATAGTGATGCTAGCTCCAGTGTCTCTGTAGGCCTCAGCTTTTGTACCATTGATGTAGGGCTCCTGTCTATACCTACCCAAAGTGTTGGGACAGGCAGTGAAGTTGGCAAACCCCATGCCACCATCACAGACAAGAGTAGTTGCTGTAGGGGAATTGGCTAAGCCAGGGTCCCCCTGTGTTCCCCAAGTGAACCCACCCAGATTTCTGGGGGCACTCCCACCACCTGGGGGATTACTGCTGACAGTAATAGGTGGTGTGACAGGAGTAATTGGAGGAACAGTTTTGTTTGTAGCCTTTGGGCAACTGCTGTCAGTTTTCCAATGCCCAGGAATTCTACATTCATGGCAGTAAGGCTTTTTAGCTGTGGTAGAGGAGGGAGCTTGGGACCCACCACCCTGTGTGGAGTTTTGGGGCCCTGAGGAAGATTTCTCTTTTGCTTTATCCCCACCCTTCTCTTGAGGCTTGGTGGTATCTTTCTTTTGGTCACCACCCTGGTTTTTAGGCCTGATCCTGGTCCTGACCCATTTATCTGCCCTCTTTCCCAATTCTTGGGGAGAGGTCAAATCTGAGTCTACCAGGTGTTGATGGAGAAGCTGGTTTTGACAATTACTTAAAATCTGCTCTCTCATCATCAAATTGTACAATCCTGTATAATCAGACACCTTACTTCCCAGCAACCAACCCTCCAAAGCCTTAGTGGCACATTCCACATATTCAGACCAGTCCTGAGTCTGTGTCTTCTGGGTATCTCTGAACATTAACCTGTACTGTTCAGTGGTTAAGCCTAACCCATCAACTAGTACACTCTTCAGGGCTCTGTAGTTTCTGACATCCTCCTCTCTAACAGTGAGGAGTCTATCTCTGCCTCTACCTTCAAAGGAGAGCCATAAGATTGCTGCCCGCTGGTCTTCAGGAACCTGCTGCACTTTGCAGGCTCTCTCAAGAACAGTCATCCATGTGTGGATGTCATCCCCACTTTTGTAGGGGGGCACAACCTTGGACAGGTTCCTATTGTCAAAGACCCTATCTTTGTCCCTAGGGACAATGCTGCCACCAGTGGGTATAGACCCACACTCTCTAGGTTGCCTAGCCTTGTTCAGTTTCTCTTCCATCAGGGCTACCTCTAGCTCCTGCTTCCTGATCCTCAGCTGGGCTTCCTGCATTCTGGCCTCATGCTCCCTCCTCTGAGGGGTGGCCATCCTTCTCCTGGAGTGACCTTGAGAGCCTCTAGAGGCATGAGAAGCATTAGATTCACCTGAGTGATTCCTTTGCCTCCCAAGCCCCGTGTTAAGTCCACTGGGGAGATCCAATGGGATGATCCCATTGTCAGTCCCCAATAGCCTTAGGTTAGCTGGGCCACGTATAACACTTGGCACTGGGCTAGTTCTCCCTTCATCCTCACTACCTTCTGTATCAGTACCCTTCTCACTTTCATCCTCTGTAGTATGATTCTCATCTAAGGGGTGACTATTGGAAAGGGGTACCTCAGTAGCATCTTCAGAAGGGGGGCCTCCTGTTCCAGTCCCTAAGGGGCCTAACTGGGAGGCTTTCTTGAGAGCTTTCTGATTTTCATCAGCCTGTAAAAGCTCTCTGAGTTCAGCAGAAGTAGGGTTCTTGGGCTGTTTAAGGCCCCTGATATTTGCCAACTGCCTGAGCTCATTCTGATTTAGGGTAGCAAAGAGAGTTGGTGCCCTCTGGGGGTCACTCTCGACAGAGATGGGTACCTTGGACCCCTCTGCCCCCTCCATTGCTCTTAAGTGTGGGTGGATGTGTTGCAATCTACCTACACTTGGGTTTACCTACTAAACCTATCTAGTAGTTGTAGTCAGGGTGTGCTACTCCCTTTGCTCTACAACAACTAAGTTCAGTAGAACTTAAGTATATCTATCTTGTTTTATATGTACCTACAGGTACCTATGTGATCTTTCAATTGGTAACCAAGAGATTACAATGGTAAAACACAGCAAGCTCAAATCCAACCGCTGCTCACCAATGTGAGAAGTTGGCCTGGTATATGATGTTCACTAGTTAAAGTGACCACCTTGTACCATGCCAAGCAACCCTTATGGTGTGGTTGTAAGTCAACCTTTTCGGACTAGCTGCCCTAGTGGTAGCGTAGGCTAAGCAGTCTTTGAGGCTAAACTCGTTAAAGCGTGTTAAGCAGGCTTTTTTACCAAATGTAACCCCCTTTTATACCAATGAAAGGACACCACACAGATATATATTCAAAATATATATGTATTTATTTCTCAAAGTAACCCCTAGACTCTTTATGAGCACAGGAGCACAAATCGTTAAACAAGACAACGTTATAATACACAGAAGTTGCACTTTATATGGATGGGCCCTGGTGGCCACTCAAACCATATACTAAAATAGTGGTATAAGTACCACAAACAGGAAAGGGAAAAGGCCTAGGGCCTCTAGAATCGCTGGGACTACAAGGAGCTAACTTTAGTTAGTGACCAGGAGGTCCACGGGGTGCGTGTGCAGTGAGGAAAGTCACACGCGTGCTCCCATAGGTTTTCAATGGGTGCGTAAAAGTTAAAAAGTTACTGCAGGAAGGGTCTTCGGGATGGACTACGATCTCAAGATTCGAAACACAGAAACTAGAGATGATTCTCTACACTTGGGCACTGGAGTGCCAGCTTTACCTCACCCACAGGAAGCGGGTGCATAGGTCTCAAAGTGCGTCGGGTTTCTTCTATCGATTCAATGGAGCCTGATGACAAAGATGCTGCAGGCGGTCGGTCCAGAAGAGCTACGTTGGATCCAAGAGTGGATTGGAGTTGTGGAAGACCTGAAAGCAGAGGGGACAGTGTTCACAGTCACTAGCCAGTGACTGGCGTGGCACCAGGTAGGTACCAGGCGATGTCGGGTGCAAACAGGTGGTGAAGTGTAGCTTGTCTCCACAGCCACGTGGTCCCTGAAGGTCGACGACGTCCAGGAGTCGAGTCACGAGCTGTCCCACGCAGGCTCTCGCTGTCGGTGGTGTCGGCGACTCAAAAGAAGCAAACAAGCCTTGGCAAAGGCAGGAGTCTTGGAAGTTCAAGAAAGCTGATTGTTCTGACCAGCAAGGTCAGAGGGGCTGCTCTTTTGGAGAGCAGCTAGGGCCAGTCTGGAGCAACCAGACCAGCATCGTTGATTTCAAAATAGGTCGCCAAAATGGCCACTAGCCAACGGACCCTAAGGGTGGGACCAGGAAGGGGGGTGGTTACACCCCCAATCCTTTGTCCAGCTCGCCCCAGGTCCGGGTCTGGTGTGCCCCAGGACCGGTTTGAACTGGCATATGCACCGAGGCTCCTTGTGAGCCTCAGGCATGTCTCATTCCATTCAAGCCCTACCTGACCAATACACAAAATCGTGTCTGGGATGGTGCTCGCACCTCCCCTGGCAGGAAACCCTTTTGTCCATGTCTCCCAAGCTGGAAGGACTCCCAGCAGCCGGAGGGCAGACTTGTGTCTGTGGTGGCAGCATCCATTTTGTGGAGCTGAGGCTATGTCTGATTTTACCCGGGTTTCAGGTACTGTACATGTCGTGTCCCTCTAGAAGGGTGGAATGCTAACCCCCGGCGCCAGAATTGGCGAGGGGTTAGTATTCCAATTCGTATGACACCTTACTCGACATGTTTTGATAAAGCCAAACCAAAGATAGCATTTAACCGCGAGGTTCATAATGCACTTAAGAGTATATGGTATGACGATATCTGGAAACGGTAGAAGGAAGTTATTCCGACCAGTGCAGACAGGCTCAGCTCATGCCAGAGCACCATCTCACATGGAACCAAGCACTCTGCCTTCAGGATTGTTAAGGCCTGCCATAGGAGTGACTTATAGGTTAACATGTGTCCCATTTAAGGGTAGGTATAGGTATACTACACCTAAGTAAGAAGTGGTTACACCAACTTACCCCAGCTGAGTGATCAGCCAGTTGTGTCAAATTTGTTAGGCCAAGCCTGGGGTGGCATAATACATGCTTCAGCCCCTGGCAGGCCTTAGATACACCAATGCCCTGGGTACCTAGTGTACACTGGTACAGGGGCTGACAGGGTGATCCAACCAATTGGGTATGTACCTAGGGTACATGGAGTCCATTTTAAAGAGAGAACAGCCAGGCTGGGATCCTGAATGGCAGGATCTCAGGCCAACTAAGTCGAAAAACCAGCTAGACACTAGGCAAAAATTTGGGGGTAACCATAGTCAGATATCCACCTTCCTACAGCATGCCACTACATCGCATTTTTAGAAACTACCTTTACAACGCATACCATTACATCACATTTACGGTAAGTGTTGGATAGTGTAGGGGTAATAATTACTATTCTAACTCCAGTGAGTACAACCGTAGGGTAAGTGCTGGATAGTGTAGGGGTAATAATTACTATTCTAACTCCAGTAAGTGCAACAGTAGGGTAAGTGTTGGATAGTGTAGGGGTAAAAATTACTATTCTAACTCCAGTGAGTGCAACAGTACGGTAAGTGTTGGATAGTGTAGGGGTAAAAATTACTATTCGAACGCCAGTGAGTGCAACAGTAGCGTAAGTGTCGGATAGTGTAAGGGTACTATGCGTTGTAATGGTATGCGTTGTGAAGAACCGAGTCCTTATGGGCCTGGCGGCGCAGGGTACGCCTTAATCTCCTGAGTTCACCTGCTTTGTCGAACAGAGACACGGGACATTCCGTTACAGGGATCAGTCAAACCAGACGAGGATTAGTGGAGTCGGCCAGACCCTGACACCAGCTTTAAACGGAGGCAGGAGGTTGTTTGACACTTTGCAGTAGGAAGAGGGTAAACAACACCTCGTTCACCGTGCTGCCTGAGTGAGGGCAACACAAAATGGCAGCGGGACACAAAATGGTGGCTAAATACGAACGGGATCGGAAAACTGAATTACCTCAGACCCTCCTTTTCCCATTACTCAGGCAAGATGCACAGACTCATTTTAATCTGAGTCGACGTCAATGGCCATGAGGTCATCAAGCTGTTGCTGCAACATCATTTTAATGCTCTCCGTCTTCCGTGACACAGGCCTTGGGACACACATAGTGGCACAAAGACCACAGATGGCGGGGCCACACTGCATACAGAGACAACAGGAAAAAATGATGGCCAAAACCACTCCAAGGAATGTTAATACCTTCCATCCCCATTTGGACAGTAATTCCCAAAACCATTTCAATAAAGACCAATCTCCATCGTCCTGATGAATCGACTCGGATATCACATGTAATTTGGAGATGGCTTGGTATACCGTAGGGGCATCGTCAGGTATATAAATGCAACAGCTAGATCCGATCAATTTACAAACTCCACCACGATCCGCAAGAATAACATCCAGAGCAATCCGGTTCTGCAATGTCATGAGACGATCCGGCTGAAGTTCAGCTGTGAGATTACTCAAGGCTCCCGCAGTGACATCTATGGTAGTCTCAACAACACGAACCAATTGTCTCATGTTTATACTGTTGGCCATTGGGCCCCAAAAAGGGAGAAATCCTTTAAGGAAATTACCTCCCTCTTGTCCTGCCGTGTCTTTAGAATCAATAATCCCTCTGCCATATCTGTTTCTGTGATGTCCCGAAGGAGCAGTGTATGCAGGAGGGAGAAGAAAGGCTATATAGCACGTTCCTGAAAAATCTGTCGGCAGCCACGTGTAGGCTCTATCGTGGCAGACAAAATACGTGCCCTGGGATGGCACTAACGGTGGTGAATTCTGAGATGTGTGAATGTATGTATGGGAACAAAAACTCTTTCCTTGTCCAGTGTCAGTAGTCTGGCCATTCATTTGTAAACAAAAGTTATCTCGATGAGGCACAGTCCAAATTGGTGGAGATTTTCCCTGTTTAAGTCTATCTGTAAGGCTAGTAACGTAACGAGTCACGTTCCAACCATCGTATGCCCGTTTCTCATCAACAGGAACCCTACTATTCTCCACAATTCTAGCCATAGTCAATATTCCTTTTATCAGGGAACTATGACTAAAATCTTGCCCACTACCATATGAACCAACTGGACGTCTAAATCGGTTCTGATATGCATTTGAAAACATCACAAAATAGGCCCAAGCGGAACCTTCATAAGAAAATGGAAGGGCTAAATATGGCATCCCTTTGTCTGTGGTATGAGGAATAAGTCCACACACCCAACAGTCGGTTGTGTTGACTACCAATTGGTGTTGATGCAACAACTGGACAAATGAATTGTTAAAATATTCTGTTCTCCTGATTAGTTCATGTTGGGGAAGCGTATGTAATTGATGTGGGGAGATAGTAGAATGAAGAGGCAAGGAAATAAAAGTAGGGACAGATTTGTACTGCATAGCCTGAACAATCCAACCTACACAAGCCAATAAGGTACTAAAAAATATAAGAACACACAATGTTATGCCACATTGACTGTACACTAATTTACAATATTTCTTTCTCATCTCTTCCTTCTTCTTATTCTTTCCCACTCTGACATCCATCCTCTAAAATTGTTGCTCACGGCAATCTTCCTTACTCACTTGGCCGTGATTATTAGCCGTCCTATGACACTGCAAGTCCTGGGGGCCTAGCCACTATACAGGTCACGAACCAAGACTCCTACCGTGACCCTGCAACCTGGACAGATGATACATGTCACGAAAGAGATGAAAATCTCAGGTGTCCTTGACCAGTCTAGGCCTAAAATTATATCGAGTTCTGTTCAATTCAGTTTGGAGATGTGGCGGTACGGCTTCTTGTAAAATGTCGTCATCTTTCTCTGACGAGTTCCATCTAGGTGTGCACTACTGAAAGTTACAAACCGGGGGACCCTTTCGCCTTCAAAATCACCTACACCCTTACGGACCCACTGGTCAAAAGGCAAGGGCAAGGGCACCTTTTTGCAGTGCACGACATGGATCCAGTTCTTTTTCCCTTCGACTTTCACTGCTGTACGTGTCACCAGAAGAACTTGTCGAGGCGCCTTCCAACGAGGTTCCAAATTCCTTGTCCTCTGAAAAATTTTCACACAGACCCAGTCTCCCGGTTGGATAGAATGACCTGGGTCTGTGGAGGCCTCTGGTAAAGCGTTTTGAACCTGTTGGTGGAGAACACGTAATTTAGTGGTGAGGTCATGTAAGTAGTCAATCAGCATTGGATACTGTATGTCAGAATACTTTTTAGGGTGAGGGACTCCCCAAACATTAGCCGGGCGCCCAAAAACAACCTCGTATGGGCTGAGTCCCAAATGAGAATGTACAGCTGTTCTAGTGGATCGGAGAGCCAAAGCTAAAGCATCGGGCCAGGCAAGTCCTGTGCTAGCCTGTACCTTTGCAAGCTTAAGTTTGAGAGTGCCGTTATAGCATTCTACCAAACCCGCTGATTGGGGATGGTGCGCCGCATGGAATTTCTGCCTGATATCAAGACCGGCACACACCTTTTTCATAATTTGGCCCACAAATTCACTTCCATTGTCACTCCAGACAATGCGTGGCAAACCAAACCTAGGGAAAAACTCTTTCAGAAGAACTTTGGCAGTGGACAAAGCAGTGTTGTCTTTCAGGGGGTAGGCCTCTATCCATCTGGAGAAGGCACACACCACCACCAAAACATTTTGGAGATTGTTGCATCGTTCCATGTGAATATAATCAATTTGCAACACCTCAAAAGGATATGTTGGGGGAGCAAAATGACCTGCTGGAGTTGGGGTTCCCTTTCCTGGATTATGCATCAAGCAAACGATACAATGCTTCACTAAATTATCTGCACATTTTGGAATCCCTTCGTTCAGCCACACTGGAGCCAGAAGCTTACATATTACTTTCGCACTGATGTGGGCTGGACCATGTGCCATAGCAACTACAGGCAGTACATAGGCATCTGGTAACAGCCAACGCTGATGTTCTGACAATTCTATCCAACATCCCATCGCGTCTAACATTCCTGTACTCTCTTTCCACTTACTCAACTCTTTCTCTGTAGCCTCTCCTTGAATCGATCTCACACTTTCAAAGTGGGTGCCAACAAAGGTTTAGCCAACAAAGAAAAATTTGGAATCCATTTTCCACAATAAGAGGTAATGCCTAGAAAGGCACGCACTTCTCTTTGTGTGGATAGCACAGACATTTGTGCAATTGCTTGAATACGTTCTGGGGTCAGTCGCCATCCCTCCTTCGACAAGAGATGACCTAAATAGGTAACCTCTTGGCGTGCATATTGTAATTTAGAAGGTGAAACCTTATGGTGAAGGTCAGACAAGTGACGCAATAGTGCAATAGTCACGTTCTTGCAAATATCCTCTGAATCAGCAGCAATCAATAAATCATCCACATACTGAATAAGGGTAGCACCTGGCGGTAAAGGAAAAGCATCAAGCTGGCACTTCAGAGCTTGGCTATAGATGGAGGGACTTTCACAATAGCCTTGGGGTGCGCGCTTGAACCGGAAACTTCGGCCTCCTAAAGAGAAGCCAAAAATATCCCTACTCTCTTCAGCAATGGGGATGCTGAAGAAAGCATTTTTCAGATCAATAACAGAAAACAAAGCTGCCGAGGCAGGTATCATAGTTAGCAGGGCAGTGATATCTTGAACAACAGGAAACTGCGGTACAACAATTTTATTAACCTCCCGGAGATCAATAACAAAGTGATAAACAGGAGGCTGAGAAGGATCAGTGCGTTTAAGAACTGGGAGAACAGGACTATTGCATACATTTCCCCTCGTCTCCTCAACCACACCCTTCTGAACCAAATCATAAATAATAGCAAAAAGCGCTCTTTCACCATCATTGGGAATTTTGTATTGAGGGATGCGTGGCAATTTAGCATTGGGCTTGAGAGTAACAACATAAGGCGGAATCTCAAGACAACCAACATCATTTGGACCCGTGGCCCAAAGTGTCGTAGGGAGAGAGAGCAATTCAGGTGGAAATTGATCTTTAGACAAATACATTGGAGAAGTCAGTTTCTGCCCCAAAGCAAGATGTACACCAGAAGGAGAACAATATATCGTTGCATGCAATATTTTCAATAAATCCAAACACAACAGATTTTCGCCGCAACTAGTCGTTAAAAGAAGCGGAGCTTCCAAATCATAAGAACCAATTGAGATAGGCAGAGGACAAGAGACCGGGCTATAAACTGGGGCGCCAGAAAATCCTACGGATACGTTTGTTAAGCCAGACAAAGGTGCCCCAGGGAGTTTGGAGTGAATAATAGAACTTCTCATCGCACTAGTATCTAAAAGAAATGGCTCTGAAACACCCATTGTAGTGACATTAACATAAGGCCCATTCTGATCTACTGGAATCAATACAACTCCCTCACTTTGTCTATGGCTGTCCTAGTCAGCGTGAAGACCGTCATTCTCACCTTCAACATAGTAATCATCATTGTAATACTGTGTAGACTGAGTATTTTGCTGATCAAAGTAGTTCATAGAATATGGAGGTGAAAGGGAACGCTGTGTCTGGGGCGACATACCTCGACCTCTACCCCTGGGCGTTAACTGGGAACCACCACGACCTCGTGGAGTAGATAGTCCTCCATTACGCTGTAATCAAACCGGGCAGCCATTCTTAAAATGACCTTCCTCCCTACAATAGGCGCATTGGTTAGGACCTAACAAAGGCCGCGGAATATAGGGCTCAGGCTTTTGAAACACCCTCTGAAACTGGGGAGGCTGTTGAAACTGGCGCTGAGCAGAGCGAGGAGGATAAGCTTGTTGCAGAAGAACCTTTGTTTTTAATTCTTTAGTCTTTTTCTCTTGCTTGTCTTTTTCCTCTTTGTCCCTGTTTTCGTAATATTGAGCAGTAGCCAATATCTGAGCAGAAGAAGAAATAGCCCATGAACTTTCAGAGTCTTTTAATTTATGTGACAACTCGGGGAGCAAATTAAATACGAATTTATCTACAAATAATCGCTGTCCACCCTCCTTAGTCATATCCTGACCACTGTGATCAATAAACGTCTCCTCAAAACGAGTGAAGAAATCGGAGACACTCTCATCTTCCTTCTGTCTACACGCAGCTAATTTATCCCAATTAACTCGTAAGGCGGGCATCATTGTTTTCATTAAAGTAATAATCCTACCAGGGAGTTCTGTGATCAAAACATCAGGCTTAGCACCACCCACTTGGGCTTTATCCGAGGCAGTTATAGCATCCCATGTACCACCCAATTCTTGAACGTGATCCTCTCTACGAATCCGAGCCCATAACGCTTGTGGGACTACATTTCCCATCAGCATGTCAATATCGGCTAAATTCATAATACAGACATCAACAGTCTGGGACAATTCTTTATAGTAACCAGCAGGGTTTTTACGGGGATCCGGTAAAGATTGTTTGAGGGCCAAAACATCAGATCTCTTCCAGGGCACATGTACCCATATACGCTGGAAGTGCGCGGGAATAGCTGGATTATTACCTGCTTGCGCAACCTCTTCCCTCCATATCGGAGGAACCTCTCTCATTGGGTAATGTTTCAATGTCTGCCGAACAGCAGGATCAGAATCAAGAACAGTTTGTGAAGAAAATAAGGACCTAAAAGTAACAAGTGTCCTTACGGCGTCCTCAACCTTAGAACCCACAATGAGTCCTTTATCGAAATTACCCTGAACGTCCAACAGACCCTGGGGAAGTAAACCCAAATCCATATCCTCCCATTCTTTAGCAAGAGTGTCACACATAACATTAAATACATATCTCTGCATGGGCGCATCCCACTGATGAAAGGTGATTATGATATCTTTCACACTATACTGGGGACCCTTCTCGATCCATTTGCAAGCGAGAGAGTCCAACACCACCCGTTCGTCGGAACCTGGAAGTTGACTACGAGACTGTCTTCGAGAAAAAGCCGGAGACATGTTCAGAGTCCCAAAGAAAGGGGACAAAAAACCAGAGACAGTATCTGTTATTCGTTTGCGCACAGTAGGAGAATTAGACATAAGGACAGGGGACAAGGTATTAGGCGATACAGGAGAGGAACTGGCAGTTATAAGGGGAGCCGAAGGCAAAGAAGATTGATGTTCAGGAGATGGAGACAAAGGAATCAGTGGCACGAGAGGTGGGAGTGGCAATACCGGAAGGGGCAAATGTGGAAGAACCGGAACAGGTGGGGGGGCAACAGGCAACTGAACAGGTTGTAACAACGGGGGTGCATTAGCACCTTGTACATAGGGTGGAGGCAATCTCAATAGGTGAGACATCAAAGGGTCTTCTTCCACATCCTTACTTTCATCAGAAGGGGAATTAGGCAACACCGGATAGCATCTATCTATTGCCATACAATGCTGTCTCTCTGAAATTTCCATTGCATTATCAATCTCATTATCTTTAAACTGCTGGGCAGCCTGTATAATCGTCATATTTTGTGCTTTCTTATCTCGTTTTGCCTGCTTAATTTCTTTCTGTTTGGCTTCCTTACGCCAGAGGCAGAAAGAGTCAAACATTGCCAGCCGGGCTTGTCTTTTGAACAATATCGCTTCCAAATTGTCTAATATGTCAGGCTCAAAACTACCATTTTGTGGCCACTGTAGAACGCCATTGTTCTTCGTGTATCGGTTCCATGCCTTATTAAAGGCAATGGGGCCGACACCATATTTTGAATAAAGCTCATAGGTGGGAGTTCCAACCGGAGGAATTGGACAAGAGTCCTCCAACTGGGAATCCCTATTACAACCAAGGCAACAGAACTTCCTAAACTTACTCAGACCAGGCATCGTTATTTCACTGGACTGTTCACAAACATCAAGGGGTTAAATCAAATAATACAGCACAACCGTACTCCCCCCTCGGCTTCGGCTTTTGCAATATCTGAATCAAAGACCCAAATCAAAACAAAATAGTGGGAGCTACCCACCAATACTTAACTAAGTGTCTTCTTGCGCCAGCAGAGGCCCGTCTAATGTTTCGCGATACCAAACATCATCAAAGGGACCAAAGCAGGGCGGCAGTCAGGGCAGCAGTCGTCAGAAGCCGTCAGAAAGGAGAAACCGCGCTGCAAAAGACCTTCGGACCACTTCGACATACAGGGGTCGCTTGACGTGGTTCGCGATTCCTCCCGAATTTTCTTGCGGGGCTCCTCATGATCCTCGGGCAGAACTGCTACCGCTGAAGCCGGCCCCATGTTGGGCGCCAAATTGAAGAACTGAGACCTTATGGGCCTGGCGGCGCAGGGTACGCCTTAATCTCCTGGGTTCACCTGCTTTGTCGAACAGAGACACGGGACACTCCGTTAGGCGTAGAAGGTTTGGTTTGTTAGCTGCAGCTAAGTACAGTTGTCCCAGAAGTACACTCTGTATGTTCTTAGGAGACTGCCACTTTACTTCGTGGCACACAATCTTTTATAACACACATATTCACAAAGAACACTCCCAATGCATACAGGGTTAACCAATGAGAAGAATGTGAAAACAAGATATTAAGTAACTCAAATAAGCCTCTCTTCCAACTGTGTTTGTCACCCTTCCCCACAAGTTAATCAGTGGTAGTGTTTATAATTCGACTTGCAGGTGGCAGGACACATTTGTATGCCCCGGAGGACAGTTGTGAAATGAGAGAATACGAGTAAAGAATAGCGAAGGCCAGAGGATAAGATAAAGTCAGGAAAGAATGGTGCGAACCAACAGATAGTCGAAACAGGGATCAGTCAAACCAGACGAGGATTAGTGGAGTCGGCCAGACCCTGACACCAGCTTTAAACAGAGGCAGGAGGTTATTTGACACTTTGCAGTAGGAAGAGGGAAAACAACACCTCGTTCACCGTGCTGCCTGAGTGAGGGCAACACAAAATGGCGGCGGGACACAAAATGGTGGTTAAATACGAACGGGATCGGAAAACTGAATTACCTCAGTTGTAATGACTTGCGATGTAATGCCTGCGTTGTAAAGGCTGTTTCCCTTATACTGGCCATTCTCTGCTTCATGAACAAATGGGTCTACATTCTGCAATGTACCACAAATCGATCATGGTGAGCATGCTGGAAGAACAGGTAAATGGCATGCATTACACGCTCATTGTGAACTTGTTATGTGTGTTGAGCTATGATTCATGTGGTGGCAGGCAGTGTGACACTGGTTGTTTGTGCATCTGTAACTATTATGCTTAAAATGTGTTTCTTATGATTTACAATGTAGGTGGCCTATCAACAGCTTTTCAATTTTCCACTGAAGGTTATTTATTTCCTTCCCCTTCGAGGGATAGCGAGATTCCTTTTCCAGGTTCATTCCACAGTCCAACCTGCTTTGTTTATTGTTTTCTAATTATACTCTTCAAAGAGTCAGACCCGACCAGTCCCTTATCTAAGGCAAAAACACAAGTCTAATCTATACAAAAAATAACTCAATCTTTCTCTTCTTGTTGTGCAGCAACAAAATTGTACTGCAGGCCGATCTACTGCATTTGAGTCAGACTCGGGACAGTTGGGAGGGAGTTGGACACTCTCCTCGGAGTCAGATTCAGGAGGATCAGAGATGATGGAATGACTCAGGGCTTAGGCATGAATACTTTGAGAACTGCTACCAGAAGAAGATGGCAGTTTTCAAATGACTGAAACCAAACTATTTGGTGATGACTTTGAAGTGGCCTAAATGTACACAACAGACCTACACAACTCTGTGTAGTGGTGGTGAGTGACAGTGTTGTATTGATTTTACTCAATTGGGAACATTTTAGGTTCCTGGGTGTGTGTGCACAGTGCTGTCTGACTCAAATTTGAAGCTAGTGGTGGTGTGGTGCGGGACCTGTTGTTGAAGGCAACTTGAAACAGACATTTAGCCATGAGTCCTCGCGGTGCACTCCTTCTGCAGTTTAACTGATTGATTATTTTTGATTCTTCAATACCATTTTTGTTTTTCAATCTACAGCTCTCTTTCCCTGCGCCACACTGGAAAAACAATATAACATACTCACGCTTACCTTACCGAACCGCATCTACCAGGTATCCAGGATTGACACACAGTCCAAGATGAATGCAAATGCAACCCCCAATTTGGCAATACAGTATAATTTACTCTCTTTAATCATTAGAACTGTGTGTGTTGTTTATGTTTACTTGACTCCTACAGATATTTTAATTTTTTTTGCTATCTTTCAAAGCACGATACCACAGAACATAATGAAACTTGGGTCTTTCTGGGAACAGACAATTTAATTTGGGATACCTGTACTACTCATTATCATTCCTCCATTTCATTTTCCTCCTATAACAGATTAATGATGGTCGGCTGCCAAGATGAATTTTGTCCTTGTTTAGTGTTTGTCTTTGTCAAATCTTTCCCCCAAAGTACATTCATCGAACCCCTAACCCTCTTCCCACAGGCTGTGTGATTTATTGAGGTGTGACTAAATTAAATTTACACCATTAATTGTTCACACACTTAGTGGGGCGGATATGGTGAAAGCAACATCAACTCAGTGCAGGGCAAGGATCTTCTTCAGCTCTATTTATAGCCCACACTGGCAATATTATATTTAGATTAGCCACCCACGCACAGTATTTAAAATGTAATTTTTTTTCAGAGTAACATAATTGCCAACATCATTCGTCGGGCACTGTAATACGTCAAAGGTTACGCTTGTCCACTTCGTAGCTTGAGTCGACTTCATTTTGTAACTTTTACTATCTCACCATTTTGATTATTTTAATTTAGCATTGCTCATCATATTTTCTCTATAGTCTCTCTTCTTCCTGTGTACTGGTAGTCTAGTCTCTGGTGACTGTCTCATATGTTTTGTAATGCTTGCATAAATTAATGGCATTAACTCAGTTTTGATTTCAAATTAATTAGTTCCTTGCAAAGAATATTTCTTATCCTACTGTTTGAGTTCACCTAGGAGTTAGTGGGACCTCACTTCTTGATCTGGTGCTTTCACTGTTTTACTAGTGCGCTAGCAAGCTGCTACTACTACCACCACCAAGGCACCTTGGGAAATAATGCAGCCATCGCTTCATCTAATCAGGTAAGAGAAGGACTGTGGGTAATTCATTGTTGAACTGCAATAATCTAAATACAACAGAAATTCACACACCCACCCCCTCAGAGCAGCCACAGCCCGTATAGGGTGTGCTACCGGGGCGGTGACGTGGGTGGGGGAGGGGCAGGGTGGGGGGATGTAAAATGCGGCATTCGGTCGATTTCAGGTAAATAACGGAAAAAAAAACCCGAATTTTGTTGCGCGCACTGCATTGCATTTGGCGATGCAGCGCGCGCAACGAAATTTGTTTTATTTATTTATTTTTTTGCCCCTCCCCCGCCCTACTTCACCGCCCCGGTAGCACGCCCTATACAGGCCCTGGCTGCCTCAGAGTTCTAAGAGGTTAATATAGTTGCAGACTGCCGAGAATAGAAGGAGAGCGTAATAGGGCAAGTGAGGGTACCTCAGAACTATTGTGCTGCTGTTACACTATCAGCAGATTTTTAAACTCGCTGCTGACCTGTGGCAAAGGCAGCAGTGGGAAAGAAAATAGTAACCGCCAAAAAAGATTTAAATCATATGTACAGCTATAAAAAAATTATTTCCCAAACAAATATAAATAAACTAGTAAACCCACATCTGGCCGACCCCTCTCCTTAACCCCAACCAATGTCCAAAGTTAAAGTCCAAAAATAAAATTATTCATAAAGAAATAAATAAACCCCAAAATGCCCCTCCTCAACTCCCACATTCCCACTGTCTCCCTAACAAGTCCCACCCTCCAAAAAAGATCTAAAAGGGGGCAAAAGAGGTAGGCTAGGAGCTTCCTCTCCAAAGTGTCTAAACGTTCCTACTGCCTGGCTTCCATGCACGCCAGCCTCTGCAGAATTTGGCATGAAAGACTCTAAAATAGGGGGGAGCAGCAGTGGTAGAATGGCGGCGGGCGGCTGCCTTGGTACTGCTGAGTTGGACTACCGTAGGAACAAGCAACTATGCCCACTCGCAGAACTCTCCGTAGGAAAGTGGAGTTTTTTTGCGTCTACGTGGAGTTCCGCATAGCACTGCTACGCGAACTTCGCCCACCCTTACAAGGAAATAAGCTGAGGGCACCATATGGTTAGGATTAGAAAATGCCTACTTTGTAAAAGTGCATTTGATGGACAGAATGTTGAACAATGTCAAACATTCACCCCAGTACAGAGATCTGGGCCTAACTCCATTGTTTTTTTCCTCCCCATGCCATTCCAGTTTGTATGCCCAGACATGGGTCCTGTGCTCTCCATGCCACTGGATTCAAGCTAGCATGGCTGATCAGGGTGAGGCCCTGAAACCGATCACTGGATGCTTGATCGGGGTCCAGGGAGGGGACCTGGTTTGGCAGTTTGGGCTGCACTGTTCCTATGAGGAAGAGGGTCAAGACAGATTTGCATATAGCTGGGTCCAAACTGGGGTGCCATGTTGAGCAAAAGAACGATGGATTAAACTGAGATCCTTGTGACTGAAGGGTGAATGTTTGCATTGCTCAGCATTCCATCTTTTATTTGTTACTTTTGCCCCTACATTTTTTAAAAGAGTAATTTTCAGAATTGTGACTTAAAATCTGTCTTGACCACTAAAGAGGATTTTAAATTGAAATTCTTTAGATATCAAACATGACATTTTCTCTGTTCTCAAACAAAATGTATTAGCTATGAAACATAATAATATTAACCCATGGGAGAGGTAGACCATACAGTAGTGAATAATGAATATGGCAGTTTTTTATTGATAGGACACGTAAAACCTAAAAGTTCACACATCTTTAAATGTACTGCACCCTACCCTAAACAAGCACTTGCAATGCAATAGGTTTCGCATTTAGAAGAGTTTTGTAAATGCGAGACCTATTGCATTGCAAATGCTTCTTGAGTGAAGGAGCTGGGGTCAGTTGTCTCTGGGATTTAATTTGGTATCTGCTATTGGAAGAGAAGTACTCTTTTTGCTTTTATTACTGCTCTGATATGTCTTTTAGTTTTTATGTGCATTAAGAACAGCTTGCACAAATGTTGTAAGGTCTCAAGCAGCAGTGTTATCCCTCTAGGTGCATCACGCTTAATAACAAACTGGACAGCAAGGATACAGCTCAGGTTACATGGCTGTCAACAACAAATGACAGAGCTAGCAAGTTGAGCTATCTCTTGGATTAGACTCCCGGAAGAGGCTCAGACGGAAAAGCTATCCACCCTATTAGACACCTCTGTAAACAGCAGAACTATAATGTCCATTTGTAATTTGTATCTGAGCAACACATGTTCAACAGGTCGGGCCTTATATATGTCATTGGGGGGTGAACGCTGCTTGCATTCTTCTCTTAATTAGGGTCAAGAAGGCCCCTATTTGTGGCCCTATTGTGCCACAGAATATTCTTAACATAATTACACTAATGCTCTAGCAATGCCACTACAACAACAGGAGGGAGGGAGGGGGTGGAGAAGGCATGGACAACGGGAGGGAGGGCCGGGGGGGGGGGGCGAGATGGCACAGACAATGGGAGGGTGGGAGGAGAAGGCACTGACAAGGGAAGGATGGGCGGGGGAGAAGGCACGGACAACGGGAGGCGTGCTGGGGGAGAAGGCACAGACAATGGGAGGGAGGGCGGGCAGGGGAAAAAGCACAACAATGGGAGGAAGGGGGGAGTAAAGAAGGCACAAAAGCATGTCATGGCTGCAATAGGAGAGCCTCATTAAAGAAAATAGTGCTCAAAGTCTAAATAACACGTACATGTAACAACAGAAGTAAAGTGGCCAGTCGCCATGGGAGGTGACAAATGAAGAGGAGGCGATACTAGGGAGGGGCTAACAAGCCTATCGATGAATCAGAAACCAGCATTTAGGACAGACAATGACAAAAGCCAATGGCAAATATGGGCGGAGAGTGGGCAGAGCTTCTTTCCACCTACTCCTCTACAGTAAGTCTTGCAGGGCAGCGCATGCGAGCTGGCTCTAGGCTTGACCTATAAAGGAAGCATCACTATATTTTCACTGTTGATTTGGATGACATTTAGACTTATCCAATTGAAGTATACACCACTCACAGCAGGATTTCTGTAACATTAACATACAGGATGAATCAGACTCAACTGTCCAATAAAGTAAATGTAAGTGATGGCAAGTATTTTGCAAGAAAATGGTTTGTATGCAACTCTAACGATGAAGGTAAAGATGTCAGACTGACTGTATTTGTGTATATTTTGAGATACACAATATTGAATGCATAGTGTTAGAAGTCATGGTGGATGAATCTAATTTGAAATTATATGCCAGAATAGAATATCCTGTAGCTTCTTTTCAAATGTTTTTGTGCATATTCTATAGATTAATTTCTGAATGCAATTCAGCTGAACAAGAAATTAATGCTTGTGGAATAATATTGTACAGTTTAGTATTAACATCTCCGTTCTGTTTCTGTCAGCATAACGTGTTGTTTTGCTTGATATAAAACAAGTATCTCACAAAAATTATTCAACATATTTAATTCTAAATATATTTGGAAATAGCATAGTTAGTATTTTGATATTTCAGCTGTTTGTTAGTATTTTATGTTCAAGGTAGATACTAATAACAATTATCTTTTCACATTGTTTACAAAAAAGATAAATAAAGCAAACAATTGTGAATAATAAATATACAATAAGGCAGCTCCATGAAAGTGAATGACTAATAAAGTTGCAATTTGCTAACATAAACAAAGGACTGATAATCAAATATGAAAATATGACATAATTACAAGTACAATGATAAGAAGAAAACTAAACAATTTATAGTCACTGGTGTCATATTTAAGGACATTGTGGTACACAATATCTATAGCAAAATCTTCACACTCTCATAGCTCCTCTTGCACCTTGCTTGGTTTAGATGGTGCTGACACAGGTGCCATTATATGACTTCTGAAACACCATAGGAAGATGTTGTAGCCTACAAGCCTTATAAGATATCAACCAGTGAACTGAAATTTCCCGGAAAGGTTATTTTTTATGATAAAACAGCCACAATGTTTTGATTAAGATCATTATGCTAAGGAAAGAGTACATTTTGTGCCGTAGTCCTTTTTGAAATATATTTGTTAGTTCATTATTGTTCTCTGAACACAGAGATAGAAAGAGGAGACGGACTATCCAAGCAGCACCTCATTTATTCATCCCTCATAGTATAGATGACCTGCGCAAAAATCCTCCGGTACCTGTCGCCCTTTAGTACCACAGTTCGACAGATTCCAAAATTGTTATGAGCAAGGAGGTGCACCAAGAAGACAAATCTAGTCTCATAAGTTTTATAAAGACATCCTTTATTTTATCAGTCTTCAAAATTCTTTTTAGCACCACTTTTCAGACACTCACCCCCAGTCACAGATCTGGGTGGAATACATCATTGTTCTTTAGCTCACTTAGCCACCCCAGTTTGGACCCAGCCATATGCAAATCCATCTTGACCCTGTGTGTTTGCTTTGCTTGCCCTAAGTTGGCAGGGTATGCCCAGACGTGGGTCCCTTGCTCACTTTGACACTGGATTCAAAGTAGCCTGGCTGATGAGGGGTGTGACTCTGAAACTTGTCCCAGGATGCTTGATTCCATTCCAGGGAAGGCCTGGCCTGGCAGTTCGAGCTGGAATGTTCCCATGAGGCACAGTGAGAAGACTGATTTGCATATAGCTGGGTCCAAACTGGGGTGGCGAAGTGAGCTAAAGAACGATGGATTCCACCCAGATCTGTGACTGGGGGTGATTGTCTGAACAGTTTCAGCACTCCATCCATCATCTCCTTGTGTTTACTTTGTTCACCCTAAGTTGGCAGGGTATGCCCAGATGTGGGCCCCTTGCTCACTTTGCCACGGGATTCAAGCTAGCCTGGCTCATGAGGGGTGTTACCCCAAAACTGGTCCCAGTATGCTTGTTTCTGATCCAGGGAAGACCTGGCTTGGCAGTCCAGGCTGTACTGTTCCCATGAGGCACAGGGACAAAAATGATCTGCATACAGCTGGGTCTGAACTGGGGTGGCAAAGTATGCAAAGAACGATGATGTATTCAACCCGTATCTGTGACTGGGTGGGAGTGTCTGAAAAGTTTCAGTGCTCCATTCATCATCTCCTTGTGTTTACTTTTAGAAAGTTGGCATTTTCCTGCCCTTTGCTATTTGGTGCCTGGAGCCTGTCCTAAGTCACATGACTTGGGGTAGCTGGTGGTTGCACTGTGTAAATTAATCCCAGTCACACAATAGAGGGATGAGGCCATCTGATAGCAGGACGGGGGGCAGAACTAGACACAGCCCCACTTGAAACTGAATAGGCTGTGCTCTGCCTTTGCACAAATGACTTGTCATCCCTGCACTGTTTGTGCAGACAGCCTGGAGCCAGAGCCTGAGAGTAGAAATCGTCAAGGACTTCCAAGGGAGTCCCCTAAATACTTCTACTTCAAAGAGAGCATTAGGTAAAAATATGACCCTTGGACCCACTATTCAATTCACTTTCTGGACCTGTGGAAGGACTCTCAGAGGACTGCCTGCTGCTGTGGTCTAATGTTTACTCCACAAGATTGCTTTGCTGCACCTGTAAGGACTGCTTTGCTAACTGGAACTGCCTGAATCCTCAGAGTCCTGACTTGTTGCTTGAGCCCTGCTTCATCACCTGAACCTAGGGTAACCAGAGTGACTCCAAGTTCCTCCTGTTGAGAGCCTCAGGGACAGAAAGGGCTCCAACCATCTTGAACTCACACCTGTATTCAGCCTGAGTGAGTTGAAACCCCCCAAGTGGTGCCCTCCAGTCCTGGACCCTCGTGGTGATACAAAAGGTGCCCAGATAGCCACAATCCAAAACCTGATACTTTAAAATTTTAGACTAAAAACTGCTTTGAGAACTGAGGGAAGGCAGGGACCAACATGCTCATCTATTCACCCAAGGTGCATCCCTGGTTAGGTTGACCTCGCAGTAGCTCCTGTTACATTCTATGCAGCAGCAAATCCTGTCCAGCTGTCTCTCTGGTAAGGGGTGTCAAGTCTCCTGGCACTCTCATCAGCTACAGCCTGCTGTCTTGTCCCGCATTAAATTTTTGACTTCTAAAAATGTAACTAAGTCGTAAAACAGAAATCTTCACACCAACTTCATCCAGTAGCTCCTAGATAATAATCATCCCGCCTCGGGCTTCGTCGCAGTCTTTTCCTGCTAAATTTCACCTTCTTGTGAGCACTGACCAGACTTAATCCACTTTTTGTACCCAACCCACGCTCCATTGCGGTTGGACATATTTTTTGTATTTGTGCTACTCGCTGTCCACAGTTGGTGCTTTGATCTTCTAGGTGCTAGATTTTACCTTACACTTAAAAAAAACATAACTCAGCTCTACTGATTGGATTTTGGTCATTTTTATATCTAATAATTTATTAAATATTACTCTATGTGTCTAATGTGGTGTGGGATTTTTCTTGTTTTGTGTTTTCACTTCATGCCTCTTTGGGTGCGGCATAATTATTTTACACAGAGCCTTTAAGTTAACCCTGACTGCTTTAGTGTCACGGTACCAGACGGTTAAGCACAGGTTGATTTAGTGAACTTTGTGGTTCACCGTGACAGGGATTGTGCATATTGCTTAAACAGGGGTCACCTTTTCCCATCAACTAGTAACCCAATTCCTCACAACTTAGATACATTTAGAGAAAATAGGCTAGCTGGAAGTCATTATTGAGAGTGAGAGTTTTTCATTATTAATTCACACTCATTTGCAGACCAATTTAAAAAATCATGGAATCCTAGATACAGGTCAAGTGCTCAGGCAAAAGTTTGCAATGAAGTAGTACACCGTTAACACCCAATTCAGCTCCAGTTATAACAACTGTAAAACTTTTAGGTCCTAATTATGAGTTTACGACCTCAAAATAGGAGAAGGTGCTATTTATTGACCCAGATAAAATCTGACTTCCTGCAGTTCAGAATTCATTGGATGTGATAAGGAGTGTCTATTCCAAGTTTTTGGGGAATAAAATGTGGATATGTGTGCTTATCTCCCAAAAATCTGCATGTTGTGGTAAATGCTGAATTGTTGCCCTTGTGTAGTTCTTGCATGTTTAACTTGTTGCAATTTAAGAATGGGAAAGATGTTTAATGAACCTAGTAATTTCAAGGTGCAGTAAATACCACACAACTTGGAATTCCCACCACTGAGCACTTCCTGGTTGGAGATGGTTCACAGCCAGATAATGCACAATATTCTTCTCAGGTTATTGATGTGGAAGTCTGACACTTTGGTGATGCCACTTTTTGTCACAGGCTAGCATTCTGATTTATTGAAGATCGTAGATTGGAATCGGGTAAAGCCTCAGCTTGGTGTTGGTGCTGTACTAAGATGACACCCACACATTGTTCAGCATCCTGAAGACGTTCCTGGTCTTGTACTGTCTGCTCTTGATGTCACCTCCTGCCCCTCCATCTTGACAGTTAGCATGGCCTAGGTTAGTTACCTCTTTGGACATGACTAGGTCCTATCAATCTTCCTTTATTGGTAGATGATTTGAGGTATTGAGTGGCATGACTTCTGATTTCTTCATGTTAAGCTTCAGGCCCACTTGCTGTGTATGGATGTTGAGGCAAGATGTATTTTCCTGCCTATACTGGCATTTGAGAGAGAGCAAGTCTAGGTCATCCACATAGTCAAGGTCCTCCAGTGCACAGTATAAGGTCCATCTGTTGCCTCTGGCTTGCTCTTCAGTTGTTCTTCATATTACCCAGTTGATGCTTGGATTGAGTATCAGTGCTGACTTTGAAAGAGCCGGGATCCACGTTCTAGTTTTACTCTGGAACCCTCAGGCCGATTACTCTTTTTATTAGCATGAAAGTGTGGGGGGAGAAAACTGTTAGCCAATTAATCATAAAGTTCCAATAAACTATGACTCTGAAGAATCACAGACTCCCATTCAGATTTGATTTGTTTATTCCAAAGTCAAAAACAGTTAGACATGAGGGCACTTCAGGATGAGGGCGTAGAAATACATTGGAACTTATACAAAGTCAAACCTATGACTGAAGTTAAGGACATGCAGAGTACACAAAATAATCAATTTGAGGACCAGAATGCAAAAGATGACAGGACAAACATTGAGATTCCCTTCTTTAGAAATACGTGGGTATAAAACATTCATCTGTCCCTAGATTACCACTAACGTGACATCCTTATTTAGCATTTCCCAAGGCAAGATCCATAAAGGTGTCAGCATGTGCAGTCTTCCTAAGAAGTCTCTTCACATCAGATGGGTCAAGTAGCATAAAGCTACAGAGCTCATTCTAAGATGCTCTCTCTCTCTCTCTAGCCAAGGCAGAAGTCCCTGGACACTTTCCCTAACTTCAGTAAATCAACTCTTTCAGTTAGTATCCCAAAATGCATAGCAGCATGAACCCGTCCATCCAAACGACCTCCTCGTGGGTGATTTTCCACTGGCAGTCATGCTTGCAGGTCTAGGCAAGATCACCTTGATTCCCAGGCTCACTGCAATGTGAAAGTACAACAGTTCTAATTTATCAGTATCAATGCTTAATGTATCCTCTTCTCCCTTAGCCTGACTCCTAAAACAAAGACATTTTTCTAACTAACAAGGATGAATTCTCCACCTGCAACAGAAACGTGAGAAAGATCAAATTCAAAATGCACATGAAGTTCACTATTAAGTCTGATGCGAGAGCTTCCAGGGGAATAATACAATTCAGGCCTGCAGAAATCGCCCATCAGAAGAAAGGGCAGAAGGCCTCTTGAAATCACATTTAAAATGAACTCTACTTACTGACCATTTCTAAATCAGCACATTACATAAGCACATCAAATATGTGAATACTTGTCAGCAGCATGTATGAATTCTGCACGTTAATGTTTTCAGCTAAACACATATAGTTGCAACATTAATTCATACACATTTACATCGAATATATGCGTAAGGCGTCACCTTTCCCGTTATTACAGTGCACACTCTATTGGCCTAAGTTAGTATAATAAAGGATAATATATAGGTGCGGACTACCCATAATTATAATGCACCACTACAAAGGAAAGGGTGAAATTTGTGCTCTAACTACTTCAAAGCTATACTATCTCCCACCTTGTAGGCGAAATTATCATTGAAGCACTTGATGGAGAGAAACATCTGCTGCAGTATACCATAGGCTCTCAGCATACTCCAGAGGCTGTCACAGTGAATACTGTCAAAGGTATCTCAAAAGTTAGTGACGTATAGTTGTCTCTGCTGCTCCGTGCATTCCTGTATGCTGTTACTTGGAGTAAGGATCTGATCAATACAGCCTCAGCCCTGGCGGAGCGCAGTTTGTTTTTTTCTTAACCCTTTTACTGAGGCGGAAATTTTGCCGCGGTGCGGCACCTTTGATGAGTGGGTGGGGTCGCGTCAGCCAACGGTCGTGCGCAGCACTACGGAGGTAGTGCGTGTGACGGCCGTTGGCCGACAGAAGCACGCAACGGGTTAACTGCTTGTCTACAGCATCAGAAATGCACTGTATAATGATTTTCTAGAGAAGTTTACTCAGGACTGACAGAAGGGTGAATTCATGCTAGATGTTACAGTTGATTAATGCTCCCTCCTTTTGAAACTTGACAATGGTGCCTTGGTTCTAGTCATCTGGAACTCTCTTTCCCTCTCAAATAAATATAAACAGTGGTTGGAGAATCTAGGCTGATTTTTCATGGTCTGCATTGACCATTTCTGCCTTCAGGTCGTCTTGGTCAAGGAGCTTATCCGTTCTTGATAGTGTGGATGGCGGTGATGATTTCTTCTTTCTGTAGTGGGGTAGTGTTCGCATCCAAGTTTGCCTCTGCTTATTGGATGTCTGCTTTGCTGTTGGTACTGGTCTATTCAAAACTCCTTTGAAATGCTCAGCCCAGCATGCTTCTGCTCTTTTTCTGTTGTGAGTAGTCTGCTTAGCTTGTATATGATCAGGGTGGTGCTTGATTAACGAGATTTGCGACTGGCTGTCTTTGTGATCTCGAAGACCTTCCCACATTGTCCTCTACTCCTCTGCTTGGCTACTTGTGTGGCAAGGTTATCCATGTTTGCCCACTTCTCTGCTCCTATCATTTTTATGAATATTCTGTTTGCTTCTATATTTAGTCATTTTGATGTAATTTTATTTATTAAAATGTATTCTATATTTCAAAATTAGTTTTAGATTTTTCTTATGTTGTGTTTTGACTTTATTACCGTTTCAGTAGTGCATAAATACTTTACAGATTGACTCTGAGTTAAACCTGCCTGCACAATGCCTTTTACTGCTGAGATATTTATGAGGGTATTGTTATCTTGTATAGTTAAAGGAGAGGCCATTTTCAAGCAATGTTCTTTTTTGCTAGCGCTGTGCCATATCCCATTAAGGTGTCTTAAACCCTTCCCACAGACAATTACATTGGAAAAACAGATCCACCCTTAGAAGAGGCTTGGGGACGCATTATTAGGACACGTGTTTATTTTTCAAGCCTGGGAAATTCTGTCTCTCATCTGTGTTCTCAGTGCCATTAACTATAGATCTGAGGTACAGCTTTCTTGTGACAAGTGATAAAGTACATTTTCAAATGAATTTTGTATCTGTGGATATGTGCTTTTAAATAATGCCAGTTGACAAACTGATGGGCTCTGGCTGCTGCAAATGCATACTCTGTGTACTTAGTGACCTTCCCAAAAACCTGTCTTTAGAGACTCAAATTGTTGCCTAATCTATATTCTGCTTCACTGACCATGTACTGTTGATGCTACAGTGGTAGGGAAAGGGGCGGCAGCTGGGAGTGCCATTGTGCCACCTCCTTTTGCCACCTAAGTGCTTAGTTTGCAGTTGAATATGAAGTGTCAGTGTACACATTTGCTTGAAGAGTGACTTGTATTTGGAGGCGCCCGGATTTTTATTTTTTTGAAGACCAGAAAACATGTTCCCCTCTGGTATATTTGTTGTAAAAAAAAAACCACAAGAAATGTATTAAACACCAAGCAAAGAAAAAATATTACAGGAGCTTAAAGCTTACGTAAAAAAAAAAATGAGTCACGGCCACTCACTGCATACTCGTTACATCCTCTGCAGTGACCAAGAAACCTGCATGGCCTGTGGGCTTGTGAAGGGCATAGATGAGCCAGGGTTGCACTCTCTTCAACCTTCCATGATCCTCATGTAAAGATAGGCTATATGGTTCATACTTCAGAATATCTGGAGAGATGTCTTCACATGCAGCACATGCTTAGGGAAAAGACAGGAGGTGAGTTAAGGAGGCCAACGTTTTTGTAATATCCAAGAACTTCCACGCCAATTTATTTATTCATCAGTCCTTTCAGACAGAATTTGACCCATGCACTCACCCTTCCAGACTTTCATTTGTCCACCCGTGCACGCATTCGCCGATTAACATTCGATTAATTGTCACTCTATTATTCATCGTTACCCTCATTCATTAACCTGTTGTCTCTTTCTCACATTAACTCACTCATCCATCCACACAACCACGCCCACAAGCCCTCTAATCGCAACGAGGTTCGTACACTTTAAGACAGCCAGGCCCTTCTTCTTCCTTGCTCCTGTTCGTTCTGTTGTGGGACGATTAGAGGTCATCTTAGAAAATGCTTTTCCATAATAAAGGGTTATTTGTTCTGCGAGATGAGGAAGTATGCAAGTACCTGGCAGGTACACTGTGAAGAATATTCGTTGAGGTCACAGGTCATCGACACATGCATTCAATTTCTACAGGAAGTCATTTTTTGATTTTAAACCAGAGAATGAAACATAGTATAGTGGGTCAATGGGGAGCTGGCGACACCTCTGGATAGTTTATCTCCATTACATGGCATGAATTTATCAAAAGATCGTGAACGCTGACAGGATGGTAATCGTTAGATAAATCCAATTGTGCTGAATTTGCCTTCTGACTCTTGTCTAATGTGCACCATGTCTTTACGGCAACAAGAAGGAGATAGATAGACAAAGGATCACTTTTCATCCTCTCCTCTATATTGCTTTTCGTTTCATGCCTGCTTCTCCCATCGCCCTACTTTTCACTCCTCATCCGAACATTAAAGCGCAACCTGTGACCCTCACTCATTTCCTCACGTTATTTATTTTGATCGATTCGCCCTTTCAGTGCAGTCTTGTACCAGACTTCACATTACAATCCGAATTTGTAAAATATTAATGCGAAAATATGCCAACTTTCCATACGTTACTAACTGTGACCCTATGGGGCAGATTTACAAGCCCCTTCCGCCACTTTTGCGTCACTTTTCCCATGTTAAAAGTGACGCAAAAGTGGCGCCAGGGGCTTGTAAATCGTCCCCTATGTGCGCATGTTTGGGATTGCATGTTTGGGATTGCATGATACTAATGAAAGTAAATACTTTGTGATACTAATGAAAGTAAAAAAAAATGCATATATTAGTGTATATTTCTGATTAACGTTTGCGGTTCTCAGTAATATAGGGGAAGCGGCGAGGCATGGAGCTGAACTGATAAAAATGTTTCCTGATGGAAGTGGACCTGTAAACCCTGTAATCCTGCCTCTCCGTTAGTGGGAATTTTACGTACCAAAATGGGCAAGCTTGTGGGCCTCCTTCCGCAACTAGCATCTTGCTCAAAGCATTTTAAAAAGTGGATGCTCACTCGGTTTCATGGGAACTTGACATCAAGCCATAGGTGCCATATTATTGCACGTGTTATGCATGTTTCATATTATCAAATGTACTTGTAGTAAAAGGGTTTGAAAAGGTTTAATTGTGTGTCTTCAAGACAAGAGGTCCCCAACCATTCCATACCAGTACATGATACAAAAAAAACTTTGGGACACGTAAGCATAGGTAAATGTACAGGGTGTACTAGGAAGAACCAATATTCCACAAACTTCTACTTGTTAAGCAATGCTGCTTTAAACAGTTTGAGGCCTAGTAAGTATAGCTACCCGCAACAATTGTGCATACTTTTAAACAAATTGGGGCATATTCTCAAGGAGCTATCGCTGAGTTGTCGGCACTTTAGTGCAGCCAAAGTCGCGATAAATTCAAAGCCCCATTCCCAAGCTAGTGCTAACAGCCCATATCACCACTTTTCCGGCGATAGCATCGTCAAAAAAACATTGCCACGGATGACCCTGGCAACTATCGCTAATGAGATGCAGAGTAGGCGTTCCCGAGCAAAAAGCAGCGACAACGCCACGCCACAACATTCTCAACGACCAGCCCTGACCTGGTGTAAAGTCGGACGTCAACCGGCGGCAGCCAAGGGAGAACAGCCCATAGCCACACCTGAAGACCAACAGATGCTATGGAGCCACTGATCATGCAGCACGAAGCCCCAACAGGGCCACAACACCCACCGCCACCAACACCAGGACCGCCACCCCCTCCGGACCCCCCTGCCCCTCCTGTACCACCAAAGAGGCAGCTCAGACAAAGACAGCGGACCTTCAGAAAACGCACCAACCTCACAGACCCAACACCAGAGAATGCCATTGCCCACCACAGGCTCAAAAGGACAACCATCCTACGCATCCTGACAACCATTGCCCACAGGCTGACGGTACCAACACAGTGGACAACCAACATCCCTCCGCAGACAAAGCTGCTGGCTCTGCTGCACATGTTGTCCTCTGGGACCTTCCAACCAACAACCGCCAGAGTCGGAGGAGTCTCACAGTCAGCCCTATCAAAGTACATCACAACTGTCTTGGATGCCATCATCAGCTTGGTACCCCAGTACCCATACTCCCCCCACACTGCGCAGGAACAGCTGGAGACCAAGCATGCGTCTACACCATAGCTGGCTTTCCGCACTTGTTATGGGGCAATTGACTGCACACATGTCCTACTCATGCCCCCGGGTGACACTGCACACAATTACCTCAACAGAAAGCACATGCATTCCATCAATGTGCAGGCAACAGTGGACCACCTGGAAATCGCCACCAACGTCGCCACCAGCTACCCAGGCAGGGTGCATGATTCCTACTTCTTCCGAGAGTCCATTAGCAACCGGCGCAAACAGGATGCCACCCATGGAAATGCACTGCTCGTTGGCAAGTACCTAATAAACACACCACACCCCCCAACTCCACAATCATGCAAATCACAGCTCTGGGAATGCACACATCCCAGACTCACATTCAACATGCCAAACAACTTGCCCACCCACCAGACACAACAGTATAACTTACTGCGGCAACCTGGGCTAGCCATGTACATGAGCAATCAACTGCATGGCACTGCAGCCACACAATGGCGGAATGTGTGGAGAGGTGGGAACCAGGCATGTGCGACGGAGGCAAGTGACCCATGAATGAGAATGTACATAATGCCAAGTGTGGCGGAGATGTGCTGGACAGACTGCAGTATGCAAACCACAGACATATCCATGTCCACATGCACTGCTGGTGTATGGAGTGTCGTGGACAGTGGACGCAACCATGTCATCCCTGACAGTGGATAAGACCTTGGACATGTAGCTTTGTCATCACCCACTCAATGTGTAGGAGTAGACTCGGACGTCATAAGGAGGTCCAGTGTGGGGGTGTGTGTGATGATTCCAGGGCTCTGGGCGTGGTTCATTGCAGGAAATGTGCACATGCATGTGTGTCTGTCTCGGTGTGGGTCTCCTTTGTGGGGTGTAGGTGGTCCCTGATGGGACTTGAACAATCACGTATATGAACTACTTCGGCTTCCATGAGCTCTGACCCCACTCGCACCTATTCGGCCACCTCCTTTTGGCATTCTGACACCTGTCATTGGAATGCGATGTGTGCATAGGTGAAGTTATGGGAGCCAGCCGTGGTGGCGGGTGCTTCCTGCTGTGTGATCTGTGCAGTGGCTGGGGTCTCCTCTGTGTAGCTTCACTGTCCTGCTCCTGAAGGTGGGTTGCCTAAGATGTCCATGGGCTGTTGTAGGGCGTCGGTGTCGAAGGTGTGGTGGTCCTCTCCAGCATCACTGATGAGTAGTCTGGTCTGCTCTTCTGGATGTGTTGTTTGTCCCTCTGCAATGTGAAGGGAGATGCATGTTGACATTGTTTAGACATGTATGTTGACGCATTGTTCTGGTTTACATGCAGACTGTATGACTGTGTGCATTGTGGCTGTTTGGGAGGTGCTGTATATTTGATGTGGGACAGTGGACATTTGGACTACATGACGGATGTGTGGTTGTACACGTGCTTTTCCATCTCACAGTTTCCTGCTATGTTGGATGTGATTGGCCTGTTTCTGCGCATGAGTGGACCCAGTTGTGTCCTCTGTTCTGCAGTGTCGGTATTGCTGTTTGTGGCACATTGTCATCGGATGTGCTGTTATTGCTATGTGTGTGTGCTGCAGTGCGCCACGGAGATCAGGGAAATATCCAGGGTTATTGTGGGTGTGCTGTGTGCTATACATATTTGTGCATGTGTTACATTGTGCCCATCTCCCCATCCCACCAGTCCCTGGTCGTTACTCACCCTGTTGATGTTGTGTCAGGTCCTATTGAGCTGTGTCTGGACTCCCGACTCCTTGTACCGTCTCCACCCTGATGACTGTGGCCTCCATTTCCTCAGGCTCCTTCTGTGGCGCAGGACTACCACCTCCTGTTGCCGTTGCTGCCTTCCTGTTGGCAGCGGGTTAGTGCTTGGTTTGGCTTTTCACATGTTGCCAGCGCCTCTTGTCCTCCTCCAGAGACCTCCTCAACACTCCGACTGCATTCACGTTTGTCATTTTGACGTTCAGTGTGTGGTAGTGTTCTGTCACCTCCGTGATGCTGATCTTATTTTCCTGCGAACTGCACCCCGTCTTCCTCTTCCCCTTGCCCTTCTCCGACCCCAAGGTTCCTTGCTGGTGGTCTGTTGGGCTGGTGGGGTTCGCATTGGCCTCTGCACTGGGTCTGGGTGCATCCATGTTGCTACACAGTTTCTTTTGTTTTTGGTGTGTTTTTCATGTTCTGCTTTTATAGTGCATTTTCTCGCATAACCCGTGAGAATTGCAGGCCTGTCGCTGGTTATCGCTGATTTTTGTATCGTTCTTGGCCTCATCGCAGCTTTTTTTGCATTCGTTTTTTGCATTTTTGCGGCGTCACGTTGGTTTTAACGCGGTCATTTGATGCGTTATCATGAGCCTATCGCATGGTGCCGCCATGTTGAGAATTACATGATGTGGGACAATTTTACGTCCCATCTCCAGTCGCACTGCTTAATTGCGCACATTCAGCGCCTGCTTATTTTTTCAACCAATAAACTCCTTGTCTTCCATATACTCCATATTTTTAATCACAATTTTATTGCTCAGTTCCTGTTCGGTCCACACGCAGGAATGTCATGCCATTTCCAAAGCTTCCCATGTTTACGTTGTGCCCCTCCGGACCTCTTACAAAAACACGAACTGATGCATGATTCCTCGAAGGCAGTGTTTATTAAAAACCCAATGCATTTCAGGCTACCAGAGCCTTTCTTCAGGGGTAACTATAAATGACAATAAAACTTTTCCCATTATCGTGTTATACATTATAATGCATCTTACATGGTCAATCAATTGTTAATATTCTGCTACCTACTTAATCAATCAGAACAGTGCAGTGCTCAAATCGCATCATGTAGTTGTTCATTGAGTGTCATTTGGGCAAGACATTTTTCCAGTATGCATGCATGCATGGAGGACGAGGATTAATACGGACAATCCTAGGATTAAGAGGTGTGCGTCCCACAATCACAATTGGCCAGGTTGAGAATGCCACATTAACACAGTGTTATTTTCCCACGATAGACTGCGATGTGCAAAGTTGCATTAAGCTAAATTTGGGATGAATATCACACGTTCCTGAGAATATCCCCCAATGTTGTTCATTTAAGTCTGCACATTAATATTGTACTTATTTTTAAGTACATTATTTAGAGTTTTGCTAAAAATGCCCTTAACGGTTAACTATTACATTTATCTTTATTTCCATAACATTTAATTTAGGTCTTTGTAAACCTAGTTTTTGTCAAAATAAAATTACCAGGATTCTGGGGTAATTTGAAATTTAAGTGGTTTTACCTCAAAATCTTCCTTTCCTGACTTGAATGTACAAAAACACTTGTTAAGGGTATATATGGGTCTGAATCAATTCTAGTCTATTTGTATCTGTGATTATCAAAATAGTAAATAAATATACTAAAGTTGTTTCAACTTATAAGTGCCTTTTTTCACCACAATACATTGAAAGTCTGATTCACAAAGGTATACTTACGTGTAAGTTTTAAGATTGGTTGCTACTCACAAAGGCATTTAAGAGTAGTATCTTTACGAGTGTGGAGTTTCTGCACATTTTTATATACACCACTTTTTAAATACAACAAATGCCTTGAAAGGTAGGTGCCACCTGTGTACAACAGCACTTATTGTGCAATTAACTAGAGTGACACAGAAACTCTTTTAGAGAGGAAAGAACCCTACTGCGAAATATTAAATGTCAGGTGTTTATAGGCTTTGTAGCACACAAGGGAGGATGTTTGGTATTTAATAGATGATCCTTGCAAGAATGGAATGTTGGCATGTGTCTACAGTGACTAGCCCCTCAAACTGTAAGGGACTGTATCTGTTCTTTAATAAATTCCCAATATGGCAATGGTAAAGCATACAAAAAACAGATTTATACTTTGTTATGGACATAGTTATGCATAAATAACTCTGCAATTGCTTACCAGAATAAGGGCCCAATTACGAGTTTGGCGCTTTGACCTCTGGACTGCCATTGCGGCGTGCGAAAGTACGCCGCCAAGTCAGCGGTATCCCGACTGCCATATTACCAGTTAACCACTGGGCTGGTGGTGTTGTGTCAGCGGTGCAATGGTGGTGGCATGCTTCAACTCATAGAGAGCCTGCAGCATTTGCTGCTGCCGTCGCAGCACCACTTGCATGTAGGTGCACTATGTAACATGCACCATGTTGTGCATGGCACACAAGGTGTGCACGACTGTGCAAGCAGTGGGGGGTACAACATATGCCCCCATGCAACCCCATGGGCTAAAACAGCTTGGGGCCCTGTTGGGGGCCCCTTTCCATGCATTTCTGCCAACCTTTTCATGCAGGGTTACCGACATGAAAAGCTCATCAGAAAGGCAGGTCGTAATCTGCACAGTGGTTACGTCATCGGCATTGCTGCCACACACCACCACTTTCCCCACTGCGGCCCCATTGAGATCAAGGAACCTGGTGGTGATGGCCATCTTGTGTTGGGCTGGTGGCGGTCCGACCGCCAAACTTGTAATTGGGTGGTCGGTTTGCCAAGATTGTGGTGGTCGGACTGCCACAGCAGGTACAGTGGTCTTGGGACGGATTTGCTCATAATAGGGCCCTAAGTGCCATTCACATATTTAAAATGTCTACATCACTTAAAGCCTGCAAGTCAAGATTAAAATTATATTTTGACAATTTGTGTTTTAGAATGACAAATAAGAAGGCATAATCTTTTCATTTTTCTCCTACCCTAAGTAATCCAGGGCCCTGTTCATAAATGTCGGCCACCTATTTGATTCACAGTTTTCTGGATGAATACTTGTTTCCAAACAAAGCCCTTTATATTAAAAGATGTAGTTAGTTTTGCCCTGAAAAAAATATTTTAAAAGCAGTGCCCTTAGGGCTAAATATTGTGGAATCAGGTTAAATACTATGCTGATCTATTATTAGATTTTGACTGATACAAGCCAATATAAAAACAACAAAAGTGTGCATTGTTCCAAATCCAATTTTTGGTACTGTGTCCATGGAAATCCTTCTGTATCATACTTCATAGGAAGGCAGAAACTTTGTTAAGAATATCTCTCCTTGTTATGGGTGTGCAAATTCCTTTTATTGTTATTCATTAACAGCTGTTCAGAATTTGAATGTATTTTTCCCTTTGTAGAGTTAAAGTTAAAAAAAAACACCATGCTTACATTTATATACTCAGACTTGCCTAGATGTTTCATTGACTCTGTACAAGTTGGAGCCACTGCTATTCAATGAAAAATAGAGAGATGAAGAGAAACAAAAAAATAAACAAAGTGCTACACTTTTTAACATCAGTGAAGGGGATATGACCTACATTAACAATGAAGTGATCAACTATGGAAAACAAGTAAATAAATAATTATTCTAGATCAAAAATGATTAGAGCATTATCTTCTATAAAATATTTTCACAGGATAATAAATATTGTATTC
Source organism: Triturus cristatus (assembly GCF_964204655.1). Taxonomy (NCBI): domain Eukaryota; kingdom Metazoa; phylum Chordata; class Amphibia; order Caudata; family Salamandridae; genus Triturus; species Triturus cristatus. The sequence continues at coordinate 905,906,947 of NC_140590.1, read as the reverse complement.
TTTTATGCATACACTGAATGTGCTCAAGAGAAGGTGTTTGTTAGTCATTTATATCGTAATTATTTACAGATTATTAGACTCCATGCATGAAGAAGCATACGAATTTGCATATGCATAGAAGCTTTGTAGGTGACAGGCACAGTCAATAACAAAGATTTAAAATGCCTCCCTTCACTTAAGTTTATGTAGGTGATATGTACAGACATTAGCAAATGTTTCATAGAGCTGCCTTTACATTACCTTATTTTCAGAAATGTGTTTTATAGGTACACAACATTCAGCAATCGAAATTATTTTAATGTCTAAGGTAACCCCTACTCAGTGTAGGCTCTCCCTCCCCCACTTCCGCTAGCTTTAATCTCATCTTCCTACTGTCCCACTAGAGGTCACCTTCTTCATATTTCATTTCCCCTGTTTCTGCAAGTCATCCTTTATATTCGCTTAGTCTCCCTAACGGGGGTATGCCTGGAACAACGAGGCAGAGCCACACATTCTGGAACACCACAAGTGTAACCATGCTTGCCTGAACAACGCATCTGCATTAATCATGTTTATGCATGGTTAAGGCAAATAGCGCTCTAGTGTTCAGGATGTGCAGGGATGCGTTGGAACAGGAAGCTTGGCACGCGGAACAGGTAAGTGGAGCTGGGGCCAAGTTTGGGGGTGTTTTTTGGGGGGATGGAGGATGCTTTTAGGGGACCAGGGGTCGGTGTACTTTTGGAAAGGGGACAGGTTTTTAGGGCTCAGGGCAGGGGGATGGTTAATTTTAAAGGCTGGGTTTCGGGGGAGGTTTTAGGAGTGTCGATGGTTTTAGGGCTCAGAATGAGAGGGTACTTTAAGGGACAACACAGGGGCTAGTAAATGGTCAGAGGCATGTTTTTTGGCCGCAGGGGGTGGGATTGTTTTAATTACAGGGTTTGGCCTCAAGGTGGGGGGCGAGGTTGGGGGTTCGAATTTTAGGGCTTAGGGCAGGGTAGTATATGGTAAGAGGCTTGGATTTTGGCTGCAGCGCTTGGGAAGGGAAAGGGGAAGGAGTAGTTTTAAGGGCAGTATACGTTTCGGCCTCAGAGTGGGGGGCGAGGTAGGCGGTTTGAATTTTAGGGCTTAGGGTGTGGATAGAATAGTGCAGAACCTTAACCACACAAACCCCCTTACTATTCATGCCTTTACAATGAAAATGCGTGGTAAAAGCATGCGTGGTGAAGGAATGCGTGGGTAAAAGACGCAATAATGGTTCGGGCTGCGTGGTAAAGGCACACATGGTTTAACCACGCGTGCCTCTGCATTACAACCTCTCTATAGGTCACCTCCTCTCAAAGGTCACCCTCTCTTTTAATATCCTTGATCTGTAAGTCAACATTTTGACCTTCACACTTCAAGACATTCTCATCGCCCATTCTTTACAAGCCAATTCCAGGTTTCTCTCATTCTCACATCTCACCTTTCTCCTCTGCCCCTCACCTGAAAATCATTATATCCCTAATAAAAGTCGTCATGCAGCCAAACTCCATTACTCATCCCTATCCCCACCAAGGTCACTCACTGTCTCACCGTTGCAGTTGCATATCACCCTATCCCTCCCCTACTACTCTGCAGGTTGCAGTGTTTCTCACCCACTGCTGCTCTACTTTCCCATTACTTCTACACTCGTGTCCTCCTCTTCATCACACTCATGCCATCATGGGTAATCTCCTTCCTCTCAACATTTCAACCTGTAGGTCACCATCACCCTAATTCTCCTTCCTTTACAGGTCATCCAGAATCTCATTGTACATCGTCTACAGATGATACTCTCCATGACCCCCTTAAACCACGCCCTCAACCCACTGAAAATTAAATTCAACCTTCAAACCCTTTCATCCCCTTCTTACAGGTCACACTCTCATTCCATCCCCTTACAGGGCACATTGCACGTCGCCATTCCACGTTCATCTTTCAGCCCATTATCTCTAGCACTTTCAGCCCATGTAAGGACATCATCCCCCCACACTCTCGCTAATTTTGGACACTCAAAGTTTTGTCACAACATTTTTTAATATGGTTTTGAAAGATCCCTTTGACATTGCAGCTCACCCTTTCTCTCACTTCTTTCTCCTCACTTATCACCACCACCTCCACCAACATGTAACCCTCTATAAGACAATGGCAGGAATTGTGCCCTGTGTGTTTTTTTCATGATGGATTCTGTCGGAGCTAGTTTTCGAGGATTCTAAGGTTGCTATTTACATTGCTCTTATTTTTGGAGAGTTTGTAAGGGGACTTCCTCTAATAAAGGGGCATATTATCAAGACAGGCGATAAAATTATCGCCGCTTTAGCTGCAGAAAACTGCCGCTAAAACGGCGATAATGGGCTTGATAATATGTTCTATGGAATTCCAATTGAAGCCAATGTTAGATGTCCTTCACATCTAACATGGGCTTCAATTGGAATTCCATAGAGCATATTATCAAGCCCATTATCGCCGTTTTGCCGCTAAAGCGGCGATAATTTTATCGTCTGTCTTGATAATATGCCCCAAAGTTTCTAGGAAATAGAACTGCACAGCTAGAAAAACTCTCTGCAACCTGAGCATTTCGTGCAGGCCAGCTTGGAATTTTCACCCTCACGTTTAAAAACAAGCAAAGGCAAAGTCAGCTAATCTTTTTGCTTTCTAGATATTTGTTTTGCAAAACTTTATTGTTGGGGAAAGCTTTATTGTAGAGGATGATGCTGGGTTCTTGTCAACTTAAAAAAATGGCTAAAAGCTAAAATATTTCGGAGTCTCCAACAGCGCACATTGTCATCACAGTCCCTGGCAGAGAAGAGAGCTACTTTGTGTCTGGATTGTTGGTTGTGCAAGGGCAGAATGGTGACACTTACCGTGAAGTTGTCCAGTAGCTGAAGAGAGCTGATCCATCGCCCGCGCCAGAGAGAAAAATACAGAGAATGCACATCCAAAAACCCATTAAAGGATTTTTGCTAACAGGAAATGGCAGGTGGTTCATTGGGTGCACAGGAATCTAATGAGCATAGCTTTTGTTGAAATGCACCCTTTCCCCTCACTCATTGTCTCCACCTTAAGCTCCTTCTTCCTCGCACATTCTCCCACTGTGCACTGCTGGGTTGCTTGTGCCTTATTGCTCTGAGGGAGGAATTAACTGTTGTTGCCAGTGTGGTATCTGATTTGTGTTTGAGAAGTAAGCTTGCATTGTTTTCGCACATACAGCACCCCTTACTGTGGGTGGTTTTGCTTTCCTATTCTGTGCCTATTCTCTCAGTATAAAACACCATTTTGCTTCCGCTGCTTGGAGCATATCAACAACAACCGGCGATAATTATCGCTGAGCGCACTTAGCGCCAGGATAATTATCGCCGGCTAGCGACGATTTTTATCGCTGAGATAGTGTGCTATTAGCAACGCTTATCTCATCAGCGATAAAAATCCTGGCGCTAACTGGCTAACGTGAGATTAACGCTGGAAACCCAACGATAATCTCACGTTAGCTTGTTGATAGGGACAGACAAACTTAGCCATGATATCCTCCTTCCATAGGATATCATGGCTAAGTCAGAATAATACCAGACGTGAAAAAGCAGCGTTAACCGCGGTTAGCGCTGCTTTTTTTGTCTCTAACAGGGTTAGCGATATTCTTGATAATAGGAGAAATGTCGCTTAGCGACATTTCTCCTATTATTTTACTCTGGAACGCCCCCTTTGCATCTCATTAGAGATGCAAGGGGAAGCGTAGAGTAAAAGGGTGCTAACATGCGAATTTGCATGTTAGCACCCTGTTGTTGATAGGGCGCTAGTTTTATCTCTGCTTTTTTGGCATTTAAAGCCAAAAAAGCAGAGATAAAGCCCTTGTTGATATGCCCCATAGGGGCATATTAACAAGCCAGGCGATAAAATTATCGCCGCGTTAGCGGCAGAAAACTGCCGCTAAAACGGCGATAATGGGCTTGATAATATGCTCTACGGAATTCCAATTGAAGCCCATGTTAGATGCCCTTCACATCTAAAATGGGTTTCAATTGGAATTCCATAGAGCATATTATCAAGCCCATTATCGCCGTTTTAGCGGCAGTTTTCTGCCGCTAACGCGGCGATAATTTTATCGCCTGGCTTGTTAATATGCCCCATTGTTTGTCTGAGGTGCTTTTGCCGCATCAGTGACCCTTGTTGCGGAGACAATTTGGGGCTTGTTTTGTGTGCTCTACTGACGCCTGAAGCGAGCTTCCACCATACACCCGCTAACACCATCTACTGTATTGATTCTTGTTAAACTTGTGTAACCTTTTCTTGTAGCATTTTCACGGATGTAATTAAAACTTACAAATAGAATGTTAAACAGCGATATGAAGTGGGAGTCACCGTGAAAAGTGTGCGGAGTGGGGGTGTAAAAGCGTGACGCTTCTGAAAACAAATCGTAGACTCCCTTACAAAATAAATTATCTCTTACTCGTCTTTTGAGGCCATAGATGAGGTTTAGGAAAGTAACACGACCTCATTAGACGACACAACATTGTATAAATCCGAGGCTCGCACACCGTGGCAGCATTGGAAGGGTCTTTGCGTGTCCCGCCTTCACCTTGTAATATGCACTTTCTTTTATGATAAATGTCGGATTCTGCTTGGCGATTTCGGTTGTTCAGTCATTGTTATGTTTCCTTTGTTCTGCTCCCACGCTCTTCACTTCCCAACATACTGCCCTCCTAGGTATGGAAAAGGCCCGCTCTGACGAAATATGAGATGATAAAATCGGTCACAATTAAAGAGGAATCGAGCACTCAGAAAATACTGTCAAAAACCACCACACGAGCCGAGTAAGGACAACATTCAAATACCAGGCGAACAAATGACAGAATGTCAATGACAGACCGTCATAAAATAATCTTCTGGTGGAAAACTAGACGTTATATTTCATATTAGGGGCTCCGTTTTAGAAGCAAAGCTATGACATTCTGAGGGCTGCTGCCGCGGCGTTTTGAGATTAACATTGATTTTTCTAAGCCTCACTTAGAAGAGGATAGGCCGGGGCCTGTCGAGTTCTTCACACGCGTGGGCAGAGTGGGGCTGCTGTGCGCAGTGATGAATATTGCAATACACAGGATCCGGAACCTGTTTGCCAATTCGGGAAGCTGTTTCAACAATGGTGTTTATGATCCACATGTTGTCAGTCCCGAGGATCGCCTTTGAGGTGCTTTCCAGCAGGGGATGCTCTCAGTAAAGCTTTCACGTAGCAGTGTTTGGACAGCACGATTGCTGTTCGTCGAATCTGATAACAACTCAAGAAATATGTCGATGCGGTGATCTTCGGGGACACACACCGGCCTCGAAGAAGGGATGTTGAGCAATATCCTGCTGCTTAACCGAGAGCGCTTCAGGGACAGAGATTTAGTAGGTGTGTCTTTCAAGTGACACATTTCACTATTTCGTAAGTGATAAACTGGAAAATGTATTCAAAGTTCAGATTGAAGATGAGTACGGAGTCCAGGGACAAGTGTTTGGCTGAGATGAAGAGGACAGAGCAACATAGGGGCATATTATCAAGGACGGCGTTAAAATTATCGCTCTGGTGTGAACATGGGCTTCTATTGGAATTCTCTGCGGCATATTATCAAACCCATTATCGCCGCTTTAGCAGCAGTTTCCTGCCGCTAAAGCGGCGATAATTTTAACGCCGTCCTTGATAATATGCCCCATAATTCTTTAAAGAAGACTATCAAAACGTACCTACACGGAGCTGGCCATCATTAGCTTTTTATGTACTTTGTGTGCAATTCGGTAGCCTTTTCTAAGAAAGACAAATATACGTGTTAGAGATGTCGAGGGGGTAGGGGAAAGAAGCACACAGCATAGATTACTGTTCATTTGGATGCCATGCTGGGATGCTCATCATTACAAATATCTAATACGGGTGAGCTATGGGACTCGAATCTGACGCATTCCACTTTTTGCCACGCAATGAATAAAGCAGCAAAAATGCATTCGCTAGTTGAGGATAAAAAACATATTCTCGCGGCGATCCCATGCCTGGATGACAATTCAAACCTATGTCACATTGCAACCTGCAACATACTTACATCTAACCTATCCGGCCTATCTTAAGAAAAAAAATTGGCTATACGCTGAGGAGAACTGCCATCCTTAGCAGATAAACCGTTATGGAGATATAAAGGCCCAAAAATGTACAGGTGATGAGGTGCACTTAAAGAGGACTTTTTGCATTTGGTCTGCATATGTCCAATACTAAATAATCTACACCATATACTTTTAAAGGCCCTATTAAATGAGAGAGGGATTCGCACATGCAGAACAGCTATCATGAAAAGCCTGGACCCCACAGACCGTCAGCTAAATTGCAAACTATTGAGATTTTTTACAACTACATAATAAAGCAGTTAAACAAAATTCCAAGCAGCTTACAACAGTATAAGGACCTTAGCCTACATGGTGAGCAAAAGACACTGATATGATAATGACATAACATTTTTATAAACAAAACTAGTAGTTAATTTTATACTGATGCATACGCCACTTTACAATAATCGAGAAGAGCACTAATGGTTATGAATTGAAGGAATATTATAATAATACGCTGCAAAGAAGACCAATATATTCTTCTGTATTGTGGCAATATTAATCAATGTTTTAAGAAAACTGATCATTACAAGAAATTATTTTAATTTTCAAATATGCACATTTATTTTGTATTAATTGTAAAATATTGTGACGGTTTTTCTTAACTTATAACAATAAACTGAAACTTGTAACCCATGCTGGGAGCTTGCTGTAATTAGGTCAATTTCAGGCCCGCAGTGAGCTAGGTATCATAACTAGCCTGCCAGAAACCCAATTTCTAATAGGCATCCCTGGGTACAGTTACACTGAAAACTCCATATCTTGATGTCATTCAGTTCAGGCACCAAATATCACATTAAGGTGGAATGCAGAACCCAGCATTTCTCCCTCCTTTCACACGCAGAAATCAGATTTGTGCATACACACTCACACATAAACTCCTCTCTTCCTCTGTCACTTTGTCACTCTGTTGCATGCCCTACTACACAGACTGGTGTCCACTGCCATACAAGGCCAATGCAGAAGAACACAGCAAATGATTGAATGAATAAAAAACACTGGTAAGGTACTCTGTTGCAAGGAACGAGGCATTCTGGCATTGCACAAGTTCAAAACAGCGAGAGAGAGAAGAGTTAAAGTCATTGAAACAACCACATTTTCAGATGCTTCCTAAAATGAGTATATTTAAGAGTAGAAAGCAATGCATTCTAAATTTTAGCAATCATTTAGGAACAGGGCCGGCCCTCAATGAGGTTCTCCTTAATATGAGGAATCAACAAAAAACTGGAGGACGAACCGTGAAGGGGGTGTACAGACTCCTATGGGTGTAATGAGGCCTGTTAAACCTGTCAGCTTTTGGGTGGTCTTCCCCCAAACATTTTGCCTGCATGCCTAGAATTTTGCAGATTTAGCTTTTGTGGGCCTTACGACTCAATGCATGTTATCATCGCTAACCAGTGCTAAAGGTCTTGTGCTCACTCCCCTAAACATGGTTTGATTGATGTATACCCAATTGATATTTTGAATGCACCTATAAGACCCTAGTAAAGTGCACTACATGTGCGCAGGGCTTGTAAATTAAATGCTACTAGTGGGCCTGTAGCACTGATTGTGCCTCCCACTTAAGTAGCCCTTTGGAACCTGTCTCAGACTGGACACTGAAGAGCCTGTATGTGCAGTTTGCACTGACATGTCGACTTGGCATTTAGAATCCTTTGCCAAGTCTTAAATTCCCATTTTAATACATACAAGTCACTATTAAAGAAGGCCCTAGTTAGCCCATAGGGCAGTGTGCTGTGTAATCAAAAGGAAGGACATGCACTTTTTAGTTTTACATGTCCTGGTAGGGAAAAACTCCTGAATTTCATTTCTGTGAGGCCTACCCCTCCCATAGGTTACCATCAGGGATTTCTTGTTACATATATTAAGCTGTAATTCTCAATTGGAATGAAGTATATCCGTCATGGTCAACACCTATAAAATTCAGCAGTGGCCGGCATGGCTCGCGGGTAGCAGGCAGGCAGGTCATGATGGGGGTAGGGAGCGCATATTTTTTTTTTATAAAAACATACAAAATAAATAAAAGAAACGTACCTTTGCACCGGGTCCCTCGTCTCCGCTCATGCTCTTGGACAGAAGCACAGCCAGGTCCCACTGACCAAGCACAACGCTGCAATGCAGCATTGTGATTGGGAGGTACCCCGTTGGCTTGAACGTTTGGATTTAACCCGGTCCAGTGCGACCAGATTTCCCTCATTAGTGCTTTATGCATTTAATCACTATTTTACTGTTTATTCTTTACAAAATCATAAGTCTTGGTCTTCTTATTGGATTTTTGTCATTTAGCTATTGTTTTATTTATAAAGCTAAGCCCTATTTTCCTAACATGGTTTGGAGTTTTTTGGTGGTGTTTCCACTGTGTTACTCTTTGAAATGTTGCACAAATACTTTACACATTGCCTCTTAAGTAAGGTCTGACAACTCTTCACCAAGCTATCAGAGGGTGAACACAGGTTAATTTAGGATGTGTTGTGACTTACCCTTATTAGTATTGTGATTCCTGCTTGGACAGGGTGCATACCTCTACCAACCAAAAACCCAATTTCTTACTAGCCCTTTGTTCTGTAAAGCATTTTATGCAATGTGGGAGGCTTGAATGTATCTTTTCTGCACTGGAAGCCTGTGTAGAAAGGAAAGATTGCTAGACTGTGCTGGATTAGCTCTCTCCTAGGAAGATGCACAATCAGCTGAGCAGGTGCATTTTGAACTAATTGAAGCGTGTTGATAAGATTGCTAGGAAGGCCAAGGTAAAGAGAGTTCCCATAATCCAAACAAGAAGTTACAACAGCTTAAATCACAATTCTCCATTAGGTCTCAGGAAGTGGACGAAGCCTTTCTGGATTTATCTTAGTAAAGCAAAACAAACAGATGCCACTGAAAAGATCTGAGGGGCAAAAGATAAATAACCCTCCATTAAGATTCTTGAATTCCTAGTGCATGAGGTTGGCATAGGAGTCGAGTCAAGCTCAGAAGCCCACCAACCCAAAGACCTGATTGAATATTGAGAGCCAAGCAACAGAATCTCAGTGTTATGTGATTTGTGTTTCAGTGGATTGCAGCTCATCTATGCAGCCACTACTGACATGCAGGTGGAAAAAACGGTTTTAGGTATAGAAAGAATTATCCAAGATTGAAACAATGATCTGTGTGTCCTGAGCATAGGACATGAAGTTAAATCCATCTGATCTGATCATTGCCGCAAGAGGAGGATGTAAATATTAAAAAGATAGGACTAGGGAAGAGCCTTTCAGCACACCACAAAGAGATATACAATTTTCTGAATTTCTAAAGAGACAAATTTGGAGAAAAGTCTAAACCTATCTGAAAACAGAGCTAAAAATTCCAAAACCAAGGATCTGTTGGATGAGCACCTGATGTGAAACTGTTTCAAAAGCCGCAGAGAGATCCAGGAGGACCAGAGCAGCAGATCTGCCTACGGTTTGGAGATCACAGTCTTGGTGCTATGAGGTGCTCTAATGTATTACTGTGGCTCATCCAAAAGCTGGATTGATTCAAGGTAAGCTGATAGCTGGTTGGATCAGATTGACTTGAAGGGGAAGAAGGAAAAGGGTGTGTCATTGGATAAAATATGAGAATCTGCAGAGCATTTCTTAAGTAAAGGAACAACAAAAGTCAATCTTCCAACAGGAGGGGCAGCTCAGAATTGGCTGGAGAAAGATCTGTAGCAATCGAGAGAGAAGGATATTCAAAACCAGAGGCAATACCTAAGGTGGACATGGGTCAGAAGATGAACCTGATTTAATGGCAATCTCTGGGCAGAAGAGCAGAAGGTAGCTAGTTGTGATGGATTGTTTTCTGTAAAAACTGTGTCAAGTTATCGCATACACAACATTACTACAGGTTGTGGGATTGTTAAGATATTATAGTGGATAAGAGCTCTTTTGATGATTTTTTGGCTTCTTCTATCTTGGACATGTAAAAGCAGTACATAAGGTACTAATTAAATGCTGATATCTTTGGATAGTTTTCCAATATGTTTCCTCCTCCAAGACAATTGTTTATTTTCTAGAAATGTTCAGGACTTTTACATTCACTCTTTTAACTCATTGGGGAACAACAGTATGGATGGCAAATTGTTATTGGATCCCTTCTCTTGAATTGGTGCAATTGTATCTGCTGCAATTGAGATCCATCAATTAAACAGTGACACAACCTCTTTCATATGATGGGAAGGAACAAAAAAAACATTATGTAAAGCTTCTGTGAAGTTTCTTTGGATAACTTTATACCAAGAACAAGTGGTTTGCTGAGCTCAATAGCAGATGTTTTCAAAGCAGACTTAATAACCGTTATATGGTATGGTATCTCATAGTAGTCTGACCATGTGAGTGCAAAAGTGTCTATACCTTAAGATAGTCCAAAGAGGCAAAATAGGGTTGAAAGTAAGCCCAGCTACAAGTGAGCGGCTCTGCACTGCTTGTTTTAGGCTCAGGATTTCTAGAGCAATGGTCCATTTGAGAGAATGTTTATCTGTCATATTATCTACTTAAAAATCTAGATTCACAAAATCCCCCAAGATATTAACACTTACCCACAAGGCAGTTGTATACAAGAAACGCCCACATACCTATATGTCAGCGTCTCAGCGTCTATATGTCAGCGTCTCAGTGAGCACAGAAGCATGAGACAACACACTAGTTGATTCCATCGTGCACTTAACTGTTTGGAGCCAAATCTGCACTCATATGTATTCACAAATAAGGAAGGTGCACTCAATGGAAGTAAATCAAAGTAATCAGATATATTCCAAAGTTCTTCTTTTATTCTTGAAACCATTAAAAAGCAGCAAGCAAGCGTGCGTTTCGTTCCTTACTGCCAAAGGAATTTCTTCAGGGCTAGGAGTCATTTGAGTTGGAGAATAAAAGAACAACAAGTATACTGAGTCCAAATTATCAAAATATTAGACGTATGTACAGTATTCAAGTTGTGTGCATAAATGGCACATCAAGATATGAATCTTAAAACGAGGTATGAATAATGCCTCCAAATAGAGGTACTGAAGCAGGTGGTACAAAGTATAAATCCCAACGCAATGTGTGGATGGTTTATATTGTAGTAATCAGTGTAATACGTACGCGACGAGCAGCATGATAACCGGCAGTAGTGCACTCATATGTATGGTTAGGTGCCAGAATGCATGACTTACCCATGAGTGACTCACACACAAAATGCAGAGGCACACTATACACTGGGTAGGAAAGTTTGATACTCCATGTCCACTGATGACTTCTCATGGTGCATGGAGGTTACCAAACAATGTTGTCCAAAATCGAGGGCAGTGCACTACTTCTGTCAAAGTGGAACACAGAACATAACAGTTGCATCACAATAAGAAAGGAGCTGAGAAGAAAAAGGAGACAAGGGTGCCCTCCACTCACACTATCAGATAACATAAGAATGATGTCCTATAGCATGTCAAGAGTGATATAATATGTAAGGTCAAAAGTGGTGCTTGGCAGCACCAACAGTTATAGTTAGCTCCGTAAACTATAACTGGTGAATTTCAGTGTTTTTTTCTTTTAAGACAATAGTTTTTATATTATTACAAGGCCTACATACAACATCAGATTAAACTTCGTTTTTTTCAGTGAATTTTTAGGGTTTGTATTTTACTGCAAAGTAAGATCTTCTCAACATACCTAACTATAACATCACTTAAACCTTTGTTTATTTGTCAGTGAGTTTCTGGATTTTTAATCGTAATCACCCAATTCATTCACTGAGCACAGCTTACAACAGTGTACAGCATGGGGATGGATAGAGAGTGTGGCCTGTGGCGAGCCCCAGTACCCAGCCTCCCATGGGCAATTATTCACCTGTTGATGGCCAACCCCCCAGGGTCATGCAACCCATCCACAGACAGCTAATCCATATTTAGAATTTCGTTTTCACGGTACTGCAGTACCCCAGTAGTACTATCTCAAAAGTAGCACATCAGGTACTGCAGGACAATGTAAACTTCACTTTTAATGGCCGCACAGTCATGTGGTACACCATGGCACTACAGTGGGACCTCATGAAGGCAGAGTTGAGCGCCGCAGTACCCCCACAAGACCAAACGAGATGGCCATACTGGGTCACGCAGGAGTACCACAGCACCCTCAGCACATTTAAACATTTTTGGTCCACAAGCGGGACTCTCTGAAACCCCCACACAAGGGCTATGGAATCATGGTACAAATGTTGCTCTGATATGAATTGACCTTAAAGAAATGAAAAGACGGGAGGCATTCGGCAAAACAAGAACACGTTGGTTTAATTAAATGCAGTCGCCAGGAGAGACTCGACAGAATACTTATGAGGAAAGTCTCTTGGTGTAAAGAGTTTTGGCTGATTTTATACATCTCGTGAGGTACAATAAAGTAAATTTTGCATTACTGAACAGCATCTCAGTCATAAATTAACAAGTTTGGGCACCTGATAAGGACACAGATGGCTCCGGACCTTGTGGGGAGCTAGCGTGGGTCAGTGTGTAGGTGTCTAGATGTCCGGCATGAGGAGTGAGTCATCGCTACATGTGGTGTGTATGTCATGTCATGATTGGCTCAGTGTTCCTACCTACATGTAGTATCTAGCTTTGTGAAATTTTTGGGGAACACCAGCCTTTGGCCAAACATGTTTTATTGGAGCCAATTTCCTCCAACCTGTTTGTGGTGCAATTATATATCTGTGGGATCGATCAGGGTTTTTCCAGGGTGTGCATTGTCTTTGGGCTAAGTGAGACCCCAGCTGTGACCTGTGATAGGATAGGCGTGGGTCGCACGATCTGCCTGACAGGGTTGATGGGAAGATCACATGGGTGAATCTGACAGCAATGATACAAGTTCATTTGATCTGAAAATAATAGGGTAGTCTCATCATTTTTTGTACAGTTGTCACCGCGTACATTAACTTGTCTTTACTGATATTGACACAGTTATGCTTGCCTAGGTCATAGCAAATATCAACATTGTTTTTTTTTACTGGTAACAACATTGTAAATTGTGCATGGATTGGAGCTAGGGTGTCCGGAATTCGATTAAAACCGACTCTCCCCGACAGTACCCTACCGAGTGAAAATCAGCTGACTCGTTTTAAACCGAGTGTCACTGATTTTCCTTGCTATTGCACCACTTGGCCACTTGATGGAGCCAAAGCGTTAGATGCAAAGCTTCAATTTAGGGAAGCATATCTGTAGACGGCTGCTGCAGCAGCAGTTTAATAAATGCCTCTGCTGGAATCGCCGGCACATAACGAACCGAACATTATTAAAAAGCGTGTTTTAATTACACAATAGGCGTATATTGCTTCGAGCGCATAAGCTCCCCACCATCCCCCCAGCGCACGCCTCATTTAAAACAACAAATGGCACGCAGAGGTGTTATTCTGGGGGCATGTTACCGGCACTGCTTCACTGGTGACATCTTTGTAAAATACCAACACATGAAACGTGTAGTTGTTTTAAGACTTATAGTGTTGGGATGTGGCATGTTATGTACACAAGGAGGGCCGGCGAACAACTACACGTGAGCACACACTCACAGCTATAGAATACCCCTGCGGACCGGTCTAAATGCACCGAACCTTCCTATCAAGTGTGTGCACCCCAGATCCATATACAGCACCGGAGAAGCGTTTGTGCATTAACCCAGCCTACAATGCACGGGCCGTGGGTGTGGCTGAATTCAGGCCTGTGCGGAGCAGCTTCTTAGCATCGGCGACTGGTATGGTGAACTTAAAATAGGACAGAATTTTTTTTTACGGCAATTCGTGCATAGGACATTTTGGCAAATGCTTTTGAATATGTATTATTTCAGTCTGTTTTGCAGACATGGATCCTGTAATGTGTGAACCCACAGCTTTGAGCACACGTGTGTAGTGCACATTGCATGCACCACCACAGAACACCAGTGGTGAGCCCCAGTACAGAACATCCTTCTCCCACAAGATGGCTCGTCTGTACTGGGCACATCAGCCGGGCTGAGTACATTCCCTCAAGCACGAGAGCTATGTATGACTCACGAGCTTAAGTGGCACACTGCACGCCTTGGAAAAATTCACACGGCAACCGTGCACCCGTCTGGGCGAAACAAGCAGGTCTGTAGCTAGACACCGGTGACAAAAAGACCTTCACATGAAAAACAAGGCTCGGTTAGGCTGAAAACACGCTTAAGACTATCTGCCTCTCGTCCCTCACCGAGGGCGCTGCAATGTGTATTTGGGAGTTTCACTTTCTTCTGCTCTTTTTGGAGTTTAAAGCACTTCCCAGACAAGCCGCTGGAAGTGACAGATGAGCCAAAACATGGCGCTTCTAGCGGCTCACTCCCCACCCGTGAATGCCGCCTGAGGTACCCCTCATGCACCAAACCGTGGGGGTGCACCAGGCGCGCAACACCCATTGGGCTCACCGGGCCTCAGCCCCCCCGTCATGTGTGTCAGCCCGGCTGGGGCAGCCTCGCGGCCTGGCGTCCGTCTAATTGCAGCCGGACCCGAGTACTTCACAGGTCTTTAAAAGACCATTTACTCGTTAATGAGGCTTTTGTTGTGTTTTCACCCCTTCTTACAGCCACTCTGCCTATGGCTGGAAGACTTAGCCCCCCCCGAAATCTTTTTCACCCCCCCCCGAAATTTGGCTCTAGTTGCCCGTCTGGGGTGCACGAGTAATCCCGCTGCGTCTGCCTCACGTTAATCCACTGAACTCGGAGACAGTAATTTGTTAACGAGTGCCAAGGATGCTCGCGTCGGCACAGGTAAGGGGCCATTGGGGTCAGCGCGTGCCCTCAGAAGGGCTCTGCAGGGGTAGTGGTGTGTTTCAGCTGTAGCCCCTTCTCCCTGGAGCTGATCGCGAGGGGTGCCCTCTGCAGTCAGAGTGCGGCCTCACACTGCCCAGCCTGCATCTGCCAGTTAGTGCCAACGCAATCCAAGTGGACCCACTCACTGGCGCGCCAGAGCCACTCTCTCGCAGGCCGGGGACAGGCACACAAAGCCCTGACAGGTCCCGGATTCATGCAATGTCTCCGTATTAGGCGCACGTGTCAGGCAATCGATGGGGAAAACAAGGGCCACAAACACTGCAAACGGATTGTGCTGCGCATCGATGAGAGGGGGTGCGGGTCTTTAATGCGCTATCAATCTTCATGGGTGCAAGGGGGCAAGACCGGCGCGGCCCCTGTGCTCATCACCACTCAGGCACCAAGGGGCCATCTCCCCTGCCCCATTTTTGACCGCTTTAACACCTCTGAGAGCATATGCACCCAGTTCAACTCATATGTTTCAGAACCTGGCCCAGACAATGTCAACCTTGAGGTGCACCAGTATTGGCATGGAAAGCTACGTCAGTGGCCAGAGTTGGCAAATTGTGTACTGTCTGTTTTGGCGTTGCCAGTCTCAAGTGCCAATGTCGAGAGGGCCTTTTCCCAAATAAAAGTGTACATGGGTAGGAAAGAGAGAGCGCGAATGACCAAAGATTCACTGAAGAAATATTGTATGGTGTACTACAATAAATTCGACTTGTAAAAATGTATTTTAACCTCATATACACTGTACATAGACTGTCTATATTCCATGCACCAATTAAGAAAGCAAACAATAATAAAAGCAAAGCGTCCCATAAACACCGGTAAAACACTGTTTCAGTTGTTTTTTATGGCGCGAAAATTAGTAACCACTGAAAAGCACTGTTTTTTTGAGGTATTGAAATCACTGGAAAACACTGAAAAAACACCACCAGAATTTACCAAAAATTGAAACTGAAAACAGGAAAGCCTAATTATAGCATACAATGACATCGTTACAACAGGTATCAACACAGTTGTGAGGGCATAGATTATGGCATACATTGACATTGCATTTATGGATATTGACATTGTTATGCGGGCACAGATTACAACATACATTTATTGGTATTGCTGTTGTCGGGCCTGCACTTATCATGGTATTCATTGACATTATATTGACCCATTCAACAATCCCCCTCAAGTTGATTCTTCAACTATTCTGTCCTTCTCATATGTCATGACAGTTATATTATTCAAACGTGTGTGTGTGTGTCTGTAGTGTGTTTTAGTTTTTCCATAACTATGTGCATACTGCCTAATCTGAGGACCACAATTACCTGGTAGGAAACCCACACTTTTAGGGACATAATACTACAGAAGTACAACATTGGAAACTGGCATTAGTGACATGAATTGCTAGTACAGGGAGCCACAAAAAGATACTATGCAACCAGTCCTACTCTGGGGCACCTCAGACCTTCTTCATGCTGGCTTGCAGACAATGCCATTTTTGGATGGCATGAGTTAATGTCCCATTTTCCTTAACAATTCTGGGAATAAAAGTACAACAGGAAGCACCAATCTTTGCACACACCCCTCCCTCTGCGGGCACCAAGTCCAATGGGTACCGATGATGCAACAGCATACGGTGGATGCTTCTCAGTTCTTCCTTGATATTGTTTAGGCCAAGCTCAGTATTATTGATAATTTTCATCATTTCTCACCTGGTTATTTGTAAAAAGCGAGCATTTGCCTTTCTTTGCAAGGAGAAAAAAGGTATTGACACTCCAATTTGAGTCTCTGTGAACAGTCTAGAAAGTATTTGTGCTGAGCCCAGCCAAAATAATCAGCAGTTCTCCTTCGGGCCGGATGCAACAGAGTTGTTTTTTCTGTGATGGATGGTGAGGCAACCGAGAGAGATCATCTCTAGGGATCATCAATTTTGGGGTGTGTATGGTCACAAGTGTTCAGAGGCCTCGTCATCTGGGGACGAGCTGGGCATAGGCAAGGTCACCGCATTGCCAGTAGAATTCCATCAACGTGGAGGTACCTCATTGCAGGTCCGGTATGTGCCGTATCATGCACCAGTTTTCATTACTGCCCAATGGTATTGTAGCTTTGCCTCTGAAATATAAAGAGTACAGTGTAAGGTTTTGGGTAAATAGGGGTTGCCTCTTTCCCTCCAACCATGTGTATGTATTAATCTCTCTGTAGCAGATTTCCTGGGGTGTCTATGACCCCCTCCAGTGGGACTAATTTCCACTGGCATGATAGAGATGAGTGGCCCTGCATTGGGATTCCATGACCGTGATCCACTTGCCATTAAAGAAGGTGGCCCCAAATATATTAAGGGCCAACCTGGGACCACATACAGAGGGAGGATAGGACGTATTGGTGCACTGGTGCGATGGTATTGCTACCTCCACTAACCTTTTCTTCTTTGAAGTCCCAGGGCCAAACAATGTCCTCCCCTATGGTGCCCTTTCTGTGCATCCTGTCTTCCTTGGATTGGATGCTGCTAGGGTTAGTGAAGAGATACAGTGCAGTGGGGTTGGTTTCATACTGGGTATTGTTTACTATCGTCCTACAGGGTTCTACTCTATTGGGTTGGATCTGAGCCCTGATCCTACATAGGTACATATGGGCAAGTCATGTTGCTCTTTTAGGGGCTAGCTCCTTGGATAGGTAAAGCCTGTCTGCACCTACGTCGTGGGGTACCAGTGAACATATATAACATGACCTGTTCATGGTTTGAGTGCCTACAGAGGTCATGTGTGGGTACCAGGTGGTGTGTAGGAGTATGCTGTGTACTGTGTGAGGAATATTAGCGTTTGGTTCAGTGTAGGTGTATGTGAGGTGAGAGAAGTCTCTGCACTTGTGTTGCATGAATGTAGAAGTAGAGTTTACAAGATTATGTAGAGAGTGTACAAAAATACATAACTTAGAAAACATTTGCAGGCTCTAAGGTTATCTTTGGGTGAGGTGTCTGTCATCAGGGCACCCAGAGGTGTCTTGTCTTGGTGCAGTGCAAAACATTTCTCTCAAAGGGTTCTTGAAAAAGTCCATTTGTATTCTGTGTTACTTGAGTGATTGACCTTGTGAAAGAAAGTATGTTTTGAACGCTTTGATCGAAGAAAAGGTGGGCCGTGGCAGTGTTGGTGCACTTTCACCTCACTCACAGACCTGTAGGATAAGAGCTGTGGGTTGGCTTGGAAAAAACATATTGTTAAGCAGTTGACTGGACAATACCTGCATTTACATTTTACCAATGTGCTCAATGGTTTAACTATGAGAAAATCTTATCTATTGGGGTACTGAAAAGGAATTGCTAAGGCTTCAGGAGGATTGTGCATTTTAAACTTTTTTAAGAGGTGCTAGGATTTCAGAGGAATTGTGAGTTTTAAACTTGCTTTTATGCTTTTTGTATTTTGGGTTACCCCTTTTCCTAGCCTTGCTGGGGACCGTACTCTTTTCCTTTGGGCTACTCTGTTTAAAGCTATGATGTTTTGATCAGAGCAGGGGTTTCCTTCTGGCTTGAATGTGCAGCGGGCAATTGTGAGGGGAAGTGGATGTTTGATTTTGGGGTAATATTTCAGTTGACATGTGTACATCCCTTGGGTATCTGCACGTGGTGTGGAACAAGGTTTGTCTATAATTAGGATGAGTTATGAGTTACTGGGTAACGATCTTCTTCAGGAAGGATCAAGAATCTTTGGGCTGTATCTAGATTGGTTTGTACAGGTCCCAGGGGGAAGTTACATGTGTTTTTGGGCAATGCTGATTTTAACGAATAAATAAAGAATATTGGAGGTGTTAGGAAGGTTGTGTGTGTAGGAACCTGCAGGGAAATTGCTGGAAAGATGCTTGCAGTAGTGTTTTTATGGCCAGAGTCAGGGGTCTTGTTGGAACTTTATGTGCTCAGCCTGATAGCGGTAACGCTCATGAATTTTATGGTTTTTTCCATGGTCTGGGATCTTGTGATCGCTGCGGAGCCGTTCTGTGGATCCTGTGACCTGTATAGGGCCTCTCGCTTCCATGGACGATATTCCATGGGACCCTGTGAGTGTGAATATCAGTCAACCAGCTGGGGTATATTTTGCGAGTCTATCACTGCACCGAATGCACAGGCTGCGAAGGTCATCGATGAAGACTCTCTCCCTCAAATCTGGGATATTTCTGACCTGTCGCCTTCGGTAGGAACAAGGGGCTTTTTGAATGATGGCACACTACTCCTGCTGCTTTGGAGGGGCATGTTCCGAAGAGGAGACCTTTTGGATGTGTTAGAAAGAATCTGGAAGAGGAGGAGAAATTTTTGGCTCATGAAGGGGGTCAGGTGTGGCACTGGGGCGTGCTGTGTTTAGGTAAACCAAAACAAGCTCATCAATGGGGTGGATTTCTCTATGGACTTAGTACCACATTTTTGCATGGCCAACGGGGCATTTGTGGTCATCTCAACCCCTTTCTCCCATGTGCATGGGACCCTTGGCTTCCATCACTGTAGCATCTGCCTAGTTTTGAAACTCTACCTGGGCCTCCATTTGGAGGAGACCTGAAATGTTTTTGAAGAATTAAGTCCCATTTGATTGTGGTGTGCCCTAGTAACTTGGGCACCTGCTTCTATGTACCTGCGGGGGTCGCCCTGCTCCCTTGTCAGACTGTCCTTCCCCGAGGGGCCCATTCAGAAAACCCCTCCCTGTGGGTTCAACAGCATCTGGATTTCAGATGGACATAGTATGGCCACCAGAGGTTTTCTTGTGTGTAAGTAAAGGTTTCAGTCTATCCTAATGCTGTGTTACTTGATGTAGTGAACTTTTTGCAGTGGGTATGGAGTGGGTCCTGTACTAAGGTCTTGAATTCACTGCGTTTTGTTCTAGGGTTTGTTTGGTGGTGGGTATTCTGTGGGAACTGCCTTTGTAATAGTCTATCCTGTTTGTGGTACATTTTTAGGCAAAAATGGTTGGTCCTGTGGTTTCTTCTGTGACAACAGTGGCATTCTCAAAAAGTTGGAGTTAGCCAGCCTTCTAGCTTTCTGGTGTGCATCCTCAGTTAGATCCCTCCGCGGTCCTGTGGCTGAGTCATCACTCAGCTGGGCACACCTTCCATGTCCGTGGTTGCTTTGGCCCCTTAGGGGGTGCTTTCACCTGATTCTAGGTCACTCCAAGGGTGCTCCAGAATAGGAGATGAGGTTGGTAGCCTATCCATCCTAGGCCTAAGGATTTTTCCCATGTGGCAGGTGGGCACATCTCCTTGGGATGTTACTGTGCCAGTCAGGCATGTCATATTTCTTACCTCATCGCTCGCATGGGTGCCATGTTTGATGACAGGGAGGGGGCTCCTAATGCAGGCAATGCACCCCTTGTTATGGTGCTAACTTGCTTGTACCACTTCCTCCCTCAGAAAGGTGCCAGGGTAATGACAAAGGCTGGACCAGGCCTGGTTGCTACCCGCATTGCCCCTATAAGCATTGGTCCAGCTTCCCGCTTAGCCTTGGGGGATGTAGTGGGCCTGTGGGTGCCACGCTCTTGGGCCTCCAGTTTCCTATGCACCCTACCTGCTACTGTTTTGGCTGTTTGTACCAAGAGGTGGTGTGCGTGGCTGGTCCACTGCAGTGCTAGTTCATACAACTCTAAGAGATTTCCCATATATTCCAGGACTACCCTCTTGACAGGGGTTCAATGGTCCGGGATTACCCTGGCTGGCATTCCCATGGCATGGAAGGATGCTGCTGTTTGTGCCCTAGAGGGGAGGCTCCAGGGGAGGAACGGTCTACAGTTCCATCTTCGGTGAACTGGATAGACATCCTCAGCTTGGACAATAGGTCCTGTCCCAATATATTAGTCGGGGAGGACGGATAGTACAACAGCTGTTCCTTAATCTTATTCCTTTCTGCTTCCATCTCAAGGGGTTCTATAACAGGGACCTTAGTCCTGAATCTGAGATTCCTTGCACCTTGATGGTGGTCTTTGCTATAGGAGCTGCTCCTTCACTTAAGCTTTACATTGCTGCCCCTGTATCCACCAGGAAGTGGTATGATGTCTCACTTATTAGAATCTGGACCACAGGGCCCTCCTCAGGGTTGTCCTGGCTGTCAGCAGGGTGAGCATGTCCTTCAGTACCTGGGTGTTCTTGGTGTGCGCTCCCTGCCTCTCCCCTGTATTGGTGACCCCCCTTGCTTTGGCCCTTGCTGTCGGATTCAGAGTAAACAGAGCCTTCCTCCCCGATGGTGCAAGTTCTGGGGTTGTACGTGTTGTGTGATTGACCCATAGTCTTAACGGGCTATCTTCACATCTCATTCTTGGCTCACATGTCTTGCCTGAATATACGTTTTGGTGTTTTCTATAGTGTTGGTATCAAATGTTCCCCCTCTCGGGCCATGGACATGCTATGGCTTTGGTATGATCATGCCACTTGTGGCAGTGTCTCTCTAGTCTCCAAGTCTGGTTGAGAAACTTTGCTTGCATGTGGCTTAGTGGAGTCTGCATAATGGATCGGAGAACTTGTTTGAAGAAGTTTGCAGACTTTATTGTCTCAAGATTCTTAAAATTATTACAAATTCTACACAGTTCAGTTCATAAATTTTATTCGCCTGAAAAGAAATACAGCCATAAAAGTACATGAATAAAAGCACATACATGTACATAGGTAAAAAGCAATAACATATCCAATTTTTAAAACCTCCAATTTATACAGTACATAAAACACAATAGTGCATACAATACCTGCCCTATTGTAAAGTTATTACATATAAAAAGTACAAACAAGGTCACCTAGAGATTCATGCACACATTAGTTCATCTAATATTCCATACAACAGTCCTTAATTTAGGTAGGGCCACTAAAAGTCAAATAAATCTACAAAACAATAAGAAGTACATAGTACTCCATTTCCTTAACTGTTGCAATATGCTTTCCTTATTGTAATAGAAAAACAGAACAACAGCTGTGTTGCACTCAATTACACAAAAATAAACTATGTATTCAGCAGAAACAAACAATACTGTTTACAGTGTGCACCCTCTGGGGTTGTTCTACCCAACCACCTGATTTAAAATTGAAGGGGGAAAATTGGACAAAAGTCTTAGACAGAAAGTGCACTACTACATACACTCAAAGAGTGTCTTACACTTAATATTCTCCAGATAAACTACTTCAAATCTATAGATAAAACTTTAACAAATTTGCGAGCAACATATGAGTTAGTCACAGTGTCCCAATGAATGTCCCTGACACCGTCACTCTGTTGCTACATTGTTGTTTGTTTATTCATAAGTAGAATATTCAAAAAAAGTTCATCATCTTTCAAATGACAATCATAAATGTCAAGCATGGGTTACACAAGTCCCAATGCATTTCGGGTATCAATACAACTCTTCTTCAGGTGAATATACAAAACAAATCATACTGACAATAAGTATACATCATATGAAGCTTCATGGAAACATTCAATATACCATATGGCCCTTTATCCTCTGAGGTGGATATAAGTATAAGCTAAACGAATTTCTTATATTGTTAACCCAAAACTCAATCCTGCTCCTATTTATAGGAAAGTCTTATGAAAAGAAAAGTAAATAAAGAGAGGCATGGAAAAGTAAAAAAAAGTCCGACTGTGAAAAATGTGGGGGTGCCGAATTGCTCAATCTACGTTCTCAACCCCGAGCAAAACAATCCACAGGACTATCTGACAAGACTACCTGAAAACCAGTGCATGTGTCTCTGAAGACTTACTGTAATCACATGCAATTCTGTGAGCCAGCGTGCACCCCCATGCTTCCATGTATGCCAATACAGTATTCATAAATACCTCCATGTTAAACACTCCGTCAGGTTTTCCCAATGTTGTGCACTTGTGCTATAACTGCTCTGGTGTCAATGTGGGATCTAACCAATTACGACCGATTATGGCTGGAATGCAAACTAATCGCAGACACAAGCAAGTCCCCCAGCTTGCAGGGCCAACCGCCACTGCTGTTCTGCAATCAATTAAATAGTTCTTAGATTCAGAACCCAACCGCAAAGTGCAAAACCCCAAAACTCAAACTATCAATGAACGAAAATCACAAGGTCAGTGTGCCTCACCTAACTGGTGTATTCAAATGCACCGTGATTTCCGGTAATAGATCGGCTCTGTGTTTATCAAAAGCCAGCCTCAATCTCTTCTTGCTAAACTTCACAATAATGATCGTACTGTGATCACAAGAGGAGTTCTCCCGCACAGCAGGAACGCCACCCGTTGTGAATTAACCGGGACAACAACAATTATAACCTATCCTGAAAACTTGAAATTTCAGCAACCTAATGCCGGCTTACTCACCAAGTTAATCCTGTTCGTAACGCGAGTGCCTGTTGTTTGACCAAAATTAAGGTTTAGCACTCCTCGCTTTGCCTCATGTTTTAACAGGTAGCAAATGCAACTCTGAATCACGCGTATTTAAAACCACACGTAACTACTTCCAATGGCCTCCGGTTACCGCCCGTGCAAACAAGACACACCCCCACCAAGTGTTAGAGCTAAAAAGGAGACAGGAGGCAAATTCAGAAGAAAGGAAGTACAGCAACATGTATGCCAGAGTGTTAAATCCAGTATGAAGTTGTTGGTTGAAATGTACAATATGTGTAAATTTCAAAATCCTAGTTGTGTAGTACGGGCATGCAAAGAAATATGTATATGTTGGTAAAATGTACAATATGTGTAAATTTCAGAATCCTGGTAGTCTAATACATACAATCAAATAAATATATATAAGTACAATTCACTTGGATGGGTATAACTGATGGTTATACTCTTAAACTGGTCGCAAGGCACATGACCATATGTACACTCATGACCTATATACAGTGATAATTGTAGAATCATGTACAAACTCTGGTCATACTCATCACTTCCTCTGCAATGCATATACATGCTGTTACAATAAAATGATCGAGGCAAGTGCCCTAGACTTAGAGAGGTACATAAACAATACACAACCCACTGTTACCACTCATGAGAATGCTATACATTATGATGACAATCAGAAATGCATACTGGTAAACCTAAACAGCTTTCATCTGATAACATGTCCAATTGGCCCGGCCGTACTAAAAAAACATTAAACTGTAATACGTCTTGCTTGACAGTATGTTGATTCCCTATAACAATAGCCCATACCCCAAATAAGGAAATACAATGAAACAGAAAAAACACCTGTAAACATTTGGATCATGCGTGAGTGATGCACCGTGCGTGCATGTTCCTGAAATGAAATGAAAACAAACTAAAATAAGAATACATGATCTTACTAAAAACATGATAATGCAAGCTTATCATTGAGACCCTTGGGCATAAGCTTGTCCAAAAACAGATCCAGAAGCTTTTCTGTTGTGTCAAGAACTTTGAGGTGTCCCTATCATTTCTGATCTTAACTTCTTCCAAAACTGTGAACCTAAGTTGAGCAATAGTGTGGTGATTCTAAAACCAATGACTAGCTAGAGGTGAGCTGGTTGTCCTAGTCCTGATCCTGCTCTTGTGTTCAGTGATGCGTGTCCGTAAAGACCTCTCCGTCTTGCCCACGTAATATAATCCACATGGACACCTGATTGCGTATACCACATTTTGTTCATTGCAATTTGCTGTAAAGTGCAGACTGATAACTTTCCCTTTAAGGGCAGCATTATAACACATAGGTCACAGAGGGATCACTTAGTGTCACCAAATGTTTCATAGCAGCTTTATGAGATCTAATGTTCTTGGCAACAAAAATGGCTTTCAATTAAAAGGGCCTACAATTCTGATACAATTTGCAGAACAATAGAAAGTGCAGTGTGCTTTGTCTACTTTGGCCGTCACAGGGTCAGGTGGTCGTATGGGGAGGCAACTAGATGATTCACAATGCCACATCTCAATCTTACCAGCCAAAATGGTGCTGTATATTAGTTACATATAATAGATAGTTTTTGGCCCCCTCCACATTGTACAAGGACAAAAAGAAAGCTACTGACGATTGTTTTCCAACATCTAGATCACGTTTACCCAGTCTGCATTGTAAATAAACATCTTTAATCTTGCCTATACTTGGTTAGTGATGCAATCTGGATCGGGTCTGACCAGGTTGACAGGTTAAACAATTTACCAAGAAGTAAATGTAAATGTTGTAGACTTGTAAAGCGCACAGCTACCCCAGCAACTGGGCGTCCCAGCGCTGTAGAACTCTGGGGAACCCGTCTTGGCTATCCCTGTGAGATGGTCCCTTTCTGGGTATCTACAAGGTGAAACCAGGCATCCCTGGCATCTGTGGGGGGCCGTTGTAGATATGAGGCAAGCTTAATGCCCAGAGTTGCCGAGTGTGTTCCTGGTTAGAGTAGGTACCGAGGCGAGAATTATCGAGTGCATTTTGACCCTGATCCACGACCCTGCCGCGTCAGGAATTGAACCCTGGTCCCTGGCCAATTCTCTGCTTACGGGTCTGCTGCCTCTAACTAGTGAGCCACACCTCTCCAAGTGCATTAATATAGGATAGCCAGGGTATACTTAAAACCTTATCCAAGGCTAAACAGTCCAGAATAATAGTTTTAGTAAAGCTAGTTTATTCCTTTGCCCAAAGTGACTCCCATAGTAACAGAGGTCTTCCCAAAAGTTAGTCGTCTAAAAACTGCAGGCCAACCTCTTTATGAACAATAGTATCTGGGGCACAAGGTTGTAAGCATAAAAGCTGTAATGTATTTTCCTCTATTTGCAGAGCAGAGCCATTTACATGGGCCAGAGGCCTGCCCCATAAGTAGCAGTGGTCACTCTTTTATCTTTATATATAGCAACCATTTCCTTGATGAGTCACTGCCCAATTTAGATGAATACTTAAAACCCCTCTGGGAGACCCTACTCAATTTGGCTCTGGTATTCAATACATGCTGTGTCAATGAGCCATTATCTGCAAATAGGATCCCCAAGTAGCAAAAAGAGTTAACCAAAACTATTGGGGTGTTATCAATAAAAAAGTTTCTGCATAGTTTTTGCGTTGTGCCACAGACCATGGTAAATGTTTTAGTTTTATTAATGACCATTTATTTTGATGCCATGAATTCACCAAATGCATTCATTAGTCTCTGCAGGCTCACCGGTAATTTAGCTAAAAGTAGTGCATCATCAGAATAAAGCACCACTGATTTTAGGCGTACTGCAGCCTTAGGGACTTTTGCCTACAGGGACTGTAAATGGCTGTCCACACCATTAATGAAAAGTAAAAAAAGTAATGGGGCCAGTACACAGCCCTGACGAATTTCATGCCCCACTTTGAACCTTGGGTTACATTCCCCTTGAGGGCTGAAACAAACTTGGATGGATAGGTTCTGGTAGAGGTGTGAACAAACAAGAACAATTGGTCTAGGTGAACCGAAAGAGATCAACAATACCCAAAATAAATTATGGTCAATCAAATCGAAAGCACTGCTCAGGTCAGCAAAACATAGGTATAAAATCCCCTGCCTTAGACCTACTATATTTGCCAATTAGAAGCTCTAGGTTAATGCATTCTTCAACAGTCCCCAGCTGCTTCCTGGAGCCAAACTGTACTTGGGTCAGCATAGATTGCTCATATACCCATACCTCCAGCCTTGACAATTGGACAATTGGACTCTACTCATTTCCTTCATTGAGGAGTCCAAAAGGGAAATGGGGCAATAGTTTTTAGGATCTGTTTTATCCCCCTTTTTATATCTAGGTACAATGATTGATGTTCCACAGGTGGGTGGGATCCAATCAGTCAACACTGCATTAAAAACCCTGGTCAAGATAGGCCTCCATAAATCAGCGGCAGATTTAAATACATCAATTGGTACTCCATCTGGTCCAGGGGCCCATCCCCCGGCGCTGGCCTGTATGGCCAGCATAACTTCTTTATTAGTAATTTCCAGTACTATGGGCCCCCAATCACATACCAACCTCCTCAAGCACCTTATGGCAACCTCATTATTCTGTCTAAAAATATCAGAAAAATATGACACCCAGCTGTCACAGGGAAAGAAAATAGCTGAACTCAGGGATATCATAATTTTTTAAGAAAGGTGCATTCACAGTGTCCCAGAACAACTTGATATTTTTATTCTCTGCCACAAGGGCAAGATTTTCCCATGCTTTATTTTGGAGCGTTTTTATTCTTGTGATCCTGGCCTGTTTGTATTGAGTGTGCAAGTTCTTTATAACCATAATATCCAGCGGAGAACTGTGTAGTAGGATGGCAAGTCAGGAGTAATTTTATGAAGCTAATAATATAATCAACATTTTTGACTACCAATTGAGTATAATAGCATCCTGGAGGCAGTAATCGATTTCCCTATGGTTTTCCACTACTATTTTTCATAACATAATATTAGGATCAACACCCTCCCATTTAATTCTTACACCATTAGACATGCTTGGAGTAATATTATTAACTGTAGGGAATAAGTCATGCCTTTTACCCTAAAAATAATATGACAATAAAATCAATTTATCATCACTTAGGGCCGCCGTTACTGTGATAGGTGTGCCACACATTGCGATTACTGATGCAGATATCAGTACATGGTAAATAATTGTGGCCGAGTTTCTACCAATATATGTTGGGACTAGATCTCCTTTAGTGTCACAGCCACACCTCAATAGCTGTAAATCATATTTGGCTATAATAAATTTCAAAGATTCTCCATGTTCATTGTGCCAGTAGTGGTCATTTCCTATCCGATCCTGATCAATGCGGCCACATGTCCTTGCATCAGATAATGCGCAGGTCTGTATATTAAAATCACATGCCCATAATAATGAAACATTTGTATGGATGGGGCTCAAAAAGAATTCCAGATTGTGGTCAAGTGCTGTTGCAACCCTACTGCTCAGCGTGTGATGCTATTGCTTCCAGGAAGTATGAGGAGAACCCTTCAACATATACAGGGTTCGTACACTAGGTTTCTTGCATACATATTATATTAAAGCCAGATATGGTATTAATCCAGTCGATGTTCCCTATTTTATTTATGAGCCCATTCACATTCCATGTGGCAAACCTACATTTTCCTCCCAAATATTCGTCAATTGAATTTTTAATTGTGGCAGCAGTTAATTGACTACTAGAATTAAGTTGATTACCACAATTAGTATTATCAGGCTTAGCTATCTCCCACACTATACTCAGTTGCCAGGCCAGGTCCATATTTAACACCATTAAAGGACAAATTACACTCCTGACCCTTAGATACTCCTTCTCTACTGTAAATCGCAGTATCAACTACACTATATTCACTACTGAGTCAGTGGTTATCCTCTAAAGTACTTAGTACCTGATATCTATTTGACAATTGTAAGTCATGGAAACAGGGAAAGGGTAGGCTTGATGCCTGTTCATTTTAGATGCTAGCATGGGGGTGATTATGGCTTCATAAGTCACGATAGAAAACGCCCAATGTGAGTATGGCCATATTTTGATCAGAGAATGGTAGTAGTGCTGCCTTTACATGGATATCTCTGGCTATACTGGGATTTTGGAAGTAACAATACAATCTCCATCAAAACGTTTTGTTTGGGGGGCCAGTCCACCCCACTCTTCACGTGAATAGGATTTGTTGTGCTCTAGCTGGTGAAAACAAGCATTTAGAGCTGAGCCAGTGGACAACTTTATTCTTTAAGCAATCTGTTTGAGAATTTTGCATTAAATTATTACAAAATCTATTCTAGTTTTGGGGAACAGTGAACAGGGAGTGTTCCCAAAAACAATCTACTGGTTATGAGCTCTATAAAAATCAATGCATCAGAAAAAGGACATTTACCACTAAACAAAAGATAAAAACAATAAAATTGAGACAACCTGAAACAGAATGCAATTGTTAGTTAAGAGCAGTATGAGTTGATTTGAAGCAGTAGACTAGCAAACGTTGCTTTCTGATTTGGAAAACAATTGTTGTTATTTCATAAGGCATAGACATACTAAAATCAAATAACATTTAAACATGCAGCATATTGCAAAATATATCACCACCACAGCGTCAATAAATGTATAAAATGGTAAAATCTAATAGAGACTATGAGAGCAAAAGGTTGACAGAAAAAATGAGCACTCTGTCTAAAAAACCTTAGCCCCCTCCAACCACCTACAGCCCAAGGAGAGGGGATGCTCTGTGTAATACGCAGAGCTAAGTGAGCCTGATAGTCTGTTACTATTGGCCCGGCGGACAAAGATGGCAGTAGTTTATGCATAAAAAGGTATAACCCTCTGTGGCCAGACAAAAGCTACTCCTTATCTCACCAAAGTCCAACTGTTCCCACACATTCTGCATTACTCCCTATAACACACCCAGGGGTATTCCTTACAGACTGTCTGAGGCCCAGTGGTCTAAATGCCAAATCCACCTTTTCACTTCTTTGAAATCCTCCCAGTGATAAGAAACCCTGGTAGTGGCTAAGAAAACCAATTTGACAAAAAAATAGGATCAAGGTGGTGACTCTATATAACACACCAAGGATTGGGGGTGCACTGTTGTGTCACGCCAAGCTGTTCAAGCTAAGAAACGGTAGCTGCCTTCACCTTTCTCTATCGAGCTGACCAGGGAAAAAATTATCTATGCGCTTTTTCTAGTTCGCCATACGCCACGAGCTGGGACTAAGGATCAGATGTAGTCTCTTACCCTTGTGACGGTGGCTTGGGGAAGGACTTCCACCCCGTGGATTCAGGAGAACTTATAATCAATTATGGTGTCTGCTCACTTATCTTGTTTGTGTAGGTGTGAATCAGTTTGGGCAAGGGTCCTTGTTCTTCGCCGGCAGTCGGGCTCAATATAACAATTTCTCCTGGCTGGCTCCCCAAAATGTTGCTCGGATATGAATTTACCATAAAGAAATCAAAAGACAAGAGGCATTTGGCAAAACAGTAATTTGTTGGTTTAATTAAATGCAGTGTTGAGGAGAGTCTCGCCAAATTGCATCTGAGGAAAGTCTCTTAGTGTACAGAGTTTTGCCTGACAATATATACAGGTCTGGGCGTAGTTCACATCGTTTTGCTACGCGGAACTCAGCGAAGTTACATAACGGAGTGCAGTGCAAACTGCAGTTTGTGCTGGTGTTCCTGCCGCTCAGGTAGAAATTCAACTAGAGCGGCAGCTCGCGCTCGTGAGCTTACCGTTAGCAATCGCGAACTTACCATTCACGATCGCGAGTGGGGAAAAAACTCCGCTGCACATTGCGAAGCAGAGTTTTCCGCACGCCGTGAGCTCCATGGAGTGCAGAAAACTTCACAAACTCCGTGAACAGAGCAAAGTTCACCACCCAGGCCTAACTATATACATTTCGTGAGGTACAATAAAATAATATCTGCATTCCTAAAAAGCATCTCAGTCATGAATTAACAAGTTTGGGCAACTGATAAGGACACTGATGGCTCTTGACCTTCGGGAGAGCCACGGGCCAGTGTGTATGAGTCCAGATGTCTGTCATGAGGAGCATGTCTGTGCTGCGTGTAGTGTTCATGTTGTGTCCTGATTGGCTTTGTGGATTTTTTTTTAGAACATGAGCCTTTGGTGAAGCATGTTTTATTGGGGCCAATTTCCTCAGACCTGTTTGTGGTGCAACTATCTATTTGTGGGATCGATCAAGGTTATCCCAGGGTGCGCATTTGTCTTCGGGCTAAGTGAGACACCACATTTGACCTGTGGGGAATGGGCTGCCTGGGGACTTTAGATACTTGGGGAGTGGGGTGGGTCCCCCTCTCTCCTTTTTGAGAAACTTGAGCCCCGGGTGTAGACTCCCTAGACCTGTGATGGTTCGGGAAAGGGGCCTCCTATTTATTGTTGAAATCAACCCCAGAGATGGTGTACATGGGGCCTCCGGAGGCTTGAGGAGGGGGATGGTGCGGCCCCTCCCATTTCTTTGCAAACTTTGGCTCCAGAGTGGGATCCCTTGGGCCTTTAATGGATCACGGAGGGGGATTCATGTGGCCCCCCTACCGATATTGGATACGGCACTGGGGAGTGGGGTCCCCGGGACCTTTAATTAATTTATGCAGTCGGCTACTTTAAAAAAAAATTACTTCTGGAGTCTCACATGATCACTGCAATTTTTGATGGTGTTTTTGACAAGGGGGACCCTTTGGGTCCACCTCATGGGGCCTAGGGCTGTAGGGTATCCATACCCTGTCCCCTTGTACCTATTTTTATTTTTGCAAGTCCAGGACAGGGGACTAAGTTCCCAAGTCTTGTAATGGCTGCCAGCAACATACTTCCAATGTTGCCGGCAGCCAATCAGAGAGCTCGCTCTCTGATAAAGACTTTATTTAAATGTTTATTAACAATACCAATAGGCATTCCTTTTATATATTGAAAATAAGTTACATTGAAAAAAGCCTAGAAATTCTCTTGAAAAAACAAATGTTGAAAGGACATTATTGTCAGGTGAAAATGTCGAGTTAAAACATACCATTTTAATGGAACCAAACTACTGAAATTGACCAGTTATAGATACCTCAAATAATTATAACTTGCACCTTTACCAATCACTGCTAATTATCTCTCATTTTGCCTCACTCATGGCATGTTCCATGACATTATTGATAACTTCACTTCAACATCTCTAATGATATGATTGATGACAACAATGTGCTTTGGGGGTGCAAGTTATAGTTACTTTAGAGCATGAGTAATTGGTATTTGAGCCAACTATAACTGTAGATTTTCAGTGGTTTTGTTAGCTGAAAATGGTATGTTTTAGCTGATATTTTCACCTAATTATAACCTCCTTTAACCCGTGGCTTTTACAGTGTCTATGTATATATTTGCAATTACATTAATGATATTCACAATAACCTAAAATTCTGAATTATCAATCAGTCATTCCCATAAACATATTTTATATGTATTTAAAACAATGAAGTCAATATAAACATTAGGGAGAAAAATGAAAACATCACAACAATCCAAATATGAAAGTAAAAGTAAACATAAAAGTGCTGGACTTCAAAGAAGTCAGATTTAACATTTTAACTCTCATTTTAACAAAAGTAAAAAACAAAGTATTGGACTTTGGCCTAATTAGGTTTACTATAACCACTCCAATGTACGCAACAGATAGCAATAGTAAGCAACAGTAGAGAAAGTGTTGGACTTTGGGAGGATTAGATTTACTATTCCCACAACAACTTAAGCAAAATCATGAAAATTGTTGGACTATGTAGGGGTTAGATTTACTATACCCACTCCACTATAAGTAACTGTACTGAAAGTGTTGGACTTTGAAAGGGTTGGATTTACTATTCCATAATTAACCTACGCAACAGCAGGAAAAGTAGGAAAAGTATTGGGTTTTGGAGGGATTAGATTTACTATTCAAACTCCAATGTAAGCAAAATCAGGCAAAGTGTTTTGACTGTGGGAAGATTAGATATACTATTCTATCTCCTAATCATTGAAAGCAATGACTAAATAAATACCTAAAATAATACAAATATTAAACCAAATTCAAAATTGCATAAAAATAAATAAAATGAAATAAAATTGAAATAAAATAACTATAACAAAAATAATTAAAAAAAACACAATATAAACACTTAACATAAATACACCTTTTCCCTACTACCCAAAACAGCAACAACAACAACACTTTTGCATAAATTACATTAAAAACCAGTAAATTTAAAATAGGAATACAATAGAATAAACACAATTAAATCAAAAATAAAAATAACACCTAATTTAAAAAGTGATATAAAATGCAAATTTCAATCAATAAACAATTATTTAAAATACAGAAAATAGTTATTATAGCCTTATAGCCCCCCCATAGCGGGCTATAAGGCTATTAAAGGCACGCTCCAGCATTAACCCCTTCCATGCGTCAGACGCGCGGGAGCCGTCTGACGCATAAGTTCTCATATGCGTCAGGCGGCTCCCAAGCATCCGATGCCATTGCTTTCCAATGGTAACTCTCCCCAGTGGATCCCTGCTTGGGGATCCACCCACTAGGCACCAGGGAGTGGGGAGAGGCCCCTTGGGCAAGTGCCTTTGCTCTCCCCAGCAAATGTGGCCAAATTCAGTCTTTCTGCCCCCTCGGGGGGCAGAAAGCCCACTAAACGCCAGGGATTTATTTTTAGGCACTTGTTTATAGGGTGGGGGCTACCTAAAATGGGCATTCCAATGCCCCTGCTCCCACCACAACGACAGCCTTTCTGCCCCCCAGGGGGGCAGAAAGCCTACTAGATGCCAGGGATTTTTATCGGAAATTTTAATTAGGGTAGGGGCTACCCAAAACGGGCATGCAAATGCCCCCACCCCACCAACAATTACAGCCTTTCTGCTCCCCTGGGGGCAGATGGGGGCACTAGCCCCCAATATCCCACTAGACAGCAGGGATTTTTTGGGGGGCAATTTGAATTTGGGTGGGGGCTGCCCAAAACAACTATGCCAATGCCCCCACCGCCCGCAACAATTACAGTCTTTCTGTCCCCCCTGGGGAGCAGATGGGGCAATAGTCCCCAATCTGCCCCCTGGGGGGGCAAAAAGCCCAGTAGATGCCAGGGATTTTTTTGCCAATTTGAACCAGGGGTTAGGGCTGCCCAAAAAGGGCAAGCCAATGCCCCCACACCCCACCCGCAAAAATTCCAGTCTTTCTGCACCCCTGGGGGGCATATGGGGACAGTAGCCCCCAATCTGCCCTCCCCAGGGCAGAAAACCCACTAGAAAGAGGGATTTTATTTTATTCGTATAGGGGTGGGGGCTGCCCAAAATGGGCATGACAATATACCCACCACTGCCAGAGAAATTCCAGTCTTTCTGCCCCCCCCGGGGGCAGTGTCCCCCGATATGGCCCCCGGGGGGAGAAAGCCCACAAGGCGCCAGCAATTACGCTGGCTTTTTTTTATGCCACAACAAATAGCCACTGTCTTTCTGCCCCCCTTGGGGGCATATCGGGGCAAACACCCCCCCACCCCCGAGTCCCCCCCAGGGCAGCAGAAAGCCCACTAGGCACCGACTTTCTTTTAGCAATGTGTCTACCTGTCGATTTTGGGCCCTAGCGCAACTGGCACATAGAGAAACCTAGCAAACCTGTACATTTTTTAAACCAAACTCCAAGGGGAATCCAGGATGGGGTGGCTTGTCTGGCTCTCACCAGGTTCTGTTACCCAGAATCCCTTGCAAACCTCAAACCTTGTAATAAAAAACATATTTTCCTCAGATTTATGTGGTCGAAAGTGCTGGAATCTGCATGGATCCACAAAATTCCACCCACACTGCATTCCTCAAAGTTTTATGAGAAAAATGGGGAACCTCACTTGTGTGGGTAGGCCTAGTGCCTAAAACAGGAAACGGGCCAAAAGCAACGTGGACACACCACATTTTCACAGTGAAAACGGACTCTTTTTTGGCAAAGTGCCTAACTGTAGATTTTGAACCCTAGCTCTGCCAGCACCTAGGGAAACCTAGCCAACCTATATATTTTTTAAAACTAGACACGCAGGGGAATCCAGGATGGGGTGACTTGTCTGGCTCTCACCAGGTCCTATTACCCAGAATCCCTTGCAAACCTCAAAATGTGTCCAAAAACCAAATTTTCCTCACATTTTTGTGGTAGAAAATTCTGGAATCTGTGTGGATCCACTTAGGGTAACACAGAATTGTAGAGCAACTGTTATTACCTATTGACTTTCAATGCATTTCTGCCTTCCAAATGAAAGACAATGTGTAAAAAAGAAGTCATTTTGAAAAATGACCTATAAGTCTTATGTTAGTATGGGTACTCACAATTTCGGAAATGTGCAAATATCTACTGTTTCTAAACTCTATATTTTGTTCCAATTTCAGAAATACATAGGTGTCTTTCATACCTATGTTTCCATGTATATATTTTCCCAAATTAATTGCTATATACCCGGAATATAATGAAAAACCATTGCAAGACGCGGCTCAGTTATTGACTCTGGGTTCGTCGGGTTCTTTGTGAACCTACAAGTCCTATATATCCCCATAACCAGAAAGGTCTAGCAGATGTAACAGTATATTGCTTTCAAACAGCTGTAACAGTTAAAAGAAGTTACAGGTGAAAACGTTGGCACAAATGGCAGTTTTTTTCAACTAATTTTAAATTTGACCTATATTTAACTGTTGAAAGCACAAAAAATAGCAAAAATAGGCTATGTCCCAGAAAAATGCCGAAACAGTGTAAAAAATGTTCGTTTTCTGACAATAGTCTGCTTGTCTCTGAAAGCTGGAAAAATGGTGATTTCAGCACCACAACCCATTTGTTGATACCATTTGCAGGGAAAAAAACAGAAGCTTTCATCTGTAGCCCTTTTTTCCCATTTTTCAAAAAAAATAATCAAATTTACCTGTATTTTGGCTAATTTCTGAGTTCCCTCCAGGGGAATCCACAAACCCTGGGTACCTTTAGAATCCCCATGATGTTGGAAAAGAAGGATGCAAATTTGGCATGGATACCTTATGTGGTCAAAAAGTTACAGGGGCCTAAGCGCTAACCACCCCAAATAGCCAAACAAAGGCTTAGCACAGGGGGGAAAGGCCTAGCAGTGAAGGGGTTAATGGCCGAGCCGAAAGCAAGGAACATTAACAAGGGAGCGGAACTTTAATAGCCGGTATAGCCCAGCCACGAAGGGCTATAAGGCTATTAGAACATTCTGCCACTAGAGGGCAGAATGTTCCAACAAATAATACAAAGACCTCTCGGAGTTCGAGGGGTTTAAGTTCCCTCGGGCTCCGAGAGGCCTTTGAAAACAACATTGGAATGTTGCTTTGCAGGCCTTTACCGGCCCGTAGAAGCTTGGAGCACTCCATTCTCTTCAATGAAGCTCTCAACATTCCAATGTTCTAATAAACTATAAAGAAATTCAATAATTTTAATAATAATGAATCAACACAGGCTCTGAAAGCACCACCATGCCACGAAAAGGGCACCCATATTCTGAAAGTACTTTCAGGTCATACAAACCTTGCATCACAAGCACTACTGTGCCGTAGAAAGAATGCACATACTTAGAAAGCACCACCATGTAAGTTAAAGAGCACACAGACTCAGAAAGCACTACCATGCCATGCAAGGTTTGCGTAAACACTGAATGTCCAATCAAACAATACACAGAACATACATGCACTAAAATCACCACTATGCCATACAAAGGCTGCCCATATTCTGAAAATAGAAATAGTGCAGAGACACCAAAAGAACCACCGTGTCATATAAAGAGAACACAGGCACCTTAAACACAACCATGTAATAGAAAGGGCACACGGACAATGAAAACATCACACTATGATACAAAGGACAACAGAGACTGAAAGCAACACCATGCCATACAAAGGGCAACCAGACCAAGAAAAAAAAACAACATAGCACATGAATGGTGTACAGCCAACAAAAGCACCACCATGGCAAACAAAGAGCGAACGGACCCCGAAAGTACCATAATGTAATAGAAAGGGCAGCCGCGGCCCGTGGAGGGAGTTCCGTGGGGCTGTAAGGCGGGGCGGGGGAGGGGCAGGGTGGGGGGTTCTAAAAACCGGAATATGGATAATTGCAGGTAAGTAAACAATTAAATAAATAAAAAGAATTTCGTAGAGCGCGCTGCATCGCACTTTGCGATGCAGCGCGCTCTACGAAATTCTTTTTATTTATTTAATTGTTTACTTACCTGTAATTATCCATATTCCGGTTATTAGAAACCCTCACCCTGCCCCTGCCCCTCCCCCGCCCCGCCTTAACACCCCACGGAACTCCCTCCACAGGCCGCAGCTGTGAAAGGGTACACAGACTCGGAAACCATTACTGTTGAAAAGTGGATTATTAGTAGTGATAAGTAGTGACTTACCACTAATAACAAGGCCACAAACACAATAAACGGGTTAGTCAAGGTCTCAACAAATTATTCGCTTGCTCAACCCTTGGTAGCTGGCAATGAGCAGGCAGGCATAACTTAGGAGACAGGTGTGCAAAGCATTTAAAGACACCAAAACATTAAATAAGTAAGAAACAACAGAGAAAAAAAAAACAACACCAATTTATAAAAATAGATTATATTTTTATGGACAGATAGACACCAAAATGACAAAAATCCAATGTAAGGAACTGGAGATGTAATTTTTTAAAGTATATACACTTTCTAGTGCTTAAAAACCTATAGCGCCAAATTGGTATATCGGGGTCGCGCTTGACTGGGAGAAAATCAAAGTTTGAGTCCAACCATGATGGATCCCTGGTCATATATATTAAGAGGGAAGGCTTGGTAAAATGTTACCTTCCCACTTAGGGCCTCATTATGATATCAGTCGGAAACCAAACTGCCCAGTTCCTTGTCGGATTCGGTTCCGACTGACTCGCGGTCGGCGGTTCCCCGACCGATTATGATGCTTCTGAACACCATTTGGAAGGACTGCCAGTGACTTCAATGGTAGCCTGTGTTCCAACCGACAACATAGGCTCCTATGGGGAACATGGGTGTCTGCGGAAAACCTGGCACCCTGTCGTGGGCATCACATGCCACGTGCTACAATGTCCATAGTTTTACAGGGGGGTCACTTGGGTACCCTCTCAACCCCAAACCGGAGGACTCAGGATGGAGGGGGGCCTGCTAGGGCCCCCAAAGTCAGTGTATGGCAGTCTTTCAGTGTCGGACAGACCAAGTCGAAAAGGCTGTTTGAATCCGACATTGTAATCAGTCGGTCGGAAACGCTGTCCATTGAGCTGTACGATCAGCTCCTACCGACTCGGATTCCCTGAATGCCGGTCGGAACCAATTCAGAATCACCAAATGGTTCCCCTTCCAACCGTGAGCATTGTAATCGTGGGTTGGAATCCTGGAAGTTTGGAGCTTTCAGTGGGATGAACCTGAAAACCGGGCCGGGTCACAGTTGTAGGTAGCCGGCTTGATTCTCCAATATCGAATCGGTCACCTTAGGGAGCTTTTTCAAAAAAGTTCACCAAACTTCTGGAACTTCTTTCAGAAGGTCTCTTGAGGGATCAAATAGTCTAAATTCCATGAGGTGGTCCTTGGGATGTTGGGACTACAATTCCCAAAATGTACCTGGTCAAATCCTTAAAAGTCCACTGGACGTGATCCAAGATGTGACGTCTTGGGGGAGATGATGCAGGTGGGCTCTGTTAACCGGCAGCTTGCAGGGAGTCCACTCCTTAATCCTTTTTGAAGCAAGGAAAAGTCCTTAGGACTCTAGTTGCCAGTGTGAGGCAGGCACAGTCTTTCAGAGTGCATTCCTTTGGGGTGCAGGCCAGGGTTCCAGCAGGGCAGTCTTTCTTCCCATTGTAGTTTCAGGCAGCAGATCTGAGTTGCTTTGCAGCTCTCACATATTTATCCAATGTTCTGGGGCAGCACAAGGGGGACACCCATGACCTATGGGGCACAGTGTGCCACCCAAAATCATGACAGCTTCTTCCAACATGTGGCATGTTGGTGTAGAACAATGTACTGTACATTTAAATTTCAAGTTGGAGAATTGGTTTCACTGGGAGAAAGAGCTGACTAAGCCAATCTATTGGTGTGGCTCATTTCCCTTAACACTCCCCTTCCAGACCTCCTGTGAATTCCATTCCTGGGGTTCCCATCTTGCTGGGGGATACAGGAAGAGTGCTGGCATTCTTTACAGTCCTTTTCTCTTTGAAGCCCAGTTTGTTTACCCAGCCACCTTCCTGGCCTGTTCTCTGCAGCTGCAGAAATCGCCCCACCAGGTAACCTCTGTCTCTATGTATGCCACTTATCACCTCATCAAAGCAGTTTGGCTAAGCCTGTTTAGTACTGGCCAATCAGGAAAGGCTGATAGAAGGCTGCATTTTAGCTCAGTGAAAATACATTTCTATGACTTATTTTCTGTATCAGTTATGATAATTTCAACAGTGGCAAGTTGTTAGGTCTATCATTACCAATCTTTTAAGTCCTTGAAATATTATTTTAGTTCACTCCAGTCAACAGTTACACCGTGTTAGAGTATTCCCATGTTAGCCTATGGAGCTAAAATGCTACAATGGGGAAAAACAAAATTGGTAGTTGTTCCCATCCCAGGGCATATAAAACATATTTTAAAACATCCCTTTTTATTTTTTATGGCACCCTACCATTAGGCACTTACAACACACCGTAGGGGAGACTTATGTATAAAAATAAGGTTGTTTAATAATTTGGAAGTAGCTTTAAACTCAAAGTTGAATTTGCATTTAATTTCAGCTTAAAAGCAGCTTGTATAGCAAGCTGATTTTTAAAATTACACCAGGCAAAACAGCAGTGCACACTTAAGTACCTCAAAGCTTCTGGGTCTCTAAACCTACATGCCCTACCATATACCAGGGATACACAGGTAGCTTGTCAGTACCAATTGTAATTACACCTAATTGCTATATACCTTTTTAGTCAAGGCCCTGCGCCTGGGCCTGGTTAGCAGAGCCCATAGCGCAGTCAGAGTCAGTTACAACCAGTATCGGTCAAAAAAATGGGGATGAGCAGGGCAAAAAAGGATGCCTTCCTCACAATTACCATACGATATCCCAGGCACCAGGGCAGTGCACGATGAGCTGGCCTCACAGGTCAGTGTGTGGGCTGTTTTGGGCTGTTTGTGGGCTGTTTTATGGTCTGCTAGGCCAGTTTTTACTGTTGATTGCCCTGATATGAAAACCAACATTGTCTGTTGCAAGCTCAAATCCAGAGGCAATTAAAGGCAGCTCACTACCTCAATTAAGGTTGATGGAAATTTTTTAGGGTGTGCAGAGTGTGTAGCAACTGTAGTGTACTTCATATAGGACAATCGTTCACTTTCTGGCACTATGATTAATAGGTGTTATAAGTACACATATTACGAATTTAGAACATCCTGCCGATAAATGAGTGAAAATGCTCCTGTTTAATTGCTGA
Organism: Triturus cristatus; assembly: GCF_964204655.1. Classification (NCBI taxonomy): domain Eukaryota; kingdom Metazoa; phylum Chordata; class Amphibia; order Caudata; family Salamandridae; genus Triturus; species Triturus cristatus. Next base: position 905,867,193 of record NC_140590.1, on the reverse strand, counting down.
TCATTGTTCTGAGTGCGTTTCTCAGACTCTGTTGTGCAGATAAGGGACGGACGGAGTGTTATTCTAAATGATAGGACATTGTAGTGCTCAAGCACAGAGTCTTGGGTTGATTCACTTCAGATCCTTTCAACGCTTGGTTAAGGAGCGCCAGATAATTATCTTCTCGGTACTTGGTAACCAAGCTTGATTGATATGAACATTAACTTTGCAAAACCTGACTTTTATCACAATTCATGCACCCTGGCTCCAATGAGAATGAAAACAGGTTTACCAACAGCAGTAAAGACCACCCTGGCATGCTAAAAATAAGTAAGCCATTTAACCTAAAGACTTAAAACAAATGATGTCGTTGATTGGCATTTAATAGGATACACCTTCTTGAGAAGGATCTGAATTGCTGTTAAGGTAAAAGAGTACAGAACAGGTTGGTATGCATTGAAACACATCAAATTCTGTTGCTATTTATTATCATCCTAGAAGATGTAACCATAGAACTTGTACACGTCAATGCAGTAAATGTTTATATATAGGATTTTCTATCATGGCGTCTAGATGCTTTGCTATTGAGTGCATCAAGCTGCGATCTGAGCACCTGCAGAAAGCAGTAGCCAAGATTTTTGGCACACAACAGGTTCTATTGAAAAAGCATTACTTTTGGTCCTTGCTTCATTTTCAGACAAAACTAAATCAATGAAATTATTCAATGGGCAAATCCAGTACGGCTAACCATGTGGGGTGCAGAGTGGGTGGGAATTCTGAGATAACTAATATGTAGATGTGGCTGCTGGGGCATTAAGATAACTAATATGTAGAGATGGCTGCTGGGGCATTAAGAGGGACTTGAGTGCAAACTCAGTATATGGATTTCATATGTGCATATACATATAGATCCATATACAAAGCCTGTAAGAAACTAAAAAAATATTAGTACCCAAGCAAAGAGACCCTTATGCTAATTTATAAATACACGTCCCTGTGCACACTCATTATATAGACATACAGGCACACCTACAGGCCCAGAGTACATAGTACAGCCGGTGTGCACACTGAATTCACGACCCTACAGACGCCCCCATTGTATGAGTGATAGCGATGTGATGTGGCTTAGAGTAGGTAAACAAAAAGCCGTGCAAATCAATAATGTAGACCAGTGATACTCAAAGTACGGCCCGGGGTCCGCTTGTGGGTCTCTTGACCTTTAAATGCAACCCTCCTGATGAACAGCAGCACAAGCTACTATTTAGTTGCAGAGCAATAATATTCGGGAAAAAATGTTAAATAAACGGGCAAGCATTTATTAACCTGCAAATAAATGCTTGCCCGCTTATTTAAAATGTTTTTAAACCTCCTTACACAGTCTTCTGTGTTGTTTTTATGCAGGAAGGTTGCTCCTGCCTGAACAAAAACAATCCTGCCTACAAAACAGGCACCATTGCACCAAGGTGCATGTGTGCCTGCGTCAGTGCTAGGCTACTAAAAGGGCACCAGTGCAAGGAAAAAGGACAGGAATGCACTGTATTGTATAAATATGGCTCATTCCTGTCCTTTCCTTCTGATGCAGGGCAGCAAGGTGAATAACTGCGCTGCCCTGTTCCACTAAAGTCGAATATATGGTCCTTTATTGATTTTAGTGCACACTCTGTATATACTAAGATCTGAATGTGCTCATTACTGTCTTAAAAAGGCTCAAATAGGGGCGTGGCTGAACCGCGGACCAAGATGGCCACGTAGTGTCGGAGCTCGGCCGAACTCCCCAGAATAAACGGCCACTCTGGCGGCTACAGTCGATAAAGGAAAGCCGCAACAGCACGAAAATATTCCACATGTGCCCCTGAATCCAGCGACCCCTTTCAAGTTGATCGTCATCAATGGGAGCCGCTGCATCTCCGAGGTGCGCAGACCGCCTGTGACGTGATACCGAGCTGTGGGCTCCAGTATCGCATGGACGCCGTCAGGAGTGGGGACCGAGCCTCCTCAGAACCGAGAGAGAGCCTGGGGACCCATCACCCGACTGGGCTGAAGCGATGACCATGTTTGCTTGGGCTGGCTCTTTCAACCCTGTTCAAGTGAGGACTGCTTCGTCCTCGTGGCCCCTGCGACAACATCTGAGGCATAATGGCATGGCCAGCACCGGCTCCTCCGCACACTAGCCAGGTGGTCATAGCTACGAGGCTACAGGAGAGGCACTTACCCTGTGCAAGGTGGCAGCATTACGCGGAGTACACCACAGGGACATGCATGACAATTCTGCTGGCGGGGGCCCTATCAAGTTGCAGCAAACTAGGGAACAGCCTCTCTTTCTCACATCTGCCCCTTGAAGGACATAATTGTTAGGTGACTGGGCAGAACTTAACTGGGGTGACTGCACCAGCAAACACCAAGAGGCTCCTTCCTAACAGACATGGGCAAAGGGGACCCACAGCAGAGGAAGTTAACTTTTGATAAGGCAGGCGGCGGGACAGACTCAACAAGCAGCAATATGGAGGAGGGTAGTGAAGCTGCTGCCGCCCCACATCAGCTCTCCACACAAGGCAATAAGGCACTCATGGCAGAACTCAGGGCGGGCTTCAAGGCCCTGGAAACACGCATGGACAAAAGGCTGGACAGGATGGGGGCCAGGTTAGACCACCACGACAAAAGGCTTGATACCGCTGAGGGCAGAAACTCAGACTTAGAAGACAGCTCGGCGTAAGCTACCAAACGACTGGAAACAATGGAAGGTTTGCTCAAGATCATCGCTATAAAGAACGAGGACTTGGAAGCCAGGGGTAGACGCAACAACATTTGCATCATGGGTGTTCCTGAATCAACGAATACAGGCCGGCTAGATGGATTTGTAGAGGGCCTCTAAACTGATTTATTCAGACACAAGTCCTTCACTACCCTTTGTTGAAGAAAGAGCACACCAGCCCCCTGGATCCCGGCCTAACCCTGGCTGTCCTCCCTGCCCTATCATGGCACAGCTTCTGAACTTTAAGGATAGAGACACAGCCTTGTGGATGGCCCTGGAACGGGGGGCACTAGAGTGGCAAAGGCTCCTCCATCTTCTTGTACCCCGACTTCACCTCAATGGTGCACAAGGCCCGCCGTAAATTCACCGCAATTAAAGACATGCTGTGTCAGGCCGGTCTGAAATATGGGATGCTATACCCAGCACGCTTGAATGTGGATGTCAATGGCATATCTTGGATCTTTGACTCACCAGTGGATGTACAAGACTTCCTCAGAAATTGAGCAAACACAGGGCAGCCCAAAAAATCGCCCACGCCAGGCCGATCCCCTCGAATGCCGGACTCCGGCACCTGTGTGAAACTGTTCTCTGCCAGCTGAAAGACTCATTATATTGCAATATGTTGATAAGTATTGAACAAATACAATTCACTTCCTCATTGTTAACGTATTGGACACAAGGTTAATGGCCATGCCGATTTCTTTTTTCATTGCACATTTCAAGTAACTGGCGACAAGGCGTAGCGTTGCCTCCCCCTGTGCTTTTTGGCACCTTTCTTTAGTTTAATCGTTTAGCATAACAGTAATGTTTGCCTTAGATTATCATTGGGATATGGGATTTCCCCTATGTTGAGACTGAGGGGATGGGTTGGGGGTGGAGCGGTTTAGGTTGATATCGCTGTTTTCCTTTTACAGATGCGTGACCATGACGTATAATGTTGCCACTGGCCCACAAAGTAGAATAGTATTTAGTTTCGTGAATGACACGTAGAGCCAATCTTTCTGAGAACATTACCCTGATGTCCTGGAATGTACAAGGGCTCAATGACACACGTAAGCATAAACAGGTCCTACTCTCCTTACAGCTCCATCAGGTGGATATTGCACTCCTACAGGAGACACATTTACCTCCGCAAGCATACCCAAGCTTTGCCACCAATTGTGGGGCAAATCGACATTTTGCTGGCTATAGTACATATGCAAGGGGGTCTCAACACTCATACATACACGACTACCGTTTAAGACAGTAGAGGTATACATGGATCAGGCAGGCAGATTCTTACTGGTTACGGGCTGGCTTCTTGGGAACACAATCCTTTTGGTTAATGTTTATGCACCCAACACGGATGACCCAGACTTCTTTGCGGAGCTTCATTCCCCTATAGACAGAATGGAGGCTGACCATATGTGCAAGGGGGTGAGTTCAATATTTTATTGAACCCTAGGTTAGACAGCACAGCTACCACACCAGACATGAAACCCAAGGCCAGGCAAACACTCACCATTTTGCTTAATGCACACCAATTGATAGATGCTTGGCGTCATGCGAATGTAGACAAGCCCGCTTACACTCATTACTAAGCCCATATCACACATGGAGGCGCTTGGGTTATTGGTTCCTCACCCCTAGAGTCACGGCCTAATAAAACATTATTACCCACCTTCCACACATTTTTTCAGATCATTCTAGAGTTGTGCTCGGGTTGTGGGTCCCAGGAGCGGAAAACAGGGTGGGACAGTGGAGAGTCCCGGTGATGGCCCTCCGGGACTCGGTAGTCAAGGCGGAGTTACACCTCGCAGTGGAAAAATACTTTGAATTAAATGCAGACACAGTCAAGACCAAGGCCACACTATGGGAGGCATTCAAAGCTTATATAAGAGGGGTTTACATCTCCAAGAGTGCTGGTATATTGAGGGACCTGCAGCGAACACTGGCCGGAATTGAGGCCAAACTAGTGGCAATAGATGCGGACCAAAAGGCATCCCAGACCGCTTCTGGACTAAGACTGAGGACGGCGTTAATGTCCGAGATCCAAGAGGCAGCGGAACGAGAACTTCACTTTTTGGGAAGCATGGTACTGCCTGGCGATAGGGGGAGAGGGAGCACCCAGGGTGCACACTAGCGAGACTTATACACCCCAACCGAGGGCCGACATACATTACACAGTTACAGGGTGAGGATGGAGAGTTGATAACAGATTGCGAGGGTATCAGTAACAAGGTATTGTCGTATTATAAGGATCTACATAAGACCAAGGTCACCCAGGGCTCCCTGGCCAGTAATACTTATTTAGACGAGGTAGCCATGGTTTGGCTGGAGGACATGCACAGAGACTTCCTAGCTGAACCTTTCACAGTAGAAGAAGTGACCCAAGCAATACAGGACATGGAAGGCTCAAAGGCACCTGGCCTTGACGGGTTCTCAAGTTTTTTTTACAAGATATTCAAAACAATGTTGGCCCTGCATCTCATTGACATGTACCATAAAGCTATAGAGGTAGGCAAACTTCCACCAACAATGCGTGAGGGGGTCATCACCCTCCTCCCTAAACCAGGCAAGGACGTACAACAGTGTGGTTCCTATAGACCGCTCTCGCTACTGAACTTCGACTATAACATTTTACCAAAAATGCGGGCCTACAGACTATCCCTGATAATTGACCAGATGATATCACCTGCCCAGTCAGGCTTTATCCCACACAGATCCACAGCGCTGAACCTGCGCACCCTGTTTGCTACCGTTCATAGAATCAACTCCTCGCTCCCGGCGGCGGCGGTCCTTTTGGACGCTGAAAAATTGATTCATTGTAGTGGCCCTTTCTTAATACTACACAGATACATTTAGGGCTAACGCCCAGCTTCATTTCAGTGATATCTCTGTTATATACACGCCCCTCCGCCCGTGTACGGTTGAACGGTTCCCTGCCATCACCTTTCACCCCATCGAGGGGGACCCGGCAAGGATGCCCCATTTCCCTGTTGCTGTTTATAATAGCCACGGAACCTCTTGTACGCCACCTGCAAGATAATAGTTCCCATTGGGGCATACCATTTAAAACAGGCACCTTATTGCTGACACTATATGCTGACGACATCATTCTCTATGTGAGACACCCAGACAAAAACCTAGGACCGATTCTCCAAAAGGTCACTCCTTGCAGTGCCCTATTGGGTCTGCACATAAATTGGAGTAACTCAGAGATCTTCCCCCTGACCATGGCCCACTACACACAGAGTACGGAATACCAATTAAAATGGTGTGACGACTCAGTCAAATATTCAGGCATTTATATTCATAAAGACCCGTCACAGATTCTTCAACTTAATTGCGGCCCGGCAATGGAGGAATTAAATGATACAATTGGGCACAGCTGAAACTACCCTTGTCGATGGCCTGGAGAATTGCCCTGATTAAAATGCATGTTCTCCCTTGATTTCTATATCTCTTCCAGAACATTCCAATTTCTTTGTATAGGAGTTTCTTCGCCACGCTTCGTTCCTAGCTGATAAGGCTGGTATGGGGGATGGACAACCAAGAGTCAACTGGGATGCCTTGACATTACCGTATGAATGAGGGGGGTTGGGGATCCCTAACTTTCAAATCTATTATTTAATAGCACAATGTAGTTTTTCACAACATTGGTTTCACTCTGACGCCCGTATCCCTTATCTACCGCCCGAAGCCGATCTTGCACACCCCAACCCACTGTCGGTGCTGCTGCCCATGGGCATGGTTCGACACCCACACAAGATCTGCAAACGCTTTCCACGACAAGTTGGGCCTGGAAGCAACTGACCAGGGAAACCGGGATGCAACTACTATACTTATTGTCTTGTGGGATTCGAGTCAAATTTGTGTAGTTAGCATAATGTATCTTAGACTGTATCTCTACTCCATATGCGTCAAGGACTGCTTCATAAAGTACCTTCTGTGGTTTACGTGGCCTGCATGATAGAAAGGGCCGAAAAGCCATACTGTGGCCATCTTGATTCATGAACAGTCGTGCTGCAGATCACATGTCTCTCTCTCTCTGCCCTCCCTTCTGTATGATTTAGCTCTTACCAGCCTAAAGACAGGATGAATTGTATTTACGGCCGAGGTCCAAGGTCACATCTGCAGTAGGGAGTACTAAGCTAAATTCCTCCGTGCCCGAGACGAAAGGGAGTCACCCGGGCTCTAGGACTAACTGGTACTTTTCCACTTGCAATGCTTTGGAGCCAGCAGTCTTCTTCGGCACACCTGATGGGTGAGGTTCGATGAGGCTCCTCTATGTAGAGTTCTGTTGTGGCCAATAAACGCTTGAACCTTCTACGTTGCCAACTGCTTTTTATTGACTTGATATTGCGGGCCACTGGTAAGTGTGGCCCTTGGGATTACTATTAGATTACTTCAGTCTCTTCCATTAACAGGGAACCTATGGATCCCCATCACACAGGAACCAATTGTACAACGCATCCTAAATAAATTCAAACTGAAAACATTCAGGGATCTATTCCCCAATAACCACGTCTACTCCTGTAGCAAAGACACCCGATTTAAAGAGGCTACATTCATGGAGCAGTTCATACTATACCGGTTGCAAAGATCATTAAAGTAACCCTGGGTGTAGTTCACTTAGTAGCGCTACACGTAGCGACGCAAAGTGCACTTTGCACTACGCAAGATATGCATAGCACTACGTAAACTGCGTAGTGCACTGTTCGCGATGATTGCACAGTGCCGGATGCTTGTCCGCACTGTGCAATCATTGAAAACGGCATCTTGCACAGTGCGAGCTGTCGTTTTCTGCCGCTCAAGTAGATTTTTACTCGAGCGGCAGCTTTCTCAACGCGGACTGGTAGTTTCTCATCGCGAGCGGTCGCGAGCATACGCGACCACTCGCAATGAGAAACCTGACCTCCCCGCGTTGAGAATCTCGTCGGGAGGTTTATTTTCCATGCGCGCGATCGGCACCTTGATGTTGCTTATCGCGAACAAGGAAAAAGTCTCGCCGGGATGTCATTTTGCTCGCTCGCGGTCACCAACTTGACATTGAGGACCGCGAGCGAGCAAAAAATTCCAATTACTCTACGCGTTTTTGCACTGTGCTACGTGCAATGCGTGTAGAGCGAAGTAGCACGAACTACGCAAACTACGCAAGCATAGCGTAGTTGTCTGCCCAGGGTTACATTACAGTCGGAAATTTCAGGCTACCCTGTAGAACCACCAGAGTTTCCACCACTGACTCTCCTTATCAAGGATAGCAGTGGAGAGCACCTAATGTCTATAAAGCCGCTATTGCTCTGCTCCCAACCAGGGATGAGAGGGTACGACAGGCTTTGGAATAGGACTTTGGTCAGCCCCTCATGGACACACAATGGCACTTCTGTTGCGAAAAAACACCGAGTCTCCTTTAACCACAAACATTAGATATTACATTTCAAATTCCTGCGACGGGTGTACGTTACCCCGGCCAGGGTCCATCGTATGGATCCATCCCGACCACACACATGCCCTCTGTGTAGCACCCCAATGGCAGACTTCGCACATATGACATGAACATGTAATAAGGTGGCCCAATTTTGGAAGCGGGTATTCGAGGAACTTTAACGAATGATTAACCAACACATCACCCTACCCCCTAATGGGGTTACTGGGATATGTTAAAGATCTCCCTAAATCCTCCAAGCGCTTTTGCACATTAGCACTGCTGCTGGCTAAGAGGGAAGACGCAATACACTGGGAGAGCAGATACCCACCGACAATAAAAGGGTGGATGTTTAGCTTGTCATATTGCAATACTAACAGCAAATTATATGCTCAACTCCAACCCCCAACGTCTAGGCCGCTTGACATATGGTAACCCTTTAAGTCCCACTTATTAGCACTAACATTGGTGAGTTCACAAACCGAACAAGAGCCTTTACCAGGACACTGAAGGGAATGAGCAATGGCGTATTCTCACTAAGTATGTATTGAACTCAGGGAAAGAGATGATATAAATACATTTTTTGGCTACTATGCACACTGTGGACCTAAATTGTAATGTTTGGTACTAAGGAAAATATAAATAAAGCTTTAAAAAAAGGCTTAAATATATTAGTATGCAATTGGAAGGAGCAGTTGCTTTTATATCCATAAGTGAAAGTGGGTAGGAATGCACTACTTGCGTGTAACAGCACCATTACCCATAGCGTCTTGGTAGCTGTAGTTTCAGCTTTTCACACAACGTTCATATTATTTTTCAGCTAATACCATCTTTCGAAATCATACATCTAGACACCAGTGTTTTGGGATTCCTCCCTCATCAGTAGAGAATATTTACAGGTTGCTGGACATGCTGCCAATTTTCTCATGGAGCGGTTTTCATAGATTCAAGAGAAGGCACGCTGACATGTTATGGACCACCTGTAGCTGCTGGATATATATGCAAGCAGAGCTAGATGCAAGGCGTTTGCATGGTCCAGCCGAGAGAGGATCGTAGATCCGACTATAGTTTTGCGGGATTCCCATGAGAGGAGGGAAAGGAATTTCCTGAGAGCCTTGAGGATCCACATACAGTTTGTGACAACTGAGTGGATCTGGGTCTTAAAGGTTAGGTCATTATCAAAAATGACTCCTAGGTTTCTAGCTGCCAAAGTGAGAGGAGGGGGGTGGGTCCATCTGTGGGCCAGGTGCCATCCCATCCCGTATTATGATTTCTGTTTAATCTGGATTTTTCTTTGAGTCAACCTAAGACTGCTCTCATGCAATTTGAAAAGGTTTCTTTGTGGGTTTCTGAATTGCCTTCATAGGAAAAGATCAGATGGGTGTCATTGCCATAAGAAACTATTATGATGCCAAATTACTCTACCTGGGTGGCCAATGGAGACATTTAAACATAAAACAATGTTGGACTAAGCGTAGAACCCTGGAGTACCCCACGTTTTAAAGGTTTGGCCTTGGAGAGATGAGGTTTTGTCTGACTGATTGTTCTCACTCAGAGAGGAATGAGGCTAGCCAATTGAGCGTCGCTTCCTTGGCACCATAGTTAAACAAACGTTGTAAGATGATGTCATGGAGGACAATGATGAAGGCCACCAATTTCTAGCAAAATGAGTGTGGCATTATGCCTGCAGTCTATGGACATTTTCAATGACTCTGAGACTTCAAGCAGTGCTGTTTTGGTGCTGTGATGTGAATGAAAACCTGACTGGGAGAGGTGCAGGAGGTGATGAAGTTCTAAGAATACTGAAATGTGTTTATTTACTATATATTCTACTATTTTGGTAGCTGCTGGGAGAATTGATATAGGTCTAAAGTTAGATAGAATCTTACTGTCTGCAGAGGGTTTCTTCAGTAGTTGGATGACACTCTTGTTCCCATAGGAGAGGGGGCGAGGCAGCTTGAATGGAGATATTAAACACCTTTGCATAGACTGGACCGATGTCCTCTGTTATTTGTCTCATTAAATGTGGAAGCAAGAGTTGAGTGGTGAACCGGATTTGCATAATAGGGGCAGTCTTTTTAGTTTTTCTTCATTTGGGAGTGCGAAAGATGTCAGGAAATTAGCTGGAGGGGGTTCGGTGAAAGAGAGCGTGAGGACATGGGTGCGAAGTTGTGCAGACTCCAAGGTTAGCTTGTATTTGGATAATATTTTTATCAAAGAAGTTACTTAACTCCTGACCATTTTTTGTGAGTATCACCGCAGGGGCGTGTGCTTTGGTGTCCATAAAGCAAGAGACAATGTTGAAATTTCTTTTGGCTTTTTTTCAGACTGGGCTATTTTATCTGTGTAAAAGGTAGATCAGGCTTTTTTAAGTTAAAGTGAAAGTTTCTGAGAGCTGTTTTATAGGATGCTTTGTCTATGACCTGGTAGTTTCTTGTCCAGGTTCTCTCAAGTCTTTCTTTCTTCTCCTAACTCTGCCGTGAACCAGGGTGCTGAGTGGGTAGTTCTCCTCTTCTTGGGGGTATTATTCTGCTTGGGGCAATCTGATCAGCAGTGTCCAGGAGCCATTTATTGACTATGAATGCGTACCCATTCACATTGCTCGATAGAGTAGGTATCTGGCAATTTAGGATTTGCTTTAGCTCAGAAATGTCAGCTTTATCCCATGGCCTTATTGAAGAGGTTGAGGAGTTTGTGTGAATACCCCCCTTGGTTCTGGGAGAGTCCCAGGAAAACTTTAATAAGAAATGGTCAAACCAAGTAACATCTGTAGGTGTCGGTAGAGCAAAGCTTGAGTTTGACATGCTCTGTGTGTGGGCCCGAGGTGATCAGTGTAAGGTTGAGGGCTGTAATGGTGTCTAAAAAGGTTCTAGACATTTTATCTTCCATATTTTCCATGTGGCGGTTAAGGTCTCCAAGGATGGTAATGATAGGATATTTTATTACTAAGGGGGCTACGGCAAAGTCAAAAGAATCAATTAATTATCTGCATAGCCCGGAGGGTGATACAAAAGGATGCCCAAGAAAGTGGACTGTGCATCATGGAATTGGCAGAATCCTAGTGCCTCTGCACCTTTAATGTCAGTTATGGGAAACGTACCTCACTGTAGATAGGGGTGGGCGGAATTTGCGGAAGCGACTTCCGAAAATTATCGCGAAAATGTTAAAAATCTCCGCAAACAAGCAGAAATATCGCGAAGATGCGGAAGTTTTTTTCCGGCATGTTCGCGAGATTTTCTGCATGGTTGCGGGTCGCCAACTTACCCATGTGTTTGCTTGCGGGCGCGGCCATCTTGTTTTCAGTTGTCTCGCGGTGCATGATCGCGAGAAAAAAGACGTGATCGCGCGACGCATGACGTCACTGCGGACGCGAACTGTCGCGAGACAGCGCAAATGGCTAAAACAATACAACATCTCATTGAGAACGCGACCGGATCGGGAAAACTTGTCGGCGAACGCGGGGATTCAGGTAAGGCGATCGCGCGCGCGCGAGAATGTATTATTTTACAGCGCGAGCAAGAACCAAATTATCGCAAAGCTGCGGAATGCGGAAATTTTGACATTTCCGCGCTCTCCGCGGAACGCGGAAATGCCAAATTATCGCAAATTCCGCGAACGGAACGGAAATTTTGCCCAGGCCTAACTGTAGATAGTTTTTTTATTTAAAGAAAGAGCCACCCCATCTCCTGTTTTCCTCCTCCTGTCTATGTATATGTAAGCATTTTTTGGAAAAGCAAGTTCAATGTCGTCTATCTTCCACAGGTCCTGTAGTGATCTGAAAAGGGTGACCAGGGGTTCCACATTTATGCCTAGCACTAGGCTGTGGTTGGTGGTGACTCCTGACCCCTCGCTAACCAACAGGAGAAAGGATCCCAGTGATAACTCACTTTTGCCACTTTTGTAGCAGTTCCTGTGTAGCCTACTGCAAACAATGCTGCAGTACTCCTCTCTCCCTAAAACCAACATGGTTGAACTTTCTTCTCCTGTACCCATCCTACAGTTGTGGCGTGGGAAATTAGCAACTCCTCTTCTGTGGTCAATCAAAACCAGTTCTGGTTGCAGCTCCTCTCCCACTGGACCTTGTGCCTGACTGGATAGGTTGACAAAGGAAGGGAGCAAACCCAGGTGTTAGCGACATCTGCTGTGACAGGTTAGGCCTGTTTGAACATAATTAACTTCACACCTCATCAAGAAGCAAATAATCTCCTGGGTGACAGTGGGAAGCCCATGAAAATGGGCTTCTAGTGCCAGATGTACGACCATTTCATTTTGCGAGTTGCAATTTGCGATGTTTTCCGACTCCAATTTGGACTCGACAAATGGAATGTATACCAGTGTCTGAGACACTTTGAAATTCTCAAATGGGTCGCAAGGGACCTGCCTCATTTATATTCATGAGGCAGGTTGCAATTTGGGACCCATCAGGAATGGCCTGCAAACACAGTGATGATGGCCTGCAGGGGAAAGCAGATCCTAATGCCTGTGTTTTATTTTTTAATAAAGCAACTTTTTTGTTTAAATGTACCCCGTTATTCTTAAAGGAAAGCAGGATGCGTTTAAAAATAAAATGGGTCCCAGGGACCACTGCTTGCTCTTAAAAATATTTTCGCACCCAGGGGACCCCTTCCCGTTTGCGAGTACCTTACCACCTACATGGAGTAGGCGGTAAACTGAAAGTGTTTTGTGACCACAAATGCGATCGCAAAACAATGGTACATACCATTCTAACTCACTATTAGGAAGGGACGGCCTTGGAATGCCCCTTACTAAAAGCGACTCGCAAACACTATTTTGTGAATCACCAACTAGCAAAATAGCATTTGTGCATACCACTACCCTTTTTGCGGTCGTAAACGGGCCAATTTCCCATTTACGACAGCAAAAAATGGTCGCACATCTGGCCCCTAGAGTCTTGAGGCAGGCAAATGGTGACTTTTTACAAGTATTTTTTGTAACATATGTAGTGTGTATCCAGCTTTACCTATCAATTTGATTTGTAATACATATTCCAATAATTAGCCTTTTAGTTAGTTGCTGGACTGAGATAACAATTTTTAATTTTAACATTAACTCCCAGTTCTTTCTCATGTAATAGCTAACCCTGCTACTTTGAAAATAGCTTTTGAGGCCTTGTCACGGTAAGGACATGTTTTACATTATTATTTTACATGTTCTACATTTAAATACCATGCAACCTGCTTTATTGGGCATTAAGGCTTGCAAATAAGTGACTTGTTATTATTTAAAAGGAGGGCTTAGGCCTGATAAGAAGAGGTAAAATGTGCAGTTTTAAAACAGTCATGTTCTACACTGTCACTCTAGTGGTGGTATAATGTGTGTTGCCGTTCGATAGTGACAACTAACTTAAAGGTCTTGGATACACCTTGTATCCTATACCACTGACTTACAGGTATGTTAAATATGCCAATTAGGAGTGTAGTCATTTTTTAAACCTGTTGGAGGGGTCATTGCACCTGCACTGGGGCCTGGTCAGCAGAGTTCCAATGCACAGAGTCAAAATAACAGCAGTGTGAGCTAGCAAAAAGTTGGGGTGACCATGCAAAACTGGCATTTCCTACAAAGGACTTTTATTAGTAGTGAAAGGAGAGTTAAGGGGAAGGAAGAAGAGAGCATAGGAGGAATTGGAAAGAATGTTTCAGTAATCATTAGGCAGAGCGAGGACATTTGAGTGCATTGGGGATTGTCTTATCAATCTCATTCAAGTAGGGCACTAACCTATGAACATTTTTAAAATGTACATCCTGCATGCACCAGGGTCATGCCACCTCACATCAAGTCATGCCTGACTAGAGTTTTGGGCATGATTCAATTAGCACATGCCTAACTGGAGATCATTTGGCTTTGAAACTTTTGATAGTATGAGTGGGATTTGTGTCATAAACCAATTGGAGATTTTCCTGGCTGGAGATTGTCTTCATTTGCCACAAGAAGGGCTTGGGGCATGAACATAAACGACAAATATTTGTGTGAACCATAGGGTTGCATACTTAAAATGTTATGCTCATATTATTTTTTTTTTTTTAAGAAATACACTCCTCCATGTGATATTAACAAAGCGCTTTTTTGGTATGGAAACAGGGAAAGGGAGTAAAGGACAGAGGCTTGGTGGTGGCGGGACTATTGACTGGGCAGTAAAGTTTACTGGTGTGAACCTTCACGCAATGGAAATCGATGTTCCTAAAGTCTTGAAAGTTTAAATATTGTTCAAAGACCTCGAATGTTGAGACTTTGGCCAGCCTTAGGTGGCCTGACTTGCTGGATACATAAATGAAGGCCAGGTGTAAACATAGTTTTAGAATGTGAGCATACAAATAACCCCATTGTAATGTAGTTCTGCTATCTTTGCCTAACTGCTTTTACTTGCTTTAAGAAACTGTGTGTTTTAGCCACTACTAATCAGTAGTAAAGTGTTGGTGCTTTCCCCAAATACATGCTGTTTATTGGACCTCCTTGGTCGACATACTTAATTTCCCTATAAGTTGTTTGTAAAAGGAGCGTAAAATTAACATTTAGCACAGAAGGTTAATTGTCAAATGTGGTCTGCAATGTGTTTTACCCCTCCCACACATATGGCAAAAATAAATGTTTGTCAGTAGCACCACTGTGCTCTGACTTAACAGCAGTTTAAATGCACTGCAGTGACACATTACAGAGAAAAGTGCCTTAGCAATGCAGAAACACCCTATTTTTACATATTCATATGTCAACACTAAAGTATGCCTTGCAATCCCAGAGGGCACAGTACTAACATATAAACATGGCATACACTGCATATTACAGGTAGTGTGCTCCCACAATGAAATAAAACACCAAAGCTATTTCACTATGTAGGCTTTGCTAGCCTTTTCTTTGGACATGACTAGATGGGATCAAAGTCTTTAAATTTTATCTTTAAGTTGTGCAGACTCCAAGGTTAGCTTGTATTTGGATAATATTTTTATCAAAGAAGTTACTTAACTCCTGACCATTTTTTGTGAGTATCACCGCAGGGGCGTGTGCTTTGGTGTCCATAAAGCAAGAGACAATGTTGAAATTTCTTTTGGCTTTTTTTCAGACTGGGCTATTTTATCTGTGTAAAAGGTAGATCAGGCTTTTTTAAGTTAAAGTGAAAGTTTCTGAGAGCTGTTTTATAGGATGCTTTGTCTATGACCTGGTAGTTTCTTGTCCAGGTTCTCTCAAGTCTTTCTTTCTTCTCCTAACTCTGCCGTGAACCAGGGTGCTGAGTGGGTAGTTCTCCTCTTCTTGGGGGTATTATTCTGCTTGGGGCAATCTGATCAGCAGTGTCCAGGAGCCATTTATTGACTATGAATGCGTACCCATTCACATTGCTCGATAGAGTAGGTATCTGGCAATTTAGGATTTGCTTTAGCTCAGAAATGTCAGCTTTATCCCATGGCCTTATTGAAGAGGTTGAGGAGTTTGTGTGAATACCCCCCTTGGTTCTGGGAGAGTCCCAGGAAAACTTTAATAAGAAATGGTCAAACCAAGTAACATCTGTAGGTGTCGGTAGAGCAAAGCTTGAGTTTGACATGCTCTGTGTGTGGGCCCGAGGTGATCAGTGTAAGGTTGAGGGCTGTAATGGTGTCTAAAAAGGTTCTAGACATTTTATCTTCCATATTTTCCATGTGGCGGTTAAGGTCTCCAAGGATGGTAATGATAGGATATTTTATTACTAAGGGGGCTACGGCAAAGTCAAAAGAATCAATTAATTATCTGCATAGCCCGGAGGGTGATACAAAAGGATGCCCAAGAAAGTGGACTGTGCATCATGGAATTGGCAGAATCCTAGTGCCTCTGCACCTTTAATGTCAGTTATGGGAAACGTACCTCACTGTAGATAGGGGTGGGCGGAATTTGCGGAAGCGACTTCCGAAAATTATCGCGAAAATGTTAAAAATCTCCGCAAACAAGCAGAAATATCGCGAAGATGCGGAAGTTTTTTTCCGGCATGTTCGCGAGATTTTCTGCATGGTTGCGGGTCGCCAACTTACCCATGTGTTTGCTTGCGGGCGCGGCCATCTTGTTTTCAGTTGTCTCGCGGTGCATGATCGCGAGAAAAAAGACGTGATCGCGCGACGCATGACGTCACTGCGGACGCGAACTGTCGCGAGACAGCGCAAATGGCTAAAACAATACAACATCTCATTGAGAACGCGACCGGATCGGGAAAACTTGTCGGCGAACGCGGGGATTCAGGTAAGGCGATCGCGCGCGCGCGAGAATGTATTATTTTACAGCGCGAGCAAGAACCAAATTATCGCAAAGCTGCGGAATGCGGAAATTTTGACATTTCCGCGCTCTCCGCGGAACGCGGAAATGCCAAATTATCGCAAATTCCGCGAACGGAACGGAAATTTTGCCCAGGCCTAACTGTAGATAGTTTTTTTATTTAAAGAAAGAGCCACCCCATCTCCTGTTTTCCTCCTCCTGTCTATGTATATGTAAGCATTTTTTGGAAAAGCAAGTTCAATGTCGTCTATCTTCCACAGGTCCTGTAGTGATCTGAAAAGGGTGACCAGGGGTTCCACATTTATGCCTAGCACTAGGCTGTGGTTGGTGGTGACTCCTGACCCCTCGCTAACCAACAGGAGAAAGGATCCCAGTGATAACTCACTTTTGCCACTTTTGTAGCAGTTCCTGTGTAGCCTACTGCAAACAATGCTGCAGTACTCCTCTCTCCCTAAAACCAACATGGTTGAACTTTCTTCTCCTGTACCCATCCTACAGTTGTGGCGTGGGAAATTAGCAACTCCTCTTCTGTGGTCAATCAAAACCAGTTCTGGTTGCAGCTCCTCTCCCACTGGACCTTGTGCCTGACTGGATAGGTTGACAAAGGAAGGGAGCAAACCCAGGTGTTAGCGACATCTGCTGTGACAGGTTAGGCCTGTTTGAACATAATTAACTTCACACCTCATCAAGAAGCAAATAATCTCCTGGGTGACAGTGGGAAGCCCATGAAAATGGGCTTCTAGTGCCAGATGTACGACCATTTCATTTTGCGAGTTGCAATTTGCGATGTTTTCCGACTCCAATTTGGACTCGACAAATGGAATGTATACCAGTGTCTGAGACACTTTGAAATTCTCAAATGGGTCGCAAGGGACCTGCCTCATTTATATTCATGAGGCAGGTTGCAATTTGGGACCCATCAGGAATGGCCTGCAAACACAGTGATGATGGCCTGCAGGGGAAAGCAGATCCTAATGCCTGTGTTTTATTTTTTAATAAAGCAACTTTTTTGTTTAAATGTACCCCGTTATTCTTAAAGGAAAGCAGGATGCGTTTAAAAATAAAATGGGTCCCAGGGACCACTGCTTGCTCTTAAAAATATTTTCGCACCCAGGGGACCCCTTCCCGTTTGCGGGTACCTTACCACCTACATGGAGTAGGCGGTAAACTGAAAGTGTTTTGTGACCACAAATGCGATCGCAAAACAATGGTACATACCATTCTAACTCACTATTAGGAAGGGACGGCCTTGGAATGCCCCTTACTAAAAGCGACTCGCAAACACTATTTTGTGAATCACCAACTAGCAAAATAGCATTTGTGCATACCACTACCCTTTTTGCGGTCGTAAACGGGCCAATTTCCCATTTACGACAGCAAAAAATGGTCGCACATCTGGCCCCTAGAGTCTTGAGGCAGGCAAATGGTGACTTTTTACAAGTATTTTTTGTAACATATGTAGTGTGTATCCAGCTTTACCTATCAATTTGATTTGTAATACATATTCCAATAATTAGCCTTTTAGTTAGTTGCTGGACTGAGATAACAATTTTTAATTTTAACATTAACTCCCAGTTCTTTCTCATGTAATAGCTAACCCTGCTACTTTGAAAATAGCTTTTGAGGCCTTGTCACGGTAAGGACATGTTTTACATTATTATTTTACATGTTCTACATTTAAATACCATGCAACCTGCTTTATTGGGCATTAAGGCTTGCAAATAAGTGACTTGTTATTATTTAAAAGGAGGGCTTAGGCCTGATAAGAAGAGGTAAAATGTGCAGTTTTAAAACAGTCATGTTCTACACTGTCACTCTAGTGGTGGTATAATGTGTGTTGCCGTTCGATAGTGACAACTAACTTAAAGGTCTTGGATACACCTTGTATCCTATACCACTGACTTACAGGTATGTTAAATATGCCAATTAGGAGTGTAGTCATTTTTTAAACCTGTTGGAGGGGTCATTGCACCTGCACTGGGGCCTGGTCAGCAGAGTTCCAATGCACAGAGTCAAAATAACAGCAGTGTGAGCTAGCAAAAAGTTGGGGTGACCATGCAAAACTGGCATTTCCTACAAAGGACTTTTATTAGTAGTGAAAGGAGAGTTAAGGGGAAGGAAGAAGAGAGCATAGGAGGAATTGGAAAGAATGTTTCAGTAATCATTAGGCAGAGCGAGGACATTTGAGTGCATTGGGGATTGTCTTATCAATCTCATTCAAGTAGGGCACTAACCTATGAACATTTTTAAAATGTACATCCTGCATGCACCAGGGTCATGCCACCTCACATCAAGTCATGCCTGACTAGAGTTTTGGGCATGATTCAATTAGCACATGCCTAACTGGAGATCATTTGGCTTTGAAACTTTTGATAGTATGAGTGGGATTTGTGTCATAAACCAATTGGAGATTTTCCTGGCTGGAGATTGTCTTCATTTGCCACAAGAAGGGCTTGGGGCATGAACATAAACGACAAATATTTGTGTGAACCATAGGGTTGCATACTTAAAATGTTATGCTCATATTATTTTTTTTTTTTTAAGAAATACACTCCTCCATGTGATATTAACAAAGCGCTTTTTTGGTATGGAAACAGGGAAAGGGAGTAAAGGACAGAGGCTTGGTGGTGGCGGGACTATTGACTGGGCAGTAAAGTTTACTGGTGTGAACCTTCACGCAATGGAAATCGATGTTCCTAAAGTCTTGAAAGTTTAAATATTGTTCAAAGACCTCGAATGTTGAGACTTTGGCCAGCCTTAGGTGGCCTGACTTGCTGGATACATAAATGAAGGCCAGGTGTAAACATAGTTTTAGAATGTGAGCATACAAATAACCCCATTGTAATGTAGTTCTGCTATCTTTGCCTAACTGCTTTTACTTGCTTTAAGAAACTGTGTGTTTTAGCCACTACTAATCAGTAGTAAAGTGTTGGTGCTTTCCCCAAATACATGCTGTTTATTGGACCTCCTTGGTCGACATACTTAATTTCCCTATAAGTTGTTTGTAAAAGGAGCGTAAAATTAACATTTAGCACAGAAGGTTAATTGTCAAATGTGGTCTGCAATGTGTTTTACCCCTCCCACACATATGGCAAAAATAAATGTTTGTCAGTAGCACCACTGTGCTCTGACTTAACAGCAGTTTAAATGCACTGCAGTGACACATTACAGAGAAAAGTGCCTTAGCAATGCAGAAACACCCTATTTTTACATATTCATATGTCAACACTAAAGTATGCCTTGCAATCCCAGAGGGCACAGTACTAACATATAAACATGGCATACACTGCATATTACAGGTAGTGTGCTCCCACAATGAAATAAAACACCAAAGCTATTTCACTATGTAGGCTTTGCTAGCCTTTTCTTTGGACATGACTAGATGGGATCAAAGTCTTTAAATTTTATCTTTGCTAGGGAAATGCTAAACAAATACTTCAAAGTTATTTCTTACTTTGTGCCTCATTTAAATCTTGGGGGACAGGGTTGCTGCCTCAGGGCGATGGAGTAAATTACTCAGTCTTCCTACTCAGTAACCCTAATTGAGTCCCCATCTGCCAAATGCAGAAATGTCTGCTGGCCCAGCATTGACTGCCAATTCATTGTAAGTTTGACAGACAGCTTCACCAACATGACAGAGCTGAATGCCAACCTTACAACTTTTTTGTATTTTCAAAAAGAAAATCCCAAGTGTGATTTTCTTTTTGAAAAAAAAAAAAAAAAACCATGAGGGTGTAGTATGGCCGATAGGAACATTGTCGACATCGCTAAGTTAGCATGAGCCCGGCTGCCATGATACTGCTTTTGCGTGCGTTACAATCATATATTATGCAAACCCCATTGTGTGGGAAGTATTGGGGCGTCCATACAATATGAAGCATATATCTTGAGCAGTTTTACACCTTATGCATGGATTCACCTTGAGCACTCGGGCCCACCTTACCCTCAGGTCCATTATTTTCAACATCTGGTTTAATGGTGAATTCTGATTTTTGATACTGCACGTGTAAAAGTAACTTTATAAAAATGTACTCTTTGCTGACTCGGTGAATCTGGACTAAACCCAGTTTTCCCACTCTGCCTCTGCAGAGCTGGTATATACATGCTTTGCTGTGAGAGTTAACAACTCCAGCTCGGAAGACAATAGCCGGCCTCTGACCCCAGGAGGAGCAAGTGAGTGTTAACTGTGACAATTAGCAGGCATTAGCCATCTGAGAGTGGAAAAGAACAGCTTCTAGAACAAAGGACAGCTCTAGCACTTGTTCTTTTGACTTGGAGCGAGTAAGAATGGCTTTTCCTCATCATTCCCAGGATATTCCTAGAAAACAAGGCTACAGTAGCAGAATTCATTTTTACCCTGTCAGATGGCAGAAGAGCTCATCTACGTAACCGGCTTAGGAGCTGAAGACAAGCCTGCCTAGTGACAGATGGGTTTTGTGATATTCAAACAAAGGTCCTGGGGAACTATACAGTAAGGCAAGAGGGAATGCTATAAAAAATGCGAGAGGATTATCTGAAAATAGTTAGGAGTCGGTGGCAGAATTTCTCCAATCACTGGCCAGTGCACAAGATAAATCAGGCATCTCAACCACTGACTCCTTAGAACATTCCTGGACATGAAAATATTTCTCCTGAAGAAAAAGGGCCTGCTGGAAGAAAGAAGATGCATTACTCCTGATGGAAGAAGAGGGCTCAAACAAGGACTTACGCACTGCTGACTACTGTTGCCACACAGGGACATGAACTGCTCTCCAAGGTTCTAGTGTTTGGCCTCCTGTTTTCCTACTTCAGAGACACAAACAGCAGAAGGTCTCCTGGGTACAGAAGGCTGAACCCTTCAGCAGACCCGGGTGGATTGAGACCGGGTGCTTAAAAGCCTGGCATGAGGAGACAAGGGCTGCAGGATTGACCAGAAGGAACTTCCCCCAGCAGTTGTAGAACTGTACTTATTCGAAATCTGGCAGACCTTGACAAGATTCTTAGGTTTGCCTGGGAAAGTTGTATTGATTATGTCTAAAGAAGCATGTTTGTCCCACTCAAAGCATTTTGTCATGCTGAAAGCTCATTCAGCAGGACCTCACAGTGAAAGTATTCAGCTACGTTGAGCCATGACAGGCAACATTTTCCTGCTTTGCCTCGATGGAAGAATTGTGACAGCAAATCTATCTTACTTGCAAAGCAGCCGTAGCAGTAATATTTAGGAAACGGGTTCCACCCATTTAATCCCCTCTGGTTATCTCTTATTAGACCTTTACTATGACAGAAGGTTGTTTCCTGTTCTAGACCACGATTTTTGCTGCTAAGTTCTGTTCCTGCTGCTGCTGCATTTTATTAGGCACACTTGCACTTTAAAAACGATTTAACAAAGGGTACATTTGGTCCCTTATTTTACATTAGTTTAGTCTGCCTGCTTTCATTGGTTTTTTAAAGTTTTATTTAGCATTTCCTTACTGACCTGGTGTCCTTCTTCTGTGTTCCATAAGACACCGGGGGCCGCCATTTTGGGCTGTTGGCGCACTAGTGTTTCTTCGGCCTCAGATATTTATTGAGACAGATGCAAGCGTTCGCCCTGACAGAAGGTTGTTTCCTGTTCTAGACCACATTTTTGCTGCTAAGTTCTGTTCCTGCTGCATTTTATTAGGCACACTTGCACTTTAAAAACGATTTAACAAAGGGTACATTTGGTCCCTTATTTTACATTAGTTTAGTCTGGCTGCTTTCATTCGGTTTTTAAAGTTTTATTTAGCATTTCCTTACTGACCTGTTGTCCTTCTTCTGTGTTCCTTAAGACACCGGGGGCCGCCATTTTGGGCTGTTGGCGCACTAGTGTTTCTTCGGCCTCAGATATTTATTGAGACAGATGCAAGCGCGCAGCGCGCGCGCGCAGCGGGCGCGCCACCGGTGCGCCCCAGAGGCAAGCCCGTCTGCGCCCGTCTGCGCCCGTCCGCGCCAGACCGCTGCCAGGTGCCAGAGTTGCTGTAGAAGCTACTATGGTAAGGAAACATTTGGGGCGCGAATCTATTTTAGCACTAAGTGATATCGGTGACACGTGCACTCACTCGGGGCAAGAGGCTCATGAGGGTCCTTTTAGTTGCGGGGCCTGTCGGTATACTTCACTAAAGAGACATTCTACTGCCATTTTTTGTCCTGCCAATATCAGACGTGCTGAAAAGATGAGGAAGATAGCGATTCTTTCCCTTAATTGTCGTTCGCTGGTTAAGCACCACGAGGACATTTTTGTCCTTTTGGAGAACTATTCACCCGATATTTGCTTTCTTACAGAAACATGGCTTACCGATAGTACCATGCCTGAAACTCTCTTAGCGCTCCCCGCTGGTTACAGTATTAGGACCGTGAATAGAGAGACCAGGGGTGGGGGTATAGCGGTTGTTTTTAAATCTTACCTTACTTGTAATTTGGAGAAACAAATTCTGGCGGGTAGTGAATGTGCAAGTTTCAAAATCACTATCTCGCAAAATTATACGGTAGCGGGGCTCTTGATCTATAGACCACCAGGGAGCTCGAGCGTATTTAGAGCAGCCTGTGTAGAGCTCGTGAACAGATTGGCACTTGGGTGGGCCAATTTTACTATTGTTGGTGACTTAAATCTCCACCTAGATAATATAGAAGATCCCGATATAGCAAATTTTATAGCAGACCTTTGGGCCTGTCAATTGGTTCAGTTGGCGCAAGGTTCTACTCACACGGCGGGTCATCTTCTAGACCCAGTGTTTACCAACTTGAACTTCTTGTCTGTAGCGGCCCCATTAAAATTGATTTGGACTGATCATTATTTGATCATGATGTATCTGTCAATCAAAGGGGCTAAAATTAAGGATTGCTGCCACCTCACATGCAAGAGAGCATGGCATAAGCTCGACTGGGCTAATTACGCTGAAAAATTGGGGACCTCCTGCCCCATGTCTAATGCGGACCCTAACATGGCATATACTGCCTTTTCTACCTGGATCAGACAGCCCTTGGATGAGCTAGTCCCGGAAAAAATGGCAACCATCCCGCAAATCTAGCTACAGCCCCTGGTATAACGAAGAACTTGCCGTATTGCAAAAGGACTGCAAAAAACTTGAACGCACTTGGAGAAGGGACTACGACTTGATAGCTAAAGAAAAATATCGATGGCCATTAAGAACTACCAAAAAAGGATCCATGTGGTCCGAGCCACTTTCTATGCGTCACAACTTGCAGGCAGTGGGAATAAGGCTAAATGTATATTTTCCTTAGTTGCCTCATTAACGACAGCTCCTATGGAGCCTTTTATTTCATCCAACAAGCAATGCGATGATTTAGCGGCATATTTCATTTCCAAAGTGGAAAGGATTTATAAACAATTTCCCGCATCAATACAATCTACTGATTCGGTAGAGGCAACGGCCTGCTTATTGGATACGTTCCCGCTGATCGTGCCTTACCAGCTGGAGGCACTCTGTTTTAAAATAAAATCTGGTTCTCCCCTTGATCCGCTTAGGCCAGGTCATTTTCTTAAGCTTCTTCCTACAATTCAGGGCCCTCTGTGTGACATCTTAAATGCTTCATTGACCACAGGAATCATGTCCACTGCTTGGAAGATAGCCAAAGTCCTGCCTTTAATAAAGAAACCCAACTTAGATCCAGATCATCCTGAGAACTATAGGCCTATCTCCCGCCTACCTTGGGCATCGAAGATTCTGGAGACATATGTCAATGCCACGCTCTCCAACTTCCTGTCCTCTAATAACATCTTGGATCCCTCGCAAAATGGCTTTCGCCCCAGTCACAGCACTGAGTCAGCACTGTTGGCCGTGACAGAACGTCTTTGGGCATCTTTTGATAATGGGCACACTGCGGCATTAATCCTGCTAGACTTGAGTGCCGCATTTGACACCGTGTCCCATGCCATTTTGCTGAGACGATTAGAGGAGGTTGGGATCAATGGCTTGGCCTTACGCTGGCTGGCATCTTTCCTAGAAGATAGGACTTTCGAGGTTTCTGTGCCCCCGTTTTCCTCAGGGACTTTCAAGGTGAGACAAGGTGTACCTCAGGGCTCATCTTTGAGCCCTTTGCTTTTTAATATCTACGTGCTGCCACTGGCTCTTCTCACAAAGAGCCGTGGTTTGACCCTTGTCTCTTATGCTGATGATACACAGTTGGTGGTAGCCCTGTCTAGCACTAACGTTAGGGGTAATAGCCTAGACGCCACCCGCTTCTGCACCAATTTGGCAGCAGTGGCGGACTGGCTTACCATCAACTGTTTGCAGCTAAACACTGAGAAAACGGAAATTCTGCTGACGGGGAAAGACCAGGGTCTTTGGAGTAATGATTGGTGGCCCCAGAGCCTTGGACATGCACCCCCTCCAAAGACGGTGGTGAAAAACCTCGGTGTTTGGGTAGATAGCAATCTTAACTACCAAACCCAGACTAAGAAGGTGGCTGGCACATGTTTTGGGCTGCTTAGGAGCTTTAAGTCTATTTTTAAGTTCTTTGATGCCCCTACTAGACAGCTGATTATTCAAGCCACAATCCTGTCACGGCTGGACTATGCTTCGACTCTCTATTTGGGGGCCAATAAGGTTGAGGTCCACAGGTTACAGTGAGTCCAGACCGCTGCGGCTAGAATGTTGCTAGGTCTACGTAGATCTAGCTCTGCCTCGGATGCAATTCGAAGACTACACTGGTTGCCTATGGAAAGACGTATAGAGTTCAAGGCACTTTGTGTGGTCTTCAAGGCATGGAAGCTGGCTTCTCCACAGATATTAACAGACCTGATCCAGCCTTATGAGCCCACGCGCCAACTTCGATCCTCTAGCCAAAACCTGTTGCAGGTGCCATGGGTTAAGAAAACCAGGGCAGGCGGTAGATCTTTTAGGTATAAGGCAGCCAGGCTGTGGAATTCTCTCCCAGCATTTATTCGTGGTCTAAGGGATTATCTGCCTTTCAGGAAGGCCCTTAAGACCCATCTCTTCCCCAAAGTCTAATCTGTGTTGGAAGGTGTCTTGAGGGCTTAGTCCTTGTCAGGAGCGCCGGGACGCCCCTTTGTTGGGGCAGCTGTTGCGCTATATAAATTGTTATAACATAACATAAAATAACATAACTATGAGTGAGTCTAACTACCTGAGCATCACTCATTATAAATTCTTTAGAAATGAACAGAGAGTTCTAACTGCCATTGACCACCCTCTCAGATAGGGTCTGAGCTGCACAGCTAGGGTAAAAGGATCTGGGCTGGTTACACAGCAACATGTGAGCACATGTGTTGGCAAACGTGTGTAGACTGAGCATTTGAGACTACCACCTAGCTCAGTTTGTAATCTGTGCATAGATAACTTTTTTTCAGAAGAACCCTTTTAGGGCAAGAGACTGTTCAGTTACTTACAGCCTATGGGCTAAATCCACTCCGTTGCACAGTTTGAGCTTCCTTAGACCAAGAGATACCAGTCTTGTACAAATCTTAAATTAAACTTGTACACTGAGTGCAGATCCATTGTCACTTTTGTGATAACTGTACTCCGTAGGGCACTTTAAGAATTGTCATATTTCCATGTCTCAGCGATAATAGGATGAGAGCCATTAACAGTGCATGGCCCAGCTCCTGGGAAACTAAGGGGTAGAGTGGAAACCTACAATTGTTAATTAACTCCTCACACTGTACCTGGCCCAGGCAAGCCTATGCCCACAGACACAAAGGAGGTAAACAAGACTTCCTGTGACAAACAAAGGAGGGGTTCGCTTTTAAAGTTTTGCTGGAAAGGCATCTTTGTCAGTTAGTAGTGGAGTTGTGTCTCCCAGGGAAGGTCTTTTCATAGACCTCTTGAAGGTGCCACCTTAAAAAGTGCCAGAAGGCTGTGCAGGAGGATTGAGGCAGGAGTGGAGTGATGATGCAGCACCCTTAGATTGGGCAAGGGAGAGACATTTGAGAAGACACTGGAGCTGAAAAGTCAAAATAATGCCCAGCTGGAAGGAAGAAGACTCCTGTACCTCAGCAAAAATGAACTTTGAGACTTTTAAATGTCAGCTAGCACCGAGGACTAGGACGGGTCTCTACATGGCCAATGGCACTGGCCCCTTTATTCTCACTGAGAAATAGTAGGGGGAATTGATATTCTGCGGGACCGTGGAGGGTCTTCCTGAAAATTCTGTTGACTGGTCTCTGACTCCGCTACTGACCTACAGGTACCCAGTAAGACGGTCAAAGTAATGGGGAAAAGTGAGTGCAACAGGCAGGTTATTCTGCTTGTTTGATGTGGAAGACACCCTTTCCCCCCAGCAGGAGAGAGCCTCAGGAGTCCAGACAGAGAACAGGGTAGAAAACTAAGTGCATTGCACTCTGCTGGGAATTCTACAAATGGACGGAGGAGGACTAAGCCCCAGGTTGTCTGTGTGACCTCAATTAATTATTTTCAGAATGAAGGAGGCACACATCTGCCATTCCTCCCAGGAGCTACCTTTTGCCCCGGGGACCCCATCACTGGGTCCCGATGCCATGGGGATGGTCCCTGTAGACAATATACCCCAAGAACAAAAAGGAAATAAGCAATACTGGTCTCCAGTCTTGCTAAGTGTCCTTTCTCACTCCCAGAGCCTGTGTTTGGGGGAGCTGGAGGTACCGAGGCCACTGCCCTAGCCCATGCTGCTCACGTGCCAGGGGAAAAAGACAATGAGGCATTCAACAGCTGTGCAGGCTGTGCGAGGTGGCAGGCCACACAGGATTGTGCTCTGCAAGCAGGCCCTAAAGTAGGCACAAAAGGGGTTGGGGCCCTTGGCATTGAAAAAAAGAATGCAGTGTGTGGCTGCTAGGTATTTAAAGCAGTGTTGATTCAAAGAGGCATAGCTGCTAATATGATATCCCATCCATGGGTGCCGGAGCACCCCATAGCCCATGTGTGTGGCAAAAAAGGTGCATATTAGCTTTGCGGTGTCCCAGGAAGGACAAGAGTACACCCAACATTGTTAGACAGTGTTATGCAGGGACTGTCAGAGGTGAAGCAGCCTCCCAGGATTGATTCCAAAAGGTTTCCCTAAGTCTCCCAAGGGGTTACAATGGATGCCTTTTTTGATCACTCCTGGAGCTTGGGCTTTTTGCCCTGAGGCTTTGGAGTGTATGTGGAGGAGGTAATGGTTGGTCCTTGAGCTGCCTTTGCAGCAAATTAAAGGTAAAAGGGAGATTTTGCAGCTCGTTATTCATATTGACAAAGTTGATTATTGACAATGCAAGCTTTTGTATTATAATGGATGGTAATGAATGCCTACTATATGGTAGTGGGTGCATAATGAAGTACTTTTCCTTTTTATAAGAACGAACACTGACTAGACAATACCAATACCAAAGAGCAGTGGTTTCTGACTAAAACCATCACCCCTGAATAGATCTTGGTCTGCTCCGCTTTGCATTCCTGACAGAGTCAAGTGCTACAATTGGGTATTTGGTTCCCAGTAAAGACAAAATTGCTGACTTGCAATTTATGACATACTCAATTAGTGTCCAATGTCCTCTACTATGTTAAGGCTTTTTTGGTGCTTAAACCAACAGCTTTTGTGGGAGCTTGACAACAGCATATTCATGACAAGAGTATATTTAATGTCTATGGATCATCACTCAGCACAGCCTCGAACTTTGCCCCATTGAAATATTTTTATATTTTTACTACCAATCAGAGATGAAAGGCATCATTCTGAATTTGTTGATTTTAATAAAGGGTGAGGTATTTAATCCACCCATTAATTACCCGGTGGGGTAAATACTACCCAAATGAGAATTCCGGACCCTGTGCAAAAAGTTTGTTTTTGCAGGCATCGACAAACAGACAAACTCAGAAACAGGGCTTAAGTCTGAACATAAAAACTTTGAGCAGGATTAACCCTTTTAATGTAGCTGGCCCCTTCTTCATCACAGTAGTTCTCAGTCAACTGCATACTGTTTTTCAATGGCTCTTTACTTTGTCTCTGAGCTTTTGCCAAAGATTTTAAAATTCATATCTCCAGTTTCCCCTTACCAAAATTAGTGATCATGGCTCATTCAAATTGTCTCTATTTAATTATGAAATGTATTGTGGTATGTTCTCTTCTTTAAAATTCTAGCTGCTACTTGAATTGAACACATTTTTCTGGGGATTGCATCATGCTTGTGAAATAGCTACTAGGGATTTAGCTGAGATTGTTTCGGAAATGTATTTTGACCTAACTAGATTGTATTTATTAATCTGATATGGTTTACCCCTAATATATTATTAACCCAATTTCTAACACTTGCCATTTATTTTTTGTAGCAATCAACTTTGAAATATGGCTTACTTTTTTGCAGTCAAACAGTAATTCACTATTTGAATTTGGATGCTTTCCTGAATTTCATTGAGTACCCCATATGTTTGCGAAGAAGTTGTTTGGGAAAACAGAGAAAAAATATACAAAACTGGAGTGCACAAACACTGATACAGCAAGTATAACTCCTAACAATTTTAGATGTTTTGGGCTTACCCATCTGTGAAACAAAGTAACTTCCATCTAGCTGCAGAAACGCATTGCTATCCATTGCACAGTGCTCTCCATCCATGTTTAACAGGTGTGAACTCATCAACCAAGGCACCACCATATCCCATTCCTGAATTTAATCTACCCTTATAAGGGTAGAGTTACTAAGATTTCATGTAATGCAGTGCAGCACAGCTGCGCTGCACAGCTGCGCTGTGTTGCATGAATGGAAGAGAGCTGATGAGCCCAATTTTTATGAATATGTGGAGATCTTCAGCTCTCTGGCAGCACTGAAGCACTTTTGGCTGCCTATCGCCAACGTAGGCGCCCTCACACCATGCTGCAAGGATTCTTGCATTATGGCGAGGATTGTTTCTGAGCAGCGAACCAGTCTAAAGAGTCATTTTCCTGTTCTATGTGAGATGTAACACTGATAGAAAGAGAAAGTAATGAGGAGAAATAAACATATTTGTCCTTGTTACGACTCCCTGAGGTTGGCATACTGATTTCACACTATTCTAGCTTTATAAACCTTAGGGGCATATCAGCAAGGCGAGGCGATAGAATTATCGCCGCTTTTGCGGCCGTTTTCGGCCAAAAAGCGGCGATAATTTTTTCGCCTAGTTAGCAAGCTCACGCTAACGTGTGAAAACTTGCGTTAGTGTGGGAATTCCTAACGCCCAGCTTTGCATCTCTAATGAGATGCAAAGTGGGCGTTCCTGACCTGACATGACAGGAGAAATGCCGCTAAGCGACATTTCTCCTATCTTCAAGCCCCACGCTATGAAGCATAGCGGCAAGAAAAGTAGCAATAACCCCTGTTATCGCTACTTTCCTTACGCCTGCTTCAGGACTGACTTAGCCATGATATCCTATGGAAGGTGGATATCATGGCTAAGTTTGTGGGGCCCTATCAACAAGCTAACGCCACATTGCATGAGATTATCGCTGGGTTTCCAGCGATAATCTCACGTTAGGCAGTTAGCGTGAGGATTTTTATCGCTTTTGAGGAAAGCGTTGCTAATAGCACGCTATCTCAGCGATAAAAATCCACGCTAGCCGGCGATAATTATCCTAGCGCTAAGTGCGTTTATCGATAATTTTCGCCGGTTGTTGCTGATATGCCCCTTAGTAAGTCTGGAATTGCGTAAAATCGATGGGTGGATGCACTGGAATACCCATGCTTCACCAATGGAACGCCTACCACCAAGAAATGCAATGCAACGAAGCGCATGCAGCTGCGGTGCGTTACTTTTCTTTACACAACCCCACAATGTAACGCAAATTAGGCTTCGTAAATCTCCCAAAAGAGCCTTAGGAAAGTATCAGGGAGCAGCTACCGTGACCTTTTTCTGTTTAGATAGAGCTTTTCACTCTCTGATAACAGTTCGTTTTTTGCTATCCCTTCTATAATAAATAATAGTTTTAATACTAAAATGCCTCAGATGCAATTGGACCAGAGATAGGTCCTGCAGTGACGCGAATGCATCTCAATGAATAGTCACAATTGATAACCCCCTGCTCCATTCTGGATGCTTCATCGTTTGCACCTTCATCTTGGGTGCTGTGTGTGTGGGCGTGAATGTGTGTGCTGGCTGCTGTATGTGTGTTCTACTGCATGTACCACCCTTGTTCAGTGTGTAGCAGAGAAGATTGCATTGAACTGCTGCTAATGCTGTGTCTGTCCAGTGTGTAAGAAGCTTGCACTTCTGCCGTCCTTACTGCAGCTGTGCTATCAGGCCGTGAAGGATGCAGAGCTGCATCAGTCCTGCTCCATCTTTGGGTAAGAATGGCTGCACCGCTGCCGTCCATGTTCTGCCGGTTCGTCATATCTCCTCATCACTGCAGCTCATTATACTATCACTGTTATGTGGGTGTACACGAAGCCCTAGAAAGATTTTTCTTCAACAAGTGCCAACAGCTTCGGCTGTCACAATGCCACATGCGTTGAATAAACATTACGGGGCAGATTTATGTGGGACTAGCGCCCCTTTTACGCCGCCGTTGCGCCACATTTGTGACGCAGCGGTTGTGTAAACTCTGCGCCACGTTGAGCCCTATTTACATCGTGACGCATCTATGGAGATGCGTCACGGTGTAAAGCCCTGCGCCACGTGAAACCTGCGTCAGGTTTCATGTGGGCGTTGCGACACAGGGGGGGGGGCGTTCCGTCGCAGGAACGTCCCTGAAAAGTGACTCAGTGAAATCTATAAGATTTCACTGAGTCACTTTCCCAACGCTGATGCGTCAAAACCCTGCGCCTGCTTGAAGCAGTTGTACGGCTTGACGCACCATGTTAGGGATAGGGTAGGTTGGAACAGTGCAATAGTTGCGTCGCGCTTGCGACACAACTTCAGCACTGCGCCAACCTTACGCCGGCAGATACGTCACACATCTGCTTGTCCTTGCGCCACGATGCACTGCATTGTAAATGCGGCGCATCTGCGGTGGCGCAAGGGCAAACTTGCGTGACGCATCTTCCCTGGCGCATCCATGCTGATTTGCAGGGATGCGCCAGGGAACATAAATCTGCCCTTGCGGGTGCAGAGAGACGTGCGTGTGCAGGAAATAACAGGAAGATTGCGTTTTTATTATACCATCACATACAAAAGATGAAGCAAAACATTTCTGGGGCGTGTCCTGTTTAATTACATCTGTGGGCGGTCCTAAAGATGGTTAGTTAAAGTGTAAATAACAGTTCCCTGACCCATTGATCATTGTCCATTGATTTGTTACTCTCAGGTATGTTAATTGTGCTCGTAGCACATTTACAAATCGTTCATTGTCTCCAATTTCAGGGGCTCAGTTTAACATTGCTACATCATTAAGTGGAGCAAGCCAATTATGATGGCATTGTTGTAGAATGAAGATTAATGTAAATGAGCTGCTTTGAATACAATAAGCTAATGTACTTGTGTAATTAAATTGTAAATATCCCCAGACTGCAGTTCATTTGCAGAACTCGCGTTATAAGAGCATCACTCACATAGGATCACCCTTTGAAGTGCCCTTGCTTTGAATGTAAATCAGACATTAGGGAACCTTGCAAATTTAACATACCACGCAATTTATTGAAAAGTAACATTGCACAAATCAGCGTAGTGTCAGCAGCTGCCCAAGGGCGTACTGCTTTTTGTAAACGCGTTTTAGACTACATCTAAAAATGCACAACCAGACTTTTGTCATTAGATGGCGATGTGTCTTCAAATGTATTGCAAGAAATTGCAATAATGGAAAATTACATTTTTGGCCTGCCTTCTTCCTTAGTTATACATTTTAGGGACTACTAGGCAGGCGCGGTGCGTCCATTGGGGCGTTGGGGCGTAGCCCCCCCCCCGCCCGCAGCTCCCTCGGCATATCTGAACTTAAGTAAACTGAATCAGTTTACCTAAGTTCAAAGAGCCGAGGGAGAACTGACAATCATGTCAGTCAGCATGACGTCGGACCACCCACACCCCTCAGAGTCTGAAGGGGGTGGGCGGTCCGCGTCATGTTGACTGACATGATTGTCAGACCAGGGGCAACAGCCAGGCAGCAGCACAAGTGCGCATGAGTGGGGAAGGTCGGCGAATTTTGCACTGGCTTGCGCATGCCCATTAGGAGAGCGAGGGTTGAGCAAAGGCTCAAACCTCGGTCTCCTAATGGGCAGGCGGGCGAGTAGTAACCATGCCCTAAGCCAATCCTGGAGCTGCTGGAGCAGCGCCAGGATTGGCTGAGAGGGGTTGCCAGTCCACTCCAGTGCCGTTCGTGAAGGGGGGCAGAGGTGGCGCGGACCGGTTGTGAGGTAAGTTTTAGTTTTCTATTTAATTTGGAAATTTCCCGGCCCCCACCCCCGTGTGACAACCCCCCCACCCCCAGTATTGCGATGCATGTGAGCTGCGACTGTTGGTTCTCAGCAAAAGATCTTGTTCCGGAATATTTGACAATCAATGCAGACTCGCGTTAGAAAGAGGAAACGATTCTGAGTATGCTGTACCTTTGTCCTGTGCTTATCAATGTACCTACATAATTGATTCGAGAACCTCTTACTCTACAGAGTCCATATACATGCTCTCATGCATTGCTTAGAAGGTGACCATCAGCACTTACAGTTCTGGAAACACTTGAGGTGAAACTAAATGAAAGGTCTATGAATTAGGAAACTAATCAGACCTGGTTGATTAACTTTTTTTAATTTTTTCTAAAAGATGCAAACTTACTGTGATGCTTCTGGTGGTTAACCATATTTTACATTTTGAAAGTAGAGGGTCATACAGCAAATAGCTGGAATCAAAATGGTTTATCTTCTATTGTGACATGATCGTATTCTAAAAATCAATACCAACAGTAAAATAGATGGTTTTGTCTGTATGTATCTGTCAAATCATTTAAAGTGAAAAACCGTGAGCCTTATTTTTATATAATAAATAAAAAGTTGTTCAATGTCAGGGGCATGGCGTTGTAGCAGTGTTCTTTGATGTTTTGAGGCATTATACATAAATGTGAACTTTGCTGTCGTCAAAATCCACAATATATGAAAACGTATGCAAAAGAGTATTTGCACTTGCTTTTTGGGTGTATTTGTTGTTTCTTTTGCCACTTGTCGCTTTACAGGCGTGAACTCATTTCCTCCTGTAGCTAGCTTCCAGCTTTTGCTTCCCTTTTCTCTGAGGAGCCAGTCACCACAGTGCCTGAAATTTGAATCCTCTTTTTTGTTTCAAGCGCTTGGATGGGCCATTGCTGCATCTTGCCTGCGTGCATTGCATCGCGTGCAGCATGGCTATTCGGGCTGCTTGCACGAGACTGTGTATTTGTGGTATGTGTGCAGTTCCCAGTTTTTGAAGATAAGGTTTGAGGGGGTGGAGGCACCAGATCCGTGATGTGAGCAGAAACGGGTACGGCACAGTGAAGTGGCAGTTGTGATGGCATTGACTTGCTAGCTCTGTCCACTCTACCCTCTAGAACTTAAATATTTCAGTGTAGTGACATGCATGCAGAGCACGGTGCGGGTCTGTGGCCGTAATGAGGAAGTTCTTACTCAGTTTCCTTTTTGATTCTGCAGAGTTCAAACAGGAAACCAAGTGAGTGTGAGATTAAAAAGAGTGAGTGGAAGGGGGAGCTCTGCAGAGAAGGGGAGATCGGGTCTGTTGCTTCGAAAGGAGAGCTAGAGAGCTGAGGCTGTCATGGGGCGGTGCAAGGGAAGCGTCTGTCTCACGGGGGAGAGTGCGGGTCTGTCTCTAGGTTCTTTCAAGGGGAGAAGGAAGTACACCTCTGGCTGCTGTTGCTTCTCAAATTTGCTTGATGATGCACCATTTACCCACTCTTTTTTCAAACTTTTCTTGGGGACATAGCCCACCTGAACCCCCCTTAAGATGTTCGGGATCGTTCGCTGCGCTCGCTCACCGCGGTGCACTACGACAGAAAGTTTACGCCCCACCACTTTCAAATGTCACCAGGCACCACTGCTACGGAGTGCAGCGATAATCGCACAAAACTGTGGAAAGGCTGCAAAAGATAGTACATCTGCACAATGAAAAAAAAGCGACAAATACTGTAGGTCCAATTCACAAAGTCGCCTGTAAACCTACGTTAAGGGCACCATTTATGCTGTTATTTATCCACAAAAGGATACATGATAGACTCAAATGGTTTTACAATGGCTGCAAGCAATTAGGTAACAATACATCCCTTGGAGGGTCGTGGCCAACTGCCGGGAGAAATGGCTGCTCAATAGTGGAGCTCCCTCAAGATACTCCCTGACTATCCGTGCATTCCAGTGTTGCTCCGATTAAGACCTACCTGAAATGGTTGTTGAAGGTTCCTGTGGGGAGCGGGGATTGCCCAGCTGTGTTTGGGCCGGATCCGAAGAAGAAAGCCGCTGATCTGGAGCCGGTACCGAGCAGTGCTGCGGTGGATCGAGGTGTGGCCGGGAGGACGCGTGCCGACAGACTCTGCTGATCTATGCCTGCAGTGCGGCCCCCGTCTGCTCCTTCCTGGGGAGCCGCTTGCATGAGCCGTGAGTGAGTCCTGCTTCCACTGGAGGTGAGGCGGGTGAGTCCCTGGTGAATTGGGTGCTGGACGGTGCTGCGTGGTCGAGACTGCCTGTGGCTGGTGAGCGGGCCACGTCAATGGCCCGTCCGGGCCTGGAGGAAGATGCATAGAGGCCTATCCACCGCAGTGAACTTTCTCTACTCGGCGCTGGCCCCTGAGCCTTGCACTGACCAGCTGGGGGCGAATTCCTGACTCCTTTTGTTATCGGCGCTGGGGGCTTTGGCTGTAGTGGTCACTGTGGGGCGCCTGGGTGGAATGACTTGGTGCTCCTTACCAGCTGAGCATTGTCCCATGTGGTGCGATCTGGTGCCTGCGTAGCGGACATGAGCGGTGGCTGCCCCCCTGGTGGGACTGAGGCTGGGGCCCCTGGGGACACGGGAGAACAGGCTCCATGTTAGCAACAGGGACAAGGGGGACCATTAATAGTGGCACCGTCCCTTCCTTTCAATAGCTGCCTTCTTTGAGGGGGGTCATGAAGAACAGATAGAGCTCTTAACCTGGGAAGGTCCCCACCACTCGCCATCAAGGTCTCCAGATCCCAAGTTGGTTTTCCATGCCACGCTAGCAAGTCACCAAGCCCACAGGGCTGCCCTCGGCACACCTCTGGAGGTACTTTCTCCCAAGGCATCTCTTTCAGAGTCACCTATTCAGGTGCCATCTCTTCGTGCTCCCCTTGCAACATTAACCAGGTACGATCTCTGGGGCGCTGGAGTGGAGAGCCCCGCAGCTGCTGTGTTCGGTGCACACCACACACATTGTTGACCCCCAGCCTCCCTGGACTGCTGTTGGTGCCTCTTGCTCACTTCCTGGCCGCAGTGCTTAACATTTGGGTCACACTTCTGGGACTTGCCCTCCAAAAGTGTCCAGCGCTGGAAGCTCGCACTGCTCCCTGTATCATCGAACACTCTCAGAGGACACCTGTTTTGAACACCCAGAACGCTGGGGCCGGGTTGCAGCCCCTCACCCTCTCTTTCAAGGGCGCGCACCAGTCACCGCTGACTCTGGCGATATCTGACTGGAGAAACCCGACAGGCCAGCTTGGAGCGGATTCCATATGCAGTCAGCTCTGAGTAGCCAGCTGGCCCCTCCTATTTATCCTGCCGTGACTGAAGTGCCAAATAACACCATTGCGAGCGGCCGGGGCGAGTGCATTGCACTTCATACGAAGCTGGAAAAATACGCTGGCAGAAGGGGGAGGGAGATGCACAGACCTCTTCCACAGGAGCAAAAACTCATCGGATCCGACATTGCAGGATATTCTGGCGGCCATCACCACGGTGCCCACGCAGACATGTGCAGAACAAAAGAGTGTCTCTCTGAGGTGGAATCCACTACCAAAGACCTAGTGGCTGACTCTGATCTGCTTAAGTGCCAGATTGCGGATCTGCATGCCAACTAACTGTTAACGCACCAGCTCGATGACTAAGAGGGCCGTTTGCACCGCAACAACATTCGCATTTTGGGTGTTACCGAATGGGCGGAGGTACAGGCAGCCGATCTCTATGTTGAAAACCTTTTGCTACAACACCTCCAACCAAAGGGACTATCCAAATACTTTTCAATTGAAAGGGCACACAGGGTGCCAGGTGGCAGGCAGAAGCCCGGAGCTCCTCCCCGCCCTCTCCTGGCGTGGATGTTAAACTTTAGAGATCAAGATGTCATACTGCGCTCAGCAAGAGTAATCCCGCCGGTCACAATCGATAACAACAGGATCACTTTCTTTCCTGACTTTACACTATGAGTGTATAAGCCACGCTGCAGCTTTTTGGCGGTAAAAAGAGCTCTGTGTGGGCAGGAGATCAAATAGGTGATGCTGTTTCCCGCAAAGCTACGTGTCGAAGCGGAGGGGAACGCCTAGTTATTTTGCAGCCCAGAGGATGCATGGAACTGCATCTTCTCACTGCAATGTTCCGGGATAGTAAGAGGGGGGGGATGCTGCCCGAGGATCAGTGGCTTGCTAATATCATAGTCATTCATAAAGTGGGTAAGCCGAGTAACAAATGTTCCTCGTACAGGCCCATCTCGCTTCTCAACTGCGAAGCAAAAACCTCGCGAAGGTGCTTGCCTCATGGCTGCTTTGGGTCATTGCCTGACTGGTCCACCCAGAGTAGTCAGGATTTATGCCCGCTTGGAACACCTCCTTCAACTTGCGTAGGCTGCACGGTGTGCTGTGCCGTGCTGACACAATTAGAGAGGACGCTGTCGTGGTCTCTCTGGATGCAGCTTCAGCTTTTGATACCATCGAGTTGCCTTATATGTTTGTGATCCTTCATAAACTGGGCTTTGGGACCGAGTTTACGAGTGGGTTTGGCTTCTCTACCAACAGCCACTCGCTCAAATAGTGGTTAATAACAGGAAATCTCCCGTTTTTACTCTGGGAAGGGGCATAAGATAGGGATGCCACCTGTCTTCACTTCTCTTTACCCTGGCCCTCTAGCCTCTGGCAATGTGGGTCCGTAATGACCCCGCCACAAGGGACCTTAAATGGACATCCGGCTGGGAAGACATCTTGCTTTATCTGGCGTCCCTGGCTGTATCCCTCAACGTGGTCCTCGATATATTCCAGGTGTTTGGCAGATGTGCTGGCTATTCTATAAACTGGTCCAAATAGGTGTTATATGCACTCTATGGAAAGAGGCCTGTGCTCCCCTGGGGATATCAACTAGAGGAAGCTGTTGATGGCTTTAGATACCTGGGGATCTGGGTCTCTAAGGATCCGTCCAGATTCTACGATCGCAATCTCCTGCCACCCCTCCTGCGTCTTAAAGCCCACGTATTACATTGGAAAACGCTTCCGCTCTCTCTTTTGGGGCGAGCTGCCCTGTTCAAAATGATGTCCCTTCCCAGATTCATATATGCTCTCCATAATACTCCACACTCCGTAGCACCATCGTACTGTAAGGAAATCAACTGTATTATACGGGACCTGTTGTGGGAGGGTAAACCACCTCGTATTGCGACACACAAGCTTATGCTGGGGTGGTTCGACGGTGGCATAGGACTTCCAGACATACGGAAGTACTACTGGGTATCTCATCTCGCGGCGATTAATCAATGTATGTATAGGCCGCAAGGCGACCCAGCATTCCAGATTGACAGATGGCTCCTTCTGGGAGGCAACTTTGAAGGGGCTCTTTATGCATGGTCATTGAAACCCGCCTTTGCTGGCCCAACGGGACATGTGGTGCAGGTGTGGAAGGCGGCTACCAAAAGTTTGGGATGGGTGTGGAAAATTACGCAGGCTACGCCACTCTGGCATAGTGAGCAATTGGGCAGGTTGATTCGCTTGAGAGGTTTTGATCATTGGGACCTTATCGGTATTACCAAGGCGGGCGATTTGTGGAAGTCAGGTGGGGTGGTCCCTTTCTCTTGGCTACAGCAGGAGTATGAGCTACCGCAATCGGAATATTTTAGATATCTCCAAATTAGACAAGCCCTATGGGTGGTTCTCCCCGTGGGTAGTGAGCTCCCCAATTCCTCCACGCTGGAGGACAGAGTACTAGATGGCGATCTGCCAGAGAAGGCTATATCACTCATTTACAGAAAACTGGTCAATAACATGACAGATCCCCTGACTTATTTGTGGGTTAAATGGAACCACGATGTAGCGGGACTAGATGATGACGAATGGTTGGCGGCGGTGGCATCTCCCAGAGAGGTGGCTATATCTTCCAGGCTGTGCCTGGTGCAGCTAAAAATTCTCCATAGAATCTATCTGTCTGGGTCAGTGTTGGTCCGTATGGGATATGGTTCAGACAGCTATTGTGTAAGGCGGTGTGGGCAGGAAGAAGCCTTTGTTCACACATTTTGGGAATGCACGACTATCCAGAGGTACTGAGAGGCAGTAGCTAACCTCATGGAGGAAGTGTTGGGGCAACAGATAGACTGTAACATTAAACTGGCCATCCTGAACATTTGGAGCCGTACGGACCTAAACTCCAAGGAGCGGACTTGGGTCACCT
This sequence comes from Triturus cristatus, assembly GCF_964204655.1. Classification (NCBI taxonomy): domain Eukaryota; kingdom Metazoa; phylum Chordata; class Amphibia; order Caudata; family Salamandridae; genus Triturus; species Triturus cristatus. The sequence continues at coordinate 905,828,351 of NC_140590.1, read as the reverse complement.
TGGGGCTGATGGTGGCAAAATGGAATATTGCAAGATTGTAGAGGGCTTAGAGCCAACCGTGTATCGAAAACTGGGGCAGTGATATGGTCTAGTGTATAGTCACGGAAAAGCCCATATATGAAGCCAGGTAGTGCCCGAATAAATGGACGCAGATTTGGGGACAATGGAACAACCATAGAGGGGAAATATGTGAACCTCCAAGGTCAAGGGATGATATTAGAAATGGGACCTGAATATGTCTAAATGGGGACTGACAGTGTTGTGTGTGACCTCAATGTCTCCAGCAGCATTTGAAATATAACAGGATTGCCATTGTATGTTCACCGTGATAGTATCACTGATCATGCCTTGATTTCAATAAAAAAGATTTAGAAAAAAAATAATAATAATAATTCTGGAGAATTAGTGATCTAACCTTCCCGGACCGGCGGCAAGGGTAGGTGACCAGGCGCAGTGACACTGAACTAAAGGATAATTATCCTAGAAGTGCCACAGCCCCCCCGGTACTGTTGAGGCACAAGCAGAGGTTCAACAGGATTACCCCCTCCTGTGTTTAAGTAATTATCCTAATACTGACGTGGTAGATAGATAATTATCACTACCCCGTGGTGTAGATAGTTTACACATTAGTCCTGATACATTGCCGTCTGACCTCTTGGACATCATGGCAAGAAACATGTTGACCACTATAGAGTGGAGCACTACAGTCTTGAACTAATACATTTAAGATAGAAGTTGCCCCTCAAGTTCTATTTTAATTAGGTAGGAGCCATTCTATTAAAGCACTTTCTTGGACTACCAAACCTGTTTTAAATCACACCTTCACTTTATAACATCTACACTTACCTAGGCCCCTCACCCACACCTCACCAAACAGCAAGGAACAAAAGATCTCCGCCAAAGAGCCCCATCATTGGGTGCCCGTTGGGTATTGCAGCGCCGACCTGACGAGGAGCAGTCCCGATGATGAAGCATGACACCTAGCTGGCTGGGTGTGTGAGGGCCTTAGTTCCAAAAGGAGGAATTCCCCCGCTTGCTGATTAACTCCCCTTGGAGTAGGATAACAGGCATATCCTGATGGCCAGGAGGATTTCTTGGATAGGGACCTCCCGGAAATCTTTTGAGGGAGATTGTGTGATCATTACTTTCCAAACCCAGAATTGGTATGGAACATTTTGAGGCACTCTGTCCACACCTTTCTTCCCGAATCTGGTATTAAACCGCTACCGCTGGGCTTCTTTTATAGACCCTCTCATAGCACCTCAGCTCTCTGCTCGTGGTGAAGGGGGATGAGCCATGGGTGGGTCCCAGGCACTCTCTAACCACTACGCCCCTCTGGCGGACCTTAACAATTGGGATTTATCATAGACAATGTTAACAGAAGCACATCTAAGGCCCCCCCAGGGTCTCCCTCACAGATTGTGGCAGATACAGAGGACTTGTCTCACTTAAATGTAGAGCCCCATGATAGCAGGCCATCCCCTTATGGGGCCATAGTCCAGCATGTAGGCCCAACAACCCCCTCCTCAAGTCACAATCAGGGTACGGGAAAAGATTTAATCATCATCTCATGGAATGTGGCTGGTCTATCCGCAAAGTTCGTAGCTGCAAGGTGGATCCTGTTTATCCAATCCTTTAACATTATCTGCCTTCAGGAAACATAGGAAGTTGGGAACAACTTATTTCTTGAAGGTTTTAAAACCTTTTTTCTCCCGGCAGTGGGCTTCAAAGCAGGTGGAACAAGTGGAGGCCTAATTATTTTTGTGGGCCTTGAGCTTTGAGGGCCCGTGAAGATATTAAAGCGGGTCTTCAACGTTGTTTCAGGAGCTCAACTTGGTAGTAGGAGGATCACTTCAATAGATAGTAATTAAAGGGGGAAGCAAGGGCCCTCAAATCTCTCAGTTTTCAGTGGCACCCTTGATGCATTAACGGGAGAGGGCCTTACCCAAGAGAATTTTATTGTGGCAGGTGATTTTAACTGTCACCTGTGCACAAATCCATTACAACATCTGCATAGTTATCAATTATGCACGATCAGTGAGGGAACGCACATGGAGCACTCCCCAGAAGGTCTTAAACTGAATAGTTTTTTACACATTTATAGTCTAGTATGCACCTTAGATGAATTGTCTAACTGTTTTAAGCCTCATATTCCCCAACCTATAAAGGTAGGAGATGTGCAACGATTATTGACTAATTTTTTGTACAGCCTCTCTGGGATGGCCTTCATTTTCTTTCAAAATTTTACACAGTCCATTCAGCGATCACAACCCCTTGATTCTTGTGTTCGAAGGGGTAGGTAATCAGCCAGAGCACTCCAGTGAGCTCATTATCTTTAACCGACATGGGGTGGCACCTATGCTGGTCGCAGTTAGACCCCAAGGCTTTTAACCACTCCCTTTTTAAAACACAACAACATGAGATCTTAACCTGCTTAGACCCCTTAGCCTCTGGTGAAGAGACTATAAGCTCATTTATCTCCATTGCCTAGTCAGTTGCTAGTTTGTTAACAGCACCAGCAGCTGACCCTGCCACTGAACACCCAAATTGGTTTGATGCTGAGTGCTCTAGGGCCCTCTGCCTTCTGAAGAAAGCTTTAAAGCAGACCCCTCAAGATACAGCATGGATAGCAAATTGCCGTAGTAATTAGAAGGGGGCTCTGAAGGAATGGAGGCGATTGCTAAGACATGCATTGGGATGAGTTAGCCCAAGCGAGTGAGCAGCGTGATAGTAGTCTCTTTTGACAAGTCATAAATACACCCTATTTTTCGGAGCCGTCAAGACCCACACTATGCCACCACATTACCCCGGAACAATGGATAGAACCCTGTCTGGCTGATACTCCTGTCACTTTCTCCTTGGTTGAAGTATGTCCCAGAATAAGGGACCAGGACCCGATGGGATCCCTACGGATTTTTCCTGGGACAACATTGATGTATGGGACCCAGTTCTGACTAGGGTGTTAAATACAGTGGTACGGAAAGGGATACCGCTTTCATGGTCAACAACTACCATCCTTCCAATTTTAACAAGGGGGAAAAGGATCATTCCTATTGCTACCACCCCATATCCCTCATTGATTACACAGTTAAGGTCTTATTAACTATGCTTTCTGTTCAGGCTGACACAAATCGAATTATCTCTGAGGAGCAGTTTTGTTTCCGGTCGGGAAAATCAACTACTGAGCAATGCCTCAAATGTTTTGTTTTAAATTCCAAATATAGGGTAGCCCAACCTGGTGCCCTTTTTGGGGGTTTAATGGATCTTACATCTGCATTTCACCGGGTGAACCATAAGAAACTGTGGGCCCTACTTAGTTCCCTGGCTATAGGGCCCGCCATTGTAATTCTCTTAATGACCCTTCATGCTCTCAGTACAGCAGCAGTCAGATACACACAAGGATCAGAACTTACTGATTATTTCTACTGCACTAGGGATTTGTCAAGGTTGTATTTTAGCCCCTTTTTTATTTACTATATATATTAATGGTTTGACCTCATTAAAGACAGACTGCCATCGAGCGGGCAGGAAAGCAGTGCCAGTCCTATTATACGCCAATGATGCTGTGTTGATGGCACCTACACCGATGGGCCTCCAGGTTCTGATCAATGGATTTGGTTCCTTTATGAATGGGCTGGACCTGTCGGCCAACTGCACAAAATCGTATGTTTTGGACTTTGGCCCTCAGGCGCCTCAATCTAAGTCTTTCAAAGCAGGAGCCTACACTTTAACCAAGGTCCTGGCCTTCTCTTACCTGGGAATTTTATTTTATACAAAACTGAACTGGAAACATCTGATGGAGGGGAAGTTTAGAGACATGAATAAATCCATTGGAGACATAACTAACTACGCCCATAGATTAGGAGCCTGGTCCCCGGAGGTGATTCTAAAGCTTTACCAGTCCCTCTGAATCTCCAAGGTCTTGTATGGAAGCAAGGTCTGGGGGTATACCCCAGTTAACAAAATACAGACCGCACAAAACAAGTTCCGGAGATGAATCTTGAAGGTTTGACGCACTCAAAATCCCCTGGCTACAGTATGTTAAAGAGTCCCTCACGGCCCTAGACAGGGCAGATATTTTTCTTAAATACCCCATAGTGAAGCCTCAGGACCTGATTATGGTAAAGGAGTTATTTTTGAAACATGCCACGGCGCTTCGTGAAAATAGCGAGCTTATTAAACCAGCTGTGAGAGGGCACATTCTGCTAAAATCAGTGCAGGACATGGAGAAATACCTATCTACTCTAACAAGCGTGGCTGATCGATTTTTAATAACTTGTTTTTGACTTAACCAGCTCCATCATCTCCTGGTATCTCCTGCCGTTTCTTTTTACAAGCAAATTAGAGAGGCACCTGTGGCTGGGATGACAGGTTTCCGCAGGACAACCTACATTTTGTCCCTCCTATGCAAATATTTTACCCACCCCAGGAGATGTTATTAAGCTCCTTTTAAAAGCTTTGAGATTTAGACAAGTCCTTGTTGCCCTAATGTGTTTGCAGTTTTTGCCTAACGGCTATACGCTCTTTGTTGTCACGAAATTCCTAAGAGCAGCATTCAGATCCAGAAACTCAGATGCGGTTGACGGCTGTTTGGACTATGTGATTTTTCACAATACTTTTAATGAATTTTAAATGTAATGTAGACTTGTTTTATAGCATGTTTTTTTTAATCTTTTATGGTTGTGCCTACTTGCGAATTATTTTATTATTATTACTCAAACGAGTCTCTTGCAAGTAATTTGCAAGGTTTTTGACACAAAGTCTATGCTCAGGAAAAAAAAGGGACATGAAATAGCAGCAACTCATATTTCACAATTAGAGCATAATTTAGTGAAATTTTCAAAGACGTTTGTATAATTTAAAGAGATAATATTACATATATGAGCCCAGCCCTAACTAATAGCAGAGTTGTCAACACAGGTCAGAGACACCATGAAGGACAGCAACAGTGGGGAAAACTTCCCATCAAAACGTGAACCTGAGGAAAGGAAGCGCAGAACAACAAAGATACATAATGAGAGGAATGGCTAGGTGCGAAATAAACATTAAATGAGTAAAACCCATCAACCATTTTCATTCTAGCTTCTTATACTGGCTCAGCTTCCCATAACCCAGAAAAGGAAATCAACTCTGTATCCTACATCAACCCTAACGCTTTATTTAATTGACAACAATGGTGAGGGCCATATTGGAATGGTGTGAGTGCGCCTTATGATATGTTCTTGTCGATGTAAACAATAGATTGTCCCACTACTTTAGAAATGGCACTTGTATGTGGAGTAGAATGTTATCTATCTCATTGGTGCTGTGATTCCTGTGGCCTCCAGAGCAATCATGCCCCCAAAAAGCAATGTTGTTGGGCCAATCGCTACCTTTGAGGTATGCAGATTTGTCGTCCATGGGAAGTGAGTTTAGGATAAATGCTGAACTGCTAAAATGACACCTCAAGTGTGAGATAAAGGAAGTCTTTGAGTCCCTATTCGTGGCATAGTTTCTGGCACCTATTTGCAATGCAGAAGGTGTTACAAAAGTAACTTTGCGAGTCAGAAAGTGTTTTCCAACTTGCAGAATAGCTTTTGCTCATTTCAAAACACATATCTCCATTTGTAAAGCTTATAATTTACTGAATTGCAGCCTTTACTAAAGCACACTAGTTTATACATCTCAATTATAGATCTGCACTAAGCAAGAGGAATAGAAACCACATAAAACATATATTTGTAGAACCATTTTCTACAGACATCCAATTTTTGGTTGTGCTGCTGGTACTTCCTATTCATATACAATTTATTAGTAGACCTATGGTGTATGAAAATGGTTTACTGATTGAGGGGGGTGGAAGATCCAATCAGGAAACAACTACTATAATTGTCAGGACAACCACAAAAGTAAACAAATTAACCTCTGCTTAACCTTCTGGTGGCTTGACACAAAAACTGTCAGGCTTAACTTAGAGAGACTAATTAGAAAAATAGAGTAAATGTTAAATAAAATGATACCAGAATGACACAAATCCAATCAGTAGAGCTGGAGAAAAGATTTAGGTAGATATAGTGCTAAAAGCACAAAGTGCCACTCACTGTCATCTGGTTGTACTAGACTGAGTGAAAGTCATATGTTCAGGCTGACCATGATGAAGTGTGGGCTCGATAAAGGGACCATATATTCTAGAAGTTGTCGTGGTAGTATTTTTTTAGAAAACACATACAATGGAAAAAGCATTCACCGCTTGGAGCCTCAATATGATTCAAAGGACAGGAATTTAATTCCATGAATTATGCAGGCATTAAATGCAATATAACGTCAAAGCATTAATGGTTGGCAACACAGTTGCTCTAATCAACGGTAGTACATTCAATATTTACAGTGCTCTCATTGTGAAGAAAAGGAAGGGTAGGGTCAATGGTAGTGAATCAGTGGGTGAGGGTCAGGGTAAAGGTATAACGACATATATACATTTGTTGTTACATAGAACTGGACCTTTCCGGCCTAACATAGGTCAATTGTTCCCATGTTTAAACATAGCTCAGAAGTACATATTGTTTCAGCTGTTCGATTCTTTGAGCTTGCGGACAGGTGGTAGATATTCTACGTTTCGACCCCTAGCATATGAAGGTGATTTGTTCCTCACGTTTGGGTCTTCGTCAGGACCAGGCTGGGAAGAGCACTTGTAGAGAGAGCCGAACAGCCAGCCGAAGGAGATCATGATACTGACTTAGCCTTTGCTGTGGGAGAATCATTACCCCATCAGCTACCATTGCTTCTGAATTTTAGGAGCTACTTGAGAGCCCACAAGGGAACGAACCTTGACCGTCCTTCCCTCCACAAGTGCTCTTCCCATAGAGTATTATTACGGTCTTTGGGTTTTCTATGAATATCCGTTATGAATTTGTTTTCATTCATGGTAACTTCTACAGCCAAGAAGATGATGGTTTTGTTTTGTATTACATATGTAAATTGGATGCGTTCATTTATGTCATTTAGTTTCTTCAAGGCCCCAGTGAGCTCTGTTTCTGGTCCATTCCATCCTATAAAGATATCGTCAATTTAATGCAAAAATATTTTACACTGATCGATCCATGGTTGTTTGGATAAAATGTTGTCTTGTTCGAACTTATCCATGAAAAGGTTCACATATGCCGGTGTGGCACAATTCCCCATGGAAGTTCCCGTTGTCTGTAAAAACTATCTGTCTTTCCACTTGAAGTAGCTATGAAAGAGGGAAAACTGGAGTAGTTGCTTTAAGAATAGTTGCATGTCAAGGTTTATGTCAGAGTGTAACAACGCATTTTCAATTGCTTCTATACCAAGGTTGTGTGGTATGGAGGTGTATAGCGATTTTACATCCACTGTGCTCATCAAGATGGTATCGTGTTCTTCAATTTCAATCAGTTGTAATTTATTTAAAAAGTCGGTGGTGTCTCCGATATATGTTCTCATTTTGAAGACGCTCGGTTGTAGATACCGGTCTAGGAATTGAACGATGGGTTCATGAATGCTGCCCCTGGTTGACACAATCAATCAGGCATTTCAATCAATCAATCAATCAATCAATCAGGCATTTATATCGCGCACTACTCACCCGGACAGGTCTCAAGGCGCTTGGGGAGAGGGGTCTGCTACTGCTCGAACAGCCAGGTCTTGAGCTGTTTCCTGAAGGCGAGGTGATCCCGGGTACGTCGCAGGTGGACCGGCAGGGTGTTCCATGTTTTCGCTGCCTGGTAGGAGAAGGATCTTCCTCCGGCGGTGACTCTCTGGAAGCGGGGGACGACGGCGAGGGCGAGGTCCGCGGATCGTAGCTGGAGGGTTGGCGTGTAGAAGGTCAGGCGGTTGTTGAGGTACCTTGGGCCCAGGTCGTGGAGGGATTTGTGTGCATGGGTGAGGATTCCGAACGTGATCCTTTTGTTGACCGGGAGCCAGTGCAGGTCTCTAAGGTGGCTCGAGATGTGGCTGCGTCGAGGGATGTCCAGGATGAGTCGGGCAGAGGCGTTCTGGATGTGCTGGAGTCTCTTCTGAAGCTTGGCTGTCGTTCCGGCGTAGAGGGTGTTTCCATAGTCCAGTCTGCTGGTGATGAGGGCATGGGTGACAGTCTTCCTCGTCTCGGTCGGAATCCATTGGAAGATCTTGCGGAGCATCCGGAGTGTGAGGAAACAGGATGAGGAGACGGCGTTGACTTGTCTGGTCATCGAAAGTGTGGAGTCCAGGATGAAGCCCAGGTTGCATGCGTGGTCCGTTGGTTTGGGTGCGGTGCCTAGGGCCGGGGGCCACCAGGAGTCATCCCACGCAGAGGGTGATGGACCCAGGATCAGGACTTCTGTCTTGTCCGTGTTCAGCTTTAGGCGGCTGTCGTTCATCTATTCGGCGACGTCTTTCATCCCTTCGTGGAGGTTTGCTTTGGCGGTGTCGGGGTCTCTGGTGATGGAGAGGATCAGCTGGGTGTCGTCGGCGTATGAGATGATGTTCAGGTAGTGTTTGCGAGCGATGGCCGCTAGAGGTTTCATGTAGACGTTGAAGAGCGTGGGGCTGAGCGATGATCCTTGCGGGACGCCGCAGATGAGTGTGGTGGCCTCCGAGCGGTACGGAGGCAGGCGTACTCTCTGTGTTCTACCGGAGAGGTATGAGGTGATCCAGTCCAGGGCCTTCCCTTGGATGCCGGTGTTGTGGAGGCGTTGTACTAGGGTGCGGTGGCAGACGGTATCGAATGCCGCGGAGAGGTCCAGGAGGATGAGTGCTGCTGTTTCACTGTTGTCGAGCAGGGCTCGGATGTCATCAGTGGCTGCGATGAGGGCAGTCTCGGTGCTGTGGTTGGTTCTGAATCCGGACTGTGATGGGTCGAGGGATCCGTGCGTCTCGAGGAAGGCGGCCAGTTGCTTGTTGACGATCTTTTCGATGACTTTGGCCGGGAAGGGAAGGAGCGAGATGGGGCGGAAGTTCTTGAGGTCGGTCGGGTCCGCTGTTGGTTTCTTCAGTAGGGCGCTGAGTTCGGCGTGCTTCCAGCACTCCGGGAAGGTTGCTGTGTTGAAGGAGGTGTTGATGATGTCTCGGAGATGGGGTGCGATGGTGTGGGCCGCTTTGTTGAAGACGATGTGGGGGTACGGGTCGGTCGGGGATCCGGAGTGGATGGTATTCATGATGCGAGTAGTATCTTCAGGGGTCACCTCGGTCCATGTCCGGAGGGTGGCTGTCGGGTGCGTGAGTTCGATCGACGGGTGCAGGGGGTGAGCGCCGAAACTGCTATGGATGTCGGCGACCTTGCGGTGGAAGTACGAGGCGAGGGAGTCGCAAAGGTCCTGTGAGGGGGTGATGTCATTGTGGCCGGTGCTGGGGTTGGAGAATTCCTTGACAATGTTGAAGAGCTCCTTGCTGTCATGGGCTTTCTTGTCCAATCGGTCCTTCAGAGATTTCTTCTTGGTGGTGCGGATGAGCTGGTGATGTTTGTGGGTGGCGAGTTTGAGGGCGGTCATGTTGTCGGCGGTCTTGTTGAGGAGCCAGGCCTTCTCCAGGGTGCGGCAGGCCTTCTTGGAGTTCTTGAGTTCGTCGGTAAACCAGGGGGCTTTCTTGCTTCTGGGCCTGGTGAGTGGGTCCTTCAGTGGGGCGAGGTTGTCGGCGCTTGTGGACAGCCACTGCGTGAGGTTGCAGGCTGCCGTGTTAGGGTCCGTTGCCCAGCCGGGCGGGTTCTGGCTGAGGGAGGTGGTGAGCTGGTCGGCGGTGATCTTGCTCCAGTTTCTGTGTGGGACCTGCTTCGGGTGGTGGTAGACCGTGTTCTTCGTGAAGCTGAAATGGACGCAGCTGTGGTCGGTCCAGTGGAGTCCGGTGGAGTGACTGAAGGAGACGTGTTTGCTGGAAAAGAAGATGGGATCGAGCGTGTGGCCGGCGTGGTGGGTGGGGGTATTGACCAGTTGCTTGAGTCCGAGGTTGGCGAGGTTGTCCAGCAGGTTGGTGGAGTTGCGGTCGTTGTTGTTTTCCAGGTGAAAGTTTAGGTCCCCGAGGAGGATGTAGTCGGTGGAGGCGAGGGCGTGTGGGCTGATGAAGTCCGTGATGTCATCGCAGAACTGTGCCCGCGGTCCCGGGGGTCTGTAGATGAGGGTGCCTCTGAGGGTCATCTTGGGGTTGGTGTGGACTTGGAAGTGGAGGAATTCGGCAGCTCCAAATGTGCCGATGGAGTCAGCCGAGATGCGAATGGTGCTCTTGTGTACGATGGCGATGCCTCCTCCGGTCTGGTTGGTGCAGTCCTTCCTGATGATCTTGAAGCCGTCCGGGATGGCTATGGCGATGTCGGGGGCTGAGGAGGCGTTCATCCAGGTTTCCGTGAGGAAGGCGATGTCTGGGGATGCAGTGTCGAGGAGGTTCCAGAGCTCGATGGCGTGTCTGTGGACGGATCGGGTGTTGAGCAGGATGCATTTCAGGTGGTTGCTGCTTCCAGTCCTGGCGGGTGTGGTGCAGGATCGCAGGCAGGAGAAGTTGCAGGAACGGCATACGAAGGGTCCATGGGTGTGTCGTGGGGTCGCTTGGTAGCATCCGGGGGCTCGGGCGGTGTTGAGTGCGATGAGCGTGGCGAAGTCGTAGGTCCTGCGGGGGGGCTGGCGGGCGCGGGGACCAGGGGGTCTGGCACTGGCCGCGGTCCAGGCGCGGACGGGGGCAGACGGGCTTACCTTTGGCGCACCTTCGGCGCACATAAGGCGCGCCCGCTGCGCGCGTCCGCGGTCGCGGAGGGGGCGACATAAATAAGGAGCCGGGAGGGAGGGTCAGCGGGAGGCGGGAGCGGGGTGGCCAATGGGCAGGGAGGGGGGGGCGGGCCGGAGGTGGAGGCGGGAGTGGAAGGAGGCGCCTGGGGCAGCGGCGGCGGGAAAAATGGCGGGAAGCGCCGGAGCAGGCAGGAAGTCACCCGGTGCCCAGCGGAGGTCAGCAGGTAGGAGGAGTGAAGGCAGCGGCGTGAGGAGCGGCCAGGAGGCAGCAGGCGTTACCTGGGAGGCGGGAGGCGGTATCCGGAGGCACGCAGCGGCGTCAGGTAAGTGGCGGGAAAAAGATGCGGCGGGAAGAAGATGCAGAGATCAGGCGTCAGGCAGCGGAGGCAGGTAAGTGGCAGAGCAGTGGCGGGGAGCGTCCGTTCTGTGAGGCACAGGAGGTCGGTCTGAACGGTTGACAAATTGGTTCTATGTGTATTTTTGGGACCATGTAAATGGACGGGCTCCTTGGGAGTTCTTGTGTCAGGAACTTCTTGGTTCTGTTGGTGATGACCCCGTCTTCGTGGGCTCTGTTGATGATTGTTTTAATTATTGTAGCAAAACTTTCAGTGGGATTAGTTTCCATTTTGATGTAGGTGGTTTAATCTGAAACATGTTTATGAACTTCTTCATCATAGTGTGTAGTACTTAAAATCACTAAGGCTCTGCCTTTATCAGCTTTTTAACATACAATGTTGGCGTTCTTAGCGATCTTCTTGATGGTACCTATATCCTTTTGTGTGAGATTACTACGCTGTCGTTTTTTTTTAACGTTGATTTTGGTTAGTTCTTGTTTTACTAAATTTTGAAAAGTGTCGAGTGTTTTGTGGCTGACGGGTGCCATGTATGTGCTGGGGGGAGCGAGTTCCCGTAGCTGGTCTTCTTTTTCTATTTGTTGTTCAGGGAGAATGTTCTCAAGGAAGTGTCTTAAGAGTAGTTTTCTCATTAGTTTGAAGAAGCATACTTCTAGTTCCAACTGATTGGTATTGGTTGTATGAACAAATGAAGTACCCTTTTGTAGTGTTTTATAGTAATTGAATCTCACCCGAGAGTTGAGTTTAATTTGAGGAGCCTAATATGGACCAATAGTAGTGCCCAGGGTGTCACATCACCTCAAAGGATGTGCTAATATTCACATGGACCAGACGTTCTAGACCGGAGGACGCCACCCCGAGGAGCACATCAAACAGAATAATATTCACCATTATCCACAAAAGGTTGTAGTGCGTATATACCTTTTTTCAGATAAGAAATGCTCCCACCAATGGGAGCAAACGGGTTTCCCTGCCTGCGCTTGTGCAGGCAAGGAAACTGCTGTGACCTGGGGGTGGACTTTCTGGGACACAGCACGTGAGCCGGCCCGGGGGGATGGGGTCTCCGGAGCCATGAATGGTTCAGGGAGGGGGTCTGCATGGCCCCTTACTATTTTCTTACATGTTAAGACCCCTCTCCTATCCTCTTTCTGGCATATTTCAGCCCCAAGGATAGGTTCCCAGGGGCCTACAATAGCTCAGGAAGGGGGATCATGTGGCCCTCTCCCTTTTTGAAATGTACAATGGCCCCAGGGGATGGAGTCCCCCAAGCCTCTTAGAGACTCAGGGACAGGACCATGCAACCCCCTCCACAAATAAAAAAATTACGTGTTACCCTCATAGGCTACCCCAGGGGGTAGTTTGATAAACAAGTGCAGGGGCCTGCACTTGTTTTTCATTTTTCTTTTGCCATAGATTCATGGATCCTCCATGAATTTGCAGCAAAATTTAAAATAGAAAATGTTTTTGGCCCAGGCGGATGCCATCAACAAGCCCAGGGGGTCAGGGTATCACTAGTGTGCCCCCTTATGTCTTTTTTAAACACGTTTTTTGTCTGAGCCCCGATTCCTAAGATGTCTGCCACCACTTCCTGGTTGAGAGGTGATAGCCAATCAGATCTCATCATGAGATATGTGGGCTCCATGTCGGCTCTGCATCCCAAGATATACAACATTTGTGAGCATTAATTCCTCAAAAACTAAGGAACTGATTTACATCAAATAGTAAAAAGCACTCTTTTTGAACCAAGATCCAGATTTCTGCCAAATGTTTTGAAAATCTTTTCAGCGGTGTGGGCTGTAGCTATGTCTAGATTTTCTATGGGAAAATAAATGGGGAAATACATTTGGGGACCCCTTTTTAATCAACGCCCGCATTAAGGATTGCCTTGAAATATTCCAGATTAGCTGTTTACTGCAGTTTATTAATGAATGGAATCTCCCACTTGATGTGTCTTCGTCTAGGGGACAAAGCTTTTTTTAAAATATATATCTATATATATATTCACTGAAAAAACCATAGGTTTCAGGGGTGTTATAGTTAGCTGGACTTTTCACTCATACAAAACCATAGAAATTCCCCCGTTATAGTTAGTTCTGCTAACTATAACTCGCGCGCCCGCAATGCACTGCTGATGACGTCACATATTACATCACTCATGACATGGTCAGTGACATCACTCATGACATCACTGATGACATCTTAAATGACATCACTGATGACATCACTGATGACATCATCCAGTGAATGTGTGTTTTTCTGAAAATTACATATGTTTTATATATGTATATCTCAAGGTCGATGGAAGAATAAATGGGTATATAAGTGTCTAAATGGATGATTTGTTTTTGAAAAATTGATTGTATAACTAACTGATTAAGTGTATCTTAGTGAATACATGGCTTAGTGAGTAATGTTTAAATATGTAAATATCTATATCAGTCTCTCACTTTGTGTATAAGTGGCTGCATGGGTTGGTGAGTAGCTACATGAGTGTCTATATAGGTTATTAGTTGGTTTTTTGAGTATCAGTATAAGTGTCTGATGTCTGTATGGTTCGGTGGGGGGTATTACGTAGTGCATAGGTGCATGAATGAGTGACTCACTGTTTGTATGTGTTGAGGACAGCATGTGTGCAGGAATGTATGGGTGGATGAGTGTGTGCATGGGTGTGTTAGTGAGTGAATGACTGTCTCAATAGTGTCTCTATGAGTAACTATCTATGTTTTAAACTAGTATATGTGACTATTGGTGTATATAAGTGAGTATATGTGAGAGTGAGAGATTGAAAGAGTTCCTGTATGAATAAGTATGTGTTTGTATAAGTGATTGTTAAAAAGACTAAGTATGTGTAAGTTTCTGTAGAAGTAAGTGTGGTGGTGTGTATATAACTGTATATGCAGGTAAACGGATGTTTGATTCTTTATTAGCATGAGTGACTATGTGTGTGAGTAACTTTATGGATGAGTGGTGTTGTGTAACAGGATGTATAGGTGTATGAGTACATATGATGAGTGAGTACATGTATGAGTGACTGTATAGGACTGTTGGTGAATGAGTGGATGTGGATGTGGATCTTACAATTACTGAATAGGTTGTTGTAACTGGTATTGGTATGTCCATTGTTTTGAAAATTTTAATTTCTATTATTGAATGTGTGTATCAAAGGTTATATTAGGGGGACAGGAGGTCTGCCACTCTATCACAAGGATGATGTCATCAGTGATGTCATCAGTGATGTCATGAGTGATGTCACTGACCATGTCATGAGTGATGTAATATGTGACGTCATCAGCAGTGCATTGAGGGCGCGCGAGTTATAGTTAGCTGAACTAACTATAACGGGGGAATTTCTATGGTTTTGTACGAGTGAAAAGTCCAGCTAACTATAACGCCCCTGAAACCTATGTTTTTTTCAGTGAATTTCTAAGGTTTTTTAAATTCTAATTCCTAGCTATAACGTGCCTGAAACCTATGTTTTTTTCAGTGAATTTCAAAGTTTTTTAAAATGCTAATTTCTAGCTATGCCTACAGAGATAGGACATGTGAAGAAAGAAGGAAAAACGCACAGAAAGAAAAAAAAGAAATGCAGAAAGAAGCAACAGAAGTCCTCAAAGACGAAGAAAAGTGCAGGAAGAAGTATAACGTGCAGAAAGAACAAACAGAAGAGCAGAAACAAGCCTTGTTGCAAAATCATCCTGTACCCTCAACTTTTTCAGACGGATACTGGTGGTAACTGAGTCTGACTAACCAGTCCTAGAGCCAGTGCTATGTTAAAAGACACTCAGAATACAGTGAAAACACCTACATACACTAGGGCACACTATGTGTTGGGGTCCCCCTGTGATTAGCATGACCTCCTCTGTAAGCCCCTAGAATATAATAGGGCAGGGGATTAAAACTACTTCTTGAAACGCCCCACAGGGCGTGTTTGAACACGTCACCTCATGCCCCATCCCCTCCCTTCCCCACTGTGTAAACACGCCCTGTAGCCGTTTTAAGTTGGGAGATTATGTCCCCTTGAATCCTGAGGGTCCCTAGGGTCCAACTAGACCACTAGGTACCTCCAGTAAGCGCCACAGAGCTGCGTTGCAGAGAGGTGTAAAAAGTGGCACGGCCTGCACCACCTCTCTGCAACGCAGAGCAGTGGTGCTTACTGGAAGCACCTGGTGGGCTAGTTGGACCCCAGGGTCCCTCAGGATTGAAAGGGAATTATTTCCCCAACTTAAAAACGCGCCACAGGGCCTGTGGGCGTTCTGAGTTGAGAGATTAAGTCCCCTTGAATCCTAAGGGTCCCTAGGGTCAAACTAGCCCACTAGGTACCTCCAGTAAGCGCCACAGAGCTGCCTTGCATGGAGGTCTAAAAAGGGGCGTGGCCTCAGAACACCTGTCTGCAACGCAGCTCCCGGGCGCATACTGGAGATACCTGTTGGGCTAGTTGGCCCTCCGGGACCCTCAGTATTGAAGGGGAATTAATTCCTCAACTTACAACTGGCCAGGGGGCGCGTTTGCAGAGTGCTGCAAGGAGGGGGCGTGGCCTCCGGCGCGATGCCGGTCTTTTATTTATTTTTAAGAAGGAGGGCTGTGTGGCCCCCTTTCTTTTTCTAATTTATTAGCCCTGAGGACCCCATCCCCCAGGGCCTGCACCCTAATTTTTTTTGTTGAAAAAAATTAATTTGGCCCTCCCAAGGCCCCAACCCCCAGGTCATGGCCTTTTTTAAATTTTTTTATTCTTTAGGAGGGGGGCTGTGTTGCCCCCCTCCTCAGGCCACTTATGGCCCCGGGGACCCCATCCCCCAGGGCCGGCCTTTGTTTTTTATTTTAAAAAAATATATATATATTTATAGAAACACCTAGGACATGCTGGACAAACCGTATGTACCTATCACCATGACGATTTGCGTGATATTCATTAAAAGGCGACTATGCACACAATGAATCCACGTAGAATGTATTCACACTGCTAGTGAAGCTCTGACATGTCTGACACCCTACCGTGCCTAATCCCGGCGCCCCCGCTGGTGGGAACTCTCCAAGTAGACACCCTTGACGTTTATTTATACAAACATGGGTAGCTATTGATGGGCACATTTAATACACATGCACACCAAGCCATTCAAAGGGGATTCGACAAAAATTCGACCAAACTATGCAAGAAACCCCCTCACGGTTAATAAAACACACATCCCCCGCCGGATGTGTAATACTTTTTATTTTACTCTCTGGAAAGGAGACAAACCTCACTTGAGAGTCACAGCGTGCTCCTGGCTGAGCCCAATGCTGTGTTACACCCACCAGTGCCCGCCGAGTGCCACCCACCTCTGTGTTGTATTCCACCAGCTAGTGCGTATGCTATGACACTTTCTAGCCCATGTGCACTGTAACACCACCCCGTGAATATGTCATGCCACACTTGCCTTCGCACGGGTTATATTGCCCCATCTAACGTGCCTTCCTCGATGCCTATGTTATAAAGCACAGCGCTATGCCATACATATTACAATCTGGGATCCATATCTTTGTCACAGTGCATATGCAATGTTACACTACCCAGCACATATTTTATATTACAACTTTAGAGACTACTTAGGTTACACAACACTGCCCTGTGCATATTACACTCCAAGGCGCATATCACATAGCAAGCGCTAGTGCCTGTGCTATCTCGCGCTCTCCAATGAATCTGTCATTGCGCACAATGTATTGCATATTATATTTCACGCCCTGGTTCATCTTATATCACACTTTTTGGTGCATAGTTTATACCATATACTATGTCTAGTTTTCATTTTCAATCGTGCTCTCAGGACTATGTTCTATATAACACTGCGTCCACCTACCCTTTTCACGGGCATTACATTTTGCGATGGGGGGTGGAGCGTCAGGGGATGTTTCTGCCAAGTGAGCCCAGAGTCACAGTCTCAAACGTCCTCTTCTTCCTGAATAAAAGTGAGATTATGCTGCATACTTGTTCATATTTTAAGTAGTTCGCACAGACACACATTTTAAAAACAATAAAGTTTCTAATACCCACCTTCTATGAACAGTTAGCTTGCTGCCCAATCCACCTCCTCCCTATCCTCTGTTGTCTGAATCCATGGACTAGCCTCCTCCCTCCTGCCATGCATGGTCTGATGTGCTGCCAATGCCCTGCATTTAGCATGATGTACCAGTCCACTCATCCTGCCCTCCATTGCCCAATTCTATGGCCCATCATTGACCTCCTGCTTAGCCTCTGTGCTTTGCTTGCTGCCCCTATTCTCCTTCCCCCTGCCCACCGATGTCTTTGTGCATGCCCCTGCTCCATCCTTTTTGACCACCATGTTCCATGGACCTGCCACTCCTATCTACTCTGAGTGTTCTGTTGAGCTGCCACTGCCCTACCACCTGCCTTGCATTGTCAGATGACTGTAACCTGTCCCTGCCACCTCCACCCTGCCTGTCCACATGCCATGCCCCTATCCCCTTCCTCCTGTCCTCCATGGTCCATTTTACTGCCACACCCTTCTGCCCTCCCTGGTCTGTTGTGCTGCAACTGCTCCTCCTGCCTGCCCCGCGCGGTCTGTTGTGAGGCCCCTTCCCCTGAACTCTCTTGTCTGTGCCCAGGTCCTGACCCTCCCTTCTATCCTCCATGGTCCTTTGTGCATGCCCCTGCACCCTCCTTCTTGCCCATCATAGCCATTGTGCTGCCACTAACCCTCCCGCTTGCCATGCATGGTCTTCTGTGCTGCCATGGCCCCTCCCACCTTCCCTGTGTGGTCAGCTAGGTGCTCCTGACCCCCTCCCACCTTCCCTCCATGGTCTGTGTGTATGCCATCATAGTCTCACTGTTGCTCTCCATGGTGTGTCTAGATTCTAGTACCCATCCTGCCTGACCTCCATGGTCATCTTGCTGCTCCTTCCCTGCCCCCTTGCCCCCAGCCCTCTGTTTCCATGTGCAGACCCCTATTCCCTCCCTCCTGGCTTGTCGGTTCCATTGTAATGCCCCTGATCCGTCCCTCCTGCCCTTTATGGTCTGTTATGCTGCAGCTTTCTCTCCTGTCTGTCCATTATGGTCAGCTAGCTACCATTGCCTCTTTCCCCTCTGTTGTCTGTTGTCCATGTGCATGGTCCTGTCCCCTCCCTATTGCTTTCTATGGATTGTCGTGCTGCACTCCTGTCCCGCATGCTCTGTGTGGTGTATTGTGCTGCTGCAAACCCTGATGCCTGCCCTGTAGGGTCAGTTTGGTGCACCTCTCAATGTCCCTCCTGTCCTCTGTTATCCGAGTCCATGTCCCTACCCCAATTCCTCCTGCCTACCATGATCCAATTTACCATACTTGCGAACATTTTGAACTTGGTAAGAGGGAGATTTTGAAATAAAACTGGGGTATTGATTTTCCCCTTTGAGTTACATTGAAAAAGAGAAGATTGTAGACAGGAAACAGTTCAAGTAAAGCCCATTTGAGCTTTAAAACATTGGACGTTTCCAGGCTGAAACGGGTCTGTTGGCATGTATGGTTGTATGACCACTGCCTCTTCCTTCTGCCCACAATGGTCTATTATATTGCCACAGCCTCTCTTGCCAGTCCTGTATTGTTGGTTTGTTGCCCCTGCCCCCCTTTCCACTGCCCTCCATAGTCTGTTGTGCTGCCACTGCCCTTCCTGCCTGCCTAGTGTGGTCAAATTGTTGCCTCTGCACTCTCCTACCTGCCTTCAATTTTCAGAGTCCGTGCCCCTGGCCTCTGCCTCTCAACAGTATCCCAATGAACAACTAGATTGCTAACATTCTATATTTATTACAAAAGTGTGGAATGCCTGACGTCATCTTGATGTAATCAAAACTGTAATGCCTAGAGCATTTCCTTTAGAAATTACATATATGAGAGGGTCTTATTTGCATCAAAATTATGGTTAGTGCTCTAAAAAACTAAAATGAGGACATATTTTCTGAGTTTTCAAATAGCGACAAAGAACTTTTAAATTATTTGTAATCTTAGTTTTTTTATCCAGTTGACCACTTGATTAAATGTTGCATCCAAGGGGAGAGGGTGTGGTGTTACTTCCAGAGCTGCAGACTTTGCAACTGGGGAACCAGGTTGGAGATTCTGCTTCAGCTCAACATTCTGTGATTCTGGTCAAATCACTTAATCTCCCCATGTCTACAACCAAAATGAATTTGATCTTGTGTGATGTAACCAATGTTCATGTAAAGCACTCCAATACCTGACAAGTCTGCACTATATAAAACTGCAAATACACAAAAAATAAGT
The DNA here is from genome assembly GCF_964204655.1 of Triturus cristatus. Taxonomy (NCBI): domain Eukaryota; kingdom Metazoa; phylum Chordata; class Amphibia; order Caudata; family Salamandridae; genus Triturus; species Triturus cristatus. The sequence continues at coordinate 905,809,064 of NC_140590.1, read as the reverse complement.
GTTTTGCACACTTCTGTCATTGGGCTACATTTGGGCTACATCTGGGTGATATTTGGGCTACATTTGGGCTCTTTTGTCTCTGGTGGCCATTTTAGGAGATTTATTTGTTATGAAGTTTCCTAATTTCCTCATTTACTGCAGTCTCCTCAGTAGGAAATGTTTTCAGTTTTTTACTTTGAGTCCATCAAGAAGGTATTCAGATATGTCACACATTTTCCATAAATTCTGAATGTTAGCACTCTAGTTGCTCATTAGATCACTGTAGTAAAGCTACTGCTCACCACGGAAGTCTGCTGCTAGTATTAGAAGTGCATGTTTCAGTCTGCATATCAGAATTTTTTAATGAAATAGAAGAGGATTTGAGAAGTCACTCAAAATGTGCCCTAATTTTTCTTTCTTCAGCACTAATCATAATTTCTATGGCAAAATGAACCCCCTCATTGTGTTCCTTTTTAAATTAAATGTTTTAAGTGTTACCAGTTTACTCCAATCAAGATGGCTTCAGGTGTGCCATACTTTTGTCATAAGGAAGACAGTAAGCGCTCTAGTTGTTCTTAAGAACACTCTGGGACATTCTGTCATTAGGCTATACTTGGGCTACATCTGGGTGATATTTGGGCTACATTTGGGCTCTTTTGTCTCTGGTGGCAATCTTGGGAGATTTATTTGTTATGAAGTTTCCTAATTTCCTCATTTACTGCAGTCTCCTCAGTAGGAAATACTTTCAGTTTTTTACTTTTATTCCATCAAGAAGGCATTCAGATGTGTCACACATTTTCCATAAATTCTGAATGTTAGCACTCTAGTTGCTCATTAGATCACTGTAGTAAAGCTACTGCTCACCAGGCAAGTCTGCTGCTGGTATTCAAAGTGCATGTTTCAGTCTGCATGTCAGAATGTTTTTATGAAATAAAAGAGGATTTCAGAAGTCAAACTGTGCCCTAGTTTTTCATTCTGCAGCACTAATCATACTTTATATGGCAAAATGAACCCCCTCATTTTGTTCCTTTGTAAATTAAATGTTTTAAGTGTTACCACTTTATTCCAATCAAGATAGCTTCAGGTGTGCCATACTTTTGTCATAAGTAAGACTGTTAGTGCTCTAGTTGTTCTTTAGAGCACTCTGGGAAGCTGCAGTAGAACACAAAGGAATCAACTGACAGTCTCTGCCCTTGTTGGATGTACATGTTTTACTGAGAATGTCAGACTTCATTCTTACATGACTGAGAAAGATAATGTGAATTTACAGAAAATATGCTCTCAGTTTAGCTTATAGATCACCTTCCAAACCTCTGTGGGAAAAGTATGAGAAAATAGTTTTCTCTCAAACATGGTTCGTGATATCACAGCAGAAGGCTTTTTCACATGGTAAAATCACCTTAGAACATACCACAATTCCTAAAATGAGTATGGTACCATCAACAAATGATTTATAATGTAACTAAAGTCTTAAAACCTTCTATTAACTGCAATGCTGTTTAATGAGGTGCTATCATGTATATTTGTCCCAAGATGGCTGCCAACACTTCGTGGATGAAGTACTGACAGCCAATCAGATCTCACGATGAGATGTGTGGTTAGGCTCCGCCCAGATATGTATGTGATTTTACTTTTGATTTTCTCAGGAACTACTGAACAGATTGACACCATATATGCAAAAGGCACATGCCTGACCTGAGGACTACCTCTATGCCAAATTTCAAGTAATTCTGTTCAGCCGAACAACTAGAGCGCTAACAGTCTTACTTATGACAAAGGTATGGCACACCTGAAGCCATCTTGATTGGAATAAAGTGGTAACATTTAAAACATTTAATTTGCAAAGGAACAAAATGAGGGGGTTCATTTTGCCATAGAAATTATGATTAGTGCTGCAGAAAGAAAACTTAGGGCACATTTTTACTTCTCAAATCCTCTTCTATTTCATTAAAAAGTTCTGACATGCAGACTGAAACATGCACTTTGAATACCAGCAGCAGACTTCCCTGGTGAGCAGTAGCTTTGCTACAGTGATCTAATGAGGAACTGGAGTGCTACCATTCAGAATTTATGGCAAATGTGTCACATCTGAATGCCTTCTTGATGGAACCAAAGTAAAATGCAATAGGTCTCGCCCTCGTTTCAGTTAAAGCAATTCTGTTTATAATTAGGTGGCTTTTTAGCTTTGCTTTTATTAGTGTTTTTCAAAATTTTATATACATACCATGCATATGTATGCATATATGTATATGTATATGTTTGCATGCATTTATATTTATATAGATATGCAGATTATATGTTTATATATGTATATATATATATATACACACATACATATATCAATGCATATGCATATATATGCATATATATATGTGCATATGTGTGCATGTACAGAGAGGTAGAGAGGTAGAGGTGTATAGGTAGAGGTGTAGAGGTAGAGAGGTAGGGGTAGAGAGGTAGAGAGTAGTAGAGAGAGAGGTAGAGAGTAGAGAGCGAATAATAGAGAGTAGAGAATGAGTAGTAGAGAGTAGTAGAGAGTAGTAGAGAAAGTATCAGAGAGTGAGTAGTAGAGAGTAGTAGAGTGAGTAGTAGAGAGTGAGTAGTAGAGAGTGAGTAGTAGAGAGTAGTAGAGAGTGAGCAGTAGAGTGAGTAGTAGAAAGTAGTAGAGAGTAGTAGAGAGTGAGTAGTAGAGAGTGAGTAGTAGAGAGAGAGTAGTAGAGAGTAGTAGAGAGTCAGTAGTAGAGTAGTAGAGATTAGTCAGTCAGTGTCAGTCAATGTCAGTCAATGTCAGTCAGTCAGTGTCAGTCAGTCAGTGTCAGTCAATGTCAGTCAATGTCAGTCAGTCAGTGTCAGTCAATCAGTGTCAGTCAGTGTCAGTCAACCAGTGTCAGTCAGTCAGTGTCAGTCAATCAGTGTCAGTCAGTCAGTGTCACTCAATCAGTGTCAGTCAGTGTCAATCAGTGTCAGTCAGTGTCAGTCAGTCAGTGTCAGCTAGAGCAGCTCTGCTGACCTGGTTCTCTGGCTCTAAAGCAGCTCGCTGACCTGGTTCTCTCTCTCTAAAGCAGCTCTGCTGACCTGGTTTCCCTGGCTCTACAGCAGGTCTGCTGACCTGGTTCTCTGGCTCTAGAGCAGCTCTGCTGACCTAGTTCTTATGCTACAGAGCAGCTCTGCTGATCTAGTTCTCTGGCTCTACGACAGCTCTGCAGACCTGGTTCTCTGGCTCTAAAGCAGCTCCGTTGACCCAGTTCTATGGCTCTGAAGCAGTTCTGCTGACATGGTTCTCTGGCTCTATAGAAGCTCTGCTGATCTGGTTCTCTCCCTCTAAAGCAGCTCTACTGACCTGGTTTCTCTGGCTCTGCAGCAGCTCTGCTGACCTGGTTCTCTGGCTCTAGAGCAGCTCTGTTGACCTGGTTCTTAGGCTCTAGAGCAGCTCTACTGACCTGGTTCTCTGGCTCTAAAGCAGCTCTGCTGACCTGGTTCTATGTGTCTAAAGCAGCTCTACTGATTTGGTTCTCTGGCTCTAGAGTAGGTCTGCTGAGTGCTGACCTGGTTCTCTGGCTCTAAAGCAGCTCTGCTAACCTGGTTCTCTGGCTCTAAAGCAGCTCTGCTGGCCTGGTTCTCTGGCTATAAAGCAGCTCTGCTGACCTGGTTCTCTCCCTCTAAAGCAGCTCTGCTGACCTGGTTTCTCTGGCTCTACAGCAGCTCTGCTGACCTGGTTCTCTGACTCTAGAGCAGCTCTGCTGACCTAGTTCTTAGGCTCTAGAGCAGCTCTGCTGACCTGGTTCTCTGGCTCTACAGCAGCTCTGCTGACCTGGTTTTCTGCACTCACGACGCACACACGAAAATATATTTAAAAATAATATAAGTTTCTTATAAGTACAAATATATTATTTTGATGAATATCTTACATAATCTCTTTCCTTAATATGTATATTAAAGACACATACATATCATTTTGGAACATACATTTTTTTTGCGGGAGTCGCGCACCCAGCGCGCCCCAGCACGTATATGATGTCACGCGGGACCCGCAAGCGCGCAAACATCTCGCACCGTAATGCGCATGTGTCGTGAATGCACGGGAGCAGGAGTCGCAGACTAGTCGCATACCAATCGCGCATATCACGTGATATTAAATGTATATGATGTAACTGAAAAACACGCAGCCGTTGCACACCATACGCGGATCCTTCATGACTTTTCTAAAATGGCGGCTAGAATGCGCGCACCCACCGTGATGTGTACAGTTTGAGTGCGCGACTGCGAAAAAAAATTGAATTTTTTTTTAAAGAAAATGATATAAATGTATTAAAATAAAAAATGAAAACAAGAAAATTAATCAATATTTCAGTTTTAATTAAAAAATGTTTTTTTGCAATTTTCAGAAAAATATATGTTATTTAATGAATAAAATATTTATAAATAAACAGTTAAAAAACTGTAGAAAATCAGTACAAAAAATAGATATAACTACTATCACACTTAAAAGTTAGCATTTAAAAAACCTTTGAAATTCACTGAAAAAAAACATAGGTTTCAGAGACGTTATAGTTAGAAATTAGCATTTAAAAAACCTTAGAAATTCACAGAAAAAACCATAGGTTTCAGGGGTGTTATAGTTCGCTGCCCATTTCACTCGTGCAAAACCATTGAAATTCCTCCGTTATAGTTAGTTCTGCTAACTATAACTCACGCGCCCGCAATGCACTGCTGATGATGTCACATATTGCATCATTCATGACATGGTCAGTGACATCATTGATGACATCTCAAATGACATCACTGATGACATCATCCACTTGACAATCCGATACACCACATCATACACTAGTATAACCTTTCATCACTCACTGTAAAATACAGAGTACCATATTTGAAACCATTGACACACCAATACCAGTTACTACATACCCACTCACTGATTCCTAAGTCTACACAAACAACTACCCATTCAACAACAGAATCATCTATACATGCAGTCATTAATTAATAGAACACTATCAAATGCACTTATACACATATATAGACATTGACACATCAGCAGTCATCTTAGTCGGTTATGCAGTCATCCTACTCACTCATGAAAAAAATGTATTGCACTTAAATTTACTCACTTACACAATTATCCAATAATACCTCATTTATTCAAACACATAGTAACTCATCGTTAATATGTTAAAAAAGCACCATAACAATTATACACTCATTCATATATTTACTCTCACAATCACTGACTCTTACACAAACTTATTTATATACACCAACTCTTACATACAATTCCTTTTATTTTTTTACTTTGTTGAAGATGTACAACTAAAACATATATTCGCTCACCAACACACAAATAAATACACTCAGTCACCCAAACAACTGTTTCCACATGCACTCTTAAACCCATATACCTAGTCAATCAACCATTCACACATCTATGCATAGAGTTACACACACCTCATCCAACCACACACAAACTCAGTGTCCCATACAAATACTCACCCAACTAATCAATAACTAATATTCACACTCGTGTAGTTAGTGACCAACTGAGGCAGCATGTTATGCAACAACAGAGACAGTACTGCACACATTCACATAGTTTAGTTACTAATCCATGTATTAAGTGAGACACTTTTAATTACTCACTTAAAAAGACAGTCAGACAGCTACTAAATCCTCCATCCAGACAGTTATATATCCACTCAATCTTCAATACAGATTGGTATATATATAATACATATTTAAATTTCAATAGATGATGTCATCAGGGATGTCATCAGTGATGTCATTTGAGATGTCATCAGTGATGTCATCAGTGATGTCACTGACCATGTCATGAATGATGCAATATGTGACATCATCAGCAGTGCATTGCGGGCGCGTGAGTTATAGTTAGCACAACTAACTATAACGGAGGAATTTCTATGGTTTTGTACGAGTGAAATGGGCAGCTAACTATAACACCCCTGAAACCTATGGTTTTTTCTGTGAATATATATATATATATATATACACTCAATATACACATATATTACCTTCTTGAGGTCGCTAGTAGGCAGTTAAAGTTAGGACCTACTTTCCACAGGAAAAACATTCTTTGACCTGCCTACAACTTTGGTGTCATTTGAACAATCTTCATGAAATGTTCCCAAAAAGTCTTACAGTAAGTTCTGTGTGTCAAAGAAAGTTTAGGGGTGATCCATGCAGTGAGGCCAGAGATATAGGAGAGCGAAATAAGGGTGCGTTTGTAATGTTAATTCCCATAGGAACTCGTTGTCGACCCTACAGCCCGAAACAGTGGATGGAATTACAACAAATCAGCAGAAAGGTAGACGTTGGTATTCAGATTGAAAGGTAAATCGTGAAAGCGCAGGCCAGCGGGAATGCTGTGATTGGCTGGATGCAACCTGTACAGAACATTGTGGCTCTTTCGGGGTGATCGCGGTGACATTGTGACAAGTTTGAGGTAAATCTCGAAAATGCACCAGCAGGAATGCTGTGATTGGCTGGATGGAACCTGAAAAGAAAGTTGCAGCCACCACTTTATCGATCGGGAACTGTTCCCGTTTCTGAAAATGTGTCTCAAGGATATGATAAGGGGTCAGGGTAAAGATACTCTGGCCCCATGTTTGAGAAATGGGAGTGCTAGTGACACAAGTTATGAGTCCAATTTTTTTTAATTGCACGTGATATTCATGACGGCAACACAACCACCAGTGTGTTTCATTGCTGGGACTTCACGAATATTGGACATCTTTGTGAATATTGGTGGACATAGAAAACTAAAATTATATATATCTATATACACACCCTCGCAGGTACCAGTCGCAGACTCATGCACCTACTCACATATCCACTCACTTATACAACCATTCACATACCCACATACCCACTAACTCACCTATACATCCAGACTCACTCAACGACTCTCACACTGAATTAGATGCCCACTGATAGACTTATGTGCACAGTCTCACATCTACTTAGGGATTCTTAAACCCACTTACAGACCTACCTGGGCACTCATGCACCTACTCACAGACCTTCTCAGATACTCAGTCCCCCACTTAGAGACTCACTTGGAGAGTCATGCACCCATGTACAGACCCCCTGAGACTCCCACACCCACTTACAGACACACTCACATATGTACTCACAGACCCACTGAGACACTCATACACCCACTCATAGATCCACTCAGATACTCATACACCCACTCACACACACATTTGGTCACTCACACACTCAGTCACAGACCCTCTTAGAGACTATTGCACTAAGTCACTCTCTCATACATACACTCAGAGACTCACATATCCACTCACGGGCTCATGCAAGTTACTCACAGACCCACCCAGACACTTGTCCTCTCAGTCACAGAGCAACTCAAAAACTCTTGCATGCACCCATTCACTCACCCACTGAGAGACTTATGCTGTCCCTCACAGACCCATTGACACACTTGTGCACCCACTCACAGATCCACTCAGACACTCATACACTCAATGACAGACCCACTCATAGACTTATGCACCCAGTCAGTGATACACTCAGAGACTGATCCATCCACTCACAGTCACACTCAGAGACCCATGTATCCATTCACAGAACCACTCAGAGACTCACGCTCCTAGTCATTGACCCACTGAGAGACTCATGCAGTCACTCACGGACCTAGTTAGACAGTCATGCACCCACTCACTCACCCTCTTAGACACCCACTTAGACACTCATGCACGACTCACAGATCTAGTTAGGCAGTCATATCTGAGTTTCAAATAGACACATGCACCTACTCACAGATGGACTGAGAGACTTAGGCAACCAATCACAGATCCATTGAGAGACTGATGCACCCACTCATAGATGCACTGAGAGAGTCACACAGTTTGTTACAGAACCATTGATAGACTGATGCATCATCTCATAGACCCACTGATATACTTACACAGTCAACAAGAGACTTACTGATACATTGATGCATGCAGTTACAGATTCCACTAAAAGAGTTCTATGCCGTATTATAGAGATATTACATGAGTTATACATGCTATTATAGATTCTTTAAGATAGTAATATGGTTAGTGTGTTGGTTATAATCTGTTTTGCAGTTATAAGTGTTATATGTGGTGGTGGGTACTGAATATCTGCTTTTGATTTTGTCATTTCACAATGCATTTACGGTGATCGTGGGAGCCGATATCATCACGGCGCCCGGCATCATCGCGAAAACAGAAAATTGATTTAAAAGATTGTTTGTATAGAAACTCCCTAAAAATATATGATTTAAAATAGTGCAGTAAGAAACCCCTAGTGTCTAAAATACTGTAAAATATGTGCACATGTGTTTTACACCTCTTAAAAAAGGCGTGGTTGGTACAGTTACCAAATTTCTCACAACTATCTGTATCACCTTGAAGACGGAAAGTAGGGTTCAAACACGTTTTTAAAAAACTCACTAGAAGAATATGTGAACAGAGTTGTTTTCAAGCATTGATTAAGTTAGTAATGTGTGTTTTGTAATACTAAGAATTCATTTTTTAAGTTAACATTTTTTATTTTGGTGGTGGTTGCTGAAGGTCTGCTTTTGTTTACTGATTTCGCGACTTGATCGCGATCATTGCTACATCATCACAAAGTTCCAAAATTTGAAAACATATATTATATAACAAGAAAATTAACACAATTGTGGGCCTCTGGGTGGCTCTGACAAGAGCCTTTGTATTGTGAGTGTGTATAAGACAACTATAGATAAGACTGTCTGCAGAGTTTTCAGGTTGCTTAGAAACACCATGTTCCCTTCATTGGTAAAGTGAATTCCATCACTTCTATAGATTCCTTGCATGTTAAAATGCAGATTGTTGTTGGAGATAAAGCCCATGTTATGGTCTCTTAGGAAAGCAGAAACAGTTTTATCAACATGTTTCCTGGCTTTGAGGACAGAATTGATAAGACCACTTCCATTACTGTCTTTGGCATATGTTAGAGTACACTAAGACAGTGTGAGGGAAAAGCATCATCAATTCAGAAAAATAATTTTTCATTAGGATTTCCAGCCCAACCCCAGTCAATGTGCCTAGGTCATTTCCACCGAAGTGCAAAATCATGAGGTAAAGAGCATGGCAATCTACAGTGATTTTAACCAAAACCAGCAAATGATGAAGCTTTAACCCTCCACATTTAACAAACCCAAGTCCCTGTCAATACTCTTTGAAGTGAAGGACCAATAGCAGGCAGGGCAAGGCTGGAGCTGAATGAAGTAGTTTTCCAAATGAATAGCAGTTAAATGGGGGATGTTTTCTTTAAAAAAATATACATCTATTTTATTGGATGCTATCAGTGTGTAAGTGAATAAAATTAGGTAGTGTGTTGAATGCAATAGCTAGAAATTCTATTATTGGCTCTTGTTCAAAAAAAGAAATGTAATAAAGACATGGAAGGAAGCCAAAAAAAAAGAAATGTAATAAAGACGTGGAAGGAAGCCAAAATCTTCCTAATGGGCAAGTTTCTCCCATAAATATTGCATTGCACACACCGCTCAGTGGCTTTGCTTATTTTTGTTGCCGCTAGAGTTTGGACTGACTGGCTGCTATCCATCTTGTACTGACCTTGTGCCCCAACAAGTGTAGTTGCTGGATTTCTCTGCATTATGATATGAACATTGTATACACCCTGTTATTCCCCAAATGTTTCCCTTCCTTCTACCCCTACTTCTGTTTTTTTTTCTTTGACTATTTCATACTTGTATACAACGTGTTATCCCTGTAAAGCACTCTGATACCCGGGTCAAGCTTGTGCTCTATAAAACACTAAATAAATAAATACAAAATAAAAATGGATATGCTGCTAAATCTGTGGAGTAAACCACACCTGCTGTATCTCATTTGGAAGTAGCAGGTTTCTTCTATAATGTGCTGTGAATATATGACCTACTGGTTTCACTGAGTTGCTCGGTACACTGAGCTAAGAGTTCATTGGGAGGGAGGGTGTTAAAGAGACTGATTTTTTTTAAGTTGAGGAGTAAGGACACAATTTAAGTAGTGATAAAATGTAATGTCCAACTCAGGACTATGTGATAAACTGTTGTGCAGTATTTACATTTTAAAAAACTGAAGCTAAATATAAGTTTGGACTTTGTTTTTTTTTGCGATTTCCTCATGATCATCGCAAAAACATCGTGAACACGCCGATACAGGAACATTGTTTTGAAACAGACTAAAGGGACGAAAGGGTTAACAGATGCTAACCATTCACAAGTAGAGATAACGTAATCTAAAATTAAAAACATGATTCATTTGCTGCCTTTCTCATGATCATAGAGTGGAAAGTTGAAGCGGTTGTCATTTTATAGTTGCTTTCTATGAGAGTGTTGTAACATTCTTGTGAATAGTTTTTGCAACTCTTTAAAGTGTCAAAACTACCCAGAAACAGCTAAAACAACAATATAACTCAATTCACTGGTATGCACATAGCTTTTTTATTATTTAAAAAAATTACATTAGAAATGAAGATATATATGGGAGTTTGATAAAAAAAAAGAGTATCACAGTACTGTGAAAAAAAAATATATCAAATGAACTGTATCTGGCAGCGGGTTGTGTTTAAGATGTTAGTACTGTTGAAAGTTACCGTGAGCAATGCCTTTAACCCCTTCAGTGCCCGCCCCTTTCCCTGCCCAGTGCCGGCCGTTGCATTAGCGGGCGGGGTCTATGACGAGCTGGACTCGTCATGGGCACAGCGCCACCGCGGCCCATGACGAGTCCAGCTCGTCATGGGCACTGAAGGGGTTAAAAAGGACTACGTGTTAAATGTCTAAGCATCATGTGCAGAAAACACAGATCTCTACTATTAGCATTTTGGTAACTGTAGTCACATTATTAAACAGTAGCAGTATAGTCATGAATAAAATATAAGAAAATGTGCTGTGCCTGTATATGAATGATAAAGTAGTAACACTTGTTAGGTATGTATTAGGGAGTGTTTGTCAATGTGGTGTTCAACTTGTATACCCAGTTTGCATATATTTAGATGGTGAGATCTGGTTTTACTGGTTGCAGATCATTATATGTACCATGAGCGGCTTGAGTTTACTTAAAGATGTAGATACCTATATATTTTTGGAAAGATGGCCTGAAAGCGTATATCTATTATGAAATCAAATATATGTTTGCATAGTGATCTATGTTCTTTAAGGCTGTTGAAACTTTCATGTATATGGTGAGGCTGGTGCATTTTTTTTAAATATGCTCAATTTGAAATTTTGAGGAGGTTAATAGTGCAGATTATCTCTTGAGGGTTCTTGTTCTAGCTTCACTTGGTGTGTAAACTTTCTTTGAGAAATGCTAAATATATGTTTTAAAGGCACAAGAAATATTTGATAAACTATGTAGATATACCATTTTGAAAAGGTTTTGTGCTTTGAAAAAGTGAGAATTGTTGTTTTCAGTTTTAGAAACTTACTGATGCATGTGCATACTGAGTAACAGAACAATGTAAGCTCCTAGAGAGCCATGTGTCTAATTATATATATAAAGGGTGATAGCTATACATCACTCACACATAGCTCAGTAGAAAATGATAGATATACTGAAACAGGTAGTTACATACTGGCAAAAGGACTTAAACAATGAGTCATAGATATAGTCACAACTGTTATGTATGCAACTGCAATAGAGGTGCTTTCACAGTAAGCCAGGCATTACTCAGGCACTTATCCAATAACTCATCAACTACTCAGGCATTCATCGAATCACTCATACACTGTCTATGCACTTATTTAATTAGCCAGGTACTACATATGCGTGCTTACAATCACGCAGGTACTAATTATGTATTAATTGATCTATGCAGGCATTACCCATCAATTCATCCAATCACCCAGGCACTCATCATTCATTTACACTACCACCAATGTTGTACCTATGCAGTCATCCAAACACCCACTTATAACCAATAAACTCATCAAAATACTGAGGCACAACTAAGGCATTCAGCCAATTATGCAGGCAGAAACATTGCAGTGAACCTAACAGCCATCCAGTACCTATGCACTCATTCAATTATTGAGGCAATACTTTTGCACTAATCACTCCAGCATTACACTTGCTTTCATCCAATCATTCAAGCTTTAATAATGGACTCATGCAATCATTCAGATACTAGTCATGCACTCACCTAATCAGCCACCAGGCAGTACTGAGACAATAATTTAATTATTTAGGCACTACCCATGTACTTATCTAAACACCCAGGCACTATCTGTTCATTCAACCAAAACACATGGGCAGCAGCCATGCATGTAATTTTCCAATCACTGAAACACTACTGATGCACTCATCCAACCTGCCAGCTGCTATGAATGCACTTAAACAATCATGTATGCACTAGCCATGCACTCTTTCAATCACCTATATACTATGCATGCAATCCATCAATCAGCCAACCACTATCTATGCATGTATTGAATTATTGAGGCATTTGTCATGCACTTAACTAATCTTTTCGGCACTACTCATGAACTCATCCAAACACCTAGATAGTAGTGATATGCTCAAGCAGACATGCAGGCAGTACCTATATAGATGTGGAACAACCCATGGAGTTCTCACCTAGTCAGGGAATCATGCAGGCACTACCTGCATCCTCAGGGAATAACCTAGGCACTACCTATGCACTCATTCAATTATCCAGCGTGTATTCATGTATTCAACCACAAACACATGTATTTACAAGTATTAGTGAGGAATAGGTTGTCTTTTAGAACCTTCTGGTGAATTCTATCTGCAAGCTGTCGCACACTCTTTGCATGTCCTCGGAAGCATTAGTGAGCTATATGCGCTGACAGAGATTAAAGTACAGATTTTTATATGCACCCTTTTCCTAAAATGTAAATGTGATACATTTAAGTAGAAAAGTACTGAGATACTAAACACACCACTGACAGAGTGGTAGAGAGGTACACAAATAGCTCTTATGTTGTCTTTTTGGATTTACAGTGTGGAGACACTGTATGTACTTCTATACTTTGGTTGTTGTTCATTTAAAAATTTCCTACAGAAGGAATAAACTGGTCTTTCACCATGTATAAGTGAGAACTAAGATACGATGAAGCTGTGTTGTAGGAGAGGGTGCTAAAATGTTAAAAGATATCTAATAAGTAACATTTCGTGTTCTGCTTTGGGTTTGGTATATTGAAGTAAGTTCTTGTAGTTATATAGCTATGTTCATCTGTAGAATTGAAACTGCAACATAACATAACAACTGTTTTGTATTATGAGTAAGTCAGTAGTAAAGTTGTTGATTCATTGCCTAGAGTAAAAATTAAAATATGCTAATTTTTTAAAGAACAATATCTACATAACTAGAGACAGTTAGAATGCCTACAAAACTTCAAAGGATAAATCAACAGAAGCAACTACAGTATCTCTGCAGAAGTGAGACAGAAAGAGGGAAACATGCAGAAAAAGTGATGAAAGAAGAAAGAGCTACTGGTAAGAGGACAAAATCATTTCTTAAAAATATATGAGTACAAAATAATGAAAATAAAAACCAAACTCTGAGAAAGAATAAGAGTATACAATATCTATATTACAAGATGAGGAAACAAAGTAACAAAGATGGACACACCTTAACCAGCAGACAGAAAGAGTTTAAGGAAATCAGAGCCAGAGTGTTTCATAGTGGGGAGGTAGTAAATCTACTGAGAAATATGAAGAAGTATAGATGGAGAAAGGCATTGAAACAGAAAGAACAAGTTGAGGGAGTAGTTGATTAGCCCTTTGCTTTGAAGAGGAAGCTTTTCATTTTGATTATAAATTGAATGACTCTTGACAGAATAGTGTTGTACATGAGGAGACAAGACCAGAAGAAATGATCAGTCGATAAAAGTATCTTTTGTACAGTTTTTAGTGGAGAATGGACACATACTTCTACTATAGAGCCTGTTTTTAATGAAGAAAGCTATCTCCAGGGTAACACATTAGTTGACGATATTGATTAAAGAGGACGATGTTCTTAAATGAAAAATGGCACTCCTAGAACAAGGTATTGCAGAAGAGGTACAGGAAAGGTGAAGTCAGGCTGTGTACACAAATGGAATTGTAGTAGTGTTTGTAGTATTCGGCAGCAATCCATTGATATACTAAGAGCATTTCTACATATCTTTCTAAGGTGAAGTTTAAAACACAAAATAAGTACTTTGCAAGGATTGGATTCTTGCAAGGTTGGAAAGCATACACATTTTGAGGGACACTCATTGTTTGTTTCTCAAAGAAAGTGTGCCAAAGTCCCTTTCATCATTTCAGGATTTAAGCTGTACACCTCTCAACAATGCAAACTTTAGTTTGGAGGTTTTACTATGTGAAAATTATTTCTTTATGTTTAGGAGAAAAGAATAGAGCACTTTTGTAATGTACAGTGGCAGATGTCAAAAATTTCTGATGATGTGCAGTTTAGTTTCAGGAATCTACGGAAAATGAAGAGTATATACCAGGAGGAGTTGCAAAACAGGACACAGGTATTATAGTTGATAGCTTTGAAGAAGAGATTACAAAATGTAACAAAGTGTGCTAAAAAAAGTAGAGTATGTTTGTATATATTGTTGACACACTCACTACAAGATGTAAACCCAGACTGATGACTTGTATTTAAAAAGCAAATAATGATAACTAAGTAAAGGTTTGATGTATACTTATTTGTAGAGGAATACTTTGTTTTGTCCACTAAGCAAGTTATATGTAATTACTGTTACGCTCAAAATTCCTACCTGCTGCCACCTGGTCAATGCTGTCGGTCCTGCCGTGAGGGGAACGGCGTTTTTACTCTCAAAAAGCCGGCAGGAGGGCCGCGAATCCTTTGTACAGCCGTGAGGGAAACGGCCAGCGATACTCTTACTCCCATAATACCCGGTCCCGGGTGCCTGCCATCCACGTCACCAGGCGGCGCCGGGGGGGATTAAAGACCGCCTCTACTCCCACAGCGTGGGATGCGCGCGGGCCGCGCCCAGGCGAAGCACGGGCCAAGGGCGGGCCCGTCCTTGCCCGTCCCCGACCGGACCAGACTGGGCTGGGCAATTCCCCTAACATCGGTACATGTGTCCTGGCCACTCTGTGCTTGTGGATACGGACGCTGTGGCCTGAGGCAGGCCTTCAAAGGACTTTTGCTACTGTGTGATGCCTGAGAGCGCCCTGTAGGCGCGCAAAGCATTCATCAGCCTCCTGTAGTGGACTCGCTCAAACCCGCCAAAAGTTCGGGTAAGACTGGTTTGGACTCTCCTCCTTGAACTTTGCCCCGGAAGTATCTATTTTTACAACTGTTGCCTTTTGTACTGCTATCTTCTAACTGGTGAACCGTTTTCCCTCTTTTCAGTTATACTTGTGCCAGCTTATATAAGTGAAGTAGCATAATGATGACGAGGGGCAGCAAAAGCAAACCATCACATGGCTCAACACATGTGTCAGGCCCAATAGACCAATATATCACCAGGGCGAACGAGGCAATTAATCAAGGCATATCACTCTTAGAACGTAGGGTGTCCCAAGACCAGGCCTTGGCGAGACGTTCTTCTATAGGCACTCTAGCACTATCTAAGTCACCTTTAAACCCAAGGGAGTCCAGGCCCCTAATTACAGTCCAGGCCGAGACGCATGGAGTGCCAAACATTGTTGATCTTTCGGCATCTTTGCCCTCCTCGAATATACAATCTAGCGAGACCCTCGAGAGGACGCCAGCCCTCTTTAGGAGCCCAAGGCAGGTGTCCCCCATTACTGACGTATTAAGCGGCAAGAGGGAAGGTGCTATCCCCAAAACTAAGAAGGCTAGGGAGATGAAAAAATGCAAACGTAAATTTACTAAAAAAGCCTCCACCAGCCGGCCACAAAGCAAAAGTACTCTCGCGCAGGGAGGGTCTAGGGCTAACCCTGCTTCTTCTTTGAATTCAATCTTGCCTAGGGCCCCTGTTAGTTTGGGGGAGGGATGCAAGACCTGTGAGGCTAACAATCTTCTTTTGTCTAGAATAGATGAACTTATTAAATCCTATATTCATCCCATAGAACTATCGCTCCTAAACATCGAAAAACTGTTAGCATCTAGGAATATATCTCCTTTGACTGTCTCTCCCAAAGAAGGGATGGGTATGGAGCTGATTACACCTGGGGAGCCTAATAACGTAGCTATGAGGACGGAGCCAATACCACCAAAAAATCGGAATAAAAAACCTAAGCCACCCACAGATGACTGCAAGAAGGTTGTGGAGCCTGCTAAATCCCAATCCCCGGTTGCAAATTTGAATCGTATACTACCTAAATCTCCTGGGGTAATGAATAACATAGATAATGATAGGGATGTGAATAGCCAGTGCATACACTTACCACCCGAAGCTGGCCCATACGTTGTAATTATGACAGGTGTCCCAGGCTTAAGGCCCAATACAAAGGAGCCTTTGGGGTCCCTAAAGAACATGGTGCAGCATTGGCTCACTATAAATAGACCGCTCCCACCCTTTCGTGCCAGTAAGATTCTAATGGTACGCAGGGTATCCTGGATAGGTAACGAAAAGAAACGGACCCGGGGGGATTGTGTTATTGTAAACTTTGACAACCCACACACGGCGGACTATATTTGCCGCCGTGGTACACGGGCCAAGCATGATGGTATAGAGACGAGAAGGCTTTCCTTCTTCTACTCCTCGCCTACCTATTGTCCTGTTCCAGGAGGGGGTGGGCCCCAAGATGCTAACTGGGTCGGTAGAAGGGTGCGGGATGGTTGGCAGGATTATGGGAGTATGGCTGCACCTTTCACTGTAGACTGGAGCGATATACCTCTGACCAACAGATTTAGTTACCTAGACACAGTAGACTGACCATTACCATGCACAAGACAAGATACGGAGGTTGCTGACTATATTTTTTCTAACCAGCCTCAACCTCCGGATAGCCCTCCTAAAACTGCCAATGACATTAACCCTATTCCTTCAACTCAGAAGCCTGCCGTCCATGAATTCCTGCAGGTCCCATCTCCATGTCTATGTCCGACTTCTACTTCAGTTGTATCCATACCTCCTAATGATTGCGTTAGTTCTCCTAAAATTTTCTGTTGCTATTCTTTGGACACGGTAAAGATCCTAAGCTGGAACCTAGCGGGCCTCCAAAGGAAACTGTGCTCACCTGAGTGGAACGCCCTAGTGGAGGCTCATATGATCTGACTATTTCAGGAGACATGGTCTCTAGAACCGATTTACCGGGTTGGATATATTACGTATTTTGTCCCAGCCAATCTCCCCAGAAATGGCAAAGGTCGGCCATCTGGAGGCTTGCTCATATGGGTTATGCTCTTTGTTTTGAGCATGGTCTGAGGGCCCTGAATGGGAGGACGCTAGGTGATAAACAAGGGGCGAAGACCTTTGACAATGGCCGATATTCTAGTAGGATTGATTATGTCCTATGTAGTTTGCAATTATGGCAACCAGCTCTAGATATGGTGGTCGAGGTTAGAGTTGAGAGCGACCATAACCCCATCTGTGTTGCCCATAGATGGTGGTTTAGTAATCGTTTAATACCTGATGGAATGGTTACGTGCGTGCCTGAGGTAACTCTAACAAATGATATGCGTAGACTCAAGTGGGGGGAGCTCGAGCACAACACCTTGGCCATTGCCGATATAGATATCAAATTAGTTGATTCTATTGTCGAGCTTGAGGGTTTGCTATTCGAAGATCCAAGTAATAATAAAGTCACTGCATGCCATGAGAAGTTGTTTGCCGAAATAGGTTCCCATTTTACGAAGCCCTTGAGGAACAAGAAAAAGGCCCCAACTAAGAAAAATAGATGGTATGACGGTGCTTGTAGGGAATCCAGGTCTAACCTAGTGAAAGCCCTGTCTAGTGGTGCATTGGAGGGTATCCGTTCCGCCAGACTAGCATACAAAAAAACTGTAAGGATGGCCAAAAAAATCTGGGATGAGCAACACTGGCTGGATTTAAAAAGCGCATGCCATACCCGAGATTCCCGGCTATTTTGGAACATTCTTAAGTGGGGCCATGGTGGGCGCCCTGACAACCCCTCCAACCATGTTTCACAGGCAGATTGGGTACAATATTTTGAACCTCAATATGCTTGTAATATTTCATTTAATTTTGCATGGGTGCCAAATTATGTCTTCTATTCCCAGGGTCCCTTTTGTATTCAAGATGCCAGTAGGGCTTTGCGCTCAGTTACCAGTGGTCGTGCCCCCGGCCAGGACAAGGTTCCTTCGGACGTCTTTATTCACAATAAAGGTAACTGGAGCAAGTATATAACCCTATTGGCTAACGCCGTGGCTGAAGGCGCGCCTGTCCCAAAATCTTGGAGGGGGGCAGTTATTATACCTGTATTCAAGAAAGGGGACAGGACGCTCCCGGGAAACTATAGGCCAATTAGCCTCATCGATTCTATTCAGAAGGTGATAGGGAGGATGGTCTTGAACCGTATCCAAGAATGGATGGATGATAATAACATTCTGTCTCCCTTCCAAGCTGGTTTTCGGAAACTAACCAGCACGGTGGACCAAGTCTTCTACTTTGTCCAGCTCCACTGGAAAGTGGTGACATTGGGGAATGGCAGTCTTTATGTAGCTTTTGTAGACTTAAGGGCTGCCTTCGATCTTGTACCACGACACCGGCTGTGGGCAGTTCTAGAGAGGCTAGGTCTCCCTATAGAAATTCTAACTATGGTGATGCGTCTGCATGAGTCTAACTATGCTAGGATTCAGTGGGGAGGGGCGGGAGAGGTTACATCTGAGTTCCCGGTTGAGCGTGGTGTGAGGCAAGGTTGTACTATGGCTCCCACGCTCTTCTCACTTTATATCAATGGGATAGTTGAACTCATGCTCTCTGCCAATACCGACGCTCCAAGGTTGGCTGGTGTTTCCATCCCCATACTATTGTTTGCAGACGATACGCTTATCGTATCTAGAACATCTAATGGTCTGCAAAAAGCCCTTCGCCTGTTTGATGAGTTTTGCCTTGATCATGGTTTAGAGGTTAATGTGGCAAAAACGAAGTTTATGGCCTTCAACCCTCATGGCAGCTTTCAAGGGAAAAGAGTGTTTATGAATGGGCAACCCTTAGAATTAGTGACCAATTTTACATATCTTGGGTTGCAAATCTCAAACAATAATAATTGGCGTAGACATCTGGAAATGGCCTCCTTAAGATTCAAGCAGATAACTGGTGCTTTGACCAGGGAATTTAATAGGTCATTAACGAAACCAATAAGCCCGGTTTTGCAAGTATTCGAAGCAAAGGCCCTAAACTCTGTCCTATATGGGGCGGAACTCTGGGGCTTTGAACAGCTAGCGATTTTAGTAAATGTGGAGCATAAATTCCTGCGCAAAATTACTGGTCTCCCTCAGAGCACTCCTTTGATCCCACTTAGGTATGATCTGGGCAGGAGGTCCATTAAGGATATTGCAAGACTCCGCCCGGTTCTATACTGGCGGAGGCTGTGGACTACTCCTGAACTTTCCCACTATGCCAAGGGCCTGAATGACATTATAAAATCTGATGTTTTTCATAAAATTGGGTGGCTGAAGAACCTACAAGCGTCTTTAAAGGATATGGGTATGGAAGGGTTGTGGATTGACCCAGCCTCTGCCCAGTTTCCATCCAAAAGTTCTCTCAAAATAGCATACTGGGAAAGAATAGATTCCCAGGTACTGAACAAAGCAACTGGGATGTCTGAGAAATTTTTGGAGTTCAAAGATTCCCCCTATTTGGAACTATATTGGGATGTGGTGACTAATGTGGGTGACAGGAAACTTTATTTCCAGTTTAGAGCTGGTTCCTTGCCCCTTAGATTTTTGACTGGAAGGTGGGCCACGAACTCGGAACTGCAATGTCCTGCATGTGGGGCTGCGATGGAATCATCTCCCCACTTTTTGTTTGTTTGCCCGGCATTTGTCATTCCAAGGCGCGTTTGGCTTAGACCAATGTGTAGACTGCTCGGGACAAGGAGCAGCACTGTAGCTTTACGCATTTTGCGCACTAGCTCTCTGACATTTGTTTCTGTTGCTTTGGCAAAATACCTGGGCTGGGCATGGGCATTGAGGAGAAAATTAATTAAGCGCTCCCTTGATGGTCCCTAATGAATTCAGTGTCCGGGTCTTCCCCACTTCTAAGTTGTACTAGGGACAATTCCATTAAAAAAAAAACTTTTTATTTTTCATATCTCAGTCTGCTGTAATGTTTAATGGTTTTTTAACAAGGCTCTCTTAATAAGCTATTTTAAGGTATTTATTGAAATGTATGTTTTTTATTGAAATGTATGTCTTCTATGTTTGTGTCTTTTATGGTTGTATTTTTAAATCGAATAAAGACTGATTGATTGATTGGGTAAATATTGCCCTGAATTGTCGAATAGACCGCAAAAAAATTAATTCCCCTGATATCTTAGGAATTTCCTTAAGAGGTCCCCATATGGGTCCTACCCTCGATCTGTATAATGTTTACGCTAGAGGTACCAAACTTGGCTCAATGTCCTCAACAGTGTCTTCCCTCGAATGGGAACTTAGGAATAACTCAGCTGTAGCCCAAGTCCTGGTTGCGGGAGACTTTAACTGTACTTATGAGCCTCTCACAGCGGTCGATATTTCTGACCCAGGTGAGGATGATGTTAGATGGGGTATTCCTACCCTAACCATCCCCCCGATTAAAAAATGGTCACGAGCAGCGATCCAGCTGAATGCTTTAACGCTAGAGTTTGGCTTAAGAGCTGCCAATGGCCGCACAAACTCTGACCCTATGGGTGCGGTCACATTTAATAGAGATAACCGCACCTCAAGGATTGACTATATTATGCTCGATTTTTTTCTTTGGGGCTTGGTTCAGGATATGGTAGTTTGCCTACTATCGAAAGCGATCATAACTCGCTTTCCTTGTCCCTTAAGAATCCCTGGCCGAATGAAGTGCTTAAACCATCTTCCAGGTCAACAGACACTATTTCTGTCTCCTCCTGCGGGAGACGTCTGAAGTGGAAGATGGTCGCAGGGGATGAAATCAAGCTTAATACCATTAACACAATCCTTATGGCTTCCCAAATCGAACTGGACAATATTGACTTAACTCCTCCCCTCATAGGAAGGACTACATCCATCTTCGAGGGAACTCTTGAGACCATCGGAAATGTTTTCCTTAGAAAAAAGTGTGGGAATGGAAAAAAAATGGTAGCTCGAAATCCTAGGGGCAAGCAGGAGTGGTTCACACCTGCCTGCAGATATGCTAAAACCATTCTGATTCGGGCCATTAAAAGCAAAATCCAAGTAGAGATCCAGGGAGCCAGGAAAAATTATAAGGAAATCCTGGCAAATGCTAGAAAGGAGTGGGACCTACAGTATTGGTGTACCCTAAAAGAGGCTAGCTCTGGAAAGGACCCTAGACGCTTCTGGGAAACAATCAGAACCGGAAGCAGACCGGATAATGAGATTATAATATGTAACATCACCAGCCAGGCGTGGGTCACTCACTTCTCTAAATTATATTCTAACCAAGCCAGTGTTATTGCTTTAACTCCCTCTAATAAAGAACAAGCCTGGTTGCCGGACTGTACCAATCCTGTTGTTCCACCCATGACAGTCGATCAACCCGCTGGCAATCCATGCTTAATTGTACCTCTTATTGCCTGCGGGTCAGAATTGGTAGATTTCGTCTTTTCTACCAAAGAAGTCGAATACGCAATAAGCACCATTAGGCCTCAAAAAGCCGCTGGTCCCGATGGCATTCCCGGGGACTTGCTGCGCTCCGACATTCTGAAATGGGGATAATTGATCCATACTCTCCTTAATGCTATTAGCAGGGGTGCACCCATTCCCGCATCATGGAAGGGCGCGGAGGTTGTGCCTATCTTTAAGAAAGGGGTTAGGGACGATCCATCCAATTATAGACCCATAAGTTTGCTCGATGTAACCCAAAAGGTGGTTGGCAAGGTCCTGTTGGTCAGACTACTCCAATGGATCGACGAAAACAGTATCCTTTCCGACCTCCAGGCGGGTTTTAGAGTAGGTACTGGCACAATTGAACAAGCCTTTAGGTTGCTGCTCGTATACTGGAAGGTGGTGGTCTTGGCCAAGGGCAGTCTTTATCTCACTTTTAGCGACCTGAAGAATGCCTTTGACCTAGTACAGAGAGCGACTCTTTGGAGAGTGCTCACTGATTTGGGGGTACCGCATTATTTATTATCCCTAATCGTAAGGATGCATGAAAACACCTATGCGCAGATTAGATGGGGCAGGGAGGGAGAAAAAACTGACAGAATTCCGGTGGAGAGAGGGGTCCGCCAGGGCTGTGTGCTGGCTCCCACCCTGTTCTCTCTTTATGTTAATGGTGTGGTTGAGTACCTGCTGAAAGACCCCTCAGACGAACCATCCCTGGCGAGGGAACGTATCCCCACCCTTCTCTTCGCGGATGATACACTCTTACTCTCCAAATCCCCAATGGGCCTCCAAAAAATTATTAAATAACTTTCAGTCTTTTTGTGCAGAAAGGGGCCTAGTAATTAATACGGACAAGATGAAATTCCTCGTGATGAACCCACCCAAGAAACCTGTGCGTCCTCCGAGCTTGAATGCTGTACCCCTAGAGAGGGTGAATGTGTTCGATTATCTCGGCATTCGCCTTACACACAATATGCTCTGGGCCCCCCATTTATGCAAAATGTTGCTAGCACACAAAAGGGTGACAGGGGCTCTCCTAAAGGAGCAGCGCTCTTGCGCAATTAGACCCATAGCCCCTGTTATGGAAATTTATACAGCAAGGGAAGTCAGCGCTGCTCTCTATGGGGCAGAGCTATGGTGCTCATGTAACTCTAGTGAGTTGGCAAGATCTGAGAGAAAGTTTTGTAGGGCTATTATGTCACTTCCTCAGAGTACTCCCACGACCCCACTGTTGCTTGATTTGGGTTGCCGTCCAATTGATGAGTTGGCGAAATTTCGCCCTTTACTGTTATGGGCTCGGTTGTGGCGTGTCCCGGAATTAGCCAAAATCGCCAAAGGCCTCTCTGAAGTCATGTCACTTCCCGGGTGGTATAAGATTAAATGGTACAAAGATATGAAAACCCTCCTTTGCAATCTAGGTCTAAGCTCTGCATGGGAAAGCAGGTCTTCCCCACCGAAAGCCACACTTAAAATTTTATATTGGAACTGGATTGCATCCCAACAGAACTCTAGCTGCATATTATGTAGACTCACGGAGGATTTTCTGAATTTCAAAGACCTCCCCTTCCGGGAATTATATTTAGATATTATAGAGAGACCATTTGATAGGACACTTTATTTTAAATTCAGGACCGGGAATCTCCCACTCCATGCTTTTACATCTGGATGGAACCTTCCTGCACAGACGACAGAATTTTGTCCCTTCTGTATATCTAGAAGGGAGACTGTAGCACACTTCCTATTTGAATGCCAAGCGTATACACTCCCAAGAAGTAGATGGCTTAAACACTTATGCCGCTCACTAGGTACTAGGCAGCATGTTGAGGCGCTACGCATTCTAAGGTCTGATTCCCGGTCATTGTACGCTTGTGCCCTTTCTAAATTTTTATCTTGGGCATGGCGCATTAGAATTATTAGGCTTAAAATAATTGTTTAATACGCTTTTAAAAAAACTTATTTATGATACCTTCCATTTTTATTGTAAAAAATTACTTTTAAGCTAAAATGAATTATTGTTTTTATTGTAATGCTTTTATGATATCTTTTTATCGAAATAAAGCCTTTGATTGATTGATTGTTACAATAAATTAGTTGATAATAAAATGCATGATTGAACTCTGGATCACAAGTTAGTACTGGTTGCCATTCCAGAACCACTTCAAGTTTTAAATGCTTATGATTGAATTTGTATCCAAAGTGTACTTCCATGTCAGGCTATAGTCCATATGTGGGTAAAGACAGGCAAGTTACCACCAACAGAGCTGCAGAGAGGTCTAAAAGGTAGAGTAGTTTACTGGATTACTAGTGTTTTTTCAAAATGTTCAGTAGTATGCTCAATAATTTTTAATGGTAATGATAGGACTATTAGAGGAAGAGGATGTGAATCTCATTGAATTATCTGGCTTAAGTTATAAATGGAATCATAATTGTGAACATTGTGAATTCACCTCTGGCACTGAAATTGATTTGGAACGTTTCCTCTACTTGACGTTACCAGATTGCAAATTTGTGGCCTTTGAAAATTTAACCCAAAACACGCAGCAAGCTTTGACCTGTCCAAACTGCAGATTAGAACATAGGTGCATGTTGTTAGTACATACATATGGGAAATATGTCATAGTCATGCTACAATGATGCAGAGTGGATGGTACTAAATTAAAAACTGAAATTACAGACTTTGCAGCTGGACAAATTTCCATTTCAAAAAGACGTTTCACAACTAGAGAAAACGTATTTCATGAAAGAATTGATATAACCTCTACACACTACACAATGTATTAAAGATGTCAAAGAAGATGGACAGAGTGCAATGGCATAGAAATGTTACTCAAATAAAGACTACGTAAAAAGTTACAAACCTATTATCTGCTACTTCTAGAACTGAAGTTCAAAGCACAAATTAGGGTAACATCATGTGGTATTGTGTTGAAATGTACATGAATTATGAGTTTCTGAGATATTATTCATCCTATTAGTGGTATTGTCTACAGCAAGTTGTTAGAAATGAAAGACTCTTTTTAACTGGAGAAAATGAATTTGTAAAACATTACAGGACTATCTTCTGTTACTACAGATAAAAACTAAGCAGAGGTACTATAATATCATCAGCCTTAAGTTGCATCTTAGAAGTCTCTTCTCCACTTCACCATTGTATCTTGTTTTAGTTGCCTAATATTACAAATTAAATCCTATACATTTTTCTTTGTTTTCATTTTTCACAGTGCTTGATTTGCAGCAATAAAAAAAGAATAAAAATGAACAAGTACGGTTTTTCACATTCTGCAAAATTACATCCACAGATTGCTCTTCGGCTGTTACGATGGTGTTACACTCCATGCATAAGGTGGCAAAACGCTTTAGTTCTGGTGACATTTCATTGCATCTTCGCTCCACTTAAGCTGGAACTTTGTTGTCAGGAGCTGGGGCTGGGGCTCTGGAGGCTCATGATCCCTTTCCTTTTTTCTCTGTGCAATTTTGAGTTGCTTCTTGTGGTATGTTTTCAAGTGGTACAAAATACCACATGAATATTCTTTTGCCATACCCTGAGATAATGTCTTCTCACATATGCTACACTTTACCAGTTTAGCTGTAAAACTGCATAAACCAATTAAATGTCTTTGTATGATAGTTATGTTCTATTGGTAAGTTCTGATGTTGAACGTTTTTTAAAATGTTTTTTAGAAATGTGATTTTAAAGTACAATTAAGCCACTACGTTACTAAACAGCTAGACACAAACTTTGGTAAAACAAGACTATATATCTGTTTCACACTTTGTAATTTGTGTTTGTGACTTCTGCCATCATCGTGACCTCCGGTGTTGTTTTGGAGTGATCTTTCAAGCCCCTGCTTGACAGATCACCCCGAAACTGTTAATGCACAACTAGAATGACCCTCACACTTTTTTTTGTGGGAAAATTTTCATAAGGACTTGTCACATGTCACCAACGATATAGGCATATCAAAAAATGTTTTCCTGGTGGAAACTAGGTCCTATCTATAACTACCTTCTGGTATATAGATAACCGTTACATCACACAATCGTGTAATTTTTTCCCCGTAACTCTTACCAAATTTACCAAGGCAGCAGTTTCAGGTGCACTTTATATATGGATCCTGACAATTGTGGTACTCATGGCAATAACAAACTTCTCTATGTCTCCTTACTTCGTCTTTGGCACGTATTATGTTGCCATCACGTAATGTTGGACATTTATTCACTTGTATTTTATTCAGTGGCTTCACTTTTAGTATACTCCTACATATTTATAAATAGCACCTAATTTAATTTTGTTGTGTTTTTAACAACTGTTAAATATATGTTTATTTTGTTGGTAGGTGCTTTTTCTCAAGAGCACATTTGAAATTGTATTTCTTCTATGTCCTTTAAAGCAGTGACGGCTGCTGTGACAACCAATGTACTCTGTGCCACGTACATGTAGATAAAAGTAATACACTGCAGAGATACCAGATGTAGTGAAGAAGGCGGTCTCATCCGACGAAACGCGTCTAGGCGATCTTATGGAATGAATACTTCTCTTTGACAGAACGTCCCACGGTTTCAGTGCCTGCTTTATATACCTGGAATCAGGATTGGTACTATATATATATATATATATATATATATATATATTCCGACAACGCTGTAATTCCTCCTTTTCCGAATCCCCAGCAACCACGGACACCAATTGAGCTTCAAAACGATCTTTTTAATGAGAGCAAATTAGGCAAACAATACTCTACGCGTTTCGGGATCACACTCCCTTGATCACGAGTAAAGCAAAGTGAAACAGGAAGTGCAATAAATAGTCATGTGATTATTTTGATAAACAACGAAAACAGACTCTTAGGCTACTCGTTACTTTCACGAGGCCATTTTTTTCTTGAAAGCAACTTTAACAAGTTAACAATGACAGTGCATTTCGGGCGACTGAGTGACACGTTTGTTGTGATCTGACCATTCATTGCAATGTATGCTAGTCAGTGACTATTCCAGTCCATACAAGTGTATGCATTTCACCCAATTCCGATTCGCTCGTGATTGTTTCAAAACATTCACTGCTCCAGCCCAAGTGGGCATTATATGCAAACGTTCAAATAACTGGTTTGAACGACAATTACTTCTACTTGACATTTAAATCCATATAAATGTATTTCACTAAATTCCGATTCGCTCGTGATTTTTTTCAACCCATTCTCTACTCCAGCCCTAGTGGGCATTGTATACAAATGTCCAAATTACTTTTACGAACGATAGTTAATTATACTTGATAGTCTAGTCACATATATGCATCTTCAGTCAACACTTCTTGCCCCAGTGGGCTTATCAGAGATACTCAATCTTCCATATGTCACCCGAATAGGACAGAGTGTGCATCTACAAGAAAAAACAAATAAATCAATCAACAATTGATCCAAAAAATTAAAGTAAGACTATACTTCCTGAAACTATGCAGTTTTAAAATTCATAAAAACATTTTAAGCAATGACATTTAAACACGAGTTGCTGACTCTTGTTTAAAAAAATGCTGACCTGTGAAGATTCAAAACATAAACTTGTTCAATTCATCCCAAGTGCACTGCTAACTCTTCGTCACAGTTATGGCCTATCGGAGCCAAAGTACCATATTGGATTATAAGTTTTGACTCCAATCGTCTGAGGTCCTGTACTCTATTTCCTCCCCTCTCATTCATCCTTATTGTGTCAAGGACACAAAAACTCAGTAAATCACTGTTTTGATTGTGATGACTCAGGAAATGTCGTGCAACAGGGTATTGTTTATCGCCATGCTTGATGGCGCGAAGGTGTTCTAAAATTCTAATCTTGGCCTTATGTATGGTGCTGCCAATGTAGGCTTTTTTACAAGGACAAAACAGGGCATAGACGGCATAATCTGTGTTGCATGATGTATGTTTTAAAATCTTGTGGGGCTTGTTGTTTGGAGAAAGGATGCATTCCTTGCAGTTTTTGCTGTGTTTGCACGCCTTACACTTTCTGCAAGTGTAAAAGCCTTGTACCCCTAGAGTGTTGGTCTGTGTGGGTTCAATGGTTCTGCAGAGTGTATCCTTTAATGATTTCGCCTTTCTATATGTAATTTGTGGAAACATTTCCACACTTTTTGAAAGGTCACTGTCAGTGTGTAACACTGGCCAAAAAGTATTGAGACTCTTGCGCAGATCCCTGGCTTGATTGTTAAAGGACGTAATGAACCTTATTTTCTCTGTTTCATCATCTTTTATTTCTTTTTCAGTCAGTAATGATTCTCTTGATCTTTTAGCTACTTCTATCTTTGCTTTGTTCACAGTGGTCTCTGAATACCCTCTTTCCAGAAATCTCAGAGTCATAACTCCTTCTTCCTTTACGTAATCCTCCGGGGAGCTACAATTGCGCTTGGCTCGCAAGAGTTCTCCCAAAGGGATACTGTCTAGCAGAGGTTTCGGGTGACAGCTGCGTGCATGCAAAAGGCTGTTTCCAGCCGTTTTCTTCCTAAAAAGGCAGCTTTTCAATTTGTCATTCTGGATGGTAAGGGAAAGATCAAGAAACTCAATGGTACTCCGTGACCATTGACTTGTAAACTGAAGATTGTAGATGTTGTCATTAAGGCTTTCTACAAACATGTTAGCTTCGGTCTCACTGCCATTCCAGATACATAGGATGTCGTCAATGTACCTCACCCACTTCACTATTTTATTTTTAAAAGCATCATGTTCTTTAACAACCTTTTCCTCCCAGTACCCCAAATAGAGACAAGCAAAGCAAGGAGCAAAGCAAGTCCCCATTGAAGTACCGAGAGATTGTTTGTAAATTTTGCCGTCAAAAGTGAAGAAGTTTTGTGTTAGACAGGAAGTCATCATTTCAGTAAGCATCTGAGTGTGCCTGAGGTATGAGATGGATCTCTCATTAAGATAATGTTTGCATGCTGCAAGTCCCAACTCATGTGGTATACACGTGTAGAGACTTGCAACATCCAAGGATAGGAGCGAAAATTCACTCTTCCACTCCAAATTCTCTATTACTTTCAGAAAATGACCTGTGTCCTTGATGTACGATGGGAGCTTGGTGACAAAGGGTTGCAAGAAAAAATCAACATATTTGGAAGTGTTTTCCATACAGCTACCTCTAGAAGAAACGATCGGTCTCCCTGGGGGGTCTGTTGGGTTCTTATGGATCTTCGGTAAAAGGTATAGAGCTGGTAATTGCTGCGGACCACCATCACAAGTGAGTAGGGGGAGGGCTAACGGTAGCGAGTTCGCTACCTTTGCGGTTTTTGATATATATATATATATATATATATATTACCTACTGGCGGTCGCCAGTAGGTAGTTATAGTTAGGACCCTGTTTCCATAGGAAATCCGCAACATTCTATTTTGAATAACTTTGGCGCCGGTCGACGAATCCTCACGAATTTCTCAAAATAGGTGGGGCGCTACGCTCCGCTCCTACCCTGAAAGTCTCGGGGGGATTCGTCAAGCGGGGGCTGAGATAAAAGGGGGGTCCCAAAACGCATTTTTCCCATGCATTTTTCCATAGGACCTTTAGACAGGGCTACAGCCCGAACGGCTGAACAGAATTACTAGAAATTTGGCAGAGAGGTAGTCCTCAGGTCAAGGAAGTGCGTTTTGTAGGTTTGGTGTAAATCTGTTCAGTAGATTCTGAGAAAATAGCCTTTAAATCAATATATATATCTGAGCCAGCTTACGGTACGCTTACCGTAAGCTTACCGTACGCGTACGGTGGCGTGCGCGAGCGCGATTCTGATTGGCTGTTACATCTAAGTTAACATTCGAATCGGTCGAAACCAGGAAGCGGCGGCCGCCATTTTCTCTCTCGCACTCTGAGGGGGGGGCTGTAAACAAAGGCAAAAAACATATAAAGGGGCTGTTTAGACAGCGCCCATGCACATAGCCATGTTAGTTGAGTCCTCAAAGATCCCCCAAGGCCAAAAACGGTAAATTTTTATTTTTTGAAAATTTCGCCGATTACGCTTACCGTACGCGTACGGTGCGCTTACGCTAAAAATTTTAATAAAAAAAAAAAAACACTCTCTGTGCATGGCATATTATTGTCATCACTTACAAATTAAATTTAACAGATTACCTATCACAAGGAAGCGCATAATATGTCCTCCATGTGCGCACGGTGCGTAACGTGGGCACGCGGTGCGCGTAGCGCACTGCGTGCCCACCTTGCGTGTACGGCACTAACTGCGTAAAAATTATCCATACTCTCCCCACCCCGTGTGCAAATGGTGCCCGAAGTGCACCATTTGTACATGGCATTTCAAACAACAGAAAAATTAAAAGATTACCTTTCACAACGAAGCGCATAATATGTCCTCCATGTGCTCACGGTGCGCGAAGCGCATCGTGCGTACATGGCCCATCTAGCGTAACGTGGGCACGCGGTGTGCTATGCGCACCGCGTGCCCACCGTGCGTGCATGGCACTAACTGCGTAAAGTGGGTGCGCGGTGCGCGAAGCGCACCGTGTGCTCACTGTGCGCGCACGGTGCGCGAAGCGCACCGTGCGCGCACGGAACGAACTGCGTTAAATGGGCGTGCACGCCACGAATGGCGTAAAGTAACTTAGCATTTAAAAAAACGTACAAATTCACTGAAAAAACCATAGGTTTCACACACGTTATGGTTAGGAATTAGCATTTAAAAAACCTTGCAAATTCACTGAAAAAACCATAGGTTTCAGACATGTTATAGTTAGCGGAAATTTTACTGATAAAAAACCAATGAAATTCCCCCGTTATAATTAGTGCAGGCAACTATAACTCACGCGACTGCAATCTTCTGCTGATGACATATGTGTCTTTATGAAAAAAAAATATTTGTAATATATGTATAGCTAAAAATTTATGGAAGAAGACATGGGCAAATAAGTGTCTAAATACAGTATTAGCATCAGCAGAGGATTGCGGTCGCGTGAGTTATAGTTGCCTGCACTAACTATAACGGGGGAATTTCATTGGTTTTTTATCAGTAAAATTTCCGCTAACTATAACATGTCTGAAACCTATGGTTTTTTCAGTGAATATATATATATATATATATGTAGGTAGTTATAGTTAGGACCTATTTTCCATAGGAAATCCGCAACATTCTATTCCCAATAAGTCTGCCGCCGGTTGACGAATCTTCGCAAAATGTTCCAAACTTTTGGCCAGCTCCGGTCCGCTCCTATCTTGTGGTGATTTGTCAAGCGGGGGCCGAGAAAAAAGGGGGGTCCCAAAACGCATTTTCCCCATGCAATTTCCCATAGGACCTGTTGACGCAGCTACAGCCCGAACTGCTGAACGGAATTACACCAAATTTGGCAAAGAGGTAGTCCTCAGTTCAGACTTGTGCCTTTTGCATAAATGGTGTAAATCCGTTCAGTAGTTCCTGAGAAAATTAGACTAAAAAGACAGATATATCTATGGCCTCGGAGGATCTGCGCACCCTATGCTCACCCTAAGCGGACCCTCCCCTAGCTGAGCGCGCACCCTCCCAATCATGCACTGAATGCTAATTGGCTGTCAAGTGTCTGTCTACATTCGAAACCAGGAACTGTTGGCAGCCATTTTGTGCCTCGGTAGAAGCGAGGCTGATTAAGTAAGGTAAATAAGTGTGTGAAAGATGTAAAGGGGGCAGGGTAGAAATACTCTGACCCTCTAGTGTTGCTTAGGGGGTCCCAGAAGGACCCCCTGGGGCCCCCTTTTAAAAAAAAAATAACGGCGAAATGCGCGCAGGGTGCGCGGTTCCTAACGCGTTGGGTGCGCGGATCCCAAAAAATGGAAAATAAAGATAAAAAATAAAGTTTTGAAAATATAGTTTAATTTTATTTTTCAAAAATATAAAAATATATTTTAAAACATTAACAATTTTTTTTACAAAAACCAATAAAACCAAA
The DNA here is from genome assembly GCF_964204655.1 of Triturus cristatus. Lineage (NCBI taxonomy): Eukaryota > Metazoa > Chordata > Amphibia > Caudata > Salamandridae > Triturus > Triturus cristatus. Next base: position 905,777,509 of record NC_140590.1, on the reverse strand, counting down.
TGATATTTTTTAATTTTTAAAAGAATTAATTGAAAAAATAAGTTTAAAAAAAGGCGATAAAAAAGTATTTAAAAAAACATAATTAAAGGAATTGACACACTGAAATGGAAAAATTTAGAAATTCAATGAAAATCATTATACATCATAGCTTTAGAGATAAATTATAGATAGGAATTAGCATTTAAAAAACCTTTGAAATTCACTGAAAAAACCATAGGTTTCATGCACGTTATAGTTAGGAATTGGCATTTAAAAAACCTTAGAAATTCACTGCAAAAACCATAGGTTTCAGGGGTGTTATAGTTAGCTGGACATTTCCCTCATACAAACCCTTGAAATTCCCCCGTTATAGTTAGTTCACCTAACTATAACTCGTGCCCCCGCAATGCACTGCTGATGATGTCACATATTACATCATTCATGACATGGTCAGTGACATCACTGATGACATCACTGATGTCATGTCAAATGACATCACAGATGACATCACTGATGTCATCATCCTTGTGACAATCTGATGCACATTCTCACACCCTAATATAACCTTTGATACACCAACTCTAAAAAACAGAATACCATTTTTGAAACCAATGACACACCAATACCAGATACGACATATCAAGTCACTGGTTCTTAGGGCTACACACAGATCCACTCATTCACCCATACAATCACTCATACATGCTGTCACTCATCAATACAACACTATCATATACACTCATATACCTACACAGACACTCACACACCAGCACTCATCCAGATTTACTCACACAGCTAGTCGGTCATGCAAAGAATCAATCTCACTTCCATTTACTGACCTATACAGTTATACACACATCACTTATTCAAACAGAATGAAATGCATAATTACTCTCTTATACAATCACTGATACAAGTACACACTCATCCATACATCCACTCTCACAATCACTGACTCTCACATATAGTCATTTATATACTCCAACTCTCACATACACTGCCTTTTACATATGTAGTTACTTGGACATGTACCACTGAGACGTCCATTCACTCACCAACACACCCATACACACACTCACCCACCCATACAAGTGTTTCCACATGCACTCTTGAACCCATACACACAGTGAATCAACCACTCAAATATCTATGCACAGTCTCACACACCTCCCACCCACCCACACACACACACCCAGGCACCCATACAAATACTCAGGCAACCAATTGATAACCCATATAGAAACTCATGTAGCTACTGACCATCCCATGCAGCAGATTGTACAACAACAGGCAGACTGGTACAGACATTTACACAGTTTAGTCACTAACCCATGCATTCAGTAAGACACATGTAATCACTCACTTAAACAGTCAGTCACGCACCTACTAAATCATCCATTCAGACACTTATACACCCACTCATTCTTCAATACACCTTGGCATATATAAAATACATATTTAAACGTTAAAGAAAAACACAGTCACTGGATGATGTCATCAGTGATGTCATCAGTGATGTCATTTGAGATATCATCAGTGATGTCACTGACCATGTCATGAATGATGTAATATGTGACATCATCAGCAGTGCATTGCGGGGTCGCAAGTTATAGTTAGCTGAACTAACTATAACGGGGGAATTTCTAGGGTTTTGTACGAGGGAAATGTGCAGCTAACTATAACACCCCTGAAACCTACGGTTTTTTCAGTGAATATATATATATATATATATATATATATATATATATATATATATATATATATACACCCCAAATGTAAAGCTTGCAACTATCGCCGCAATATGGTGGATATAACAACTATCCAAGGTTTTAAGAAACCCATCAAAGAGAGCATCACATGTGAAACTACACATGTGATTTATCTGCTGGAGTGTGGATGCGGTCAACGCTATGTTGGAAGTATTGTGAACAAATTAAAACTACGCATCATCCAGCATTAGCGGGCTGTGACCAACTAGAACTTTACGTATGTGATGCCCAAGCATATTTGGAAAGAGCATGAAGGCATTCTAGACAAAAACAAAATTTTTTACTCTGGCATTAAACATATCCTGGTAAAGATCAGAGGAGGAGATAGAGAATTGGCCCTGAGGCGCGCAGAATCGAGCTGGATGGTGACTCTGGGTGCAGAAAATCCATGGGGCCCTAATACGGACGCTGAACTATATACCTTTCTGTAAGACATCTGAAATGACTCTGGGAATATTGGATCAGGGGAGGAAGATATTTTTAGATTCTGATTTAGATAAGTCTTTTTGTGTTTGTATTTTTATCTTCTTCCCACATTCAAATTTAAATAAACATTTAAATGTAATAATCCGTGGCTAATAACCCATAGAAGCAGTTGGAGTCTCGCTTCTCTGCCATGGACATGATTTCTTAATTGCAATTTTGAATCTATGATCTGGCTTTTAATGGAATGTATGTTGCAATATGAAAAGTATCTTAATTGTGTTTTAACATGTGCACAAGCCACTTTCTCCTTAATAGCACATAATTGCATTAAGCACTTTATCAATGAATGAGCAATTCTGGGGGAGAGGATAACATGGTATAAACCAGATGCCGGCCTTTATATCTTTGGTATCAATGTATTTTCATCAAGATGGTTAGTCTAGTATGAGCATAAGCCACCTTTCCGTTGTCCTTTCAGGATGAGAATTACTCTCTCTACAGCACTTTATACATATAGATTCAATGTTGATGAATATCACCGAGAGGAACTTTTCCCCGGTTTTCCTATACGTTACAGGAAATATGCACAATGCACTTTGTTTAGAATGTTTACGTAAGCATGAGTCACTTTTCTCCCTCATGAGCAGTTAACTGCACCTTAAACCCTCCTTTCTTTCTGTAAATATGCAGATTTATGACGAAGTTAGCTAGGAGTTTTTCTGTACTTTACAGGAAATATGCACAGTGCACTTTAACATATCATAAGTATGTACTTAATATGCATCAAGCATATCTGACCATGAGTCTGAACAAACCTGACAATTTGTGCACTTAAATATATTCTGAGTATGTACTTAATATACATCCAGTATTTCTGGCCAAGAGTGCGAACAAACCTGATGTTTAGTGCACTTTAACTTATCTTGAGTATGTACTTAATATATATTCAATATTTTTAGCCATGAGTGTAAGTAAACCTGATGATTTATGGTATTATATCCAATTTTGGACATCCAATACCGGTGTAATTTGCAGTATTTCCTCTCCCTTGTTATGCCTTGACCCATTTTTAGATCCAGGATAAAATATTGGCTTATTGAAACATTTGACACAACTACCATCTTGAGGGATGTTTGCTTAAAGCACAGTCACAGTGGAGTTATTCTGTTCAGAGGTAGTGATGAATACTTCACCCCCAAAATAATTTACTTCAAATTCTGGGGTCACCCATCTAATTTTGTTACTGAGGAACTTCGATTTTCGATCACGATCGAATCGACCCGCCATTTTGTGGCCCGCCGCCATTTTGTGTTGCCATCACTCAGGCGGCACGGCGAACAAAGTCTATTCTGCTTTTTCTGTAGCCTGGTGTCGAAATACGCCTTCGGCCTCTATTTGCAAAGCTGGTGTTAGAACTGGCCGAGTACACTAATCCCTGTCTGGCTTTTCTAATCCCTGTCTCAACTATCTGTTGGCTCACACTATTCTTTCCTGACCTTATCTTATCGACGGGCCTTCACTGTCTCCTGCTAGCATTATCTAATTTCACGACTGTCCTCCAACACACACAAACGTATCTCGCCACCTGCAAGTTAGCTATGAATCTGTTAATAAATTAGTTTGAGGATGGGGTGACAAACATAGTTGGAGGAGAGGTCTCCGACACTTCTGTTTTCAAACCTTTCTTATTGGTTCCGCCTTGTTTTCCAACTTTCCTTATTGGCTCTTTCTTGTATGCTCTGAGAGTGCATTTTATTAATCATTGTGTTATTGTATGGTATTTAACCTGATGCAATCACACTGTGAATTTACTCCAACTGATCAAAGACTGGTCAATATCAACACACGTAGATGGAATATTGTGAAGAAGCTATTGAGGGAAAATATTAACTTCACCACTAGGTGAGTAAGGAAGCAATTCCTTTTGGTTTAGGTACCTTCACACACCCTAGTGGTGTCATGCTTCATCATCGGGTTACCCCGACGCCTAGAAGTCGGGGTGGGCTCAACCACAGTGTTGGGAGCTCTTTGAAGATATTGTAGACCAGGGGGGCTAGAAAATTAAAAAACCTCAGACAGATCCCCAGTATCCCTTTATTATCGGGTCTGTCTGGGATACTAAAATTATTTAAATTAGGGTCTCTATAGGATTGTTATGGTCCTATGACCCTAGTGCCAACATGTTTCAGTCCATATGTGGCCGTGAAGGTCCAGGACTTTCTTCAGGGCAAACAGAAGGCCACCCTGGGTAACAGAGGAAGGAATTCCCTAACCTGTTTTTCGTAGCAAGGGCAGAGTAGCTGCTCCTTGTTTGAGCGACTGATTAATTAATGAGATTATTGGTCAGCGCAGGAATCTGTGGTTGACTGTAACTTCTGGGCAGACGTGTTTCAGCATGTGGGCTTTCTTCAGTGGCGGTTACATAGGCAGGACCTCACACATGGGGGCCGTTTTGAATCCTGCTGAAGCCCCTCTCTTTGGGGCCTCGTCACGACCTCTCCTCCACCTCACAGTTGTATTCCATCCTGTGTTGCCGATCTGGACTGCTGCATGCCGGTAAGTGAAGTCCATTGTGGATTCCCATTTAGTAAGTAGGAGATCCAAAACACCAAGTGGTGTCCCAACATTGTGGTTCTTGGCCCTCACTCTGCCGCAGTCATCTGGTATGATGTAGATGCTGACACCACTTTTCTCTGCCTCGCAGGTAATACCGCTCCTCTCTACCCGAGCAGTGATGGCGCACCCTGTGGTGATGAATCTGCATGGGGGGGGCAATGCGCATGTAGTTTTATAGTTATATATATATATATATATATATATATATTTTTTTCTTATTTTTTTCACTGAAGAACAAAGTTTACAAGGACGTGTAGGGAAATATATATTTTTTAAAACCTTGGCCATTCACTAAAAAAACAAAGGTTACAAGGATTTTGTAGTTAGTCTCAGATTTCACTAATCCAAAACCATTGAAATTCAGCAGGTATAGTTACCTGAGCTAACTATAATATATGCCCCCGCAATCCACTGCTTATGACCTCACATATTATGTCACTCATGACATGGTCAGTGACATCACTGATGACATCTCAAATGAAGAAGTATTTTCAAGAGTCTATTCCTAAAGCATGATCAATGCAAATGTACAATGCTGCCACACCCATGGTGACAAGTAAAAAATGTCCTTCCCACAGAAATCGATTTTTTGGATGTTTCGGTTGACATCTTTCACAGCCATCACCCACAGAACCTTAAATAGAGCATTCCCTATGGGGAATTACTACGAGTCAGGCGTAACTGCAACACAGATATCATGTATGCAGAGAAAAAGAGCAGCATGTTTCACAGGTTCAGAGCTAGATATTTTCCAGCTAGAGTTCTTGGAGCAGCCAGTCTGAAGGCATCAAAAGTCACACGGGACACCTTACTCAATAAAAGGAAGAGGAAGGAAGATTCAGTTAGACTCATTATAACATACAACAATCAGAGCCATGCCATAGAAAGGTAGTTGCCCGACACTGGCATCTAGTCAAAAGTGATCCTGTAATAGGCAAGAAGGTTAGCCGATTTCCTCATGTCACATACCGTAAAACTAAACCCTTACTTGATATCATGATACACAACTACATAGGCACATACATCAAAAAAGAGGGGTGGCTACAGAACGAAAAGGGATTCTATAAGTGCAGTAGATGCAAGGCCTGTAGGAAAAGCAGCAACATAAAAAAAACCTGACACAGGTGAACAGATGCAAATTAACAAATCTATGACCTGCGGAAGTGATTTTTGCATCTATGTCCTTACATGTTCATGTGGTCTCAGGCGTGTTTGCTGCACTATTTGCCCACTAAAAAAGAGAATCCTGGAACACCAAAGGGCAATAAAGAATCTAGATGTTTCTTACCCTGTCGTGAGACATTGGACTTAAATGCACCCAAAAATGCTGACCTTCTTGTATTTTTTGCCATTGAGAGGCTCGAGAGAAATATCATAGGTGGCAACAAGGAGAGACAACTACCGCAGAAAGAATCTGACTATATCATTCTGCTTGGTAGCCAGTTCCCTCGAGGACTGAATGAGATTGAGGAGCTTCATTTACACATTGGCTGATGTGGTGCTTTACTGAAGTTCTTGTTCACTTTGCTTCCCCTGACGTTTTTGTCTCTGTACTATGGTCTTTTCTTCTTTTCATCCCTTTGTATACTAGGGGGCAGATTTACAAGCCCCTTGCGCCACTTTTGCGTCATTTTTATCATGGGAAAAGTGAGGCAAAAGTGGCGCAAGGGGCTTGTAAATCTGCCCCTAGGTACTTTGCCTTTGCTATACTATCAAATAAGCTTGTTTATTCTGAAATGTTAACCCTTCTTGATCTTTTCATGGTGGCTCTAGAGATAAAAACGATGTTGTTAGATGTGGTGCCTTCTATTACTTAGACCTTGATAGATGGGCAGCATCACCCTAGAGCTTACCTTTGAGCTCAAACGTATAAGCTGATCTTGTGCTGCTCTGTATTTTGTGTTGTTTTGCTTTTCTGATTTTCACTGAGAACGATTTGCTTTAACCACAAGCTGGTTAGCAGCAAGGTTTCTTATATAGTCCAGAGAGGGAATTTAGAAACATTTTAAAAATTGCTTTGAATTGGGAATTTTAATATGCAACATCAAATATAGGAATGTTATTGTTTTAAATGAATGGTTTGATTTTCTTTTGTTACTGTATCACGTGGGCCAGCTAGCCAAAATCTGCGTTTTCTTTGATTTGCACCAAGAGGGATTTGCATTATAATATTCTTTCTTGTGCAGAGTATTGGCTTATATCGTCTTAAAATTATTTTACTCTTTTACGTTATTTATGACTATTCAGGCACTTGTCAAAAATGCGTCCTTGGTCTGCATTTCAATGCAATAATCATTTTTTTCCAATTTGGATCACTCCATTTGCCTTACAATTATTTTTGGCTGTTTAAATTTGGCATTTGAGTTTTGCAAATTGCTAATTCATAAACAAGCAATTATCAAGTATCAATTTCACAAAATGCATTATTTGTGTTTATTAAAAAAAATATTTTTTTTGATAATGTTTCCTCTCTCGCTCAGACAAATGTTGTTAGTTTGTCTTATATGTTGCACATTTTGTAAAACAATTTTTAAGGGCGATAGGGCCCAATACGTGAACAAGGCCATGATAAAGGCCTCTTTAGGTTGAAATGCGTTGCCGAATAAATTTCATTCAAAACTGAAGCATTGTGTGTGGACTTTCCTTGTCTCAGCGATACATGAAATTTGCTTTTTACATTTAATAAACGGGACTTGCACCCACAGTTCCGCACCAGCCCCAAGAGGAGGATGTGGCCATGTTTTGTTTTCTGGGACACACGTGAAAGGATTTATATATATATATATATATATATATATATATATATATATATATATATATATATATATATATATATATATATATATATATATATATGTATATTACCTACTGGCGGTCGCCAGTAGGTAGTTATAGTTAGGACCACGTTTCCATAGGAAAACCTCAACATTCTATTTTGAATAACTTTGGCGCCGGTCGACGAATCCTCGCGAATTTCTCAAAATAGGTGGGGCGCTACGCTCCGCTCCTACCCTGAAAGTCTCGGGGGGATCCGTCAAGCGGGGGCTGAGATAAAAGGGGGGTCCCAAAACGCGTTTTTCCCATGCATTTTTCCATAGGACCTTTAGAACGAGCTACAGCCCGAACGGCTGAACAGAATTACTCAAAATTTGGCAGAGAGGTAGTCCCTAGGTCAAGGAAGTGCCTTTTGTAGGTTTGGTGTAAATCTGTTCAGTAGATTCTGAGAAAATAGCCTTTAAATCAATATATATATCTGAGCCCGCTTACGGTACGCTTACCGTACGCTTACGGTAAGCGTACGGTGGCGTGCGCGAGCGCGATTCTGATTGGCTCTTAGATCTTAGTAAACATTCGAATCGGCCGAAACCAGGAAGCGGCGGCCGCCATTTTGTGTATTTCACTCTGAAAAAAAAGAGTGAAAACAAGGAAAGGGGGCAATGAGGAGAGTTACAGACCCCCTAACATTTGTAAGGGGGTCAAAGAAGGACAGAAAAGTACAAAAAAAACATTTATTGATTTTAAAAAAAATCACGGGGTACGCGTACGGTAAGCTTACGGTAAGCGTACGGTAAAAAAAAAAATAAAAAAAAAAATAAATGAAAAGCAGATTTAAGAGTTTAGAAATTAGGGAGCTCTAAAAAGAGCTGTTGTGTTTATGAAGTCATTTTTTTAGTGGTACCTACAAGTAAGTACCGATGCAGAGTCTAAGGTTCAAGAGGAAGACTCTGTTCCCTTCATCATTGAAGCGCACACCATCTCCTCTATAAATGTCTTGCATGTCATAACGCAAGTTGTTGTGGTAAATGGCACCCATACCATAGTCACGGAGGAAAGCAGAAACAGATTTGTTGACGTGCTTTCTTGCTTTGTCAATCTGTGGACAGAAATGATTGGACCAGTTCCATTTTTGCCTTTGGCATATGTTGGAAAACACAAAGGCAGTTTTAGGGAAAAGTGTAAACAGTTGTGCAAAGGTGTCCTTCATAAGCATTTCCAGACCTACCCCAGTCAAAGTGCCTAGGTCATTGCCACCACAGTGCACTATTATGAGGTCAGGGTGTTGGATTTGAATGAAGGATTTCACCAATGGCATCAATTGGTGCCACTTTAACCCTCTCTGACCAATCCATTTAATGTCTACATTTGGCAAAGCAAGGTCTCTCACCATACCTGTTTTCTCTGCAAACTTTTCACTCCAGAAGACATAGCTGTGCCCTACAATCCACACTGTGAACATCAAAAAAGAAGAACTGGATGCACTCAGGAGGTGTCTTTCAGTAGAATGGCAATATGAAAAGAAAGACAGTTTGGAAATGGAGGCATACATATTTTTTTCAAAACAAAAAGAACTGGCTGTTTCATACCATTCTAGAATAAAAACTAGGCTGTATGTGTAAATTAATAGAAGCATGTTTTGTATTGGTAAAAAAAAATGTGTAACCAAAGAACAGTACTATGGATTTGCTGTTAGGTTTGAAAAGTCAAGCACTCTTGCTCTGTGGAATTGAAACATTGTTTGGCGAACTTCTGACCTAACTCAACACAGCAGTGTTCCATGAGCTGTTGCTATGGTAGCAGGCAGAAGTCAAGTTGGGGGAAGGGTACTAGGCAGAAGTCAAGTTGGGGGAAGGGTACTTTTGGAAAAGGGTTGGTTTTCAACCAATAGAAATGTGTGATTACATTTGAAAAAAAGGGGGAAGCACTGAGATTTGAAACTTACAAGTATATGTGTGGAAAAATAGAGGGAAAGTTTGCCATTATCTGGTTCTGCTGAGAGGAGAGAGGTGAACACAACAGAGATCCTGGCTCTGATAATCTGCTGTTTGAGTGTCACATTTCTTTCACAACTAACTAATTTTAAAGGTGAGTTTACAGTTTGAGAGGAGATGTATGTGGTAACTTAAGAAATGAATAATAGAAATGGAAATTGTTTTTGTTGTAGTTACACATGGTGGTTTCATAATGTGTCAGTCTGTAAAAGTGATTTTCACTTGCCCCGAAAAAAAAAAGAGCAGTAAGTGTGCTTTCAAATTGGCAAAGAAATTTCGTTTTGGGACTAATGTGAAAACATGACTCTGTGTGCAGAGAGGAATTATAGGCAGAGATTTATTGCGTATTGCTCTGGTGATTTCACAGTTACATTAGATGGAAAGGGGGAGCGAATTTTTGGGGGAAGAAGCAGAGTCTTAGCACACACCCATGTGCTTGCCATGTATAGTCATGCACAGTATTTACAAGCGAGTGGGGTTTTCAGGTTTCAGTCTGTAATGCAAATACATTCAGCATCACTAAGGCTGGTTGCCCTTGCTGGAGTGTTCATGCAGGGACAGAGGAAAGGAAGCATGGGAAAATTATTCAAAGCGACAAATGTGCTGATCTATTTTGTTGTTCACTAGGGAAACACTGGTCTCCCTATGGCAAATTAGATCTTTACAAAATGTGCAATGAATATCAACCTTCCGAAATCGAGGGTTCATTTCCAGAGGGCCAGCAAAAGGAGATTCTCCCCCCACAGATGAAGGGCTCACCTGACCTGCAGAAGAAGGAGTCAGCCCTGCAGATGATGGTCCAGGCTGAGCTGCTGTGGATGTACTGGCTCGTCTTTCTGAAGAGTTACCTCCAAAAAGATGACCATGTGTCCTTCTGTGTACATCCTGGAGGTGTCTCTTCATGGTGTGATTCCCAAAGGAATACTTCCTGTCAGGATTACCTCTAGAAAGTACACGCTTACACAGCCTGCAAGTAACTAAGGGTGCATTCACCTTTTGCTGGCCTTCAGGAAAAGTAAAATAATCCCATACATAAGAGGGCTTTTGTTTCCTCGCTCTCTGCCTCAAGACAGTGCTGCTAGTGCTAGCCTCACTCTCAGAAGAGCTCTGCTGTTCTGCCATCGTATCCCAAAGACAAACCAGCTCCTTCTCCCAAGGGATCACAAGCACAAATGAGGGGAATGGGTGTGGTGTAGGAGAGTTCTAGAACTGAAAGTAGTTTCAACCAATCAAAAGTTGTGTTTCATGATCACATGACCTACCGTACGCTTACGGTACGCTTACGGTACGCTTACGGCAAAAAGTACGCATGCGCGTAAAAAAGACACGCGCTTGCGCGCATGCGCATAACAGTCACTAACCGACACTTCCGCGTAACGTGCGCGTGTGGCGTAAGCGCGCACGCGTCCCACGCGCAGTACGCGCGGCTACGCAAAGTGCGTAACTATACGCAAGCAGCGTAGATAGATTACGGACGTTGCGTAAACCGTACGCTTACCGTGAGCTTACGGTACGCATACTAAAAAAATATTTTTTTTTTAAAAAAAAGTACTGCAAATAAATTTTACATGTTTATTTTAAAAAATATATTTAAAAAAACATATTAAAGAATTTTAAAAATGTAATCATAGTCTTTATAAAAGGTAAGATAATTAAATTAAAAATATGTTAGAAAAAATAGAAGAAAAAAAAAAAATTAGCATTTAAAAAACCTTGCAAATTCACTGAAAAAACCATGGGTTTCACACACGTTATAGTTAGGAATTAGCATTTAAAAAACCTTAGAAATTCAGTGAAAAAACCATAGGTTTCACACACGTTATAGTTAGGAATTAGCATTTAAAAAACCTTAGAAATTCAGTGAAAAAACCATAGGTTTCACACATGTTATAGTTAGCTGGACATTTTACTCGTAAAAAACCAATGAAATTGCCCCGTTATAGTTAGTTCAGCTAACTATAACTCGCGCGCCCGCAATGCACTGCTGATGACGTCACATATTACATCACTCATGACATGGTCAGTGACATCACTCATGACATCACTGATGACATCTCAAATGACATCACTGATGACATCACTGATGACATCATCCTTGTGATAGAGTGGCAGACCTCCTCTCACCCTAATATAACCTTTGACACACACATTCAAAAATAGAGACTAAAATTTTCAAAAACAATGGACATACCAATAACAGTTACAACAACCTCTTCAGTAATTCTAAGATCCACATACACATCCACTCATTCACCAACAGTCCAATACAGTCACTCATACATGTACTCACTCATCATATGTACTCATACACCTATACATTCTGTTACACAATGCCACTCATCCATAGAGTTACTCACACACATAGTCACTCGTGCTAATAAAGAATCAAACATACATTTACTTGCATATACAGTTATACACACACCACCATACTTACTTCTACGGAAACTTACACATACTTAGTCTTTTAAACAATCACTTATAGAAACACATACTTATTCATACAGGAACTCTTCCAATCTCTCACCCTTGCATATACTCACATATATACACCAATAGTCACATATACTAGTTTTAAACATATGTAGTTACTCATAAAGACACTATTGAGACAGTCATTCACTCACTAACACACCCATACACACACTCATCCACCCATGCAGTCCTGCACACATGGTCTGTTCAACACATACAAACAGTGAGTCACTCATTCATGCACCTATGCACTACGTAATACCCCCCACCGAACCATGCAGACACTCAGACTGATACTCAAAAAACCAACTAATAACCTATATAGACACCCATGTAGCTACTCACCAACCCATGCAGCCACTTATACACAAAGTGAGAGACTGATACAGATATATACATATTTAAACATTACTCACTAAAACATGTATTCACTATGATACACTTAATCAGTCAGTTAAACAATCAATTTTTCAAAAACAAATCATCCATTTAGACACTTATATACCCATTTATTCTTCCATCGACCTTGAGATATACATATATAAAACATATTTAATTTTCAGAAAAACCCACATTCACTGGATGATGTCATCAGTGATGTCATCAGTGATGTCATTTGAGATGTCATCAGTGATGTCATGAGTGATGTCACTGACCATGTCATGAGTGATGTAATATGTGACGTCATCAGCAGTGCATTGCGGGCGCGCGAGTTATAGTTAGCTGAACTAACTATAACGGGGCAATTTCATTGGTTTTTTACGAGTAAAATGTCCAGCTAACTATAACATGTGTGAAACCTATGGTTTTTTCACTGAATATATATATATATATATATATATATATATATATATATATATATATATATTACCTACTGGCGGTCGCCAGTAGGTAGTTATAGTTAGGACCACGTTTCCATAGGAAAACCTCAACATTCTATTTTGAATAACTTTGGCGCCGGTTGACGAATCCTCGCGAATTTCTCAAAATAGGTGGGGCGCTACGCTCCGCTCCTACCCTGAAAGTCTCGGGGGGATCCGTCAAGCGGGGGCTGAGATAAAAGGGGGGTCCCAAAACGCGTTTTTCCCATGCATTTTTCCATAGGACCTTTAGAACGAGCTACAGCCCGAACGGCTGAACAGAATTACTCAAAATTTGGCAGAGAGGTAGTCCCTAGGTCAAGGAAGTGCCTTTTGTAGGTTTGGTGTAAATCTGTTCAGTAGATTCTGAGAAAATAGCCTTTAAATCAATATATATATCTGAGCCCGCTTACGGTACGCTTACCGTACGCTTACGGTAAGCGTACGGTGGCGTGCGCGAGCGCGATTCTGATTGGCTCTTAGATCTTAGTAAACATTTGAATCGGTCGAAACCAGGAAGCGGCGGCCGCCATTTTGTGTATTTCACTCTGAAAAAAAAGAGTGAAAACAAGGAAAGGGGGCAATGAGGAGAGTTACAGACCCCCTAACATTTGTAAGGGGGTCAAAGAAGGACAGAAAAGTACAAAAAAAACATTTATTGATTTTAAAAAAAATCACGGGGTACGCGTACGGTAAGCTTACGGTAAGCGTACGGTAAAAAAAAATAAAAAAAAATAAATGAATATATATATGTATATATATTCACTGAAAAAACCATAGGTTTCAGGGGTGTTATAGTTAGCTGGACTTTTCACTTGTACAAAACCATTGAAATTCCCCCGTTATAGTTAGTTCAGCTAACTATAACTCGGGCGCCCGCAATGCACTGCTGATGACGTCACATATTACATCACTCATGACATGGTCAGTGACATCACTCATGACATCACTGATGACATCTCAAATGACATCACTGATGACATCACTGATGACATCATCCAGTGAATGTGTGTTTTTCTGAAAATTAAATATGTTTTATATATGTATATCTCAAGGTCGATGGAAGAATAAATGGGTATATAAGTGTCTAAATGGATGATTTGTTTTTGAAAAATTGATTGTGTAACTGACTGATTAAGTGTATCATAGTGAATACATGGCTTAGTGAGTAATGTTTAAATATGTAAATATCTGTATCAGTCTCTCACTTTGTGTATAAGTGGCTGCATGGGTTGGTGAGTAGCTACATGGGTGTCTATATAGGTTATTAGTTGGTTTTTGGAGTATCAGTCTGAGTGTCTGCATGGTTCGGTGGGGGGTATTACGTAGTGCATAGGTGCATGAATGAGTGACTCACTGTTTGTATGTGTTGAACACAGCATGTGTGCAGGACTGTATGGGTGGATGAGTGTGTGTATGGGTGTGTTAGTGAGTGAATGACTGTCTCAGTAGTGTCTTTATGAGTAACTACATATGTTTTAAACTAGTATATGTGACTATTGGTGTATATATGTGAGTATATGTGAGAGTGAGAGATTGAAAGAGTTCCTGTATGAATAAGTATGTGTTTCTATAAGTGATTGTTTAAAAGACTAAGTATGTGTAAGTTTCCGTAGAAGTAAGTATGGTGGTGTGTGTATAACTGTATATGCAAGTAAATGTATGTTTGATTCTTTATTAGCATGAGTGACTATGTGTGTGAGTAACTCTATGGATGAGTGGCATTGTGTAACAGGATGTATAGGTGTATGAGTACATATGAGGAGTGAGTACATGTATGAGTGACTGTATAGGACTGTTGGTGAATGAGTGGATGTGTATGTGGATCTTAGAATTACTGAAGAGGTTGTTGTAACTGGTATTGGTATGTCCATTGTTTTGAAAATTTTAGTCTCTATTTTTGAATGTGTGTATCAAAGGTTATATTAGGGTGAGAGGAGGTCTGCCACTCTATCACAAGGATGATGTCATCAGTGATGTCATCAGTGATGTCATTTGAGATGTCATCAGTGATGTCATGAGTGATGTCACTGACCATGTCATGAGTAGGGGTGGGCGGAATTTGCGGAATTAACCTTCGCAAATTATCGCGAGAATGTTTAAAATTATCGCAAACAAGCAGAAATATCGCGAAGATGCGGAAGTTTTTTTCCGGCATGTTCGCGAGATTTTCTGCATGGTTGCGGGTCGCCAACTTACCCATGTGGTTGCTTGCGGGCGCGGCCATCTTGTTTTGAGTTGTTCTCGCGGTGCATGATCGCGAGAAGAAAGACGTGATCGCGCGACGCATGACGTCACTGCGGGCGCGAACTGTCGCGAGACAGCGCAAATGGCTAAAAACAATACAACATCTCATGGAGAACGCGACCGGATCAAGAAAACTTGTCGGCGAACGCAGGGATTCAGGTAAGGCGATCGCGCGCGCGAGAATGTATCATTTTACAGCGCGAGCAAGAAACAAATTATCGCCAAGCTGCGGAAACCGGAATTTTTGACATTTTCGCGCTCTCCGCGGAACGCAAAAATGTCAAATTATCGCAATTTCCGCGAACGGAACGAAATTTTTGCCCAGGCCTAGTCATGAGTGATGTAATATGTGACGTCATCAGCAGTGCATTGCGGGCGCCCGAGTTATAGTTAGCTGAACTAACTATAACGGGGGAATTTCAATGGTTTTGTACAAGTGAAAAGTCCAGCTAACTATAACACCCCTGAAACCTATGGTTTTTTCAGTGAATATATATATATATATATATATATATATATATATATACATATATATATATATATATGTATATGTATATATATTCACAAAAAAAATAGGTTTCAGGGACGTTATAGTTAGTTGAACATTTGACTCATATAAAACCAGAGAAATTTGCCTGTTATAGTTAGTTGAGCTAACTATAACTCGCGCGCCCGCAATGCACTGCTGATGATGTCACATATTACATCACTAATGACATGGTCAGTGACATCACTGATGACATCACTGATGACATCTCAAATTACATCACTGATGAATTCACTCATGACATCATCCACGTGACAATCAGATACACCTCATCATACATTAGTAGAACCTTTCATCACTCACTGTAAAATACCAGATTTAAAACCATTGACACACCAATTCAAGTTTCTAAACACCCACTCAGTGATTCCTAGATCTATACACACATGTAATCACTTATCTATAGATTCACTCATACATGCTGTCAATGATCAATAGAACACTATCAAATATACTTATACACCTATATCGACATTACACACCAGCACACATCCTAATCACTTATGAAGTCATCCTACTCACTTATGCAAACAATGGATCATACTTACTTTTACTTAGCTATACAATTATAAAAACACCACTTCATCTATTCATATAGATAATAACTCACACTTGGTGTGTTATAAAAACACTATTACAAGTATACAGTTATCCATACAGTCACTCATACAATCACTGAGTCTTATTTAAACCTATTTATATACAACAACTGACACATACACTGGCTTTTATTTTTCTAGTTTGTTGGACATGTACCATTGAGACATATAATTGCTCATCGCCACACCCATAAAAATATTCACTCACCCAAACAACTGTTATAACATGTATTTTTAGCTTCATATACATACTGAATCTACTATTCACACATCTTTGGGCAGTTACACACCCCCCACCGAACCACACACACATTCACTCTCCAATACAAATACTCAGTTAACTAATCAATAAATAATATAGACTTTCACGTAGCTAGTAACCAACTAGTGCAGCAGTTTACACAACAACTGACAAAGTGATACAGATATTCACACAGTTTAGTCACTATCCAATATATTTAGTGAGACACTATAAATTAGTCAAGTAAACAGTCAATCACACTGCTACTAAATCCTCCATCCAAAGATTTATATTTATATATCCACTCATTCTTCAATGCAAATTGCTAGATATATAATACATATTTAAATAACGAACCAAACCACATTCACTGGTTGATGTCATCAGTGATGTCATCAGTGATGTCATTTGAGATGTCATCAGTGATGTCACTGACCATGTCATGAATGATGTAATATGTGACATCATCAGCAGTGGATTGCGGGCGCGCGAGATGTAGTTAGTACAACTAACTATATCGGAGGAATTTCAATGGTTTTGTTCGAGTGCAATGTCCAGCTAGCTATAACACCCCTAAAACCTGTTGTTTTTTCAGTGAATTTCTAAGGTTTTTTAAATGCTAAATCCTAACCATATCAGGCCTGAAACCTATTTTTTTCCAGTGAATATATATATATATATATATATATATATATTCACTGAAAAAAACATTGGTTTCAGGGACGTTATAGTTACAAATTAGCATTTAAAAAACCTTAGAAATCCAGTGAAAAAACCATAGGTTTCAAGGATGTTATAGTTAGCTGCACAATTCACTTGTACAAAACCATAGAAATTCATCCGTTATAGATAGTTGAGCTAACTATAGCTCACGCGCCCGCAATGCACTGCTGATGATGTCACATATTGCATCACTCATGACATGGTCAGTGACATCACTGATGACATCTCAAATTACATCACTGATTAATTCACTCTTGACATCATCAAGTAAATGTGTGTTTCTATAAAATGTAAATATGTTTTATATATATATGCCAAGGTGTATTGAAGAATGAATGCATTTACAAATGCCTAAAGGAATTATTTTGTATGTATGTGACTGACTGTATAAGTGAGTGATTGAACGTGTCTTACTGAATGCATGGGTTACTGACTAAACTGTGTAAAAGTCTGTATTAGTCTCTCCATTGGTGTGTAAGCAAATGCATGGGTTGCTGAATACCTACATGAGTGTATATATAGGTTATTGATTTAATGTCTGAGTATCTGTATGGGTCCCTGAGTTTCTGTGTGGGTGGGTGGGTGTATGAGTCTGTGCATAGATGTCTGAGTGGGTGATTCAGTGGTTGCATGGATTGAAAAGTGCACCTGGAAAGGGCTGTATGGGTGAGTTAGTGCATCTATGGGTGTGTTTGTGAGTGAATAAATGTCTCAGTGGTATATCTGTGACTAACTACATATGTTTTAAGCCACTATATGTGAGTGTAGGAGTATATAAATGAGTATACGTGAGACTAAGTTATTTCAAGAGTGGGTGTATAAATACGTGTCTGCTTCTATCAGTGATTGTATAAGACAGTAAATATGTGTTAGTATTTGTATAAATAAGTGATATGGTATGTCTAAAAATAACGAAGTTGGTGTGTATAACTGTATACATGATTAAATGGGTATGTGATTCATTCTTTGTATTACTGAATAGGCATGTGAGTAACTCTATGGATGAGTGGCAGCATGTGACTGCATGTATAGATGTATGAGTGCATATTATAGTCCTCTATTGATGAGTAACTACATGTATAAGTGACTGGATGTGTGTGTAGACCTAGGAAATAGTGAGTTCTATGTAGTATATGGCATTCTTCTGTGTATGGTTTCAAAAATAGTAGTCAGCATTTTAGAATGGGTGTATCATAGTTTATATTAGAGCATCAGTATGTGCATCAGATTGTCACGTGGAAGATGTCATGAGTGATGTCATCAGTGATGTCATTTGAGATGTCATGAGTGATGTCATGAGTGATGTCACTTACCATGTCATGAGTGATGTAATATGTGACATCATCAGCAGTGCATTGCGGGCGCGCGAGTTACAGTTAGCTCAACTAACTATAACATGCACATTTCTCTGGTTTTATATGAGTTAAATGTTCAACTAACTATAACGTCCCCGAAACCAATGGTTTTTTTTGTGAATTTCAAAGGTTTTTTAAATGCTAATTCCTAACTATAACATCTGTAAAACCTATGATTTTTTCAGTGAATTTCAAAGGTTTTTTAAAATATTAATTTCATATTTTAATATTTATAAAACCTATATTTTTTCTATTATATTTTTAAATATTTTGAAACTCTATTATACTTCTTGTATTTAACTTTAAAAATCATGTAATGTTTTATATCTTCCCCAAAAAATATGTATATTTTTTTTTGGGGGGGGAGAAAACTGCACTCCCATACCAGTAGCGTACCAAGCTCCATCACCACATGAATCCTATCCGCCATATTGTTAAACTTGTAAGTGATGCACATTTCGTATCAGACGAGTTAGTGGCACTGCGTCCCGCGTAACATCATATACGCATGAAGTCACCCCAGGTACTACTTTGGTATCCGACGGGTACGCAGTACCAAGCCATGCGTTACCTCATGTACATATGGGGTCGCGCCTGCTGCGCGTTGCGTATTCGACGAGTACATGCTGCTAGGCCCTGTGTTATGTCACAGACATATCGTATCGCGCCGGGTATGCCATTCCCTTTTTTTTTGTCTCTAAATACCTTTAAACAGTATATGAGAGCACATAAAATCTAAAATATTTTAAACATCTATATGTTTTCCTATATACACATATCTTATACTACACACAACAGGCATCGATCATCTTGATCAATATTCATGCTCTGTACATTAGCCTTCCACGTGTGATTGCCATGCATCTCAAACGTTCCATCAAAAAACAAATATGTGTTACACGATGCCCCTGGTGTGTTTGTCTGCACAATATTGTGCTGCCTTTCGGCCTGGGTATTGCTGGCTCTAAGGAGAATCATCAGCCACGGGCAGACTGCACATCCTAGATCACATTCCATCTCATTAACGATAGTTTCCACCCTCCCGACACATGCTACACTAATCTAAATTGCACACTCTGCGAGGTCAAAACTATAAAAGAAACACACATAATTACACTTCCTGGCCAGGCAGGAACTGAACAACGCCCAGGTCCCCGGAATAATTATTTTGACCCCTACGCTGGCCTGGCATACGCAAGCCCAGCCCACTTTGCGTATGTATAAATAGGATAACCACGACGCCACACGTCCCTCTTCTTCCACACTACCTCAAATGATTTGCCGCATCCACCTCGCATATCACAATGCGCAATAAAAAAAAGAAATGGATCCATGAGGTGTACTCCATCCTGGCAATCAACACGGGCTCTAAATTGTGAGCCCTACTGCCCGTCGTCTACGGAAGGGATCAATGTGTACACTCTCCTGCAATCAACACTCCATCTGAATTGTTAGCATTGCTTCCCGTAGTGTTTGCTCACACAACAATGACAGCAGGTAAGCAGAGCGGCCTGGGTGGACAGGTCCTCCAATTGAGTGCGCTGTGGCGAGAGGGGTGGGGTGCTTCAGCCTAGCTGCGCAGGTCCGAACAAATGATATTGCCAAATGTTATGATGTGATCTTTGACCTCATTCAGTCACATCTCTGTCTCATTTTAAAGACATGCTGGACTGCACTGTAGGCCTGAGCCAGCAGGCAGCGCTGCCCTACAGACACTTCTTCAGCGTGGTGCTGCGGGAAGGATGGGATGCATCAGCCAGACTGCGCACGTGCGAATAAGCGATATTGCAATGTGTTATGATGTGATCTTTGACCTCATTCAGTCACATCTCTGTCTAATTTTAAAGACCTGCTATACCATAAGGTAGGCATGAGCCAGCGGGAAGCGCTGACCTACAGACACGTGGTGCCAGCTTTTAGGACACTGTAGTGAGCTACTTACTAAGTGTACATGCACACAGGCTCCCACCACTGCATTACACATGCACATTTTCCTTCTAGCATGCACTCTGTTCCTTTGTATGTGAACGTTGGGATAATATATTATTATTTAACCTTGTGTATTCTCCTGCACTCCAAACCCTTTGAAACATGATTACCACTAACAGTTGGTAGATCGTACTTCAAAAACGAAGGATGCACTCAACTCCTATTTTCTATAAAGCGTGAAATAAACCTTCATTTACCTCCAGACATTTCCACCATTACATTATTTCTCCCTTTACAGACATTCTATTGATTGCCACAAGAAGGGCGGAGCGGGAGCTGATCCCGCAATGATGCCCTGGCATTCATTTCTGACACCTTCCATCGTGGTATCAAGACACCGTCCCCGACCGGAGACCTAGTCTATCCGAAAAACACACCCCTAGGAGCTTGCACCAACACGTCGTGGGACACGTCAGTGGTGGCAAGTGAGCAGTGAAGCCTCGGTATGCAAGACCTACAATTGAGCACAGTGTGGGGGAAAGTGTTGGGGTGTAGCACCCTGGGTGCCCAGGTGCATGCAAGCGATTTCCCATAGCTAATAATGTAGGACTATATTATCAAACAACGGCGATAACATTATCACCACTTTAGTGACAGGAAACTGCCGCTAAAGCGACGATAAGGGGTTGATAATATGCCCTTGTAAATTCCCATAGAAGCCCAGGTTCACGCCAGAACCTGGGCTTCTAAGGGAATTCACAAGGGCAAACTATCAACCCCATATCACCGATTTAGCGGCAGTTTCCTGCCGCTAAAGCGGCTATAATGTTATCGCCCTTCCTTCATAATATGGCCCATAATCTCTGGCCTCATGTATTTAATTTTAAGGACTTGCTGAACCACACTCTTTCAGCCACGGCCCGTATAGGACGTGCTAGCGGGGCGGTGACGTAGGGCGGGGGGTTGTAAAATGCGGCATACGGCCGATTTCAGGTAAGTAACGGAAAAAATAAATAAAACGAATTTCATTGCACGCGCTGCATCGCCAAATTCGAACAAATTCATTTTTTTTCCGTTACTTACCTGAAATTGGCCGTATGCCGCATTTTACAATCCCCACCTTGCCCCTCCCCTGCCCTACATCACCGCCCTGCTAGCACGCCCTATACGGGCCATGGCTGCACTCTTTCTCACAGACCCCAGCATCCTAGACAAACGGGTGATGGAGGGTAAACACTAAGGGCTGGGTGCAATAGGCCAACGCTCTGTCTCCTCCTCCCTCTCTTCTTTTGACTCTCCCTCCCTTTCTCCCTTCCACCCCCTCCCCCTCCCTTCCATTCGCACTATGGTCCTTTCATTCAGACTACCTTTCTTTACCTCTTCCACATAGCACACATACTTATGTTTCATTTTTGTCTTGCAGGTTTCCTACGCTGCTTCCATTGGAGTGCAACCCACGTTTTTTTTTATTATACTGTTCTATTAAAGTTACATTTCTATTTATTTCTGTTTTAATAAAGGTTACTTATTTTTTCAAATAAATAACTGAGTGTATAGGTCTTCTCTTTTTGACGGCACTTGTCTATTGTTTATTGTGAAAATCATCTGTTTATAGGAGATTTTAAGGACAACATTATTTAATATTAGAGTGCACCTACCAAACATTATCTAACTGACTATTAGACAAATGAAGCCTGGATAATTGTACGACTGCAAGAGTTCTATGAGTGTATCACTTTATAACACCATAAGTACTGCCCGTAAGCTTACAGAACAAATGAGGCACTGCCTAGGGCCACCAAGGCTTCAGGGACTGCCGAGGCCCACCCTGCATATTTAAATAAAGACCCGGAGTGTGGTGATCCCCGGACTTCAGTTGGCCTCGAACCCCCCGAACAATTAGTAAACAATACCCGGGAAGGTGGCACTCCCCTAGGCTGCAAAACATCTCTGTGCCCTTCCCCACCTAATTTACATGTGACATTAAGATCTCTAGTTCTACAGAGACCCCGCAATATAATAATTGGATTGGCCACGGAACATTACCCACCCACCAGGGGCCTCATTTAAAAGAACGGGTGTGTGGTGTTCTCCAGGGAAGAAATACACAGGAACGCCAACATTGAAGATAAAGGTAGGTTTAATCACCTCAACCACCAACAGCTCATCGTCAACTGTCTCACCATAGAGTGTTCTTTACCCCAAGTTCTAACACTCTAGAACAGAGAATGCACACACATCAGGAATCTACGCTGATGTACAACATCACACTTCTTCCCCCTTAACAACCACAAAACAATTTCAACACAAATAAATGAACAGAGATAAATAAATGTATACCTTTGATGTACCTACACATTATACAAGAAAGAAGTTATACAAAATACCGAGAAAGATAAAACACTCCATCACATGTACACAGAGAGTTAACACAAACTTAAGATTAAACATAATCTTTCATATACACAGGAAGTCTGCGCGTCCTCTGACTTCTTTCTCTAACACAACCTGAGACACCAGGCAAGCCAGAGAAAGATGACCAGACACTTGAAAACCTAAAACTTGAGTCCAGTCTGTCACCACCAGATTGATCTGAAGAGGAGCGAGAACTCACCACCACAACACGACTCTTGTTCCAAATCCTCCCATCACTGGTTTTAACTGCGTTTTTAAACACCTTTACCACTGGTCTAACATTAGTGTATTTCGACCATGGTTGACACCCAACTGGACTTTTTATTTTAACCAGGTCACCAACCTTAACTGGCTGGGGCTGTGCACATTTCCTTTTATCAAGGTACGATTTTCTCAAAGACTGTTTCTCTAGTTCTTTAACTCTCCAATCCCCTATTTGATTATTAACAAAGCCTTTTCCCAATTTTATCCACCCAGGACATAGCAAAGTATTGGGAGTTCTGCCTTTAAAGAGCTCAAATGGCGATCTTCCAGTGGTCGAGTGTGGGGAAACACGATAAGACAAAATCCTGTCCTGAAGTGATTCCTTCCAATTTAGACCACTGGCCCTCGCCAGTTGAATGTTTTCCTTAAGAGTTTTGTTGACCCTCTCAATTGCACCATTAGCTTCAGGATGATAAATGGCACACTTTTTGTGAATTATGCCACAACTATCAACAAAATGTTTGAACTCATATGAAGAAAATTGAGGCCCATTATCAGAAAGTTTGCTATTAGGGAAGCTTTCTCTTTTGAAAATGTCTTGCAAAAACTTAATTACATATACGGTGGAGACATCCCTCATGGCACACACCTCTATCCACCTAGAATAAAGATCTAATACCACCACCAAATAAGGTGTATCACACACACCATGTAATGGTCCAATAATGTCAATTGCAATCTCATCCCAAGGGTGAATCGGTAACCTCCTGCAAACCATGGGTGTTTGTTTCGTTTTCAATATTTTGTCACTAGCACAGCATTCAGTACAATCAAGAACCAACCTCTCAATTTCAACATCCATCCCAGGCCACCAAAACTGTAATCTCAACAATTCTTTGGTTCTAACAATGCCAGGATGACCCACATGAGCAAATGTGAGTAACTTCTTTCTAATACCTACAGGTGGAACCAACCTTGTCCCTCTAGCAAGCATGCCATCTACAACTGAGAGTTCATCCGAAACCAAACTCCATGGTTTTTCCAACCGTTTTTTTTCACCCAACAACTCAATCACTTTTTTGATATCCACATCTTTGTTGATCTCAAATTTCCAATCACCTTGAGTAACAACCCCATCAGTGATCTCACACACATTAACAACCTCAGGATCAGAAGAGACCTCCTCGTCTAAATTGCCACTGAGATCAACTAACCTGGAAAGACAGTCAGCAGATTTATTGATGACACCTGGAATATAGTCGACCTCAAACTCAAATTCTTGCAGAGATATGATCCATTTCCTTATTCTAGACGAAGTAGAATCCAGCCCTTTCTTTGCAAACACCTCCTTCAAAGGCTTATGGTCTGACAAAACATTAACCTTTGTTCCCCAAATCAAATTTCGGAATTTTCTTAAAGCCCAAAATATGGTCAAGGACTCCTTCTCTATTACAGAGTAGTTCCTTTCTGACCCCCTGAGACATCTTGAGGCACAAGCAATAAGACAATCCAAACCTTTCTTCTTTTGAACCAAGACTGCACCTAACCCCTTTTCACTGGCATCAGTCATAATAAAGGTCGGATCCCCCGGTACAAACGCATGAAGAGCAGGAGCTCTACACAGTTCATCCTTAATTGACATGAACTCCTTCTCACACTCACATGACCACTGAAAAACAACATTCTTTACTGTAAGTTTCCTCAAATTGTGAGTCTTACCAGCATAGTCTGGGATAAATTTACTATAAAATTCTACCATGCCAAGAAAAGACAGAAGCTCCTCCTTATTGACTGGTTCTGCAATATTCATTATCGAATCTACCAGATCCTTCTTAGGAAAAACACCTTGACCAGTTATGCGATGACCAAGATAGTTCACTTCCTCTACACCAAACTTGCACTTATCTTTCCTAAGAGTAAGACCAGCTTTTCTTAGACGATCCAGAATAGCAAACACACGAGTATTGTGCTCTTGAATTGAGTTACCAAAAATTAAAAGATCGTCTTGGTAACATTTTACACCAGTAAGACCTTTAAGAATGTGAGACATGATACGTTGAAATACCGAAGCTGCCGAGATGAGTCCAAAAGGCATCCTACAAAATTTAAACGTACCCATAGGAGTTATAAAGGCGGTCAGATCCTGAGAAGAAGCATCTAACTCAACCTGATGATAGGCTGAAGCCAAATCTAGAGTAGAAAAATACTTCACACCACACAACGTACTAACCATTTCGTCTATATTAGGAAGTGGAAACTTATCAACTATGACTTCTTTGTTTAAAGCACGTAAGTCAATGCAAAGACGAATCTCCCCATTGGCCTTCTTAGCCACGACTATGGGAGACAACCATTCCGTTGCTTCAACTGGTACAATGACACCCGTATTTATCAACTTGTCTATCTCCTTCTGCACACCAGCCTGTTCGTTTAGTGGAATCCTTCTTACTTTGGCAACCACGGGCACCGCCCCATCTCTGACTTTGATGTGATGTTGATACCCTTTAAGACACCCTAAGGAGTCCCTAAATATGTCTGGAAACTGTTCCACAAATGTAATAGAAGAATCTTCCACTGCCTGTACCTGAACCTGTGGGGAGGCATTGGGATTCAAACGCACTCCAAGTAGTCGTTGGTGAGGCCAACCCATAAGAGAATCACCATGCTTAGCTACGTATACCTTCCCTGCAATGGTTCTTCCGCAGAGTTCTATAGAAGCTACAAAATATCCAGACATCCTTATGGGCAACCCACCATACCCTACAGGAGACAAATCATTTGTAAGAAGTTTAACATTGTTCGCAAAATTCTTTAGAAACACATCCTCACCAATCATGGTTAAATGTTAGCAAGAGTCAAACTTGAATTCCAATGTCACGCCATCAATGTTAACCATATGTGAAGGATGATCACCCTTCTTAACCCCTACCTGGAAAGTGACCACTTTAACTTCAGGTTGACTTTTTGTGACAACTCGGTTATGTCTCCTAGACTTGCTTTTGCAACATCTTGCAAAGTAGCCCCTGCGCCCACAAGTGTTACAGACCGTCCTTAGACCCGGACAAAAGGACGAATTTGCAAGATGCCCAAAACGACCACATCTAAAACAACTGGGCTTGCCACTTACAGACGAGCTGGTAACGTTGTTAGAAACAGAGATACTCTTATCTTTTTTTTCAATCTCTGTCTTCTGTACCTGACACACTACCTCTTCCACCTTAGCTTCAGCGGTGGTCGATTTGCTCTTTTCAGTACTGAGTTCATCAACACATTTCATCATGTGTTCCACTTGTTTGGCAATAGAAATGACTTCTTCCAGTGGAGGTTCATCCTTCAACCAGAGTTCCTTTCTGATGTTATCATGTGCACACTTTAGCACAAATTGATCCCTGATTCTCTCCTCTACTGCTGGACCAAATTTGCAGGAAGACGCAAGTTTTCTAAGTGCCGAAACAAAGTCTTCAACTGATTCATCTTTCTTCTGTTCCCTTAACCCGAAATGGTACCTTTCCATTATCGTGCTCAGTCTTGGCAAATAATGACGATCCAACTGTAACATGCATATCTCATACTCATTCAGATTTATTTGTTCTGCAGCACTTAGGTCCGGTAGATGCTCTAACACTTCCTGTCCCTCACCACCCAGACAATGCAACAGCAAAGAATGTTTACGTTCTGCACTCAAATTCGTCCCACATACCCTTGCATAG
Organism: Triturus cristatus; assembly: GCF_964204655.1. Taxonomy (NCBI): domain Eukaryota; kingdom Metazoa; phylum Chordata; class Amphibia; order Caudata; family Salamandridae; genus Triturus; species Triturus cristatus. The sequence continues at coordinate 905,750,645 of NC_140590.1, read as the reverse complement.
TTCACAAATATTTTCTTCCACTTCTGCCATTTTACACTTGGTTCCCCTGGGCTCGTTAGAAAGAAAGGAGGTTGCGTTACGTTTTGCATGCTGAATCTAAATATGCAGTAGGGAAAAAAAATCAAATACTCAAGACTAAGTAATAAGCCTTGTAATAAGTACCAGAACTTGAACTCCTGCACCTTAGTTGGTTGAACACACTTTAACCGTTTACCCCACACTCTCTCTAAGAACATAAAATATACGAGAAACACAAAAATGCAACTGATGGAAGAACCAAAAAACAAGATGACAATTTAAACTTAACACAAGTTAATAAGAAACTGGCTCTTGATTGTTATTCACTTCATTCAAAAGGTGTGCCAGTCACCGAAAACAAGTAATGAACAATGTAGTAGTTCACTCTAAATGTTATGCAGTACAGAAATATCCATCACTTCCGCATACATTGCCTGCATTGATGACCAAAAACGTGCCAAAAAGTTGACATGTGCCACGTTATAAATCATCTTAGAACATGGCAATATACTGTTTAAGAAAAATATCCACTTGTACTCTCCGATGAATTTCTCTTCTCCTTTTCTTTTTTTAAATACCTCTTTTCATATTGAGCATATGCTCTTTCTACCTGCTTTATGCTGATGCGATGTCCAGACATGAAGGCTTCAGAAACTCGATCCGTGTAAAACACACACACGAATGCCTTCAACAAACACAAAAATAAAAGCTTTCTTTCAGAAGAAGAACGTCCGCTCCCTTTTTCCGGATTCAAGCCACGCTCCTGACAGCTGACGCCCATGCGCAGAACAGGCTCACAATGAATAGAGCCAGGCCTCGCTTTCGATGCGTGACGCGCATGCGCGGATGTCATTCACGCGTCCCCAATACTTCCTCAATGAGCAGAGTCAAGCCTCGCTTTCAATGCGTAACGCGCATGCGTAGATGTCGTTCGCACGTTACCCCAATACTTCTGAAATCTTCCTCGCTAACAGCACCTCAATAGTACGCGTCCAGCATAGACTCCACAGCTCACGTGTCGCTCGCAGTTGTCATCAAACAGGATCTCCTCACTTTTTTAAAATCCGTCCTTGAAGCAGGATCCACATTCAAACGAAGCTGCTTTACAATGAACTCCACTCGGGATGGTGTTGAGGTGCTCCCGGTCGTCGCCAATAAATGTGGTGTTCTCCAGGGAAGAAATACACAGGAACGCCAACATTGAAGATAAAGGTAGGTTTAATCACTTCAACCACCAACAGCTCATCGTCAACTGTCTCACCATAGAGTGTTCTTCACCCCAAGTTCTAACACTCTAGAACAGAGAATGCACACACATCAGGAATCTACGCTGATGTACAAAATCACAGGGTGAGACCCCGCTTTTTTTGTTTTTTGTTCTTTTCTCTTCATTTTTACCATCCGCATCCCCTCTATTACAGCGATACGAGGTTTTCCTCCTCTCGCTTTAAGTAGTCGAACAAGTATTTGCTATCACTGGGTGGAAGCCATGCACCACACTCTAATAGCAAACACAAATGTCCAGCAAATGAACACCCCGGGACATTGTATGAGCTGCGCCTGAGAGGTCGCCCTCTCTACTACCATGATGCATTTGTTAGTATGAATGCATACTAACACTACTTACACATGTGTAGTACAGCGACCAGAATGTAGTGAAGAAGCAGAGGAAGCGCAAAATCTAAAAATATAAATCCTACCAGAAGTTGGATGACATAGTTCAAGGAGCCGACGACCCTGGAATAAGTAGAAACAGCTACACAAACAAAATGGGTCTTCAGCACAACGCAAGCAATTTTGAAATATTGCTGAGTGGTGCCTCCTTTTTGCTTTCTCCCACTCGTCACCAAATCTATGTAGTGAAGAGGCAGACAGCAGTGAATCCAATAAGTAGATTTATTACAAGAAAACAAGACACCTGAAACAACCACCTACAGGAGCAGACAGCAAAGCAGCCGTCTAATCCAGCACCGTGTACAAACTCCGCAAGGTCCCCTCATGACAGCCCTACATTCTAACATTACATACTGAGGGCCATATTATCAAGGAACGGCGTTAAAATTATCGCCGCTTTAGCGACAGGAAACTGCCGCTAAAACGGAGATAATGGGCTTGATAATATGCCGTAGAGAATTCCAATAGAAGCCCATGTTCTAGTGTTAACATGGGCTTCTATTGGAATTGTCTACGGCATATTATCAAGCCCATTATAGCCGTTTTAGCGGCAGTTTCCTGCCGCTAAAGCGGAGATAATTTTAACGCCGTTCCTTGATAATATGCCCTTAGATTCTACTAGAATTACATACTAACATTCTACTATGAATTACAATGGAATACTACACAGAGGACATGACTTTACAGCAATGAGCTCATAGTTTAATCCACAATTCTCGACACCGGTAGGGATAAGACTTTTGCTTCCCACTCCCTATATTGTATAAACGTAAACTAACACTTCTTCCACAAATATGCTACAGAGCCCAGAGCACATCACTTTACAGCAATGAGCTCACAATTTAGGCTCACGGTTTAATCCCCGAGTCTTCACACCAGTAGGGATGAGTAGTTCGCTTCCCACTCCCTATATACTATAAACGCATACTAACACTACTTAAACACTTATACTACAGAGGCTAGCATCCTACACCGCCCAGAGCCCATCACTTTACAGCAATCAGCTCGGTTTCATCCCCAAGTCTTCACAACGGATGGCGTAACTACTTTGCTTCCCGCTTCCGGTATACTATCAACACACAGTAGCAGTCAGTAGTTCACTTCCCACTCCCTGTATGGTATAAACGCCTACTAACACTACTTGCACTCGTATGCTACAAACACCAGACCACATCACTTTACAGCAATGACCTCACGGTTTAGACTCTCGGTTTCATACCCGAGTGTAGCACCATATCATATCACCACCATGCCACTCTGAGCATCACCGCACTTTCAGACCGTTAACAGTGATAACTACCTACTGTCGACCACCAGTAGGTAATCCAGAACAAATTACAATAGTTCCTTGATTCTTTTAGCTTTCAAAAATTCTCTCTATTACTGTCTTTCTACTTTTCCATATAGTTTTTTAAATATTCAAGTACACATCGAAGTCAGAAATGCAACGTATTCTATCAACAAACTTTCAGAACATTCTACAACACGTGGAGGTTAAAAGTTCATCAATTTTTTTAAACCTAAAGATTTTTTTTGCAACATTTTCGAGAACATTTAACAGCACGTGCAGGTTAAAAGTTCACAATTGTTTTAAGTTCGAACAGTGCCTTCTAAATGCAAGTAGCAGGTGTGGTTGAGTTGAGCAAATTTTATCCTATATTATGTACTATAATATGTACGTGCAAACTGCTTTTTCTTAACCAAGCACAAAAATACTTTTCCACAAAGCGAATGTGCACCCTACTTTTAATAAACAATGCTTTTCATCTCCCAATCAGGTACCGTTTTGTATGCGAAAAGAAACTAGTTCCCCATCTTTAAACATATCTCTTATTCTACGAATGAGCTACAGACATCTTTCCATACCTTCCAGCCATACCTTCAAAATGCTAGTGTGGATGGTAGGACATAGCTATGTTTTCTGGTGCAAGAGGTATGCAGAACAGAGACGCATTGAATTAGGCCTAGGTTTACAAAATGTGGACATGGAGGTGCCGATTACGATCCGGCAAAAACCGGGTATGAACCGTCGGACGGAGGCTTTTTTCCGTCCGACTCGTACCCGGTCGTAAAACTTTACAAACATGCAATCACGATTCGCACGGAAACACCATTTCCGTACGAGTCGTACAAAACACCGGCCGACGAAAAGATACATACAAATGGGATCCGGGGAAGGCGCCGACGTGACGTCGGGACGCTCTCAGGCCGCGTTTCACGAACCAGGAATTACGATTCGAACCGACAGCAGTCCAGACGGCAATATTTGTACGGCACCCAAAAAGTGCCGGAAATGCGAAGTACGGCGTGAAACGACCAGAGTAGGTGGCCCGGTAAGCGCCGTACCCCCCCCAGCCCCCGCATGTACGCACCGTACCCCCCCAGCCCCCGCATGTACGCGCCGTACCCCCCCCAGCCCCCGCATGTACGCGCCGTACCCCCCGTGTATGTACACCCGAGTACGTGTCGAACCCCCCCGTGTATGTACACCCGAGTACGTGTCGAACCGTACGTGTCAAACCCCCCCGTGTATGTACACCCGAGTACGTGTCGAACCATACGTGTTGAACCCCCCCGTGTATGTACACCCGAGTACGTGACGAACCGTACGTGTCGAACCCCCCGTGTATGTACACCCGAGTACGTGTCGCACCCCCCGTGTATGTACACCCGAGTACATGTCGCACCCCCTGTGTATGTACACCCGAGTACGTGTCGAACCCCCGTGTATGTACACCCGAGTACGTGTCGAACCGTACGTGTCGCACCCCGCCGTGTATGTACACCCGAGTACGTGTCGCACCCCCCGTGTATGTACACCCGAGTACGTGTCGCACCCCCCGTGTATGTACACCCGAGTACGTGTCGAACCCCCCGTGTATGTACACACAAGTACGTGTCGAACCGTACGTGTCGAACCCCCCGTGTATGTACACCCGAGTACGTGTCGAACCCCCCCGTGTATGTACACCCGAGTACGTGTCGAACCGTACGTGTCGAACCCCCCGTGTATGTACACCCGAGTACGTGTCGCACCCCCCGTGTATATACACCCGAGTATGTGTCGCACCCCCGTGTATGTACACCCGAGTACGTGTCGAACCCCCCCGTGTATGTACACCCGAGTACGTGTCGAACCGTACGTGTCGCACCCCCCCGTGTATGTACACCCGAGTACGTGTCGCACCCCCCCATGTATGTACACCCGAGTACGTGTCGAACCGTACGTGTCGCACCCCCCCGTGTATGTACACCCGAGTACGTGTCGAACACCCCCGTGTATGTACACCTGAGTACGTGTCGAACCATACGTGTCGAACCCCCCGTGTATGTATACCCGAGTACGTTCGAGTCGTACCCCCACCCGTGTATGTACGGTGCGTACCCCCAGCGCGTACATACACGGGTGGGGGTACGACTCGAACGTACTCGGGTGTACATACACGGGGGGTTCGACACGTACGACTCGAACGTACTCGGGTGTACATACACGGGGGGGTTCGACACGTACGACTCGAACGTACATATGGTTCGACACGTACTCGGGTGTACATACACGGGGGGTTCGACACGTACTCGGGTGTACATACACGGGGGGGTGCAACACGTACGGTTCGACACGTACTCGGGTGTACATACACGGGGGGGTTCGACACGTACTCGGGTGTACATACACGGGGGGTACGGCGCGTACATGCGGGGGCTGGGGGGGGTACGGCGCGTACATGCGGGGGCTGGGGGGGGGTACGGCACGTACCGGGCACCTGTTTGGACGTCTCCATGGTTGCTATTGGAGTTCGGTGCGGACGGTCTTTTAACCATATGGTTGTGAGATCGGACGCACGGGATGGATCGTGATTCCTCGGTCGGACTTGACTGTTCACGTTTGTACGGTAAATCGTCCGAGGACGTGTCGGACACATTTTCCGACCCGAGGACGTGTGGGGACTAATTCCCAAGGTGGTTCGTATGGACTTTTAACCATGCGAATCGTGATTGCCAGTTCGTACGGCACTTGTACGATTCGTACAGTAAAAAGACCGGATACGAGTCGTACGGGAATTTTTTTTACCAGATCGTAATTGGCACCTAAATGGTTTGGACAGAGAGGCTTGAAGTGGCACCAATTGTTGCCTTTTGTTAAAACCTGTTTGCATCTCCAACACCCTGACCTCATGATTGTGCACTGTGGTGGAAACGACCTAGGCACATTGACTAGGGTAGATTTGAACATGCTTATGAAGGACACCTTTGGACAACTGATGTTACTTTTGCCTCAAAATGTCTTTGTATATTCCAATATATGCCAAAGACAGAAGTGGAAATGGTCCAAACAATTTTGTCCTCAGATTGAAAAATCTTGGAAAAAAGTCAACAAAGCTGTCACTGCATACCTCAGAGACCACAAAATGGGGTCCATATAGAACAACAACATACGTTTTGATATGGCGGATATATACAGAAGTGATGGAGTACACTTCACAGATCAGGGAAACTGAGTTTTCCTGAATAACTTGAAGCTGTGCATCCACACTTATATGTAGCTCCAACTAATGAACACAAGGGCTCTTTTTAGAGCCACCCTATAAGTTACAACTTAGGCCCGCTATTTTAGGGCCAGATAATGCCAACTCCTGCACCCTCGCCAAAATGTATTCTCCACACAGCTGTGGTGCAGCGGCCAGACCATCTCACTTTGCAGCACAGACCTCTCGCTTTGATCCCCAGCTCTACTCACCCATAGGGGTGAGTAGTTTGCGCTCTACAAATACCATATTGATTTACCTTCGCACTCCCCATACAACACCACCTAAGCACCATACACAAGCTACAATGCTCTAAACAAAAGTTCATCCAAGTACCTATAACTACATGCTGACACTACTTGCACAGATGTGGCACAGCGGCCAGATCACATGACTTCACAGCATATGACACACAGTTTGGGCTCACGCTTTAATCCCCAACTCCGGCAGCAGCTCAGCTTAGCAACATGAGACTTTAGACAATACCTCACATATATTCCTACCCCAGGACTTTCATACCAGTACGGGTCAGTAGTTCGTCCTAGTAGTTATAAACACATCCGGACACTACTTCCACAACTGTAGTGCAGCAGCCACGGCACATGACTTCACAGCATAAGACACACAATTTGGGGTCACGCTTTAATCCCCGAGTCCCGCAGCAGCTCACCTTACCCGCATCAGACTCTACCCAATACCTCACTTAATTTCTGTAGCCCACCTCTTACACACTGGTAGGGGTAAATACTTTGCTTTGCATCCACTCTATAGCACACCCTAAACACTCCACAGAGGTTACAGTGCTCCTACCCTCCTATTTCCCACTTTTCACAAAATGGCGGCAAACACTTCCTAGTTGCAACCGCTCGCACCTCCCGCAGCCAATCAGCAACAAGCTCGCGCTCGAAACGACTCAGCCAATCAGATGGCAGAATTCCCAAATATCGATAGCTGTAAATATCGATATTTCTCAAAAACTACTGAAAAAATTTACACTAAATTAAAAAAAGCGTTCTTTCTAGACCAAGACCCTTCTCTCTGCCAATTTGGGGTAATTCCGTTCTCCCGTTCGTCCTGTAGCCTTGTCTAAAGTTTCCTATGGAAATTAACTTGGAGAAAACATGTTTTGGGACCCCCCTTTTTTCTTGGCCCCCCTTGACGAATCACCCCCAAACTTTCAAATAGGAGCTGATCTCAACAAAGAATTAGTTTTGAAACCTTTGCGAAGATTCATCAATCGGCGCCAAAGTTATTGCGAATAGAATGTTGCCATTTTCCTATAGTAACTGGGTCCTAACTATAACTACCTACTGGCGACTGCCAGTAGGTTATATATATGTTGCAATTTACAGCCAGAAACGCTGTGAACCTGCCTTTATGTGCAGGTGCCTGTGGTGGTGGCAGAAGCCTCCCTAATTTGTCATGCAAAGTCCAGTGGACAAAGAAACACGTTTTGCTCGCCTGGAAAGGCTTTTGTCAAGTTAATGTGTGATGTCTCGCTTAATAGCATGAGACGATCAAAATGAAAGATGACATTATGGTATAAAAAGAGTCTTTATATTATGTTTATTGAATTTAATCAAATTGAGATAATTCATATGCATTTGGGGGATTACTATTTGTAAAGATTTTTTCTCTGTCTATGATGACGCCAAACATATTTTTAGGTTGCACAAAGCATTATATGTTAGCTTGACAAAGGTAATTCCAGCCGAAATGCGTTGATTTTCTGCACAATAATCACTTGTGTACTGGATTGGTGTGCCGCATTCCTTTTTCCGCTGGACGGAATTTCGCATGAAAAAAAAGATATGTATATACACACATATATACACATCTATATCTATATATATATATAGAGATAGAAATAAGGTGTAGATATTATCTACTGGCGGTCGCCAGTACATAGTTATAGTTAGGAACGAATTCCCATAGGAAATCTGAAAATTCTATTTTGAATACCTTTGGCGCCGGTTGACTTATCTTCGTGAAATTTTCAAAACTAATGGGGCGCTCCGCTCAGCTCCTACCCTGAAAGTCTCGGGCTGATTCGTCAAGCGGGGGCTGAGAAAAAAGGGGGGTCCCAAAACACGTTTTCCCCATGCATTTTCCCATAGGACCTTTAGTCGAAGGTACAGCCCGAACGGCTGAACAGAATTACTTGAAATTTGGCAAAGAGGTAGTCCTCAGGTCAGGCATGTGCCTTTTGCATATATGGTGTAAATCCGTTCAGTAGTTCCTGAGAGAATCAAAACTAAAATTGCATATATATCTGGGCGGAGCCTAACCACACATCTCATTGTGAAATCTGATTGGCTGTCAGCACTTCATCCAAGAAGTGTTGGCAGCCATCTTGGGACCAATATACACCTCATCAAAAAGCATTGCAGTTAATAGAAGGTTTTAAGACTTTAGTTACATTATAAATCATTTGTTGATGGTACCATACTCATTTTAGGAATTGTGGTATGTTCTAAGGTGATTTTACCATGTCAAAAAGTCTTCTGCTGGGATATCATGAATCATGTTTGAGAGAAAACTATTTTCACATGCTTTTCCCACAGAGGTTTGGAAGGTGATCTATGAGCTAAACTGAGAGCATATTTTCTGTAAATTCACATTATCTTTCTCAGTCATGTGAGAATGAAGTCTGACATTCTCAGTAAAAGTTGTACATCCAACAAGGGCAGAGACTGTCAGTGGATTCCTTTGTGTTCTACTGCAGCTTCCCAGAGTGTTCCAAAGAACAACTAGAGCGCTACCACTCCTACTTATGATAAACGTATGGCACACCTGAAGCCATCTTGATTGGAATAAAGTGGTAACTCTTAAAACATTTAATTTCAAAAGGAACAAAATGAGAGGGTTCATTTTGCCATAGAATGTATGATTAGTGCTGCAGAAAGAAAAATTAGGGCACATTTTGAGTGACTTCTCAAATCCTCTTCTATTTCATTAAATAATTCTGACATGCAGACTGAAACATGCACTTTCAATACCAGCAGCAGACTTCCCTGGTGAGCAGTAGCTTTACTACAGTGATCTAATGAGCAACTAGAGTGCTAACATTCTGAATTTATGGCAAATGTGTGACACATCTGAATGCCTTCTTCATTGAATCAAAGTAAAAAACTGACAGTATGCCTACTGAGGAGACAGTAGTAAATGAGGAAATTAGGAAACTTCATGACAAGTCTCCCAAAATGGCCACCTGAGACAAAAGAGCCCAAATGTAGCACAAATATCACCGAGATGTAGCCCAAGTATAGCCCAATGACAGAAATCCCAGAGTGTTTTAAAGAACAACTAGAGCGCTAACAGTCTTACTTATGACAAAAGTATGGCACACCTGAAGCCATCTTGATTGGAATAAAGTGGTAACACTTAAAACATTTAATTTGCAAAGGAACAAAATGAGGGGGTTCATTTTGCCATAGAAATTATGATTAGTGCAGCAGAAAGAAAAATTTGGGCACATTTTGACTTCTCAAATCCTCTTCTATTTCATTAAAAAGTTCTGACATGCAGACTGAAACATGCACTTTGAACACCAGCAGCAGACTTCCCTGGTGAGCAGTAGCTTTACTACAGTGATCTAATGAGGAACTAGAGTGCTACCATTCAGAATTTATGGCAAATGTGTCACATCTGAATGCCTTCTTGATGGAACCAAAGTAAACAAGCATTGAAAATGCAATAGGTCTCGCCCTCGTTTAAGTTAAAGCAATTCTGTTTGTAAATAGGTGGCTTTTTAGCTTTGATTTTATTAGTGTTTTTCAAAATGTCATGTACATAACATGCATATATGTATATGTATGCATGCATTTATATTTGTATTTATATAGATATGCAGATTATATATATGTTTATATATGTATGTATATATATATATATATACACATACATATATATAAATGCATATGCATATATGTGCATATGTGTGCGTGTACAGAGAGGTAGAGAGAGGTAGAGAGGTAGAGGTGTAGAGGTAGAGATGTAGAGGTAGAGAGGTAGAGGTAGAGAGGTAGAGAGTAGTAGAGAGAGAGGTAGAGAAAGGTAGAGAGGTAGAGAGTAGAGGATGAGTAATAGAGAGTAGAGAGTAGAGAGAAAGTAGAAGAGAGTAGTAGAGAGAGTAGCAGAGAGTGAGTAGGAGAGAGTAGTAGAGTGAGTAGTAGAGAGTGAGTAGTAGAGAGTAGTAGAGAGTGAGTAGTAGAGGGAGTAGTAGAGAGTAGTAGAGAGTGAGTAGTAGAGAGTAGTAGAGAGTGAGTATTAGAGAGTGAGTAGTAGAGAGTAGTAGAGAGTGAGTAGTGGAGACTGAGTAGCAGAGAGAGAGCAGTAGAGAATGAGTAGTAGAGAATGAGTAGTAGAGTGAGTAGTAGAGAGTAGTAGAGAGAGTAGTAGAGAGTGAGTAGTAGAGAGTGAGTAGTATAGAGTAGTAGAGAGTAGTAGAGAGAGAGTAGTAAAGAGTGAGTAGTAGAGAGTGTGTAGTAGAGAGACAGTAGTAGAGAGTAGTAGAGAGTGAGTAGTAGAGAGTGAGTAGCAGGGAGATTAGTAGAGAGTAGTAGAGTGAGTAGTAGAGAGTGAGTAGTAGAGAGAGAGAGTAGTAGAGAGTGAGTGGTAGAGAGTAGTAGAGAGTGAGTAGTAGTGAGTAGTAGAGAGTGAGTAGTAGAGAGAGTAGTAGAGTGAGTAGTTTAGAGTGAGTAGTAGAGAGTGAGTAGTAGAGAGTAGTAGAGTAGTAGAGAGTGAGTAGTAGAGAGTGAGTAGTAGAGAGTAGTTGAGTGAGTAGTAGAGAGGGAGTAGTAAAGAGAGAGTAGTAGAGAGAGAGTAGTAGAGAGTAGTAGAGAGTGAGTAGTAGAGTAGTAGAGAGTGAGTGGTAGAGAGTAGTAGAGAGTGAGTAGTAGAGAGTGAGTAGTAGAGAGTAGTATTAAAGAGTAGTAGAGTAGTAGAGGGTAGTAGAAAGTGAGTAGTAGAGAGTGAGTAGTAGAAAGTAGTAGCGAGTGAGTAGTAGAGAGTGAGTAGTTTAATTTAAAAGGAACACAATGAGGAGGTTCATTTTGCCATATAAATTATGATTAGTGAGGAAAAAAGAAAAATTAGGGCACATTTTGAGTGACTTCTCAAATCCTCTTCTATTTCATTACAATATTCTGACATGCAGACTGAAACATGCACTTTCAATACCAGCAGCAGACTTCCCTGGTGAGCAGTAGCTTTACTACAGTGATCTAATGAGCAACTAGAGTGCTACCATTCAGAATTTATGGAAAATGTGTGACACATCTGAATGCCTTCTTGATGGAATCAAAGTAAACAAGCATTGAAAATGCAATAGGTCTCGCCCTCGTTTAAGTTAAAGCAATACTGTTTGTAATTAGGCGGCTTTTTAGCTTTGCTTGTATTAGAGTTTTTCAAACTTTCATGTACATACCATGCATATGTATGCATATATGTATATGTATATGTTTGCATGGATTTATATAGATATGCAGATTATATTTATATGTTTATATATGTATATATATATACACATACATATATATAAATGCATATGCATATATATACATATATATATGTGCATATGTGTGCATGTACAGAGAGGTAGAGAGGTAGAGGTGTATAAGTAGAGGTGTAGAGGTAGAGAGGTAGAGGTAGAGAGGTAGAGAGTAGTAGAGAGAGAGGTAGAGAGTAGAGAGCGAGTAATAGAGAGTAGAGAGTGAGTAGTAGAGAGTGGTAGAGAGTAGTAGAGAAAGTATCAGAGAGTGAGTAGTAGAGAGTAGTAGAGTGAGTAGTAGAGAGTGAGTAGTAGAGAGTGAGTATTAGAGAGTGAGTAGTAGAGAGTAGTAGAGAGTGAGTAGTAGAGTGAGTAGTAGAAAGTAGTAGAGAATAGTAGAGAGTGAGTAGTAGAGAGTAGTAGAGAGTGAGTAGTAGAGAGAGAGTAGTAGAGAGTGAGTAGCAGAGTGAGTAGTAGAGAGTAGTAGAGAGAGAGTAGGAGAGAGTTAGTAGTAGAGAGTAGTAGAGAGTGAGTAGTAGAGAGTGGTAGAAAGAGTAGTAGAGAGTGAGTAGTAGAGAGTAGTAGAGAGTGAGTAGCAGAGAGTAGTATAGAGTGAGTAGTAGAGAGTGAGTAGTAGAGAGAGAGTAGTAGAGAGTAGTAGAGTAGTAGAGAGTGAGTAGTAGAGAGTGAGTAGTAGAGAGAGTAGTAGAGAGTGAGTAGTAGAGAGAGTAGTAGAGAGTGACAAGTAGAGAGAGTAGTCGAGTAGTAGAGAGTGAGTAGTAGAGTGAGTAGTAGAGAGTAGGTGAGAGCGAGTAGTAGAGAATCAGTAGTGGAGAGTGAGCAGTAGAGAGTAGTAGAGAGTGAGTAGTAGAGAGTGAGTAGTACAGAGTGAGTAGTAGAGAGTAGTACAGAGTGAGTAGTAGAGAGTAGTAGAGTGAGTAATAGAGAGTGAGTTTTAGAGAGAGAGTAGTAGAGAGTGAGTAGTAGAGAGTGTGTGGTAGAGAGTAGGAGAGAGTAGTAGAGTGAGTAGTAGAGAATAGTAGAGAGTGAGTAGTAGAGCGAGTAGTAGAGAGTAGTAGAGAGTGAGTAGTAGAGAGTGAGTAGCAGAGAGAGTAATAGAGAGTAGTAGAGAGTGAGTAGTTGAGAGTGAGTAGTAGAGAGTAGTAGAGAGCGAGTAGTAGAGAGTGAGTAGTGGAGAGTGAGTAGTAGAGAGCGAGTAGTAGAGAGTGAGTAGTAGAGAGTGAATAGTAGAGAGTGAGTAGTAGAGAGTGAATAGTAGAGAGTGAGTAGTAGAGAGTGAGTAGTAGAGAGTGAGTAGTAGAGAGTAGTAGAGAGAGAGTAGTAGAGAGTGAGTAGTAGAGTGAGTAGTAGAGAGCAAGTAGTAGAGTGTGTAGTAGAGAGACAGTAGTAGAGAGTAGTAGAGAGTGAGTAGTAGAGAGTGAGTAGCAGAGAGATTAGTAGAGAGTAGTAGAGTGAGTAGTAGAGAGTGAGTAGTAAAGAGAGAGAGTAGTAGAGAGTGAGTAGTAGAGAGAGTAGTAGAGTGAGTAGTTTAGAGTGAGTAGTAGAGAGTGAGTAGTAGAGAGTAGTAGAGAGTAGTAGAGTAGTAGAGAGTGAGTAGTAGAGAGTGAGTAGTAGAGAGTAGTAGAGTGAGTAGTAGAGAGGGAGTAGTAGAGAGAGAGTAGTAGAGAGAGAGTAGTAGAGAGTAGTAGAGAGTGAGTAGTAGAGTAGTAGAGAGTGAGTGGTAGAGAGTAGTAGAGAGTGAGTAGTAGAGAGTGAGTAGTAGAGAGTAGTAGTAAAGAGTAGTAGAGGGTAGTAGAAGTGAGTAGTAGAGAGTGAGTAGTAGAAAGTAGTAGAGAGTGAGTAGTAGAGAGTGAGTAGTTTAATTTAAAAGGAACACAATGAGGTGGTTCATTTTGCCATAGAAATTATGATTAGTGAGGAAAAAAGAAAAATTAGGGCACATTTTGAGTGACTTCTCAAATCCTCTTCTATTTCATTAAAATATTCTGACATGCAGACTGAAACATGCACTTTCAATACCAGCAGCAGACTTCCCTGGTGAGCAGTAGCTTTACTACAGTGATCTCATGAGCAACTAGAGTGCTACCATTCAGAATTTATGGAAAATGTGTGACACATCTGAATGCCTTCTTGATGGAATCAAAGTAAACAAGCATTGAAAATGCAATAGGTCTCGCCCTCGTTTAAGTTAAAGCAATACTGTTTGTAATTAGGTGGCTTTTTAGCTTTGCTTGTATTAGAGTTTTTCAAACTTTCATGTACATACCATGCATATGTATGCATATATGTATATGTATATGTTTGCATGAATTTATATAGATATGCAGATTATATTTATATGTTTATATATGTATATATATATACACATACATATATATAAATGCATATATATACATATATATATATATGTGCATATGTGTGCATGTACAGAGAGGTAGAGAGGTAGAGGTGTATAGGTAGAGGTGTAGAGGTAGAGAGGTAGAGGTAGAGAGGTAGAGAGTAGTAGAGAGAGAGGTAGAGAGGTAGAGAGTAGAGAGCGAGTAATAGAGAGTAGAGAGTGAGTAGTAGAGAGTGGTAGAGAGTAGTAGAGAAAGTATCAGAGAGTGAGTAGTAGAGAGTAGTAGAGAGTGAGTAGTAGAGTGAGTAGTAGAAAGTAGTAGAGAATAGTAGACAGTGAGTAGTAGAGAGTAGTAGAGAGTGAGTAGTAGAGAGTGAGTAGTAGAGAGTAGTAGAGAGTGAGTAGCAGAGTGAGTAGTAGAGAGTAGTAGAGAGAGAGTAGGAGAGAGTTAGTAGTAGAGAGTAGTAGAGAGTGAGTAGTAGAGAGTGGTAGAAAGAGTAGTAGAGAGTGAGTAGTAGAGAGTAGTAGAGAGTGAGTAGTAGAGAGTAGTATAGAGTGAGTAGTAGAGAGTGAGTAGTAGAGAGAGAGTAGTAGAGAGTAGTAGAGAGTGAGTAGTAGAGAGTGAGTAGTAGAGAGAGTAGTAGAGAGTGAGAAGTAGAGAGAGTAGTAGAGTAGTAGAGAGTGAGTAGTAGAGTGAGTAGTAGAGAGTAGGTGAGAGCGAGTAGTAGAGAATCAGTAGTGGAGAGTGAGCAGTAGAGAGTAGTAGAGAGTGAGTAGTAGAGGTTGAGAAGTACAGAGTGAGTAGTAGAGAGTAGTACAGAGTGAGTAGTAGAGAGTAGTAGAGTGAGTAGTAGAGAGTGAGTAGTAGAGAGAGAGTAGTAGAGAGTGAGTAGTAGAGAGTGAGTGGTAGAGAGTAGGAGAGAGTAGTCGAGTGAGTAGTAGAGATTAGTAGAGAGTGAGTAGTAGAGCGAGTAGTAGAGAGTAGTAGAGAGTGAGTAGTAGAGAGTGAGTAGCAGAGAGAGGTGGCTTTTTAGCTTTGCTTGTATTAGAGTTTTTCAAACTTTCATGTACATACCATGCATATGGGGCAACTTGCTGGTGTGACGAGCAGTGTGCGACCTACTCTTTCACAATTTAAACGGCTTCCTTGAGCTAACGGGCTGACGAGCCTTGGTCTGCACCTGCGCGCCAGGAGAGGTACTTGACCTGCTTTTAATTACATTTTGGCAGTCCACACGGCTCCCCCTTACATTGACCTGCTCCCTGCTGACGAGAGGTAACTACCTCGAAACACGTGTCCAGGGATGGCTAACGCAACACATACTGTTCTATTTACATTTCGTGGCATAGGCGTACCCGCCGTCGCCACTACATTTCCCACAGTCCTTTGGGGCAACTTGCTGGTGTGACGAGCGGTGTGCGACCTACTCTTCCACAATTTAAACGGCTTCCTTGAGCTAACGGGCTGACGAGCCTTGGTCTGCACCTGCACGCCAGGAGAGGTACTTGACCTGCTTTTAATTACATTTTGGCAGTCCACACGGCACCCCCTTACATTGACCTGCTCCCTGCTGACGAGAGGCAACCAACTCGAAACACGTGTCCAGGGATGGCTAACGCAACACATACTGTTCTATTTACATTTCGTGGCATAGGCGTACCCGCCGTCGCCACTACATTTCCCACAGTCCTTTGGGGCAACTTGCTGGTGTGACGAGCGGTGTGCGACCTACTCTTCCACAATTTAAACGGCTTCCTTGAGCTAACGGGCTGACGAGCCTTGGTCTGCACCTGCGCGCCAGGAGAGGTACTTGACCTGCTTTTAATTACATTTTGGCAGTCCACACGGCACCCCCTTACATTGACCTGCTCCCTGCTGACGAGAGGCAACTACCTCGAAACACGTGTCCAGGGATGGCTAACGCAACACATACTGTTCTATTTACATTTCGTGGCATAGGCGTACCCGCCGTCGCCACTACATTTCCCACAGTCCTTTGGGGCAACTTGCTGGTGTGACGAGCGGTGTGCGACCTACTCTTCCACAATTTAAACGGCTTCCTTGAGCTAACGGGCTGACGAGCCTTGGTCTGCACCTGCGCGCCAGGAGAGGTACTTGACCTGCTTTTAATTACATTTTGGCAGTCCACACGGCACCCCCTTACATTGACCTGCTCCCTGCTGACGAGAGGCAACTACCTCGAAACACGTGTCCAGGGATGGCTAACGCAACACATACTGTTCTATTTACATTTCGTGGCATAGGCGTACCCGCCGTCGCCACTACATTTCCCACAGTCCTTTGGGGCAACTTGCTGGTGTGACGAGCGGTGTGCGACCTACTCTTCCACAATGTATATGTATATGTTTGCATGAATTTATATAGATATGCAGATTATATTTATATGTTTATATATGTATATATATATACACATACATATATATAAATGCATATATATACATATATATATATGTGCATATGTGTGCATGTACAGAGAGGTAGAGAGGTAGAGGTGTATAGGTAGAGGTGTAGAGGTAGAGAGGTAGAGGTAGAGAGGTAGAGAGTAGTAGAGAGAGAGGTAGAGAGGTAGAGAGTAGAGAGCGAGTAATAGAGAGTAGAGAGTGAGTAGTAGAGAGTGGTAGAGAGTAGTAGAGAAAGTATCAGAGAGTGAGTAGTAGAGAGTAGTAGAGTGAGTAGTAGAGAGTGAGTAGTAGATAGTGAGTATTAGAGAGTGAGTAGTAGAGAGTAGTAGAGAGTGAGTAGTAGAGTGAGTAGTAGAAAGTAGTAGAGAATAGTAGAGAGTGAGTAGTAGAGAGTTGTAGAGAGTGAGTAGTAGAGAGTGAGTAGTAGAGAGTAGTAGAGAGTGAGTAGCAGAGTGAGTAGTAGAGAGTAGTAGAGAGAGAGTAGGAGAGAGTTAGTAGTAGAGAGTAGTAGAGAGTGAGTAGTAGAGAGTGGTAGAAAGAGTAGTAGAGAGTGAGTAGTAGAGAGTAGTAGAGAGTGAGTACTAGAGAGTAGTATAGAGTGATTAGTAGAGAGTGAGTAGTAGAGAGAGAGTAGTAGAGAGTAGTAGAGTAGTAGAGAGTGAGTAGTAGAGAGTGAGTAGTAGAGAGAGTAGTAGAGAGTGAGAAGTAGAGAGAGTAGTAGAGTAGTAGAGAGTGAGTAGTAGAGTGAGTAGTAGAGAGTAGGTGAGAGCGAGTAGTAGAGAATCAGTAGTGGAGAGTGAGCAGTAGAGAGTAGTAGAGAGTGAGTAGTAGAGAGTGAGAAGTACAGAGTGAGTAGTAGAGAGTAGTACAGAGTGAGTAGTAGAGAGTAGGAGAGTGAGTAGTAGAGAGTGAGTAGTAGAGAGAGAGTAGTAGAGAGTGAGTAGTAGAGAGTGAGTGGTAGAGAGTAGGAGAGAGTAGTCGAGTGAGTAGTAGAGATTAGTAGAGAGTGAGCAGTAGAGCGAGTAGTAGAGAGTAGTAGAGAGTGAGTAGTAGAGAGTGAGTAGCAGAGAGAGTAATAGAGAGTAGTAGAGAGTGAGTAGTAGAGAGTGAGTAGTAGAGAGTAGTAGAGAGTGAGTAGTAGAGAGTGAGTAGTGGAGAGTGAGTAGTAGAGAGTGAATAGTAGAGAGTGAGTAGTAGAGAGAGAGTAGTAGAGAGTGAGTAGTAGAGAGTAGTAGAGTGAGTAGTAGAGAGTGAGTAGTAGAGAGAGAGTTGTAGAGAGTGAGTAGTAGAGAGAGAGTAGTAGAGTAGTAGAGAGTGAGTGCTAGAGAGCAGCAGAGAGTAGTAGAGTGAGTAGTAGAGAGTAGTAGAGAGTGAGTAGTAGAGAGTGAATTGTAGAGAGTAGTAGTAGAGAGTAGTAGAGAGAGAGAGTAGTAGAGAGTGTAGTAGAGAGTGAGTAGTAGAGAGTAGTAGTGAGTGAGTAGTAGAAAGTAGTAGAGAGTGAGTAGTAGAGTAGTAGAGAGTGAGTGGTAGAGAGTAGTAGAAAGTAGTAGAGTGAGTAGTAGAGAGTGAGTAGTAGAGAGTGAATAGTAGAGAGTAGTAGAGAGTGAGTAGTAGAGAGTAGTAGAGCGTGAGTAGTAGAGAGTGAGTAGTAGGGAGTAGTAGCGAGTGAGTAGTAGAGTAATAGAGAGTGAGTAGTTGAGAGTGAGTAGTAGAGAGTGAGTAGTAGAGAGTAGTAGAGTAGTAGAGAGTGAGTAGTAGAGAGTAGTAGAGAGTGAGTAGTAGAGAATGAGTAGTAGAGCGAGAGTAGTAGAGAGTAGTAGAGAGTCAGTAGTAGAGTAGTAGAGAGTAGTCAGTCAGTGTCAGTCAGTGTCAGTCAATGTCAGTCAGTCTGTCAGTATCAGTCAATCAGTGTCAGTCAGTGTCAGTCAATCACTGTCAGTCAGTCAATCAGTGTCAGTCAGTCAGTGTCAGTCAATCAGTGTCAGTCAGTGTCAATCAGTGTCAGTCAGTGTCAGTCAGTCAGTGTCAGTCAGTCAGTGTCAGTCAGTCAGTATCAGCTAGAGCAGCTCTGCTGACCTGGTTCTCTGGCTCTAAAGCAGCTCTGCTGACCTGTTTCTCTCTCTCTAAAGCAGCTCTGCTGACCTGGTTTCTCTGGCTCTACAGCAGGTCTGCTGACCTGGTTCTCTGGCTCTAGAGCAGCTCTGCTGACCTAGTTCTTATGCTACAGAGCAGCTCTGCTGATCTAGTTCTATGGCTCTACAACAGCTCTGCAGACCTGGTTCTCTGGCTCTAAAGCAGCTCCGTTGACCCAGTTCTATGGCTCTGAAGCAGTTCTGCTGACATGGTTCTCTGGCTCTATAGAAGCTCTGCTGACCTGGTTCTCTCCCTCTAAAGCAGCTTTACTGACCTGGTTTCTCTGGCTCTGCAGCAGCTCTGCTGACCTGGTTCTCTGGCTCTAGAGCAGCTCTGTTGACCTGGTTCTTAGGCTCTAGAGCAGCTCTACTGACCTGGTTCTCTGGCTCTAAAGCAGCACTGCTGACCTGGTTCTATGGCTCTAAAGCAGCTCTGCTGATTTGGTTCTCTGGCTCTAAAGCAGCTCTGCTGACCTGGTTCTCTCCCTCTAAAGCAGCTCTGCTGACCTGGTTTCTCTGGCTCTACAGCAGCTCTGCTGACCTGCTTTTCTACACTCACGATGCACGCACCCGACTTCGCGAAAATATATTTAAAAATAATATAAGATTCTTATAAGTCCAAATATATTTTTTGATAAATTTCTTACATAATCTCTTGCCCTAATATGTATATTAAAGACACATACATATCATTTTGGAACATACTTTTTTTTGCAGGAGTCGCGCACCCAGCGCGCCCCTGCACGTATATGATGTCACGTGGGACCCGCAAGCGCGCAAACATCTCGTACCGTGATGCGCATGTGTCACGAATGCGCGGGAGCAGGAGTCGCAGACTGGTCGCATACCAATCGAGCATATCACGTGATATTAAATGTATATGATGTAACTGAAAAACACGCAGCCGTCGCACACCATACGCGGATCCTTCATGACTTTTCTAAAATGGCGGCTAGAATGTGTGCACCCACCGTGATGTGTACACTTTGAGTGCGCGACTGCGAAAAAAATTGGAATTTTTTTTTAAAGAAAATGATATAAATATATTAAAATAAAAAATGTAAACAAGAAAATTAATCAATATTTTAGTTTTAATTAAAAAATGTTTTTTTGCAATTTTCAGAAAAATATATAATGTTATTTAATGAATAAAATATTTATAAATAAACAGTTAAAAAACTGTAGAAAATCAGTACAAAAAAAGAGATAACTACAATCCCACTTAAAAGTTAGCATTTAAAAAACCTTTGCAATTCACTGAAAAAAAACATAGGTTTCAGAGACGTTATAGTTAGAAGTTAGCATTTAAAAAACCTTCGAAATTCACAGAAAAAACCATAGGTTTCAGGGGGTGTTATAGTTAGCTGCCCATTTCACTCGAACAAAACCATAAAAATTCCTCCGTTATAGTTAGTTCTGCTAACTATAACTCACGCGCCCGCAATGCACTGCTGATGATGTCACATATTGCATCATTCATGACATGATCAGTGACATCACTGATGACATCTCAAATGACATCACTGATGACATCATCCACTTGACAATCCGATACACCACATCATACACTAGTATAACCTTTCATCACTCACTGTAAAATACAGAGTACCATATTTGAAACCATTGACACACCAATACCAGTTACTACATACCCACTCACTGATTCCTATGTCTACACACACAACTACCCATTCAACAACAGAATCATCTATACATGCAGTCATTAATTAATAGAACACAATCAAATGCACTTATACACATATATAGACATTGACACATCAGCAGTCATCTTAGTCGGTTATGCAGTCATCCTACTCACTCATGAAAAAAATGTATCGCACTTAAATTTACTCACTTACACAATTATCCAACGACACCTCATTTATTCAAACACATAGTAACTCATCGTTAATGTGTTAAAAAAGCACCATTACAATTATACACTCATTCATATATTTACTCTCACAATCACTGACTCTTACACAAACTTATTTATATACACCAACTCTCACACACAATGCCTTTTATTTTTGTACTTTGTTGAAGATGTACAACTAAAACATATATTCGCTCACCAACACACAAATAAATACACTCAGTCACCCAAACAACTGTTTCCACATGCACTTGTAAACCCATACACCTAGTCAATCAACCATTCACACATCTATGCATAGAGTTACACACACCCCATCCAACCACACACAAACTCAGTGTCCCATACAAATACTCACCCAACTAATCAATAACTAATATACACACTCATGTAGTTAGTGACCAACTGAGGCAGCATGTTATACGACAACAGAGACAGTGCTGCACACATTCACATAGTTTAGTTACTAATCCATGTATTAAGTGAGACACTTTTAATTACTCACTTAAAAAGACAGTCAGACAGCTACTAAATCCTCCATCCAGATGGGAAACATCGTTAACATCGCAGTCAGTACACCGCGATGCTGTTACATCGCGGTTGTTACAACGAACGCAATGTAACCACGCGATGCCATTACAACGCAAGTCTTTACATCGACTTGCGCTAGATGGTGTGCTAACATTACAAATAGTGTAGTTTACTATCCCAACACCTTCCCTACTGTTAAGTGGACTGGAGTTGGAATAGTAAATTACGCTTTTATAATGTTAGCACACCATCTAGCGCAAGTCGATGTAAAGACTTGCATTGTAATGGCATAGCGTAGTAACATCGCAGTCGTTGTAAGGATTGCGATGTAACTGCATGCGTTGTAATGACTCGCGTTGTTACGTCATACATCCCATCCAGACAGTTATATATCCACTCAATCTTCAATACAGATTGGTATATATATAATACATATTTAAATTTCAAACTAAACCACATTCAGTGGATGATGTCATCAGTGATGTCATCAGTGATGTCATTTGAGATGTCATCAGTGATGTCATCAGTGATGTCACTGACCATGTCATGAATGATGCAATATGTGACATCATCATCAGTGCATTGCGGGCGCGTGAGTTATAGTTAGCAGAACTAACTCTAACAGAGGAATTTCTATGGTTTTGTATGAGTGAAATGGACAGCTAACTATAACACCCCTGAAACATATGTTTTTTTCTGTGAATATATAGATAGATATATATATGCCACTATGTAGTTATAGTTAGGTCTGTTTTTCCATAGAAAGAGCTTTTTTTGGTTTACTAATAACTTTGCCCCATTTGACGAATCTTCATAAAACTTTCCAAAAAAAGATCATCCACCTCAGCTCCTTCATGGAAAGTTTTTGGGTGCTCCATCAAGCTAAAAGGGAAGTTCCAAAATGAAAAATCCCCATGCATTTTCCATAGAATTCTTTAGAACTTGCTACAGCAAAAACTGCAGAATGGAATTACAGCAAATTCGGCAGGTAGCTGCGTCTTGGTCCGCAGATTGTGCGTTGTATGGTTTGGTGTAAATCTGTTCAGTAGTTTTTGAGAAATTAAGGGTCAATCCAATTTTGATATCTGAACAGTTTGGCCCGCGAGAGTTTAGAGAGATTCTCGCTCGTTTGCAAGTTTAAAAACTGAGCATTCTAATTGGCCCAAGGAGCTTTATTTCCGTTGTGCCATCACATTCCTAAGGGAGTCAGACTCCAGAGGGAGGAGATGCTCTCATTGGCTGCCAGCAACATGAGAAAATGAAGTGCATTGTATAGGGTTAATGTTGCAAATAACACAAGCTTGCTTTACCTATAGTGGTTGTATGGATGATAGCAGTAAAGACGCTTCATATTCTTCGGAGCTATTTTGCACTTTCTTTCATAGCTCTAATAGTATACCCGTATATAGAGCAATGTGTACAAAACAAGTTTGGATCAGGTCATTAGTGATATCATCAGTGATATCATCAATGATGTCATCACTGATGTCATTTGAGATGTCAAGAGTGATGTCTTAAATGATGTCATACAACATATCATGAGTGATGTCATGTGTGAGGTCATAAGCAGTGCATGGTGGGGGCGAAAGTTATAGTTGGCACTGCTTACAATAACTGGTGAATTTCTGTGTTTTTTTCAGTTCAAAACGTTAACGTTGGGAATGACAAATTCACCTAAATATAATGTTACTTTAACCTATACATGGCCTCCCTCCCCAAGACTTATTAGGCTGTGTGCGTGCATGTGCGGGCAGGTGCATGTGTGTGTGTGTGTGCGTGTGTGCGAATGTGCCTGTGTGTGTGCGTGATCCAGGGCACAGAGTTTGAAGTACTCAGGTTTCCTCAATTTCTTATCCCATTTGTAACCGTTCAGTCATTTAAGTAAACAAGTGAAGCACAGAGCAAGACTCCGATAAAAGGTTGCTCATTTTACATTCTGCGGTGAAAGCTCCATATTCATTTCATTCATCACTCAAAGACAGATAATCAGGAAGTCATTACGGTGCTGAGACCGGGCCGCTGCTCAATTGTGGTGTAATTGAGCACCACAATATGCAAATATTAGAGATAATAAAGCAGAAAATGGGCTTCAGTATTGGACTTGTCCTTTAATGCATTAGGGTGTCATATTCAATTCCTGTTGGGGATGCGAAACCGGAGAGAGCTGTTGAAGGTCACTCCTGGAATGGATCCTGACAGCCATCAGGATGCTCTTGGCCCTCCTCAGAAATGTTTTTGCAAGTTTTCTTTCTTCCAGAAAGCTATGCTAATATGCAGGTAAATGTAACAATAATTACGCCCATTTAGTACAATTTCAGTAATAGTCCTGCAAATCATCAGCCGGCATCCTGCTCGGAGCTAGGTTAGGATACGAAATTATCTTTAATTAAGGAGGGAGCACTTTTACTTTTTTTTAAAAACGACCTTTAATTATCCAGGGCATTGCTTTTGTAAAAAAATCTATTTTTTAAAAGATTTTGCAGCGCATTCACTTGGCACACTGAAAAAATACTTCTCTGTCAGTACTGTTTTGTCACTTCTGAATGTAAAAAAGGAATTATTGCACATTTATAAAGGAGGCATGAAATGACAATCTATTTAATAATGCATTGCTCTTTACCGAAAATGTTATTATGTGTACTCTTTAAAAACCCTTTCTTCTAAACAGACACAATTTACTTTTAAAGCCTAGGATAGTGAAAAACACAACCACTGACTCTTAAAGTACTTTTTTTCCTTATTTTTAAACAGCACTCTGTGTTCCAGAGCGAGGTTTTCTGTGTGCTCTGTGTCCCGTTCTGCACTTTTAGAGGCGAAGAAAGTTACAGCCAGTTTTATACGCGGTAGAAATATGTCCCAATGTGGCATTTGTTTTTGTTCTTTTTTTTGGGAAGATTTTCATAAAGGGCCAAGATTTCCGAGGGTACTTCAAGTCTCTGCCGGGTATCCTTTAAATAACAATCCTTCACAGGCACCAGTTTGCACGGGTATCCCAGTTACAAGTGGTGTACAGTTAATCGATTATGGCAATTAGAAGGTGCGATAAAAACCCACCTTCGGAATATTTAGGCGCGGTAAATTTACTGAAATTTAGCAAGGTAAGCTGCCCAGCAAATGGTAAACTCCGTTTTTTACGTCATCAATTATAATGGGTGCTATTACTGCACCTGTTACTTTTCGAATCCTGGGCGTCAGACTATTAATTGTGCAATAAATAGCCCCTTCTCTTCCAGGACACTACTAGTAAAGGGTGGTGTTTCCAAAACGGCAGGGAAAAACAGAGGAGAAGGCAGGTTTTATCTTTTTAATATTATCATTACATGTATTTGGTATTTACAAACCAAACTCTAAAGAGCAGCTAGATTTTCACAATACAAAACCAGACGAATTCGCACACCACACAAATACACTTATTAAAATGCATATTATCAAGAAACGGCGTTAACATTATCGCCGCTTTAGCGGCAGAAAACTGCCGCTAAAGCAGCGATAATTTGCTTGATAATATGCCCTTGACAATTCCCATAGAGGCCCATGTTCTGGTGTCAACATGGGCTTCTATTGAAATTCTCTGCGGCGTATTATCAAGCCCATTATCGCCGCTTTAGGCAGTTTTCTGCCGTTAAAGCGGCGATAATTTTAACGCCCTGCTTGATAATATGCCCCTCAGATCTTCGTGAGTAACGATGTCGAGAGTGGATAAAAGATATTTAGATGATGTTCCAACACAGCAAAACATGAAGGAGATACCACTCCCTCTCCAAAGCAGGGGAGTCTAGCTGAAAGACATTCTTCCAATGGAAAAAGGAATTATACTGTGATTGGGTTAAAGCAGAGATAGGGATAAACTTACTTGACATATCAGGAGTCATTTTACAGATTCTCCTAGCACCCACACTTGAATGCATGATACAAGTATAAATGTGATTTATAGAGGAAGTTTTACGTATGATACAGTCATTAACTAATTGTTCGGCAGAATGCAAATAAGGCAATTAAGACGCCTACTTATCTAAACCAGGTTGACTAGGGATAGAGCGAGAGAACAACGCAATGAATGCATTCTGGTTTCTGTTAGGGCCAGCACATTCCAGATTTTATTGTTTCTATTATATTTAGTAACGCTACATTAAAGTTATACATATCATAGAGTGGGCATGGGGCTACAGTTGATCATTGTATTGGACTAGCAACCAGTAGAACACTAGGCCAGGTTTGGAGGTAGGTTATGATAGAAAATCCCCTGAATTCTGATGGAGTGCACATTGTCGGCGGAAGGACCAGGCCCTCAAGTTTTGTACCTGTTCTAGAATCACAATCCGATGGTTCTTTTTAACAGCATGTAAGTGTAGAGGGGAGAAAATAGTTATTAGCGCCAATCAATCCAATAAGAATTTCCCGAGAAACATAGTAACCACAGACAACTACGTAAAGCTAGTTGATTTATTACAAAGCCAAAAATAACTGGACATAAAGACACCTAAAAATTAAAGTGTAGAAATACATTGGAATCAGCATAAAGCCAAATCTAACTATACGAAAGTAAATAATTTGCATACTATAAAGCATATGAAAACAGGCATCTAGGATGACTAATTCTATACATGTGCCCCTCCACCCAAGAAATATTGTCTAACCATATCATAGACTCAGCGATAAGACTGTTTAATCACCTGCCTACATAAATAACCCACCTGAAATTCTCTCAAATTATTTACAATTGCCAAACCATGGTGTTATGTTATGTTATGTTAAATTATTTATAAAGCGCAGCGAATACCGGAGGGTGTCTTGGCGCTGAAGCGGTAAGCAGCGAGAGGGGTAGAAGTGAACTTATTGATTAAAAAGCCAAGGTGTCCTCTAAGCCCTCCTATGCCTATTGTGCCTTAATATTTGCCTATACTTTATACAAGTAATATTATAGAACTCTATGCAACAAATCATTTCGGACTACCTACAACATCAATTGTGATGAGAGTTTCTCGATGTTTGAGAGGAGATATGTCATAGTGCCTTATGGTTAGTTCCATTACACCATAAATATTTATTGCAGCATTCCTTTATGTTGGCATTTAATTAAACAGTTAACAGTTTCTCTACTCCCTTTGTGGCTTGTGTATCATAGAAAGGCACTAGATATTAGCAAACTCTGTGGTTCTAAAAATCCTTTATAGTTTCATACTCTTTTCATAGACACAGTGTGAAAGGGAAACCTTGGAACCTCTAGGGACTTAGGGCATACATCTGTTCCAGAGGTCAGTGGTCTCTAATAAAGATCAACACAATATATATTACATCCAACTGGAGTTTTATTCCTAGTAAAAAAAATGAAGGAAGCAATAAAAACAGTGATACAGTGGGCGCTGAGTGCAGAAACGTGCTTAGTGCTCTCTTATAAGTTACACACACAAGTGATAAATCAAGATCAGTATGTGTATCAATGGAACAAGAATTGCACGGGCCTTTAAGGATGTGGGGGCCGTGTTTAAGGTTGCTGACATTTCTATCCTTGTGAGAATCTATGGCTCATTATCAGGACTAAAGAGTGTAGAGGAGCCAGAGGAAGAGATAGTTACACCATAATATGCGGTCTCTTAAGTCTTGTAGAACCCCTGACTGATCTTGAGTCAAGAACATACATCCCGGCAACACGGACAGCCTGTTGTCCATTTGGCTGCCACATCTTTAGGTATCACATCGCCTCTGTCCCATCAATCATCATTATATAGGCAGCTCCATTGGTTATATTCCTGGCTCCATCAGCCCTTGGTCCTAGACAGACACTCTTTTAGTGTGACCTACACACATCTCCAATGCTTTTTTCATGTTTTGTTATATGATTAAAATTTTATTTGTGCATAATATATTTTATTGATCTTTCTCAGGGACCACTGTCCTCTGGAATACTAAAAATCCTTAATGTGACTGCTGCTGCTTAAAATGAACTGCAAGCTTTCTCTTACAGAAGTCTTTTGCTTAAACAAAATGGGTCGTGCAGCAGCAGAAAGAGAGCACAGGGAGAGTTGGAATGCAAGATCAAGGGAGGTATGTTGCAGTAGATTATGGAAGGGTATGTGGATAGGGTGAGGGTCACTTAGTGCCATGGATGGAATTGTGATTGTGCTGAGATTTGGGGTAGAAATCATGTATTAGTGTGATCTCTTCATGGATTCTCTTGTATCCCTGATGCTATTTCATGAGGTGGAGTTGTTTGAAGACATGGATTTACAGCTAGTTGTTGAAGCTGTGAGGGATGGAGTGTTGTACATCTGGACTGGGATAGAGTTCCATCTGTTAGGAGGATAGAGAAAATGTAAGGTCATCACTTTTGGCATTGCTTAATTTCTAGTCTTGCAATGATGATGATGAATGTTGGGCATGCTCTACCAGAGCTTTGAACTGTGGCTGCATGATACAGAGGAATGTCACTATTTACTACTGTGTGGCTTGCAGCATATCAGACGTCTCTGAGGGTGTGTGATCATGTAGTATTACTGATGACCCTTGAAGGTGTCAGCTAGTATGCTCTTCAGACGACTCAGGTAGATATTATGGACAATGTTGAGCAAAGTATTACATATGTGCTGACGGAAAAGGCCAGAGCCTGGGTGGTGGTCATCAAATCTACTTTTGGTAGGAAGGATGTAACTCTGTAATGGAGTGCTCAGTTAATGCCAGGCTTTTTTGTCTTGTGTGTGATGTGAGTTCAGAATTTGACCTCAGTGTTAATGCAATATGTCAATGAATTAACCAATTAAAATTAATAATTCAGAATAAGTCCCACTGCAACACCCCCAAAGACTTTACCTGGTGACATTTAGTTTAACAAAGCCCACTTTTCAGGAGCCGTGGCCCATGCAGGTAAGAGTGGTGGGGCCTGGTGGGGGAATTCATACAGATGAGGACAAGGGAAAATTAAAATGTATTCTGTTGAAATACCCCCCACAATGCCCCACAGCCTCACCACTCTTATCTGCATGGGCCGCAGCTGCTTTTTAGTCTCATTCCATGGTAATCGCCAACTCTGCCCTTGAGTTGTGCCTCTGTGATTTGAGTTCAGAGAAGTCTATGTTGAGCTTTTTCTTTTTTGTAAGCTGTGCAATGCACCTAGAATAAAAATGCTATTCCCATTAAGATTTGTAATATTATAAATTGCAGACCTGCCCTGTTTTACTTACTGCATTTACACGCTGAATATATATGTTTGATAAAAAACATTACGGCTGCCATGAGATAGACACCCTGAGTAGGGAAATAGTATTATTGAGCCCTCTTTTTATCACTTTATTCACTTTTGCACAATGTACTTCTTAATCTGATCATTGGGCTATCTGTTATTTTTTTTTATATCTGCACAAGATTTGTTGCAATGGAATGGCCCGGACAAGATTATGATTAGATGTGCCCTTCTCTCATTTTTTCAGTGACCTTTTGCTCTCCTAAGGTCAATTTATCCTGTGGTATTCCCCAGGATTCCTTCCTGTCCCCTTTTCTTTTCAACCTATACATTTATCCGCTGGTGCACTCCTTGAATCAAGGGAAAGTCAAGGTTTGTAACTACGTGGACGACTTACAAATGATTTAAACTATTGATAATACCTCTGAATGTGTTAATACCTTTCAACACATGATGTTGTTTATTCGTCAATGGATGATTGCCAATAAACTCAAGCGCAACGCTGATATAAAAGTGATTGTCATCATAAAAAATAAGTTGGACTTATGGAAGCCCTCATTTTGACCAGCAACCATGGGCTCTCCCCCTTTGCCCAAGAAATCTGTGAAGATCCTTGGAGTCCTGATCAATGATAATTTGACCATGAAACGTCAAATTGGGGCTGTGACTTATTCATGTTTTTTTTCAACTTTGGAAAATCTGAAAGATCAGTAAATTTCTTACCTTGGCGGCTCTCACGCAAGTAGTCATTGCACTTGTCCTTACTAGGCTGGACTATGCCAACTCTCTGTACTTGGGGCTTCCTAAGTGCTGAATTCATACACTTCAAATGGTACAGAATAAAGCTGCTAGGCCGTTTGCTTCATCAACCTCGTAACTGCCACTGTTTAAAGGTACAAGTACCAATTCTACTGTAACTGCACTGTTGTGTCAATGTGCTTTTCCTTTTCAGGATTGTGCTATTGCTTAAAGTCATTTAGTGATCACGGCCAAAATATAGTGTGCATGACTTGTGGTTCTTGTTTTATTATTATTTTGTTTTACATTACTTTTTCATTGGTTTCTCTATGGTGATTCTGTTATTTTTGACCATTTGAATTTAACTTTATAGAGTAAATATATGTATATATTCTTGAGCTATTACTTAGGATGGATTTCAGTCATTACTGCATCTGTGATGATTGTGCTGTACTGAGCTTAGGCTTTTCCTACAAGACCTCCCTTGAGGTTATGACTGCTCAACCACATCCACCAAATATTCAAAGATCTCAATGAGGAGCTTTTCCTTGCAGACTTTGGGGCAGATTTAGCAGTCCCTTGCGCTACCTGTGTGCCGCTTTTTGTGAGGCACCGGCAGCGCATTTTAGTGCCCCCTATTTACAAGGACAGGAAAAGCCACCCTGCGTGACTTTTCGTGTTCTTGCAAATATAGCCCCTTTGCACGCAGCACTTTGCATGAAAGGTGCGTTCTATTGGTGTTGCTGTGGGTGTCCCACACAGCAACCATGAAACCAGACACATTTCCAGAATTACGAGAAATCGTAAATCTGGAAATTCGTCTGAATGCTACGCCTCCCCAGGAGAGGCATTGGGAGGTGCAACAAATAGAAATGCATTCATTTCTCCTCGTTTTTCCCTCTTTCTATACATGCTGCATTCTGCAGTACACATAGAAAGATGAAATCACCACTGGTGATTGTATATGTACAGGAAGGTGTCTCTTCCTGCATGTAAATAACCGGTAAAACAATGACGTTTTGCAAGTTCTATATGTGCTACTACAGCACATTTAGAAGTTGAAAAACGCCATTTCTGATTGTTTATGTGCAGGATGGGAACCCTTCCTGCACAAATACAATCATCCCTGTGACGCAGGCATTGCATCATGGTGCAAGGGTGCCTGTGCTGGCGCATGGCAGCAGTTTGTGTGTCAACGCAGGGGGAAGCACAGAGATGCAGCATATTATTTTAAATATGTTGCATCGCTGTGCTTTGAAAGTGACTCTGCCCCTTAGTATGCAGTACCATAGTGTTAGAAGGTGGTTCTGACCATCTGAACCGGCTGGATTTTTCACTTTATGAACACCAATTTTTGAGTTTTTACTGTGGGAGAGCCTCCTAAGCTGGGACTCGCCCACAGTGGACTCATGACTAAACAGACTGCATGTGGATTGCACCGGTGTCCCCCATGTGAAAGAAGGCCGCTGTGCTGCAGCCGGGGTAAGGGGCACCGGACTGGTTACACGTAGACACATGTGCACTCGTGTGTGCACCCGTGTGAGGGCCGCGCGGGGGAGATCCCGGTCATGCGCAGCCCAGGAGCAGGTACAGTAGAATGGTGTGGCGGGAAATATGCAGAGTTGGGTGGTGACAGGGAATAGGCTTTCTAATGTGGGGAGACACATGGAAGGGAAAGTCAGTGTTCTTTACTGTTTTCACTGTAGGAACACTACATTACTCTCCTATGAAGATGGGGACCAGATGGGGTAGTTTCACTTCCCTAGGGCATACAAATTACAGACACGCACCAAGTAAGTTTTGTAAAAATAAGTATTCTGCTGAGTCCAAAGCCATAGCTGTACTGCTTAGGGGTCATCCAGAAATGTCATATTCCTCTGACTCAGCTCATAACCAGAGCCTGGACTGGTGTGACCATGACAGGCTGGATTAATTACCTTCCTCCCCAAGCTGTAGCATCAAAGGCCTAGCTCTTCACTGCCAGCATTCCAAGGGTGAATGTCTTCTCTCCAGGAGGGAGCGAGGGGGGTGAAGCTGCAGGTTATCAATCAGCAGCTGTCACCTGGTGCCAGGCAACAGGCCTGCCCCAGGCCCGGGCCATAAAGGCAGCAAGGGGGAAAGGGGACTTTTCTGAGACCATGTGGCATGAGACCCCTGGACGGTGCCATTTTCAAGTATCCCAGAGGCCTGTGAAGGAAGGGGGAGCAGGGGCAGAGAGGTGATGTGCTGCTGCAAGATAGGGTAGAAGTGCCCTCCTGCCATCCCCTGAAAATCCTTTTAAAGGTCTTGCACAGGAAGAGGAGCTTTCTTTGGGGTGTGGTCTTGCTGAGGAAGACTGGTGCTGGAGCCTGGCACCATAGGCAGGTGGAAGGAGGAACCCCCTTACTCTCCCAGGACTCTGGACTGCGCTTTTGAGGTAGTCCAGGGCCAGTGATGAGAAGCCTGGGCCTCTGCGCAAGGAGAAGAGAGGCCTAAAAGGCTGGTGCAGGGAGCCAGTGAAGACAACTCCTTGTCGAGCACTCCCTCCTGGAGGCCAGGAGGGTGGTAAAAAGCACTCCAGGTGGCTAGGGCTGGCCACCAGGGGCAATAAGGGGCCAAAATGGTGCAAATCGGTCCCCTGGGGGGCTGAGATATCCCCCCAGTAGGTAGGTGACCTTTGACCTCTAATCAAAGAAGCGCGTGGGGTTGCGCTGCTGGTCTTGGATGTGCCCCCGGGGTGTGTCAGGTCCTGTGGGCTGCCCCGGAAGGAATGAAAGTCAGGGAGTGCCGTTGCGCTCCCCGTGAATGAGCCCAAAGGGGGGGCCAGGAGCCTACCCAGGCCCCCAACAAAAAAAGAGTCGGGGAGCGCCATCATGCTCCCCTTGAAGGTAGCCAGGGGTGCCAGGAGCCTACCCTGGCCCCTATAGAAGCAAAAGTCGGGGAGCACCGTCATGCTCACCGTGAAGTAATCCCATGGGCCCAGGATCCCCACCTCTGGGCACCGCTGAAGGTTAAGTCGGAGAGTGCCATTGCGCTCCCCAAGAAGAATTTTGGGGTCTGAGACCCCCAACTCTGGGCCCCGGTGGCTGCCGTAAGGAGGGGGAGTGCCATTGCACACCCACACCATGAGGGAAGTCAAAGCCAGGGAGCGCTATTGCGGTCCTCGTGAAGACCTCCTGGTGGTTCCAGACCCCCAACTGTGAAGCCAGGAAGCGTGGGTAGTGCTGCTGCACTCCCCCGTGGCAGGAGGAAGGTGGGGAAGTGCCGTCGCACTCCCCTGAAATATCGCTGGTACAGAAGCAGCCTCCGCATCTGCCCGCAGGAGTGGGCAAACCAGAATAGAAGTGCCGGCTCCCGCGGCAGCACGCGAGGGTACTTGCCAGACGGGGAGCAGGCAGGAGCAGCCAGGGGTGAGCTACCTGAGCTGCAATCAACCTCACTTGCAATAAAGGGGCATGGGTGGGACCGGGATGCGGTGTGAGGCCCCAGTTAGGACAGCGTGGTTCTCCCCTGAGCCGCTGGTCTGATATGCGCTCTCTGCACACAAAGCCCCCCATAATTCCTTGCAAGGCATGGGGATTGCAGTGTGTTGTGGCCGCGAGGTGGCCCCGGGAGGAGGGTGTCACCCCCTTTGTTGGAAAAGGTGAAGGGGAGCTGCAGGAGCATGCAAACTCCCCCCAGCACGAACAAGGGAAGTCCCTATTCTCAGTCTCTGGGAGACTTCAAAGGAAAAACCCCTCAAGGGTCAGCCATGGTTTATTAAGCTAATCCAACGCTGGAACTTTTGTTCTGCAGTTGGGAATGAAGCTTGGGACTCCACCGAAGGGTGCAAGGTTAAACCTAGATGGCCACTGAAGTGATACCCTCTAGAGGTGGAAAGGTGAAATTGCACAGTGATGCATTTACATGATGTTGTTTCTTTTGGGGACTAGAAGTCACATGTGACATGTGAATTGATAAGTGAATTGGGATGATGCTGCTCGGCATTCCGGCTAGGGTGACTGGTTGTAAATGCAGAATTCTGTGATTATAACAGTGATGCCTTCTAGGGGCTGTGATTGACTTGCATTATACCTGTTACCAGACATGATAAGTACCGTCATTCTAAGTGAGGCCTAAACATGTATTCTTGCTACTGTGGTAGGTGAAGAACAAACCAGACTGTCAGCCACTATGATGTAGAGGTGTATAATGTATGGTCAGTATGAGATGCTCAGTCAGGGTTTTGTGTCACCATGGCAGGTGTTCCCATTTTAAATGCTTGTTGGTTGTGATACTGGGGAGGGCCCTCGCTCCTGGTTATTGTTAACTCACTGCATTTGGGGCCAAGATGATGTGCATACATGGGAGTGGTGGATTATGTATATTTGTAAATAGATTCATAGTATTGAGTAGTGTGTCTGTGTAATAAATGTACTCTTCCTTTTTATAAAGCAAAGTACAGACTGGACAATCAATTATTGAGTGTTATTTCTGCACACTGGTCAATGGCGATTACTAGCCCACACCACCTCCCTTGAGTAAGCCTTAGACTGCTCTGCAATGCTACCCTCTGAGAGTCAAGCGCTACAATGGGGTATTTGGTTTCCAGTGAAGGACAAATGTAGACATGTTGTTTGGACAGGCCTCATAGATACTGTCTCGTTTTCCAACACATAGTTAGTAAGGACCCTTAGGATTCTCACGTTGGATTGCTAGGTGTAACCACTTGCTGCGTGCTCTAGATAAAATAGCCAAGAGATTGTGGAACTGCTGTCAGTGGCACTAAGAGGTTCTCACTGATTGGTTCTTCAGTGTTTTGGGCTCAGGTGTTGATTTGGCTGGCTGAGACTAAAACGAGAAACATGATAATAACAAGCTGGTGCCATGAACAAGACACTCTCTATAACACACATTTTAGGCCAACAATGACTGATCCAGCATAGGATGTCACTCAAGTTTCTGCTTACTGTCTAACAAAATAGCAGACTGTATGGGTTTGGGTGGATTTGCCCTCTGTTGAGCTTTGTAATCTTGTTTTAGGTGTCTAGTAAGAATCTAAAATTACATAAGAGGTGGGCATATTCTTTAAAGGTCATAAGCCACAATACTTATTTTTACACTGATTTGTTGCACTGGCGTTTGCATGCAGTAATTCCATTCCTCCTGAAACAAGTTTGAACATGTTACTTAGATCCCTGCTTTCCAGTATCTCCCTACTTGCCACACATATTACCCCCTGTTTGGTTCAGTATAGCCTATCGGCCTCTTCACTCAGTTCCTCGGGTCAATATTGGCTTTGTTTTGGTTTTTCTGACGAGTCTTATGCTTCTGCAAATAAGACATGATTACCTGGCAAGTGGCTAGGCAGTACTGGTTGCTAAATTATTAAACCCTACTGGTTTAATCCTTTAAGCATTATTGAGGACCCTGAACTCAGGGAATCTTTATTGTTGTTTGCAAACATTGCTTAAACTTACCAATACTATTTTATTGTAACTGCACTGTTATATCTTGTGTTTTTATTACAGGATTGTGCTAACATTTACAATCACTCAGTGATCACAAGCAGTATATAGTGTGTCATCCTTTTTGGATTGTTAGTTTCTTACTGCACACCTAACACAGAACTGCAAAACTCAGAAGTCAGAAGAAAACCTAAAAACAAAACATTTAAAAGGTGGCATATGCAGGTCCCAACATTCAATCAGGACGGTCGAATGCCATGGGGCTAATGGAAAGAACAACACCAACAAATATGCCAAGCATCCCAAGTTCCCTTGTGGGCTGGGTGACAGTGTTTCGGCACCCATACAACATGCTATGTTGACAGACATTCATTATTAATTTAAGCTACAGTTTATGCGGCTCATAATTTTTGAATAATAAACAAGGAAAAAATACCTCTGTATCCATGGACGTCATTGCACACTACTCAACGTAAGGTCCAAAAATCAATAGGAAAAGCAGTTTTGGACTTTGGCGTAATTTGATCAATCTTCATGAAATTTTCAAAAGATAGTGTCAAAGTAGGTTTTGGTTTGGGGGTGATCCGTGCAGTGGGAACTGAGAATTTGGGCTCATGGAACCTTTAGCCAAAGCTACAGTCCTAACATCTGGACGGACTTCCACCAAATTTGGCAGGGAAGTAGATGTCGGTTCAAGGAAGTGCATTTTGCCTATTTGGTGTAAAACTGTTCAGCAGTTTTTGATAAATTTAAGCCAGAAATTATAGTGATATCTCTGAACAGGGATATTTTGCGGAGGTTTCATGATGTATCGGGAATGCACGCGCCAATGGGAATACTCTGATTGTTGTGGCTGCCATATTATTGATCAGGAACGTTTCCAGGAGCTAAAAAGTTCAGAAAAAGCTAACATAAGGGGTCAGAGTAGAGGTACTCTGACCACATTTTCGAGAAATGGGAGTGTTAGTGACACAAGTTATTTGTCCAAAAATGATTTTTTTTAATTGCGCACAATATTTGCGATGACACCGTGATCGTCACCGCGGCCACTTGTACCATAGCGGGCACATCACAACTATTGTGATGTCTCTGCGAATATTGGTGAAACTCTAAAAAATATACCTCTATTTGTAAACACTAACCGGTGACTGTCACACACTTATGTACCTTCTCACATATTCACTCGGACACTTATACACCCATTCACATAGCCACTCACACACTTATATATCCAGTCACATACCCACTCAGATTCTGATGTACCCACTGTCGTAACCATTCAGGTACTCAGGCTTGCACTTTTAGAGTCACTTGGAGAGTGACGCACACATGTACAGACCCATTCAGACACTCATACACCCACTTAAAGACCCAGTGTGAGACTTTTGCTTTTTCCACTGAGACACTCACTGATAGACAGACCCACTCAAACAATCATGCACCAACTCATAGATCCAGTCACAGCCTCATGTACTCATTTACATATGTTGTCAAAGACTGATACATGCACTCACAGACCCATTCAGACACTCATGTACTCACTCAGATACCCACTCAGACACTCACACACCCAGTCAGAGACTCACTCAGACATTCATGCATCGACTCACAGACCCACTGAGAGACGTATATTTACTCTTGCACACCCACTCAGACATTCATTGACTCACAGATCCAGTCTGACAATAACGTACTGAGCCACAGAGCCACTGTCAGACTTATACTTCCAATCATACATTCACTGTTAGAGAGGTGCACTCAGAGATTAATGTAGCCAGTGAAACATTTGATTCATGAGTCTTCTCTGATATCCAGCAGCGGCTGCTGGTGCCAGAATATTAGGGGCTCCTCCCTCCTAATATTTTGATTAATGTTATGGTAATTGCAAAGAACAATTACCATCCACATTTCATTTGAAACAATGCCTGGGCCTTCTGACTGTGTTATGCTTTCTACCAGTAACAAGTCAGAAAGTAGGGCAGTTTTAGGAGGCATATTAGCTTTTGCGCATGTGCTGCCTGGTCGCAGGTGAAGCTAGAAGACAAAGGGCCTGCATGGCACCAGCCATGGTCTGCAATACACAGGGGTTCTCAGGGACCACCCACTGATGATGCAAAGCAGTGTCGTATTTTAAAACAGCCCCGGGCGTGTATGGTGCCAGCCCTGTACTCCTGGGGCTGATTGTCAATCTGAGCATGTGATCTCACGTCTCAGAGTCACGAGACTCGCAACTCATGATTCTATGATGTCAGGTCAGATGGCCCTGGAGCATGCTGTGAACAGATAATGCATCTGTGTGCCTCCTGAATTGGTAAATTGTAGAATGTTAGAGCACTTTGGGACTGGCGGTCATTCGGCATGTGCGCCACACATACTGCGCAAAGAGTGGCTGCGGCTCAAGGGCACAGGTAAGTAATGGGGTGGTTGAAGCCCTTATTTAACTTATATAATACTGTGCAATAAATACTAACAACCTTCTGTGGGGCTGGCTGTGTGAGGCAGAGAAGAGGTTTTCTGATCAATTAACAGCAAAACAACTTTTGGTAGCATGACTTTAAGAGGGGACACGGCATGTTTGTCTTAGGACCTTGTCAAAGCTTCTGATGCCTACGCAAGTAGCAAAAGAGTCACCTACAACACACTCTGTGCAGAAGTACATGGTTATTAACTTACTGGTTAGCTATCATTATTCATCAAAAAGTATAAGTGATATTACCAAATCTGATCTTAAATTTCACTTGTTCCATTGAAAACACTAATTTGATTACATGGATAGCGTGCATTAAAGAAACTGCTTGTTGCTTTGAAAGCGGCCTTCATTTTTACATAAGATACTGTTTGCTGGAGTTAAAGATAATAATTGAACCTAGTGCAGGGTAAATTCAGGGGCTTCACAGATGCATTAAGCACCAGGGTCAAATATCCCCAGTGATTTATTTTTATTTCAAAGTCTCTATCCTATTGTACTCTCATTCATGGTTCAAACACCTGCAGAGTAGCCTATGTGCCTCTTTAAGTTATGAAGTACTGTCATCTTGCAAGGTTGTGCATTGCTAGCTGTTGTGAACATTTGCACTAGATGGCACTTTATATGCCTGTTCACTCCTTTAGGTTTGTGAAAATGCATGTATGTAAGTGCTTTTCTGCAGATGGTAATGAAACATTTGTTAAGTCGAAAAAAAACACATAGCTGCAAGTTGTTGCCATAGTCTAGGTCATAAATGGATGAGTGGGTATAAGAATTAAAGGAGAGTGTTTCCAGAAGGAGAAGTGGATGTATACATGAATGAATGGATGAATTCTCCATATGATCGACAAATGAAGAGATGATTTTCTAGTGAATGGATATATGGATGGATGAGTGGGTGGGTGAGGGATTGTGAGAGTCTCTAGAAGGATGCATGAACAGAGGAATGCAGTGGATGATGGAAACATGGAGATTTAATGGGGGGATGATTCATTGGATGAAGAATGGGCTGAACGCCCTTATGTCGGCAGGCCTAGCTCGCTACGTAAAATTCATCCTCAACTTTCACACCCAAAACTTTGAAATGTCACCAGTCGCCACTGCTGATATCAACTGATGCTGCAGTGGTGCTGAGTGATGCTGTGGTGGTGCTGAGTGATGCTGTGGTGGCGTAGAGTGATGCTGTGGCTGTGTCGTGTGATGCTGTGGTGGTGTCGAGTGATATTGTTGTGGTACTGAGTGATGCTGTGGTGGTCCTGAGTGATGCTGTGGTGGTGCTGAGTGATGCTGTTGTGGTGCTGAGTGATGCTGTGGTGGCGCTAAGATATGCTGCTGTTGCGCTGAGTGATGCTGTTGTGGTGCTGAGTGATGCTGTGGTGGTGCAGAGTGATACTGTGGTGGTGCTGAGTGGTGCTGCCGTGAGACAGTGTGGTAGTGCTGAGTGATGCTGTTGTGGTGCTGAGTGATGCTGTGGTGGTGTTGAGTGATGCTGTGTTAGCCGTGAGTGATGCTTTGGTGGTGCTGAGTGATGCTGTGGTGGTGCTGAGTGATGCTGTGGTGGCACTGAGTGATGCTGTGGTGGCACTGAGTGATGCTGCGGTGGCACAGAGTGATGCTGTTGTGGTGCTGAGTGATATTGTTGTGGTGCTGAGTGATATTGTTGTTGCACCAAGTGATGCTGTGGTAGTCCTGAGTGATGCTGTGGTGGTCTTGAGTGATGCTGTTGTGGTGGTTCTGAGTGATGCTGTGGTGGCCCTGAGTGATGCTGTGGTGGTGCTGAGTGATGCT
This sequence comes from Triturus cristatus, assembly GCF_964204655.1. Classification (NCBI taxonomy): domain Eukaryota; kingdom Metazoa; phylum Chordata; class Amphibia; order Caudata; family Salamandridae; genus Triturus; species Triturus cristatus. The sequence continues at coordinate 905,712,018 of NC_140590.1, read as the reverse complement.
GTGGTGATTCTGACTGATGCTGTGGTGGTGCTGAGTGATGCTGTGGTGGCCCTGAGTGATGCTGTGGTGGCCCTGAGTGATGCTGTGGTGGTGCTGAGTGATGCTGTGGTGGTGCTGAGTGAAGCTGTGGTGGCACTGAGTGATATTGTTGTGGCCCTGAGTGATGCTGTGGTGGTACTGAGTGATGCTGTGGTGGTGCTGAGTGATGCTGTGGTGGTGTTGAGTGATGCTGTGGTGGCCCTGAGTGATGCTGTGGTGGTGCTGAGTGATGCTGTGGTGATGCTGACTGATGCTGTGGTGGTGCTGAGTGATGCTGTGGTGGCCCTGAGTGATGCTGTGGTGGCCCTGAGTGATGCTATGGTGGTGCTGAGTGATGCTGTGGTGGTGCTGCGTGATGCTGTGGTGGCACTGAGTGATATTGGTGTGGCCCTGAGTGATGCTGTGGTGGTGCTGAGTGATGCTGTGGTGGTGCTGAGTGATGCTGTGGTGGTGTTGAGTGATGCTGTGTTGGCCCTGAGTGATGCTGTGGTGTCGCTGAGTGATGCTGTGGTGGTGCTGCGTGTTGCTGGGGTGGCATTGAGTGATGCTGTGGTGGCACTGAGTGATGTTGTGGTGGCCCTGAGTGATGCTGTGGTTGTGCTGAGTGTTGCTGTGGTGGTGCAGAGTGATGTTGTGGTGACCCTGATTGATGCTGTGGTGGCCCTAAGTGATGCTCTGGTGGTGCTGAGTGATGCTGTGGTGGTGCTGAGTGATGCTGTGGCAGTGTTGAGTGATGCTGTGTTAGCCCTGAGTGATGCTGTGGTGGCGCTGAGTGATGCTATGCTGTGGTGATGCTGAGTGATGCTGTGGTGGCGCTGAGTGTTGCTGCGGTGGCCCTGAGTGATGCTGTGGTGGCACTGAGTGATGCTGTGGTGGTGCTGAGTGATGCTGTTGTGATGCTGAGTGTTGCTGTGGTGGTGTTGAGTGATGCTGTGGTGGCACTGAGTGATGCTGTGGTGGTGTTGAGTGAGGCTGTGGTGGTGTTGATTAATATTGTTGTGGTACTCAGTGATGCTGTGGTGGTCCTGAGTGATGCTGTGGTGGTGCAGAGTGATGAAGGGGAGTGAAAAAGAGAGAGAAATAAGGTGACAGAGAGAGTAAATGAAGGGGAGAGAGAGAGAGAAAGGGATAGAGAGAGAGAGAGAGAATGAAAGGGGGGAAAAGAGAGAAGATGCAATAAAAAATTAATACATTAGTACATTTCTAAATGCCTCTGCTTAAGTCGCCTTGCCCTGTATGAGCTGCTTGGTTCTGGGGGGATAACAAATGCTATCGTTTTAAAAAATATCCATGTAACATAGATTGTGTCACAATAGATAGCTAATAATAATATTTTAAAGCACACGCAAAATAAAAGCAGTGCAGGAGTGAATAATGCTAATTTGTAATTTGTCATTTGCGCGCACTGTAAAGCACACGCAAAATAAAAGCAGTGAAGGAGTGATTAACTAATGCTGATGTGCAATGTGCACGCGCCGTAAGGGTGCCCTCGAGCGATACACTTAATTAGGAAGACAGAGGAAAGCCAGATGGCGCCTCTGCGTGTAACTGTGCGCCTGACCGCACGCTCTAGGCCACACAAAAAGCATGTTGTCGGATTTTTCAATGCCCACTTACTAAAAGTCTTGCCAGTGCAGCGCATGCGCTGGCACAGGTGAGACCTGAAAAGGAATGGTATATAATATAAATATAACATACAATACACAATTTTAGAAAGAAAATACAAAAATCTTAGAGATTCACCTGAGAAAACGGACATTACAATTAAGAAATGGAATTTTAAAAAACCTTAGAAATTCTCTAAAAAACAAAGCTTACAGGTATGTTATGTTAGGAATTAGCATTTAAATAAACCTTAGAAATTCACTGAAAAAACCAAAGGTTCCAGGGACGTTATATTTAGGGTGACATTTCACTAATACAAAAACAGGAAAATTCAGCAGTTATAGTTAGCTGAGTGAATTTCTAAGGTTTTATAAATGCTAATTTCTAACTATAACCTATGTTTTTTTCAGTGAATTTCTAAGGTTTTTTAAATGCTAATTTCTAACTATAACATCCCTAAAACCTATATTTTTTTCAGTGAATTTCAGGTTTTTTAAATGCTAATTTCTAGCTATGCCTACAGAGGTAGGACAAGAGCAGAAAGAGGAAGAAAGGCGCAGAAAGAAGCAAGAGAAATGCAGAAAGAGGCAACAGATGTCCAGAAAGACTTAGAAAGGTGCAGAAAGAAGCAAAAGATACACAGAAAGAACCAACAGAGGTGCAGAAAGAATCATTGTTGCAAAGTCATCCTGTGCCCCCAACATTTACTGACTGGTACTGGTGGTAACTGACTCTGACTAACCAGGCCCGGAGCCAGTGCTATGCTGAAAGACACTTAGAATACAGTGAAAACTCCTACATACACTAGGGTACACTGTGAGTTGGGGTACCCCTGTGATTGGCGTGACAGCCCCTGTAGGGCCCTAGTACATAATAGGGCAGGGGGATTAAAACTACCTCTAAGTCACAGATGCAGAAAGAGGCAAGAGAAGGGTAGAAAGAAGCAACAGAAGTGCCGAAAGAGGCAAGAGAGTTGCAGGAAGAAGCAAGAGAAGGGTAGAAAGAAGCAACAGAGGTGCCGAAAGAGGCAAGAGAGTTGCAGGAAGAAGCAAGAGAAGTGCAGTAAGAGGCGACAGAGGTGCAGAAAGAAGCAAGAGAAGTACAAAAAGAGGCAAGTGAGGTGCAGAAAGAAGCAATAGCAGTGCATAATGAACCAATAGAGGTAGAAAAAAGACAGAAGGGGGTGCAGAAAGAGGGAGGAGAGGGACACACAGAGGCAAGAGAGGTACAGAAAGAAGCAAGAGGGGTGCAGAAAAAAGGAAGAGAAGTGCAGAAAGAGGCAAGAGAATTGCTGAAAGAAGCAACAGAGGTGTAGAAAGAAGCAAGAGAAGTGCAGAAAGAGGCAAGTGAGGTGCATAAAGAAGCAAGAACAGTACAGAAAGAACCAACAGAGTGTGAAAAGAGTCAAGAGGGGTGCAGAAAAAGAGAAGAGAGGTGCACAAAGAGGCAAGAGAGGTACAGAAAGAGGCAGAAGGGGTTCAGAAAGAAGGAAGACAACTGCAGAAAGAAGCAACAGAGGTGCTGAAAGAGGCGCAATTGGTGCAGAAAGAGCAAGAGGAGTGCAGAAAGAGACAAGTGAGGTTTAGAAGGAGGCAAGAGAACTGCAGAAAGAGGCAAGAGAGTTGCAGAAACGGGCAAAAGAGGTGCAGAAAGAGGGAACAGGTATGCAGACAGAGCCTGGAGAGGTACAGAAAGAGGGAAGAGGGGTACAGAAAGAGGCAAGAGGGGTGCAGAAAGAAGCAAGAGAGGTGTAGAAAGAAACAAAAGAAGTGCAAAAAGAAGGAACAGGGGTGCAGAAAGAGGCAAGAAGCGTACAGAAAGAGGCAAAAGGGGTGCAGAAAGGAAAGAGGCACGAGGAGTGGAGAAAGAAGCAGGAAAGGTGCAGAAAGACACAAAAGAAATGCAGAAAAAAGCAACAGAGGTGCAGAAATAGACAAGATGGGAGCAGAAAGAGGGAAGAGGTGTGCAGAAAGAGGCACACAGGTTAGAGAAAGAAGGGACAGAGGTGCAGAAAGAGGCAAGAGAAGTGCAGAAAGATGCAGCAGAGATGCAGAAACGGGGAGGCGGTGGAGAAAGAGGCAAGAGGGGTGCAGAAAGAAGCACGAGAGGTGCAGAAAGAAACAAAAGAAGTACAAAAAGAAGCAACAGAGGTACAGAAAGAGGCAAGAGGAGTTCAGAAAGGAGAAAGTGGGAAGAGAAACAGGCAAGAGGGATACAAAAAGAAGCAAGATAATTGCAGAAAGAAACAAAATAAATGCAGAAAGAGGAAACAGAGGTGCAGAAAGAGGCAAGAGGGTAGCAGAAAGAGGGAAGAGGGGTGCAGAAAGAGTCAGAATGGTTGTAGAAAGAAAGGACAGAAAGAAGCAATTGAAGTGCAAAAATAAGCACAGAGGTGCGGAAAGAGGGATGAAGAGTGGAAAAAGAAGCAAAAGAAGTGCAGAAAGAAGTAGCAGAAATGCAAAAGGGGGAACAGGGGTGGAGAAAGTGGCGAGAGGAGTGCAGAAAGAAGCAAGAGGGATGCATAAAGAAACAAAAGAAGAGCAAAAAGAAGGAACATGGGTGCTGAAAGAGGCAAGAGGGGTGAAGGGAGAAACATGAGTGGTGCAGAAAGAAGCAAGAGTGGTGCAGAAAGAAGCAAGAGTGGTGCAGAAAGAAGCAAGAGTAGTGCAGAAAGATGCAACAGAGGTGCAGAAAGAGGTAAGAAGGGTGCAAAAAGAGGGAAGAGTGGTGCTGAAAGAGGCACAAGGGGTGCAGGAAGAAGCAAGAGAGGTGCAGAAAGTAGCAACAGAGGTGCAGAAAGAGGGGAGAGGGGTGGAGAAAGAGACAAGAGAAGTGAAAAAAGAAGCAACAGACATGCAGGAATGGGGAAGAGGGGTGGAGAAAGAGGCAAGAGGGCTGCAGAAAGAAGCAAGAGAGGTGCAGAAAGAAACAAAATAAGTGCAGAAAGAAGGAACAAAGGTGCAGAAAGAGGCAGGAGGAGTGCAGAAAGATGGAAGAGGGGTGCAGAAGAGGCAAGAGAGGCACAGAAAGAGGCAATTGGGGAGCACAAAGAAGCAAGTGAGGTGCAGGAAGAGGCAACAGAGGTACAGAAAGCATGAAAAAGAGATGCAGAAAGTAGAAGAGATGTGCAGAAAGGCAAGAGAAGTGCAGAAAAAAAGGTGCAGAAATAAGCAACAGAAATGCAGAAACAGGCAAGATATGCGCAGAAAAAGCAAGAGTGGCTTGCACACCATTAGTACCAACTTAACACCCACATTTAGCAATAAGTAATAGGGGACCATTCTAGGTTTCCAAAGGACCTTCCACCACATTGTAACACATGTCCCTTCATTTTTGGTAACGTTTGATCCGCTTGAGCTAGAAACAACGCTTTATTGTTCAAATCTGCAGATTAGGCAGCAGATGATGAATTATGTGACTAATGCGTAAATGTATAATTGTGCAAAAGTTGGTGCAGCCAAACAGTCGCATAATTCCAATGGCCCTGTTCATACCTCTGTTTAGGTCCAGAAGTGCTCCTCAGTGATTCCTCCTTTTTTTGTCTCATTGAGTTCATAGTTTAGCTTCTATGGAAACGAGGAAGACTAAACCTGAGGGTACCACTCCACAACGCAGACTAATATACCACATAATTACTCTCTATAACACTTAATCCCACTTTACATAATTCCTATATACTAAATACCACATACTTTTTATCCACATAATTCCACTACACACAACCTACATCCACTCCAAGAAACATTCATAAAACACTTTTAGATTTACAATTCTAATAGCTCTAACTCTTGCAAATGCGTAACCTATTACATCACAAATGCTTCTTTATCTGGTAGTCGCTTTTGCAGAGTGGTGGAGAAAGGGGGCTGGGCCTCCAACTAGCGCTCAGGAACTCCGCTGCATAGGTCTTACAGGAGGTACCAGGAGGGCTACTTGTCTGCCAAAGTCCCTCAGGAGTAAAGTGCACTTCATCCCCCAACCAGTACTGTGCCAGGAGTCGCTTTTGCAGAGTGGTGGAGAAAGGTGAGCATGGCCTCCGAGGACCTCTTAGCAATCCCACAATGTGGGATTTACTGGAGGTAACAGGAGGGGTAGTTAGCCCCTAAGGACAACCTTGGGGACCAACTACCCCTCCTATTACCTCTACTAAGTCCCACACAGCAGGATTGCTAAGTTCTCATTGCAGGCCATGCCCCCTTTCCCCACCACTCTGCAAATACACTTCCTGGCACTCTTGGATGGGAATTAAAGTCCCCTTCACTGCTGGGGGTCCTTAGAGGCCAATTACCCTACCTGATACCTCCAGTATGCCCCAGATAGTGGGATTGCTGATGGGTGGAGACACGCCACGCCCCCTTTATCCACCACTCTGCAAACACGCCTTCTGGCACGTTCTGGTTTGGGGAAATAAGTCCCCACAAATCCCGAGGGTCCCTGGGGGCCAAGTGGCCCACCAGGTACCTCCAGTAAGCCCCACACAGCTGGATTGCTTAGAGTGGTCTGAGGCCACACACCCTTTTTACCCCACTCTGCAAACACTCCTCTCCTGGCACTCTGCTGCTCGGGGAATGAAGTCCACTTTAGTCCTGTGGTCCTCGGGTCACAGGATGACTTTGCAACAAGGATTCTTTTTGCCCCTCTGTTGGTTCTTTCTGCATATCTTTTGCTTCTTTCTGCACCTTTTTAAGTCTTTCTGGACATCTGTTGCCTCTTTCTGCATTTCTCTTGCTTCTTTCTGCGCCTTTCTTCCTCTTTCTGCTCTTGTCATACCTCTGTAGGCATAGTTACAAATTAGCATTTAAAAAACATGAAATTCACTGAAAAAAATATAGGTTTTAGGGATGTTATAGTTAGAAATTAGCATTTAAAAAACCTTAGAAATTCACTGAAAAAAACATAGGTTATAGTTAGAAATTAGCATTTAAAAAACCTATACAATCTTGTCCACATATAAATTACATCAACCAATTGATATAATATCAATAACGCTACAAATTAATACTCCTTCATTAATTACAGTATCCTGATACTCGACCATAATTCGAATAATAAAAGAGAGGGAACACAACCTCAATAAGGATCTCTCCTCAGACAGCATAAATAATGTCACAAATTAAGCCCAAGTGGGCATATATCCAAAGACAAGATATATTGTATATAACTATGTGCTTCTTCTGAAAGTGCAAGTGCTAAAAATGAAAAGAAAAAGTTAAACAAACAATATGATTTTAAATGGATAAAAACAAGAGCATAGGGACAGACACTCGCTAATTACTATGATTAGATTATAGGTGAGTATGCAAATCTTCTTCTATATTTTGCTGTTCAATTTTATTATGTATGAAGATTCTAGCCTCCTCAATTGTTTTTTCTGATTACCACCTCTCATATTGGGCTTTATTGAATCTATTACAAAATACGATAATCCCTTTGTGTTTTTACAATGGTGTTTCTGGGAATGGCGTGCCACCGGATAAGTTTTATCCCCATTCTTGATGGCCCTCACGTGTTGGAGCACACGTTTATGGACTGGTAAGATTGTTCTGCCCACGTACCTCAGGCCACATGGCCATTGGAGGATGTATACAGCAAAATCCGTTTTACTTGTCTAGTGGCCTTTGATTTTCATTTGCCTTTTGGAGAAACCTGTTCGATACATGGTGGTGTTTGTCCCATGTATACAGGCTTTGCATTTTGAACATTTTACAAATCCTTCTTTTCTTCCTAACCACATAGAGGCAGCTGCCTTGGGTTTAGGTGTTGCTATCACATTACTGACTAGCATTTGTTTAAACGATCTTGCACGTATGAATGTATATATATATATATATATATATATATATATATATATATATATATACATTATCTACGGGCGGTCGCCAGTAGATAGTTATAGTTAGGACCGTGTTTCCATAGGAAATCTCAAAATTCTATTTTGAATAACTTTGGCGCCGGTTGACGAATCTTCGCAAAATTTTCAAACTAATGGGGCGCTCCACTCAGCTCATACCCTTAAAGTCTCGGGGTGATTCGTCAAGCGGGGGCCGAGAAAAAAGGGGGGTCCCAAAACGCGTTTTCCCATGCATTTTTCCATAGGACCTTTAGTCGAAGGTACAGCCCGAACGGCTCAACAGAATTACTTGAAATTTGGCAGAGAGGTAGTCCTCAGGTCAGGGAAGTGCCTTTTGCAGGTCTGGTGTCAATCTGTTCAGTATTTCCTGAGAAAATAGCATTTAAAAGCATATAAATATCTATACGCGCACACCGTGCGCGCACAGTGAGCGCACGTGCGCGCACCGTGCCGTGCGCGAGCGAAATTCTGATTGGTTGTTAGATGTCAGTCAACATTCGAATCGGTCGAAATCAGGAAGTGTCGGCAGCCATTTTGTCTCTCGCACTGAAACGGAAAGGGGGAAAAAAGGTGGAAAACATTAAAAGGGGGCAGGGAAGAGAGTTCCTGACCCCCTAGCCTTTGTCAGGGGGTCACTGAAGGACCCCCAAGGGTGAAATTAAAACATTTTATATTTTTTTATAAAAATCGCGGGGTGCACGCACGGTGCGCGTACGATGCATGGTGCGCGTAGCACACCATGCGCCCAAAGCGCGTGCACGGTGCGAGAAGCGCACCGTGCGCGCACGGTGTGCTTCGCGCACGGTGAAATACCTTAAAAAAAATATATATATATTAATAAATACCTAACTTAGCATTTAAAAAACCGTACAAATTCACTGAAAAAACCATAGATTTCACACACGTTATAGTTAGGAATTAGCATTTAAAAAACCTTGCAAATTCACTTAAAAAACCATAGGTTTCACACAGGTTATAGTTAGGTGGATATTTCACTCGTAAAAAACCAATGAAATTCCCCCGTTATAGTTAGTTCAGATAACTATAACTCGCGCGACCGCCACTCTATCGCAAGGATGATGTCATCAGTGAAGTCATGAGTAATGCCACTGACGATGTCATGAGGGATGTAGTATGTGACGTCATGAGCAGTGGATTGTGGGCGCGCGAGTTATAATTATCTGATCTAACTATAACGGGGGAATTTCATTGTTTTTTTACGAGTGAAATATCCACCTAACTATAACCTGTGTGAAACCTATGGTTTTTTAAGTGAATATATATATATATATATATATATATATTCCACAAAACGGAGTTCCATTCGCGCTCGTGGACCAAAAACACACCAAATTTACCGAAGTAAAGTAACCATGAGGGGGTTTATTAACTCCATAAACCCGCCGTGACGCGTTTCACCCGTAGAACGGGCTTGTTCACACAGCGTTTGTCAAAACATTAAAGCATTACATACTTTTTCATGTGGTCATGGACAGAGTTGACAGACTGTCAATGCAATGTTAAAGTTCAGTGTTAAGTGCCGCCATCTTGTAGTGTCAAATGCGTATTGACCAGACTACTTGTATTTGTACAAAAGCGCATCATTCATCATATCTAATCATTCGTAATCGAACACAAGTTGATTATAATAAATCATATGTTAAATCAAATGACACTATGGTGCAAATAGTGCCTATTATATGTTGTCAATTTGTCTATCTGTATACTCTGTACGTAGCAAATTGTGCGAAAAGGTCAAATTCACTCGTAATGTTCGCCAGCGATAAGTATCACATGGTAACTCGTACTAACAGACAGAGGTATCTATTGAGTCATGGTTGTTGCATTTCCGAATTGGCACATAAAATAACATATGCAATACTGTATCTATATCACAATACTCTCTTTGTGCATTGACAGGCATAGTGCCCGAGTGTCCCAGTGTGACCAGATTGCTTGTATTTGTACAAAAGCGCCCCATTGACCATGTCTCATCATTCGTAATCGAACATAAGTTGATTCTAATAATAAATCATATATTAAATCAAATGACAATATAATGCAAATAGTGCCTATTGTATATTATCAACTTATCTGCCTGTATACTCTGTGAGTAGCACGTTGTGCGAAAAGGTCAAATTCGCTCGTAATGTTCGATATCGATCAATATCAATTCGTAACTAGTACTAACAGGCAGGGGTATCTATTAAGTCATGGTTGTTGCAATTCAGAATTGGCACTTGAATGACATGTGCAATACTGTATTTTTATCACAATACTTTCTTTGTACAATAACAGGCATAGTGCCCGAGAATTCAGTGTGTATTTGTCATGGTCTGTCTAAATTGTACGTCTTGCTTTACCCCTGTGTCTCATTATAAACTATGTGTCTACCATCCCCAATTAGTGATCTACAATACAAAATACAAACACAAGTAGATGTGAAAATAAAACAACAGAATTGTCACAGTGAATCAAATAATATCTCAAATTCTTATCTGTATCTTGTAGAATGTCTGGAAGATATATGAAGAAAAGGGTAGGGATAACGTTGTCATAGGATGAGGACATGTTCCCTTCCTTTCCTCCTGTTGGAAAGACAAAAGAGATTCCATAGTCAAAAACCTGTATGTGTTTGTAGATTGTACCAATGTTCATCATGCACTCAAAGTAGGGTTAAAAGACAGAGTTTAAAACATATGCGATAATACTCAAAATGGGTTACCAAGGTCCTAGGGCTTAGAGGTTTATTCAGTTTGTAAATGAATAGCCATTTCTTCATCCAAATTGTGCCCATTTGGAAATCTTGTGCACATGCCTATAATGTGTCTAGATTCTCGTTGTCTGAGTCTTAGGGTGTGATTACCTCCCCTCTTTTTAGGTATGACCTGTTCTATGCCATAATAGGAGAGTTTGGTGCAGTCTGAGAAATGGTATTTTTAAAAATGTCTGGCGATAGGATATTGTTTATCCTTATTTGTGATCGCCCTCAGATGCTCTAAGATGCGTTTTTTCACCATGTGTGTCGTACTTCCCACATATCTTAGTTTGCAAGGACACTCCAATACATAGATGACAAAGGTACTGTTACATGTTAAAAATTGATCTATGCTGATCATCGTATTGGTGCTGGTATTCCAAAATTCCTTTGTCATCTGGCTATTAGAAACAGGCCTTGCAATGGCCGCATGGAAAAAAGCCTTTTAGATTAATGCCTCTAGTGTTCGTACTGGCTGATACATCGCTCTGTACCAACATGTCTCTGAGGTTGCGTCCCCTTCTATAAGTTATACTGGGTCTGTCTGGTAGTTCCCCTCCTATTATAGGGTCATTTTTTAATATTTTCCAATTTTGTACGATGATTTTGCGTACTTTATCGGAATTGCCATTATAGGTTAGACTCATGCGTGTTGCATTGGATTCTTCCTTTTCCATTGGTTTCTCAGATGTGACTTCCAGTAGTCTGCCTCTCTCGGTCATAGATATCCTTTCTGTTGCCCTTTTGAGTACCCAAGAAGGGTAACCTCTCTCTCTGAACCTTTTGATCATCACAGTTTCTTCCTTAAGATAATCATTCAGAGTACTACAGTTTCTTTTTGCCCTGAGCAGTTCACCGTAGGGTATGCTCCATTTGAGATTGTCCGGGTGACTGCTCAGGGCATGAAGAAGGGTTTTGCCTGCAGTAATTTTGCGGTGAAGAATGGTCTGGATTCTGTTACCAACTACCAGTACTTTGGTGTCAAGATAGTCCACCTCATTTCTACTAATGGTGCTGGTAAATGTGAGATTCTTGTCATTCTGGTTCAGGGAATCAATGAAGTGACGAAGATCATCTTCTTCTCCCTGCCAGATGACAAAAATATCGTCGATATACCTCAGCCATAACTTCACTTTCATGAGGGTATCATGAAGGTTGGCATTGTGATTGTTATCTTCTTCCCATGCTCCCATGAAAAGATTTGCGAAACTGGGCGCAAAACATGTGCCCATCGCGGTTCCCAGTTCTTGTTTGTACATGTTATCATTAAATAGGAAAAAATTGTTATTCAGGCAGAATCTCATCATATCCAGAATCATGTTGGTATGTCCCAGAAACCTGATATTTCTCCGTTTAAGGAACCGTTCACATGCCTGTATTCCCTGTTCATGATCGATTACTGTATATAGTGAATTTACATCTAAAGTCACCAATATACAGTTCTCCATCCATATGAAATTATCGATTTTACTGAGAAAATCCTTTGTGTCTCTTACATATGAAGGTAACTTGGATACAAAATCCCTTAAGTAATGATCCACATATCGCGAGATATTCTCCAAAACACCTCCTCTGGAAGAGATTATAGGTCTGCCCGGTGGATTTTCTCTACTCTTATGTATCTTGGGTAGAAGGTACATAACTGGCAGGGTGGGGTTATCTTTTTTGAGAAAACAATATTCTTCCCATTCAATCAGCCCTTTGTCCTTCCATTCATTCAATTTCTCCCAGATGTTTATGATACTCTTGTTGTATTCTGTTCTAGTCGAATGTGTGTATGTAGTGTTGTCATTGAGTTGGCGTATGGCTTCATTTACATACATTTCTTTTGTCATGATTACAATATTCCCCCCTTTATCAGCGGGTCTCACAATGATGTTTTCATCTGTAGCGAGCTCTTTCATAGCCAACCTTTGAGCATTCGTTAAATTATACTTAAAGTTTTTCATTTTCTTGGACCAAGTGCTTTGTCTATATTTAAGTAAATCATTGCCCACAAGTTCCTGAAAAGTATCAATGTTGTCGTGGTTCATCTTGGGTAAGAAGGTGGACTTGGGTTTGAATTGACTACATGCTGCTTTGTCATGTCTGATTTCTAGTTCTTCCAAAATCAGTAAGGAGTCTGTGCTCAACAAGGTGCCATCTGGATTGTTCTGTAGTTCATGAAGAGTGACCATAGCGTCAATGTCTCCAATTGTGAGAACTTCTTCATAGACAGAACGTTCCAGAGGTGGATGGTCTCTATTTTGTGTGGGTTTTAATTTGTGCCATTTCTTTAGTTTTAGATTTCTACAAAACTTAAAAACATCAATCTTGCTGTCCACATAGTTCAAATAGTTCATAGGAACTGCTGGGCAGAAAGATAGTCCTAAGCACAATGTACGTTTGTCCTTATTGCTCAATGTTTTGGGCGTAAGATGAACTATTGTGTGATTTACCATTTCATCTTCCATTAATAGTTCTTCTTACGAATGATTAGAAATGATGAATGATGCGCTTTTGTACAAATACAAGTAGTCTGGTCAATACGCATTTGACACTACAAGATGGCGGCACTTAACACTGAACTTTAACATTGCATTGATAGTCTGTCAACTCTGTCCATGACCACATGAAAAAGTATGTAATGCTTTAATGTTTTGACAAACGCTGTGTGAACAAGCCCGTTCTACGGGTGAAACGCGTCACGGCGGGTTTATGGAGTTAATAAACCCCCTCATGGTTACTTTACTTCGGTAAATTTGGTGTGTTTTTGGTCCACGAGTGCGAATGGAACTCCGTTTTGTGGAATATTGGATTACCGGTTTTCTCCACCGGCTTCGCGCCACCCCTCAAAGGGCTTGAACTTCGGTAGGAGACAGTTGGAGATTATATATATATATATATATATATATATATATATATATATATATATATATATATATATATATATATATATATATATATATATAAATAAATATTTTGTTGATTGTTGCTTTTGGGACTTCGGTGGTATTGCTACCTTAAGGCCATTGTTAGGGTGAAATAGCAGTGTGATTCCACTTAATGTGATGCTGAATGTTTGGATGATGTCACCTCACTACTTCTTGCATTTTGGTGAATTGACGCCAATGTCTGTATCCAACAAATTTGTCCATAGACCTACCTCCCCCACCCAACATATTCACTTGCTATGGACTTTGGGATTTTTCTTTTTTAATTGAATGTTTTTAAAGCTCCATACTATCTGCGTTTGGGATGTGCTTTGCTGGAAAAACATATGGCCAAATGTATCTTTATGGATATATGGTAGTCCATAGTCCTTCCACATTCTCTAGTGATGGTAAGTCTAGACACTGGAAGTATTTTTTAGGTCCCACACTGGACCATATACTGTCTCAGGAAAAAAAATTAAAAGAACATTCAAAGCATTTTAGTGCCAGAAAGTAGACTCTTTCTTAAATTGTCCGACAAGAAGTATAGATATTAGAATATATACTACTGTTTTATGACATACAATTATAGCTTTACTACGCTTATCTTCATTCATATAACCTGACGATACATTTTATGTTCAAGGTTATTGATTTGGAGTTAAGAATAGAAAATCTATACCTCGCTATTATGGTTACCTTGACAATATATTGGTAATCAATATTCTGAAGTCAATTTAGTTGGCTGTTGATATTTGTGACCTGAATATTCTGACATATAACATTCAAATCTACACTGATAGTTTTTTCTAAATGCCAAAGTTCATGACTTTCCACGTAAGCGGTTCAACCAGTGGGTAAACAATGCCTTTGATATCAGAGATTTGATTCATTGACAGAATTCATTTTCGGAGAGTAAAATGAAGCGAACTGTATTAGAATCCTATGAGGATTGTGGTTCTCCCCAGTGAGCATGGTGATGTGGCTATTATTTGTGTTTTTTTCATAGTTTGTGCTATGTTTTTACTTGCTTTTAGTGGCTATAATTCTCATGCTTTTCCCAGGCCATGCAGTGGGACTGGACACACGTGGTCTGGAATGGAATAGTTCCCTCCTAAACTCCTTGACTCTGTGTAGACATGGAAACCAGTCGATATATAGTGCAAGGGAAGTGTTGACATGTGCCCCAAGATACATTACAACACTATCATTACAGACGCAAGAAAGGAATGTCCAGCCACAGTTGTGAGAATATAACACTTTAATATTTCTTGAAAATATGTGTTAACGTTTTGAATGTAAAATTATGTCTCGGGTCACATTTGATAGTAGCATTGAAAAGAAAACCGTGAAATAAAATATACCAAATTTATTTTGGGCACAGATAGAACTTCATCGAGACCAGGAGTTTTATATGTCGTGTCCTCAGCCCAAGGGTGTTGGAGCGCTTTACACAGGCACCAAATAAATTACACACGGTCAAACTCATTTATTCTCTACGCATGCGGAGATTGAGTGATTTGCCAACAATTTCATATTTGAAATTACTTATTTATTTATTTATAATTTACACTGACCCCAAAGGGTTACCTGGCTCTACAGAGCAACAGAAGGAACTGTGATAAGTAATGAGTTCACCGGATAAAAAGGTTTTCAAGCGGCATGTAAAGTCCAAACGATTATCCAAAGCCGTAAATCCGGTAGCAATGCCGCACTGAAAAATGGAACCCCCCCCCCACCACCGGCCCCCTCAGCAGAATGTGCCAGAATGTTACGAGGAGTCTCCGAGTATCCCATATTTCACAGATCATGATTGAGCTATGGCTGAGTGGGGATTCCTTGCAGTTTTAACGGGGGTCCTAAATGGTTGAGGGCCCCCTGCACTGCAGGGGCCTGTGTTATGCAGCAGACTGATACAGAAAGTATTGCAGAGTTCAGGTGCCAGATGTGGAAAGGATCACCCACCACAGTCTGTTTTCTTTCTGAGTAAATCAGTAATCAGGATATGGTGGGCTGAGTGCAAAGGAGGATTGGGCATGTAAGGCACAAGATGATTTTTTAGTTCAGGTCTTTCTAGCTCTTTAAAGATTCTGATGCAGATGTACATAGAAGTCACACAACAAACACAGCAACACTGCATTCTGTGAAAGGAAGAGAGCAGAACAGCCCCAAAGTTACAAAGATGTGGCACTGTTCTGCTCTCCCCCTTCGCTGGCGTAATTTTGGCTGCCACATGGTACACCTTTGCCTACCATGTGCCAACACACATACTCATGTGCGATAGTAGAATGGTGTCTGCATTGAGGGAAGCATAGGTTTTGTGCAGGATGTGGTCTCTCAGTGCTTCATGTGTAAAAAGAGGAGTGGTGGTGCCCAATGTTCTGCTCAGAAGCCAGTGCACTGAAGGTCAGTGCACATAATACCAAGGCTGATAGTCTTTGATACACTACCAGACACTCCTTATCCCTTTTACTCCTTTTGTAATGGTTTTGCAGTCTTTCTCTTTCTCCATCTTTCTGTTCTGTATGTTTCCCCCTCTCTTGCACTCGGTATGCATCAGGTGCGGTAAATAGGTGCTCATCCCCAAAAATAAGTGCTGCTGCCCCCCACTGACAACCACTGTCTCAAATTAAGCATTGGGATCCTTCAATTACAAAAACAATGCTTTAAGGCATTCCAAGTTTGAGACAGTGGGAAAAACAAGCAGAAATAAAAACATTGCTCCTTATTATGCCTGCCTCGAGGAGAAGCAGGATTTTGGTGCAATTTTAAAATAGCATTCAAAGTATTTTAGTGCCAGAATGTATACTTCATTAAACTGACCGACAAGAAGTATAAACGTCAGAATATATAGTACCATTTTATGAAATACAAGTATTTTGGTGCAAATCCC
The DNA here is from genome assembly GCF_964204655.1 of Triturus cristatus. Classification (NCBI taxonomy): domain Eukaryota; kingdom Metazoa; phylum Chordata; class Amphibia; order Caudata; family Salamandridae; genus Triturus; species Triturus cristatus. Next base: position 905,695,960 of record NC_140590.1, on the reverse strand, counting down.
TGTTCACAATTATTTGCAGATGGGAATTTGCTTAAAAGCGCATGGATGGTTGCATGGTAACGCCCATGCACTACCCGTGGAATGACCCCTTGTCCTAATGTGGCACAAGAAAGCGCATGAGCACATTTGCATTACTTTGAGTTACAATCCAAAACTCATAGTGATCTGTGTTGGATTGTAAATTATCCCATGACAATATTTCTTCAGCTTTGCGTTGAAAAAGTATAACAAACTTGACACAAAGTCTCTAGGCCTCTGTGTGCACCTTACATTGCATGTGTTGCTCAATGAGAAATCTGTAAAGGAAGAGTGCACCTATGAGACCGGTCAGATTTTCAGAGTTTACAGACAATTCTGAACTACTAGGTTTCAGATGAGTTGCACTGTAGTTAGAGGGTGCCCAACTGGCCCATGGACTGTCACAGGAGTTTAGATGGGAGAGCACCAAGGCTGATGCTGCTGTGGCACCAGTAGGGGCTCCTGGAGGGAGTGCTGTGGGTCAGTGGGGAGGGACAAGGGAGGAGCAGGATGGTGGGGGGGGGAGGAAACTACGGCATACGGTCGAACCGAGGTAAGTACATAAATAAAACGAATTACATTGTGCATGCCGCAACGCCAAAAGCCGATGCAGCATGCAATGTTATTACTTTTATTTGTTTATTTATGTACTTACCTCTGTTCGGCTGTATGGCGCAGTTTACTACCACCCCACCCTGCCCCACCGCCCCGCAGCACTCCCTCCAGGACGGTTGTACGAAAGGAGTCCTAATCCTGTTCACGGGATAATAAAATATGCCGGGATCAGAGCACTGCCAGTGACGAGACAGGGTTGATGATTGCTCCTTGTACTTTGGTTTAACGCACAACGGATAACTTTTTATTGATCAAATGCGTACCAAGCATCATTAATCAATGTAGAACAAGTGAAAAGACAGAGCACATTAGATATGATTCCTGAAATTCAGCATGTAGAGCACGCATGAAGTCAATTAGTGAAAAAAACGTACATATACTTTGTAACAAATATCGAATTGAACTGACTATGTAAAGCTCAGCGCAACAGACCTCATCTTATTCACGGCATGTATGTTTTCGATCATTGTCGTGCTAGCCGAAGAATGTTGATCTAAAATGTATTTTCTAAAAAAACAATGTTCAATACATATCCCAATAAGGAGCTAGTTGTCAACAATAGCTTGATTCAAATGTGACTCGACGCAAGCTAATGTATTATATTGTCATACCAGGATTACACCACTTAGATCCCAGAAATTGAACGCCTTCCATTACAATTGCAAATCCTACTTAGTGCAGTATAAAATCTGTGGCAAATTGCATGGTTTTATTTGCTAGCAGAACATTAGCTTGGCACTCGTCATTGCTCGTTTGCACCAACGCTGCTGGAACAAATTGTGTTGAGCAGTGCCCAAATGGTCTCGTAAAGCACAGTAATGGAACTTTATTATTATTATTTTCATATAAACTGCCAATTTCATCAATGCGAAAACTCTCAAAGCACTTTAAGAGTTCATGAAGCAAAAAATGTCTGTCTAAATGTTAACGTAAAAGTTGGTGTATTTCAGAACTTCCTCGTAAGTTTTGTTCAAGTTGCATTATCTAGTGTAGCAGATGGGCTAACAACTAAATTTCTTTTTAACCTAAAAAGAAGGTGAGATTAACTATAAATCAATGAATGGATAAAACAAAAATATTAACTAGTTGAATTTAAGGCGACAAAATCTGATTTTTTTTCTGTTTCTGCTCCTAGCTGAATGAGTGAGCAATGAGCAAGGGCGCCACACTCGGGCTACACCCTGCCCTATCTCTTCTATCCCTCTCCGATAATGCGCTGAATTGTTATATGTACCCTTAGCTATGTAAAAGTTCCAGCATGGAAACCTGGAACTCATCTTCCAGTTCTTTCACTTTGTTTTGCTTTGAAACTTTGTTAGCAAAAATAATTTGCAAATAATCCATGGAGCAAGTTCTGGGGGGCAGATTTACAAGACCTGGCGCATCTCTGCATATTAGCAGGGATGAGCCAGTTAATTTGCGACACGTAAAAAAACCCTTGCGCCATCATGGATGCTTCGCATTTACAATGCGGCACACCGTGGCGCAAGGATCAATAGATGCGTGAAGCACCTTTTGGCATAAGGGCAGCGCATTGCTGGAGTCGTGTCGCAAGTACGACGCAACTCCAGCAATGGTCAGGAATGCCTATTCTCACTACACCATGTCACTCCTTACACCTGCTTCAAGCAGGCGCAAGGTTTTGACGCAGTGGCGTCGTAAAAGTGACTCAGAGAAATAATGTAGATTTCACTGCATCACTTTTACGAGGCTTTCTGGCATCGGAACGCCCACCCTGCATACATTATACCTGACGCAGGTATAATGTAGCGCAGGGCTTTACAACGTGACGCATCTCCCTAGATGCGTCACGTTGTAAATATGTCGCAATGTAGTGCATTGTTTACGGTGAGGCTGTTTCACAGAAGTGGCGCAACGGCGGAGTAAAGCTGTCCCAAGGGGCTTGTAATTCAGTCCCTAGGTGTGTAGTTCTCGCATGAAATTACTGATTTCTCTAACAAATAAAAACATTTTCCTTGAACTTTTATAAAAAAATAATTCTATTCAATACATATTAAAGGCCAAACAGAAGACCAAGGGCCATATGTGTGAGAGGGTTTTACATATTTTGTGTCATTGGGAAAATGTCAGGCAAAGGAAATGTTTGTAAATTGTGTAACTCAAATATGACTTCTTAAGTAACCCTAACCACCTCACTATACCCACAATGTGAGCCTTTTCCCCACAATTTTACCCATCGCCCCTTCTCCAACAACCATGAACTCAAATTTATGATATGTGAATATCAGTGCAGTTGGAGATGCCTCTAAGAGATATCTAGAATGTTTTTGGCAGTTGCGTATCTAACCAGCATAAGAGCTGCATGAACTATTGGCATCAAGACAAGTAGGTCATAAGTAATATGGGCAGATTAACTAAGAGAGCAAACCTAAGGCCCAAAGTCTGGTTAGGCGCAGCTGTAATGGTGAGTTTAATCAAGGACTGGCTTCGAAATACCATCAAATCTGCCATCAGTTAAATTATGAGAGTTTCTCCATAGCCAACATGTTCCGTAGACGAGACTTCCGTGAGATATTGCTGGATGCTAAGACAACCAGCACTGGAAGAGAGAGGCTTCCGTTGCCACTGAAAGGCAGGGCCAAATAAAATCCCTTTTGCCCCTCAGCATGAAATCTATCCGGGGTGGTGGGAGCGTAAGATCTAACACTACAACATCTGGAGTCACTCGGATGGGGTAACTCATCTTATTCCTGATAGCACTTAATATCAATCTTTTTCTTTTTTATTAGTTTTTAACATAGTGAGTTAACAGCATATAACACATCCTCATCGCATTGCATGCAGCGGTGCCCAATAGTCATCAGTGGCACTTATAGGGAATCCCTGCTAATGTCCCCATCATTTCTTTTTAGGCAAACATTTGTCATGGACCAGAGATAGTCTCCTGTTGGAGCACGAAGTGTCCCTAGCTCTCACCCAGCCTATATTGCAGTTCCCAATTGTGGCATGAGAATCAGTACAGTACAAAAGCTCATGGGTCTCTCTGTGTGGCATAGGTCACAAAGGGGGGCCCATATGTCCGTGGGTCGCTTCTTTTCAGACAGAGGTTCCCAATATTCCTCAAGGCATTACTGACAAAAGGCTGCATCTGCCAGCCAGTCTCAAAGTGTTGGACATGTAGTGCACTACCGTGCATGGCTATCTTCTGCTTGGCCAATAAAAGCAGCATGGCCATCAGTCTGCGCCCACCAGCTGGGATGTCTTTGACATAGCTTTGAAGAGCAACCAAGGCGGTCCGAGGCACAGGGTGCTCAATGATTTCTCCTTGACAGGCAAATGAAGAATTCCAAAAGCCCATCACCGCAAGGCAGTTCCAAGCAGGTGAAAGAAATCAACATCTTTAAAACCACATCATAAGCACTGAGTGTCGGGCCTGATGCCTATTCATCCCAACCAGGGTGCGGTCGGTCCGGTGCAAGTATTTATCATGCAACAGGCAGAGGCAATAATTAGGGGAGAGCATGTGCTTGATGTTGCAGAAATATTTAATTTTCTCCTCAGTGAGGTCCACACCATTGTCCTCCAGCCACCACTCATAGGCCCAGTACTTGACCACAGGGGATTTCTTTTGCATGATCGTGCAATAGCCTGGTTGTCAACTTGTTCAGGGTGGGAGTGTTTAAGACATCCTCTAAGACAAGTAGAGGGAATGTGGGGTGGGCTGTTCCATAGGCACTGTGCAACCAGTGCTATAGGAATATATCTAAAGTCGTGCTGCTGGTATCCTTTGTGAAGTGGAGCTCTTGCAGCATCACAACATCCGCAGCATGCCTGCGGAGATATGCAAAAACTTGCCACACCTTGAGGGAATAATCACTCCGTGTACATTCCAAGTGACAAGAGAGTTACCTCTCACAGTGGATGTGTCAGTGACAGAATATGGATATTGGATCTCACAGACCCCACAGCCCGCACCCCCTGCCTGAGAGATCTGGGCAGATGTGCACTGGAGCAAGCACTATATGATGTGGGCAATGGCAATAACTGAAAATAATCAAATAAAAACCCCAATTCCCCATACCTCCCCCACCCACTTCAACTACCCCAACCAGTTGATGAATATATTTTCCCCATCTATTGTATAAAACAAGGAAGAATCAAAGGAAAATCATTAGCTCGGAGTGTCACAGGGAGGCAGGCAGTCTCTTCAACCTCCAAGGAGGCAGGTGGCCCGGTAAGCCAATGACATCAGGCTACAAAGTGGCATCATCATACATTATCATCTAGGAGGTGAACAGTGCCGTAGCTGTCAGGAAGGCCCGCAGTCGTCGAGTCATGGGCATGCTTCTGACAAAATTTCACAGTACACTTGGGACCCGTGAAAAAGTGTGTTTTGCCAATACAGAGAACATGGAGACAAGCCAGATACAGGAGGGCATGGGTGAGTTTCATTTTTGCAGAAGTCACTCAGCAGGGAGGAACTCTCTGTGAGCAGTCTGTACTGTTAACGTAAAGTCCAGGTAGAAGGAGAGTGTATTCCCTTAATAATGCATCTCTCCCCTATCCCTGGGCAGATGGAGTATCTTATCAGTGTCCCTATAGTGTAAGAGGCAAGTGACAATGGGCCAGGCAGGCACTACGGGCAGGCCCCAATGCCTGGTAGGCAAGCTCCATTGAAAAATAGGGGGATGAGATGGTCTCCAAATAGGACACGCAGTGGGGTCGCAGCATAATACTCAACAGTGGTCATGGCAGTAGATTCCGGCAGACCCAATATGCAAATGTTGTTTCTTCTTGAGCGTGCTTCCAAGTTCTTATTTTTGGCTTTGGTAACAGCAAGGACCTTATCCATCTCAAGGAGCCATTCAGCTGTTCCAACTGGGACATCTTGCAGTCGGGCTCCCCAGCGCCCCCACTTAAAATCAATCTTTAACCTCTTCTGTGCCCATGACGAGATAGTCTCGTCATGGAGCACGGTCGCGCTGTGCCCATGACGAGACTATCTCGTCATGAAACCCGCCCACTAAGGAAACGCCCGGCACAGGAGGGGGAAAGGGCGTGGCACTGAAGGGGTTAAGTATAAACTGCTTTGGTCAAAGCAAACAAATACTCAATACATTCCTTGTAACTAAACACACTATTCAACAAAGAAGGCTGACTGAGGAACACTTGCCATGTAGTATAGCATGGTGTTATACCAGCTGTAAAACTCCTTAGAGTGCACTTTTTTGCACATAAGGCTCCCCATGAATACAGTGTTACGTTTCCAAATATTTTCCCACTTTTGTTGAGCACTGTCTACTTCAACAGTGCATTTTACTTATTCTTTAGTTCTAGTGAGAAGCAGCTGTGGCGAATATCAACATATCATAGGAGGAGGACATTGGCGCCTTGGAGTCTTGACTTGTCTCAATACACTATTGAAATCTTATCTGATTCAGTATTCAACCAATAATCCAGAATACATGTATGGTAAGTTTGATAATACATGCAAACTTGGAGAGAAAGTGACCTTCTTGTTTCGTTGCCTTCAGCAAGAATTGAAAAAGGAGTCTATATTTCTTTACATTTAATAAAACTTGTAAATCTCAATGTGCTGTTTATAGAAAAAGCCCTAGCCAAGTGGAAACAGCTAAGCTTGAAATAAGTAGGTCATTTGATTTGATGGTAGAGATTCTGCCTAGCCACAATAGAACTTTCAGTGCCGTTTTTTGCAGAATTGTGATTGAAAGGGGAAAGATAACTATGTAAATATTGTGCACTTATTTATGACATTGAGCTCTGACTCAATCTAAATTGAGTGTTCTCCTGAAGTCACAAGTCTGTATCTTGCTTGAGTATAAGATTAAGAATTTCTGATTCCCCTGTTTTGATCTTGAATCGTATCATTTGTTCAGATTGTATTTTATAAAACATGAAGTTAACCAAGTAATCCTCAGAATCAGGGTACATAATTGTAAGATGTAATACAATGATTCTATCAGAGAGTTTTATGGAAACAATTTGAGATGTCTACAGTGATCTTTATCAAATATATTGAATGAAACATATGTACACACACCATCACAATTCTTTAGAAAGTGTAATTTATTTCTTCAAAAGACAAATATAACATGTTTCTAGAAAAAAGCAGAAAAAGCTTAAAAAAATTGAGAAAGATTTGTGATATTACCAATGCTTGTGGAGGTCAAAACAAGGAGGAGGAAGGTTTGAAAAACGAATCACTCTGGAAGGTAAACAGATAAATCAAAGTGTTGCCTAATCAGTAGTATATAGAAGATGCAATAAATTATTTAGCATCAGCATTTTCACCCTTTAGCAATAATGTCGGTAGTCGGGTCTTCATCAGGACAAGAGGCAAAGGATACCATTTTCTGGGGGCTTGTTGGAAGGTCACCAAGGTATGATTTAACCAACAACACATCAGCTTCTTGAACTTAATAGAGGTTGCAAGGAGAATTGGTTTGAGCCCATCCTCATCAGTATATGAGGTCTGGAAGTGATGAGATAGGGGATATAGAAAGCATGAAATTCAGCAACTTTCTTCCAATCTATTAACAATCGGTTCCTGGAAGGTGAGACAATTTCCCCAATACACATTTTTTCATTAATGTACCCAAAGCTGGTGAGTCAAAGCGGGCCTAGAGATGTTACCCAGGTCATTGGGATTCTGTTTAAGGTATTAAGGTGTAAAAATATAATTTCTACCCTTTAATGCCCATGTGCAGGCAAGATTTATTCAACATCATTAGGGTCGCAGCTTTGCTATATTCATTGTCTAGCTGCTGTCATTCAGCCTCCAGATTTTGTGTGAGAATCCTAAAAATACATTGTAAGCTGGAAATAGGGAAATTGACTTTGCACTGAGGACTATTGTTAGACCTGGCATCCTTGAGGTGTTTTCTCCTTTATTTTTTCCGCCTCTACACCCTGTACTGTATGCTGGGCTACGTTTTTGCAGGTTTCTGAACTTTGGGCACTTTAACACTGCTGTTCAGTGCTAATGTGCAAGTGCTCTCTGTGTAAATTGTGATTATGGGGCTGATTACGATGGAGGACCGACTTCAGTCCGCCCACCACCGTCTTGGGGAGTGGGACTTCCCGCCTACAAGGCGGTGGTCCCACAGGTGGTGGTAGGATGCAGCCACCACCACGGCGGCCGCACGTGCCATACTTAACATTGCGGCGGGTGCTGCTGGCTCCTTGTAAATCTGGGACAGCATCATAAGCAATGGGTGTTGTGGTGGAACACTCACAGCAACTCTAATTGCACACCTCTTTTACTCTAAGTGATGTGTGTAAAAGGACCTTATTTATAAGGAGGGGTTAAGCTACAAAAAGCGGCTTAATGCCTCTTTGTAAATATGGAGAAGGGCATATCGCCACTAGAACGTCGCTAAAAATGGTGTTCTGGTGGTGATATCTCCTTGTTTCATTCAGTCTTCCATCACCCATGAAAGCAACCTACCATCACCTACTTAGGAGCCTCACATGAAGACACAAAGTAGAGTTTGAGATATGGTCGAAGTGGTGCTGTCAAGAATTTAAGGTATTTCCATGTTCCCTACTCCACAGATTCAGAAGAAATTCAAAGGCACAAGTCAGTGTTTAAACACCCATCTCCATAGTAGGTTGCTTCTATGGACATGCCCTTTCTGTGCCTCCTCCTTTGAAATGTAGTGATGTGACATACTGGCATTCTCACATGAAAGATCAATGGGAAGTGTCTACCTGTAAGTACAAGGGCCTAGCATTTGCTAGTCATCTCTGTGGAATCTGTCCTCATAAACCTCTGAATGATCATCCTACAGCAAGGAAGAGAGAAGCGACACATGTAAGGCATCCAAATCAGGCCCTTCCACAACCACCTGCAGACCCTTCACTTCCAAATTGTTACTTATGGTGCAGCGATCCAACTATTCCAATCCCATTAGCAGATTATCTGCAAAGTTAAATTAAGTATATCTACACTCTTCATACTGATGGGTTCCAACAGTATCTCCAACAATATCACCACTTCTTCTACCCAGTTCCCTAGTATGTCAGAAGCAATATCTGAGACCCTAGTACAGGAATCTTCTTTTCATTTCTGAAAACTCTTCAACATGCCTTTTTTTTCTCGACCTTAAAACTCTTTATGAGAATGCAGAAGGCTCCCAACAAATCATTTTGTAAAAGAAAACAAAACACTCGGGACAGCGCACATAAGTCTAACAATTTTAATGTAAAAAGAGCCAGCAATCATTCAAAATAAGCAAGTCAATCACCAGTTACCAGCTTCAAAGCCAATCAGCTGGAACATGTAATGCTAAAATCTGTACATTTTGTGGCTACATTTATACAACTGTTCTCAGCACAAATTAATGGCAGCAGGTACATGTGACAGAAAAGGAAAATTGCAGGTAGTCACTAACAAGCGGCTGCCAAGATCTTCTTGTGAGAAGCATCTGACTAACAAGACCTGATTCTAATATTTTCAATAATCTTTGCTTGATTGTTCCAGCTTTAGAATAAGGCTATGGTTTACTTGTAGGGTACAGCAGAAATTTGTAGGGGAAGATTTACAAGCCCCTTGCGCCATCGGTGCGTCACTTTTTGGTGATGCGCGGGTGGATCATTTAATGCCCCATATTTACAAGGACTGGAAAAGCCACCCTGTGTGACTTGTCCTGTTCTTGTAAATATGGCTCTTTTTCATGCAGAACTATGCATTAAATGGGCTTTCCATGGGTGTTGCTGAGGGTGTTCCCATGCAACACCCATGGAACCAGACACATTTCCAGATTTACGAGAAATCGTAAATCTGGAAATACATCTGAATGCTACGCCTCCCCAGGGGAGACCATAGGGAGGCGCAACAAGGAGAAATGTATTCATTTTTCCTCGTTCTTTTCCTCTTTCTATGCGTGCTGCATTCTGCAGCACACATAATAAAAGAAATTTACCTCTGGTGATTGTTTATATGCAGGAAGGTTTCCCTTCCTGCACATGAACAATCATAAAAACAATGACGTTTTCCAAGTTCTATATGTGCTAATGCAGCACACATAGAAGTTGTAAAATGCCATTTCTGATTGTTTATGTGCAGGAAGGGAACCCTTCCAACATATAAATAATCATCCCCATGACGCAAGCATCCTTGCACCATGGTGCAAGGGTGCCTGCGTCGGCGCATGGCAGCAGTTTGTGCATCAGCGCAGGGGGAAGCACAGAGATGCGACATATTGTTGTACATATGTTGCATCCCTATGCTTTGAAAGTGACTCAGTGCGGCGCAACCAAATGGCTTTCGGCACGGACTCAGTCACTTTCCTTGTAAATCTGCCCCATAGTGTTCAACATGGAGTAACAAAACGATAGTTCATTCAAAGGGTGTGTAGGTGTACAATGATACTAAGGCGATAGTGGTCTTGTAGTGGTCTTCAAACATGTATAAAAAACAAAATCACAATTGATGGATAAAATACAACAGCACATGAATGAAACGATGAAAGATCTTTATTTAATTCTTGAAAAAATCATAAAGAGCAATGAAAAGCAATACAAATAATTAGATATTCCTCATGAAAGAATATCACATAGAGTTTAAAATATCACTCATTAAAAAATGACCCATTGGACATGCGTAGCCACCTACAGAAAATACGGTCCGTGCAGGTAGCAGCGGTGAGGCTGGCGGCCGCGTGGGGGGTATTTTGAGGGACAATGCAGAGGGAATGACATTTTTTATTTAATTTTTCCTCTGTATCGTCCCTCGAAATACACCCCACGTGGCCCCACTGCCCCACAGCTGTTACCTGCACGGACGGTGGCTAATCTGAAGGTTAAGAAAGGTTGGTCTGTGTTGGCAAAAGCCCCAAATTTTAAGAATTGGTAACAGGTACCTGCGTCAAAAGGGGTCATAAAACCTACAAAATAGAACCAAATGCTCCAATGTCTGGCGGGAGCTATCACCACAAGGGCAAATTTGGGTAAAATTTACCAGGTGAAAAACAAAGGTGAAATCTAAATGAGCCCATCCTAAACTTTTTTTAAAGAGATACTTCTCATGGGTTTCTTACAAAGGAGAGGCCCATCATCAATTTTTAAGATCAGATAATCTCCTATAGTTAGTTTTCCCAGGTCAATTTTCTCTCTAGGTTCGGAGGTGCACTTAAGAAACAGCCCTTCACTTTATGCACAACCACATTTGTTTACAAGATGAGGGGAATAATACAGATTTTGTCTACCTAGTAATGCTGCAGTTCTCCTATCATAATTGAGTTGTGGACTTTTGAGGCCATGCTCACAATTAAGGCAGTCTTGAATCACATCACAATTGAGGGCAGTATGCTGGCTTCTCCACACCGTTATCCACAAGAGGAGCAAAGTAGGTTTAACAAAATCTTCAGCATAGTCTAGGTTTAGTTCTTCAAGGGTGGAAAAACTAGATCTAGCAGGACCAGGCTCAGCAACTTCCTACAAACGCAATTCTCCTCGCACTGTATCTTCGAACAGTCACAATATAACTCCAAATGGCAGCACCATAGGTCAGACCAAGGAAACACTTCATTCTATACACTTCTAGCAAAGGTAAAATAGGTTTGCTGCCGACACTAGCAGTAAATCTAAATAATGCCCCGCAAGCTTGATTAAAGCAAAGCCATTGGTTTACAAGAGAGGGTAACCAACTTTTTGGTGAATCAAAAGTAACACTCAAATAAGAGAACTCACTAACCATTCCAATAAGATTCTACTTAATGGATATTGGCCTAATTTTGGAAGACTTCCTCCCACATGCCATGTAATGCATCTTGACTATGTTTGTGTCTAAATCTAGATCATTCATGAACTTTACAAAGGAGTCAATAAGCCTCCTGAGGCCATCTATGGGGTACAGTAAAGTAGCACTGCATCGTCAGTGTATAAAAGGGAATGGACAGATTTCACTTTGGGCATCTGTTTTCCATTGGCTATCAGAAATGAATTCAAACCATTGACATCTACTAGAAATAAGATAGGTCCAAAACACAGCCCCGGGAGAAGCAAAAAAAAGTCTGTACACTCCCCCTGTACCCTAACGGACAGAGGCATTGACCCTCCAAATGTAGAGCCCATGAGAAGTCAATCAGCGGTTGGGGCATACCAACATCAATTACAGTGCCCAATAACTTAGATCTATTGACCCAGTCAAGTACACTACATAGGTCATAAACCCTAAGTAGATGGCCCAATCCTTTGCTATTACACATTTTCCCATGATGAGGTTAAGATTCAAACACTGTTCCAAAGTTCCCATACCTTCACTGAAGCTGTATTGCATTGAGCAGAGGATATTCTTGAGTTAATCACAATCCTTGATTCTTTTTACGATGACACAAACATCAATTTTAAAAAGTCTTAAAAAGATATTGGTCTGTAGCAACAAGGGTTCTGCCGATTTCCCTTTTTGAACACTAGTAAAATAATCGAGGTTTACCTTGAGTTTGGGATTTTAGCTAATACAGTGTTTTTTAAATATTGGCAATCAGAGGGACTCATAACTGAATGTTAGCCTTGTAAAGGTCCATGGGCACCCTATCAGGCACGAGTGCATTGTTGGAGGGAGTAGCCACAATAGCAGAAGATACCTCTTAAAACTCAAGTGAGATTCCGAATGGAAATGATGGAGACTCCTCTACAGAGTTTGCTGTCTCGCTATGTCATAGTAAATAGATCTGCCTAAAATGCACCACCTATTTGTCAGGATTGATGTTAGAACCTATACCAGCGGACAGTGGTGAGGTTGCCTGTCTTCTGTTGGCTATCTCCCAAAACCCCTGTTGTCTCTAGCATTACAGGTGGAGACTAACGTCTCCCATGTTACCTCCCTTGTAGCTTGCTTCCTGATGGCGTCTTTTATGCTGACCTTACTAATATTATATTTTACTGGTTTCTTGCAGTGCTCTGAGGACTTCACTAAGCCTACAGTCGGTTGGCAACCATACACCCTTTATCCAACCACTCTGTTTTGTGCGTCCAGCTAGAGCCAGATAGATTTAGCATAATTATTCTGGTGGAGTAGTTAAGGGTCTGAAAAGCATTTGGGTAACAGTACACGGTGTGTTAAAAGTTGGGAGTGAGTCAATCAGCAAACACAGGTTAGCCCTAATTAAAGAGTGTGACAGGGTAGGGATAGAAATTCCTCGCCATTTAATCGTAAGGCCCTTCTCTTTTGGGATCAAACCAGTCATACCAGGGAAGGCAATGAAGCAACAACTGTCAGTTAAACTAAAGACAACCACAATGGGGTAATGGTCACTATAACAGTTTTAGGGGCCTCTTGAACAAGCAAACTGTTCCATATGCCTAAATATAAAAACATAATCAATGGTTGACCCTTGGCCAAAGCCAACAAAAGTAGGTGGCTGATTATGAGAGTCCCCCACCATATCCATCACACTGGAAATGCCTGTGTAAGGCAGGGCTTTATGCAGCCTCCTTGCACTGAGATCACATGATTTTGTTCAAGTTGAAATATGACTAATTATAAAAGAGTCAGCTATTATGGAGTTCGAACTCAGTTTGGCATTGTGATCCCCTCTCAATATCACATTAAAAAAATTAATAATAGTAAGAGACCTAGACTCCAGGGTCACAAATACCTTAAATAAGATCTCAATCGGACAGCATGGGTCATATAAGGAATTATAAAATGTATGATAATTATTTTTTTTACTTATTAAGTAAAACAATCTACAATATCTGTATCTCGTTGAGTTTGGAGGGGACCGGGATGATATTAAAAAGCTTAGAGATATGAAATATAAGGGGTAGACCACCCCGGGCTCCCTACCCAATGAAACAGTAGCTGGGACAGTAAAGCTGTCAAAACCATACCAGGTGATAGCCTCACGGGCACACATTTCTGAAAACTGAGTGATAAAGTCAGGCCACTTAGGATCCAGCTGTCCTGTTTACGTGCCCAAATGCTGAGGGGGAGCTGACCATAAATATCTCAACAGCACCAGAATTTGAGTATGGATGATCTGGGCATCAGTCATTACGGTCCAGATCCAACAAAGGGAGAAATCTATTAGAGATAGGGACAGATAGTCACTAAGACCCCGCACCAGTGAAGGGAGACTGTGATGCCCTTCCTGCAACCTTGGCTGTAAATGGCTGCAGAAGAAATGTGGTGGAAAAATGTTAATTCCCTTTTCCAAGAAATGCTGCCCATTAGCACTATGGATCAGACGTCGCGCCATGTTTTGATGTTCACAATTAAACACAATACAGCCCCCCTCGAATGCTTTGTAGTGGGGTCCAACCTCCCAACCCCCCTCCCAAACAGGATGTCATTCTATTCATTGATGTTACATTTTAAATTGCTGCTCAACCAATGGCACACCTTGTTTTTCAACTGGGGGTAGCCTCCTCAGTAGTGATGGTCAGCTGTGGAGCACCCGTCATGGTGGCAATATAAGAGAAACATTCAGGTGGCAGATCGAGGCAAGGCAGGCACTTATCAGGCTGAATACACACATCCATCCCATGACTAGAGGTAGAGATGGAGCTCCTCCATCCCCCCTAGAAGACCCTCTCCATCAAGGGGTCGTAGGATCTCCTGTTTGTGGGTTAGACAGCTGGGTATCGGTAACAACAGCAATAGTTTGCAAAGGGAATTGGGCCAAACTGAGAGTGCTGACAGCTCTTACCCGAACACCCAAGGGAGTAGGAAGATACAGGTTGGAAAGAGTCTGGGAGTGAATAAACATTAGTATGAACATGTAGCTCAGTTAATTCGTTTACTAGGTTATGCAGTCTATCCACCAATGAAGTAACACAGTGAACTATGTATGTTTGAAGTGAATCAAGAATAAAGTGCCAGCCAAGATTTAAGCCTTCTTGGCAGAGGTTTGAGACAGAACAGCATGTTGACTGTCAATCACATAATTTTTACTTGTGCTATTGCATACTTGGGGGTCTAACATTGTCAGCTCACTTGTATTGATGCATTCCTTTTTAGGCGAAGGCCACAGTCACAACCATTAGAAATAACAGGGTCGTTATTTGCTGTTGATGGGGAGAGATGTACTAACAGCTCGGGTTTATTAGGAAATGGGCTGAGTTGAACAGTTGAATCAGGAATACCTGGATAAGGTTGATGACCTGACTGGCTTATTAGAGGGCAACTGAAGCCATCCCCGTGCATCTAGAGATAAACATCTCTCTACAAGGTCTATCTCTTTGGAGATCAACCTAACAGCACAAGCTAAGAAGGAATCCAGTGTAGTGCCATAGGGTGGCTTAGTGGTGGTGCTATCCTTAATTCCAGGTAATTTGTGCATGCCCATGCTGTTCAAGGTTGAATTCTGACATTATTTTAAAGAATGATACTCAAATAAAACAGAAAAAGCATCCCTCATCAAAAGTCAAGACCTAAATACCTAACTACATGCTGCCCTTTTAGAGCTCCCCAGCAACAAAAGGCTAACCAATTGTTGTCAGTATTATTAGGGTCCAAAGCCAAGAGAGTTGGCCTGGACTCTTCCAGTAGATCACAGGTGAAAACAGGCCTGGTCTTTGCCATGACTTTGGTCGGGCACGCGTCCACGCTCCGGGGAAAATGTGGGCAGTTAATAGCCCCTGAAGGGTGCTGCTCTCCTTCTCCCAACTTTCCAGATTTCTAACAGGGTACCTAGGACTTGTAGGCCTGACCTGCCCTGCAATTCACAAGCATCGAAATTAGTTAACAGTAGTGTCCAATTGTTGTATTTCTGCTGCTCTCTCAGCGAAGCTGTCTTCAGTCTCAAGCCTGCAAAGAGTTCCTTAAAATTACCAAATGACATGTTCCCTTGGCACTGTTTTCACATTCAACCTAGTTGCTGTGCCGGTCATTGACATGATTGCCAGCAACGGAGGAAAGTATGAGACTACCACGTCCAGCACGTTTAAGCATACATGACATTTGTATTGGAATAATAAACATGTAAGCATTTGAAGTACATAAGCAGGAACATTTACATTCTCAATAATCTCTTTTTAACCAGGAGGCGAGATCCCTACCACAACTCAATAGCAAACAATCAAATTATTTCAGTTTTGAATTCTTCATTATCACATTCTTTAGCATCAACAAATGTATTAAGTGGGTAAGCAGGGACAACACCTTTATTAATGCAACCTCTTTGGATGATGCACATAATCAAATTAAGTAGCAGATATAAAGTTATTATGATTAGGATGACTGTAATCAAGTTTTCCAAAATCTTCAGTGCCCAATTTCTGAAAATCCCTGTTGACAAAGACCAGATGCTGCTCTAGTTGAAATTAAAGCCATATTGAATCTTGTGTAATTTCTACCCACTGTGATTAATTTGGTCTATTTGCTCGTTTATGCTAAAGGAATGTTTGGGAGGTGAGTACAACATTCAGAACCTACTATTACACAGCCCCCGTTTGGCTGGCAAGAGGTAATCTAAAGACATTCTATTCTGCAAGAGCATGGTCTTTGGGGCATCTACCTGATCTGCTATCAGACCTGGAGAAATGGCAACAGCATTTTCTACTTCTTTGAGTGTCTGAGCAGTGGGAGGAGAGGCCAGCACATTTAGGCATTCTGTGTCCATGAAACAACAGATTAAGGCAAGTTTATTGTTGATATGGCACACCCATATCAAAGGCATACTTCTCCCTTCATCTACAGGCAAGTGAGTGCATGTTAATCAGTAGAAAGATTAATTATATTGCCATGTTTCTCAAGCAACAGCACGTATGAGTTATTCACATCCACAAAGCGGAGGATCTGCTCAAGGACAGGTTAAGTACAATTAGGTTACGAATAATTATCTATTCCACAGCAATGATGTATGCCACCAAGCGCCAGAAAAGACATCAGGGCAAGCCTCAGAGCGATCAAATATACAGGAGATGCCACATACCTTGGATGGATGTGATAACAATGAGTGGTGATGGCTGAAGCACTATGTGGCTGTGATGGGGAGGCAAAGAATGTAGTCACTGGAGATTTTGCCCACTGGCACATGGCGAGGCAGCAAAAGGGCCAATTCTTGGACTAGATGCTTTACCAGAAACTGGTATGGGCAGGCATCTCAGTTCCACACCTGCACGGGAAGGTGTGGACCATAATATTAGACACTAACACTTAACTTCTGTGTTGATGATGAGCAGAATCTGCTTGTGGCCACACCAGAGAGGTTGCAGGAAAGTTTACCTCTGATGGATGCATATGAAGGCCCAATCTCCAAGCTGGATGGAATTGTAGGCATTGGTTGGGTACTCAGGTAAGGCAGCCTGACCCTGAAAACAGAAAATATGGAGACAGAGTATAGACTTTTTGGAATCCTCTAAAACAGCATCATCATTCAGCTGTAAGTCTAGCTTAGGGAAGAGATGGGAGGGTTTGAGGGCAACATTATGGGGGGGGGGTTCCATTACTGTCTCCAATAGCCCCAAATTGGTTTTCTGTGTCAATAAAGCCCTAATAGACCACAAATCTAGTGGCAGAATATCAGGCCATTTCAGATGGTTCTCAGAAAATATCCTGGCTATCTCATTTGTAGGGTACCATTATTTCCCTTTGCTTGCTCGTTCTGGATGATAAGTGCGGTGGAAGTGCCAATCTATTTAAAAAGCTTTGCAAATTTAGGTAGAGTTTTCAAAATGTGCTCAATTTGTTTTGTGTAATAACATCAACATTTTGCAAAATTGAAAGTAATTGCGCAAAAAGTAAATCTTTCATTTTGCTCTGTATTGTATTACAAAAATACGTCCTTAGTCAATATTTGATGTGA
The DNA here is from genome assembly GCF_964204655.1 of Triturus cristatus. Classification (NCBI taxonomy): domain Eukaryota; kingdom Metazoa; phylum Chordata; class Amphibia; order Caudata; family Salamandridae; genus Triturus; species Triturus cristatus. Next base: position 905,678,591 of record NC_140590.1, on the reverse strand, counting down.
GGATGCATTTAAACAAAAGCACCGCTGTAAAAAATTGGAGTATTAGCTGATGGGATGAGAACTCCTCTCAAATAATATTCACAATCTCTGTAAGGGTGAATCACAAAAGTCAGTAAACAAAGTTGTGTTCAACACCCTGGTAGATATGGTACAGAACAGCCAGGTTTAATTTAGAAGCAATGTATAAAGTGTTAATGCAGTACTCATACAGGAAAAAAGTGAAAAGACAACACAAGAAAAATCACAAACCAATTTAGAAAAATAGACAATATTTTAATTATTACACTGACACAAAAAATACTAAAATCCAATAGGATGAACTGAGGACATGCATTTTTTACAATTTTAATTAAAATTAGCACCAAAGAGCACAAAACGCCAACTGTGAGTATCTAGTCATATTAAACTGGATCAAAGCCGAAAGTTGTGGCCGACTGAGATGTATCCCTGGTCGGATACAGTACCAGGTTAATCCCAGGGGAAATGCAAAACATTGAAACAGCGAGACAAAACAACAATCGCACCTCCCTCCTTATCCCAAGTTCATTTGGATTTGGAATGTAGAAAGAAACATTGCATGTACATCCACTGCACCTGCTGTTTCAAGAGGTGTGACCCCAACAGGTCAGAAAAGTTTAACAAATGTGTGTGTGCTGGAGCAGGGTTTTTACTTTAAAACCAAATACCTGTTTCATTTCCGTATATGACATTATTAAAAATACTACTGATTAATTAATAATTACTAAAGATTTGTCGAGTCTTGTCTAACCAACCTTATTAACAGAAGAATTACCCGTCGGGGTTTTATGGCTAAAATAATAAGTGAACTAAGTTGGTGAGCAAATTGACAGAATAAATGTTGCTTATGTGATGTTATTGTGTGTTGCGTATATAATTAATATGCATTAATGGCTTTTGATGTCGCAAATGGCTAGATAAATACATACACATATGGGTATTAGCAGGGGAATAACACTGTATAATCATTTCCATGCAGTAATTATGTTTTTGTGTTTTCCTTGCTTAAGTTGACCATTGTGGCCTGCTATAAAATGGCCACCACCCGCAGCCTGCATTCGAGTAGATGGAAAATTTGAAAGGAGGCTTTGCGCTGACTGCGACCCTGTCCTTTCCTTGAACTGAAAAGCCATGAACATGACGACAAATCTGGGAGAAATGCCAGATGCCCCTGAACGTGAAGAATTGTTGCAAATCTAAAATCCGACCTGATGAACTTATAATGGTCCCATGGATGAGATACATTTTATCCTAAAGAGACATCCGTAGAAGTATCGAATTAGTTATGGACTTCTAATTTCTATTCATAATTTGAGACTATCAATACGTGAGAAAATTCATCGTTGTAACCTAATGTACCAAGACGACATCATTTCCGCCATTCAACTGTTTTGAAAGATATGTTTGCAACATTTGGAATGTAAATTTGGTATAAATATTAGTAGACTAGAGAGGTCTAGTGCCACTTCTTCCCGAACCAATGATCAGAGGTCCCAATGCTGACGGAGAGGATGGTGACTCTACATGACGGCTAGGAACTTTAACTCTTTTGCTGAGGACCGGTTCTGACTTTTAGCTAGAATAGGTAAATATGGAGAAAATGATTTGCATTTAATTGGCTTTTCTTACAAATTTTAGATAAACAATATTCTGTTTGAATTACTGTGTCGGGTTATTTTATTGTCATGTTTATTGAATATTTAGAGTGTTAAGATGTTTCACCAAATCTATAGCAACTAGTTGATGCCATTGACCTCAGGGTACATGCAGATTGGTTAGGTATTGAAAAAAGTGTTTCCCCTTATACATGGCACGGATAGAGTGGTAGGATAAATGTTGGTGTTATGGGCCCCACCAGCGTGTGATGTGTGTGTGCGCGTGTGACTGTGAAATCACTCCGTCCGTGGAAGTAGAGGGGATTCGGAAGCTCCGATCTGCACCAGTTTCTTGGTAGCAGAATGATGGTTAACTATTGTCTTGATCTGGTGAATTTGCGTGTATCTAAGCTCATTGATTATTGATTGATATCGATATTTGTACTAACTCTATATGTTGAGGTCGTATTGAGTTTTATGTAGTGTGTACGGCTTCTGGGACGTAGGAAGTCGGTGACAGTTCCGTAGTAGGGCAGAGGGAGCGCTGCTCTCGGAAAAGGCGTGATTGTTGGCCCTGTATGTAGACAGGGGAAAATGTGTGACAATTGAAGTTGCGTGTCGCATTGTCTGGGTTCGATGAGGTAGCATCGCCGTGTGTTGCCATTAGAAACGTATTTTCTGTGTAAGAGAAGTGTATATGATAGCCAAGGTTATCTGTGAAGTTCTGGTCTTAGGTATCAGGGATCCTTATGGCATTCCAATGACGCTTATCACTAGAAAGGTAATAGGTATTCTCTGAGCTTGTTAGAAGGACAGAGCAGAGGTAAGCGCTGCTTTGTTAACATGTGATATAATTCTGTAGTAGGACAGACTGTTCGCTGTTTTCGGGAAAGACAGAATTCTGCGTGAATGTACTACATTTTCTGGTGTGAAAGTGCGTTAATGAGAAGGCATTCTGGTTAATTGAGAAACTCTTAGGAGCATTCCGGAGAAAACAGTTAATTGGTGCTTGTTAGAAGGGTAAAGTAGAGGGATGTGCTACTTTATCAACGGAAGTAACGATTCCGTAGTAGGGCAGAGGTAAGCGCTGCTCTCGGGAAAGGCGGAATTCTCGTGGGAAAGGTCTTTTGCTGTTCTGTGGCTAGCGAAGCAGACAATGGAGATGTTTGTATGTTGTAACTTACAGCCTCGTAGAAGTTGAAACAAAGTCTACCGAGTAGTTTTGTAAAGGAGGGGTAGACGAGAGAGACAGGAGACAGGAGCAGAAGCTGCTGCAGCGACTGCTGATGTCAGGAAGACCGCGCTGTGATTGGACAGTGGGTAAGAACGGTGGAAGCACGGTGATTGGTGTGCTAGTGTACGCCGCGCAAGGATTGGGAGACATACAGGGTGACGTAGACGCTCCAGGATTGGTGCGTTGGTGTGAGTCGTGCTGGGATTCGAGGACTGAGTCAGTGACGTAGACGCTCCAGGATTTGTGCATTAGTGTGAGTCGCGCTGCAATTGGACAGGAGATCGTACAGTTGTAGAAAAGACAAAAGGGTTGCAGAGAATAAGAAAATGTATTACCACGCTGAGGAAAAGAAAAAGAAATCCTTTTTTAGTAAGGTTAAGAACTGGTTTGACAAGGATAAGGATATTGTGACTAGGGAAGGACAGTTACTTCCTCCGATAAGAACCCCCGCATCCTTCATGGTTGCAAAATATGGGTATCATACCTGTATTTGGTTAGACAACTGGGCAAAGTATACCAAAGAGGATGGAGTTTTAGCTTTCCCGGAACATGGCTCATTTAATCTGGCCAAACTGAGAAACTTACGGGAGAGGATGATGAGTCTAGAGCCTCGGGCTAGGCCGACGCAGTTTGAGGCATTGACTGAATGGGAAGATGAAATGCATGAGCGAGAAAAGCAGAGGAGTGGAGGAAATTACAGATATATGTTCGGGCGAAAGTATGATCGCGAAACTCATCATGACCGGATGAGAAGATGGCGAGATGCCAGTATGACTGAGGGATTATATCCTGTAAGAACTGCAGAGGAGACAGAAGGGAAAATGTGTACAGAAAAAGAACATAATGTAGAAACAAGGAGGTATGGGGCGAATGAGTCTGATGATGATGTCTTAGATGACATGTTCTACAAAAGACCACCCCCGTATAGACGAGAACCAGAGGTAGGAACATCAGTTACCCCAATGAGAGACACCCTGCGGATTATAAAGACAGAAGTCATGACCCCTGAGTTGAAAAGCAGTAATTCTCTTGCAGAGAGAGAGAGAGAGAGAGAGAGAGAGAAAGGGAGAATGAAATTGAGGATGAAAAGACCAGAGAACTAGCAAGAACCACATTTGAATTGACAGAGAAAATCAGAGAACTGACCAAAAATCTTGAAGCAGTTACGGTGCCTGCAACAATAGGTCCGGTTATGCCTGTTTTCGAAAAGCAGAGGATTGGTGAAGGTGGTTTGACAGTTCCATATGTAGGCAACAGATTGATTGTTCCTCCAGAGCAGGCAGAAATGAGAACAGGAGAAAATCAGTGGAGATCAGGAGAAAATCAGTGGAGACATACCATATGTGGAGGAGAGTTGAATGTGCAGACTAACTCAGGTTTGAATTCCGGTTGTGTAGAAGGGAAAAGAATGATTGGAGGATCGATCTTAGAACCACAAAGAGTGACAGAACCAGTGGGTGCAGAAAAATCCACAGGGATAACGGCTGAAGATTTGAATGATTGGCTGAAAGCTTTGCAGAGGAAAGAAAAAGAATCCCAGGGAATTGATGTAGCTAGACTACGTATGGAAATGGAGGTGCTGATTGTAGGAACAATCCCTACAGAAACGCTGAAAAATTATCAGGAGTGGTAAATACTATTCCTATGCAAAAGCATCACATGGAGAGCAAAGAACATACATGATAGGTTGAAAGGAATAGCCAGTGAAATGGGAATCGACGTGGAGAAGGTAAAAGCTTTACAAAAGCCTTACCGAGTGGATTTTACAGATAAGGACATTGAGAATCTGAATAATGCAGGCCGGACAGGGCAGATTAAGGAGATGATTGCTTTGCTGAGAAAATGGGGAGATGTGGAGAGATGGAAAGATAGATGGTATAGAAAACGAGAGGATGCAGCAGACAGAACTTACTCAACATTCCCTAGGAAAGAAAAGGAGAAAGCAGTGACAGCTTATCCCATGAGGGAGATTCCAGGAGGAGGGTACGTACATGTCCCATGGACCAGGCAAGATATTTTATCATTTACTAATGATTTCCCTCGACTAAGAGAGAAGCCCGTTGAGTGGTATAGACAGGTTGACAGATTTGTGAAGTTGTCCAAAGTGCTGTGGATCGACCTGAATAGTCTGTTTGATATAATTGTACCAGCAGACTTGTGGGCAGAATGTAAGATAGTCATAGACTGGCCCACTAAAGAATACCCGAGAGATCCAAAGACAGGAGCTCCAGACACAGAGGTCATGAAAAAGTATGAGCAGTTTATGGCTTTCCTAAAAAATAAGGTACCCCCCAAAGAAACAGACTGGGTTAAAATAGATCAAACACATCAAGAAGTGAAAGAATCAGTCCATGCTTACTATGAAAGACTAATACTGGCTTTCAAACAGTTCAGTGGAGATGAACATCTGGGTGACAAGGATCTGAGCCATTTTGTATATAGATTTGTGTATGGCTTGCGACCTGAAATCAGTGAAATGATAAGGCAGCATACCGTAGACTGGCAGAGCAAAAAGATTGATGAGATCCTGAGACATGCAAAATACTTCAGTGATGAGATTGAGGCAAATCAAAGGAAACTGAAGGAAAAGGCAATGTGGGCACAGGTGAAAGTTGCAGAAAGACAGGAAGCTCAGTTGGTTGACCAAGCAAATAACCCAGGAAATAAACCCAGATTTGGCCCAGGAAAAGGGAAAGGCAATATTGAGGAAGCAAAGAAAAAGTTTCCCTGCCACAACTGTGGAAAATTAGGGCACTGGAAATCCGAGTGTAAGAATCCGCCGTCTACTAATGATGACAATCCATCATTGAATTCACAGGTGCAGAGTGAGGGGTGTGGTCAGCAGCAGCAACAGCAGAAGGCTGTTAAGCAGCAGAATCAGGTGCCAAAACCACCCTTGCCACAAAGAAGAGGATCCCAGAAGTACAGCCAGGATTCGGGGTTCTACGATGAAGAACAGGTAAACAAGCCAAAACGTGAAAGCACTGTATCACAATAATGGCTAAGGAATGAGGGAAGTGATTCTGAGGGAGATTTCTGACGGTGCCGAAGAGAGGAGGAAGAGTGCGTACTTGGCACAACTCTAGAAATAGACCAGACAGGACCTTTTGTAGATGGAAAAATCAATGGTGAAAGTGTTACTTTTCTAGTAGACACAGGAGCTACGAGATCAACTGTCAGGTCAGCTGATATAAAGAATCTTCCTCTCTCGGATGAAGCGATCCAAGTAGTTGGGGTGTCCAACACACAGATCAAAACTCATCTTACTGAACCAGTAAGCGTTAGAATAGGGAAATTCTCAGATATGCACCGATTTGTGGTGTGTGACACTAGTCCTGTGAACTTGTTAGGCAGGGATCTGCTGTGCAAGATGAATTGCACTATTTTCTGTACCCCAGATGGAATAACCTTTGAGACACCAGATGAGGATGTCCTATACAGAATGACCCTAGATAACAGGGAAAGTGAGGCTATGGGAACATATGCTGTGTTTAATCCGGATGCATTACCCCCAGAATTAAAACAGACAGTAAAAGCAGCAGTTTGGGATTTTACTGGAGAAGATGTGGGCCTGATGAGAAACGTAGATCCAGTAAAAATTACTGTAAAAGATGGAGTGGTTTACCCAAACATCCCACAATACAGACTGACACCTGAAATAATTGAAGGAATAACACCCATAATTGAGAAAATGATCCAGCAGGGGGTGTTAAGGGAAATATTGAGCAGCCCATGTAATTCACCAATAATGGGACAAAAGAAACCTAATGGAAAGTTCAGAATAGTCCAGGATTTGAGAAAAATTAACAAGATTGTTGTGCCATACTGTCCCATTGTGCCAAATCCATCAGTGATTTTGTATCAGATTCCCCATGATGCAGAATGGTGCACAGTAATTGATTTGTGCCATGCTTTCTTTTCAATCCCGTTGCATCACGACAGCCAGCCGATTTATGCATTTAGTTTTGGAGAGCGAATTTTGGCATGGTGCCGAATTCCACAGGGGTATACAGAGAGCCCTTCGATATTTAATCAATTGTTGAAGAAATCTCTGGAGAGTTTAACAATGCCTGAAAATTCGGTTTTGGTCCAATACATTGATGACCTGCTTGTGGCATCGAAAACACGTGAAGCCTGTGAAGTAGACACCATTGCTTTACTGAATCACTTGGCAGATGGAGGATTAAAAGTATCTCCAGCCCAATTGCAATTCTGCAAAAGAGAAGTCCAGTATCTGGGACATAATATTAAGAAAGGCCTGAGGAAAGTGACCATTGACAGGATTAAAATCATCAGAGGGATGAGAGCCCCAATGACACAAAGAGAAGTAAGAATGTTCCTGGGAATGGTTGGTTATTGTCGTCAGTGGATAAGTAACTTTTCCTTGATTGCCAAGCCACTGATTAAATTGACAAAAAGTGAGGTGAAAGACCCATTGGAATTAAACCCAGAAGAAATGGCAGCATTTAAAGAGTTAAAGAACAGGCTATGTGAAGCTCCTGCCCTAGGAATGCCAGATTACGAAAAAGAATTTGAGCTGTACTGTAGTGAGAGAAATGGATGTTCACTTTCAGTGTTAATCCAGAAACATGGACGTCTGAGGAGGCCAATTGCATACTTCTCATCAACACTTGACCCAGTAGCTGTGGGTTTACCAGGTTGCCTGAAAGCAGTAGCTGCTACATGCAGAAGTCTGGAACAAAGTGAGGGAATTATAATGGGATATCCTGTACGGGTATTCGTACCTCATGATGTGGCAATCCTTTTAACAAGGAGCCGGACACAGTTCATGTCTCATAGTCGGCTGACTAAATATGAGAAAGTCATTCTTGGTGCAACAAATGTGAGCCTTGAGAGATGTGTGAATGTGATGCCAGATGCTGAAAGTGTGGGAGTGAGAGATGATGTTGATCATGATTGCCTGGATGTGCTTGATTACTGTACAAAACCAAGACCAGACATAAGAGATCTGCCACTGCCTGAGAGGGATCATGTGTTGTTTGTGGATGGATCCTGTCTGAGAACTGATGAAGGAATGCTGAGTGCCGCATATGCTGTGTGTACAGTTTCAGGAGTTGTGGAAGCATCACCTTTGAAAGGAGTTAAATCCGCTCAAGTGGCAGAATTGGTGGCACTAACAAAGACTTGCAAGATTGGAAGAAATGTGAGAGTGACTGTAATGACTGACAGCCAGTATGGCTTCGGAGTTGTCCATGATTTTGGCCAGTTATGGCTACAAAGAGGTTTCCTGACCTCATGTGGAACTCCCATAAAGAATGCTGAAGTGGTTGGAAAATTGCTTGAGGTGATACAGCTGCCTAAAGAACTAGCAGTTGTAAAATGTGCTGCTCGTGGTCAAGGTGATGATTTCGTCACCCTTGGGAATAAATTTGCCAATGACATAGCACAGTATTGTGCAAGGAATAATCATTCCATTAACCGGAGTAAAGAAAGGGAAATGTCTTCTTGTTCCTTAATGTTTACTAATGTGGTGGGAACATGGGAGGAAGTAAAAAATAGTTGCAGGATGAGGCAGGAGTTGAGGAAATGAAAGATTGGGTGAAAGCAGGTTGTGCACCAAGAGAAAAAGATCACGTGTGGGTCTATAGGGATGGAAGACCAGTCATGCCCAATAGCATGTTGTCAACAATGGCACGGATGTATCATGGCCAGGGACACCTGGGGAGGGGTGCTATGATAAGGGCCTTTAAGCAGACCTGGTATAATGAAAAATTCAGGCTGATAGCAGAGAGTCTCTGTCAGAGATGCCTGATATGTCAGCAATTCAATCCTGGAAAAAGAACAGTGGTGAGCCTAGGTACAATAGGCAGGGAGGGAGGACCCTTCACAAGAATGCAGATAGACTTCATCGAAATGCTCCAAGTCAATAGATTAAGGTATGTCCTGGTGGTAGTCTGTTTGTTCTCCAGGTGGGTGGAGGCATTTCCAACAAGAAGAAATGATGGGATAATAGTGGCCAAGCTACTGTTAAGAGAATTCATCCCAAGGTATGGGTTCCCAGTGACCATTGAATCAGACAGAGGAGGACATTTTTATAATGAAATCATGGGTTTGATCAGTGAAGCATTAAGTGTACAGCAGAAGCTACATTGTGCTTACCTACCAGAGGCTTCTGGTGTGGTTGAACAAATGAATGGTACCATCAAAAACAGAATTGGCAAATTGTGCCTGGCCACAGGATTGAAATGGCCTGATGTCTTGCCTCTAGTCCTGATGACAATTAGGTCTACTCCAGACAGAACAACAGGTTTGAGTCCACATGAAATTATCATGGGACGTGCTATGAGACATGCATTTGTGCCAGTCAACAAGCTGATGACTATAACTGATGACATGATTTTGGATTACTGTAAAGGCCTGGCTGATGCAGTTCATTCTGCGTTTCACCAGGTAGGAGAAGACGCCACCACACTTGAAAAGAAACCAGCCCATGATCTGAGCCCAGCGGACTGGGTAAGAATAAAAGTCCACAGAAGAAGGAATTGCCTGGTTCCAAGGTGGGGAAGGCCAAGACAAGTCATTCTGACCACAACGACTGCTGTGAAGTGTGCTGGAGTGAAAAATTGGATACATGCAAGTCACACTCTGAGAGTTCCAAACCCAAGTGATGGCACTGGAAAAGAATACTTTGAAGAATCAGATTCCAGTGATGATGCAGACAGTGGGGCAGTAAAAAGGAAAAAGAACCCTGAAAGGGGGGAAAGTGAGTCAAGAGAAACTTTTGTCCCACCAGAAGAAATTCTGAAAATAACATTGCAAACTTCAGAGACGAGTCCAGATTCTGAAGAAGTGCCTGAAATTCCAACTAACAGTGACAAACACAAAAAGAAAGAAAGAAAAGAAAAGAACATTCCAACAGAGGTGACATCTGAATTAAATGAGAAAATTGGACAGATTCCACCTGAGATAATTCTTGAAGAAGAAGGGACAGAAAAAGAAAGAGAGGGACAGATTGCTGAAAAACCCCGAGGAGGTGTAGGGAACATCGACAACAAGCTAGGTGAAGGGACAAGTAGACAGCAAGAAGATTGCGTGTTGGAGACCCGAGGAGGGACAGGAGTAGAGAAATCTCAATTGGTGGAAAAAGAGACTGTTGGAGAAAAGGAAGTTGTTGAAGAAGGAAAGATTGTTGATGAACAAGAGGCAACTGAGACAGAATCTGATGAAAGTGAAAATGAGATACATGGAGGACGAGTTCTGAGAAAGAGAACTTGGATTGGAGAGAGAAACAATAAAGAGGGAAAACAAAAGAGAAATGCTAAAGGAAATCTTTGGCCCAACAAGATAAAGAGACTGAGATATCGACTGATACGAGTTAACTCTTCGAAAGCTGAACAGGTGAACGAAGTGTCAAGTCAAAACCAAACGAAAGAAGAGGAAACAAAGATATCCGAAGGAACTAAAAAAATCAGAAAACCAAACCAGAAGTATAAGTCACCAGAATGGACGTATGTGGCACTGCCTGAACAAGGAGAAGAGGCAGACAGTCAAGGAAGTCCAGAGGAGGCTTTGCTGAAAGTGGTGGAGGAAGAAAAAGCAGTGGGAATCCTGAGAGTTATCTTGTCCGACATTGGAGAAGAAACGGATGTTCAGGATCTAATACAGTTTGATGATGATGAGGAAAGAGTGAAGAGTGATGAAAATCCAAATTGAGTAAATCCAAAGAAGTCACTTTAAGTAAATTAAGAACTAATAGATTGTAATAATCTGGTGGGTACTTGCTGCCCTAAGAGTTCGGTAGTGGAGTAGAAGAGGCTAAGTCAAAAGACACGGTCAAATTAACAAGATGGCTAACACTGAGAATAATCAAAGTAGATGTACCTTCATGAAAAGATGGTGCAAGATGTGCTATTGTGGAGCGTGCTTGCTCTACTGATCTCTTTTAGAGTAACAATAGACACTTTAGAAGGACATATTGAGAACAGGACTAACATAGGGAAGAGTTCACAGAAGATAGTTCCAACTAGAACTAGCAATGTATATATACATAAGGATAGGTCTATTAATGATTTTTCTAGCAATGTGTTTTCAAAATTATTTGACGAATATGTGAAGACAATGGATGTAAGGGATTGCTACGTCTGTATGCAATTACCTGCCTCTGTTTCGGAAGGAGTGACTTATCATCACCTTCCGGCTACGTATGGAATTTCATGTAGTGTGTTGATTAGTATATTTTATCAATTAGGGAAATTAGATTATAATATGTCTAATGTAGATAATATTCTTGGGCAACTGCCTATGAATAAAGAACTGAATCCTGCTAAAGAAGCTAACACCTTAGGTGAGATTTTTATAGAAACTAGAGAATTAACATTACAATATGTTTTTAGAAATAATTTAACCTGCAGTTTAAAGGAAGAAGAGGAAACTTTCCTAGACATGGTTGAGAGAAGAAGGTTGAACATGCACAGGAAAGCAGAAGGGCATAAAATGAGTGAAACAGTGTGGGATATTGAGAAAGAAAAGGAGTTGAAAAATGGAGCCAGTCCAACTATGGCTATAGATGCACCACAGAAAGGCAAACTATGCATTACCAGGAAGAGATCCCAGTATGATTATTATTTCATAGGGACTAGTGAGTGCCATGATACATACTTTATTGCAACCGGATGGGGATTTAGAGGAGGAGAAGATCCAGTTTTTCCGGGAGTGTATTATATTTGTGGGAATAAGGCTTATTACAGGTTGCCTGACCATTGGTTTGGCACATGTTATGTTGGCCTGGTCTTTCCAAAGATTTTTTACATGGATAGTGTAGAAAATGCTGAACATACTAATCCATTAACACGCTATAGAAGAGAAACATGGACAGAAATTGTAGGAGATATTTTTGGAGCTTTAATACCAGCAGTGGGAATTTCATTGAATGCATATGGCATTCGGAAGCTGTCAACAGTGGTGGATCGCTTGTCAACAAGCACCGCTGGAGGCTTTCTTTTGGTAAATACTGAAATGGTTGCTTTACGCGCTATGGCGATGCAAAATCGACTTGCCCTTGACATTCTATTGGCAAAAGAGGGTGGAGTCTGTGGAATGCTGAAAGTTCAACATTGTTGCACTTACATTCCTGACGAAAGCAAAGATCTAAAGGTCTATATCAAAAATATTACTGATTTGCATGAAGAATTAGTACCACTGGAAGCTGAAACTATCTGGACTAAAATGGCTAATAAGATGATTGCTATTAAGAATTTTATAGCTAAAATAGGTAGTGCTATATTTGGTAAGGTATTATTTCCATTAACCTGTGTAATTGTTGCATTATTAATTCTTAGATTAGGGTGTATGTGTTGTAGATACAGAAGAAATAAAACGAAAATAACAGGAGAAAATGTTAAAAAGAGACAAAAGAAACCAGAAAGAGATCCACAAGAAATAGAATTAGAAGAATTGAGGGAAAGTATGTATATAGAATCAAATTGAGAAGATGATAAAGAAACAAGAGTTTAAGAATGAACAAGAAGACATTTAGAATTTCTTCAAAAGGGGAATTAAATTGATTTTTGGGTTGTGATTTTGTGGTGATGATATATCACCAAAGGGGGGATTGCTGGAGCAGGGTTTTCACTTTAAAACCAAATACCTGTTTCATTTCCATATGTCATTATTAAAAATACTACTGATTAATTAATAATTACTAAAGATTTGTCGAGTCTTGTCTAACCAACCTTATTAACAGAAGAATTACACGTGGGAATGCTATTGCATGGCTAAAATAATAAGTGAACTAAGTTGGTGAGCAAATTTACAGAATAAATGTTGCTTATGTGATGTTATTGTGTGTTGCGCTTATAATTAATATGCATTAATGGCTTTTGATGTCGCAAATGGCTAAATAAATACATACACATATGGGTATTAGCAGGGTAATAACACTGTATAATCATTTCCATGCAGTAATTATGTTTTTGTGTTTTCCTTGCTTAAGTTGACCATTGTGGCCTGTTATAAAATGGCCACCACCCGCAGCCTGCATTCGAGTAGATGGAAAATTTGAAAGGAGGCTTTGCGCTGACTGCGACCCTGTCCTTTCCTTGAACTGAAAAGCCATGAACACGACGACAAATCTGGGAGAAATGCCAGATGCCCCTGAACGTGAAGAATTGTTGCAAATCCAAAATCCGACCTGATGAATTTATAATGGTCCCATGGATGAGATACATTTTATCCTAAAGAGACATCCGTAGAAGTAACAAATTAGTTATGGACTTCTAATTTCTATTCATAATTTGAGACTATCAATACGTGAGAAAATTCATCGTTGTAACCTAATGTACCAAGACGACATAATTTCCGCCATTCAACTGTTTTGAAAGATATGTTTGCAACATTTGGAATGTAAATTTGGTATAAATATTAGTAGACTGGAGAGGTCTAGTGCCAATTCTTCCCGAACCAATGATCAGAAGTCCTGATGCTGACGGAGAGGTCGGTGACTCTACCTGACGGCTAGGAACTTTAACTCTTTCGCTGAGGACCAGTTCTGACTTAGAAAACGACTATTAGCCAGAATAGGTAAATATGGAGAAAATGATTTGCATTTAATTGGCTTTTCTTACAAATTTTAGATAAACAATATTCTGTTTGAATTACTGTGTCGGGTGGTTATTTTATTGTCATGTTTATTGAATATTTAGAGTGTTAAGATGTTTCACCAAATCTATAGCAACTAGTTGATGCCATTGACCTCATGGTACATGCAGATTGGTTAGGTATTGAAAAAAGTGTTTCCCCTTATACATGGCACGGACAGAGTGGTAGGATAAATGTTGGTGTTATGGGCCCCACCAGCGTGTGATGTGTGTGTGCGCGTGTGACTGTGAAATCACTCCGTCCGTGGAAGTAGAGGGGTTTCGGAAGCTCCGATCTGCACCATGTGCAGTGCACCACCTAAGAGGTGTTCACAAATATAGGTCCAAACTTATCATAAGTCATGCAAGGCAATCTTTTTTTTTCCTCACAGATGGAACAGAACAGCCATAGCGTTTCTTTCACTACATGTGAACTTCATCAGGGCTTGAGTATTGACCTTCAAGGTCTATTTCTTATGGATGTGGTATTCCAATGTGTATAACATTCCCCAATAATTGGATCCTCTTATTTTGATGGCAAGTGTTTTACATCGTTGTTGTTATGTAAAGAGAACAAGACACCTTAGTACGTGCCATGAGCAAATCCCGAGCCAGTCTCTCTCTCAAGAGAGACTGGCTCAGGAGTTGACATAACAACAATGATGTAAAACACTCACCCTAAAAAAAAGAGGATCTGGATATTGGACAATATTATATACATTGGAATACCACATCGATAAGAAAAAGACCTTGAAGGTCAATACTTAAGCTCTGATGAAGTTCGCATGTAGTGAACTAAACGCGCTGGCTGTTCTGTTCGATTTAGAAGAAAAATAAAGATAGCCTTGGATGACCTATGATGAGATTGGACCTATATTTGGGAACACTGATTATGCAGGGCACTTCACACACATTTGTTAATCCCAGGGGAAAGTTTAGTATTGACTCACAAACTTTTATTGAGATAAAGTGGTTGTTGACAAGTCATCGGTGGCAAGCTGCAAGCTGTATCCAAAGAGGGGTTTGATGATGGCGGGAAGCTGCAGAGCAGGGTTCTGGTGCGATTTTTGGCAAAGCCGGTAAAGTTCAAGGTTGGCAAAGCCCTTAAATTTGTGCTGAGAATGCCTTGACATCAATCCGATGCTACACGGCTTCAGTACCAGTGAAGCCTTCCCTGTTTGGACTTAGAATCTTTTCAGGAAGTAGTATCTTCTTCAGGTGGGGTAGACTGGTCAGCAATTCAACGTCAATGGTTGCAGCTTAGACGGAGACCCCAGCTGCCATCAATTCTTGAGGCTGAAAGATAGCAAAACATTTATAGGACCCACTTCTTTCAGTTTGGGGACAAGAGGTGTACATTCTAACACCTGCCAGGACCTGGGGAGCACCATTGGGGGCTACGACTAAATTTAATAGGGGCCAGCAGCAGGGTCCAGTGCAGGTCCAGTTGGAACTGGTCATCTGGTCATTGACAAGGATAGAGGCCTCTGGAGCCTTGTTGTGCCCCTGAAGTTCAAACAGGATGTCAGCCAACTGACTCCCAGAGTCTCTTTTGGTGTCTTGGGTTCAGGGCTGGCAAGTCCAGTCTTTATTAAGGTTCTTCGGACAGAAGGGAAGTCCTTCTTCTGATTCAAGAAAGGTCCAGGAGTGTTCTGAAGAGAGGCCAATGGTTAAGAAATTATGCCCCGTGCCAGCCTGTGGGATAAGGGTAATCCTTTGTTCACCCCTTAAACCAGTTCTGATCAGTTTCTCCCCTTCTATTGGGTTTGAAGCCAGCCTGACTAGAGAGGCAAAAGGGAGGCAGGTGTAGGTGTGAGCTTCATTCCAGTAACAGGGAAGGCTTTGTCTTAAGCTCATTACATGGCTGTGCGCAACCCTTAGGTAATCATGTCAAGATAGGAGACCCTCTTCTGACACCCAGAACCCTTTGTTCAAAGTCTGGTATCAATACACATCTCACCACAGGGGAGGCCATCAGGGGTCAGGGGACAACTGGGCGCTGTCAGAAAAGCCTTTTGGTTTTTAGTAGGAAAATCATAACTCAATAAAGCTATAATTTCAGAAATAGCAGTACGTTAGATTTTCAATTACAATTTTGCTAATATAAAGGAGTCTTTGAAATATTATTCTAGCGATACCAAAACTGAAATTAACACTTATTAACTGTAATAGTGTATACCAGTGTTAAGTTATGGGAGAGCCAGCATTACCACAGTGAAGGATTTTTACTGCTAGGAAATGTAAAACATGAAATAAATATATATCTATTTCATTATATATATATATACATACATATATATATATATATGTATATATATATATATATATATATATATTCACTGAAAAAACCATAGGTTTCACACATGTTATAGTTAGCTGTACATTTCACTCGTAAAAAACCAATGAAATTCCCCCGTTATAGTTAGTGCAGGCAACTATAACTCACGCGACCGCAATCCTCTGCTGATGACATATGTGTCTTTATGAAAAAAGAATATTTGTAATATATGTATAGCTAAAATTTAATGGAAGAAGACATGGGCAAATAAGTGTCTAAATACAGTATTAGCATCAGCAGAGGATTGCGGTCGCGTGAGTTATAGTTGCCTGCACTAACTATAACGGGGGAATTTCATTGGTTTTTTACGAGTGAAATGTACAGCTAACTATAACATGTGTGAAACCTATGGTTTTTTCAGTGAATTTGCAAGGTTTTTTAAATGCTAATTCCTAACTATAACGTGTGTGAAACCTATGGTTTTTTCAGTGAATTTGTACGGTTTTTTAAATGCTAAGTTACTTTACGCCATTTGTGGCGTGCGCGCCCACTTAACGCAGTTCGTTCCGTGCGCGCACCGCGTGCCCACGTTACGCTAGATGGGCCATTGACGCACGATGCGCTTCGCGCACCGTGCGCACATGGAGGTCATATGATGAGCATCGTTGTGACAGGTAAAATATATGTTTTGTTTATCTTGATTTGCACTTTGTTTTTCAACCCCCTGTCAGAGTGCGAGAGAGAAAATGGCGGCCGCCGCTTCCTGGTTTCGACCGATTCGGATGTTTACTAAGATCTAAGGGCCAATCAGAATCGCGCTCGCGCACGCCACCGTACGCGTACGGTAAGCGCACCGTAAGCGCACCGTACGCTGGCTCAGATATATATATTGATTTAAAGGCTATTTTCTCAGAATCTACTGAACAGATTTACACCAAACCTACAAAAGGCACTTCCTTGACCTGAGGACTACCTCTCTGCCAAATTTCAAGTAATTCAGTTCAGCCGTTCGGGCTGTAGCTCGGACTAAAGGTCCTATGGAAAAATGCATGGGAAAAACGCGTTTTGGGACCCCCCTTTTATCTCAGCCCCCGCTTGACGAATCCCCCGAGACTTTCAGGGTAGGAGCGGAGCGTAGCGCCCCATTAGTTTTGAAAATTTCGCGAGGATTCGTCGACCGGCGCCAAAGTTATTCCAAATAGAATGTTACGGTTTTCCTATGGAAAGAGGGTCCTAACTATAACTACCTACTGGCGACCGCCAGTAGGTAATACATATATATAAATATAGATATATATATTCATTCACTCAAAATAAACATAGGTTTCAGGTCCGTTACAGTTAGGAATTGGCATTTAAAAAACCTTTGAAATTCCCTGAAATAACCATAGGTTTCCTGCCCATTATACTTAGATATTAGCATTTAAAAAAACCTTAGAAATTCACTGAAAAAACCATAGATTTTAGGGAAAGTTATAGTTAGTTGGACATTTCTTTCATAAAAACAATCAAAAGAACCCGGGGGTCTACTCACTAAATATCAGTCTACAATGAGTGCGCTTACAATGAATATGAACCTATATCTACCATGACATAATTATAGAGTAGATAACAACACCCTTTATTAGTGGTTGGATTCCCATCAAACTCGTAACCTTGATCAATCTTATCATCTGGGTATCCAGCCTTCCATCCACTTCTCCTCTTGATCATAGAGGGTTGAACTGTGGATTATATCATGAAGGTGGTCTTAAGAAGAGACCACAATGGAAAAAATAAATCAGGTATGGACAGACACTATCAAAAGTGGACCTACAGAAGGATGTTTTAGTGGGAATAATATGTGCAGTGCAAAGTGTAAGTGCAAATTAAAAAGGATTTATAGCAGAGAAATATTTTATTAAAGTATCTGTTATAATCCTCGTTAAAAACAGTGCAACAAGGCAGTTTCATACATCACTGCCTTGCTAAATGGTCAACATGTTTCAACCTACGGGACTATTTGTCCCTGGCTTTCATCAGGACCTCCTTGTTGTATTGCTACTGCAACAGTGTTTAATGTGAATGAAGTGCACAAAAATGTATTTACAAGTTTATATTGTAAAAAGGTTATATCAAAGTGCAGATTGGAATGAATACAACCTCACCTAACAAGTGCATATCCTCTGTATCCACAGGGTGTAGATATACATGGAACAAAGAAGATCATGCATAAAAATGATAAATTGAGTAACATAATGCCCTTTTGTGAGTGCAGAAGACAGACTGGTGATTAAAGGTCTAAAAACATTTACAAGCTCTTGCTTGAGATGACTTCGTATTACGCTAAAACAAATACGTTTGTCTTGCTCACCCGTGGAATATGAGGAATGGGCATCACCTCACCTGGAACACAGCTCAGGTATAGGAGGCCACGCTCTATTAGGTGTAGAAGCAAAGGAAAAAATGGAGAGCCACAATCAAGAGATCACTCCTTATCCTTATTCCAATACCACGTTTATACACCTACATTGCTAGCACTTTAATGTAGTGGAGCCACTAGCTAACACGTTAATCGTAAAATCTTACTAGGATATGTCAAAGTAAAAAAGGGAGAAAAAGAAATAAAATAAAAATAAAAACATGCCCATTCAGACAGTAAAGTTTGTTCTCTCCTGAATGATGTCAATTCAATTACTCGAAAGAAAACTTCTCAACGTGTGAAGTACAATAACAATTTTGGAATAACAATCTTATCAAAAACATAGACCGCCTATCTGGCGTGCCTATACCCTTGTCCCCATAAATAAATTTATGGTTCTGGATAGTAAAAAGTAAAAAGCAGGCAATGTTCCTAACAGGCACTATCATATAGCAAAAACTGCAACCCTATTCACTGAACCCGGGACAGAGAGGCACAAGTGCCATAGAAAGCCTTTACAGCATCAATGTATCGCAGTGATAGCATTACACAGTTGCATGTTAAAGCGTTGTGAGTCTGGGCATGCACAAATAATAAGGAGTAAAATGCAACAACATGTCTTGGTGCATCTGTGCATCTAAAGGAACTCTAAGAAAGCAATAAACAGCAGCGAATCCCAGAGTAACAGAGAAACTGAACAGCCAAAGAGGCAACGGGCCAGGTAACTTTAGATCTTATGCTTCTTTCATGTTGAACTTAAAAGAAAAAAGAAAAAACAAGAGAGCCACCCGCCCGGCTCCTTACCACTCCGTCGTTACCCCATGCTATGCACAAGCTGTGGGTGGAGGTGACAGTCAGAGGAAGCGGGCGCTTAAATATACTGTTCAAACTGCACCAGGTGAAACCAATCACATGGAATGTGGCACCGGCTTTGCACGTCATTATGGACTACTAAGTGATGTTGCAAAACCCGGGAATGGTAGTTTGTTAATTACGCTACGGTGTATTCGATAATATAACTAATGGGTGTTCGTTTCCTCGTATGACTATTGCTTCAAAGTAGAATTTAATTTCGATGCAGAGATAAACATACATAATTTGAAACTTTTAGAAACAAGACTAGATACAGTGCATGTCAGGTCGGACGCACCGCGACATATATATTATACAAACCTCTAGTACCTAGAGTACCTCTATGGATGAGTGGTGGTGTGTGAGTGTCTATATTATTGTAGAAATGCATATCATAGTCATGAACTGAGTGACCATAAGTATGAGTGACTGTACGGGTGAGTGAGTGGATGTGTGTGTAAACCTTAGAATCAGTGTGTGTATGTAGTTATTGCTGTTGGAGTGTCGATGGTTTTGAGAATGGCAGCCTGTAATTTAGAGTGGGTGTATCAAAGGTTATATTAGGGTGTGAGAAGATGCATCAAATTATCACATGGATGATGTCATCAGTGATGTCATCAGTGATGTCATTTGATATGTCATCAGTGATGTCATCAGTGATGTCACTGACCATGTCATGAGTGATGTAATATGTGACGTCATCAGCAGTGCATTGCGGGGGCGCGAGTTGTAGTTAGCTGAACTAACTATAATGGGGAATTTCATGTGTTTTGTATGAGAGAAATGTCCAACTAACTATAACTTTCCCTAAAATCTATGGTTTTTTCAGTGAATTTCAAAGGTTTTTTAAATGCTAATTTCTAACTATGCCTACAGAGATAGGACATGTGAAGAAAGAAGAAAAAACGCACAGAAAGAAAAAAAAGAAATGCAAAAAGAAGCAACAGAAGTCCTCAAAGACGAAGAAAAGTGCAGGAAGAAGGATAACATGCAGAAAGAACAAACAGAAGAGCAGAAAGAAGCCTTGTTGCAAAATCATCCTGTACCCTCAACTTTTTCAGACGGATACTGGTGGTAACTGAGTCTGACTAACCAGTCCTAGAGTCAGTGCTATGTTAACAGACACTCAGAATACAGTGAAAACACCCACATACACTAGGCAACACTATGCGTTGGGGTCCCCCTGTGATTAGCATGACCTCCTCTGTAAGCCCCTAGTATATAATAGGGCAGGGGATTAAAACTACCTCCTAAAACGCGCCACAGGGCGTGTTTGCACATGTCACCTCAGGCCCTGTCCCCTCCCTTCCCCACTGTGTAAACCCGCCCTGTGGCCATTTTAAGTTGGGAGATTAAGTCCCCTTGAATCCTGAGGGTCCCTAGGGTCCAACTAGACCACTAGGTACCTCCAGTAAGTGCCACAGAGCTGCGTTGCAGAGAGATGTAAAAAGGGGCACTGCCTAGACCACCTCTCTGCAATGCAGCGCAGTGGCGCTTACTGAAAGCACCTGGTGGGCTAGTTTGCCCCCAGGGGCACTCAGGATTGAAGGGGAATTATTTCCCCAACTTAAAACGTGCCACAGGGCGTGTTTGCACACGTTAACTCAGGCCCAATCCCCTCCCTTCAGCACTGTGTAAACACGCCCTGTGGCCGTTTTTAGTTGGGAGATTAAGTTCATTTAAATCCTGAGGGTCCCTAGGCTCCAACTAGCTCACTAGGTACCTCCAGTAAGAGCCACAGAGCTGCGTTGCAGAGAGGTGTAAAAAGTGGCACGGCCTGGACCACCTCTCTGCAACGCAGCTCAGTGGCGCTTACTGGAAGCAACTGGTGGTCTAATTGGCCCCCAGGGTCCCTCAGGATTGAAAGGGAATTATTTCCCCAACTTAAAACGCACCACATTGCGTGTTTGCACACGTCACCTCAGGCCCCGTCCCCTCCCTTCACCACTGTGTAAACGTGCCCTGTGGCCGTTCTAAGTTGAGAGATTAAGTCCCCTTGAATCCTAAGGGTCCCTAGGGTCAAACTAGCCCACTAGGTACCTCCAGTAAGCGCCACAGAGCTGCGTTGCACAGAGGTGTAAAAAGGGGCATGGCCTCAGAACACCTGTCTGCAACGCAGCACCCTGGCACATACTGGAGATACCTGTTGGGCTAGTTGGCCCTCAGGAACCCTCAGTATTAAAGGGGAATTAATTCCCCAACTTACAACTGGCCAGGGGGTGCGTTTGCAGAGTGCTGCAAAGAGGAGGCGTGGCCTCCGGCGCGATGCCGGTCTTTTATTTATTTAATTTTTTTAAGAAGGAGGGCTCTGTGGCCCCCCTTCTTTTTCTAATTTATTGGCCCTGTGGACCCCATCCCCCAGGGCCTGCACCCTAATTTTTTTTGTTGAAAAAAATTAATTTGGAAGGGGGCTGTGTGGCCCCCCTCCCAAGGCCTTAATCGGCCTCGGGGACCCCAACCCCCGGGTCATGGCCTTTTAAAAAAAGAAAAATCTTTAGGAGGGGGGCTGCGTTGCCCCCCTCCTCAGGCCACTTATGGCCCTGGGGACCCCATCCCCCGGGGCCTGCCTTTGTTTTTTTATTATTTAAAAAAATATATATATTTGTAGAAACACCTACGGCATGCTGGACAAACCGTTTGTACCTATCACCATGATGATTTGCGTGATATTCATTAAAAGGCGACTATGCATACAATGAATCCACGTGGAATGTATTTACACCGCTAGTGAAGCTCTGACGTGTCCGACGCTCTACCGTGGCTAATCCCGGCGCCCCCACCAGTGGGTATTCTCCAAGTAGACACCCTTGTCGTTTATTTATACAAACACGGGTAGCTATTGACGGGCACATTTAATACACACGCACACCAAGCCATTCAAAGGGGATTCGACAAAAATTCGACCAAACTATGCAAGAAGCCCCCCTCACGGTTAATAAAAAACACATCCACCGCCGGATGTGTAATACTTTTTATTTTACTCTCTGGTAAGGAGACAAACCTCACTTGAGAGTCACAGCGTGCTCCTGGCTGAGCCCAATGCTGTGTTACACCTACCAGTGCCCGCCGAATGCCACACACCTCTGTGTTGTATTCCATCAGCTAGTGCGTATGCTATGACACTCTCTAGCCCCTGTGCACTGTAACACCACCCCGTGAATATGTCATGCCACACTTGCCTTCGCACAGGTTATATTGCCCAATCTAACGTGCCTTTCTCGATGCCTATGTTATAACACACAGCGCTATGCCATACATATTACAATATGGGATCCATATCTTTGTCACAGTGCATATGCAACGTTACACTCCCCAGCACATATTTTATATTACAACTTTAGAGACTAGTTAGGTTACACAACACTGCCCTGTGCATATTACACTTCAAGGCGCATATCGCATAGCTGGCGCTAGTGCCTGTGCTATCTTGCGCTCTCCAATGAATCTGTCATTGCGCACAATGTATTACATATTATATTTCACGCCCCTGTTCATCTTATATCACACTTTTTGGTGCATAGTTTATACCATATACTATATCTAGTTTTCATTTTCAATCGTGCTCTCAGGACTATGTTCTATATAACACTGCGTCCACCTACCCTTTTCACAGGCATTACATTTTGCGATGGGGGGTGGAGGGTCAGGGGGTGTTTCTGCCAAGTGAGCCCAGAGTCACAGTCACAAACATCCTCTTCTTCCTGAATAAAAGTGAGATTATGCTGCATACTTGTTCATATTTTAAGTAGTTCGCACAGACATACATTTTAAAAACAATAAAGTTCCTAATACCCACCTTCTCTGAACAGTTAGCTTGCTGCCCCATCCACCTCCTCCCTATCCTCTGTTGTCTGAATCCATGGACTAGCCTCCTCCCTCCTCCCATGCATGGTCTGATGTGCTGCTACTGCCCTCCATTTAGCATGATGTACCAGTCCACTCCTCCTGCCCTCCATTGCCCAATTCTATGGCCCATAATTGACCTCCTGCTTAGCCACTGTGCTTAGCTTGCTGCCCCTATTCTCCTTCCCCCTGCCCTCCAATATATTTGTGTATGCCCCTGCTCCATCCTTTTTGCCCACCATGTTCCATGGACCTGCCACTCCTACCTACTCTGAGTGTTCTGTTGAGCTGCCACTCCCCTCCCACCTGCCTAGCATTGTCAGATGACTGTAACCTGTCCCTGCCACCTCCACCCTGCCTTTCCACATGCCATGCCCCTATCCCCTTCCTCCTGTCCTCCATGGTCCATTTTACTGCCACACCCTTCTGCCCTCCCTGGTCTGTTGTGCTGCAACTTCTCCTCCTGCCTGCCCCGCGCGGTCTATTGTGAGGCCCCTTCCCCTGAACTCTCTTGTCTGTGCCCAGGTCCCGACCCTCCCTTCTATCCTCCATGGTCCTTTGTGCATGCCCCTGCACCCTCCTTCTTGCCCATCATAGCCATTGTGCTGCCACTAACCCCCCACTTGCCATGCATGGTCTTCTGTGCTGCCATGGCCCTTCCCACCTTCCCTGTGTGGTCAGCTAGCTGCCCCTGATCCCCTCCCACCTTCCCTCCATGGTCTGTGTGTATGCCATCATAGTCTCACTGTTGCTCTCCATGGTGTGTCTTGTTTCTAGTGCCCATCCTGCCTGATCTCCATGGTCATCTTGCTGCTCCTGCCCTGCCCCCTTGCCCCCAGCCCTCTGTTTCCTTGTGCAGACCCCTACTCCCTCCCCCCTGGCTTGTCTGTTCCATTGTAATGCCCCTGATCCGTCCCTCCTGCCCTTTATGGTATGTTATGCTACAGCTTTCTCTCCTGTCTGTCCATTATGGTCAGCTAGCTACCATTGCCTCTTGCCCCTCTGTTCTCTGTTGTCCATGTGCATGGTCCTGTCCCCTCCCTCTTGCTTTCTATGGATTGTTGTGCTGCACTCCCGTCCCACATGCCCTGTGTGGTGTTTTGTGCTGCTGCAAACCCTGATGCCTGCAATGTAAGGTCAGTTTGGTGCACCTCTCCATGTCCCTCCTGTCCTCTGTTATCCGAATCCATGTCCCTACCCCAATTCCTCCTGCCTACCATGATCCAATGTACCATACTTGCGAACATTTTGAACTTGGTAAGAGGGAGGTTTTGAAAAAAACTGGGGTATTGATTTTCCCCTTTGAGTTACATTGAAAAAGAGGAGATTGTAGACAGGAGACAGATCAAATAAAGCCCATTTGAGCTTAAAAACATTGGACGTTTCCTGGCTGAAACAGGTCTGTTGGCATGCATGGTTGTACTACCACTGCCTCTTCCTTCTGCCCACAATGGTGTATTATATTGCCACAGCCTCTCTTGCCAGTCCTGTATTGTTGGTTTGTTGCCCCTGCCCCACTTTCCACTGCCCTCCATAGTCTGTCACTGCCCTTCCTGCCTGCCCAGTGTGGTCAAATTGTTGCCTCTGCACTCTCCTACCTGCCTTCAATTTTCAGAGTCCGTGCCCCTGGCCTCTGCCTCTCAACAGTATCCCAATGAACAACTAGATTGCTAACATTCTATATTTATTACAAAAGTGTGGAACGCCTGACGTCATCATGATGTAATCAAAACTGTAAAACCTAGAGCATTTCCTTTAGAAATGACATATATGAGAGGGTCTTATGTGCATCAAAATTATGGTTAGTGCTCTAAAAAACTAAAATGAGGGCATATTTTCGGAGTTTTCAAATAGCGACAAAGAACTTTTAAATTATTTGTAATCTTTATGTTTTTTTTATCCAGTTGACCACTTGATTAAATGTTGAACTTAGGGGAGAGGATGTGGTGTTACTTCCAGAGCTGCAGACTTTGCAACTGGGGAACCAGGTTGGAGTTTCTGCTTCAGCTCAACATTCTGTGATTCTGGTCAAATCACGTAATCTCCCCATGTCTACGACCAAAATGAATTTGATCTTGTGTGATGTAACCAATGCTCATGTAAAGCACTCCAATACCTGACAAGTCTGCACTATATAAAACTGCAAATACAAAAAAAATACGTATTTTGCATACTTCTGTCATTGGGCTACATGTGGGCTACATCTGGGTGATGTTTGTGCTGCATTTGGGCTCTTTTGTCTTTGGTGGCCATCTTGGGAGATTTATTTGTTATGAAGTTTCCTAATTTCCTCATTTACTGCAGTCTCCTCAGTAGGAAATGCTTTCAGTTTTTTACTTTGATTCCATTAAGAAGGTATTCAGATATGTCACACATTTGCCATACATTCTGAATGTTAGCACTCTAGTTGCTCATTAGATCACTGAAGTAAAGCTACTGATCACCGCGGAAGTCTGCTGCTGGTATTAAAAGTGCATGTTTCAGTCTGCATATCAGAATTTTTTAATGAAATAGAAGAAGATTTGAGAAGTCACTCAAAATGTGCCCTAATTCTTCTTTCTTCAGCACTAATCATAATTTCTATGGCAAAATGAACCCCCTCATTGTGTTCCTTTTTAAATTAAATGTTTTAAGTGTTACCAGTTTGTTCCAATCAAGATGGCTTCAGGTGTGCCATACTTTTGTCATAAGTAAGACTGTTAGCGCTCTAGTTGTTCGTTAGAACACTCTGGGACATTCTGTCATTGGGCTATACTTGGGCTACATCTGGGTGATATTTGGGCTACATTTGGGCTTTTTTGTCTCTGGTGACCATCTTGGGAGATTTATTTGTTATGAAGTTTCCTAATTTCCTCATTTACTGCAGTCTCCTCAGTAGGAAATACTTTCAGTTTTTTACTTTGGTTCCATCAAGAAGGCATTCAGATGTGTCACACATTTGCCATAAATTCTGAATGTTAGCACTCTAGTTGCTCATTAGATCATTGTAGTAAAGCTAGTGCTCACCAGGGAAGTCTGCTGCTGGTATTCAAAGTGCATGTTTCAGTCTGCATGTCAGAATTTGTTTATGAAATAGAAGAGGATTTGAGAAGTCAAAATGTGCCCTAATTTTTCTTTCTGCAGCACTAATCATAATTTCTATGGCAAAATGAACCCCCTCATTTTGTTCCTTTGTAAATTAAATGTTTTAGGTGTTACCACTTTATTCCAATCAAGGTGGCTTCAGGTGTGCCATACGTTTGTCGTAAGTAAGACTGTTAGCGCTCTAGTTGTTCGTTAGAACACTTTGGGACATTCTGTCCTTGGGCTATACTTGGGCTACATCGGGGTGATATTTAGGCTACATTTGGGCTCTTTTGTCACTGGTGGCCATCTTGGGAGATTTATTTGTTATGAAGTGCCTAATTTCCTCATTTACTGCAGTCTCCTCAGTAGGAAATACTTTCAGTTTTTTACTTTGGTTCCATCAAGAAGGCATTCAGATGTGTCACACATTTGCCATAAATTCTGAATGTTAGCACTCTAGTTGCTCATTAGATCACTGTAGTCAAGCTACTGCTCACCAGGGAAGTCTGCTGCTGGTATTCAAAGTGCATGTTTCAGTCTGCATGTCAGAATTTTTTTATGAAATAGAAGAGGATTTGAGAAGTCAAAAAGTGCCCTAATGTTTCTTTCTGCAGCACTAATCATAATTTCTATGGCAAAATGAACCCCCTCATGTTGTTCCTTTTTAAATTAAATGTTTTAAGAGTTACCACTTTATTCCAATCAAGATGGCTTCAGGTGTGCAATACGTTTGTCATGAGTAGGACTGTTAGCGCTCTAGTTGTTCTTTAGAACACTCTGGGAAGCTGCAGTAGAACACAAAGGAATCAACTGACAGTCTCTGCCCTTGTTGGATGTACATGTTTTACTGAGAATGTCAGACTTCATTCTCACATTACTAAGAAAGATTATGTGAATTTACAGAAAATATGCTCTCAGTTTAGCTTATAGATCACCTTCCAAACCTCTGTGGAAAATGCATGAGAAAATAGTTTTCTCTCAAACATGATTCATGATATCACAGCAGAAGGCTTTTTCACATGATAAAATCACCTTAGAACACACCACAATTCCAAAAATGAGTATGGTACCATCAACAAATGATTTATAATGTAGATTCGTCAATCGGCACCAACGGTATTCCAAATAGAATGTTGCGGATTTCCTGTGGAAAATAGGTCCTAACTATAACTACCTACTTTCGACTGCCAGTAGGTAATGTATATATATATATATATATATATAAACGTTTCCCCAAGTGTATAACATACACGGATGCACTCCTCCCCAAAGAAGACACAGCATTTCAGAATTCCATCACGAAGATTTAATTAATGTGCATTTAAGCCAAAGAATACCCAACGCGTTTCGACGAACATATCGTCTTGGTCACGGGTAAGTATCTGTTCAAATTCAACAGTTAAATACATGTATTTAACTGTTGAATTTGAACAGATACTTACCCGTGACCAAGACGATATGTTCGTCGAAACGCGTTGGGTATTCTTTGGCTTAAATGCACATTAATTAAATCTTCGTGATGGAATTCTGAAATGCTGTGTCTTCTTTGGGGAGGAGTGCATCCGTGTATGTTATACACTTGGTGAAACGTTTATGAATACAGGACTTCCTCGGACCCTGCTTTTGCACCGCCGCACTTGTGTCCCGGAATCTGAGGATGTGGACATTTTTTTATATATATATATATATATATATATATATATATATATATATATATATATATATATCAACGCTCCAATTGTACCTTTAAACAAGGAATCACTCGCGGACGGGTGCTTTTAAATGTGGCGGTACCCTCCACAAATTATCACAGCTCTCATTTCTCCGTTATGAAAGAAAATAAGCACTCACGAGGAATCTGTCTCAGGATCTTTATTCCGACCAAACAAACGCGTTTCGGCGTCCTGCCTTCTTTGGTGTTTGTCAACACATCGGGAGGCCGCCATGTTTTATACACGGTTTACATCACATGAGTTACAAGAGAAAAGGGACTACATCCATACAAGCGCTATATGCGCCATCTTATAATGTGCAGTTTAACATTTCATCCTTTTTAATTTCTATCATTTGATGCTTCAGTGATTGCAATGTCGTTACTATAGAATTATAAATAAAACCTTTTTAAATGGTCAAAAAGTGGCTATCATATTGTATTTTCATATTACACGCCGTGTATCGGCTTAGACACCACTTAACACCGCATTGCCAGGCGGAGTCAGTCTACGCAAATCTACAAGCAATCACTAAGTTCGTCTATTGCAACACATCCTTATTAGCTTATAGTTCATCTTGCCGTGGATCGGCTTAAGTCCCTTATTGTTCTGTAACACATTTTACGCATTTTTAGCATGTCGTTCTTACTATTCTTCTAGTAAAACTTAAGTAGACAGTCAACAACTATTCCACAAAATTCAATTCCAGTTCATTAAATAAAATATTTGTACTAAATGTATTAAAATTTGTTCTTTTATCATCTCTCTCTTCCTCACTTGCCAGTCCCATTAATATACATTGCTCTAAATTAATAGATACCCCTTCAAACACCAAGATGTGATGCTAACTCTTCCCCACTATTGAGACCCTTTGGATATTTTATCTGGCAGTCCACTATATAACGTGACTCTAGTCTTCGCAGTTTTTTCAACATATCCCCTCATCTGATATTTTCAGGCACATGATCTAGACCATAAAACTGTAATTGATTCCTATTGCTAGAATGTTTCTCAGCATAGGTGCCGATCACGATCCGGTAAAAACAGGGTACGAACCGTCGGACGGAGCATATTCTCCGTCCGACGCGTACCCGGTCGTCAATTTTTACAAACAAGGAATTACGATTCGCACGGGTACACCATTACCGTACGAATCGTAAAAAAGCCCGACCGAACAAAAAAACACCTACCAATGCGATCCGGGAAAGCGCCGACCTGACGTCGGGACGCTCGCAGCCAGCCATTCACGACCCAGGAATCACGATTCGCACCGACGTCACCCCGCACGGTAAATATTTTGCGGCAGCCAAAAACTGCCGGGAAATCAGGACGACGCGAACAAGGACCACCAGTACGCGACGGACAGACGACGACGCGAACAAGGAGGACCAGTACGTGACGGACACACAGGACGACGCGACCAAGGAGGACCCGTACGCGACAGGACGACGCGATCAAGGAGGACCCGTACGCGACAGGACGACGCGAGCAAGGAGTACCAGTACGAGACGGACAGACATGGACCCGAACCTACGAGTCATCCCTGCCCTCATAGCAGTACACCTCCTCTACAGGTTACGACGCAGACGCCGCAGAAGGTCAGAATAACTAAGGGAGGGGGGAAAGTGGGGTGGGGTGGGGTGGGGTGGCACGACCAGGGCAGGCCACAAAACAACCACATAAGTCACACACCACACATGGCCTGGACATACCTGACTCCCATGCCCTGGTCACCACGAGGGGGTGGGGGCGTGTCCTGATAAGCCAGCGACCGCCACAACGGAAGTCCGTCACCACGCGAACCGGCAACACAACCAGACAGGTACGTCCCGTACCCACGCCTGAAGAGCGTGGGTACGATTCGTACCACGCCCACACACACGTCACCCCAACAATGGCGGGACGGATCGTACCCACGTGGCAAAGGCCTGGGTACGGGCCGCACAAACATCACATAGCGTGGGGACGGATATGTACGGACCCTACCCCCACCCCGTATGCAAGGAGCGTACCCCCCACCCCAACAGTGAAAGTACGACCCGTACCCCCACCCGCGTATGCATGGAGCGTACCCCCCAGCCCAACAGTGTAAGTACGACCCGTACCCCCACCCGCGTATGCATGGAGCGTACCCCCCACCCCAACAGTGTAAGTACGACCCGCACCCCCACCCGCGTATGCATGGAGCGTACCCCCCATGCCAACAGTGTAAGTACGACCCGTACCCCCACCCGCGTATGCAAGGAGCGTACCCCCCAGCCCAACAGTGTAAGTACGACCCGTACCCCCACCCGCGTATGCAAGGAGCGTACCCCCCAGCCCAACAGTGTAAGTATGACTCGAACCCTCACCCGCGTATGAAAGGAGCGTACCCCCCAGCCCAACAGTGTAAGTACGACCCGTACCCCCACCTGCGTATGCATGGAGCGTACCCCCCATGCCAACAGTGTAAGTACGACTCGAACCCTCACCCGCGTATGCAAGGAGCGTACCCCCCAGCCCAACAGTGTAAGTACGACCCGTACCCCCACCCGCGTATGCATGGAGCGTACCCCCCAGCCCAACAGTGTAAGTACGACCCGTACCCCCACCCGCGTATGCATGGAGCGTACCCCCCATGCCAACAGTGTAAGTACGACTCGAACCCTCACCCGCGTATGCAAGGAGCGTACCCCCCAGCCCAACAGTGTAAGTACGACCCGTACCCCCACCCGCGTATGCATGGAGCGTACCCCCCAGCCCAACAGTGTAAGTACGACCCGTACCCCCACCCGCGTATGCATGGAGCGTACCCCCCATGCCAACAGTGTAAGTACGACTCGAACCCTCACCCGCGTATGCAAGGAGCTTACCCCCCAGCCCAACAGTGTAAGTACGACCCGTACCCCCACCCGCATATGCATGGAGCGTACCCCCCAGCCCAACAGTGTAAGTACGACCCGTACCCCCACCCGCGTATGCATGGAGCGTACCCCCACCACACCAGTGTAAGTAGACTCGTACCCTCACCTCGAATGCATTGAGCGTACCCCCACCGTGTATGTTCCAAGCGTACATATCCTGAAATCGGAGGTGTGTGTGCAGAGTCCACCCAGCAGTGCCCTGAGACAGGAGGGGTGTGTGCAGAGTCCTCCCAGCAGTGCCCTGAGACAGGAGGGGTGGGTGCCTATCACTCCCAGCAGTGCCCTGAGACAGGAGGGGTGGGTGCAGAGTCCTCCCAGCAGTGCCCTGAGACAGGAGGGGTGTGTGCAGAGTCCTCCCAGCAGTGCCCTGAGACAGGAGGGGTGGGTGTGGAGTCCTCCCAGCAGTGCCCTGAGACAGGAGGGGTGGGTGCCTATCACTCCCAGCAGTGCCCTGAGACAGGAGGGGTGTGTGCAGAGTCCTCCCAGCAGTGCCCTGAGACAGGAGGGGTGTGTGCAGAGTCCTCCCAGCAGTGCCCTGAGACAGGAGGGGTGGGTGTGGAGTCCTCCCAGCAGTGCCCTGAGACAGGAGGGGTGGGTGCCTATCACTCCCAGCAGTGCCCTGAGACAGGAGGGGTGTGTGCAGAGTCCTCCCAGCAGTGCCCTGAGACAGGAGGGGTGGGTGTGGAGTCCTCCCAGCAGTGCCCTGAGACAGGAGGGGTGTGTGCAGAGTCCTCCCAGCAGTGCCCTGAGACAGGAGGGGTGTGTGTGGAGTCCTCCCAGCAGTGCCCTGAGACAGGATGGGTGGGTGCCTATCACTCCCAGCAGTGCCCTGAGACAGGAGGGGTGTGTGCAGAGTCCTCCCAGCAGTGCCCTGAGACAGGAGGGGTGGGTGTGGAGTCCTCCCAGCAGTGCCCTGAGACAGGAGGGGTGGGTGCCTATCACTCCCAGCAGTGCCCTGAGACAGGAGGGGTGTGTGCAGAGTCCTCCCAGCAGTGCCCTGAGACAGGAGGGGTGGGTGTGGAGTCCTCCCAGCAGTGCCCTGAGACAGGAGGGGTGTGTGCAGAGTCCTCCCAGCAGTGCCCTGAGACAGGAGGGGTGGGTGCCTATCACTCCCAGCAGTGCCCTGAGACAGGAGGGGTGTGTGCAGAGTCCTCCCAGCAGTGCCCTGAGACAGGAGGGGTGTGTGTGGAGTCCTTCCAGCAGTGCCCTGAGACAGGAGGGGTGTGTGCAGAGTCCTCCAGCAGTGCCCTGAGACAGGATGGGTGGGTGCCTATCACTCCCAGCAGTGCCCTGAGACAGGAGGGGTGTGTGCAGAGTCCTCCCAGCAGTGCCCTGAGACAGGAGGGGTGTGTGTGGAGTCCTTTCAGCAGTGCCCTGAGACAGGAGGGGTGTGTGCAGAGTCCTCCCAGCAGTGCCCTGAGACAGGAGGGGTGTGTGTGGAGTCCTCCCAGCAGTGCCCTGAGACAGGAGGGGTGTAACACATGTGTGTGAGGCCAGAATTATCCACATGCATACTGGCTACAAGGGAACATGTCCCCATGAACTCATGTCAACAGACTCCACACACAAGTACAGTGATCACCAAGGATGCCACGATTGTTGCAGGTGGAGACATGGCCCTGCATGCATGGCCAAAGTAGAAGGGCTCCGTCACACACACAGCTCATGTAGACACAGCTCTGCGCTAAACATTGGGAACACCCTGCAGGGAAGAAAGCTGGGTACACAGAGGAAGGAATACACCCTGGGACAAGTGCACCATGCAGTAACTGCTTACATGAACAAAGAAAGTTAGCCAACACCTTGTGATGGCACACAGATCCCAGGGTCCCACCAATGAGCAGTACACTACTACACATCCCACACACCCAAACCCTTACACACCACCCAAAACCATGTAGCAGCCCCACCAACACCAATACCAGCATAGCAGTAGTGTGAGAATGAAAAAAAAATAAGCTTTATTCAGCATGAGCACAATGTCCGTGGATCGCAGGCAGTTCAATCTTCACAAAGCCCATAGGGCAGTCAATGATTCTCAGCTGGATGGGGGAC
Source organism: Triturus cristatus (assembly GCF_964204655.1). Classification (NCBI taxonomy): domain Eukaryota; kingdom Metazoa; phylum Chordata; class Amphibia; order Caudata; family Salamandridae; genus Triturus; species Triturus cristatus. The sequence goes on along the minus strand of NC_140590.1, from coordinate 905,646,039 downwards.
ACAGTGGGATGCGTGTCCCCTACCTTGCCTGCACAGTCAAATGGCATCGTCTTCCACACTGGTGAGGGCATCAGGGGGGGGGAAGCAACAGGCACCGCAGGGACATCAGGGCAAAGGGGCGGTGTTGTGGGTGCAGGGATGGAGGACTCCACCACAGGGGGTGGGGCAGGGCCAAAGGCGGAGGCCAGGATGGCACTACACACCTTTGCAAGGTCCTCCAGGGAGTCCCCTGCACCCGAAGGGACCTCAGGCCCCAAGGAGGGGGGGGGGTCAGAGGGATGGGTCGCAGCGCCACTGGGGGAGGGTGGAGACAGGGGGGGAGACTCAACCACCCTGACCCGGGACCTCCTTGACCGCTTGCGTGGTGGTGTAACCGTGGGGCTCAGGGACAGAGCGGCCATGAAGGAGTCCTTGGGGGAGATGTGGCCAGGAGAGCTGAGGGGAGGGGATTTGGAGGGAGTGGACTGGGTGGAATGCGGACTCCCACTATGGCTGCGTGTCACACGTTTGCCCCCCGACCCAGTGGGTGTGCCTACCTCACCCTGTGTGTGCGTGTCAGGAGGAGTGCGGTGGACCTTCCCTGCTGGTGTGGTGCCCGTGTCCGTTGATGTGGGTGCATGCCGACGTCTGGGTGTACGTGGGACAGGCATGGGAGTGGGAAGTGTGGATGGGGCAGGGGTAGGTGGGGGGAGGTCGCGCTGCAGGAGACCCACTGCTGCAGTCAGTGTGGAGTCTATGGACCTCAGCAAGTTGCGTTGGTCAGCCTGCGATGAATGAATGCCCTCCAAGAAAGCCTCGATGTTGGTGAGGGTTTTGCCGTGGGCATGGAGGACATTAAGGATCGCAGCCTGACCAACCTGCAGTTGCCGCTGGATGTCCACAGACTCTGCATTGGCGGCAGCAGTGGAGACAGGGGCAGGGGGTGCGGTGCCTGGCAGGAAGGAGACATGCTGTGACCGGGCACGCTGGGAAGGGACACGAGCAAGTGGGAGGCGGCTGATGGAAACTGAGGGGGCAGTGCGAGGTGTTGTTCCGCTGTCAGCTGCTGGTGCAGCCTCCGCCCACTCGGAGACATCCTCCTCGGACCTGTCAGCTTCGTAGTCTGATGTGCCAGTCGACAGGTCCTCGGCCACACTCTCCTCCGCCTCTGTCCCACTCGATGTGCCAGACCCGATGTCACGGCTGGCACTGGTGCTCGGTCCCTCCGCCTGGTCTGTGTCCATGTCTCCCTCTGTGTCCCCCGACGATGCTGTGGGCAGGGTGGAGAGACAGAAATTAATCAGACACCTGTACACATCTGTCACATGAGTCCAATCTACATAGGTAACATTGCATAGCCTGAAAAGGAAGATCCCTAACATCTACTGAACAGGGTACCGATGTAGGGCATGAAACACACAGTTGGTTGAGCCACCATGCCACTGAAATACCATGGAGAGCATGAGACAATAGCTAAAGACAGGAAACGGAGTCTGACATAGCACCCAGGCCCTGGGGACAATCCAGCACTGCATCTGCACCACACAGCGTTGGCGAAAATACCGATGACCAGGGACCATATCCATGAACTTGAGACACATGCTGCATAGGTAATGCTGAAAACATGCCCAACATGACTCGGTCACTGCACATTGCGTGTGTGTCCAGACACATCACACACTGCCCAGACCCAGCAAGTGGAAATCAGGATTTGACACATAGGCATTGCCCGCCCCAACAAGACCCTACACGAGGCAAATTGTTGAGACACAGGTGGCACCAACATCTCATAGTCTGGGTGATACACACAGGGGCAGGCAAAAAGCAAGATTGGACGCCAAACAGCCAAGGTGCGCCTGTACAAATAATGAGGTACCAGTGCCCATCCTCAGATGAGTATAACAAGACACACAGGCACAGGCAACTGTGAGTATGAAGAAGGACAATCAGGTCAGGCTGCACAGTGGACACCTGTACAAAATAGCACGTCAATATACATGGTGACAGGGGACAATGGCACAGAGCACAACCTACGCTGTAGACACTGATATTGGCCACGTTTATGATGACACATACACCACTGAGGAAGAGCTGCCCCAGGGGACAGTAGTGGGCACACAACTACATGCTACTGAATGGTAATGACTGCAACACACGTCACCATCCCTGCAATATGTGTATCGCACACTCATGCACATCATGTCACAGGCCACTACATAGGACATGCGCGCTGTAAGGCATGACACATGAGAGACCAACTCCCATGTCTGGAGTCAGCATCAGTGCCAACTGACATGGAACCCACATGCAGTGAACTTGACAGTGCACAGGCAAGGTCCCACAACCTGTTACACACCACCCCCACACATGATGCTACAGTCATTGTTCTCGTGGACAAAGCGCCAGCCTACATTACCTTGTGAAGGAGTGACTACACACAGACCAGGGAACACATTGCAAGGAGGGGAAGGGTGGCAGGGGCACAGCGCTATACTGGGGCAAACAGGATCTGCACAGCACCTTTAAACCCTGCCAGTGAATTCATGCTACTGTGCCCTTACAAATGCCGGTTACACACAACAAACACACATGTACCTACCCCCTTCCGGCTGCTGCATCGCCTGTAAGCGCCTCTCCAGGTCTGGAAAGACCACCGGCAGCACACGCCTGTGGAGGTGGCTCAGACGGCGGCGGCCGCGGTTCTTGTGGCTCTCAGGTGAGTCCCCCAGCAGGAGCCGTGCAATCCTCCGCGTCCAGCACCGGATATCCTGCCAGCGTTTCCTCACCTGGGGCAGGCTCCGCCTCCGACCATCCACACCCCTCACGGCACTGACGGCGGTCAGCCAGATCTGCTCCTTGGCAGTGGCGCCTACCTGTGAGGAGGAACAAGTGACACCACATCAATACACCAGCCACATGTCAAAGAGAGACATATGGGTACAAATTAGCTGGTTACAACAAGGCATGTCATGCAGCCAACGCATTGCACCTTTGTCATAGGGACATCATCCCCTGGTGAGGGAAAAAGCAGTACGTGCCACAGTGGGTACACAGGTGGAATGATGGCAATGTCACAATCAATGATCAAGGCTCACACTGTGCATCACACCCACCCCTCCTGTCTCAGGGCACTGCTGTGAGTGATAGGCCCCCACCCCTCCTGTCTCAGGGCACTGCTGGGAGGACTCTGCACACACCCCTCCTGGCTCAGGGCACTGCTGGGAGGATTCTGCACCCACCCCTCCTGTCTCAGGGCACTGCTGGGAGGACTCTGCACACACCCCTCTTGTCTCAGGGCACTGCTGGGAGGACTCCACACCCACCCCTCCTGTCCCAGGGCACTGCTGGGAGGACTCTGCACACACCCCTCCTGTCTCAGGGCACTGCTGGGAGTGATAGGCACCCACCCCTCCTGTCTCAGGGCACTGCTGGGAGTGATAGGCCCCCACCCCTCCTGTCTCAGGGCACTGCTGGGAGTGATAGGCCCCCACCCCTCCTGTCTCAGGGCACTGCTGGGAGACATCAGGCACCCCCCCCCTGGGACCCCCCGACAGTACATGGCATGTGTGTTACACCTGGACACAATGGCAGAAGTCACAGTCACAACATAGGGACAGTCTGTGGCAGTGGCCTATGCACTCACCTGATACCCTGGTCGCCCATACAGCATGGAGTACTGTGGGAGGATCACATCCAGCAGAGCCATGTTCTCCTCCAGGGTGAATGGCTGTGTCCTCTCCACAGCCCTTGACATGGTTCCAGGGAATCAGTAGCAGCAGCTGGGTCGACGAATGCAAAGATGTGCAGGCAAGTGCTCCCTCATGGGACCTGGCTGCCTTATATGTGCCCTTCTGCCCAGTCTCATGCACAGGAGTACAGAGTGATTGGTCACTCACATTTGCATCCTATGTTTCCACCAATCCCTTCAAACTTAGCAGTCTGTGGGTTCTCTATCGGTTTCATTATCCTGCATGATGTCAGCCCCACAAACACATTGCAACAAAGTAGAAGAATTCCAACTGACTTCTGCTGTGCACCTTCCAGAACAATTTCGAAATTTGAACTTGGTCTCCATGACAACCAGCATGCATGTAGGCCTTAATACTTGTCCCCTATGTAATTTGGAGCATCACACACAGGTACGGTGCTTTTCGGGGCCCTAGGGCACCCCAAATGCATGGCAACGGCCCGTACATGCATGCCTACGTTCACTATCACTATGGGTCTGCACGCGTATGCGTACTCGTAGTGGTACGGGCCGTACACTCGCATGTACGCTCACTATCACTATGGGTCTGCACGCGTATGCGTACCCGTAGTGGTACGGACCGTACACACGCATCCACGCTCACTATCACTATGGGTCTGCACGCGTATGCGTACCCGTAGTGGTACGGACCGTACACTCGCATGTACGCTCACTATCACTACGAGTACGCATACGCGTGCAGACCCATAGTGATAGTGAGCGTGGATGCGTGTGTACGGTCCGTACCACTACGAGTACGCATACGCGTGCAGACCCATAGTGATAGTGAGCGTGGATGCGTGTGTACGGTCCGTACCACTACGAGTACGCATACGCGTGCAGACCCATAGTGATAGTGAGCGTGGATGCGTGTGTACGGTCCGTACCACTACGAGTACGCATACGCGTGCAGACCCATAGTGATAGTGAGCGTGGATGCGTGTGTACGGTCCGTACCACTACGAGTACGCATACGCGTGCAGACCCATAGTGATAGTGAGCGTACATGCGAGTGTACGGTCCGTACCACTACGAGTACGCATACGCGTGCAGACCCATAGTGATAGGGCCGTACACACGCATCTACGCTCACTATCACTATGGGTCTGCACGCGTATGCGTACTCGTAGTGCTACGGACCGTACAAATGCCTGTATGCTCGCCATCACGATGGGTACACATACGGCAGCACTCCCACAGTGATTTGGGAACATACACAGGCCCTCTCAGCAGCAGTACGGTGGTTTTTACACATCACTGTGGTGATAGGCGACACACAGGTAGGAATAGGGCGGACATACTTGTCCATGGATGTACAAACTTGTCCAGGAATGGACATCAAGGCATCGTCTGTGCATTACTACATGTGTGGGGCACAGGTGTCACAGGCTGTGATGTGGAACATGCCCCCTGAGTGGAGAAGGCACCAGATGTATGATGAGATGTGTACATGTGTACTGTGTGAGGGTGCAATGTGTGCCAGGCATGCCCTTGACTCCTTTGACATGTGTGCATGTGGGACTGCGCACTTGGGGTGAGCGTCACTGGCATGGCACGGACACCAACACACGGAAGTGTCCCATGATGCCCGGTACAGGGGTCATGACACATGACTTGTCACTACCCACAGTGAACAATGTGACTATGTCATATATGTGTCCGGGATTTACATAAGGTTGATGTTGTAGCACCCTCAAAAGCTGCAGCCGTTGCAGCAACCAACATGTGGCTGTGTGTAGATTGTCATTGCACACTGTTCCGCACACCATGCCACATGTGTCATTGGATGTGAGGTGCACATGTATGCATGGGACACGGAGTAGCGTGACAAGGCCATGTCAGCATCCTCACAAGGAATGTGTGGTGAGTCATGACATGTGCACCTTCATGGCAAGGTGTGTGGGCTGGACTAGTGTAATGTCATGTGACCTGTGGCTCCAGTGTTCCGCTACCAGTCTCTGCAATCGGCATCCCACTTCTGCTGATGTGTGGGTGTATGTCACTCCTGTCTTGCGTCGGGCTGTGCACTTGCACTGGGACACAGCTATTTCCACGGCGTGGCATGGGGAGGTTCTCAATCACCGTGTGTAGCTGGGTCTTGGAAGGAGTGTCACCTTGCATCCATACGTGTCCTGGGCATGTAGCACATACCTGACTCCCTATGTAGCATGTGTGTATTGCCAGATTTACATGTGCTCAGTAGACATGAGTTGTTCTCGTAGTGCACTCACTCCTCCTTGTCACTTCCAAATTACTGCAGAGCGCCGCCTCTTGCCCGAAGAATTCCAGACTTGGCTACCATGCAGGAGAATGACAGGATCCGGCTCTACCGCTTCACCCAACCGTTGATTCTGGAGCTGACGGCGAGACTGGCACCACACCTGCAACCGCAGCACAGGTATCCTACGGCACTGACACCCCAGCTGAAGGTAATGGCTGCCCTACATTTTCTTGCCACGGGTACCTTCCAAAATACCATAGCTCATGTTGGTGGCATGTCCCAGAGCATGTTCAGCGGTGTGCTGCATGATTTCTTGGAGGCCATGTTGATTCACCTGGATGACTTCATCAAGTTCCCAACCCCTGAACAGATGACTGAGGTCAAGCGTGGATTCTATGCCCTGGGAGGGATGCCCCATGTCATTGGGTCCATAGATGGGACACATGTAGGTTTGGTACCACCACACGCACGGGAGGTGGCGTACCGCAATCGGAAGCACTACCACTCCATCAATGCCCTTGTGGTGTGTCTGTCCAATATGGTGATTTCACATGTCTGTGCTCGTTTCCCAGGATCAGCACACGATGCCTACATCATGAGGCGTAGCGGGATGCCTGATATGATGATGCAGCTGCGCAACGAACGGGCATGTGTTGTTGGTGGGTACAGTCTGTCTGTCCTGTATTCTGTATAGCCGACCAGCACGACCGCTTCACCAGTTCTAACGATGTCCATGTGCTTCCCATGTAGGGGACGCTGGCTATCCCAACATGCCTTGGCTGCTGACACCTCTCCGCAACCCCATCACGCCGGCCCAGCTCCGCTATAACACCGCCCATGGCCGGACAAGACGAGTGATAGAGAGGACGTTTGGCATGCTGAAGAGCCGATTCCGGTGCCTCCACAAGACCGGCGGTGCACTCCCTTATGCCCCGGCGAAGGTCTGCAAGATCTTCATGGTCTGCTGCATGCTGCACAACATGGCAGTTGAAAGAGCTGTGCCACTCATCCTGAATCAACATGACGAGGACCATCCACCCGTGGAGGACGAAGGGCTTGGCAATGGGGCTAGTGATGTGGAGGATGTGGAGCCGCAAGAGGACATCCGGACTCGGCTCATACGCGACTTCTTTGCTTAGTGGTGAGTACCAGTGTCTGAGTGTGCACGCATTGGTCCCCGTGTGGCATGCGTTGTGATGTGTGTCTCCACCTGCATGTATGGCACGTGGGTCAGAGGTGTGTGTGGGTGTGTCACTGGAGTGATGGTGGCAGTGATGGTAGTATTTCCCCAGTCATAATTGTGACCTAGCATGTTGTCATCCATACATGTGTTGAGTCAATGCACATGCAAGTGGCTGTGCTTTTTGTGGCTGACTTCTTGTGTGTCTCTCTTCCCCAGGTACCTGCGCATGCCGTTTGCTGGTTGCATTGTTGTGGCACTGCTATTCCTCATGGACATGACATCGTGGGCTGACTCAGCGTTACAGGCACGGACACGTTTGGAAGTCTCCATGGGGTAAGGGATGCATCTGGGGTGTATTGGGTGTGGCAGTTGTTCACGATGTGTCCACACTGCCCCGGTCGGGGTTTGGTTCCTCTGCAGACATGTCGCATCCCCATGGGACACGACATGCAGCTGGGTACACCTGAATAGATGGGCTGCCTGGTTGTCAGTCATCAGTGATGGGATAGTGGATTGTGATGATGGCATCAATGTGTGTGACACTGCCCTCGGACACATACGGTTAACATTGTCTTGACATGGCGTGGGACTTCCACATCAGCGGATCTATGGTGTATGTCAGGCTCTCCGTGTGCAGCTGTGGGTATTTAGCTGTTAGCCGACACTTGTGTGCCAGTTCCATGGCTATCACGCATTTGTGCTGCAGAAGGGGGGTGCCAGTGTTGGACCCACATGTTACTCCACATGATGTGTTCATGTGTACTTCAAGTTGCCTCTGCAATCCCGAATACATGACTAATAAAGGTGTCCCTATGCCTCCAAGGTGCCTCTTCTCAGTCAATGCTGGTGTGTTGGCACGGTGCATCCTGCAGGTCTGGCATGGTATTCCCTGATTGTGGCTATGTGTCAATGTGTCGAGTGGCAAGATGCAAGCTGTGTGTGTGTGCTGAGACTGTGTATTGGGCATGATGTCCATGACTGTGTGGGTATTGTGACATGTGCCATCCCCATGCATCCAACGTTGTCCATTACCCCATTCTCTGCATCCACCGGACTCAAGCTTGCAGGACATGGTTCTGCCACCTGTCTACACATACCTGGGTGACCCCCAGGACACTGGCCAGGATCCCAGACCTCTGCGCATGACTGTTGCTGTACTCAATGTGTCTGTCAGCACGGTTGTTCGGCCACCCCCTCAGCTGGTTCTGCACATCACGGGTGTGTATGGTGCTCCATGTCTGTCTTGCCTAATAAACTGTGACCCATGTGTCCTGTGCCAGACTCAGGCCCCAGGGTGTGGATGGTTGAAGTGAACAGATGACTCAGGCATGTTTAGACTGTACAAGACACATGTTAGGTAATAATGCTACCAGCAGGCATCTACTCTTAATAGTGTGATTTATTATTGGGGGGGGGGGGCAAAGTGAGGGGCTTTCCGGGATTAGGGAATCCAAAGTTCAGTAGGGGAGTTGGTGTCCTTGCCATTGGAAATCCTCAGAGTCCATGCCACAGTCTTTGTCAACATTGGTCAGCCAGTGACCAGCAGGGCCATGTGGCAGAGAATGTCTCTTGATGCTGTGATGCTGTTGCTCCAGTGGGCCAGGTGCCAGGCCAGGTGTCCTGGGAGATGGTGATGTAGCAGCCACCCTCACGGTCCTTTCCGTGGACGACCCGGCTTCCTGCGGGGAACCTCAGCAGCAGGCCGTGACGACGTCTGGGATGCTCCGTCGGATGTTTCCTCCTCCTCCTCCTGATCCCTCCCTGTGGGTGGTGATGTTCTCCGCCTTCTGGCACAGGGAGGGTCGGCCATGGTGTCGGCCATCCGACGGAGTGTAGCGTGAATCCCGTGGAACGCCGTCACTTGCTCAGCCTGTCTGTCCTCCATCCTCCGTTGGTGTACCAGTAGACAGGCTATTAGCTCCGCATGTTGCTGGGCCTGCTGGACCTTGATCCCCTCGAGGACGGACACAACCTGGGCCATGCCCGTGGTGTCCTGCCGGTATGAGTCCAGGATGTTACGGACATGGGAAAATACCGGATCCCCAGCCAACTGGTCAGGCTCGCGCCTCCGCCGTCCTCCACTCCCACCACCCCTGCCCACTTGCGTCTGGCCTGCACTTGTGGGCACATCGGGTCTCCGGGACCCCTGAGGGGTGGCATTGGCGTTGTCGCCTGCCTCCTCCTGGGTGCCCGGGACACCGTGTCCCTCCTGGCGAGCCTGGCTGCATTGTGGTGTTGGGGCAGGGATCCTGGGTGTCTCCTGGGATGTGGCAGGAGTGGGGGTGGTGGTTGGCACGGTTGTACCTGACGCAGGTGCTGCAGGTGGTTGGACACCAGAGGGGCCAGGTCGGTCGGGGTCGTCCGCAGAGTGGTGAGAGTGGTCGCTGCCGGTGGGATCGGTCTCCTGCAGATCCGGGTCCTGTGAGTGTTCCCCCCCAGTGTTGGGGGGTGCAGCACGACGTTGACCTGTGTGTGAGAGAGCAAATGTTAATTTTGGTCCATGCGACATCCATGTTTCATCCGTTTCAAAGTTGGCACATTTCCTCTTGGAATTAGGATCTGTCTTGCATTCCACTCACAGTGCACTTGTGCATGGGTGAGTCCCTTGGGCACCAATTTGGCCCCTTTAACTATGTGTGGCACAGTCTTACTTTCTGCATCAAGTGTGACTGCAGTCAGCAGTGGAGTGTGCAGGTGTGGTGAGCCATGCATTTGCGCCTTCCTTGTAGCACTGTACATGTGCACATGGAGTGGATCCACACATATATGATGCAGGTAGCTGTCCTTGTGCTCGTGTACAGGTTGTGACATGGCCCTGCGTTTTGCCATGATGAAGAGGGGGGGTTCTGGCACTGGCCACCCTTGTCTACATGCACGCAGTCCACCTGCTGACGAGCAGACATTCCCACACACAAAAGGACTGATTTGCTCTCCCTGTGTCTCCCTCCTTCTCTGTCCCCCTCTCCCTCCCTCTCTGTCCCCCTCTCCCTCCCTCTCTGTCCCCCTCTCCCTCCCTCTCTGTCCCCCTCTCCCTCCCTCTGTGTGTCAGCCTCCTCCCTCTGTCCGTCTTCCTGTGTCTCCCTCCCTCTCTGTCCCCCTCTCCCTCCCTCTCTGTCCCCCTCTCCCTCCTTCTCTGTCCCCCTCTCCCTCCCTCTCTGTCCCCCTCTCCCTCCCTCTCTGTCCCCCTCTCCCTCCCTCTCTGTCCCCCTCTCCCTCCCTCTCTGTCCCCCTCTCCCTCCCTCTGTGTGTCAGCCTCCTCCCTCTGTCCGTCTTCCTGTGTCTCCCTCCCTCTCTGTCCCCCTCTCCCTCCCTCTCTGTCCCCCTCTCCCTCCCTCTCTGTCCCCCTCTCCCTCCCTCTCTGTCCCCCTCTCCCTCCCTCCGTGTGTCACCCTCTGTCACCTTGGCCCAGCTTCCTGGGCACACACTGTTAGCAGATCTTTGAGTGGCCCTTGGCCTGTTGAGGTGAGTTTGTTTCTGATCTCCAGGCACCCATTTTGTCTGCTGTGTGTCTGTGCGCTGATGCTGTGATTTTTGGTGCCCAGCCTCCCGCCATCCGGGTTACCGTGTCATGTGTTGTTGTCTTCTATGGCCTGTGACTTGACATTGTCCAGCTGGGTGCATGGGGCATGGTGGCAGCAGTGGCATGTGCCTGCTCATGGAGTGTGGTTGAGTCATGCGATGGCTTGTGGTGGTTGCGTGCCTGTTAGTAATTTTGGTTGTGGTTGCAGTTCCCCCCATGTGAGGTGCATTGTTTGTGTACTCACCCGGGTCTCGGAGTCCTTCTACTCCTTCAACTGCCTCCACCGGCAGTATGGCCATCACCCTCTCCTCCCAGGGATGGTACTGTACGGCTCTGCGGGAGGGCCCTCCTCCGGTGGCGTTGGCCTGGTCGTGTTCCTCCTGCCTCTTGGCTCTGACCCTCCTCCGCAGATCGTACCACCTGTTCTGGCAATCCTGCTTGGTCCTCCCGGTGTCCGCAACGGCATTCACAGCATCGACGATGGTCTGCCACATGGCTGTTTTGGCTGCCTGGCTGGTGCTTCTGACCAATGTTCCAAAGATCTGTGGCTCGACTCTGAGGATTTGATCAACAAGGACCTCCAACTCTCGGTGACTGAACTTTGGATTCTTGGTAGTGGGCATGGTGAGGGGTGTGGGTGGGGATGGTGTGGGTGTGGGGGGTGTGTGGATGTTGGGGGGGTGTGGATGGTTGTGTGTGTGTGTGAATGTGATGAGAGGGTGTTTGTGAGGGTGGTCGTGTGAAGGTGTGCAAGTGTAAGGTGTGGTGTAGCTTGTAGTCTGGTTCTGTGGTGTCTGGCAGCAGTGAGTCTGTTGCAAAGGCTCATGGTTTGTGTTTGTGGGCCCTTTTTATTGGTCCATGGGTGGGTGTGGCAGTGTTTGAATTTTGGGTGGGTGTGTTATAAGGAGTGGTGGTGTATTGGGCCTCTGTTTGTTTTTGGCAGTTGCAGGTCAGTGATTGTGTTATTTTAGTGGTTGTTGGCCATGTTTAGTGGCTTTGTGCCTTTCCAATGGTGTATTCTTGTGTTGTTTGGTTTGTCCTGGTTGTGTACGTGCGTTTTGAGCGTGTGTACGGTGTGTACATGGGCCATTTAGTTGTACGATTATGTCCTTGTGTGTGGCTTTGTACGACTCGTACATGCGGTTGTGATGTTGGGGCATGGGGTGCGCTCCGTACTTAGGAGGTTGTGTTGGGGGTGCGCCAGGAACTACTGGGGTGTACATGGACGGTGGTACGACACGTACAGGGGTGGGGGGGTGTACATTGACGGTGGTACGACACGTACTGGGGTGGGGGTATGACTGGAACGTACTGGGGTGTAGGTACACGGGGGGTATGACACGTACTGGGGTGGGGGTGGGGCTCGAACGTACTGGGGTGTAGGTTCATGGTGGTACGACACGTACAGGGGTGGGGGGGTGTACATTGACGGTGGTACGACACGTCCAGGGGTGGGGGTACGACTGGAACGTACTGGGGTGTAGGTAGACGGTGGTACGACACGTACAGGGGTGGGGGGGTATACATTGACGGTGGTTCGACACGTACAGGGGTGGGGGGGTGTACATTGACGGTGGTACGACACGTCCAGGGGTGGGGGTACGACTGGAACGTACTGGGGTGTACATAGACGGTGGTACGACACGTACAGGGGTGGGGGGGTGTACATTGACGGTGGTACGACACGTACTGGGGTGGGGGTACGACTGGAACGTACTTGGGTGTAGGTACACGGGGGTATGACACGTACTGGGGTGGGGGTGTGGCTCGAACGTACTGGGGTGTAGGTACACAGGGGGTACGACACGTACTGGGGTGGGGGTACGACTGGAACGTACTGGGGTGTAGGTAGACGGTGGTACGACACGTACAGGGGTGGGGGGGTGTACATTGACGGTGGTACGACACGTACAGGGGTGGGGGGGTGTACATTGACGGTGGTACGACACGTCCAGGGGTGGGGGTACGACTGGAACGTACTGGGGTGTAGGTACACGGGGGTATGACACGTACAGGGGTGGGGGGGTGTACATTGACGGTGGTGCGACACGTCCAGGGGTGGGGGTACGACTGGAACGTACTGGGGTGTACATAGACGGTGGTACGACACGTACAGGGGTGGGGGGGTGTACATTGACGGTGGTACGACACGTCCAGGGGTGGGGGTACGACTGGAACGTACTGGGGTGTACATAGACGGTGGTACGACACGTACAGGGGTGGGGGGGTGTACATTGACGGTGGTACGACACGTACTGGGGTGGGGGGGTGTACATTGACGGTGGTACGACACGTACAGGGGTGGGGGTACGACTGGAACGTACTGGGGTGTAGGTACACGGGGGTATGACACGTACTGGGGTGGGGGTGTGGCTCGAACGTACTGGGGTGTAGGTACACGGGGGGTACGACACGTACTGGGGTGGGGGTACGACTGGAACGTACTGGGGTGTAGGTAGACGGGGCTGTGACACGTACTGGGGTGGGGGTGGGGCTCGAACGTACTGGGGTGTAGGTTCACGGTGGTACGACACGTACTGGGGTGGGGGGGTGTACATTGACGGTGGTACGACACGTACAGGGGTGGGGGGGTGTACATTGACGGTGGTACGACACGTACAGGGGTGGGGGGGTGTACATTGACGGTGGTACGACACGTCCAGGGGTGGGGGTACGACTGGAACTTACTGGGGTGTACCTGGACGGGTGGGGGTATACATATACGGGGGGTACGTGTCGGACGTACGGGGGCTGGGGGGAGTGTTGGGCGCGTATGCGGGCACATGTCTCCATGGTTGCTATAGGTGTTCGGTGCGGACGGTGTTTTTTCCATACGGTTGTACGCTCGGACGCACGGGATGGATCGTGATTCCTCGGTCGGACTTGGCTTTTCACGTTTGTAAGGTAAATCGTCCGAGGACGTGTCGGACACATTTTCCGACCCGAGGACCTGTGGGGAATGATTCCCAGTGCGGTTCGTATGGACTTTTTACCATGCGAATCGTGATTGCCAGTTCGTACGGCACTTGTACGATTCGTACGGTAAAAAGACCCGATACGAGTCGCACGGGGGAATTTTTTGCCGGATCGTGATCGGCACCTAGTGTCTCGCCACTGGATATCATGCATCTTTTTTCGCTATTGCTCTTTGATATTCTAATATGCGAATTTTCAAAGGGTGTATTGTGCTGCCTATATAGCAGGGCTTGTTCCATTAATAAATCAGTGTCCTGATACATGTTTGCTGTTTCTGTGCATCATTAAGTGTGGAGCCTGCCAGTGAACAAGAGCGTGAAGTCGCTTGAAACGCATATGGCTTTAAGGGCTGTAATTGAGGAAACGCGAGTGACCTATGGGAAGTTCAGCCGCCTGGGGTACCAGTGTGTTCACCCCCTCTTGTGTGAGGTTTCAGTGGGGCAACTCTTGTGGAATGATATTTTGTGGCCTGTCCAGCCGCGAAGCCGTCCTGCCGCCAGATTACGCGGATCCCAAGGCCCGCAAACGCGAACCTGATGTAGAAGGAGGGGGACCGGAGCCTCAGGTATATATTGGCCTGAACCCGCACAAGTCTTAATAGCGCTTTCACCTATTTCAGAAATTATCATGAACTTTTGAAATATGCAAACACCCACTGGGGTTTTTCTACGGGACTACAAGCATGGCTGCATATCAATGGACTACAACATCCAGAAAGCCACGGCGACGTCCATGGGGGCGGGGCTTGTTCCATTAATAAATCAGTGTCCTGATACATGTTTGCTGTTTCTGTGCATCATTCAGTGTGGAGCCTGCCAGTGAACAAGAGCGCGAAGTCGCTTGAAACGCGTATGGCTTTAAGGGCTGTTATTGAGGAAACGCGAGTGACCTGTGGGAAGTTCAGCCGCCTGGGGTACCAGTGTGTTCACCCCCTCTTGTGTGATGGTTTCAGTGGGGCAACTCTTGTGGAATGATATATTGCTGCCTGTCCAGACGCGAAGCCGTCCCGCCGCCAGAATAGGCGGACCCAAGGCCCGCAAACGCGAACCTGATGTGGAAGGAGGGAGACCGGAGCCTCAGGTATATATTGGCCTGAACCTGCACAAGTCTTTATAGCGCTTTCACCTATTTCAGGAATTATCATGAACTTTTGAAATATGCAAACACCTACTGGGGTTTTTCTACGGGACTACAAGCATGGCTGCATATCAATGGACTACAACATCCAGAAAGCCACGGCGACGTCCATGGGAGCGGGGCTTGTTCCATTAATAAATCAGTGTCCTGATACATGTTTGCTGTTTCTGTGCATCATTGAGTGTGCAGCCTGCCAGTGAACAAGAGCGCGAAGTCGCTTGAAACGCGTATGGCTTTAAGGGCTGTTATTGAGGAAACGCGAGTGATCTGTGGAAAGTTCAGCTGCCTGGGGTACCAGTGTGTTCACCCCCTCTTGTGTGATGGTTTCAGTGGGGCAACTCTTGTGGAATGATATATATATATATATTCACTGAAAAAACCATAGGTTTCACACACGTTATAGTTAGGAATTAGCATTTAAAAAACCTTGCAAATTCACTGAAAAAACCATAGGTTTCACACATGTTATAGTTAGCGGAAATTTTACTGATAAAAAACCAATGAAATTCCCCCGTTAAAGTTAGTGCAGGCAACTATAACTCACGCAACCGCAATCCTCTGCTGATGCTAATACTGTATTTAGACACTTATTTGCCCATGTCTTCTTCCATACATTTTTAGCTATACATATATTACAAATATTTTTTTTTCATAAAGACACATATGTCATCAGCAGAAGATTTGCACACGGGGTGGAGAGAGTGTGGATAATTTTTTTTTTAATTATTTTTTGTTTTCAAATTTTAGTTTATCTCATCTCTAATAAGCCATGCACAATTGGTGCCCTTTGGGCACCAATTGCACACGGGATGGGGAGAGTGTGGTTAATTATTTTTTTTTATAATGTTTTACCGTACGCGTACGGTAAGCGTAATCGGCGAAATTACCGAAAAAATAACACACTATGTTTTTTTTTTTTAAAAATCAGCAATATATCAATTTTGTTTTTTTTGTTTTTTACCAAACAGGTAAGATATATTAGTATAACATAGAAAATCTTTTCTTTTTTTCAGTGCGCGTACGGTAAGCGTACGGTAAGCGTACGGTTTACGCAATGTTCGTAATTTATCTACTCTTTTTGCGTATAGTTACGCAATTTGCGTTGCCGTGCGTACTGCGTGCGGGGCGCGTAAGCGTGTACGCTACACGCGCACTTTACGCGGAAGTGTTGTGGAGTGACTGTTATGCGCATGCGCGCGAGCGCGTGTCTTTTTTACGCGCATGCGTACTTTTACCGTAAGTGCACCGTAAGCGCACCGTAAGCGTAACGTAAGCGTAACGTACGCGCACGGTGGGTCATGTGATCATGAAACACAACTTTTGATTGGTTGAAAATACTTTCAGTTCTAGAACTCTCCTACGCCACACCCATTCCCCTCATTTCTGCTTGTGATCCCTTAGGAGAAAGAGCTGACTTGTCTTTGTGATACGATGGCAGACCAGCACTCTTCTACTGAGAGTGAGGCTAGCAGCACCACCATCAGGCAGAGAAGGAGGAAACAGAAGAGCTGTTTTATATGGGAGTATTTCAGTTTTCCAGAGGGTGAGAAAAAAGTCAATGCTGCCTTGGTGACTTGCAAGCTGTGCCAGCGTGTACTTTCGCGAGGTAATCCCAACAAGAAGTATTCCTTCGGGAATCACACTATGTTGAGACACCTTGAGGATGTACATCCTAGGACACATGCACAACATACTAGAGGCAACCCTTCAGTAAGTCGAGCAAGCACATCCACAGCAGCTCAGCCGAGTCCTTCTTCGGAAGCTCAGCAGAGCCCTTCATCTGTGGGGGCAGATTCACCTTTTTCTGATCCTGTGGAAACGAACCCTCGGTTTGCGAGGGTTACTATGCGGTGTTCATTTTGCCATGGTCTAATTGTTCATAGGGAGACCAGTCTTCCCCTCATTAACAACAAAATAGACCAGCACATATGTCCTACCAGCTAATGTTCCCATTCTTCCTTTCCTCTGTCCCTGCATGAACACAACGGCTCTTTTAAGAGCCAACCTTACCTCTCAACTTTTTTTTATTTTTTCTTTAAAACTTTTTTTTTTTTTACCGTACGCGTACGGTAAGCGTATTTTTTTTTTTTTTTTTAAAACACTATAAATCAATTACCACATCTCAAGATCCTTGAGGAATTAATAACTAAATACTAAAAATCTTTTTGAGATAAAGTGGAAGAAAGGGACCATCTAATTTCTGACTTACCTGACCCACCCAACAATTTAATTTTTAATTAAAATGTAATTGAAATTACTTGAAAAAATGGTTGGTTTTTTTTGAAAATTTTCTTTCACAATCTGAAAAAAAAGAAAAAAGTATTAATATTTAATAAATCAATATATAACACAGTTCACATATTTACATATTTTCCCCCAAAAAATGTTTGCCTTTTTTTTGCTGTTTTCAGAATATATTGCATTTCACTATACATTGTGAAAGCAATTGCATTCATCATTTAACAGTGGGCAAAAAAAAATAACAATCTCAAAGATTGTTTTAAAAAAGCCCACAATCTCTTTTAACTTAAACATAACATTATAGAAATGCATAATATTCTAAAAAAATATCATCTAATAACAATAATTATTTCTTAAAAATACCGTCTGACACTTTTGTTTCAGAAGTATAATCACAAAAATATTATATCTCAAATAACTCCACAATACATCTGGTTCCATTTCCTTTAGGCCAAATAGTAATTTTAAAATTCTTTTTTGATTAAATTTCCAATGGTAATCCAATAAAATTCCAAAATTTAAATTGTACAGATCTTACCGATTCTCTCTAACATTTTGGTTTCCGAAAGATTAATTAATAATTAAATAAGTCCACAATACAATTGTTTACCTTTCCTTATGGCCAAATAGTAATTTTAAAAATCTTTTTTGAATAAATTTCCAATGGCAATCCAATAACATTCCAAAATTTAAATTGTGCAGATGTTACCGATTTTCTCTAAATTTTGGGTTTTCGAAAGTTTCATTAAAAATTAAAAAAGTCCACATTACAATTGGTTACCTTTCCATTAGGCCAAATGATAATTTGAAAAATCTTTTTTTTTGAAAATTCCAATGGTAATCCAATTTAAATGGTAAAATTGTTTTGTACAGATCTTGCCAAGTCTCTCTAAAATTTTGGTTTCAGGAAGATTAGATAGGAATTTGCTAAATCAAAAGGCAAACGTTGCTTGAAAATCAATTTTGAATCATTACACAGTGTCCAGCCTTTTTCACATTTAAGATAAACTGTGTAATGTCTAGAAGTAACAGTAGGTCCTTCACGGAAAATTATTGCAACTGTTACAAAAGTTTTTCCTAAAATTGATAATTGCTGTCCTGTAAACTTCTTTATTAAAGTATCCAATTTTGAACCATCAGCTTTACATCGTTGCATCATTAAAATTACATACTGTCCGTATTCCTTTAAAATTAACGTTGAAAACATTTCAGATTTACACTCACCGCATTCCATGCTATGATTAGCATCTTTAACTAATTTAGCAAAAGTGACTGTTTTACTTTCTGGCAATGTTAAATAAATAAACCTTTCAGAATCAACATTAGAGCCACATGTATTGTAACAGTTTTCACAACTATGTTCCCATTTATAAGAGACACCAAACATATTTTCAATGGGAACCCCTTCTTCTTCCAGTACCTGAAGAAAAAACATCAAGAATTCCTGTGCGTCTTGCTGTACATTTTGAGAAAACTGTGTTCGTCCTGAACATACATCTAAAAGTTTTCTAATTTCAGTAGCACTTTCTATTTGAGTTTTATCATTACTCAGCTTTTGAAAAAGGAGACTCAACTCAGAACAGAATCTTTTTCTCTGATTTACTATTATCTGCTCTTGCAAACTTTCCAGATAAAATGCAACATTCAGCACTACATTAGCGTAGCAGTTGACACCAGAGCTATTTTCAAAATGACATCCTACAACCTCTTCTTCATTTTCCTTTTTCTTTTTGCTTGCAATTACATCACTCCTCTTTTTTTTCCTCCTCTCTACATCCTCATTACAGATATTCTCATTTCTCCTTTTACGAGAAACTACACGTTTCTCTAACACAGGATACTGACCTAAATGAGGAGCATAGGTTCTTCTTAATCTATTATACTCCTTTACACAATTTGTATCAGCACTAACTTTTGAGTCATCAAAGTCTATCATGAATAAACCAGATAATGTTTTCACTCGTGACAAAGCTACATAAGCCATACCTTCTTTGAACACAGTTGAACCAATGTTTACAAATGCACAATCTACAGTCAATCCTTGAGACTTGTGAATAGTTACAGCATATGCTAGAGAAAACGGAAACTGTTTCCTTTGTACATATAAGTCTTTCACAAGCATAAAACGAACTGTACAACGACAAATGTCTATAACTTCTTCTATCTGATCAAATTTTATTTTTAAACATTCAATTCCATCTTTTTTCTGATAATTATTAAAACCCACAACTCTTCCCATAGCTCCATTAACTAAACCTTTTTCAACATCCAAATTTCTCCTTAAAAATACTCTACAGTTCATGCAAACATATAGATTTTTTTCTAATCCAGCAGTTTTGGAAATGTTCTTCTCTAGTGAATCCAATTTATTTTTCAGTGTGCCTGTTAATGTGATAGTAATTCTTCCATCTTGAATTTTGTCCACTGCTTCCAATTTCCTGATATCTTCCTTTTCCAATTTCAAAAGCTCCTCATTGAATATTGAGCATTCACGTAGAGTTGGCATTAAGCAGATGACACTTTTCTTTTCTGCAATGTTCTTGTATATCTTCTCTGCAACTATTTCTTCCTTTGGAAATAAATTATGTAGCAACCGACTCTGTAATGCATTTGTGCCAGCTTCAGTCAGTAGTCCAATTCTGATATCTTTCAGAATACTTCCATATTCTTCATCGTTTGCTTGCCTCATATTAGTAGTAAGTTCCTTGTACTCAAAGAAGGACCAAATATTTGCATTACCAATGCTTCCCAATGACTTCTTTGTGTCTTCATGTGTCACAGTATTAAACACTGGTTGTCCTTTAACTGGAGTAAGCTGTAGAAGATCCCCAAAAACTATGACATGTTTTCCCCCAAATAACACGTCATAGTCTGTCCTTAGAGTTTGCTGCATTCTTAAATGCACAAAGGCAAGCATTAAGTTTGATACCATGCTCACCTCATCAATAATGAGAACTTGCATCTTCTTCAATACTCTTGAAACTTCCAAGCATGCTTCTCCAGTTAGCTTGTGGTATTGTATTTTGTTCTCATGCTCCACTGGTAACATTAGCAAACGATGTAAGGTGATTCCTTTTATGTTATATGCTGCTAACCCAGTTGGAGCAGTAACCACACAAGACAAAGTAGAATCCGTTTTTTGCTGTAGGTAGCTTCTGATGACTTTTATTAAGAAACTTTTTCCAGTTCCAGCTTGTCCGCTTACATACATCCTGATTGGATGAAATGATGTGCATGAGCACTCTTTTTTTTCATGTAGTAATCCGTGATCAATTTTGTTTCTGATCTCTTCATAAATTTGTTGCTGCTCTTCATTCAGTTGTCTTTCCAAATTTGGTAAGTCTATAAATTCTTCTTGAGCTTGATTCATAGCCGTTTCCACTTCATTCATGGCTATTGCAGCTTCATTTTCAACGATTGGTTGTCCTAGGGGATCTTGACTGAGTGTTCCTGAACTTTGGCTGTCTTGAGAACTGTCTCTAGCTACTTCAGCTGCACTTGTAGTTTCCTGTTCAATTTCTTCATTTAACATTTGCACATAAGTTGTGAATGTACTGCATTGTATGCTGTCTTTGCAAGCATTAAATGAATCTTCATAGCTTTGAAGTTCTCCCAGTAGTTCATCCTCTGTACGCCATGGTTTAAACAGCTGTAAAAGAGTCAAGTAGTAAAATTCCTTTTTGTCAGTAGTGTCGCAACTCAGCTTCCTGTGATTTATCAAACTTCCTTTTGTTTGCTTCACCAAACATCCTTCCTCACCAATGACTTTATATTTTCCATTGTTGATGTCTTCTGCGGCTTTCCGTGAATAAATGTAGTTCTGCAGCACTTCATAGAGACACATGTTCTCCAGATGATGACTTCTCTTGGGATAATATGTGTCCAACATGTTTGATTTCAAAATATCTGTACTTTCTGGGTCATTCTCGGCCAAATATTCAATTTCTCTAACAGATTTCAGTACCCGATTTCTCATTGCTGCAAGGCCTAAACTTGCCCAAATTATTCTTCTTGATTTCGAGTAGAGACTTGAAGAAGATAATCTATCTGAACATTCGTAGGATCCAATTTCTCGATGCGATAACATCTTTAAACTGAAACTGTACAGCTTCTTACTGACAGTCTTCTCGTGAGAAATCTCTTCCCACATTTCTTTCAATTCAGTTTTTTCAGATTTAGTAATGTAAGACGTTACATATCGAGCAACAGCAATGGAATTGTCAGCTACATACTGCATATCCATGTTAGCATTCCACATGGATAAAATGACTGGGTTGTAGTCATTTATATTTTTTGATTCTTCTTTTCTTTTAAGGTTGTAGGTATTCTTAGGTGATTTTCTTGTAATAGTATGTCTCACAGATGACATAAAACTGTTTACTCTTCCATTTGAAAGAACAGGTCTAGGAAATCCAAATCGACATTTAGTGTAGTATTTATCTTTGCTCTTGTATTTCCGTCGACAGTATTTTCCACACCGATGACTTTGGAAACGTAAAACTTGCTCCTTTAACTTTTTCTCTTCTGTGCTTTTTGGTATAGTACATGTTGCATATTCTTCAATGTAAGATAACACTGCTTCATCAGCATCTGTTCCAAACTTTGGGGCATCCTTGATCCACAACAGCATATGAATATGAGGAGCACCTCTTGCCTGGTACTCTTTTCTCCAAAAGAAATCCTCTACTTCTCCAAGAGGTGGATTTTTTTTATTGCAGATGAAGGACATCATAGCCTCAAATCTATGATTGAAATATCTGCAAACATTAACCGGATCCAATGAGCACAGTTCTCCTGCTGTCTTGTATTCGATGTTTTTAATGTTTGAATTTGCCTCTCGTAGAAAATCCAGTAAATCATCCCAAGCGTACTCAGCACAGCTTAGGGTAAGGAACCATGTTGGTGTTCCTAAATTTCGTAACATGCATTTTAATTCACCATGGCGTCGGTACCAATATTCATTTGTCCCACGCTGACAAGCCATCAGATTGATCAGTTGTGTTTCCAAATGATCATCTCGGTGCTGCACTTTTTCCATAAAATCCTTAGCAGACACATTTTGTAAATGTACTCCACTTTTTAAAATGTGATTTACTGCATATGATAATGCAGACAAGTCGCTTTCAAATAAAAGATGGAACAAATAAGGAATACTTTGTCAAAATCTGGGATCTTCTGCATATAGTCTTGTAGTTCGATACTCAGAAGCTGGAATCTGTTCTGGACGTTCATCGTATCGTCCTCCTTTTCCTGTAGGAAACAGCTGGGGAAAACATCGAGCTTCCAAGCTCTCCTCCCATACACTCACGGGAGTTCCTTTTGATTTCTTCATCTGAAACAGATCAATATTGTCTCCCATAACTTCTTTTGAATGAAGAGGATGTATGCTAAAATGTTCATAAATTTCATCTTCCTTTGACTTGTCCACTTTTCCAATTTGTCCAGATGGTGTTTCTGTGTCTTCTTGTAAATCTTCTTCTTCTTCTTCTATATAAATTGATTCATACCATTTGTTATTCCTTTTCAAATACAAATTTGCTCTTTGTACTTTCCGTACATCTACCAGCTCCTGCCAAATCTTCTTATTCTTTGTAGGTACACCATTAACCAGAATAACTAATGGTTCAGTTTCCAAAGTATCTGCATCAATAGTTTCCATATTTTTTTTCAAATCCAAGGGCAAATACACCACTCTTCCTTTTAAACCTCTCAGTAAATCTGAAGGAGGTAATTTACCAGTTTTGGGCTCCATACGTACTATGGTCTGGAACGGATGAACACATTGAATAAGTATAGACTCATATGTATTTAATTCAGAAAGTTCGGCAGGAATAACATCCAATTCTAAATTATTATGCACAGCTCTGGTCGGCATTCTATTTTCCTCTAACTTGTTGTAACAGTATTTACAAATACGCTGATCTTCACCCAATTCAAAACAATTTTCAAGAAATATATATGTGGCAAAATCCTTCCACTTATAATTATCTTCATTATCACTTTTTCTGTAGAGATCAACATTCCTAGTTTGTTTTCTATAATGAGTTCTGCGGCAACAAATACAAGTTATATTTGGTCTTTCATTAGAGATTATTGCAAATTTTGTTATGTGATCATTAAATGTGTTACTTACAGAGGGTTCTACATTCTCTTCCACTTCTTCCTCATTTAATGTGTCCTTTTCTGCACTGTCTTGTTCAGGACCAAAGTAACAAAACTGAATTTCATCAATAACCTTCTCTACATCTGATACCGATCCACGGAACAGAGCCCTATTCAATTCATCTAACTTTATTGCTGGACTTTTAGCAAAGTACAACCGTCTCACAAACTTTCTCATTTCAGTATGATGAACAGCCAGCATCCTAAAATGATGAAAAACACTTTTACACACTTTTCTAGATAGACAAGCCAGAGAATGACCCTGCAAACCAGTATTCTCTCTCACTCTGCATGGATCTAGACTTTGAAGCACCTTAATCTTCTGTTTTACACTTTTTTTACTATATTCTCTTAGAAACTCACGAAATGTATTAATAGATTCCTGACGCACAGTGCAAATACTACTACAATTCCAAGTGTACACTGGGGCTTTAGGACGTCTCCCCATAGCCTCATCCGCCATCACTTGTACCTCATCTCTTGGAACCATTATCTCCTTCTCCATTATACAACCATTTTTCACTTCATAAGCACGACCTCTGGTGTCAACTGCATGCAGCAAACTATTACTTTGAAAATAACTCTCTTCATTAAAAAAAGGTTCACTACTTGAACTATGCATCCATTCTCCTAAAAACACTTTACAAAAGTTTGTTCTTTTCACTACTCTTTTCCTTTTGCTTTGTGATTTCAGTACATTAACCATTTTATCTAATGTACGCATCCTATTCAAAATAAAATGAATAGTTTCCTTTTTAATTCTAATGCCTTTGCTGCAATGGCTTCAATTTCTTTTTTTCTCTTATAAAATTTAGCCTTTTTCTTATATTTCTTCACATCCTTTATCAAATTGGACATAACTCTTCTCTGAAACATTTTTCTACGTATCTCTTTAAACGCTGTTTTTCTTTTTAAGTTAATCTTTATTGTTTCTGAAGGTATATTTGCATTAACTAAATGCTCAATTTTTTCCTGTTCTTTTCTATTGAAAACATTCTTTCCAGTACAGACATTTTGTACATTTTTCATTTTTTTGAAGATGTTCTTTAAAAAATCTTTTGTCTGCTTACCAGAAGACTTTCTGTTTTTCCCAACATGAGCATCTCCAACTAACTTAGGTCCTCCAGTTGTCTTCAAATATAGTTTTTTTTGTGGTTTTTCCTTAGTCTGGATTTTGTAGGCATCTTAAATTTTGTTCACTGCTCTTCAGCAATACCTGAAAAAAACTAAAAAAAAATTCCTTTTTTTTATTTAAATATATTACTACATTTTTTATGATCTTTTCAAATCTTAAAATACTAAGTACCCCTTTCCTACAAGTGAAAATCACAATAACACCTTCACAAATTAAATATCTAAAAACAATTCCTGTGTGCACACAGAGTCATGGTTTGAAATTAGGCAGAAAACGAAATTTCTTTGCCAATTGGAAAGTACACTTCCTACTGCTTTTTTGGCAAGTTATAAGTACTTTTACAGTCTGACACATTTTGAATCCACTTTTCAGATTCTGAAAAAAGCACATGTCCAAACTGCTTTTTGAGACCAGCAACATGTGTAACCTCGGTGACTGAGTACACTCCAGCAAGGGCAACCAGCCTTAGTGATGTTGAATGTATTTGCATTACTAAGTGCAACCTCAAACCCCACTCGGTTGTGAATACTATGCATGATTCCACAGGATAAGCAGCTGGGTGTGTGCTAAGAGTCTGTTTCTGCATAAAACAATAGCTCCCCCTTTCCATCTAATGCAAATGTAAAATCACCAGAGCAATACCAAACAGCTTTTTGAGACCAGCAACATGTGTAACCTGGGTGACTGACTACACTCCAGCAAGGGCAACCAGCCTTAGTGATGCTGAATGTATTTGCATTACTGACTGCAACCTCAAACCCTAAAAGTATTCCTCATTTATACCAGTACACCTTAATTTATGGTGAAAACATAGTCCATATTATTTTACATGTTTGTATTTGCATTACTAAGTGCAACCTCAAACCCCACTCGGTTGTGAATACTGTGCATGATTCCACAGGATAAGCAGCTGGGTGTGTGCTAAGAGTCTGCTTCTGCATAAAAAAAATAGCTCCCCCTTTCCTACTAATGCAACTGTAAAATTACCAGAGCAATACGCAATAAATCTCTGCCTGTAATTCCTCTTTGCACACAGAGTCTTGTTTTCATATTAGTCTGAAAACGAAATTTCTTTGCCAATTTGAAACCACACTTACTACTCTTTTTTTTGGCAAGTGATAAGTACTTTTACAGTCTGACACATTTTAAATCCACTTTTCAGATTCTTAAAAAAGCACATGTCCAAACAGCTTTTTGAGACCAGCAACGTGTGTAACCTGGGTGACTGACTACACTCCACCAAGGGCAACCAGCCTTAGTGATGCTGAATGTATTTGCATTACTGACTGCAACCTCAACCCTCACTCGGTTGTGAATACTGTGCATGATACCACAGGATAAGCAGCTGGGTGTGTGCTAAGAGTCTGCTTCTGCATAAAAAAATAGCTCCCCCTTTCCATCTAATGCAAATGTAAAATCACCAGAGCAATACGCAATAAATCTCTGCCTGTAATTCCTCTTTGCACACAGAGTCATGTTTTCTTATTAGTCAGAAAACGAAATTTCTTTGCCAATTTGAAAGCACACTTACTACTCTTTTTTTTTGGCAAGTGATAAGTACTTTTACAGTCTGACACATTATGAATCCACTTTTCAGATTCTTAAAAAAGCACATGTCCAAAAAGCTTTTTCAGACCAGCAACATGTGTAACCTGGGTGACTGAGTACACTCCAGCAAGGGCAACCAGCCTTAGTGATGCTGAATGTATTTGCATTACTGACTGCAACCTCAAACCCCACTCGGTTGTGAATACTGTACATGATTCCACAGGATAAGCAGCTGGCTGTGTACTAAGAGTCTGCTTCTGCATAAAAAAATAGCTCCCCCTTTCCTACTAATGCAACTGCAAAATTACCAGAGCAATACGCAATAAATCTCTGCCTGTAATTCCTCTTTGCACACAGAGTCATGTTTTCATATTAGTCAGAAAACGAAATTTCTTTGCCAATTTGAAAGCACACTTACTACTCTTTTTTTTGCAAGTGATAAGTACTTTTACAGTCTGACACATTATGAATCCACTTTTCAGATTCTTAAAAAAGCACATGTCCAAACAGCTTTTTCAGACCAGCAACATGTGTAACCTGGGTGACTGACTACACTCCACCAAGGGCAACCAGCCTTAGTGATGCTGAATGTATTTGCATTACTGACTGCAACCTCAAACCCCACTCGGTTGTGAATACTGTACATGATTCCACAGGATAAGCAGCTGGCTGTGTACTAAGAGTCTGCTTCTGCATAAAAAAATAGCTCCCCCTTTCCTACTTATGCAACTGCAAAATTACCAGAGCAATACGCAATAAATCTCTGCCTGTAATTCCTCTTTGCACACAGAGTCATGTTTTCATATTAGTCAGAAAACGAAATTTCTTTGCCAATTTGAAAGCACACTTACTACTCTTTTTTTTTGCAAGTGATAAGTACTTTTACAGTCTGACACATTATGAATCCACTTTTCAGATTCTTAAAAAAGCACATGTCCAAACAGCTTTTTCAGACCAGCAACATGTGTAACCTGGGTGACTGAGTACACTCCAGCAAGGGCAACCAGCCTTAGTGATGCTGAATGTATTTGCATTACTGACTGCAACCTCAAACCCCACTCGGTTGTGAATACTGTGCATGATTCCACAGGATAAGCAGCTGGCTGTGTGCTAAGAGTCTGCTTCTGCATAAAAAAATAGCTCCCCCTTTCCATCTAATGCAAATGTAAAATCACCAGAGCAATACCAAACAGCTTTCTGAGACCAGCAACATGTGTAACCTGGGTGACTGACTACACTCCAGCAAGGGCAACCAGCCTTAGTGATGCTGAATGTATTTGCATTACTGACTGCAACCTCAAACCCTAAAAGTATTCCTCATTTATACCAGTACACCTTAATTTATGGTGAAAACATAGTCCATATTATTTTACATGTTCCTCACATTTAAATTTCTCCCAAAACACAAAATGATAAACACAACTTCAACAAAAGGAATTCCAATTCTATTATTCATTTCTTAATTTACCATATACATCCCCTCTCAAACTCTTAACTTACCTTTAAAATTAGTTAGTTGTGAAAGAAATGTGGCACTCAAACAGCAGATTATCAGAGCCAGGATCTCTGTTCTGTACACCTCTCTCCTCTCAGCAGAACCAGATAATGGCAATGTTTCCCTCTCTTTTTCCACACATATACATGTTAGTTTCAAATCTCAGTGCTTCCCCCTTTTTTTCAAATGTAATCACACATTTCTATTGGTTGAAAACCAACCCTTTTCCAACAGTACCCTTCCCCCAACTTGACTTCAGCCTAGTACCCTTCCCCCAACTTGACTTCTGCCTGCTACCATAGCAACTGCTCTTGAAACACTGCTGTGTAGAGTTAGGTCACAAGTTCACCACACAATGTTTCATTTCCAAAGAGCAGGAGTGCTTGACTTTTCAAACCTAACAGCAAATCCATAGTACTGTTTTTTGGTAACACATTTTTCTGTACCAATACAAAACATGCTTCTATAAATTTACACATACAGCCTAGTTTTTAGTGTAGAATGGTATGAAACAGCCAATCAGTTCTTTTAAAAAAAAAAAAAAATATGTATGCCTCCATTTCCAAACTGTCTTTCATTTCTTTTTACCATTCTACTGAATTACACCTCCTGAGTGCACCCCGATCTCCTTGGAAGATGTTCACAGTGTGGATTGTAGGGCACAGCTATGTCTTCTGGAGTGAAAAGTATGCAGAGAAAACAGGTATGGTGAGAGACCTTGCTTTGCCAAATGTAGACATTAAATGGATTGGTCAGAGAGGGTTAAAGTGGCACCAATTGATGCCATTGGTGAAATCCTTCATGCAAATCCAACACCCTGACCTCATAATAGTGCACTGTGGTGGCAATGACCTAGGCACTTTGACTGGGGTAGGTCTGGAAATGCTTATGAAGGAGACCTTTGCACAACTGTTTTCACTTTTCCCTAAAACTGCCTTTGCGTATTCTAACATATGCCAAAGGCAAAAATGGAACTGGTCCAATCAATTTTGTCCACAGATTGACAAAGCAAGAAAGCACGTCAACAAATCTGTTTCTGCTTTCCTCCGAGACTATGGTATGGGTTCCATTTACCACAACAACTTACGTTACAACATGCAAGACATTTATAGAGGAGATGGTGTAAACTTCACTGATGAAGGGAACAGAGTCTTCCTCTTGAACCTTAGACTCTGCAGCGGTACTTACTTGTAGGTACCACTAAAAAATCAAATCACTTCATAAACACAACGGCTCTTTTTAGAGCCCCTTAATATCTAAACACTTAAATCTGAATTTTATTTCTTTTTTTATTTATTTTTTCTACCGTACGCGTACGGTAAGCTTACGGTAAGCTTACCGTACGCGTACCCCCGCGATTTTTTTTTAAAATTAATAAATGGGGTTTTTTGTACTTTTCTGTCCTTCTTTGACCCCCTTTCAAATGTTAGGGGGTCTGTAACTCTCTTCCTTGCCCCCTTTTCAAGTTATCACCCTTTGTTTTTCTGAGTGAAACACACAAAATGGCGGCCGCCTCTTCCTGGTTTCGACCGATTCGAATGTTTACTAAGATCTAACAGCCAATCAGAATCGCGCTCGCGCACGTCACCGTACGCGTACGGTAAGCTTACCGTAAGCGCACGGTAAGCGCACCGTAAGCTGGCTCAGATATATATATTGATTTAAATGCTATTTTCTCAGGAACTACTGAACAGATTTACACCAGACCTACAAAAGGCACTTCCTTGACCTGAGGACTACCTCCCAAATTTCAAGGAACTCTGTTCAGCCGTTCGGGCTGTAGCTGTGTCTAAAGGTCCTATGGAAAAATGCATGGGAAAAACGCGTTTTGGGACCCCCCTTTTATCTCAGCCCCCGCTTGACGAATCCCCCCGAGACTTTCAGGGTAGGAGCGGAGCGCAGCGCCCCACCTATCTTGAAAATTTGGCGAGGATTCGTCGACCGGCGCCAAAGTTATTCAAAATAGAATGTTGCGGATTTCCTATGGTAAGAGGGTCCTAACTATAACTACCTACTGACGACCGCCAGTAGATAGTTATAGTTAGGACCGGGTTTCCATAGGAAATCTGAAAATTCTATTTTGAATAACTTTGGCGCCGGTTGATGAATCCTCGCAAATTTTTCAAAATAGGTGGGGCGCTCCGCTCCGCTCCAACCCTGAAAGTCTCGAAGTGATTAGTCAAACGGGGGCCGAGAAAAAAGGGGGGTCCCAAAACACGTTTTCCCCATGCATTTTTCCATAAGGACCTTTAGTCCAAGGTACAGCCCGAACGGCTGAACAGAATTACTTGAAATTTGGCAGAGAGGTAGTCCTCAGGGCAGGGATGTGCCTTTTGAATATCTGGAGTCAATCTGTTAAGTAGTTCCAGAGAAAATTTCAGTTAAAAGTACATATATATCTATAAGCACGCACCGTGCGCGCACGGTGCGCGCACGGTGACGTGTGCGAGCGCAATTCTGATTGGTTGTCAGTAAACATTTGAATCGGTCGAAATCAGGAAGTGTCGGCCGCCATTTTGTCTCTCGCAGTCTGAGGCAGTGAAAAACAAAGGTGGAGAACGTGAAAAGGGGGCAGGGTGGACAGTTCCTGACCCCCTAGCCTTTGTCAGGGGGTCACTGAAGGACCCCCAAGGGTGAAAAAAACAGTTATTTTTTTGACTAAAAAGCGCCGGGTGCGCGCACCGTGCGTGCATGGCACGCACAAGGCATCGTGGGTGCTCGGTGCGCGCAGCGCACCAAGTGCCCACAGAGCGCGCCCGGGCACGAAGCGCACGGAGCGTGCACGGTGCACGGTGCATGCACGGTGAAAAACCTGAAAAAAAAAATATTAATAAATACATAACTTAGCATTTAAAAAACCGTACAAATTCACTTAAAAAACCATAGGTTTCACACACGTTATAGTTAGGAATTAGCATTTAAAAAACCTTGCAAATTCACTTAAAAAACCATAGGTTTCACACATGTTATAGTTAGCTGGACATTTCCCTCGTAAAAAACAAATGAAATTCCCCCGTTATAGTTAGTGCAGGCAACTATAACTCACGTGACCGCAATCCTCTGCTGATGACGTCAGATATTACATCACTGTATTTAGACACCTATTTACCCATGTCTTCTTCCATTAATCTTTAGCTATACATATATTACAAATATTTATTTTTCAGAAAGACCCATATGTAATCAGTGATGTAATATCTGACGTCATCAGCAGAGGGTTGCGGTCGCGTGAGTTATAGTTGCCTGCACTAACTATAACGGGGGAATTTCATTGGTTTTTTACAAGGGAAATATCCAGCTAACTATAACATGTGTGAAACCTATGGTTTTTTAATTGAATATATATATGTATATATATATAGATATAGATATATATATATATATATATATATATTTATTTTTTGAGATATCTAAGAAATTTATAAGTGCTTGGGTATTGACAGAGGTATTGAATTATTGAATTAGTGCATGCTACTGGTAGATGACTCAAGAACTGCATTGTGAGTGACAGAGTGATTGGTGGACTGTATGGTTAGTACCTGAGGTATTTAAGGCATTAATGAGCAGTGAGTAGGTGGTTACAGGTTTGTATGGATAGTGCACAGGTGAATGTACTAGTGGATGGATAGTGTTTGGATTACTTAATCTTACCTCTACAGTAGTAGATATCAAAAAATTATTTTTTAAATTTGCAGTTGTTTCTTATAATTTAAAGTTTCAAAACGTTCAAACATTAGGAGCTGCAAAAGAGAAGAAAAAATACAGTTATAATATATAATATAATTTTTAAAACACAAC
The DNA here is from genome assembly GCF_964204655.1 of Triturus cristatus. Lineage (NCBI taxonomy): Eukaryota > Metazoa > Chordata > Amphibia > Caudata > Salamandridae > Triturus > Triturus cristatus. Next base: position 905,614,896 of record NC_140590.1, on the reverse strand, counting down.
ATAATTTTAGCATTATATAAAGTATTTAGTTTGCCTTTTTTGCTGTTCTCAGAATATATTGAATTTCACTATAGATAGTGATTTCAATGTTACTATCACATAACAGCGGGCAAAACAACATCCTCAATAACATAGCATATAATACAAATCTCAAATATATAAAATGCTTTTTTCAAAGAGAAGTTTGTCACTACAATATGAAAGAACAGAAACAATAATTCAATCAACAATTCTTCATAATTTCCATATACTCTAAATGATGTTCTTTAAAATATTTGCTGTCAGAATATCCCCAAAAAACTGCTTAATTCATATTAATATCTTTCCTTTAGGCCAAATGATATTCCTGAAATCCTTCATACTGAAATTGTCCAAAGTAATCGTATTAATACATATTAACATATTCCTAATAGGCCGAAATATGTTCTTAGAACTTTGGCTTTAAAAAATATTAGGAATGAATTTGGTAATTCGTTAGGTAAACGATATCTAAAAACCAAATCAGTGCAATTACAATATGTCCATCCTTTATTGCATTTTAAATAGACAGTGTAATGTCCAGATGTTGTAGAAGGACCATTGTGGAAAATAATTGCTACTGCTGCAAAAGGTTTTCCTTATATTGATAGTTGACTTGCTACAAAATGTTTAATTAAATTACCAATTTTCTTCCATCAGCTGTACAACGTTGTATCATTAAAATTATATATTGTCCAAATCTTTGTATAAATAATGTTGAAAACAATTCTGATTTGCAATGGTTACACTCCATGTTTTGATTTGCTGCTTTAACTAGTTTGTTGAAAGACACTGTTTTACAGTCTGGTACTGTCAAATATATGAATCTTTCAGTGTCTATGTTAGTGGTAGAAGTAAATCTAAAATTTTCACATTCATGTTCCCATTTACAATGAGTCCAAACAGATTTTCAATTTGTATTCCTTCATCTTCCAATACTGCAAGCATATACATTAGAAATTCCTGAGCATCTTGTAGCACATTCTGTGTAAATTGCGTAGAACCAGAACATATATCCAGAAGATTTCGAATATCAGAAACATATTGGATTCTACTTTTATCAGTTCTTAATTTTTCAAAAATAGAATGCAACAAGGAACAAAACCTTTTTTTACGATTCTCCATAATTTGTTGTTGTAGATTTTCTAGAAAAAATATAACATTTAGCACTACATTAGCATAGCAGTTGATACCTGAACTATTTTCAAACTGATATCCGACAATCTCTTCAATAGTGTCCTTTTTCTTTTTGCTTGGAATCTCAACATTATCTTGATTTGTTTCTTCTCTTTAACTTCACTACAGATATTCTCATATCTCCGTTTTCAACCTACTACACGCTTTTCATACATAGGATATTCACCTAAATTGGAAGCATACATTCTTATTAACCGATTATACTCTGTTACACAATTTGCTTCTGCACTAATCTTTCTCTCATCAAAATCAATCAAATGCAATCCAGATAAAGTTCTGACTCGAGACAAAGCAACATATGCCATACCCTCTTTAAATACAGTACTTCCAATGTTTACCAAAGCACTGTCTACACTTAAACCTTGAGATTTATGAATAGTCACCGCATATGCCAAAGGAAGAGGAAACTGTTTTCTACAAACATACAAATCTTTAACAAGTAAAAAACGAGCAGAACAATGAGCAATTTGTTTTACTTCTTCAATGTGCTCAAATTTGATTTTCAAACATTCAATTCCATCTTTTTTTTTAAATTAACAAAATCAACAACTTTTCCCATTGCTCCATTTACTAAACCTTTTTCCACATCCAAATTACGCTGTAAAATAACCTGACAGTTTACACATACATATAAATTCTTTTCTAAACCAGCAGTTTTAAATATAAATTTTTCTAAAGAATACACTGTTGTTTTTAATTTCTCCATCAAAATAATAGTAATTCCTTCATGTTCTATTTTATCAATGTCTTCCATTTTTATTATTTGTCCATTTTCCAGCTTTAAAAGTTCTTCATTGAATGTAGAACACTCTTGCAGTGTTGGCATTAGGCAGATTATAGATTTATTTTCTGCAATTTTTTTGTATATTTTTTAAGGAACTATATTTTCATTTGGAGTTAAGTTTGTAAGTAGACGACTTTGCAACGCTTGTTTGCCATGTTCTGTCAAACTCCAATTCTTATATCTTGAAGAATGGTTCCATAATCAACATCATTTGCCTGTTGCATATTTTTAAAGAGTTCTTTGTATTCAAAATATGACCAAATGTTAACATTTCCAATACTTCCCAAAGACTTTCTGGTGTCTTCATACACAAGCATTTTAAATACTGGTTGCCATTTTACAGGTGTAAGTTGCAGTAGATCACCAAAAACTATCACATGTTTTCCTCCGAATAAGACATCGCATTCTATTTTTAGAATTTGCTGCATTCTTAAATGCACAAAGGCAAGCATTAAGTTTGAGACCATGCTCACCTCATCAATAATCAGAAGTTTCATTTTCTTTAGTACTCTTGAAACTTCATAACAAGCTTCTCCAGATAGCTTGTGATATTCCAATTTATTTTCATGCTCTACAGGCAGCATTAGTAAACGATGTAAGGTAATTCCATTAATGTTGTGTGCTGCCAACCCAGTTGGAGCAGTTACAATACAAGACAAATGCGAGTCAGTTGTTTTCTGTAGGTAACTGGTCAAAACTTTAATTAAAAAACTTTTTCCTGTACCAGCTTGGCCACTGACATACATTTGGATAGGTTAAAATGATGTACATGTGCATTCTTTTTTTTCATGAAGAAAACCATGGTCGATCTGTTGTTTCACTTGCTCATATATTTCTTTCGGTTCAATATTCAGTTGTTCTTTCAAGTTTCCTAAGTCCATAATGTCTTTTTGAGCTCTATGCATTGCTGTTTCCACTTCAGTCATAGCAATTGCTGCCTCTTTTTCAAGAATTGGTTGTCCTAGTGGATCTTTACTCAGTGAAGCAGAACTTTGACTGTCTTGAGAACAGTCTCTAGCAATCTCAGCTGCAATAGTAGCTTCTTGATCAATTTCTTCATTCAACATTTTGAGATAATTTGCAAAAGCAGTGCATTCAATGCTATCTTTACATGCATTGAAAGAATCTTCATAGCACAGAAAATCTCCAAGTAATTCCAGTTCTGTACGCCATGGTTTGAAAAGTTGCAAAAGTGCTAAATAGTAAAATTCTCTTTTATCAGCAATATCACAACTCAGTTTCCTGTGATTAATCAGATTTATTTTACTATGTTTCACCAAACATCCTTCTGAACCTATCACTGCATATTTTTCTTCATTTATGTTCTCTGTAGTATTTCTCTTAAAACTGTAATATTGCAGCACAGACATATGTTCTCAAGATGAGGACTTCTATTTGGATAGTATGTATCCAACATGTTGTTTTGACAAGATCTGTGCTTTCCGGTTCATTTAATGCTAAATATTCGAGTACTCGATTTCGCGTTGCAGCAAGACCTAGACTAACCCAAATAATTCCTCTTGACTTTGAATATAAACTTGCAGAGGACAACCGATCTGAGCATTCGCATGCTCGAATCTCTCAATGGGACAGCATCTTCAAACTAAAACTATACAATTTCTTACTAAGACTGTTCTCATGGGAAATTTCTTCCTACATTTCCTTCAACTCCGTTGTTTCTAATTTTGTTATGTATGTTGTTACATACCGAGCAACAGCAATGGAATTATCCGCAACATACTGGATATCCATATTAGCATTCCACATTGAGAGAATAACTGGATTATAATCATTGATATACTTTGATTCTTCACTTCTTTTCAAATTGTAAGTATTTTTCGGTGATTTTCTAGTGATGGTATGTCTCACTGTTGACATGAAACTGTTTACTCTTCCTTTGGATAATACTGGCCGTAGAAATCCAAAACGACATATGGTATAAAACTTATCCTTCAACTTATATTTTCGTCAACAATATTTGCCACATCGATGACTTTGGAATCGTAACAATTGTTGCCTTAAGGTGTTTTCTTCTGTTCTTTTAGGTATAGCACATATAACATAATCTTCAATAAAAGAGACTGAGGTTATTAGTGCTTGTGTTTCTGAAGAGTGATTAGATAAGGACATGGTTCTGTCAGGACGATTGCAGGACTGGACAGAGAGTGACAGTGTGATTGGGGCACTGCATGGCTACTACCTGGATTTTTGAAGGTGTGAATCAGTAGTCTGCATGGGGTTAGGGGACTACATATATTTTGTACATTTGACTGTAGCGCTGCGCATCTTAATGCCTGAGGCATTCTACAGGTTTATGGACAGTGACTGGATAGAGAGATTGCTGGTAGTTGGCAGGAGGTCGAGTTTTTAAGTGCTTGTGTTTTGGCACAGAGAGTAGATACGGACATGGTTCTGTCAGGACAATTGCAGGAGTGGACAGAGAGTGACACTGTGATTGCTGATCTGCATGGCTACTACCTGGATTTTTGCAGGAGTGAATCAGTAGTGTGCATGGGGTTAGGGGACTGCATATATTTTGTACATTTGACTGCAGCACTGCGTGTCTTAATGCCTGAGGCATTCTACAGGTGTATGTCCAGTGACTGGATAGCGAGAGTGCTGGTAGTTGGCAGGAGGTCGAGTTTTTAAGTGCTTGTGTTTTGGCACAGAGAGTAGATACGGACATGCTTCAGTCAGGACGGTAAGAGGAGTGGACAGGGAGTGACAGTGTGATTGCTGATCTGCATGGCTACTGCCTAGATTTTTGCAGGAGTGACTCAGTAGTGTGCATGAGATAAGGGGACTGCATATATTTTGTACATTTGACTGTAGCACTGCACGTCTTAATGCCTGAGGCATTCTACAGGTGTATGGACAGTGACTGGATAGTGCGAGTGCTGGTAGTTGACAGAAGGGTGAGTCTATTAGTGCTTGTCTTTCTGCACAGTGATTACATAAGGTCATTGTTCTGTCAGGATGATAGGAGGAGTGGACAGATAATGACACTGTGATTGCTGATCTGCATGGCTACTACCTGGATGTTTCTAGGTGTGAATAAGTAATCTGCATGGGGTTTGGGAACTACATATATTTTGTACATTTGACTGCAACACTGCATGTCTTAATGTCTGAGTCATTGTACAGGTGCATGGACAATGAGTGGATAGTGAGAGTGTTGATAGTTGACAGGCGAGTGAGGTTATAAGTGCTTGTGCTTCTGCACAGTGATTAGATAAGGACGTGGTTCTGTCAGGACGATTGCACGACTGGACAGAGAGTGACAGTGTGATTGGGGCACTGCATGTTTACTACCTGGATTTTTGAAGGTGTGAATCAGTAATCTGCATGGGGTTAGGGGACTACATATATTTTGAACATTTAACTGTAGTGTTGCGCGTCTTAATGCCTGAGGCATTCTACAGGTGTAAGGACAGTGACTGGATAGAAAGAGTGCTGGTAGTTGACAGGAGGATGAGTTTATAAGTGCTAGTGTTTCTGCACTGTGATTAGATAAGGTCATTATTCAGTCAGGATGATAGAAGGAGTGGACAGAGAGTGACACTGTTTTTGCTGATCTTCATGGCTACTACCTGGATGTTTCTAGGTGTGAATCAGTAGTCTGCATAGGGTTAGGGGACTGCATATATTTTTTACATTTGAGTGCCGCCCTGCATGTCTTAATGCCTGAGGCATTGTACAGGTGCATGGACAGTGAGTGGATAGTGAGAGTGCTGGTAGATGACAGGAGAGTGAGGTTATAAGTGCTTGTGTTTCTGCAGAGAGATTAGATAAAGACATGATTCTGTCAGCACGATTGCAGGACTGGACAGAGAGTGAGAGTGTGATTGAGGCACTGCATGGCTACTACCTGGATTTTTGAAGGTGTGAATCAGTAGTCTGCATGGGGTTAGGGGACTACATATATTTTGTACATTTGACTGTAGCGCTGCGGTTCAAGGGTACAAGCACGGGCCTACAACCTCCTGGGCCGGCCGCTAGTATGCAGAAATGTTCAAGCAGTTCAAAAACAATGACTGGCCCGCAGGGGCTCCGCTAAATGACAGGAGATCAGGCTGCACATAAAGGAAGTCAGGATACACCCTTTTTACATAACTATCAACCAAAATAAAGAAAAACAAAAAGAAAGGCGAAAAACATTGAAAGGGCGTCTAACCATAGCAGAGGAACTCCACATAGGACCACCCTAGGGTGGTCAATAAAAGGGGGGGTCAGAGAGGGAGGGGGGGCCACGGGAAAACCAAGTCTATACTCAGATGAACAAAGTAAGCAAGGAACCCTCAAGGATCAGGGGGACAAGGCAACCTCAGACGTATCCACCAGGGGGGGAGAACAGATAGTCCCTCGATACACATTCCACTGACCCCAGATTCTACCCCACGCCCCCGGTTTACCACGAGCCACATACACCGTCTTCTCCCTGAACATGCACCAGTCCATGTTCTCCTTCCATACGGACACGGTGGGAGGCCGTTGGGAACCCCAAAGCTGCGCAATATCTCTCTTTGCGATCATGTTCCCAAGGGCCGCCCACCGAGCCTGGGCCGCATTATAGTCATTGGGCTCCCACACATTCAGAACACATCGGCCCACCTCCGGCAGCAGAGCGACCCCAGTGACTCGTTTCATAACATCATGCACCTGGCGCCAATATTCCGCCACCTCGCGGCACTCCCAGAGGATGTGGAGAAAGGTGGCACTGAGCCCGCAGCCACGCTTACAGAGCCCATCGTCAGAAAACCCCATCGAGACCAAACGGGGACCCGTCACATAGACACGATGGAGAATCTTAAGCTGGACCAGACGGAGACGGGCCGGGATGGCAACCTCCTTAGGGGATGACAGCGCAGACTGCCAGTCCTCGTCGTCCAACTCCACCCCGTCTCCCGTCCATGCCTCCCGAAGACGCACCAAGAGATCGGCCCGATTATTTATTAGTTTTTTATAAATCAGGGAGATAGTACTGTCGGGGACGTGTCTGTCGAGTATACGGTCCTCGAGAGGCGAAGAAACAGGGACCGTGGTCCCCTCCCCAAAGACCGAGAGTAGGGCGTGCCGAACCTGGGCATAGCGGAAGAACTCCCTTTCACTAAGCTCGTACTCGCTCTGAAGCGCCGCGAAGGATTTAACCGCGCCTTTAACCCATAGGTCCCCCACTCTGCTAATGCCGATCGTATCCCAGTGCTCAAAGCCTTTCGTTGTCCAGAGGCTTCCCAAGCGCTCTGAGGCGAATAGAGGAGTAGCACACGTTAACCGCTCACTCCAGCCCACAGCTACATTCGCCGCCTTCCACACACGTACCGCAATCCTAGTAGGGCCCGTGAGGGTCCTTCCGGCAGATCGAGAGTAAAGCGCTCTGTTATAGTTACCGCCGGGAAGCAGGAATTTATCCATCTCATATGCCGGGTTCGAGCCAGGAGCGTACGTAGCATGGTTAATGGCAGACAGCTGGAAGGCCCAATAGTACCTTCTAATGTCAGGAAGCGCGATGCCCCCATCATACCAGGGAAGAGTCAGCTTTGCCAAAGCGATACGCGCACGACCGTCCCAAACCAGTTTCCTCTGCAAACTCTCCACTTCCCTAAAGTAGGCCGCCGGAATGATATCGAAGGAGTTCTGGAGAGCGTAAAGAAATCTGGGAAGGGACATCATTTTAAACAGTGCTGCGCGACCAAGGGGAGACAAGGGCAACGTACACCACCGAGCCGTGTCCGCCCTCAAACGCCGGAGGGGAGACAGGAGATTCTGCTCATAGCGGACCGCCGGATCCAACGAAACGTATACCCCCAAGTATTTAAAGCCGGATTGAGATGTTTGGATCGGAAGCCGAGGCGGCAAGAGAGGAAGGCCACCGGAGATAGGATACACGCAAGATTTGGACCAGTTAATTATCAAACCCGAATTGCTCCCGAAGGAAGTAAGGACATCAAAAAGCACATTGAGCGACTTCCGCGGCGAGGTGAGGTACAGAAGAATATCATCCGCGTACAACGAGACCCGATCCTCGAAGCCCGGGGAGCGCTGCGGTTCTTAATGCCTGAGGCATTTTACAGATGCATGGACAGTGACTGGCTAGTGAGAGTGCTGGTAGTTGACAGGAGAGTGAGGTTATAAGTGCTTGTGTTTCTGCAGAGTGATTAGAAAAGGACATGGTTCTGTCAGGACAAATACAAGACTGGACAGAGAGTGACATTGTGGTTGGGGCGCTGCATGGCTACTACCTGGATTTTTGAAGGTGTGAATCAGTAGTCTGCATGGGGTTACGGGACTACATATATTTTGTACATTTGACTGTAGCGCTGTGCGTCTTAATGCCTGAGGCATTCTATAGGTGTATGGACAGTGACTGGATAGTGAGATTCCTGGTAGTTGACAGGAGGATGAGTTTATAAGTACTTGTGTTTCTGCACAGTGATTACATAAGATCACTGTTCTGTCAGGATGATGGGAGGAGTGGACAGAGAGTGACACTGTGATTGCGGATCTGCATGGCTACTACCTGGATGTTTCTATGTGTGAATCAGTAGTCTGCATGGGGTTAGGGGACTGCATATATTTTGTACATTTGAGTACAGCACTGCATGTCTTAATGCCTGAGGCATTGTACAGGTACATGGACAGTTAGTGGATAGTGAGAGTGCTGGTAGTTGACAGGAGAGTGAGGTTATAAGTGCTTGTGTTTCTGCAGACTGATTAGATAAGGACATGGTTCTGTAAGGACGAATACAAGACTGGACAGAGAGTGACATTGTGATTGGGGCGCTGCATGGCTACTACCTGGATTTTTGAAGGTGTGAATCAGTAGTCTGCATGGGGTTACGGGACTACATATATTTTGTACATTTGTCTGTAGCGCTGTGTATCTTAATGCCTGAGGAATTCTATAGGTGTATGGACAGTGACTGGATAGTGAGATTCCTGGTAGTTGACAGGAGGATGAGTTTATAAGTACTTGTGTTTCTGCACAGTGATCACATGAGATCACTGTTGTGTCAGGATGATGGGAGGAGTGGACAGAGAGTGACACTGTGATTGCGGTTCTGCTTGGCTACTACCTGGATGTTTCTATGTGTGAATCAGTAGTCTGCATGGGGTTAGGGGACTGCATATATTTTGTACATTTGACTGTAGCGCTGCGTGTCTTAATGCCTGAGGCATTCTACAGGTGTATGGACAGTGACTGGATAGTGAGAGTGCTGGTAGTTGACAGGAGGGTGAGTTTATAAGTGCTTGTATTTTTGCACAGTGATTATTTAAGGACATGGTTCTGTCAGGATGATTGCAGGACTGGACAGAGAGTGACAGTGTGACTGGGGCACTGCATGGCTACTACCTGGATTTTGAAGGAGTGAATCAGTAGTCTGTATGGGGTTACGGGACTACATATATTTTGTACATTTGACTGTAGCGTTGTGCGTCTTAATGCCTGAGGCATTCTATAGGTGTATGGAAAGTGACTGGATAGTGAGATTCCTGGTAGTTGACAGGAGGATGAGATTATAAGTACTTGTGTTTCTGCACAGTGATTACATAAGATCACTGTTCTGTCAGGATGATGGGAGGAGTGGACAGAGAGTGACACTGTGATTGCGGATCTGCATGGCTACTACCTGGATGTTTCTATGTGTGAATCAGTAGTCTGCATGGGGTTAGGGGACTGCATATATTTTGTACATTTGAGTGCAGCACTGCATGTCGTAATGCCTGAGGCATTGTACAGGTGCATGGACAGTTATTGGATAGTGAGAGTGCTGGTAGTTGACAGGAAAGTGAGGTTATAAGTGCTTGTGTTTCTGCAGAGTGATTAGATAAGGACATGGTTCTGTCAGGACAATTGCAAGACTGGACGGAAAGTGACAGTGTGATTGGGGCACTGCATGGCTACTACCTGGATTTTTGAAGGTGTGAATCAGTAGTCTGCATGGGGTTAGGGGAATACATATATTTTGTACACTAAATCACTACTCATGTAATTACTAAATCACATATTCACTACCTTTGCAATCCTCTAATCTGTCTGTCACCTCTCATTAATTTAGTAAATATACATACAACTATATGTCAGGTTGATAGCAGGAGTGGACAGAGAGTAACAGTGTGATTGGGGCACTGCATGAGTATTATCTGGATTATTGCAGGAGTGAATCAGTAGGCTGCAGGGGGTTATGGAACCGTAAAGATTGTGCACATTTACCTACATACTAAGTATGAAATTAGACATTATAGAACCACAAAAACACTTCTCACGCACTTATACAATCACATATTCACTACCTTTGCATTCCTGTAATCTATCTGGTACCTCTTATTAATTCAGTAAATATAGATACAACTATATATATACAATCTAAACAAACACGTGACTCATGACATACTATCTACTTAAAGAGACAACTACTACATAACAGAAAGAGTAAAATGTAGTGGTTTTCTTTTTAACTATATATTGCCAATTAAATCTAGAAATATGCAACATCATCAAACTGAACCTCTCCACAGACTTAATTAAGAAGAGTAATCAACAACACCTTTTTTTATGAGGATTTCTAAAACCACACAAACTGTACAAACTAATCACAGAATTGTAATCATTAACACCTTATATGATCATCTTGCAAACAACACAGTTGTACCTCATTTTACCAAAGTATCTATAATATTGCCATTTTATTAAACTATACGTTTTTACTGAGAAGCAATATGCATGCCTATTAAACTGCACCTTATATGAGCATTTTTGAAAATACACATTCTTCGTGCATATTTAACCAATTAATAATAAATAAGAAGCATCATTCAACTATACCTTTTAAGACACTTAATAATGTATATTAGTGCACATACTATTTTCTAAACAAAGTTCAAATACAATAGAAATTATCCCAATATATATCTGTACATTTACTAAATTAATTTAACCAGTAGAGTTTCATAAAAATGTCACATCTATATTACATAAATCTCTTAAAAATATAACTCAACTTTTAAATAAATCTGCTGAATGAAAAATCTCACACACTCATTCAGGATTTTCTTGTAGTCACAGACAATGTAGATCAGCACACTCTCCAATGTAAAACCAGTAATGGCAAACTTTCTCTCTAATTTTCCATACATATTCACATAACTCACGAATGACATTGCTTCCCAGTGTTTTTCATATTGAAAAACGAATGTCCCTTGGTCATAGAGAATAATACTTTTCAACTGACATCTTCACCCCTTGTCCTTAATATCAGTTTCTATAGCAACAGGTCATGCACCATCCAACTTAGCTGCCAGTTCACAAGTTCAACACACAATGTTGCAAATGACAACAGCAGGTGTGGTTGGCTTTGCAAAGCATGCCCTTATCCTTTCTGCTGTACCTTTCAAACTTTTCTTAATAACCAATAGGAAACATGCTTTCTAAACAAAGTAAAATGCACCCTATACTTGAAAGTAGAGTATTCTTAAACAGCCAATCAAATCTCTACTTTCTTAAAAACAGCATGTTGTCCACCATTTTAGATAGATTTAATTCTACCACCTGCCTACCTCAGCTACAGCCATCTTCTGGTTACCTATAAAGATCCCTTCAAGATGCTTTCAGTGTGGATTGTTGGACACAGCTATGTTTTCTGGTGCAAAAAGTATGCTGAAAGCAGGGATATTGACAAAGATCTAGCTTTGCAAAATGTAGATATTAAATGGATTGGACAAAGAGGATTGAAGTGACACCAATTGATGCCCCTCACACAGGTATATATATATATTTTTTTTTAAACCCCAGGGGGGTGGCGGTCCCCAGGGCTGGGGGGCAGTGTGCCCCCTCCGATTATAATTAATGAAAGCCCCGGGGGGTGGTGGTCTCCGGGACTGCGGGGGGCCATGTGCCCCCCACAAATATTTATACAAAGCCCCGAGGGTGGCAGTCCCCGGGACAGTGGGGGGGAAATTGTGGCCCCCTACACATTTGTTTACTGCCCCGAGACCTGGCCCACCCAGGGGCTTTAATTAACCTCTTCAGTGCCCATGACGAGATAGTCTCGTCATGGAGCACGGTTGCGCTGTGCCCATGACGAGACTATCTCGTCATGAACCCCACCCACTAGTGCAACGCCCGGCACAGGAGGGGGAAAGGGCGTGGCACTGAAGGGGTTAAACAAAGCGCGGGAGCCCGCACTTCACTTTTTAAAATTTTCTCGGCCGGATTTGAGCATCCAGTGTAAATCCGGCCATTTAAAAAAAAAATGCTTTTTGGGGCCCTGAGGATCCTTGTGGGACCCCCTGAGCAAGCCTAGGGGTCAGGGTGTTTCTACCCTACCCCCTTTTTTTTGTTTTGCATGTTTGGTTTACTGTTTTCTTGTGCCTTGGCTGCCAACACTTTGAAGTGTTGACAGCCAATTAGAATGCAGCTCGTGGTCAGCAGGGTCCGCGGATCCACCGCGGTCATAGATATCAAAACTTTTATTTTTTGATTTTCTCAGCAACTACTGAACAGATTTACACCCTTTAAGAAAAAGAGTGCTTTCTGAATCAAGCACTACCTTTTTGCCAAATTTGGTGTAATTCCGTTCAGCAGTTCAAGCTATAGCCGTGTCTAAAGTTTCCTATGGGAAATTGATTTTTTCACCTCCTTTTCTTTAATTTTTCAGGAACTACTGAACAAATTTACACTATTTAACAAAAAGAGTTCTTTCTGAACCAAGAGCTACCTTTTTGCCAAATTTGATGTAATTCCGTTCAGCAGTTTGGGCGGTAGCCGTGTCTAAAGTTTCCTATTGGAAATAACATAGAGAAAACACGTTTAGGGAACCCCTTTGTTCTCGGCCCCCACTTGACGAATCGCCCCAAAACTTTCAACATAGGAGCTGACTGTAACAGGCCATAAGTTTTGAAGATTTCACGAAGATTCGTCAACCGGCGCCAAAGTTATTGGGAAAACAAAAAACAAGTTTCCTAATGGAAACTAGGTCCTAACTATAACTACCTACTGGTGACCGCCAGTTGGTAATATATTTTATATATATATATATATATATATATATATGTATATGTATATATATATATATATATATATATATATATATATATATATATATATATATATATATATATAAAATATAGGGTGTTATAGAGGAATTATAAATAGGTTAACGCCTGACAACATGTTGGAATATTTCAATCCACCTGTCGAATTGGAAGAATTGTGGTCATTTCGCATTACTCTTTAACGCAGAGTTCTGGCCAAATTCTGCCACTCGCTGAATGGCAGAAATGTTCTCCCACAAGGCTCCAGAGAATGCACGAGTGACATTTGATGTCCCCTGGCATTATTTTGTAACGACGGGGGGTATTGTGGTCAGAGGGCTGTCTCTTGAGCAGATTTGCTGCAGCACAGATAATTCTAATCGCCGCGTGCTCTTGCGCAATGCATGGGTCCGTTCACACTGATTTTTCAGCGTTGCTTGCGCTAGCGGCGCTAAATTAATGCACAAGCTGCATATTTTCTGCCTGTTGGCGGAACTCCACAGAATCTCGCTGAGTTTTTATTTCACTTTGAGTAATTCCTGAGGGAAACTCTGAGAGTTCTCCCCACCCGTAGTCGGAATGGCAATTCAAACTGGATACAGAGGCTGCAGTGGGCAGCCTGGAAACATGTTTTACAGTGGTACTTTAGTGAGTTGCAGAATGAGCATTTGACTAGTAGCATTTAACTTACAGGTCCTGGGTACAGGTAGTAGCATTTACAAGGGAGTTACAAATAAGTTAAGAGTGCCAATTGGGTGTAGTTAAATTTACTATGTTTGAAGGAGAGACCATAAGCAATTTAGCACTGGTTAGCAGAGTCCTAATGCCAACAAAAATGAGTTTAGGAAAAGAAGGCAGAGGTAGGCAAAAATCTGGGGTGACTCTCCAGAAAGTGGCAGGTACTACATCTGCATCTGCCTCAAATTTAAGAAGATTCTGATGGATTTGAGGCAGATTCTTTTGTGTGTTGATCTTAATCTTCACAGGTTCCATTGAGGCTATAAATCCTAAATCATTGGTCCCTGTGGACCACAATGTGGAAGGTACCTGGGAAAGCTAATATGTTAAATCAGGATGTAGCTCATTGTTATTCACAGCAGGTTAACAATGTATATGCTCACAGAATGAAGCCAGTACCTCATTTTAACATTGTTGGGGTATATGGAGGTAGATACCATCGGGGTGCAGAATACTGGAGTTACATTACACAAAATATTCTTCCAAAGCAGATTAGGTGGTGAGTTAATACTGAGCAAGACTGTATTTCTTTCTGTAATGGGTAAGAGGGAGAAAGTGACTGGGTTAAATGTGATGGAGAACACATTGGTTGGCAATGCTGAAACCAAAAGGATAAACACTGGTAAAAGCAATAGGTCTCCAGTTGGTTGCCAGCATTTCTGTTTTGTAAATGCTGTTTTTTTCTGATGCTTTTTGCTAAACTTACTGGGGAAGCTGGCAGTCCCTCACAATACAAAAATATAGCTGGCTGAAAGCAAAGATTTTTTTGGGACTCAAATCACAATTATGTTATTTAGCATGTCATAAGTAATGTAATATGTGAGGCCATAAGCAGAGCAATAGAGCATGATGGGGAACAAATATTTTACTAATTCACTAAACTATAACTGCCATTCGTAAGTGGTTTGTCTATTTCCCTATTAAATGCAATGTGCCCTCGGACCCAAGGCCAAAACTGTGTTTTCTTTAAAGCGTGGCAACTTGCACTTTAAAAAAAGAAAACATTTACTGCAGATCCATCACAAATGTGTAGTAAACTGTTATTAAAACTTTTTTTCAGGACTGGAGATTCAGTTCCTGAGCCCTAAAATGGCTGCCATTACATCTTCGTTGATGTGGTGGCAGCCTATCGGATCTTATGGCAAGATCCATCGGCTCAGTGGATCTGCTGTGCCACGAAATATCTGTATTATTTTAGCTTTCATTTCAGAAAACCTCCCGAATGGAATTAGACTAAATTACAAGAGCTTGCTTTCAGGCAAAATTGGTGTAATTCCATTTAGCCGTTCTGGCTGTAGCTGTGTCTAATTTTCCTATGCAAAAATTAAAAGGGAAGTGCATTTTGGGACCCCCCACTTTCCCACAGCCCCCGCTTAATGGGTTACCTCAAAAGATTTCAGAAAGGAGCTGAAGTAGATGAGAATTCTTTTGGAAAGTTTTATGAAGTTTAATCAAATGGTGCCAAAGTAAGAAGCAAACCAAAAAATAATGTTACTATCTACTCAGTGATGATGATGGATATAGTGAGAAATGGCCCACATTTTAACATGGTACCTAATGTTTGCATGTTTGAATTTGCTGGCTTTAGGATTCTGTGCATTTTGTCACTACTAAACAGTAACAAAGTGCCTGTGTTTCTCCCCAAAGCATATGCTGTATATTGGTGCTATCTATTTGGCCTATTTAACTTCTCAATTCATGCATTGTAAATCCCACCTATAGTATGGAAAGTTAAAAATTAAATGTAGAATGCTGATATTAATCTGTGCCCTGACTAGGCTGGAGTTTAAATGCAGTACAGTGACAGATGGCAGAGAAAAATGCCTTTGCCAGCCAGGAATAGCCTATTTTAATATATTCATAACTCACCCCTAACTTTACATTGTAGGACCACGTAGATAAGTGTGTCCAACCACCTGGGGATAGCCAAACAACCCAGTTATCATCACTGCAGGGTCTAGACCTTGTCTAGGCCCTGCAGGCACCTCTCTATGGGCTGCCAAGCCCAGTGCAGATAACTTGCAAAATGGCGGTTGGCTGCAATGTTTGGTCTATGAACAGATAATTAGGTTTTTTTTAAGTATCATTTATTATTGGAAATTCAGATATTCCAACATGTTTTATCTCATTTTAAACACAAGGAAGCTTCCTTTTGGACTCCTTACATGGTCCTGTGGTGGCATGTGCCTTTTGTTTTCCTGTTTTTAGATCTCATGGGCAGAGTCAGGTAATAGAGGCTGAATAATGTTCTCGTATGTTGCGGCCAACAACTCAGATTGTTCCCGTAGAGAGAGTCTTTCTCCACATCCATGCTACCAATCAATCAGAAACAAATATTTTTGATTTTGTGACCACAAAGGTAAGTGGGCATCAGATAGCTCAAACTTTTAATCCCTTTATGCTCTCCCCGAGCACTTTTTAAAATGTGATCATTTAAAAACAACAGAACAGATTTACAGCAAATAAAAAAGAGAATGTTTTCTGAGTATGACATAAAGACCCGTAAGCCAGACTCAATTTTTGCCTATTAAGTTAGCATATCTACATTTGGCCAATATACCATATATCCTTATCCTTTGTGGAGCTCGTGAACGTGTCAAATCATCAAAAAAATCACCGAGGGGGACCTACGTCTGCTATAAGTTTCCTGATATTTACTTTTCAAGTTTGGACAGTGAATGTTTAAAATAAATGTGTAGTCTGAGTTGACATACTTTTGTCATACTGGTTCATACTGATTATGCCTTGAACTAAGTGGAAAGTCCCCTAATGTAGGGTAACTGTCACTAACAATCTTTTAAAAACCCTATAAAGTGGCAACTGATTCAGAGAGGTCTTTGCTCCAGGTTATCATAAGAGGTCTGCCAGACTGCTGTACTGCCACAGCATAGATTTTCCAATGCTGAGGTCTAATATTGAGCCAATACCAAGAGGAGAGGAGCTGAGCCTAGCTAATGTGTGTTTCTATTTCAAGGGAACACTCTCTTCCTGCCGACCTGCTGAAGTCTCATAACCACAGCTTCTCTGCTGTGAGCTCGTAGGCACTGTGCTGATTTCCAAGAAATCCTAGAGGCAAGTTAGCTACTCCATGCTTTACTAGTTTAGAGCATAGAAGCAGCCTTTAGGGTATTAGGTTTCAAAAGACAAACCAATCATGTTAGAAACGTTCATGCTATTCAATCAGTTAGTGTTACAACAAACAATTGATGGACGGAATGCTGACAATGCAGACATTCTCCCCCAGTCAAGAGATCTGGGTTAAATCCATCGTTCTTTTGCCCACTACACCACCCCAGTTTAGACATGGCCATATGCAAATCAGTCTTGACCCTGTGCCTCATGGGAACAGTCCAGCACGAACTGCCAAGCCATGTCTTCCCTGGACCGGAATCAAGCATCCTAGGACCGGTTTCTGGCTATCAGCCGTCATCAGCCAGGATAGCTTGACTCCAGTGGCGTAGTGAGCACGGGTCCCACGTCTGGGAATACCCATCCCACTTAGGGCGAAAAGCGTTACAACAAACAATTGATGGACGGAATGCTGACAATGCAGACATTCTCCCCCAGTCAAGAGATCTGGGTTGAATCCATCGTTCTTTTGCCCACTACACCACCCCAGTTTAGACATGGCCATATGCAAATCAGTCTTGACCCTGTGCCTCATGGGAACAGTCCAGCCCGAACTGCCAAGCCATGTCTTCCCTGGACCGGAATCAAGCATCCTAGGACCGGTTTCTGGCTATCAGCCGTCATCAGCCAGGATAGCTTGACTCCAGTGGCGTAGTGAGCACGGGTCCCACGTCTGGGAATACCCATCCCACTTAGGGCGAAAAGCGTTACAACAAACAATTGATGGACGGAAGGCTGACAATGCAGACATTCTCCCCCAGTCAAGAGATCTGGGTTAAATCCATCGTTCTTTTGCCCACTACACCACCGCAGTTTAGACATGGCCATATGCAAATCAGTCTTGACCCTGTGCCTCATGGGAACAGTCCAGCCCGAACTGTTAGTGACATGCCTCAGTACTGGTCTAATTATATTCTGTGTGGTTATTACTCATTTTAAGAAGTGGATGGCTGACAGGGGTGTGAGACCTGGTCAAGCAGTAACCAAATCCTTTGTCAGGATGTGGCAAAAGCTAACCCTAAATTAACATGTGCTCAACCCTGTGGTAGCCTGGCATTGACCAATCAGGCTTAACTTAGAGTCAATGTGTAAGGTATTTGTGCAGCACATCAAACAGTAAGAAAGTAAAACATACCACAAAAAAAGGATCCCACATAAATCTATTTAATAAACAATACAAAAACACCAAAATCCAATCAGTAAAACTGTAGATATGCAATTTTACATATTTTACTGACAATACCGCAAAAAAGCACAAAGCAGCAACTGTGGATATCTGGTCACACCCTACCAGGATAAAGTCACAAACTCAACTGACCACGACAAAGAACAATCAAGCTATAGTGACCCAGGTAGGCCCGCTGAACAAATTCATATCCTGGTTTGTGAAGTTTTGCAAGGATCTGCGTCAAAGTTGCATCACTCTACCAAAGCATTGCATTGGTTCCAAGGTGCCTCAAGGTTATAATGAGAGGTCCTGTATCATCATTGAGGAAACTGTTGACGAGGGCTTGTATTGCGCAGTCAGGAGGTTGGATATCCTCCAAGGAGCTGCGAGGCTGCACTGCGGAATCCAGCATTGTCGATGAGGCTTCCATCGACAAGGGATGTGAGGGCATGCACGGAGGATGTGTTACATGTGGTGCACATTTCTGTTTGTGTTTTTTATGATGTTTTTGTACTTTGTTTTTTGTTTGGCTTTCCTTCTCTCCTTTTACTCCTGTCCCTTCCATTTCTACAAAGGCAGAGGCAGGTGCAGCAGCGCAAGTGCCTGCTGCACCCGGTGTTGGTGCCGCCAACTTGAAGGGGTGCAGCCCTGCCCCATTTTCAAAAAGGCATTGGTGGCTGCACTAAACGTTTAGGTACAGCATCACCTTCCCTGTCTGTTGGCAGCAGGCCCGTAATGGGTTACACCCTGAGGGAGCATCAGCTTCTCTGGGGGAGAGTGCTGTGGTGTATGTGCCCAAGCCCAGGTGTGCAGCACAGACAGCAGCAGCTGACATGCTGCTGGGCTGACATCATGGACATGGGGCGGGACCTGATCGAGCTGCTAGGTGTCGAGGTTGCGGTCCTTGGTAAATAATCTTTTTTTGTTTTAAAAAAATTCTAATTTTATTTTCAAATAGCATGCCCCCAATCACAGGTAAGTTAAGTTTGTGTGATGAGATTCACTATATATATATATATATATATATATATATATATATATATATATATATATATATATATATATATATATATATATATATATATATATATATATATATATATATATATATATACATATATATATATATGAACCAGATTTAAATAACATGTGGTTGATATTTTAAATTGGTGGTTTTAAATTCTTTTTTAAAACATAATATTTCTGTTTTAAATATTTATTACCGTAAATATTGCTTTTATCACTATAAGATGGTAGATGACATTTATTCTATTACCGTCTAGTTTTATTTAGCATTATTTATTTAAACTGTAAACATGTTCGCCTATTACATTTAAATTTGCGGATGTTTTCTATATCTTTGCCTTGTGATGAAGGAAAAAAACTTGCACTGTCACTTTAAATTTTGGGAAACACTCCACCAGCGCGTCATGTGATCAAGGGCACGGAGTTGCCCGAAACGCGTCATGGCGGTGGTGCAGGGCGTCTTAACACAATAAATCAAGAAATTGCACCAAAACTGGGTCTGTGATCGTCATTTTGATGTGAAGAACACTCGGACGAAAATCAAGCATATATATATATATATATATATATATATATATATATATATATTGACAAAGGCCTCTCCTTGTGTTTGGGATTGAGGGCGACCTGCGCTAATAAATAAATGCCGAATCCAGAACCACTTCGTGTCCATGCCTGCTTTCCATGGAGTTTCTGTGGGAGTTGGTTGTTTTGGTTTATATATATATATATATATATATATATATATATATATATATATATATATATATATATATATATATATATATATATATATATTACCTACTGGCGGTCGCCAGTAGGTAGTTATAGTTAGGACCCTGTTTCCATAGGAAATCCGCAACATTCTATTTTGAATAACTTTGGCGCCGGTCGACGAATCCTCGCGAATTTCTCAAAATAGGTGGGGCGCTACGCTCCGCTCCTACCCTGAAAGTCTCGGGGGGATTCGTCAAGCGGGGGCTGAGATAAAAGGGGGGTCCCAAAACGCGTTTTTCCCATGCATTTTTCCATAGGACCTTTAGACAGGGCTACAGCCCGAACGGCTGAACAGAATTACTAGAAATTTGGCAGAGAGGTAGTCCTCAGGTCAAGGAAGTGCCTTTTGTAGGTTTGGTGTAAATCTGTTCAGTAGATTCTGAGAAAATAGCCTTTAAATCAATATATATATCTGAGCCAGCTTACGGTACGCTTACCGTAAGCTTACCGTACGCGTACGGTGGCGTGCGCGAGCGCGATTCTGATTGGCTGTTACATCTAAGTAAAGATTCGAATCGGTCGAAACCAGGAAGCGGCGGCCGCCATTTTCTCTCTCGCACTCTGAGGGGGGGGCTGTAAACAAAGGCAAAAAACATATAATGGGGCTGTTTAGACAGCGCCCATGCACATAGCCATGTTAGTTGAGTCCTCAAAGATCCCCCAAGGCCAAAAACGGTAAATTTTTATTTTTTGAAAATTTCGCCGATTACGCTTACCGTACGCGTACGGTGCGCTTACGCTAAAAATTTTAATTAAAAAAAAAAACACTCTGTGCATGGCATATTATTGTCATCACTTACAAATTAAATTTAACAGATTACCTATCACAAGGAAGCGCATAATATGTCCTCCATGTGCGCACGGTGCGTAACGTGGGTGCGCGTAGCGCACTGCGTGCCCACCTTGCGTGTACGGCACTAACTGCGTAAAGTGGGTGCGCGAAGCGCACCGCGTGCTCACTGTGCGCGCACGGTGCGCGAAGCGCACCGTGCGCGCACGGAACGAACTGCGTTAAGTGGGCGTGCACGCCACGAATGGCGTAAAGTAACTTAGCATTTAAAAAACCGTACAAATTCACTGAAAAAACCATAGGTTTCACACACGTTATAGTTAGGAATTAGCATTTAAAAAACCTTGCTAATTCAATGAAAAAACCATAGGTTTCACACATGTTATAGTTAGCTGGAAATTTTACTGATAAAAAACCAATGAAATTCCCCCGTTATAGTTACTGTAGGCAACTATAACTCACGCGACCGCAATCCTCTGCTGATGACATATGTGTCTTTATGAAAAAAAAATATTTGTAATATATGTATAGCTAAAATTTAATGGAAGAAGACATGGGCAAATAAGTGTCTAAATACAGTATTAGCATCAGCAGAGGATTGCGGTCGCGTGAGTTATAGTTGCCTACAGTAACTATAACGGGGGAATTTCATTGGTTTTTTATCAGTAAAATTTCCAGCTAACTATAACATGTGTGAAACCTATGGTTTTTTCATTGAATATATATATATATATATATATATATATATATATATATATATATATATATATATATATATATATTCACTTAAAAACCCATAGGTTTCACACAAGTTATAGTTAGCTGTACATTTCACTCGTAAAAAAACAATGAAATTACACGTTATAGTTAGATCAGGTAACTATAACTTGCGCGCCCACAATAAACTGCTGATGACGTCACATATTACATCACTTATGACATGGTCAGTGACATCACTCATGACATCAATTCAAGTTTTGGGGATTAACTTGGTTAATCTCGGTGCCACTCATAGGAAGGGCCACTTGTTGGATCCGATATTTTCGAACTCGGCCTGCCTTAAAGCTTTTCCAGCGCTGGCCCTGCCTTGGACTGACCATTTTTTGGTGTCTGCCCAGTGGCAGCTTGATATTCCAGTTACATCTGTTCCCAGGGTATACAAGGTGGAAAGAGCCTGGTCAAGACTTTCAGTTGATACCTGGGCGGCCCATCTGGAGACGTCCCGGCCCCCCCTCGGGTCCAATCCATTAGTCGCCGATGAGAGGCTAAACATCTGGCTGACCAACTCGCTTGATGTTCTTCTCCCCAAGAAGAAACAACTTTCTATGGGTAAAAGAGTGGGCTCGGCGCCCTGGTATACATTAGACTTGAGAACTTTGAGAAGGGGCTGCAAGAGACTGGAACGGTCTTGGAGAAAAGACTGGAGTGAGACAACCCGGAGAGAATATCGGGCGGCTCTTAGCACGTACAAATCTGCTATTCGGGTAGCTAAATCTGTATTCTTTGAGGAGAGAATAGGCTCGGCGGCCAACTCCTCAAAAGAGGCATTCAGGGTCATTAAAGAACTCCTAAAAGCTCCCGAACCTCAAGTCTTCCACGCTGACCCTCTTGGGAAATGTTCCGAACTTGCCTCCTTCTTTAAAACCAAAATTGATAACATTCTACTATCACTCCCTCGGTTGAGCGTGGAGAATTCCTCTGATAGTAATTTTGAGTCTCTGTCCAGGGTGCGGACAGCGGAGCTGGCCTCTTTCGGCCCTGTCAGTGTGGAAGAAGTTCTCGCAGTCTTGACGACCATGAAAAGTGGCTCCCCTAAAGATCCGGCACCTATGAAATATCTTAAGCAGGTAGCCTCTACCATCGGCGGCCCAGTGACGGATCTTATAAATTTATCTTTTGCCCATGGAGTGGTGCCCCCGAGTTGAAAGGGAGCTGTTGTCAAGGCTCTCTTGAAGAAGCCTAACTTGGATCCTGCAGACCTTGCCAGCTTTAGGCCTATCTCGTTGCTTCCTGGCATTAGTAAGGTAGCGGAGAAACTGGTGAATCGGCGTCTCTCGGGCTTCCTGGAGTCCAATTCCCTTCTGGGTGATTCTCAAACTGGTTTTCGCCCCGGTCAGGGGACCGATACTGCCCTGCTGGCAGTCGTGGAGAATGCCAGGAGCATTCTGGATACAGGGGGATCAGTGGCAGTGATCCTCCTCGACCTCAGTGCGGCATTTGACACTGTGGACCATCAAGTGCTTCTCCAACGACTGTCGGGGGTGGGGGTCTCCGGGCTGGCCCTGAAGTGGTTCTCTTCCTTTTTGGCTGGCCGTACGTTTGAGGTGTGGGAAGGCCATATGAAATCTTCATCGGTTCCTCTCCAGTGTGGTGTGCCACAGGGCTCTTCGTTGAGCCCTACTTTATTTAACATTTATATGGCCCCCCTGGAGAATGAGATACTGCCCCTGGGTGTCAAGATTATCAGCTATGCTGATGATACTCAGCTGGTGGTAGGCCTTCCCCAGTCATCTTACCATCCCGATCAGCTGCATACGTGTCTGGATAAGATCTACACGTGGATGTGTAGCTCAGCCCTCAAGCTTAACGGCTCCAAAACTGAATTGATGATATTGGGGAATTCCCCTCCTACCCTGTCTCCGGGTAGCTGGCCCAGTTGCCTGGGAGTGGCTCCCACCCCCAGACAGGAGATCAAGAGTTTGGGGGTGTGGTTGGAGCAGGACCTCACCTTTAAGACTCACGCTAAAAAGACCGCAGGCGTGTGTTTTGGTCTGCTCCGCTCAGCCAGGAAGATTCTACCTCTCCTCCCTGTGGTCTCTAGGAGGTTACTTGTTCAGGGGCTTATCATCTCCCGGCTGGACTTTAGTAATGTGCTGTTTCTGGGGGCCCCAGAGTCCACCCTAAACAAATTACAGCAGGTGCAGAACGCGGCCGCGAGGCTCCTGATGGATCTCCCCAGGCGTCAGTCTGCTCGACCTGCGCTGAAGGCGTTGCACTGGCTTCCCGTTAGGGAGAGGGTGAAATTTAAGGCACTCTGCATGGCCTATAAAATCTTGCAGGGGAAAGGCCCTCCCATCCTACGGGATATGGTGCAACCCTACAAAGCCTCTCGTTCCCTTCGATCGGACCATCAACATCTGCTGCAGGTCACGAGAGTAAGGAAGGCAAGATCTGGGGGCAGAAGATTCTCCTTCAATGTGGCCACTCTGTGGAACTCCCTTCCACTTTATTTACGCTTGGAATCAAGTTTCCTGCGTTTCCGCAAGTTGTTAAAAACTTACTTGTTTCCTGCCTAACTCCTAGTGCCTCATGTTATGACGTCTCTTTCTGGATGAGCGCGGGGATGCCCAAGGGTAACCAGGCGCGTTATAAAACTCATTAATAATAATAATAATAATAATAATCAATGATGACATCTGAAATGACACATTGTGCATTGCGGTCGCGCAAGTTATAGTTACCTGATCTAACTATAACGTGGAATTTCATTGTTTTTTTACGAGTGAAATGTACAGCTAACTATAACTTGTGTGAAACCTATGGTTTTTTAAGTGAATTTGCAAGGTTTTTTTTTTTTTTTGTTTTTTTTTTAAACCGTTTATTACAAAGTTCAAAGAATATACAAAGATGGGCCTACAACCTTCAGGCCGGCCGCTAGCAAACAAGAGGAGCATAAGATACACACAGTAGACCGCAGGCTGCGGCAAAGGGAAACGTACAGGAGTTAGCCGCGTTGATGGCCACACACCCGGACCCCACATGACGGTTTCTTTTTAACATGAATAACAACAAACAAAATCAAACCACAAGGCAACCCACGATTGAAAACAGCAGCATGTGCTCCCCTAGAAGAGGGACCCTACCAATCCATAGAAGTATCAAGGGGGGGGAGAAGGTCAGAACAGGGACTGGGTGGACTCAGTGCCCGGTACCGGAGAGCTAAACCGGCTAAGGGGACGGGGCAGGCGATGGATCGGGCAATAACGGCGGGGCACAGAGTCCCCCGCGGTAGGCGTTCCAGGGGCCCCATACTTTCACCCATGTCCCAGGCTTACCTCTCGCTACATACACCACCTTTTCCCGAAACATGCACCAGTCCATATTTTCCTTCCAGGCCGAAACAGTCGGGAACCTCTGGGAACCCCACAGTTGAGCAATATCACGCTTAGCCACCATATATCCCAGAGTCACCCACCACGTCTGTGGCGCCGAATAGTCAGTTGGTTCCCACACGTTCAACAGGCATCTCCTCGCTTCGGGCAGCAGCGGCACACGCGTAACCACCCGCAGGACCTCATGCACACCACGCCAGAATCGCTCCACCTCTGGGCATTCCCACAAAATATGAAGAAAGGTCCCCAAAGAAC
The DNA here is from genome assembly GCF_964204655.1 of Triturus cristatus. Classification (NCBI taxonomy): domain Eukaryota; kingdom Metazoa; phylum Chordata; class Amphibia; order Caudata; family Salamandridae; genus Triturus; species Triturus cristatus. The sequence continues at coordinate 905,589,871 of NC_140590.1, read as the reverse complement.
CACACCCACGTTTACACAACCCGTCCACAGCATAGCCCATACGCAATAGCCTTGGCCCCGTTATATAGACCCTATGGAGTATCTTGAGCTGGACGAAGCGAAGGCGGGCTGGTATGGCCACCTCTTTCGGGGAGGCCACCGCAGAGACCCAGTCCTCGTCGTCCAGCTCCAAGCCATCGGCAACCCAAGCCTCGCGAAGATCAAGCAGCAATCCCGCGCGGTCATTGATCAGTTTTTTATAGATTAACGAGATCGTGCTTTCCGGTACATGTCCGTCCAGCACTCTATCCTCCAGAGGGGAGTACTCCGGGATGGAGGCGACGTCCGGGAAGGCGGAGCATAGTGCATGACGGATCTGCATATACCGAAAGTACTCCCTGTCTTGCAACAAATTCCGTCTGCAGCATCCCGAACGTTTTGAATCCCCCCCCTCGTCCAGAGATCCCCCACCCTGCTGATGCCTATCATGTCCCACTTCTCGAAGCCCTTCGAGGTCCACAGGGAGCCCAACTGCTCAGATGCGTACAGTGGTGACGCCCGGGTCAAACGATCCTTCCACCCCATCGCTACATTAGCCGCGTGCCACACTCGTACCATGACACGCGTGGGGCCCGTCAGACGTGAGTCGAGCGAGCTGGAGTAGAGCGCTCGATTATAGTCACCACCCGGCAGTAGCATCTTATCCATTTCAAAGGCCGGGTTTAGGGCGGGCCCGTAGAGGCCGTGATTAATCGCAGCCAGCTGGGAGGCCCAATAATACCGTTTAATATCCGGGAGGGCAATCCCCCCGTCATACCACGGGAGCGTCAGCTTCGCCAGGGCGATACGCGGTCTCCCGTCCCAGAACAGGCGGCGTTGCAAACTGTCCACCTCACGGAAGTAGCGCGCCGGGACGAGGTCCATTGTATTCTGCAGAGCGTACAGGAAACGCGGCAGCGACATCATCTTAAACAATGCCGCCCGGCCGAGCGGCGAGAGCGGCAAACGCCGCCAACGCGCGACATCCTCTTTCAGGCGCTGGAGGGGGGGGGAGCAGGTTTCGATCATACCGGGCCTCCGCGTCCAGGGTGATGAAGATACCCAAGTACCTAAATCCCCGCGGGGCGATCTGGATAGGACAGCCCCGCGGAAGAATAGGAGCCTCCCCAGAGAGAACATACACGCACGATTTAGCCCAGTTGATGACAAGGCCGGAGTTACGACCAAATGATTGCAATACATCAACCAGTACTATCAGTGATTTACGTGGGGAAGCCAGGTACAGGAGAATATCGTCAGCGTATAGAGACACGCGGTCCTCATACTCGGGGGGTCCAGCGGAGACCACGAATAGAAGGTTCCCACCGCAGCCACTCCGCCAGGGGCTCCAAGGCAAGCGCAAAAATGAGCGGCGATATCGGGCAGCCCTGCCGCGTGCCCCTGCCCAACTCAAACGGAGCCGACACTCTACCGTTCACAACCACCTGCGCCAGTGGGCCAGAGTACAACAATTTAACCCAGCTGATAAACCCTGGGCCAAACCCAAATTTCGCGAGCGTCGCCCAAATATATGGCCATTCAAGTGTGTCAAACGCCATAGTGGCGTCCAAGGATGCCAAGATGGCCGGCTCCCGTATGAACGGGACACGTGCGAGAACCCCATGCAAACGCCGCAGGTTGAGAGCTGTGTTACGATGGGGAATGAAACCGGACTCGTCCTGGTGGACCAAGTCACACACCACGCCGACCAGCCGATTGGCCAAAACCTTGGCGAGAATTTTGGGCTCCGCATTCAATAACGAAATGGGTCGATAGGATGTGACCCGGTCCCGTGGCCTCCCCTCCTTGTGGATAACCACGATGGTAGCCAGACGCTGGTCTTGCGGGAGGGAACCCACCGAGTGGGCCGCAAGGAACATAGCACGGAGATGCGGCGCCAGCGTATCCGGTCGCAGCTTATACAACTCGATGGGAAGACCATTAGGACCCATGGCCTTGCCGGAAGCGACCGAGCGTATAGCGAGGGCAATTTCTTCGGAGGTTGGAGCGGCGTCCAACAACACTCTGTCCTCCTCCGAAAGGGAAGGCAGCGCGATATCTCTGAGCAGGGCATGGGAATCCTCTTCAGAGCGGGAAGACACGGGGGAATACACCCCACGGAAATAGTCCGCGAAGCAGGAGACAATTTCCTCCGGTTCAGTGACACACACACCATTCGTTTTCTCAATCAACGGGACAACTCGACTCGCTCTCTCTTTTTTATCCAGCCACGCAATCAGTTTACCAGCCTTATCACCCACATCATACAATCTCCCCTGTTGCTCTCTACTGAGGCCCCTGGCCGCCTCCGTGACGAGGGCCTTATAGGCCGCTTGCTTGAGCTGGCGAACATGTAATTTGTCATCCGTCACCCCACATTCTAGATCACCCTCCAACTCGGTTATCTCAGCTTCAACACGGGTCACCTCCTCCCGCTCGCGCCTCCGGGAGTGGGAAATAAGGGACAGGGCCTCTCCTCGGAGTACTGTCTTGAACGCCTCCCACAGTGAGACCGCCGATGACACAGACCCCACATTCTCGTCAAAATAGCGCTTAAGGGATTTAATCAGCTCTGCGCGAATGGTGGGGTCACGCAGGTACCAGGGGTTGATCGGAGCCACTCTACCCTCTCCCCTCGGCAAAATATCAAAGTGCAACAAGAGCGGGGAGTGGTCCGAAATACCCCGTGCCAAATGGCGCACCTCTCCCACCCTCCCCACATAAGCCGCTGGGACCAGGATATAATCTAGCCGTGAGAGACTACCATGAGCCCCTGAATGGAAGGTGTACTGTACCTGCGTGGGATGCTTTAAACGCCAACAATCCACCAGCCCCAGGGTATCCAAGAGGCCGGATAACCACGCTTGGGCCCGGGGGAGATCCCTAGGGGGGTGACGATCCACAGTTCCGGAAACTACAGCATTAAAATCCCCCCCCACCACCAGAATCCCCTCCGGAAGGCCAAGGAGGAGGCGCCCCAGGTCTGCAAAGGTGGTCGTCTGCAGCCCCGGTGGAACATATACTGACACAAAAACGACCACTCTGCCCTCCATTCTGCCCACCACAACCGCGTAACGTCCCCTATCGTCATGGCACACCTCATCAATCTCCAACGGGAGCGAGTTTTTAACCATAATGCCCACACCCCTTGAACCAGACGTGAAGCCCGAATGGGCCACAAGGCGGTAGCCCCGTCGATTCATAGCGCAAAAGGAGTTGCCAATAAGGTGCGTCTCCTGCAGAAAAACTATATCGGGCGAAATTCGCTTCAAGAACTGCAGGACCACACCTCGTTTTATCCTGTCCCCCAGTCCATTAACATTCCAGGACAACAAACTCAGTCCCCTACCCCCCATCATAAACAGAAGTCATCACTCGTCCCCCAGGGAGCACTGTAGAGGTAACACAATGATACGTTTGCCTTGTGGTGTAAAAGAACACCCCACCCCAACCCACCCACTCCAACAAAACTCCCCCCTCCCTGCACCCCTGCATGAGCCCGGACAGCCCCCCCAACTTGCAGTGTGCCTGTCGCCCCTATAGAATGAAACTAGCTAGACCCCCTAGAGGAGGAAAGAGTACCCCTTCTAGACCCCACACAACCTCCATGGGAGGGGAATGTACAAAGACAGACGCTCGATCGAAAGTAGCATCTTATTCGTCCAGAGTGAGGCCCAATATTGACCCCTCAGTCCCGATCCAGTGGGCCGTCTCCTCCCGCCGCCCCCCCCCCCCCCGCCATCTCGATCACGATCCCCAGACAGAGTGTCCAGCCAGTCCCCGGCCGCTTCGGGACGATCAAAAAAGTGCGTGCGACCATCCACCTCCACTCGCAGCTTGGCCGGGAAGAGCATGGCGTACTTTAAGTTCAGGTCCCGGAGTCGGCGTTGGACGCCCAGGAAGCTCAGTCTTTGCTTCTGGACCGCTTGGGTGAAATCAGGGTAGAAATTCACCTCCATATTTTCCAGCTTAACCGGCCCATGTAATCTGGAAGCTTGCAGGATAGCGTCTCTGTCCCGAAAGTTAAAAATCCGGGCAATGAGAGGTCGCGGAGGGGCTCCGACCTTCGGCCTTCCCCCGGGAACCCTGTGGGCCCTCTCCACAGCAAAAAATTTACTCAGTCCCCGAGGCTGGAGATGGGTAGCGATCAGGTCCTCCACAAAGAGATCCGCCGCCGCTTCCTCCCGTCCCTCGGGTACTCCGATGATTCGGATGTTATTCCGCCGGGCCCGACTCTCGGAATCCTCGAGGCGCCGATCCATAAGTGCGCTCGACTGACTTAGCCGGCGTACCTCCAGCTGTAGTGCCGCCACCTCAGTCGTAAGGCCCGATGCGGTTTGGGCCAAAGAATCAACTCGATCGTTGGTCTTGGAAAGATCGGCCCTCACCAGGCCAACGTCCACAAGGACCGCGTCGATCTTCTGTGCCAGGATGTCGAACCGCTGGCCCACCGAGGCCTTCATCTCGGAAATGGCGCCCATGATGTCGTGGAGAGTCAGATCCGTGGGCAAGTCCGGGGCATCAGAAGGGCCCTCAGGGGACTTGTGCGGTCCGCCGGGAGATCCCCTCTGGAGGGTGTAGCGGTCCATGCTGTTGGCCTGATGGACGGTGCCACGCCGGGTCGACTTGGTCTTTGACCGATCCCCATCTTGTTTCGTGGCCATCGCCGCTGATCCCACAATCGCACCAGCAACGCCGTAAAGGGCAGGCAATCAGGGCCACGAGCTCCGGGGGGGCCACCCCAGATCGGCGGGGTGGGCCACAGCAGGCAGGCAGGCAGGGTCCCCCAGCGAGGCCACACCAACACAAAGGGCTCCGCGATCCCACTTGCAGAGACGGTGAGAAAGCGAAAGTGCGGGGTACGCGACTCGCCAGGCCCGGCCCGCCGTTGTTGTTCACTTTGCCACTGGGTCACCCCCCAACGCAAATCCGGGGTTCGGCGAGAAGAAGGCCGCAAACTTCAATCGGTGCTCACTCCGGTACCCGGGGTCCGATTCGAGAACGGAAAACGGGTACCACCTCAGCTCAGGCTCACCAACACAGTCCCCTCAATCGAGGCAGGATGAATTCAGGATAAATGTAGGAGGTTGCGGAGGTCCTCGGGAGCCTCGCACCTACGCGGCCATCTTGGTTGCGCGCTAGGCTCCTCCCATGCAAGGTTTTTTAAATGCTAATTCCTAACTATAACGTGTGTGAAACCTATGGTTTTTTCAGTGAATATATGTATATATATGTATGTGTGTGTGTGTTAACTAAATAAACATATGTTAAAGTAACAATTTAGTTAGGTATATTCAGTGTGAACATTAATGATTTGAACTTAAAAAACCACAGAAATCCACTACTTATGCACTGCTGCTCATAACCTCATTTATGACATCCCTGATGACATCTCAAAGGACATCAGTGACATCAATGATGACATCATCCAATGAGTGTGCTCATTCGTTTTATCATTTAGCTTGTGGCAGATAACTACCATATTACTTTTCCACTTAATTTTGTATAGTTTGGGTCCCAATAATGGGTGTAAGTATTCAGAAAATGCACGTCCTCATAATGCACCATAGCTGTGTGGAGGTACTGAACACATTATAAATCTTTGTATTCAAGAGTAACTCTGAGTACAGGTGACTGTAGACTTGTATTGCACATAAGTGTTTTGGTACTGCAGAAAAGGTTTCCATCAGGGCAAAGATTGTACATACTACATACTAAGTATTGCAAGCAGCCTTGAGTTATTGCAAGGAATCATATCAGCATGACAATTTCTATTTAGCATAGAAGACTGTGCACCAGGTACCAACCTATGTACGTGTGCTTGTTTACCTTCAGAAGATGGGCTTTTACGTTTTCACCACAATACGAATGGTGCAGGTAGTAGAATGTTTAGCATATTCAGATCTTGGTATTTTTAGTGAATGCCTTTTTTGACAGCTGTCGCAGAGAGTGTGCACTGTTCTTAGTGCATATTTTTCAATGGGCTGTGGTGTTTTTCCTAGGAAAGATTAACATCATACTCAATGAGGATTTTCCATATATATGTGGTTGATGGTTAATGTGAACTATGCTACTTGTGAAGCCATAGCTAATTATACAGCAATATACAGGGAAACAAAGCTTGGATGATGTCAGTGATGTCATTAATGATTTAATTTGAGATATCATCAATGATGCCATAAGTGATGTCATAGAATATGTCATGAGTGATGTCATATGTGTCATAAGCAATGCATTGCGTAAGCACAAGTTATAGTTAGCGCTGCTAACTATAACTGGTGAATATCTGTGTTTTTTTTAGTTCAAAACATTAAAGGTCACACTGACAAATTCACCCGACTATAACATTACTTTAACCTTTGTTTTTTTCAGTGAACCTCTCAGATCGTTTACTTAAAAGTACATTAATTCTTATTGGGAGTTTATGCATGGTAGAATTACTTTATAATATATCTTGTGTTCTGACATTATTTTATTAAAATTATTTTTTTTGTAACAAAACAGGATATGGGTCAAGACATCTCACCAGCAATCTTTTTTTTGAGGTGTCATTACTCTCACAATGATGGGTGTGCATAGTAGGGTGTGTAGAGGGGCTGGTCCCTCTGTTGAGACCTCGCTGTGTAATGATAAGTGTGCTTAGTAGGGTGTGGGGAACAACTGGGCTATCCCTTCGGAGCTCTCCCTCAGATGACCAGTGTGCATAGAGGGCTGTAGGAAGGGACTGGCCTCTCTTTTCAGACCTCCCTCCCAGATGACAGATGTGCATTGTACAGTATGTGGAGTGACTGGCCTCTCTGCTGAAAACTCTCACTGTCATTATAGGTGTGCATAGTAGGGTGTGAGGAGGGAAGGACTGGGCTCTACAATCAGACTTCTCTCTCAGATGATGGGTGCGCATGGTAGAGTGTTTGGATGACCCTTAACTCTACTCACAACTATTTTCAAACCAATGAGCATAAATAGTAGAGTCTGATAAACATCATCTCCAGTAAGACCACCATTCGTTTTTTGCTGACTGGAACTGGTGATAACTGACTTTGACTGTCCCAGGGCCAGTGCTATGGTGAAAACACACACACTTTAGGGTGCACTATTTGTTAGGGTGCCCCTGTGATTGGCACCACCTACCCTATAAGTCCCCAGTACATAATAGGGCAGGGGAATTAAAACTATATTTAAGTCCGTAGTATATAATAGCCCATCATAGTCTAGCGGCCAACAGTTCTTTCTGCACTTGCATGTGTGCACTGCTGACTGCCTGAGGTAAGCAGCCCTGTGTTGCAGCACTTCTTTAAAATGTAAATTGTGACCAAATTTGACTTTGGTAGTAGGGGAACTTACAATTTGATGAACTACAATATTTTGACATATTAGGTATCCCCATAGTCTCCCCTAGGTCTCCCATGGGTAGGGGTCAAGCAGTTATAAGGAGGGCCCTTATAAACCTGGGGATAGAGACGTTGCCTATTTCCCTTCCTCCATTTGTAGTAAAGTGCTTCCCAAATTCGACTTTTGTGCTTTGAGCAGTGTGGAATGAGGATATACATTATTTTTGCATATTCTGGACCCCTAAAGTCTCCTCTAGGTGTAACAGGGATGTAGGGTATGTAACTATAAGCATAAGACTTAGGAGAATATGCTATTGTTGAATTTATTCTAAAATATACAGGAACTATGTTATAAGACTTTCTTGTCTGTAAGCCTAAATTCAGCCTTCCTACCCTCTTTCCTGATTGGCCAGAGTTAACAGGATTAGCCAGGCTGCTATGATGAACTGATAAGTTGCACCAAGGGGAAGAGGCTATCGGGTAGGAGAGGGTTCTGCTACAGAGGAAGGCCAGATCGGGTGGGGGTCGTAAAGCATGAGCTTCAAAGGAAGAATGGGAGAGGTAGAGAAGGCCAGGTCCATCTACTCTCATCCCCTCTGAATTAGGCCTGGGCAAAAATTTCGTTCCGTTCGCGGAAATTGCGATAATTTGACATTTTTGCGTTCCGCGGAGAGCGCGAAAATGTCAAAAATTCCGGTTTCCGCAGCTTGGCGATAATTTGTTTCTTGCTCGCGCTGTAAAATGATACATTCTCGCGCGCGCGCGATCGCCTTACCTGAATCCCTGCGTTCGCTGACAAGTTTTCTTGATCCGGTCGCGTTCTCCATGAGATGTTGTATTGTTTTTAGCCATTTGCGCTGTCTCGCGACAGTTCGCGCCCGCAGTGACGTCATGCGTCGCGCGATCACGTCTTTCTTCTCGCGATCATGCACCGCGAGAACAACTCAAAACAAGATGGCCGCGCCCGCAAGCAACCACATGGGTAAGTTGGCGACCCGCAACCATGCAGAAAATCTCGCGAACGTGCCGGAAAAAAACTTCCGCATCTTCGCGATATTTCTGCTTGTTTGCGATAATTTTAAACATTCTCGCGATAATTTGCGAAGGTTAATTCCGCAAATTCCGCCCACCCCTACTCTGAATCCAGTCAGATGGCAGGCCTCAGGAAGGAATCTGCAGTTGTTAGGGGGAGGAGAGCTAGGGAAATGAGCCATCCTGGGGGTTGGCTTAACTAGTTATTTCACCTCTGCTAAGACTTCAGCCATATTGAATTTTGGAGGAATAGTGCTTTCTGGGAGAACATCATGCCACACTTTGTAGGATGTGGTCATGCTATGGGGTGTTGTCCTGGACCTCATTACACAGGAGTGCCCTCCTGCTTGGCCCAGATAACACTGAATAAGTATATGAGAAGGGTAGAGACTAAGAGAAGAAGGATCCATGCTGGAACTTTAACTTTGCAATAACCAGGCCCTGCACTCTGACTGACTGCACCTGCTGCACAATCTAGAACTATTGCCCGTGGGCCTAATTTGCTTCACAAGGAATTACAAGTAAACTTCCTGCAAGCTACAGGTGCTGAGGAGCTCACCTGACCATCACCACCAAGTATCCCCAGCCTGGAGTGCGTCCCATTGATTTGTAAAGGTTTTGTCCAAGTGGATTGTGGGATCTGAAGTCCAAAACTTTCAAGGACCATTTTTGAGATTCCAGACCCATGTTTTGTGTTTTTGAAACTTTGGGACCCCCAGAGGAATTTCAGGAAGAAGTTCCAGATGTCTGGAGAACTTTGGAGCAACTTTGGAAAAAAGCTTCTGAGGGAGATAAACTCAACCGCGAGAGCCATGTTGGTGGCCTTCAACCATGAGCCAGCCTGCCCTTATGGTTCTACCCGCTGAAAAGCTCCAGAGGTCTGGCTTCCAGAGTTTAACCATTAGCTCCATAGAAAGCAAAGAGCTGAGCCCTTCACCGAACCCAGACTGGTGAAGAGCATCGAGTGACCTTGGATGAAAAAGCACCAGAACATTTTCTAAATCTAAAGGTAAAACTTATACCAAGGCCTACCGCGATGGATAGCCTAGCTCCATTGCAGTCGGCCAAGAAACTTTGACTTTGTCCCAGTCTAGCATGACCAGATGTCCCAGTAGGCACTATAGATTTCTATGTGCTCTATATTGCTAAATCTTTAACAATTCACATCTCTGGTTCCCTAGATTGTTTTTTTTTAGTTTAGGTGTCATTTTAAAGGTAAAAATATTTCGATTTTTATAAATTGGTATGATAGTTTTACTGTGTGCTGTGTCTTAATTATTTACTGAATTGGTGTTTTTAAATGCTTTACATACCTGTCTCATAAGTTAAGCGTGCCTGCTCACAGCCAAGTACCAAGTGTCGAGCATGGGAATAATTTCCTATTCTGAGCTCTAGACTGTGTTAGTGGTCTTATTGCCAGTGGTAGATGCACATTTACCACTTTTATTAACCCACTTACAAACAGTGATGAGGTGGCAAAATCCTGAGCAGAGAAAAGATTATGTGACAACATGCTGTAACTGTCACAGTACACTGTTCTTCAATTTCATATTTGCCAATGGATTTTTACCTAAAGCTTTTGGCAACTACTATTAGAACCATCTAACTTATGCGAGCTGTCTCTAAATGTCAGTAAAAAAAGATGACAGTTCCGTCCACAGCCACTTGACGGCACTATTGGCAGCTCAGCTCACAAAGGAATAGTGTCACATCCACAACACATTTAATTGCCAGCAATGTTATTGTGGAATCATTACTAAGTCATTTAATAATTCTCCTTGGATCACAGCGTGTGCTTCGCAGAATGATCTACTGCCTGCTCTGAATGTGTTCTGAAGTGCATCACAGATGCATTATGGTTCCACCAAGCTTCTCTAAATCTTTGTTTCCTTGTTTGCCTTGGCAGCAGCAGTACAGCTGGTCCTAAATCCCTCTGCCAATCCATTGCGCCATCCTGCAGCTTCATAAATTTATGTCCATTATTGAAAGGCTGCCTTGCTCGGGGAAGCGATTCACCGAAAATAAATGTTGCCCAAGTAGCCCTCGTATGCCTACAATTATAGCTGATGTATGTCGTATTTATGGGCAAGCGCGTCACTGTTTGTTTGGCACTAATCTTGCACTGTTGGCTGCTGATGTTGTACAGACCTGCAGTAGTAATTACGATAAATAATGCATTCCAGCTTCAGTGCTGCATCTGCATCACATCGCTAAGAAACAAGTTTCAGAGTCAGATGAGAAACTCCCTAAGTACTTTGTTTCCCTACATGAGACCTTGAGAGCTTGGAAAGGACAGTTTAGGGCAGAGGTTCCAAGACAGATCGCAGAACACCTGCATTTCCAATGCATCAATGCATGTTCCACGGCACCACATGTTGGTTTGAGGAACACCTTTGCTGCTGCCCGGAATCACAATGCAATAGTTTTTTCTGAGCAGAAATAGCCAAGATCTATTTTCATTTGGAATGCTAACTAGACTGTATGCAGGGGGAATGTTATATATTCATTTCATTTATCATTTAAAAGGCGGATAATCAGGAAGTCATTATGTGGCCTACTCCGGGCAGCTATTCGATTATAGCATAATTGAGCACTCTGTAATGTGGCCAAAGCTGACAGGTTATGAATGTATAATATCTTTTATGATTTTTTGCAAAGGCAAAATGGAAGGGGTTGTGTTTTCCATACATAAACCTCAAACTGTTGGAAGAAATACGTAGTAGTCCTCTGTGAAAGCAACAATTCCATTACGCTTGTGTATTGAATACTAAGGGGCAGATTTATGTTGGACTTGCGCCACTTTTACGCCGCCGTTGTGCCACATTTGTGACGCAGCGGCGGTGTAAACTCTGCGCCACGTTGAGCCCTATTTACATCGTGACGCATCTATGGAGATGCGTCACGGTGTAAAGCCCTGCGCCACATGAAACCTGCGTCAGGTTTCATGTGGGCATTTCTACGCAGGGGGGGGGTGTTCCGTCGCAGGAACGCCCCTGAAAAGTGACTCAGTGAAATCTACAAGATTTCACTGAGTCACTTTTCCAACGCTGCTGCGTCAAAACCCTGCGCCTGCTTGAAGCAGGCGTAAGGCTTGACGCACCACGTTACAGATAGGGCAAGTTGGAAGAGTTCTGGAGTTGTGTGTCGCACGCAACACTACTTCAGCACTGCGCCAACTTTACGCCCCAGATGCGGCACGCATCTGTTTATTCCTGCGCCATGATGCGTCGCATTGTAAATGCGGTGCATCATGGGTGGCGCAAGGGTAAACTTGCGTGCCACATCTTTCCTGGCGCATCCCTGCTGATTTTAAGAGATGCGCCAGGCAACATAAATCTGCCCCTAAGGGGCTTATTTACAAGCCCCTTGCGCCACTTTTGCGTCACTTTTCCCATGTTAAAAATGACGCAAAAGTGGCGCAAGGGGCTTGTTAATCTGCCCCTAATTTCATAGAGCAGTTTCTGCTTTGACTGATTTGTGCTGCAGAGGATAGACTGGAAGTTCAAAGTTAAATGTCGCAGTACAATAACTTCGAAGAAGTATATACATGTAATACATTATATAATTCCTTTCACAGTTTCAAACATGACCGAGGCTTCCAGGACACCAGTAAGACTGCTTTTGTACTGTAAGAAAGCCCTTTTTATTGCTCTTACGATGAGAGTCCATGAAATAAATCTAGCTCACATTTTACATCGAATTTCTAGGAACTTTACCTGACAAGGTAGAACACAATTGCAATGAAAAACGAACTCGCGTTCTGTTTATTTTAATAGTTCATTGTGCTTGTTTTGTGTGACTACACCAACATTCATTGCCAAAGGACACATTTTATGTTTCTATAATTCAGTTGCTGCAAATGTCTTGTCAACAAATAAATCATATAGCAGCATATTCGTACTGCAAACTGGCGTTTTCTGGGTATGAAGCTCCGTAGAAGGTAAATGTATTTTGTCGCAAGAAAGTAAATCCTGCAATGGGGCCTTGTAGATGTAGGAAAGCAATGCTCTGCATACGTAGGAATCGGAATTTCATTTAGGTGTTCATTACATGATACATGGGGGCATATTAACAAGCCAGGCGATACAATCATCGCCGCTTTAGCGGCAGAAAACTGCCGCTAGAACGGCGATAATGGGCTTGATAATATGCTCTATGGAATTCCAATTGAAGCCCATGTTAGATGTGAATGACGTCTAACATGGTCTTCAATTGGAATTCCATAGAGCATATTATCAAGCCCATTATCGCCGTTTTCGCGGCAGTTTTCTGCCGCGAAAGCGGCGATAATTTTATCTCCTGGCTTGTTAATATGCCCCTCGGTTAGGGGCTGGGAATTCCAACATTTAGGAATCATAGATACTGCGAAAACGGATAATTCACAGGCACAGGATTTCCTCGCGATCATGAGTGTGGGAGCTGGGAATGCATAAAAACTGTGAAAACTGGTATTTCTGCACCAATTTCCTAGTTTTGAGCCGAGTTACTTGCAGCTTTCACACCCTTGCATTTTTCCAGGTTTTCCTAGAATAAAATATATAAATATATACATTGTAAAGATGTTTGTCCCCTCCACCTGTACAGTTAGGCCATTCCTTTCAGATCTGCTTTTGCCTTTTTGTCAGATAAAGTGAGCCTCGCTCCAAAGAGTTCCCACATTCTGCAGAACTAGTATGATTGGGGATATCCTTGGTGTTCTCTGAGATTATGGAGACCCACAAACGATCCCATTAACATGTAGTTTTGAAGAATAGCCTCCTCCACCTCATTGCACAGGCTTTGGCTATTTGCAGCTGCTGCATCCAAGGGTGATTACCGTGGTCTGTTGAAAAGGTGATGGCCATTATTTTCATTGGATTTGTAAATTCGATTCCCAAAAAACTGATGGAGATCACCTTGGGCATGCAAGTTGTTTGACCTACCAGGTGATTGTGAACATGTTATTAGTAAAAACATTAAATGAAATATGAATGATGGCTGCTCCTGGAAGAGAAGGAACAGGGAGTCACATCCCACGCCTCAATTTTCTCTCCAAGATCTTTTTTTCTGTGATTGTGACTGGTGGAAAGATATATTTTCCTAGGAGAACTTGCTCCAAAAACTGTATTTGCTTGTTGTTAGGGTGGCACCACACCCAATATGCATTCTATAGACACGGCAAGTCACGAATTGTCATGCAAATGCTGTCCATCAATTCAGGACTTTTTGTAGAAGCTAACCCGCAAGACCAACTAATTGGAAACTTGCATTAACACAGATATGTGTGATATTAGTACGGTGTTTCCTGAACATGGACCTCTTCCATTATCACAAGGTAAATGATGTTTGATGCCCAGCTGTGGCTCTGCTCACATGACATACTGCTGCTGCTCCTGACCTTGCCTGTAGAAATGACCGAGCAAGTTCACGGAGAGCTGAGTAGGGACACACAGTCCCAAGAATCCCTCCTTGGTCCCAACAAAAGTCTGTCGGAGGGCAGCTCAAAACTAGCTATATACTAGTGCACAGGGGCTGGGAGGTGACTCTGTCTGCAAGCCTCTCCCTCCCTGTACCACGCTTTACTTGGTGCTTTGCTAATCACATTGGGTTTTGCCTACTCGCCATTTCATGTTACCCACCAGACGTTACATGGCTAGATGTGAGCATTTACCAATCATCACCTAAATGGCCTGGCTGTCAGAAGAAATGTTCCTGAGTGACACATCAGGGTCCTCTAACAATGTCCTGTTGTATTTAGCTTTGGCTAAGTTCTAAGTCGGCCGATATGCTATTCATACCCAGATTGATCAAATAGTGTTGGGTGGTCCTAGTGCATGGTCGTTCCCATGAGCATGCATACAGATTTGCCCTGGAGGTCAGACTATGGTTTGCCCTGGGGTCAAGATCTGTAGCTATGTATGCAGAGCAATTGAGTCCGAGTGGCTGTTATGCCCAGATCAATATATTTTCATAAATCTACATACTAGCAAACATTGGGGCAGATTTATGACGACTGGTGCATCCCTGCATACCACTTTTAGGAGGCGTTCCTGCGCCGGAACGACCCCCCCCCTGTGCAGGTACGCCCACATGTGGCGCAAGCTTTACAACGTAACGCATCTCCCTAGATGCGTCACGTTGTAAATGGGGCGCAACATGGCGCAGGGTTTACGCCGCCGCTGCGTCACAAAAGTGACGCAACGGCGCCGTAAAAGTGGCGCAAGTCCGATATAAATCTGCCCCACTAAGGGGCAGATTTATGACGACTGGCGCATCCCTGCATATCAGCAGGGATGCGCCAGTTATTGTGCGCCACAGCTCCGCCACCATGGATGTGCCGCATTTACAATGCGGCGCACCATGGGGCAAAAACGGCACAGATGCGTGACGCATCTGTGCCGTAAAAGTGGCGCATTGCTGGAGTTGCGCCGCAAGCGCGACGCAGCTCCAGCAATGCTCTGGGGGGCCCTATGGTTACAATGCTGCGTCAATCCTTACGCCTGCTTCAAGCAGGCGCAGGGTTTTGATGCAGCATGGGCTCAAAAGTGACTGAGTGAAATCTTGTAGATTTCACTCAGCCACTTTTAGGAGGCGTTCCTGCGCCGGAACGCCCCCCCCCCCCTGTGCAGGTACGCCCACATGTGGCGCAAGCTTTACAACGTGACGCATCTCCCTAGATGCGTCACGTTGTAAATGGGGCGCAACATGGCGCAGGGTTTACGCCGCCGCTGCGTCACAAAAGTGACGCAACGGCGGCGTAAAAGTGGCGCAAGTCCGATATAAATCTGCCCCTAAGTTTAAAATGGGTGATAGCCTTATTTCTCAGTTCTATAACTTTTGACTATGAAGGTTGAGACAGTGGATTTCATGGTGTTGAGTTTGTATGTTCCACACCTAGCGGTTGGAGTATTTGCAATACGTGTAGCCACAAAAGGTTCAGTGGTCAAACATAGAGCCTAAAATAGTTTGCAGTGGGATGGCAATCTTCCTATTTGTATTATAAACAACACTGTTTTCACAACCAGAAAGCAATCACTAAAGATATACATTTGTGCAAATTTGATGCCTAAGCAACAGCATTTCATTTTTTGTCAGAAAGGAGTTTAAAATAATTTGGAAAGGGACAGCCCATACCAGCTTAATGAACATACCCTGGTGAGGATTAATCACAAGTCTCAGTGAAATCCTGCTCAAACCCTCATATCTGTGGCACAAGTGCTGGAGCAGGGTTTTTACTTTAAAACCAAATACCTGTTTCATTTTCGTATGTCATTATTAAAAGTACTACTGATTAATTAGTAATTACTAAAGATTTGTGGAGTCTTGTCCAACCAACCTTATTAACAGAAGAATTACACGTGGGAATGCAATTGCATGGCTAAAATAATAAGTGAACTAAGTTGGTGAGCAAATTGACAGAATAGATGTTGCTTATGTGATGTTATTGTGTTTTGCGCTTATAATTAATATGCATTAATGGCTTTTGATGTCCCAAATGGCTAGATAAATACATACACATAAGGGTATTAGCAGGGGAATAACACTGTATAATCATTTCCATGTAGTAATTATGATTTTGTGTTTTCTTCGCTTAAGTTGACCATTGTGGCCTGCTGTAAAATGGCCACCACCCGCAGCCTGCATTCGAGTAGATGAAAATATGAAAAGAGGCTTTGCGCTGACTGCGACCCTGTCCTCTGATTGAACTGAAAAGCCATGAACATGATGACAAATCTGGGAGTGATGCCAGATGCCCCTGAACGTGAAGAATTGTTGCAAATCAAAAATCCGACCTGATGAACTTATAATGGTCCCATGGATGAGATACATTTTATCCTAAAGAGACATCCGTAGAAGTAACAAATTAGTTATGGACTTCTAATTTCTATTCATAATTTGAAACTATCAATACGTGAGAAAATTCATCATTGTAACCTAATGTACCAAGACAACATAATTTCCGCCAATCGACTGTTTTGAAAGATATGTTTGCAACATTTGGAATGTAAATTTGGTATAAATATTAGTAGACTAGAGAGGTCTAGTGCCACTTCTTCCCGAACCAATGATCAGAGGTCCCGATGCTGACAGAGAGGACGGTGACTCTACATGGCGGCTAGAAAACTTTAACTATTTTGCTGAGGACCGGTTCTGACTTAGAAAACGACTTTTAGCCAGAATAGGTAAATATGGGAAACATGATTTTGCATTTAAATTGGCTTTTCTTACAATTTTAGATAAACAATATTCTGTTTGAATTACTGTGTCGGGTGGTTATTTCATTGTCATGTATATTGAATATTTAGAGTGTTAAGTTGTTTCACCAAATCTATAGCAACTAGTTGATGCCATTGACCTCAGGGTACATGCAGATTGGTTAAGTACTGGAAAAGTGTTTTCCCTTATACATGGCACGGATAGAGTGGTAGGATGAATGTTGGTGTTATGGGCCCCACCAGCGTGTGATGTGTGTGTGCGCGTGTGACTGTGAAATCACTCCGTCCGTGGAAGTAGAGGGGATTCGGAAGCTCCGATCTGCACCAGTTTCTTGGTAGCAGAATGATGGTTAACTATTGTCTTGATCTGGTGAATTTGCGTGTATATAAGCTTATTGATTATTGATTGATATTGATATATGTACTAACACTATATGTTGAAGTCGTATTGAGTTTTATGTAGTGTGTACGGCTTCTAGGACGTAGGAAGTCGGTGACAGTTCCGTAGTAGGGCAGAGGGAAGCGCTGCTCTCGGAAGAGGCGGGATTGTTGGCCCTGTATGAAGACATGGGAAAACGTGTGACAATTGAAGTTGCGCGTCCCATTGTCTGGGTTCGATGAGGTAGCATCGCCGTGAGTTGCCATTAGAGACGTATTTTCTGTGTGAAAGAAGTGTATATGAAAGCGAAGGTTACCTGTGAAGTTCTGGTCTTAGGTATCAGGGATCCTTATGGCATTCCGATAACACAGACAGAGCAGAGGTAAGCGCTGTTTTGTTAACGTGTGATATAATTCTGTAGTGGGACAGACTGTTCGCTGTTCTCGGAAAAGACAGGATTCTGTGTGAATGTACTACATTTTCTGGTGTGAAAGTGCGTGAATGAGAAGGCATTCTGGTTAATTGTGAAACTCATAGGAGCATTCCGGAGAAAACAGTTAATTGGTGCTTGCTTGAAGGGTAGAGTAGAGTGATGTGCTACTTTATCAACGGAAGTAACGATTCCATAGTAGGGCAGAGGTAAGCGCTGCTCTCGGGAAAGGCGGAATTCTCGTGGGAAATTTATTTTACTGTTCTGTGGCTAGCGAAGCAGACAATGGAGATGTTTGTATGTTGTAACTAACAGACTCGTAGAAGTTGAAACAAAGTCTACCGAGTAGTTTTGTAAAGGAGGGGTAGACGAGAGAGACAGGAGACAAGAGCAGAAGCTGCTGCAGCGACTGCTGATGTCAGGAAGACCGCGCTGTGATTGGACAGTGGGTTAGAACGGTGGAAGCATGGTGATTGGTGTGCTAGTGTACACCGCGCAAGGATTGGGAGACATACAGGGTGACGTAGATGCTCCAGGATTGGTGCGTTGGTGTGAGTCGCGCTGGGATTCGTGGACTGAGTCAGTGACGTAGACGCTCCAGGATTGGTGCGCTAGTGTGAGTCGCGCTGCAATTGGACAGGAGATTGTACAGTGGTAGAAAAGACTGAAGGGTTGCGGAAAATAAGAAAATGTATTACCACGCTGAGGAAAAGAAAAAGAAATCCTTGTTTAGTAAGGTTAAGAACTGGTTTGACAAGGATAAGGATATTGTGACTAGGGAAGGACAGTTACTTCCTCCGATAAGAACCCCCGCATCCTTCATGGTTGCGAAATATGGGTATCATACCTGTATTTGGTTAGACAACTGGGCAAAGTATACCAAAGAGGATGGAGTTTTAGCTTTCCCGGAACATGGCTCATTTAATCTGGCCATACTGAGAAACTTACGGGAGAGGATGATGAGTCTAGAGCCTCGGCCTAGGCCGACGCAGTTTGAGGCATTGACTGAATGGGAAGATGAAATGCATGAGCGAGAAAAGCAGAGGAGTGGAGGAAACTACAGGTATATGTTCGGGCGAAAGTATGATCGCGAAACTCATCATGACCGGATGAGAAGATGGCGAGATGCCAGTATGACTGAGGGATTATATCCTGTAAGAACTGCAGAGGAGACAGAAGGGAAAAAGTGTACAGAGAAAGAACAGAATGTAGAAACAAGGAGGTATGGGGCGAATGAGTCTGATGATGATGTCTTAGATGACATGTTCTACAAAAGACCACCCCCGTATAGACGAGAACCAGAGGTAGGAACATCAGTTACCCCAATGAGAGACACCCTGCGGATTATAAAGACAGAAGCCATGACCCCTGAATTGAAAAGCAGTAGTTCGCTTGCAGAGAGAGAGAGAGAAAGGGAAAATGAAATTGAGGATGAAAAGACCAGAGCTAGCAAGAACCACATTTGAATTGACAGAGAAAATCAGAGAACTGACTAAAAATCTTGAAGCAGTTACGGTGCCTGTAACAATAGGTCCGGTTATGCCTGTTTCCGAGAAGCAGAGGATTGGTGAAGGTGGTTTGACAGTTCCATATGTAGGCAACAGATTGATTGTTCCTCCAGAGCAGACAGAAATGAGAACGGGAGAAAATCAGTGGAGATCAGGAGAAAATCAGTGGAGACATACCATATGTGGAGGAGAGTTGAATGTGCAGACTAACTCAGGTTTGAATTCCGGTTGTGTTAAAGGGAACAGAATGATTGGAGGATCGATCTTAGAACCACAAAGAGTGACAGAACCAGTGGGTGCAGAAAAATCCACGGGGATAACTGCTGAAGATTTGAATGATTGGCTGAAAGTTTTGCAGAGGAAAGAAAAGGAATCCCAGGGAATTGATGTAGCTAGACTACATATGGAAATGGAGGAGCTGATTGTAGGAACAATTCCTACAGAAGCGTTGAAAAATTATCAGGAGGGGGAAATACTATTTTTATGCAAAAGCATCACTTGGAGAGCAAAGAACATACATGCCAGGTTGAAAGGAATGGCCAGTGAAATGGGAATTGATATGGACAAGGTAAAAGCTTTACAAAAGCCTTACCGAGTGGATTTTACAGATAAGGACATCGAGAATCTGAATAATGCAGGCCGAACAGGGCAGATTAAGGAGATGATTGCTTTGCTGCGAAAATGGGGAGATGTGGAGAGATGGAAAGATAGATGGTATAGAAAACGAGAAGATGCAGCAGACAGAACTTACTCAACATTCCCTATGAAAGAAAAGGAGAAAACAGTGACAGCCTATCCCATGAGGGAGATTCCAGGAGGAGGGTATGTACATGTCCCATGGACCAGACAAGATATTTTGGAATTTACGAATGATTTCCCTCGACTGAGAGAGAAGCCCGTCGAGTGGTATAGACAGGTTGACAGATTTGTGAAGTTGTCAAAAGTGCTGTGGATCGACCTGAATAGTCTGTTTGATATAATTGTACCAGCAGACTTGTGGGCAGAATGTAAAATAGTCATAGACTGGCCCACTAAAGAATACCCAAGAGATCCAAAGACAGGAGCTCCAGACCCGGAGGTCATGAAAAAGTATGAGCAGGTTATGGCTTTCCTGAAAAATAAGGTACCCCCAAGGAAACAGACTGGGTTAAAATAGATCGAACACATCAAGAAGTGAAAGAATCAGTCCATGCTTACTATGAAAGACTAATACTGGCTTTCAAACAGTTCAGTGGAGATGAACATCTGGGTGACAAGGATCTGAGCCATTTTGTATATAGATTTGTGTATGGCTTGCGACCTGAAATCAGTGAAATGATAAGGCAGCATACCGTAGACTGGCAGAGCAAAAAGATTGATGAGATCCTGAGACATGCAAAATACTTCAGTGATGAGATTGAGGCAAAGCAAAGAAAACTGAAAGAAAAGGCAATGTGGGCACAGGTGAAAGTTGCAGAAAGACAGGAAGCTCAGTTGGTTGAACAAGCAAATAACCCAGGAAATAAACTCAGATTTGGCCCAGGAAAAGGGAAATGCAATATTGAGGAAGCAAAGAAAAGGTTTCCCTGCCACAACTGTGGAAAATTAGGGCACTGGAAATCCGAGTGTAAGAATCCACCGTCTACTAACGATGACAATCCATCATTGAATTCACAGGTACAGAGTGAGGGGTGTGGTCAGCAGCAGCAAGAGCAGAAGGCTGTTAAGCAGCAGAATCAGGTGCCAAAACTGCCCTTGCCACAAAGCAGAGGATCCCAGAAGTACAGCCAGGATTCGGGGTTCTACGATGAAGAACAGGTAAACAAGCCAAAACGCGCAAGCACTGTATCACAATATTGGCTAAGGAATGAGGGAAGTGATTCTGAGGGAGACTTTTGACGGTACCGAAGAGAGGAGGAAGGGTGCGTACTTGGCGCAACTCTAGAAATAGACCAGGCAGGACCTTTTGTAGATGGAAAAATCAATGGTGAAAGTGTTACTTTTCTAGTTGACACAGGAGCTACGAGATCAACTGTCAGGTCAGCTGATATAAAGAATCTTCCTCTCTCGGATGAAGCAATCCAAGTAGTTGGGGTGTCCAACAGACAGATCAAAACTCATCTTACTGAACCAGTAAGGGTTAGAATAGGGAAATTCTCAGACATGCACCGATTCGTGGTGTGTGACACTAGTCCTGTGAACTTGTTAGGCAGGGATTTGCTGTGCAAGATGAATTGCACTATTTTCTGTACCCCAGATGGAATAACCTTTGAGACACCAGATGAGGATGTCCTATACAGAATGACTCTAGATAACAGGGAAAGTGAGGCTATGGGAACGTATTCTGTGTTCAATCCGGATGGATTACCCCCAGAATTAAAACAGACAGTAAAAGCAGCAGTTTGGGATTTTACTGGAGAAGACGTAGGCCTGATGAGAAATGTAGATCCAGTAAAAATTACTGTAAAAGATGGAATAGTTTACCCAAACATCCCACAATACAGACTGACACCTGAGATAATTGAAGGAATAACACCCATAATTGAGAAAATGATCCAGCAGGGGGTGTTAAGGGAAATATTGAGCAGCCCATGTAATTCACCTATAATGGGACTGAAGAAACCCAATGGAAAGTTCAGAATAGTACAGGATTTGAGAAAAATTAACAAAATTGTTGTGCCATGCTGTCCCATTGTGCCAAATCCATCAGTGATTTTGTATCAGATTCCCCATGATGCAGAATGGTACACAGTAATTGATTTGTGCCATGCTTTCTTTTCAATCCCGTTGCATCATGACAGCCAGCCAATTTTTGCATTAAGATTCGGAGAGCGAATTTTGGCATGGTGCCGAATTCCACAGGGGTATACAGAGAGCCCTTCGATATTTAATCAATTGCTGAAGAAATCTCTGGCGAGTTTAACAATGCCTGAAAATTCAGTTTTGGTCCAGTACATTGATGACCTGCTTGTGGCATCAAAGACACGTGAAGTTTGTGAAGTAGACACCATTGCTTTACTGAATCACTTGGCAGATGGAGGATTAAAAGTGTCTCCAGCCAAATTGCAATTTTGCAAGAGAGAAGTCCAGTATCTGGGACATAATATTGAGAAAGGCCTGAGGAAAGTAACCATTGACAGGATCAAAATCATCAGAGGGATGAGAGCCCCAATGACACAAAGAGAAGTGAGAAAGTTCCTGGGAATGGTTGGTTATTGTCGTCAGTGGATAAGTAACTTTTCCTTAATTGCCAAGCCACTGATTAAATTGACTAAAAGTGAAGTGAAAGACCCATTGGAATTAAACCCAGAAGAAATGGCAGCATTCAAAGAATTAAAGAACAGGCTATGTGAAGCTACTGCCCTAGGAATGCCAGATTACGAAAAATAATTTGAACTGTAATGTAGTGAGAGAAATGGATGTGCACTTTCAGTGTTAATCCAGAAACATGGACGTCTGAGGAGGCCAATTGCGTACTTCTCATCAACACCTGACCCAGTAGCTGTGGGTTTACCAGGTTGCCTGAAAGCAGTAGCTGCTACATGCAGAAGTCTGGAACAAAGTGAGGGAATTATAATGGGATATCCTGTACAGGTATTCGTACCTCATAATGTGGCAATCCTTTTAACAAGGAGCCGGACACAGTTCCTGTCTCATAGTCGGCTGACTAAATATGAGAAAGTCATTCTTGGTGCAACAAATGTGAGCCTTGAGAGATGTGTGAATGTGAATCCAGCGACGCTGTTGCCAGATGCTGAAAGTGTGGGAGTGAGAGATGATGTTGATCATGATTGCCTGGATGTGCTTGATTACTGTACAAAACCAAGACCAGACATAAGAGATCTACCATTGCCTGAGAGTGATCATGTGTTGTTTGTGGATGGATCTTGTCTGAGAACGGATGAAGGAACACTGAGTGCCGCATATGCTGTGTGTACAGTTTCAGGAGTTGTGGAAGCATCACCTTTGAAAGGAGTTAAATCCGCTCAAGTGGCAGAATTGGTGGCATTAACGAAGGCTTGCAAGATTGGAAGGAATGTGAGAGTGACTGTAATGACTGACAGCCAGTATGGCTTCGGAGTTGTCCATGATTTTGGCCAGTTATGGCTACAAAGAGGTTTTCTGACCTCGAGTGGAACTCCCATAAAGAATGCTGAAGTGGTTGGAAAATTGCTTGAGGCGATACAGCTGCCTAAAGAACTAGCAGTTGTAAAATGTACTGCTCATGGTCAAGGTGATGTTTTCGTCACCCTTGGGAACAAATTTGCCAATGACATAGCACAGTATTGTGCAAGGAATAATCATTCCATTAACCGGAGTAAAGAAAGGGAAATGTCTTCTTGTTCCTTAATGTTTACTAATGTGGTGGGAACATGGGAGGAAGTAAAACAGTTGCAGGATGAAGCAGGAGATGAGGAAATGAAAGATTGGGTAAAAGCAGGTTGTGCACCAAGGGAAAAAGACCACGTGTGGGTCTATAGGGATGGAAGACCAGTCATGCCCAATAGCATGTTGTCAACAATGGCACGGATGTATCATGGCCACGGCCCCTTGGGAGGGATGCTATGATAAGGGCCTTTAAGCAGACCTGGTATAATGCAAAATTCAGAGAGTCTCTGTCAGAGATGCCTGATATGTCAGCAATTCAATCCTGGAAAGAGAACAGTGGTGAGCCTAGGTACAATAGGTAGGGAGGGAGGACCCTTCACAAGAATGCAAATAGACTTCATCGAAATGCCCCAAGTCAATAGATTAAGGTATGTCCTGGTGGTAGTCTTTTTGTTCTCCAGGTGGGTGGAGGCATTTCCAACAAGAAGAAATGATGGGATAACAGTGGCCAAGCTACTGTTAAGAGAATTCATCCCAAGGTATGGGTTCCCAGTGACCATTTAATCAGACAGAGGAGGACATTTTTATAATGAAATCATGGGTTTGATCTGTGAAGCATTAAGTGTACGGCAGAAGCTACATTGTGCTTACCGACCAGAGGCTTCTGGTGTGGTTGAACAAATGAATGGTACCATCAAAAACAGAATTGGCAAAATGTGCCTGGCCACAGGAATGAAATGGCCTGATGTCTTGCCTCTAGTCCTGATGACAATTAGGTCTACTCCAGACAGAACAACAGGTTTGAGTCCACATGAAATTATCAAGGGACGTGCTATGAGACATGCGTTTGTGCCAGTCAACAAGCTGATGACTATAACTGATGACATGATTTTGGATTACTGTAAAGGCCTGGCTGACGCAGTTCATTCTGTGTTTCACCAGGTTGGAGAAGACGCCACCACACTTGAAAAGAAACCAGCCCATGATCTGAGCCCAGGGGGCTGGGTAAGAATAAAAGTCCACAGAAGAAGGAATTGCCTGGTTTCAAGGTGGGGAAGGTCAAGACAAGTCATTCTGACCACAACGAGTGCTGTGAAGTGTGCTGGAGTGAAAAATTGGATACATGCAAGTCACACTCTGAGAGTTCCAAACCCAAGTGACGGCACTGGAAAAGAATACTTTGAAGAATCAGATTCCAGTGATGATGCAGACAATGAGGCAGTAAAACGGAAAAAGAATCCTGAAAGGGGGGAAAGTGAGTCAAGAGAAACTTTCGTCCCACCAGAAGAAATTGTGAAAAGAACATTGCAAACTTCAGAGATGAGTGCGTATTCTGAAGAAGTGCCTGAAGTCCCAACTAACAGTGACGAACACAAAAAGAAAGAAAGAAAAGAAAAGAACATTCCAACAGAGGTGACACCTAAATTAAATGAGAAAATTGGACAAGTTCCACCTGAGATAATTCTTGAGGAAGAAGGGACAGAAAAAGAAAGAGAGGGACAGATTGCGGAAAAACCCCGAGGAGGTGTAGGGAACATCGACAACAAGCTAGGGGAAGGGACAAGTAGACAGCAAGAAGATTGCGTGTCGGAGACCCGAGGAGGGACAAAAGTAGGGAAATCTCAATTGGACGAAAAAGAGACTGTTGGAGAAAAGGAAGTTGTTGAAGAAGGAAAGATTGTTGATGAACAAGAGGCAACTGAGACAGAATCTGATGAAAGTGAAAATGAGATACATGGAGGACGAGTTCTGAGAAAGAGAACTTGGATTGGAGAGAGAAACAATAAAGAGGGAAAACAAAAGAGAAATGCTAAAGGAGATCTTTGGCCCAACAAGATAAAGAGACTGAGATATCGACTGACACGAGTTAACTCTTCGAAAGCTGAACAGGTGAATGAAGTGTCAAGTCAAAACCAAACGAAAGAAGAGGAAACAAAGATATCTGAAGGAACTAAAAGAATCAGAAAACCAAACCAGAGGTATAAGTCACCAGAATGGACGTATGTGGCACTGCCTGAACAAGGTGAAGAGGCAGACAGTCAATGAAGTCCAGAGGAGGCTTTACTGAAAGTGGTTGAAGAAGAAGAAGCAGTGGGAATCCTGAGAGTTATCTTGTCCGACATTGGAGAAGAGACGGATGTTCAGGACCTAATACAGTTTGATGATGATGAGGAAAGAGTGAAGAGTGATGAAAATCCAAATTGAATAAATCCAAGGAAGTCACTTGAAAAAGAAAGTGAAGAAGTAAATTAAGAACTAATAGATTGTAATAATCTGGTGGGTACTTGCTGCCCTAAGAAGTTCGGTAGTGGAGTAGAAGAGGCTAAGTCAAAAGACACGGTCAAATTAACAAGATGGCTAACACTGAGAATAATCAAAGTAGATGTACCTTCATGAAAAGATGGTGCAAGATGTGCTGCTGCTGTACAGGATTATTAATGCTGCTTTGGAGCGTGCTTGCTCTACTGATCTCTTTTAGAGTAAATATAGACACTTTAGGAGGACATACTGAGAACATGACTAACATAGGGAAGAGTTCACAAAAGATAGTTCCAACTAGAACTAGCAATGTATATATACATAAGGATAGGTCTATTAATGATTTTTCTAGCAATGTGTTTTCAAAATTATTGTACGAATATGTAAGGACAATGGATGTAAGGGATTGCTACGTCTGTATGCAATTACCTGCCTCTTTTTCAGAAGGGGTGACTTATCATCCCCTTCCGGCTACGTATGAAATTTCATGTAGTGTGTTGATTAGTATATTTTATCAATTAGGGAAATTAGATTATAACATGTCTAATGTAGGTAATATTCTTGGGCAACTGCCTATGAATAAAGAAACTGAATCCTGCTAAAGAAGCTAACACTTTAAGTGAGATTTTTATAGAAACTAGAAAATTAACATTAGAATATGTTTATAGAAATAATTTAACCTGCAGTTTAAAGGAAGAAGAGAAAACTTTCCTAGACATGGTTGAGAGAAGAAGGTTGAACATGCACAAGAAGGCAGAAGGGCATAAAATGAGTGAAACAGTGTGGGATATTGAGAAAGAAAAAGAGTTGAAAAATGGAGACAGTCCAACTATGGCTATAGATGCATCACAGAAAGGCAAACTATGCATTACCAGGAAGAGATCCCAGTATGATTATTATTTCATAGGGACTAGTGAGTGCCATGATACATACTTTATTGCAACCGGATGGGGATTTAGAGGAGGAGAAGATCCAGTTTTTCCGGGAGTGTATTATATTTGTGGGAACAAGGCTTATTACAGGTTGCCTGACCATTGGTTTGGCACATGTTATGTTGGCCTGGTCTTTCTAAAGATTTTTCACATGGATAGAGTATAAAATGTTGAACATACTACTCCATTAACACGCTATAGAAGAGAAACATGGACAGAAATTGTAGGAGATATTTTTGGAGCTTTAATACCAGCAGTGGGAATTTCATTGAATGCATATGGCATTCGGAAGCTGTCAACAGTGGTGGATCGCTTGTCAACAAGCACCGCTGGAGGCTTTCTTTTGGTAAATACTGAAATGGTTGCTTTACGCGCTATGGCGATGCAAAATCGACTTGCCCGTGACATTCTATTGGCAAAAGAGGGTGGAGTCTGTGGAATGCTGAAAGTTCAACATTGTTGCACTTACATTCCTGACGAAAGCAAAGATCTAAAGGTCTATATCAAAAATATTACTGATTTGCATGAAGAATTAGTACCACTGGAAGCTGAAAGTATCTGGACTAAAATGGCTAATAAGATGATTGCTATTAAGAATTTTGTAGCAAAAATAGGTAATACCATTTCTGGTAAGATATTATTTCCATTAACGTGTGTAATTGTTGCATTATTAATTCTTAGATTAGGGTGTATGTGTTGTAGATACTGAAGAAATAAAAAGAAAATAACATGAGAAAATGTTAAAAAGAGACAAAAGAAACCAGAAAGAGATCCACAAGAAATAGAATTAGAATTGAGAGAAAGTATGTATATAGAAACTAAAAGAGAAGATGATAAGGAAACAAGAGTTTTAAAAAAAATGAACAAGAAGACATTTTGAATTTCTTCAAAAAGGGGAAATTAAATTGATTTTTTTGGGTTTTGATTTTTGCGGTGATAAGATATCACCAAAGGGGGGATTGCTGGAGCAGGGTTTTTACTTTAAAACCAAATACCTGTTTCATTTTCGTATGTCATTATTAAAAGTACTACTGATTAATTAGTAATTACTAAAGATTTGTCGAGTCTTGTCTAACCAACCTTATTAACAGAAGAATTACACGTGGGAATGCAATTGCATGGCTAAAATAATAAGTGAACTAAGTTGGTGAGCAAATTGACAGAATAGATGTTGCTTATGTGATGTTATTGTGTTTTGCGCTTATAATTAATATGCATTAATGGCTTTTGATGTCGCAAATGGCTAAATAAATACATACACATAAGGGTATTAGCAGGGGAATAACACTGTATAATAATTTCCATGTAGTAATTATGATTTTGTGTTTTCTTCGCTTAAGTTGACCATTGGGGCCTGCTGTAAAATGGCCACCACCCGCAGCCTGCATTCGAGTAGATGAAAATATGAAAAGAGGCTTTGCACTGACTGCGACCCTGTCCTCTGATTGAACTGAAAAGCCATGAACATGATGACAAATCTGGGAGTGATGCCAGATGCCCCTGAACGTGAAGAATTGTTGCAAATCAAAAATCCGACCTGATGAACTTATAATGGTCCCATGGATGAGATACATTTTATCCTAAAGAGACATCCGTAGAAGTAACAAATTAGTTATGGACTTCTAATTTCTATTCATAATTTGAAACTATCAATACGTGAGAAAATTCATCGTTGTAACCTAATGTACCAAGACGACATAATTTCCGCCAATCGACTGTTTTGAAAGATATGTTTGCAACATTTGGAATGTAAATTTGGTATAAATATTAGTAGACTAGAGAGGTCTACTGCCACTTCTTCCCGAACCAATGATCAGAGGTCCCGATGCTGACGGAGAGAACGGTGACTCTACATGGCGGCTAGAAAACTTTAACTATTTTGCTGAGGACCGGTTCTGACTTAGAAAACGACTTTTAGCCAGAATAGGTAAATATGGGAAACATGACTTTGCATTTAAATTGGCTTTTCTTACAATTTTAGATAAACAATATTCTGTTTAAATTACTGTGTCGGGTGGTTATTTCATTGTCATGTATATTGAATATTTAGAGTGTTAAGTTGTTTCACCAAATCTATAGCAACTAGTTGATGCCATTGACCTCAGGGTACATGCAGATTGGTTAAGACTGGAAAAGTGTTTCCCCTTATACATGGCACGGATAGAGTGGTAGGATGAATGTTGGTGTTATGGGCCCCACCAGCGTGTGATGTGTGTGTGCGCGTGTGACTGTGAAATCACTCCGTCCATGGAAGTAGAGGGGATTCGGAAGCTCCGATCTGCACCACAAGCAGCAGGCAGCTCCATAAAAATATGTATGGTAAGTTCAAGTAGTATCAACAATTTCAAAGTATGGATAATAACTCAATACAATTCTTGTTAGAAAGGGGGGTCTCTAGTTGACAGAGGTAGGTACCTTTGTCCCAATAGGGACCCTTGGTTCTAGTCAGGGTAAGGGGGATACACGCTCTAGATAACCCCTGCTCACCCCTTGGTAGCATGGCATGAGCAGACAGGCCTATCCCAAAGGCAATGTGTAAAGTATTCGTAACAACACTCACAGTAACACAGTGATAACACCACAAATGGACACAACACCAGTTTAGAAAAATAAAGTATCTTTATCTAAACTTAAGAAGACCAAAGCGACAAAAATCCAACATACAAGTATTAAGAAAAATGAGTTTCAAAAGTTTTAGCAACTGAGTCTATAGAAAACTATGGATGCGTGATTTCTTTCAAAGTACCTGTTGTTGCGACAGAATTCACCAAGCCCAACAGCCGCAGCGATGGGAAGCGTCAAAAACAAAGAGATGTGTCAATTCCTGTGACCTTTGTGGATGCGATGCGACAGTTCCGCTAGCCACAGGGGAGCGGTGCGTCGGGTCCGATCTGTAGGGGGAAGTGATGCGTCGATTTGGAGATGACTCGGATACGAGGGTGATGCATAGGGGAAAACTTGCCACACAGGGAGGATGCGTGGAAATCCAGGATGCATCAGCGAACGATGCAATGGCGTCGAGGGGCGCTGCATTGATTTCTGCAGCCATGATCCCTCGATGCGTTAATTCTTGCAGTGGTGACAGGCGCTGCATCGGTTTCAGCAGTGGCGCGGCGGTGCGGGGAGATTCTTCTTGCACCACGGCATTGCGTTACAAAAACTGTCGCAAGAAGAGTGATGCGTTGATTTTCTTGTTGTTGTAATGCTTCCCAGCTCCCAGCAGCAGAAACAACCTCCAGAGGCCCCACACAGTCAAAGGCACTTCTTGGCAGGTCAGACCTCCCAGCAAGGAGGTTCAGGGGAGCTAGGGGTGAAGTCTTTGTGTTCCAGAGACTTCAAAAGAGGAGGCAAGCTCTACTCAAGCCCTTGGAGACTTTCCTCCATCAGGGGACACAACACACAGCAAAGTTCTTCTCCTTTCCTTGGCAGGAACAGCAACTGCAGGCCAACCCCAGACACACAGCAAGAGCAGTACTTCTCCTCAGTTTCTCCAGCTTGTGTCCGTGGCAATGGTTTCTCTTGATTCCAGATGTAGTCTAAAGTTCAGGGATTTTAGGTCTAATACTTATACCCCAAAATGTCTTTATTCTCTTTGTGCAGAGAAGCCCGGTACCCAGTCAAAACCAGTTATGTGCTCTCTGGTGCAGCTACCTGGCAGGAGGTGGAGACAGCATTGTGGAAAACAGACCAGGCTCATTCAGGTGAACCGAAATCTCCTCCCCCTACTCTAAATGCAACCCAGGCCAATTCAGCCCAGCCCTGACTCAGCAGGTTCTCTGGAGTCACTGCTCCTCCCCAGCCCCTGACACCGCAAACCCAGGCAGTCAATCCACACTGGATGGCTAAGCAAGAATATACCTACTTTCTAAAAGTGGTATTTTCAAACACAGAATGTAAAAATCACCCTCACTAAAAGAGGCATTTTAACATTCTGAGTTCAGGCATACTAAACCTTATTTTCCTATCTTGTTTCCAGGGGTAGTTATGTTTATAAGATGTTCTAAACAAACTCCCCATTCCATCCTATGGGACCCGGTAGCCTTGAAATAGTGAAAAACGAAATTGGCAGTAATTCACTATCAAGACATGCCACACACATCAGGGCATGTCTTATCTTTCACATATACTGCACCCTGCTCACAGGAGGTACCTTAGGGCTGACTGACATATAAGAAAAGGGAAGGTTAGGACCTGGCAAGTGGGTGCACTTGCCAAGTCGACATGGCAGTTAACAACTGTGCACAGACACTTCAGTGGCAGGTTTGAGTTACCTTTTCAGAACTACTCATGTGTGTGGCAAAATCAGTGCTGCAGGCCCACTAGTAGTATTTGATTTATCAGCCCCGGCACACTCAGTGCACTTTACTAGGGACTAGAAAATCCAAATATGCCAATCATGGAAAACCAATCATGTTCACAATTTACAAAGAGAACATACACACGTTAACACTGAATGGCAGTGGCAAAGTGTCCAGAGTCCTAAAACCAACAACAACCAGTGAAGGAAGTGAACCGATTAGGGCCACCCGGGTCACTCGCGACCACCTCTCTGCCTTCCATACAAATGAAGAGTCGGCCAGACTGTAGAGAATACAAACCAAGTATTTATTCAGGGAGCTGAGCACAATCTTCCCAGTCTCTTAGGATTGCTGCAGAGGTGAAAACAGGGTGATACATTATGTATGATTCAGAACCAATGAAGGCACGCCCAGACTGGAAATTTCCAAATGGAGGCAGCTACACAAAGGAGGTACAGAAGGATAAGTTTTGAGACCGGGCACACACTATCTCTATGCCAAGGTCGTTCTGTCTGTTCCGATCGCTGGACTAGTGGGAGCAGACCTATATCTAATGGGAAAGGTATCCGCTAATAAGAACAATGTATTCATTAGTACAGCAAGGCCCAACCTTGGAGAAAACAAAAATGACCAAAGCTGCTTCTCACAGAGGCAGAGAGATATTAGTTTCGCTCATTCAATCAATCAATCAATCAATCAATCAATCAATCAGGGAATTGTAAGTGCTACTCACCCATGAGGGACTCAAGGTGCTGAGGGGGGGTCCGCAGATATGTTTAGCTAAAGAGCCAGGTCTTGAGAGTCTTCGTGAAGGTGTTCAGGGCGGGGGCGCGTCTGATGTCTGCCGGTAGCTCGTCCCAGGTCTTGGCTGCAATGTGAGAGAAGGATCTTCCACCTGCTCTGGCTCTGTGGATACGCGGGGTTTCAGCCAGTACGAGGTTGGAAGATCGGAGGTTTCTTTTGGGTACATGGAAGTTGATTCTGTCGTTGAGGTATTTGGGTACGTTGTTGTGTAGGCATTTGTAGGCGTGAGTGAGTATTTTGAAAGTGACTGTTTTCTACACGGGGAGCCAATGGAGACTTCGCAGATGTTGGCTGATATGTTCGTGTCGGGGGATGCCAAGGACGAGTCTGGCGGCGGTTTTCTGTATTGTCTGGAGTTTGCGGAGTACGGACTTGTTGATGACGGTGTAGAGTGTGTTTCCATAGTCCAGTCTGGGGGTGATGAGTGCGTGGGTGACTGTCTTCCTTGACTCAGGAGAGATCCACTTGAAGGTCTTGCAGAGGATGCAGAGAATGTTGAAGCAGCTGGAGGTGACGGCGTTAACCTGACGGTTCATGGTGAGTGATGAGTCGAGTACGATGCCGAGGTTCTTGGCGTGGTCTGAGGGGGTAGGTAAGCTTCCGAGGGCGGTCGGCCACCAGGTGCTGCCCCATGCAGAAGGGGTGGTACCAAGGACAATGACTTCTGTCTTCTCGGCGTTGAGCTTCAGGCAGCTGTTGGCCATCCAGGCTGCGACGTCTTGCTTTCCTTTCTGGAAGTTGAGTTTGGCAGTGTTGGGGTCTTTAGTGAGGGAGAGGATGAGCTGGGTGTCGTCGGCATAGGATATCATGTTGAGGCCGTGTTGTCGGACATTGGCTGCGAGGGGGCCATGTAGATGTTGAAGAGGGTGGGGCTCAGTGATGAACCCTATGGGACTCCGCAGGTGATTTTTGTGGGGTCAGAGAGGAAGGGTGGGAATCTGATCCTTTGGGTTCTCCCGGTGAGGAATGATCGGATCCAGTCCAGGGCTGTTCCTTGTATTCCTGCGTTGTGTAGCCTGGCGCCTAGTGTGCGGTGGGAGACAGTGTCGAAGGCCGCAGATAGGTCGAGTCGGATGAGGGCTGTGGAGTGTCCTTGGTCCAGGAGGGTGCAGATGTCGTCTGTTGTGGCAAGTAGGGTGGTCTCTGTGCTGTGGTTGCTTCGGAATCCGGATTGGGACGGGTCGAGGACGGCATTCTCTTCAATGAATCGTGTCAGTTTCCTGTTGACTGTTTTCTTTGAAACTTTGGCTGCGAAGGGAAGGAGCGAGATGGGACGATAGTTCTTGAGGTCGGTGGGGTGAGCTGTGGGCTTCTTGACCAGGGGTCTGACTTCTGCACACCTCCATTCGTCTGGGAAGGTGCCTGTTTTGAAGGTGGTTTTGATGGTGCGTTGTAGTTCGGGTGTGATGGCGGCCATGGCTTTGTGGTAGATGTGAGGGGGCAGGTGTCAGTGGGGCCCCCGAGTGGATGCTTTTCATGGTTGAGGCGGTGTTTTCTGCCGTGATCGGTGTCCAGTTGGAGATGGTGGGCTGGCTGGTGTTTCTGGGGGGCGGGGGGCCGTCTGTGGTGCCTGGCAGATGGTGGATGAAGTTGTCATAGAGGTTTTTGATCTTGAGATGATAATAGGTTCCAAGCTTGTTGCAGAGGTCTTGGGATGGGGTGATGTCTGTGGCTTCGCTGCGTGGGTTGGTGAATTTTTGAATGACACTGAAAAGTTCCTTGGAGTTGGTGGAGTTGGCCAGGATTTTGTTGTGGATGAAGTTCCTCTTGGTGGCTCTGATCTGGTTGTGGTAATCCATCATGGCGTCCTTGTAGGAGGTGTGGTTTCCGGTTGTCATGGTGCTTCTCCAGGCGTCTGCAGGTGCGTCTGGCTTCTTGGAGAGTGGTGGTGAACCAGGCAACTTTCCTGGGGCGTTGTCTGTCGGGGTTGCGTAGCGGGGCGAGCTAGTCTGTGCAGTTGGAGATCCAGGCGTGGAGTTCTCTGGCTGCATCGTTTGCGTCGGGTGCCCAGGTATGGTTGTCTCGGGTGAGGGTTGAGTTAAGTTGCTCATCTGTAACCTTGCTCCAGTTCCTTCATGGTGGGCGTGGGGCTGGTTTTAGTGCCTTGGGTTTGTTGATGGCGAAGTGTACGCAGTAGTGGTCGGTCCATGGCGGCTGCATTGTGTGGGTGAATTGGACACTGTTTCCTGCCGCGAAGATGGGGTCGAGGGTGTGTCCTGCTCTGTGGGTCAGTGTGTTGACGAGTTGTTTAAGTCCGATGCTGGCGAGGTTGTCACAAAGGATAGTGGAGTTGGGGTTGCTGAGGTGAATGAGTATGTAGTTTGTTGAGGCGATGGTGTGGGGTGTGATGAAGTCAGTGATGGTGGTGGTGAAGGGTTTTCTGGGGCTGTGGGGTCTGTAGATGAGGGTTCTTCGGAGTGTGGCGTTGGGGGTGGTCTGGATCTGAAAATGCAGGTGTCCGGCAGAGGGAAGGTTTCGCTAGAGGTGGTGAGGTGGAGGGTACTCTTGTGGGCAATGGCGAGGCCCCCTCCTGGGTGGTTGTGGCAGTCTTTCCTCTGGATCTTGTATCCGTCTGGGATGGCGGTGCTTATGTCGGGGGCGGAGAACGCGTTGGTCCAGGTCTCTGTGAAGAAGGCGATGTCGGGCGAGAGAGAGTCGAGTAGGTTCCAGATTTCCATGGCGTGTTTGTGTACGGATCGTAAGTTGAGGAGGCTGTATTTTAGGTTTATTTATTTTTTATTTATATAGTTTTATATAGCGCGAACGTGACCCTTGGGTATCAGAGCGCTTCACAATAACAAAAGGTAAATTGAGCACGAATACAATATGAGTAGCAGGACGATTTACACGGCTATGAGGTAGCTTAGGTATGTAACTATACATTATTTAACAAGCAAAAGAAAGAAAAATACAATGACAGGATTAGGTTACCGTGTGTTGTCAGTAATCACATATATATTGTTATTTCCCTGAACGATTAACTTCAATTTTCCCAATCACGTATTGGAAACTGCTTATTGTACAAGTGAACTGGGATATCCAAATACGCATGATTCGAAGCGTCTTTTTCTGAGCGTTCTACGTCTGTGCGCTTCAATAGGAATTGAATCATATGCGTATATGAGCTTATCTTTACATATTCCGAATGACTGTTGTGAAAGCATCTATATCATAGTGCTCTGATGAGCCGTCTTATTTACGAAAGGAACTTACTCATCAGGAAGATCTTCGCTTCCCTCTTAAATGTTGCTGTGTTAGGAATCTTCCTAATGTTTGGAGGGAGTGAATTCCAAATTCTGGGGGCTGCTCCGGAGAAAGCTCTGCCATATGTTTTCTTCTTCCGGAAGATCGGTGGTCTCAGCAGCATCTCCTTAGCACTCCTGGCAGGTCTGTTTCCCCCCGATAGTTCAATTTTCTTGGCCAAATATTTTGGTGTTCCAAAGTGGAGCGCTTTGTGTGTAATACATGCCATTTTAAGTTGAATTCTGGCTTCGTAAGGTAACCAGTTTAATGCTTTTAGGTGTGGGGAAATGTGGTCAAATTTCCTCGATCCGGTTATAAGTCTTGCGGCTGCATTAAGACATGCTTTTAGTGGTGCTGTGGAAGTTTTAGGTAGACCTGCTAAGGTTGTACATCCATATTCAATCCTTGAAATAACTAATGACTGGACTGCCAATTTGAGGTCTGTCATAGAAATGAATGGTTTCACTTTTCTAATGTAGTTCAAGTGAAATCGAGCACTTTTTGCCATTGCTTTAATGTGGGCTTTCATGTCTAAGTTCTTGTCCAGTGTGATTCCTAGTGATTTCGCTGAGTCGACTAGCGTAGGTTTGCAGTTTAGTGCTGTGATCGTTTCTGTCCATTCTTTCGTTTCTGTCTGATTCTTTGGTGGTGAGATTAATAGGAATTCAGTTTTTTGTGCATTTATCTTCAGATGATTGCTAGTTAACCAACGTAAAGACATTTTTAAGGCCTCATTCATTAATTTGATGTCTTCCAGCGACTTGATCTTTATGTATATCTGCGTATCGTCCGCATACATGTGGTACGCTATTCTTGCATCTCTGAGAATTTCTGTAAGGGGTTCGACATACAGGTTGAAGAGCGATGGAGAGAGTGTGGATCCTTAAGGGACGCCAATTGAGTTTGGGCATGATTTGGATAGTGTCTGGTTGACCAGGAATCTTTGCGTTCTGTTCTGGAGGAAGGATTCAAACCATTTCAGCACAATTCCTGATAACCCCATCCTGTCATGCAGCCTGGCTAGTAGTTTTTCATGATTTACAGTGTCAAAAGCTGATGACAGGTCAAGAAGGATTAGTAGGCATGTTCTATTGTGATCTAGGGCCTGTAGCGCATCGTCTACAATATGAAGGATCGCTGTTTCCGTGCTGTGGCCTGTTCTGAATCCAGACTGGCAGTCGTCTAGCAGCTTGAAATTTGCGATGTGATGGTTCAGTTGATTTTGTACACATTTCTCAATTAGTTTGGCTAGTATAGGAATATTGGTTACTGGGCGGAAGTTGTTTGGTTCTTCTGGGTCCGCTGTGGGTTTTTTGATGATGGGGACGACTTGGCCTGTTTTAAGGCATTCTGGAAGGATCCCTTGAGATAAAGAGGCATTTATTATTTTTGTCCATATTGGGATGACTATGTGGCTGATTGATTTTAGGCATTTATGGGGGAGTAGGTCATTATAGTGGTTATTAGGTTTGATATCCGATAGCGTTTTGGCGATGGTATTCTGGTCGTAGAGCTTGAAGGTATCCCATTGTGCTTTGTTTTTTGACCATTCATTTTTGATTGATGTGATGGCATTGTTCATCGTGGGTGGTTGATTGGGAAGGTTGTTGGCTTCTGTCCTGAGCTCTCTTTCAAGTGTGTTGGCCTTTTCGGTGAAGAAAGTTGAGAATTCTTCACAACTCAACTGTGTTTTAGTAGAGTCATGGGACGATTTTGCCAGCTTATTAGACTGTTGCTTTAAGATCTCGAATAATTTCCGTGGCCTGTTTTTGGTGTTGTCCAGTTCCGATCTAATAAATTCCTTTTTCGAGTTCATGATCTTTTTGTTGTACTCGTTTCTGATTTTTCTGAGAGATTTCAACGTGGGGGATGACGGGTGCTGTCTCCAGATTCTTTCAGCAAGTCTTAATTTTCGCCTATCTTCATTTAATGCTCCATTAAACCATGGATTTTTTTCTTTCTCAGTGACACTTTTCAATTTTAGTGGCATGGTCGAATTGACTATGTTCGTTATTGATGTAGTGTAGTGTTCCGTTAGATCATTCACATTGTGCAGTTTGTTTGGCGGCATTAAGTCCTTCTCACATCTTTCTATTAGACTATCGGTATTAGAGTCTCTGGTGTCCCGAATCCACTTCTTGGTTTTGGTGGGCTGCGTGGTTTTGTTCTTTTTCATGGAGGGTATTAGGAAGGTAATGGCATGGTGATCTGACCAGTCGCATGGTACAATTGAGCGTATTGATGTTTCCTTGTTTCGCGATATTATCCAGTCTAGCGTTGCTCCTTTCGAGTGTGTTGGCAGTGTGCAGGCTTGGGTAAGGTTTAGATCATTTAAAAAGTCTTTAAATGCGTTGACGTGTTTGTCATTATTATCGTCCCAATGTAGATTAAAATCGCCTAGGAAAATGTTATTAGAGTGAGAGTTAGAGTTCGCCGTGATGATCTCCATTAGCTGGTCTATGAAGGTGACATTGTTAATACCTGGTGGGTGGTAAAGCGCATGCATGTTGCATCTTTGATTTTCTGCCGATCTTATTTTGAGACCTAGATATTCACAGGATTCGAGTGGGTCAGAATGAAAACTGCTGACCTCTATATCCGATCGATGGATGCATGCAATACCACCTCCAGTCTTTTTTTGTCTATCTAATCTAACGATGTTATACTGTGGGGGCACCAGGAGATCCATGACTGGAGAAGAGGATTCTGAAAGCCAGGTTTCTGTAAGTATAGTTAGGTCAATTTCCTGGCTAGCAATGTGAGCAGCTATGTCTGATGCATGTTTTACTGCGGACCGACAATTGAGCAGTAGGCATTTCATAGGCTTCCCTAAGTTATTAGGGTTAATCTCTTGTGAGTTGTTGGTAAGCTGAATTTGTTGAAGGTTGTTAGGATTGGGTTTCCTTTCCTTATGTCTGGATGTTCTGTTCGAATCAATTGGGACTGTGAGGAATTGGACATCCAGAAACAAGGTAAGACCAATGAAGAAAAGATTGCAGGTTCTTTATTGTAGAAGGTATCCAAGAGACCCCATCCTTCAACTCCCAAGAGCAACTGACACAGTGTTCAAGGAGTAACATTCTCACAAGTACATTCCATACTAGAATACAATAACCCAGCATGACATAGCCAGGTGACATATACCCACTCTAGAATGTTACATCACCTCCCTCTTTTAACCTAGAACACTACATCACCTCCCTCTTTACCAACACAACAAACCCAATACACAAAATAAAAATGCACAGCAACAAATAATAAGCCTTAATCTTGAAATCTTTGAGGAACTCTCCTCAACCTGACTGGCCTTGACGACACAGGAGGTGAAGGAAGAGAAGGAACTGGTAAAGCAAAAGACAAGCTTTCCTCCACACATTTAGAAGGACATTTTGCAACCCTGTTAAGATTCCAAACTCTATGATCTTGGGTTCTGACAGCATTACCTAGAAGTCTGATTACTTTAATTGGTTGACCGAATTTTGACCTACCAAATTTCCTTTCAGGCAGCTTTACCCTGACCCAATCACCAACCTGAATAACCGTTTTTTTTACACCCTTTCTAGTGTCATACAACTCCTTTCTCTTTATCATTTTATCCATTTCACGATCCTTCCAACCTTCAGTTTTGTCAATAGCACCACCCACTTCCAACCTTCTGGATGTCACCCAAAGAGGATTCACCTGCGTGCTAGGCACCCTTCCTCTAAACAAAGTAAAAGGAGATACACCAGTAGAGGAATGAGGCGTGACCCTATACTCATATACTTTTTTATTGACTGCTTCCTCCCAGTCATATTCAGATATTAATGCCAACTGCATGAGCACCCTCACAAACCTCTCAACAACACCATTACACTCGGGATGGTACAAAGCAGCCCGTTTATGTGTAATCCCTCTTTCACTGAAAAATTCCTCCACAATCCTGGACACAAACTGCACACCATTGTCTGTCAACACAGATGCTGGCAAACCCTCACCAGCAAATAGATCATCAAGAAACTTAATAACTGCAGCCGAATCAACACTGTTTACTATTTTAATGACTGGCCACCTCGAGAACATGTCCACACAGACCAAAACATACTGATCACGAGACTTCACCTTAACCGGCCCAAGAATATCAACGGCTATATCTGTCCAAGGACCATTTGCTTGCTTCCTGATAACCATGGGTTGAGTCCTACATTTAAGAACTTTGTCACTCACCGCACACTGAGGGCACGAGCGCACCAATCTTTCAACCATAGTGTCCATTGCAGGCCACCAATAAACTTCCCTCAATCTTTCCTTCGTCTTCGCAATGCCCATATGACTGGAGTGTGCATTCTCAACTAACTTTTGGCGCACTGCACCAGGAACAACCAGTCTACTACCTCTAAAGAGAAGCCCATTTGAAAAAGACAACTCTTCTCTAACATTCCAAAAACCCTTAATCTCCTCATCACACAAACGTTTCTCACACCACCCATCACGGACAAAACTTACAACACGTTGAAGAACAGCATCAACCCTCATTTCAGCACTCCATTCTTCCTCACTAACCACCCCCTGGGTGACTAAACACACACTCCATTCTTCTCCAGAATATTCACCAAGAAAATAATCTTCCTCATCATCACCTTCATCAGAAACTGTGGAGCCACCAAGCCTTGACAAACAATCTGCGAGAATATTGTTAGCCCCTGGCAAATAATGAACATCAAATTCAAAGTCTTGCAACGCTACAACCCATCTCCTTATCCTATGTGACACACGGTCAATACCTTTATTACCGAAAACCTCCTTCAATGGTTTGTGGTCAGAGACTACAACAAACTCTTTACCCCACAAAAATTTCCTCAGTTTACGAACCGCCCAATACACAGCTAGGGCCTCTTTCTCAACCACCGAGTAGTTACACTCTGCCCCTCTAAGAGGCCTAGATATAAACAAAATGGTATTGTCCCCTACTTCACCAGGCTGTAGCAACACCGCACCCAGTCCTTTGGAGCTAGCATCAGTCATAACATAGGAATCTTTAGTAGGATCAAAACTGGAAAGATTAGGAGCTCTATTCAGACAACCCTTAATCAAGTCAAACTCAGCACTACAAGATTCATCCCATATGAATTCACAACCTTTCTTTAGTAACGCCCTGATCTTTTCAGTATTTTGAGCAAAACCAGGGACAAATTTGTTATAAAACTCTGCCATCCCTAAGAATTTTGTGAGTTCATCTCTACTTGTAGGATAATTCAACTTACAAATGGCCTCTACCAGAGAGGGTTTTGGCTTGATCCCTGACCCAGAAATTACATGCCCCAGATACTCAATCTGTTTTACATCAAATTTGCACTTATCCAACCTGAGGGTGAGACCAGAATCTTCCAACCTAGAGAGAACTTGATTTACCCTTTCATTATGTTCTCCCAAACTTGACCCATAAACAAGGATATCATCCTGATAGATTTTGACTCCAGCAACATCCCGTAAAGTATTCTCCATCACCCTTTGAAACACTGATGCAGCCGATATTAAACCAAAGGGCATTCTAAGAAATTTGAAAGTGCCAAACGGCGTGATGAAGGCCGTCAAATCTTGGCACGAGGGATGGAGTCTGACCTGATGGTAGGCCGAAGATAGGTCTAGTGTAGAAAAGTGTGTGGCCCCACCTAACGAGGATAACATTTCCGTAATGTTTGGAAGAGGATAATGATCTACAACCACAGCTTTATTTAGTTCTCTCAAATCAATACATAGCCTGGCCTCTCCGTTGGCCTTCTGGGCCATAACCACCGGAGAAACCCACTCCGTAGCTTCAATTTCTTCAATGACCCCACTATCCAGCAATTTTTTTAGCTCGTCCTTCATTTTGCCTCTTACTAATAAAGGAACATTCCTGACTTTAGCCACCACAGGATTAGAATCCTTTTTTAGTTTAATGAGATGTACATACTTTGCAAGGCACCCTAGTTTCTTTTCAAAGACTTTAGGAAACTTACTTATCCATACACTGTTATCAGAAATGGAAGCAACAGTGGATAGATCCCTCAAACACACCGAAGGAGATTCATTGGGATCTAAATAAACCCCAAGATCACGTTGGTGTAACCAACTGATTAAAGAGTCCCCTTTCATTGAGACATAAATCTTCCCTGCTGTGATCCTCCCTTTAAAATCTATTGTTCCCAAAAAATATCCCAAAAGATTTATAACTTGACCACCATAACCTCTAGGGATAATATCTGGTTTAAACAGTTTCACTTTGGTGGTTAGATATTTTTCATAGAAAGTTTTTGGCACCAAAGTGATCTTGGCCCCAGAATCGAACAACATATCTACAAGATTGTCATTAATCAACACCTTCTCTATAGGTCCATCTGTTGCCTGATCGCATACTTGAGATACGATCAGATCACCCTCATCTTGCTCATAGATGTCTACCTCTCTCACATTTTTTGTATTTTTGCTAGACCTACAGCACTTAGAAAAATGACCCTTTCTTTTACAAATGGAACATGTTGCTTTCCATCCAGGACAGTCTTTGAAATTAGCTACATGTCCTGCATTTCCACACCGAAAGCACTTC
The DNA here is from genome assembly GCF_964204655.1 of Triturus cristatus. Lineage (NCBI taxonomy): Eukaryota > Metazoa > Chordata > Amphibia > Caudata > Salamandridae > Triturus > Triturus cristatus. Next base: position 905,548,566 of record NC_140590.1, on the reverse strand, counting down.
ACTGAAAATTTAGGATTCCAGTTTTGAGGTATGACTTTAGAGGAACCTGAACCAGATTGTAAAGATGACTTGACCAATTTGTCGGAATTGTCAGAAGACTTTGTTTTGATCTCTTTGACATCAGTGTTAGCATTTTTGTCAGTGTCCGAACCCTTTTTTATGGCTTCCGAACATGCTTTAGAATGTTCGTGCATTTTCAATGTGGTGATAACTTCTTCCAAAGGTGGATTATCTTTCTGCCAAAGAGCATCTTTCGCCTTCTCAATCGAAGAACCCAACATAAGTTGATCTCTAAGTCTTTCCTCCAAACTACCAGCGAACGAGCAAGTGGAAGCCAACTTGCGCAATGATGTAACATACTGCTCCACAGTTTCATCATGCCTTTGAACTCGCTTGCCAAAATGATATCTTTCTAAAACCATGCTCATTTTTGGTAGATAATGTAAGTCCATTTTCTTAATACAAATTTCATACTCATTGAGGGAGTCCCCATCAGGTAGGTCTGGAAGGTGTTCAAAGACTTCTTGGCCCTCTGAGCCTAGGCAATGTAAGAAAAGAGCTGACTTTCTCTCTGCACTCAGAGATGTACCACAAACCCTGGCATAATTGGCAAAAACCTTTTTCCATTTTATCCATGGTATGGTCGGATCACCAGGAGAAGATAGAAAGAAAGGAGGAGCAGTGACGTTTTGCATGGTCGCAAGAAGAAATGAAAAGCAAATAACCAAAATAAAATATAAAATGGGTAGTCACACAACACTACCTCTCTTTCATACACCACAAGCAATCGTGAATGTCTCCATCCATGTACAATAAGGTAATTGTAAATAACACCTCGTGACCTGAGCCACTAATTAGGAAAAGACCCAACACACATACAACAGAAAATGATCTGCAAATGAAGAAGTAAAAAAAAACAATCAGCTGAGCAGATCAGCGTTGAGAAAGACAACCATGCTGTGCAGATCAGCGTTGCTGATAACTATCACGAAACAGATCTGCAGTGAAAGACTGTAAAGCTGTGCAGATCAGCGTTACCAAAGCAAATAAAACGCTCAACAGTACCTTGAGATTATTCCTGGCATCATAGGAAGGTGAGCACACTGCAAGAAGTTGTGGAGAATGCTCACTCGGTTGTCAGGAAACCGGAGGAAGCGAAGACACCACGCTGGACTTAAGGCGAAATGGGTTGCCAGGCAACCATGTAGGAGGCCGTGGAGACTGCGCACTCGCTTGAAAATGACGTTGCAGCAGAGCGTAGAGGAACGTGAGTAGCTCGTTGGTTGCTAGGCAACAGCGCGAAGGCCGTTGAGACTGCGCACTCGCTTGAAAATGACGTTGCAGGAGAGCGTAGAGGAACGTGAGCAGCTCGTTGGTTGCTAGGCAACAGTGCGAAGGCTTCAGAAGAAACGAAAAAAAATAAAAAAAAATAAAACTTTACTCGTGCCTTCGGTCGTCGGGAAAGCCAGGCGCCAACAGAAGAAAAGCGTTGAATGGCTGTAACACACGCAGCGGTGATGAGAAGCGATCCAAGCTTGAACAGGATCAGACTCTTTGAAAAGATCGTCTGGGTACTGGAAACACAGCGGTAGTGAGTTGGGGTCTCTTGTTGATCCCACCCTCGTCGCCAAAATGAGGAATTGGACATCCAGAAACAAGGTAAGACCAATGAAGAAAAGATTGCAGGTTCTTTATTGTAGAAGGTATCCAAGAGACCCCATCCTTCAACTCCCAAGAGCAACTGACACAGTGTTCAAGGAGTAACATTCTCACAAGTACATTCCATACTAGAATACAATCACCCAGCATGACATAGCCAGGTGACATATACCCACTCTAGAATGTTACATCACCTCCCTCTTTTAACCTAGAACACTACAGACTGTCTTAATTTTCCCCCCTCTGCTGTGGTCTGTGGCTTCATATGTTTGGAGTAAAGATAATGTTTCAGATATCTTTCAGGTCTATTATGCCTATTTGATAAAGGCATGGCCGTCTTGCTGCTCTTTTCATGTAATTTATGTACTGATTTTTGGATGAGTTCAACTTTGTAGTGCGTGCTAACAGTAATTTCAAGTATCTTTTCCATCACTTGCAGTGTGCTTAAAATGTTTTGTGACATATTGCTTATTTGTATTTGAAGGTCTTCAGTTTCCCTCTGTATCTGGGGTGAAATATTGGGCGTGCTCAGCCGTTTATTATTTCGGGATTCGTGGTTTGCGTCCCATCGTTTTCGATCCGTTAATGTTTCCGACTTCCTGTTCTTTTTGTCTTTAGTTCGGTTGACTGTACTTCCTCTACAAGCAGTGTGAGATGTGTACTCTGTGTATTGTGATCTTAATACCATGTTCGTGGGGTATAATTTCCGCGTAGACCTCGGTGTCATTTGTGTTGTAGTAGAGAGGGATATGGACGGGGTGATATCTACCCTGTCGTTTGATTCCAGATTCCCGAGGATTGGCCTACTCGTAGACGGTGTCCCAGCATGTGAGGGAGATGTTAGTTCTTCTCTCCGTAGCGTCGACGGATCAGATTCGGTATAGCGTGTGGATATTTCTGTTGTTTCTTTATCCTTTCCTTCCATTGAGCCTCCTGTCACAATAGTGTCTTTTTGTTGTATTTTGTGTTGGGGTTCCTGAAGGTCTCTGGGTATTGTGATGTCTGTGGTGGAAGTGTTGGTGTTGCCTAAGTTGGCTATTTGTGGAGTTTGGTGTTGTTGCGAGTTTGATGTCTCTACATGTTCTTTTAAGGTTAGGAACATGTTGTCGAATTTTTCTAATTCGTTGTTGGCTGCTTGTATGAGCACAATTCCGTTCTTGTAAATTGTTATGCATAGGTTCGCTCTAAGTCTTGTTGACGGTGTGATCATAAGTCTTGTGCCGTGTGGTATATTCCTCGTTGAGTTTATGTTAAGCATCTCTGTGATGGCAATCCGCCATTTAACTGTTTTTCTGGTAAAGAAGATCAGGTCATTTACAATAGTGCCATTGACTAGATTAACGGAGGGGTCAGATATCAGCGTGTCCGGGTTAGTTCTTAATAGTTTGTGTTTGAATTTTTTGGCTGCATTCTTTGATAGGATGTTAGGATACTTTATTGCGTGTGCGTTTATGCCCACTATTTCTAGCTTGTTAACGGCCATGTTTGCATGTTGGTGTGAGGTGCTTTAGTGTTAATTCTCCCTTAGCTGTTATTATCTATTCCGGCTATATATCTGGTCAGCTTGACTAGGAAGGTTTGGTTTATTCTTTTGATTTTGGTTTAGATCAAATAGCAAGATTATTGTTCAAAATATTAATTTTCCCTGCCAATCCTCTTTTCCCTTCAATGATGTTAAAAATTAGACAGTCCAATATGGCCGCTGTATTAGCTACCAAGCACATCTGAGGGCAGGGTGCCCTTGTCTGTTTCTACTTCCTAGTCCTCTTTCCCTTCCCCTTTCCTTTTGGACCTTCCATTTTGTGGATTAGTTTTTCATTATGGAGCCTCTCCGAGCTCTAGAAATGCCCAGGTCGTCCAGGCAGCGATGAAACAACGCATCAGGTCAAAAGGTACAGATAAAAGGTACAATTGTCTGATTTCTGATTGTCCCCAAAGAATATTCCTCCTTAATGCTCAGTTTCTTTTGCTCTGGTCGTCAGCAGCGGCCGCCATTTCAAGGTCAGGCAAGCTGAATCCTGACTTCCCAGCTTATTGGCAATTGTCCTGCCTTTATTCTGGTATTCTATAACTATATCACCAGTGCTGGCATCGGCGGTGTTGGAGGCCGGGTTGGTGGTGAGGGTCTGGCGGCAGTGGAGGCAGGAGAACTGGCCAGGGGTCGTGTTCGGGTAGGCCTGTTGGCATTCTCTAAGTCTTCTAGGGTTAAGTGCGAGGAGGGTGGTTGTGTCGTAGCGATAGGTAGTGGGAGGTCCATGGTTCCTCGCGCTGGCCACGGTCGGGTCACAGACAGACGCAGACGGGCTTGCCTTTGGTGCGCCCGCTGTGGGTGCCCGCTGCACAACCACGCAGCGGCTGCCATTAAGTATGGGAGGTGGGAGAGAGGAGAGGCTGGTAGATGGGAGCGGGGGAATTCTGGGGGAGAGGCCACAGGGGCAGTAGCGGTGAAAGGCGAAAGGAACAGGCAGGCACGAGAAAATAAAAATAGTGGTGGAATTAGAGCAAGACACAGATGGGCACAATAACAGTGGCACAACAGGGAAAAATTAAGAAGAAAAAAAAATGGCTGAGAAAGGTTACGGTGGTTGCAGGCAGTCTTGTCCCAGTTGGAGTGGGCAGCAGGCGCAGGAGCAGGCAGCAGCCTCGAACCTCCCAATGAGGAGGTCAGGGTCTGGAGGCAAGAGACGGCACATCGGAGCTGCGGGGAGAGAGTGGACCTAGACTGAGGGTCGGAGGTCTTACTCATGGATCAAAATGGATGCCACACATAAAATGGTGCTGCAAATGCTAACTTATGCAGAACAATATATAAAGGACACAGCTAAGGCATTTTTTATTCTAACACAAGTCAGGAAAAAATAGGAGGAAGAAGGAAAAAGTTTAGCGATAACCCTGCAAAAAGGTCCAAGTCCAACCATTCTCAAACCAGTTGTAGGCTAGATTCGAGCCATTCCTATTGAATGATGCACTTTGAGTTATGCAACTTCCCAGATGCCTTTGGACTACCTCTTCTTCATTATGGCTTGGAGAAGGTGTCATGTTAAATGTTCCTTTCAGCACTCAAGACTACTCATTTTCAAAACTCTTCTTCATTAAGGACGGAGGAATTTGTTTCCCCCTTCATTGCCAACAGTTGCCAGTCCCACGCTGGACAATTTGAGTCAGAAAGTTTACATAAGACCTCGACTATAAAGGACCAACCAATGGAAACCAGCAACCAGTGTGTACAATAAGCAGCGCCCTTGTTGGCTCACTATCCATCTTCCTTTCACTCATTTTGGCTGAGGTCGATGCTGAAGTTAAGTGTGTGTATTTAATAACTATCAGGCCGCCACCTATACAGAAACGTGACTTCCGCCAAACCAGGAGCTGCACAATATTTGATGCTCTCCTTTTCATAGGTCCTTGGGGCAAAAATAATCGCAAATACGAATCCAGAATCTGAATCAAATCTTAATGAAACCCTGAAACCAAAGCAATTTCCACTGGATTCCACTGAAAGCGAGCAAGCACTTTTGTACAAATATTACTTGTCTAAGATTTCCAAAAGATAATGACTGTTGGCAACCCTGTCGTGCAACGGTCTGTGTCAATTTTCATGACAGTGGATATCTGTCCTTAGACAGATGGGAAGGAACAGCTTCTTACTCTCCTGGGGGCAGATTTACAAGCCCCTTGCGCCTCATTTACGCCGCCATTGCGTCACTTTTGTGACGCAGCGGCAGCGCAAATGCTGCGCCATGGTGCGCGGTTCTTACAACGTGACGCATCTAGGAGATGCGTCACATTGTAAAGCCCCACGCCACATGTAGGCGTTCCTGCGCAGGGGGGGCGTTCCGGCGCAGGAACGCCTCCTAAAAGTGGCTGAGTGAAATCTGCAAGATTTCACTCAGTCACTGTTAGGTCCATGCTGCGTCAAAACCCTGCGCCTGCCTGAAGCAGGCGTAAGGATTGACGCAGCATTAGCAAGATAGTGCCCCCCAGACCATTGCTGGAGCTGTGTCGCGCTTGCGACACAAATCCAGCAATGCGCCACTTTTGCGGCACAGATGCGTCACGCATCTGTGCCATTTTTGCCCCATAGTGCGCCGCATTGTAAATGCGGCGCATCCATGGTGGCGGAGCTGTGGCGCACAATAACTGGCGCATCCCTGCTGATATGCAGGGATGCGCCAGTTATTGTAAATATGCCCCCTGGTATTTAGAAAAAGGCCACTTTATTGGGTCGTTAGCAGAGCCCAGAATACATTATCATTTGGTTTAGCCATACACTCTACATGCCCCTAACATCCTACCAAGAAATGTTCTCTATCCCCTTCCCCTTCCCCTACCCTTACCATTACCCTCCTCCTCCTTAATGCCAAATACTTCTAATAGAAACTCCTTCTGGTTACAGTTTTATACTCTAATGGATTACCAATATCGACCTTACATCTGCATATCACCAGATTCAGACAGTCGTAGATTGGCAGCATTCATCGCGTCTTTTGGGTGTTTTCAATTCTTTAGGGTACCATTTGGACTTGCGTCCACTGCCGCCATGTTCCAACAATTAATGTTTGAATTGTTCAGGGTAGTAAAAAAGGTAATATTCTTTCAGGATGATATCCTAGTAATGGGGGAGTCCAAAAGTGAACATGATGCAAAACTTAGAGAGGTTCTTAATATATAAAGCAGATTCACATGAACATATAGAAGTAAAGGGAAGAAGACCTGGGCGAGTTATCAAACAACCCCTTAGGTTTCAGGACTACGTTTGTTGTTGATTGTGTCAACATTTTTTAAGCCTATGTTTTTAAACATTGTTATAGTTTTATTTTGTTTCATTTATTGCAAGGGAAAATATGTGTTGCATTTGAATGTTATACCTTGAACAAAATTTGAATCCCATTATTCCCCCATAGTGTTAATTGAACTAGAACTTAGGGGCAGATTTATGACGACTGGCGCATCCCTGCATATCAGCAGGGATGCGCCAGTTATTATGCGCCACAGCTGCGCCACCATGGATGCGCCGCATTTATAATGCGGCGCACCATGGGGCAAAAACGGCACAGATGCGTGACGCATCTGTGCCGAAAAGTGGCGCATTGCTGGAGTTGCGTCGCAAGCGCGACGCAGCTCCAGCAATGATCTGGGGGGCCCTATCTTTAAAATGCTGCGTCAATCCTTACGCCTGCTTCAAGCAGGCGCAGGGTTTTGACGCAGCATGGGCCTAAAAGTGACTGAGTGAAATCTTGTAGATTTCACTCAGCCACTTTTAGGAGGCGTTCCTGCGCCGGAACGCCCCCACCTGCCCTGGAACGCCTACATGTGGCGCAGGGCTTTACAACGTGACGCATCTCCCAGATGCGTCACGTTGTAAATACCCCGCACCATGGCGCAGGATTTGCGCCGCTGTTGCGTCACAAAAGTGACGCAACAGCGGCGCCAAAGTGGCGCAAGTGCAACATAAATCTGCCCCTTAGAGTTTAGTGATAAGAGTATTATGGGGGGGATTCCTTGTATAGGATTTAACCGAAGCAGTCCATGGTTATGCTGTCCCCTTTGCTGGGCTTTAAGCTGTAAGAATAAACCTATTTTGGAATACTAATCTGCGTTTAACTGTACTACCCTCCCTCTCTGCTTCACACCCCCAATGCTTTACCTTTGCCTGGGCTCTCTCTTTCCACTTACTTCCAACATTTAATGGAGAGCCCCTATGTCATAGCAGCTTCCAATACAGCTCACCATTGCTTCCTGGGTGTAGGACTGCACACTCTCAATGGACTTTCATCCTTGTAAACGTTGTATGTATACCTTTCATTGTGTGTACCATGTAGCAGACACCTTTTACATAATGGTGAAACATTTGTGAGCAATCTGGGAGTTAAAGCCCTTGAAAATGTAGTCTAAGTGTTCCAATTAAATAATTATTCTTAGACATATTTTTTTTTACATCATTGGTCCTGCAGCAACGTTCAGTTAAATAATTGAGCTTCATCTACTAAATATATTCTTTGAATTTCAAAAAGGTAGATTATGCTTTCAAGTTGTAAAACAAACAGATACACCCACAGAAAACGACGGTCAGGAGGGCCTTCCCTTCTGCAGGCCATAGATGCGCAATGCTGACTCACAGAGCGTTTTTCAACGGGCACTTTTAAGCCGAAGACAAGGTCGCCTGGTACATTAGGAAAGCAACTTCGGTGAGAAGCGCACCCATTTTCAGTACATTTTGCATTTATTTTAAATAGATGCAAACCTTTTTCTTTCACTGTGTCATTGAAATTCGGGAGAAGTGATTCACTGGAACATTCGTTGATGTATTTTGTTCCATTTTTAGATTTTTGGGCTGAATCATGAACAGAGCTAGTCACAAAACCTGACATATAACTAGCGAACGACTGACGTTTACATATCATAGCTAGTTACTTTGTGAAAGAAAGTCAGGTGCGCACAGGAATTTTCTCTAACATAAAGAACATTATTTTCCTTTTCAATCAAATTCTGAGGGGTGCAAAGTAATTTGTGTGGCCCATTAACTGAATGGGCTTTAATGTATCATGTTAAAAGGCCCGGCCAGGCCGGCATCTGGCAGGGCCCTTGACGGAGCATCTCAGGGCTAAGAAGATGGATGTGGTGTGAGCAGATATCAACAAAGGAAGCTCTGCTGTTTCACACACTTACAGCATAGGTCGTTTTTTGACAAGTCTAAGAAGTCATTTAGTCATGTGAAGTCTAATTGATAGCAACATTAGCAGTGTATAGGGCCCAATTTGTAGTCCGTGCAGGATTACTGAGCATAGAGTGCAGACCATGCTCTATGTCTACTGCCCTCTGAGCGCAGAGGCAGGAAGTACCCGTTTCTGGGAGCTAGTAGGAGGAAAAGGGCATCAGCCATGCCCTGTGCCCAATGTAGAAGCATAGCCATGCCCAGACATTATTGTAGAAATTACCATGGGCAAGATTATTTTAGTTATAGAGCATGTCTAAAATGTATTGATTGTGAACCTGAGGGCTTGGAGGTGCTTTGTTACCATAGCTAGCCATAAGTTGTGAAAGGCAATGTTTTTAAGGCTTGTGTCTTAAGTGGAATGCCCTTCATCAGAGACTTCAAGACCCTTACCTGTCAGAAATTGTTGGAGATTGACCTTTCCAGGGTGCTTTCCCTTGACTTTTCTCTTTCCCAGTTTCCTGCTGATCCGGATGCTAGCCTTAGGACATGAGCGCGTCTGGCACTGCTGTGCAGTGTCAAAACGCTGTGCTCATTATATACATACTGTGTAGCAGTGCATATATGATTGGCTGATTGGAGTTAGCTGTAAGTCCCTTGTCATGGGGTAAGACCTATACCAGGGGCATGTACCTCGAATGTGCCTCCGTGGGCCTGTTGACTCGGTTGTGCCATCCATGGAGGTAGCTCATTGATTGTGCCAAATGGTTTGCGCCTGGTGGGGTCTTTGTGCACTGGTTACTGTTCCTCGGTTTGGCATTTAGAAAGCTCCGCCCCAAGGATCTGCATACCTCCTGCTATATTGGAGTTCTCCCTGGTGACAGGGTGAGGTGTTGGAAAGAGGTTGCACAAGAAGGTGTGTATGCATTACTTGCACGAGTCGTGAATTACACCATATGGTGTGTTCGGTACAATGCTTCTTGCATTGGATTAGCGGAGGTGGTGTAGGGAAAAGTTGTCGAGCATTAGTTCCTACAGGCAGAATAGTAACAGTATCGTTTTTGGTTTTGATGAGTTATTAACTGCGAACCCTCTCTGGTAGTAATAGGGGGTTGAACATTATGGTGATGGAAATATCACTTTGGGAAAGTGAACAATTTGTTGTGCTTGGCTCTGTGTCCCTGGCAGCTGGTCTCCTAATTGACAATTGGGAGCTAGGGGTAGCCACATCTGTGCATTCCTAATAGAGGGCCATAAACTAGGGGTTCACAGGAAACTGCAGACTTCTCACTCTGAGGGGCTTTTCTGTGGTGGTTAGGTGGGGGTGGAATTGGCACCTGCATTCAAAGGGGCAGGGTCTTTATCCCACTAAAGATTGTGAGCAAACCTCCCGGTGTGGGATGGCAGACAGGACACAATTTAGAGATGGCCTGTGCATTTCAAAGGTGGCCTTTTGATCTCATCATATCTTCAAAGGCCATAGTGGGTATAACTACTGGGGCTTCGGCCTCTGAAAGAAGAGACACTTTTGGATTTGGAACCATACTACTCTGGTTTGAAACTGGGACCTTGACACAAGGAATCATTAGTGCAGGAGGGACTGCAACTGGACTATCCGAAGACTTGTGGTGGCTTGGAGCTTGTCGTTCTCCAAGAAGAGGTCTATCACTCAGTGGATTTTGCCTGGACATTTCTGGCTGCCAGCTAAATGCCAACTGTCATGGCCTGGGTCTCGAAGTACTCTCCAAGGGCCGGTGAGCTGGCCTCCTATCCACAAGATCCCAGGGACAAAAAGGGTCTCACTACACTGGGTGTGATGTAGACAAATGGAAGGGATTGTGGTTGGGAAAAGGACCATCCTGACAAACACCATCATCTCGCAGTGCAAGAGGAGTGTGTACACAAAGATCAGCAGTCATCTGAGGTTCCGGGATGGGAGGAGTTTGAGGAGTGCATGGGGAAGCTTGCAGAGTGTGAGGGACCCATACTTACAATCAGGAGACCCGTGCTCGCTTGTGCTCCATAGCATGTGGTGCCCAAGGGATGTTTGGAGAACCTGAGATGGGATCTGAGACTGTCTTCAGACTACTGATCAGGAGTACCACAGTGCCTGATATTGTGGCCTTTGTCTGAGGTCATTTATTTATTTATTTTATTTAGAGAGTTTTATGTAGCACTAGCTAGACCCGGAGGCATCAGAGCGCTTTACATAAGGAAACAGCGTGTTACCAGTTACTGAAAAATTCACATTAATTACGGAACAATTACAAACTCAATACAGGAGTTATTGGCAGGACGAGTGTCAGGATTCAAAAAGAACAGAGTGAGCTGGGAGGAGACAGCGGCAGAGAGAAAGGCGAGACATATGTCAGAAGTCCGGCTGGATAGGTGAAGGCCAAAGCGGTGTGCCAGGGCCAGTCTCCCCTATAGCTGTCGGTGCAGCTCCACCGGGAATCGGCCATGCGGTTCGGGCTCTGCCGGATGAGTTTCAAGATTCAAAAAGAACAGGGGGAGCTGGGAGTCCATTGGAAGGAGACATCGGCGTAGAAAAAGGCAAGACAAATGTCTGAAGTCCGGCTGGGTAGGTGACGGCCAAAGCGGTGTGCCATGGCCAGTCTTCCCTATAGCTGTCGGTGCAGCTCCACCGGGAATCGGCCATGCGGTTCGGGCTCCGCCGGACGAGTTTCAAGATTCAGAAAGAACAGGGGGAGACAGGATAATGTCATGCCCATGACAACTGGTATGAATATAAAATTGAGGATGGTGACTTGCAGCAGGCAGCAGTCCTGATCTGGGTTAGTACGCACTTCCTCATATCTAGATGGAGGACGCAGTACATGATGACTGTTTTCCTTGGATCTAGGAAACTGCTTTTGGAACTTGAAGTTAAACTCCCACATTGGTTCTTGCCGAATCCCAATAGTCTTTCTGCACCAGAAAAGTAACCATTTAGAATAAGCTCGATTCCGGGATTGTAGGTCTTTTTCCCAGTCAAGAAGTAAACGGCTCATACATATGAAACAATGAACGGATCACACATGCTCGCAGACATCGCAGTTTTTCAATGCACTCTGGCCTCAAGCGGACTGGAAGCAGAGCAGTAATTTGATAGTGCCTTTTGTACAATCTCATCCAAAATGCTGCAGTGCAAGTAACAGTCCAGGCATTCTTACAAATAAGAGCAAATTTCACGATATATTCTGGGCGTATATAGGAGGCAAGCATCAGCCAAATGTCTATGGGATAGTCATCTCCAATGTTGCTGTGTAAGGTTTCTTCATTTCTCTTGCTCCTTTTCCTTTTCCCTGCTGTTAATACCTTCTTTGGCATTTCTGCCACGTCATTGTCACTTTCGCACTCTCCATTCACAATAATGGATTAAATATCTTCCTCCGTTTGTACGAGAGATGCTTCCAAACCGCAAAGTGATTTCACTTCTTTTTTAATTGCGTTGGCCACAGCTTTCCTAACACGACCAGACTTCCCCACACCAGTCATTGACTGTCAGTGCTATGGTAGGTCATACCTCCGCTGTTATGAGCCACAATGTACCCAAATATAGGCCTAGGTAGCTGCAGGACCATTTACCTACATTTGTCCTACCTTGCTCTACATAACAGCTCTGGCACTGACCTTTTGCCTAGTTATGTGCCGAATAAATGTTGTGTGGTTTTCTTTTAAAAGTAACTGCATTTATTATGCATGAGGATTCTTAGTACCACACAGCAGTATTACCATCTTCTGTCTAATAACTCTGTACAAAAGTCACCGCTATCGTCATCCTTGGAGGACACATCTAGGTAGAACCCCTGAGGGTACCTTTTGGGTACCACATCTTCGCTGGGTGAACCAGAGGAGAAGCTTCCATGCTGACACATGATACTCTGGAGTCCCTACACACAGAAACTCCAGCATGCAATGGTCTGACATCCCTTGCTGGGTGTCTAACTCAAGACCAAGATCGGGTCCTTAGTTCTTTCTCATCATGTAATGAAGTTGGCTCTTTCCTAGGGAGATTCTTGGCTTCACACCTACATACATGCTAGATACACTTAGGTACACCTAGCTAGGGTTCGTATCTTAGGAGTACCCTTGATTATTGCTATGTATCAATATGCCTACATACATTCATTGTTTTAGCACCATGATAGAATTCTACCTTTTATTCACTTTGTCGGTGCTTGCAATCGTATATATCTGTTTCAGTCTAATGTTTGTCGCAGCACACGTATTTTATACCAGAATGACACTGATTCAATAAATGCTTAATGAAAATGTCCCCGTCGTTTAGTCTGTATATCTCTCTGAGAAGATGCACGAGTTACTGAACAAAAAGTACTGTACTGTTTCCAGGATCCCTGAAGGATCAAGGGTTGTCATGTTCGATAGTTGCCAGAAACTATTATCACCTTGGTAAGGTGAGGGGGCTTATGGTGTCTCTGTGTGCTAGCTGGTCTAAAGCCTAACATTTACTTTGGGGGTGTCTGGAATCAGTCTGGACACCAATCCCTTAGTTTGTGGTGTCTAAATGTGCAGATCCTATTTAGATGTGTAGGAAATATACGACACCTCTTGAGGGTAAAATTGTTCTCCAAACGTGGAAGCACGCCAGCGTCCTCGGTCACAACCTTTTGTCTATGGGAGATAGAGATCTTGCATCACGCATCTGCATGTGCTGTCAGGTGTCTAGAGGTCTAATCCAGATGGACGCAAGTAAATAACTGTTTATTCCATTGTTAAGTACTTCCGACTGTCTAGTCAACAGGGCACCAGTCGGGGCAACTTGTATAGTTGGCTGGTGTAGTTCAAGGATTGAGGGGCTTGGTCGTGAGGCGTAGTCACAGACTGGTGACTATTTGACCTTTTTGTAATGGGAAAGTCCGATAATTGCATATAACTGTAAAGTGCATATACAACGTGTGTTTTGTTTTGATTTCATTAAGAGAAGTTTGACAATTGTGTTTAACTATAGAGTTTACATACAATGTGTATCTAGTTTTGATTTCAGCGTGTGTGTTTTTTGCAGCTAACACAGTGTGTTGCAAGGGTTGTTGTTGTGCCAATACTTTACACTCGAGCCCTGAGGATAAGCCTGACTGCTCGGTATCATGCTACCTGAGGGTAAGCACAGGTTATCAGACAAGTGTATTGTACTCCTATTTTGAACTGTGGATTCTGACTGGCTTTGATGTGTCTCAGTGTATTGCTTCGCCCTCCAAAATAGTAGAAAGTACAGCTCTCCCACAAGTGGGTACACACACAGCAAAGTAATAAAAACACATGTAAAGGGATTTCACTCTCTTAAAATGAGGCACATCAAAAGACCGTTTTCAGAATAAAGCATGATGTTTTATTTGTGCAACACTCTAAAAAAAACGGCTTTCCCAAATGCCAAATTCAAACAATATGAAAATGTAAATATAGATATATTAACATGGCTTGCAAAAGTTACCATCAAATGAGAATGAAGATTACTAGTCTAGCAGTCTAGCAACACATTGTAATGGAAAGCAATGAGGGGTTAATGCACATGATCACTTACATATATATATATATGTATATATATATATATATATCTATATATATATATATATGTATATTATCTACTGGCGGTCGCCAGTAGATAGTTATAGTTAGGACCTATTTTCCAAGGAAATCCGCAACATTCTGTTCCCAATAAGTCTGGCGCCGGTTAATGAATCCTCACGAAATTATCCAAAGTTTTGGCCAGCTCCGCTCCGTTCCTACCCTGAAAGTTTTGTGGTGATTCGTCAAGCGGGGGCCGAGAAAAAAGGGGGGTCCCAAAACGTGTTTTCCCCATGCAATTTCCCATAGGATCTGTTGTCGCAGCTACAGCCTGAACCGCTAAACGGAATGACACCAAATTTGGCAAAGAGGTAGTCCTCAGTTCAGACTTGTGCCTTTTGCATAAATGGTGTAAATCCGTTCAGTAGTTCCTGAGAAAATTAGAGTTAAAAGTACATATATATCTATGGCCGGGGAGGATCCGCGGACCCTACCTGCACCGTAAGCGCACCCTCCCCGAACCGAGCGTGCAGCCTCCCGATCGCGCGCTGAATGCTAATTGGCTATTGAGTGTCTTGTCTACATTCTAAACCAGGAACTGTTGGTGGCCATTTTCTGCCATGGTAGAAGCGAGGCTGAAGAAGGAAGGGGAATAAGTGTGTAAAATATATAAAGGGGGCAGAGTGGAAATACACTGACCCTCTAGAGGTGCTTAGGGTGTCCCAGAAGGACCCCCTGGGGCCCCCCTTTTTTTTTTTTTAAACAGCGAATTGCGTGCAGGGTGCACGCATCCTATTGCGTTGGGTGCACGCATTCTCTCGCGTTGGGTGCGCGGATCCAAGGGAAAAAAATTGAAAAAAGACAAGAAATCATTGGTTGTATTACAACTTTCTACATTGAAAGGTAGGGTGTATATTTCTGTTAAAGGCATGATTCTTATTGGTTAACAAAAACAGTTTGTAAGGAACATTATACATGATAAGCTGATATGTTGAAAAGTCAAGCACACTTGCTGTCTTGTTTAGCAACATTGTGTGCTGAACTTGTGACCTGTGTGCTCAGTGCAGTGTTCCATGACCTGTTTCTATGGTAACAGGCAGAAGGCAGATTGGGGGAAGGGTTGAAATGTATTTCATTTGCAAAGGGTTGAAATGTTTAACCAATAGAAATGTGTGTTTGCTTTTGAATTTATGTGTGAAGGATTGTGATTTGATGTTTACATGTATATGTGTGGAAAATGAAAGGGAATCTTTTCCATTCTTTGATTTTGCTGAGAGGTGCACAGTGCAGATATTCTGTAAAAGAAAATCTGGTGTGTGACTGATATACTTCTTAATCTACAAAAAGGTCAGTTATTTAATTGTGAGGGGATGTATGTAGACTATTTTGATTTTAATAAGACTAATGTATTTCTCCTGTTAAAGTGTAGGGAGTACTTTTTTTCTCTACAATCTTATTGACAGTGTGTGTGCATGTAGAAACCATTCTGTGATAAGCATTTGTGTTTTTCATGTGTTTGCAGACAGATAACTGTGCTGTTTTTATATTTTGGTAGAATTAGAAACCAGTCATTGTTTATGAATTTGTGTAATGAGTTATGTTTCTACACTAAAATGTAGTACTCCTTCTAGATGAAGAAATGTGTTTTGGTATAGTGCAAGGGATAGTGTTGTTTGTCTAGAATCACACAGTGAGTCTGTGTGCATTTGGGAACCACTGTGAGAGAAGCATTTGGTAACATCGTGTATTTGCTGACAGATAACTGTTTTAACCTGTCATGTTGTGAAGTTTTAGTAGCATTAGAAGACAGTTATGGCTTAGGATTTGATTAAATGAGTTAGGCTTTGACAGAAAAGTGCAGTCCTGAAATATGTAGATTGTGTGCAGTTCCCTTACCACTTGCACTGTAGTGAATGAGTTTTGGTAAACTCCTAGGGATAGTGGTGCTTGTCTAGAATCACACTGTGAGTCTGGGTGCATTTGGGAACCACTGTGAGAGAAACATTTGGTAACATCGTGTATTTTTTAGCAGATAACTCTTTTAAAACCTGTCATGTTGTCAAGTTTTAGTAGCATTAGAAGCTAGCCTTTGCTTATGCATTGATAAAATGAGTCAGGGTTTGACACTAAGGTGCAGTACCATGTACTATTCTGTTCACTGTGGCAGGACTGAAAATGTAAAAGTTTTACCTAAGCACTGTCCTAGAAGTAGTCTGATTATTTAGTCAGTTTCTAAGTACCAAATAGATTGCTTCAAATGTCTATGCAGTATGCATGTAGTGTTCTAACATACTATACACTTGTCTTTTACACCTTCAATTCCCTAGTCAGTATCCATACACTTCCAGGAAACACCCTGTCACTCCCTTTGCAGTCTTCTAGTGACCCATTCAACACTATGTACTAATCCATTCACTGTGCCAAAACCCAAACACTTATAAATTCACCAAGATACTATCTTTGCAGTACTCTAATCATTCAGTCAGTGGCTAAGTATTCATGCACTGAGCCAGTTCTTAGCACATGGACTGCTTCAAACCCCTATCCACTATGCATGCAGTCTTCTAACCACCTAGACACTTGTCTTTCACACTTTCAATTTCCTAGTCAGTATCCATACAGTCCAGCAAACATCTTGTCACTGCCTTTGCACTCCTCTAGTGACCCATCCAGTACCAAGTACTAATCCATTCCCTGTGCGAAAAGCCTAGCACTTATAAATTCACCTAGGCACTCTCCTTGCTATACTCTAATCATTCATTCAGTACCCAAGTAGTGATGCAGTGAGCCAGACCTTAGAACATGTACTGCTTTAAATGCCTATGCAGTATGGATGCAGTCCTCTAATCACCTACACAGTTGTGTTTCACACCTTCAATTCCCTAGTTAGTATTCATACTCTTCTAGCAAACACCCTGTCACTCACCCAGTGTGTCTCCTTATAGTACTGTAATCATTTAGTCAGTTAGCATGTAGAGTTTTAGTGAGGTAGGCTTTAGGGCATGAACACCTTCAAAGTAGTATGCACTATGCATGTAGTGTTTTAACCATCGTCACACTTGTGGTTCAGGGACATAGTTTCTTAGTCAGTATTTATATAAAATGTGTTTGTACAGTAATGGAATAGTATAATTTTGAAAGTTATTATTATACATTTATTTTTGATTCTTTTTTACAGATGCAGAACAGGAGTGTTTCTCATCTGTTTGCACTCTTCTCGTGCAAGATTGTTTGGCTGAAGGGTCCTTAGGTGTTTCATCATACTTGCTGTGCCGCATGAGTATTTTTTGTTAGGATCTCCTCGTAACAGAACTCTTTTGAAAATCTTGTGCATGAGAAAGGTGGTATTGGTCTTTGTTTGCCCCTCGAGAAAAGTAGAAAATTTCCACATCACTAAAGGAAAACGTTGTGGGCGTGGTGCATCCTCCAAAAATTCAACTTTAGATTTGGTGAATATTTTATAGCGACATCATTTACAGTTTTTGTGAGTTAAAGTTAAAAAATGTTGTTAGCTGTGTGCATTTTATTTTTCTGTGATTTGTATTTTGAGAATGGCATGTTGGGTTTTTTAACAATCTTTGAGATTTTTGCCCGCTGTTAAGTGATGAGTACTATTGAAATCACTATTTTTAGTGAAATTTAATATATTCTGAGAACAGCAAAAAAGGCAAAAAAATTACTTTGTGGAAAATATGCTGTGTTGTATAAAATGTTTTATTACATGTTATAATTTTTTTTCCTTTTCTTTCACAGATCCAAATTTTAAAATAAGCAATTTATATGAATTTATATTTGAATGAAAAACAGAAAAAAATGTATACCATTTTTTATTCCTATTACTGTGAAGGTAAGTTTAACTAAGTCTCAATATGCAGAATGAAGAGGCCTGCAAGAAGCTACAAAGTTGAAACACGTTTCTAAAAACACTCTGTTTATGTAGTTTAGAAATCTGACCATAATCAGATATCATGTGACCTGCAAAAAAAAGAGATTTGAGGGGTTCATAATATTTCACCTTTTTAGCTGTTGAAGGACCGCAATTATTTCAATCATTCTTCTTTGAACATCTTTGCAGACAAAACTCTGTGCTTACCTTCTATCACTTGCAAGGAAATTTAAAAACGGAAATATGTCACTTTTTGTAACATAATTATTGTGCAAGATACTCTTTTATATTTACAAAGAGAGGAAAAGGCACTCTGGGCACTTTTTATACTCCATGTAAATATAACCTCATCATGCATACCACTTTGTGTTGAAAGGGTGTTCTATAAGTGTTGCTGTGCATGATTGCACTTAATACTCATAGAACAAGACACATGTCTAGATTTATCATAAATCATACATCTCGATATGTGTGTGAATGCTGCACCATTCTAAAATTGGTGTAGGAAAGTACAACAAGGAGAATTGTTTTCATTTCTCCACATTTTTATATCTTCAATGCATGCTGAAATGTTTAGCATACATTGTAGGACAAAAATGCATTTTCTCATTGTTTTTGTGTAGGAAGGTGTGTCTTCCTGCAGAAAAACAAACAGCACATGACACAGATATCCTTGCAGTATGGTGCAAGGCTGCCTGTGTCACCACATGGCTGCAGTTTAAGCAGCCGTGCAGAGAGAAGCATAGATTTGCAACATATTTATGTACATATGTTGCATCCCTGTGCTTCGGAAGTACTACAGCACACTGCAGTTAAAGAGGTTACTGTGTGATGCTGCAGCACTTCCTCATAGTTCTGCACTTAAACATTCACCATACGCTACTAATGCATTCATTCAGACAATTACATACTACACATACATTCACTAACACTAACAAAGAAATGTAGCTCTTTTTTTAATCCAGGAAAGTTAGTTCTTACAAGAACTTTTTTTTTCTTCTTTCTTCTTTTATAATTTTTTGGGGGTTTTCTGAACAATTTGTAATTTTTTTTGGTTTTTCTGCAAAAAAAAAACAAAAAAAACAGGAGAAACCAAACAATGAACTTCAGGGAACAATAAAAAAAAATAAACAAAATAGCAAATGTGACTTTCTTGGCGGCGGCAGATCAGATCGATCGACTGCTCACCATAGCACAAAGTTGCAGTGCACTTAGTGCGGAGCACTTTTAAAAATTGAAATTGAGGACGGATGTCCAAGGTTTGGGCTGATGGATGCACTCTTGATGTGCTCGGCTGCGATGAGGTGGATGGCGCAAGATTGTTTGGATGAAGGGTCCTCATGTGCTTCATCATACTTGCCGTGCCGCAAGAGTATTTCTTGTTAGGATCCCCGCTCGATAGGACTCTTTTGCAAATCTAGCACGTGGCCAAGGTGGCATTGGTCTTATTCTGCCCCTCGGGAAAAGTAAAAAATTTCCACACCACTGAAGAAAAACGTTTTTGGAGTGGTGCCTCCGGCAAAAATTCATCCCCAGAGTTATGAGGTGATGCAGGTGATGCCTGCTGCCCTGAAGCCATTTTTGGTTGAAAAAAGTTAGAGCTAAGCGTAAACTTAGTCTAAAAAATGATGGTGTTCTAAAGAAGGTCAAAGAAGAATGATTGAAATGGGTGGGGTCTTTCAATAGTTAGAATAGGAAGTGTAATGAACCAATCAAATCTCTTTTTTTGCAGGTCACATGGAATCCGCGCACCCTGCGCGTACGCAGCACGCACCCAGCGCGCATCTGCGAAATTGAATTAAAAAGAAATATAGGATTAGATGTAAAAATATATTAGTTTTAAGACTAGTTTAGAGTTTGTCTTCAAGTAATATTCACATGAAATACATATATATATGTTTTTTTAAATGTTAAATATTTCGCGGGATACGCGCACCTACCGTGTCATAGACGCAGATGACGCGTCGCGGAGGCGCGTAAACGTCGCGTTACGTACATCGAACTTGTGGCGTATAGGCTGGGAGTCGCGTACCGGTCGCATTGCGATCGTGCACTAAACACATACCCAACTCGTACCATGCGCGGATGCTATCACGTAGGGATCGAGAACGGTGCGCATAGGGTGCGCGCATCCAAAAACATTGAAAAAATATATACATAAAATAAAGTTTTGCACATATAGTTAAAAAAATATTTTGAAAAATATAAAAAAATATGTTTGAAAAACCCATTAAGTTCAAATAATATTTTTTAATTTTTAAAAGAATTAATTGAAAAAATAAGTTTAAAAAAGGGTGATAAAAAAGTATTTAAAAAAAATGTAATTAATGAAATTGACACACTGAATTTGAAAAATATAGAAATCCAATCAAAATCATTAAACATGATATCTTCAGAGATAAGTTATAGATATGAATTAGCATTTGAAAAACCTTTGAAATTCCCTGAAAAAAACATAGGTTTCATGAACGTTATAGTTAGGAATTGGCATTTAAAAACCTTTGAAATTCACTGAAAAAACCATAGGTTTCAGGGGTGATATAGTTAGCTGGACATTTCCCTCGAACAAAACGCTAGAAATTCCCCTGTTATAGTTAGTTCAGCTAACTATAACTCGCGCCCCCGCAATGCACTGCTGATGACGTCACATATTACATCACTCATGACATGGTCAGTGACATCACTGATGACATCACTGATGACATCTCAAATGACATCACTGATGACATCACTGATGACGTCATCCAGTGACTGTGTGTTTCTGTAAAGTTTAAATATGTTTTATATATTTATAGTGAAAGGCCTGTGGAAGAATGAGTGGGTGTACAAGTGTGTGAATGGATGATTTTCTAGGTGCGCAACTGACTCCATAAGTGAGTCATTAAATGTATCTTACTGCAGACTAGTGACTAAACTGTGTGAATGTCTGTATGTGTCTGTGTGTAGGTGTATAAGTGGCTGCATGGTTTTGTAAATAGCTATATGAGTGTCTATATGGGTTATTGATTGGTTGTCTGAGTATCTGTATGGGTGCCTGAGTGTTTGTGTGGGTAGGGTGTGTGTGACTCTATGCATAGATGTGTGAGTGGGTGATTCTATGGGTGCATGGTTTTAAGAGTGCATCTGTGATAAACGGTATGGTTGAGTGACTCTATGTATGGGTGTGTTAGGGATTGAATGTATATCTCAGTGGTACATGTGTGACTAACTATGTATGTGAAAGGCAGTATATATGCGTGTAAGAGTATATAAGAGGGTATATGTGAGAGTGTGTGATTGTGAGAGTGGCTGTATGGATGAGTGTGTGCTTGTATCAATGATCAAGAATGTGGTGCTATTTTTATGAGTAAGTGAACTTGAGTGTGTTTAACTGCGTAGATTAGTAAATGAGAGTGTGATTAATTATTTGAATGACTGACTAGGTGTGAGAGTACCTCTATGGATGATTGGTGGTGTGTGAGTGTCTATGTAGGTGTATAAATGCATATGATAGTCTTGTACGGAGTGACTGTAAGAATGAGTGACTGTACAGGTGAGTGAGTGGAGGTGTATGTAGACCTAAGAGTTAATGAGTGGGTATGTAGTTATTCGTATTGGAGTATCTATGGTTTTCAAAATGGCCGTCTGAAATTTTGAGTCGGTGTATCAAAGGTTATATTAGGGTGTGAGAAGATGCACTAATTTATCACATGGATGACGTCATCAGTGATGTCATCAGTGATGTAATTTGAGATGTCATCAATGATGTCACTGACCATGTCATGAGTGATGTAATATGTGATGTCATCAGCAGTGCATTGCGAGGGCGCAAGTTATAGTTAGCTGAACTAACTATAACAGGGGAATTTCTAGGGTTTTGTATGAGGGAAATGTCCAGCTAACTATAACACCCCTGAAACCTATGGTTTTTTCAGTGATATATATATATATATATATATATATATATATATATATATATATATATATATATATTCAGTGAAAAAACCATAGGTTTCACACATGTTATAGTTAGCTGGAAATTTTACTGATAAAAAACCAATGAAATTCCCCCGTTATAGTTAGTGCAGGCAACTATAACTCACGCGACCGCAATCCTCTGCTGATGACATATGTGTCTTTATGAAAAAAAAATATTTGTAATATATGTATAGCTAAAATTTAATGGAAGAAGACATGGGCAAATAAGTGTCTAAATACAGTATTAGCATCAGCAGAAGATTGCGGTCGCGTGAGTTATAGTTGCCTGCACTAACTATAATGGGGGAATTTCATTGGTTTTTTATCAGTAAAATTTCCAGCTAACTATAACATGTGTGAAACCTATGGTTTTTTCACTGAATTTGCAAGGTTTTTTAAATGCTAATTCCTAACTATAACGTGTGTGAAACCTATGGTTTTTTCAGTGAATTTGTACGGTTTTTTAAATGCTAAGTTACTTTACGCCATTCGTGGCGTGCACGCCCACTTAACGCAGTTCGTTCCGTGCACCGTGCGCACATGGAGGACATATGATGCGCTTCGTTGTGAAAGGTAATATTTTAGTTTTTCACAGCTGTTATATGCCATGCACAAATGGAGCACTTCGGGCTCCATTTGCACATGGGGTGGGGAGAGTATGGATATATTTTTTTTTTTATTAATTTTTACCGTACGCGTACGGTAAGCGTAATCGGCGAAATTAGCGAAAAAATTAAAATTCCGTTTTTGGCCTTGGGGGGTCTTTGAGGACTCCCTCAACATGGCTGGGTGCTTAGGAGCTGTCTAAACAGCATCTTTACATTTTTTTGGCCTTTGTTTTTTAACCCCCTCTCAGACTGCGAGAGAGAAAATGGCGGCCGCCGCTTCCTGGTTTCGACCGATTCGAATGTTTACTAAGATCTAACAGCCAATCAGAATCGCGCTCGCGCACGGCGGCGTGCGCGTACGGTAAGCGCACCGTAAGCGCACCGTAAGCTGGCTCAGATATATATATTGATTTAAAGGCTATTTTCTCAGAATCTACTGAACAGATTTACACCAAACCTACAAAAGGCACTTCCTTGACCTGTAGACTACCTCTCTGCCAAATTTCAAGGAACTCTGTTCAGCCGTTCGGGCTGTAGCTGTGTCTAAAGGTCCTATGGAAAAATGCATGGGAAAAACGCGTTTTGGGACCCCCCTTTTATCTCAGCCCCCGCTTGACGAATCCCCCCGAGACTTTCAGGGTAGGAGCGGAGCGTAGCGCCCCATTAGTTTTGAAAATTTCGCGAGGATTCGTCGACCGGCGCCAAAGTTATTCCAAATAGAATGTTGCGGTTTTCCTATGGAAACAGGGTCCTAACTATAACTACCTACTGGCGACCGCCAGTAGGTAATATAAATATATATATATATATATATATTCACTGAAAAAACCATAGGTTTCTGGGACGTTATAGTTGCAAATTAGCATTTAAAAAACCTTAGAAATCCAATGAAAAAAACATAGGTTTCAAGGATGTTATAGTTAGTTGCACATTTCACTTGTACAAAACCATAGAAATTTGTCCGTTATAGTTAGTTGAACTATAACTCATGCCCCCGCAATGCACTGCTGATGACATCACATATTACATCATTCATGACATGGTCAGTGACATCACTGATGACATCACTGATGACATCTCAAATGACATCACTGATGACATCACTATCCAGTGACTGTGTGTTTCTGTAAAGTTTAAATATGTTTTTTTTTTGGATAAACACATTTTTATTGATTTATAAAAGGAATGCACCAGCCAATCAGTACCACACCATAATAATATAGGATAACGTACACAAATTTGCGCTCCCTTGTATCCATACATTAATAAAACAAAATAGAAAGAAATCGGAAAATCCCTTAAGGATTAGACCTCCCCCCAACCATTTCCCCCAGTCTCTGCGATATTTCTTGGGGCACCCACATGCCACGTAAATGACTTTCTCCTGTGTGGCACACCAGTCCACCCCAGTCAGCCATCGCCCCACACTCAGGGGTTCACGGCATTTCCAGGAAGCCGCAATGTCTCTCTTGGCTACCACCATAGCTGTAGTAAAAAACAATTTCTCATTATGAGACCAATCCAACCCATCAGTGATACCCAGGATTGTGTGATTTGGGTCATGGGGGACCTCCCACCCTAAGATTTCTTTAAGCTCTTCCTCGATGTCCCTCCAGAACCGTGCCAGATGGGGGCAGGTCCATACCATATGAAGGAAGTCAGCTCGGGTATGGCCACACCTGGTACAGGCTGAGGTCGGACTGAGCCCCGCCCGATGAAGGCGCACCGGAGTGAGGTATGCGATGTGTAAGTAGTAGAGTTGCACCAAGCGCAGTCTCGCGGATGTAGTGACCATTCTGGAGGCCATAAGGGCGTCACGCCAGTCCTCCTCTTCCAAGGGGCCCACCCAGTCCTCCCATTGTGCACGCAGATGGTCTAGGGAAGTAGGGGTATTGTTGATCAGTGTACGATAAATGCAGGAAATGCCACCCTTCCCCAGGTCTCCAAACATAATCTGAGCTTCAGGCTGTGATCAGGAAGACCTGTACCTGTTGTAAGGTGTGCATGTAGGGCGTGCCGCAGTTGTAGATACCTATAGAATAGTGATTGGTGCAGGGAGAATCTGGTCTGAAGTCATCGAAGGATCGCATGTGGTCCCCCATCCATACATCTCCCAATTGCGAAATACCTATAAGGTCCCAAGCCCCAAAGTCCTGAAGCTCATTAACCTCTTTCAGCCAAGTCAAATATGTTTTATAAATAATTGGCCAAGGTATAGTGAAAAATGAGTGGGTGTATAGGTGTGTGGATGTAGGATTTAGTAGGTGTGTGACTGACTGTACAAGTGAGTGATTAAATGCGTCTTACTGAATTCATGGGTTAGTGACTAAACTGTGAGAATGTCTGTATCAGTCTGTCTATTGCTGTGTAAGCTGCTGCATTGGTTGACTAGTAGCTACATGAGTGTCTATATGGGTTATTGATTGGTAGCCTGAGTATTTGTATG
Source organism: Triturus cristatus (assembly GCF_964204655.1). Lineage (NCBI taxonomy): Eukaryota > Metazoa > Chordata > Amphibia > Caudata > Salamandridae > Triturus > Triturus cristatus. The sequence goes on along the minus strand of NC_140590.1, from coordinate 905,523,829 downwards.
GGTGCCTGAGTGTGTGTGTGGGTGGGTGGGAGGAGTGTGACTTTGTGCATAGATATGTGAGTTCTTTTTTCACTGGGTGTATGGGATCAAGACTGCATGTGGAAACAGCTGTCTGGGTGTGTGAGTGTGTGTATGGGTGTGTTGGTGAGTGAATGGATATCTCAGTGCCACATGTCCAAGTAACTACATATGTAAAATGCAGTGCATGAGAGAGTTGGAGTATATAAATGACTATACGTGAGAGTCAGTGATTGTGAGAGTGCTGTATGGATGAGTGTGTACTTGTATCAGTGATTGTATAAGAGAGTAAGTATATGTTAGTATCACTATGAATAAGTGAGGTTATGTGTGTATAACTGTAGAGTTGAGTAAATAGAAGTGTGATTGATTCTTTGCATGACTGACTAGATGTGTGAGTAACTCTGGATGAGTGGCGGTATGTGAGTGTTTGTATAGGTGTATGAATGCCTATAATAGTTTTGTATTGATGAGTCACTGCATGTATGAGACTGTATGGGTGAATGAGTGGATGTGTGTGTAAACCTATGAATCAGTGTGTGAGTATGTACTAACTGGCAATGGTGTCTCTATTGTTTCGAAAATGGTAGTCTGTATTTTAGAGTGGGTGTATCAAAGGTTTTATTAAGGTATGAGGAGGTGCATCAGGTGGATGATGTAATCAGTGATGTAATTTGAGATGTCATCAGTGATGTCATTAGTGATGTCACTGACCATTTTATAAATGATGTAATATGTGACGTCATCAGCAGTGCATTGCGGGGGCTTGAGTTATAGTTCGATCAATTAACTATAACGGCCGAATTTCTTTGGCTTTGTACAAGTGAAATGTTCAACTAACTATAATGTCCCTGAAACCTATGGTTTTTTCAGTGAATTTCAAACATTTTTTAAATGATAATTTGTAACTATAATGTCCCTGAAACCTATGGTTTTTTAATTGAATTTCAAATGTTTTTTTAAATGCTAATTTCTAATTATAATGTTCATTAAACCTATGGTTTTTTCAGTGATTTTAAATTATCATTCCATTCTCAACCTGGTGAAAACAGCCGATATCGCCAGTTTTCCAGCAATAGCTTCCGCAAAAGAAAATCACCACAAATGAGAGCAACATCTGACGCTAATAATAATAATAATAATAAAACAGGCGATAAGCTGCGTTAGCAGTAGGAATGTAACATGTGCCTTTTACTGGTGTAAAGTAGGAGGACTACCTACAGTCTGAAAGGGAGCCCAGCCCAGAATCACATCTGAAGAGCAACTCATGTCATAGAGCTACTGATCATGCACCTCCCACACCCAAGAAGGCCACAAAACCCACTGCCACCACCCGCAGGACCTCCCCCCAGACCACCCCCCCTACTATCACCGAGGCATCGCACAACAGGACAGCGAACCGTCCAAAAACGGCATGGCTCCTCAGCCACACAATAGCTGAATTTTGCGTGATGTGGCAACCAAACATGTGTGAAGGACGCAAGTCACCCACCAATAATAATACACACAATACCAGGTGTAGCGGTGATGTGCTAGACAGACCTCACTATGCAGAGCACAAACCTCTCCATGTGTACATATACTGCTGGTGCTTGTAGTGTTGTGGACAGTGGGCGCATCCATGTTACCTCAGACAGTGGGTAAGATCTTGGTCATGTACCTGTGTCGTCTTCCCCTGTAAGCGGAAGCGCAGTGGGATGATCCAACTGTAGTGTAGATGTGTGAATAAATAGGCCGGGGCTCTGGGTGTGGTTCACTTGTGTGAAGGCCAACGTGTCTGCCAGAGCGGCGGCCCTCACCCTGCCATGTGGCTGCCCCCATGACCGTGGGCCTTCTCGACACATCTCTCTCTATCTCTCTTTCTCTCTCCTTTAATGGACTCATGACGCACAATCTTATCTTGCTTTTTGTCTAGCAGGCCTGCGAAGATGCGTGGCCATCCTGCATTCAACACTCAAACTAAATTGTGAGCTCCGCTGCTCCGCATGTACACAATGGGTGTGGAGGTTTCTTCGGCATGTGGTGGACCCTCTTCAACACACGCAGGTGGCAGAAAGGTGAATTGTGAGGATTTTCTCCACAGTGTCAACACTCACTCTCCCTCTCCATCTCTTCCTTTCTGCCACTCACATTGTTTCTCTTTCTCTCACTCTCTATCTCTTCCTTTGTCTCTCTCACACTCTTTCTCTCTTTCTCTGTCTCTTCCTCTCTCTCTCATTCTTTCTTTCACTGTCTTCCTCTCGCGCACTCTTTCTCTCTCTCACACTGTTTCTCTCTCTCTTCCTCTATTACACTGTTTTTCTCTTTCTCTCTTCATTGTAACTCACTCTTTCTCTCTTTCTCTGTCTTCCTCTCTCTCACTCTTTCTCTCTCTCTCTTCCTTTATCTCGCTCTTTCTCTCTCTATTCCTCTCTCTCCCTTTTTCTCTCTCTCTCTCTTCCTCTCTCGCCCTCTCTCTCTTCCTCTCTCTCACTGTTTCTCTCTCTCTTCATCTCTTTCTCTCTGCCTTCCTCTCACTCTTTCTTTCTTTTTCTCTCTTCCTCTCAGTCTCAGTGTTTCTCTCTTTCTCTCTGTCTTCCTCTCACTCTGTCTTTCTTGTGCTCTCTGTCTTCCTCTCACGATTTCTTTCTCTCTCTCTCTCTCTCTCTGTCTCTCTCCTTTGATAGACGCATGACACACAATCATATCTTGCTTTAACAGGCTGTGATTCATGAATCGACATCCCCCCAACACCGCCACAACTGAACGCGTGTACAACCTGCAAATATGCGTGGCCATCCCGACAACACCTCAGAAAGTTGCTTCGACACGTGGTGCACCCTCTTACACAAACGTCGGTGGCAGAAGGTGAGCAGAGAGGCTTCTTTCCACAGCAGCGGGCAGTCACCTATGGGTGGTGGGAGTGGATAGTGTGCAGCAGACTGGGCGCACAAGAGTGCACAGACACCTCTGAGCAGTGGGAGTGGATGGGCTGCAGCAGCCTGAGTGTGCATTGCCGAAATTAAAGCCAGATAAAAGCATTCTAGGACCGGTTTTGGGTTCATAACCCTCATCAGCCAGGCTATCTTGAATCCAGTGGCAAAGTGAGCAAGGGACCCACGTCTCGGCATAACTTGACATCTTAGGGCGAACAAAGCGATACCAAAGGGAATGATGGACGGAGCGTTTGAGCAAATCAAACACTCACCCCCAGTAAACTGATCTGGGTTTAATCCATCATCATTCTTTAGCTCACTCCACCGCCCCAGTTCAGACATGGCCATATGCAAATCAGTCTGACCCTGTGCCTCATGGGAACAGTCTAGCCCGAACTGCCAAGCTATGTCTTCCCTGGACCGGAAACAAGCATCCTGGGACTGGTTTCGGGTTCATAACCCTCATCAGCCAGGCTATCTTGAATCCAGTGGCAAAGTGAGCAAGGGACCCACGTCTGGGCCTAGGATGCATGGTTCCAGTCCAGAGTGGGACGGGTAGTCCCGTGCTCTCCATGCCACTGGAATCAAGCTATACTGGCTGAAGAGGGGTGAAACCCCGAAACAGGTCCTAGGATGCTTGGTTCCAGTCCAGGGAGGACCTGGCTTGGCAGTTCGGGCTGGACGGTTCCCATGAGGCACAGGGTCAAGACTGATTTGAAAAAAGCTGGGTTCAAACTGGAATGGCATGGTGAGCAAAAAAACTATGGATTTAGGCCCAGATCTCTGTACTGGAGTGGATGTTTGACATTGTTCTGCATTCTGCTTGGTTCCAGTCCAGGGAGGACCTGGCTTGGCAGTTCTGTCCACCAACTTTTTGCATTGGAGTGTTGATAGCCAATCACAGTGAAGCTCGTGCACGGGACTTAGGCTCCGCCCAGATATCGAAACTTTTATTCTTCAAATTTCTCAGTAACTACTGAACAGATTTACACCATTTAAGAAAAGGTTGCTTTCTGATCCAAACACTACTTTGTTGCCAAATTTGGAGTAATTCCGTTCAGTAGTTTCGGCCCTAACTTTGCACAAAGTTTCCTATGGGAAATTTATTTGTTGACTCTTATTCTTTGAATTTCTCAAAAACTACTGAATGGATTTACACCATTTAAAAAAAAGCTTGTTTTCTGAACCAAGCGCTACCTTTCTGCCAAATTTGGGGTAATTCCGTTCAGCAGTTCGGGCTGTAGCTCGTCGCAAAATTTCCTATGGAAATTAACATGGGGAAAACGAGTTTTGGGACCCCCCTTTTTTCTCAGCCCCGCTTGATGAATCACCCCCAGCCTCCAGAACCTGGGCTTCTATGGGACTTCACAAGGGCATATTATCAAGCCCATTATTGCCGTTTTAGCGGCAGTTTCCTGCCGCTAAAGCGGCGATAATGTTATCGCCGTTCCTTGATAATATGGCCCAAAGACACCAACGTGCGCTCTCAGAAAAACGGACTCCACGGTAATCCCAAAGTTCCAAGGGTTTTTATTCACTACGCGTTTCGGCTTACTGCAAAGCCTTGTTCACGTGAATACCAGTGCACAAAAACATGACTGATAAAGCATTAGGCAGCAGACATAGACAATGGACATTCATGGCAAAAAATGCAGTCAACTGAAGACAAGCGGCAGACATATTTGAATGTCGTGTTACTCCTAAGATGTGCAAGTAGAATACTTTGCGCGGCTTCAATGGTAAGTACAGATGAAAAACGGCACTTGTAATTATTAGCAGTGAAGAACCGCGTGACCTGCTTTTAAAATCTGGGTAGTCATTAATTACGGCATAATGCGAGTAAATGACAATGGTAAATATACTCATAATAAAGCGTATACTTGCCGCTGTGAAAAAGCGTGATCACGATGGAGGATGCCTGTTAGACCTGGCACCTTGGCATGGGTCTCCCTTCCATTTTTGCTGTTGCATTATGTGTTTTTGCTGGTGTTAGCTGCTCAGGGCACTGTGCCACTGCTGTCCAGTGCCACAGTGCAAGTGCTCCCTATTATAAATTAATATATGAATTTGTGATTCCATGATTGGTTGGTTTGGTTTACCTGTTAGACCCTAGTACAGTGCACCACGAGTGACCAGGGCTTGTAAATCCAAATGCTGCAGGTGGGCTTGTAGCACTGGTTGTGCCACCCACAGAAGCAGCCTGTTAAAGTGTGTCTAAGGTCTGCCATTGCAGAGCATGCGTGCAGTCTGGTACTGTCATGCTGACTGGGCAAGTGCACCCACTTGCCAGTCCCTAAACCTTCCCTCTTCTTCATATCAGACACCCCTATGGTGGGCCCAAGGGCAGGGTGCATTGTAAGGATAAGGAAGGACATGCCCTGGTGTGAGTGGCATGTTCTAATAGTGATTTACAGCCATTTTCGTTTTTCACTATTGCAAGGCTACCTGATCTCCATAGGCCAGAATGGGCAGTTTGATTATTACATTTTATAACCCTAACTGAATAAGGGAACATGATTGAAATTCGAATTTAGTATGCCTGAACTCAGAATAATAAAATACATCTATTAGTGAAGTTGGTTTTAACATTCTGTGTTTGAAAATACCACTTTTAGAAGTAGGTATTTTTTGTCTAACCGTTCAAACCTGCCTCTGCTAGGCTGTGTATTCCCTGCCTGGAGTTTGCGTGACAGGGCTGGGGAATTCCAGGAGACAGGGTGAGGTGGCCCAGTGGTGAATAGAGAGATCTGGATCTAGATGGGAGGGAGGAGTTGCACCTGGGACCTGAATTGGGCTGTGCCTTCCCTCCACAATGCTGGCTCCACCCCTTGTGGTGCGTCTGATGTCTCTGCCCTGCACTCTGAAAGGAAAGAAGGAGTCAGGTAAATAAACTTCTCCAGGACTGACCAGAACCGGTTTAAACAAGGCAAAGGCCCCTCTGCCCTCAGAGGACAAAGGATTTTGGGGTATAAGTATTGGGACCCTGATCCCAAGAATTTAGATCACTTTGGGAACAAGAAGAAAACTCTGCTGAGGAGAGGAACCAAGAAGAAGCTGAGGAGAAACTATCCCTGAAACTGGGGGATTGGCCTGCAGTGGTTGCCTTACTGCCAAAGGGAGGAAAAAGGAACTGTGTGTGTACTTTTGCTCAACTTGTGAAGGATCTCCAAGGGCTTGGAAAAGAGCTTGCCTCCTGCTGAAGTCTCAGGGACAACAGACTTCAACCCCCAGCTCCCCAGAGTTCTTTGGAAGTGCCTGCTACTGTTTTGGGGCCTTCTGAGGGACTGCGTGTCGCAAGGAGCTGGAAGCGCGACTCAAGGAGGAGAAGCGTGCTGCTGTTGGAGCTGTTGTCGTCGCATCGCGTAAAGGGTGTCGCCGCTGCAGTTGTTGCATTGAGCGGAAGCATCTCGCATCTTCGAAGAAGTGTCTCGCAACGCCGAAGAAGCGTGTTGCCATCGCAGCCATCGTAGCTGACGCATTGCACAGCATCAAGAAAAGAGTCTCGCATTGAGGAAGAAGCATGTTGCCGTGGCAGCCACTGCTTTCACATCTTGGATGATGCCGCTGTAGCTGACGCATTGCACTGCATCAACTAAAGCGCCTCGCATCCACAGAGAAGCGTGCCGCCATCGTTGCCCTACCTGTCGCATCTAAAAGGTACATTGACTTAAAGTGTCGCATTTAATAACTAAATAGAACTAAGCTAAATTCTACCATCTTAAAGTAACAGTATTGTGGATTTTTGTCGTTTAATGGTCTTGTGGTAAATCTAGATAAAGGATACTTATCTTTGATATAAAACCTGTGTGGTGTCCATCTGTAGTTGTCACTTGATTACTGTATGTGTTCACAAATGCTTTACACACTGCCTCAGAGATAAGCCTGTCTGTTCGTGCCAAGCTACCATGGGGGTGAGCAGGGGTTATTTTAGGAGTGTACCCCTTTACCCTGACTAGAGGCGAGGGTCCCTATTTGTCACAAGTGCATACCTGTGCCAACTAGAGACCCCCAAGTGTAACAATGCCGAATGTGTCTCAGTGAGATAACTTGCTATGAGCGAAGCCAGACAGAAAAAGCATGTGCCTGATCTTAAACATAATGTTATGAAGTCTGGCTGTGATCATGTGCGGAATCTAGTGGCGGTGATCATAATGTATGTCAAATAGGGATATTGGGCAAGTGCCCATATAAATCTGAAACAGAAGTCCGACGACAAGACGGTTCTGCAATCCAATTGTGTTATGCCATTCATGCTCAAAGTGCCCATCAGTCAAAGGTGATCAGTGGTGATGAGGGGAAAAAAGGGTAGGTTGCCCGTGAAGAGTGATTGCCTGTGTCTGGGCACCTTCCTTTCCTCCTGCAAATAAGAAAAAATAAAACAGACATGAAAAACAAAATACAAGTCTAAAAACAATGCAGTAGAAATATTACTCATATGCACAAATCTACAAAATGGGAGAGCGAAGAGTCAAAAAAGGCTTGGATATACTGTTAAACAGAAACATGGAATGAGGAATTGAATGATGTTAACAGTCTCTAAGATGGATTGCTAATTCCTCATCTTGGTTTAAGCCCCCCGGGTCTTTGGTCTGAAAGTCAACTATGTATTGTGACTCCCTTTGTCTCAATTTCAACACTCTATTACCACCCCTTGGGTTCTTGGTGATTTGTTCCGGAATAAAAAAGCTAAAAAATGCTGGATTAGAATAATGTTTGTCCCTAAAGTGGTGAGCCACTGGATATTTTTCGTCATTGTGTGTGATTGCCCTGTAATGCTCAAGTACACGTTTCTTGGCCAAGAGCTTGGTACTACCAATGTACCAGAGTGTACAAGGGCACTCAATCACATAAATGACGAAGGTGGTGCTACATGTCAAAAATTTACTGATTTCTTTACTGACCCCATTGTAAGTGGTCCTGTTGAAGAAAGTGCTGTTTTTGCAGGCCTTGCAGTGGCCGCAGAGGAAAACTCCCTTCAGACCATGTTCATGCCTGGTAGGGTATATGGTGACATCACTGTGCACTAACATGTCTCTGATGTTGCTGCCTATATGATGTTGTGTCTATTGGGAATGATTTCACCAATCGTGTTCTTGCATTTCAGGATATCCCAGTTTTTTGCAAGTATTTTGCGGATGTTGTTAGAGTTTCTATTCAATGTCATAATTATTCTGGTGTTGTTCTCACTGTCTTCTAAAGAATCTGCTTGTTTGTCAGCTATGGTAAGAGATATGGGCACCCCATCTGCCCTCTCTTTTGCTCTACGTAACACCCAATTTGGATACCCTCTGATCTTGAAGCGGGCTAGCATCTCCTTGCTCTCTGTTTGATACGCAGTTTCAGTGTTACAGTTCCTCTTTGCCCTCAGCAGTTCTCCGTATGGGATGCTCCATTTGAGCGTCTCAGCATGACTGCTGAGGGAATGTAAGACACTATTGCCGGCTGTGGTTTTCCTGTATAGAGTGGTGTGTATTTGCTTATTCTTGATGTCAAGCCTGACATCCAAGTATTCAGAACTGGTTTTGCTGATATGGCTCGTGAGTACAATATTACTGTTATTGATGTTCAGTTTGTTGATGAATTGAGTCGCTTGCTCTTCACTGCCCTTCCAAACGATGAACAGGTCATCGATATATCGCATCCATGTGGTCACATGTTCAAGGTATCCTGCACAGTCAGGACTGGTAAAAATCTCTTCCTCGGGGTGTGGCCGGGCAAGATGGCCGAGCAGACGTAGCCAGTCTCGGCTCCCGGTCCGCACGATGTCTCGGCGAGGAAAGACGTGGCTGTGACAGCAAAGGACTATCGCAAATGGCATCTGCGGGTACGTGAAGGTGTACGGCATCGACGCTGACTGCTTACATGCTTTGATCGCCATGAGAAATGCCGCAGTGAAGCTCGGCGCCTTGGTGAGGGAAGGCATTGCCGGTCAAAATGGTGGCGCTGCTCCTGCGATGACGGGACTCCTTTCCGTCTCTACTCTGGAGGTGAGGTCACTGCGCATCGCTTATGAGGAGGAGCGGACTGCTGCTAATTATGAGTGGAGGGCTGGGCGCACCAGTGGTTGCGGAATCAGCCCTCTGACCCGGCTGACACTCCTGGTTACTGAGAGTGCCTGGCCTTAAAATGGCAGCCACGCTCCGTTAAATGGCGGGGCTTTTCCGCGCTCACAGCTGCCTACTCAGAGCTGCTTGGTATCTGCACTTCAGAGGGCTCCTTAAGCCCTGCACGCAGAGTCATCTGCTCACTGGCTGTCGCGGGGCTGGCGCCTCTGGGCGATCACGCGGAGGACTGGAGGGGCGGCTGCTTGCCATTGCTGGAATCGTCAGGTCTGCACATCTCTCCCTCATTCTGGAATGCATCAGCACTACTACACCATTGCCTGCGAGTCGTGCACTGGCAACCCTCCTCACCGCAGGCAGGCATTTGGCCATCCATGCTGCAGTGCCTCATTTCTGGCTTCTTCTGGATGCGGGAGCATTGTCTCGGGGCTCCCCCATCAGGAGTTTTACCACTCGCCTAAGTACCATGGTCTCATGTGACACCGGGGGGCTCGCCTGTGCTCCGGGCTACTGAATAGCTGGGCCCCTGGGCGGCATCCTGGGTGGGCGCCAAGGTGCGGATCCTTCCAACTCGGATTTCAACGCTTCTGGCACCCTCTCATGACACTTTACGGCTGGAGCCTTATCTATTACATTACGGAATTGCTTGCATGCCTCTGAAGGTTTCAGCCATATGCCGCCTAAGAAGACAGCGAGCAAGACACCAAATAAGGTTTCAGATTTCTTCTCGACTGCAGAAAAACGATCTGTGCTGCGGGGGGGGTGAGAGCTCTGCGGCGATGGCTCTTACGAAGGTGGACCGCTTGGCCAAGTTTCGGGACTTCAACGCTGAGCTGCGCAGCGACATCAGCCAAGATATCAAATCCTCTATTGATCAACTGCGATCAGATTTGATGGAGCATCTGTCCTCCTTGCAAAACGATGTGGACTCCGTAGGGACCAGAGTTCTTGATCTCGAGGCTCACCACCAGGCACAGGAGCAACTCTCTACTGAGCTTCAGGGTGATGTGTGAATTCTTAAAGATCAGCTCCTTCAATCGAAGCTTAAAGCGGAGGATCTCGAGAACAGAGCGCGGAGGGAGAACATACGAATTAGAGACCTGGAGGAGGGCGCAGAGGGGCCTGACCTGGAGGCCTTTGTGGTGGGTCTTTTTTCAGAAATTCTAGCTCCACAGTCTCTTAAAATAAAATTGGACCGAGTTCATCATGTGGGGGCCCTACAACATGGAGAGAAGAAACGGCCACGTGACATCTTGGCCAAATTCCACTCCTACAAAGTCAAGGAGACGGTCCTTCAGGCAGCTAGGGCAAAAGATGTCATCACCTTTCAAGGTCATTCCTGAATCATCTACCAAGATGTCGCTCCGTCTACACTGGCACGGAGACAATTGCTCCGACCCGTAACTACCAAGTTGCGAGACAACAAGATCCAGTATAGGTGGACATATCCCTTTGGGCTCAGTTTTGAATACCAGAATAAACGACGCCACATCACCAACCTACAGGAGGGCTTAGATCTCCTGGGCCTTCCCGCTGTAGAGGTTGTCCCCACCCAAGGAAACTCTGGTGAACCTACCCAAAGAGCTTCGCTAACATCGGCATGGTCGGTGGGCTCGTGCAGAGGTCATCGTTGATCGCTGTCTGGGTGTGCTATGGGCCGTGCATCACGGCATCCTGCTTACACGACGGACTGGTTGCCTCCTCTGGGAGCCTTCGAAGACCCACGATGGGGTCTGGCTCTTCCCGGTGTGCCGGGTGTGCTCCGCTCCTGAGCCTCAGCTGCCACCCACACTCTGGTGGCGCTGAACACTTTCTATAGAGGAGGATTGACCACGAACTTGGCAGACTTTATAAGTAAGACTGATGTTGTTTCCTTTTCTCTATAGCGCAGAGGGCTTAACAGTCGTGGATTCTACTGCTTTTCGACATAGGTTGTGGTTCACATAATTGCTAACTAATTTCTCTCCCAATGTAGATGCTCCTAGATTCATTACACTAGACATATGTTTTATCTCCTATATGCCACATAAATATGCTTCTGATTGAACTTTCCGCTGGGACAGGCGTGGACGGGGTCCTCGGACCTGTTGTCTCCCATGGTCTCTGTGGGGTCTCTTCGGCCACACAGGGGGATCGCAAGTACTGTTCGTTTTATATATTTGTTTCTCTTTGTTTGCATTTTTTTGGGGGGTTTCAGGGTGGGTTTGGGAGGGTTGTGGTGGCGACTTTTTAACATTTGCTTTGTGGGGTCCTATGCCCTTAGGGATGCACACCTAGCTTGCTTGAGTCTTATGCTATCACAAGTGATCTGCGTGGGAGCAGTAACAAGCTAGGGCCTTCAGAGCTGGTGGAGAGATGTAGTTTTTTTCCTGTGATATAATGCTGCTTACTATCGAAACTTGCCACTTACTATCGGAACTTGGAATGTTAAAGGTCTACAAGAGACGCACGTAGCCAGGGCCGAAGACTCCCGTCTCCGCCACAAGCTTTATCCCCTAATTTATAGGTCATCGGCCCATATGGAACATAGGGGGGTTACTATTATGTTTCGCTCCTCCATACAATTTCAACCTCTGGGGGTTCAGAGTGACAATGATGACCGCTGGGTTATGGTCAAGGGGCGCTTGAGAGGGAAGGCCTTCACTCTGGTGGCAATATATGCCCCCAACACCGGTCAGTCGGTTTTCCTACACGCTTTTTAAAGGAAGTTTGTGGACTTTGCGTAAGGTCCGCTGATCCTCATGGGCGATTTTAATCTGATTTGGCAGAGAGATTTAGATATTACACACACACAGTGTTTGGGTATGGGCTCTTTTTCGGAGGAGACACAACGGCGCATACATGATTTGGGCCTTCTGGACTCCTGGCGCACTCTTTTCCCGCAGACCCGAGATTACACCTTTTATTCACATGTCCATCGTACATACTCCCGGATAGATTACCTCTTTCTTAGTCAGTCTCTACATTGAGCTCTGCAGGACGCCAAGATCTTCCCCCTTTCGGTATCCGATCACAGCCTACTCTCGGTTTGTCTTAAAGGGTTTGAGAGCGCTTTGCCTACCCCCAGGTGGTACTTTCCACCGTCGCTCGTTCGTGACAAGGCCTCCTGTACCAAATTTAGGGAAACTATTACTGAATTCCTCGCAACTAATAAGCCAGAAGATACCTCGGAATTTATCACCTAGGACACTCTGAAGGCCGTTCTCAGGGGGGAGTGTATCGCCCTCAATGCGGCATTGAATAGACAGCGTGCTCGTGAGAGAGAGCTATTAGAAACCGAACTGATTACTCTTGAACGCAGTCATAAAGTGAACCCCACCAGGCAAACATTACGCAATCTTACGGCGCTCCGAGGTAAACTCAGGGCCATTTACAATAATAGGGCAGAGTTCACGCTCCTTAAACTACATCTCTCATACACTCAGGGCAATAAAATAGGTAAACATCATGCCAGGCAATTAAAAGATAAGCGAGAGAGAGAATACATAGGCGGTGTTCGGGGTCCCTCGGGGGAGCTTACGCATAGAGACGAGGACAAAGCTGAGATCTTTGGCTCTTTTTATGGGAACCTATACACTGGGGACACTTTAGATTCAAGCGCCCAGCAGGAATATCTCCAATCACTGTCCCTGCCCCAGGTGTCCGATGCATGGAATGAATTGCTTACTGCTCCTATTACAATGGAAGACGTTATCATGGCCATTAAAGGTCTGAAGTCTCATAAAGCTCCTGGGCCGGATGGCTATACAGCCCTTTTTTATAAGACATTCGCCACCGACATTGTTCCCATTCTCACACGTCTCTTTAACAAAATGGCGGAGGAAGGCGCGACCTCAGGCACCATGTCCGAAGCTGTGAACTCAGTGATTCCCAAACCGGGGAAAGATCCCCAGTGCTGCACCTCTTATAGGCCGATTGCCCTATTGAATCTGGACGCTAAATTGTATTCCTCAATTATAGCCCAACGCCTAAATGATCTCATGCCAGTCCTCATACACCAGGACCAGTCGGGATTTATCAAAGGGCGTCAAACGCACGACAACACATGCAGAATTATACACTTAATAGAAAAGGCCAACAGACGCCGAATCCCAGCGGTCTTAGTAGGCTTAGATGCCGAAAAGGCCTTTGATAGGGTTGATTGGGTATTCTTATTTCACACACTTACAGCATTCAGATTTTCGCCTAAATTCCTCAATATGATTAGAGCTAACTACTGTCATCCTAGCTCGAGGGTGGTGATCAACGGGATACAATCTTCTTTCTTCCGACATTCTAGAGGCACTCATCAGGGGTGTCCCCTCTCACCTTTACTTTTTGCTCTAAGCACAGAGCCACTAGCCCTAGCGATCAGGACTAACCCTGACATTCTGGGAATACCATTCACGGGGGAATCGCATAAGATTTCCTTGTTCGCGGATGATGTACTTTTGTCGCTGTCTGAGCCTGCCACATCCCTCTCGCATTTACAATCGGAGCTGGAACGCTTTGAACTGGTGTCATTGTTTAAAATAAATTTAAGCAAATCCTATATATTCAACCTTACCCTCCCGCCTACTGAGGTCCTCAGGCTCCAGTCTCTTACTCCACTTCCATGGGCTACCTCTTCCATTCAATATTTAGGGGTGCAACTAACGTCGAGCATTGAGGGGCTATATTCTGTCAATTTTCCGCCCGCCCTTGCACGCATCCAAGCAGACCTCACGAAATGGAAACCCCTCTTCCTGTCATCATTAGGTCGCATCCACACCGTAAAGATGACTCTTTTGCCCAAGCTCCTCTATCTATTTCAGGCGTTGCCCATTGAATTGGGGGGAGACTTCTTTCGGCGAGTGAAGACCATGATCCTTCGCTTTATCTGGCAGGGGGGACATGCTCGCTTCTCTGACTCTCTTCTGCGCTGCTCCCGTGTTGATGGGGGAGTTGGACTCCCAGACATTATTTTATATTACAAAGCGGCGCAGTTGAGAGTCTTGGTTGAATGGTCACAACAGGCCACCGAGAAACATTGGCTACATATGGATCGTAGTGTGACGGGGAGGACTATTTGGGACTTAGCTAGGCGCCATCGCAAAGACAGACCGCAGAATCCCTATAGTAGTACTCCCACGCGCACCACCCTCAGAGTATGGGACTCAGTCATAGGAGACGATAGGTGGACTCCGTTCCCCTCCCCGTTTACTCCGATCCATTTCAACCCAGCATTTCCCCCGGCTCTGCATGAGGGACCCTTTGATGCATGGAGACAGGGAGGTTGTTTAGCTCTGACACACTTGCCCCATAACGCCGATCCTCTCACTTTCGATACCTGTAAACGGGAATACGAACTAGGGAACACAGAACACTATCGTTATACTCAATTGATGCATTGGGCCCTTACTCCCCAGGTAAGAGAGGCAGCCACCCGGCCTCTGACAACATTTGAGACCTTCCTCACCAAGACTGCTTCTATGAAAGGGGTGATTTAGTTTATATATAGCTTCCTGCTTAAAACCACACTCTTCCCACGCCCCCGATACATGTCCATGTGGGAAGATTTGATTCATCGTCCTATTTCTGATGAGGAATGGATGCACTTATGGTCTGATATTGCGCAATTCAACCATTCCACGGAACTCAGGGAAGCGCACCTGAAGACCATGATGGACTGGTACCTGCATCCTTCCAAACTTCAACAGATCTTCGCCGCCACCTCAGACAGATGTTGGAGAGGGTGCAGACTTCTTGGGGATTTCCAACACATATGGTGGGATTGCCCGACTATCCGCCCCTTCTTGGAAGAAATTCTGGCACACATCAAAGACATGCTGGGTTATCCCATCCCCACTACCATGGTGGGTGTCCTCTTGGGGTAGCGTGACTCCTCTTTAGAGCACCAGACTCGGGCCGAGAAAATTATCGTGTGGCTATGCATTGGAGCGGCTAAGATCACTTTGGCAGCTGCTTGGAAGAGGAGGGAGGCTCCATCCATTTCCCTTTGGCACTCCCGACTATGGAAACTGCTGAGTTTAGAGCGCTTGGCTGACATTTTCAGGGACAACTATAAGAACTTTGAATATAAATGGGGGTCCCTAGTCTCCTTCCTCTCAAGAGGCCTCCCTTCGGCTGTATGTCCCTCCACCGTGAGAGCCCTTCATCTCTTTCAATTTTGAATCCCGGGGTCCGATGATTCCTCTATGGTATGTGTGTTGCCGCCACCACGGGTAGGGTAGGGGACAGTTTTAGGGGGGGGGTTATTTTGTTCTTTATTGCTGTTATCTCACGTTTGGGACCAGTTGGTTCATGAGGTATGTTCGTTTCATGCACCGAAACCCAAGTGGACGGCTTAAGGACGATACTGTCGCAGAAGGCAGTGGAGCTGCCCGTAGTGCCGCCTGCTCGTATCTTGTTCCAGTAAGGGCTCATTTCAAGCTCCATTATGTCTAGAAACTGTTTCCATCATTCGGGCCATTTCATAAAGGAAGGAGCTGGTTTATACTGGGCAGGGCACCATGTGCTGCTGTTATAGTTCTGCTGAAGCTTTCCCTTCCCCTGCGAGGGACGATGTGACAGTGTTCTCTCAGTTTGTAAGCTGTACACAAAACCCAATAAACATATCTTTGACAAAAAATCTCTTCCTCCCAGAGACCCATAATAAGATTCGCGAAGCTGGGAGCGAAGCAAGAACCCATCGCAGTACCAACGACCTGTCTGTACAGGACACCATTGAACAAGAAAATATTATTAGCAAGACAGTATTCTATCATGTCAAGAATCATCCTGCTGTGTTCCCTGAACCGTACTGGCCTGGTTTTAAGGAAGTGGTCACAAGCTTCTACTCCCTGACGATGATCGATGATAGTGTACAGTGATTGTACATCTAAGGTGATGAGGAGAGAGTCCTCATCCCACTTTATGTTTAGGATTTTGTTAAGAAAATCTTTGGTGTCCCTGTTGTAGCTGGGTAGGCCGATGACCCAATCTCTGAGGAAGTGGTCAATATATTTGGAAACATGTTCCGACACACTTCCCCTGGAAGAAAATATAGGGCACCCCGGTGGATCTATGGGGACTTTGTGGAGTTTGGGCAACAGGTAAAGTGCCGGAAGAATTGGGTGGTCTTTTTTTAAATACCTATACCCTTCCCATTCCAGGATGCGTTTGTCTTTCTAAATGGTGAGTTTTTCCCAAAGGTTGGTAATACTGTTGTTATATGTTTCTATGCTAATGGACTCATAATATCTAGTATCCCTGAGTTGTCTCAGTGCTTCTGCAAGATATTTGTCCCTGTCCAGGATGACAATGTTGATGTCCTCTGTCAATGATTTAAGTGCCTGTCTTTGGGTATACGTGAGGTTATTGTCGGTGGTATTGTGACTTTTCTTCTTATGCCTGAATGTGCATAGTGCCTTGCTAACACTCTAATGAAATGTATCTATAGTATCATGAGGAAGTGTGGGAAAGAACGTGGATCTCGGTCTAAAGCCTGAGGAGACACTGTTGTCAGTTGTTAGACCTAAACTATCACAAACTTGGGTGATGTTAATATGTCCGCTATTGATCACAGTGGATTCCACTGGGTCGTCATCGCCTGCACTGATGTTTACCATATCATCCTGGATGAGTTGTATCATATCAATGAGGGTATCAATATCACATACATTGATATTATCCTGATAACTGGGAGTAAAGGTTCTGGTTTTTCTAGTCTCCCCTAATCTCTTCAATTTGTGCCACTTTTTCAATTTTAGTTTTCAAATAAATTTGAATAAATCAGCTTCGTGGAATTCCGTGTAGTAGTACTCCGCCAAATACACCCACCCTTACCTAGGATGATGTGCACCGTGGAAATTCAAGAAATCCCACAAGAATATACAGGATAACATATTTGTTAGACTAGCACCATTGGCATGAGTCTCCCCCGCATTCTTTGCTTTTGCCTCCTGTATTTTTGCTGTGTGTTGGACTTAGTTTTGCTGGTCTGGACGCTTTGGGCACTTTGCCACTGCTGTTCAGTGCCAAAGTGCAAGTGCTCCCTTCGTAAATTGTTGTTATGAATTAGTGATTCCATGATTGGCATATTTGATTTACTTGTCAGACCCTAGCAGAGTGTACTGTGTGTGCCCAGGTCCTGTAAATCAAATGCTGCTAGTGGGCTGCAGCACTGATTGTGCCACCCACAGAAGCAGCCTGTAAAATGTAACTCTGGCCTTCCATTGAGGAGCCTGTGAGCAGTCTAGGACTGCCATGTCGACTTGGAAAGTGCACACACTTACCAGTCCCTTTTCTTCATATTAGTCACCCCTAAGGTAGGCCCAAGGTACCCCTGTAGACAGGGTGCATTGTATGTGAAAGGTAGGACATGCCCTGATGTGTGTGGCATGTCCTGATAGTGAAATACTGCCAATTCTGTTTTTCACTATTAAAAGGCTACCTGTTCCCATAGAACAGGAGGGGAGTTCGTTTATAACATCTTATAAACATAACTGGCCCTGGGAACAAGGTAGAAAAAAAAGTTTAGTATGCCTGAACTCAGAATATTAAAATGCATCTTTTAGCGAGGGTCATTTTTAAATTCTGTGTTTGAAATTACCACTTTTAGAGAGTAGGTATTTTCTTGCCTAACCATCCAGTGTGCCTCTGCTAGGTTTGTGTATTGCATGTCTGGCTTTTGGACGACAGGGGCTGGAGAGGGGCAGTGGCTCCAAAGGTCTGATGAGTCAGGGCTGGGCTGAATGGACCTGAGCTACATTTGGAGTAGAGGGAGGAGATTTCCTTTCACCTGAATGAGCCTGGTCTACCTTCATAAATGCTGTCTCCACCTACTGCCAGAAAGCTGCACCAGTGAGTACAGAACTGGTTTTGGCTGGGTACAGACACTCTCTGCCTTCAGAGAACAATGGATTTTGGTGTATATAAAGAGGGGACCAGATTCCAGACTTTTAGATCACTTCTGGGAAATCAAGAGGAACCTTAGAAAAGGAGCCGGAGAAACTGAGGAAGAATACTGCCCCTGTGCTGTTTTGCTGTATGCAGTTGACCTGCAGTGGCTACTTGTTTCCAAGGAAAGGAAAAATGACTTTGTTGCTTGCTTTGTCCCCCTGCTTGAGGAAACGATTTCCAAGTACTTGAACTGAGATTGCCCCCTGTTCTAGAGGTCCCAGGAATAGCAAACACCACACCATGTCTATGGGCACTGTCTCTGATCGTCGCTGCAGAAGATAAGGATAACAGACTCTGTCATCGAGTTCGCCGCAGGATTTCGTGTCCAGAAAGCACCGCAGAGAGCAACGCCTCACTTCACAACGCAACCCTGGTCTCACCAACTCTGTCAATGAGCCACTGCTTGCACCACATCCTGAGGGCACCGCACTCTGCAAAGCTTTGTTACACACTGCAAGGACGTCACCGACTCCATCGCTGCCCGACCGGAACATCGTTTGGCTCCATCACTGCACCGTGACCTGCCAGCACCGCATTGAACACCATATCACACTTCAAAGCAAGCCATGGTCTCACAGATTCCGTAAACGAGTTGCTGCCTGCACCAAATTGTGAGGACTTAATCCACCGCAATGCTCCGCTTCACAACACGACTGCAACATTTGCCCCGACGTGTTGGTCCCAACAAGAAAGGTACTGTGTCCGAATCTGATGACGCTTTAGCTGGCCCGTATCGACGCAGTCAGCCGGAATAGTTAGAATCTGTCGTATTTAGTATAGGGGTAGCCCCAGGAAGAGCTACAGAGGGAGAAGAACTGTGTTTTATTGATTTTCCTGCAATTTAAAGGTTATTTTGCACAAGTACTATTTTTCAAGAGTAGTGTATGTCGGATTTTTATCTTAATTGGTCTTGTTGGTTTAGATAAAGATTTACTATTTTTCTAAACTGGTGTGGTGTCCATTTGTAGTGTTTTCACTGTGTTGCTGTATATGTTCACAAATTCTTTACACACTGCCTCTGATATAAGCCTGTCTGCTCATGCCAAGCAACCGAGGGGGTGAGCAGGGGTTATGTTAGAAGTGTATCCCCCTTACCCTGACTAGAAGCAAGGGTCTCTATTTGGACAAAGGTACCTACCTCTGCCAACTAGAGACCCCCATTTCTAACATTGGTGGCCAGCGGTGAGGATCCTGGACTTGTGATTTACCTACAATGATTGGTGTACACTACTAGCATAGTGCAGATCATTAAGTGACCACATACTTTTACTGAACGTATTCCTTGGGATTGTTTTTTCTGCAAAGTAAAGTACTGCCAATCCTGTTATCATGACCAAGCGAGCATCCATTGCATCCATTGATATCAAATTTGGGGAGGATAGGATGAAAACCTACACTGTGTCTCAACTGAAAGCTGTTTGCAAGAAATTTAAAGTCTCTGTGAAAAGCCTCACCAGGAAGGACGAATACGGAAAGGCGCTGAGGGCCTAGTTGGAATCCAGAAATGCCAGTGGGCAGGATGAGGAGCCTCTGGTGGGGGCAGAGAATGTGGATGACCAACAGGAGGGGAAATTAAATCTGCCAGGAGGGAGGGTACCTTCTGTGGATGGCAGCAGTGTTTCTCGAAGGAGTCTGTCTCCAGAAGAGTTGGAGGACAGAGAGAGAGATAGGGTGCAGGAGAGGAAGCTTGCTAAGCACAGGCTGGGTAAGGAGGGTGACATAGAAAATAGGAAGTTGGAGTTGGAAAAGCAGAAATTGGCGATGGAGGAAAAGAGGATGCTTTTAGAGCATGAGAGAGAGTTGAGGGAGCTGGATCTGAAAGCAAAGAGTTTAGAGATTAATACCTCTGGTGACAGCACACCATCAGTGCCTGGGGAAGGAAATGTATACATTCCCAAAGATGTTATTAAGGATTTTATGAAGCATTAGAACATTGGTCAGTGGTTCTGGGCCTATGAAGTAGCGATGAAGTCCCACAGAGTCCCTGAGAGAGATTGGGGAGCGGGGTTGTGGGGCGGCTTTGTCATTGAAGGGAGGGAAACCTTGCTGAGCTTGCCCACTGAGGATCAGATGTCGTATGCCCCCGTAAAGGAAGCCTTGATAACCAGGTACGGGTTGAACCCAGAGCTTTATAGGCAGAAATTTAGAAACTGTAGGAAGCTGCAGTCAACTACCTGGGTGGAGTATGTGTCCTATTTTTGCAGAGCACTGGATGGTTGGGTGAAGGGTAGCAAGGGGAATGATTTGCAGGGGCTCTATGATTTTTGTTGAATGGGACCACTTGTCAGATAATAGTTTTACTGAGCTATACCGGCACCTGATTGACAGTAAGCTGACTGATGCCAGAAAGCTTGCTGTAGAGGCGGACCGCTACCGCTGGGTCAGCACCAGGGTCCAAAAGGGTTGTGTGGGAGACTCCGCCAAAGGTGGGCAGGGTCCCCAGCAAAAGAGTGCGGGGGACAAGGGTAAACAGAAGGGGTTCCAAAAAGGGCCCAAAGGTAATCCCCAAGGGAACCAAGGTAAGGTTTCCCAGCCTCCCACTGAGAATAAACCATGTATACGACAAGCAAGCCTATTCAGAGGGTTCCCAAGACCTGTTTTAGTTGTGGTCAGGTGGGCCACTTCCGGGGGGATCCTAAGTGTACCAAACCGGTTACCACCACACCCACTGGTGCACCGCCCCGTCAGATTGCTAGTGTAGCCTTGGGGGAGGAATCGGGTGCCCAAGATGGGTGAGGTCCTGCAGAGATGTCCCTGGTCTCTTTAGGACACAGTGAGATGGTCCTGAAGAGCTCATCTGCCTGATAACACTAAGAAGTACTGACAGTGGTTGACCATCAATGGCCATAGTGTGGAGGCTCTGAGAGACACCGGAGCCAGTGTGACAGCTGTCAGTTGTTGGCTGGTGTTTGAGGAGCAGGTGGTTCCCAACGCATTCTACCCAGTAGTCACTGCTGACAATTAAGAGTGCCACTGTAAAGTGGCACAGCTTCCCTTTGAGTGGGGGGGGGTTCACAGGTACCTTGAGCATAGCTGTATGGCCAGCCATTCCTGTTGACTGTCTGCTAGGCAATGATTTGGAGAGCTCCCCTTGGGTGAAAGTGGAGCGGAGGTCTCATTTAGAGATGTTGGGTCTGCATGAGTCGGCATGCGTGACCACTCAGTCAATGGCAACCGGTAAGGACATTCAAGAGGACCTGGAGCCTGAAAGGGTTGCCCATGTGCCTGCCAGAAAGAGAAGAGGCAGGGGGCATGGGAAACTGGCCCCCGAAGTTCCCACAGTCCAGGAGGAGGCAAACCTTGAGGGGGATGCCCTGGAGCATACAGAGAAACATATGGCTGAACTGGGGGACGTGCCTGAGCTGACCCACTGGCAGCAGGAAGGAGGCCCCACAAGGGAGGAATTGTGCCAGGAGCAGAAGAAGTACCATTCTATTGTTGTTTTGTGGCAACAGGCTGCAAACCAAGCAGCAGGTGATCAGTCTGGATCACATTGGATATACTGAGAGAATGGTATCCTGTATAGTGAGCCTAAGGTTGCTGAGCCTAGGTCAGCCCATGTGCAGGTGGTACCCCAGGGCCTCAGAGCCTTCCTACTGGGTCCGGCTCATGATGTGCCTTTGGCAGGACATCTGGGGCACGACAAGACCTTTGAAAGGCTTGTCACCCACTTTTAATGGCCCCAGATGCGCCAGCACTCTGATACTCATTGTAGGTCTTGCCAGACTTGCCAAGCAAGTGGCAAGAGTGGGAGGAAGTGCAAGGCTCCTCTCTAACCTTTCCCTGTGGTCAGCTCCCCTTTTGAGAGGGTGGGTATCGACATTGTAGGGCCTCTGGATCCCAAGACAGCCATGGGCAACAGGTTCATCCTGGTCTAGGTGGACCATGCCACCCGGTACCCCAAAGCCATCCCTCTTCGGACTGTGACGGCCCCCGTGGTAGGTCGAGCATTGACGGGGATTTTCTCCCATGTGGGGTTCCCGGAGAGGTGGTGTCTGACCAAGGTACCAATTTCCTATCTAAGTATATGAAGCCCCTGTGGCAGGAGTGTGGTGTAACATACTAGTTCACCACTCCTTACTACCCCCAAGTTAATGGGCTGGTTGAGAGATTCAAGCGGACCCTGAAGGGCATGATTATGGGTCTTGGTAAACCCATGAGGCATAAGTCGGATGTCCTCTTACCCTGCCTTTTGTTTGCCTACAGAGAGCTGTCCCAGAAGTCTATAGGGTTCAGTCCCTTTGAGCTGCTGTACGGCCATCCTGTAAGAGGACCTCTGAGTCTGGTGAAAGAAGGCTGGGAGAAGGCTCCCAGTAAACCTCCCCAGGATGTATATAGCTACATGCTGGCCTTCAGAAACCAGACTAAGCGCTGCAGGCAACTTGCTCAGGCGAACCTGGAAGCCAGCCAGAAAGAAATGAAATGTGTCGGAGTTGCCGGTCATACACTACCGGCAAACTACAACAATGACTCGCTCTAGCAAACACGCATGCGCGGGAGCCAGCCAAAGATCTTAAATCTTCCTGAATACCGAGGACAGATGCTTTGCGTTCCTGCTTCGGGAGTGATTGTAGTGCTTCCGGTCCTTACCCGCACTTCTGGATCCCCGCATCGGCGTTCCTCTCGTCGGTTCAGCGTCTCATCTCCAGGCTCCATTCTTCTTCAGCACGCTTTCCTTTCTGCCCTCCGGTCTCCGCTTGTATCCTTTGTCGGTGTCCTTCTCCAGAAAGTGGCGTCTCCTCCCGCAGCGCCGCCCTCTTTCCCTTCGACACAGCTTTGGAATGGATCCCTGAAAAGAGAAAGGAAGAGAAAGACAAAGCTGAATAGCTAATTTTGGGTAACAGCGCCTGTGCGCT
This sequence comes from Triturus cristatus, assembly GCF_964204655.1. Lineage (NCBI taxonomy): Eukaryota > Metazoa > Chordata > Amphibia > Caudata > Salamandridae > Triturus > Triturus cristatus. The sequence continues at coordinate 905,501,056 of NC_140590.1, read as the reverse complement.
AACTATACTAAATATTATGATTATTGTGTTACTTATCTGATTTGGACGTGGTGATCTATGAAGATCTGCTTTTCTTTTATTCTTGAAAAGATAAGAAAATTCATTAAACTCCCCAAAAGTTAAGGTGGAGTGAAAGTTTAACTACTTCAGATTGAGCAAAAAGAAACTATTTTAAAAAGCATCAACATTACTAAGCAACCACAACATTTTTTTCTCTCTAGACACTCACCACCTCTCCCCTAACACTACACACCAGAAGTCCGGGAAGAAGGGAACAATACAGGTAGAGATATTCGCTACAAATAAAACCCACATAGATGAAGTCACATTAGAGGTAGCGACACTTACTATACTTACCTTAATGTCTGTACTTTTCTTGACAGAAACCTTCCTTGGCTGTTTGGATTTCGTCCTTGATTGGGGTGCAGCGTGGATCCTTGTTTTTCCTCCTTGTTTGCTCCCTTCTTCCCCGGGTTACCATTCGGTACTTAGACTTGGTTGGGTCCGGTTGTTGATTAGGTAAAAGTTGAGGAATTAGCATAATTTGCCTGGCATTCCTGCACATACGTGAGTAAACCCTGACAAAACGTTGGCATGATCAGAATGCCACTCTGATCGAGTTTCAACCTGGACAAAACGTTTGTGTCATGGCACCAGTGGAGCCTTGTGCGCTCCAGGATAAGTGGACTGGACAATTTGAGGTGGTGGAGCGCAAGAGTAACGTCACCTACTTGGTGGACTTGCAGTCTCCTAGGAACCCTTTGCGGGTCCTACATTTGAACCGCCTGAAGCCCCACTTGGAGAGGTCCGAAGTGGGCATGCTCCTAGCAACAGATGCTGGGATGGAAGAGGAGACTGAGCCTCTTCATGGCCTCCTGTCTGCAAAGGAGCAAGATGGGTCAGTGGATGGTGTGAACCTCTCTCCCGCGCTGACCCCTCAATGGCAAAGTGACTGCCGCCAACTGCTGGAACAGTTTTCTGATCTGTTCTCCCTGACTCCCGGTGTCACACAATGGTGCGTCCATGATATGGACACTGGGGACAGTCATCCAGTAAAACATAAGATTTACAGAGAGACTGACAGGGTCAGAGTTTGCATCAAGGAGGAGGTCTCCAAGATGTTAGCACTAAGGGTGATTGAGCCCTCAAATAGATCTTGGGCCAGCCCAGTGGTCTTGGTCCCAAAGACTGCAGCACCCAGTGCCACACCAGAACTCCGGTTCTGTGTGGACTACCGAGAGCTCAATTCGGTCACCAGGACTGATGCGCACCCCATCCCCAGAGCTGATGAGCTCATCGATCGGTTGGAGGCTGCCCGGTACCTCAGTACATTTGACTTAACATCTGGGTACTGGCAGATCGCCTTAACCGGTGGGGCTAGAGAGAGGTCAGCAGTCTCCTCACCATATGGGCACTACTAATTCCAGGTGATGTCCATTGGGTTGAAGAATGCCTCTGCGACCTTTCAGAGGTTGGTCAACCAGGTGTTGGCTACACTAGAAGATTTCAGTGCCGCCTACCTGGATAACATCGCAGTGTTCTGTGCCACTTGGGAGGAACATCTGCACCACCTCTGGGAAGTGTTGAAGGCTCTGAAGAAGGCAGGCCTCATGATCAAGGCGAGTAAGTGCCCGATCAGGCAGGGTTCTGTGGTGTACTTGAGACACCAGGTGGGTGGGGAGCGGCCAGGTGGCACCCCTACAGCTCAAGATTGATCCCAATCTGGCTTGGGAACCCCCCAAGACCCAGACAGAGGTGAGAGTCTTTTTAGGACTCACAGGGTATTACCAGAGATTTGTCAAGGGGTATGGCACAATGGTTGCCCCCTTGACAGAGCTGACTTCCAGGAAGCAGCCCAAGAAAGTGAACTGGACTGATGCCTGCTGTAGGAACGCTTTAGATTCCTGAAATCTGCCATGTGCACGGCGCCCGCGCTTCAGGCGCCCAACTTCTCAAGGGAATTTATTGTGCAGACAGATGTTTCAGAGCATGGTGTGGGGACTGTGCTCTCACAGCTGAATGAAGAGGGCCTAGACCAACCTGTAGCCTTCATTAGAAGGAGGTTACTTCTAAGGGAACAGAAGTGGAGTGCGATTGAGCTTGAGACATTTGCTGTGGTCTGGGCGCTGAAGAAGCTCGGGCCATACTTGTCTGGGACTCACTTCCGGGTTCAGACAGACCACAGGCCCCTCAGATGGTTGATGCAAATGAGGGGTGAGAATCCAAAGCTGTTGAGGTGGTCCATTTCCCTACAGGGAATGGACTTTACGGTGGAACACCGCCCTGGTACATAACACGCCAATGTTGATGGTTCGTCCAGATTTTTCCGCTTTAGTAAAGAGAACCCCCAAGAGGGTGGGTAGTTCTCCCCACATTTCAGCTGGAGGGGACATGTGTTAGACCTGCCACCATTGGCGTGGGTCTCCCCTGCATTTTTTGCTTTTGCCTCCTGTATTTTTGCTGTGTGTTGGACTTCGTTTTGCTGGTCTAGACGCTTTGGTCACTTTGCCACTGCTGTTCATTGCCAAAGTGCAAGTGCTCCCTTTGTATATTGTTGTTATGGATTAGTGACTCCATGATTGGCATATTTGATTTACTTGTCAGACCCTAGCAAGAGTGGACTGTGTGTGCCCAGGGCTTGTAAATCAAATGCTGCTAGTGGGCTGCAACACTGAATGTACCACCCACAGAAGCAGTCTTTAAAATGTAACTCTGGCCTGCCATTGGAGAGCCTGTGTGCAGGCTCGAACTGCCATGTTGACTTGGCAAGTGCACACACTTGCCAGTCCCTAAACCTACCTTTTTCTACATATTAGTCACCTCTAAGGTAGGCCCAAGGTACCCCTGTGGGCAGGGTGCATTGTATGTGAAAGGTAGGACATGCCTTGATGTGTGTGGCATGTCCTGGTAGTGAAATACTGCCAATTTTGCTTTTCACTATTGCAAGGCTACCTGTTCCCATGGGACAGAAGGGGGAGTTTGTTTATAACATCTTATAAACAATCAATCAATCAATCAATCATAGGCATTTGTATAGCGCACTGCTCACCCGGAGGGTCTCAAGGCGCTGGGGGGGGGGGGGGGAACGCTACTGCTCGAACAGCCAGGTCTTGAGTTGCTTCCTGAAGGCGAGATGGTCTTGCGTTGTCCGGAGGTGAATGGGGAGGGAGTTCCATGTCTTGGCTGCCAGGTAGGAGAAGGATCTTCCTCCGGCGGTGGCTCTGCGGATGCGGGGGACGGTGGCGAGAGCGAGGCTGGCGGAGCGGAGCTGGCGGGTGGGCTTGTGGAAGGTCAGGCGGCTGTTGAGGAACTTGGGGCCCAGGTCGTGGAGGGCCTTGTGTGCGTAGGTGAGGAGTCGGAAAGTGATTCTTTTGTTGACGGGGAGCCAGTGCAGGTCTCTCAGGTGTCCGGAGATGTGGCTGTGTCGGGGGATGTGCAGGATGAGTCGTGCTGAGGCGTTCTGGATCCGTTGGAGTTTCTTCTGGAGTTTGGCGGCGGTGCCGGCGTAGAGGGCGTTCCCGTAGTCCAGCCGACTGGTGACGAGGGCCTGGGTGACCGTCTTCCTGGTCTCGGTGGGGATCCACCGGAAGATCTTTCGAAGCATGCGCAGGGTGTTGAAGCATGAAGACGAGACGGCGTTGACTTGTCTGGTCATCGAGAGGGAGGAGTCCAGGATGAAGCCTAGGTTGCGTGCGTGGTCCGTTGGCTTGGGGGTGGCTCCCAGGGCAGGGGGCCACCAGGAGTCGTCCCAGGCGGAAGGTGATGATCCCAGGATGAGGACCTCCGTCTTGTCTGAGTTCAGTTTCAGGCGGCTGTTATTCATCCATTCGGCGACGTCTTTCATCCCTTCGTGTAGGCTGGCTCTGGCGGCGTCCGGGTCGCTGGTGAGGGAGAGGATCAGCTGGGTGTCGTCGGCGTAGGTGATGATCTTGAGGTTGTGTTGACGTGCGATGGTTGCGAGGGGGCTCATGTAGACGTTGAAGAGGGTGGGGCTGAGCGATGACCCTTGTGGAACGCCGCAGATGACTTCGGTGGCCGCTGACCGGAACGGGGGGAGGCGGACTCTCTGGGTTCTTCCGGCGAGGAATGAGGTGATCCACTCCAGGGCCTTCTCCTGGATGCCGGTGTTGTTCAGGCGCTGTACCAGGGTGCGGTGGCAGACAGTGTCGAACGCTGCGGAGAGGTCCAGGAGGATGAGGGCCGCAGTTTCCCCGTTGTCCATTAGGGATCTGATGTCGTCTGTGGCTGCGATGAGGGCGGTCTCCGTGCTGTGGTTGGCTCGGAAGCTGGATTGCGAGTGGTCGAGGGATCCGTTGGTCTCGAGGAAGGCGGCTAGCTGTCTGTTGATGGTCTTCTCGATGACTTTGGCAGGAAACGGGAGGAGCGAGATGGGGCGGTAGTTCTTGAGGTCGGAGGGGTCTGCAGTTGGTTTCTTCAGCAGGGCACTGATCTCAGCGTGTTTCCAGCACTCCGGGAAGGTGGCGGTGTTGAAGGAGGCGTTGATGATGTCGCGGAGGTGGGGTGTGATGATGTGGTCGGCCGTGTTGAAGATGTGGTGTGGGCAGGGGTCCGTAGGGGATCCGGAGTGGATGGTGTTCATTGTGCGTGTTGTGTCTTCGGTGCTGACTGGGGTCCAGGTGCGGAGGGTGGCGGTGGGGGGCATCGGTTCGGTGGTGGGGTTCGTGGTTGGTGGGCCGAAGCTGTTGTGAATGTTGGCGATCTTGTCGTGGAAGAAGGCTGCGAGGGAGTCGCAGAGGTTTTGAGAGGGAATGATTTCATTGTTTCCGGCATCGGGGTTGGAGAGCTCTTTGACGATGCTGAAGAGTTCCTTGCTGTTGTGGGTGTTGTTGTCCAGTCGTTCCTTGAAGGCTGTCTTCTTTGTGGCGCGGATCAGTTGGTGGTGTTTGCGGGTGGCGTGTTTGAGGGCCGTCATGTTGTCTGTGGTCTGGTTGGTGCGCCAGGTGTTCTCCAGGGAGCGGCAGTTCTTCTTGGAGGTGATGAGCTCGTTGGTGAACCAGGAGGCTTTCTTGCTGCCGCGTCTGCTGGGGGGGGTTCTTCTTCAGTGGTGCGAGGGCGTCTGCGCAGTTGGTGATCCACTGTGTGAGGTTGTTGGCAGCTTCGTTGGGGTCCGTTGAGCTGGTGGGGGGGTTCTGGCTGAGGAAGGTGGTGAGCTGGTCTCCGGTGATCTTGTTCCAGCTCCTGCGGGGGGCTTGTTGAGGGTGGTGGTGGGTCGTCGTTTTACTGAAGCTGAAGTGGACGCAGCTGTGGTCAGTCCACTGGAGATTGGTGGAGTGGCTGAAGGTGACGTATTTGCTGGATGAGAAGACTGGGTCAAGCGTGTGGCCGGCGTAGTGGGTGGGGGTGGTTAGCAGTTGCTTGAGTCCGAGGTTGGCCAGGTTGTCCAGCAGAGCAGTGGTGTTGCGGTCCTTGTTATCCTCCAGGTGGAAGTTGAGGTCCCCCAGGAGGATGTAGTCAGTGGAATTGATGGCGTGCGGGCTGACGAAGTCTGTGATGTCTTCGCTGAACTGTGTGCGTGGTCCCGGTGGTCTGTAGACGAGGGTGCCTCTGAGCGTGGTCTTGGGGTCGGTGTGTATCTGGAAGTGGAGGTGTTCGGCGGAGGTGAAGGTGTCATCGGAGTTGGTCGTGATGCGGATGGTGTTCTTGTGGATGATGGCGATGCCTCCTCCTGTCTGGTTGACGCGGTCCTTCCTGGTGATTTTGTAGCCTTCCGGGACGGCGATGGCGACGTCGGGCGCTGAGGAGGCGTTCATCCAGGTTTCCGTCAGGAAGGCGATGTCTGGTGCTGTCGAGTCGAGGAGGTTCCAGAGTTCGACGGCATGCCTGTGAACGGAGCGGGTGTTGAGCAGGATGCACATCAGGTGTTTGTTGCTGGGGCTCGGTTTAGCAGGTGCGGTGTTGGGTCGGAGGCCGGTGAAGCGGCAGGTCAGGCAGGTGAAGGGTCCGTGGGTGCGTCTCGGGGTGGCTCGGTAGCAGGCGGTGTTTCGGCCGGCGTTGAGTGCGTGGAGGGTTTTGGCGTCGTAGATGTGCAGGGTGTGCTGGCGAGGGCGAGGACCAGGGAGTCTGGCGCTGGGCGCGGTCCAGGCGCGGATGGGCGCAGACGGGCTTACCTTTGGCGCACCTTCGGCGCTCAATCGGCGCTCCCGCTGTGCGCGTCCGCTGCGCAGTCGCTCTGGGGGCGTCATAAGTAAGGAGCCGGGAGGGAGGAGCAGCTGGGTGGCGGGAGCAGGGCGGCGAATGGAATCACAGGGGGCGGGGCCGCAGGGAGGCAGCAGCGGGAAATTCCAAGAAGCAGCGGGCAGCGGGAAATTCCCAGGAGCAGCGGGAAATTCCCAGGAGCAGCGGGCAGCGAGCGAAGGAATCTGCAGGCAGGAAGTGGCAAAGGCAGGCAGGAGCGGCAGCGGTGAGTGGGGCGACCAAGCCCTGTGGAGGGCTGAGCGGTCACACTCTGTGGTCCCCTACGGTCCCCTTAAGTAAGGAGCCGGGAGGGAGGAGCAGCTGGGTGGCGGGAGCGGGCGGCGAATGGAATCACAGGGGGGCGGGGCCGCAGGGAGGCAGAGGCGGGAAATTCCAAGAAGCAGCGGGCAGCAGGAAATTCCCAGGAGCAGCGGGAAATTCCCAGGAGCAGCGGGCAGCGAGCGAAGGAATCTGCAGGCAGGAGGCGGCAAAGGCAGGCAGGAGCGGCAGCAGTGAGTGGGGCGACCAAGCCCATAACTGGCCCTGGGAACAAGGTAGAAACATAAAGTTTAGTATGCCTGAACTCAGAATATTAGAATGCATCTTTTAGTGAGGGGTATTTTTACATTCTGTGTTTGAAAGTACCACTTTTAGAAAGTAGAAGAAAGTAGGTATTTTCTGGCCAAACCATCCAATGTGCCTCTGCTAGGTTTGTGTATTGCATGTCTGGCTTTTGGATGACAGGGGATGGAGAGGGGCAGTGGCTTTAGAAGTCTGATGAGTCAGGGCTGGGCTGAGTGGACCTGGGCTACATTTAGTGTAGGGGGAGGAGATTTCCCTTCCCTGAATGGGCCTGGTCTGCCTTCAACAATGCTGTCTCCACCTCCTGCCAGGAAGATGCACCAGGGAGGACAAAACTGGTTTTGGCTAGGTACAGACACTCTGCCATAAGAAAAGAAACGATTTTGGTGTATAAAAAGAGGGGCCCAGACCCCAGACTTTTAGATCACTTCTGGGAAATCAAGACTAGAGGAACCTTTACCAAGGAGAAGAGCCGGAGAAGCTGAGGAGGAATACTTCCCCTGTGCTGTTCTGCTGTCTGGGGTTGGCCTGCACTGGCTAGTTGCTGCCAAGGAAAGGTGGAAGGACTATGTTGCTTGCTTTGTCCCCCTGCTTTGAGGAAAAGATCTCCAAGGGCTTGAACTGAACTTTCCCCCTGTTCTGGAGGTCTCAGGAACAGCAAGGACCTCAATGTGTCTGTGGGCACCATCTCTGATCATCGCCACTAAAGAAAAGGGTAACCAACTCTGTCATCAAGTCCGTTGCAGGATACCCTATCCTGAAAGCACCGCAGAGTGCAACGCCTCCCTTCGGAATGCAACCCTGGTCAAACTGACTCCGTCAACGAGCATCTGCTTCCACCGCTTCCTGAGGGCACCGTACTCCGCAATACTTCGCTACACGCTGCAAGGACATCGTCCGGCTCCGTTGCTGCACCGTGACCTGCCAGCACCGCAGCGAGCACTGTCTCACCCTTCAATGCAAGCTCTGGTCTCACAGACTCTGTCAACGAGCTGCTGCCTGCACCGAATCGTGAGGACTTCATCTGCCGCAACGCTCTGCTTCACAACGCGACCGCAACGTTTGCCCGGACCGACTCGCACCGACGTGTTGGTCGCAACTAGAAAGGTACTGTGTCTGAGTCTGTTGACCCTTTAGCTGGCCCGTATTGATGCAGTTAGCTGAAATTATTAGACTCTGTCATATTCAGTATCGGGGTGGACCCAGGAGGAGCTACTGAGTCGGAAGAACTGTGTTTTATTGATTTTCCTGCAATTTAAAGGTTATTTTGCACAAGTAATATTTTTCGAGAGTATTGTATGTTGGATTTTTATCGTATTTGGTCTTGTTGGTTTAGATAAACATTTATTATTTTTATAAACTAGTGTAGTGTCCATTTGTAGTGTTTTCACTGTGTTACAGTATGTGTTCACAAATGCTTTACACACTGCCTCTGATGTGAGCCTGCTTGCTTGTTCCAAGCTTCCAAGGGGGTGGGCAGGCGTTATTTTAGAAGTGTGTCCCCCTTGCTCTGACTAGAAGCAAGGGTCTACCTCTGCCAACTAGAGACCCCCATTTCTAACAATACTGAATAACCTTGGAGGCCATAGAGCTATGTAATGGAATCATTTAAACTTTTTATATAACTCCCTTTCACAATACATGTTTCTAATGTTGGATTATATTTTTAGAAATCATTGCTTGTAAGTGTGAAGGCGGACCATAGATGCTACATTTCCCAAGACCTTGCGTTACTCCTTGGGCCAATACTAACTTTTGTTGGCCTTCTGGAATTTATAGCCCTTTTTAACCCAGAATAAAAACAGGACTACAAGTCACTGAGATCTAAGAAAAAAATAAGACTGGACTAGCTTGTCACGCATGAATCTGGGAAACGTGGCACCTATCGATGAGTGGCATAGCTCTGAAGTATGATTTCATGAATCAGTTGCTTATCAAGTCCATTTTTTCCACGTCACTACTTGTAATACGGCTCATGCCAGTATTCATTCAGGTTAAAGGGACCAAATGCAAAGAAAAAGCCTGGCCTGGTTAAATTACTCACATGCACAATCTGGAAACTTGTAAACTGTGCAATGGTTTCAATTAAACTGAATAACAATACCTTTACCAGATTACTCTATGTCATTAGGGACACCGTGTTCTAGGTCTAGGCTGTCGGTTATAGAAATCATTTTCACGTGTATTGTTACTGACCGTTCACTTGAAATGAACTGAGACTAAAACTGCCAGAATGCATTAGGTTATTAAAGACTAGAACTGGAAAAATGTGTCATAAAATGGCTTGAAAATGTTAAGAAATGTTGTGTTAGGTGAAAGCCTTGGAATGGAAACAAGGGTACTTGTGACGTGGAATCATGGTTGGCGATCGACAAATGCTAACAGTAGTGCAATACATTGAGTAACCCAGAGCATACTCCTATGTTCAGAGGAACCAACATTGCACACTATGGCAGCTGATCCTGCCCTTTAAGTAAAAATGAAATGAATGTATTTCTTATTACTGATCTAATAACAAAACCACATACATTGCAAGCGCATCCGTGCACATCAGAGGTGTCTTACTAGCAACCCGTTCCACGGTAAAGAGAAAGCGAGCATTGAGGACACTGTTTACAAGCAGTGCTGAACTCAGGCTGGCTTCTCTAGACCAGGCGTTCACCGGCCTGCATAGGGACTGTGTACTATTTTCATTTGGCGTCCTAACAATCTTATATTTGGTGGGAGCCCTGCATTTTTGTTTCATTCATCATTTAAAGACAGATAATCAGAAAGTCATTACATCGGCTGACACCAAGCCCTGCGCTCGATTGTATCGTAATTGAGCACCGCAGAGCGTGTGCCAGATCTAATGGATAATGAATATATTATGTCAGTAGAAACGCCTCAGCGAGGCTCAGAGGGAATATGAGGAGGGGATTGCGGCCATGACACGGAGGGTCACAGATGCTGGGCTGATTTACTGATGGAGTGATTGTGTAATTAGGCAATCAGTGACGGGTGCCGCAGAGTTTGTGGGCAGACTATGATAGAAATACGAGGGCTGCCCTGCCTAGTGCGCTCTACATCGTTGTGAGGAAGCTCTTTTTTGAGGTAGTTTAAGGTTGGCCTGTACATCTACGGATTTCTGGAGACTGAGATAGAATAATAAAATACAAACCCACGTTAGTATGTCATTTGCATTCCATTTGCATTCATTTGTGCGGCCTGAGATGTTTAAATACTTTGGTGAATTTTAAGGATTCGCTCTTTAAATTAAAATTGACTTAATGGTTCGGCTATTAATAATTCAAGAGCTTGTAATATCAGGTGTGTTTTAGTAACTCACACAAAAGTATAGAGAATAAACTTTAATTTTCTGCGCCATATTTGTTGGTAGCTTTTAACGGAATTGGTATAGCGCGCCTTTTTTATACCTAGCAGGTTTCTCCTTTCGGTGTCTGAAATCGCAAGTGCGGCAGTAAGGGTGATTCTGCAGTTTCTAGGAGAAAGGTTGTTCTGCAAAACCATGTCTGCATTAAGAAGATTACATATAAGGGCGTCGAAGAGTTGGATACAGTACCCTAGTTGCAAGAACTGCAGGAAAGAATATGTTCATTATGGGGAAATTCGGAGCTCTCAAGTTTTCTAGGTCCATGAGCGAGTGCTCATTCAGTCCATGATTTTTGTTTTCTAATTCTGTGACTTGTAGTTTGATTTTCTAATGGACTAGAAAACAAGTTAAAGCACCTAGCCTGGGTGAGTTGCGCATAGACCTCAGACATTAGAGGCTTCGTGCTCATAAAAATTGTACCAGTTTAAGGTGATATCAATGTCGCAGACAGATGTAATCAAACGTCGAAATAGTTTAGTTGGCATTGAATTACCTTTTGAAGTCTCTTAAGCTAAAGCCACACACGATAACTCTGAATTTATGGCATGATGGCTTAGTGGCGTGCAAGTTTTCTTCTGAAACCTGTGAAGTTACTGTCACTATTCTAAATCCTTACATGGCCGACCCAGCATGCTTTTATAGGAGGTTAGTAAATTGAAACACCTGGGGGGATATTCTCAAGAACGTGCAATAATCATCGCCAAAATAGGTGAACGCAATTTTTCATATCGCCATCTATTGCAGGAAAATAACTCCGTGTTAACATCGTATCACAACACGGCGGTAACATGCAATAGTTTCCCAATAAGGCGTCAAATGTCTGCAATAAAATTACCTGGATGGTGATAAAAATCTAAACCCGAACGTGAAAAAAATTGCGATGGGCCCAACTGCAATTAAAAATTCAGCGATAAGCAGCGCCAGGCCTGCCAGTCCCACAAGTCAGGCGGGCAAGATCAATATAAAAGTGGCAACCAAACACACAAACAAAACACAAACAACTGCGAAGCACCATGGAGGTAGCCGGAGCAAGTACAGAGGACAACCAGAACCCCACAAGCCCCCACGGAGGACTAGCCTGGGACCACCATTGGGGAGATGGTGGCAGGAGTTGGGGGACCGGACACTGCACAACATGACCTGAGCCAACAGCAACAGGGTGAGTAACGACCGGGGACTGGGGGGACAGGGGGAGATGGGCACAATGGCACACATGCACAATTAAGTATAGCACATCTGTGGACAAACCATGCCCAAGAGTCACAACTCTGACCAAGAGCCTAATTTACCCAAGTCTACAACATCTCAGCACTGTACAAGCACAGAAGTGAAAGGCACACCGCCTGAAAGGGATAAGGGACAGCCAAATCAGAGCTGGAAGAGCAACTCACCCACAAGCACACACACATAAGAATCATCAGAGCACCTTGTGTGTAGATAATGGCCATTCACATTTGGCATAGCAGGAAACTGTGAGATGATAATGTACAAGTACAACCTCACATCCCTGATGGTGTAGAAATGTCAACTGTCCCGCATCAACTAGGCATCTCCTCACAAACAGTCACAATGTACATTGTCATGCAGTCTGACAGTAAACGTGTACAATGCGTGAACATACATGTGAACACAATGTCAATCTACATCTCCCCTTCACATTGCAGAGGGAGAATCAACACCTCCTGCAGAGCAGACCCAACAACACAGCACTGATGATGAAGAGGACTACCCCAACATCGACACCGACGCCCTCCAACAGCTCATGGACAGCTGCAGCACCCCACCTCCAGGAGAAGGGGGGCAGCCCAGCTGCATCCATGAGACCCCACCCCTTGCACAGACCACACAGCAGGAAGCACCCACCACCACGGCTGTCTCCCAGGACCTCCACGACCAACACATGGCATTCCAACGCCGTGTGTTAGGGTGCCAGGAGAAGATGGCTGGCCAGCTGCGGGTGGGGTTCAACCTCGTGGCAGCCAAACTAGATGCCATATATGGGTGTCTAAGTCCCATCAGGGATGACTTACAGTCCCTAACGGACACCCACTGTCCGCTCCATGCTCTCCAACAATCCATGGCTGACATCGCTGGAGTCATGACTCTGAGCCAAGAACAACTGTCTAGTCAGAGTGGCTCCAGTGATGTCAGTCGGGAGTTGGGACACATAAGGAGAATGATGGAGAGCTTGGAGCAGATGCAGATGGAAAGAATGTTTGCCACGGCTGCACACCAACGAGATGTAGCTGTGATCTTCTATGCCCTGCAGATCCTCGTCATGGCATTGCCACCACAAGGCCTGGCACGGATAAATGTTGGTGCTACCACTCCATCCACATCTCTGCCCTCTGAAGTGTCAGTGCCACACAGTGTGGCAGACATTCAACCTCCGGCCCCAGATGTGTCACTGACACACAGTGATGCAGACAAAACACCACCACCCGCATGTGAGGCACCTGACACATCAGAGGACGAAGATGGTGATGAATCTGGCTTTGTGGTAAGAATGAAGTGGTAGCATTCATCTCCGCCATATGGCCGGTTTCAGCTTGGTTCTGCTCTCTGCATCATGCCCTGGAATAACACCTTCCACTGTCACCTTGGACCTCAACATGGACTGCCATATTTTGTTTGGATACCAATGACACAGCAATCACACTGCGGACTGAACTCTTCCAATCCCAATTACCTTGTCAATCCCTAAAGGACTCTGGCTGGCCCTCCACAGGGCAACAATGTAAAGTGGGGTTTGCATGGCTCTGTACTGGTCCAGCTTCAACACTCCACTAAATGTGAATAAAACATTATAATTCACACAGATGTGTCATGGCTATGATCAATCAAGTATAAATCAACACTCATCACAGTTGAATACAAGTGAAGGTGCGTAGACTTTATTAGCATATGTGTGTCAGTACGGGCAAGATAAGTACCACATCATGCAGACCAATGAAGCAGTATGTCAGAATGAGGAACGTTGCCAAGCGCCGCTGTCCACTCCGGGGGAGTACCTCACCTTTCACAGGTGAATGCAGCCATGTCCACTGTTGTCGTGGGATATGTGACCAGATCTCCAAGATGCAACAAGGTGTTGGGATATGTGCAATGGGTTCCAATCTGTTGTGGCTGAAGCTGCGTAGTTACTCGTCCATGAAAGCGATTGCAGCTTCTTAGGCTATCATTTCCAACATGAGGTCATTGTCGACTTCATCAAACAGGACGGCAAGGCGATCCATTAGCAGGTCTGGACAGATGTGCTGCAACCAACCCCTTTCACCAATTAGCACTACAGCCCAATAGGGGAGCGGTTCAATGTGGTCACTGCACACGAGGATTTGTGCAATCTCCCAGGTCCAGCTGTCAAAATGAATGCCAAGTATCAAGGCATTGCATAAACAGGTATCACATCGACACTTCTGGTTGTGGGCCAACACTGGGTGCACACACATGTCAAAATCCAGTTCAGCTACCATCCTGTTGGATTGGCAGACATCCATGGACCACTCGAATATGCACGATCGACAATGCAACACAGGCTGAATGCAGGTGACGTTGGCAAGACAGAAGCTTAGCCAGTAACTGATCCGCAGCACTTTCAATGGCAGTGCCCTCAGTAAATGTAGAATATGTGCACAGTACAGTTCCACGTGATGGGTTGTGCATGTGTCCGGGATGTTCTGCCATTGCGTTAGTGGCTCTGGTTGAAGCGGCACTGTTCTGACCTGCGCCAGTTCTGTGGATAAATGCCACAGCTCGGAACAATGAGTTGTTTTAGTGTGCAACGGTTGTATGCCTGGGATGGTGTGGGAGTAAGTGTGAAGTCCATTCCATGCAAGATAAGTTCGAGCAAGGACTTCTGTATGTGGGGTGTGTATACGTTGGCCTTTCGTTGGGCTGTGCATAGTGTGTGAGCCAGCATCAACTGCTATGGTATCTGTCAGGGGGTGCCGGGCACATGCAATTCCGATTTCGGAGGTGCAGATGTGCTTCCGCCTGATAGTTCAGACAAAGGAGCCTTCCTCCCTAGTGTTAGTTTGTCATCTGCTTGCATTCAGGAAATGTGATGTGGCTTGTTGAGGGTGGGCTTGGATGCGTGCAACTTTGGGATTCATGTTTGACATGTGTTGCATGTGGCAAATGTGCGGCATCACTGTGTGTTACTTTGCCTCACAGCTGCTCCTCCCTCCCCCCGAGCCTGTTTACTTGTGTGCGCTGCGCGGTTGCATCACTTGAACTCCTACGGCACACCATTGTCATGCCTGTCTGCGCATGTTCACAATCCTGACAATGACACTGTGATGTTGGCTGTTGAAGGTGGGTGGCCACGTGAGTGTAGGCCTATGGTAAGGATAGGGCGGACACAGATGTAGAATCCATGCCTGGCTGAACTCGCGCTGCGAGTAGGGCTAGGCATTTGGCTCATGCTGCGGCATTACAGATACACTCAACACTTTGCATGTATGAGCCAAGACCCCGAGCGGTGGTGCGCTCCTTCATTTCTCCGTTCGTGCGAGCCCGCCGTCTGGGTGCATGGTACATTGCAACATTGTCGATTACTGCATGGGTGGCGCCAACACTACAACAGAGACACACGCATTAGTTACTTCCTTGTCCAGGCCAGAACTGAACCATTCCCAGAGGCCCAGGCAAATTCTTCACACCCCTACGCTGGACTGGTGTACGCCAGCCCAGCCCACTCCGCTTATGCTTACAGGGGGGGGACAAAGCTACATGTCCAAGGTCTTAGCCACTGCCTGAGGTGACATGGTTGCCTCCACTGTCCACAGCACAATGTAATGTGCTAGGGCCCGGGGACATCATGCATACATAATGACCACACGGACACACTTAGACAGATAGTGGAACTGGCTATGGGCACGTGCGCCTGGCCCCTTTTTATTACTAGGGTCACATGTCCAGTGACATCTGTGCTGGATGGGTGTGGGGTGAGTGTAAGCCAGCCCTCAGGGAGTGATTGGTGCTGGCAACAACTAGAACAGTGGTCTTCAGATCACACACACAGATTCAATCAAAAAGGGTCCATGACTTGCAGTTCACTGAGGTAGGGGCACCAGATCTGGACTCACACACAAAAGATTCAATCATAAAGGGTCCATGACTTGCAATGCACTGAAGTAGTGGCACCAGATCTGGAATCACACACAAAAGATTTAATCATACGGGGTCTATGACTTGCAGTGCACTGAAGTAGGGGCACCAGATCTGGAATCCCACACAAAAGATTCAATCATAATGGGGCCATGACTTGTGGTGTACTGAGTTAGTGGCACTGAATGCACTGCAGCCGACACGGGCTTACCTCCATGTGGCGATGACTTGAGCTGCACTGAGGTAGGGGCACCAGAGATGAGCATGCTCATGTGAAGTAATTGTTAATGATTGTGTCCCTTCAGGATATTCCTGCTGCAGCTGCAGTGGGGTGTTGTACTCCTGCCTCATCTTCATCATCATCGTCCCAGGTCTTCCCCACTGCCTGAGGTGACATTGTTGCATCAGCTGTCCACAGCACAAAAATCAGTCATAAAGGGTTCATGTGTTGTGGTGCACTGAGTTAGTGGCATCGGAAGAGCTGAGCAGGGTATCAAGCTGATGATGGCATCCAAGACAGGTGTTAGCAACTTTGATAGGCTGGCTGTAAGACTCCTCCGACTCTGGCAGTTGGTTAGAGGTGGTCCTGGCGGTGGTGGCATGTGCGCAGGCAGCAATGATGGCATGTCCTTGCAGGTCAGGATTGGATTTGATATGTGTGAGCCCTGCTGACCGCAGTGTAGGCCGGAGGCAGCGGTCTGCAAGGGCCCATAGCCACGTGGCGTTTACTTGAGCTGCACAGAGTTAGTGGCACCTGAAGAGCTCAGCGGGTGCACAGCCTGCACTGATGTGTCGTCCGGGTGGGCCGCATTGGAAGCAATATCTGTTGCGTACTGGACTTTGCCATGAATAAATCAAGGCTCAATTTGAATTGGGGGACCTGCTGACCGCAGTGAAGGCCAAAGGCAGTAGACAGCACACACATAACTCTGTGGTGCTGTGCCGCTGGGTGCGCTGCGGGCCTGTGCCACGGATGCCAGCGATCGTCTGAGGAGGCTGGCTGTCACGGTGGCCGACTCATGGCGCGGTGAGGGGCGCCGCCCTGGCAGACATGTTGGCCATCCCGGAAGTGAACTACGCCCAGAGCCCCGGCCTATATATTCACACTCCTATGCTGGACTGGAGTATGCCGGACCAGCCCACTCCGCTTATGGGGGGGGGGACAAAGCTACATGACGAGGTCTTCCCCACTGCCTGAGGTAACATGGTTGCGTCCACTGTTCACAACACTACAAACATCAGCAGTATATGTCCACTGGAGTCTGTCCGGCACATCACCGCCACACTTGGCATTGTGTACATTCTTATTCATGGGTGACTTGCCTCCTTCACACATACTTGGTTCCCGCCTTTCCCCACATTCTGCAATTGTGTGGATGAGGGGCCATGCCATTTTTGGCAGGTCATCTATTTTGTTCTGCGCTGCCTCGATGGTAGTCCGGGGGAGGGGGTGGTACGGGGGAAGCTAAGGGTGGTGGCGGTGGGTGTTGTGGCCCTCTTGGGTCTCCGAGCTGCATGATCAGTAGCTCCATGACATGTATTGGTCTTCAGATGTGGCTCTGAGCTGGGCTCCCTTTCATACTGTAGGTAATAGGGCGAAGTGAGCTAAAGAACGATGATGGATTCAACCCAGATCTGTGCCTGGGGATGAGTGTCTGAAAAGTTTCTGCGCTCCGTCCATCATCTCCTTGTGTTTGCTTTGTTCACCCTAAGTTGGCAGGGTATTCCCAGACATGGGTCCCTTGCTCACTTTTCACTAGATTCAAGATAGCCTGGCTGATGAGGGCTGTTAGCCCAAAACCGGTCCCAGAATGCTTGTTTCTGGTCCAGAGAAGACATGGCTTGGCAGTTTGGGCTGGACTGTTCCCATGAGGCACAGGGTCAAAACTGATTTTGTTGTGTTTCGATTTAGATACCCGTATATAGGTTTCCTTGAATCATGTCCTTATATAGGCACAACTCGCTTTGCCCTTATTTAGGCATAGAATCCCAGTCCTTATTTAGGCATTAGCCATGCTAACCAAATACAGGCATGGTCACCTACATCCATCCATCCCACGTCACAACGAGTTCTTAGAAACCAGACCCTTAAGCTGAATGGGACTTTCCCTAGCTAGGATTATTGATTTCTCCAAGAACTCATATATGATGCATGAACTACTATTCCTTTGAGGTTCATCCATGACGTCTTCCTCTGCCCGACTTTACGCCAATGCTAGCATTCCTAAGCACCTTCCAGGTATAAATATGCCTTCCCTTACCATGGCAAACCACGGAACGACTCAGCACGACTTGACTGCACAGTTCGCCACGGCAAGTTCGGAAGAGACCATATCCCTGTCTGACGCACTGACCAAACGCTGTCATCCCTGCTCACAGAGAATCCAGCTTCCAGTGTTCTGACTCCCTTCGCGGGGTGTTAGAGTTTGAGACCCGGATAGAGATTCCCACCTCGCTCATTCTAAAGGTATGAAGCCGACTAGAACCTAGAGGGACTCTTGGCATACTAAACTTAGTATATACCATACTATAAGAAAACAGCACCTACTCGTACTACACTTAGGTTAGGTACACTGGGGTAGGACTATTTTAGAAGCATCAGACGAGTATTCACTTTTTAGCCTGTGTTATTTATGTATGTATATATGAATATATGTCATAGCTAAAAGACAATGCTATTGCAGTATTATTTCTTCTTACTGTTTACGCTGTGCGTATTATATCTTGCGTACTGTCTGATTGTAACAGCTTATATCTCTTACACGAGAAACAAGACTGTTCAATAAACCCCTTTCATTGAAACGCCCTTCTATCTATTTCTGTGTAACTCTGAAGAAACTAAGCATGCACGATTGACTGAGTGAAACTGTTATCTATTGATTCCACGATTATGAGACGCGTTCCGATTCTAAGGGAAACAAAGTTGTCATGTTTATGCGGTTGTCAGAAACTACTCCCTTCTTGTTTATTCAAGAAGTTTCTAGTGACCTCTGAGTTAGCTGGCACAGACATGTAATTAGGTTTAATGTACTCGATAGGAGCATACTGACCTTAGTCCTATGCAAAAACTATAGTGTATATTATTCCAATGCGCAGAGCCTATAAGGGAAAAAGGAACTACACTACATGGTGCCCAACAGTTTGGTAAGGCACTAATTTAATAATAGATACTGAAGTAACTAATTCGTGCTTTTCTCAGAGACCCCTACTCATAAAACTCCATAAGACGTCTGGAGCGGGTAGGGATAATATCCACCAGAGCTGAGTAGGACGAAAATCCTATGTATTAGCTGTTTGGTTTATTCAACGTTGAAGGATACAGTGTTCCTAAATATTGTGCACCTTATCTGTGTTTCCTTGAAACTTGTTCTACATTTTTCATTAAACAAAATGTCTGATACAGAGGCTACAGCTATCCAGCCGTAATAGGTTTAAATACTACAGGTTTAAATGAAACTGATGAGGGTGTTATAAACATCCATCCAAATTCAAGGAGAGCCATCACTCTAAAACTTATAAAACATGGTCTAACACCGAGAGGTGGTAGAGCGTTTTTTGTGATAGAGGCACATAAATCTTTTCAGACAGAGGTATTCTATTCATGGATAGTATTCCCAGAATCAAATCCAGTAACAAAAATGTTTCACTTCTTCAAAGAAGATGAACCACTTGAGGAATACATTCCCTTTGAGGATGTTGAAATTTCACTTACATACCAGGCGCATCAGCTCTGGTTTAAAGGCACCCTAAAACATTACAATCAGATTACCAGACTCGGTCCACTAAGTAAACCAGGAGAAACATGGCCGATTTTAGCCGGCTACACACCTCATCCTGACATCGAAGAAATGTCAGACGATGAATTACTCACTCAACTCAAAGAGTTAATAAAAATGTACAGTTAGTACAATATGTCATGCGGACTCTAACAGTCCAACCACCAATAACAATTCCAAATCAAACCCCTCACCAGGGGAATACACTAAAAATTACTCCACAGACGTCACAAGCAGTCATGGGTAAAATGCCCACAAAACATGAACAAATTCCATTCTAGATAGCTCAACAAATTACTCAAATCGAAGCAGTATTTCCTAATACTAGCCCTTATGAGAAACACATAATCCTAACAATCTGTTTACCAATGGGGATCACACCACATCTGGAAGACTGTACCACTTGGGGCACTGTCTTTGCTGCCATCTATACTAAAACACATGGTGTTCCGTCTATTGCGGTAATACCTGATGTCCTGAAACAAATTCAAAATGAATACGGGGCAGAGCCTGCTCTGAATCTAGGTATGAAATTACTAAAGAACTTCAACCAGGTCTCAACAATACTATTATCTAATATTAAAGGGGGAGGCAGCAGCAGTGGCGATCAGCCAGAAATTAAGGGAATTTGATGTAACAGAAAATCAACATGAACTATTCAGAATAATAGAAAAATCCTATGAAGAATTAGACAGTTTAGGTGGAAAACCAGTTAAACCACAACTGTGTGAGGGTCCTGAAAAAGGCTGACTTAAACACAATCCTACATCCTCTAAAAAGAAGTGGGAAAACAAAAAACAACATTCAAAAGAGAAATGTTCTCAATCCCGAGGTAGGTCTCCTCAAAAGGAGCAAACTGACAGGAGGTATAACCTCTGGAATAGGGATAATTTGAAAAAACCTGACAGGTATCAAGATACTGATACACGTTCCTCTCATACCTTTCAGACATCTTCACACACATCCAAAAGAAGAGGACGGTCAGATCACAAAGAAGAACGCGTGAAGTCCAGAGACGACCAACATGTTCAGAAAAACAAACCAAAACCTCAATTCAATAAGAAAAGGTAGCAGGTCTGAAGATCAGACATGCCGAAAATCCTGAGGACACAGCTCAAGAACGGAGAATGGGCTCAGACAATGCTGGACAGTGCAGCAGAAGTAACAATAGCTCTCCAGAACCTGAAAGAACTTCTGGAGAAAGTGGACTTGAATGAGTGCATAGCAGAGATGAAACTGTAGACACCAGAGATAGTTCTCCACAAAAGTTATATGAAATAACACTCCGGATGGAGGGAGACATTCCAAGAAAAGTGAAAGCACTCTTTTGGGAAAAGCTTTCAAGGGGTTATGATATACTTCTAGCAGAAAAAAACTGGCCACCAGAATATGTCAGCGAGTGCCCACATGGTGAAGCCATCATTATGCCAGCCTTCTCCAACCATGATCCAATACACCTAAAATATATATATGCCAGGAAATGGGCAGTTGCCCAGGCTCCAGCATTATACAAAAATCATGTAGGATGGGATGAGGACTCACCTCACCATAATATCTAATTAAAATGTCAACCCACTGCACAAATGCCGTACCCAATTAAGCAAGAAGATAAAAAACAGGTCAGGGAGATCTTAGATCAACTTGAATACCAATCGGTGATTGAAACATGTACCTCATCAATGAACAATCCTTTGTTTCCTGTTTCCAAACCAGACAACACATATCATCTAGTTTTGGATTACAGACACCTGAACACTTGTTCTAAAACATTTGCTGTCCAAAATGCACACAGTACACATAACATTGTGCGTAAAAAATATAAAACCGCATTGGATATTTCAAATGGTTTCTTTTGTCAAAACATAGCACCTGGAAGTAGGTACTTGACAGCTTTCTCAATAATAGGGACCCAGCGTCACTTCTGTCGACTCCCACAAGGGTTCAAGAACAGCCCAGGGTTATTCTCTGCAAGAGTAACAGAGTTACTACAAATTTATGATGACGATGTATTGTCTATTGTTGATGATATCTATCTGACAGACGATGACCTGGATAGGCACTTGAACAGGGTGAACACCATTATACTGGGCTTCGCCTCTGAGGGCTATAAATTCAACTATAAGAAATCAAGAATTGCCCACCTCAATGTCCTTTTCCTAGGAAATGAACTTTCAAGTGAAGGCAAAAGCCTGGGAGCAAACTTTTTACAAATGTGTGCGCTGCTCCAACCTCCAAAAACGCTGAAAAATTTACAGTTGAGTCTAGGTTTCCTGAATTTTGGAAGAACTTACATTCTAAATTACGCAGAAAGGGTTAAACCTCTCTATGAACTAATCAAACCTAATTTGAAAATCAAAGATTGGACACAGGAACACACAGAAATCCTGCGTTCACTACCAGCTGACTTGTTAGCAACAAATCACTTACAAACACGGTAAATGCACGCAATTTAGTGATCCGAATAATTTTGGATCAATGCGGATTCACCTACTTTAATGAAGGTGAAAAAATACCAATTGCATACAAATCACATTTGTATACACAAGCAGAAAAGCGCTTCACTGCGACAGAAAAAATTCTGATAGCAGTTCAAAGCGCTGTAATAAAAGAAAGAGCTCTAGCTCAGGGGAAACAAATTGTTGTCGTGACTCCAGTACCAGCCTTAGAGGCGGTTACAAAAGCGAGCATTCCGAATGCAAAAGCTTTACATCCAAGATGGAACAATTGGTTAATTCTCTTGCTGCAACAGGTGTTTAATATGTTTTTGATCCTTATTTAAAAACACAAGTGTTCCTGCAATACGAACACAAATGTCCTCTGCCTATTGAGATTCTTCCTCTTGACCAGTATGAATTCATAATTTATACTGACGGATCAGCACAACCCGCTACGGAAAGTAAGCAAGCTTACAGTGCAGCCTCCACGATCATTAAAGGTCGTATGCGCAATGGTAAATTCCGACCATTGGTCACAAAACACAATCTCTAGGAGATTGTACAGGTCAGCGAGCTGAACTACAAGCATTCAAATTGGCACCTGAAAATATGGATCGGGAATTCCCGACACTTATAGTGTGCGATTCTTTTTACTGTATACAATCATACAATGAATATTTACAGAATTGGCTTCAAAATGGTTTCAAAGATGCAAAAGGTGGCACAAAACATAAAACACTTTGGGAACAAGTACTTCAGTTGCGAAACAGACAATAAAACACTCACGTGATATACACGCTGAGTCATCAACGTGATGGCGTTCACGTTGCAGGGAATTCATTGGCTGACGAAGCCGCAAAGAGGGCTGTGCAAACGGCTTCCGTAGCTGCAATCACTCATTCAAAAATGAAAATAGACAGTGAGATATTGTTGGCTGTCAATGCTTCAAGCAAAGGCAGTGGTACAGCGTTACCTAAAAAATTTCCACTCAAATACTCGTATATAATTGATGCGAACAACGTTCTGTTTGCTCGAATCCCTAGAGTGGGGGATAGAGTAATTCCAAACATGGAACGTAGAGCAGCTTTGATTTATGAAACTCATCTGGGAGAGGGTCTGTCACATCAGGGGATCTATAAAACCGTATTAACATTAAAAGAGATGTACTGTTGGCCTGGAATGAATACACTGATTCACATCTTCATCAATAACTGCATACACTGCAATAGAGATCGCAGTGCAGAACGCCACCAGACACCAGGCTGCGAAGTAGCCTGCCTTCTACAGACACCATTGTTAGACAGCATTAGACTATCTACGCGCAGGCGTCCATTTGGACAAATGCAATCCCAAAAACACTAGTTCAAGGTTCCAATGGATGTGGCCTCAGCGCTCGGCTGACGCTCGAACTGTTATAAAAGATTTGCGAGTCTTTATCGGCACATACACAATTGGCACGCTACATTCTGACCAGGGCCCTGCGTTTAGCTCTCGGGCTCACAAAGAAGCCATGGCCCGTTTGGGAGTTGCATTGCGGTACTCCTCTCCATTCCATCCTGAGGGAAATTCTGTTGTGGAAAGGAAAAACTGGGACATAAAGCGGTCTATAACAGCTAGGGTATTAGATTCGGGTGATGGGTGGGTTAAACATCTTTATGGGGTCCAACGCTCATTAAACAATTTGCCAAGAATTTCTCTAGGGGGGGTCACTCCATATGAGGTCCTATTTGGGACAAGAATGTGGGTGCCTGATCTCAAATATAAAGGCACAGTTGTGGGAAATAAACCATTTGAATTCAAAGATCGTTTGGCTGTATTACAGGACTTAAATGAACTAAGATTGAAACAAAGCAAAATTTTCCTGAAGCCAACCACCACTGGGGATAATCCAGCCATCCCAGCAAGGCCTGTCTGGATCCCAAAGCTTGGGGATCTAGTCAGAGAAAAGATCGCGGATAAGAAGGAATTTGGGCCTTCTTACAGACAACCAGTACCTGTCCCAGCAATCCACGGATCAAGAACTTTACTTCTGCCGCCCCTTGCTGGTAAAAAGGAGAAAAGATTTGTGTCCATCGACCTCATCAAACCACACTATGTGGCCGATACTAAACAGTAGGCCATGTGGACTCTGACCAAGTAGGAGACGCACTGCTCTAGCTACTATTCAAGAGGTTCACTCATCAACATTGAGAATACCACAGTAAGAAATGAAGGACTAAGCAACAATGCTATGGAACTCATCCCTCCTGAAACCCAAATAACAGTTCGTCCTGATACACTACTTTACACCAACGTAACAAGTGATCCACTGGTTCCAGCGATTTCAACGAATCCTGATGCAATTTCAACCATTGACAGAACTGCTTCTGGCTATTTCATTAACTTTGATACGTTTTCGGAGGATCCCAGCGAGCCTGAAACGACGCCAGCAAAAAGAACTTTCAAAGAACAAGCACAAGACTTTTTTTCAACATATGAAAAAGACTTATCTGGTTTCACCATGGATTGAACTATGGATTATTTCTGGAATATTTTTCTTTCTGCTTTGGCTAGCTTTAGCAATAACTCTGAGTATGTTGATAGATGGAAGATATATTCATTTGGACACAGGAAGTAAAAATGTGAACTTACTTTTGAAACCGCATAAATCATCCCATCGTGAAGCAAGAGACTTGTCAGCAGTGAACATCGCAGGCGTTCCTATGCAAGACGGTATAGTTTTGGACAAAACAGATTATGATATATTCGGTCCGTTGGAACTTTGAAGATTCCACACTTATTAAAAATATCATTAAGTGACTTTATTACCTCCAGTACCTATTCTGATGATTGGGACTTTGAGACTGTTAATAACATGATGTCTGATCTAGAAAGATCTGCTGCATTCTCTAACCATGAATACTTAGAGGGTTCAACAGACTATGAACAGCTTTTTTGTTACAACCACTATGGTCATCATTTCTTGCATAAATCTGCAACACCTAGAAATGTATTTATGTATAACCAATGGGAGCATTGTCCTACACCACCAAGGGGTAGCTCAAAAACTTTTGAAAGGAAGTTGCCATATTTTTATGGGTACAATATATCCAATCCAGAAACGTTTTACTTTAAATGTGAACAAAACAGGAATGAAAAATATGTTAACCAATACAAAACAGATTTATTCTGCAGCCTTTATTGCACAACTGTCTAGACAGGGTTTCGACTTTTGGAAAAAGACAATTGACACGAAATCTGTCTGGGATACAAAAGATTGGCAAGTGCAGAAGATAGAAGCTTTGTTTAGAGCCTGCATCATTCCACAGCAGATAATGTTTTTGAATGACACTGTCCAACAAACGTCTTGCCTTGGGTTAGCCAAGATCAAAGACATGAACAAACCGTCCATACCTACACCTGCAAGTAATAGCACTACACACAGGGTCGTCGACGTACATGTTATCTTAAAAAACAACAGATCAGATGGTTGCTCTGGCCCACCAACACAAACATCTGTCAAGAAAGATTCCTGAACAAAACACAAGGTTTAACAATCAATAGGCCAGACCCACGCTATGTTCAAAGACAGCATCCAGGGGTAGTAACAACATACAGTGTAGGAAAACTATGTCTTGATTGGCTGCATACATCTACACTAGAGGATGTGAAACATCACTTATCTTTACTTAAAGAAGACGCAAACCTTAGGGAATTCTTGCTAGGTCCAAGAAAACCACGTCAAAAACGTTTCATATATGCTGGCATCTATGCTGCTTATAATGAAATATGGAAGGTTACCCAAGCAGGCGCTGCTGAAAGAATACAAGAATTTGATCATATTAATTTAGAGAAATCTCTCGCTGTGGTCGACAATGGGTTAACAACTCTGTCATCCAGGATAAATTAATTGGGCAACATTGTATTCTCTGCTATAGACATTGTAGAACAAGATTTGGTCCTGCTGCGTCAAGGCATGTCTCAGTTACGTTCTAATCTGTCATTAGGCTGGACGCTACAAAACTTGCGTGCAGGCTGTGTGCCTTGGCGTTTCATCAACATGTCTTCTTTGTTTTCTGATTACAATCTCACTGAAAAACAGATCGAGCTGGCACAAAGGGGAGAAAAGTATACAGTGTTGAGCATTGAAAAACTGGAAAAATTGCCAGAAAAAACAGCTACAGAATGGATCATTCATGGCAAAATAACTCTGCCTGATACAACTTTCCATTTTCAGTATTGCCTTGAACACATGCCAGTAGACAAATATGAAAGGTTGGGTAAAGAATACATCAGGACATCCTGGGATTTACCTTATACACACAAATGATGGAGTGGGGGGTGTGAAGTGTTTATTAGCGCTACACACTGTGAAAATGCACTGAGCGGTTCACTCATATGTTGGGATATTAGCTTAAACGGGTCCTATAGCGGTTCCACTGCAAACTTATCCTGCCACCTGCAAGGTTCACCAGCTGCTGTGATTAATCCAACGTTTGGGCAACTTTCAAATGGGAGTTACCTCATGTTGAATGATCAGAGCTGTTGTGGCATGTTGCCAGGTATCCCATATCTAGTAACGGTTACTTCCAGGGTCACTTGCTGTATGCAAGTCTTGTCCCCCCAAATAGACACAGTCAGGGAGTCGCCTTTATGGCCTTCACTGAACATCCCTTCTATACGAATTGATACTTTCAGCAGAATAAAAGCCATTCTTTTACAACAAACCGTGCCTTTGACCACGGCCAAAGAAACCTATGATCTACAAGTCGCAAGGACTTCAGGTGAGATACGGGCTCTGTTCAGGACAAATTGCCCTACACATTTCACAGAAATGTTGGGACGTATCTTAAACATGCCTGATACGAGCGGTATTGTGCATGTATTTAAGACCGTGTGTTCGGGACTGTTAACACCTTTTCAAGCAGTCCTCGGAATCATTCCAAACTTCATGCACTCGGTGTTTGGTGGTCTGTCGCTAATTCTAGCTCTCGTTGCAGGAATTGCGATTCTCATATTACCATGACTAGAGAATTTCATTAAAGACACGGAGGCTGACATTATGCATTATCCTTTAATGCAGTCTCCAAACAGCCGCTTTACATCACAATAACAAGTATTCCAGAATAGAATATAGCAAATACATAAACGGCATGAGCCAAGTATAATCTGCCTCTATAAATGCGGATAAAATATAAAGGAACTTGAAATCAACATAATTTTGAAATGTCCAAACAGCTTTAGAATGATCTTCAGATGTACATCACAAGAAGAGACGAAGAGAAGAAAATGAAGAATCCAAATGTTTTGGAGTTATGAAGAATTACCTGAAAAGAGAAAGAGAGTTGAAAAGACTATTGCAAGAAATAGCAAATACGAGTGAGAAGAAACAATTTACATTGTGAATTATAAACTAGCACTTTAAAATCTTATGCAATAAATAAACATTTAATGTATCAAAACAAATCAGATTACTCATCCCAGGGAGGGATGGGTGGGATAATGTCTTTAATGAAATCCAGATTCTCTAGTCATGGTAATATGAGAATCGCAATTTCATTATACGAATGGAGGCTACATTATGCATGTTGGTAGCTTTGTAAGACTGCATCAGACATATGCTCGATAGGCTTACAGTAGTGTTGAGCAAAAGTGCTAGCATTAGACCAGTCTGCTGCTTTGAGGATATCGTCTAACTTACCTCCAGACCAAAGAGATGTCCTCGCCATAGCACCTCTAACTGAGTGAGCTTGATATTTTCTTAGATCGATACCAGCTAGACTCATGACGGTTTTAACCCATCAAGCGATGGAGGTTGAGGTTATAGGTTTATGTGGTTTAACAAACGAAATGAGTAATTGCTTAACATTAGGTGCAGGAAGGGTAGACATTCTGTAATCATATTCTCTCATACAATCAACTACACAAAGTTTAGGGCAGGAATCGAAGCGTGGGTAGAATTTAGAATCAGGCATGGTTTTAGTTTTCTATAAATCTGAAAATTAACACCAAACATGTTATAGGATCTATTTGAAATATCTAAAGCCTTAACATCAGAATCTCTTCAACAGGAAATTAGGCATAACAGGGTCGCAAGTTTGATAGAGAGGTTTTTTCTATTTAGGAGAGAATTATCTGGCCAGTTAGTAAAAAGAACTAGGATTAAACTTACATCCCATTTAGACTCGTATTTGGGTCTGGGGGGTCTTCTTAGATGAATACTTTTCATAACCCTGCAAATGATGACATTTTTACCTACCGTTTTACCATTGACTAGTGTGTGGCCAGCTGAGATAGCTGATCTATAGCAATTGATGGTTCTATAGCTGAGACCTCTGTCGAATTGTTCAACAGGAAAATGTACTATGTCTACAATAGGTGCTTCCAAGGAATCCAGGTCCCTTTCCAGGCACCAACGAACCCAGCTTCTCCATATGTTGTTGTATCTGTAGTGAGTCCCTGGGGCCCAGGACTCTCTAAGGAGAGTTGCAGCTGATGACGAAAGGCCTGAGATTTCGTTAGATCTCCTGACACTTTCCAAGCAAGAAGGTTCAAATTCCCTGTCTGGATTAGGGGGTGACTTCCGCCATCTATGTCTGTTAGGAGATATTCTTGGCAAGGGATTAGGAAAGGGATCTTGTAGGTTAGTTCTAGAGCAGTGGGGAACCATGCTTGAGATGGCCAAAAGGGAGTTAACAGGAAGATGGAGCATTGGTCTTGTCTCACTTTCTGTAAAACCCTTTGGATCATTGCGAAGGGAAGAAAGGCGTAGGCTTTGAGTCCTTTCCAAGATTAGAGGAAGGCATTCACTGCTAGAGCACTGGGAGCGGGCATCCAGCTGAAATACTTGGGGAGTTGAAAGGTTTGTCTGCTCGCAAAAAGATCTATTTTGAAAGGTCCCCAAATTCTGTTCAGGGAACTGAAGATTGAAAGATTCAGTTTCCAATCGCTGCGGTCTAAGAGAAACCTTGAGTTCCAGTCCGCGGAGATGTTTGACTTCCCCGGGAGATATTCTGCTTTCAGGGAGATTTTGTGTTCTAGACAAAACATCCAGAGTTTCTTGGCTAAATTTGATAGATCCGCAGATTTGGTACCGTCCAGTCGGTTTATGTAGGCTACTGCGGAAATGTTGTCCATCTTTAAGATGACAGAGCTTCCCTGGAGAGAGTGTCTGAAACTCATCAGGGCGTAAAGGCCTGCAGTCAATTCCAAGTAGTTCATATGATAATAAGATTCTCCTTGGGACCAGAGACCCCCTGTGTTCTGACTGAGGAGGCAAGCTCCCCAGCCATGGAGACTCGCATCCAATTCTAAAATAAATTCTGGTTTTGAACCAAAGATCGCTTTGCCATTCCAAGCGTCTAGGTTGTCGAGCCACCATTTCAGTTCCTCTTGAGCTTCTTGATCTAGGGAAATCCGATCTTCGTACCATAGGCCGGATCTTAGGGCTCTTGTTTTTACCCTCTGTAGGGCCCGGTAATTTAGAGGTCCCGAAAAAATAGCCTGAATCGAGGAAGAGAGGAGACCGAGTAATCTAGCTAGCTCTCTTAGGGGAAGGTCTTTTTGTTTCAAAACGTGACGAATTTCCTTTCTGATTTTCGCTCTTTTTGGAAGGGAGTTAGAGACGACACTTGGAGGTATCTACAGTGAAGCCTAGAAACTCTAGGGACCTGGAAGGAGTCAAGACCGATTTTTCTTTGTTGATGATGAAGCCTAGACTTTCCAATAGGTCCATTACCGTCTTGAGATCCTGATAAATTTGAGAAAGCTCTTGAGACATCAAGAGGATGTTGTCTAGGTAAATATTCAGACGGATGCCTCTTTCTCTTAGATAAGAAGAAGTGATAGCCCTCATAACCTTTGTAAAATACCAAAGGGCCAATGAAAGGCCGAAAGGAAGAGCTTGGAATTGATATAGATGATTTTTCCAGAGGAACTGAAGGAAGGGTTGATGGATCTTGGCCATAAGAATTGTGAAATAGGCATCCTTTAGGTCTAATTTTACCAACCAGTCCCCTTCTAAGAGAAGGTCTCTGAGAAGATGGATTCCTTCCATTTTGAAGTGTCTGTAAATCAGAAATGTGTTCAGTTGTCTTAGATTTATAACGGGTCTCCACGCTTTGTCCTTTTTCTTTACGAGGAAGAGGGTGCTTATGAACCTGAGTTCTTCCAGGGAAACTTCTATTATTGCTCCTTTCTGGAGCATGGAGGAGATTTACTCTTCTATTATCTTTTGTTGTTCTAGAGAAACTGGAATGACTGAAGGGAGAGAACTTTGTGAGGGTATTTCTGAGAAGTCTATTGTAAAACCCCTGACAGTATTTAAAACCCAAGGATCTTGAGTAATTAGTTTCCATTTTTGAAAAAAGAATCTGAGTCTCCCTCCTACCTCTGATGGGAAAGAAAGGGGTGGAAGAAAGTGAAGAGCACTTACTTGGGTTGTTGTTGTTGAAGGAGTTTCCACGTGATCTATAATCTCTGGAACGCATACCTCTCCCTCTTTGGGGGTAGAACTGAGGATTGTTGGCTTGTTGAAAGCCTATTCCGAAGCCACCACGTGATCTGGTAAAGGGCCTTTGATTGAAATGGCCGGAAGAGAGGCCCCTTCTTCCGGCCCTCCCAAAAAGGTTTGGGTTGAAGACCCTTCGCATGTTGTGTTGTGCCTTGTCTAGGGCAGTGAAGATAGAAACGTATTTACCCAAAGATTTAATAAGGTCTTCGCCGAAGAGGAGAACTTTAGGGTTTTCTGCAGTTTCTTTGTCAGCCATATCGGAGAGTTTAGGATTGATTTTGGTTAAGACAACTCTCCGTCTTTCAGCGTTGAGGCTGGCATTAGCATTGCCAAGAAGAATTAGAGCGTTACAACAAACAAATGATGGACGGAATGCTGACAATGCAGACATTCTCCCCCAGTCAAGAGATCTGGGTTAAATCCATCGTTCTTTTGCCCACTACGCCACCCCAGTTCAGACATGGCCATATGCAAATCAGTCTTGACCCTGTGCCTCATGGGAACAGTCCAGCCCGAACTGCCAAGCCATGTCTTCCCTGGACCGGAATCAAGCATCCTAGGACCGGTTTCTGGCTATCAGCCGTCATCAGCCAGGATAGCTTGACTCCAGTGGCGTAGTGAGCACGGGTCCCACGTCTGGGAATACCCATCCCACTTAGGGCGAAAAGAAGAATTAGAGCCCTTTGGCTCAAGCCTCTGATCAGGTTTAGGTCGAGTGGCGTTCCATTTACATGGCTGTCCTCTGCTACATCAAAAATCCTGGATAGTGGACCTAGAACGTCAAGGAGACGGTCTTGGCAGTCTTTAAGCGATCTCTCCATTCCTTTTCTAGGATCTCAACCGAGCTTAAAGAGAAAATTAATCAGTTCTGGATACAGGTTTGGAGTTTGACATGTTTTGTTTTCAATAGAAGGTCTAGAGCATTCAGCTCTAAGGATGTTGCGAGTATGATGTTCTAATGGGTATCTGAGCCATTTATTAATAAATTTGGCCACGTGTTCTTGAGGGTACCATTCTGAACTTCTAGGGTGTTTAAGATTTAGAGGTGAGAACATTTCTTCACCCAGAGGATTGATAATATTATCCTTGGAAGATGATGTAGCATCTTCAATATTAAAAAGGTCTTGGTCATCGTCCTCATCTAAGTCCAGAATGTATTCATCAGGGGTATCAGAGGCTTTGTCATCATTCAGATTAATAAATTCATTGTCTCCCATTGAGTCATGAGTACTCAGATGTTTTGTGCCGCTGAGGACACCCGGATATTTTGTGCCGCGAGGGACACCTGTATATGTTGTGCCGCGAGGGACACCTAGGGAGAATGAGGTGCGTTGACCTCCGTTAAAAGTTGAGGTGCTAGGATCTCCAAAATTAGTTGAGGTGCAAGTACCTCTCGAGGTGCTCTTAGGGGTTAACTTTTCTATGTTATTGGTATTTTTCAATCTTTTACCCCTTGAAGTATTAATATAATCACTAAGGATCTCATGTATAGTTTCAGCCTCTGAAGGGAGAGATCTCTTAGAGGACATGACTTTATTAATAGTGTCAATCATACAGCTTTTCATCTCTAGATGTAAGAGTTTTTTTAAAGCTTCAGGCTCAATATTGGCTGTAGGGGCAGATCCATTGTCTGAATCTGAATCAGACATGATGAAGAAGGGTAGAAAGAGGCTAGTATTGAAATGAACGTTAGGAATTAAGTAGCCTCAAATTCGAACTTTAGGTAATTAATACCCTAAGAATAAACTTAGCCCTTCTCATTTTTTTTTTTTTTTTGGTATTGAAGGCTTGTAAAATATATACTTAGCCCCTTCATTTTTTTTTTTTTTTTTAAGTTGACCGTGACTTGCCTAACAGAAGCGGAAGCACAAGCAGCTGATCGGGAGTTGATTGAGTAACTGACGTTAAAAACTCCTGATCAGCTGCTGTCCCGCGTTGCCATGGAACTGAAACACGCGCTTTAAGCGCGAGAGACTGCTCGTATTGTCAGCAGAGTAATTGAGGAAGGTACCTTGGCAACGCGAGTGCGCGACGTCGCTGTTGCCAAGGATCGCTCCTCTAAAGTTAAACAGTGCTCGTCGGCTCGAAGGGAGACGGAGCGAGCATTATTACGGGGCGATATTTGAAATGAAAGTGAATTAAGAGTCGATAACTCGTAAGGAAGAGAAAAACGTGTAAAATATACGATGAATCAAGCATTATGAAGGAAAAAAAACTTACCGGACCTGAAAAAGAGAGGTTAGCGAGCAATTTAACATAAGTAAATATGAAGAATAAGACATTAATAATGAGAGGGGGGAATTTCCATAAATTGGAAATCGGTGTGGAGGCAAGAAATAGGGGGGAGGGTGGGGAATTAACCCATGATAAAAGTAAGTATGTATAATACATTAAATAAAGGTTAAAGTAGGAGAAATGTAGACCACTTATCTGCTCAGAGCCGCATTTAAAAGAGGCCGATATTTCCTATATTCTATTCTGGAATACTTCTTATTGTGATGTAATGCGGCTGCTTGGAGACTGCATTAAAGGATAATGCATAATGTAGCCTCCGTTCTTGTAATGAAATCCTATTTGTATTCCTACTGCTACGCTATAGCAAGCCAATTCATCAACATCACTCCCAGCACCTTGGAGAATGCTCTCCTGGAAAGGAAGTATCGTGAACGCATAGTACAGCTATTGGGTTTACCTCGTCTACGAGAACTAAATACCACATGGTTTCTGTCGTTCAGACCAATCTGGCAAGATTGCATCTTACACTGCCTGCTTTGCGGTGAAGAATGCGTGCTAGACATCTGTCTAACACTCCCATGATTCATGCCAATGGATATCGATACTCTGCTGGACCTGATAAAGGCCCATCCTCTGTGTTGTCCCCAGACGCTACCGATCCTGATGACGGCATTCATTGAGATCTCACAGACGCAACATGCTACTGCTGAGGTACATGATGGATCAACAGGCACACAGGTATCAACGAACACTGCTACTGAAGATGCATCACATCTATGTGCAGTTAGTCTTCTAAACAAGGTAATCGACCTATCACCGACAACAATAGACGACTTTTTGTCTACAGGATTAGAGGATTTCATGTTTTCCCCAGCATCTTCAAATAACTTTTGATTTGGCTCACAGTGTACCATATAATCTATGAATTTGGCCTTCATTTTTTCAAAACAAAAAGACTAAATTTGAAACGTTCCTAAGTTGCACTTTTTTTTTTTTTAATGTGGACTTTTTCTTTTATGGCTGAAAGCTCTGCTTACAGTAGAACTAATCATAGAGAACAGACTTCTTTGAAACACTTCCAGAGACACATTGTCACCTTTTTCCACATTTATGTAATCATGACATGAAATGGCTCCAAACTTTTTTCCTTTCTGTAAAACTGGACCATTTCATTACATATGTGTATATATATTTCTGTTCATTCTCTTAGCATTTCACTGTCAATATATGATTAGAATGCAACATTGCTTTGATATGTACAGCACCGGTATTTCATGTGTAGCAAACTTTAAACAAAGACTTTTAGTATGCTTTTACAAATGTTTTTAGTGAACATGTGATACTCAATTTTATGTATTTAGCATGTTTAGCATTTAGTAATATCGATCATTCGTCAATGGAGTGAGTGTTGTGTTTCAATTTAGATACCCATATATAGGTTTCCCTGAATCATGTCCTTATATAGGAACAACTCGCTTTGCCCTTATTTAGGCATAGAATCACAATCCTTATTTAGGCATTAGCCATGCTAACCAAATACAGGCATGGTCACCTACATCCGTCCATCCCACGTCACAACGAGTTCTTAGAAACCAGACCCTTAAGCTTAACGGGACTTTCCCTAGCTAGGATTATTGATTTCTCCAAGAACTCATATATTATGCATGAACTACTATTCCTTAGGGGTTCATCCATGACGTCTTCCTCTGCCTGACTTTACATCAATGCTAGCATTCCAAGCACCTTCCAGGTATAAATATGCCTTCCCTTACCATGGCAAACCACGGCACGACTCAGCACGACTTGACTGCACAGTTCGCCATGGCAAGTTCGGAATATCCCGGCCTGACGCACTGACCAGACGCTGTCATCCCTGCTCGCAGAGAATCCAGCTTCCAGTGTTCTGACTCCCGTGGTGGGGTGTTAGAGTTTGAAACCCGGATAGAGACTCCCAACTCACTCATTCTGAAGGTATGGAGCCGACTAGAACCAAGAGGGACTCTTGGCTTACTAAACTTAGTATATATCATACTATAAGAAAACAGCACCTACTTCTTACCTCGTACTACACTTAGGTTAGGTACACTGGGGTAGGACTATTTTAGAAGCATCAGACAAGTATTCACTTTTTAGCCTGTGTTATTTATGTATGTATATATGAATATATGTCATAGCTAAAAGACAATGCTATTGCAGTATCATTTCCTTCTTACTGTTTACGCTGTGCGTATTCTATCTTGCTTACTGTCTAACGATTGTAACAGCTCATATCTCTTACACGAGAAACAAGACTGTTCAATAAACCCCTTTTATTGAAACTCCTGTCTATCTATTTCTGTGTAACTCTGAAGAAACTAAGCATGCAAGATTGACTGAGTGAAACTGGTATCTATTGTTTCCACGATTCTGAGACGCATTCCAATTCTAAGGGAAACAAAGTTGTCTATGCGGTTGTCAGAAACTACTCCCTTCTTGTGTATTCAAGAAGTTTCTAGTGACCTCTGAGTTAGCTGGCACAGACAAGTAATTAAGTTTAATGTACTCGATAGGAGCATACTGACCGTAGTCCTATGCAAAAACTCTAGTGTATATTATTCCAATGCGCAGAGCCTATAAGGGAAATAGGGACTACAATACAATTTGCATAGAGCTGTGTCTGAACTGCGGTGGCGAAGTGAGCTAAAGAACGATGATGGAGTCAACCCAGATCAGTGACTGGGGGTGAGTGCCTGAAAAAGGTTTCAGCGCTCCGTCCATCATCTCCTTGTGTTTGCTACTTTCTAAAAGTGGCATTTTCAAACACACAATTTAAAAACCATCTATAGTAAAATATGTCTAATTAAATTCTGAGTTCAGAGAGCCTAAACATTATTTCTCTATCTTGTCCCAAAGGGAAGTTATACTTGTAAGATGTTACCAGGCATTTCCCATTCTATACTATGGGGTAAGATAGCCTTTTAATAGTAAAAAATGAAATTGGGAGTATTTCACTTGCAGGACATGTCACACACACCAATGCATGCCCTACCCTTAATACACACTGTGCCTTGCTCAGGGGGGTACCTGGGGCCTATCATGCAAGAAAAGGGAGGGTTAGGGCCCGGCAAGTGGGTGCCCTTGCCAAGTCAACATGGCAGTTAACAACTGCACACAGACACTGCCGTGGCAGGTCTGAGATAACTTTTTATGGGATACTCATGTGGGTGGCACAATCAGTGCAACAGGCCTACTAGTAGCATTTGATTTACAGGCCTTGGTACTCTTCAGTGCTCTTTACTAGGGAGCTACCATTAAATCAAATATGCCAATCAGGGAGAACCAATTGTGAACACAATTTGCATAGGAAACACTTGCACTTTCACACTGATCAGCAGTGGCAAAGTACCCAAAGCATCTAAGCCAGCAAAAACGAGATCCAGCACAGCATAACAAAAACAGGAAGTAGAGGCAAAAATGCAGAGCAAGCAACGCCAAAGATGGCAAGTCTAACAAACACTGACTGGCAAGACTTTCCCCATCATTCCTAAATACTTGATGTTAAAAATAGTCACAAACAGGCTATATTCACTGCATATAAATGTGTCCTTGTATTTTCAAATACAGACCAGTGCTCGGTAAGTCTTGACATCTGTTTCTTTGATTAATTAATGTAATACTGGCTGGCTGTATGAGATCTTCTCATTGTTTTTAAATTAATATTGCAAAAGAATCTAACCAAGGATTCTTGATCCGGACATAATGTGGATTACAGGACGATTTTGCTTTGCTAACATGTTTGTTTTATATTTATTTATACCTATGTGCTGAGATATATTAATTAGGGACCCTCACTTGTTTGCCTGCAGCAGCCTTGGAGGAGGATTACACTCCACAGCAACCTTGGCCAGGGACGTGACACAGCTCTCAGGCGGAGGACCTCCTTAAGTGTATTGGAGGCATCCTGCAGCGCAGAACTCATGCGGGCATGGTCCAGGTGAAGACCGGGCCAAGAGCAGACCCATCTGTGACCAGAACTGGCCGGACTGGACCACCCGCCTTGATCCATCCTTCAACATTGAGGTAGCTTTTGGAGCTACCGGACCTTTAGGAAAATTCCTAACAGGTGCAATGGGAGCCTTGAATAATGAGCTAATTCACACCGAGGCTAAATTAGAGGCAACCTTAAAAGCAGCTGCTATGACTACAGAGCTTCCTGCATCTATTGTGCAAACAGCAGCCATACTGGACAGCACACCACTAGATAGCGATACTAGAGCAGCTCAGCTACCGGAAGCTACCCTCTATCCCACTACTAAAAATCTACTTTCTCCGGAGCCTAGTGAAGTATCCCCTCAAAAAATATAATTATGTTATGCTATGTTAATTATATTTGTAGAGCGCACGGTTACCCGGAGGTGTCCTGGCGCTAATAGCTCAAATCTACTGAGAAACAGGGTGGCACGGAGAGAAATGTAGCTGGGGTTCATAAGTTAAAAAGCAAGGTTTTTGAGTTGTTTCCTGAAAGCGAAGAGGTTCGTGGAGTTCCTCAAACTCCAGGGGAGGGCATTCCATGCTTTGGCCGCACGTGTAATGAAACTTCCCCCCCACGAGGCTTTCTTTGTGGGTGGTATGCTCACAACTTTGGCTCCTAGTGAGCGGAGGGTTCTTTTGGGGGTGTAGCATCGAAACTGATGAGTCAAAAACTCCGGACCCTGACCATGTAGTGCCTTAAAGACAACACAAAGTGACTTAAATTGCACCCTTTTACTAATGGGCAGCCAGTGTAGTCTTTTAATTTCTTTGGCAACCGATACGAATTTGAGGGTGCCTGTCACCAGCCTTGCTGCTGCATTTTGCAAGATCTGCAATCTGTTGAGATGTCGCTCTAGGATGTTTAAAAAGAGCCCAGTGCAGTAATCCAGTCGGGATAAGATAATGGATGAGATGACTGTTCATAAGCTGTCTTCTGGCAAGAAAGGGTTGAACTTTTTTTAGCAGTTTAAGGGAATGGAAGGTGGCTGAGGTAGTCGGGTTTATCTGGTCCTCAAAGTTCAGTCTGTCTTCCACCATAATACCTAGGTTTTTTGCCTTCTTCATGGGTTTGGGGAGGATACCCAGATCTGCTGGCCACCAGTCTGGGGTCCAGAAATGGGCCTTGTTTCCAAACGTTTGGACCTCGGTTTTGCCTGAGTTTAGTTTTAGGCAATTTTGTGACAGCCACGATTTGACTGCTCCCATACAGTCATGGAATTTCTTACCAATGCCTGCTTCATGTCCTGGTAGAAGTGACACAACAATTTGTGTGTCGTCTGCATATGACGTAAGGCTAGAGCCATAGGATTCAATCAAGGGGGCCAAGGGTGCCACATACACAATAAAAAGGGTTGGGCTAAGGGAGGATCCCTGTGTAACACCACATAGTAGTGAAACAGGTTTAGTCGAATTTCTCTAAGGATACTGTTTGTTTCCTGTCCGTTAGAAACACTTTTAGCAACCTTCATGCCGTTCCTTTGACCCCAAACTCGGACAGACGGTCCATCAGAAGGTTATGATGGACCGTGTCGAAGGCAACGGACAAGTCCAGCATGATGAGGGCTGCCTCACCAACTTGGTCCAGGGCTTTCCTGATTTCTTCTGTTGACTTTATCAAGGCGGTCTCCATACTATGCCCTACTCTAAAGCCATACTGCTTGGGATCCAGTAACTTGTTTTTGTGGAGAAATGCACTCAACTGAGCGTTTATTTCTTTTTCCACCACCTTAGCTGGTAATGGGAGGCGGGAGATGGGTCTATAGTTGTTTGGATCATTCGGGTCCACATTTATTTTCAAAAGTGGGAGTATAGAGGCCCACTTCCAGCATCTAGGGAAGTCACCAGTTTCAAACATGGCATTAAATACTGATGTCAGGGTGGTGGTAATTGGTTCCAGGGTTAATATGGCCACTGTCACTGGACAGGGGTCATAGGGGGATCCAGACTTAACTGAGTCCAGTAGCATCTTTGTGTCATTGATACTGAGTGGGGCGAATTTCTCGAGTGTGGGACATACTCCTATGACTTGCTATGTACCTGTCATCCTGTTTTCTGTTGCTCCATGCCGGAGTTGGTTAAAGGCTGAGAAAATAACTTCTACCTTTTTTTGGAAGAACTTAGCAATTTCCTCACTCATTTCTTGACTTGACTCGACTGGACTTGGGGACGCCAGCCTAGATACGGTTTTGTAAAGTTCTTTGGAGGAATGTTTAGCTATGTTAATTTAGTTTATAAAGAAGAGCTTTTTTGCATTGAACATGGCTTGTTTATATACGATGAGACCTTGTTTATAGACTTCCTTCTCTGCTATAGTGTATTTTTTACACCAATTGCGTTCTAGCCGTTTAAAAGTTAGTTTCTGAGTTTTGAGCTCTTCTGAGTACCATGGAGAGGTTGGTGTAGCTCGTTTGTAAAGAACAAGTTTATCTGGGGCTAGTTTTTTGCAGGCTGCGTCAACCCATTGGGTGTAAGATCTGGCGGCGTCTTTCACAGTTGTTGGCTGTGGCCACAGGGTGGTAGTAAGCAGCTCTTGTAATTCGGATCCCACCACTTTTTTCCAGGCCCTTGTTTTTATCTGATTTGAACTGCCCCCTAGTTTACGGCACACAATTGGGTCATTCCAAGCTCCCTCCCCCACAAACGGGTATCAAGGTGGGAAAGTGACAGTCTGGGGCTATGGAAAAAAGGAGTGTGCTGAATGGGGATGCACAGGGAGGACAAGAAACACCAGCAACAACCCAGAATGACATTAAGTACATAGTGGTTGCCATGAAACAGAGGATGTCCTCTATGATTGAACTGAATTCTCGTCAACTGACCTTGGTTGAGACCTTATTACCATCCTTTAGTGGAGTTCTGTACCAGATCATAAAGGGGACTGTCAGTGACAAACCCGCCCCAAATCACAGTGGCCCATAGGTGAAGACAGGGGCGAAACAGAAAAGGCATCTAAGAGGAATGTTACCAGACCAAACATAGGGTCTTGGAATCATGGGACAGATATAAACGCTAACACAACTACCAAATATTCACAGGCGGTGAAGCAACTGGAAGAAATGGGTAATAGATTATTCCCTCATAGGACCATGAATTTGCCACCAGATTGTGTACTGTATGTGGTTGCCCTCTTAGGTGTCCACCTGACCACCAAAGATAAGGATGAAACTTGGAGTGAGTTAAAACATAAATGTGTTCATTGAATAGGGACAAGGGCAAGACTGAAGGGGGTGAGTGAGTTTTTTTGATAACATAATAATGGTCAGATGGGTGAGCTGGGTGGGTAACGGAGAGAAATT
Source organism: Triturus cristatus (assembly GCF_964204655.1). Lineage (NCBI taxonomy): Eukaryota > Metazoa > Chordata > Amphibia > Caudata > Salamandridae > Triturus > Triturus cristatus. Next base: position 905,461,553 of record NC_140590.1, on the reverse strand, counting down.
CTTTGCAGATGACTGCATGGTGGTGAGTTTTCCCAACCCTTAACTAGTTGAGAGGGTTTCGCAAGCATGCGGGTCAAATGAATTGGCACTGAACAACATCTCAGCTGTCCCCCTCGGCTTCTTCTATAGACTGAAAGAGTCAGCCATAGCCTCACAGGATTCTCGGAAGCCATGGATGCTAGTTAGAAAAAAGAGAGACACCCAGGGGGAAGCAGAGACAGAGGTTTTTATTAGCCCACGGGAGCCATGGAGAGTGGGAAATATATGAGTGTTTTTCTGAGTTGAATGATCAGGAGTGACATGAGTCTGAGTTAGGTAATTCTTCTGATATTATAGATTAGGATAGTAGCAAAATGTTTAAGTCAATGATTTTTTGAGAATATCATATGATTACTATAAAAAACCCTAAGTTCGCTATACACCCAGGGGAGAAATAAGTTGTAGGACATAGTAAGAAACTCCATGCATCTACACACCCAGGGGTGGAACTCATATCAAGAAATTTGGCAGGGCTCAAAAATAGGATAGATATACCTGATTGGCATAGATTTTTGTCTGGTCTCCATATGCTTTGCACACAGGGAACATGGGAGATTCTTGCCCATCCCTTTGACATATATTTAGGTTTCTTCACCTCGGCTAAACCATTGGTGAGGGGGAGGGCGAAGGGGGGCTTAGCGACCTATATCCTGAAAACCATATAATGGAAAATTCTAAAATTTACCAATGAATCCCCCTATTTTCATTTACTGGTATGTGAAGTGTGCAAGCCATGGGATAACCTTTTAATAAACGTTTATAATAGCTGTTTTGACAGCTCGAGAGCCCAAGTAGTGATGGATCTGGATCTAGCCATCCAGACAGTCATGTCCTCACATTATAAACCTGTGTGTATCAACTGGGTAGGCAATTTTATTATACATCACTGTTCATTTCTAAACAAACCAATCTGTGAAATCATAGACTTTCAAGGTAAGGTACTTGCACATTTTAAACATGACAATTATGGTACAACCCTGAATAACCTAATGGTAAAGCTAAGCCTTAGGATCCAAAATAGTAAGCTGAATTAGAGGGAAAGCTTAGTATTCACATTCTTTAGAAATAACTATGAGTCTACCTTTGACTTTATTATGGACTCTGAAGCCCTATATTCAGTTACTAAAGGCATCAATACTACCATTTTGTGGTATAGCGATTATGCAATGTTATTGGTCAGAGTGATCCTAGCCAAGAAAAGTAAATGATGATAAGATCCAATGCTGAAAACGACAACTGGGTATTCTATTAAGTGGGAGAAAGTAGATCATCTAGCTTGTCTCCCATCTATATTACAGCACACACACAATGCCTGAGATAAAGCTTTCTCAGACCCTGGAGCCGACCCACTACAAATAATTACTTCTTTTTCAACTATTATATTATGTGTCAAAAAGGCCTTGAGACAAAGGTCATAGTCATCACAAATCTGAGGGGGGGGGGGGGGGGGGGTTGGCCAGAAAGCAATTGAATATAGCCTTACAGCAGCAACCAAAGGATATGGTATCATTTAGGTTGGCGTGTATCCATTGTAATCCCTTCGGTGCTCATTACGGAATGTGCTGTCATGAGCACAAGTGCTCCTGTGCTCATGACGGAACTATTCCGTCATGTGCACAGGCACACTAAATCCCTCTGCTGCAAACAGCAGAGGGATTTCCTGTTCTTATGTTGGCCTCAGGAGGTGGAGAAGAGCTTCCCCAACCTCCTGAGGCTTTTTTTTTACAATATAATGACAATCACGTACATGGCGAGCTGACGTAATTACATTGAAAATAAAAACTGAAACTTACTTTAGGTTTCCCTGTTCTTTTGCTCATGGGGCTATTTCTGCCTGATCACGAAACACAGAGGAGAGGTATTGGGTACCCTACCCTAGTGGATCCCTGCTTGGGGATCACTCGAGGTGGGTGAACCCCAAGCAGGGATGCACCCACTAGGCACAAGTTAGGGAAGAGCGCACCTTGGGCAATGGCCTTTGCTCCCTCCATTCAATTCTGGCATATTCAGTCTTCTTGCCCCCCTGGGTGGCAGATAGGGGCAATAGCCTCGATTATCCCCTCCGGTGGGCAGAAAGCACCCTAGACACCAGAGATTATTTTTTATAGGCCTGGGGTGGGGGCTTCCCAGGCTGCCCAGAATTGGCATGCCAATGTCCACAATCTTTCCTCCCCCAAAATGCATATGTCTTTCTGCCCCTCAGGATGCAGATGGTCTGCCTCCCGGTGGAGGCAGAAAGCCCACTAGGCACCAGAGAGTTGTTTTTGATAAATATGGGTGGGGGCAGCCCAGAATGGACATGCCAATCCCCCCACCTCAAAAAAGTTGCTGCAGTCTTTATGCCCCCCCCCCCGGGAGAAATGTCTGGCTTAGGTAGGTTTTCCTAGATGGCTTTTTAGACCTCGGGGCTAGCAACGCAGGTAGCCCCCTTGCAAAACCAGGTAATTTTGTGATAGATAATTTTGATGTCTCCACAATTCATTTTGGGCCCTACCCTGCTGCGGGTACTTGGCCAACCCACACAAGTGAGGTACCATTTTTATCAGGACACCTGGTGGAACACTGGGTGGTAGGACATTTGTGTCAGCCCAGTGATCCCACAACTTTCCCACACAGAAATGTAAGAAAAATGTGATTTCTTTACATCTAAATATGAGGTTTGCTGGGGATTCTGGGTAAGAAAGCATTAGGGGATCTACAAAAATCACACCTCCCTGGACTCCTCCAGGTGGCTACAATTCAGAAATGTCTAGGATTGGTAGGTTTAGAAAGATGGCCGCTGCTAAGCCCGGGATCAAAAACTAAGGTGACACTGTTGCAAAACAAGGTCTTTTTGTAATCAATAATTTTGAAGTCTCCACAGTGCATTTTTTGCCATTCCCTGTCGCGGGCCCTAGGCTTACCCACACAAGTGAGGTACTATTTAGGCCTACCCACACAAGTGAGGTACCATTTTTATAGGGAGACGTTAGGGAATGCTGGGGGAGTGGAAGTTTGTAGATCCACACAGATTCCAGAACTTTCCATTACAGAAATGCAAGGAGAATTTGTTTTTTGGGGACAAAATTTGAGATTTGCAAGGGATTCTGGGTAACAGAACCTGGTGAGAGGCACACAAGTCACCTCATCCTGGATTCCCCTGGATGTCTAGTTTTCAAAAATGTATAGGTTTGCTAGGTTTCCATAGGTGCTGGCAGAGCTTGGGTCCAAAATCCGCAGCTAGGCATTGCAAAAAAAGGGTCCGTTTTCACTGGAAAAATGTGATGTGTCCATGTTGCGTTTTGGACGTTTCCTTTCGCGGGTTCTAGGCCTACCCACACAAGTGACGTACCATTTTTATCAGGAGACTTTAGGGAATGCTGGTTGGCTGGAATTGTGTGGGTCTCCACAGATTCCAGAACTTTTGGCAAAAAATATTTGGTGCTCTCAGTTATGGTTTACGTTTTGGCTTGTCAAAACAGAGGCAAATTGTTAGAAACGGGGTTTCCTGGTAGGCTAGGGCATGCGCCAAAGCCAGGCAGGAACCCCCGTTCTAGTCAGGGCAAGGGAGTTACACACTGAGGATAACCCCTGCTCACCCCCTTGGTAGCTTGGCACGGGCAGTTAGGCTTATCCCAGAGGCAATGTGTAAAGTGTTTGCGCAACACACACACAGCGGCGACACACTAGGCACACTAAAAAAGAGACTCCACATAAGGTTATGTAAAAATTGCCTTTGTATTATGTAAAACACACTAGGATCACAATCACAGATATATACACTGTGCCTACAGGCATCAGGTCATTATTTACAGGGGACTATGTACAAGGCAGCGCCAATCGGGTCTCTGCCAGAATCATCACAAACACAACCAGTAATTGCAGAACAACCAGTACCTTCTGGCGAGATCATGAACTTAGCATCATATTAATATGAGGCATAAAGCACATTAGATCAGACATGAACCTAAAACCCCATAGCATGATATTAGGCATGCACGTTAGCATTAGGCATACATCACATCCCATTAGGCAATAATCAGCATGTATCACCTTAGGCATAAATACCTTATGCAGAGCATTGTTAGGCATTTAATAATCAGCAGTACAGGGCATTATCTCCATAATACATCACCCCCTGCACAGGTATGAACAGAACCATACAGTAAGCCAAATCTTGTCCCTTGTACACACGTGGCATCATCACATGCCCCTTATGTCACCTCTGAAATGACCAGAAATGGCCCCCAAAAAAATAGCAGTACTGGCGCACTCACTGTGCCCTCTGGACCCCCACTGGGGCGCTACTAAACAAATGTGGCCAACAGGAAAAACAGTGCTGGGCTCTGGGGCCCCGCTCTGGGGCTTTCTTAATAAATGTAGCCCGACGTTGCAGTTGCCCGCTACGGCAGGGCAACTGGGAACATGAATCAGCCCTGGTACTCACGGTACCCTCGGGCCCCCACTGGGGCTCTGGAAAATAATTTGACCCCTGTTGCAGCTACCCGCACTCTCGCGGTGCAGCTGGGGAACTTGTTGCCTTGGCACCGACTGTGCCTGGGGGAGCCCCGATCACCGGGCTCCTCAAGGTGCCATAAAAAGGAAAATGCCCCCTTTGTTGGAGCAGCCCACTCTCCTGTGGGTTCTCTCAGGAATCTGCAATGGGTCTCGATCCTAGCCCCTCCCCTCGGGGCTCTTGGCACTCGGCTTCACTCACCGGGGCATGTGGCCGGCTCCTCAGGGTTCCTCTGGACTCCCCGGGACTTCTTCCAGCAGGGACACTCCCCACGCCACCAGGACCTCTTCAGATGGCTTTGCGTGGATGAGGGCTCCCACTAGCTCACTGGAGCCCTGCTGGATCACAGGCATCCTCCGGCACCCTCCAGTGCGGGGTTGGCTCCCGCCTGAATTCACCTTCTGGCTCAGGGGAGGCAGGTCACGCGCCCAACCAGGCAAGGCTGCCTGACTTCCTCCGGGCCGACCTCGGCGATGCGGTGGAGGCTCCTCTTTATCTCGGTAATGCGGGGTGGGCACCCGCTTGGAACCACTGACTTAAGCAGGGTGGGCACCCACCCACGGTACCAAATGCAGGGTGGGCACCCGCTGATGAACACCACATGCAGGGTAGGCACCCACCTCGATCGGCAAAATGCAGGGTGGGCACCCGCTAGGACGCACCATAAGCAGGGTGGGCACCTGATCCAAAAAGCGGCAGAAACATGGGGTGGGCTCACGCTCTTCTCAGGCAGCACAGGGGGGAATCCCACATGCCAGGATTCCCTCAAAGCACGTTGCAGCCGCAGCGCTGCAGGATCCACGCTCTTTCTGCCTGGCAATTTAAATTTAGTGCTCACAAGGCGCTAGGTAGCAGGCAGGAAAGTCCTTGGGGCTGGGATAAAGTTGTAGCGCTCACAAATCGCTAGGTCCCAAGCTGAAGAGGCAAGGCTGGGCAAGGTCAGTAGACCAGGGGACAGCACACTAGGCAGAGCAGCAATTCCTAAGAACAGTCAGGCACAACAAAGAGGAAATCCTTCCAGTGCAGCAGCCTTTACTCCTGCAGAGTCTCTTACTGGGTCCAGCAGATGCAAAAGTCTTTGGTGCAGTCAGGCAGACCAGCACGCAGGGACCCTCAGGAGCAGCAGATGGGTCCTGCGGCGATTCCTCCTGTCAGAGTGTCCCCTCCATGTCAGCACAAGCACACACTTCATGGGGTCACAGCCCCTGTATTTATATACCTTCCTGCCCTGCTTCTAGAAGCCTCTGGAAGGGTCTTGGAGGTTCCAGTCCCAACTGGCTCTGGGAGGGGTGTCAATCACTTTGTTTACCAGGCCTCCCTCCTTCTTTGTGAGCTGGGGCTGGGTCATCAGACATACCACAGGGGGGCGGAGCCAGCATTGTACCGGGCAGGCACAGAGCTATTCAGGGACAGGGGACTTCTTCTCCCACTACTCCAATTGCAGATCTTCTATTCAGCCTAGCGCGGATTCACCCTGCCCTCCCTGGAGCCACCCACAACTCACCAGCCCCGGTCAGTTCTAGAACCAGACATGCAATACACATCAGGCAGGCAGGCACATAGCACACAGAAATGCCAACTTCTAAAAGTGGCATTCCTAAAATATTTAAAATAAATCTGCGCACACCATTGTGCAGCATTTATTATTTTCATTCTGAACATACCAAACATGACATACTTATTTTGTTTCATTTAGGAGTTATCCCACAAGGGGGTTTTCCCAATGTTAGCCTATGGAGGGCAGAGAGCACACGCACTTTGCACTGCTAAACAGTGCAAAAGTGCAGAGACTCCTAGAACCACCAACACCATGTTAGGATAAAAGGCTAGGAGGAAGGCAAAACAGTTCAGGGATGACCCTGCAAAAAGGGCCAATTCCAACACAAACTTTGACTAAAGTAAAAGGGCAGGAAGTTTTCATTGCGATCGCCTTCTTAGTGGCACGATCCTTGATTCTGAAGATTTGGACGGCAACTAGAGTCCCTACATACTTAGAATGGCATAAGAAAATGACTTGTACAAGGAAATTTGATACCTATTCAAAAAGGGTTGGAGTGACTTAAAGGTTTGCAGATGTCTGGACATATATGGAGCAACTGGAAAGGGATATAAGTGTCAATTAGAGCGGCAACAATAGAGTTTGTTTTTGATTATAGAAAATTAATTTATCTATAAAAAATATATGAAATTTGCACCTTCAGGGTATATGTATTTTGCTATACTGCACTTTAACTACGTTAGGGAGGGGTTGATGTCACCATCTTTTGAATATTATGTCATTTTTAAGGTTATAAGCCACTTCTTAACAGAACTACTGGCACATTGCACTTTATTTCTGTTTAAGGAGGGCCTGGGATAACCGCATCTAAGCTATAACTGATCGCTGTGTTTATCGTCTAATCATAAAGTTTATTTAATATCATCAAAACTATTATTATTGGATTTGTATTGTTTGTGATTTAATAAATTGTTCTATTCTTCTGCTCAATAAAAAATTAATTTAAAAAACCTATAACAACATTGTAAATGTTTTGCCTTAAAACTTGAGTGACTGAACTTCTAGCAGAAGCCGGGTCTGGAGGCTCAGCAGAACCATGCATCCACTCCACAAAGCTGTGTTTGATCCATAGTCACAGGTTCAAATATCAGGGAGTCATTTTAGCCTATTATACTTTTAAGGTTATAAGAGTGAGTACCATTAATTAGTAACGATGAATGTCACTCCTTTCAGTAGCGCTAAGAGACCTCTGTATGGGTGAATGTGCCCTCTGATAATACACCTGTTATTAAGAGTAAGCTTTTTAAACTCCTTCACAATTGAAATGTATAGGAGAAGGAACGCAATTTTTGTAATTCTCTGCATCATCTAAAATAGGTGTTCAATTCTATTAGCACTATATAACAGAATACTCAAGATGTCCAAATTAAGATTAGAAGAACCAGTAGGATTCTTGTAACCAGTGTGTGAGTGCCAACTTTCATTTTATATGCTATGGTACTTCAACATGTCAATAAACCTGCTATGCACAGTCCACAATATCTCAAACAAAAGGGAAGTACATGTATCACAGATGAAGTACCATAATACAGCATAACATGCAAATTAGTATATAACATTAAAACATTCAACCCAATATGATACAACAACATACAGTGATTTGGTATATGTGGTGTGAATACCAAAGGAAAAGAGAACATTTAAAATAGAGCAATATAAAATGAGAGTGGTTGTACCCCAGTAAATATTTCTAAAAATGTATTTTTGCCATCAGACTTCAGTGTTAAGAGGTAATATGCATTTTCCTCACTTCCAATTCTGATCATATTTTGACTAAATATTTTCACTCTTTGTGTTCTTTTGTGCACAGGTCAAAGTGTCATTCAGTTCAAGTTACAAAATACCCACATTTTGCCATAAGGCAAATCAAAACCTCGATTTCTTAGTCAAAAATATGGCTGTAGTTTATTAATATGATGTTCTAGGTTTGTTCAATTGCATCTAACATTGCGCATGGTAGGCCTTTCAAATGTGGAGTTATATTAATTTCTTCTTTTGGTCTTTCTTCATTAAACCAGGGGGTGATGCAACACCTCCATCACCCCTGAATCCAAGGCAGACCACACTCTCTTGAAATTCCCCATGCTCCACTGTCGCATTAAGATAACACGCTATAGGGACCCTGAAGATAAAAATGACTTGTGCACATATCTGTGCCAATACTTGGAGGGTAACTCAGATATGATCCCCTCTACGCAAATCCTGTGGTCAGCTTGAAAGGCCTGCCTTAGGGGAAACCTGCTGAGGGACTTTTCCACCTACAAGTGCCATGCGAATGATTACTTCTCTTAACCACCAATTGACTTCAGCATATTAAATGTCTCCAAACCCTCGTAATTCGTAGAGAGATACTTCAGTCTATATATAACTTAAACTATGGGGCAGATCTATGTTGCAGTTGCGCCACTTTTACGCCGCCGTTGCGTCACTTTTGTGACACAGCGGCGGCGTAAACCCTGCACCATGTTGCGCCCTATTTACATCGTGACGCATCTATGGAGATGCGTCACGGTGTAAAGCCCTGCGCACATGAAACCTGCGTCAGGTTTCATGTGGGCGTTTCCACGCAGAGGGGGCGTTCCGTCGCAGGAACGCCCCTGAAAAGTGACTCAGTGAAATCTATAAGATTTCACTAAATCACTTTCCCAACGCTGATGCGTCAAAACCCTGCACCTGCTTGAAGCAGGTGTAAGGCTTGACGCACCATGTTAGGTATGGGGTAGGTTAGAACAGTGCTGAAGTTGCATCGCGCTTGCGACACAAGTTCAGCACTGCGCCAACCTTACGCCGGCAGATACGTCACGCATCTGCTTGTCCTTGCGCCACGATGCACCGCATTGTAAATGCGGCGCATCTGCTGTGGCGCAAGGGCAAACTTGTGTTACGCATCTTCCCTGGCGCATCCATGCTGATTTGCAGGGATGCGCCAGGGAACATAAATCTGCCCCTATGTATATACCACACAGGCAGGATTTGCGCTTTTTAGAATTAAATCAATGTTATTAGCAGAACACACGGTATGACAATACATTGCATCGTTGCCTACAACCCAACGGGACGGCTGCATGGAGGTCATGAAGGCAGAAAAGAACCAATGGATTACAACATATCTGTAAAGCTTAAGTACACAGCAAGCTGCTTACAACCAATCGTGGGCTGGCCGCATCCATGAAGGGGGAAAAAAAGCAATGGACGGTCAAGGTCGAACATTTCTTGAAATTGGAGGTGGCCTGCTGTGCGCAGAGCATGTTTGTTTCCTTAAGAGACCAAGGCATGTTACAGCAAGTCTGGGGCCTTAAAGTCTGCCTTTTCAAGGACAAAAATACAACAACCCAACAAAAAAGAAACATCAGCGGGTCCATACTAATAGGACCAAGAACCCTCCCTCCGTTCCCTCCCAAACCCTCTCCAGGTGAGCCGAGGATTACAAACAAGTGCATGGATGTGGCCGAGCGTGAAGGCTACTAACAGATCATGTCCCTAGGAACCTATCAAAGGCTCGCAGGGCCTCACCACCCCTATTGGTCCGGTATCAATTTCAGAATATGTAGTTAAACAGGGCATGTCAGCTCCCAGAACTCCATAGATAGAGTGGAAATAAAGGGGGCCCATACCTTTGTATAATCAGATTTATCCCCTAGGGTGGCCATGGACAACCTCTCCATTCCCAGAAAGTACCACAGCTGGTGGAGCCATTGAGTATGGCACGGGCCCTGTCTGTTTCCAACCTGATAAAAGCACTCGGTGGGCGGTATTTAATGCCAGGGCAATCTGCCTACCTTGGATAGAGCACAGAGGAAAGATCAAGGCATTGGGCAATCCTAATATAGTGTACACGGGGAATCTGGGGATGGTAGTGTCAACGGCCTTATCTAGCTCATCAAGGATCCTTTCCCAGTATCTCGTAAGCCTCGGACAGTTCCATAGCAAGTGTAGAAGGGTACCCAGGATCCCACTGCCCAGCCAACAGAGACCAACGCACTGTGAGTTCCATTTGGTGAAGCAAGCTGGTGGGTAATACTAATAAGATATCATTTTATTTGAAGTTTCTGTGTGGTCCATGGAGTGTGCAGTGTGGTGGGTCCTGTAAAAAATATCCTCCCATTCCTTGTCTGAAAGGTTACAACCAATTTCCTCCTCCCACCGCCTCTGCCCAGCAGTCCGAACCCTTTTAGCACTCTGAGAGAGGGGTGCGTATATTTCCGAAATAAGTTTTTGGTCGTCCTTTTTCAAAAAGAGCCATTTTTCGAAAGAGAAAATTGGCCTGCTTACCAAAGGACGTATTTGAGGACCAGACACCCAGTGCAGCATTTGCACATAGAGGATGTGGTCCGAGGTGGCAAGGCTATAATCAGTTTGAAGCTGCTCAAAAGCAATATAGCCCTTGAGGTCAAACAGATGTCCTAGACGCTTGCAACCACCCGCCATCCAACGTGTGCCCACCCCCTTTTCCATACTCGGGGGGAAATCAGGCTTCGAGAAAATTAGGGACATAGGTAAGGGGAACGTTGTGACGTTTGCCTGTGGGGACACCCTATCCCAGATTAACATGGTGGGTCACATAACCGGCAAGGAGTATAGCTCCCAAGAGCACAAAGCCCTAGATAGCCACGCCTCCCTCAAGATATGGCACCCAGCCACAGTCTGATCCATAAATAACCAATGTCTCTCCGTCATCGGTCGGTTGCATTCTACCAGGTAGCGCAGTAGAGAGGCCTGAAAGTATCGGGTGATATTCGGCAGAGCGACGCCGCATTCCTTTTTAGGGCGCTGTAGCAGAGTTTTCTGTAACCTAGGAGAAACCGGTCCCCAAATGAAGCACTCTATCTCTTTTTGAATCCTCGAGAGCATGCCCGATGGGGACAGTAAGAGGAGGGTTTGGAAAATGTAGAAAGCTCAAGGCAGGACATTCATTTTAACAGCAGCTGGCCTTCCAAGCCACGATAGGGGCAGGTGCTGCCACTGGGATGGGTCTTTACGGATGCGGGAGAGTAAGTTAGAATATTTTGCCTCCGCTGTTTTGCCGAGACTCTTATGAAGGACCAGCCCCAGATAGTTTATGCCATCCATTATCCAGTCAAAGTCAAATTGTACGCTTAGTGTGTCCACTGTTGTCTGACCGGTGGTTAGGTTAAGAACCTGCGATTTCTGCGAATTAATTTTAAATCCAGAGACCCAACCAAAGGCATACAGGTCTTCAACAAGGACCGACAGAAAGGTCAAGGGTTGAGCTATGAAAAAAATAACATTGTCAGCATAGACGCTGATCAAATGGTGATCAGCCCCGAAGGAGATACCCTGCGGGTTAGGATTGTTCCGGAGTTTTTGGGCAAAGAGCTCCATATAAAGAGCGAAAAGCAAGGGGGAGAGGGGGCAACCCTGCCTAGCACCACCCCAGACTGCAAAACCAACCAAATGTACTCCGTTTACATTGACTACAGCACTTGAAGTGCTGTATATGCTCGCTATCCATGTACGGAACCATACGCCCAGGCCAAAGCGCTCTAGGGTGGCAGACAAGTACGACCAGTGCATCCGGTCAAATGCCTTTTCAGCATCAACCACCAAAAGCAACTCCTATTCCATGGAGCGCTGCACTTTATCGATTAAATGGCAGATCCGCTTCGTATTGTCCCTGCATTGTCAGCTAGGGATGAAGCCTGCCTGGTCTGGGTCCACCAAGCCGGGCATCATAGGACTCAATCTGTGGACCAAAATGCTAGAGAAAAGCTTGGCATCTATATTTCATAATGAAATCGGACAGTACGAGTTGCAGGACAAAGGGTCCTTCCCAGGCTTGGGTATGACCGAGATTGACGCCTGCAGCATCCAGGCTATGAGAATGCCAGTATCCGCGAACAAATTAAACAGCCAAGTAAGCAGGGGGGCTAACTCAGTTTAGAAAGTCTTGTATAAAAGCGCACTGAAACAATCTGGACCTGGTGCCTTCATGTGCTTCAATCGGGCGATGGCAGATATTACCTCTTCAATCTGTATGGGTGCTTCCAGACCTTCGCTGGGTGAAAGGGGGGTGATCGCAGCCCCGTTGACATAGTAACGGGGGTCTGTGAGGGGCAGATGGCAGATATTACCTCTTCAATCTGTATGGGTGCTTCCAGACCTTCGCTGGGTGAAAGGGGGGTGATCGCAGCCCCGTTGACATAGTAACGGGGGTCTGTGAGGGGCAGGGACTCAGCAGAGTAGAGATTCAAGTAAAAGGCCTGAAAAACTGCAGCAATGCCCAAGTCGTCAGTGATCTCAGATCCCTGATCCCCGCGCACCAACTTCACCACCTGAGCCTGTTGTTTGCTGCGTAAACAGTGTGCTAGCATACGACCCCCCGTTTGTTCCCACAAAGTACTTATGCTTCAAGCAGAGCACTGTGTGTTCAGCCGTGTCTAAGTCCAGGCGCTTCAGATGGAGCCGCTCTTTTTCTAATTGGCGTCAGACCCAGGGAGCACCCGTGCGTTTGTGAATTGCCTCAAGTTCCCTAACCTTCGACTCTAGCTCCTTTCTTTTGGCCTTTCGAGTTTTATTATCATGAGCAGCTTTAGCGACCAAGGCCCCATGAGAAACCAGCTTAAGAGCCTCCCAAATGGAAGCCAGCGCTGTGAAACCATCATCATTAAGTGTTATGTAGTCTGTCAATGTACCCCGCAGATCATCTTCCACCTGCGGGGATAACAACAGGGAATCCCTCAAACCCCAGTGAGGGGAGAAAGGATTTGAGGAAGGCAAGCACAGGGTCAGGGTAATGTATGCATGGTCTGAGAGAGAACGGACTTCGATGGTCGATCCAAGCAGGCGGAAGACCCATGGGCTGCCGAGTAATGTGTGTAGTCCCTATCATTGGGGTGTAGGCCACGCCAAGCATCCTTGATCCCACATTCCTCCAGCCATTCCTTACCCAGCCCAGACAGGGCCCTGGCTCCCCCCGTCCTCGGGCTGAATCAATCTTTCCTCGTGTCCATAACTAAATGTAAATCTCCGCCCACCACTACCATGGAGTCAGGTGTATGGAGAATCTCGGCCATGGCCTTGGTCAAGGACTCCTGGTGCTCATTTGGGGAATAGATTGCGGCTATTGTGAAGTTTGTGGTGCCAGTTTGGAATCTCAAGGCTAATATGACACCCCTTGATCTCTGCCACGGAACCCAATACGGAACCTCTAAAGTGGCTGGCGGACAAAATTGCCACCCCACCTCTCTTACTCTTCCCAGAAGACCAAAACTGAAAGTGAAACCCCCTGGATTGCATCCGGTGCCTGTCCTTGGGAAGTAAATGGGTTTCTTGAAGTAAGCATATATCCCCTTCTGATTGCTCGAGTAGGGAGCGTATTGCCTTTTGCTTGGTGGGATTGTTAAGGCCGCAGACATGAAAGCTAACTATCTTAACCTCCATCGATCTTAAGAGGACAGCGGATCTATATATCTTAGGGTATGAAGCCCCGATGACAGGACAGACCATGGAAGGTACAAAACGAATACATGTGCCTGAACGGACCAACCCATAAGGGCCTCTATTTAAAAGCTCACCAGAGAGGGGACCCACCCTACCCAACAACAATGCAAACAAAACATAAAACAATAAGCAAACGGTGGAAAATAGCACATAGAGTCCATCCCACAAGGGGGCCAGTAAACAATAGGGGCTGCCTAGAGAGCAAGGGACTGTATCAATCAGCAGTGAGAGGCTCCCCCGTTCCTGCCAGGCCCAAACATGAGAAGACGTACCTACTCAATTGTTCCCTCAGTCCAGGAATTCCCCTTCTGTGCCAGTGAGGGTCCGGAGAACCGTTGAGGATTATTTGATCATCATGGCAGGGTTAGGGCGAAGGCGATCCAATCTCAGGCCAGACCGAGGACCACACCTGGGTGGCATGCGGGCCCGACCCTGAGGCAGCTGGCTGGGAGGTCGGATTGTCAATATCTAAGTTCAGCAACTTACATGCCTCAGGGATCGAAGTTGATGAAGTTTCCCCTCCTATCGGAAAATGAGGCGGGACGGGTGGCCCCAAGAGTAGGATATGCCGGCCGATCGAGGGTGGTTTGTCACGGGGCAGAAGTCCCTTCTCTTTTGAAGGGTGCTAGCTGCCAGGTCTTAGAAAAGCTGAGGCGTGTGCTCTCGGAAGCGTAAGGGTTGACAGGTGTGAGCTGCCTTGAGGATCGTCTCCTTCACTTTAAAATCGTACACACACACAAGAACATCTGCAAGAGGCCTATTAGGTTGTCGGGGGGGCCCACTTGGTGGCACCGATCAATTTTGACTGTGGATTTGATCAGAACTGCCCGAAAGAGCGCCTGGACATACCCCTCCAGATATTCACCTTCTGCTCCAGTCTGGACCACACGGACATGAACATTATTCCGTCACAACCTGTTCTCCAAGTCTTCTGAGTGCACTTGGAGGTCTAGTTGCTGATCGTGCAGACGTAGGATTTCTTGCTGGAGCACGGCGATTTCTTCGTCCCTGACTGTCATCAAGTCCTCCAGAGCGGCTACTCTCTCCAACTGCATCCACGTCCCTTCTTACTTCCCATAGGTCTGCTTGCAGATCTGTTTTGATGGCCAGGATGTCTTCTCGTTGGGAGGCAAACAGTGACTCCTAGAACTCCCGCGTGACCGCTCCCTCAGTGCCATCTCCACCAGCGACAGGGCCGACGCTCTGTGAGTCCCCGACTTACCTCATAAGGAGGTCTTGTACAGAGCAGTCCTTTTTACTCTTGGCCATCACCATGATGGAGTCCCGGGATCGCCCCACTCGTGTTAGGAAATTGCATCGGGGTAGTGATGTTGAAGGGGCCCCTGCCGATCCCCAAGTGGCCTCCAGACAGGAAGGCAATGTACCCCCACTGCCAATCTCCGTAGGCGCTATCTCCCGTTGCCGGTCGCTCTGCAGGCCTCACTCTCTGCCACGTTGCTGCGGGACAGAGTTCCAGAAGCACCACTCCTTTTGTGCCGACATCGACCTGGGGCCCCTGAAATATCGCGAATGATAATCCACAGCCCTGCAGGGCGTCTCCGCTCTTGGTAGACCCTTCTTACTACCGAACCGACGTGATCCAAAGCACCACACGTGTCAGGGCCCTGCCAAGTGTCTCGGCTGTCACTCAAGGGTGTTAATGTAGGTGTGATCGCCCCTTCAAATTGGGCCTTCTATGCCTGCGCATGTACCCTTTGAGACCCAGCAATGGGAGGTGAGCCCCAGCGCTACTGCCTCCCATCGCACCACTCTGCAGCACTGCTAAGACGTCTCCTCTGTAAGCCCCATGAGGGTGGCAAGCAGCACTCACCCTTGCTGGTTGCTTCAGGCTCATGTCAGGAGACCACGCACTATCAGCTAGGAGCAACGCCTTCCCTAGTTCTGTGTATCTCCTGGTGACTCTCCTCTGTAGCGGGGCCAACACCGGCCCTGAGTTTGTCCGGCTCCCTTTCAGGCCAGGCCTCACTGCGCGCTCCACGTGACTAGGATGCCGCACCTAATCCGGGACCCTTCTCAGCAGTTCGGACCAGCACAGAGTAGATTGAGGACAGCCTCCCCGGAGCGCAAGGCTCATAACAGGCAGGATCGCACCTGGTGACCCAGCCCCGCAGACAATGGGGAGCCAAGCGGGAATCCGGCCGAGCTGTCATGTGCCCACTCAGCTGTGACGCATCACGCTGCAGGCCGCCAACAAGGCCCTGAAGCCAGTCGCCACTAGTCAGTGGGCCAGGGAATCCACACAATGTGATGCTGGTACTCGGTGAAGTCTCCTGGGCCCAGGTATGTCCTGCGCACAAGAGAGGACCACGTATGGGTCTGGCCGGGCCCCAGAGCGTCCTCCGCTCTTCACCGCTTTGGGACGCGGAGTCCGGGGGAAAGCCAGGGAGCGCTTCTCCACTCACCGGTGAACGGGCAAGTCTGTCCTAGAGCTGCGCCAGGATTGCATCGATGCCCCACAGCCTCCGGTGGGAAGTTGAGGTGTTGTGGGTGCTGTAGCGGTGCTGCAGGCCCGGTGGGAACGAAGCTCGAGCAAGACACGTCCGCTCACTCCGCCATCTTGGCCACGCCTTCGAATTTGCGCTTTTTAGATTAAAACAAAGGCACGATGACATGGGGGGAAGGTGGCTAGAATGTTGGCAGCCAATATATCAAGGGGAACCCCTGGCAAACTGATATAGGTAGAGAATCAGGGGAAAAGTCAAAATTAACACAAAGAACGTACTCTACCTCTATATTTCAATATGTACAATGTATCATATATTCAACTAATGACACTGACTGTACAGAGAAACAAATTATCTAGACCATGATAGAAAATACATTCATCTTTTGATTAATTATTTTATTGTTCATGTTTTTGTTAGACAAGGAGAACAGTTCCAAAAAAACGTGTGCAAACAATTTATAGATAATAATACATTAAAATGACTGACACATCGCTGCAAATATGATCAAATACAGCAAAATAGGATCCCAATTACCAACCATTCAATCACAACATTCACTCAGACTCAAACCAAATTCATACAGCACCACAGATTCATACGTCACACTTGTACCAGAAACAAACTAAGTGTACATTTGGACCCCACAACCTCAAATTCAAAAAATCAATTTGTAAATACTCAAATTAATACATAATAGTGATAATTATGCTATAATTTCAGAGGCATGGAATTTAATAAGATGCAATAAGGAGGGGGGCCTCGTTCAAGCTGCCAACGCGTTGTTTCGGTGAACAACCCCTACATTGGGGTATGTTGGCAGCACAATTGAAACCGGCCCAATCACACAACATGCTTCTAACTGATCCTCTGGATATCTTACAGGATTTTAATGATTTCTTTTTTTTTTTAAATAAATAAACAACAATACTTATTGAGAGTGCATGTCACTTCTCAAGATGAATTGGAGTTTATGGGAAGGTTAAAGCCGCTGATGCTCACACTTGAGGAGGCTAATACTCTTGGGGGCAACATTTGTGATGAAGTGGCACAACCAATCAATATAACAGTGACTGCAAAGGCGCTGGGTGACAGATTCCCAGTACAGTTTTATAAAATCTCTAAACTGCTAACAGTACCATTGCTGGGCACACCATTTAGGGAAATCCCAGCTGACACCACACTCTTGCCTGAATTTAACAGGGCTACAATTTCTCTAATACTCAAACCCAGCAAAGATCCACTATACTGCAGCAACTACAGGCTGATATTCCTTCTAAACACAGACATAAATATCCTGTCATGAGTCTTAGCCACATGGCTTGCGCCCTATATCGCCTTTTTAATTCAACCATCACAGGTAGGATTTGTGCCTGGATTACACCTCGTGAATCACTTGAGAACACACTCCCTTATTGTGGGAAGGTAAACATCACAGCGATGAAAGATTATGAATTCTCTATTTATAAAATTAATGGGAGGCCATGTAGATGACATTTATTACTACCAAGGCATCTCGGGGAATCTCGTCAATTACATGGGAGCCCAGTCCCCTCAAATATCTTGAAGTGTATTTAAACAAGGGTCTCGATAATGTTGCTAGGGACAACCACATCATCATTATAGAAAAAGTCACAATGGAATTTTCCAAATGGCGCAAAAGCAAACTATCTCTATTGGGCAATATCCAGATCATAAAATTGAATGTGATTCAAAGATTTAATTATGTATTTGGCCTGCTCCCCCTGTGAGTTATACAAGCTCTGCTGTGGAAGATTCACTGACATTAGGATTTTTGTGTGGAGTCAGCTTAAATGGTGTCTAAAAGCTTCCAAGATCTATCCAAAAACCACAGTAGTAGAGCTGTGCCTTCCACACATGGAAGCATATTGGTTGGTTTCTCAATTGCACATATGGTATACACGTTGATGACCCACAGGGAAACGTCTACATCTGTCTACATGGCAAAACACACATTGAAAATGAGAGGTGACTTAACAGTCTATTACACCAGCCATGCTCAATCCAGCCTCACTGGTAATTTAATTCTGCATACCTCGCTGTTTTTATGGAAACAGGCTTGCAAATTTCTTCAGTCTTCGGACACTTACATGCTCCCACCTGGAGGAAAAGGAACATAACAATAGAGGGGAAGGTAGAAAGTGACTGGTCCCTGTGGAGGGACAGTGGAATACACTGCATGGAGGACTTGATACATGACGGTGCACTCATCTCATCTGATTCCCTTATACACAAATATGGACTCCTGCTCTTACAGAAATGAAAATATTTCAAACTTACCTACAGTCTACGAAAACTTTAGGTACTTCATTTTAGGAATTAGAGACTGACCCACTCCTACAATATATTATAAGATGGAAAGAATTACAAAGCGACCATGTCGGGTCTTTAAACCATATTGGTGGATATTTTGTTTCGCAGATGACTGCACACTAACTGTCCAATGGTGGAAAACTTGACTAAGTCTTTCTAATTCCCAATTATGAGTGGCTTGCAATCCTTGAGAATCAAGATAAAATGCTGAGAGAAGCCAGGCTAGCATTTAGTTACTTTTCGGTCCTCTATCAATGGAACTGGATGGCAGCCAAGCTCCAGGGGGCACGCATGCAAGCAAACTGTAAGTGCTCGAGATGTCCGGACTGCAACATTTTGAACATTCTATGGGAATGTACAACACTTTAGCATTATTGGTAGTCAATCTGGGACTTGCTAAAGGATAAACTCTGGGTGTTGACACCACTGACAAGCTGATTGCCTTTACTACATGGCACCTCATCCTTCCATCACTGACCCACCACGCTAACTGTTGTCTTTCTACAGTTTTGGTGGTAGCAAAAATGGAGATCTCACATCACTGGAAATATACTATGCCGCGATCAAGATTCCCTCACATGAAAAGATTATATACAGACTCAATGATCTTAAAAATATTGAAGAGATGTTGGTACATTCCTGCACTTATAAACATGTGTGAATGGTTAGGTCTTGCTGTAAAGTCGGACCGCCATGAAAAGGCTGTCGGAAATCCCTACGTGGTGGCTGTGTAGGCACCTCCTACATGTAAGGGATGCGATTACGACCGCCACCACAACAGTATCCTAAATCCTGTTAGAGGTGCTGTTCTTTTTCCCCCCGACTACTGTGCTCCGACCACCTGTATTGTAATGCGTCAGTAGGACAGATGGCTCATCGGTCAGTCACACCACCACTCCAACCGACATCAAAATAAGGTGCTAAGTCCGGAATTGGACACCCTAGCTGTCAGGGCTTGTTTACTAGTGCCGCTAGCTTGCTGTATGAATCTATTACTCTCTGTTCAAAATAAGTTGCTGAATTGCAGACATACTCCCAGAGCAGACCTAGCATATCATGTCTGTAAGATTTTAAGGCAAACGCAGGACCATTGTTTGAATGAAATATATGAACTGCTCTCATGGCTAAAAGGCTCTGCAGGTCCTTTATAACCACTCGAGCATCAGCATTTCTTTGAGGCCAAAACCTTAGGAATTGAGAACATGAATCAATTGCTACCAACATATATTTATATTGGTAAAAAGAATGTATTGGCTCAATATGGTCCAAATGCTAAATTCTACAGGGGTGATTGGAGATAGAGAGGGGAGTCTACTGTGGTCATCTAATAGTAGAAGGTTAATTTGTTGACAAATGTTGCATTATCATACATAGTATTTGGTGTGCTTAGGTAAACCCAGCCACCAGTAACATTGTTGTAGCATTATTACTCTGGCAATCATCCCAGCATTAGCAGACACAAGCCGCTCATGAGGTGTTTTATTATGTCTAGCCTGGACAGTTTATTGGGTAAATCCCTATAACTAACTCTGGGTACGGAAGTCAATCAATCAAAAGACCTTTATTCGAATTTCATAAAATTCATAAAAGTACATGTATAAAAACAGTTCATTATTACAATATTTCAATGCAGTTTCATAAAGATTAAAAACCGATACAGCAACAATTCAGGGATTTTCCATCATTTTACGTACACGTGTAATAAGTCTTAAGAAAGTGCTGGTGCGGAAAATTAGTTCATCTGTCTCCAGAGAAAGTAACATTGAGTGGGACTCCTCCAAAGAAAGTGGTCTTTGCTTTCTAAAATAGGGTGTTAAAAACCAATTTATATATTTTAAATAAAATTTACAGAAGAATAGAAAATGCAACTCATTCTGTGTGCTAATACCGTCACACGGGCAAAGACTATACTCTGTCGAGCGATGGTAACCCAAAGGGAAACCCAATAAAATTTTTACAGAGCCTACCCTTAAGCGGAATAGCAAGGACCTTTCCCAGTTAGACATGGGTAGGGTGAGATAGAGTGGGAATGGTTGCGAACACATATCATTCTCCATTTATCTGACTACAGTGGGTTTTGATATTTCCCTTTCCATTCTTTCTGTGGTACGGAAGTCACTAGAGTGTTATCTGAATCGAGGTAGCAAGAGCATTTATAAGGAGAGTCAGCTGGCGCGATTTACTTAATTTTGCCTTTATTGCTGCTAGTATTCTGTCTTGATCTTTGTTTGGAATTTGGCTATGGCTGCTTATTAACAGTTTGCATAGCAGCCTTTGCAGCTGAGTCTGCTGCACAGTTCCCTTTGGCATTAATAACTTCTCATTGATCCCAAAAAGTGTGAGTCACATGAACCAGTGGAAGCCTGTCTTGTAAGACAGTTACCTTTCCCCAGAGCTGTCAATTTTATAATAGTTTCCCTTTTAAAATGTTGAATCTGTTCATGGACCAATGTGTTAAATCTACATTGAATCCTTGCATGAAGAAAGATGAATTGGACACTACTAGTGTGGGAGCTGGCGGGTCAGTCTTCTATAATGAAGATACCAAGGTAAGGATTTCTACATGCTGTGCCATGTTATCACCTAAAAGGTTGGTGTAGATGTGATGCGGCTGAAATTTGCCATATTTAATTGCACCCTGCACTGCTGTGTAGGCTGCAGAGTGCTTTCAATTCATACTAGTCATAGGTTGTGAAGAACCATATGTAAGAAACATACTCTGATATGACTCAATGGGTAAAGCTTGGGGAGTCTGAGGTGCATTTTGTTCATATTGAAGAAATTATTATGTTCAGAGAGTCAGATCATATTTAAAATTTACATCAACTGCACATCACAAAGTGGCCCACTGCACCCACCTCAGGTGTAAGGACCTGGTATTTGATACGCTTACCTTAGTGACTTAATTAATTAACACAGTGTAATATGTGATAAAAGTGTTTGTCATGAAAAAATAACTAACAGTTCATTCAGAAATATTAATGTCTGTGAGTCTTTTTTTTAAACAATTTTCGATGTAACAAATGCAGCTATAAAACCAACCACAAGTAGAGTCTGCATTCCAGCTGAAGACCATAGAGCTAGGAGTGCTTTAAAAACATACAGTTAGCTCTGAATGGATAACATAGACTTAATGACCCAAAAGACTTACAGTATTTTTGTTTTTACTGTTACAAGGGAAATACTACACTTTTTGCAACCCCCACAACATGATGCCAAAGCCTCTTTTGGGACAACACCAGAAACTAAAAAAGTTATTTGTAAAGCCATTGCAGTGCTACTCCAATCATTTCATAGTCACTGCTAGCACTCCTGTGCTGCCTTTTTAATTTTTCCGCACCGCCCGACCAGCGTTTTTGAAATATTTTAGTTGGAAAGATCGGTGAGCCCACTCCTACGCTGCCTTTTAAAAAAAAATTCAAATAGGCAGTTCGTAGAACCCACTCTTTTGCTCCCTTTTTTAAAAAATTCAGTAAGCAGCACAGGGAGCCCACACCTGTGCTGCCTTGTTTTTTTTTCTATGGGTAGTATGGGGAGTCCAGTGCAGTGCTGCCATAGGGGCTACAGGTGGGGGCCCATGGCCCCTGCGACCTACCACTCTCCTGCCAGCACACTTCTGGGTGTTGGTGGGAGTCGCCGTTTCTCGTTTGCTTCTCCCAGCGGGAGCAGCTTTTATGCTGCTCAGATCATGGGAGAAAACCTATCCACTCCCTTCCCAGCAGGAACTTTTCTGCTTCTGCTTGGTAGGAACAGTACAGTCTCCCTACCCACTCTGGTGGGTTCAGTGTAAACAATGTCCTGGGGGGTGGGGTTAGGCTGCCTGGGACCACCCTTAGGGGATGGGTTCACCAATGCTGTATTTGGCACATGGAGAGAGACAGTATGCTCCCTCTCCTCTAATAAAGATATGAGGCCTCAGGGATGGATGTGGTCCCCGAGATCATATTCAGCTCAGGAAGAGGGAGAGGGGCCCCATGGACACCCCCTAAAAATAAAATATTTAAGGTTGCAGAAATCCCATGTCCAGGACACCCCAGGCGTTATTTTGATAAAAAAACAAACCAGCTGTCATTTTTATTTACTGTGGTCCCACAGTAGAAATGCTAAATATTCCAAGAGGATATCTTATACCCCATGGGCAATCTTATAAAGGAATATATCAAAACTAAAAGTGGCTAGATACTTTCAGGTGTTTTTTTTCATATGAATTATATCCGTCAAACACCACCCACCTTGTTTCCATGTATCTAATTCCACTGTATTTTCTATTTTTTGCAACTTTCTATAAATTTTGAAACTCAAAAAGAACTGTACAAATCATGGAGAATAAAAAAACTAATTGGATAGCTAAACTTTCTAAAGCACCACACTTGGTTAGGGCTAACACTCCAGGGTAATATGGTATTGCCACTTTGTTATATTCCTCTCGTCATATTAATTACATAAGAAGGGTGCCTAACTCACAGAAATAACCATGTTTATATTTTCTAATATTCATGGATTCT
This sequence comes from Triturus cristatus, assembly GCF_964204655.1. Taxonomy (NCBI): domain Eukaryota; kingdom Metazoa; phylum Chordata; class Amphibia; order Caudata; family Salamandridae; genus Triturus; species Triturus cristatus. Next base: position 905,438,696 of record NC_140590.1, on the reverse strand, counting down.
ACTATTTGTGGTCCTCCCTAGCAGTCTGATGGAACATTGGACTGGAATATAGTATAGGTCATGGGCTTACATGATGGGAGCATTGGCAGAAGTCCCCTGTTGCAAAGCTGCCACAGGATGTTCCCTGCATTATACCCATATATTTTTCCCAATCTTCCCCTCTTGGATGCAGAACAGGCAGTGTTCTTAAATGACATTCAATAAAACGTTGCATGTAAGAATTGTTTGACTTGGCCCTTTCCACATGGTTTCCCCCTGCCCCCGGACATCTTGCCTTCACCTTTCCAGTTTTGCTGAAGTTGTTTTGGTTGAGTAAGTTTAGGGCTCTGTGCACTTTACTACTAATTGACATATGTAATTTACTTACAGGCCCCTATTAAATCAAATGCTATTAGTGAACCTGCAACAAGCATTGTACCACCCACTAAAGAAGCCCTTTAAAACATGTTTTAAACCGTCATTTATTTTTAACCTGGCAAAATAAACCTTTTTCCAGGCCTTAACCTTCCATTTTAATACTTATAAGTCACCCACACATCAGGTACTAAAACATCCTAGATCAGGGCGCATGTTATTTAAAAAGTAGGACATGTGGCTTTAAGTTTTACGTGTCCTGGTACTGAAACATGTTCTCTATGTAAGGCTTCCTCTCCCTCAGTCTTACAATAGGTTTCATTATTTCATTGAATAGGTGCTAACATTGAATTGGGAGCAGATAGAACAAACCTGTGTGGTCTCTTTTGAATTGTAATTTAAAATCCTCTTTAATGGTAAAGTTAGAATTTAAGTTAAAAAATTCACTTTGAGAAAGTTGGTATTTTTGTGCCCTAATTCACTGTGTCTTTCTACCAGTGGCCTAGGTCACATGACTCTGCTGTTGTGAGTTGTGTGTTGCTGCCAGACAGTGATACAAAGGGGACTAGGTCTGCACAGGATGGGCCATCTCGCCAAATGGTAGAGGAGGAGCAATACCCAGCCCCACAAGTACTTCAAAGAGCATTGCCTCCTGCACACACAAAGTAACCTCACACCAGGCCTGCCCTTTCTTTTTTTTCACTCCCAGACAGTTTATAGCAGGCTCAGGGAGAATGAAAGGGGGACCAAAGGGGCATCCAAACACAAAGACTTGCCCTGGTGTTGAAAGGTGGTGCTCTCAGACCCCAAATCAGACCACCTCTGGACTTGTGGAAGATTCAGAAGAAGGACTACCCTTCTGCTGTAAGGACTGCCCTGCTGCCTGAAGAAGGAAGACTTGACTTGTACTTGTCTAATATGACTGGCACAGTTTTAGATATATTTCTAGTTTTAATATGAGGGTGGCAGTTATCTGCGACAGAGAAGGTAATTTTATGACAGAAAGGCAATTAAAAACTTTCACAAGCTATCATTGACATCAATGCCTTTAGGTCTGCACAGAGCAGCAAGGCCCTGGTGTGTTACCTTTCAAAGGCTGCTCAGTGTGGGTGTAATGTCCACAACAGTATTATCTTTGTCTATAACATCAGGTTTTGTAAATTAGCTTGCAATACACTTTATCCAAATTTGTGACTAATTGGCCGTCATCAAACTCAGTTTCTCATACTGACTAACTATTTTACGGAATTTGATTATTTGTCAAGGTGAACCATAAGAGCCTCTAAATAACCCTGAGCTTAACCCTATGCTAGCTTCGCACAAAAGCAGTCAGGCTCAATTTAGAGGCAACATGTAAAGTATTTATGCAGTTCTCAAACTGTATTAAAGTAAATACAAAAAACAATGCAGGAAAAATTCCGTACCAATTTAGAAAAACAGAGTTAACAATTTTTTTTAAATAATTTGTGTATTATGTTTTGAGACATGAAGATTCATAAAGAAACATCAACACATCAACTGACAGGGTAAATCACCCACAAGTGCAGTGGAAATGGAACAGGTTGTATGACACGTCATCATGAACATGATACAAAGAGAAATGTTAAATTTATAAGATATGATTATCTAAGGCATTGTATACATGGAAATTGCTATTAAACAGGCAGGAGCATTACCTACGGCATAATTATTAAGGAAGGAGTGGTGTACAGTCGGGGTGGGGGCAGTGATCAATTTGGAGTATCGGGCTCTAGAGTATGAAGATAATCCCCGAGTGGTTGCCAACAAACCCTAGGTCTAGATTTGAGTGGCTGTAACTGTACCTAGTTTCTGCTGACCCTGTCACAGTATGTCAAAAAATGGTGGATTGGAATGCGGCCCGAGTGATTGCCAGTGGTTGAGATTAATTCAAGCATTACATCCTCACCTTGTTGTTTTTGCATTTGCAATCTACAGCCAGCATTCAATTTACAGGCCCAGAGTACAAGTTCGATTATATATTAAGTACTTTCAAGGAAATTGAATGTGCCAATTAGGTATATGGCACTTTTAGAATAGAAAGAACTAGCATTTTACAGAATACAGAGTCCTATGGCCAACACCAACGGGTTCAGCTACAGAATTGCAGAAGATGGTCATTTACAATAATTATTAATTATAATTATATTCTCCTGATGTTCATTTACTTTCTTCCATGTGAGTTCTACAAAGCTAATTGTTTGATATTATTCTGCTAAGTAGAAGCCTCCTCCTTTTACCAGACTCAATGGCTTATACGCTAAACGTTTACTATACCTGCTTTAATTTGCATTGAACTTTCACTTGACTTCTCTCATTGAAATCCCAAATCCATAACTTGGTAGGAAAAGGATTGCAATCAGAAGAGGGCACCGAGTTTTCTTGACTACAGACTAGTGATCCATTCCACATTACACTGCTAACTTACTTTAAAACTCTCAGTAATACAAATAAAACTCGCGAGGTGTGGAGAGCTCAACTCTTCTTCACAGTTCTATTTCTCACACATTGTCTAAGTTATTGGCAAAATGCGTTATTCATTTTCAATTGTATACTTATAAACCATCCAGGAAACTTTCAGGGATGTGGCAACTAAAGCACAGATGCTCAGGAACTTGGTACCCTGCTTGATCTTGGGTACCTCATTCTACATCCCTTCTCCTGGCTCTGACCTGAAACGTTGCTTACATCACATATACTTTACGGTGGAACACACCTTCGAAAGGACATTTGAATTTATTCTCGAGTCCACGATCGATGTGCACTCAGTGTGTCAATTTGGTTCAAGAAACTATTTCCTAGGTATGTATGTTTCCATGGTTTTGGAAGAGGGATCGCAATTTGCAAACTGAGAAGAGCAAAGGACGAGAGTCTGATCGTTTACCAATCAAATTAGGACTTTATCAGATATGGAAATATGTAGTCTTAGATAAAGAATTATCTGCTAAATCTTAATACCATTACACCATCATATGCATAGGTAGCACAGCTAATTCCGCCATATATTTTTTCTTTACTATCCAACTCTAAATCTGTCCCATGTTTGCTTCAAATAACAGTACCAGACGTAGCAACATATATTTCTAGAGGTTACTTGATTATTGTTAAGAATTTTTTACAAATACATTAAAGGAGAGCATGTGGTCTAACTGCTAGGGTGGTCGACCTCACATCTGGAGAACCGGGTTCGAGTCTCATGACGCTCAACATCCTGTGATACTGGGCCAATCACTTGATCCACTTAATCTCTCCGAGTACCAAAACAAATGAAAATGTGTAATGCAACTGGTGCTAAGGTAAAGCGATTTGATACCCGATACCTTTGGGTTAAATTCGCGCTATATAAAACGCAGGAAAAAAAGCGTTGCTTTGCCTTCTGATGTATTATGGTTGCGTTTTCGAAGTGCTCAGTGCTTTGATTTAAATTTCTGATATTGATATAACTAAAAAAAAACATACGTGTTCGCTGTGCTTGACATATATATAATCTAGCATGCTGTGAAACAGACTATATCCCTTTCGGCGGGGATCAATTTGCATGATCCAGAAGAGACTTTCTTTGTCTGGCAATAGAAGCATAAAGATCTTTCATTGATGTCAATTAAACGAAAAGACAGAGAATGGAAAGCAAGAATAAACCACTGAGTCTGGCAAGTGAACTCCTGACAAGGGCCTACTTGGAGAAAAAAAACATACAGAATAAAACATAGGTATTGATCATTTTCTGCAATCCCATCTCGGGGACGTGGGAGAATTGCACATTTCTCAAGCTTTGACTTTCATACAAGGTTTCGGGACACAATCAAATTCTCAGTGAAGGTGTTTCAGCCGCACAATTCACAGAACATTATCCATTATTCTCTGTTTTCTTTTCGAATGCTTTTTGAAGGCCTCACCCCACTTACAGATCTCCCACAGTATACAAAGCTGTGTTTTATGTTTCAGTCCACTGCAGTTGGAGCACTTTAGTTTGTGTCCGAATTAATGACAGTGAAATCTGGCTTGTTTTATAACCATGCTCACTCAAATAATAGAACGTTTTGCAACAGCATTTCCTAGGCACTCGAGGCCACAAAGGATGGAATAAAACCAGCCATCTCACTCTTGTTCACCGGATGACAGTGATTCGTGTGAAATGGCACAGCACTGACAGGTGAATGGCTGTTAAATTGCAGAAAGCTTCCTCAGGTGGAAGAACGCAAGTTATCATGAGACCTTTTGAGAAGAAAGGATCTTGCAACATTTCAAAGACCTCTTGATGTACATAATTACAATGACCGATATGAAAATCTCCTCTGGCTCGGACCTGCAAAAATGCTGCTCCCGTTGGAGAAATATTTAAGAAAAAAAACACTGGTTAGATAAAAGCGGTGAAACATGATTGGCCATGTTGTACATAAATAGCTCTTGGTGCAGAGGGTGAAGAAGACTGGTATTTTAAGGGCTCATTGCGAGTATCATTAGTCAATTTATGCTAGTTCTTTCATATCCTTGTTAAAAATATATGCGTTTCAAGTTTACAAGTATCAGAAACAACCTTAAGTGATATGCACAGCACTAATATAGGGATTACATACAAAGTTGCAGGAAGTTATCTTTTGGGGGTGTATGGGAAGGTAGCAGGATAGTACAGAGATGTCTGAGAGGTATCAAAATGTATTCTTAAATATAGAGGAAGGGTAAGGAGGTTGCGGAAGGCCAAGTGAAGGTGTTAGGTCACTGTATATACCTCTTAATTGATGGCAATCAGGAGGGGCAAGAGGGATGGGAAGGAGGGTGGCAGTAGACCGGTAATGTATGTTTACGAATGTGAACGCCTACTGACCCACTGCTAGTTCTGCTCATGCTGCAGTAGCGACACATGGACTGCTAGGGTGTGGGGCATTATTGCATATCTTGCCCTAGGATGTCTGTATGGCACACCACCCAGCCAAGTGGAGCTTTTTACAGCATGTGTCCCCTGTGTACCTGTCATGTGCAGCTCAGAACCTCTTAAGGAGATGTGCCAACAGTGCATTGCTCTTTTGCCTATTCTCCTTCTTCGCTCCAACAACACAAAGAAACATCTACAGATGTTAATCCTTCCCATATAGAAATATGGAAGAAGATTGGGCATTTTATTTTATCATTTCTCACGCTAAGATAGCAGGACCTCTAGTTTTATTTTAAGCTATTGAGTGGCTCATCTTGCAAACCTAACAAATGTGATTTCATACCAAAATAGTTAGGGTGGGGAGACTTCTCAACAGTATCCTGATTTGGCTCTTGCAGGCTGTTGCACTGATGAACTCAGCTATAAAAATCACTGATGGTAACTTGAATTCCCATTATTTCCACAATCATGCTGGTGTATCAGCTATAAATGTGTTGGAAGGGAGGTGTTCATACTCTATTTAAGAACACGTCATACTTGGCTAAAAGTTAGGGGCATATTAACAAGGCGGCGATATGAAATTATAGCCGCTTTTGCGTCCGTTTTCGGGCGAAAAGCGGCGATAATTTCATCGCCTTATCAGCAAAGACGCGCTATCGCGTGTCTTGCTGACTTAGCGCCCGTTTGCAGCACGCATCTGATCGCATCGCTAATGAGATGCAAAGGAGGCGTGCCTGACAAGACTCCCTTGGGAAAATATCACGAAGGCAGCTTTGCGATATTAACAAGGGAGGGTAGCGATTTTTAAATCGCGTTAAGTATGCCTTAACGCAGGAATTTAACGTCTGTTAAATTCCTGACTAAGGCATACTTAACATGGGGGGTGCATTTTGTGGCTAAGGCCACAGGCCCTATCATCTAGGATATCGTTGTTTTCCACCATGGAAAACGGCGATATCCCAACTATCTCTGGAATTTTTATCGCCTCGGCCATGCGCGTTGTTAATAACGCGCAAACCGGGCGATAAATTCCAGAGATAGCCGGCGATAAATATGCAAGCGCTAAGCGCGCTTTGCGATATTTATCGCCGGCCCTTGTTAATATGCCCCTTACTTCTTAGTGAACAACAGATGCTAAATAATGATTTGAAGGCTTTTAAGAAATTGGGGGCATATTAACAAGGCGGCGATATGAAATTATCGCCGCTTTTGCGTCTGTTTTCGGGCGAAAAGCGGCGATAATTTCATCGCCTTATCAACAAAGACACGCTATCGCGTTTCTTGCTGACTTAGCGCCTGTTTGCTTCACTCCTCCGATTGCATCGCTAATGAGATGCAAAGGAGGCGTGCCTGACAAGACTCCCTTGGGAAAATATCGCGATGGCAGCTTCGGGATATTAACAAGGGAGGGTAGCGATTTTTTTAAAAAAATTTAATCGCCGGCCCTTGTTAATATGCTCCTTGGTGTGTAGTTCAGCCTCTTCATGATAGGACTCTGGTCCAAAAGAGGTTGCACTATGCAGCTTTACTGGATAGAGTCCTACTCTTTGATTTCAGTGAACATATCACCGGGCAACATTCTGAAGACAGCAGCACTGATCCGTTGCTCTCGAGACTTTCCCATTCAGTGTGCACCATTCTTCAGTACCTGCCCTGAAGGGGAAGACTCATGTATTTTATGCAGTGGGAGTGTACAATAGCTGGTGACACTGACAGACCTGTTTCTTCGGTGGGAGTTGTAGAGTTTCAAGCATCTTGGAACACAGATTTAATAGCTTAAAATGCCATTGATGGTAAAATTAAGAGGGCTCAGACCCTGGCCCTCAGTTTGGCTTCCTTTTGAAGACAGCTCTCCCTAATGACAATAGGCAGGGTAGCACTGTCCAAAATAGTACTGCTTCTGAGATAAGTATACTATTTTGTTAACATTTCTGTGACTCTCTGACTCGCTATTTCCCAGGACCTTAAGGTGATGCTAATACACTTGGGGTGCAGGCAGCCGCGGCCCGTGGAGGGAGTTCCGTGGGGCGGTAAGGCGGGGCGGGGGAGGGGCAGGGTGGGGGGGTTCTAAAAACCGGAAGATGGATAATTGCAGGTAAGTAAACAATTAAATAAATAAAACGAATTTCGTAGCGCACGCTGCATCGCAAAATGCTCCTGGACATCCTCGCACATGGCAAATGAAATCCCTCTTGTGCGGGCACCAGAGGGATTTCTTTTTCCCCGCAACTGCCTCGGGAGCTGGGTAAGACCTTCACCAGCTCCCAAGGCAGTGTAGATGGTTTCCCTGAAATGGCGATCAGCGCGCACGTCGCGCTGACCTAATTTCAGTGAAACCGAAACTGAAATGGCTCATTTCAGTTTCACTTTCTACCTGCTCAGGGTCTATCTCAGCTTCTGAGCATGTAGAAAGTCAGGAGAAGTATCGTTGGAAAGGGGAGGATCTGCCCTTTCCAATGGTACCTCTCCCTAGTGGATCCCTGCTTGGGGATTCCCCCAGGAGGGCGACCCCCAAGCAGGGATCCACCCATTAGGTATCGGGGAGGGGGGAGCGGCCACTTGGGCAAGGGCTTTTGCTCCACCAGTGCAAAAAGCATTAACCAGTCTTTCTGCCTCCTCGGGGGGAGGGGGGTAGAAAGCCCACTAGATGTCAGGGATTTTTTTTCCAATTGCAATTGGGGGTGAGGGGTGGGGTCTGCCAAAGAGGGGCATGCCAATGCCCCCACACCTGCAAAATTACAGTCTTTCTGCCACCCAGGGGCAGATGGGGCAGAAGCCCCCACTCTGCCCCTCGGGGGGCAGAAAGCCCTCTAGATGGCAGGGATTATTTTTTGTTGAATTTAGGGGTGGGGGATGCCCAAGATGGGCATGACAACGCCCCCACCCCCTCTGCAAAATTCCATTCTTTTTGCTCCCCAGGGGGACAGAAAGCAAACTAGATACCAGGGATTTTGTTCATTGCAATTAGGGGTGGGGGTTTCCCAAGATGGGCATGCCAATGCCCCCAACCCCAGCAAAATTACAGTCTTTTTGCCCCCCCTAGGGGGCAGATGGGGGCAGTATCCCCTAACCTGCCCCCCTTGGGGACAGAAAACCCATTAGATGCCAGGGATTTTTTTCATTGAATTTAGGGGTGGGGGGCTGCCAAGATGGATTGCCAATGCCCCCACCCCTGCAAAATTCCATTCATTCTGCACCCCCTGGGGAGCAAAAAGCACACTAAATGTCAGGGATTTTGTTTTTTTATTGGATTTAGGGGTGGTGGCTGCCCAATGTGGGCATGCCAATACCCCCACCCCTGCAAAATTCCACAGTCTTTCTTCTTCCCCGGGAGGCAGATGGGGCAATATACCTTGATCTGTCCCCGGGGGGGGGGGGCTGAAAGCCCACTAGATGCCAGGGATTCTTTCTTTATATTGTTTTTAGGGGTGGGGGCTTCCCAAAATGGGCATATTAATGCCACCCCCAAAATCCCACAGCCTTTGGCCCCCTAAGGGGGCAGATGAGGCAATAGCCCCTGATCTGCCCCCCAGGCCCCAGGGATTGTTTTTTTTTTTAATACGTAGAGGTGGAGGCTGTCCAAAATGGGCATGCCAATGCCTACACCCTGAAAAAAAAGTTCCACAGCCTTTCTGCCCCCCTTGGGAGGCAGATGGGCCATTAGTCCCTAAACTGCCCCCGGGGCAGAAAGCCCACTAGGAACCAAGGATTTTGTTGTTTTATTTATACGTAGAGGTGGGGCCTTGTGAGAATGGGCATGCTAATGCCCCAACTGCCAAATCAGGCTTTCTGCCCCCCCGGAAGGCAGACCAGGCAATAGCCCCTTATCTGCCCCCTGTGGGGGTGGGGTGGGCAGAAAGCCCACTAGGCACCAGGGATATGTTGATGGGCATGCCAGTGAGGAGCCCCATAGGCAAGAGTCGCTACTCGCTACCTTTCTTAAGCACATATATTGGCTGTTTATGAGATATTTTTATTCTCATCTACACCCAGTCGGTCAGCAAACCACTAGAAACCAGGGAGAGTTTGTGTGTGTGTAAACTGGAGTTTGGCTGACTGTCTGCATGTACTGACCTTTGGCTGGCAGTTTGCTGGTGGTGTGTGGACCTGCACTTGGCTGATGGTGTGAGTAAACTTGCGCTTGATGATGGTGTATGTAGGTTGGTACTTGCCTGGTGAAGTGCATGGAGTGGTGCTTGTCTGGCGGTGTACGTCGAATGGTGCTCGACTGACTCTGTGCATGGATGGTGCTTAGCTGCAGGGCTGGACTGGCCGTAGTGGACACCAGGTATTTCCCCAGTGGACCGAAGGGGTGGAGGCCAGTTTTCCTGCTGTGGGGGGTGGTTTTGTCACTGGGGGCCAGTTTTGTAACAGTGCAGCAATATTGGGCCCCAGTAACAAAAGTGAGAGCGGTGCTTTTTGCTAGAACGCCCCTCCCTAGGGCCAGTCAAGCAGCAATCTGCCAGGGCTGGTTGCTGTTCCCAGTCCAGCTCTGCTTGGTTGGTGGTGTGCGGGCATGCCGCTCGTTTGGAGGAGTGCATGGGTGGCACTTGGCTGGCAGTGTGCTCGGACATTGCCTGGCTGACTGTGTGTATTGATAACATTTGGCTTGCGGTGTACATGGATGGCACTTGGCTGGCAGTCTGTGTGAATGACACTTGGCAGGCGGCGTGCATGGATGGCGCTTGGCTGGTGGTGTGTTTTTTTTTAATGGTTGTGTGTGTGTACTGACTCTTGATGGCGGTGTAACCTGCATGGATCCCCCAGCATTTTCTTACCCAGAATCCCCCTCAAACCTCAAATTTACTTACAAAGACACATTTTCCTCACATTTCTGTGTGGGTAAGTTGTAGGATCACCGTGCAGGCACAAATTTCCTATTACCCAGCATTCCCCCTGGTCTCCAGAGAAGAATTATACCTCACTTGTGTGGATGCCCAAAGAAACATCACCCTAAAAATGTATTAAAAAACTGTCCTTTTAGACCCTCCTTGGACCCCGCTCAATTTCTACATGTTTTTGGCCATTCCATGTCATAGTCACTTGGCCCATTCACACAAGTAAGGTATAATTTTTATCGGGAGACTGAAGGGAATGAGTGGTAGGAAATTTGTGCCATGCGGTGATCCCACATCTTTCCCACTCAGATATTAGAGGAAAATGTGACTTTTAAGCTAAATTTGAGGTTTGCAGCAAATTTTAGGAAGGATGAACTGTGGGGTATTGTTAGAAATGGGGGTCTCTAGTTGGCAGAGGTAGATACCTTTGTCCAAATTGGGACCCTTGCTTCTAGTCAGGGTAAGGGGGATACACTTCTAAAAAACTCCCGCTCACCCCCTCGGTAGCTTGGCATGGGCAGACAGACTTATCTCAGAAGCAGTGTGTAAAGCATTTGTGAACACATACAGTAATACAGTGAAAACACTACAAATGGACACCACACCAGTTTAAAAAAATAATTAATCTTTATCTAAACCTAAACATGATCAAACAACAAAAATCCACAATACAGTTATCAGGATATCCTAAAAAATAGGTTATTCACTCAATGAAAGTTTGTACCAACAAATAACTCCACCTGGAGGTTTTACGACATTGTGACAGATAACATTCTCAAAGTACAGTGCTGACCACGAGGAGCGCGAAGTCAGGCACGGAGTCAAGCAGACCCACAAAGAACAGTTTCTTGGAAACGATGAAAGCAAAGATGGTGCACGGTGTTTGGGAGGTGATGTTTCATTGGTGCTGGGCGGCGTTGGTTCTTCGAGACTCCAGGGGAGATGAAGCCTCAGTTCCTTACTGCGGTGCAGGGGTGGTGAGACGTCGGTTCCATAATGTATCAGGGAAGTGATGTCACGGTGGCGGCGAGGCGGCAGTTCCTTATGACGGTGCGGTGTCGATGGATTCAGAAGTCACCATCGTCAAGTATCGGCTCTGCGTTGATGAAGCACTGGTGTCGGTGAAGTCGGGGCTGCAGTGCGATTCTGAGATGGTGCATTGTGGAAGAAACAAGCGGTGTCCTCAGCTCCGGTGCAGGCAGCGGCCTCGATGATGGCTTTCGAGTTGATGCGGCAGCAGGTGTCAGGCCAACGATGCATCGTGCTCTTCACGAGTGGTATCCACGGCTTCGGTGCAGATTACGGCATTGCTCGCCAGTGTCGGTGTTGCAATTTACTTCTGTCGCAGCTGAAATAGAAATTCCAGATGCAGAGAGACAGAAGAAATGTGTCTTTGTGTCCCTGAGATTTCAGGACAGGAGGCAAGCTCAATTTCAACCCGTTGGAGATCTTTTCCTCAAGCAGGTGACAAAGTAAACAGGAAAGTCCTTTTCTCCTTACCTTGGCAGCAAGTAGCCAGTGCAGGCCAACCCTAGACAGCAAACAGCACAGGGACAGTATTCCTCCTCAGCTTCTCTGGTGTTTCTCCATGGCAAAGGTTCCTCTGGATTCCCAGAAATTATCGAAAAGTCTGGGGTCTTGGCCCCTCTTTTATATACAAAAATCCTTTGTTCTCTAAAGGCAGAGAGTGTCTGTATCCAGCCAAAAGCAGTTCTGTTCTCACTGGTACAGCTTCCTGGCAGGAGGTGGAGACAGCATTGTTGAAGGCAGACCTGGCCCATGCAGGTGAAAGGAAATCTCCTCCCCCTACTCTAAATGCAGCCCAATTCTATTCAGCCCAGTCCTGACTCACTAGGCTCTCTGGAGTCACTGCCCCTCTCCAGCCCCTGTCATCCAAAAGACAAGCATGCAAAACACAAACCAAGCAGAGGCACACTGGATGGTTCGGCATGAAAATACCTACTTTCTAAAAATTGTATTTTCAAACACAGAATGTAAAAATCACCCTCACTAAAAGATGCAGTTTAACATTCTGAGTTCAGGGATGCTAAACTTTATTTTCCTACCTTGTTCTTAGGGGTAGTTATGTTTATAAGATGTTATAAACAAACTCCCCATTCTGTCCTATGGGAACAGGTAGCCTTGCAATAGTGAAAAATTGACAGTAATTCACTATCAGGGCATGCCACACACATCAGGGCATGTGCTACCTTTCACATACACTGCACCCTGCCTGCAGAGGTACCTTGGGCCTACCTTAGTGGTGACTAACAAGTGAGAAAAGGAAAGGGTAGGGCCTGGCAAGTGGGTGCACTTGCCAGGCCGACCTGGCAGTACCAGACTGCACACAGGCTCTGCAATGGCAGGCCAGAGTTACATTTTACAGGCTGCTTCTGTGAGTGGCACAATCAGTGCTGCAGCCCACTAGCAGCATTTGATTTACAGGCCCTGGGCACACACCGTGCACTGTACTAGGGTCTCACTAGTATATGCCAATCATACAATCACTAATCCATAACAACAATTTACACAGGGAGCACTTGCAATTTGGCACTGAACAGCAGTGGCAAAGTGCCCAAAGCATCTATACCAACAAAACGTCCAACACACAGCAAAAAAACAGGAGGCAAAGGCAAAAAATGCAGGGGAGAACCACGCCAATGGTGCCAGGTCTAACAATGCAAGTCACAGCTCCCTGGACTCCCCGGGTGTCTAGTTTTCAGATATGTCTGGGTTTTTTAGGTTCCCCTAGATGTCTGCAAACCTGGGACCAAAAACACAGGTGCCCACCTATCTATCACTAAACAACCTGGTTTTTCAAGGTGGTCACCTGCATTTTTGTTCCCGAGCTCAGTGGCCATCTAAAGAAACCTACGAAACCCACACATTTCTGAAAACTAGACACCCTGGGTAGTCCAGGGAGGTATGGTTTGCATGGACCCCCCCCCAACGTTTTTCTACCTAGAATCCACTGCAAACCTCAAAATTAGCTGAAAAAAATCACATTTAAGTGGGAGACTTAGGGGAACTCATAATTGCAGAGCAAACTCTTATCACCTATCGACTTTCTATGCATTTTTGCCTTCCAAATGTAAGATGATGTGTAAAAAAGAAGTCACTTTGAAAAATGTCCTATAATTCACATGCTAGTATGGGTACCCACAATTCCGGAGATATACAAATAGCTACTACTTCTAAACTCTATATTTTGTTCCCATTTAGGAAATAAATAGGTGTTTTTGATACCTATTTTTCACTCTTTATATTTTACCAAATGAATTGCTATATACCTGGTACACAATGAAAAGCCACTGCAAGACGCTGCTCAGTTATTGTATCTAGGTTCCTCTGGATCTTGGTAAACCTACAAGTCCTATATATCCTCACCACCAGAAGCGTCGAGCAGATGTAACGGTATATTGCTTGAAAACATCTGTCATACTTAGAAGAAGTTACAGGTGAAAACGTTGGCACAACTGGCTATTTTTTTCAACTCATTTTCAATTTTTCATATTTTCAACTGTTAGTTTCTATATATAAAAAACTTGAAGGATCTACACAAATGCCCCCTTGCTAAATTCAGAATTATGTCCGCTTTTCATAAATGTATAGCTTTCTAGGATCCATCATTGCTTTCATAACCATTTCTAGCCCAAACTGAAAGGAGGTTGAAAGCACTTAAAGTAGCAAAAATAGGCTATGTCGCAGTAAAATGCCAAAACTGTGTAAAGAAGTTTGGTTTACTGACAAAAGTCAGCTTGTCCCTGAAAGGTAGGAAGATGATGATTTCAGCACTGCAAACCCTTTGATACCATTTGCAGGGAAGAAACCAGATACTTTCTTCTGCAGCACTCCCCCCCCCCCCAAAAAAACTTTAGCTGTATTTTGGCTAATTTCCGAGTCTCCTCCAGGGGAATTCACAAACCCTGGATACCTTTAAAATTCCCATGATGTTGGAAGAAGAGGGCGCAAATTTGGTGAGGATAACTTATGTGGACAAAATGTTACAGGGGCCTAAGCGCAATCTACCCTGAATAGTCAAAAAAAGGCTTAGCACAGAGGGTAAACGGCCTAGCAGCGAAAGGGTTAACATTTTTGCAATTATATATTTTACAGGTATGTGTTTTTACCAAGCATTTTTTTACCACTAGTTTTATTACTACTTATGTGTTTTATAACTAGCGTCATTACCACATTTTATTTACTACTGGTGTTGTTAGTACTTATGTGTTTTACAACTAGTGTCCTTACCACTCATTTTGTTACTCTTAGTGTAATTAGTACTTATGTGTTTTTTGTTACTAATGTCCTTACCTCAAATTTGTAAGTATATAAGTAAGTATATGTTATAATACTTATTTTTATATATATTGTTTTTTTTAATGATAATAAGTTGCAGGAATGGAATGTAAGGGATATGTGGTATTGGGAGGGGGACTGCATCAATACTTAGGTATTGATTTTAATACAGTTATGAATTGTAATTGATTAATGAAAATGTGATAAATAGTTAATAACAATGCCAAATTTGCATTTAGGGACAGTCTTCTGGAGACATAGGGGTATTGGGTCGGTAAGTGTGTTAATACTCATGCATAATGTTTAATGCTTTAGTATTAATAATAATGGCAATTGGTTCAAATCAATGAGAGTATTACATGTTTTATTTATTAAATTTATGTCAAAATTAGTAATTAGGTATGAGATATAAAGGATATAGGGGTTTGAGTGGAGAAGTATTTAATACCTTTAGTAGTTATAGTAATTGTGTAATAAAAACATCAATGTTAAAATTGAAAACATTTTAAATTATTGTTTATGGATGGGATGTAAGGTATATAAGGGTATTTGTTGGAGAGGTTTATTAATGCTTGGGTATGAATTGTAGTAGTTGAAGATTAATAGTTAAAAGGAATGTATTTAAATAAAAATTGTTACTATATACAAATATGTATAATTGAATAGTATGTATTAATTTGCAAACAATAATTTGTCAAAATTACATTTTGAAAAATGTAAATGTAGGACAAAAGTTTAATGTTTATATTATATATTTAAAAATAGTATGAAAATAAAGAAAAAGAAAAAATTTGAAATAATAGAATATGTTTTATGCAAATATAAACACATTTATTGTGATTTGCAACATATTTTCTGAACATTTTTTAAATTATTTTGCCACAGCTTATCATTAATTTCAAAGTCAATTATTGTCCTTTTTCTGTTTTTACTTTTCAGCTTTACACTCGCAGTTGTACGTATGTTTCTAAAGTCGGTGCAGTGTCTCAGTCAAGATCGAAAGCAAGAAGAGCTGCGGTCAGGTAAGAACAATTTACTTTACAATACTAAGTTATGTACATTGCTACGTTTATTGTTAGGTACAAGGGGAAGGTAGTTAGATAGTGATAGTGATATCTTCTGATTCAATGTATTTTATATCCTATTTTCATTCATATGCAGGTTGTTATTTATATGCTTATGTTGGGAGAGTTGTTTTTATTCAAAGTCGGTTTAGAAAAGTTATAAGATAAGTTAGTACAACGTTTTCAACCTTCTTTGAAATAAAAGCAACCTTTTGGCTTTTTTGCCTATGTGTTTTTCATACTGTTTGTACTTCTCTCAAAACGAAGATCCGATAGCTTCAGGATGAAGATGGATATAATCCAGTACTACAGTGTATTTTTGGGATATTACAATTTGGAAACTGTGTTAAGTTTTTCAAGGTGATGATTCTATTGTAAGTATTTTCTATATGGATGTTATTTACTAAGGGCATTTTACTGGAAATCAATTTCTTTTTGTAGAATGGAATTTTTCCAAATTACTTTAACAGAAAATAAGTTGTAAAAAAAATAATTTCCGTTATTACAGTGAGTTTTATAGACTCACAATTAGTATACTGAGTTCCAGGTGATGGTTTTCAATTTAAAAGCCTGTTTTTTCGGGATTTAAATGTTTTTCCTGTGGGTGTTAATTTGTACATATATGTATTATTGAATTACTGTTGACTCTTGGTGACACGTGGTTTAAATGTCACCAAGAGTTGAAGAATGAAGAAAGCTACAGGTAGAAATTTACCGTTTTGATAATTTGGAAAAAGAAATTGAAAATTACCAATTGAATTGTATTGAATTGTTAAAGCAGGCAAGTAATTTAGGGAAATATCAGTTAGTATTAGTAATGTATGAAATACTGTTCGGGTAGTCTGAAGCCACAGTCAATGAAAATTGTTGAATTTGAGACAATAGTCTCTCAGACATTTCTTTACTCTTTTTGGATGTACGTAGGTTCAGGCTACCTGACAGCAATTATGCAAGTCTCATTCCTTGAAAACTTTGTTGCTTCTTGAAAACTTCCATAAAATTATTTAGGTTTGAGTGAAGTTTGCCAATTAATTTGCTCAAGGAATTGAGTTATCCATCAATGGCATTGGTAATCTTTGGCCGTCCCTCTAAGCAGGTCATGTGACAGTTCCGCCATTCAACAGAAAATCTTGGTCTCCTCCTGTGACTTGACCTGCTCAGATGGTCAAACCTTGTATCTTCAAAATAGTTTAGTGGGGGTGCCATTGTATCTTCATTTTGGGTAAAATATTGTGATTCAGAAATTGCTGTGCAGTACTTGTCTACACTGTCAGGAGGTACAAAGCATAAGACAGGTAGTTTTGTAATTCAAAATTAAGTTTACTGTTTGATAAGTAATCCTCAATTAAAGATTATTTTTTTTACTTTTATGCCAAAATGCCTGAGAAAAGTGAAAAAACATCCTTGAGTTTGGGTTTTAGGGCATGGAGGACCTGACCTGGCAGTTCAGGCTGGACTGTTCCTATGAGGAGCAGGGTCAAGGCTGATTTGCATATGGCTGGGTCCAAACTGGGGTGGCATAGTGAGCAAACGATCTCTTGACTGGAGGTGAGTGGTTTACAAGTTTCAACACTACGTCCATCGTCTTGATATAGTTGATTTAAAAGTACCACTATCCATCATCCAAATTTCACTATTTTCAAGTGTTAAAAGCTTTTGTTTGTGCTAAATAATAGCATTATTATTTGAGGGTCTTTGTTGTAATGCAGCGGGAAAGTTGTTCAGAGAAAGTGATTGTTAAATCAGGGGGATGTCAATGTCAGAATATGTTTGTGGTGTTTTTCTTTGGGGATTACTTGCCTATTTTGTCTTTGAACCATGCTCCTCAAATTGGGAATTCTGGGCATACTACTGGCTATGTGCATAGGAATGGTTTCAGATGCCTGTCTTAAAGTTGAGCCACAGGGCTCATTGAAGGTGGATGCCAGGTATTTCATTTTTTGCATGTTTTCATGTACTTTAAACTCCTTTGCAGAGGCAGAGTGGTTATGCTCAGTTGTCCTAACTACGGGGTCTTCCAGAGTAAATGCTCTGCCTGTGCAATGGGATGAGAAGTACTGTACACACCTCCAATGACATATGGGCTCACTGAATCTGTCCTTATAAATAAAGGTAGTAGGCACACTTTGACAGCCTGTTACCTCTCCGGGATTTGACATAGTTAGCTTCATTAGCTGGGGATGCCATTGATGTTTGTTCTGTTAAAAAGAGAAATAGAAAAAAGTGTCAGTTTATGTTTTTGCTATTGCATTATGCTTTCGCTTTTGTTTGTTTGCATGTTCTAAAATTGAAAAAAAATATGTTAATTTTGTGATTTTGTTTTTGTGGAGAGAAAAATAAAGGTTATACTCTCTGCTGAAAATAAAGTATTCCTTGTTTATTACTAGTTTCCACCTGTGAAATGTGTTATTGTGAAAACGTATTATTTATTTACCTTGAAATTGGTGAGCCATTTGTTTTTGCTTGTTAGTGGTCTTTTTTTAAGTATTCCATAGGTTAATTTTTATTTTATCATTTTCGCAGGCATCTGCAATTTATTCATTTTTCAAAATATTTTGGGGCCAAATACAATGTCGGTTTCTGACCAAATCGGGTTCTGCGAGTCCGACCGACTGATTATGATGCATCCCAACATCATTCAGTCGGACTTGGATTGACTTCAATGGGGGCCTGTGTTCCGGACGAGAACACAGGCTTGTTGGAGAAAACCTTGCACCTTGTGGCAGGCAACCCATGATGCCTGCATCACTGTGCAAGGTTGTAAAGAGGGGTCCCCTGGGTACCCCCACAGGCCCTAACGTGAGGCCTCAAGGTGAAGGGGGGGGCCTGCTACATTCCCCTAAAGTGAGATTCCAACAGCTGTTTTATGTCATGGAAACAGATTCAAAACTGCTGTCAGAATCAGCCATCAGAATCGCTCTGTCAGAAACCATGTCCATAGAGCTGTAGGATTTGGCTCTGAATGTCTCGGGCTGTCCGAATGCCTTTTGGAACTGAATCTGACAGCCCGAATGGTTTCTTTGCATCATAATCAGTCGGTCTGAAATGCATCCAATTCTGTCAGAGACATAGGTTCCGGATCAGATTTGGTGACTCCAAATCCCGTTCGGAGCCTTTCTGACCGACATCCTAATCAGCCCCCCCGATCACGATCCTGCAAAAACCGGGTACGAACCGTCGGACGGAGCACAATCTCCGCCCGACGCGTACCCGGTCGTCAATTTTCACAAACAAGGAATTACGATTCGCACGGGTACACCATCACCGTACGAATCGTAAAAAAGCCCGACCGAACCAAAAAACACCTACCAATGCGATCCGGGAAAGCGCCGACCTGACGTCGGGACGCTCGCAGCCAGCCATTCACGACCCAGGAATCACGATTCGCACCGACGTCACCCCGCACGGTGAATATTTTGCGGCAGCCAAAAACTGCCGGGAAATCAGGACGACGCGAACAAGGACCACCAGTACGCGACGGACAGACAGGACGACGCGAACAAGGAGGACCAGTACGTGACGGACACACAGGACGACGCCACCAAGGAGGACCCGTACGCGACAGGACGACGCGATCAAGGAGGACCCGTACGCGACAGGACGACGCGAGCAAGGAGTACCAGTACGCGACGGACAGACATGGACTCGAACCTACGAGTCATCCATGCCCTCATAGCAGTACACCTCCTCTACAGGTTACGACGCAGACGCCGCAGAAGGTCAGAATAACTAAGGGAGGGGGGAAAGTGGGGTGGGGTGGGGGTGGCACGACCAGGGCAGGCCACACAACAACCACATAAGTCACACACCACACATGGCCTGGACATACCTGACTCCCATGCCCTGGTCACCACGAGGGGGTGGGGGCGTGTCCTGATAAGCCAGCGACCGCCACAACGGAAGTCCGTCACCACGCGAACCGGCAACACAACCAGACAGGTACGTCCCGTACCCACGCCTGAAGAGCGTGGGTACGAGTCGGACCACGCCCACACACGTCACCCCAACAATGGCGGGACGGATCGCACCCACGTGGCAAAGGCCTGGGTACGGGCCGCACAAACATCACATAGCGTGGGGACGGATATGTACGGACCCTACCCCCAACCCGTATGCAAGGAGCGTACCCCCCACCCCAACAGTGTAAGTACGACCCGTACCCCCACCCACGTATGCATGGAGCGTACCCCCCAGCCCAACAGTGTAAGTACGACTCGAACCCTCACCCGCGTATGCAAGGAGCGTACCCCCCAGCCCAACAGTGTAAGTACGACCCGTACCCCCACCCGCGTATGCATGGAGCGTACCCCCCATGCCAACAGTGTAAGTACGACCCGTACCCCCACCCGCGTATGCATGGAGCGTACCCCCCATGCCAACAGTGTAAGTACGACCCGTACCCCCACCCGCGTATGCAAGGAGCGTACCCCCCCATGCCAACAGTGTAAGTACGACCCGTACCCCCACCCGCGTATGCAAGGAGCGTACCCCCCAGCCCAACAGTGTAAGTACGACCCGTACCCCCACCCGCGTATGCATGGAGCGTACCCCCAGCCCAACAGAGTAAGTACGACCCGTACCCCCACCCGCGTATGCATGGAGCGTACCCCCCATGCCAACAGTGTAAGTACGACCCGTACCCCCACCCGCGTATGCATGGAGCGTACCCCCCATGCCAACAGTGTAAGTACGACTCGAACCCTCACCCGCGTATGCAAGGAGCGTACCCCCCAGCCCAACAGTGTAAGTACGACCCGTACCCCCACCCGCGTATGCAAGGAGCGTACCCCCCAGCCCAACAGTGTAAGTACGACCCGTACCCCCACCCGCGTATGCATGGAGCGTACCCCCCATGCCAACAGTGTAAGTACGACTCGAACCCTCACCCGCGTATGCAAGGAGCGTACCCCCCAGCCCAACAGTGTAAGTACGACCCGTACCCCCTCCCGCGTATGCATGGAGCGTACCCCCACCACACCAGTGTAAGTAGACTCGTACCCTCACCTCGAATGCATTGAGCGTACCCCCACCGTGTATGTTCCAAGCGTACATATCCTGAAATCGGAGGTGTGTGTGCAGAGTCCACCCAGCAGTGCCCTGAGACAGGAGGGGTGTGTGCAGAGTCCTCCCAGCAGTGCCCTGAGACAGGAGGGGTGGGTGTGGAGTCCTCCCAGCAGTGCCCTGAGACAGGAGGGGTGTGTGCAGAGTCCTCCCAGCAGTGCCCTGAGACAGGAGGGGTGGGTGCCTATCACTCCCAGCAGTGCCCTGAGACAGGAGGGGTGTGTGCAGAGTCCTCCCAGCAGTGCCCTGAGACAGGAGGGGTGGGTGCCTATCACTCCCAGCAGTGCCCTGAGACAGGAGGGGTGTGTGCAGAGTCCTCCCAGCAGTGCCCTGAGACAGGAGGAGTGTGTGCAGAGTCCTCCCAGCAGTGCCCTGAGACAGGAGGGGTGGGTGCCTATCACTCCCAGCAGTGCCCTGAGACAGGAGGGGTGGGTGTGGAGTCCTCCCAGCAGTGCCCCGAGACAGGAGGGGTGTGTGCAGAGTCCTCCCAGCAGTGCCCTGAGACAGGAGGGGTGGGTGCCTATCACTCCCAGCAGTGCCCTGAGACAGGAGGGGTGTGTGCAGAGTCCTCCCAGCAGTGCCCTGAGACAGGAGGGGTGTGTGCAGAGTCCTCCCAGCAGTGCCCTGAGACAGGAGGGGTGGGTGCCTATCACTCCCAGCAGTGCCCTGAGACAGGAGGGGTGGGTGTGGAGTCCTCCCAGCAGTGCCCTGAGACAGGAGGGGTGTGTGCAGAGTCCTCCCAGCAGTGCCCTGAGACAGGAGGGGTGGGTGCCTATCACTCCCAGCAGTGCCCTGAGACAGGAGGGGTGTGTGCAGAGTCCTCCCAGCAGTGCCCTGAGACAGGAGGGGTGGGTGCCTATCACTCCCAGCAGTGCCCTGAGACAGGAGGGGTGGGTGTGGAGTCCTCCCAGCAGTGCCCTGAGACAGGAGGGGTGGGTGCCTATCACTCCCAGCAGTGCCCTGAGACAGGAGGGGTGGGTGTGGAGTCCTCCCAGCAGTGCCCTGAGACAGGAGGGGTGTAACACATGTGTGTGAGGCCAGAATTATCCACATGCATACTGGCTACAAGGGAACATGTCCCCATGAACTCATGTCAACAGACTCCACACACAAGTACAGTGATCACCAAGGATGCCACGATTGTTGCAGGTGGACACATGGCCCTGCATGCATGGCCAAAGTAGAAGGGCTCCGTCACACACACAGCTCATGTAGACACAGCTCTGCGCTAAACATTGGGAACACCCTGCAGGGAAGAAAGCTGGGTACACAGAGGAAGGAATACACCCTGGGACAAGTGCACCATGCAGTAACTGCTTACATGAACAAAGAAAGTTAGCCAACACCTTGTGATGGCACACAGATCCCAGGGTCCCACCAATGAGCAGTACACTACTACACATCCCACACACCAAAACCCTTACACACCACCCAAAACCATGTAGCAGCCCCACCAACACCAATACCAGCATAGCAGTAGTGTGATAATGAAAATAAAAGTAAGCTTTATTCAGCATGAGCACAATGTCCGTGGATCGCAGGCAGTTCAATCTTCACAAAGCCCATAGGGCAGTCAATGATTCTCAGCTGGATGGGGGACACAGTGGGATGCGTGTCCCCTACCTTGCCTGCACAGTCAAATGGCATCGTCTTCCACACTGGTGAGGGCATCAGGGGGGGGGGAAGCAACAGGCACCGCAGGGACATCAGGGCAAAGGGGCGGCGTTGTGGGTGCAGGGATGGAGGACTCCACCACAGGGGGTGGGGCAGGGCCAAAGGCGGAGGCCAGGATGGCACTACACACCTTTGCAAGGTCCTCCAGGGAGTCCCCTGCACCCGAAGGGACCTCAGGCCCCAAGGAGGGGGGGGGGTCAGAGGGATGGGTCGCAGCGCCACTGGGGGAGGGTGGAGACAGGGGGGGAGACTCAACCACCCTGACCGGGGACCTCCTTGACCGCTTGCGTGGTGGTGTAACCGTGGGGCTCAGGGACAGAGCGGCCATGAAGGAGTCCTTGGGGGAGATGTGGCCAGGAGAGCTGAGGGGAGGGGATTTGGAGGGAGTGGACTGGGTGGAATGCGGACTCCCACTATGGCTGCGTGTCACACGTTTGCCCCCCGACCCAGTGGGTGTGCCTACCTCACCCTGTGTGTGCGTGTCAGGAGGAGTGCGGTGGACCTTCCCTGCTGGTGTGGTGCCCGTGTCCGTTGATGTGGGTGCATGCCGACGTCTGGGTGTACGTGGGACAGGCATGGGAGTGGGAAGTGTGGATGGGGCAGGGGTAGGTGGGGGGAGGTCGCGCTGCAGGAGACCCACTGCTGCAGTCAGTGTGGAGTCGATGGACCTCAGCAAGTTGCGTTGGTCAGCCTGCGATGAATGAATGCCCTCCAAGAAAGCCTCGATGTTGGTGAGGGTTTTGCCGTGGGCATGGAGGACATTAAGGATCGCAGCCTGACCAACCTGCAGTTGCCGCTGGATGTCCACAGACTCTGCATTGGCGGCAGCAGTGGAGACAGGGGCAGGGGGTGCGGTGCCTGGCAGGAAGGAGACATGCTGTGACCGGGCACGCTGGGAAGGGACACGAGCAAGTGGGAGGCGGCTGATGGAAACTGAGGGGGCGGTGCGAGGTGTTGTTCCGCTGTCAGCTGCTGGTGCAGCCTCCGCCCACTCGGAGACATCGTCCTCGGACCTGTCAGCTTCGTAGTCTGATGTGCCAGTCGACAGGTCCTCGGCCACACTCTCCTCCGCCTCTGTCCTACTCGATGTGCCAGACCCGATGTCACGGCTGGCACTGGTGCTCGGTCCCTCCGCCTGGTCTGTGTCCATGTCTCCCTCTGTGTCCCCCGACGATGCTGTGGGCAGGGTGGAGAGACAGAAATTAATCAGACACCTGTACACATCTGTCACATGAGTCCAATCTACATAGGTAACATTGCATAGCCTGAAAAGGAAGATCCCTAACATCTACTGAACAGGGTACCGATGTAGGGCATGAAACACACAGTTGGTTGAGCCACCATGCCACTGAAATACCATGGAGAGCATGAGACAATAGCTAAAGACAGGAAACGGAGTCTGACATAGCACCCAGGCCCTGGGGACAATCCAGCACTGCATCTGCACCACACAGCGTTGGCGAAAATACCGATGACCAGAGACCATATCCATGAACTTGAGACACATGCTGCATAGGTAATGCTGAAAACATGCCCAACATGACTCGGTCACTGCACATTGCGTGTGTGTCCAGACACATCACACACTGCCCAGACCCGGCAAGTGGAAATCAGGATTTGACACATAGGCATTGCCCGCCCCAACAAGACCCTACACGAGGCAAATTGTTGAGACACAGGTGACACCAACATCTCATAGTCTGGGTGATACACACAGGGGCAGGCAAAAAGCAAGATTGGACGCCAAACAGCCAAGGTGCGCCTGTACAAATAATGAGGTACCAGTGCCCATCCTCAGATGAGTATAACAAGACACACAGGCACTGGCAACTGTGAGTATGAAGAAGGACAATCAGGTCAGGCTGCACAGTGGACACCTGTACAAAATAGCACGTCTATATACATGGTGACAGGGGACAATGGCACAGAGCACAACCTACGCTGTAGACACTGAGATTGGCCACGTTTATGATGACACATACACCACTGAGGAAAAGGTGCCCCAGGGGACAGTAGTGGGCACGCAACTACATGCTACTGAATGGTAATGACTGCAACACACGTCACCATCCCTGCACTATGTGTATCGCACACTCATGCACATCATGTCACAGGCCACTACATAGGACATGCGCGCTGTAAGGCATGACACATGAGAGACCAACTCCCATGTCTGGAGTCAGCATCAGTGCCAACTGACATGGAACCCACATGCAGTGAACTTGACAGTGCACAGGCAAGGTCCCACAACTAGGCCTGGGCGGCAAATTCCGTTCCGCTCGCGGAATTTGCGGAATTTGTGTAATTTCGCGTTCCGCGGAGAACACGAAATTGCTCAAAAGTCTGCTTTCCGCGATTTCGCGAAATTTTTGCTTGTTCGCGTTCTCAAAATGCATGTTCGCGAGATATTTCTCCTCGAGCACGCAAACAGCAATTGCGAACAGGAAAAAAGCATCGCGAACAAGCAATTCCGCGTGTTCGCGGAATTTCTGCGTGTTCGCGGAGATTTTTTACCGTTTCGCGGAGATTTGCGTAACGCAATTACGCAAATTCCGCCCACCCCTACCCACAACCTGTTACACACCACCCCCACACATGATGCTACAGTCATTGTTCTCGTGGACAAAGCGCCACCCTACATTACCTTGTGAAGGAGTGACTACACACAGACCAGGGAGCACATTGCAAGGAGGGGAAGGGTGGCAGGGGCACAGCGCTATACTGGGGCAAACAGGATCTGCACAGCACCCTTAAACCCTGCCAGTGAATTCATGCTACTGTGCCCTTACAAATGCCGGTGACACACAACACACACACATGTACCTACCCCCTTCCGGCTGCTGCATCGCCTGTAAGCGCCTCTCCAGGTCTGGAAAGACCACCGGCAGCACACGCCTGTGGAGGTGGCTCAGACGGCGGCGGCCGCGGTTCTTGTGGCTCTCAGGTGAGTCCCCCAGCAGGAGCCGTGCAATCCTCCGCGTCCAGCACCGGATATCCTGCCAGCGTTTCCTCACCTGGGGCAGGCTCCGCCTCCGACCATCCACACCCCTCACGGCACTGACGGCGGTCAGCCAGATCTGCTCCTTGGCAGTGGCGCCTACCTGTGAGGAGGAACAAGTGACACCACATCAATACACCAGCCACATGTCACAGAGAGACATATGGGTACAAATTAGCTGGTTACAACAAGGCATGTCATGCAGCCAACGCATTGCACCTTTGTCATAGGGACATCATCCCCTGGTGAGGGAAAAAGCAGTACGTGCCACAGTGGGTACACAGGTGGAATGATGGCAATGTCACAATCAATGATCAAGGCTCACACTGTGCATCACACCCACCCCTCCTGTCTCAGGGCACTGCTGTGAGTGATAGGCCCCCACCCCTCCTGTCTCAGGGCACTGCTGGGAGTGATAGGCCCCCACCCCTCCTGTCTCAGGGCACTGCTGTGAGTGATAGGCCCCCACCCCTCCTGTCTCAGGGCACTGCTGTGAGTGATAGGCCCCCACCCCTCCTGTCTCAGGGCACTGCTGTGAGTGATAGGCCCCCACCCCTCCTGTCTCAGGGCACTGCTGGGAGTGATAGGCCCCCACCCCTCCTGTCTCAGGGCACTGCTGGGAGTGATAGGCCCCCACCCCTCCTTTCTCAGGGCACTGCTGGGAGTGATAGGCCCCCACCCCTCCTGTCTCAGGGCACAGCTGGGAGTGATAGGCCCCCACCCCTCCTGTCTCAGGGCACTGCTGGGAGACATCAGGCACCCCCCCCCTGGGACCCCCCTGACAGTACATGGCATGTGTGTTACACCTGGACGCAATGGCAGAAGTCACAGTCACAACATAGGGACAGTATGTGGCAGTGGCCTATGCACTCACCTGATACCCTGGTCGGCCATACAGCATGGAGTACTGTGGGAGGATCACATCCAGCAGAGCCATGTTCTCCTCCAGGGTGAATGGCTGTGTCCTCTCCACAGCCCTTGACATGGTTCCAGGGAATCAGTCGCAGCAGCTGGGTCGACGAATGCAAAGATGTGCAGGCAAGTGCTCCCTCATGGGACCTGGCTGCCTTATATGTGCCCTTCTGCCCAGTCTCATGCACAGGAGTACAGAGTGATTGGTCACTCACATTTGCATCCTATGTTTCCACCAATCACTTCAAACCTAGCAGTCTGTGGGTTCTCTATCGGTTTCATTCTCCTGCATGATGTCAGCCCCACAAACACATTGCAACAAAGTAGAAGAATTCCAACTGACTTCTGCTGTGCACCTTCCAGAACAATTTCGAATTTTGAACTTGGTCTCCATGACAACCAGCATGCATGTAGGCCTTAATACTTGTCCCCTATGTAATTTGGAGCATCACACACAGGTACGATGCGTTTCGGGGCCCTAGGGCACCCCAAATGCATGGCAACGGCCCGTACATGCATGCCTACGCTCTCCATCACTATGGGTCTGCACGCGTATGCGTACCCGTAGTGGTACGGACCGTACACTCGCATCTACGCTCACTATCACTATGGGTCTGCACGCGTATGCGTACCCGTAGTGGTACGGACCGTACACTCGCATCTACGCTCACTATCACTATGGGTCTGCACGCGTATGCGTACCCGTAGTGGTACGGACCGTACACTCGCATCTACGCTCACTATCACTATGGGTCTGCACGCGTATGCGTACCCGTAGTGGTACGGACCGTACACTCGCATCTACGCTCACTATCACTATGGGTCTGCACGCGTATGCGTACCCGTAGTGGTACGGACCGTACACTCGCATCTACGCTCACTATCACTATGGGTCTGCACGCGTATGCGTACCCGTAGTGGTACGGACCGTACACTCGCATCTACGCTCACTATCACTATGGGTCTGCACGCGTATGCGTACTCCTAGTGATATTGAGCGTACATGCGAGTGTACGGTCCGTACCACTACGGGTACGCATACGCGTGCAGACCCATAGTGATAGTGAGCGTAGATGCGAGTGTACGGTCCGTACCACTACGGGTACGCATACGCGTGCAGACCCATAGTGATAGTGAGCGTAGATGCGAGTGTACGGTCCGTACCACTACGGGTACGCATACGCGTGCAGACCCATAGTGATAGTGAGCGTAGATGCGAGTGTACGGTCCGTACCACTACGGGTACGCATACGCGTGCAGACCCATAGTGATAGTGAGCGTAGATGCGAGTGTACGGTCCGTACCACTACGGGTACGCATACGCGTGCAGACCCATAGTGATAGTGAGCGTAGATGCGAGTGTACGGTCCGTACCACTACGGGTACGCATACGCGTGCAGACCCATAGTGATAGGGCCGTACACACGCATCTACGCTCACTATCACTATGGGTCTGCACGCGTATGCGTACCCGTAGTGCTACGGACCGTACAAATGCCTGTACGCTCGCCATCACGATGGGTACACATACGGCAGCACTCCCACAGTGATGCGGGAACATGCACAGGCCCTCTCAGCAGCAGTACGGCGGTTTTTACACATCACTGTGGTGATAGGCGACACACATGTAGGAATAGGGCGGACATACTTGTCCATGGATGGACATACTTGTCCAGGAATGGACATCAAGGCATCGTCTGTGCATTACTACATGTGTGGGGCACAGGTGTCACAGGCTGTGATGTGGAACATGCCTCCTGAGTGGAGAAGGCACCAGATGTATGATGAGATGTGTACATGTGTACTGTGTGAGGGTGCAATGTGTGCCAGGCATGCCCTTGACTCCTTTGACATGTGTGCATGTGGGACTGCGCACTTGGGGTGAGCGTCACTGGCATGGCATGGACACCAACACACGGAAGTGTCCCATGATGCCCGGTACAGGGGTCATGACACATGACTTGTCACTACCCACAGTGCACAATGTGACTATGTCATATATGTGTCCTGGATTTACATCAGGTTGATGTTGTAGCACCCTCAAAAGCTGCAGCCGTTGCAGCAACCAACATGTGGCTGTGTGTAGATTGTCATTGCACACTGTTCCCAACACCATGCCACATGTGTTATCGGATGTGAGGTGCACATGTATGCATGGGACACGGAGTAGCGTGACAAGGCCATGTCAGCAAACTCACAAGGAATGTGTGGTGAGTCATGACATGTGCACCTTCATGGCAAGGTGTGTGGGCTGTCCTAGTGTAATGTCATGTGACCTGTGGCTCCAGTGTCCCGCTACCAGTCTCTGCAATCGGCATCACACTTCTGCTGATGTGTGGGTGTATGTCACTCCTGTCTTGCGTCGGGCAGTGCACTTGCACTGGGACACAGCTATTTCCATGGCGTGGCATGGGGAGGTTCTCAATCACCGTGTGTAGCTGGGTCTTGGAAGGAGTGTCACCTTGCATCCATACGTGTCCTGGGCATGTAGCACATGCCTGACTCCCTATGTGGCATGTGTGTATTGCCAGATTTACATGTGCTCAGTAGACATGAGTTGTTCTCGTAGTGCACTCACTCTTCCTTGTCACTTCCAAATTACTGCAGAGCGCCTCCTGTTGCCCGAAGAATTCCAAACTTGGCTACCATGCAGGAGAATGACAGGATCCGGCTCTACCGCTTCACCCAACCGTTGATTCTGGAGCTGACGGCGAGACTGGCACCACACCTGCAACCGCAGCACAGGTATCCTACGGCACTGACACCCCAGCTGAAGGTAATGGCTGCCCTACATTTTCTGGCCACGGGTACCTTCCAAAATACCATAGCTCATGTTGGTGGCATGTCCCAGAGCATGTTCAGCGGTGTGCTGCATGATTTCTTGGAGGCCATGTTGATTCACCTGGATGACTTCATCAAGTTCCCAACCCCTGAACAGATGACTGAGGTCAAGCGTGGATTCTATGCCCTGGGAGGGATGCCCCATGTCATTCGGTCCATAGATGGGACACATGTAGGTTTGGTACCACCACACGCACGGGAGGTGGTGTACCGCAATCGGAAGCACTACCACTCCATCAATGCCCTTGTGGTGTGTCTGTCCAATATGGTGATTTCACATGTCTGTGCTCGTTTCCCAGGATCAGCACACGATGCCTACATCATGAGGCGTAGCGGGATGCCTGATATGAGGATGCAGCTGCGCAACGAACGGGCATGTGTTGTTGGTGGGTACAGTCTGTCTGTCCTGTATTCTGTATAGCCGACCAGCACGACGGCTACACCAGTTCTAACGATGTCCATGTGCTTCCCATGTAGGGGACGCTGGCTATCCCAACATGCCTTGGCTGCTGACACCTCTCCGCAACCCCATCACGCCGGCCCAGCTCCGCTATAACACCGCCCATGGCCGGACAAGGCGAGTGATAGAGAGGACGTTTGGCATGCTGAAGAGCCGATTCCGGTGCCTCCACAAGACCGGCGGTGCACTCCCTTATGCCCCGGCGAAGGTCTGCAAGATCTTCATGGTCTGCTGCATGCTGCACAACATGGCAGTTGAAAGAGCTGTGCCACTCATCCTGAATCAACATGACGAGGACCATCCACCCGTGGAGGACGAAGGGCTTGGCAATGGGGCTAGTGATGTGGAGGATGTGGAGCCGCAAGAGGACATCCGGACTCGGCTCATACGCGACTTCTTTGCTTAGTGGTGAGTACCAGGGTCTGAGTGTGCACGCATTGGTCCCCGTGTGGCATGCGTTGTGATGTGTGTCTCCACCTGCATGTATGGCACGTGGGTCAGAGGTGTGTGTGGGTGTGTCACTGGAGTGATGGTGGCAGTGATGGTAGTATTTCCCCAGTCATAATTGTGACCTAGCATGTTGTCATCCATACATGTGTCGAGTAACTGCACATGCAAGTGGCTGTGCTTTTTGTGGCTGACTTCTTGTGTGTCTCTCTTCCCCAGGTACCTGCGCATGCCGTTTGCTGGTTGCATTGTTGTGGCACTGCTATTCCTCATGGATATGACATCGTGGGCTGACTCAGCATTACAGGCACGGACACGTTTGGAAGTCTCCATGGGGTAAGGGATGCATCTGGGGTGTATTGGGTGTGGTAGTTGTTCACGATGTGTGCACACTGGCCCGGTCGGGGTTTGGTTCCTCTGCAGACATGTGGCATCCCCATGGGACACGACATGCAGCTGGGTACACCTGAATAGATGGGCTGCCTGGTTGTCAGTCATCAGTGATGGGATAGTGGATTGTGATGATGGCATCAATGTGTGTGACACTGCCCTCGGACATATACGGTTGACATTGTCTTGACATGGCGTGGGACTTCCACATCAGCGGATGTATGGTGTATGGCAGGCTCTCCGTGAGCAGCTGTGGGTGTTTAGCTGTTAGCCGACGCTTGTGTGCCAGTTCCCTGGCTATCACGCATTTTTGCTGCAGAAGGGGGGTGCCAGTGTTGGAGCCACATGTTACTCCACATGATGTGTTCATGTGTACTTCGAGTTGCCTCTGCAATCCCAAAAACATGACTAATAAAGGTGTCCCTATGCCTCCAAGGTGCCTCTTCTCAGTCAATGCTGGTGTGTTGGCACGGTGCATCCTGCATGTCTGGCATGGTATTCCCTGATTGTGGCTATGTGTCAATGTTTCGAGTGGCAAGATGCAAGCTGTGTGTGTGTGCTGAGACTGTGTATTGGGCATGATGTCCATGACTGTGTGGGTATTGTGACATGTGCCATCCCCATGCATCCAACGTTGTCCATGACCCCATTCTCTGCATCCACCGGACTCAAGCTTGCAGGACATGGTTCTGCCACCTGTCTACACATACCTGGGTGCCCCCCAGGACACGGGCCAGGATCCCTGACCTCTGCGCATGACTGTTGCTGTACTCAATGTGTCTGTCAGCACGGTTGTTCGGCCACCCCCTCAGCTGGTTCTGACCATCACGGGTGTGTATGGTGCTCCATGTCTGTCTTGCCTAATAAACTGTGACCCATGTGTCCTGTGCCAGACTCAGGCCCCAGGGTGTGGGTGGTTGAAGTGAACAGATGACTCAGGCATGTTTAGACTGTACAAGACACATGTTAGGTAATAATGCTACCAGCAGGCATCTACTCTTAATAGTGTGATTTATTATTGGGGGGGGGGACAAAGTGAGGGGCTTTCCGGGATTAGGGAATCCAAAGTTCAGTAGGGGAGTTGGTGTCCTTGCCATTGGAAATCCTCAGAGTCCATGCCACAGTCTTTGTCAACATTGGTCAGCCAGTGACCAGCAGGGCCATGTGGCAGAGAATGTCTCTTGATGCTGTGATGCTGTTGCTCCAGTGGGCCAGGTGCCAGGCCAGGTGTCCTGGGAGATGGTGATGTAGCAGCCACCCTCACGGTCCTTTCCGTGGACGACCCGGCTTCCTGCGGGGAACCTCAGCAGCACGCCGTGACGACGTCTGGGATGCTCCGTCGGATGTTTCCTCCTCCTCCTCATGATCCCTCCCTGTGGGTGGTGATGTTCTCCGCCTTCTGGCACAGGGAGGGTCGGCCATGGTGTCGGCCATCCGACGGAGTTCAGCGTGAATCCCCTGGGACGCCGTCACTTGCTCAGCCTGTCTGTCCTCCATCCTCCGTTGGTGTAGCTGTAGACAGGCTATTAGCTCCGCATGTTGCTGGGCCTGCTGGACCTTGATCCCCTCGAGGACGGACACAACCTGGGCCATGCCCGTGGTGTCCTGCCGGTATGAGTCCAGGATGTTACGGACATGGGAAAATACCGGATCCCCAGCCAACTGGTCAGGCTCGCGCCTCCGCCGTCCTCCACTCCCACCACCCCTGCCCACTTGCGTCTGGCCTGCACTTGTGGGAACATCGGGTCTCCGGGACCCCTGAGGGGTGGCATTGGCGTTGTCGCCTGCCTCCTCCTGGGTGCCCGGGACACCGTGTCCCTCCTGGCGAGCCTGGCTGCATTGTGGTGTTGGGGCAGGGATCCTGGGTGTCTCCTGGGATGTGGCAGGAGTGGGGGTGGTGGTTGGCACGGTTGTACCTGACGCAGGTGCTGCAGGTGGTTGGACACCAGAGGGGCCAGGTCGGTCGGGGTCGTCCGCAGAGTGGTGAGAGTGGTCGCTGCCGGTGGGATCGGTCTCCTGCAGATCCGGGTCCTGTGAGTGTTCCCCCCCAGTGTTGGGGGGTGCAGCACGACGTTGACCTGTGTGTGAGAGAGGAAATGTTAATTTTGATCCATGCAACATCCATGTTTCATCCGTTACAAAGTTGGCACATTTCCTCTTGGAATTAGGATCTGTCTTGCATTCCACTCACAGTGCACTTGTGCATGGGTGTGTCCCTTGGGCACCAATTTGGCCCCTTTAACTATGTGTGGCACAGTCTTACTTGCTGCGTCAAGTGTGACTGCAGTCAGCAGTGGAGTGTGCATGTGTGGCGAGCCATGCATTTGCGCCTTCCTTGTAGCACTGTACATGTGCACATGGAGTGGATCCACACACTTATATGATGCAGGTGGCTGTCCTTGTGCTCGTGTACAGGTTGTGACATGGCCCTGCGTTTTGCCATGATGAAGAGGGGGGGTTCTGGCACTGGCCACCCTTGTCTACATGCACGCAGTCCACCTGCTGACGAGCAGACATTCCCACACACCAAAGGACTGATTTGCTCTCCCTGTGTCTCCCTCCTTCTCTGTCCCCCTCTCCCTCCCTCTCTGTCCCCCTCTCCCTCCCTCTGTGTGTCAGCCTCCTCCCTCTGTCCATCTTCCTGTGTCTCCCTCCCTCTCTGTCCCCCTCTCCCTCCCTCTCTGTCCCCCTCTCCCTCCCTCTGTGTGTCAGCCTCCTCCCTCTGTCCGTCTCCCTCCCTCTCAGTCCCCCTCTCCCTCCCTCTGTGTCCCCCTCTCCCTCCCTCCGTGTGTCACCCTCTGTCACCTTGGCCCAGATTCCTGGGCACACACTGTTAGCAGATCTTTGAGTGGCCCTTGGCCTGTTGATGTGAGTTTGTTTCTGATCTCCAGGCACCCATTTTGTCTGCTGTGTGTCTGTGCGCTGCTGCTGTGGTGGTGTGTGCTGCCACTCTTTCACAATGTTGGCTGTTCATTAGCTGCTATCATGTGCAAAACAGTGCCTTCACCCCCATGTGTTGATGCAAGGCGTCCGCCATTTGCTGGCAAGTCATTCCTGTGTTGGGACACAGTGTTTGTCTAGCTGTGACCTAGGCCATATGGGCAGAGGGCATTGTTGTCTGCTTTGGAGTCGCATTATGTGATTCTTGGTGCCCAGCCTCCCGCCATCCGGGTTACCGTGTCATGTGTTGTTGTCTTCTGTGGCCTGTGACTTGACATTGTCCAGCTGGGTGCATGGGGCATGGTGGCAGCAGTGGCATGTGCCTGCTCATGGAGTGTGGTTGAGTCA
Organism: Triturus cristatus; assembly: GCF_964204655.1. Classification (NCBI taxonomy): domain Eukaryota; kingdom Metazoa; phylum Chordata; class Amphibia; order Caudata; family Salamandridae; genus Triturus; species Triturus cristatus. The sequence continues at coordinate 905,405,179 of NC_140590.1, read as the reverse complement.
TGCGATGGCTTGTGGTGGTTGCGTGCCTGTTATTAATTTTGGTTGTGGTTGCAGTTCCCCCCATGTGAGGTGCGTTGTTTGTGTACTCACCCGGGTCTCGAAGTCCTTCTACTCCTTCAACTGCCTCCACCGGCAGTATGGCCATCACCCTCTCCTCCCAGGGATGGTACTGTACGGCTCTGCGGGAGGGCCCTCCTCCGGTGGCGTTGGCCTGGTCGTGTTCCTCCTGCCTCTTGGCTCTGACCCTCCTCCGCAGATCGTACCACCTGTTCTGGCAATCCTGCTTGGTCCTCCTGGTGTCCGCAACAGCATTCACAGCATCGACGATGGTCTGCCACATGGCTGTTTTGGCTGCCTGGCTGGTGCTTCTGACCAATGTTCCAAAGATCTGTGGCTCGACTCTGAGGATTTGATCAACAAGGACCTCCAACTCTCGGTGACTGAACTTTGGATTCTTGGTAGTGGGCATGGTGAGGGATGTGGGTGGGGATGGTGTGGGTGTGGGGTGTGTGTGGATGTTGGGGGGGGTGTGGATGGTTGTGTGTGTGTGTGAATGTGATGAGAGGGTGTTTGTGAGGGTGGTCGTGTGAAGGTGTGCAAGTGTAAGATGTGGTGTTGCTTGTAGTCTGGTTCTGTGGTGTCTGGCAGCAGTGAGTCTGTTGCAAAGGCTCATGGTTTGTGTGTGTGGGCCCTTTTCATTGGTCCATGGGTGGGTGTGGCAGTGTTTGAATTTTGGGTGGGTGTGTTATAAGGAGTGGTGGTGTATTGGGCCTCTGTTTGTTTTTGACAGTTGCAGGTCAGTGATTGTGTTATTTTAGTGGTTGTTGGCCATGTTTAGTGGCTGTGTGCCTTTCGAATGGTGTATTCTTGTGTTGTTTTGTTTTGTCCTTGTTGTGTACGTGCGTTTTGAGCGTGTGTACGGTGTGTACATGGGCCATTTGGTTGTACGATTATGTCCTTGTGTGTGGCTTTGTACGACTCGTACATGCGGTTGTGATGTTGGGGCATGGGGTGCGCTCCGTACTTAGGAGGTTGTGTTGGGGGTGCGCCAGGAACGTACTGGGGTGTAGGTACACGGGGGTATGACACGTACTGGGGTGGGGGTGGGGCTCGAACGTACTGGGGTGTACATAGACGGTGGTACGACACGTACTGGGGTGGGGGGTGTACATTGGCGGTGGTACGACACGTACTGGGGTGGGGGTGTGGCTCGAACGTACTGGGGTGTAGGTACACGGGGGGTACGACACGTACTGGGGTGGGGGTGCGACTGGAACGAACTGGGGTGTACATAGACGGTGGTACGACACGTACAGGGGTGGGGGGGTGTACATTGACGGTGGTACGACACGTACAGGGGTGGGGGGGTGTACATTGACGGTGGTACGACACGTACTGGGGTGGGGGTGCGACTGGAACGTACTGGGGTGTACATAGACGGTGGTACGACACGTACAGGGGTGGGGGGGTGTACATTGACGGTGGTACGACACGTACTGGGGTGGGGGTACGACTGGAACGTACTGGGGTGTGGGTAGACGGGGCTATGACACGTACTGGGTTGGGGGTGTGGCTCGAACGTACTGGGGTGTAGGTACACGGGGGGTGCGACACGTACTGGGGTGGGGGTGCGACTGGAACGTACTGGGGTGTACATAGACGGTGGTACGACACGTACAGGGGTGGGGGGGTGTACATTGACGGTGGTACGACACGTACTGGGGTGGGGGGGTGTACATTGGCGGTGGTACGACACGTACTGGGGTGGGGGTGTGGCTCGAACGTACTGGGGTGTAGGTACACGGGGGGTACGACACGTACTGGGGTGGGGGTGCGACTGGAACGTACTGGGGTGTACATAGACGGTGGTACGACACGTACAGGGGTGGGGGGGTGTACATTGACGGTGGTACGACACGTACAGGGGTGGGGGGGTGTACATTGACGGTGGTACGACACGTACTGGGGTGGGGGTGCGACTGGAACGTACTGGGGTGTACATAGACGGTGGTACGACACGTACTGGGGTGGGGGTATGACTGGAACGTACTGGGGTGTGGGTAGACGGGGCTATGACACGTACTGGGGTGGGGGTGTGGCTCGAACGTACTGGGGTGTAGGTACACGGGGGGTGCGACACGTACTGGGGTGGGGGTGCGACTGGAACGTACTGGGGTGTACATAGACGGTGGTACGACACGTACAGGGGTGGGGGGGTGTACATTGACGGTGGTACGACACGTACTGGGGTGGGGGGGTGTACATTGGCAGTGGTACGACACGTACTGGGGTGGGGGTGTGGCTCGAACGTACTGGGGTGTAGGTACACGGGGGGTACGACACGTACTGGGGTGGGGGTGCGACTGGAACGTACTGGGGTGTACATAGACGGTGGTACGACACGTACAGGGGTGGGGGGGTGTACATTGACGGTGGTACGACATGTACAGGGGTGGGGGGGTGTACATTGACGGTGATACGACACGTACTGGGGTGGGGGTGCGACTGGAACGTACTGGGGTGTACATAGACGGTGGTACGACACGTACAGGGGTGGGGGGGTGTACATTGACGGTGGTACGACACGTACTGGGGTGGGGGTACGACTGGATCGTACTGGGGTGTGGGTAGACGGGGCTATGACACGTACTGGGGGTGTGGCTCGAACGTACTGGGGTGTAGGTACACGGGGGGTGCGACACGTACTGGGGTGGGGGTGCGACTGGAACGTACTGGGGTGTACATAGACGGTGGTACGACACGTACAGGGGTGGGGGGGTGTACATTGACGGTGGTACGACACGTACTGGGGTGGGGGTACGACTGGAACGTACTGGGGTGTACCTAGACGGGTGGGGGTATACATATACGGGGGGTACGTGTCGGACGTACGGGGGCTGGGGGGAGTGTTGGGCGCGTATGCGGGCACATGTCTCCATGGTTGCTATGGGTGTTCGGTGCGGACGGTGTTTTTTCCATACGGTTGTACGCTCGGACGCACGGGATGGATCGTGATTCCTCGGTCGGACTTGGATTTTTACGTTTGTAAGGTAAATCGTCCGAGGACGTGTCGGACACATTTTCCGACCCGAGGACGTGTGGGGAATGATTCCCAGTGCGGTTCGTATGGACTTTTTACCATGCGAATCGTGATTGCCAGTTCGTACGGCACTTGTACGATTCGTACGGTAATAAGACCCGATACGAGTCGCACGGGGGAATTTTTTACCGGATCGTGATCGGCACCTTGTGTTTATGGGGCTTTTCTTATTATTTACTGTTGATATTTACAATACTTATGTGAATAGTTTTGTCTTTGTTGTTTAGGATAGGTTCTATACTTGTGTTTATTTTTAATTATTTTGCAGATAGGTTTAGCTGTTTAAATATGGAACAAAAATCCATGTTATTAATTTTTTGACAAATATGTATTGTATGTATTTGAGCATTTTGTTTTAGTTCAATATTTGGTCATTTTAAACTATTACAGTTGTACTTTAGTCACTGTCTAGCTGCAGTTCTGAGATAAATACCTGAAGAGGTTATATTTGTCGTTATGGTCTCTAATCACAGTACATCACCTGTCCTGAGGTGAGTATAAGGTGGAGTTAGAATAATATTTATTGTCCAGCACCTGCCCTGAGGTAATTGCTTGGTGGATTTGGAATATTTATTTTGCCCCTTAGTCAATGTCCAGCACCTGCCCTGAGGTAAGTACTTGTGCAGTTAGATTAGTAATTTGTACCTTAGTTAATGTACAGCACCCGCCCTGAGGTAATTACTTTGTGGAGTTAGAATTGTAATTTTGCCCCGTAGTCAATGTCCAGCAAAGTGTAGTATTTTGTTAAATTTGAAAGACAATATTTTATCAAGTTGAAAATTATTGGATGTAAAATAATTTTAAATATACAAACCCAGAATGTTTTTGCTGGGTCAACTTTTTAAATGTTTATGGTTAAATCTGTAAATTTAGCAAAATCAAAATTAATAGCAGAGTCATATAAGTAGGCAGTGCAAATATTAGCATTTCAATGTAAAAGTTTTACTTACTTGGACAGGTAGATGTTTTAGATTGTGCTAGTCACGTCTCTATTCAGTAATATTTTCTCTGTGCTCTCAAACATAATCACTGTAGTAGTGGGAGTGAAATGGTAGGTGTTTTTTTTATACTTGTATGGTGTGGTAGACAAAAATTGAAACAAAAATATGTGTTGGAATGTTCGTTTTTCACTGAATTTTACTGTGCATATGCTGTTTATTATTATTTTGTTCATTGTTTTGGAAGATATTAGTTTGAATATTTGTTGTTATTTTTAGAAATTCTTTTTATTTTTTTATGTTTTGTGAATTAAAGTAATTCTCTGTATTTGCTATAACGTCGAGTTGTAACGGTATGCATGCTAATATACTTTGGGATAATGGTATGCGTGGTAATGACCCTTTTAATAATGCACTACCGATATGCGTGGTAGTGGAAATTTGAATTGTAGTAGTTAGCGTGTTGCAAACACACGGTGGGTAAAGGCACTCTTTGTTCCATCATACATTGGGCACACAGATATTTTCTGAAGCTATGGGGCCCATTAGGATGTAGGGCGGATCGCCACCGCCCGCATGGCGGTGGCGATCTGCCCTACATCTTTCCCCGCCCGCCACCCATTTCCCCCCGCCATATTAGTATGGTGGGGGGACTGCGGTGGACGGGAAGACCGTCCACCGCTTTTCCGCCCGGTCGATGAGTCGACCGGGCGGAAAAGGGTTTAATATGGTGGCGGTGCCTATTAGACACCGCCATCCATATCAGGATGCAAGCGGGTGCAGCCTTTCCGTGGCGGCAACGCTGCCACGGAAAGGCACGCAGACTTTGAATTTGGGGGCCCATTGCAGGCAACACCAGGATGTTGGGGTGGTGGGGGGGAACATGGGGGGTACCTATGGTACCCCCCTGCATGTGCATGCACAACATGGCAGGCACCGAGGGGTGCCTGCCACGTTGTGCATGCACATGCTCAACATGCATTTCTGACATTGCGGAGGGTGCAGCTGAAAGCACCGCCCACTGCAATGTCAGGAATGAGGGATGCGCCCACCAGTATGGCGGGGGCATCCTAATGCCCAATGCGGGACTGCCGCATGCATAGCGGGCGGTCCCATTTCCTGGGCCTATGGCAGGCGGACAAAGTCCGCCCGCCATACTAATGAGCCCCTATGTTTGTGGATATCATTCTGACCTCCTATTGTCTCAACCTGATGTATGCTTGTTGGATCTGGTCCTCTCTGCAGGGTCACCCCCAAACATCGCACCTCTTACTGCTGAATTTCTTTTTGTTGGCTTTAGGACTCTCTCTGCACTTTACTCCTGCTAACCAGGGCTAATATGCTTGTACTTTCTCCCCTAAAACATGGTAAATCTGGCCTACACCTAAATAGCACGATAAATCTACTTGTAAGTCCATCGTAAATTGTACTACAACCTGAGCCTGTAAATTAAATGCTACTATTCGACCTGAAGCAAACATTGTGCCCCCGTAAAGTAGCACTTTAAAACATGTCTCAGGCTTGCCACTGCACACTGTAGTCGTGTTTTAAATTATCATTTCAACTTGCAAAATACATATTTTGCAGGCATGAACGTCCCTTTCTAATACTTTATATATCACCCCTGAGTTAAGCCCTAAAGGTTCATAGTGCAGGGTGCATTGTATTTTAAATGTAGGACATGTGTACTTAAGTTTTACATGTCTTGGAAGTGATAAACTTCTAAAGTTGTTTTTCATTGCTGTAAAGCACTGGGTTACTTTATTACATTTAATAAGTCCTAAATTCAGTGATATATTGTTTATACTCAAATGGAATGGAATTTAAAATCCTCTTTAATGGTTGTGTCAGATTTTAAATTACAATTTAAAAAAATGCTACACTTACAAAGTTGCAATTTTCTTATCCCAATCAACTGTGCTTCTGCCAGTGTCCTTGGGCACATGACTGTGACTTCTATAGGGATTTCTGTATTGCTTTTAGACAGTGAGACAAAAAGAGGCTTATGTGTACAGTGGGTGAGCCACCCTGGCAGGATGCCCAGCCCCATTTGCACGTCAAAGGCCTTTGCGTACCACTCACACAGAGGCACCTGACCCTGGGCCTGTCCTGTTTTTTGCCCCTGTTTGAGACTTAACCAGGGAAAGAGCTTTGAGGAACCACTGTTCAAAGTAGGTCAGGGAATCCCCCACACAGAGGCTGGCACCAGGTATAAAGATTGGACCTCCAAAGCCACTCATCAGAACACTCCTGAACCTGTGGAAAATTAAAAAGAAGGACTGCCCTGCTGCCAGAGGACCGCTGTGTTGCTTGAAGGACTACCTTGCTGTGTGATGAAGGAGGTTTTGACCTACTTGCCTTAATCCCAGGCTACCAAGAATGACTCCAAGGGTTAATTGGTTGACATCCTGTGTGAGCTACAGAGACACAACAAACTTTCTTAGACCTCCATGCAACTGCCCAGCTGGTCAGCTGCAACTGAACCTGCCTAAATCTCGTCTGGAGTGAATGCTACTCCCAAAAAGTGTACCCTTGGTTGGCATCAGTGAAAACTTCTCCACAAGAAAAGGGTGTCTTTGCGAAAGAGCACGTTATTGCTAAAAGCCTGCTGCCTATGATGATCACCGATGCGAAAGTTCCAGTGAAACCTGCTCTTCACATCATCATTGATTGTCCACTATGACCTGCAATATGAAGCTCCAGTAACAACCAGCACTTGGTGCCACAGCTACGACCATACACGAAGCTCATCCTGCTCTTTGCACCAAAAGCCACCTCATCCAATGTGAACAGAACCATTGAGACCAGACTTGAGAAGGTAACTCTTCAGTGGGACTAACCTGGTCCCTGTGCCCGACCCACGCTCCATTGCGGTGGACACGAAAGTATGACTTTACCGTGGTCTAATGCGACCATATAACCATGAGTGGTGCTTTCAGTTTCCTAGCGCTATTTTCACTAGAAAACGTTAAAATTCAATTTCTTCATTTCTACTGATTGGATTTGTCATTCTAGTCTCATTTTGTTTAATAAAATGCACTGTTTTTCTAAATTGGTTTAGAATTTTTCTTGGTTTGTGTTTTCACTTTGTTACTGTTTGTGTGCTGCATAAGTACTCTACACATTGCCTCAAAGTTAGGCCTGACTCTTTTTGGTGCAAGCTACTAGAGGATGAAGCACAGTTTAATTTAGTGATTTTTGTGATTCACCTGGGCAATGATTGTGGTTGTTGCTCGAGTGGGGCCACCTCAACAAATAATCCGTTTTCCTAGAGTGTTGTATGACATTGTTGGAACAGGTGTTTTAAGAAGTCTGTGTCAGTGTGGCTTGTTCTCCTAAATTGCTGTTGTGGTGCATTGTTAAGATCAAGAAGGTAGCCAGCTAGAAGGATGCCTCAATCTGGACGGAAGCAAGGGTGGAGTAAATGGGAGACGTATACTGCCCAGCATCCGAACACAGCAATTTATTGTGTATGAATTGTTGCTTAGGCTAGCCAAACTAATTGAGGTTGCAAGTTAGCTGAATGCACCATTCATAGAGTACTACACTGTTTGTCCTGGGATATGGGAGGAAATTAGTCACACATTTACATGGGATTATCAGGGAAACTTTTAGGCATAACTTGAAATAATGGAGGCCAAATGAGAAACTAATGTGGGGTCATAATTTTTGGATCAGGAATGGCATCTAGCTTTCTGGTATATGCTATTTCAAGAAAGCATGTTCAAATATATAAACTTTCTACATACACTAGACATATCTCAATCCTCCCTGCCTACACAAAATGTACTGTAGTGTCTCACTGACTAGCTTTGAGTGCATGCCATGGTAATAGTATTTTATCGTATGGCATGAGAAAATGATCACAGATTGATGTCCCTCACTATCGAACACCAATTATGCAACTCTAAGACATTCCTTTTGGGGTTGATGTCGAGACCTAACAATGGGTAATCCAATTGTAAGCTTGTGGACCTGGGGTTCTTGTAGATCAAAAGAGTAACATTAATGAATGAGATCTCTTTTTCGAAGCCCAATGTCATTGCCTTCAACTCTGAGCTGCTGTAATGGGTGACAGTTAAATGCAAAGACTGCAAGGCATGAGGGAGTGCTGGGTCTTGGCCATCTACAGTTAGGGCACTCTTTGCTGTTTGGTACTCACTCCAAGATCTGATGTCAAATCACCCTGACCTGACTGATTTTGATTTGTGACCCTTGTTTATTGTTGGCATGTTACATACCAAAGAAATTGGTTAGCCAGCGTGTGATTCCCCCATATTTTCTGTGATGTGCAGTTGATATTCCCCATATAATAGCAGAGACTGAGTAACTTTCTCTAATACCATAAAAATGGTTTTCCTTATATTTTTGTTATTGGCCGGTGTAATAGGTTTATTTGTAATGTTGTGCCCTATGAGCATTTACCAGGTCTGCCTAGATTTGAAATATGTCTTATAAATTTGAAGACGCTTACTGATTTCTGCAAATTGATTAACATCCTATTGTGTAGTATTATTAACTATGTCTCCGTTTTTATTTAAAAAACAATAAAAATTAACATTGAACAAGCAAAAAGGATGTGTAATGCCTGTCTGCCAAATCGGTGGCTGCATTTCTTTTCCACTGGAATCCAATGTAATTGGCGGAAGTAGATGGAAACGGAGTACAGTAATTTGAGATTGAAAATGGATCTTAACTAGCGTATTTTGTATTTTTCTGGAGGCAACCTGACACATTTGGCGAGCACCCACCTAGATAGTCATGGTTATGATTGTAGAAAATCGTTTTCAACCATGATCTTGTGGGAGAAGGAGAGGAATGGCATTATGTGTTTTAATACACCAAAATGGTGTAAACAGGATTTGGTAATGTTCCAAATATGTTTTTCCAGCTTCCATATAGTTGATCAAGACTCCGATTTTCCAAACGGGGGCTTGGCAGGAGCAGTCTCCCAGTTGGGAGGGCCATAAGGAGTCTTCTACGAAATGTATATGATTGAAGATTGCTAAGAACGTCTGGGCATTCTCAAAGATGGTTTGCTAAAAAGGTATTGCATGCTTACAGCTATCACCTTCCCCGTCTCTGAACATCGTTGACGTGTGAGGAATTGTCCAGACATCAACTGACCCAAGACTATGCTTCCTTCCAGCACTGGAGACACACACAAGACCATAGCAGCTGATGGCATTCTGAGCTTCTGCTTCTCAGAAGCATTTTTGGGACATTCTCATCAAAATCTCTTTGGAGCTCCAGGCACCTGAGACAGGTGTCCACAAGACCTCACCAAATGATTTTGGAGGACTAGTTTGGGGAGTGGCTACATACTGCACCAGCCGATCCGCGTTTCTGGCTGGGCTGCCTCTGCCTCCCGTGGTCCCCAGCAAAACATTGAAACCACCGCTGAGTAACTCGCACAGTGCACAACACGTGACCTTACACATTGTATCTTAAATGAAATCACCAATGGTATCACAGGTTATATCACCATAGACATCAACATGGAAGAGCCTTGTAGTAATTGTCCACAGAGTCATTCTACAGACTTAAAAACTTGCTCTACAGCACAGTTGTCCAATAATTGTTTTTCTGTTCCTAATAGCAGAAACATCTAATAACTCGTTTAAGCATTAAGTATTTGGTTTTCTAATAAATTATGCTAAATTATTTTCTGCAAACTGGACTTAATTATCTGTTTCCTGTCATGTAGGTGGCGTGCGTGCGGCGGGCACTGCTTTTCTTTTATACTTTATTGCTACGTGACTGCCAGAGAGCATTTTCTGGTGTCTGATGAAGCTCAGCAGGCAACGTGAGACTTCCTCGTAATATCTATCTGGAAATTAAGCAAGGGTGCAAGTTACCTACTGTTGTACGGGCACAGCTGGAAGCCCTGCACCTGTTGTCACCCGTGCTTTCCAACCAGAGGGAAGGTTGCCTTTATGGGAAAAGCCATCCTTCACAGTGGAATGACATCCCCGTGCATGTGTTTTTGATGCAACTGAAGATTTGTCATGCTGTGGGAAAAGCATTTAGTCTACCTGCACCATATGGGTACTTGAGATTTAACAAACTTATTTTTAATTTCTGTACATTTTCTGTTTTGTATTTAGTTCGTTGTAGACAGTAACTGCTTTTCAATAAACAAGTGAAAAAGCTCATGATTAGGGCTATCTCTCAAACGTTTTGATGAAGCGTGTAGGACTATGTTCACACAACTGGGTGAAAGTGTTACACGTCCTATCTTGTCATGCCCTTAAGTGCACATCATTTACGCACACCTTTATAAGGGTCAAGTGCAGGTGATCAAAGTCTGCTCCGTAAAAGGAGGTGAAGTGGTGGATGGTGTAAGGAGCATCTCCATTATTGATTCTTAGTGCATTTACCAGTCACTCTAGAGAAGCTGAAACGTGTGGTAAAAAATAGGTGGCAGCTGGTAGATTATAAAGAGATAAGGCATGGGTTACTGAACTAGGTGCTATGTCGGGTTGCATGACAGAGGCACGCATGGCTAAACCACACGTGCCCCTACTACGCTGCCTTAACAACAATGCATTCCTTTACCATGCATGCCTTTACCACATGCCTGCCGTGAGCCCTAAAAACGACCCCGACCCCCACCCTGAGCCCTAAAAACGTCCACCACCCGACCCTTAAGAGTTTCCCCTACCAGTCTGAGCCCTAAAAACTACCCTGACCCCCCTGAGCCCTAAAAACTACTCTGACCCCACCCTGAGCCCTAAAAGCAATCCAAACCCTCCAAGCTCTAAAAACAATCCTGTCCCCAGCCCGGAAAACAACCTAGACCCCCCAACTCTGAGCCCTAAAAACTACCCCAACCTTAAAACCTACCCACACCCAAAAACACAGCCCAACCCCACTTACCAGTCCACATCCCCACCCGATCCTTCCTATTCCTGTGACCTCACATCTCAGCATCTAGACCACACATTGCCTTGACCACGCATATACACGGCTAAGGCATATGCCTGGTTAAGGCAAGTGTGGCTCCGCTTGCGAGAAAATGGCATGCATGGCTCAGCCCGCTTGTTAAGGCCGTTTCCCGCTATGATGTGCCACTCAGACTAGGTGCTTTCTACTGTCACTCAGAAACGGAGGGGTCAGCAGTGCCAGTGGTGCAGTCAGCTGGATAATGACAAACTTGCTTCTATTAACCTAGATCTAACTACATCCAGTTGTGTTTGAACACAAAGGCCAATAAATTACTCCTCCAAATACTCTCTCAACCACTGAAATTTCTTTATACTTTCTATTGCCCCACACCTTGCCTTCCAAAACCATTGATGTCACTCTATTGATATAAACAAATCCAAAGCTGACTAAGTTATATAATCACCCGAAAACGACTTGAGACAGAGTGAGATTCAGTCAGAGCTATGTTACATTGTTACTTTACATACATGACTGTTACCTCTTGGTTTGTGTGTGTGTGTGGGGGGGGGGTGTTATGAAGGGCGGCCCGGTATGTTACTGCGAGATATCTCGGGCTCGGACACCAGGGCTCAGTGCAGGTCGGTAAGCCATGCTCGGTAGGAGGAGCTGTGTGGGATTTCTAGGACATTGCTAGTCTTCGTTTAGCTAGTACCAGTGCGAGATCTAGGAATTTGTTTAGGGTTTTGCGTTTAGCTGAGCGTGAGGTGATACCCGTTTATCTATTAGCTGTTAATGTACCTGAAACCAACTTAACACATCCAAATGTCAGTATCCCTGTGAGTGTGCAACATTCAAATGAATATGACTTCTAAATCAATATAATCCAAGCTAGTTCAGAAAGTATAAATAGATTATGGTAATTTTCACATAACCATGCATTTATTTATTTCCGGCCTGACTAACAAACTTAAATGCCATACCCCATAACTGTGTGGAAAGCAAAGCAATGTTGATTTTTGCATGGCGATTGCTTTATAGGTGGAACTTAAGGATATTAAATCGAGAAATGCTCTATGGCTCATTAAAAGACTCTAGATATGTTACCCACTGCAGTATCACCCGAAAATCATGACACCAAAAGGATGTCCGCCCACATGCTGCTTTGAAGAAGTACAGTGATTTTGCTGTTTTTATATGTAAATGCACCAGCATCTTTCCAGTGAAAAGTGCCATTTCAAACCACTCTTTCAGCCAGTGTACAGGATAGAGGTCTACTTCACGACAGCTTTTCACAACTAATTAGCAATATGCAAACACCTTGCATGATAAGGCCACCTAGAAAGCTGTTTGCTTGTGTGTTTTACTAGACATTGACACCCAGAAAGCAAGAACTATGATGGAGGCATGAAGCACGCTGGATGGGCTGAAGTGTCATCTTGGATTTTAAACCGCTGTATACACAAGCTCCAAAGAGATTGTCATTGAAAATCTTTGTCCAATAGAATGGAATTTAGTTTGCACTTCCATACAATCACACTCTTCCCTCACAAATAAAAGCATATTTCAAGTTTACCCCTCAAGTGCAGAATGTAGAAATTGGTGATCAACTTCTATGACCCCACTTAGTAAATCGTAACTCGAAACAGAGGTTTTAGTACTGCTTTCCAGGGTATTTTCCCCTGCCAAACTTAACATATTGAGGCTCTAAAATGAAATAAATCCTGGCTCTTAATGGATAATTCTTATTCTTCTCCTAATCTTCTCTTCATACTTCCCAGTTCCTTACATCTTTGTCAGCAGCAAACCCACAGATTTGGGTGTTGAAATGATGTGGTAGAGTAACAGTAGAACAGAACAGTGTCACTTTTAAGTTAACACTCATCTGTGATTCCTAATGGAATTATTGTGAAGAAATGCATAAAATGAAGAGGATTGATAATAGAAAGAAAAATATATTGGCATTGTGAAAATTACAAAGTTCACTTGACAAAATGGTTAATGGTTATTCTCGGAACAGAACAGTAGAAGTGGGTGACTAGGAGAAGGGTATGCACTCTAACCTAGTAATAATACCACAATCACTAATAGGGCCCGAGCAGTCAGGCTTAATTTAGGAAATAGGAAAGTGTAAAGCATTTAAAACCAACAAAACAGTAAATAAGTAAAAGACACAACACAATAAAAATACAACATCAATTTACAAAAATAGTAAAAACAAATGTATCTTTTAAATAACACCAACATGAAAAATATCCACTGTAGGAAACTAGAGATATGAATTTCTTAAGATTGCATTATAAACTTCATAGGGTCCAAAAGCCTAAAGCACCACTCACGACCACTAACTAGGGCGTGCGCTACCACAAAAACATCATAGAGCCTGATCGGTAGTTTGGCAGACAGGTTACTCCATCACAATGGTGATGGATGTCCCGTCATCCGCAACATAAATCCCATGGGATATAATGGGATTTATATTTCGGCGAAGAGGATATCCATCACCATTGTGACGGAGTAACCCGTCCGTCAAAATCTATATCAGTCCAAAAGTTCAGATCAATCACAATTGACTGCAGACTGGCTAAGCTGTGGGCTAGGTCCCTGTCAACCTTTTACCTTCACACTTGAAATTTTCTTGGTTCTACTGTCTAGTCGTCGGGTACTCAAGCTGGTTGAATCCTTTTCGATGACAGTGGCCTGCTGCAGCTAGGCAGCTCGGTGAAAAAGCAGGAGTCGGGTCCTTGATGGCGAGGAGAACATGGAGCAGACAAAGTCAGAGGTCATGGCCAGGGAAGGCATCTATGGTGGCTTGCTTCTCCAGGTAGGTCCCGGTCTTCATTTTTACTTTCAGGTGTAGAACGTTTTCTGGAGAATTTTAGTGAGAAAAACCTGCATGGTCAGTCCCACCAATGAGTCCAAGTCAGTGGCTTTACTCTCAACATTGAGCCGATCTTCTCCTGGAGCTTTGTACATAACTTTGCAGAAAGTCTCTACGTTTCCAGATATTCATGTTTCTTGGTTCCTTTGGGGGAGATAAGTGTCCTCTAGCACTGGCCAAGCGTTCAGAGGCTCTGGATTGCCTCTGGGGGCCAGGACTCAATCTTCTGCAATGCACTTGAGCAGTCTGGACAAATCCAGGTGCAACTGGTCAGCTGGGGTATGCTCTCTTTGGTTTGGCAGGTGATTTCTTCAGCTTGCTGGTTAGGGAGTCCAGTCCTTTCCTTTAATAGTCAGTCACAGTCCTTTCTTTTGGGAGCCTTGTGAGTGAGGCAATTGAAATCTTTTAGAGTGTAGTTCTCTCTTTGGTGCAGTCCAAGGGTCCAGCAGGGCAGTCCTCTTGTCCTCTTCTTTTCTAGGCAGTGATCTGGTGAGCTTTGCATATCTGCTTTATATGTCCTCCTTCTCTGGGCTGGAGAGAAGGGAGTCCCCTAACCAATAGGAATTGAGATACCTTCATGTGAAGTGTGGCAAACGTCCAGCTCAGAATGCAACATTCTCCTAAAAATCAAAATGGGGAGAATCTCTCTTTGGAGCGTGTGTCTATGTAACCCAACCCACTGGTGTGGCTAGTAACTGACTATATTCCCCTTCCAGCCCCGTTCCTAATCTAATTAGCAGGGATCCCACTTGGCTAGGGATCAAGGAAGTAAGGGTGGTCTGGGTCCTGTTGCATCTATTTTTTGTAGAGGCTCCTTCCTGCCTTTGAAGTCCAGCTTATCTACCAAGCAGCCTTCCTATCTATGGTACCTCTAGGAAGGAGATCTCCTCCCGCCAAATGGCTGTATTTATGCAGGCCTAGGCCTCTTCACATCTACTTGGGGTGCAGCTTGGTTCAGGCTGTCAAAGGCTGACCAATCAGAGGAGGCTACTAAAGGGCATATTTAGGGACCTTGAGGACAATAAGTTCTAAAACTACTTTCCTGCAACATTTTTATGAACTCCAACCTTGGCAAGTTGTTAGATTTAATGGAACCATTAATGTAATACTTTGATATTTCTAGCCAGCTCCAATCCAAAGTTAGACTTTATTAAATGTAAAAAAAGCCTCCCCATGTTAGTCTATGGGGCTAGCACCACCACCATAGGGAAAACATCTTTGGCAGTTTTTTATATATTCTCCCTGGTTTTCATAACTATGTTCCCTACCCCCTGGGAACACCTAGAGCAGACAAGTAATATAAAGGTAGTTTTGGATTTTAGAAGAGCTTTTAATTCCAAAGTCGAATTTAGACACAGGTTGTTTTTTTATACCAGATGGCAAGCCAGGTTTGGCTTTAGAATGACATCAGACACACAGCAGTGTACACTTGACTTAAGTGCATTATTTCCATCTGGGGTCTCTAAACTTACATGTAATTAAAATTATACCAATCAGCATATGCCTTCACTGAATGGAACAGTGGGCCTGGTTAGCAGAGTCTAGTTTACTTTCAGAGCCAGTAATCACCTGCATCATTCCACAATGGGGGAGGGCAGTGATCAGGGCAAAAAGGATGTCTTACCTACATGACCTAGAAGTATTGTTATAAGTGAGTATTGCATTGTAAGAATTGTTATAGGTATACATAGTTATTATGACAAAGGTTTCATCAAGACCTTATACATTTTTGCTTCAGTAATTCAACATGAGGGTTAGGTTGAAATTGAACACGGAGAAACAGCTTAGGTGCAGAGCAGCTCTCCAGTTTTTCCCTATTGCCCAATGAACAAGAATAAATAGTTCAGAAACGATTAATCCACCTGCATTGTATGCAAAGCAAATCAATACTCCGACAGCCTTTTGGAAAAAAAATACATTTCTCTCTGGGTATATTCTGATTACGATTTCTGAGATAACTTTTATTTGCTTTCCAAGTTCCCCAAACTCCCATCGAAATGCTCAAGTACCCAATTAATCATTTAGTAACCCAAAACAAACTAATTGCCAATTCAAACATGGTTGTGCTTTAATTGCACAGTAGTTGCATTCTAATTATGGGCAATTAGTATGTATTGTTACTGAAAATAGGTTTGCCCATAGAATGTAGTGGTGATAAAAGCTGCAGAAATTGATGCATACTAACTATTATCTTTTCAGATGTTTCTTCATCAAAACACTTTCTTGCTCGTATAAACACTGATTGTTTAAATTCAGTTTACAGCGTTTTCAAGTCATACAGTTATATCCTGTTTATCAGAAAACTAATAGATTTCATTCCACTGAGGTAGATCTAATCGTGTGTAATTTGATTGGTGCATTCTCATATACCTAAACCTTTCTTAGCACTATTCGAAACATAATTTTCCGACTTGCCTTCTGCATTTTCAGAAATACATTCAAAGCATTGTAATATCTTAGTGTGGAGTGGCACTTTTCGTGTAAAAATTAATATTAATAAATCACAAATATCTTTAACATTTCGTGCTTCTATTTTGTAAAGGAACGCTTTACAGGAATATTGCGATCACATTGTGTGCATGTCAAGATTTTGCTATTCGTCATTACTCTTTTATTTGTGATGTTATAACCAAGTCATTCTCCAAAAAGAGCATGCAAATCATATCATGGATATTATTAATGTGGGCTGTGGTGTGTTTGGATTGCTTTACCTTTTTAATGGCTTTATGAAAAAAATGTCATTGGTGCAAACTCATCATGCTATTTATCCATGTCACAAATATTCCTGAAAACATCATGCTCTCAGCCTTTCCTTTATTTCCAGGCTTTTGTAGGTTGTTCTCCTCACTCTGGCGGGTTTCTGGAAAACCTAACTAAGACTAAAGGCTTGTTTACAAGTATAGGTGTTATTTGTCGCACCTTGTAAACAACAATCCTAAAGGGCTCGTTATTGGGTGGGATAAATGGATCCTATTATGAGTTTCTGAGGAATAAGATGCAGATGTTGGTGCTTAATGCACCAAAATACACATGATACGGTAAATACTGTATGCGTTTCCCCTATTAAATTTCAGCAGGTTTGACCTGCCGAAATTTAACGAAGGTTGAGATATTTAATGCATCTGATAATTATCGGATGCATTTAAAACTTTCATACTCATAATTACAACCCATGTGTAAACATGATTTTCCCATGGTTTGTAACATTGCAAGGAACTCATAATCAGGATCAAAGTTAGTTATTAGCATTGGGTCGTTTTATTCCATCAATTTCAGATCATCTATACCATTTAAAATGAGGATCCCGCACATGCAAATTAATCTAGGGCTCATAACTTAATGTACAGTGAAGTCCAAACTGTTTCCATAGTCACGCTAAATTAGAAATCAAATATTCACACGCGTGTTTCTCCCTATTGGGATTTTCACCATTGTTGAGCCTCATCAGAGAGGTGCAGCTTGAGTTGCTATGGCAAACCCAGGTCTGGATCTAAGAATCTGTATAACTATGCCCTAAAATCAGACCATGTAACAACCCAGAAATAAATAGAGACAAAGGACCCCCTGTATCAATCAATCAATCAATCAAACATTTGTAGAGCACACTAAATACCCGTGAGGGTCTCAAGGCGCTGGGGGGGGGGGCGCTACCGATCGAACAGCCAGGTCTTGAGTAGCCTCCTGAAGGTCAGCAGGTCTTGGGTCTGTCATAGGCTCAGTGGGAGGGTGTTCCAGGTCTTGGCAGCGAGGTGGGAGAAGGATCTCCCGCCAGTGGTTGTTCTTTGGATGCACGGGATGGTGGCGAGTGCGAGGTCGGCGCAGTGGAGCTGGCGGTTGGGGATGTAGAAGGAAAGTCGTCTGTTGAGGTAGGCTGGGCCGGTCTTGTGGAGTACCTTGTGTGCGTGGATAAGGAGCTTGAAGGATATCCTCTTGTTGACGGGCAGCCAGTGCAGGTTTCTCAGGTGGGGGGTGATGTGGCCGTGGCGTGGTATGTTGAGGATCAGTCGTGCCAAGGCATATTGGATGCGTTGCAGTCGTTTGGTGAGCTTAGTCGGGGGTCCCATGTAGAGGGCATTTCCATAGTCGAGTCTGCTGCTGACGAGGGCCTGGGTGACTGTTCTTCTTGTATCTGTCGGGATCCACCTGTAGATCTTGCGGAGCATGCGGAGAGTGTTGAAGCAGGAGGAGGAGACGGCGTTGACTTGCTTGGTCATGGAGAACGCTGAGTCGAGAATGATTCCCAGGTTGCGTGCGTGGTTGGTGGGTGTCAGGGCTGCCCCCAGTGCCGGCGGCCACCAGGAGTCGTCCCAGGTGGAAGGGTTGGAGCCGAGGATGAGGACCTTTGTTTTGTCCATGTTCAGCCGGCTGATCTTCATCCAGTCAGCGACGGCCTTCATTCCTACGTGGAGGATGGCTTTGGTGGTGATGGGGTCCTGGGTGAGGGAGAGGATCAGTTGAGTGTCGTCGGCATAGGAGATTATGTTGAAGCCGTGCTGTCGGGCGACGTTTGCGAGCGGGGCCATGTAAATATTGAACAGTATTGGGCTGAGGGAGAATCCCTAGGGTACGCCGCAGATGATCTCGGAGGCTTCGGATCGGAATAGGGGAGGCGGACGCTCTGGGTTCTGCCGGAGAGGAAGGAGGTGGTCCATTTCAGGGCTTTGTCTCGGATCCCTATGGCATGGAGGCGTGCGCGTAGTGTGCGGTGGCAGACGGTGTCGAAGGCGGCAGAGAGGTCCAGGAGGATGAGGGCTGCGGTCTCACCGTTGTCCAGCAGGGTCCTGATGTCATCGGTGATATGGTTGCTGCGGAACCCTGACTGGGAAGGGTCCAGGATTCTGTTTTCTTCGAGGTATCGGCTTAGCTGTCTGTTGACGAACTTCTCGATGACCTTGACCGGGAACGGGAACAGAGAGATGGGCGGGAAGTTCTTGAGGTCTCTAGGGTCTGTCTTGGGTTTTTAGAGTAGGGCGTTGATCTCGGTGTGTTTCCAGCTCTCTGGGAAGGTCGCCGTCTCGAGGGAGAGATTGATGACATTGCGCAGGTGGGTTGCGATGGAGCTGCTGGCTTTGTTGAAGATGTGGTGTGGGAATAGGTCTGACGGGGAGCCGGAGTGGATTGTGCTCATGGTCTTGATGGTGTCATCGATGCTCATTCTGATCCAGGCTTGCAGGGGGTCGGGGTCGATGGTGTGCAGAGAGTCTGTTGTTTTGCTGTCTGTTGGGGCTGTCTGGGTGTTGAGGCTGTCGTGGATGTCTGCTATCTTGCGGTGGAAAAAAGTATCGCACAGGGCTTGCGATGGCGGGATGTCGTTGGTGTTGGAGCTGGGGTTGGAGAGTTCCTTCATGATGTTGAAGAGCTCCTTGCTATTGTGTGCATTGTTGTTGAGGCGGTCTTTGAAGGAGGTCCTCTTGGCAGTCCTGATGAGGTGATGGTGGTTGCGGGTGGCGTCCTTGTGGGCTGCATGGCTGTTCAGAGTCTGTTCGCTGTGCCATTTCTTCTCTAGTTTCGGCAGGCTCGCTTGGAGGCTAGGAGCTCTGGGGTGAACCAGCTGGCTCTCTTGCTGGTGTCTCTGTGGAGGGGTTTCTTCAGCGGGGTGAGGGTGTTGGCGCAGTCGTCGATCCAGTGTCTGAGGTTGTGGGCAGCTTCGTCGGTGTTGGAGGGCTCGGTGGGTGGGCTGAGAGTGAGGTTTGCGTGTAGTTGGTCTTTGGTGATTTTTCTCCAGCAGCGACGAGGGATCTGTTGGGTGCGGTGGTGTGTGGTGGGTTTCTGGAAGGAGAAGTGGATGCAGTGGTGGTCGGTCCAGAGGAGTTCGGTGGTGTGGCGTGGGGGCTTGCGGAGAAGATGGGGTCAAGCGTGTGGCTGGCGGGGTGGGTAGGCGTTGTGACGAGTTGCCTCAGTCCGAGGTTGGCAAGGTTATCGATCAGGGTTGTCGAGTTGCTGTCGTTGTTTTTCTCAAGGTGAAAGTTCAGGTCTCCGAGGAGGATGTAGTCGGTGGAGGTCAGGGCGTGCGTGCTGATGAAGTCGGCGATAGAGTCGCTGAACTGGGGTCGGGGTCCGGGGGGTCTGTAGACGAGGGTGCCTCTGAGGGTGGAGTTGGGGTCTGTGTGGATCTGGAAATGCATGTGTTCGGCGGTGTTGAGAGTGTTGTCGGTGCTGGTCGAGACCCTGATGCTGTTCTTGTGGACAATGGAGATTCCTCCTCCGACTCCGTTGGTGCGGTCTCTGTGGGTGATCTTGTAGCCGTCTGGGATGGCTATGGCAATGTCGGGTGCGGAGGAGTCATTCATCCAGGTCTCTGTCAGGAAGGCGACGTCCGGGGATGATGTGTCGAGCAGGTCCCAGAGCTCGACGGCGTGTTTGCGTGCAGAGCGGGTGTTCAGTAGGATGCATCGGAGGTTGTTGAGGTCTTTCTTGGTGGGTTGGTCGGCGGCTCTGAGGCTGGTGTAGCTGCTGTTCCGGCAGGTGAAGGGACCGTGTGTGCGTTTCAGGGCGGCCTTGAAGCAGGTGTGGGTCTGTCCGGGGTTGAGAGCTTGGAGTGTGCTGGCATAGTAGCGGTGGTGGTCATCGTGGCAGGTGTGGGGACCAGGGGTTCTGGCGCTGGGCGCGGTCCGGGCACATACAGGCGCAGATGGGCTTGACTTAGAAATGTGCCGCGCAGCCTTCGCCATATATGGGGATGTGGGAGGGAGGAGCAGCTGGGAGGCAGGAGGCAGGGGCAGCGAAAGGGCAGTGAAAGGGGCATGCCACAGGGGATGCAGTGGCGGGAACGGGAGCGGCGAGGGCACCGAAGGCAACCGGGCACAATCAGGGGTAACGAGGGGGAACAGAAGGCAAAAGAGGGCACAGAATGAAGGGGCAACGAGGGGAACAGAAGGCAAGAAAACGGGCACCAATCAGGGGCAGCGAGGGGAACAGAAGGCAAAAGTGGGCACAGAATGAAGAGGCAACAAGGGGAAACAAAGGCAAGAAAATGGGCACAAATCAGGGGCAGCGAGGGGGAACAGAAGGCAAAAGAGGGCACAGAATGAAGGGGCTATGAGGGGAACAGAAGGCAAGAAAACGGGCACAGATAAGAATGCAGGCACAGGGGGGAGACAGGCAACAGCGGTCACAGACACCAGAAGACAGTATAGGCAGTACAGGGAAAGACAGACAGACAGCGACAATGATACAAACCTAAGGCCTACCACTGGCCACCAGGGATGAGGCGCAGGTGGTAGCCTGCGGGTGGAGAAGGGCCTCAACTTCTACAGCAGCGGCAGCTGGTGCAGGGTCAGGACACACAGCCGGAGCTGTGTGGTGGGGGAGCAACCTTCCAACAAGGTCAAGGGTCGTTACAGGGCTACAGGGCAGAAAAATTACAAATGAACAAAGACACCCCTGTCTAACCCTCCTACATTTAAATGTTACCATCCAATGTATATATATCAAATGCTCAAAAGGTTCAATTTATCATATATATGTTTTATTATGGCCTTAGTGCTCACCGAAGCAGGCTTTACTGGCCATTAAAGGCCCACTCCAGAAACAAGGGAGCAGGCTTTTAAGGGCCAGTAGAGCCCTCTACAGAGGGCTCTAAAGCTATTAGAACATTCTGACCCTAGTGGGCAGAATGTTCTAATTTGTAAAACCATTCTCTCACAGAGCCCGAGGTGGTTGAAAACCCTTCGGACTCTGTGAGGCCTTTGTTAAACATTAGAATGTTGATGAACTGGGCTTCTACGGGCCATTAGAAGCCCAGATCACTCCATTGTTTTCATTAGAACACTCAAGATTCCAATGTTCTAATACACATTTTTTTTGCAAAAACATTTTCATATTGATTATATGAGTCCAAAAAAGTTACTTTGACATTTGTACATTTTAACAAAAGAATATATCTTTAATCTTAGACTTTGTGAAAAAAAACATGCTAAACCAAGCAGCAAATCTGAAAATACATAAAATGCAAACCTACCAGTTAACCCACACAATCATCACATCCAAACTGGCAACCCCATCCCAAGCCTCCTCACATCCAATAAAAAATATATCAGTCAATATTGCCTCACAAATTAATGAATGGAACAAGAACAATATCAAAATAATCAATATTTCAACAATATTTTTTTCCTTAATACATCTCATGAAATAACTGCAATTGTTTCCAATGCAGTATAGTGACTGTGCACCATGTATATATTTTTTTTAGATGATTACACAATTAATACATTTGTCTTCATTTGTTGGGTGGCTATAAATATCTACAAGTGTTTTGGCGGGAACGCCTTCATCAGGAAAGCCACTTAAATATGAGTCATAAACTTATCACTCAAAGGCCTTAAAATCTCCATGCCTGTAGTGAACCTTCTGAGGTTTAAAGGACCCCAGTTTCAAAAATGACTCAGAAGTTTGAGGGTACAAAGGGGACAGATGCCATAAGTCTGAAGGACAAAAACAATGTAATCTGGATAGTCTATCCACTTCTTAAATGATTGTCAGTAGTAGAAAGAGATCTTTCTATTTCCCTCGAAGAAACTCTGCTTCAGCAAACGAGGGAGTATGTAGCTGTATCAGTATTCAGACAAAATATCGAAAATGTAATGTCGACCTACAGAAATACTGAGTTGGAAATATTATCATAAAGAAATAACATTAGAAAGAATGTCGTTGATAAGAATATTGATTTTAAGGTAAGTATTATCAATATTAAAAAAGTAGAAAGTGTTAATATCAATTACAAAAATATCTATGTTGTTAATATTGATGTTAAAAATCTTGTTAATAATTTCTATTTTTAATTATTTTTATTTATTTTAATATATATATTTAAATGAATATGTTATCAATTGTAAAAACATTGTTATTTTTTTAATATAGTTTGTGACTTGTTAGTAATTTTTATTTTAATGTAATAGTTTTATGTAATTTTTAGTACTGCGGTGGGTTGTGGGGTTTATAGTGGTACAGGCTGGGAAGTTAATTATAATTATTAACTCCTTTTTAATTAATATTAATTGATGATTATTTATGATAATTGTATAATTATGTTTTTATTTAGGTTTCATGTGAGGGTTGGGAGTCTTTAGGGGTATAGGGTGGGACGTAAATTATAATTAATGATTAATTATTTATTCTTATAATTAATCAGTTAATTAATAATGTAAAGTCTGTACTAAATATTTTATTTTATTTTGTGTAGTTTGCAGCTTTTGTAAGGGTAAAGAGTGTGCAGTAAATTAATTATAGTATTTAATTAATGTTAATTTATGTACAAATAATATTTTTAATGATGTAAATTGTGTAATTAAGATATTGTTTGTGTTATATATTAGGTGTGAGTAGTTATATTTGTAAGGGTAAAGGGTGGGAAGTTAATTAAATCGAATTAATTTTTTATTAGTTTATTACCTGTTTAATTGACAATTAATTGTGTAAATTATATAATTAACAATTTCCTTAATATATTTATAAGATATGGGTTGTTGGTTGTATAATGATGAAGGATGGGAAGGTAATTAAATATAATTATTTTACAATTAGGTAATTATTAATAATATTTTAATTGATAATTCATTATGTAAAATGTGAAAATATAATTTAAACATATATTTTATTTGTGTCATGTAGTTTGTATAGGTATAGTGTAGGAAGTTACTTAAGTAATAACACATTTAAAATATTGACATTTATTTCAATGTGTTTTTATTATGTTGTGTAACTTGTGTTGTACTTATTAATGTAATGTTTTTAATTTATTTATTGGTTGTTATTATTTTGGGAATATGTTTTTTTTTATTATGATACTAATATTTGCATTAATTTATAATATGTATTAAACATTGTAATAAATATCAATTGTGTTTATTTCTTAAATAAAAAGATATATATAGTTTTTCTATTTAAATATATTTAAACATTTTGTCATTTGATAATGTTTTTACATTTTTATATTTCTTTTTAGGTGAACTGCTGAATGTGCAATGTTGCATTGAGTGTAGTGGGAATAGTACATTTTTCTCCTTCGCAATCCATCACTTTCCCTACTGTTGCACTGACTGCAGTAGGAATAGTAAACTCAGCCCTCCACAATCTAATGCTTTACCTACTGTTGCACTAACTGGAGTGGGAATAGTAAATGTAACCCCTCTGCAATCCAACACTTTCCCTACAGTTTCACTGACTGGGGGTGGAAGAGTAGATTTTACCCTTCCGCAATCCAATACTTTTCCTACTGTTGGAATGTCCAGATTAGGGATAGTAAACTTAACACCTCACTAATCCAACACTTTCCTTGCTGTTGCACTGACTGGAGTGGAAATAGTAAATTGTACCCTTCCCTAATCCAAAACTTTCCCTACTGTTACACTGAGTGGAGTGGGAATAGTAAATTGCACACCTTCAAATCTAATGGTTTCCCTACTGTTACACTGACTGAAGTGGGAATAGTAAATTTTACAACCCCAGAATCCAATGAGTGCCCTACTATTGCATTTATTGTAGTTGGAATAGTAATTTATATTTTTTCCATGTTTTTGTACTGTTTTTTAAATTGGAGTGGATATTCTGTATGTATATTTTTTGGAATTCTACAGTTTCGTTTTTATTATATATATATATATATATATATATATATATATATATATATATATATATATATTACCTACTGGCTGTCGCCAGTAGGTAGTTATAGTTAGGACCCCTTTTCCATAGGAAATCCGCAACATTCTATTTTGAATAACTTTGGCGCCGGTTGATGAATCCTCGCGAATTTCCCAAAAATAGGTGGGGCGCTACGCTCCGCTCCTACCCTGAAAGTCTCGGGGGGATACGTCAAGCGGGGGCTGAGATAAAAGGGGGGTCCCAAAACGCGTTTTTCCCATGCATTTTTCCATAGGACCTTTAGAACGAGCTACAGCCCGAACGGCTGAACAGAATTGCTAGAAATTTGGCAGAGAGGTAGTCCCTATGTCAAGGAAGTGCCTTTTGTAGGTTTGGTGTAAATCTGTTCAGTAGATTCTGAGAAAATAGCCTTTAAATCAATATATATATCTGAGCCCGCTTACGGTACGCTTACCGTACGCTTACGGTAAGCTTACGGTACGCGTACGGTGGCGTGCGCGAGCGCGATTCTGATTGGCTGTTAGATCTTAGTAAACATTCGAATCGGCCGAAACCAGGAAGCGGCGGCCGCCATTTTGTGTGTTTCACTCAGAAAAAAAGGAGTGAAAACAAGAAAAGGGGGCAATGAGGAGAGTTACAGACCCCCTTACATTTGTGAGGGGGTCAAAGAAGGACTGTAAAGTACAAAGAAAACATTTATTGATTTTTAAAAAAATCACGGGGTACGCGTACGGTAAGCTTACGGTAAGCGTACGGTAGAAAAAAAAAATAAAAAAAATAAATGAAATTCAGATTTAAGTGTTTAGATATTAGGGGGCTCTAAAAAGAGCCGTTGTGTTTATGAAATGATTTTTTAGTGGTACCTACAAGTAAGTACCGATGCAGAGTCTAAGGTTCAAGAGGAAGACTCTGTTCCCTTTATCATTGAAGTGCACACCATCTCCTGTATAAATGTCTTGCATGTCAAAACGCAAGTTGTTGTGGTAAATGGCACCCATACCATAGTCACGGAGGAAAGCAGAAAC
Organism: Triturus cristatus; assembly: GCF_964204655.1. Taxonomy (NCBI): domain Eukaryota; kingdom Metazoa; phylum Chordata; class Amphibia; order Caudata; family Salamandridae; genus Triturus; species Triturus cristatus. The sequence continues at coordinate 905,379,745 of NC_140590.1, read as the reverse complement.
AGATTTGTTGACGTGCTTTCTTGCTTTGTCAATCTGCGGACAGAAATGATTGGACCAGTTCCATTTTTGCCTTTGGCATATGTTGGAAAACACAAAGGCAGTTTTAGGGAAAAGTGAAAACAGTTGTGCAAAGGTGTCCTTCATAAGCATTTCCAGACCTACCCCAGTCAAAGTGCCTAGGTCATTGCCACCACAGTGCACTATTATGAGGTCAGGGTGTTGGATTTGTATGAAGGATTTCACCAATGGCATCAATTGGTGCCACTTTAACCCTCTCTGACCAATCCATTTAATGTCTACATTTGGCAAAGCAAGGTCTCTCACCATATCTGTTTTCTCTGCAAACTTTTCACTCCAGAAGACATAGCTGTGCCCTACAATCCACACTGTGAACATCTTCAAAGGAGAACTGGATGCACTCAGGAGGTGTCTTTCAGTAGAATGGCAATATGAAAAGAAAGACAGTTTGGAAATGGAGGCATACATATTTTTTTCATAAAAAAAAGAACTGATTGGCTGTTTCATACCATTCTAGAATAAAAACTAGGCTGTATGTGTAAACTAATAGAAGCATGTTTTGTATTGGTACAAAAAAATGTGTTACCAAAGAACAGTACTATGGATTTGCTGTTAGGTTTGAAAAGTCAAGCACTCTTGCTCTGTGGAATTGAAACATTGTGTGGCGAACTTCTGACCTAACTCCACACAGCAGTGTTCCATGAGCTGTTGCTATGGTAGCAGGCAGAAGTCAAGTTGGGGGAAGGGTACTAGGCAGAAGTCAAGTTGGGGGCAGGGTACTTTTGGAAAAGGGTTGGTTTTCAACCAATAGAAATGTGTGATTACATTTGAAAAAAAGGGGGAAGCACTGAGATTTGAAACTTACATGTATATGTGTGGAAAAATAGAGGGAAAGTTTGCCATTATCTGGTTCTGCTGAGAGGAGAGAGGTGAACACAACAGAGATCCTGGCTCTGATAATCTGCTGTTTGAGTGTCACATTTCTTTCACAACTAACTAATTTTAAAGGTGAGTTTAGAGTTTGAGAGGGGATGTATGTGGTAACTTAAGAAATGAATAATAGAAATGGAAATTCTTTTTGTTGTAGTTGCGTTTATCATTTTCTGTTTTGGGAGAAATTTAAATGTGAGGAACATGTAAAATAATATGGAGTATGTTTTCACAATAAATTAAGGTGTACTGGAAAAAAAAAGAATAGTTTAAGGGTTTGAGGTTGGACTCAGTAATGCAAATACATTCAGCATCACTAAGGCTGGTTGCCCTTGCTGGAGTGTAGGCAGCCACCCAGGTTACACATGGAGGTGGTCTGAAAAAGAAGTTTGGACATGTGCATTTAAGAAAATCAAAAAAGTGGTTTCATAATGTGTCAGTCTGTAAAAGTGATTTTCACTTGCCCCCAAAAAAAAGAGCAGTAAGTGTGCTTTCAAATTGGCAAAGAAATTTCGTTTTGGGACTAATGTGAAAACATGACTCTGTGTGCAGAGAGGAATTATAGGCAGAGATTTATTGCGTTTTGCTCTGGTGATTTCACAGTTGCATTAGATGGAAAGGGGGAGCGATTTTTGGGGGGAAGAAGCAGACTCTTAGCACACACCCATGTGCTTGCCATGTATAATCATGCACAGTATTTACAAGCGAGTGGGGTTTTCAGGTTTCAGTCTGTAATGCAAATACATTCAGCATCACTAAGGCTGGTTGCCCTTGCTGGAGTGTAGGCAGCCACCCAGGTTACACATGGAGGTGGTCTGAAAAAGAAGTTTGGACATGTGCATTTAAGAAAATCGAAAAAAGTGGTTTCATAATGTGACAGTCTGTAAAAGTGATTTTCACTTGCCCAAAAAAAAAAGAGCAGTAAGTGTGCTTTCAAATTGGCAAAGAAATTTCGTTTTGGGACTAATGTGAAAACATGACTCTGTGTGCAGAGAGGAATTATAGGCAGAGATTTATTGCGTATTGCTCTGGTGATTTCACAGTTGCATTAGATGGAAAGGGGGAGCGATTTTTTGGGGGAAGAAGCAGACTCTTAGCACACACCCATGTGCTTGCCATGTATAATCATGCACAGTATTTACAAGCGAGTGGGGATTTCAGGTTTCAGTCTGTAATGCAAATACATTCAGCATCACTAAGGCTGGTTGCCCTTGCTGGAGTGTAGGCAGCCACCCAGGTTACACATGGAGGTGGTCTGAAAAAGAAGTTTGGACATGTGCATTTAAGAAAATCGAAAAAAGTGGTTTCATAATGTGTCAGTCTGTAAAAGTGATTTTCACTTGCCCAAAAAAAAAAGAGCAGTAAGTGTGCTTTCAAATTGGCAAAGAAATTTCGTTTTGGGACTAATGTGAAAACATGACTCTGTGTGCAGAGAGGAATTATAGGCAGAGATTTATTGCGTATTGCTCTGGTGATTTCACAGTTGCATTAGATGGAAAGGGGGAGCGATTTTTTGGGGGAAGAAGCAGACTCTTAGCACACACCCATGTGCTTGCCATGTATAATCATGCACAGTATTTACAAGCGAGTGGGGTTTTCAGGTTTCAGTCTGTAATGCAAATACATTCAGCATCACTAAGGCTGGTTGCCCTTGCTGGAGTGTAGGCAGCCACCCAGGTTACACATGGAGGTGGTCTGAAAAAGAAGTTTGGACATGTGCATTTAAGAAAATCAAAAAAGTGGTTTCATAATGTGTCAGTCTGTAAAAGTGATTTTCACTTGCCCCAAAAAAAAAGAGCTGTAAGTGTGCTTTCAAATTGGCAAAGAAATTTCGTTTTGGGACTAATGTGAAAACATGACTCTGTGTGCAGAGAGGAATTATAGGCAGAGATTTATTGCGTATTGCTCTGGTGATTTCACAGTTGCATTAGATGGAAAGGGGGAGCGATTTTTTGGGGGAAGAAGCAGACTCTTAGCACACACCCATGTGCTTGCCATGTATAATCATGCACAGTATTTACAAGCGAGTGGGGTTTTCAGGTTTCAGTCTGTAATGCAAATACATTCAGCATCACTAAGGCTGGTTGCCCTTGCTGGAGTGTAGGCAGCCACCCAGGTTACACATGGAGGTGGTCTGAAAAAGAAGTTTGGACATGTGCATTTAAGAAAATCAAAAAAGTGGTTTCATAATGTGTCAGTCTGTAAAAGTGATTTTCACTTGCCCAAAAAAAAAAGAGCAGTAAGTGTGCTTTCAAATTGGCAAAGAAATTTCGTTTTGGGACTAATGTGAAAACATGACTCTGTGTGCAGAGAGGAATTATAGGCAGAGATTTATTGCGTATTGCTCTGGTGATTTCACAGTTGCATTAGATGGAAAGGGGGAGCGATTTTTTGGGGGAAGAAGCAGACTCTTAGCACACACCCATGTGCTTGCCATGTATAATCATGCACAGTATTTACAAGCGAGTGGGGTTTTCAGGTTTCAGTCTGTAATGCAAATACATTCAGCATCACTAAGGCTGGTTGCCCTTGCTGGAGTGTAGGCAGCCACCCAGGTTACACATGGAGGTGGTCTGAAAAAGAAGTTTGGACATGTGCATTTAAGAAAATCAAAAAAGTGGTTTCATAATGTGTCAGTCTGTAAAAGTGATTTTCACTTGTCCCAAAAAAAAAGAGCAGTAAGTGTGCTTTCAAATTGGCAAAGAAATTTCGTTTTGGGACTAATGTGAAAACATGACTCTGTGTGCAGAGAGGAATTATAGGCAGAGATTTATTGCGTATTGCTCTGGTGATTTCACAGTTGCATTAGATGGAAAGGGGGAGCGATTTTTTGGGGGAAGAAGCAGACTCTTAGCACACACCCATGTGCTTGCCATGTATAATCATGCACAGTATTTACAAGCGAGTGGGGTTTTCAGGTTTCAGTCTGTAATGCAAATACATTCAGCATCACTAAGGCTGGTTGCCCTTGCTGGAGTGTAGGCAGCCACCCAGGTTACACATGGAGGTGGTCTGAAAAAGAAGTTTGGACATGTGCATTTAAGAAAATCAAAAAAGTGGTTTCATAATGTGTCAGTCTGTAAAAGTGATTTTCACTTGCCCAAAAAAAAAAGAGCAGTAAGTGTGCTTTCAAATTGGCAAAGAAATTTCGTTTTGGGACTAATGTGAAAACATGACTCTGTGTGCAGAGAGGAATTATAGGCAGAGATTTATTGCGTATTGCTCTGGTGATTTCACAGTTGCATTAGATGGAAAGGGGGAGCGATTTTTTGGGGGAAGAAGCAGACTCTTAGCACACACCCATGTGCTTGCCATGTATAATCATGCACAGTATTTACAAGCGAGTGGGGTTTTCAGGTTTCAGTCTGTAATGCAAATACATTCAGCATCACTAAGGCTGGTTGCCCTTGCTGGAGTGTAGCAGTCTGGACATGGGCTTTTTAAAAAATCTGAAAAGTGGTTTCATAATGTGACAGTTTGTAAAAGTGATTTTCACTTGCCCAAAAAAAAGAGCAGTTAGTGTGCATTCAAATTGGCAAAGAAATTTCGTTTTGTGACTATTGTGAAAAGAAATGTAGTAATATATTTAAATAAAATAAAGGAATTTTTTTTTAGTTTTTTTCAGGTATTGCTGAAGAGCAGTGAACAAAATTTAAGATGCCTACAAAATCCAGAGTTCAAAAAACGCTAAAAAAAAAACTATATTTGAAGACAACTAGAGGATCAAAGTTAGTAGAAGATGCTGATGTTGGAAGGAAGAAAAAATCTTCTGGTAAGCAAAAAAAAGATTTTCTAAGGAATATATTCAAAAAAAGGAAAAATGTACAAAATGTCTGTACAGGAAAGAATGATTTCAAACAAAAAGGACAAGAAAAAATTGAGAATTTAGTTAATGCAAATATACCTTCTGCAACTAAAAAGTTAAACTTAAACAGAAAAACAGCGTTTAAAGAGATACGTAGAAAAATGTTTCAGAGAAGAGTTATGTCCAATTTGATAAAGGATGTGAAGAAATATAAGCAAAAGGCTAAGTTTTATAAGAGAAAAAAAGAAATTGAAGCCATTGCAGCAAAGGCATTAGAATTAAAAAGGAAACTATTCATATTAATTTTGAATAGGATGCGTACATTAGACAAAATGGTTAATGTACTGAAATCACATAGCAAAAGGAAAAGAGTAGTGAACAGAACAAACTTTTGTAAAGTGTTTTTAGGAAAGTGGATGCATAGTTCAAGTAGTGAACCTTTTTTTAATGAAGAGAGCTATTTTCAAAGTAATAGTTTGCTGCATGCAGTTGACACCAGAGGTCGTTCATACGAAGTAAAAAATGGTTGCATAATGGAGAAGGAGATAATGGTTCCAAGAGATGAGGTACAAGTGATGGCAGATGAGGCAATGGGGAGACGTCCTAAAGCCCCAGTGTACACTTGGAATTGTAGTAGTATTTGCACTGTGCGTCAGGAATCTATTGACAAATTTCGAGAGTTTCTAAGAGAATATAGTAAAAAAAGTGTAAAACAGAAGATTAAGGTGCTTCAAAGTCTGGATCCATGCAGAGTGAGAGAGAATACTGGTTTGCAGGGTCATTCTCTGGCTTGTCTATCTAGAAAAGTGTGCAATAGTGTTTTCCATCATTTTAGGATGCTGGCTGTTCATCATACTGAAATGAGAAAGTTTGTGAGACGGTTGTATTTTGCTAAAAGTCCAGCAATAAAGTTAAATGAATTGAATAGGGCTCTGTTCCGAGGAACGGTATCAGATGTAGAGAAGGTTGTTGATGAAATTCAGTTTTGTTACTTTGGTCCTGAACAAAACAGTGCAGAGAAGGACACAGTAAATGAGGAAGAAGTGGAAGAGAATGTAGAACCCTCTGTAAGTAACACATTTAATGATCACATAACAAAATTTGCAATAGTCTCTAATGAAAGACCAAATTTTACTTGTATTTGTTGCCGCAGAACTCATTATAGAAAACAAACTAGGAATGTTGATCTCTACAGAAAGAGTGAAAATGAAGATAATTATAAGTGGAAGGATTTTGCCACATATATATTTCTAGAAAATTGTTTTGAATTGGGTGAAGATCAGCGTATTTGTAAATACTGTTACAACAAGTTAGAGGAAAATAGAATGCCGACCAGAGCTGTACATAATAATTTAGAATTGGATGCTATTCCTGCTGAACTTTCTGAATTAAATACATATGAGTCTATACTCATTCAATGTGTTCATCCGTTCCAGACCATAGTACGTATGGAGCCGAAAACTGGTAAATTACCTCCTTCAGATTTACTGAGAGGTTTAAAAGGTAGAGTGGTGTATTTGCCCTTGGATTTGAAAAAAAATATGGAAACTATTGATGCGGATACTTTGGAAACTGAACCATTAATTATTCTGGTTAATGGTGTACCTACAAAGAATAAGAAGATTTGGCAGGAGCTGGTAGATGTGCGGAAAGTACAAAGAGCAAATTTGTATTTGAAAAAAAATAACAAATGGTATGAATCAATTTATATAGAAGAAGAAGAAGAAGAAGATTTACAAGAAGACACAGAAACACCAACTGGACAAATTGAAAAAGTGGACAAGTCAAAGGAAGAAGAAATTTATGAACATTTTAGCATACATCCTCTTCATTCGAAAGAAGTTATGGGAGACAATATTGATCTCTTTCAGATGAAGAAAGCAAAAGGAACTCCCGTGAGTGTATGGGAGGAGAGCTTGGAAGCTCGATGTTTTCCCCAGCTGTTTCCTAAAGGAAAAGGAGGACGATACGATGAACGTCCAGAACAGATTCCAGCTTCTGAGTATCGGACTACAAGACTATATGCTGAAGATCCCAGATTTCGACAAAGTATTCCTTATTTGTTCCATCTTTTATTTGAAAGCGACTTGTCTGCACTGTCTTATGCAGTAAATCACATTTTAAAAAGTGGAGTACATTTACAAAATGTGTCTGCTAAGGATTTTATGGAGAAAGTGCAGCACCGAGATGATCATTTGGAAACACAACTGATCAATCTGATGGCTTGTCAGCGTGGGACAAATGAATATTGGTACAGACGCCATGGTGAACTAAAATGCATGTTACGGAATTTAGGAACACCAACATGGTTCCTTACCCTAAGCTGTGCCGAGTACGCTTGGGATGATTTACTGGATTTTCTACGAGAGGCCAATTCAAACATTAAAAACATCGAATACAAGACAGCAGGAGAACTGTGCTCATTGGATCCGGTTAATGTTTGCAGATATTTCAATCATAGATTTGAGGCTATGATGTCCTTCATCTGCAATAAAAAAAATCCACCCCTTGGAGAAGTAGTGGATTTCTTTTGGAGAAAAGAGTACCAGGCAAGAGGTGCTCCTCATATTCATATGCTGTTGTGGATCAAGGATGCCCCAAAGTTTGGAACAGATACTGATGAAGCAGTGTTATCTTACATTGAAGAATATGCAACATGTGCTATACCAAAAAGCACAGAAGAGAACAAGTTAAAGGAGCAAGTTTTACGTTTCCAAAGTCATCGGTGTGGAAAATACTGTCGACGGAAATACAAGAGCAAAGAAAAATACTACACTAAATGTCGATTTGGATTTCCTAGACCTGTTCTTTCAAATGGAAGAGTAAACAGTTTTATGTCAGCTGTGAGACATACTATCACAAGAAAATCACCTAAGAATACCTACAACCTTAAAAGAAAAGAAGAATCAAAAAATATAAATGACTACAACCCAGTCATTTTATCCATGTGGAACGCTAACATGGATATACAGTATGTTGCTGACAATTCCATTGCTGTTGCTCGATATGTAACGTCTTACATTACAAAATCAGAAAAAACAGAATTGAAGGAAATGTGAGAAGAGATTTCTCACGAGAAGACTGTCAGTAAGAAGCTGTACAGTTTCAGTTTGAAGATGTTATCGCATCGAGAAATTGGATCCTACGAATGTTCAGATAGGTTATCTTCTGCAAGTCTCTACTCGAAGTCAAGAAGAATAATTTGGGCAAGTTTAGGCCTTGCAGCAATGAGAAATCGGGTACTGAAATCTGTAGGAGAAATTGAATATTTGGCCGAGAATGACCCAGAAAGTACAGATATTTTGAAATCAAACATGTTGGACACATATTATCCCAAGAGAAGTCATCATCTGGAGAACATGTGTCTCTATGAAGTGCTGCAGAACTACATTTATTCACGGAAAGCTGCAGAAGACATCAACAATGGAAAATATAAAGTCGTTGGTGAAGAAGGATGTTTGGTGAAGCAAACAAAAGGAAGTTTGATAAATCACCGGAAGCTGAGTTGCGACACTACTGACAAGAAGGAATTTTACTACTTGGCTCTTTTACAGTTGTTTAAACCATGGCGTACAGAGGATGAACTACTGGGAGAATTCCAGAGCTATGAAGATTCTTTTAATGCTTGCAAAGACAGCATACAATGCAGTACATTCTCAACTTATCTGCAAATGTTAAATGAAGAAATTGAACAGGAAACTACAATTGCAGCAGAAATAGCTAGAGATAGTTCTCAGGACAGCCAAAGTTCAGGAACACTCAGTCAAGATCCCCTAGGACAACCAATCGTTGAAAATGAAGCATCAATAGCCATGAATGAAGTGGAAACGGCTATGAATCAAGCTCAAGAAGAATTTATAGACTTAGAAAATTTGGAAAGACAACTGAATCAAGAGCAGCAACAAATTTATGAAGAGATCAAAAACAAAATTGATCACGGATTTCTACATGAAAAAAAAGAGTGCTCATGCACATCATTTCATCCAATCAGGATGTATGTAAGCGGACAAGCTGGAACTGGAAAAAGTTTCCTAATAAAAGTCATCAGAAGCTACCTAAAGCAAAAAACGGATTCTACTTTGTCTTGTGTGGTTACTGCTCCAACTGGGTTAGCAGCATATAACATAAAAGGAATTACTTTACATCGTTTGCTAATGTTACCAGTGGAGCATGAGAACAAAATACAATTCAACAAGCTAACTGGAGAAGCATCCTTGGAAGTTTCAAGAGTATTGAAGAAGATGCAAGTTCTCATTATTGATGAGGTGAGCATGGTATCAAACTTAATGCTTGCCTTTGTGCATTTAAGAATGCAGCAAATTTTGAAGACAGACTATGACATGTTATTTGGTGGAAAACACGTCATAGTTTTTGGAGATCTTTTGCAACTTACTCCAGTTAAAGGACAACCAGTGTTTAATACTGTCACACATGAAGACACGAAGAAGTCATTGGGAAGCATCGGAAATACAAATATTTGGTCCTTCTTTGAGTACAAGGAACTTACTACTAATATGAGGCAAGCAAACGATGAAGAATATGGAAGTATTCTGAAAGATATCAGGATTGGACTACTCACAGAAGTTGGCAAAAAAGCATTACAGAGTCGGCTGCTACATAATTTATTTCCAAAGGAAGAAATAGTTGCAGAGAAGATATACAAGAACATTGCAGAAAACAAAAGTGTCATCTGCTTAATGCCAACTCTACGTGAATGCTCAATATTCAATGAGGAGCTTTTGAAATTGGAAAAGGAAGAGATCAGGAAATTGGAAGCAGTGGACAAAATTGAGGATGGAAGAATTACTGTCACAGTAACAGGCAAAATGAAAAATAAATTGGACTCACTAGAGAAGAACATCTACAAAACAGCTGGATTAGAAAAAAATCTATATGTTTGCATGAACTGTAGAGTATTTTTAAGAAGAAATTTGGATGTTGAAAAAGGTTTAGTTAATGGAGCGATGGGAAGAGTTGTGGGTTTTATTAATTATCAGAAAAAAGAAGGAGTTGAATGTTTAAAAATAAAATTTGATCAGTTAGAAGAAGTTAAAGATATTTGTCGTTGTACAGTTCGTTTCATGCTTGTGAAAGACTTATATGTACGTAGGAAGCAGTTTCCGTTTTCTCTAGCATATGCTGTAACTATTCACAAGTCTCAAGGATTGACTGTAGATTGTGCATTTATAAACATTGGTTCAACTGTGTTCAAAGAGGGTATGGCATATGTTGCTTTGTCACGAGTGAAAACATTATCAGGTTTATTCATGATAGACTTTGATGACTCAAAAGTTAGTGCTGATACAAACTGTGTAAAGGAGTATAATAGATTAAGAAGAAGCTATGCTCCTCATTTAGGTCAGTATCCTGTGTTTGAGAAACGTGTAGTTTCTCGTAAAAGAAAAAATGAGAATATCTGTAATGAAGATGTAGAGAAGAGGAAAAAAAAGAGGAGTGATGTAATTGTAAGCAAAAAGAAAAAGGAAAATGAAGAACAGGTTGTAGGATGTCATTTTGAAAATAGCTCTGGTGTCAACTGCTACGCAAATGTAGTGCTGAATGTTGCATTTTATCTGGAAAGTTTGCAAGAGCAGATAATAGTAAATCAGGGAAAAAGATTCTGTTCAGAGCTGACTCTCCTTTTTCAAAAGCTAAGTAAAGATAAAACTCAAATAGAAAGTGCTACTGAAATTAGAAAACTTTTAGATGTATGTTCAGGACGAACACAGTTTTCTCAAAATGTACAGCAAGACGCACAGGAATTCTTGTTGTATTTTCTTCAGGTAGTGGAAGAAGAAGGAGTTCCCATTGAAATTTTTTTTGGTCTCTCTTATAAATGGGAACATAGTTGTGAAAATTGTTATAATATATGTGGCTCTAATGTTGATAATGAAAGGTTTATTTATTTGACATTGCCAGAGAGTAAAACAGTTACTTTTGCAAAATTAGTTAAAGATGCTAATCATAGCATGAAATGTGGTGAGTGTAAATCTGACATGTTTTCAACATTAATTTTAAAGGAATACGGACAGTATGTAATTTTAATGATGCAACGATGTAGAGCTGATGGTTCAAAATTGGATACTTTAATAAAGAAGTTTACAGGACAGCAATTATCAATTTCAGGAAAAACTTTTGTAACTGTTGCAATAATTTTCCATGATGGACCTACTGTTACTTCTGGACATTACACAGTTTATCTTAAATGTGATAAAGGCTGGACACTGTGTAATGATTCCCAATTGATTTTCAAGCAACGTTTGCCTTTTGATTTAGCAAATTCCTATCTAATCTTCCTGAAACCTAAATTTTAGACAGATTTGGCAAGATCTCGACAAAATAATTTTACCATTTTACTGGATTACCATTGCAATTTTATAGAAAAAAGATTTTTTAAATTATCATTTGGCCTAATGGAAAGATAACCAATTGTAATGTGGACTTTTTTAATTTTAAATGAAACTTTGAAAAACCAATAATTTAGAGATAATTGGTAACATCTGCACAATTTAAATTTTGGAATGTTATTGGACTGCCATTGGAAATTTTTTCAAAAAAGATTTTAAAAATTACTATTTGGCCATGCGGAAAAGTAACCAATTCTATTGTGGACTTAATAAATTATTCAAAAAATTTTCGTGAACCAAAATGTTACAGAGAATCGGTGAGATCTGGACAAATTAAACTTTAGAATTTTATTGGATTACCGTTTGAAATTTATTCAAAAAAAAAATTTAAAATTACTATTTGGCCTAAAGGAAATGGAATCAGATGTATTTTGGAGTTATTTGAGATATAATATTGTGATTATACTTCTGAAACAAACATATCAGACGGTATTTTAAAGAAATAACTATTGGTATTAGATGATATTTTTTTAGAATATTATGCATTTCTATAATGTTAAGTTTAAGTAAAAAGAGATTCTGGGCTTTTTTATTACAATCTTTGTGATTGTTATTTTTTTTTGCCCGCTGTAAAATGATGAATGCAATTGCTTTCACAATTTATAGTGAAATGCAATATATTCTGAAAACAGCAAAAATAAGGCAAAAATATTTTTGGGAAAAAAATGTAAATATGTGTACTGTATTATAAATTGTTTTAAAAATATTAATACTTTTTTCTTTTTTTTCAGATTGATATAGAAAATTTTTGAAAACTAGAACCATTTTTAAAACTATTTTTAAAAAAAACAAATGAATAAATATTTTTTTGAGTGAGTATGGTAAGTCAATAATAATAATTGTAGTCTCTCAAGGACCTTGTAATGTGATAATTGATTTTTAGTGTTTTTTTTAAAAAATAAAAAAAAAGTACGCGCACCGTAAGCGTACGGTAAAAAAAAAAAAAAAAGTTTTTAAAAACATATGTAAAAAAAAGATGAAAGATAAGGTTGGCTCTTAAAAGAACCGTTGTGTTCATGCAGGGACAGAGGAAAGAAAGCATGGAAAAATTAGTCTCTGTGACAAGTGTGCTGATCTATTTTGTTGTTCACTAGGGAAACACTGGTCTCCCTATGACAAATTAGATCATGACAAGAGGCACATCGAATATCAACCCTCAGAAAACGAGGGTTAATTTCCAGAGGGCCAGCAGAAGGAGATGCTCCCCCCACAGATGAAGGGCTCACCTGACCTGCAGAAGAAGGAGTCAGCCCTGCAGATGATGGTCCAGGCTGAGCTGCTGTGGATGTACTTGCTTGTCTTTCTGAAGAGTTACCTCCAAAAAGATGACCATGTGTCCTTCTGTGTACATCCTGGAGGTGTCTCTTCATGGTGTGATTCCCAAAGGAATACTTCCTGTCAGGATTACCTCTAGAAAGTACACGCTGACACAGCCTGCAAGTTACTAAGGGTGCATTCACCTTTTGCTGGCCTTCAGGAAAAGTAAAATAATCCCATACATAAGAGGGCTTTTGTTTCCTCGATCTCTGCCTCAAGACAGTGCTGCTAGTGCTAGCCTCACTCTCAGAAGAGCTCTGCTGTTCTGCCATCGTATCCCAAAGACAAACCAGCTCCTTCTCCCAAGGGATCACAAGCAGAAATGAGGGGAATGGGTGTGGTGTAGGAGAGTTCTAGAACTGAAAGTAGTTTCAACCAATCAAAAGTTGTGTTTCATGATCACATGACCTACCGTACGCTTACGGTACGCTTACGGCAAAAGTGCGCATGCGCGTAAAAAAGACACGCGCTTGCGCGCATGCGCATAACAGTCACTACCCGACACTTCCGCGTAACGTGCGCGTGTAGCGTACACGCGTACGCGTCCCACGCGGAGAACGCGCGGCTACGCAAATTGCGTAACTATACGCAAACAGCGTATATAAATTACGGACGTTGCGTAAACCGTACGCTTACCGTAAGCTTACGGTACGCGTACTAAAAAAAAATTTTAAAAAAGGAAAAAATGTATTGCTAATAAATTTTACATGTTTATTTTAAAAAATATATTAAAAAAAACATATTATAGAATTTTAAAAATTTATCCATAGTCTTTAAAAAAGGATAGAAAATTAAAATAAAAAAATGTTTAAAAAATAGAAGAAAAAAAACAAAATTAGCATTTAAAAAACCTTGCAAATTCACTGAAAAAACCATGGGTTTCACACACGTTATAGTTAGGACTTAGCATTTAAAAAACCTTAGAAATTCAGTGAAAAAACCATAGGTTTCACACGCGTTATAGTTAGGAATTAGCATTTAAAAAACCTTAGAAATTCAGTGAAAAAAACCATAGGTTTCACACATCTTATAGTTAACTGGACATTTTACTCGTAAAAAACCATTGAAATTGCCCCGTTATAGTTAGTTCAGCTAACTATAACTCGCGCGCCCGCAATGCACTGCTGATGACGTCACATATTACATCACTCATGACATGGTCAGTGACATCACTCATGACATCACTGATGACATCTCAAATGACATCACTGATGACATCACTGATGACATCATCCTTGTGATAGAGTGGCAGACCTCCTCTTCCCCTAATATAACCTTTGATACACACAATCAAAAATAGAAATTAAAATTTTAAAAACAATGGACATACCAATACCAGTTACAACAACCTATACAGTAATTCTAAGATCCAAATACACATCCACTCATTCACCAACAGTCCTATACAGTCACTCATACATGTACTCACTCATCATATGTACTCATACACGTATACATCCTGTTACACAATGCCACTCATCCATAGAGGTACTCACACACATAGTTAGTCATGCTAATAAAGAATCAAACATACATTTACTTGCATATACAGTTATACACACACCACCACCCTTACTTCTACGGAAACTTACACATACTTAGTCTTTTAAACAATCACTTATAGAAACACATACTTATTCATACAGGAACTCTTTCAATCTCTCACTCTCACATATACTCACATATATACACCAATAGTCACATATACTAGTTTAAAACATATGTAGTTACACATAAAGACACTATTGAGACAGTCATTCACTCACTAACACACCCATACATACACTCATCCACCCATACAGTCCTGCACACATGCTGTCTTCAACACATACAAACAATGAGTCACTCATTCATGCACCCATGCACTACGTAATACCCCTCACCGAACCAGACACTCACACTCATACTGATACTCAAAAAACCAACTAATAACCTATTTAGACACTCATGTAGCTACACACCAACCCATGCAGCCACTTATACACAAAGTGAGAGACTGATACAGATATTTACATATTTAAACATTACTCACTAAGCCATGTATTCACTAAGATACACTTAATCAGTCAGTAATACAATCAATTTTTCAAAAACAATTCATCCATTTAGACACTTATATACCCATTTATTCTTCCATCGACCTTGAGATATACATATATAAAACATATTTAATTTTCAGAAAAACACACATTCACTGGATGATGTCATGAGTGATGTCATCAGTGATGTCATTTGAGATGTCATCAGTGATGTCATGAGTGATGTCACTGACCATGTCATGAGTGATGTAATATGTGACGTCATCAGCAGTGCATTGCGGGCGCGCGAGTTATAGTTAGCTGAACTAACTATAACGGGGCAATTTCAATGGTTTTTTACGAGTAAAATGTCCAGTTAACTATAACATGTGTGAAACCTATGGTTTTTTTCACTGAATTTCTAAGGTTTTTTAAATGCTAATTCCTAACTATAACGTGTGTGAAACCTATGGTTTTTTCACTGAATTTCTAAGGTTTTTTAAATGCTAAGTCCTAACTATAACGTGTGTGAAACCCATGGTTTTTTCAGTGAATATATATATATATATATATATATATATATATATATATATTACCTACTGGCGGTCGCCAGTAGGTAGTTATAGTTAGGACCACGTTTCCATAGGAAATACCCAACATTCTATTTTGAATAACTTTGGCGCCGGTCGACGAATCCTCGCGAATTTTTCAAAATAGGTGGGGCGCTACGCTCCGCTCCTACCCTGAAAGTCTCGGGGGGATTCGTCAAGCAGGGACTGAGATAAAAGGGGGGTCCCAAAACGCGTTTTTCCCATGCATTTTTCCATAGGACCTTTAGACAGGGCTACAGCCCGAACGGCTGAAAAGAATTTAATGAAATTTGGCAGAGAGGTAGTCTCAAGGTCAAGGAAGTGCCTTTTGTAGGTTTGGTGTAAATCTGTTCAGTAGATTCTGAGAAAATAGCCTTTAAATCAATATATATATCTGAGCCAGCTTACGGTGCGCTTACGGTGCGCTTACCGTACGCGTACGGTGACGTGCGCGAGCGCGATTCTGATTGGCCGTTAGATCTTAGTAAACATTCGAATCGGTCTAAACCAGGAAGCAGCGGCCGCCATTTTCTCTCTCGGACTCTGACAGGGGGTTGAAAAACAAAGTGAAAAAACATGTAAAGGGGCTGTTTAGACAGCTCCCAAGCACCTAGCCATGTCGAGGGAGTACTCAACGATCCCCCAAGTGATAAAAAGCAATTTTAATTTTTTCGAAAATTTCGCCGATTACGCTTACCGTACGCGTACGGTAGCCAATCTTAAAAAAATAAAAAAATATCCACATTCTCCCCTCCCCGTGTGCAACTGGTGCCCGAAGTGCACCAGTTGAGCATGGCTTATAAAGACATTACAAAACATATATTTTACCTGTCACAACGATGCTCATCATATGTTTCCTCCATGTGCGCACGGTGCGCGAAGCGCATCGTGAGTTCAGGGCCCATCTAGCGTAACGTGGACACGCGGTGCGCGAAGCGCACCGCGTCCTCACTGTGCGCGCACGGTGCGCGAAGCGCACCGTGCGCGCACGGAACGAACTGCGTTAAGTGGGCGCGCACGCCACAAATGGCGTAAAGTAACTTAGCATTTAAAAAACCGTACAAATTCACTGAAAAAACCATAGGTTTCACACATGTTATAGTTAGGAATTAGCATTTAAAAAACCTTGCAAATTCACTGAAAAAACCATAGGTTTCACACATGTTATAGTTAGCTGGACATTTTACTGATAAAAAACCAATGAAATTCCCCCGTTATAGTTACTGTAGGCAACTATAACTCACGCGACCGTAATCCTCTGCTGATGACATATGTGTCTTTATGAAAAAAAAATATTTGTAATATATGTATAGCTAAAATTTAATGGAAGAAGACATGGGCAAATAAGTGTCTAAATACAGTATTAGCATCAGCAGAGGATTACGGTCGCGTGAGTTATAGTTGCCTACAGTAACTATAACGGGGGAATTTCATTGGTTTTTTATCAGTAAAATGTCCAGCTAACTATAACATGTGTGAAACCTATGGTTTTTTCAGTGATATATATATATATATCTCCAGTAGGTAGTTCTAGTTAGGACCTATTATCCATAGGAAAATCGTAACATTCTTTTCCCAATAACTTTGGCGTCGATTGACTCGCGAAATATTCAAAACTCGTGGGGCGCTCCGGTCAGCTCCTATCTTAAAAGTTTCGGGGTGATTCGGCAAGCGGGGGCCGAGAAAATGGGGGGTCCCAAAACATGTTTTCTCCATGTTAATTCCCATAGGAAACTTTAGACACGGCTACAGCCCGAACTGCTGAACAGAATTACACCAAATTTGCCAAAAAGGTAGCCCTTGGTTCAGAAAGATCCCTTTTTGTTAAATGGTGTAAATCCGTTCAGTAGTTCATGAGAAATTAGAAAAAGAATAAGTTTCAATATCTGGGCGGAGCCTAATGACACATCTCATCGTGAGATCTGATTGGCTGTCAGCACTTCATCCTGGAATTGCTGGCAGCCATCTTGGGACCAATATACATGATAGTATCCCATTGAAATGCATTGTAGTGAATCGAAGATTTTGAGGGTTACCAAAAGGAGAACTATAAAGGGTGATAACAGACTTTAGTTACATTAGAATTCATTTGTTGATGGTACCATACTAATTTCAGGAATTGTGGTGTGTTCTAAGGTGATTTTACCCTGCGAAAAACCTTCTGCTGGGATATCATGAATCATGTTTGAGAGAAAACTGAAGCTAAAATGGGAGCATATTTTATGTAAATTCACATTATCTTTCTCAGTAATGTGAGAATGAAGTCTGTCATTCTCAGTAAATCATGTACATCCAACAAGGGCAAAGACTGTCAGTTGATTCCTTTGTGTTCTACTGCAGCTTCCCAAAGTGTTCTAAAGAAAAACTAGAGCGCTAACAGCCATACTTATGACAAAAGTATGGCACACCTGAAGCCATCTTGATTGGAATAAACTGGAAACACTTCAAACATTTCATTTAAAAAGGAACAAAATGATGGGGTTCATTTTGTCATAGAAATTATCGTTAGCGCTGTAGAAAGAAAAATTAGGACATGTTATATTTCAACAGGAGCAGCCTGTCAGTTGATGCCTTTGTGTTCTACTGCAGCTTCCCAGAGTGTTCTAAAGAACAACTAGAGAGCTAACAGTCTTACTTATGACAAAATTATGGCACACCTGAAGCCATCTTGATTGGAATAGACTGGTAACACTTAAAACATTTAATTTAAAAAGGAACACAATGAGGGGGTTCATTTTACCATAGAAATTATGGTTAGTGCTGCAGAAAGAAAATTTAGGGCATGTTTTAAGTGAGATCTCAAATCCTCTTCTATTTCATTCGAAAATTCTGACATGCAGTCTGAAACAATCACTTTCAATACCAGCAGTAGACTTCCGCAGTAGACTTCCAGTTAACTCCCTGGTGAGCAGTAGCTTTACTACAGTGATCTAATGAACAACTAGAGTGCTAACATTCTGAATTTATGGCAAATGTGTGACACATCTGAATGCCTTCTTGATGGAATCATAGTAAAAAACTGAAAGCATTTCCTACTGAGGAGACTAAAGTAAATGAGGAAATTAGGAAACTTCATAACAAATAAGTCTCCCAAGATGGCCACCAGAGAAAAAAGAGCACAAATTTAGCACAAATATCACCCAGATGTAGCCCGCATATAGCCCAATGGCAGAACTGTCAAAACACTTTTTATTTTTAGTTTTTCTGCAGTTTTATATAGTGCAGACTGGTCAGGTATTGGAGCGTTACATCTTACTTGGACCCCTTGTTGCGTATTTTGCACAAAGTACATGAGATTGATCTTGCGAAACATTGAACTTTACGATTCTGTTAACCTGAAGTTGCTCTGAACCGGGCTTTGTAACACCCGTTTTTACCTACTGGGTTTAATTAATTCTCACTGTATTGTATTAGGAAAGAGGATTTACTGTTTTTAATATACACTTTTATGATCTATGTTTCTAAATCAGATCGAATAAAGTTTAATGAATTCTATGGCAGGACGGAGGCGAGGATTATGCATATCTTTCCTCACTCTATTTGCATAGCAGTTCAAAGAAAACGTAACACAACAATCATTAAACAAAAGACTACACAACCCATGAACCATTAGGGGGTTAGTCTCCAAGGCAGCTATAGTCCAATCATATCACAGTCCATCGTATATAATATTGTGACGTCCCTTCTGCTTCCTCTTTCTTCACTGCTCGTCACTTAAGTGCATTCCTTACATTCTTGGATTAATCTGACGTTGTTGTTGTTTGTATAGCGGTATCTTGTGCACGTTATTAGCATTATTGCCTTGGTATTGTTTCATATTCCCAGCGCAGCAGGCTCCCGCCCGAGAGCGTTCTCCCCCCTCACAGTTTCTCCCGCTGTGTGCTCTGCGCGCGGTGAGATCCTGTCAGGTGCGTCTGGTCCGAGCGAGGCAGCTCCGTCGAGCGCACCTGCTGGTCTTTATCCGGTCACTCCATAGTGTCCGCTTGATTCCCGACCAACCCTCGCCTAATTTTGACACCACTATGCGGTGATTTCCCCACACGGCCACGTTAGTGACCAGCGCCACCTGGTGGTGGTAATTGGTATTGCACCTCAGTCTATTCTTATAACACCAGAAAGTGGAGGAGGAATGGCCCCCCAACTTCTCCCTCCAACAGTGGACCAAGCCCTCTCTCTGGCTATTTCTAGGGTGCTGGCTCCTCTCAGGGATCAGGTTGATAAGCTGGCAAAAAGCATCCCTGGGGTGTTCAGTGACCCAGATCTGGTGGTGGCGGGTCCCAGTAGCTCCCAGATGGGGAGTAAAAGGGCCGTTAAGCATAACGCGGGGCACTTGAAAGGATTTGATAAACTTACGGAGACCTTCCTCAAGAATGCGTGAACGCTAAAACATGCACCCTGCTGGGAGGAGGAGCAGTCCGGAGAAAATTGCGACACTGTCACCACTATTGTAGACCCCGATTGCGGGTTTCCCTTAGAGGGAGAGGGTGTATCGGAGGACGATTTCTCCTCCGATGAGGATAGGGACTCGGGGTGTCCCTGGCATCCAGAGTCCCACTCCTCTCAGTCCCGGGTTGGGGACGGGGTCCACACAGACATGTTCGAGCCTACCCAAATTTACCATCCTAGGTCGGTGGAGTGGACCCCTGACACCAAAGTGGCAGAGTATGTGGTGGGGTAAATTCATCAACCCCAAGAAAGGGAGGTCAGGAATAGGATGAGGGGAGAATGACCCAGGCCCTCACTGAAGGGTGAAATTGATGAGAAACTATGTACCTTTTTCTCCAAGTATATGAGGGATCCCAAGAAAGAAATTGATAGGTCTTGGACGTGGTAGGGCCCTTGACCCAAATTATTCAATTGACGGAGCATTCAAAAGAGTCAGGATCCCCTTTGTCCATGGATATTGTGGCTGGTTGGGCGTACTACTCTAAACCCTAAAACACTACCCTCAGTACAACACCCTACACTACCCAAACATAACTGCACTACCCTAAACCCTAAAACACTACCACCAGTATGACTCCCTACACTACCCAAACACCACTTCAATACCCTAAACCCTAAATCTACCCCCAGCACAACACCCTACACTACACAAACACCACTGCACTACCCTAAACCCTAAAACACTACCCCCAACATGACCCCCTACAACTCTGCACTACCTTAAACCCTAAAACACTACCCCAGCATGACACCCTACACTACCCACACACCACTGCACTACCACAAACCCTAAAACACTACCCCCAGCACGACGCCCTACACTACCCAAACACCACTGCACTACCCTAAACCCTTGAAAAAACCACCCCATGCCCAATCCCGCTTACCTCTCACTCCTCGTGGTTCCGCTCTCCTCGTGGTTCCTGCTTCACGTCGTCTCTGAGGGGCGGTGGACGTCATTGTGAGGAAACGGAACAGCCTCTGTTTCCTTACAACAACGTGGATTGTCTACATGTTTTTTAGAATGCATGGTCATTTACCATACATACCTTTACAACAATATTTGTTGTAAAGGCATGGGTGGTAAATGACCATGCGTTCTAAAAAAATGTGTAGCAATGTCCTCGCGATGTACAATGCATGCGTAATAATGCATGGGTTGTAATGGTGTCGCGAAGTAAAAAAGTCGTTGTAACGGCTGTTTACCGATCGAAGCTGGCCCGTGTTCTTCAGTGAGACGTTTATTTGATTAATTAGGAGGAAGGAATGTGTTTTTTTTTTACCGAAAAGTGGATTCACAGCTGTTGTATTGTGAAAGTGGCCTGGTTTCACTTCCGGTGAGAAAGTGGAAGAGTCTGTTTGGATCTAAAGGAGTTCTGTTGTTGGACGGGGCCGGCGCAACACGTCATCAGAAAACATAGCTAATGGAAAGCGTCCTCCCTGAAGTGTGGAGCAGTGCCATGAGAGGTCAACGAGTGTGTGTCCCACCACAGTATGACCGTACTGCGTGACCCATGTGCCACCTCCAGGGTACGGGAGGCAGAAGCGTCATCGCAGGTCCTCTTGAAGACCATTATAGCACTAATTCTACATTTTGGTTATCGGGCATTTTAACTTTGTTGTTCATGCCAGATACAAAGAAAAGATCCTGTGTTAATCAGTGACCTAGTTACCTTTTTTGTGGGTTGTGGTGCTTGTCACTTCGCTGCCACGCTGGTGCACACGACTGGGCACCCCACCTCGTGTGCCATCTGCAGGGCCTCTGCCCTCGGATCACTGGTTTCGGTTTGTGGAGTGGCAACATAAACAGTTGCTCCCAAAGGACTAGCCTGAACACTTAGGTGAATATCCCCTGCACCAGCATTTCACGGAAATTCTTTCCTAGCTCTCCCACGTCAACAAGATCGTCATAATAGCACGGCTCTGCTCGCGACACCGTATGACGTCATCGGAGCCATAAGGTTTCAGGCACGTTATAGTTAGAAATTAGCATTTAAAAAACCTTAGAAATTCACTGAAAAAAACATAGGTTTCAGGGGCGTTATAGTTAGTTGGACATTTCACTCGTACAAAACCATAGAAATTCCCCCATTATAGTTAGTTCAGCTAACTATAACTCGCGCGTCCGCAATGCACTGCTGATGGCGTCACATATTACATCACTCATGACATGGTCAGTGACATCACTCATGACATCACTGAGCCAAAGCCAAAGTGAAAACCAACGGAGTGCTGGTTCTGTCTCTTCTTTGAGCAAATGAGGTGTTTTTTGTGGTATATATTAATATATATACACTAGGCCTGGGCGGAAAATTCCGTTCCGCTCGCGAAATTTGTGGAATTTGGGTAATTTCGAGTTCCGCGGAGAACGCAAAATTGCCCAAAATTCTGCGCTCCGCAACTTCGCGCAATTTTTGCTTGTTTGCGTTCTCAACATGCGTGCTCGCGAAATATTTCTCCCCGAGCACGCAAACAGCAATTGTGAACAGGAAAAAAGCATCGCGAACAAGCAATTCCGCGTGTTCGCGGAATTTCTGCGTGTTTGCGGAGATTTTTTACCGTTTCGCGGAGATTTCCGTAACGCGGTTACGCGAATTCCGCCCACCCCTAATATACACGCACACACATATGAAGTTTGGTCTACACAGAAACACACCAGCTATCGCTTCAGGACTTAGCTAATGTATAAAAGTAGGTTTCCCTACATGGCAAAAAGCTTTTCCTGTCACCTGTGACTGCAGTAAAATTAGACTGTTAGACTGCAGCCCAGCAAAAGCAGTTTTGTTCCCTGGAACCATAATATTAGTCATAGTTGAAGGCTGTGTATACACTTTATCCAATATATGGCATTTAACTATCACACCTGGTGTGCACTTCCTGAACCAATTAAGGCCTTACTGAAAAGTTTAAAAATCAAATTGAGCATTAACAATTTTACAGTGTAGGATTAAGGAAGAACCACATATACTGCAGCATTGAATCACTGTCTAATTACTGGCAAACATAGTCTACACTCCTAGATTGTATCTGTAAGCAGCCGTGGTCCGTGCAGGTAACAGGGGCGGGGCTAAAAAGCACACAGCAGCAGACCAAGGTCAAGCACATTAAATTCCAACAGTTTCAAATATTTTGCATGAGTGCAGCTACTCCCGGCATCCGCTGCTTGGGGATGTCAGTTATACAAAATGTCCACAAAAAAGGAAAGTCAACAGCGGCGTGTCTGCGTTGGGGGGTATTTCGAGGGACTATGCAGAGGGAAAATTAAATTAATAAGTAACTGAGCATCACTCAGCATCATACATCGAAATCCCCCCCAATGCGGCCCACCATCCCACCGCTGTTACCTGCACGTACTGCAGCTGTCTGTAAGACTGTGGGACTATTTTTAAAGCATCAAAGGCTCAATCATCAGTTGTCTGTCTGTACCCAGCAGTCTAAACCCCTACCCTGCTTCCATCCATGTTTGTCAGGCAGTACCGGCTTTAGGGTGGTGCAACTGGTGCCAAACTCGGTGTGGAAGGGAAGGGTCACCTTTTGCCCTGCCACCCTCCTGTATTTGCATTAGATGTATATCTGTTTGTATTAATTGCACGTGTGGAGAGTTTCAGACCAGCATCTCTGATTCAAATGCCTGCACCTGGCGAGTCAGGTATCACAGCCTCCCTGGCGCTCTGCCCTACACTGCAGATATCTCAGGCTCTCCCAAGAAAGATGTGAGCAGCTTGCCTAGTCCTAGGGTTTTTTTGCACAGCTGTACCCGGCTGAGATTGAAATGAGACGTGTGAATTCCAAAGAGAGCTTAACATTGCTGTGAGTCATGGGTGGCCCTGGAGAGCTGTCAACTCAAGAAGGGAGGGTGCCAAAGTAGAACTGAACCGTGAGCAGAGGCGGGTCTGTCAGAGCTGTGGGATCGCATGGTTCTCAAAGAGCTGTTTGTGTTTTTAAGATTCCAGTAATTAAGGTTCTCATGTCTTCTCAAGCTACTTTAACCCAAACAAAAGAAATGATGTAAAACGTATATAAATGTATGTGTGGTAAACGTATGTTAACCACACATTATTCCCCTTAAGTATTTATATGAGTGCTGTCTACTGAGCCAATACTGAGCAGTAGAATGATTACACCTTCCTAGTGTTACCTTTGGTTTTTGTGCTTCACACTAGTTAAATGTCATAAAGGTTTACTTCCGGTGTCAAGGTTGAAATCTATGCCAATGACAGGATGGTGACAATTCTGGTAGTATAAATCTTATGGCAAATGTATTAACATATATTTTAAGTACCCATATTAATGATGTAAAACAGCACTCAATGTTTTATTGAAATTCCTTCAAAGGTTTTTTTATTTACATTTTATTTTAAGTATTTTATATGACCCATCTAATAGTTTTGAATTGGGTGATTCCTCAATTCTCAATTCAAAAAGAACTGGCTTGTGTGCAAGAAATATTTGTTAGGGCATATATGACTAGAATCACCCTCCAAGTGGTGTAAGACCTCGCAAACCATCTAAATAAACAAATAATGCATCAGTACTTTAAGTTGGCTAATACAACAGGTGTTCTGAGCAAATGTCATAAGATGCAGCATGTACTAATCAGTATTCAGGTAGTTAAACCCATGCCTATACACATCTAGCAGAAAGACCATCTGTCGACCTATTCTTGAGGTTATCATATTTTGAATGTCAGTTTGTGATTGAGGGCTAGGAGTGTGAATACCAAACTCTGAACCCACTTATTTACTGCTGCTGTGTCACAACAGTGGTAGAACAAACGATTTTGGCACATTGTAGGAAACAATTAGAGTGCACTGATGGGACTCTCAGAGAACAAGTCAGCTCAGAAAGCTGTCAGCATGATGCTATCTTTCTCCTCTGAAGAGGAGCAGACAACAGAGTTTTTGTTGGGAAAGGCAAAGGAAGCTGCAGAGCGAGATGTGGGAGGGTGGCAGTAGGCCAGTTCCTATGTTTGCAATTGGGAGGAGATAAAGTGAGGAACTTAAGAAAGGATGGATGACAAGACTACAGTTCCATATGTATTAATATTTAGTGAGAGAGAAGGTAATACAGCGGGTGCAGAGTGGCAAGATGTTAAATGTTAGGTTTTCTTAATTTTAGACTGGGGAAGTGAGAGATAGCTGGAGGTTGGTGGGGTAGTTGGCAGGATGCTTAAATTT
Source organism: Triturus cristatus (assembly GCF_964204655.1). Lineage (NCBI taxonomy): Eukaryota > Metazoa > Chordata > Amphibia > Caudata > Salamandridae > Triturus > Triturus cristatus. Next base: position 905,355,037 of record NC_140590.1, on the reverse strand, counting down.
AATATGGAGCAGGGAGCTCAGGCTGAAGAGGCTACACTGTGTAAGCCTCCAGAACCCATGCATAGATATTGAAAGCAAGAGCAGAGTATTTGGGGAAGCAAATATCACGTATAATTTATACATTGGTATGAGAGAATGCTATTCGCTTCAGAGTTCTGGGAGGCATCTTAGACCACCCCAGTTTGGCCTCATTGTGTATCTAATATCAAGCAAAAACCCTTTGTGAAAAAAATCCCCATTATTCACTGTTGCCCGTATATACTACTGTATATAATATTTTGGATTTTGCAACCCCTGTATATATAATAATAATAATAATAATAATAATAACTTTATTGCTTAGTTAAATAAAACCTTTGCAATCCACTACATTGTACAATGACATAAGCCCAAATATATAGGCAACACATTTTGTGTAAAAGAAAGATTTGATTAAATACGTTAAAAGGTTGCGATATTACCATAAGACTGTACAGGTTCTAAAAGTGACATTCTGTACGATCAATAAAGTGCATTGAGTAACGTAAAAGTACGGCCTATCAGGTTTGGAGTCCATTCTCCATTCGCTCTTACTAAAACATTTTCAAATTTCTATAAAATTAATTCTGCAAAGTCTTGGTATGGGGTGATTTCAAGTTCATTTGACCTCACCACTCAGGGACAGCATCCCAACTAAGTCCATGATCATAATTTAAATTTTTTGACCCTTTCATTATTCTTTTGCCGGCCTGCTCCATGAACCTTACTAAGGCATAATTTAGCTCCAGGTTGTGTGAATTAAAACTTGCTAAAACTGCGGCTCTGCAGGATCTGATTTCCATTTTGTTCCAAATTTTCCTTAGGAGGGACCTTCTTTCCTGCATCAGGCTTGTACATAAACAGAGAATATGGATTATATCTTCTCTGTGTTTCCCACAAAGGCGGCATAGCTGCTGTGTTTGGTCTCTTTTCCACTTCGGCAGGTGACAAAGCAGGTTGGACACTCCCAGTCTTAATCTTAAGAAACGAAGTTTAGTATGTACAGAGAATGGTAAAGTTAGGTACCCCTGGGGAGACAGATTGGAGTACGTGTTGAGAGTTAACCAACCGTGTGACCTTTTTGCAAGGCATGATTTATCCTCTACTACAGAGAGTTTTTTCATACTTATTTTTGACAATCTTTTAAATTCTCCTTGACTGATTTGCAAATCCCATGCTTCTATTAAGTTCAAAGTTGCCAGGCCTTTGGCCCAGTATGCATGCCCCGAATGCCATTGGTTTGTGGATATATTAGACCAAAGATATTGTGCCAGACTCCCGGCTTTTGATGACCTTAGTTTGTGGCAGTTTATTAAAAAACTCATTAGTCTCGCCAGAGATTGATTGCTGATGCACAATTCAAGCCTGATCTGTGCTGATGAGGTGTTTTTTGGAAGCTTAAACACTGTTCTAAAATATTTAGCAATAATTGTGTTCAAGTTGCCACTGTCCGCCCCTTTAGAATCTCGCTTCCATATGATAGGGTGGGAATAACTTTTGCCTGGGCTGTCTGCAGAATAGGGGTAAATGTTGGTCCAAACAGTTTCTTATAGACGGAGCTGAGAGCAAAAGAAAGTGCTACTCCCTTCTTTTTTTGCTCTTCTAGCTGAGTTTTGTAGCCGCCGTTGTTGTTAAAAAAGACACCTAAATATTTTTGACAAGGTGCTTCTTCAATTCTCTCCATATTTAAAAACCAAGCCATCTTCCGGGCCTTACCAGGACGCACCGCCAAGATTTTTGTTTTTTTGGTATTTATCTGAAGCTCGTTCCGTATAGAATACTCAGCAGTTGCATCCATTAATCTTTGCAGACCTATTTTTGTGTTGCTTAAAAGGACCAGGTCGTCTGCATTTAAGAGGCTTGACAACCGAAAACTGGCTAGTTTGGGAGCATGGGAGTTTATTTTATTTAGTGCCTCGGGAAAGTCTGATAGAAAAAGATTAAAAAGGGTGGGGGCCAAGACACATCCTTGTTTTAGGCCTCTAGATGTTGTTATTCGACGTGATAGTCTTGATCCGTCCCCAATTTTAATCCTGACCCAGGTGTCATGGTGCAGCATCTGCATGGCTCTTAATAGGTCGTGTGGTATGCCTAGACTGTAGAGTTTCTGCCAGAGCTTTGCCCTGTTGACATTGTCGAATGCGGCTTTATAATCAATAAATCCCATGTAAAGAGATCCTTTGCTTAATTCTGCCTGATCTATCAGACAGGACAGTGACATGAGGTTGACTGATGTTCCTGTATCTTTCATAAACCCTGTATATATGCCTGTCTCTAATTTCTTAATAATTGGTGACTTGTGACGCACCTAGTCACCGGGTAAAAAGAAAAGACATCACAACTCAACTCTAATAAGTTATTACAGTCGAGTTCTGACATCCAAATTCCTGTAGAGCCAGCAGCCAAGGTGAAAGGCAGGTCTAGTCAGGGAGCAGCTGTTTAAAGCAACAAAAATAAAAAAAATGCTTTTCTTTGGTCTCTCTATTTTTCAAGCTTATGGTGACTAGCAGAAAGAACATGATTATTTTTTGCATTCCTTAGATAATAATTGAAAAGTTAGACTCTTTCTGCATGTTTCTACACATTCTGAGCTACAACAAATTGACTTGTATTGAACAGTTTCTAATATCTGTCTATTTGTATTCTTCATGTTTGTAAACATGCTCATTCTTTCATATGAAAGAGCTATGCACCAAGGTTTTAAGTGGTTTGTGGGAAAGGTGATGGTGTGAACATGTATTATATGGGATAAAGTACTCCCTGACATACATGATAAGGATATTGCAAGTCTCCTTGGCGTTCCTTAACCTTATAAAGAAAGCGAGCGGTTGGCCTTGTTCCTCTATGTAGTTTTGGAACTCTCCAGTGATTTAAAATATCCCTATCATGTACTGCAGGGGTTACTGTATTCCTTATATCACACTTCAACAATGCCACCATTGGTAGTGAGTTCAGTAAGGTAAAAGCTGGCCAGTGAGAACTTCTTGAGGAGTTGTAAGACAGATTTTGGGTCACACCAACTGATTCCTTCTGCCTTCTTCTCCTAATAAATTGAGAAAGATTGAGTTGGTGAAAGTAAACACTTTCTATTTGCAATGACAAAAAGTAAAACTGCTGAAGCAAATACTGTGTAAAGCTCAAATTATTATTAGAGTAAAGATCTGCAGTTTTCAAAGGAAGTCATTTTATCTGACTGGAGTTTTATTAATTTTAACTCACTTAGGGCCTGATTAAGATCTTGGCAGATCTCCTACTCCGTCACAAACATGGCAGACATCCCATCCACATTATTACAAGTTCTAGAGGTTATAATGGAATTGTAATTTGGTGGACGGAATATCCGTCTCATTTGTAGCCCTGTCCGCCAAGATTGTAATCGGGCCCTTAGTTCTTCACTGCTAGAGCTTAGACAAAGAAAGGGTAAAAAGTTTCCAGACCTGGTGCAGCAAGGAAATCAGCCTCTCTAACAGTTACTTAACGCTAGGGAGTTATAGAGAGGAAGAAGTGCCCTTAGTAACTATAAATAATTAGCATCATTCCAGTGGCATAACACAGAATAATGCCCCCCCACCCAGTGAATGTAATGCGTAGCCCCTGAGTCTCCCCTAAATCACGGATATTCATTGGTTGCGGGCTCAATTAGGACCCCTGAAGGTGCGGGAGCCACCTGAAGGGTTTGGAGCCCACCTAGTGTAGGAACTGCAGGGGGTCTGCGTTACGCCCCTGAGTCATTCGCTAAAGCCGAGAACACATAGAAAAATCTCATTATTAAATTGTTATGGGAGGTTTCGTTGCATATCACAGATGCAGACCTTGCTACAAAAATTTGCAATGCACTATATGCATTTCTATGATCAAAGCTGCTGTGATCCTTGCACAAATTCCTTGACATAGCATGTATATAGTCCGTCTAGGGGAATTCTATGTAATTTGAAACATTCTAAAAGGATAGTTGTGACAGGAGGGTTCACCATTCAGTCTGTAAGGTGGGCAGGCAAGGAATCAGCGAGGCATGATGATCAAATGAATAATAGCCTGTCTTGAAATCAATGTTAAATTCGAGGCTTTAGAATGACTTAACAATGAAAATTAAATATATCATGCTTTCACTCATTCTTACAAGACAGCCACCGTTTCTACAGATGACCAAAAGAAAAAAATTAATAGCAAAAAAAGGTTAATGCTGATTTCTGACACATGTAAATGGCTTTATATGCTATTAATGGACTCAGGCAGGCACTTTACTCCTGAATCTGAAAGCCGTACCAGTGATTGAGCAGATAATGCGGTCGGCCCAGCACGATGGACGATGTGAAATTTTCCGAGGTTTCGGGTTACTACAAGTTTGCAATCTTCCCCCTGGCCTAATTATTGTTTGCCTCTTCGGGATTGATCGGCCGGCATTTATGCTGACAGTGCCACCCGAAGGGAATGTGCTCGGCCGTCTCCGGTGGACTCTCGCAGGCTTTCCTGCGCACCCTCCGACCCGAGGTCGGTCCACGGCCTTTATTGTCCGTTAACAATGAGCCGTTTGTAACCGCAAATGACAGAGGCACGCGCGCTTGTAGCCGCGCACCAAGCAATTCAGAAAGCGCTGTCTGGCATAATAGAACAACAGAAAACAACCCTGCCTGCATCTTTGTAACACTCTTGTGAAGAAGAACTGGCTATATAGCAAGAAATCGGGGTGGTTGTCTGCGCACTGAGTTTACATTAAACATTTGTTTTCCAAAGGGTTTTATAACTTCAATCAGGCCAGTTTGTGAACAATGTATAGTGGGCGATTGTTTTTTAAGACATGAACTTTCAAAAGCAGACATGAATGGCTGTAATTATTTCGTTATCTCGGCCAATTGAGTTTTTGGTTTAAAACGAAAAATAACAGCTTCTCGTGCAACACAAAACAACCCTGGCAATCCCAGCTGCAGGTTTCCCCCTGCGCTCAACGCAACACACACATAATGAAACGCTGCCAATAATAATGCTCTTAATGCTTCCAGCACAATGCCGCTTAAAGACACAGCACCTGGCCTCGCATCTGAAGCTTCGCACCCTGCTGTGGTTTATTCGAGACATTGTATCCTAGACAAATGACAATGCAGTGCCATGAACAAACAAGTATTGGAATTCATGTGCATATTTGGAACCATTGTTTCAAAAGGTGATGTTTAGTCAGACAGGAGAACAAAGGCTTCACATTTGCCACCAAGAATGGAATGAAAATGCCTTTACATTTTCCTTTGGCTAATGTAAGTTTGCATTTTCATGAAATATGGTGTGGAGCCCATTTTCTCCTGGCTAAATGGTGATTCAAAAGGACTATGAATGAAAATTGCTGGCATAATTTGTCTAGCTGCCATATGAATTAATAATATTGTAGGATTACAGTAGTGGCGAGCACGTGCACCTACCACGTATGCCACCCCGTTATGTCCCCAAATGCGGTTCGTCCCATGAATAAAGATGCTGTTAAAAACCTCCCCAACATTTGCGTGGAACATGTTACACAAAGGCTAAACAAAGCACGTCTCAATGAGTACTAATGTATGCCCTGCAGCACTACTCTTGGTCTGGAACAAAACATTGGTGACGAACTGACATTCGCCCCATCTTCTTCCTCTATGTTGCTGTTCTCGTCTGTCAGCCGTCTGTATTTGGCACCCCTGCACCCTGGTACATTGAAGAATGACCCACCTTCAGACTGGCTGAGGTGCACACCAACCATCTAGCAATGCCTAAACAGAGGAAGACACCCAGCAGCCGTCAGAGGTAGGTGATCTCACACCCTCATTCCTGTCATTGGTCCATTCAAATTTTTTGGCACATTTTATTGCACTTCTCAAAATGTCGTCTACATGCAAGACTGTTCAAAATGTACTTTATGGGTGTAAAGTTTGAAGGTCAAGAAAAATGTTCAATCTTCTTTTGCCTAGCTGCCAAAAAGATGTTCAAGCTATTCCAAACATTGACAGAGGCCATTGCCCCCTATGCATCTGACATAGTGATAGCCACCTTGAACACCTATTTTACACTGATAACTAATCCTGAATGCAAGTGCCTCATTCTGTATTTGCCTAGACCAGATTCAGAGGAGAGGACACGTCTCAAGCACCTAAATCCTATATCCTACACAACCATGCACAAACCATTCAGGTGTTTGCCTCTGCGATATGAAGATGGCTCATCCTGGGAGATCCAGGGATGATCACATTAAATCACTGTCTAGATTTGCCAACACCAGGATTTCTCACAAAAAGTCTTATGAGGATATATTCTCCTTTAGTTGCCTAATGTCCTAACTTTATTATGTTACCAAAAATAAGTGGTACAGAGATCTAACGCTGTTTTGGGGAGATTTCAAAGTTTTTGTGTATGAAAGAAATATGCTGCTTTCGATTTTGAACCCTAAAAAACACAATTCTGAATGGAGACCATAAAGCATGTCACCATGAAATAAGAGAGTGTGATGAACAGGATAGTATGATGAGATTATAGTAAATAGCTTCTGGTTCCGCAAAAGTTTATTTTATTGAATATTCTCTAACTGAAAATATGGGTTAAGGAAGTTAAGTAAATGTGGCCTTACTCCAACCTTATTTATCTGGAGGAGAACAACTATAATCCAAGTGGCGGTCTTACATATTTTGCATTTCATTAACAATCACTTGATAGAAGTACCAAGTAGGTTCTACATCAATATAGGCAAACAAATAATTAGTTTTCTGTGGAATAGTAACAAAAATACTAATTTAACTGCAAGGACTCCACGCACTCGGAGGCAGGAGTGGAATTATCAAGCCCAATGTTAAACATGTTAGCCATGGCATCCTTGGCGTGACTTCCCCTGATATTTTGCCTTCAGACCTCATGTTTTTGAAGGTTTTACAACTCTTGGCACTTAACCACTGCTAACCACTGCTAAAGTGCATGTACTCTCTGCTTTAAACCTGGTAACATTGGCTTATCTACAATTGGCACATTTAAATTTACTTATACGCCTCTAGTAAAGTGCACTACATGTACCTAGGGCCTGTAACTTAAAGCTACTAGTGGGCCTGCAGCACGGATTGAGCCCACAAATAAGTAGCCCTTTAACCATGTCTCAGACCTGTCACTGCAGAGTCTATTTGTGCAGTTTTAAACTACCATGTCGACCTAGCAAGTTAATGGTTTTGCCAGACCCAAATCTTCCTTTATAATACACATATGTCACCCCCTAAGGTAGGCCCTGGACAGCCCAAGGGCAAATTGCACTGTATTTCAAACATAGGACATGCACCTTTAATTTGTACATGTCCTAGTGGTGAAAAACTCTTAAATTCATTTTTCACTACTGCGAGGCATATCGCTCCTATAGGTTAACACTGAGATTACCTTATTACTTCTTTTAAGTATAATTTCCATTTGGGAAGAGATGGGATCCCCAAGTTTGGTGTTTCTGGAATCACAATTTAAAATCCTAATTTATGGTGCAGTTAGACTTTAAATTGTATTTCTGAAAATGCCACTTTTGGAAAGTTGGCATCTTCTTACTTTAACCATTTGGTGCCTTCAGCCAGTCTGAATAGATGTCTAGGGTTGGTGACAACTGGGCTTTGTGCATTCCCTCTGGAAAGCCACACACAAAGGGAGCTTAGGTGGGACTGAGGGGCCATCCATATACTGATGGGCCACCCTGAGCAGGATGGGAGGGAGGAGCTGACACAACTGAATAAGCTGTGTCCTGCCACCACACAAAGCGCCCCATGCACCTCTGTAGTGAGACTGGAGCCAGGGCTGGGACTCGGAGCACTTCAGATGCCTCTCTACAAAGTCTCCCAACTTTTAAGGCACAACTAGGTATAAGTCTGTAATTTAAAATAAATATTCCCTTTGGTATTCAACCTAATCAGATATTCCTTTCCATTCAATTCCAAACTCAATCATATTTCATGTATACAACAAAACCCCCTGCTCATAATTGCAATGCCACAAACAATCAAATAATGTAAACATATAGTATATTTATTAAAAATAGCATAACAATATTAATCCACCACAATATTAAAAATCAATTCATACATATATAAAGATTCTACTGTGTAGTCAAATTATCTTACAGCAATCAGAAGATCCAAAGGGTCCAATCACTGAATCAACCTATGTTTTATATCATATTCACAGTGCAATAAAAAAACATGCAAGTTTCATCGAAAGGGAATATTGATAGAAAAGGGAAAATTGAGAAAGAAAAAGAGAGACATAACACATACGACAGTACACTTTTTTTCAGTTTGTAAGCTAATCCTTAGGTACAATCATGACAGGCATCTGATTAGTGCAAAAAATTTCTTCACTTATGCAAGAACGTTCAATGGATTTATTCTGTCCAATGTGTCAACGCATTTTCATGGTGTTGCACAAATATCGACCACCTTTGTCAAGACCAAACTTGTGTCTCTCTTTAAAAAGCCTTGTCAGTAAAAAACAATTGGACTTCTTAATTCGTCCTAATCATTTATGGGTTATATACCCTTTGTCAGAAGTTTGGCCATTAGTCGGGCTCTGTTGATGCTTTCCCATACTTGAGAGGACCAATATCTTATTGTCTCTTTCTATTATTATCGGCACTGATAGGTACACTTCTCACTATCCTTGACCAAACTATTGTCCTCAGTATCTCATTAATTGAGATGACTTTCTCTCAACCTCAGCGGGTCAGTATTATGAACACTTGTATTTATAACAGTGTCCGTGTGGCTTGCCTTTTCATTACTGGACCTCAGACACCACCAATTCAGTGCAATTCTGGACCTGTGGATACTCGCATAGGAAGAAGGATTGCTGTGCTGTTGAAGGGACGGCCACTCACCTGGACTGCTACTCTGCTGGACTCCTGCTCTTTTGAACTGTTCTGATGCCTTCTTGCTTCGGAGTGAGAAGGACTGGACCTGCATCTCTCCAACCCAGAACTGAAGGGACTCAAAGGGTTTGTCTACTTGCTTCCTCTTTTAAAGTCTCAGGGACATCAAAGACTTCCAACCATCCACCTACAACTCCTGGACTCCTGGCCATCTGAGAGTCTTGCCCTGCCAAGTGGTGCCAATCCAGTCACTGCCCCTTGGAAGTGAGTATAAAATGCTGATTCAGTGAAAATCCATGCATCACTGTTGTTGCACAGCCTGAAGCCAGCGCATTTCCCTCAACTCTGACGCATCACGGCATGGACCAAAGACATTGCATCGCCGACTGAGTGGCGCATCGCCTCCAGTTCTCGGCTCATCCTCACCTTGTGTGGCTCGACGACAATGCATCGCCTACATCTTGTGCTTCAACAACAATGCATTTCCGACTTGTGCAGCTCCCGAACCAACACATTGCCTACATCCGAAGGGATTGAAAATGACGTATCACTTCCTCTGCTTCACGCATCGGCCCTTGTTGACGACACAACAAAGTACTTTGCAGTGTGACAAGGTTGGTCCCTGTATAAGACTCATGCTCCATCGCGGTCTTCCTGATCTTTTGGATTTGACCTGGTCTGGCATGACCAGATACCCCCGTTAGGCACTTTTTGCTTTTAAGCACTATATTTCAGATATATTTTTCTAAATTTGTAACTCTGGTTATACTTATTGGATTTTTGTTGTTTTGATCTAGTTTTGTTCAATAAATTAAGCTCTAATTTTCTAACCAGGTGTGGTATCTTTTGTGTGTAGTGTTTTCACTGTTTGACTGTTTGAAGTGTTGCACCAATACTTTACATATTGCTTCTTGAGTTAAGCCTGGCAGCTCTGTGTAAAACTACCAGAAGGTGAGAACAGATTAATTTAGGGTGTGCATCTTACTTAACCTAACTATGGTTGTGTTTCCTGCTTGGACAGGGTGCATACCTCTGCCAACCAGGAACCCAATTTTTAACAAAACATTACTAAAATATTTACATAATCTTTTAAGCAATTGCTCCTACTCGGTGTGTGACATACAGCAACAACACAATGAAGGAGCGAGGAAAAACTATAACCAGAGTCAGGAGTGCTTTGCAATTCTTGAATTTCAAAAGCACGCTGACAATGAAAATAATAAAGGAGAGCCTGCAAAAGACCTAAAAACCTCGTAAAAGATCTTCATTAACTTAGACAATGTGTGGATGCTTTACAACAATCTCAAAAAAGGTAGTGATGGAACTGGGTCGCACATCTATTCCCTAGTAGCTAGAACAATTTAAGGTGCCCATCCGGATAGAAAAACATCCCACTACCTAGGATGCGAATGTCCACGAGGCCCAAGAGAAGGGAACTAGTGGCTATAACGTAATTTTCAACTAGGTACTATCCCGTCACTCAAATGTAACAAATTAGTATATCACACAGTATAGTGAGAGATGAACAGTTTAACACAGCCGTGTTGGTGCTCACAGTTTTGACTTTCCCCCAATGTTCAAAAATAAACAGTACTGTACCAACAAGATTCGATCATAGCACATACTTGGTTTAATTTGCATGTGATTCAGGATTTCAATGTTCACATCAAGAGTAAGTAATTCCTGAGCATACGTAATTCAATACTTCCAAAATTCAGAATACAAAGATGCGTAAATCATTTCTGTATAATTCAACAGTTCCTCGTGCAGCAAAAACAAGTAAAAGCATGTTCAAAGTTCAGTAAGGTGGTGATCCAAAAACAGCCGACACGTGTTTCGTTACCGATGTAACTTTTTCAAGGCTGTTGGAGTAAGATTATAGAACATTTAAACAAAATCATAATATGGGAATACAATCGTCAACGTGATTCACTCCTATGATGATGCTCATGTGTGTTAGTACCAGTCACATGTAGAAAAATTAATCCCACAAAGACTTTCCATTATATTGAGGGTAGTAAAGTTTTCATGCATTCATTGGTACAGTGATATTCACCATAAACCCAATAGCTAGGTCAAACCGAAGGCAGGAAAAATAGATCCCAAACACCAAGTCACAAACCGAGCCATGTGGAGTAAACAGAAAATCCAATAGTCAAAGAAATGAAGTGAATAGAAAAGATCCAAGAAACCCATAGTAAGTCATAGGAACGTTCTAATGTACTCGATCAAGAAATACAGGATCTTGAAGTTTTACCTTCTATTATATCTTGTATGGGCGCAAAAATTGTATCATGACATTGTAGTCCCAAGGACAATTCCAATGCTAGGCCAAGATGTGTCCCGAAAACCTGTGGGTGAATTTTTTCAGTCCGTCCGTATTCTGGAATAGATATATATGCAACAGCCATTTAAGAAAGGAAAATGATTACATATCTGTCATCGGCAAGTTTCTTGGCACTGATCCATCCACAAACTCGTTCCTGACACCCCATTACCTTATGTATGTGAATCCTATGTGGGGACTAAGAAGAGAATTCCGTAGTCCCAAAGATCCAGGGTCTGAGAATCCGAGCCCTGGTAGGAATATTTAGCGGGATTCTAAAGTAACCCAGTCAAGCGCCTAACAAAAAGGGAAGTAAAAGAAAGGAACAATTTAAATCTCCTGCTGACCCATGCCTGTTCAGCATAATTTAACGTATTAGAAGAACTAACCAGTATTCTACGCTATGGCAAGGTCAGCAGCAGTGTACACGGTAAGAGCTTACTGTGGTCTGCTCATTTTTAGAACACCTCCTGCGCAATAGTATGCGTGATCAAAGTAAAACCGAAAGTTCCACAAGGACCTGAGAACAAGAGCCAAAAAAGAATCAGTTATTAACTGCTCACTAATGTATGGGAACAGGTAATATTCAAGCAATGGAAAATATAGCCAACATTATGTGCTAAAACAAAGTCAGTTATAGCGTATGTGAAAAAGGTTTACTATACTCGGCTCATTAACAGTACCCCTCCTGCGCAATGGTATGCATGAAATCCGTTCTTACCCCCACGAAAATTCTGTTCAAAGTGTAGTCGAAATGGTGTCCAAGCTGTCAAAGTCGCGCTATTCGAACAAAGTCCAAATGTCAGTAATGGACGGTATTGGGAGGGAAAAAAACACTTAAGAATTCCCATAAAGTAAAAGAAAAAACCTATAAGGCAAAAGACCCAATGTCACCGAGTGCTGAGAGCAAGAGAAACACTATTAAATACCAAATGCAGTTATTTTGCGTAACACCAGCGCCCGAGCGCATATGTAGGAGCAGCCATGAAAGTATTACAAAGAGCACAAAAGCAAAAATAACAATGATCTTACTTAATATATTCTGAAGATGGCCATGTTGCAGAGAGTTCTGCCAAAAAGCACTATGGTAGGTGCCTGCATAAAAACGGTAATATGCGTTAAGCACACTATAACCATTTTCAAGAACAAAGACAAAGTCCCAAGCTAATCTAATTTTTGTATCCGCAGTCAGCGCGGACTCTCTCGTGTTCACTTACTAGTAGTGCTCTACGGTAGTTGAGCAAGTCGTGCAGCCGGCGTCCGTGAAGGCGGTCTATGACGGTCCCGTCACCTCTATTCATATCCCAAGCTAGAAAGAGTAGAAAGACTCCAAGTCTTAATTAGACTTCCTGTTCCTGGATTCAAAGAAACAGGACTTCAATTCCTGCAAATTTATCCGCCATATTAGAGTGGAAAATCCATCATGGGAGGGGATGGTTATATGTTAGATACCTATGCAAACCACCGACGGTCAATACAGTGAGCGGTTGCTGAAAATAAGTGGGAACCCCCTCATTAAGCGTTCGGGGTAGGGAGAGTAAGTAATCTATAAATGTCGTTCTTCTAATCAAATCAAACTTCGGTTATGAAAAAATTTCCTTAACGGAATTTCTGAATGACAACACCTTTAATCTTAAATTCACCTCTAACTTTAGCACTACACATGCTGCTTTCTTAGATATTACTCTCTATGTAAAAGGCAACAAAATTATGTCCAGAATATACAGAAAGAAAACGGCATGCAACTCGGTCTTGCATGCTGACAGTGCACACCCTGTGGCCCAAATCAAGGCCATCCCTCTAGGCGAAATGTTCCGTCTTCGTAGAAACTGCAGTGAGGATGAGGTTTTTGTGCAGGAATTACAATTCTTACAGGAACATTTTATACGTAGGGGATATGCACCAAAGGTCCTAAAAACCGCTAAGAATCGAGTACTTTCCACACCTAGAGACTCACTCCTAAAAAAGGAGTGAGAGCGTGGCGAGTAAGAAACACACCAATACCAAAGAAATAGGTCTCATCACTGACTTTCATGTGGAGAGTAAGGAAATCTACAGAATAATGTCGAAGCACTGGCACTTGCTACTACTCGACAAATCAGTGGAGAAATGCCTATCTGGCAAACCTAAGATTGTACACAGGAGGAACAAAACTTTGAGGGATATACTATGCAGAAGCTATCTTCCACCGATGCCCAAGACGCTCTCCTGGTTACCAACCAAACCAAAAGGGTTTTATAGGTGTACACATTGTAATATGTGCCCCTTGGCGATGAATGGTATCAAGGAATTTAGTTTTAATACTTGTACGACTTACTATATCAGAGATTTCATGAACTGTGATTAAAAATATATAGTCTACTGCATAGTATGTACCTGTAACCAAGATTATATTGGCAGTACTATCCGTACGCTTAAAGAGAGGATTCAGGAACATATGAGGGCCATTCGGAAAAATGACCAGAGCTATCCTCTGGCAGTACACTTCAATACTATGCACTCGGATGACTCACTCCTCAATATCAAATTTCATGGAATTACTCAAGTCTTCAATCACCCCAGAGGGGGTGATCGTACACTGAATCTCAGAAAACTGGAGGCACAATGGATTATTAGGCTACGGGCCGTAGAACAGGGCATCAACTTTGATAGGGAACTACAAGTATTTCTTAGAGATTAGATGCCCTGGCACTGATTGTACCTGGTACAGGAATTTGTCAGAATGTGTAGGATGTTAATTGGAAATGTTATGGTATACACTGTGCATATTAACCCTCACAGTTCTTCCCTTGTCTATGTCTAATTTCTTTCAAGACCTTTCTTTGTTCCTTTCTCCTTTGCTTACACAGCTCATATGGAACTACATGTCTTTTCTCATTAATGGTTGCTGTAGTTCATTTTGGAATGTATAGACAGGTTCTTACAAGGGCCGAGAGAGAACTAACTCTGCTCTTGTGGATTGATTACATTTTTTCATAACCGAAGTTTGATTTGATTAGAAGAACGACATTTATAGATTACTTACTCTCCCTACCCCGAACGCTTAATGAGGGGGTTCCCACTTATTTTCAGCAACCGCTCACTGTATTGACCATCGGTGGCTTGCATAGGTATCTAACATATAACCATCCCCTCCCATGATGGATTTTCCACTCTAATATGGCGGATAAATTTGCAGGAATTGAAGTCCTGTTTCTTTGAATCCAGGAACAGGAAGTCTAATTAAGACTTGGAGTCTTTCTACTCTTTCTAGCTTGGGATATGAATAGAGGTGACGGGACCGTCATAGACCGCCTTCACGGACGCCGGCTGCACGACTTGCTCAACTACCGTAGAGCACTACTAGTAAGTGAACACGAGAGAGTCCGCGCTGACTGCGGATACGAAAATTAGATTAGCTTGGGACTTTGTCTTTGTTCTTGAAACTCGTTATAGTGTGCTTAACGTATATTACCGTTTTTATGCAGGCACCTACCATAGTGCTTTTCGGCAGAACTCTCTGCAACATGGCCATCTTCAGAATATATTAAGTAAGATCATTGTTATTTTTGCTTTTGTGCTCTTTGTAATACTTTCATGGCTGCTCCTACATATGCGCTCGGGCGCTGGTGTTACGCAAAATAACTGCATTTGGTATTTAATTGTGTTTCTCTTCCTCTCAGCACTCGGTGACATTGGGTCTTTTGCCTTATAGGTTTTTTCGTTTACTTTATGGGAATTCTTAAGTGTTTTTTTCCCTCCCAATACCGTCCATTACTGACATTTGGACTTTGTTCGAATAGCGCGACTTTGACAGCTTGGACACCCTTTCGACTACACTTTGAACAGAATTTTCGTGGGGGTAAGAACGGATTTCATGCATACCATTGCGCAGGAGGGGTACTGTTAATGAGCCGAGTATAGTAAACCTTTTTCACATACGCTATAACTGACTTTGTTTTAGCACGTAATGTTGGCTATATTTTCCATTGCTTGAATATTACCTGTTCCCATACATTAGTGAGCAGTTAATAACTGATTCTTTTTTGGCTCTTGTTCTCAGGTCCTTGTGAAACTTTCGGTTTTACTTTGATCACGCATACTATTGCGCAGGAGGGGTTCTAAAAATGAGCAGACTACAGTAAGCTCTTACCGTGTACACTGCTGCTGACCTTGCCATAGCGTAGAATACTGGTTAGTTCTTCTAATACGTTAAATTATGCTGAACAGGCATGGGTCAGCAGGAGATTTAAATTGTTCCTTTCTTTTACTTCCCTTTTTGTTAGGCGCTTGACTGGGTTACTTTAGAATCCCGCTAAATATTCCTA
Source organism: Triturus cristatus (assembly GCF_964204655.1). NCBI lineage: Eukaryota > Metazoa > Chordata > Amphibia > Caudata > Salamandridae > Triturus > Triturus cristatus. Next base: position 905,339,544 of record NC_140590.1, on the reverse strand, counting down.
CCAGGGCTCGGATTCTCAGACCCTGGATCTTTGGGACTACGGAATTCTCTTCTTAGTCCCCACATAGGATTCACATACATAAGGTAATGGGGTGTCAGGAACGAGTTTGTGGATGGATCAGTGCCAAGAAACTTGCCGATGACAGATATGTAATCATTTTGCTTTTCTTAAATGGCTGTTGCATATATATCTATTCCAGAATACGGACGGACTGAAAAAATTCACCCACAGGTTTTCGGGACACATCTTGGCCTAGCATTGGAATTGTCCTTGGGACTACAATGTCATGATACAATTTTTGCGCCCATACAAGATATAATAGAAGGTAAAACTTCAAGATCCTGTATTTCTTGATCGAGTACATTAGAACGTTCCTATGACTTACTATGGGTTTCTTGGATCTTTTCTATTCACTTCATTTCTTTGACTATTGGATTTTCTGTTTACTCCACATGGCTCGGTTTGTGACTTGGTGTTTGGGATCTATTTTTCCTGCCTTCGGTTTGACCTAGCTATTGGGTTTATGGTGAATATCACTGTACCAATGAATGCATGAAAACTTTACTACCCTCGATATAATGGAAAGTCTTTGTGGGATTAATTTTTCTACATGTGACTGGTACTAACACACATGAGCATCATCATAGGAGTGAATCACGTTGACGATTGTATTCCCACATTATGATTTTGTTTAAATGTTCTATAATCTTACTCCAACAGCCTTGAAAAAGTTACATCGGTAACGAAACACGTGTTGGCTGTTTTTGGATCACCACCTTACTGAACTTTGAACATGCTTTAACTTGTTTTTGCTGCACGAGGAACTGTTGAATTATACAGAAATGATTTACGCATCTTTGTATTCTGAATTTTGGAAGTTTTGAATTACGTATGCTCAGGAATTACTTACTCTTGTTGTGAACATTGAAATCCTGAATCACATGCAAATTAAACCAAGTATGTGCTATGATCGAATCTTGTTGGTACAGTACTGTTTATTTTTGAACATTGGGGGAAAGTCAAAACTGTGAGCACCAACACGGCTGTGTTAAACTGTTCATTTCTCACTATACTGTGTGATATACTAATTTGTTACATTTGAGTGCCGTGATAGTACCTAGTTGAAAATAATGTGTGGATGCTCCAGAGTTTGTGGCGGATATAAAGAGCCTCATTACAATGTTCCTGGGTGCAGCTGTGATTATATCACAGCCCTGAACTTAGAAACACTGGAAATCCTATTAGCTTCTTAGTTGGAAATTAATGGGGATTCCAGGTTGAACCTTCAAAATCTCCTGAGTAATAAAGATTTCAAGGAGGAATCAGCAATTCTGTGTACATTTTCACTGCATTCCTTTATTCTTCCTCACACTTTCCGCAGCCAAAGTCTCTGGGGTGTGTGGTAACTCTGCACACTTCACAATTCCTAATGTGGTCAATAACAGAGTTACCGTCCCCATTGGGAATTAGGGCCTCTCACAGTAGAGAGTGGGAAACTATTGTACTGGAATAACTTGCTTCTTAGAGCCAGATAATAACTAAATATCTGATGAAAGCATTCCTAGTATTAGAGAATACATGTTGCTGCTGTCATTGATTTATGGAAATAGCCCAAGCTGAAAGCAGACCTATAGTTTTGATGCAATGGAAAAAACACACCTGGCCCATACTCATTTATGAAAACAAAAGAGAAAGTGTGGGGGGAGAACCAAGAGTTGTAATATAAGCTAGCATCTGATCTAAAATATGTGATTCCTTTATTGATAAATATTTATCAACTTTGTCAAAAAAAAAATAAGCCAATCACGTAGAAGCTCTGTTAGAGACTGTGTAGAAAAACCAAATAACTTGTACAAAACTAATATATGTATAAATATTGATCAACGTTTACATGTCCTAGTGGTGAAAAACTCTTAAATGTATTTTTCCCTACTGCAAGGCCTGGCTCTCATATAGGTTAACACTGGGATTACAATTTATTAAGTGCAGTTTTGATACTTAATAAAGAAACACACGTCTATGTTCTTTGACTGATCCCTAGTGTAGTGAAAAGAGAAATACATGGAGGATGTTACACAGAGAGGTTCATTATGCGAGCTTCCTTTTCATTCTGATGGGACTCGTTACAGTTGTTAGTGCTCCACCCTGAAAGTAGGAGAGCTGCTGCAATACCATGGGTCTAAACAGTTTCACCAAGAAATATCCCCTAATGGAAGTTGCTTAAAACTCTGGAAGAAAGACCTCAATTAAAGAGGAAATTACGTATGAGGACAAGACAGAAAATTACCAATTTTGCCAGTAATTCCTCTTTTTTTTTGGGGTGGGGGCTATGTAATAAAAAGACCTGGCATGTGTTTACTTTTCGCTTCTCTGGAACAGTCAATAGTTGGCAGGTGAAAAAGAATTCTTGCAAAGTTGTCAGATTTCTTCTGTATTATGACAATTGTCCCCATGTTTGCTCTAATAAAGATTCCGCAATGGTTTGAACAGCTCTCATATAGCTTTAAACTCATTTCTTTAGGTGCTTGCTGTTTTAGGTTTATGTTTCAGAAAGGAAAAAATACCCGATTTCACTGCTGTTCATAATAGTTTTTTCACTGGCTTTGGCTTGAAAATACAGGCCAGTAAAAAACACACACCGCAACTCTAACCATATCCCCGGGGAACTTGTAATCCTGCCCAAATGCTACAAATATATGATTATATAGATAGAATTGGCCGAACATTTGAAAAGCCTATTTTATGAATTACTGAAAGACTAGAACATGTAGTGAGTGACTTCATGTGAAAAGTGTCAAGGAAAAAGTTTGTTTAGCATTCAACTTACCCATTTTGCACCTCGGCATCGGAAGAGCTCTAACTTTTTTTCTGCAAAACGTACATTTTTTAGTATTCATTCAAAATGTTCAAATTCAGAATAAAATGAATTCTTGTTTTCTGCTTTTGGTACAAACGTTGCTTATAAATGGCATTAATAAAACAAACAACTATTCATGTGGTTATAAAGAGATATGATTCTTTTCTTTTAATTGATTTCTTAACTTTTAAGGATATAGCAGGTATTCAGGTAAACAGTGAAGTGGAAAACTATCAGGGTTATTTAAATCCATTTGACCTGCCTATTTGCCAATTTTAGAACTCAACACCTGTGGTGTCTGGACTTTCATCAAAATTGAACGTTGAGAAGGCGCCATGTTTTTATTAACTATTTGGACGCCTTTTAGGTTTTTGACAAACTCACAAAGCGGGAGACATTGCGTAAAAAATAAGTAGCAGGTTTTCTCCTTGTGGTTGGTGGTCTTTGTTTCTTTTCCTTTGACTGGACCACTGTGCCTACCGCAGTTGGCTGGAACAGGGAACATTTGCAACTGTTTGGCTTCCCTAAATAGCAGGACCTCACAATTCATGGAAGTTAGTCTCCCTGTCACAGATGAGTCATTGCATTTCATTATTGGCTCCCCCCCTTGATTAATCAATGGTTCCCCAGTTCTAAATGTATTGAGGAATTGCGGGTTTATTATGTCAGAAATACCGATAATTTGCATCAGTTCTCCCATCCTGCCTCGCTTTAAGTGACCTCTAAAGACATCATTATGCATCTGACAACTAGTGCTTTAATTACATTTATTGGGAAAGGAATTAAGGGTGGGGTAATCAGACTAGTGCATATTTGAAATATTCTCCGTATTGAGCGTTAGATTACTGTCGTCACTTTTACATCAAAATGGCCGATTGATGAATTGGGCTGTTTTTGAGTCTATTCCAGACGAGGGCCCTATTTTTTAACATCGAATTTAACCAGAGGCTAAAAGAGATTACACTCTGGAAAATATGCATGAGACATGATTCAGAGTATAAATCATGAAGGTGTGCTTAAAATTAGAAAGGAATACAGAAGTCAAAAGTCATTGGTTAGTCATGTCAAAATGCTCAAACTGCAAATTAATGTTAAACATAGTTGGCTACTCTCTCTAATTAACAGTCAGTACTCTTCCGAACATAAACAGCATTCCCATTAACCTTCAATTGATATTTAATTGTAATATCCGTCCTGGAGCAGAAAACATTACATTTTATAAATGTTACAGTGGGAGCAAGACCATAGAACTAACTGAATTTCATACTATGAAATAAACAATGAAGGTCATATCAATCTGAGCGGGGCAGTGGACAGGCAGGGAGGGGGGAGATGAGCTGGTGTCAGACTGCAAACCACAGGCATTAGAAATGTGCAATCTGAAAACACCAGTAGGCCTAAAGCCTCACTCATGTTAAGAATTTGGGGGCATATTATCAAGAAACGGCGTTAAAATTATCGCCACTTTGGCGGCAGAAAACTGCCGCTAAAGCGGCGATAATGGGCTTGATAATATGCCGCAGAGAATTCCAATAGAAGCCCATGTTGACACCAGAAAATGGGCTTCTATGGGAATTCTCTGCGGCATATTATCAAGCCCATTATCGCCGCTTTAGCTGCAGTTTTCTGCCGCTAAAGCGGCGATAATTTTAACGCCGTGCTTGATAATATGCCCCTTAATGATTTAAAAAATAGGGCAAACATTGCATTTATTACTTTTTAATATTGGTTAATTCACAGAATAATTGACTGTAGAATCTGTTCCCACATTACCATAATACTGAAGTGCCCTACTACAGCTTTGAAGTGGAAAAAAAATACAGGTAGCAAGATTTGGGTGTTGACTAGAGATAAATGTGATTAGTCCTAATTATTTCATATTTTTTACGCAAAATGGTAAATCCAATGTGAAAGTGCACATTCTGATTGAGAACAAATGTACTGCTTAATTGACTTTGAACCAAATTCTAAATGTAAGCCCTTAACTTTACACTGATCAACATTGCGTAATAGATTTACTAGTGAGTAATTCAATTGTCCATTGTTCAAACGTTTCATTGTATGATGGCAAACACATCATTGAAATGCGAAGAGTGTGTTTCTTAAATACGTCTATGTGATGTAGATAATGCCTTGCTATAGTTACAGGGTTCAACAAATGCTGACTGTTCAGAAAATGATTACTTTTAATGGAGCCAATGCTAGACAAAATCAAGCCTAGACAATTATCAAATCTCAGCACTCAGGATTCAGTATGTTTCCCCATGTGTCTTGCTCTCTGAAATGACTTTACCCCAAGAGACACAACAGAGAAAGTGAGCTTTTACGGAATTATTGAACTGAGCCACTACTGTCAAACTAAAAACTGATACATTACGACTGCTGGAAGAAAAAAAGGCCAACCAGCTCATCAGACCTTCTCTCTGATTTCTTGGCATTCACAAGCCATTGATTTAGCACCGCTGCTAAATGCTGCACTGGCACAAATAATCCAATTATCTTGCCTATTTAATTTTCGGTCAATCTATGCATGCTTGCTGGAAAATCCTAAAGCACAAAATATCCAACAAGCACCACATTCCTCAACTATTGAGTAATTCAGCACATAGGGCGTTTATAACATTACATAGATATGGATGCGCTCCTTTCAATACCACAGAAAAAATGTACAGGGCTACATCTAGAATCACAAAGGAGTCGCAGTTTTCCAGGTATAACCCATGTAAAGTTTTGAGGGTTCCACTTTTGCATACTAGAATGCATATTGCTAGACCTGTCCACCTTAGGGAGGTGTTCCTCCAAACTTTTAGCCTGCCTCCCCTATTGTTGCTGATCGCATTTTTACTTGCCTTAGGACTCTGCCCACTTTACCACTGATAACCAGGGCTAAAGTGCATGTGCTCACCATATAAAACATGATAACATTGGCTTATTCACAATTGGCATATTTATGTTACATATAAAGTGGTACTACATATGCCCCAGACCTGTAAATTAAATGCTACTATTGGGCCTGCAGCATTTATGCCTCCCACTAATGTACTTTTAAGCATGTCTATGGCCTGCCATTGCACCCTGTGTGTACAGTTTTTACACTGTACTTTTGAACTGGCAAAATAAACCTTTTGCCAGATTCAAACCTTCCTTTTTACTACATATAAATCACCCTTTGGGTAGACCCTGGACAGCCCAGATGACAGGGTGCAGTGTATTTAAAAGGTTGGACATGTACTTTTAAGTTTTAACTGTTCTGATAGTGAAAAACTCATGTCAAATTTTCACTACTGCAATGCCTACTTCTCCCAAGGTATAGCATTGAAGTTATCTTACTACATTTAAGAAGCTGCAACTTCCAAATAGGAACAGATAATCAATTTATGTTTGGAGTCTTTTGGAATTGTAATTAAAAATCCTTTCTCATGGTAAAATCTGATTTTAAATTACAATTTAAAAATGCCACTTTTAGGAAGTTTTCCCACCAAAGCCATTTAATGCTTGCAGCCTGTATCTGGGACGTATTACTGAATGGAGCTTACAGTTGGGCTTTGTGTATTGCTCCAAGACACCGCACACAATAGAGAGCGTAGGGAAGACTGGATGGGCAATCACTGGCAGGATGGGAGGGCAGAGCTGCATACAGCTCTGCTTACCCTGGAATAGGCTGTGTCCTGCCGCCACACAAAATGCTGCATACCCCCTGAAATTAGTCTGGAGTTAGGGCAGAGGGGGCAGGAAACCTGTGCACTTTGAAGTGAAACCTCTAGAAGATTCTCTCACTTCAAAGGAAGCACCTGTGGAAGACTATCAGGAAGAAGGGCTGATGTGATGCAGAATGGACTGACACTCTGCTGAACTCCAGCCGTGAAGGTCTGCTGCTTTCTGTGATGACCTGCTACTTGGGTGAGAAGGACTGGACCTGCAACATGAACCCTTGACCACCAGAGTGACTCCTAGGGCTAGTCTCTTGGAACCAGTGCCTGGCCTCTGCAACTATGAGTTCTACCTTGCCAAGTGGTGCCATCCCAGCTCTGGACCCTTGGAAGTTGGCCTGCAGGTGCTCTGCCAGCCCATCAGTGGATCGAGGAGAACCAATGCGTCTACTCTGCTGCACAACCAACTCCGAGCAAAGCTGACGCATTGCCTCTCATACAAGGATTGTCCCAAAGCAAGGACTTTGCATCGACCTTGCAGCCCACATTGGAACCGCCACCTTGCGATGCATCCAGGGTGCAGGCCCTTACATTGCAAATCTCTCATCGACAGCAGCCTTGATGACAATGCAGGGATCTCATTGCTGCCTCCAGTTCTTGCAGAATTGACTCATCGCCTTGTTTGAGGATGGACTAAGCATTGCAAGCCCTCAATGATGGGACCATTAACGATGATGCAAGACCTTGTATCGCAGCTTTGCAGCCCCATGGACCCGACACATCACCTCAGATTCATGACGCATCCTGAATGCAGGACCTCTCAACTTTCCGCAACCAGGATTTAAAGTACTCTTGTTCTGCGGGCCAAACTGGGACCCCGTAGCCAGCCTGCGCTCCATCACAGTCAGCCTGAATTTGTGACTTTGTCTCCAGCCTAGCACAAAAAGATATCCACAGTTGGTGCTTTGTACTTTTTGGTGCTATGTTCACTCAAAAATTTAAAATAGCATATCTCTGGTTCTACTGATTGCATTTTTGTCTTTTTGATATTGTTTGATTTGTTAAAAACTATTATATTTTTATAATCTGGTCTGGAATCATTGATTGGTGTGTTTTCACTGTGTTACTGTTAGAAGTGTTGCACAAATACTTTAAACATTGCCTCAGAGTAAAGCCAGACTGCTCTGTGCTGAGCTAACCGAGGGTTGAGCACAGGTTAATTTAGGGTTTGCTTGTGATTTCACCCTGACCAGGATTGTGGTTCCTGCTTGAGGAGGGTTCCACCCCCACTCAACCAGCAATCCAGTTTCTTACACAGACAGATTGTCATTTGAAAAATAAAAATAAAAATAAAAATAAAACATGTTTTTTTCTTTTTCACAGGGAAATATAATATTTTTCAATTTTCAGAAACACCTTGTCCTGCAGGACTACTTATTGTGGTGGGGGTCAAGGGGGAGGTGGTTGCTCATTTGTGCTTCCTACCCTGAGCAAAGTAATTTACTCCTAGACTTGACCAAGAGTAGGTCAAATACCTTTTCAGCTGCCTGCTTCCACACCCTTTGCATGCTCTAGAAGATTTTTAAATGTCTGCCTGTCAAAACCAGACGTCTTGTCACCCAAGCCCTTATCACCAGCTGGCTCGACTACGGCAACGTACTCTGTAGGAATCACCGCAAACCTCTTGAAAAGACTGCAGACCATGCAGAATGTAGTGGCCCAACTCATCCTCAACCTTCCCAGACAGACACACTTCACCCCCACCTCAAGAAACTTTACTGGCTGCCAATCCAGACGAGATGTCAATTCAAGATGCTGATCCACACCCACAAAGCCCTTCACAACCAAGGACCAGCACATCAACCACCATATCAACTTCCACTAACCCACCAAAACCTGTGCTCTGCCACCCTCTCCTTGGCTCACACCTGTGCATCTGCCAAAACAACATCATTCTCCTATCTCGTGACAAAGTCCTGACACAACCTCTCTCATTACCTCCGAACATTTTATTTTTTTAAACATATTTTATTGTCTTCTATATTCAGTTGTAAGCATGTGCATTCATCATTACAACAGACTTCTTAACAGAAATGCATTTAGCATATTTTATTCCCGTTCTGTCTGCATAGCATTATCATGAAGTCAGCATTTTTTAGTGCACAATACAACAAGCATCTCCCAATCCTCATGGGTGTCTCCCAACCCTCCCCCCAACATCCCTCAAATACCCCCTCCCCTGCGCTGCTGTCCACTAGAGCATTGCCCTCCCTTCCTCTGATTTTGGCTGAGCGCAGTCACCTGGAGTGTCAGTAGTGTTTTGTGTCTACCCATCCCTTTGTGTGCATCTTAGTCTTTAGGCTCTGCCCTCTCCTGACGCTTGTTCCAGTCTCTCGTCCTGTTCCCCATTCCCAGAACTCCCATGTCAGATGGTCCTGTAGTGGTATTGGGTTAAGATCCATGACCGATATTTTTCAGGTCCTCTACCAGGGCCTCCCAAGTTTCTGCCCTTTCAATTCTCCCTATGCCCCTTTTAGCGTTCCGGAGCAGTACTCTGCCCTCGCAACCTGCCCATTACTCCAGCTCACGCTTCCACCTATGGATGCAGGAGCCACATGCTGCTTTCAACTTTCTGGTTATTCCCCACTTTGCCAATATAAAGGCCAAATCTTGAAACCTAGCTTTTACCTTAGTCTTAGCTGAGTGGGGAAACACATTAAGTAATACATGTTCTGGCGTGCATGGCACCATCCACCCCGTGACTCGGCCGTTTCCCTTATCACTTTCTGCCAGTAAGCTGCTAACAGGGGACAGCTCCACATCATGTGTATGTAGTTAGCTCCCTTTCCTCTGCATCACAGGCATTCCGCATCCTCCCTGTGAAAGAACCGATTGATTCTGTCCGGTGTGATGTATGCCCGGTGTAGTGTATAGAAGCTAATCAGACTAAATCTTGCATTGCGAGAGACTTTAGTGGCCCTTTGTAGTGTGTTGTCCCAATCTTTGTCCTCTAAGGGTCTACCTAGGTCAGCCTCCCTTTCGGTCCGTAATCCCTCCATCGGTTATGTGGAGTCTCTTCTGATTGCCCTGTATTGACATGTGACAGTTTTTATTACGACCCCCGCCAAACTTATTTATTCGCAGGTAGAGAGAGTCGGTGGTTCTGTCGTCCCTACTCCCCAGTGTCTACGTATTACCCTTGTGACTGCCCCGTAAAGTAGGAAGTGCCCCTGCTGGATATCCCAGAATGTTCTGAATGCTTTGAAGGTAATTCCCCGTCTCTGTAGAGGTCTGTCATTTGGTAACCCTGCTTGTGCCCATTCCTCTATCCTCCTCCATTGTCCCCCATGTGGGAGTGCCTCAAGCAGTGTGACCGACCTCTCCGGTGAGTATGGGCATCTTGTCCCCATTTTCTGAAGGCATCTGCCCAAACAAAGCCGTATCACCTGATGTTCATTAGTTCGGACATGCTGCGGTTTGATGGTGCCCATCAGCGTACCCAGTACATCTGCCCTCTCCTGGGTAAAGGGTGGCCTCCTTCATTCAGGGTCTAGACTTCCCACCACCCACTGTGTGAACCCCTGCAGTTGTCCCGCCAGGCAGTATAGCTCCATCTCTGGGACTGGCAAACCCCCCTCGAGTTGCGCCCTCATCAGTGTGGATAGGGCCACCCTCCGTCTGCCCGCTCCCCATAAAAATGCTGCAATACTTTAGTCCAGCTCTCGGAACCAAGCTCCCGGTATCCATACTGGCAGTGTGGTCAAGAAAGATAGCAGCCTGGGGAGAGCCACCATCTTCAACAAGGAAATCCTCCCTGCCACAGACAAAGGCAAGTCCCCCCAAAAGGCCATACTGCCCCTTAGTGATCGTAAGGCTCCCCCCACATTCCCCTCCTGCACATTCGACATGGATTGAGAGATTTCCACTCCCAGGTATCGGAAGCATCGTGGCTCCCACTGCAGCTCACCCATTTTTTTAGGGCGTGGCGTGTCCACATTCACCAGGAACAGTCGGGATTTCTGCCAGTTCACGCTGAGTCCCGATAGTGCCCCAAATGCCCCCAGCAAGCGCTTAGCCACCCTCAAGTCATGGTCTGTATCTTTTAAGAATAGTAGGAGATCATTGGCGTATAACGCTGTATGTTTGTCCACCCAGCTGTATCCCCTCGTATGCTTTCCTGGCCCGTGCCTTGCATGCCAGGGGCTCTACAGCCAGGGTGAATAAGAGGGGGGACAAGAGGCACCCCTGACGCGTACCCTGCTTCACCCGGTACTGCACTGAGATTGTGTGGCCCGTGCAGACCCTAGCTACCTGACCCTAGTAGAGCAGTTTCACCCATCTGATGAATCCCTGCCCGATTCCCATTCATGCCAGCACAGCGTACAGAAACTCCCACTCTAGGCTATCAAATGCTTTCTGTCGATAGTGAAGACAGCTCCTTCGGGTACTTCCTCCTTGCTCAGCTCTAGAATGGCAAGTAAGCATCTTATATTGAGGGTCGTGTTCCTGCGTGGCATGAACCTTGCCTGATCCTAATGGACCAGGGAGGTGATGTGTGGTAGTAGTCTAGTTAAAAAGAGTTTGCTCAGAATTTTAAAGTCCAGATTCAGTATGGACAGGGGTCTGTATGCCTTGCACTCCAGAGGAGATTTATCCGGCTTGAATAGCTGGATCACCACCGCTTCCCGAATAGTCTGCGGTAACACTCTGCGTTCCTCAGCCTTTGCATAAAATTCTACCAACCTAGGGACTAACTCTTTTACATAAGTAGCGTAGAATTCCTGTGGAAGTCCATCTGTACCCGGGGTCCTACCTCGTGCTAGCGCCTTTCTAGCCACCCTAATTTCATGGTTCGAGATTGCTGCCCCTCGTTGTTCTGCATCTTCTTCCGAGAGCATGTGCAAGGGGAGCCCCATCAGGTACTGGGCTATCTCTCCCATCTCCTTGGGTCCGGAGCTCCTGTAAAGGTGCTCATAGCAGTCGCGGAAACGATTATTTATGTCTGCCTGTCTGTGTAATGGGCTCCCCGCCTGGTCCGCAATTTCTAGTATGTTATTTCTCCATCGGATCGGGTTGGCAAGCCATGCAAGGAGTCGACCTGCTTTATCTCTCTCTGCATGAGTCCTATCTGTGTGGGCCTTAAAGTTGAAGCACCACAGTCTCTCCTCCTGCACAGCCACCTCTTCTTTAGCGTCTAAGAGTTCTTGTCGTAACTCAGGGTGTTCGGGCTGCCTCAACCCTATGTCCCTAAGTGCTCGGTCCGCTTTCTCCACGTCCGTGACCAATGTACTCCGTACCCCTATGGATGCTGCCATACACCGGCCTCTAATGACTGCCTTAAAGGCTTCCCACTCCGTTCCCCTGGAATCAGTAGAAAAAACATTATCAGCAAAGTATGTTGTGATGTGACCCCTAATCTCCTGCAAGAACACCTGGTCTTCTAAAGCCTCCAGCCTGAGGCACCAGGTGGGAATGGGCTGTGGTTGTGTGCCCCACTGTAGTCTGACCAGTAGCGGGTTGTGATCTGAAATAGTTCTAGTGAGATATTCCATCCCCTGGAGCAGCGTATGGATATCAGGTGAGCAAAGGAATGTGTCTAGCCTGAAGTGGAGGTCATGGACATGTGAGAGGTGAGAGTATTCTCTGTCAAGTGGATGCGTGCGTCGCCATGTGTCCATTATTCCCCATCGGGTCTGCCATTCCCTAAAAGATCTGGCTATATTATGAATTGGGGATTCTCGGAGCAGAGGGTGCGACCTCTCTAGGTCAGTGTTTGAAGTGGGGGTCCTAGTCACTCACCGCCGCCACCAAATACTAGAGGCGGGAGTCCCTGTCCCACACCGCTGGTGCCAGGTGCGAAATCCGGACCCTTCGTTTCAACATTAGGCTAAGTAAGGATACCATCTGAGATAGCCCTGCTCACCCCCTTAGTAGCTTGGCACGAGCAGCCAGGTTTATCTCCAAGGCACAAGTGTACTGTATGTGCATGCAACCACACTCACAGCAACCCACTGATGTCACCACACATAGACTCCACACGAGTATAATCTTTATACAAGAAGATGTACGATATGACCACACGCTACAAAACCAACATATAATAATGGGTATTATTCCTTCCGGTGGATTGGTAGGTTCTAATCCCAACCACCGCTTCTAACCAACAGTCAGGTTTACTTCTAACCGTTCCCAAAAGGTTACACAGGTCGTATTGCTAGAATCACACACGTTGCAAAAGAAAATAAATACTGCAATGAGTAAGGATATTCCCCCGTACTGTGCACTAAAGAAACAATGTCATATGTAACGCCACAATCATGTACTATGCAACAGAAGGTATAATGCAATGCGTATCACTACCAGCATGCCCTGGGCAAGGAAGAAACAAAGCAATGCATCATGCTACAATCATATACTTGAGCAATGAAAAAAACAATGCAATGCGCCACGTTACAATCATGTACTCTGCAAGGGAAAAATAAGGCAGTGCGTAGCGCACCCGGCATATAGTTCATCAGGCATAAATTAGATCAGACGTCATGCGACAGTTCGATAGTTCAGTAGCAGCAGTAATGCAAAGTATAATACAAAAGGGTACACAACCCTGCTCTTTAACTAAAACCTAGAAGCGTTCCGTGCCCTTCAGTCTCCTTCATACTGGCTTCCGTGCGGACACACTCCAGAGTATCCGTTATAAATATATAATAACATGACATAGCGTAACAGTTTTAGGTGCTCCTTCTACAGTTGCCCCCCAATCATGGATCAAAGATAACACAAAAGTACCGCTTCTCACTCCGGCCCCTGTACTGTCCCTCCTTGAGCCAGCACGGGCCTAGAGATTCGAGACAAAGCAACAGGCTCGTGCAGCTGACAGAAACAAGAGGCCGAGAGAGTGTCCTTCCGGCCCCGCACCCCACCCCAGGTGGAGATCCACATTACCTGGGGGGGGGGGGCTCGACCCCACTCTCCTCTCCTCCTTCAGCGACTTGGGCCTTGATCCAGAACTATGTCAGATGGGCACGGCGGCCTAGGGCAGGTGGCTCAGCTCCTCCGGGTCTGCCGGTCCGGGCCGCTACTGCTTCACTCTGAGGGCCCAATGATCTGGCCCTCCTTTCCGGCAGTCTCAGTAGACACCAAGACCCACCCTCAGCACTGTGGAGACCTACTTCGATTTAGGTGCACACATCACCCAGGCATTCCTCACCAGCACCGATGGTTGCACTGTGACACGCACTCTGCGTGTCCCAGACACGCCTCTCCTCTGGTGTACACGATGACCAGGCACTCTCCACCAGCACCTCAGCTTGTACCACAACACGCACCCTGCATGTCGGAGTCTCACCTCTTCTCTCGGTGCACACTATGACCAGGCACTCTTCACCAACACCTCAGCTTGCACCACGACACGCACCATGTGCATGTGAGACTCACTTTTTCACTCGGTGCACACCACAACCAGGCACTCCTCACCAACGCCCTGGCTGCACCACAACACGCACCATGTGCATCCGAGACTCACTTCTTCTCCCGGTGCACACGTCTACTAGGCACTCCTCACCAATGCCCTGGCTGCACCACGACACGCACCATGTACGTCCAAGTCTCCTCTATCCTTCCGGTGCACCCAACGACCAGGCGCTCCTCACCAATGGCATCGGGCTCATTGAGGCCACGGTGTACCGACGGACAGAGCGGTGCACTCTTTCCTGAGCAGTTGCCAGTGAGAGGTTGGTTGACTCACCCAGTATTCACGGGTGGTCTTTTTTCGTGATGCACTTGACTTAAAGTGTTGGACCCAGAGTATCCTTTTCTGGTTGTTTGATACGCAGCAGCTGTTTCAAGTCCTGACGAAAGCCGTGCCATATCTGTAGGCTCTAAGGCTGAAACATGTCGACAACTATCACCATCACCATGGTCTAAAAAATTGTTGACTAGTGGTGCACTTACGTTTTAATTGTAGCCAAGGACGCACTATCAACAAAGCAGTGCTTGGACGCTCTTGAGCTATTTTTAAGATCACTTTCACTTCATATCACATAAAATATAAATAACAAAAATATTTTTTTCTGCGCTGCGCCCTCACTTATATCACTGGCTCGCCATTGTGGATTTAGTACATCCCATTTATCTGTACAACAAAACATCCGTGTGCTCCTCCCTCACAGTGAGGGAGTTGTAGCCCCCAGAGGAACTAGGGGTTTCCTCTGGGATGGGAGAATCCCAATGATGAAGCATGTCACCTCTGGTGAGTGAGGGATTTCGTCCTTTCAAGGGATATGCCCATTAGCATTATTTTTCTTAGGCGGTGTTTCACTTGTTTCACTTGTATATCTGGGATCCTTTGACCCACCAATGATATTGTAGTTCTTTACATTTTATAAAACTTTAGCGTAGACCCCAGGGTTTCACTTGGTTGTTAAGCTCCTCACCAATGCCCTGGCTGCACCACGACACACTGATTGCACGTCCGTGGCTCAGTTTACTCCCGTGTGCCCACGATCACAAGGCACGACTTCTGAGGGTCTCAAGCTGCAAAAGCACGCGCACACAGCGTTCCTTGGGACGTCTCCGGAAACTTTTATGTTCCTGTGTTTCCAAACAGGGAGCCAGCTCACCTCGGGCCCTTGGGGTTCAGGACACAGCACAAAGCACTGTCCTGTTCAAGAAGGGGGGACACCACCCACTGCAATGTCCCTTCAGTCTCTTCCTTAGTAAAAGCTACAAACTGCAGGCCAGCCCCAGATCATGAAGCAAAGGTCAGTCCTATTCAGCAGTCTCTTCAGCAACTCCTTCCTTGGCATAGATTCTTCTTGATCACGAAAGAGGCCAAAGCCTTTGCAGACTTGACCTGTCCATTTTGCCATTCAAAACTACACCAAATTCTAGGGGTTTCAGTTCTCTTAGTAATACCCCTTCATGTCTTTGAAGTTCTTTGTGCTCAGGGGTCTCTGACCCCTCCTTAAAGCAGTTCTGGGTGTCTCGCTCCCAGTGTCACCTTTCTCCCTTTGATACAGGGGGTCTGGATCCTTAATCACTCACCTGGAGATGGGTCAATTGGTTTACAGCATCAGCCCAGGCCTTTTCACGTCCCGGACTTCTCCTCCCACTACTCTCCAGATGCAGGGCAGCCTGGTGCCATCTCAACCCCTCCCTGGGTCAAGACCTCTCCCATCTCCTCTCACCTCACAGATCCAGACAGTCAATCCACATTCAACAGAGACACACAGAAATGCTTAAAGCACAAAACTCAGCCACTTTCTAAAAGAGTGGTTTATGAGCACTGTTAGACCTGGCACCTTAGCGTGGGTCTCTCTTTAATTTTTTGCTGTTGCCTCAGGTGTTTTTGCTGGTGTTAGATGCTTTGGGCACTGTGCCACTGTTGTCCAGTGCCACAGTGCAAGTGCTCCCTATTGTAAAGTGATGTATGAATTAGTGATTCCATGATTGGCTGGTTTGGTTTACCTGTCCGACCCTTGTACAGTGCACCAGGAGTGCCCAGGGCTGGTAATCCAAATGCTGCTAGTGGGCTTGCAGCACTGGTTGTGCCACCTACAGAACCAGCCTGTAAAAGAGTGTCTAAGGACTGCCATTGCGGAGCCTGCGTCCAGTCTCGTACTGTCATGCTGACTGGGCAAGTGCACCCACTTGCCAGTCCCTAAACCTTCACTTTTCTTCAGATCAGACACCCCTATGGTAGGCCCAAGGGCAGGGTGCATTGTAAGTATAAGGTAGGACATGCCCTGGTGTGTGTGGCATGCCCTAATAGTGAATTACAGCCATTTTTCGTTTTTCACTATTGCAGGGCTACCTGTTCCCCATAGGCAAGAATGGGCAGTTTGATTATTGCATCTTATAATCCACCTGACTCAGGGAACATGGTGGAAATTCGAATTTAGTATGCCTGAACTCAGAATGATAAAATAACTGTTTTAGTGAAGATGGCTTTAACATCCTGTGTTCGGAAATACCACTTTTAGAAAGGCTGTATATTCCTTGTCTGGAGTTTAAGTGACAGGGGCTGGGGAAATTTCAGGAGACAAGATGAGTCAGCACAGGGCTGAATAGAGAGAGCTGCATCTAGATGGGTGGGAGGAGTTGCACCTGGGACCTGAATAGGGCTGTGCCTTCCCTCCACAATGCTGGCTCAACCTCCTGTGGTGCGTCTGATATCTCTGCCCTGCACTCTGAAAGGAAAGAAGGAGTCTTGTCAAAAAAGTGTTCCAAAACTGACCAGAACTGGTTTGGACTAGGCAAAGGCCTCTCTGCCTTCAGAGAACAAAGAGAAACTGGGTATAAATATTGGGACCCAAACCCAAGAATTTTAGATCACTTTGGGAAACAAGAAGAAACCTTTGCTTAGGAGTGGAACCAGAAGAAACTGAGGAGAGACTATCCCTAAGCTGAAGTGCTGCTTGGGGGATTGGCCTGCAGTGGTTGCCTGACTGCCAAAGAAAGGAGAAAGGTCTTTGTGTGCACTTTATTCAATTTGTGAAGGATCTCCAAGGGCTTGGAAAGGAGCTTTCCTCCTGCTAAAGTCTCAGGCACAACAGACTTCACCCACCAGCTCCCCAGAGTTCTTTGGAAGTGCCTGCTGTTTTGCGCGGCTTTCTGAGGGACTGCGTGTTGCAAGGAGCTGGAAGCACGACTCGCGAACAAGAAGCGCGTTGCCGAACTGCCGCTTCACAACACAAAGTGCCTCGCATCGCCAGAGAAGAGGATCGACGTCACATCAGACGCCGTCGCAACACCGTGAAGCGTGCCGCAGAAGAATCGTTGAGTCATCACAGGTCCACCGAAGCACTTAGCATTGTGGGAGAAGAGGATCGACGTCGCATCAGACGCTGCCGCATCTCCGGGAAGCGTGTCGCAGGGCCTGTCGCGGCTGATCGCCGGAGAAGAGGATCAACGTTGCATCAGATGCCGCCGCATCACCGGGAAGAGTGTCGCAGGGCCTGTCGGGGCTCGCATCGTTGTGGAAGCAACTTGCATCGCCAGGGGAGAGGCTCAACGTCGCAACAGATGCTGCCGCATCACTGAGAAGCATGTCGCAGGGCCTGTCGCGGCTCGTATCGCGAGGAAACATCTCGCATTGCCGGGTGAGAAAGGATCGACGTCGCAGCAGACGCTGCCGCATCACCGGGAAGCGTGTCGCATCAAGAAGAAAGGGCCATCTTTGTTTCTTTGTACCAGATCTTCAATGCATCACCGTCCTTGCAACACTTTCGTTGTCTTGCGTTATGCATCTTACGGTACATTGAACTCTGAGTGTCGCATTTACCGTCTTAAGAGAACTAAGCTAAGTCTACCATTTTAAAGTACAGTATTGTGGATTTTGTCGTTCATGGTCTTGTGTTAAATCTATATAAAGAATACTTATTTTTGATATAAAACTTGTGTGGTGTCCGTCTGTAGTGTTGTCACTTGATTACTGTATGTGTTCACAAATGCTTTACACACTGCCTTTGAGATAAGCCTGTCTGCTCGTGCCAAGCTACCAAGGGGGTGAGCAGGGGTTATTTTAGGAGTGTACCCCCTTACCCTGACTAGACGCAAGGGTTACAGGTACCTACCTATGCCAACTAGAGACCCCCAAATCTAACAAACACACAGTGACAAAACCATCTTCACAGAAAGAAGCGTTATGACACTGTGAGTTCATACACACTAAACTTCACCTCTCCATCTAAACTGACTGGAAACTAGGCTACCAAAACACAATACCCAGCCTCCCCCATTCTATTCTATGGGCAGAATGGCCTTTCACCAGTGAAAAATGAAATGGAGTGTTTTTCACTGTCAGGACATAACACACACCTCAGTAAATGTCCTGCCTTTTATCTACACTGCACCCTGCCCAGGGGATACCTGAGACCTACCATAGGTGTGCCCCATGTGTATGCAAAAGGGAAAGTAAGGCCTGACAAGTGGTGGTACTTGTCAGGACAACATGCTAGCTACACTGAAGGCCTGAGTTCCCTTCTCTGCTTGCCTTTGCATTACTAGCCTTTGCACACACAGTGCACATCACTAGGGACTTTACTGGTAAGGCCAATATCCTAATCATGGCCAACCAATTACCACTACACTTTACATAGGGAACCCTTGTACTTTCACACTGATTAGCAGTGGCAAAGTAACCAAGCATCTAAATTGGCAACTCTAGGTCAGGAAAACGGTCTAGGGCGAAAGCAAAAAGTTTAGGGAACTTTAGGTAAAAAGGCCAAGTCCTACAGTCAGGATCTGCTATACAATTTAAATCGCCTCCCATGATGATCGAGCCGGTCATATAGGGCGCCAATACGCCAGACATCCGCTCCAAGAAATTAGCTTGGTTGGCATTTTGGCCATATATGTTGATAAACGTGATGTCTTTTCCATCCAGTCATCCCAGAACGATCACATAGCGACCCTCCTGGTCTACTTTGTGGTCAACATGTTGGAAGGGGACACCTGCCCGCACCCAGATGAGCACCCCCTTGCAAACACGATGTATAATATGCTTGCCCTCTCCACCTGCGGTGTAATGCAGCACCCTCAGATGCCAGTGTGTGGGTCTCCTGGAGCATGGCTATACGAACTCCCCACTGATTCAAGTGCGAGAATACTTTGTATCTCTTGTGCATGAGAGTGCATACCCCTTACGTTCCAGGATATGATGCTATATGTTGACTGTTTCATCATGATTAGTTATCGTTCCCCCATCTCTGCTCGCCATGAACCAGGCCCCCAATGAGCGTCTCAGAGCCCTGCCATGTTTGCAGCCATATCTCTATCCTTGTAGAATAGGAGCCGGGCCACCACTGGTCTAGGGGACCTTCCAGGCAGGAGCGCTCTAGCCGGGACTCTGTGCGCACGCTCCAGGGCAAAGTAGGGGGAAGGCCTTCTTCCGCCACCTCAGTTCGCATCCAGTGTTCAAAGTATGCAACCATATTATTCCCTTCAGTTTTCTCTGGCAGGCCTATGATTCGCAGGTTGTTGCGTCATGCTCTATTTTCTGCGTCTTCCGCTCTGAGTTCTAGGACCTGTACTCGTTTTTTTATGTCGGTGTGTCTCTGAGCAGACGTGTTTGCCTGAGGCTTCAGGCCGCGGAGCTCCTCCTCTGTTGCCTTAACTTGTTCCGCCAGCTTCTTATGCTCTGCTCTTAGCAAGCCCATTTCGTCTCTAAGAGTGTCAATTTTAGTTTCCACTGCCGCTCTCGACTTCTCTATTGCCTGTAATATGTAGTGGAGGGACGGGCCTGCTGGTGTCTCCTTTTGATCCGTGTGAGTGCCTAGTCTGGGGCAAGTGTCCCCCGAGTCCTCTCCTGCCGGCTCTGGTTGGTGTTCCACATCGCGCCGTTTGGTTACTTTCCCTATGGCAGCAGTCTCTCCGGGCGTGTGATTCTCCTCTTCCCAGCGTCGCTTGGTAGAACTCGCCTACGGTTCCCTGCCCTTGCTCCAGTGTTGAGTAGGGCATATAGCCGCATCTGACTGGGGCCTACCCTCTGTTGAATCCCCGTTCAGCACCTGCCTTTCAGTCACTGCAGTCGGCTACCTACATGTCTCCCTCGTGTTGCTGGGCTGTTGGCTCCTGCTTTGCCCCTCTCCATTAGAACACAGGAGGCCGCAGTCACTATCCTTTCTGGCCTGTCGCTGCTCCTGTGTGTTAGGTCGCTTGTTCCGTGTCCACCCTCTCTGGGTCTGGCCCACTGTAAGTCTCTCTCACTTCGTGGACCTCCCTTTCAGTGCTGGGTGGTCTCCTCTGGCACTCGGCGCAGTGTACAGGGACCGTGTGCCAGAAAGTGTGGCCCCTTTCCCCAGTGGTCTTGAGCACTCTACACTGTGCTTCCTTCACCCCTCTGCCCAGTACTTGTGGTTCGCTTCCGGTGGGTCCCTTGAAATATGGCAGAGATTACTCCTGGTCAGCTGAAGAGGTCAAGGCTGTCCCCCTGTCTGGAGCGCACACCGGCACCCCGGAGCCATTGTCTTCAGTTCCTCGGGATCAGCACATTGTTTCTGGCATGCTACTCCACCCGCCACCACCGCTCCCTCTCTACCACCATTGACGTGTCAGGGACTGGGCAGTGAGTGCAATGTGGTCTGATCCCGCGTAGAGTGCTTCTATGTATCGCAGTGCCAAATGTGTCCTTGCGGTCACTCTGGCCTGTGTCAGCCCGGGACCCATGCGCTCCTAAGTCAGGGATGTGTCCTTCAGTCTGCGCAAGCGTCCACGGCTCCCGCTTCAGCTGGGGGGAGGATTCGCTGTTCTCTCGCAGATACTGGTGCACCCCACGCGCCCATACCTTTATCTCTGTGGGTTCTTTGCCGTGCGCCCTTCTATTCCGCCATTATTTCGACCGCAAGTGCCGCCGCTCCTTCATGCAGTCTTCTCTATGGTGGCAGCTCCCAGTTCTCTTTCGGCAGCTGACTCCAGAGTAGGGCCCGAAGCAGACTAGGCCTCGTTGCTCCCCAGGCTCACTCCAGAGCCTGATCCAATTGCTACAGGGCACACCCCAGGTCATGGCGCTCGGCCGCTGCCGCGGTTCTGCAACCCTGCCGGCCCTATCTTCACCCGCGACACAGCCCCCCGAGCTCCGGGCTGCGTTGTCTCCAAGGGAGCGGGTGCCCCGAGGTCTACTCACTCATAGCTGGTGCCTGCAGTACTTTCCTCCCATCAGCAGCCTTGGCAGCTCCCTTCATCTCCGGCAGTTAGACCGCAGCTGCCATTTTGCTCTGCCTCGCGGTCTGGCACCCAGGTATGATTTCTGCCCGTTTCTTGGCTCTCACTGGACTCTGTTCTACCCCGTGTGTCTGGCGTTGGGGGGGACGGCATCTGTGTCTGGGGCCCCCTATAGCGGGCAGAATGGCACTGGATGGGGAATCACCGGCGGGAGCTCGGTTTCAGGCTCCCGTCTTCATCAGCGGCTGGCCACGCCCCCCTCACCTCCGAACATTATCCTCTCTGCTGGAATTTAAAGAAGGACTCAAGACCTGGCTGTTCAACTGAACCCCTTGCACTGCAGGGTTCTCAATGCCTGATACCCTCACGGATGATGAGCCATGCTTTACAAATCCTGTCTGATCTGATTTGGGGGTGGAGCGGAGTTTGCTTGTGAATATCCATAAATGTGCACTTTGCAATTCACAAATGTCTGTGGCACAGATGTCCTGAAAGTACATCTTTAACACCAATGTGATCAGATTTACTGGCACCTATATATCTTTGTCAGTCAATACAATTGGATTTGCACTTGTAAACAAAGCTATTCGCATATTAGTCTAGCTTATTTAACTTGAAGAACAATAGCCGAAATTTGCATTGAGCCAAACATGATTATGGAGATGCTTTTCCTAGCTAATCTTTTTTTAATAGAAATATCTTTGATATGTTTTAAGTATAGGGACTCATGATTTGTGCACCCTAAATCTATAATACATTCATCTCAGTGTGTACCTAAAAATGTCTAGAATTCCTAAACAACAAGGTAACATTTTTGTTTTGAAAATGTTTGCTAGTTATGAGTTTCTGGATAGTTGGAGATATATTAAAGTAAGTCTTAAAAAGTTGATGGCTCTTAAGGAGAGAGCTGAGGAAAAATAGAAAATGGCACTGATTTTGCTGATAAAGATATCCTAGTTTTTGCACATACAATATGCATCCCTATTTCTCTAGTGATTTGTTTCTGATGCCATTATCATCAACTTTTCATTTCTATAGTGATGATACACATGGGCAATTATGAAAGGCAAAGCAAGCTCTCACATTATTGGAGCAAGATTTTCTTCAGAAACTTCAGATACAGAAGTAATCAATTATTTAAGCCCATACATTCCAGACGATTGTGCCATAGAATACCATACCCTATGGAAGGGTTCAGGAACCTGCCTTAGTATGTCTTAATTTAAGTGGCTCCAAAAGTTGTATCCCATTTCAACATACTCTCCTGCATGTATATGTTTTGGAACACAAATTAGTCAGTAGCAACTGGTGTCAGGGTAAATTGGTGGGTTGGGGGAGGAGGGTGGGTGACAATAACAAAAAAAAGAACTTTCCTGTTGCCCACCACGTTGCTGCTCTTCTGCTCCACTGGCTCCACTGCAGCACAGGATCACAGACTCCCCTATGGCCAATCCAGACACTGCTCTCATGCTGCTAACAGCATGAAAGAAACGCTGGGATTGGCTTGAGTGGGTTGGATTTGCACTCCCAGAGAGACTGGGAACCTGTACCTGCTATCTCAAACCCGGCAATGCAGCTCGGGTTGTAGCCATCTCACTACTCATGTCGGTTTGGTTGTCCTACAATGGCTGGCCAAACCCACATGCACATTTTCAGCAGTACCCACCACTCCTCCTCCATGCCTGTCATCGCAATGGCCCATCCCCAAGATTTGGCCCTGTGAAGAAACAAAAATGATAATAAACCTGTTTTATTATCCTTTTATTTTTCAAGTTTAACATCTGCTGGCAGGGGGATAATGCTCCTCCACCATAATGGAGGAGCTGCAGCTCTAATTATTTGATGTTGTAAAATGTTTTGATAATTTGCCTTGGGCATCAGTGCAAGCACTTTGGAATGCACTCTTTACTGTGTAAGCTGCTAAAACAGGATATCTGTTCTTGGAGGGATACATCTGTGATAGCTGAGTTTGGCAAATTTGTTTGCTGTGTGGATCATTGAGGAGTCACTGAAGAGTAGTAGAATAGGGCCTGTGCTGAGTCTCCATTTAGGTTTCACATTTTAGCTTAACATCTTTTTCTAATGGTGACTTTTTACATGTTTTACATGTTTTACGCTAACATGATTATGTATTGGGAAGTTACTCTAAATGCAGCTTCTCTCATAGTAAGCATTGCGATCATGTTGTGCATACACTCTGTTAAAGGCTAGGTGCATAGAACACTAGGCCCTTGCATTTGGTTGTCCGGTTGGAGACAGCTCTAAGGCTGCAGACAAGCCATCGCATCAGCATTTCACCTTTGACACAGTTGAATATGAATGGTGCTTTACTGATATAAACAACATCTGTGCTACATTCGGCAGAGGAGCACTTCTGCTGATATTATCCAGGAACGAGATGCACTGTGACTGAGATGCAGGCATGCTGACTCTGATCTCTATCCTGCAAAGGATGAAA
Source organism: Triturus cristatus (assembly GCF_964204655.1). Taxonomy (NCBI): domain Eukaryota; kingdom Metazoa; phylum Chordata; class Amphibia; order Caudata; family Salamandridae; genus Triturus; species Triturus cristatus. Next base: position 905,315,918 of record NC_140590.1, on the reverse strand, counting down.
AACCTGTTCTGCATCAGACCGGCTTCCTAGCACATCATACACAGGTATGGGGGTTAGGTTATCCTATCACTACGCTCCTGATAATATAGGTAGTATTAGATGGAAGTATCATCACATAATAATGTTCTCTTGATTGAATTGTTGATCTTTTTCACCATTTGCATAATGCTGGTTACAATGCTTCATTTCAGCTGCCTAATAATTGCAGCTGACGCTTTATATACAAGAATACGATTGTTTCAATAAATATTTGAAAAGCCATATTAGTATCCTTCATGTGGTTTACCTTGGACAGGCAAAGTAGCAACAAAAGGGTAGATCTGTTTCTACGATTTCCTTGGAGAACAAGAGTGGTCATGTTTGAGGTTGTTGATACAATCTGGTACCCTGGTAAGGTGCAATCAATCAATCAGGGGCTTATAAAGTGCTGCTACTCACCCGTGAGGGTCTCAAGACGCTGGGTGGGTAGGTGGCCGCTGATCCCTCTGGGGGTAGGATCATTCGAAAAGCCAGGTCTTGAGGTCTTTTTTTAATTGGGTCAGCGGCGCAGATTGCCTGAGGTGGAGGGTCAGGATGTTCTGGGTCGTGGTGGTGAGGTTGGAGAAGAATCTTCCTCTGGTTCTGGTCTTGTGGATCCAGCAGATGGAGGCAAGGGAGAGCTGGTCGGAACGGAGTTGGCTGGAGGGCACGTGGAATGCGAGGCCATGGTTCAGGTATACTGGTCCTTCGATGTGGAGAGCATTGTAGGCATGTGTGAGGTTAGGGGTTCAGATGGGGCACTGTGAGATAGTTAGGAATTGGCCAACATTTCCTGATGTTATGTGAGTACTGAGTCCCCATATTCTGAAGTTCATGTTTTCCAGATACACAGTTCAACTTAATTTGTAGGAACCCTGGAACACAGCAGTAATACACCTTATCTCCAAGTAATTTTCTAGCCACCTTTTGTTCATTAGATTTAGCTTGGAAAGGGAAAACTCTATAGTGTAGTATGAGATGGTAGTGGGGAACAGTGATGACTGGTTTTTTCAAAGTCTATTGACAGGCAAGATTTGCTGAGTTGCCTATAGATTTCACTTTTCTGCTTTAATGAATGCCTCTTCTGCCTATCTTGAGGTATGAAGTTTTTCTTTCGGAACGTTATATGACCTTAAGAAAAGAAACCCAAACTTTGTTTTCTATTTAGGGTAGGCACCTGTTCAAGCATCATTGTTGGATTTGTGAAGAAATTAGATTTCTCCTGTATTGGTCATGTGCCAGGTCTCCTGTCACTGGGAGAATAACTTGCATATTTGAGAGTTAGCAAACTGTAGTCGGATTTAGGCAGAGTTTGTGTATAGTTTGTTTAGTATCTGTATTTTATATCAAACCAATGAGGCGCCTCTAATCCAATTCACACTGATAACTATGATTTCTTACCATCTTACCTGCAGTTTTTTGCAGTTTTGAGGTTATTTTTCAGTTTGATATAACCAAATGAGGTGAAAATAGTTGCAATGAAAGTAAAATAATGCAGAGGCAAAGAAATGTGAATGTTGCAGCTGAATCCCGTTTACCAAAGAACATGAACTTCAAACCCTCTTGGGGCAGAATGTTCTAATAGCCTTTTAGCCTGCCATAGTTGGGTATCTTGGCTGTTAAAATTCCACTCTTTTGTTATAGGCCCTAGCCTCAGGCCTATAACGCTGGAGTGGGAGTTAATGACTAGTACAGCCAATTATGGTTGGCTATAATAGATGTAAGAAAATTCTAAAACATAATGGCAATGTGGTAGTAAACAAGCAACTGGTATAAAATAAACAAAGGTAAATTAATTTTACTTCCTGGAATTAAACATGAAAGCAACAGGAGAGAGCAAGTGCATTTTTAAGAATAAAATCAACAACTTCACTGGAAAGGCAGTGATTCTAATAAACCTACATTAAGCAACCTTGATCTACAAAAAGTAAAAGTGAAAGGTCAACATAAATAGCAGTCAACAAATCAGCTTCAAACACAGCAGGTGCTAGGGTTTCTGACCAGTATTCTGGGTCTTGCTTAAAAAGAGCTGTCGGAATCCCATTTGGTCCGGGAGCACCATCCTTCCTCCCTATGAACATTTGTTCCCTGATCATGACGGCGTCGATCTCAATTTCCTTGGTCTCATCAGTCATCACAGTTTGAAATTGAGATACAGGCTGTTCATCCTTACTGATGTTTAATCCAAATACCTGTTGATTGAAATGACGTTCTAAAAAGGATGTCCAGTTGTATTCTGTTATGTGTTGTTAGACCCCCATGTGCGGGTTGTAGGAATTTATTTATCATTGCCCAGAAACATGAACTGTTATTTCCTTTGGAATTATGAGGCAGTTTAGCACAGAGTTCGTTTTCATGTGATTTCCTTATGTCCCATTTTAGTTTCCTAAGTTCGGCCTTGCTCTTGCGGAGCTGTTGGTGTAAGTCCTTGTCCCCCGGCCGTAACCTCAATCTCCTTAGTGATCTGTTTATAGCTTTTCTAAGGCTTTTCAAGGTCACCCTTTGTGCGCTCGTGGCCTTCCCTGCGATTGTTGGGTCGTTAGGCAGGAAGTGTCGAACTACTGATGAGTAGGAATTGAAAACATGGCCATGAAGGTTTCCCATATATGTGTGTGGTTTCCCGTGGGGTGGTTAAGCTCATTTAGTTGTTATTTTGCTGCCAGGAGCACATCCCTGGAATTTTCTATAGATGACTTGATTCTTTTAAGGTTTATTGTGTGGCATGCATGCATTCCGACTGGATTTGGGATTGATTTATCCGGTAGTGCATGAATTGAGATTTCCTGAGGCCGATGGTCACTGTCCCCTTTGTCTCCTAGGCAATAGCCTATTATATGTTGGAAGAATGAGAGAGACACTAGGGTTTAGTCAATTGTGGAGGTAACATGGCCTGACTGAAATGAGGCGGCCGGTGGGGAGTCATCCACAAATCTGCCATTTAGCACCCCTAGGCTGATGTTCTCCAGGTTTTCTAGCAGCTCTGAGACGCCCTTAGTTGTGAGACTGTTCTTGGATGTCTTCATATGGGGTGGTACCTAATAAGTGTTGATTGAAGTCACCTGACAAAATGAAGTTTGGATTGGTGTGTGTACTCATCAGTTGATAAAGGTGTTCAATCAATGTTTTTAAATCCTGTTTTTTCTTTTTCGATATAGGTATAACTTAATTAGCAGTACCTCCTCCTTTTTTCCACTAAGATTTAATTGAATCTTTGTGGTGTTTACAGCTCGGAGTAGAGGCGGTAATTCCTGCGCACTATGAATTTTTGTTATTTTGATATGAGTAGCCAGGCCGCCTGATAGACGGCCGTAATAATTTTTCCTTAGCGTGGGAGTGTGGAAAGTATATCCCTCTACTTGCAGAGGCTCCTCTTGCCATGTTTGCTGCAATAGGATGATGTCGAAAGTTTTTAAATAACCAAGGAATTCAACGTCTGCGGCCTTGTTGTTTTGCCCGTTGATGTTCCATGAGCATATCCTCAGAGGTAATATACCTGAATTTCCACCATGTCTTGTTGAGTTTCTCTGTCACTGTGGGTGACCAGATGTGTTAATGGTTCTAGTGATCCGAAGGTGAACAGGGGCAGCTGCGTTGTTGACTACTGTGCTTGTTTGTATGTTCGGTGTATGTTCTTTTTGTGGTGACCGTCCTCGGGACCCCCTAAGCACAGACAAAGTTTTGTAGCTTTTGCTGGTTATTCCTTCTTTTGCTATGTTAAGTAAAGGGAATGGGTATACAGTATTATAAAACATAGTGGATTGAATCCCAAAGGCTTTAAAGGTTTCCTGTTCTTCCAGGACTTTATTTGTGATTTGGATGGTCCTCCAGGTGGGTTTGGTGGATTCCATTCCTTGTGTTTTGTCCAACTTAAAAAATTCTATTGAGAGAAGATCAGCAGAACGTATACCTTTCAATGTTGGTATTGTGCCTAGGAGTTGGAGAATGCTCCCTCTGTTCAAGATATCGAAGGGTCCTTTTGATTCGTATTCTGAGGTGAAGATAGTAATGGCAGAGATCCTAGCTTGGTTAGTTAGAGAATGTTTTGCAAAGTTTGGCCTCAAATGTTTTTCCATGAAGCAGTTAGTGGATTGCTGAATCGGTACAATGGCGATATCAGGAATTAGGGGCTGTTGGTGCCTAGGGCATGTGGAGCCTTCTAAGCAACAATCTAAATTCATGGAAAGACCCAAGTGCCCAATTGTAGAAGTCCTTGGTTCGTAAGGGGCTCTCTGCACTTCATTACAGGCTCTACCTGTATTATCGTTTATTTGATTTACTTCTCCTGATGCCTTAGCTGAGTCCTGACTGGTCGTGTGAGCTGACTGCTCCATTTGCAGGGTTGGTGTATTAGGATTGGCGCCCAGTGGAAGTGGTAAATGTAAAGATGAGGTTGAATTCAACTCCTGGTTTGGACCGTGGGAAGGAGGGGACTCCCTTACCTCAATTTGTTGTGTCGTTCGGCTATTAAAGCTGTTGTCCTGTTTCGGTTTGGCTTTAGTTATTCTATTTCCTTGGGTGTCAGTTTGACAACTGGGTGAAGACCGGGCTGCCCTCAATGGTGATGTTTCCACTTGTATCACATTCAGGTTTTTCACATTTTCCATAGAGTGAGTTTTGTTTGGCTTCAGGGACGTGGACTGTAGTTGTTTGTTCTTGCGTTTGCTGCTGTAGTGTTTTTGTTGTAAATAGAGGATAAACTTTTGTGAGGCTCGGAGATGGTATTTCATTTCGACTTTTTCTCCTAAGTTGACGGCGTTGCTTAGCGTTCTGCATTGGTGTTTGCTCCTTGGGTAATGGAGGGGTCCTGGTAGGCTGGCGGCCCTCATGGCAGATCGGAAGGTTGTTGCCAGGATTTTTTGGGACAACAGGATCCCTATTCGGTAGCTCATTGGGCACTACTTAATTTGAATTTGCCTTTGATTTCTCTTGAGTTGGGCCCTTTGGCAGGCGTTCTATGACAGTGGAAACAATAGAGGGGAGTGTTGATAATTTGTCAATAATAGAACCACGGCTGCAGTTCAATTTTCCTTCCTGCTGGGCTCTGCTGATTAAAAGGTTTAGTTGACCTAGTTTCTCGTCTATTCCCCCCACAAAGAGGGCCAGAGTACCTAATAGTGACAACTGCAGGTCCATTTTATCTGACTGGTAATGTAGTACGTCAACAGTTCGTTGCAATGTCTTTAATAAGATGTCCCATGTGTTCGATGCCTGTTTCCCAGATTGACTTGGTGAACCAGAGTTCAAAGTAGGATTTGGAGAGTTTTCACATGAGATTGAGTTGTTAGTCACTATTTCTTGATCATTTCCTTGTTTCGCATCATGATTTATACTGATACTGGCTAAAGACGGTAGCTGTTTTTCAGGAGGGTTCAATGTGTAGGATGCTATTAGGTCCGCCCACTCCTGTGATCCCAGGTAGGGGAGGGGATCCTTCCCACCTCCCCTGGAAACCGGGGAATCTGATAAGATTTGAGAGGACTATCTCTTTGGGAATGTCGTGGCCACCCCCTGTTTTCGCCCCTAAGGACAGTTGGGCCGATTTGATGGCCTCTCGATGTATTTGCGGGGTCGTGAGGGGATTTTTGGGGGTCCATTTGAGGCAAGACTTTGGAGTGGTGATTGCGTTCTGGAAAATATTTCAGTTTATGTCCACTTGAGTCCTCCTGCCCTGGGTTTGTGGCCTTGCTGTTCTTTGTTCTAGACTCTTGTAAGTTTTGTACTTCCTTACGCTTTTTGAGGTTGTTTGAACCAGATATGGCATTGCTAAATGCGAAGTGGGTCGCACACCGCTCGTCATACTAGCAAATAGCCCCATAGGATTCTGGAGAATGTAGTGACAGCGGCGGGTACACCTATGCCACGAGTAAAAAGTTTAAAATGCCATCCCTGGACACGTGTTTCGAGGTAATTGCCTCTCGTCAGCAGGGAGCAGGTACGTATGCGGGGTGCTGTAGACTGCCAAAAATTATCAGGTATAGTACCTCTCACGGCGCTCGGGTGCGGGATCCGGGCTCGTCAACCCATAGCTCAGGGAGCTTTAAATACAAAATGCGAAGTGGGTCGCACACCGCGCGTCATACTAGCAAATAGCCCCATAGGATTCTGGAGAATGTAGTGACAGCGGCGGGTACACCTATGCCTCGAGTAAAAAGTTTAAAATGCCATCCCTCGACACGTGTTTCGAGGTAATTGCCTCTCGTCAGCAGGGAGCAGGTACGTATGCGGGGTGCTGTAGACTGCCAAAAATTATCAGGTATAGTACCTCTCACGGCGCGCGGGTGCGGGATCCGGGCTCGTCAACCCATAGCTCAGGGAGCTTTAAATACAAAATGCGAAGTGGGTCGCACACCGCTCGTCATACTAGCAAATAGCCCCATAGGATTCTGGAGAATGTAGTGACAGCGGCGGGTACACCTATGCCACGAGTAAAAAGTTTAAAATGCCATCCCTGGACACGTGTTTCGAGGTAATTGCCTCTCATCAGCAGGGAGCAGGTACGTATGCGGGGTGCTGTAGACTGCCAAACATTATCAGGTATAGTACCTCTCACGGCGCGCGGGTGCGGGATCCGGGCTCGTCAACCCATAGCTATGGGAGCTTTAAATACAAAATGCGAAGTGGGTCGCACACCGCTCGTCATACTAGCAAATAGCCCCATAGGATTCTGGAGAATGTAGTGACAGCGGCGGGTACACCTATGCCACGAGTAAAAAGTTTAAAATGCCATCCCTGGACAAGTGTTTCGAGGTAATTGCCTCTCGTCAGCAGGGAGCAGGTACGTATGCGGGGTGCTGTAGACTGCCAAAAATTATCAGGTATAGTACCTCTCACGGCGCGCGGGTGCGGGATCCGGGCTCGTCAACCCATAGCTCAGGGAGCTTTAAATACAAAATGCAAAGTGGGTCGCACACCGCTCGTCCTACTAGCAAATAGCCCCATAGGATTCTGGAGAATGTAGTGACAGTGGCGGGTACACCTATGCCACGAGTAAAAAGTTTAAAATGCCATCCCTGGACACGTGTTTCGAGGTAATTGCCTCTCGTCAGCAGGGAGCAGGTACGTATGCGGGGTGCTGTAGACTGCCAAAAATTATCAGGTATAGTACCTCTCACGGCGCGCGGGTGCGGGATCTGGGCTCGTCAACCCATAGCTCAGGGAGCTTTAAATACAAAATGCGAAGTGGGTCGCACACCGCTCGTCATACTAGCAAATAGCCCCATAGGATTCTGGAGAATGTAGTGACAGCGGCGGGTACACCTATGCCACGAGTAAAAAGTTTAAAATGCCATCCCTGGACACGTGTTTCGAGGTAATTGCCTCTCGTCAGCAGGGAGCAGGTACGTATGCGGGGTGCTGTAGACTGCCAAAAATTATCAGGTATAGTACCTCTCACGGCGCGCGGGTGCGGGATCCGGGCTCGTCAACCCATAGCTCAAGGAGCTTTAAATACAAAATGCAAAGTGGGTCGCACACCGCTCGTCCTACTAGCAAATAGCCCCATAGGATTCTGGAGAATGTAGTGACAGTGGCGGGTACACCTATGCCACGAGTAAAAAGTTTAAAATGCCATCCCTGGACACGTGTTTCGAGGTAATTGCCTCTCGTCAGCAGGGAGCAGGTACGTATGCGGGGTGCTGTAGACTGCCAAAAATTATCAGGTATAGTACCTCTCACGGCGCGCGGGTGCGGGATCTGGGCTCGTCAACCCATAGCTCAGGGAGCTTTAAATACAAAATGCGAAGTGGGTCGCACACCGCTCGTCATACTAGCAAATAGCCCCATAGGATTCTGGAGAATGTAGTGACAGCGGCGGGTACACCTATGCCACGAGTAAAAAGTTTAAAATGCCATCCCTGGACACGTGTTTCGAGGTAATTGCCTCTCGTCAGCAGGGAGCAGGTACGTATGCGGGGTGCTGTAGACTGGCAAAAATTATCAGGTATAGAACCTCTCACGGCGCGCGGGTGCGGGATCCGGGCTCGTCAACCCATAGCTCAGGGAGCTTTAAATACAAAATGCGAAGTGGGTCGCACACCGCTCGTCATACTAGCAAATAGCCCCATAGGATTCTGGAGAATGTAGTGACAGCGGCGGGTACACCTATGCCACGAGTAAAAAGTTTAAAATGCCATCCCTGGACACGTGTTTCGAGGTAATTGCCTCTCGTCAGCAGGGAGCAGGTACGTATGCGGGGTGCTGTAGACTGCCAAAAATTATCAGGTATAGTACCTCTCACGGCGCGCCGGTGCGGGATCCGGGCTCGTCAACCCATAGCTCAGGGAGCTTTAAATACAAAATGCGAAGTGGGTCGCACACCGCTCGTCATACTAGCAAATAGCCCCATAGGATTCTGGAGAATGTAGTGACAGCGGCGGGTACACCTATGCCACGAGTAAAAAGTTTAAAATGCCATCCCTGGACACGTGTTTCAAGGTAATTGCCTCTCATCAGCAGGGAGCAGGTACGTATGCGGGGTGCTGTAGACTGCCAAAAATTATCAGGTATAGTACCTCTCACGGCGCGCGGGTGCGGGATCCGGGCTCGTCAACCCATAGCTCAGGGAGCTTTAAATACAAAATGCGAAGTGGGTCGCACACCGCTCGTCATACTAGCAAATAGCCCCATAGGATTCTGGAGAATGTAGTGACAGCGGCGGGTACACCTATGCCACGAGTAAAAAGTTTAAAATGCCATCCCTGGACACGTGTTTCGAGGTAATTGCCTCTCGTCAGCAGGGAGCAGGTACGTATGCGGGGTGCTGTAGACTGCCAAAAATTATCAGGTATAGTACCTCTCACGGCGCGCGAGTGCGGGATCCGGGCTCGTCAACCCATAGCTCAGGGAGCTTTAAATACAAAATGCAAAGTGGGTCGCACACCGCTCGTCATACTAGCAAATAGCCCCATAGGATTCTGGAGAATGTAGTGACAGCGGCGGGTACACCTATGCCACGAGTAAAAAGTTTAAAATGCCATCCCTGGACACGTGTTTCGAGGTAATTGCCTCTCGTCAGCAGGGAGCAGGTACGTATGCGGGGTGCTGTAGACTGCCAAAAATTATCAGGTATAGTACCTCTCACGGCACGCGGGTGCGGGATCCGGGCTCGTCAACCCATAGCTCAGGGAGCTTTAAATACAAAATGCGAAGTGGGTCGCACACCGCTCGTCATACTAGCAAATAGCCCCATAGGATTCTGGAGAATGTAGTGACAGCGGCGGGTACACCTATGCCACGAGTAAAAAGTTTAAAATGCCATCCCTGGACACGTGTTTCGAGGTAATTGCCTCTCGTCAGCAAGGAGCAGGTACGTATGCGGGGTGCTGTAGACTGCCAAAAATTATCAGGTATAGTACCTCTCACGGCGCGCGGGTGCGGGATCCGGGCTCGTCAACCCATAGCTCAGGGAGCTTTAAATACAAAATGCGAAGTGGGTCGCACACCGCTCGTCATACTAGCAAATAGCCCCATAGGATTCTGGAGAATGTAGTGACAGCGGCGGGTACACCTATGCCACGAGTAAAAAGTTTAAAATGCCATCCCTGGACACGTGTTTCGAGGTAATTACCTCTCGTCAGAAGGGAGCAGGTACGTATGCGGGGTGCTGTAGACTGCCAAAAATTATCAGGTATAGTACCTCTCACGGCGCGTGGGTGCGGGATCCGGGCTCGTCAACCCATAGCTCAGGGAGCTTTAAATACAAAATGCGAAGTGGGTCGCACACCGCTCGTCATACTAGCAAATAGCCCCATAGGATTCTGGAGAATGTAGTGACAGCGGCGGGTACACCTATGCCACGAGTAAAAAGTTTAAAATGCCATCCCTGGACACGTGTTTCGAGGTAATTGCCTCTCGTCAGCAGGGAGCAGGTACGTATGCGGGGTGCTGTAGACTGCCAAAAATTATCAGGTATAGTACCTCTCACGGCGCGCAGGTGCGGGATCCGGGCTCGTCAACCCATACCTCAGGGAGCTTTAAATACAAAATGCGAAGTGGGTCGCACACCGCTCGTCATACTAGCAAATAGCCCCATAGGATTCTGGAGAATGTAGTGACAGCGCCGGGTACACCTATGCCACGAGTAAAAAGTTTAAAATGCCATCCCTGGACACGTGTTTCGAGGTAATTGCCTCTCGTCAGCAGGGAGCAGGTACGTATGCGGGGTGCTGAGGACTGGTTAGGGAGGGGATGGACAAGGATAGACAAGTGGCATGATCCTCAGCATGCCATTCCACCTCTCCCTCTTGAAAGACAGGTGGGCTGTTAGTTTTGTTAGTTTTGTGTTAACAAGTATTTTCTGATGTTGGTGGGGGGACCACAGGTTGGGCCACTAGAGTATGGATGATGGGTCCTTTAGAAATTTGAATTTTGAAGAGATTTTTGGTTGGTATAGGTGAGGTCGGCAACTTCCGGGTGTCTGTGCTGGGTTGCTGGGGGCCTCTGCTTCCTCTACTTCCTCCGTAGCTGTTACCAAAATTGTTGTACTTGGTTTTGTTTATCCTTTTTGTTTGACTTTATGCACAGTGACCTCGGGCTGCCCCCTTTTTCTGCCAGACCTCATGTGTAGAATGCTCTAGGTCCTCAGAAGGTGACCTACTTTCTGCCCTACTTTTTCGCGCTTACCCCTTTGCCTTGAGTTGCACTGCATTGCCTTGTAAGGGAGTCTTTCCAAGGATGGATCTATCATCTGCTAATGGGAGGGCAGTTGAACGATTAAGTTCAGTTCAGTTCAATTCGGTCTCGTTTCTTCGAAGTAGGGTTTTGATTAGCTTTGATTAGCTTTCCTACTGTTGATGGTTTGTCTGCTGCTTATGCTTATGAGCGGTTTGACCTGCCTCCAGTAACTCTTGCTGATTTTGCTGTTCTTTCTGCTCTTTCTGCTTCTGCTTCTGCTTCTGCTACTCAACTGCTGATTGACTTGCAAGCACTGACTCAGGCAGGATGGCAGACGGACTGGCGGGCAGACAGGTGATAACAAAACAGCTCCTAGTTTCTAGTTTCCTAGTCTCCAGTTTTCCAGGATTTAGTGGTTGGGCTGCTGGTATCTGGTGGTATCCAGCAGGTTGGGATAGATCTGAAGGCCAAGCTGTCCACCTGCAAATTCCACCAACCTACCAAGCTGGACCTGGCAGGTAAGGGCGGGTGGAGGACGAGGACGGGTGGCAGGGGGTGAAGGACCACGCTCTCCCTCACACTCCTCCACTCAAGCACCCGGCTGCTTACTATGAGGCAAAGGGAAAAGCAGCAGAGCTGCGAGGGTAAACAAGGTGGCAGGGGGGATGACAACAGGCACCTGGAAAGTGCCGGGAGCTGAGAAGGACCTCCCCAGCGGTGGGCGCGGTAGATGCAGGGTGGTCAGGCAAGGCAAGGTTGGAGGACGATTCCTCGTTACCCTGCCCCCTCAACCGCCTTACCGCATTACTGCAGCCGTGCCACCTCCACCACTCCTCAGGCTCAGCTGCCATCCCGTCTTCACCTCGTAAGTGCCCGGCCAGTGTCAGAGCCATGGCAAGTAATTGCGGCAGGGGTCCGTGTGGTGGACCGCAGGGGGAATCTCAGGGGTCTCAGGCAACCTCCGGCCTCAGCGGATTTCCAAACTGCCCGCTGCTGCACAGCTCGGGAGGGCTCCTGCGCAGCGGCTCCTCCGCAATGGCTCCTCTCGCTGTGTGCACAGTACATAATGGAGTGTGCTTAAGGCCCTGTGGATTGCCCGAGTGGGTTAATACCTAGCGTGGTGGGCAGATATCTCAATCGGGGCCAAGCAAACCATAAATATGACACCACAGAATTAACAACAAACATATCATCCAACCTTGTACAAATTGTCAATGCCAATTTCACACATCTAACCTCATGAATTTTAAAAAGAGGAAGGATCCATCGCCACCCTGCATAGTTGTTTATTTTACAGAGCAAAAGGAAATGGGTCAAGTTGTCTAACCCTCCAAGATTATAGTCACAATAGTCAAAACCAGCGGTGAGATGGTGAATACATATTAAGTAATCACTCACCAGCAGAATACCCAGCCTATATTTTACATACAGTGTTCACTTGAGTTAGGGGTACATCACATCCAGATACCTAGTACAAGGCAACCCATGGGCGTTGTTATAGTAGTTACACGCGGTTGATCCTGGCCTCAGTGCCTGGCTCTTCCTTGACTGCACTTATCAAAATGCTAATTTTAGATCTGATCTGCTGTGTTCTGCCTTACTCTACTGGGATCTGCCCACAGGGTCACCATTTTCAGCTTATATAGAGTATTCTGTACATGTGATGACCATGTATTCTCCCACATTTGCTGCTACAGGTGGCTTCTTCAAGGGTTTTCAAATACACTGTTGCCTTATGCTCTCTGAATAGCCTAACCCAATAAAGGACTGCTCTGAGGGCTGCTACTTCTGATATAGGGGTAAAATTGAGCTCTGCATAGAGCAGGGAGTGCCCTGCCTTAAGCCCAGCAATGCTCTTAGGAAGGTATTCTCGGCTACTTGGAGAGATCGTATATTTGCGTACCCCCAGAACTCTGACCCATAAAGTGAGGCTGCCACTGTCCTTTGTATATTTGCAGGATAACAGTAATCCTTCTAGCACCGGCATTATGTCTACACTTCACGACTGCCCCAGCCAGTTGTTTCAGAACTATGGTTGCCTTCTGTAAGTGACTCCCAATGCAGGTTCTTTATGAATCGAATACCCAGGTAATCTAACTACCTCATAAATTCTAGGGGCTCACCTCCGATCATTGGCTTCTGCTTAAAGTTAGGGGACGGCCTCAGAACCATGCTTTTAATTTAACTACCTAATAGTGGTTAATGATTTCCTATTGCAGTATTCCTCAAAGCACTTTAGCAGCGTATGTGTGGCATTTTTTTTTCACGCCAAAAGCACTGCATCGTCCAAATATAATAATATTTCTACCCTCTACCTGGCTATAATGGGAATGTCTAAGGAATTTTCTACCTGGTAGTCTGCTACATCATTTAAAAAGAGGTTAAAAAGCAAGGGCGCAAGCACACACCTGTTGCCGGACACCCTTTTCAACAGGGAAAGATTCAATACACCCCCCACCAGGGCCATATCTAACTCTAGCCATGTTACCAGTGTGAAAGGCCTTCATAGCCATTATCAGGGTGATATTGACTCCTAAATCGACTTGGGTTTCCACAGCTTCTCTCTGTCAACTAAATCAAAGGCTGGTTTAAGGTAAAGTAAAGTGATGACTTTTTAACTGCTGTAAATTTGTATGAGATCATATACAATCAGAGAGCCTGGTTGCTGGTCCCTATTCACGTCCTTAATCCGGCCTGCACTTCTGTCATAATATTATGTGCATCCACCCAGCCCTGGAGGCGGTTGAGAAGAACTTTTCCCAGGACTTTACCTGCCTCATCTAGGAGGGAGATTGGGCAATAATTGGAGGGGCTACCCAGATCAACCTTCTTATGGATCTGTACTAAGTGGTGGAGTATGGCGTTGACAGTGAGCACTGGATTAAACACTTTAGCAAGTACACTGGCCCATAAGTGTAGCTCCCCGTGGTAAATATTTATAGGCGCAAGATCTGGACCTGGTGACTTGTGTTTCTTCATAGCATTCCGTGCTGTTTCCACCTCTGGTACTAGGATGTCAATTGCACACAACCCCATATAAAGATCTTCTCACTCCGGTTGGGTGGCACATGGGCCTATGAGGTTAACTCTGTATAGGGTAATAAAATGACTGATCCACATATGAGTGCTAATATGAGTTTCTATGTTTTTAACTGCCTCTTTTTCCACCCATGCTACCCGTTCTCTGAACCTTCTGGTATTTTTACTGTGGAAGGCCTCCTTCAATTCCACCTATAATGCCAATTAATGTATCGACTTCTTAGAATTTAGACGGTGTTTACACTCACCCCTGTACTCTCAGAATAACAGTTCACTATGGGGGATACATTGTTGGTGTGCTAGTGCAAATGAGAAAGTTCTCTTCATTCTAGGAACATTCTTCATCATACCAGATAACCCCAGCACTATGTCTCCCTCCTTTAGAGCTAACAGTTTTGGGATCAATGGACTTAGATATCAGAGCCTTCAACTCATGTTCTACCCCATTGTTAGCTGCTAAAATTTCCCCACCATCAGACAGCAGGTTCAAGATTATGGCTTCATACTTGGCCATTATGCATTCTAATAGGGGGAGTTCAAGTAAGTACTTTTCGCTACTCCACCTTATTCTTCTCCTACTATTAGTTGGAGTGATTATATGTTCATACTACACTCCCTTGGATTTTTTACATTGGTACACCAACCGTGGCCACTGCCTCAGACAGAGTGCCACAGGTTTGTGATCGCACTCCAATCTTTTGACTACTGTCATGCCATACACACATTTACATCCCTCCGTGTTGACTATAATATAGCCAATTAGTGACTGGCTTCTTCCATTGTCAAAAGTTTCCACGGCAGCACTATCTGAGGGGGTGCGAGCATTTATAAAATGCAGCTGATAGTTTATCAGATAATCAGTTAATGTACCACCCTTTTTGGTAGATTTAAAATTACTCATTGCTTTGCTTTTGTGCTTGAATTGCATTTGTAGTTGTGTTTTTCTTGTGCGGCTTGGTTTTCTTTCTGGTTCAAAGTTGCATTTGTTTTACTCTAATACAATGTTTTCCTCTTTTGTGTTATTCTTGCATTGGTTTGTAATGTTGTGGTTTTCAGGTTCTGTTGTTTTGTGTTATTGTGCATAGTGTTTTGTTGTTTTGTTTTTGTTTTGGTTGTGTAATGCATCTACCTTTTCAGATCTCAATATACAATGCTATGTTAGAGCAAAGAGGCCATCGGAGTTCCAGTGCAAAACAGCATATTCAATTAGAATATCGGAAAAAAATACATTTGCCAAATCTGGGAACAGAAAGTCACTCTATCTCTACAATCTTTAAAGACAGTTATCAGCCTAACAAAATTTCACAGAGCAGGACTTAAAAGAGAGTTTCCAAAGCAAACTGTTTGTAACTTAATTACTTTAGAGTGAAGGATTCTTCTCAGCTGAGTACGCTAAGAAGATGTTTGTCCTGAGAAATAGGAATTATGTCTAAAATAAGCAGCAATGTCCTCTAGAATTTTTACAAAGACAGGATCTAGCTGAGTCCCATTGTGCACATTATTTTCTGATACCCAACTGGAATGTCTTATTCCTTTCTTAAATCAGTTGAGCCGGAAAATATGATGACCTCAGAGGACATGAGTACTTGCTGCCCCCAACACAATTAATTTGCAATGTGTGCCAGTGAGAATATGGGTCTTACTAGAAAGGTGTAAAGTTGCTTGCTCTCAGGGCATGCAAATTGTGGTATTTTCATGTAACGTATCTTGCTCCCATATTTGCCTTGGAAGCCCCAGAACTGACAACCAGTATTGGCAGTCCTCGGAGGAAAGCCTCACCCAAAAATGTATCCAAACTGGAGTCTAATACAAGCCAGTCTGCATGGGACCATAAGCAACCTGTGCACCCAAGTTCAATGGAAGCAAACAATGCCTCCTGGTTTCAATAACATATTGTCCTCAACCTGTCCTGTCCTGACCTTCACAATCCCCAGCACTGTTTCGTATGCCCTCTCCAAGATGCACCAAAAAAAGCAGGAGGCTGCAGCAGCACGACTTTACTTTTTATGGTTTCCACTCCAGGCTGTACCACCAAGGAGCATCCTGGAGTATGAAATAGCATGTGTTGCCTCCTTGTATGTAAAAATATAGATAGAGCCCAAATTTTATGAAATCTTTGGAGTCGCACTTAAAAATTAACCAGTGCAAAAATGGACACAAGCAGGATTTTAATGGTCTATAGGGCAGTCCCGAAGTGCCCGATGGGCTGCTCTGACGGGTAAGAATGTGGAACTTTTTTGGGGTAATTTGTGGGCCTTTTTTATGGTTTGCTGGGCCAGTGATTACTGTTTATTTCCCTGTTATTAAAACAAAGGTTGCCTGCAGGAAGCTCAAAATCATGCAGTCTTCAATATCTTGCAAGACCCCTATGCTGAGTGTCATTGCAACTAAAACAAGCATTTGCAATGCAATAGGTCTCGCATTTGCGAGATTTTGAGCTATTGGTAATGTAAATGGCAATGCCTTTTATTTATGTGTTTTGAAAACCTGCAAGCCATGACTATCAGTACAAAAGTGCACATAAATAATAAGTCTTGTCTTTTACAACGCCAATAGGATAAAGTTTCGAAAATGCGAGACCTATTGCATTGCAAATGCTTGTTTGGTTAGGCTATAACTGTTAAATTAAAAAATAAGGTCACTTTTATAAACGCCTCACTTTCAAGTATAAAAGAGCGCTGGTGACAATTTATGCTGTGTAATTACATTTCACACAATATGAAGCAGCAAATGACAAGTAAATTATGAATGGCCTGGCATACATTTGCCTTTAGAGCATTTGCATATATATGCGTATGTATAGGCCAATATTTCAATTCTGTTCAGACTGGAACAGACTTTGGTGATGAGGGGAAGACAACAGAGGACAGAGGCTCAAACCCATGGGACTAAATGTGCAGCAGAAGTCGGGGGCTGTGAACAGAAGTAGGAGTGGAGAGGTGGAGTAGCTGAAGCTAGAGGGAGAGGCCAGGATGTTGGAATGAGCCCCCGAAGGGTGAAACGCCACACCTTTTATAATTTCTGACGGTCTGATTAGCTGTATAGATTCTGCCATGCTGCTGTATGAACCGTCCCCTATCATTATTGGGGCAGCGCTTAGAAGTCAGGCCAAGCACTTGATCCCCGAAGCTGGCCTGACCACTATGGGCTGTAGAGGCTGACGTGGATTCTATATCCCACCCAAAGATCCCTTCCTGCTCTGTTTATAATACTGCTTGGACCCTGCACTCTTCCTGTGACAGTGTAAGTGGAAGGAAGTTCCGGCCTGAAGAAGGCGGCCCAGAGATCCGACCCCATAATGAGTACGGGGGACTGCAGAAATGAGGATTTTTGATAAGGGATGAGCAGCGAATAGAAATAATTGTGTAGCTGTTGTGCTGGGTTAACTGGCATATACAATGCAATAGGTCTCACATTTGCGCGAGCATAAGCTATTAGTATTGTAAATGACAATGCCTTTTATTTATGGTTTAAAAACCAAAACATAAATAAAAGGCATTATCATTTACAGTGCCAATAGCTCAAACTCGCGTAAATGCGAGACCTGTTGCATTGCAAATGCTTGTTTTATAGCGTAGCTATCTCCTTTCACACCAGAAGGACAAAACTATTCAATGTTCTTCTAGCATTGCACACTTGTGGTCGTGTCTTTAATGTTTTTTAAAAAGGTCAAACGTGCGCTCATTACAATGTGCGTATATGTCAACCATAGTCTAGATGTTTAAAAATAAGCATTTGACCTTTTGAAGCTACCTGAAGAAATATTTTGATCCTCAAACAACACAAAATTAGCGGAACAAGTCTACAGTGGCGAAAGATTAGACTGTAGTACTTTGTAGTCTGTTCAAAGGAAACAGCTAAATTAAACAAAACGGAGAAGTAGCTAAGCTGTTGACAGTGCAATTGCTTCCACAAGAAAATATTGTTGTACGCATTCGTTCAGCATGCTGGAAGCAGCCTAAAACTACAGCTCCCAGAGTGCACATTGTCGTGCAAAGAAATATGAGACCATTTAGCAATTCAAAAAGTACTCCTAATAACAAAACATTATAGGATTGTACGCATTCGTTCAGCATGCTGGAAGCAGCCTAAAACTACAGCTCCCAGAGTGCACATTGTCGTGCAAAGAAATATGAGACCATTTAGCAACTTCAAAAAGTACTCCTAATAACAAAACATTATAGGATCATTGCGTGCCTTGTGAAAGTAAATTATATATTTACAGCTGAATACGTTTACGTATTTTGTTTCTTTACCTCTGAAAGTGTCCACTGTGGAAAAGCGAACGATGAGTGGTGGGAGGAGAATGCTCCCAGCTCCTGCTGTATGAATGTTAATTACTGGATGCAGCTGGTGGAAGAGGAAATTGGAGATGGGTGGAGGACAGACAATGCATAGGGCTCTGCACTTCAATAAACGTGTGCGAGAACAGAGGGATTGGCGAGGAGGGAACCAGAGACATACTAGGCAACGTCTTTAATGACGTTTTGAGCAAAACCTATATTTGTATCAGTTAACCGTGTGAAATGTGAAATGTGAAACTAGCTGTTTAATAGCATTTTTCTCCCCGTGAATGCCCTTAAAGCAGAGCCATACAACGAAGGAAACAGCATGCAGCTGACATTTTGGCAACTAACAGCTGCTGCTCATTAGACACGCCCAATAAGTAGAAGTTGATCTGTAATACGTTGGGCGAGTTGTGCGCTGAAGAAAAAAATGCACACGGCTTACATTGCTCAAGATTAGGCATGGCAAGTCCCGCTGACGCGCTGCTTTAAAAAAAGCTGCAATATTGAAACGTGCATAAAGAATAAAAATGCGCACAGCTGCTATTGTTTACCTCCTATATTACCAAGCAGCGACGGAAGCGGGGAACGCGCTGCTTTAAAAAAGCTGCAATAATAACATGCGCTTAAAGAATAAAAATGCGCACAGCTGCTATTGTTTACCTCCTATATTAACAAGCTGCGATGGTAGCGGGGATCATGCGAAAGTGAAGCACATGCGGCTGCGAAAGTGAAAGTGATTGCGATCGCGTGCTGCGGAGGAAAGACACATGGCGCTGCGCGCGTGCACGTTCACGTGCACTGAAGCTTTAGGCCACGGCAGCACTTTGAAAAGCCTGTATACAAAATGTCTCGGCCAGACCAGCGCATGCGCTGGATCAGGCGAGAACTAAAATGGCTGTAGTTTGCAAACACTAGACAATTTTAGCTATCTGTGAGAAAATGGGTTATTGGTTGAGGGGGTGAAAACTCTTCTCAAGTAACAACCACAATCCTTGTCAGGGTGAACCACAAACGTCACTAAATTAACCTGTGCTGAACCCCCTGGTAGCTTGGTACAAAATCAGTCGCGCTTAGCTTAGAGGCACTTAGTTAAGTATTTATGCAGCACAAAGACAGAAATAAAGTGAAACCAGAATGAAAAAAAAATACTAAACCAATTTAGAAAACTAGAGTACATTGTATTAAACAAAATGACACAAAAAAGAATAAAATTCAATCAGTGGAACCTGAGTAATTAATTTGTACCTGTTTTATTGAAAATAGTGCGTACAGGGTTAAGCCAGGGGTATCTGAGCAAGCAAGACCAGATCAAAGTCAAAAGTTAATGCCAACCACACAATGGAGCACGGATTTGATACACAATGCTTATTGGCCCAGTTTCTACTTACCTTCAGAGTTAGAACATTTTTTAAGGCTTGGTGAGGAGAAGGTAGAATCCCACCCGGCTAAGCAGCAGGCTGTGTCCAAGAAGGCAGTGTCATAGAGCCACCGGAGGAAGTCTCGCTGAGTCCATCGTCAAGCAAGTTGAAGATTTTACCTTTGAACTTAGACAACATTTTGAAAGTTAAAAACCTCCCGTGGGATGAAGCTGCAAGTCGCAGCTGAAGTGAGTTCCACTAGGCCGAATATCATCATTTGGAGGCGCCACAGAACAGAATTTGCTGCTGCAGAGAAGAACATAGCAGGAGCTACCATAAAGTCAGGCTGACTGACAGTGCATCGTAGGTGGATTGACTGGCAGGTCGGTCTTTGTCTTCTCTCCGATCTTCCGGTACCGATTGCCGGATTTTGTTTGTAGTCCCAACTTTTAGGGTTAAGCAAGAGAAGAACCTCTAACACTACTTACAAGGGGCCAGGACCTGGGGGAACCACTTGGAGGGCTGGGACTCACTCCAGGCAGAGACCAAGTGCAGATTTTATTGTCTTTGGAGCTTGTGATGTGGCTGTAGCTCAGACAGGAGGCAGTCTAACTAGTTCTTGGAGTCACTCTAGTGACCTGGGTTCAAGAAGAAGGGTTTCTCTCCTTCAAACAAGGCAGTCCTCTGCAGTTCAAGCCCTTCTGAATTCTTCCACAGTTCAGGAGTGTGGTCCAAGAGGTCTAATACTTATACCTGATGACAGACTTTTGAAGTGAGGGTGACATCCTGGCTACCCTGCCAAGACTCGAAGAAGTCTGGGTTGACAAAAGGCTATTGTCAGGTTCCTTTGCAAGTGTGGTGGAGGAATCCCTTTTAAATGTAAGTGGGGAAGGGAACAGATCCTCCCCAACCATCCAGGCAGGATGACCCGTCCTGCAAACACATAGTCCGCTTTTTCTCACTCTTTTGGAGGAGTCCAAAAAAACAACAGCAGGGTGATTCAAAGACATATGACCCAGGACACAGACAGCAGGCACCAAATCATTAGGACAAGAAAACGCAAACGTTCTAAAAGTTGCATTTTCAGAATTGTAATTTAAATCCAATTTTACCATTAACTATGACTTTAAATGACAATTTATTTGAGTCCAAACTTGATATCTCTATCTGTTCCCAATCAAATCTTAGCACTTATTACATTTTATAGGGTACCCAATATTATCCAATGGGAGAGAGAGGCCTTACAGTAGTGAGAAACAGATTTAGGAGCTTCTCACTGCCAGGACATGTAGAACTTAACTTTTTAAATACAATGTACCCTGCTCTGTGGGCTGTTTATTGGCTACAATAGGGGTGACATATTTATTAAAAAGAAAGGTTTACGCCTGGCAAAAGGATCATTCAACCTGGTCGAAATGACTGTTTAAAATTGCACTATAGGCTGCAGTGGCAGGTCTGAGAATGTTTCAAAGTGCTAATTTAGTGGGTGGTAAATGAGCGCTGCAGGCCCACTAGTGTGTATGGTCCAGGGGAGTGATTCAGTTATGGACATTGGAGGCTGGAATCACCACTTAATTTTTCAACATGTAATGCCTCCAAACCATCATTCAAAACATTCTTTAGTGGAAGACACCTGATTATTGTTTCTTCCAATGTCTCTGGCTTGACCAGTAACAATGTGCCAGACCACCCTCTGTCTCCCCTACTACACATGGCAAGGAGACACACACCTGTCTCAGCACAACTGAACACAACACACCCAAAATGAAGCTTAAGGGGACATGAATGCACAATATGTCATCTAGAAATATATTTTTTCATTTACATGTCTAGGCAGTGTAGTACATATAGACATTGTAATATGGAAGCTATCTAAAACTGTGTCACTTCTTGGTGCACACAATGTAAATAATAACAATAACAAAGAAAAGTCACTCCGCTGTTGTATATTAATGCATCTTGTATGCAAAATGTCCTTTTCCAATGTCTGCAAATTGTACACTGAAAAAAGAACGTAAAACCACAGCAATGATTTATAAACACGCAACACATAATATTTTTCCATCTATTGCCTTATTCCCGGTGCAGTGGATTTAAGTTAGGTCCCTTCTCTTCTCCTTCTTCAAAAAAACTGGAAGATAGCAAACACGATCATAGAAGAGCAATAAAGTTAGCGCTACAAAATAACAAAAGACAAGACGATCCCCCTGGTGAAATTCTTGCACCAGGTAGAACATCCCAGAAGTCAGGCAAGTCATTTCACACCAGTGCGCCACACATGTTCCCCGCATCAACCGTGGAGCGTGCAGCTGAGTGACAAAGGAAAGAGAGACTGAGGTGAAGGATCTGCGCTGAATGACCCGATCTCAGATAACCAAAAAAACCCTCCCTGAATAGAAGGTTGAAGCTACAAAACTAGGTAAAGGCCAGCGCATGCCCTAACAGCCGATGCCTTGATCACATCCAAGGGAAGCATCGGCGCATGAACCACAATCTTGTCCAAGACCCCCTACCATGATCACCAGGTTCAAGTGCCCCTCACACACAATTCTAGGGTGCACGTAGCGAACACCCGGAGGCCACAACCACAGCCGGGCAAACAAGCATGATTCATCGCACAGTAAGCATGTTTTCAAGCACACCCCCGAACACAGACCCATAGGAACGACAGCGATCCTTTAGGTAACAAATGCATGAACAAGGCATTTAGATGCCTTACACCCCTGCCTCTGGAGTAATAGCCAACATACCAAAGTATGTAAAAAATCATGCTTAGAACACAAAATCCATTGATGCGGGTACAACACTGATGCCACCACATGAGAAGCACTTTCCTCATGTTAAACCACTCAGGAACTATGAAATAGTTCAGCCGTGCACCAGAAAAGATGCATCATAGAAGCCTAGAATAAAGCATGTATGCGCACACACCCCCACAACAAAAAGTAAGTCCAGTCACTCTCCTATGACACGTGTCCGAATACACAATTTGTGATCAGGTTCCCTTTGATCCTCGGCAGGACCCCAGAACTGAAAAGCTGGATGGCCTCAACGAAAACATACTCCAAGGTAGTATCCCTTTTTTAACACAGAATAACACATAGGTTGATGGAATCCAAAACTTAGAGAATAACACTCATTCCTGCTTTATGCCCATCTCACATGTAGGACCTCACGATAAGGTTTTAAGGAAACCCTGAACATGCACCAAAAGAACACAGGAACAAGCTGACGCAAAGGTACGTTTCCCCACATCATTTAAATACATTGAATCTAGTCCACATATCACTAAATTAAGGGACATAAGGAGTATCAAAAGCTGGTAACTGTCTGTTTTAACATTACACAGTGTCCATAAAGCTTACAGCCCTGAAGAAGATCTTCACTGAAATATATCACAGGCCCAACACGAAGGTCGAAACACGTCGGCGCTACTACAAAGGGGTCAAGAGCTATCATAAATTGTTTTATCTGCACATAAAGTGGTGCACCACGGGAGATGGAATTCAGGACCATATCCTGACTCAAACTGATGCTCTGTCCCCCACCATTTTAGGGCCAAGTAGTACTGAGTAATACTACAGATTAGAGGATGAAAGTGGCAAATGTCCCTCTCATAGGACAATGTTGGACAGTATATTGTATATACTCAATAAGTAATGTCTTGTAATGTTTGTCGTTTTTGATTTGTATAAGTTTTGTCCTTTGTCATTTTGTTTACAATTGTAATTATTATATGTATTATATTTTCTTGAAAATTTTGAAGAAAGCAATGAAAAAAGCTATAACTTAACTAAAGAGGACTGTTGACTCATTTCACTCAGACTGACATGAATATTTTCATTTTAGCGTGATATATTCATGTGTACTCATCAGCTAAAAGCATTAAATAATTACTGGTCGAGCCAGAGACATTGGAAGAAACAATACTCTGGTTTCTTCCAGTAAAGAATGTTTTGATTGATGGTCTTGGAGGTATTTCTTATTGAAAAATTAAAGCAGGCCCACTAGTAGCATTTAATTGACAGGTCCAGGGTATGTGTAGTACCAATTTAGGGACTTTTAAGTATATTTAATGTGCCAAACAGGTGTAGTCCTTTTTAGGTCTTGCTAGAGGTAGCGCATGCGCTGGTCTAGCGAGACATTTAGTAAGCAGGTTTTTCAAGTGCTACCAAAGGCCACCAGCTTGCATTTACGTGCACAAGCACGCGCGCCTCGCTCCGCCTCTTGACGCAATCACTTTTGGCCAATGCTTGTTTGCGTTCACTTTCACGCCGCGTGGCCGTGTCACTTTCACGGCCGCATGGCCATTGCTTGTTTTAATTATTATTAAAATCTGCTCCCGCCGCCTGCTTAAAAGCATTGGCCCCGCAGTCTGTTTATATTTAATGTGGCCTCGCGGCTCTTCATTCTGCCGCGAATCACTCCCTTCTTTTGTTCCCCAGGACCTTGCTTGTTTTAAGCAATCCACCCAGGCCCTTGAGATCTGCACGGTAGCCTTTATCCGTAAACTAATCGTCCCAGTTTAGCAGGAATCGTTTAAAACCATTAGGTTATAAATTCCTGTTTGATAGTAATCCCCGAAAGATAATATTACTACATCTGCAGGCCGTGAAAAATGTTTATCGAAGAATGATGAGACAAGCTTCAGAAGTGTCAAGAGAGGCAAAGGGAATGGCACGAAGGAAAATAATCTCTCATGTGCATTTAACGAGCGCCAAATGGACGAGTGGGGTTTTAATGGGAGGCAGGGCAGCTTTCTGAGGTATGCGCTTCTGGTCTTTACCCCACAGCTTTCTCTGCACATGTTTGTCATTAATGTCTTCCCTGTACTTTGTATCAGTCATGCAACATTATAGCATAAAGAGGTGTACGTGGGTGGGGCATTTAAAACCTCGGCTCTCCAACCCCCCCCCCCCCCACCCCTCCCAAACTAGGGAAAAAATCTGCGTGCGAACAAGTTTCAAGCAGATGATTACTTAGTCCCTTATCATGTTTATGCACAAGTTTCTGCGAGTTCAGAAGTTCAAAGCAGCAATTTATAACGGAATTTCTTCTAAAGGCAGGCAGGGTAAAGGCGAGGGTATCATCTCGGTAAAGCTAAAACGAATCTTAATGACAGCGACAAAAAAATATTCACAGCATCGCTCTTCCAAACTGGTCAGCAGACGGGTTTTAAAATCTTCACAAAATGTAACGTGAAACCTCCCGACAGCACACTCTCGGGGCTGGAGAAGGTCTCAGAAGGAAGTGCAATGTTTTAGTCCCACAAGAGCAGCATTTGAAAGTCAAAAAAGGCGCGCATTGTGTAAAATATTTATGACAATCAAGTTAATAAACGTTGTTATGCCATATCTCAAGGACGAAAGGACAGCATCCCGCAAGTGTGCCATTATGAAGCTCTGTGATAGAAAGCACCACAAGTGTATGTTCTTCAACGACCCCACCAACTGGAAACAGAAACACACTCCCACCCAAAACAAAATGTTCTTCCTTATTCTTTAATTGAAACATCAGCATTCCCCCAACCCAAAAAACTTCCCATCCATTTTATTTTGTTGTTTAATGCTTACTTTGCGGTCTTGAAATGTGCACCCTTCAGAAGCATGTAGCACCCCACGAAGTGAGGTGCCTTAGGTTCATGTGGCAATAGAGACCACATGTCGCACAGTTGACCCTTGACGATACTACATTGACATTGAGTGGCCAGCGGCCAACTAAGCATGACAGGCTGCCACAGCGGCAGAACATGGAACGCAACAACCAGCATACAGGAAGCGCAATGCACAAATATTGAGAACCACATCATGTCTAATTAAACACTAAAAGCTATTGGACTAGATATAAAGATCATAACATACACTCTCTTATAAAACACTAAGGCAAGTCTAAAATATGAAAGCACATATATAACAATCTTAAGTAAGCATTCGAATAATTAGGTGGATTAACAACCCTCCATGTGACTGGAGACCTCAAAATCAAAGCATTTTGTGTGACAATCTCCTTTACATCATCCTCAAATGAGGTCTCTAAAACAAACGACATCTCCACATTCATTTTCTACACCTTCATCAACAGATCCGGTAGTCATTCAATTGTTAAGATTTATCACCAGATCCGTCAATTAACTAATCACTCCTGACTGTAGACAACAGAGGTCTCATCACTAATCCAAACACCGCTATCAATCAACTCCACATTGATGAGAGAATAGTTATCACCTGCAAGTTTCTCTAATCAACCCCAAAATATTATTGAGGTAACAACAATAATTAAAGAGATTTAGGAGTGGTGAGGCACACTGATTTAAACAAGCATTGGCATAACCAATAGGTCTCGCTTTTGGGACCTTATAAGTATTTAGTTTTGCAGCACAATATCCTTGGTGCAACAACATCAGCTGTTGCATGGCTAAACCTTGTGCCTTATAAGTGTTTAGCCATGCAACAGTTGATGTTGTTGCACCAAACATATTGTGCTGCATAACTAAATACTTATAAGGTCCCAAAAGCGAGACCTATTGGCTATGCCAATGCTTGTTCACCATGTGTAAAGGAGAGAGCACAAACACTTTAGCACTGGTTAGCAGTGGTAAAGGGCACAGAGTTCTATTGATAACAAAAAACAAATTTCAGCCAATAGAAGGGGTGAAGGCAAAAGGTTTGGGGGAAGACCACTCTAGGGATGAGAGGTCTAACACTATCCAACTTACTACTGTGGTGCCAGTTTTATTTTGGCGCCCAGGTCTACTTTCTGTTCCAGTCCAACGCTGGTCACACGCAGTAGTCACATAAGCATCTGCATTAGCAGGAATTTAAAGCTGAGTGCACATTTTACACACCTTGGTGCTTGTACGTCTACATGTGCAAAATAAAGACAATGGGTCTGATTAAGAGATGTCCAATAATGAGGGGGAGTGTTCCTGCTGCTGGAGTTAACCCTTCTGGCCTGTATCTTGCTCCGAGCCATCTTAAGTTTGTAGATCCAGGTTTGGAAAATAAATACTTGATCTCTAATTCATGAGTCTAGGTCTGTTTTCCCCAATTTCAGTGCAATTTCAGTGCACATATTCCTCCCGATTTCATCAGTAGGAAATGCATACCTTGGGGCATATTTACAATAACTGGCGCATCCCTGCATATCAGCAGGGATGCGCCAGTTAATGTGCGCCACAGCTCCGCCACCTTGGATGCGCCACAGTTACAATGTGGCGCACCATGGGGCAAAAACCTCACAGATGTGTGACGCATCTGTGCCGTAAAAATGGGGCATTGCTGGAGTTGTGTCGCAAGCGCGACGCAGCTCCAGCAATCCTCTGGGGGGCCCTAACTTGTTAATGCTGCGTCAATCCTTACGCCTGCTTCAAGCAGGCGCAGGGTTTTGACGCAGCATGGGCCTAAAAGTCACTGAGTGAAATCTTGTAGATTTCACTCAGCCACTTTTAGGAGGTGTTCCTGTGCCGGAACGCCCCCCCCCCGCGCAGGAACGCCTACATGTGGCGCAGGGCTTTACAACGTGACGCATCTCCCAGATGCGTCACGTTGTAAGTACCCCGCACCATGACGCAGGATTTGCGCCGCCGCTGCGTCACAAAAGTGACGCAACAGCAGCGTAAATGAGGCGCAAAGGGCTTTTAAATCTGCCCCTTGTTTTTTAACAGGAGCAGTCTGCATTCAGTAAAACTTGGATTCAGGTCGGGAGGTATTCCAGAGTACTGATGCGACCGATTTTCCTCATGAGAAAAACAGGTGCACATGCTGGTTGTGTTATTCATGACTTTGTGTTTCACAATTGAAATTGGGTGCAAAAAATCTGAGAACAAATGGGTAGCTTTAATGTTTGTTTTTATATCACGATATAAAAAACACCTTGGTCTTTCAGGAGAGAGTTTGTTTGGCAGCTTAAGCATAGGAGGAGAGAATGCCTGCAGAAATCAAATAGCTATACTGCTGGTGTTCAAAAAACAGTAAACGAGGCAGCGTAGCCTGTCATGAATTCACATTTTACGTTGTCATTTAGACCCTAGTGATTTTATAATGAGCAGTAACCTCTCGGTGCTACCAACGGTTTATGCTAATGAACATCATTTTGTAAAAATCGAGGGATGAACAGGTAAACCGATTTTGCACCTATCTTCCATGTGTTTCACCCCAGTATATCGTTTGGTGGAGTCGACAGCTGGTGGTGAATACATGGCTGAATGTGAGTGAACACAATTGGCCCTGCCCCATCAGAAAAGCGATCTCGCTAAAATGGTTGCAAAAAAAGCATGTCTGTAGTATTAACTTTTGTCTAATTGACACTCCAAACGGATACTTAAGCGAGTTCGCTGTACTTCCCATGTGAAAAGCAACTGGAAAGCACACGCTTTGCACATTTTTCGCTGAAAATGTATTTTGACTCAGCTGAATGTCCTTAGTGGAGATGTCAGAATCAACTACATTCTCAAAACCAATTGGTATTGAGTATTAAGTAAAAAAAAAAACCTGAAGCAAGTTTGAAAAGAAATGCAATGAGCTAGGAGCAATGGTATATTTTTCAATTATTTTGTTCAGCATGGAAGGTAATGCACCACAGGCCTGATCCTAACTGAATTATTGTGGCTGCCTAGCTTTCTGTGGTAGCAGATAGAGGGCATATAGTGATGGATAGCACTGTCCCATTTCAGACCTCATTTCTTTATCCAGTTTGTACAGAAGGCCAATGGCTGGTGCGCCATATATTTAGCCGGCTGGCAACTGAAGAGGCGACCCTGACACCCTTATAAACAGCAGTAAACAATGAAAAACACTTCTCTATGCTATCGATTACACAGCCACTGCAATAATCCGACTAATGTCGTTTCACGTTATAATCATTTAAGTTAAACTAGTTACTTAGAATCTTTAGGTGTTTGTTTTGTTTGTCGAAGTAAGCAAAAGTATCTCATTACTTGCTTTGTATGCCACAAAGTTAAACAAACTATTGTAAGGCTATCTTATCGATGCAGAGTCTTGAGGACTGAGTAGTCTAATAACACTTCTGAGGTGAATTCAACATTATGTGACAATTTACAAAGGTACTTGCTTTTTTACATCCTACCTTGGAGAATACATACTATTGAGTCTGCGATGGGCATCATCATGGCAGGGCATACAGGCAAAGCTGATATCCTAGCCTGTATCCATGTAAAGGAATCTAGGTTTAGTAATGCCCGTTGCTAAACCTGCCATCCTTGGCTTTGTTTCCCGTGACATTTTGCCTTCTGACCTTCTTGTTTTATTGACTGTTGTGTTGACTTCATTTTAGCTGGCTTTCTAAAAGAGGCATTTCTAAAATAGTAATGTAAAATCCAACTACACCAGTCAGCAGGATTTATCGCTACCATTCTAAACATACCAAACATGCAATGCCACTCCTTTCTGATCAGGAATTACCACTTAAGAAAATATGAGGGAATTCCCAATGCTAGCCCTTGAGAGGAGTGGGCCTCACAGAAGGGAGAAACAAAATAGACTGTTTATCACTACCAGGACATGACACACATAAAGGCACATGTCCTACCTTTTACTTAGACAGCACCCTTTCCTTAGGGCTACCTAGGGCCTTCCTTGAGACATCTTATGTGTAATAAAAGGGATGTTTAAGGCTTGGCAAGTAGTTTTAAATGCCAAGTCAATGTGGCAGTGAACCGTGCATGGAGGCCTTGCAGTGGCAGGCCTAAGACAGGTTTGAAAGGCTACATCAGTGAGTGGCATAAGCAGTACTGCAGGACCACTAGTATCATTTAATTTACAAGCCCTGGGTATATAGGATACCATATTACAAGTAACTTATGTGTACATTAAATATGCCAAACAGGTGTTAACCAATCATACCATGTTTAGACAAGAGAGCACATACCCTTTAGCACTGATTAGCAGTGGAAAAGTGCCCAGAGTCATAAAGCCAACAAAAAGAAGGTTACAAAAACAGATGGAGGCAGGCAAAGAGTCTGTAGAAACCCTGCAAAAAGGGCCATGTCTAACAGGGACGTGTCACTGCTGCTGCACGAACGGCTAACACCTCATCAATGACTGAGCGATGCATCACCTACATCTGTGGGATTGACAACTACGCATCACCTCCTTTGCTCCACGCATCACCTTTGACATCAACACATCCGAGGTACTGTACAGTGGGCCAAGGCCGGTCCCTGTATCTGACCCGTGCTTCATCGCGGTCAGCCTGAACTTTTGGATTTGCCCCAGTGATGCGCAACCTGAAAGCCCAGTTGGGTCTATTTGTGTAAAAGCACTACAGAACAGATTATCCTTTAAAAATGTATATCTCGACTTCTGCTTAATAGATTTCCGTCATTTTGGTCTTGTTTGACACATATAAATATTGGTTATTGTTCTGAACTGGTGTGGGGTCCTTTTGTGAAATTTTCACTGTGTTACTCTGTTGGGTACGCAAATACTTTAAACATTGTCTTTTAGTTACGTCTGACTATACTATGACAAGCTGCAAGAGGGTGAGCACAGGATAATTCAGAGTGTGTTACCAGCTTCCCCTGACTAAGATTTTAGTTCCTGCTTGCACAGGGTGCATACTTCTGTAAACCAGAAACCCAGTTTCTAACACCCATCCTAGTCCAGAAGATTAAACTCAGAAGCATGGCCATGGATCTGGTCTCACCATTGAAGCACACATTAACAAAGCTGACCAAGCGTGCTTCATACATCACATTTTCCTATGACACATAGTAACAAATACAGCATTACTGGAGCAAGTAGGCTCTGGCTAACCTAATGCTCTAACCCCTATTCTATGCCAGTATACTTTTCCTGGTCATTCTTCAATACTTGCCAGGAAAGGATCTAAAGGATCAGAATAGCATAATCAGTTGTCTTCTCAAAATTAGTCATAAGACTGCACATCTAATCAGATCTTGGAATCCTTCCCTAACTTATAATGACCAAAATCATCAAGTTCACATTCCTTTGCATCTGACAACACACTTTCTGCAGCAAATACTCTGAGTTGAATCTAGAACAAATTACCCAAATACCATCCCAACCACACACTTGTATTCAGGCAAGCTTATCGTATCACAAGTTCAAACTTTACAAAGAAAATGGATGAGAGATTCACAATCAAGCAAACAAAAGTTTACCAAGCATTGTGTGTTTTTATATACACACACCCACTCAGAAAATTGCGCTTCCACTGACAGACCCACTCAGAGATGCATGTACCCACTCACAGACCCACTGACAGACTCATGCACCCACTCACAAACCCACTGAGACACTCAAGCACGCATTGACAGACCCACTCAGACCCTCATGCACCCACTCAGAGACTCACTTAAACACTCACATATCCACTCGCAGACACACTCAGGCACTCACTCAGCCACTTAACAACCCTGAGACTCATGTACCCACTCACAGACACACTCATGCACCCACTCACATATCCACTGAGACACTCAAACACCTATTCACATGCCCAATTATACACTCGCTCACACACCCACTGAGACACTCATGTACTCACTCACTCACTCACTCTCAAAGGTTACAGGTTAAAGTTAAGAAATAACATTGAAAACCATAGAAATTAACTAAAAAAACAAAGGTTACTGGGACGTTATAGTTAAGAAATAGAATTGTTTTTTAAAAATCACTGAAAAATCAAAGGTTACAGGGATGTTATAGTTAGGAAATATAATTAAACACCTTAGAAATTCATTAAAAAAACAATGGTTACAGGGACATTATAGTTAGGCTCACATTTGACTTGACAAAACCAGAAAGATTCAGCAGTTACAGTTACCTGAGCTACCTATAACTTGTGCTCCCGACAATGCACTGCTTGTGACCTCACATATTACATCACTCATTAATGGTCAGTGACATCACTGATGCCATCTCAAATGACATCACTGATGACATCACTGATGATATCATCCAGTGATTGAAAGGGGTTGTATGGATGTGGAAGTGGGTGTATCACCAGCTGTTTAGATGAGTAAGAGGCTCTGTCAATATGTGCATGGGAGAGTGGAGTGATTTTCAATTAATTCTCTTGATAAGTGACTGAGTGTGTATATGAATGCTTTGAGTTAATGAGTTTGTGTGAGTGTCACGGTGAGTGAATGAGTGTGTGAGTGCTTACATGGGTGAATCAATGGTTGTGTTAGTGATTGTATTGGTGAGTGAGTGAATCAGTCATTGTATGGGTAGGTGAGTGAGTGTATAAGTATCTGTTTACATAAGTGATTTGCTGTGTCAGTAATTCTATGGAAAATGTGGGAATGTGAGTAGCTGTAGGAATAATTGATCTGCTCTGTGAGCTATATGGACAAGTGACCGGATATGTGAGTGGTTGGATGGGTGAGTGAGTAGATGTGGGATTAGCTGTATATGTGAGTGAGTCAGTGAGTATGTGGCTTAGTGAGTGGGTGTGTGAGTGGCTGCATGGTTGAGTTAGTGGCTTTATCAGTGAATGTATGGGTGAGTGAGTGGGTCTATGAGTGGATGCATATGTGGGAGAGTGACTGTGCTGCTGACTGTTTTGGATAGTGACTGGCTGTATCAGTGAGTATATTGGAGAATGAGTGGAAGTGTGAGTTGCATGGGTGAGTGTCTGGTTATGTTAGTTGTAGAAGTGAGTCAATCAGTGTTTCAGTGACTAAATGGATTAATGAGCAGGTGTGTGTATGTGTGTGTGTGGTTGTATGGCCCAGTGAGTAGATGTGTGAGATGTTGTATAGTTATTTGAGTGTGTGTGTGTGAGTGGGTCTATGGTCATATGAATAGGTATATGAGTGTGTGGGTGTGTGAGTATGAAAGATAGTATGGGGTATGAGTGGTAACATCACTGATGATATCACCCACAGGATAACTGATGAACCCACTCACTCCCCATAGAACCTTTCATACACCCACTCCCACACAACCATTCACAAACCCATTAAAATACCATACCAGTTCTTACACACATACTCACTGACTCATAGATCTACACACACATCCACTCACTCGCTCATTTAGTCACTCATACACCCACTCAGTCACTAATACAGCCACTGACATATCCACTCATACACCTTTACAGCCACTCACATACTGAGTCAGTCACCCATAGAACTACTCACATACCTACTCACTCACTCACCCATACTGATACACACACACCCACTCACTTACTCATACAGATACTAAAATGTACTCACTCACCTAGACAGTCACTGACACAAGCGCACACTCACCCATGCAGCCACTCTCACTTTCACTCACCCACCCATACCGTCACTCATATACCCCTTCACTCACCTCTACTGCCTTTCACATAGCCAGTTACACTCACATATACCACTGACACATCCACTTACTCACCCACACAGCCATACACACACTCACTCACCCATAAAGCCCCTCACACACTCACTCGCTAACCGATACAGCCACTGGCTCACCCACTCACTAATCCATACATGCATTCACCCACCCCCTCATCCACCCACACAGACATTCAGACAACAATACAGGTACTCAGACAATCAATCACTCACCAATACAGCCACTCAGGTACCCACTCACACACCCATACAGTCACTTAGACAGTAACTGACAGACTGATACAGACATTCACACAACCAGTCACTCAACCATACATTAGCTGAGACACCTAATCACTCACTTATAGAGTCAGTCACACAGCCACTGAATCATCCATACAGGCACTCATACACCCACTAATTCACCAATACACCTTGGTATATATATATTTAACACTCATAGGGGGATATTCTCAAGAACCTGCGATAATCATCGCCAAAATAGGTAAACGCAATGTTTCAGACCGCCGTCTATTGCGGGAAAATAACTCTTTGTTATCATCGTTTTCACAACATGGTGGTAACATGCAATAGTTTCCCAATAACGCATCAAATGTCTGCGATGAAATTACCAGGACAGTGATAAAAATCAAAAGCCAAACGTGAAAAAAGTGGCAAAGGGCCCAACCGCGATAAAAAAAATCAACAATAAGCAGCGCCAGGCTTGCTATTCCCACGTCAGGCGGGGGGATGTTGGTTGTCCGCTGTGTTGGTACCGTCAGCCTGTGGGTAATGTGGGTTAGGATGCAGAGGATGGTTGTCCTTTTGAGCCTGTAGTTGGCAATGGCATCCTCTGGCAATGAGTCTCTGAGGCTGGTGTGTTTTAGAAACGTCCGCTGTCTTGTTCTGCGCTGCCTAGGTGTTAGTCCGGAGGAGCTGGTATGGGGGTCCTGGGGGTGGTAGCGGGGGGTGTTGTGACCTTCTTGGGTCTCCGAGCTGCATGATCAGTAACTCCATGACATGTGTTGGTCTTCAGATGTGACTCTGGGCTGGGCTCCCTTTCATACTGCAGGTTGGTTGTCCTGCTTGACACCAGTAAAAGGCAGGTGTTAAATCCCTGCTGCTAACGTGCCTTATCGCCTGTTTTTGGATCGCATCGCAGATCAGGCTGGTCGTTGAGAATATCGCGAAAGAAGTGTTTTCGCGTGTTTTTGCACAGGAACGCCTACTCTGCATATCATTAGCATTAGTTGTCGCTCTCATCCTTGGCAATGTTTTTTGCGGCAGCTGGATAACTGGCGATATCTGCAGTTTGCACTAGCTTGAGAATGGGGCGATAGATCTATTGCCACTTTCGCTAAAGTGCCGATAAATCGGCGATAAGTCCTTGAGAATATGCCCCATAAACTTTTTTAAAAACACTGCCAGTCTCTGGATGATGTCATCTTTGATGTCATTTGAGATGTCATCAGTGATGTCACTGACCATGTCATCAGTGATGTAATATGCTAGGTCATAAGCAATGCATTGAGGGGAGTTCAGGTTTTAGTAAGCTCAGCTAACCATAACTGCTGAATTTCACTAGTTTTGAACGAGTGAAACCTGAGCCTAATTATAATATCCCTGTAACCTTTGTTTTTTTCAATGAATATAAATAATTTATATTTTGCTATTATATAAAAATTAAATCTGTCCTTCCATCCCTTCTCCCCCTGACTCATGCCAGTCCTCTGGCTACTTTGACCCGGAAAACATCCTTCTCCAACTTTCACCCCTTCTTTTAAACTATCCCATCCAACTAACAAGCACACATGGTCATCACTTACAAAACTGCTCACTACTTCCCCTTCTAAAATACACTCTTTTCTTCTATCCCTACACAAACACTACTAAACACACAAGAAACTAAGACCACAATCGTAACACAGCTATTGCACAAGAAAAACAAAACAAAAAATTATTTCAACCTACTAATTACTAATCTTGGATTCTGGTGTAGCATATTACTTTTTTTTTTCTTTCCATAGTTTTATATAGGGCAAACTTGGATCCGAACATATCAGGTTTCCGAGCTCTTTACACAAGCACAGTTGCGTTACACAAGGACACATTAATTTTTTGGGTTAGGCATGGGGAGATTAACCCCTTCCACGTGGGGGCAATTCTCCGGGGGCCAGCGGTAGCGCTGTGCTCGTGACGAGCCCAGCTCGTCATGAGGCACAGTGGAGCTGTGGTCATTACGAGCTGAGCTGAGGGGTGTTAAAGAGGCACTTTTCAATGCAATATACTTCCACCAACACCTATGGAAATCCATAGTCATATTGTAAACACCACCTCAGAAAATTCCCCATCGCATAACACTAAGCAGGGACCTTCTCACAATGATATCTTTAGGCATAAACCTAAGCTCATGTATGAAAGTACATCATTTTTGACAGCCAATAATTTACGAATGATTTTCATGGTAGACAAAATTGTGTTAACTACTGCAGATTTCTCGACCAGGAGTGGGTAGAAATACAGAGCCATACATTTCCCTCAAGGTATGGGTGTGAGAATTGCAGGGTTTCATGGTTTGCCTTAGAATTTTAGGGATGCCATCACACATGTAGGCCTATGGGCATTCGCAAACTCTTAATTGATTCCCCACTGAAACTGTCAGAGATTTACTTCAGCTAACGGCTAGAGTAACTCCCCTTCCAGTACGGGATAGGAAACGCATTACCTGCAAGTTTGCTGTGGATATAGATGAAAAACGTTCCCAATTGAGAAAACAGTTCTTCCTTGTGACGGAACCAAAGAGAAAAAGTGCATTTATGGTGCAAAGGAGACTCTGTTCCACCTCTGTTTTGCAAAACACACAAGATAATGGACGGAATGTTGCACATTGGCAAAACATTCACCCCCAGTCACAGATCTGGGTTTAATCCATCGTTATTTTGCTCACCACCCCACCCTAGTTTAGACATGGCCATATGCAAATCAGTCTTGACCCTGTGCCTCATGGGAACAGTCCAGCCCGAACTGCCAACCACCTCTGTTTTCTACACAATTTAGAACCCTGCACTTTGGGAATATGAGTCTGTGGGAAAGATCACCTGATATTCCCAGTAGTTTCATGGCAAGCTGTGAGGCGCCTGGTACAGCTTCCCAGCATAGAATGGAAATGTTAGTGATTACCAAAGTCACTTTATGCACTTCCAGGTAGGCAGTGTCTTTGCACTCTAATATCTCTGTGTATACAAGTTGGGTAACCACCTCTGCCATAATCTTTCCAGCATCCATTTGGGGATCCCTCTTATCCTCAGTAGAGAAGACTTGATAAAGTTGTTCCCAGTTCACAAATAAATTCACCTAATAATAATAATTCAAAGGTTGTCTACAAAAAATATAACAAAATGATTTATATTAAATGTTGGACTTGGCCCTTTTTGCAGGGTCATCCCTGAACGTTTTGCCTTCCTCTTGTATTTTCTCTGACCAGTTTTTGTTAGTTTTATGACTCTGGGCACTTTACCACTGCTGATCAGTGCTAAAGTGTCTATGCTCTCCCTATTATAAATTGATGTATTGATTAGTGACTCCATGATTGGGTTATTTGATTAACTTGTCACACCCTAGTACAGTGCACCATGTGTGCCCAGGGCTTGTAAATCAAATGCTGCTGGTGGGTTTGCAGCACTGGTTGTGCCACCCACAGAAGCAGCCTGTAAAGTGTGTCTCAGGCCTGCCATTGCAGAGCCTGTGTGCAGTCTAGTAATGCCATAATGATTTGGTAAGTGCACCCTCTTGCCAGTCCATACACCTTCCATTTTCTTCATATCAGACACCCCTAAGGTAGGCCCAAGGGCAAGGTGCAGTGTAAGGTTGGACATGCCCTGTTGTGTGTGGCATGTCCTAATAGTGAATTACAGCCATTTTCGTTTTTCACTGTTGCAAAGCTACCTGTCCCCATTGGCCAGAATGGGCAGTTTGATTATAACACCCTATAATCCTAACTGACCCAGGGAACATGGTAGAAATTCGAGTTTAGTTTGCCTGAACTCAGAATGATAAAATACATATTTTAGTGGAGTTGGTTTTAACATTCTGTGTTTGAAAATACCACTTTTAGAAAGTATGTATTTTCTTACCTAGCCATCTAGCCTCCCTCTGCTAGCTTGTGTATTGTGTGTCTGGCTTTGTGAGTGACAGGGCCTGGGAGATTCCAGGAGACAGGGCGAGTCAGCACAGGGCTGAATAGACCTATCTGTATGTAGAGTGGTGGGAGTAGTAGCACCTGGGTCTGAATAGGGCTGTGCCTGCCTTCCACAATGCTGGCTTCACCTCCTGTGGTGCGTCTGATGACCGTGGCCCACACTGTCAAAGGAAAGAAGGAGTCCTGTAAACAAAGAGCTCCAGGACTGCACAGAACTGGTTTAGACTAGGTACAGGCCCATCTGCCTATAGAGGACAAAGGATTTAGTAGTATAAATATGGGGACCCAGACCCCAAGACTTTAGATCACTTCTGGAACAACAAGACAAACCTCTGCCAAGGAGAAGAACCAAGGAAGCTGTAGGAGTTGGACTGCCCCCATGCCAGTGTGCTGTGTTGCTGGGTTGCCAAGGAGAGGAGAAGGAACTTTCAAAGAACTTTCACCATCTTGCAGAATATTACTCCAAGGGCTTGAACTTGTGCTTGCCTCCTGCTAAAGTCTCAGGGGCATAAGACTTCCCCACCAGCTCCCCTCTGAATTTCCTTGCTGGGAATTCTGTCTGCAGAAGCCTGCGTGTCGCTGGGAGCTGGAAGTGCGACTCAACAAGAAGAAGAGTGTCTCAGTTGCAGCTGTTGACGTCGCATTGCCGGAGAAGCGTGTCGCCGCCGCAGAGCTTGCCGCCGCATCACCAGAGAAGCGTGCCTTCGTCAAAGCTGTTACCTGACGCATCAACCGGGAAGCGTGTCACTGCCGCAGAGGTCGCTGTTACATCACCGGAGAAGGGTGCCACAGGACCTGGTTCCTAAAATACAGAGTTCACCAAACGGCCACCGGGCGTGCACACATCGTCTTCATGTTGTCGCATCAAGGGTGCCATCTTATCGCATCGCACCGGATTGTCGCATCCCATCGAGGCACCATCTTGTCGCATCGTAACCGGATCGCAGGATGAGAATCAATGCATCACCTCCTCTCTGGTAAGGACCAAGATGCATCCAATACTCTGCGCAAGCATTGAGGCTCGACGCATAGTCTCCCCCCGCCGAAGTAAGGAACCGACGCATCTCCATCCCTGCAAACCTTTTGATGGTTTTGCGTTACGCATCCTGGTACTTTTGTGAGAACTGTGTCACATTTATCATCAACTTGAACTAAGTGACTTCTACAATCTTTAAGTCTATTTGGAGTGCAGTATTGTGAATTTGTGTCATTTGTGGTCTTGTGTTAAGTCTATATAAAGAATACTTATTTTTATAAAACCTGTGTGGTGTCCATCTGTAGTGTTTTCACTGTATTACTGTATGTGCTCACAAATGCTAAACACACTGCCTCCGAGATAAGCCTGTCTGCTCGTGCCAAGCTACCAAGGGGGTTATCCAGTAGAATAATCCCCTTTCCCTGACTTAGAAGGAAGGGTCCCTATTTGGTCAAAGGTACCTACCTCTGCCGACTAGAGACCGCCAGTTCAAACATTAAACATAAACTAATGTGCCCAAATTTATAACAATACAATAATAAAAAGATCCCACTATTAAACAACATGTACATCATCCAAAAATTAATCTCCAAGTGATTTATGCTCTCATGCAAATCACAAGGACCTCACAGACTATCTACAAGATACCAGACTGCCTAACACCACAGTTCACTTTTATGCACCTTAGACACACAGAAGGGCCAAAATAATGATGAACCTTACCAGGCCACACCACATCTGACTTTGTTACATCTGGAGAGGATGCTGCATACAGGCAATTAGCGACTCAACAGATCTGAGCCTGCTTCACTCCAAAGTGGCGTCTGCTGTGATTTTGTCAGCTAGAGCTGCTGTGTAACTTTTCCAATTAAATATTCAAAAAAAGTGTCCACATAATGCTTTTAATTCTACTAGAAAAATAATGCAGTGCCTTGATAGAACATGTGGTTTGCATAGCATGAAGACAGATGCCCATGCACAACAATTCAATTAGAAAAAGAATGCAGCGCCATGATGGAGCATATTGTTTGCAAAGCAAAAAAGACAAATGTCCATGTACAACGCATAGCCACTCTGAAAACGCCTCCCCCTATCATCACTGATCTGGGTGGATTGACACATTGTCCACATTGCTGATTAGCAAAATGGCAACAAAGATGAATGGGTTTCCACCAGGAGAGGATCTATAAGGTTACTCTGAGTTACACCTCCTCTGATTAACAAACAAAACAAAACAAAATAAACTATCACAACAAAATTACAACATGAAGACAAGCAAGTTGAAACTAAGGCAAGGCTTTTACTGAATCCCTGAGGTCGGATGTTTCACCCTACAAGCTCCCACCATAGGCTCTCCAGTTCACCTTGCCTCTAGGAGCCTAGTGCTTACAGTGCAGCTTGCATGAGGAGCTCTGCTCGGAAAGAAGTAAGACAGGACTGTGGGGTTTGAAGTTAAGGCCAGGAGGGTGCTGGGCCGAAAAGCTCTGTGGCATAAAGCAGTTGCAATTGACTATGACTGTATCCATTGTACTCCCGAGTGCAACAAGTTAGCAAAAAGTGTGTAAAAGAATTGGCAGACATAAAACAATCACCAATAGGAGGTAGCGCAAACACACACACACACGTTCTCAAAAGGGACTGAAAAGCCAGAATGATATCAGAGACAATAACAAGCAAGAGTGATAATCTGTGTCTGTGGACTCCATATTACTAAAAAAAAGAAACCAGACTCAATAAAACATGCTCTGCCTGGGGTTAGGGCTAGAGAGCCAAGCCAAGAAGGAAAATAATGTCTACTAACCACAATTCTTTTAGCAACATAATTAAAGTAGCTGAAACACCAGCGACAGCATCAGGAGTACTAACAAAAGAAGCAAAGAATACATCGACACAAATGAACCACTATCTGCTGAATAAGTCTTTTCTACATATTACTGGTCATACTAGTAAATAGCAAAACTATCAGACATTAATCGAAGCAACATTGAAACTCATGCACTTGCAGTCAAGACTGAGAGATACAAAAACAATTGCAGAAAAAAAGCGATCTGCAGAGAACGATATTCTCCGTCCTTTCAAAGCGATTACACAGCCTCCCTCTAGAGTCCAGATGTACATTTTTATCTATATCTTTTCTGTCCTGGTCTGACATCAGCAAAGCAGGAATCTGGAAAAACCAAACTGTATGAGATCCTACAGGGGGACATAATGATTTAGTGATACTAAGGTCATGAACAATCTGATACAGTCAAAAAATGATAACCTGCAGTTAGTGAATTTACTTCCTCCAATACAGAATTAATTTATCAGTGGTCTCAAAACCCAGCAGAACAACAGTGGACAAGTAAGGAGGTCTCTCTCAAAATCCCTTAGTCTTGCTACAACAATCAAATCAAATGAGCCCCTATATGGATAATTTGTATAGCACTGTGGTACTCTTATTGAAAAAACTTTCCCCAGAGATACAGACAATAACAAGTAATCAGCATGACATTGCTAACAATTATGGGCAACAGATGAATGACCTAGATGAAAAGTTAACCAATGTGGGGGCCAAATAAAAGAACTGGAACAGAGGGTCTCAGACATAGAAGACTCACAAGCAGTGGTACAAATGAGGTCTCAGAATTCTCAAAAGATCTTGAAATACTCAAAACTAAACAAGATAATTGTTAGACCTGTCAGCATTAGGGCGTTCTTCCCTCCTATTTTGCTGGTGACCTTAGGACTCTGTGCACTTTACCACTGCTAACCAGTGCTAAATAAAGCACTTGTGCTCATGCCCTAAAACATGGTAAAATTGGCATACACCCGACTGGCGTATTTAATTTACTTACAAGTCCATGGTAGTGCGTTATACTATATACCCAGCACTGGCAAATCTAATACTGCTAATGGGCCTGCTGCACTAATTGTGCCACCCACCCACTGAAGTAGCCCTTTAAAAATGTGCAGGTCCATATTTGCAGTCTCTTTGCAATTGTAAACTGCTTATACAACTTGGCAAAATTGCCCCCATGCGAAGTCTAAAACTCCTCTTTTATAACATATAAGTCACTCCTAAAGTAGGCCCTAGACAGCCCATAGGACAGAGTGCATTGTAATTAAAAAAGATGGGCATGTACTTTTAAGGTTTACATGTACTGGTAGAGAAAAACTCACAAATTAATTTTTCACTACTGTGAAGCCTACCTCCCATAGGATAACATCGGTTACCTATTACTTCTTAATCAGGGATAACATTTGATTGGGAGCAAGTAGCAAAGTCATGTTTAGTGTCTAATGAATTGTAATTTTAAATCCTCTTTAATGATAAAGTTGGATGTTAAGTCACATTTCTGAAAATGGCACTTTGATGAAATAGCCATTTTCTTGTCCTAATCATTTGGTGCCTGCACCTAGGTCACATGACTAGGTGTAGTTGGCCTTTGTGTATTCCTGATAACACAAAAAGAGGGGGGGACTAGGAGCTACGTTGGAAAAATAGAGGTCCAGTACCCATGCTCCTCTAGAGTTAAGCGTACAAACTGGGGGGTAGCTGTTCCTAAAAATATGGGAAGAGAGAAGAAAAACCAGTAAAGGGAAACTACAACCACCCAATTGGAAGTCAATATGGGTGAGACAAAAAGGGTGA
This sequence comes from Triturus cristatus, assembly GCF_964204655.1. Taxonomy (NCBI): domain Eukaryota; kingdom Metazoa; phylum Chordata; class Amphibia; order Caudata; family Salamandridae; genus Triturus; species Triturus cristatus. Next base: position 905,274,483 of record NC_140590.1, on the reverse strand, counting down.
ATTACTCCTTGAGTATTTAGTGCCCTCACACTCCCTTGCAGGAGTCATGCTTCATCATAGGGCGTAACTCCTCGTGGGGGTGGCACTGCAGTCCCTCCCGGGCCCCGCAAGAGGGCTCTTTAGCGGAGATCTTTTTGAGGAGCCACCGCAGTTGTGCATGGGGGTGTGTGGGCCTAGATAAGTGGGGTGAGTGAATGTTAAAATGGCTAAGTGGAACCCTGAAACTGAGTTTTTATTCACGGGTCCAGATAGATGGTTAAAAACGTAGTAAATCCTGGAGTCCTCTTTGGAAAAAATGTAGAGGGCGGACGTGTAACTAACCGCTGCTCTCAGGATGGGTGCTGTGGTGTAAACGAGGTACATCTAGAATAGGGACGACATGTTTCGCGCTCAGTGGTGGTCCATAAGGGATCCTATAGCGCTTCGTCAGGACCAATAGAAGAAATGAGGACAGGTTTCAAGAAAAACCTGTATTCCTGGGGTACCTTGATTAAAGGCAAAATGCGTCCAAGCGCTGTAAGGCACTCTAATAGTAGGAGCCTATACCCAACCTGGCGAGAAAAGAGGAAAGAGAACAATACACATTCAAATGAAAATAAAATCATTGATCTGGTCGTCCAACAAGGCATAACAAGTTAAAATATAACAGTGATAATGGAAGTGTGCAGTGCCGGGAAGGTATGTCCACTGAAGTGCTGCCCTTAGGAAACGACCTGAAGGAGGTACTGCCTTCAAGCAGTGAGTCGTCATGCAAGAGGGGTACAAATATATTGAGGCGCTTACAATCCAGAAGGCCCCGTGATCGTACCATGCAGGGGTGACGACATCTATAGGAAAAAGAAAAAGGAGAAAGGAGAAGAAAGGAAGCCTTGTGTTGAAAAGGAAGGACGCACTCAGTGGGCGGAAGGCCTTGGACATAGCGTAAGTAGAGGATTAGAGAATATCAGTATGCCACATACATATTGGTATGCCTTAACCCTCGTGGTAAAGACGAGTGTCCGGGTGTAGGAGGCTACGAAAATATGGAGTACATGCGGCTAACTATTACGGAGGGCGAGGCATAACGTGACATGCTTGGTGATTCTAGAGTGCGTCACGGTCACGATACATAAACATAAAGGTTGGTTAGCAGGAACTACATCTGGGTAAAATGCGTATCGGAACATGGCATATTATAGATAATGCTAGCTGTTAGTAAAAAAAGGGGGGGAAGGGGAGGCAAGTGAAATGAAAAAATACCTACCCCAAAATTCATGAGGAAGTGCTACATCGGCAGCGCGAAGTTTGCAGGCCGAGGAACTGTGATGACATGAAAAAGGGGGGGGGGAGGGGGGAGAGAAGAGGAAGGGAAGAAAGGGGAAGCAAGGGTAACATCAACAGAAGGGGTATCTTGGCGGTAAAGCGACAGCCAAACAGGGTGCGTGCCGCCTGCGCGAAACATAGACAGTGGTGCATACTCACGTTTGCTCGCCTGTGGAAGGGTGGAAACACCTACCCTCCTAACGTCGGGTGCCGGAAAGGGGGAAGGTTAGAAAGGTGGTCACTAAATATCCGGAAAGGGACGCACTGAACGAGTGAAGTAGGCGGAGCTCTACCTCCTCTCACTACGTGGTAGAGGGGCGAGGCTCAGAAACTGGAAGTGCGCATGTGCGTAGATGTGACAGAAAAGAAGAGGTGAAAGTAGGAGTGCAGAGAGGCAGCCATCTTAGATTGGAGTATAAGTTAGGTAAAGAAAGGGAATACTCAACTGGGAAAATCCAGTGTGGCTCTGAAGAATGATGAAAGAAAAAAGTGATAAAAGAAAAAAACGGAGGATGCCACTATGTTTATGGCCGGGGATGGATGACATGGAAAAACAAGCATAACTCCAAGGGCGAAAGTGAGAGAGGTAGTAAAAGGGTAGTGATCTGGTAGGGCTAGGGGAAACCCATTGGAAACCATGTCTCAGGTGCATAAAAAAGCAGAGCATGATGAAAATAGTTGTTAAGGGCGTATGACACACGCAGGGGTAAAAAATGAGGTGAGTGCTTGCAGAGTACATAATGTATATGTAGAGCGAACTATGTGTCTTGAGAGATTAAGAGATCAGAGTCAGAATATGAGTCCGACCCAGGGGATCTCGTCATTAAGCCCCATCGTATCGCATTTGAGTCTGTTGGCCCAGCGTTGTTCCTGTCTGAACAGCATTCTTTTGGTCCAGTGAGGGTTCGAATCGATGATGGTCCACTTGATACTGTTCGCTGAGTGTTTCTGCTCTAAGAAATGGTTGAGCAATTTTGTATTGTTTCTGCCTCGTCTGATGGTGCTTTTGAGTTTGCCTATTCTTATCTTGACTGGTCTGGTTGTCATGCCTATGTATCTTTTATTACAGGGGCAGAGGATTGTATAGACACAATTGTTGGTATTACAGTTGGTGTGTCTAGTCTGGCGCCAAGGTGTAATCAGACCCAAATCTAACTGTTTGGAGGTGGTGGTTTCAGCACATGCGGAGCACGAACCGCAGGGAAAGTGGCCCACTACAGGTGGTAGGGTCCAAATCGTGGGATGACGTGTAAGTAATGGTTTGGGTCTGGTATGGACAAGATGGCCCCTGAGATTTTGGGTGCGTTTAAACGCAAAAAGAGGGGGGGGACCCTGGTGAAAAGGACCCTGATCTCAAAATGTCCCAATGTTTCTGATAACTTTCTGTATTTTGTTAGAGCTGGGAGTGAATGTGGTAACACATGTGATCATGTCTGTCTGAGGTTTCTCTCTGATCTCAAGGACGGCTGCCCTCGGGTTGTTTCTCGCTCTCTTATGTGCTTGGTGAATTATGTTCCTAGATAATGGCGTTGCTCCAAGTTGTACTTAAGAATGTCTGATTTTGTTTCAAATTCTGTAATGGTGTCGCAGTTCCTCCACAAGCGAAGGAACTGACCCACCGGGAGATTGTTCCTAAGTGCTCTGGGATGATGGCTGTCATAGGTGAGGAGGCTATTTCTGTCTGTAGGTTTTCTGTAATTGGTGGTGTGTAGGGATCCATTGGTTAATGAGATAAGAAGGTCAAGGAAGGGATTTTCATGTTTGGATCTGGTACTGGTGAATCTTAAAAAGGGATCAAGTGTGTTAAACCAGTTGCAGAATTCAATGCAGAGTTCCTCCTCGCCTCTCCAAAACAGAATGATATCATCAATGTAGCGTCGCCATAACAGTATGTGTTGGCGGAATGGGTTGTTATCACCTAGAACATATTATTTTTCAAAGTGAGCCATGTACAGGCAGGCCAGGCTCAGAGCGAATGTGCTTCCCATGCTGGTACCTTGTATTTGGTGGAAGAGCTGGGACTTAAAAGCAAATAAATTTTCTTTAAGTGCTATGGAAGCACATTCACAGATAAAGGTTACAGGTGTCGTGTACGGCCAAGGTTCAATGTCTCGTAGGGTGTTTTCGTGTACCTCGAGGGTGGAATCCTGGGGAATGTTAGTGTATAAGGCCTCAACATCCATGGTGACAAGGAGATCAATACTGCCTGGTTCCTAGAAATTCTCTATGACGTTGAGAACCTCTGTGGTGTCCCTGAGGTAGGAGGGAGTTTGACTCACCAAGGGGCATAGATAGAAATCGCAAAACTTGCTGAGCGGTTCGAGGATGGAGTCGATGCCTGATACGATAGGGAGGCCTGGAGGGGGAGAGATCCCTTTATGGATCTTCGGTAAGGTATAGAAGTAGGGTGTGCGTGGGTCTTCATTGATGAGGAAATCTGCTTCTTGGTGTGAAATCCAGCCTTCAACTGACTATTCGTTAGTGATACTCTTGATCCGAATGATCAGACGTTTTGTGGGGTCCTCTGTGATGGGTTCATAATATGTCCTATCAGATAATTGACGGTGACATTCTGTGTCATATGCGTCTGTATCTTGGATGACAATGGCTCCACCCTTGTCAGCATGTTTGAGAATGATTTCGGTGTCCTCAGAAATGGTTCTGAGAATGTTCCTTTCTTCATTGGACAGATTGTTAAATGATCGTCTGGGATTCATGGCTTCCACATCTTTTAGGACAGCCTGTTCGAACGTTAGGATCTCATGTGATGTCATAGCTGCAGTAGGAGTAAATTTGGATTGTCCCTTGAGGCCAGTTTCTGTGGGAGGTACATCAGGTTTACCTTGAAAAAATGCCTTAATTCTGATTTTCCAGAAAAATTGATGCAGTTCTTGCTGTAATCTGAAGGGGTCTTCTGTTGGTGTGGGGACAAAACCTAAGCCTTTCTCCAGGAGGTTGGTTTCACCAGTGTTGAGTTGTCTGGATGATAGGTTAACCACTAAGTTCTTTGACCCCTCGTCTGGCTCCGTAATGTCATGTGTTCTTGATCTTGCCATTGCACCGTCTTGTTGACTCCTATTCTTCTGCCTCTTCCTTTGCCCCTCCCTCTGTTGTAAAAAGGGGGGTTCGGGAATTGGTGGAATAGTGGTTGTTGAAATTGATGTGTATGTGGTGCATGCCACATCGGCGGTGGTCCCATCCATTGTCCTGGGTAAACTGGTGGTGGAAAAGGTTGTTGAGGAAAATTCTGAAAAAGTGGAGAGCGAAGTTGTTTCGATGCCCCTCTAGCATAGGGTGTATGCCTTCTCCCTTTATTGCTTGAATCACTGCCAAAGGATCCTGATCTACTGGATTGATAGCTACTACCTTCATCGGAGGTGGTGGTATCGTAATTTTGAAAAATGTGGTCTTCTTTAGTGTAGGGATACACTTTATCCTTATTAAAGCGTTCCATGTCTTTTTGTAGTTTCGTGATTTTTTGCTTCGTGAGAAACTCTTAATGCTCGTTCATTTCCTCAATAAATTCTGCCAGTCTGGATTTGAATGAGGTGATGGAGATCCCAGTTTTGAGGCCATTCTCAGCTACTGTGATCTGTATCAATAGTTCGTCAGAGAGACGTTTGGCCGTGTTAATGATCAACACGAGCCTAGGCCTGGGCCAAAATTCCGTTCCGTTCGCGGAAATTGCGATATTTTGGCATTTTCGCGTTCCGCGGAAAGCGCGAAAATGTCAAAATTTCCGCATTCCGCAGCTTAGCGATAATTTTTTTCTTGCTCGCGCTGTAAAACAATACATTCTCGCGTGCGCGCGATCGCCTTACCTGAATCCCTGCGTTCTCCGACAAGTTTTCTTGACCCGGTCGCGTTCTCCACGAGATGTTGGATTTTGGTAGCCATTTTGCGCTGTCTCGCGAGAGTTCGCGGCCGCATTAAAGTCATTTTTCACGCGATCACGTCATTTGTCGCGCGATCACGTCTTTCTTCTCGCGATCATGCACCGCGCGAGTATGAGAAGATTGAGATCTCGAACATGTCATTCTATATCGCGAGCCAGAGGGTGAGGACGCGGGCACGTGAAATCGAACGCGAACAGGAGAAAGAGACCGCGAACACGTCATGTCCAACGCGACAGGGACAAAGAAGAGAACGCGATCATATCGTTTTCGACACGCCGGCGGAAGTAATGTGAAGCTCGAGAACTCAACAACGTAAAATTTACAATTTGGAGAGGAATATCGGCTCTAGCAGCATGAAACCATCTGCAAATACTGATTTTGGATGAAAAGAACTCCTTACATTCACATTTGGCTTTCCTTTTTTGTGCAAGGAGTCATTTTTTTACAAGGTGGAGAGAGGGAGGAAGTGACACAGAATCTCCAACTTCCTGTTCCTGTCCAGCAGGCTCCTCCCAGTGCTTTGTCCATCTCCTGCTCATTCTGCCTTTGGATTTGGAGCTGGAAAGATCACTCTTTTTGTCTGCTGCATCATTGCAATTGGATTTCAGGATTTTTGGAATAGGATATTTTACAAGTAAGTGGTTGTTGTGTTTGATTGTGGGCATTGCAGTTGTTGTGTAACTACAATTTATTTTTGATAATTAATTAATTATCATCATTCCTTTTTTTAAAATTTTTTTAAAATTTTGTGGGTTGTAGTAGTAGGCCCGAGCTAGCCATGGGCATGGCCTCATGGGTGTGTGTGTGCATGATGAAGCAACTGTTCCTTTTGTTTTTTGAATATATTTCATTTTCAAGCACATTTAGGGCATGGATGGCATTGGATTGAGTTGGGGAAGTGTGTTTTTTGGGGTGGCCTTGCTGATGTTGTTGGACCTGGCCATGTGGCTGGTGGCCATTTTGAGGCCTAGGCCTGCAAGCTTGCCTGGCCTTGTCTGCCAACAGGCCTGCTTTCATCCACTGCTACCAGAGCAGGTAGCCACAGCTTTAGTAATCTACTGTTTTCTGTGTGCTCTGTTGAATTTAGACATCATTTAGGGCATGGATGGCATTGGATTGAGTTGGGGAAGTGTGTTTTTTGGGGTGGCCTTGCTGATGTTGTTGGGCCTGGCCATGTGGCTGGTGGCCATTTTGAGACCTAGGCCTGCAAGCTTGCCTGGCCTTGTCTGCCAACAGGCCTGCTTTCATCCACTACTACCAGAGCAGGTAGCCACAGCTTTAGTAATCTACTGTTTTCTGTTTGCTCTGTTGAATTTAGACATCATTTAGGGCATGGATGGCATTGGATTGAGTTGGGGAAGTGTGTTTTTTGGGGTGGCCTTGCTGATGTTGTTGGGCCTGGCCATGTGGCTGGTGGCCATTTTGAGGCCTAGGCCTGCAAGCTTGCCTGGCCTTGTCTGCCAACAGGCCTGCTTTCATCCACTGCTACCAGAGCAGGTAGCCACAGCTTTAGTAATCTACTGTTTTCTGTTGGCTCTGTTGAATTTAGACATCATTTAGGGCATGGATGGCATTGGATTGAGTTGGGGAAGTGTGTTTTTTGGGGTGGCCTTGCTGATGTTGTTGGGCCTGGCCATGTGGCTGGTGGCCATTTTGAGGCCTAGGCCTGCAAGCTTGCCTGGCCTTGTCTGCCAACAGGCCTGCTTTCATCCACTGCTACCAGAGCAGGTAGCCACAGCTTTAGTAATCTACTGTTTTCTGTGTGCTCTGGTGAATTTAGACATCATTTAGGGCATGGATGGCATTGGATTGAGTTGGGGAAGTGTGTTTTTTGGGGTGGCCTTGCTGATGTTGTTGGGCCTGGCCATGTGGCTGGTGGCCATTTTGAGGCCTAGGCCTGCAAGCTTGCCTGGCCTTGTCTGCCAACAGGCCTGCTTTCATCCACTGCTACCAGAGCAGGTAGCCACAGCTTTAGTAATCTACTGTTTTCTGTGTGCTCTGGTGAATTTAGACATCATTTAGGGCATGGATGGCATTGGGTTGAGTTGGGGAAGTGTGTTTTTTGGGGTGGCCTTGCTGATGTTGTTGGGCCTGGCCATGTGGCTGGTGGCCATTTTGAGGCCTAGGCCTGCAAGCTTGCCTGGCCTTGTCTGCCAACAGGCCTGCTTTCATCCACTGCTACCAGAGCAGGTAGCCACAGCTTTAGTAATCTACTGTTTTCTGTTTGCTCTGTTGAATTTAGACATCATTTAGGGCATGGATGGCATTGGATTGAGTTGGGGAAGTGTGTTTTTTGGGGTGGCCTTGCTGATGTTGTTGGGCCTGGCCATGTGGCTGGTGGCCATTTTGAGGCCTAGGCCTGCAAGCTTGCCTGGCCTTGTCTGCCAACAGGCCTGCTTTCATCCACTGCTACCAGAGCAGGTAGCCACAGCTTTAGTAATCTACTGTTTTCTGTGTGCTCTGGTGAATTTAGACATCATTTAGGGCATGGATGGCATTGGATTGAGTTGGGGAAGTGTGTTTTTTGGGGTGGCCTTGCTGATGTTGTTGGGCCTGGCCATGTGGCTGGTGGCCATTTTGAGGCCTAGGCCTGCAAGCTTGCCTGGCCTTGTCTGCCAACAGGCCTGCTTTCATCCACTGCTACCAGAGCAGGTAGCCACAGCTTTAGTAATCTACTCTTTTCTGTTTGCTCTGTTGAATTTAGACATCATTTAGGGCATGGATGGCATTGGATTGAGTTGGGGAAGTGTGTTTTTTGGGGTGACCTTGCTGATGTTGTTGGGCCTGGCCATGTGGCTGGTGGCCATTTTGAGGCCTAGGCCTGCAAGCTTGCCTGGCCTTGTCTGCCAACAGGCCTGCTTTCATCCACTGCTACCAGAGCAGGTAGCCACAGCTTTAGTAATCTACTGTTTTCTGTTTGCTCTGTTGAATTTAGACATCATTTAGGGCATGGATGGCATTGGATTGAGTTGGGGAAGTGTGTTTTTTGGGGTGGCCTTGCTGATGTTGTTGGGCCTGGCCATGTGGCTGGTGGCCATTTTGAGGCCTAGGCCTGCAAGCTTGCCTGGCCTTGTCTGCCAACAGGCCTGCTTTCATCCACTGCTACCAGAGCAGGTAGCCACAGCTTTAGTAATCTACTGTTTTCTGTTTGCTCTGTTGAATTTAGACATCATTTAGGGCATGGATGGCATTGGATTGAGTTGGGGAAGTGTGTTTTTTGGGGTTGCCTTGCTGATGTTGTTGGGCCTGGCCATGTGGCTGGTGGCCATTTTGAGGCCTAGGCCTGCAAGCTTGCCTGGCCTTGTCTGCCAACAGGCCTGCTTTCATCCACTGCTACCAGAGCAGGTAGCCACAGCTTTAGTAATCTACTGTTTTCTGTGTGCTCTGGTGAATTTAGACATCATTTAGGGCATGGATGGCATTGGATTGAGTTGGGGAAGTGTGTTTTTTGGGGTGGCCTTGCTGATGTTGTTGGGCCTGGCCATGTGGCTGGTGGCCATTTTGAGGCCTAGGCCTGCAAGCTTGCCTGGCCTTGTCTGCCAACAGGCCTGCTTTCATCCACTGCTACCAGAGCAGGTAGCCACAGCTTTATTGATCAAGTGTTTTCTATGTGATCTGTTGAATTTTTAGACATCACCTTCCTGAGAGTGTAGTGTGTGGCTGTACACAGTACTAGTAGTATAACATAGCTCTAGTTAAAAAAAAGTCATAAATGGCTAGACTATCTTTTGTTTGCACTAGTACAGTACTAAGTAACTGAACCACAAAAACAAATGCAACATTTCACTGATGTTCTTCTCCTGTCTTCTTTGCTTTTAGGTGCACAAAAGACAGAGTAGGAGGTGTCATCGGCATCACCTGGCTACCCGTTGTACTGCCAGCCAGACAGAAGTCCTGCTGCGTATCACGCCCACGTGTGACCAGAACTTGTTGTGCATCTGCCTCCTGCCTGACATCGGAAGAAGATGGCCCCAAAGAAAGGTACCAGGTCCAGTACCAAGAAAGTTGCTGGTGAGAAGAAGGAACAGAAAAAGGAAGTGCCATTAACCACGACTGGTGGTGTGTCGGCCAAGGTTTTTTTTGGCACCAAAGCGTTGTCCGGGAACCAAGCTGGGAGCAGCACAGCGGTCCAGCAACCCCACCAACCTAGGCCCAAGGGCTTTACTGTCGCAGAGGTAGCCAGTCTACTAACGGGCAGCGATGTTGAAGAAATGTCATTACCGCAAAGTAGTACACAATCAAGTTCAACGCAGGCGCAAACTCAGCAGATCAGTGTCAAGCCGCCGCAACCAGAACAGCAGCAGCCGCCGCAACCAGAACAGCAGCAGCCGCCGCAACCAGAACAGCAGCAGCCGCCGCAACCAGAACAGCAGCAGCCGCCGCAACAGCCCACCATAGTAGTTGTTGCTCCTGACGTAGGGGCATTTCAGGAAATCGAGCTTCCTGCAGACAAAGTGGAGCGAAGTCAAACCACTGTTTCAGAAGATCAATTGTCTTCCAGACCACCAGCAAGGAAAAGGAGGCTTAGTCCATCATCTTCTTCTTCAAGCCCCGCTTCTGATGATCGTGATGACACTTGGGTCCCACCAGCTCGGTCTGAGAGTGAAGTACGCCACAAGACATTGCTTCTGAAAAGGAAGGTCCCAGAAAAACTTAGAGTTATGGAGGTAGATGTAGAAGAGGGGGGTGATGATGTTGATGAAGACGAGCCAGTCATCACGCACATTACTCCCGCCCCAAAGGGATTGGAGACCGACATTCTCACCCTATCCAGAAAGGCTGCTACTGAGCGGGATGTAGCACGGATCTTACCAACACAGGTTACACCACCACTACCTCCAGCTGCCATATTTTGCAAGGCCCGGCAGGGACCTACATCCAGCTCAACCATCTCAGTAGGAAGTGGTAGTAAAAGTCACAGTGTAGGTGGACAGGGTCACATATTTTCAAGCACCCCCTCAAGTTCATCTGGTGTTGAAAGTGGCACATCCAGCAGTGCCAGAAAGTTCTCCTCCCCAGTTTGGGACTTCTTTTCTGTTAGCGCCAAGGAGGAGAACGTTGCTATATGCGCAATTTGTCGGCAAGGTGTTCGGCGTGGTAAGCTTGGTACAAACTATGGTACCGGAGGACAAGCAAGTCATCTAAAAATACACCACAATATCGTGTGGGAGGATCACCTACGTAAGTTAAAAGAAAGTAGGAAAACTAAACCCTTTGAAGTTGGTCAGGAATCAGGGAGCGATATTATTGTGGTGGCAGGTGAAGAACAGGGAGGCATTTCTAGCCCTGTCTCCAGTAGTGCAGTCACTGCAGTGGTAACGCCCACATCCTCCTCAGTAACATCAGAGTGGCACCGCAGTAAGAGCCATACTCAGAGTGTGGGTGAGACACCAAGGCGACCGGCGAGTACCTCAATGAGACAATCTGTGTCGTTGAGCCTTAGTGGGTTAATGAAAACAGCACCACTAAGGAAAGTAAGCCAGCCTACCATTGACAGCATGTTTAGGTTGGAGGGGCAGTTCCAACGCAACCACCCAACGGCACGATTGTACAATGCGAAGCTGGCTAAAATGTTAGCGCTGGACCTTCTTCCTTTTTCATTTGTGGAAGGGGTGGGTTTCCTTGAATTTGTGTCTGCCATCTGCCCAAAATGGAAAGTTCCCAGCCGGTCCTATTTCGCAAGAATTGCTGTTCCGGCACTACATCATGATGTGCTGGAATTGGTTGGTCACGGTTTGCAGCAGAGTGCTGTGCACAATATCCACCTGAAAACAGACATGTGGACCAGTTGCCAAGCCACAGATTACATGTGCATCACTGCACACTGGATCTCTTTTGTGGGGGTTAGAGATCAACTATCTGCACGAGGTGTTGTTGACACAGCTGCGATTTTTGAAGGTACTCGGAAACATGCAACTGTAGCCATGTTCGCCATGGAGAAATCTCATACGGCTGAAAACATTTTAGAAGAGTTTCGCACCAAGGTTTTGGAATGGCTGCGGCCCAGAGGGCTTGGTATTGGTTTTGTTGCCACAGACAATGGCAGTAATGTACTTAAGGCCATGGAACTTGGCTCCTATTTTAGGGTTCCGTGTTTGGCACAATGCATAAACATTATAGTGCAAGACTTTCTGAAAAAAGAACCCATAGTAAGCAATTTACTGGCCATCTGCCGAAGAATATGCACTCATTTCAGCCATTCTTTTAAAGCTCGGAAGCAGCTGAGGATCATCCAACGTGACCGTAGGATGCCAGTCAAGGCACTCATCCAGGAGGTGGCAACACGTTGGAACTCAACGTATTACATGCTTGATCGTCTGTACGAACAGCACAGGTCACTCAATGAATATGTCTGGTACAGAAGCAGTGATGCTAGTGTTAAAGGCATGACCCTTCAGAGGGAGCAATGGACCCTAATTCAATGCCTGACTGAGATGCTGTCTCCTTTTGAGGTCTTCACACGTGAAGTCAGCAAGGAGGACTGTACAATGGGCCAAGCTATCCCATTGTTGCAAATGCTAGAGCATGAGCTGAATAATGTGTCTGAATCCTACAAAGGTGTAGAGGACAGAAGGCAAGCCCATGACTTGGTGGTGAGCTTATCCAGGCGCTTATCAGAAAATGTAAGGATACAAAATAAAATTTTGTCACAAGAACATTACATTTGTGCCACAATTCTGGATCCACGTGCAAAATTAGGACTATTCCTTTCTTTTTCCGACAATGATGTTGCCCGCTACAAAAGTTGTATAGCTGAAGCAGCCATCAAGTTTGAAAACGAAGGGCTGCTAATTAAAAGCCCGCCACATCAACCCACAACAAGTACTGATACTGAAGCAGGCCATGCAGAATCAAGTGCAACTTCGTCGGCTGAGGGCAGTGCGGTTGGCTCACAATCGCAACACTCACCATCACCATCGACTACAAAAACAATAACTGGATCATTCGCCGAGTACAATCATTATCAGATTGGTATGTAAAGATGGGCCTTAAGCACAGTGCTGATGCACAGAAAAAACAGCACAAAAGCTTACCAGCAGCAACCCCGAACATTGAGCGGATGGTCCAGGCCTATCTGGACGACCCAACAGAGGTGTACGTTGATCAAAACCCAGTGCAGTATTGGTATAGGAAAAGGTCTGAATGGCCACAGCTCAGCAGGCTGGCGATAAGCTATCTGGCTTGCCCTGTCGCAAGTGTCTCTTCCGAACGTGTTTTCAGTGCTGCTGGTTCCATTGTAACCTTGAGAAGGACCAGTCTATCTCCCAAAAACGTGGAGAGGTTAACAATGATCAAAATGAATCAGCACTTCATACCACCGAATTACACAATGCATGAATCAACAGAGGAAGATGAGGACAGCGGCTCAGGTGACGGAAGTATTGTGTCAGATGATTACCTACTACTGGAAGATCCCCCAGAGTTTGAGGACGAGCTATACTTCCCTGACAATTAGGCTCGCACTTACTGTCTTCCTCCCTTTTTTCCCCCTTTGTTTGTGTCTGTCGTTCCGGTTATAAACTTGTGAATCGCAACAAATGCATTATCACCGTCTTCTACTCTTCTAATATAAGATACAAGTTTCAGGTGTCTGCCATTTGACACTACAGTCCTCAGAATCCAGCTCCTCCGCTCGATCATACTGCATCTCCTGCTCAATTCCATTTCCCTCATGAATGATGATTGGATGATGGTAACAACAAATTCAAACTTTCCTCGTCCTTCCAAAACAAGTGGACCATGAATCTGATGACTTCTATAGCTATCCTCCTTCAGAGCCGAGAGAGACTGGCCATTAACTGAAAATAAGATGCAACAGGTAATGATTGATGCCATGCATTGGCCGCAGAATAGCAGACTGAATGATGTAGATTTTGTTGTGTGTGTTGCGCATGAATGAATTGATGTAATTGTGCACTGCCACTAATCAACATTCTACAGAACACACTAATTTTCCCCTTCTTGCAAACAAGAAATGAGTACTTCTCCTGCATCTTGGTGATACATTGCTTTTAATTCAATACAGGAAGGGGACTCACTCAATCTGCGCAATGCAAATGACTGTGACTTAACAGCACCGTCCATCATGATGATGGTGAAAGAGACGGCCTGCAGCGTTAACGAGATGAGATGCAACAGGTAATGATTGATGCCATGCATTGGCCGCAGAATGGCAGACTGAATGATGTAGATTTTGTGGTGTGTGTTGCGCATGAATTGATGTAATTGTGCACTGCCACTAATCAACTTTCTACAGAACACACTAGTAATTACTAATTTTCCCCTTCTGGCAAACAAGAAATGTGTACTTCTCCTGCATCTTGGTGATACATTGCTTTTAATTCAATACAGGAAGGGGACTCACTCAATCTGCGCAATGCAAATGACTGTGACTTAACAGCACCGTCCATCATGATGATGGCGAAAGAGACGGCCTGCAGCGTTAACGAGATGAGATGCAACAGGTAATGATTGATGCCATGCATTGGCCGCAGAATGGCAGACTGAATGATGTAGATTTTGTGGTGTGTGTTGCGCATGAATTGATGTAATTGTGCACTGCCACTAATCAACTTTCTACAGAACACACTAGTAATTACTAATTTTCCCCTTCTGGCAAACAAGAAATGTGTACTTCTCCTGCATCTTGGTGATACATTGCTTTTAATTCAATACAGGAAGGGGACTCACTCAATCTGCGCAATACAAATGACTGTGACTTAACAGCACCGTCCATCATGATGATGGCGAAAGAGACGGCCCGTTAACTTAAGATGAGAAGGAACAGGTAATGAATGATGACAATTAATGGCATGCATTGGACACCTGACTCTGAGCTATTGGTCTTTGTGTTTGCGTTGTTTGTTGTGCACAAAGTGATGTCAAAGTGTACTAGTGGTAATCTATCTTTCTGTACACAATAAAGAATGACTCAAGTCAGTAATATTTATATTTCTACTCTTGTTGTGTTATAAAAATTACACTTGTACTGCAGGCCGATCTCCAGTCAGTCAGTAGAAGTATCAGAGCTGATGATGAAGTCAGGAGGATGTTTCATGAGTGGCATAAAACATAAAAGCCTAAAGGTAAACACGTCAACAACAACCACAGCACACCCAAATGTCTGTGTAGAAGTTGAATAGAGTGTAGCGGTGGGATGACTGCAGTGCATTGATTTTACCAACTTTAACTGTAAAATGCTATGTTTGGAATGGATAATGTGCTTTGCGTTTGTCCAACTCTTTGAGAGAAAAAAAAAGGACTCTAAAGTGTTAACGTAGGATGTGCTAATGGTAAGCACTGTGGGCCTGATCTCTCCTGTTACTGTTGAAGGTCTATGCTGGAAACAGACTACAGTAGAGATGATGTATATGCATACATGCCACCTCGGAAAATGTTCTTGTTGCACTACACCATCACTTGTGCATTTGTTTTCACTTTCTTTCTGAATATCCCCTTTGGTTTTTAATCTAAAATTACAGGCCGGGCCTTGTCCAAAACTTTGTAAAACATTACAATGCATATTAATTACCTTACCGATCAATCACCTTTTTATTCCAGCCGGGCAGTGGTGAGTGGCGAGGCGACACACCCAAGATTGATGGACGAGAGGAGCAAGAGGAATGCCGAGATGCAAAAAAACAGTCCACATTTTTGACCAGGATAAGACAGTAACAGTATCCACTTTTCACTTCTTTTAAATAATTTGATTAATATCTTGTATACATTCTTTACAACAGTGTGTTCTTGGAGTTGTTATTATCAATCATCATTACGTTTGCTCTGTGTTTACGATTCTTCACTACCAATATTTAAAATTTCTATTTGCTATCTGTTAAAGGATTAAGGCCGGAACAGAACAAGAAATAGAAGTGTATGTAATCCGGGTCTCATCATCATGCATGCATTGCCTTTTTCTCCCTTAACATATGGAATGGATATGGTATGGTAGTCTTCAATGATTGTCGTTTGTTTGTCTATGTATGCATACTGTTTTTCTATGTCAAACCTTTCCCAAAATCCCCCTTCCCATCCAATCAACGGACCCTAACCCTCTTCCCCCGGGCTGTGTGACTTATTGTCGAGGTGTAACTAAATTAAATGTACACCAATACTTAATCACACACTTGCTGGGGCGGATGTGGTGAAAGCAACACTACTTCAATTTCAATGCAGAGCGATGATCTTCTTCTGCTTGCCCACCCATGAGTAGGATATTTCAGAGGTTATTTTATTTAACAAAGGAACATATACCTCAGCATGAATTGCCGGCATTGATTGGATTTGTTTGTTGTCATTCCTCATATACAGCACTAACTGTTAGACTGTAGGCATAGTCAAGTCGACAAAACTATAGTTTGTAACTCTGTCTAGTAGGCTATCCTCATAACCACCATTCAGTTTTTTTGTCAAATATTTGAGCATATAATTGTTGCTCGGTAAGTTCTGTAATGTACTTCATTCAACTACTCCTCTAACAGTCTCTCAAAGGCGATTGACTATCTCCTTTTCTTTTTTTGGAAATGC
Organism: Triturus cristatus; assembly: GCF_964204655.1. Lineage (NCBI taxonomy): Eukaryota > Metazoa > Chordata > Amphibia > Caudata > Salamandridae > Triturus > Triturus cristatus. The sequence goes on along the minus strand of NC_140590.1, from coordinate 905,258,758 downwards.
TGCCACCCTGCCAGTGTATACTACTACTACTATACTACCACCACCACCACCCCAATCATGGCATGTATGAAAAAGGAAACCATCTTCACCATGCAGCCAGTGCTGTGCCACAGTTGGACATAAACATCAAGCACTGGTAAGAGAGAAGTTTGGGGGAGGCAGAATTAATAATGGACATGTTGTCAATGATTTCAGTTTCAAACACCACTCCAAAGAATGCATAGTAGGACCAGTCAATGAGTGAGGTGTGTCGCATCTATCTGTTTGTGTCTTATACAGTCAGCAAATTATTGAAATCAAACACACGCTATGGGCGGCCATGCACCAGCAAGGAAACAGTGTGATGTAAAACAGTTACCCCACCTACAAAACATTAACAACATTGCATGTAACATAGAAAAATATATTTAATTGACCCTAACAAATAAACTAAACCCACAAAAGCTGACCCACCCACCTCCCTAACCCCAACGACTGTCCATAGAAGTAGAGAACGCCCAAACGAGTGAAGAACGAACAGGAATTAAAAAAGGGGCAGTGACAGGGACTAACTGGTGGGGCGGGACTGGAGGAGGACACGCATCTGGTCCTCTAAATGGGCGACGCGGCGTCTAAGGCCGCGGCAGTTGCAGCCACAGTGGGGGGGGGGCACCGGAGATGACACGGTGGCGGCGGGCAGCCGCCAGGCGGTGGCGCCGTACCGCTGGAGGGCGGTGGCTGGGGCCCGGGGCACTGGAGGAGGGTTCAATAGCTGCAGCAGTCTGCCTCCTCCTCCTCGGCTATGACCACCAGCCGCCGGTATTCCTGCTGGATTGCCTCCAGCTTCCGGCGCCGTGCCTTGGCGGCCAACTCCTTACGGTTGAGTTTCGGAGTTGCTGTGTATCAAAAAGAAAAAAACAAGACAATTGTAAAATATAGTCTTAATAAAACAGTAGGACAAGGTAATTATTTATACACATAGTGGCATGGTAGAGTAGCACTATAAAATAAAGCACAGTAGTACATAACATTTTAAATGTCGCCCGTCCTTCTTCCTTCCACCTGTCTTACACTTTTTAGTTGAACAGTGCACCAGGTGCTCTTCTCCATAAAACTTTCAAAGCGGAGTTGAAATCAGATAGATGAGGACATTGGTTACTCAATACTCCGGCTCCTAGTCCTATACCAGTTAAAGGGAATTCTAGTCTTCTAGTTCACTCTTCAAACGTCCCCAAGAACTCATACTTACTTACGACATCGGATAGCGGGCGGACTTTGTCCGCCCGCCATCCGACTGCTAAAAAGGGTGGGGGTCCCGTGGGGACAATTAATTAGGATGATGCGCCCGGCACAGTGGCGGGCGCACCCTGTTTTTTTAAATTTAAATTCTGGTTGGCTTTGCTGAAAGCAATGCTAAAATGTTGTGCTGCTTTTCCAAGCACAACATGACGGGCCTCGCACGGAGCCTGTCACGTTTTGCTTTGAAAGTCGGGGGGGTACCATAGCATCGGTTGGTACCCTCCATGGGGGCCCCCAAGCATACTCTGCAATGTGTGCATGCCTTTCCGTGGCGGACGGCAATGCCGCCACGCAAAGGCATTCCAAAATGCAGATTATATGGCTGCCGGTGTGGTGAGAGAGACACCACCGCCATATTGAACCCTTTTCCGCCTGGACATGTCTGAATATTTTCTACAGGGATGGCGGGTGGTTTGCCCCTGCGGTGACGGCAGTGAATTCCAGCCGGCCCGGCGGGGGCAATACGCCCACCATCCTAATGGGGCCCTAATTCACAACTGTACAGTATACATATACATACAGTACACCTTTGCAGTGAGTATGCTGTCAAGTTCAACAATAGTTAAAGATTATGAATCTAACTTACCACCGCCTGCCACTGGTGCTGCCACTCCCCCTCCGTTGCTATCTGCAACTGCCGCATCCTCGCCCTCGGCGTCGCCTTCGCTGGCCCCAGCAATGGTGGTCGGTAGTGCGCCTAGAAAACATTACACATTTATTAGGCGACATATACACCTCCCCCCTATTGATCAGTAGCAAGGTTGAAAAATGAGTTAATACTAACATACATCACTAGTACAAATCAGGTAGTAGTAGAGTAGACACTAAGTTATATGATCATTGTAGCATTTGCTTGATTAGCCCTAGCCATGCACATGTGACGTTACCTTTACCTTGCAGCTTCTTAAGACACCTTTGAGCCCACATGACCTGCCTCACACTGCTACTGTCTAGTCTACGCGCTGCGTACAAGCGGTCAACAAACATTAACAAGCCACTTTTTTAGGAAGAACTGGTGTACTACTGTTACTGTTAGTCCATATTGCTTATCCATAGATGCTACACTTTTTGGCACGGCTGAGAAATGCTTGCAAGTTGCAATATACTAACGCACACCATTTCTTTTTTCGCATTACAGACGCAAGATTCCCTTCTACGAACCAGAGCTTCTGAACGATGCACCAACTACCAGTACTAGGTTCTTCTGAGGTGAGGGGTCCCTTCACTCACATCTTCATTTATAAATATATATAAACTAAATTGCTATGGGATGGTGGTGCTGCCTTCCACCACTGTTCAGTTATCATGATTTAATTCCCAACTGTATAAGTGTAACAATGTATATTGTTTTAATGTTATTGATTTGCCGGTTGGTGCTGCTAAGAAAACAGTGTACAGACCTTCTCAAATTGAAATAAACATTTTAAACTTACATAGACTTCGTGGTATTTGGTGTGGAGTGGACTAACTTACACGAGTGAGCAAATTAAAGTAAGGGTGTGCATGTGAATTGCTTCCACGACAGAGGTTGGGTGTGTTATGTTCTGGGTTGTCTACTTGTTGGTTATCTTGGGGGGAGGGTTCCGAGACCTAATAGGTATGACAAGACAGTACTATAGTCAAGCAGTGGAATTGTGGTGGGTGCGGAATTTCTGATTGAGGTGTGCAAGGAAGGTCCAACCTACCATCACCAACATCCTATTTTCTGGTGCAAATGTATGTGCAAGATCCCTACAACAGTGGTATGTCCTATAGGGTATCATATCAAAATATTAAGAAATCTGGTAGGGCTGTTGTTGCTGTGAATTTTCAAAGCCTCAACATCAATAAGAGTAAAAGTAGTACAAGACAACGACCCAACGGATTGTACGAGCTACTGGTGAATATGAGTTTTATATTACAACCTTTCACAAAGAGTGGCACTGGCCAACTGGGCAAGACTAGCTACTACAGTACAGACAGACAGACTGATAGTATGTAGTAGTACTCAGTCATCATAGCGGAGGCAGGGATAAGCTTTTTGAAACCGTACAGATCGAAGGATAATTGGTGGTAAAAAAATAGCATTTGGAAACACACTATAGTTCGGGAGAAATGGGGCAGTAAAAGTTATGGAATAAGAAATATTATTAAAAACAAGAAGACTTACAGGGGCCAGCAGAGGAGCCCTCAGCGGTGTCCTCCTGGTGGTGTTCCTGTCCCGCCGACTGTCCAGTCCCTGTCGGTCTGCCACTGGGTGCTGATGGACAGGAGAGATATAAGAATTAAGAAAGAGATAAACATTGATGGATGGTGTCAAACAAATACAATATTTTTCAACAACGGTCAAAAAACACTTATGTAAACAACAATTGCAATAACTACATTGACCGATCTCATCTGGTCAACATGTAATATCGTGGGATTCGCAGTTCGACTACTTAAGTTACTATTTATCAACAGTAATCCATTCTTCCATTCTGATTCCAGAAAACTAAGTTACAAGTAAGCCTAAGTATTAGTACAACGTACCACCCAACCTAGCCCACCTATTCCAGGCATGCCAATTGTACATTAAGTATGCATTTCCACTGTATTCCTCAACAATGTGTATGATCCAATCATGGAGGACACATGAACATGACTACATTTTTTGTATACACCAAATTTTGGTTTGATTGATGCTGATCTGCTACTGCTAAGTAACTGCAAAGCCTACCTCCACTCATTGAACAAACTAGAAAAGGTTCTAAAGACTGCCGTACTAGCAGCACGTCACGTAACTGAGTGAGGGGGGCATCACGCATACCACTAACCAATTAGAAGCTCATACAAAGTACCTAAACCTAAGTATCAATCCGCCCCTATCTATTAGTGACAGGACAAAGTAAGGAGTGGACGTGAGTCACTGTAGCATTACGTAACTTAATTTCTCTAAAATAAACTCGTAAAGAATCACGCTAAGCAAGCGCAAACGCAAAGCTGCAAACAAGTAAGATTAGTAGTAGCGCAGAAGAGCACCTGTATCATAATCACAGAAGACTTTTAAACGTTATTAACCTGGAATGTATTGTAAGCAGCAACATTCTAGCTGGTTGGAAGGAAAAAAAGATATTCGCAATATATAACATAGAGCAGAAGAACAGACACAAAGTTGTAATAATTAAATAGGTACTCACCAAGCCCCGGGACCTCCACTCCTAGCAGGTCCAGCAGGTCCTGCTCACGGTCCAGGATGTCGGACCACCGGTGCGTCAGCTGTGCCTGGGTGCGCCGGACCCCAGAGATGCGCGACACTGCCTGGCGCACCTTCCCCCACCGCTGCCGATGCTCCCGGAGGCCGTACCCGGACCCAGGCCTGCCACCGGCTGCCAGGGTTGAGGGGAGGTGGCGCTGCACAAAGAAAATTAGTGCAGCCAACTCCGCCTCCCCAAATAAGGCCCGTGCCTGCACCCCTTGTGGGCGCCGCCTTCCGCAAGGAAGGCGGTCGCGGCTCTGGCTGCGCCGGCGAACAGCCCTGCCCTTGGACATGGTTCTGGTGACGGGGCGGGAAAGAAAAGGTAAAATAAATAAAGGAGTAAAGGAAATAAATAGCGGGCAATACAAAGAGAAAAAGTAGCTAAAAAACAAAAAAAAGTAGACAAAAACAAAAAATATAGAAGCAGGAAAATAGTTAGAGAAATAATAAGTAATAAAGATCCAAAAAAAGTGGCTATAAACAAAGGATTGAAAAGATTTAGGGAGGATTGAAAATCAGGCCCCAGAACCATGCAATAGAGTGGAAAACAAGATGGCCGCGCCCATTGCGACCACGTGCGCAAGTTCGCGCGATATTTTCTCCCCGAGCAAGCAAAAAGCAAAGCGATCAAGTAAAAGCGGTCGCGAACAGGAAATATCGACCGTGAACATGCATTGCGTGACCCGGAACAGGAAGTAAACATCGCGAGAGGGCGGGACAAGTGAAAACAAGATGGCCGCGCCCGTGAGCAACCGCATGGGTAAGTTGGCGACCCGCGATCACGCAAAAAATACCGCGAACAGGCGGCAAAAAACTTCCGCGTCTTCGCGATATTTCCGGCGTGTTTGCGGAGATTTTCTGCATTTTCGCGATAATTTGCGGAAGTTAATTCCGCAAATTCCGCCCACCCCTACACGAGCCAGTCTCGTGTGCATTTCCATGCAATTTTGGACCATTCAGTGCGAAAGGTGAGGTCTTCTAAGAAGATTCTTGGTGAGAGTGTGACTAGTAGGCCATTTGGTGCTATGTTGGCCCTTAAATATTCTGTCATAATTAGGCCGTGAAGGGCTGTCTTGATTTGAAGTTTTCTCAATGACTGTAGGGTTTTCCAGTCCTCGGTTCTGCTCCCTGTTGCTGTGTTGCCGTCATCTGTCACTAGTGAAGGTGCACGGAGAATCTCTGCAACTGTGTCATCATCAAAACTGAGTCCCTGGTTATCCATTCTGAATGGTAGAAGTAAAACCAACCCGCTGCTTAAAGTGAGGTGCGGGGTTGGAATCTACTAAGCAAGGCTGTCCCGAAGAACAAGAAAGAGGGGAGGGATACAAAATAGGCCCACAGCTAACTGCCGTACTAATAATGATAACACAAAAAGAGGGGGGGACTAGGAGCTACGTTGGAAAAATAGAGGTCCAGTACCCATGCTCCTCTAGAGTTAAGTGTACAAACTGGGGGGTAGCTCTTCCTAAAAAGATGGGAAGAGAGAAGAAAAACCAGTAAAGGGTAACTACAACCACCCAATTGGAAGTCAATATGGGTGAGACAAAAAGGGGGAATTACTCCTTGAGTATTTAGTGCCCTCACACACCCTTGCAGGTGTCATGCTTCATCATAGGGCGTAGCTCCTCGTGGGGGTGGCGCTGCAGTCCCTCACAGGCCATGCAAGAGGGCTCTTTAGTGGAGATCTTTTTGAGGAGCTGCCGCAGTTGTGCATGGGGGTGTGTGGGCCTAGACAAGTGGGGTGAGTGACAGTCACACAATAGAGGGACTGGCTGTTTCATCACAGGCTGAATGGGGGGTGTAACTGTGCACACCCCACTTGCACTTCAAAAGACTGTGCTCTTTTCTCATACACATAATTTCACAATAGTCTATTGTGCTTGCAGACAGACTAGGGAAAGGAGGAAGGAAATTCCAGAGACATCTGTGAGGAGAAGCATCTAGAAGTTTCTCCAAGTTTAAAGGAGGCACTGTGCATTAAAGTAGGAACCTCAGACCCACTAGTCAGATCACTTCTGGACCTCTGGAAGACTCAGAGGAAGGACTGCTCTGCTACAAGAAGGATTGCCCAGCTGCTCTGATGACTTGCTGCCCTGTCTGCAAGGAGTACTGCTCTGCTGCCCTCCTACCTGAGGAAGAAATACTTGGCATACACCTTCAACCCAGGACCACCAGATTGACTCCAAGGGCTAATTGGCTGGCCTCCTGATCTGAGCTACAGGGGCACTACAAGCTCCAACACCATTGGACCCTAAACTCTGCCTGATGTGAGTCCTAAACCCTCGGAAATGGGGATACAGTCCAGCCGTGCTCCCTATCAGAACTGATGCAATCTGACACAGCCCTCACAGCACATCATCAGAATCCGACGCAACACGATGCAACTCGATGCAGACTTGCATCACAGCCCTCGCAGTTCCTCATCAGAACTTATGCAGAGCAAAGCAACTAGAGATGGACCTCCTCTCGCAGCTTCTCATCAGAAACACTATATGCAGAACCCAGCATTGGGAGGATGCAATAGGTTAAGGGAGTAGGACAGGGACCAATCAATGAAGGGTGCTGGACCAAGGTAGAGATTCTGATAAAGGAGGTGGCTCGATTACGGGTGAATAAAGTGAGAATCATTTCCCTGGAAATAGTTACTCGATGAGCCAATCGAACCACAACTGACAATCAGTACATTGAACATTAATAACTTAAAATAACTGCTATTAATGCTAACAGTCCTAATCTTTTCTTGCTGGACACAAAAGGATTGATATTGATTGAAGAGTCACATATTTTTAAGAACTCAGGGGCGCTGAACTGCGTCACAGGAAAAGTGTGGGAACGCATCATATTTAAGCCAGTAGGGCACATTCCTGCCTTCTCCACTGCGCTGACGCCGTTGTAACAGCCTAGCTCCAACACAGGCAACCTTGCTCCACGGTGCAAGGGCACCTTCATTGCATGCAGGATTGTTTTTGTGCAGGAAGGGATATCTTCCTGCACAAAATACATCCTGAGAGGCAAAACGCAGCACACATAGATAGAGGAAGTAACAAGGAGAATAAAAAATTCTCCTTGTTTTCCTTTCCAGGGAACGCATTACTTTTTGGCGAATTCCAACTCTATGCAGGACCCCACATTGCTCCTCTAAACCACATCAAGGGCATAAAATAGAATTCTCAGTGGGTTCAACCTGGTCCCTGTATCTGGTTTGCATGTCCTCACAGTCATTCTGAAAATTGCATATCTCTGATACTACCATTCAGAGTTTTTTCATTTTGGTGCCAAATAATGTATTAAAATATTTCCAATTTCTTTTTTGGTGTTGTGTTTTCACTTCATTACTGTTTAAGTGCTGCATAAATACTTTATACATTGCCTCTGAGTTAAGTCTGATTGCTTTTGTGACAAGCTACCAGAGAGCTAACCACACACTAATTTAGTGACTTTTTGTGGTTCAGCCTGACAAGGATTGTGACTTTTGCTTGAGTAGGGTTTTGTTCACTCTCAATCACTAACCCAATTTCTCCCAATAATTATGATAACCTTATTAAGAGATGCAATATGAGATTCACGGGGATCTCAGAATGTAAGCCAAACAATAAACCAGTCCTCACATTGAGAAAATCATATGGTCAAATATTTTACCTGGAATTGTCAAAGAGCTATCAATCTGCCAGGCACAGCATCCACTTTTCTGTACACATTGCTGTGAACTTAAACCAATCAATCAATCAATTCAAACTTTATTCAATTTCGTGTAGTGAAACCATTAAAGCAAAGGAGTAAAAAAATATGATACATACAATCCACACAAGGACATACCGGGCCCGATTCACAGAACTAACTTAAGACAAAATCCTAAACTTACTACCATTTTGGTATTCACAGAAGGCACCTACTCATTTTGGTATTCACAGAAGGCACTTACTCATTTCGGTATTCATAGAAGTTAGGAGTCCTAACTTTAGGACTCCTAAATGCCTTCTGTGAATACCGAAAGTCTTAAAATTAGGATTTTTCTCAGTTTAGTGGTAGTATAGTTAGGACTCCTAACTTTAGGACTCCTAAATGCCTTCTGTGAATACCGAAAGTCTTAAAATTAGGATTTTTCTCAATTTAGTGGTAGTAAAGTTAGGACTCCTAACTTTAGGACTCCTAAATGCCTTCTGTGAATACCGAAAGCCTTAAAATTAGGATTTTTCTCAGTATAGTAGTAGTATAGTTAGGACTCCTAACTTTAGGACTCCTAAATGCCTTCTGTGAATACCGAAAGTCTTAAAATTAGAACTTCTCTCAATTTAATAGTAGTAAAGTTAGGACTCCTAACTTTAGGACTCCTAAATTCCTTCTGTGAATACCGAAAGCCTTAAAATTCTGATTTTTCTCAGTTTAGTAGTAGTAAAGTTAGGAGTCCTAACTTTAGGACTTCTAAACTGTGAAAAAACCTAATTTTAGGACTTTCGGTATTCACAGAAGGCATTTAGGAGTCCTAAAGTTAGGACTCCTAACTTCTGTGAATACCGAAGTGAGTAAGTGTCTTCTGTGAATACCAAAATGAGTAAGTGCTTTCTGTGAATACGAAAATGGTAGTAAGTTTAGGATTTTGTCTTAAGTTAGTTCTCTGAATCGGGCCCATTCAGTTTAAACATAATATATGCAAATTAAAAATGTTGCAGTTAACAAGGTTCTACAAACACACGGATGGTACCTTATGGACAAATCATTCTAGATGATACAATAGGACCATGACCAAGATCAAATTATTAGTCCTACAGGCAAGTGGAGCAAAATAAAGTGCATAAAGCAAGGGGTAATATCTGGGAGCAGGCTAGTTAATCACAGCTCGCCCTAAGCCTGATCGTGGATTTTAAAAAGTTAAACATGTTAAAAGACAGTATTACCAGTCAACATTTGTAAAAAGATAAAAGCAGGCCTTACCTGCCTAAAATTGGCCTTTTACAGAATGGGAATTAAAAAAGATTTTTTGGGGGTATCATAAAGTGGGCAAAACATCATAATATTAACCATGTCCTGTGTTGATTTTCCATTGCAGCCACAGGTCAACAAGATATGTCCCCTATTCTGACCTCTGGGGTGGGTGAAAAAGGTAAAACCAAAACATAATCAGAATAAAATGGTCATATGAGTTTATGAACCCCAGTAGGTACGGTTCCACCATCTGTGTGGTCCTTAACATGATGAAGTGACGTACACTGGGCTTCAGTAGCTCCTTCTCTTCCCTTACCGTGGACTGGTGCTCAAAGAAGACCATCTTAATAAGAGACAGATCTGTCTTATTCGTCGCATCGGGATTGGAAAAGAAATCTCCTCTTCCCATGCACATAAGGCTCTTTTCATCATGACTGAGCCACGGCACCCTAAATGCATGGTCGAAAGCCAGACAATCCTTTATGATCGCTTTTATTAAAGAGGTCCCCTTCTCCACCCAGATTGTTAGACAGAGAGATATAGGGCGAAATGCTACCAGATCGAAGACATAGGACATGCCTAGCTCCTCTTGAGCAGTGAAAGAGGGAGTGCACTGAGGGATAGATAAAAGCTGTCTCAGGAAATTGTTTTCTGCAATTTGAAGATCATTTATAGAGGAGTACCCCCAAAATTCACTACCTTAGAGGGCCTTTGAGGGCCTTTGAGATGCATTTGGCCCTGTAAAGCTTTAAGAGTGCCCCCACCGGTCTTTTCCCCAATCTAGAGGCAAAATAAAAAATGGCTGCAGACTCCCGATTGATGTTATTTTTCTTACGGGTGAGTTAGGACCTCCAATTCATTTTATCATCTAATAATACCCCCAGGTAAGAGAACACATTCGACTTTGGATAGGGGTATGACCAACCCTAAAGGTATATTGCCTACTGGGCCAGGCCCTTACTTGCATGACTTATGACTTAGAGTTGTTAACCTGGAGTGAATGTATGACATTGTTCTGCATTCTGTCCATCAACTGTTGTTTTTGCATTAGTGTTGTTAACCCTCAAGTCCAGGTCCCCCATGAATTGAGCAAAGGAGTTTATAAGCATTTGCAGACCCCGTTCGTTCCTGGCCATCAGAATGGTATCGTGCTCGTATAACAGGACCGGGAGACCGTGCCATCCTGCCCAAGGAAAGTCGGCCTTGGTTTCCAAAAGGGTTTTCTCCAAATTCTTAATATTAAGATTAAATAAAAAGGGGCCAAAATATAACCCTGAGGGACTCCACCCCTGACAGGAAATGAGCGTGATACATTCAAACCAGCCAAATATTGCATGACCGCCTTAGTGTCCAGGTCGAAATCTTGTAAAATGAAGACTATGTCCCTATCCACCCCCAGAGAAAGAAGGGTATGCTACAGCTTTCCCCTGTTCACACAGTTAAAGGCAGAAGAAAGATCCATAAATGTGTACTTATTCAATAACATAAGAAGGTTTAAGCACTGATCTATTAAGGAGCGGCCAGGACGGAAACCATATTGGGCATCTGACAGGATAAATTTGTCTAGAGCCCATGAGGATAACCTGCCCAGCATGATCCGTCCAACCACTTTAACCACCGAATCCGATAGGGGTATAGGCCTATAGCAATGAGTACTATCTCTGTTCCCCTTTTCAAAAACTGGGACAATAATGGAGGTGGCCACGATGCCAGAGAACCAGACCTTGCTGCCGCGTTAATGACAGAGGTAAGCAGCAGTACCCAGAACTCCACATCATACAGGTACAGGTAAGGAGGGATTCCATCAGGTCCTGCAGCCTTATTGTGCGTCATACCGGCAATTCCCCCTTCACTTCTACCTTCATAACTGACAGGGCTATATTTTCCATTCCCCCACTGTAGGTGAAGACTAGGCCGAAGAACCTTCAAACATACCCTCAAAATGGCTGACCCACTCATTTTCTGTAATATGTGCATCAGGGGCGTTTGCGGTCTTTACTCCCAGGAAAGGCTGTTGATAATGCTCCAAAACTTGCCACTACACTTGTTTGAGGCTGCCATGAGCTTACCCCAAACTTCCTCCTTCCGTGCCTCCTTGCGCTTGCTAAGGGCTATCTTATATTCCTTTCTTCATGCTTTAACTAAAGCATTATCCCTAGGGGAAGCATGAAATGCTTTCTTGAGCCTCCTAGCAGTAAGAGAGCATTCTTGGTTAAACCATCTAGGTGCCCTTACTTGTTGTTTTTTTGGGGCAGGGACCCTTAGTAGCTCAGTGACAGAACGAGAGACAGATTCGAAGACACGGATGATGGTCTTGTCTGGCTGTGGTTCTATGCCCCGAAAAATGTGAATCTCATTCCGGCACTTGTCCAGGAGGGTCTCAAGCAAAATGCCTGGGATAACCTGTGCCCATATAAGCCTTCTACCTACATCTGTAGGCCATAGTATTCTTCCTCCGTCACTCTTCTTCTTCAAGTCCAAAATATACCAACTAGCTTTAATACTGTAGTGATGATCGTTATCTACCTATGTACAACGCTAAGTTAGCATAACCGCGTTTAAATGTTAGAAAGCCATCTTGCCGCTTTTGCTGCTTTTGCACAAGACACTGTCGTCACATGTTATTAGAATTGAGAAATGCTTACTCGACTTTGCTTCACTTGAGAACTGTCTGTTGTTAACATCTTGAACAGTGAATAGCGACCTTGGTCTGCACACAGTGTAACAGAAGCAGTCTGGATCGCTAGACGGTGCATGTTGTTGAGTTCAGGTTGATCGGCCCACTAGTTTAGCCATAACACGCACGCAGCTGCAAATACCTGAAAGTCGAATGCTTTTAATATTACAGTGCTACATGTTTTCAACACATTCTGAAGAGCGTTCCTAGGAGTAGAGCATAGCTGATCCTGTGATGTGAACTCTCTGAGCTGATCTATACGGTATGGGGTTCCCCGTTCAAGCCTAGAGACCTTTTATTAGTCTAATAATACTATTAGTGTGTTAGAGAAAGGAAGGTGGCCTAGAGTCACTGTCATTTTAGTATGATTGCTCCTTTCATTTTCTATGGTATTGTAACTATGCTGATGGTTTTGATTTTAATCGTTTGTCTGCTAATGTTAGCCAAACTACTGCATATTAGGACACGAGGTTTATAAAATAAACTCTTTAAACTTTTCCCGTGTCTCTGTTTATTCTTTTGTGGACTGGTACGAGAATAATTACGAAAAGGTGTTTCTGATTCCCACCATTCCTGAGAAATATACTAAGTCGCTTGTTCTGGGTTGTCTATACATTGGGACCGCCGAGCTAAATCTCGGATAACGAATGGGACACTGATGCTGGCCGGATAGGGGTTCTGGGTTCTGAGGTGAGTTTTTGGTACACCGCAATTCACTGAGGGCCTGGGTTCCTGTGCATAGCAGAATCCCTGCAACAATACAAAACGGATTATGATCGCTATGGTTACTGGCTACAATGGAAACGTGAACTTTAACAGTTAATGCCAGAGTTTAGATCATTTGGGGCCCATACATTGCTAGTACAAATGGTAAAACTGAAAGTACTGGCAAAAGGTACATTCCAAATATTCAGTGATATACACATTGCACACAAACATTTCTTGCCAAGCTTTAAGGGAAGTGGATAAGTACTTTCGAGAATAATGAAAGGAAAACATGTTGAAAAAGATATTTGATAGAAGGATGATGTTTTCTGGTGAAGAAGGAGGTCTCTTGGCAGGGGGCTCTCAGACTTTCACCAGTGATAACAGGGTGGTTCCTCAATAGGCAACATTGCACAGACTCTGGAGGATGCAATAGGGTAGAGAAGTAGGACAGGTACCCAGCAATGAAGGATGATGGGCCAAGATAGGGATTGGGAGAAATGATGGGGTACGATTTACAGTGAATAAGGTGGGAATAATTTTCCTGCAAATAGAAACTCAATGAGCCAAATGACCCATGCATGATAATCAGTGCATTGAACATGCATAATTTAAAAATAATTGATATCAATGCTTACGGTCCTATACTGGCTGGGCACATAGTATTGATATTGATATGAGAGTCACATATTGTTAAACACTCAGGCTTATTTATGAAAAAGTCACACAATGCAGCGCAGCAAGTAACGTTGCTGCACTGAACTGAATGACAGGGAAAGGGCGAGAATTTACTGTATTTTAGACAATACGGCTCATTCCAGACTTATTCTGTGTGCTGGCACCCTTTTGACGGCCTAACACCAACACAGGCACTATTGCACCACAGTGCAATGGTTCCTGCGTAGCATGCAGGATTTGTTTTGTGCCGGAAGGCATACCTTCCTGTACAAAAACAATTCTGAGAGGCATATTTCTCTATCTATGTGTGCTGAAAAATGCAACTCACATAGAAAGACTTAAGGTCTGTGTCACACTTGCACCATGTTCTGTGGTGCAAGAGCTATTCAAACTAACTCAAAAACAGGCCCCTCAGAATTCAAATGGACTCGGCAAGGCTTTAAACTGGGCTATTGCTCTTCTACCACAGCAGCACACAAGGAAGTTACTATACTATTACTATTATTTTCTTGCATTAACTGGCTGGTCACTGAATAGCATTGACAATTCTCTTTTACAGTAGTTTCATATTGTGGCACTCTGGAACATGAACTCATACATCTAACTAACCTGATCAATATGATAATGACATCCCTCAAATCTATCTTTATAGTTTTCTATAATGAATGACTTTAAACTACCCAAGCACTGAATAAAAGAAAAGAATTCCAGCTGTATCATCCATGAAAATTGAAAAACACACAGAAAAAGATATATGCTTATTTTTGACAACCACATCAGCCTGCATCTGCCATTACCATTTGAATTCCAGTTGGATCATACAAAAGAGCTTTCTCCAATCAGAGTCCTGAGCCTCAATGTGTAATTAGCACTGGAAGATACTTTTTTTCTACTTGTCAGTAAACATAACATGTGTTCACTATCTTTAAAAACGTATTGTATTACATATCTAGGAAAATGAGTGTGCTCCATCACTGGAAGAAGTAGGGATGTTTTTAATGCAACTTTAAGGGGGGAAATATAGCATGTGAAAGCCAAGAATGTAAAAAAAAATGAAAAAAAATAAACATAATCTACATTTGGTGAAAGGAAGCTGTGAATGCTTTTATTCAGTTAAAATTAGACCTGATATCAATTTCTTCATTGGAAAGAGGTCAGAAGCATTTTGGACTACTTCTAATGGAGAAGGAAGTGGAGATAGTTGGCAACATTAATGCTTGAGGAACCACAGCATCTAATCATAAAAACATAATTTATCACATCATAGATTCTAAAACTAGTGAGATTACCTCTAAATCTAAAGAGATAGGCCAACTTTTTTCAAAAGATTTTGAAAATATATATCAAACTCAAATGACTTCCTTGACGGAAATTATTAACAACTGTTTCGAGTAATTATAAATCCCCAAGTTAACTAAAGAGGCTGCACACACTGCCTCTTTCAATCAAGAATAAATACTGACAGCAGTTAAGTCTATCCAATGAATGTTTTTCCAGCTAGAGTTTACAAGGCATTATCTATGAATTAAAGCATCTTTTCTCTATTTAACCACGTATTAATGAAAGGATAGATTCCAGCTTCCTTTTATCAAGACATTCTAATATGCTTCCCTAGGAAAGTAAATATAAAATGTCTAGATCCTAATTCTTTCCTTCCTGCTACATTACTTAAGTGATTATAGGGATTACAGCTTCTCGACTAAGATACTAGCTACATTTATAATTGCTAAAACCTCTTGATTGTTCCTCCCAGATCTAACCACTTTTGTGTCCACTTGGAAATTGCACAAAAATATTCACTTTGTAACAGAAGCAATGGGCTTTCTCTCTACCTCAGGGGTCCTAGCTTGAGAGTCTCTATCATTCTGGTCCCCCTGAGTGTGTACTGGGTGAGCATGAGTTCTATCTCGATAGAGCAATGACTTGCAGGAGGGGCAGATTGATCAACCCTGGTCCTTACTTGTTGGTTGGATCTTTCTAGGGTGGAGGAGCCTGCCCCTTGACCATTACTCACCACAGCACTCTACAGCCATGGCCCCCTCCACCAACTGGTGCACAAGGGGAGCCCTAGACCCTGTTCAATCCGGGAGGCAGTTGAGGGTTTGGGCTAGAACCATCAAGCACTCAATCCACTCTGCAATTAATGATCCTTCTGAAGGTTCACCTACAGAAACTTTGTTATGACTTTTACTTCCTCTAATTATCAAGTTTGGTTGTCTTCTATATGCTCCTCCAGGGTCATTGCTGACCTCACCAGGGCTGATCTAAGGACTTCACTAACCCATTCAATCATTAGTAGCACCAAACACTGTATACAAAGGGAAGGGACCTAATCTCATGACCTGCACTTATTGAGAATTACTCTTTCAAGAGAAATATTTGCAATCTCCAATGGCTATCATTAACTGGGTTCAGCGGGTTACCCACACCTGTCAGTGAAGGGCAGACACATAATGATCCATTCATTGTAGCACAGATGCTACACTGGACAACTAAGGAAATCACAGAACTGTTATTGCTCAATCTTTTTTTGCTGATCGCCACTTATTCTTCTAAGAAGTTGAATTGTTAACGTTGGTGGTCATGTTACTAATTACCATGGATGAGTCTTGTTAGTTATCAGAATCAATCAAAACAATTGCTCCACCAACTAAAAATGACCATGCATTACAACAACCGCTGTATCAAGAAAGAGATATCAATTTGTCAATTCTTCCCGTGTCTAGGCCAGGTGAGGTTTCCCTTGTTGAGTCAAATTAAGCCACAGTCTCCACTTCTGATGGTGCACTTCTGTCAATTCCATTAAGTTCAGCTTTTGCAACCATTCTCCCACTGGAACCCAAAGACTTTGGTTCCTGGGAAGCTGCTCTGTAGGTCTTGGGAACAACATCACTAGATCCCAAGTTGGCATCATTCACGATCAAAACTACAATGGTATCTGATTGTCTTCAAACATTTGACTTTCATTCTTGATTAATAAATGCATTCTTGGCAAATACTTTTGCTTTGGTTCATGTTTCATTACTTCAAGAAATTCTCCTCAAGCAGCAAAGTACAAATACCCCAGAATATCGCTCTCAATCATTGGCCCTAGTTTACAAAAACAACCATATAGAACCAGAGTCCTTTTCATTTATTCCTACCTAATGTAGTTAGGCAATCAACCTGCTTTGAACACGCTAATGTTTTCAAAGTAAATGCTTCAGACACCCTGGACACAAAGTCAAGTGCGTTAATATACCAAAGAACAAAGCTCTTGCACCACATCTCTTATAATGTATAGCAATCCCAAAACAGTATTGTATAAGTAATCCAATACTGTTTTTGGATTCTAATACATTATAAGAGGTGTGCTGCAAGAGCTTTGTTCTTTGGTATATTTACATGCTTGTCAGTCTCTAACATGCTGATAGCACCTCTGAGTAGTAGGTGTTTTAAAGCTACTATAGCACCCCGGTCAGAATATATTGATTTATTTGTTCAAACTTATTTGGTTAGTAGTAAATATACATTTTAGATTGATTGTGCGGTTTACTACCTTCTAGGGACCACTACTACCTACAGTTTGTTTCTACAAAGTCAAGTGCATCAAGGGCTTGCTGAGAGGCAGGAACTGGGTCAGGCCGTAGGTCACCTTGTTGCAGTCCACCAGCTAGATTGCAAGATCTAACTATGAGCTTTTTACCTGCAGTAACTTTGATATACACTATTGGATCTTGAATTAACTTGGCTGCTGACAGCTCTCCAATGGATCCTCGCTAAATGATTTTGTTACAAATGGGTCCTTCCAATTTAGTAAACACAGATTCTTTCCTTTTTGATCACCTGGATTTGAACTTTTCCTGTCTGTGAGTCTCACTACTTGTGTCTCACCCACTGTAATCACATGGCAATTGGATTTGGCATGTTTACCTCCAGTGTCTTCATTTTATGTTAAGAATGCTGGGATGCCGCTTGGGTAAGGGGCACTTCACTGGTTACACAAGAGCATGTGTGCACATGCATGTGCACGTGTGTGGGCTGCACATGTGAAACTGCCATTGTGCGTCGCCGGGAAATTGCATACGGATAGCCTGGACCAAGCAGAGACTGCACAAAGTTAGATGCTGACGTTGGGTAGACCTGATAATATTTCTGGACACTCATAGGTAAGGTCAATTTAGTTTACTGGTTTATCTTTAGTGCCCCTATGATTTACATATAGCTGGAATCTGCCCTAAAGCACAGTTTCACTTCCCTTTGGCCTACCTTCCCTTAGGTTCAGCAAGTTATCAAACTGGGGTGAACACTGTGTACTAAGTTTGAATACGCAGGTCCCAAGAACCTACATGTACACCTTATGGGTCATCCAGCATTGTCATATTTCTCTTGTCATCCTGCTGGACCAAGTTAATTACTCTGCTCCCCCAGCAGAGGGAACAGAGGCCTCCCCACGCAAAAGGAGCAATTGAAAGTGTTGATAGTGCTTCCCTCAGCTCTCGAGGAGGAAGTGGTAAGTAAGAAAATCTGCAACGGTTAATTAGCTGTCACACTGTACCAAGGTATGGACAATTAACACCAACAAACAAAGGAGGGAGCTCAGACATCTGGAGCCAACACAGCAGGTGGCTTCCCTTTGAAGTCTTAGTGGGAAAGTCCTGGGCAGAGATGTCAGCAAGGGGTGGAAACCTGTGCACATCTACGGAGACCTCTTGACTGTGGCATCTATGATTGTCCCAGCATGAAGTTCAGGACAGTTAGAACAGGGATGGAGGGGTGATGTGGCACCCTAGGATTAGCCAGTTGTGCCTGACATCTAGTACTTTCCACTTCATTTAGAAACTCTTGTACAAGGGAGAGAAAGAGAGTTGGATACTGGACCCAGACTGCAACTGTGGCAACACCTTGAAATGCTAAAAGGACAAGCCCCCTGATGCTTAATAGACTAAGGACTCTGCCACAGCAGACCCCAGCAGGAGTGGTGGGTCTCTGCACGACTAGTGAGGCTGGTTCCCTTATGCCCCCTAAGTAACAGTTGAGGGAAGAACTGGACTTCCGTACCTAAGCAAGAGGAGAGGAGCACCAGAGGCCAAGAAAAAGAGAAAGGGTGGTGCAGGAAGCCAGTGAGCCCAACTTCCTGCAAAGTGTGCCATTTTAGAGACTATGATGACTGCTGCAAGGGCTCCAGTTGTCTAGGGCTTACCACGAGGAGCAATATGAGGTGTAGATTGGGGAAACTGGCCCAGAGGGGCCAGAGATATTCATATTTATAGATTATTGACCTTTGCTCCCTGAGAGACAAATAGAGCACATAGGGCTCCACCACTGTTTCCAAAAAATACCCTTGGGGAGGGCCAGTGCCCAGAGGTTAGCACAATAGTAATTAATTAACTAAAACCTCAGGGAGAAGGGTGTGTGTGGGTCCCTCTCCCCAGGCTCTATCTCAGGTTAGTGACCCCATCTTTCAAGTCGGTGTACTGGAAAATGAGGCCCGGGATCCTAACCTGGAACCCTCAGGCAAGGTATGCACCTTCTTGCCCCCTCCCTATTGACAGTACCCTCACCCCCACTACATGTGTCCATGTAAAGTGATTTAAAAAAGACACAAATTTGTTATGGTTTTGAAATACTGTATTTAAAGTAAATATTGCTTCAATCATTTTTCATAAATGTTGCAATACTTTAATAATGATTGCAGATGAAATATGGTTATGGATGTCAGTGATGGAGGAATCATGTGATTCTTGTCTTTTAATGTGGTAACCTTGATAAAGCCAATAGGGCTGTTTTGTTTAAAGTGCCATCCTCCTATATGATAATGTGCTATATGAAATGTGAGGGAGGTACTGTGATGTTTGGCATCATGACCCAGTGGGGGTCTAAAGTGATATTAGAATAACACCAACGATTTTTTCAATCTGCCTGATGTATATATTTGTAAATGAATGTGTAGTATTTAATAACATCTGTGTAATAAATGTACTTTTCCTTTTCTATATAAAAAGCACTGGAAGGGCAATCATCCATTGTCTGTTAATAGTGTGTGCCAATGGTCATTTCTACTAGCCCACACCACCTGCCCTGAGTAGGCCTTGGACTGCTCCACTTTGCTTCCCCGAGAGAGTCAAGTGCTACAATGAAGTGCCAGTTCCCAGTATAGGGATAATTGTGACCATATTACTTGTGCACATCCTGCACAACTAATAAAACCTAATTTCTGACAGATTTAAAGTGTTAAAATATAAATCAACAACAAGAGTGGGAGGGAAGCTACTGGAGCCACTCTTAATCCCCCTGGATTGTATGAAACAAACAACAAAAGAGTGAATCCTGAATTCAGAAAGAACTAGCTCAAGAAAAGTGCTCACTGTGTTTTAAAAGATCCCTCACTCACCAACCTGGTTGGTGACATGCTTCATCATTGGGTTCCCACCAGAGAGGCCGAGTGCCTCTCCGGTGTGCTGCGACGCCTGAACTACAGCGGAGCTGTTTTTTGGGGGGAAGACAGTGCAGGTAATGTGAAAAGTGAAGTTTAAAAAGGTGTCACAATTTTATCCAAAAACGATTTAATGGTGGAAAACTGGACACAGTTAAAAGAAAGTGTCGGATGCGTAAAAACTAGTTATAATGGGCCAGTTGCATCCTAGATTAAGTGAGAAGAGGTCAACATGTTTCTGCTTCTAAAGGAATAAACGAAGCATTTGTCAGGACCTGGGGGGACTACCACGGCGGTGTACGCACGCTAAGGCACACCCTAACCTGTGGAGTCTTGGACCGTTTAAACTTACGGTTCTAAATGGCAATCAGGACTTCTGAAAAGCTTTAATTTGTGAAGTACTAGTAAACCTCACGGCATGAGTCCTGGTGGGGGGTGGGACTTGTAGTCACACATTCGTCAAAGTCTTCCGCCCGCCCGGTACCTGACTTTACCCTCCGGAGGACTCGGATATTTAAAGTGTTCTCATACCAGTTAGAGGGTATTGAAAGAGTCATCTATTGCTATTTTTTTCACAAGCTCTACAAGTTGGGAGTGGGTACTTTGTGTGCCTCCTACCATCTTTTGATCTGGTAGCTATTTCTCAGGCTCCGTGTCAGAATGAAACCATGGTAAGCGCAGAAAGTATCATTGAATGTTAATAGGGCACAAAACTGAATTTATTGTCCTTGACAAGGGGCACAATTGGCCAATGGTTATCAAGAGTCACCAAAGCAGATGGGCGAGAACTGATTTGTCTTAGCCTGATGAGTGCTGGCATCCCTGAAGATCAGCACTTATCTAGAATTACCACCGTTATCCAAGTAACCAATGGAGGGATCAGAGGAGCCATAACTGCTTTAATGAGCCACTTGCAGTTTCAATGTACTGGCTGTGTGTATTTAAACATGCATTGCTTAATCTTTGGGACAAGCATGTGCTACTGGGAGGATCAGCCAGATAGCTGTGCTTTCTGGATGGGAGGATGAGTGGCATGCCTGTCCTAGAATGACCTTCACACCCTTTGAGAGCCTTTGTGAGAGCCCCTGCTTGCTTGCAGAGACCTGAGGTACAGTGCAGTCACATGGTCACAGGCAGGCTCAGCCTGCTCTGTGACAAAGGGAGGGAGTGGGGGGTTGACCCCATCCATTCTGCTGATACCATTGGGGGAACACAAGCTGCTAGGCTACTTGGCCTTAGCTATGCTGAGCAGCTTCCTTAAAAGTCAAACCCTTTAGTCAGATAGTCCAGGTGGTGTGGGAGCGCTTTGGTTGAAACAGTCGAGGGTGGCCAAGCAGTCCACCTCATAAAGACTAAGTGTGCCCAGTTGATCAGAGTCCAGTGCTTGCTAAAGCAGGCCACCGAGCATGGGGTTGTAGCCTTGCATCCCTTCCTCCTCTCCAGGAAGGCAGGCTCATAGGAAAAGCCCATTGAACAGGACTCGATGACAGCTGCGGACCAGGATCATGAGGGCCTGGGGAAGGCCTGTCTGTGCCCATGCAGCACCCAGGAACAATGACTGGATGACAAGGGGGTCTCTAGCACCTTCTCCCTACAAATCTGGAAGAAGGCTACCTGCCTTTCTTGTAATCCGTGTGCACTTAGAAACAGAAGGAGACTTTTGAGAAAATGTGTCCAACCTCCTGGAACTCTGACTAGGCTTGAAGAGTCAATTTAGCCCTCATCGGAGCTGCCAGGAAAACCCGGCCAGCTGAGCCTGCTATTCATTCCTATGGTATCCACGAACAGGTGGAAGGGCTAAGAGCAACCGATTGGTTCAGCTGAAATGATGGTCATGTGGTCGCATTATGTCTTACGAATCAGTATCCACTCGCCTTTGGAGGGGCAACAGCCACCCCCGGCCAGGTTCTCAGAGCCTGGGCTGGGCCGTAGGGATGGAACTCTTACCCAGGGCCCAGTCATAGCTTCTTCTCCAAGTCAAGCAGGTGAACTTTACCTGGGCCTGTTAGGCCCCATCCAGGGTGCCAAGAGACACAACAGTCACTACGTGACAGAGGGAAACTTTCAAGAGATGAATTCTGAGTCCTGAAGAGCTGACTGGGCTTAAAGCTTCAAATTAACCCTTGTACTGACTTCCAGGACAGCTCAGAATTCTGAACTCTGAGTCAGTCATATGAAAGTAATGACATTTTGTTGATTTATTTAAAGTACAAAATGTTATCAGTGATGTTGCCATGGCACATTTTGCACCATACATGTAGGCGTTGTAAATTACCCCTAATTATAATTTCGCTCAGCCTACCTAATTGCTACAGGCTGAATAGTTCAACTTTCAGATGGCCCTCAATTTGATATTTGATTTCACTGATTTGGGAGGGTATAAAATAAATGTAACTAAAACAGTAGTAATGTTATTTAACACAAGTGGAAGTCCTCCCTCCATCATTTCACTTGTATAAAAATACTAAGGGATATCTGAGAATTATTCAGATCTCTGGGACCTGCATTATGTCTCACTTTATAAAATGTACAGGTTTTGCTGGAGAGATGGAACCAATGACACTAATTGGAAGGGAGGCATTGAGCAAAATGAATATACTACCACTTTTTAGTTAATTTGAATAATTAACATGCGTTCTAAATGATTTTTTTAAAACTTGGAGAGATCAATTAGCTCCTTTTTGTGGAGATACAAACAGCTAAGGATTAGCATAAAAAGTTAGGCCTCTCTCAGCAAATGGGAGGACTAGCTCTACCAGATTTAAAAAAAAATATTTATTTATGCATTTTACCATTGACCTATATATCATAACAATACAAAAACTGAAAACACTGTGAGGCTCATCTTTTTTCCACGCCAACATCCTGCTTCAGTTATATTGTCCCTGCCCCTTATTGTGGGATCCTGTCCGTTCAATACAAAATATTACTTGTCCCTCTTGGTTACTCTCAGTCAGAGACACATCCTTTCCCTTAGACTTGATCACCCCACTATACCCTTCCAAGTTCTGCTGCAACTGGCCAGTGGTGACCATGGCTTATGATAATACACCTTCAATTGCACTGGATTCATGCTGCTAGTCCCCTCTGCCAATCCCAGCCACTTCAAATGTAGTCAATATGTCCCCCCAAACTTCTAAGTCCTTGGTGACCTTCTTTTGTCTATGAGACAGCCTGATGTGCACCTCCTCCGCCAGTGATCATTCAACAGTGTCTCTTGCTCAGAGTATTTCCTCTGGTCCCTTAGTCCCCAACTACCCCATGCCTATGTACCGTTTTTGCAGGAGAAATGCAAGATTGAGGAACTTATATTTGATCCTCCCTTTTTTGGGTCTACTTACAATGCTCAACAGGCATTGTTCAGGGGAATGATCAAGGAATGATCAAATCTAGATTATTGCAGTTGATGACATGTAGTAGTCTTTATAACATGAGTGGATCCAGGATTATGCTTTCCAGAGGTACTAGACCCTCGAGAGGATCGTAGGATTTTCTACTGAAACCAGCATTCTTCGGTAAGAAGAAGACTTACGATAGAACGTTCACGGGAGCTGCACCAAGGATGTGGAATTCGCTCCCACTGAACATCAGAAGATACACCTATGTGCCACGATTCAAAAAGGAGACCAAGTTCTTTCTGATGAGTAAATTTCTCCCTTAACAAACAATGTGGTGAACATAACAATACTATAACCAACTTGGATATAGAAGAACTCAGGAATGGTCTTATCTTAAATCTAATGTACCTCACGAAAATCTTGACTTTAATCTAATGATTTATTTTACTCCTCATTACATTTGTTTTATGTATGGATCAACTGCAATGATTTTGGCTAGATTTATTAGTGTTTATGATAATTATTTCCTGGTTCAGATTCAAGGTGAAAAAGCACTTAACGGGCTTTCCTTAAACAAAAGTCGAACAACCTCAGACTGGCATCAAACCTCTCATCAAATATTCTTATTACACACTAAGCACAGATAATAAGAAGATTTTTCATACTTTATCCTCATCTGAAAAGTACATTAGAATTAGCCTGTGGGAACCTCAGCTCCACAGAAACTCATTGAAGGGTAAAACAAGTGATGGGCTAAATTAGCAGTTGGAATGACAATTGGAATCTTATCTCAATGGCACAAATATGCTCTAAAATGAAAATCTGTGCGTGATGGATCGGTTTTTATTAAATTTAAATGTCAACTATGTTGCAAATTTTACTGAACAGAGAAATAGGAAGTGCTTGACCTATAGCCGAAACAGTGTTGGCAGAAACACTCAGTTAATAGAACATTAAAAGAACATTGGTCAATCAGCTAAATATTTTAGCAATGTGAATAATGGACAGGCCAGAATGATAAGCTAATTAATAAATACATGGAAGGCTCAGATTAAATCTTGTATGAATTCTGAAATATTGAAAGACCCTGCTCACAACTGTAATAATGCTTTGAGTGGACATACTAATATTTGTTCAATGGCTAGTGTATTATACACCAGATTTCTTACATAAGCAAAATCAAAGCATTTGCAATCAGTGGCCTAGATGCTCAGGAGAAGGGACATGGGTCTACATGATTATGACAATGCTGCAATTACAACAATATAGTCCCTATACACATTCACTTCTAAGTTGCGCTCAATCCTCCTGGAGGCTGCCATCACTATCTATAAAGATAGACCTATACCTATTGCTACATGTGGTGCTGGTGGTGACTGTTCGCTGTTACAGATCTATGACAATAAGTTCTAAAGAAGATTGCTCTAGCTCCCTGGTAGTGTCACCTTCATCATAGCTCACGAAGATGTAGGACTTCAGTATTTGTGATACACAGTAGGGATGGCCCCAACGTTGCACTGACTTCCATTATGGGCCAGATCAGAAGCAACATTGACGCAGTCATTGATCTCTGACTGCCTAAAACTTTCAGGCTACACAAGAGTTAGTCGCTTAAGTATTTAAAAAAAACACTATTAGCAATTGACAGATAGAAGTTCTTTACCAACCCAGGGGCATATTAGCAACGTTTTGCGATAAATATCGCAAAGCTTGCTTAGCGTCAATTTATTTACCGCCGGCTATCGCTGGTTTTAATTGCGGAGATAGCGCGTTATTAGCAACGCATATCTCCAAGGCGATAAAAAATCCAGAGATAGCAGCGAAATGATTGGTCATTGCTGGAAATCCAGCAATGTAATTACTGCGATAGTGAAATCCTTGGTAATAAGCCAAGGTGGCCTCAGCCTGACAATCCACCTCCCATTTAAAAGGTGGCTCAGTCAGGTTTCAATCAGGCATTAGGAACCAGTGATAATCGCGGTTAGCGTGACTTTTTTCTCTCTCAATGCAGGCATAGATAATAGGGAGAAGTTGTGTTTGTGAGTGTTTCCATATACTTTTAGTGAGGAACGCCTACTTTTCATGTCATTAGCAATAAATATCTCTGACATGTTAGCGACAGCTTGCTAATAGGGCGATAAAAATATCTCGGGACATATCATCTGTTAGAAGATAACTCTTAAATCAGATAGCAGAATAGAGGCAGAAGGTTGAATTAGGGAAGGGAATGGTGGCATCTTATTTTCTTTTATATACATCCCCTAACATTGAACCATATCTCTTAAGGATTTCTGTTCACCACATATACTTTCTGATAAGACGTAGGCTTGGAAAGCCCACTTTTTGGTGGCTTACCCTTCCAATGTGTATATTGCAAAAGATCTGGTAGTATGCCCTTGTGATTCTATTGCACCTCAATCTCAATTGCATGTGCTGTTTTTTTGTGGGCTGTACCGAGAGCAGTGTAAAACAGCTTTGATGTACCTGCAACTGTTGCAAACTGACCAAATGTTTTTCACAGTGTACAGATATATTGCTGACATGGTCAAAGCTGGAAAGAGGGTGGGTAAAGAAGCTTGCTCTAATGTATGGCCCTTTCTTTTTTTAGCAAAATTAATTAATTGCATGTATCATATTATTGAGGAGCTGGATTAAATGGTTGTATATTATTTTATTTATTTTAATGGCAAACTCATTTTTAACTTTCTCTGCATCTCAAGGCGAATGCCTATTTGTTCTGGGGCCATGAATTTGATTTTAAGGAGTGGTTTGTTTTTATTAATGAATTAATGAGCACAGTTAGAAATTCGTATCGATTGTGATATGACATTGGATCTTTTTGCTTGGTTGCACTATTTGAACGAGATGTACCTTCTTTTAAATTAATTTCATATGCATGCTTGCTTTTATGGTTTGCCTTTTAACTGAATAATGCTTATTTGATGATGAAGATACAACAATATTGGACCTCTATTTTTTGTTTTATAGGAAATCTGATGCGGAACACTATGATTCAAGACAAAATCCAAGTTGTATATTTCTTGTTATCTCTTTCTGCATTATAACATTTCCGTGAATTCCTCTCATGTTTCCTTCCTTTTTCACCCTACATCTGCTACTCCTTAGGAGGGTGTGACAATGTTAGCTTGTCACAAGAGAAACGCATGGATGATGTCAGCTGGTGGAGCGCCACACCTCCCTCTCCACCTCTTCTTTCTCCCCGACAGGATGCCTGGACTACGGATCCCAGAAACCCCTCCTGCCTGGACGATTCTCTAGACGAAGGCGTCTCTGACTGGGGAATCCCAAGGGACGTGGCTCTGCCCCCTGAAGTAACTTCCTATGGAGTCTTAAGGAAGAGGGATACCCAGAAGAGAGTGTGGCAGTACACCGGCGAGGGAGACGAGTCGGAGGAGGAGAAGAACGTGCTGTACGGAGGTATTGGAACAGCGAGAAAGGAAGAAGACACTGACAGAGCCAGGAGGCCAACGACCCCGCGAATCACCCAGCCACGCTCCTGGAGGAACATGGCTTCTACAGGTACGCAACCGTTTCACAGGCTGGATCGGGAGGTGAGATAGCGTACCCCCGTAGGCCTTGAAACAGCGTTTTTTTTATTTTTGTTGTTTTGAGTTGCCTTTTGCCATCCCGGTTTGAGCACTGCACACCCTGATTCCCCATAGTGTTTTTACAAGTGCTCTGGTGTCCCTTCACGACCCTCCCTTACACTTAGAACATAATAGAAGCGACGCCTGACCCCTGCTCTTGTTCTTATTTTTTTTTTTCCGGTGCATGGACACTGAGCCCCGGGGGACCCACCGCCAGACGAGGAGGGAGCACGTACGAAGAGAGACTGGGAGGGAACGGAGCCCTGTACACACGGCTGACACCGGTCCCAGCAGCCCTGAAAGACTGACGAGGAGGAGGAAACATCTTTCAAAGTAATAAAACCCGCTTTAACACATCTCGGTGTCCGTTCCGGTCCTTTACCCACGCTACAGAGGGCTGCATGCTGATTCTTCATAAGACTCTAAAATCTTCATCTGAGATCAACAACTACTGTTGATACAGTTACCATCCTTTAACATCCTATCAATATCAATACTGATTTTATCTTCCACACGGTGCTCTAAGGCTACCTTCAGTGGCTTGTAGCACTGTACAAAACCCCTAAAAAATAAATACTTCAGAAATAGGATGTGGCCTGCCTCACATTACATGCTTTCATAATATAGCATATGCTGTCCCTATGCACACCTCTCACTCACACTTTATCCAGAGATGCTCATCAAATCCCACTTATTCTCATCACATGCCCCTTTACCACCTCAGAACCCCCAAGTTTCCATCACATACCATGCACCTGATCACCTTTATAATGGGCTCATCATGTCCACGCTCTCCCCTAGCATCCCTCTCACTCCCTCTATGTCCATTATATAGATTATTTCCTGTAATGTTACACTCAGTGTTCACAGTAAGGGGCTCCTAATGGATCCTTGTTCCAGCAGCTAATTCGGGTCTGGATCTGGGATCCAGCTGATCCAGGGAAACATGCTGAATTTGTACTGGTGTCATTTTACACCAGTGGAACAATATTCATCTGGGACCATATGTCTGAATTCCTTCAGGGCAGCAAACTGCAGGCAGGGGGGTTTCTTATTTTAACATCCAACTTGGGGCAAAATGAAGGCCTGATTTAAAGTACTATCAGACCTTTTTTTGCTCAATTATTTTCCTGGCTGGGAGCCATATGGAGCCTCACTCAAAGACCTCAAAGCAATGGAAGGAAAGGAAGGCACACAACCTGATATCACTCTACAAGTACTCAAGAGAAGCTGAGATTTGGAGGCAGGTTTTAAACTTTGTGCAACTCCCCAAGTAAGAGATGTGCTTGTTAAGAGAAGAATGTAAGATTTATCTGTCTGTATGAGTGTTAGACCTGGCACCTTGACTTGGGTCTCCCTTCCATTTTTTGCTGTTACCTCATGTGTTTTTGCTGGTGTTAGATGCTTTGGGCACTGAACCACTGCAATCCAGTGCCACAGTGCAAGTGCTCCCTATTGTAAATTGATGTATGGATTAGTGATTCCATGATTGACTGATTTGGTTTACTTGTCAGACCCTAGTACAGTGCACCAGGAGTGCCCAGGGCTTGTAAAGCAAATGCTGCTGGTGGGCTTGCAGCACTGGTTGTGCCACCCACAGAAGCAGCCTGTAAAAGTGGGTCTCAGGTCTGCCATTGCAGAGCCTGTGTGCAGTCTGTTACTGCCATGCTAACTGGGCAAGTGCACCCATTTGCCAGTCCCTAAACCTTCCCTTTTCTTCATATCAGACACCCCTATGGTAGGCAAAGGCAGGGTGCATTGTAAGTATAAAGGTAGGGCATGCCATGGTGTGTGGCATGTCCTCATAGTGAATTAAAGCCATTTTCATTTTTCACTATTGCAGCGCTACCTGTTTCCCATAGGCCAGAATGGGCAGTTTGATTACTACACCTTATAATCCTAACTGACTCAGGGAACTAAGTAGAAATTCAAGTTTAGTATGCCTGGACTCAGAATGATAAAATGCATCTTTTAGTGACGTTGGTTTTAACATTCTGTGTTTGAAAATACCACTTTTAGAAAGTAGGTATTTTCTTGTCTCACCATCCAAGCCTGCCTCTGCTAGATTGTGTATTCCTTGTGTGGAGTTTGAGTGACAGGGGCTGGGGGATTCCAGGAGACAGGGGGGCCTATCAGCAACAACCGGCGATAATTATCGCTAAGCGCACTTAGCGCTAGGATAATTATCGCCGGCTAACGTAGATTTTTATCGCTGAAATAGCGTGCTATTAGCAACGCTTATCTTAAAAGCGATAAAAATCCTAACGCTAACTGGCTAACGTGAGATTATCGCTGGAAACCTAGCGATAATCTCACGAAATGTGGCATTAGCTTGTTGATAGGGACTCACAAAATTAGCCATGATATCCACCTTCCATAGGATATCATGGCTAAGTCACTCCTGAAGCAGGCGTAAGGAAAGTAGCGATAACAGGGATTATCGCTACTTTTCCTGCCGCTATGCTTCATAGTGTGGGGCTTGATGATAGGAGAAATGTCGCTTAGCGACATTTCTCCTGTCATGTCAGGTCAGGAACGCCCACTTTGCATCTCATTAGAGATGCAAAGCTCGGCATTAAGATTCCCGGCGCTAAAGCAAGGTTTCACACGTGAGCGTGACCTTGCTAATTAGGTGATAAAATTATCGCCGCTTTTCGGCTGAAAACGGCCGCAAAAGTGGCGATAATTTATTATCGCCGCCTTGTAAATATGCCCCAGGGTGAGTCAGCACAGGGCTGAATAGAGAGATCTGCATGTAGATGGGTGGGAGGAGTTGCACCTAGGACCTGAATAGGGCTGTGCCTTTCCTCCACAATGCTGGCTCCACCTCTTGTGGTGCGTCTGATGTCTCTGCCCTGTACTCTGAAAGGGAAGAAGGAGTCATGTAAACAGAGTGCTCCAGGACTGACCAGAACTGGTTCGGACTAGGCAAAGGCCTGTCTGTCTTCAGAGAGCAAAGAGAAACTGTGTATAAAAAGGGGGACCCAGACCCCAGAACTTTAGATTACTTTTGGGAGACAAGAAAAAACCTTTGCTGAGGAGAGGAACCAGAGACACAGAAGAGAGACTATCCCTAAGCTTGAGGGATTGGCCTGCAGTGGTTGCCTGACTGCCAAAGAGAGGAGAAAGGAACTTTGTGTGTACTTTATTCACCTTGTGAAGGATCTCCAAGGGCTTGAGAAAGAGTTTACCTCCTGCTGAAGTCTCAGGGACAACAGACTTCAACCACCAGCTCCCCGAGAGATGTTTGGAAGTGCCTGCAATTGCGTTGGGTTTTCTGAGGGACTGCGTGTCGCAAGGAGCTGGGAGCACGACTCACGAAGAAGAAGCGTGTCACCGCCGCAGCCGCTGTCATCGCATCACTGAACAAGGGTGTCGCCGCTGTAGCTGTCTCATCGCAGAAGCGTCTCGCAACCCCAAAGAAGCGTGTCGCCGCCGCAGCCGCTGTCGTCGCATCACTGAAGAAGGGTGTTACTGCTGTAACTGTCGCATCGCATCGCGGAAGCGTCTCGCATCACTGGAGAAGCGTGTCGCCGTCATAGCCGCTGTTGTCACATTACTGAACAAGGGTGTCGCCGCTGCAGCTGTCACATCGCAGAAGCATCTTGCATCACCGGAGAAGAGTGTCGCTGCCACAGCCACTGTCGTCGCATCACTGAACAAGGGTGTCGCTGCTGCAGCTGTCGCATCGCATCGCCGAAGCATCTCGCATCACCGGAGAAGCGTGTCGCAGGGCCTGTCGCGGCTCAGAAGAATTGTTGAGTTGCCGCACGGCCATCGGGCGTGCACGCATTGTGTCGCATCAAGAAGAAGACGCCATCTTTGTCGCATTGTACCGGATCTTCATCGCATCACGGCGTTGCGGGCCGTATCGCCACAGAAGCGCAGTAAGAAACCGACACATTACCATTCCTGCGTGTAAGGAACCAACGCATCACCTTCCCTGCAACACTTTCATTGTATAGCGTTACGCATCCTAATGTACATTGAAGTCAAAGTGTTGCATTTTGACATCTAAAGAGAACTTAGTTAATTCTACCATTTTAAGTACAGTATTGTGGATTTTTGTTGTTTGTGGTCTTGTGTTAAGTCTATATAAAAGATAATATTTTTAATATACAACTTGTGTGGTCACTTGATTACTGTTGTGTTCGCAAATGCTTTACACACTGCCTCTGAGATAAGCCTGTCTGCTCGTGCCTAGCTACCAAGGGGGTGAGCAGGGGTTATTTTAGGAGTGTACCCCCTTACCCTGACTAGACACAAGGACCCCTATTTGGACAAAGGTACCTACCTCTGCCAACTAGAGACCCCCAAATCTAACAATGAGTAATTACACAAATATTGATCTGAATGGAACCTTCTTTTTTCTATTTAATCCTTTCAAAGCACTGCTCATCCCAGTGTAAGAGTGTCAAAGCACTTTACCTCATGCAATAAGGCATTATATATCCTACAAGTGTGTAAATCCGTGTACAGGAAATGTTACATAAAACAATTAGATGTATAAGGTATACTAATGATCTGTCATCCATATTTGTACACATTATGGGCCTAATTACGGTAGCGGTTGGACGGAAATTGACGGCTCGTTGGTTGGGGTCCATAGCCATCTGCTGCTGCGGTCTCACCACTGCTTTAGGATGCATGTAGTCGGAAGCAGCAGTTGTACCAACCAACGCTTTCCGACATGCTCAGGGAGCCCATCGATCGGTGAGAAACTCCTGCTAATCTCTTAAAAGGATGGCGCGATTATGATGTCTGTTTCCAACAGAGAATCCATGTCAGCCTTTCGGACATGGATTGGCTGTCGTAAACTGACTTTGGGGGTCACTAGCAGGCCCCCGTTCCAACATGGCCTTCGTCATTTGGGCCTGGCGGGGCACCTCTGGTTCCCCCCTCAGCATCCCTGCACCGTGTGGCAGGCACCGTGAGGGATACTTACAAACGTTAATTTTTCAATGTGAGCTTGTGCTGCGGGCTGCACAAGCTCCCATTGGAAAATGGATGTTTCATTTCTTCCAAATTGGGGTGTCCGAACCACCGATCTATGGTCCGATGGATCCTTCCCCCAACGTTGGCTCAACATTGTAATCGGCCTGCCTATATGTTAAGAGTTAGTATTCAGGAGGAACACAAAGTCAGAATATAAACGTAATGCAGTGATTGCAATTGTCTGTACTAAGATGATTTTATTACTTCCCAAGAGGAATCAATAAACTTATGACCTAAAGTTGCATGCAGCTCTTTGATTCATGTAAATAGATCCTATGCCATATCAGATGGCTTGCAACTTATGAACTCGAAGTAACAGATTGATCTCAGTCTGTGATCTGCATGTTCTACAACAGTTGTCCCATTAACCACCCATGCTAGTTTATGATTCAAAACTAAGACTGAACAAAACACAGAACTCTCCTGTAATTATGTTAACCACCAGAGTTATCTTACTACTATTATAATCCCCACAAACTTTCTGGGCACACAATGACTCCCCCAACAGGTGCCTTAACCCTGTAAGATATTTTAAAATGTAGCCTCTTTGTGACTGATTATATAATATAGAACAGGTTTTGTGTCACGTATATCCTTGTTACCAAACTTTCCAGCAGATTCTTTTTAAATGTATACCTTCACTGCTTTTCATGCTCTACCCCGTGACTCCACTCGCTTTCATCTGCCACACCTTGATTCCCAATTTATGCTTTGCAAGGGTAAATGTATTTCCCATTCCAGCTCTTAGTTACTTTGTATATCCTCACATAAATAT
Organism: Triturus cristatus; assembly: GCF_964204655.1. Lineage (NCBI taxonomy): Eukaryota > Metazoa > Chordata > Amphibia > Caudata > Salamandridae > Triturus > Triturus cristatus. Next base: position 905,226,149 of record NC_140590.1, on the reverse strand, counting down.
GTTGGGCCCGATTCACAGAACAAACTTAAGACTAAATCCTAAACTTAGTACCATTCTGGTATTCACAGAATGCACCTAGTACTTCTGGTATTCACAGAATGAACTTACTACTTTTGCTATTCACAGAATGAACTTAGTACTTTTGCTATTCACAGAATGGATTTACGACTCCTAAACTTACGTCCGCACTCGGGCCGGAAATTCCGGCCCGGAGGCGGAGCTTCCAGCCCGGGGGCGGGGCTTCCGGGCCGGAGGCGGAGCTTCCGGCCCGGAGGTGGGGATTCCGGCCGATTTAGCTATGGCCAAAATCTCCACCTCCGGGCCGGAAGCTCCGCCTCTGGCCCGGAAGCCCCGCCTCTGGGCCGGAATTTCCGGCCCGAGTGCGGACGTAAGTTTAGGAGTCGTAAATCCATTCTGTGAATAGCAAAAGTAGTAAGTTCATTCTGTGAATACCAGAAGTACTAGGTGCATTCTGTGAATACCAGAATGGTACTAAGTTTAGGATTTAGTCTTAAGTTTGTTCTGTGAATCGGGCCCCTAATTCCTACCATCACCTCTCAACTACCACTTCCCTTCCTTAGTATCATTGCACAAAATGTTGGCCTCCAACAAGCCTTCCTGTTACTCACCACACCCTCACATCACAGATACTTTTCTCCTGTCACCCAAAATACCCTCTAGTCACCATCCACTTTCTGACATTAAAAAAGTGTCTTCCAGTTATCTGTATGCATTCTAATCACCTGCCCTGCCATCCTGTGTGCCACCAGCTCATTCTGTATGATGCCACATGCTCCCATCTACCTACAAATCTTCCACTCTGACACACTTCACATTCCAGTATCGTCTGCTATGTTCTCTATTTTTTTATCATCTGTTGCCCCTCACAGTGGCCACTACACTATCCTGTCTTCAGACACCCTATCTTCTGCCACCATTCTCTTTCATCAACTACAACGCCCTGTCACTGTAGACTTTCTTCTGTCACTTGACAAAGCTATCTGATCACTCCATAGATAATCCTTTCACTGTCTCAATCTCAGAAAAACCTTCTACGGCAACACAAGGTGATTAGCTCACTGAATTCACTCATGTGGAGTTACAGATATGGCCTCACATAGAGAACATGAGCTATTGGGTATTAATCAGATACCTTTATGGTCACATGCAAACACTTTATTTCTAAGTGCTTCTTGATTTGAATCACACGTGAGTCCTTTCCCAAACAGACATTGAACATACAGGAAAAAAATCATTATCTGAATGACATTCCACGAAAACTCATAATGGGTGGTGTCTATGGCACCCATAAGTACTATATCCCGATGTATCATTATTTATGAAATTCAAGAAATAGCACCTTCACTCACAATCAGGCCCTTAGCATATAAGAGTTCAATACATTGTTTAAACTGGGGATCAAAGCCATAACCTTCAAGGACATGAAGCATGTAATGCCAGTTTAGGGTATCAAAGGACTGATCTATTTCTAAAGCCAAGCAGGCTGATTGACACCAGGAAGCCCCCCCCCCCCGCCCTGTAGAATATGGTACAGTCTCCTGGCTGGTGCACAAGGAGTTGTTATATCTGGGGATGAGGTCGTTGTATTCTTCATGGAACTACCCTGGGAGCCAAGGGAGCAGGCATTCTGCAAGTATGTTACTTAAAATGTTATATTCTGGATTAAGGAACTAAATGAGTAGGTAAGAAGCTGGGGATAAAGGGTCTCATCAGCATAACTTACCTTATTTATGGTAGGCTGTTGGTAACTCTGCAAAATGGCTTTTTTATTTAGGTGTCTTAAATGAGGGAGTAAACAGACTTTAAAGACAGTATAAAATTCAGTGGGCAAGCCATTGGTGTCCAGTGCCTTCCTTGTGGCTAGAGGGAAGTGACTTGACAGATTTCTTGTTCTGATATTGGGGCTTCAACTATCTCCATATGGTCACAAGACACTTGGCATAACAACTGCCAACACGCGGTGTTAATTTCTCCCTCCATGTAAGCCTGGGTATCATGGTGATCATTAATGGGAAGAATAGGGATTCCTCTGTGTTGCAGTTTGAGAAACCACACAAATAGCCTTTCAGGTTTGTCACCATCTCAGTGTATGTTAACCACATATGCTGTCATGTCTATTCAACATAATTGCTCTAGTATTGTAACATGCTGGTAACATATTTCTGACCAGGCAGGGTTGCAACAATTCTTCCTTGGGGATTTCCATTTTCACCAACACACAGACAGGTGGCAAACAAACATTATGCACAGAAATTAAGATGGTGAACCAAAAAGAAGAATGGGAGCAGCTGGGGGCTGTCAGGGGCCCGTGGGCAATGAAAACAGCCCACTCAAGACACCCAGGAAGGCAAGAGAGTGAGCCAAAGCCCAGAACTCGGGTGTGAGGACCCGACCCCCGCCCGGACATAGTGGGACACCTGGGGCAAATGGCCGGAGAGGGATAGGAGTCCACATGTCTCAGACCCGGGGGATGAGGGAGGGAGGGGAATGACTCAGGGATCTGGGGAGGAAGAGACAAAGGAGCGATCCATTGTGGGGGCGAGGGGGAGGAAGAGAGGCACTTGGGAAGGGCAACATTCATGAAAGTGAAGGGTGGGGAAAGAGAATGATATCACCCAAGCGATGTGGCAGCAGGGCAAGGTGCATCCAAAGTGTAAGAGGCTCTATAGGAAGAGGGCCGCAAACCACCTCAAGGCCATCCGGACCATCAGCGACAAGAAAAGGGCCCCAGACCACCACCAAGGCATCCAGGTTATCGTTGAGTTTATATGTCATGCGTTCATGGGTAGCGATGTGATGAAGTTCCATCTGTAATTGCCGGATGGTGGTGGACTACCATCTGCCTCCAGTGCCAAAGGATGCAAAACTTCACCACAATGAGGGTATGACCTCCACTTCTAATTTGTGAATGTGATCTGTACCTTTTCCAACTCCAAGTCCAATACTTGCTGGGCACCCACCATGGTTTTTATACTACCACTCCTAACCACAAATTTAAAAGACTCCCATTCCAGAAGTGGGTTGGAAGCAGTACCTTCGTTTTCAATAAACTAATTAATAAGTGTTGCCTGCCGTATTTTCTAAAAAGCTCTACATTCATGCCATAGTGGCTGCAATTGCCATGTTGATATGGGAGAGAAGATTCTCCCACAAGCCACACCCACCTCCAGCGGTTTGTCCTCAGAAAAGTCTTCACCCAGGTTGGTGGCATGAAAAATGAATGTCTGCAGTCTCCAATAGCACAAGGTCTAGTCAAATCTGACTTGTAAATCCTTTGAGGCGAATAATATGAATATTCCTTATGATGACTGTCTTTTGCTCTAGGAATGTATAAGTGACCAACCGTGAAATTATGATGCTAAGGCATTGTGGTTTACTGGTGTTCCTGGTAAGATGGGGGTGGAAACGCCACGCAGCCTAGTATTTCTTCATAATATATTCAAACATTTATCATCCCTGCTTTTGGCTGCTCTAGCTTAATTCTACTGTGAATACCGAAGTACCAGATTGACCTATCCCAGGGAAGCCAGGTGCATAGGTCTGGAATGGCGTCAGAAATGGTTATTGTTATCAATAGGAGTCTTCAAGCAAATGCCACGGCTGGAAAGAAGAAAAGTGTCCGGTGGAATCCGCAGTTGGATTTTTGTTGGAAGGAACCTGAAAGCAGAGGGGACAGAGTATGGGCCACTCAAGAGTGACCAGGGGCTTGGTAGAAAAATGCCCACCGATGTCGGGTGCTTCAGGTGTGAAGGAGACCTTGACTCTACAGCTGCAGGGACCAGGAGACATCCAGGACAACCAGGAGCTGGATACGAGCTGTCCCGCCAAGGATGTCAAGTGCTGAGGGGTCGGTATCCTGCGGGAGCACCAAAAAACCTTGGCAACGGCAACCCATGAAGAAGGTCAAGAAAGGTTACAGTCTGGCCCAGCAAGGGCCAAAGGACTCACCACAGCAAGGGGAGTCATGGCAGGCCTGGAGCAACCAGGGGAGCCCAAGAAAATCAGAATTGTCCCTCAAATGGACCCGAAGGCCGAAGGCACAAGAGTCACGAGGGGACCTCTAGCAGTTTCACCAACCAACAGCTTGCAGGGCACAGAGTACAAGGAGGCCAAAGTCCTTGATATGAAATGTGCACAAAGATTGGGGCTATCAACAGCCCAATGCATGAAGTTGGAGAACGCCAACAAGCATAAGCAATTGCAAAATTATACAGTGCACAGGGGTTCAGGTTATGCGGTCCCCACGAGGGATAATGGCCTCAAACTTGGTGAGAGGTCAGCTCAATCTCAAGGAATGTAGGAACCCAACTCCTGTGTGTTGCTGGAGCCTTCGGTGTCCACAGGAGCTCAGGATCATCAGACCGGTCAGTTGAGTTACGGTGCCTGCGAATGCAGGCAAGTGACTCTTTCACCCCAATGGAGACACTTCTGTTGTCTTTGAATCTCCACATGTCCTGCACGGAGCCTGTATGGTGCATGGGCACAGACAATGCTTTGGACGGAAAGGGAGATGACTTCGGGCCCAGTCAAAGTCCAGCGAAGTCCAGAGTGTCCAAATGGTCGAAGGTCAGTGGCTTCTTGTTTCAGAATCGTGTCCACGTTGAATCTAGGGTCCTACAGTCAGGTAAGGATGTTTGTACCCACGGGAGAGGGTTGGACAGATTCAGGGGACCCTCCCAGGGGAGGGTCAAAACAGGGGGGTGGTTACACACATGTCCTTTGTCCAGTTTCATGCCAGAGCAGGAGCCAAAGGCTCCCAGAACTGGGTTGAGCTGGAATATGCACAAGGTCACCAAATGTGCCCCTTTTGTAGACTTTCAGGCACTTTAGCAGTGCACCCACCTAGCTCCAATACACTAAATCCTGTCTGGGAGGTGGTCACACCTCCCTGTGACAGGATGTCTATTGTGTTGCCTTCCTCTGCTCGAGCTTGGCTCAGCAGCAGGAGGGCAGAAATGTGTCTTTGGTCGGCAGCATCCATTTTGTGCTGTCCAGGTTGAGAAGGCTGGTACCGGGAAGACCAAGGACTCTCAAAGCTTGCTTCTGGAGGGTGGATCATACCTCCCACAACAGTTACCGTGTGGAGGTATGATTCCAAGGTGTTTGATACCAAACACAACATGTTTTGTTTCAGCCGTTTACGAGATAGCATTTACCACGAGGTTATAATGCAACTCTACCTATATTCCTGGGTGTGTCACAGACAACCCGGGAGAATGGTCTCCGAAGGCTGCAGAGGGGCTCCCTCTCACATAAAACCTAGCAACCTGCCTTCAGGATTGTTAAGGCCTCCTATAGGGTTGACTTACAGGTCTTAAGTGTAGTGACCTATAGATTTAGTAAACCTATATCTATCGTAAGTGGTGCATACCCCACATTACACAGGCTGCCATGGCACACCTGCAGTTCCATTTTGCATGGCCTCTCGTGGGTGGCATAAGGCATGCTTCAGCCTATGGGAGGCCTCTGGGGTACATGTGTACCATATACTAGGGACTTATAAGGGTACCTGAGTATCCAATCTTGAGTGTACCTAAGTACATGCATAACATTTTAAGGAGAAAGCAGATAGACTGGGGTCCTGATTAGCAGTATCCCAGTCAGACTAGTCAAAATAGTGTAACATCAAGCAAAAAGTGGGGGTAACCATAAGAAGCAGATCCTACTTTCCTACATCTACTCTTTGTGATCCTTGTGGGGCCCGGCTGAGCACAGCTTTCAAATCTTGGATTAGGAAGCCTCACTACTGAAAGTGTATTTTCCAAAGCCTTCTCCATCTGCTTACCTCCTTGCTGTTCAAGCCTATTCAATCCTGAATAGTAACAGAAAAGTTTAATGTATGAATAGTAACAGAAAAGTTTATTGTATGGATTAAATAAATCAATCAAAAAAAAGTATTCAATCCAGAATGGACACAAATACAAGTGAAACATTTCTACTTGGCTGGCCCTTATTGGAAGTAAAGGCGATATGGAACCTCAAACTATTAGGACTTCCATACAATGCAATTAATATTAAGAACAGCAACTATGTAAAGTTACCTTCACTTAGCGTTGCAGTGAATGCTCTGCCTTTTTAAAGTAATTGGAAACCAATCTAACACAATTACAATGCAGCCTTTACATTTTAAACAGTTCCTTTAAAATGTATGTTAGCTTCTCATTTTCTCCAACAACCTCTTTTGCAATAGTGGTCAAAAGATTATTGGGGCTCATTTATGAGCCCCTGCGTCACTTTTGCGCCACCGGTGCGTCACTTTTTGTGACGCACCAGTGGCGTAAAACATGCGCCACGATGCGCCATATTTACAAAGTGACGCATCTACCTAGATGCGTCACTTTGTAAACCCCTGCACTACATTATACCTGCGTCAGGTATAATGTATGCAGGGTGGGCGTTCCCACGTAAGTAAGCATCGTAGAAGTGACGCAGTGAAATCTACGAGATTTCACTGCGCCACTTCTAGGGTGCAAATGCGTCAATATCTTGCGCCTGCCTCACAGCAGGCATAAGACTGATGCAGGCCCTTTCACATGGGGCTTGCCCCATGTGAAAGGACACATTGCTGGAGTTGCGTCACTTTTGAGACACACTCCAGCAATGCGTCACTTTTGCGCCTACAGATACGTCAGAAACACTGACGTATCTGTGACTCCTTGCGACATGATGCGTCATACTGTAAATATGACGCATCATTGTAGTCGCAGGGAGGGCGCAGTGAAAAGTGACGCATCACTGTTTTCACACAGTGATGCGTCACTTTTCACAAATGAGGCCCAATTATTTTTTAGAATAACAAGACCGAAAAAAGGACAGTATTTGCACTACTTTCTCTTCTATAATAAAACATAAACATGAAAGTGTCCGGTTATTTGTCGGATTGAACCAGGCACCTTCAATTTGTAATAAGAATATTTTTATGAAAAAGTGTTGAAAAAATATTTATTTTCAAGCTGATCTAATATAGGTCCCTAGTAAATCTGTAACTACGTCAGGGAATGTTGTGTTACAAAAAATTACTTTACACAATTTGGCATTACTTTTACAAGCAGAAGACAAGTTTGCACAGAAAATTTCACAAAGATCAACTTTGGCTACTCAAACTAATCTCCTAACAGTATCTTGCAGGTTTCACTCTAAAACCATATCTTAGTGTAGCATGTTGCATGTTGCACAGAAATTACATGATCTGAAGTTATTACTCACTGACTATGCTAATCACTTCAACAACTTTCCAAAGTCTATATCACTTAAGCAATCATTTCTTTGAAACACTTTGATTTTATCATCAAGATTGTGGACCCTTTCCTCTCACGTGAAAGGAAGTCACTTTGTTTTGTTCTGTAACTCATGGTTTTATATATTTGCAAGTCAAACATTGTTGATTGCACTTTCGTGGATTATTTCTTAACTAAATGCTAATGCTCAACACACTGTGTACCTTCATGTTCAAGTTTGCATTGGAACGAATATCCCTAACTATAATGAATTCTTCCCTTTGACTAATATCAGAGGGACAATTTAAAAGGAGTGGTATGGCCTGATTTCGATTGATGGTTTGCTTTTGCACCGTCACAACTGGTCATCTCACGGCTGCCTTATTACAAACGCCATAGGACATAATACACCTGTAATAAGGCAGACGGGATAGCTGTCACATTTGAGACAAAGTAGTCCATCCGCCAGACTTTCAATCAGTCCCTCAGTGTTTGTGTCTGAAGCCTGTTTACGAAGAGTAGTGCTGTCTGTAAGAAGTTGTGTACCGGTCTCAACCCCCAAAAAACACACTTTTCCTGTGTGCTCCAAAGTCACATGATTACGTTTTCATGTAGAGCTTCAGCTGTGTGAGACAGATGTTTTCTTACAGCTGACAGTTCACAGGTGATATGTTAAATATACTTTTGGAGCAATTTAAATGTTGCAGGCACCGATTCAATGTATTGTTAAGTGAATTAATTGTTATTGTTTTATCAACCACTTAATTTTAGCCGAAAAGCAGTGATCAACAACCTGCCTACACATGGCATGCAAACATTTTAGTTAGCTCAGGCCTTTGTTTCATATTAGTTGTAGTTACTAACTCCTGGCCTGTTTCGTTGATACATGGATCACTTACCATGAGAAAGTGTGGAGATTTTCATGACTCCATCTTCTTTACTTATTTATGATGATTTACCCTTTACTCAATCTAGTCAAAATCCGAATTCAGGAGGTTATAAGATCATAGCGAACATGCAATACAAATGCCCGTAGGTCATTGATACCTTTCCACGCAAGACTATGACCATAGCTAGCTACCACTTGTGGATTGCTACAAGACTTTGAAACCAGTAGAAATGCAGGCAATGACAAACGTTCTTCCGACAGGTTTTAGCATAACGAAACAATTGTTGTCATATCAAGTAAGGCAAAAATAGGGGTTGAAATCACCTCAGGCTTGGGTAGTGTTAGAAATGGGATTCCTGGTTGGCTAGGGTAAGCGTCTAAGCCAGGCAAAAACCACCACTCTAGTCAGGGCAAGGGAGTTACACACTGAAGATAACCCCTGCTCACCACCTTGGTAGCTTGGCACGAGCAGTCAGGCTTATACCAGAGGCAATGTGTAAAGCGTTTGCGCGACACACTCACACAGCAGCAACACACTAGGCACATTAGATAAGAAACCACACAAGATTACATAAAAATAGCCTTTGTATTATTATTCAAAACACATTAGATCATAATCACACAATATACACTGTGTCAACTGGCCCTAGGTAATAATTACAGGGGATTAAATACACCGGCAGGGCCCATCAGGCCACCATCAGAACCTTTAGAAATCACAAGTAGCAATTGTAAAACACAACCAGTGACTACTGGTAAAATCCTGTACTCTGCATTATATCACGTTTTAGGCAAAAAACATATTGGGACTAAACCACATTAGGCAATAAATCACCAGCATAACTGCATTATGCGATAAATCACCAGCATAGACATAGCATATAATAAATCACGGTGCATAAATCACATTTGTCATAGGCATCACAGTAGGCATAAAACTTCCTAAGCATAAACAGTGCACCACAGTAATACGGGGAAAGTACACCCATCACCTTAGGGCCATGTGCCCTATCCCCAGCAAGAAAATGACCCCCAGGTCAACCGGCCTTTTACTGGGCTAAAAATGCCCTATGTCAACAATGTCAGGGCTTCTAGTAGGGCCTTCCAAATGGCCCCCTGGCTGCCTCAGCAGCGAAACCAAATGGCGCGAATGCGAATGCGCTGGGGCGTGGGGGAGGGTATCTCACTCCTTTCCTTAAGAAAACAATAAATGTCCCCAAGTCCCACTCCAGGACTGCTAAACTGATCTGGCCCAAACGTTGCAGCTGCCCGCTCTCTCTCGCGGTGCAGCTGTGGCCAGAAAATGAGCAGCAGAGCTCTGGAGCCCCGCTCTGGGGCTCTTTCTACAAAATTTCCCCCAACGTTGGAGCGGCCCGCTCTCCTGTGGGACCACTAAGGAAAACAGGCACCAACAATGTGCCTCGAAAGGGGCTGCCCTCACCGGGCTCTCCTGGTGCGGCTTCCCATGTGGCCCCCACTCAGAGGGGCAGGCTTGGAGGCTCCGTCTCCTTTCGCTGCTAGGACGGGCACCGACAATGTGCCGCTGCTGGTGCCATACTTGGTTCTTCTTAACCTACACCGCGGGGCTCTCCCCAGCTCACCAGAGACACGCGCAGGCGTGCCCAGACTTCTGAAATCCACAGGGCTCTCTCCAGCTTACAGGAGCCCGCTTTACTTCCGGGAAGTCCGGCCCAGCTTTTGTGAGCCCCGCCCACAACCAGGCATGACTGCCTGGCTTCCGGGTCCCTCCCAGAGCGGCGGCTTCTTCTCTGTGGGAAAAGTACAGGGTGGGCTCCCGCCAAAGACAAAATAAAGATATATTTCAAATGCGGGGTAGGCTCCTGCAAGAGCAGCAATGCCGGGGTGGGCACCTGCTCTTTAAAAACGCATACAAAATGAGGTGGGCTCCCGCTCTGATTGGCAAACCGTGGGGTGGGCTCCCGCTTACAGGAGCACAAAATCAGCGGGGTGGGCTCTCGCTACCTTACCGCAGCACGGGGGGAATCCCCAAACCGGGATTCCCTCTGGCAACGCTGCAGCCCAGCGCTGCCTGCAACCAAAGTTTTTCCTACCCTGGGAGAATGAAGGAGATCATCGCAGCGCTCACGAGGCGTTTAAGCCCCCAAAAAGGTTTCCTCCAGGGTCAAGGGAAAAAGCTGGGCCGAGGCAGGCCAGCACACAGGGCCCTCCAGGCAGGGAGGCAGGCCCTTGTGGCGGTTCAGCCAGGGGCCCAGCAGCAACAGGTCCCAAAGAAGCACAAAGCACACCATTGTCATGGGGTCACAGCCCCAGTACTTATACACCATATTTGCTTTGTCTGCCCTGGCACAGGGCTAGGGGGAACCAGTCCTAACTGGTTCTGGGGAGTATGGAGCACTTTGTGTACAGTGCTCACATCCTTCTTTTTGAGGTGGGTGCTCTGCCATCAGACACACCACAGTGGGCGGAGCCAGCATTCACATAGGCAGGCACAAGTCTATTCAGGATCAGGTGACTACTCCACTCACTACTCCAAATGCAGATAACCTATACAGCCTAGCACTGACTCACCCTGCCCCTCCTGGAGCCGCACACACCTCAACAGCCCCTGTCACTCCAAAGCCAGACATGCAATCCACATCAGGCAGGCAGACACATAGCACACATAAATGCCCACTTCTAAAAGTGGCATTTCTAAAATAGTTATAATAAATCTGTGCACACCATTGCGTAGCATTTAATATTACTATTCCAAACATACCAAACTTGACCACGCTACTCCTCTCATATCAGGAATTACCACTGAAACACTTATCAGGGAATCCCCAATGCATTCCTATGGAAGGGCAGCCACATAGTAGTGAGAAACCAAAATAGCTGTTTGTCACTACCAGGACATGTCACACACTTAAGGTACATGTCCTACATTTTACCTACAATGGACCCTGCCCATAGGGCTAGCTAGGGCCTACCTTAGGGGTAACAAAAGGGGGGTCACAGACATGGCACACACTTTACATACCACATCACAGCGGCAGTAACACTGCACGCACAGGCCCTGCAATGGCAGAGGCCTCAGATGGGTTTCAAAGGCTACTTTGGTGGGTGGCGCAATCAGCGCTGCAAGCCCACCAGCAGCATTTAATTTACCAACCCTGGGTATATGAGATACCACTTTACACAGGACTGGCAGATAAATTAAATGAGCCAAACAGGTGTAGACCAATCTTGCCATGTTTATCACAGAGAGCCCACGCACTTTACACTTAACAGCAGTGCTAAACTGCCCATAGTCCTAAAACCACCACCATCATGTCAGAAAAAAGGCTAGGAGAAAGGCAAAAAATTTAGGGATGACCCTGCAAAAAGGGCCAAGTCCAACAGGTAGCATTTTGCGTTTCAAAGAAAGACACTAAGGGCCAGATGTACAAAGCCATTTTGAAGTCACAAACGGACAGATTTCACAGAATTGGGTCAGTTGTGACCACAAAAAACGATTTTTTAATGTACAACGGCCCAATTTCCATTTTGGCAACCTATTACCTAATTGCAAATTGGGTTTGTGATTTGGTTTTTGGAAGGGGCATGTTTTGGGCATCCCTTCCTTATACTGTATAGCAGTGGGATGTGTTAATGTTTTGCAACCGAAATGCTGTCATAAAACATTCACACGTTACCACCTACTTGAAGTAGGTGGTAACCAATTCACAAATGTGAAGGCAGCCCCAAGTCACCTCTTCCCTTATGAGAATGTTTGTAAAAATATTTTTTAAGAGTAGGCAGTGGTCTCACGGGCCACTGCCAACTCTTTAAAAATGAAACAGAAACTTTTCATTTTCCTTTTTGAAACACATCTCATTTTTCTTGAAGGAAAACAGGGTGCATTTAAACAAAAAATAATTGCTTTATTAAAAAGCACTCACAGACATGGTAGTCTGATGACCCCGGAAGGCCACCATCCCTGTGATTTTTGCGATTTTTGTGATTACCAATGAATATTAATGAGGTAGGTCTAATTGTGACCCACTGGGACACAAAATGTGCTAAACACACAATTGTATATGGATGTTTGTGATTACCAAATAGCGACTCTCAGAAATTCACTATTTGGTATTTGCAAACTCTTTCTGCATACTCTGGCCCTAAAGGACTTATTTGAGATGCTTCCTCAAAACATAGAAGATTTCCCTCCTGTCATATTACAAATGCTAGAGGCTAAAATGCATTTTAATATGGCAAAGGGCATATCCACCACGTTTGCGGCAGAGAATCCAATTTGCTAAATAAAACTGTAAATAATTTTTTTAGTTTGCAGGCATATTTAACTCTGCACCATCTGTAATGAAGCTGGGTCCATTTAATGCAATTCTTTTGGTCATTAGAGGCGCTGGAAGAAAGGGTGTGCGAGATGGTGGAGCACCCCCAAAATAAACTTGCAGGAATTCAGAAAGGGAAAAGGGTAAAGAGGCTTTTAAATGTTGTGTTTATCTTGTCGCATTTGCTGCGAGCACAAAGACTGAAGTTAAGTGTCAGGCTATGTCTTCAGACAAATGGCTCTTTATTTTATTTAACTTAGCGATTGGTATTTCCCTTCGCTGATTAGAAAGTAAGGGACTTTGTAATGTTACCTAAAGTACAGACTTGCTGAGATGCAGGAAATAACAAATGCTTTCTAACACATATCAAATTTTAAATACTTGTAAATTCATTTTACAAATATAATCAACAATATATCCGCAGGAAAGAAAGTGCACGTTATCGTAAGTCTGACATGATGGAAATAGATTTCAAAAGGATGATAACAAACCAAGACACTTGTATTATGCGCTGACTATAAATATGCACAGAATTTCAGGGCTTATTTATGAGAGCCCTGCATCACTTTTGCACCACATATAAAGTGGTACATGCGTAAAGCAGGACTATGAATCAGATTTAGGAAGCCATGCAAAGCCACCCTGCTTGCCTTTGAGTGGCCTCATAATTCTTGAGTAAAGCAATACAGCGCAAATTGAAGCATCACCTTACTCTGCTCATGGTAGGCATTCCATGGGTGTTTAGGTCAGTTTTCCCATGCAACACACATCGATTTCGACAATGCCCCAGATTTACAAAGTCATATAAACTTGGGGAAGTGCCGAATTCTTACACTTACAGAGGTGAAGCGTAACAAGGAGAAATAACTCTAATTCTCCATGTTTTTTCCTCTTTCTAAGTGTGCTGCTTCTACAGCACACAAAGAAAGAGGAAAATGCCTCTTATGATTATTGTTGTGCCAGAAGGTGCCCCTTCCTGCACAAAAACAATCCTGCATGAAACAGAGTAACCATTGCATCATGGTGCTAGGCTGCCAAAATGACACCAGTGCAGGGAGAAACTACATAAATGCAACATACTGCATAAATACAGAACATTCCTGCCCTTGGGCAGCGCAGCAAGTGGGCAAGCTTTTGAACTCTCAAATTCAGTATTGTTTTTAATTTTGCAGAATGTTAAGCATAGTGTAAGGATTGTGTCTTCAAAAATGTTTTGGTCTATTTTTTGGGCCTATATATGTGAAACGATGTTTTGGAGTACTTCCTTTTCCGACTGCACAGAGGTAGTGCCATGTGAATGCAAGAGGGCTAAGATCTCTAATATATTTTAAGATTTTTGTCTTTATGGTGATTACGTTAGTTATAATTTATGGACATAGGTCACCCAATGGGGTGTGATTGGTGATTACATTTTGTTTTTAATTTGCCCAATGGGGCGTGATTCAATATAATTCAATTTAGTTGCAATTAATTTCTTGCACTATTGTTGAAGAACTGATTTCTGATATAGATTGAATGACAGCAACAATGCTTTAAGTCTGAATAATGTTCATTACTCTGCATGTATGTCGATTGGGGCAATGATTGAGGTGCAATGATAGGAGTCTCTATCATTGACTATTTTAGTAGTATTTTTAATTTTCTTTGAGATTTGTTTGTTTAATTTCACTCGATATGTGCATAAAGTTAAATAATGTATGCAATTGCAGTGGAAAATGCTTTGAAGCCATTAAGAGAGTACAGGTTACAAGATGGCCGTGACAAAACAATAACTCACATTGCCCTTTGTAACTCTTATGTATGCATGACATTCAGCCACGGCCCATGGAGGGAGTTCCGTGGGGCGGAAAGGCGGGGCGGGGGAGGGGCAGGGTGGGGGGTACTAAAAACCGGACTATGGATAATTGATGGACGGCCTGCAGGATGCAGGGCGCGCAACAAAATTTGTTTTATTTATTTAATTATTTACTTACCTCCAATTATCCATAGTCCGGTTTTTAGTACCCCCCACCCTGCCCCTCCCCCGCCCCGCCTTTCCGCCCCACGGAACTCCCTCCACGGGCCGCGGCTGATGACATTATATTTGTGCTATTCACTGTGCACTGTGCTCAGGCGTCGTAAAAAAGGCGTTTTTGCTGAAACGTGTATGATACTCTTTTAATGCCTTCACTAAGCTGAAATAAATTTCAATTTGAATACCAGCTACAAGGAGTGCTGTTCCGTTGTGAATAACGATTGGAGGTTTGGATTTGTTGAACATGCCTGAGCAGTTTGCGTGCACCCCTGGTGTTTTGGCATTACGCCATGACAACACAGACATGCAGCGATATATATATACATATATATATCCAAAACACTTTTCCCAGCTCTTCCCGCTTCCCATCCGGCAAGACAGCGAAGAGAGAGTCACGGACACCCGTTTTCTTTGTGGCAAAATCAGGTCTTTATTCAATTACAGCTTACGACGCGTTTCGGATAACAGAGTATCCTTGTTCACATGCGGAAGTGCAGTCCGCCAACAGTTTTTATACCCAAATGGCTTTTTTTTGTGTGAGTGCATTTTTTTACTATTCTGTCACGTGATAATAGACATAAACAACACCTTCATTTAGCGCTGGTTACTTGCCAAACGATTGGCAAGTTCACAATCATAGACATAAATGTAGTTGGAGTCCCAATCGACAAATTAAGTTGTTCACATGTATAAATACATTGCATATGTTGTCAAAAATGGATGCGTAAATGCCTGAAATATAAAACAACATACATAAACATGAATTTTGTATATATGTTGTGTATTGATTCTATGCAAGGATCCAGTAGTGTATGGAATGTTTGAGTTGAAGTGGCTGCGTTGGGATAAATCCTCTGCCATATAAAATATTTTTTATATAAAAGCCCAAAATTCCATCTTAAAGTTGACTAAAATGGTTTGACAACATGAATGTTGTATCTCAAAACAGACCATAAAAACAAGTTATGCGTACTGGAAAGTTAATGCAATAAACAACCATTTGGTAATCTGCCGGAATTGTGCAAAAATGCATATTTATGTAACCCATTGAGGGCTATCATGACATCTGGATTAGATGTTTTAAAGTGCGAGACGCTAAAATGGTAAGGTGCTGGAGAATATGTGCAAATAGTGCAAATACTTTGTGGGTTACACAAAGTTTATAGTGCAAAAAAAAAAAAGGGGGAAAAAGGGGAGGAAAAAACCGGGGAAGGGGGGAGATTACATATATTAGCAGCTAAGGAAATGACATCATGTTAAAATATAAAAATATAAAAAGACCTAAGAAAATACAATATAAAAACCCACTGTAAAAACCTTCTATAAAAACTCTCTATACAGACTCCTAAAAAGAAGTAAAGAATTATTATAAAACATTCCCACAATAAGTCTTCATATAAAAACATAATGTTGAACAGTACTATAGAAAATTGTGGAGATCTTCAGTGTTGTTGAGCCCATTGGGATGTTTGGTATCGAGTTCAACTATCATTCTAGATTCGAGTTGACGGAGTAGTTTTTCTCGATTGCCTCCTCTTGGGAGGTTTGGGACGGCGGCAATCACAAAGTATTTCAGACATTTAAGGTCATTGCCGTGGACTATTTTAAAATGTCGGGCAACCGGGTACGCTGGATCATTATCAACGATAGCACGTAGATGTTGTAGAATCCTGACATGCACCTGCAATTTCGTGCTGCCTACATATTTGAGGCCACAGGTGCATGTCAGGACATACACAGCGTATTCGGTTTTGCAGTTGTGATTGCCTTTGATCTTGTACTCAATGGGACTGAAAGGAGTCATGTATTTAGTGGTTGTCTCTCCAAATCTACATGCTCGGCATGAAGAGCATTTATAAAACCCTTGTCTTGGTTGTAGCCAGGTGGATTTTTTGGCTATGTATTCCGGACTTTTTCTGACCAACTGGCATCTCATGGACATCCCTCTCCTATAAGTGATGGTGGGGTTATTGGGGAGGTCAGGGGCTATGACAGCATCAGTTAAAACAATGGGCCAATTGCGTTTAATAATGGACCTGATTTGTCGTTCCTGCTGGTTATAGGTAAGGATCAATCTAGGGGTGTTGGTTTCTAATACTTGCTCAGCTTCAAGATCGTTATTTTCCAACAATGATTCCCTAGATCTCTGGGCGACCTTACTGACTGCTTGTTTAAGAGTGTGTGTGTCATACCCTCTTTGTTTGAATCTTATGAGTGCCTCATTGGTGCATTTCTCTTGTTGTTCCTTGGTGCTGCAAATTCTTTTTAACCTAAGGAGTTCCCCATATGGGATACTTTGTATGAGGTGTTGTGGGTGGGCGCTTGACGCATGTAGCGTCGAGTTCCCTGCCGTCTCCTTTCTGTGTAGGGTAGTGTGAATTGTGCCCTCATGAATAAACAGTTTGACATCAAGGAAATCAATTTCTCTTTCATTTATATGAGAAGTAAATTTAAGGTTTACTTCATTATTGTTGATATTTTCAATAAAAGAAGAAGCCTCCTCCTCATTGCCCTGCCACACGACAAAAACGTCGTCAATGTATCTCAGCCAATATTTAACATGACCTGTATATTGTTGAGCCCAAATTTTCTTGAGGATCTGCTCCTCCCACCAACCAGCCATTAAACAGGCATAGCTGGGGGAGAAGCAAGATCCCATTGCTACGCCTCTTGTTTGTTTGTACATTTGAGAACCAAACATGAAGTAATTATTATTGAGACACCACAAGATACATTTGATTATGATTTTGTTATGTTCATAATATTCTGCTTCCCTTGTGTCCAAAAAATGTTTGGTTTCCGCTAGCCCTATGTCATGTTGGATGCAAGTATAAAGGGACTCAATGTCCAGGGTGATAAATCGCATATTAGTTTCCCATTGTATGTCTTTGATTTTGTTGAGGAAATCCCCAGTGTCTTTCACATATGTTGGTAAAGTTTTGACTAAATCCTTCAGAAAGTAATCCACATACTGTGAAATGTGTTCGCTCATACTATTGATGGCGGAGATGATCGGTCGTCCTGGAATTGGGTCCGTGTTTTTATGCGTTTTCGGTATGAAATAAATCGATGGAGTAACTGGATGTTCTATCCATAGAAATTTAAATTCATCAGCCGAAATCATACCGTCGCGTTTAAATTGATGGAGCAATTTGGTCAGTGACTCTTTAGCTTTGTTGTAGTCATTGATACTGGTTTGTTGATAGCATGATGGATCGGATAGTTGACGTTGCGCCTCCTTAATATACTCATTCTGGGGCCAAAGTACGATGTTGCCACCCTTGTCAGATTGTTTAATTATAACTTCGTTGTTTCTTCTCAATTTGTTGATGAGTGCATTGTATTCCACTTCCTTGTTGTGTTTTTTACGTCGTTGGTGTTTGACCTGGTAGTGTAACTGCTTGATGTCTTCCGTCACTCTTTCGTGAAATATATCGATGGCGTCTTTTGGCATTTGGGGAATGAATGTGGATTTCTGTTTGTAGGGGCTACTGCCTGCCCCTCTTTGGCAGATGTCAGCTTGTACTAGCAACTCTTGCGTGGATGTGGTTTCTTGGGAGTTGCTGTCATTGCCATCGATTGATTCACGCCACATAGATTGAGCTGCCAAAAGGACGGGAACATCCAGAACTTGTAAGGTGTTGCCTTCTTGTTGTCTGAATTTAGAAGGAAGGGCGGAGTTATTTGCAGTTCCGCTTTTAATGGTGTGGAATTTCATTAATTTGAGTTTCCGGATGTAATTGAAAACATCAATTCTGGCTTGAGGGTAGTCAAGGTCATTGGGGGGACAAAAGGAGAGTCCCAACATATGCACTTGCTTTTCTTTTTCAGTTAGTTTTATAGTAGATAAGTTGATGATAGTTTTATTTTCACTCATGTTGCTTTTTACTTGCGCCAATACCTTCTTTTTGGCCTTACATTGCCTCTTTTTGCGTCTGTCTCTCCTTTTGGCGTTTCTACGCTTCTTTGAGGCTGTGCTTGTCTCCGCGGTCTCAGGGTATTGCGCCTGTCCTCGACTAAAAAATCAAGTTCCTCCCCAAGGTCTAGCCTTCTTTCATCTCTGGTATTGTCAGTGCTCATGCTGCTATGTTCCGAACCTGTATCACTGGTGAGTGAGTCGATCTCCGATATGGATTCCGGGGCGGGACCTGTTTGGTGCTGCTGGCTTGTGCTGGCCACTGCAGGATTTGTTCTGAGTTTTTTGGCTGTTGCATACTTTCTTGCGAACGTGTAGATCTGGCCTTGTTCATAATCTGCCCGGTCCCGGGCAAATTTAAATATCTTTCGTTGTTTAATTTTTTCTTCATGCTTTACTAGACGTTCTTGTATTTCTTGTCTTGTTTTAGTTGTTTTAGTTATATAGTCATCAGCATTTCATTGATATCATCAATCTCCTTCATTATTTTTACCCGATCAGACTCAGCATATTTAATAAGAATGCGGACCAAATTCATTGAGGCCTCAAGATTGCTTTTACCCCATTCCTTCAACATTGCTGGGTCTGGGCTTTCATAGCTGGGAGCCAAAAGTATTCTGAGCCCCCGAGGTACCCGCCCTGCTTCTTCATATTTTGCGAGTGACTTGTTCTCCCACCATTTTGTAATCTCTGATCTCATACACTTTTCCAGACGTTTCAACAATGTCTTTGCAGTATCATCCGTTTTGGTACTATTAGTATTTTGCGTGTTATTGCCCAATACTGTGATATTGGGTGCTTGATTAAATAATTCCTCTGCTGCTGCCTCCCGAATTCGAACAGCTTCCGCTGACATGTTTAGCTGTTGTATACGTCCAACTCCGTTCGTGGAGTTGGCGTTGCCTGGCCACACCTCCCAACCGAATGCAGGATCACCGGACACTCACCGTAGTACGTGCGTCGCTGAAGGGTCCTCCCAGGACGAGGTAGACGCCCACAGCCACACTCGTATTTGGATCTTGTATACATATATATATATATACATATATTTTTTTTTCCTGTGTGGTGTTAGGTGGGTCAGTCCCTGACTGAAGAAGTTTCCAACACTCTTGGGCTACATGACCAGGAAATGCATAGATATTGTTGCTCAAAGAGCACACGATCTTCTGCTTTTAACTACTTGTTACCACACCTACCCATAAAGCGTCTGTGAGAAAATGAATTATTAGTTGTGTCCAATGGAAGTCCACCAAAAGTAATAAAGACACGTTCTAGTTATGTCCAGTGAAGGTTTCAGTAATTTAAACCTGAGCTTAACCCATGGTAGCTATGGCATGGAGCAGACAGGTGTAAGCTAAGAAAATGTGTAAAACATTTAGAAATACCAAATAAGTGAAAGTCATAAACACAACACAATAAAACTACAATTTATAAAGAATAATTTAATGTTCAAAATGACAAAAAAATCCAATTAGGGGAATTGGTAACATTAATTCAAATTTTCTCCCTGGCCTGATTTGACAACTTCACCAGGTAAAAATTTCTACATTCCAGCGTAGTCTTTTTTTTGTTGCTGAGAATGCTCCAGCAGGGCAAGGCTGCAGGCCGTAGCCAAAGACAGCTCCACATTGCTGGATACATTCTCTGCAAGTTTCTCCTAAAACAAATGTGCTATTGCTGAAAAGCTCAGAGTAGGAGATACCTGAATATATCAGCCAAGCTGCAACACACCTTGGTCAGATAGACTGTGTAGATTTGCCCTGGTACTCATGAGGTCTTTGGAGCCAAAAAGTTCGAAGTCCCAAGTTTTTCAGGGTGCTCGAAAGAGTACACTCTGAAAAAAACAAGCATCATAGGACCTCAGAAACAGCACATGTGGGCCAAGACTCACTCCAGGAGAAGTCACCAGCAGGTCCATTTGGACAGGCCAGCTTTTCTTTTCAGGAAAAGGCTTCTTTGAGCTTGTTGTCAGCCTGCAGCTTAGAAGGAGGTCAGCCAATTGACCCTTGGAGTCCACTTCTTTGTCCAGATTACAAGGAGCAGGACTAGCACATCAGTTCTCCTTACAGATCATGAAGCACAAGTGCAGCCTTATTCTGATTTTCCTCAAGTGTGTGTTCTCAAGAAGGTGCCCAGAGGAGCCACATGGATTCCTGGCACCATCCTGTGGGTGTGAGTCACTCCTTCCTAGCATTGACTGTGTGCTCTATTGCAAACAGTTCTAGAGGCCCTGGCTCTCTAAATCCAAGACAGACAAGCCATTCTCCCCTTTTGCAAACCATGTGCGTACTCAGAGGTGTGGAAATACTAATGGGACTGATAATGAGCAACTCCTCCTTTGGGGTAATTTCAAAAAAGTTCTGGGGCAGATCCCTTCCAACTTGTATTGGAGCCTTCTTGACTAGAGAAACAGAGAAAGGGGCCTGCACAAGTGTCAGCTAACAATTGCCTGTGATAGTGGAAATCTCTTTGAAGTTAATGACATTCCAGGGAACTGCCCAAACGGTCATCCTGCCCGAGGAACAGACACACCTCCCCACACCCATGCATTTTTCTCTGAGAATTGAGCACTGAGAGGGCTGCAACTGAAAGCTAATGCAAATTAGCCTCCAGAGACAGTAGGCAGGGAAAAGATAACCTTCAAACGTATATTTTCCTCATTAAAAATCCATTCACAAGTGAATTGGACTTTTAATGAGTATTATGAAGAGTCCAAGAATGACATTTCTGTGCCGATGGATCAATTGAAAATATTGAACAAATATGATGCCATTGGGAGCCCTGTAGCATCTGCATCTTGCGGTATGGAGGTAATAGCAACACTCAGAATGCTATTAGACATTTTGAAAAGTGTTAGACTTGGCATCCTTGGTGTGGTTTCCCCTGACATTTTGCTTATACCTCCCACATTTTTGACTATGTGCTGGATTTCTTTTTGCTGGTTTAGGTGCTTTGGCCACTTCCCCCTGTTTATCAGTGTCAAAGAGCAGCCACCATTTTTGTCCCAGCTTGGCTTGCATGCAGCAGTCCTCTGTGGGTCAGTTTGCTTGTTCTCCAGTGTCACAAGCCACTATTTTAGAGTGCGCTGTCCACCAGCACATCCTTGCACACTATGAGCCGTTTGGGGAGGACATATGGATGCCAGACGTCAGCATAATTGATGGATTGGGATTTCCAGCCAGCAAAGCTGCACTAGAGCGCGGCCATCTTGCGGTGAGCTCTCTAGTGCATCCCCCCATTGGTGAGTGGAAGTTGAATGGTAAAGGGGGTGGTAATGTGTTTTGGAAAACAGTGCATGTGGTGTGTGAGATAGGATGGACAGAAGTTATGATTGTTTGTGTTAGATCTAATAGCTGGAAGAGGTAATATGTGTGGTAGAGTAGAGTGTAAGGATTTTTTTGTCTGTTTTTGGTAAAGTAAAAAGAGGAGGAGGGTGTTGATTGATGAAATGATGGAGGGCTGAGAATAGATTTGGTGGTGACAGAAAGGGGTTTGTTAGGAGTACATAAAGGGTAGATCTGGTGTTTTGTATGACCAGAGTGTGTGTCTGGATGGATTTAAGTTATGTATAGTGTGGCGTTGTATTGTGTTAGTGAAGTGTGGAGTTGTTAGTGGTATAGGAGAGAGTGGTGTTTTGGGTGAGAGTGATGGTGCCACTGTGTGGTGGTTGGGTTAGAAGGGTGTATAGGTGTGGTATGTGGCGTTTTGAGGTGGTTGTTGAGGCATTGGAATGTGGTTAGGGTTTGTTTGTAGTAAATGAGTAGGGTGCCTTTTCTGTGAGGGTGTTAATATGTTTGTGAATTTCGACAGGTTGAGGTGGTTGCTGGTGAATGGAGTATAGGGAAGTCATTCTGGCCCTAGGCCTGACCTGTCCCAAATAGGCAACTTGACGAACAAGGCTGAGATGCCCTGAGCCATAAGCATAAAAAGCCCTAGTGATTGGGTGACACCTTTGGCCACTGGGAAGCATAGCCCTAACCAATCAGAACACTAGCCCTAAGCCCTCGGACCAATAGGAGTCCAGTACCTTCCAACCAATCACTGCCCTAGCAGCCAATCAGATACCTAATCCTAAACCCAGGTCCAAGAGAAACCCTAGTCGCAGGAACCAATCAAAATCCCAGACCTAACAGCCAATCAGAACCCTAATTCTAAGCCCAGTCCAAAAGAAACCATAGATATAGGAAACAATCTGATCACAGATGTAACAACCAGTAGGGAACTTATATAAGGGGCATGTGACCTCAAGCACAGGCTGATGGAAAGGAGCTGCTCTTGAAGTCAGAATTTCTTCGGATAAGGCGGGCTCAATCCACACTTTGCAGGTCCTCTTTTACCCTGCAGGTAAGGCTTAAATCTAAGCCACTTAAAATACTGCTTTTTGCCCACTTGAACAAATCACTTTTTCTAACCAAAAATTATTGCTACATACACTTTCCAAACACAGATTAAACTATAAAGCAGATTAAGCAGTCGCTTAAACACACTCTACCTATCCTCTGAGCGTGTAGTTTGCATTCCTACCTTTTAAAAAAACACGAGGGGAGCAGGAGGGGTTACAGGGAAAGCAGGGAGAGAAATTCAACAGTCACGAGTAGAATGAACTGCAGTTTTAGAAGTAGAAATTGCACAGAAAACAAGAGTTTGATTTATTCAGTCATGGATAGAAAAACAGTAGTTTTAAAGACTCAAGAATACACAGGACAAGTCTGTGCTCTTGCCACCTTCTCTCTTGTTTGCTCACTGGGCTCTTTAGGGCACAGAGAGGCTGAGTCTACAAATGAACCTCCACTAGCCATCCCGATTGTCTCAAACACATAGTTTTCTACTTAGCAATTGATATCACCCTTTATATACAGAAGCCTTTCAGACAACGTCCAACATTCAGGGGGGGGGGGATTATATATGCATACTCGCAGAAGGACATGATTGTACCAAGTAAGTCAGAGGTACGCTTTGACTACATAACTAATGCGCTATTTTTTAGGTCTCATCTAGCATTGCAGCACACATGCGCTGCTTGCTCTGCGAGGCATATTGTGGTAGGGTATGTTTTAGAAGTGGAGTGGAAGCCCCGTCCATCTTTTTCATTGGCTGGCATCATCGTCCATGGTAAATGCTGGCTTCCGATTGATAATGAAGCTTCTTTGTCCCGCCTTGTTACCACCCTATCTCCTTTTGGGACCGCCCATCCGGACGGGATCGTTTACTTGCGGCATTACACAGTCTCCTTCGTTAGCCGGTAAGCACCCACTATTTAGAAAATGGACACTGATCAGGACAACGGCGGCTGCAGCACTATGCGCTCTAAATTGTATGTTTTTTTAAATCACTTTAATGAGCGTGGCGCCCGCTAGGGACACCGTGCTCACTTTATTTATTTATATTTTACATTTATGTTAAGCGCAGTGTCCACATCAGGGACACTGGGCTTGATTTTGTTTTTACTTTAAAACTGAGCGCAGCGCTACTTCAAGGACACCGCACTCGGTTTCTTTATATATTTTTTAACTTTAACACTGAGCGCAGCGCCCGTTTTAAGGATAATGCGCTCAGTGTTAAAGATGAAAAAAAATACTAGCACGGTGTCCTTGAAGCGGAGCCGCGCTCAGTTTTAAACTTAGCCATTTGCAATGCAATTGGACCTATTGCATTGCACAAGCTTGTTTCTTTTTGCTTGTAACAGAGAATGTTTCACTTAAGTTTCTCCCCTTCAAGAATTACTGCCGTCAGCAGCGACCCTGATTTCCAAATATACCCAGTGCTGGTCCCGCCCACCCCTTCTGGAACGGCTGCTCCTTCCCCCTCCCTGGCGGCTCAGGCTGAGTGAGAGTAGCTCCATTTTACTCCTGTGTGGGATCTTTGAAGAACCCCTGTATCGCTGCTGTGGGAGCTGAAGTATAGAGACCGGAGAGGCCGCTTCTCCCAGAGCTGTGAGATTGCTGCCATGGCCGGGCTGCACGCTCTGTTCCTGCTGTTGGTGAGTGTTTATCCCACGGGTGTTAAAAGGCTGCCTCAATTCCGGTCTCTTCCCTGGTTAGAGGTTGGTGTCTTGTTTCCAGAGAGGAGTTTTCCGGTGTGGAGTAAAAACATTTTTTTCCCAACGATTCCGCTTTTGTGGACTCTTGCTGAGTCTGCAGAGTTTGCACGACTGTGCTGCTGTGCAACATGTTCAACAAGCATTTGCAATGCAATAGGTCTCACATTTACGCAAGTTTAAGCTTTTGGCATTGTAAATGACAATGCCTTTTATTTATGTTTTAAAAACAAAAAACATAAATAAAAGACATTGTCATTTACAATGCCAATAGCTCAAACTCGCGTAAATGTGAGACCTATTGCATTGCAAATGCTTGTTCTCACTAGTATTTATGGTTTAGACGTCCCCTTTTCTTAAAATACACCATGCATTCCAAAATCGCATACTATAATCATGACTGCACAATTAGACTGTGAAGTTTATATACTTAGCAAAAAATCTAAACAGAGAACATGTGATTTTGACTGTACGATCAGACATTGTAATTGGGATGTTTCTCAAGAAACGTAAGCGAGAAGCTTGTAACACAGTTTGAATCTACAACAAGTGCAGTGATTTTTTTTAAACTAGCTTGATAGTTTAGACATCTCTCCTGTTAATGTAATTGAGACCGCACGGTCAGACTGTATGTTAATTAAAAATGAGCGAGAGGCGTGTGACAAATATTTGTAACCGAGTAATTTTCCCTGACAGCATAGATGCTTCTTAGCCAAATGTAAGTGAGTATACAAGTAACACTATTTTGACAACACAATAAATACTGTGATTGTAAAAACTGGCTCTATGAATTAGCTCCCATAATTCCCTATTTATGACCGCACAATCATATCTTATAGTATTACTTCCTCATAAACGCACTCCAAAAGCGTATATCAGAATTGTGATTGCATGATCGGAAGACTCCGTTTTTATCCTCTTTATCTCCTTTGTAGATCGTGCCATAGTCTTTAAACCTCACGCATCAACAATGGCGCATTAGTTTACCTGCCATAAGGTAGTTATGAATGTTTAGCAGCAAATAGCACAAATAAAGGTGAGTTTTAGATAACATCCCTTCTTTTTTTTAAAACACACCAGCAAAGAACAACACTGCACTGGGGGACAAACAGTGTACAACCACATTCCCTTGTATGAACGTGCACTCCCTTAGAAGTCAAGAGCCGGAAATCTGTACATCAGTCAAAACATCAGTACACCCGACTGAACAATAGGATGTACAACTGCTGCCTTACATCTGTCAACAAAACTGTGTCCTGCAAGCACATATGTACGTGAATGCCCTTCACTCCTCCTCCATGAACACAAGGGGTCCACTGTTTCTATCATCTGTTTGTAAGGACCAAGTAACAAAACTCTCGGTCAATGCATTGTATCACATTTTACATTAACAAAGGATCGCATGAAACCCTTGAGTGCAACACATCGTCATCTGCAATAATTGGGCGGAGGGAGGTAGCAACATATTGGGATTAAGATGGAAGCAGTCACATATATAGTACTGTTTGCCACTACGTCTATGTACTGACCCCTCTTTTCTCTCCTAAGTTACAGGCAGATTCCATGACTGTAAACTTCATTATATAATAATAACAAAGACGCATAAGTGAAATATAATTACCTGAATCGATGCAGAGTAAACACTATTTAGGGGGACTGATCTATGAAAGGTCCTGATGAAGGCCAAGGACCTATTGGGGCAAAAACGGATGAAACATATTAACCACTTGCATGTGAGCCCAAGGACCAGTAATGCGTCCAAACAGTATCACCCCATTCGCTTTTTAATTTAACTCCTATCTCTCTTCACATTAAACTGCACTTTTTAAGGTATAGGTGGTCATTTTATTCTCATTGCACAGATCGCACCAGAAGTTTCCATCTGATACTTTTCCTCCCGATGAAGATGTTACACACCTGGAGAAGTGAGTAACCAGGTGTGGAACCCAATGATGATACTACACAACAAGTCACCCCAGCATAGTTTAATTATACCGAAGGTGGTAATTACTGGTTGAGGGTTTCTGAGACAACACTCGAGGGACTCTGGCATTAAGACTGGTGTGGTCCACTCTCCTTTTGACTTTTAGCGTGAACCATGGGACTACTTGAAAACTTCTGAGAAATTGTAGAAATGTAAGTGTAACGAAAGCATCAAGGGCTTCCATAATCCAGTTAATGAAGGTATCAGTGAAGTTAACATTGATGGAGGCTCTAATGATGGATTAGACAAGATTCAGTGAGAGCAGAGAATCTTGAATGAGTGTTCCTGAGGCAGACGGAGAAAATATGGACAAGGTCCATCGGGATAGTAATAAGCAAAATGAGACCACAACATAATGGTGAAGGGACATGCCCACAAATAGATCAACTAAAGCTTGTCCCTCAAATGCGGGATCTGAGGAAGAATAACAGAATGTGTGAAGGATAATGTATTAGATTAGATGGGCCTGTCCCTACAATGTCTGCTGCATGGAATAGCCTAGATGAGCAGTTTATTGAGGCTGTTGCCTGTTAACAATAAAGTAAGTTAAAATGACATTAATCATAAAATCAGTTTTCCCTACTGCAGTTAAAAAATGGCTTTAAGAAATTTGTCAATCCATATATCCAATGTCCACCAAGAGACCCACCGCTAAAGTCTGGGACATTGAGCCAAATGTAATGGGTATCAGCTTTAAATTTAGTGACGCAGAGCTGTGGAGAAAAACAGTCCAACAAAAATGTGAACATGTACAACTGATATTTACAGAACACCAACATTTTCAGTTTTTTCCCCCTAATATAGACTCTATACCAGAGACAGAGAGTAAAGGTTTCACTCCTAGTCTAATTTTATTCTTTGGTCAGTAACATGGGAAATATATGATGAGATATGGCACAACCAATTAATTTAAAGTAAGAGAGATGGAAACTTGCTTTCCATATAGCCTTGTTCTCCTGCTGTAGAGATTAGTTGCTATTTAATTTTTTTATATATATGTTAAGGTTGATACAACAATTTGCTATTCACCCACTTAATGGGAATATGGTACTTTTATTCAATGTATTTGCTTTTTGCCGATGAGACTTGTTGGACCTAGCCCTTTTGCAGGTTCACCCCCATATTTATTTTTTGCTGGTGGTGAAGTGTCAGTGTTCTCATTGTAAAACATGGTACAATTGGCATATACCTCAGTGGTGCATTTAATTTACTTGCAACTCCCTAGAAGATGGTACTAAGTTTACATAGAGCCTGTAAATTAAATGCTACTAGATGGATGCAGCACTCGTTGAGTCACCCACTGAAGGAGCCTTTTAAAACATCAATCAGGCCTGAGAATGTAGCCTTTGGTACAGTTTTAAACTACTGTTTTGACCTGTAATACATGTTTTGCCATGCCTAAATCTTCCCTTTTAGGATAAATATGACACATTTTCAGGTTGGTCCTAAAGGCTCTTGGGGAGGTTGAATTGTATTTTAAAAGTAGGATATGTGTGCTTATGTTTCACATATCCTTCTAGCTAAAAACCCTTAAGCCGCTTTTCACTGTTGCAAGACCTATCTTTCCCATTGACTAACACTGGGTTACCTTATTACATTTATTAAGCGATGACTTTGGTTTGGGGAAGATAGAAATACACTCAACTCAATGGTAATTTAAAATACTCATTATTGGTAAAGTCTTCTTTTAAGTCATAATAATGAAAATGACACTTTTAGAACGTTCACATTTTTCTTGTCCTCACTATTTGTACCTTCTGCCAGTGTCATGGATTACATGACTACGAATGGCTCTGCAGTTGGAGTTTGTGTATAGCTTCCAGACAGTAGCACAAAGGGGGCATAGGTGTGGACAGGATAGGCCACCCTAGCAGGATGACTTGGAGGGGCTATACCCATCCCCAAATACACTTGAAAGGGATTTGCCCCCTGCACAAACAAAGGAATCTGGCACCCGGCCTGGTGTTGTTTTTGTCACCCCAGGCAGTTTGGAGCCTTGACCAGGCAAAGGGAAGAATTTTCCAGAACCAGATGTTGGGATAGTATAGGGAGTACCCCCACACAAAGGGCAGAGCCAGGTATAAATTTTGGACCTCCAGAGCCACTCCTCAAACCACATGGACATGTGAAAGTTACAGAAGAAGATCTGCGCTACTGCCAAAGGACTGCTCTGCTGCTTGAAGACTGTCTTGATTTCTGAGTGCAAAGAATGGACCTGCTTACCTCATCCCAGGGTAACCCAGAGTGACTCCAAGGGTCAGTTGGATGAACTCCTCTGTGAACTACAGGGACAAAACAAGATCCAGAAGCCTCCCTGCAACTGTCCAGCTGACCTGTTGCCACTGGACTTGCCTGAGCCCTGTTATTCGCTTCTGCCGGGAGTGAGTCCTGATCTCCAAGAGGTGCCCCCTCTGATCTTGAACCCTTTAAAGGCATCAGATTGTACTGATTATCTGAGGTATCCTTCAAATAGGATGCAGTGCAATGAAACTCAATGCAGGGCATCGCATTGCAGCACCTCAAAACTCCCGATTGATGGCTTCATCGGAACCGACGCAGAGGGATCAACTTGATGCAGGACCTCGCATCACAGCCCTCGTAGCTCCTGATAAGAACTGACGCATAGCGATGCAAGCCTCACATCAAGGACACAATGTAGAGCTCTCAGTGGGACTAACCTGGTCTGGCCTGCACTCCATCATAGGTGGGATGAACTTGTGACTTTGTCGAGGTCCGCTGCAACTAGATAGCCCCAGACTTTGCACTTTAAAGTACCATTTTCACTAAAAAGCTTAAACTAGACTATCTCCAATTCTACTGATTATATTTGGTTGTTCTAGTATCAATTTGTTTATAAAAATTATTCACTTATTCTAAGTTGGGTTGAGATTTTTCTTGTAGTGTTTTCACTTTATGACTGCTTGTGTGCTGCATAAATACTTTACACATTGCCTCGAAGTTAAGCCTGACTGCTTTGTACTAAGCTACCTAAGGATTACACACAGGTTAAGTTAGTGACTTTTGTGGTTCACCATGACAAGGACTGTGGTTGTTGCGTGAGTGAGTCTTCAAGCCCCCCAACCAATAACCCAGTTTCTTACAAGACTTATCCACGATCACTACTTTTTAGCTCATTCCAGCACATTTAAGATATTTTGATATGGTCCTTAAGTTAGAAAGGATGTAAATATCTTATGGAGTATATGCTTCAAAAACACTGAGCTCCAGCCTGACTGACTGGACCTTCGGATTCCACGTCAAATGTAATATTCATTTCCATGTGCTACTTTTGAAAGCATCCAGGGAAACCTTGTCTGGGATGAATAATTGCCCTCCATGCTAATTTTGATTTTATGAGAACAGCATTACCCGTTTTGGCTATCCTAAATCAGACAGACTAAATATGTGCTTTCTGGAGTTTGTCTTCCTTAGGTTGATCTGTATTCATTATGCAGTTAAGATTATGCTTTAGGCTGTTCATTCAGCAGTACAGTAACCGTGAACTGAGGAAGATGCTCTTAGCTACCAGTGTTTATGATGGAACCAGTTTGCAATCGTTTCCATAATTCAGAAGGTTTTCAGTGTGAACTGATCTATGAACTAATAAATTGGTCTGAAAAATTCTGATTTGGAGTGGGTCAAGCTCCAACCTCCCTCATCAATGACGTAGGCTGCAAATTATGACTCATTTGTGGCCATAAGAGGTATGTGTGGCCTTAAAGGGTCAGCAGACCAACATGTCTCTGATTGTCTTTAAATGAAGTAATTATTTTAGTTTGTTTGCAAATGCAGCTCATTTTCCTTAAAGGAAATGGACTGTATCTTTTTTTATAAAAAAGCTTTCTTTGTTTTATCATTTGAGAGTTGTCATTGGTTCCCTGGACCACTGCCTACATGCATCAAACAGGTTTTTTTACACGCACGAAGGGAAAAGCACCCCAAGGGGACCTCTTTCTCTTTGCCAATAGGTTACCACCCTATCTCAGGAGCCAGTAACTTTTCAAAGTTTTGAGACCAGATTTTGGTCTCAAAATATTTACACATATTTAACCGATTCGGCATTTGGAGAGGAAGCATACAACATACCACTTTCAAATAGCAAGTCCGTTACAGGGTTTCTTACAGAATCAAAATGTGGTTGATGCACAGGAAAACTAAAATAGGTTTGTAGATGTGGCCTTTGTTTAAGTCATCGGGATCGAAGAATTTGGTACTGCTTTCTCCCTCATTTTATGCATAGTTTCAAGAAGGTGGGTGTTCCCGATAGTAGCTCAGAGTGATGCCATGGCATGGAATCTCTGAAGTATTGACAAATTATTTCGACAATGTGCAGTTAAAGTTTTTCGAGCCAGAGGTTAATTACTTAAAAGTGCTGCCAAGTCTATCCTAGATATATGTGGGCGATTACATTGTCCCTTTCAGAGCTGGTCCTGTTCCCTGCACCTGCCTTCAGAATGGACGCTATTGTGGTTTCCAAAACTCGATGTCAATTGAACACATCGCTTAATTTGAGCTGTTGGTTTCCGGTATTCAGCACCGGCACTTATTTCACAGGGCTATGGATTTCTGATCCCGCAGCTGGTTGTCCCGATATCCATAGTTCAACATCAAAATAAAATGAACGAGATACCTCGCTGGGTGGCTGTCTTCTATGTCTTCGCAGGCAGGGCCACCCCTGCCCGGGCTGTCATTAATACATGTCATCACATTAGTGGTGATGTTTTACCTGTCACGATTCCAAGTAGTCACCGTCAATCAATGACTTGCAGTTCTGTTCCCTGGGTCTGCTGCACCCTTCCCACTGGATTACATTTCAAACACTTGAAACAGCTGTTCACATCCACATTTTGTTAACCACACAAGGAAACTTTAGCACGTCTCTTTCTGGTGGCAATATTAGCAAAACAGGGATTTCTGTCTTTATGAAACTGTCTGCCCTGTAGAGGTCTGTGGTTTGGAAAGTGTCAGCAGCACCTTCTAGGAGGGCAGTCAGCACAAATAAATAATGTGGGGTTGGGGAAATAACTTCAACATTTCTAGGTTTGTTATTTATACACAGTCTTATCCACTAATCTAGATTACATTAAATTCAAACAGTATTTGCATCGACCGACCAGTGCTAAAAATGTCTGTCGACAAAGATAACAAATTAAAAATGTATGTGACTTTCCCCATATTTAAGAAAGACAGTGAAAAACACAGAGTTCAAAATAGGACAGACATGGGCTAGCCAGAGGCAGGTGCGAGTGGCGTTGTTAAAAGTGAGAGACGAGAGAGCAGGAGTAGAGAGGAGAAAGAAGCAACAGGACCGGAGAGGCATACACGGTAGAAGAGAAAAGGGAGGGAACAGTGCAAATCAGATATAGATGGGAAGAGAAAGCAGACATGGTGT
This sequence comes from Triturus cristatus, assembly GCF_964204655.1. Classification (NCBI taxonomy): domain Eukaryota; kingdom Metazoa; phylum Chordata; class Amphibia; order Caudata; family Salamandridae; genus Triturus; species Triturus cristatus. The sequence goes on along the minus strand of NC_140590.1, from coordinate 905,194,384 downwards.
GAAGAAGAGAGTGTCTGGAAGAGAGAACCGAGAATTAAAGGGTGTGGAAGAGAAGACAGTGGAAAATACCAAAACGGGCTGAAAAAGAGAAACAGCTAATCAGTGCTGGACGGCATAAGCGACCAAGACAAAAGAGAGAGAGAGAGTAGCGCAATTAATGAAAGGGGAGGGGAAAATGGCAGAAGTAGAATAGAGGACACCTTGGGAATAGATGGAGAAAGATTGCACACCAGTGGTGACAAAGAAAACAGAAAACAGATAGAGTGGTAAGAGGAGAGAATGTTAGACTAAAGATAGCGGGGCAGAGTGTAGAGTAAGGGTTGAGGACAGTGATTGAAGCAGTGAGAGTGTTAAAAGTGGGCCACAACAGTGGTATAAGTGGGCTGCGGCTTCATTAAAGTAAGTTTGTGCACTGTCTCTTATTCTTTTTTTTACAAATGAAGCCATCATTAAATCTGAATCATCCAGACCTAGCCCTTCGAATGTGGGCAAATTGCGTGAAATACCTCAGAACACTTCTGTTGGGAAACAGGTCTAGGTCTAACTTCCCAACAGGCTGATTGGGACAGAGAACAGCATCGCAGGACTATATATTCATCATCTCCACGGGAAGAGATCTCCTCAAATCCCAGCAGGCCTACAGACAAAAGCCTCAAATAATCACCGCAGCGTCATTAAAAATTATGAGATCAACTCACAAAAAAGTAGTCTGGGAACACGAGAAGGAAATGAACAAAAAGGAATATGCTACCAATTTTTCATTTGTTCAAAGATCCAAACCGAGCGCACTTCTGGGACCATGTCAGCAAATTAAAAAACAGCAACGGAATCAGGGAGAACAGCGCTTCAGAAGTGGCATGGGTTAGGCACGTATCGGAGTTATATGTAGATAAGCCCGCAGCACCCCCCCTCCCCCCGAACTTCCCAGTGAGCCCGTGGTAAAGGAATGTAAGCACAATTTCATCTTAGACCCAATAACCAGGGGGTCAGCCAACCGGCTGGCGAACAGAGCTGAAGCAGGGCAAGAAATGGACATCTATTCTGATGAGATCCAGAGTGCTGTAGCTGAACTTACAAACATCAAGTAGATTGAGAGCCCAATCAGTCATCTGAGAAACGATGGGGCACCTGCTCCAATGGCCTACCTGTAAGCCTTTTCAAATGTGCCCCTGACAATTGGGAAATGTTATTAACTTCACTTTTTAACCTCGCTCTTCAAACAGCAACCGTCCCTGAAGCCTGGAGGGGGTGTATCCTATGCCCTCTTTATAAAAAGGGGGATTGGACAATGGCCTCAAATTATCATCTGATCGCTCTTCAGGATGTAGAAGCCAAAGCCTATGCCCGTGTGCTGTTGGAACAGCTAGAGGTCTGGGTACGAGAGCAAGACATCCTTCCATTCTTTCAATCTGGTTTCGGGGCCAGGGTGCCAACCATGGATAACTTTGTAGCATTATCCTTCTTGAGGCAACAAGCCCCCATAAGGATATATTTCCTCTCTTCTACTGTTTCAATGATGACAGCGCAGAATTTGATTGGGTTGACCGGGCAACCCTATGATGGAAGCTAGACACATGGGGCATACACCCAATTCTACTTAAAGCTGTAATTTCATTATACACTGGGACATGGGTCCGAGTGAAATCTGGGCTCAGCACGGTTTCTCATAAAACCAACACCAACTGTGGCCTAATGCAGGGCTGCGTCTTAGCCCCCCTGCTGTTTAATCTGTACACTGCCGATTTAGGGAAAGCTTTGCAGTCTGTTTGTCTGGCCTCTCCTAAGTTAGGAAATATCAAATTGCAGCATCTGAGATAAACAATTGTATATACTATCTGCTTAATGTGGCAAAATTGTCATTATGTGCTTCTTGCATGCAAAGCACTAAAAATATTGTTCCTCAGCTTCTGCAATTGAAAATAGCTGGCCACGGCAGATGAAACAAACACAGCACCCCAGCTGGAACAGCAGCAAAGACATTTTCCCCAGCACCATGTACTGATAGGGATCCTACACCATTGAGCGAACTAGATGAGAAAGCAGCAGCATCACCTCACTGAAAAACTTGGATAGGGAGGATAGAAATCTATTTTATTGCCACCAGAGAAACTGATGGAGCCATACAGCGCCTCCTAATGCTCCACCATGCAGGTGAGGACATCTACAAATTGTTTGAACGTCTCCCCAATACCGGTCTTGCGGCAAACTATGATACTACAGTGAGAGCTCTCAACACGCATTTTGGCCCCCAACAAAACCCAGATTTTGAGTGCTTCAATCTCCGCTAGCCCCAGAAAGGGAGAGTTCATAGACACTTTGTATGTGTGCTTGAGTGAGTTGGCCAGCACATGCACTGCCGATAGTCAGCAGAAGGAGATAAGAGCACATATAATCCAGGGGTGTGTAATAAGACCCTCAGAGGTCTCATCATGAAACAACCGAACATCAGCCTGAATGATATCTTGATCATGGCTCGGTCTCATGACCTGTTGGCCACAAGGGTCAATGAGATGGACATCACCATCACCAAGACATTGGAAAATTCACCCTCCATCAAAGTTGAGCTGGCCGATGAAGTTTGCACGAGAGGGAAAGTAGACACGACCAAGCCGATGCTCTCTGATCGATGTAACTACTGTGGATATGACTAACATATCCTTATGGCCATCACACCTAAGACTTACACCCACTCTCTCCAACCATGCCAGAAACCTCTGAATCCTCATTGACAACAAGCTCACCATGAAATCACAGATCAGCGATGTATCCTCTGCATGCTTCCTCACTCTGTGCATGCTACATATGATCTTCAAGTGGCTACCCCTATGCACATTATGCACCATGACAAAAGCCCTCATCACCATCAACTGGACTTTAGTAATGCCATCTACGTAGGAATCGCCACACACTTCTACAGAGACTTCAGACCATACAAAATGTCACAATCAGACTAATTCTCAGCCTTCCCCAACAAACCTGCATCACACCCCACCGTCTGTAACTCCACTGGCTCCCTAGTCAGAAGATATGCCAATTCAGCCTGCTGACCCCTGCACACAAAGTTATACGCAACCAATAACCCACCTACATTAACCTCTGCCTGCACTTCCACCAACCATCGAGAAGACTTTGTTCTGTCTCCCTTTCACTTGCTCATCTACTGAAGCAGAAGTGTAGGATGCTCCTTCTCCCCCATCGCAGCAAAGACCTGGAGCAGCCTCCCTTCGCACCTCCAGACCATCACCTCACTGTTGGAATTGTGAATGGACCTTAAGACCTGGCTGCTCATATAAGCCTCCAGGGCCTGCAAGTGCCTGGATACACTGTTGGGTAACTATCCACACTTTATAAATCCTGATCGATTGATTGAGTGACTGGATGATTGCCCTGTACAAGGTCGCATGTGCTCCAACTGTGGTAAGAATAATCACTCTGCATCAGTGTGCAGGAGAGGCTTCAGAAGGCGATGTGCCAGAGTGTGGAGAGCACAACCCAAAGTAGTGCAACAACTATCGCTGAGCAAACCAGTGTTACCAGGGACTGCCAAAAAGTCGCTATGAAAAAGGCATCAGCTGGAAGACTCATCCCATGTCAGAACCACCCTGCCCTCTAATCAAAAATTTTACTCTATTAGTGTCATTAGGATGAGAGGGCCCACAAAATTCAGCTATGAGTATTACTTGCATAAAATGAGAGTCCAGAGGAAATCCAAGATGGCCACCAAGGAGCGACCATTGGTTCATCAAGTTAGTGTTCCAGTGCCTGTTGGCAATTCAGAATGTCCAGGTGAAGCGCCCGCTGAAGTGTGCACTTCACCATAGGAGTTTGAGTAGAAAGGATCTCAGAAGATATCTGCACAAGAGTTTAGTCAGGGAAAAACTTGTTGCGCCTTCTCTCATCCTTTCTCTCGTCATGTTCGTTTTGAAGTGTAGAGTTTGCGGAGAGCGAAAGTCAGTAAGCCTTATTTGGGTTTAGTCAAGTGGGATGCTACAGAGTTCGAGAGGAGTAGTTGGCTAATGTGGCATTGCGCATGCCTTCCCAGGGGTTCCTATTTAACAGAGACTTTGGGAGAGTAGTGTTTACAATAGGCAGAGTTAGCACAAGTGTTGGAAATCAGTGTATTTGGATTTGAGAGTGTTTTATGAGGATTTAACGTTAAAGTTTGCAGAGAGAGAGAGCACAAGCTTGTTAAACCACAGAGTACACATCATTTCCACTAATCATTCAGTTAAGGACTGGGCAGAGTCAGCACTAGTTTTGCAGGTTCCCTAGTCAGTAAATTATCAGTTGCAGAGTATTTTTCTTTATCTTCCAATATATTCCCAATAGAAAAGTTTAGTTGGGATAACGTTGGGATAACGTTCCTGAATCGATCATACCACATTATGAAACAGAAAAAGATTTATTTAAGAGATAAGATCCACAACGTTAAAAGGTGTAATTATGCGTTAAGACTTCTAACCTTATCAGAAGTAAAGAAAGAAGAGATACTTACCTGATATTTATATTTCTAAGAACTTCACTTAAGGTACCATCTGTACAGGAAGAGGTGAGAGTCTGAAAGAGAGAAAGGAATAATTAAAATATAGAACAACACAGTAGAGATACTAATTAAAAGATCGTATTGCAATTGCAGTTACAGGAAAAAAGGTACTAAAAATAATAAAAGAAGAAAGAAGAGAGCCATTGGTCACCAGGTGGGTGCAAATAAGTCAGTTAATTAAGAAAGATACGATAAAAGTATAATAAGGTTAAGAGAATAAAAGTATCAGTGGTAATAAAACATTTGTTGCAGTTCCAATGTTGATGACGCAATCTTGCAAGAAAAGAAGATAGTGGAATTTGCACATTGACCATTCTGTCAAGCCTGTGGCACACTGCGACTGCTGTGTGCCATTCCACCTAAGGTCACTTGGTGAACACAAGCTTAACAAACCTGAAAACAGTGATTGAAAGAGTGTCAGTGCAATGCCCTGGGTATTCCCGATGGTCATAGCAGGAAAGCTGAAACAGCCCAGAAAAATACACCTATGTATCAACACGCTCTTCCTGAATCTAGCCATCAAACAGGAAAGGCACATCACACCCACAATGGATGACCTTATTGCTAATCTGAACAGCTCAAGATGGTTCTTGAAGTTAGACCTGAATCCCGGATATTATCCTCTGCTCCTTTCAAAAGAGAGCATGTAAATAAAGGCCTTCTCCACACACCTTGGGAAACACCAGTACAAACAGCTGAATTTGGGCATATCCTCAGTGGAAGAAGTATTTCAAGATGCATTAAAAGAGACTCTATCAGGGCTACAAGTTGTCATGAAAGTGAAAGATGACGTCCTCATCTATTCTGTGACTGATGAAGAACATCACAGACACTTGTGAGCCACCCTGAAGTGCCTTTTTGAAAATGGAGTCACTCAACAGAAGGATAAATGCTTGTTCTTTTAGACATCCATTGAGTCCTTTGGCAATGTCTTTAATCACAACGGAGGACTAGTCAATCCCCGAAATTCACAGGCCATCAAACAAGCCCCCGCACCAACCACTGTGTAAGTAGTGCACATTTTCCTGGGCATGGCCACCTACTGTGGCAGACTAATTCCTAACCTGTCAACCATTAAGGAGCCACTGAGAGCCTTGCCCAAGGTAGATGCCAGCTGGACATGGGGCCTGAAAGAAGAAGACACTTTCCAGGGGATAAAGAGGTCCACCTGAATAAAGCCACCATGGACTACTTCGACCCAAAGAAGAAGACAAAGCTTCTCGAGGATGCAAGATCCATGGGCCTGGGCGCTATACTCACCCAGGAGATGGAACCCGGGAGGTGGGCACTGCTGGCGTTCTCCAGTAAGGCACTAACGCAGACTGAAGCGCACCATGCACAGATCAAAAGAGAGACCTTGGCCGTCAAGTGGGGGAGCAGATACTTTCATTTATATCTTTGCAGAAGGCCATTCATAGTGGGTACGGACCATCAACCACTCATTCCTCTATTCCGAGGCCCGGCACCCAATCCTCCACCGTGAATTGAACAATGCGCTATCCAGCTGCAGCACTACTACATGAGAGTTATCTATCGACAGAGCTCCAAGAACCCCATGGATTTCCTCTTACGCCGCCCGATAGTATTGAAACAGTCAAGGATTATGTCAACATGATCTCTCAAAGTGCCTGCCCAAAGGCACTCAATCTCCTCAACAACGGAAAAGTTATAAAGTTGAATGCAGTACTTCTGAAAGTGAGGAACGACAAACAGAGAGGTTCCTGGTATAATTTTCTGTGAGATGCCAATGATTAGCAAGGCCAAGACAAAGCAAGGCAGATCAAAACTTAGCGGGTGAGTGAGCCACTCAGGATGGCATCTTATTGCAGTGTCACAGGCTGGTGATCCCAGAGAGCCTGCATCATCAAGGTACAATGCTAGCCCATGGAGGGCACTAGGGGACAGTGAAGGTGAAATCCCGCATGTGGGGAAAAGTGTGGTTCCCTCACCTCCAAGCCACTGTGGATGAAATGATGCAGTGTTTCCCCGCATATCAACTCAAGAGCTCCCCAGCACCCATTATTACATTTTCACAGAAGAACCCTGAACAGCCCCATGGTCCAAAGTAAGTCTAGACTTTGGGAGTTTCCCCAATGGGAGGATCACAGTGGTCCTGGTGGACAATTACTTCAAATACCCCATTGTTGATGTGATCGACTTGACAGCTTTTGCCAATGTTGCACCGGTGCTGTAAAGAAAATTCACAATGTTCGGTCTGCCGGATGAAATCAAAACCAACAATGGACCGTGTTCCCAAGTGTTGGAATTTATAGACCTGCTCAGGAACCTGGGAATAACACACTGCTGCGTCATCCACAGTGGCCACAGGGAAATTGTGAGCCTGAGAGATTCATACGCACTTTGACCAAAGCCCTCAGAATTGCCATTTTTGCAGAAATAAACACAGAACTCAGCCCACAGAGATCCCTCAGTGAGTACCGAGGAACATCACATTGCACTACCCAATGGGCCCAGTGATCACTGATGTTTAATGGGCCCAGGGGGGAGACAATACCAGAGCACCCAGAGTGTATCAAGCCACCCTATGGCCCCCAGAGAGCGGAAGCCCGGTGCTCACATGACAAGATGCGCATGAGCCTGAAACGGCGAACAATGACATGGCTGATCTTCCCTGGTGACAGTGTCATCATCAGCGTCCACAGGCATGGGTGAAAATCCATGACAACCTTCAAACCTGGGGTGTGGATAGTGGTCAGTGTCGAAGACACCATGGTCACAGCAAAGAAGGGCAGTGAAATAGTTGCAAGAAACATCTAATGTTAAAGGAAGGTAGAGCTGCCCAGGTGACATGTGTCGGAAGAAGAAGAAGAAGACAGAGCTATGGTAGGTGACCTGCCCAAGGTCAAGAGTACCCGTAAAGTCACCCCTTGTAACAACACCCCAGAGCAAAGCAGTGAGAACAACAGGAGTAGCTAGGACTCTCATAACAACCTGAATTCCGACAGAATTCTGGAGCGCTCACACCACCAGTGTTATAAATCCTGGTTGAATCTGAAACTGAGCCAACGGCTCAGAGACTTTGTGTGTCAAGTTCAATGATAACAATTCCATACTGAGTTGGGAAGGGATGTAGTGAGCCTACTGGGACCCTCCCGTGTTAGCCCCTCACCCGGATTTGCATGCTTTCAAATCCTCTGGCCAGGCATGGCCAGGGGAAATAAAGTAAAGGGGCATGGGACACATGTGGTCTTCTGCCTGTACCACTCCAGAGGCGTACACGTCTGTTTGTGTCTCCAACCGGGTGGGTGCCCCAAACTGAGCAGGGACCCCATTTCACCGGAGGGTCCCCTGCTACAAGCATGTTGGGAGCATGCGGTATTACCATGTGTATGGGTGTCCTGGGGCACACCTATACACATCACTCAATAACACAGAGATCCCAAAGAGATCCTAAACTGAAGTAAAATGTAAATTGCTGTTTTTTTCCCCCCTATTCAAAGATTTCTTTTACACCTTTTGTGACAAATGTGCGACCAAGAGATGTGTCTTTTAACGATGGTTGAAAAAATCATAGGTCATCTTAAATAGGTCCACTCCATTCTAATGTAGATTTGACACTGGATTAAGCTAACCAGAAAGAAGCGGAGGCCCAAACACAATGGAAGTACATTCTTTAGACAGGGAACACTGTTTTCCAATAATATTTGCTCCAGGCAGAAACTCTTGTTCTGTGGGACTCTGTAAGCAAGCAGTGTGTTGTTGCATTATGATGCTTCAGACTTCTCTTTCCGGTGTGTGTTGTTGTCAATCAGACTCTCCCTACTTCAAGTTTACTTTCTTCCGTTCCAATATTCTCATCTCAATAAGTCAAGCCAGTTCTGAATGTGAGTGAAAGCGCTGCAGCAAGGGAAATGACCTGGGCACTGACTCGCCCCCTCACCTCCTTAACACCAGTGTTCCGATGCACATCGGATGCTGAAATTCCACATTTTAATTCCTGAACATGATCTCAGACATGCTTGCCTGACTTCATAATGGCGGCTGCGGGGGACATTATCCCAAAGAATAATCTTTGCACACCCGATAGGCAATGGTGTTGGTCTGTTGGTCACTGTATAATCCTGTTTTTGCAGCCATTGGATATTTAATTAATTATGAATAAAGTTATGGCCTGCAAAAGAAGCACTAAAACGTAAGAAGCTCCCAACCCAGACAGGCAAGGATGGGACAATAGCAACCAACATTGGAGGGGGGAACCTCGAGAACCCTTAGAAGCTCCAAGCTGGCGTGACGCTATAAAATAGGAGTAACCGCTGTCCTGCACTACAGCCGCAAGTCGCCCAAGGGGGTCAGAGTATGCCAGGGAGGAAGCGCAACTGTAGCAATGTCCAGAGGGGGAAGACCTGAAAGATGGTGGGAACCCACCCCCAAAATAACAACCACTTGTGCGGCACCAGGAACTGTGACGCTGCACGAACAGCTGTCTGACCCTGCCTCACCGGCCCGTGTGAGAAGCTCTGCTTAGTGCAACGCTTATAAAACCTGCAAGTAAGGGCAGAACAAAATAGCCCCATGTACTGACAGAGATTTCAGAATGCAGCCAATCCCCCCCTACAGCACTACCATGAACGCTTTGACTGACTCCAACATGGAGGACCGGCCATAGGAGGATCAGCACTCCTCCTAATTGCTGCTCTGTACACATGGCAGGTGTGGATGGACTACCTGTCGGGAAGGAATAACAGACTGGCGCTTGAAGTTTTTGCCAACATGGATGCAGCCTAGAAGAGTCTCTATACAGTACACTTCAACCCTCTTGTAAATGCTCGGCAGACCTCAGCATTACACCCTGTCCAACAAAATGGTTGACACCTAAACGAATGGGGATAGAAAGAGGTCTTTCAACAGATTTAATACATTTAAGGAGGAGACCATCTTTGAGTGGTGTTCCTTGGCGTGCCCCTTGCAACCCTGCAACTCCCCCGACTTATTGAAGCCTGCTTCACTTCATTCAGGAACCTGGTGAACACAGAGAACTTCACAATGCTGTGGATGACCTCGTGACGACCATCATTACCCTAGCAATTGGTTGCCTAGGTCATACCTATATCCTTTCAAATGATGTTCGCCTCCAACATGATGACGACACCTGTTGCTCCCAGCTCCCCTCCATCAACCCTTTCGAGATCTGGCACCAGTGCTTTCGAGATCAAATATCTTTACAAACATGCAATGAAAAACCTGAAACACAGGACCTTGAAGGACTTCCCAGAAAACCTCTTCGCAGACCAACACCATTGCCAACGCAAAGGCTCCCTCAAAACTGACCTCCTTCTCTTCACAAACAACACTGACCAATAGGTCATGTCCCTACATAATACTCTCCCTTCCTCATCTCTCTCTAACATCCTCTTTGGATGCAAAGTCAAATGCTTTTCCCCCTTGTCCTCTCAGGCAATCTTTCTATATCCATTTACAACAATGGGAAGATCATGATCCAAGCCAACAACACAATCGCGGACACAATTGGCTCAATTTATCTCACCCTAATGACCATTCACACACTCCCTCTCCATCCATCAATTAAACCCCTCACCCACTCTCCTCCCCTGCCAGTCAACCCAGACAGCACCCCCAACCCCACACTCTCCTACAATCCATTAGTTCTCCCACAACCCATAGCTCACCGCTAATACCAGGCCTTGAATATTCCCCCAACAAGTGCTTCCCGCACCGTTCCCCTCCAACCTTCCACAAATCATTATCTCACACACTGGTTGCCAACGTCACCCTTTTTATCCCCTCCATCGCACCATATGCCCCCTTTCCACCCTACATTCTTTGCCCCCTGCCCTAACATATCCCAACACGAGATACCTTCAACCAGTGCCTCCACCTACCTTCACCGTTGCTCCCAGCTCCCCTCCATCGCCCCTTTCCAGATCTAGCACCGGTGCTTTTGAGATCAAATACCCCCAAATCTTTCCAAACACACAATGAAAAAACCTCAAACATCGGATCTTGGAGGACTTCCCGGAAAACCTCTTCACATACCAATCCCATTACCATTGCAAAGCCTCCCTCAAAACTGACCTACTCCTCTCAACACACGACACTGACCTATGGATCAGGTTCTTACGCAATACTCTCACTTCCACATCTATCTCAAGCATCCCCTTTGGATGCAAACTCAATTTCTTTCCCCCTTTGGCCTCTCGTGCAACCTCTCTATGTCCTTTTACAGCAATGGGAAGATCATGTTCTAAGTCAAAGACACAATCTTGGCTGCTATCAACTTAATTTATCTTACCCTCGCCCTTTAACGACACTCCACATTCCCCCTCTCAGTCCACCCATAACATCCCTCACCCATTCTTTTCCCTGCTGGTCCACCAAGACTGCACCTCTCATCCTGGACTCTCCTTCAGTCCGATAGGCCTCCCGCAACCCACAGCTCACTGTCAATACCAGACTTTGAACATCCCCCCACCGTTCCCCTCCAACCTCCCATAAATGATTTTTCCACACCCCAGTTGCCGCACCCCCCCTTTCTTATCCAATCCGTCACCCATATGTCTCCCATTTACCATCATTTGCACCCTGCTCTAACATCTCACAACATAAGATACCAACAACCAGCGCATCCCTCGACCTTTGCCTCAACTCCCCAGAGTCTGCCCCTGACAGCCCACCTCAATCTTCCCATAATTACACAACATAACTGTCCTCTACTTAACAAGCTCATTTACTTGTTCTTGCATCTCTCTCAATGAATGGACATTCTCATTTCAGCTCTATGCCACCTAGGTGACTCTGTTGTTTCATCACTCTATCCTCATCACCTCTTGCGGACCCTCCCATCACATCCTTCCAGCATACTGAGAGACAGGCACCTACCAAGACCCAAACAGACTCAATCACCCCTAGATAACTCAGACCTACTCCTTCCCCTACACCGTGACGCTGCTGTAAATTCTGCTACCCTCCTCCTCCTATCCTCCTGCAGGGGGTCGCCCGATTAACACTATTATCACTGACTGCATTCAAACTCACACACACCAGCCCAGTACACGCTCATTCCCTCTTAACTTGATACAAATTATAACTACCCTCCCGGAACAGCTATTTCAGAAAGACAACAGCATCTCCCTGAGCTGTATGCCAATCAATAATCGGTCTGAAGCAAATCACCGTCTAGAGATTTCTGACTTGATCTAGTCTCATATTCTTGACATCCTGATTCTCACTGAAACATGGCTCAATGTGTCATCTAGCCACGCTCTAGACTTTCTTCTTCCTTCAAACTACTCCATTTTGCATTGAGGCCGAGAAGATAGACATGCTTGTAGGTCTCATACTCATTCAGCCAAATTCCCTTTGATGCTGAACCCTCCCAATGCCTCATTTTCAGTCCTTCAAAGGCATGTGGGTGGAACCGTCCACATCCACTATCTCCAACCTCAGACTGAATGTAATTTACCTCCCACCGGGTCAAATAAACACCTTCATCAAGGACTGCATGGTTTTCTTTACCTGGCAATTTATCAACTTAGACAACAATATCTTTCTTGGTGACTTCAAAATCCACTGGGGAGGTGTGGGCGACAGTGAGGTGGACACATTTACCTCCTCTCTCAATGCCAATGATCTCCATTCACACTGCCAAATGCCCACACACCCCAAAGGTGCCATTCTGGATCCGATAATCTCTAACTCTTACACCTTAAAGACGTATGACCCCATCCCAGGCAAATGGAGACAAGTTCCATCTCACCAGAGTTTGACTAAGCTTCGCAAAGTGAGAAAACAATGCAATGGCTGAATCCTCAGAGCCACATTCTCCCACATCTGAGTCATTACCAATTCTGCAAAGAATAGACCAAATCCCTTGTTCGAGGTCATTGCACAGACTACAAACCCTTCCACCACTTAGGCTCCTATGTCATCCATGGCCTTCAGCAACAACTTCATGGATTTCTTTGCTAAACAATTTAGACATATCCATATCTAGTTGCCTATCAATGACTCACTTGAAAGGGTTTAGACTCTATCATGCAAAGCACTACAATCATGATCATCCTTCTCTCCAATTTCCGAACAGGATCTACAACAAACAATATCCAAAGTAAAACCTTCAATCCACCATCAGGAAGCCATTCCAGGTTCTATCAGCAAATCCCTTATCACACACCTTTTCCCCACATGGACCACCATGGTGAACTTCTCTTTCAAACAGGGCTTCTTCCCAGAAAGTCTAAAAATGGGTCTTTTGATCCCACCTCTGAAAGCAAAAATGCCAGTAGAAGAATGGATGGCCTAACCCCCCACCCTAGATGGCTGCCTCCCTTTTGTTCAGGTTGCCAGATCACTCAGCCTCACCATTTATAATCATCTCAATGTTCACAGGCACATCGCAGCCATGGCCAACAGTGCACGTCACCAACTAAAGCTTTGCGGCATCAGACAATTGATTCCGGAACAAGACATTAAAATAGTGGTGTTGTCTCTTATTCTCTCTAGACTAGACAGTGAAATTGCCCAACTCACAGGCATTCCCAAAGTTCACCTATGCCCACTGAGAACAACACTAAATGCTGCAGCATGCTTAGTCTTAGGTCTCAAGAGATTTGACTCCCATTTCCCCTGCCCTGCTAACTCTCCTTTGTTTCCCCATTGAAGTGCAGGCCCAATTCAAAATTGATTGTATTACTCACAGAACGCTGCTATCCTCCTTACCTTCATAACTAAACAGGATACTGAAAATCTCCAGAGCAAATATGGTTTCCCGAAATGCCCAATCCCTGCTACTGGAACCCCCCACCTATAGCGGAGAATGATACAAGAACCAGTCTTTCTCTGGAAGTGCCGCTTGAATCTGGAACTCTCTGCCTCCCTCCCTCCCTCCCTCCCTCCGTCTAACCACCTGCCCAGTAACTTTTAAAAGGGACCTTAAGCACTCCTGTACTACAATAACCAGGATGCAAAGGGGTAATGGTGCTGGGATATGAGGCAGTGTGCCCCTACCCCCCCCCATTATTATACTGTGTTTCATAATTTGTGGTTTTATGCTTTTCATTGCAAAACACTGAATAAAGATTTGAATGATGATGATGACCAGAGTGCTTACAATTCAGCTCATATAGGGGCGGTAAATCTTGATTGCTTTCCACATTATGCATTCCATTTTGGAATGGGTATTAAAGCTGCACTACATAACCGACTTTGAGCATTATTTAGAGATTGGCTTCCAGGGACACTCCGTCAAAACTTCAAATATTCCATCCGCCATATGACAATTGCCATAGGCTATAATGCCCCTCATTTGTGAGGGAGATTCTCGTCTGCTCAAACTCTAAATAGGGCTTATCGTGTGCAGGTCAAATAATTGTTTAGAAACTCAGAATTCTGGCCCATTATCCCTCGGACACCTCATAATAAAAGAGTTCTATTGAAAGTACAATGTGTCACCCTAAAACGGACTCATGGTGTCATTAAAAACCATGGGGCAGATCTATGTTGGAGTTGCAACACTTTTACGCCGCCGTTGCGTCACTTTTGTGACGCAGCGGCGGCGTAAACCCTGCGCCACGTTGCGCCCTATTTACATCGTGACGCATCTATGGAGATGCGTCACGGTGTAAAGCCCTGCGCCACATGAAACCTGCGTCAGGTTTCATGTGGGCGTGTCCACGCAGGGGGGGGCGTTCCGTCGCAGGAACGCCCCAGAAAAGTGACTCAGTGAAATCTATAAGACTGAGTCACTTTCCCAACGCTGATGCGTCAAAACCCTGCGCCTGCTTGAAGCAGGCGTAAGGCTTGACGCACCATGTTAGGTATGGGGTAGGTTGGAACAGTGCTGAAGTTGCGTTGCGCTTGCGACACAACTTCAGCACTGTGCCAACCTTACGCCGGCAGATACGTCACGCATCTGCTTGTCCTTGCGCCACGATGCACCGCATTGTAAATGCGGCACATCTGCGGTGGCGCAAGGGCAATCTTGCGTGACGCATCTTCCCTGGCGCATCCATGCTGATTTGCAGGGAAGCACCAGGGAACATAAATCTGCCCCATATATCTCTGGGTCACGTGGAACGAAATGATTGACAGATATGGTTTTCATTTAAAAGAAGCCAAAGGGTCAGAGGGTAGTGTGTAACTCACAAACTTGTCTCCTTCAAGAAGAAAAAGAAATCATTATTTTATCGGGCGATTGTCTGGTCAGCAGTGTGTATGGGCAAGGTTTGATGCTGAATTGCTGACCTTTCATTGATCCAGCCTTGAAGACCTGCAGAGAGCGCTCTAAATAAATAACTTGCATGTTTTTGACATCTTTGGCATTCCATCAAACTCTCGTTTGATATGGAGTCTTTTGAGCAGATTTCCAAGCTGTAAATACAAGGAACCGTAATTATGTACTAAGAATATGAATACAAATTAGACTGATATCAGCGATTACTGCGATTGAAATGATTCAGTAGTCACTGTTACCCAAATCGCTACTCAGATGCTTCACGTATTTCCCACAAAAAAAAAGATGCAATAGAATGGTATTTTTTGCCAGAGAAGGCGTGTGAATTCTCCTGTGAAACTAGATATTTTATCTTTTTGATACAGCTAAATTGAAAAAGCTATTACAATAAAATGAGAGCTGGGAAAATTGAAAATACATTTAACAAAAGCTTGAACCCTGTATCCTTTTGTGAAATTAATTGCACAGCAGAAATAGTGCATTCTATCTTCTGTTATTTCAGTAAGAATCAAGGATGTCAGCAAGCAGGAAGGACCTCCGCTTTAGATATCTTTGTACCATGATGACAGGTCGTGATCAGCAATGAAGGTGAAACCAGCTACTGTTATGGGGTTCCTTCCCCTCCATGTTTCAGGAACATTTTCAAGAGCAAGTGGACATTCTCTCTTAAAATTGGAATGAATTTCTCTTTTAATCAAACGTCTCTAATACATATGGGACACACTGATTAAATCTTAATGCAATCATTTTTTTTTTACAAATTCGGAATTTATTTTCTTCCTCCCGTTAACCGTGATTTTTTTTTCAAGGTACTTATTAATTATACAGTTTGAATATGTGTATGAATCCTCTCATGTTTATCTGTGACTTGAATTTTTTTGCACGTTGTTCTAGCTTGAAATGGTCCGGGCATTTCTGCCGTTTGCTACAGAGCCAGATGTAAAATCCTATTTTTTTGCTTTAGACACAGTAATTTGCGCAGCATCACATAATGTCGACCTGATGCTGGGTACAAACGCACCTGGTTCACCAGTTTCACGGTTAACAGCTCTAGTTGTTAAGCTAGATAAGGTAATAATGATATATTAAACTCGTCTACTCACACATTTTGAATGAATTGCAGTACATGCTTTGGGATCGACACCATAAAGTAATGTAGTTTGTATAGCGAGCCATCCGGCCACTACGATACAATGTCACATTATGCAGGCTCAGGGCCGGGCTCAGTTCCGAGGATTACCTACTGGCGGTCGCCAGTAGGTAGTTATAGTTAGGACCACGTTTCCATAGGAAATCCTCAACATTCTATTTTGAATAACTTTGGCGCCGGTTGACGAATCCTCGCAAATTTTTCAAAATAGGTGGGGCGCTACGCTCCGCTCCTACCCTGAAAGTCTCGGGGGGATTCGTCAAGCGGGGGCTGAGATAAAAGGGGGGTCCCAAAACGCGTTTTTCCCATGCATTTTTCCATAGGACCTTTAGACACAGCTACAGCCCGAACGGCTGAACAGAATTACTTGAAATTTGGCAGAGAGGTAGTCCTCAGGTCAAGGAAGTGCCTTTTGTTGGTTTGGTGTAAATCTGTTCAGTAGATTCTGAGAAAATAGCCTTTAAATCAATATATATATCTGAGCCAGCTTACGGTGCGCTTACGGTACGCTTACCGTACGCGTACGGTGACGTGCGCGAGCGCGATTCTGATTGGCTGTTACATCTAAGTAAACATTCGAATCGGTCGAAACCAGGAAGCGGCGGCCGCCATTTTCTCTCTCGCACTGTGAGGGAGGGGCTGTAAACAAAGGCAAAAAACATATAAAGGGGCTGTTTAGACAGCGCCCATGCACATAGCCATGTTAGTTGAGTCCTCAAAGATCCCCCAAGGCCAAAAACGGTAAATTTTTATTTTTTGAAAATTTCGCCGATTACGCTTACCGTACGCGTACCGTGCGCTTACGCTAAAAAATATTTAAAAAAAAAAAAACACACTCTCTGTGCATGGCATATTATTGTCATCACTTACAAATTACATTTAACAGATTACCTATCACAAGGAAGCGCATAATATGTCCTCCATGTGCGCACGGTGCGTAACGTGCCCACCTTGCGTGTACGGCACTAACTGCGTAAAGTGGGCGCGCGGTGCGCAAAGCGCACCGCGTGCTCACTGTGCACGCACGGTGCGCGAAGCGCACCGTGCGCGCACGGAACGAACTGCGTTAAGTGGGTGCGCACGCCACGAATGGCGTAAAGTAACTTAGCATTTAAAAAACTGTACAAATTCACTGAAAAAACCATAGGTTTCACACACGTTATAGTTAGGAATTAGCATTTAAAAAACCTTGCTAATTCACTGAAAAAACCATAGGTTTCACACATGTTATAGTTAGCTGGAAATTTTACTGATAAAAAACCAATGAAATTCCCCCGTTATAGTTACTGTAGGCAACTATAACTCACGCGACCGTAATCCTCTGCTGATGACATATGTGTCTTTATGAAAAAAAAAAATTTGTAATATATGTATAGCTAAAATTTAATGGCAGAAGACATGGGCAAATAAGTGTCTAAATACAGTATTAGCATCAGCAGAGGATTGCGGTCGCGTGAGTTATAGTTGCCTACAGTAACTATAACGGGGGAATTTCATTGGTTTTTTATCAGTAAAATTTCCAGCTAACTATAACATGTGTGAAACCTATGGTTTTTTCAGTGAATATAAATAAAGGTGCAACCACCGCTGATGGCAGATTGCACATTCCCAGTAACTAGTGTCCAGTGTGGTGTCCTTTTGCTGCCGCGGGGTTAGGCCCCAATGGTGTGCACGCCTATAGCTAGTAACCCCCTACAACGGCGACGAGAGGGTTGAACCTACTGCGTAAGCCATACGGCAGTGTTGCGAAAAAAATGAATATGCAGTAGATGAATTGCAGACTCACTGTTGCGGATTGTGATCAGAGCTGGACTGGCAGTAGTGGGCACCAGGCGTTTCCCATGCAGAGCCACTACGGGTGGGGGGACGGTTTTAGGCCCCTGAGAGGGTGTTTTTGTTCTGGGGCCCGGCAATATTGCCCCCTGTAACAAAATCAGCCAAAACCGGCCCTTGCAAACAGCTCAGCATCAGCCCCCCTGACCCCCAGGGGGTCCGGCTGACCTGTTTGCCAAGGCCAATTTCGGTTCCCAGTCTGGCCCTGATTGTGATACGGATCAAATGTCGGAGAGAGGCTGACATCTTGACTCCTGAAGGTGAAGTGCCCAGGAGGTGCATGCCAGGCTGCTGAGGAGCCTGTGATTGGCAGGATGAAGCAACCGGCAGCGGCTGCACCTGTAGGCTGCATCCGACGGGAGATGGCCCAGCTGGCTGCGAGTGCGGTGTCCGTGAGTGAATCTTGCAGACTAGCTGAGGCCTGGCTCCTGACTGCTCCATGTGGGCATGGTTGCAGGCCAGTGAGGGAATAAGCAGCACAAGGCCTGCGTAAAGGGGAAAAGCGTGCCCAGAACAAAAAAAATAAGTACCAAAATCGGAAACCTGTTTCAGTCGGTGAAGTGAGACTCCCCCTGGTGGCTGAAGGCAGCACTGCAGTATTGTCCTCGTAGGAAGAGGGGAAAACCATACAAGAAGTACTGACATCGGAAACCTGTTCCAGCTTGTGAGGTGAAGCTCCCCATAGTGGTTGAAAGTGGCACCGCAGTGTTGTCCTCATAGGAAGCGGGCACAACTATTCAAGAAAACTAATAAAATAATAATTGTAATAAGAAAGAGAACAAGGAGAAACAAGTCACGAAGGGGCAATACTGCATGCACCCTATTGTTAGGAGAGTGTGTGAGGGAATGGAGTTAAAGAAGACTGAGGTGCAGGGCAATCTGCAGGGAAATCTCCCATCAAGTGGAGCAGGGAGCAGTTGCTAAGTAGTTCCACGGCGGAGAGAGACACCATGTCCGTGCAAGCCCCTGAGGAGTCAGAGCATTTTTCACATTCTACAATTGCAGCACTACCCCCATTCAATCAATTGGCAGATTCAGCCTTGGCAGTGCCAAGATGGCAGAAGTGGATTGGACGGCTAGAAAACTACTTTCTCGCTGCCCATGAGACTGATGGCATTGTTACACATGAGAAGAGATGAATTGTATGAGCTCTTTCACGATTTACCCAACACCGGTGATGTGCGCGACTATGATTCAGCAGTAAAAGCCCTCAACAGGCATTTCGACCCGAATTAAATCCACATTACAAATATTTCAAATTAGGACAAGCACAGCAGCAAGAGGGGGAGTCAGCCGAAATGTTCATTGCTAGATTACCCAAATTGGCAAGCTCCTGTACAGGAATATGAAATCAGAGCACAGCTGAACCAGGGTTGTAGGTCGTCGGAACTGCGGAAAATAATATTACAACACCTGCTATCATACTGATACTGGGCAGTTCCCTCGCGCTAGCTGATGCACGAGACAGAGAAAAGGAATCTGCATTGGCACGGACAACTACTTTGTCACAACATACAGGCACAGCTGCTATCAAAGAGGAAAGGGTGGGGGCTGTCAGGAAGGGGACAGGAAAAGGACGAGGTAATACCAGTGCACACCCTGCCGTGAAAGCGTGCAGCAATTGCGGAATGGAGAATCACCCGCCATGGGGGTGCCCAGCCATTGGTAGACCCTATCTGAAGTGTAGGGAACTAGGACATTTTCAGGAAAGTGTGTCAGAGTACCATTCGGACAGCCAACACAGTTGGAAAGACCAAATGTTTGGTCGTGTCAAACAGATTGGTAGGGTGTGGAAACACTGAATCACAGAGAAGTCTTATGCCAGCAAATGCACCTCTTGGAAGAGGAGGTGGAAGAAGGAGAGATCTTCACCATCTTGTTCATAGGACAGACAAATCAGAAAAAAAGCCCTCCGCCTATGTGTCTAATACAGATTGGAGGGAATCAAATAACAGCACTTATAGACACTGGGACATCTGTAAATGTCCTAGATGCTGAGCATTATCTACCATTACAATCATTGACCAAAACTGATGTCCACCAAAGCTGAGATATTCACTTAGGGGGGTGATACATCTATTCCTTTACAAGGATTCATCGAAGTCGAAGTGACACATGGGAACATAAAATCTCAGACTGAATTACACGTCACCCACGACAGATCAGGAACACTACTGGAATGTCACATGTCTGAGGACCTGGGATTTGTAATGTTTGCATGACAAGTACACCAATCGCATGCTGACAAAATCATGGTGGAATTTGCCAAGGTTTTTAAAGGGCTCGGTTGCCTAAAAGGCATCAAGGTCAAATTGCACATTGACCATTCGGTCAAGCCTGTAGCTCTACAACAAAGGTGAGTACCTTTTCATTTGCAACCTCATGTGGACACCAAGTTGGAGAATCTGGAAAAAGTGGGGTGATTGAAAAAGTGTCGGGACCCACACCGTGGGTGTCTTTGTTGGTGATCGCTCCCATACCCAAGCAGCCGGGAGCAATAAGGCTGTGTGTGAATATGCGGTTACCAAAGGATGCAAAACGCAGAGAGAGGCATATCACACCTACCTACGATGAAATTGTCACTGACATCAATGGGGTGAGATAGTTCTCAAAGGTAGACCTTAACTCTGGATACAACCAGCTAATGTTGGATGAATCAAGTCGCAACATTTTCAACGCATGTAGGGTTGATACGATTCACGCGGCTTAATTTTGGAATATTGTCGGCAGCAGAGGTATTCCAAGATGCCATCAGAGAAGCCCTATCAGGACTAGTAAGAGTTATATATGTCAGTGACAATGTTTTGATATTCTCCCAGATGCTGGAGGAACACCATGTGCGCTTAAGGGCAACCATGCAGAGACTTGTAGACCAAGGGCGAACTTTACACAGGGACAAGTGTGCCTTCTACACCAATGAGGTGGAGTTCTTTGAATACAAATTCTCCAAGGAGAGCCTACAAGTGGATCCAGTGAAATTTGAGGCCATAAGGGCAGCTGACATTCCCCACAACCTGACAAAGATGCACAGTTTTTTGGAGATGGCGAATTATTGTGGAAGATTTATTTCTCATCTGGCACGCATTTCTGAGGCCTTGAGGGCTCTCATGAAAAAGTACGCCCGATGGCAATGGTCAGCGTCGCAAGCATTTCAGGAGGTGAAGGAGCACTACTAAAGGGAGCCAGAGTGGCATACTTTAGTCCCGGGAGCCCCACAGAGCTAATAGTAGGCTCCAGTCCCGGTGGACAATGTATGGTCCTTCTGCAGCAAGACCTTAAAATAGAATGGGTGCCAATTGCTTATGCAAGCAAGGTGTTATCAGCCCAGAGACCAGATATGCGCAAATTGAAATAGAGGCACTAGCCATCAGGCGTGCTTGCCAATACTTAAACATATACCTCTTTGGGCACAAATTCTGAGTGATCATGGATCACAAGCTGCTGGTGCCGCTGTTTGGAGGAACAGCAAGGAATGGGCCACCATCAATTGAATGGTGGGCAGTACAACTCCAGCAATATGATTTTGAGGCGGTCTACCATCCAGGAATCAATGACCCGGTGAACTACCTGTCATGCCGCCCCATGTCACCCCATGACAGTGGACCCCAGGAATCAGCAAGAAGTCGATAGAGGGGTATCAGAGTTTGTGAAGCTGATTACGGAGTTAGCATGTCCAAGAGCACTGTCTCTAGCAGAGATAGTGGAAGCTACCTGGGTTAGAGCATGATTAGGTGATGAGTCCTGTGTTTCAAAAAAATCATAACTTCCATAGGTCTAAAGCAAGGGTGCATTTTTGCTCTATTGATTTTCAATCTACTTTCATCAGACCTAACGCAAGCCATGAATGAAGTGAATGCCTATCCACCAAAATTAGTCAGTATCCACATATCAAACTTATTATATGCAGATGATGTTATCCTATTAAGTCCTATTAAGTCAAACTAAGGTGGGGTTCCAAAGGCTGATAAAGAGGACATCAAGTCATTCCCAAGCAAATGGCATGGTTATAAATGACAACAAGAAAAAATAATGGAAGTCAACAAACACCCAGGTACAGAGAATAAGCACAAATGGTACCTCGAAAATTTGCAGCTAGAGCAAGTTAGATCTGATAATACCTCGGAGTTCTTTTCGATGATAAAGGATCATTCAATCTACACAAGGCTGATATGCAAAGGAAAGCGAACACTCTATTGACAGCTTTTAGAACTTTGCAGAAGTCCTTAGGGGGAACCAAGTTACCTCCCGTTTGTAAAAGTAATATCAGCAACATTATTACCAACACTAACATATGGCAGTGAAGCTCTGTGCGGGAAAGACTCTACAACTATTAATAATGCTGTGACTAAAACCTTTGAATCACTTTTTAGCCTTCCACATAATGTAATGCCTGCCCAAATTAGATTAGAATTTGGGCTAACTGATCAGTTCATTGCAAAGAAAGGCCTATTCATAAAAGTGTGGAAAAGAAAAAAACTGATAATTCCAATCAAATGTCCAATTTCAAACAAATCGGAAATCTCAATTTTGTAAATATTTATACGCTGCCTTGAGATCTGGGACATGCCTATAACTATAGAATTGTTTAAAAAAAACTATTAATAAAATACCAAATCACCTATTGTTGTATAATGATAAAGATACTCTTGCAAAAAGAACACATGCATGGTCACTAATAAAGGGGTATACATTAATGAAAGTTCATCATATTTAAAAAAAAACCTTGGTATTTGAAGCTAAAAATCATTTTGTTAACAGGTCGGGTAAAGCAATGGCTTCGAACAACTGAACCGATGCCTTGCCGTTTCTGTAAAAATGGGAGAAGAGAATATTATCCATTTGCTTTGCAGATGCCCACATTTTAAGGAAGAAACAAAAACTGCACTGAAGTGGCATTTTAACACCTGAGGAATACTGACTTGTAGACAATCACTTATATTATGTCTACAATCAAATGACAGAGCTTTGAAGTTGTTTTTCACAAAGTTCATATTAATGATAAGAAAGAAATTAGATCTATTAGACTGATCAGAAAGGATTGCATAGGTTATTAATAAATAATGAATCTGTATCACGAGGTTTGAGTTATTAGTTGCCGCTATATTTTATAATATGGATGATTAATTTAATAATGAATGTTTTTATCCTAAAGTTAAATTTTTATCACTAAATGTATTGCTATAATATGAATTTTTGTACTTTTATAATATTGAAAGATTTTAAATAATCAAACAATAAAATACTCATACCAAGGAAGATGAATGTCTATGTGGGGTGAAAGAGGCGCTGGGGGAACACCACTGGAAGACGTTTCGTGACGGAGTAGGGAGGTTGACTGATGAGGAAAGAGAGGCTAGAACAAGCCTCTGGAAGTGCAGGGATGAGCTCAGTGAGAGTGTGGAAGGACTGGTGTTGCGCAGCCAACACATTGTAATAAACAAGAGTCTATGGAGGAGAGTTGGCTCTCCAGGTTCATCAGGGCTTGGTCAAAACTAAAACAAGATTAAGGGCCAAGGTGTGGTTTCCCGGGGTGGACCGAATGAATGAAGAGCTGGTTAGGGGGTATCATTCATGTCTAATCACTGGAGGAGAACACCCAATCAGGCCGATAATCACCGAAACTCCCTGCACTCAAACATGGTCATCTATAAGTATGGGTTTCGGGAGATTCCCAGATGGGTGCCCAAAGCTCGTCATGATTGACAGTCCCTCCAAATTTTCAGCTGTGGAAATAGTTTGATCAACTCCTTTGAGAGTGTCAAGCAAGTGATGGATATGATCTTTGCCATGCTAGGGCTGCCAGACGAAATCAGAACGGATATTGGTCCGCAGTTTCATCGCCAGGAAATTAAAGACTATCTTCATCACCTAAATATTAGACACTAGTGAGTTACCCCCCAGTGGCCTCAAGCTAATGGGGAGATCAAAAGAATCATGTGAACTCTAAATAAAGCACTCAGGATTGGAGTTGATGAAGGGGTAGAGATGGAAGGGTGTCTTTATCAATTTCTGAGGGCCTATAGACAAAGACCACACAGTACCACTGGGTGTTCACCTTGTGAGCTGATCATGAAAAGGCCTGTAAGAGACCTAGTTCCAGTGAGTGATAAGTGAACATTTGGAGTATAAGAGGGTGTGGCTGCACAGGGGAATAGAAAAAGAAACAATGACGGGGCCAGCCAGAAGAGGAGTGCTTGTGAGGTAGAGATCCGTCCAGGAGACTGACTGGTAGTCAAGGACAGGCATCCAAGAGGGAAATTTAGAACACTATTGAGAGGGAACCACAGGAAGTGATGGAAGTGAAAGGCACCATGATCACCATCAAAAGCAGTTCCTATCAAGAAATGTGTCCTGGTTCAAGAACATCACATCGCCTCAAAACCCTAGATGCGACACTGGTGAACTGATACATCCAATGGAACCAAGTCTGGAGGAAAAAGAAATGGGGATACCCAGTCAGGGATAAGAAGGGGTGAATGTTGAACTTACTGAGAGATCTTAAGACAGCTTTTCCAGCCCAGAGAGGATATCCTTTTCAGTTACGATAAACTCCCCGGCCTAGCTAAAGGCTGAAAGAATTTGTTTACTGAGAAATGAAGAACTTACTAAAACTTACATTTGACACATCGTGCATTATTGTTGTGTTTGTTGTTTCAGATATTGAAGGTTATGAGGGATGTTGTGAGCCATCCAGCTAGTACGATACAATGTCACACTTTGCAGCCCGGGCTGGGCTTGGTCTCCAGAATATAAATAAACGTGTAACCACTGCTTGTGGCAGATTGCACATACCCAGTAACTGGTGTCCAGTGTGGTGTCCTTTGCTTCCGCGGAGTTAGGCCCCAAGGGTGTGTGCACCTATAGCCAGTAACAGTTTGTATAACGCAATCAATAATCATTGCTGAATCTAGGTATGCAACAAGAGGAGAGGGCACTTCACTGCAAACCTTAATGCTTTGTTCCTAAAACTGCCAAGTGTGATTTAACTCAGGATGTTGCTAAGGCAAATTTAATTAATTGCAAAGTACTTTATTAAATAATAATGAATAGAAGTTAAAAAATGTATTGCGTTTAATAAACGATTTGTAGCAGGTAACCACACTTAGAACCTATTGGCCTTTAATCTAGAAATAGTACGGATTCTAAAGTTGACATGACTAAAGATGCCGTGTTTTAACAAATAGGACCATTAATATTGAAATGCTTGATTTTCACTTTAAACAACAATTGTGCGCGTTGTTTTTCTGCTATTTATTGCAGACGTTGCAATTTCGGTAATAACTGTTTTTTAGAAAACAAGAAAGGTAGGCTGCAACATTTAGGGGCACAATGTTAAAGGCGATTGTACTCTGGTCAGAACATGGGGAATAGGCCTGTTCTCAGGAGTGTGCTGAAGTCTACTTGGGCAACATGAAGAAGAGAGAATATCAATGATGCAAATAGAAAAGGTGTGTTTATATTAGTGCATGTTCCTAGACTTGTTAGGACAGTCTTTCACCTACTGTCTGGAATAGAAAAAGAAACAATGACGGGGCCAGCCAGAAGAGGAGTGCTTGTGAGGTAGAGATCCGTCCAGGAGACTGACTGGTAGTCAAGGACAGGCATCCAAGAGGGAAATTTAGAACACTATTGAGAGGGAACCACAGGAAGTGATGGAAGTGAAAGGCACCATGATCACCATCAAAAGCAGTTCCTATCAAGAAATGTGTCCTGGTTCAAGAACATCACATCGCCTCAAAACCCTCGATGCGACACTGGTGAACTGATACATCCAATGGAACAAAGTCTGGAGGGAAAAGAAATGGGGATACCCAGTCAGGGATAAGAAGGGGTGAATGTTGAACTTACTGAGAGATCTTAAGACAGCTTTTCCAGCCCAGAGAGGATATCCTTTTCAGTTATGATAAACTCCCCGGCCTAGCTAAAGGCTGAAAGAATTTGTTTACTGAGAAATGAAGAACTTACTAAAACTTACATTTGACACATCGTGCATTATTGTTGTGTTTGTTGTTTCAGATATTGAAGGTTATGAGGGATGTTGTGAGCCATCCAGCTAGTACGATACAATGTCACACTTTGCAGCCCGGGCTGGGCTTGGTCTCCAGAATATTAATAAACGTGTAACCACTGCTTGTGGCAGATTGCACATACCCAGTAACAGGTGTCCAGTGTGGTGTCCTTTGCTTCCGCGGAGTTAGGCCCCAAGGGTGTGTGCACCTATAGCCAGTAACAGTTTGTATAACGCAATCAATAATCATTGCTGAATCTAGGTATGCAACAAGAGGAGAGGGCACTTCACTGCAAACCTTAATGCTTTGTTCCTAAAACTGCCAAGTGTGATTTAACTCAGGATGTTGCTAAGGCAAATTTAATTAATTGCAAAGTACTTTATTAAATAATAATGAATAGAAGTTAAAAAATGTATTGCGTTTAATAAACGATTTGTAGCAGGTAACCACACTTAGAACCTATTGGCCTTTAATCTAGAAATAGTACGGATTCTAAAGTTGACATGACTAAAGATGCCGTGTTTTAACGAATAGGACCATTAATATTGAAATGCTTGATTTTCACTTTAAACAACAATTGTGCACGTTGTTTTTCTGCTATTTATTGCAGACGTTGCAATTTCGGTAATAACTGTTTTTTAGAAAACAAGAAAGGTAGGCTGCAACATTTAGGGGCACAATGTTAAAGGCGTTTGTACTCTGGTCAGAACATGGGGAATAGGCCTGTTCTCAGGAGTGTGCTGAAGTCTACTTGGGCAACATGAAGAAGAGAGAATATCAATGATGCAAATAGAAAAGGTGTGTTTATATTAGTGCATGTTCCTAGACTTGTTAGGACAGTCTTTCACCTACTGTCTGAGGGATGACTCTGTATTGAGTTTCTTGGACATCTTAGTCTATTTCTTGATCTGCTGTTATTTGATCTCAGAATACTTTCCAGCTTATTCTGATAAGTCTTTATGGTTTTTGCTTCTCTCATCAGAACTCTTTATGGGCATCTGAAGTGACACCTTTAATATTTTCTTGCATTGATCTTGACTTATCTTAGAATAGGGAAGTTCTTAGTGGAGCACACTTGTTACATTTATTGTATGCATGCTTAATTTTGATTTACTGAATTGAATCACCTTATTACTAAATACTGATAGATTAATTTTGTTAACCTCTGGTGATGAAATTTGGAGAACAATACTTGAGTAAAAGAATGAATAACAAAAAGATTTAAAAAATGAAACCCTCAAACTCAACATAACTCTCTTTATTGACTGAACTAAAATAATGATAATTGATAACGATTTATGTTGACATTTAATTTTAAATTCTCTGCTGACAACAAAGATCCATCAACTTTTTATGCACGGTTCTTGGTGATGGTTAATTGATGAGAGGAACCCCGTGCTCAAGCAGTTAGTAGCAGAGTGAAGGTTCAGAGTGAGGATAATGTCACAAGAAAAGAATTGTAATAATTAGCCTTAGTTTCGAAATAAATGCCCATGTCCTTAAGCACAAAGCCCAAACTTGAAGATTGACAGAGTTTTGGTTTCAAAGGTGGTTGCAGTGGTTATGGTGTGAGTATCAATAAGGTCATGCATCACTATTGGCTTATTGTTGTGTTTAAGAATAAATGCTGTGTAAGCGCTAAATGTTGAGAAGTTGAATTGGTTATCAGAATTAAGCTAGTCTAAGATCCAAGGATGAATAACTAAACAGTTGAAGTTGTGTTGATATTTTTCTGCTAAGATTTGTGGTGAAGACATGTGAGGTAGCAGCGAACTGTACAATTGAAATAGGGACTATAATGTTGTTGTGAGGCTCATTGTGCAAAAGAGAAAGCTTTATCAGTTCGAGTGGTTTTCGCTGGTCGAGATTTCATTTGTGCTTGTGTTGGTAAATGTAGTGAACCAGAGGGTGATAAAACATTATTTTTGATTGATTCTTGAATGATTGAATGATTGAAGTACTTTGGTTTTCTTTAGTGGAACAGCCAAAGTTATTTGTTTATTACGCCTGTTTCGAGTTGTTAAATTTGTGTGCTGGGAAATTATAAAAGAGGCAGAACTGCTGCGAGGAGCGAGAAAATACATCACAGTGTGTTGCACTGATATTCGTTGGTTGGTGTACTGTCATGCTATTATTGGTGAATGATGACACAGAGTGCTGCGCTGGTATTTTAACACTGAAGGAGCTGGGCAACAGGGTTCATCCCAACATCGTAGAATTCACAGATGTTCAGTCATTGAGAGAAGGAAGGACGATTGTCTTTACAACACCTATTGCACAGAGAAAGGACAGTTAGAGAATAGGATTTTTCCCCTGGAGTTTGGAGAGGCTTTGGAGAATAAGAGAGTGGAGAGTGGAGAGAGACTACCAGCTAGTCAAGAAAAGGCATGGCCTATAGATGTGCCAAAGTTAAATGTAGAATTAGAAGAAATTATTAGTGTTTGCCTAGACATTTCACAACTGGATCAATATCAGGAAAATTAAGTGATGTATTTGAGTAAAGAAATCACAAGGCATGTAGCTGCAACACGTGACAGATTAACTGAATTGGCAGGAAAATATCAAGTGATTCTTTCAGGGAGTGTTCAATTGCAGAGAAGTTTTATGGCAAAATTAGATAATGAAGATAATGTAACAATGCGATTTTAAGGGATGACGTTACACATGGTGGAATTTGTAAAATGCATCCACAAATGGATTGATTCTGATTGATTAGAGAGGGGATCTTGCACCACTTTCTAAAGTTTTGTGCACAGATTTTGATACTTTCTTTGACATTGTAGTACCAAGTGATTTGTGGGTTGAGTGTAGAATAGCTGTACAAAGGCCACATTCTGAAACTTCTAGAGATGCACAATACTCATGAGGTGTTTCACTTTTTGAATGGAGAGTTTCCAGCAAGAGATATTGATTGGCTGAAAATCAATACAACTACTCAGAAGGCAAAGGAATAAGTGCATGCTTATTATGAATGACTGTTACTGGTGTATAGACAACACAGTGGACATGAAAATCCTGAGAAAAGTGATGTTGGGAGTTTTGTGTCACAGCTTGTTCTTGGGTTGCCACCAGAGAGCAATATAAATATAGAACAAAATATGATTTGTTGGCAGACAAAACCATTAGACGAGAACCTAGGGTATACAAAATACTGCAGGGATCAGCAAGAAATGAAGCAGGAAAGACTGAAGCAGAAATGTATGCTTGCACAGAGAAAGTTTGCAGAGAAATGATTTCAGAATCAGTAATTTGGAGGAAATGTTAGTTGAATGGTTTTCCAGCTGGCAGTCAGACAGCCCAAGGAGCAGTTGCTGTTTCAAAGGGAGAGGTAGAGGTGCTCTGATAGTTCCAAATTCTGGAATAGACAGTGCAATGTTGAATTAGTCGACTCCTTGTCATTATAACAACAAAATTGGGCACTGGAAGGAGTGTAGACAGAAAACTAATAGAGGAAGTAAATTAAATGCAGATGCATAATATTCCAGTTCGAGTGCCAGCACAGTGAATACAAATGTCAGTACAGTCGCAAGTTCCGATGATGCAGGTTCCACAAGTCCCAATAGCCCCACAGAACATGGGAAGTCCTGGATTTATGTGCATCAAATACCTAGAGCAAATCCAAGCCCATTTCAAAACCAAAATCCATTCCAACAGTTCTATTATGTTGGAAATCAAAAATCTTGATTCTGACAATCCCCAACGAAGGTATCTGAGAGGAAAGAAGATTGCGTAGTTGACGCAGCCTTAGAGGTAGACCAAGTGGATCATCTGTAGAAGGAGAAGTTATTGGCCACCAATAGGCATTTCATAGTCACACCCGAGCTTTCCGATCCATTAAAACAGTGTAATTTCCAGACGTACCTCTCTCAGTAAAGAAGATACAAGCTGTAGGAATTGCAAATTAACAAATAAGAAATGCTGTTTAAGAGAAAGTACCTGAAAAAATGGGCTCTTTTAAATAAAATCATCAATTTGTAATATGTGATTCTAGTCCTGCAAATCTGTTAGGAAGAGATCTTTTGTGCAAACGAAATTGTACTATTTACTGCACACTGGAAGGTGTTGAACTCCAAACACACCCTCTGCAGTGCACCTCTTACATCTAAGAACTGCACGGCTTTCCCATAACAAACACATCTTTAGAGGAAAAAGCTACTCCCCACACAAAACAACAGCCACTAATGAATGCTGTGAAAACATTGCTAACTTCTTCACTGATAAGGTAGAAAAATTAAGCAATCCATCATCCAAGTCACAAATTTGACATCCCTCCCTACCTTCACCACTCACTCACATCCCACCACGTTAGCCCTCTCTCTAGACTTAAAAGATTACCTAAAAGCCCTAAGAATAAATATTGCTAACTATGATCTACTTCAACTGAAAAACAATGCTAATTGGTCTGACTTCAAACCTATGACAGAAAGGGAAGTCTTCAATATAAATGTGAACTTGAAGCCCACATCCCAAACTCCTGATCCCCTCCCATCCACAATAGTACAAAACCTCAACCATTTCATCAACCTGTTCTGGACAAAAATCCTCAACACATCTCTGTCCTCAGGCCGTGTGCCTGACTCCCTCCAACTAGGCCAAATCACAATCATACTCAAAAAAACTAGGGCGGACCCCAATGACCTCACCAACCTCCAGTTCCCAGCCAAAACAATCGAGAAGTGGGTCCTACCACAACTCAACCAACATATAAATGAATTCAACCTCCATGACACCTACCAAATAAGGTTCAGGAAAGGCAGTAGCACAGAAACTGCTATGCTCAATATCTCGGATGACATTCACAGATCATTAGATGAAGCTGATGCATGCCTCCTTATCCTACTTTACTTATCTGTGGCTTTTGATACAGTAAACCACCTAGCTTTACTCAAGAACCACACTGGTATCAATAGCACAATCCTAACATGGTCACATCTTACCTGCATTATTGCTCGCAACAAAAAAACATCAACTGCCTCTCGAAACCTACTCTAGTTCCACATGGAGTACCCCAAGGCTCAATTCTCTCCCCATTCCTTTTCAACATCTTCAAGGAACATTTTACTATTATCCTTACGCAAGAAGGTGTCAAATATCATCTATATGCCAATGACACCCAACTCTTCTACAAAATTAAATCACCCTGTGACATCCTACATCTGAACACCACACTAATCAAGATACAAACCTGGCTTAACACCAACCACTTAAAGTTGAACCCCAACAAAACGGAACTGCTACTTTTCTCCACTAAAAGCAACCCTCTACCAATCCAGGATTGGCACAAGAATTTAGATGCCCTAAATTGTTCTCTCACGCTATACAACTCCGTAAAGTCCTTGGGCACCACCCTGAACAAAAACATGTCAATAAAGGACCACATCAACAAACAAAGAAGCGCTTTACACACTAAAGCATCTCATGAAAATCAAATTGTTCATTCTCCCTGATAATTTTAAGACAGTACTGCAATCTCTGCTCTTATTAAAAATGGATTATGGCAATGCCATCTGCATAGGAACTCTGGAAAATCACCTTGCCCCCTAAGAAAAGTTCTCAACATGGCTACCTGGTTCCTAACAGGTTTTAAACAGTTTGAGCACATCTCACCGGTGCTCAAGAACCTCAATTGTCTTCCAATTGAAGGAAGGTGTATCTACAAGACTGCTTGCATCACCCACAAAGCCCTTCATACACACAACCCCAACTATGTAGATATAAAACATTCGAAAGCAGGAGGAGCCAGAACTCTAAGAAGCTCCAACTCACTCCTTTTCATACCTCCCAAACTGAAAAGGAATCCTCCCAGACACGCTCATTCTCTTGAAATGCACCTAGGATTTGGAACTCACTCCGTAGAGATCTCTGCTGCAACCTCTCCTTTTCTTCTTCAAGCAGGACCTTAAATACTTATTGCTCAAGAAATACTTCAACATGCACACAAACTGAGGTATGTTTCCAAAGCTTACATGCAAACTTTTGCGGTGGTCGATTGTTTCAACTGTCTACTATGTCATTTACTCCATTAACTTATGCTGTTCTGATGTCTGCATATTGTAACTACTTTGACTGCCTAACGATTTTCTTTGTTTGTATATATGTATGTACTTCAATCAAACAATCTTGCATTATATGTGAAGGGCTCTGTCATCTTTGGATCTAGCTAGCACTATATAAAACCTATAAATAAAAAATGAATAAAATGTTGAAAATAAAATGGCCCGACAAGAAACTGCAGTGGGGTTGTACCCACTGAGAACATTTGAAGATTTACCTTCTGCTTTGAAAGATATAGTAAGCCTAGAAGTATGGGATTGTACAGGAAAGGAAATTGGACTGGTTAAAGATGTAAACTTGTCCAAATTACAGAAAAACCAAATGCGATTTCCCAAGAACAGCACCTCATAATTTGACGCCAGAAACAGATGTAGAAAAAACACCAGTGATAGAGATCATACTAAAACAGGACATTCAAAAAGAAATTGGTGGAAGCCCTTGCAAATCATCTATTATGGGTTTACAGAAACCCAGTGGGAAATATCGAATTTTACTGTATCTTCCAAAGATTGATAACATAGTTGTTCCACATTGTCCCAAGATACTGAATCCAGCAACAATATTGTTCCAGATTTGTAGCACTGCAGAATGGTTTACTCTTGTAGATATTTTTCAAGCCTTCATCTTTATTCCATTGCATTAGGACAGCAAGTACTTGTTCACATTTGTGTTTATAGCTAGAGTTTTGGCATGGTACCAAGTCCCACAAGGGTATACAGAGAGCCCATCAATCTATAATCATATCTTGATAAAGAATCTTGAAACTCTGCAGATGCCGAGCAGCTCAGTTCTCGTACAGTATATTGATGACCTACTTGTGGCATTCGATACACAAGATGCTTGCAGACAGGATACAATTCCTTTAATAAACTATTTGGCTGGGAATGGACATACAGCATCTCCAAACATACTGCAATATTGTCAAAAAGAGATCTGGTATTTGGGACACATAATTGAGAAGGTAACAAGAAAGGTGTCACAACAGAGAGTGGAAACAATTTGGACTATGAGCAAACTATACTACTACTAAACTGCGAAAAATCCTAATTTTAAGACTTTCGGTATTCACAGAAGGCATTTAGGAGTCCTAAAGTTAGGACTCCTAACTTCTGTGAATACCGAAATGAGTAAGTGCCTTCTGTGAATACCAAAATGAGTAAGTGCCTTCTGTGAATACCAAAATGGTAGTAAGTTTAGGATTTTGTCTTAAGTTAGTTCTGTGAATCGGGCCCTCTGCTTCCACCTCTTTGAAATGGCCAGATGCATTACCACTGGTTCTGATAAGTCTTTGAAGTACTCCTGACAGGAGAGCAGAATCATCACCTCATTAAATCCTTCTGTGATGCATGCAGAGAATGCCTTTTGTGACTTCAAATGCACTTGTGAACATCACAGATGATATGATACTCGATTTCAGTGGAGGGCCGATTAGCATGGTGCATTCTGTTGGAATTGCCACTGCCAGTCCACATCAGGAGCAGTGCCATGACCTTAGCCTCCAAGACTGGGTTTTGGTGAAGAAGCATGTGCCAAAGTCCTGTATGGAGCCAAGGTGGAAAGGCCCCTAACAAGTCATTCTAATCACAAACACTGCTGTCAAATGTGCTGGGATACCTAATTTGTGCATGCATTGCACACCCAGAGAGTAAGATCTCCAGTAAGATGTCCATATAAAGAAATAGTGTTCATTGAGCGAGCTCAAAGAGCACTGCTGACAGCTCAAATTTAAAAATGAGGAAGGGGTGAAGAATAGCAGACCTCAAACTATTGCAGGCTCCTGACGTATACACTATGAGGAACCTGTTGGAGTTTCACAAAGAAAGATGAATGACCCAGATGAAGGAACAGATGTTAAGGAAGAAGGATGGATTAGGAGAATCGAATGGCCAAGTGATAAAAGACAATTGAGATCAAGTGTGTCAATCAAAGTATACCCCTATAATATTCGAAGGAACAGAATTCAGCAGTATAAGAAACACAGAAGAGTAGCAACAAAGACGAAGGACATGCAACAGAGCAAAAGTACCTTGTCAAAGGTATTGATCAATAGAGTGGGTCCACTATTCGAGAAATGTGGAAAGTGGGTCTAAACAAAGTCCAGATGAATTGAGCACCCAGATGTTTCAAGCCTCCATGACGTGTCACACTGACAAACAGCATTGATTAAAACAAAATTATTTGAAATAAGGATTGCAATTGAGAACTTAATGAACATTACTGCTTGAAATCGAGACTAAAAACAGCTTCAATGACAAGTGAATAATTGTATTAAAGTCAAGAAGTAAAAGAGATTGAAAGAATTAAAAGAACTAATGTAAAAACAAATCAAAAGAATTAAGAAGGATTGCCTATGCCCAAGGTTGCAGTAGAAGTGTAGGGATAACACATTTAGAAGAATGTAGAGTAGGGTCAGAGATGACACACTAAGATGATTGCATATAAGCTGAATGAAATAACTAGGCCTGGGCGAAGCACTACGCTACGCTCGCGTAGTTTGCGAAGTTCGCGCTACTTCGCACTACGCGAACTGCACGTAGCACAGTGCGAACACGCGTAGCGTAGTGTTGCGTAGTGCTGCGGTCATTTTTTGCTTGCTCGCGACCGCGAGCAAGCAAAATGACATCCTGGCGAGACTTTTTCCTTGTTCGCGATCGCGAGCATGGAAAATAAACCTCCCGGCGAGATTCCCAACGCGAGAAGGTCAGGTTTCTCATTGCGAGGGGTCGCGTATGCTCGCGACCGCTCGCGATGAGAAACTACCAGTTCGCGTTGAGAAAGCTGCAGCTCGAGTAAAAATCTACTCAAGCAGCAGAAAACTACAGCTCGCACTGTGCAAGATGCCATTTTCAATGATTGCACAGTGCCGGTTGCTTGTCCGCACTGTGCAATCATTGAAAACAACATCTTGCACAGTGCGAACATGTCACTTCGCAGTTCGCGAAGTGCTACGCGTAGCTCGCGTAGTGCGAACTTCACTTTGCGTAGCTTCGCGAAGTGCTACTTCGCGAACTACGCCCACCCTTAGAAATAACTGCAAGTTAACTTTAGAAAAAAGCAAAGGTTTTGCGCTTTGCAAAAATAGACATTAATACACAGAATTGAACCTGCCTGCTGCTATATTCTACTAAAAGGTCTGGCTGTAGACAAACATGTGGTTCTTTACCAAAGCTAGATGTAGGATCATTTTAGGTGTCACTTTGACAGTTGTGCTAATAGCAATCATAACTTTGTTACTTGGATTTAATTTTACACCATAGATAGAGATGCCTGTATCTACACCTGAAACTACAACATTGGCACACACAATATGTGAAAGAAAATTTAAAGCTTATTTTCAGATTATTTAACCCCTTCAGCGCGGCGCGGATTTCCGCGCCGTGCTGAAGGTTGCGGGCGGGGCCGTGACGGAGCGGTTCCGTCATGCGCACAGCGCGACCGTCGCGCATGACGGAACCGCTCCGTCACAAGCATCGAAGGGGTTAAATGAAGAATTTTCAACTAACGTTTCTTTTAAATGAGTTCAAGAATACATACATATTTTAGATGCTACAGCTATGCTCATTTACCTTCTTCGGCCACAGACAAAGTGACTTATCATCACATCCTGCTGTCATATGCAATTACATGTGGCATACTGCTTAGCTTTATAGACAGGAACGTTTGAATAATATCTGTCTAATTATGACATGTTTCTTTCAAATGTAATTTATTTTCGAATATGTATCATGTAAATGGTATAGATGCTTTAACTATGACAGCATTTATTAGACATACACAAGGTGTTTATGATGGGACATAGTTTATAGGAGACAGTTCTGGAGCAGTCATACCACCTGTAGAAGTAGTTTGTGCAATTATGAAAAGATTAGTAAGCTGTCAATTGTAGTGGATAAATTAGCAATAAGTATATATGGTGCTTTGCTGGCTCTTAAGACAGAATTAGAGGCTATTAGATCAATAGTTTTACAAGATCGATTAGCCTTAGACATTTTACTTGCAGAAAAAGACAGAGTTTGCAGGATGCTGAAAGCTAAGAATTGCTGTTCATACACACCAGATAAGAGTGTTAAATATAGAAAAATTTGTAAATCAATATTTCTTGCCTGAAAAATGAACAACAATCATTTGAAACTGCTGGTATATTAGAACATTTTGGCAAAGGAGGTTCTGCTATTGGTAACTGGTTTTCAATAGTAGGAGGGGGACTTTTTAGAGTCATTTTTGATCCTGGACTTCTTATAAGTGTTTGCTTGATTGCTTTATACGCTGCAGACAAAATAGATGCTGTCTAAATAGAAGAAAGAATAGAGAAAGAAATAGAGAATTTAGGAGATAATTAGAAAAGAATGAGAATAGGCAATACTAGAAACTGGGAGAACTTGGAAAACACAACAGTGAAAAAGGGAGGGTTAACAGAGAGTTTGAGTGTACTTTAATGATTCATTTTTTAAAGATTATGGTGGATTTTCAACCATTAGACAGGGGAACTGCTAACAAAATGTTATTATTTACAAAATTATTTATTAAATAATAATGTGCAGAAGTTAGATTTAAATATGAAGTTTATTTAATTCTAAATGTATATTAGGTAAATACACATAAAACCTATAGGCCTGTATTCTAGAAATAGTATGAATTCTAAAGTTGACATGACTGAAGATGCTATGTTTTAACAATGTGCAGGCCCATTAATATTGATAGATTTATTTTTCATTTAAACAACAGTTGTGCAAGTTGTTTTTCTTCTCTTTGGTGCAGGCCTTGCAATTTTGGAAGCTACTGTTTATTAAATAATGAATAGACATTTGTTGTGTTGGACAACTGATAGTGAGGTTCACAGTGCAAAAGATGTAGACGATAGGGAGGATGATTCATAAGAAGATGTTCTTTTTTAAACAAGAAAGGATTTTACACAACATTCAAGGAGTCCTGGTTAAAATACAATTTTACACCGATGAGAAGATTGGGTGTAGACCAGTTCCCAGGAGCATGCTGAAATCATATTGGTCAACATGAAAAAAAAAGAATATTAATTTTGCAACATAATAAATGTGTATTTGTATTGGTGCGTGTTTCTAGACTACTTAGGGTAGCCTTCACAGATTAATGCAAGATTCCCAATTGCAACAGTTCATCCTCATCATGCTTATTTTCACATAAAAAAATCATTATAAAAGAACAATCATCATATACAATACAAGATAAAACATCAAATGTGTTATTAATACATACATATAATAATGTTTACAAATTCACAGAGTTACACCAGCATAAGACATCTTTTTAAAAAGTCCCCAACAGAAGAGCACACAATATGATCATATAACAAACAGAGGTAATAACATGGGTAAAAAGTCCAGAATATATATATTAGGTAATAAAAAACTACTCCTAAAAGGCTAATAATCCTTATTAAAAAGGGTAAAATGCATGAATGACTGAGGGACGGTGCCATCACAGGGACACACAAGAGTACAATTTGTATCATACTATCTCAAAGGGAAACATTGACTACATCTGATAGAGTCTCGCCGTAACCTGCTCAAAGTGATCTCACCCAAACATTGTTGACCTGTGATTGATAAGGTTCAGTACCCTGACACGTTCTAAACATTATATAATCTCTCAGAGATCGTTTCTCGAGTTTCTTTGCCTCTTCAGTAGCAGATGCGAATCTCACAAACTCCTTCTTAACCAACCGGCATACCTTTCATTCAGCAAGTAGGGTGATAAAAACAAATCTGGCCTTCCCAGACTGTGTAGCAATGCTCCTAACGTAACTTAGCCATGGGATATTCTGCCCCAAATCACATGCCAGTCAGAGACAACCTCCCTATTGAATTCAGTGTGTGTATTTGTCCACAATACAATAATGATTTCCAGTCTGAAATCATTATTGTATCGTTTTGACATTTATAAATGGCAGAGTGAGCTACTGTAGATGCAACAACAGAATAAGTTGGAATATTTTATGACCTGGGCAGTACTGAATGCCGTTCATTTAAGGGGATTAGTGTACACACTATGTATATTGTAGGAATTGCTGATTTTGATACTCAGCACAACATTGTTCCATTGTCACACTGAAAATTACACCGACTGAAGGGTTGGTTAAGATCTTCATATTCAAGCATTCCTATTCAGGATCCACAATGATCACATGTCCTCTCATACAGCACAGAATACTGATACTCATTTGAAGCTTTGCCCAAAACCTTTTTCGTGGTGTTATGGTAGGAGGAGGAACATAGTAGATGCAAAGCTGGCAAACTCGGTATAGATGTTCTTAATCCACATTCCATCAATATATGTTTAGTCTGTTGTGAGACCCCAGCCGACTAATCTATTGTAAGCAGACTCTGGGCATTTACGACTGGGTGGTGTAGGAAAGTGCCCTTTTTGTATGCTCACCACCCACATCTGGATGCTATGGTTTTAGAACTAAAAGTGCATTGGGACCTGCTAACTAGGCCCCTGTGCCAGTGCTCTTTCCCTAAAACGGTAATGTGTATTGGCAAGACACGTTACCCCCCATTCTAAGTCTCCAGTATATAGTACCAGGGCAAGGATGTTTAAGGGGTCATCAGGGCTGCAGCACTATTTATGCCACCCTGAGTGACCTGAATAAAAGTAAAGTCTGCAGGGCTGCTACTGAAGCCTGCACAAGCAGGCTTCAGTAGCAGCCCTTCTCTTCTCAAGTACAACTCTGCACACATCATGAGTGACAGAGTCACCTAACTTCCTTAAGGTATATAAGTGTGCCGTAAATTAGACCAGCACCAGAAGGTAAGTGGTAGGATTTTTTAACAACAGCATTCATTTGCCTATCTAGCAGGATGGGCAATCAATAACTGTCATCCTCAACTGTCACAGTTAAGCACCACAAGGTTCCAATGAGAGTTCTGCTGGGGAAAAGAGGGGGTGGGAGGGTCAAACCAAAGAAAGGGAAAGGAAAAACTAGTACAGGATACAGCACATCCCCTTCCTAGGAGGGAGCAAAGACAATATTGCAAAGGAAAAGCTAACATAATCACAAAACATAGTCACGGAAAAAAAACAGGAGCAGGAGGAGATGGACTAACCGAGATGATAATTATTATGACATGGAGGTTTAGTACACTGCTCCCTCAGAGAGGTTTTGTCATAGTCACGACCACTAACGTCTTCTCCTTCCTACTCATCAATGTTAGTATTTCACAATTCTGCCCATAGTCCACATTTGGTTGTTGTCAAGTACTACAACATTTTTCATTACCTTGCAAGTCTTCCTGGGAGCTGAAAAGTTTGTAGAACCAGTATAATCCGAATGAGGCAATTTCAACCTCACCTGGTCTCCCACCCCCCAGTTCATTGTTTTTTGGCCCATTCTGCTGTTGGAATTATCAGAATACTTCGGCTGGAAGGCTTTGACTCTTTCTATGACCTTACCATGATCAATTTCAGCAGTGGTATCCCCCAATAGCCACTGGGGACCCACCTTAGTACCTTGATTCCTCCCTTTTAAGGATAAGAAAAGAGAACCCCCTGTAACTGTGTGAGGAGTGACACTGTAAGACAAAATCATTTCATCCAAAGAAACTCAGCCCTCCTGCCTACATTAAGTTGGATGCACTCTTTGATCAATCGGTTGACACGCTCAACCAAACCATTCGCTTTTGAAAGGTATAAAGGAGTTTGAAGATGTCTAATAGAATTTTTTATGGGAAGCTTTCATTTGTGCAGATATAAATTTTACACTATTATCGGTGACAATAGTTTGTGGTATACCTTCACTTTAAATAACGTCATTTAAAAATGTAATCATCATGTTGGTATCAACGTTGTTCACAATTTTGACCACTACCCATTTGGAGTGATAATGCACTAAAGTCAAAACAAACCTTCCCCCTAGACCACTGCAATTCATTGGTTCAATTATGTCCAAATCGACATTATAGCAAGGGGTCACAGGCACATCCACAGCTGATATAGGATTGCATGTAACTCTCTTGCTCGTACCACTGTATGAACAACTCTCACACTCTCCAATGTTCTTCCCAGTGATCACATCCGTGCACGGACACCAATAAATGTGTTGTGCCCTGTTTTTTATTGGACAACAGCCTAGGTGACCCTCATGCGCAAAATTGATGATCTTGTCATACAGTACTTGACGTGGAACCGACCTGCCACCTCTATAAACATTGTTGTCAACAACATAGAGTTCATTGCAAACTTCCCAAAAGATTTTTACTTCCTCATCCCATCCTGAACACTTCTTAGGACATCACATACTAGAGAGGGGAAACCCTAAATGATGTGCGAATGTTTATTCTGTCCCCAGCAAGTGAGCGGAAAGCACCCAGGTAAATTAATGCCCACACCACATTTACTGGGATCTGTATACTATTTCCAGATATGTATGGGTCTGTCTGCTGACAAATCTCTGTATTATATATATATATAGAAACATATCATTATATATATATACATATATGTATAATAGGGTCCTTACCCACAGGTACCACCTTTGGCTTGCTTTATCATTGGACCCTCACTCATGTACCTTATGTGCATGAGTGGGCTTAGCTCGGTTGTAAGCGGAGCTCTTATAAATACGAGTTAAGGGAGTGAAATTGATTTAAAATTACCTCTAGATCCTCTATTGATGGGTTTCAGTCCATAGGGTCTAGGGCAAGATTAAAAATAGTCAGATGACATGTGGATGTAGTGTTCCAGGAAACCTATAAGGTCGACATGTTTCAGCCATATCTCTGCCCATGTAGGGTCAATAGGCTTTCTTCAGGACCTGCTATAACCCTGCATTAATTGTTTACACAATCAATATTTAGTGCAAAGTAAATATTTAAGCATGCACGCAAAAAAACAACCATAGACGTAGGACATTTTCCCGGTATAGTCTTTTATCTGAAAAAAAGAAAGCTATGTATTAATTCAGTACTCTTTATTCTGTGAATTTTTGCGAGTCCAACTTCCATTGAAAGTGCATGGAAAATCATGCTACATATGTGGGAAAAACCACCCCATAACAGAAAGAAAATATCTATATGGTCTAATTTGTTTTAAAAACAATGTGGGTACATATATTCACTCAAACTGTGGGCATGCAGTGTTGAGCGCAATTAAAAAATGTCATTTTAAGAAGGGCTACCTACATGGCTTGTTCAGTCAAAAAACACTGTGGGATACTGTAGGGAGAGACTGTCCTTGTAGTCACACACTGGAAGAGACAGTTGTTGAATATTTGTAAATAGCGTGGCATGTAAAGCTTGTGAGCCACAAGGAAGGGAATGGAGAACGGAGAATAGGGGATATTATATTAGGGTCCCATTTTACACACACAAAACAATAGAAATTCAGCAGTTATAATTAGAGTTATCTCACATAACTGTAAATCTTGCAGTGAGATAACTACAACTCTTGCCCCGCAAATGTTGCACAGATATTATCTTTGAGGCCATAGAAGATGTCATGAGTGATGTAATATGTTGGGTAATTGGCAGTACATGGCAAGGGCACAAGTTATATCACAGATTTGTGTTTGACCATGGCAACTCCATCCTCAAGGGCCGTCACTTAAGTTTAAAGTGAGGGAGGCCATGAGGCAAACTTTCCTGATCATTAAATGGCCCCAGGACCTTATACCCTGGACCTGTCTCACTTGCTGTGTCCCGGGGAGCCCATAACCAGGACACAGCGGTTTCTCTGTTCACACCAGCACGGGCAGGAAACATGTGTTTGTTCCCATCTGGCAGTAGCATTTTCAAATTTCCTGCCAAATGGGAGCAAACACTAAGTCTGCTTCCAGTGGACGGAAGTTTTAAAACTGGTAAATAGCTGCTACCTCTGGGCAAGTTCAATGCAGGCTCCCACTCCATGCAGCCACCTGTCTGGGGACGAGGGGTCCTGGGTCTCCCCCCATGGCCCCCAAAATGTGCATGGCGGGATAGGGTCCCCGAGGCATATTAGGCTCATGGAGGGAGGACCGCATGACCTCGTCCCCTTTTAATATACATACAGCTCTGGGAGATGGCATCCCCAGGGCCTAATGATGCTCAAGAATGGGGTTGTGCAGCTCCCAAGTCCTAATTAGGCTCAGGGATGGGGGTCATGCAGCCCCTCCTTACATTTTAAAATATGGCACAGGTCCGGAGGATGGGTTTCCAGTGGGTCAAATAGGCTTTGGGAAGCGGACGGTGCCCCCCCTTCATTAATTACTCAGTTCTGGGAAATGGGGTCCCCAGGACCTAATAAGGCTCAGGGAGGGGACCGCATGCCCTCTCCTCTTTTTATTTGGATGTGGCCCCGGGGAATGGGGTCCCTGGGGTCTGAAAAGGCTTGCAGAGGGAAGCTGTATGCCCCTTGCCCTGTTTAATTGGGTTTGGCCCTGGGGACTGGGGTCCCCAGAGCCTAAAAAGGCTTGGGTAGACCAGCTGTGTGGCTAACCCATGCCACTTGCAATGAAAGGCCGTGCACAGGGTGGAGTTGGCTGACAGCGGGGGTTAGACTGCCTCTGGGTGGGTTGGCCAGGCCCTTTTGCCAACCCCCTGCTGTGTACCACCAAAGGTCTTACCTGGGGGGTTAGTTTTACATTCATTAATAATATATACTTTTGTGTTAAAAAAACCTAGAAATTCACTGAAAAAACAGCGTTTACTCTATGGTGAGGATTTACTCTTTATCATATTTTTTGCAGACTGTGAAACTCTCATGAGAAATACACCATGGAGTATTAAAGGTATCTTCTAAGAACAGTATGCACTCTATGCAACACTTGTCAAAAAATACACTATTTGCTTAAAAGAACCAGGGTCTGAAGGTGTTCCATATTGTGGTGAAACTTTACAGATAGCCTATCTTCTGAAGCAATAGAATCACATGTAAATAGGTGGGTACTTGGTGCACACAGTCTTCTATGTTATATAGATATTGTCATACTGAGATGATTCTGTCTAGTAACTCAAGCCTGCTTACAACACTCAAGGGAAGATTTATCAAAACATCTTCCAACACAGCACAGCCCCCAGCGAGGCTGTGCTGTGTTGTGAGACAGGCAGGGAGCAGTAGAGCACCATATCTTCAAAGAAATGGCTGTCTCCTCCCCTTTCCCTTGTGCCGGCACTGACTCCAGCTACCTTGCACCATGCACACATATCAGCGCCATCGTGCTAGGGGGTGGGTGTGAGTTTAGCATAGGTTTTGTACAGGAAGGGTATCCTTCCTGTAGAAAATGTCATGCCTAGAGAAGATCCAAAGCTTTTCCCACTTTGTATGCATGCTGCACCAATTCAGATCGCATGAAAAGTTGGAAAAGGAAGGAGAGATTAAAGCGTTTCTCCTTCCTTCCTCCTACTTTAAAAGGGCGCAGTTTTTTCACGCTAAACTCAAGCTACTTTATTTAGTAAATTGGATTTAGCGTGAGAAGCCTTGGGTGGTTGCATGGGAATGCCCTTGGCACGCCCCCCATTGAGCGAAGTATTGTACAGCAGCACCATGCACTGCTTTGCATTACTTTTCTGTTATTTCCAGCGCCCAAACAAGTATAGTTCTGGAAAGTAAATTGGACAAAAAAGATTTTGCACTGATTTGCGTCACTTTTGTGATGCAAACACAGCGTAATATCTTCAAAAATCTCCCCCTAAGTATCTACTGCACAGAATATTTGCCCTGTTGGAAACTTATTCTGCAGAACCAAAAAACGTTTGTGCAACATACTAGACACAAGTTGTTAACTGTCAACGGCACACAGAGGTAGTCTTCAATACAAAGATTTATAACTTGTTCAGTTGCTCTACACCCCTATGATGCACTAAGAGTGAATGCGTTTTCTGAATAGCTACAACCAGTAGCTGGACACAGGCTATACTAAATCAAGTATCATTGCATGATTTCATCAATGATGTCATAAATGATGTCATAGAACATGTCATGAGCAATGCAACATTAGAGGTCGTAAGCAATGCATGACAGGGGCAAAAAATGTTGTTAGCTCAGATAAATAACAGGTGAATTTATGTGTTTTTTTTTAGTTCAAAACATTAATGTTG
Source organism: Triturus cristatus (assembly GCF_964204655.1). NCBI lineage: Eukaryota > Metazoa > Chordata > Amphibia > Caudata > Salamandridae > Triturus > Triturus cristatus. The sequence goes on along the minus strand of NC_140590.1, from coordinate 905,150,538 downwards.
TCACTGACATAGTCACCTAGCTATAAGTTACTCTGAACTTTGCTTTTTTCAGTGAACTTCTAAGTTTTTTTAAAACAAAAACATATCGTTTTCTCACTTCTTTCTTTAATGTTTCTTTGATCTGTAGTCTCTCTCTCTCTCTCTCTCTCTCTCTCTCTCTCTCTCTCTCTCTATATATATATATATATTGGGCCACAAAGTGAATGGCCACCTATCCGTGACTGACTAATATAAATATAATTATGACTCTCTCTCTGCAGAATGAATGCAAATTGTTGATCTTCATAGAATGAAGTATTTTGAGAAATCTAAATGCTGGAAGTTAATGTGTTATAAAATGTCATGAACTAATTTATTTATGAATTAGGGTATTTTGATGAATTATGTTGTGCAATCTACCGCTATAAAAAACCTTGAATATAAGGATCATGAGACTGTGTTCCAATCATTTTTATTACTATTCTTTTGACTACTACAGTCTCTATCCTAGGAACGACATCGAGGACGCTTGTAAACAACTATTGTGTTTGTGATTAAGTCTGTCTTCATTGTTTACTAGTGCGCGCTGCGACGTGCCGAAATGAAATGTATATATATACTTCCTGGTTCAAAGAGGAGGTCATGTGACCAAGGCTGCTTGTCAGCCGAAACGCGTCTTTTGTCGTTGGTGTAATAAACTTTACACTATTTTCTGCAAGACTGGTGTGGCTCGTCTTCTTTCCTGTTGGATGCTCGGAGAGGACTTCTGTGCAATATATATATATATATATATCCATCCAGCAACAGAGTCGCTTATGCCCCAGCCAACTTGCATGAGGAGTGTGTGGCGAGGTAGCGAACCTCAAACATTCGATCCACAACTGTAATTACGGCCTGTCAGAGTTCCCTGGCTCGAATACCACGGTACCGCCACTCAATTCATTGTTCAGCGTGTATTTATTCAACACTTAGCAACCAAAACAATCCCCAATGGGTTTCGGAGTTTCCTCACTCCTTGGTCATGGGTTAGGTGTATGCTTCATTTTCCGCCTTATTTTAAAGGGCCGGATCGTACGTTTCAATATCAACAAATGACATAAATAAAATACTTTCATTGTTGGTCGGTACACTTCTCAGTATAACATACAGTGAAATAGCTTATGAGTATAAACATTATCATTATTATCAGCATTGTGTTTGGCATAATGATGCACAATCTTTCTGACCTTTGGTAATATTATGAGTAATACATTGTTACATACCAGCGCTATCATTTTATTTACCCCACTGCATGATATTACATCACAATATTGCCCACGTGGGCTGTCAGACGAAATCTGTGCGTAAAACCAATGATTCACTGATGTGAACCACCATATAATGGAGGTTCTTCAAGCCACCTTTCCTTAATCTTTTTACGATATCGCTCGGATTTTCGTAGCTGTCAATAAAGCGTCAATAAAGTTATACTGACAGCAAAAAATAACTGCAAAGGCGCAAAGTAAACAATAAAGCCCAAGCGGGCAGTGCATGAGTGTAATTCCTCATTATTTCGTAACTTAAAGACCATTTAAAATCATGATTTCAATAACAGGACAACAAATATTCTATAGCCAAATTCATAGCCAATAGCCAATTCCACCCAAGACTGCACTAGACTCTCAGTGAGTCAGCCTTCAAATCAGTACACCCTCTACAATGTTGGAGAAAATCTGCAAATCTAGTCTGCCTCCCAACTTTCCTAAAACAAACTTTTGACTTGTGGGCACCACCCAAATGCCACTGAGAGAAAGTATATAAGCAAAAATGTTGTTCCAGATTATGTAAGAACCTCATTTTGAGAAGATATACATGAACCTGTCTGGTGCATTATTTAATATTTGGAGCTGCAAACTACGCATCACCCTCAGAAAGAACAATTTCAAATTGTGATATTAAACTATTCTAAAATGTTGCAAAATATGAAATTAGCTTTAACATGTCATTGGTAGTCATGTTTTGATTTTGTCTTATTTCTCAAAATGACCTTGTTAGACTTGAAATCCTTGGCATGGTTTCACCCTGACTTTTTGCCATCAGACCACATGCTTCTGCTGTCTTCATTTTGCTGGCCTTAGGATTCTGCGCACTTTACTGCTGCTAACAATTGCTAAAGTGATTTTGCTCTTTCCCTAAAATGTGGTAGCATTGGCTTATACCCAACTGAGAAATGTAATTGACTTATAAGTCCCTAGTAAAGTGGTAATACATGTGTCCAGGGCTTGTATATTAACCTTAGTGGGTCTGAAAAGAACATTTTATGGACAGAATGCAGAACAATGTCATACATTCACACCAGTACAGAGATCTGGGCCTAAATCCATTGTTTCTTTTGCTCCCCATGCAATTCCAGTTTGAAACCAGCCATATGCAAATCAGGCTTGACCCTGAGCCCAATGGAACTGTCCAGCCCGAACTGCCAGGCCAGGTCCTTACTGGACTGGAAACAAGCATCCTAGGACCTGTTTCAGTGTTTCACCCCTCATCAGCCAGGATAGCTTGACTCCAGTGGCATGGAGAGCATGGGACCTAGGTCTAGGCATACCTGTCCCACTGGGTGAGAAATGCAAAAAGAACTAATGATAGACAGAATGCAGAACAAAGTCGTACATTCACCCCAGTACAGATATCAGGTCCTAAATCCATCGTATTTTTGCTCCCCATGCCATTCCAGTTTGAACCCAGCCATATGTAAATCAGTCTTGACCCTGCGCCCAATGGGAACAGACCAGCCATACTGCCAGACCAGGTCCTGGACTGGATGTTTTCAGAGTTTCATCCCTCATCAGCCATGATAGCTTGACTCCAGTGGCATGGAAGGCACGGGACCCACGTCTAGGAATACCCATCCCACTGGGGGTGACAAAAGCAAAATGAACAATTGATGGACAAAGTGCAGAACCATGTCATACATTCACCCCAGTACAGAGATTGGGCCTAAATCCATTGTTTCTTTTTTATCCCCATGTCATTCAAGTTTGAACCAAGCCATATTCAAATCAGTCCTGACCATATGTTCAATGGGAACAGTCCAGCCCGAACTGCCAGGCTAAGTCCACCCTGGACGGGAAACAAGCATCCTAGGACCGGTTTTGGGTCAGTGGGTCTGCAGCACTGATTGTACCACCTTCTTTAGTAGCCCGTTAAACATGTCTCAGGCCTGCAATTGCAGAGCCTGTGCATGCAGTTTAACCTACCGTTTCGATCTGACAAAATAAACCTGTTCCCAGGCCCAAACCCATTCTTTTTAACACATACGAGTCACCCCTATGGTAGGTCCAGACGGTCCCAAGTGCAGGGTTCAGTGTATTTAAAAAGTTGGACATGTACTTTCAAGTTTTACATGCCCTGGTAGTGACAAACTCTTAAATTCATTTTTCATTACTGGAAAGGCCAATCTGTTCCATAGTAAAACATTGTAGTTACATTATTATATTTTATCAATGCAATTGACAAATGGAAAGAGATACTTAATTTATGTTTGTTGTCTATGGAATCCTAATGTGAAATGCTAACTTATGGTTAAGTCAGATTTTAAATTACATATCTGAAATGTCCACCTTTTAGAAAGCTGATATTTTCTTGCCTGAGACATTGTGTGCCTTTTCCTGGGTAACATGATTGTGTGTAATTGGCAGTTGGGCTTTGTGTATTCCTCCTAGACAGCCATACACAGTGGGAGCTTAAGTGTGACTGGATGGGCCATCACTGGCAGGATGTGATGTGGGAGCTTGGCCTATCCTCTCTTACACCTGAAGGGGCTGTGTCCTGTCTCCACACAAATTACCTAATGATCCTGCATTGTCACTTTAGCTGGCTTAGAGCCAAGGCAGGGGTGGCAGGACATATGTGCACTTCAAAGGCATGCCTCTAGAAACGGTCCCGACAACTGTGTATAAAAAAGGACCCCAGCCACCATCACCTCAGTACACTTCTGGACCTTAGGATACTCTGCCGGGAAGAAGGACTGCTGTGCTGCTACAAGGACTGCCACTCTGCTGGACTGCTACTCTGAATGAGCTGCTGCCTTGTGTGCTGTCCTGCCTGGGGAAGGAGCTGCAACCGCCATCTTAAACCCAGGACCCCAGTGACTCAAAAACCTAGTCTGCTGGCAATCTGATCTGAATCTCCGGGATATGCCAGGCTCCCCCACAGCTCCTAGACCCATCTTCCGCGAGTTCCTGATCCTCAACAGGCACCTGTAAAGTCCTTAGACCTTGGTGTGGTTATCGAACTCTTACATTCAAGCTTTTGGGCTCTTGGCAACTGGAAAAGCACCACTCGCATGGAAATCAGCGCACACCACCAAAAGTCTATCTCTTCACATGACAAGCATCATCAGCCCATGTGGACTGCCAATAGAAGCTCCTGTCTGCCCATCCGCAGCACCTGGCCTGTCTTGTGCCACACTGACCACCACCAGTGATGCTCTTCTTACCCCCTGCAGCCCCATCCATTGTGAATGGGACTCTTGGCACAACAATTGACTAATCAGGGACTGTATCCAACCTGCACGCTGCTGTCAACCTGAACTTTTGACTTTAACCCAGTCCAGCGCAACCAGATAGCCGCAGTTGAAACTTTATGCTTTTAGGCACTATATTGCAGTTTTTTCTTTTAAAGTCATAACTCGGGTTCTACTGATTGAATGTCGGTTATTTTGGTAATGATTTATTGATCAAATTAAGCTCTATTTTCTATCCTGGTTCGGGATTTTTTTGTGCAGTGTTTTCACTGTTTTACTGTTTGCAGTGTTGCACAAATACTTTACATATTTCCTCTATGTTTAGCCAGACTTCTGTGTGCCAAGTTCCCAGATGGTTGAGCCCAGGTTAATTTGAGGTTTGCTTGTGCCTTACCCTGACTATAATTGTGGTTGCTGGTTGACCCGGGCTCACACACCAGTCAGCCAGTCACCCAGTTTCTAACAGACCTCTTTTATTTAAAGATGATCTAATATGTTTACTACTGAGTACTTCAATAATAATTCCTAAAGTTAACAGCTGAGTGTTGTTTTTGAAGTATTGCATGGATAAACAGCCATAGACTACATGTTAAATTTGACAAAAGTTTTCACAGCTCTGGGGAATTTCAAAATGCTGAACCTAAGCATATGCGTTACAACAAACAATTGATGGACGGAATGCTGACAATGCAGACATTCTCCCCCAGTCAAGAGATCTGGGTTAAATCCATCGTTCTTTTGCCCACTACGCCACCCCAGTTTAGACATGGCCATATGCAAATCAGTCTTGACCCTGTGCCTCATGGGAACAGTCCAGCCCGAACTGCCAAGCCATGTCTTCCCTGGACCGGAATCAAGCATCCTAGGGCCGGTTTCTGGCTATCAGCCGTCATCAGCCAGGATAGCTTGACTCCAGTGGCGTAGTGAGCACGGGTCCCACGTCTGGGAATACCCATCCCACTTAGGGCGAAAAGCGTTACAACAAACAATTGATGGACGGAATGCTGACAATGCAGACATTCTCCCCCAGTCAAGAGATCTGGGTTAAACTGGGGTGGTGTAGTGGGCAAAAGAACGATGGATTTAACCCAGATCTCTTGACTGGGGGAGAATGTCTGCATTGTCAGCATTCCGTCCATCAATTGTTTGTTGTAACGCTTTTCGCCCTTAGTGGGATGGGTATTCCCAGACGTGGGACCCGTGCTCACTACGCCACTGGAGTCAAGCTATCCTGGCTGATGACGGCTGATAGCCAGAAACTGGTCCTAGGATGCTTGATTCCGGTCCAGGGAAGACATTGCTTGGCAGTTCGGGCTGGACTGTTCCCATGAGGCACAGGGTCAAGACTGATTTGCATATGGCCATGTCTAAACTGGGGTGGTGTAGTGGGCAAAAGAACGATGGATTTAACCCAGATCTCTTGACTGGGGGAGAATGTCTGCATTGTCAGCATTCCATCCATCAATTGTTTGTTGTAACGCTTTTCGCCCTTAGTGGGATGGGTATTCCCAGACGTGGGACCCGTGCTCACTACGCCACTGGAGTCAAGCTATCCTGGCTGATGACGGCTGATAGCCAGAAACTGGTCCTAGGATGCTTGATTCCGGTCCAGGGAAGACATGGCTTGGCAGTTCGGGCTGGACTGTTCCCATGAGGCACAGGGTCAAGACTGATTTGCATATGGCCATGTCTAAACTGGGGTGGTGTAGTGGGCAAAAGAACGATGGATTTAACCCAGATCTCTTGACTGGGGGAGAATGTCTGCATTGTCAGCATTCCGTCCATCAATTGTTTGTTGAACCTAAGCATATGAGCATGCATCTATTGTTTCCCTTGTTAGGTATGATGAACCTGTTTGCAGAACCTGTTTGCAGAACCTAAAATGTTCAGATAACTGCAATGTTGAACCGAACCAACGTCCAAGATGGACAGAAAACAAGTTGTTTTCCTACATAGAGAATTGCTTTTACCCATCAGAATGATAGTTCTGAGTTGTGGGAAAATGTTAATTTTTATAACTTTTGTCAAGAATGGCCCTTGAGAAATAGGGAACTACCACAGAAATAAGATTTTCTACATTGTAATTGCATGATAATCTACAATGTTCCACCTTTTACAACACAGAAATGTCGGTGGGGGGTGAGGGGAATGTTTTGGGATTGAGATATGTCTTCACTTGTATTTGCTGATTCCCCTACAAACTGGCTCAGTTGAGAACTTCATAACTCACAAAGGAGGCTGTGGTATTATTGTCTAACAATTAGTACTAGAGACTTCTACCATGCCACTTATCTATGTTTTCAGAATGTGATGGCATGGGGCTGTCCAACTTTAGGAAATACCTTTGGTCGAAATTAATCTTTATTTCAATTATAATTGTTCTATGTGGTTTCTTCACTTTGCTTTTACAGTACCTCCCAGAAATTAGGCTTTGACTGCTCAACAAAGCTACTTATGATTGTCAAGTAGGTTTTTTGAAGGTCCAATCTTCTGATGGTGACCCAGAAGCCAACTCTCTAGACATTAGTATCCACATGAAGTTTCTCATTTCAGAAGGAGAAAAGGTGGCTTCGACAACTTCAAGGATCCCAGAAAATGGCTGCTAGCATTTGAGTTGTGTGCATGGGTGAAAATGCAGAAGATGGGCTAGCAAACTGGTTTAAATATCTAACTGCCTCTGAGGAAACTATAGCTCTGTGTATCTTTAATGATGGTGATATTAATGAGGAAATGGAAATGATGAGGCAGCCCACCTTTTATTTTATCAGCACGGCGCCTGCATCAGGGATGCCACTCTTCAGGTCGTCATCTTCTTTCCTCTCTGGCGTGGCTATGTGCGTGCCTTTATCCAGGGCTTTAAGTGGGAAAAAACTGGGGGTGCTCTAAAAGGGGCGGGGCAAACCTCTTAAAGGGGTGTGGCCTATCCAAGTTGGGGTGTGGTCTAAATCAAGATAACTAGCATTGTGTGCTTAAGAAAATCCCCTCCAATTATCCTACCTTTGGAAAACACTCTCTTTAAAGGATTTCCCTTCCCCTACAACGCGGCTCACCAGGCATGACGTCTTCACTTCTCAGTAGTGAGCGATGTGCATGCTCTCACTGCAGTCCAATTAAAAAAAAGAAAGTGGACTACCTTTACGAGGCCCCAAAATAGAGCCCGATAGAGACCCGTTTTGAGGCCCCCTGAAAATAATTGCCCATGCTCAGACCCCGACAGACCCAGCCCACTTAAAGCCCTGCCTTTATCTTATTTTATTTTCCAACTTGTGTTGTGAGCTTCGCTCTGTATCATCCCAGCCGTTGCACTCCTGGCGCTGCTACCTCACCTTTTGCATTGTGATTTAGGAACATTGGGGCATATCAACAAGGGCTTTATCTCTGCTTTTTTGGCTTTAAAAGCCAAAAAAGGAGAGATAAAACTAGCGCGCTATCAACAACAGGGTGCTGACATGCAAATTTGCATGTTAGCACCCTTTTACTCTACGCTTCCCCTTGCATCTCTAATGAGATGCAAAGGGGGCGTTCCAGAGTAAAATAATAGGAGAAATGTCGCTAAGCGACATTTCTCCTATTATCAAGAATGTCGCTAACCCTGTTAGAGACAAAAAAAACAGCGCTAACAGCGGTTAACGCTGCTTTTTTACGTCTGGTATTTTTCTGACTTAGCCATGATATCCTATGGAAGGAGGATATCATGGCTAAATTTGCCTGTCCCTATCAACAAGGTAACGTGAGATTATCGCTGGGTTTCCAGAGATAATCTCACGTTAGCCTGTTAGCGTGAGGATTTTTATCACTATTGAGATAGGCGTTGCTAATAGCACGCTATCTCAGCGATAAAAATTCACGCTAGCCGGCGATAATTATCCTAGCGCTAAGTGCGCTTAGAGATAATTATCGCCGGTTGTTGTTGATATGCCCCATTGTTTCTAATGGTTTTAATTAAAATCTGATTAAAAGATTAAAAACACATACCGTTTGTGTCAGTGAAGTGAGGTTGCCCCATCTTTGCTTGTGTGGAGTTTTACACAACGTGTTGCCCCCATGCACGCAAATATGTGCATGTATTTTTTGTTACTGTACGAAAGCGACCACCTCCACCACAGCAACACTGGTTCCTGTGACAGGTGTATGAGAAACAATTCGAAGATGCAGACAATGATACTTGTATGATCACAATGCATTTTTTTTGTCAGACAGCTGTGTTCCCATTTGCGAGTCCGTCTGACAGTGAGGCTGTGATTTTCTTTTTCCTTTCAAAGCATGTGCTTCGTGTGTGCTCCCGGGTGTTTGCATTTCCTGTTCACAGCTACTGATATCACCGTTTGCAAATGTGGTGTCCAGTGTCAGTGCGCCCTGCCTTCTGCTGCCGATGATCGGAGGAATGTGTCAGGAGGCGTCGCGTCAGTATCACCCTGAGACAAATATCCCATTTTACTGCGGCAAAGGAGCAACCCCTCGTGTGTTTCAACAGGCCTTCCTTCCACTTGACTCTGTTTAATCAATCAATCAATCAATATGTGTCATGTAAAGCGCGACTGGTCCCCTGTTAGGTACTCAAGGTGCTGAAAGTGATCTCCATTTTATACAGCGGATGGCATATGTGTGGTGATTGATACTGGCACAAGCAAGCATGAATGGAATGTAGGCGGCCAGCATTTGCATAGTGCTTCACCCTAGATGTACGCGTGCTTCGAAGGCCCTTCCATGTGTGTCCCCATCCAAAAGAATAATGTCACCAACAACACTTTGTTGCAGGACAATCATTTCACTTACTGCAAAAAGAAGCGTTTTGGCGTGAAACACACCTTTATGAAGTAATGTGCCTATTACATTTGAGAGGATGTGGCTTAACAGCCATAGCTGTCAACTTTTTATCTGGGGAACCAGGATTGCGTCTCGGCATCAACTCAATATCCTGTGATTCTGAGCAAATCACTTGGGGGCATATTAACAAGACAGGCGATAAAAATTATCGCCGCTTTAGCGGCAGAAAACTGCCGCTAAAACGGCGATAATGGTCTTGATAATATGCTCTATGGAATTCCAATTGAAGCCCATGTTAGATGTGAAGGACATCTAACCTGAGCTTCAATTGGAATTCCATAGAGCATATTATCAAGCCCATTATCACCGTTTTAGCGGCAGTTTTCTGCCGCTAAAGCGGCGATAATTGTATCACCTGTCTTGTTAATATGCCCCTAAATCTCCCCGTGCCTACCAAAAATGAATGTGTCCTTGTGTGATGTAACTAGTGCTCATTTAAAGCGCTTCAATATCTACGGGTCGAGTTCGCCCTAAATAAAATCTGGAGAGAAAAAAATCATGTAAACAAATATAAGGATAATTTCATAGACAGAGAAAAAATAAACATGTACAATTGTAACTTAAGCAGTTAAAAAAACAGTTCATGAATCCACTGTTATGATTTTACATCCTTTACCTGGTACATTCAGAGACGAAGCCCCTCTTGTATTTCAGAATACTGCTGTATGTCACATTAATTTCTGAGATGTGGAATCAGCGGTTAGTGTGCCATGATTGGACTCAATATCCCATGGTGCTATAACATTCGAACTCGCCCGTTGTCAGCCAATCAGGACAGCTAACCGACACATGACAATCCACAAATGGGCTTCATTACTGAGGGAGCAGGGGAAGTGTTCTTGCCAGTGCTTGGAAAAAATGTATAAAAAAAAGTCTGTAGCACACCCAGCACTGTGTGCGCTCCCGTTCCTTTTGAAGTGCATGAACTCTTTCTTCCGGTTGACCCATGAAATTCAAAATAAAGGACGTCCTTCTTTAAGGTATGCACGCGCGTTGTTGTTGCTGCACCTGGGTGGAAATATTCAGAGGAAGCCAGAAGAAGAAGAATCATGAATCTGACCAGTACTATCATTGAACGTTTAAGGACATATTAATGGCATTGTTGTCGCGCTCGGGGCCCACAAGCTGCAATGCTTCTAGCTACAGCATGCCCGCTCACCAGTGCCAGGTGAAGTAACAGTAGATGTTGTAGCTCCAAAGGAATAGTGTGCTGCATGGCTAAGTACTTATAAGATCCCAAAGGTGAGACCTACTTGCGATGCCAATGCTTGTTCTTACTCTTGCTGGTTATTGTATATCGGTCGTGTAGCGGTGTTACAAAGTCATCCCTGTGCCCTGGGCACTCCCAATTTTTTTTGCTGACCTGTACTGGTGGTAACTGACTTTTACTGTCCCTGGGCTCTACCTAACCAGGCCCAGTGCTATGCTGAAAATACACTTAGAATACAGTGAAAATACCTACATAAACTAGGGTACACTATGGGCTAGGGTACCCATATGATTTGCATGACCTCCCTATAAGGTACTAGGGCAGGTGATTGAAACCACCATTAAGTCCCTAGTATATAATAGAACACAGCAGTTTAGAGGCAAGTAGCCCTTCCTGCAATTGCATGTGTGCAGTGCTGAAGCCTAGAGCCCAAACTCGACTTTGGCTGTTGGGGGCACTTACAAATTAATAACCTACAATGTTTTGGCATATTAGGTACCCCCAGGGTCTCCCCTAGGTGTCCCAGGGGTGGGGGGGGGTAGGTATTTATAAGGAAGGTCCTTATAAAATAACTTTTATATGCCTTGGGGTTAATGAAATTGCACATTTCACTCCCCACATTGCAGTGAAGTGCTTCCCAAAATCGACATTTGTGCTAGGAGCACTGTGGAGTGAGAATCTGCAATATCTTTACATATTCAGAACCCCTAAAGTCTCCCCTAGGTGTTTCATGGGTGGGAGTCCTGTAGATATAGGCAGGGTCCTTATAAAAGATCTTTTATAGGCCCTGGTGTTAGAGAAATTGCCCAGTTCATGTTCACCTTTGAAGATCCCCAGCCACATAGGTTAACATGGTAAAACGTTATTAAATAATAAGTAACATCAAGGATGTCATAAACATGTAATTCAAAGACTTCCTAGAATGGTATTGATAAATCCAACAATATGCTATTGTTGAATCTATCCTAAAATGTACAGAAAAGAGGTTATGAGACTTACTTGTCTGTAAGCCAAAATTCAGCCTTCCAGTGATCTGTCCTGATTGGTCAGAGTTAAATGGATTAGCCAGGCTGCTTTGATGAGGTGCTAAGTAGCCCCTGGGGTTAGAGAGCCATTCTGGGAGGGCAGGGTTCTAGTACATAGGAATGTCGGAGCAGGGGAAGGGGTCGTAAACAATAATCTTCAATAGAAGGAGGAGGCAGGCAGGAGAAGCTAGTTTCATTTACACCCCTACTCTTTGAACCCAGCCAGATGGCAGGATTAAATTAGGAATGAGCAGAGGCAAGGGGGATGGACAAAAGGGAGATGTACCATCCTGAAGGTTGGCTTAGCTAACTTGTCTCTCTGCTGAAAAATCAGCCATGTTGAATTATGGGGAAATTGTGCTCTCTGGGAGGCTATACTGCCACACTTTGGAAGATATGGTCATACTCTAGGGTGTCACAATGCACCTCATTGGACAGAGTGCCCTCCTGCTAGACCCGGAGAACTTGGAATAAGTATATGAAAGGGGCAGAACCTCTCAGATCTGCTGCTTGAAACAAGAAGAAGGGTCCATGCTGAGAAGTTTGATTTGCACCAACCAGGCCCTGTACTCTGACTGACTACACCTGCTGCACAATCTGCAACCACAGCCCTGTTGAACTTCTGTGCTTCAAAAGGACTAAAGAGTGGACTCCCTGCAAGCTATAGGTTAACAGATCTCACCTGGACGATCACCACCAAGAATCCCCTGCCTAGAGTACTACCAGTGAATTTGGAAGGGTTTTGCCTGAATTGTGGGAAATGAAGCCTCAAACTTTCAAGGACCATCTTGGAGCATCCAGACCTTGGACATAACCTTTAGACACTTTGGGACCCTCAAAGGAACTTCAGGAAGAAGTTCCACACGTTTGAGGAACTGTGGATCAACTTTGGAATAAAGCTCCATAAGTGGACCAACTTGAGCTAGCCAGCCAAGCCGATGATCTGCAACAGCGAGCCGGCTGTCGTCCAGGTTTGTCCCGCTGAAAAGCTCCGGAAGTCTGATTTCCAGAGTTTGACTGGGAGTTTGCTGAAACCCACGCTGGAGAACCCTCACTGAATCCGGCCTGGTGAATAGCAGCGAGGAACCCCTGAAGAAAAAGCTCTGTATAAGTTTCTAAATCCGAATGTAGGAGAGGTGACCAGGACCAACCACGACAGTCAAGCCACCCACCTAAAACCTCAAGCCGGCCTGGATCTCTGGTTTGTCCCGCTGGAAAGTTTCAGAGGTCGGACTTCAACAAACTTGACCGGGTGCTCATTGCAAGCCAAGCCGGTGAACCCTAACCGAATCCGGACTGGCTAAGAGCTTCAAGGGACCACGGGAAAAAAAGCTCCAAAAAAGTTTCTAATTCAGAAGAGAATATATTTGATCAAGATCTACAACGAGGGGTAGCTGTGCAGGGCTCCATTGCGGTCGGCCTGAAACTTTGACTTTGTCCCGGTCTAGCGCGACCAGATGTCCCAATAGGCAATATAGACTTCTATGTGCTAGATAGTGCTACATCTTTAAAAATTAATATTTCGGTTCCCTACCTATGCTGGATTTTTTTTGTTTTATTGTTATTTTAAAGATACAGGTATTCCCTATTTTTATAAATTAGTTTTGTAATTTTATTGTGTGGTGTGTCTTTTATTATTTACTGAATTGGTGTTTGTAAATGCTTTATATACCTATCTTTGAAGTTAAACCTGTCTGCTCGCAGCCAAGCTACCAGGGGTTGAGCAGGGTAATAATTTTCTAAGACCTATTCTTAACCATGTATTGTGTTAGCGGCCTTATTACCAGTGGCAGATGTATATTTGCCAATACTAATAATTCACTTTCCAACAAGCGGTCATTCTTGTATCTTGTATTGGGATAGGTTACGTGTAAATTCATCTGGTCCAATTGGTATATGTTTCTTTCAGGGAAGCACTACATTAAACTGGTTCTCTAGTTCATAATACACGTTCTACATACAATTTTAAAACATGATAAATATTACGGGAAAATTACTTCTGTACAAATAGGTTTCATTTACATAGACTTTGTCTTGCTAGACTTCATACATCTAGTCAGGCAAAACTAGTCTATTTTCTCTGCGGTTTGGACTACTGCATAATTAACTATTCAAATCACTGACCAGGCAACTCTACCTATAATTGGGAATAATTTTTTCTTTCATTCTATAAAAGTTTGAAATTAAGTATTGTTTTTGTAAAATTCCTCATTTGGTTAGTGGTGACTAATAATTTATGTGAGCACTGACATGTAGTTTTAGGCAGTTTGCTTAGCTCCTAATAAAAACGTCATATTACGCATGTTGTTACTTTTGTTTTTAATAAGGGTGCACAGATTTTTGTCAAGACAAAGGTAGTGATGAATACTAGAGCGCTCTTAAACCCTTCAGAGTAGTTATTTATCATTCAGTGTGCTATGAATATATACGTACCTAGAAGGACGAAGAGGATCCGAACTGAAAATAAATTGTTTTCATAATACGGATAAGTATTCTTGATGTCATAACAGTAGGCCTGTACCAAATATCCTAGGAGGGACATTTCACAATCTGACAATCTAAATTGTAGTATGGTAAGGCGTGTTCAGAGGGCATTACTAGATCAGAGTGAATTTGAAAACAGGAACAGGCTTTTTGAACCACTGTGAATATTGCCTAATCAAGCTGGAGTCAAGCTTGGCATGCAAGGGTTGCTGTAAAAGAAATCACTGGTAAGTGCTTTTATCTGCATGATCCTTTACTAATGTGAACAGTTGTAATTCTGTGCTTAAAACAGTGAGTCGGTTATTCATTTTATATTCATATTTTCAGAACAGTTTAAACAGACTTTCAGAAGACAGTGAACGTTTTGAAAGAGATTTTCATACCTTTTATTTCAGTCAATACTCTGGAAAATATGTGTGGAATTTTGCAAATGCATTGACAAGGGTTTGAGTGTCTTCACAAGTCTTCTCAGTCAAAGGTTTCCGTGCATCTCGGCATCACTGTCTTATAGTCAATTTTCAGGTCGGTATCACGAGGAATAGCCTGGAGATGGCCTGCTAGAAATCCATCTGTCTGTTGAGGCAACCATTCTGCTCCTGATTCTCCAAGGTGCCACCCTCATATACTCGACTTGACTAGACATGCCTTACATCGCATTGCGTTCGACGAACCCAGCAGACAGAGCAAAAGCATCTTAAAAACAAATGTCACCTGGTGGTGAAGCCAAGAAGCATGCACTTGCTTGACTACCCTTAGACTTTTGTTGGAACACATTGGCTCATAAGTGGGCAGGATTGGGGCCAATGGATTTTCTCCTGCTGAATGCAGTACTGTAAAGTATTGTCTTCATGGTCCTCTGTAAGACCGTACCACACATGGGAAACTGCTTTAGAAACTACTGGAAGGGTTATATTCCCAGCAGACGCAATTTGGTTCTCCACTAGCAAATCCACTGTCTGCTTATAGAAGTACATGTACCTTGCAAATTCCATCAGATCTAGAAGTGACGTGACTGATAACTGGGTAATGTCAAACTTCCTCTCTTCTTCCACCGACTTGTTTTCTTATTGCTTACTGAGGTATCTGCTTATGGACGGTTTTCTGTGCTAGATTCAAGAGAAGCATTGCTGCCATTGGGCAATAAACTCTGACATATTCCACCTTCTCCTCTTCCAGGGTGCTTGGGTTCCCATCCTCTAAATGGAAAGACTTTTTCATCTGTGAAAGTGTCCAGCATGTTCTCCAGCTCCTGAATATAATTCTTAACTCTGCACAGAACATGCCAATTAGACACCCCATTAAACTGATCCATCTCAGGGTAGACAGTGTTGTGCAGTTGCCTGACGTGGTCTGAAAGGATTACCCCTTGACTTGCCTGTGACAAACTCTGCCTTGCTATGCTAGGCTCCAGCAGGTGCGAATTGAAATCAGAAAACGCCCTGGAGAATGAGCTGCTGCTGTCATTATCCCATGAATATTAAGTACTATTAATGAATTTGATTTACGATTTGATAATATGATATTAATGAAAACAAGAAAAATTTATTTGCAGTAGATCAATTTACATGTAAAAAATATGAATTTATTGTTTCATGTTGTAAGATGTGCACCGAAAATGACAAAAGAAAAGTAGGTGTTACACGGGTTTAATTAAAGTTGTTTTCATATAACTTTCCTCTAATGTACATTTTATATATGTGTGCCTTGAATAGCATTCATGTAAAGAGATTCATATGTGTAAAGTTGAGACTTAAAATGTTTTTTATGAGTACCTTATACTTATACAAATTAATTATGATTTGATTGGAGTGTTTATCAATGTATTCACTTATGAAATTAATAATGTTAGTTATTGATGCGAGATTTATAATTCACCATAACCCATCATGTATTAGCTGTATTTTATGTAGGCCTCATATCTTGCTCTTTTTTCAAACATGAACTCGTGAACTGAATAGTTTGAAACTTGTGGGAATATTCAGCAAATTTACCATTTGTATTTCAACTCTTAAATGTTTCCTTTGACATCCCCAGTACAGCTCAACTACAATTGCAACAATTTCTGTTACATACTAGAAAAGCTGCTTGGGAAAGGAGTATCAATGAGTTATCCTTTTTTTCTCTTTCTATCTGAAATATTTAATTGTTCATACAACTAAGCTTACATGATTTAAGGAAACTAAATAACTTGAATTACTTAATTCTTCTAGGTTGTATTAAGTTTACCCACATCACCTTCATCCCAAACAGAATAACCAATAGGACAGAGCGGTCTGACATTTCTGGTAATGATAAGGGGTGTCACCCCACAAACTTTTGGAATATATTTGCTCAGCTTTTGGGACAGATGCAGTGGCACCCATTCTTGGATTGGAGGTGGCTCAATTTTGGACATTCAGGTATTTCGGCCACTTAAGATATGACGCTGCAACTTGCTAACGTAGCAACAGACTGAGGCAGATTGTTGTCTTTCACAACCTAGAACTGGTCACTTGAACCTATGAACTTTCTGAAGGTTTGTATGAGGCTCAACTGATTTACTACTAACACATATGCTCTTTGCGTCATAATCTGCTGCGGCTGAGGAAGATACGCCCCATCATCCTTGAATCTTTGAGGCTTGGTTTTACTTAGTTAAATCCTTCACAAATTGATAATAGGGCAGTATGTTCTCATTTTAGTTAATACTGTTCTTTACTTGCAAATGAATAACTAAACATTTAACCCTTTCAATGCGCATGACGGAGCGGTTCCGTCATGCGCATCGGTCGCGCTGTGCGTATGACGGAACCGCTCCGTCACGGCCCCGCCCGCGCAACGAACCTTCAGCACGGCGCGGTAATCCGCGCCGCGCTGAAGGGGTTAAATTAAGTTCTGCTGATTTTGACTCATCATTTCTTGTGGGTAAATCCTTTGGTTTAATATCCTTACGGGTATTATTGAGCATTTTAATGGTAAGTAACATTTGAAGTTGGCAAAATATCCTATTCCTGATCCTCATTGGATAATTGCCCATCCTCCGAATATCCAGTCCCTTTCAGCACAGAACAAGAACCATCACAGGACCAATGAATTGTGATAGGTAGCAAGTGGTTAGAGATGAATAATGTAAAAGAGTAAAGAGTTTTTTGGGCCCAGTATAACGCTACAACAGTGTTGCTTTCTCATTCACTTGATGTGGCATTACTGGTTCTTTGCTTTACTGATTATGAGAGCATACATGTTGGAGGGATTGTTGGCCTTATTGTTCTGGTCAACAAAGTATGATCTTTGCTTTCAGATCATAAATGCATGTTGAGGAAGGTACACAAGACTATCTTGGAACACAGTGAGATTCTTTCTTAGGTTTGTCTACAGGCAGCATTTAATGTCTGGCAGGATATCATGTCTTGACTGCACACCAACACAACATACAGTAAACACACAGAAAGAGACTTTAGATTAGCCTTTGTCATCTATTGGCTTGTTTTGCTGAGTTGCCTTTAAATACTGACTCAATGGGTTGTCTTTTCTTATTTTCTACAAGCTGTTGGCATTTAGCAAATGTATACATATTTATATTATTCACAAAATGGCCCAATCTTTCCTCTGCTGCAGGGCTCTTGCATCCAAATGAGAGCATCCAGTAGCCCCCCCCCACCCACTTACACTTTTTTTCTCTTTACTGCTGGCTGATGTCGGTGGAGGTGTTATAACTCAACCACTCTGACCCCAATCACTGCTCTGCAACTGCTATTGGCCATTCATTCTGAAAACGCTATATTGATTGCATCATTTGTTCTCACTGATCTGTGTGCAAAGAAGACACAATTGCAATGCAAACAGTCTGGAGCATGACCCACAATTGCTGCATCATTACTTCTGGAGAGGTGGGGCTGCTTTTACTGGTGCCACCGGAGCAACATGTCAGGTTCCTTCTGGGGTGGGTGGGGCATCTTTCCTGTAGCAAATCATTGACATCCCATTAAGGCAGAGCCAATCCCATAAGAAGCCAGCCTTCCAGTCCACAAACAAGCTTACACCCAGGTAGTTGCATGCAACTGCTTTAATATGCCACACATATTTTAATTTATGGTCCCCTATAACTTTTTTTTTTTAAGTAATTTTTGTTTCTTGATTAAGAAGCAAACGAAGAAAACTCTGCTCTCTTTGAAACGACTCATACAAGCAAAGCGTTAAACTAATCTATTCCATTATATTGGTGAAATGTCCTGAGCAGTGTTTGATGTGAGAGCATAGATTATTCTCATGAATGTGTGTGTCTTTTCCTCCCTCTCTTGTTCATATCGCCACTTCACCTCTTGTTCCCTTCCTCCCGCTCTCTGTCTCTCTCTCTCTCCCTCAATATCTCTCTTCCTTCCCCCTACTGCTCTGTCGGTCTCTCTGTGCCTCTGTTTATCCCTCTCTCTTGCACTGCAATGGGAAACACTGTTTAGGTTGATACCTAACACACCTTATGGTGAGATAGAATTTCTTCTGTGGTCTGATTAAACAAATCAAAACAAAATAAAGGATTACGCTTTCTTCAAGCAATGACTGAAAGGGGTTACCTCAAAAAGAAACAATGCTTGTATAGGGCTCATGCAAGGTCCTTCTCTGTGTTGGTATTTTGGTAATGGTGACATGAGCTCAGGAAGATAGCTAAGAGCTGTCTGAGCTAGGCCTAAAAAGAAAATGTAATGCTGCAAAATGATGCACTTAACGTATTTTGGATAGCATCTTGCTGGCAAATATGCAAATAATGAGTACGCTGCTATTGCCATATTTTGCCTGAAATTGTAGTAGGTTGTTTTCTTTATGCACATGGTTTCAATGCAACAATATCTGGTATTCATTGGAACACTTGTTCATCTACAGTCTACGTATCTCTTACTAAATTTTCTAAAGTGAAGGGTAGATGAGCGAACACTTGATATATTCAGATGTAGTCTGAGCAGAAGACAATTGTTAAACTAGAAAAATAAATATGCCGGACCTTCAGAGCTTAAGTCAGATTGGCAAGTTTATGTATTACAGTATTTAGTGGATCCTTGCTTTGTTGATACTCTGGCTTTTTCGCCCTAACCATACTAATCAAGAATAAACCAAGAAAAACACAGCCCATAGAGAGGATCTTGAAAAGTGAACATTTCAAATAAATTGTAATAATGTAGTGTTTGCTTCATTGGGTGTATGCACAAGACTACTGCAGTTTGAAATGCTTTTCAATCTATATTTTGCGTCTTGCTTCTGGTCATCACTCATTGTCTAAATGCATTCTTCCTGATTCAAATGTGTTTTTATTATTTTACTGCATAAGACAAGACAGGTATGTACATACAAACGAAGTCCAGCCGCAAACGGAATAGATGAAAGATTAACAATTGAAAACGGGTTCCCAACTAATTCCAATCCTCCCCTGTACTTGCTTAGAAAGCAGAGGCTACTGGGTGAATGATGTCCTCTGCATTCTCAGGGGGCCTCGAGTAGGCCACGCTATGCAGGGGTGTATCAGGTGTCACGGACAATCGCTCACAAAGTATCCCCCTGTCACTCTAGGATTAAGCGGAGGACCTTCAAATATTTGGGTGAGGTCATCTTATTAAATTCTTAGGAGAGAAGTGAAATGAATGATGGCCATAATTTCTGATAAGAGTCAAGACTGTGCTCTGACACCAGAGTCAGTTTTCCCATGCGTAGGACTAGCGAGAGTCTGTGCAGCCAGAAGGTGTGTGTAGGAACTTGTCAGAGCCCCAGTGGGAAATAATAGCCTGAAGAGCCACCCAGATGGCCAATCCTATCTGGAGCCCTCACTTGGATTTAAGTGGGTGAGCCAGGGCTTTGGAAAGGCCAAGCACAATACATGTAGGGCGACGCAGCAACTGTGTATTCATTTGTGTGTCAATATCCATCAGCACCTCCTTACCATAGCAGGTCATCTTGGGGCAGGACCATAGG
Source organism: Triturus cristatus (assembly GCF_964204655.1). Taxonomy (NCBI): domain Eukaryota; kingdom Metazoa; phylum Chordata; class Amphibia; order Caudata; family Salamandridae; genus Triturus; species Triturus cristatus. The sequence goes on along the minus strand of NC_140590.1, from coordinate 905,130,572 downwards.
AGGTGCAGTTGGGTCTAGTGGCTCCACCGCCACACCAGCAAGTCACACTGTGTGTCAAGTTACCCAGATGCAATCTAACTGGAGTGAGATACCTGTTTGTAGCTAGTTTTATGGTTGATTCCGTGGTGGCTGTATTACACACAGTGTGACATGCATGGCAATAAATGTCCTCCCATTCCTTAAGCGTGAGGGGGCATCCCACTTCCCTTTGCCAGTGCAATTACCCTGCAGATTTCTCTGCTGCAATGGCTTGGTTGAGGAAGGCAAAGATTTGGGAGATAAGGCGCTTGTCTCTCTCCATTGAAAGCAACCATTTCTCAAAGGGTGTCAGGTATCTCAGTGCACCGGACCTTAAAGTGGTTTGCAAGTCCAAGTGATGGATCTGAAGATAGCGGAACTCCATAGTCCTCTTTCAGTTTGTCAAATGGTTTGATCCCATGGGAATCAAGGAAGTGGTTAATTGATTTACAGCCAACGCACTGCCAAGCAGAAAAGGCTGTGGGATAGAGACACAGGGAACAGTTTGGGTTGCCTAAAATCAGCATCATAGGGGAGAAAAGTGGGATCAAGCCTCTGTGAGTTACTATAGAGTTCCAGGCCGCGAAGGTGGCTCTAGTGACAGGCCATGAGGAAAGGCCACAAGCTCTAAGCTTACTTGAGATCTGGGGTACCTTCCATTCATGTGTTTCTGTCACCACTTATGAAGCACCATTACTTCTCCAAATCGCTCCAGTGCCATTGTACCAGATAATGAAGCTGCGCAGCCTTATAGAATTGTAGTTGGTTCAGGATCCTCAGGCTCCCCTCCAAACCCAGGTGACACTTCAAGGCCAGAGGCCTACTTGGACATGTACTGTTTATACCAAATGATGGAGCTCCACCTGCAGTTGCTTCAGCAAGCCCAATGGGTGCAAAAGCAGAAGGGCCTTAAAAAAGTAGAGAACTCTAGGGAGCATGGACATTTTCGGAGCACTAATACAGCATAACTTTTCCATGAAGAGAGGTTTAATATAGTGTGGTGAAGGGAGGGTGTGGTAGTTGAATGCCTCTACTGGCGAGCGTGTTGGCTAGCTGGACACCGAAGTAGGGGCATAGATAGAAGCACAGGTCAGGGAGAACTGGGCCGCAGGAAGAGAATGTAAAGGGTCGCCGAACACTAGCAAGAAGTCGAGGCTAATAGTATGGGTATCACCTCAGAATAAAAGCCCAGTGATAAGAGGGTTGTCCTGCATATGTTAGGCTAAGCGTTCCATATAGAGTGCAAACAGCTGACAGTCCTGTTGCATCCCCAACATATATGAAAGGGCTCCGAGCCAATATTGTTAACCCTCACAAGGGCTAGGAGGGCTCCAAAACCACTCAGGATCCAGCCCCTGAACCTTCTTCCAAATCCAAAGTGCTCCAGGGTCACTACTAAGTTGGGCTGATGGATCCTATCAAACGCTTTCTCTGAGCCAATATCCAAAAGCATACTCCACCTCTCAGTGCGTCTGACTTTGTCTATAAGGTGCAGATCCGCTTGGTATTGTCACCACATTGTCTGTGGGGGATAAATCCCACTGGATCTTGCTCAATCAAGAGTGGCATAAACGTGTTGAATTGGGCCACCAGGATGCTAGTGAGGAGCTTAGCATTGTCGTTGATCAGAGAAATAGAGCAGTAGGAAACGCAATTAAGTATGTCCTTCCCCGGTTTCAGGATTGCGGTTATAGAAGCTTCAGGCATTGACTAGGAGAGAGACCCCATGCCCACAAAGGAGTTGTTCAGCCTAGTGAGATGGGGTGCGATGGTCAGGCAGAAGGTCTTATAGAATAGAGGTGAAAAACTATCAGGGCCAAGGGATTTTAGAAGTTTCAAGTGGGCGATGGCTGCTATGACTTCCTAAATATAGTTGGACCGCTCAAGAGATTCCACTTGCTGAGGAGTTTGTTGGAAGATGCAGGTGCCCTGAAGGTATGCCTGGCTATCGGTATAACAGATGCACAGCTGTGTGTAGAATTCCCAGAAACACGCTGCTATGTACAAGTTGTTTGTCACCTTGGAGCCATCTGTTCTCCGAAAGGCCCTGAGCATACCGGTCTGTCGCTTGGTGCGCAGCCAGTGGGAGAGTAGTTTACCGCATTTGTCACCCCGGTGTAAAACTTATGTTGGTGTTGTAGCATTGCCACAGTGATTTGGAGCCCCCCACACGCATGCACATAACGACATGTGTGCAGCCAGTGTCTGCCACTTTATCCTCTATGATTCCCCGAAAGGAATAAGAGACAATTATGGTAACACCATCCTTCTTGGCGGGGCTGGATGAGAACTGGTGCAGGAAGTGTCAGGATTTCATTCTGTGCCAGGCCTGGGCCAGCAGGTGGTTTTACAGCAGGAGATATAATCCCCCCTCCCAAGTGCTCCATCCATGAGAGCAAAGCCTTCCTTTTATCTGTGCTGTTCAGTCCCCCCCCACCCCACCCCACCTTGAGGCTGACTATTAGGAATTGTACGGGCTTGAGTCTCCAGTAAAGAGGTCACTCTGGGTCTGCCTGACTGGGATAAGGGGCCCCCATGTGTAATGCCAAGGAGTGCGTATGACAGTCTGTTAAATTCCCAGAAGAAAATATAGCAAGAGGGAGTACAAACCCATTTCCTTCTTTAAAGAGAACAATAACTTTAGAACAGCATGAGTGTCCAGGAAACCATGGAATGAGAATTAGATGTCTGGAACTGACATCCCACAGAGAAGGTGGGTTTCCTTACATTAGGGTCACCATGCCACGCCGATTCCACCATGCAGAAGACAAGGGGCCGGCTGGGGTGATACATGTCCTCTATCTTTCCAGGTGTACTCCCCGGTCAGGTTGTCTAAGCCAGGGAGGAGTCTCTGGCTATCTAGTGCTGCTTGCCATCCCTAAACCATGGTAGCGGGATCCAGACAGAGGCTCGAGGAGGGTTTAGTGATGTGGCATCACTGTTGGCCTTGGCCTCCAGAGGGTGCTCAGGTGTCCCTATGTGAGTCGTTTGCGGTGGCAGGGAGGTGTAGGAGACAACAAGCCACATCTAGAGACCTGATTTGATGGATTTTGTCCTCCCAGTGAATGATGATCTGAAAGGGGGGGCCCTAGTTATATTCTATGTTAACGCTTCTGAGGAACACAGTAATTGGGTGGAAGCTTCTACATTTCTGGAGGGTCAGGTCTGCAAGGCCTTGGTATAGTTCTAATTTTTGATCCTTGAACAGGACTAGGTAGGTATTTTGAGTGGCCCTTATGATGCATTCTTTAGCTAAAAGTCATGCACACAAGAGAGAATGTCGGAGGTCTTACTCCCACAGCTCTTGCCTTGCCCACCCTCTGAGTGCGATTCAGCTGTATGGGAGTTGCATTGTCCTCCCTGAGGATATAGGGAAAGAGGCTTTGGACATATCCCACTATGTCTGTGCCCTTCAACCCTAAAGGCGCCCCACTGATGTGTGTGTTCTTGTGACAGGAATGATTCTTCAGGTCTTCTACATGGGCTTGAAGGGATGGATGCCTGCTGGTTGCGGAGTCAGAGGACCTCTTGCTATAGGGCTTCGAGTGCGATCACTTGTGCAGTGGAGTTGTCCTCTAATGCAGAAACTCTGTCTCCATCACTTCCAGATCTTGCCACACTACCATCAGGTCCTGGGAGAGCTCCCTTTTCACAGCTTTGAGGTCTTCCCATAAGGAGAATTACAGTGACTCCATGAAAGACCTCGTGGGGGATGTCTCGGGGTCATTGTAAATCTCGGCAGTGGAGCAGTGAAAAGCTGGCAGGTTGTCGTCAGCTGTTGATGTGCCTCCTGTGCGAGTGAGCATATCCTTGAAGTAGCGACCTGCAATCTGGGCCCTTGAAGATGGCTCGCTGAAAAGCCAGAGGGTCCATTTGGCCTCACACCTAGGTCACCTGGGGAGCACTACGGCACTTGTTGCAATGTGGGGGCCTGGTGATGGTGCATGTGTGCATAGAATACAGTCTCCGGCCTGTGCTGGCCAGCTTAAAAGGCGGCCCTGGAGTAGCCATGTTTGCTGAGGCCTGTTGCTGCCAAGTGCGGCCCTGATGGTGTCTGGATGTGCCCCAAACATTTCAGGACGGGAAGCCATAATGGGGGGTGGATAATGCATAGGACCCACCGGGAGAGGCCAATGTGGGCCTCAATCTGGCCCCCATAAAGGCCAGCCTTAGTTAGTGTGCTCATTATGACCCCTAGGTCACAGCCTTGTCTGCCCAACACAGGACTCCTTCTACTGGGTAAGGTTAGTTTCTTGGAGACCGCTGTACGCAGGCTGAAATTGCTTTGACTGTCTGTATGCCATTCAGGAACACAACAGTCTGCCACATAACCAAAGTGCTTTGGGTTGTACTGTTCCGAACTCTTACAACTGCACTTTATTGTTTCGGCAGAACAGTGACATGATGTACTGAATTGTTTTTTGTCAAAAGAAAATATTCCGAAAGAATGCACCAGTATAGATTTGGACACGTAAAAAAAAATGAAATTGTAAGTTTTACAGCTCACTCCTTTCCCTCCCAACACCTCGCTAGTGCTTGATGATAAACTCCCAGAATCATAGGCCATTAAATACAAAGCTCTCCGATTGGACCATGAACATGTTGTGTTAATTGATAACAAGAGCGACCTTTGGTTAAAACATAGTTATGTAGGAGGTGTTAACATTTTAATGCACATGTGGCCTTTCCCTGGAATCTTGTTTTAAAGATAAAAGGAAAAAAAGAGATCTTTCATCCGGTGGTGCATATTTATAAGTTGTATTATGTAAAAACAATAATGACATTAAATGGTGACCTTTCTCTGAGTTTTTTTTTATTCCTCTCTCATTGGCTTTGTTTAGCTCCACCACTGATGAACCTGCAGCAACCACGCACAGAAAGAAGCATCCCCCATGCAGAGTGAGCTCCATCTTCTGCCCTGGAAGGCTGTGGGATCACAGCACTTAGGCATAATATTACTATACACCCCTCCGACTAAACGCACTTAGCCATATTAGCTTTAGAAATTGTATGGGAAGATTTAATATTGCGGCGGTACACTTTGAGATCTGCATTGCTTCGCAATTAGCAGGCATAGAAGATGATTTAGTCACTGCACGGTGGCGCACTTTTAAAACCTAATCACACATTCACATTGAAGCCCATAATGAGTCCACCAGGAGTAAACAAATTAGACTCCAGGATGGAGCATGCATTAATTAATCAAACTAATAGTCTTATGAAATCTGTAATAGCTGGGAATTAGATTTAGTTGCTCATTTTGTCAAACAGGAATGGAGAAAAACTGTAATAAATTCCGCGCAATAAGAGAACCAACACATAGCAAATTAGGGCGACAGTAGCTAAATCATTGGTACTTTACTCATGAAATTCATTGTAGCATAGCAAAGGTGTTGAGCAGGAATGATATGGATTTCAGACGGATCTCTTTTATTGTTCGGCCAAACACATCGTCGTTCCTAAAGGGAACACCTTTATCTTAGTCTGGGCCAGTAGTTTTAGTTGCAAATACTCAATAGACTGCTTGAGGGCCAGTGGAAAAGCAAGCTGTAATAGGTAGTCCCTTAGGGGGTTAGAAGCTTGAGGTGTCTCAGAATTACATAGGGACATTTTGCTAGGTGAAGTGGTTGGTAAAAAAGACACTTGTCCTCTGGCAGCAAAAATTCTAGAAGTGACTCTAGGCTGCTTTGAGTTTATTGACCTATTGATGGATATATTTACACATCATAAAAGTGAACCCCATGCACCTTTATGTCATGGAATATGCCCCTCCCGTGTTTGTTCAATGCCTGCGCAAAAATTGGAGAAAGTGTCCGACACAGTCGAGCCAAGACACCCCAGCATTCCAGAGATTAAATGTACATATTTCTAAAATTCACCAAACACAACGCGTTCTAACTAGATAATTATTGTTATGAAAATTTCCCTTCGCAAAATCTAGTGCTCAAACCCGTAGTCCTGTTTAGACATATAGATTTTCATGGCCCTTTCTAGCACATTTAAGTTTCTGGTCACAGCGCCATGCTCCTCGTATCACAGCATTTTATTGACGCTCTCTAGATGGCGTCCCCATTGAGATATTCTAGCCTGTACTGGGATTAAAAAAAACAAAGTCCGTCACACTTACTTTGCCCCTCAGGTTGGCAGGGACCACAAGAGCTTCCCTTTAGCTTGAGACAGCAACTCCTTTTTAGTAGCTGCTTCTCTTGCTTGCACAAAAGTGTGCTAAAACTGAGATATGAAAAAACACACCTTTTGGCACCACTCCACAAAGACGTCCCCTTTTTATGACGGTCTCTTTTGATGTAATATCCATCTGACGCGCAGCACTTAGTTCAGCTAGAATGGCGTCGAAGCCTCTGTATGCACTGGAAGGTCTTCTTGGAGGACTACAGGGCACGCACATAGTCAGTACTTTGGAAGACACCTCACTTTCTGAGGCTAAAACACGCAGGTAAGTCTGAACCTCTGTTTTGAGATCTCTACTGACTGTCAGCAGGGCAAAGCCCAGGATCAAATACGTTAGAGTTACTTTAGCCTCATACAAGGGAGTCAATCTGGCCTCATTCCCAAGCAACTCAAGCTTCGATTCCAGTTCAAGCATTGTGACAAAATGGCAGATAAATGGCTGAGGCATTGGCTTCATCTTCCTGACCCCGTGATGCCATTCGTGAAAGTCAGGCACACATGCAGAGCTACTCCAACAGAAAAATCACACACAGAATACAAAAGTAATGTTTTTTGTCGCTTTATCAGCCCACACGCTAAATTATAAGCAGCAAATGATGCCACAAACTCAGTAGATTTCCATCGGTTACTTGTTACTCCTACCTATACACATACCTATACAGTGAGCCCTTCTATGTACCGCCTCCCCATAAACAATAAGGCATGAATGGGTGGGGGGCAAAGTTTGATTTTGTGCGCAGTATCACAGTTTGATTACTGTCCCACATAGATAGCTGAGTTTTTTTTACTTTTAGTTTCGCCGTGCCCTACCAGCGTTTTTCCATGCAATCTGCTTAACTGAGTGTTGGTGAATACTGAATGGGAAGGCACCGCTTTCCTTGGAATTAGTGTAAATACATTTTTTGCGCCCTTGAGAATGGAGGGATTTTGGTTATTTTTTCAGAAAACAAATTAAAAGTGGTACATAATGCCAGTTTTAATAAGAAAGCCAACGTGCAACAAACTTCACGAGCTACATGTATTATTGATGTATTCATAACAATTTCAAGGCGTTTGTGAGAGAAAAGCTTAGCAGGTTTGCACAACTTAAGGAGGAGAGTTTGGAGAGCACATTCGCTTCTAGTGCAAAATGCATCGGTGCAGCAGGTACGTGATGCTGTGGGTAATCATTGTTAATAGAGAACAGCTCCCTTAGCTTGGGGAGGGCAATGCGTATTTCTGTTTTCTGCTTTGATGGAAATGGAATTGTGAGAAATGGGGGTCCCTAGTTGGCAATGGTAGACACCTTTGTCCAAATAGGGACCCATGCTTCTAGTCAGTGAAAGGGGGATACACTTCTGAATAACCCCTGCTCACCCCCTTGATAGCTTGGCACGAGCAGACAGGCTTATCTCTGAGGCAGTGTGTAAAGCATTTGTGAACACCTACGGTACTACAGTGAAAACACTACAAATGGACACCGCACCAGTTTAGAAAAATAAGTAGTCTTTACTAGACTTAACACAAGACCAAATGACAAAACTCCACAATACAATATCAAGAATATGACTTTAAAATGGTAGAAATTACTTAGTTCAATGTAGATGGTAAATGCAACACTTTACTCTCAAAGTACCTTGGATGCGTCACGCAAAACAAACAAAAGGGTCGCAGGGAAGGTGATGCGTTGATTCTTTGCTTTGAGGGAGGTGATGCGTCGGTTCCTTACAGCAGCGCAGGGGAGGTGATGCGTCGGTTCCTCACTGGAGAGGAGGTGATGCGTCGGATTCTTACTGCGTTCTGGTTATGATGTGACAAGATGGCACCTCGATGCGATGCGACGATCCTGTGCGAGGCGACAAAATGGCATCTTGGATGCGAAGCGACAACATTGGATGCGATGCGTGCACGCCCAACAGCCGTGCGGTGAAATTGATGAACTTTAGAGCCATGACAGGCCCTGCGACCCGCTTCTCCAGTGATGCGACGGCGACCTCTGCGGCAGCGGCACGCTTCCCCGGTGATGCGACCCACTTCGACTGCAATGCGACGGCGAACAGCTACAGCGGTGGCACGCTTCTTCGGCGATACATCAGCAACTGCTGTGGCGGCAACACACTTCTCCTCGTTGCGTTGTGCTTCCAGCTCCCAGTGACACACAGTCTCTCAGAGGGCCCAAACAACAGCAGGCACCTCACTGCAGGTAGAATTCCCAGCAAGGGAATTCAGGGGGAGCTGGTGGTGAAGTCTTTGTGGCCCTGAGACTTCAGAACAGATGGCAGGCTCAACTTCAAGCCCTTGGAGATCTTACTCAAGATAGTAAAAGTACAAAGTTCCTTTTCTCCTTTCCTTGGCAATAAGTAACCACTGCAAGCCAAACCCAAACCAGTAAACAGCACAGGGGAAGTCTCCTCCTTCAGCTTCCTTGGTTTCTCTCCTTGGCAAAGGGTCTGTCTTGATTCCCAGAAGTGATCTTAAGTTCTGGGGTCTGAGCCCCAATATTTATACTGCAAAATCCTTTGTTCTCTGAAGGCAGAGAGTTTCTGTACCTAGTCAAACCCAGTTCTCTCCTCCTGGGTGCAGCTTCCTGGCAGGAGGTGGAGACAGCATTGTTTGCGAGCAGACCTGGCCCAGGTAGCTGAAAGGAAATCTCCTCCCCCTACTCTCTATTCTATGAGGGCTCAGGTCAGTGAAAGGAAATCTCCTCCCCCTACTCTCTATTCTATGAGGGCTCAGGTCAGTGAAATGAAATCTCCGCCCCCTACTCTCTATTCTATGAGGGCTCAGGTCAGTGAAAGGAAATCTCCTCCCCCTACTCTCTATTCTATGAGGGCTCAGGTCAGTGAAAGGAAATCTCCTCCCCCTACTCTCTATTCAATGCAGGTCCTATTCAGCCCAGCCCTAACCCATCAGACTGCTGGAGCCAAGGACCTCTCCAGCCCCCTGTCACTCACAAACCAGACATGGAATACACAAACCTAGCAGAGACATAATGGATGGTTAGGCAAGAAAATACCTACTTTCTAAAAGTGCTTTTTTCAAACACAGAATGTAAAAATCACCCTCACTAAAAGATGTATTTTAACATTCTGAGTTCAGGCATACTAAGCTCGAATTTCTACCTTCTTCCCTGGGTCAGTTAGGATTATAAGATGTAATAATCAAACTGCCCATTCTGGCCCAAGGGAACAGGTAGCTTTGCAATAGTGAAAAACGAAATTGGCTGTAATTCACAATCAGGACATGCCACACACATCAGGGTATGTCCTACCTTTTACATAACATGCACCCTGCCCATGGGGGTACCTTGGGCCTACCTTAGGGGTGACTAACATGTAGAAACTGGAAGGTTTAGGGACTGGCAAGTGGGTGCACTTGCCAGGTCGACATGGCAGTCTCAGACTGCACACAGGCTCTGCAACGGCAGGCCAGAGCCATATTATATAAGCTGCTTCTGTGGGTGGCACAGCCAGTGCTGCAAGCCCACCAGCAGCATTTGATTTAAAGGCCCTGGGCACACATGGTGCACTGTACTAGGGTCTGACAAGTAAATTAAATACGCCAATCATGGAGTCACTAATCCATTACAACAATTTACAATAGGGAGCACTTGCACTTTGGCACTGAATAGCAGTGGCAAAGTGCCCAAAGCATCTAGACCAGCAAAAACATAGGAGGTAACAGGAAAAAATGGAAGGGAGTCCCACGCCAATGGTGCCAGGTCTAACAGGAATGATTTGTGTCCCTACCAGCGTCTGTAAAGAGGAATCCCGGTCATGGAAAAAACAAGCACTGGGTGGCCCCTTATTACTAAGCAAAATCACACTTTAAGTCACAATTCTGTATGTTTAGTCATCATTTCATCACTACGTACTCCAAAGTACCTGCACAGTGGCAGTTAAACACACATAGAATACAAAGGACTTTTTCTCAAATATTTTTATGGTGATGTCAGTCATAGACAGTGAACCTGAAATTTGGTCTAATTCTTACCACACCCATGGACATTATGATATTTTTTTATTTTTTATTTTTTTTATTCAGAGAGGTATTACACATATAATTACATCCATTGCTTATTCATTACACAATGTCAATTACTTCCATTAACATCACAATCAATTTTGTATCTTAAATATAGATTCAGGTAATGACAGATTCAGAAATACACACAAAATTAATTGTACCCCAGTTTCTCATAAACCTGGTACATTTTAAATAGAGATCCAAATCATAGCAGATCACAAATAAATGCAAAATGTATTGTGACCCAGTTTCTCATAATCCTGATACATTTACCCTACCCCAAGCAACCAGTCTGTTATTGGGAACCAACGTTTCTTCCCCCACCTTTTGGCCCGATGCCCTTACATTCGTAAAGAGCTTGTTCTAATTTATAGATTGCAATTAAACGGGCCAGCCACTCATGGAACCTAGGGGCTCCGAGTCCTTCCATCTGGTTGCGATTATTAGCCTGATACCATGACTGAGATAAATACAATAATGATCAGGCCTTGGTCCAGCCCTATACTGTTATCATACCCCACCATCATAAGCGAGGGGGTTAGGCCCACACTTTTGCCCAAAATCTTCTCCCAATATATCTCCAATCCCCCTTTCAACGGGTCTAACTAAGAGCAGCCATAAAACAGATGTTTCGCCTCTGCTGGTCTGATCCCAAACCTGGGGCATTTATCATCCTCTTTTTCCACCTATTTAATAGTTTGTCAGGGGAAAATATAGGTTAAAGATCATCTTGAAGTGTTGCGCCTTTAGATTAGCTGATAGAAGCTGTTTTTTTGCCAGCAACAATTACACATCTATATCTTCATTCTATAATCTGCTGGCCCATTTCATCTCCGTTTTCTCCATATCATCAGGGGCTTCCTCCATTATAATACCATATAAGTGTTTTATATTTCATACAGATCCCCCCAAAGTCTCAAACAGTGGAATCTTAGCACTTGAAATCGCCTGCCTCCGTTTACCAGAGAATCCCTTCATTTGTAGGTATTTAAAATAATGCCTGTCGGGGATTCTACACTCTCTCTGCAAAATGGGAAAATGATATAGTTGATCTATTGCCTGAATATCTCCCATTAACCTCAAGCCTAGCTGTTCCCATTGTTTCCCAATAGCATCATAGAACGCCAGGGGAAAAAAGGACAATCACCAAATAGGTGTATACCTTGTGAATTTCTCAATAGTTAAGTGTTTTTGGATTTTTCCCCAAGTTTTCCAAGCATTCCTAATGATTTTGAATAGTGCCTTTTTAAAGTAACTGAGTTCAAACTGGCAAAGCAACAGCGCACTAGCACCTCCCCCAAGTGCCAACTCATAAATTGTTGGGAGACCCTCGGCCCCTACAGCTCTGTCTCTACCATCCTTTTCAAAGAAGAGTATATTCATATACTGCAGTAACGCTGCCCAGTGATAAAAAGTGAGATTAGGAGCGGCCCAACCACCCCGTGTTTGCGGCAAAATACGGAATTTCTGGGATCTCCTAACCTTATCATATTGCCAAATGAAATTACTAAATTTAGAATCTAGTGCTTTGATTATTGACCCTTCAATGTCCACTGGGAGTGCCCCGAATAAATATAGTACCTTGGTAATCATTACCATCTTGAGGACGTTGATTCTCCCTATGATGGTCAGGTGTAATGAGTTCATCCGCCTGAGGTCCGATGCTATTTTATTGATCATTGGGTCAAAATTAATTTGTGTGATCCGATCTACATCCGGATTGATCCTGACCCCAAGATAAGTAGCCGTGGGTACTCGTCGACTATCCTGAAAGATAATGTTTTCAGTGCATATTATTTGGGTCGTAGACCTATTGAGTAGGTACCCCGACTCCCTTCCAAATATGATAGCCATGGCTTCTATTTCCTTTATTGCCTTATCTGGGTTAGATGTTAATACTGCAATGTCATCTGCATAGGCTAACACTTTAGTTTCGAACCCCTGGGTTACAGCCGCAACGATGGCCCGATTCTCTATAATCTGTTGAATGAACAGATCAATGTATAAGGCAAATAAGATTGGGGAGCAGAGGCACCCCTGCCTTGTTCCCCTTGCCACTCTTATAATATCGGATTCTTTGCCCATCAGCTGGAGCTTTGCGTATGGTGCCCTATATATTGCTTTAATTGCTCTAATGACCCAAGGGCCGAACCCCTTGGCAGCTAAAACTCCCCATAGGTATTCCCATGCCAACTTATCAAATGCCTTTTCCACTTCCAGGAGGATCATAGCCAGATTCCGGTTGGTTTCCTTGGCGATGTGAAACAGAGCCACGGCTCACCTTATATGATCTCCCCTCCAAGAATCCGGCAGGCTTCCAGAATATTGCACCCCCAAAAATAAATTCAGCAACAAGGGAGCTAGCTCTGCTTGAAACATTTTGTAAAATGTCAATGGTATCTTATCCGGGCTCGCTGCCTTTCCCGAGGCCAGCTGCTGTATTGTTTTTTGCACCTCATCCAATACCAATTCAGATTCCAGCTTATCCCTCTCGTCTCCCCCAGCCTCCTACCCTCTTCATTTTGAAACCTCACCTGTGGACTTCCCTGAGTGTCCTGTTCCTCCTCAGTGTAAAGGTCTTGATAAAATGTATGAAACAGAGTATTTATGTCCACCGAATCTGTATGTGACCCCTTCGCTTGTTATTGAAGATATCTGGCTCTTCGCCGATTTTTGTCTCATCTTTAGAGCAAGAAGTCTCCCCACTGTTTCCCCATACTCATACCTCTCGGCCCTGTGAGTCTGATATCCTGCTGCAGCTTTCTGGGAATATTACGAGGCTATCTCTGCTTTAGTCACAATAATATCTAGTCGTAGCCACATCCCCCCTCAACATCTTAGCAAGATGTTCTCTTTCTTAGTCCCGAAGCTTGGCTTGTAACTGCTTACTCTTCAGCTCCAGTTGCTGTTTTTTATGTGAGACAAAGCTGACCATCTCCCCCCTCAGCCCTGCCTCGAACGCATCCCATACCATATTACGCAAAGCGCTATATCTATTCATATTGAAGAAAAATTGTTGTACCCGGGGTGTAAAATAAATTTAGAGTCCCATACATCCACTGATCCATGACTTTTCATAAATGATGACAAGGTTCTGTATACATTGGGCTTCCGTCCTTGATATCTCCTTGACATAGAGCTCTCCCTTCCTAAATGAATATTCAAATCCCCACACATAATCAAGGGAGTGGGCCAGGATGCAAGCTCTAGTTCCAAATCCTCTAATAACTTTGGCTCATCCTGATTTGAGCCATAGACTGTACCTATCGTTATTGCTGGTTCTAGTTCTACCAAAGCCCATCTACCACTGGCATCAAACAATATCCGTTTGACTGATCCTATTTTATTCTTTGCTAAAATGGCCACCCTTCTGATGTTGGAGCTTTGAGAAGAACATGCCAATAGGGAGCACCCCTTTGCAGTGATTAACCCACTTTTATCCCATGGTATATGCTTCTCTTGGAGACAGACAATATCCGTGACAATACATTTTATCATCTCCATAACCCTATACCACTTGTTCCTAGCCACTAGACCCCCTAAGTCAACAGAGCAAACAGTAATCTTACCCATTTGGTCTTCATGAATGATCCTTCTTACTTTTAACTCTAAGCCTTTTCCCCCACCTCTGGAGGGGACAATTTATTCCAATTTCTGTCATTGGCCTTGTTTACAGCCTTGCGTAGAAACCTTACTGATTACCTCTCTGAGTTTTTACCCTGCTTTTCCCCTCTTCTCCCCGTGCCCCCACCCAAAGAGAACCCTTAACCTCCCACCCCCTTACCTCCCCGTTCCCCTCCCCACCCTGACCCTTCCCTTTCCCCCTGTGTCCTCCCACCCTCCCCCCTCTTTGGGAAGAATCTAGACCGCACATGGGTATGTTGGAAGATGAAAAGCGAATTGCCAACACCGTGAACTGTTATGCATACTATGTTAAAATAGTAAAGAGAAACAGAAAAAAGGGAGACAGAGAAAAAGAACAAAAAGGGGAAAACAGAGAGCAGCCCCCCGCCGGCTGAGAATAGAAATGCCCGGATGCCAAGATCCCATCATAATCTTTCCTGACTTCCCTTAGTCTGATTTTATCCCGAGTCATTAGGGTGCGCTGGCTTCAGCCCTGCCAAAAACTCTTTGGCTTTTATCTCTGACGTAAAAAACCAAGTTGCACCGTGCCAAACTATTTTTAGGGAAGCTGTATTTTTCAGAAATGCATTGGCACCCTTATCCTGGAAGGGATTCATTTATCTGCCAAAATTGCCACCTTCTCTCAACGGTGGCCTGACAAAAGACCAGTCGGACAAAAAATGAGACATCACCTACATTTCTCCTGGCCTCAGACCTAGCTTTTTCAAATACTGCCTGCCTTAAGAGAAAGTTCCCCAGAAAAAACAGAACGTCCCTTGGCTTGGCCCCTTCCCTGAGAGGATGTCTCAGGGTAAAAGGTGTCCTGTGTACTCGTTGGACCTCTTGCTGCCAGTTCCAGTCCGAGAGCTCCAGGAATGCTTGCAGAAAAAGATCTAACATATCGCTCCTGATGTCCGTTCCCTCTTTCCCTTCTGGAATTCCGAGGACCCTCAGGTTATTATGCTGCTGGCGATTCTCACTGTCCTCTAGTTTCCATTGAATATCCATTATCTGCTTCTCTTGATCTTTAGATTGTGTACGTTTGTCAGCCACCTCCATCTCGACATTGCTGACTCTGGTTTTGAGATCTGTACGGTGCTCCCCTATTGAAGGTTTTAGTCATTTTTCTTACCGCGCCCTGTACTTTCCTTGCTGCACTCTGGGCTTTGCGGGAAACTGCCTTGGTCTCTTAACGGTGTTGCATAATCATTTGAAATACGGTTTCTAAAGTCGGGGAATGTAAGCCAAGGGTGCCCTGCAGTGATGTAGTTTGGATGGTGTTTACAAAGTCGGTTAAAGAGTAGTCCCATTTCAAGCTAGCAGCCCTCTGCAAGTGATGCCCTGTTTTCTTCCCCGGTCTGTCTTGCTGTCAAAAAGAGGGAGTTCCCAGCCACATCTGGGTCACTATCATTTTCACTTGAGGCGATAGAGGATCCTGAGACGTCAGCCGACCCTTCTGGGCCACCAGAGAGGGGGAAAAAACAGTCACTAGGGTCTAGCTCAGCCTCAAGATTTGCATGTGAAGTGCCTTGATCCTGGGACTGGTCTATGACATCCGCTTGCTGAGCTGCTTTAAAGACTGGGGGGCCTTTGCCCATTGAGTGCCCCCTTGGCTCTCCTCCCCCTGCCTGCTGTGCTCCCTCATTCATATCATCCTGCATTAAAGATAGTCTGTCATGTCCATGCCCCCCCTGCTGACTTATGCCCCAATGTTTTAGCAATAGTAGGGTTCAGTACATTTCCCTCTTTTAAAGTACTTACACTCTGGCTCCCCGGGTGTAGCTCTTCCACCATACTTGTGTGAAGACCAGCCTCTTCAGTAGCCACTGGTCCACTCCCTTGCACCGATCGTTGGGAGAAATCTGTTTGCCTCTGCCTCTGCTGCAACTACAGCTTCCACTTGGAGCACACAGCAGTTACAGCACTGTAGCACCCGTGAGGCGTTGTCCTCAGGAAACCCCGCCTCTTCCTTTCTCTGTTTCCGGCTCATTCTCCGGTGCTGGCCGTACTGAGAGAGGCGTCCGTTTAGAGCCTTGTCTACCTTTGCGGCCATCTGGATCTACCATTGGGGGCACGACAGACTTCCCCTTTGTGGCACTGACAGTCTTGGTGCCCATCCATGCGCTCGCTTTTGCTCGGCAGCGCCAACAGCCTGTGTAGGCGAGCACCAGCTCCGTCAGCCAGTCGAGCACCTAACGGCACTCCTGTAGCAGTACGACCCCCGGGCAGCTTTCAAACCCTGATCGGGAGTCGGCGATGGCGCTGGGGATCACTTTAAGCTCCTGCCGATATGTACGAGCTTTTAATCCTTTTTTTCTCCCTGTCCTTCCAGGTCCATTCTCATGGTGCTATGATGGCAAGTTCGCCTTAACGGCCTCAGATGGCCACCATCTTGCTTCCCACTGCTCTATCGTACATTATGATATTTCTTAGTGACTTTCAACAAAATATTTTAATTCATATCTCCTGTTCCCCTCATCTGATATTTGTCATCATGATCTTATGTTATTAATAGCATTTATTTTCTTTCATTTTTTACTAAATTGAGTTAGGAGTGTTATTGTTTAAATTTCTGACTTTAATGTTGTTAAGTTGCTCTTTACAATAAAACACATTTCAGTTTTCCGAGTAAACTGGGTTATTCAAAACAAGGTTTTGGTTTGCCAACTTTGTGTGAGTCCATACCTGGCTCTTCCCCGAGTTTTTAACCCCCAAAAGTGTCATGTATCTCAAAAACAAATAGTGGCAGCATCTGCAGAACAAGCATTGGCATAGCCAATAAGTCTTGCCTTTGGGATCTTATAAGTGTTTAGCCATGCGGTACATTATACTGGCTTCTGAGCTATACAATTACTAGACACTGGGTCACACAGTCTGATTCAGGAATACATGCTTGATTCAGGAAACATTTATGGAAACATTCTAAGTCTTTTTAAAGCACAGACAGAAAGACAAGTTCCTCGATGCGAGTCAATAGCACTATAACATTCTTTGTGCAACGGCATCACTAGAGTATTGAACAGTCTATGAAACCAACCCCTGGGGTATACGAACACTGGACATAGAAATAACAACAGAATGCTCCCATTTGTTAAGTAGAGGGGAAATAATGACTAAACAGGAACAGCGTCGGCATCCCTTAATCTCTGCGCGCTTAAAACCATAAATATTAACCTGACCTTGTATAATGGAACCACCACTTTTGTAAAGCACTCCAATACCTTTGGGTCAGTCGAGTTCACGCTCTATAAAAATGCATCCAAAAACTACACTGACCTTGTGTAATGTAACCAGCGCTCATGCAAAGCACTACCACATCTTTGGATTGCATGAGTTCACATTATATAATACAAAATGTCTCACAGTCCCTGGGGAGCTGCCGTGAATATGCTTTGAAATTAGAACTCTGAGAGGAGGAGGATGACAGCAAGAGGCAGCGGTGCGGGCAAGCAGCCACATGGGAGGAGGTAGGAAGGATGAATGCTGATCCCATTTGTCAGATAGAGCCAAAATAATGAATAAACAGGACAGCATTGGCATCACTTAATCTCGGCGCACCCAAATACAAACAAATGTACCTGACCTTGTTTAATGTAACTGGCGCTTTTAAAAAGCACTCCAATACATTCAGGTCAGTTGAGTTCCCACTCCATAAAAATCCCTCAAAAAAGGATCTGACCTTATGTGATATAATTAGCACTCACGTAAAGTGCTCCAACACCTTTGGGTCACTCGAGTTCACATTAAATAAACAAGGGTCAGAAAAAATGTGATTGGAGTTGCCCAATGTGAGAAGTTGGCCTGGTACATGCTGTCCACTAGTTATAGTGGGCACCCTGTACCAGTTCAAACAACCCCTTATTGATGATAGGTTAAAGACAGCCTTTATTGAAAGCTATCCTAGTGGTAGCCATGGAGAGCAGCCTTCAGGCTAAGTCTTGAAGGAATGTAAAGCAGCTTGTTTTACCAGTCTATAATCTCTTGAGTGGCTAAATGAAAGAAACCACACCAGGTATATATATAAAATATATGTATTTATTTCTAAACACACCCTCCTAGTCTCTTTATGAGGCTAGAGGTAAAAACACATAAGTTACACTTCAAATATTACAGTAAAATAGCACAAATACACGTCAGGCCTTAGGGACGAGCCAAACCATATACTAAAATAGTGGTATAAGAAACACGACTTAAGTAGACACAAGGCCTAGAGCCTGTAGAATCACTAGAACCCCAAGGAACCACCCAAGGTAGTGACACAGGGGACCCACGGGGGCCGTGTGCAGTGTGAGAACAGAGCAGCGAGCTCCTGTTAGCTTCTATGGGGAAAGTCGCGGTTAGATTTTTAAAGATTAGGGACACTTAGAAATGAGTCAGGACCAAACCCTTTGGGACTTAGGAAGTTCTTGGGTCAACACCCACGGGAGCACCAGAGTACTCACGCAGGGAAGCCGGGTGCATAGGTGTCAAATGGTGTCGGGTCACGTCGTCGATTTCAATGGGAGCTGGCAAAGAAGTGCTGCTGCCGGCAAGATGCGAAGTGTCCGAAGACATCCAAGCCTGGATCGAAGTCGAGAAGGACCTGAAAGCAGAGGGGACAGAGTATGGGTCACTGGCCAGTGACCAGGAGGAAGCCAGGCGGATGCCCACCGATGTTGGGTGATTTTAGGTGAAGAAGGTGAAGCTTGACTCTTCAGCCACGACAACCAGGAGCTGGATTTGAGCTGTCCCACAAAGGATGTCGAGTGCTGCAGTGTCGGTGCCCGGATTGGACACAAAAAGCCTTGGCAATGGCAACCCACGCAGAAAGGAGAAAGACGCTTCGGTGCAGACCAGTAAGGTCTGAGGGACTCACCACTTGGTAGGGTGTCAGGGCCCTTCTGGAGCAAGCAGGGAAGCCCAAGGAAAATCAAAGTTGCCTTCACAGGGACCCACCAGTCGACAGACCAGGGATCGCAAAGGAGCCTCAAGAGGAAACACAAAATGGCGGCCCACAGGTCCCTCGGGGTGACTAGGCTGACAATCTTCGGTAGATTCTCTGTTCGAGGTGGGGGCTGCAAGTAACCCCAAGGATGACTTCAAGAGACGTCGAGAAGTCAATGCACTTGCAAAAGTGCACGTTGACCAGGAATTCTGGTTCCACGCTACTCATGAGGGCTGCGGGTCTTAGTTTTGCTGGGGCCTCGGGTCGGCCTCTGAGATGTCTTGAAATCCTCCTCCTGGGCTGCAAATGCTTTGGAATCCAGTGGGAGCTTCGGAGATGCAGACCGGCAAAATGCTTTGTTGGTGCCTGCCAAGCAGGGGAGTCACTCCTTGACCCCAAGGGAGATTTCTTCAGTCCTTTAGTCTTTAGTAGAGCATCGAACTTCCAGGATTCAGCTTCAGAGTTTCGTCCAGGGATATCTAAAGTTCTGGTTACAGAGGTTCCTTACTTATACCTAACGAAGGGGTTGGACTAGCTCTAAGGACCCACCAATGGGAGGGTTTGGAAAGAGGGGGGGCTACACCCATTTCCTTTATCCAGTTTCACGCCAGAGCAGGGCTGGAAGCCCCAGAACCGGTTTGAGCTGGACTATGCACAGGGTCACCAAATGTGCCCCCAGTGCAGGACTTCAAAGCACTCTGAGAGTGCTCCCACCCAGCCCCAATACACATAAGCCTGTCTGGGAGGTGGTTACACCTCCCTGTGACAGGAAACCTATTGTTCAGACCTCCCCTGCTGGAGTTTCGGTCAGCAGAAGGAGGCCAGACCCGTGTCTGTGGCTGCAGCATCCATTTTGTGATGCCAGGGCTCTGTTAAGTTTCTACCAGGTATACCAGTACTGCCATGTCTCTCCCTCTAGAAGGGTGGGATCATATTCTCACACCAGGAATTGATGTGGGGGTATGATTCCAAGGTGTTTGACACCTAACACGACCAATTTCCGTGCAGCCAGTCTAAAGTTAGCATTAACCATTTAAGATATAATGCACTTAAGAGTATATTGTCAGGCTGCACCACTGACAACACCGGAGAAGAGATTCCGAAGGCTGCAGAGGGGCTCAGCTCATGCCTGGGCACCCTCCCACATATAGCCAAGCACCCTGCCTTCGGGATCGAAAAGGCCTGCCATAGGGGTGACTGATAGGTTACTATGTGCAGTGATAGGTGAGGTATAGTGAACCTATACCTCAGTAAGGGGTGCATGCACCACCTTACCCAGGCTGCAGTAGCAGACCTGTGGTGTCATTTGGAAGGGATTTCCAGGGGTGGCACAATAAATGCTTCAGCCCCCTTTAGGCCACCTATGCCCTGGGTACATAGTATACCATATACTAGGGACTCACAAGGGTACCCCAGAATCCAATCTGGAGTGTACCTAAAGTACATGCAATCAATTTTGAGAGGAAGCAGCTAGACTGGGGCCCTGAATAGCAGGGTCCCAGCCAGACTAAAGTCGAAAAACAGTGAAACACCAGCAAAATGTGGGGGTAACCATAAGAGGCAGATCCTACTCTCCTACACCCAAGCCTTGCCCTTAACTGTGCTGCACGGTCGAGTTGCTGAAGGCCATGTGACTGCTGCTACAAGCAGTGTAGCAGGAGGGATTTCAGGGAAATCCTTGCACTTTAAACTCAGAGAAAATTAAAGAGACACCTCTGAAAACCGCATCAGAAGAGTCTGACATTTCATGTCAGTATTTGAACAGGAAGGGGAGATTAAGTGAAGGGCACCAAAGCTGAACCACCGAAGATGGACAAACAGTGACACAAGCAGGAATAAAAGAAAACAAAGTCCCTAAAATGAACACGTAAGCACATAAGTGTAATGTTAATAGTATTTGGGCAGTGCTCTGTGGGAGGAAACCATAACCAAAAAGGAGGGACAAAAAGGAGGGGTTAACCATTAGCAAGTAAACATTTTTGAATGACAATCAAAGGGACGAATAAAAAAGCAATGGGTGGGCTGTAAGCCTAGAGAGTGAATGCAGAATGTCTCAGAGAGACAGCACATGTGCTGCCTAGGCTCAACCTAAAAAGGAATGAACTCAGAACAGAAAAAAATTAGTGTTTCAGCTTAAGGCCCCTATGTATTCTATCTGCGCCACTACATATTTATACATTCGCATATGACAAACATCAGTCACTTATAGCTGTAGGGTATTAATTATATCACATGCAATAATGTCCAATGCATATTCAGAAGACCCTGGTATCATTAAAGACTTGTATATTTGATATTACTCTGTAAACTTGCCCAGGTAACCTAGTCACTGTGCACTTCTGGAGCCCATGTTTTGGGTTCTTTGAATGCTCAAAGACTGCCTTGAATTTCTTTGAATGAGTGGGCCTGAGGTTTGACTATACTTGCACCTAGAGATTTGCCCCAACCAAGCAACCACCCTTCGGCAATAGACAGTGTTCCTGTTATAGGTCTACTCTTTTGTGTCTGCATTGCCTTGCTAATGAATATTGACAGCCCATTCCCTTCTACAGGAAAAGGTGAGTTCAGAGACCTTGGCAACAGAGAGGCTGGTGCAGATCACCTATCTATCACACAATAGTGCAGCTCTAGGACGTAATAGAGAGACTAATAATATGTGCATCTACCCCCTGAACACATTCATCAGCATAGCACATTAGCATATTATTCTCAATTTAAGTTTGGAGGGATGGTACATAACCTACTACTGCAACTTTAACTGTTCCAGAGGTGATGAATTGTACCAGAGAAATACCACTCCTCACCATCGTCCGAGGCTACATATAATAAATATATAACAAAACAATGGGAAACGCAGTTCATGATCAGAGACTCAAAAAATATAGTTGTTTAAGTTTTTCAAAGACAGTGGGTGGTTTGAACTTTCCTGTTGACAAAGAATGTTATATTTTAATAGTATAATATGTCCTCTGTTACATTTCTTGTCTAATCTAACAAGACATGAGTACAGCTCTCCTGCAACAAAACCTCCTCATGGGACTCCAGTTTTGGCCGCTGGAGCAAGGAGCAACACCCACACCCACAGACCATGAAAACAATCGAAGGATTATCCCCAATGACAAGCTCAACATGACCGCTCAAGTCAATGCAGTGTGCATCTCTTGCTTCCACATCCTATGCATGCTACGAAAGATCATAAGATGGTTGCCTCAGAACACCAGACTGACCATCATGCAAGCACTCATCACCAGCAGGATGGACACCAGACTGACCATCATGCAAGCACTCATCACCGGCAGAATGGTCTACAGCAAAACTATCTACTCCGGAATCTCCAAACAACTCCTACACAGACTCCAGACCATCCAGAACACAACTGCAAGACTCATACTTGACCTCCCATGCCTCACCCACATCACACCCCACCTCAAGAAGCTTCACTGGTTCCCCATTCACAAGCTCAGCCAATTCAAACTTCTCACGCACACATACAAAAGCCCTATACAACACAGGACCAGAACACCTGAACACACGCATACATATTTGCCAATCCCCCAGACACCTATGCTCTGCCTCCCTCTCACTTACACACATTTTCTGCATCAGCAAAAGCAAAACTGAAGTTCGCTCTTTCTCCTACATCACACCCGAAATGTGGAATGATCTTCCTCAACATATCAGAGACTCCTCCTCACTTCTTGAGTTCCGCAAGAATATTAAGATCTGGCTCTTCATATAAGCACCTTGAAGCCTACTCACCTACACACCTGACCAAGCACCTGGATACCCTCTTGGATGATTAGTGTGCTGTACAAATCAATATAACATAACATACCCTTGACTACAGATAAATTCTGGGAAGATTCCAGACAAAGAGGGTGATGGTGATGGAGCACAACACATGGTAAACCAGCATGTCAAATTGAGATGGTATATACACTCCTTTAATTGTCCATGCCTAGTACCTCTGATTGGAGATGGTTGGATAAACACATTTGTGAATTTCATGGGAATTGACATTGTTTGTTCATGTCTTGAGTTTTGTGTAAGGGTGACATGAACTTTTTGTTGGTGCCTTTTAATGCATAAAGAACACATAAATCCCAATGTCTATTTCCCTACACAGGTGATGCTTCCACAAAATCCTTTTACAAAGTCTGTCCAAGGTTGTCAGAGCTTGGAAAGTTATATTATTGCTCAAATTCTAAGCCATCTTTCTCAGATACAGTAAAGGATGCAAGAACACACTGCTGTAGCTCTGTATTGATAGTCACCTTCTATACACTTTCCAAGGAGCTATATATAGGGTCACACTACAGCATCCCTGAAAATGACAACTAGTTATACCCCTGTTTCTAGTAATGCTCATTTGTCTAAATGTGCAGCAACACCTATTCTAAAGACGTCTGACCCATTAAGGGTCAAGGACCACTTGGAATTATTTTCTCCTGCGTTTTCCTAAGATCCTATGTGATGCAGCTCCAAGTCTCACCATTTTGTTTAAAATCACTTCAAGTGATTTGCCCACTTTTCACCAGTGTTTTTTCTCTCATTAATCCTATCTTGATTAGTTTGCTAGGCTCACCTTTTGTTCATACCATAGCACTGACCCAAGAAAGAAGCAAAATCGCAGTGTCCTGTGCTCCAAACCAAAGAAAATTACAACATTTACAAAGATCACAAAGTTGCTGGCTGGCAGGCATTCCAACCTTTTGTTCATACAATAGCACTGACCCTAGAAAAAAGCAAAATCGCAGTGTCCTGTGCTCCAAACCAAAGAAAATTACAAAATTTACAAAAATCACAAAGTTGCTGGCTGGCAGGCATAGCAACTATATAAGTGGTTGCTAGCCCAGTGAGAGCTTCTGGATCACTGAACAGACTCAACTTGGCAGCTGCTCTAATCCTGAATGCTGCTTCCATCTGCTTATTTTGTGAGCAAGAGGTCTTAAACTCTTATTTGTGAGTAGCTCCTGATCACCAGCAAGACAACTGCCCCTCCGCCCTTAAACTCCACAAAACCACTTAGCCTGCCTTCAAAACTGCTTTTGGTGTGTTTTTTTGCACCAGAGCCACATTAGGTGCAAGGCATTATCAGGTAGCCACCAAACTGGAGTAAATGTAGATGTATCATTAGGGTAATTGAGAAATAAAAAATCATTTTGACAAGGATATGATAAGTTCTTGTACAACTCCGGAGTATAAAGTGAGATGCGGCTTCTTATTTTGGCAATGGCCAAGTGTGAAACTTTTAATGATGCCATCAAGAAGTCAATATGTCTGTAATGTTCGGCAATGAGTTTGATAAGATTGTGCCTGTTAACTGACCTTCCATTCATTTTCTTAAAATATTTAGAGTCAGTCCTAATTTTTCAGGCTGTTCTATTAAACGGTGTGGTGCTAGCCCCTTGAATATGCGTAAATAATCATACACACATATTTTACATCTATGCCTATGTCCTAGCTACTATAACAACTCAAGATATAGCTGTCACACTCCTTACAAAACTTTCTTTAATTACTGTTAATAGATAAATAATTTTCTGTGATGTCTTTATTTCAAATAATATCTACTGAACACATTTATATGGAAATCATTTACAGTTCGTGTAAAGAGTGCCTATTCTGAAGCTGAATATTAAAATAATAATAATTGTAGACGCTCTTGTGATTTGCATAACCGCTGCCAGTGATATTTTTGGACCAGGTTGTAATGTTAATCCGGATTTTATACATGTACAGTAGACCACGCTGGTAAGCCAAAAATGTGTGCATGTGCAATGCAGCACACATAACAGCTTCATAAAAGGAGGATTACTTGCAAAGCTCTAATTCACTTCAAGTATGCCGAGCAGTTTCTATCATCTGAGCCCTGAGATTGAATTTCATCTTAAGTAGTCAGTGCTGCCTTTCATTATTAATTATCTTTTATACAGTACACGAGGATATATATTGGAGCGCTTAAGCATTTTTCAAACTGTGAACCGGGCAATATGGGAGGGGGAATAAATGTGTCTCTTGACAATAAATCTCTCTGCCATTATGAAATGTGAGCGCCTGCTTTAAATTGGTTGTGCTGAAGATATAAATGACGGATTTAATGAAGGAGCAGGCAAATATTTCACTGCAGTAAGAACATTTCCACATTAAGCACAGATCGAGACTGGGTTTTCAGATTACCCGCCTTATTTGTATGATGAGAAATGCTCATATTATAGTGCACGTTAGAGTGTGTAATGTCCCTGTTGTTATTTTACTCTTCAGAGCATTGAAATGGTTTGACAGTGGCGCCACTGAACCTATAGGTCTCATAATTATTTTTGGTTTGAGGCGATTACAGTTTGCTTGTTTGTTTACGGCTATATTTTGTAATCAACTACTATTTACTCTTAAAGTTTAGGAAAATACATCTTTCTGATATCTATATTTGTACTCTTAAATCTTGGACTTAAATTCTGTCCCGTTTTGGTTTTAGAGTGCCCCGTGGAGCTGTTATTCCAGTGGGTGACGACACTGGGGCGGGGGTGGAGGGTTAATACTGACAATAAACGAAATAGATAAGTCATTCGATCTCTACTGGTTCGTTTTTGTTGAGACTGATTGTTCTGGACTTGCATTTTCCTCTTCACTTATATAATTAGAAACTTCCAGTAAGGTAATGACCAGCATGGTACCAGTAGGTGGATGCCATTAACTATGAGCAGTTCATATTTGGCACCCACATCCTGGCTCTCAGCATTCACATAATGACATGAGCATCAAAAGTGATTAATTTAATAACTAAGGTATGAACAACAGTTGTGCCTGTAGAGTTAGTCTGCTTACCGCATGCATTGCTCCTAAAGATTTGTCATTAGACAATCTGTGCCTTCAATACTGGGTCGTCAGCCGTTGCTTCATTAGCAAAAAAGCATGTACCCCATAATGCTGAATGTCCCATCAATATCCATCGAAGCTAATCAGTGGATTGTACATCACTATATACTAATACCAGCAACCAACTGTTTATTAGTTTTCAGACATGTGCTTCTTTGTCATTGTAATGTCACCTGAAAGCTGCTTATACTGCCCACTTTAACAGATGCAGATCCTCGAAGCATGGTCCGTATTCAAAGTTACGTAAGAATAGGCAAGTATCTAAGTGAACCTGAATCAGCATTGTCCAAGCACTGGAAATACTTCAGTCCCACTGCAAGAGTTTGAAGCTTCTCAAGAGTGGTATGACTCCAACATCACCATAATTTCCAATGGCTACCTGTTGCAGGCCACATCATCACTGCTGATAAACCATTACACAAGTAGTAAAACTTTGCAGAACAGAAATTGTCATGTAATATTTTTTCTGTTCAAAAGAAAGTGAAACAATCTGTTATTATTGCAGTGTCTTGTGTATTATAGATCGCGGGACCCCTATGGTCCCTAACGGACTCCGTAGTCTACCGAGCTCATTGCGTAGTGTGATTAATTTACTTGCCACCGGGCTGGGGAGGACACTACAACTGGTGATGAGATATGCGATACCTAAATCCTGCAACCTGAAAAGTCGAGAGTGCGCTCCCAAAGAGTACATCAAACTTCTTGTGCGTGCCACGTGTGCCTAAGTCGAAGTGAAGAATTGTCGATTGGCACCTGTGGAGTCAAAGTACAACACAACTCCAGTCAGTACGAGACCTTCAAAGAAAGTGAAGGCCCCACGGAAAGTTTCAGTTATAGTCAGTCTGAAAATTGTTAATAAGACCAAGATAAGAAGTGCCACGACTTAAAACAGAGCCATCATTCATACAATACGGTAATGCTAAAGGCACAGAACATCAGGACAGAAAGCGCAATAAACAGCAATAGGCAGATGCACAAGAACACTGTGATGGGAAGCAGATAAATGCAAAGAAAGGCCAAAGGTGGAGAAAACTGAGTACAATGCAGAAGGTTGAGAGTGGTGAAGAACAAGAGCAAGAGACTAAACTGCTACTCACATCTAAGAAGAAGAGGGTGCTTCAACACCTCCGTTCGGGTACAACGGACCAAGCACTCGTTAGCAGGCCGATGCTTGCAGTGGTGACACCGGGCCAGAAGACGCAGTAAGTCAAGTACGGCCCGAACAGCAAATAATCCTGACAGCAGCTGCAGTGAACAACACAAAGTATGATGCCAGCGTTTTCTTAAAATAGCTGTCCTTATTTGACACCGCCAAAAAGCAGAGTCTTGGCGCTTGATGGACTGCTTGGATTGAAATCTTTGATGATTTCATTGATGTGCTTGAAATAACCAATGGCAAAAACATAATCCAATATCTTAAAAACTTAGCATGAGAAGGAGTAAAGGAAGTGATAAAGAAGATACCACAGGTTGTCATTTGTGTAACTGTTTATGTCCCAAAACAACACAACATCCTTTGAACATGTCAGATCTTCCAAGACAGGTCTGGGAGAAAACTGCAATTGACTTCTTTGGACCCCTTGAAAATGGCCATTAGCTCATGGTAATTGTAGATGAGTACTCCTAGGTTTCTCTGGTGGAAGACCTCTCATCAATCACTCATGATCGAGTAATTGTAAGACTAGAAGGCATATTTGCAACCTGAGGTCTTCCGTTCATTCTTAAATCTGACAATGGCCCACCATTCAATGGTTGGGAGGTTAAAGACTTTCTTACTCATTTGAATACCAAGCATCAGAAATGCACACTTTTATGGCCACAGGCTAATGGCGTTGTTGAACGTTTTCTGAGCACTCTTAAGAAGTCTGTCCAGGGCGCTGCACTAGGGAAACTGAAGCTCAAGTATGTTCTCCATTCCACTCTTCATGCCTGCAGATCTGCCCTCTATTCTGCAACCCGTGAAAGCCTGGTCACCCTCATGTTTGGATACAAAACTGCCCCTGGTGGTCACTGAAAGAACTATTGATGCTCAGAAAGTTCGGCTCACTGATTCATCTCACAAGTCCAGAATGAAGACTTATGAAGAAAAGTGTTGATATGGTTGGGACATTACGTTTTCAGAAAAGAGACTGTGTGCTTGTCAAGCAGTGGCAGAAACACAAATCTAATGCTCTATTTGATGCCAATACATTGTAAGTTGTGACTAGTAAGTGACATCCGGAGTGAGACTTTGTAATCAAAGGTTCAGGAGAGACCCTGAACTACATCAGTGTCTAGATCACCAGTGCCTGCTGTGGTTATTTCTCCTGTGTTTCCTCAGCCTCACACTACACTGACCGAGCGATTTGAGCACCTCATTGAGTAACTATGATGTGTATATATGTTACATCTGGCATCTTTTGGCATGGTTTCCCCTGTCTTTTTGCTTCTGACCACCTGTTTTTGAGGTGTGCTGAATTTCATTTTTGCTGGTTTTAGGACTCTGGACACTTTAATACTGCTGATCAGGGCTAACGTGCAAGTGCTCTGTGTCTAAAGTATGATGGTTTCTCTGTGATTGGCATATTTGATTTACTAGTAATTCCCTAGTACAGTGCAGTATGTGTGTCCAAGGAGTTTAAGTCAAAATCTACTAGTCGACCTGCAGCACTAATTGTGCCACCCACATGAGTAGCCCTGCAAACATGTCTCAGGCCTGCCACTGCAGAACCTGTGTGGCCAGTTTTAAACTACCATGTTGACCTGGTAAGTGCACCCACTTGCTAGTCCACAACCTTCCCTTTCATTACATGTAAGGCACCACTAAGGTAGGCCATAGGCAGCTCCAAAGGCAAGGTACAGTGTGTTTAAAAGGTAGGACATATATGTTGGTGTTTTACATGTCCTGTTAGTGAAAAACTGCTAAATTCGTTCATTTAGCCAGGCCTATCTCTCATATATGTTAGCATTGGAGCTACATTGTAGCATTTTAAAAGTGTATCTTCCAATTGCAAGCAAGCTGATTGAAAATGGGAGTTTGGAGTCTCTGTACTCACAATTTAAAAGTACATATTTTAGTGAAGTTGTTTTTTTAAATTGCAGGTCTGAAAATTCCACTTTTAGAAAGTTGGCATTTTCTTGCTAAACCATTCTGTGCCTTTGCCTGTCCCTAGAATACACATCTGGGTTGGATGACAGTTGGGCTTTATGAATTTACTTTAGGCACTCACACAGAAAGGTAGCTGATGTGTGCCCTGCTGATCCTGATGGCTCCTCACCAGGCTGATGGGTCTTCTTGAGCTGGATTGGTGGGAGGAGTTGGCACTGACACCTGAATAGGGCTGTGCCTGTCCCCACACAAATCAGTCTCCACACCCCTGAAGTCTGTCTGGAGCCTGGGTCAGGAAAGGCAGGGTCTTGTGCACTACAAAGACCTTTCTTGCCTATCTAAAAGGACAAACTGGGTATAAGTACTGGACTTCTAACACCATACACTCAGAACACTTCTGTATTGAGGACATTCTGCCAAAAAAGAGCTGTATGGCTGTCAAAAGGGACTGTCACTTTGCTGCTTGTTTGCTTGCCTGTTGCTTCTGTCCTGGAGGTAAAAGGACTGGACTTTGATTTTCAAGTTTCTCCAAGGGCTTGAGTTGTGCTGGCCTCCTGTTAGAAGTCTCAGGGCCATCAAAGACTTCACCTGCAGCACCTCGGCTTTTTTTTATGAGAGTTCTACTCTGCCAAGTAGTACCAATTCCAGTTCTGGTCCCTTGGGAGTGAGTTTCTGTGTTAAAAGGAGAAACCAATGCATCGACTCCAAGTGTCTCTTCGGAACAGGCGCATCTCTGCGAAACCTGACACATCGCCGCTATCTGCACCGAAACTGTGGTCCCTGTTCAACTCTACGAGCACGACTTACAATGCAGGCCCCGACTTTGCCTCAAAACTTATGAAGAACCGCCACTGCATAAGTCTAGAGCACAGCTTCAATTAAGTCTGCGACACACCGGTCTGACTCTGACGCAGCACCTACATCGATGCCATGGAATCAACGCATTGCGGCTTAACCTTCAACACTCATCGACGCTGCACCACCATCAGTACCGAAGTCTCCCCGAAAGTGACGCATCACCTCCTGTGCGCAACGCATCATCGCTGACTTCATCATCAACACTGCACCGTAGTAAAAAATCAAGGTATCACATCTGGAATCAACGCATCACTTCCCCAGTGCCTCTCATCATCCCCATTTGCAGGTCAAGGAAGTGGCATCACTTTCAGGAACCAACGCATCACTTAGTACAAGCGATGCATCACCTCCATTGAGCAACGCACCATCACCGAGCACCAACATGCCAACGACCTACGCAGCATTAAAGAACTGACTCATTGCCTGCTTTAACCATGCCTCACATCCCCTATGCCTTGCATTGTCTTCGATTTTTGACTCATCCAAAGTATTGTACCAGGGTCTACGTGCTTCCTATAGCCAGCTTGCACTCCATTGTGGTCAGACTTAACTTGTGGATATGGCCCAGTCAAGCATGACCAGCAAGCCCCAATTGGAGCTTTTGTTTTCTAAGTGCTATAACTTTATTTTATCTCTGAAAAAGTATATCTTGGCTTGTGTATTTAGATGTTTGTGATCTTGGTCCTGTTTTATTCATGTAAATATTGACTATTTTTCTAAACTGGTGCGGAATACTTTTGTGGTGTTTTCAATGTGTTACTGTGTGCGTATACAAATACTTTACAAATTTACTCTGAGAATAAGCCTGACTGCTCTTTCCAAGCTACCAAGGTGGTGAGCATGGTTGATTCTGATGGTCTAACTTACTTACCCTGACTAGGATTGTGGGTCCCTACTTAGACGGGGTGCATACTTCAGACAGCTAGAGACCCCATTTCTTGCAATATATGTGTGTGTATATATATATATATATGTGTGTGTGTGTGTGTGTGTGTATATATATATATATATATATATATCTATATTATCTACTGGCGGTCGCCAGTAGATAGTTATAGTTAGGACCGTGTTTCCATAGGAAATCCGCAACATTCTATTTGGAATAACTTTGGCGCCGGTTGACGAATCCTCGCAAAATTTTCAAAAAAGGTGGGGCGCTCCGCTCCGCTCCTACCCTGAAAGTCTCGGGGTGATTCGTCAAGCGGGGGCCGAGAAAAAAGGGGGGTCCCAAAACGTGTTTTCCCCATGCATTTTTCCATAGGGACATTTAGTCCAAGGTACAGCCCGAACGGCTGAACAGAATTACTTGAAATTTGGCAGAGAGGTAGTCCTCAGGTCAGGGAAGTGCCTTTTGCAGGTCTGGTGTCAATCTGTTCAGTAGTTCCTGAGAAAATCAAAAGTAAAATCATATATATATGTGGGCGGAGCCTAACCACACATCTCATCCTGAGATCTGATTGGCTGTCAGCACTTCATCCAAGAAGTGTTGGCAGCCATCCTGGGACCAATATACATGATAGCACCTCTTTAAAAAGCATTGCAGTTAATAGAAGGTTTTAAGACTTTAGCTACATTATAAATCATTTGTTGATGGTACCATACTCATTTTAGGAATTGTGGTATGTTCTAAGGTGATTTCACCATGTGAAAAAGCCTTCTGCTGGGATATCATGACTGAGAGAAAAATATTTTCTCATGCTTTTCCCACAGAGGTTTGGAAGGTGATCTATAAGCTAAACTGAGAGCATATTTTCTGTAAATTCACATTATCTTTCTCAGTCATGTGAGAATGAAGTCTGACATTCTCAGTAAAACATGTACATCCAACAAGGGCAGAGACTGTCAGTTGATTCCTTTGTGTTCTACTGCAGCTTCCCAGAGTGTTCCAAAAAACAACTAGAGCGCTAACAGTCCTACTTATGATAAACGTATGGCACACCTGAAGCCATCTTGCTTGGATTAAAGTGGTAACTCTTAAAACATTTAATTTAAAAAGGAACAAAATGAGGGGGTTCATTTTTCCATAAAAAGTATGATTAGTGCTGCAGAAAGAAAAATTAGGGCACATTTTGAGTGACTTCTCAAATCCTCTTCTATTTCATTAAAAAAGTCTGACATGCAGACTGAAACATGCACTTTCAATACCAGCAGCAGTTTTCCCTGGTGAGCAGTAGCTTTACTACAGTGATCTAATGAGCAAAAAGTGTGCTAACATTCTAAATTTAAGGCAAATGTGTGACACATCTGAATGCCTTCATGATGGAATCAAAGTAAAAAACTGAAAGTATTTCCTACTGAGGAGACTGCAGTAAATGAGGAAATTAGGAAACTTCATAACAAATAAGTCTTCCAAGATGGCCACCAGAGACAAAAGAGCCCAAATGTAGCCCAAATATCACCCAGATGTAGCCCAAGTATAGCCCAATGACAGAATGTCCCAGAGTGTTCTTAAAAACAACTAGAGCGCTTACTGTCTTCATTATGACAAAAGTATGGCACACCTGAAGCCATCTTGATTGGAATAAACTGGTAACACTTAAAACATTTAATTTAAAGAGGAACACAGTGAGGGGGTTAATTTTGCCATAGAAATTATGATTAATTCTGAAGAAAGAAAATGAGGGCACATTTTGAGTGACTTCTCAAATCCTCTTCTATTTCTTTAAAAAATTCTGACATGCAGACTGAAACATGCACTTTTAATACCAGGAGCAGACTTCCATGGTGAACAGTAGTTTTACTACAGTGATCTAATGAGCAACTAGAGTGCTAACATTCAGAATTTATGGCAAATGTGTGACATATCTGAATACCTTCATGATGGAATCAAAGTAAAAAACTGAAAGCATTTCCTACTGAGGAGACTGCAGTCCATGAGGAAATTAGGAAACTTCATAACAAATAAATCTCCCAAAATGGCCACCGGAGACAAAAGAGCCCAAATGTAGCCCAAAATCACCCAGATGTAGCCCAAATATAGCCCAATGACAGAAGTGTGCAAAACACTTATTATTTTGTGTTTTTGCAGTGTTATATAGTGCAGACTTGTCAGGTATTGGAGTGCTTTACATGAGCATTGGTTACATCACACAAGAACAAATTCATTTTGGTTGTAGACATGGGGAGACTAAGTGATTTGACCAGAATCACAGAATGTCGAGCTGAAGCAGAAACTCCAACCTGGTCCCCAGTTGCAAAGTCTGCAGTTCTGGCAGTAACACCACATCCTCTCCCCTAAGTGCAACATTTAATCAAGTGGTCAACTGGATAAAAAAACATAAAGATAACAAATAATTTAAAAGTGCTTTGTCGCTATTTGAAAACTCAGAAAATATGTCCTTATTTTAGTCTTTTAGAGCACTAACCATAATTTTGATGCCAATAAGACCCTCTCATATATGTAATTTCTAAAGGAAATGCTCTAGGTATTACAGTTTTGATTACATCAAGATGACGTCAGGCGTTCCACACTATAGAATGTTAGCAATCTAGTTGTTCATTAGGATACTGTTGAGAGGCAGAGGCCAGGGGCACGGACTCTGAAAATTGAAGGCAGGTAGGAGGGTGCAAAGGCAACAATTTAACCACACTGAGCAGGCAGGAAGAGCCGTGGCAGCACAACAGACTATGGAGGGCAGTGGAAAGGGGGGCAGGGGCAACAAACCAACAATACAGGACTTGCAAGAGAGGCTGTGGCAATGTAATAGACCATTGTGGGCAGAAGGAAGAGGCAATGGTCGTACAACCATACATGCCAACAGACCCGATTCAGCCAGGAAACGTCCAATGTTTTTAAGCTCAAATGGGCTTTATTTGATCTGTCTCCTGTCTACAATCTCCTCTTTTTCAATGTAACTCAAAGGGGAAAATCAATACCCCAGTTTTTTTTCAAAATCTCCCTCTTACCAAGTTCAAAATGTTCGCAAGTATGGTACATTGGATCATGGAAGGAAATGGGGTAGGGACATGGACTTGGATAACAGAGGACAGGAGGGACATGGAGAGGTGCACCAAACTGACCCTGCAGGGCAGGCATCAGGGTTTGCAGCAGCACAATACACCACACAGGGCATGCGGTACGGGAGTGCAGCACAACAATCCATAGAAAGCAAGAGGGAGGGGACAGGACCATGCACATGGACAACAGAGTACAGAGGGGCAAAAGGCAATGGTAGCTAGCTGACCATAATGTACAGACAGGTGAGAAAGCTGCAGCATAACAGACCATAAAGGGCAGGAGGGACGGATCAGGGGCATTACAATGGAACAGACAGGCCAGGAGGGAGGGAGTAGGGGTCTGCACATGTAAACAGAGGGCTGGGGGCAAGGGGGCAGGGCAGGAGCAGCAAGATAGCCATGGAGGTCAGGCAGGATGGGCACTAGAAGCAAGACACACCATGAAGAGCAACAGTGAGACTGTGATGGCATACGCACAGACCATGGAGGGAAGGTGGGAGGGGGTCAGGGGCAGCTAACTGACCACACAGGGAAGGTGGGAGGGGCCATGGCAGCACAGAAGACCATGCATGGCAAGTGGGAGGGTTAGTGGCGGCACAATGGCTATGATGGCGAGAAGGAGGGTGCAGGGGCATGCACAAAGGACGATGGAGGATAGAAGGGAGGGTCAGGACCTGTGCACAGACAAGAAAGTTCAGGGGAAGGTGCCTCACAACAGACCGCACGGGGCAGGCAGGAGGAGCAGTTGCAGCACAACAGACCAGGGAGGGCAGAAGGGTGTGGCAGTACAATGGACCATGTGGACAGGAGGAAGAGGATAGGGGCATGGCATGTGGACAGGCAGGGTGGTGGTGGGAGGGACAGGTTACACTCATCTGACAATGCTAGGCAGGTGAGAGGGGAGTGGCAGCTCAACAGAACACTCAGAGTAGATAGGAGTGGCAG
Source organism: Triturus cristatus (assembly GCF_964204655.1). NCBI lineage: Eukaryota > Metazoa > Chordata > Amphibia > Caudata > Salamandridae > Triturus > Triturus cristatus. Next base: position 905,096,088 of record NC_140590.1, on the reverse strand, counting down.
GTCCATGGAACATGGTGGGCAAAAAGGATGGAGCAGGGGCATGCACAAAGACATCGGAGGGCAGGGGGAAGGAGAATAGAGGCAGCAAGCTAAGCACAGAGTTTAAGCAGGAGGTCAATGATGGGACATAGAATTGGGCAATGGAGGGCAGGAGGAGTGGACTGGTACATCATACTAAATTGAGGGCAGTGGCAGCACATCAGACCATGCATGGCAGGAGGGAGGAGGCTAGTCCATGGATTCACACAACAGAGGATAGGGAGGAGGGGGATGGGGCAGCAAGCTAACTGTTCAGAGAAGGCGAGTATTAGGAACTTTATTGTTTTTAAAACATGTGTCTGTGCGAACTACTTAAAATATGAACAAGTATGCAGCATAATCTCACTTTTATTCAGGAAGAAGAGGACGTTTGTGACTGTGACTCCGGGCTCACTTGGCAGAAACACCCCCTGACGCTCCACCCCTATCGCAAAATGTAATGCCCGTGAAAAGGGTAGGTGAACACAGTGTTATATAGAACATAGTCCTGAGAGCACGATTGAAAATGAAAACTACATATAGTGTATGGTATAAACTATGCACCAAAAAGTGTGATATAAGATGAACCGGGTGTGAAATATAATATGCAATACATTGGGCGCAATGACAGATTAATTGGAGAGCACGAGATAGCACAGGCACTAGCGCGTGCTATGCGATATGCGCCTTGGAGTGTAATATGCACAGGGCAGTGTTGTGTAACCTAACTAGTCTCTAAAGTTGTAATATAAAATATGTGCTGGGGAGTGTAACGTTGCATATGCACTGTGACAAAGATATGGATCCCAGATTGTAATATGTATGGCATAGCACTGTGCGTTATAACATAGGCATCGAGGAAGGCACGTTAGATGGAGCAATATAACCCGTGCGAAGACAAGTGTGGCATGACATATTCACGGGGTGGTGTTACAGTGCACATGGGCTAGAGAGTGTCATAGCATATGCACTAGCCAGTGGAATACAACACAGAGGTGTGTGGCACTCAGCAGGCAATGGTGGGTGTAACACAGCATTGGGCTCTGCCAGGAGCGCGCTGTGACTCTCAAGTGATGTTCGTCCCCTTTCCAGAGAGTAAAATAAAAAGTATTACACATCCAGCAGTGGATGTGTGTTTTATTAATCGTGAGGAGGGTTTCTTGCATAGTTTTGGTCGAATTTTTGTCGAATCCCCTTTGAATGGCTTGGTGTGCATGTGTATTAAATGTGCCCGTCAATAGCTACCCATGTTTTTATAAATAAACGACAAGGGTGTCTACCGGGATTAGGCACGGTAGGGCATCAGACATGTCAGAGCTTCACTAGTGGTGTAAATACATTCCACGTGGATTCATTGTATGCATAGTCGCCTTTTAATGTATATCACGCAAATCGTCATGGTGATAGGTACGTACGGTTTGTCCAGCATGTCCTAGGTGTGTCTATAAATATATATTTTTTAAAAATAATAAAAAACAGTGGCCGGCCCTGAGGATTGGGGTCAAAAAAATATAATTAGGAGAGAGGCCCTGGGGGATGGGGTCATCAGGGCCAATAAATTAGAATAAGAAGGGGAACCACACAGCCCCCCTTCTTAAAAAATTAAAATAAATAAAAGACTGGCATCGTGCCGGAGGCGACGCCCCCTCCTTGCAGCACTCTGCAAACGCGCCCCCTGGCGAGTTGTAAGTTGGGGAATTAATTCCTCTTCAATACTGAGGGTCCCTGAGGGCCAACTAGCCCAACAGGCATCTCCAGTATGCGCCAGGGAGCTGCGCTGCAGACAGGTGTTCTGAGGCCAAGCCCCTTTTTACACCTCTCTGCAACGCAGCTCTGTGGCGCTTACTGGAGGTACCTAGTGGTCTAGTTTGACCCTAGGGACCCTTAGGATTCAAGGGGACTTAATCTCTCAACTTAGAACAGCCACAGGGTGCGTTTACACAGTGGTGAAGGGAGGGGACGGGGCCTGAGGTGACGTGTGCAAACACGCACTATGGCACGTTTTAAATTGGGGATATAATTTCCCTTCAATACTGAGGGCCCCTGGGGGCTAACTAGCCCACCAAGTGCTTCCAGTAAGCGCCACTGAGCTGCATTGCAGAGAAGTGGTCCAGGCCGTGCCACTTTTTACACCTCTCTGCAACGCAGCTCTGTGGCACTTACTGGAGGTACCTAGTGGGCTAGTTGGACCCTAGGGACCCTCAGGATTCAAATGAACTTAATCTCCCAACTAAAAACGGATGCAGGGCGTGTTTACACAGTGGTGAAGGGAGGGGACGGGGCCTGAGTTAACGTGTGCAAAAACGCCCTGTGGCCTGTTTTAAGAGGTAGTTTTAATCCCCCTGCCCTATTATATACTAGGGGCTTACAGAGGAGGTCATGCTAATCACAGGGGGACCCCAACGCATAATGTTCCCTAGTGTATGTAGGTGTTTTCACTGTATTCTAAGTGTCTTTTAACATAGCACTGGCTCTAGGACTGGTTAGTCAGACTCAGTTACCACCAGTATCCGTCTGAAAAAGTTGAGGGTACAGGATGATTTTGCAACAAGGCTTCTTTCTGCTCTTCTTTTTGTTCTTTCTGCACGTTATCCTTCTTCCTGCACTTTTCTTCGTCTTTGAGGACTTCTGTTGCTTCTTTCTGCACTTCTTTTTTTTCTTTCTGTACATTTTTTCTTCTTTCTTCACATGTCCTATCTCTGTAGGCATAGTTAGAAATTAGCATTTAGAAAACCTTTGAAATTCACAGAAAAAAACCATAGGTTTCAGGCACTTTATAGTTAGGAATTAGCATTTAAAAAACCCTCAGAAAATCACTGAAAAAACCATAGGTTTCAGGGGTGTTATAGTTAGCTGGACTTTTCACTTGTACAAAACCATTGAAATTCCCCCGTTATAGTTAGTTCAGCTAACTATAACTCGCGCGCCCGCAATGCACTGCTGATGACGTCACATATTACATCACTCATGACATGGTCAGTGACATCACTCATGACATCACTGATGACATCTCAAATGCAATTTGCATGGGAACACCCACCGCATAGTCCATGGAATGCCTCCTTTGTGCAGAGTTATGCAATGCAGCAATTTGCGCTGTGTTGCATTACTCCATATTTTGAAGCCTTTTAAAGCCACGCAAAGTGACTTTTCATGGCTCCATTAATTTGACTTAGAGGTTTGTGTTGTGTTTGTACTACATTGTGTGGTGTAAGAGCTCTCCTAAATATGCCTCCAAGTCTCTATGGCATCCACCAATACATAGCACAGCCACTACTGGACAAACCACCAACTAACTGATTAGTGGTTGTCCAGGACATGCCAAGATTCCAAGTGATGTACCCAAGACACAATATGATACAGAAGAATTAAAGGGGCCGATGACAGGCCAATAAAAGATAGGTCATAGCTCATTCCCCCAACTATTAAATAATTAGTCGCCACAACGCTACCCTGCAGAGCAATATTTATGTGAAAAGTGTCAAGTGTCTCCTTCACAGGGTCCCAATTTGGGGAAAATTGCCTTAAAAGCCAGTAAAACTCCTTGGCAATATTTGGGATTTTTGACTGTAGTTGGCAGAGGCTGAAAATAAGCCATCAAATCAACCCTCCAATTAGGGTCAAGATAGAGCCCTGCATGTTCTCTTCCAGAAAAGTAAACCTTAAGAAAATCATTTTAAAAAAGAGACGATAATCAGGGTGTTAGACCTGTCAGCCATAGGGTGGTCTTCCTCCAAACCTTTTGCCTTACTCCTCAATTTTTGCTGATCTCATTTCTGTTGGTACTAGGACTATGTGCCCTTTATCACTGCTGACCAGTGCAAAAGTGCATGTGCTCACTCCCTTAAACATGGGACCATGGGCTTACAAACATTTGCCACACTTAATTTACTTATATGTCACTGGTAAAGTGTTACTGCATGTACCCAAGGCCCATTAATTAAATGCTACTAGTTGGCCTGCAGCTCTGATTGCGACACCCACTTAAGTAGCTATTTGAAACGTGTCTCAGGTTTTTCATTGCAGCTTGTGAGTGCAGTTTCAAATTACCACTTTGGCAAAATAAACCATTTTGCTATGCCTGAACCTTCCTTTGTAATTCATATAGGTCACTCCTAGGGTAGGCCGTAAGCAGCCGGTAAGGCACGGTGCAATATATTTACACTTTTAATGCAATATATTTAAACTTTTACATGTCCTGGTAGTAAAAATCTCCTAAAATCATTTTTCACTACTGTAAGTCCTACCTCTTCTATAGGATAGCATTGGGCGACCTTACTACATTTAATAAGTGTTAACGTTCAATTGGGAGCAGGAGGGAATATCGAGTTTGGTGTCTCAAGAATTTGATTAAAAAACGTCTTCAATGGTAAAGTCGGATTTTAAGTCACAATTTTCAGCTAACACGTTTAGAAAGTTGTCATTTTTTTGTTCTAACCATTTAGTTGTGTCCTGGAATACATAACTAGATGTAGCTGGAAGTTGGTCTTTGTGTATTGTTCACAGACAGAGTGACAAAGGGGGACTTGTTGGCAGGATGGACCATCTCTGACTTGATGATCTGTCAACTACCACACATGCACATCACAAAGGCTCTGCCTCAACATACTCACACAGGGTTTCACACCAGAAAATCTGGGGCCAGGGCAGGGAGGCTGGATATTCCAAATACTTCTGAGGGAGGAAACCTCCAGAACCTTCTCCTACTTTAAAGCTGGTACCAGGTATAAATATTGGACCATATGACCCAACGCTTATTTACACCTCTGGCCCTGTGGAAGTCTCAGAAGGACTGGTGTGTTACTCCACTACAAGATAGACTGCTACTCTGCTAAGTGTAAATGAATGGACCTGCATTTTGAGCCCAGATCCCAGTGACTCCAAGGGCTTGTTGGCTGGCATCCTGATCAGAACCTCAGAGACAGAAAAGGCTCCAACCGCCCTTAACCCAGAACCTGGACTTTCTCTGCTGTGTGTCTTGCCTCCCAGTGGCACCACTCCAGTCCTGGCCACATAGAACTGGGTCTGAAGGTGCTCGGCCAGCCCAGATGTGGGCTCTTGGGCAGAACCGTTGCAGTGGAATGCATCTCCTCGCAGCTCTGCATTGGAATCACCATATCTTGACACATCCCCAATGAGGACCTTGCGTCAGAGCCCGCAGCTCCTCGTAACTCCCACTCTGCGATGCATCCCTGATGCGGGACTTATCATCGGAATGCTCTGTCAGTGGTGATGGAACAGGGGTTCGAGAAAAGAAACCTGCTCGGATTAATACCCCCATAATATGTACTAACAGTAATTAGTAAATAAAAACTAACATGCACCTTACACAAACATGTGGGAAATAGCTTTGCGCATGTATGCACTTATGAAAAATAATATATGAAAGAACTAAAACGTATTTGCAATGTGCTTTGAAGAAAACGAAAAATAATGCATGACTAGGCCGCATGTGCATTTCACAGTTTGCGTGTTGCACTTTGCTTTTAAACAATCTGTAATGCTGCTGTCTGCTTAAAGCTATGCTAGGAAACCCACTAACAGGGTGCAAGGGAGGGGGGTACACAGTGAAAACTACATTGTCATATAATTAATAAATGTTCATTTTCCATTTGCTATAGTGTACTGAATGAAAACGCCATTTTTTCGTGAATTGTCTGAAGAGGGAGGGGTGAACTGAGGAGTGGATCTGATCTGTCAGAGGCAAGACAGATGCGCTGTGCACAGCAGAAGAGATACACGGGTTGAAGGCCAATGTGATGAATGTCTGTCAAGTGATGGAATCAACCACGGGACCAGAGTCTTATTCTGCGGAAGTTGTCAAATTTATGAATACAAATGTTTAAATGTATCTTGTATAAGAAAACGTGAGAACGAGTTATGAGCCAAACTATGAGAAAGGATGGAGAACAATAAAATTACCAAATTGTAAGTGAAGTCACCATGGTGTGACAGATCCAACTCCTAGACCCTCCAATCAGCTGTCTAGTTTCAAGAAATGTTTCAAATGATGTGGGACGGACATGTAGGTATTAGGGTATAATTGGGGTGCTTTTAGAGGTGTGGTTTAGACTTGCGGGGAGGAAGAGAAGACTGGTGAATGCATTGCTGATCATCGGTTTATAGAGGGCCCTAGCTGTTTTCCTGTCCTGTTCCTGGGTTCTGAAATCTTTGTTCCCTGATTCTATTTAGGGAACACCCACCATCTCCTAGGCCAAGTGGGTGGTTTTCCCACAGACCATTAGGTTTGTATGTGTTGGACTTGGCCCTTTTTGGCTAAAGTTCCTTAAACTTTTTGCCCTCCTCCTAGACCTTTTTCTGACATTGTGTTGCCGACTTAGATGCTTTGGGCACTTTGCCACTGGTGATCAGTGTCAAAGTGCAAGTGCTCCCTGTATAAAGTGTTATGGTAATTGATTGTCCATAATTGGTATGTTTGTCTTACTAGTAAAGTGCACTATGTGGGCCAGGGCTGGTAATGTAAATGCTACTAGTGGGCCTGCAGCACTACTTGTGCCACCCACATATGAAGTCCTAAGAAAAGATCTTAGACCTGCCACTGCAATGCCTGCTCACAGTTTGTTAACTTCCCTGTTGTCCTGACAAGTGCACCCACTTGCCAGGTCTTACCCCTCCCTTTCTATGCACATCAGACACCCCTAAAGTAGGCCCAAGGTACCCCCCTGGGCAGGGTGCAGTGGATGTGAAAGGTAGGCCATGTACTGAGGTGTGTAGCATGTCCTGACAGTGAAATAGTTCCAAATTCGTTTTTCACTGTTGCAAGGCCATCTTGCCCATAGGACAGAATGGGGAATGCTGTGTCCCATGTTTTCCAGCATATCTTCCCATAGGAATAAGATGGAGAGGTAGAGTTTAGTGTGACTGAATTCAGAATTTAATAACACATCTTTCTATGAAGATGGTTTATAAATTGTGTGTTTAGAAACCACACTTTTAGAAGTGGCTGATTTCTTGACCTGACCATCCTGTGTGCCTCCGCCTAGTTGTGTATTGACTGTCTGGGTTTGGATGTGACAGGGTCTGGGGTCCTGACACCAGGGAGGAGTAGGTGAGGCAGCACAGGCTGGCCTGCATTTGGTGTGGGGGGAGGAGTAGCGCCTTTGAAGCGAAGAGGATTGTGCTGCTGCCACAAAAGAAAGGCTCCACCTCCTGTGGAGTGTCTGGGGCCCAGACCCCCACTATCAAAGGAAGAAGGTGTGCACTGGCAGGAAGGCACCCAGAAAACAAAGACTTCAAAGACATTTAGGGGTATAAATGTAAGCGCTGAAACCCCTGACACAAGGTTGAAATTCTGACTGAAAAAGGATTGAAACTACTATGATCAAGAGGATCTTCTGCCAAAGCAGAACAGCTGAAGAGACTGAAGAGAAGGACTGCCCTTGCTGTATATTCTTGGGCTGGTCTGCAGTTTGCTCATTTGACTAAGGAGAGGACAAGGGACTTTGCTGTGTGCTGCGGCCCCCTGCTTGAGAGGACCTTGCTGTGTGCTGTGTCCTAAAGTAACTTGTCTCCAAGGGCCCGAGGAGAGCTGATCCCCTGTTGTGGAAACTCAGGAATATCAAAGTTTCCAACCGTGTCTCAGTGGCGCTTGGTGCGTGTGCTTTTGCACGCCTGAGACTGCCATGTAGTCCGTGGTGCTGTTTACGAGGTGCCCCGTGACCGCATTGCCCTTGCAGCGTGAAACATCATCCACGCTACTGCATTGCTGTTTGTGGCATAAGTGAGGATCGCCGCCACCAGCCCGAGCCGCAATGTGCTAAAGGATTTCTTGAAGCTAAGGAAGCTGCAAGGTGAAAGTGATCGTGATCGTTGTTCGCCGAGAGGAATCTGCCCAAGATCGTCAACGAAGGAGACGGCAGCGTCGTAGACCGTCCGACTACAGCGTCGCCTAGCAACGGAGCTGCAACATCGTCGGTGCCACCCAGCAGGACTTTCAATGAGCGGAGAGAGAGAGAGCGGGGCAGCGCACCCTCCAGGCAAGGCTTGGACTCCGGCCGGGAGCCGCAAGCGTGTGTGGCCTGGGAAGGCGTGCAGGAGGAGTACAGGAGTGCTCCAATCTCTCTTCCACTGCACCGCGTGAAACGCGGTGAGTGCCCAAGCGCCTGATAACTGCCTAGCAGTACCGGGGCCGCCCCTTTAAGCTTACGACCGTTATCTCTGCGGTTGGGGCCTAGCGGTGCCCGAGTTGATTGCGCACATTGGCTTATAGCATTATTCCCTGCATTACAATCTGCCTGATTCTTGCATTACGAACCGCATTATTCTTGCATACGAACTGCCTGATTCTTGCATTACGAACTGCTTGATTTTTGCGTTACGAATCGCATTATTCTTGCATTAAAAACCGCATTACTCTTGCATTACGAACTGCCTGATTCTTGCATTACGAACCACATTATTCAGGCATTACGAACTACGTTATTCCTTGAATTACGAACTGCATTAATCCTACGTAACGAACTGCATTAGTACTTGCATTAAGGACTGTCTTATTACTACATTACGAACTGCATTACGAACTGCATAGCATTGCATCAGGATTGCATTAGATGATCATGAATTGCTCATTAATACCGCAAGAACCTACAAGTGATTGTTGGCCTAATAACCGGCAAAGTGAAATATTACGAATACGCATATGTTGGATTTCTATCATCTGGTCTCATCGTATTCCTTTTGATAAAGATACAGCTATTTTTATAAAACCAGTGTGGTGTCCATTTGTGATGTTATCACTGTGTTACTATGAGTGAGTTTGCAAATACTTTACAAATTGCCTTGGAGATAAGCCTGCCTGCTCGTGCCAAGCTACCGGGGGGGTGATCAGGGGTGATCTGAGAGTGTGTCCCTCCTTTCCCTGACTAGAAGCAAGGGTCCCTCTTTGAACTAAGGTACCTACCTCAGCCAACTAGAGACCCCAAGTTCTAACAGTATGTTACTGACTTAATCATGCAAAACTATTTGCAAATGTATTTAGTCTCTGACACTTTTGTCTCTTCACCTATCCACACTGTCATAGGTACATTGATACATATTATTTTAGATGAAAACTATTGTCTCGTCATCTATCCCCCCTGTTAGGTGTATTTTGTTTTGCATTTGAATTTTGCTTTAACTTTTATCTCTTAATCTATCCACTCCTCTATGCAACATGTCATTGCTTATATGATGAGTTTGTATTCATTTGAAGTTGCTGATGTTTATCTCTCCCTTTGTGAGTTTCATTATTTGCATTTTGTGACCGTATACATTGAGCATTTGCAATAATATTGAGATAAAACATTTTAAACTTTACAGAGTGTCTGTGATTATTTAGTCAACTAAAGGGTTAGTTAGAGAGTACTATCATTATCATGAACTATTCAACTAATTGGTCCATCAATCAAGTAGAAGGAAGTTGATATATAAATTAAGCAAGCATTTTGTGACATTATATACAACTTCATTAAAACAAACGCCTTTTAAATATGAAAATTCTGCGACCGGAAGACCAGCGGCAGCGTTGGAGCCGAAAACCTCTGCGTAAATTGGTCCTTTAAACAAGATATTGGCCCCTGTATACTCCGGGACCTGATGTGCAAAATGGTGCCGGCAGCTAATTAGCCCGATGCCAGCCGGGCTGAGAGCAATTACAGACTCACCGGATTAGACCTGTAACTGGCCCCCAAAACGACCGGACAGTACAATCCCCGCTGAGCTTCTGGAGCGATCTGCACCTAACTGCGCGGCAGAAGCCCGAGAACATCGTCGGGGCTCCGGCCCTGGCGGCGTCGGAGTCGCCCTGAGCAACACCGAAACTGACCGGCACATCGAGGTGGGCATGGTGAGTGCGTGCAGGGGCCTGGGGGTACAGCTGAGGCCAGGCAGATTGCACTGTGTTTTTGTGGACACTCGTTGGGCCCCACATGAGCCTCAGATGTGGCACCTTCCTGGATCAACGAAAATCCAGGAGGTCGGATGGACTCACAAGTGTCTTTTCATCAAGAAGGGCAGAGACCGAAATGCTGTGACGCAGCTGCCCTGTACCGGTGAGCTTGAACGCCCTATTTCTTCTCCGAATCTGCGTGTGCTCCTGACCCCGCAGCTGCTCTCCTAGTCCGGTTTTGCTGCATGATGAATGCCCGCGCTAACTCTCCCTGACGATGACGACCCGTTAATGATTTTGTCGACCTCCGACCTTCCTCCCACCAGATCTGGTGACTGGCCTTCCTCATCCAGCCCTTCTCATTGGATTTGTTTCTTTTTCTTTAACCTTGTTGTTGGATTTCTGTTCTACCGCAACTCCTCCATTTTGTTTTGAGGTTCTTGGGGTCCATGACTTGGATCCTCCATCTTGCGGCTACACCTGAATCTCATGATCGATTCTTGCCGCTGGTCACCACCTTTGCCGCCAGCCTGACCTTTTCCTTAGTTGGACCCCTTCTTATGACTCACACACCCCTCACTTCTTGTTTTGGTCATAGTAAAGCACCCTTGTGGCTCGTTTCAGACCCATGCCTTTTCTTTCTTTTTCGACCCGACGCAGTGATGGTATAAGGTACTAGATGTTGCTCTTTCACTGAACCCTTACTGGTTTATAGACTCGCATACTCTGACTTTTGTTGTCTCGTGAAGTACTTTCCTCCATGACAGATCTGCCAGACCAGATCTGCTTTCTAATCCCCTTTACTTTCCCCCCCCCCCTCCATGATCTATAGAATTTGTTCTCTATTGTTATTAAATGTACTAAGTAACTGATTTCATTTTGAAATCATGTTTTTTTCTCTATGCTATGTTTATGCTCCAGGAACTTATGTAACCCTGTAACCCACTGTAAACCTTTCTCATGTTAAGCGCTCTGATACCCCCGGGTCAAGCCAGCGCTTTCTAAACATTTTATAATATACTTATCTCGGTGCCCGAGCAATGTTGGCCGAAGTCCTGTGGTGCTGTCCTATGCAGTTTATTGAGGAGTTTGGCTCTTGTTCACCCCTTGGCCATCACCTACCCAGCCGGACATCGGACATTGTTTTTCTACGTCGGCAATGCCATTAGACCCTTTTACAGGGAGTGCCTTTCCGTACCAGCTTGACTCCCTTAAATGGCCCCCATAACTATGCCCTTTTCCAAAGCACTCCTACTCCCCTTGTTGGGGATGGATCCAGCATCTTTGCCCTGGACTCTCAGAGACACCTCTGAGAGAGTCCACAGTGACAAGGGTGACACACATAGTCGAGGACTGAGATTGATCCTCTTACCACAGGGAGCCGTCTCCTACCCTGCCGGACATCGGACACTGTGTTTCCTGCTGGGTTTCCCACACCTCCCCCACCTCTTCCCTCCTGCATTCTTCAGAGTGTTATTTCCCCATCTCCATACTGCGCCCCCTACCCCCTCCATCTCCGCTTCTTTCCTTCATTGTTTGGCGACCTCCCGTTTTCCTTTCCTCTCCCCCTGAATTCATCTCTACCTGCCTGCTTTGTCTATCCTTATGCCTTATACTCCACTTAATCTCCCTCCCCTCACCCTTCTACATTACCCCCTTACCCCTCTACACGCCAAGAATCAACGGATGTAACTTGTAACTGTTGCACCTTTTGTAACAATGTGTAATTTGTAACCTATGTAACTCTCCTCATTTAAAACACTCTGATACCATCGGGTCTAGTCAGCGCTATATAAAACTCAAGTAAATAAATAAATGTCATTGGATGAATTGAATATTGATCATTATCTACAAAATACAAATGTAAGAAAGAATTAAACATTTTAATTCGATTTTTTTTTGCGAAACCCTATAATTGTACTCTTTAAAGGAAAGAACAAAATGTAAGAAGCTGAAATTGCGCAACCAAAGATCATCATTGATGCTGAGTAAGTGTTTTTACCATGTGAATGTATAAGTGTGAAGAAAATAAGACGGAGGAGAAGCTTAAGGTGCTGTACGTGATCTCACAAAGCACCGAGACTTAGTTTCACAAACACCAGACAAGCAAGATCTTTACAGTGTGTCTCAGCCAGGATCATCATTGGCTAAGTGTAGGATACCAATGCGTCAAATGCCTGATATTACAGTTTTCTGTGATCTCTATTCAGCTAGCATTGGGACCTTGTGCAGCATAGCTGGAATCCTGTAACTGCAGGGATCATTCTGACATGCAGGGTTCAAACAGGAGAAGGTGTAGACATTTTATACACCATATTGTATTATTCCTAGTGTTAGACCTGGCAGCCTTAGGGTGGTCTTCCCCCAACTTTATGCCTGCCTCCCTCATTTTCGGTACTAGTTTTTGCTGGTTTTAGGACTCTGACCACTTTGCCACTGCTAACCATGTCTAAAGAGCAAGTGCTCTCTCCCTTAAACATTTTATGATTGACTTGAGCCTGTTTGGTATATTTAATGTACCTGTAAGTCCCTTGTAAAGTTGTATACCATATACCCAGGGCCTGTACATTAAAGGCGACTAGTCCACCTGCAAGCCACACAAGTAGCCTTTCAAACCTGTCTCAGGCCTGCCAATGCAGTGCCTGTCTGTGAAGTTTACTGCCAATTGACTTGTCAATAAAACTACTTGCCAAGTCTTAAACTCCTTTTTTTTACATATAAGTCATCCCTAAGTAAGGACTTTGGTAACCCAGAGAGCAGGGTGCTGTGTAAGTAAAACGTAGGCCAAGCTTGCTTATGTTTTACAAGTCATGGTATTGGCAAACAGCCTATTTAATATTTCACTACTGTGAGGCCTATTCCTCTCCTAGGCTAGCATTGGGAAGTCCTCAATAGACTTTAAGCTGTAATTACCGATCAGAGAGGAGTAGCTATTTCATGTTTCATATTATGGAATTGTCTTGATTAATCCTCTTTACTGGTGACATTGGATTTAACATTTCTACTTTAGAAATTGCACTTTTAGAAAGTGAACATTTCTCTGCTCTTAGATCTTTTTCCAATACACTTCTGGGTTTGGTGACAGATACACTTTGTGCATTCCCTCTAGATAACCACAAACACAGGAAGGTGAGGCTCACCTGCATTCTGAGAAAATTTCTGCATTCACCTACATTATCACACTTCAATAGGGAGTGTCTTGTCCACAGACAAAGCACTGATTTACCCCCTGGGTTAGCCAGGCAGACAGGACTTGGCTGAAAGGGGCTGTGTGCACTTTGGAGACCAACCTTTGATGCCACCTCCACTTCAAAGGCACAGTTGGGTATCAGTACTGGGTCTCTGACCCCATCAGATCAGACACTGGATCTTGAACTGAACATCTGTCTGAAGCACTGCTGTGCTGCCTAAAGGGCTCAACTGGACTGCTTTTCTGGATGGGCTGCTTTTCTGCTTGGTGCCCTGCTGCCTGCTGATCCCTGTCTCTGTTGAAGGAGATCTGTACTCTTCCTTCCCTCCAAGTGATCTCCAAGGGCTCAGGGTTGCAAAAGACATCCTGCAATTCTGCTAGTGCTGCCGGACTCTGCCTTCTGTGAGTCCTACCTTTGCCGGAGGTGCCCTCTCCAAGTCCTGGGCTTCAGAAGTGGTTTTTTCCACATTGAAGTCAATGCAGTGGTGACTTTGCGCTGATCAGAACCAACACATTGCCTTAAACAACGAAACAGGGGGTGTTTGATGACAGCGATTCTACAGCCAGTGCGGCTCGACACCGGCAGACAACGTAGATTGACATTGACATAGCAATTGCATCACAAAGGGGTTCGACACCGAAGCTTCCATCGATGGTGCAGATCAGCACTGATGCTCAACTCCATGCAAGGATTGCCACTTTGAACTCTTGCCTCGAGTCTTTGACATTGACACTTTGATCCATCATTGGTACTTTGCTAGTGGGGCCAGTAGCCAGCCTGCCCTCAATCGTGGTCAGACTGAACTTTACATTTTCCCCAGTCTAGTATGACCTCAAGTAACCTTTTAGCCCTAGTGACTTTTAAGCACTGTTTTTGCATTCATATCTGAACTTCTACACATTAGATTTTGGTCAATGTGGTCTTATTTTACTCAGATATATATTCTTTATTTTACTAAACTATTGTGGAGTCTTTTGGGGGTGTATTTACTGTGTTGGTGTATGAGTTATTGCACACATACATTACACATTGCCTTCTAAGTTAAGCCTGTCTGCTCTGTGCCAAGTCACCAGAGGGTGAGCACAGGATAATTTAGGATTGTGTTGTGACTTACCCTGAGTAGGATTATGGTCCCTACCTGGATAGGGTGCATACTTCTGCCAACTAGAGATCCAATTTCTAACACCAAGTAACCAACTATATCTAATCTTCTAGTAGTGTATTCTACCACTAATTCCCCAGCACTGTTTCTCTCCAAGACCTTTCGACAGAAAACCAATAATTTCCCTAAGATCTTAAGACATGACCTATAATGTATGGACCCAGCCTGCCTTTCAAATAGACAAGATCATATTCTAAAAGTATTTGTGGATCATCATCATCATCATCACCAGCACTTGATTCTTCACCTGGATTAAAATTAAAAGCATGTTCTACCAAAATATTGAGATGTGAAGTTAAGAACAGTAAGTCAATACTTACCTCTCTGTAAAAAACAGGTAAAACTGTGTCAGAGCATCAGCTTTTATCTCAGCCACAGGCTGTAATTGCATCATCCAAGTGTTATGATCAACAATATTAAATGAAGCTGTAAAGGTCTTGTCCACAGTGATAAGAAGACCTTCTCTGATAACAAGTAAGACCATCTCAGTACTGTGATGCATTTACCAAAAGGTATGGGCAAGGAGCTAAATAACATTGGACAGACTTCAGCCTCCAAAAGTCCCAGCTTAATTAAATTAGCCAACAAAGGTGAAGGCAACCGTTTTTGGGTTAATAATAATATTATTGGAGCCAAAGGCCAGTCCTCCTTTGTTACATCCTCCTTTGTTACATCAATATAATGTATCTGTCTAATAGTAGGTACCCTATCAACAAAACAAAATTCTACAAACTGGCTTATTAGAACTTCTGAGGGGATATTACCAGAATTAATTGGCAATAGATTCATAATCAACTGTCTCAGGATCTTGTGCAAAATGCATGAGTATCCTAAATTTAGTTGCTTTTCCAACAAACTCATGCATGCAACTAAAATGGGTACATTTCCGTATTCATATTATTTTCAAGTATTAACAGCTTTACACATTGACGACCTATTTAAAATTTATAAATCAATAACTATGAATTGTATACCTCCTATTCATGGGCTTATATGCTTGAGGATAAGGAGTTTACTAAATGATTATTCAAATTATGCGACAATAAGAAATTGGAGGATTTAGTAAGTAATACCAGGCATTTTTTAATTGCAAAAGCAGTTTCCATAGTTTGCTATTTGAAGATCATAGTGGAGTGTCACTCTATTATTGTTATGTTCAAATATAATATTGTCTGCACTTATTGCAAATAAAGAACATTTACAATTGTGAGTATATGGAACAAATAAACCTTATGCATTTATGTAATAAAATGTTGCACAAACTACCAGAGGCGGCCGGCATAGGTAAGAGCGGTGAGGCGGGACAGGGTTGGGGTCTAGTAAGTTGACATAGAATGGGAGAATTAAAGTTAAATAAAAAAATTAAACCACTTACCTTGTGCTCGCTGCATCGTCAAGTCGGTGATGCGGCGAGCTCAAGGTAAGTGGTTTTATTTTCCCGTCGTATGCCGACTTACCCGACCCCCGCCCCGCCCACCGCTCTTACCCGACCGGCCGCTACTGCAAACTACATTCCTTGTCTAAGAAATTGAGTTAATAGTTGAGAGGGTGGAAGTCCCACTCAGGCAACAACCAGAATCCTTGTCAGGTAGAACCTCAAAAGTCATTACAATAACCTGTGCTTAACTCTTTAGTAGCCTGACACAAAAGCAGACAGGCCTAACTTACAGGCAATGTGTAAAGTATTTATGCAGCACACAAACAGTAATAAACAACACAAGAGAAATCTCACACCAATCTGGACGAATAGAGCAACATGTAATTAATAATTTACCCCCAAAAAATGACAAAAATCCAATCAGTAAAAATGGAGTTATGCGATTTCTAAGATTTATGGTAAGTATAGAGCCTGAAAACACAAAGCTCCACTCATAGTTATCTGGTTGTGTGAGACCAGGTGGAAGTCACAAGTTCAGGCTTACCTCAATGGAGTGTGGGCAGGCTACAATTACCAGGTTAGTTTCGCTGAAAGAGCTATCTTCAGCACACAAACAGTAATAAAGTGAAAACAGAACACAAAAATAGATTCAAACTAATTTAGAGAAATAGTGTAAACTTTAATAAATAAATTGTTACCAGAACCACAAAAATCAGTAGATCCAGAGATATTGTCTTTTAAAGATTTTATTGAAAATACTATAGTGCCAAAAGCACAAAGTGCCAACTGTGGTTATCTGGTCACAAGAGACCAAGACAAAGTCATAAATCCAGGCCAACCGCGATGGAGTGCGGGCCCTGATGCAGGGACCAGGTAGTCCCACAGAGAGTTGTACCTTCTGTCCTTAATGTACTGCTAAGCATCACTTGGAATCAGGAACTGCACAGTGCTATGATGCAAAGTCATGCATTGAGTTTCATTGCACTGTATCGGTTCCATTTGGAAGCTGTGAGGACAGCAATGCGAGGTTCCGTATGGAGTTCTGTCAAGCTGCATTTGTTCAAATGAGGCTGCCAATCAGGACCTGCGAGAAGCTGTGATGTGAGGTCCTGCATCAAAATGCATCAGATTTGATGAAACCCACAGTTAGGAGTACACTCTGATGCCGGTCAAAGTTCCAGGACCTGTCTAAGAAATTGAGTTAATAGTTGAGAGGGTGGAAGTCCCACTCAGGCAACAACCAGAATCCTTGTCAGGTAGAACCTCAAAAGTCACCGCGAAGGAGCAGGGAGACGCCGTGACCACGCTTCCTTGTGTGTGTCGTGGGTTACCAGCTAGCGAGGGTGCTCCTGAAGGGGAGGGACTGCCGGACCGAGAGGCACTTCAGCGCGTCTGGAGGAGACGAGGAGAAGTAGGTGGAAGCTTATCCGTGGCATCGAAGTCAGCGGCAGGCATTGGGCGTAGTACAGTACTAGAAGCACTGACGGGAATGAGCACCGCGGCTAATGCCAACAAAAACAGGTTCAACAACAGAAGCTGTATATCTGGGGGTAACCCTGCAAAAAAGGCCAGGACCCACACATTGACACAATATTGGTTTTAGGGAATTAGTCTTCATAGGATACACTATTTTTGTATTTTGCCGATTATATTCTGGAGAAAATGGATTATAGCCACAGATTGAAAATACCTGTCTCCATGGCATTGATGAGACCACTATTAATTGCAATACTATTATTCTTACTATTCAAAAACCTAACCAAGTACTAAATGTCCATTTACTTCAAGACTTAGTTTCAATTCAAAATAAGTATGCACCCTTAGGGTGGTTGGAATCTGAGGGCAATGACTTTAGCAAACCTACAGAGAGGGAAGAACTGGCACAGGAATCCAAATCTATTGATTTAATTGTCACAACACCATGGGCAACGGCAGCATGTATACATAATGTTTCTGATACGGTTGTCCACTTGGTCAGTCATCCCAGCAGGTGAAGAAAGGGCTGGCCACAGTTCACAGAATAAGTTCCAATCGACTACCCAGGTGAATCTAAGGAATGGTCTAGCCTTTGGGAAACTGATGAGAGGATATTGGAGCTCATAACAACAGAGGGATATCAATGGCAACTTGATTTGGGCAAGTTGATTCACTATATGCATGATAAATTAAAACATGTTGATGTAAAAATGTTTGTCTTTTTTTAAGGATTTGACAATGTGGATTGAAAGTGATTTAGACTATTACTACATGTAAGAGCTGACATGATAGGGCTTTAATGGCTTAAATTAAGATCTTAAAAATAGATACTGTCATTATAATTTAAGAGACATCAACATTCCAGAAAGTTTTTATAGCCCTTCCATTCTTATTCTAATGCTAAATGGCCTGATATATGAAAATATTTTTGAAAGAAAGTGAAGAAGGCAATAAAGAATAACGGGAACCTACTGTGTCCCTTTCCAGCCAAAATCTAATAGGGAATATTTCTGTGCAAGAAATATGTCCAGCTTCAGAGTCAATGATGGATCCACATTCACTATCTATCCAGACATGACATTTGAAACAGTACTACGTAGTCTGCATATGCAGAGTCTACCCCTGAGTTTACATTGGCTCAGGAAGTGGAGGAGGCATTGGCGTATATATATATATCTAAATAAAGAGAAGTATGTAAGTCCAAATAGTGTACATTGATAAAATAGCTGTTGAAATCCTCAGATGATGGCTTGACAACTGTACCTACTTTCTTCCCACAAGATGCCTATCAAAGCATCCTGTAAGGAGAAAGGGAGAAATGGCTACTTCCTACCTACTGAGAGTCATAAACTATGGATCAAGGGTGGATTATACATCGGAAGGGTTTTAGGTTAGGAAGGGGACTGGAGAGGACACAAGGGTAGAAAGAATGAGATGGTAGAACTAAATAAGGTGACAAAGGTGTTGGGTTGATACGTTTGTTTTCCTTTATTAGGTCTCGCTGAGCCCAGCGCATGTGCTGGTTCGGAGAGACATTTTGTATGTGAGTTTTCAAAGTGCTGCTGGCTGGCCTAGCGCTTGCGTTCATGCGACCGTGCACGCGCGAACCGCTAGCCTTCAGCAGCACTTTGAAAACTCGTGCGCGATCGCGATCACTTTTGCTTTCAGAGTGATCGCGATGACGCACGCTTTCAATGCTTGTTTTCAATTATGAAGCGCGATGCACGCCTTCACTTTTACATTGTAAAAGCATCTGAGGCATTCTACGTTTCAACTCACATTCCATTCAAAGATGGCTTTGCTGCCTCTTAATCACGCCCCCGTCGTTTGCAGCTCCCTATGTGTTGGTGCGCATGCTTAATATCAAAAGCATGCACACGAGGTTTGCGTCGTCCCGATCCTCAGGGTGCACACGAGTAGGACATGCCTCCCCCAGAAGACCAGCGCTGAAGTATCACAGCGGCTCTGCTTGCAGAGGTACCACTTTTTTTTAGATCCCGGACCACCTCCTCCAATTACTGTTTCTTTGTTAAAATGAAAAGTGTTTCTCAGGGCGGAGGTGGGCTATGTGAGAATTTCTCTCCTTCAACTGTGTCTAAGGCGTTTTCCCATTCTCTTGTTGCCCAGTAAATAAATACTGATATGTCGCGCATTTGCAATGCGTGCTTGTTTTAGGTTGCAAAGTGCACATTGCTCATGTTGCACTGTCCCTACCGTACACCTCCCGCTCCATTTGTTCGACCCCAAACCCGGCTTTGCTCCCATCCTGCTTTCATGTCCTCTCATTCCCCCAAATCATTGTTCCCTTAGTGCTGCCGCCATTCCGTCGTACTTTTATTTTTTCAGTGAAGGACATTCTGTTTATTTAGTTCCTATTGCCATTTCTTTTTGGCTACGGAGGCAGTGTAAGAATGACGTATGGCGTGTAGCAAATATGAATGGCTTGCCGGGTGTTGTAGTTTTACTCCCTGTAACCCACCCCGCAGCTTTGCTCTAGTTATTCTAAACGTGTCTTAATTAGCGCTCGTGTTTGCCTGTGCCTTTTACATTGGAGCTGCGCTGACCGGGGTTGATTCTTGGCTTGTTTATTGTGCACTCTTGTCCTGCCGCGCATGCAGAGGTAATCTCCCTGTGGCGATCCCTGAGGGCAACAGTCGGCCACCACCCCAGTTGGCAGGGTTTTATTCTAATCTGTTATCAAGCTCTCATGACAAGTTTCATATTTGAACCATCTTCTATTATGGCATGCTTGTAACAGGAATCGTGTTGTTGTTTCCTGCAGGTGTGCTTTGGCATATTTAAATGTAGTTTATTCATGCATTCATTCACCTTTAGAAGGTTGTGTGGAAATCTCGTTCTAAAATTTATATCGTTGAAGTTAGCTTCGAAACAACCCATAACTAGTGATTTCTTCTGATATTATTTGGCTTCTCGGCTCCGCTGACTGCTGTTGTTAAATACTGAAAGATGACATAAGAGACTGGACACATTGGGTAACAGCCCCTACATTTGGTAGAATCCCAGTTACATATATTTTCAAACAAATTTCATTTCCTTGAGAATTCCCATAGAAGACCATGTTTTGGTGTCAACATGGGCTTCTATTGGAATTCTCTGCGGCATATTATGAATCCCATTATCGCCGCTTTAGCAGCAGTTTTCTGCCGCTAAAGAGGCGATAATTTTAACGCCGTCCTTGATAATATGCCCCGTAATACATATCTGTACATTTTCATGTATTTTGCAAAAGATTTGGAGCGCCTCTCCTCATAATTATGGATAAACGGAGCATAAGGCTGTTGCCTTTCTTATATTATTGGTTATACTTACAAAGTTGTATTGCTTTCACACCTGTAAGCTGCTCAACTCATGATTGTGGTTCAATATGGCACTTCTGTACACAGCTAAATACCGGAGTGTGATCATTCATAAGGCACGCGCAGTGCACATGCATATCTAGGTCTGAGTACCATTTAAACTCTTTAAGGGCCTGGTCTTCAGAGCTTGCCTCCCTGCGGTGCTGCTGCATGTGGTCCATCTGAGGGGGTGAGGGTTTGAGTCCGGAAAGCTATGTGTCACCACTGGCCTCGTCTGAGGATGAATCCCAGACAGCAGTGACCAGTGGCTTTATCAACTAAACATATAATTGTCTTACTAAATTCACCGAGGCAGTGGTTGCAGGTGTTGCCCACCAGCACTAATTTTTTGGGAACCGGCATGTACTTTTACCCATCAGACATTGACCTAGAGCAAGACTAGTGGGGGATGAGATGATGAATAAAGGCCAGAGCTGCCAATTTCGGAACAGAGGAATCTGATCCAAGTCCCGGCCATTCTCAGCATCCTTTGATCTTGGGCAAATCACATAATATCCACATGCTCACAAAAAAAAATGTAATTTGGTGCTCATGTTAAGTGCACTTATTCCCGTGTGTAAAGTTCAAGCTATATATAAAACTGCACAAAATTAACAATAGATAAAACACCAGAGAATTGAAAAGCAGGGGTTGAAAAGCATCGTAAGAGTAAAATAAAGGGGCAGAGTGTGTAATGTGGTGGAAGAAATAGACATGAGGTGGAATCAAGACAATGCAGCCTTGACATTCTTTGGTGCAGGCTTCTGAGAAAAAAGCTTGGACACCACCAGCACGTAAAACAAATGTGTCCACTGCCTCACTCTCTCTCATCTCACAATCCCACTGCCCCCTCTCACCCCTCATACTCCCTATCTACTCTCTATACTGCCTGCTCACACATACTAAGCACAATTTATTTCCTGTGCCTTTTGAAGATTGTGGGGGCATATTATCCAGCACTGTGTTAAAATTATTGTCACTTTAGCGGAAGAAAACTGCCGCAGTTACCATGGCAGCCCTGGGTTCGAGTAGCAGTGTCAAGCTTCCTTTCTCAGACTCCAGTGCAGTCCTTCCAGCAGCAATTCAGTCCCTCCAGCAGAAGGGCCGTCCTTCTTCTGAGTCTTCCACAGGCCCAGAAGTGATCTGATGAGTAGTTCTGCTGGTCCAATATTTAAACCTGGTGCAAGCTTTAGTGTGTGGATGAACTCCCTGACCTACCCCTACCTCTGGTTCTGGAAAGTTCCTCCCATTTTCTGTCCAGACTCCAAGCAATCTGGGGTGACAAAAGGTGTGTGTCAGGTAATTTTGGGTGTTCTTGAGGCAAAGCCCTTTGAAGTATAAGTGGGGCAGGGTACAGGTCCACCCCAGCCATCCTAGTAGGATAGCCAATCTGTCTCACAACTTGTCCCCTTTGTGTCACTGTTTAGGAGGAATACATAAACCCCCAGCAGCAGAGCCATTCATAGCCATGTGACCAAGTTTACTGGCAGAAGACCCAAATGGTTGCAACAAGAAAAAGGCAACTTTCTTAAACTGACATTTTCTGAATTGTGATTTGAAATCTGACTCTACCAGTAAAGAGGATTTTAAATTAGAACTTATTGATTTTGGAAGTTGTTTACTGCCAGTACATGTAAATCTTAAATACACATATCATATTTTTTTAATATCATGCACCCTACCCTAGGAACCATTGGAGCCTGCCTTAGGGGTCATTTATAAGAATTCAAAAGGAAGGTTTAGGCGTGGCAAAAGGTTGATTTTGCTAGATCAAGTTTGCAGTTTAAAAGTGCACTATAGGCTGCAGAGGCAGTCCTGAGACATAAATTAAAGTACTGCTTCAGTAGGTGGCACAATGAGGTTTGCAGGCCCACTGGTTGCATTTCATTTACAGGTACATGTATTACCATGTTCCAGGGTCTTACAAGCAAATTAAATGTGCTGACCATGTTTTAAGGAGAAGGAACAAATATTTTTGGTACTAATCAGCTTTGGTAAAGTGAGCAGAGTTGGGGGACTGCCACCCAGGGGGATCAAGTCTGACAGATAGCTATCTAAGCTCACTAAATGTCTGGCAATAGTCGCAAATAGACTGTATGTTTTTAGAATTGCCGAATACAGGAGATGAGGTTTTCCTGGCTATACAATCAAATGGGAAGGTTGCAGGTGAGCATTCCATACTAGCCGAGTTTTATAAGACCTTTCCATAACAAACAATTCCACTATACATTTTTTAGATAGATAGATTTATTTAGGTAGCCAGGTTCATACTACAAGGGAATGTATATTGATAACAATCTTTTTACAAAAGTGGGAGCCTCTAAAATAGAGAGATACTCACTAAATATTCGATTAACCAGGCAGAATTTATAACTCCAGCAGAACATCTCAGCATTTATATTTACTCCAACTCACATGTGGTATTAAATTAGACTTTTAAGACATTGGGCCCGGTAATGGAAAAGGCCGAGCGCTAATTAGCGCACGCCGCCATTATGGCGGTCGGACCGGTCCCCGGGGGAAAGGAGGAGGTGGGAGCACTCCCACCTCCCCATTATGCGTCCAATAGGGGCGTCTCAGAGGGGCGTGAACCGGAAGCACTTTAGTGCTTCCGGTTCACGCGGGCATCCAGCATGGGGGTCCGGCCGGTTTAGAACGGTCTGGCCCGTGCACCCCCCCCCCTTTAAAAGGGGGTGTGGGGAGCAGAACAGTCTCTTGTTCTGCTCTCCCCACGAGCTCAGCACCCGGGCCACCAGCGGCCTGTAATGTATTTTTCTCTTTTGTTTTCCTGCAGGTCTGTGGCGGCGTGCAATATCGCACCTTGATCTGCTGGTTAGGTGTGCTGGCGTCTGCGGAATGGTGGAGCGGGAGAACCAGCGGCAGCTGAATCTGCAGCACCGGAGTGCAAGGAGGGGTGCTTCACACAAAAATGTTGAGTACATGCACGCTGGCGTTATTTGTGGCGGCATGACTGTGTAATCCTGGCTATGCAGAGCTGCATTCGAGTGAGACAAGCAACAATAATAAGTGTCCAGGTGATACGGTTTGACTGTGACATTTGTTCAACTTTAATTAGATTTCTGTATAATTTGCCTTTATTCGAAGAGGATGTCGCCCAGGGACAAAGCCTGCACAGTCAATCGCCCGCCTTGATAAAATAATTAAGCGCTAAAGCGAGGTGAGGTGACGAGGCGCATGCGGCAGCAGCTTGGCAGACCTTTTGATCACATGCGGCTGGTACAAACCAACTCTTTCAAGGCGCGCTCCGGTTCAAAAGCAGCGAGGCCCAGGTGCGGGAGGAAACGCGGGCTCGTCCTCGGCTGGCACCACCCTCTCAGGCCTGGTTAGCAGAGTGAGGCTTCGGGTGCGGTGGCCCCGTCTGCCGTTGCCATGGTTCTCATGCAGCGGTGCCCACCGATGAGACACGCAGGGGGTGGCAGTTCACACAGCAGGGCCCGCCTAGGTGCAGAGGTGAGTGGGAGAGCCTGATGGTTGCTACTGGCGCACCTCGAGGCCCTCTTGGATAGCATAGTGTGCCGCCGACTTGTATTTTGCCGTTTCGGTCATTGCATCCAGATATGAGTTATACAACAAGTAACATCATACTTACAACAAGTCAGGACCATTGATTTTGTCCATGGTGTCTAACAGCCATATTGCGAAGAGGGACGATTATGATGCCCTGCTAGCAAACATTAACATTATCTCAAATTAGCTCAGACGCTCTTAGTCCGCTCCACTATACACCAAACTGTACAGGACACATGCAGTAATAAGAGTGTTTTAATAATTTATCTAGGCCTAGGTTTTGTTCTGAAAGGTCATGCTTCCATGAATTCCCACACACGCGCTGGCTGTATTTTACTGCTGCATGATGGTATGGTTCCAGAGACGAGTGAGCGCCAAAGCGCAGAGTTATTTTAGGGTCAATCTCTGTCCAGCTGTATTGTTAGTCAATCCTATGTACAGTGGCAGCAAGGTAGCCGCTCAGGTTGGTGTCAAAGTATCACAAGGTTGGGCATGGGTTTAAAGTGGCGTCGAAAAGTGCGCTTGTGCTTGTTTATGCGCAGTGGGTTTTTTAAGGTGTATAAAGAAGTGGACCACTGGCGCTCAGCCACTAATTATGACTAACCCTGGGCGAGACACTACGCTTCGCCCACGTAGTGTACGTAGCGCTGCCTGCTTCGCAGTTTTCGAAGTAGGCGAAGCAGGCTAGCGCTACGCACACCCAGGGGAAAGCGTAGCTGCCTGCCGCCGCCACCCGCCTCCCGCCCGCCCTCCTTTTAAATCAAATCCCCGCATTTACAATAAATACAAAAGTAAAGAAACTTACCTGAAGCGCGGCGTCTCCGGGGCTCCCTCTTCCATTTCCAACTTCTTCTGACAAATGCGCATGCGCGGACGCCCGCGCATGCGAATTTCTTGCGAGAAATGCGCATGCGCGGGCGTCCGGGCATGCGCGGGTGTCCGGGCGCGGGCGGGAGGTGGGTGGCGCATAGGGCTATGCGAAGCACGTAGTGTGCGTAGACTTGGGCACACTACGTGCTGCTTCACGTAGCCCCACTACGCCCACTGCGCCCACCCTTAATTATGACGATTCCTTGCTGCTTCACAGAGCTGGGTTAGCGATGCCATCAGACATGGCACTATGAGAGGACCTTTATTCCACAGGGCATAGGTTACATCCTTTATTTCTTGGGGTTAAACAGTTAAGTGTTGCCCGTCTAGCATTAAAGTTGGGGACGGGTTGAGAGAGTACAGTGGGGTCATCTATGACCTTTGAGGATGCCATTTCGAGCTCAAGAGCATTGGGGCAATTTTTGGGATCACACTGAGAGGGACCAGAGGTTGTTGTATGTAGCTCTTCACAACACAGTATTGGCAATTTCCGAGCACGGTGAATAACCGTTATTACTTCATGTTTGGTGCCCAGGGGATTATGTCAAATCACGTGGGTGGTTACTGCTTTGTGGGTGGTTACCACTTTGTGGGTGGTTTATCGCTTGTGGGTGGTTACCACGGGGGGTGGTTACCGCGTGGATGGTTACCGCTTTTTTGAGGTTTGCCGCATTGGTGTTTTACTGTGAGGGTGTTACCGCATGACTGTTATCGTGTGTTAGTCTGCGTAAGGGTTACCTCTGAGGTGTTAACAAGGGGTTGTTACTGCGTGAGTTTTACCATGTGTTATCAAAGTGGCTGTTACCACATGGGTGTTACAGCGTGTGTTACCGCTGAATTGTCAAGCGTCTTTATATCGCCCAGTTACACCTACGCATGTCGGCGTTTGGCACGCAATGTTGGTCGCTTACAAGGGACCCCACAGATTCGACCGGGTGTGGGAATCCAGGGGTGGAGCCAGTATCATTTTAAACCTTCTCACGTCGGTAGATTGAGCGCAGCGGGGTGATATGAGCACCCGTTATGTATAGTGCTTTTGAAACTCCAAGAAGGTTTGACACGCAATGTTGAGAAGTTATTTATTGTTTATAAGGTTTCGCAATAGATTGGAAAGATGTTTCAAAATGTGAATGGGTGTGAAGTTACTCTTCACATCGGACAGTAAGTGTAGCACGATGTAAGCCTGATGGAACCTTGATGCGCACACCGGTAACACTTGGCATTTGTAGGAGGCGCCATGCACAGTATATCAAGCGGTGTTATAGGGGTGGGATGTTTGAGAAGGGCAGCACGCTTTCACACACATACAAGTAGGGATGACTGTCGTGGCAGCAGTGTGCTACGCACGCACCTGAGGCTGTCTTTTGTAGCGCATAACATGAGTACGCAACTATTCCCTTTAAGAAGAGCATAGCGGAGTCATCCCATTTAGCATCACGTTAGCTACCTTGTGGCGAGGCAGACTATACAGCGGTTTATGAAAACACGCATGGCTGATTGTTTGGACACCCATGTCACGCCCAATGATACAGGCCAGAGTGGGTGGTCAGTGAATCTTTTGTGTAACACTCGGTGGGAGGGCTTTTGAAATGAGAAATTTATCAACAAGCACTAAGGTCAGCCTATTAACAGTCTAAACAGTGGTTGAAAGGGGACATTCAGTGATATTGTTGGCCACCACATACACCACCTCTTTTTTAGATACTGTTGAATCTAGGCAGAACACATATCATATGAGTCAGGCGGATGTGTTTCTAATGCAGACTAAGGTTGGGCCTGGGGGCTTAAGGGGCTAATTGTCCACTCTAGGAGCCTGGGTTTGACCTCATGGTCCCAGTTTCAAATCTCGGTGGGTTCATTCAGCCTTTATCCTTCTGAGTTGATAAACTGAATACCATTGAGTTCGGTAACAATAAACATCTGTGATTCAGCGCCAAGTTGCCCTCTGGTGAACGTGAGCTCTGCAAAAAACTGTACGGGAAGCAACTGAATGTAACAGATAATGCAGTGCGTAGAAGGTACTTCTCTACACCACAGTGCTCAATAACTGTATTGTCAATGTAAAACAACATCATGGGCAGAAGCAAGAGGCCTTTAGATTCAGGGGCACTACTGAGCAGTGCCGGTAGGGCATATGCTCTCTATCTGATGACAGGGATTGGTTTACCATGGGTGGCATATGGGATCTACTTAGAAAAGTGCAGAGTGTGTGCCAGGCACTCTCAGGGGATGCAGTTGGCGGTATGCTAGGCGCTCTCATTGAAAATCACATGCACTGTTCCTTATGTTAGCTATGCTAAGCGATCAGAATTGAGAGTCCGATTTCAATATTCCTCAAGTAAAGGCAACTGGTGCTATAATAGGCGCGCTTAGTTTTAATATGATTTTCAAAGTGCCTCACGTAATGCAAATGGCACTATGCTAAGCGGTCAGAATTGAAAGTCTGATTGCAATGTTCCTCAAGTACATGCAACTGGTGCCATGCAAGGTGCTCTTAATTGTAATATGATTTTCAATCTTCCTTCCCTCAATGCAAATGGCGCGATGCTAGGCGCTCCCGTTGAAAGTCACATGCAATGTTCCTTATGTAATGCAACTGAGGTAATGCAAGGCGGTCAGAATTGAAAGTCCGATGCCAATGTAAAGTTGTAAAAGCCCTGCTTCAGGTCAGCCAGCAAGGTGTATATATGCGGTATATTATCCGTTATTCTTGTAGTTCCATAAGTAAAGCCTTGCGAATGCGAACATAGCCCTGCTTGTTAAAGCATGAAGACGGCTTGGTTAGCTCACCCTGATAACGAAATGATAGAAGCATGACTGCTTACTATGGGCATTACATAAAGGCGTTTCAAACCGGGGTGACGTCACGTCAATATTCTGCAAGTCTTTTTGATGTCAGTCTCGAGAGGCGCCTGCCTCTGTGTGGTCATTTACATGCATTATTAGTACTTATGATGTCGGTACATCACAGACCTCACGGTTACACCTTCGAGAGTCTCATAAGCAAGCGGGTGCTGTTAGAAATATGAATATGAATTAGGAGTCTGTTCTCAAATAACATCTATGCACCCATCTCAGGTACACGTATGCAATGGAAGCTAGTATGTCACCTTATAGCTCTGCACCTGTGTGCTGGTACACGTACGCAAGACAGGCCTGCGATTTGTCACACATTACCTATGCACCCTTTGTACGCATATACTTAGGATGAGTTATGTATGGCATCAAGAAAAATCTCGGCACCCAGGTGCCTGAAAGCGGAAGCATTGGGATGGCGATGTCACACGGTACCCATGCACCCTTTGTGCTGGTGCAATCAAGATTTACATGCCTGAGGTTTCGTCACCCCCTTTTTGGGCTCATACACTTATACTATTAATGTATTGTGTCACACCGTAACTCGGCGCCCTAGTGCCTGAACACTTATGCAAAGGATGCCCATGCTTGTATCACGGTACCAATGCTTGGGCACATTCCGGCATTAGATGCACAGGTCGTATCATACAATACCTACGCACCCTGTGTTTTCCACACTTTTCACAATAGATACTATGGGGTAGCCAATGGGCCCGGCATGCAAGCCGCATCTTTTACCCAAAGGCGAGGAGCACTAAGCATCAGTGTTTTTAGGTATGGTGGATCCATGAGGGTGACATCTGTGAGGTGCCCCACACCGCAATAACGGCGAGCTGTCAGGGCCACTTCTGCTACGTGGCGATGGGTCACGCCTCACCATCTTCCAGTTCAAGAGTCATGAGTTTCGCCATCCGCGACGCCGGGTTGGTTTCGGCTGATTTGCTGTAGCCCATCGTTTCTGTTCATATGAATTGCAATTTTATCCTGTGACGCAGGGAGAAGTTTGCATCAGTGCACTGGTACATAGTGTCATGCACAGTAGTGTAAGTTTTAGCCTGGCAGTAGGGCAATACACGGACGGATATTCTATTTTCATGTTTGCATACAGTTTCACGAGGTCATGTGGCGTAAGTTGGGAACAGGAATAGAGTTAGCCCATTGGTTCTGTTTCACGTGAATGGCAAGCTTCTTTACCCTGTGACTCAGGGAGAAGTTTGCTTCAGTGCACTGGTACATAGTATCATGCACAGTAGGGTACGTTTGTAGCCTGTCAGTAGGGCAGTACACTGACGGATGGGCTAATTTTATGTTTGCTTGCAGTTTCCCGAGGCCATGGTGCGTAATGTGGGAACGAGAGTATAGTTACATGGGTATGCACCTAGGGGGTAACGACCCGGCTCGCCTGGGGCGAAGGGTTGTAGTTGAGTCTCGGGGCATGACCTTCCTAGTGGGCTGAGGGGGAGGACAGATAGTCGGGCAACTATGCTGTCCTCTGGCGGTAAGGTCATGATTGGTAAGCATAGTCTTCGGTCCTTAGCGGTCAGAACCATGTAACTCCAGGGACAGTGACAGCCGGTAGGTAGGCTGTCGGGGTGCGGGGGCCGGGGGAGTCATTCTTTCCAGTGGACCTGTGGCCATCCCCGCACGCGCATGCGCATCAGGGCGCAAGTATGCAGAATTTCTGCAGTCCCCGTTATGGAGTTTAAGGTATCCGTCCGATAAGCAGTACCCCCTGCGCAAGGCAACTCCGGCGAAGGAATTTCACGTAGTTTGCTAGTTTGCTGGGATCTGGAGGCTGCCAGTCATTGACCGTGCCGTAGGCTCTAGAGGGGACAAGCAGAAGGTGAATATATGCATTGTTAGATTTACGGTAGGAGTGTTGTGTGTATTAAAAGTTAAGGATAGCCATGTGACATCATCTGTCTAACAATGTATTTGGACTTTCTGCGTAATTGTGCATAATTTGAATAAATAATGTTTTTTAATTTTGCAATAAATACGGCCGGGGGGGTTACTCCCCCCTAATCCAAAGAAATCCAAAAATTGGTGTGGTTTCAATACTTGCCTTGTAGGAGGGAGGGAGACCTCATCGGGACAAGGGCTGTGGGTACCAAAGGTAAAGAGGGGACTTGGGGGAGTACCAGGCCATATGGAAAAGGCTGAGCGCTAATTATCACGCGCCGCCATTATGGTGGTCGGACCGGTCCCACTCCCCACCTCCCCATTATGCGTCCAATAGGGGCTTCTCAGAGGGGCGTAAACCGGAAGCACTTTAGTGCTTCCGGTTCACGCGGGCATCCAGCATGGGGGTCCGGCCGGTTTAGACCAGCCTGGCCCGTGCACCCCCCACCCTTTAAAAGGGGGTGTGGGGAGCAGAACAGTCTCTTGTTCTACTCTCCCCACGGGCTCAGCACCAGGGACACCAGCGGCCCGTAATGTATTTCCCCCACCCACCATCCCCTAAGGCAGGCAATTGTGTTGGTCAGGAAGGTATTTTGGTTTTGTTCTATTAAAAAATGTTCTTGCAGGTATTTCAGGAGATAGGGTTAATGCATACTTGATTGGGTACATTAATGGTGTTTATCAGCAATGTATTTGTTGGGTTCTTTTGATTTTATTGCAGGTATCGCAGGAAATGGGAGTAAAGAAAATTTGATGATTTGGTACATCGTAAATGTGATTGTCAGTAATGTATTTGTTTTGTTCGTTTACTTTTGTTGCAGGTATCTCAGGAGATAGAATTAATTTAAATTGATGATTTGGTACACTTTAAATGTGTTTGGCAGTAATGCATTTGCTCGGTTCTTTTCCTTTTATTCCAGGTATCGCAGGAGATAGTTAAGAAAAAATATGATGTTTTGGTGAATTTATAATAATAAAAGTGTCATTATTAGGAAGCTTGTCAAGTACAGGATTGGTTAATACAGAGTTATGTGATTGAAATATAACGTTTAAATAGATGCCAGTACATGTTATTTGATTTCACGTAATAATGTCGTATTTAGCTGTGTGTGTCTCCGGTCAGGCGGTAAGGTCATGATTGGTAAGCATAGTCTTCGGTCCTTAGCGGTCAGAACCATGTAACTCCAGGGGCAGTGACAGCCGGTAGGTAGGCTGTCGGGGTGCGGGGGCCGGGGAAGTCATTCTTTCCAGTGGGCCTGTGGCCACCCCCGCACGCGCATGCGCATCAGGGCGCAAGTATGCAGAAATTTTGCAGCCCCTGTTATAGACTTTAAGGCACAGGGCGTAGTGGGGAGCCCGGGGGAAAGTATCCGTCCGATAAGCAGTACCCCCTGCGCAAGCCAACTCCGGCGAAGTAATTTTGCGTAGTTTGCTAGTTTGCTGGCATCTGGAGGCTGCCAGTCATTGACCGTGCCGTAGGCTCTAGAGAGGACACGCAGAAAGTGAATATATGCATTGTTAGATTTACGGTAGGAGTGTTGTGTGTATTAGAAGTTAAGGATAGTCATGTGACATCATCTGTCTAACAATGTATTTGGCCTTTCTGCGTAATTGTGCATAATTTTAATAAATAATGTTTTTTAATTTTGCAATAAATACGGCCGGGGGGGGGTTACTCCCCCCTAATCCAAAGAAATCCCAAAATTGGTGTGGTCTCAATACTTGCCTTGTAGGAGGGAGGGAGACCTCATCGGGACAAGGGCTGTGGGTACCAAAGGTAAAGAGGGGACTTGGGGGAGTACCAGGCCATATGAGTATGGCAGCCCTGGGACCGCCGTACCATCATTGGCGATCTGACTGCCGCCTCCTCTGCAGTTTGACTGCCTGATAACATCGGCACTGCCATGGCCATTATGACCTGCCTTTCTGCAGACTTTTTCACGGCGGGGGCGCCGCCATGAAAAGGTCGGTGACAAGACAGGTTTTGGGGGGTACAACTGTTTCAGAGTGAGTCTGCCCTTGATTGCCGGTGTCAGCACTGTTTGCCCGCATGCTCTTAGGTTGTTTGCGTGCACTGGTTTGCTTGCAGTGTATGCTGCAAGAAACAGTGCATCTGACTTGTCAGGGACAGTGCTACATGGTCAGTAATGGCTTCAGGCTCTGTAGCAGAGCTGTAGTATACCACCACCATGCTTCCACTGATCATACACTGCCAGCCCCGTGGTAACCTTGTGATGCGTTGGGCAAGATGCCTCTGGCTTGGTGGCGTTTCATGGACTGTCGCTGCTGCAGGGTGGCGGTCCTCCCGTCACACTCGGAATCAGCCCCATTGTATAATCTTTATGCAACAGTGACATAGACTTCCAATATAATACATTCTTACATGTAATATAGATAAGATGAATATGCAATCTAAATTTTAAGGTTAATTTTGCTCTCTATAAGTATATTCCTCTGACGTTGTTTAAACGGCTGAAAACTGTGATTTCAGCATTCGTATGAGGTTATAAAAGAGTGCAATGAACAGCCAATTTCCTCAAAATCCCAAAATTTCGATTGGGTTTAGCATTGTCAGATTTTCATTTTCATTATTAGACTGCAATGGGTAAAATTATGTCAACCCTGATTAAGATTGGTAAAGATTATACATCAACTAATATATGTGAATTATGTTATTGGACTAAAGCTGCTCGATTGCTGATCAGCCAATCTGACCCTAGTCCTACAGGATCAAATTCAAGATTGTCATTGATGAGGGTTGGATCTGGCAACACTGTATAAATATTTTTTAATACATGTAGGCCATAAGTATTTTTCTAGCGGTGCACTATCAAACTTGTCTGCTATTTTTTCATGATATTATTGCTCGGAAATGTGTCCAGGGTAAGGCTATACATGTCGGAGCACAGTATAGATCACGATCTTTGAATATATGTTGAGCTCCGGAACGATTATCACTTGTCTAGTTCCGGATTTGTAAATATTTGCAAATAAGAGCTTTGCTGATGAAAGCTAATATCCAAATGGATAGTCTAAATCTACTTATAACTCTTAGGACACTGGCAGATGCCACTATACATATATAAATGCTGTACTAAGTGCCCAGCTGTCAGGATGCAATAAAATTTTGGGGGAACGTTGGTCTAGCAGTCTTACAACAGTCTCTTACTGTACCCATCACCCCCATTGGATTTATAATTGTGGCAATTTTGGAACCACTTTTGTCTATGCATTTCTTTCTTTCTTAGACCAATGGTAATGCAACTGCCTTCATGTTATAAGATACTTAAGATGTTCTGATAATTTTGGAACATTTGTCCTATGACCCAGAGAAGAACTTGCTAATTGTGTTAGATGTGGAGGCACTCTACACAAGCATAATTTGAGACACTGCTTAGGACTAATATGGTATTACATTACTTTGAATGTGGTAGTAAATATTTGTGTGCACATTTTTCATTACCTCACTATAAGACAGTAGACATGCTATATTATATTCCCAGCAGATTGTATCAATGGAACTGTTATATAAATACACAATGCCCCAGATGCCTAGGAAGAAACGTAGACCTGTTGCAAGCTTCATGATTATTTCCAGACTATTGCTCTCAAACTTTCTAATTTCTTGGCTTCATAAATAACCTCCTATACATTTTTTTTTTCTTCCTGGTTGTGATGTACATCCATGTGACTTAGGGCCACTGACCAGTGACCAGTGAACGTCTCAATGTCCCACGGTATATAGGCCTGTTATGCACAGAGTTCTCAGGAACTTAAAACCAGCAATGATTCTCATGGTGTGGGAGAAAACTTGCTGGCATCATGGCTAGTGCTGTTTTGCTTTGCAGAAATCAACGTCCACTTTGGGGTTTTGTTTCTGTGAAAATGAATCCATGCCAAGTGGGCTGGCATGACATTGTTGCCCACTCTGCATCACATTTCTGCAGATAATGCTCCCTTCTTGGTAGTGGAATAAATTCTCTACCACAGTAATGAGGAACATTCTTAAAGGTCTTTACTGCTCTGCAGAATTGGAAGATGGTCTGGCAGTCTTTAAATTACACCCATTGTCGTGTGTTTGATTAGATCATTTTTTAGCAAGAAAACCTACAGAAATCTAATAGCAACATAATTATTTAATGTAAAAATTCTTCACCAGAGAAATAATACAAAGTGCTGTTACAAGCGGCTCGGTAAAAATAGAAAAAACTGCTGCTAACAGGGGACACACCTGCAAATTGTCTTTTGATAGGTCTATTTAAAAATCTACCTTGCCCTGATGATCAGTTCTGCTTTCGGGCACCAATATAACGCCTACACTGCCTGTACATATTGGAGAGGGAAACCAAAGTGGGCAAGTATTTCCCTTAAATACAATCACCGGACCTGGTTGAAGGCCTTTTGGCATCAACCAAACCTGATATAATGGACAATGAATGGGTTGTAGATACCATTATCCATGCATGTGAGACAATAGGTGTTATTCTTCCCTTCCAACCTGCCACTGTTAGAAAGTGGGTTATTGACTTGGGAAATATATGCCTTCAGGAAGCCCAAGTGTGCTCTGGCTGGACTGCAGTTTCAAAGGAATGCAGTGATAAATAATAAGGAAAAGTCTCTGTGCCATGTGCATTTTATATATTACATGAGTCACCCCTAAAGTAAACCTTATAAACTTACAGGGCTATGTGCTCAATATATAAAAACAAAAGGCATACTCCAGGAATACTATGAATTTGCAATGAACATTTGTCTAAAGTCATTGTTAACTGTGTAGTTAAATCTGCATTTTCCATGAAAAGGCCAGTTATAAATAAACAAATATTGTATATCTCTGCCAGTACAATACTGGAGGGATAATTAATAGTTACTTTTCACTTAGTTTCAAAAATCTAATTGAATTTGGAAAGTAACTTTAGAAAGTGTGGACTGTTAGATTGTGTTTTTTTCACCAACAGGAACTTACATTTGCTGTGTTATCTGAAATAACAAGATACACTCTGAGAGGAATGAATCGAGTCACGAGTGGCACTTTATTCAAACAAATAAGTAACAAGTGTCAAAGACTCATCATTAATCAAGAATAAAGGCACACAATCTAGCAAATATTAAATCACGGCAATTCAAGGAGAGAGAGAGAAATTGAATATCAAAATGCAATGGGACAGTTTAACCTGGACGGTATAACTTTATCTAATAATCAATCAATTAATAAATCAATCAGCTAGCTGAGAGCACCTCTTTGTGAAAGACACTGAATGAGGTGATCAGCGAGTTGGTCAGTGGACAGTAGTTTTATAAGGTTTTAATAAGAAACTGGCGACCGCCGAATCAAAACATTAACAGGTGCTTTACTGCAGAACATAACAAAAGCTGGACATTTTATCGAAAAAATTTGCATCACTTATTGGAAAATTAAGAAAGCAGAATTTACGAAAAGGTACAAAAGTTTATCAAAAGGTTGCAGGTTATTTTGAGCTATGTCGCTGTCTTAGTTTCCAAAGCTAGCAAAACATCAGGTGAGAAGTTGCTGTTAGACCCCACCTTTCCTCTTAGCCCATCTTGTTCTTCTAGATAACAGATGTTTCCTATTTATCTCTTATGATCTCAATGTACAGTAAGATGTGCATGCAGAGGACAGGGGCTCGGGGACTAGCTTATCATTAAGGCAGTGACCTGCGATTATTGGCTTTCACGGGAGAGATACATCTGAGATTACAGAAGGACGTGAGGCCTACTACCTCTGTAGACACTCAAGACAGTGTGGGCATTTTTTCACAACCCTGCCTATGGACTAACAGGGACATTTGAGACTCTCATGCTTCAGATGTGGACAAAATGGGCCTGGGGCATTATATGGTAAAACTGGACCCTGCTTCAGGACCCAGTTTGACTCTCATCCTTACTCTAGAGGTCCAATACACATAATTGGCTGACTGTTAACAGCCATGCTTCTGAAGGGAAATGGCTTGGCCTCTGGCCTGGGGAGGGCAGGGCTGTCACCAGCAAGTGGTCGGTTAGCAGGAATTAGATATCTGGGAGGAGGAGAGGAACAATTGTCAGAACAAAAAGCAATCTAAAAGTTCTTCCTTTCTCTTGAAGATGCCATATGAGGCTGGATGGTAATACAGTCATCAAATCCCAGAGCCCAAAAAGACTTTCTGTCTGTAACCCCAGCAAGGAAGAAATACTGTTTTCGTCCTTACAGAGAGGAGGATCTCTTATTTCCATAGTAGAGTTGCTAGGGAAACTTGTGCTCCTTCAGGAGCAGGAGCTATTTTGTTTTAGGTCTCATATGAAGATTTGCAGTAAACCAAGAGAAAAAGTGCTGCAAACATAGGTGGGTAATTTTTAAGAAAATAGGATTGGGGTAAGGAGTTTGCCGATCACTTGTTGGTGTACAGGATAAGCCTGTGCCTGACACTTGCCGGGGGAGGATGTCCCCTTGTAGCTTTTTGCCACAGTTAGAACTCGTTCAGTGGGAACTCATATTAAAGTCATCTGGCCTCATGGTGCCCTGCCCGAATTAAGCTTCCTCTCTTGCTTGTTGGTGGAATTTGAGATCCAAGGATGCGATTCAATCTGGTAGGTAAATTCCTGGACAATGATGAGGTGGCAAATCTACCCCTTCAGCAATGTGATGTCAGTGGCTTTGAAATCCAGCTTTAGACTGACTTTAGCTCAGCTGTGATTGGCTTGAAAGGATGTATGTCGTTACAATGCACACTTTTACAATGCATGCACTTACAACGCATTTTTTACAACGCACAATCCATTACAACGCATGACATTACAACGCAGGACACTACAACGCATTTTTAAAAACTACCTTTACAACGCATTTCCATTACAACGCATACTACCTTTACAACGCATACCATTACAACGCATAATATTAAATTGCATTTAAGGTAAGTATTAGATAGTATAGGGGTAAAAATTACTATTCTAACTCCAGGGGGTGCAACAGTAGGGTAAGTGTTGGATAGTATAGGGTTAAAAATTACTATTCTAACTCCAGGGGGTGCAACAGTAGGGTAAATGTTGGATAGTATAGGGGTAAAAATTACTATTCTAACTCCAGGGGGTGCAACAGTAGGGAAAGTGTTGGATAGTATAGGGGTAAAAATTACTATTCTAACTCCAGGGGGTGCAAAAGTAGGGTAAGTGTTGGATAGTATAGGGGTAAAAATTACTATTCTAACTCCAGGGGGTGCAACAGTAGGGTAAGTGTTGGATAGTATAGGGGTAAAAATTACTATTCTAACTCCAGGGGGTGCAACAGTAGGGTAAGTGTTGGATAGTATAGGGGTAACAATTACTATTCTAACTCCAGGGGGTGCAACAGTAGGGTAAGTGTTGGATAGTATAGGGGTAAAAATTACTATTCTAACTCCAGGGGGTGCAACAGTAGAGTAAGTGTTGGATAGTATAGGGGTAAAAATTACTATTCTAACTCCAGGGGGTGCAACAGTAGGGTAAGTGTTGGATAGTATAGGGGTAAAAATTACTATTCTAACTCCAGGGGGTGCAACAGTAGAGTAAGTGTTGGATAGTATAGGGGTAAAAATTACTATTCTAACTCCAGGGAGTGCAACAGTAGGGTAAGTGTTGGATAGTATAGGGGTAAAAATTACTATATTATGCGTTGTAATGGTATGCGTTGTAATGGTAGTATGCGTTGTAATGGAATGCGTTGTAAAGGTAGTTTTTAAAAATGCGTTGTAGTGTCCTGCGTTGTAATGTCATGCGTTGTAATGGATTGTGTGTTGTAAAAAATGCGTTGTAAGTGTAGTGCGTTGTAAAAGTTGCGTTGTAAAGGTTGTTCCCCGCTTGAAATCATGGCTAGGTTCTGAAGTAATATTTTTCACTCAATGTAGGCTACATTTTCTGGGTGACTTTGGCCATAAAAACGTACAAATTCATATTTATGCTTCTTCTTATCCAATTTTGATCATTTTGATGTCTTTGTTAAATTGGTTTACCATGTACCTTTTCCTGTGTAATTTATGGTAGCCAATATATCACTTTGCTCATAATCAATAAGTTAAGCATATGTTTTAATGTTATCCTGCTTATCTTGTAAAAATGATGCTAAGACAACATATAATAGCTTCATATAGATTAAATAGTCAACATAATAGATAACGGCCAGAGAAACACAGGTTTTATTGCTGGTTTGCTATATTTTAAAATGCACAATAGTTATGACTCCAGGAGGCAACTGTTGTGCAGAACTGCAGGAACAGCTCTAGACATTAAATAAAGAGGATGTAAAACGATAAGTACTTTTAAGTGTTTTTAAAGGAGACATCATTATGACCATTAAATAGATTTTACTGCAAAACAGCATTAGCACAATACCACTAGGGAATATTTGTTCCTGTGACACTGCAGAACTGCAGGTCTGCTGTCGCAATAGCAGAATAAATGGCTATGCCTTCTGCTTTGCAATTAGCAATGTCCTGTTATCTCAATCAAGATGTTGTTACAAGGGTAATTTCCTGAGAAAATGTGTTCTACTGTCTCTCTGACAGTATGCTACCTTCTAGAAACTGTGATGCTTGACATAAAACGATGAACAATCTCAGAAATGCCAGTACTCATTTTGTAAAGTTATGTTTTCTTTCACACCCTTGAACAGCCTAAATCATTTTCTGTGATGCAGAAAGTGTAGCATATTAGTTTAGAGAAGAGTTCTTTATATGAAATGTTAAATGTTTGAAATGACTCCTTTATATAATATTTCTGTGTTTACTAAATGCACACATGCATCTGTAAAATACAGAAATTAAAAAAGGAGTTTGTGTCAAAGATAATCGCAATCACATAGTAAAACGTTACACTGATATATTGCACAACTGGGGAAAATTGTCATGTTGATAGGGTCTGTTCAATTCTTTGGAGATAACAAAAGTAAGAATAAAGGAGATGTGGCTTACCGATGACTACTTTATTCGGCCAGAGTAATTTATTCAAGAGTAAAACTCTCATTCGAATTTACGTACCACATTTATGGAACATTGTAGCAATTGCTTCACGGGAGATGGAATATTTATCAATTTTTATGAAATGCCCTTTGGTCATTCCCCATCATGGGGACCCATTGGGCCATATTCAATATAACAATGACCCGTGAGATAAACATAAGGGTTAAGGTTATGGCTCATACGCTGATCCCAGGAAACTAGCAAGGACATGCTATGTTGTGTGTTTTTGCATGACTGCACTTACCCTGTGAAGAATAGGAATCGTTCTCGTAACCCAACTCCACAACGGGACTAAGGGGCATATTATCAAGGACGGCGTTAAAATTATCGTCGCTTTAGCGGCAGAAAACTGCCGCTAAAACGGCGATAATGGGTTTGATAATACTCTATGGAATTCCAATTGAAGCTCAGGTTAGATGTCCTTCACATCTAACATGGGCTTCCATTGGAATGCTATATCATGTCAGGTCAGGATCGCCCACTTTGCATCTCATTAGAGATGCAAAGCTGGGCGTTAGTAATCCCCACGCTAAAGCAAGGTTTCCCCCGTTAGTGTGACCTTGCTAATATAGCGATAAAAGTATTGCCGCTTTTCGGCCGAAAACGGCCGCCAAAGCGGCGATAATTTTTTATCGCCTTGTTGTAAATATGCCCCTTAGAGAGCAAAAATCCAGTGGAAGGAGCACTTTGCAACCAACCTGTAATTCCAAGGCAGGTGCCAGCAGGATTAGGTCAACAATTGTACTCGTGGCCTGGATTGCATGTAGCATTACATACATGAAAAGAGGGAGCTCAATGATACTTTTTAGTGTTTTAAAGATGGACTGACATCCCAGAACTTAAAGAAAGTGAAATTAGTGAAAGGAAGGGGCTGAAATGATTTCTCATTTGTCAGTAGAGTTAGTTCTGCTGCATACGTTATCTCTTCATCCTTTTTTGTGCATCCGTTTAATTCATGGAAATGGGCAATGATATTCATATTTACATGGAACATATCCTCGTGCAAAATATCACTATAAAAAGCTGTTCAGTGCCCTGTTTTCCCAATACAGATGCCACTTTTCGTTTTAAAAACTCTGCGTGGTTGTTTTCTGCAAATGTCATGCCCTTTTGCAGAATGTGTTTACGGACATAAAAAGATGTGCTCTAAGGGTATATCTTTAAATATCCGTAAATATAATAATTATTGCTTTTAATCAAACCTTAATTTACCTCTAAATTTATACAAAACTCTCAAGATCCCCCAATACTTTGTAAAGTTCACAAGACCTATTTTTTCAAATGAACTCAACTGTTGCACAAACCGTTCATCCATTATACCCCAAAAAGCTGAACTCAGGGACTGATTCTAAGAAGCAGTCGTACATCTACACTCGTAGGTGGTATGATAGAGGCATGCATTGCTAAACCACGTGCGCCTCTACCACGCAGTCCGAACCATGAATGCATCTTAACCACGCATTCCTTTAGTACGAATGCCTTTAACACACAATTTCATGGTAAAGACATGAATGGTAAAGGGGTATGCATGGCTAAGTTTGCCACTACTCGGACCCCCACCCTAAACTACATACACCCTACCTGTCCGGCCGTCCTGAGGTCCAAAACCTTCCCCCAAACCCCTCCCACCCCTACGCTGTCCCTAAAACTACCCCAATCCCTTCCACTGCCCTTAGACCTAAGACCTAAACTCTAATTTCTAAAATGACCCCCGAACCCCCTTAGCTCTAAAAAAATACCCCACCCACCCCTAAGCCCTAGAAAATACCCCATTTACCCATTCCCTTCCCCTAATCCTGAGGCCTAAAACCCAGCCCCTTTACATACACTACCGTGACCACCCCACCTCCTGCGCTGTCCCAACCCTCTCCAAGGCCTAACACCCAAACCCCTAAAAAAAATACAACCCCAACCCCCATTCCCTGAAAACTACCCAACCCCACAGCCCTAAAAATTATCCCGATACCCCCAGCCCTGAAAACGACCTGGACTCCTCAGCCTTGAAAACTACCCTGACTCCCTTCCGCCAGACCTGAAACTACTCCGACCCCCAACCCTGAAAACGACCCCAACCCATACAAACTTCCCCCACCCCCCAAAACCCAGCCCCACTTATCTCACCACGTCTTCAACTTCCTTGTCCGTGATCTTCCTGCTTCTGAATTCTGCTAAGCTGGAGCCAACAGCTAGACCACCCACTTCCTTAAACACGCATATGCTTGGTTAAGGCATATGCGTGTTTAAGGCAAGCGTGGTAGCGCTTGCTTAGTCGAAACATGCGGGGCTGAAGCCGCGGTCTTCCGCATGTTTCTTGCACCCGTATGTTTTCTACCTTGAGTGGTGCAGATTTTAGACTGTTCCGAACTCACCAAACTTTTCCAGGTTATGGCTGGGAATCCTTCTAAAGACACTCATGTCTTTTTTTTACTCAGTAGAAAAAAATACAATGAATGAAAATAAACAAAGGAAGTGCAAGCACACTTCCAATGTTTATTTTTGTATTTTCCCCATGGTGAATCAATTTACACTCAACCCTTACCATTTTTGGTCTGGCCTGTAGGCAGCACACATGCACTATCACTTGTGACAATCCATCATCACTCTTATTTCCTTGCTTCTCATTGATCAGCACATGCATATTTCACTTCCCCTTTGTGCATTCATCCATTTTATGAGGCATGTATCAATTGGTAGAAAAAAAAACATCCTTAAAAGTTCTTCCTTTCTCTGGAAAATGCCGTATGAGGCTGACTGGATCTGCAGTCATTAAATCCCAGAGTGCTCCAAGACTTTCTAACTCCAATCCCAAACAGAAAGAGAACAAGTTATGGCCCTGACAAAGGGGAGGATCTCATTTCCACAGGGAGTTTCTAGGGGGATCACAGCTCCTTCAGGTATGATAGCAGGAGCTATTTTGAATTAGGTTTCATTACAAGGTTTGTAGTAAAGCAAGAAAAGGAAGTTCTCCAATCATACGTGGGTAATTTTTGAGAAAATAGGATAGGGGGGTAAGGAGTTTGCCAATCACTCCTTGGTTTACAAGACTGTAACTGACACTTGCCAAGGAAGGATGTCCACATGGTGGGAAAGAATATCTTCCACTTGTAGCTTTCTGCCAGAGTGATAGACTGCTCAGTGGGAACTCGCATTAAGGCCATCTGGCCTCATGGTGCGCTGCCCAGCTTCAGCCTCCACTTTTGCTTGCTGGTGGACTTTGAAACCAAAAGAAGTCATTCAATCTGTAGCTAAATTCTTGGACAAAAATGCGGCAGAAAACCTATCCCTTCAGCAAACTGACATCAGTGGCTAATCCAGCTTTAGTTTGCTCATTGTCTGCTCATCTGCAATTGGCCTGATATCATAGCTAGGCTCTGAGCTGGTATAGCTGAAGGCGCGCCTAGGGCAAGCCCGTCTGCGCCCGTCCGCGCATGACCGGACCCAGGGGCCAGGACTTTTGGCCGTTCAATAGGAGGTAGAATTTCCTACTCCTTTGAGCAGTTATATCAGTTTAGAGATATGTCGCCCCGTAACTGCTCACTGAGGTTAGCTAAGGACTGTCATAAATGTCCTCGGTGCGGCTTTGGTTTAGATTCTTGGGCCCGTCCGCGCATGACCGGACCCAGGGGCCAGGACTTTTGGCCGTTCAATAGGAGGTAGAATTTCCTACTCCTTTGAGCAGTTATATCAGTTTAGAGATATGTCGCCCCGTAACTGCTCACAGAGGTTAGCTAAGGACTGTCATAAATGTCCCCGGTGCGGCTTTGGTTTAGATTCTTGGCGTACGCCCGCTGGGGAGAAATGCCTGCCACTTTTAACGACTTTCAGGATGACTCTTTTAAACTGCCGCTCACTACCTAGACACACCATAGAACTTTGCCTGCTCCTTAAGGAACATGGTTTAGATGCCTTGTTTCTTACAGAAACTTGGCTCTCAAGTGTATCTGATCCAGCGGTAGTACAAGCCCTGCCCCCTGGATATGTGATTCAGAGACAGGACCGGGAAGGGAGCAGAGGAGGGGGCCTGGCTATTATTTTTAAAGACAAATTCAACTGTCGGATTGCACCTGGCCTGATCCCAGACTGTGAAAGCTTGCTTTTTTCACTTGGCTTGTCACCTACATGCAATTTTTCTGGAGTCCTCATTTATCGCCCGCCGGGCCCAACGGGCCTCTTTATCAGGGAGCTCCCGGATATTTTAGCTAAAGCGGTCAGCTCCTTTTCTAATCTCTCTGTTTTGGGTGACCTCAATATTAATTTGGATCTATCCTCTTCTGCAGATGCTGAGGCAATCATAGACAATCTGGGTGCTGACACTCACACTGAAAGTGCTCGCCCCTACCCATCAGAAAGGCCACCTCCTTGACCCAATTTTTTCCAACACTGACAGTCTTGTGGTAGGAAATCATACCCCCTTGCCTTGGTCAGACAAATATCTGGTCCCTTTTGTTTGGACAATCCAGGAGGGTAGCCAGCCACGGGAAAAGGGAAAAACATGGTGCCAAAACTGGTCTAAACTTTCTGTTGAATCTTGGGCATCTGCCCTTGACAACTCCAGACCGGTTTTGGGGGATGACCCTGAACGGGATAACCACATAGTTAATCTATGGCTGGAATCATCCTTAGATACACTTATCCTGGAAAGCTGGGTGACTAGGAAAAAAGATGGGCTCTGTGTAGCATGGTATTCCCCCAAACTTAGAGAACAGAAACAATTATGTAAACGCCTGGAGAGACGTTGGAGGAGGGACTTTTCAAGTGCGGAGAAAATTAAATACAGAGAAGCTATTAAAGTCAATAAAGCAGGAATAAAAAATGCCCAAGCTGAGTATTACGGAGGAAAGATTATCTCCGCGTCATACTCCCCCAGGCAAATTTTTAAAATCATGAAATCCCCCATCAAACCCCCTGCGCCGCCACTGCCATCAGAGGACATCTTAGGACGGTGTACAAGGCTGGCACAATTTTTTCATAAGAAAATTGATGACATCTACTCCACCTTTACTCCTCTATTGATCTCAGCAATGACCCCTGCAGAGGCAGAGCCCCGATTGTCGGAGCCCCTCATTGAGACGATCCCTCATATGGATACAAAGTCCCTTAAAACCTACATGGAGCAGATGAAATCTGGCTCCGCAAGAGATGCAGCATCTCCTGTGACTCTTAATCGGGATTCTGACTCTGTCGCAACAATTATTTTGGAGCTTATTAACAGTTCGCTGTCCTCTGGAATTGTGCCATCCTTATGGAAGCGAGCTATGGTCAGAGCATTACTGAAGAAACCTTCCCTGGACCCTGAAGTGTTTGCCAATTATCGGCCAATCTCACTCTTACCAGGGATCGCAAAGATATGTGAAAAATATGTTAATTTTGTGCTCTCCACTTTTTTGGAGGGGAATGAATGTCTACACCCCTCCCAAACGGGTTTTAGACCCCAACAAGGCACAGAGAGAGCCTTGCAAGCTGTGGTCGAAGAAGCCAGGAAAATTGTAGACAGTGGCGGGTCCGCAGCTATCATATTGCTCGATCTCAGTGCGGCATTCGACACTGTTAACCACAACTTCTGATTACAAGACTTAGAGAGGTTGGGGTGTCAGGAATCTTACTTAAATGGCTTGAATCTTTCCTGACAGACAGGTATTTTCAGGTCTTTGAGGGTAGCACTAGCTCTGAAAGAATGCCACTACGACGTGGAGTGCCGCAGGGCTCTTCACTGAGCCCTACACTCTTTAATGTCTATCTGCGCCCATTGGCCGAGGTGGTCAAAACCTTTGGGGTTAACATTATTACTTATGCTGATGATACTCAGCTGATTGTGTCCCTCAACAGCTTGGATAATACTAAGAGCAACTTGGCCAGCTGCCTGGAGGGGATCTCCATTTGGATGGATAATTCCTTCCTAAAATTGAATGCGGCCAAAACCGAGTTGATGCTCTTGGGTAAAACTATTAATATGGACATCAACACTCTCTGGCCGAAATGTTTAGGGGTCCAGCCTACCCCTAAAACTCAAATAAAATGTCTTGGGGTGTGGCTGGATCACAGCCTGAATTTTAAGGAACAGGCACACAGGGTGGCAGGTACCTGCCATGGTATTCTGAAAATGATCAGAAAAGTCCTTCCACTTTTGCCATTCGTTGCCAGGAAG
This sequence comes from Triturus cristatus, assembly GCF_964204655.1. NCBI lineage: Eukaryota > Metazoa > Chordata > Amphibia > Caudata > Salamandridae > Triturus > Triturus cristatus. The sequence continues at coordinate 905,051,330 of NC_140590.1, read as the reverse complement.
CTTTTGGTGCAAGCCCTGATTTTCTCGAGGCTTGACTATGCCAATGTGCTTTATTTAGGGTCCCCATCCACAACCATTAAAAAATTACAAACAGTTCAAAATTGTGCGGCCCGATTGCTGCTGCAGGTTCATAGGCAGGAATCAGCTAAATCTCACATCAAATCTCTGCATTGGCTCCCGGTGGCTGAGAGAATTCAGTTTAAGGCCTTATGCACTGTTCATAAGGTACTCTCAGCTAAGGCCCCATTGAACCTTCGATCCATTATTTCCCCATACCTCCCAAACAGATCTTTACGTTCTGAGAAAAAACATCTAGTTATAGTTCCCAGAGTATATCGAGCTCGGAGTGGGGGACGTCTTTTTTCCCTCATTGCGGCTAAAGGCTGGAATCAGCTCCCAGATCATATCCGACTTGAGACCAATCATCTCACTTTTCGTAAACAACTGAAGACCCTGCTGTTCTCCGCAACTGTCTGAACGCTTGACTAACTGGTGGCTTGTCTCTAGCACTGGGAGGCCTCTGGTAGCCATGCGCTCTATAAGTACTATTCATTCTTTCATTCATAAATCACTAGTGCTTTACATTATCTAGGGGCTATTTGCTGTAAAAATGTACAGATTCATATTTTTGGTTTCCCTTATCCAAAGTTGATCATTTTAAAGTCTTTGTTAAATTGGTTGCACAATGTACCTTCTCCTGAGTAATTTAAAGTACCCATTATATCACTTGGCTCATAAACAATAAGGCAAGTGAATGCTTTAGTGTTATTCTGCTTTCTGATTAATGTCTTTATTGGTGTCCTTCCACTACTTGAGCTAGGGTGGAAGTGTGTTATTTGCTTTTACTCGGTCATCTTGCTTCCTACTTTGTTGCTTGTGCCTCCTCACTCCCAACCCTCCATCTTGCATTGTTGCTGCTGTCCTCTCCGCCCCTCTCGATTCGTCGCTTATTTGTTGACGGGTTCACCTGAAAACCTTTTTTTTTATTTTCCTCTTCCCAAGGTCAAGTGAAGTCAGCCCTTTCACAGCATATATTATTTTTTTTTAAATCCAGATGTAGTAAAATAAACATTTGATGAGGACCAGTGTTGCCAAATCCCTACCTGCAGGTCTGCGCAACTGTTGTGCTGGTGAATTGCTGCCCTACACCTCAGACTAAAAAAATTCCCTTAGAATTCGGAAAAAAAGATATGTCTTGCCAACTGCACTGCGACGACTGTATAGGGACTCAGCACACAACTTTAGCCAAAAATAAGCCCACTGCCTTTAGCAATTGGATCACCATCTTTTTTTTTTTTACGTAGTTTTATATAGCGCGAACTTGACCCGAAGGTATCGGGTATCAGAGCGCTTTACATAGCACCAGTTGCGTTACATGAGGACACATTCATTTTTGTTAGGCAAGGGGAGATTAAGTGATTTGCCCAGAATAACAGGATGTTCAGCGTCATTGCCGAAACTCAAACCCAGTTCCCCAGATTCAAGGTTGACCGCCCTAGCCGTTAGGCCAACTACTCTCTTAGTCTCTGAACTGGTTTGTTTTTCTTCCAGTATTTCTGTGGGTGTAAAAGCAAGCAGGACGTTATATCTTCTACAATGTAAAGCTTGGTAGCATTCTACAAATGTATGACCCAGTACCCTTCAGGTAGGTAGGGGTCACCAGCAGAATGTGGTTCTCTTCTCCAAGACACGTTTTTTTGTTTTAGTATGAATCTGTGCTAGCTATAAGGCTTATCAATACAGTTTTTAACACAGCACCAAATAGAAACTGTCTTACAGAAGAGCCTATTCAATAAGTAGGGTTTCAGTATGGGGCTTGCTGCTGATATCTGTGTATGACATAAAGCTCACAGGTTCAAACACTAGCTGGGCTGACTCTGTCTCATTCATCCTTTAAAGGTCGATAAATTGAGTATGGATGAAGTGGGTAAAATACAAAATTGGTGCTTTTTAGGTACTCAACTGACACAGTGCCGGTGTAGTCGCTTGTGAGGCATTTTATTAGCTTACAGTGGGTGCAGAGCCCTGCCATTGGCAGGTGGCATGCAGCCTGCACGTCCTATTCTTATGTTTGAGACTCTTGTGGAGCATGGCTAATGTACTGGAGTCCTTCTACTGCTCATGTTTTGAAAGCTACTATTTTCTTAATGTTCAAGCACTCCATGAAAGTGCTAGTACTTGAAAGCTGTTGCCCTTTTATGCTTTCTACCTCTGTCTGTGTTGCCTGTTCGTGCTGTCGGTGTCATTGTTTGTCCTCGTCAGCTTCATTGTTTGTCCTCATCCGCTGTCTGTGTTATTGCTTGCTCCCACCAACAGTCTGTGTTTTTGCTTGTACCACCCACTGTCCATGTTGTGGCTTGTCCCCAATTGCCTCAAGATAACTCTTTGGAGTAGTTATTTTATGAGTTTTCCTGTTTTCATTTAACCCTCTGTATCAATTGAAACCTTTGCTTCTGTCTCGCCATAAACTTCAATGTGTTTTTTCTACACAGATCAAAGTGAAACAAGACAAATAGTTGCAAGTAATTCAGAGACATTGATGGTGATGTGTGGCACCCTATTAAATAAACACAATTACAAGTAAATGATAGCCTGATGTAACTGGTTTTGTACTCATAAATGGTTCAGTGTGTAAAATTGTAGTCCTTGTGTATGCAAAACCCAAAGTTGCAATGTACCAAGGGAACATTGCCGTTCACAAATGGGATTGTAAATTATAATGTTAGCTTTGCAAACTTGTGAGACTCACAAAAATAAATAGGAGATTAAAGAATTACACCCTTTCCCTGCAGTATGCATGTTCATGTGTCTTTTGTTTGCAACTGCTACTGTGGTTGCAAATCACTGACTGGATACAGTCACTTCAAAGGTAGTGGCATTCATGTGGACAGTGGAAGCGTTCTTTATTGGATAGCTTCAGGGACGGACTGGTCGTAATGGGCATCTGGTATTCTACTGGGATGCTGGAAGGGGACCAGCCGATTTTGCAGTGGATAAGGCTGTTTTTGTTACTGGTCACCGTTTTGCAGTGGTACTGCTATATCAACCCCCATTAACAAAAAGCAGCTGTGGGGCTGGTCTGTTAAAATTGGTTGGGCTATTTTGGGCTCCCAGTCCATCCCTGGACAGCTTCAATTTTTTAGAATGTGAGCTGTTGGAATTCGGGGGGAGTAGGTGGTCGTCCAGGGAGTGCTGAATGCTTCCCTTAATGGTCCTTTCATCATGCAATGTAGGCATTATGCAAATGTCGGTGCGGGGGTGGAGTTCAGTTCTCCCTTGCAGGTTTCCATCCTTGCAATCATAAACATTTGGTAGGATTTAAAGGAGCCCTGACCTATTAATAATAACAGGTAGATTTGTCTGCAATCCCAACAAATTTATTATGTGTTTTAATTATTTAGCACACCCATAACATCCAAAAATATTATTGGCCGTCTTGCAGATGCTGTGCAAACACTGAGCCTGCAATGCGACTGGAGATAAGTGTATTGGACCCTTCGGGTAGAGTTACTAAGCTTTTGTGCCATGCTTGCAAAACGGCACAAAATCTTTTTTTTCTAATTTACTTTCCAACGATAAATTTGTTTAGCGCTGGAAATAACGTGAAAGTAATGCGCACTACTTTGCACTATGGGGGCGAGCCAAGGGTGGTGTATGGGCGTTCCCAAGCAACCACCCAAGGTTTTTCACGCTAAACCAAATGTACTAAACACTGTAGATTGTGTTTAACGTGAGAAACCTGCCCTCCGTTTAAACTAAGCGCAAGGAAGGAGAAATGCTTTCATTTCTCCTTCCTTTTCTGACTTTGCATGCATGCTGCACTGTGCAGCATTCATTCAAAGTGAGAAAAGCTTTCCCTTGTGTCTAGGCATAGTATTTTGTACAGGAAGGATATCCTTCTTTTACAAAACCTATGCTGTACTCACACACACACCCTAATGCCATGGCGCAATGGTGTGTGGGTGGCGCACGGCAGCTGTAATCAGTGCCGGCACAGGGGAAAGGGGAGGAGAGAGCCATATCTTGGAAAATAGGGTGCTCTCCTGCTCGTTCTCTGTCACGCAATGTATACTGTATATCGCGCATAGTGTATTAAGTCAGTGGAATCCGAAAGTGTTATAGTTGCAAAAGAAGACGAGACATTGATGATTTCAGGAGTCTTCTTTATTAGTACTTTTTATCACCACAGGTTCTAGTCAGCTGGAGTCAGCTGTGTAATGTTGAAAACAATCATTGGGCAAGTACCAACAGGGGCAATGGGATAGGGGGTGACGGAATTTACCATTTCATAAGATTATAACACACCTCCTTACATAGGGTAGCCAAAACGGAGAGGGGAAGGAAGCAAAACGGGAAAAGAGAGTAGAAGAAGAGGGAGCAAGGGAAGGAGGAATAAAAAGAGAAACATGCACAAGAAAGGTAAGGAGTGATACAGCACATGAGCTGAAGAGTTAACCGCAAAACAACAAGTTATTTTACAGAAAAGTGCCTAAGTCACACAGGTTTTTATTTGGTTCTCTGAGATCTCCTGGGAGCAACATTCTCAATCCCACTCTCCTGATCAGTACTGACTTCAGATCCACCCACCTCTTGTGAGAGACAATTTTATCCATGCTCCAAGTTTGTCCATTTTCCAGATGGACCACATTTCTGCCAACGCTGGCTATTATGATAGGTTCAGAAAATCTGTAAGCCTCCCTCCTACGTGGTTTGAGAAGGTCAGCATGGACCCGCTCTCCTTCCTCAAACACTTGACTTCGACATGTTTGGTCTGATCATATCTGTCTTATACTTGACCTGGTGTTCATCCACCCTCCTGGAAATTTCGTTGCGGTCGGCAACAGACATTCCTTTCTTCCTTAACCCTGGAGGAGATAGTCTGGTCTTAGAAACTCTACCTAGTAAGGACATAAAGGGGGAAATCCCAGTGACACTATTGGGGGTAGAACGATAAGCCCAAATACTATCTTGCAAAGCAGATTTGGCAGGGATTCCCAGTATCGCTGCTCTTTGTAAGCATTCTTTGAACATGCGGTTTATCTGCTCTACTAACCCTTTGGCACTGGGACAGTACAAAGCAGTCTTATGATGGGTAATGCCCATATCAGATAAGAATTCTTTCATGTTTTCTGTTGTGAATTGCACTCCATTGTCAGTAACAAGTTTGTCCGGGATACCCTCATCAAATAAAGCACTTTTCAAAAACTGTATGAGGATATCTGTGTTGATTTGGTGCACACACTTAAAAACCACCCAACTAGTGAGATAGTCCACCAATACCAGGATGAAATGCTCATTCAATTTTTTACAATTGAGTGGACCTAATATGTTGAGCGCTAATTTGGATCATGGGCAGTCAGGGACTTCTACAGGAGACAGTGGAGGCATACAGGTTTGGTGGGTTTTATTGCTTCAACTACACTCCAAACAATCTATTACAATGTTCTCTGCCATGACATCCATGCCCGGCCACCAGTAATCCAGATGGATTTTGTTCTTTGTGAGACTGCGCCCTAAAAATCCTATGTGGGCCTATTCCACAATTCTTTCCCTCAGTTTCTCAGGTGGGATGATCTCCTCGCCTCTACAAACATTTCCCTCTTGTATGTTTAATTCCAACCTCACCTCCCAGTATTTGCACATGGACACTGGGACTTTACTTTTGGCAACAGGCCAACCATTTCTTATGTATTCTTTGAGGGAAATCATTACTTCATCAGTTTCTACACAGCCATCCCACTCCTCCTTATTCAAACAAGACAGTTTAAGTATGACATCATCACATTCACCAAAATCAGTAACTTTCTATACCTCAGGTGGTGAGCGGGATAAAAAATCAGCTACAACATTTTGTGTTCTGGGTACATATTTGAATCTAAAGTTATATCCTTCCAGTCACAGAATCCACCTAGCTATTCTGGGGGTGGTTTTTATGGACCCTTTCATGGTGAATGCATATATGAGAGAGTTATGGTCAGTTTTTACAGTAAATGGTATGCCCCACAAAAAGAAACGGAAATGTTTAATCGCCCAAGAGCAAGCAAGCGCCTCTTTCTCAAGCATGGAGTAGTTTACTTCCGCACCTTTAAGTGCACGAGAGGCAAAGGCAACCAGGCCTTTATTGCTGGCATGAGTGCAAAGAACAGTGGGTTTGGTGGAACCAAACCTATCCAAGGACGGGGCGGAAGCAATGCCCACCTTCACCTCTACAAAGGCATCATGACAATCAGTGTTCCATAGGGGGTTCTGGACTTCAGTAAGCTCCACAACGGATCCACTATGGTGGCATAATTGCAAACAAAGTTAGAGTAATATTCTGATAAGCCCAGAAATGATTTGAGGTCTTCATAACAAGTCAGGGCAGCAGTATTTTGGATTGACTCCACCAAATCTAATTTGGGCTTGATGCCATCTTGTGACATGGTGTGCCCGAGGTATTCTACTGGCCCCACTCTAATACGACATTTCTCCATTTTTAGAGATAGGTTGGCGAACACCCTCCTCAGCATGGTATTGTGCTACTTCATATCTTTCCCATAGATGAATATGTCATCCTGAAAGCAAGGAGTTCTGGGAAGGTCCTTCAGCACATGTTGCATATTCCTCTGGAAGGCAGCGACTGCTGAAGCCAAACCAAAAGGCATACGAAGGTATTGGAATGCCCCAAAGGGAGTTACGAATGATGTAAGATGATGAGAGTCTGGGTGAAGCTCTACTTGGTGGTAGGCAGAGGAAAGGTCCAGAGCACTAAAACAACTCGCTCCCTTGATAAAGGTGAGGACCTTATGAATATGTGGCAGGGGATGTCTGTCCACCCAGATGTTCTCATTGAGATCTGTAAGGTCTACACAAAGTCTGATTACCTTACTATATGCTTTGGTGGTGAGGACTATCGGGTCTAACCACTGGGAACTTTCAATTGGTTCAATGACTCCTAGTGTTAATAGTCTGTCTAACTAAGCTTGGAGGGGGGCTTGCATCATATGGGGATGGGCCTATCTTTGTGTGCAACAGGTTTAGCGTTGGATTTAAGTTCGAAGGAGAGTTGATTATTTTTTAGTAAACCCAACTCCTCAGAGAAGACCTTGGGGAAATCATTGTAAACCTCCATCCCCCCAACCAACAGATTCACCAATAGAACCTGGTCAGGACTGTTGGGATATAATTTGATACCCAGTTCCCTTTGGTGCCTCCACCCCAAGAAATTGGATCCTTTCTGTGTGACATTTTCGCCACTGTACTCCTGCCCTTGAATCCTATCTCCATGGTAGCCATTCCTAGCAAAGGTATGGGGTCACCATTGTAACCACCAGGTTGAATATCTAGAAGTTGCATGTCCTCTTGCCAAGAGGGAAACAGTTTAGCAAACATATTAGGTGTAAGGGGAACAAGAATCAGCAAACACAGTCACTGGATTTTAATCCAAGGTGATCTGACATGAAGGAAAATTAGTTATGTCATTTATATTTTATAGTTGAATACTAATTTAGTATCGGAAGAAGAGTCATGTTCAATTGACAATACTGATTTGGAACACTGATCTCTACAGACCCTAGCCAAATGACCATTTTTACCACATTTATGTTACAGCTGTGGCTTGGCATATAGCATTGTTTGCTAAATGACTTGGTCTCCTACATCTCTAGCACTTGAGTTTGGTGCCTAAGGGAATTGTGTTTGTAATTTTATTCTTACTCTCTTTTCCCACACTATGTTTACTTATAACGTTGACATCTGCTTGCTGGTCTCCCTCCCCTTTCATGGCAACCATACAATCAGCGGTATGTTTGATCCCAACTGCTATATCAATGGCTTCCTTGAGATCAGGGTTAGCCACTTGGAGTCTTTTTTTGAATTTTTGGGTTGATGGTGCACCTGACCAACTGATCCCTGATGAGGAAATCTTGAAGAGACTCAAACTCACACATGTTAGCCTAGCCCTTTAATGCAGCAACAAAAAGTTTAACTTTCTCACTTTTCCCTTGTATTCTTGAAAAGAACTTGTGTTTTTCCAGCATGTTTATTTTCTTCCCAAAATGTTTTTCTAGCTTGTTTACTGTGACCTGGTAAACATTTTCATCTTCTTCACTATCACCATCCCCACCCAAAGAAACAGAAATATTATCATATGTCTTTCGACCCTCAATACCTAAATTGTGGAGTATGTAGTTTATGCAATGGAGAATATTTCTCCCCTCCTATAGCAATTCGGTAGGACTCCATTAACCCAAACCACTGTTTCCATGGTAGTAGGGGTTCACCCACCTCATTCAGAAAAGGGTGTGGTTGAGACATATTTGCTGTGGCCATATTAGTACACTGGGAATCTCCTAATGATAAATGCAAACGTAGAGTTAAGTTAATTAGGAGTACTTAAAAAGTTGTTAATTTGGAAAAGCTGTGCCCATCAACGAGAAGAACTGACCAGCGGTACGTGAGCACAGAGACGGTGACTGAAGATTTTCATGAACTGCAGGTTGAGCTGAGTAACAGGTAGCTGATAGGTTCACATATGAGTTCAAATGTAGAAAAGCTGTGTCTGTCAGTGTGAAAGTGGACAGGCAGTTAAAAATGGAAAACGTTGAAGAGAATATGGCAAAAGAGCTCACAGCGGAGTCATGCTCCCACACTGTTTGTAATAACAAATAACAGCTGTGCCCATCAGCTCGCAGCAGACAGGCAGAAAATGGACAAAGCGAGAGTAAACGAGGCAGTTCACAACGGAGATAGGCTCTCACGCTGTGAATGAATACCACACACTGGATGTGCACCCTAATACAGCAGGCAATTGTGAATAATAAATGGGGCAACTCACAGCAGAGTCAGCCTCCCACACTGTGGATAACAATGAGGAAAAGTTGTGCCCGTCAACGAGCAAAGTGACAGGCAGGCAGTAGCTTGATCCGCCTAAAGCTGAATGCGGAATGACACCACTGGAGGCCGCCTACTAACGCAGCCCTGCCCCAGGAAGAGTTGCCGCGAGGAAGCCGGGATTGCTGCGATGAGGAGACCTGATGGGTGGAAGGCAGCGCTCCTCGGGTAAACTCATGGCGGAGACCCACTCCCATGCTGCATACTCAAGTGAAGAGACCAGGCTCAGTGGAGAGAGGCAGCACATGCCATGAGGAGTGCGGGTAGGCAAGGAACCAAAAGATGATCACTCCATCTACACTGAAAGGAAGACACTCAAGGCGGGGACAGGTTCCCACACTGCAACACTCAAGTGATGACACCAGAGTCAGTGGAGAGAAGCAGCACCTGCCGTGAGGTGTGCGGGACAGGCAAGGAACTAAAAGACGATCATTGCCTCCACACAGAAGACGAAGACTCATGAAGTGGAGACAGCCTCCCATGTCGGAACACTCAAGTGTTGAGGCTAGGCCCAGAGGTCAGAGGGAACCCCTGAAGTAGAATGAGTGGCAGATAATCAATCAAACTTCAGTGCAAGACGGAGGTAGGCTCCCACACTGTTCCTTTCACAACAGATGGAAGGAGGCCAAACATGTAAGCAGAATGATGGGCAGCAGCAAGTGAAGAAAGAAGCAGAGCACACAGTCATGAACTCCCACAGCTGACTAGCAGAAGCAGGTGGACAGCAGTGGAAGATGTGAGGTAAGAGTAAGACTTGTAATCACAGGTTCACTTGTAAAGTGGTAAAGGGTGTACAGCTGGCACTGGAGAAAGCATTTGGGGTGATGGTGAACTGTCCCCACACGGTGAATCTTCGCCAAATGTTGCAAAAGAAGACGAGGTGTTGATGATTTAAAGAGTCTTCTTTATTAGTAATTTTCACCACCAGTCAGCTGTAGTCAGCTGTGGAATATTGACAACAATCACTGGGCAAGTACCAACAGGGGCAATGGCAAAGGGGTGGCGGAATGTACCATTACATAAGATTATAACAGTTATCTTTCAGTAAGCAAATAATACTTATGTCTTTAGGAAGCAGAGGATTCAAATTCTAAGCTGATCTTCTGAGCAGAAGACTAATTCCTTTTGATAAGTAACACATTTTTCAGCAAGGACTTCCTAGAGTGGAATTCTGCCTATTTGAGACTAGTCTGTGAAAGCCTTGGAAAACTGCTTGTATCCAATATTATTCTTGACTGGATGGGGAAGTTAGATTGCAATTCCTGGGAGGTTTTTGTTTTATCTTTCTGCAAAATTATTTTGGAATATTAGCTACTATGAAAACTGAAATGGTTGATTTTTTATAAATAATACAATTCCTTTTGATAACGCCTACTTAAAGTTGGAAGTGTTCTACTAAATGATTAAGGTTTGCTAGGGAAACAAATCGGTTTTACACTAAGGGCAAGTCCAGTTTCCCCAGAGTATGCAGTTGTCACTGAGCCCTATCAACAGGAAAAAGTACTGGTAACCAGCTTTTGAGAGACTAGGTCCACTCCCTGGGTAGTCATAAGTTAGCAGCTCAGTTTACGTACAAGGGGGGTGTAGGCACAGTATCAACACAATTATGACAGTTACAGTCAAAGATAAATGTTTAGCCCTTCTGCCTTCCATATATCCACATTCACCTACAACCTCTGAAAGAACATATTATTAAGCCCACCTCAATTATTCATAATTCACCACTCTCCCACATTCCTTTATTACTTTTTCCCTTAGCTTTGCTGTTTACTGCACCCGACCGCTAAGTGTCATGTTTCTAAAGAAGTCCCATAACTGAAAGGAATGAGAACCCATACAGAAAATCCCTCTGAACTCCATCCTTTCTTCATGCATGGATTCCAATAAATGCTAGAATTAAGAGTTTGAGGTACCCATATTATGATTACTGTATTTGTTTAGTGTTTAAATTACTGGATTGTGTCACATTGTGGCTGTGGATTGCCCAAGTTTAGTAGGATTTTCAATACAATGACTTAGAATAAAAACAAAGAGCTTGATTTAAATAATTGTGGGCAGCCTGCTGTACCGCCATGGGGACAGATTAAATAACTCTGTTCTCATAATAGATAGGCCATCTGCCTACTCTACAAATTACCACCAAGCAGGCGATCATTTGTAAAATTATTGCCAGGAAAAGCTGTCACTGTGGTTATTGGCAATGAACATTATTCTGTGCTATGGGGCTGCTTCAGCAGGATGTCACCCCGTAGCAAAGAGTAATTGTTTTTTCTCTACAAAAAGAAAATCCCAAAATGGAATTTTCTTTTTGTAAAGAAAAAATATAATGCTTGATTCACCATGTGTGTCTTTCTTCATGGTGGGGGAGCATATTTCAATTTTACTGTTTTTTTTACCACCAGGTAACACCTGGTGGTAAGAAACAATAAAACATGAACTCCCTGCGTATTTTAGTACAGACTTTTGTCAGGTATATGGATAGGCTGGATCTATATGTTAATTAAATAAAATAATTTTTAATGTCCTGTGGTCCTGGGATGTGACAGCTAAGTTCTATTTTAGTGGGTAGTCAGAAATTGACAAGCGCCCGCACATTCCCTTATCTTTGCTGCAAACAGCTCCTGGACTGAGCATCTCACTCACTCCAGCAGCAAGTTCTCAAAAGCCACCAATTCAATCCTTAGCCTTCCCCGCCCAAAGACCACTGGTGCCATTTTAGCCATCCAATTTTTTTTTAAGTTACAGTGCGTCCCTGTGGCCACTTATGGGGCTGAGATTTGGGGTATTGCAAACAGCTCCTGCATTTAGCAGGAAGAAAATAGGTTTTGCAGGAAACTGTTGGGTATCCCCATCTCTACCCCACAATACATTTGCCACAGAGAACTTAATCTTAATTTTCTATCGGACTTTATACGTGCTCGACCTGATCTTTTTTGGTTATCAGTATGGAAGAACCAGGCTGCCTCCCTTACTAGAAAGATTATTAATGACTGCGTTATGTGTGAGAAAGGGATGGATATTCCTTGGTTGAGTGGAGTGCACCAAAGTTTGCGCAGTGTCAACAAAGAATGTATCTTTTTAAACCCAAGCACAGCTGAAACTGTGTCTAAAAAGGAGTTAAGAGATGCCCTCTATTCTGTATATAACATAGAAAGGATTGGTTTGGAATCTAAGAAATCTTCTGTTCTTAGCTACATGTCTATTGAACAGTGTCACCATCCCCTACCCATATATCTCACCCTATGCATGAGTCATTGGGAAAGAAGCCTACTATTCCGCTTAAGAGCAGGAACTGTCAGATTTGCACTGTATTTTCCCCTTGGTTACCACCCTAACCTCGATCACGTACCATGCCCTTGTGATGGGGTGAGTGGCCAATCAATTTTACACTTTTTATTTTTCTGTAAGTATTATATAAAATACATAAAGTGGCTTTTATATCCATTTTTTAAAAAGATAAGGCCTATTAGTTTGGATAATGCTTACTCGTGTTTAGTCTCTCTGGCTGATGAAGAGTTGATTTTTCATACAAGTAAATTTTTGAGAATCGCTACCAGAGCACGTAAGACCATGTCCTACCCCTGAGATTTTATTATGATTGATTATCTTTGCACAATTGTAGGATGACATAATGTTTAATATAATAGTAATTTATTTATTTATTACCAATGAAGTTCATTTTAACTTGTAATCTAATTCACCAAAATGCTATGGTTATATCATTGTAAATGTTCTCATTGCCATGTATTTCTAAACTTTCCGCTTGTCACTTAATTTGCTATGATGCTGCACTTTTATGGATACTAAGCGAACCCAAATAAAGTTTATGAACTGAACTGAACTGACTACTTGTCTGCCCATATAAATTGTGCAGGTGGACATTTATTAATTTCTCTGATAGCCCTTACTCTACAGGGCCATAAGAGAAATTTGGCCACGGTGGAGTAGGAGTAGTATCCACCGTGCCCAAACTTAAGGTGTCCTCAACATTAAAATAGTCATCTGAGTCAGCATGTTGGTGGGGAGGGAACTCCATTGCTTCCTGCTTCCTTTTTTTTTAATTATTATTTAGTTCGCAGAAAAAACATCATACATAAATCAATCAATTAAATCAGCCAAAATATTGAATCATTACATATAGTAACACAAAATATAACTCACATTAATTCATGAAAACATGAGCATGGCCTCGTATAACATCTACTACTCCATATATTATAGCATTGGCTGCCAAATTTCAAGCCCAAATTGTTTCTTCCTCAAAGATCGTATACGATAGAGGCTATATTCTAAATTAAACACATTATGAAACTTAGAGCGCCACATTTCAAATGGTGGTGCATCTACTTGCAGCCACATAGATGCAACACAAAATCGAGCAACAGCCATCGCTATAAATATAAAATGACGAAAAGGATAACATATGTGGATAGGTTCAATATCATCACCCACACCCAATAACATAACCTCTCTAGATATATGAACATCTACCCCAGTAGTTTGCGATAAAAAAATTCAGAAATATCATATATATATTGTTTAAGGGCTATACAATCAAAAAATACATGTACAATATCAGCTTTATCCGCCTGACACCTGAAACATTTCCCATCATGTATCCCACCCCACTTCATCATCTTAACAGGTGTACAGTATAAATTAAACAAAGTTTTATAGAGTTGTGTGCGTAAATTTGCCGTCAATATGACTTTACTTGCCATAACAATTGAGGATTGCACATATGAACCAGAATTGCCGAATCTATCCTTCCATTTCGCATCCTGCACCTCCATATCATCCCGCTGAGTTGCCAATAGACTATCATACAAAGCCCCAATTTTAGCTTTTTTTAACAATGCCTCTAATAAATCATTTGTTGCTATAAAGGTGCATCTACAGTGTTTATTAATAAAATCTCGAATTTGCAGATATTTGAAGAAGTCGTGTTTGGATATTTTATAACGATCCACCAATTCGGAGAAGGGAATGATTGACCCATCCCTATAAATATCCCCTAGACGTCGTATCCCCATGCCCTGCCAAATAGCCATTTTTGTGTCCCAAAACACCGAAGGAAAAATTTCCATAGAGTTAAATGGTGTGTAGTAGCTGATCCGATTTATAGGAATAATTTTTCGTATCATCTTCCAGGCTTTATATGCAGCAAGTACAATTTTGAATCGAGTTCTTTTAAAATAACTTGGTTCATAGAACTTAAGCAGGGCCTCCCTCGCCTGAGTTCCCAACAACATCTGGTATATATCCGGAGTTTCGAAGGACCTTGCTTCGGCCCCAGTCACCAAGTATTGCATATTCTGCAAAAAGCAAACTAAATAATAAAAAGTAAAATTCGGCACACCCCATCCACCACGTGTCAATGGAAGTGTCATATATTTTGAAGCCCGTCTACTTTTTTTCCATCCCCATATAAACCTATCTACAATAGACTGTAACTGCATTAATTGTGCGCGTGTCAACTCCAGCATTACCGTCCTGAAATAGTACATTGCCCGAGGAAGTAAACACATTTTTAAAACATTACAGCGTCCCACCATTGATAAATGTAGGCACTCTACCTTTTCCAATTGCCGTTTTGTAGCGGCAAGTATACCTGCCCAATTTACTTCAACTATCTCTTGAGGTGACATTCTAATCTTTATGCCCAAATATCTTGCTTCCGGTGTAACACGCGCATCGCCAGGACAAAGTCCCTCAGTACATACAATCTGAGTTTTAAAAATATTTAACTTATACCCAGCAACTTCCCCATACTGCTGAGTCTGAATCTCAATCTCTCTAATTGCCTGCTCCGGATCAGATGTTACTACCACTATATCATCGGCATAAGCGAGAACACGCGTCTGTTGATACCCCACTAACATTGACTTTATACCATTAGTGGTTTCCAACATTTGCACCAGTGGATTAATATAAATGGCAAAAAGTAAAGGTGAACAGGGGCACCCCTGCCTGGTGCCCCTGGTTATATATACAAAAGGTGACTCTTTCCCCATCGTACAGATTCTAGCCCGTGGTCGTTTATACATAGTCTGCAAAGCTAACAAAAATTGCGGACCAAACCCCATCTTTTGCATTGTGGCCCACAAAAAGGGCCAAGATACACGATCAAATGCTTTTTCAGCATCAAGAAAGACTAACCCTATATGCTCTTGACAGATATTAGCATAATCTATCAACGAAATTACCCTATGTATGTGGTTTACCGTGCTCCTACTAGGCAAAAAGCCATGCTGATATCGAGAAACCAACAATGGTATAATTTTGGCTAATCGAGTCGCGAGGATTTTTGAGTACACCTTGTTGTCAGCATTAATTAATGATATCGGCCTATAAGACCCCGGATTTCTAGAAGGCTTGTCCGGTTTCTTAAATATGACTATATTAGCATCATCCCATGATGGTGGGAGATTTCCACGTTGGGCTTCTAAAAACATAACTAGCATATCGTCCTTAATGATTGGGAAAATTATCCGATATACCTCCAGGGGAAGTTTGTCCGGCCCTGCCGCTTTCCCTGACGCTAACCCCACTATCGCTGTTTGTACTTCTAACATTGATATTGGGGCTTCTAGTTCCTCTCAATCAGCTAACCCTATCTCAATTAAGTCTAGGTTATGAAGATATTGCTCTATAGTGCCCTGCGTCGCCAAATCATGAGTATATAATTCTTTGTAATATAAATGAAACACCTCCAATATACCTTCTATAGTCTCTACTACACCACCTTTACCATCTTCCAGTGCATCTATTCGCTGTGAGGTTTGTCTACCCCGCAGCCTTTGAGCTAGACATCTCCCAGTGGTCTCGCCATATTCATATCTCTCAGTTTTATAGGTTTTAAACTGAGCAGCAATATCTTGACTCCATATCTCGTTGATTCTAGCCTTGCAGCGACCCATCTTTGCTTGCATCTCTTTAATATCCACTTTTGCTCTAACCGCTTGAATAAATTCACATTCAGCTTTTTTTAACTCCTCACATAGACCCAGCATATGTTCTTTCCGTTTTTTCTGCTTTGCCCATCCATAACTAAATGTTTCACCCCTTATACCTGCTTTCAGGGAATCCCAAATCATTGGTTGAGCTGCCGACCCTTTATTGCTTTCTATGAATAACATGGCCCACGTTTGAATATGGTGGACATATTCCTCATCGCTTAACAATTTTTTATTAGATGTGAAAGATCGCTGCCCCCTTAGAAAGGTAAGGCTAACTAGATCCATAACCACAGGCCCATGATCTGACGAAATCCGAGGGCAAACCTGTATCTTTGAGCCAGCAGCCAACAAACGGGGTAAAAATATATAATCCAACCGAACACACTTATTATGCGGGGATGAATAAAAAGTATACCCAAAATCCCCATCATCATGTTCCCTGACCATCCAGCCATCAACTAGTCCATGATTTTGTATCAATTGATGTAGGGCCCTAAACACTTTGGGCTTGCGTCCTCTATAATTAGTAAAATGAGGTTCCCATGTCTGTACATCCCCATGAATATTGAAGTCCCCAGCTAATATCAAAGGAGTCTCCCAAAGAGACAGCTCAACATTTAACAGCTCCAAGGTCTCAACCTCATCCAAATTGGATCCATATACTACGCAAATGACAATCTTAACTCCCCCCAAGATACATTCAGTAATAGCCCACCTCCCAGCATTATCCACCCTCTCTATACCCGTACTGACTATACCATGGCGTGCCATAATCGCCACCCCCCTATTCATAGTAGATTGCTTGGAGGTAGATAATAAATTAAATCCCAGCTCCAATAATATCTTACGATTATCCCACGGGACATGCGTCTCTTGCAGACAAAGAATATCGGAGTTGATCAGCCGCAACTCAGCAGCAACACGCTTCCTCTTAAGACTATTGTTTAGGCCACATACATTAAATGTACATATGCGCAAACTCCTATCTGCCATTGCTAAAAAAATGCCCCTTGACCATCAGATTTTTCAGAAAATAGATTCTATAATTCCTACTTCTCATGCTGCGAACTGAAATTTTACCATTTACCCCCTTCCCACCCAGAACCCTACACCCCAAGTGCCCCTCTAAACCTCCCAAACACCCTCCCTCTAATCCCACCTCCCCAACCAGACCGTGGCCCTCCCCAAACAATAGGGCATTAGGGCCGATTGCCCTTAAGATGCTTATTGATTAGCCCATTGATACTCGCCCCCCCCTCTACATTTTGTACAACAGCCAAATAAGAAAAGCAATAATAAAGCAAACATAAATTAACAATAACAAATCCAAAGAGAAACCAGTCGTTAGCTTAGTATCCATAAAAAAAAAACAAGCAAAAACAAACGATTGTCCTTAGCCCAAGGATAGAAGATATTCTTTGGCTTCAACATCGGAAGTAAAGTACCTAGTCCGGCCCCTATTTACAGTCTTCAAAGTAGCTGGTTGTAATAGAAATGCTTGTGCATTTTTAGCTTGAAAAAGATTAATCAATTGCCGCAACTGCCATCTCTTCTCAACCGTAGAGTGGCAATAATCCGGTCTCACAAAGAATTGCGTTCCTTTGCCAACCCTCTGTTTGTTTGGCCTAGCCAAGTCATATAATGACTGCCTAGCCAAGAAGTTATTGAGAGAAATCAGGATAGCCCTGGGTTGTTGCGGCGCTTGTCCACTCCTTACAAGTCGTTGTCGAAAAGGAAATCTATGCGCCCGTTGTATCTCTTGCGACCAATTCCATTCTTTAAAGTCTGGGAATGCTTCCTCAAATAGCTCAACTACAAATTTTCAGGCGTCCTGCCCCTCAAGTCCTTCAGGCACCCCCAAAATGCGAAGATTGTTACGGCGCAGGCGATTTTCCAGATCGAACAGCTTATCCTGTACATCTTCTTTATTAGCTTTAATATCTGCAACTGCATCCTTTTGAGCCACCATCTGATCTTCAAGCAGTGAGATACGAGTCTCAACTTTCCCCATCCGGGCAGTAAAATCATTGCAAGTTTTCGCCAATCGTCTGACTATATTTTGCAACTTTCTACATGCAGTATGTGTTTTTAAATTTTCAGCTCGTGTTTCCAGCCTTTTCGATGAGATTAATCTATAGATCGCTTCCAATGATGTATGATCTTGGCCCTCTTCTGCTACTCCCCCACTAGCTTGATCGGATAAATCAAGGCTTTCCAACACCCTCCCTCCACTTGAGGGTTCCCAATCCAAAGTTTCAATCGTCGACAAACCAGTTACTCCTTCCTTGACTTTCTTCCGCACAGTCTGTACCTCTATAGACGCCCCCTCAAGAGAAGGGTTCTCAATATGGCCTCCAACAGTGGAAGTCATATCGCCAGGTCCCTCCTCGTAAGATTGGATATGTTCTTCTAGGTCCAATTCTTCCAACTCTTCCGACTCTTCCGAATGCTCTGAAAGTGAGTAAAATTCACTATCTTTACTGCTGATAATAGATTCATCCCTATCCTCCCTGATAGAGCCAGTCTCAGCTGGGGGTGCCGGGTCATTAGAAGCATCTATAACCCCCTCCAATGGAGCAGCATGCTCCGGAAAACGACCACTGTCCTCTGTAGATAATCCTCCTTGTTTAGAAATATCAAAAGGATCATTCGCAGAGGTCGCTGCTTTTTTCCCAGGAATTGTCTGGAAAATCTGTGATATCTTAGGTGTCCCTTGAACAGCGCCTAGTGAGGAGGTATCCTGACACGCAGCGCCAGATAGATCTTTTAGGCCCTTTGCCGCTAATGCTGCACGTGTCCCTACAACAGACTCCCCGGAGGCTCTTGTTTTTCCACCTCTAGCAGTTTTGGGCGCCATATCAAACAGGGGAGAAGTAGCGTCCAAAAATGTTCAAAAATGCTCAGTAGACACAACAAACCGTCAGTTTCAATTTCAATTCCAGTTGCTGTAATTCAATACTTTTTTTCCCCGTAGCTTTAACTTTCCTTTAACTTTTTATATTTCTTTCTTTCCCTTCTCCTTTCCTCTCCTTTCCTTAACTTTCTCTTCTCCCTCACGGGTTTTAATACAGGTTTGATACAGGAGCACAGGCTTTCTCTCCCCGTACCTTCCCGTGACCAGCCAACTCACAGCTCACAGTCAAATTATTATTTTGGATGGTAGCGTACTCACTGTCGATGCTAAACAACTGCCAGCTGTACTTTCCACCGATTTTCAAAACTCTCCAACACCACTGCAACCTGCAAGCCGAGGTGCCGGTCGTAATTTCTCCACAAGCTCAATCGACTGTTAACCATTGACCGTCGGCACCCATCAGCAATCCATCTCAAAAGGTCTCAGGTGAGGCTGCAGCCAGTAGCCTAAAGCCGACTCCCTCTCCTCGCTTCCTCCTCCATTTCAAAACTGGATGCTGCATTGGCTGCAGGGGATACAAAATTAGGTTCCATTTTAACATCTTTATATTGGTTCCACGATGCTAAGGGTAACCGTGATCTGAAAGCCAACAAAGTTGGGACAACACCTGGTGTTTGGAAGACCCTCACTTTATGGACTCCGCATTAGACTATGTTGACCAGCATGCACCTGGACTCAGGGAAGCACGAGATGCAATATACTTTTTTTAAACAAAGGCGGGGTTGTAACTTCCAGCCAATGAGAGTGGCTATATGAGCGTCACAGGACAATAAATGACCCCCAGGTGAGAGGCTCTGTTTGGAAACCGGCACTGAAGAAAGCTTACCGGCAGAAATGCGTCTGCGCAGCATTTCCTGAACATTTGCAACGTTTTTGCTTTTCAACTATTTGGAATAAATCCTTTTTGTGTACCCCAGCATATGTAGGCCTCATTCTTCGTGTGGAGTGAGGATTGGACTTTGAGAGCCCAAATGCAGCACAAATATCACCCAGATGTAGCCCACATGTAGCCCAATGACAGAAGTGTGCAAAACGGTCCCAATCGTTGTATGTAGGCCCCGGGGGATGGGGTCCCAGTGGAGAATAGAAATTAGTGAGAGGTGCTAATTTTTTTTTTACGGGCAAATTAGGAGTCACGCACCCAGCGCGGCGCTTAGCGCGGCCCCCTGGTGTGCATGCGCTGGATGCGCGACTCCTAACGCGTCGAACACGTATATGACATCACACGCAAGTGTGCCAGTTGCATAGCAATCGCGCAGGAAAATACGCACCCATCGCACATCCTACGCGGATCATACACAATAATCCTAAAATGGTGGCTAGGATCCGCGCAGCGATCGAGAAAGGTACGCTTTGGCTGCGCGACTCCCCAAAATAATATGGAAAAAAAAACAATAAAGAAAATAATATAAATATATTAAAAACAATACATAAATACAAAAAACATTAGTTTCAATATTTGTAAAAAAAGTTTTTTTCCATTTATATTAAAAATATATAATGTAATTTAAAAAATAAAATATGTAAAGATAAATAGTTAAAAACATGTAGAAAATCAGTATCAAAAAAATAAATATAACTATTATTACATTTAAAATTTGTCATTTAAGAAATCTTTGAAATTCACTGAAAAAACATAGGTTTCAGACATTTTATAGTTAGCAATTAGCATTTAAAAAGCCTTTGAAATTCACTGAAAAACCATAGGTTTCAGACATGTTATAGTTAGGAATTAGCATTTAAAAAACCTTTGAAATTCACTGAAAAAATCACGGGTGTTATAGTTAGCTGGACATTTCACTCATACAAAACCATTGAAAATCCTCCGTTATAGTTAGTTCTACTAACTATAACTCATGCGCCCTCAATCCACTGCTGATTACGTCATATATATATATTTTGCCTTCTTTGACCTTGCTCCTTATTCTATTAAAAACCACTCTTCCCTAATACTTTAGCTGAAGAGTGAATGAGAGAGATTGGCTTATATCAGCATGGGCCACTGCGATTGCCCCTTTTTTAAGATGAGTACAATCAGGGAGGTCGACCACGAGGACAGAAAATTAGAGGCACTCAAGTTGGTAAATAAATTAATGAGCAAGGAGGCCCAAAAATCATGTTACACTTTACGTGATCAATATGGATGCCATCGGGTCCTCAGTTACCTCCTGCAAGTCTATCCTATTAGGAATGCTCAGTAATTAGTGCTGGGATTGGGAGGATGACATACGAACAGTCACGAGTGCGATAAATATCTGAGAGATGGGCAGCCCACTGTCCGGCGTTAATATGCGAGCTAGCATTTGATAAAGTGTTGTTCCTCCTTCTAATGGAATTTACAGTGTGCCAAAATTGCCTCAAGCTTTTAGTCTTATTGGCCACAATATGGGCATGAAGGTTGCTTTTTCTGATCTACTTTTTCCTGTCACTAATTACTTGCTTTTATGTAGCCCCACTTCTTTTTTATACTGGGATGAAGTTAAAGCAACAGTATAAATACATATACTACAAAGAGCTTTTCTCGACCTTCTGTTGGCTGACTAGCAGGCAGGCAGCATTAAACCATCTAGGAGTCTGTTCAATCAAATGTGAAATGAACCTCATAAGTATGCTTGTAGCAGTCATATATCTATGTAAATGCCTCCAGTATCAACCCACCTGCAACCTGCAACAGAAAGACTTGTAAAAATCACATCAGCATTACACTTAATTGGGGATTCAAGGAGCAAGCTGGGATTAGGTAACATCCACAACTTCCACACCAAGTGCAGGTCCCCGTCCTTAGTGTAAAATTTAATTCTAGAGCCAGGCCAATGAGTAGACTGCAGAGATGAAAGCATAATTAACACTTTAAGAGGATTATGGTCCTGATACATAATTTTAAGAATTTCACTCATTTCACAAGGCTTGTCGGTGATTAAGTCATAACTACGTAATCAATCATAGACAAACAGCGCCTCCCAAAAAAGTAGTATCCGGGTCATCCTGCTCATGGATGTTAATAAGGTTAATCTCTAAGTTAAAATTGCCTAATTCATTACCTCTAAAGTTGAAACGTTCATTGTTTTTAAATGGGGTGCTAATATCACTGCAGCAAAGCTCATATGTATTCACATGCAGAGCTGAAATTTAGTGCCCACAGCTAATCATGTTTGGGCCATTAACAATAGGTCTATCAAATTGGGCATATCGACAACTTCAAACAGCCTCAATAGATTATTATTTTTAGCATATATAAATGTATTATTATTAAAAGTTGACCAGACAAAAGTTAAAATTTGTACCACATATGATGACAAACATCGGAATCATATTACTATGGATATCAATGGGGAAAACCTTACACTGTAGAGTGATAGTCTAAACCGAATAAAAGGGCCACCCTTTTCTCTTACAGAACCAGACGGCTACGCTGAGCAAATATAACCATCATGAAAAATATCTGACTCTCCCTTAGTCTCCTGCAATAAAACGATGTCTACTTTACCATGAGGAAATGTTATACTGGGCCCAAAAGTTTAATTTGCCTTATTTGAAGACAAATGGCCGAAGCCAAAGAAAGTATTATACAACAAATTGCACCGTTGACAGACTGCTTTCTGACAATAGGGGTAGAACTCAATTGGGTAGTGCACTCAAGCCACCAACTAAGCGGCTAATCAATCAATCAGGGGGATTATAAGCGCACTACTCACCCATGAGGGTCTCAATGCGCTGGGGAGGGGGGTAAGCATTCCGTTTCAGTTGAATAGCCAGGTCTTCAGAGCCTTCCTGAAGGTGTCCAGGGAGGGGGCACGTCTATAGTCAGTGGAGAGTTTGTTCCAGGTCTTGGCTGCGATGTAGGAGAAGGATCTTCCACCTGCTCTATGGATGCGTGGGTTTTCGGTGAGGAGGAGTTTGGTGGAGCGGAGGTTTCTTTTGGGTATGTGGAGGGTGATTCTGTCATTGAGGTATTGGGGTCCGGTGTTGTATAGGCATTTGTAGGCATAGGTGAGTATCTTGAAGGAGACAGTTTTTTCAACGGGGAGACAGTAGAGCTTGCGTAGGTGTAAGATGATGTGTTCGTGTTGGGGGATCCCGAGGATGAGTCTTGCGGCATTGTTCTGTATAGTCGGGAGCTTGCAGAGTAGAGACCTGATGATGCCGGCGTAGAGGTTGTTTCCATAGTCCAACCTGCTGGTGATGAGTGCGTGGGTGACAGTCTTCCTTGTCTCGGGGGGAATCCATTTGAAGGTTTTGTGGAGGATGTTGAAACAGCTGGAGGTGACGCTGTTGACCTGTCGATTCATGGAGAGGGAGGAGTCGAGTTCAATGCCGAGGTTCTTGGCGTGGTCCGTAGGGGTCAGGGGCTGCCGAGGGCGGGGGGCCACCAGGTGTTGTTCCATGCCGACGGGGGGGTTCCGAGGATGAGGACTTCTGTCTTCTCTGAGTTGAGTTTTAGGCAACTGTTGCTCATCCAGGCTGTGAAATTCTGCATTCCTTCCTGGAAATTGAGTCTGGTGGAGGTTGGGTCCTTGGTGAGGCAGAGGATGAGCTGGGTGTCGTCAGCATAGGGGAATAGGCTGAGTCCGTGCTGTCAGACGATGGTGGGGAGGGGAGCCATGTAGATGTTGAAGAGGGTTGAGCTGATTGATGATCCCTGTGGAACTCTGCCATTGATTTCTGTGGGTTTGAAGAGGAAGGGTGGCAGTCTGATCCTTTGGCTCCTGCCAGTGAGGAAAGATCTGATCCAGTCGAGGGCGGTGTCTTGAATGCCGGCATCGTGGAGTCTGGCTGCAAGTGTGGTGTGGAAAGCCGTGTCAAAGGCTGCAGACAGTTCAAGTAGAATCAGGGCTGCTGTGTGGCTTGGTCGAGGAGGGTGCGGATGTCATCAGTGGCAGCGAGTAGGGTGGTCTCAGTGCTGTGGTTGCTTCGGAATCTGGATTGGGAGGGGTCAAAGATGGCGTTGTCTTCGATGAACCTTGTAAGTTCTGCATTGACGGTCTTCTCTGCGACCTTCGCTGCAAAAGGGAGGAGCAGAATGGGCCAGTAGTTCTTGAGGTCCGACGGGTCTGCTTAGGGCTTCTTGAGCAGTTTCCAGTCGTCAGGGAAGGTGCCGGTCTTGAAAGTGGTGTTGATGGTGCATTGTAATACTAGTGCGATGGTGATGGCGGCTCTGTGCTATATGTGGGGTGAGCAGGGGTCTATGAGACCCAGGAGTGGATGCCTTTCATGGTCACGGCGGTCTCCTCGGCGGCCGTTATCAGTGTCCAGGCAAAGATGGTGGTCAGGCTGGCGTTGCCACAGGGCGGCCCTGCGGGGGGAGGCGTGTGGTCGTTTACGTTGTCATAGAGGTTCTTTATCTTCAGGTGGAAGTAGGATCTGAGTTTGTCATAGAGGTCCTGGGAGGGGGTGATGTCCGTGGCTTTGCTGTGGGGTTGGTGCATTTCTGGATGATGCTGAAAAGTTCCTTGGAGTTGCTGGGGTTGGAGTGGATTCTGTTGTGGATGAAGGTCCTTTTGCTGGATCTGATGCGTCAATGGTATTCTGTCATAGCATCCTTGTAGCTGTAGCTGGTGTAGTTTTCGGGTCCAATTTTTCCCCATCCGTCTGCAGGTGCATCTGGTTTCTTGGAGCTCTGTGGTGAACCAAGCGGCTTCATGGGTCGTTGCTTGTTGGGGTTCCGTAGCAGGGCGAGCTTATCTGCGCAGATGGTGATCCAAGTTTGGAATTCTATGGCCGCGACGTTGGCGTTGGTTGCGGCTGAGGGGGTGTTGCCATTGAGGGTGGAGTTGAGTTGTTCCTCGGTGACTCTGCTCCAGTTCCTGTGAGGGGGCACAGAGCAGCTTTGGGTGGCTTGGGTTTGTTGACGAGGAAGTGTACGCAGTGGTGGTCAGTCCAAGGGGGCTTTGTGGTGTGGCTGAAGTGAATGTTGCTACCTCCAGTGAAGATGGGGTCGAGGGTGTGCCCTGCCTTATGGGCCGGTTTGGTGATGAGTTGTTTCAGTCCGATGTTGGCGGGGTTGTCATGGAGGGTGGCAGAGTTGGGGTCGCTAAGGTGGAATTTCAGGGCTCTGATGAGTAGGTAGCAGGCCTGGG
This sequence comes from Triturus cristatus, assembly GCF_964204655.1. Taxonomy (NCBI): domain Eukaryota; kingdom Metazoa; phylum Chordata; class Amphibia; order Caudata; family Salamandridae; genus Triturus; species Triturus cristatus. The sequence goes on along the minus strand of NC_140590.1, from coordinate 905,026,509 downwards.
CATAGTTCGCAGAGTTTTGCTATGCTGAACTCTGCGAAGTGACAAAACAACTCCGCGAAGTTCTGCGAGGGGCAGAGTGCAGTGCGAACTGCAGTTTGTGCTGGTATTCCTGCCACTAAGGCAGAAATTCTACCCGAGCGGCAGCTCACAAACTTACTGTTTGCGATTGGGAACTTACTGTTCATGATCGTGAGCAGGGAAAAAACTCCGCTTCACATCGCAAAGCGGAGTTTTCTGCACTCTGCGAGCTCTGCGGAGTGCCATTAAGTAGGGAGGGATAAGCAGCAGGGAGGCTGGTACCGTCCAGGGGGAGGTGCCGCAGGGCAGCAGCAGCTGGAAAGGGGACGCAGGGGAAGCAACAGAGCGGACACAAAAGCCAAAAAGCAAGGCTCAAAAGCAACAGACTAAAGCAAGGGAAGATAAACACCAATATAGAGACACAATGCTAGTAGTATAACAGAGGTCAGGAGGATCGAAGAACTTCTGCCTTATGCAGAAGCCCTATCAGAGGTCATTAAGCTGGACACATGCAGTAAAGTGGGCTGGATTGCCAACGTTCAAAAATTGATGACAGCGATAAGCCTTAGAGCTTATTGGGATAATCAGGAACCACTGAGGAAATAGGTGCTCAAGGGCTCTTATTGGAATTGGGTGGACCAGCAAGAGTTCAGCAACCCTAACTTGGGGAGAATGACCACAGAATTCCTTCTTCATAAGCAGGAAAGACATTTGGAGCCCTTTCTAGACATAATCCAGGTCCCGCAGGATAGGCTCTTATATATTCATTTTAGGTTCGGTACACTTCCCGTCAACGAAACCATAGCTAAATGGCACTCAAGCAACTTAGACTCTAAGGTATGTCCATCCGGCAAGGCCCCTAAAAAAGTGTCACCCACGTCATGTTTGCATGCCAAGTGTATTCCACTCCCAGGGCCATGTGCCTAAAACCGGTTTGTCTGCAATTGGGCCTCCGGGAGCATCAAGTTGCCTTGTGCATTCTCAGGTCGGACCCAAGACCACTTTTTGTATGCAGTGTGGCCAAGTTTCTAAGCCACACATGGGTAATTGGAAGGAAGGCCTTGAAGCAGAAGCCCACAGCCGTGTGAGGCCTATGTGCTGTCGACTTTGGGCTTCCAGGATAACACACCAAGGCGTTTTTATTTTGTATGTGTCCGACTTTGTTCCCATTCTACTGCCAGTACCTTCCGGCTGGGCGTTTGTAAGATAGGCCCCTTAGAAATTGGACCCTCTAATGGATGTTATGCTGCCATGTTTTATCCTTATTTTAATATTCCAATCATATCATCTTGTCTCCTATCGGCACTATTGATGGTCTGGCCGTGATATGCTGACAGCACGTTAGATGAAGGCCTAAGTTCTGTATTAGTGTCGCCGGGTAGCATGCAATGGTTGTAGCACTTATAGGATGTTGGAACTAATTTACTCTGTTTCATGTATCAAAAACTGTGTTTTTTCCTATTATCTCCTACGACATGAGCGGTCATATTAGCATTAGTACTAACGTTTATACAATTGCAACACTTCCTAGTGGGAGACTAAACGCACCAAAAAGGGGATTTTAGGACGGCCATGCTGTTATTATTCATTTTAGCTGTAACTTTGATTGTTTGATTGTCTTTTTATCTGGAAATCAACTTTTATTAATGTTATTAGAAATTAATTTAGAGGATATTTCCTTTTTTTTATCTTATATTCGAACTTGAAGCTTTGCCTTCTATGCATTTGCACTTTTTTGGGGTTGATTGTGGCACATTTAATGTCCTTTGATACTATCTCAGTCTCCCAAAGTTGTATTGTATGTATTGCACTTTTATGGTCGGAAATGACCGAAATAAAGTTTGAAATTAAATGAAATATAACAGACCTGCCAAGGAAACGGGATTAAGGCAGAGTCAAGTACGGGCACACATGGAGCAGATGAGATGCGGGCGGTGACCTGGCGAAGAGCAGACTGTGGCCTCGGACCCTCCCAGGAGGAGGCTGGAGGGCTCGGCGGCAGTGGAGACAGAGAGGAGCTGCTAGGGAGAGAGCAGGCCTGAGATCAAGGGTCAGAGGTCCTGCTCACGCTCCCCCGCAGCGGCTGCCATTAAGTAGGTAGGGGGGGACGAGCGGCTGGGAGGCGGGAGCGAGGACCGTCCAGGGGAGGGGCTGCAGGGCAACAGCAGCAGGAAAGGGGACGCAGGGGAAACAACAGAGCGGGCACAAAAGCCAAAAAGTGAAGCACAAAAGCAACAGGCTAAAGCAAGGCAAGATAAACAATCAATATAGAGAGATAATGCTAGTAATATAACAGACCTGCAAAGGAAATGAGATTAAGGCAGAGTCAAGTACGGGCACACACAGAGCAGATGAGATGCGGGCGGTGACCTGGCGAAGAGGCAGTTCATTGGTGACAATACAATGTATACAAAACTAAGGAGAAGTATGATATTAATGAATCAGCAAGTTAATATCATAAACAAATCATTATCATAATTTCAATGCAATCCATCACGTCACAACTAGGCCTGGGCAGTAAATTCCGTTCCGCTCGCGGAATTTGCGGAATTTGGGTAATTTCGCGTTCCGCGGAGAACGCGAAATTGCCCAAAATTCTGCTTTCCGCAACTTCGCGAAATTTTTTGCTTGTTCGCGTTCTCAAAATGCGTGTTCGCGAGATAGTTCTCCCCGAGCACGCAAACAGCGATCGCGAACAGGAAAAAAGCATCGCGAACAAGCAATTCCGCGTGTTCGCGGAATTTCTGCGTGTTCGCGGAGATTTATTACCGTTTCGCGAAGATTTGCGTAACGCGATTACGCAAATTCCGCCCACCCCTAGTCACAACCCTTATTATTTATATAGTCTTTTTACATCTAGTGAAAGCGTGACAATCCAAATATAATCCCAAGAGTCCAATGGTGAGTATTATGAGTATAAAACCCATTGTGTCAATACAACTCAGTATTCGAGATATAAGGTACCTGATTAATTCCTATATGTAATTGGATCTGTAAATGTCAAAGAAGGAAATTACTTAAGATAAGGCAATGGTCTTAATCATGGTGACTATATAAATAATAAGGGTTGTGACGTGATGGATTGCATTGAAATTATGATAATGATTTGTTTATGATGTTAACTTGCTGATTCATTAATATCATACTTCTCCTTAGTTTTGTATACATTGTATTGTCACCAATGAACTGCCTTGATTAGCCCTTTGCACTGGGTGTAAGTGTTTCGGGTTTTCTCGATTTGTATGTATATGTATTTTAATTTAAAACATAATTCTCATGTTATTTTTAGCCTTGAAAAAGTCGTAGGCTTAATGCCATTATCGACGAAACGCGTTGGCTCAGGCATGGCTCAGACATAAGGCTCAGAAAACTAAAGAATGAGAAGACCTATGAATATTAAAGGAAGAAGAATAAGAAATTAATTCCTTTCATGTGTACTATTGTGTAACAATTTGTTTTGATAAATTGACGTATTGGCGACAGTGACCCATTGGAGCGTTCATCATAATCACCTACGTACGTCTGCTACACCTTTCAGGTTTCCTGAGACCCAATTCCCCCCCTTTTTTCCCCCTTTCTCTATGTTTTTCGATTCCTATTTGGCCAGAATCTCCTTCAGGAACAGCTACCCCTGAGTGTTTTACAAGCCTTAAACCCCCATTTTATTACACATAGGTCACCTCTAAGGTAGGCTCTAGATAGCCCTATGGGCAGGGTGCTGTGTAACTAAAAGGTAGGACATGTACTTTCAAGTTTGACATGTTCCTGTTAGTGACAAACAGCTACATTCCTTTTACACTACTGTGAGGCCTACCCCTCTCAAAGGTTAATATTGGGAATTTTTTTGTACCATTTTAAGTGGTAACTTCTGATCTAAGAGGAGTAGCTTTTTCATGTTTTATGTTTTTGGAATGGTATTGATAAATCCTACTTACTGATGAAGTTGTATTTAACATTACCATTTTAGAAATGGTACTTTTAGAAAGTGGACTTTTCTCTGTACTTACTGCTCTGTGTGCTTAACAGCCTGTCACATATACACGTCTGTGATATGTGACAGCTACACTTTGAGCATTCCCTCTCGACAGCAACAAACTCAGGAAGGTGAGGCCCATTTGATTCTCAGCACTAATCTGCATTAATTTGCATTGTGATGGAACTTCCTCGGCAGGGAGGAATGGGAGGGGCTGACACTTGCATTTCCGTTCCGTTCATATATATTTTTATTTGGCAATTAGCCAAAAAAAAATACCACAGTACAACATACAATTAAAAGTCAAGTATACAAACAACAAGCCCATACAACTATATAAAACTCAATACAATCCTAATAGAAAATACCATAGGAGTTGAGCCACACTATAGGAGAGTTCTTAATTCATCAGCCAATAAGGAAAGATCACATATATACATATGCCTTTCTATATACATGCGGGCTTCCAGGGTTCAAAAGGGGATATTCTCAAGTCTTGGTTAACATCAATTTCCTACCCCCCTACCCATTTCGAATTATATTACCAATTTACTCATATTGCACATGTTCGATTTAAAAATCTCATGTTTATCAATAGACCAAGTGCTTGTTCACTGCTTTCAGTTTTATGAATCATAAAAATAGGTTTTAAAAATCTTTCCGTTCTTCTAAAAACCACAAACAATACATCAGGATATGTAGGCCACTGCATTTGACTTGTAGTCCACATGTACACAGACCCTGTTCGTTCGTCATTGCAGATTTTATCTTCCGATCAGTGTTACATGGGTAACTCAAATAGGTAGTGTCCTGTCCACACACAAAGCACTGATGTAACCCCCACAGATACCCTGGCAGACAGGATTGAGGGACACACAGGCACTTCAGAGAGCTGCTTTGAAATCACCCCCAACATCAAAGGCACTTTTGGTTATAAGTACTGGGTCTCTGACGCCCTAACTTCAGACACTACTGGACTTGTAACTAAGCTGTTCCAGAGGAGCTGCTGTGCTGCCTAAAGGTCTCAGCTGGACTGCTCTTCTGGAAGGACTGCTTTGCTAATTGTAGCCCTTCTTCCTGCTGCTTTCGTACTCTGTTGAAGGAAATCTGGACTCTGCCTTCTTCCAAAGTGATCTCTGAGGACTTGCTGGCTTGCCCCCTGTTCCTGAAGTCTCACGGTCATGAAATACATCACTTGCATTGTGTTGTTGTGGGACTCTGCCACTCAGGAGTTCTGCAGCTGTACCGCTGCCAAAGACCACTGCGTGCTGGATCGCCGTTGTGCTCTAGGAAAAGAACAAGCATTTCACTTGTTAAGGATCGAGCGCCCCATTTTTGCAAAAGGCACTGCAGCGCTGATGGAAGCCCTTTCCTGCACGGCCCCTCCTGGCTGCCTTGACCACGATCAAGGGTTTTGTTTTGTTGGGACCAAGCGCCCTTTTTCTGTAACAGACGCAGTAGCGCCGAGGAAGCCCTTTCTGCGTGGCCCGCTGAGATGCCTTGACAACAGGAAGCTTCTTCACATCAGCTACATCCGCCAATGTGATCAGAAAAAACACTGTGCACGCAACTGCACTGCACCACAAGAAGGTACTGAGAACGATGAGACCTGTGGCCTGAGTGACATCCCGGGCCGCTAATTCTAATTCAAATTCAAATATACCGGTCTTGAGGGACCTGCCATAAATGTACTCACCACAGACAGTTGGAGTACTGCTTGTTCACTCCAACATTAAGAAAGCTCATTTGCCTTTTTCTAGCATTACGTTAAGGGACCTAATTGAAGCAGATGTGTTTCCCTCACTATGTTTACTTTTATGCTTTTTAATGTTGTAACATAAAAAGTCTCCATTGGATTTTTGTCATTTTGGTCTTGTTTTGTTGACAATACAATAACCTAGTTTTATAAACCTTGTAAAAGTATCCAAGTGGTGCAATGAAAATACTACTGGCCTGAGTGTTGAATTTCTGAAAAAAGAAAGTAAGTTGCTAACACTTGTAGTCATTTTAAAGCTTTTCAGAATGGTATCCACAGCTTATGTCTTGGATGCTGATCTTTTCCAGGATACTGTGAAGGCTTCCAAGGGATTGTATCCCCACAATCAAAACGACAAATGCAAATATAGGAAGGAATACATGCACAAGTAGAGCAAGTAACTTCATAAAGCCCAGTCTCCTCAATAGGAATACACAGAAAATAAATGCAAACACAAGAGAAACCCATGAAGGTATTTTTATGTACAGACATTCAGTAAAACATTTTGGCACTGTAAATTACAGGAAGGTACCAAAATGTGTTCTTAATTCAGCTGTTTCACAAACTCTGTGTGCACCCATTTTCAACACAACTACCAATATCCTTTTAATTGTCATGTTCCTAGGTCACATTGTCTTGTTGAAGACATGTCTTCTTACTTAAACTGCCCAGAAGTGAAGGCAGTGTGCACTTTGAAAAGATCATGAAGATTGTCATGATTCGCACATTATGCTTTTTTTCAACCTTCTCCCTGTTTTGTCTCTGACATTTACTGTCAGCCCAGCCTGTCTAATCAGTTACATTGTTATGATGCTGTCTCTCTTGTTGATAGGCACACCACGTCTCAAATATCACAGGCTCCAGTTTTTCTGATCTCCTGTCACATTATAAAATGTAATATTTTCCCAGCAGAGCAGAAACCTATGTCTGATCTGGCAGTAGTTCAATAGACGCAATTGCTCCTGATAGCCTCTGGCTATCAGAGTATTCTCTGAAAATTTCAAAACTATCTATTCTGGTATAATGCTATTGATGCATTTTGAATGCCATTTCAAGGCAACCCATAACTCATGCAGATAGTCAAATCAAAATAATGGATGTAATGATTTAACAAACTACAAGTAGGTAAGTATCAAATCACTCAAGACCGGCTACCATTGGGTTGGTTCCTCCTAAATGAATCATTTTGTGTCTGTCTCTGTTACACCGTGACATTTGTTGAATGTGTTTTGGAAGTCCCTCTATCCGTCCTAAGTCTTATGTACATTAATCTCTAGAATATTTGTGTCCTTCCTGCCAAAGTTTCCATGATAAAAGTTAAAGTTATTGAACCTATCGAATTATTTGGTTGCAATTATTCCAGTGATCTACATCTTTGCACATGCTAAACAACGTCACTGGAATTACTCTAGGCATATGTCCAAGTGATTGCCAAAATGTTGCTTTAGTTTTAATATACTTGCCATCTGTTCATGCAAGAGTTTCCTGGCGCTGTTTTTGTTTCGTATAAAGTTTTATTTTCAAACTACTTCTGATCAGCAATACTTCATATTTTTCAAAACAGTTCAACGTTTCTCATAGGGGGTTCATGTCATCCATTGCATCTGTATTGGTCATCCAAGCAAGTCTTTTCATTTTTTTATCATTGTGCCTAGATGTTTACCTTGCTAACAAGTATTAACCGAGTTAAAATCCCTTCTTCAGGGTATTAATATTACATTCTTACTGATATTCGTATCTCATGTCCGGGGCCCTATAATCGTCAATTAGTGTACATTAATGATAAAAGTTCAATGTGCAGTGTAACAGTAAATGACACATCCCATGTTCTAGCCACTCCAGATGACTTCATTTAGCATAAATATAAAAGCCACCACAGTTGGAAATATATATCCAGGTAGCCCAATCTGTCTGAAAACACTTCCAGAAATGTTCCTCAGACAACACATATTAGGTACATGAAGAGGCACACAAATTGCAAATCAGTAATAACCACGTAGCTTTAAGTCCTTAAGAAATAGGTAGGTACTTTTGATCACATAAGAACATGGGGCCTGACTGCCACAGATGTTGCTGTGACTTGTTCCTGCAGTACTCCTGGCTTAATCCTGCCTTCCAGGAATAAGTTGTGAGTATTCCTGCATCAGTACTGGAAATTATCAGTAAGTCACGATTAGTACAAGAAAGGGTCACACCTAATCGCAAGAAGATCCTTGCAAGTAAGGCTTACATTGCTTAAGCCTACAAATGTGATGTAATTAATATTTTCTCCATGTAACATGTCAGGCATTTCCTCTGCTTACTATGGCCAATGTAGGGCACCTGGATTCCAGCACGGGGCTTATCAGACATCAGTTTCCTTGAACCTACTGTTGCTTGAATATAAATTACCTTAAATAAATGAAAAGCATGAGGCTTTTGGCAAAACAGGAACAACTTGGATTAATTAAATGCCGCAGCTGGGGGATTATCGACAGAGGCATGACTGAAGACAGTCTCAGAGTACAGAAGTTTTGGCTGCACAGATATACATTTTGTGGGTACAATAAAACAGGTCAACATTCTTTGAAAAGCATCATAGTAAAAAATAACAAGACAAAATATTGGATAAGGGGGACGCAGATAGCTTTTGGCCTCGGGAGAGTTAATGCGGCCCAGTGTGTGCGTGTCCAAATTTCCAGGGTGGTATGCACATGAGCACCCCATGCGGTGAACATGTTGAGTCCTGATTGACTTTGTGTTTCTGAATACACATGGTATTTTGGGAACACGCACCTTTGGCAAACATGTTTCTATTGAGGCCAATCTCCACGGTCCTGATTGTGGTGTGATTACCTATCTATTGGATCTTTGGGCTAAGTGTAACCTCAGGTGGCATGCAATTCTTTGTGTGAAGGCAGTACACAGCCTATTCAGGAGTAAGTGGGACAGTGCCTAACTCTGCCCCCCATCCTGCCAGTGATGGCCCATCCAGGCACAAGTAAGCTATATATTGTGTGTGGCTTTCTAGACCAACTGACAACTACACCCAGACATTCCACCCAGAGACAGGCTGAAGCCATTAAATGGCTAAGGCAGTAAAATGCCCACTTTCTAAAAGTGCCATCTTCCAAATTGTAACCAAAATTCGGAAATCACTATAAAAGATGATTTTTCGTTACAAGTCCAAAAGAATCCAAACATGAACTGTTTACCTGTTCCTATTTGGAAGTTACAGCTTATTGTAATGAGGTAGCTCCAATGTTATCCAACGGGAGAAGCAGGTCTTGCAGTATTGAAAAACAAATTTAAGTGATTTTCACTACCAGGACATGTAAAACTTAAAAGCGCTGGTCCTTTTTTAAAAATACATTTCATCCTGCCCTGCGGACTGTTTGGTGCGTATCCTAGGGATGACCTGCATACATTAAAAGCAAAGGTTTGGGCCTGTCAAAAGGTTTATTTTTCCAGGTTGAAATGGCAGTTTAAAACTGCCCACACAGGCTGCAATGGAAGGCCTGCAACATGTTTAAAGGGCTACTTAAGTGGGTGGCACAATCAGTGATGCAGTCCCACTAATAGCATTACATTTACAAGTCCTGGGCACATGCAGTGCCACTTTCATTGGGACTTGCACGTAAATTAAAAAAATCAAATGGGAAGTGAGCACAAGCACTTTTGCCTGGGTAGCAATGGTAAAGTCCACAGAGTGCCAAGGCCAGCAAATGCTACCCCATCTCCTGGGGCCGAGGGATTTGTGAAAAGTGAAGTGGACATGCAGCCCCCTCCCTATGCTATTGTGGAAATGTGGATTTTCCTGATCAGTTATGTCCCCTATCTTGGACCCCAACGGTTCTATATGCATGTTACAAGTACATGTATGTTCCCTCCAGTTCCAGTTTCTAAGACGCAAACATATGTGTGTCTACCGTCGACATGTTCTCTGTCAGATCCGCCATCAATGGGCTGGATATTCGATTCCTAAGTATGAAAGGCCACCGACTTTATATGGCTAAGTTACTCCATTTTTACAGTTCAGGCGAGTAGGCCCGATTCTGTCCTCAAAGCCTTTCCCTGCTTTCTGTCTCTGACAGCTTCAGCTTGAGCTCGCATCTGTATCCATGAACTTTGTCCTACTCCCTGTGCAGCTAACGGTGCCTGCCTCGGCCAGTTTTCGCCTGTCTGCCAAGAAGTTGTATTTCACCTTCGAATTATCTATTTTGCTCTCCAGCCGATGCATTCCTGTCCAGTGATTTAGGTAAACATTTCCTTTGGCTCACAAGCAAAGGACTCAGCCTTTCCGTCCTCCTGCAAGTGATTCATAGCCCTGTTGCCATGGAAAGTTTTCTGCCCCTCGCATCTCATATAGACACTTAGACGCTTGTACACGTACACAGTCAGTATAGAATAGATTCTGTCCGAGAGTCTCTTCCTTGTGGATAACATAGTTCTTTAAACATAGGATGTTAGATATGATTTGGGATTAGGTTGACTTGACCCCAGACTTCTCGTCTCCACATGTAGAGCTAAATGTCAAGTCCCCTTCACCCCCTAGTTGCACGTCAATTACACGTCATGCTGCCGCGCGCGCATCTATGCCAAGTATTATCTTATAGATCCACCTATGTCTGATAATTCTAACCAATCATGTTTCTTTTATTCCTTATTACGCCTAGTTTCGATTATGTCACTGTTTTGTCACTTTTCTTATCAAATGTTACGCCTTCTACATTCGTTTCATTGTAATGTACTTATTATAAAAATACATGTCTGTTAACAAATTATTGTACTTCACTTCCTGAACCCTCGTGGTGACGGAACCTGAAGGCCGCGACTCGAGTCGGCCATTTTGAATGGAATAAAGCCCATTAGAAAACCTCTTATACCACGGATTCTGCCTCTTGTTATTTTGAGCTATTTACTTTATTTTAAGATTCCGTATGAAATTCAGTCCGGTATTTTTATTTACCACATAATGGCGCCCGAACAGGGACACTTTCTCATCTCACGCGCCGGCGGTGCGTTGCAGGCCCGGTCTCCTGCCACAGCTGGACGGACCATAAACGCGTACCAGCAGGATTTCCTGTAAGCTCCCTCCGGTCAAGCGGGGGCGACTGAGGCTGCGATCAACCCAGACGAGGCGGTGAGAAGTGCGAAGTATCCCGACCAGAGCCTAGCTGAGAGAGCAAGATCCGAGGTATACAGAGGCCCACCAGGTTTTCCGAAATCCCGACGTCCAGAGGGTCCGATGTCCGCAGTTATCGAGTCCTGTCCATTCTCTGAGGCCTTCCGTTTCAAGGAGCTACTCGGTGAGTACCATCGCCGGGGAGGCGTGTTGACGCGCACATAGGTTGTGCCGGTCAAGACGGATTTGGGTACACAAATCCGGTCTGCACTGTTTAGCAGTGTATATGTACTGTTTAGCAGTATATCAAGTATTCCGAAGTATTCAGTTATTGTCAAGAATTCAGCGTGGTGATTAGTTAGGCAGACTGTCATCATTGTCGATCATTGTTATAATGTTTAATGTTTAATGTTTAAAGTATTCAGAAATGTCTTGCATATTGTGGTATGAATGACTGTTCATTGTTCACTGTTCATTTATGGTGTTTTTCGTATTAAGAAAATTCAAGAGTAAGTATCAGATCAGTTGTCAATATGCCGCTCTTCTCGAAGTTAAGACAGATTACTACCAGAAAAGGGGTGCTTGAAGAAGCAGTTCCTATTCCTCCTAGAGACACTCCAGGGCATTTCATGTACCATAAGCATGGCTTAGATGCCATATTGTTTCTTGATCTATGGGTAGATTATACCAAAGGATTACCGGAAAGTCAAAGGTGGCCCATAGCGGGAACCTGGGATGTAGAGTGCATCATGAAAGTGGAGGAAGAGTTATGGAAAAGAAAGGTCAGACAGTCACAGAAAGACGCTGTTGAGTTATGGCGTAAAGAATCTCATAGACGAACAGAAAAAGCACGTAGACAAGAAGAGAGGAGTAAAGAAAGTTCAAATAAAGTTCAAGAAAATCTATTAATTGAGGAAGGTATCCGAGTGAAATCAGAACAAGTGAATAGACAAAGAAATGCTCTTATGAATGGTATGTATCCCCTTCTAGCCGAAGGACTACCTAAGGCTGCTCCAGAGATACCAAAAGACTTGCCACCCCCATTATTTCCAATTAAGGTACATCCAAAGGGGCATCCCAGAACCGCAGAAGATGTTTTTCTTTCCTCATATCTAGACGATGCAGCTCCCGAGTATGCTAACGCCACACCACATAGACCGTCTGGCGGAGGGGTTCAACGTCAGGATCAGGTATCTGTCCCCGTGCAACAGCAAGTCCCGATACAAGCTTCGGCAAGCACATCTGTTTCCGCATCTGTCTCCGCAGTCGACTCTACAGGGGTATCAACACCCATAGTTGCTGTGTCACGTTCAACGAATCCATTCACACCCGACGCCCCAGATGGGGCCACGGGAGGTGCTAGCAGTACTTTTACACCACCTAGAATAAATAAACTTGTTTTTCAAGAGTCAGCGCATTCACGTACACCAAAATTCGTAAATGAACGTACGCTTAAGGAACTCCTTGTAAATTGTAGATATGACCCCGTGGTCGGTAAAGAGGACGAAATGGTCCTGGCATCATTACGTATCAGGCGAGCCGCAGAGTATTTAGCAAGGTTACCAGGGATGACTACGCATCTAGATAACATATATCATTTTGTTCAAACAGGACGAGATTCAGGATGTATTAACAGAGCTATGGAATTCCAGAAAGTAGAGATACAAGGGGAACTGTTACGTTTCCTCATAAACTGTGTAATCAGAAATCAAGATCGTCCGGGGGTAGACCCGAATGCAATGCTTATTCTTACAAGATGGAGTCAGAATATATCAGAAGGGAGACACGATAAGCAAAATTGTATAATAGCCATGTGCCGAAAAATACGTAAAGAAATAGAGCGTATTCATGAAGAGAGATTGGGAACAGACGAGTTTGAGCAAGATGAAGTGTCCGAATCAGGGAATTCCGCAAGACAATCAGAGACCATAGCCTATGTAGGCAGAGGAAGATCTTGTGAAAATACTAGATGTTTTTCTGATCCCATACACTCTGTATGTCCAAATAATAGCAGAACGTATCCGACGCCTGTAATGAATCTGAAGTCTCCTGAACATTCGTTTCAAGCCGCAGATAAAATACTACGAGAACGAAGAGGTTACCACCTCCTCGATTCCATGGATGAGCAAGAATTAGCCAGATCAGCCGTTCACTGGATTGACAGTCCTGAAAAATACGGTGATGAGACCGTAGCACACACGTTTTTTAACCTCAGTACAGATGAACAACGTTTAGCTGGAATATATATGATTCAGCAACTCCTCATATTATATAAGAGCCAACATGCTGACCCTGGTCCTTTACCTGATATATTAACGGAACTACTCACGAACAGATGGAGAGGTTCTAGTAACAAGCTAATTAAAGAGATATTAGTGTCACGTAAGCAGTATGTCCTTTTTGTAAGTCCGGATTCTCTCTCGCTGCCCCACAGAGAAAGAGTGCCGTACTATATGGATAGACAAAATCCCCTACGAGAAGTGCACCCAATAAAAGGCGAAGACAATGAGTTTCACCGTGTATTTGTTTACACACCCATATCAAAAATGGAATTATTAGAAATGAAAAAAGTAGTACCTAGTCATGACAAAGACCCAGCGGGTTTCCACCGAGAAATTAAAGACATGTTACTGATGGGAGAGTACACCTTTCCTGATATTATGACGATATTAAAGGTGCTTTTGCCTGCTGGCATTTATGAAAAACTGAAAGAAAAAGAGTGGGAAGTGGGAGACCAAAAGATAGACTGGACAGCATTAGCAGAGGAAGAAAGGGGCCGAGCTGCAGGTTCAGGGCTCGGGGATAAAGTTAAACTATTACCAGGTTTACTAGTACAGGTACTACCACGTTTATTAACTACAAAAAAGGAAGATTGGGGTGCAATCACAGCCTGTAAACAAAAGCAAGATGAAGACACAAGCGATTATTATGCTCGATTTGAAAAATGTTTTGGTATAAATAGTGGTATAAAAGCAAGTAGTGACTCATATCCACATTTATTTGTGACAAAATTAGTGGAAAATGCATTGCCTCCAGTGAAGAATAGAATATTGAAATTCGAGAGTACCTGGCAAAGTAACACTCCGTCGCAAATGCTACAAATGTTACAGTATCATCACAATAGAATTAGGGATGAACAAGAACACGAGCATAGACGCATGAAGGATACAAAAATGAAAATGCTAGTTTCTCAGACAGTACCAGCAGATGGTCACAAAAAGGGTGTGACACATTCTGGTGATTCTGCAGTTCCTGTAAAAGGAACCTGCAATTACTGTAAACAACTAGGCCATTATGTACATGATTGTCAAGTCCTGAAACGTAATATAGCTACAGGTATTGCAAAAGAGAGACCACGATTAGTTAGACAAGATCAGAATGAACAAGGAGCTATGCAGCATGGACAGTCCATGCCAGTTCAGCAACAGTCTATGCCAGCCTCACAGCAACCCATACAGTTTGTGCCAGCTGCACCACCGTTGCCTGCTACTGCCACACAAACCACAACACGACAAATGTATCAGACTGCACAGTATGAATACCCTGAGTATCAGCGTTACGCATGAACCAGCCTAGAGAGGGAAGTTGACTTACCGCTTATCGAGATTCCGGTAGATCAAGAAGGACCTTATGTACATAGTGAATTATTAGGTCAAGATAGAAAATTCTTACTCGATACAGGGGCAAGTCGAACAACCATAAAACGTAGTGAAGTTCCAGGGGCACCCCTCTCAGGCTCTCAAAATGTTTCCCTTGGTTTTTCAGGAAAACCTATTGTTAATGAAGTATCACAGCCTCTACCACTTACGATAGGACCTTTGACACGAACTACAGATTTATTGCTTACTAAATCATGCCCAGAAAATCTGTTAGGAATTAAGACTCTGAAAGCACTAGGAGCCATAATATGTTGTTCTCCGGAAGGAGTAAGGTTGTTTTTGCGTGATTTTAAAGGTCACTATGTGTCCAGAGACATGGATCCCCGACTACAGACTTTACCAGTACATCTATGGGCACAAGGCCCTACGGATGTTGGCTGCATGAACATTACACCCTATCGAGTTACATTGAAAGCAGGAGTGGTACTACCACGAATGCGACAATACAAGTTACCGCATGATGCTGTAGTGGCTTTGTTGAAAATCATTGATGAGCTAATTGCCCAGGGAGTAGTTGTAGAAACAGACTCCAATGTATGTAATTCACCGATAATTCCGATTCTTAAACGAACTGATCCTACTGCTCCACCAGTGTACCGATTGGTTATTGATTTGCGTGAACTAAACAAGTGTATTGTACCACAATTCCCTGTGGTCCCTGATATATCATCATTGTTGACAGCAATTGATTCCGAAGCAACATTTTTTACTGTAATTGATCTCAAGAATGCCTTTTTCAGCGTCCCAATAGATCCGGAAAGCCAATACTTGTTCGGATTCAGTTTAAATGGGCGCAGCTTTAAATTCTCACGCGCTCCTCAAGGATTTACAGAAAGCCCCAGCATCTACAGCCAAGCATTGAAACGAGAACTTGACAGTATCCACATGCCAGTCAATACTGCACTGCTTCAATATGTCGATGATCTGCTGATCACCGCGAGAAGCGAGCCAGAATGTGAAAAAGCTTCTCTGACAGTTTTACATTTCCTAGCCGACAAGGGGCACAAGGTGTCCCCTTCTAAGCTGCAATTCTGTGTTCAGCGAGTTATTTATCTTGGTCACTCGCTGTCCAAGGAGGGAAGGCAGCTTACACCAGATCGCATCCAGTTAATTGCTAACATGTCAATACCCCAGACACAAAAGGAGGTGCGGGCTTTCATAGGCCTCACTTCATATTGTAGGCAGTGGATCCCTCAGTACGCATTTCTAGCAAAACCACTCATTCAGTTAACCACACAGGAGGCAGCCACATCGACTGTTCTCCCTTGGACTCAGGAACATACACAAGCTTTTGAAAGCCTAAAGGAAGCTTTATGTCAAGCACCTGTTTTAGCAACACCATGTTATAGCAAACCTTTTACACTCTTTGTTACAGAACGCGAAGGTACTGCCTTGTCAGTACTCACTCAGGATCAAGCAGGATCATGCAAGCCATGTGCTTATTTTTCCAGTACATTAGATCCCGTAGCTCAGGCTTTGCCTGCATGTCTGAAATCAGTGGCAGCGACAGCTTTAGCAATCAGACAAAGCGATGCCATAGTATTAGGACACCCATTGACAGTTCAAGTACCACATGCAGTAGAGGTTCTTGTGAACCGAACACAAACACAACACTTGACCATAGCAAGACTTACCGGTTATGAACTGACATTGTTTCAACCACACATAGAGATCCGACGGTGTAATACATTGAATCCTGCTACACTATTACCTGTAATTGGAACAGACCCACTAGCTCATGATTGTGTTGAAATCATTGAAATAAAGACGAAACCTAGACAAGACTTGACAGACGTTCCATTGTTAGATCCAGACCTGACGTTGTATGTAGACGGATCATGCATGAGAGCAAGTACAGGAGATTTAGTGGCCGCGTATGCAGTCACAACAGACACTGAAGTTATTGAGACACATTGTATAGATACTCTGTCAGCCCAAGCAGCAGAACTTATTGCTCTAACGCAAGCCTGTATTCAAGCCACAAATAAGAAAGTTAATATATACACTGACTCACGTTATGCATTCGGAGTTGTACACGACTTCGGCGTGCTGTGGCGAGAGAGAGGTTATTTAACCTCCCACGGTGCCCACATTCAGCACGGACCCCTCATTCATGCTTTGTTAGACGCAATACATCTACCCACTGCTATATCGATTATGAAATGTAAAGCACACACGAAGGTTACTGATACCATTTCTCAAGGCAATGATTTAGCTGACAGAACAGCTAAACAGACTGCTCAGAATCGCACATTAGACATGACAAAGCCAATAGTTCAGACACCAACACAGTGTATGACAATTAAGGATCCCGCACTTGACGTAATTGACATACAGACACATGCCACAGCAGAAGAAATAAAGAAATGGACTGAACTAGGAGGGATCCAGACAGATCAAGGGTGGATGACGAAGGAGAAATCTGTATGGTTTCTCCCTGATTCCATGGTTCAAGCCATTATAGCTACAGTTCACAGTCCAGCACATTTAGGAGAGAAGGCTATGCTAGACAGCATTCAGCACATTTGGTTCAACAAACATTTACGAGCAGCAGCTATACAAAAAGTTCGTACCTGTATGATATGTTGTCAGTTTAATCCAGGAAAGAGTGTTCCCGTAGAGCAGGGTGGATTTCAGCCTCCTGACCATCCTTTTGAAGTCCTCCAGATGGATTATATTCAGATGGAACGTTGTCGAGGATTCAAATATGTCCTCGTAGTTGTCTGCGCTCTCTCCCGTTGGACAGAGGCGTATCCCGTATCAGATTACACTGCTCCGACTACTGCCAAGCAGCTAGTTCGAGAATTCTTCCCACGGTACGGTTTACCACGTGTTGTATATTCAGATAACGGTCAGCCTTTCTCATCCGAATTAATGAAACATGTCTCACTCTTGTTGGGATATCAGTGGAAATTCCACTGTGTCCGACACCCCGAGGCAGCAGGTCTCGTAGAAAGACATAACCAGACACTGAAAATCAGACTGTCCAAAATATGTAGAGAGAAAGGTGTCGACTGGATAGTAGCATTACCAGTTGCACTCTTTTACATGAGAATGGTAGCACACTCTAGAACAGGGCTATCCCCGTATGAGGTGATCTTTGGTAGACCACCGAATATGTGGGGGACGCCTATACCACGTAAAATAACTGATGTTGACTGTAATATGCTGACAGATTACTTGGCTTCCTTGATGTCTGCACTACAATCTTCTCGTTCACAGGTAGCTGCAGCCTTTCCCGACAACACTGAGGCGAAACCCCATGACGTTGTTCCGGGTAATCTTGTCTTTGTGAGAAACTTCGACAGGAAAAGTCAATTGGAGCCCAGGTGGAAAGCACCCAAGTTGGTCCTGTTGACCACAAGAACAGCCGTGAAGATCGAGGGACGAAAAGGGTGGATTCATTCAAGTCACGTCAAAAAATTTCATGGACTTCCTCCTGACACAGACAGTACTGCCCGTGTGTCTTCCCCCATTGACTCAAAGCTACCTTTGGCTGAGGCCAGTAGCACCGAACTCTATAAACAGAAACTCAGGTCCAGATCTAAACTGTCGGACGATTTGATTGTTTAAGTCCTCTCCAAGGTGAAGCGGTTGAATCTGTCCCGACATGTACCCCTTAGGTCTGAATCATGTAGAGTCCAGAATCATAATGAAACGACATGCTTATTGTAAATCACTGCGTAGCTACTGTATGAGGACATTATTAATTTTGTTTTTATCGAGTATTTTAGTAATTATTACGAGTATGATTTTGCACATATATCATCCTATCTCTAGACATGTTTATAATGTTGCTGCAGAACATTCTTTTAGTGACCTACCGCCACATGAATTATCTTATAGACTTGCGCTGCGCAATAACACCTTCATTAGTATGTTACATCATTCCCATCAGACTAGTAATGCGACCAATTGTTGGGTGTGTGGCCGACTCCCTCCCTATCAGAATAACAAAGGAGTTCTGCCTTTCTTTCCACATCCATTCACACACAATGGCTCCTGTGGAGCATGGTTTAGTTTATTAAATTCCATAGACCCAGACACAGCAGTTTATCAACAACATTGGATATGGGGAAATCTGAATCTAGTTTTATTCAAAGTCTGTCACCCTAATAAGGAGGGTCACCCCAGTAGAACAGGAACTGATTTAGAAAATGAAGTGTATAAATTAGGTAATTTTACGCCTAATCTTATGATTCTGAATGTCAAATCCGAAGTTGAACTAATTCTGCCCACTATGTCAGTATTTCCAGTTAAAGGTGAATTATGTGTAAGAAAAGTTGGTTCCATACATATGGGCCATAGCCAATGCGTTACTACAGTAGAATATAGTGATCAAGGTAAATCTTCATTTAAAGCTTCTCGCCATTCTTACTTCATATGTGGTCAGACGGCATATATGCGTCTGCCTCTAGATTGGGATGGTACCTGTTACATAGCATTCCTTTTGCCACCTGTTTTCCTAGCTCCCCCTGATTATTATCGAAATGTTCATTTAGTACACAATAGAGAGCAAAGAGATCTCCCAGTTGTCGATTATACTGAGACAGCATGGGACAAGTATGTAGATTTCAATAAAGGTATCTTTCCCTATATAGGTACTATATCAAATAGTAAGCTGATACGCAGACTCACCAAGACTCTTGAAGCTGTAGTAAACGAGACTATAGCCGCCCTAGGCAATCTGACAGAGGAACAATCAGTGATGAGAATTGTTGTTCTCCAGAATCGTCTTGTCCTTGACGTCATCCTGGCCGATAGGGGCGGAGCTTGCAGGGTCATCGGATCCAGCTGCTGCATATTCATACCAGAAAATTCGCCATCTGTATATAAAGCTATAACACGCCTTCATAAGATTGTAAGCCAGATACACGAAAATCCAGGCACTTGGACGTGGTCCGGGTGGTTTTGGAGTGTGATATCAGCCTGGGGATGGAGAGTTTTATCCTTCCTAGGTATTGGCCTTCTTATGCTCTTCAGTTGTTGTTTATGCCTGCAAGGTGGACCAGCGATTTGTGGTCTGTGTGCCACATCATGCATTCCACATCACAGGTCCCGTTCAGAATGCCGGAAGGAAGAAGAAATGATGCTCCATGAGCAAATCAATGGAATGATGAAGATTGATGTCTCGTGAAGGGCAAGAAGGGGACAAGGAGGGAATGTGGAAATGTGGATTTTCCTGATCAGTTATGTCCCCTATCTTGGACCCCAACGGTTCTATATGCATGTTACAAGTACATGTATGTTCCCTCCAGTTCCAGTTTCTAAGACGCAAACATATGTGTGTCTACCGTCGACATGTTCTCTGTCAGATCCGCCATCAATGGGCTGGATATTCGATTCCTAAGTATGAAAGGCCACCGACTTTATATGGCTAAGTTACTCCATTTTTACAGTTCAGGCGAGTAGGCCCGATTCTGTCCTCAAAGCCTTTCCCTGCTTTCTGTCTCTGACAGCTTCAGCTTGAGCTCGCATCTGTATCCATGAACTTTGTCCTACTCCCTGTGCAGCTAACGGTGCCTGCCTCGGCCAGTTTTCGCCTGTCTGCCAAGAAGTTGTATTTCACCTTCGAATTATCTATTTTGCTCTCCAGCCGATGCATTCCTGTCCAGTGATTTAGGTAAACATTTCCTTTGGCTCACAAGCAAAGGACTCAGCCTTTCCGTCCTCCTGCAAGTGATTCATAGCCCTGTTGCCATGGAAAGTTTTCTGCCCCTCGCATCTCATATAGACACTTAGACGCTTGTACACGTACACAGTCAGTATAGAATAGATTCTGTCCGAGAGTCTCTTCCTTGTGGATAACATAGTTCTTTAAACATAGGATGTTAGATATGATTTGGGATTAGGTTGACTTGACCCCAGACTTCTCGTCTCCACATGTAGAGCTAAATGTCAAGTCCCCTTCACCCCCTAGTTGCACGTCAATTACACGTCATGCTGCCGCGCGCGCATCTATGCCAAGTATTATCTTATAGATCCACCTATGTCTGATAATTCTAACCAATCATGTTTCTTTTATTCCTTATTACGCCTAGTTTCGATTATGTCACTGTTTTGTCACTTTTCTTATCAAATGTTACGCCTTCTACATTCGTTTCATTGTAATGTACTTATTATAAAAATACATGTCTGTTAACAAATTATTGTACTTCACTTCCTGAACCCTCGTGGTGACGGAACCTGAAGGCCGCGACTCGAGTCGGCCATTTTGAATGGAATAAAGCCCATTAGAAAACCTCTTATACCACGGATTCTGCCTCTTGTTATTTTGAGCTATTTACTTTATTTTAAGATTCCGTATGAAATTCAGTCCGGTATTTTTATTTACCACACTATTTCCTTACCCAGAAGACTACATCCTGGGGGGCCGAGTTAAATGTTATGGAGAGAAGGGGTGTGCTGCCCCCTACCTGAGCCACATTGAGGTGCTCGAGCCCCCACTTCCCAGCCATATATCCACTTTGGAAGAGAAAATGTACCCCCCCTTTTCTGAACAATAGTATGGCCACAAGGACCCAATCACCTTGGGATGGCTCATTGAAAGTATCCCGGGGACCTCACCCCCGGTACACTATTGTTTCCATGCGTGCAAGGCCTGTGAAAAGCATTTGTGCTTCCACCTGACAGAAGCAGAAAGCTCCTGCCGGGTAGGGGCACAATTGTTTTCCCTGCCCACACTCTCATGAGTAAGGAAACATAGAATTTCTCTCACCAAGTGTGAGCAGAAAGAAAAGCTGCTCCCAGTGGGTGGGAGTAATGTCGTCTCACACCACATCTGGATTGGGTGCTGGCAGGGGAGCTGGCCGGGCAGCGGCAGCTATGGGCCTCCCCTACACCCACCCTAACATTGGAAGTTTTGTGGGATGGCCTGGTGGGCATCAGGGCAACCCACTGGAAAAAAAAGAATCTGAATCCTGGGTGGCCATATGGAATGGGGCCACTACCAGGGAGCAGGTATGTTTGTGAGGGGCCACGACTCTCCCCCTGCTTCCCCCAACAAAAAATCAAACTTCAAGTGTCCCAGGTGGGACCAGGAAACCACATGAAAATAAAAACAAATAAATAATAGAGAGAATACGAAATGAGCAGTGGAGCCGATTATCAATTATTCACGGCTCCTAGCAAGGAGCACCCCATAATGTCCTTCATGGGCTCATTTACATATACTTTGATGATGGTGGTGCCACCAATATGGACAGGGCCCCACCAGCATATTTTTAGATGTTGTGGGGACCTAGAAGGAAGTGCAGCAGGCCCTCTCAGATAATTACACAAAAATAATCCTATGTTTCCTGGGGTCTATATTATATGACCCTAGGAAAAGGAATTGGTGTTTTTAAGCATTACCAGAGATGGAGCTTTTGCTCTTGAACTTAGAAATGCAGGAGCCCTTTGTGGTTGGTCTAATGGCCTGAAAACTGTGAAAAAAAGACGGAATTGTTTATTTTTTCCCTACTATAAATGCTTTATTGCAGTGATCATTGACTAAACCAATAGACTTGCCATTTTTTCTACAATAAATGCTTTATTGAAATGTTTATTAACACAACCAATAGGCTTGCCTTTTATCTACTGAAAGTAACTTACTTTAAGAAAAAACTATAATTCACTGAAAAAAAAGTTAAAGTGATATTATAATTAGGTGAAAATATCAGTGAAACCATGCCATTTTAAACTGAAAGAATATCGAAATCCAATAGTTATTTTTATCCCTAACTATAACTTGTGCCCTAAATTAACTATAACACTCACCCCTTGCAATGCACTGCTAATAACCGTTCTTTTTACATCATTCATGGCATGTTCTATGATAATATTGATAAAATCAGTACAACATCTAAATGACATAATTGATGGCAACACTGTATATAGCAGTTATACCTAGCCCTTTGTTAATGCGGTACTCTAAACGTACCTCATTGAGCATGTGCTATAGAACCAGAACTGTCGAAAATGAATTTCTCTTGCCTTCATTATTTATAAGTAAGCCAAGTGTGTAAACTGTTATGGTACCAATTAAACAATTCTGGAGAGATATATGAATATTGAATAGATGTTAGTAATAATAAATATCTATGAAACATTCATGCCATAATCAGTGGACACTGCATCCTTTATTAAAATGTTTTTATATCAAACATTAAAACTAGTGCATACATGGTAATCATAATAAAGTATGCAAAAAGGATGGGCGGAATTCTTGAATTAATCTCAGCCACTGGTAATTACTCAAGGTCCATTGGTATTTTGCACACAATTTGGACCAAGACATATGAAAATCAGTATTGTTCCTGCTCCAATGGGAAGTGTTCAGCCTGAACTGTCAGATCAGGCCCTCCCTGAACTGGAACACTAGCATCCCAGGGCCATTTTTGGCCAGATGACCTGGCCTATGGCCCGAGGCCCATTGGCTTAGAATAATTCAAGCATTCCATCCATCACCATCCATTACCAATTATATCCAAACACCAATGTCTACCTCTTTTGTATTACATGCGATTTCCGACTGTATGTATAACTTGTGAGAATTATGTACTGTAAAGCGCTCTGATACCCCCGTGGGTCATGTTCGCGCTATATAAAACTTTATAAATAAATAAATAAATAAAATCACTCTTTTGCATAAATAGTAGTCATGATCATTAATGTATACTTAATTTCTTAATGACCACAATATTAAATTATCTGAGGGCAGACTGACAACTTGGGCGAGAAGACTCGTTCAATCTACAGTTTTAAATGTCTTCAAAAATTCATTGAAAATCCACGGCTCTTGAAAACAGATTATGTAAGCACCCTTCTACTCTCATCTGTTGATATTTCAGGACTGTTGAATGCTTTTAAGTATCACTCATGCGCGTTGCTCTCCTGCCTGGAAAGGTCCCTCTCCAAGTGTGTGTTACATAAACATGCATCTTCATAAAATTGAAGTACGAGTCTCCAACAAAAACAGCTGCATTACTATGTTTTGTCTAAGTGCTAGCGCCTGACCAGAACAGAATAACAAAAGTCAGTGTTTATCGGCCTTGCTCACTATGTTCAGACTAAACTCCAGGAACAGGCAGAGAATAAGCCCCGCAGAGATTTGTCATGTGAACGGCATAAACAGAGGCATGCAAGATAAAGACATGCAGTGTTGTGCGCAAAGCAGCATCATGGCTACTCGGCTCATGCTAACTTGAAGATGTCAATAAGCACTCTAGTAACAACGTCACACAGCCACATTCATATGTTGTATATCTTCTCTGAGTAAGATATATCTTGCATAAATCAAAATTTAGGTTTTTAGTCCTCAAGCTTAAAGCTACACCCATACCAGATTATTTTTTTGAAATGTATACATCTCTAAAATTATGCAGAATGACAACTTCTCCTCATGCCTGCTCCCTTCATACCATAAAGTGGTAGTATCACTCATATCATAATTCCCATCATAGGATTCATCTTGTATTTCATATTTAAATTCCAATACTTGTAGAAAGAAGTTCCATCTAATCTTATGGTGTAATGTTTATGAAACACCCTTTCAAACAATTGTAATATGTAGGGGAGAATTCAATTATAATATGATCATATTAGGTGATAATATACCCCCTGTGGTACATTATGAGGATATTGCAAGTCACTGAGGAGTTATATGACATAAGCCGAAGGCAGAGCTCCTCTATGAAGTCAAGGATCTCTAAGGGGACTTGCAATATCCTTTTATTGTATGGCATGGTATGTTATTCTGTATGATATATGGTCCCTTCATCAACTTTCTCACAAACCACTTAAATCTTTGCTGTCCTGCTCTTTCATATTGAGAATGGTAGTATGGTTGCAGATATGAAGAATAAAAATTGAATATGATGTGAAATTAAACATATCAAATAGCAGTTAGTAATTTGTAGTAAGAAATAATTCGAACCAGTTTAATGTTGGATCAAAAAATGCTGTGGCTCAGAATTCCTAGGTAAAGGCAGAGAGATTATATTTTTCCTTTAATGTTGCTTAGTTTGCAAAAATCATGTTGCCATAAATATCTCCTTACTGCTCATCACTGTTTGTTTACAAAAAATCATAAGATTGAAAAGCCATTTTTGTTTGTATTGCATTGTTTAATCTGAAGCTGCAAATATTCTCCATGGCCTGCCTTTCAGTAGGCCCAGCTCTCCCTGTGCTGCTGCATGGCTCTTGCTCCTGTCTTCGCCTTGATTTTTCCCACATTTTTGTGTGCCTTCTCTTTGCTTTTTATTCATTTTTTACTGCTTTCTATTGCTTGTACCCCATTTTTTGAGAGCTTTCTCCTTGCCCTTACCTCATTTTCACTGCATTCTCCTTCCTTTAACCCCTGCATATTTAGTGCCTGCTCCTTGCTTTTCCCTGGTTTACACTGCTTTCTCCTTGCTTTATCTATCAAAAACTGCGAGCACCTGGATATGCTGCTGGGTGATAAGCCACTCTTTCAAATTCCAGCTCTCACTGAGCTGCTGATTCGCTCTTGCTCCTATCCTCTCCTTGATTTTCCCCCTATTATTTGAGTGCCTTTTTTGTAATAAAATGAAGTAGACTGGTTCATGTAGTATCTTCAGGCATCTTAATTCAAGAAGGATGTTACAGGATGAGAGCCCCACCAGGAGCAGCCTCACTGCTGGTCAGCCCATCACCAACTGACACTCACACACACATAAACATTCCATTCACCAACATTCTCTCACTCAGACATCCAGGCTGAGCAGCAGGATCACACATCTCCTTTCCTTTGTAAAAGAAACAAAGGAACTCTGAAATAATACATGAACGTTCAGATAAATAAGCAAGGAATAAAGGTGGAAAAATTCCAATCAGGTGAAATATAAACAAAAAGGAAAAGAGAGAAAAGTGAAGAACCAGGAAACACAAGTACAATGCACCCATGCCCCATCTCCCTTTGCACCACAACAGCAAATACACACACTCCCACACCACAGGCAGCAAACAAACCCAAATACGTAAATCAAGCAGGCTGGCCAGGCGAACACGAAAGAAGTACAAGTGTGCCAACAACAAGGTGTGAGAAGAACCATCCAGACAGAGAAAAAAAACTGTGTGCAGGCATGGAATATATCCACACAGAACATAGTAACACCACAATAAAAGCAAAAACTTCGCCCAACAACACAAGTTGGGGTTTGGTGTGTGGAAAGGACTCCACACAGAACGAAAAGCACTTCCAGCGCAAACCATGACTTGCGTGGAATGTACAAAACAAAGCAACACGCCAAAACAACAGAACTTCCCCCAGCGCAAACTGGGGTGTGATGTGTAGAATACAATCTATATGGAACCTAAGCAGACACAGCAGACATCAATCAAGATGTAAAGAACGTCCCCCAACGCAAAATGGGATGTGACGTGTAGAAAGCATAGACACTACACGGAATCTAAGCAGGCGCACATTACTTCAGTCAAGGCAAAAAGAGCTCCCCCCAATGCACAATGGGGTGTGATGTGTAGAAACACTCTACACGTAAGCTGTGCAGTCACAGAACACTTTATTTAAGATGTAAAAAACTGCCCCCAACGCAAAGTACGGTGTGATGTGTGGAAGAGATTCCACTGGAACAACTGTAAATGCACATGAGGTAAGTAAGTGTACACTGAATATCCAGCAAAAATATCAATGAAAGGGAAAAAACTAACTCTGCAATATACATACATCGAAAGGTAGTAATATAAGACCACTTATAACCACCTAAAAGTAGGAAAAATACCATAATCAACAAAAACTGTGGTAAAACAGCATCATCCGACAAAATCTCAATGTGAAAAGAAATGACGAAAAAAATACTTACGAAGAAAACAGCACAAAGAATGAGTAATAACACCATGGAAGGAAGAATAAGCACAAATAGAACAAAGTACATCACATCATTACAGCAGGTAAATATAAAAAAACTACATTTGCTAATTGCTGGACAAAATGGGAAAAATCGAGCATACAATGGAGAAATGGTATGATGTACATTCAGTGTTCAATATCAAACATGAACAGGAGAAACAACATTAACGTCATGTGCTAAGTAGACTTTTCCAGTATGGAAATTAAGTTTCAGTTCAATTGAGGGATTTATGAGCATATGTAAAGTACCTCATAGATGCCATCATCAGCCACTGTTCCAGAAATGGAGAAGTTGAAGGCCAACTTTATTGAGAGGAACACAAGAACACAACGCGGTTGGCAAAGCGTGATGAAACTGCAGGAAACAATGTAGATCAGCAAGACCAATCTTAACATGGCGGCATGCAGCGTACGCTGTACCGGGTGGCTCTTGGCACAGTGAAGCAGCTGGGTGTCCCTCAACAGCAACAAGAAACGAAGAAGCAAGGACGTCATGGAGAGCACACTGCGGCACCACGCGACCACCAAAGCCAGGTGAGTAGCACGCGCTCAATTTGTAATTTGAAGCGCAGCAGTTTAAATAGCTTCGCAGCTCGATAAAAAAACTATAGAAAATGTGTTTGCCACATTAAACAAGCTCCTCACAAGTAAGCATTACCTTGATTATTCACGGAGCAGGAAACTGATTCGCCTAACCACAGTTCAAGTTACACACAAGAAGCACTTAACCAGGTACAAAGCAAAAGTCCTCACACAGCAGTTGTGGCAGGCTAGGAACCGAAGAAGAATTGTAAGACAGTAGTGGAGAGACACTGTCGTGGCAGTGAAGGGAACACAGCATCATGACTTAATCAGAGGTAGTAGCAGGGAAGCAAAAGGTGACCTGTAACTCCAGTATAGTTGAAGCAGCAACTGCAAGAACTGGCACACTTGGGTTGGAGTCACACCAGGTAGAATACTTAAAAATCAACTCCTCTTGAAGGCCACCTCTTCTTGGGTCACAGCACTGAGCAAGGTAGAAAGTCTAGCAGGAACCGACAGACAGCATGACAGGCAGACAGGAGGACAAGTAGGCAGCAAGAACTGGTCGCTCTTCTGGGAAACTGCACTTCTGGAAACACTGTCCCAAAGTGGCAGGACAGGGACCACTGTCCCGCAAGAGAGGGAGCAGGAGGGTAGAGAAGCAACTGGCCCACTAAGGTTGGGGAAAACAATGTAAAGGTCACTGGTGGGGCTCAGGGGTGCCAGTATACTTTTAAATCCGTAGCTTGTTTTTTCAAGAGGTTCATTACCTTGGAGTTTCTTCAGACTTCAAATTTCAGTAGTCCATCAGGTGACACACGCAGGTTCTTTTCCAGATCGTCACCAAAATGTAGTAAAATGAAGTAGCCTGGTCTATGTAGTATCTTCAAGAATCTTTATTCAAGTACGATGTTACAGGATGAGAGCCCCACCAGGAGCAGCCTCACTGCTGCTCAGCCCATCACCAACTGATACTCACACACATGAACATTCCATTATGCAACATTCTCTCACTCAGACATCCAGGCTAAGCAGCAGTATAACACTTTTTTCTTTGCTTTTCCCTAGTTTTCAATGTTTTCTTCTTGCATTTCCTCAGTTTTGTTAGAGCCTTCTCCATGCTTTTCCCTCATTTTCACTGCTTTCTCCTCGCTTGTACCTCATTCTCACTGCTTTCTCTGTTTTTCACTCATTGTCGCTCCTGCCTGTCACCTGTTTTTTATCCACCTTCTGCCTATCCCTGCCCACTGCCTCCTAGTGCCCCTCCCTCCTCCCGGAACCTATTTAAGGGAGGCCGTAGCAAGACTCCATTAAGCAGACCCAAGGCCCAGCTCACCCCGTGCTGCTGTATCACTCTTGTTCCAGTCTTTTTCCTGCTTCTCTACCTTGTTTTGAGTGCCTTCTCCTTGCTTTTTCCTCATTTCCATTACTTTCTCCTTGCTTCCTCCACAGTTTTTTGAGTGGCTTCTTATTTTTCTCTTGTTTTTACTGTTTTCTCTTTGCTTTTCCCCATTTTTGTGTGCATTATCCTTGGTTTTCCCTCATTTTACTGCTTTCTCCTTGCTACTTCCCTTGTTTTTTGAGTGCCTTCTGCTTGCTTTTATTTAATTTTCTCTACTTTCTCCTTGATTCTTCCCCTGTTTTTTGAGTGCCTTCTCCTGAGTTTCCCCTTGTTTTCACTGCTTTCTCCTTGCTCTTTTTCCTGCTTTCCCTTAACGTTCCTACAAAGACCTGTGTGATTTATTAGCCTCCAGGACCTGCAAGTGCCTGGATACCCTGTTGGGTGACTAGCTGTATTTTACAAATCCATGTTGATTGATTGTTCCTGGCAGGAGGCATTATGCCGTCACAACTTATTACAGTTGAGCAGTTATGTAATTTCCTTATTACAAACAACCAGAGGTGTGACAAGTCAGTTGCAATTAAGGACATATGAGATTGGCTACTTCACAAGGATTTCAGTCTTCACTGTATTACAAATACATTTTGTATAAACTGATCAAAGGCCATGAAGTTTATTACATGATCATCAGAATCCCAACACCTTCCAGGGCAGCAAGCAACAATTGCCCAACTAGCACTGCAGCTTAAATATCGGCAGGTCTCTGATATTTCCCAAATATGGAACCGGAAGTATGTATATGACACAAATACAACTAAACCATTACTTTTATTTTAATCTAAATTCACAATAATACTGCCTCCAGCTCACCCATTGATTAACTATCTTCTCTAATTTGTTCACAATGATAAAATAGTGTAGTGAGTTTATTAGACATAAGGCACAAATACTTCAGAACACAAATTATCTAGTGTCTGCAATTCCTGAACACATAAGCCCAGCACATCCCTACTCTAGTCACACTAATGACATTCACAAAATGCGGGTGCCATATTCCAAGGCATAAAAATCTATTCCAATCACTATTCTAATTTTAACATCTCCAATTTGCTCATACTTGGAAATAGTCTTATTTCTCCATCACAAACATCAATAATCGTTATTGCCAATATTTATCTTGCATAAGACAGACATTTTAAAAATACTACCTCATTGTCTGAATACCCACTACGCATACCTCACCATTTTGAAACTCTAGAGATATTAATAGATCATGGGATCGCATATAATTTTGTGCAAAATTACCTCTGACCCAATGCACTCTGAAATGTAAAAGAATATATGACCTCATCCAGTCGATACTATTGTTACTCTAATGATATTGCCAAAATGTGGCCGTCATGATGTAATGCATACAGATTTGTAATGACCAATATTTCAATTCAATCATCTTCAATATACACTCTTTCACAGTGATAAATAACCGCACAATTTCTTTATTTATAGTGAAATATGAACCACAGATATATAATAGAGTGTACTTCATTTTCTAAATGGCAATACCTAATATGTCACCATTCTGAATGCTCCAAGAATTCTTAATAAAATGAGGGGCCACCTTAACAGTGCACGTCAAACATTTGAGGAATACATAGTGTCATCCAGTCACAGTAACTCATGTCCCCAACCATTATTATTTTAAGTAACCAGAGCAGATGGATGTCCTTGTATACAGTAAAAAGAAAAATCTTTATATATTTAGTTTCACGACCTACCACAAATTAGTGGGTGGCATAAGAAATCATCAAACTGCCCTCAATCGCGATTTTTTTGATTTAAATAACCAGTAAATCTTTCATTAACATGATTTGAGGGAGATGAATCATCACAGCTAATAGTTGCCCACTTAGTCAATCTACTGTACATGAATTTGTAAATCTTTGAACTTTTCACATAAAATAACACACGAGTATGGTAAAATACTTAATTCATGTATTACATTCCAGAAGTCCAGTTCTTCATTCATATGGCTGCTCTCACTGTCCAGTTTTAAAATCCACGGGCCATCCTGAATATTCAATCTTGTGTCTGCATTATTAGCACTCTGGTTATTCCTTATTCTGTGGATAACAAACCACTGCAATTCATTACCAGTTTGAGACTTTTTGACTAAATGTGTTACCATGGGGGCTCAGGCTTTTGAGTCTAATGTAAGACCTATGCTCAGTGATTGTACACTTGACTGATCTTTTCTTCTTTCTGACATAGTAAAGATAATGGGCAAAAAACTATTGTGCTTATTTATGAGCTCCTTGTGCCACCGGTGTGTCACTATTAGTGACACAACAGGGGCGTAAAATATGTGCCACAATGTGACATATTTAAAAAGTGATGCATCTGAGCAGATGCGTCACTTGGTAAACTGAACAGATGCGTCACTTGGTAAACCCCTGCCCTACATTATACTTGCATCAGCTATAATGTATGCAAGGTGGACGTTCCCCCGCGAAACCGACTTGTAGAAGTGTTGCAGTGAAATCTACGAGATTTCACTGCGACACTTCTAGGACGCCACTGCATTAAATCCTTACGCCTGCCTCACAGCAGGCCTAAGACTGCCGAAGTCCATTTTACACAGGGCTTGCCCCATGTGAATGGACACATTGCTGGAGATGCATCGGTTTTCAGACCCACCCCAGAAATGCGCCACTTTGGCGCCTACAGATACGTCAGGAATACTGACGTATCTGTAAATCCTTGCGACATGGAGCGCCATACAGTAAATACGACACGTCCATGGTGTCAAAAGGAGGGCGCACTGAAAAGTGTAGCAATGCTGTTTTCACCCAGAGGTGCAACACTTTTCATAAATAAGGCCCTATATACATAAAGTTCTGTGTGTTAAAGTTAGTATGGTCCCCTAATCTAATTGTTATGTCTTTTACCATTAAGTCTGTCCTGGATTCAATGAATCTGCAACTTCTGTAGTTACTACAGTGAAAGTGATCATAAATCTTATCTAACCTCAAAAATTCATTAAAAGTAGAGTGGTATTCCTGAGATATTTTTTCGCCCTTAAGCAATAAGTGGCATTTCCAGGGTTTAGGAATGTGCAACATTCAATATCTGACATTACCATTTAATTAATTTGGCTATTCTCATACTAGCAGTATTCCAAGTAGGAATGGACACAAATCTCTGTTCATCTGTTTCTCCTCGGACCTTGTTTCTAATAAACCCCCTAGATTATACTATTTAGCTCTTTTTTTCAGCATGTTTACCAATCCACTCAGGCCAACTTCTCTCTGCTTTTCTTTTTATTTTGTTTATTATGTGCATGCACTTCTACATCACATAAAGATGTGCAATTATGCTGGAGGCATAAACATTGACGGAACGGCAAAGTGAATTATGGATTCGTGATTCTATGAACAAAAAATCAATGTACAATTTTCCTCCATGTACCTATATCCAAAAACGAAATCTGTCTTTTATCCAAAAAGTAGATTAAATTGGCGTCACGCTGATTAAGCCGTCTGACAATTTGATATTTTTTTTTTGCCTAAGAAACAGAGTATAGATGAAACTATGTAACAGAACCTTGTAATTTAATCCTGTTAAGTACATTTGTTTCGACATTTTTGCTGCTGCCACTGTAGACCCCACCTTTTAAGCGTTTGTATTCACCAAAAACTTCCATTAGAAACAAAACATTGTGAAAAAGATCCCCCTAATATCTACTTCAAACATGAATCCAGCTAAGTGTACTACAAAGGAAAGTCAAGCTCGATGCTGTAGTACAAGTGTCACAAACATTACTATTTACAGATACTTGATTCTAATAAGAATATACGGAAATAAATTGATTCAATTATATGAAGTGGAAGAGTAAATTGTGGAAGGGGTGTTGAGTACGTTTTGCCAGATAATGGTACATCTGATGAAATGTTTGCAAAAGCTTGTGATCATTACATACTAGATAGAGTACTGGGTACCACTGTGACTTCTGTAAAATTTCAAAATGGTGCTTCATTATTGGGGAAGTTCACTCTGATTGTTGACAACAGTGAAATTCCTTCTAAAATAATGTTTCTATGATTAAAGCGAAATGATGTGGGGCCATCAGTAATACTTGTGAAGTTTCACATAACTGCTGATCCTTTCAAATATTTAAATAAAACTCTACAAGATAGAAAGTGTACACAGCACAAATGCTGGACACAACTCTTGAAGCAGGAGGGCATATTTAAGAATATTTTTAACAGTGATTGGCAACAAAGTGGCTACTGTCTGTTTGAAAAAAGTCAAAGTCTGCAACAAGGACAATGGATGACAAAGTCTATTATATTGAGATGCCAAATAGCCCTATTTGCTGACTACCAACTGGACCAAAGGGGTAACTGCCGTCCTAAAGATTTTCTGATATGTAGTAAATGGGTTCCACCCATTTAGTCCCCTATGACTTTTTGCTTTTGACTACCCAGTTTATGAACTTTTATTATGGGCGAGTTTTATTACCTGAGTCTCAATATTGTTAAATTAACAGTAATTAGACAGCGTGAATGTTAAATTCACAGTCATTAGACTGAGAGTCATTGTAGGAAGGTAGATTGATAGTAAGTGGGGGTATTCACCCTCAGTAAGTAATAATACACAATCACTAGTAGGTCCAGTCAACTCTCTCTATATAAATCCATGCTCAACTCTTGGCAGGTTAGTAAACCAGCAGTCAGGCTTAACTTAGGAGACAGGTATGTGTAAAGAGTTTAGTACCACCAAAACAGTCAATAAGTAAAATGCATAACACACTAAAACTCTAACATCAATTTAGACAAATAGGAAATATTCGTATCTTCAAAATTACACCAAAATATTAAACATCCAATGTAGGAACCAGAGATCTGAATTTATAAAGATTTAGGTAAAAATAGCACAGAAATGGGCTATCTTGACCAAGACAAAATCACAAATTCAGGCCAACTGAGATGGAGAGCAGGCCGGGCACAGGACCAAGTTAGGCCCACTGAGTATTGTACCTTTTGTCTTTCGTGCGCGGTCTGCAAAGCACTGTTTTGCGTCATTCAGCATCAGCTCCGAGGAGCCACAAGGGCTACAATATGAGGTCTTTCAGAAAGTAGTTCTTTCTTAGTGCAGTCTAGGGGTCCAGCAGGGAACTCCTTCTTCTCTTCTTCTTTTCCAGGCAGTCATCTGGTGAGTTCCTGCACATCTTCCATATTTATCCTACATTCTGGTTTGGCAGGAAGAGGGATGCCCTAACCAACAGGGCTAAAGCTACCGCATCTGCTATGACCACTTAGGGTGACCAAACGTCCATAAATTTCACGGACCGTCCATGATTTGGACCTCCCGTCTGTTGTCCATGATGATCCCTTTTACGGACGCCTTTTGTCCGTAATTCTGGGCGTTGCAGGGAGCAGCGTGGCTTCCCTGCAAGAAGCCTCAGCTCCCTGATGGGGCCGCCTCGCACCCATCCTCTGAGAAGAGGAGCGGCCCAACCTGCCTATTGTCAGTCTGTATGTGGCTGATTGTCACAGAATGGCTGTATTGTTTCAATCCCAGGCCTGTTCACACCTACTCAGAGAGTAGCTGGGCTCAGTCTGCCATAGGCTGTTCAATCAGAGAGGCTGCTACAGGGCTGTTTTAAGTAACTTCAGGATAGCAAGTTCCAAAATGACTTTCCTGTAAGAGTTGCATTAAATCCAATGTTGGCAAGTTGTTGTAAAGTTGATACTTTGAATGATATGGCTGGCTCGGTTGGATCAAAAGTTAGATTTAATTACATTTTAATTGGGCCTTCCGTATGGTAGCCTATGGGTTAGCAGCACTACAGTATGGAAAAGCGACTTTGGCTTTTTTCTTTCTCAGAGCATGTAAAACAACTTTTATTTTGTCCCTGTTTTTATTACAACGCACCCTACCCTTGGGGACCCTAGGCCAGAGATTAGGTGTGACTTATAAGTCTTAGAAAAGGTAGTTTTGGACTTCGAAAGTTTTAATTCCAAAGTAAAATTTGGACATAGTTTTATTTTAGCACCAGCCTACAAGTCAAGTCTGGCTTTAATATGACTCCGAACACCACCACAGTATACGAATAAGTGCATAAAGTCCACTGGGGTTTCAAAACAACTTGCATGCCCTACTATATACTAAGGATTTACAGGTTGGTTGTCTTTGCCAATGAAAAACATACCAATTGCCATATACCTTTAGAATGACATAGGACTGGCCATGAGCCTGGTTATTGGAACCCAGGGCGCTTTCAGTGCCAGGGACTTTGGTTCAGTAACCACCAACATCAGATGAAAAAATGATTCTAATAAGGGCAAAAGTTATAACATGTTTACAATGAGAACAGCCAGTGTAGGCCTTTTAAGATAAGGTTGCTGCTGTGCAGCTAGGGTAAGAGGCTCTCTGTCGGTTACATGTGAGCATGTGTGGCGGTGTGAGAATGCCATCTTACGCAACTAAGGGGTATATTCACAAGAACGTGTGATAACTACCGCAAGAGTAGCTTAACGCAACTCTCAACATCACAGCCTATTGCGGGAAAATAACGCCGTGCCAACCAAGTATTCACAACGCGGCGGTAGCATGCGATAGTCACCAGATAATGCGTCAAATGGTGGCGCAAAAATAAATTCCACACCACAAAAATGCGAAACATGAATGCCAAAAAAGCTGCGATGAGTCCAATCGCAATACAAAAAGCCGCAAAAACCAGCAGAAGGCCAGCAAATCAAACGCGCCTGGCAGGAAAATGCACCATTAAAGCAACAAAATAAACACACCAGAAAGAATCCAAAGTGCGTAGCAACATGGATGCACCCTGACCCAGCGCAGAGGCCAACGCAAACACCGACAAGACCCACAGACCACCAGCAAGGCACAACGGGGTCGATGAAGGTCAAGGAGAAGAGGGAGAGGAAGACGGGGTGCAGACCGCAGGAAAACAAGACCAGCATCACAGAGGTGACAGAACACTACCAGCAACTGACCCACAAGCAGACTATCTTGAATGCAGACAGAGTGTTGAGGAGGACAATGGAGGAGGCCAAGAGGCGCTGGCATGAAGTGGAAACCTAAACCAGGCACAAATCCGCTGCCAACAGGAAGGCAGCAACGGCGACAGGAGGTGGGAGTCCTACGCCACAGGACGAGCTGGAGAAAATGGAGGCCAGTCATCAGTGTGGAGCCGGTGCATAGGACCTGACACAACAACAGGGTGAGGTTCTAATAGGGACGGGAGGAGAAAGGCACAATGGCACACATGCGCAATGATGTGTAGCACACTGCACAACCACAAATACCCAGGGACCTTTCCCCCATCCCCGTGGCACACTGCAGGACACACATATAGCAATCACAGCACATCCCATGACAATGTGGCACAAAGTGCAACACCGACACTGCAGAACAGGGGACACAACTGGGTCTGCCCATGCGCAGAAACAGGCCAATCACATTGGAGAGAGCAGGGAACTGTGAGATGCATATGTACGGGTACAATCTCACATCTGTCATGTAGTCCAAATGTCCTCTGTCCCAACTCAAATTGCCAGCACCGCCCAAACAGTCATGATGTACATTGTCACACAGTCTGCATGTCCACAAGAACAATGCGTCAACATAAATGTCAACACAACGCAAAAAAAAAAAACAGTTGATGAACAGAATGCAGAACAATGTCATACATTCACCCCAGTACAGAGATCTGGGCCTAAATCCATTGTTGTTTTGCTCACCATGCCATTCAAGTTTGAACCCAAACATATGCAAATCAGTCTTGACCCTGTGCCTCATGGGAACAGTCCAGCCCTATCTGCCAAGCTAGGTCCTCCCTGGACTGGAAACAAGCTTCCTAGGACCGGTTTCGGGGTTTTACCACTCTTCAGCCTGGATAGCTTGATTCCAGTGGCATGGAGAGCATGGGACCCATGTATGGGCATACGCGTCCCACTCGGGGTGACAAATGCAAAAAAAACAATTGATGGACAGAATGCAAAACAATGTCATACATTCACCCCAGTTCAGAGATCTGGGCCTAAATCCATTGTTTTTTTGCTCACCATTCCATTACAGTTTGAACCCAGCCATAGGCAAATCAGTCTTGACCCTGTGCCTCATTGTAACGGACCAGCCCGAACCGCCAAGCTAGGTCCTCCCTGTACTGGTAACAAGCATCCTAGGACCGGTTTCAGGGTTTCACCCCTCTTCAGCCAGGATAGCTTGATTCCAGTGGCATGGGGAGCATGGGACCCACGTCTGGGCATACCTTTTCCACTCGGGGTACAAATGCAAAAAAATCAGTTGATGGACAGAATGCAGAACAATGTCATACATTCACTTCAGTACAGAGATCTGGGCCTAAATCCATAGCTTTTTTGCTCACCATGCCATTCCAGTTTGAACCCAGCAATATGCAAATCAGTCTTGACCCCGTGCGTCATGGGAACATTCCAGCCCGAACTGCCAAGCTAGGTCCCCCCTGGACTGGAAACAAGCCTCCTAGGACTGGTTTCGGGGTTTCACCCCTCTTCAGCCAGGATAGCTTGATTCCAGTGGCATGGAGAGCATGGGACCCACGTCTGGGCATACCCGTCCCACTCGGGGTGACAAATGCAAAAAAAAACACCGATGGATAGAATGCAGAACAACGTCTTACATTCACCCCAGTACAGAGATCTGGGCCTAAATCCATTGTTTTTTTGCTCACCATGCCATTCCAGTTTGAACCCAGCCATATGCAAATCAGTCTTGACACACAATGTCAACATGCATCTCCCCTTCAATTTGCAGAGGGACAAACAACACTTCCAGCAGATCACACCAGACAACCCATCAGTGATGCCAGATATGACCACTACACCTTCGACACAGATGCCCTACAACAGCCCATGGACATCCCACGCAACCCACCACCAGGACCAGGGCAGACAAACCACTTAGAGGAGAACCTAGCCCCTGCAACAGCCCACACAGCATGAAGCACCAGCAAGCACGCCTGGCACACAAAACTTCACCGACCCACACATGGCACACCAATGCCAGGTGTCAGAACGCCAAAAGGAGGTGGCCCAACAGGTGCGGGTGTGGTCCGAATCCATGGAAGGCATAACAGAACACATACGTGGGTGTCCGTTACCCTTCAGGGACCACCTGCACCCCACAAAGGAGAACCACACTGCCAAAGAGACACATGCCGATGCACATTCCCAGTACAGAAGCATGCCCAGGGACACGCACATATCAGTCACACACCCACGTTGGCTCTGCGTACGACGGCACCGTCTACTTCCCTTACGAATTAAGTGGGTGATGACAAAGCTACATGTCCAACTCTAACCCGCTGCCTGAGGTGACATGTCTCTGTCCGCTGTACACAGCACAATGTAATGTCGTAGGGCCCAGGGCCATCATGCATACAACAAGACCACAGGGACACACGCAGATATTATGTCGAACTGGCTACGGGCACGTGCGCCCGGCCCCTCTATTGGCAGGGCCACAAGTACAGTGACGCCTTTGCTGGATGTGTGTGGGATGGGTGCAAGCCAGCCGTCAGGGAGTTGTTGGTGCTAGCAAGAAATACAACAGTTAACACAATGAATACAGAAACAGACAACACCAGCATTACAGGGACAACTGCGGAGCATCATGGAGGTAGCCTGAGCAAGTCCAGAGGGCACACAATGAGCAAACAGAAGTGTCCGTGAGTTGCAGTGCGCTGAGTCTGGGGCACCAGAGCTGAGAGCCCTCATGTGAAGAGAATGTCTAGGTTTCTGTCCCATTGGGACCTACATGATGCAGCGGCAGTGGGGGGGTGTCGCACCTGCATCATCTTCCTCATCATCGTCCCAGGTCTCCCAGACTGCCTGAGGTGACATTGCTGCGTGAACCACAGTACATAACCAAGACAGTAATGGACGATGATTCGTGGTGCACCGAGTCAGTGGCACCTGGAGTGCTGAGCAAGGCATCAGGCAGAAGATGGCATCCACGACATGTGGAGGCAACTCTGTCAGTCTGCCACTACGAGCATTTCGACACAGACATTTTGCGGTTAGAGTCGGTCCTGGCAGTGGTGGCGTGTGCCTCCTGCGGTGATGCGACATCCAGGCCGGTCAGGACTCGATTTGATGTGTGAGCCCTGGTGGGCCGCAGTTGAGGCCGGAGGCTGCGGAAAGCGCAGGGCCACAGACACATGGCGTTGATGACCCCAAGGCCATCGCTTCAGAGGCCATCCAACGTCTCAGAAGAAGGGGTCCCAGACATAAACAGCACAGAGTTAGTGGCTGTGGATGCACTGTGGCCGGCACAGGCACCCAGCCATGGGATGGTGACTTGCGGTGCAGTCAGATGGGCCATGCGACCTGAGCGGGTCCTCATCAATGTCCGAAGTGTATGTTGCGGAGGGTTGCGGGGGACAGTGGAAGGTGTCCTCCAGGGCATGATGCAGAGGGTGGAAGCTGTCCGGAAGCAGCAAACGGAGGGGTGGAATGCCATGGCCTCATTTTCACCACAAAGTCAGTATCACCGCCATGATGGCGACAACAACCCCAAGTCCATGGACTCAGTCGCCAACAAAGTCCAACCAGAAAGTGTCCATGGGTCCCAGGGAATATACATAGTGGCACTGGGGCTGAAAGGAGATGCAGTCTGCAATGAGGCCTGTCCAATGACATCAAGTCAGCCATAAATAAATCAAGGCTAAATTCGAAATTGAATGTGACCTATTCGACCGCGGTGTAGGCCAGAGGCAGCAGTAGAGTACGTCAACGAGAAAGGACTAAAGTGGGCCTGTGTCATGGTGGCCGTGATGGTCTGAGGAGGCTGCCAAGGTCATGGGCCTTGGGCTTGAAGCTTGCGCAGGCATGTGGTGGGCCCTCCTTGACACACGCCAGTGTCAGAAGGTGATCAGTGTGGCCTGGCTGCGCAGGTGCGGGCCTGATGGATTCGGGGTTCAGCGGGCTGGGGTACGGCAGGTGCACAGGATTGCACAGGATCGCAGGCAACTTCACTCACGAGGATGGCGTAGGCCTCATGGTGTGGTGAGAGGAGTAGCCCTGGCAGAGACGTTGGGCTTTCCGGAAGAGGACCACACCCAGGGCTACATGCTTTTTATTCACACCTCTACGCTAGCCTGGCATACGCCGGGCCATCCCACTCCGGTCACGATTACATGGGGGACATAGCAGGCAACATTTCCACGAACTCCCCCACTGGCTGGGGTGACATGGTTGCATCCACTGTCCACTACACTCCATACACCAGAGGTGTATGTCGCCATGGATATAGGCGTGTTCTGCATACTGTCCAGCACATCTCCGCCACTCTTGGCATTGTGTACTCTCCAATCATGGTTCTCCTGCATCCTTCACACGTGCCTGGTTGCCACCTCTCCCCACATTCGGCTATTGTGTGGCTGGGGTGCCATGCCATTGACGG
Source organism: Triturus cristatus (assembly GCF_964204655.1). NCBI lineage: Eukaryota > Metazoa > Chordata > Amphibia > Caudata > Salamandridae > Triturus > Triturus cristatus. The sequence continues at coordinate 904,986,800 of NC_140590.1, read as the reverse complement.
CTCATGTTCACGGCTTGCCCAGGTTACCATTGTGAGTTGTTCTGTCGTGTCTGGTGGGTGGGCATTTTGTTTTGCATGTTGGTTGTGATTTTGTGACTTGTGCATTATCAGAGTTGTGAGTTGCATGGTTGTGGAGTTGAGGTGAGTGGGGTGTTCATTTGGAACTTGCCAAGGGGCTGTGCATTTCCCTTGGTGCCATCCCCAGAATGCTGGTTGCTGATGGACTGTCAGAGGATTGAGGAATCATGCACACTTGCTGGGTACTTGGAGGCGACATTGGTGGAGGTTCCACGGTGTTCGGATGTTGCCTGCACATTGATGTGAGACTTGTGCTTTCTGTTGTGGTGATTGTGTGCTGTGTCACCAGGGGGCACAGGTACGACATGTGTGCTGTGGATTGCCCCTAACACGTACGTGCATCCAGCTGTGGCGTATGGTCCTTTCTTGGACTCCAGCGGATCCTGCGCATTGTGTTGGACATATAGGGGCTGGGGTACCAGGCTGATGGTGATGGCCAGGACAGGTGTGAGGGACTTGGATGTGGCTGGCTGTGAGACTCCTCCAACTCTGGCAGGTGTTGGTTGGGGGTACCAGGGGCCAACAGGTTCAGCACTGCCAGCAGCTTTGTTTGGGGAGGGATGTTGGTTGTCCGCTGTGCTGGTGCTGTCGGCCTGTTGGGCGATGATGGTCAGGATGCATTTCCTGGGTGTCTGCTGTCTTTGTCTGCGCCGCCTCTGTGGTGGTCCGGGGGGGTGGTTCCAGGTGGGGGTTGGGGTCCTGGGGTGGTGGCGGTGGGTGTTGTGGCCCTCTTGGGTGTCCGGGCCGCATGACCAGTGGCTCCATGGCATCTGTTGCCCTTCCGATGTGGCTGTGGGCTGGGCTCCCTTTTGTGGTGCAGGCTGTCGTCTGACTTTGCACCAGGTCTGAGCAGGTGTTAGTTTCCGGGTGCTAACGCGCCTTATCGCCTGTTTTGTGTTCTTATCGCCGATCTGGCTGGTCGTTGAGAATGTTGAGGTGTGGTCGCTTTTCGCTTGGGAACGTTTACTCTGCATCTCATTTGTATAATCATTTTTCACAATGTATATGATGATGTTAGATTGATACAGTCTACTCAAAATGTGTTTTTGCTAAAACCAATACACCCATGTGTTAGAATTCATGAGTAGGATCATTTTTATGACCAACTTAGCATTAAGTAATGTACAAATAATTCTGGGGACATTTCTGTTGGCAGATCTTAGAAGTTGGCAACACTGCTGAAACCTCTGTTAGGATGGAGATGAACTCAGAAACGGTTTCATTTTCAACCGTCTCACACCTGTCACAGCGTTTGGCTCAGTAGTTCATTTAGAGGGACAAGCAAAGAAACATAGTAATAATTTGGGATATTTACATGAATCCGCTGGGACTATACTCGAAATCTTCAGAAACTAAAGTTTTTAAGGTGCACCCCATGTCCATTTTGCATTCCGAAGCAGATGTGTCACATTACAAACCAATCACCAAACAGCACATTGCAAAATATACACTTGCACATATTGGCCATTTTTGGAGTAGCACTTCAATACTATATTTGGTTGTAAAACAGCACATGAAATGCTACTATCTATACACAGTGCTCCCAGATGTGGTAAGTCTGTATATTTTTCAGGGTACAAATACACATGGTCATACCTTGGAGTCTTTGGGAATTTGTGTTTGCATGTGGGAATTTGTGCAGAAACAAAATGGGCAACAGGGGTTAACACTACCATCCTAGTGTTCTTAATACCATGAGTATCAGTAGTACTAGGGGTCAGATGTACAACCCTATTTTACATGCGCAAACAGGTTTGCTACCCGTTTGCCCATGCAAAATCAAATAGGGCCATGTACAATCCCTATTTACATAGTCAGAATTTTTGGGAGACTCGCTAAACAGGAATTGTGAGTCGCTATTAGGAAGGGTCGTTCCAAGGGCGTCCCTTCCTAATAGTGAGTTTTGGGCCTATGAAATTTACCACCCTCTTCAAGAGGATGGTAATGCACTCGCAAAAGGGAAGGTGTACCCAGGGGACCCCTTCCCCTTTGAAAATGCAGGGGAAAATATTTTTTAGGGTCAGGCAGTGGTCTCAGGGCTCACTACCTGCCCTTAAAAATGAAACGAAAATGTTTTATTTTTATTTTTTCAAATGCATCCCATTTTCCTTTCAGGAAGATGGGCTGCATTTAAAAAAAAACTGCTTTATGTAAAAGACATGGAGGTCTGCTGAGCCAAGCAGGCCACCATACCCGGGAGGGCCAGCCATTCCCAATGGGGCTGCAAATTGCGAGTGCCTAATTGATATTCATGAGGCATGCAATTTGTGACCCATTGGTAATCGCAAAAAGTGCCTGAGACACTGTTGTACATTGTGATTTGCGACTCACAAATTGCGACTCGCAGTTTGTCGCAATTTGCTATTCGCAAATCACAATGGTCATACATTTGCCCCCAGGTGCAGTATTAACGCCCCAAAATGCTGGGCTTCTCATAATGAGGTAATTTGCCTTGTATGTTTATTGCTTAATGACCCTCGGGAAATATGGTACTATATAGTGCTCACTCAGCCTGGAAATACCTTTATTCCTGCTGCTACAGGGAAAATGTTTCAGGATAGGAGGAGACCAGCAGCATGTTTGTGAGTGTCCACTAGCTTATGAGGGTTTTGGTGTTCATTATTTTTCCAATACTACTACACTCCTGTCACATTAGAATTTTATCTTGCACATAGCTGGACAAATCTTACAAAGGACAATCTGACTGGCAGATCAGACGCTAGGTAAATCAAATCTGTGGAAGGGATTGGGCACTGATACATATTCTAAGATTGTTTGACACACGTCCTATGTTATGGAATATACATCATTTATATCCAATTTTAGCTGCTTAGACCTCAATTAAAGAGATTGATATACTCGTGAATTAATGGATGTTAATTTAAGTTTTTGCTGATTTGTTTTAAAAAAAGCATCACATAAAGAAATTTTGTTTTTCTTTCACAATTTCATCAATTGTCATTGTTCCAAATATAAGTAGAACATTTAGCAGAATTCTTATTCAACTAGCACTGTATTAATCATTAGTCCGTTATTTGTTCATATAGATTTGTCTCAATGATACTGCTCATGGTCATCTAAAGTAATGTGAACAATTCATGACCCTCAGTCAAAATGAATCTCCATGCCTTTAAAATAGTTGATTGTGCTATGTTGCTAGTTATATACACTTTCTGTGTGTTTTTTCTTGTATATTAGAGTTTATAACCCTCATGTGCATGATGCAAAGTGCCTAATATGAGCAAAACAATCTAGTAACATTAACATTAATAAATTCATCACTGTTGGGCCATTTTTGTCAGCTGTTAGACTTCATATAAGGAAAGGCTCATCTGGGTGTGTGTTTAAATTGTGTAAGACAAAAAGAAACTATATATACTCTATAGACTATCTATATCTTCAAAATCATCATGATCAGAATCCCCACCAATCTTGTTGACAAGCTCACCATCTCTGGTGGTTCTCAACACTCCTGGACCCAGGACGCCATCAGATTGCAGACTACAAACTGTACAAAAGAAAAAACAAGGCAGCCAGCATTTTTCACACAGTATCTGGAAAAACATCCCCATATTAATCAGAACTGTCCCAACTCTACTCCAATTTAAAAAGAGTTGAAGACACTATCTGATAGAACACTACATTACAACATGTTAGCCGTCCACAACCCAGTTAACTCTACTGTCACTTGTTGAATTTATACTTGTTGAATCTTTACTTTTCTTTGACCATATACAGCACTCAGCTGCCACATGCATACAAACATACATAATACATGTGCTTTTGATGATTTTAGTAGATGATCAAACATTGAAATATCTTCAAAGCTCTGCTGAGTTATCAGTTTTTTAAAATTCAGAATATTTTATTGAAGTAAAGATGAAAACAACAAGACCATGCACAAAATAGCACTGAAGAAATAAGTGCCTATAAATAAGTATCAATATACCAAGAAAGCAATAACGATATCTAGAATAAGTAATTAGACAAACTAAAATGAGAAATAAAGTACCTATAAAACAGCAAATGGGATAATATAAATACCTGTGAGGAAAAAAAAGGGGAAACAATGAGGTAACAATTGAATTATTACTTACAAGAGCTACTAATTATATCATTTTAAACATGCATCAGTGAATCATGATATCAGCAAAAACATATTCAAAAATGTAAATCCATATACTTATCAATAGGCTTCCAAAATAAATGATAATTACAATTATTATGAGTGACACCCGATAATGTCAGTTTAGCTCCTTTTCTGGTAAAAATAATCCATGGCCACGATGCATGTATAGATAACAACGAAGCATTTTTTAATAGGTAGTAATTGTTTTTAAATCTGCCACAATTAAAAAATCTAAAAGTTCACTATCAGTAACAGATTACTTTGTTTTAAGTAAAGATGATTTACAAATAACTACAGCAAATGACAGTTAATCTGAAAAATTAAGTCTTTTTGAAATGATCTTCCAAACCTCATTTCAAAATGGAAGAATCAAATTACATTCATAAACAATATGATGCAGTAAACCTGGAGTCAAATGACAATGAGTTTCCAATTTTAATTCCATGACATAGGGCACATTTTTTAATTCCTAGATAAAAAATTGAGCATCAATTGAAGATTAAGAAAGTTATTTGTGTTGCATAATTTGGAGATCCTATTATTCTAGCTATGTACTGTCAATTTTTAGTTGTGACGCAGTTGGCAGCACATCTTAGCTATGAGGCTATGATATCGTAGACAGCATTCATAGCTAAAATGCACTGGTAATAGACACTGCATTAAAAATCTGGGCAAGGCTCCAAACACAGTTCCATTTTCGTTAGATGCTTGACTATGATTCGTGCTATCAGAACCGTCCCCACACTAACTACGATGTAGCATGCATGTTGGAAACTTTGGAACCAGTAGACATGGATTTTAAATCTGGCCTTGTCATACAACCAAATTCTGTGCTCTTGCACAGTAATATTTTTTTCTCTTTACCATTTTTTTGCAAAGATTAGAAGTGCTTGGAATCAAGGCAATCACTGGTAGACCGTGTGTGATTTAAATACTTGACAAATTAAATATTACATTGGGCATCAGTGCACAATCTCACAGTCTGCTCAAGTGTGGTATAATGGGAATGCTGCTGGCCTAAAATGGAGCAGTCCTTTGTTAGTCTTGGCTATCTCACTAAACCATATTATTTGATCTTGGCCAAATAATTGTCTCCACATAATTTTCCCCTTTTCCGCCATCATCAGAAAACTTCAAAACAGATTCAAAATGTGAATTGAGCACAAAGAATATATTCTTAAGACAGACCTGCAAGTTTTTAAAATCTTGCATGGTTATAATTTTTAACATAAAGGCTTCAAGTGGGAGTTTAGAACCACTCCCCTGCCTGTTCAGGGCTTTATCACTGCATTCGGCCACATTTCTATGCATTTTAGCAACAGAGTTGAAGCCTGATCGGTATTTTAATCAGCACCACTGGTAATTGCAATACTGTAGCCATTGCTAGTAATCAATGAATACTGGTTATTAGTTGTCCTTGTATTTTATTTGGCCTAAGGGATTGCTTAAAAGAGTGCTCATATGTCCTTATTTGCAATCTATCTGTTCAATTCTGGATCCTGAGTTGAAATTATTTAAGATGAACTGAATTTAGACAGGTCGTATGATCAGCTGAATGTGATCTGATAAATGTATTTTCATTGCATTCATATCCTGAAAAGGGCACAAGATGATCTTGCAAATGCTGAGGCTGGCTGCACTAACTTGACATTGCACTCTCATAGCTAGCCATTATAGAAGACATCCACACTAGGCAATGGTGCAGAGCAGAGGGGTTAAAGGCAGAACAAGCAAGCAGATAGCACAAGTCTTATTGTCCCTCCCAATAAAGCTAGTTGTACACAGTGGCACAAGGATCCAGAGTTAGCTATTACTACATTTATCACTGTGGTAAGCAGGCTTAGCCAACAGCTTGAGGTGGTAGGATGGAGTAGTAGGTGCACGCACCACCCCTCATTACTTAAGTGATGAATAACTTGATAGGGTTTTTCGATCAGCATTTATCAACCTCAAACTGCTGTTACCTTGTAAAACTGCAATTTTCAGCTGATTCTGATTTAGGGTACACTGCACAGGTCTACTCTTATTTGGTCAATCATTCTGCAGTAGTTCAACTATGTAAATGTCCTCCATATGAGTCAAACTGTTACAGCACTTCATAGATATCAAATCCATAAGTGTGAGAAATTGGGTTACTGGTTGAGGGAGGTGAAACTCTACTCAAGCAGCAACCACAATCCTTGCAAGGGAGAGGCATAAGCAAACATCAAATTAGGCTATGCTCAACCGTCTGTTACTTTGGCACAGGGCAGCCAGGCTTATCTTAGAGGCAATGTGTAAAGTAGTTATGCTATATACACACACAAAGAGGTGGGAGGGAGTCCAAGGGAAAAGTTTTAATACCTGCAAGGGTCCGTTCCCCACACAATTGATCAGTACATAATATGGGACCTTCGGGTCTGAGCAGAGAAAATAAGAAAGGCATAGATCAACCATCTGGGAGCTTGGCACAGGTCAGTCAGGCTCATCTTAGAGGCAATGTGCAAAGTATTTATGCTGCACTTCAAACAGAAATAAAGTAAAAACACAACCCAAGAAAAATTCCACGCCGAATAAGAAAAATGTAAATTTTAATACATAAAACAATAACAAAATGACAAAAATCAACTGTCATTGGACAGTGGAACCAAATATATGCAATTTTAAAAGACTTCAGTAAGTATAGAGCTATAAAACACAAATCGCCAACTGTGGATATCTGGTCATGCTGGACCACCACAAAGTCACAAGTTTGGGCTGACCGTGCTAGAGCATGGGCAAGCTACAGGAACCCAGTTTGGCCTGCTGAGTAAGAGCACCTTAAAATCTAGTTACGGAGCATTGCGAGGTACTGCACTGAGGTAATGTGTTGATTGCGTAGAGCTATGAAACTGCAATGTGAGGTTCTGCATTGTTGTTCAGGCTGCCGTTGACGAGAGATTTGCGATGCGAGGGCCTGTGCATGCGAAGGTTCATGCAGTGGCGGTTCCAATTCCGGCTGCAAGGTCGATGTGGAGTGCTTGCACTGAGAAACCTTCCAGCAGAGTTGATATGTCTGTTCTGCTCAGGATTGTGATGTGCTTCATAGGAGATGTATTGGTTCTGCTGGATTCACAGATGGGCTTCCAGGGCAGCTTCAGGGCCACTTCCAAGGGTCCGGGACTGGGGTGGTACCATTTTCCAGGTTAGGACTCACAGAATGCAGAGCTCCTTTTCTTGGTTCAATGTTGTTATACCCTTCTGTACCTAAGGCTCTAGCCAAGAGGGTAGCAAACTAACCCTTCAAGTCACTTTGGGATCCTGGGTTCAACAGATGCAGGCCCAGTCCATCTCAACCTGTCAAAAGGACAGCAGGTCAGCACAGGAGGGTAGCAGTCCATCAACATGGCAGTCATTCCTTCCTGACAGAGTATCCACAGGTCTAGAAGTGTACTGACAATTTGTTGTATGGGGTCCAATTTGTCTGCCTGATTTTTTTTTGAAGTCGGAGAAGCTTCTATAGGCTTCTTTTTGAAGTCCCCAGACTTCATGCCTTCCCCTTCCTGGCTCCAAACTAAGCACATGGCATATGCAGCCCTTCGTGTGGTGGCAGGACACAGCCTATTCAAGTGTAAGTAGGACTGTGCCTAGCTCCGCCCTCCGATCCATGCAGTGATGGCCCATCCAGGTACACCTCAGCTCTCTGTTGCATGTGGCCATCTAGGAGGAATACACAAAGCTCAACTGTCATCTACACTCTGTCATGTAACACAGAGAAAGGCTGCAGGCACTAATTGGCTAAGGCAGGTATTATATTGGGGCTTTGCCTAAGAGGTTTTTAATGACGTCCAGCAGCCGGTGGTTTATTTATCTTGAGGATGTTCACGCCTCAAGGATGGTTTATTGGTGAAAACAATAAAGAGAATTACTGCAGAATTAATAATGTCCCAAAATAAACTGCACAAAAACAATGAAGGAAAAAGGTGCTTGGGCAAAAGAAGCAGCTAGGTGATTGTCCTTTAAGACAACTCAGGGAAGGTTGTGTCTCTCTCTCCTGTCTCTGTCCTTTTTTGGGCCTTTTCTTGATTTTTTCTCCTCTCTGGTTCTCTCTGGGGTCAGGCTGGCACCGTTGTCTCGTGATGAGGAAAAACAGACAAAGAAAATACAAGACACGGAATCAGTCTGATGGCTTGTCAGCCGCTGAAAGTGCCACCATCACCAAAACAAAAAAATAAAAATAAAGCATCACCAGGGTGAGGGCAAGGTGTGAGGTTGCGATCGATAGTCGGTGTCTTCCTCCACTCCCCCCCCCCTTTTCTTTCCCTGCTTCAGGCTTATCCGGTCTTCTTCTGACCTCCCCGCCCCGTGAGCCGTCCCCACATTTGCAGCCAGTGCACTTGCCTGGAGCTACGGCCCTCCTGGACCATAGCGGTGGGTATCGGGGCGTCCTCCTCCTCTCTGGGACGTCCGGATACTACAGCGTCTTTCCGCTCTGTTAATGGGCTTCCACCGCGGCCTCCTCCTTCTGCGCTGCCAGCCTCCTCCGCTGTCTTGTGTTCTGTTGGGCTTCTCGTCTCCTCCGCGCCTCCCTCTTCCGAGTCCTCCTCTCCTTTTGCGAACCCTGAGTCCGTCTTCTCTGCCCCTTTTCCATCGGCGTCTGACGTCATCGGGGAGCGTCGGTCGTCGACTAGACCGCCAACCGCCGCGTTGGGGAGAGAGGTGTCACGGTCCACGCCGGAGTTCCCGGTAAGCGTGGATTCCGTATTACAGCAGGAAAATTCCAACTTTCTAAAAGTGCCATTTTATAAGTTGTAATTTAAAATCCGACTTCACCATGAGAGAGGATTTTTCTTACACCACTAGCGATAGCAATTTTTCTGGCCGCGGCCCATGCAGGTAAGATTGGTGGGGAGGGAAGGCACTGGGTTGGGGGGGGGGAAATTCGCCAGACGAGCTTGAGGGAAAATTAAATAAATAATACATTTTCCCATCTGGGCGCCTGTCGAAAAAGGGCCAACCCCTCTTACCTGCACAAGCTGCATTCGTCAGTGTAAAGCAAATGCCCATTAGCGCATACTGGATGTAAAAGATGACGCTGTGTGCTCCATGTTAGATTTAATTTTTTTAAATATAGTTTTAAAAGTACCTTTATCCAAACTGCACATCTTACTCTGAGATCATGTGTAACTGTTTGCAGCAACATCATGTCTTATCTTCTCTGACCTTATCTTGCCTGACAATCATTGCAAAAGGCGGAAGTAAAAATCTATCCTGCATAACTGGCCATTCACGGACAAGAGAACAAGGAAGGCAGCTTCTTTGAAAAGAAAACTACCTGGTCATTTCGTTAGGAACAAAAAAAACTGCCTTACTTGACAGTTTATGATAAATATCTCTGAAAGATGCTTTTCTTCAGACGGAAAATCACTTTGATACTACTCAGTAGCACGGTGAAACAAAGATAAAGTATTCTTCAAAACATAAAAGGTGCAGCAGATTGTAGGTATTCGTCTACCTTTGGGATTGATTGTTGTTAAAAGGATACTAAAATGCAGAGCTCAATGCTGAGTGTCACCCCCGCAATCATCGCATGACCATAGTGATGAAAAGAAGTTGCTTTTCTCAAGAATTGACAGTAATGCTTCAGCCTCCCTTGTAAAGCTGAAGCAGGATATTCTCTACATTTTGAAATGTAGGGTGGACTGTTTCTGTACTTTAATCTGGAAACATGACTTTCAAACAGAAAATATGTTTTAAAATGGTATGAATTGATATGTTTCTACTTAAATGTATTTTAAAAATGTAAAATGTAAACCACACCAACTTCGGTAGTGTGTATGTGCTAAAACATCCAAGAGCATGCAACAATTGTGCAGTTATTCTCCAGCACAACCTTTGCTGAAGTGTAATAACTCCTACACTGTAGAATAAAAAATTAAGGCAATGCCCTTAAAATCACAGATAAAAAAAGGTTCAAGCAAAGATGGCACAACAACAGCTATAAATAACTGATCAGAATACATCGAACATCACCATCCCTACACACATGCTCTTCTATGTAAAGGCTTCGGCCCACAATCATCAACTAACTCATCTACTGATGAATTCAAAAAGGTGTTACATCTTCCACAGTTCCAGTACCTCCAAAGGTAATTCCACACATGTTAACTTAGGTATTTAGCCCACAAAGGGTCCTAGCATATATATTTATACTGGTGAATAATGTATGTTGTGTATGTTTTTGGCCCACTCTTGAAAAGTAACACAAGTGTTAATTTTTCTCTGTAAATGTGTTAGTACAAGCATCAGTGCTCTTTGAAGCACCATGCGCCTTTCACAATTTTACTTTTGTTCTACTTGTAGATGGGTCTTATGTCCAAAATAAAAAATAGAAATGGCAAAACCTAAGTTTACCTATGTAAAAATTCATAGGATTCTTGTGTCTCTGTTCATGATTCTTAGATTAAATGCCCACAGGCAACATATCACACCAGACAGCAGGTCCACTGTATCCTCAACATGGCCCAAAGTGCTTTCCGGATGATATCGTGGGTAGATATTTTATTTGATATCCATCATTGTTAGAGTGTTGGGTTTGACATGGCCTAAGCAGTGTTGCAGGCTGGGTTCCCTGTATCCTAATGCAAGCAAGAAAACTTGGTCCTCATTGAACTTTATTATTCAGAGCCACACCCCTTGACTTAAATACTAAGGGGCAGATTTATGAGCCCCTTGCGCCACTTTTGCGTCACTTTTAACATGGGAAAAGTGACGCAAAAGTGGCGCAAGGGGCTCATAAATCTGCCCCTAAGTAGTTTGGTGTTGTGTGTGAGATTTGGCGGAAGCTCCAAATATATTGCAGTGAATTTGTAGCTGCATTAAAACATGGTGTGTAGTAGAGGCATTTGGAGGAATAGAGTGATATTTGCATATACCAGGATTGCGTTTTCAAGTTTTTTTATTTTAGCGACTGAGTATGTATACATGAGAACAGGGCTAGGTTCATTCAGGATTGTCAGTCGTGCATGTCAAGAGTAAGCGTCGCTACCACAGTAGTTTATCTAAGTGTTTGATCAAGATGCAGGGACAGCTCAAGGGTAACCAAAGTTGCCATAATAGTGGATTTATGCAATCCATGCAGAGCAGAAAAGGTACACTTCATGGGGACACAACCATAATATGTCTATGGAGTTCAATTAGAAGCAGAGATGTATCAAACCACAGCAACCAAAAACAGCACTATAGTATGTATAAAAGACCGAACTGAAGCCTAAATAATGCAACCCAAGGTTTACCAGCGATACATTACAGTAGTGGATCTGTAAGGTCCACCTAGAATTGTTAATGGAACTAACCATATACTCACAAGGGACAACCACTGTAGTGAGCTGATTAGGTCAACCCAGGAACTGCGATAGCACAATCCAAGGATAAAACTAGACAGCCAACAGTCGAAGTATGAAACATCTGGACATGAGATGTTGATGCCATATCACAACATTCAAGTAATAAGTAATGTAGGTGATGCAGCGTAATAGCTGATCATGCTTTGCACAACATTAATCGAATCTTAACAATAAAAACACAAATATGCACTTTGCATAAGTCTAGAAAAACGACACTGAAACTGAGAAAAGTTGATGTACCAGCACCGTAAAGGTTTACTTCACTAGGTAGAAACAGTAGAATTAATCAAATAGTGAATTTAAGAGGTCTAATACCTGATTACCTTACGTTCTTAACAGAAATGTCATAACAATTAACGAAGAAACAGCATTTATATTGACTTCAACATCTACAATGGTGCAGTTCATGCATAAAATATATTATATGATTGGAACTTACAGTATAGGGAGGCAAGATGGTGGCCGTTTGGACGGCAGAGTGAGTTGACCGCTTACTCTCTCCTGCTAAGACCTATTCCTACCGCAATTCTGAACATCGATTTGTGAGGGGAAAAACTGGATTCATGAAGAAATAGATACCACTTACATCTTTTGCCAGCCCTGTGCCTGTGTGGATGATTTGGAGATCGTGGCTCTGGCTGCGGGGAGTCCCGCTCCCTTGTCGTCTAGTGTCCCGCAGTTTGTTTAGCCCGGCAATTGTTCCATCTTTTCCGGATACACTGACAGAGGATATTATAGCAATGCCGCCGAAGACAAGCAGCAAGGGCCTCAGGGGGTGCGGCATGCCAACCGGCTCGGACAACTCTGGAAAGACTACTCTGGTTGGTGCTGCTGGTGCCGCTGATGGAGGAAGCGGTGAAGCTGCAAATCGCCGATCCGTGGTTGAGTTATTGGGCTCCGGTGAGAAGCTAAAGCTGGGCAAGAACGGAACCGCTATTCGCGGTAAGCAAACGGTGCCGGCGCTGTTTAAGGCACAGTCTGTAATAAGCAAAACTGTTGGTAATGCGGCTGGTGGTGCCGGCTCATCTCCCTCAGGAAGAATAAATGACTCCGCTCTCTTGGTGCGAGAGGAAACGGCGGCGCAGGCAGCCCTGATTCAGGATGTCAGTATTGGTGGGGAGGCAGATGCTGTTGGAGGGATCCCGACTCGGGGGGGCAGTCGGAGGCAATCAGACTCCCTGACGCAAGTGGTGAGTCTGGTGGCATTATGGAGTCTCTCCCCTCGGCAACAATAGTTTGCACAACTCTTACACAGCAATCCCAATGTATTATGGGAAATGGAGTCCCCTCACGCGATGGCAAGGAAACTGGGGGTTTGGACATAGTTCATCAAACTAATATAGCCACCCAGAGAGAAGTTAAAGAATCTACCGGTAGGGAGGAGGATGCTGTTGATAAATTATTTTCTCTATCGGATCACTCTAATTCCTCTGAAGTCGATAGCCGTGATAAAGATTGGGCTTGTGAAGAGAGTGACACAAGCAGTTTACATTGGGAAGAAGTGAACAATAGATCTTTGCATAATCCTGGGACAGTAAAGAAACTGAGAGATCTTACCGCCTTTCCTTCATCGACGAGGGGGCCACCGGTATCATGACTTGGGATTATTCCTACTCATCAGATCTGGAGAGGAAAGAGAATAAAGGAAATGGAGAAATATCTGTAGAACCTGGCATTAAGCCTAATTGCTCTGAAGAAATTACACTCTCCACAATTTACCAAGTGATTATGGCCCCCCAGGAGGAAACAAGGCCGAGAGTTCTCGGACACAAGGTGCCAGTAGAAAATTGCAAAACTCCATTCGTAGGATTGCTAAGACATGCTCAGACTTCGCAACAAGAATTGGAGAGGCAGAAGCCAGGATTTCCCAACTGGAAGATGAGCTGGCCACACAGAAGAATAAGACTGAATCAATGCAATCTATAAAAGATGATACCTTGTTAAAACTGGCCGATCTTGAAAATCGGGCTAGGAGAAGTAACATGTGAATTTTGGGCATTCCAGAGGGTAAAGAAGGGTCGGGTACCCGCCAGTTCGTGATTGAGCTTTTTGAAGAGGCCTTCCCAGATCTGCAGCAATGGGACTGGAAGACTCAAATCCAAAGGGCCCATTGCTTTCCTTTCAATCAACGCAGAGCAGGGGGGCAATCTGATAATCGCCCACGCACTATTTTGATTTCTCTCAACAACTTTTTGGCCAGGGAACCCTTATATGATCTTGCAAGGCCATTTCGGAAAAGGGCCGGGAAGGGATGCGATTTCTTTATGTGCCCTGATCTTTGTCAAAAGACAGTTGAAAAGCGCTGGCTTCTCTTCCAATTAATTCTGGAATTGCAGGCAAAGGGGGCTCAGGTCTTTCTCCTTAATCCGGCGAAACTGAAGGTGGTCTCTCAGGGCCAAATGCAGAATTTTCAATCAGAAATTCAGGCTAAAGAATTTTTATTGTCATTGAAACCATCTTAAAATCTTTTTGTCAGAATGCCATGTCTTTTCTTCTGCTGTTCAGTTGAAAACTGCTCTTTTCGAGCCTTGAACTTCAAGGACTTCAAGATTTTCTCTGACTGTTAGTGATTTTCCACTGGGCTCTTTTTCCTGGAGAATCTCTGTTTCCCCTCTTCCTGTTTTCTTTGCTATTTTATTCTTTCTTTTCCCTTTTTTTGGATGTTCTTAATTGCTTTATCACTTATGCTGTATATGGTTAAAGGTCTAGCAGTGTGGAGGGGTGGGCGTGCAAGCTCAGCATCACCAGGGACTGTTGGCCACCATGCCCCAGGTGGCGAGGGGTAGGAGGGGGGTTGGGGTTAGAGGGGGAGGGTTCTATTAGGGGGGCTTCAGGGTGAGGGGGCACACAATTATTCTCTTGTATGTGTAGTTATGGCAAACATTGCAAGTTTGGCAATAATCAACGCCTAGATAAGCTTTCTTTTTTTGTAATTCCTTTAAGAAAATGTGTGGGAAAGCATCTGTGCTACTATGCGCTGTTAGCAGAAACTTTTAGGTATGAATGATAGGAACAATTATATCCAAGTTTGCTCTTTAAATTGCTGTGGCCTTAATGATAGGAAAAAGAGAGGTATACTAGCGAAATCTATTCGATACATGCGGATCGATGTATTATGTCTTCAGGAAGCTCATATCTCCTGGAATAATCGAGGCTGGTTAAAGGATCTGGGTCTTGATCTCCTCGCATGCACCCAACCAGCTACTAATACCCGTGGAGTAGCCATAATGGCAAGGTATGGCATATTAATGAGCAAGCGTGTTAAGGAAGACAACCTAGGTAGATGGGCAATTCTAGAAGCAATTATTAGTGGTACATAATACACTATTTGCTCTCTTTATGGTTCAAATTTGGATGATCCTACTAGCCTAGGTTTTCTGAATATTGAACTCGCTTTATGGCCCTCTCCGATTGTTCTTTGCAGGGATCTTAATATCCACCTGAATGGCAGCTTCAATCTTCACAGTAATGATCCTTACTTGGGCTGGGAGGGTAAGACTTATAAGGCTCTACAGGGGCTCTGTCAGGAACATGGTCTGGTTGATATCTGGCAAAGACAGCGACAGGCAAAAATTTGGACGATTAGATAATTTTTTTGCTTCTAATTTAATAACAGAAAGGATTAACTGTGAGCTCTTCCCTAGATTAATATCGGATCACAATCCGTTAGTAATTCAACTCCCAGCTAGTAGCTCAATACAAACTGTGGCAACCTGGACATTCAACAGAAAGCTATTACTATAGCAGGAATATTGCATATATATGGCTAAGTGGATTGTTGAGTTTTTTGGTAGGAATAAGGGCACTGCATCTGAGTTAATAGTCTGGGATGCCTTTAAGGCAGCGGTGAGGGGCGAGACTCACAGTTTCTCTTTACATCGACAGAGGATAATAAAAGAGAAGATCAATGACTGGGTGAATCAGCTTCGGGAAGCTGAGAAAGAGCTCATCTGGGTAATTGGAGATATACAGAAAAGAGAGGAATGTCAATGGCAGATTGCAGTTGTAAGAACCAAGGTACACCAACATTATGGGGAGGAACTAGCTATCAAATTTACTCAGCATCGTGTTGACATATACGAATTTGGTGAAAATACTGGCAGATTGTTGGCTAAATGCTTACAACAAATGGGAGTTTCTAATAGAATCTGCTGAATAAAAGATCAAAGGGGACAGACTCAGGATCTGCCAGCAAGGGTCCTGGAGGTTTTTCAGGAATTTTACCAGGGGCTCTCTTCCATTGAGAAGGATGCTCCAGCAATGTTGGGGCGGATTTTCTCCACGACTATGTAACCTCTCAGGTTACTCCGGAACAGAGAGATATGCTTTCCACACCGATCTCTGTGGAGGAGATCGAATCTGCTATAACTTCATTGGCGACTGGCAAGGCTGCAGGTCCCGACTCATTACCTCTGGAATTTTTTCGCACATTTAGACAAACTCTATATGGCGAGCTTAAATCTTTATTTCTACAAGCTCAGAAGGGTCAGACTCCCGACTCATGGCACAAAAATTTTATTGTAGACTTCAAAAAAAAGGATAAGCCAGAACTTAGTCCCTCATCCTACCGACCTATTGCTTTAATATGTGCTGGCAGCAAGATTTATTCCAAAATAATTGCATTAAGGCTCAGAAAGGATATCGCTCCCCTGGTGTCCATCCGCCAACATGGATTCATCCCAGGTCGTGATACATCAGACCATGTTAGGCGGGCAATAGCCTTGTTTGATTGGGCCCAGGCCTCAAAGTCACCCCTGGGGATGATCCTGTTGGAAACAGAGAAGGCGTTTGACAGGGTCTCCTGGGGGGTTTTCTGGCTGATGTTGAAGACCAAAGGGCTCCTGCAGGAATTTATCGCAGCTATACAGGCTTTGTATGTTTCTCCTGAGGCCCGCGTTCGGATCTCTGGACAAGAATCCAATTAATTCCCTATCAGTAAAGGAACCCGCCAAGGGAGCCCCTGCTCTCCCTATTATTTTCAATATATTTTGACCTCTTTCTTAGCAAACTAGACGCCAATTCACAGATCTAGAGCGGCTACGGTTAATGGCCTTGTGTATAAAACACTAGCCTATGCTGATGACATTGCCATTTTTACGACCAATATAAGATCTGCTATTCCTGTAGTGTATGATTTTGCGAAACAGTTTGGTTCTGTTTCCGGTTATAGGTTAAACGCCGACAAAACCCAGGTCATACACTCTGACTTCTCAATACCGGAAGATATTCCAACTGTATCGGCAGCAACGTATTTGGGTGTGAAGATCACAGCCGCTGTCGAACAGATACCAGAGATGAACTTACTGCTGATTGTAAAACATACTGATCAGATACTCGCAAGACTAGATCACATGCATATTTCATTGCATGGATGGTGAAATGTTATTAAAATGCTGATTTTCCCTAAATTTTTATATTTGTTTCGGACAATACCCCTTGAATTCCCGGCTTCTTGTATTTCTAGAGCAGAAAGAGTATGTACTAGATTCTTATGGGGATATCATAAAGCTAGAAGGGCAGCTAAATGGGTAATTCTTCCAAGACTCAGGCTGGGGAGTACATTCTTTAACGCTATATCATTGGGCAGCACTACTACAACAAATAGGGATACTGCTGGTCGGGGCTAAGGCAGTAGTCCCAGAACCGGTCAGACCTACCATTTATGAAGTCCTACTTGGGGAATATGCTTGATATTGCCTACCAAAGTTATTGAACCAAGCTATTACAAGAAAACAAAATTTAAAATCATTCAATCTGCTTACGCGATCTAGAAAAAAATGCAGCATCGGCTTGGTATTTAGAATATAAATGATCATACCCCTCTGTTCTCATATGGGCTTTTACCGCCAATCTTTCAAGACCAGATAACTACTAGCTGGGGGGTTCTTGGAATTAATGTCTTGGGGGATTTCTTTTATGACGGTGAAATCACCTCGGTCTCTAAACTACAACAAAAATGTGGGCTCCCCATGAAACACTTCTTTACGTTTTTACAGATTAGAATTTTTTGGGTTAAAACTTTGACACAGGGGAGGGCCAAGTTTGGGAAAATACCCCTGGTGAGTACTATAGCGACTAGGCCCCGGATTGGGAAAATTTATCAAATGCTGCTATCTGCTCTTCCTGATGATTTGGCTATCCAGGACGATAGATGGGACAGGAAATTTGGACAGGAGGGCACCGATCTGGAAGCATCTCTGGAATTGGCAAATCTGATTTTAATAACTGGCAGTTTGAGGGCTCAACATTATATATCTGCCTTTAATTTGTATTACACCCCGGGAAAAATCTTTGGGTCACGTGGGAATTCATATAGCAGGTGTGGGGCACTGGCTGCTGACACGATCCATATGTTCTTCGCTTGCCCTAAGCTTGTTAAATATCTACAAGATATTGAACTATTCTTGGCCCAGACCCTTGGCAAGGTGAACCCAATAACATCTGGTCTAGTGATCCTGGGGATAGATCGGACTCAGAACATGGCGGGGTGGACCAGATCGGAAATAGGCCTAGTTTTTATTGCAATGCCCATTTTGAGAGCAGGTATCACATCTCAATGGTTTAGCCCCGATCCCCCTATGTTTATAAACTGGAGGGCTAGGTTACTTGCTATATATAGTATAGAATCAGCGGTATACAGGTTAAAAGGTCGTAGGAGACATGAAATGGGCAAGAAATTATGGGTGCCAGTAACCAGCTGGATAGGTTGAATAATGTTTTCTTTCGTCATATCTGCCATTACGTATTTTGATCCTGTTTAGTTAATAGGAAATGTCATCTTTTATAGTTTCTGTTTTTCCTCTAGCATTGATTTGCCAATTAATGACTCTGATGTACGCTGTGCCATAACTATTGTCATTGATAATGCATAAATAAAAAAAAAAACTTAAAAAAGGAACTTACAGTATAAGTGCCTAACATTATATATATCATTTATTCATAGAAACAATTTTATTTTTATGATTTTTAGAAACAGTTAACATGTTGCTACTATTTGATATTGTGGTAGTAGGCCACTATTAGAGTTGACTATTTTTGTGTAGTAATCACAGACAATAATACCAAATTCTTATAAATGCCATGTTTGATTTATTTCGTTATGCTTGTACTTAATTAAGAGTTTATTTTACTAAATTATAAATGTTACCTTTAAAAAGCATTTGAATTGATTTTCCTTTTGGGCTGAATTATTTCGTAGCCTTGTGCAATGGACTTTGATATGTCTCTTCAAATGTTGCTTTATTTGTTCTTGTTCATGCAACATTATTTAAGCAACAAGAGATTTTCGTTCACCACCTCCTTGTGTATGAATGGTTGAAATGTGACCTTTGGACTATATCCATAGAGAGCAAAAAAGTTAATAAGCTCTTTGTCAACTTACCTGTGAGGACGAAATGGACAGTCGATTATCATGATGAACATGAGAAAATATGCTAGAGTCTCAATTTGCACCTGGAGATCAGAAGAATGCTCACATGATGATCAGACCATCATGGAGTGACTAATGATGTCACTGTGGACAATATGGAACTGTAATAAGAAACTTTACTAGAAGGAGAGAGCACAAGCTATTTTTAACCTGGCTAACTCCTTCCCACTGTCCTTGCCTCCTGCCTGCCTGCCAAACTTTCTCTATGCTCCTTGCCTTTTTGCCCTTGTTAAATGATTTGGAGCAGTTTGATGAGAGACCAGACTTTAACTTTCCTGACTTATGCTCCATTCCCGTTGCCCATGCCTATGGACTATTTCCCCTAGTGGACTTTAGTTTGATCCCCTTGCCACGCTATGGGAGCTTTTGTGAACCATCCTCCTTCCTTTGTTGGTGGTAGAAATCTCTGACAACTAGGAACCGTCCTCGTATGGATTTCTGTATTTAGCTATAGGTTTACTTTGACTAGATGTGTGTGATTTTATATTTCATACTATAAGACTCATGACTGAACTGTTCAAAAATGTTACTTATATGTATTGACTTTGGATCTTTAATACAATAATCAAATTACCTAAATTTGTCTGAGTCTTTTATTTGTGTCTAAATGTTCATTCCATAGAAACTGTGCTTACAATGATCCGATTTTAAATGCCTAATAGAGATAGTCATATATTATTTACAGAACATCGGGTTCTTTTGCTCTTGTTCTGTGTAGCCAGAGCAGAGCTCTTGGTTTGTATGATTCTTGTCAAACTCAACTTCTTTATGAGGTTGTGTCTTCTAATTGTAATGCTCTATTTTTACAGCATGGGTCTAAGAGTAATATATTTGAACCTGAACCAGTTTGTGAGTTGGCTATGGATTAATGGTCCTCATTGGATAGCCGACCATGGGACATCCTGATTTCTTACCCCTCACTATGACAAAGATCCATTGGAGGACCATTGCCTCTGAGTTGAAGTATTGAATCTGAGTAACAATTATACCCTTGAAGGCCCACTGTGATTACACTTTGTATACAGCTGTGTGGGACCAACAACATCGCTACTAGTTCAATTAGGGTTTTTTAAAGATGAAAAATGTTTCCTTCACCCAGAACTCTCATAGCGATAGTCAAGGTTCATTTGATTCTGTATTTTCCAGTACTCCTCTCTTTGTTTTTAACCCACTCTTTTTATTTTGTTCCTTCTTGTAGGAGAGTTCTAAGGTGGCTTTGGTTAAGACAATTTTCCATTCTCTGTGGCTTATCCTCAGGACAGGTACAGTGATACATTATGTGCACTGCTCTCCCCTTCCAGTGAATATCAAGATGTTTCTAGGGGTATTTCCAGCACAGATCTTGAAACAAAAAAACAGGAGTCATCAATACTAAATCCTATTTCAATGCTCTCCCATTTTGCATATTCTTGCCTGGGACAAAGAAAGTGTAAACATCTTAAGACTTAAACCCTGTTCCAAGCATGAACACGGAAACAGTGTGTATGAACCTTAAATGGAACACCGCCTCTTCCCAGTGAGAGTCACTATTTGTGGAAGGCTTGACTTGACTCCTCCCTTTAGTTTGATGGAAACGTATTTGGCCCCATACCTGTAGAAGGGGCCAAACTGCAGGAAGCTTTTTCATGTTGGGAATATCATGATGGTGATCAGGACTCCGATTCTTCCTCTCCAAGCCCCAGCAACATAACAATTAGGTGACTCAGACACCAGATGGGCTGGAAGAGTCTGCTTTGGGATCATTCTTGATGATACATCTTCCCAAGTACCAAACTTCCCTTGCACCAAATCCTTTCACTATGGTAACCACTTCTCTTTCTGTTACGGTTCATCCTACCTCACTCAATCAACACCAGTAATTTAGTTTTTCCTGGCAGACAGTGTGACACAGTAGACTAAGACTTGAATTCCTATAAAGCATGAGAAAACCAGTGTGTATTATTAGGGCTTGCACCTTAGATACACAGCTCTCGCAGCTTAACTGCTCATAGTACTTCATAAAACTTTGACGGGTAAATGTATAAATGTGAAAATATTGAAGAGGTAGTCGCATGCAGAAATGTAGATCAAGTGATCAGGTAAACACTCAAGACCTGAACAAACATTTCTGAAATTTTAATAACAAATACACTTAATTCTTGATTTCACAGAGGTTGCTTTGGAAAGCATTCTACAATTGTATGGGTAACAGAAAAAAGGCTTTCTTCTTAATCTTTGAATGTGCCATTAAGAAATTGCCCACATCTGTCATTATTGCACTAGCTCTGTGTACAATATCCTATGGAAGTGAATTTGTTTTCCGCCTTCCACCATTACCACCAATGATCACATATATTAGAGGGCCAGTGGTAGGGGAAGTAAAAGGGTAATGGGACACAATGTAAAGTCCTTTTTGCTCTGCTTTTCTCTTTGTCTCATCACTTCTGGGTTAAAGAGGTCTACAGGTTGTAGAGGATCCCCACAAGACAATGTTCTCATTGGAACACTGAACATAACTATAACAGTTAAATGATATACCTTAGTAATATCTCTGAAAAAGCAACTTTATATCCTTTGAAAGGTAGCTGGGAATTCTGAAAGCTTCACACAAAGAATCATAAATGTCTTGCTAAATACATATACACTATGTTCTGGCTAAATACTTCAAGCTGGCTCCCTAGACGTTCTTTTGTGAAAGAGGAGTATAGTTTGACTACCACAGAAATGAAACATTGGGAGCACCACTCTCCTCTTAGCAATATATGTATGGGAAGAAGCACCACTGTAGTACATTATAAGGATATTGTGAGTTACTGAGGTGTTCCGTGACCATACAGGGGAATGAGACCGTAGGCTGAGTTGCCTTATAAGGTCAGGAAACTCTGATATTACCTAGTCCCTATCAGCTCTACTACAAGATCTATAGAAGGACCTAATGTCTATGTGGGCCCAAACCTTGTATTTAGGGAAATAGTTAACTGATCATAGGTAATAAAATTACACCGCTTGCACTAGATCGGTTTCTGGTAGTGGCATTGGGTGGGTAGATTTAGACTGAATTATATTAGGTAAATTGAGACGGATTTTAGGGACAGACGTTTCTTTTATGTTTTATGTTGTGGTCTGTCGTTGACCTTAATGGGAGTAACAGGTCTGCCGTTGGCCTAAGATCCCGGGATAAGACCCCGGGCAGTCTTAGTGTGACATACACTAAGTAAATGTGCGTTGTCTGCTGTTGATGCAGTATTGAGCAACAGCCGTATTGTCAGTACTTGCACAGGGAATCTTGAGAGAGTGAAGAATAGTGGGAGCTTATTTGGGTCCCTTCAGAAAGTGCATCTGGCGAAGTCCTGAGAGTTTTTCACTGAAAGAGGGAAAAATCACGCTGGTCGAGGTTTTGCTGGAGTAAAGAGAATTCTTAGAGTATATGATTATATTGCTTTCCTTTTAGTGGAGCAGATAAGCAGGTTTTAAGTAGTTTTGTCTTTGTAAAGACTTTGGAAACACGCTGATGTTGTTTTTTAAAGGGAGGGTCAGTTGCAGGAGTTAAATTGATGTTGTCACCAAGTGCCACGCTGGTATCGGTCAGTTAGGTTAGTGTAATCGTCACAGAGTGCCGTGCTGGTATTGGTTGGTTGGTGTGAGTCGCGCTGAGTTTGGACAGGATAGCATGATTAGTTTTAATTGGTAGCAGAGAATCATAACACAGAAGGAGTAATGTTAACCCCTTCAGTGCCCATGACGAGATGGTCTCGTCATGGGCCGCGGTTGCGCTGTGCCCATGACGAGACCATCTCGTCATGAACCCCGCCCGCTAATGAAACGCCCGGCACAGGGCGTGGAAAGGGCGGGGCACTGAAGAGGTTAAGATTTATACTTACATAGTTTGGTAATAGCGTAGAGAATTGTGAAGTTATTAAAGATGTTGAAGACTTTATTTAGTAAAGATGAGCCAATACCTATTAGGGAAGGAATTCCTGTAGCTCCTGAAGGAACGCCTGCTTCATTTATGTCATTAGAAAGGGGTTATCATACATGTACGTGGTTAGAGAATTGGATGAAATATACAGTGAAAGATGGTGATTTAGCATATCAAGAATATGGTACTTTTAATCCTAGATTTCTAAAGAATTTAGAGAGACAAATGAATAATTTAAGACCTAATCCTAGACCTATGCAGTATGAGGCTCTTGAGGAATGAGAACATGAGTCATACAAGAGAGAAAGAGATAAATATCAGACCAGATATACTCAGAAGCAAAATGGGATGCTCAAAAGAAATTGTGGAGAAGAGACATAGCTGAAGGAACAAGGATGTTTCCAGCTATGGTGGCCGAGACTAGAGAATCAGAAAATTTTAAGGAGAAGAGGAAGAATGTTGAGGAACATAGGTCCAGAAATACTGAGTATACTAAAGAAGCTGATAACATAGATGATGAATTCTTGAATTAATTATTAATGACTAGACCTCCTCCTTATCAAGAAGAACAAAATAGGGTAGAGACAAGAGCTTTACCAAATGTTCCGTTCAAATAGGTGTGCCTCAAGAGAAAAAGTCAGCGAGTATGAGTCAGTCAAAATATGTGAGAAGATTTGTCTAGAATCCAGATGTTTGGTCAGTTGCAGTGAGTATTGGTCCGATTGTTCCATTCTACAATAATGGATAAGGAGTTTTTCGAGTACATACTTTGACAGTGCCAGATAGAAATATGAATGGAATTCACACAGTGTACAGGAGTGAGACTGATCAAGGATTAATTGAAAATACTGAGACAAATGTGAATGTAGGGTCAGGCAAATCAGAACAATTGGTTAATATTTCAGAAAGGTTTTGCTGAAACTCCAAAGTGAAGTATAAATATAGACCCAAAGAGATTATTACCTATTGATGGAAAAATGCAGCCTACAGCAGGATCAAGAAGTGGAGCGAGGGAAAATATTCAGAAATCATTGGGCCCTTCACCTGAAGAGTTAGATGAGCGGATAAAAGAAATAGTGTCTGGTTGTAGTTGTCAGATCTGTGTACTCCTCGGGGTCAGGTTGAGGCAATAAGGGGTCCACCCCTTGTGTCAGACTTGCCTTACTATAAAGACGATTCCCTCAGAAGCAGATGACCTTGCCCCAAATCCTACCTGCCGAAGCCTGCAACAGGTGATAACAACTGTCACAAACTTCAGCTCGGGGGAAAGGGGAAGTGGAAGACAAAACAAGAGAGACTGCCTCCTGACTCTGGTTGCTCTCCTAACTTCAAGTCTCGGAAGGGGAGTCACCTGCAAAAGAAACACAAACATAAACTTGCCCAAAGTCCTTATTTGCTACACTTGCTCTCTCTCTCTCTCTCATATGCGCCTATTTACCTGTGTCACTTCTGGGGCTAGCTCCTCTCTATAATGTTTTGTCAAATTGTGAATAAATCTGATTAACTGGAAGAACCCTTGTTTTACGACTTGAATATTATTCTTATCTTTCGAAAGTCTTTCTTTTATATATACATATATATTTTATCAAGCCTTGGTTCTTCCAAGAGAAAAAATTAAGTTCTTCACAAACTCCAAAAGTTCCAATTGTCTCTTTGGTTCTTTGACTGTTCTGTCCTTTCTTACTAAATAGTCTTGGTCTCATATAGTGTAAGGTTAAACAATTATCTCCTTACTGAATTCTTCTTGACTGGAAACACGATCTTTTTAAACCACATGAACACGCTTACTTGAAATTCTGAGCTCTTCTCTTCACAGAAGCTGCTCCCTTGAAATTTTCTTCTTCACCAATTCTCTCCAACTTGCACTCCGGTACTCTGAACTGGGACAGCTGCTCTTGCTTCTCGAAATAATATTCTGCTAAAGGAATTGTAGAAAGCTTTTTATACACTGATATTGTCAGTAAACAACAATTATAGCCTTTTCTACTTCCCTACTGAAGTCTGATTGTTGCGTAAAATAACTCTCTCTGAGTAACTCTGAGCTGACACGAAGCGCTGAGGTAAACGCTCCTGTCAGGGATTTCACGTCCGTTAAAGTGCGCCGCGCGATCTTCGCGCATGCGCGTTAGCCCCTCAGAAGTGTCTCAGAGAAGCGCAACTAGACCGCGCACCACTACAGGAAGTGGGCACGGTCGAGTATCGATTCCCAGCAAGGGAATGCTTCAGTTCACAAATCACAGCGCGCAGGAAGGATCTCCAGCCAGGACTTAACCTTCTCCAACATGGATACTTGCCTGCAGGTATTTTAACAGAGGTATGCCCTTTCTTGTTATTACAATTCCTTGCATAAACGAAAGAGTTCCTGACACCTTGACATCCCCACACTCCAATAAATATTACAGAGTAGTAAGGGCGCTCAAGTGAGGGAAAGGAAAGGAAGGGAACAGCAGGGAGGAGAACCTGTAACACAAAGAGACACGGAGTAATTACACATTCCCAATTGCTACTCTCAATAGGTCTCACTAAATGGGCATAGTTACCTTATCCACCGAATACTATATCACGCCTGTATAGCCTAATGAGCACAACCAGTCTCCATGGGTGGATAAGTCTACAAAAACAGAACACAGTTATACAAGATCACACACATACCCAAACCATACTTCTACTGGAGGTTTTAAACCATGTTTTAAACCATGTGCCTAGCACACCCAGACCCTGATTCCCATAAGCTCACCCTAACGAGAAAAAAATAGCAACAAAAATCAGTAACCAAAATGGTGTCTTCGTTTGTGGAAGTCCAATCGAACACCCAGTATCCACAACACAATCTTGCCTCCAGTTATAATCAAGCAGAGATTCTGTTCCCAAAATTAATATCTTACAAAGTCTTAAATCCAGATATAATGAGATGTGCTTCCTATCATAGTCAAGGAAAAGAAAGATTCTATTCACACTGAAAGCCTCGCGGTTCACTCACCATACTCTCGAACTTTGTTAATGCCCCAGAAAAACACAGTAAGCTCCTAGGTTCTTTTCACAGTAGAGAAACTCCATGCTGCAATTTCCGAATGCGCTCGCTGGGGGTGGCTGCCACGGTTCCTTCACCGCTTCCTCTGCATCCAACGGCTTCGCACTGAATACCAGCACAAGTGTTCCTTGGCGCTCATGGTCTTAGCACTACGGTTACTTCACCACTTCCGCTTTCCTCACCTCCATTCTCCGCATTGCTTCTTTCCTGGATTCCGTAGAGAAGCTTCACCATGCGAGTCCTTTAAAAAATAGCGGCTCCGACGTCCGGTCGAGCCGAAAACGAACCAGGTTCAAGTTTCAGTATTATGCATGCTTGCTGAAAGTGCATCGTGTCTCTTTGTAGACGCAGGCTACGCCCCTCATGCCTCTGGGAAAATAAGTCTTTTTAATAGGCAGGCGCGATAACCAAGGCAAAACCTGACAGTAATGTTCAGAATATTAATTCAAGTATTGATGTGAGTAAATTAAAGGCGGATTTGGAAGAAATTATTTCAGGTACGAGTAGTCCAGAGAGATTAATAAAATATCAGGACGAAAAGTTGCTTTTTATGTGTAAGAATATTAGAAGGAGAGCAAGAAACCGTCATGAAAAATTTGCAGAAATTGCACAAACATCTGGAGTTGACATAGAGAAGTCTAAAGCTCTACGAAAAACATATAGATTATATTTCAGTGATAGAGATTTGGAGAGTTTGAATGTTTCAGGTTAGCAGTTGCAGATTAAGGAATTAACAAGCACATTGAAACGATGGGGTGAATTAGATCGATGGAAAGAAAGATGGGCTAAAAAGAAAGAAACTACAACAGAGACTTCAGTGGTTCTACATTTGTATCCTGTGAGAGAGTCAGAAGCAGAAACAGCTGATGCTACAGTATATCTGATGAGAGAAGTACCAGGAGGTGGATTTGTCCATGTTCCTTGGTCGAGGCAGGATATCTGTATTGTCATTTTACTAATGATTTCCCAAGATTGAGAGAAAACCAGTGTAGTGGACCAGACAGGTAGAGAGGTTTGTGAAAGTTTCGAAGGTTCTATAAAAGGATTTGGATGACTTGTTTGATATTGTGGTTCCAGCTGATTTGTGGGTTGAATGTTAAATTGCTGTAGAATGGCCGAAAGAAGAATATCCAAAAGATCCAAAAACAGGAGCACCTTCCGTAGAAGTGATGAAAAAATATAATCAGGTTATTACCTATTTGAAGGGGAAAATGTTGCCAAAAGAAACAGATTGGGTGAGAATAGGCAGGAAGATTAGTGCTATGATTCAGCAGCATTTGATTTGTTGGCAAAGTAAGACTATTGATGAGATTCTTCAGTATGCAAAATATTGTAGTGATGACATTGAAACGAGACATAAAAAGTTAAAGGAGAAATTGATGTTGGTTCAGATGAAAGCAGTGAAAAAAGGAGGATTTATAAATACAGATTTTACAGAAGTTTATCAAGGTAATGGTCAGACGACTACTGGTATGGGAGGTGTAGTGCCAAATGGAAACACTGTGACAAATCTGATACCCAATCCACAAGAAAGAGGTAGAGGTAATAGAGATGATTTGAAGAAGAAATTTCCTTGTCACACATGCAGAAAATTGGGGCATTGGATGCGCGAGTGTAGGTGTTTGGTAAACACAGGTGATACAGGTGTAAATGCTGTGAATCAACAGAATCAGAATCAGTGTCAGAATAAAAAAATATCAAGTGGTAGAGGACAGAGTTTGCAAATACCTCAAGCTCCTATGCAACATCAAAATGTGAATGGTTGAATGCAGAAGTACAATGCGAATATGGGTTTTCCATACAAATGATCAAGTGACTTCAAATGTACAGGTGTCTTCACAAGATTTTATGCAGTGGGAGGGAAATGATTCAGATACACCTCAATGACAGTGCCTGAGAGGGGAGGAGGAGTGCATGCTTGGTGCATCCTTAGAGGTAGACGGAAATTCAATTACGTTCCTTGTAGATACTGGTGCTACCTCTTCCACTGTACGAACTGGGGAAATTCCCAACCGACCCCTCTCTGGAGAAAGTATCCAAGTTATAGGAGTTTCGAACAAATTGATCAAGACCCCAGTAACAAAACCAATGAAAGTACAAATTGGGGGTTTCCAAAATTTGCATTGATTCATGGTGTGTGCCACAAGTCCAGTTAATTTGTTAGGTAGGTCTTTATTATATAGGATGAATTGCTCAATCTATTGTACGCCATATGGAATAGCATTCCATACAAACGATGTGGCCTTAATAACATGGCAAGGCAGGGTACAGAAGTGAATTATATATATCCTTTATTTACAGCAAATGATTTACCTGTTGAATTGAGAGATACAGTGTTGTCTGATGTGTGAGATTCTTCAGGGAAAGATATTTGATTAATGAAAGGCATTGCTCCTATTGAGATTATGCTTAAACCAAATGCAAACTTTCCAAGAACACTGGCTTACAAAATGAGTCCTGAAACAATTGCAGGAGTAAGACCTGTGATCGAAATGCTGATTGAACGAGGTATCCTCAAAGAGATTCTAGGGAGTGCATATAATTCACCTACTCTGGGACTACGCAAACCTAATGGAAAATATAGGATTTACATGATTTGCACAAAATTAATCAGATAGTAATACCTTGTTGTCCAATAGTACCGAATCCAGCTGTGATTCTTTATAAAATTCCTAGTGAAGCAGCATTCTTCTTGATACCTTTGCTACCGGATAGGCTATATTTGTTTGCATTCCAGTTCGGGAACGGTGTATTGGCATGGTGCCAAGTTTCTCAAGGGCATACCATACAGAGAGCCCCTCAATCTTCAATCAGGTATTGAAGAAATGTTTGGAATCCTTAGTAATGCCTAATAATTGGGTACTTGTCCAATATTTAAATAATTTATTGGTCGTGTCAAAAACAAAAGAGGCTTGTGTGACAGATACAATTGCACTACTGAATCATTTGGTGGTAGGTGGGCATAAAGTGTCACCAGCAAAATTACAATTTTGTGAGAAAGTAGTTCTTTACTTGGGTCACAAAATTGAGAAAGGAATCAGGAAAGTGTCTCAGGATCGGATCAATGATATTATGCAAATGAATCAACCAAAAACACAAAAAGAAGTTTGAATGTTTTTGGGAAGGTTTGGATATTGCAGAGAGTGGATCATTGTTTTTTTACTGATAGCCAAGACATTACAGAGATTGACACACAAAGATGTGTCAGATCGTATACATCTTGATGATAAATGCCTGAAAGCATTTCTTGAGTTGCGAGACAGTTTGTGTCGAGCACCCGCATTGGGTATGCCAGATTTCAATAGGGATTTTGCAATATTGTACAAAGAACGCAACATATGTGCACTTTCAGTTCTAATGCAAATGCCTGGAACACCACTTCATCCAGTGGCATATTTTTCAGCTACCCTTAATCCCGTGGTTGCACGTTACCAGGTTGTTTGAAAGCAGTTGCTGCTACTTGTATGAATTTGGAACAGAGTGAAATGATTGTGATGGGACATCCATTGAGGGTGTATGTGCCACATTCAATTGAGATTTTGTTAACACAAACTCGCACACAGCATCTTACGAGCAGTGGGTTAACAAAATATAAAAAAGTGATTTTGGGAGCTGAGAATGTGACAGTCACAAGATGTACACATCTAAATCCAGCTACCTTATTGCGAACTGCAAGTTGTGAGGTAGTAGTGGATGAAGCCGATCATGATTGCTTGGATGTTACTGAGTTGTATACAAAATCAAGGCCTGACATACGAGAAACACCTTTACCTGAATCTGATCTTTTATTGTTTGTAGATGGGTCATGCTTGAGCGATACTGAAGGTACCTTGCGTGCTGAATAAGCAGTTTGTACAGTGGCGAGTATCATGGAAGCATCATGGCTGAAAGGGGGGAGTTTAGCACAGGTGGTGAAGTTGATAGTGCTGACAAGGGCATTTTGCCTTACAAGGCAATTGTGAGTAACCATATTTATGGATAGTCAATATGGTTTCAGTGTTGTCCATGATTTTGGACAGTTGTGGTCTCAACGTGGATTTTTGACCTCTTCGGGTTCACCGATACGGAATGGAGAGTGTGTAAAAGATCTATTGAAAGCACTACAATTACCAGCACAAATTGGGGTGGTGAAATGTTCAGAGCATATATCGGGATGTGACTATGTAACTGTGGGTAACAAATATGCAGATAATTTGCACAATTTTGTGCTCAAACTTCATATACAATCAATGGGGACCGATCAAAAGAACAATCTGATCATTCAGAATGTAAACTAATGTTCTCATCTGTTGAAACATGGGAATAAATTAGAGAATTACTGATGCAGCCAGTGATGCAGAGAGAGAAGGGAGGATTAAAGCAGGTTGAACACTCAGAGCAGATGATGAAGTTTGGGTTTACAATGATGGAAGACCAACTTTGCCAGCTAGTCTGTTGCCTCAAATAGCAAGGGTTTGTCATGGGCGTACACATGTGGGTAGAGATGCTATGATTTGACTATTCAAACTGACGGGATTTAATCCCAGTTTACCACCTTTATCGAAGAGAACGTCCTCATGGACTCCTCCAAGTCCGAATTCAGAAGAAACCACAGCACCGAGAACGCCCCCCCCCCTGGCTGCCACAGATGACATCCGCATGCTCCTTGTTAGATCTGGTGGTCTCTAGTTGATAGAGCTAGGCACCAATGTCCAAATAGGGACCCTTGCTTCTAGTCAGGGTAAGGGGGATACACTCTTGGGATAACCCCTGCTCACCCCCTTGGTAGCTTGGCACAAGCAGACAGGCTTATCAAAGGCAATGTGTAAAGTATTTGTACCAACACTCACAGTAACACAGTGAAAACACCAGAAATGGACTCCACACCAGTTTGGAAAAATAAAGTATTTTTATCTAGACTACACAAGACCAAAACGACAAAAATCCAACATACACTGTTCCAAAATAAGTCTTTAAAAAGAGTTCAAGGGTTTGCACCAAAATAATCCACAGTTGCATCACTTTTAGCCCAAAGTACCTGTAGATGCGACAAAAGTTCCCAGCGGCAGCTGCAGTGTCAGAAAACAAGCAATGCGTCACTCCTGAGACCCTGGGGAGGCGATTCGACAACCCCGCTGCACGCAGCGGGCGGGTTGCGACGAGTCCAGTCTGTATGGGGAGCGATGCGATACTTTGTGTGGATTCCGTTTGCAGGTTCTCCGGTAGGAAGCGCCTTGCACAGGCACGATGCGACGATCTTCGGTGCAGCAGTGATGCGCGGTGCAGCGTTGATCCTCTTCTGTCGCGGCCCTTCAATGCGTTGGCGCTGAACTCTGCGTCGATGTTCGCAGTGATGGGATGCGGTCCACAGACAAGCGGTGCGTCGGATCTTGCAGCGGCAACAGGCGCTGCGACGATCTTCATGGCGACGGGAGTCTTCTCGCACTGTTGAAGATGCGCTCCGTCAGCGAGCGATGCGTGCAAAATTGTAGATCTTCTTCTTTTCCACTTTTCCAGCTCCCCAAACAGCAGGAAACAACCTCCAGGGGCCCCACAACTGGATCAAGCACTCTAGGCAGGTCAGAACTCACACAGCAGAGTTCAGGGGGAAAGCTGGGGGTGAAGTCCTTTTGTTCCTGGGACTTCTTAACAGGGGGCCAGCTCTCCTCAGGCCCTTGGAGATCTTTTCAATCAGAGGACACAGCAACAGCAACGTCCTTCCCCTCTCCCAGGAAGAATAGCAACTGCAGGTCCAGCCCACAAACTCACAGCAGGTCAGTCCTTCCTCTTCAGTCTTCCAGCTTTTCTCCTTGGCAGAGGGTCCTTCTTGATTCCAGGATGATCTAAAGTTCTTGGGTTTGGGTCCCAATATTGATACCCAGTTTCTCTTTGTTCTCTGAAGGCAGAGAGGCCTTTGCCTAGTCCAAACCAGTTCTGGTCAGTCCTGGAGCACTTTGTTAACAGAATTCCTTCTTTCCTTTCACAGTGCTGGGCAGAGACATCAGACGCACCACAGGAGCTGGAGCCAGCATTGTGGAGGGAGGGCACAGCCCTATTCAGATCCCAGGTGCAACTCCTCCCACCCTTCTACGTGCAGATCTCTCTATTCAGCCCTGTACTGACTCACCCTGTTTCCTGGAATTTCCCCAGACCCTGTCACTCAAACTCCAGACAAGGAATACACAACCTAGCAGAGGCAGGTTTGGACGGTTAGACAAGAAAATACCTACTTTCTAAAAGTGGTATTTTCAAACACAGAATTTTATAACCAACTTCACTAAAATATGTATTTTATCATTCTGAGTTCAGGCATACCAAACTCGAATTTCTACCATGTTCCCTGAGTCAGCTAGGATTATAAGATGTAATAATCAAAACTGCCCATTCTGGCCTATGGGGAACAGGTAGCCTTGCAATACATCTCCAGTAGGTCCAGTAGGTCGGCATTACCTAAAATGACTCCCTTTATGTTGTAACATCACATTGTGCTCCCACAGGGGGTTGGACACAGTACCTGGCCCTATGGTGCACATGGCCAACTTTACGTTAAAAAGCCCATAGAAATTCACTGAAAAACTAATATATTGACATTGCTTTTGGAATTCTAATTTTATATCTTGCTTTATATTAAAAACAAAGCCTTAGAAATTCACTGTGAACAACAAAAGTTCATTTGATGTTGTAGTTAGGATTTAAAATGTTATATCTTATTTTATTTTAAAAGAAAACAAACTTAGAAATTCTGAAAAAAATAAAACAAAGGTTAACAGGACGTTATAGTTATGTGAAAATATCAGTTCAATGCAATTCAACTTCATTCGGTTTCATGAATAGAAAACCATAAAAGTTATCTTCACATGATAAAACATAAAATCACATCTTTTTACCTGTCATTCCATAAAAGATCACTAAATTAGATAAAATTGCAAAATTCATATATCATTATACATAAGCAGCAAGTTAATTATCTAGCAACATGATTGCACCGTACCGTACCTATAACTAAATTTAAAAACAACCTCGACCCCTAACAGCAGTTAATATTCAATCAAGACAGGCCCTGGATTTTACCATGGATTTCAAATACCCAAGGACAAATGTAATACACTCCTCCTTCAATAATTGTAAAAACAGGAGAGCTGGACGAGCCTGTTTAAAATCCATCCTTTTCAAGATCGGCACAATAAAAAACTTCAGAGGAACCGCATAAAAACTACAACATAAAACAAAGTGTAGCAGATCATGAGGAGACTCTCGTTCACATCCACAGGGTGCTAACACTTGCCCTCTACTACTCCAGCTAGGTACGGCGAGCAGGAGGTGAAAAGATCCAAACGGAACCTTGACAATAAAAACTGTTCATAAGTGCTAAAAGGTCCCAGAAGATAAGGCTCGATTAATAATGTAGTCTTTATTATTATAAATTTACGTACACTAGGATTAAATAATTCCAGCTCTTCCCTTTCTAATCTCCTAAACTTGCCGAAGGACTCCTTTATCGTCTCCACATCCTGTTTAGTTATTAAGGCAGGATTAGTGTACAATTCACCTTGGCCCAACCTTTCAAAGCTATCCTTAATATATTTGAGCCATGGGATGCTAAGTGCACGGTCGAGCGTCATCCACTCCTTTAAGACCATGTGACTCAGCGCTAGGTCCTTGTTCAACCAGGTTTCTAACCAAAACGATAAGGGGCGGAGGGCCAATGTATCATTTAAAAAAGGCACCCCAAGTTCCTCGTGTACCACCATATTCGGTGTGTCACGAGGAACACCCAATAAACATTACAGGAAACTGTTTTCAACTACCTGGTTGTCATCTAAGGGTATATACCCCCAAATTTTGCTTCCATAGGAGGCAGTAGTAACACTCTTTGCCTGGTAGATCTTCAACAAGGCTGCAATAGGTCTCCTTCCTAACTTGGATGCAAAGTTAAAAATAGCTGCGTTCACCTGCATCAGATCCCCCTTCTTTCTTTGTTTAAGTGGGCCCCACTTTCCACGCGTATCCAGGACGACCCCCATATTAGAAAAGACGTCAGTTTGCTACACCTTTGACAGCTCAACCCTGAATTGAAACAATTTTTTCGGGCGGGTCACCATTTGCATGACGTAGGATTTAGAATCATTGATGGAAAAATCCCGATCCACCATGAAGGTTGAAAAAGCATCAAGTAGTGTTTGTAGCCCCCTCGCAGTCCTCGAGATAAGGACTGCGTCGTCTGTGTAAATTAATACAGGGATGCAGAGTCTGCCTACGTATGGGTAATCGACCCCTGTAGACAGAAGAACTTTGTCCAGATCATTAATATATCAATTAAACAGGAAGGGGGCCATAATGCAACCCTGAGAAACACCTCTTTTAATGTCAAAGTCACGGTACACCCGCAAATCTTGCGAAAACCTGACGTTAGCATTGGTAGCACGATGGAGATCCTCTACAAAGCAAACAATGTTACCATCTACCCCTATATCTTTCATGGACTGCCACAGTTTGGACCTTTTCACGCGATCGAATGCGGAAGATAGGTCCATGAAAGCTAGGTAGATGATACCAGGGCGTGAAACCGTGTACTTGCTAAGGATCAAGGTGAGGTTAAGACACTGGGCCACGGTAGATCGGCCTAGGCGGAACCCGTATTGAACATTTGATTAGATCTCGTGTTCCTCTGCCCATCTGGTCAATCTATCCAGGAGCACACGACCCACCGCCTTAACCACTGAGTCCAACAGTGATATTGGTCTGTAACAGTGTGTGTTGCTGTGATCCCCCTTTTTAAAAACTGCCACTATGGTCCAGGTGGCCCAAGACTCAGGGCAACCAGTCCTGGCCACCGTATTAATTAAAGCCTTGAATACCTTGGCCCAAAAAGAGGGGTCAGATTTAAAAAGATCTGGAGGAATATCGTCAGGGCCCGGCGCTTTATTCCTTGTCAGCCCTGCAATGCCCTCCTCTATCTCCCCCAGCCCAAAGGTCAATGTAGTAGAGGCTACTTCCTGACTGGGCTCGCAAATCAGCTCAGGGGGGCTCTCAAACATTACTTTAGAATGAGACACCCAATCATCCTCCGTAATGTGTGCACATATGGCGCTTCCTTCAAAACTCTCAAGGAACGGGCTATTAATAATGCTCCAAAATCTCGAGCTATTCTTAAGGGTACAGGCCTTGATCAACTCCCTCCAGGCCTCCTCCTTCAGGGTAGACTTGCGATTGGCCAGTTTCAACTTATAATCCTTGTGGCAAGCCCTGACTAAGGTCTGGTTTCTAGGACTCCTGTCGAGTGCTTCCCGCCAGGTTCTTGCCGCCTTTGAGCATGAGTAATCAAACCGCATTGGGGTGGGGGAGACTATTCTGCGTGCTGGGGCACTTAAGAGATCACTTACTCTGGAGGAAATGATATTAAAGGCACTGATGATCTCCCCTGGTGAAGTGTGCAGTGAGGTACATATGGCCAGTTCGCTAGCACATTGATCTATGACCAATTTATGAAAAACATCTGGAGCGATATGTGTCCATTTAAACCTTTGTTTACCATCTGTCGTACTTAATGACCCCTTTTCCACAATACCCCTTTTACAAAATATCATTGGATTTCGCAGTTCAACACACAATGGGTTATGGTCACTGTGGGCACTTTCTTTTATGTGGAAACCCCAAAATGACGATTTCAAAAGTGATGAAATTAATATGAAGTCAATAATTGTACCACACCCTCTTCCTTTAAAGGAGGGAACAACTGCCTTGCTACAGGGGTCACCCAGTGACAGGAGAGATATCAAGTCGAATTAATGAAGTAAAATATACAGGGCATCCACCTGAGCGGTGTGCTCAAAGTGCTCCCCCTCACCCGAGGGCAACCTAAATCACCCAGTCTAGTCAGCATAGGATCTCCATAAAGATGTACATTAAAGTCCCCTGTGATCATAAGGTTTTGATGTTCAATTGTACGAAGATGCCTTATAAAGGAGCCCAATAGGCTAATGTTACACTCACCAGGCTTACTTGATGCTGAGTTATAAAAGTTAATGAGGACTAATTTTCTGGAACCCTTTCTTAGAGTCAGGTGTTGTATACAGGGACTATGTGAGGGTGAAACCTGAATCTGACAGTCCAATGCGACAGAAATAAAAATGACTGGACCGCCCTTGGCTCTTCCAACCATAGAGGGTGAAGCCTGGAATAAAACAGACTTATAACCCTCTATAAATAAACTGCAATCTACCAGCCATGTTTCTTGCAAACAAATCACTTGGAATCGTCTTATAAAAGCTATCCATAGAGAGTCAGAGAACTTGTTAGCCAAACCTGTGACATTCCAGGATATAACATTAGTATCATGTCCACACATACTTTGCTGAAGTTTCCCTGGAGTGTCCGGCTGAACCACACAATTTACCGAATCCGTGACCGTGTCCAATACCGGGGATCTACCAAGTCAATCGCATGTGTCCAATTTAGAC
Organism: Triturus cristatus; assembly: GCF_964204655.1. Classification (NCBI taxonomy): domain Eukaryota; kingdom Metazoa; phylum Chordata; class Amphibia; order Caudata; family Salamandridae; genus Triturus; species Triturus cristatus. The sequence goes on along the minus strand of NC_140590.1, from coordinate 904,950,432 downwards.
AAAGGAATGAATCTGTTTGACAACTCCAGGGGTGGTGTTGTAACAGATGGATACAAATGTACATTCCTAATAGGCAGGATTCGCTGCGGCTGGTTGACAGATGGAGCCGTGTTGACATTAATTCATGTGTGTGCTCCCCGCAAAAACGGGCCTATAAAAGAACCCGAGAGGCAGGGCCACAATTGCCGTCTCTTGGCTCAAAGAACCAGGGTGTAACCTTGAGGATAAAATGCTTTCTGCCAGATGTGGGCTGTTAAAATTAGCAATAACAGAATCCCCTGATGGTGATTTATGAGAGCTACCAATCCACTTCACTCTTCGCACCATAATAAGATTTCTTTCAACCCTTGATCCCAAATATGTATTGTGTGATAGCCAGTGTGATAGCCAGTGATAGCCAGTGATAGCCAGTATAAAACATTATTCTTCAACTGGGAAAAGTCCTCCTTTGTGCCCCCTGCAAGAGTTGGCACATTCCCAATACCACAACGTAAGGGGTGGATTCCACGGGCAGATGTATTACTGGAAGTTCTAGAGGACGGACTTCCCCTCCTCTCGTGGACCATGCCCCTGTTGGATGAATCCCTATCATGTGCTGGGGTTGTGGCTGCAGTGACGAGCAGCTACTTGGGTGACGAGATACTCTCTGTGTCTGCGGTGGATGACTTTCAATGTCTTGTCTGCCCTGCTTCTGTATTTGACTGCTTTCGGAAACTTTCGGGCAGTCCAGATTGGGAGGATCTGGTGCAGAAAGATGTACAGGTTGAGCGGCTGTGCCTGCATTCTGTGCTGTTATCGGGGAACGCTTCAGGTCCAATAGACTCTTTTCACTTGCCGTTAGTCGTTGAAATAACGGAGCCAGCTTAGAGTCCAACATAACCTCCATCGTTACCGTTAGGGACTCCAAAGCACCCATCATATCAAGGTTAGATGGTATGGATATAAATGTAAATGTAAATGTATGTGTCTTGTAAAGCGCACTGCTGCCCTGAGGCGTCCTGGCGCTGTAGACCGCTGGGGAACTCGTCCTGGCTATCCCTCTGAGATGGTCCCTCCTGGGTATCTCCAAGGTGAAACCAGGCATCCCCGGCGAATGTGGGGGGGCTGTTGTGGAGATGAGGCAAGCTAATGCCCAGAGTTGCCGAGTGTGATCCCTGGTTAGAGTAGGCACCGAGGCGAGAATTATCGAGTCCGCTGGCCCTGGTCCACGACCCTGCTGCGTCGGGAAGTGAACCCCAGTCCCGGGCCGTCCTCTGCTTCCGGGTCTGCTGCCTCTAACCAGTGAGCCACACCACTCCACTGATATAGCTGATGGTTGAGTTTTAGGCGGCAGATTAGATTTTTTATTTTTTTCTTTGCCCCCCATAGTTTGTGATTTCCGTTTTGTACCTGTATTCACCCCCTTGACTCCCATCGTGATCGGGGGGGGAATTCCCCTGTGTGGGGTCAACGGGTCGGGAAGTGGACATACAGGGGGTAGATACCACCCCTGACTGGCTTAGTTTAGCGTTAATACCCCCCTGATTATTGATTATAACATACAGCGATAAAGGCCTCGGTTCAGCTGTGGGAAAGGAGGTGACCCCACTACGATTACCCATTTGTATGATATCTGTGGAATTAGGGGGTTCATAATCCGTAATAGTCTGAAACTCAGGTATGTCTGTGTGCAAGACAGTTCTACCAGCAACCGGTGACCTAGAAAGACGTCGAGTAACTAACTCAATCTCTTTATCAAATACAGCTGCAGCCCGTTGGAGAAACAAGTCCATGGTGGTTACTGGGGCAATAGCGCCAGCTGAAGCCCCTCCTGGGGCTAATGTCACTTTGCGTCTAACCATGACGGGTTTGATGCTGGCTGGTGCTGGGGCTAACTAGCGCCGGGCAGTGGTATTACTCAGGTGGGATATTGAATAGGACTCAGGCGGGATATCGAATATCAGTTCAAACATAGAGTTTTAAATGAACAAAGCCGCTGGAATTCACCACTGTGTAAAAGTGATATTTGAAAAGTAATATTAGGAAAAAATATGCTGTATAAAAGTATGATTTGCTCAGTATCAACGATCGAAATTACTTTGTTACTTTGTTTTTTATCAATGTCATCAAACTACATTAGGCACTGTTTGATCTGCTACATCTTCAGCTAGAGGAGGGTAAATATCAAGGAGAAACTTTTTGAATTTTATCAGTGTATAATGAATCTTAACATGAATTTCCTAATTGGTATTTTCTATCCATGCATGTAATAATCGCAATAAATGATACAGTGACCTGTGTGATGACAATGGATAATGCTCGCTCCATTCAGGCCTTGAATTAATGATGGAGGGATATTAAAACATAAATGAGAATGAACATAGGGCACGGAACACAAACGAGATATTACAATTTCAGCAGCTCATTTTAGTGAAGATGCAAATATATAGCTGGCATAGCCTTTTTGACAACGTACACATGGTGTTATTCATGCTAATGTTGAAAATGCGGCAAATCCAATAAAAAGGGACATCAAAACCACGTGTAATTATCAGTGCAAATGAGCAAATAAGACACATCCTGATTGAGTAGAGAACCAAATTGGAATAAATGATCTTACACGGTATCTAATCACAGGTTCACATTTTTGTTTCTCCAGTCCATTAATTATATTATGATAGACCACTTCTGGAAATTATAAAGTACGAACCTGCCAACTAACTTTCCCGTAGTTGCGTTTCGTCTGTTAGAAAGCAGAGATGAGGGTTTACCCAGTAAGTACTTTTCTGACTCGCCTTACCTCCATGTGTGCACATAAACGCTTCTCCTCGCTCAGCGACAGCAGCGAGGGCTTGTTAGCATAAAATTGTGTTCCAATCTTTCTGCTGCTATTTCTGTGTACTTTAATGTTGTAATTGTGTGGTTCAATTTTTTAAATAATTTTACCTTTTAAAGTGTCGCTTTTCTTTTAATTCATCGTTCTGCCCTCTTACTTGCACCTTAAAACTCGAAGCCATTCACTCGCTTTGCGAGACTCCTCCCCTTTTGTCCCGGTGCCTATCATTGGTCGCCATCTTTGATTGGGTCCCTGGAGGAGACTATTTGTATCAGGCCAATGCAAGCGCGCAGTCCTACGATCGGAAATACTCTTTCTACGAGCATTCTGCTGCACATAAACGCTTCTCCTCGCTCAGCGACAGCAGCGAGGGCTTGTTAGCATAAAATTGTGTTCCAATCTTTCTGCTGCTATTTCTGTGTACTTTAATGTTGTAATTGTGTGGTTCAATTTTTTAAATAATTTTACCTTTTAAAGTGTCGCTTTTCTTTTAATTCATCGTTCTGCCCTCTTACTTGCACCTTAAAACTCGAAGCCATTCACTCGCTTTGCGAGACTCCTCCCCTTTTGTCCCGGTGCCTATCATTGGTCGCCATCTTTGATTGGGTCCCTGGAGGAGACTATTTGTATCAGGCCAATGCAAGCGCGCAGTCCTACGATCGGAAATACTCTTTCTACGAGCATTTTGCTGCACATAAACGCTTCTCCTCGCTCAGCGACAGCAGCGAGGGCTTGTTAGCATAAAATTGTGTTCCAATCTTTCTGCTGCTATTTCTGTGTACTTTAATGTTGTAATTGTGTGGTTCAATTTTTTAAATAATTTTACCTTTTAAAGTGTCGCTTTTCTTTTAATTCATCGTTCTGCCCTCTTACTTGCACCTTAAAACTCGAAGCCATTCACTCGCTTTGCGAGACTCCTCCCCTTTTGTCCCGGTGCCTATCATTGGTCGCCATCTTTGATTGGGTCCCTGGAGGAGACTATTTGTATCAGGCCAATGCAAGCGCGCAGCGCGCGTGCGCAGCGGGCGCGCCAGAGGCGCGCCAGAGGCAAGCCCGTCCGCGCCAGGACGGGCCGAGGGCGAGGACCCTCGCTCCCTACCGCAGACATTCGTCTGTTCTACTCTCGGGAGGAAATGCTGTCACTGCGCGCCCCGAAAAGTGCTGCATGTAAGTACGTGCATAAGGGGGTCGACCCCTTCACTGTCTGCTCGACCTGCAACACTACACAAGCGGACAGGGGCAAGACTACACTGGCAATGGCCCTGCTTAACTGTCGTTCGCTGCCATGTCATGCAGTAGAGATTAATCTCCTGATACAAGACCACGATCTAGACATCCTGTTCTTAACTGAAACATGGATCACACCTAATTCAGGGGAGGGCGTGGTACGTGCCCTCCCCCCAGGCTTTCTCATTTACAATCTTGATCGACCCTCTGGTCGAGGGGGAGGCATAGCCATCATCTATAGAGATGTGTTTGTATGCAGGGCCTCTAACAGTGAGATTCAGGACTGTGAAAGCTGCCAGTTCTCTTTACGGATTTCCCCTACCGCGACAGCATCGGGTCTGCTAATATATCGCCCCCCAGGTCCTTCGGGGTTCTTTACTAACTCTCTTTTGGAAACCGTTATACAGATGGCCACTTCTACCTCCAATTTCATGGTACTGGGGGATTTAAACCTTCATTTTAATGACCCTTCCGACTTTACAGCCACTGACTTGGGTTCGGACTTGAAGGCTTATAATCTGACCCTTAGCAATCAGGGAGCCTCTCATATTAAAGGTCATCTTCTCGACCCGATCTTTTCTAATATCCCGCATGTAGAAGTCCTACCGGCCTGCCCCCTGCCATGGTCAGACCACTTTTTGATACCTTTTTCCATGCAATGTGACACCAAGGCCATCCCGTCCCCTGGAGTTTATTCCTTGGAAAGAGCTTGGTCTAAACTTTCATTTGAAAGCTGGACAGCGCAGCTACAGAGCTCCTTCCCTCCCCTGGCCGATGATCCCTCCACGGCTGACCTGGCCTTTGATCAATGGCTTACCAACTCTCTTGATTCCATCTTGCCAAAAAAGAGAGTTGCTAAGAGTCGGAGCAGAACGGGTTCGGCCCCTTGGTACACCGCTGAACTACGCACCCTTAGGAGATGCTGTAAGAAGCTGGAGAGGACATGGAGAAGGGACTGGGAGGCGGCCAGTCGAGAGAACTATCGGGTAGCCATGAGGTCATATAAGAAAGCCCTTCGCGATGCCAAGGCCAAATTTTTTGAGGAAAAAATTACTAGCGCCTCTAACTCTTCTAGAGAGACATTCAGAGTGATTAAGGAGCTTCTCAAAATCCCCGAGCCGCCAGTCATCCACGACAATCCCGCGGAAAAGTGCAGGGAACTCGCGGACTACTTCCATCTCAAAATCGAGAATATTCTTTCTCTGCTACCTCGGGCCACACAGAATACTTATGTAGCAGATCAAGGAAAAGGCACTCACGTTCTACTCGACTCTTTTGACCCGATAACTGAGATGGAAGTGACAAGGGAACTCAGCTCGATGAAGAGCGGCTCGCCAGACGACCCTGCTCCAATGAGATTCCTCAAACAAGTTGCCTCTGTGATCACGGCCCCTATCACGAACCTCATCAATCTTTCCCTTACTCAAGGGGTGGTTCCTCCAGGTTGGAAAAGGGCTGTGGTGAAGGCCCTCCTGAAAAAGCCTAGTCTGGATCCCTCGGACTTGGCTAATTTCAGGCCTATTTCTCTTCTGCCGGGACTTGGTAAGATCGCAGAAAGGCTGGTTAACTATCAACTTTCCAGCTTTCTGGAGTCCAACGGGCTGCTTCGAGAAACCCAAACTGGCTTCCGCCCAGGCCACGGCACGGACACCGCCCTCCTAGCAGTTGTGGACGAAGCCAGAAGCATGCTGGATTCGGGGGGGTCAGTGGCAGTGATCCTCCTGGATCTTAGCGCTGCCTTCGATACTGTTAACCATCAAGTACTGATCCAACGATTGTCCAACGTGGGAGTAAGAGGTGTTGTGTTGCAGTGGCTGCGCTCCTTTCTCACTGGCCGTACTTATCAGGTATGGGAAGGTAGTGCGCGGTCTTCTCCTATCCCCCTCCAGTGTGGGGTCCCACAGGGCTCCTCCTTGAGTCCCACTTTATTTAATGTGTATATGTCTCCCCTGGAGGATGTGGTTGCACCTTTCGGGATAAAAATCGTCAGCTATGCTGATGACACGCAATTGGTGGTGGCTCTCTCCCAATTGACGAAGAATCCGGAGGTTTTGCATCAATGCCTGTCTCATGTATACACCTGGATGTGCGACTCAGCGTTGAAACTCAACGGATCTAAAACTGATATTATGCTTCTGGGGCACAAGGCTCCCCCTCTCCCTCTGTCCAGCTGGCCTAGCTGCCTGGGAGATCTCCCCTGCTCCAAACAGGAGATCAAGAGCTTGGGGGTCTGGTTGGAGCAGGACCTTACCTTCAAGACGCAGGCAAAGAAGACGACAGGGATCTGTTTTGGGCTTCTTCGCTCTGCCCGTAAGGTCCTGCCCCTTCTCCCCCCTACTTCCAGGAAGCTACTTATTCAGGGCCTGATTACATCTAGGTTAGATTACTGTAATGCGATCTTCCTTGGTGCCCCTGAAGCCACGCTGAACAAGCTCCAACAAGTGCAAAATGCCGCGGCCAGGGTACTAACCAATGCTCCTAGGAGGCAGTCAGCCAGACCAGCCTTGAAGATTTTGCATTGGCTCCCAGTACGAGAGAGAGTTAAGTTTAAGTCCCTCTGTATTGCCCATAAAATCCTGCAGGGCAAAGGCCCCCCTATTCTATCTAAATTAGTGGTACCCTATAAAGCTTCTAGACCCCTGCGTTCGGACCAGAAATCCCTTCTCAAGGTCCCCAGGGTGTGTAAGGCCCGCACTGGTGGCAGAAGATTCGCCGTGCATATCGCTACCCTCTGGAATGCGCTCCCGCTCGAGTTGCGTTCAGAAACAGGCACCCTGCGCTTCCGGAAACTGCTGAAAACCTATCTGTTCCCTCTTTGATGTGCCTTCTTGTTCCTGGTTAGGGTATGACTGATCAAGCGCTGGGATGCCCGAGGGTAACTGCGCGCTATACAAAACCGCCTACAATACAATACAATACAACTCCCAGACCATCTTAGATATATCTTTTTTATAAATGCCTGTATCAAGCAAAAGTATAATACGATGTCTTGTGTGAAAGGCACATGGCCAGTATTTGTAAATTATATTAATGCAGGGCACACACATCACATTCAATCAGTCAATCATGTCATTTGTAAAGCGCACTACACACCCGGTGGGTTTCAAGGCGCTGGGAGGGGGGGGGTGGGAGGGGAATGAAGTTACTGGTCGAAGAGCCAGGTCTTGAGTTGTCTCCTGAAGGTCAGCAGGTCTTCGGTTTGACGTAGGTGGATGGGGAGGGTGTTCCAGGTCTTGGCGGCGTGATGGGAGATGGATCTGCCCCCGGAAGTAGTTCTCCGAATGTGTGGGACCGTGGCTAGGGCGTGGTCAGTGGAGCGGAGTTTCCTGTTGGGTACGTAGAAGGAGAGTCGCTGTTGAGGTATGCTGGACCGGTTTTGTGGAGTGCTTTGTGTGCGTGGATCAGGAGCTTGAAGGAGATTCTCTTGTCGACGGGGAGCCAGTGCAGGTTCCTCAGGTGGGGGGTGATGTGGTCGCGGCACGGGACGTCGAGGATCAGGCGTGCAGAGGTATTCTGGATTCTCTGTAGTCTGCTAATGAGTTTGGCCGAGGTTCCGACGTAGAGGGCGTTTCCGTAGTCGAGCCTGCTGCTGACCAGGGCTTGGGTGACCGTTTTCCTCGTGTTTGTCGGGATCCATCTGAAGATCTTGCGGAGCATGCGGAGGGTGTTGAAACAGGTGGAGGAGACTGCGTTGACTTGTTTGGTCATGGAGAGTTTTGAGTCGAGGATGACTCCCAGGTTGCATGCGTGGTCGGTGGGGGCCGGGATGGACCCCAGTGATGTGGGCCACCAAGAGTCGTCCCATGCGGAGGGGTTGGACCCAAGGATGAGGATTTCTGTCTTGTCTGTGTTCAGTTTGAGTCAGCTGTCCTCCATCCAGTCGGCAACAGCCTTCATTCCCTGATGGAGGTTGGATTTGGCAGTGAGGGGGTCCTTGGTGAGGGAGAGGATCAGTTGCGTGTCGTCGGCGTAGGAGATTATGTTGAGGTCGTGATGTCGGGCGATGCATGCTAGTGGTGCCATGTAGACGTTGAACAGCGTCGGGCTGAGGGACGATCCTTGTGGGATGCCGCAGATGATCTTGAAGGCCTCGGAGCGGAACGGGGGGAGTTCTGCCGGAGAGGAAGGAGGTGATCCAGTCCAGGGCTTTGTTTCGGATCCCTGCGTCATGGAGGCGCGTGCGAAGTGTGTGGTGGCAGACGGTGTCGAAGGCGGCGGAGAGGTCTAGGAGGATGAGGGCTGCTGTCTCGCCGTTGTCTAGGAGTATCCTGATATCGTCTGTGGCGGCAATGAGGATGGTCTCGGTGCTGTGATTGCTGCGGAATCCTGATTGTGATGGGTCCAGGATGTTGTTGTCTTCGAGGTATCGCGTGAGCTGGGTGTTAACTATCTTCTCGATGACCTTAGCTGGGAACGGGAGCAGGGAGATGGGTCGGAAGATTTTGAGGTCGCTCGGGTCTGCTTTGGGTTTCTTTAATAGGGAGTTGATCTCTGCGTGCTTCCAGTTCTCAGGGAAGGTGGTGGTCTCGAAGGAGAGGTTGATGATTTTGTGCAGGTGGGGTGCGATGGAGTTGCTGGCTTTGTTGAAGATGTGGTGTGGGAGGGGGTCTGAAGGGGAGACGGAGTGGATAGATCCCATGGTCTTGATTGTGTCCTCGATGCTCACGTTAGCCCAGGTGGTCAGGGCCTCGTGGGTGGTGAGGTGTGGTGGGTTAGGTGTGGCGTGGTCGTCCGGGGTCATCCGGGGTCTGAAGCTGTTGTGGATGTCGGTGATTTTCCGGTGAAAGAAGGTGGCAAGCGAGTCACACAGGGCCTGTGATGGTGGGATGTCGTTGGCGTTGGAGCTGGAGTTGGAGAGTTCCTTCACGATGGTGAAGAGCTCCTTGCTGTTGTGCGCGTTGTTGTCAAGGCGGTCTGTGAAGGAGGTCTTTTTGGCGGTCCTGATGAGGTGGTGGTGGTTGCGGATGGCGTCTTTGTAGGCGGTGTGGCTGTCAGGCGTCTTGTCGCTGTTCCGTGTGTTTTCCAGTTTCCGGCAGGTGCGTTTGGAGTCGAGGAGTTCCGGGGAGAACCAGCTGACTCTTCTGCTGGTGCCTCTGTTGGTGGTGTTTGTCAGCGGTGCGATGGTGTTGGCGCAGTCGCTCATCCAACGTTCGAGGGAGAGTGCCCCATCATCCGGGTTGGTGGGGTTCGTCGGAGGGTTGAGTGCGAGGCTTGTGTGGAGTTGTTCTTCAGTGATTTTGCCCCAGCGGCGGCGGGGGGTCTGTAGGGTGCGGTGGGGTGCGAGCGGGTTTCGGAGGGAGAAATGGATGCAGTGGTTGTCGGTCCAGGTGAGTTCGGAGACGTGGCTGAAGGTGACATGGGGGCTTGAGGAGAAGATTGCGTCAAGTGTGTGGCCAGTGGTGTGGGTCGGCGTAGTGACGAGCTGTTTGAGTTCGAGGTTAGCGAGATTGTCGATCAGGGTGGAGGAGTTGCTGTCGTTGTTGTTTTCCAGGTGATATTTCAGGTCTCCGAGGAGGATGTAGTTGGTGGTGGTCAGTGCATGTGGGCTGATGAGATCGGCGATGGAGTCGCAGAATTGAGCCCGGGGTCCTGGTGGTCTGTAGACGAGGGTGCCTCTAAGGGTGGTCTTGGGGTTCGTGTGGATCTGGAAGTGCATGTGTTCGGCGGTGCTGAGGTTGTCGATGGTGTTTGTAGAGAACTTGATGGTGTTTTTGTGGACGATGGCGATGCCTCCTCCGGCTCTGTTTACGCGGTCCCTACGGGTGATCTTGTACCCGTCTGGGATGGCAATGGCGCGGTCCAGGCGCGGACGGGCGCAGACGGGCTTGCCTTAGGCGCGCCTTAGGCGCGCCAGTGGCGCGGCCGCACGGCAGCCGCCATATATGGGGAGGTGGGAGGGAGGAGCAGCTGGGAGGCGGGAGGCAAGGGACGGGAGCGGTGGAATGGGCGTGGAGGGGGTGGGGCCGCAGGGGGGGCGCGGCAGATACAGGCACAGAAGCAGGGTCACAGAGGCAGGAGAGGCAAGAGACAGCACAAGGCAAATGAACGAACGAACCTAAGGCCACCGCTGGCCACCAGGGATGAGGCGCAGGTGGAAGCCTGCGGGTGGTGGAGGACCTCGACTTCTCCAGCGGTGACAGCGGGGGTGCAGGCGGAGCTGCAGCGGGGGGGAGCGACCTACCAGAAGGTCAAGGGTCGCTCTCCTCACCGCGCAGCGGCCGCCATATATGGGGAGGTGGGGAGGGAGGAGCAGCTGGGAGGCGGGAGGCGAGGGACGGGAGCGGCGAATGGGCGTGGAGGGGGCGGGGCCGCAGGGGAGGCAACGGCAGGGAGGGGGGACAGGAGACCGGCGAGGTGGTACAGGAATGAAAACGGGGCACAAAACAGGGTCACAGGCACAAAATTAGCAAAAATTAAGGACGCGGACAGCAAGGTGGTACAGAAATGAAAGGGGGGCACAAAACAGGGTCACAGGCACAAACTAGCACAAATTGAGGACGCGGATGGCGAGGTGGTGCAGAAATGAAAGCGGGGCACAAAACAGGGTCACAGGCACAAATTAGCACAAATTAAGGACGCTGACGGCGAGGTGGTACAGAAATAAAAGGGGACAAGCAGCGGAGCGGCGAGCGAGGGGCAGGGGGCGCGGCAGATACAGGCACAGAAGCAGGGTCACAGAGGCAGGAGAGGCGAGAGACAGCACAAAGCAAATGAACAAACGAACCTAAGGCCACCACTGGCCACCAGGGATGAGGCGCAGGTGGAAACCTGCGGGTGGTGTAGGGCCTCGACTTCTCCGGCGGCAGCGGCGACAGCGGAGGTGCAGGAGGAGCTGCAGCGGGGGGGAGGACCTACCAGAAGGTCAAGGGTCTCATTTGTCCATTTTGTTTTCACAGAGCATGTAATAAAAATATGTATACACTTTGAAAGTACTCAATGATTTGTGCAAATATGAAACAAGGCAAAAGAAGATAAGTGCTTACACCTGGACCATCTACTGTTGTCATTTGATGGAACAAGAACTGAGATGCGGGTTTATTTACTACACATCTAGAAAGAACCAACTGGCCCATGCATCAAGCAAAATTCCCCTCGCTAAATTACCGAATCGGTAAAATAGGCCGTTAGCGAGCGCCAAACAACAGATCCCAATGCATCAACTCCAATATAAAAAAAACTAAAGAATCGCTAAAACAAACCCCGGTAAATTACCAATTTGCAATATAAATAATCGGAAATAGCGAAAACAACAATTGTGCTTGACAATATCGATTAGCAAACAAAGAATCACAAATGAATGCATCAAAACTCGCTAATACCGAAAATCCTCCAAATCGCTATTTAGCATGAGGAGAATAAGGGGAATCTCAACCAGGAGGATCCAGGAGAGGGTATTCAGAGTGTGCATTACATTGCTGGGCCAAAATGAGGATGAAGTATATGACAAGTACCGTCTGAATCGTGCCATGATAATGCGCCTGATTGCTGACCTGGAACCACTACTGCAGGACCAGACCCGTAGGACCAATGCCATTCTTGCGCACATCCAGGTCATCAGCAGCCTGCACCTACTGGCGTCTGGAGGTTTCCAGGGGGTCGTAGTGGTAGCGGGAGGCGTCTCACAAAGCGCTCTTTCACGCTTCTTCCGTAAATTCATTGATGCCATGCTGACAATGATACATACTACATCACCTTCCCCACGACCCCAGAGCAGTTAAACCAGACCAAACAGGTCTTCTACCAGGTGGCCCAATTCCCCCATGTCATAGGATGCATTGACGGCTTGAGGGCTGACATAATTTTTAACCTTGTTACTGTGTAATCTATTTCTCGCTGTTCCCGCTGCTATTTTTTGTAATTTGGTGTGTGATTCCTTTTAAACATTTTAAACTGCATTATTTGCACACTCTTCTAGGAAAATTGAATTTGGGGCATTGTGACCTTCTTTCACTCGTAGTGAGAGCTTTGCCTCACTTCCGGTAGCACAGAGCTAGGCGCCATTTTGTTTTGAAGACGCTCTAGACTCCGGCCCACCGTCACTATATCTATGCACGCTGCGCGTTCGCAGGTGCTTGAGGGCTGACATAATTTTTAACCTTGTTACTGTGTAATCTATTTCTCGCTGTTCCCGCTGCTATTTTTTGTAATTTGGTGTGTGATTCCTTTTAAACATTTTAAACTGCGTTATTTGCACACTCTTCTAGGAAAATTGAATTTGGGGCATTGTGAACTTCTTTCACTCGTAGTGAGAGCTTTCCCTCACTTCCGGTGGCACAGAGCTGGGCGCCATTTTGTTTTGAAGGCGCTCTAGACTCCGGTCCACCGTCACTATATTAATGCACGCTATACGTTTGCGCAGCGGAAGAGCGCCGCTGGCGCGCCTAAGGCAAGCCCGTCTGCGCCCGTCAGAGGCTCGTCGGGGGCCGGGGCCAGTCATGCTCCTCAACTCAGGATCGACGGTCCTCGCCTCCGGACTTTTTCAAGTGAGTGTCTTAAACAGCTCTGGGTGACAGACGTGGGACCCGTGCTCACTACGCCACTGGAGTCAAGCTATCCTGGCTGATGATGGCTGATAGCCAGAAACCGGTCCTAGGATGCTTGATTCCGGTCCAGGGAAGACATGGCTTGGCAGTTCGGGCTGGACTGTTCCCATGAGGCACAGGGTCAAGACTGATTTGCATATGGCCATGTCTAAACTGGGGTGGCGTAGTGGGCAAAAGAACGATGGATTTAACCCAGATCTCTTGACTGGGGGAGAATGTCTGCATTGTCAGCATTCCGTCCATCAATTGTTTGTTGTAATGCTTTTCGCCCTAAGTGGGATGGGTATTCCCAGACGTGGGACCCGTGCTCACTACGCCACTGGAGTCAAGCTATCCTGGCTGATGACGGCTGATAGCCAGAAACCGGTCCTAGGATGCTTGATTCCGGTCCAGGGAAGACATGGCTTGGCAGTTCGGGCTGGACTGTTCCCATGAGGCACAGGGTCAAGACTGATTTGCATATGGCCATGTCTAAACTGGGGTGGCGTAGTGGGCAAAAGAACGATGGATTTAACCCAGATCTCTTGACTGGGGGAGAATGTCTGCATTGTCAGCATTCCGTCCATCAATTGTTTGTTGTGACATGCTGTAATGCTCTGACCTTCCACAACCTCTATGGGGCTCGAGATTCTGTGTGCGGTGTTTGTGGCTTTCATCTGGAGTTGGGTTCTACTGCCTCAACTAAATCTCCAAGTGGCTCTGTCATTTCGGCGGCGCTGCTTAACGTGCGTTCTCTGAAAAAGCATCATTTAGAGGTGTTCGAGCTCCTTGACGATAATTCTTTGGACTTTCTATTTGTGACTGAGACTTGGCTTGACAACTCCTCCGATCCAATATTCTCTATGGCCATCCCGGCGGGGTATAAAATTTGCAGGTTAGACCGGACGACAGGGAGAGGTGGGGGGGTGGCTGTGATTTTTAAAGAAAAGTGGGAGCTTGTTAAGTGTTCTCTCAGCACGTGGGGCGGCTGCGAAGTCCTGGACTTCAGTATCCGTTGTTCTGCCCATTTTTATCTTGGCGGCTCTTTGATTTATCGCCCACCGGGAGTGGCCCATGCATTCCTTCAGGCCTGTGTGGAGGAGGTGATCTTAGGCGACCTCAATATTCATCTTGACCAAAAGAACTCAAGGGACACACGTGAGCTTCTCGATATTTGCCAATCAGCACAGCTCTCACAATGGGTCGATCAAGCTACTCACATTGGGGGCAATACTCTAGACCCTATCTTTTCTAACTTTCCAATTTCAACAAAAGCTCAGCTTCCGGTCTCGTGGTCAGATCATTATTTAATTGGATTTTCATGGCTAGTGTCTTCTCCCAGTGCTAGACCTATGGTCTGTCACAAACCGGCGTTTAAGAAGGTTGACCCTATCCTCTTCGCCAGGGCGCTGGAGGATAACAGTCCGTCTCTGCCACAAGATCTGGATCGGTGCCTTGTTGCCTTCTCCAACTGGCTTCAGGGCTCTATGGCGGCAATTGCCACACCGACCTCTGCTAGACAGACTAGGGATTCACCCTCCAAACCATGGTTTACGGAGGATCTGCGTTGTCTCAAGCAGGGTTGCAAGAAATTGGAGCGTGCCTGGCGTTTCAGCAACTACTGCCCGGCAGCTAAGGCCCAGCTCAGGCAGGGCCAGAAAACTTACTATAAAGCTATCTCCTCTGGAAAAAGGGCGTTCTTTGCCACCCGGATTGACCAGGCCCAGAATAACTCCAAGGAGATTTTCTCCATTGTCCACAGCTTTATGTCCCCTGTAGCGCAGGGCAGCATCCTACCGGTGACAGTTGCTTGGTGCGAGACGCTTTCTACATTCTTACGGGATAAGATTCTAAAGATTCAAGGCAGCTTCTCTTGCCCGGCTGTCTCTGATGGGCCCACAGCTTCTCTGGACTCATCGGCTTCCGCCTCTGTAGCTTTGCCCTCCATTTATTCCCTGTCTAATTTTTCCCCGGTGGATTTGTCCTGCACTCTGAGAATCCTGCAAGGTCTGAAGTCCGGTTCTCCGGATGACCCCTGCTCGGCAAGACTACTGGCCTTGGTGGCAGAGACGGTGAATGTGGAAGTCAACCACATTATTAACTTGTCCTTGCAGGAAGCCAGGGTTCCTAGTGGTTGGAAGCAGGCCAAAATCCTCCCTCTACTGAAGAAACCTACTCTCGATCCCTTGACTCCAGGGAACTACAGACCTATTTCTCTCCTCCCTAGCCTGTCTAAGGTTTGTGAGAAAATAGTGAATAGACAGCTGTCGGAGTTTGTCGAGAGTGCGGGATTTCTCCACCCAGCCCAATCTGGCTTCCGCCCCCTCCTTCAGCACGGAAGGTGCTCTCCTGGAAGTGTTGGAAGCAATTCGGGAGTGTCTTGACGCCGGCGGGAAGGCAGCCCTTGTGTTGCTCGACCTGTCGGCGGCCTTTGACACGGTCCCCCATTCACTGCTGCTTGACAGACTGACGGAGATTAAGGGGTCTGGCTCGGTCTGGGGTTGGATTAAGTCCTTTTTGGATGGCTGACTCCAGGAAGTCTGGATCCCCCCGATGGTCTCGTCACCTCATCAAGTGGGCACGGGGTTCCTCAGGGGTCTTCCCTTAGCCCCCTTTTGTTTAATATCTACCTTACTCCTCTGGTTGTTCTAGCGGAAGGGTTGGGGGCTAAGGTTATTGCCTATGTCGACGACACACAACACTGACCTGGAACCACTACTGCAGGACCAGACCCGTAGGACCAATGCCATTCCTGCGCACATCCAGGTCATCAGCAGCCTGCACCTACTGGCGTCTGGAGGTTTCCAGGGGGTTGTAGTGGTAGCGGGAGGTGTCTCACAAAGCGCTCTTTCACGCTTCTTCCGTAAATTCATTGATGCCATGCTGACAATGATACATACTACATCACCTTCCCCACGACCCCAGAGCAGTTAAACCAGACCAAACAGGTCTTCTACCAGGTGGCCCAATTCCCCCATGTCATAGGATGCATTGACGGCTTGAGGGCTGACATAATTTTTAACCTTGTTACTGTGTAATCTATTTCTCGCTGTTCCCGCTGCTATTTTTTGTAATTTGGTGTGTGATTCCTTTTAAACATTTTAAACTGCATTATTTGCACACTCTTCTAGTAAAATTGAATTTGGGGCATTGTGACCTTCTTTCACTCGTAGTGAGAGCTTTGCCTCACTTCCGGTAGCACAGAGCTAGGTGCCATTTTGTTTTGAAGACGCTCTAGACTCCGGCCCACCGTCACTATATTAATGCACGCTGCGCGTTCGCAGGTGCTTGAGGGCTGACATAATTTTTAACCTTGTTACTGTGTAATCTATTTCTCGCTGTTCCCACTGCTATTTTTTGTAATTTGGTGTGTGATTCCTTTTAAACATTTTAAACTGCGTTATTTGCACACTCTTCTAGGAAAATTGAATTTGGGGCATTGTGAACTTCTTTCACTCGTAGTGAGAGCTTTCCCTCACTTCCGGTGGCACAGAGCTAGGCGCCATTTTGTTTTGCAGGCGCTCTAGACTCCGGCCCACCGTCACTATATTAATGCACGCTATGCGTTTGCGCAGCGGAAAAGCGCCGCTGGCGCGCCTAAGGCAAGCCCGTCTGCGCCCGTCAGAGGCTCGTCGGGGGCCGGGGCCAGTCATGCTGCTCAACTCAGGATCGACGGTCCTCGCCTCCGGACTTTTTCAAGTGAGTGTCTTAAACAGCTCTGGGTGACATGCTGTAATGCTCTGACCTTCCCCAACCTCTATGGGGCTCGAGATTATGTGTGCGGTGTTTGTGGCTTTCATCTGGAGTTGGGTTCTACTGCCTCAACTAAAACTCCAAGTGCCTCTGCCATTTCGGCGGCGCTGCTTAACGTGCGTTCTCTGAAAAAGCATCATTTAGAGGTGTTCGAGCTCCTTGACGACAATTCTTTGGACTTTCTATTTGTGACTGAGACTTGGCTTGACAACTCCTCCGATCCAATAGTCTCTATGGCCATCCCGGCGGGGTATAAAATTTGCAGGTTAGACCGGACGACAGGGAGAGGTGGGGGGGTGGCTGTGATTTTTAAAGAAAAGTGGGAGCTTGTTAAGTGTTCTCTCAGCACGTGGGGCGGCTGCGAAGTCCTGGACTTCAGTATCCGTTGTTCTGCCCATTTTTATCTTGGCGGCTCTTTGATTTATCGCCCACCGGGAGTGGCCCATGCATTCCTTCAGGCCTGTGTGGAGGAGGTGATCTTAGGCGACCTCAATATTCATCTTGACCAAAAGAACTCAAGGGACACACGTGAGCTTCTCGATATTTGCCAATCAGCACAGCTCTCACAATGGGTCGATCAAGCTACTCACATTGGGGGCAATACTCTAGACCCTATCTTTTCTAACTTTCCAATTTCAACAAAAGCTCCGCTTCCTGTCTCGTGGTCAGATCATTATTTAATTGGATTGTCATGGCTAGTGTCTTCTCCCAGCGCTAGACCTATGGTCTGTCACAAACCGGCGTTTAAGAAGGTTGACCCTATCCTCTTCGCCAGGGCGCTGGAGGATAACAGTCCGTCTCTGCCACAAGATCTGGATCGGTGCCTTGTTGCCTTCTCCAACTGGCTTCAGGGCTCTATGGCGGCAATTGCCACACCGACCTCTGCTAGACAGACTAGGGATTCACCCTCCAAACCATGGTTTACGGAGGATCTGCGTTGTCTCAAGCAGGGTTGCAAGAAATTGGAGCGCGCCTTGCGTTTCAGCAACTACTGCCCGGCAGCTAAGGCCCAGCTCAGGCAGGGCCAGAAAACTTACTATAAAGCTATCTCCGCTGGAAAAAGGGCGTTCTTTGCCACCCGGATTGACCAGGCCCAGAATAACTCCAAGGAGATTTTCTCCATTGTCCAGAGCTTTATGTCCTCTGTAGCGCAGGGCAGCATCCTACCGGTGACAGTTGCTTGGTGCGAGACGCTTTCTACATTCTTCCGGGATAAGATTCTAAAGATACAAGGCAGCTTCTCTTGCCCGGCTGTCTCTGATGGGCCCACAGCTTCTCTGGACTCATCGGCTTCCACCTCTGTAGCTTTGCCCTCCATTTATTCCCTGTCTAATTTTTCCCCGGTGGATTTGTCCTGCACTCTGAGAATCCTGCAAGGTCTGAAGTCCGGTTCTCCGGATGACCCCTGCTCAGCAAGACTACTGGCCTCGGTGGCAGAGACGGAGAATGTGGAAGTCAACCACATTATTAACTTGTCCTTGCAGGAAGCCAGGGTTCCTAGTGGTTGGAAGCAGGCCAAATTCACATGAGCACTTGTCAATGTCAAAAATCATATATAGTAAACATTAAGATGATTCAACACATTTTGAAAAGAAACATGTCTGTAGACAGCACGGGAGTGCAATAACAATAGTTAAGTGGCCCATGGTTACACCACCATGGACAAATAGGCGGGACTGCTTGCCTAGCGCCTCTTTCCACATTCCCCCAGCCTCCTGTCGCATGGCTCCTCTACATCACCATGATGTGTGCCTGTGGCTGTAGAGCTGCGCGAACTGCGCCTCCTGAAACTGGTCTCCGGCACAGACACACTACTCATGCTCAATGCCGCCTCACTGCCCTCCTTCCCTTCCAAGTTGCTAGCACTAAATGTGCCAGACTGTAAATGTTCCACTGCAGTGGTCACCTGCCCTAAAGCCTTCGCTACATCCCCGCAGTAATGTCCAAGGTCTATCTGCAGTGACACTGAGCGGTGTGACAATCAAGCAGATCTGTTGCAGAGCTTAGTGATGGCCCTAGTAGATGCAGAAGAACTAAGCAAGCTCTGCCGATTCCTCCTGCGCTCGCTGTGTTGTCCTGCTAGGACGGCACGGGTGAGCTCCTGTAGTGTCTTGTTGATTGCATGATTCCCCTCTGCTACAACTGTGGTCAGGTGACGCACAGCGTCTGTCATCGTGAACATGTGCTTTGCAAGTCTTGAGATGTTGAGGTTCATTGTGCCCATATGTCTCCCCTGCAGGCGCTGAACACGCAGCATCTGGGACTCCAACCCACCATAGGCATATGGAGCCTGTTCAGATCTGGAAGCAATACTGCCCATGGACCTGCGCCGCTGCCTGACTCGGCCACATGCTGGTGTTGGAGCCGGCGGAGTGACATATGTCTGGCTGGGAACCCCTGTGGGTGCTGGGATCGGCTCGGTTTCCATGACCTGCAGGGCGGGGACATGTGCCCTGCGTCTTGGTGGTGTTGTCGGTGGTGGTGGTGATGGTGGTGTCAGTGGTGGTGTTGGTGGTGTTGATTGACGGTCCTGCGGAGTCTCCCCATCTGTCTCTAACGGTGTCTCTGAAAGGATGAGGCCCTCGCTGTCATCTGATTCCACCGGAGATGCATCTGTGTGTCGAACAGTGCATTGTTCAATTATTTTGTTACTTTCTCTGTTTATCATTTCGCCTACTTAAAATAATATGACATATTTAGACACACTGTTGGACCAGTGCTGCAGGTCTCATTTATTGCTCTTTGGTGATGATGCATGCACACTTGGCTAACATGACTACAACTCCCATGATGCAATTCGTATGTGAGGGTATATGTGTAATGCACTTCTTCCTGCAAACTGTGATTAGCCTGGGGGATGTGCATGGGTATACAATATGCAGCATATCAGCGCAGGCATGCATCTTACCTTGTTCTGTGGTTGCTGTGCCGGAAGTGTCCATTTGGGTGACTCCCACGACGGCTCAATGGTCCCCTCAATGAGGTCCTTCAGGGCTGTGTTGGCAGGTACTCTGGATGGCACCCCTCCTGTACAAGCTGCTTCCTTCACCCTTTCTGCAATGCGCTCCTTCGCCCTTTTCCTGAAGTCATACCACCTTTTCTTCAGGACGTCAATGCTGCGGTGCATGACTCCCACAGCATTTACCCTCTTCTTTATGAGCAGCCATATCTTGCGCCTCTCGGCTTCTGGCACCTTGAGGGACAACTTCCCAAAAAGTTTATCATGCTTGCTGCTCATGCCCTCTATCAAGTGTTCCAGTTCCCTATCAGAGATCTTTCTCTTCCTCTTCCCGGGTGTGGTAGATGAATTTGATGCATTGTTGTCCATCCTGGATAGCTGTAGTGTGGCTGGGTTGTGAGGGTGAAGTCTCTCAGCTCAGCTTCTGTGCACTTTCTCTTCCTCTGAGCTCCTCAGGACACTGAATGAAGCATGGGCTGGATGACTTCCTGGTTGGGATGTCATCTGCCTGCTTCAAGAGCGACCCGTTGTTTGCAAAATCGCTATTAGCGATTTCGCTATTCCCGAAAACGCTAATACCGATTTCGGTAATACCTAATATTTATTTTAAGGAATCGCTATCGTGTATTCGGAATGTTTTTGCGATTTTTACCGAATCGCTGAAATTTACAGAATATGTACATGCATCCCGTATAACGAATGCTTAATTGCGATTCCTTATTTATCGCTATTAAGGACTCGCTTTTCCGAATTTTGATGCATGTGCACCTGAGCTTCTAGACCAGAGTTCCTTCCAGTGCACAATATATATCACACAACTATTTGCATTTTTATTGAAAATACATTTTGGGTTTGATGCATCACGCTTACATTTATTTACATAAACAAACCACATATTGAAACCATGTTTAGCCATCTTTTGAGATCAATAACACTTTGTGTATATTTTGATATATATTTATAGATGCTTTCTTAAACAAAATGCAAAGTACCCTTGTATTACAAATTGAAACTGAAAAAACGCCTCAAATGCTCAATTTATGGGTGGCTCTTCTATCCATACCGAAAAATCAGTCACACAAGCCATAATTTATGCATGAGCATTTTATTTTAATTCCAGCTTAATTATACATGTTTGACAACATTAAAGAAAATCATAAATTCCCATGGCGATTATGTACAAAGTCCTTTCACATGCTTGGTTGCACAATACAGAGCTTTGTTTGTGTATCTTAATTGCATTAAGGGGATATTCTTAACATTGTGAAATCTATCCTCACATTTTTAATTTAGCAATAAGTTTTACCATTCTATTCACTTAACATTTTCCTCTAATGAAATCTAATAATATATGTCAGTACTGTTTTTGTTAGGTGAATATATATTAAGATGAAGTAGATTAAATCGCTAACAATCCACCCAAACAGAATGCAGCATTAGATTAATTCAGTGTTCTTTCCGTAAATAAGCTGTTATGTCTGTCTCTAGGTGGAAGGCACTAAATTGATGTTACAATAATTGTTGCTCGCACATAAACATGTCGAGACAAACTGTTACACCTGGTAGCCTTGACTATTTGTACCTTGACGGTGGGACAATGGATACATCTTGTTAAACTTGGCACCATTGGTGTAGGTCTCCCCTGCATTTTTTTGCCTTTACCTCCTGTGTTTTTGCAGAGTGTTGGACTTCTTTTTTCTGGTCTGGATGCTTTGGGCACTTTGCCACTGCTGTTCAGTCCCAAAGTGCAAGTGCTCCCTTTGTAAATTGTTGTTATGGATTAGTGATTCCATGATTGGCATATTTGATTTACTTGTCAGACCCTAGTACAGTGCACTATGTGTGCCCAGGGTCTATAAATCAAATGCTGCTAGTGGGCTGCAGCAAGAATTGTGCCTGTAAAATGTAACTCTGGCCTGACCTTGCAGAGCCTGTGTGCAGTCTAGTACTGCAATGTTGGCTTGGCAATTGCACACACTTCCCAGTCCTTAAACCTTCCCTTTTCTACACATTAGTCACCCCTAATGTAGGCCCAAAGTACCCCCGTGCAGTATGTGAAAGGTAGGACATGCCCTGGTGTGTGTGGCATGTACTGATAGTGAAGTACTGCCAATATTGTTTTTCAGTTTTGCAAGGCTTCCTGTTCCCCTAGAACAGAATAGGGAGTTTGTTTATAACATCTTAAAAACATAACTGGCCCTGGGAACAAGGAAGAGAAATAAAGTTTAGTTTGCCTGAACTCAGAATGTTAAGATTAAGCCTGGGCAAAGCACTACGCTACGCTCGCGTAGTTTGCGAAGTTCGCGCTACTTCGCACTATGCAAACTGCACGTAGCACAGTGCGAACACGTGTAGCATAGTGTTGCATAGTGCTGCAGTCATTTTTTGCTTGCTCGCGGTCCTCAACGTCAAGTTGGCGACCGCGAGCAAGCAAAATGACATCCCAGCGAGACTTTTTCCTTGTTCGCGATCAGCAACATCAAGTTGGCGATCGCGAGCATGGAAAATAAACCTCTTGGCGAGATTCCCAACGCGAGGAGCTCAGGTTTCTCATTGCGAGTGGTCGCGTATGCTCACGACCGCTCGCGATGAGAAACTACCAGTTCGCGTAGAGAAAGCTGCCGCTCGAGTAAAAATCTACTCGAGCAGCAGAAAATTACAGCTCGCACTGTGCAAGATGCCATTTTCAATGATTGCACAGTGCCGGTTGCTTGTCCGCACTGTGCAATCATTGAAAACGACATCTGGCACAGTGCGAACAAAGTACTACGCAGTTCGCGAAGTGCTACGCGTAGCTCGCGTAGTGCGAACTGCACTTTGCGTAGCTTCGCGAACTGCTACTTCGCGAACTACGCCCAGGGTTAGTTAAGATGCATCTTTTAGTGAGGGTGAATTCTAACATTCTATGGGGCAGATTTACTAGAAAGTGCTGCAGCGCTGCACCGCAATCCCTTTGGCTTCCCCACGCTGCTGCACTTTCAGAACACAGGAATGTGACATATTTACAATCATATGTCGCATTCCTGTGCTCTCCACTGTGCTGGCACACCTGTCTTAGTGAATATGGGGCAGAAAAATGCACTGCCAGTGCATCACAAAAAGTGACGTACTGGCAGCGCAAGGGGCTTGTAAATATGCCCCTGTGTTTGAAAATACCACTTTTAGAAAGTAGATATTTTCTTGCTTAACCATCCAGTGTGCCTCTGCTTGCTTTGTGTATTGCATGTCTGGCCTTTGGATGACAGGGGCTGGAGAGGGGTAGTGGCTCCCCATAGCCTAATGAGTCAAGGCTGTGCTGAATAGACCTAGGCTGCATTTAGAGTAGGGGAGGAGATTTCCTTTCACCGGAATGGGCTTGGTCTGCCTTCAACAATGCTGTCTCCACCTCCTGCCAGGAAGCTGCACCAGTGAGGACACAACTTGTTTTGGCTGGGTACAGACACGCTATGCCTTCAGAGAGCAAATAATTTGTGTGTGCATAAAAAGAGGGGCCCAGACCCCAGATTGTTAGATCACTTCTGGGAATCAATAGTCAACCTTTGCCAAGGAGAAGAGCTGGAGAAGCTGAGGAGGAATACTGCCCCTGTGCTGGTTTCTGTCTGGGGTTGGCCTTCAGTGGCTACTTGCTGCCAAGTAGATGAGAAACGACTTTGCTGCTTGCTTTGTCCCCCTGCTTGAAGAGAAGATCTTCAACGACTTGAACTGAGCTTGCACCCTTTTCTAGAGGTCTCAGGAACAGCAAAGACCTCCCTGTGTCTGTGGGCACCGCAGAAGAAAAGGGTAACCAACTCTGTCATCGAGTCTGTCATAGGATTCTGTGTCCTGAAAGCACTGCCGAGAGCAATACCTCACTTCGCAGCGCAACACTGTTCTCACCGACTCAGTCAACAAACCACTGTTTGCACCGCGTCCTGTGGGCACCGCACTCTGCAACTCTTTGCTACATGCTACAAGGGCATCACCGACTCCGTCGCTGCCCGACCCGAATATCGACCGGGCCCGTCGCCGCACCGTGACCTACCAGCACCGCTGCGAGCAACGTCTCACCCTTCAACCCAAGCCCGGGTCTCACCGACTCCATCAACAAGCCGCTGCCTGTACCGAATCATGAGGACATAATTCGCCGCAATGCTTAAGTTCACAACACAACCTTGACATTTGCCCCTACCCACTCGCACCGACACGTTGGTCGCAACAAGACAGGTACTGTGTCCGAGTCTGTTGATGCTTTAGCTGGCCTGTATTGATGTGGTCAGCTGGAATTGTTAGACTCTGTAGTATTCAGTATCGCTGTAGCCCCAGGAGGAGCTACCAAGGTGGAGGAACTGTGTTTTATTTATTTTCAGGCAATTTAAAGGTTATTTTCCTCAAGTACTATTTTTCAAAAATATTGTATGTTGGATTTTTATCATATTTGGTCTTGCTGGTATAGATAAGGATTTACTATTTTTCTAAACTGGTGTGGTGTCCATTTGTAGTGCTTTCACTGTATTACTGTATGTGTTCACAAACGCTTTACACACTGCCTTTGAGATAAGCCTGTCTGCTCGTGCCAATCTACCAAGGGGGTGAGCAGGGTTATTTTAGAAGTGTATCCCCCTTACCCTGACTAGAAGCAAGGGTCCCTATTTGGACAGAGGTACCTACCTCTGCCAACTAGAGACCCCATTTCTAACACATGTATTCTAAGGACAAGATAAAAAGAATTTGTATCTGTTAGAACTGAAGGTCTCTAATTGGCTGAGGTAGGTACCTTAGGCCAAATAGGGACCCTTGCTTCTAAGTCAGGGAAAGGAAGGACACCTTCTAAGAAAGCCCCTGCTCACCCCCTCAGTAGATTGGCACGAGCAGCCAGGCATATCTCCAAGGCAAATGTGTAAAGTATTTGCAACCATGCTCTCAGTAACCCAATGATGACACCAAAAATGGACTTCACACGATTTTCATAAAAAAACAATTATATGTTTATAAAAATTAAAATACGATGAGACCACACAACAAGGATCCAACATATGCGTATTTGTAATATTTCACCTGGCTGGTTATTAGGCCAGCAAGCACATGTAGGTTCTTTCAGTATTAATGAGCAATTCTAGATGATCCAATGCAGTTCTAATGCAATGCTATGCAGTTCGTAATGCAAGAATCAAGCACTTCGTAATGTAAAAATAATGCTGTTCTTTATGTAACAATCAGGCAGTTCATAATGCCAAAATAATGCAATTCGTAATGCAACAATCAGGCAGTTTGTTATGCAAAAATAATACAATGCGTAATGCAACAATCAGGTAGTTCATTATTCAAAAATAATGCAATGCGTAATGCAACAATCAGGCAATTTGTAATGCAAAAATAATGCAAAAATAATGCAACAATCAGGCAGTTCATAATGCAAAAATAATGCAATGCGTAATGCAACAATCAGGCTGTTTGTAATGCAACAATAATGTACTCCGGCACCGATCATAGTGCTCTGGACAGTCTCTATACCACTCTTACTGACTCGCGGTCAGCTACTGCCAACATATGCCCCCAACACGGGTATGATGGAAAACAAAGTGCAGCTCCACACTCTGGCCCCGGTACTGCCTCTCCTCGGCAAGTACGGGCCTCGATACGAGCTTGAGCGGAGGCTCGCGGTGCGAGAATGGGAAAGGCCAAGAGCGTTTCTCTCAGAGCCCGCACCCCGCCCCAGGCGGTGACACACCCACGCTCGCTGAGCGTTACCTGGGGGGTGCGACCTCACTCTCCTCTCCTGTCCTCGCGACTTGGGCCTCCGATGCGACTTTGTTGATTTCGGGCAGTGGAACTCAGGCCCCCCTAGACGGAGATGGCTCAAGGTTCCTCCTTGGCAACAGCATGCTCGGGCCGGTGGTACAGCTCCTCTGGGGATGCCGGGCTGGGCCAATGGCAATGACGAAGGTCTCAGGCTGCAACAGGGCACAAGCACACACCGTCGATGAGACTCACTTGAGCTCCAGGTGTGCACGGTCACAGGGCAATCCTCACGAAGGTCTCCGGCTGCATGAAGCACACTCACCCAGCATCACTGAGACTCACTTGAGTTCCGGGTGCACACAATCACAGGGCCATCCTCACAAAAGTCTCAGGCTGCACAAAGCATACGCACACAGCATCTCTGATACTCACTTGGATTCCGGATGCCCACGATCACAGGAAATTCTTACGAGGGTCTCAGGCTGCAAAAAGCACACGCACACAACGTCGCTGAAATTCACATGAGTTTTGGGCATACACAATCACAGGGCAATCCTCACGAAGGCTTCAGGCTGCACGAAGCACACGCACACAGCGTCGCTGAGACTCACTTGGACTCCGGGTGCACACGATCATAGGACAAGCCTCACAAAGGTCTCAGGCTGCACAAAGCACACGCACACAGTGTCACTGAGACTCACTTGGACTCCAGGTGCCCACGCTCACAGGGCAATTCTTACAAGGGTCTCAGGCTGCAAAAAGCACATGCACACAGCGTTTCTGAGACACACCTGGAAACTTTTGTGTTCCTGAGTTTCCACAACAGGGAGCCAGCTCTCCTCTGGCCCGTAGGGATAAGTTACTTCAGGAAACAGATTAGTCCTTTCAAGCAGGGGGACACAGCACACAGCAAAGTCCCTTTAGCCTCTCCTTGGTTATATCAGCAAACTGCATGCCCGTCCCAGAACACACAGCAAGGGTCAGTCTTTCCTTTAGTCTCTTCAGCTGTTTCTTCCTTGGCAGAGGTTCCTCTTGACCACAAAGTAGTTTAAATCCTTTACAGTCTTGAACAGTTCCATTCCAAAGTCCAGGGGTTTCAGCTCTCATAGTTATACCCGAAATGTCTTTGAAGTCTTTGGGTTCAGGGGTCACAGACCCCTGTCAAAACCAGTTCTGGGTGTCTCCCTGTCAGTGACACCTTTTTCCTGTGATATTGGGGGTCTAGATCCTCAATCACTCAGCAGGAGATGGAGCCATTGTTTTATGGCAGCAGCCCTGGCCTCTTCACCTCCAGGGGCTACTCCTCCCCCCTACACTCCAGATGCAGGTCAGCCTGTTGCTGTCTCACCTCCTCCCCTGGGTTATTCCCCAGAGCCTACCACATTAAAATCCAGACAGTCAATCCACAACCAGGCAGAGACAAGTAGAAATGTTAGAACACAAACACCCACCCACTTCTGAAAGAGTGGTTTCGAAACACACAATGCAAAAACCACCTTCACAAAAAGATGTGTTATTACATTGTGAGTTCAGGCACACTAATATTCACCTCTCCATCTTAAGCCTATGAGAAGATAGGCTGGAAACATATTACACAGCCTCCCCATTCTGTCCTATGGGCAATATGGCCCTTCAACAGTGAAAAACGAAGTGGAGAGTATTTCACTGTTAGGACATGGTACACACCTCAGTACATGTCCTACCTTTCACATACACTGCACCCTGCCCAGAGGGGGTACCTTGGACCTACCAAAGGGGTGTCTGAGGTGCATAGAAACGGAAGGGTTGGGCCTGGCAAGTAGGTGCACTTGTCAGGACAACATGGCAGTTTAACAAACTATGCGCAGGCACTGCAGTGGCAGGCCTGAGTTCTCTCTTTAGGGCTACTTGTGTGGGTGACACAATTAGTGCGCCACTAGTAGCATTTGCATTACTAGCCCTTGCACACATAGTGCCCTTTACTTAGGGACTTTACTAGTAAGGCAAACATACCAATCATGGACAACCAATTACCATTACACTTTACACAGGGAGCACTTGCACTTTACACTGATCAGCAGTGGCAAAGTGCCCAAAGCATCTAAGTTGGCAACACCATGTCAGAAAAAAGGCCTCTAGGGGGAAGTCAAAAAGTTTAGGGAAATGTAGCCAAAAAAAGCCAAGTCCAACAGTATCTCAAAGCGAGTTTAGATGTACTATCTTTGGGAGTTACATTTTGACAATGGGACACAGGAAAAGGCTCCTCTGGCTATGTGATAAAAAGCATGGAAAAACCTAAACCCTTTTTCTTGGAGCATGCCAATATTTTCTACTCATACAAAAGAAACCTTTTTCATGATGTACTGACAATTGCAGATAAAGTAATAGTGGTGAGGTGGTCTACTAGAAAAATGTGAACCATCCTTCTTACTCAGTAATATTCATGAAATATAAAATGAAAGGACAAGATGAAACATACATTATTGCATAGGTGTTCTTGACATCAGAAAAACAAACCACTAAGACCAAGAACTATCTGTTGAAGTGGATTGCTTACAAAACCTGAGGATTTCAAATGAGATTTCTAGTGAGATGCTGGATTAAGACAGTGGTAGCTTCGCAGAACCACAGTCAGATTGGAAGAGAATGTACTTAACTTTATCAAAGGCAGTTTTATGAGGTGGGGTGGACTATAGGGGAGATTGGCAGTGATGGATTCCATAGTGTTATTAGTTCGGCTAGGAATGAGGGAGGTTCTACTCACAAAAGGTCACCTTCTGTACAACTACCTGTGCAGTACAGCAGCAATTGACGTGAAGTTGTAAAGCAAGCAAGCCTAGTACAATTTTGCAGAAAGGGAAAAGCAATTAGTTATCCACACTCTTAATACTACACAAAGGATGATCGCTAAACAATGATGCTATCAATGAGAAGTTGTAATATTCTGTATATGATTGATGACCCAAAACTATCTCTGTACTTTGGGGAAAAAAGGTAATCCATTGGATTAGGCACTCTCACCAGTGTCGCTCTGTAATAAGCTCAGATCTACTCAATGTTGAGCAGTTCTTTCCACCAAATGACCCGTATGATTATTTTGTTATACATATTGTGAGAGGAGGGGCTTTGGAGGGACAGATGGACCTTGATTTATGCACTAGCCCTTCAAATGGCTCCATCATCTGATTTGAACCTAAACATCCACCTGTTTGGCAAGCGTCTCCCAGTTCTAGCGATTGTAATGCAGTATTCCAAGAAGTGAGTGAGGAGCTGGAACCACAGTAGGCAACATACTGGGGCACCGTTTGATCTCAAATTTGAATGTGGTGGATTCAATTAGTAATTCCCGGCAGTGGACTAGAGGATTTCCATCTTAAAGTACCCCCACTTAATTTATCTATTGTTAATCTCAAGGGGAGCTTGAATCCAGAAGTTCTAGGGCCAATTCCAGTGGGTTTAGTATCTTATCCCCAAATGAATTCAGGGCCCAATCCGAACGAGAGTGAACCGGTATTGGAGTTTTATACGACTAGGCTACTATCCTGTAATGTGTCAGGTCTGAGTTCTACGTTCAAGGATTTCCATTCAGGTGGCTTTATTGATAAATACTGTATATGCATTTTCAAAAAAAGTAGGCAGTAACACCCATTCACAGATCAGGGTATATAAATTATTGTGTGGAAGCAATATCGTCAACATCAGGGTGCCTGTCATGGTTTTGACCATATGAATAAAGACTCCCCTATCTATTAAAATCAAACTTCCCAAACTAAGATCTCCCAATATATTAGGGCTCCTTATTCCTTCATCTAGGGAGCCTCTTATGAAACTCTTTAATGTATATAACAGTAGCACTGAGAGGAACAATGATTCAACAACTTATTCCAATACTTGATGAATTCCAAAAACAGGACAATGTAAGTTGCCCAGTATTAATTGCGGGTGACTTCAAAGAGACGTTTGAGACTTTAAATTCAATACATGCGTCAATGAGAGATGAGGATAAGTAATGGTATATCCCTGAGTTAAGAGCCCCTTTTTCCAAAAATTACAAATGTCCCTCTTGCATATCTTTCAGTGCAGGATGCCCAGTAGTACCGATTTACTATTCCAATAATAGGAGTAGAATCCAATGGCCACATATCATTGAACGTCATAATAAATATGTTACCATATATTCCATAGTAGCTACAGTACTAGAACCTTATTCTAGTACCCTTTCTAATAAGATTCCAATAATAGCTATGCACCGTACCATTGTTGATTCTCTTAGAGAACAATTTTCTTAGACAGTCCCAATTGAATAGTGTAAATGCGAAGAAACTAAAGCTTCTGGTACACTAATTTCTGTAGAAGGGCTAAGGCCAAATTGATTGAGGCTGTAAAAAGTAGTGGCCGCTAAGAAAGAATAAAATAATGCAAATGTTAAAATAATGCAAATAATAAAATGTGCACAAAATACTAGTAATTGATGGTCGGTGAAGAAGAAATGGCAACATTTGGTCTCTACATTTGAAAACAAAGATAACAGGATTTTGGCAGGTTTCCTCCCATTGTAATCGACGGCAACCTAGGGAAGCAGAATTTTATATACAAACAAAGAAATGGTTACAACACTTTAAAGAGCTCTATTAGGCTCAAAATGTACATTCTAAGTGCCTAGTGTCTCCCCACAAGTGATGAAAATCAAACATGCTGCACACACTTTTTAATGAGTGATATTATGGGAGCTATATAGTCCAAGAGTCAATGAAGGTAGGGAAAGCAACTGGTTTAGATAAAATTCCTGCAGATCTTCACTGCTTAGAGATAGCCATCTGGGGGCCTTATATCAATGTGCTGACAAATGCAATTTTAGCAGAAGCCCATATCCCATACTTGGAGAAGAGCAGAGATTATCCCTATTTTTAAGAAAGGGAATAGAGAAGAAACCCTGCAAATTATGCACCAATTAATCTGAGTTTCTGCAGACAAATCATAGCTAAGGTACTGTAGAGTAGGCTGGTTTTAGGGCCAATTCAAGCACTATACTACAGGTATTTCATTTTACGTTATTGGTTTAGAAAACTATCTTTGTAAAGTGGGAGCACATGTGATATTTGTGGACCTCAGGGCAGCTTTCAATCTAGTGCCCTAGGCAAAGCTGTGGTTTGTTTCAAGAAATATGGGAATGCCAGAGCCCCTGTTGTTATTATTTACGTGCTTCTATAGTGATAGCTATTCTCAAATAAAACAGGGCACAAGTGGAGAGTTGACAGACAGAATTCCAGGGAGAAAGGGCCAGTGATCAGAAAGGGTTGTGTTCTAGAACCCACATGGTTTGCCCTTATAAGAATAGGGTAATTGACCAACTACATAACTGCAACATCAGTTTGCCTTGTTGCAGGGATTCTGCTCAACTGCAGAACTAAGCTTCGAACCATAGAACTTCAATATGTAGGGATTAAGTCACCTTACCAACTCAGTGGGCATGAGTCTGAGTCCAACTAGCTTAAGTGCCTCACTTGACCTCCTAACCTTACCAGAGAAACAAGGGAATTGGCAACCCCAGAACACAACCCTCTCAACCCTCTCAGGGATCATGGTAACAGGATAGACCCTTTCGCTCTCTAACTCATACGTGTCCACAATGAGATAACCAGGAGACAAAAAGAGAGTTTAGAATATGTATTCAAACTATTGTGTTCTGAAATGGAGTATACGTGTTACAATTAGAAAAGAAATGTATAAAAAAATATTGGTAGCATGGTAATAATCCATATACCATTAAAAGCTCTGCCATTTTGTCAGACAGAGTGACCTAACCCTCCTCCCCTGCTACAAAAGCTAAATGATTATATGAAAGATCTCTGGGATTACTGGAAGACCTGTACCTTAGCATTCACAGATGGATGCCATATATCTCAGCAAACGGAGTTCTCTTGTCTCGGAATTCTTGTTCCATGTGTCTGTTTGTGGCTCATGTACTCATCTATGTGATAGGACATGTGTGCGCATAAACAACAGTTGCATTCTTGTGTTATTTCTAGGTGCTATTGCCCTGCTATAAAGAATAACACGCAACAATGTTGTTTGACCTTTTTGGTGGTGCTCAGACTAAATCCCAGGAAAAGAACAGAACACAAAAACATATGCAGGTTCCATGTGAAAGTACAATGTAGAACAAAGGGAAGAGTGTTTATATAGCAACATGTGCAAAGAAAACTTAGATAGGCTAACATAGGGAAAACTGCATTGGGCCATGCAAGAAACTCATGACAGCCTAACTTGCCCAGAAAATCCCTACTCTCTTATTCGTAGATGAGGCCTCAATAAATTCTCAAGGTTTCGCAATTTGTATGGACAAGAAATTAATGCAGGCAACACAAAATTCATGGCCTTTAATCCCCATAGATCCATTAGGGAAAGATATATTTAGGGGAAACTGCCTTGAAGAAAGTGAAAGAGTTTGATTATTTGGGGGGTACGAATGACTAACTCAACTACATGGTCTGCACAGATTTCTAAAAGTTGCTTACGTTTACAGCATATAGCATCTGTAATATTAAGAGCCTAAAAATCTTCCTTTTTTGCCCCATACAGCATGCCTTACAGATTGTCCATGCCAAAGTGGTTTGGGCTGCATTGTACGGCTTTGAGGTATGGGATTTCTATAATTTATCTAACCTAGGTACAGCTGTAAACAATTACATGAGATCCCTTATTAGCTTTTCTCAAAGTGCCCCTCCTGACACTATTATGGTTAGATTTGGCCCAAACGATTGTATCCAAAGCTTATCGAACAGCTCACATGGAACTCATTCTTATATATCAAATGTTACAGCTAAATAACTGAGTTTCAAATACAATAAAATATATACCAGTAGACCTTCAGTCATGCATTGGAAATGATTACACCTTGTAACTCATAACTTAAAATAAACATTCATCATCATGAAGTAAATCAGTGAAAGTGTATAGTGACCTCAAGTGAGTACAAACCTGTGGGATGGGAGAAGGTGGTAGGTCACCAAGATGTTAAAGCCATTATTAGAACTGGGGTCACCAATTCTGACACAGTAGCTTGGCGCGAGGTAGGAAGGCACCCGAGGGCAATGTGTAAAGCACTGGTGCAGCACTCACCAACACAGATGCAGCCATGAACACACAATGAAGGACGCCACCACATAGGTTTTGTAAAACACAAGATTCTTTATCTATTGTAAGTCTCAAGATATCAATTAATTTCAGGATAAATGCAATTAATTTCAAGGCAACGCCCATAGTCAATACATTCAATTACTTTCAGCAATGCAGCGTGGAAGAATGGTTAATTCATGGCATTAATCAATCAGAGCATGTCACAGGAACAGTTAATTCATTAGAACAATCACAGAACAACCTCCCTTTGCGTCAAATGATGGAATCAGTGCATCCGGTACTTCATTCTAGTCAAGGGAGTCAATACTTCGCACGGAAACAATCAAGGTATTCCAGGAGAGGGCAGGAATTTCCCAGTACCAGTCAACTCAGTTGATCAGTTAAACAGGGTGTTGCAGGGCCTCCATGACCTCCCTCAGATAAATGGGACAAGGCCCTGCGGGACAATGACCAATTGGCACAGTTCGCTCATTTAGATAACCAGTGCGGGTAATGTTTAGGGCCCCCCCCGCTAGTGCATTCACAGCGGCCTGGCATGGGGAGGGCATCGACACCTCATGGTGATACTCCACATGGTAGGGGCCGTTGGTGTCCTTCCCAGCCTCCCAGGACCCTTGCACTCACCACGCGTCCTAAGGCCCGCAGGCCGACTCGGCGCGTCCAGGCGCTACGAGCGCCTCGCGCCCCTACCCCCTCCCAGGCAGCCTGCTTCACTCTTCTCTTGGGGCCCAGGGCCGGACTGGGAACCAAAACCGGCCCTGACAAAGTGCCTGGCCGGCCCCCCCGGGGCTAGGGGGTGCCGCCGAGCTCTTTGCCAGGGCCGGTTTTCGGCCGATTTTGTTACAGGGCCAATTTTGCAGCTATGCTGCAAAAACGGCCCTGTAACAAAAACGGCCCCTAGGGGCCCAAAACCGGCCCCCACTGGTGCGGCGCACCGGGGGTTTGCCCGGTACCCACTACGGCCAGTCAGGCCCTGTTTGGGCCTCGCCAGGGGGAAGCGGAACACTTGCTGGGCCGGTGCGAAGATTCCCGGGGCTTCGGCCCCACCGCGCCGCCTCTCGGAGGGCTCCGGGCTTCCCTCTCCTTCCCGGGCCGGGGAGCCAATCCAGGGGCAGCATGGAGGTGGCGCGGCCAATGATGCGGCCGTCGCCCACATTGTCGGCAACGCGCGCCTGCGCAGCTGGGCCTAGAGCAGCCTACTCCACTACCGTGGCGGCCCTCCCAGGCTTTGGGGGCCGCGGTGGGGACTCAGGCGGCCGTCGGCTTCCCACCAGCCGGCGCCCAGGCCGCGATGATGATTTTAGGCTGGTGAGCGCTTCCAGGGGCACGGCGCTGGAACACAGGTCCTAGGCCACTGCGGGTATGTTAGGTAGGTGAGCGCTCCCTCTCATGCGACACTAGATCAGGGAAGAGTTGCAGCGCTCGGGCAGTACAGCGCTTGGGGGAGAGTTGCAGCGCTCAGCCAGTACAGCGCTTGGGGAAGAGTTGCAGCGCTCGGCCAGTACAGCACTTGGGGAGAGTTGCAGCGCTCGGCCAGTACAGCGCTTGGGGACAGTTGCAGCTGAATCGTTGGAGGAGCACAGTTCTGTCAGGGTAGCACTAGAGGTGCACAGCGCTTTACCTGCGACGACGGTAGGGCGCATAACAGACAGTCGACGTCCCCAGGGCGGCACTTCTCTTGGGAGGGGACGGAAGTTGATGGCAGGCTTCACTGGCAGGCATAGAAGGGTGAGAAGGGGGGTAAGTTGGCAGGCATCAGAGGCAGGGTGGGTCCCTGCAGCACACTGGAGATGGTCCCCTGGGTTGCCCCCTCGCTGGGGAAGATCAGTAGGCAGGCGGAGTCCCTCATCTAACTTGGGTACAGCAGGTCCTAGACTCAGTCAGTCCCCAGTAGTGTAGGTTCCTCCCCTAGGCCCAACCGCCTACGCTCCGGCAGAGGTTTCCCCAGGTCCTGTGGTGCCCCAACTGACTAGTCAGGTTTCCCTCCTTTCCTCTTATACCCCCAGCTCAGGTGACCCTCCTGCAAAGGCGGCAAAGCATAATCCCTCCCAGGGCTGGAAGGTTCCAGGGGCTTCCACATAATAGTCTATGGGACAAAAAGGTGGGATGGAAAAAGATACTGTAGCCGAATGTCCCAGACTGCTCCTGACTACTAGTATGTGTGTGCAATGGCCACTCCGCAGTAGCAGGGGCCTGTGGAAGCCATGTTGCTAGGAGATAGTACCTGCACCTCAACACCGGTTAGCAGTGGCAAGGCGCTCAGAGACCTAGGGCCAACAAAAAAGGTGGCGGAAAAATGAGGCAACAAGGGGCAAAAAAAAAATGGGGTAGACCACCCTAGGGCTGACAGGTCTAACAGTCATGTTGTCGGACATTGTATTTCAGGACAACAGATGCTTACTTTTTAGAAGAGTGGGATGGGGGATGTTTGATAGAGGGTTGCCAGTTGCACCCTTAAGTTGCAGATGCTCAAGGTTTGACTCCATTTATAAGGTTAGCTACACAAGGATAGAACTCTTTGAGGAAAGAGACAAACTACACTAGGCAACAGTCCTATGATATAGTACAGAGCAGACTGATACTTGTGCACTAGAAATAATTTTACAACCCACAGACAGGAGGGCATACTATTTGACATATGACACCCTGGGTAGAATTGATATTTGGCTATCATACCCATGATCCAAACCAATTGAAAATCCTGTTGTGTTACAGAATGTCAAGTTATTTTGTAGAGTATTCTAATAATCTGTGAGGGTACCCAGGTGCTGAGCAGGTATGGGGATGATGCCCTTGCAGAGTTATTCAAAGAACCACGTCTTCAGCTTCTTGTGGAACTCAAGTGGTTATGGAGGAAACTCTAATGTGTGGTAGGAGATTGTTCAATGTTTTGGGTGCAATGTAGGAAACGGAGTGATGTTCTGTTTTGCTTTTGTGAATGCGGGGGTGTGCGCTAGTGAGAGTGAGGCTGCGGGTATGTATTTCAATGGTTTGTGAAAGTGTACGCAGCTGTTGAGGTATTTTCAAGGTCATATAGAGCTTTGTGGGTGTGCATGAGTAGTTTTAACTGGCTGGGCTTGTGGATGAAGAGCCAGTGAAGCTCCCCGAGGTGAAGTGAGATGTGAGTGTGGCAAGGAAGGTTTAGTATGAGTCTAGAAGCAGTGTATTGGGTGGTTTGTAGTATGTTCCAGAGCTGTGAGGAAATACCAGTATGCACTGAGTTGCCATAGTCAAATCTGCTTGTCATAAGTGCTTGTGTGATGGTTCGACTGGTGTTCTGTGGTAGCCACTTGTAAATGCTCTGCAAGATGTGGAAGCAGCCGGAGCTCACTGTGCTGACTTGTGCTGTCATGTTGCGCTTGTCATCTAAATGATCCCTACAGTTCTGGAATGGTTGGTTTGCACTGGTGTGGGCTGTCAGCCACCAGGTGGCATCCCACGGGGAGGTTCTGTTACCAAAGACCACTACTTTTGTTTTGTCAGAGTGGAGTTTTTTACAGTTGGTTCTCATCCAGTTCGCTACCAAGATCATTCAGTTGGTGAAGTTGGTGCTGGTGGTGGGTGTCTATCCTGTCAGGAAAATGATGAGTTGAGTGTCGTCTCTGTAGGAGATGATGGTGATTTCTGGAGATCTGGTGATGTTCGAAAGTGCTGCCATGTATACTATGAATAGGGTGGGCTCAGAGAGGTTCCCTGGGGGACTTCACATATTAGGTTCCTGGCACCCGATGTGAAATGAGGCAGTCTAACTCTGGTTCATCCCATGATGAAGGAGCTGATCCACCTGAATCCTGGTCCTTGGATGCCGCTCTTGTGGAGTCTTCTGACGAGTGTGTGTCGGGAGACCATGTCAGAAGCAGCAGAGAGGTCGATCATGATGAGGCCCACTTTTTCTCCTCTGTCTAGGATGCTCCTTATGCGGCTGCAAAGAGTGCAGTTTCTGTTGTAGCATCTTTCTTTCTGCAGCCTAAGACTGTGCTTTCCAGTTGTTAGTGGGGCTGGATGTAGCTTGTGAGTTGTTTGTTGATGGTCTTTTTGATCACTTTTGCTGGGTAGGGAAGCAGGGTAATTGGAGGGAAGTTAGTCAGCTGTCTGGGGACGGACAATTGTTTCTTGAGAAGAGTGTTGCCTGCTGCATACTTCCATGCTTCTGGAAAGGGGGTGGTGGTGATGGAGGTGTTCAGGATGTGGGTGAGTGTTCTACTGACTGATGATGCATCCTGGTTAAGATGTGGTGGGGTTAGAGTACTTTTGGGCCCCAGAGTGGTTGGTCTTTATGATGATGGCAATTTCTTTATTGGTGAGGGTCTTCAATGTGGTCAGGTCTTGATTTGTGATGGGCAGATCAGCAATGACTATGCTGGGGTCTGGTTGCTGTAGATTGTTTTAATTTTGGTGTTGAAGAAGTTGGATGGATGCTTGTTAGACCTGAGAGGCTTAGAGTGTCTTCCCCCAAGTTTTTGCCTGCCTTCCTCCATATTTCTGACTTTGTTTTTGCTGGTTTCAGGACCCTTCACACTTTACCACTGCTGATCAGTGCTTAAGTGTTTGTTCTCTCTCCCCTAAACATGGCAACGTTGGCTTAACCCCAATTGGCATATTTAGTTTACTTATAAGTCCCTAGTAAAGTGCACTACATGTGCCCTGGGCATATACATTAAATGCTACTAGTAGGCCTGCAGCTCTCATTGTGTCATTCACTTAAGTAGCCCCCTAACCAGGGCTCGGGATGCCATTGCAGAGCCTGTATGTGCAGTTTACACTGCCCCTTTGACCTGGGAAGATAAGCCTCTTTCCAGGCCTAAACCTTCCCTTTTTTTTAAATATAGGTAAGCCCTAAAGTAGGCCCTGTATGACCCATGGGCTGGGTGCAATGCATTTAACAGCAGGACATGTACTTTCAAGTTTTACATGTCTTGGTAGTGAAAAACTCCCATATTCGATTTTCATTTCCGCAAGGCCTATCTCTTCTATAGTGTAACATTGGGATTACCTTATTAAATCTTTTAAGTGTAAGTGTAATTCCCAGTTGTGAAGAGATAGACTTTTCAAGTTTGGTGTCATTAGACTTGCAATTTAAAATCACAATTTATGGAAAAGTTGGATTTTAAATTACGGTTTGGCAAATCCCACATTTACAAAGTAGCCATTTACTCACTTTAGCCATTTGGTGCATGTTGCCTGTCTCTGTTCAGTCTGGGTTGGGTGATAGCTGGGCTTTCTGTTTTCCCTCTAGACCTCCACACAAAAAAGGGAGCTTTAGGTGTGTCTTGATGGGCCATCCTGGGAGAACCCTGCCTCACAGTTACACCCGAATTGGCTGTATTCTGTCCCCACACAAAGGGCTGCATACCCCTCTGTAGTGAGTCTAGAGCCATGCACGAAGGGACAACCTATGTGCACTTCAAAGCTTTCTTTGAAGTCTCCCCCAAATTCAAAGACACATCTGTATATAAGTAGTGGACCTCTGACCTCACAAATTTAGTACACTTCTAGACCTGTGACCACTCTCCCAGGAAGAAGAGCTGTTGCATTGCTGAAAGGACTACCACTCTGCTGGACTACTGTTTTGTTGGACTTCTTTCTTGCTGTGCTCTTCTCTTACTGAGATGCCCTGCTGCCTGCTGTTCTCATGTCTGGATGAGAAGAGCTGAACCTGCATCATTTGAACCCAGAGTGACTCCAAAGGCTTGCTGGCTTGCCTTCTGTTCTAATTCTCAGGGATATCAAAGACTTCAGCTATCTTCATCTGACATTTACAAACTTTGAGTCTGCCCTGTCTAATGGTGCCACCCCTATCCTGAACCCTTGGAAGTGAGGCCTAAGATGCTGCTACAACCAGAACCCACTCATCCTCATCAGAACTGGTGCATCTTTTCCTTTGTATGGATAGAAACCAGTGCATCCTCATCGAACCATGGAAGGGAGATGGCGCATCAACCTCGGAACCAAGGCATCACCTTCAAAATTGACGCATTGCCTGCTGTGGGAGTAGTAGCCATGCATCACCTTTTGAACTGGTGCCTCGCACTCAGAACTGGTGCATCACTGCCATTGCGTGGAGAATCTCAAAGCATCATACCCACTGCATGTTTTGACACCGACACATCGCTTTGGCTGCACTCCGCATCTTCTTCGATATCTTCGCAAGACTGGATCAAGGTACTTTGGTTGAGCAGGCCCAAGTGGGTGCCTGTGTCTGGCATGTGTTACATGACTGTTGGACTGAACTTAAGACTTTGACCCTATTGCTCGAATCAGATTTCATACAAAAAACAGAAGTCAAGAATCGTCTGGCAAAACAGGAACAGTTTTTTTAATTAAACAGTTCGACTGGTAGAGCTGTTTTACATTCAGTTTGTAACTTTCTTACATACAAGAGTACAACAAACAAAAAGGTTTTCGGTGTACCATACATGGGAGGAATGTTGTTTACTGCCATGGGTCAAAAATGAATGCTCAATGGTTCCTACAGGTGGGTCTTGACCTGCGTGGACACAGTGTGGTCTGTGGTGAACATGTCCAGATGTCTTGGATGTGGAGCCTAGCGATCACTATGTGTGCCAAGCCCTGATTGGCTATGTGTTCCTAACTCATGTGGCATCTGACTTTATGGAGTTTTTAGGAGCATGCGTACCCCCTCTGGCCATGTGTACAATTTTAATGTCACTGGGCCTATCTGTGGAATTGATCAAGAGTTTCCTGCCAAAGTGTTTGCCTGCCAGTTATGCACCTTACCACCAGTGACCCATAATCAGTAAATCTGGGCCTAGGCCACAGGGCCCGCCAAACTACATACTTTTGTGCTGAGGTAGATTCTATTAATAAGGATGATGATTAATTTCATTGATATCCATATTAACATTCCCCCTTCTAGTTGATTATGCGACTACACTATCTAACTCATTCATTTGTACTATTACTTTATTTGAGTTCTGCTGTTCCCTGTGCACCCTTTCGACTATGAAAACCTTCCTAATTACTTGCATTCTACCTAGTTTGAGGACTGGGCATTTACAGCAGGATATTTCCAATAGTATAGCCCTGCAAACCAATAGAAACAAAATGATAACTGGCAACAGTGATCTACATAGACCGGATTTCCATTGTTCAAGCCAGAAAAACTTATTTGAAAACTACTCCTGCTTAGAGGCACCTCTCTCTTCATACACACTTCTCTGTAGATTATGCAGTGCTTGGATGGCAAGTTTCAATTTTTCATTGTCCATGTCATTCCCTGGGATGAATGTACAGGGAGTGGCGATCCTGGCACAGACCCCTCACTCTATTGTGGTCATTAAGTTCAACACACAACGGTGCTGCAGTACCATGAGATGGATGAGTCTAATTTCTTCCTTGATCGAATTTAGGCCGAGCTCAGTAATGTTCATCATTTTGAGCATTTCCCACTGCATTATCTAGAGCCAGCAGGCCTTAGCTTCTGTCTGCAGGGTCAAGAATGATATTGACCCCCGCCCCAGCTGTTCAAGAATTTCTTTGAACTGAGCCGAGCCAAAAAACGTCCACTGCTCTCTTTTTGCGTGCTTGGTGCATCAAAGTGATTTTTTCTTCTTTAACTGGTGCTAGAACAACTAAGGTCTGGGTGTGCAAGGTTACCAGGGAACACGAACCTCTCCAACCCATTTGGTAACCAGCTGAGTATAGGCATCCTCACAGCACTGCCAATAAAAATCCATGAGCTCGGAGGATCCCCAATGCATATCTGGAATACATAAAATCACCCCACAGATAGCATTCCTGCCATCGAAAGTGATCCTTTTCCTCCAAAACACAAGGAATACACTGTAAGTTTCTGTACAATCAGGGGTTGACCCTTCCCCTCTAACTAAATTTTTCCACCCACCTCGGTGTCCAGATTTCCTGACATGGGTTAGCCATACTTTCATTAAACTCTCCCCCCCGGTGACCCATTCCCCTTTTTATCTTCGAACTGGATGGTCCTACACAGGAAATGTGCTGACACCACTTGTTGTTAAAGAACACCATCCTGAATGCATGAAGAGCCAATCTTAGTCCACAGGTGGCTGCTGGAGTTGACGAATTTGCGTATTTGAGCACTGGGTTAGGGGTTTGGCTACCTCCAAAAACCTCTTCTCCAGTTAATCTCAGGGTCATGTGATATCCTTCCCTATGTCACACTTCCTACACATTCTGTCCAGCTCAGTTTGGATATCAGTGGGTTCAGTGAAGATGTATAGTGCTGTTGGGTTGGTGTCTTTTTGGGTCAGGTTTACCACTGCCCTGTGGATCTTGGCCCTTATCCTACACAGGTAGAGGTGAATTAGGCATTTTTCCATTCTCAGGGGCTACCTCTGGGAACAGGTACAGCCTATCTGTGTCTACTGCCTGGGTGAATAATGAGCAGACAGAACATGACCTGGCTGAGGCTTGAGAGCTGACTGAGGTCCTGTGTTGATACCAGGTGTTATGTGAAAGGGCGCTGTGAAGTGCAGGTGGGATGCTTGTGTTATATTTAGTGTAATTGTAGGCAACATACGAAAGGTCCCTGCGCAGAGCTGTTGTTCACTGTTTGTGAAGCTCTTTGAATCAGCGGTTCCTCAGTAATATTCAAGTGTGAGACTGCTAGAGGGCTAGAGGAGTTCTGTGTGGATGACATTACAGTTTTCATCAATTCATGACATGACTACCTGAGGCACCTAAGACAGGTGTTGGCTATGATACAAAATGCAAAATGGACCATCAAGGTGACTAAGGGTCAGGTTGGGCAGTCCTGTGTAGTTTACTTTGGGCATGAGGTGGGTAACAGGCAGGTTTTCTCATTGGATATGAAGATATGGTCTGTGATAGAGTGGGAGTTGCCCACTACTAGACTGGTGTGAAAATATTGTTGGGACTCACTGGGTATTACATGAAGTTTGAGGTGAACTAAGGAAGCATGGTTACCCCACTAACTGAATTAACTTACAAGAAGCAGCCCAGGAAAGTGATCTAGACTGAGGAGAGTCAAAGGATGTTTGAAGGACTAAAGAAGTTGCTATGGAATGCACCTGTACTGAAAACACCATGCTACGATTTGCCTTTCATTATATAGATGGGTGATTTTGATGAAGGAATTGGAACTGTGTTAGCTCAACTGTATAACAGAGGTAGAAACTTCCAGTAGCCTCAATTAGTAGCAGATTACTACGATCCAGAGGAACTTGTCAGCAATTGAGAGAGAATGCTTTGAGATAGTGTGGGCTTGCAGAATTCTGCCAGTACTTGTTTGGCACTGGGTTTGTAGGGCAAACTGATCATAGACCATCGAAGTGGTTAATGGTTAGGAAGGGAGAAAATCCAAGGTTGTTGAGATGGTCAATATCACGAAAAGGGTTAGATTGTGTGATGGTTCACAAGGCCATATTAAACAGAGGAATTCAGATGGACTTTACTGTAGGTTTTGCCAATCTGACAAGCCAACCTTTACAGGTTAGAAGTTGGTCTGATGTAGCCTGATCTGGGAATGGCATTTCTTTGGATGGATTAATCCCCTGCACAGTGACACTCATGAACCCTTGCCCTTCGTGTCCCAGGTGCATTGATATCTGGATCTCTGGTATAGATTTTTGGTCATAGGAGAACAAGAATCATGAGTGTGCCCCATGACGTAGGCCTGATTCTCAGTAATGTTGTCTGCTTAAACCTAGAAGGGCACCCCAAGTGCTATGTTCCTGAATGTAGAGAGCTACTGCCCTTACCTAGAGATAAATAAACAAGTGTGGTGTTGGCATCATACCAGTTTTGTTGTGATGGCATCATACCACTTATGTGTTCAGCATAATCAATTACATGAACAGGCCATTTTACCTGTGTCAGTAGAGTGGGCCTACTGACCCAATGACGTACCATTCTGTACCTGTGTACTTAACTTACTTTTGGCCTGCATAAATTGCAAGTAGCGCAAGAAAGCACATACTTGTGTATACATGCTGGGTTGAATGTGTGCCTGTGAATGGTACATCAAACACACAAGAAGGTGATGGGGGAAATGCTTGCAGTAAGTCTGACCACTGGCAATTGCTCGGAGTATCATTCTAAACCATCAATCTTTTGCCCACCATTCTACATCCATTTTTACCCAGCCATTTGCAAATCAGTCTTGACCCGGCTTCAAAAGTATCAGTCCAGCTAAAACTACCAGGCCAGGTCCTCCCTAAACCAGGACACAAGCAACCAAGACTAGTTTTGCCCCGGTGGGAGCTTGCAAATCAGGAGTAGATTGGTTCCAGTGGTGGTGGCATGGTGTGCAAATTAATGATGGACTGGACCACATGCCCCAAGCAATTACCAGTGGCTGAGAATAATTCAAGCATTCTATCCACCAATGTATTATATACATCTGAAGACTCTACATAACATGGAGACCAGTGTGTTCTGTTTTGGAAGATTGGAGCCTGGGAGGCTGGAGAGGTGAGGACAGATGTGTGCTGCTAAGATTCCTGAGGGCTGGGGCGTGGCAAATACTTAAGGGAGAGGAGCAGTGGATCCATTGTGCACAAAGTGTTCTTTGATGTTACTGATCAGTGGAGCGTGGACTCACTGTCAGAGAGATGGTTTGACTGATCCTGTTGGAATTACCAGGGAATCTTGAGAGAGAAGAAGGCATAGTTGTTTGCGGTTTTATGAGACATATTCCAGCGGGGGCTGACAGTCAGGTCTATTCCCAGTTACTTCCTTGGCCTGTGCTGTGGGTCACCCAGAATTAGAGCCATTCCTGTTGTGGCAAATTGTCCCTGTGACAAATGGAGGTGAAGAGGAGAGAGGACTTCAAAGGAGCTGACAATCTCCAACACATGGATGTGGACTATAAGGATGGAAACATATGTTCCATACTTTGTTGAACACCACCATCTCATCAGGAGAGGGAAGATCACCAAGGCTTCTTCCTGCTGGAACCAGAACTGGGGGCCAAGGTGTGCCAGTCTCCCATCTGTGTACTGGGCTGTCACCTACGAACCAAGAACACATGTCCTTTGCCTGGAGCACCAGCCTTCTACCCGTCCGCCATAACCAGTGTGTCCTGTGAGGATAAGGAGAGACCATGAAAGGAGTGATGCTTAGTCGGGCTGTTGGTGAGTAGATCCAAGTGAGCAGAGT
The DNA here is from genome assembly GCF_964204655.1 of Triturus cristatus. Classification (NCBI taxonomy): domain Eukaryota; kingdom Metazoa; phylum Chordata; class Amphibia; order Caudata; family Salamandridae; genus Triturus; species Triturus cristatus. Next base: position 904,907,201 of record NC_140590.1, on the reverse strand, counting down.
GTGAGGCATCTAGTCAGTTTGCGACCAGTGTTGCAAGACATCCATCTGCTCTCTTGTGGATGTCACAAAATCCTGTCAGGGCTGCAGCAAATCAATGATGTTGCAGGCTGTCACCCGGTGTCGTGGATCTTACTGGGGCTGGCATCTGTGTCTATAACCCCCATGTGTCAGTAGGAGGCCACTGGAACTGCTGGGTCCATTACCTGTTGCCGCTGAGACTGTCGGGCCATCACACTTGCAACTGATATTGAGGGTTGGTTCCACTGTCTTTGATTAAGTCAGGGGGGACACTGAGACTGATCCCAGAGAATCTGACATGATTGGGACTGTTACCCAGATCTGTGACCCCCATTCGCTAGGAGGGGGCCCCTGGGACCACTGGATCAGTCGCTGTGTTGGAGGAGTCCCGGTGATCAGCTGAGAGGCTCAGGAACCAACTGTTACTCATGACTCATACTAGGTTGGGTCATGGGATATCAGGAGTAAAAGGCGAAAACCCCACAGTTGGGTCCATTAGCTCCTGCTTACCCTGTATCCTTCTAAAACAGGTTTTGACAACCACCCTACCCTATGTGCCTAACATAACATGAAGAGTGCAGTACTAAAATTCATTTCAGGGAGTCATCAACGAATCAAATGTAAAATACAATCTCAAATACAATGTGATTAAACATTCAAAAGCATTCATATCAGGATGGTGTCAGCTTACATTTACCTTAATAATAAATATGAAGGGAATTTAACACGTCAATAAACCATTAAACATTCAAACATCAGTGTCATGTGTCATATTTACTCATTAAACACAGATGCCTAGAGTTAGATCTGTCATCCTTGGTGTTGTTTCCCCCACTTTTAGCCTTCAGACCTCCTGTTTTTGCATACTTTGTTATTGCTGGCCTTAGGATTCTGTGCACTTTACTATTGCTAACCAGTGCTAAAGTGCTTGTGCTCTTTCCTTCAAATGTGGTCTCATCGGCCTATCTACAATTGACATAATTAATGTACCTATAAGGACCTAATAACGTGCACTACTTGTGCCCAGGGCCTGTAAATTAATGCTACTAGTGGGCATGCAGCACTGATTGTGCCACCAACTTGCCAGGTCAAAACCTTCATTTTTAATACATATGAGTCACCTCTAGTGTAGGCCCTGGACCACCAAAGGGCAGGGTGCAGTGTATTTAAAAAGCAAGACATGTACTTTCAAGTCTTACTTGAGCTGGTAGTGAAACACTCTTACATTTGTTTTTCACTACTACAAGGCCTCTCTGTCCCATAGGATAGCATTGAGATAACATTATTACATTTTAGGAGGGAAATTCCCAATTATCAATATATAGACCTTTCAAGTTTTGCATCGCTGGAATAACAATTTAAAATACAAACTTTTGATAAAGTCGGATTTTAAATTTCAATTCTGAAAATGCAGCTTTTAAAAAGTTACCATTTTCTTGCTTTAGCCCGTTGGTGCCTGCTGCCTGTTTCTGAACACATCTGGGGTGGGTGACAGCTGGGCTTTGTGTATTCCCCCTATACAGCCATAAATAATGGGAGCTTAGCTGTTACCTGATGGGCCATCCTGGCAGGATGGGAAGGAGGAGCTGGACCCTGCCTCAATTAAACCTGAGTAGGCTGCGTATTTTCCCCACACAAAGGAATTCATATCCCCTTGTAGTGAATCTGGAGCCAGGAAGGAAAAGGCAGGGTCTCTGTGAACTTCAAATGGCTCTCTTTGAGATATCCCTACTTCAGAGGAACCACTGGGTATAATAATTGGACCTCAGACACCACCACATCAGTACACTTCTAGACCTGTGGATACTCTGCTAGGAAGAAGGACTGCTGTGCTGATAAAAGGACTGCCACTCTGCTGGACTGCTATTGTGTTGGACCCCTGCCTTGCTGTGCTGACCTGCTGCCCTCGTGCCTGGGTGAGCAGGACTGGACCTGCATCTCTTGCAACCAGAGTGACTCCAAGGGCCAGTTGGCTCGCCTCCTGATATGAAGGATCAAGGAAATAAAATGCTTCCAACCGCCCTGCTTCTGCACCTGGACTCTGCCATCTGTGAGTGTGCCCTGACAAGTAGTATCACCCTACTCCTGAACCCTTGGAATTGGGCTTAGGGTGCTTGCTTCAGCGGAACCGATGCATTGTCTGTCAACCTGCCACATCACATCCGCTGCATGTATCAGAGCTGGCACATCACCCCTGTTGCGTTGATCAGAACCGGCACATCTCCTCTGCTGCAAGGATCGACACTGACATATTGCTGCTCCTGCATGGATTAGACTTAACATATCGCCTTCAAAATCACCACTGAGAGATGCTTTTCCCGGCAAAGAGTTCTTTCATTTCCATCAACGGTAGTCTTGACAACATTGCTGAAACTCGACATCGAACCATCCACCTCAGTGGAGCTGATGCATTGCCACTGCTGCCCAGTTCAGGACAAGCACATCACCGCCATTGGGTCAAATGGCATCAGAGGATCACATTGTCTTGACCACGCATCCTCAATGCAAAAAGGATTAAGGTACTTTTGTCCAGTGGGTCTCACTGGGTCCCTATAACTGACCCGCTCTCCATTACGATTGGCCTGGCACAGATATCCCAAGTAAGTGCTTATGACTTCTAAACGCTCTGATACAGATAATTCTTTAAAAATCACTATCTCAAGTTCTACTAATTGAAGTTTTTTCATTTTGGAATTGTTTTGTTTATTATAATATACTCTTTTCTAAACTGATGTGGGATATTTTTGTATGGATTTTCACTGTTTTTACTGTTTGAAGCGTTTCACAAATACTATACACATTGCCTTCAAGTTAAGCTTGACTGCTCTCTGCCACGCTGCCCAAGGGTGTGCACAGGTTAATGTGGGGATTGCTGGTGCCTTACACTGACTAGGGTTGTGGTTACTATTTGTCCAGGGCTCACACCCCAGTCAAATGTGAACCAAATTTCTAACACCTAGCAACCTTCCTTTAATAATAATTTTAAGGAGCAAGGGTGGACACGATCAAGGGGATATTCCTAAGACTGGTGAAGTAAGCTGTAGGCTTTTGTAAGCAGACAGAACCAAATCTGATGACATGTAAGTATTGTATAACTTAATAAAAGAAGTATGAATATAGTCAATTGAAATTGTTAGGACAGAGACAGGGCAGTGACTGAAAAGGAAACCACATGTTCTAGATTGTGCTAAATTCTTAGTCTTATGCTATGGCAGTGAAGCAACGCATTTGAGTCCAAACTGATTGAGTGCTAGAAACGCAGAGGCCCACTAATTTCTAAAGATACGTAGGATTGATAGATATTGTTGAGAAAAAAATTGGCTAGTGATTAACATAGATTAAGTATAGGAGTAGTTCTAAACAAGAGCAAGGGGTATGAATTGTGAATGTAACCACCAGACTGATTCCATGAGAAGAATTGTTGGCAGCTATCATGTGGAAAATGTAATATTATGCATGTGCCATCCTAGGAGATCATGTGCAAAATCTAACAGCAAACAACTATCCATCTTTCAGTGAGGGGTGTGCCATGAACACTTGTTGTTGTTACCTACAAACTTTTTATAATTGTATTTTTGTAGTTTTAGACAGACATATTACATATAATACTTTTCTAGAATTTTCCCAGTGATTTACAACATATAAATCAGGTTCAACACATTAACTTTGAGAACAGTCCACCATTATATTTGTAACATTTTCTCTTTGCTTATGGGTCCACTCATTTATCAAGTATATACAGTTTATCTCCTACAGTACTTCATGTGCATGCTGTGTCTCCACATGTTTCTTTGTATTGTCTGAGGGGTACTACTTAGGTGCCGATCACGATCCGGTAAAAAAATTCCCCGTGCGACTCGTATCCGGTCTTTTTACCGTACGAATCGTACAAGTGCCGTACGAACTGGCAATCACGATTCGCATGGGAAAAAGACCATACGAATCGCATTGGGAATAATTCCCCACACGTCCTCGAGTCGGAAAAAGTGTCCGACACGTCCTCGTACGATTTACCGTACAAACGTGAAAAGCGAAGTCCGACCGGGGAATCACGATCTGTCCCGGGCGTCCGAATGTACAACCGTATGGTTAAAAGACCGTCCGCACCGAACTCCTATAACAACCATGGAGACGTCCAAACAGGTGCCCGGTACGTGCCGTACCCCCCCAGCCCCCGCATGTACGCGCCGTACCTCCCCCAGCCCCGCATGTACGCGCCGTACCCCCCCAGCCCCCGCATGTACGCGCCGTACCCCCCCAGCCCCCGCATGTACACGCCGTACCCCCCCAGCCCCCGTGAGTATGCGCTGTACCCCCCCCTAGCCCCCGTACGTTCGAGTCGTACCCCCACCCGTGTATGTACACCCGAGTACGTGTCGAACCCCCCGTGTATGTACACCCGAGTACGTGTCGAACCCCCCCGTGTATGTACACCCGAGTACATTCGAGTCGTACCCCCACCCGTGTATGTACACCCGAGTACGTGTTGAACCCCCCCGTGTATGTACACCCGAGTACGTGTCGAACCCCCCCGTGTATGTACACCCGAGTACGTTTGAGTCGTACCCCCACCCGTGTATGTACACCCGAGTACGTGTCGAACCCCCCCCCGTGTATGTACACCCGAGTACGTGTCGAACCCCCCCGTGTATGTACACCCGAGTACGTTCGAGTCGTACCCCCACCCGTGTATGTACACCCGAGTACGTTTCGAACCCCCCTGTGTATGTACACCCGAGTACGTTCGAGTCGTACCCCCACCCGTGTATGTACACCCGAGTACGTGTCAAACCCCCATGTATGTACACCCGAGTACGTGTCGAACCCCCCGTGTATGTACACCCGAGTACGTGTCGAACCCCCCGTGTATGTACACCCGTGTACGTGTCGAACCCCCCGTGTATGTACACCCGAGTACGTGTCGAACCCCCCCCGTGTATGTACACCCAAGTACGTTCGAGTCGTACCCCCACCCGTGTATGTACACCCGAGTACGTGTCGATCCCCCCCGTGTATGTACACCCGAGTACGTGTCGAACCCCCTCGTGTATGCACACCCGAGTACGTTCGAGTCGTACCCCCACCCGTGTATGTACGGTGCCGTACCCCCCCCGTGAGTATGCGCTGTACCCCCCCCTAGCCCCCGTACGTTCGAGTCGTACCCCCACCCGTGTATGTACACCCGAGTACGTGTCGAACCCCCCGTGTATGTACACCCGAGTACGTGTCGAACCCCCCCCGTGTATGTACACCCGAGTACGTTCGAGTCGTACCCCCACCCGTGTATGTACACCCGAGTATGTGTCGAACCCCCCCGTGTATGTACACCCGAGTACGTGTCGAACCCCCCCGTGTATGTACACCCGAGTACGTTCGAGTCGTACCCCCACCCGTGTATGTACACCCGAGTACGCGCTGGGGGTACGCACCGTACATACACGGGTGGGGGTACGACTCGAACGTACTCGGGTGTACATACACGGGGGGTTCGACACGTACTCGGGTGTACATACACGGGGGGGTTCGACACGTACTCGGGTGTACATACACAGGGGTTCGACACGTACTCGGGTGTACATAAACGGGGGGGTTCGACACGTACTCGGGTGTACATACACGGGGGGTTCGACACGTACATGCGGGGGCTGGGGGGGGTACGGCGCGTACATGCGGGGGCTGGGGGGGGTACGGCGCGTACATGCGGGGGCTGGGGGGGGGGGTACGGCGCTTACCGGGCCACCTACTCTGGTCGTTTCGCGCCGTACTTCGCATTTGCGGCACTTTTTGGGTGCCGTGAAAATATTGCCGTCCGGACTGCTGTCGGTTTGAATCGTAATTCCTGGGTCGTGAAACGCTGCCTAGAAGCGTCCTGACGTCACGTCGCAGCATTCCCGGATCACATTCGTATGCATATTTTCGTCGGTCGGTGTTTTTTACGATTCGTACGGAAATGGTGTTTCCGTGCGAATCGTAATTCCATGTTTGTAATGTTTTACAACCGGGTACGAGTCGGACGGAGAATACGCTCCGACCGACGGTTCGTACCCGGTTTTTACCGGATCGTAATCGGCACCAATGTCTTTAGACCTTGATGTGATTGGTAATGGCATTGAGAAGGGTGGTCAGTCAAAATATCGAGTTTTTAATATCGACCTACAATAATATCGAGTTTTTAATATCGTAGGGACAGAATATCGAAGTCAAGAATATCGATGGACAGAATATCGACCCCAAGGTAAGTAATATCGAAGTAAATAATATCGAAGTAATTATTATTGATGTAAGTAATATCGTAAGCAAAAATATCGATGTCAATAATATCGATATTTTTTTAGTGTTATGTATTTTAATATGTATTTTATTTGTATGTTAAAGATTATTGTAATGTATTTTAATACATTTAAAAATAAATGTTTAGAGATTAATAATTATTTTAAAGTAAATTTAGCGTTTTAGTATCAGAGCGGGTTGTGGGTTTATAGGGGAACATGGTGGGAAGTAATTTAATTATAATTAATGAATTAATATGTATTGTTTAATTGGTATTTATGAATAATTAATCGTTAATTAATTATTAATTTTAAATTAATTTTATTAATTGGTTAATTATATTAGTTATAATTACTTTATTATTAATATTTATTTATTGTCTTTGTTAATTACGTGTCGAACCCCCCGTGTATGTACACCCGAGTACGTGTCGAACCCCCCCGTGTATGTACACCCGAGTATGTTCGAGTCGTACCCCCACCCGTGTATGTACACCCGAGTACGTGTCGAACCCCCCTGTGTATGTACACCCGAGTACGTGTCGAACCCCCCGTGTATGTACACCCGAGTACGTGTCGAACCCCCCGTGTATGTACACCCGAGTACGTGTCGAACCCTCCCGTGTATGTACACCCGAGTACGTTCGAGTCGTACCCCCACCCGTGTATGTACACCCGAGTATGTGTCGAACCCCCCCGTGTATGTACACCTGAGTACGTGTCGAACCCCCCCGTGTATGTACACCCGAGTACGTGTCGAACCCCCCCGTGTATGTACACCCGAGTACGTTCGAGTGGTACCCCCACCCGTGTATGTACGGTGCCGTACCCCCCTAGCCCCGTGAGTACACGCTGTACCCCCCCAGCCCCCGTACGTTCGAGTCGTACCCCCACCCGTGTATGTACACCCGAGTACGTGTCGAACCCCCCCGTGTATGTACACCCGAGTACGTGTCGAACCCCCCGTGTATGTACACCCGAGTACGTTCGAGTCGTACCCCCACCCGTGTATGTACACCCGAGTACGTGTCGAACCCCCCGTGTATGTACACCCGAGTATGTGTCGAACCCCCCCGTGTATGTACACCCTCGTACGTTCGAGTCGTACCCCCACCCGTGTATGTACACCCGAGTACGTGTCGAACCCCCCGTGTATGTACACCCGAGTACGTGTCAAACCCCCCGTGTATGTACACCCGAGTACGTGTCGAACCCCCCCGTGTATGTACACCCGAGTACGTTCGAGTCGTACCCCCACCCGTGTATGTACACCCGAGTACGTGTCGAACCCCCCCGTGTATGTACACCCGAGTACGTGTCGAACCCCCCCTTGTATGTACACCCGAGTACGTTCGAGTCGTACCCCCACCCATGTATGTACACCCGAGTACGTCTCGAACCCCCCGTGTATGTACACCCGAGTACGTGTCGAACCCCCCGTGTATGTACACCCGAGTACGTGTCGAACCCCCCCGTGTATGTACACCCGAGTAGGTGTCGAACCCCCCCGTGTATGTACACCCGAGTACGTGTCGAATCCCCCCGTGTATGTACACCCGAGTACGTTCGAGTCGTACCCCACCCGTGTATGTACACCTGAGTACGTGTCGAACCCCCCCGTGTATGTACACCCGAGTACGTGTCGAACCCCCCCGTGTATGTACACCCGAGTACGTGTCGAACCCCCCCGTGTATGCACACCCGAGTATGTTCGAGTCGTACCCCCACCCGTGTATGTACGGTGCCGTACCCCCCCAGCCCCCGTGAGTACGCGCTGTACCCCCCCTAGCCCCCGTACGTTCGAGTCGTACCCCCACCCGTGTATGTACACCCGAGTACGTGTCGAACACCCCCGTGTATGTACACCCGAGTACGTGTCGAACCCCCCCGTGTATGTACACCCGAGTACGTTCGAGTCGTACCCCCACCCGTGTATGTACACCCGAGTACGTGTCGAACCCCCCCCGTGTATGTACACCCGAGTACGTGTCGAACCCCCCCGTGTATGTACACCCGAGTACGTTGGAGTCGTACCCCCACCCGTGTATGTACACCCGAGTACGCACTGGGGGTACGCACCGTACATACACGGGTGGGGGTACGACTCGAACGTACTCGGGTGTACATACACGGGGGGGTTCGACACGTACTCGGGTGTACATACACGGGGGTTCGACACGTACTCGGGTGTACATACACGGGGGGTTCGACACGTACTCGGGTGTACATACACGGGGGGGTTCGACACGTACTCGGGTGTACATACACGGGGGGTTCGACACGTACATGCGGGGGCTGGGGGGGTACGGCGCGTACATGCGGGGGCTGGGGGGGGTACGGCGCATACATGCGGGGGCTGGGGGGGTACGGCGCTTACCGGGCCACCTACTCTGGTCGTTTCGCGCCGTACTTCGCATTTGTGGCACTTTTTGGGTGCCGTGAAAATATTGCCGTCCGGACTGCTGTCGGTTCGAATCGTAATTCCTGGGTCGTGAAACGCTGCCTAGAAGCGTCCCGACGTCACGTCGCAGCATTCCCGGATCACATTCGTATGCATATTTTTGTCGGTCGGTGTTTTTTACGATTCGTACGGAAATGGTGTTTCTGTGCGAATCGTAATTCCATGTTTGTAATGTTTTACAACCGGGTAAGAGTCGGACGGAGAATACGCTCCGACCGACGGTTCGTACCCGGTTTTTACCGGATCGTAATCGGCACCAATGTCTTTAGACCTTGATGTGATTGGTAGTGGCATTGAGAAGGGTGGTCAGTCAAAATATCGAGTTTTTAATATCGACCTACAATAATATCGAGTTTTTAATATCGTAGGGACAGAATATCGAAGTCAAGAATATCGATGGACAGAATATCGACCCCAAGGTAAGTAATATCGAAGTAAATAATATCGAAGTAATTATTATTGATGTAAGTAATATCGTAAGCAAAAATATCGATGTCAATAATATCGATATTTTTTTAGTGTTATGTATTTTAATATGTATTTTATTTGTATGTTAAAGATTATTGTAATGTATTTTAATACATTTAAAAATAAATGTTTAGAGATTAATAATTATTTTAAAGTAAATTTAGCGTTTTAGTATCAGAGCGGGTTGTGGGTTTATAGGGGAACATGGTGGGAAGTAATTTAATTATAATTAATGAATTAATATGTATTGTTTAATTGGTATTTATGAATAATTAATTGTTACTTAATTATTAATTTTAAATTAATTTTATTAATTAGTTAATTATATTAGTTATAATTACTTTATTATTAATGTTTATTTATTGTCTTTGTTAATTAATTAATTGTTAATTAATAATTAATTGGTGATTTATTTTTATTAAGTGATTAATTGATAATTAAATTAATTATGTGAATTTGTATGTGTAGTGGGTTGTGGGTTTATAGGGGAATAGGGTGGGATGTAATTAAATTTAAATAATTAATGATATTGTTTTTTTATTCGTATTTATTATGACTTATTTGATAATTAATTATTAATTGGTAATTAATTGTTATTAGTTAGCTAAATATAGTAAATATAAAAAATTTATTTTTTCATTGTATTTGTTGTTATTGCTAATTAATGTATTGTTAATTAATAATTAATTGGTGATTAATTGTAATTAGGTAGTTAATATGTATTAACTAGTAAATGAATAACTATAATAATTATAAAGAATGCATTATTAATTGTAAATAATAGATAAATTGATAGTTACATTTATTGTGTTTTTTGTATGTGTAGTGTGTTGTGTGTTAAAAGGGGAATAGTGTGGGATGTAATTTAATGTTATTTATTTAAATACTTAGTTTAAATTATTGGTATTTAATAATAATTATTTTGTAAATTAATTATTAATATGCTATTTTTTAAGAACAAATTATTTAATTGGTTATTATGTTCATCGAACCCCTATGCTATCCAGTGCTTTCCCAACTGTTTTACTATCTGGAGTGGGAATAGTAATTTTTACCCCTACGCTATCCAGCGCTTTCCCTACTGTTGCACTCTCTGGAGTTGGAATAGTAATTTTTAGCCCTACGCTATCCAGAGCTTTCCCTACTGTTGCACTCACTGGAGTGGGAATCGTAATTTTTACTCCTAAGCTATCCAGCGTTTTCCCTACTGTTGGAATCACTGGAGTGGGAATAGTAATTTTTACCCCTATGCTATCCAGTGGTTTCCCTACTGTTGCACTCACTGGAGTGGGAATAGTAATTTTTACCCCTATGCTCTCCAACGCTTTCCCTACTGTTGGACTCACTGGAGTGGGAATAGTAATTTTTACTCCTAAACTATCCAGCGTTTTCCCTACTGTTGCACTCTCTGGAGTGGGAATAGTAATTTTTACCCTTACGCTATCCAACGCTTTCCCTACTGTTGCACTCACTGGAGTGGGAATAGTAATTTTTACCCCTATGCTATCCAGCGCTTTCCCTACTGTTGCACTCTTTGGAGTTGGAATAGTAATTTTTACCCCTACGCTATCCAACGCTTTCCCTACTGTTGGACTCACTGGAGTGGGAATAGTCATTTTTACCCTTACGCTATCCAACGCTTTCCCTACTGTTGCACTCACTGGAGTGGGAATAGTAATTTTTACCCCCATGCTATCCAGCGCTTTCCCTACTGTTGCACTCTTTGGAGTTGGAATAGTAATTTTTACCCCTACGCTATCCAACGCTTTCCCTACTGTTGGACTCACTGGAGTGGGAATAGTAATTTTTACCCCTATGCTATCCAGTGGTTTCCCTACTGTTGGACTCACTGGAGTGGGAATAGTAATTTGTACTCCTAAGCTATCCAGCGTTTTCCCTACTGTTGCACTCACTGGATTGGGAATAGTAATTTTTAGCCATACGCTATCCAACGCTTTCCCTACTGTTGCACTCTCTGGAGTGGGAATAGTAATTTTTACACTTACGCTATCCAACATTTTCCCTACTATTGCACTCTCTGGAGTTGGAATAGTAATTTTTACCCCTACGCTATCCAACACTTTCCCTACTGTTGCACTCTTTGGAGTTGGAATAGTAATTTTTACCCCTACGCTATCCAACACTTTCCCTACTGTTGCACTCCCTGTAGTGGAAATAGTAATTTTTAGCCCTACGCTATCCAACACTTTCCCTACTGTTACACTCCCTGTAGTGGAAATAGTAATTTTTAACCCTACGCTATCCAACATTTTCCTTACTGTTCTTTTTGTTGGAGTTGGACTAGTAGTTTTATTCTCTCTGATATTTAATATGTTTTGTAATATTTTAGCTAATGTAATATATCATTAATTATAAAAAATATTCAAATTAAATTTATTTATTTTTATTTGCTATATGTAATTATTTAATATTTATTAATGTTATTGTTTTATGTGTATAGATGTCTTGGTAATGTTTAAAAACATTTAATAATTTATACGTTACTAAAATAATTATTAAAACTAATTATTAAGTAAGTATATGTATTATATATTATATGTATATGTTTAATTAATGTTTTATTAAATCATATATATTAATTATTAATGTTAAATATTATAAAATATATTTAATTATGTTTATTTTATTTATAAGTTTTATTTGGTTTATTTTACATATATTTTTAAACTAAAAAAAACCGATAATTTTTACTAACGATATATTTGACATCGATATTTAATTATCGATATTTTTGTACTTACCACGTTGTAGATAGGATGTCGATATTCTTGACATCCATATTTTTGTTCCGATATTTTTGTAGGTCGATATTTTGACCTTCGATATTTAGTCAGTGATCCATTGAGAAGATCTCAGCATGAGTGTTATATAGCAATATTTTCATCATCCGTTCAGTCTTTTTTGCATTGCACCCAAACCCAGTTTATAGTTACTCTTATTCTACCCAACAGGAGAGCCAGCACAGTGAACTTTATCAAGGCACATATCTCAACAAAGCCTTTAGTGGTCCTATCTCTAGTTGGGTGTCTGTAGTCTCTATGAGGGTTTCTGGTACTTGTTGCCTAAAGTCACAGGCCCTTGGACAAGTCCATGAAAGGTTTAAGAACCATGCATTAGGCGTAGTGCAGAGTGCACATTCCAAAGTCGCAGCCAAAGTATATTTATCCATAACGACGGGCGTGTAGCAGATTTTTTGAAAGAATTTGTAATGTGCTAGGCTGTGTTTGCCATTGGGTGAGATCTCATTAGTTTTTGGCTAACAATAAAGTCATATAAAGTCAGGGATTTATCTTCCCAGGTCAATTTCCAGAGCATGGTTTCTTTTTTCTTATCAACCGCCAACTCATGGTACACCTGGAGAACTACAGTCTTCTGGAAACCTCCCAATCCGGATTCCGCACCAATCACAGCACTGAAACTGCCCTGATCGCTGTCACAGATGACACCAGAACCCTCCTTGACTAGGGAGAAATGGTGACCCTGAACCTGCATGACCCCTCAGTAGCATTCATCATTGTATCCCATCACACCCTTATCAAACGGCTTTATCACATCGGAATTCAAGGAGATGGATTTCCTCATTCCTCGCCAGAAGAACCCAGAAAATATGCCTACCACGGTCTACCTCGGAACCCAAGAACTTAATCTGCAGCATCCCTCAAGGGTCGTCCCTCAGCCCCACAATGTTGAACACCTACATGACCCTCTTGGCCATAAATTAAATATCACTGGTCTGTACCAATGATATATACATGTAATCTCATTGCCATTATCTTCTGCACTTGAATATGGATGCTTACATCTTCTGGCAGGATTTACCCAGTGAATCAGAAAACACAATCCTGGGGTTTGGGAGACATCCTTACTAAACCAGTCAAACCGACGAGCACCCGTCCGTCAAGTAAGCGTGCCATATAGTGTTGTAAACTATGGGTTAACTAATCATTCACAATAACAAAATCCTTTTGGGAAGTACATTAGCAGATTTAACTCCTTTGACATAACATCTGTAGTTGGTGTATAATCTGTCCCCTACACAATCATTCACTGATGTGTGTGTCAAGTGTGCATGTTTGCATGTAATTCCTGCATAGCATTAAATATTGTGTCCCTTCCTTTCCAAGCAGCGGGATCGAGGACCGCATATTCTGCTACACATATGAGGATCCAAGATTTAGAAGCTGACATCACAGGGTATCTAAAAACAACACAGAGATGTCGCTGGAGCTGGTGAGTTTGCTTTTGCATTGCACATCTGCTTTCAACTTATCAGTGCTAAGGGGTGAGCAGTCATGTGTAGATTTACAGAAACCAGTTCACATGTGAAACATCCATTGATGCACCAATTATTTGAATCAACCCTTGTGTTGCACAACATGATATACTAAGGCAATTACTTAACCTTTTTCAAACTCTGTCTCTCAGGTGCTGAGAACGATTAGGAAAATGGACCATTCACTAGTGCTGTGTGACTAGTAATCACAGGGGAGAACCCACTTCTCTTATAAGCAGGCATGTGAGCTGCCAGTAATGCACAAGAGGAGGTAAAGTACAGGAGGAGACAGAGGAATTGGAGGAGGATTTAGACGATCTGGCACTTTATACAGAGGAAGAAGAGTCTGAACCCCTGGCCCACGTGTTTGGGCAACTGGGCAAACCATGTAAGCTTACCCCTGCTCTGCACAGCAAAGTGCTTCCCACTCTAACCCTGAGGATTGTCTATTTCCAGCACTCAACCAATCATCCACAGCTTTTACCTACTCCGATTCAGCCATCATTCCCTCACAGTCCTTACATCAAGGTATGATGTTTTGGTTCCCCTACACACTTCCACATGACAGTGCATCCCAGGCATTCTCTCCACCATCTGAGGTACTTACCACCAACGGTGAGGTGCAGGTATCCCTTGGGCACCGATCTCCTCCCCACAGCCTGCAACCCTGCCACCCCCCTCGTTGCCGGTGGACCTGACATTGTTATCCACAGCCGTCCCATGTGGCGGGTGCTAGCAGATGGTCATGGTGGCCAGTGGGAGGAGTTCTAATGTGAGGCAGGACATTTGTGTCATGGGGCTACTCTGTAAGACATGTCAGGTGAACTGAATAACATGCTCCAAATCTCTCCGGTGTTGGACAGACTGAGCCAGGTGTTAGACAGGATGGATAAATCTTGGCAAAGCATGTCCAAGAAGATTAATGATATCATACCCATCTATACGGAAGAGAGTGCAAGCCACCATGCCGTGGCCATAAAGATGATGGAGGGAATGCTGAAACTGATCTAAAGTCTCCCTTCAAGGTCAACCCATAGAAGAGACCTAGAACATCTACCTGCAGCACATCACACTCACCAAACTGTACCACTAACTACACAGGACCCCCACAATCTTCATAGTCACATTTATACATCCCTCCATTTCACAACCGACATCAGCCCCTGTCCATGCACCTCCTCCACCTGTACAGCCACCATCGCCCCGTTCCGTCACCTCCTCTACCTGTACAGCCACCATCACCCCTGTCCAGGCACCTCCTCCGCCTGTACAGCCATCATCAGCCCCTGTCCTGGCTCCTCTCCCACCTGTCCAGGAGGATGTATCACACCTACCATAACATCAGCTCCCACACGGTTAAAAAATCAAACTCATAGAGATCCCCACCTCCACAATTGCAAAGTTGCAAGAAAGATCCCCCATGATCACTGTAATATATTTTTTCAGAACCCTTTGTAAATCTTCCACATTTCACTTGAGTTAAGTCCTAGTTGGTGATAGTAATTTGATTCATCTGGTGGTAGGCCACATATGTTTGGCTAATTGTGTGTAAGACATGTATAGAAGTAGAACCATCTGTGTAACGAGGTATCATGTTGAATTCATAGCTGAACACCTACCAATGTAATGTCAATAGTTTTACACCCAGCAAATCTAATAAAACACACAACAAAGAGATGTCAATTTTTGAAATTTTATCTAAGAATATAGCAAAACAAATCAGTGTCCATTGGGAATGGAGAAAGGAAATCAAATAGGATCTTAAATCAAATTGGGCAAGGAAACTTGGGAGGGCAACATAAATAAAACATGCCAGGAAGCATCAGGGGATCCAGTCTATGTACAAGGTGTGTAAAAAAAGGCTCAAGTCCAACCAAAGTCCAGTCCCTGGCCATCCCTATCATCCATCACAATACTGTTCAAGAACCCTGCACCTGTGGACACCTCTTCTATAGCCGGCGCAGGACCAGACACCCAACAGGAGTGGGGAACATGAGGCGTATGAGGGGTTGCAGGTGAAACAGAGAGGATAATTGCACGAGGAGACAATAGTATGGAGGGAGGTAACTAGTGCACACAGATAATATGGCTGCCCTCAAGGAAGTCATTGAGGCCCTGAGGTGAGCCATATCACGAGATTGTGCCTCTCGGAGCATACGGAGTTCCTCACAGATCTCCTGTAAAATACAAGAGCACACATTCCCCTCAACCTCAGATACCATTACCAGTTTCTTAGATTAAGCCAGAGGAATTACAGTACATGGAGGGGTCTTGGTGGAACAAGAGGGATGTGGGGTGTTGGAGGCAGGTGCCTCCCTCAGCTCTTCTGGGTCAGCACATGGAGGGGGAGTAGTGGCAGATGGTATAGATGGAGCCCTGATAGAATATGGGCCTCAGGAGTTAGGGAGGGTTCAGTGGCAGGCATTAATGGTGATGATGCCTGCCCTGGGGACACCTACATCATATTCCAGCTTTTCGGGGCCAGTGAGAGACCCATTATCTCTCACCTGGAAAGTAGAGTCCCCCTCAAAGTACCCCCGTTCAATGGTCACAGCCTCCACCAGGCCTGATGGTGTTGTTGGTTCGGTCCGGGTGGCTGCCCTTCCCCTGCCGTGTTCTTATTCTCCATCTTCCTTATTGCTGGTGGTAACAAGCCTGCATATCCATCTCTGAGCTGAGGATCCACTCACCTGGTCCTGGCTGGATGTCCCTTGGCCAGCTGCGTCCACTGAAATAGAAGGCAGAAAATGGTGTAGTTGGTGTAGTAATCATTGAGGAACTCACAACGACGTGAACCAAGTGCTGGTGTTATAACCCATTGATCTCACTAGGCAATTTGATGAATTAGGAACCAAACAGCATGCGTCATTTTCACTGTAATGTAATGATATTACACACACACTGACATCTGGTCATGATATTACACTCACACTGACATCTGACCCAAGTTTGCTCTGTGTCCTCTCCAGAATTTAGTAGTTCACGTTGGTGTGATGTGAGGTTTTTCAATTGGAAACATGTTTATCTACATGTGTGTAAATTTCCATTTAGGGATGGGACACAGTCAGGATGGATATATTCACACCTTCAACTGGATCCAGGATTGTCTGGTAATGTGCATTCTGGACAGTCATACATCTACGATCAAATGTCATCTGGTGTGTAGTATACAGAAGCACAACATACCTGCATATTAGGGTGTACAGATACAAACAAGGCCTTGGCTTTGAACTAGTCTAATATATAATTACAAATATTGGAATATCCCTAGAGAACATCATACAGTTAACATGGAAAGAGCCTCATTTAGCAGGTCAAGACTGCTCTGGCAATGCTGTGTGATGGTGACTACATGTGCTTAGGGAGGAATTTGACCCAGTATTTCTTAATGACATACGTGTCACTGCACTAAGATGTGGGTATGTCATCTTAGACATGGTGGTATCATCTTGAGCAAAGACATGTATCACAAAGTCAACCTTGACTTCATTATACCAACATATATTATGTGACGTATAAACAAATGGACACAAAGAGCATGAGACAGCATTCAACACCATCAATTCCCAACACTAGACATTGAGCAAGCCATTCCTTCCTCATTGGTTACAACATTTATGCGGTCCTTTTGTAGACTGGTACTGAATTTGCATGTGCATTTGTTGAATAAAATGCAGCTCTGAGTGAAATATAACCCAGTTTGGCTCTCCACACTACATGTCCCAGAATGCCCTCATAAATGTGCCTTTAAATTGCACTAAGAAGACATAGACCTCATGTTGGTTGACAATGGTTTGCACCGTTGTCCAAGCTGGGACCCTTCTTCCTAGTCAGGGTAAGGGGGATACACTTCTAAAATAAGTGATGTTTATCCCCTTGGTAGCTTGGCATGAGCAGACAGGCTTATCTCAGACAGCAGTGTGTAAAGCATTTGTGCACACAAACAGTAATACAGTGAAGACACTACAAATGGACACCACACCAGTTTAGATAAATACGTAATGTAAACCAAAAAGACCACAACGACAAAAAACCACAATACAGTTATCAAAATATGCATTTTAAAAGGTACAAACAATTCTGTCCATAGCGAACTATAGATGCGACACTTTCAACAAAAGTACCTTGGATGCATCAAAATCATAAAAAAATCATAAACAAAAACAGCGCAGGGAAAGTGATAGGTCGGTTCCTTATGTGCAGGGAAGGTGATTCGTTGCTTCCTTACTTCAGGGGAGGTGATGCATCAGTTTCATACTGCTACTGATACAGAGCGATGTGTGAGGATCCGGGATGTGTCAGTTCTCAATGAGGTGGTAGCAATGGCGCTGCATTTGTTTCTCCAGCCGCGGTCCCACGATGCGTTAGTTCTTGCAGCTGCAACAGAAATGGGCTCCTACTTTTCAAATGTTTCCATCCGAAGTCTCTCAGGGAAAACCTCCCAGTGGGGCGGTTTTTACGATTGCGGAGAAAATGCTCCGACCTTGTGGACTTTAAGAGGGAAGCAGTAATTTTAGTAGGGAAACTGGAACACAGATAATACCCTATGAGAGTAGTTTGGAGAGCACTTAAAAGAGCAGAGAACTGCTATAGAGACGCCCTTCTGGAAAAAGTAGAGAGACCTGAAAACAAGAACGCTATTTGCATGACTACATTCAACACAGCCTCCACACTGTTGAAACACATCATCCTCAAACACTGGTGAATACTTAATTCTAATGGTCTTAAACTGGACAAGCCATTGTTCTCCTTCAGGAGAAGCGCTAAGAAAAGGGACCACCTGGCCCATACGAGACCCCGTCCAGCTATACAGACAGAGCAACAAGCCCTGTGGGAGTTCCCACCAGTGGCAGGGCACACCAAGTGTGGCTCCTGTGGTGTGTGTACACTCACTGCGAACACCAAGAGTTTAGACGTGGGACTAAACTCCCCATCGGTACAATGCAGACACACAAACTGCAGCTCAACCAATGTGATATACATTATTAGATGTCCATGCAATCTAATATACGTGGTAATTACATCACGGAAAGTAAAAGTGAGGATAATGGAGCATAGACGTAACAGCAGGTGTTAAAGGATAATGACACGGTTCACAACCCATTATGCAGAAATGAAACACACGGTGGATGATCTGTACAGGACAGTACTAGATAAACCCTACATCGCACCCAACTCGAGGGACCCCAACAGGGTCTTGTTTCTACGGGAACAGAAATGGGTATACAGGTTGCCCAGCCATGAACAAGGTCTTAAATAATGACGATATCCCATGGACCACTTTAGGATGGCCATGAGCGCAAAATATGTGAGACAAACTGACTCTGTATAGAATACATATTTGGCTGATCACACGATCATTCTTATTTGGCTGTTCGCGCTAATATTTGTAATTTCCATGCTTTACCTTGACCACCCAGCTGATGAATACTCATGGACATCACTGGACCTCACAGTGCACTAAAACAAACCTGTTGTTGGCAGCCCCACATCTCTGTGCCTGTTTTTAATCTGACTAAATACGTGCTAACAAGCCCAACGTAGATGGAGCACTGTTATCGAATTTTTGGAAACATATCATCATATGCTCCTTCCTTAGCTGATTAGCACACTTTTAGCGGCCTGACAAACCTGTGCCTTTTTTTATATTGACAACATACGTGCATATTAGCCCAACATAGATCAAGCTCTGTTTTCCCAGCGACACTTGTCTTTGCATTTGTATTACTAGTGTAGCATACACATACACAAGTTATTATCTCACTGAATGGAGATATGTAATTAATGGCGGTCGTGTTTTGGCATGGGCAATTCAGCTACTGACTGGGTGAGAGTTCTAGCTCCGGCAGCAGCGATGCACGTTGATGCAGGGGTGTCGTGACGCCACTGGTTACCGCCCCAGGCACCCCCCATGAGCAGATGCGGACTTGAAAAACAAGCATTGGCATAGCCAATAGGTCTCGCTTTGGGGACCTTATAAGTATGTAGTTATGCAGCACAATATCCTTGGTGCAACAACATTAACTGTTGCATGGTTAAACACTTATAAGGCACCAATGGCGAGACCTATTGGCTATGCCAATGCTTGTTCTTAAAAGTGGCATTATACATACTTGGTGCAGCATGATCTTCAGAGTGACTCAAAACACAATGGGCCACATTCACGCAAAGAAAAAAAAAGTAAAAGTACGTTAGGAGACTTTCACTTTTGCTTGAATGTACTTTTGCACTTATATTTTTCAATGCACAGCCTGTTCCAGAAAAGCGCTGGCAAAGCTGTACCAGTGCTCAAGCTATGCGTCTTTTCCATGCTTTAGAATTTTTGTCCAAACAGTGGAAGTCCACAATGTGCAATTGTTTATTATGTTCCCAATGGGGAACATTATCTTTATGTAGAGAAACCCTTCTGCCCTACTTCCCCACCAAGAGTGGGGGTATTCCCAGGACTTTAAGTGGGATGAAAAAACTGGGGGGGGGGGGGGTCTCTCAAGGGGGCGTGGCCATTGTAATTAAGGGTGTGGCTTAAAAACACAGAAGCTAAAAGTTTGTACTTATCATAGTGTGCCGCCCCACTTGTATTTTGCTGTTTCTGTCATTGTATCCAGATATATGATACAACAAGTAACATCATACCTACAACAAGTCAGGACTATTGGCTTTGTCAATGGTTGTTAGTTGCATAAGATAAATAAGCAGCAACTGTTGCTTGTATATAATATTGAAAAGTCTTCCACATAAAGCCCTGGTGACACCACGACAATGTTGCTGATCCTGATTTCAGTGAACAGAAAGCAAGAGAGAAAATGACTCTCTTCAAAGGATTTCCATTCCCCTATAACGCTCGAAAGAAACGGACCGCCTGTGCCAGGGCTCAAAACAGAGCCCGATAGAGTCCTGTTTCGAGGTCTCCTTAAAAAAACTGCCGGGGCTCAGACCCGCTGAGACTCGGTCCACTTAAAGCCCTTGGTATTCCATTTACCTTCCTACCCTAGAAGGGCATTCACCCCAACCATTTGGAGGAGCAAATCTCTAATCATTTCCGGGGTGGAAAGGGTTAGAGAGCAGGTCCATAAATTTGTGGGAGTTCACAAACTCATAAGACAAGCCATGCCCCCCAATGCACCCACTTTCCACCACTAGGGTGGGGTTTACACCTGCATTGTTGTTGCACTCGTGGCATACAATCGCCACGGTGTTAAAGGATTTACTTTGTTTCTTTTTGTGAGTACTTAGCAGAAGGAAGCACCTGCCATTTTCATCTGTAAACATAAGTTTCAAGGCAAGAATTTGTGTCAGGCCCAACGTTTCCAAAAACCAGGACCTGTGCTGGAAAACTAAGTGCTTATTTGCTTGTCACTGTTAGACTGCCACACTAGCACAGTCATTGAATTAGGAATGGAGAAGGCAACTGGTGGAAACTTTCAAATTTCCTGAGCACATTCAAATTTGAGTCCAGGAAGGTAAAAAAAGATCAACCAGGTAACTACAATGATTTTGTTTTCCTCTTATGCAGCTCTATTACCCACGGTTTCTTTTGTGTTTCATCATCTGGATAGGTTATCCAAAAAGGGTCGTATCTTTATATACTCTGCCTCAATACCTTGGTAAAAAAAAAAATATACAAGAAGTCTTCCCTTCAAGGAGTGTTGTGTGGTTAGCTTACTGACATCTGTTTTGAATGTGTAGTAGAAATAAGATTAAAGGGTGTTAGTGAGTGAGCCAGCCAGTCGATTGACCAGCGAGTACATCCAAATAGCAGTCCCTCTGAATTGAAGCACCTCTGGTCACCTGGGAGAATGTAGTATCTATCCGGTCTGGACTGAGAGTTCGCAGCACTGAAGTCCAGCACAGCAGCTCAGGCTTCTTCACACTGCCTGCTTATCTGCATATTGATGACCGTGGGGGCTAATTCACCGAAGTATTTACGAGTACGTGAAGCATAGGAGTACTCTTTTACATACTCTCACATCCCTTTATCACTTGTCCCGAAACTTCCAAATCCCTATTAGTAAAAGTGCAGAGAGTGCACGGTCCTTTCTCTTTGCACATGGATAGTCCTCAAATATTCCCTTTTTTGTTCCCATTTTAGATGTTTTCGAGCCAATTCACAACGGCATGCACGAATATATAAAAGAGAACTACAGGCTTGCTACTTTATGTTCTTCAGCATCCCTCTGTATAGCGTCTGAATCAAATAGCATGCAGGCGCTTAAGGTACAGGGGCTATGCAGGTGGCGGGAACATTTCCCATGCTTGACTTACTATCCTAGAGAGCACACAGATGTGTCTTTAATCCGTTTCTCTAAAGGCTGGACTTGAGACCTCTCTGGTACGTCACGGCAGAGTGTTCCATATTTGGCATTTATCCCAAGTATCTTTCCTCCTAATGGGACATAATAGCCTACGCAGACTGCACTGCAAGTTTAATCCTCATAGGAGTTTGATGCCAAAGTCACCGGTGCTACACTTGTGCTGTAAAGGGATGCCCTGGGGGGGGCGGGGGGGGGCTGGGACTGCAGTTCACAACTAGGCATGTCCTGGGCTAACTTTCAACACGTCCCCACTCTTTGTTGAATTAATATTACGGTATAAAGGCAGCGCCTTGAAGCAATGTGATTTGCTTTGAGTGTTTTTAAGTGGCTTCGCTCACTCAAGATGTGCAACTGTAAAAAGCTGGGTCTTTAGTGATCTTAAATAAGGTCCTGTAACAATCTATTACATTTTACAAATGAAATAAAAAAAAAATGTAATTTCAATAAACGGTACTACAACATTTATGAAAATGCGGTTTTACCTGAGTCCTTGTGACGATTCCCTCCAAATACAGGCAGGCACTGATATTTTCTCCTTGATGCTGGTGGCAGAGTTGGAGGTGAAACACGAAGATGGGTAGCCAAAAAAGGAAAAGCGAGCAAATAAAAGCAGAGTAGATGGGAGAAGAAAATGGAGAGGAGAGGTGTGGCCCAGAGAGCACTTCCCTCCCTTCTGCGGGCTAAGCTAGCGGCGAACACCAGGTTGGTTGGTTGGTGCTCGGTCCATTGGGAGCTGAAGACTGCTATGTCGTCAAGGTATGCTGCGCTGAACCCCTCTAGTCCGGCCAGGACCCTGTTCACCAGCCGCTGGAAGGTGGCCGGGGCATTTTTCATTCCGAACGGCATCACTCTAAAGCGGTAGTGCCCATCCGGAGTGGAGAAGGCGGAGCGCTCCTGGGCCCCCTCGGTGAGGGCAATCTGCCAGTACCCACTGGTCAGGTCGAAGGTGCTGAGGTAGCAGGCGGCCCCAAGGCGGTCAATGAGTTCGTCGGCACGGGGGATAGGATGAGCGTCTGCTCGGGTGACCGCATTGAGGCCTCGGTAGTCCACGCAGAATCTCAGCTCGGGGGCAACACCCGGGGTAGTCGCTTTCGGAACCAGGACTACCGGGCTGGCCCAGGGGCTGTCGGAGGGTTCAATCACCCCGAGGTCTAACATCTTTGCCACCTCGGTCTGGATGCAGGTCCGGACCCGATCAGGGACCCGGTAGGCCCGATGTCTCACAGGCGGGCTGTCTCCGGTGTCCACGTCGTGGACACACCAGCTGGTGACCCCGGGGGTCAGGGAGAAGAGATCCGCGAACTGCCCTAGTAGCTGGCGGCAGTCGTCGGTCTGTTGGGCTGTGAGGGCGGTCGACAGTCTCACTCCTTCCACCGATCCATCGGTTTCCTTCGCCCCCAGGGGGTCTGGGAGGGGCTCGGTGTCTTCTTCGGCCCCATCGTCGGTGGCTAGGAGTAGACTTAATTCGGTCCGTACAAAGTGGGGCTTGAGGCGGTTCACGTGGAGAACCCGGAGGGGGTTCCGCGGGGACTGCACATCGATGAGATAGGTGACTTGGCTCTTCCGCTCGATCACCTTGTAGGGCCCAGTCCATTTATCTTGGAGAGCGCAGGGTCTCACCGGGGCCATGACCCAGACTTGTTGGCCCGGCTGAAACTCGACCAGCGTAGCATTCTGGTCATACCAGCGCTTCATCTCTTCTTGACTGGCCTCGAGGTTTGCTTCGGCGAGTTCCCTGAATTTTCGGGTCTGGTTGCGGAGCGCCAAGATGTAACGGAACACGTCCGGAGGGGTCCCCCGGGGGGTTGCTTCTCACCCCTCTTTGACCAGGCTCAGGGGTCCTCGGACGGGGTGTCCGTATAACAGTTCGAATGGGCTGAATCCCAGGGATTTTTGGGGAACCTCCCGGTAGGCGAACAGGAGACATGGGAGGAGGACGTCCCACCTCCGGCGTAGGGGTTCCTCGAGGCCCATGATCATCCCTTTCAATGTCTTGTTAAAGAACTCGACTAGGCCGTTTCCTTGGGGGTGGTACGGGGTGGTGAATTTGTACGATACTCCGCACTGCTGCCAGAGGGACTTCATATAGCGGGAGATAAAGTTTGTACCCCGGTCACTCACGACTTCGCGGGGAACCCCATGCGGGAGAAGATCCCCATCAAGGCCCGGCCCACCACGGGGGCCGTCATGGTGCGGAGAGGGATGGCTTCGGGGTAACGGGTGGCATGGTCCACCAGGACGAGGATGAATAGGTGGCCCTGGGCGGTCTTGGGGTCCAGGGGTCCGACAATGTCGATTCCTACCCGCTCAAAAGGGGTACTGACGACGGGGAAGGGTTGGAGCGGAGCCTTGCGCTTGCCCCCACTCTTTCCGCTGGCCTGGCACGTGGGGCAGGACTTGCAGTGGGCCTCTACATTTGCTCGCATCTTGGGCCAATAGAAGTGGGTGGCGAGTCGCTGGTAGGTCTTATCCTGGCCTAAGTGTCCGGCCAGGGGTACATCATGGGCTAGGCCCAGGAGAAGACTTCGGAATCGTAGGGGTACTACTAGTACTCGGGCCGATCCCAACTCGGCCGACTTCTGTTCGCTGTAAAGCAGTCCGTTCTCCCAGTATACCCAGTGGGTGCCAGTCCGGTCACCGGCTGCTTGGGCCTCGGCCTGTTGTCGGGGTCAAATGAGGGACGGGCAGGTGGATTGTTTTTGGCAGAACTCTTCACGGGAGGGGCCCCCTTCGCAGGGCCACGGGGCCAGTTCTGTCAAGTCCCCGAGTTTGGTCAGGGCTTCGGGGTCGGAAGGCCCGGATTCTTCGCCGGGAGTGGTTGGTTCGTCCAGAAGGGGGTCGTTGACCTTTGGTGGTGTATTCTGGCTCTCGGGGATAGTGGCGGTGCTCAGGGGCCTGGCCTCTCCCCCCTCGGAGGAAGGCGCCCGGAGAGTCATCGAGCGCGTGGTGGCGCATACCCACTCGGGTAGGCCCATCATCTCGAGGTGGGCCCTTCGTTCCACTTGTCCCCACGGGGAGTTCTCCAGGTCGTTGCCCAGGAGGCAGTCCACGGGCTGGCAGGTTCGGACCGCTACTTTTAACTTGCCGGTGACTCCCCCCAATTCGAAGGGGACTAGGGCCATCCGGTAGAGGCTCTCGGAATTGTCCGATGATATGACGGGGCAAAAGGCGTCAGGCAGGATCTGGTCCTCGGAAATCAGGTGACAATGGACCGCCGTGACACTTGCCCCCGTGTCCCGGAGCCCCTCGATGCGGTGACCGTTGACCATTACCTGCTGTCGGTACTTCTTCGTGTTGGCGGGCAGGGGCGTTCCGGGGACCATCTCCCGGTCCCCTAGGGAGACCAAGGCCATGGCGGCTGGTTCCCATTCTTCGGAGTCTTCCATCTTTTCCCCCAGGGCTACAGAGGCCATCTGTCGAGCCGGCGGGGTTGTGGTGGCGGTCCGCTGGTACAGGGGACACTGAGGGTCACTGGCATAGTGTCCGGTCTGCTGGCAGCGGAAACAGGTGATCCTCACTCGGGGCCCCGGCCTCCCGGGTGGCCCGGTGCTGGCCGGAGGTGGAGCTGGAAAGGGTGGAGATTGTCCTCTGGGAGGGCTGAGCGGGGATCCCCCCGGGAGCTCCCTTGGCCGGCCTTGGTTCCCTCCGCCCCTCTGGCGGGGGGTCCCTGACTGTGGCGACCGTAGTCTCCCACGGGGCCCCGGGAGGTCCGGGTGTTCACCCACCGGTCAGCCTCGACGGCCAGTTTCCGAGGGTCTTTGAGTTTGCTGTCCAGGAGGTGCTGGCACAGCTGTACGAAGCAATTAGCGGCCAAGTGTTCCCATGCGATTAGGTCGAACAGCTCCTCAAAGGTGGAGACCTTGCTGCCCTTGATCCATCCGTCCAAGGCCCGGCTGTAAAAGTTCACGTACTCCACCCAGGTGGTACCGGGTATCTTTTTGCAGTCTCTAAACCGTTGCCGGTACATTTCAGGGGTGAGCCCATATCTGGCTACCAGGGCCTCTTTCATGTGACTGTAGGAGTTCATTACCGTGGAGGGCAGGTCCAGCAGGGTATCTCTCCCCTCACTCAGGAACCGGCCCCACAGCTCAGCCCCCCAGTCTTTCTGCGGGACTCGGTGGGAGGTCATGGCGACTTCGTAGGCCTTGAACCATTGCTGAATGTCGTCGTTCTTATAATATTCTCTCACCACATCTTTGGGGATGTGGACCTTCGGTTCCACGGTGGAGGAGATGGGTTGGGTTTCCGAGGGTCGAGCCTCCGCCCTCTTGGCCTTGAGCTCGATTTCTTTTAGGCTACGTTCGTGCTCTAGTTGGAGTTTCTTTTCTTCGTGTTCTCTCTGTCGTTTCTTTTCCTCTAGTTCTCCTTGTAGGCGTAACTGTTCCACCGCCAGTTTTTTCTCAGCCAGTTTTATCTCTCCTTCGATTTTTAGTTTTGCTAGTTCCAGTTCGTGGTTGCGACCTCTTTCTCGGTCCGCTAGTTCCTCGGGGATAGGCCCCCCTCGGGGGCGCCGTTCCTCCCCGGGCTGCTTCGTGGTTCGTTGGGGGTTTCTCCTTCTGTTTGTGTCCGGGGAGCTTCTGCCTCGACCCAGGTTTTTAATGCCCCCTGGAAGTCCTCTTTCGTGCTCAGTCCGGTGGTAGTGATTCCAAAGTCTTTGCAAAATTGTTTCAGTTCTCGGTGTGTATAAGATTCTAACTGGTCTTTTTGAAATGCCGTGCTTGGGTTGGTGCCTGCGGCACCTAGGGAAGTTTCTCCTTCCGTTCTTCTCGGTAGTGCGTCAGCCGTCTACTGCACGATCTCTAGGTGTTGGCTCGGATCCCGTCGTCTGCCACCAAATGTTGGAAGGCGTTCCCCGGGGAGGCTGCGGAGTGTGTTCCTGACCACCCTGAGGCCCACCTTTCCCAGAATTAGGCCGAGCAAGAGCAGAGAGGCCCTTTCTGGAAGGGTCTCACACCTAGGATCGCGCGCGCTGCGCTTACTCTCTCTTCGGATAGAGGGACACCATACAGTAGGTCGTTTACAAGGCAATTAGTTTTTATCGGTAGTTGTCAGGGATCTTTATGATCCGGCAGGCAGGTGCAAAAGTGAATGCCACAAGCGGCAGCGATCTGGTGATGAGGGAAAAGGGGTAGCGGGACAGTCCTTGAATCAGTGTCTCTGTGAGTTATCCGGCGCACAGCTCTCAATCCTCGAGCTGAGGGGATGTTGCTTCTCTCGGCGATCTCTGCCGATTCTCTTGGAGGAACGGGCCACGAGTCACTCAGCAGGCACCGGAGGGTCTTAGTTCAGGGAGCCGCGACGGCGTCAGCAGGGCTCAGATGGTTCTGGGTTCGGGGAGCCGCGACGGCGTCAGCAGGGCTCAGATGGTTTCAGAGTTTGGGGAGCCGCGACAGCGTCCGCAGGGCTCAGGTGGTTTCAGAGTTCGGATAGCGATCTTCTGTTCGGTGAGCGATCGAGCCGCGACCAGGTCAGCAGGCTCTCGTCAGTCCAGGTCTTTCCTCCTCTCGTCCCTTCAGCACCCCTTGTTATACTCCCCCTCCTCTTTGAAGTCCGGAGTCCTCGCGGAGAGGGGTCTGGTGCCTGGGGGGCGGTGTGTCGGGGTTTCCTGTCGCTCAGCCCCTTGATCTGTTCAGATGTGTCTGGGAGGGACTCCAGACGCCCAGCAGGAGAGGCGCCCGCTCACCGGGGGCCAGGTGGCCGATCGAAACCTCCCTCGGGGAAGAGACCAGAGGTGTGACAGAGTCGGCGCCTCTCGGTCTGGTTTGTGGGGGGTGTCGTTCTCCCTCGGCCGGGCATGCGTGTTGGGGATCTGGTCGGCCCTCGGGATGTTGGTCCACGGAAGCCGAAAGGCCGTGCCCACGAGGTTCGGCGTGTCTGTAGTGTGACTTGCTGGTCGGGAGGGCCCACGCCACGAGGCCGGTCTCACAGGTATCATCAACTAAGCGTTTTACGCGAGGGTCTTGGCATGGTTGTTAAATAAGACAAGGGTAGCAAAATATAGAAGTGTTTTTACATTTATCACACTTCTGCATGTTTGTGAATCTATACAAGGACTTGCTTCACTTGAATTTCTATTCTTTTTCACTTACAGGTTCCTTACAGGAGTGGGATTACCGTATCCACCATTCCTACTAGTTACAGGTGGAGTAACCAGTCATACAAATTGTATTGCTCCGCCTCTAGCGTTGGTCTGTGCAGAGGCATCGCAGCAGCCCTATGATGAAGAATGCCACTACTTGTTGTGGGTGAGGGCAGTTTTTACAAAGTACTGCACTTTGGTACACTTTGTACATCTTCTTAAAATTTGCGACTTTCAAGACCTTACTTCTCTTCGTGTGTTGAGCTGCACAGCAGGGCCTGTGTTGGAATTGGTGCTGTGATCTCGGACTTCGTAGATCGGTGCATTTGATGTGGTGTATGGCAATTTCTTCCGCAGTTGGAAGGTGCTGCATCAGTTTCTTTGACGATGCGCCTGAAACAGGTGTGGATGCATCGCGCTTCTTGTTGCATTACTTTTCCAATTCCCAACAGCAGGGACAACCTCCAGAGGCCCAGAACAGCAACTCACACCAGCTAGGAAATTCAGGGGAACTGGGGTGAATTCTTTATATCCCTGGAACTTCAAAACAGGAGGCAAGCTCTACTTAAAGCCCTTGGAGATCTTCCTCAAGCAGGGGACACAACACACAGCAACGTCCTTGTCCTTTCCTTGACAGAAACAGCCACTGCAGGCACCCTAGCCAGCACATAGCAAAGGGGCAGTACTTCTCCTTCAGTTTTTCCAGCTTTTCTCCTTGGCAAATGTTCCTCACTAGCAGCATTTGATTTACAGGCCCTGGGCACACACAGTGCACTGTGCTAGGGTCTCAGTAGTAAATAAAATAAGCCAATTATGGAATCACTAATCCATGACAATACTTTACAGGAACAGTGTATGTACTATACTAGTACTGCACACCAATTACTGTATGTAAGGCACAAATGCAAGTCCAGATCCTCACCGTTGACCCCAATGTTCGAAATGGGGGTCTCTAGTTGGCAATGGTTTTCACCGTTGTCCAAGCTGGGACCCTTCTTCCTATTCAGGGTAAGGGGGATACACTTCTAAAATAACCCCTGCTCACCCCCTTGTAGCTTGGCAGGAGCAGACAGGCTTATCTCAGAGGCAGTGTGTAATCATTTGTGAACACATACAGTAATACAATGAAAACACTACAAATGGACACCACACCAGTTTTGAAAAATAGATAATCTTTATCTAAACCAAACAAGAGCAAATCAACAAAAATCCACAATACAGTAATCAAAATGTGACTTTCAAAAGGTAGAAACAGTTCTGTCCTTAGCAAACCATAGATGCAACACCTTCACACAAAGTACCTTGGATGCATCAAAATCATAATCAAAAACAGCTGGGCGGAAGGTGATGCATAGGTTTCTTACATGCAGGTAAGGTGATGCATCGCTTTCTTACTCCAGGGGAGGCGATGCGTCGGTGCCTCACTGCCACGCAGGGGAGGGGATGCGTCAGTTCCTTACTGAAGGGTAGGTGAGGTGTGGGTTTCTTACTGTGCGGGGAGGTGATGTGTCGGTTTCTTACTGAAGCCCCAGCGTTGATGTAGACTTGGCACCCCGGTGCGATGCATGAGGATCGGGGATGTGTCGGTTCTCGATGCGGTGGCAGAAATGGCGCTGCGTTTGTTTCTCCAGCGGCAGTCCCATGATGTGTTGGTTCTTGGAGCCGCACAGCAGGGCCTATATCGGAATCGGTGTGGTGATCTTGGACATCGTAGATCGGTGCACTCAATGTGGCATGTGGCAATTTCTCCTGCCCGGGCAGCCGCTGCATCGGTTTCTTTGGCAATGCATCAGAAACAGGTGCAGATGTATTGCACTTTTCATAATTGCACTACTTATGGGGGTGGCACAATCAGTGCTGCAAGCCCACTAGCAGCATTTGATTTACAGGCCCTGGGCACACACAGTGCACTGTACTAGGGTCTTAGTAGTAAACAAATAAGCCAATTAGGGAACCACTAATTCATGAAAACAATTTACAGGGACAGCATATGCACTTTAGCACTGATCAGCAGTGATAAAGTGCCCTGTCATAAAACCAACAAAAAACAGGATCAAAAACAGGAGGCCAAAATGTTAAAAGTCTGGGGGTCAGCCCACTGGAGAAGCCAAGTCTAACACCTAAACAGCAACCAATTTTTGGGTGAAATTGGCCACATTAAGAGGAAGTAACATCTCTTTCACCACTCACATTATACAAGCAGACCCATACTGCAGTTTATGCACTTTCCTGGTCTCTGCTGCTCATGCTTCTCCAGCTGAGCATGAAGGGTCAGCCAGCCTGTTCTGAGGACCCCCATACAGTGGGCTTAGGTGGGGCATGTGTTCATGTGGCTGGTAGGACTGGCCTAATAGTTCCTAGACCTGAATATGGGCCTAGCGTCTCAGGTCCTCACAGAGCTTTTTACATATCTTGACCCGCTGATGTTAAGCACTCACTGCATTGCAGCGCACCGCGATGTTCACCCGAATTCGGTCACACGCTGCTATGCTCAGCTGGTTTTCATGGTCCCCATAAAGCTGAGGCTACTTATCAAGCACACCATCTACTAAAAATTCTATTTCAGACTTGCTGAATGGGGGTGCTTTGTCATCTAGTCCCTCAACCATGCTGGGGGCAGATTAGGTACACAGAGCAGCAGGATAGCAGAGGATCTTGATAGCTGATGAGGATGGCTCAGAATTACAGGAAAATGGCTGCAATAGCCTGTATGATATTGTTGGGCTCCAGCCTGACTTTGGAGTTTCCGCTCTGCGTGTGGAGTCTCTGCTGTGCATACAGAGTCCCCGCTCCGCATGCAGTGTTTGGGCACATGTGGCATGGACTCCGAAAACATGAACGAACATAAGAGTTATATGTGGAAAGTCAGCTGAAAATGTTTAGAAATGGGCATGAACTCCGATTTTGAAGGAAAAAAGGGTTTGGGTACACACTACATCGCGCCCACACACAGTTTTCCCCTTTGCATCATGGCACATGCATTTCACTATTTCCACTTCCATCAAAGTTGTCTGTACTGTTTTGCCACTTTTGGGGCAGGTAGTGCTGTTTATACCTAAAAACTTAGGGCCTGATTTACAAATGGCCTCCCCACTAGTGGTGGAGACACCTCAGTCGTGAGAGAGTATTTGAAGTCAGGCAGATTCACCAATATGAATTCTCCAAGTGCAGAAGCCATTTGTGATTCAGGCCCATACATGTTTTTCTAGATTTTGTCTTCATCAGTAGGGAATAGCACGGCCAACGCCCTTCTATAAAAGGAAGTGCAGGTAGCTATTTCATGTTCTCTGAGTTGGCCTCCTATCCAAACATGATCCTCAGTCATCCTGCTACACTGTTGCACCCTTCTCTAACAACATGGTGAAGTAGCAAAGGAGAAGGCACCCATGCATTCTGTGATACTCGTATGAAAATACTAACTGAGGGGGTGCATAATAGGTACCCTCTGTATTATGTGGGGCCAGAGGTGCAGAAGGATGCTGCAGCACACAATGAGATGTGGAGTTATATCAGTGCATGCTGTAGGGCAGTATGTCTTTTTACCTGTAATGGGTTTCGATGTGACATAAGTGCGTGTGTTAATACAATATTAGCTGCTCTGGAAGTGGCAGCAACTCTATGTCATTTATGTATCAATGGACCAGTCAAGTTGACATGAGTCCATGACATATCATAGGGGTATATTAGACCTGCATGTGTGATGCATTCCGCATTAACCACAATATAAAATGACTAGCCATGTTGGTTTGGGGCCAGTAGGTGTTACTCAAAGTCATGAGGGTGACAATTACTCAACACATAGCCCTGTCAGGTTTCCCAGGACCATTCAGGATGTGCTGATCAGCCCAAAGGGACACATTGCTGTTTCAGACTTGCAGTATAGTTCAGTCAATAGTGTAACAGGTACACAAGTCTTGGTTTCCACATAAATTAGCAACAGGCCTGGAGTGGCACGTCACACATGCAGCAACAAACATGGCAGCTATGAGTATGGATAATCCATATCATTACACAGGTCCACTTGACCCATGATGTATATATGACAGACATATGGCCAGACTGCCAATTGAGTTACAGGACAAAGACATACAAGGGTCCTGATCCACAAAGGGCCTCTGCCCTCATGATGGAGCCCCCCTCACCCAATTGTGGTAGAATTTCTGTACTTGGGGTGAGCACTGTGCAATGAGATGACACATCGTAGCAATTATACCCTGAGGACAGAGAGTAGTATACCAAGGAGAAGTGATTTTACATCTTTTCTGTCCATCTCTCAATTGTTTGGCCTTTTGTGGGTTCATCTGTATGAGTTTGATTGGCATCTTGTGATCTTGTGGCCTTTTTAGCTTCAAAGCATAGCTTTTGTTGTTGAGGGCCTTTTTTATCCATGTCACTTGGCCAAAGTGGCAGCTTACTACAGTGTTTTGCTAAGTGTGTTTGCTTCCTAATGTTTTGAGGTTAATATTTCTGGACTCTGCATCTGTAATTTCCTGCTGGTTTTGACCTCTTTGTCTTCTGAATTTGTGTCTCACATATTCACAAACTAGTGGAATTATTGCATTTTGGTATCCATTAGGTCTCTGTATAGTATTTGTTATTAGTGGCTCTTTGTGCACTGTTGTCTTGTGGCAGCACATGGGTGATTGCCAAATCGTATTATAGTTTAATGCTATGCTGTCATTTTCCAGCCAAATGGGGGTCCTCTAGTTACGTACTGACACAGTCTGCTCCCTTTTTATGGGTCAGTGGAGTCCATTGTCCACATTCACCGTCCTTGTGTCTAATTTTCTTTGTGCTCGCAACTTGTTAGTGATTTTTGAATGCCCACTTCAGAGGGCTCTATTACTCTGTGGTATTTGCCCATCATGTGCACTTGTAATATTCACTGCAAATCTTGCTCCTTGCAGAGCAGGTCCAACGCCAGCTCATTGTGCTACCATCATGCCTGGTGTTCTGCCGGGTGGAAGTTGGCTTCAGGCTGACTCGGTCAGTTGCAGCTCTTATCTCCCTCAAACTCCAGCTGTCTCTGCTCTCCACCTCATTGGCAACTGGCAATGGGTGCTGCTTGGGGCGAGTCTCTGGGCCCCCAGCCAATCTGTGAAGCATCTGGAGATTGCAGTCAATCTAGGGACTGAGAGATAATAATAATAATAATAATACGGCCATTTATAAAGCGCAAAACAGCTACCTCCCGAAGGAGGTGTCCCGGCGCTAAAGCAACAAAGCACCAGCACACTAAAACCAAGATCAGACATCACATCCCCCTCCAGGATCAATCCAGGTTAAAAAGCCAAGTCTTGACTGTCTTCCTAAATAGGCATTCTTTGTCAATTTGCCTTACAGCAGGAGGCAAGGAATTCCAGAGTTTAGCTACTTTAGCCACAAAGGATCTACCACCCCAGCACTCCTTCCTGATTCATAGGGTGGCCAGCAGATTCTTATTGCTGGACCGCAATAGGCGAGATTGTTTGTAAACAGATAGACGCTGTTTCAGATAACTAGGGCAGAGCCCATGGAATGAGCGAAAAGCAAAGGTTAGGGTTTTAAATTTAATTCTATTGGCCACTCGAAGCCAGTGAAGTTCTTTAATGTATGTGGAGATGTGTTTTCGCATGGGCACGCTTCTGATCAAACGTGCTGCCGCGTTTTGAACCAGTTGCAGTCGCTTGACCAAATAGGCCGGTAGGCCCAAATAGAGGCCATTCACATAATCCAGCCTGGACGTCACAGCTGAATGAACAATGGTACGCCTGCAAGTTTCTGGTAGCAGATGTAAACATTTTCTCAAGTGACGCAATTTTCCAAAACAGGTAGATGTTACTTGCCGTATTTGAGAGGAAAACGACAGGTCAGCCTCCCATTGGACTCCCAAATTTTTAGCCAAGCCTGTTGGGGTAGGTGGTGTCCCCATTTCATGCGGCCACCATAGGTCCGAGTCAGGCGGGTTGTTAGTTCCAAAGAACATCACCTCCATTTGTTCAGCATTTAATTTGAGTTTGTTATTGTTCATCTGCACTGCAAAATCTGTAAGACAGCTCTTGAAACTTTCAAAGGTCTCAGCAGACTGATCCTTGAAAGGGAACACCAACTGGGTGTCATCAGCATAAGATATTGCCTTGACCCCCCAGTTGGCAATGAGTGAAAACAGGGGGGCCAAGTAGATGTTGAACAACAGTGGGCTTAACGCTGATCCTTGAGGTACCACACAACACAAGTGCTTCTGCTCTGACTGATAGTGTTTAACAGCCACCCTTTGAGACGGCTTGTGGAGAAATGACCTCAGCCACTCCAGGGCAGTTCCCCCAATGCCGAAATCCAGAAGGCGTTGCACCAGAATAGCAAGATCCACCCAAAATATTGTAGGGGGCAGCGGTTGTCTAGCCTCAAATCGGTGTTATTGCCTGCTACATAGAATATTCATGTTCTATATTTAGAGCTTGGGGTTCATATTGTTTGGGGATATACTATCATTAAGTCATTCTGGTCACACAGACTTTGGCACAGTGCTAAAGTGTAGCCATCTTCATTAGTGTCCTCTAGTACCCATTTTTATCTAAAACTTTAACTAATGATTTTTTGTTTGTTGCTTTAAGTTCACATGAGGGCGTGGTACTGTATGTGATACATTTGTAATAGAAAATGATAATGTGACTTGGGGTCATATTATAAATAATATGCACCGTCCTTGTTTGCTCCATGGTGCACCTTCATATTGGTACGTCATATGCAAAACCGGGACAGTGTGGCCAGATAATATGCGACCCCTAGGCCAGTGGCGTATCAATAGCCCCTGCAGCCACTGTGGTGCTGGGGGTACCCATCTCCAAGGGGCCCCCTCCGGCACTGTGCACATACCACAGGGCAGACGCAAGTTTACATCTGGCCCAGGGCAATCGTGTAATGAAGCTTGAGGGACCACCCTGCAAAGTGCAAGGGTGGGCCTGGGAGCACTTGTCTTGGTGCAGGCCCCCTCCATGCACTTTGCAGGAGGGCCCCCTCAAGTTTCGTTACACGATTGTCCTGGGCCAGATGTAAACTTGCGTCTGCCCTGTGGTACTGCATTAGTGTCTTTCACTGTAGAGCTGGCCCACTCTGCACTTTCAATGGGGGACAGAGGTCTTCCTGCAGGTGACATGTGGAGTGAGTGCCTGCAGCCACTTGCAGGAGGATCCAGGGTGTCCATGGAACCCTTTTTCCCCTTGCCAGAGGGCTTCCCTCAGGGGGTGGACTGACTGTACACCACCTTTTTCTGGCGCACAGTCAATATGCCTACTGACAGTCTATTTGCCTCTGTTCCTGAGTCCCTAATACAGTGCAGACACAGAGGCACAGTGTTTCTCTCATTTGCATGAGGATACACCCATGCAATTAGGGAACACCCACTTAAGATCATAACCGGTGCTTTATGATTGACAGCGCAATCTATATTACAAAAGGGAGCACCTAAGGGCCTGCAGGCCCATGCAAATGAGGGAAACAATGTGCCTCTGGTTCTGTACACACACCTGCAGCGTCCCCAGGACACTGTGCATAAGATGGCCAATGGTCTTGATGTAGCGCTGTTTTCATCGCTGTATGAAACTCCTAATCAAAACAAAGAGCTCTCCCAAAAAAGAATAAATCAATACTGCAGCATTATCATAGATAAAGGTATATTGATGTTTGTAGCCCTGTGTAATCAAAAGCTCAGCATAGACCAATGTAAAGCAACATGCAATCTGAAATACATAAACTGTGCTGGATAGGCTCTGCACAAGGGACATTCTAGCCGCATGAACTCTGATGATTCATTTACTTTTCAATATGTCTAGTTAAAAAAAGAAGTTCATAATTGAGCATTCCCGTAATTTATCTTAATTGAATGCTTCCCAGGCTGAGATGGTGTGTGCTCTGATAGTTCACGAGTTCTAGAAGAGGTGCTTGGCGGCTGCAATGCACACATTCCCAGGTTTGCAATCAATGGTCTGATACACAAACAAGAATGACCTGATCGGAGATCTGTACAGGCCTGATAAGGATTTACTTTTGTACTACACATCCAGCCACTCTGAAGTGCTCTCGAAATTAATTACTTGCCTTGGTAAAGATACTAAAAGCGTACACAAACTGCTAATTACTGGCACTTTTATCTACACGGCTGACACTTCCAATAAGGAATTAAACTCTTCTTATTTTATCCATGATCTTGAAGTCCATTAATTAGGTGAAGGATATGTTTTTCTTTCTGAAGTGCGACGGGTGTTTTAATACAGTAAATAGAACTGTAAGGAATTATTACCCTTTTCTTTTTTCAAGGTCCAGTGAAATCACAGAGCCTCTGCTCCAGCATGCCATTCAGTATGACCTGCGTGTGGGGTGGTTCCGGGTTAACCTCGCTTTTCCAAAAAAGGGCATGATTTAGAGTTTGATGTACGTGGTAGTCACGCCGTCCCCCTGTTACAGGTGCAGTATATCCTATAGCACCTCTTTGAAGGTGGACGTGATATCCACTATGGTGCGATGCAGTGACCCTTCTGCCAAACTCCAAATCAGGGACCAGGTTTGCATCATTGGTCTGCTTTCTATGACGTGATAAAACACTGCACCCCATGTGCCTTACGAGGAATGCGCAGACGTTTGGATGTATTCATTAATCATCCCCCTAATATCGACAGTAGCTCAATTATAATTGTTTACTTTTCTCAAGTTCTACTGCAAAACACCTTAGTGCCTTTCATTTTTCTATTCTCCTGTTTTTGAATGTGTTGCCACATATGTATTTGTGTGTTTTCATTTAAGTTTTCGTGTACAGAACACTGGACCAATGCACAAACAAGCAACAGAAAGTTGGAAATCTTTGTTTACCTTTTGCATGGATTTCAGATGGGAATTCACAAACATATGAACTCTATATTTACCCAAAAACATTTTTCCTTTATCACTGTAAAAGTTTTTCACCTATCAAGAAATGCTCTACAACTTCTTTACATTTTGAGTGTCTATCTTCCATCAGAAAAGTTAAAATAACCATTCCAATTGCAGTGGCAAGATGGAGGGAAACTGAACCATAAAATATATGCCCTATTTAGAAAGTCTAGCTTGGTCATACACCTGTAAATGAGTTCAGAATTTTTCATCTGAGAGGAAGTCACAAAGAGTTCTTGGCAGATTTAAGTCCATTTATGAATGGTGCGTGGCTTGCACGATGAAGGAGATGACCGCACCGCGGTGAGATCCGGAGGGGTCGCAGGAGGTTTTTTGCTTCTATAACCAGCAAGTCCTCACAGCTGCATCTGAAATGTGAGGCATCGGTGTATGAGGTTGCCACCACCGGTAATATGCTCTCGCAAGTGTCCATGCGGTAAGCTGCAGACCGCATTTTGTTTTTGTTTATGCCATCGCATTTCGCTCAGAGGTTGCGTGCGCCATTTTCTTTTTGTCGTAAAGGTGATTTTCCTCAACAATGAGTACCAAGGACATTTCTAAGTCATGGAATTATCAATTTTGGAGTTCTTGCTGGTATTTTATTGTTTAACATTAGCATTTTCAGATTAGAGTTATTCATTTCATATCTTCTCAGTGGGGTTTTGAGGTAATTTCCATCATTTCTTGGAGAATCTAAATATTACCTCACTCAGTCTGCCATTGTGACTGGATTTTCTCAGCATAAAATATATAATATCACTTCTGCTGATCTACTGTACATTTCCATCAAATTTCTTCAATATTTCGGGTTGTGTGTTCCCCTTTATTCTTACTTTGTGTATGTGGAGAATAAAATCTGCTCATCCTTTTATCAACAGCTCTACTTCGTCTGTGGTTGATTTGAACTCTTTTTGCGTTCTTCAGGATAGCATGGCAGGCTCTGAGCAAAGTGCAACAACTAATCCCCCACCCTCAAGTATTCCTCTTCCCAGCTCCAGAATAGCATCTAAAATAGCGGGCACTCCTGCCCTTTCATCTGGGAAAGGGGTTAAAAAAGATCTGCCTTCTCCAATCGTATCTCCTCCCTCAATCTCCATGAAAAATCTCCTTGAGGAAATTCGGGCACTCAAGCATTACATGGAGGAGACTAATATTCGCCATGAACAACTAGAGGATAAATGGTCAGACACGTAAAATAGGGTTGTTCAATTAGAAACTAAAGTGGAATCATTTCATTCTGTTGCCAATGAAATCCACTTTATGCAATCTCAGATTTTGCATC
The DNA here is from genome assembly GCF_964204655.1 of Triturus cristatus. Lineage (NCBI taxonomy): Eukaryota > Metazoa > Chordata > Amphibia > Caudata > Salamandridae > Triturus > Triturus cristatus. Next base: position 904,869,114 of record NC_140590.1, on the reverse strand, counting down.
TTCAGAAACAGATTGAGAATCTTGAAAATCGTAACAGGCGCAATAGCCTACGTATCTACGGTTTTGTAGAGGGACTTGAAGGCCCTAATCCTCTCTCCTTTTTCCAAACATTTCTTCCAAAACTTCTGGATCTTCCTGATTCTCCACCTTTAAACTTTCAAAGAGTCCATTGTTTAGGTCATGCTCCACAGACTACATCTTCATGGAGGTAACCAACAGGAGAGTCATTCTGTACTTCCTAGAATTCACTGACTTGTTGAAGGTTTTACAAGCAGTCAAGGTCAAAGGTAAACTTTCCTGGCACAGCTCTAACCTTTTCTTTTCTCAAGACTATGCCAAACCAACAGCTGACAGACAGAAGACATTTTTGGATATGAGGCCAGCACTACGTAACATCAACGTCAGATGTGGTCTTATCCATCCCTGTCTGTTTAAAGTTACTTCCATAAATAGGACCACAACCTACGAAGACCCTTATCTTCTTCAATGATTTTTTGATAACTGTAGGCTGGAAGAAATGGAAGTTACTAAATCTACTATTTAATGTTTTCAGTAATTCTTGTTAATGTCTAAATGCAGCTATGGTTATATGTGTCTATGCTTTATGCACTGTTTTTTGTTATCATTTGTATAATATGTGTTTCTCCTTCTTTTTCTCAGGTACCACCCTTGTCACAAGTCAGACATGTGATGCCTTTCACGTTTTTTGATGATACACTTACCTCCTCCCGTACCCGTTCCTGAGAGTTGCAGTCTTTGTACCGTTTCCCTTATGTGGCTCCACCACCGTCAAATGTTGTGTGTTCTTTTTGGTATGTTAGTTTTCAAATTCTATATATGGGTTTTTGCTTCCTCTTCCTTTTTTCATACATCATGTTTCTGTCTCTTTTTTTCTCCAGTAATGTTTTATCAATTTCAGGTTTATCTCTAGCTATCCCATTTAATTTTTCTTTACACAGTAACTCTATTTTCTCTACTTTTCTATCTGCTATTCCCTTTTTCTTTCTTTCTTGGTTTCTAATTTCAATTTTTGCTTCATATGTAATCTACTCTGATGAACTGTTACACCTTCAGGATAATGCTGTATTATTTTTTGTTCCTATTTTACATTATTCTCAGAGAATGCTAATTATTAATGCTTGTTTTGTATTTCTAAATTTATTATTGTAATATAGATGGCTTTAAGGTTTATCTCATGGAATGTTAAAGGTTTAGGATCTCCTATAAAACGTTAAAGGGTTTTATCTCACATTGCCAACTCAAAAGGTGATATAGTTCTTTTGCAGGTAATACATATTTCAGACAAAGAAGTCACTAAACTTAAAAGACAATGGGTTGGAAATATTTTTGCTTTTCCAGGCTCAGGGAAACGTAATGGATAGCTATTTTATGCCACAAGCGCCTTACCGTACAAACTCTCTCCCAATATATTGACTGTGAAGGTAGATGGGTTTCAGTTTCCTTATTTATCGATAAAATTCCCTTCACTATTGTTAATCTTTGTGCACCTACTAATCCGGATAACACCCTTTGGCCAGGAGTGTTATCTAAATTGATGACTTATACAGATGATTATTTGATTGTTGGTGGTAATTGTAATATGGTCTTCGATCCCATTATGCATAGAAACTCTAAGTCTAGATTTTTCCCTTCACAAATATATGCTCAGTTCAAGTCGACTATATCTCAATGATCTCTTTTTAATGCATTGAGATTATGCAATCCAACATGTCAAGAATACACTTTCTTTTCTCCAGTTCATTTTTCACAATCATGGTTAGATTATATGTTTTATTTCTAATGTCCTTGATCAACACGTTATCAACTTGGATATTGGATCCATATTGATCTCTGAACATGTCCCAGTCACCTTGGATTTAGACCACTTACCACCCTCTCAAGGAACTAAATGATGGAGATTTAACAATTCTCTCCTCCTAGATGTGCAATTTACACGTTCCTCTGAGCAATTTACTATCACATTTTTCAAAGAGAATGAATCCCCCACCCTATCTCCTAAACTTAATTGGTATACTTTTAAAGCTGCTTCTGGAGATTTTATTATTAACTTTACTTTGATTCCCAGAAATGGAAATCTGCTTCTAATAAGCTTAAAGTGCTTAACACATGCATTAAGCGACTAGAATTAATCTTTTTATAATACTTATTCTGAGCATATTTTAAAAGACCTAATGTCTGCTAAAATTGAGTTTAACACACTCACTACTGAAAAGGCTAATTCCTATCTACTCAAATCTAGTGTGAAGTATTATGAGGTCACAATAAAGCAGGAAAACTCCTTGCCAATTACCTAAAAATCAAAAAAGAATGTACAAAAATGTATTCTATTTTAACCTCCACTAACCAAAACATACATAAAAATGAAGATATACTTTTAGAATTTACAACATTTTATCAGGACCTATATACTCCGGAATCTGAATTTAATTCATAGGATATTCGCCATTATTTATCCTCCATCCCCTTGCCTTTACTGCCGGATAGTGACTTTTCCATATTGGAAAAGGATATTCTAATCCAGGATATCTCTAATGCTAATTGTTTTATTAAACGTGGCAAGGCTTCTGGGCCTGATGGTTTCACCATTGAATTATATTTCCACTTTTCCTCACTTCTGTTACCCAAATTACATAAACTCTTTCTTTATTTCATATCTTCTCATGCATCTGGTGGCTCTTTTCAAGAGGCTTTGATATGTGTCATTCCCAAGGATAATGAAGATCACAGATTGTGCAAAAATTATCGCCCCTACTTCTCTATTCAATCTAGGTTATAACATTTTTGCAAAAATATTAGCTCTCCGCTTAGATAAATTACTACCTCAATTGATTGGAAGAGAACAATGTGATTTTGTCAAAGGTAGACATCATCCAGATAATACTCGACTATTTTTTAATGTGCTTTGTAAATCCAAACATTATAATTCTTCTTTGGTAGCTATTTCTTTAGATGAGGAAAAAGCATTTGATAGAGTTAGTTATGACTCTTTGTTATATGTTTCCCCTACATCATCTATTTTAGTTAATGGCCTTATGTCTCCTTTTTTCCCTCTTTATATAGGGGTTCGACAGGGTTGTCCACTCTCCCCCTTATTATTTATACTCGCTTTGGAACCATTTTTAATAAAAATTTGTTCTAACCCACATATTACGGGTTTCACTTATGGAAAGTCTCATTTTAAACTGTCTGTTTCCGCCGATGATATTCTGCTTTTTATCTCTCATCCGCAATCATCCTTACCAGCTTTTTTAGTAGAAGTAGATACATTTGTGTTTGTCTCGGGATATAAATGAAATGCGGATGCATGTGAAATCCTTCCTCTGAAGAAGTTATGCTTTAATGCTGATTTCAGTTTGTCTTCCTTTCATTGGAATCCAGATAAGATTAAATAACTAGGTTTAAGGTTCTCTGATACCGTTAAAGATACTATACATTTTAATTTCTTCTTGAGCATACATCTCATTGGAATCCTTTGTTTTTATCCTGGTGGGGTCGCCTTGATACTATAATAATGATGCTAGTACCTAATATAGTGTTCTATCTTTCAAATATACCAGTTAATATTTCACAGTCTCAGCTTAAAAAGATTTACTCTGTTTTATCAAAATTTTTATGGAATAATAAAAAACTTAGGATGTCTCTTCTTAAACTTAAAAAACTAAAACATATGGGGAGAGTACATTTTCCAGATTTTCATAAATATCACTTGGCCTTTTATCTTAAACAATCAGTGATTTTACTACAAGATAACGATTCTACATTCTCTCCTTTATGGACAGATCTTGAGAAATCTTCTTGCCATCCTTTTTCCCTGATGGAATGTTGTCCTTCACGTCTAGACCCTTATCCTTATCCCTCCCAATTTTTAAGAATACATGCTGAATCATCTCCCATTTTTATCTCTTATAAAATTCCTGAGGAGCAATTTTTTACACTCATCAATATGGTATAATACTTTTATTAAAATTATTAATAGAATAAACGTATTTTTGATCAGGCAACCTCTTCTTGAACTCCTCTTCTTCACAACCTATTGGATGTACTGCCTTCTCCATCTCTAATATATAAACATCTTACATTGGTTCTGTAAGATAGGAATAAAACGGAAGTAGAAAATCTTTGGGAAATTGATTTGCAAACTACTTTTTCCATTTCAATTTGGCATAAAATCTGAGTTGAAATAAGAAAATCTTCTAGAGCGGCTAATGAAACTCAAACTTTATTTTTCATTTATAACCGCCTTTTAATCACTCCTGTTACCTTACATACAATAGACTCTGCTGTTCCCTTTAACTGCTGGTCTTGTTCTCAACCCTCAGCAGACCTTAAACACATGCTTTTAAATGTCCTTTTAATCATGAATTTTGGTTGAGGGATTGGCAACAGATAAATACTATTTTTAACTCACAAATTCCATTTAATTTCAATAACATTTTTCTGGGTAGTGTTTCCGATTATTGGACTTCCCAACCCAAGGATTTTTAATATAATTGATTTACTTCTGACTGTTCCTTTTCAACAAATTACGAAATCTTGGAAGGATACCTCTCAGATATCTTTCCAAGTATGGTGGTATGGAGTTTGTTACAATCACAGGCTTGATACAGCATATGTTTATCCAGTTGCACTCACTATTAAAAGGGATCTTTTATGGATTCCCATAACTACTTTTTTAAACACCTCTGCCCGTCTTTCACAGTTACATAATCCTAGAATTGAAGAAGTACCTAAACCTCCATGAATTTTGTCTCTATAGCAATAACATTTAATTTAGCTATTTTATACTGTTTAGATTGTATTGTAGACTGTTATTATGTTGACATAAAATTGTCTTCCTGATGGTGTTATGTATTGCATATTTGTGATGACATGCTTAATGAGTTTATTTCACTTGCATAATTATCTTAATAATTTTTTTTTTCAAACTTAAATCCATTTATGAATATGCATTTCTGCATTACAAGTGTGGATATAACTGCACTGGTAAATACACTCAAAGGCTGAAAATGCGTGTTCTAAGGAGGGATTTATGGCCATTCCGAAACTTCTCCTCCCTCTTATTTCAGTCCTACAAATTGATCAAGACTTTCTCCAGCACAGAGCTGTCATTATTCCACTTAAATAGTGAGAAGGAGAACGATTCACCCATGTCAGAACCCCTTTTTAGACAGCCATGGGATATGTATGAGTTACTGGGCTCAACCATGGGAGTTGCAGCCTTTTACTCCTGATGCCCCTGCTCTGGGTTCTGAGCAACGGGGCCAAGTACCCCTTCCACAATTGACTCTCAGTACGAGCGTTTTCCTCAAGCAGTCCAAGGCTTCTCAGGGAGAAGGTAGGTATAGGGAGAGCACAGGCTCTCACTCAGTGCGATCAGCAACCCCAATAAACTAATGCCCAGCCAAATACTTGCTTTTATAAAACAAAAGTAGCATTTATATGCACACAATGCAAAACACGGTACACACTAAACAATAATAAACTCTTCATGAGGTTTGCATTCCAGCACTAGCCATACAGGCACAAGTGTCCCATTCTTTTTGACACAGACTGGGTTATACCTTATTTGCTGGAAGCACAATCCAAGTTAGGCTCCTCTAGGGCATGCGAGTGTTAAAAATTCAACAATACATATTCAAAGTGTCCCAGCACCTTTGGTTCTTCAGTCAGAGCAGATTCCCCTAATAAAGGCTCTGCGACTCGAGGTGCAACTTGAAATGAGACGGAAGGCCTGGCAGCATTCAACCATCCTGAATGGCGGTCGACTTCGGATGGTGCTTGTGATGACTGGCAATCTTGTCACACCCAGAACAGAGTCTGGCCCAACAAGGCACTCCTCCGTTGTCACAGTATGTATGTTCTGTCTCTGATGACAGAACTGGGGTTGCTAGGCAAATTCTGATGACAACAAAGCAGCTCTGAGTTTAAAGATGCACACTGTTCATGGGTGATGGCCCACAAATTCTTCCATGGCCCCACAGATGGCACACAAGGGTCACCCTCCACTAACCCGAGGAGATGATCCTCTTCGTGTGACAACTTTGCACAGGGCGATGGCCTTAACTTCACCATAGCACTACACCAGGGTGATGGTGCTTAAGGTTGACCACAACCCCCACCTGGTATACGCGGTATGGATTCCAAGGGGCACATTTATGAGGCCCGTTGCGCCATCGGAACGTCACTTTTTGTGACGTTCCGTGGCGCAGAAGCCTGCGTGATATTTATCAGGCAGCACTGAGACACTTTTTTTGTCTTAATGCTGCCTCATAAATATCAGTCCCTTTAACGCAGTGTTCTGCGTTAAAGGGGCATGCAATGGGTGTTGCTGGGGGCGTTCCCAGCAACACCCATGGCCTTTTGACACTGCCCCAGATTTATGAGAAATCGTAAATCTGAGGCAGCGGCAAAAGCTTCCGCCTCCCCAGGGGAGGCGTAAGGGAGGCGCAACGGGGAGAAATATCTTTATTTCTCCTCGTTTTTCCTTTTTCTATGTGTGCTGCATTCTGCAGCACCCATACAAAGAGGAAAAACCTCTTGTGATTATTTTTGTACAGAAAGGTTTCCCCTCCTGTACAAAAATATTCATCTCCGCAACGCAGGCACCCTTGCACCATGGTGCAGAGGTGCCTGCGTTGGCGCAGGCAGCCCATTGTGCGCCGGCGCAGGGGAAAAGGACAGGAATGCGCCGCATTTTATTGATACGGCGCATCCCTGCCCTTTTCTTTTGCCGTAGGGAAGCACAGCAGGAAGGCCTGCTGCGCTTCCCTACGGCAAAACCTCATGAATCTGCCCCCATGTATGTAAGATGGCAACCCTCTTCAGCTCACAACTATGCACAAGATGATGGCCCTATTTTTACCACAGCTCTCAACCAAGGTGACCGCCTTAAGGATCACCAGAGTTCCCACCTGGCTTATGAGGGTCACATTCCATCCACTTAAGGCAGCGTCCCACTTCAATTCACAACGCTGCATAGAGCGACAATCCCATCTTCACTACAGTGATGCACCAGGGCAACGGCCCTTTTGATTCTTCATAGCCCCAACCTGTGATATGAGAGTCATGTTCTGTGCACATGACCGGACAACCCGATTGGTGCTGCGGTCCTGATGGACCAGAATCTCTCACTCAGCTTCCAGGATCCACTTCCTCCAGGCAATCTTCTTATCCTCACATGGTCCTCCAGCCTTGGGTTCGGCAGAAGCTGGTGCTTTAGGTGAGTGTTCTTTATTCTTCTAGGTGATGTCCCCCACCCAACACGGGGACTCATATATTCGCTGTGCTGATGTACAACGTGAGTGTTAGAATTGGGTGTCTCTAGTTGGCAGAGGTATGCACCTTTGCCCAAATAGAGACCTTTGCTTCTAGTGAAGGTAAACGGGGTACACACTTTAAATAACCCCTGCTCACCCGCTTGGTAGCTTGGCATGAGCAGACAGGCTTATCCCAAAGGCAATGTGTAAAGTATTTGTACTCAAAATAGACAGTAATACAGTGATAACACCACAAATGGACACCACACCAGTTTAGAAAAAGGAAGTATCTTTATCTAAACTCAACAAGACCAAAAATGACAAACATCCAACATACAGGCAATACAATATGATGTTAGAACAGTTATTGTAAAAATAAAGCTTGTAGAAAACAAATGGCTCCACCTGGGTTTATTGCAACGTCATGACAGCAATAAATCAAAATATGGCACCGACCGTTAGGAGTGCAGTATCAGCACGGAGTCACACGGAGTCACACGGACCCCCAAACAAACAGCACTTTGGAAACAAAGTCTATGATGAAGCATGGCATCGTGGAGGTGAGACGTCGGTGCAGAGTTCGGGGCTGACTCCTTGGCTGCCACGGGGGAGGCAAGGCATTGTGTCCGTGAGGAGGTGACATGTCGAATCCAGGTCAGTGGAAGTCGGTTGCATCAGAGGTGAGGCATCAGTTCAAATGCAAAGTCTGCAAGTTCATGGAGTCACCCTTGGCGGTTATCGGTGCCACGATAACAGGATGCAGGCGCTGGTGATGACGGATTCGAGGCAAGCACTTGCGTCGGGAAATGGCGATAAGTGTAGGTGTCAGCAGCCGTTGAAGGGCTTCGGACATAGGTGCAGGCCGGGCGGTGCGTTGTGCACTTCACAAGCAGTGCCCCTGGCCTCAGTGCAGGTCACGGCATCACAGAAGCATCGCTGACGGCATCGGAGACAGGTTTTATTACTTCTATTAGGTTTCTTCCAGTTCCCAACATCAGGAACAACTTCCAGAGGCCCAAAACTGTAATAGACACCTCCTGGCAGGTCAGAACTCTCAGCAATCGAGTTCAGGAGAGCTGTGGGTGAAGTCTTCATGCCCCTGAGACTTCAGAACAGGAGGCCAGCATGCACAGGCCCTTGGAGATTCTTCAAACAGGTTCACAGCAAAGTTCCAGTCTTTGTCCTTTTCTTGGCAGAAGCAGCAACTGCAAGCCAATCCACCAACACCGCACACCACACAGCAAAGGGGCAGTACTGCCCCTCACAGCTCTCCAGCTCTTCTTCTTGGCAAAGGTTCCTCTTGACTCCAGAAGTGATCTACAATTCTGGGGTTTAAAGTCTAATACTTATACCCCATTTTGTCTTTGTTCTCTTTGTGCAAGGGTCTCTGAACCAAACCACTCCTGTCCTCACTGGAGCAGTATGGCCACAGGGGGTGGAGACAGCATTGTGCGAGTGAGACAGGCCCTATTCAGGTGCAAGGAAAACTCCTCCCACTACTCTAAATGCAGCCAAGTCTCATTCAATTCAGTTCTGAGTCATCCAGGAAGGGCCAGGCACACCTCAACCCCCCTCCCCTGTGGCTGTCTACAGTGAATGCACACCCCAGCACAGGTCACTCCAAAACCAGATAGTCAATCTACAAACAGGCAGAGGAACACAGAATGGGTAAACAAGAAAATGCCTAATTTCTAAAAGTGGCATTTTCAAATACACAATTTAAAAACCATCTTTACTAAAAGTTCAGAGAGCCTAAAATGGATTCTTCTATCTTGTCCCAATGGGAAGTGATACGTGTAAGATGTTACAATGTACCACCCTATCTATCCTATGGGACAGATAGCTTTTCAATGGTGAAAAACAAAATTGGCAGTATTTTACTAAAAGAACATGTCACACATACCAGTACATGTCCTACCTTTCACATACACTGCACCCTGCCCATGTGGGTAACTTGGGCCTACCAAAGAGGTGCCTTAAACGTAAGAAAAGGGAAGCCTAGGGCCTGGCAAGTGGGTGAACGTACAAGGTCGACATGGCAGTTCACAACTGCATGCAGACACTGCACTGGTAGTTCTGAGAGACACTTACAGAGCTACTCATGTGGGTGGCACAATCAGTGCTGCAGGCCCACTAGTAGCATTTGATTTACAGGCCCCGTCACCCTCAGTGCACTTTACTAGGGACTTACCAGGAAATTAAATATGCCAATCATGGATAACTAATTACGTTCACAATTTACATAGAGAGCATATGCACTATAGCACTGCATAGCAGTAGTAAAGTGCCCAGTGTCCTAGAGCCACCAAAAACATATCAGGAAAAATAGGAAGAAAAAGCAAAAGGTTTGCAGATAACCCTGCAAAACGGGCCAACTCCAACACTCTGTTTGACAATTTCCCTTTTAATAATCCATTGCCAGACACAACTGTGATTTAGTGTCTTTCTTTTAGAATTTTGTGATCAGGGGAATGCCCACTTTGAGGTGCCTTCTCATGTGTTGTGCTCTTCCTCCAGAGTGCTGTCTATCACCGCAGGAGTGTCTCCACATGTGATAACCCCAAACACAGGCTAAGGAAGTGACTTGAGGATCACAATTGGATGTCGGCTTCCATGGTATGTGTGTCAGAGGGTTACAGAGGCCTTCTGCCCTACTCTTTATGACTCATATGAGCTCCATCTCCTTCCTCGGATGGCAATGACATTTCTATAGAATCAAAGAACGCATTTTGAAGTGTTATGAAGAGCCTCACTCTTCCTTGCTCTGGTGTGTGTCCCACCTAGCTCCCAGGCATGCAGTAATCCACAATTCTGCCTGGATTGCTCCTCAACTTCTGAATTTTCCTTCAGCTGGCCCTGTGTCTTCCAACAGGAAAATCAAAGGCACTGAATGCCTCACAGGCATCTATGTATCCATAGCACTGTGTGCAAGCCCTCTATGAGCTGTACCATTCCTGGGCACATGCACGTAACAGCACAATGCACACAAATTTGCACATGCTGTCTTTATGGGCTGTAGCTCTCACAGCCTCATACAGATAGCAGGGTAGTTTACTCACACATGCTTATGTGGTCTTCATGTACTTTGGCACTCATAGGCTCACGAGCATTAATGCATGGTGCACTCACACATGCATGTGCTGTCCCAACATCTTCCTTGAGGCTGGCCAAGGTCAAGCTGAGCACACAGGAATGGAACGCATTTGAGTGAGCCAGTAGGCTCTATTCCCATGACACAGGTCAGAAGGCATGAGCATAATAACTAATCACTCTCTATAAAAAAAGATGAACTACCACCACCGCATTTGTGCTACTCAGTTCCAAGAGAGGACAGTAGCTCTCCTTCTTTATGAGGGTAGAGCATGGTGCTCTCCTCCCAATATAACCAGACCACAATCCATGAGACAGGACTAGGTTGTGGCGCACATGCATGATCCATGTTCGCTTATTACCAGAAATCGTTACCAAGAGTTCAGATATGATTGTTGTTGGGGTATTCAGAGCAGGGATTCACGTCCACTACCATGTGAGGGAATTTGTACGTCCCCAAAACCCCACATATGGTGGGACGAAGTGGAGAGGTTTTCACCACTGAAAATGTTAAACTTTGTTGCTGTCCTTATCACATCTTTTCCTAGTTATAACTTTGAAAGAACTTCCATTGTACTACTATTAGTAGTAGTAGTAGTAGTAAAATCTCTTGATTGGTTGAATAAATAGCCATAAGAGATAAAAAACAGATAGAAACTCATGAGACATACACATCTATTCAAAAATATTATACGGAGTCCATTTAAATATGAGTGATAATTCAGACACAATTGCTACATGTGTCAGTCACATTAAAATACATATCAGTGCAAACAGATACAGGTGTGCATCTCACCCATCATAGAGAGGAATACCATCACGGGGCTTATGTGTTGAAACTGGGCCTCTCTCAAGATGGGCACCAGCAATTTTGTCATTGGCAGGGTGTATAAGTTGCAGAACATTACTACTTGCATCATAGATTGAACTGAGACTTTGTTACATTCACAAGGACCTAAAGAGCCATCCATCGCCCAACCTGTAGGGATACTGACCAAAGGGAGGAAGGAATTCAACCTAAACTTGGATAAAAGCTGACCATAGCAAACAATATTAACCCAGGTCAGGCACGGTTCAAGGAAACTGACAGTTTTTATCAACCGTTGCAATCAAACAGTGGTGTTACCCAATTCCTGCTCCTCGTTATGAGCAGAAAGCTGAGATAGGAAATCAGTTTTACACACCAATCTTCAGCCTTAACAATTTCTTGAGGCTGCATGAAAAGACTGGGGCAGCCTCAAAATATCAATGAAGACTAGTTGTAACTTAAATAGAGAATTGCCTTAGATTTGACTAGAGAGAGACAATCCCAGATAATCAGCCAGTTAAAAGATGGCTAACTCTAATACCATGTCAAGAGCCAAAGTAATAAGGGCACAAGTTAGATGGTATCCAAAATGTATCTGAGGCCAAGTTCCTCATGCACCGCGAATGTTGGTGAGCTTTGGGGCACCCCAAACAAACGCCTCAAACAAATATTTTCTTCTAACTGTAGAGGGTCGTAATTGCAATACCCCCAAATATCACTGCCAGAACAAGTGACAGAGACACACTTAGCTCTATAAACATGGAGCAGTGCATTTACGGGTTTCCTGTCCAACCTAAAGCTGAAGTGCAGAACCGCTCCACACAATCTGGATATGGTGAGCTTTTTTGACTGAATAGGAGGACCCCAAGAGAACCTCATGTACCAGTAAACTTCTACAGTAGTTTGTTCCATTTATTGTTGTAGAGATTTAGAGATATTCTGTGAATCAGGATCTGTGAATTTGCATCCATTGACTATTTTGTGTGCTACTAATTGAATGTAAATTTAGAAACATTAGTGTAAATGAGGTTTGTCATCACTAAATAATAAGGCAGTAGGGAAGCATTTGGAAAGTGTTTCTATGTTCCTTGATTGTTCTAAATAGATTACAACCAATTCCCTTATTCTTATCTTCTTGAGAAATGTGACTAGTTCTCACCTGTTAATATGTTGCCCTTGTCTCTGTATATTGCTGGAGGGATGGATTCAAGCAAGCATTGGAGGGCTGTAGCAAAAGGGTTCCTGCTATTTAGTTCACCAGGATTTTTTGACTAGGTGATTCTTGGATGTCTACTGTAAGTGAGTCTCATTACCTGAGTTTCACTAAAAGTAAATTCATATTAATTGGACTGAGCATCTTAACCACCAGTGTCTGCCTTCCAAGATAAGGTCACTTCTGCCCAGCTTGGGTAAGATACTCTTAACTAGTTACACATGCTGGCTGTACATGTGAGACTACCAAATATGCACATCTACACACAGGTAGCCTGTCACAGAAGGGACTCTTCAGGGATATGTACTGACCTGGGGTAGGCATTTTAATGTGAGTAGGCATCTATAGTGTATGTCTGTAGTTTTCACAGTGTATATATTATCTTGACAAACTCAACATGGCAGCTCAGGTGAATGCAGTTAGCTCCTCCTGCTTACACATGCTAGACATCCTTAAAAAAATATTCAGATGGATTTCCAAGAGCACCATTTGTACGGTCACTCAAGCCCTAATCACCAGTAGACTTGTGTACGGCAATGCACTGGACCTCCCTCAGTGCATACATCATGCCTCACCACAGAGATCTCCATTGGCTGCCAATACACAAACACTGCCAATCCAAACTCCTCACACATGCATACACATCCACATCCACTTCCACCAGACACCTTCACTCTGCCTCTCTCTCCCATACATACATCCCCCATCCACAGAAGCAGGACATCAGGGCTAACCTTGCCTTACATCAAAACCATGGAACAACCTCCCTCTATACCTAAGACCCTCCTCCATTGTTTCTGGAATTGTATAAGAATCTGAAGAACTGGCTCTTCAACTAAGACCCTGCAGATGAGCTTCACACCTGCCCCAGTGCCTGGATACTCCTTGGGTGATTACTCATCCTTCACAAATCCCTATAACATAACACAACATAACATAACATACATGACATGACATGCCATGACATCTGCCAAACAAACTACAATTTTGAGCTGCTTAGGCGTACAAAGTCCAGCAAGTTATCAATCTAGAGTCAAACTTGCACCCCAAGCATGAATTTCTAGTCTCCAACATTCCACATGCACACCTTATTCAACTTCAGGATGTATGCTATTTCTGCACCTCCGCTTCCAGACATTTGTCCTCCCTACTGCCCATGGTAATTTACTTTTTCCCCAGCAAAAGGATCAAAACTCCCCTTACATAAAAGGAAAATGACATTGTTCCAGGAAAAGGAGTGGGTACAAAATGTGTATCTGTTAATTTGATTGCCACACTGCAACTGATCTGTGACAGCTGAGGTCCACTGGAACAAAGAAGAAGACAAGACCTCTACATTCAACTCAGGGGGGACTTGCCTTTGCAGTTGTGGTGGGAAGGAATCAGGTACCTGCTTCAAATAGGATTTCAGTTGAGTCTTTCAGAGAAGTACCAGAGACAACTTGCAGTTGCCATTTTGGATTGTCCCAGAATGTTGTGCATGCGGAATAGAACAGTGAAAAAGGGACCCACGTCTGGGTATATCCTTGGTCGCTTAGGACATTATATAAAACAAACAAAAGCTGATGGGAGTAATGCTTGCAATAAGTCTAATCACTGGCAAATGCTCTATGTAGCATTCCAACCCTTTGTTCTTTTGTCCCCATGCCACTTTCTATTAGGCAAAATCAGTCTTGGTCTTTGTCAGAACCCCTTTCCGTGGGCCACTGGTAACACGGGATACTGGGCCCAACTGTGGTGCATGAGGCCTTTTACTCCTGATGTCCCAGGGCCTGACCTACTGTGGATCCTGAACAACAAGGCACATGTACCCCTTCCACACTAGACACTCAGTGGTAGCTGTAGATGAGCAGTCAAAGGGGGATGTGTATATACAGATTAGTGAAAACCACTCATAATTCAAAGAGCACTCAGTATGAACAGTAAATCAATGTTCAGTCCAATAGTTACTAATAAAAGTAAACTAAATATTTTATTTCTAACTCTACACATTCAAAGGAATAATGACATTCACAAGCAATAACACAATTCCCTTAAATTGGGGCTCTAGTAGTTATCATACAAATGTCTATCCCACCCTCTTGCTTATAACGTGGTTGAGGTTATTCCCCATTCACTGGTGACCACATACAGGAAATGCATACTAGTGGGCTGTACTCAAAAGTTCCTCTTTGACTCCTTATTAAGGGTGGGCGTAGTGCTCCTCTCCGCCCGCGGAGTGTACATAGTGCTGCCTGCTTTGTGGTCCACGAAGTAGGCGTAGCAGGCAGCGCTACGCACACGCCACGGCGGAGCAGAGCTGCCCGCCACCAGCCTCCCGCCCGCCCTCATTTTAAAATAACGTAAAGTATTTAGAAGTAAGAAAATGCCTTACCTGAGATGCGTCCTGGGGCTCCCTCTTCCTGGTTCAGCGGCAACTTCTTCTTCACAAATGCGCATGCGTGGACGCCCGCGCATGAGCATTTCTCACGAGAAATGCGCATGCGCGGACGCCCACGCCTCACTTAAGTATGGATAGTAGGTACCTCTCACTCCATTCCAGACTGAATCTTGACATCAAAGGTGCCATCCTTCCCGTTCCCCACCTCATTCCCCACCTGAGACATAGTTGCCATGATTATCAGTTACGCCTCTTGTATCCTTTCCATTACCTGTTCAAGGTGCCTCAGGTGGTCCATCCACAAATTGCTGCACATTGCAATATCATCCAAGTAGACCACACTTGACACCACCTTAAACCAATACAGCCCTTCGGTCATAGAAAATATTGTCTTCTCCTTAGTATTTGGTGCCAAAGTGACCTGTCAGTTTCTACTTGTCAGATCCAAGGTGCTCCTGTACCTTGCAGTACCTAACCAACCAGAAACTAATCCACACTCAGGACTGGATGGGCATTGGTTTTGGTTACTTCATTGAGGGCTCAATACTCCACAAAGAACCGCAAGTCAATAGACCCTTGCTTTGGTACTAGAACCACAGGCCTTGACCAACAAATATATGAGATGTCTCAATGACTCCTAGGTTCAAATTTTTGGGGAACTTCCACCTTAATGCATCCCTGAACCTGGGCAGACATTCTGTACATTCTGCCCTTCACTGACAGACTGTCCCCCATGTCTAGTTCATGCACACAGACAGGTGGCAACCTCGGAGTGACTGAAAGAGGTTGGCAACTATCCCAATACCTCAAAATACTCTCTCTGCCGCTCATGCACTAACTCAGGGGCTAACTGAATCCCCCTCCACAGTGCCACCTCTCATGTCATTCCACAACAAGTCAGGAAGAGGCTCACTCTCTTACTCAGCTTCCTCTACTATAGCCATGATGTTCACTGTATAGTCTCTCCAGAGGTGAGGTTTCAGCCTGTTCACATGAAAGACCCTCTTGGGTTCCTTTGTTGCACCTGTGTCCACCTAATAGTTTACCTCAGAAAGGTTCTGCTTTATTTTTGATAGCCCACACCATTTGTTCTCCAAAGCTCGGGGGCAAATAGGCATCGCACCAACACCTCCTGGCTTTTCTGATACCCAGTCAGTATACTTTCTGGTTATTCCTTCATTAGCACTTGGTTAGCCTGAAGGTTTTCTTTTGCCTGACACATGTATAGCGCCATCAACTTCCTGAGGCCAATCACATAGTCCACCACATCCTTCTGTGGAGACTCTGAGGTTCCTTTGCACCCTTATCTTACTAAGATGAGTGGACCCTGCACTCTACAGAAGTTCAAAAAAACTGAACCCTACTCCCTTTGGTGGAATCTCTTGGTAGAGAAAGAAGAAGATATCACTTCCTCCTGGGGTTCCCTGGCATGGTTCCCACGTTGCTCTTCAATGTTTTGTTAAACCGCTCAACCAAAGCATTGGTTTGTGGGTGGTAAGCTGTGAAGAAGTGATATGTCACACCAGCTTGTTCCCACATCTCTCTTATAATAGAAGATAAAAACAGTTTGTTTTCCAGTCAGAAATTACTGTCTTTGGAAAGCCAACTCTAGAGAAAATTCCTAGAAGATCTCACGCTGCAACCGTTGCAGTCATGCTCCTCAGAGGTACAGTTTTAGGTTACCCTGGTGGTATAATCCACCACAGCCAAGACATACTTGTTGCATGACTGTGATGGAGGTCAAATTGACTGAATATGTCTATTTCCACCTGTTCAAATGGAACACACACAACTGGTACAAACCCTAACAGTGCCTTTATCTTCCCTCCTGTCTTAACACTCATCTGGTAAGCTGGGCAGGTTCTATAGACCTCTCTGCATCTCTTCACATCCCTGGCCAGTACAACAGAATGTCCAACCTATCCTGGGTTTATTAAATCGCTATGTCTCCTGATAAGGGCACTTCATTGGCCATTGACAACATGAAGTTCCTGTGCACTGACAGTCCCAAAATCCTCTTGCTAGTTACTGCCTCAAGATTTACTGGTTCACTATAAATTAGACCATCTTCCCAGCCAACATTGTGTTTTATGGCTGGTCATTTGCTGACCCGATCCTTGGCTTCTGCCAGGACCACTGCCTACTCTTAAAAAATGAAACAGAAACGTTTAATTTTTCTTTTTAAAACACATCCCATTTTCCTTTAAGGAAAATGGATTACATTTCAAAATTAAAAGTGGCTTTATTTGAAAGCAAACACAGAAATGGTGGTATACTGTCCCCAGCAGGTCACCATCCATGTATTATTGCCAATTCCCATTGGGTCGCAAATTGTGACTTGCTTCATGAATACTGATGAGGCAGGTGCATTGCGACCCCATTGGGAATAGCTAATCATTTCATTTTGCGAGTCTCAAACTGCGAGTCACAAAAGATCGCAATTAAAGACTCGCAAAATGAAATGGTCATACATGTGGCCCCTATTTCTTGAAATAGCAACAATGGTACTCTAGAAATTGATGTGGTGTACACACCTAGGATATTCTAGAAACTGAAGATGGTAAGTGTCTTGTTGATACTCTGGAAAATGCATTCGGGAATACGCTCGGTGTGTCTGGATCCACAGAGCTCTTGTCCTGGTTCCTACCCTGTCTCTTTCACCCAGTATCTCATGCTGGTCCCTTATGAAATTAGCAGGGAGCTCTCTGTCCCTGCTCCTAGGAATCCTGCACCCCGTGTCCCTACATAAACCCTTCATCTGATCTATGGACATGGTGCTGAGGCCAATTCCCAAAACTGTGTTCTCCATTGCCTGTGTAAGCCCCCTTTGTGCGCAGAATAAAACATAAACTACTTGACTTATTACACTATGGGTGCAGTTTGAAAATAGACAATGCCACCTCTGTGTCTTTGGCCCCTAAATATTAGGCACCCCACTGCTTGCTGCCAATTGTCAGAACCCATTTCTGAGGGCCACTGGGCATGCAGGGGCTACCCAGCCGAACCATGGTGGTGGGGGCTTTTTTCCTGATGTCCTAGTGCCTGATGTACTATGGATCATGAGCAGCTGGGACAAGTACCCCTTCTGCACTTGTCTCTCTGTGATACGTGTGGATGAGCAGTCAAAGGCTCCTTCTGGGGGAGGGGAGGGTAGATACAGGCAAGTGAGCCTAACTTATAACTCAAAGTATGGAAAATCAATCAATCTGGCATACGGAGTGACCACAGCGAGACAGTGCAAGCCTGGTACTTCCCACACAGCTCTCCTCTTATGGCTTAGATCACGCTGGCCCTCTCCTGGGAAACAGGGGTCACCGGACCATTCCTGTACACAGACAATGACTAGGCCTGGGCTGAGCTCATGAAGTTTCACTCTGTGGAATTCTGCGGGGTTGCCAAAACACTACACCAAATTCTGCGGAGTTCCTTGAGCGGACAGAATATTGCTCGGCCACCCCTAATAAAGACAAATTAGCTGCTGAAGGTCATTGGTGGCCAAGAACCCCTATTACAGGCATAAGTACGTCTTCCACAGCAGGATTGCTGAGACGTCGTAGAATGCCCTGCCCCCTTTCTTAACCACCCTGTAAGGGGCCTCCTGGTGCACTACTGGTTGGGGGATAAAGTCCCCTTGGCTGTTGAGGGTCATTGGGGAGACAGAATGCATTTTTTTGCCAGAAGTAAGTCCCCAACAGAGAGACGGCTGAGACATCATCGGAGGGCCCAATCCCTTTCTCATCCACCCCGCAAAGGGGCTTCCTGGCACACTACTGGTTGGGGGATGAAGTCCCCTTGGCTGCTGAGGGTCATTGGGGCCAAGAACCCCTATTGTTGCCAAAAGTAATTTCGCCACAGCAGGATTGCTGAGATGTCATTGGAGGCCCTGCCCCTTTTCTCATCCACTCTGCAAAGGGACCTCCTGGTGCACTACTCGTTGGGGGCTGAAGTCCTCTTGGCGCTTGAGGGTCTTTGGGGGTCAGGAACCCCTATTGTTGACACAAATAAATCCCACACAGCGGGATTGCCGAGACATCGACAGACGCCCTGTCCCCTTTCTCAACCACTCTGCAAAGGGGCCTCCTAGTGTACTACTGGTTTTGGGATGAAGTCCCCTTGGCTGCATGTGGGTCAATGAGTGCCAAGGAGCCTTATTGTTGCCATAACTAAGTCCCCCACTTTGGCATTGCTGAGTGAGGCATTGTCGGAGGCCCCGCCCCTTTCTCAACCACTCTGCAAAGGGGCCTTGTGGTGCACTACTGGTTGGGAGATGAAGTCCCCTTGGTTGCTGAGGGCCATTGGGGGCCAAGAACCCCTATTGTTGCCACAAGTGAGTCCAGCACAGCAGGATTGCTGAGACATCATCAGAGGGCACACCCCCTTACTCAACCATTCTGCAAAGGGGCCTCCTGGGGTAGTGCTGGTTGGAGGGTGAAGTTCCCCTGGCTGCCAAGGGTCGCTGGGGACAAAGAACCCTTATTGTTGCCACAAGTAAGTCCCCCCAGCAGGAATTCTGAGATGTTATCAGTGGCCCTGTCCCTTTACTCAACCACTCTGAAAACGGTCCTCCTGATGCATTACTGGTTGGGAATGATGTCCCCTTGGCTGCTGAGGTTCGTTGGGACCCCAGAACCCCTATTGTTGCCACATGTAAGTCCCCCACAGTGGGATTGCTGAGACTAGGGGTAAGCACATCGGTAAACTTTGCTCTGCTGGTAGGTTGGTAGAGTTTTTGCTGAACTCTGCTTTTCAAGCAAAAGACACACAATTGATGGACAGAGTGCAGAACAAATAAAACATTCACCCCAAGTCAAGAGATCTGGGTTAAATCCATCATTCTTTTGCTCACCATGCCACCCCAGTTTAGACCTGGCTATATGCAAATCAGTCTTGACCCTGTGCCTCATGGGAACAGTCCAGCCCGAACTGCCAAACCAGGTCCTCTCTGGACCAGAAACAAGCATCCTAGGACCGGTTTCGGGGTTTCACCCCTCTTCAGCCAGGACAGCTTGATTCCAGTGGCACAGTGAGCCCAGGACTCACGTCTGAGCATACCTGGCGCACTTAGGGTGAGAAAGCAAAAGACACACAATTGATGGACAGAATGCAGAACAAATCAAAACATTCACCCCCAGTCAAGAGATCTGGGTTAAATCCATCATTCTTTTGCTCACCATGCCACCCCAGTTTAGACCTGGCTATATGCAAATCAGTCTTGACCCTGTGCCTCATGGAAACAGTCCAGCCCTAACTGTCAAGCCAGGGCCTCTCTGGACCAGAAACAAGCATCCTAGGACCGGTTTCGGGGTTTCACCCCTCTTCAGCAAGGATAGCTTGATTCCAGTGGCACAGTGAGCCCAGGACTCACGTCTGAGCATACCTGGCGCACTCAGGGTGAGAAAGCAAAAGACACACAATTGATAGACGGAATGCAGAACAAATCAAAACATTCACCCCCAGTCAAGAGATTTGGGTTAAATCCATCATTCTTTTGCTCACCTTGTCACCCCAGTTTAGACCTGGCTATATGCAAATCATTCTTGACCCTGTGCCTCATGGGAACAGTCCAGCCCGCACTGCTAAGCCAGGTTCTCTCTGGACCGGAAACAAGCATCCTAGGACCGGTTTCGGGGTTTCAACCCTCTTCAGCCAGGATAGCTTGATTCCAGTGGCACAGTGAGCCCAGGACTCACGTCTGAGCATACCTGGCGCACTTAGGGCGAGAAAGCAAAAGACACACAATTGATGGACAGAATGCAGAACAAATCAAAACATTCACCCCCAGTCAAGAGATATGGGTTAAATCCATCATTCTTTTGCTCACCATGCCACCCCAGTTTAGACCTGGCTATATGCAAATCAGTCTTGACCCTGTGCCTCATGGGAACAGTCCAGCCCTAACTGTCAAGCCAGGGCCTCTCTGGACCAGAAACAAGCATTCTAGGACCGGTTTCGGGGTTTCACCCCTCTTCAGCAAGGATAGCTTGATTCCAGTGGCACAGTGGCACAGTGAGCCCAGGACTCACGTCTGAGCATACCTGGCGCACTCAGGGTGAGAAAGCAAAAGACACACAATTGATAGACGGAATGCAGAACAAATCAAAACATTCACCCCCAGTCAAGAGATCTGAGTTAAATCCATCATTCTTTTGCTCACCTTGTCACCCCAGTTTAGACCTGGCTATATGCAAATCATTCTTGACCCTGTGCCTCATGGGAACAGTCCAGCCCGCCCTGCTAAGCCAGGTTCTCTCTGGACCGGAAACAAGCATCCTAGGACCGGTTTCGGGGTTTCAACACTCTTCAGCCAGGATACCTTGATTCCAGTGGCACAGTGAGCCCAGGACTCACGTCTGAGCATACCTGGCGCACTTAGGGTGAGAAAGCAAAAGACACACAATTGATGGACGAATGCAGAACAAATCAAAACATTCACCCCCAGTCAAGAGATCTGGGTTAAATCCATCATTCTTTTGCTCACCATGCCACCCCAGTTTAGACCTGGCTATATGCAAATCAATCTTGACCCTGTGCCTCATGGGAACAGTGCAGCCCGAACTGCCAATCCAGGTCCTCTTTGGACCGGAAACAAGCATCCTAGGAGCGGTTTCGGGGTTTCACCCCTCTTCAGCCATGATAGCTTGATTCCAGTGGCACAGTGAGCCCAGGACTCATGTCTGAGCATACCTGGCACACTTAGGGAGAGAAAGCAAAAGACACACAATTGATGGTTGGAACGCAGAACAAAGCAAAACAAACAACCCCAGTCAAGAGATCTGGGTTAAATCCATAATTCCTTTGCTCACCATGCCACCCCAGTTTAGACCTGGCTATATGGAAATCAGTCTTGACCCTGTGCCTCATGGGAACAGTCCAGCCCAAACTGCCATGCCAGGTCCTCTCTGGACCGGAAACTAGCATTCTAAGACCGGTTTCGGGATTTCACCCCTCTTCAACCAGGATAGCTTGATTCCCGTGGCACAGTGAGCCCAGGACTCACGTCTGAGCATACCTGGCGCACTACACGGGGGCGAGAAAGCAAAAGACACACAATTGATGGACGGAATGCAGAACAAATCAAAACATTCACCCCCAGTCAAGAGATCTGGGTTAAATCCATCATTCTTTTGCTCACCATGCCACCCCAGTTTAGACCTGGCTATATGCAAATCAGTCTTGACCCTGTGCCTCATGGGAACAGTCCAGCCCGAACTGCCACGCCAGGTCCCCTCTTCAGCCAGGATAGCTTGATTCCAGTGGCACAGTGAGCCCAGGACTCACGTCTGAGCATACCTGGCGCACTTAGAGCAAGAAAGCAAAAGACGCACAATTGAAGGACGGAATGCAGAACAAATCAAAACATTCATCCCCAGTCAAGAGATCTGGGTTAAATCCATCATTCTTTTGCTCACCATGCCACACCAGTTTCCAAGCAGAGTGTAGAAACGCAAAACTCAGCACTGTCCACTTCTAGTAATGACTTGATTGGTGTGAAGATGTTCTCCTTACCCCAAACAGGAAGTCCTCTCAGATGGGCTCCCATTGGGCTTTAGTCCCTCCAATGCTCTCCTCTCCCTCACTGGGTGAACTGGTCTTAGAAAGCAGGAAGGTGCTGGTGTTCTATGCTCCAGTCTAGGTGATCTTTATTTCATTGGGTGAAATCTTCTCACCCAGCAGAGAGACAATCAGGCCTTGGCCCGCAGTTCTGGTCACAGGTAGAATTATTACAGAGCGTCCCCTTCTCACATAGCCTGCCAAGCTCCTTGGCAGATGATGAAGTTCACGGTCTCAACCTACCCTTCTTCTAGTTCATTTCTAGGCTTCTTTTGAATTGTACACTCCTCTTTTCTTCTTTCTCCTTTTAAAGTATGTCTGTCAAAGCAAGTAAGACTCTGAAACTGATTTACCCACAACAAAACTGATCGGAGTGAACACCTGGATGTCAGCCACAATGATATGTTCATCAAAAAGTTAACCTCAGGCAAACAGCCCTACTGGTTATTATTCCTACATCATCCCAATCTCATTCCTGTGGTGTGTCCATGCCCCTTCTTTGAGATCTGTCACTAAATCAAAGAGCAACCTTTTGAAATGTAAAAGAATGGTCCCTTCCACCCTTCTTTCAGTTTGTCCCACCCATCTTACAGGATTGCAGCAATACAAAAGTTTGTCTGGGGGATTCCTCTCCTCATTCATTCACCAGGCAAGCCTGGGCTTCCTAAAATGCAACCCAAGGTTCTCCATTTAACGTACCATTGCATGTATACTTGCTCTCAGTGTACATTCACAGCACACTTACTCTCTAGTACTGCAGCTTTTCTGTATTGTACCAGGGAGTTATATTTACAAACACACAGACACACTGCCAGCACACACAAACCATGTGCACGCTGCACAACACTTCATCCTTCATGTATTGTACTTCACACAAGTACATATAAACTAGGCACATGATTTAATTGCACATACCCAGCAATACATATTTCATGTCATGTACTCCTTGCAGGTATACATACAGCACATGCACTACTCCCACATGTACTACACTGTACTGCTCTTTCCCTCTACTGTACCCTTCCAAGACAGACAGCGCAGAGTCACTACCCCTGTGCATCGCAGCACTGCACATCTACCTTACACAGGCAAAGGGTGGGTTAAGTACACAGTAGCTGAACTTGTAAATGAGGAGTGAGCCTATAGGTCTCACTCCAGTGGCTTGGTGTAAGAAGGTCCCGTTCACTACTGCTAATCACTACACGTTATGCTGCCACTAGTGCGCTTGTGCTGCTTAACTCTTGGTGAAGGTCTTGGTGAAGGCGGTAGCATTCCATCATAAAGAGGGTAGATCTTTGGGTGCCCCCCCATTCCATCAAGAAAGCAATCCATCAGACAGGCCTATGATCCATGTTTGACTATGATAAGAAAAAACAGCATTAGGGTTCCAGACAATAGTCCAGTTGTGCACTCAGGGCATGGGTACATTCCTTTTACCTGTGAGAAATTAGGTTATTGGTTGAGGGAGGGTGAAACCCTACTCAAGCAGTATCCACAATTACTGTCGGAGAGAACCACCAAAAGTCACTAAATTAACCTGTGCTTAACCCTCTGGTAGCTTGGCACAAAAACAGTCAGGCTTGACATAGATGCACTGTGTAAAGTATTTACACATCACACAAACAGAAATTAAGCGAAACCACAGCACAAGAATCCCCAACATCAATTTATTAAATTATTTAACACCAAAATAACAAAATTCCAATTAGCAGAACTGGAGATATGCAGTATCGAAGATTTATGGTAAATATAATGTGTAAAAGCACAAAGCTCAACTCACAATTATTTGGTCATGCTTGATATGGGGAAAGTCACAAGTTGAGGCTCACCAATGTGGAGCGTCACATACAGGGTCATTGTTAGTCTTGCTGAGAAAGATACCTTCTGAAAGATAAGCATGAGTAGTACAGTTCACAGTGGAGGAAGCTGCGAGGGACAGGCAGAGCATTGCATATTGTAGTTGCTGTAGCATTAAAGAGTAAGCCTGGGCATAGTGGGTGTAGTGGGGCTACGCGGGGGTCCATGGAGTTGCAAAAAAACTCTGTGGAGCTCCGCTACGCCACCACCCTCCACCCCCCTATTAAGAAGTAAGTTTATAAGAATTAAAAATAAACTTAAAACCACTTACCTCTTTACTGCCGCGTCCCCAGGCTGTCCGCCTCCTTGCCATACCGGTAATGCTTAAGAAAATTGCACATGCGCGCGCGTACCCTCGTATGCACATTTCTCACAAGAAATTCTATCCCTCCCACATGAACAGCAGTCAGAATTCAGAACAATTAGCTGGGATTAATCAACACTGCTCAACACATATGACGCAAAATAAGAACCCTTAATGATAACATGCCACCTTAATCTTGTTCGACAATTGGACAGCTAACGAAACTGTTGAAACTAGGATCCTACTCCATGTCTTCATAGACTACATAGGTATTAACAGAGCTAGCATTAGGTCATGTCTTCAAAATCAGTTGCAGTAATTACAACTGAACCACTTTATCTCAATAACCTAAAGAAGTTCTTAAGTGAGCTCCCAAGGATCATCCCTTTCTCCTTGGCTCATTAGCAAATATTTGATCTCACTAACATTTGTTATTGAACAAATAAAGAAGCCATTGAAAACCTATACAGATGATTCATAGATTGTAATCTGCTGAGAAGATAGACGTAACATCCTAGACATTACTGGATACCTTACCCATGTACACAGACATATATGAAGCAGTAGCCTAAGCCTCAATGGCTCAGGAACAGTAATCATATTAGTTAGAACAGTAAATGTATGCTAGCTACATTTTCTGAGATCACCTCTGCTGGGTGACCCCCTAACACAAGATCACAAACTATATGATTATAGGATTTATCTTGGACGCAAAGCTTTGGTCGCTTCGCAAGTCACTGTTGTGTTGGAGAACACACATCACCTAATTGCTTAGCAAAATCAAACCAATGTTAAGTTTTCATCACAATGTGAATATCCTCCATCACTCGCACTATTACACCTTCTTTATTGTAATAACATGTACACAGATCTCCAAGATAATACATCAAAACAGCTTCATCTGGTACAAAACTGGATAACAAGTATGACAAAAGACATTTTTCCTGCTCTAGGACTCTTCCACTGGGAGTCGTGGAACAGCTGGAGACTTTTAAGATTATATGAATTAAATACAGGATGTACTCGTCTCTGGGATTGAAATACTGACTAAGGGCCAGATGTACAAATTAATGGTTGTAAAATACTGCTCGCAATTTGTGAACAGGACTTTTGGGATCAGAAAGGAATGCTACAAACCAAACTATGTGGCAATTGTTCAGTTTGAAAAATCCTGGTTCAGAGTGGGTCATAACCTGATCTACCTCATGATTATTAATGAGGTAGGTCACAAATGTTGACTCACTCTGATTGTTGGCAATGCCAAAGATCATGCGATGAAGGCAGACGGTGGCAGAGTCCCCTGACCCAGTTGCGGTACGGCCTGACAAGGTGTCTTTTTAAATCTTTCTGCCCTGATTACTTTTAAAATATTGTTTTTTAACTTGTGCTTATTTTGGGGTGCGCAATGGGGGCATTTTGTATCTTACCTGCTAGCGGAGGCCTGGACACAATTGATGGTCCTTCCTGCTTCGGTCCGACGAGGTAGTTAGTACCGTTGCGCGGAGGGCGTGGAAGGTAGTGCCAGGCACTTCCGCTCTGCAGGGTTAGCGCTCTAGTTGCCGGGCGAGACCGGCTACAAAGGTCGCGTGGTTTAGTGGCCGCGCTGCGGTGAAGGCGAACAGTGGCAGAGTCCTCCGACCCGTTTGCGGTACGGCCTGACAAGGTGTCTTTTTAAATCTTTCTGCCCTGATTACTTAAAAAAAAAAATGTTTTAACTTGAGCTTATTTTGGGGAGCACAAGGGGGGCATTTTGTATCTTACCTGCTTGGGGAGGCCTCGGCTCAATTGCTGGTCCTTCCCGCCTCGGTCCGACGCGGTAGTTAGTACCGTTGCGCGGAGGGCGTGGAAGGTAGAGCCAGGCACTTCTGCTCTGCAGGGTTAGCACTCTAGTTGGCGGGCGAGACCTGCTACAAAGTTCACATGCCTCAATGGCCACACAGCAAACGCTCGCAGCGGGCGTGCCGCTGGCACGCCAAAGGCGCGCCAAAGGCAAGCCCATCTGCACCCGTCCGGGGCCTGTGGCCAAAAGCGCTGCTGGTTTTGGACAAGGACTGCATTATAGCTCTCAACAGCTACACGCGCTTTGCCCCATTCTTGGTGACCCATGTAGGCACAGTGTAATGGCAGGGAGTGGAAGCTGGGAGTGCTGCCACTGCCCTTTTACGACGAACTCCCTGGTGAAGGACAAGAAGGCAGGTCAGCTGCTCAGGCTTTCCTTAATAAATTGCAGGTCCCTGAGGAAACACAGAGTGAATATCTGCGGCCCTCCCTAGTGGCTATGGGATTACCAGAGTGTATAGACCCTCTGGTAGGGGAGGGGGGGATAGCGATTATCCATAAACACGCTATCCAGTGTTCCCTTGAACCGGCAGACATCGTAGATAGCGAGGCAGGTCTTTTCTCTATTACGACAGCTACCAAATGCATCATTAAAGGGCTTCTGGTTTATAGACCTCCTGGACCCTTTACACGGTTTGCACCTTGTTTGATTGAGCGCCTAATACAACCAGCACAACGGTATGAGAAATTACTAGTGTTGGGTGACATGAATCTTCATTTTGATGACACATTCAACTCCAGGGCTCAAGAGATTCGCCAGGAAATGGCAGCCTTACAGCTGATACTAAAATCATACCTCCCCACTCATCAGTTGGGCCACTTGCTTGACCCTATTTTTGCTAATTGGGGAGCTTTAGAAATGGTTTTATGGTCGGATCATTTTTTTATCTCTTTTTAAGGCAAAGATGCCTTTACCAAATGTACAGGAGAAACTCGAGATCAATATAAAATACAGGAAGTGGGCTGGTTTCTCACAAGGGAATTTTAACAGCGCCCTTTTACAGGGAGGGCTACCGGGCGGCTTAGATGTGGATTCTGCCTGTGAAGCCTTGGATAGGCGCATCACGGAGGCATTAGATAGTAATGCACCCTGGTTGTCTAAAGCGTCAGGGAGAAGACAAAAATCGGCTCCCTGGTTTAGGGATGAACTAAGAACGGCTAAATCAGCATGTAAACATAAGGAAAGGTGGTGGAGAAGAGACTTTTCAGCCCAGGTGAAGAGCGAATATAAAGCCAGTCTTAAGAGCGATCATGCGCTTATTAGAAAGGCTCAGGCTACCTACTACAAGGAAAGGATTGAGACAGCAGAGAACTCAGCTAAAGAGCTGTTCATGGTTTATATAGAGATATCCTCCCTGGCAAAAATTGCAGCACCCAATATAGGCTCAGTGGAGTCATACAATTGGGTGGCTGATTTTTTTGCGGAGAAGGTGGAGAAGATTTACTCTGCTTTCCTGGTTTCTGCACGAGTTGGGTGCGGGGCTGTTAACGAACCTGTCAACATTATGGAGACAGAACACCTTGCTAAATTTAACGTTCCCCTACCCGATACCCTTAATAAGATAGCTATCAGCATTAAGTCAGGCTCACCCAGAGATTCTACTTCCTTGAAGGTGCTAAGAGGGAGTATTGAGATTCTCGAGCCCTGTATAAGACACCTTTTGTAGCTCTCTTTCATCTCAGGAATAGCTCCTAAAAAAATGGAAAGACGCGGTTGTTCTCCCATTAAAAAAGAAGCCCCATGTTAGTATGGACCAATTAGATAATCTGCGCCCTATCTCACTGCTGCCATACTTTGCTAAAGTTGCTGAGAAGGTAAGAAATATGCAACTGACGGCCCACATCAGCAAACACAACTTACTTCATCCTATCCAGTCTCGGGCTTTTTACTCTACCGAATCGGCAATGGTATCTAAAAGTGGGAAATAGTGCTATTTCCCACTTTTAGATACCATTGGTCAATCTAACCAAGCAAGGCATCTACTCAATGTTTTTAAGATTGGCCAGTCGCTCCGGAATAAATCTGCACAGTGAGTGAGATCGGGCCTATTTTTAATCCACTATTCACCCACTTGCACCAAAATAAACACCTGCTCCACTGTAATCAGGTGTCGAAGCACACCCGGATGGCACTCGGCTATCCGGGTGGGACCCCAATGATGAAGCATGTCACCAACCAGGTTGGTGAGTGAGGGGTCTTCTAAAGAAAAGAAAATGTTTTCTTGCATTTTGCACCTTTCCCAGTAATTTGGAGATTTTGACCCTTCACAGTCCTCACAGGCTAACATTCCAACTGTATTGATAATGATTTCTTCTCACTCAGCAAGCTTCGGAGAATATTGCCACCTGGCAGGGAATGTCAGGAAACATATCTTGTTTTCTTCGTAAGGAAAACACTCTCACTTAATACCTTTCATACTAACGGGCATATTATCAAGGATGACGTTAAAATTATCGGCAGGAAACTGCCGCTAAAAGCGGCGATAATGGGCTTGATAATATGCTGCCAAGAATTCCAATAGAAGCCCATGTTCTGGTGTGATGAGCAAGTGCCCTCTTTCCCTCACTTATCTTCATGCTGTGTTTATGTGCCATAGGGGATATGTACAATAGAAGTGGCGGAGCGTGTCGTTTGCCTCCTGGGCCTAACGACACGCTCTGCCACTTCGGAAACGCAAGGCTGCACCATATTTACAAGAATGTGGTGCAGCCCTGCGTTTCGCCCTGCGTAAACTTAGTGCCAACGCAGGTACCCTTGCACAAGGATGTCTGTGTGCAGATAAGGATTGGTTATGTGTAGGAAGGTCTCCCTTCCTGCACATAAACAATCCTAAAATGACATTTTGTAACTTTCATGTGTGCTGCTTCATGCAGCACACATGAAAGTTACAAAATTGAATTTTTTTTAATGGCATTTTTAAAAAGGTTTGTTTATGTACAGGAAGGGACACCTTCCTGTACATAAACAATCCATGGCATTTTGCTATTTCCATGGGTGCTGCACAAGGCAGGACACATGGAATGAGCAAAAATTAGGAGAAATAATGCATTTCTCCTCGTTTCGCCAACTTAAGACCAGGGTTTTCCTGGTCTTAATTTTGGGGCTGGCTCCTATGTACGCCACCCTTGTACACAGGGTGCAGCGTCAAATACAATGGGTGCTGTGGTGGAACGCCCACCACAACACCCACTGCATGCCCCTTTCACGCTAAACATAGCGTGAAAGGGTGCCTTATGTACAAGGCAGCGTTAAGCCATTAAGTGGCTTAACGCTGACTTGTACATAAGGCAAGGCCCCTATCGCCACGGTATTGGCTTGGAGTGGTTACTAGCAGGCATATTGGGGCCTCCTGTGTCGTCATTGTTCTCATTAAAGACACCACACCAGTTTATTGCCGGGTTTTCTGTAAGGGCACTGGGTGCCTAGGTGCTCACCAACATGAGGGGGTCCATATACATGGTTCATACCTCATTGCTGGAGTGGCTCTGGGGGAGAGTATGTTTGCTAAGCAGGGACCACAGCCAGGCCCCTCCTCATTACTATTTCTACTTTTTAATACTATTATTATTGCTCTAATTATTATTATAAGTAGTAGTAGTACTAGTTAGTAGTCGGTTTAATGTTATTAGTAGTATAGAGCTGGGAAAACAAAAAACACCAAAGTCCAATAAACTAGAAATTTTTCAAACTGAAGATGCACCTCCGTTCGCGCAGTTGTAACAAGGCTTTCGTGAAATAATACATCTTATTTTTGCCATCACGAGACCATGAAGCAGTGTGATAATGTATCTGAAAATATTACTGGCCGGCTTCGATGTGTGGCTGCCACTTTAATTATGCATGTTTCCAAGTGGTATTCTCCGACAACACCAGTTGCTGTTTTTGAACATGCCTGCTTGTTTCAGCAACGCCTCCGCCACCCCTACATCAGCAGCCTGTGATGTGAAGACGGTCGGACTCCATCTGTGGGAAGCAGATTTGGAACCAAAATATGTGTTTTGATTGGAAGAAATGAGAGAGATGGCCAGAAAATGAAAAATGAAGAGGTACAATTCTCGTCTGAACACTTGTGGCTTTATAGAAATGCTTGTTTGTGAAGCCTTGAATTTCTGAGAATTCTCGGGCACAAATAGTCCACCGCGCATATGTATCTCATGTGTCCTTCGAGCGCGGGGAAGAACAATGAAGCGTGAGTCATCAGCGGCACGACGTGAACCAGCTTTACAAAGTAACACAACGGAAGGGGGTCACGCGGTCTTTCAAGTCCAATTCTTTTTCCTCCTGTACGTGTCGAATGTTTTCCTATTTAGCAAAATTAGACACCACTTTACATCCAGATGTATTACATTAAACGAATGACGCCCTCGCAGCCGATTTGTGGCACGTGGTAAGTTGCATATACATTCACCTTGATCTCTTTCTTTCATTGAATGCTATTTCCCAATGTACAGAATGCCATTTGATTATAGAACAATGGATGAAGGTTACCAGTATAGCTCACCAGATTGACCAAGGTCACGGCGAGGCTACGTGAGGGAAGTAAGGGGCAGTAACTAACTTTATGTACTCACTTTGCAGTTAATGATCCATGGACACAATCTACCAACACTGGCCGCTAGCGACTAGCCATCAGCAGCAGCTGCGGTGGCACTGGGTCCCAGGGGCATAGGGTCTCCTGCAGCTACAAGGTTGAATTTCAGTCTGCAATCAGAATGTAGAGTGGAGTACTTTATTTGCTTGCGGGGGTCGGGGGGGATATGAAACCTTTGCCAAGCCACTCTCTGTCCCTCATGTTGCTTCCCCTTCTTCCAGCCCAAACGTTTCTACTCAAATCATCCTGTAGGTGAACCGTGGGTACTGAGAGGGATCCATGACCATCGCAATGTATTTTGCGGTATAAGAAGTCTTTCTAATTAGAAATGTTATTAGGAACTGATGGAACGGGATTTAAAAAAATCATAATACACAACACATTTACAGGTTGAAGACACGAAAGGCTGAAAGTACTCTTTGCACAGGTTGAACGCAGTACCACAATAGTAGAACCGTAAAATAGTGCTTTAAAATAAGATGAAGAAAACATAGATACACGGTAATACTAATAGATATAAATGAGCAGCACTATACAGAGTTTCTTGTGAAAATTTTGTTTATTAATATTTATTAATGGAATTATGCTGTTAATAAATGGCCTAGTCTTTCTAATGTTCTCTGTTTGAATGCACCATTTAGAAATTCAGTATAAAGACGTATAGAAACTAGATACGCTCTTGAAATTGAAACAGTAATACTAGCGAGTCTATAATTTATGAGAATTAATTGTGGTATTAGGGTATTTCTAACAAAAACTATTTTCATGGAATAATATTTGGTGAAGGTTATATATATTCTCGATTTTGAATTGATTTAATTAAATTATATTTGATGTTGGTTTAGAGCTGATTTGATTTAAAAAGTGTGATGCAAACTTAAAGGCTTTTTCAAAGATACTTTTTCTTTAATGCTGACCATTCCCCTGACTTAGTACAATGGATCATTTACAGCTAGTGATATGTTGCTTTATTTGTCCTGTAAATGTACAAATCTCAACACTCATGAGTGTTTCTTCCATGTTCACAGTGAAATATTCCT
Organism: Triturus cristatus; assembly: GCF_964204655.1. Classification (NCBI taxonomy): domain Eukaryota; kingdom Metazoa; phylum Chordata; class Amphibia; order Caudata; family Salamandridae; genus Triturus; species Triturus cristatus. The sequence continues at coordinate 904,837,163 of NC_140590.1, read as the reverse complement.
TTGGGAACAGGATTTCAGCTATTGCTAAAGATGGTGACTTTGTGTCTCTTTTTTCCAATATTAGGCCTATGTGAGCTCTCAAGTCTTATGGCTCTCATGACCAGCATGCAAAAGCATTTCACTGTTGCAAGTGTCCTAGATGACATTATGTAAAGCTGAACATGTGATAGTCTTTCAATGGTGGCGTGATGATAAGCACCGGAACGTTGTTAGGAACTTTATAAAAGAAAAAGCCCCATAGGAGGGGCAACACCAGAGATTTTTGTTTCTTGACAAAATGAAATACTTTTTTACTTTCCTGTGTGAGAGGATGCTTTGCTGATCGATTTTTAAGATCTTTCTCTTACTTTTGGACTGGCTTGCTGATGCTACAGTTGGTAGCTGATGGAATGAATCCTTCTTTGCCGAACCATTTCCATTTTTCATTTGCTCTATTTTCTTGTTTATACTAATGGGCTCACCCTTAATGGACTTTAAATTTGAAACCTTTCCTCTTCTTCTAGGATTTGAGCTGTTAGACAAAGAACTATTCCTTCTGCCTTAATGGTGGTGGGTCTCTGTAACTCTATAAACTGATTCTGATAACCATTAAACAAAACCTGCTTAAATGTTTGGCGCTTTTATACAAACTGTGATATTCTTTATTTTTGTTAGAAATCTTTTTTATTAAAGAAACAAGGAATAATAATAAAATAAAAATTTCAACGCAAAGAAAAAGAGCAGTTATCAAAAATGAGCATATCACAGAGACCAAACCATCGGACATACAATCAGGAAACTCAAAAAAGACAATACAGATAATGACATGGGCACACAATGACATTAGAGCCTTAAAGTGTCTCAATAGCAGCATTGAATGGGGAATCATCATCAAAGGGGGTGCACAAAAACCATCTGCTTTCATTCCAGGGGCCCCATATTTCGGTCCATTTGCCTGGGCATCCCCTACTCTCGTATATCACCCTTTCGGCCTGCATGCACCAGTCCATGTCCACGGCCCAGTCCTTGTGTCGAGGCACCACTCCTCCCTTCCATGTTCGGGCTATATTGCGTTTTGCTATGATACAGCCCAGAGAAACCCATAGTTGCTCGGTGCGATTGACTTCGGTGGCATCCCAAATGTTTAAAATACAGAGTCGGGGGAGGATTCTATTGATTTCTGACAAACCCGGGACATAGTAGACAAAACCTCACTCCAATACTTTTGAAGAAACGGACAGCCCCACCACTGGTGCAGAAAAGTACCTAAGGAGCCACAGTCTTGGGTACAGAGTGGGGCGATCGCCAGACCCATTTTAGCAAGAGCTGCGTTGGTGTAGTTGGCCCTGTGGAGTATTTTAAGTTGTATAAGCTTAAAGTGGGATCGGATTGCCACCTCCCTGGGAGATGCCAGGGCCTCCCTCCAGTCTTCGTCAGGCATGTCCCCCACGTCGTCTGACCATTTTGTGCGCAGTTTACCGAGAGGTTCTGGTAGGTTATTAAGTAACTTGCGGTAGGTCAGAGAGATGGCCTTGTCCGGAAGAAAGTCGTCGAGGAGCCTGTCCTCTAAAGGGGAAGAGACAGGCAAGTCGGAACCGTTGGGAATGGCTTTGTTTAACACACTATGCGCCTGAAGATATCGGGACGTTTCTCCATCGTGTAACTTGTATTTTGCTTTCAATTCACCGAAAGGAACGACTGCACCCCTAGCCCACATGTCCCCCACCGCAGAAAGACCAATCAGGTCCCATTTGTCAAATCCAGGTTGGCTCGATAGCATACCTAGGTGGCAGGATTCCAGCAGTGGAGTAACCCGTGTGATTTTACCCTTCCAGCCCAACGCGGCAGCTGCCATGTGCCAGATCGAGACTGCGGTGGAGGAAGGGGTAAAGATGGGCAACTGCTTAGGCCCCTCATATAACACCCTCATGTAGTTGCCCGCTGCCATATTGAACCTGTCCATTCTGTACGCTGGATCTGTAATGGGACAGCGAGCCCAGTGGTTGAGGACCACTAATTGTGAGGTCCATTAGTATGTTTTGATTGCTGGAAGAGCAATACCCCGTCGTACTAGCTGTGTGTGAGTTTTGTCAGGGCAATTAGGGGCGTACCACCGTTCCATAGGAGTAAGCGGACCCTTGAAATCAATAGTTTGGAAATATTGATTCGGGACAGGGTAGGGTGTATTTTGTAGGGAATAGAGGAAACAAGGAAGTGCCATCATTTTGAATAGGGTAGTCCTACCCAGTAGAGTGAGGGGCAGTGTTTTGCAATGCTGTACATCAGCCCAGAGGCGATGCAAGGCAGTGAAGAGGTTCTTCTGGTGAAAGAAATCTGCATCTTTCATGACATAGATGCCCAGGTAGCAAAAGCCGTCCATGACTATGCCAGCAGTGCAGCCTGGCGGAAGCTGTGGGGGCTCCCCACTGAGGACATAGACCAGTGACTTGTCCCAGTTCATGGTGTAGCTCGAATACTTCCGGAAGAGAGTGAGAATATGGAGCACCGTGTGAAATTAAAATCGGGGTTTGGCCAAATATAAGAGAATGTCATCGGCGTAGAGGGAGATCCTGTCAGACCAATCCAGGGCCCAATTCAGTCCATGTATAGAGGGGGCACCCCTGATCAATAACGCCAAGGGTTCTAGTGCCAGAGCAAAACAAAGCGGTGACAGGGGGCAACCTTGTCTCGTACCCTGCCTCAAATCAAAAATTGTCGATCTGCCACCATTCACCGAGACGCGAGCCAAGGGTTTGGCACATAATAGATGTACCTATGACATAAAACGCGGACCGCAGCCCTACCTTTCCAGGGAAGCAAACAGAAAAGGCCACTCCATCATGTCAAATGCCATTTTGGCATCTAGAGACACAATTACCGCATCTTCCTGTATGGTGGGGGCTCAGCCCCGAACTCCAAAGAGGCGACGGAGATTGAGTGGCGTATTTTTGGTCGGCAAAAAGCCGGATTGATCCGGGTGTATTAGTTTATGAAGATGGGGCGAGAGGCGAAGGGCCAGAAGTTTGGCCAAACTGTGATATTCTTAAATAAAATTCTCAAGAGATTGTTTATGGCAATGAACTTTAAATCTTTAAAACAATAACTAAATTAATCAAATATATGTCTCAGTTTATTATTAAGTCATGGTGGTTTTTCCATTCAAACTGTGCTATATTAAATGTGTTGTAGGGAGAATCAGTGAACTCTAACAGAACATCAGGTGGTACTTCTTTTGTTTTGTATTCCTGTTACAGAGCTTTTGATCTGCATAATCCTGACTCGACTTAACTTCTTCAGGAGGTTGGGTCTCCCTGTTGCTATCCTTTATTTCTGCAGCATGGTTGTAAGAGTGGTGTATCTATATCTGATCTCAAATTTGTGAGTTGGCTATAAACTAATGGTCCTTATTGGACAGCTAATGTAGTGGTTGGACACCCTTATTTCCAAACTTCCTATCAATGGAGAGAGATTTGTCAGTGGATCATTGTCTCTGTGGTGAATAGAAATCCTGCAGTTTTTCTAATTGTAAAGGGCTTAATATGTTTAGAGTGGTAAAGGAGAAATCACTGAAAAAAAGTTTACCACATTCGGGATGCAACAAATCTGGTAGTAGAGGGTGGTTCTGCTTAGTAAACTGAGATTTTAAGGTGCCAAAAATTGCCCTTTTCCCGAGTCCGAAGAGTCCACAATTTATTTGTTTGGCAAAGAGAAGGGCTGATGGAGTGCTGATGGAGTATCACTCTGCATAGAGTTGATGAGTAGCAGCAAAGGAGTGTGAGTATTATTAGGGATGTGTGTTGCTATTGACTTTGCTTAAGATTGCTGTTTTTTGTAATGGCTTTGGGATGTTGAGTGTAGTGAAGTGGTTAAGTTCACATGGTTAAAGTTCAACTATGATTGTGACACTTTGTGCGAAGCTGAAGCTGTAAACTGGTCTGTTGTGGCCTCAGATCTTGAGATATTTACCTACGGGTTGCCTCAGTGTAGAAGACACTGAGTAAGTAGTCTGCTGTTTTCTTCTCTTTGTGTGTTAGTGGTAAAGTTTGGTATGGTTGATCTCAGGTGCACAGGGAATAACTGTATCAATTAGGGGGGCAACTCCCGTGGTCAAAATTTCATTTGAAGCAAATGGGTATAGAAAAGTTTAGTTACCTTGTGAGAGTGAATATCCTTTAGTGGAACAGACAGTTTTATTTGTTGCTTGAATTGTATTGTCATTTTTGCTTACAGAAAAACGTGCAGGAGAAGATTGTAAAGGAAGGTAAGCTGCTGTGAAGAGCAATATTGATGTTACAGTGTGTGGCCCTGTCATCCGTCAGTTGGTATAAAGCCACGCTGGGATTTGTTGATTACATCATAGGATCCCCCCTTACATTGGTTGGGGTTGATGAACAGGTGAATTGTGGGAGAATAAAATTTCCTAGATTTATGGAAATCATTTGTGAACAAAGAATTCATAAGAAATTGAATTTTTCAACGAATTGCAAAGGTTCATAAAGAAAGATGAGACCATATCTGTTAAAGCATAGGTTGGAGCACCACTTTAGGGTATGCCAGGATACATTGTCATGATGGATAAATGATTACATCTATGTCTGCGACTCGAGGTTTGGCGTAAAATAACTGAGCAAGATGGGACTTTACAGTTCCATCCTTATGGAACATTTCATTTGAGGATTTTAGAGAATTTAAGGAAAAGAATGTATGAAATGAAAGATCCTGGTAGAGCCACTGTAATAGAGGCCTTAAATATCTGGGAGCTTATTTCTCATTAGAAAGACAAAGAGAAATACCAGGGGAGGTATTACGCAGAAGTTAGGTAGTATGCTCAGTAGAAAATGTAGAAAGCAGATTTACTACACCAAACACAATTGGATCAAGTACTAGAGGTTGAGGAAGATGATAAGGGCAAGGGAAAAGAGATAAAGAAACATTTACAGACAGACAAAATTGACTCAGAAAAAGAGGGAGAAGAGAGTGATATAGATTTGTAAAGATTTCAAAAGAGTTGTGGATTGACTTGAATACTCTGTTTGAGATTGTGGTTCCAGGAGATTTGTGGGCTGAATGTACGGTGACTGCGGAAAGGCCTGAATCCAAACAAGAAAAGGATCCTAGAACAAGAGCAACATCTCTAGTGGTAATGAAGAAATACCTGTAGGTAATAAAGGTCATGAAGACCAAAATGTCCCCCAAAAAGATTGACTGGTTGCAGATTGACAGGACAACTCAAGCTGAAAAAATTAGTACATGCCTATTATTAGCGATTAGTACAGGTTTTCAAAAATTATAGTGGATTAGACACTATTGCAGACAAGGAGGGATATTTTGTTTACAGGTTTGTGTTCAGTTTGAAACCTGAGATTTCCAACATGATTCAACAACAATTACTTTGCTGGCAAAGTAAGTCAGTGGATGAAATTCTACATCATGCAAAATATTGTGGGGACAAGATTGAGATGAAACATAAGAAGCTTAAGGAGAAATAATGAATGCTCATATACAAGCAATGCAGAAAGTTCAAAATCAGATGGGTTATGATCACACAGTGCAGGTACAGGAAGGTTATAATTAAGCTTCGATGATGCAGGGTGTTCATGGTTTTCGACAGCAAAATTTTCTATTTGTGGAAATATGGATTTTTCTGGTCAGTTATGTCCCCTATCTTGGACCCCAACGGTTCTATGTGCATGTTACAAGTACATGTATGTTCCCTCCAGTTCCAGTTATGAAGACGCAAATACATGTGCGTCCACCGTCAACATGTCCTCTGTCAGATCCGCCATGAATAGGTCGGATATTCCATTCCTAAATATGAAAGGCCACCGGCTTTATATGGTTCACTTATGCCATTTTACAGTCCAGGCAAGTAGGCCCTGATTCTGTCATCGAACTCTTCTTGCCTTCTGCCTCTGAAAGCTCCAGTCTGAGCCTGCATCTGTGACCATGAACTTTGTCTCATTCTCTGCGCGGCTCACGAAACCTGACATCAGCCTATTCTCTGCCAAGAACTGTATTTCACCTTCGAGTTATCTGCTCCCCCCTCAGCCGATGCATTCCTGTCCAGTAGTTTAAGTAAACATTCTTCCAGCTACCGAGCAAAGGCTCGGCTTCTCTGTCTTATGCAAGTAATTCATAGTCCTGTTACCATGGAATATTCCTACCCCCTCGCATCTAGTGTAGACACTTAGACGCTTGTACACGCACGCACAGTCAGTATAGAATAGATTTTGTCCGAGAGTCCTTCTTTTGTGGATAACATAGTTCTTTAAACATAGGATGTTAGATATGATTTGGGATTAGGTTGACTTGACCCCCCAGACTTTTCGTCTCCACATGTAGAGCTAAATGTCAAGTCCCCTTCACCCCCTAGTTGCGCGTCAATCACACGTCATGGTGCTGCGCGCGCATCTATGCCAAGTATTATCTTATAGATCCACCTATATGTGACACCATAACCAATTATGTTCCTTTTTACTCCTTATTACACCCATTTTTGGTTACGCAGATAAATCGTCATTTTCCTTATCAATTGTTACGCCTATTGCATTCGCTTCATTGTAATGTATGATCTATAAAAGTCATTTCATGTCAATAATGTATGTACTTCACTTCCTGAACCTCCGTGGTGATGGAACTTGGAGCAACCGATTATAATCGTTCATTGGAATAAAGCCCATTCCGAACCTCTAATACCACGGATTCTGCCTCTCATTTTACTGAGCTATTTTATTATGTTTCTGTATCAAATTAAGTCCAGGTAAAGGAATTTTATTTACCACATGAATGGCGCCCGAATAGGGACACTTTCTCATCTCACGCGCCGGCGGTGCGTTGCAGGCCCGGTCTCCTGCCACAGCTGGACGGACAATAACGCGTACCAGCAGGATTTCCTGTAGCTCCCTCCGGTCAAGCGGGGGCGACTGAGACTGCGATCAACACCCAGACGAGGCGGTGAGAAGTGCGAAGTATCCCGACCAGAGCCTAGCTGAGAGAGCAAGATCCGAGGTATACAGAGACCCACCAGTTCGAAGTCAAGTCCAGTTTCCGACGAGTCGAGTCGAGTCCAGTCCGGTCCAAGTCCAGTTTCCGAGGCCTTCCGTTTCCGAAGCTACCCGGTGAGTACCATTACTGGGGAGGCATTTCTGACGTGCACATAGGTTGTGCCGGTCAAGACGGGTTTGGGTACACAAATCCGGTCTGCACTGTTTTAGCAGTGTATATGTACTGTTTAGCAGTATATCAAGTATTCCGAAGTATCTAGTTAGTGTCAAGAATTATGCTTGGTGATTAGTTATGCAGACGATCATCATTGTTGGTTACTTTAAAGGTTAAGAATGTTTAATGTTTAATGTTAAATGTGTTAAACGTCCTGCATATTGTGGTATGAATGACTGTTCATTATCGTGTTTATTGTATTAAGTCTGTTCAAAATCAAGTATCAGGTCAGTTGGTCAAAATCAAGTATAAGGTCAGTTCTCAATATGCCGTTCTTTTCGAAACTAAGACAGATCACTACAAGAAAAGGGGTACTCGAAGAAGCCGTTCCTATTCCTCCTAGGGACACTCCAGGGCACTTTATGTATCATAAACATGGCTTAGACGCTATATTATTTCTTGATTTATGGGTAGACTACACCAAGGGATTACCAGAAAGTCAGAGGTGGCCCGCAGCGGGAACCTGGGATGCAGAGTGCATCATGAAAGTCGAGGAAGAGTTATGGAAAAGGAAAGTCAGACAGTCACAGAAAGATGCCATTGAATTATGGCGTAAGGAATCACATAGACGAACAGAAAAAGCACGTAGACAGGAAGAGAAGAGTAAAGAGAATTCTAATAAAGTCCGAGAAAATCTATTAATTGAGGAGGGTATCCGAGTGAAATCAGAACAAGTAGATAGACAAAGGAATGCCCTTATGAATGGTATGTATCCCCTTCTGGCCGAAGGATTACCTAAAGCTACTCCAGAAAAACCGAAAGACTTGCCACCCCCATTATTCCCAATAAAGGTACATCCTAAGGGACATCCTAGAACCGCAGAAGATGTTTTTCTTTCTTCATATTTAGATGACGCAGCTCCCGAGTATGCTAATTCTGCCCCACATAGACCGCCTATCAGGGATGTTCAACGCCAAGATCCGGTACCCGTATCTCTACAGCAACAAGTTCCGGCAAGCACATCTGTCTCTACATCTGTTCCTACAGCTGCTTCTATAGCTGTGTCCACACCTATAGTTGCTGTATCACGTTCGACGAATCCTTTCACACCCGACACCCCAGATGGGGCCACGGGAGGTGCTACCAATATTTTTTCTACGCCACCCAGAATAAATAAACTTACTTTTCAAGAGTCAGCACATTCACGTACACCCAAACTCATAAATGCCCGTACGCTTAAGGAACTTCTGATAGATTGTAGATATGACCCTGTGCCCGGAAAAGAGGACGAAATGACCCTAGCATCATTACGTATCAGACGAGCCGCAGTGTACTTAGGGAAGTTACCAGGAATGATTGCGCATCTAGATAAAATATACCATTTTGTCCAAACAGGGCGAGATCCAGAATGTATTAACAGAGCTATGGAATACCAGAAAGTGGAAATACAGGGGGAACTGTTACGTTTCCTCATAAATTGTGTGATCAGAAATGAAGACCGACCGGGGGTAGACCCGGAAGCAATGCAAATTCTTACCAGATGGAGCCAGAATATATCAGAAGGTAGACATGATAAACAAAATTGTATAATAGCCATGTGCCGAAAGATCCGTAAAGAAATAGGACGCATACACGAAGAAAGATTAGCGGTAGATGAGTTCGAACAAAAAGAGGAGGAAGGATCAGGACTGCCCACAGGACAGTCAGACACTATAGCCTATGTAGGTAGAGGAAGATCTTGTAATAGTAACAGATGTCCTATTGACCCGATACGTCCGATATGTCCAGACAATAACAGGGGTTTCCCAACACCCATAGTCCATATAAGGTCTAACGAGCATTCGTTCCAAACCGCCGACAAACTACTCCGAGAACGTAGGGGTTATCATTTTCTCGATTCTATGGATGAACAAGATTTAGCCAGGGCAGCTGTCCATTGGGTGGACAGTCCCGGAAAATATAGTGATGATACAGTAGCACGCACGTTTTTGAATCTCACCCCAGATGAACAGAGGTTAGCTGGGATTTATATGATTCAACAACTCATTATACTATATCGGAGTCAACATTCAGATCCTGGTCCCTTACCTGACATATTGACTGAATTACTTATGAATAGATGGAGAGGTTCAGGTACTAAATTAATTAAAGAAATTCTAGAATCAAGAAAGCAGTATATTCTTTTTGTATGCGCAGAGCATGTCTCATTGCCCGTCAAGGAAAGAACCACGTATCACATGGATAGACAGAATCCCTTACGAGAAGTGCACCCAATAAAAGGCGAGGACAACGAGTTTAAGCGCGTATTTGTATATACGCCCATATCAAAAATAGAATTGTTACAAATGAAGAAAGTGGTACCCAGTCATGACAAAGATCCAGCGGGTTTTCACCGAGAAATTAAAGACATGTTACTCATGGGAGAGTATACCTATCCCGACATTATGACAATATTAAAGGTATTGATGCCTGCTGGTATTTATGAGAAACTCAAGGAAAAAGAGTGGGAGGTAGGAGACCAAAAGATAGAATGGTCAGTGTTAGAAGCGGAAGAAAAGGCCCGAACTGCAGGAGCAGGACTTGGGGATAAAACTAAAGCACTACCAGGTTTACTAGTACAGGTACTGCCACGTTTATTAACTACGAAAAAGGAAGATTGGGGTACAATTTCAGCCTGTAAACAGAAGCAAGATGAAGACACTAGTGATTACTATGCCCGATTTGAAAAATGTTTTGGTATAAATAGTGGCATAAAAGCAAGTAGCGAATCATACCCACATCTGTTCGTAACAAAATTAGTAGAAAATGCCCTGCCCCCAGTAAAGAATAGAGTATTAAAATTCGAGAGTACCTGGCAAGGTAACACTCCATCACAAATGTTACAAATGTTACAATACCATCACAATAGAATTAGAGAGGAACAAGAACATGAACACAGACGCATGAAAGACACGAAAATGAAAATGCTAGTTTCTCAGACAGTTCCAGCTGAAGGACATAAGAAGGGTATGACACATTCCGGTGATTCAGCAGGACCTGTAAAAGGGACATGCAATTATTGTAAAAAGCCAGGTCATTACGTACACGATTGTCCAGTTTTAAAACATAATATCGCAATAGGTAAAACACAAGAAAGACCACGGCCACATAGACAAGATCAGAATGAACAAGGAGCTCCGCAGCATGCACAGGCCATGCCAGCCGCACAACAGTCTATACAGTTTGTGCCAGCTGCACCAGCGCTGCCTGTTGCTGCCACACAGACAACAACACGACAAATGTATCAGACCGCACAGTATGAATATCCTGAGTACCAGCGTTACGCATGAAAAAGCCTAGAGAGGGAAGTTGACTTACCCCTTATCGAGATCCCTGTAGATCAAGAAGGACCTTATATACATAGTGAATTATTAGGCCAAGATAGAAAATTTCTACTCGATACAGGGGCAAGTCGAACAACAATAAAACGTAGTGAAGTTCCAGGGGCACCCCTCTCAGGCTCTCAGAATATTTCCCTTGGTTTTTCAGGAAAGCCTATTGTTAACGAAGTGTCACAGCCTCTCCCACTTACGATAGGACCTCTGACCCGAACTACAGATTTATTGCTTACTAAATCATGTCCAGAAAATCTATTAGGAATAAAAACGCTGAAAGCTCTAGGAGCCATAATATGTTGTTCTCCGGAAGGAGTGAGGTTGTTTTTACGTGATTTTAAAGGTCATTATGTGTCTAGAGACATGGATCCCCGACTGCAGACTTTACCTACACATCTATGGGCACAAGGCCCTACTGATGTTGGATGCATGAATATTACACCATATCGAGTCACATTAAAGGCAGGAGTGGTGCTACCACGAATGCGACAATACAAGTTACCACCAGATGCTGTAGTGGCTTTACTACAAATCATTGACGAGCTCATTGCCCAAGGAGTAGTTGTGGAAACAGACTCCAATGTATGTAATTCACCGATAATTCCGATTCTTAAACGAACAGATCCAAAGGCCCCGCCAGTATATCGATTGGTTATTGATCTGCGCGAATTAAACAAATGCATTGTGCCACAATTTCCTGTGGTCCCAGATATCTCGTCATTACTGACAGCCATTGATTCCGAAGCGACATTCTTTACTGTAATTGATCTCAAAAATGCCTTTTTCAGCGTCCCAATAGATCCGGAAAGCCAATATTTGTTCGGATTTAGTTTAAATGGACGTAGCTTTAAATTCACACGCGCACCTCAAGGATTTACAGAAAGCCCCAGCATCTATAGCCAAGCACTGAAACGAGAACTAGACAGTATCCACATGCCAGTTAACACTGCTCTGCTTCAATATGTCGATGATCTGCTGATCACCGCGAGAAGCGAACCGGAATGTGAAAAAGCATCACTGACAGTTTTACAATTTCTAGCCGAAAAGGGGCATAAGGTGTCCCCTTCTAAGCTGCAATTCTGTGTCCAGCGAGTTATTTATCTTGGACACTCGCTGTCCAAGGAGGGAAGGCAGCTTACACCCGACCGCATTCAGTTAATAGCTAACATGCCAATACCCAAGACACAAAAGGAGGTGCGGGCTTTCATAGGCCTCACTTCATACTGTAGACAGTGGATCCCTCAGTATGCATTTCTAGCAAAACCACTCATTCAGTTGACAACACAGGAGGCAGCCACATCGACTGTTCTCCCTTGGACTCAGGAACATACACAAGCTTTTGAAAGCCTAAAGAAAGCTTTATGTCAAGCACCTGTTTTAGCAACACCATGTTACAGAAAACAGTTTACACTCTTTGTTACAGAACGCGAAGGTACTGCCTTGTCAGTACTCACACAGGAACAAGCAGGAGCACACAAACCATGTGCTTATTTTTCTAGTACATTAGATCCCGTAGCTCAGGCTTTGCCTGCATGCCTAAAATCAGTGGCAGCGACAGCTTTAGCAATCAGACAAAGCGATGCCATAGTGTTAGGACATCCATTGACAGTTCAAGTACCACATGCAGTAGAGGTTCTTGTAAATAGAACGCAAACACAACACTTGACTATAGCACGACTTACAGGGTACGAACTTACATTGTTTCAGCCACATATAGAAATCAGACGCTGTAACACATTGAATCCTGCCACACTTTTGCCAGTAACCGGAACAGACCCACTAGCCCATGACTGTATTGAAGTTATTACAATAACGACAAAACCCAGACAAGACTTAACCGATGTCCCATTGTCAGATCCAGACCTGACATTGTATGTAGATGGTTCATGTATGAGAACAAGTACAGGAGAGTTAGTGGCCGCTTACGCAGTCACAACAGATACTGAAGTCATTGAAACTAATCGTATAAATACTTTGTCAGCTCAAGCCGCAGAGCTCATCGCTCTGACACAAGCCTGTATTCAAGCCACGAATAAAAAAGTCAACATATACACTGATTCACGTTATGCATTCGGAGTTGTACATGACTTCGGCGTGCTGTGGCGAGAGAGAGGTTATTTAACTTCCCACGGTGCCCACATTCAGCACGGACCCCTCATTCATGCCTTATTAGATGCAATACATCTACCGACTGCAATATCAATTATGAAATGTAAAGCTCATACGAAAGTTACTGATATCATTTCTCAAGGCAATGATTTAGCTGACAGAACAGCTAAACAGACTGCTCAAACACAAACATCCGACATGACAAAGACAATAGTCCCGATGCCGACACATTGTATGACAGTTAAAGATCCTACTCTTGACGTAATTGACATACAGACACATGCTACACCAGACGAAATAAAGAAATGGACTGAATTAGGAGGGATCCAAACGGACCAAGGATGGATGATGAAGGAAAAATCTGTATGGTTCCTTCCTGATTCAATGGTCCAAGTTATAATTAACACCATACATAGTCCAGCACATCTCGGAGAAAAAGCTATGCTAGACAGCATTCAACACATTTGGTTCAATAAACATTTGCGAGCAGCAGCCAAACAAAAGGTCCGTACCTGTATGATCTGTTGTCAGTTTAACCCAGGAAAAAGCGTTCCCGTAGAACAGGGTGGATTTCATCCTCCTGATCACCCTTTTGAAGTGCTCCAGATGGATTATATCCAGATGGAACGATGTCGAGGATTCAAATATGTTCTCGTAGTTGTCTGCGCTCTGTCCCGTTGGACGGAGGCATACCCGGTTTCAGATTACACTGCCCCGACTACTGCCAAACAGTTGGTTCGAGAATTCTTCCCACGATACGGTTTACCACGTGTTGTCTACTCAGATAACGGCCAGCCGTTCTCATCCGAATTAATGAAACATGTTTCACTTCTGTTAGGATATCAGTGGAAATTCCACTGTGTCCGACACCCCGAAGCAGCAGGTCTCGTAGAAAGACATAATCAGATACTGAAAATCAGATTGTCCAAAATATGCAGAGAGAAAGGTGTCGACTGGATAGTAGCGTTACCAGTTGCACTCTTTTACATGAGAATGGTAGCACACTCTCGAACAGGGCTATCCCCGTATGAGGTGATCTTTGGCAGACCACCAAATATGTGGGGGACGCCTATACCACGCAAAATAACTGATGTTGACTGTAATATGCTGACAGATTACTTGGCTTCCTTGATGTCTGCACTACAATCTTGTCGTTCACAGGTAGCTGCAGCCTTTCCCGACAACACTGAGGTGAAACCCCATGACGTAGTTTCGGGTGATCTCGTATTTGTGAGAAATTTCGACCGAAAGACTCAGCTGGAGCCCAGGTGGAAGACACCCAAGTTGGTTCTGCTCACTACAAGGACAGCCGTGAAGATCGAGGGCCGCAAGGGCTGGATTCATTCAAGTCATATCAAGAAATTTCATGGACTATCCTCGGATATAGACATTGTGCCCTGCACTCCCTCACAGACTGATTCAAAACTTCCTTTGGTTGAAAAGACTAAAACCGAACTCTATAAAGTAAAATTGAGGCCTAGAACGTCAGACAATTTGATTGTTTAAGTCCTCTCCAAGGTGAAGCGGTTGAATTTGTCTCTGACATGTATCCTCTAGACCTGAATCATGGACAGTCGCGAAAAATAATGAAACGACAGGCGTATTGTAAATCACTGCGTAGCCATTGCATAGTGACATTATTAATCTTGTTTTCCTTAAGTCTTTTAATAATTACTGCAAGTATATTGTTGCACATATATTACCCTATTGCCAGAAACGTTTACAATGTTACCGCAGAACATTCTTTTAGTGACTTACCTCCGCATGAATTGTCTTATAGACTTGCGCTGCGCAATAACACTTTCATTAGTATGTTACATCATTCCCATCAGACTAGTAATGCCACCAATTGTTGGGTGTGTGGTCGGCTCCCTCCCTATCAGAATTACGAAGGAGTCCTGCCATTCTTTCCACACCCATTTACGCATAATGGCTCCTGTGGAGCATGGTTTAGTTTAATAAATTCCATAGACTCAGACACAGCAGTTTACCAAGATCAGTGGGTATGGGGAAACCTGAACCTAGTTTTACTCAAGGTCTGCTACCCTGACAAGGAGGGTCGCCCCAAAAGAACAGGAACTGATCTAGAAAATGAAGTATATGGATTAGGTAATTTTACACCTAATCTCATGATTCTAAATGTCGTATCCGAAGTTGAACTAGTCTTACCCACCATGTCAGTATTCCCAGCAAAAGGTGAATTATGTGTAAGAAAGGTTGGTTCCATACATATGGGCCATAGTAAATGCACTACTATAGTAGAATTCAGTGATCAAGGCAAATCCTCATTTAGAGCTTCTCGCCACTCCTACTTTATATGTGGTCAGACTGCATATATGCGTCTACCTCTAGATTGGGATGGTACCTGCTACATTGCATTCCTTTTGCCACCTGTTTTCCTAGCTCCTCCTGATTATTATAGAAATATTCATTTAGTACACAATAGAGAGCGGAGAGATCTCCCAATTGTCGATTACACTGAAACAGCATGGGAAAAATACACAGATTTCAATAAAGGCCTCTTTCCCTATATAGGTACTGTTACTAATAGTAAGCTGATACGTAGACTAACTAGAACCCTTGAAGCAGTAGTGAATGAAACTATTTCCGCCCTAGGCAATTTAACAGAAGAGCAGTCTGCTATGCGGATTGTTGTGCTTCAAAATCGTCTTGTCCTTGACGTCATCCTGGCTGATAGGGGCGGAGCTTGTAGGGTCATCGGATCAAGCTGTTGCATTTTCATACCAGAAAATTCGCCATCTGTATATAAAGCTATAACTCGCCTTCATAAGATTGTAAGCCAGATACACCAGAACCCAGGCACTTGGACTTGGTCCGGTTGGTTTTGGAGTGTATTATCTACCTTTGGATGGAAGGTCCTATCTTTCCTAGGTATTGGCCTTCTCATACTATTCAGTTGCTGTCTATGTCTACAATGTGGACCAGCGATCTGTGGTCTGTGTGCCACATCGTGTATTCCACCACCAAGATCTCATTCGTCACGGAAGAAGAAAGAAGAACAAATGATGTTATATGAACAGATCAATGGATTAATGAAGATTGATATCTCTTGACGGGCAAGTAGGGGACAAGGAGGGAATGTGGAAATATGGATTTTTCTGGTCAGTTATGTCCCCTATCTTGGACCCCAACGGTTCTATGTGCATGTTACAAGTACATGTATGTTCCCTCCAGTTCCAGTTATGAAGACGCAAATACATGTGCGTCCACCGTCAACATGTCCTCTGTCAGATCCGCCATGAATAGGTCGGATATTCCATTCCTAAATATGAAAGGCCACCGGCTTTATATGGTTCACTTATGCCATTTTACAGTCCAGGCAAGTAGGCCCTGATTCTGTCATCGAACTCTTCTTGCCTTCTGCCTCTGAAAGCTCCAGTCTGAGCCTGCATCTGTGACCATGAACTTTGTCTCATTCTCTGCGCGGCTCACGAAACCTGACATCAGCCTATTCTCTGCCAAGAACTGTATTTCACCTTCGAGTTATCTGCTCCCCCCTCAGCCGATGCATTCCTGTCCAGTAGTTTAAGTAAACATTCTTCCAGCTACCGAGCAAAGGCTCGGCTTCTCTGTCTTATGCAAGTAATTCATAGTCCTGTTACCATGGAATATTCCTACCCCCTCGCATCTAGTGTAGACACTTAGACGCTTGTACACGCACGCACAGTCAGTATAGAATAGATTTTGTCCGAGAGTCCTTCTTTTGTGGATAACAAAGTTCTTTAAACATAGGATGTTAGATATGATTTGGGATTAGGTTGACTTGACCCCCCAGACTTTTCGTCTCCACATGTAGAGCTAAATGTCAAGTCCCCTTCACCCCCTAGTTGCGCGTCAATCACACGTCATGGTGCTGCGCGCGCATCTATGCCAAGTATTATCTTATAGATCCACCTATATGTGACACCATAACCAATTATGTTCCTTTTTACTCCTTATTACACCCATTTTTGGTTACGCAGATAAATCGTCATTTTCCTTATCAATTGTTACGCCTATTGCATTCGCTTCATTGTAATGTATGATCTATAAAAGTCATTTCATGTCAATAATGTATGTACTTCACTTCCTGAACCTCTGTGGTGATGGAACTTGGAGCAACCGATTATAATCGTTCATTGGAATAAAGCCCATTCCGAACCTCTAATACCACGGATTCTGCCTCTCATTTTACTGAGCTATTTTATTATGTTTCTGTATCAAATTAAGTCCAGGTAAAGGAATTTTATTTACCACACAAGCCAGAGGTCGTGGTAATCCTGTAGATCCTAGAACTGGTGTTGATGTGTCGCTTTTAAAGAAAACGAATCCATGCCATGCTTGCAGAAAATATGGACATTGGAAATGCGAGTTTAAGTCTGTATGAACATTTTTTCCTTCTCGTTTATATTTGAATTTCAACAGTCACTGACCAATCCCCCTAAATAGGATAAAAGCTTATGCTCATAAGGAGCTAGCATACTTTGTACAGTCTTAGCCTACAATAAAGAAAATGAGTAGCAAGTGCCCCATTCTTTGGGAAGGTTTTCTTCGTATTCTGCAAACCCTCATGTGTTTCAGTTATAAAAGCACATTTCTCATGATGGTGCATTAGCAACATGAGGGAGGCCCAGGAGCAACCAGTGCAGGTAAGAGTTGTGGGGCAGTGGGGGGGGGGGGGGTGGGGGGGGGTAGTCCACAGACAACGATGTTGGAAAATAAAATAAAAAAAATAAAAACACATTGTGCTTGCCGCATCGCCAAGCCGGCAATGGGGCGAGCGCAGGGTAAGGGTTTTTCTTTTTTTACATTTTATATTCCCTTGTCTGTCAAATTTGCCCCACCCGCTCCACCACTCTTACCTGCACTGGCCACTCCTGAGGAGGCCTCATCTAAATTGTCGTGTAATGGGATGCACATGTACTGATTTATGTACATTTGAAAAGTGTCACTTTGTTGCTATCAGCAGCATTGTACAGAAATCATACAAACAGCATTGGAGATATTACGGCTCCGTTGTCTGGTGTCAGTGCAGTGCACCACAGAAGGGGCATCCGCAGACGCACTGTGAGGGCGCTGAGGTGCTGCACTTGAAGGAGAAGTGGGTCAGGGTTCACAGGACAGTCCTGGTGGCGGGTGGCGTGGCACTACTGAAGGGTCCTTCACAGACCCAGTGTAAGGACACTGTTGTACTGCACTACTGGGGGAAGGGGGTGTGGGCCCGCAGCACTGTCAGGTGGCCTACTCTACTGCGGGACTAGATTGTGTGCAAACAAGCGAGCAGGATCCACGCCAGGTTTTCCAGTCAGTCGAGGACGGCCCGGAGAACAGCAGTGCTCAGTTTTGGCGGTTCCCAGCAGAGGCGGAGGCGGTGGCGGAGGCAAAAGACGGGCAAAAGACGGGGTCAGAGACAGAGATTGTACAACATCGACCGGTATCGACCCCGGACCCCGGAGCAGTGTAGAGATCGGAAGAGCGGCGGAGCTACGATAGAACCGAGGTGAGCTGGACCTGGACCTCGTATTGTATCGTATTGCACCTCCACGGCCGCCCCTGCTGCTTCTGTTGCTTCTCGTCCCCCAGTTCGGGGGAGCAGCACTGCAGCTCCACGCCTGGTAGCGGTGGTTGCCGTTGCCATTGCCATTGCGGGGGTCACGGTCGCGGGACGGAAGGCCGCTGATTGTGTGTTCTACAGTGCTGAGCAAGGGGTTTAAGGAGGAAAAAAATAAAAAACACCGAGGAGCCTAGTCCCAAATTTCCTCTTCCGCTGAGACAAAAAGGCTCACGCATCTTCTCACCTGCTCTCCGCTAAAGAATCTCCCACCCCTCCTGCCCTGCCTTGTGCCTTACCTTGCCTTGTGCCCCGTGCCTTGTGCTGTCTCTCTGTCAAGGTGACGTTAGGGCACTTCAGGTGGCACGGGTGGAAACTGGCAGGGGGTCAGGAGGGTAAACAGTGCGGGCTGGTTGGATAACAGCGTTTGGGCAGCAGTGTATAGTCCCCCTCAGGTACTCGAGGTCATTCGGAGTCACCAGGAGCCACGTGGGCAGCACCTGCGGCCTGATTAATCAGCCCGTATCCTACACTCTAGTTGCGGGGTGCAGTAGAGGCAACTAGGGGATTCTCCCGCCTAACCCGGGAATGAGATCAGGAAAAGTACGGCAAACGACGGAAAATAAAAAAACAAAAAGAAAGCTAAACTGTAGAAAAGATCTGATGGAGCCTAACTCTCTGTCGCAGAATGACTTACCATGCACCAATGAGTGCCCCAGAGAGAGACTAGTCTCAGCACCTACCCCAGAACTATCTTCAACCTCAAGGCGGAAGGCCGGTCTTTACAAATTTTTCTACCTAAAGGACCCGCTGTCAGCAATTTATTCGTCGACACCTACAGTTGAGGCTCGCAAATTACCAACCCCCATTATCCCACACAAGGTGTTACCGCCCAGTACCAAGAGTGGGATTAACAACAATTTCGGTGCAACGGGGTCCCAAACCTTGCAGCCTCAGCCTCAGCTAACTTTTACAAACCACCCAAACCAGGCCATAGCGACAGTTCAAGTGCATCATAACAAATCTCCCTTAAAGGTGACGGAACCAATAAAGAGCACAGGAATAAAGGAATGTATAGAAGATCTGTCAGTATATGCAAATCAAGAAAACCGGAGCAGACTACCATCACTGGCAGTGATAGGTAAAGAAATGATGCCTGTAAGGGAATCCAAAAGCTCAAAGGAGGATAGCCCAAAGCCAAGCAAATTACAAACTTTGTCTTTTCAAAAAGTCTGACTCTTGGCATAACTCTTTTGATTTGACTTCCGATTGTCAACTTGAGGAATTGAGGGAAATATTATCAAAAAATATTGACTGCCAAGAGCCAGTTTCAAATTCAGATCCAGGCAATAATGACAATCAGATAAGCCCAGGAATAGTGATCTCGACTCCCTGCAACAAAAAGCAAAAAAGGCTAACCCTGGATGACAGTGGTATTATGCCAAGAGAACAAAATCTTCAAAATCATCTCAGCCAAACAGCTCCAATTACAATCTCGTCAGTATGCACGATGGACCCAGTCCCAGAGCCGGACGAGACGCAAAATTGGTATAAAGATCAGCCGTCGAATCCTCTGAGTTTATGGGCCCGAACCCTCTTAGGCACCCTTGATCAAGCTATAAAGGTGCTGAACTATCAATCTGACAAATTGGTGGTTCAGATTGACCTCATCAATCTAATAGCAGGCCACATTTCAGGAATAAATTCAAAATTGGATATACTGTCTTCCCATTTGATTAACAGGGAGAAATCAGTGTCCCGTGTTGCGAACGAAAAACTCCAAGTCAGTTGCGGTTGTGGGAGCATCATTGAAAAACTAGTCAGTCTCCCGGACACACTAAAAGACATCTTAGAGGAGGTTAAACTAACTCGATCAAGCAAACCAGGCAATGAAATCTACGCCAAGCAAGTTATGTTAACCCCAAACGCCAATGACACGTCAGGTGACTCTAAAAGCAACCTTTCAGAAGCCCCAGGGCAAGAAAAAATAGGTATAATTTCAGGAAGCGAAGATAAGGAGAGGGATATAATTCAGCTGACAAACAAAAGCCCCACTGCGGGAAAACCAACCAAGAAGGAAAGGAAAAAGGCAAGGAAGGCCAGATTAAAGAACAAAAAGCAACAACAAACAGATGACGGAATCCTTTTTCCCATATTCAAACTAGTCACCCCAAAGTTGGAAAAACGTTGAAGATTTCCGGACGAAACAAAGGAAGCCCAGGCAACATCAACCAAGGGAGTTTTAGAAAACTCATTAAGGGAAGGCTGTCAGGGTTCTAGAGAAATCGCATACCCGCCCTCACAAGAACGCATAACATCTAATTCTTACCCTATACATGGAAACCAACAGAGTTCATCACCCTCGGCTCCCAAGAAAAAGTGTCATGGAAAACAACAAGTCAAACATGACCACAAAATGGAGCCTGGTAATGCAGGTCCTTCTCAATCAACACCTTCATCGCATTTGGTAGGCAACATGAGAAAAGCCAGCGCAACTTGCGAGAAGCCCTGACAGGGAGAGGAAGCTAGTAACGTGCAGCAAGCCCCAAAACAATCGGAGAATATAATAACCGTAACACATGAGGAGGATATAATCCCACGAAGCAATATTGGGCCAAACCCCTTGAGTGTTACCATTATGGGAAACCAACGTAAATGTACACTATCTCATGGGGTTTCCCCCCGCGTTCCAAAAAGGGTATTAAAAAAAGGATCAACACAAACAACCAACGGAAATTCTGTGGAGAGGACGGATGAACAAGAGCAACAATTAGCTCCAAGGAGTGGTAATAATCTGGCAACTTATGACGCCCTCCACCAAAGATCAGCCTCTTTAAAACATCCTAAAGACTCTTCTGACCATTCAGAGGCTTTTGAATCCAAGGTGACATTTGTGCCTGATTTTCCAACAAAGGGGCTCCAAGACACCCTTAATCGAGGCAACCTCCTAAAACTGTTTAAGGAAATAGAAGATCTCAAAGAGATCACTACCCAAGATCTAATATCCGTGGAATTCCCACAACATGGACATCGAGGAAAGTGTAACAACTTGGGCTACAAAGGACCTGGCCGACAAGATTTATTCTGCAAGAACCCAGTTTGGTGTATGGGGTATAATCCTGTTGCAGCACAAGCGTCCAAGACACCCCTACCCCTTACTAGAAAAACCTCACAACCCAAAAAAAGGAATATGTGAGAAGGAAAGACAATTTACTTGTTTACGTGGAGCCAGAGGTCAAACGCCAACAACTTTTATAACAGGTCGTAGTGTTACATCACTAGAAGGCAATCAAAGTATCAGCCAACAATCAGCAGTTCAGTTGGACTGGTCATGGTTGCCTAGGATCCTGAATAATCAAAATTGCTAACATCATGCATAATAACTCAATCCGTTTGCCAAGGCAGAAACAAATTCCAAAGAAATTAATGCTGCAAAGTATTTCATTCTGTTCCTGGAATGTCCATGGTTTTCATGAAATGGGCCTTGAAAATGATACTCTCACCTTTTTCCAGCAACAAGACGTAATCCTGATCCAGGAATCATGGACACTCTCCCCCTCGCCAATCGTAGGGTTCAAAGAACACCATATTTTGGCAGAAAGATTATCACCCTTCGGGCATCCACGCGGCGGACTGTCAGTATACGTAACACAAAAACATGACTGGGTAACAGAAGAGCTGGATGTGGGTCTCTCTTGGGTACAAGTGATTAAAATTACCGTTCATTCACCCACAGGAAATAAGAAATGGCACCTATTGTTGTGTAACACCTATATCCACCCGGAGAGGAAAACCCAGAAGGAGAAATATGCAAATTTATCATCTTTGATAAAAGCATTACAGAGATCCTATGCGCAATGCCCGATGTTTATTTCAGGAGATTTTAACAGCAATCTCTTAGGGAAAAATCAGGTAGAAAAAATGAAAAAAATACTACGCGACCTGGAAGATTTAGGTTTATCAATACTGAACGGAAAAACAAGGGGCGACATTCCGGCAGGCATTACTTACTTGAGCGGTAAAGTCCACTCAATAATTGATTACACAATAATAAGTAAGGTCCTATCTTCCAGTATAGAATCATTCCAAATAGTCAAGTGTTTGGAAAGTGACCATCTCCCTCAAATAACTAAAATGAATATTCCACTCACTGCATTGTATACTCTGCCGTCCTTACTACAACATGCCGAGAAGTTCAACTTAAAGAAGTTAAAATGGCGTGGGGGTGGCCTGGAAAGTATATTGGTCACAGTAAAACAACATATGTCCAACTCAAGCACCCAGCACGACGAAGACCACATAAAGAACTGGGAGCAACTAATTCAGGTCCTCTTGCACAAATTCCCAGCACCATCAGCGAACTTGGGATGCATTAAGGCAAGGAAGGAGCCATGGTTCAACCAGGACCTAAGAGAAAAAAGAGTAGCGTTGCACGGGAGGTCCGAGCGGTCGCCTATGGAAAAAAAATGGGAACTAGTACAAACAACCAAACTAAAAGAAGCAAGAAGCATGTATAGGAAGTCGTTAAGGGTTGCAAAGAGAACGTACAAGGAAACCATTTGGAACAAGCTATTGAGTGCAGGAAAACGGCCAAATAGCAGGGATTTTTGGGGAATCATCAACGACCTAAACAAAGGAGCAAGCCTTCATCAGGAAGCAGGGGTAGGATAGGAATGCTGGTCCCATCATGTGCAATCACTGTACGGAAACACAGTGTCAAGCAGTACCAAAATGCAACGGGGGAGTGAGTTGGAAAGCGGGAAAAACAGAAAAAAAGAGACTCAGGCGAATAAAGACTACGAGGACCAGGAAGAAGCAAACGTGATCACGGAAACTCCCCTAACCTCCAAAAAACAACTGAGTAGAATAATAAAAAGATTGAAAACAGAAGGAGCTGCAGGCCCAAATGGGCTGCCAAATATGCTCTTTAAAACGGATCCGGATTTCTGGTCAGAGTCCTTAACTCCCCTATTCAACTATATATATTCTCAAAACAAAGTCCCCGCATCTTGGCAGGGGAACATCATTCACCCCATTTTCAAACAGGGAGACCGTCGCAACCCCGCCAACTACAGGCTGATATACCTAATAGACGTGGAAGCTAAGCTCTATGCCTCCTGCATCCTAACCCAGTTACAAGATTGGATAGAAGATACCAATATTATCCCCAAGTTTCAAACAGGGTTTAGGAAAGGAATGGGCACCATCACAAACCTGGCCTGTCTGTCACTTTTAATGGAAAAAGCACTAACTGAGGGTTCGAGACTATACGCCTGCTTCATTGATATAAGGTCAGCATTCGACCGGGTATGCAGAGAGCGCCTATGGGCAAAGTTGATAACCTGGGGATTCCCGAATTCCATGTTAACTGCAATAGTCACCTTGTATAACAACACATGGGTAAGGGTTAAGCTAGGCAACGGTGGCAGTATTTCCTCAAAGATTCCGTCGTATCAAGGTTTAAAGCAAGGCTGCGTGTTGGCCCCAAGACTCTTTAACCTTTTTCTCTCGGACGTTAGTAAAGTTTTGGTTACAGCAGAATGTCATCCGCCGAGACTGGCCAACAACCCAATCAACTTTTTACAATACGCGGATGACAAAGTAGTACTGAGCAAATCACCAATCGGTCTACAAAGAGCAATCAACAAATTAGCGGAATATTTAAAACAGGAAAAGCTGGAACTAAACAAAGGAAAAACGAAGGTTGTCCGACTAGTGGAATCAAGTAAACTCAACTTTAAATGGATGGCAAATGGTGAAACGGTAGAAGAACAACCTTCATATAAATATCTGGGTACTTTAATAGAGCAAGGACTGAAACATAAAGAGCAAAAAGCAGTAATAAAAGCAAAAGCTCAGTCATTAATCTTTGCATATCGGCTACTGAAATCCAAACTGGACTGTCCCAACCACAATCATTTATTGAAGGTCATTGCCCACCTTGTCCTACGGACTGGTCACTTGGCATGGCAAGGAGGCTGATTTATTAAACGCAATGCAGACCAAGATTTATAAAGCCATTTTTAACCTGCCAAAATCTTCCTCTCCATCACAGATACGGCTAGAATTTGGCCTGCAAAATCAAATCTTCCGGAGCATGAGCGGCTTTGTGAAGCTTTGTAATAAATTTCGTTCTGCAAATCAGCAATCCCTGGACCATCTATGCTGGGAAGAAATAAAGCATCAGGCGGATGACAAAATCCTGAGTGCCTGGGGAAAGCATTTACAAAATTGCTTGATAGAACTCGACATAGAATCATCATGGGAATTAAGGATGGATAAAGCTGGGCTAAGTAGCTTAACCAACAAGGCAGCCAAAATGAAATCCTTATTGGAAGATCAAAATTCATTGGCCAAACGTAGGCATGGGTGGACAGTTATTGCATCTTACAAATCATTAATACCACAAGCATACCTATCTTCTCATTTCAGCGGGTTCCTAAAGAAATTTTACATGGACTATCGGATGGGTGATCACCTGTCAAAAGACCTACTCCCCTCCTGGAAACAGAGCTACCAAACAGAAAAATGCTGTTTATGCGGCTACAAATCCGAATCCCTAGCTCATATCTTTTGTGTATGCCCAGCTGTATTAGATTTGAGACAACGGTATTTAAAACAAATTTTTAATGTTCTAAAAATTCGCACTTGTAGACAAGCAGTAACAAGTTGGCTGGGAGGATCCTCCATAATCCTGGCATGCAGGGGAATCAAATTTATGGGGGCAGTAAGGTCTCGCTTGAAGCATCAAGAGCAGGAAGATCGTAACATCGGAACCCTCAAGAAAAAGCAATAAAGAAAATAAACTGTGGAAATAGACAACTTAGCTTTTATAGAGACAAATGTCCCATGCTTGAATCAAAATTTTTACAATTGTATTTAATAAGTTTTATGGGCCTTGGAGACAATGACTAGATGTCTAATGGTAATCAACTTTTATATATATATTTTTTTTATTTATTTATACATGTGGGTTTTGTAATAATTTTAACAAATTATACAATAAACGTAAACTGAACTGAACATTGGAGATATTACATTAAATGATAATGGAGGCAGCACCTTCTCTGACCCTTCCAAGAACGGACCATACTATTAAGGTCATTTCATATGCGTTACAGGAGGTTTTGCAAAAATGTTTCTAACACCATGATGGGAGCTACTTCAGTGACCACAAACACTGCAGTTGCCTGTTTTGTTTGTTTTTTTACTTGAAGGGGAAAACCTCCAAGGATACATGACTTTCCTACCTGCTCCCAATCAAAGGTAGCACTTACTAAATGTGAAAACTGGTACTCTAATGTTATCCTATGCTATACCAGGACGTATAAACTGTAAAAGTACACATCCAACTTTTTAAATACAATGCACTCTGTCTCATGAGCTGTATAGGGCCTATTCTATGGATGA
Organism: Triturus cristatus; assembly: GCF_964204655.1. Classification (NCBI taxonomy): domain Eukaryota; kingdom Metazoa; phylum Chordata; class Amphibia; order Caudata; family Salamandridae; genus Triturus; species Triturus cristatus. Next base: position 904,811,582 of record NC_140590.1, on the reverse strand, counting down.
ATTATAGGTTTTCAAATGGAAGCTTTAGGCCTGGCAAAAAGGTTCATTTTGCCAGGTAGATATAGCAGTTTAAAATTGTGCACCCAGGCTGCACTGGCAGGCCTGAGACATGTTTAAAAAGGCTACTTAAGCAGCTGGCACAATAAGTGTTGTGGGCCCACTAGTAGCATTTAACTTACAGGAGCTGTGTACTTGAGGTATCACTTTACCAGGGATTTACAAGTACATTAAATGTGATAATTGGTTGTAAGCCATTTTTACCATGTTTAAAGGTGAGAGCACATGCACTTTAGCATGGGCTAACAGTGGCAAAGTGTGCAGTGTCCTAAAGCCGACAAAAATGGGTTCAGAGGGCCAGGTCCAACACCTATATTAGGAGCCTATATATAGTGGTGTTTACATCACCACGATTGAAAAGTAGAAGTGCTCAAGCAGCAGGTCTGGAGTCACTTTCTTGGAGCAATGGTTTCACTCTTTTCAGTAATGGAAGCTTATAATGGAATCCCCTTTTTGCATGGTCAGCCCCTGCTCTTCGGTAGATTATATTGCTTGTGCATGGACTCTGAACACTGGGGTATGGCTGCTAGCTCCCAGGGCATGTGTTCTGACCATGTAAAACATGTAGAATTGGCTGATCTCTGATTGCCTCTTTTTAATCACTTGTATATGGCACTCAGGGTTTGTAGGTTATATATCAATAAGACTGCTGCACCTATTTTGCCATCACTAAAATGACAGTACAAAGCATGTATATATGCCTGCCTCTGATGCCTGAGTGAGCAATTCAAAACTTGAAATTCAGCGTGCTAAAATAAACTTTTTTCCAGACCTAAACATTTCTTTTTAATATTGACAAGTCACCTATGAGCTAGGCACTAAATACCACAGGGCAGGGTGCATAGTATCTACAAAGTAGGGCATATGTACTTAAGTTTTACATGTCCTGGCAGTTAAAAGTTTCCAAAGTCAGTTTTCACTGTGGCAAGTATTGCTTGACATTAGAGCACCTTATAATGATTAACTTAAGTTTGTAAATAGCTACAACAATGGTTCAAGGACTCAATAGTAGCTTAAAATCCAATCTGATAATAAAGTCGGAATTTAAATTGCTAGTTTGAAAATGCCACTTTTAGAAAGTTCGCATTTTCCTATCTAAATCCTCAGGCAGTCTTATCAGAGAAATCCCCTAGCTATTACCTGGCAGTCTGTGGGGAGGGGTGAATTGTTCCTACAAAATAGAACAAAAGGGCCTTGGCTTGGAGGAGGTCTTGCCTACCCCTGACAGGATGACCCTGGGGGTTGTGCTCACCAACTGCACAAGCTTCAAAGGGGCATCCCCAGTCACAGACAGATGTAACTCCCACCTAGGCCTTCTATTGTCCAAGAAGACAGAGTTGTACTAATCCCAGTGCGGGGCGGGCGGGCTGTTCTAAGACTGGTTTTCATGGGGAGTTCCTCATTTCACAAGACACACCTCAGGGGTGTGCCCAGAGCTCTGGCCAGGGGAATAAAGGTTCTGCTATGTTGGATGTTGGCAGAGCTGTGCACTGTGGCATAGTTTAGGGCCAGCCCCTCAAGAAGTGATATCAAAGTGGGAAAGGTTGCCCTTGTGGACTTTTTCTCTATTGGTCAGGGAGTTACCCCCACCCATAGGCTAATGTCAGGCATAAAAGTGGCACCCCCTGGATACCCTCCTCAGAACATTGCAGGATCTGAGGAAGACAAAAGAATGACTGTACATGCTGGACCCCTTTTTGACTTCAGAAAGAGGACTGCACCTACTTTGACTTGTGTAGAGAAACCCCAAGGGCTGGACCTGCCGCCACTTGAACCCAGGAGAGTGGGCTGCAAGGGCTAGTTAGCCAGTCCCCTGTTAAGCTACAGGGACATTAAAGCTGCAGGAACTTAACCTTCCTGAAGGATCCGGCTGACCAGTACCAACTGGACTTGCCTTAGTTCCTGATGGTGGCTTTAGCTGGAGTATGTCCCAAGTAGTGTCCCTAAGGTCATGTGGGCCTTGGATAAGTTTCAGAGTGTACTACTACTGCCTAACCCTAAAAGCAGGAACTAAGAAAAGATTTCAAGATTTTTTTGCCAAAAGAACCACACACCACCATAGGTCCCCCTGGGACGTTGAGCTCCTAGCCAGACACAACTTGCTAGTTTGATCCTGACTTCCAATACATTTTTAAGTCATAACATAGAGAACTTCATGGGGACCAATGTTGGGCAGCACCCTGCCAATGACAACACCTTCCTGGCCTCACCCTTTGATGTTGAGAGCCTCAAACAGCCCGCCAGCACTGAAGTGGCTATTGAGGTCCTGCACTTCAGTAAGTCAACATCGATAAGCCATCAATAAGCCATTCGAATCGAGCCGTCATCTCAAAACACTGACTGCCTTGTTGATGAGGATTTTCTTTAAGAAAAAGACTAAGGGCACTATTTAGATTTCGGCGGATGGGTTACTCTGTCACAATGGTGACAGTTTCCCATCCACCAAAATCTAAATGAAATGATTTCCCATAGGATTTAAACTTCATCACCGTTTGTGACGGAGTAACCCTTCTGCCGAAATCTAAATCTGGCACTAAGCCAGGAGGTAAACTACAATCCACTTCAACTAACAATCTATTTTCTCACAGAACTGGTAGTAAGTTGTCCTATTTTCATGGAAATGTGCTCCTTGAGGTAGAGGTTAGTGGGAATCCAAATGACTTGGCTCTGTGTGTGTAAGTTGGTCACTGAGTTAGGTTTATGTTACTTTTTGCTTTTTGGTCTTGACAAATAACAATATTTCAGCCTTGGTTGAGTTGTGCTTCTAGCAGGTGCAAATATCCCCGTTCTGGGTTTGGCTCAAGCAGTATAAGGCATTGAATTTCTTGAGCAGAGGAGGCTGTCAAGTAATATTAAGAAAGCTTGGCTAAAACCATCTTCTTCGATTTGGGCAGTTGTAGTTATTCTTGTTATACAAACTTGATTTACTAATTCATCATACAGTACAAACTTTGTATCTATTGCTGGTCAAGACAGTACTGAATGAGGGATATAACTGTTGATTAATAAATAGATTCTAGCCTTCTGCAAAAACCATCAATCATGACTGTATAGTGTCAACTTTTCTCTGCTTGAAGCAACAATAGACTGGCTAATTTGCAGCTTGTTGGTCAATATCCACATTGTAGTTTTAGGAACACAAGACAGGTTAATCATTTTTGCACTGCTTATGTTATTAAGCTCAGCTTAGAGTCAATTTGCTTCCTCAAAAAAGAGTGATGGGACCAAAAGAGTTTCCTACCAGGATTATAAATATGTGTAAAAAAAATTAGACAGAAAATAACATATTTTTAAGGGAGTTATATACAAATATATTGTTCAGGACGTACAAGAAGTAAAATCTGGATGGGAAAACATGGCGGCTGGCTAAGAAGCAGTCGCAGAGGCTCCCGATGAAGCGAGCCACTATGTTTCTACATTAGTCCCGCTAGACAGGCAAAGTAAAATGCCGCAACTGCGGGCATTAAAAAAAATATACAAAAAAAAGCCCTAAGTTCCGTTTTTGTCCTCTGTATCCCAGTTTATGACCGGATTGTTTGGCCCTGGGTGGGCCAGCTGCATCGGTTGAGCCTGAGGGGTTGTCGGGCCATGGGTCCTGCTAGGCTTGAGCAGCGCATGAGCTCGGCAGGGGTTGGAGGGCGGTTGCCCAGTGCTCCATCCGGGGCAATCCAGGCAGGGTCAGCGCAGGAGCAGGAGCAGGAGCAGGGGGCTCCTCACTTGAGTGGAACTGAAGGGAAGCAACCAGGACTTCGGGGGCTCTGGAGGACACAGGCCAGAGACCTCATGAGACCACTGTGACTCCGGGGACCATACAAAACACAGGTCAGAGTTTTGGCAGAGGGAAGGGGGCCCTGAAGGGAAAAGAAAGTAGAAAAAGCAGTGCTAATGTAAAAAAAAGGCACCCTCAGTCAATAAACAGAGAAGAGTTATTTCTGTTATAAAAGAGGTACAGATACAGCGGCCTCCCAAGCATTAGATAATGGAGCGAGAGGTATTGGAAAAAGTGTTCCCCAGGCTAGATATCAGCTTAGAAGCTTAGCAGCAAAAGGTCCCACTAGGGGCACACAGTTTAAACTCTTAAAGGGCAAAAAGGGGTCAGAAGTTACTGCATTAAAGCTGCATGGTACAGCCACAGAAAAGTAGGTTAGCCCCAGAAAAAGGAAACAAAGGGGAAGAAAGGTGGATGCACCAACTTTAAACTTGAAGATCACACCCTCACTAAGGATATTTTTTAAACTGGTGCCAAAGACTCTGATGTTAAAAAGGCCAACTCTTTCATCAACGAATGGGTCGCTTTTGCCAGAGAGTAAAGGTATTGCAAGCCCATATAGGTACTAGGTTCTTGCAAACGTCCCTGAGTCCCTGGAGGTAGTTGCCTCAAGTGTATCTAGGTTGGAGACAGAAAGGAGCTCATTGTCCCCCAGAGATATGGATTCCTCACCCCCGCAGCGAGAAACTTTACAGGTAGAACCAACATCACATAGCGATCTGCTCTCATCTTTTTAGCGAGGGGGCCAGCTCAGCAGTCACTATCCAATACCAATCCCAACCCCAGCCCCAACCACAGCTTCAATCAGTCTCAGATTTAATCCAGCTGCTAACTACCGAGGTTAGGAGTAGATTTGAAATCTCAGAGACAAATCAAGGAGAGATTAGATCAGTCTGCCACAGCCTGGAAAAGAAGTTAGACGACCTCGCAGCTAAGACATCACAGCTGGAAACTTCAGTGAGAGACCAAACACTTTAATCAGAGGCCAAAAAAAAGGAGATCATGCTCTTAAAAGGGGATAAAGTCTTTTTCAAAGAAAAAATTGAGTCCTTAGAGAACAACCATAGAAGGAATAACCTCTGTATGTTGAAAATCCCAGAGGGGGTGGAAGGGGATGATAAGAAGGCCATTGTGGCGAGAATGATTAGGTTGGGAAGTCACACTGACTGTACGGAACAAGACCTAATAAATGACAAACAGAGGGTACATAGAGACCCGTTCAGGGCATCCCCAAATAAAACAAGACCAAGGAAGAGTCTGGTTCATTTTCATACTTATAAAATTAAGGAGGACATTCTTATAAAGTCATTATAAAGAAGGTACTGGCAGTGGATGGCATCAAATTCGAAATAAGGTCGGACGTCTCCCAGATCACGGGCAATAAACAACAGGAGTTAGGTAAATTAATTGAACGCCTTAAAAATTATGTGCTACAGCGCAGCTGAGATTCCCTGCAAGCCTGCCTGTAATGCATAATAACAAGATGCATAATTTCCGTCGAGTAGAGGAGGCTGAATAATTCCTTAACTCTATATTAGAAACAGGGACAAGTAAGTGAGGGCTGAATATATTAGCATGAATATTTCTTAATCCTTGACCCTCTCAACCTTGACCTTATATTTGCCTTTATGTCTTCTTTTTGCTTTTGAATTTGTCTGCATAATTTTCTTTGCCGGATTTTATTGGAGAATTGATTAAACTTTTCAGATAACGGAACAAATCTTTAGTTATACAGTTTGTCTATTGTCTCGCGTTTCTGGGGGTCCTCCTCAGGCTTGGGCCATGAAGAAAGAAAAGGAGGGATCTCCAGGGAGGGGGGTTAGGGGGTCACGGGTTGGGTTAGGATATGTGTGAAAAAGGTTTCCCCTGAGTACTGTTAGGTCCAAGAGGAGGGGAGAGAGACAAATGTGGAAAGAGAACCTCTTATCTGACCTATCTTATTTATGCAGTATTAATCACTTGTGTCTAACAAAAACCCCAGAATACAAGATTACTTCAAAAACATTTTCATTATTTTTATTATTTTCTTTTTTTAAAATTGTAAATAACAAAACAGTCATGTATGTTCTATTGGCATATAATTTGTATATACATCATACATTACTGCAAACAATGTTTCCACATTAATTGAATTTCATAAACACTTGTGAATTTAGAAGGCTAAACAGTTTTAAAAACTTTTTGGAAAAGAACCCCCCAAAAGTGAAATTAAAAAACCGTCACATCAACATTCTCACCAAGCAGTCACTCTTTCATACCATCATTCATTCCACATAGAATAACGAAAAAATTGATTTTTTGTTAAAAACACAAACCACAAACCAACTCTGGTGTAAGATCCTACTTAAGTTTTGATTCAAGAGAATATATATATAGATTTTGAATAGTTCTTGCTAGGTCCTAAGGTATTAGGATCGGGACGTTGAGATTGAATTCTTCTATGGATCTCCCAGATGTATGGTTGGTACTCCCGGTCTACGTACATTTCGGAGACTGTATACAAATTTCACGTCTCCTTCTTCAGCACCAGTGTATTTTTTAAAGGTATCTTTGTCGTCTGGGTGGCAAAAGAATAGGGGTTCTCTCTATGTAGGATAACAAAGAAGATTTTTCTTGTATACGAATCTTGTATATATCCTGGGGGTAAATAATTTTTTAAAAAAAAGCTTATATGTGGGTGCTCTAGCTTAGTTAGAGCCACTGCAGCTGAGAACCAGTTTGACAGCATAATTTTATCGTTTCTGACAGCATTGCAAGTAAAAAAAGGGGATAGTGCCCAAGATTTGAATAACCAAAGAGAGAGGTGCTTCCAAACAGAGAAAGAGTGCTATAGAAAGAGTCAGGACATTCATAGATTTACTAAGTGTTACGCACGCTAAGGAAAGGAAGAGAGGTGTTGGCATAATGTTTGCCTACGTGTATTTATGGCGTAGCCCCTTGTTATCCCACACACCTGATCCGTATTCCAACTAGTGCGGTTATCACGAAGATTTTCCAGAGATTTAACTCTGTTAGGTAAAAAAAAAATTTTTAAGGAGAGATATAGCCTTAATGAGTAAAGTTATTGTTAGTTATTTGCTTAAAGATACAAAGGATTAAAGATGTCTCACCTTTTTAAAAAATGAGTAGGCAAAAAAAGTTTGTATCCTGATGTATTAGGCCATTAGTCATTCCTACATTCTATTTTATCCAAAGACACAACGAAGGCAATTGGCCACACTGTTTAACGTGTTTTTATCAAATCCATCTAAAGACAAACAGATGAAAATATGTATTTATCAAAGATGAAATAACACAGTGATCATTCAACAGTGTCGAGTTTAGACTGCTTCTAGGTTCTTACCCAAATTATTTGAATATATAAGTCCTCAAAGGAGTACGCTGCGTGTCTGTCCCTTTAGCTTAAGGAGGTTGAAAAGCGTGTTGTGTTCAAAGGTGCAATCTGAAAAGGAGGAAGATCAAGATTTGTAGTAGTATTCTTATTGGGTTTCTACACTTATCCAGTAAGAAACGTTGGTCTACGATGGTTAGGATAGTTGCGGTGCTTAAGATAATTACCAGAAAAGACATGGAGTGACATTATCATGGCAATGCCCGCAATGTTTTGTTAGCACACCAAATCAGTTCTGAGTTCAAATGAGCTCAGACGACTGCGCGTCTAATATAAAGAGTTAGAGATAACCTTTCTATTGTGCATATTGTGAGCACAAAGTATTTATACTCTAGCGATAGAATTTGCGAGCACTGTATGTAAGGCATGTGTTCATTACGTGGTAGATAGATTTGAAACCAAGGTACACACGCATATATGCACACCCCTTCTAAGGAGTACAAACATAGTCTGTATATTATGTAAAGACCGATGGTCGTAAGATGGAAAAAACACAATATACGTGCTTTGTGGATAGATCATTTAAGATACGGTGCCCAGATATTTTAGTGTGCAATTAGATTTCTGTCTATACAGATAGAGTCACTAGTGCTTCCGCTTAGCTTACCTCATAGTTTGCGGAGTTTCCCGCTTTCAGTACTACCGGATTGGAAAGACGAGGTGAATGGTGCCCTCGTATTTGTTTGAAAGAAACCGGGGTCACATGTTTCTACGTAGAGTTTGCGCGACGCTAAACGACCTTTATAGAGAGAAAGCGTAACAGTGGTCGCCATCTTTAGATGGTGTACAAATAAAAAGGTATAGTGGTGTACAGAATAATGAAAGAATGTGATGCCACCAAAGTGCATCATATGTGAGATTAGAAAATAATGGATAATTTGTCAAGCTAATGACAAATAATAAAAATATATTAATGGAATTATTAGAGGCAATACATACAACCCACACGCGTTATGGTCTGAGGCATAATCCATTTTTTTGTTATTCTATGTGGAATGCCTGATGGTATGAAAGAGTGACTGCTTGGTGAGAATGTTGATGTGACGGTTTTTTCATTTCACTTTTGGGGGGTTCTTTTCCAAAAAGTTTTTTAAACTGTTTAGCCTTCTAAATTCACAAGTGTTTATGAAATTCAATTAATGTGGAAGCATTGTTTGCAGTAATGTATGATGTATATACAAATTATATGCCAATAGAACATACATGACTGTTTTGTTATTTACAATTTAAAAAAAGAAAATAATAAAAAGATTGAAAATGTTTTTGAAGTAATCTTGTATTCTGGGGTTTTTGTTAGACATAAGTGATTAATACTGCATAAATAAGATGGGTCAGATAAGAGGTTCTCTTTCCACACGGGTTGGGTTAGGTGCACGGGGTGGGGAGCAGTGGGTTAAAAATATGTGCCCTCATCGAATAAAGTGGGACTCTGGTTCCCGTATGGCAACAATTCTAGGGAGTAAAAGATGAGCGCTAGTTAGAATGTGCAGATAGAATTTCTGTCATGAAATGTAAACGGGCTCAGAGTCATGCATAGGATTGAGAAGATCCTGCAATATCTAACATCTGTGTCCGCCTAGATTTTAATTACCCAAGAAACCCATTTGACCAGCAAGGAGATGAAAGAGGTATTTGAATCTAGGAGGTGGTTACAGAAGGTCGTATTCTCTGACCAGCAATTAACATAAGTGGGGTAGTGATATTAGTTAGAAACAACCCCCAGATCACAAAAGAGGATAGTAGACTAGAGAAGGCCAGAAGATGGGTTATCGTTAAGATGTTACAGCCAATTTTACACTGTGGTCAGATATTATGGTACCAATTTAGATGATCCTGTCCCGTTCAGCAATCTACTCTCAGAACTCTTAAATTTTACCGATGCCATCATTCTTAGTAGGGATTTTAAGGTTGTGTTGATGGAAACTTGGACCGCTCCTCTAAAAGTAGAGCGGTAGTAAATAATAAGACACGGTCCTTGATAAAAAACCTCTATCTTGCAACTAGGATGGTGTGACATTTGGAGAGAGAGACAGGGCTCCCTAAAGAGTTTTGCTTTTAACAATAAAAAATACAGGCACCAATCGAGAATAGATTTATTTCTGATCAATCAAAATATAAAAGACCAGGTCCAAGAAGTAAGTCACATAGGATCGCACATGTCAGACCATTCAGCTATAACTCCAGTGTTAGTCCCTTTAAATATCGTGGAGCAGAGGAGATGGACTGTAGATCGCACTATACAATTGGATGATAGTATCCTAGAGAAAAATTGGTCTGGAATCTTTTTTTGCGACCAACATAGATAGTGTACCATTAGAAGTGGTTTGGGATGCATATAAGGCATTTCTAAGGGGAAAAATAATGTCCATCCAATCTTATAAAAGTAAGCAACGCAAGGCGGAGGCAGCGGACAATGAAAGTGAGATTCAGCGGTTGGAGCAAAAGCTATAAGGAAGTGGATCAGAGCAAGGGCCACAGCAAGTCTCTCTCTGGGCCCTTAAAATGGACCTCGCAGCAGTAGTCGAAGAGAGACTACAACAAAGATTGCGAGCTAGTAAACTGGCCCCTGTTAATTATGGAGAAGGCTGCAATAAGTTACTAGTGTGAAAAGTAAAACATAACCAGGCAAAATGCTCTCTGAAAGAGGTCAAATGGTGGGTTACTGGAAACTCTATCCCAACAAGGGAGGACATAGAGGAAGCCTTCTTAAGCCATTTTAGGAAGGTATATCTGGAGGATTCAACAACAACAAGGGAAGAGGTGGAAGGGTGGTTGGGTCAGGATGCTCCCTGTGCACTCACCGAAGTTCAAAGGGAAGTATTTAACAGCTCTATAACAAAACGTGAAATCAGGAATTCTGTCAAGGCAGGGAAACTAGGTAAAGCTGCAGGTCCAGATGGCCTCCCCGCAGAGATATATAAACAATTAGGGGAATACCTTATTCCGGTGATGGCAAGGCTTCTTTTGATAATGGAACGGAGATTACACCCTCTTGGAATGAAGCAAAAGTTACCTTGAAACTAAAACCGATAAATCACCAAATTGTTGTGACTCCTATAGGCCTATTTTGCTACTGAACTCTGACTACAAAATCTTTGTCAAGGTACTTGCAGATAGACTTAATGGAGTCATGGGGGGCCTCCTTCATGAAGATCAGGAGGGTTTTGTGTGGGAAGGGGAATTAAAGATCTCACTTATAACTTAATTTGAGGCATAGATATAGCATCCCTCTACAAAGTGCCCCTGGCAGTTATCACCTTGGATGTGACTAAAGCCTTTGATAGGGTAAACTGGCCCTATTTGCAAAAAATCTTAAGGGTATCTAACATGGGTGAAAACCTCTGTAGGGCTATGGAGTTCATCCATAAAAATCCTACAGCTAAAGTTTTGGTAAATGGGAATCTCTTAAAGTCCTTCAAAATTATGAGGGGAACTAGGCAGGGGTGCCCACTATCTCCCCTCGTATTCAATTTATATATTGAACCCTTAGCGGTGAAGATCAGAAATCACGAAGGCCTACTTCCTTTCAAGTTCCGGGGTTGGGAGAAAAAGGTGTGGTTATATGCAGATGACCTAGTGGTATACACTTCTGACCTTAGTACCTCCCTACTTCTAATGTATGAATTGTCGTCATGGTTTGGGTGCATTTCAGGCTACGAGGAAAATGAGAGCAAAACGGTTGTAATGATCTGGAACATCAATTTGCAGCTGAAATGTATTAAAAAGGAAATGAGATACCTAGCTATTAAAATTGTTCAGAAGATAGAGAACATCCCGGAAATCAATTTTCAGAAGGTCAGTAAGGAAGTCGGGAGGCTACTGTTGAGCTGGTCCCATCTTCCCTTGACAATATATGGTAGGTTAAACCTTGTGAAGATAACCATCCTCCCTAAGCTTACTTTCCTTTGTTCAGAATAACCTCATGGCCTTTAAGGAGGATTGGCTTAAAAGGGTGCAGTCTAAAATCAGTAGCTTCATCTGGGCCTCGAAGGGGGTCCGAATGACATGGAAGAACCTTCGACGGCAACACGATAAAGGGGGCCTGCGATTGCCGGATTTACCCTATTATGCCTGGGTTTTTCTCTTAAAAGGAGGGAAGATGCTATTCAATACACCGGATGACTCCAATACCGAATATGTTTAGGGCAATGCTCTGTGATGTGAAGGGGGGTGAAAAAGGTTTTATACATACATTTGGGGCCCTCGATTCTTTAAAAAAGTGAGACTGAAGACCCTGCAGTGCCTTGCAGCCACATGATATAATATCAGATAAAGAACTAAAGCTTATCTATTATAGTGGATTGGTACTAATCTGGGATTCTCCTGGATCACCGGAATGGTCTAAACAGAGCCTGGCTCTCTCACTAAGAGAAACAGGGATATCAACTTGGGGTCAGCTGACAAAGAATGGAAACTTGATGCCTTGGAACAAGGGGCAAGAAATTGCTAACAATAGGTTGTCAAGATTTAAATATCTCCAAATTAAGAGTTGGAGTTTCTCTGCTGGATCAGGCATGGGCTTGTCAAATAAATTAGAATCTCAGGTGACGAGCAGCGATATCAGAAAAAAGGAAGTGGTGACTTGGTACTGGCTTCTAGTGGATTTATCGGATGGAGACTTCAACCTGCCAATGACACGGTGGCAGAAGAGCTTGACGGGGCTGCAGCCAGTGGACCTATGGCAAGCAACTTGTGGTATTCTATACTCCACGGTGTGTGCTGCAAATTTAAGGAGGAACTACCTTTTCTGTCTCCACAGGGTCTATTGGACTCCACTTAAACTATCTAAACTGGAGAAAGGCTCCACGTCGAGATTTCCAAAGTGTGGTAAGGAAAAAGGGGATGACATTCACGTGTTTTTGGAGTGTCCAAGGTCCAAGGGTTCTGGTTGGATTTGAGTAATACTGTATCTGTAATACTCGGAGAGACGCTCCAGGTAAGCAAAACCTTTGTTTTTGTTGGGATCCGGGAATGTCATGAATCCCTACAAATTAACACTAAAAATCTGATGTTCTACCTGATAATGCTTGCACACAGAGAGATTTGTAAGAATTGGATAAAATCTACCATCCCCTCCAACTAAAACAGACTGGATGATCTCCATAAAATACTTCATCCGGTTAGATAGGGCATATGAAAGCAAAAGGATTGAGTTTTGGCTTCCGTATGAGAATTGGGTGAATTCATCTGCCCGTATATAGTCCAGTGATTAGGCCTTTACATCATATTGCTTGATTATTCCAGCTGTAGCTTCACAGGTGGCTGTGTTAAACTAAGATATTTATGGTTGGAGAAGCTGAAGCAAGATGTTAAGGGATCCATCCTTGGCTCTGAACAAAGATCTCTGGTCGGTGCTACACTAAGGGAGACCACGTAGTACGTGCTTTCATATCTCTTGTTATCCAAGGCGAATGAGGCTTTAAAAAAAATATATATATATATATTGTTTAAAAGAAAAATTATTACGAACAATGAAAAGCAGTTCTAATTTGATTTGGTAAAGTTATAACATTTTTAGGCTGAATCTACATAATACTTAAAACATTAAGTTCTTGGCAAATCTGTATTATGCCATCATGGGTGAGCTATTATTTCATATCCATAACGTTTCCAGACAAATTGGATAAACATACTTATTTTTTGGACTCAATTATTACACAATTTTTCTTGCAGTTATTATTTTTGCTGTGTTTTGTAGATTTACTTTATCAATGTTTACTGTTTCTTGGGTTCAATTGCTTTAACATTGTACTGCATTTTATTCCTGGATATGAAGATAATGCCTTAAAATTTTGAATGTTGTATGTTTCTTCAATTAATGTATTGTTATTTTTTCAATGCTTTGTTGAAATTTTCATTAATAACTGCTGGTTCAGTGGGGTTGTACTAGATTGCTTCTGCTTCTATTAGGCAAATGAATGGCTTTTAGAAACAGCTTTTGCTATTTATTATTTTAAAGTTTCAGATTTGTATTACTTTTGGTAATAGTTTGGTGGTAAATTTGTTTATGGTGTTCTACCATGTTAACTTCCAACTACATCATAGTGCTTAGTTACAGAACAGTTAGGCAACAAATATTTGTTGTGCTAATATATCATCTTAGAAATATGTGTTGAAAAAATGAATTACTGATAATCTTAATTACCCAAAACCTTATCTCTATGTGAGGAGTGCCTCCTTGCAGACATGGTTTAGAAATACCTCTTTCTTCAATTAGTTTCCTGACCCTCCCCTTTTCACCAAAGGTTCCCTACTCCTGCTGTAAAATTATTTGATAATAGGCTGAGAAATAGAGACTTCCCCATCTGGAGGGAGAAATCAATCCTGAATTGGGAAGGGGAGGACTAAGTGTTATAGTAATGAAGGTTACTGAGAAGTTTTTTTTTCATTCCTCCAAAACCTGTCCTTCCGTCCCAGTCTAAATCCAGGGGTATAAAGCCTCATCATGAGAGTGAAAAACTGTTACTGTCAACTCCTGTTGTTTGTGAAACTGAGACTAAACCGTGGGATGGAATTTCATGTCTAATTTAAGCACCATCCAGAACAATAACATATATTCAGTGCTACTAGTTGTCCCAATACCCATAAGCATTTTGCGAATGTAATCACCACTAAGGACATCACTTTGATCGTAAGCCACTGAAGTGAATTAGATTCCATTGGTTCAAAGGGGGGAGTTTGAAGGCCATGTAGAACCATTGGCAACATTCTACTGCTGCACAATTGAGACCAGGATAGGTATTTTTTAATCCTGAATCTCCTTAGTAATCTTTTAACGAGGGAAGCTACTTTTGAGAAACCTAGGAATTACTCATTCTGCCCTTTATCACTGCTGATTGGGAAACCCTATAGAAGTATCGATAATATATTGAAAGAATACCTTTGAGACAGGAAAATGTCCAATTATTATTGGTCAAATGTTTTTACAATCTGACTGAATGTTGTCTGACTCAGTCTGAAATTCACCAATTAGGGCATTTGTCTGATTTAAGAATCTCCTTGGAAGTTGTACTTCCTGGCAATGTGAACCGTTGAGGGACAGTATGTGATTCTCCAACCAAAGACACATTACGTATGCTAGACACCCCAGAGAATCCACCCCCATCCCTTCTCAACAGTTTATGCAAGTTTTTTGACACCTGGTTGCCAGACCTCACTGGCACTGCTTTGTGGTAAATCTGAAGGGAAAAATACAGAAGTGGTTTGTCTATGGCCCCTAATTCTCTGGAACTGGAAGTTTGGCGAGCTCCGCCACTGACTTGCATCCTGAGTACCTATAGAATTAGGGGTCATAGGGCTATACCTTTAAATAAATTACCTGCATCTTAACACCATACTAGAGCCTGGGTTAGAAACTGTAATATCTTCATTTCATCTATCTCAGAAAACAGATATCAATAAGCCAACAGTTGATCGACTAAAGGCTTCAGATTTAGCCATGCGTCTGGAATTATGTTGTTGTTGCTGACATAAGTCCTTGGACTTTTGAAAATACCATGCCGAAGTTTCCTGCCAGAAAATTTCTCATAGTGTTCTGTAAAATCTGGATCCTTACATCTGGTAGAAACATTTTCGCCTTCATGGTGTTGAAAACAGTGCCACTAATTGGTCTCTGTTGTGATGATTCCAGTTGAGAGTTTTTGAGGTTTAGAAAAAATACCATGTCAGTGAGGCATGTTACCACGTTCTCAGTATCACGTTGCACCATAGAAAAAGAAGAGGAGGCAACTAACCAGTTGTAGAGATTAGGTAAGACTTGAATACTGTGTAAATGTAAAAGAGACACAATTTGAAGCCAGTACCTTTGTAAATACTCTTGCTGAAGTTGGTAAACCGAACTGCAGGGCTTTTAACTGGTAATGGCTTCCTGCTATTTGCAAAGCATAGAAGAGGCTGACAGCTAAATGTATTGGCAGGTTGAAAAACATGTCCTAGAGATCTATTGTCATCAACAGAAACCCATCTGTCACTCATTTTGGATTTCTATTTTATAGAGTCTGAGAAGCCGTGCTCCTTCCATCTCTTGATCACCTCTTGAAGAGTCATCATCATGAATGTCATCTTTTGAACAAAATGATTTAGATCTTTCAAACCCATTACTGGTCTGAATGTTCTGCGACTTCTGATAAACCTCCTTTCAGCAATACAGCTTTCAATCCTTTTTACAAATGTTGTAAGGTGGAAATATTATATGATATGGCTTGTAGGCTTATGTTGCAATACTACTACAATACACAAAAGTGGACCTCGGGCTTACCCTTAGCAGCCTTAACTTGGTACTGGTAGTGTAGCTTGAGCAGTCAGGCGTACACAGAGGAACATGTGTTAAGCATTTCACAGTACCAACAGTGACAATAAGTAAGTGACATGATTCTAAACAAACCTTGACACCAATTTATAAAAATAGTCTGTATATTTATATGAGTATAAGCACCAAAATGAACTTGATATGTTCCATATAACCGGAGTTATAGATTTTCTAAGTGTTCAAAACTAAATGTAATAATAGCTCTCCGATGTTCACCATTAAAATCAATAGGAGAAAACACTCCTAGCAATACAATACTTATAGGGCGAGTTCAAATGAACCCTCTAGTTGTTAAGGTTCTGTTGGCCTCTAGACCAAGAATTAACAGTCAGTTCTTCCTTACCTTGCCCAGGGAGTCCAGGGAAGACGTTACTTGGCTGTCTGTGGTGCTGAATGGGTCCACAGGACCTGTTAAAATGCAGCAATTGGCAAAACCACATTTGGCATTAAAGATGCGTTCAACCCTTAGAGGGTAACTGGCAGCTGTCAATCACCACTTCAGGTGGCGCCAAAGATGCTTTGTTGCGCACTCGATGACACCAAGTTCAACATGCAGGGACACAGGTTTGTGGTCATTGATGATGTTGGTTGCTGTGAGGTGCTCTCGCGCCAGGGATGTTGTCGATGACGAGTTTGATCACCCAACTGGCGATCTCCAAGCCTTGGCTGCGACAAATTTAGTTTACCAATACTTCGATGGCTGCAGGTTGACAGGAGTGGACTAGCGGCTCCACACTTGCCTCTGGGTTTTCAGGAGACTATTTCTCTTTGGGTTCACACTTGACAGGCCCAGTGGGTCGTAATTCTTGTAACATAGCCCATCACTTCTTCTGCAGGTTGCAGTCGACTGGTTTCACCAGTCAGTGGAGTCTGCTTTGGATTTCTGGTCTCTAAAGGAGTCCCTTTTGCTGGGAGGAGTGAGCTGTCACCACGGATACACGTTGGCACCTGAGTTTAGTATATGGTCTCTTAGGTAGTACTAAAGTTCCGGTGCCAGAGGAGCCCCTTAAATCCTAGTATATGGGACATTAAGGGCTTGAGGGATATTGGCCAATGGGCTATTGGTCCCCACTGCTAACCTGACCCTGTAGTGACAACAATCTGTGGGTACGTCACTATGCTACCTAGAATACTCTATTTTGGGTCATTTCAAAATGGCAGGACCCTTCCTCAGCTGTGCAGACCTCCTAGCCCACCCATAAAGTGTGGCTAGTCTTTTGGGGATGTACGCTCCTGATGAACTCATTTTACCACCTATCGGGCTGGACAGGATAGAAAGGGCTTGGTTCTCGAGTGGGGGACAAGGTAATTACATATCAAGGATGGTGAAGCCTTTGAGTCTTACCGCCTTGATGACTGTAAGCACTAGCCATCTTGGAAGGGGAGAGGTGTGACCTGCTTCCTGCCAAGGCCTTTGTCTCCATCCTGGGGAAGTGCTTGCACATCCCACGAGGAGGGCAGACTCTTGTCTCAGCTGCAACCAGGGGACTGGCGCTGTGTACCTTAGGGGGGTACCCATGCAGGGTGGCACCCCGGTGCATGCCAGCTCACCCTCGACACAAGAATCATGTTGGGGGTGAAAAGTATGCTCTTTGACACCAAACACTTTACAATTCAGTCATTCTATATTGGAGCTGTCTATCTCAAGTTTTCCCAGTATCCAGCCCATGTTATTGGATGGAACGGGGTAACGTACATTAAAAACATATTTTACAGGAGTACTGTAGGGATATATATGTAGGAACATATATAGCCACACCTTTAACATAATGTACTCTACCTCCTGGGCTCAGGAGGACAACCTTAAGAGAAATTGACATATAATAAGGCAGTGGTGTGGATCTGCAGCACACGGTGTGTGCAGAGCTCTTCTCGGGCAGACAGGCTGCTCGTGCAAGACTGCAACAGCAGACCTGTAGACATACTTTTACTTGGGTCCCCCAGGGTGACACAAAATAGTGCTACAGCCCCGATAACCTCTCCTATCACCCTTGCCCTGGGTACCACTGGTACCATCTACTTGAGGCTTTCAAGGAGTGCTAAGTGCTTCCCAATTGGGTGTACCAATTCACAGTTACTGTTTAAGGAAAAGAGCACTGTCACTGGGGCCTGGTTAGCATGTCCCAGTGCACTTCTGGACCTAAAAAGACAGCATCTAAAGCAAAAAGTGTGGGGTAACCATGACAAAAAGGGCACTTTCTGACAACAGGAACCTCTTGTTTACCATATCACTTGGCAATGGTGCTTCTCTGAACCTCTGCTGGGGTTGTTCTTCCATTTCTATAAAATAGCTATCTTTTATGATTGACATAACCTACCTAAAAGCTGAAAAGCCTTGCTCCTACCGTCTCCTACACATATTCAGAATTACTGATTTTGGATCTTAGGTTCTTGTTATCACCTGCACTGCCCCCTAATTTTGGGTCTGGCCCAAAAAGGGAAATGTATTCTGTGCTGCCTCTACTAATTTTCTTTAAAAATGATTTTCTTAAAGACAATGGCTAAAATGGTTAAAGAATCTTCTATTCCTCTATGTTTTTTATTACTACGCCATTAAATTCTTTCCCTGACAATGAGCTGCATACAACCCTATAGTGTGTCAATAGCCAGGGCAGTTGCCCTCTCCAATCTTAGGCCTCTGACTTGGGTTTCCTGCACCACAGCCCCTTTAAATCAAGCTTTTGGGCACTTTGCGACCACAAATGGACCCTTTCGCATCAGAACCACATTGCTCTTCACGCCCCATGGACCATCGCCATTGACGCTCACTGTGCTCCCGGTGAACTATTTCACCACTAATGGGTCTCGCGGCTCAACTTGAGAAGGTAAAACTTCAGCGGGAGATGTTTGGAACTGTATACGACCAGCACTCTATTGCGGTCGGCTTGACTTTTCGGAAGTAACAGTCTGTGGGCAGCTTTCAAATTCCAAAGTTTCAACCACAGTAACCTGTTATTGAAGTACCCATAGCTGTTGCAGCAGACCACAAGTTGCCGAAAATGTTATTGCATAAGAATTTCACCAAAAATTAATTTTTTTTCAGTATTGCTATGTGATCTTCCCCTGCTCCTAAACAATCAAAAAGGGTTTGAAAATCTTTTAACATGGGCTGTGATACATGATCTGTAGTGGCACTAGTTTTTATGACAAATATTGTAGCAGCATATACCATTTTTAAGGCAATTTCCATCGTTTCATCTCCAGGATCAACCGGTAATTCTTCCTCTGAAGATAGTGGTGATAAGATAATGATGCCATTCTAGAGAGGATGGAAATCACTTTGGGAATTTGTGGGAACGCTTTATATTTTTTTAGCATACATCTTTATTTAGGAAGTGTGGAACTATTGACTTGTCCATGCCCTTCCACACTTTGAGAACCATGTTTCACAAAACATCATGAAGGGGCTTTGTTCTGCATGCACTATTCATCTTGAGCAAAACAATCCTTCTTCAGGGGATACTGAAGGCTCAAATCCCAGGACCTCTTCAACATGAATGAGTATATTCTGGAAATACATACTTAATTTCATGCGCTTCCTCATTGGGGTCAAATGTTTTTTTTTTTCGTTAAGCTCAGGTAAGGCAGATGAGGCCACCTCCTGGATGAGATCAGATTTAAACAAGACAAAAAGATGATGGATGTAATGCTGAACATGGTCAAACATTCACCCCCAGTCACAGATCTGGGTTAAATCCATCTTTTTTTGCTCACCATGCCATCCCAGTTTGGACCCAGCCCTATCCAAGACTAGATTGACTCCAGTGGCACAGCAACCACTAAACCCACGTTCACTTAAAAAGCAAGGTAGGAATTTAACTTTGTCCTTCTTTGACCATTGTGGCTGAATTTAGATTGTTGTGACAGTTTAACAAAGGCGTGCCAAGATTTTTATGTCAAAGTTCGGCTTGAGGCATCTAATTTTTAGGGTTTTCAATGTTAATGGGTTAGTGTACACTCTTTTGACATTTGATACTGCGATTTATGAGCATCAGAGGATTTGCTTATCTCAGAGTAATAGCTGGTATCTTTTGAACCATTGATTTTGTTACAAAGCCAAGCATTTTCTCAAACATGGTTTATGCTTGCTGCATAATATTTTGAATTTCAGGATAGTGTCTACTGACACATAAGAGGGAGCTTTTAAAGCTGCAGTTATTTTGCCCTATTTTAGACTATGGGTTCATTTTAGATGTTGGTGGTCTGGCCAACCTCTGCCAGAATGACAGAGTAGTCTACTCTGTCACCCAGGTGGAAGTCCCAATGCCAAATTTAGAAACGTCTGTCAGGCCGATGGACATGTCTACCATTCATAAGAACCACCCTCCAAGTGGTTTTGGTGAATGTATTGTAACTTTGATGTATGGCTCCATCAAGCATGATGGAGGTGTACAGCAAGTTACAAAGTATGTTTTTATTTCCAAATACAAAACACCAAAGTGGAATTTTGTATATAAAAATAAAAAATACAATGACACCCTCACCATGGGAGTCATCTCCCATAGCAGGGGGGCATGTTTATGTTTTTACTGCCCCTTACTGCCAGATAGTTATAGCTACAACCTAGTGTCCATAGGAAAAGCATTTTTTAATTTGCTTATAACTTTGGCGTCGTTTAACGAATCTTTATGAAATCTCAAAAAAGTTGCACTTTTTAGGTCAGCTCCTATCTTGAAAGTTTGGGGGTGATTCGTCAAGCGGGGGCTGAGAAAAAAGGTGGGTCCCAAAACGGGTTTTCCCCATGTTAATTTCCATAGGAAATTTTGCAACGAGCTACAGCCCGAACTGCTGAATGGAATTACCCCATATTTGGCAGAAAGGTAGAAATTGGTTCAGAAAGCGACCTTTTGTTTAAATGGTGTAAATCTGCTCAAGTTTTTGAGAAAGTGAAAAAATAAGAGTGAAAAAATCAATTTCCCATAGGAAACTTTGTGCAAGACTACAGCTGAAACTACTGAACCGAATTACCCCAAATTTGGCACAAAGGTCAGAAAGCGATCTTTTTTTGAATGGTGTAAATCCGTTCAGTAGTTGCTGAGAAATTAGAAAAATAAAAGTTTCAATATCTGGGCGGAGCCTATGTCCAGTGCACAAGCTTCACTGTGATTAGCTGCCAACACTCCAAACCAGAAAGTGTTGGCAGCCATCTTGTGGCCCGGTAGAAGCGAGTCGCTAGAAAACAGAGAAACAAAGGTAGAAAACAAGAGAAGGCGTAATTTGTGCTGGGGTCGCGGGTTTCTGTGTTTTATTTCAATGAGACCCCGGGGTGGGCTAGTTCCCGGGCGCATTTCTTAAAAAATAATAGCGGGGGCTTGCAGGGGCTGCTTGTGCACGCTGGGGTATCCGAAGTCTTGTGGTTTCACTCATGTTGGGAGGGTGGTTGTTCGGCCCCCCTCCTGGAGCTCACCATCTGCTTATAAATTTGGCGTCGTTTGACGATTCTTTACGAAATGTTCCAAAAAGTTTCTCTTTTTTGATCAGCTCCTATCTTGGAAGTTTAGGGGTGATTGATGAAGGGGGGGCTGAGAAAAAAGGGGGGGTGAAAACGTGTTTTCTCAATGGATTTTCCATAGGAAACTTTAGACTAGGCTACAGGTCAAACTGCTGCACGGAATGACGCCAAATTTGGCAGGGAGAAAGGTCTTGCTCCAGAAAGCGGGGTTTTGTTGAAATGGTGTAAATCCATTCAGTAGTTTTTTAAATATTAAAGGGAAAAAATATATATATATGTGGTCGGTGTCTTATCATCAAGCATGAGCTTGAATCTGACTGGCTGCTAACTCTTCAAAGCAGGAAGTGTCCTCTGATTGTCTGCTAACACTTGAAACCAGGAAGTGTTAGCAGCTATCTTGTGCCTCGCATCGAGTGAAAATTTAAAAGAAAGGTTCCGGGGGCAATTTAATATAGCGGAGCTCTGTGTAATTATGATTTTGATGCAGTGAAGATTTAACATGTATTAATAATAAAGGAGAAACAGGTGAGCGCCAGGCAGCACGACTTCCACTCCAGGACACTAGTAGGAAGATAACCCTTTCACGCTCCCTGTGCCCAACATCACCACTTCGGAGGTACGCCTTTAGAAGCCAGTCTGTCGGCTCGCAGCTGTCTAACTTTGCGAGCTAGTACGCTGCTGTGCCTGTACCTCTGCGAGCTAGTACGCTGCTGTTCCTTTGTGAGAGGACGGCACGTAGTTCTGCCTCTGTGAGTTGAGCGGACGGGCCGCAGTTGTCCCTCTGCGAGCCTGGGTAAGAACTGTTCATAAGTCTTACTATATGGGGATTGAAAAGCCATTTTGTGATTCAGTCTATCAGCTGGCATGTGTTTGAGGCATTTCTGAAAACATACCGGCGCCCTGTTTATGAGGGATACCCCTTTCACGCTGCCTCTCCCCACATCAGCAGGTAACGCACCCTCTTCCCACATCACTAGCATACCGTCAACAACCTTCTTGGGCCTGCAAGTCTTCCTCCGCGAACCACTGGTGGGCTCGCAGCTCTTCCAGTGCGAATTCTCGGGCCCGCACTTTTACGAGCCAGGCCGCCGGTTTGCAGATTTCTGAGAAGAGATGCAATGGAGGCAACAATGATGCAGGTCAGACACCCAACAGTGCTCCGACATCCCCCAGCAGCAGCTGCTTGTCTGCCATCCCCGCTCACCCCCCACAAACAAATGTGACAGGAACGTTTTTAAATGTGGAGCCTTAGAAATCGTCTGGTGTTGCAGTTTTAATAAAAAAGATGCTTGTGAGGTTGGACAAATAAGAATCTTAGTCATGTATGGATTTACATATAAATATTTTATTAAAACAAAACAACAACAAATAAATCTATGTGTGTAAAATATTTTATTAAAGAAAACAACAACAAATAAAACTATGTACAGCCATGGCGTGTCGTCCCTCGACAATTTGTAAATCACAGCCTGCAAGACAAAAAGAAAAAAAAGGTGGTGCATTATGCGTCCAGCAAAGGATAGAGAAAGAGAGGGAGAGTGAGATACAAGGAAGATAGAAAGAGAGAAACAGTGTGAGAGAGAGGAAGAGAGTGAAAGAGTGAGAGAGGGAGGAAGAGAGAGAGCATAAGAGAAAGAGAGAGAGGAAGACAGAAAGAAAGATGAAGACAGAGAGGAAGACAGAGAAAGAGAGAAAGAGTGAGATATAAGGAAGAGAGAAACAGTGTGAGAGAGAGAGAGAAAGAGAGAGGAAGACAGAGAGAGAGCAAGAGTGAGAGAGAGGAAGAGAGAAAGAGTAAAACAGTGTGAGAGAGAGGAAGAGAGAGAGAGGAAGAGAGAGGGAGAAAGAGTGAGAGAGAGGAAGAGAGAGAGACAAAGAGGAAGAGAGAAATATTATGAAAGAAAGCGAGGGAGAGATACAAGGAAGAGAGAAAGAAACAGTGTGAGAGAGAGGAAAAGAGACAAACAGTGTGAGAGAAAGGAAGAGAGAGAGAGAGGAAGTGAGAGAAAGAAAGAATGAGAGAGAGAGGAAGAGACAGAGAAAGAGAGAAAGTGTGAGAGAGTGAGAAAGGAAGGTTGTGTTGACACTGGAGAAAATCTTTGCAGCTCACCTTTGTGTCACCAGTGTGTTTCCAACCACGTGCCACGACATACTGCACCCTCAAGTTTTGTTATCTGAAAGATAGTACAGAATTAGTAATTGCAGACCTTATATACAAGTGCACATGCGTAATTCTCTGTTTTGACTCTACGCACCCAGCCTGCTGCATCCCATCCACTTCCACTGCCCAGAGGTGTCTTACAGCCGCTGAGCACCCAGGGCCATATTATCAAGAGTGGCGATAACATTATCGCCGCTTTAGCTGCAGGAAACTGCCGCAAAAGCGGTGATAAGGAGCTTGATATTATGGCCTTGTGAATTCACATAGAAGCCCAGGTTTGATGTCGTTCACACCAGAACCTGGGCTTCTATTGGAATTCTCAAGGGCATATTATCAAGCCACTTATCGCCGCTTTAGAGGCAGTTTCCTTCCGCTAAAGCGGTGATAACGTTATCGCCATTCTTGATATTATGGTCCCCAGCCTGCTTTAGCCCATACACTTGCACTACCCAGAGGTGTATAACAGTCGCTGCGCACCCAGGCTGCTGAACCCCATGCACTCCCACTATCCGGAGCTGCCGCTGCGCATTCAGGCTGCTGCACCCCATCTACTCCCACTGGCCGGAGGTGAGTGCCCGCTTCTGCGCAAACAAGCCTCCCTGCACACCTTTCGCCACCGACGTGTGTCAAAGAGAGTCGACCACGTGCCGAAAAACCCTCCTCAGCCTCAGTACACGCGGTCAACTGAGCTCACAATTCAGAATGTGTTTTGATTGCCAGGATGGCCACCCATCATCGCAGGTTCTACACGTGTTCAGCTCTGGTGGTGTTGGGGGGGTGTCAATTTGTGAGTCTGTTAGATAAAAAGCAAGATAAGATTGTGCGTCATGTGTCCATCAAAGGAGAGAGGAAGAGAGAGAGAGAGAAAGAGTGAGAGAGTGACACTGGAGAAAATCTTCGCAGTTCACCTTTATGTCACCAGTGTCTCTTCAACCACGTGCCGGGACATAGTGCACCCTCAAGCTCCCACATTTGAAAAATAGTACATAATTAGTAATTGTAGGAAAGACCAGTATTCAGGAATGAAAAGACAGAGACCGTAATTCTCTTGATGTGGTTTAATCCTCAGAACTTCTACCTCCCAACCTTCTCACATTCAAAACATAACATTCCCAAAGCGACGAGAGGCAGCCACGAGCTGTGAGAGGAATGTCACGCTCGTGTCTGCATGCTTCGATGCTCCCAACACACCTTACCTCTTAAAAAAAAACAGAGAAAGGAAAGTTCATAAAAATGTGATGGTAAATGTAAGGGTACAAAGTATGAAAAAAGAAATACTCAACAAATTTGCTACAGATGTGGAAGCGACAGACATTTGGCAGACTGTAAAAACTGTCCTGCTATTGGAAAACTTGTTCAAAATGCAATAAGAAGGGGTAATGGCAGGGTATATACGACTGCAGCCTTTCTGCATCCAGGCTGCTGCACCACATGCACCCCCGCCACCCAAAGGTATCTACCCGCTGCTGTGCACCCAGGCCTCACTGCTCACCTTTTCACGGTCACAACACCTTCCACATCATGCAGCTCCATTCTGGAAGGTAAGAGGTCTCACATTGGGTACTGAGTCTTGATATGGCCATGGCAGAGGACATACTAGCGCACCTATCATCATCACAGGTTGTACACCCGCTCAGTGGTTGCGGTGCAACTAACTCAGTGAAAAGAGAGGCCATGTATTCTAAACTCTAAAATGGCATAGTGCACGTGAGCCCAGTGTTTTATATTAGCAGGGTCACGTGTCCTGTGATGCCAGTGCTGGATGGGTGTGGTGTGGGTGTATACCAGCCATGAGGGAGTGGCTGTGGCATCAGTGTTGCCAGAGTGGGCTAGATCACGCACAATTGGGCTATATTTTTCTGGTTGTGTGGTAAAATGTTGGTTTGTGCTAGTGGAGAGGGGTGAAACCCCGAAACCAGTCCTAGGATGCTTGATTCCAGTCCAGGGAAGATATGGCTTGGCAGTTCGGGCTGGACTGTTCCCATGAGGCACAGGGTCAAGACTGATTTGCATATAGCCATGTCTGAACTGGGGTGGCGTGGTGAGCAATATAATGATGGATTAAACCCAGATCTGTGACTGGGGCTGAATGTTTTGCCAATGTGCAACATTCCGTCTATCATCTTGTGTGTTTTGGTTTGTGCTAGTTGCCAGATTATAAATATATATACAATTCTCCAGCAAAGTAGTATGTTAAAGCGCTTTTTTAGACAAATATTTACTTGGCATACTGCTGCAGCAGCAATTCCAATGAGTTCAACGCCTGCTTGATGCTGTCCCTGCCCCTCCTTCCCTAAAGTAGCAATATTGGGCTACTTTTTGGTTGGCTTTGGGCTATAGAAAGCTTAAAAAATCTGACAACACTGGATACGGGTGTCTGTGCGGAATGCTACCGTCTCTCGGGTTGCAAAAGCCAAAGTGTTACTCTGTGATCCAAGTCCAACAATATGGCCAGCATGGAAGGCACGGGGAATTACTGACCCTATATTCATCCATAGTTCCACACAAGAAAGATGGTGGACATGAGACATCTGTGTGGATATGAATGTTTATTGCGCATTCAGTGGAGTGTTGCAGCTGTAGCAATACAGGGCCATGGAAAGTTGAAGTTTCAGTTTTTGGCACATGGAGGGCAGCCAATTAGAGACAAGCTCATTGTGGGAGTTAGGCTGCGCCAACATATGTACTTATACAATCACTGCGATGATCTCACACACTTATAAATTCACTATACTCTGTGGAGGAGTGTGGCTCAATGATTAGAGCGGCAGTCAACCCTGATGCAGAGGTCAAGCCCGGGACCAGGGTTCAATTCCCCGCCTCGGCGGGTCTTGGGCTCAAAAATTCCACGGACCTGATAATTCTCGCCTCGGTGCCATTCCAATCATGGAGTCCCACTCTGCAACTCTGGGCAATAGCTTGCTTAATCTCCACAACGGCCCCCACAACGCTAAGGATGCCTGGCCTCCACCTTGGGGGTGCCCAGGAGTGGACGCCACACAGGGAAAGCCAGGATGGGTTCCACAGCAGTATTCGTACAAGCGCCTTGAGACCCTTGCGGGTGAGTACTGCGCTATACAAGTATCAATTTACATTACTATACACTCTGCTTGCAGTATTCGAATGATGCAGTCTCTACGTACGTACTTGTACAATGACCGAGACAAAGTTACATAACTAAAGTTTTCCCCCACTGTCAAAGGTAAGATGGTTGTATATGCTGTTCAGAGCACTATGTAATGTGGTAGGGCCTGGGGGCAGCATGTTGCATACATAATGAACACAGGGACACAGATAGATAGTGGAACTGGGTCCGGGCATGTGCGCTCGACTCCTTTTTATTACCAGGGTCACATGTCCAGTGGCGTCTGTGGTGGATGCGTGTCGGGTGATTGTAAGCCAACCCTCCGGGAATGGTTGCTGCTGGCAACAAGTACAACAGTAATCATTGGATCAGACACAGATATTCAATCATAAAGGGTCAATGATTTGTGCTGCAGTAAGGGACGGGTACCAGATATGAAAACATACAGAAAAGATTCTATTGTAAAGGGTTCATGACTTGAGATACACTGAGGTAGGACAGCAGATGTGAAGTTATACACAAAATATTGTATCAGAAAGGGTGCATGAGTTGTACTGCACTGAGGTAGGGACATCAGAAGCATTCAGCGTGTGCGCAGCCAGCGATGATTCTTGGTGCGTGCCGGCCACACTGGGAGCAATGTCTCTTGCCTACTGGACTGCGTCATCTGCAATCGCGACTTGATCTGAATTGTGAGCTCTGCTGTCCGAAGTGTAGATCGAAGACAATAGTCAGCTCAGACATCGAGGAATTCTTTTTGTAACTTCCTCCTGACAAAATCAGAGGACATAGAGTACAGTTCACTCTGCAATTAAGAAATCAAAACTGAATTTGAAATATGAGCTCTGCTATCCGCAGTGTAGACTGCCATTTAGTGTTCATTTCGACTTGCAAGATGAATTTGGTCATTGTAGTAAAGCTATAACTGATATAAAAGAAGTTCTTGAAGCAAGGATACTAAAAGGATATTGTGTAGGTTTCAGGGACGCTGTAGTTAGTTGCCTACTGGACTCTTGCAATGATGCGTGGTCCGGGCGGGCCGCACTGGTAGCAATGTCTTTTGTCTAATAAATTCTGCCTCAATAAGGCCACGTGGCGATGACTTTTGGTGCACTGAGTTAGTAGTACCTTTGGCGCTCAGCGTGTGTGCACCCTGCGATGATGCGTGGTTGAGAGGGCCGCACTGGGAGCGATGTATCTTGCGTACTGGACTGCGTTATCTGCAATCGCCAAAACATCTGAATTTTGATCCCTGCTGTCCGCAGTGTAGATTGAAGGCAGTAGTCTGTACAGACATAAGTCTGTGGTGCTGTGCAGCTGTGTTCGCAGGGGGCCGGTGTCGAGGAGGCCCGCGGTCATGGCGGCAGCCACGTGGCAGGGTGAGGCCCGCCGCTCTGGCACACTCGTTGGTCTTCACAGTTCACAAGTGAACCACGCCCAGAGCCCCGGCTTATTAATTCATACTCCTACGCTAGAGTGGAGTACGTTGGACTAGCCCACTGCGCTTCTGCTTACAGGGGACCATGACACAGGTACATGACCAAGATCTTTCCCACTGTCTGAGGTAACACGGTTGCGTCCACTGTACACAAAACTACAAGCACCAGCAGTATATGTACTGATGGAGAGGTTTATGATCTGTATAGTGAGGTCTGTCCAGCACATCACCGCTACACTTGGTATTGTTTGCATTATTATTATTGATGGATGAGTTGTGTCCTTCACACATATTTGCTTGCCATATCTGCCAACATTGAAGTATTGTGTGGCTGATGGACCATGCCATTTTTGGACGGTCCGCTGTCCTATTCTGCCCTGCCTCAGTGGTGGTAGGGAGGGGGGTGTTCCGGGGGGGCCGTCCTGAGGCTGGTGGCAGTGAGTGTTGTGGCCTTCATGGGGGTTTGAGCTGCTTGATCAATAACTCTATGACATATGTTGTGCTTCAGATGTGATTCTGGGCTGCGATCCCTTTCACATTTTAGGTAGTTGTCCTGGTTTACACCAGTAAAATGCAGATGTTAGATACCTACTGCAAACGTGGCTTATTCCCTGATTTTGGATCACACACCAGATTTGGCTGCTCATTGAAAATATCGGGAACTGGTGCTTGTGTGTTAATGTTTGCATGGGGATGTCTACTCTGTATATTATTACCGTTAGTTGTTGTTCTCATTTGTAACAAAACAAAATTGGGGGGGAAGATATTGCTGGAAAACTGGGGATATTGGCTGTTTTCACTAGGTTGACAATGACGTGATAATTTAAAATCACTGAAAAAATTATAGGTTTAAAGAAAAAAATAATTACAAATTAGCATTTAAAAAAACATTGAAATTCACTGAAAAAAACATAGGTTTCAGGGATGTTATAGTTGGACATTTCACTTCTACAAAACCATAGAAATTCCGCCGTTATAGTTAGTTGAGCTAACTATAACTTGAGCACCCGTAATGCACTGCTGATGATGTGACATATTACATCATTCATGACATGGTCAGTGACATCACTGATGTCATCTCAAATGACATCACTGATGACATCATCCACATGAAAATCTGATGCACCCCCTCACACTCTAATATAACCTTTGATACACCCCCTGTAAAATACAGACTACCTTTTTCAAAACCATCGACACACCAATACCAGTTACTACAAACGCACTCACTGATTCCTAGGTCTACACACACATCCACTCATTCACCCATACAACCATTCATACATGTAGTCACTGATCAATAGAAAACTATCATATGCATTCGTACACCTATACAGACACTCACACACCACCACTCATCCTAGTCAGTCATGCACTCATCCTAGTCAGTCATGCAAAGAATCACAGTTCCATTTTCTCACCTACACAGTTGTACACACACCACCTAATTTATTCATACAGATACTAACGCATACTTACTCTTTTATATAATCACTAATACAAGTATGCACTCATCCATACAGCCACTCTCACAATCACTGACTCTCACATATAGACATTTATATTCTCCAACTCTCACATACACTGCCTTTTACTTTTGTACGTACTTGGACATCTACCACTGAGACATGCAGTCACTCACCAACACATCCATACATACACTCACTCACCCATGCAACTGTTTCCACATGCACTCTTAAAGTCATACACCCAGTCAATTAACCACTGACACATCTATGCACAGTCACGTACCCCCATCTAACCACACACACTCAGTCTCCCATACAATTACTCAGGCAACTAATCAACAACCCATATAGACACCTGTGGAGCTACTGACCAACTAATGCAACAGGTTATACAACAACAGACAGACTGATACAGACATTCACACAGTTTAGTCACCAACCCATGTATTCAGTAAGACACATTTAATCACTCACTTAAACAGTAAGTCACCCACCTACTAAATCCTCCATCCAAACACTTATACATCCACTTATTCTTCAAATCAGCTTGGTATATATATAAAACATATTTAAATGTTAAAGAAAAACACATTCACTTGATGATGTCATCAGTGATGTCATGTGAGATGTCATCAGTGATGTAATCAGTGATGTCACTGACCATGTCATGAATGATGTAATATGTGACGTCATCACCAGTGCATTGCGGGGGCGCGAGTTATAGTTAGTTCAACTAACTATACCAACCAAAACATGGTCTATGAAATATGACAACACCAAATAGCTCATACAATAAATGATTGTGATTTAATAAATATCACATGAATTGTCAGTAGATCAAAGGCTATAAAGATATAATATATATCACATTTGTCATTGAATAACACCAGGTGCATACATTGTGAAGTGATGGGTGTGCAATTGGGATAAGTGCAAGTGGTGTGCAGAGGGAAGGTAGTGCATATATATACATCAACATTCAGTAGTGACAACCTATCCTGCTAGATTCCAGGCAAAAACAAAAATGCGAAATCATAAACAAAAGATGCAGATATAAATTCTCTGTCATCCAGGTTTGATATACACGAAAGGACAAAGTCGACATTTCAAACCCTAAGGGGACCAGCAGATTTAATGTCTTGGAAGTGGGGTCTTTATCAGGACCAAGAGGGGGGAGAAGTGCACCTATGGATAATAGTATGTGATTAGTAAGGTGTTTCTTACGAGGAATATATCCAACCAAAAAGTCAATTAGGATATGATTTACCGGTGGCAGCAAGAAAACTTCAGGCTGGGATGTGATGATATGGGCCTTAGAGGCTCCTACAGGGGGGAGACAGAAAAGAGACATACAGAATCTGCTAGGGTCAGGGTTCATGCTAGTGGATTGAGAGGAGTACAACACAGGGCAAATTTTGGCCTGACACTTACTCACTGTTGGCACAATAGATTGTGTTGAGTAAGCCAAGATTTCGCCGTAACCTATAGGTAATGTATGTATCCGTAATGATGGAGCAAAGGTTCATTAGTAACCTATAGCTGCAAAGGAAGACGTTTCCAGTCAGTGAAAACCCAAAACCGTGGGTAGCACAGACAATATGACAAATTCTGAACGCTAATGGCAGCGCACTTGCAGAGCAGGGCTTAAGGTCACTTATGAGGTAGCGTGACACCAGTAAAAAACTGCACTCAAAAAGAAGACTATTTCAATGAATCTGACAATCTAATCAACAGACTGGTTGAATGAGGATACCCAAAGCGGTTAGTGAAACGGGCCAGGAAAAGAGTGACAGGATAGGTTGTCACCACTGAATGTTGATGTATATATATGCACTACCTTGCCTCTGCACACCACTTGCACTTATCCCAATTGCGCACCCGCCACTTTACAGTATATGCACCTGGTTTAATTCAATGCCAAACGTGATATATATTATATCGTTATAGCCTTTGATCTACTCACAATTCATGTGATATTTATTAAATCACAATCGTTTATTGGATGAGCTATTTGGTGTTGTCATATTTCATATTTCATAGACCATGTTTTGGTTGTTGATGCTTTGTGAATAATTTCCACTGTGACTATCTCTTTTGTACCACTATTACCCGAGTCCAGTGGTCTATCGGGTCCCCCAATTGATACATAACTCAACTAACTATAATGGCAAAATTTCTATGGTTTTGTAGGAGTCAAATGTCCAACTAACTATAACATCCCTGAAACCGATGTTTTTTTCCGTTTATATATATATATATATATACATATATATATATATATATATAGTTTGCACAATGGTAAAACTTAGTGACCTATAACAAGTTTACCAGTAAAACAGATAAAGGGGGCTTAACAGGCATGGATTTTAAGCAAATTATTTATAACTGGTTTTTAATGCGTGCAATACGTTTTAAATTGCTTGTCATGTTTCTTTTCCAATTTTAAAATCATTTATATAACATACATATTTATTTATGTGTGTTTTGCCTGTTTCAATATTTATCGAAATGTATAAATATGTATTTATATAATTCTTTTTTTACCCGTGTAGCTGTGAGAAATAATAAATGTATTTCACACGTATATTTTATCATGGCAGACTGCAGTATGTCGTTTATGTCTACGATAAGGTTAAGTCACATGTTTATGCACTAACACTTCAAAATTGTGAGCATACTCTGCGGGCGCGTCATGTGATCAAGGCCTTCACAGGCCGAAACGCGTCATGGCGGTGGTGTATGGGCTTTGAATAAATCGTCTACTTGCACCAGAATAACAGGTTTGCATTTGCTTAATTCCTTGGATTAAACAGAAGCACTACAAGCGAAGTTTGAAATTATATATATATATATATATATATATATATATATATATATATATATATATATATATATATATATATATATATATATATATATATATATTATCTACTCGCCAGTAGATAGTTATAGTTAGGACCGTGTTTCCATAGGAAATCCGCAACATTCTATTTGGAATAACTTTGGCGCCGGTTGACGAATCCTCGCGAATTTTTCAAAACTAATGGGGCGCTACGCTCCGCTCCTACCCTGAAAGTCTCGGGGGGATTCGTCAAGCGGGGGCTGAGAAAAAAGGGGGGTCCCAAAACGCGTTTTCCCCATGCGTTTTCCCATAGGACCTTTAGTCCGAGCTACAGCCCGAACGGCTGAACAGAATTACTTGAAATTGGGCAGAGAGGTAGTCCTCAGGTCAGGGATGTGCCTTTTGCAGGTCTGGTGTAAATCTGTTCAGTAGGTCCTGAGAAAATAGCATTTAAATCAATATATATATCTGTAAGCGCGCTCCGTGCGCTTACGGTAAGCTTACCGTACGCGTACGGTGCCGTGCGCGAGCTCAATTCTGATTGGTGGTTACATGACTGTAAACATTCGAATCGGTCAAAAACAGAAAGTGTCGGCCGCCATTTTCTGTCTCTCGCACTGAAAAACAAAGGTGGATAACATGAAAAGGGGGCAACGAAGAGAGTTGCAGACCCCCTAGCGTTCGTCAGGGGGTTCACGAAGGACCAAAAAGTATGAAAAATAAATTTAATAATTTTTAAAAAAAATCGCGGAGTGCGAGTACAGTAAGCTTACCGTACGCGTACGGTAAAAAAAAAAAAAAAATAAAAAGAATTAACAATCACATTTAATATATAAATCTAAGGACCCCCAAGGGAGATAAAAACAATTGATATTTTGTAACAAATGGCGAGGCGTGCACGGTACACACACCGTGCGCGCAAAAATTAAAAATAAATACATAACTTAGCATTTAAAAAACCGTACAAATTCACTGAAAAAACCATAGGTTTCACACACGTTATAGTTAGGAATTAGCATTTAAAAAACCTTTCAAATTCACTTAAAAAACCATAGGTTTCACACAAGTTATAGTTAGCTGTACATTTCACTCGTAAAAAACCAATGAAATTCCACGTTATAGTTAGATCAGGTAACTATAACTCGCGCGACCGCCACTCTATCACAAGGATGATGTCATCAGTGATGTCATGAGTGATGCCACTGACCATGTCATGAGTGATGTAATATGTGACGTCATGAGCAGTGGATTGCGGGCGTGCGAGTTATAGTTACCTGATCTAACTATAACGTGGAATTTCATTGGTTTTTTACGAGTGAAATGTACAGCTAACTATAACTTGTGTGAAACCTATGGTTTTTTAAGTGAATATATATATATATATATACAAATGTATGTATATATATATATATATATATATATATATATATATATATATATATATATTCCCTGAAAAAACCATAGGTTTCACAGACGTTATAGTTAGCTGGACATTTCACTCGTAAAAACCAATGAAATTCCCCCGTTATAGTTAGTTAAGCTAACTATAACTCGCGCACCCGCAATCCACTGCTTATGACGTCACATATAACATCACTCATGACATGGTCACTGACATCACTCATGACATCACTGATGACATCTCAAATGACATCACTGATGACATCACTGATGACATCATCCAGTGAATGTGTGTTTTTCTGAAAATTAAATATGTTTTATTTATGTATATGTCAAGGTCGGTGGAAGAATAAATGGGTATATAAGTGTCTAAATGGATGATTTGTTTTTTAAAAATTGATTGTGTAACTGACTGATTAAGTGTATCATAGTGAATACATGGCTTAGTGAGTAATGTTTAAATATGTAAATATCTGTATCAGTCTCTCACTTTGTGTATAAGTGGCTGCATGGGTTGGTGAGTAGCTACATGGGTGTCTATATAGGTTATTAGTTGGTTTTTTGAGTATCAGTCTGAGTGTCTGCATGGTTCGGTGGGGGGTATTACGTAGTGCATAGGTGCATGAATGAGTGACTGACTGTTTGTATGTGTTGAAGACAGCATGTGTGCAGGACTGTATGGGTGGATGAGTGTGTGTATGGGTGTGTTAGTGAGTGATAGACTGTCTCAATAGTGTCTTTATGAGTAACTACATATGTTTTAAATTAGTATATGTGACTATTGGTGTATATAAGTGAGTATATGTGAGAGTGAGAGATTGAAAGAGTTCCTGTATGAATAAGTATGTGTTTCTATAAGTGATTGTTTAAAAGACTAAGTATGTGTAAGTTTCCGTAGAAGTAAGTGTGGTGGTGTGTGTATAGCTGTATATGCAAGTAAATGAATGTTTGATTCTTTATTAGCATGAGTGACTATGTGTGTGAGTAACTCTATGGATGAGTGGCATTGTGTAACAGGATGTACAGGTGTATGAGCACATATGAGTAAGTACATGTATGAGTGACTGTATAGGACTGTTGGTGAATGAGTGGATGTGTATGTGGATCTTAAAATTACTGAATAGGTTGTTGTAACTGATATTGGTAGGTCCATTGTTTTGAAAATTTTAGTCTCTATTTTTGAATGTGTGTATCAAAGGTTATATTAGGGTGAGAGGAGGTCTGCCACTCTATCACAAGGATGATGTCATCAGTGATGTCATCAGTGATGTCATTTGAGATGTCATCAGTGATGTCATGAGTGATGTCAGTGACCATGTCATGAGTGATGTTATATGTGACGTCATCAGCAGTGGATTGTGGGTGCGCGAGTTATAGTTAGCTTAACTAACTATAACGGGGGAATTTCATTGTTTTTTTACGAGTGAAATGTCCAGCTAACTATAACGTCTGTGAAACCTATGGTTTTTTCAGTGAATTTGCAAGGTTTTTAAAATGAAAATTCCTAACTATAACGTGTGTGAAACCCATGGTTTTTTCAGTGAATTTGTATGGTTTTTTAAATGCAAATTCTTATATTTAACGTGTGTGAAATTTTTTTTTTTTCTTTTTGCAAGGTTTTTTACTTCTTTTTTTTTTACTTTATATTCTCTTTAAACACTATGGTAAAATTTTTAAAATTCTGCAATATAAAATGTTTCACCTTTTTTTAACCAAACAGGTAAGATATAGTAGTATAACATAGTGAATCTTTTTTTTTAAAATTTTTTTTATTTTTTTTTACGTGCGCGTACGGTAAGCTTACCGTAAGCGCACGTGTTGCTTTCCAAACGTAATATTTCTACTCTGTTTGCGTATAGTTACGCAATTTACGTAGACGTCCGTACTGCGTACGCGACGCGTAAGAGCATACGTTACACGCGCACGTTACGCGGAAGTGTTGGAGCGTGCCTGTTATGCGCATGCGTGCATGCGCGTGTCTTTTATACGTGCATGCGTACTTTTACCGTAAGCGCACCGTAAGCGCTCCGTAAGCGTAACGTACGCGCACGGTTGGTCATGTGATCAAGAAACAGCACTTTTGATTGGTTTAAAGTACTTTCAGTTCTAGAACTCTCCTACACCACACCCATTCCCCTCATTTCTGCTTGTGATCCCTTAGGAGAAGGAGCTGAGTTGTCTTTGTGATACGATGGCAGAACAGCAGTCCTCTTCTGAGAGTGAGCCAGGTAGCAGCATCATCAGAGAGAGAAGGAGGAAACAAAAGACTTCTTTTGTATGGGAATATTTCACCTATCCAGAGGGGCAGAAAAAGGTAAATGCTCCTTTAGTCACCTGCTCACTTTGTGAGCGTGTCTTATCTAGAGGGAATCCTAGGAAGAAGTATTCCTTTGGAAATCACTCTATGGTTAGACACATTAAGGATAAACATCCCAGGACTTATGCTAGACATACAGGAGAAACATCTCCAGTAAGTCACCCAAGCACACCTGCAGATGCTCAGCCGAGTACTTCTTCGGCAGCTCAGCCGAGCACTTCCTCTGCGATGGGAGCATCACCCTTTTCTGGTCCTCTGGATATAAACCCTCGTTTTGGGAGGGTTACAATGAGGTGCAGAAGATGTCATGGCCTAATTGTTCATGCGGAGACCAGTGTTTCCCTCATAAACAATAGGATAGACCAGCACATCTGTGGTCCTTGTTAGTATTCCCATTCTTTCTTTCCTCTTTCCCTTTATGAACACAACGGTTCTTTTAAGAGCCAACCTTACTTCTTAACTTTTTTTAAAAATTTTTAATTGACTTTTTTTTTTTTTTTTTTTTTACCGTGCGCGTACGGTATGCGCATATTTTTTTTCAAAACCCCAAAAATGTAATCACCCTACAAGGTCCATGAGGGACTACTACAGAAATGAAAAAAACATAGACAAGAGTAGTGAAAAAAGTGAGCATTAAAGTAAATGTGTGATAATTTCTGAAATTTCACACTTACCTGACAAAGAAAATAACTAAAAGAAAAATAAGTGATTTATTTTACTTTGTGAAAATAAGTTTATTTTTATATTTTTCCTTTCTCAATCTGTAAAAAAAGAAAAATGTATTAATATTTAACAATACTTTTTAGAATACAGTGCACATATTTTCATTTTTCATTAAACATATTTTTGCCCTTTTTTTGCTGTTTTCAGAATATATTGCATTTTACTGTAAATCATAAAAGCAATTGCATTCATCACTTAACAGCGGGCAAAAAAAAATAACAATCACAAAGATTGTTTAAAAAAAGCCCATAATCTCTTCTCATTAAAACATACCGTAATATAATCCTCACGTAAAAACAATCACTAATTTCCGTAAATATTGTCCGAAAATTCTGTTGCATAAGCATATTCACCAAAATAATTTTTGTCAAAGAAGTCCACAATGCAAATTATTACCTTTCCGTACGGCCAAATGGTAATTTTTATAATAATATTTGATGACATTTCCGATGGTAATCCAATTAAATGTAAATAATGTTTTGTACAGATGTTGCAATTTCTGTCTAAAATTTTGGTTGCAGAAAAATTAAATAGGAATTTGCTAAATCAAAAGGCAAACGTTGCTTGAAAACCAACTGAGAATCATTACACAGTGTCCAGCCTTTTTCACATTTAAGAAAAACTGTGTAATGACCAGAAGTTACAATAGGCCCATCATGGAAAATTATTGCAACTGTGACAAACGTTTTTCCAGAAATTGATAATTGCTGTCCTGTAAATTTCTTTATTAAAGTGTCCAATTTTGTTCCATCAGCTCTACAACGTTGCATCATTAAAATTACATACTGTCCATATTTCTTTAAAAATAATGTTGAAAACATATCTGATTTACATTTAGAACATTCCATGTTGTGATTGGCATCTTTAACTAATTTACTAAAAGTCACTGATTTAGTCTCTGGCAATGTTAAATAGATAAACCTTTCTGAATCAACATTAGAGCTGCATGTGTAGAAACAGTTTTCACAACTATGTTCCCATTTATAAGACAGACCAAACATATTTTCTATTTCTACCCCTTCATCTTCAAGTACCAAAAGAATGTACATGAAGAATTCCTGTGCATCTTGCTGGACATTTTGTGAAAACTGTGTTCGTCCTGAACAAACATCTAATAGATTTCTAATTTCATTTGTACTTTCTATTTTTGCTTTATCAACACTCAGCTTCTCATAAAGAAGACTTAGCACAGAACAGAATCTTTTTTCCTGATTTTCTGTTATCTGCTCAAGCAAACTTTCAAGATAAAAAACAACATTTAGCACTACATTAGCATAGCAGTTGACACCAGAGCTATTTTCAAAATGGAAACCAACAACCTGTTCAACATTGTCCTTTTTCTTTTTGCTTGCAATCACATGACTCTCTTTTTGTTTTCTCTTCTCTACATCCTCATTACAGATATTCTCAAATCTCCTTTTCCAATAAACAACACGTTTCTCCAACACAGGATACTGACCTAAATGAGGAGCATAGGTTCTTCTTAATCTATTATACTACTTTACACAATTTGCATCTGCACTAACTTTTGAGTCATCAAATTCTATCAGGAATAAACCAGATAATGTTTTCACTCGTGACAAAGCAACATATGCCATACCTTCTTTGAACACAGTAGATCCAATGTTTACAAATGCACTATCAACAGTTAATCCTTGACACTTGTGAATAGTTACAGCATATGCTAGAGAAAATGGAAACTGCTTCCTACGTACATATAAGTCTTTCACAAGCAAAAAATGGACTGGAGAACGACAAATGTTTATTACCTCTTCAATCTGATCAAATTTTATTTTTAAAAACTCAATTCCTTCTTTTTTCTGGTAGTTAACAAAACCTACAACTTTACCCGTAGCTCCATTTACTAATCCAAAAAGAACCAGAGAGACACGAAATACCTCTCTGACAGCAATTCCTCTGTGCTCACAGACTCATGCTGTGATTTTACGCAGAAAATGAAATTTGCTTGCCAATTTCAAAGCACACTTACTACTGTTTTTTTCCTCCTAGTGTTAATTACTCTAACAGTCGCATACATTTTCATTACAGTTTTCTGAAACAGAAAAGAGCACATGTGCAAACAGCTTTTTGAGACCATGTACATGTGTGACCTTGGTGACTGACTACACTCCAGCAAAAGAAATCAGCCTTAGTGATGTTGATTGTATTAGCGTGACTCACTGCTTCCATGAAACACCAGTCTCTTGTGAATACTCAGCCAGATTCTACAGGATAAACTGCTGGGTGTGTGCTAACAGTCTGCTTATGCAGACTGTGTATTTTCAGTAGCAAGAGACATACGCATGGTTACTTCCCAAAAGAACCAGAGAGACTCCAAATACCTCTGTGACAGCAATTCCACTATGCTCACAGCCTCATGCTGTGATTTTACGGGTAAAATGAAATTTGCTTGCCATTTTCAAAGCACACTTACTACAGTTTTCTGTGTTTTTAGGCAGAAAATGAAATTTGCTTGCCAATTTCAAAGCACACTTACTACTGTTTTTTTCCTCCAAGCGTTAATTACTCTAACAGTCGCATACATTTTCATTACAGTTTTCAGACACAGAAAACAGCACATGTGCAAACAGCTTTTTGAGACCATGTACATGTGTGTCCTTGGTGACTGACTACACTCCAGCAAAAGAAATCAGCCTTAGTGATGTTGAATGTATTAGCGTTACTCACTGCTACCTGAAACACCACTCACTTGTGAATACTAAGCATGATTCTACATGATAAACTGCTGGGTGTGTGCTAACAGTCTGCTTATGCAGACTGTGTATTTTCAGTAGCAAGAGACATACGCATGGTTACTTCCCAAAAGAACCAGAGAGACTCCAAATACCTCTGTGACAGCAATTCCACTATGCTCACAGCCTCATGCTGTGATTTTACGCGTAAAATGAAATTTGCTTGCCATTTTCAAAGCACACTTACTACAGTTTTCTGTGTTTTTAGGCAGAAAATGAAATTTGCTTGCCAATTTCAAAGCACACTTAGTACTGTTTTTTTCCTCCTAGCGTTAATTACTCTAACAGTCGCATACATTTTCATTACAGTTTTCAGACACAGAAAACAGCACATGTGCAAACAGCTTTTTGAGACCATGTACATGTGTGCCCTTGGTGACTGACTACACTCCAGCAAAATAAATCAGCCTTAGTGATGTTGAATGTATTAGCGTGACTCACTGCTTCCATGAAACACCAGTCTCTTGTGAATACTCAGCCAGATTCTACAGGATAAACTGCTGGGTGTGTGCTAACAGTCTGCTTATGCAGACTGTGTATTTTCAGTAGCAAGAGACATACGCATGGTTACTTCCCAAAAGAACCAGAAAGACTCCAAATACCTCTGTGACAGCAATTCCACTATGCTCACAGCCTCATGCTGTGATTTTACGCGTAAAATGAAATTTGCTTGCCATTTTCAAAGCACACTTACTACAGTTTTCTGTGTTTTTAGGCAGAAAACGAAATTTGCATGCCAATTTCAAAGCACACTTAGTACTGTTTTTTTCCTCCAAGCGTTAATTACTCTAACAGTCGCATACATTTTCATTACAGTTTTCTGAAACAGAAAAGAGCACATGTGCAAACAGCTTTTTGAGACCATGTTCATGTGTGACCTTGGTGACTGACTACACTCCAGCAAAAGAAATCAGCCTTAGTGATGTTGAATGTATTAGCGTGACTCACTGCTTCCATGAAACACCAGTCTCTTGTGAATACTCAGCCAGATTCTACAGGATAAACTGCTGGGTGTGTGCTAACAGTCTGCTTATGCAGACTGTGTATTTTCAGTAGCAAGAGACATACGCATGGTTACTTCCCAAAAGAACCAGACAGACTCCAAATACCTCTGTGACAGCAATTCCACTATGCTCACAGCCTCATGCTGTGATTTTACGCGTAAAATGAAATTTGCTTGCCATTTTCAAAGCACACTTACTACAGTTTTCTATGTTTTTAGGCAGAAAACGAAATTTGCTTGCCAATTTCAAAGCACACTTAGTACTGTTTTTTTCCTCCTAGCGTTAATTACTCTAACAGTCGCATACATTTTCATTACAGTTTTCAGACACAGAAAACAGCACATGTGCAAACAGCTTTTTGAGACCATGTACATGTGTGCCCTTGGTGACTGACTACACTCCAGCAAAATAAATCAGCCTTAGTGATGTTGAATGTATTAGCGTTACTCACTGCTACCTGAAACACCACTCACTTGTGAATACTAAGCATGATTCTACATGATAAACTGCTGGGTGTGTGCTAACAGTCTGCTTATGCAGACTGTGTATTTTCAGTAGCAAGAGACATACGCATGGTTACTTCCCAAAAGAACCAGAGAGACTCCAAATACCTCTGTGACAGCAATTCCACTATGCTCACAGCCTCATGCTGTGATTTTACGCGTAAAATGAAATTTGCTTGCCATTTTCAAAGCACACTTACTACAGTTTTCTGTGTTTTTAGGCAGAAAATGAAATTTGCTTGCCAATTTCAAAGCACACTTAGTACTGTTTTTTTCCTCCTAGCGTTAATTACTCTAACAGTCGCATGCATTTTCATTACAGTTTTCAGACACAGAAAACAGCACATGTGCAAACAGCTTTTTGAGACCATGTACATGTGTGCCCTTGGTGACTGACTACACTCCAGCAAAATAAATCAGCCTTAGTGATGTTGAATGTATTAGCGTGACTCACTGCTTCCATGAAACACCAGTCTCTTGTGAATACTCAGCCAGATTCTACAGGATAAACTGCTGGGTGTGTGCTAACAGTCTGCTTATGCAGACTGTGTATTTTCAGTAGCAAGAGACATACGCATGGTTACTTCCCAAAAGAACCAGAAAGACTCCAAATACCTCTGTGACAGCAATTCCACTATGCTCACAGCCTCATGCTGTGATTTTACGCGTAAAATGAAATTTGCTTGCCATTTTCAAAGCACACTTACTACAGTTTTCTGTGTTTTTAGGCAGAAAATGAAATTTGCATGCCAATTTCAAAGCACACTTAGTACTGTTTTTTTCCTCCAAGCGTTAATTACTCTAACAGTCGCATACATTTTTATTACAGTTTTCTGAAACAGAAAAGAGCACATGTGCAAACAGCTTTTTGAGACCATGTTCATGTGTGACCTTGGTGACTGACTACACTCCAGCAAAAGAAATCAGCCTTAGTGATGTTGAATGTATTAGCGTGACTCACTGCTTCCATGAAACACCAGTCTCTTGTGAATACTCAGCCAGATTCTACAGGATAAACTGCTGGGTGTGTGCTAACAGTCTGCTTATGCAGACTGTGTATTTTCAGTAGCAAGAGACATACGCATGGTTACTTCCTAAAAGAACCAGAGAGACTCCAAATATCTCTGTGACAGCAATTCCACTATGCTCACAGCCTCATGCTGTGATTTTACGCGTAAA
Source organism: Triturus cristatus (assembly GCF_964204655.1). NCBI lineage: Eukaryota > Metazoa > Chordata > Amphibia > Caudata > Salamandridae > Triturus > Triturus cristatus. Next base: position 904,769,730 of record NC_140590.1, on the reverse strand, counting down.
ATGAAATTTGCTTGCCATTTTCAAAGCACACTTACTACAGTTTTCTGTGTTTTTAGGCAGAAAACGAAATTTGCTTGCCAATTTCAAAGCACACTTAGTACTGTTTTTTTCCTCCTAGCGTTAATTACTCTAACAGTCGCATACATTTTCATTACAGTTTTCAGACACAGAAAACAGCACATGTGCAAACAGCTTTTTGAGACCATGTACATGTGTGACCTTGGTGACTGACTACACTCCAGCAAAATAAATCAGCCTTAGTGATGTTGAATGTATTAGCGTGACTCACTGCTTCCATGAAAGACCAGTCTCTTGTGAATACTCAGCCAGATTCTACAGGATAAACTGCTAGGTGTGTGCTAACAGTCTGCTTATGCAGACTGTGTATTTTCAGTAGCTAGAGACATACGCATGGTTACTTCCCAAAAGAACCAGAGAGACTCCAAATATCTCTGTGACAGCAATTCCACTATGCTCACAGCCTCATTCTGTGATTTTACGCGTAAAATGAAATTTGCTTGCCATTTTCAAAGCACACTTACTACTGTTTTCTGTGTTTTTAGGCAGAAAATGAAATTTGATTGCCAATTTCAAAGCACACTTACCACTGTTTTTTTCTGCAAGTGTTAAGTACTCTAACAGTCTGATACATTTTCATTACAGTTTTCTGAAACAGAAAAGAGCACATGCGCAAACAGCTTTTTGAGACCATGTACATGTGTGACCTTGGTGACTGACTACACTCCAGCAAAATAAATCAGCCTTAGTGATGTTAAATGTATTAGCGTTACTCACTGCTACCTGAAACACCACTCACTTGTGAATACTAAGCATGATTCTACATGATAAACTGCTCGGTGTGTGCTAACAGTCTGCTTATGCAGACTGTGTATTTTCAGTTGCAAGAGACATATGCATGGTTACTTCCCAAAAGAACCAGAGAGACACAAAATACCTCTCTGACAGAAATTCCTCTTTGCTCACAGACTCATGCAAAAATCACCACATACATCCTCTCTCAAACTCATAACTCACCTTTTAAATTATTTAGTTGAGAAAGAAATGTGGCACTCAAACTGCAGACTATCAGACTCAGAATATCAGAGCTGTACACCTCTCTCCTCTGAGCAGAACCAATTAATGGCAATGTTTCCCTCTCTTTTTTCACACATATACATGTTAATTACAAATCTCAGTGCTTCCCCCTTTTTTTCAAATGAAATCACACATTTCTATTGGTTGAAAACTTCAACCCTTTTCCAAAAGTACCCTTCCCCCAACTTGACTTCTGCCTGCTACCATAGCAACAGCTCATGGAACACTGCTGTGAGGAGTCAGGTCAGAAGTTCACCACACAATGTTTCATTTCCAAAGAGCAAGAGTGCTTGACTTTTCAAACCTAACAGCAAATCCATAGTAATGTTCTTTGGTAACACATTTTTCTGTACCAATACAAAACATGCTTCTATAAATTTACACATACAGCCTAGTTTTTAGTGTAGAATGGTGTGAAACAGCCAATAAGTTCTTTTTATTTTAAAAAAATATGTATGCCTCCATTTCCAAACTGTCTTTCATTTCATTTTGCCATTCTACTGAAAGACACCTTCAGAGTGCATCCAGATCTCCTTGAAAGATGTTCACAGTGTGGATTGTAGGTCACAGCTATGTCTTCTGGAGTGAAAAATTTGCCGAAAAAAGAGGTATGGTGAGAGACCTTGCTTTGCCAAATGTAGACATTAAATGGATTGGTCAGAGAGGGTTAAAGTGGCACCAATTAATGCCTTTGGTGAAAACCTTTCTACATCTCCCACACCCTAACCTTATTATTGTGCACTGTGGTGGAAATGACCTAGGCACTTTAACTGGTGTAGGTCTGGAAATGCTTATTAAGGACACCTTTGTGCAATTGATGTCTCTTTTTCCTCATTCTGCCTTTGTATATTCTAACATATGCCAAAGGCAAAAGTGGAACTGGTCCTACCAATTTTGTCCGCAGATTGACAAAGCAAGGAAGCACGTCAACAAATCTGTTTCAGCTTTCCTCAGAGACTATGGTATGGGTTCTATATACCACAACAACTTGCGTTACAACATGCAAGACATTTATAGAGGAGACGGTGTACATTTCAATGATGAAGGGAACAGAGTCTTCCTCTTAAACTTTAGACTCTGCATCGGTACTTACTTGTAGGTACCAAAAAACACTCAATGAACACAACGGCTCTTTTTAGAGCCCCCTAATATCTTAACACTTAAATTTGTTTTTTTCTTCTTTTTTTGTTATTTTCTACCGTACGCGTACGGTAAGCTTACCGTACGCGCACCCCGTGATTTTTTTTAAAAACATTTAAATGTATTTTTCATACTTTTATGGCCTTCTTGGACCCCCTGACAAACGCTAGGGGGTCTGCAACTCACTTTGTTGCCCCCTTTCCACGTTCTCCTCCTTTGTTTATCAGTGTGAGACACACAAAATGGAGGCCGACACTTCCTCATTTTGGCCGATTCGAATGTTTACAGTCATGTAACCACCAATCAGAATTGAGCTCGCGCATGGCAGCGTGCGCGTACGGTAAGCTTACCGTAAGCGCTCGGAGCGCGCCTATAGATATATATATTGATTCAAATGCTATTTTCTCAGCAAATACTGAACACATTTACACAAGACCTACAAAAGGCACATGCCTGACCTGAGGACTACCTCTTTGCCAAATTTCAAGTAATTCTGTTCAGCCGTTCGGGCTGTAGCTTGGACTAAAGGTCCTATGGAAAAATGCATGGGGAAAACACGTTTTGGGACCCCCTCTTTTTCTCAGCCCCCGTTTGACGAACCCCCCCGAGACTTTTAGGGTAGGAGCGGAGCGGAGCGCCCCATCTATTTTGAAAATGTCGCGAGGATTTGTCAATCGGCGCCAAAGTTATTCCAAATAGAATGTTGTGGATTTCCTATGGAAACACGGTCCTAACTATAACTACCTACTGGCGACCGCCAGTAGGTAATATATGTGTATATATATATATATATTCACTGAAAAAACCATAGGTTTCACACATGTTATAGTTAGCTGGACATTTTACTGATAAAAAACCAATGAAATTCCCCCGTTATAGTTACTGTAGGCAACTATAACTCACGCGACCGCAATCCTCTGCTGATGCTAATACTGTATTTAGACACTTATTTGCCCATGTCTTCTTCCATTAAATTTTAGCTATACATATATTACAAATATTTTTTTTTCATAACGACACATATGTCATCAGCAGAGGATTACGGTCGCGTGAGTTATAGTTGCCTACAGTAACTATAACGGGGGAATTTCATTGGTTTTTTATCAGTAAAATGTCCAGCTAACTATAACATGTGTGAAACCTATGGTTTTTTCAGTGAATTTGCAAGGTTTTTTAAATGCTAATTCCTAACTATAACGTGTGTGAAACCTATGGTTTTTTCAGTGAATTTGTACGGTTTTGAAATGCTAAGTTACTTTACGCCATTTGTGGCGTGCGTGCCCCTTTACATGTTTTGGGGCTTTGTTTTTCCACCCCCTGTCAGAGTGCGAGAGAGAAAATGGCGGCCGCCGCTTCCTGGTTTCGACCGATTCGAATGTTTACTAAGATCTAAGGGCCAATCAGAATCGCGCTCGCGCACGTCACCGTACGCGTACGGTAAGCGCACCATAAGCGCACCGTAAGCTGGCTCAGATATATATTGATTTAAAGGCTATTTTCTCAGAATCTACTGAACAGATTTACACCAAACCTACAAAAGGCACTTCCTTGACTTGAAGACTACCTCTCTGCCAAATTTCAAGTAATTCTGTTCAGCCGTTCGGGCTGTAGCTGTGTCTAAAGGTCCTATGGAAAAATGCATGGGAAAAACGCGTTTTGGGACCCCCCTTTTATCTCAGCCCCCGCTTGACGAATCCCCCCGAGACTTTTAGGGTAGGAGCGGAGCGTAGCGCCCCATCTATTTTGAAAAATTTGCGAGGATTCGTCAACCGGCGCCAAAGTTATTCAAAATAGAATGTTGCGGATTTCCTATGGAAACGTGGTCCTAACTATAACTACCTACTGGCGACCGCCAGTAGGTAATATATATATATATATATATATAGATATATATCTCCAAAATTATACTTCAAATAATGGCACACACTCGAAAGGCCTTTTGCAAAACCGATAGATTTACTCCTCAAATGTTAACCGTTTCAAAAACCAAATGTCTTGATCACACGCTGAGTTGATGAACTTACGTGCCTAAATGAACATTGGACATAAACGAAGGACTATACTCCACATAGGTCACAAAAGATAGCAAACACAGCGGCCTGTAATGGGTAATTCCTTCATAAGTATGTCAGGAATTATACATATAGACCATTAAAATGACTCAGCCAATTGGCATAAAGGCATTGTGCTTGCAACACTGTCATCTATATGCAATGTAAAGTTACATATATATATATATATACATATATTCACAGAAAAAACCATAGGTTTCAGGCACGTTATAGTTAGGAATTAGCATTTAAAAAACCTCAGAAATTCACTGAAAAAACCATAGATTTCAGGGGTGTTATAGTTAGCTGGACTTTTCACTTGTACAAAACCATTGAAATTCCCCCGTTATAGTTAGTTCAGCCAACTATATCTCGCGCGCCCGCAATGCACTGCTGATGACGTCACATATTACATCACTCATGACATGGTCAGTGACATCACTCATGACATCACTGATGACATCTCAAATGACATCACTGATGACATCTCAAATGACATCACTGATGACATCATCCAGTGAATGTGTGTTTTTCTGAAAATTAAATATGTTTTATATATGTATATCTCAAGGTCGATGGAAGAATAAATGGGTATATAAGTGTCTAAATGGAGGATTTGTTTTTGCAAAAATTGATTGTGTAACTGACTGATTAAGTGTATCATAGTGAATACATGGCTTAGTGAGTAATGTTTAAATATGTAAATATCCGTATCAGTCTCTCACTTTGTGTATAAGTGGCTGCATGGGTTGGTGAGTAGCTACATGGTTGTCTATATAGGTTATTAGTTGGTTTTTTGAGTATCAGTCTGAGTGTCTGCATGGTTCGGTGGGGGGTATTACGTAGTGCATAGGTGCATGAATGAGTGACTCACTCTTTGTATGTGTTGAAGACAGCATGTGTGCAGGACTGTATGGGTGGATGAGTGTGTGTATGGGTGTGTTAGTGAGTGAATGACTGTCTCAATAGTGTCTTTATGAGTAACTACATATGTTTTAAACTAGTATATGTGACTATTGGTGTATATAAGTGAGTATATGTGAGAGTGAGAGATTGAAAGAGTTCCTGTATGAATAAGTATGTGTTTCTATAAGTGATTGTTTAAAAGACTAAGTATGTGTAAGTTTCCGTAGAAGTAAGTTTGGTGGTGTGTGTATAACTGTATATGCAAATAAATGTATGTTTGATTCTTTATTAGCATGAGTGACTGTGTGTGAGTAACTCTGTGGATGAGTGGCATTGTGTAACAGGATGTATAGGTGTATGAGTATATATGATGAGTGAATATATATATGAGTGACTGTATAGGACTGTTGGTGAAAGAGTGCATGTGTATGTGGATCTTAGAATTACTGAAGAGGTTGTTGTAACTGGTATTGGTATGTCCATTGTTTCGAAAAGTTTAGTCTCTATTTTTGAATGTTTGTATCAAAGGTTATATTAGGGTGAGAGGAGGTCTGCCACTCTATCACAAGGATGATGTCATCAGTGATGTCATCAGTGATGTCATTTGAGATGTCATCAGTGATGTCATGAGTGATGTCACTGACCATGTCATGAGTGATGTAATATGTGACGTCATCAGCAGTGCATTGCGGGCGCGCGAGTTATAGTTAGCTGAACTAACTATAACGGGAGAATTTCAATGGTTTTGTACAAGTGAAAAGTCCAGCTAACTATAACACCCCTGAAACCTATGGTTTTTTCAGTGAATTTCTGAGGTTTTTTAAATGCTAATTCCTAACTATAACGTGCCTGAAACCTATGGTTTTTTCTGTGAATTTCAAAGGTTTTTTAAATGCTAATTTCTAACTATGCCTACAGAGATAGGACATGTGAAGAAAGAAGAAAAAATGCACAGAAAGAAAAAAAAGAAGTGCAGAAAGAAGCAACAGAAGTCCTCAAAGACGAAGAAAAGTGCAGGAAGAAGGATAACGTGCAGAAAGAACAAAAAGAAGAGCAGAAAGAAGCCTTGTTGCAAAATCATACTGTACCCTCAACTTTTTCAGACGGATACTGGTGGTAACTGAGTCTGACTAACCAGTCCTAGAGCCAGTGCTATGTTAAAAGACACTTAGAATACAGTGAAAACACCTACATACACTAGGGAACATTATGCGTTGGGGTCCCCCTGTGATTAGCATGACCTCCTCTGTAAGCCCCTAGTATATAATAGGGCAGGGGGATTAAAACTACCTCTTAAAACAGGCCACAGGGCGTTTTTGCACACGTTAACTCAGGCCCCGTCCCCTCACTTCACCACTGTGTAAACACGCCCTGTGTCCGTTTTTAGTTGGGAGATTAAGTTCATTTGAATCCTGAGGGTCCCTAGGGTCCAACTAGCCCACTAGGTACCTCCAGTAAGTGCCACAGTGCTGTGTTGCAGAGAGGTGTAAAAAGTGGCACGGCCTGGACCACCTCTCTGCAATGCAGCTCAGTGGCGCTTACTGGAAGCACTTTGTGGGCTAGTTAGCCCCCAGGGGCCCTCAGTATTGAAGGAAAATTATATCCCCAATTTAAAACGTGCCATAGTGCGTGTTTGCACACGTCACCTCAGGCCCCGTCCCCTCCCTTCACCACTGTGTAAACGCGCCCTGTGGCTGTTCTAAGTTGAGAGATTAAGTCCCCTTGAATCCTAAGGGTCCCTAGGGTCAAACTAGACCACTAGGTACCTCCAGTAAGCGCCACAGAGCTGCGTTGCAGAGAGGTGTAAAAAGGGGCTTGGCCTCAGAACACCTGTCTGCAGCGCAGCTCCCTGGTGCATACTGGAGATGCCTGTTGGGCTAGTTGGCCCTCAGGGACCCTCAGTATTGAAGAGGAATTAATTCCCCAACTTACAACTCGCCAGGGGGCGCGTTTGCAGAGTGCTGCAAGGAGGGGGCGTGGCCTCCGGCACGATGCCAGTCTTTTATTTATTTTAATTTTTTAAGAAGGGGGGCTGTGTGGTTCCCCTTCTTATTCTAATTTATTGGCCCTGATGACCCCATCCCCCAGGGCCTGTCTCCTAATTATATTTTTTTGACCCCAATCCCCAGGGCCGCAACTGTTTTTTATTATTTTAAAAAAATATATATTTATAGACACACCTAGGACATGCTGGACAAACCGTACGTACCTATCACCATGATGATTTGCGTGATATTCATTAAAAGGCGACTCTGCATACAATGAATCCACGTGGAATGTATTTACACCACTAGTGAAGCTCTGACATGTTTCATGCCCTACCGTGCCTAATCCCGGTAGACACCCTTGTCGTTTATTTATACAAACATGGGTAGCTATTGAGGGCACATTTAATACACATGCACACCAAGCCATTCAAAGGGGATTCGACAAAAATTCGACCAAAACTATGCAAGAAACCCCCCTCATGGTTAATAAAACACACATCCACTGCCGGATGTGTAATACTTTTTATTTTACTCTCTGGAAATGGGACGAACATCACTTGAGAGTCACAGCGCGCTCCTGGCAGAGCCCAATGCTGTGTTATACCCACCATTGCCTGCTGAGTGCCACACACCTCTGTGTTGTATTCCACTAGCTAGTGCATATGCTATAACACTCTCTAGCCCATGTGCACTGTAACACCACCCCGTGAATATGTCATGCCACACTTGTCTTCGCACGGGTTATATTGCCCCATCTAACGTGCCTTCCTCGATGCCTATGTTATAACGCACAGTGCTATGCCATACATATTACAATCTGGGATCCATATCTTTGTCACAGTGCATATGCAACGTTACACTCCCCAGCACATATTTTATATTACAACTTTAGAGACTAGTTAGGTTACACAACACTGCCCTGTGCATATTACACTCCAAGGTGCATATCGCATAGCACGCGCTAGTGCCTGTGCTATCTCGCGCTCTCCAATGAATCTGTCATTGCGCACAATGTATTGCATATTATATTTCACGCCCCAGTTCATCTTATATCACACTTTTTGGTGCATAGTTTATACCATACACTATATCCTGTTTTCATTTTCAATCATGCTCTCAGGACTATGTTCTATATAACACTGTGTTCACCTACCCTTTTCACGGGCATTACATTTTGCGATAGGGGGTGGAGGGTCAGGGGGTGTTTCTGCCAAGTGAGCCCAGATTCACAGTCACAAACGTCCTCTTCTTCCTGAATAAAAGTGAGATTATGCTGCATACTTGTTCATATTTTAAATAGTTCGCACAGACACACGTTTTAAAAACAATAAAGTTCCTAATACCCGCCTTCTCTGAACAGTTAGCTTGCTGCCCCATCCCCCTCCTCCCTATCCTCTGTTGTGTGAATCCATGGACTAGCCTCCTCCCTCCTGCCAAGCATTGTCTGATGTGCTGCCACTGCCCTCAATTTAGTATGATGTACCAGTCCACTCCTCCTGCCCTCCATTGCCCAATTCTATGCCCCATCATTGACCTCCTGCTTAAACTCTGTGCTTAGCTTGCTGCCCCTATTCTCCTTCCCCCTGCCCTCCGATGTCTTTGTGTATGCCCCTGCTCCATCCTTTTTGCCCACCATGTTCCATGGACCTGCCACTCCTATCTACTCTGAGTGTTCTGTTGAGCTGCCACTCCCCTCCCACCTGCCTAGCATTGTCAGATGACTGTAACCTGTCCCTGCCACCTCCACCCTGCCTGTTCACATGCCATGCCCCTATCCTCTTCCTCCTGTCCTACATGGTCCATTGTACTGCCACACCCTTCTGCCCTCCCTGGTCTGTTGTGCTGTAACTGCTCCTCCTGCCTGTCCCGTGCGGTCTGTTGTGAGGCACATTCCCCTGAACTTTCTTGTCTGTGCACAGGTCCTGACCCTCCCTTCTATCCTCCATCGTCCTTTGTGCATGCCACTGCACCATCCTTCTTGCCCATCATAGCCATTGTGCTACCACTAACCCTCCCACCTTCCCTGTGTGGTCAGTTAGCTGCCCCTGAACCCCTCCCACCTTCCCTCCATGGTCTGTGTGTATGCCATCACAGTCTCACTGTTGCTCTTCATGGTGTGTCTTGCTTCTAGTGCCCATCCTGCCTGACCTCCATGGCTATCTTGCTGCTCCTGCCCTGCCCCCTTGCCCCCAGCCCTCTGTTTACATGTGCAGACCCCTACTCCCTCCCTCCTGGCTTGCCGGTTCCATAGTAATGCCCCTGATCCATCCCTCCTGCCCTTTATCGTCTGGTATGCTGCAGCTTTCTCTCCTGTCTGTCCATTATGGTCCTGCATCTTGCCTCTCTGTTCTCTGTTGTCCATGTGCATGGTCCTGTCCCCTCCCTCTTGCTTTCTATGGATTGTTGTGCTGCACTCCCGTCCCGCATGCCCTGTGTGGTGTATTGTGCAGCTGCAAACCCTGATGCCTGCCCTGCAGGGTCAGTTTGGTGCACCTCTCCATGTCCCTCCTGTCCTCTGTTATCCAAGTCCATGTCCCTACCCCATTTCCTTCCATGATCCAATGTACCATACTTGCAAACATTTTGAACTTGGTAAGAGGGAGATTTTGAAAAAAAACTGGGGTATTGATTTTCCCCTTTGAGTTACATTGAAAAAGAGGAGATTGTAGACAGGAGACAGATCAAATAAAGCCCATTTGAGCTTAAAAACATTGGACGTTTCCTGGCTGAATCGGGTCTGTTGGCATGTATGGTTGTACTACCATTGCCTCGTCCTTCTGCCCACAATGGTCTATTACATTGCCACAGCCTCTCTTGCAAGTCCTGTATTGTTGGTTTGTTGCCCCTGCCCCCCTTTCCACTGCCCTCCATAGTCTGTTGTGCTGCCACGGCCCTTCCTGCCTGCTCAGTGTGGTTAAATTGTTGCCTTTGCACCCTCCTACCTGCCTTCAATTTTCAGAGTCCGTGCCCCTGGCCTCTGCCTCTCAACAGTATCCTAATGAACCACTAGATTGCTAACATTCTATATTTATTACAAAAGCGTGGAACGCCTGACGTCATCTTGATGTAATCAAAACTGTAATACCTAGAGCATTTCCTTTAGAAATTACATATATGAGAGGGTCTTATTGGCATCAAAATTATGGTTAGTGCTCTAAAAGACTAAAATAAGGACATATTTTCTGAGTTTTCAAATAGCGAGAAAGCACTTTTAAATTATTTGTTACCTTTATGTTTTTTTATCCAGTTGACCACTTGATTAAATGTTGCACTTAGGGGAGAGGATGTGGTGTTACTTCCAGAACTACAGACTTTGCAACTGGGGAACCAGGTTGGAGTTTCTGCTTCAGCTCGACATTCTGTGATTCTGGTCAAATCACTTAGTCTCCCCATGTCTACAACCAAAATGAATTTGTTCTTGTGTGATGTAACCAATGCTCATGTAAAGCACTCCAATACCTGACAAGTCTGCACTATATAACACTGCAAAAACACAAAATAATAAGTGTTTTGCACACTTCTGTCAATGGGCTATATTTGGGCTACATCTGGGTGATTTTGGGCTACATTTGGGCTCTTTTGTCTCCGGTGGCCATCTTGGGAGATTTATTTGTTATGAAGTTTCCTAATTTCCTCATGTACTGCAGTCTCCTCAGTAGGAAATGCTTTCAGTTTTTTACTTTGATTCCATCATGAAGGTATTCAGATATGTCACACATTTGCCATAAATTCTGAATGTTAGCACTCTAGTTGCTCATTTGATCACTGTAGTAAAACTACTGTTCACCATGGAAGTCTGCTCCTGGTATTAAAAGTGAATGTCAGAATTTTTTAATGAAATAGAAGAGGATTTGAGAAGTCACTCAAAATGTGCCCTCATTTTCTTTCTTCAGCATTAATCATAATTTCTATGGCAAAATGAACCCCCTCATTGTGTTCCTTTTTAAATTAAGTGTTACCAGTTTATTCCAATCAAGATGGCTTCAGGTGTGCCATACTTTTGTCATAATGAAGACAGTAAGCGCTCTAGTTGTTTTTAAGAACACTCTGGGACATTCTGTCATTGGGCTATACTTGGGCTACATCTGGGTGATATTTGGGCTACATTTGGGCTCTTTTGTCTCTGGTGGCCATCTTGGCAGACTTATTTGTTATGAAGTTTCCTAATTTCCTCATTTATTGCAGTCTCCTCAGTAGGAAATACTTTCAGTTTTTTACTTTGATTCCAAAGGCATTCAGATGTGTCACACATTTGCCATAAATTCAGAATGTTAGCACTCTTTTTGCTCATCAGATCACTGTAGTAAAGCTACTGCTCACCAGGGAAAACTGCTGCTGGTATTGAAAGTGCATGTTTCAGTCTGCATGTCAGAATTTTTTAATGAAATAGAAGAGGATTTGAGAAGTCACTCAAAATGTGCCCTAATTTTTCTTTCTGCAGCACTAATCATACTTTTTATGGAAAAATGAACCCCCTCATTTTGTTCCTTTTTAAATTAAATGTTTTAAGAGGTACCACTTTAATCCAAGCAAGATGGCTTCAGGTGTGCCATACGTTTATCATAAGTAGGACTGTTAGCGCTCTAGTTGTTCTTTGGAACACTCTGGGAAGCTGCAGTAGAACACAAAGGAATCAACTGACAGTCTCTGCCCTTGTTGGATGTACATGTTTTACTGAGAATGTCAGACTTCATTCTCACATGACTGAGAAAGATAATATGAATTTACAGAAAATAAGCTCTCAGTTTAGCTTATAGATCACCTTCCAAACCTCTGTGGGAAAAGCATGAGAAAATATTTTTCTCTCAATCATGATATCCCAGCAGAAGGCTTTTTCACATGGTGAAATCACCTTAGAACATACCACAATTCCTAAAATGAGTATGGTACCATCAACAAATGATTTATAATGTAACTAAAGTCTTAAAACCTTCTATTAACTGCAATGCTTTTTAATGAGGTGCTATCATGTATATTGGTCCCAAGATGGCTGCCAACACTTCTTGGATGAAGTGCTGACAGCCAATCAGATCTCAGGATGAGATGTGTGGTTAGGCTCCGCCCACATATATATATGATTTTACTTTTGATTTTCTCAGGAACTACTGAACAGATTGACACCAGACCTGCAAAAGGCACATCCCTGACCTGAGGACTACCTCTCTGCCAAATTTCAAGTAATTCTATTCAGCCGTTCGGGCTGTACCTTGGACTAAAGGTCCCTATGGAAAATTGCATGGGGAAAACGCGTTTTGGGACCCCCCTTTTTTCTCAGCCCCCGCTTGACGAATCTCCCCGAGACTTTCAGGGTAGGAGCGGAGCGGAGCGCCCCACCTATTTTGAAAATTTTGCGAGGATTCGTCAACCGGCGCCAAAGTTATTCCAAATAGAATGTTGCAGATTTCCTATGGAAACACTGTCCTAACTATAACTATCTACTGGCGACCGCCAGTAGATAATATATATATATATATATATATATATTAAGTACAGTTGAACTATGGTACAACGCGATCTACTTATTTCCAGTATCCCCGTTTTTGGAACAATTATCTGACCACACCAGATGCATGCTATAGCAGTGTATAGCTTTGCACGGTAAAGTCATACTCTTAGTACAATTGCTGGTATAAAATGGCCATTGTTGTTTCATTTCTATTGAGCCATATACTTGCATAATTCCTATAATGTATTCGCCTAGTGGCTGAATCGTCGCAAAGGATCAACATTCGATTTTGAAATTTTCAGAGCTGCTCAATAATACATGTAGACCTTATGTAATTGCAGTCGCCAAGTGGCTATTATTAGCTGAGTCCTGCAAATCCAATGTTTGTAACAAAAAACCTTCTAAGTGATAAATGTATTCAACATACCAAAAAAATAAAAGTAGAATTAGTAATTTAGAATAGCGTCTCTTATCTTGGTTTCAGTGCAGACCCGGGCCCGGGGAAGAAAAGGGTAGGGAACCTGTGAAGTGACCATATTGTGTGGTGGGTAGGTCCCTTCCTTTCCTCCTGTGAAATATCAGATAAGAAAAAGTGAATCATTTACACCTACACCTTATACATAATATTTCACTGATAACAGATATAACATTTAAAATCAGGATTGTATTGAGGAGTGGAAAACCATACCTAGTACATGATAACATGAGAAAATGAAAATTCAGATAACACTCAATCATCATGAAGGTGTATTGCTAGCTCCTCGTCCATATTATGACCTCCAGGGAATCTAGTTTCCAAATCAAGTATCCATTTAGATTCTTTTTTCTTCAATATTAATTCCCTGTTGCCGCCTCTGCATCCCATAGTGATTTGTTCTATGGCAAAGAAGCAAAGAAGCGAGCTATTGGATTGATGGTGTTCCTGGAATTGTCTAGCAATGGGGTAGTGCAGGTCCCTGTTTGTAATGGCCCTATGATGTTCTAGGACCCTTTTTTTTACCATACATGTAGTACTACCCACGTACTTAAGTCTGCACGGACACTCTAAGACATAGATAACAAAGCTACTACTACATGTAATGGGTTATGCTCCTATTTGTGGTAGATCCTGATCTTTTGATTTCTTTAACTAAGTGGCTAAATTTACAAGCTCTACAATGTCCGCAAGGAAAGAACCCCTTGAGATTGTGCAAGTTGGCATTGCGTGGTTCTGTAATGTCTCCTTTAACAAGAATGTCTCTAAGACTCCTGCCTTTCCTGCCTTTCCTGTATGTGACCTATAATGACATCTGTCTTAAGGATATTCCAATCATCAACGAAGATTTTGCGTACTTTTTGAGAATGTTGGTTGAATGTCGTAATGACTCTGGTGTTACTCTCAATGGTTTCCTCTTTGCTAACAGTTGCCAAAGTTTTTGGCCTATTTACTTCCTCTATCTTGCGGATGGCCTGTTTCAGGACCCACTCTGGATACCTATGTGTTCTAAATCTGTTTAGCATGGTTTCTTGTTCCATATGATACGTTTCATCATTATTGCAATATCTTCTTGCCTTAAGTAGTTCTCCATAAGGGATACTCGACTTAAGAGCATCTGGGTGACCACTGAGGGCATGCTGTTTCCTGCAGTTTCTTTCTGATACAGGCTAGTAATGAACATGCCTTCTCTGATTTCAATTCTCACATCTAAAAACTCGATACAGCTCTTACTTAAGTTTTGGCTGAGGACTATGTTGTACTGGTTATTATTCAATTTCTCTATGAAATTGGTAGCTTCCACTTCACTACCTTTCCATACGATGAATAAATCGTCAATATATCTCAGCCAAACTACTACATTTTCAAAGTCTAGTTGAAGTAGTGCATTATTGCGTATCTCCTCTTCCCATTTGCCTAAGAAGAGATTCGCAAAGCTAGGTGCGAAGCACGTTCCCATTGCGGTGCCTCGCACCTGCCTGTAAAGGTCTCCATCAAACATAACGACGTTAAAGCCCTTCTAAACAGATTCCTCTGGGGGTGGGGCGATTCGAGTAGCCCTGGTGACCTGTATACAATCCACCTATTGTGGCAGAATCGCAGCAGCGAACGTGCGGGCGTATTATTGGGCATCTCAGCTCTTGATAATCAATGAATGGTGGTACAACCCACAAGCTGATCCGGCCTATGCGGTGGAAAAGCTCTTCTTGGCGGAATACCCACTGCTTGGTCTTTGATACAGTAATTCGTCCTTGGAGATCCTTCCCCCGGCCTGCCGTACGGTAATTCAGATCTGGAGACATGTGTCCCGGTCCATGGGCTAGTGGGGCATGCTAACAGGCACAACTCCCCTTTGGCAGGGCACGCACCTCCGGCCCTTCTCCACCCTGACCGCATTTCGCAGATGGGATACTATAGGAATATCTACACTAGGTGATGTGATGTGTGGGCCCATGCTTACATCCTTTCAGAGGCTGCAGGAGGAGTTTGACCTTCACAAATCCCAGTTCCATAAGTATTTACAGCTCCGCCATGCCCTGTCCCCTCTGATGAAGCACCTCAAGTCCTTACCTGAATTCCACCCATAAAATCCACCAAATTTGCCAAACTTTGACCACACACGCCAAGACCAACATACTTCGGACCAGGGCGGCATGGGAGGCAGACTTACCGGCCCTGACAGATGGATTGGACCGAGGCCCTTGTCAGCCCCAGGTATGCTGCTGTCTTCTCTAGGTACCAGTTGACTCAGTTCAAATACCTTCACAGAATATATTACACTTGCCTTCGCCTTTGGAAGATAGGAGTTATTCAGTCCCTTACATGTCTCTGCTGTAACTCTGAGGAAGGGTCGTTTTTTCATACGGTCTGGAGTTGCGGGGCACTACAACACTTTTGGTCGGGTGTGTTGTCCTGTCTGGGGTGGGTGTTGGGGTGGGACATCCCAGCGAACCCTCAACTGACACTTCTACACAGCACGTAAGACATCGGGGGGAACAGATGTAAGAGACACCTCCTGTTCCTAGGCCTCACCCTAGCCAAGCGTGACATCGTGCAGCATTGGAAGTCTTCCCCCCCCCCCCCCCAGGGGGTAGACCCTATTGAACGACTGGTCATTAATGACACCCCAATCTAATGTGCTAATTGGTTGTAGCTGTGGATCTATTCTTTTTATCGTGCATGTACTTATTGTTCCTTATGGGATGCGTGGTGCAGGGTTTGGGGGTGGGGGGGGGTGGGATGTTGGATCAAATATTTCACAGACCTCCTGGTGAGGCTCTTTCCATTATCTCGTGATCATGCATACTGTCATTTGCCTATATGCTGCATACTGGGTTTCGCCCACTTTATGTTATAAACTCAATAAAATGTGTTGTTAAAAAAAACATAAAGATGTTATTGGTCAAACATGTCATCATCATTTCTGCCAACATATTTGTATGTTCTAGATAGTTGATGTGTTTAGCCCTTAGGTAATGTTATGTTATTCTGAATTTATTAAGCGCACAGGCACCCAGAGGTTTCATGGCGCTGATAGTGAGGAAAGAATGAAAAACAATTAACCTATCCCTAAGCTTGCTTGAATAGCCAATAGCATGCATGCATCTATTCCCTGGACGTGATCAATAATGGTATAAAGTGAATGCACGTCCAGGGTGATAAGGGTGTACCCTTCTTTCTATGTGATCCCTTCTATTTAGTTCAAGAAATCTTTTGTATCTCTAACATGGGATGGTAATGATGTAACATATTCCCTTAAGAAGTGGTCAACATATTTTGAGATATTTTCACATACATTCCCTACTGATGACACAATAGGTCTACCCGCAGGGACCGTATGGTGTTTATGTATCTTTGGAAGAAGATACAGGATAGGCAGTTTGGGATAGTCTTTTTTCATGAAACAAAACTCACACCAGGTTATTATACCAGACTGTGCCACTCAGTAACTTTCTTCCAAGTGGCGGTAATACTTTCATTGTATACTGTTGTGTTACAAGGACAGTAAAATCTAACATCATCTAGTTGTCTATGAGCCTCATTAATGTACATTTGTCTGTTTCATAAAACAATGTTACCACCTTTATCTGAAGGACGAATGACAATGTTTATATCTTTTGATAGAGACATTATGATGTTTCTTTGTTTGCTTGATAAATTGTGACCTGTAATATTACTTGCAGTATATTGATGTTTCTGTTTCAAAACTTCTTTAGTCACGACATCATGAAACGTATCAATACAATCGTGCGGAAGATTTGGATAAAACACAGAACGTGATTTAAAAGCTGTACATGCAGCTCTGTCAGTCGTAAAAGTCCAATCAGAGATAGAAACTTCTTCACTGTTACCAGTTGAAGAGTGTTGCAAGTCATACATGACCTGAAGTGTATCAGCATCATCAATGGTGAGAACAGGTTGTGTAGATACCTCTAAAGATGGCCTGCTATTATCTGGTGGCCTATTATTCTTCAAAGTATGCCATTTTTTAAACGTTCTTTTTCTTATAAATTTAAAAATGTCAACACGTGTTTCTGCATAGTTAAATTGTTCAGTGGGGCAAAACGTTTATCCTAAACAGAGAGTTGGGAAAGTGACCATGATGTAAGATTTACAATAGTTTTATTTACCATTTCACTGTCCATCATTTCTGGCCCCTCTTGGAGCTGCCACGTTTGTTACCCACAAGCTCTGTATTTCTTTGTCCTGTGTTTTCGTTTTAGTCGCCTTTGTTTGCTGCGCCCCTGCCTCTTCATCGTCCCCGGCCTCTTCCACGTCCTCTCATAGGTGGTGTTGGTGTCGGGGTAGTTCTCCCTACTTGTCGTCCTTTCCTTAGCACCCGGAACGCGTCTAAAAAGGTGGCCGGTGTTGTTAACACTTCGAGTTCAGAGGAAGTGCTTGCTGTATGTACTGAGGCATCAGTATCAGAATCCCTTGTATTAGCCATACGATGGGGATCTTCTTTAGTGGTAGTAGATAGCTCTGGATCATCATGTGTTGTTCTTTGATTATATAAGTGATCGTACTTATGGTTATACATTAAAACTCGTCCATCCTCATAATCAATACAGTCACAATGCAACTTTCTTTGCTTTCGGATTTTAATATCTTCTTCATGTTTCATTAATCTTCCTTTCAGCTCATCTTTACATTTTTTGATGCTCTCTTGATCACTGCTTTATTTCAATTCATTCTCAATTTCAGCTATTTCCTTAATAATTCTCTCCCTATCTTCCCAAGCATATTTGATGAGTATGCATAGCATGTTTTTCGAACTTGTAGAAAAATATCCATATATTCCTGCTATATGTCTGCCCATTGAAATTAGGTGGGCAGACATTTAACCCATACTCTGTCCAAGAAGTTTGGCCATAGCAGGGATAGAGTAGTCTTCGCCGTCGACAAACAATAGTACGCCTGCTTTCAAAGCTATGTTGCGATGCTTTCTGCCAACATATGAATAGAGCCCAGAGGCTCATCCCTGCTGACAAATATTTGAGCCACTCCTTTCTATCTAGTTGTTTGTCTTAGAGCCTATGTCCGGCACATAATTCTCCCAACTCTAAATGTTAATTGGTAGACTTTGCTCTTTCTATACCTGTACAATGAGTTTCCCTATCCTGCTATATTAAAAATGTTTAAAACTCCTAAAATAATATTACATTTGTATAAGACAAATGTTAATTTGATTGATTATTCAATTTGCTGTAATATGTGCAAATAGATTGAAGGTTTGTTTTTTCTTTTTTAGTTTTAAATTCTTTTTCTGAAAAGTATATATCGACATTATTCGTGAAGACTAGAGGGTCTACCACAATCTTATGACAAAGATATATCAAAATATCAAATGGAAGTATCTGTTGATAAATGCCAAAATATCTAATATATTAAGCTATGAATTATGAGAACACATTCACTGGAGTGCAAAAAAATGACTGAAGGGATATACAATCTTGCTGACCATTCCAGAAATAAAATCTTTATATATCATCAATAGATTACAATAGATTATTATAATATGAGACATTTGTAGTCTTAGTTGAAGTAACTCGTTATATATGAAAACACAGCTATATAGACACAGAAAATAAACCTTATAATCCAAGAAGTTTATGAACTTCTTCAAAAGTATTTTAGCCACTTGCCAGTGTGCTAGACTAATTAAGAAACATAGCCACAAAGTGTTTGCTTTTGAAGCAAGAGATATAAGTGTAACATAGGTTCTGTCCAGTCTATGGTTAAAACACACAGGGGCCGATTCCGATCCTGGAAAAAATTTCCCCGTACGAATCGTATCCGGATTTTTTTCCGTACGAATCGTACAAGTACCGTACAAACTGGTAAGTACGATTCGCATAGGAAAAAGTCTATACGAATCGTATTGGGAAAATTCCCCCACACGTCCTCGGGTCGGAAAACGTTTCCGACACGTCCCCGGACGATTTTACGTACAAATGTGAAAACTCAAGTCCGAGCGCGCAAGTATGATCCGTACCGGGCGTCCGATGTTACAACTGCATGTAAAGAACACCGTACGGACTGAACTCCCATAGCAACCATGGAGACATGTGCCCGCATACGCGCCGAACACCCCCCAGCCCCCGTATGTACGCGCCGAACCCCCCCTGCCCCCGTATGTACGCGCCGAACCCCCAGCCCCCCAGTGTAAGTATGGACCGTACCCCCACCCGTGTATGTACGGACCGTAACCCCAGCCCCCATGTATGTACGGACCGTACCCCCAGCCCCCCTGTGTAGGTACAGACCGTACCCCCACCCGTGTATGTACGGACCGTACCCCCAGCCCCCGTGTAAGTACGGACCGTACCCCCACCCGTGTATGTATGGACCGTACCCCCAGCCCCCCCGTGTAAGTACGGACCGTACCCCCACCTGTGTATGTATGGACCGGACCCCCAGCCCCCCGTGTAAGTACGGACCGTACCCCCACCCGTGTATGTACGGGGGGGCTGGGGGTCCGGTCCGTACATACACGGGTGGGGGTACGGTCCGTACTTACACGGGGGGCTGGGGGTCCGGTCCGTACATACACAGGTGGGGGTACGGTCCGTACTTACACGGGGGGCTGGGGGTACGGTCCGTACATACACGGGTAGGGGTACGGTCCGTACTTACACGGGGGGCTGGGGGTACGGTCCGTACATACACGGGTGGGGTACGGTCCGTACTTACATGGGGGGCTGGGGGTACGGTCCGTACATACACGGGTGGGGGTACGGCGCGTACATCCGCAAGGTCTGGGGGGGGTTCCGCGCGTACCGGGCCCCCAATTCCGCTCGCATCGCGCCGTACTTTGCTTTTCCGGCACTTTTTGGGTGCCGTAAAAATATTGCCGTCCGGACTGGTGTCGGTTCGAATCATACTTCCTTGTTCGTGAAACGGAGCCTGACTGCGTCCCGACGTCACGTCGGCGCTTTCCCGGATCACATTTGTATGTATATTTTCGTCGGTCGGTGTTTTTTACGATTCGTACGGAAATGGTGTTTCCGTGCGAATCGTACTTCCATGTTTGTAATGTTTTTTTACCGGGTACGAGTCAGACGGAGAAAACCCTCCGACCGACGGTTCGTACCCGGTTTTTCCAGGATCGGAATCGGCACCACACTGTCCAACAAGAATTGAAATTTGGATTATTTGCAAAATTGATATCCTAGATTTGGTTAGTTCATTCTGTAAATAGACATTCTAAAAAAACATTCGAAAACACAAAAGCAATATTTTGTATGAAATATTAAGTTAATTTCTGAAACCCTACCTGTGAGAAATTGGGTTACTGGTTGACCGGGGTGTGAGCCCTGGTCAGGTAACAGCCCAATCCCTTGGGGGGTTAACCACAAAAAGTCACTAAATTAACTTGTGAATAACCCTAAGTACCTTGGCACACAAAACAGTCAGACTTAACTTAGAGGCAATGTGTAAAGTTTTTTACAGCACACACACAGTAGTAAAGTGAAAACAGAACACAAGAAACATCCCAGAAATCCAAACTGCATTTTAATAAATGATTTGACACAAAAATGACCACAAAACAATCAGTAGAACTGGAGTTGTGAATTTGGAATGCTTTTAGTAAAAACTAGCACCAACTTTGGAAATCTAGTCACGTGAGACCGGGTCAAAGTAAAAAAGTATGGGTCACCGCAATGGAGCGCGTTTCAGATACAGGCAGTCGATTGGGCCCGGACAGCGCTTACCTTCAGATGTACAAACGTTCCTGAGAAAAATGTTAGGCCCCTTTGTGCGAATACAGAGCACATTCTACTCAGTTGCAAGTGGGTCCGTGCTCATCTCTGCTCCCCCATCCTGCCAGCAAATGGCCCATTAAAGTACACATAATCCCTCTATTGTGTGACTGTCTGGGTAGAATTTACAAAGCCTAGCTGGCAGGTATACCCAATCATGTCACCCAGGCCAGGCTACAGGCAAAAAAGGGCTAGGGGCATCAGAAAAATTGCAGCTTTCAACAAGTGACATTTTTTAAATTGTAATAAAAAGCCTGACTTTACCATTGAATGAGGTTTTTCATTACAATTCCAAAGACACCAAACATGATATAGCAACCAGCACCCATTTGGAAATTACAGATGATTAAATGCAATAAGGAATCACCAATGTTATCCTATGGGAGGTGTAGGCCTCACAGTAGTGAATCTTTGCAGTATTTCACTACCAGGACATGTAAAACTTAAAGGTATATGTCCAATATTTCAATTGCAAGGCACGCTGCCCTTTGGGCTTCCTAGGACCTATCTTAGGGGTGACATATTGTCGTGTAGTTCCCAAAAATACTTAGGATCTGCGCGTTTAGACAACATAAACTAAAGGATTGTTATCCAGACTGACTCCAGACACCCCAAAAGGATATGTTAGCCTTTAGTCCAGCTATCTCACAGTGCCACCATAAGCCCCCTAACCTTACCAATGAGCTAATAGTTGCTGGCAACTATAGAACATGGCAACCCTTGATCCATTAAGGATGATTGAAACACTGCAGTACATTTCGCTCTGTCAGTCGTGCTCACTTAGTCTGAGAGAGACACAGAATAAATGATGGGGATGTTTTCTATCTGCATTTATTGAACCAGCGTGATTCTAGTTTAAAACATGTTTGCTGAGATAATCCTTAGACAGAAACAGATGTATAAGATTACAAGCACCAACAGAGTAAATAAAAGGTAGAACTCTACCATGGTGCTAAAACAGTGAATATATGCAGGTATATAGAAACATGAAGGTAATTAAGCATACTTCTACGATGCAAAGCCTACCAGAGTGTACCTCGCATGTATGTGGTTGTAAAGCCAAGAATCCCCTAAGAAAGAGCCAACCCATTACCTGATGGGAGAGAAAGAAGGACACTGTCTTGGTCTCGAGTTGGACACCCCCCCAATGGATGTCAGACCTCTGCATGTTGTAGCTTCTGCAGGCAAAGACCTCAGCGTCTAGTGTCAGTATAAAGCTTATCCTCTGCCTATCTAGTGTTGGTATGGTTCTTTTATACCATAAAGATAGCCTCAGGTTTCTTAAACAATCGATATGCTGAGTACGATTATGTAGAACAATACCTACAATTATGCCAAGCAGTTTTATCGCTCTAGGATGAAGATGACCATGAGTTTTGCACAGAAAATGTTCATCCTGCAATGAACGTCATTTGCAGGGACTTTTCTATTAATCCTCATGCATATTAAATTAGGCTAGTTTACGGTAAACTAATCAACATTTATTCAGCACATAACTGGGTAAAAGGTCAGTGACATAACCGTTATGCAGAGCAAGAGAGAGCAAATGTAGGTAAAAGGTTGTGTAGCTACTCAGGCCTAGATTGGGGTACATAACACTATATGTAATAAAAGGGAAGTGTAAGGCTTAGTAAGGGAGTTTTTCCTTTTAATGCCAAATCTACATTGCAGTTTAAAACTTCATTCAGGCTGCACTGGCAGGCCTGGGACATGTTTTAAGGTGCTACTAAAGTGGGTGGTACAATAAGTGCTGCAGGCATGGAAAACCCTTACTTAAAACATTTGAAAAACTCAAGCATTATCAGAGGCTGAACAATCTTTAACAAATCCAGACAGCTCCTCCCTGATAACATTACATTAGGTAAAACAGAATTGATTCATAAGGCTAAAAGTTTTGCAAAGATCTTGAAATCCACATTTACTAAGGTTATTGGCCTATGTTTTTTACAAAGCTTTAGCTCTTGACTGTCCTTGGTGATGTGATAGCCTTTTGAACAGTACCTTGAGCTGACTCAGAGCTTGTAAAGAATGTATGTATGCTTAATAGCTTAAGGCAGTATTTCCCAGACTATGGGTTGGACCCACTGGTGGGTTGCCATGTAATATCTGGTGAGTTACGAAATGGCAATACTTAAAGAAACATGTACATTTTGTATTTATCTTGTCACATTGCTGTGCATCAAAGACAGAGGTCATATATCAGACCCTAACTTCCAATAAACTGAACTGATTGCTTTAACATAGGGATTGGTTTTTGCTTTTCTTTCACTGACTGCAAAGTGAGAGGAGCTTTTCAAGTGAACTGTGTGACACTCTTGCTGGGGTGTATATTGAGTGTGAAAGCAATGGCTTTTAGATTCCTGAAAATGAACTGTATACTTATTTCAGAATACATCAGTAGATAGATGAACAAAAATGAAGCATTGTTGGGTAATTCTTAAGTGTGATTTTAATCCAATCAGTTGTGGGAAGGTGCAGCAGCCAGATTGGCTGACTCTGGAGCAGGGGACTCCCGGTTCGATCCCCGGTGGCAGCTCATCTCAGCATCATGTGACTCTGGGAAATAGTTCACTTAATCTCCCCACCAGCCGCCAGCACAATGAAACCTTAAGGCGTGATATTTTCGCGCTTCACAGATAGGAATTATAAATGAAACCTACTTTTCACAGATTATCATTTATGTGCTATGTCATTTTTATCAATAAAACTTTATGTCTTTGAAATGTTAGTGGTCATTTCAATGGAAAATGTGCTGCATTTAAATGCCAGTACTACTGCACAATGCAATATATCTGCAACAGTGTGCTCTTGAATTTTCCTCCAGCTACGTACATCCTAACCACTCGCCTGCTGAATACATTTGTTGCACTTTGTGAGAAGGTAAAACTTTTGAAAATCCTTGTGACTTCAGTGATGTAACATTGATGTCCCCACCTACACTCTGAAAATTGTGCTATCACCACTGATGGAATGGTACCACCACTCCCTAAAAATAAATCATTTTGAGAATTCCCAAGCAAGGTACCGAGTGAACCGTCCACTATTTTTTGCTGCTGTTTTGTTTTACTTATAAAGCCATTTCAACAGAGAATGTGCTCTCTATCTGTGATCATACACAGTCATCCACACTTGTGTTATGACTTTCCCACATTGACAAATATGGAGGTGACCTAACAGCCAGAGCTGCTGACTTTGGATCTGGGGAACCAGGTTTAAAGTCCCAGCATTGGCTCTGGGCAAATCACTAAATTTCCTGTGCTTAAAATTAAATTGATCTGACCTAATGTAATCTGGTGCTCAGAAAAGCTCTCCAATGTCCTTGGGCAGTATTCAATATATATAAAAGATATATAGTTCAAAATGCATCACGGGGGCCTTGTTTTAATACAATGGACATAAGGCCTTCCCTGATACTTTGCTACAGCAGGGATTTTTGCGAATTTAAAAAACTCACTGGCATCATCACCAAGATTTTCCAGAAGCCTTCTGAACAGATGCCAAAGACCTGCTCCCCACTCTAAAACGTGTTCCAACTCCAGTGCATTTCACCACTTTCATGGGATGATCAATATCTTGGCACAGTTAGATAAAGACATTTCAAAGGGCATGGTCAAGGGCATGACATTTACAAACATTTGCTGTTAGAGAGAAACACAGACAATTTTAACAAGTATGTTATTTTGGTAATCCGCAACATTTTTACAGCATAAAGAAATCAGCCACGTCACTCCCTTAGACCCTGGAAGAAACATTGCCATTTTACATCCACACGTTTCTTAAGTTGCTTTCTTTTCTACACATTGACTTTTGACACACAGTTGCTTGTGTGACAGTACAGAATTAGTTTCTATGAAACCATATTGTTTACATTTTCACTTCGTCGGCACACTATCACGACACCTTGAACAATCAGTACAAGGCTGAAACTTACATTGTGCAAATGTTGTTCTTTGTTATTCACAGGAGAATAAAAAAAGAATGGCCTGCCTGAGGCCTCAGTACAGAAGCTTGATGCTGTTCTTATATATACACATGCATTTCCGTATTCATATCAGAGGAGCACTCTGCTGTCACTGCAAGGCCGATGTTTGTTGGAGTTGCAGCCCAGTTAATTCCTGTTTTCCCTCTGTAAGAAGGGATGTCAAACTTGTGACCAAGACGGGGACCTTAACACATTCACACACTGGTAATTGGGAGTTGGATAATCAAGTAGGGGATTTTGGCAGGTCACCCAATTTAGGCAACGAGCTTCGGCTGCATATAGTAGGAGTACACTATACACACTACTTATTTGCCAGCAGCTATACACTGCTTCAGCACAATGGTGGAACTGTTTATCCTTTTCACTATTCTCATATTGATAATCACTCTCATCTTCTTCTTCCTATTAATCATTGCAGTGCATATATTTTACATACGAACGAATCACACCAACATATCCTGAGGGTGTGCACTGAATCAGTCTGGCACAATCCCAACATTTATGTTGTTCAACAAATGTACAGTTCCCACTGAAAAAGTAGAAGCCGCATGACAGATCACGCCTGATGTCCATTAAAGCTAGGTTGGTTGCTAGAGTTTGTTTTTGAAAAATTTGGTTGCGGTTCTAAAAAGTATGGGAAGCACGGGTTTAGGGAATAACATTTCTGAACACTGAAAATAGAACCCCACTATAACATTTTCAGGTGCTGGTGCTTTTTCTGTTGACTTGAGTGCTACTCTAATTATTATTGATCTGGGTGTGAACACTATTATTCAACTGGTCAATATATCACATGACTGGACTGTGGGAAAATACTGTTCGTCATTGAATGCAAATGAGTTTACCAATGCTGAGCCTTCGAATTAACCAATAATGTTGTTGTCTTGATCCGGCCAAACCACTTTACATTTAACAAAATCGACATAGGTGGACTCAATCACAGACAAAATCATATTTAAATTACGAAAAACATAACGTAATGACACTGACGTTGCTGCTCTAAATGTTTACAGAAGTGGGAACTCCACAATATGAACTGATGGATGTTATTCCTGACTAAATTCAATGAAGATAAAATTACTCATTCTGTCAAAATCTGATTGCCAGCTTAATACAGTGTCACTATCTCAATCCAAACAAATCAATTGATTAGAGTAACATGAGCTATCTTAAACATGCTGAATGTTAAGCTTTTTGATTATTCTCCATTAAAATCGACATTTTAATGAAACATGAAATCTGCTGTCAGCATCCTATCGAATCCAGCGTTACAAAAATATTAATTGAAAAAACATACTCAGTGAAAAAAACGTAAAAAAAATATTCATTGATATAAACAAGCACAATGGGGACCATATTGCTTCATCTGGTGCATAAAAGATCAATGTAGACATAACATGACTGGATGTGAGCATTTCAAAATGTATGCATTATGTGAAATACAATGTCCATAAACCTGCACGATCCGGCGATTTCATCCATGGCTAAGAACATTCTTGTCTAGTTAAAAATGTGAGTGCTGCCCATAAAAACAAACGTGGAAAAGTGAAACTGCAGAATTGCTGAGGGTGTAAGTATGTAGTTAAGTTACAGAAAACAGGCCAGTTCCAACTTCTCATTTAGCCCTTTGGGCATCATTGTGACCAAGAACCGAATCCAAAAAGATTTCACGCTGGATTAAGAAGTTAGACATGTCTCTGTCACTCCTGCTTCCAACCACTTCCAGTATAGTGAATCTCAGTTGAGCAGTTGTATGATGCTTGTCAACCCAGTGACATGCTAGAGAGGAACTCTTTGTGAAAGTTCTAATCCTGCTCTTGTGTTCTGTAATCCTTGTGCATAATGTTCTCTCAGTCTTGCCCACATAATACAAGCCACAAGGGCATTTAATGGCATAGATTACATTCTGCTCATTACAGTTGGCTGTGTAGTGTAAATAAACTGGCTTTCCTGTCCAAGGATGAGAAATGAGTGCGCCAACTAAAACATTATTACAGTGTGAGCAGTTATAACATTTCTGCATACCCTTGTGTTTTTTTTTGTATCAGAATGACTTTTCATCAGAATCTCCTTTAAATTACAAGACCTCTTGTATGCAAAAATTGGAGGATCACGGAACATATTCTTCATGTCAGGTTCCAACTGCAAGAGCTCCCAATGATTGAGAATCACTCTTTTAATAGCTGGTGACTTCGTAGAAAACGTAGACACAAAAACCTCTCTTTTCTCTGTACTTTTTTCTTTGTTCTTTAAGAGGTCAGATCTGGGTATCTCCTGCGCCCGATGCTCAGCACTTTCAATTACCTCCTTAGGGTAACCACGTTCCAAAAAATCTTTTTTGTACTGTGACAAAGTGTCAGTGAACACGGTGTTGTCTGACGTTATCCTTTTAAGTCGAAGAAACTGGGAGAATGGTAAATGTCTCTTTAGAGCTGTGGGATGGTAGCTGTTATATAGTAGTGCATTGTTGAGGTCAGTAGGTTTTTTGAAGACCGAGGTAGTGATTGATGTGCCATCCAATGCAATCTGCACGTCCAGATAAGAGATGCTCTGACACGATGGCATCAGGGCATTCTGTGATCAACCGGGAGAAGTTTTTTGCTGGTTGTTTTAGATCATGTGTAGAGTCTGGAAGGTGGGAGCAAAGAATGTTCATATGGATCTGAGGGACACAGTTCTGGAGTGTATGAGTCCTGAGGTGGTGAAGTGTACGCTGTGGTGGTTGGTCCAGGTGAGTTGTGTGGTGTGGTTGTACTTGCCTCTGTCACTGGAGGTGAATATGGGGTCTAGTGTGTCAAGATAGCCACTCACCTGAAATCTAGGTGGCTCTACTTGGGCGAGGACTGTTGCCAAATACCTCTGAAAGGACACAAAGAATGATGATTTTATTAAACATCAAACTGCTACTATCTCCCAGGGAGAAGGAGGACATGGGTTGAGAGAAAAACAAGCGAAACAAAACAAGGCTGCCAACTGCTTCTGGATAGGAACTGGAATTTTTAGGGAACTTGAACTGGCTGTTAGTGGGGTTCACAATTGTTCAATTACTTGCTTCTTAATTGTCACCAAATATGTTATAGTACCTTTTGAGAAGGTTTGCTGAATAAAAGAAACATACTTATACACCATGTGTTTCTCCTTTTGTGTGCTGTTGTACAAAATATATGCAAGCAACTGAGAGTCAAACAATTATCTTAACTTCAATGAATAAACAAAGGCATACATGAGTTTTGCTAGAAGCTGCTATTAGCTGGGTAGAAATCTGTGAGCAATGTTCAGTTAAATAGAGATCTGTGAGTAAATAAATAATAATAATAAGACGTTATGTACTTTCAATTCATACATGTTACACTATTATAATAAAGGGAAGAAACATTATACCATTCAATAATAGAATGGCGTTCATCACAACATGAAGTTATAATATATTTCCCAAAAGATTTATCTCTGTAGAGTCTCTTAGTCTATTTTCTTGATGTCAAAACGGTTCATTAAATGTCACAGAATTGTCACAAAATGAAAGTTTTCAAATATTTCGAAGCGCTTTGTCTCAGAAGCTTTTCTAATTTCCAAGGAAGTTCTAACAAAGTAATAGTTTGCCAACAACTTGATTCAACTAAATAATGCCTCATCAAAATACAATGGTTCGCCTTTACAGTAAACGCTGTCCTCTTTTTCTTTTCTGCAGGTCTCTGGCCAATGAGGGCAGCTGGTAAGAAGCTGGGCCCCCGGAAAGAGGCACTCCGCTTCAGAGAGATGCCGCCGACAGCCGAAGGTCACAGGAAGCGCATCTGAAGTCAGAAAATTAGGGAAGGGAGCAAGACCAATCAGGATCTCAGGACCGGGACTTAAGGTAAGTGGAATCTCTTCCGGAAACAAAGCTAAGTGATGTTCAGTTGTATGCTTGAGCTTTAAATAGATTGAGGGCACATCTGCTGGAGACTAATTTGCTTACACATGTTAAACCACCAGCAGGTGCTTGATGGCTGCAGTAACTTGTGCAGGAGACACCTGATTAGAATACACATGCTAGAGGGAGTGTGTGTATAACGGTTAAATCTTCATTTAAATCCACATGGCAGTCTTTGTGGAGGATTGCTTTTCTAAGCCATGTGTATCTTCATTTAAATCCACATGGCAGTCCTTGTGAATGATTGCTTTTCTAAGTCATGTGCAGCAAGGCTTTCCAACTGACGATTTACAAACACAATAGTTCTTGATAATTATACCTGTTCATAAATGTCTTCAGATTTCAATATCAAATATTGTCAAAAACATGCTATGTTACTGCAACCAACTCTGCATGACTGCACAGACGAGAATTGTGTGAACTAACAATCATAAATTGGTGTGGAGTTCATGACATAGTGTTTGTCCTGCGATGTGGGTGGGGTTTGTGACAAGCTGCTTGAGGCTGATGTTTCTCATGTTCTCCAGGAGGTCTGTGGTGTTGGTATGGCTGGGGTCGTCACAGTGACAGTTGAGATCTAGAAGATATAGTGCTCGCAGTGATTGCGAGTGGGGCAATGAGTTCTGGGATGGTGTTGCAGAGGGTGGGGCGTGGTCCTGGGAGTCTATAGGCGAGGGTGCCTCTGATTATGCTTTTTCTGTCTGTGTGGAGTTGGAAGTTGAAGTGTTGCATTAACAGTGTTGGGTCGTCAGGGGCTGTCATGCAGCGGATGGTGTCCCGGATGGTTACGCTGTAGATGATGGATCAGTCAGAGGTGTAATAGTGCAAGTAGAAAACATACAGAGTAAAATTTAAAAAACAAAAGGACTGAATATAAAGTAAGTAAAGATTTCCGGTCAGCAGTATGAGTGTGA
Organism: Triturus cristatus; assembly: GCF_964204655.1. NCBI lineage: Eukaryota > Metazoa > Chordata > Amphibia > Caudata > Salamandridae > Triturus > Triturus cristatus. The sequence goes on along the minus strand of NC_140590.1, from coordinate 904,740,060 downwards.
GAAGAAATAGAAAACTGTATTTCCAACAGAAAAGATGGCTATTATTAAGTTAATAATTTAACATAAGAGAGAATATTCCCACAAGGAGCTTTTCAGAAGGCCAGTGTACGAAATTGGGTTTTTGATTGCTAAGGATGTGAGTTCTGCACAATTATGACATCCCCAATTGTTATTTTCTTGGGAATCAAGTAAACCATTGTAGCCCTTGATTCTGTCAGGGTAAGAAAGTAGAGCAGTCCTATGCCTACTCAGGGTACGTGGTGTGGACTAGCAATCCAAAGTCTCAATAAATTATTCACCAGTCAGTGCTTTTTCTCTTTATTAGTAAAAGTAATTTTATTACACACACACACTAATAAAACTGTGCATTAAGTTGCAAATATAATATCAGGTACATGGAAATACCTTTTGTGACATACTTATGTCATTTTACACTCCTAGTGGGTCCTGAACTCCATAATTACAATACCCTTCCATATATACCAGATGCAACATCACAATAAAGAATGTCATATTTATTACAAAGGCCTATTGGGGGTCACCACATTAATGTACATATAACCAGATGTTATATCAGAATATGGCCATTAGAACCAATAGGAACAATAATCATGATCAAATGCATTCAATATTATTAGACACATTTGAATGTTCCTTAATCTTTGCAAATGAAGTAATTAAAATAAAGGATTCATTTTCAAAACAACCACAAACATAAGTCAAACTCTTTCTTTTCTGGCAGCTATAGTACCCACCACCCGGGGTCCTACCCTCTAGAGTCAAGGATCAAAAGCTCTAGCTTCAGGAGTACTTTAAAAACTGTTAAACTCTCTATGTTTTTCATAGGCCTGAAGATTTAGAACATGTTTTTCAAACATTTCTGGGGTGGGGCTGTTGTATCCTGTGCAGTACCACCATCGCAAATAAATTGGTTGTTTCCTTGTCCATCTTTACGACATCATAAGAAATAAAACTATGAAAATAGACCCCTTGCTGGGTGTTATGTGGTACTCCCAGACAGATTTCTAAATATTTTATTAGCACCTTCATCCCCATAAATTTACAGTGGGTTTGCATGTTTTCTTTTGTTTCTTCTTGTTAACTTGACCGCCTTGGTCCTATCTGCTGCCCCCACATCCTCCCGCAATGTTGGGGGCTGTGGGGAGAGCCTCAAAGCTGGCTCTCCACACGCAGTTCCTATACTGTGAAGGAGCCAGCAGCATCTGTTCTGCACCTGCCAATGACAGGAGCACTCTTCTTCTCCCATGGTCGAAGAAGCCTGAGATGAGGGACATGCCTGCCCACCCCGGACATGTGCATGGGGGCACCAATGTACATTTTCAACTGCTTCCTGCCAGGGGGGATAGGGCCTCTGAGGCAGGAAGAAGCAAATATCTGTGCCACCCTCTGGAGATGGGGGCACTCTGGGGCACAACATGAGTATAGGAAGAGGGCCTCATGCAAACCCCTATCCCCAAGTAAACTTAAAAACAGGATTGCGCTGATTCACCGGACCCTGAACCACCCTGCGGATTTTTCATGAAACATTGGAGGAGAATCACACACCCTCTATTTCTTTGTTTAAAAGGGCAGCCGTTTTAGGATGCATACCTCAGGCCCTGGGTGGCCAAATTCCTTCATCCTGGGCTTGTTGTATTTTTCTCCTGGAGAAGTCTTTTCAATAGGCCTCCTTGCTGCTAAAAGGGGCACACTCTAGGGGGAGCTGAATCTACTGGTTCCTTTCATCAGCTTCTCCTCGAACTGGCTTCTAGCTCTCCTTCCTGCTGGTGGAGACCTCTTGAACAGTTCCTCCACAACTACCCAGCAGAGCACCCTCTTGCATCCCAGAGCCTCTTAGCTGCCTTGCAAATGCCCTGGGGTGGCATTCAAGGTGTTCCCCCCACTGTTTATCAGGGGACATAAGGAGGCTAGCACCACTGGCCCTGTAGAGATCTACTGGAGTCAACGTCCTTAGTCCATCTTAGCAGGGCATCAGGTTTCTTCAATTTGCAGCTGATCATCCTTCTGAAGTCATCACTTTCCATGTCCCAGGGTCTTCTCAACTGTCTATCGCTTGCCCAGGAGTTTTTAAGCAAGGTGGAAAAAGTTCTAGATTCCAGGCATCCTTGGCCAATCCTAGAATGTCACATCATCCCTCTATCCCTGTCCCAACCCTCTTGCACAACAATCTGGGACAATCCAGCATGATGCTGTCAAGTTTTCTAGGAAAAACTTTCTCTGAGGGCATCAACCTCTTCTCTAGCTGACATCATTGCCAGATCTCTTCCCACCAAAACATCAAAGGCAAGCACCTCCTGTGTTAGATCTAGAAGTCTGATCTTTCTGTTTTGTAAAGTGGGCCTGGTGCTGTGTGACAAGCTAATTATCAGATGTTCCCCACATGCTTTTTTCCTTCCCAGTAACTGGGTCAATTGCTGATAATTGCTTTTTTTGTGTGGGGAGGCATTTGTTCTCTCTGTTGAAGAGCAGAATAATGTACTTGGTTGCGGTACATGGGCCTGGAATCTGATTTTGAGCTGAGACAGATAAATATGACAATTCCCTATGTCCCCTAACATGGAGATTTATTTTGTTGGAAACTCAAAAATCAAATGGTGGACGCATGTTTCACACCTTCCTGAACTATGTAGGCCTAACTGAAATGAAACTGCACTTTAGGGCACATTTCATATGTGTTTAATACTGTGAATTCACAGTAAACCCTACTGAGCTATCTATGGATGCCTACTAATATTATAAGGCCTATCACAAGTAAGCAACAATCCTTGTCCCTTCAGCGCCATACCACTTGTGCGTAATTACCGGGTTGCACACAATGATAGTCTTGCATGCCCAGCCCACACATGTTCACTTGTAGCCAGCCAAGTGTCTCTTACCTGAGCTCCGCAGTAGCAGCCTTATCTTTAAAAGTAGACACTAGCAGTAAGCATGCTCAGTCCAATTAATGTGAATCAGGTAGTGAGACTCACTCACAGTAAAGGTCTAAACACCAGGTAGTCATAAGTGAAAAAACCCAATGAACTAAAAGCAGCTAATATGAAAAGAAATTAGATGCAATAGTACCTCACGAGAAAATATTAATTATATCAAAATAGGGTCTAATGATTCTCCCACTCACAGCTAACAAATATTTAAAGCAAATCCACATGCAGTCAAGGGATACATAAATATGTTTTTCTAAAGTGTTTTCCTTCATTCCTGAGAGAAATCACAGACCTCGATGTGCAAAATAGTAGCCACGTCTCACCTCCCACCACCACATGCACTCGGATATCGGCAGAGTCCAAGATGGCTTGGTCCCTCGGCCCCTGCTCCAACTGCTCTTGGCCCTTACCCCTGGTTCGCCTGGAATACATTAAGTCCAGGGCGACTGAGGGCCCCTCCACCAATATGGCCACAGAGGCCACAGAGACTTTTCCCTGTATCCTCATTAATGCCAGATCTCTGGTAAAACACAGCATGGAATGTTCTCAGTTGCTGCTGGAGTTAGACATTAAAATTGCATTTATCACTGAGACTTGGACTGACGAGGCATCCGGACCAGATCTAGTTCAAGCAACCCCCCCGGGTTACTATTGTGAGGTTCTTCATAGAGCCAACAAGAGGGGGGGTGGCATTGCCATTTTATATCATAGTTCAATACAGGGTACTTTTAAAGCACAATCACTGCCAGCGTGCGAAGCGCTTGCCTTCAACTTGAGGCTTACGAGTCATTTCTCCTTTAAAGGCACCCTCATTTATAGACCCCCGGGCACTAAATCACCGTTTTTCTCTTCCTTGGGTACCCTTTTTGAGGAGGCATTGTTAGAGAATTCGTATACCATATTAGGGGATTTTAATTTTTATCTTGAACGACCTGAGGATCCAGATACATCTCGACTCCTTAATATTATGGAAACCGCGGAGCTGATGCAACATGTAACGGGTCCTTCCCATCAGGCGGGTCACACACTCGATGGGATCTTTTCCAATATATCGGAATTAGCATTCACAGCTCTGTTACCGCTGGTCTGGTCAGACCACGCGGGAGTTAGGTTTAATATTTCACCCACTCCCCACCTATCCAAGGGGCATCCCAAACAGTGGACAAAGTAGTCAGAGCCTGGAACAGGGTAGAAGCGGAGACCTTATCTAGGGTACTCTCCACCTCACTCACTCCCATTCCCAGGAATTCGGAGGAGGCGGCTCTGTCCTACACAAACTGGCTTACCCAGGCCTGCGTAAAGCTGGCGCCACCCAAACTAGAGGTTTTTAATAGAACTACGCCCTCAGCCCCATGGTACACTACCGAATTGAAATCTCAAAAATGTGTATGCAAGAGATCAGAACGCAATTGGAGGAAGTCATATATGGAAGGAGAAAAACAGGAAAAACTTGGCCAAATACAAACGTATGCTAAGGGAAGCCAAACAAAAGCACTTTGCCGCCCAGTTTACAGCAGCAAAAAATCCTACGAAAGAGATTTTCGCACTATTAATAAAATGTCTCTAGTAGAACCAGCCTCAGTTCCGGCCAGCACTGAGCTATGTGAAAAGCTAGCTCTGTTCTTTCAGAACAAAGTGAATACTATCTTCACCAGTCTCAGTGGCCCGATTCAGAGGAACCAGGAGGGCGGGACTATGCCCAGTGAATCTCTGCCACCAATTGCCCTTAAGGAGTTTAGACATCTCACCTTTCAGGACACCTTGGAGTTGATAGTTAAAGTCAAATCCGGATCCCCTTTTGACCCCTGCCCGCTTACAATCATCAAACTGGCACCAGTACCGATTGCCAATCATCTTACAGCAATTTTCAACGGTATGTTTGATGAAGGGGTATTTCCAGGAGTCTGGAAAAAGGCGTCTATCCTCCCCTTGCTGAAAAAACCTGGTTTGGACCCTTCCGATCCTAATAATTTCCGACCCATTTCGCGTCTCCCATTTCCAGCTAAACTAGTTGAAAGGGCGCTAAACCATCAACTCACAACCTTTGTGAGGAACACTTCACTTCTGGATCCTTCGCAGCACGGATTTCGGGAGGGACATAGCACCAAATCCGCGTTGATCGCGGCTACGGATCAGATCAGGTTCACGGTGGATCGGGGTGGAAAAGCAGCTTTGATCCTTTTGGACCTATCCGCTGCATTTGACACGGTCCATCATGGCCTGTTAATGGATCAACTCAGGAAAAGTGGAATTCAGCATAAGGCATGGGAGCTATTATACTCCTTTCTTTCCGATCGGAGCTAAATAGTTTCTTTGGAAAACTCTGCTTCTCAACCTTTTTCACTGCCCTGTGGGGTCCCACAGGGATCCTCGCTGAGTCCTACATTGTTCAATATTTATGTTTCCTCCCTAGGGCCCATTATCAGAAACCACGGCTTTAGCGTAACCTCCTATGCGGATGATACGCAAATTGTTGTGTCTCTTTTACCCGGCCATGAACCTGGGGTGGACCTGAATTTTCAGTCCTGTATGTCAGAAGTGGCTCGATGGATGGCAAACAATTGCCTCAGGTTAAGTTCTAACAAAACCGAGGTGATGCTATTTGGGAATAACCCTAATTTTTGGACCCCAGCATGGTGGCCGCAGATACTGGGGGCACTTCCCACTCCGGTAAATCAAGTTAGGAACCTTGGAATGGTATTGGATGCCAAACTATCCATGACATTACAGGTAAAGACGGTAGCCTCCAAAACTAGTTACATTCTCAGAATGTTGAGGAAGATTTTGTTCCTTCTTCCTCAGGAGCATCGACAGACTGTTGTAGTGGCCCTGATAACATCAAGATTAGATTACTGCAACAGTCTATACCTCAACATTCAGGAAGGGCTGCTGCACAGACTACAGCTACTGCAGAGTGCCGCAGCCAGACTCCTAACTGGCCTCCCTAAATCTGCTCATATATCTAAGGCCATTCGAGACCTACACTGGCTTCCTATTAAGTGTAGGGTCCAATTTAAGTCACTTTGGGGCATATTATCAAGCCAGGCGATACAATTATCGCCGCTTTAGCGGCAGAAAACTACCGCTAAAACGGCGATAATGGGCTTGATAATATGCTCTATGGAATTCCAATTGAAGCCCATGTTAGATGTCCTTCACATCTAACATGGGTTTCAATTGGAATTCCATAGAGCATATTATCAAGCCCATTATCGCCGTTTTAGCGGCAGTTTCCTGCCGCTAAAGCGGCGATAATTTTATCGCCTGGCTTGATAATATGCCCCTAAGTTTGGTCTTTAAGGCCCTACATGGAGAAGGCTCAGACTTCCTGATTAATAGGTTTAGAAGGTAAAACCCTGCCCGACACCTCCGATCGTCTGATGCTAATCTGATCGAGGTCCCCCTAACAAAGAAAGTCAACTGGGGCGGCCGTAGTTTCTCATACGGTGCGGCAAGGTTGTGGAACGGTCTGCCTTCTCACATGCGTTGCATGGAAAATTTCTTTCAATTTAGGAAAGCACTGAAGACTTGGCTGTTTGTCAAATAATTCTGGAGCTAGGTTTATGGAGTAATGGACAGCGCCAGGACACCTCTTGTGGTAATCGCGCGCTATACAAATTACGTAAAAAAAAAGAGTGTCAAAGACAATTAAGACTCTCTAGACAAGTCCAGCAACAGAGCTTTACTCACCGGTCCATGCTAAAGCCAGGCACAATGTTTTCTCTTGAAAAGATCTGTCAATAAAACAAAAACAGAGAAAGTTGCCCCAGTCATCGGAGAGTAAGATCAGGATGCTGCCACCTCACTCTGCGTACAGGCCACCGTCCCTTCTCAAATTTGTAATTTCTATATATTTAACCAGATGCCTTGTGTTGGGTCAGCCAGTGCGACAATCATTTGTGGCACCCACCATGACCTCCTCCTCATATTCCTTGACTACCACTGGGCTAAAGGGCCCCTTATCTCTTCATAGCTCCTGTTAGAAATGGGAATCTTTAGTTGGCAGAGGTATGCACCTTTGTACATGCAGGGATCCTTGCTTCAAGTCAGGGTAAGGGAGTTACAAACTTTTGATAACCCCTGCTCACCCCCTTGGTATTGTCACAAGCAGACAGGTTATACCAAAGGCAATGTGTAAAGTATTTGTCCTCAAAACACATAGTAACACAGTGAAAACACCACAAATGAACACCAAACCAGTTTAGAAAAATAAAATGTCTTTATCTAAACTTACCAAGACAACTAATCTAATATACATGTATCAAATAATGACTTTAGAACTGTTACTTCAAAAATGGCACTGGTAGAAACAAATAGCTCAACCTGGGGCTATGACGATTTTGTGACATCAGGCACAGAGTTCCAAGGCCCCTCACGCAATGGTACCTTGGAAACTAAGTCAACAGACAATGCACTGCTTCGTGGAGGTGAGGCATTGGTGCTGAGGTTGAGGCCAGTTCCCTGGTTGCCACTGGGGAAGCAAGGTGTCGGGTCTATGAGGAGGCAAGGCATCAAGTCCAGGACAGGTGAAGTTAGGCGGCATTGGTGTTGAGGTGTCAGTTCTGGTGAAGCGATGCAATGTGAAGTTGAAGAGTTTGTGAAGTCTCCCTCGTTGGTTATCGTCTCTGCAAGAACAGGATGAAGACGCTTGTGGTGATGGCATCGGTGCAAGCTCAGGCATCAGGAAAGCTGATAACTGCAGCCATCGGCCGGCATTGAAGGACGTCGGAGCAGTGGTGCAGCCGGGGCAATGCGTTGAGCAGTTCACGAGCAGTGCCCCCGGCTTTGATGCATGTCGGGGTGTCAGTGGCAGCATTGCTGATGGCGTCAGAGTTGTTTTTGTTTTGCTGCACCAACCACTCAATTTTCAATGCCCAGGAACAGGAATTGGTGCCCTTTTGAATGCAGAAGTCTAGGTGCTGGTCAGTGGGTTGCAGGTCAAGTCTTTGTGTCCCTGATACTTCAGAACAGGAGGCCAGCACACACAAGTCCTTGGAGATTCTTCTTCAAGGAGGTTCATAGCAAAGTTCCAGTCTCTGTCCTCTCCTTGGCAGAAGCAGCAACTGCAGGCCAATCTAACAAAGTAAACACAAAAAAGGGGCAGTACTCCTTACAACTCTCCAGCTCTTCTCCTTGGCAGAGGTTCCTCTTGAGTCCAGAAGGGATTTAATTCTCTGGGGTTTAAGGTCCAATATTTATACCCCATTTTCTTGTTGTGGCAAAGGCCTCTGGGCCCAGCCTAAACCAGTTATGTTCTCTCTGGTGCAGCATTACTACAGGAGGTGGAGGCAGCATTGTGCAGTGGAGACACTGCCTATTGAGATGCTAGTGAAACTATTTCCACCACTCTAAATTCAGCCAACATCTAGTCAGTCCAGCTATAAGTCACCCAGGAAAGGCAGGTCGCACGTCAACCCCCCCAGTGGCTTTCCACGGTGAATGCACATTCCCAGCTCCTGTCACTCCAAAACCAGACAGTCAATACATAAAACAGCAGAGGCACACAGACTGGTTAAACAAGAAAATGCCTACTTTCTAAAAGTGGCATTTTCAAACACACAATTTAAAAACCATCTTTCCTAAAAAGATGTGTTATTAAACTCTGAGTTCAGAAAGCCAAAACTCAATTTCTCTCTCTTGTCCCAATGGAAGGCTATACTTGTAAGATGTGACAAAGCAACTCCCATGTTAACCTATGGTACAGATAGCCTTTCAATAGTGAAAAACGAAATTAGCAGTATTTCACTATCAGGCCATGTAAAACACAACAGCACAAGTCCTGCCCTTTACATACACTGCACCCTGCCCATGGTGGTACCTTGGGCCTACCTGAGGAGTGCCTTACATTTAAGAAAAGGGAAGGTTGAGGTTGACATGACAGAAGACTTGCTGCATGACAGCACAGCTGGTCACTGTTTAGAACAATAAGATTTAATGCGTGTAGTAACTAAAGCTGAGATTGTTCCCATCAACCCTGCAAAAGAGTAGTATGTGGACTGTTTAGATGTTTAGATGTACACAGTTGATTGTGGTGGGCATGCATAGTCTCAGAGAGAGGAGATAAGAACACCTAGTAAATTCCTATTGCCAGGGAGGAATTTACAAATGAGGAGAAAGTGAAGAGGATAACTATTCCCCCCAAAAAATATTTATTAAAATAATTCAGGCAGGAGGATTTCCTGCTATGATCGTGCTGCGAGATGGCGTCTGTTTTCAAGTTTGCATTTAACTAAGAGAATAAAGACATTGTTCCAACTCACCTGACTGAGCCAAGGACTTCCAATAACATCAGGAGTGCCCGTGTTTGAAAGAAAAATACCATCAAGGTAAAAATATCTGAGGACTTCCATAAGAACTGTGAGTAACCAACACGGTGCACTATGGGACTTGAAGTAGGCATTGCAGTCACGTGACCTATCTTTGAAAAAGCGCGCCCCAGCACACCTGCGAGTTATCCAATTCCATCTGTGAGCAAGGCAGAGAGCCGAAACGTTAGAAAATGGAATGTGGTGCTGCTGTTCTTGCAAAATAAACGTCATCTGCAGTATTGGGCCTCATTTTTGTGCTACAGTGGTGGAAGGATGGGCTGCTCCGTGCCCATTGCGTGAGGCCGCTCTGTAGGGTCTTGGGCTCCTCAACGGGGGATTTTGTGTGTAAAAATAATATATATATATATATATATATATATATATATACATTACCTACTGGCGGTCGCCAGTAGGTAGTTATAGTTAGGACCACGTTTCCATAGGAAAACCTCAACATTCTATTTTGAATAACTTTGCGCCGGTCGACGAATCCTCGCGAATTTCTCAAAATAGGTGGGGCGCTACGCTCCGCTCCTACCCTGAAAGTCTCGGGGGGATCCGTCAAGCGGGGGCTGAGATAAAAGGGGGGTCCCAAAACGCGTTTTTCCCATGCATTTTTCCATAGGACCTTTAGAACGAGCTACAGCCCGAACGGCTGAACAGAATTACTCAAAATTTGGCAGAGAGGTAGTCCCTAGGTCAAGGAAGTGCCTTTTGTAGGTTTGGTGTAAATCTGTTCAGTAGATTCTGAGAAAATAGCCTTTAAATCAATATATATATCTGAGCCCGCTTACGGTACGCTTACCGTACGCTTACGGTAAGCGTACGGTGGCGTGCGCGAGCGCGATTCTGATTGGCTCTTAGATCTTAGTAAACATTCGAATCGGCCGAAACCAGGAAGCGGCGGCCGCCATTTTGTGTATTTCACTCTGAAAAAAAAGAGTGAAAACAAGGAAAGGGGGCAATGAGGAGAGTTACAGACCCCCTAACATTTGTAAGGGGGTCAAAGAAGGACAGAAAAGTACAAAAAAAACATTTATTGATTTTAAAAAAAATCACGGGGTACGCGTACGGTAAGCTTACGGTAAGCGTACGGTAGAAAAAAAAAAAAAAAAAAAATGAAAATCAGATTTAAGTGTTTAGATATTAGGGGGCTCTAAAAAGAGCCGTTGTGTTTATGAAATGATTTTTTAGTGGTACCTACAAGTAAGTACCGATGCAGAGTCTAAGGTTCAAGAGGAAGACTCTGTTCCCTTCATCATTGAAGTGCACACCATCTCCTCTATAAATGTCTTGCATGTCATAACGCAAGTTGTTGTGGTAAATGGCACCCATACCATAGTCACGGAGGAAAGCAGAAACAGATTTGTTGACGTGCTTTCTTGCTTTGTCATCGCACCGCGTGCCCACCGTGCGTGCACGGCACTAACTGCGTAAAGTGGGCGCGCGGTGCGCGAAGCGCACCGCGTGCTCACTGTGCGCGCACGGTGCGCGAAGCGCACCGTGCGCGCACGGAACGAACTGCGTTAAGTGGGCGCGCACGCCACGAATGGCGTAAAGTAACTTAGCATTTAAAAAACCGTACAAATTCACTGAAAAAACCATAGGTTTCACACACGTTATAGTTAGGAATTAGCATTTAAAAAACCTTGCAAATTCACTGAAAAAACCATAGGTTTCACACATGTTATAGTTAGCGGAAATTTTACTGATAAAAAACCAATGAAATTCCCCCGTTATAGTTAGTGCAGGCAACTATAACTCACGCGACCGCAATCTTCTGCTGATGACATATGTCTCTTTATGAAAAAAAAATATTTGTAATATATGTATAGCTAAAAATGTATGGAAGAAGACATGGGCAAATAAGTGTCTAAATACAGTATTAGCATCAGCAGAGGATTGCGGTCGCGTGAGTTATAGTTGCCTGCACTAACTATAACGGGGGAATTTCATTGGTTTTTTATCAGTAAAATTTCCGCTAACTATAACATGTGTGAAACCTATGGTTTTTTCAGTGAATATATATATATATATATATATATATTCACTGAAAAAACCAAAGGTTTCAAAAACGTTATAGTTAGGAATTAGCATTTAAAAAACCTTGCAAATTCAATGAAAAAACCATAGGTTTCACACATGTTATAGTTAGCTGGACATTTCACTCGTGAAAAACCAATGAAATTCCCCCGTTATCGTTAGTTCAGCTAACTATAACTCGCGCACCCGCAATCCACTGCTGATGACGTCACATATTACATCACTCATGACATGGTCAGTGACATCACTCATGACATCACTGATGACATCTCAAATGACATCACTGATGACATCATCTAGTGTATGTGTGTTTTTCTTCAAATTAAATATGTTTTATATATGTATATCTCAAGGTCGATGGAAGAATAAATGGGTATATAAATGTCTAAATGGATGATTTTTTTATGAAAAAATGATTATGTGACTGATTCAGTGTATCATAGTGAATACATGGCTTTGTGAGTAATGTTTAAGTCTGTAAATATCTGTATCAGTCTCTCACTTTGTGTATAGGTGGCTGCATGAGTTGGTGAGTAGCTACATGGGTGTCTATATAGGTTATTAGTTGGTTTTTTGAGTATCAGTCTGAGTGTCTGCATGGTTCGGTGGGGGGTATTACGTAGTGCATAGGTGCATGAATGAGTGACTCACTGTTTGTATGTGTTGAAGACAGCATGTGTGCAGGACTGTGTGGGTGGATGAGTGTGTGTATGGGTGTGTTAGTGAGTGAATGACTGTGTCAATAGTGTCTCTATGAGTAACTTCATATGTTTTATAGTAGTATATGTGATTATTGGTGTTTTTAATTGAGTATATGTGAGAGTAAGAGATTGAAAGAGTTCCTGTATGAATAAGTATGTTTTTCTATAAGTGACTGTTTAAAAGACTAAGTATGTGTAAGTTTCCGTATAAGTAAGTGTGGTGGTGTGTGTATAACTGTATATGCATATAATTGTATGTTTTAATCTTTATTAGCATGAGTGACTATGTGTGTGAGTAACTCTATGGATGAGTGACATTATGTAACAGGCTGTATAGGTGTATGAGTACATATGATGAGTGAGTACATGTATGAGTGACTGTATAGGACTGTTGGTGAATGAGTGGATTTGTATGTGGATCTTTGAATTATTGAATTGGTTGTTGTAACTGGTATTGGTATGTCCATTATTTTGAACATTGTAGTTTCTAATTTTGAATGTGTGTATCAAAGGTTATATTAGGGTGAGAGGAGGTCTGCTACTCAATCACAAGGATGATGTCATCAGTGATGTCATCAGTGATGTCATTTGAGATGTCATCAGTGATGTCATGAGTGATGTCACTGACCATGTCATGAGTGATGTAATATGTGACGTCATCAGCAGTGGATTGCGGGTGCGCGAGTTATAGTTAGCTGAACTAACTATAACGGGGGAATTTCATTGGTTTTTCACGAGTGAAATGTCCAGCTAACTATAACATGTGTGAAACCTATGGGTTTTTCATTGAATTTGCAAGGTTTTTTAAATGCTAATTCCTAACTATAACGTTTTTGAAACCTTTGGTTTTTTCAGTGAATTTGCAAGGTTTTTTAAATGCTAATTCCTAACTATAACGTTTTTGAAACCTTTGGTTTTTTCAGTGAATTTGTACGGTTTTTTATATGCTAATTTTTGTATTTTTTAATTAATGATATTTTTTTTTTAATAAAAATAAAATTCCTATATATTCATTTATATATTATCTGTATCTTTTTTTTTTTTATTTTTTAAAAAATTTCAATTAGGATACATTTTTTTTTATTATTAATTTTTTTAATTATTTTTTGTCCACTTTTTTTTTTTTATATAAATTCTTGGGGTGCGCGCTCTGAGCGCGCTCCTAGTACTATTTCGTAAGTTTTTTATGAATTCCGTCGTACGTTATTTACGTACACAAATATACGTCATAGTGCGCGCTGGGAGCGCGCACCCAGTACGTATGTGTGCGTACGTACGTACGCATGCGTGCATGCGTCCTACGCGCTCTACGCGGTTTACTTCCGCATACGCTAAAATTACGCGCAATAACGGTCGCGTATACGCGTGTTCAACATATGCGCGCTAGGTACGCGCATATGACGTATGCACATGCGCTCTTACGCGTTCGCGAATACGTAATCACGAGGTGCGCGCTCGGAGCTTGCGCAGTGCGCGCACCTCGGGTTTATGCATAATAAAACAATATTTCTTATTGGTTATCATTACTTTCAGTTTCTAATTGTTTCAACACCACACCCAATCCCCTCATGGCAAGTCATGTGATCAAGAATCATCACTTTTGATTGGTTTGAAGTACTTTCAGTTCCAGATTCTTCCCAAACCACACCTACTCCCCTCATTATTAGTTCTGATTCCTTTGGAGAAGGAGCTATTCTGTTGTTGAGAGACAATGGCTGAACAGCAACCAACTTCAGACAGTGACCAGGACACTCTTGAGAGGCAGAGGAACAGGAAGCAGAAAGACAGCTTTATATGGCAGTTTTTCACTTTTCCAGAAGGTGTGAAAAAGGTAAATGCACCGAAAGTTACATGTGTACTTTGTAATAAAGTCTTATCTCGTGGGAATCCTAACAAGAAATATTCTTTTAGCATTCACACTATGTTGAGACATGTTAACAAAATGCATCCAGTAACTTTTCGTCGAGCTTCTGGAGAAAACCCTCCACCTGCTCAGCCGACGACATCAGCAGCAGCTCAGCCGAGCACATCTTCGGCAGCTCAGGGGAGCACTTCAGCTGCGATGGTGCCTTCACCTGTTTCTACACCTCTTGTTGGTCCACCTTGTTTGGCTAGGTTGTCTACACGGTGCACTGATTGCGGTTCTCTTATTTCTGTGGGGGAGACCAGTCTTGATCTCCTTCAGAGAAAATTTGATGTGCATCCGTGCACTAGGCCATAGATGTTTTTTTCTTTTTTTACGTTTTTCTCTTCCTGTTTCCCTCCATTAACTCAAGGGCTCTTTTAAGAGCTACTTATAAACTAAACCCCCCAAATTTTTTTTGAGATATTTTTTTTTGAAATTTTTTGGAGGTGCGCGCTCCCTGCGCGCACCCAAGGTTTTTTTAAATTTTTTTTTTTTTTTTTTTTTTTAAATTAATATACAAAAAGAGGTGAAGAAATGGAACCACACAGAGTCATGCCATCATTTTGAGCACATAACACAGGCTGCCCCTTTCATGGGCTGCATTTCTTTCAGAACAACAACTTCACAAATTAAATCTCTGCCCACAATTCCTGTGCGCACACAGACTCATGCTATGTTTTTTTGAACAAAACAGTGTCCCTGAATAGTACCAAATTACTGTTACAGCCTGATACATTTCCCTTATTATTTACAGAAGCAGAAAACAGCACATTTCCTAACAGCTCCTTAAGACCATGTCCATATGTTACAGAGTGAGTGAATAAACAAGATCAATTTAAATGAGGCCTTGGTGACGTTGAATGTGTTTGCATTACACAGTGCTATCTGAAACAGCACACAGAGCTGTGTACTACACATGAGAGTGTTGGAGAAGCTGCTGCGTGTGTGCCAAGAGTGTGTTTCTGAACACTGTGGATTGTCTGGTGCTTGACAGATGAGCAAAGAGACTTCCAGAACTGCATGAAGACTGCAGGGATGTATGTAACAGTGCATGTGTGCTAAGGGATAATTTGTGTAAACACAACAGGCTGCCCCTTCCATGGGACTGCATTTCTTACTGAACAACATCTTCACAAATTAAATCTCTGCCCACAATTCCTGTGTGCACACAGAGTCATGCCATCATTTTAGGCACATAACACAGGCTGCCCCTTTCATGGGACTGCATTTCTTACTGAACAACATCTTCACAAATTAAATCTCTGCCCACAATTTCTGTGCGCAATCAGACTCATGCTATGTTTTTTGGAACAAAACAGTGTCCCTGAATAGTACCAAATTACTGTTACAGCCTGATACATTTCCCTTATTATTTACAGAAGCAGAAAACAGCACATTTCCTAACAGCTCCTTAAGACCATGTCCATTTGTTACAGAGTGAGTGATTAAACAAGATCAATTTAAATGAGGCCTTGGTGACGTTGAATGTGTTTGCATTACACAGTGCTATCTGAAACAGCACACAGAGCTGTGTACTACACATGAGAGTGTTGGAGAAGCTGCTGCGTGTGTGCCAAGAGTGTGTTTCTGAACACTGTGGATTGTCTGGTGCTTGACAGATGAGCAAAGAGACTTCCAGAACTGCATGAAGACTGCAGGGATGTATGTAACAGTGCATGTGTGCATGCTTTTTTCAAATGTGCTGCCATTTTCCTCTCTTTTTTTTCAAAGTGATTTCTGCTAAATGCTAACCATCACATTTAAAAAGAAGCTGTCCTTTTCTTTCAACTGCAAGTCTTACTTTTCAACAGCAACACAAATTAAATCTCTGCCCACAATTCTTCTCTGCACACAGACTCATGGTTTCATGGTAGTCACAAAACAGTATTCCTCATTGTTACCAGTACACATTATCTTATGTTGAAAACATACTCCATAATATTTTACATATTCAAAACAGTTAAATATCTTGCAAAACTGAAAATGTAAATCACAACTGTAAACAAATAATCATAATTTTTTTTATATATCAAAATTAACCACAAACACCCCCTCTCAAACTCATAACTCACCTTTAAAATTAGTTAGTTGTGAAAGAAATGTAGCAGTCACACAGCAGTTTATCAGACCAGAATCACTGAGCTCCACACCTCTCTCCTCTCAGCAGAACCAGTTAATGGCACAGTTTCCCTCTCTTTTTTCACACATATACATGTTAATTTTCAATCTCAGTACTTCCCACATTTTTTCAAATGAAATCACACATTTCTATTGGATGAAAACTTCAACCCCTTTCCAAATGTACCCTTCCCCCAACTTAACTTCTGCCTGCTACCATAGCAACAGGTCATAGAACACAGGTGTGAGCAGAGAGGTCAGAAGTTCAACAGACAATGTTTCATTTCCAAAGAGCAAGAGTGCTTGACTTTTCAAACCTAACAGCAATTCCAAACTAATGTTCTTTTTTCACACTTTTTTCTGAACCAATGCAATACATGCTTTTTAAAATTTAAACATACAGCCTAGTTTTTAGTGTAGAATGGTTTGAAACAGCCAATGAGTTCTTTTTATAAAAAAAAGTATGGGTGCCCCCATTTTTCAACTGTCTTTCATTTCTTTTTGCCTTTCTACTGAAAGACACCTCCTGAGTGCATCCAGATCTCCTTTGAAGATGTTCACAGTGTGGATTGTAGGACACAGTTATGTCTTCTGGAGTGAAAAATTTGCAGAAAAAAGAGGTATGGTGAGAGACCTTGCTTTGCCAAATGTAGACATTAAATGGATTGGTCAGAGAGGGTTAAAGTGGCACCAATTAATGCCTTTGGTGAAAACCTTTCTACATCTCCCACAGCCTAACCTTATTATTGTGCACTGTGGTGGAAATGACCTAGGCACTTTAACTGGGGTAGGTCTGGAAATGCTTATTAAGGACACCTTTGTGCAATTGATGACGCTTTTTCCACAAACTGCCTTCGTATATTCTAACATATGCCAAAGGCAAAAGTGGAACTGGTCCAACCAATTTTGTCCGCAGATTGACAAAGCAAGGAAGCACGTCAACAAATCTATTTCTGCTTTCCTCAGAGACTATGGTATGGGTTCTATATACCACAACAACTTGCGTTACAACATGCAAGACATTTATAGAGGAGATGGTGTACACTTCACTGATGAAGGCAACAGAGTCTTCCTCTTGAACTTTAGACTCTGCATCGGTACTTACTTGTAGGTACCAAAAAACAAACAATAAACACAAGGGCTCTTTTTAGAGCCACCTTATATCTAAACACTTAAATGCGATTTTTTTTAAATTTTTTTAATAAAGTTTTTTTTCGGGTGCGCGCTGGGTGCGCGCACTCGGCGATATTTTTTAACAAAATATAAATCTTTTTTTTTGCCCTACAAGGTCCTACTGTGACCCCCTTACAATGCCTACTGGGTCAATTTCTCCCCACTCTGCCCCCTTTTCAAGTTCTCCCCCTTTGTTTATCACCCCCTCTTTATGCGATAGACAAAATGGCGGCCGCAGCTTCCTGATTTCCACCGATTCGAATGTTTACTAAGATCTAACAACCAATCAGAATTGCGCTCGTGCACGGCAAGGTGCGCGCACCCAGCGCGCACGCTGCGCGCTTACAGATATATATATTGATTTAAATACTATTTTCTCAGGAAATACTGAACAGATTTACACCAGACCTGCAAAAGGCACTTCATGGACCTCATGGCTACCTCTCTGCCAAATTTCACATAATTCTGTTCAGCCGTTCGGGCTGTAGCTGTGTCTAAAGGTCCTATGGAAAAATGCATGGGGAAAATGCGTTTTGGGACCCCCTTTTTTCTCGGCCCCCGCTTGCCGAATCACCCCGAGACTTTCAGGGTAGGAGCGGAGCGTAGCGCCCCACCTATTTTGAAAATTTTGCAAGGATTCGTGGACCGGCGCCAAAGTTATTCAAAATAGAATGTTGCGGATTTCCTATGGAAACGTGGTCCTAACTATAACTACCTACTGGCGACCGCCAGTAGGTAATATGTGTATATATATATATATAGAGAGAGATATATATCTTACCTACTGGCGGTCGCCAGTAGGTAGTTATAGACGAATCTATCATAATAAAATCCGGATAGAGAAAGCTACATACTATGCAGACAGAATACACGGGGCAGAAAACTCCGCTAGGGAATTGTTCAGCATATATAAGTCCCTGTCTACTCCAAAAACCCTTATTCAAGTTGAAGACCACTCAGTAGCGGCATGCAATCGCATTGCCAACTACTTTGGAGATAAAGTCTCTAAGATCTACTCTGCTTTTCCCGACATACCACCTGTAGTGGAAGAGCCTGCAGACTCAGCAGGAGAGGAAGCAGATCAAAATCTGCTACTCCTTTTTATTACTCCCTTACCGGAGGACTTAGTTAAAATTTGCAGCTCTGTCAAATCTGGCTCCCCTTGAGATCCTGCATCCCCAAAAAGGCTGAGTGACAGTCTGGAGACACTTGAACCCTACATCAGGCATTTGCTAGATGTCTCCTTTCGATCCAGTTCTATACCTGAGGATTGGAAACAGGCTGTGGTGCTCCCCCTCCGCAAGAAGCCCAACATTGGCTCCGAGAAGCTAGACAATCTACGCCCCATTTCTCAGCTGCCTTATTTTTCTAAGGTAGCGGAGAAGGTGGTAAATAAGCAGCTAATGAAATATGTGGAGGAAAGCAACCTTCTTCACCCTACCCAATTTGGGTTTCGGCCCCGTCATTCTACAGAGTCTGCCCTTCTTAGGCACCCTCAGGCAAGGTGCTGACGAGGGACAAACCATGGCTCTGATCCTTTTAGACCTCAGCGCGGTGTTCGACACTGTAGCACATTCCATCTTGCTGCAGTGTCTGAACAAAGGTGGAGTGAGAGGGGCAGCGCTGAAATGGATTTATTCATTTCTAACAGGCCGAGGCTTCCAAGTGAGGCAAGGAGATCATTACTCTGAGCGAATTGCTTTGGACCAGGGGGTGCCACAGGGCTCGTCCCTGAGTCCAACACTCTTTAACCTCTATGTTGCCCCGATTGCCACCCTAGTAGAGAGTCACGGCCTTCAAATGGTGTCTTATGCCGACGACACGCAGTTGGTGATCTCCCTATCGCGCGCACCCGATCTTTCGGCGGACATCTTCAGAGCTTGCATGCAAGATCTAGCTGCCTGGATGTCCGCCAATTGTCTCAAGCTTAATGGAGGCAAGACCGAGGTGCTGGTTGTGGGGGGAGACCGATCTGCGTGGACGTCGGCATGGTGGCCAACATGCCTAGGTCCAACACCTATCCCGTGCCAGAAAGCAAAGAACTTGGGCATCTGGTTCGATACTGACCTGACCTTTGGCCCCCAGATTAATCGGGTGGTCGGTTCATGCTTCGGGACCCTTAAAAGTCTTAGGAAGATACTGAAGTTTTTACCTGTAAGCGCTCGTCAAACCCTGGTGCATGCACTAGTCACATCAAAGATGGACTATGGCAATCTTCTCTATTTAGGGACTTTGGAGAAGAACTTGAGCCGCCTACAGGTCTTACAGAACGCCGCTGCCCGACTAGTGCTTAGATTACATAGGAGAGCCGCATCCTCAGTGGCCCTCCGGTCTTTGCATTGGCTCCCGATTAGAAGCAGGGTAGAATTTAAAGCACTATGCACATGCCATCGGATCATCAACGGGAGGTCTCCTCTCCCTTTGAAAGGACTGCTGACGCCTTATGAGCCGGTCCGCTCCCTGAGATCGTCCGGCTCAGGACTCCTGGTTATCCCCAAGGTATCTAGTGCACGGATGGGCGGAAGATCCTTCAGGTATCTTGCAGCCTCTAGATGGAACACTCTACCCACAGCATTGCGACTAGAACCATCAGAACCAATCTTTAGAGCCAAGCTTAAAACTGCACTATTTGAACAGTAGGGTATTCCACTCTGGTAGGTTCCAGTAAGTATCTGCTCTTCAGCGCGGGGACACGCCACTGGGCGTCACCAAGCGCTTTATAAAACCCCCTAAATAGAAATAGAAAATAGTTAGGACCTATTTTCCATAGGAAATCCGCAACATTCTATTCTCAATAAGTCTGGCGCCGGTTCACAAATCCTCGCAAAATTTTCCAAACTTTTGGCCAGCTCCGCTCCGCTCCTACCCTGAACATTTTGTGGTGATTCGTCAAGCAGGGGCCGAGAAAAAAGGGGGGTCCCAAAACGCGTTTTCTCAATGCAATTTCCCATAGGATCTGTTGTCGCAGCTACAGCCCGAACCGCTGAACGGAATGACACCAAATTTGGCAAAGAGGTAGTCGTCAGTTCAGACTCGTGCCTTTTGCATCAAAGGTGTGAATCCGTTCAGTAGTTCCTGAGAAAATTAGAGTTAAAAGTACATAAACATCTATGGCCGCAGAGGATCCGCGGACCGTACACGCACCGTACGCGCACCTGCCTGAACCGAGCGCGCACCCTCCCGATCGCGCGCTGAATACTAATTGGCTGTCAAGTGTCTCTCTACATTCGAAACCAGGAACTGTTGGTGGCCATTTTCTGCCTCGGTAGAAGCGAGGCTGAAGAAGCAAGGGGAATAAGTGTGAAACATATAAAGGGGGCAGAGTGGAAATACTCTGACCCTCTAGAGGTGCTTAGGGGGTCCCAGAAGGACCCCATTTTTTTTTTTTTTAATGGCAAAATGCGCGCACAGTGCGCGCATCCTATCTTGTTGGGTATGCGAATCCACGGATTTTTTTAAAAAAAAAGACAATTAATCATTGGTTGTATGACTACTTTGTACACTGAAAGGTAAGTTGTATATTTCTGTTTTTTAAAGGTATGATTCTTATTGGTTAACAAAAACAGATTGTAAGGAACATTATATATGATTAGCTGATATGTTGAAAAGTGAAGCATACTTCCTCTCTTGTGTAGGAACATTGTGTGCTGAACTTCGGACCTGTGTGCTTAGTGCAGTGTTCCATGACCTGTTTCTATGGTAACAGGCAGAAGGCAGATTGGGGGAAGGGTTGAAATGTCTTTCAGTTGGAAAGGGTTGAAATGTTTAACCAATAGAAATGTGTGTTTGCTTTTGAGTTTATGTGTGAAGGATTGTGATTTGATGTTTACATGTATATGTGTGGAAAATGAAAGGGGAACTTTTCCACTCTTTGTTCTTGCTGAGAGGTGCACAGTGCAGAGATTCTGTAAAAGAAAATATGGTGAGTGACGGATATACTTCTTAATCTACAAAAGAACTTGAAAGATGAGTTATTTAATTGTGAGGGGATGTATGTAGACTATTTTGATTTTAATCAGACTAATGTATTTCTCCTGCTAAAGTGTAGGGAGTACTTTTTTTCTCTACAATCGTATTGACAGTGTGTGTACATGTAGAAACCATTCTGTGATAAGCATTTGTGTTTTTCATGTGTTTGCAGACAGATAACTGTGCTGTTTTTATATTTTGGTAGAATTGTTTATGAATTTGTGAAATGAGTTATGTTATGTTTCTATACTAAAATGTAGTACTACTTCTAGATGAAGAAATGTGTTTTGGTATAGTGCAAGGGATAGTGTTGTTTGTCTAGAATCACATAGTGAGTCTGTGTGCATTTGGGAACCACTGTGAGAGAAGAATTTGGTAACATCATGTATTTGCTGACAGATAACTGTTTTAACCTGTCATGTTGTGAAGTTTTAGTAGCATTAGAAGACAGTTATGGCTTATGATTTGATTAAATGAGTCAGGCTTTGACAGAAAAGTGCAATCCTGAAATATGTAGATTTTGTGCAGTTCCCTTACCACTTGCACTGTAGTGAATTAGTTTTGGTAAACTCCTAGGGATAGTGGTGCTTGTCTAGAATCACAGTGTGAGTTAGTGTGTATTTGGGATCAGTGTGAGAGAAGCATTTGGTGACATCATGTATTTGCTGACAGATAACTTTTTTAAAACCTGTCATGTTGTGAAGTTTTAGTAGCATTAGAATCCAGTCTTTGCTTATGTGTTGATTAAATGAGTCATGCTTTGGCACTGATGTGCTGTACTTAAATATGTAGATTGTGTTCAGTACCATTAACTCTTCTGGAATAGTGAATGAATTTTGGTAAACGCCTAGGATAGTGTTGATTGTCTAAAATCACACTGTGAGTCTGTGTGCATTTGGGTAAGGATTGTGAGAGAAGCATTTGGTAACATCGTGTATTTGCTGACAGATAACTGTTTTAAAACCGGTCATGTTGTCAAGTTTTAGTAGCATTAGAAGCCAGTCTTTGCTTATGCTTTGATTAAATGAGTCAGGCTTTGACTCAAAAGTGCAGTCCTGAAATATGAAGATTGTGTGCAGTTCCCTTACCACTTCCACAGTAGTGAATGATTTTTGGTAAACTCCAAGGTATAGTGGTTGTTGTCTAGAATCACACTGTGAGTCTGTGTGCATTTGGGAACCACTGTGAGAGAAGCATTTGGTAACATCGTGTATTTTTTAGCAGATAACTCTTTTAAAACCTGTAATGTTGTCAAGTTTTAGTAGCATTAGAAGCTAGTCTTTGCTTATGCATTGATAAAATAAGTCAGGGTTTGACACTAAGGTGCAGTACCATGTACTATTCTGTTCACTGTGGCAGAACTGAAAATTTAAAAGTTTTACCTAAGCACTGTCCTAGAAGTAGTCTGATTATTTAGTCAGTTTCTAAGTACCAAATAGATTGCTTCAAATGTCTATGCAGTATGCATGTAGTGTTCTAACATACTATACACTTGTCTTTTACACCTTCAATTCCCTAGTCAGTATCCATACACTTCCAGGAAACACCCTGTCACTCCCTTTGCAGTCCTCTAGAGACCCATTCAACAGCATGTACTAATCCATTCACTGTGCCAAAACCCAAACACTTATAAATTCACCAAGACACTCTCTTTCCAGTTCTCTAATGATTCAGTCACTGCCTAAGTATTCATGCACTGAGCCAGTTCTTAGCACATGGACTTCTTCAAACCCCTATCCACTATGCATGCAGTCCTCTAACCACCTACACACTTGTCTTTCACACCTTCAATTCCCCAGTCAGTATCCATTCACTTCCAGCAAACACCCTGTCACTCCTGTTGCACTCCTCTAGTGACACATTCAGCATCATGTACTAATCCATTCACTGCGCCAAACCCTAATAAATTCACCCAGGCACTCTCCTTGCAGTACTCTAATCATTCAGTCAGTACCCAAGTCCTCATCCAGTGACCCAGGCCTTAGTATATGGACTGCTTCAAACCCCTATCCACTATGCATGCAGTCCTCTAACCACCTACACAATTGTCTTTCACACCATCAATTCCCTAGTCAGTATCCATAAACTTCCAGGAAACACCCTGTCACTCCCTTTGCAGTCTTCTAGTGACCCATTCAGCATCATGTACTAATCCATTCACTGTGCGAAAACTCAAACACTTATAAATTCACCAATATATTATCTTTTCAGTACTCTAATCATTCAGTTAGTGCCTAAGTATTCATGCACTGAGCCAGGCCTTAGTACATGGACTTCTCGAAACCCCTATGCACTATGCATGCAGTCTTCTAACCACCTAGACACTTGTCTTTCACACTTTCAATTTCCTAGTCAGTATCCATACAGTCCAGCAAACATCTTGTCACTGCCTTTGCACTCCTCTAGTGACCCATTCAGTACCAAGGACTAATCTATTCCCTGTGCGAAAAGCCTAGCACTTATACATTCACCTAGGCACTATCCTTGCTGTACTCTAATCATTCAGTCAGTACCCAAGTAGTCATGCAGTCAGCCAGGCCTTAGCACATGGACTGCTTTAAATGCCTATGCAGTATGGATGCAGTCCTCTAATCACCTACACAGTTGTGTTTCACACTTTCAATTCCCTAGTGAGTATTCATACTCTTCTAGCAAACACCCTGTCACTCACCCAGTGTGTCTCCTTCTAGTACTGTAATCATTTAGTCAGTTAGCATGTAGAGTTTTAGTGAGGTAGGCTTTAGGGCATGAACTGCTTCAAAGTAGTATGTGCTATGCATGTAGTGTTTTAACCATCGTCACACTTGTGGTTCAGGGACATAGTTTCTTAGTCAGTATTTATATAAAATCTGTTTGTACAGTAATGGAATAGTATAATTTTGAAAGTTATTAATATACATTTATTTGTGATTCTTTTTTACAGATACAGAACAGGAGTGTTTCTCATCTGTTTGCACTCTTCTTGTGCAAGATTGTTTGGATGAAGGGTCCTTAAGTGTTTCATCATACTTGCTGTGCCGCATGAGTATTTTTTGGTGGGATCCCCTCGTAACAGAACTCTTTTGAAAATCTTGTGCATGAGAAAAGTGGCATTGGTCTTTGTTTGCCCCTCGAGAAAAGTAGAAAATTTCCACATCACTGAAGGAAAACGTTGTGGGCGTGGTGAATCCTCCAAAAATTCAACTTTAGATTTGGTGAATATTTTATAGCAACATCATTTAAAGTTTTTGTAAGTTAATGTTAAAAAATTTTGTTAGCTGTGTGCATTTTATATTTCTGTGATTTGTATTTTGAGAATGGCATGTTGGTTTTTTTTTAACAATCTTTGAGATTGTGTTTTTTTTGCCCGCTGTTATGCGATGAGTACAATTAAAATCACTATTTTTAGTGAAATTTAATATATTCTGAGAACAGCAAAAAAGGCAAAAAAATTACTTTGTGGAAATTATGCTGTGTTGTATAAAATGTATTATTACATGTTATATATTTTTTTCCTTTTCTTTCACAGATCCACATTTTAAAATGAGCAATTTATATGAATTTATATTTGAATGAAAAACAGAAAAAAATATATACCATTTTGTATTCCTATTACTGTGAAGGTAAGTTTAACTAAGTCTCAATATGCAGAATGAAGAGGCCTGCAAGAAGCTACAAAGTTGAAACACGTTTCTAAAAACACTCTGTTTATGTGGTTTTGAAATCTGACCATAATCAGATATCATGTGACCTGCAAAAAAAGAGATTTGAGGGGTTCATAATATTTCACCTTTTTAGCTGTTGAAGGACCGCAATCATTTCAATCATTCTTCTTTGAACATATTTGCAGACAAAACTCTGTGCTTACCTTCTATCATTCGCAAGGAAATTTAAAAACGGAAATATGTCACTTTTTGTAACATAGTTATTGTGCAAGATACTCTTTTATATTTACAAAGAGAGGAAAAGGCACTCTGTGCACTTTTTATACTCCATGTAAATATATAACCTCATCATGCACACCACTTTGTGTTGAAAGGGTGTTCTATAAGTGTTGTTGTACATGATTGCACTTAATACTCATAGAACAAGACACATGTCTAGATTTTCAGAAATCATAAATCTCGATATGTGTGTGAATGCTGCACCATTCTAAAATTGGTGTAGGAAAGCACAACAAGGAGAATTGTTTTAATTTCTCCACATTTTCATATCTTCAATGCATGCTGAAATGTTCAGCATACAGTGAAGAAGAAAAATCCATTTTCTCATTGTTTTTGTGCAGGAAGGTGTGTCTTCCTGCAGAAAAACAAACAGCCCATGACACAGATATCCTTGCACTATGGTGCAAGGGTGCCTGTGTCACAACATGGCTGCAGTTTAAGCAGCCGTGCAGAGAGAAGCATAGATTTGCAACATATTTATGTACATATGTTGCATCCCTGTGCTTCGGAAGTACTACAGCACACTGCAGCTAAAGAGGTTACTGTGTGATGCTGCAGCACTTCCTCATAGTTCTGCACTTAAACATTCACCATACGCTACTAATGATTTCATTCAGTCAATTACATACTACACATACATTCATCTAAACTAACGCTAACAAAGAAATGTAGCTCTTTTTTTAAACCAGGAAAGTTAGTTCTTACAAGAACTTTTTTTTTCTTCTTTCTTCTTTTATAATTTTTTGGGGGTTTTCTGAACAATTTTTAAATTTTGGGGGTTTTTCTGAAAAAAAAATTAAATAAATAAAAAACAGGAGAAACCAAACAATGAACTTCAGGGAACAATAAAAAAAAAAAAAATTGCAAATGTGACTTTCTTGCCGGCGGCAGATCAGATCGATCGACTGCTCACCATAGCACAAAGTCTTATTGCACTTAGTGCAGAGCACTTTTAAAAATTGAAATTGAGGACGGATGTCCAAGGTTTGGGCTGATGGATGCACTCTTGATGTGCTCGGCTGCGATGAGGTGGATGGCGCAGGAGCAGGAGTGTTTCTCATCCGTCGGCACTCTTCTTGTGCAAGATTGTTCGGATGAAGGGTCCTCATGTGCTTCATCATACTTGCCGTGCCGCAAGAGTATTTCTTGTTAGGATCCACTCTCGATAGGACTCTTTTGCAAATCTTGCATGTGATCAAGGTGGCATTGGTCTTATTCTGCCCCTCGGGAAAAGTAAAAAAAATTCCACACCACTGAAGAAAAACGTTTTTTGGGTGGTGCCTCCGGCAAAAATTCATCCTCAGAAGTATGAGGTGATGCAGGTGATGCCTGCTGCCCTGAAGCCATTTTTGGTTGCAAAAAGTTAGAGCTAAGTGTAAACTTAGTCTAAAAAATCTTCTTCTCTCCAAAGAGATGGTGCTCTAAAGAAGGTCAAAGAAGAATGATTGAAATGGGTGGGGTCTTTCAATAGTTAGAAGAGGAAGTGTAATGAACCAATCAAATCTCTTTTTTTTCAGGTCACATGGGATCCGCGGACCCTGCGCGTACGCAGCACGCACCCAGCACGCATCCGCGAAATTGAATTAAAAAGAAATATAGGATTAGATGTAAAAATATATTTCTTTTAAGACTAGTTTAGAGTTTGTGTTCAATTAATATTCACATGAAATATATATACATATGTTTTTTCAAATGTTAAATATTTCGCAGGATCCGCGCACCCACCGCGTCATAGACGCAGATGACGCATCGCGGAAGTGCGTAAACGTCGCGTTACGTACATCGAACGTGTCGTGTATAGGCTGGGAGTCGCGTACCTGTCGCATTGCGATCGCGCACTAAACACGCACCCAACTCGTACCATGCGCGGATGCTATCACGTAGGGATCGAGAACGGTGCGCATAGGGTGCGCGGATCCAAAAACATTGAAAACAATATAAAAAAAAATACAGTTTTGAACATATAGTTAAAAAAATATTTTGAAAAATATAAAAAAAAAAGTTTGTAAAACCCATTAAGTTCAAATAACATTTTTTAATTTTTAAAGAATTAATTGAAAAAATAAGTTTAAAAAATGGTGATAAAAAAGTATTTTAAAAAAAAGATAATTAATGAAATTGACACACTGAATTTGAAAAATATAGAAATCCAATCAAAATCATTAAACATGATATCTTCAGAGATAAGTTATAGATAGGAATTAGCATTTAAAAAACCTTTGAAATTCACTGAAAAAACCATAGGTTTCATGCACGTTAAAGTTAGGCATTGGCATTCAATAAACCTTTGAAATTCACTGAAAAAACCAAAGGTTTCAGGGGCGTTATAGTTAGGAATTGGCATTTAAAAAACCTTAGAAATTCACACAAAAAAACATAGGTTTCAGGGGCGTTATAGTTAGCTGGACATTTCCCTCGTACAAAACCCTAGAAATTCCCCCGTTATAGTTAGTTCAGCTAACTATAACTCGCGCCCCCGCAATGCACTGCTGATGACGTCACATATAACATCACTCATGACATGGTCAGTTACATCACTGATGACATCACTGATGACATCTCAAATGACATCACTGATGACATCACTGATGATGTCATCCATGTGATATATTAGTGCATCTTCTCACACCCTAATATAACCTTTGATACACCGACTCAAAATTTCAGACGGCCATTTTGAAAACCATAGGTACTCCAATACCAATAACTACATACCCACTCATTGACTCTTAGGTCTACATACATCTCCACTCACTCACCTGTACAGTCACTCATACTTACAGTCACTCCACACAGGACTATCATATGCATTTATACACCTATATAGACACTCACACACCGCCAATTATCCATTGAGGTACTGACACACCTAGTCAGTCATGCAAATAATTAATCACAGTACAATTTACTCACCTACACAGTTAAACACACTCAAGTTCACTTACTCATAAAAATACTAACAAATTCTGACACTCTTATACAATTACTAATACAAGCACACACTCATCCATACAGGCACTCCCTTAATCACACACTCTCACATATAGATAGTTATATACTCTTACACACATATACACTGTGATTCACATATGTAGTTACTGACACATGTACAACTGAGATATACATTCAATCACTAACACACTCATACATACACTCACCCAACCATACAGTCCATCACAGTTGCACTCTTAAAACCATGCACCATAGAATCACCCACTCACACATCTATGCACAGTGTCACACACACCCTACCCACACAAACACTCAGGCACCCATACAGATACTGAGACAACCAATCAATAACCCATATATACACATTCATATAGGTATTCACAAAACCATGCAGCCACGTATACACCAACACACAGACACATACAGACATTCACACAGTTTAGTCACTAGTCTGCAGTAAGATACATTTAATGACTCACTTATAGAGTCAGTTACGCACCTAGAAAATCATCCATTCACACACTTGTACACCCACCCATTCTTCAACAGGCCTTTCAATATATATATTAAACATATTAAAACTTTACAGAAACACAGACTCACTGGATGACTTCATCAGTGATGTCATCAGTGATGTTATTTGAGATGCCATCAGTGATGTCATGAGTGATGTCACTGACCATGTCAAGAGTGATGTAATATGTGACGTCATCCGCAGTGCATTGCGGGGGCGCGAGTTTTAGTTAGCTGAACTAACTATAACGGGGGAATTTCTAGGGTTTTGTATGAGGGAAATGTCCAGCTAACTATAACGCCCCTGAAACCTATGGTTTTTTTAGTGAATTGCTAAGGTTTTTTAAATGCCAATTCCTAACTATAACGCCCCTGAAACCTTTGGTTTTTTTAGTGAATATATATATATGTATGTTTGTGTGTGTGTGTGTGTGTATTGTATCATATTGGAGTACATTTAACCTATCACAAGGAATGTCCACCGCTCAAGGCAACATGAAATTGGGGGACAATTTTAAATGTTCCCGAGTAAGCTGCATGATAATGATAAAGAAAACAAAAAGTGTGTGATGAAATACTTTTATATTAAGGAAAGATGTGCTAAGAAAATCCTGAATACTGCATGTTCTTCTGTTTGATTGTTGTTCTCATGTAACAATAATTATTATTTTTTTTTTTAAATAAAAAATTGTACCAAGGAATGGATTGACAAAAGGCCTGATGGGGATAGTGGGCTACCAAATAAAAGGAAATTGCATTTTTGGGGATTGAAAAAATACAAAGCAAGTGTCACAGAAAGTAAAGTTTGTGTGTTGGAAAAAGGAGACAACATGAGAGGCTGCCCACTGACTTAAAGACCCTTAGGCCAAACTCCATTGCATGCCAACTCATTAGCATGTCTACCTATGACCTAAATACTGTCTGCCCTTAACTTTCAAAGAACCTGTAAAAGTGTTAATCATCCAGACAATTGCAAAAACAACAGTTGATGGACAGAATGCAGAACAATGTCATACATTCACCCCAGTACAGGGATCTGGGCCTAAATCCATCATTTTTTTGCTCATTATGCCACCCCAGTTTAGACCTGGCCATATGCAAACCAGTCTTGACCCTGTGCCTTATGGGAACAGTCCAGCCCAAATTGCCAAGCCAGGTCCTCCCTGGACCAGAAACAAGCATCCTAGGACCGGTTTCGGGTTTCACCCCTCTTCAGCCAGGATAGCTTGATTCCAGTTGCATGGAGAGCACGGGACTCACGCCTGAGCATACCCGTCCCACTCGGGGTGACAAATGCAAAAACAACAGTTGATGGACAGAATGCAGAACAATGTCATACATTCACCCCAGTACAGGGATCTGGGCCTAAATCCATCATTTGTTTGCTCACCATGCCACCCCAGTTTACACCTGGCCATATGCAAATCAGTCTGGACCTTGTGCCTCATGGGAACAGTCCAGCCCGAATTGCCAAGCCAGGTCCTCCCTGGACAGGAAACAAGCATCCTAGGACCGGTTTCGGGGTTTTACCCCTCTTCAGCCAGGATAGCTTGATTCCAGTGGCATGGAGAACACGGGACTCACGTCTGAGCACACTCGTCCCACTCGGGGTGACAAATGCAAAAACAACAGTTGAGGTGAAACCCCGAAACCGGTCCTAGGATGCTTGTTTCCAGTCCAGGGAGGACCTGGCTTGGCAGTTGAGGCTGGACTGTTCCCATGAGGCACAGGGTCAAGACTGATTTCAATATGGCTGGGTTCAAACTAGAATGGCATGGTGAGCAAATAAATGATGGATTTAGGCCCAGATCTCTGTACTGGGGTGAATGTATGACATTGTTCTGCATTCTGTCCATCAACTGTTGTTTTTGCATTTGTCACCCCGATTGGGAAGGGTATGCCCAGACGTGGGTCCCTTGCTCTCCATGCCACTGGAATCAAGCTATCCTGGCTGAAGAGGGGTGAAACCCCGAAACCGTCCTAGAATGCTTGTTTTCAGTCCGGAGAGGACCTGGCTTGGCAGTTCGGGCTGGACTGTTCCCATGAGGCACAGGGTCAAGACTGATTTGCATATTCCTGGGTTCAAACTGGAACGGCATGGTGAGCAATAAACCAATGGATTTAGGCCCAGATCTCCGTACTGGGGTGAATGTATGACATTGTTCTGCATTCTGTCCATCAACTGTTGTTTTTGCAATCATCCAGACAATGACATTAACAAAACAGCTAATGTGATATCTGTCTCGGCAAATGCCGTGTTATCTGTATTTCAAGGTCAGATAGCGAATTAAAGTTTTCACTAGTTATCTACAGAAGCATACAAAATTGAATTGATCATGGGTAATAACAGCACTAACAGGATAAGCTGCACATAACATTAAAGGTATACATTCTCTACTAATGCTACCTGGTGAACATGACAATAAACTGAAATATCAGAACCTATATGTTGAAGCTTGTTGTGAGGTATTACGAGTACTGAAGAAACTGAAGCTTTTAGTCATTGATTGCTTTAAGTTGAAACCAAAAATCGCATTTGTAACTAAAAAATCACTCCTTTTGTTTCATCAATCAAACTTCTACATACTGTTGTATAACTTTGGACTACCACTATTTAAATTGCGCAGGTGGGGGAGGTAGTGGAGTGTAATCATGCTGGTTACCGGCTTGAGATGTTGCCCGGGATATTACCCACTTGCGCATTAGATGAGAAAGGGGAAACGTGCGAATTTTCTTTGTTAGGGACACGGCCAGGCTCCCTCCCAACTAGCGTCCCTCTCCATGCTCCTGCCCTATGGGCTTTTAGTAGACCATCAAGGCGGAGAGGGATAGGGGAGGGTTATCTGGGTCCACAGGCACCCCCATCATGGGCAGTCCCCTACAGGGTAGTGTTGCTCTTGTAAACCTGTTGACCCGCCTGTTGAGGTCGCTAGTGGGATGGGACGGGGAGAGAAGTATGGATACTGGCACGTTTGGGGTGCTGTTGTGGGAGGAGGGGGGTGTAATGTTGGATGTGTTTGATTCATTGAGAAGAGGGAGGGGGGGGAGGGGAATAGTTGACACCGCCCAGATACATGCATATGATGGTGGTCACAAGGCTCATGGCACAAATACATATGGAGTGGGAAAAACACGCGGAATTTGGCCGCAAAACTGTCATTCATTGGGCATTCCTGGTACAATACGCATGCACGCCCAGCTCAAACTAAATTGAAATTGCTGACCTGGAATGTGAGAGGGCTAGGCGACCCCCGTAAACGGCGGCAGATCCTCGCCTACCTGGACAGGCATCAGATCAATATAGCGCTCCTCCAGGAAACACACATGGCCCCGGGGGATAACCCAACGTTTGGGAGTAAATGGGCCTTGGAATGAGTTTTCTCGTCCTATTCCACGTATGCCAGAGGCACCGTGATCCTTATTAAGCGGGGCACTCCATTTATATGTGCTGGACATAGGAGGGGCAGGGATGGGCATAGTTGTATGCTGTGGGGCACGCTGGGCACGCAGTCGGTAGTGCTTGTAAATTGCTATGGTCCTAACGTTGATGACCCCGATTTCTTACATTCAATCTGGGGGCAGATTGCGGAGGTAGGAGCCACACATGTTTTATGGGCGGGGGATTTTAATACCATCAGTGACCCCCAGAGAGACAGATCAGGGGCGCTTCCGCATCATTACACCCGTAGTCAGGCGGCACTGGCCGGGCTCCTCACGCATGAGGGGCTTATTGACCTCTGGCGATATACTCACCCGGATGATAGGGAGGGTACGTATTACTCATCGGTGCATGCGGCCTGGTCGAGGCTGGATTACTGGCTGGGTTCCGGGGGTTGTGTCACTGGGTTTATGCGGTGGACCACCTCGCGCGCACGTTTTCTGACCATTCGCCTGTGTGCCTCACGGTGGAGATACCAAGCCTTATTGCCACTCCTAGACACTGAAGACTGGTCCCTGAGGCTCTCCTTGATGAAGTGTTTAAAACTGAGCTAAAGGAGGAGATAGCAGATTTTATTGCCCGCAACAGGGGGACGGTGGCGGGGGTGGGCATGCTGTGGAAGTCCCTAAAGGTCACCATCCGGGGCACCTGTATTGCAAAGAGCTTTGGAGTTTTGCGGGACTTGCGGCGACACCTTCGCGTGCTTGAGGAGCAGCTTAAGGGGCTGGAAACTGATCTTTGGCACTGTGACTCGGGGGAGGGGAGGGCTAAAATGCGAGATACCATTACCGAGTATACTTCCACGGCCGACAGGGAAGCTAGGTTTCGTGGGAAATATGTGACCGCGCGACGATACGGGGAAGGAGGCAGGCCGGGGCGTGCTCTGGCTCATGACATCAGGAGACCACGTTACACAAATTACGTACTTGAGATTGAGGATGCTCAGGGGGGTCGACACAGGGACGGCTTAGAGATCTTGGCCACCTTCACCACCTTTTACGAATCACTATACTCGTCCAAAGGGGTTAATACAAGTGACTTTGCTGCATTCTTCGGGGACATCACCTTGGGGTATCTAAGTGGGCGTCAGAGGGAGTTCCTAGCTACCCCATTTACGCTAGAGGAAATTAGGGAAGCCATTGCCCAGCTTCCGGCGGGGAAGGCGCACGGATCTGATGGCCTACCGGCTGACTTCTATAAAGTATATAGGGAATCTCTGGCGCCTGTGTTGCTAGAGGTCTACGCTGAGGCGCTGGAGGTGCAGGAATTGACCGCCACGATGCGGGAGGCCCTCATTATCTCCCTGTTAAAGCCCGGGAAGTCCCCTGATAAGTGCGATTCTTATAGGCCCCTATCGTTAATCAACGTGGATATCAAAATCTTAACTAAAATGATAGCGAATAGATTAAATCTCCTCATGGATAAGCTGGTTTTGCCAGACCAGGCTGGGTTCATCCCTGGGAGGGCGACATCACACAACTTGCGCACTCTCTTCTCTATCATGCATCAGGTAGCTCCGCACATCCCGTTGGCCGACGTATTCTTGGACGCCACAAAGGCGTTCGACTCGATTGAGTGGGACTATCTCCACGCGGTCTTGCGCAATATGGGGTTCCTGGTGGGGTTCTCGGCCTTGATTCGGCTGCTATATACTGAGCCGGTAGCTAAGGTGATGGTGAATGGCCACACCTCTGCCGCCATCGCACTTTCCCGGGGCACCAGACAGGGTTGCCCGCTGTCGCCTCTGCTATTCACGCTGGCGGTCAAACCATTGGCGGCATGGGTGCGACAGTATCACCGGGACAAGGCGCTCATCTGTCCTATGCGGCCCATCCTTATTTCGCTTTACGCGGATGACATGACTCTCTATGTAAAAGATCCAGAGACGAATTTAAATCTGCTGCTGTGAGAGTTTGTGCGTTTTGGGGGGCTCTCCGGTATCCATATCAACTGGGCTAAATCCCAGATATTCCCCCTTACTGCGGCTGTCGCGCGCTTCCGGGCGGACTTCCCGTTGGAATGGTGCGACGCCACCGTGAGGTACCTGGGGGTACAGGTTTCTGCGGACCGGGAGGAACTTATGAGAGACAACTATGGGCGGGCGATCGAAGCGCTGAAAGACACAATTACTCATTGGATTGCCCTGCCGCTGTCCTTTGCGGACAGAGTCTCCCTGATAAAAATGGTCATTCTACCGAAAATGCTGTACTACTTCACGAACATCCCCTATCACCCAGGCAGGGATTTCTTCGCTACCTTGCGCACTAAAGTCTTGCGGCTGGTGTGGGGAGGGAAGCAGGCCCATATCCGATGGGAGGTTCTGGCTCGTCGTTATGCGGCGGGAGGATTGGACCTACCAAATTTTGAACTGTATTATCAGTGTGCCCAGGCCCATTATGCGCATTACTGGACGAGCGGCCCGCGGTACACAGCGCATGTTGCCACAGAGCATTGGTTAGGGATCCCGTACCGTTAGAGGGAGTAGTATGGCGGCACACGTCGCGGCGGTACCGCAATCCCGATACGGTGGAATGTACTAGCCGCGCCTGGGAGTGGATCATGAACCGAACGGGTATGCCCTTGTTGTATTCCCCGCTACTCCCACTTGTGTATCACCCCCGCATGCCGCTTTTGCAGGAGGGAGTTTTCACCAAGCTGAGGCATCACAGGGGGCTGAATGCTTGGGGAGACTTATATAGAGACGGAAGATTCATAACTTTGCAGCAGCTTTGTGCTAACCCTCCCCCCACCACCATGGAGACCTTCCTGTACGTCCGGGCCGGGGTCCAGGCCGTCACGCCTGACTATCCGTTAGAACCGGCGACGTCGCCTCAGCTGCATGCGATGCTGCGGGCTACTACTGCCTCCCATCTGGTGTCGACCCTATACCGATCAATATATTCGGGGTCGGAGTATGCGCAGTGTACTGCTCGAGGCAGGTGGGAGGAGGAGCTGGGGCAACCATTGACTGACTGAGACTGGTTATTTAGCTGTAGACAGACGGAGCAGGTTGCGGCCAGTAGCAGGCTTCGTGTTACGCACTATAAATTCATTCAACGCTATTACTACACCCCTGTGAAGCTGCATCGGTTTGGACTACGGGAGGATACTAAGTGTGATCGGTGCGGGGCCGAGGGAGTGGACATGCTGCATCTGGCTTGGGCTTGCCCCTCTGTGCATGCGTTCTGGACTCTGGTATTTGATGCGGGGGGGAAGATGATTGCTGCCCCCTGCCGCTGTCCCCGCTAATGGGTATATTGGGCTGTACGGAGAACATGCCGGCTCCTCATAGGAAATTCGGGTCTTTTTGTCTTCTCCTTGCCAAACGTAGGGTGGCTTGCAGATGGGGGAGAAGACGGGCTCCCAAGTTCAAGAGCTGGCTGGAGGACCTGATGCGTTGGCAGGATGAATTAACTCTGTATGCGGACCTCTTGCCGGCCGCTTCTCAACCCAAGGACATATGGGCCCATCTGACGGGGTACCTGCTTAAGTATCCTCAGACACATGTCAGTACTGTTGGTTCTCCTTCCTGAGGTGGCCGTGCGCTGGGGGCATCTGGGGTGCGACGTGGGAGCGCAGCGGCTCTGCTGCTGGGGCTCCTCTGGGAGAAATTTGCAAAAGCGACTTTCGCAAATTATCGCGAAAATGTTACAAATCCCCGCAAACACGCGGAAATATCGCGAAGATGCAGAAGATTTTTTCCCGCCCGTTCGCGGTATTTTCTGCGTGTTTGCGGCTCACTAACTTACTGTGCGGGTGCGGTTGCTTGCGGGCACAGCCATCTTGTTTTCACTCTTCTCGCGGTGCATGATCGCGAGAAGAAAGACGTGATCGCGCAATGCATGACGTTACTGCGGGCGCAAACTGTCGCGAGACAGCGCAAATGGCTACCAACAATCCAACATCTCGTGAAGAACGCGACCGGATCGGGAAAACTTGTCGGCGAACGCGGGGATTCAGGTAAGGCGATCGCGCGCGCGCGAGAATGTATTATTTTACAGCGCGAGCAAGAACCAAATTATCGCTAAACTGCGGAATGCGGAAATTTTGACATTTTCGCGCTCTCCGCGGAACGCCAAAATGTCAAATTATCGCAATTTCCGCGAGCGGAACGGAAATTTAGCCCAGGCCTAATACTCAGTCACACACATATACAACCACTCCCCTTTATATATATAGACATACAGTTTATTTATTTATTGTTAACCATGTAAGGCACTTCTGATAAGAACTTTTCTTTTCTTTTTTTGGAACTGTGTTTTGTATTTTACTTTTATTTTCAAACATTTTGTAATTTTTTCTATTTTTCCTTTAAACAGAATGGCAACGAGGGGAAAAATGTCTAACCACAAACACAAAAATTGAGCAGATACTAGATGAATAAAATTAGCAAGATTGTTTCCTTGCTGTCTCAAGAATAACTTCGATAGACTGCTCACCAGCTGTGAGAGTAGTACTACAATATAGACGATGTGTGCCAACACACTTTAATGCACGAGAAATTTCTGGCCATCATCTCTTCCCTTCTGTTGGCACTCTCTCTATTGGAGCAGGTGGGGCAGGCCTCGATGTAGGTTTCCCTCTCCAACTGTTCCTTCTGTGTTCTTTTTTAGATCCATCCTGTGATTGAGATGTCATGAGTGATATCACCGACCATGTGATGAGTGATGTAATATTTGCGTTCATGTGATGTCATAAGCAGTTCATTGCAGGGGCGTAAGTTATAGTTAGCTGAGCTAACTATAACTGCTGTATGGGGTGTGGCTGCACTGCTGGTGGGAGGATGAAGTGCTTATTTTACACCCGCCAAAGCACACAGGATAGATTCATCTTGGCCAAATGCATGTCTGAAATGTGCTGCACCGCATGCCGACTTCGCACACCTGGCATGGACCTGCCCCCGATTGCAGACCAAATGGGTAGACATCCATTCTACACTTGGGAAGATGGTCGGCTTGCATCTCAGTTCGATACCGGAGGTGGCACTGCTGGGGTACACGGTGAATTTCCCAAAGAGGGTCAGACGCTTTGCGTCGCTGGGACTCCTGCTGGGAAAAAGGGAGGTTGCTATACACTGGGGCAGGAAAACAGTACCCAAAGTACACGACTGGCTGTGCAGTTTGGCTTATTTCAATGTAAATGCAGATACCTATGCCAGTATCATGCCCTCCATGTCTCGCCCCAAAGACATATGGGGCCCATTTCGTGCATATGTGGAAGCAGCTAATCAGGACTCAAACTCTCAATCAGAAAATGGTATTGTGCCAGAAGGAGTGGGGTGATTGTAATTAAAGTCATCAACACATACACTGAGGGAGACACCTTGTGATGTTGTACAGCTATGTGACTTTGCGAAATGTTGATAAGGCGTTAAGAATCCTGTGCATCTGGTTCATGAACTGGGGATGGGCTTGAGGCAAGGCCTCTTGGGGAAGCTATTTACTGCCATTGCATTGTACTAGCCGAGCCAACTACAAATATTATTGTGTGATCGAGATATACATTTAGAACTTGCGAAGTGAATTTTACGACATGATAAATGAGGTGACTTATATCCAAAAATTGTATGTGTTTATAAAATGGAAAATTAAGTTTAAAAAAAACACTATAACTGCTGTATTGCTGTGGTTTTGTACATTCAAATATCGGCCTAACTATAACATCCATGTAACCTTTGTTTTTTTCAGTGTATTTCAAAGGTGTTTTTTATTAGATTTTCTAACTATAACATCCCTGTAACCTTTGTTTTTATAAGTGAATTTGTTTTCAATTTTATTTCCTAACTATAATGTCTCTGTAAACTTTGTTTTTCAGTGAATTTCCAAGGTATTTCAAATTCTATTTCCTAACTGTAACATCCCTGTAACTTTTAGTTGTTTTTAAATGAATTTCTATGTGTTTTAACTAATAGTCACATTTGCAGAGTTAGAAATGGGGTGGGGGCTCCAACCAGCTCTCAGGAATCCTGCTGTGTTGGACTAACTGAAGGTAACAGGAGGGCTTCTTGGCCTCCAAGAACCCTCAGAATCAAAAAAGGACTTCACTGCCTGAACAGCAGTGCACCAGGAGGCACTTTTGCACAGTGGTGGAGAAAGTAGGCATGGCCTCTGAAATCCTCACAGCAATCACGCTCTCTGGGACTTACTGGAGGTAATAGGAGGGCTTGTTTGCCACCAAGGACACTCAGCATCAAAGTGCCCTTCATCCTCCCACCAGCAGTGCAGCAGGAGGTGTGTTTGCACTGCAGAGTTGTGGAGAAAGGAGCCATGGCCTCCGAAAACCTCTCAGTAATTCTGCTGTGTCGAACTTACTGGAGGTAACAGTAGGCCTTGTTGGCCCCCAAGGACCCTCAAGAGCAAAGGGGAATGAATCCTAGGAGAAGGTATGTTGCCCCCCCTTATCTGGGCAGATTTCAGTCTCGGGGCTCTCATCCTCTGGAGCCAGGCTAAATTTGAACGGGGAGGGGAACCAGGTGCGCTTCGGGCTGATTTCATCCCCGGGGATTCCATCCTCTGGTGCCCAGACTTTAAAACATTATTTTTAAATAAAGTTAAAGGGAGGGGGTCAAGCGCCCTTCCTCCCAGCTGATTTTTTCCCTGGGGATCCCATTCCCCGGTGTCCTGCCTAATTCTTTTTTTAAAATAATCAGTAGGGGGCCTCGTGGTTCCCTCCAGGGCCGATTTTGGAACCCGAACCCCATCCCCCTGGGCTGAGCCTCAATTGTGGATGCCCTGTGCCACCCAGGGCATGCTCTTGTCACTATTGGGGACTGCAGGGGGTGCCTGAAGGCCCCCACAGTCCCTCCTAGTTCCCCACATCCTGCAGGAGCCAGCATTGCTTTTGAACACAGGAAGCTGCTAAACATGCAGCTCCCTTTGTCCAAAAGCATTTCTGCTCTCCTTCTAGTAAGCTAGAGCATTTTTTTATGCTCTCGCTTGCTAGAAGTGGAGCAGTGTTGTCTATGGCTTGGTGAGAGTGGTAATGCTCCTGCCAAGCCATAGCAAACTGATTATCCTGGGGGAAGGCACCCCGGGACAATAGAGCCCATTGGGGTGGTGATCCCCAGAGCCATCTATGGATCCAGGAGGGAAACCCCTCCTTTCTTAATTTTGCCTCAAGGAGGTGGTGGTCCCCAGGGCTGCGGGGGGTTGCATGGACCCTCATAGTCAATGTAAAAAGAAATCCCAATAGAGGTGGTGGTTCACAGGGTTGCAGGGGGTCCACGTGGCCCCCCACATTTTCTTAAATTAAATCTCAGTAGAGAAGGTGGTCCCCCGTGGCTGCGAGGGGGTCTATGTGGCTTGCCCACATTGATTTAGCATAAAGCCCCAAAGAGGTGGTGGTCTTTGGGGCTAGGGGTCTGAGAAGCCCCATTTAAAAAGAAATAAGCCCATAGAGGTGGTGGTACCCAGGGCAGCAAGTGAGGCCATACGGGCCTCCCTTGCATTAATGTTTGAAGAGTCCGTGTGGAGGTGGTGGTCCCTGGGGCATGATAAGCCCCAGGAGGGGGGCGCTATACCCCCTCCTGTTTTGCATAATGCCCCAAGCAACTCTCACACCAGGGGCTGATAATTAACAAAGCGCTGGAGTCTGTGCTTCCTTGAAAAAAAAATATGTTGTTGGGTTTTGCAGATCCATCGCAATACCTAAATAATCTTTTTAAATAAAATGCTTTTTTTTTACCTCTGGGGTTCCTGTGGGACCCATCCAAGAGTCCTAGGGGTCAGGGTGTTTCTACCCTGCCCCCTTTTCTTTTTCTTAACATGTTTTCCTGTGATTCAGTTCAACTAAGTCACGAGATGGCAGTCAATCAGATCTCAGCACAAGATCGGGAGGAATCGTGGATCCTATATATACAACTGAAAATTTCTTTAAATAACTCTACAATTTCTGAACAGATTTACACCATATAGCAATACGGTCACTTTCTGAACCAACAGCTACCTTTCTGCCAAATTTGGTGTAATTCTTTCAATAGTTGGGATTGTAGCCATATCTAAAGTTTCTATGGAGATCATATACATATATACACACATATATATGTTTATATATATATATATATATATATATATATTATCTACTGGCGGTCGCCAGTAGATAGTTATAGTTAGGACCTATTTTCCATAGGAAATCCGCAACATTCTATTTGGAATAACGTTGGCGCCGATTGATGAATATTCGCTAAATTTTCCAAAACTTTTGGCCAGCTCAGCTCCGCTCCTACCCTGAAAGTTTCGCGGTGATTCATCAAGCGGGGGCTGAGAAAAAAGGGGGGTCCCAAAACGCATTTTCTCCATGCAATTTCCCATAGGACCTGTTGTCGCAGCTACAGCCCGAACTGCTGAACGGAATTACACCAAATTTGGCAAAGAGGTAGTCCACAGTTCAGACTCGTGCCTTTTGCTTAAATGGTGTAAATCCGTTCAGTAGTTCCTGAGAAAATTACAGTTAAAAGTACATATATGTCTATGGCCGAGGAGGATCCGCGGACCCTCCCCGCACCCAGCGCGCACCCTGACGTGCACGAGCTGAATGCTAATTGGCTGTCAACAATCCAGATCAGGAAGTGTTGGCAGCCATCTTGTGCCTCTGTAGAACCGAGGCACAAGAAACCTAAAAAACAAACGAGAAAAATGCGACAAGGGGGAAGGGTAGAAACACCCTGACCCCATAGGCCTGCTTAGGGGGTCCCACAAGGACCCCCAGGGCCCAAAAAAATATATATATTTTTTTTAAATCGGCGAGATTCGCGCACCGAGCGCAAATTTCGGCCGAAAATAAAAAGAAATTCAGCGTGGGCTTCCACGCTGAATATTCTATTTTGCCCCCGGGGGCCAAATCCTGGGGGCATAATTTAAAAAAAAGTGTGGGGGGGTCCCAATCCCCCCCCACACTGCCCCGGGGACTGCCACCCCCGGGGCTCCAAGATTGAATATGCGGGGGGGCTCACCGCCCCCCCGCAGCCCTGGGGAGAACAACCCCCCGGGGCTTCATTATAAATGGGTGGGGGGGCCCAGCACTGACCCTGAAAAGTAATTCTAAGCATACTTACCAGTAACTTGTATTTCCTTCCATAGGAATCCATTGTTTGGTTTTCACCAGAAAAGGTTCTAAGTGTCTATTTTCACAAACTATAAATATTCCTAAAAAATCGTCTGTATGACTTAAACACATTCTTTCAACTGTTTACAGGAGGTTGGCCAGTGCTGGATCCAGGATCCACCTCTGAGTAAGAAAAAGTAACGATAACACTACTTACCTGCTAAGTGAATTTTCTGCCATAGGATAACATTGGTGATTCTATGGGAAAAAGTTTCTAAGTGTCAAGTTTTAAAATACAATAATATTCCTTAAAAATTACTACTGTAACCAAAGCGCTTTTACTCAACGGTTTACAGGAGATGTCCAAGGACTGAATCTAGGATCTAGTCCTGTGGTTAGAAAACTAATCCATAAAGTAACTAATTGCATTTAACTAGAAATTCACATTGAGCTCAATGTTCATTTGTGTTTGAAATTGTGTTGCCCATTGCAACAACTGTAACTACTGTACTTAAAAGTCTGTTGCCTATTTGCCAAGTATTTAAACTAAAGTAATTCATTCTGAGAAAGTATAATTTGTATTGTAATGTATAATGTAATTAAAAAAATATCTAAAAATAAATAGTTTAAAAAATGTAGTAAATTAGTATAAAAAAATCAGTATAACAGTTAATACATTAAAAATTGTCATTTACAAAACCTTTGAAATTCACTGAAAAAAACATAGGTTTCAGGCCTGATATAGTTAGGAATTAGCATTTAAAAAACCTTTGAAATTCACTGAAAAAACCAAAGGTTTCAGGGACGTTATAGTTAGGAATTGGCATTTAAAAAACCTTAGAAATTCACTTAAAAAACCATAGGTCTCAGGGGCGTTATAGTTAGCTGGACATTTCCCTCGTACAAAACCCTAGAAATTCCCCCGTTATAGTTAGTTCAGCTAACTATAATTCGCGCCCCCACAATGCACTGCTGATGACGTCACATATTACATCACTCATGACATGGTCAGTGACATCACTGATGACATCTGAAATGACATCACTGATGACGTCATCCATGTGATAAATTAGTGCATCTTCTCACACCCTTTGATATACTTAATCAAAATTTCAGACGTCCATTCTCAAAACCATAGATACTCCAATACCAATAACAACATACCCACTCATTGACTCTTAGATCTACACACACATCCACTCACTCACCTGTACAGTCACCCATACTTTCAGTCACTCAGTACAGGACTATCATATGCATTTATACACCTATATAGACACTCACTCACCGCCAATCATCCATAGAGGTACTCTCACACCTAATCAGTCATGCAAATAATTAATCACACACCCATTTACTCACCTATGCAGTTATACACACACAAGTTCACTTACTCACTAAAATAGTACCACATTCTTACGCTCTTATACAATCACTGATACAAGCACACACTCATCCATACAGTCACTCTCACAATCACACACTCTCACATATACCCACTTATATACTCTTACACACATATATACTGCCTTTCACATATGTAGTTACTCACACATGTACCACTGAGATATACATTCAGTCACTAACACACCCATACATACACTCACCCAACGATACAGTCCATCACAGATGCACTCTTAAAACCATGCACCCATAGAATCAACCACTTACACATGTATGCACAGAGTCACACACACCCCACCCACACAAACACTCAGGCACCCATACAGATACTCAGACAACCAATCAATAACCCATAGAGACACTCATAGCTATTCACAAAATCATGCAGCCGCTTATACACCAGCAGACAGACAGATACAGACATTCACACAGTTTAGTCACTAGTCTGCAGTAAGATACATTTAATGACTCACTTATAGAGTC
Source organism: Triturus cristatus (assembly GCF_964204655.1). Taxonomy (NCBI): domain Eukaryota; kingdom Metazoa; phylum Chordata; class Amphibia; order Caudata; family Salamandridae; genus Triturus; species Triturus cristatus. Next base: position 904,697,141 of record NC_140590.1, on the reverse strand, counting down.
AGTCACGCATCTACTAAATCATCCATTCACACACTTATACACCCACTCATTCTTCCATAGGTTTTTCCCTATTTGTATATTAAACATATTTAAAATTTACAGAAACACACACTCACTGGATGACGTTATCAGTGATGTCATTTCAGATGTCATCAGTGATGTCATCAGTGATGTCACTGACGATGTCATGAGTGATGTAATATGTGACGTCATCAGCAGTGCATTGCGGGGGCGCGAGTTATAGTTAGCTGAACTAACTATAAAGGGGGAATTTCTAGGGTTTTGTATGAGGGAAATGTCCAGCTAACTATAACGCCCCTGAAATCTATGGTTTTTTAAGTGAATTTCTAAGGTTTTTTAAATGCCAATTCCTAACTATAACGCCCCTGAAACCTTTGTTTTTTTTAGTGAATATATATATGTATATATATATACATATATATATATATATATATGTATACATATTCACCAGTTGGTAGTTATAGTTAGGATGTAGATTCCATAGGAAAAGTTTTTTCATTTGACAATAACTTTGGCATCGTTTGCCAAATCCTCGTGGAATTTTCAAAACTTATTTGACTCTTACTTCAGCTGCTGTTTTGAAAGTTTCTATATATACATACATACCTATATCTGGTGGAAAAAAGATGCAGAAACTCCGGTATAGCAATTCCCCAATATAATTTTATTTTGGCAATATATGCCAGTGGCGGTCATCACTGGGTAGTTATAGGTAGTTCTTCGCTTCCATAGGAAATGCCTTTTTTCAATTTGCTAATAACTGACGCAATTTGACAAATCTTCACAAAACTTGCCAAAAGGTTTTCTGTTGTGCCTAATGTCTTCATGGGAAGTAGTGAGGTGATCCATCAAGTGTGAACTGAGAAAAAGGGGGTACAGAAGCACAAAATCCTAATGCATGCACCACCAATTTCTTCACATATTATATCACTCATTACATGATTAATGACTCACTGATAACATCACTGCAACATCTGGAATGACATAATTGGTACCAAGAAACCACAAGGCCATGGCATTAATTATAGTTTCTTTACTTTAGTGCATGAGTTATAGTTACCCGAGATAACAGTATCTGGTACACTTCAGTGGTTTTTTTCTGTTAAAACCTTTACATTGTCACTGAAATGTTCATCTAACTATCAAATAAAATGACTTTAAACTCTTTTAGTGAAAAAAAATAATCTATATATATTATATATATAATACCTACTGGCAGTCACCACTAGGTAGTTATAATTAAGACCATGTTTCCATAGGAAAATGATTTTTTAAAGTCAGATCCTGTGCACACGCGTTCGTGTAGTTTGAAAGTTTATCCGAAGTTGGAATCAAAGGCAGTATAGTCTTTTTGTAAGTATTCTTTTTCTTTATTCCAGAGAATACCACAAGGTCCAGCCAACACGTGTTTCGTCATTTTTTTTTTATTCAATAAAGAAAACAGGCATGTTTACAATCAGTACACCAAATTGCACAGAATGCCCATAGGCAGTACAGTTAGAGAACAGATCAAAAGCTCATTACACAGTACCATATAGGAATCGTCAGGAATCACAAACTATTCAAAATCAGTGGCATTGTCATCCAAGCTCCTAGGCGGTTCTCATATATTCCCCCGAAAGGAGTTCCAAGCCCCCCATGCACCCGTCCATGTTCTTGGCCCATTCTATTTCGCTGGGGGGGTTCGGGGCTCTCCACACACGGGCAATATTCCGCTTGGCCACCATGTAGCCCAAAGTGACCCAGGTTCTTTCTTTTTCGGTGAGGTCCGTGGGGTACCATATGTTCACTGAGATCAGTTTGATATTCCCATGTATCTGCTGCCCCAGCACCTCCTGCATCTTAAGTGTCACCAATATTTCTGTATGGCTGTACATTCCCAAAGGGTATGGATAAGGGTGCCCTCCTTCCCGCACCCCGAACACAGTCGCTATCTTGGGTGTAGCCCATATGGACCCGTGAAGGTCTGGACAAGTATGTTCTATGAAGGATTTTCAGCTGGACCAGTCGGAATCTAGAAGAGGTGGCTACCTTGCATGGAGAAGCCACTGCAGCCCGCCATTCCTCATTGTCCAGCCCAGCCACATCATGGTCCCATTTACTTCTTAGACGGATCAGGGGATCTGGCATGTTGCTCAGGAGCTTTTTGTATCTGAGGGATATGGCCTTTTCAGGCAAATCACCATCAATAATCCTGTCCTCAAGCGGAGAGGATTCAGGGAAATCTGCACCCCTTGGGAGAACTGCTAGCAGAGCATGTCTAATTTGAAGATAATGAAATCTTTCAGAGTTGGCCATTTCATACCCCCTCTGCAATTGGGGAAATGGTATGACCTCACCCGACTTCCTAAGGTCCCCAATGCTGGAGATCCCAATGACGTCCCATTTGTCAAAACCCAGGGAACGTGACAACCGACCCAGTTGATCACAGTGCCAGAGCGGCGTAGCTCGAGTGAACTTACTCTCCCACCCCAGGCTTCTAGTGGTGTCTTTCCATGCCTGCAAAGCATGTAGAGTCTGGCTGGAGAGGACAGGTGACACCGATTTTTTTTACAACACCCCCTCAAATCCACAACGCCCCCTCAAATCCGCCTCTCGGGAGAAGCCAAAGGTAGATTCGAAAGGCCTGGTCATTATGCCGACAATACCTGCATTGATTGATAGCCACGAGCTGCGAGGCCCAATAATATTTTTTCATGTCAGGGAGCCCGATGCCACCGTCTAACAATCCCAGAGTGAGTTTCTGTGTGGCAATGTGGGGGGGCTTACCCTCCCACAGAAGTTCGCGCACCGTAGACTCAAGCTCTTAGAAGTACGACGCCGTGACCGGGAGGGGCCTGTTCTGCAGTGCACACAGCAGCCGGGGGAGGGACATCATCTTAAATAATGCTGCTCGTCCCTGGAGAGTTAGGGGGAGTGACCTCCAGTGCTGAACGTCAGATTTCAGATGTGCCAGCGGAGGCCGAAGGTTAGCGTCATAGAAGCGACATAGGTCCTTGGATACCCATATGCCCAAGTACTTGAACCCGTCCCTGATCTCAGTCAGTTGGCAATCCTGGGGAAGGTGGGGCCACTGCCCAATAAGCTAGTAAAGCACAGATTTGGACCAATTAATCCTATAGCCGGCGAACTCGTCGAATATGTCCATTGCGACGTTGAGTGACTTTGCCGGGGAGGCGAGATAAAGCATACAGTGATATAGGGTCTTCCCAGCCATTTTTCCATCTCAGACCCCTAATGGCAGGATCTTGGCGGATCCATACCGCCAGGGGTTTCAAAGCCAAGGCGAAAAGGAGCAGTGACGGGACAGCCCTGCTTCGTACCCCTACTCAATGAAAAGACAGGAGATTTCTGATTATTGACAACGACCTGGGCCAATGGCTGACAATAAAGGAGGGGTATTCATTGAATACATTCCAGGCCAAAACCAAACTTCTGGAGCACTGCAAACATGTAGGGCCATTCAATAGTGTCAAAGGCCGACGTGACATCCAGAGACACCACCACCGTATCCTCTCTAATCGTATCTGCTCTGCAGAGCACTCCATGGAGGTGGCGGAGATTAAGAGATGTGTTACGCGCTGGCATAAACCCGGACTGATCCGGGTGGATCAGGGTAGGAAGAACCTGCAATAGGCGAGTGGCGAGGACCTTCACAAGGATCTCAGCCTCGCAATTAAACAGGGAAATAGGCCTATATGAAGAACATAAATCTACAGGTTTGCCCGATTTATGAATAACGATAATGGTAGCTAATCTATGATCCTCAGGGAGCACTCCAGCCTGCTTACTCTCCCTGTACATGTCTTTGAGAAACGAAGCGGTCCTGGTCGCCGTCAGCTTATATAATTCCATGGGAATCCTATTGGGGCCCGACGCCTTCCCCCCATGTAAGTCGTGGATGGCCTTCTCTACTTCAGTTACCGTGAGGTCGCGCTCAAGGTTAGTGCTTTTCTCGGTGGTGAGAGCCGGCAGTTGAATATCGCGTAGGAGTGATTACGCCTCCTCCTCTGAGTAGGCCGTGAGCAAAGCGTACAGAGAGTTGAAGTGTCTTCCAAACGCATCGGCGATATCTTGTGGAGCAGAAATGCGGGAGTGCTGGTCAGTGACGAGTTTGACTACTACGCGCCGTGACCCTTCTCTGCGGTCAAGCCATGCCAACAATTTGCCTGCCTTATCACCCATATCATAGACCCTACTAATTGTGGCCCTATATTGAGCCTTAGCCACGTCAGTGGCTAAGTCAGAGAATTCTTTTGTCTTGATATGGAGCTGTTGGCGCACGTCCCCCGAGTCCTGTAGGCGGACAGCGCATTCCAATTCCAGGAGTTTGCTTTCTAAGCGCACAAGAGCCGCAAACTTCTCCTTTCGTTGCCCAGCTATTTGCCCCAACAGGACCCCCCGGATGACCACTTTATAGGCTTCCCAAAGGGAGCAAGATGAAATGACCGAGCCCAGGTTTTCCTGAAAATAAAGATCTGATTCTTTCAACACCTTCTCTCTGATGGGGGAATATTGAGATACCACGGGTTAATCAGTGCCACATGGCCAGCCGTGGGCTCTCCCACTTCCACCCTGCACATTACTGGCAAGTGATCAGAGATCCCCCTAGCCAAGTGTTGAACGTCTTTAACATTGTGGATCTGTTGCGTAAGTGTGAGTATATAATCTATGCGCGACATGCAGCGGTGAGGCCCTGAAAGGTGTGTGTATTGAAGCTCCCTGGGATGCATGTATCTCCAGACATCCACCAGGCCCATAACCCCCATAAAACTATATATACTTTTGAGTGAGATCGGAAGATCTTTTTGAGGCCAGCGATCCAATGAATTAGAAACAATAGAGTTGAAATCCCCCCAATCAACAGTCTCCCGTCCGGTAGGTTCAGGAGGAGATCACTCAGGTCACTAAATGCCTGGGTGTGTAGGCCTGGCGGAATGTACACTGACACCAGATTGAGGGCTACCCCCTCCCAAACCCCGGACACTGCCACAAACCTACCCAGTGGGTAAGTATGAATTGTGTTGACCATCAAGGGGAAGGACTTGCGAACTAAAATGCCACCCCTCGGGAACCAGAACCAAAGGCGGAGTGAGAGGCCATCTGGAAACCGCAGCGCGACAGGGCCTTGCAACCATTTCCCAACAGGTGGGTCTTCTGCAATAGAACAACATCGGGCGAGTGCCGTTTCAGAAATTGGAGAACCACCCCTCTTTTAATTTTATCCCCCAGCCCATTTACATTCCAGGAGAGCAGGTTGAGTTTCTGTCTATGCATGGCACTCATCCCTTAACATCAAATGTGTGGGGTACTCCCAACCGGAGCAAAAAGCGGATGGGAATGAAAAAGGATTCAACTGCTTTCTTGAATACTGTGACCAATAAGAGCATACCAACTACCCCATCTGTCGCCATCTGCTTTCGAGGCCCATTGAAAAAGACATGCCTAAACAAAACCAATACTAAAATCAACACACCCAAACAACCCCCCCACCCTCCCTAACTCCCCAAAAAGCATACCCCCAGATCCCACTCCCTGCCACCCTGCTCGGTGGTGACAAAACCTCCTGCCCCCCAAACTAGCAGAATGCCTATCGCCCACCCTTCCAAAAACTTACGGGACCGTATGTCCGAACCGAGCACTCAACCCTAAGAAATCTCTTTTTTTGTTCCATTATTAACCAGAACAGCCTAACGTGTTTATGTTAAAAGCATATGCAAGGGCCAACCACATAACCAATGTCACCCACATGGGCAGCAGGGGAACAAACAAAAACAGAAATTTCAGGGTAGCAGAAACATCCAAGACATTCTATCACGGGATAACGAATATCGGAGACAATGTTTACGGGCGACTCTGACCCCACTGCTCCCCATCCACCTGGAGTCATTTACCCCCAAAGGAAAAATATACAGACCAGTTATTTGATACCACCCGCTGCCTCAGTCAAGTCCGCCTGTTGCGAGCCACCACCAGAAGCCCGGGTATCGTCGTCCTCACATCACGGGCATGGTGTGTGTGATGGCTTGCTGTACGCCAACCCTCCAGCCAGTCCCAGGTCTCCTCCGGAGTGGTGAAGAACTAGGATTTCCCCTCCGATTCCACCCTCAACTTGGCCTGGAACAGCATTGCGTATTTCAAGTCCTTGCCCCGGAGCGCCTTCTTAACTTCCAGGAAACTTCGTCGTTGTCGTTGCACCATGAGGGTGAAGTCCAGAACGAAAGTGATGCGACTGTTCTGGAATTCCACTGGTGAGGCGGATATAGCACACTGCAGGATGACATCCCTGTAGCGGAAGTTAAATATTCTAGCAAGAAGCAGAGGTGGGGGGGCTCCAGGCTTCAGTCGCCCCCCTGGCACCCGGTGCGCTCGCTCCGCTGCGAAAAAGTTGGAGAGTCCACATGACTTGAGGTAGTTAGTGATTAAATCCTCCACGAAAAGGTCCACAGATGGCCCTTCCGCGTGTTCCGGCACCCCGATTATACAGACGTTGTTACGCCTGGAGCACCCCTCGTAGTCGTCCTGCTGTGCCTCCATCTTCGCGGCATTTGTTTGTAGGTCCTCAACCTTTTTTTGCAACTCGGGCGTATCTTCCACCAGGGAGGTAGCCTTAATTTCAACATCATTTAAGCGTGAGTTCATGGAGCACATATCTTCCCTGATAAGAGACACCTCGGTAGAAACCGTGTCTATACGTGACTCCAGGGATGTGCGAACTGCAGTAACGGCGCATTGAGGATATCTTGCAAGGATCGGTCTTTCAGCTTCCCTCCAGGCTCACATTTATCGGAGTTGTCTGACCTTCCTTTGGGGCTCGTGCCGGGACCTCTGTTCCAGGCATATTTCGACAGTTTAGTCTGGAGGGCTGCCTTTAAACCGCGCCCCCCCGCCATTATGATTGCGGATCTCCCTGAATGAGCCCTCTTGAGGTTGGTGCCGAGGACCCTGTAGAACGGCCGGGAGTGGGGCCACTAAAATCCTTCCCTCTGACCCAAACAGCCAACGACCGGTGTAGTATCACTGATGCCACGCTACGTTGGTCTCCCGGCCCCTGAGCGTGGACAAACCGTCGCCATAGCCGCACCCCAGAGTCAATGTTAAGGGAGGAAGCGGCAGTCTATGCACACCTGTACAGCAAAAATGGCGCCTAATTGTGCAAGGCTGCAGAGCGCTGTCGCTAGTCAGTCTCAGGGGGCAACCACGTAGTCTCAGCTAACGCTCCATTCCAGAGCAAGGCACGTTTCAGGGAGCGATACAACGCTGTCCACGGTCTGTGTGGTGTGTATGTGGACTATAGGCCCGGTCGTCGCGGTACTGCCTCCACTCTATCTCCAAATTTCAGGGCCGTGTGAGGCACAGCAGGGGGTTATAGGTCACTGCCCAATACCGCATCACACTCTTAACCGGCATGGGGCACCCACGTCACTGGAGTCCCTCCACGATGTCAGCCTGTGGTGGTAAAGGCAAGTATCCGCGCCGCCGCCGATTCCGTAAAGGCACGTTCTCCAACCCAGCTGGTCCGCACGTAGCTTACGGCCCTTCTACACGCCGGGGCATCGGCGGCACTCACACTGCAGCATTAGGATCATGGATATTGGCAGCCGCGATCCTGGACCTCTTGCCTGCCTCAGTGGGGTGCCTTCAGCCGCCGTCCCCCTCTCCATGGGCCGTGATCCCAGCGGTCCCTCGCTACCGGTAGTGTTGCCGGCCGGCCGCACGGCCTCTCTTGCGTCTCCGTGCGGCCCAGAGTCACAGACCGTGTCGCGACACTCCGTCGCCTCTTCCCAGTCACTAGCGACGTTGATCAGAACCCCAACCCCTCCGGATTAAGATTCTGGCAAATCAGTGTCGGTTTAGGCAGATAAGAGCGGATAAATTGCGGATTTCGTGCTCAGGTTGGCAGAGCCGACGAACTAAGTGGCCATCGCCGTGCTCGGCTTGGCCACGTCCCACATGTTTCATCATTGGGGTAATAGCCCTTGACTACTTCTGGGCTGTATGGCTACCCAACTGACTATTCAATGCCCAGTTCCCGGTTATTCTTCCAAACCGGCTAGGTCTTTTCAATTCCAGAGTCTTGAATCTGACAGATTCAGATTCGGATAAACTTTCAAACTACACGAACGCTTGTGCACAGGATTTGACTTTATTTACTTTGGACCTATGGTCCCAATCGGAGGGTTTTAGGTTTTTTTTCCCTAAATTGTTGCACCATTTGACTTTAATGCATTGAGTTACAGTACGATATTTTGCAGACCCATATTTCCTGTGTAAATTAATAACCCCCTTTGGTCATTAATAAAGGATATTTTAACTTACCTATATATTTGGTGCTGGTTGATGAATCATCATGACATTTTGCCTATAAAGTGAACCGCTAATTCTAGCTGTGAGTGGAAAGTTTCCGGGTGATCTCTCAAGCAGGACTGAGAGGGAGGTAAAAAAGATTACATTTCTCATGTTAATTCCTAAACAGATATTGAAGACGCCTACATCTCAAACTGCTGGATGGAATTACACCAAATTTGGCAGAAAGCTAGTTCTTCATCCTGAAAGTGCGTTTTTTATTATTTGGTGTATTTCGGTTCAGTAGTTTTAGATTTATTAAAAGAAATCCAAATTTGTATATATAGGTATGTGCATCCTTTGCAATGGCTATGTGAAGCTTCGAGAACCCATGCGCCAGAGCAGGCCTGTGATTGGCTGGCCACAACCTGTGTGGAAAGTTGCACCCACCATTTTATATATTGAACACTTTCTTGGGTGATGGAAATATAGGTTATAAACTTTAGAAGATGTCAGGGTAGGGATATCCGTATATCATGGCTGCAATGTACTGGTCTCTGAAGGTTCCCTTATGAGTAAGTAAGTAAGTAAAATCTTTGTTTGCTTGATTACTTAAAACCATTGCATAGCAAAGCAGCAGTATTAAATGAAATCCAAATTCATAAAACCATGATTTGCATACAAATAGCCCCTGTGTATGTAAAAAAGAAATATAAAAATTGACTAAATTGAAACCTGTTGTCATGTCACAGTAAGTGCAAGTCGTTTTGGCCATTTTGTCTTTAAAACACCAATTTACAAATAAACCATATCAAACCTTTAGTCATGTGCCAGCTTTTGCAGTTAATTTTGGCCAAAGCAGAGATCTAAATGTTTTATCCAGTAGGTCGTTAAGTGCTGGTATTTAGCTTTGTTCCTACAGCACCCATGAAATGGAACAGGCGGCAGGCTAGCTTGATATCCCCTCCTTCAAAGCATGGTTTCACGGCCTGTCTACAGGTTCTTATCCCCTTTTTCTTCAGGGCCGGTTTTAGTATGAGTCTTCGTGCCTTATCTAGACTCCCGCATGTGCACACTAAATGCAGCATGCCCTCTTTTGTTTCACTACAGAATTGACACTGAGTTGTTGACTGTGGTCGTTTCCATGGGGGCAGATGCAGCAATGCTGGCAGAATGCCCAGCCTCATATACAGGAATCTTTCCTTTGTTGCTCCTGCTCCTACGTATGGTTGGGGGGAGCATCTGCAGTAACTCTGTATGATAAATAATGAATATCAAATGTCCCAAACCATTTTTTTTCACATGCTTGGAGTAGTGAACCCATCACGACACTCAGCACGGGCCCCCGTGTAATGTAGTAGCATAGTTGTGAACCATTCTGATTTTTGTTATACATTCACACACTCATTCACAAACTAATGCATGCACTCATACTCAAACACTTATGCATCCACTCATTTAGTCAAACACTCACTTACAGACCCACTCAGACACTCCCGTACCCACTCACAGATCTAATCAGACAGTCCCAGACTGCTCACAGATACACTCAGAGACTCATGCATTCTCTCACACACAGACCCACTCAGACACTCATGTACCTACTCATAGTCTCATTCAGATACTTATGCATCCACTCAGACACTTACACACCTACTCACAGACCCGCTCACAGACTCACACACCCACTTAGACACTCATGCACCTACTCACAGACCCACTCAGACAGTCTAACACCTACTTACAGACCCAGTCAGAAAATCATGCACCCACTCACAAACCCACTCAGAAACATATGTACCCACTCAGGTACTTATACACCCACTTAGACACTCATGCACCCACTCACCAATCTTCTCGGATACTAATGCACCCACTCACAGACCCACTCACAGACTTACATACCCACTCACACACTCACTCACAGATCCATTCAGACAGTCCACACCCACTTACACACCCAGTAAGAAACTCATGCACTCACTCACAAACTCACTCAAACACTGATGCACCCACTCAGACACTTATGCACCCACTAAGACATGTATGCACTGGATCACAGACCCATTCAGACAGATCTAATCAGACAGTCCCAGACTGCTCACAGATCCACTCAGAGATTCATGCATCCGCTCACACAAAGACCCATTCAGACACTCATGTACCTACTCACAGTCTTATGCAGATACTTATGCAGCTACTCGGACACTTACACACCCACTCACAGACCCGCTCACAGACTCACACACCCACTTAGACACTCATGCACCTACTCACAGACCCACTCAGACAGTCTAACACCTTCTTGCAGACCCAGTCAGAAAATCATGCACCCACTCACAAACCCACTCAGAAACATATGAACCCACTCAGGTACTTATGCACCCACTCAGACACATATGCACCCACTCACCAATCTTCTCAGATACTAATGCACCCACTCACAGACCCACTCACAGACTTACACACCCACTCACACACTCACTCACAGATCCATTCAGACAGTCCACACCCGCTTACAGACCCAGTAAGAAACTCATGCACTCACTCACAAACCCACTCAAACACTGACTCACAGACCCACTCAGACACTCATGTGCCTGCTCACACACCCACTCAGACACAAACATACCTACTCACAGACTCACACAGATACTTACTCACAGACCCAATCACAGACTTACACACCCTCTCACAGACCCACTCAAATACTTATGTACCCACCCACAGACCCACAGAGACAGTCCACACCCACTCACAGATCCAGTCAGAGACTCATGCACCCACTCACAGACACTTATGCACCCAGATACGTATGCACCCATTTAGACACTTATACACCCACTCACAGACCCACTCAGACAGTCATGTGCCCACTCACAGACTCATGCACCAAGTCACAAACCCACTCAGGCACTCATTCACCCACTCAAAGAATCACACAGCCACTCACATACCCACTCAGATACTCACATACCCAGTCATAGGCCCACTCAGACACTGATGCACCCACTCAAAGACCCACTCAGACAGTTGCACACCCACCCACAGATGTACACAGCCACTGATGAATCCACTCACAAACCCACTCAGAAACATATGCACCCACTCAGGTACTTATGCACCCACTCAGACACTCATGCACCCACTCACCAATCTTCTCAGATACTAATGCACCCACTCACAGACCCACTCACAGACTTACACACCCACTCACACACTCACTCACAGATCCATTCAGACAGTCCACACCCACTTACAGACCCAGTAAGAAACTCATGCACTCACTCACAAACCCACTCAAACACTGACTCACAGACCCACTCAGACACTCATGTGCCTGCTCACACACCCACTCAGACACAAACATACCTACTCACAGACTCACACAGATACTTACTCACAGACCCAGTCACAGACTTGCACACCCTCTCACAGAACCACTCAAATACTTATGTACGCACTCACAGACCCACAGAGACAGTCCACCCACTCACAGATCCAGTCAGGGACTCATGGACCCACTCACAGACACTTATGCACCCAGATACGTATGCACCCATTTAGACACTTACACACCCACTCACAGACCCACTCAGACAGTCATGTGCCCACTCACAGACTCATGCACCAAGTCACAAACCCACTCAGGCACTCATTCACCCACTCAAAGAATCACACAGCCACTCACATGCCCACTCAGATACTCACATACCCAGTCATAGGCCCACTCAGACACTGATGCACCCACTCAAAGACCCACTCAGACAGTTGCACATCCACCCACAGATGTACACAGCCACTGATGAATCCAGTCACAAACCAACTCAGAGATTGACCCACCCATCTACAAATCCATTCAAACACTAATGAATCAACTCACAGACCCAGTTGGACACTAATGCACCCAGTGACAGACCCACTCAGAAACTCACATACCCACTTACAGATTCACTCATTGAGTCATCCACCCACCCACTCACAGATCTACTCAGACACTCACACCAACTCACTGATCTATTCACAGACTTTTACACCCACTCAGAGTTACACTCAGACACTCATGCACCCACTCACAGACCCAGTCAGATACTCATGCACTCACTCACAGACTTCCTCAGGCAGTCACATGCCCAGTCATAGGCCTCCTAAGACACTTACACACCCAGGCACAGACCCACTCAGACACTGACACACCTACCCACAGACTCACTTGGACACTTATGTACCCAGCCACAGACCCATTCAGACATTGACAAACCCACTAACAGACCCTCTCAGATACTCATGCAGTCACTCACAGAGTCACTCAGATACTCGTGCACCCAGTCACAGACCCACTCATAGACAGATGCACCCACTTATAGTCCCTCTGAGACACTCATTCACCCATTCACAGCCCCACTTACAGGTCAACTGAAACTCTAATGCACCCGCTTACAGACCAAGTCATATACTAACACACCCAGTCACACACATACTCAGACAATTATGCACCTAGGCCCCGATTTACAGAACTAACATTTAGACAAAATCCTAAACTTACTAACATTTTGGTATTCACAGAATGCACTTACTACTTCTGGTATTCACAGAATGCACTTACTACTTTTGGCATTCACAGAATTAACTTACTACTTTTGGTAGTCACAGAATGGACTTCCGACTACTAACTTTACGTCCGCACCTGGGACGGATTTTCCGCTCCCGGAGCGGGTATTTCGCACCCAGAGTGGGAATTCTGCACCCAGAGCGGGAATTACGCTCCGGGGCCGGAATATCTGCCTACGGCCCGGAATCTCCGATTCCGGGCCGGAATACACAAACTGTGGCCGTTGATCATTTTAGCCAAGGTTAAACACCTGTCCAAGTGCCTACCCTCCCCCACCATGCATCAGCTGACACACTGCAGCCAATCCCAGCCAATAGCTCCATTTTGCCATGAGGAACATTGCAAGTGCCTACCATCCCCCACCACGCTCCAGCTGAAGCCAATTAACACTAATTGACCAGCACCACAAAACATATAAAAGCAGCACACATTGAAGGAACAGGTTTGGCCACAGAGAGTTTGTGTTCACAACAGTGGCATCACCAGAGAAACATGGAACTAATGAGGAGGAAGAAGAACCTTACTACAGAGGAGACCACCATGCTTGTGGAGTATATTGTGAGGCACCACAAATGCCTATATGGACTCCCACTCTACTGCACCAGTGGCACACAGAAGGAAGCCCTATGGCAGCAATTATCCACTGCTCCCACAAGATTGGGGCAGGAGAGGCGCACAGTCCAGGACATCAAGAAGAAGTGGCAGGATGAAAGGCAGAGGGTGAAGGAGAAGTACTCCAGGATCGAATTAAACAGGATCCTCCCTGCTGCACACTCTGGACACCGCATCTGTCTCACCCCACTGGAGGAGCATATCCTTACCACAATCCACCCCCACTTGGTCCATGGGCTGCCTGTTAGTGATGTCCGCTATGTGGTACCAGCTAAATAGGATGAAAAGGAAAAGTGCATGAAAAGATTGTCTGTGTTGCACTGTCATTGTGAGTAAGGAAGTTGTCCAAAGTGTATATAAAAATATAGTCAGTCAGAGACTCATGTGTTACCCTCTGTATGTAGCACCACAAGTCCCAGAATCCTTTGCACTAGAAATGGCAAATCCCTCCCCCACTTTTGAAAACATTGGCACAGTACTGCTGCTGTATATACTCAACTCTGCTAAGTAGCAATTTGCAAATATTAGCAGGGATACACCAGTACCAATTCAACCCTTGCTCCACTACAGATGCGTCGCATTTAGGCGCAGGGATAGACAGATGTGTGTTGCATCTGATGGCATTAGGGGGGTGCTTTGCTGGAGCCGTGTCGCAAGTGCGACGCAACTCCAACAATGTACATGAACCGCCCATACCTAACGTCCTGTGCCACTCCTTACGTCTGCTTCAAGCAGGCGTAAGGTTGCGTCGCAGCAGCCTCTGAAAAGTGACTCCATGAAATCCTGTAGATTTCACTGCATCACTTTTACGTGGCATATCCCAAAGGAACGCCCATCCTGCCTATATCAAAGCTGATGCAGGTTTAATGTTGCGCAGGGCTTCACAACGTGACGCATCCCCATAGATGCGTCACGTTGTGAATAAATAGAAATGTGTCACCTGTTTTACACCACCGCTGTGTCACAGAAGTGATGAACGGCGGTGTAAATGTTTTTCAAGGGGCTTGTAAACCTGCCACAAATTATCCAAGAAGTAAATCACCCTGTGCCAGCCTAAATCACAAAGCAGAAGGTAAAAGAATCATCAGATCAAAATATGTCATAAACATATTCTGTTGTTCATTTCCCACCCTGCCATGCCATTACATCCCCAACGCACCACTGCTCCTACCTGCCCTGTCTGCGGCAGTACTTCACAACACTGTTAGCATGCAGAAGATATGGGGAAATCCCTGAAAAGTTCCACATGCACATATTCCATTTGGTTACTTTTCTCTCTTCTCACCCATTGACACATTCAGCCAGAGCATAGACAACTGCAGTAGCAGAGGTCCCTGCATCTACTGGGAGGAATCGACATCATACAGAGAAAGGCATACCACCCTCACTAACTGGTAAGTCAAACTGGCCAGGAGATGGTCAAAATGCATACATTGTCAGGAGACAACAGAGGGACATATAGTGCCCACATATGAAAGTCAACCAGAGATGAAAAACAAGCGTCATTACTATTGGAGTTGTCAATGGACATTCACCTATAGCAAATGACATTTGTGAACAGCGAAAGACAAAATATAACATGTCTTGGCTCGTCATACCTTTGTAATTGTGGAACATAACATGTATTTCACCAACAGTCCCAGACCTGGGAATCCAATCCTGTAATCGAGTGCCACAACTAGTCAAAAGGGTGTCCCCACTATATTGTAATAGTGTCTGTCGACCTAATCAAGAAATCCAATTTGCACAAATATGATAATGATGAACAAGAAGTGAGATACCAGTGTCAGTAGTATTGACAATGCATCCACTGTCAAACTTCGTATGTTTCCAATATACATTAAATTGCCCAGTCCACACAGCTGGTCATGTACTTCTTACATTGGCTGGCTTTTTTGTTTGCCATCAACAAAACACGATAGTGGACCTTACCTCAGGATTCGTAGTCATGTCATTGTGATATAGGTTGCATTTAGATAGTGGGCCCATTCTAAGTTATATGTGGGATCACTCATGATATTAAGTATAACACACTTCTGCAACGGTGGTGCCCACAACTGCTTGTGCTCATCCTTTGTGCCAGAAATTGAGTGCATCACATGTGGCAGCAGAAATGTAAAGTTGCAAAACACACTTATCATTGTAGGTACAATGAGGTCCTCCCAGAATCAAAGACACACACTGACTTCTGCTGCAAGGTTGGCTGTGACATCTGTTCAGGGACCACACACTGTTCCGGTGCTAGGCCAAGGTAAGTAAAACCAAGAATAATTCAGGCTGAATGCTCATTAAATGTGCCTTTCACCTCCACCGTATGGTGTATGTGTTGTACAGCACTGTTGTCCTGCATCACAATATGCTCACATGTGGCACTTGAACACATACCAGATCAGACCCTGGTGGCTAATGAAAGGATGACACAAAATGTATGCCAAGTGAGTGCAGAATGGATATACAACAGTACAATGTGTCATATGAAGTGACCAAAACACAAGAGGCTTGCAATTCAATGATAGAAAAAATCCCTAGAAAAATATATATGGTTAAATCATAATGAAATTGGTATGGCTGAGGCCAACACTGATGCCAGTTGTGTACCTTTGAGATGGGTGTAGGGGCTGCTAAGGTGAATCTTCATGCAGTTACACCTGCAAAATAAATTGGCTGAAGAGCAACACGCTAATGCAGTGCAGGCGGAAAGCATCAAAGCTTCTCAGCTTATCCGCAATGTGTGATCATAACCAAATGTTGCATTCTGCTTGCCTCCTCTTCTACCGTATTGACATGTATAGGTGAGTGTTTGACATATGAGGTTTGGATATCTGCTGTACAAGACACCATCCGTTGTCAGCTAAGTAGTACCATGATGTTGGAAATAGAGTATGCAAAGAGAGGACACTCAAAGGATGGACATAAGAAATCTGTGTTTCCTCATTCAAAAATGAGCTTTGTGACTTCATGGGTAGGGAAGCACAAATGAGCAACATCATGTCCCTGACTACTGCACATCTCACACATGAACTCCTTTCTGACTTGTCAACAGACAACATTACACTCATGAAAAATGTTAGTCTTAATGGTCAAGGTTAAGTCAGTGTAATGCGGAGGAGTCCGGGTCATTTATCCCCTTCCTTGAAATATCAGTAACCTTCTCATCAAGTTTGTCTGTTGATGTGTCATCTTATTGATGTCAGTGCTGCATGGAGGTAACAGCTGGCAAATGCTGCATGTGAGCAGGTACCCACATGTAAATTCCATGAGGTGAACATGCTGCACATTGTCCTGGATTATCCGCAAATGGTTATTGAGAATGACATGTTGGCTCATAGCTACCATCTGTTGTACTAAAATATGAACATGTATGTCTCATCACAGCTGCTGACAGGATGACACCACTGCAGCGGACACCATCCCGGGGAATGCATGACAACCTGGCTGCAGCAGTGAAATCCTTGTGCACCTGTCCTTCAAGTAATTCTGGTATGAGGTGTGTCACTAGCTTAGATTACTAAGCCATGACAGAGATCAAGATCCCCTTCTGCATGGAATCAGCAGTTGTTGTTTACAAAGTGAAATTCAAATCAGGAGTGTCACATGTACCTGTCTGACAATTAGTGATGCAGATCAATGAGAATGTTTTCACTTCCCTCTACAGCTGCTGGATCGGGGACAGCTATGTCTACAACAGCTTTGAGGAGACAGGTTCAGCAGTTGACACCAGGGGGAAACGCGAAGGGACAGAAAATTGTGGCTGAAGCTGGTGAGTTTGTTTGTTTAATGTACATCTCCATGAAACACCTCAGTGCTATGGTGTGAGCTGGCATTTGTGGTGGTACCCTAACCAGGTCACATGATCCTCATCTGTTGATGCAAAGTACAGTTAATACAACCCTTGTATTGCACCACATGTAATACCAGGTCAATCACTAATACTGTTGCAACCTCCGTGTTCCAGGGGATGCTGAGGATGAGGATGACAGACCTACGACCAGTGCGGGCCGACTGGGAATCAGAGGGGAGAATCCACTGACACTCCAGGCAGTTATGTCAGCAGCAAGTACTACTCAAGAGGAGGAAGTTCCTGAGGACGTGGACTTGGTGGATAATGATGACTACATGTCCATCCACTTGGGGGATGAAGATTTTGTTGCCAATGAGAGCTATCTTGCCAGATTTCCAAAATCAGTCATGGCATCACATCTTCCGCCAAGCAACGTTCGTCAGCCTCCTCCTTTTACAAACAATTGCCTGTCCCCAGCATAGAGCAAACCTTCCACAGCTCCTACACATCCCAACACAGACATCACTCCCTCACAGCCCTCACGTCCAGGACAGACATGGTGTTCCCCCACCCACTCTTCCCTATACAGTGTATCCCTGCCATCCTCTCCACCATCTGGGGGAAGTACCAGCCCTGTTGTGGTGCAGGTATACCCTCGGCACCATTCTCCTGCCCACAGGCATCCACCTGCCACCCCCTGCCCTGCTGTTGGAACTGCTCGTCCCATCCATGGCAGACACCTGCAGAGAGGGCCTGCACCTGGCTATGGTGGCCAGTGGGAGCAGGACTTGTTCCAACAGCAGTCAGATGTGAGGCAGGACATTCGTGCCATAGGGACTAACCTGTCAGACGTGTCTGAGTCCCTGCAGGACATGGTCCAATTCCCTCAGGTGGTGGACAGGCTGAGTCAAGTTTTGGAAAGGATGGATAGAACTTGGCAGGACATGTTCAGGAATATGAGACATGATATCCATCTAAAGGGAAAAGAGTGCAAGACACCATGCCTTGGCCATGAAGATGATGGAGGGCATGCTGAAAGTTATCCAAAGTCTCCCTTCATGGTCAACGCAGGGAGGGGAGCCATCATATCTGCCTGCAGGACAGCACATCCACACACCTGTACCACCAACTGCACAGCACCACAGCAAAGGTACACATCCACAACGGCACCCTGAACAGGCAATCCCACCACCTGCACAACCACCACCAACCCATGTACACGCACTCGCACCACCTGCACAACCACCACCAACCCCTGTGCAGGCACTTCCACCACCTGCACAACCACCACCAAACCCTGTGCAGGCACAGCCACCACCTGCACAACCACCACCAACCCCTGTACAGGCACTGCCACCATCTGCACAACCAGCCCTTGTCCAGGCACAAACACCAAATGTGCATACACCATCTGCCCCTGCACATGTAGATCTCCCTGTACCGGCACATGAACAACACCCACCTACACGTAGGCGAAAAGCCCGACCTGACCCCTGAAAGCGATCATCACCTCCAAAATTGTGATGTCGCAAGCACGATCGCCAGTGACAAGAACCCCAAGACAAATTGACCATGTGAATATGTGTATAGAAAATATAAAGATCTACAAAAGTAAAATTCTGTTGTGTATCATGTCCTGTATAACGATGTAGGTGGCGAAGAGATGTGAGGAGATATGTGTGTGTGTGACACAGTCACAAGTGTAACCCATCATTGCAAGAAGCCATTATGTGCATAGCAGATGTCTCACCAAATACGTGTCCATATTCTGAACCAGACATTCAAAATGAAGTCAAACTAGTTAAAGTAAGTAGAATTCCTCAAAGATATTTATGTATGAACTGAAGAACAACCGTCCGTTTGGAAATGAAAAAGGAAAACAAATGATAATCTTAATGCAGATGGAGAAGGGTACTTGGATTGGGGGGGGGGCAACAAAAATATAACAGGTCAGGTAGCGTCTGGGAAACCAGTCTATTTACAAGAGGAAAATGAAATAATTGTTCACGACGACATCTCAGTCAAAACGTCAAGTGTCCTTCTGGTCATCCTCTACTGCCACAATGTCCAGATCCTCAGAGTCTGATGCAGACACACGGCTGCTGGTGCAGGAACAGTCACCACATGGGTTCATGACACACAAGGAGTACGGGGGGATCAGTGTGGGGCAACGGACAGGGGGAGACATTGACGTGGTATGGGAAGGGATTTGGGAGACATCAGATGACATGGCTGTGGCCATGGAATTGACGCTGGTGGTGAGGGTGGCCAGAGATCAGACAATGTCATCTCGCATCATGCGTATCTCCAGACACACTTGTAGCATGATGCGAGCGAATATGTCTGGCTGACCCTCACACATCCACCTCAAGACTCCTTGCACAGCCACAGGAGGAACAACACAGAGAGGGGCCTGGGGGGGACAGGAGGGATGTGGTGCCTCAGGTCCAGAGCCGATGTTGTGGTCGAGCTGGCAGCTGTGAGGTGGGGGACTGGTTGCAGGGGATGCAGCTGGAGCCCCCGATGGAATGGGGGACTTAAGAGGTAGGGAGCGGCTGATGGCAAGCCCAGATTGGGTATTGACCTGCCCCGGGGACACATCTTGAGGACCCACAGGTGAAGAGTCTGGGGGAGTTTTGTTCCTTGTCAGTCTGGGTGGGTGCAATCCCCGTGCCTCCTGATGTTGAGGGTCCCTCCTCATCCTCTTCTTCCTCGATGGTGGAAAGAGGGTGTAGCCGCCGGCGCAGTGATGGCCTCCCGCTCCGGACCTGGTCCTGCTGTTCTTCCATTTGGCCAGCTGTGCCTGCTGAAATGTAAGCAAAATCCTGATGTGGTGTTTGTTTCATGCAGGAAGAGACACATACATGTGCCAAGGTCAGGCTTTATTTTCCTCTGATCACACTCTACAGTTGTCAGTGTTTATGAGATTACATTACGTGTATGTTCACTGTCATTTACTGAATTGAGTATAACATGGACATCTCACGTGAAAGTTTGTGGCTTACATAACTGTAGCAGCCAACCCTCAACCTGTGGCATTCTTGTGATCTGTGTGTCCTGTCACTGCTACACGTGCAGGTTCCAAAACCAGTCCACCAAAGGAGAACATGAAGAGTCCAGATTCAATTGAATTTGGCCATCGATATGGAGTCACAGCTATTTAACGTCTGGACAAGTGTCATCTGTTTTGTAGCATTGTATGGGACAAGACAAATGCCAAATGTGGGTCACACATCCACATAGGGTCTGGGCTATTTCTTTAGCTACATTGTGAGTCTAGCCTTTTGCTGTCCCCACACTTAATCTGACAATCCAGTGCCACGTATTGGCTTTGGGGACTGATAAGGTAGTGCAGTACACCAGTGAACAGTGGTAGGTCGTTGTGACAGCTACCTGTACTTGTGAAATGTCATACAAGCCACTGAGGGTGAGGCGTCTGTCAGTGGACACACCTTGCAAATTTAAAAACACTTAACAGTGATGCAAGGATCTTAAAGTCTGTCTTGACTCCATGGTACATGATGATCTGTCTCAATTGGAACCCAAACTCTACAAATGCAATGCAAGTCACAGCATCCAATACCCTTTGACCTGCCATGGGCACACTGGACAGTGCCTGTACCATTGCTCATCCAATGCACACATCAGTTATGATTTCCTTGGTTTAATAGTAGTGGTGCTGGCAGAGCAGATTTCAATATGAATGCACAAGTGTGGCTCATTTACCCAGTTGTCATGAAGAAACTACAACTCCCAAAATGCACTCTGCCCTGTACAGTCCATATGCCACAGTGTGCCTTTTTAATCTTGGTGACTGCTGCATGGACACGGAATTGGTGAATGGAGGCATGGGACACACAATGGTACAGCACTGTTTCACTCACATCATGCTCCCAGACACATATTGCATATGATGCACTTACCAGGTCTCTGCTGCTCATTCTCCTCCAGCTGAGCATGGAGAGTCAGCCAAGCTGCTCGCAGGACCCTCCTGTACAGTGGGGAGAGGCGAGGACGATGCACATGGTACTGGGAAGACAGGCCCTCAGCCTTGTGCCAGGACCAGCATTTTAGGCCCTCCCAGCGCTTGTGGCATGCCCTAGCACTCCTGGTGTGGACTCTCACTGCACTGCAGCGCTCCCATATGTTGGCCCATAGCCTGGCCCAGGCTGCATTGCTCTGCTGGTGTTCTGGGTCCCCATATAGCTGAGGATATTTGGACAGCACCCCCTCAGCTAAGATGTCTAATTCCCTTTCAGTGAGAGGGGGTGGTTTCTCTTCATAACCCTCAGCAAATAAGTTATATGAGACCAGCAGGATGTCAGAGGTTCTGATCTGTGATAGAGGATGACTCACAATGAACACAAAATGGCTGTCAACAACTTCCTGTGATGTATTTCCTGTCTCCCACTTCCTGTATTACATTGCCTGTATGAAATAATGTGTTCCGGGTCATTTTTGGAGATTACGGCCTGAAAACGTAGTTTCCGGTTCCGGAGCGGCGGGTCCGCACACGCGCATTACGGTCCGAAATCAAAAATTACGTTTTCGGGCTGTAAACTCCGAAAATGACCCGGAGCACATTATTTTATACAGGAAATGTTTTACAGGATGTGGGAGGCAGGAAATACATCACAGGAAATAGTTGGCAGCCATTTTGTATTCATCCTGATCCATCCACAATCAGTAATCAAATCCACTGCCTTCCTGCTGTTCTGTTGTGGAAAAACTGAAATGACAGTGGAAATCATGAACATGTAACAAAAGGGGAAACAGACCATTTAATGACATTTCTGCACAGACGGGGGGGGGGGGGGGGCTGACACAACATCAAACCCCAGTTTTGTTTTCTCCTACTTTGCATTATGGTACATGTAGTCCATATTGAGTGCTCATTACCAGAGTTGTATGATGTGTTACGTAACATTGGGGTGGAGCAGTGTGGATATATCACAGACACATGGGGTCTGATTCACCCATGACATCATCACTCACGTTCTGGGCCCATCATTTGTGGGGGAGTCAAATCTGTTGAGGACACAGGCCTGAGTATGCAATGGTTATGGCCTTTTGTGATTAAGTGACCCATCCTCTTAAGGTCCAGGTAGGTCTCTCAGAACATGTATCGTTTGTCATCTGCGTGAATAGTTGTTTTTAGGGGCATCCACTACACTGATTGCTGACATGGGCACATGACCTGAGGCAAGCTCCACCTTTTAACTACTGTCAGCAGCTGTGATTTACATCCAGTTAGTGTGGCTTGCAAAGTCCTCTCAGGATGGAATTTATGGACACAGTCATGTATATCCAAGTTTCATCATTGACAACAGACAGCAAACCACATTTTGTCCATGACACTACAGGTTGCTCATGTGAAAAACGTAAAAATAACAATTGATGGACAGAATGTAGAACAATGTCATACATTCACCCCAGTACAGAGATCTGGGCCTAAATCCATCGTTTTTTTGCTCACCATGCCGTTCCAGTTTGAACCCAGCCATATGCAAATCAGTCTTGACCCTGTGCCTCATGGGAACAGTCCAGACCGAACTGCCAAGCCAGGTCCTCCCTGGACTGGAAACAAGCATCCTAGGACCGGTTTCTGGCATTTCAGCCGTCTTCAGCCAGGCTTGCTTGATTTTCAGTGGCATGGAGAGCAAGGGACCCACGTCTGGGCATACCCTTTCCACTCGGGGTGACAAATGCAAAAATAACAATTGATGGACAGAATGTAGAACAATGTCATACATTCACCCCAGTACAGAGATCTGGGGGAGAATGTATGCATTGTCAGCATTCCGTCCATCATTTGTTTGTTGTAACGCTTTTCGCCCTAAGTGGGATGGGTATTCCCAGACGTGAGACCCGTGCTCACTACGCCACTGGAGTCAAGCTATCCTGGCTGATGACGGCTGATAGCCAGAAACCGGTCCTAGGATGCTTGATTCCGGTCCAGGGAAGACATGGCTTGGCAGTTCGGGCTGGACTGTTCCCATGAGACACACGGTCAAGACTGATTTGCATATGGCCATGTCTGAACTGGGGTGGTGTAGTGGGCAAAAGAACGATGGATTTAACCCAGATCTCTTGACTGGGGGAGAATGTATGCATTGTCAGCATTCCGTCCATCATTTGTTTGTTGTAACGCATGTGAAAAACGTGGCAATGTGCTGATCACGGACTTGCATGCCCTGACCTGGGTTATGTGCAATGGCCCGGTTTCCCAGATTCAGAGCTAGCCGAGGTTCCATAGGTATGTGTAAGCCATGCGTTAAAGCAATGTTGTGCAAAACACAACAGGTTAATATGATCTTGCACACAACTTCTGGGGAGTACAGCAGCACACCCCCTGTAAGGTCGAGACATCTGAATCGCGACTTCAACAGACCAAAAGTGTGCTCTATGATGGCTCGAGTCCGTATGTGTGCCCTATTGTACCTACGCTGAGGTACAGTGTTTGCATGCCTGTAAGGGGTGAGAAGATGTGGGGAGAGTGCATACCCAGCGTTGCATGAGGAGTGAAGAAAGGGCAGTTGGTTACATTTCCGTCCTTGATTTACACAGGACATGATCTATACTTTAGTGCATGCAGTGTCTGTTGGGCCATGTATGTAGCTTTATGATACTTATTGTACAATGGTTAATGTTGGGGGGCATTCAGACATTTCAATAACACATATCCCTAATTTTTAGTGCTTGGTACTTACCCAGTAGCCACATGTTGCCAAATTCTTCTGCAGCCATCCGCCGGGCAAGAGGTGACATGCGGAATATGAAGCTTTCATGGGTACTGCCTGGGAACACTGCATGCACATTAATGAACCTCCCACTGGCATCACAGACAGCTTGCACATTGATGGAATACCATTGTTGTCTGTTGCAGAAGATGTGTGCAATGCGGCGGGGTGGCTGAAGGGCCACATGGGTACAATCAATTGCACCCAGCACACGTGGGAATTGTGCAATGAGATAGAAATCTTGTGCTGTCCTTTGTATCATGGCCAGTGCATGTGGCATTTGTATGTGGTTGTGGGCTCTAGCAGTGATGCATCTCAGTACCTGATGCAGGCACCATGACTGGCTCACCTGGGAAAAGCCCACATGGTCACTGGAGACCCTTTGGAAAGACCCAGTGGCAAAGAAATGGAGAGCAGAAAGGATCTTGAGATATGCTGGGATTGCACGTGAGCAGCAGGTAAGAGAGTCAAGTTCCTGCTCCCACTCATATACCATTTCCAAGATGACTTCTGGAGGGAAACGGTACCTGGCCCTTACATCTTGGCTGGACATTCCAAATAGTTTGATCCTCTGTCTGAAGATCCTCTCTGCTCTCCTCCTCCTCCTCAAGTAGTTTTGCTGCATGGCAAGGGGCAGTGCAACAAACATATTCAGTGACATGTTGAAAGGGTTTGTGTATGTCTGCTCTGCATTTCTACATGCTGCTGGGCTGGGATTGGCTGCAGTGTGTCAGCTTATGCAAGGTGGGGGATGGTAGGCACTTGGACAGGTGTTTACCCTTGGCTAAAATGATCAACGGCCACAGTTTGTATATTCTGGCCCGGAATCGGAGATTCTGGGCTGTAGGCAGATATTATTATTATTATTTTTATTTATATGGCGCACAAATCATCCCCAAGGGGATCTCTCGGCGCCTGGGAGCAGAATTCCCACTCCGGGTGCAAAATTCCCACTCCGGGAGCGGAATTTCCAGCCGGAGTGCGGTTGTAAAGTTAGGAGTCGTAAGTTCATTCTGTGAATACCAAAAGTAGTAAGTTCATTCTGTGAATGCCAAAAGTAGTAAGTGCATTCTGTGAATACCAGAATTAGTAAGTGCATTCTGTGAATACCAAAATGATAGTAAGTTTAGGATTTTGTCTTAAGTTAGTTCTGTGAATCAGGGCCCTGCTCACAGACCCACTCAGAGACTCACACACCCACTCACAGACCCAATAAGACACACACACCCATTTACAGATGCACTTAAAACTAATGCACCCACTTACAGACCACATTAGACACTCACACAGCTGTTCACATAGTCAACGCTACATGCACGGAGTGCAACAGAGACTCATAAATCCTGAAGTTGCGATGTGCATTCAATGTGCACTTTTGGTTTGCACATCCGTGACTCCAAAAAAAGTAATAATAAAAAACAGATTTTAATTGAAAATTAACTAGTTTTTGTTATAATGGGGGCTCTTAGAAAAGTCTTTGTGTTGATTGTGTGTAGATTATAACAACATGCAAAACAGGAACTCTGATCTACAGGCCCCCCGGACCCAGACTACAGTTCAGTGATTCCATCGCCGACTTCGTCAGCACGCAAGCCCTTGAGTCCACGGACTACATCCTCCTCGGGGACCTGAACTTCCACCTAGAGAACAACAACAACACCAACTCCACCACCCTGCTCGACAACCTCGACAATCTCGGACTCAAACAACTCTTCACGACTCCCACCCACTCCGCCGGACAAACGCTTGATCCCATCTTCTCTGCAAGCTCCCACGTATCCTTCAGCCACACCACCAAACTCCACTGAACCAATCATCGCTGCGTCCACTTCACCTTCGAGAAGCCTACCACGCACCACCGCACCCAACAGATCCCCCACAGCTGCTGGAGCAAAATCACCGAAGACCAGCTACACACCACCCTCGCTCGAAGCGCACCCACAGACCCCACTGACGTTGTCACCAGCAGCCTCAGACGCTGCATTAACAACTGTGCCAACACCCTCACCCCGATCAATAACCCCTCATACAGTTGCACCAACAAGACTGCCAGGTGGTTCACCGCGGACCTCCAGACCTCCTAACAAAACTGCCGAAAGCTGGAGAAGAAATGGCGCCTCGAACAAACACCAGAAAACCAAGCAACCCTCAAGAACGCCATGCACCAACATCACCACCTCATCAGATCCGCCAAAAATACCTACTTCAAGGACTGCCTCAACAACAATGCACATAACTGCAAAGAGCTCATCAACATTGTGAAAGAACTCTCCAACCCCAGCTCCAGCACCAACGACATCCCACCTTCGCAAGACCTGTGCAACTTCCTGGCCTCCTTCTTACACCACAAAATCGCAGACATCCACGACAGCTTCGACAACCAGTCTACCACGGCAGCCAACGACACCTCAGACCCCACGGCCACCACCCACAGCGACCCCCTACTCACCTGGACCAAAATCAACGACGACGACACCGTCAAAATCATGAGCACCATCCACTGTGGCTCCCCATCCGACCCGTGCCCTCACCACATCTTCAACAAAGGCAGCGTCACCATCGCATCCCACCTCCGCAAAGCCATCAACATCTCCTTTGAGACCGCGACCTTCCCGGAGAGCTGGAAGCACGCCGAGATCAACGCCCTGCTCAAGAAACCCAAAGCAGACCCCAAGGACCTCAAGAACTTCTGGCCCATCTCCCTGCTCCCGTTCCCGGCAAAGGTCATAGAGAAAACTGTGCACAAACAGCTGACCCGCTACCTCGAGGAGAACAACATCCTGGACCCGTCCCAGTCCAGGTTCCGCAGCAACGACAACACCGAAACTGCCCTCATTGCCGCCACTAATGACATCAGGGCCCTGCTGGACAATGGCGAGACTGCGGCCCTCATCCACCTGGACCTATCAGTCACTTTCAACACAGTCTGCCACTGCACCCTACGCACTTGACTCCACGACGCAGGAATCCGAGACAGAGCACTGGACTGGACCACCTCCTTCCTCTCCAGCAGAACGCAGTGCGTCTGCCTCCCCCTTTCGATCCGAAGCCACCAAGATCATATGCAGCGTACCCCAAGGATCCTCCCTCAGTCCTATGTTGTTCAACATCTACATGGCCCTGCTCGCACACGTCGCCAGACTGCACAACCTCAACATCATCTCTTATGCCGACGACACACAACTGATCCTCTTGCTCACCAAGGACCCTCTCACCGCCAAAACCAACCTCCACGAAGGAATGAAAGCCATCACCGAATGGATGAAGAACTGCCGCCTAAAGCTGAACTTGGACAAGACGGAGGTCCTCATCCTCGGCTCCACCCCCTCTGCCTGGGACAACTCCTGGTGGCGACGGCCCTGGGAGCTGCACCAACACCCACCGACCACGCATGCAACCTGATTTTCATCCTTGATTCAATGCTCTCCATAACCAAGCAAGTCAACGCCATCTCATCCTCCTGTTTCAACACCCTCCACATGCTCCGAAAGATCTACAGGTGGATCCCCACCGACACTAGAAGAACGATCACCCAGGTCCTCGTCAGCAGCAGACTGGACTACGGAAACGCCCTGTGCGCGGGAGCCCAGGCCAAACTGCTGAAACGACTGCAACACGTACAGAACGCCTCTGCACGCTTGATCCTCAAAATCCCTCGCCACATCACACCCCACCTGAGAGACCTGCACCGGCTTCCTGTCAACAAGAGGATCACCTTCAAGCTCCTCACCCATGCACACAAAGCACTCCATTACACCGGACCAGCATACCTCAACAAACGACTCACATTCTACACATCGAACCGCCAGCTACGCACCGCCGATCTCGCCCTTGCCACCGTCCCCCGCATCCAGAGAGCGACCACCGGCAGCAGATCATTCTCCTACCTCACCGCCAAGTCCTGGAACACCCTCCCCATCCTCCTACGGCAGACCGAAGACCTACTTACCTTCAGGAGGCTGCTCAAGACCTGGATGTTCAAGCAGTAGCAGCAGCGCCCCCACCCCAGCGCCTTTAGACCCTCACGGGTGAGTAGCATGCTTTACAAATGTCTTGATTGATTGATTGATTGATTGATTGATGCAGTCTTACAAGTTGTCAAGGAATATCCTGTCACCTTTCTCTGAGAAATGTACTCTGTCACTTCTATTTATATGCTCCAGGTCAAATTGTAAATGGTTGTTGTAGATGGAGCCCACGCTGTGGTCTATGAGGAATGCAGAAGCAGTTTTATTATCATATTTCCTGGCTTTGTGGACAGAATTTATTTGACAACTTCCATTTCCACGTACACCAAAAAAGTGTGATGGAAAAGTGTCATTAATTGACTAAAGGTATCCTTTATTAGGATTTATAGTCCTTCCCCAGTAAGTGTGTTTAGGTCATTGCCATCACGTTTCAAAATTAAAAGGGTTGGAAGTTGGCAATCCGCAGTGTTTTCAACCAATGAAAGCGAGTGATGACAATTAAACCCTCTGTGGCCAATCCAGGTAATGACCACATTAGGCAAGTCCCTGTCAATGCCACTCTATTCTACAACTCTATCTGGCCCAAAACACATACCCTTGACCCACAATACACTCTCTAACCATTTTGAAGGCAAGGAGCAGTAGCACACAGGAGAAGGCTGCAGCTAAATGAGGCAGTTTTCAAAATGAAAGGCTGTTAAAATGGAGGACAGGACCTGGTTTAAAAAAAGCATATATTTCATTGGATGATGTTAATATGTTGGTAGCTAGAAATATGTGTGATTTTAAAGGTAAAGTAAGTAGATTTTCGATTGGCTCTGGAAAATTAAAAGAAGTTATGTTATTTTGGATAAGCTAAGATTTTCACTCAACCGCACCTGCCACAATTGAACTTGCAGGTAGCATGTTGCTGACAGAAAGTGCTGTGAACTTATGACCTACTGGTACAGTAGAGTGTTGCACAGGAGGTTGCAATGGCAACTGAGGTAAAACATTCTGTGGGCAGAGTTCAAATACTTTTAAACTTGAACTGAGGGTAGTTTGCACATAGTACGTCTTCCTATTAATAAATGTCCTCATTTAGTACTGTCACAGGATTTCAAATATAGATGAGTAATCATAGTAGTGTAATGGTAACAGACTCCAGTGTGTATTTACGACTCAGTTGTGAAGTTACACAGGGGCTGTATTGGGTGACGTGACAAGAGTCTAAATCTGCCACAAACACTACCAGATTGGGCATCTTATCAGGAGTCTAAGAAAGGGTTAAAAAAAGTGATCATTCAGAAGTGGAATAACAAAGGAAAAAAAGAAGGCAATGTTATGATTTGCTGGGTGGATCAGTATGACTGGAAAAAGAGCGGAAACGATTGCCATTACTCATTCCTTGCTATGGTATGGGTGACTTAGTTGTGTCAGTACTTGAGTGCATATCTGATTGAGTGTGTCAGACCCTCTATGGGTGTGTGAGTGTTTGTGTAAGTAACTATATCAGTATAGCAGTCGCTCTCTTAGTATGGTTATATAAATCTGTATGCAAGTAGCTGTATGGGTTGCTTACTAGCTGTGTTTGAGAGTATTGGGGTTTTTATCTGTGTGTTCAACTGACTCTCTTAGTGCTACATACATAAGTGCTGCCTAGGTGTATGATGGAATGTGTAGGAGCCTCTGCCACTGTGTGACTGAATGTGTGAGTAACTGTATGGTTTTCTAAATAGGAGTCATTTCTGTAAAATTTTCAGAGATGAATGGAAGCATAATTCAAGCTCTGAGCCTTTTTTTAATGAAGAAAGCTACTCGAAAGAACACATTAGTGCATGTAGTTAAAACAACTGGTTTATGTTACGAGGTGAAGGATAGCACCCCCATGCCAAAGGAGTAGATGATTGCTTGGAATGATGACGAAGGGAAGAGGAAGAGATACAAGTAAGACATGGACCAGCCCCCGCATAAAAATGGAACTGTGGCAGTGTTTGCAGTGTTTGTCAGGAATTTATTAACATATTGATAAGTTTCCTATGTAACTTTCCATGTAAAAGTTTTAAACAGAATATAGGGATTTTGCAAAGATTAGATCTGTGCAAGGTAAGGAAGTATACACATTTACAGGGACATTTATAATCAAGTCCATCAACGAAACTGTGTCAATGCAGCTTTCATCACTTTAGAATGTTAGCTGTTCACCATTCTAAAAAGCAAAAATGTGTTAGGAGGCTTACTATGTGAAAAATCCTGACCTATGTTGAGCAAAAACAAATAGAACTGTTTTGCATCGTACAGAAGCTGAGGTAGAAACAGCTGGTGAAGATGTTCAGTTTAATTTTTTTGGTCCTGTACTGGAGTGTAGGAATAATGAGGAGTTGGTATGTGCAGGTGTAGAGGGCCAGGAGACCCATATTAGTGTGGATAACTTTACAAAAGAGTTTAGGAATTTTAACACAGTTTCTTCTGATAAACAAAACTGTATTTGTATTTGTTTTTGATGCCCTCACTACAAAATCCAAACTCGTAATGTAACTGTTCTCAAAATGTGAACAGTATAACAGTGATAAGTGGTAAAACTTTAAATGCAGCATTCATAGAAAGAGTAAAATACTGAGAGAAATAAAAGTATTTCTCCTTCTTGCACCTCTCCCACGCCTCCCCTGGGGAGGTGTAGGATCGAATTTCTGATGCATTCCAAGCTTTACAAAACTTTGTAAATCTGTGAATGTGTCAGGTTCCATGAACGATGCATTGAACTCCCAAAGCAACACCTATGCAACACCCCTTTCGCCCAAAGCAATGCTTGTACAGGGCCCATATTTACAAGGCCATGAAAAGTAATACAGGGTGACCTTACATGGCCTTTTAAATACAGGTAAGCACACTCCATCACCAGTGATTCAAAAAAAGTGGTGCACCAGTGGTGCAATGACCTTGTTAATGAGGCGCTTAGTTGCCAAACTCCAGACGAAAGAGAGTTTTTCTATTTGGCACTTCTACAACTCTTCAAGCCGTGGTTTGGTGAATCTGAATCTCTTGCAGACTATGACTGCTACAAAATTTCTTTCAATGATGTGGAAAAAGGCATTCAGTGTAGGCCTAGGCGGTAAATTCCGTTCCGCTCGCGGAATTTGCGGAATTTGGGTAATTTTGCATTCCGTGGAATTACCCAAAATTGTGCATTCCGCAGCTTTGCGGAAATTTTGCGTGTTTGCGTTCTCAAAATGCTTGTTCGTGAGATATTTCCCCCGAGCACGCAAACAGCGATCGCGAACAGGAAAAAAGCATCACAAACAAGCAATTCTGCGTGTTCGCAGAATTTCTGCGTGTTCGCAGAGATTTTTTACTGTTTTGCGGAGCTTTGCGTAACACGACTACGCAAATTCCGCCCACCCCTAATTCAGTGTTCTGTCATCATAAACTATTTGCAGATGTTAAAAGATGTGATTGAACAGGAAGAGATTATTGGAGCTGAGGTCGCTAAGGAAAGTTCCCAAAGCAGTCAAAGTTCTGCATCACTGAGTCCAGACGCTCTGGGACAACCCATTATTGAAAATGAAGCTGCAATATCCATGAATGAGGTGAAAACTGCAATGGAACAAGTGAGAGAGGAAAGTGTAAATTTCCAACAGTTAATTGGACAACTGAACGATGAACAGAAAGAAATTTATATTGAGGTAAAACAAAATAGAGCACGTTTTCCTTCATGAGACGAAAGAATGTAAATGTTCATCATTTAAGCCAATACTATTATACATCAGTGGCCAGGCTGGCACCGGGAAAAGCTTTTTAATTACAGTTCTCACCACTTACCTATAGAGGTCTACATAATCAAATGTAACATGTGTAGCAAGAGCACCCACTGGAATGGCGGCACACAAACTCTACACCATCTTCTTATGCTACCTGTTGAACATGACAATAAATTGCAATAACAAAAGTTAGCTGGTGATGTTTGTCATGAGGTGTCAAGAGTGTTGAAGAAACTGAAGCTTTTGAACATTGATGAGGTGAGCATGGTCTAAAAATGTATGCTTGCCTTCATACACTTGAGAATGCAACAGATTTTAAAAGCGGAATATGTGCTGGAGGAAAGCATTTAATCGTCTTCAGTGGCCTACTGCAACTTACCCCCCATCAAAGGACAGCCTGTTTTCAAGAAATTTCAGCATGATGAAACTTGGAATTCTTTGCAAAGCATTAGCAATGTAAACATTTGGCTAAACTTTGAATACAAGGTTGAAAAAATGTAACACCAGGGAGTAACACTACTGCTTAGTGGAAAACTACAAGCAACATTGGATTCATTGGAGAAATTTTTGTCCAAGACTGCAGGATTAGAAAAGTCTTTATTCGTATTCAAAAAGGGTAGAGTAATTTTGCATAGACATTTAAATGTTGAGGACCGATTAGTAAATGGTGCTATGTGTAAAGTTATTGATTTCATAATGTTTCAAATATGGATGAGGTTGAATACTTAGCTATAAAATCTGATCACATTGATGACAGGAAGCAGATTAGCCGATGAGTTGTACATTTTTTTGCTTGTAAAGGACTTATATGTCAGAAGACATTAGTTCCCAGTGCCTCTAGCACACACTGTACATATCCATAAATCTCAAGGTGTAAGCATAGACACAGCTTTTATTAATATTGGTAGAACTGTGTTTAAAGAAGACCTGGCATATGTTGCATTGTCTCGTGTAAGAACATTATCCGGTCTGTTTTTGGTTGATTTTGATGACAGATAAGATAGTGCCAATGCAAATGGTGTCAGAAAGTACAGTCGGTTAAAAAGTGTATATACTCATCATTTAGGACAGAATCCCATTTATAAAAAACAGATAAGCTGTCCAAAGCAGAAGCTCACAAAAGAACCTAAAGATGCTGCTGAAAAGAAGGAGAACAAGAAAGGTGTTAAGAAGAGGAAACTGGAGAATGAGGTAGATATTGTAGGTTGTCAAAAAATTCTGGGGTCAACCACTATGCAAATGCTATTCTCAATGTAAGGTTTCATTAACCACATCTTACAAATGCGGCTCAGCAAAAACCTGCTGTTCTGCACTGTCTGCTTTGCAACATCGGTTTCTCGGTGATAGGACTATAACACATTCTGCTACAGGCCTTCAAGATCTAGTAGATATATGTAGTGGATCAGTACTATTTACTCAAAACACTCAACAAGAAGCACACACATTTATAATGATCCTCCTTGGAGATATAGAAGAAGAAAAAATAAACATAGATTAGAAGAGACTTTTTTGGACTGAGTTTTACAGGGAACCATACCTGTGAAGATTGTTTTATTTATGTCTACCACTCATATAAACTCTGTGAGATTTCTGTACTTCTCACCACTGGATTTCAGAACTGTGCCTTTTGACAGATTGAAATGAAATGGACAATTAAAATATGACCTGCCCAAATATAGATCAGAAGTTATGTCTACATTGCAAATAAAAAAATTGGAAAATACCTTATCTTAATGCTGCAACAATGCAGAACAGATGTATCAAATTTAGAAACCGAAATTAGAAACTTCAAAGCTGGATAACTATCAATTTCCTGAAGAATGTATACTACTATGGCTATCATCTTTCATGCAGGACTTAATGTAACCTATGGACACTATACCGTCTATTTAAAGGGTGAAAGAGGATTGATGGAATGTAATAACAGCAACTTTGAAATTCAAACCAAAACTACCTTTCAACTATGAAATTCTTACCTTTTGTTTCTTCAGCCAATGTTCTAAGGAGAATAACTGTTAAAATAGTGGTATGAAGTATTTGTTCTATGTGGATCATCGGAGTTTATTTTAGACAATATTTGTCTTACCAGGGGTGATGCCTTCAGAAGAATCTCAAAAATTCTATAGTGGGTTATATTTATTTTTACCTGGTATATCAATAAAAAATATATTTTTGACATAGGTTTGTGTAGATTAGCGTAATAACTGTAGGTGAAACAACGCATTAACAAAATATAGTGAGTGCAATAGCAATACATAGTTGTCAGTTATTTATTATGAAATATAGTATGCAATCTTGTTTTTTTCTGCAGTCAACGCAATTGTCTTTTCCCATTGACACTACATATAGTGCTTCATTTATGGTGTACAAGTATAAAAGCTGAGAACACTAAAAGAGGGAAAATTAAATGTTTTACTATATTGTGATATACTGTTATAGCATAAGCAATGTATACTGTTATGTTTCTGTAACTTTGTAAATCAAATGCTAACTTATATTTTGATTCTTCTTCTTTTATACCAGTGTCTGGAGCGATACGTCTTTAGATGTCTCAACATACTTGTGGTGCCACAGAAATATTTCTTTGACATACTTGTGCAGGGTGTCTTCATGCATAGAGAACACTTGATATGCTTTACCACCAGTTTCTTTTGATGCAAGGGGATGGTGTAAAACTCCCATGCAATTGATTGCCACTTTGCTGTACTGTGCCAACTGATCCTCACTGCCATCAGATGAAATTGTTTTACAAATGGTATAGAAAGCAACACAATTAAATTTAGAACAAGAAAGGTCCAGGTGCTGAGTTCTGAACAGGCTTTTTTATTATGATTGTTTTTCCCCACTGTTGAAAAATGAATATTTATACAGTACATTGATTATGGTATAAAAGTACAAAACCTGAAAACAACAAAAAAGGGATACTGGATTCCATTACTATAATATGAAATACTATTACAGCATAGCCATGTCTACTGTTTTCCTAGAAATATGAATTTATCTATGGCAAAAACTAAAAGTTTAATATATAATTGTGTAAAAAGTAAAACTAACTTATATTTATATTATTTATGTTTTAAAATACAGGAATGATACCATCTATTGCAATAAAGTAATTTGCTAATTACATCATTTTGTGTAGTTCTACAAACTGAGATTATCAAGCTATACAGCAAGGTGGAGTCTAATAGAGTCACTGATACAGACACATACATACACACTGTTAAAGCCACTCATACTCCCAGCCAGTCACTCATTCAGACACTCATACATCCACTCATGCACTAAGACAATAACAGATCAAGACACTTACACATACATCTATAACATACACTTACTTTCTGGTACAGATACTCACACACCCACTGACTCACTCATACAGGTACTAGCACATGCACTTGCTCACCCATACAGCTAGTCACACACTGACTATCTCATTTACCCATACAACCACTCACAGATTCACTCACTTATCAATACTACACCCACACTACCATTCACTCATTCATAGACTCTCATTCAACCTCTCACACCCCATTCACCACTGATGCATGCACTCAATGTCCAATACAAGACTGATGCATCTACCAAGTCACCCATACAGCCACTCATGCACCCTTTCAATCACCTATATAGATACTTACCCACTAACTCACCAATACAGCAGACACCCACTAACTTACCCATGCAGCACTCAAATACCCATTTACACACATACAGGCACTAAGACACCCGCTTACACCTATGCTCTACTCACACACTCACATACTCATCCATACAGCCAGTGACACATCAACTCACTTACCAATACAGGTAGAAACACATGCACTCATCTACTCTACATAGTCTCTTATACTACTTACTCACTCATATAGCCATTTATCCACCCAGTCACTTTCCCATAGATCCATAAACCTAATCACTCTCCCATATAGCAACTGACAAACCCACTCATATATACACCTACTAACACACCCACGCACTCACCCATGCACATACTCACTCATTCACTCACTCATACAGCTACTAACAAACACACTCACTCACCAATACAGTCACTGACACAACCATTCACTCACCCATACAGCTATAAAAACAGGAACTCACACACCCACACAGCCCCTTACACACTCACTCATCCACTTATATCCCCTCTCATATACCATATATTTTAACTGTAGAGATATCCACTTACTGATACAACAACTTACTCACACACACACAGCCATTGACACACCCTGTCACTAACTCATACAACTAGTCACACTCACTAACTCATACTACCACTCATACATCCACTCTCTGAACCACATAGCTACTCATGCACCCAGTTACTCATCCATACAGCCACTGACATAGCCAGTAACTCCTTCATAGAAGTACTTGCACACCCAATCACTCACTTATACATGTACTGACACACACACACACACATTGACATACCTAGACATCACTCATAGTCACCCACTTACTTACAGCTACTCACACATCGACTCTCATTCACCTATACAACCACTCACACATTTGCTCACTTGTCAATACAGTACTCACACACCCATTTACTCACCCATATAGGCTCTCATACAGCCACTAAAACTCATACTCCAATGATGCCCACACTCACTCTCCCATACAACACTGATGTACCCACTAAGTCAACCATACACCACTCACATACACTTTCACTCAACTATATAGATACTTATTTAACTCACTCACTCATTCACTAATACACTTGTCAGATACCCACAAACTAACCCATGCAACACTGAGATACCCATGTACACACCCATGCAGCCACTAAAACACCTGCTTCTACCTATATTCTAGTCACACACCCACTCGCTCACCTATACAGCCAGTGACATACCAATTTACTTACCAATACAGGTAGTAAGACATGCAGTCACTCACCTATATAGTCACTGACACAACTATTTACTCACCCATATGATCACTGACATACCCAGCAACTTACCCATACAGCCACTGAAACACCCAGTCACTTTCCCATACAACTGACACAGCCAAACATTTCATATATACAGCTACTAACACACCAACTCACTCACCCACTCTTACCCATGCATCTACTCACACATTCACTCACTCACTCATACAACAACTCACACACCCACTCACTTATTTATACAGCTACTAACACATACACTCACTCACCTATACAGTCACTGATACAACCATTCACTCATCCATACAACCACTCATGCATCATCTCACTCACCCATATAATCACTGACACACCCAGTCACTCTGCCATGTAAACCCTCACATACCCAATAACACTTCCACTCACTCACCCATACAGGCACCCACCGGTATACCCACTCACACACCCACATACTGACCCATTGAACCACTCACACAGTCACTCACTCACCCATACAAACACTCACACACTGACGCACTCACCCATACAGCCAGTCATGCTACCAGTCACTCACCCATATAGCCACTCACACACCCATTCACCCACCCATACAGCCACTCACACAGCTACTCACTCACTGATACAGCTACTCACACACACACCCATTCACCTATACAGCCACTCATTCACCCACACAGCTACTCATAAACCACTTATACACTGATACAGACACTTACACACCAACTCACACACCCTTATAGCTCCTCAGACTCCCACTCATACACGAATACACACAGTTACACATCCACTCACATAATATATATTTACAATACTATAACTCATTAGAAGTACACCTAGTATACTAATTTAACATTTTATAGTAGCTTATTATATATGTTTAAAAATCATAAACTATTAGAAAACATTTATACACACTGGATCAGTGATTTCATCAGTGATGTCATTTGAGATGTCACCAGTGATGTCACTGATCATGTCATGAATGATGCAATATGTGAGGTCATAAGCAGTACATTTTGGGGGTGTTAGGAATAGTTAGCTTAGGTACATATATGTTTCTAGAGTGGTGGTAGCCACTCTGTAATAATATGTTTGTTGTAAGGTTACTTAAATCCATTACAATCTATAAAAGTATAATGAGTGTTAAAAAAAATCCAAACTGAATATTTTACAAGGCATATCTTCGTCTCTTTACTCCAGTTTATACCTCTACACAACACAGTACTTAACTGAATGCCACTGTACAACACTATATTCCACTCTACAATACTCTAATCCACTATACAACACTGTACGCAACTCTTTGTATGCCACTGCACCCCACTTTACTCCACTCTATTCTATAACACAGTACTCCACTCTACTCAACTACTCAGTGTACGCCACTCAACTCTATGCTGCTCTATGCAATGTGCACTATTACACTGTATGCCAATCCACTCTACCAAATTCTACAACACTGTACTGTACCGTACACCACTGCACTCTACAAACCTCTAGTAGACTGTATACCACTCTAATCTACTGTCTTCACTATACAATACGGTTCTCCAATTTATTAGATTTTTACTTGACTGTATGCTACGCCACTCCACTCTATTGCACTCCATTACACTATTGTCTATGATACTCCATCCCACTCTACGAATCTTTACTCCACTCTAACCTACCATAGTCCTGTGAACTCCACTCTACTACACTTCATCACACTCTACATGACTGTAGCATACTCTGCCCTACGTCGCTCCCCTGTCTAACACTTTACTCCACTGTATTAAACTCTTCTCGACAACATTGTACTACATTCTGCTATACTCTATTCCCATCCACTCTACGGAATCGTATTACACTGTATGATACACAACAACAGGCCACTCCACTCCTCCCTATGATATGCCACTGCACTAAGTGACACAGCATTCCAATCTATGACACTCTCCTCCACTGCACTGTGCAACACTTTACTCGACAATTATCCACTCTATGACAATCTACTTCACCCTGAAATATTCTACTCCACTCTATGACAGTCTATGACACCCTGTTCTACTGTGCGACCACCAGTCCACTGTACTCCACCAGTTGAGGCACAATTCCACTACACCATAAAACATTTTATTACACTGTATGCTAAACCACACCACTCCACTCGACTCTATTCTACTCTACTCTACCCTACTCCTCTCTGTTGCACACTACAATGATTCACTCTACGACAATATAATTGACAACACTCTACTCCACTGTACTGTACGATGCTCCACATAATGACTCTCCACTCACGAAACAGGACTGTTTTGAAACACATTTTTATTAAAACATCGAATTTCAATGAAACAACCAAAAGTTAAATCTTAGTTGTTGTTAGGAAAACTTTTTTCCCTATACAAACCAAACTTAAACTACCCAAAATGTAGAAATTATAAAGTAATAGTTTTAACTTCCATTTACAATTTATCCACCACCTTCAAATTATTAACCACACAAAACTAACTCTGCACTTGACCATGCACTGCGTTCTCACAAATAATGACAATCCACTGTACAACTAATATACAAGGTATATGTAGCTTTTAATGTTATCTCATGGACGAGCATTCCTCATGCATTACCATGAAGAGGTGATCCGCGGAATATAAATATTCAGGAGCAAGAGCCCTCACCCACCCAACTAGGTGGCATGTTTCATCATCAGGCAGCCCCTTGATGGGCCTGCGCTGCAATGCCCAACGGGCCCCTCAAGGGGGCACTTTGTCGCATATCTTTGCTTTGATTTGTCATAGCAAGCCTATAATGAGGTTGTTAAAAAGGTGTAGACTGTAGTGAAGTGAGTGAAATGAAAAAAGTAAAATTGACTAAGGACCTCCCAATTTCTAGTTTATTGTAATAGTGGTCCTTGTTAAGATTAAAAACAATGTTAAGGGGGTGTGTCTGGTGGGAAATGAAGTAGGATGCAGTCTGCCCTTGCTCCGAGGTTCTGTGGGCTTCCAAGCCTGTTGCAGCCTGCCTCTTTTGGGTCCCCGACTGTGCTGGGGGCCCTAGCAGCAAGAGGCTGTGGTTTGGTGCCCTACTATCCCATTTCTGAGAGCATGAAGTTGCATGGCTTTAGCTCTGGGTGTCAGAGGAGCCCATCATTTGCGTGCATTCCCACGGCAGCTCCAGTCGATCTCTGCTGGTGTGAGCGGGGAAGCCCTTGATCCAGAGCAAAATCAGGAGTGGTCTGTCCTGGCTGACCCCTACTTCTGGAGCAGGATACATCAGCAGGCTGCACAGCATCACCTCCAGCCCCCTTGGCTGCCCTGAGAGGAAGAGTCCCGCCATTTCTCGCTGGGCCTGGTTTCAGGAGCGGTGGTTACTCCTGCGGCACACTCCTCACCACAAGGCTGTGGGCCTCCCTGTGGGCTCCTGAGTGGCTGCCTGGATATTGAGGGGAGATTCAGACCCCTAGAAGCAGTGACAATTACAGCGGAGCGGCTGAGTCCTCACTGAAGGCATGAGGGAAGAGGACTGTTCCCGACCATAGCTTGCAGTCTGGCTCAGAGGTTTGAGGGGGCCCAGGATCTACTTCAATAGCTGTTGTGACACTCAGCGGGTTGCATGCCCCAGACTATGGCAGGAGCTCTGAAGACTTTCACTTTTGGGACTTGGGAGTGGCCTTGGAATTGGCACACCCTGGCAGTGCTGACTGTGCAGTGGTAGGGGCCTCTGTGATAGCCTCAAGACCCACAGCAAAACTCTCTCTTCACTTCATGGCCCCAGACCCCAATTCATCATGATGAGTGATGGATCTAGTGCTCCGGACCTTAGTGCCTATCTTGCACCGAGAGATCACGCTGATGGCTGGGGGCCTGCCTGCTCTGGTGCCACCTGGAGCAGGGTGGTCATGCTAGTTCTCCCTACACAGGCTACCCAGCAGCATTGACTATGTCTAGCTCTAGTGGTGGGTACCCAGTGGAACATCTCCCTCTCCGGCTTTGCACTCCAAATTGAGGCTTGCTTCATCTGGGAGCTTCAGAAGTCTGAGGACATGTGACGGAGGAACAGAGGGTCACGAATTCCCTTCGAACATGCTAGAGAGACCCAGAGGTGAGCTCTACTCCTGGTCCCAGCCTCTAATCTTGTCTATTTGGATGTGGTGGGTGTGTCGGGCCTTGTCAGTGGAGGCCTAGTGCCTCATTGCCCCTTTGAACCTCTGCCTCCCCTCCTAGAAGTTCAACTTGGCCTACCCTTCTTCTGGGCCCCTCACCTTTTGTGGGACGATGCCCCTATCAGCTGCCGTCTGTTCTGCTGTATTGGGACCGACTTACTCTAAGGACACACACACACCTGCCTCGCATGAATTACATCACCCTGATCCCCCCACATTAATATGTTGAGTAGCAAATCCTCCAGAGATAGTTCTGTCATGGCCCAAGTCCTCCTCAATGATCATGAATAAAAAAGGTGACTCTACTTTGCGCAGCTCAGGTGCGATGATGGTTCCATCTATCACCCAGTAATACAAGAACAAGCTCCTCAATGACATCAAACTAGAAATTGGATCCCCAAAGACTTATTGCAAGGGCTGCATACAGGATCTCTGCAGAGACATTACGGAAGCGTGTACCCGGGTAGATGACCTTGAGCACAACATGGACTCCGGCATGAAGGAGCAAGTGATGCTTTGATGCTGCATAGCTACTCTGGAGGACCAAAAATTGAGCTTTAGGACAAGCAGGACGACTTGGAGAATTGAAGCCATAGATATTATATCTGCATCCGAGGAATTCCCCAGAGGGAGAGGACATTTTGGCTTTCACGAGGGACTTGCTTCATATCATTCGGGGTGGTTCGGATGGAGAACATTTGCTCCTGGAGAGAGCCCACTACCCCTGACATCCTAGCTAGAGTCCACATTTTCCAGGAGAAAGAGGCCATCCTAGCTAGAGGAAAGGCAGATTTGGTCTTTCGTGACCACACTCTTCAAATCTTTCAAGACTTGTCTCCTCTGTCACTCAAGAAATAGAGAGATTTTACGCCAGTAGCTGAAAAGTTGTGAGAGCAGGGGCTCAAGTACCAATGGACTCATCCTTTTGGTCTCATTTTCACTGGCAGGGCAATCAACAATTGATATGATCTCTGATGGAAGCAAAACGCATGCTGGACTTACCTGAGGGGTCCCTGGACAGTGGGTCCTTGTCTTGGAGCATGATGGCCTGTGCCTGACCAGGAACACGGTTGGTGGGTGTGACCAAGATCAGTTTGACAAATGGAGAGCTCCTCATACATCAAAGGAAGAAGTTATATCCCACCTATAACACATGAAGCAGGAATCTTCACAATCTTTAATTGATGATGCTTGACTCTCAGGGGCATTGTCGGTGCCAAATTTCTTTCATATGTCGGAACCTATAGCCATGTTAACCTTATTGTTCCTTTTGCAGGGTCTGCAGCCTCAGGCTAGACTTCCCAAGTATATAACTGTTTGTACTTGTTTTTGAGTGATTGACAATATGTCGGAGTACTGCACTACAGTATCTACCATTTGAACCTCTTTTCCTAGTCTCCCCCTCCCCACTTGGTGGCCCCACTCCTCGAGGGGTGGCAACATTTTGGTACTGAATGAGGCATTCCTTTGGTCTGCTAATGGAGGACCTTGCGATGTTGGCCCTGTTAGCCGGTTTGTTTTTTTGGAGTTATTATTCCTCCTATCACACTGTACCCACTGTTTGCCTGGTAGGAGTGGGATTTAGGGAGGAGTCTTCTTCCCCTCGGGATTTGCCCATGCCTCCTGGTGACTGCAGTACCATTATTACACAGCTTCACTCACACTGGGTAGGTAATGGGGACCATGACTAGTACTAAATAGTTATCTTTGAATGTGCGAGGGCTGAACTCCTCTAGGAAGAGACCACTGATATGGCACTATCTCCTCCAACAAGACATTGACATAATTTTTTTTCAGGTGACGCACGAGAGTGGGTATGGTTTTCAAACTCTGCTTCTTTTCCAAGCTGCTGTGTGTAGTCAGGGACCCTGGCGGGCATTTCCTGATGGTTATAGTGGAGAGGGGACACTCTACCCTGACCTTCATCAATGTGTACACCTCTAATCTTGCCCAGGAGTCCTTCTTCCGTACCATACTCAAAGATCAACTCAGCTCGTCTTAAGGGGAGTTTGTTGTGGGAGGGGACTTCAAATTGGTTTCGGATCC
The DNA here is from genome assembly GCF_964204655.1 of Triturus cristatus. Classification (NCBI taxonomy): domain Eukaryota; kingdom Metazoa; phylum Chordata; class Amphibia; order Caudata; family Salamandridae; genus Triturus; species Triturus cristatus. Next base: position 904,654,282 of record NC_140590.1, on the reverse strand, counting down.
AGCTGTGGTAAATAAAATTCCTTTACCGGGACTTAATTTGATACGGAAACATAATAAAACAGCTCAGTAAAATGAGAGGCAGAATCCGTGGTATTAGAGGTTCGGAATGGGCTTTATTCCAATGAACGATTATAATCGGTTGCTCCAAGTTCCATCACCACGGAGGTTCAGGAAGTGAAGTACATACATTATTGACAAGAAATGACTTTTATAGAACATACATTACAATGAAGCGAATGCAGTAGGCGTAACAATTGATAAGGAAAATGACGATTCATATGCGTAACCGAAAATGGGTGTAATAAGGAGTAAAAAGGAACATAATTGGTTATGATGTCATATATAGGTGGATCTATAAGATAATACTTGGCATAGATGCGCGCGCAGCAGCATGACGTGTGATTGACGTGCAACTAGGGGTGAAGGGGACTTGACATTTAGCTCTACATGTGGAGACGAAAAGTCTGGGGGGTCAAGTCAACCTAATCCCAAATCATATCTAACATCCTATGTTTAAAGAACTATGTTATCCACAAAAGAAGGACTCTCGGACAGAATCTATTCTATACTGACTGTGTGTGCGTGTACAAGCGTCTAAGTGTCTACACTAAATGCGGAGGCAGGAATCTTCCATAGTAACAGGGCTATGAATTACTTGTATAAAGACAGAGAAGCCGGGCCCTTTGCTCGGTAGCTGGAAGAATGTTTACTTAAACTACTAGGCAGGAATGCATTGGCTGAGGGGGAAGCAGATAACTCGAAGGTGAAATACAGTTCTTGGCAGAGAATAGGCTGATGTCAGGCTTCGTGAGCCGCGCAGAGAATGAGACAAAGTTCATGGTCACAGATGCAGGCTCAGACTGGAGTTTTCAGAGGCAGAAGGCAAGAAGAGTTTGATGACAGAATCAGGGCCTACTTGCCTGGACTGTAAAATGGCATAGGTAAACCATATAAAGGCGGTGGCCTTTCGTACTTAGGAATGGAATATCCGGCCTATTCATGGCGGATCTGACAGAGGACATGTTGACAATGGACGCACATGTGTTTGCGTCTTCATAACTGGAACTGGAGGGAACATACATGTACTTGTGATTCATACATGGAACCGTTGGGGTCCAAGATAGGGGACATAACTGACCAGAAAAATCCATATTTCCACATTCCCTCCTTGTCCCCTACTTGCCCGTTAAGAGATATCAATCTTCATCAATCCATTGATCTGTTCATATAACATCATTTGTTCTTCTTTCTTCTTCCGTGACGAATGAGATCTTGGTGGTGGAATACACGATGTGGCACACAGGCCACAGATCGCTGGTCCACATTGTAGACATAGACAGCAACTGAATAGTATGAGAAGGCCAATACCTAGGAAGGATAGAACCCTCCATCCAAAGGTAGATAATACACTCCAAAACCAACCGGACCAAGTCCAAGTGCCTGGATTCTGGTGTATCTGGCTTACAATCTTATGAAGGCGAGTTATAGCTTTATATACAGATGGCGAATTTTCTGGTATGAATACGCAGCAGCTTGATCCGATGACCCTACAAGCTCCGCCCCTATCAGCCAGGATGACGTCAAGGACAAGACGATTTTGAAGCACAACAATCCGCATAGCAGACTGCTCTTCTGTTAAATTGCCTAAGGCGGAAATAGTTTCATTCACTACTGCTTCAAGGGTTCTAGTTAATCTACGTATCAGCTTACTATTAGTAACAGTACCTATATAGGGAAAGATGCCTTTATTGAAGTCTGTGTATTTTTCCCATGCTGTTTCAGTGTAATCGACAATTGGGAGATCTCTCCGCTCTCTGTTGTGTACCAAATGAATATTTCTATAATAATCAGGAGGAGCTAGGAAAACAGGTGGCAAAAGGAATGCAATGTAGCAGGTACCATCCCAATCTAGAGGTAGACGCATATATGCAGTCTGACCACATATAAAGTAGGAGTGGCGATAAGCTCTAAATGAAGATTTGCCTTGATCACTGAATTCTACTGTAGTGGTGCATTTACTATGGCCCATATGTATGGAACCAACTTTTCTTACACACAATTCACCTTTCGCTGGGAATACTGACATGGTTGGTAAAACTAGTTCAACTTCGGATTCGACATTTAGAACCATGAGATTAGGAGTGAAGTTACCTAATCCATATACTTCATTTTCTAGATCAGTTCCTGTTCCTTTGGGGCGACCCTCCTTGTCAGGGTAACAGACTTTGAATAAAACTAGGTTCAGATTTCCCCACACCCACTGGTCTTGGTAAACGGCTGTATCTGAGTCTATGGAGTTGATTAAACTAAACCATGCTCCACAGGAGCCATTATGTGTAAACGGATGTGGAAAGAAAGGCAGGACTCCTTCATAATTCTGATAGGGAGGGAGCCGGCCACACACCCAACAATTAGTTGCATTACTAGTCTGATGGGAATGATGTAACATACTAATGAAAGTGTTATTACGCAGCGCAAGTCTATAAGACAATTCATGCGGGGGTAAGTCACTAAACGAATGTTCAGCAGTAACATTGTAAACATTTCTGACAATAGGGTAATATATGTGCAACAATATACTTGCAGTAATTATTAAAAGACTTAAGAAAAACAAGATTAATAATGTCACTATGCAATGGCTACGCAGTGATTTACAATACGCCTGTTGTTTCATCATTTTTCGCGACTGTCCATGATTCAGGTCTAGGCGATACATGTCGGAGACAGATTCAACCGCTTCACCTAGGAGAGGACTTAAACAATCAAATCGTCCGACGGTCTAGGCCTTAATTTTAGTTTATAAAGTTCGGAGTCACTTTTTTCCACAAAAGGAAGTTTTGAGTCAATGGGTGAAGACACACAAGGTGTGGTATTCACATCTGATTTCAGTCCATGAAATTTCTTGATATGACTTGAATGAATCCATCCTTTCCTGCCTTCAATCTTCACGGCTGTCCTTGTGGTCAGCAGGACCAACTTGGGTGTCTTCCACCTGGGCTCCAGCTGAGTCTTTCGGTCGAAATTCCTCACAAGGACGAGGTCCCCCGGAATTACGTCATGGAGTTTCACCTCAGTGTTGTCGGGAAAGGCTGCAGCTACCTGTGAACGACAAGATTGTAGTGCAGACATCAAGGAAGCCAAGTAATCTGTCAGCATATTACAGTCAATATCAGTTATTTTGCGTGGTATAGGCGTCCCCCACATATTTGGTGGTCTGCCGAAGATCACCTCATACGGGGATAGCCCTGTTCGAGAGTGTGCTACCATTCTTGTGAAAAAGAGTGCAACTGGTAGTGCTACTACCCAGTCGACACCTTTCTCTCTGCATATTTTGGACAATCTGATTTTCAGTATCTGATTATGTCTTTCTACGAGACCTGCTGCTTCGGGGTGTCGGACACAGTGGAATTTCCACTGATAACCTAACAGAAGTGAAACATGTTTCATTAATTCGGATGAGAACGGCTGGCCGTTATCTGAGTGAACAACACGTGGTAAACCGTATCGTGGGAAGAATTCTCGAACTAACTGTTTGGCAGTAGTCGGGGCAGTGTAATCTGAAACTGGGTATGCCTCCGTCCAGCGGGACAGAGCGCAGACAACTACGAGAACATATTTGAATCCTCGACATCGTTCCATCTGGATATAATCCATCTGGAGGACTTCAAAAGGGTGATTAGGAGGATGAAATCCACCTTGTTCTACGGGAACACTTTTTCCTGGGTTGAACTGGCAACAGATCATACAGGTACGGACCTTTTGTTTGGCTGCTGCTCGTAAATGTTTATTGAACCAAATGTGTTGAATGCTATCTAGCATAGCTTTTTCTCCTAGATGTGCTGGACTATGTATAGTGTTAACTATAACTTGGACCATTGAATCAGGAAGGAACCACACAGACTTTTCCTTCATCATCCATCCTTGGTCCGTTTGGATCCCTCCTAATTCAGTCCATTTCTTTATTTCGTCTGGTGTAGCATGTGTCTGTATGTCAATTACGTCAAGGGTAGGATCTTTAACTGTCATACAATGTGTCGGCATCGGGACTATTGTCTTTGTCATGTCGGATGTTTGGGTTTGAGCTGTCTGTTTAGCTGTTCTGTCGGCTAGATCATTGCCTTGAGAAATGATATCAGTAACCTTCGTATGAGCCTTACATTTCATAATCGATATTGCAGTAGGTAGATGTATTGCATCTAATAAGGCATGAATGAGGGGTCCGTGCTGAATGTGGGCACCGTGGGAAGTTAAATAACCTCTCTCTCGCCATAGCACGCCGAAGTCATGTACAACTCCGAATGCATAACGTGAATCAGTGTATATGTTGACTTTTTTATTTGTGGCTTGAATACAGGCTTGTGTCAGAGCAATAAGCTCTGCGGCTTGAGCTGACAAAGTATTTATACGATTAGTTTCAATGACTTCAGTATCTGTTGTGACTGCGTAAGCAGCCACCAACTCTCCTGTATTTGTTCTCATACATGAACCATCTACATACAATGTCAGGTCTGGATCTGACAATGGGACATCGGTTAAGTCTTGTCTGGGTTTCGTCGTTATTGTAATAACTTCAATACAGTCATGGGCTAGTGGGTCTGTTCCGGTTACTGGCAAAAGTGTGGCAGGATTCAATGTGTTACAGCGTCTGATTTCTATGTGTGGCTGAAACAATGTAAGTTCGTACCCTGTAAGTCGCGCTATAGTCAAGTGTTGTGTTTGCGTTCTATTTACAAGAACCTCTACTGCATGTGGTACTTGAACTGTCAATGGATGTCCTAACACTATGGCATCGCTTTGTCTGATTGCTAAAGCTGTCGCTGCCACTGATTTTAGGCATGCAGGCAAAGCCTGAGCTACGGGATCTAATGTACTAGAAAAGTAAGCACATGGTTTGTGTGCTCCTGCTTGTTCCTGTGTGAGTACTGACAAGGCAGTACCTTCGCGTTCTGTAACAAAGAGTGTAAACTGTTTTCTGTAACATGGCGTTGCTAAAACAGGTGCTTGACATAAAGCTTTCTTTAGGCTTTCAAAAGCTTGTGTATGTTCCTGAGTCCAAGGGAGAACAGTCGATGTGGCTGCCTCCTGTGTTGTCAACTGAATGAGTGGTTTTGCTAGAAATGCGTACTGAGGGATCCACTGTCTACAGTATGAAGTGAGGCCTATGAAAGCCCGCACCTCCTTTTGTGTCTTGGGTATTTGCATGTTAGCTATTAACTGAATGCGGTCGGGTGTAAGCTGCCTTCCCTCCTTGGACAGCGAGTGTCCAAGATAAATAACTCGCTGGACACAGAATTGCAGCTTAGAAGGGGACACCTTGTGCCCCTTTACAGCTAGAAATTGTAAAACTGTCAGTGATGCTTTCTCACATTCGGGTTCGCTTCTAGCGGTGATCAACAGATCATCGACATATTGAAGCAAGGCAGTGTTAACTGGCATGTGGATACTGTCAAGTTCTCGTTTCAGTGCTTGGCTATAGATGCTGGGGCTTTCTGTAAATCCTTGAGGTGCGCGTGAGAATTTAAAGCTACGTCCATTTAAACTAAATCCGAACAAATATTGGCTTTCCGGATCTATTGGGACGCTGAAAAAGGCATTCTTGAGATCGATTACAGTAAAGAATGTCGCTTCGGAATCAATAGCTGTCAGTAATGACGAGATATCTGGGACCACAGGAAATTGTGGCACAATGCATTTGTTTAATTCGCGCAGATCAATAACCAATCGATATACTGGCGGGGCCTTTGGATCTGTTCGTTTAAGAATCGGAATTATCGGTGAATTACATACATTGGAGTCTGTTTCTACAACTACTCCTTGGGCAATGAGCTCGTCAATGATTTGTAGTAAAGCCACTACAGCATCTGGTGGTAACTTGTATTGTCGCATTCGTGGTAGCACCACTCCTGCCTTTAATGTGACTCGATATGGTGTAATATTCATGCATCCAACATCAGTAGGGCCTTGTGCCCATAGATGTGTAGGTAAAGTCTGCAGTCGGGGATCCATGTCTCTAGACACATAATGACCTTTAAAATCACGTAAAAACAACCTTACTCCTTCCGGAGAACAACATATTATAGCTCCTAGAGCTTTCAGTGTTTTTATTCCTAACAGATTTTCTGGACATGATTTAGTAAGCAATAAATCGGTAGTTCGGGTCAAAGGTCCTATCGTAAGTGGGAGAGGCTGTGACACTTCATTAACAATAGGTTTTCCTGAAAAACCAAGGGAAATATTCTGTGAGCCTGAGAGGGGTGTCCCTGGAACTTCACTACGTTTTATGGTTGTTCGACTTGCCCCTGTATCGAGTAAAAATTTTCTGTCTTGGCCTAATAATTCACTATGTACATAAGGTCCTTCTTGATCTACAGGGATCTCGATAAGGGGTAAGTCAACTTCCCTCTCTAGGCTGGTTCATGCGTATCGTTGATAATCAGGATAGTCGTACTGTGCGGTCTGGTACAGTTGTCGTGTCGTGGTTTGTGTGGCAGCAACAGGCAACGCTGGTGCAGCTGGCACAAACTGTATAGACTGTTGTGAAGCTGGCATGGACTGTGCATGCTGCGGAGCTCCTTGTTCATTCTGGTCCTGTCTAGGTGGCCGTGGTCTTTCTTGTGTTTTACCTATGGCGATATTATGTTTCAAAACTGGACAATCGTGTACGTAATGACCTGGCTTTTTACAATAATTGCATGTCCCTTTTACAGGTCCGGCTGAATCACCGGAATGTGTCATACCCTTTTTATGTCCTTCAGCTGGAACTGTCTGAGAAACTAACATTTTCATTTTCGTGTCCTTCATGCGTCTGTGTTCATGTTCTTGTTCCTCTCTAATTCTATTGTGATGGTACTGTAACATTTGTAACATTTGTGATGGAGTGTTACCTTGCCAGGTACTCTCGAATTTTAATACTCTATTCTTTACTTGGGGCAGAGCATTTTCTACTAATTTTGTTACAAACAGATGTGGGTATGATTCGCTACTTGCTTTTAGGCCACTATTTATACCAAAACATTTTTCAAATCGGGCATAGTAATCACTAGTGTCTTCATCTTGCTTCTGTTTACAGGCTGAAATTGTACCCCAATCTTCCTTTTTCGTAGTTAATAAACGTGGCAGTACCTGTACTAATAAACCTGGTAGTGCTTTAGTTTTATCCCCGAGTCCTGCTCCTGCAGTTCGGGCCTTTTCTTCTGCTTCTAATACTGACCATTCTATCTTTTGGTCTCCTACCTCCCACTCTTTTTCCCTGAGTTTCTCATAAATGCCAGCAGGCATCAATACCTTTAATATTGTCATAATGTCGGGATAGGTATACTCTCCCATGAGTAACATGTCTTTAATTTCTCGGTGAAAACCCGCTGGGTCTTTGTCATGACTGGGTACCACTTTCTTCATTTCTAACAATTCTATTTTTGATATGGGCGTATATACAAATACGCGCTTAAACTCGTTGTCCTCGCCCTTTATTGGGTGCACTTCTCGTAAGGGATTCTGTCTATCCATGTAATACGTGGTTCTTTCCTTGATGGGCAATGAGACACGGTCTGAACATACAAAAAGAATATACTGCTTTCTTGATTCTAGAATTTCTTTAATTAATTTAGTACCTGAACCTCTCCATCTATTCATAAGCAATTCAGTCAATATGTCAGGTAAGGGACCAGGGTCCGAATGCTGACTCTGATATAGTATAATGAGTTGTTGAATCATATAAATCCCAGCTAAACGCTGTTCATCTGGGGTGAGATTCAAAAATGCGCGTGCTACTGTATCATCACTATATTTTCCGGGACTGTCAACCCAATGGACAGCTGACCTAGCTAATTCTTGTTCATCCATAGAATCGAGAAAATGATAACCCCTTCGTTCTCGGAGTAGTTTGTCGGCGGCTTGGAACGAATGCTCGTTAGACCTGATGTTAATTATAGGTATTTGGAAATTCCTGTTATTATCTGGACATATCGGACGTATCGGGTCAATAGGACATCTATTACTATTACAAGATCTTCCTTTACCTACATAGGCTATGGTGTCTGACTGTCCTGCGGGCAGTCCTGACCTTTCCTCCTCGTTTTGTTCGAACTCGTCTACCGCTAATCTTTCTTCGTGTAGGCTTTCTATTTCTTTACGGATCTTTCGGCACATGGCTATTATACAATTTTGTTTATCATGTCTACCTTCTGATATATTCTGGCTCCATCTGGTAAGAATTTGCATTGCTTCCGGGTCTACCCCCGGTCGGTCTTCATTTCTGATCACACAATTTATGAGGAAACGTAACAGTTCCCCCTGTATCTCCACTTTCTGGTATTCCATAGCTCTGTTAATACATTCTGGATCTCGCCCTGTTTGGACAAAATGGTATATTTTATCTAGATGCGCAGTCATTCCTGGTAATTTCCCTAAATACACTGCGGCTCGTCTGATACGTAATGATGCTAGGGTCATTTCGTCCTCTTTTCCGGGCACAGGGTCATATCTACAATCTATAAGAAGTTCCTTAAGCGTACGGGCATTTATGAGTTTGGGGGTACGTGAATGTGCTGACTCTTGAAAGGTAAGTTTATTTATTCTGGGTGGCGTAGAAAAGATGTTGCTAGCACCTCCCGCAGCCCCATCTGAGGTGTCGGGTGTGAAAGGATTCGTTGAACGTGACACAGCAACTATAGGTGTGGACACAGCTATAGAAGCAGCTGTAGGAACAGATGTAGAAACAGATGTGTTTGTCGGAACTTGTGACACGATCTGTTGCTGTAGGGATACGGGTACTGGGTCTTGGCGTTGAACCTCCCTGATAGGCGGTCTATGTGGGGCGGAATTAGCATACTCGGGAGCTGCGTCATCTAAATATGAGGAAAGAAAAACATCTTCTGCGGTTCTAGGATGCCCTTTAGGATGTACCTTTATTGGGAATAATGGGGGCGGCAAGTCTTTTGGTGTTTCTGGAGTAGCTTTAGGTAATCCTTCGGCCAGAAGGGGATACATACCATTCATAAGAGCATTTCTTTGTCTGTCTACTTGTTCCGATTTCACTCGGATACCTTCCTCAATTAATAGATTTTCTCGAACTTTATTGGAATTCTCTTTACTCTTCTCCTCTTGTCTACGTGCTTTTTCTGTACGTCTATGAGATTCTTTACGCCATAACTCAACGGCATCTTTCTGTGACTGTCTGACTTTCCTTTTCCATAACTCTTCTTCTACTTTCATGATGCACTCTGCATCCCAGGTTCCCGCTGTGGGCCACCTCTGACTTTCTGGTAATTCCTTGGTGTAGTCTACCCATAAATCAAGAAATAATATAGCGTCTAAGCCATGTTTATGATACATGAAGTACCCTGGAGTGTCCCTAGGAGGAATAGGAACGGCTTCTTCGAGTACCCCTTTTCTTGTAGTGATCTGTCTTAGTTTCGAAAAGAGCGGCATATTGAGAACTGATCTGATACTTAATCTTGAACACACTTAGTACAAAAGCACAATAATGAACAACCATTCATACCACAATATGCAGGACGTTTAACACATTAAACATTAAACATTAAACATTTTTTAACCTTTAAAATAACCAACAATGATGATCGTCTGCATAACTAATCACCAAGCATAATTCTTTGACAATAACTAGATACTTCCGAATACTTGATATACTGCTAAACAGTACATATACACTGCTAAAACAGTGCAGACCGGATTTGTGTACCCAAACCCGTCTTGACCGGCACAAACTATGTGCACGTCAGAAATGCCTCCCCAGCAATGGTACTCACCGGGTAGCTTCGGAAACGGAAGGCCTCGGAGACTGAACTTGGACCGGACTGGACTCGACTCGACTCGTCGGAAACTGGACTTGACTTCGAACTGGTGGGCCTCTGTATATCTCGGATCTTGCTCTCTCAGCTAGGCTCTGGTCGGGATACTTCGCACTTCTCACCGCCTCGTCTGGGTGTTGATCGCAGCCTCAGTCTCCCCCGCTTGACCGGAGGGAGATACAGGAAATCCTGCTGGTACGCGTTATTGTCCGTCCAGCTGTGGCAGGAGACCGGGCCTGCAACTCACCGCCGGCGCGTGAGATGAGAAAGTGTCCCTGTTCGGGCGCCATTCATGTGGTAAATAAAATTCCTTTACCGGGACTTAATTTGATACGGAAACATAATAAAACAGCTCAGTAAAATGAGAGGCAGAATCCGTGGTATTAGAGGTTCGGAATGGGCTTTATTCCAATGAACGATTATAATCGGTTGCTCCAAGTTCCATCACCACGGAGGTTCAGGAAGTGAAGTACATACATTATTGACAAGAAATGACTTTTATAGAACATACATTACAATGAAGCGAATGCAGTAGGCGTAACAATTGATAAGGAAAATGACGATTCATATGCGTAACCGAAAATGGGTGTAATAAGGAGTAAAAAGGAACATAATTGGTTATGATGTCATATATAGGTGGATCTATAAGATAATACTTGGCATAGATGCGCGCGCAGCAGCATGACGTGTGATTGACGTGCAACTAGGGGTGAAGGGGACTTGACATTTAGCTCTACATGTGGAGACGAAAAGTCTGGGGGGTCAAGTCAACCTAATCCCAAATCATATCTAACATCCTATGTTTAAAGAACTATGTTATCCACAAAAGAAGGACTCTCGGACAGAATCTATTCTATACTGACTGTGTGTGCGTGTACAAGCGTCTAAGTGTCTACACTAAATGCGGAGGCAGGAATCTTCCATAGTAACAGGGCTATGAATTACTTGTATAAAGACAGAGAAGCCGGGCCCTTTGCTCGGTAGCTGGAAGAATGTTTACTTAAACTACTAGGCAGGAATGCATTGGCTGAGGGGGAAGCAGATAACTCGAAGGTGAAATACAGTTCTTGGCAGAGAATAGGCTGATGTCAGGCTTCGTGAGCCGCGCAGAGAATGAGACAAAGTTCATGGTCACAGATGCAGGCTCAGACTGGAGTTTTCAGAGGCAGAAGGCAAGAAGAGTTTGATGACAGAATCAGGGCCTACTTGCCTGGACTGTAAAATGGCATAGGTAAACCATATAAAGGCGGTGGCCTTTCGTACTTAGGAATGGAATATCCGGCCTATTCATGGCGGATCTGACAGAGGACATGTTGACGGTGGACGCACATGTGTTTGCGTCTTCATAACTGGAACTGGAGGGAACATACATGTACTTGTGATTCATACATGGAACCGTTGGGGTCCAAGATAGGGGACATAACTGACCAGAAAAATCCATATTTCCACACAGCACTATGCATTTCATTTTTAGGGCATAGGAGCAATGTGTAGCCAGCTTAAGATGGAATTTACTGATGCAGGCTTAGTGGACGCCTGGCTCTATCTACATCCTGTTGTCCAGGATTACACTTTTTATTCCCATGTCCATTGGTCCTATTCCCTCATTGATTACGTGTTCATTAGACACTCCCTATTGCGTGGCCTAGAATCCACCTTAATGTCATATATCCCCATCTCTGATCATGCACATATGAAATTTGTCTGGTTTCTTGTGGCGGGCTCCCCCACTGTTCCCCCTATTGGAGGCTCCCTCCTCAGCTATTGCGCGACCCGGTTAATTGAGCCACGATCCAGGACACAATAGAGCAACACTTTGAACTTCATTCCTTGCTAGATACATGAGGGGTGTCTCTTTGAAACTTACCTCATAGAAGAAATCCATGCTTTGGAGATTCTTTATAAGCGACAGCCCTCGGAGCACCATAAATGACAGCTGACCTTATTGCAGGGGCAGTTGTGGACCCATAGAGTGAATAAAGCAAAGCAGTCCCTGCTCACTCTTAAGAAAAATATTATATATGGGGAAAAGTTAGGTACACTCTTAGTTTATTGATTGCGCCACCAATACGTACTGTCTCATATTACCAAACTACTTACTGAGGTCTTGGGTTTGGCGACTTGAGAATAAGAAAAACAGGAGGATTTTAGGGCTTACTACCAGACACTCTACGCTAGCAGGGCAGAAGATCGAGCTGCTATCCACTCATGCCTGTGTGACTGTCCCTGGATGCTCCTGGACCCACAGTTAGCCCACGATCTGGATGTTCCCTTTTTAGCTTCACAGCTTAAAAAGGCATTTGGGGGACTTTCAGTGGGGGAGGGGGCCCCTGGACCACGATGGCCTGCCGGTCACTTTTTATGGTGTCATTTATCCTTACCTAAAGGACCACCTGCTAGGGCTATTAACTCCCTTGCTCAAAGTACTGGCATAACACCAACGATGTTGGTGGCTGAAACCTCACTAATCTCCAAACCAGGTAAGGACCCTACTAGTTGTGTCTCTCATTGTCCCATCACCCTGTTAAACACTGTGCCAGGATATATTCTAAATTGCTGTTCAACCAATTGGAGCCTGTCTTCCTGGTCTCATAGACCCAGATCAGGTGGACTTCATTTAGCATGGGTGGGGCCCATACAACACTAGGCATCTTGCCCATTTAGTAGGGAAGGCTTATATACATACTATCCCTTCTCCTCTCCATGGATCCCATGAAGGCATTTGACTGGGTCAGCTGGGCCTTCCTGCAATCTGTCCTCATCATGACTGGGCTGGATCCTGTTATGGTTAGTAAAATAATGGCTTCCTACACTACACCGACAGTCATCATCTGGGTGAATGGGCAACTTACTAAACCCCTTTCACTCTAGCAGGGAGCTTGGCAGGGCTACCACTTGTCTCACCTACTTTTTGCCCTGGTTGTATAGACTCTGGCGATCTACCTTCACCAAGATCCAGACATTGCAGGCATACCACTTGGAGGACAGGAGCTACTCAACTGTATGCTATTCCATTGTTTGCAACTCCACTCTCTGACACTCCACTCTGTGCTATTGTATGGTAAGCCACTCCATTGTACGCCACTCCAGTGTACCTCAGCGCACTGTACGCTATTCCACTGTATGCCACTCCCCTCTGCAAAACTCTACTTTTCACCACTCCACTATATGCCACTCTACACTACTCTGCTCTATGCTACTCCACTGTATGAGCCTCCACTCTGTACCACTTTACTTCACACTATTTCACTATATGCCACTACACTCTAAGTCACTACACTGTACCCCAGAAACACTCAGCATTATTCCACTCTACACCACTTCATTGTAAGCTACTTTAGTGTATGCCACTCTACGTGTACCACTGCACTCTCCGCTATTCCACTATATGCCACTCCACTCTCCACTATTCTACTGTACGCTACTCCACTCTACAAAACTCCACAGTAAGGTACTACACTGTACACCCCTTTAGTGTAGCCCACTGGAGTCTTACCCACTCCACTGTACAATACTCCACTCTATGGTATTTCACTCTACAACACTCAAACCTACACAACTACATTGTACCTCACTCCACTGTACAACAATTCACTCTATGTTACCCAGTGTACGCCAGTCCATTGTGCACTATTCCACTCTGCGCCACTCAATGCTATGCCACTCAACTCTACTCCACCTCCTGTATACGCTATTCCACTATATACCACTCCAGTAACACAAATCATCTCTACACTATTCCACTGGATACCGCTACACTGTACATTACTTCCCTAAGCCAGTCCACTCTATGCCACTTCACTCTTTCACTCCCCTCTATGCCACTCCAGTCTGTGCTATTCCACTGTACCTAAGTCCACTCTACCACACTAGAGTGTATGCCACTGGGCTGTACACTACTCCACTATACGCCAATCCATTCTACACTATTCCACTGTTCACAATCCCGCTGTACGATACTCCACTCTGCTATTTCAGTCTATGCTACTCCACTCTATGGCACTCTAATCTACCCAGTCCACTCAAGGCCATTCCACATTGCAATGTATGCCAGTAACACTCAACATTAATCTGCTCCCCACCACTCCACTGAATGCTACTCCACTGCACACCAATGCACTCTGCGCTATTCCACTGTGTGCCACTGCACTGTATAAAACTAAACTCTACAGTATACCACTCTACAGCACTCCAATCTATACCACTACACTGTACCACCTCACTACTTTACACCACTCCACTCTATGCTTTTCCACTGTATGACACTCCATTCTATGCCACTTTACTCCATGCTATTCCAATATATGCCACTACACTCTAAGTCACTACACTGTACCCGAGAAAAACTCAGCATTATTCCATTCTACACCACTCAATTATAAGCTACTTCAATGTATGCCACTCTACGTACACCACTCCACACTCCGCTATTCCACTATACACAACTCCACTCCACTATTACAATGTACACCACTCTACTCTTCACAACTCCACAGTATGCTATTACACTGTACACCTCTACAGTGTAGCTCACTAGTGTCTTACCTGCTCCACTGTACAATACTCCACTCTATGGTATTTCACTCTACTACACTCCACCTTACGCCACTACATTGTACCTCACTCCACTGTACACCACTCCACTTTACACTTCCTCACTGTACCCCACTCCATTGTGCGCTATTCCACTCTACGCCACTCCACTGTATCCCACTCAAGTATACGTTATTCCACTGTATGCCACTCTAGTCTATACCACTACTATCTAAACTATTCCACTGTATACCACTACACAGTACTTTACTCCTCTAAGCCAGTCCACTCTACAGCACTCCACTCTACATCACTCCCCTCCATGCCACTCCACTCTGCGCTATTACACTGCACTCCAGTCCACTCTACCATACTCCAGTATATGCCACTGGACTGTACACCACTCCACTGTACACCAATCCAGTCTACACTATTCCACTGTACACAACTTCACTGTACCACACTCCACTCTGTGCTATTTCACTCTATGTCACTCCACTCTACGGCACTCTAATCTAAACCCACTCCACTCAATGTCACTCCACACTACACTGTATGCCAGTAACACTCAACGTGATTCCACTCCACACCATTCCACCGTATGCTATGGCAATGTACACCACTACACTCCAAGCTAGAAATACTTAAAGCATGACCCGGGTGGTGGATGCGGACCTCCTGAGCTTTAATTGCAGGCAATTACAAACGAGGCGGAGGCATTGCCATAATCTTCAAAGAAACCATAAGGTGCACCAATGACAACCCCATACCTCTCATAGAACACCTCAACTTCCTACTACAACTGATGGGAAGACCACCATAAGAGGCACGCTCACCTACAGACCCCTGGGACCCCAAGAAAAATTCTGCGACACCATCCCCAACCTCATCGCCCCCCCTCCTAGCTTTCGACTCTCATGACTATGTCCTACTCAGCGACCTCAACTTCTACATCGACAGCCCCAACAATGCCAACTCCACCACCCTCCTGGAGAACCTGACCAACACTGGCCTTACCCAACTGGTCACCGATTCCACGCACAAAGCCGGACACACACTCAACACCATTCTTTCCTCCAGTCACAGAATCAAATTCAGCCGCATCGCAGAACTCACCTGGACCGACCACACAATCAAACACTTCACTATCATCCACGCCCAGTACACCATCACCAGGCATCAGATATCCTCTCACCACAGCTGGAGTAAGCTCACTGAAACTCGGTGTCACAGGCCCTTATCACCTCCCAACCCAAGGCATCACCAGACCTCAATCAGCCTGTCCAGAACTTCGCCGCCTTGATTACTGACAGCACAGACAGAGGTGCCCCACTGAAAACTAAGAAATAAAACAAGACCTGCAAACATGCCAGCTGGTACACCCCCTAACTCAGGACCACCAAGCTTAGCGGTCACCAACTAGAGAAATGCTGGAACTCCACCAAGAACCCCACTGACAGAGCAGCTCACAAAACAGACTTCAGCAACTATCACAGGCAAATCAAAGAAGCCAAGAAAGCAGCCATCACCACCCTCATCAATTCTGCAGCCAACGACACAAAGGAACACTTCCAAATAGTCAAAGAATTCTCCAATGCGACAGCCATAGAGAAAACCATTGACCCCTCCCAAGAGCTCTGCAACGTCCTCTCACACTACTCCCACAGCAAGATCATCAACACCTACAAGAATTTTAGCATCTAACCCGCCATCTCCAACCCTGATGACCTTAAGCAACCAGCGAAAACCAGCCAAACCATTACCACCTGGTCAGCACTCACTGCCTTGACCACCTCACCATCATGTCTTCCATCCACTCCAGGACATCCACTGCCCCCTGCCCCCACCACCTCTATAATCTCACAATAAACCCTATCAGCACACAACTCACCAGAGTCCTCAACACCTCCATCATCTACAGCAACTTTTCCAGACAAATGGAAACACATGGATGTCAGACCCCTCCTAAAGAAACTCTCCTCTGACCCCAAAGATTAAAACAATTATCATATGATGTACCTGCTCCTCTGCCCAGCCAAAGTACTTGAAAAAGGCATCAACCAGCAGCTCACCAAATTCCTGGAACAGAACCACCTCCCAATCTGGATTCCATGCTAATCACAGCACTGAGACCACACTGATTACCTCCACAGACGACATAGGAAAACTCCTCGACCATGGAGGAACCATGGCCCTGATCCTCCTTGACCTCTCTGCAGTGTTCGACACAGTCTCCAATAACACCCTCATCAACAGACTCTACAACACAGGTATACAGCAAGATGCATTTAGAGGGCTCACCTCCTTCCTTACAGGATGTACACAGAGCATCCAACTGCTTCCCTTTACCTCCTCACCCAAAGACATCATATGTGGAGTACCACAAGGATCATCCCTCAGTTCCACCTTGTTCAACATCTACATGACCCCCCTCGCAGACAGTGCCAATCCCACGGACTCAACATAATCTCCTACGCAGACGACACTCAACTGATCCTCTCGCTCGAGGACCCTTACAATGCCAAAACCAACGACATGACAGGCATAGCCAAATGGATGAGAGACAACCGCCTCCAACTCAGCTCTGACAAAACTGAAGTACTCATCTTCGGGAAAAAGACTTTCTGCATGGGACCACAGTTGGTTGCCAGCAGAACTCAGACCTACACCCACACGACCGACCATGCTAGCAACCTCGACATCATCCTCGACAGCCAACTGACCATAAAGTAACAAGTCAACATAGTCACCTCCTCCTGTTTCCATACACTTTGGATGCTCTGTAAAATATTCAGATGGATCCCAACCAACACCAGAAAGACTATCGCTGAGGCCCTCGTCACCAGCCACCTCAACTACGGCAACTCCGTCAATGCCGGCATCTCCATCCGGCTCCTCAAAAGATTGCAGACCATACAGAACACAGCTTATCCTGGACCTACCCAAATGAATCCACATAAACCCCCACCTGAGAGACCTTCACTGACTCCCCATCCAGAAGAGATGCCAGTTCAAGATACCCATGCACACTTTCAAAGCCCTCCATGAGCAAGGACCTGCCTACCTCAACCATCAACTGAACTTCCACCAAACCACTAGATACCTCTGCTCCTCTTCACTAGCCCTTGCACGCATACCCTGAATCCATTGCAGCCACAGCAGTGGCTGCTCCTTCTCCTAGATTGCTTCCAAGACCTGGAACAGCCTTCCCCTTCAGCTTCGCACAGCTTCTCTGGCTGACTTCAGCAAAAAAGACTCAAGACCTGGCTCTTCAATGGCGACACAGTGCCCAGCTACCCCTAGGGGTGACAGTGTCACACTTTCCAAATTCTGTTTGAATGATTCAGAAAGCTGTGAAACAAACAGGCATACTTTAGGTACACGCTAAATAAAGTAACATCAAAGAAAAGAAGGTGTCCTAGACAACTTATCTTTAAGAACACCTTTAGTTTAAAAGACATCTTGCACTAACCATGTAAAAACATGAGCAACTCTCTGCAAACTGCAAAGAAGTGTATTCTATTAACATGCATGAGTGTTTTACCTTAGTAGATCAGATTATATCACTGCATTGAGAGTCATTTATTAGGAGTGATATTTTTCAAACACGATCTTAGAAATAATCATGCCGCCCCCATTCTGAAAACAATGCCCTTAGTAAACCAAGATGCAAATCATTTGTCAGGGGCATTGTATGTATAGCCTTGGTTGTTATATGATTGGACCAACATGGTTTATCTGATATAACACAAGAAAAGGTTTTGTGCACGGCACACATCCTGAACATGTATCATTTAAGGGGCCCTCATTTGTGGTAATGAAGAAATAGGAACCAATTGCCTAGGATCACAATTTTGTCAAGTGGGGAAGGCAGGACTGTGACCATGTTTTCTGGTTTCAAATGTGTAATTCAGCCACCAGATGAGTATCTCTTTTCCTCTCCTGTTTTACATTAGAAGTTGATGCTTTGACTTTAATTCTTGGTGCATGAGAATAGAGAATTGGTGGCAGCCAGAAGTTATGTGAAGGCTCGGTTTTTTGTCCACACCATGCGTCTGCTTCGCATCCCTCTATACCCACTTTTCATCAACTCAACCTTCACATTGATGGCATTGGTGTGGCCCTCGGGCATGTCAGAGACAGTACTTTGCAGCCCTTGGGGAAATGTTTGTGAGTTCCCATGCTCAACGCAGCTCCACTGTGTGCTACTCCACTGTATAACACTAAACTCTACAACATTCCACTCTACACCACTCCACTATATGCCACTACACTGTACCTCTCTCCCCTCAATTCCACCCCACTCTATGCTACTCCACTCTATGCCTCTCCAGTCTACAAAACTGCACTCTATGGTACACTACTCTATGATATCCCACTGTGTGCAATTCCACTTTCACCACTCCACTCCATGCTATTCCACTCTATGCCAGTCCATTGAAGGCCTCTCCACTGTACACCAGTCCACAGAATGCCACTCCCCTATAAGGTTTTCCACTCTACGCCACTACGCTGTATATCACAGCACTGTACAATACTCCATTCTACACCACTCCACTGTCTGCCACTCCCCTATACTCTATTCCACCTATGCCACTCCACTCTATGCCACTCCATGTTACACTTTGACACTCTACCACACTGCCACTCCATTTTTTGCCACCCCACTGAATGCTGCTCTAATGAACACACACTCCACTCTATGTACCTTAACATTTATAGGTTTCAAATAGATATTCAACTCCCAAACTGTATGTTTAGTGGGAGTGTCTGAAGCAGACTTTGGACGGTTAACACTTAAGATTTATTTAATTCCAATGATTATATAATCCCCTAGAAAAAGAAGCTTTATTCACAAATGACTCTTCACTAGGGAGAAAAACATGTGGCCAAGACATGTGATTAATGTTTACCAATCTAATCCCAGTCACCATTTGTAGTTGCCCCTTGCCAATCGGAACCACCCGGCCAGCCAGCATTACCTTTATCCTGAATCTGCATTTACACTTGAATTGCTCTTTCAGCCATTATGCCTCCTTCTTCAATGTTTCTCTTGTGGTTCCCGAGGCATCTATCACATCACCTCCGTCATCCATCGGCTATCTTTCTATCCCATCTCATGTTGATAATCAGGCATAAATAGCTCATCTTCTGCCTCAGTGTGTGTTCCATTCCTGCCTACCTATCACTCTCCCATCCTCAGATGATCTTTTTGGCTACATAAACTCATTATGCACCTTAAAAGAGGATCTCATTATACCTGTTTAGAGTCATGGTGAACAGAGTGCACCATTGAATAACTTCTTGTCATGTCACAAACTAAGTGAAAACTTGTGATCAGTAGTTTTTAATTGGTAACCATTGTACAAGGACTACTGCCTTGCTGGAGATTTTAACCAATTATTGATAAATTGATCTAGGACCCAACATACTGTGAGCGTGAGATACTTCATCAGCAAACTACTAATTGTGTTAATAAAGAACATTGATTCATAGATGATGCATCCACGTTTTGTATTCCTAAAATTGATCAGATAATTTCCTGCTGAAACTTATTATGTGATGTCTCCTGGGATACGTAGAACATACATCCAAAAATCTGCTTCTCCCTCTTGCCCAGTCAAACTTGAAAATCCACAAAGAAGAAAAAATACAGCACCTAGTAATCAAATAAGAATTTTCTCCTAGAGTTTGATTTAACACCATTCATAGGAGTATAAAAGTAATACTTTAATTTACAGAATTGACTTGAGTGAACACAGTGCTTAAAGGGCAGGGTGTCACTAAAATATTTATACCTAATTGCATTAGGCTTTAAATTGATTTAAAGTTCACACAATCTCTGTGGGTTGTAGTTTAAAGGAAAATACAGATGTGTATGTATCCTTTGTCTGACATTGAAGAAAATAGTTTAGAATTCACATTGCATATCAGAAAGAGAAGGATGCCGAATTATCTAATTGGATAGAGTATGTGTTAAAAAGATTAACTCGTAGACTGCTGTCTCAGCCTTATAAAAGATGCTGTTCAGGGATCCTCACCTTCACTTACCTCCTGGCAGTTTGCCATTTCTTCCTTTTGTAATCATTTAATAGTGCTAACATTCCTCTTTGCTAGTTCATACCTTTGCACTGTATTATGATTGGCTCTCCTCTCCTTTGGTGTTTTAGCCAGGAAAATAACAATACATTTAAATACCGGGTCTGACAACAAGACAACCAATTGCGCCCGTACTGGCTATCTACTTGTGATAAAATTATACAATAGATTTTTTTATTGGCATCACATTTGCCTCAGTTTTGAATACTGAAACAAACATAGAGGAAAGAACTCAAAAACATCTTATCAAAATTTAGTTTAGACTAAATGGGATAGCTGTAATGTTTATAATTTTGTTCTGCTATCCGCTGCAGTGTGAAATGCTTCCTTATTGAATGAGGATTATATCATCAATAATAATAATACAGGGCTATGAGCAAACATTTCACAGAAAAGAAGACACCGTAAGGAACTATAAAACGCCTTAAAAGGAATAGTGGTGTGATGGTAGAGTCTAACGCTAATATTTTGAATTATTAAGCAAATATTAGTGGTGGTTTAGTGCAATCGCTCTAAAAGCAGAACCCCACAATGTGAAAGTTTGGATGCAAAAGAAAGAGACAAGGTTCAAATCAGGGGGTCATTTAGAGTCTGACAAATATATTTGCATAGCTGGGTAAAACAGCATCATTCAGCTTGGCAACGTGTTTTTTAGTTCGAGCGTCGAGCATGAGCAAGCGCTGCTCTGTGAAGAGCTGTGGTAGTTCAGTATAGAGAGAAGTTTCGCCCTCTGTCCCGCCCGTATTTTTCATTGGCTTGCGTGTTTGTCCTTTGTAAATGCTGTCTTCTGATTCATTATGAGGCTTGTTGGTCCCTCCTTAGTACAGCAGTGTTGTCATTTGTATCCTCCCATGGCTACTGGCCCCTTTACTTGGCTGTTACACGGGGCTGGTACTATTTCCTTTTGGAGCTAGAGCCTGCCGCAGGAGATAGACCAGGTAAGTGTAGCGTCACATAGCTTTTAAGAAAACATGGGGGGATGTGGGGTCTATAATTGTGCAACAAAACATGTTTTGGTGCCTTCTACCCCCCTCCGATTGCCGTGCCTTCTTACCCCCTCCACCCTCCCTCCTGTTGTCTGTGCCTTCTCCTCTCCTCCCCACCCCCATCCTCCCGTTGTCCGTGCCTTCTCCCCCTGCCCTCCCTCCGATTGTCCGTGATGCCAAGTTGCCAACCATTTGCAATGCAATAGGCTTCTCGAAATTAGGAGACCTATCGCATTGCAAATACTTTTGTTTTGTTAAGAAAGCACGTGCTGAGTGCTTCTAAGTCCCATTCAGCACAGACAGAGAGAGCTAATTTGCCTGCTCTAGCGTGGGCCGCCACCATGCGTGCAGAGCTGCACTGCCCAGTAAATACTCTAGTCACGGAGTGAAGGCGGCACAAAGGAGTTCAGGCGTTGCCTGGCAACCACACCTAAGGAGCATCCGAAGGGAAACTACCAGCCGTCCTGCATAGAGCCCTCCTTGGGGCTGGTCCATCAACCAAGGGAGGCATGACTGAGTCCCAGTCGCTCTGGGAGCCTCCTGCAGCATGCCGCGGACCAAGGGATGCCGCTAGGATCGACCCAACTCCTAAGTCATGAAAAGGCCAGAGCGGATCAAGGAGCAGTCCTGGTGAGTCGCTGGGCAGGGTTTCCGCAAAACCGAGGTTGCCTGCGGCTCGCAGCATCTGCAGGGATCAGTACAGCCAATGTTGGAGACCGATGGAGGTCTCCAGTGGGGAGAGCCAACACAGGCCCTTCCCCCACCTACTCCTTGCTGTTGGTAACTGCCACAGGGGCCTTGAGTGGGTGAAACAAGCTACAGGACAGGAAGATAACCCTCAACGGAGGACCCATTCCCGCTCAGAGTGCTCTTGTGAAAACGACCGCACCTCCTCTGGAAGTCACACAGGAGAGCTGCCAAGTTAGGGTTCTAACATTCCATGTTATCAAGATTGGCCCTAGTAGGGGATTCTCTCCAGAGGGGCTCCTTTTGAAATGTGCAGCTGATAGCTATTCCAGAAAGAGTCCCAGGTGTCTAACCCATGACACTTGCCTTTTTGACAAGCTGTCTTATGTGATCATGGTCCGGTATGTACTTTACATGTTACAAAAACAGATATTGCCTCAAATGTGATCTGACAAGTGCCTAATGGCACAGTAGTATATGTAGCTGTGGTCTGATGTGCTTTGTGGTCTTCTTTATGACAAGCACCTAGTGGCGCAGGAATTTATGTTGTGTGATTTATCCTATGTGTTTACCTTGCATACTTTATAACAAGTGCCCAGTGGTGCACTGATTTATGTTATGTGGTCTAAATGTGTTTTACATGTGTTTTAAATGCTGCTCAGTGATTTATGGTCCAATGTGCTCTACTTATGCGCGTAGGAGAGTAGGATCTGCTTCTTATGGTAACCACCACTTTTTGCTGATGTATCAATGTTTTTGACTTAGACTGACTGGGATCCTGCTATTCAGGACCCCAGTCTATCTGCGTTCTCCTCTAAATTGATTGCATGTACTTTAGGTACACTCCAGATTGGATACTGGGGTACCCTTATCAGTCCCTAGTATATGGTGCACCATGTACCCAGGGCATAGGTACCCCAGAGGCCTCCCAGGGGCTGAAGCATGTATTGTGCCACCCCTGAGAGGCCATTCAAAATGACACCACAGGTCTGCTACTGCAGCCTGTGTAAAGTGGTGCATGCACCCCTTACTTAGACATAGGTTACCTATATCTATTCTAAATCACTGCACATATAAACCTATCAGTCACCCCTATGGCAGGCTTTATCAATCCTGAAGGCAGGGTGCTGGGGTTTATGTGTGATGTAACATTTTTATTGCTGTTGTGTTGTGCGAGGGGGGTGTATTATTAGTATAGGAATTTGTCTATATTTGTATAAATTGCTGTGGGAATTTTTTATATATAAATTTTAATATTTAATCATTTATTCTATATTTTTTAATGTATATCATTATGTTTTTGTTTATGTCAAATAATAATATTTATAATTTGTAATGTTTTTTAATTGTAAAAAATGTATATTGTTTACTTTTACATTTTGATCAAAGTGAATTGCTTTTTAAATATATTTATGTTATTGACATATTTATACAAACACACATTAATATATATATACATACATATATACATTTATTACATACTGGCGGTCGCCAGTAGGTAGTTATAGTTAGGATCTATTATCTATAGGAAATCCGCGACATTCTATTTAGAATAATTTTGGCGCCGGTTGACAAATCTTTGCTAAATTTTCAAAACTGATGGAGCGCTCCGGTCTGCTCCTATCCTGAAAGTCTTGGGGTGATTCTTCAAGCGTGGGCCGCAAAAAAGGGGTGTCCCAAAACATGTTTTCCCCATGCAATTTTCCATAGGAACCTTTAATCGCAGCTACAGCCCGAACTGCTGAACGGAATTACACCAAATTTGGAAAAAAGGTAGCCCTTGGTTCAGAGTCGTGCCTTTTGGGTAAATGGCGTAAATCTGTTCAGTAGTTCCTGAGAAAATTAAAAGTAAAATCACATATATATCTGGGCGGAGCCCAACCACGCATCTCATCGTGAGATTTGATTGGCTGTCAGCACTTCATCCAAGAAGTGTTGGCAGCCCTCTTGGGACCAATATACATGATAGCACCTCTTTAAAAAGCATTGCAGTTAATAGAATGTTTTAAGACTTTAGTTACATTATAAATCATTTGTTGATGGTACCATACTCATTTTAGGAATTGTGGTGTGTTCTAAGGTGATTTTACCATGTGAAAAAGCCTTCTGCTGGGATATCATGAATCATGTTTGAGAGAAAACTATTTTCTCATGCCTTTCCCACAGAGGTTTGGAAGGTGATCTATAAGCTAAACTGAGAGCATATTTTCTGTAAATTCACATTATCTTTCTCAGTCATGTGAGAATAAAGTCTGACATTCTCAGTAAAACATGTACATACAACAAGCGCAGAAACTGTCAGTTGATTCCTTTGTGTTCTACTGCAGCTTCACAGTGTTCTAAAGAACAACTAGAGCGCTAACAGTCCCACTTATGACAAACGTATTGCACACCTGAAGCCATCTTGATTGGAATGAAGTGGTAACTTTTCAAACATTTAATTTAAAAAGGAACAACATGAGGGGGTTCATTTTGCTATAAAAAGTATGATTAGTGCTGCAGAAAGAAAAATAAGGGCAAATTTTGAGTGACTTCTCAAATCCTCTTCTATTTCTTGGAAAAATTCTGACATGCAGACTGAAACATGCACTTTCAAAACCAGCAGCAGGCTTCCCTGGTGAGCAGTAGCTTTACAACAGTGATCTAATGAGCAACTAGAGTGCTAACATTCTGAATTTATGGCAAATGTGTGACACATCTGAATGCCTTCTTGATTGAATCAAAGTAAAAACTGAAAGTATTTCCTACTGAGGAGACTGTAGTAAATGAGGAAATTAGGAAACTTCATAACAAATAAGTCTCCCAAGATGGCCACCAGAGACAAAAGAGCCCACATGTAGCACAAATATCACCCAGATGTAGCCCAAGTATAGTCCAATGACAGAATGTCCCAGAGTGTTCTAAAGAACAATTAGAGTGCTAACAGTCTTACTTATGACAAAAGTATGGCACACCTGAAGCCATCTTGATTGGAATAAAGTGGTAACACTTAAAACATTTAATTTGCAAAGGAACAAAATGAGGGGGTTCATTTTGCCATAGAAATTATGATTAGTGCTGCAGAAAGAAAAATTAGGGCACATTTTGAGTGACTTCTCAAATCCTCTTCTATTTCATTAAAAAATTCTGACATGCAGACTGAAACATGCACTTTGAATACCAGCAGCAGACTTCCCTGGTGAGCAGTAGCTTTACTACAGTGATCTAATGAGCAACTAGAGTGCTAACATTCAGAATGTATGGCAAATGTGTGACATATCTGAATACCTTCTTGATGGAATCAAAGTAAAAAACTGAAAGCATTTCCTACTGAGGAGACTGCAGTACATGAGGAAATTAGGAAACTTCATAACAAATAAATCTCCCAAGATGGCCACCAGAGACACAAGAGCCCAAATGCAGCACAAATATCACCCAGATGTAGCCCACATGTAGCCCAATGACAGAAGTGTGCAAATCACTTTTTATTTTTTGTGTTTTTGCAGTTTTATATAGTGCAGACTTGTCAGGTATTGGAGTGCTTTACATGAGCATTGGTTACATCACACAAGAACAAATTCATTTTGGTTGTAGATTAAGTGATTTGACCAGAATCACAGAATGTCGAGCTGAAGCAGAAACTCCAACCTGGTTCCCCAGTTCCAAAGTCTGGAAGTAACACCACATCCTCTCCCCTATGTGCAACATTTAATCAAGTGGTCAACTGGATAAAAAAACATTAAGATAACAAATAATTTAAAAGTGCGTTGTTGCTATTTAAAAACTCAGAAAATATGTCCTCATTTTAGTTTTTGAGAGCACTAACCCTCATTTTGATGCAAATAAGACCCTCTCATATATGTAATTTCTAAAGGAAATGCTCTAGGTATTACAGTTTTGATTACATCAAGATGACGTCAGGCGTTCCACACTTTTGTAATACATATAGAATTTTAGCAATCTAGTTGTTCATTAGGATACTGTTGAGAGGCAGAGGCCAGGGGCATGGACTCTGAAAATTAAACGCAGGTAGGAGGGTGTAGAGGCAACAATTTGACCACACTGGGCAGGCATGAAGGGCAGTGGCAGTACAACCGACTATGGAGGGCAGTGGAAAGGGGGGTAGGGGCAACAAACCAACAATACAGGACTGGAAAGAGAGGCTGTGGCAATATAGTAGACCATTGTGGGCAGAAGGAAGAGGCAGTGGTAGTACAACCATACATGCCAACAGACCCGATTCAGGCAGGAAACGTCCAATGCTTTTAAGCTCAAATGGGCTTTATCTGAACTGTCTCCTGAGTCCTGTCTACAATCTCCTCTTCTTCAATGTAACTCAAAGGGGAAAATCAATACCCCAGTTTTTTTTCAAAATCTCCCTCTTACCAAGTTCAAAATGTTCGCAAGTATGGTACATTGGATCATGGAAGGCAGGAGGAATTGGGGTAGGGACATGGACTCGGATAACAGAGGACAGAAGGGACATGGAGAGGTGCACCAAACTGACCCTACAGGGCATGCGGGATGGGAGTGCAGCACAGCAATCCATAGAAAGCAATAGGGAGGGGACAGGACCATGCACATGGACAACAGAGAACAGAGGGGAAGAGGCAATGGTAGCAAGCTGACCATAATGGACAGACAGGAGAGAAAGCTGCAGCATAACAGACCATAAAGGGCAGGAGGGATGGATCAGGGGCATTACAATGGAATAGACAAGCCAGGAGGGAGGGAATAGGGGTCTGCACATGGAAACAGAGGGCTGGGGGAAAGAGGGCAGGAGCAGGAAGATGACCATGGAGGTCAGAAAGGATGGGCACTAGAAGCAAGACGCACCATGGAGAGCAACAGTGAGACTATGATGGCATACACACAGACCATGGAGGGAAAGTGGGGGGGGGGGTCAGGGGCAGCTAGCTGATGACACAGAGAAGGTGGGAGGGGCCGTGGAAGCACAGAAGACCATGCATGGCAAGCGGGACGGTTAGTGGCAGCACAATGGCTATGATGGGCAAGAAGGAGGGTGCAGGGGCATGCACAAAGGACCATGGGGGATAGAAGGGAGGGTCAGGACCTGGGCACAGAGAGTTCAGGGGAAGTGGCCTCACAACAGACCACATGGGGCAGGCAGAAGGAGCAGTTGCAGCACAACAGACCAGGGAGGGCAGAAGGGTGTGGCAGTAAAATGGACCATGGAGGACAGGAGGAAGGGGATATGGGCATGGAATGTGGACAGGCAGGGTGGAGGTGGCAGGGACAGGTTACAGTCATCTGACAATGCTATGCAGGTGGGAGGGGAGTGGCAGCTCAACAGAACACTCAGAGTAGATAGGAGTGGCAGGTCCATGGAACATGGTGGGCAAAAAGGATGGAGCAGGGGCATGCACAAAGACATCGGAGGGCAGGGGGAAGGAGAATAGGGGCAGCAAGCTAAGCACAGAGGCTAAGCAGGAGGTCAATGATGGGGCATAGAATTGGGCAATTGAGGGCAGGAGGAGTGGACTGGTACATCATGCTAAATGGAGGGCAGTGGCAGCACATCAGACCATGCATGGCAGGAGGAAGGAGGCAAGTCCATGGATTCAGACATCAGAGGATAGGGAGGAGGTGGATGGGGCAGCAAGCTAACTGTTCAGAGAAGGCGGGTATTAGGAACTTTATTGTTTTTAAAATGTGTGTCTGTGCGAACTACTTAAAATATGAACAAGTATGCAGCATGATCTCACTTTTATTCAGGAAGAAGAGGACGTTTGTGACTGTGACTCCGGGCTCACTTGGCAGAAACACCCCCTGACCCTCTACCCCTATCGCAAAATGTAATGCCCGTGAAAAGGGTAAGTGAACGCACTGTTATATAGAATATAGTCCTGAGAGCACGATTGAAAATGAAAACTAGTTATAGTGTATGGTATAAACTATGCACCAAAAAGTGTGATATAAGATGAACTGGGGCATGAAATATAATATGCAATACATTGTGCGCAATGACAGATTCATTGGAGAGCGCGAGATAGCACAGGCACTAGCGCGCGCTATTCGATATGCACCTTGGAGAGTAATATGCACAGGGCAGTGTTGTGTAACCTAACTAGTCTCTAAAGTTGTAATATAAAATATGTGCTGGGAGTGTAACGTTGCATATCCACTGGGACAAAGATATGCATATTTAAATTTCCGAAAAACACACATTCACTGGATGATGTCATCAGTGATGTCATTTCAGATGTCATCAGTGATGTCATCAGCGATGTCACTGACCATGTCATGAGTGATGTAATATGTGACGTCATCAGCAGTGCATTGCGGGCGCTCGAGTTATAGTTACCTGAACTAACTATAACGGGGGAATTTCAATGGTTTTGTACGAGTGAAAAGTTCAGCTAACCATAACGTTTTTTTCAGGGAATTTTTAAGGTTTTTTAAATGGTAATTCCTAACTATAACGCACCTGAGACCTATGGTTTTTTCAGTGAATTTCAAAGGTTTTTTAAATGTTAATTTCTAACTATGCCTACAGAGATAGGACATGTGAAGAAAGAAGAAAAAACGCACAGAAAGAAAAAAAGAAATGCAGAAAGAAGCAACAGAAGTCCTCAAAGACGAAGAAAAGTGCAGGAAGAAGGATAACGTGCAGAAAGAACAAACAGAATAGCAGAAAGAAGCCTTGTTGCAAAATCATCCTGTACCCTCAACTTTTTCAGACGGATACTGGTGGTAACTGAATCTGACTAACCAGTCCAAGAGCCAGTGCTATGTTAAAAGACACTCAGAATACAGTGAAAACACCTACATACACTAGGGAACACTATGCGTTGGGGTCACCCTGTGATTAGCATGACCTCCTCTGTAAGCCCCTAGTGTATAATAAGGCAGGGGGATTAAAACTACCTCTTAAAACGCACCACTGGGCGTGTTTGCACACGTCACCTCAGGCCCCGTCCCCTCCCTTCCCCACTGTGTAAACACCCCGTGGCCATTTTAAGTTGGGAGATTAAGTCCCCTTGAATCCTGAGGGTCCCTAGGGTCCAACTAGACCACTAGGTACCTCCAGTAAGTGCCACAGAGCTGCGTTACTGAGAGATGTAAAAAGGGGCACGGCCTAGACCACCTCTCTGCAGCGCAGCGCAGTGGCGCTTACTGGAAGCACCTGGTGGGCTAGTTGGCCCCCAGGGTCCATCAGGATTGAAGGTGAATGATTTCCCAAACTTAAAACGTGCCACAGGGCGTGTTTGGACACGTTAACTCAGGCGCCATCCCCTCCCTTCACCACTGTGTAAACACGCCCTGTGGCCGTTTTTTGTTGGGAGATTGAGTTAATTTGAATCCTGAAGGTCCCTAGGGTCCAACTAGCCCATTATTACCTCCAGTAAGTGCCGCAGAGCTACGTTGCAGAGAGGTGTAAAAAGGGGCACGGCCTGCATCACCTCTCTGCAACGCAGAGCAGTGGCGCTTACTGGAAGCACCTGGTGGGCTAGTTAGCCCCCAGGGCCCCTCAGGATTGAAGGGGAATTATTTCCCCAACTTAAAACGCGCCGTAGGGCGTGTTTGCAGATGTCCCCTCAGGCCCAGTCCCCTCCCTTCCCCACTGTGTAAACACGCACTGTGGCCGTTTTAAATTGCAAGATTAAGTCCCCTTGAATCCTGAGTGTCCCTAGGGGCAAAATAGCCCACTAGGTACGTCCAGTAAGCGCCATTGCAGAGAGGTGTAAAAAGGGGCACGTCCTGCATCACCTCTCTGCAACGCAGAGCAGTGGCGCTTACTGGAAGCACCTGGTGGGCTAGTTGGCCCCCAGGGTCCCTCAGGATTGAAAGGGAATTATTTCCCCAACTTAAAACACGCCACTTTGTGTGTTTGTACCAGTCACCTCAGGCCCCGTCCCCTCCATTCAACACTGTGTAAACGCACCCTGTGGCCGTTCTAAGTTGAGAGATTAAGTCCCCTTGAATCCTTAGGGTCCCTATGGTCAAACTAGCCCACTAGGTACCTCCAGTAAGCGCCACAGAGCTGCGTTGCAGAGAGGTGTAAAAAGGGGCATGGCCTCAGAACACCTGTCTGCAACGCAGCTCCCTGGAGCATACTGGAGATACCTGTTGGGCTAGTTGGCCATCAGGGACCCTCTGTATTGAAGGGGAATTAATTCCCTAACTTACAAATGGCCAGGGGGCGCATTTGCAGAGTGCTGCAAGAGGGGGCGTGGCCTCCAGCGCGATGCCGGTCTTTTATTTATTTCATTTTTTTAATAAGGAGGGCTGTGTGGCCCCCCCTTCTTTTTCTAATTTGTTGGCCCTGGGGAACCCATCCCCCAGGGCCTGCCCCCTAATTTTTTTCCTCCTGAGGCCTTAATCGGCCCCGGGGACCCCAACCCCCGGAGCATGGCCTTTTTTTTTATTCTTTAGGAGGGGGGCTGCGTTGCTCCCCTCCTCAGGCCACTTATGGCCCCGGGGACCCCACCTCCGGTGCCGGCCTTTGTTTTTTATTATTTTTAAAAAATATATATTTATAGAAACACCTAGGACATGCTGGACAAACCGTATGTACCTATCACCATGAAGATTTGCATAATATTCATTCAAAGGTGACTATGCATACAATGAATCCCCGTGAAATGTATTTACACCGCTAGTGAAGCTCTGACGTGTCTGACGCCCTACCGTGCCTAATCCCGGCAACCCCGCCGGTGGGCACTCTCCAAATAGACACCCTTGTAGTTTATTTATACAAACATGGGTAGCTATTGATGGGCACATTTAATACACATGCACACCAAGCCACTCAAAGGGGATTCGACAAACAATCGACCATAACTATGCAAGAAACCCCCCTCACGGTTAATAAAACACGCATCCACCGCCAGATGTGCAATACTTTTTATTTTACTCTCTGGAAAGGAGACGAACCTCACTTGAGAGTCACAGCGCACTCCTGGATGTTACACCCACCAGTGCCCGCCGAGTGCCCCACACCTCTCTGTTGTATTCCACTAGCAAGTGCGTATGCTATGACACTCTCTAGCCCATGTGCACTGTAACACCACCCCGTGAATATGTCATGCCACACTTGCCTTCGCACGGGTTATATTGCCCCATCTAACGGGCCTTCCTCAATGCCTATGTTATAACGCACAGCGCTATGCCATACATATTACAATCTGGGATCCATATCTTTGTCACAGTGCATATGCAATGTTACACTCCCCAGCACATATTTTATATTACAACTTTAGAGACTAGTTAGGTTACACAACACTGCCCTGTGCATATTACACTCCAAGGTGCATATCGCATAGCATGCGTTAGTGCCTGTGCTATCTTGCACTCTCCAATGAATCTGTTATTGCGCACAATGTATTGCATATTATATTTCACACCTCGGTTCATCTTATATCACACTTTTTGGTGCATAGTTTATACCATACACTATATCTAGTTTTCATTTTCAATCGTGCTCTCAGGACAATGTTCTATATAACACTACGTTCACCTACCCTTTTCACGGGCATTACATTTTGCGACGGGAAGTGGAGGATCAGGGGGTGTGTCTGCCAAGTGAGCCCGGAGTCACAGTCACAAACGTCCTCTTCTTCCTGAATAAAAGTGAGATTATGCTGCATAGTTGTTCATATTTAAAGTAGTTCGCACAGACACACATTTTAAAAACAATAAAGTTCCTAATACCCGCCTTCTCTGAACAGTTAGCTTGCTGCCCCATCCACCTCCTCCCTATTCTCTGTTGTCTGAATCCATGGACTTGCCTCCTTCCTCCTGCCATGCATGGTCTGATGTGCTGCCACTGCCCTCCATTTAGCATGATGTACCAGTCCACTCCTCTTGCCCTCCATTGCCCAATTCTATGCCCCATCATTGACCTCCTGCTTAGCCTCTGTGCTTAGCTTGCTGCCCCTATTCTCCTTCCCCCTGCCCTCCGATGTCTTTGTGCATGCCCCTGCTCCATCCTTTTTGCCCACCATGTTCCATGGACCTGCCACTCCTATCTACTCTGAGTGTTCTGTTGAGCTGCCACTCCCCTCACCCTGCATAGCATTGTCAGATGACTGTAACCTGTCCCTGCCACCTCCACCCTGCCTGTCCACATGCCATGCCCCTATCCCCTTCCTCCTGTCCTCCATGGTCCAGTTTACTGCCACACCCTTCTGCCCTGCCTGGTCTGTTGTGCTGCAACTGCTCCACCTGCCTGCCCTGCGCGGTCTGTTGTGAGGCCCCTTCCCATGAACTCTCTTGTCTGTGCTCAGGTCCTGACCCTCCCTTCTATCCTCCATGGTCCTTCGTGCATGCCCCTGCACCCTCCTTCTTGCCCATCATAGCCATTGTGCTGCCACTAACCCTCCCACTTGCCATGCATGGTCATCTGTGCTGCCATGGCCCCTCCCACCTTCCCTGTGTGGTCAGCTAGCTGCACCTGACCCCCTCCCACCTTCCCTCCATGGTCTGTGTGTATGCCATCATAGTCTCACTGTTGCTCTCCATGGTGTGTCTTGTTTCTAGTGCCCATCCTGCCTGACCTTCATGGTCATCTTGCTGCTCCTGCTCTTCACCCTTGCCCCCAGCCCTCTGTTTCCATGTGCAGACCCCTATTCCCTACCTCCTGGCTTGTCTGTTCCATTGTAATGCCCCTGATCTGTCCCTCCTGCCCTTTATGGTCTGTTATGCTACAGCTTTCTCTCCTGTCTGTCCATATGGTCAGCTAGCTACCATTGCCTCTTTCCCCTCTGTTCTCTGTTGTCCATGTGCATGGTCCTGTACCCTCCTATTGCTTTCTATGGATTGTTGTGCTGCACTCCTGTCCCGCATGCCCTGTGTGGTGTATTGTGCTGCTGCAAACCCTGATGCCTGCCCTGTAGGGTCAGTTTGGTGCACCTCTCCATGTCCCTCCTGTCCTCTGTTATCCGAGTCCATGTCCCTACCCCAATTCCTCCTGCCTTCCATGATCCAATGTACCATACTTGCGAACATTTTGCCCCCTTTCCACTGCCCTCCATAGTCTGTTGTGTTGCCACTGCCCTTCCTGCCTGCCCAGTGTGGTCAAATTGTTGCCTCTGCACCCTCCTACCTGCCTTCAATTTTCAGAGTCCGTGCCCCTGGCCTCTGCCTCACAACAGTATCCTAATGAACAACCAGATTGCTAACATTCTATATTTATTACAAAAGTGTGGAACGCCTGACGTCATCTTGATGTAATCAAAACTGTAATACCTAGAGCATTTTCTTTAGAAATTACATATATGAGAGGATCTTATTTGCATCAAAATTATGGTAAGTGCTCTAAAAAACTAAAATGAGGACATATTTTCTGAGTTTTCAAATAGCGACAAAGCATTTTTAAATTATTTGTTATCTTTATGTTTTTTTATCCAGTTGACCACTTGATTAAATGTTGCACTTAGGGGAGAGGATGTGGTGTTACTTCCAGAGCTGCAGACTTGGCAACTGGGGAACCAGTTTGGAGTTTCTGCTTCAGCTCAACATTCCGTGATTCTGGTCAAATCACTTAATCTCCCCATGTCTTCAACCAAAATGAATTTGATCTTGTGTGATGTAACCAATGCTCATGTAAAGAACTCCAATACCTGACAAGTCTGCACTATATAAAACTGCAAATACACAAAAAATAAGTGTTTTGCACTCTTCTGTCATTGGGCTACATGTGGGCTACATCTAGGTGATATTTGTGCTGCATTTGGGCTCTTTTGTCTCAGGTGGCCATCTTGGGAGATTTACTTGTTATGAAGTTTCCTAATTTCCTCATTTACTGCAGTCTCCTCAATAGGAAATGCTTTCAGTTTTTTACTTTGATTCCATCAAGAAGGCATTCAGATGTGTCACACATTTGCCATGAATTCAGAATGTTAGCACTCTAGTTGCTCATTAGATCACTGTAGTAAAGCTACTTCTCACCAGGGAAGTCTGCTGCTGGTATTGAAAGTGCATGTTTCAGTCTGCATGTCATAATTTGTTAATGAAATAGAAGATGATTTGATAAGTCACTCAAAATGTGCCCTATTTTGTCTTTCTCCAGCACTAATCATACTTTCTATGGCAAAATGAACCCCCTCATTTTGTTCCTTTTTAAATTAAATGTTTTAAGAGTTACCACTTTATTCCAATCAAGATGGCTTCAGGTGTGCAATACGTTTGTCATAAGTAGGACTGTTAGCGCTCTAGTTGTTCTTTAGAACACTCTGGGAAGCTGCAGTAGAACACAATAGGAATGCGCTCTAGTTGTTCTTTAGAACACTCTGGGAAGCTGCAGTAGAACACAATAGGAATCAACTGACAGTCTCTGCCCTTGTTGGGTGTACATGTTTTACTGAGAATGTCAGACTTCATTCTCACATGAGTGAGAAAGATAATGTGAATTTATGCTCTCAGTTTAGCTTATAGATCACCTTCCAAACCTCTGTGGGAAATGCATGAGAAGATAGTTTTCTTGCAAACATGATTCATGATATCACAGCAGAAGACTTTTTCACATGGTAAAATCACCTTAGAACACACCACAATTCCTAAAATGAGTATGGTACCATCAACAAATGATGTATAATGTAACAAAAGTCTTAAAACCTTCTATTAACTGCAATGCTTTTTAATGAGGTGCTATCATGTATATTGGTCCCAAGATGGATGCCAACACTTCTTGGATGAAGTACTGACAGCCAATCAGATCTCACGATGAGATATGTGGTTAGGCTCCACCCAGATATATATGCGATTTTGATTTTGATTTTCTCAGGAACTACTGAAAGGATTTACACCATTTAAGCAAAAGGCACAACTCCGAACCAAGGTCTACCTTTCTGCCAAATTTGGTGTAATTCCGTTCAGCAGTTCAGGTTGTTGCTGCGGCTAAAGGTACTATGGGAAATTGCAAGGGCAAAACACGTTTTGGGACCTCCCTTTTTTCTCAGCCCCCGCTACACGAATCATCCCAAGACTTTCAGGATAGGAGCGGACCGGAGCTGGCCAAAAGTTTTGAGAATTTCGTGAAGATTCGTCAACGGGCGCCAAAGTTATTCCAAAAAGAATGTTGCGGATTTCCTATGGAAAATAGGTTCTAACTATAACTACCTACTGGCAACCGCCAGTAGGTGATATATGTATATATAAATACATATATATATACATATATATATATATATATGTATATATATATATATATATATATATATATATATAGATAGATATATGCTTGCGTAGAGGCAGCTCCTCCTAGGTATCTCGCCCGTAGTAAGGTGGCGCGTTAAGCCGGTAGAGCCGCCGCCGGCAAATTTTGGTTATGTAAAGGTCTGCAAATAAGCAACGCACTCTCAGATGCATGAAAACATTTTAATCCTCACTGTAACACATTTTCGAGAGTGTGTATATATATATATGTGCCAAGGTTTATTGAAGAATGAGTGGGTGTATAAGTGTCTGAATGGAGGATTTAGGAGGAGCATGACTGACTGTATAAGTGAGTGATTAAACTTGTCTTACTGAATGCATAGGTTAGTTACTTAACTGTGTGAATGTCTGTATCAGTCTGTCAGTTGGTGTGTAAGCGGCTGCATGGGTTGGTGAGTAGCTACATGAGTGTCTAAATGGGTTATTGATTGGTTGTCTGAGTATCTGTATTGTTGCCTGAGTGTCTGTGTGGGTGGGTGTGGGGTGTGACTCTGTGCATAGATGTGTGAGTGGGTGATGTACTGGGTGTATGGGTTCAAGAGTGTATCTGTGAAAGGCTGTATGGGTGGGTGAGTGTGTGTATGGGTGTGTTGGTGAGTGAATGGATGTCTCAGTGGTAAATCTGTGAGTAACTACATATGTGAAAGGCAATATATGTGAGTGTTGGAGTATATAAATGACTGTATGTGAGCGTGAGTGATTGTGAGAGTGGCTGTATGGATGAGTGTGTGCTTGTATCAGTGATTGTGTAAGAGAGTAAGTATGTGTTAGTATCTGTATGAAATAGTGAGGTGGTGTATGTATAACTGTATATGTGAGAAAATGAGAGTGTGATTGATTCTTTGCATGACTGACTAGGTGTGTGAGTAACTCATTGAATGAGTGGCGGTGTGTGAATGTCTGTATAGTTGTATGAGTGCAAATGATAGTGCTGCATTGATGAGTGACTGCATGTATGAGTGACTGTTTTGGTGAATGAGGAGTTGTGTGTGTAGACCTAGGAATCAGTGAGTGGGAATGTAGTAACTGGTATTGGTGTGTCTATGGTTCTGAAAATGGTAGTCTATATATTAGAGTGGGTGTATAAAAGGTTATATTAGGGTGTGAGGAAGTGCATCAGATTATCACATGGATGATGTCATCTGTGATATCATCAGTGATGTAATTTGAGATGTCATCAGTGATGTCACTTACCATGTCATGAATGATATAATATGTGACGTCATCTGCAGTGCATTGTGGGGGCACGAGTTATAGTTAGCTAAACTAACTATTTTTCTTTAAAGTTTAAGTTTATTGAGAAAAACTTGAATAGGTACAAGAAATGTCATATATAATGAGATACAGCATATTTAAGATTATATTGCTCAGCAAATACCAATAATGAGAGAAGGAAAGGGAGAGGAGAAACGGGGAGGGGGTCAGGAAGGGAGGGAGGAAGAGACAAGGGAAGGAAAAATAGTATAGCATTGTAATATCAAAAATTGGAAAAAGAAAAGAAAATACCTGAATTCACTCTCATTAGGATCGAAAAAGGATATTGAGACTTATACGAAGAAAGTATAATAAACATACAATGAAAGGAGCACTCATAAAATCATCATATGCATAAAAATAGAAAGACAACAATTACATCAAGGCGGTTTCTGGACTTCATTGGAAGGGTTAGCAGGTAAAGCGCTAGCAGAGGCAATGTGTGTTAAATAAGAGTATAATGGTAACCATAAAAGATCTCTTTTAATTTAAAGAGATATGGGAGTAACATAGCTATTGTCCAGTCTGTGATGAAAACAAACAGCATTCCACCATGCTCTGAAAGTGACTTTGTCTGCCAGTTTCCAGTTAGAAGTTATCAAGTGAAGGGCTATTGCTATTAATAAATCAACTAGTTTGGGGTTGGGTGATGAAATGGGCCATGAGGGTGATAAGTTTCCTAAGAAAATGTTAGTCAATGAGAATGAGATTTGGGTGTTAAAGATTTTGTTAATTTGAGACCAAACTAATTGCCAGAAACGAGAGACGGGGGGACAATTAAAAAGCATATGCTTTAAATCAGCAAGTGCACATGGACAGGACCAGCAGGCTGAGGAAGATTCTGAGGAGAAGGAAGCTAATTTTGCGGGAGTAAATAAAATGCGTTTATAAATAAAATAAAGGGTTTGAGAAGTATTAGCAGCCCTGGAAGTCTTATGGATTTTTAGCCACAGCTTATTCCAAAAGGGGATAGGCCAACATTGATCTAAATGCTTTTCCCAAGCAAATTCAGCTTTCCCTTTGTCTCTAGTAGAGGAGAAAAATAAACACTTATATAGCGGAGAGGCTGATGTGGTAGTAGATAGCAAAGGAAAAATAGTGGAGCATCTGGATGGAGGAGAGGAAATAGACGGTAGGGAAAGAAGATACTGGGAGAGAGAGGAACAAAGTAGAGCATATTTAGCATTACAGGAAGATGGTAACGAAAATTTGGATTGGAGATCAAAAAAGGGTATAGGAATGTTGTTAATTACTAGTTGAGAGATCCAGAGCAAACCTTTGAGTCTCCACGTCTTCCAGTAAATGGTGCAATTTTGAATGCGTAATAAGTTATTATTCCAAATGGGTTGCTGCTCTAACGAGGAAGTAGAAGGATAAGAGGAAGGAAGACGAGGCACAAGTATTTTACGTGTATGAGAGATGACTGGAGAACGAAAAAGGGGGCTATTGTTAGTAAAGGCAAGAGATTCTTTAAATTCAAACGGGGATAAAAAATGTTTTTCTATATTCAACCAAGCAGGAGGAGGAATATGTTGATCTTCAGAGAGCCAACGGGAAGATTGTTTTAAAGACAAGGCATAGTGATATGATTTAAAGTCCGGAAATGTAAGGCCTCCAGAAGATTTTTCCGCCTTGTAAGGGGATTTGTTCTACCACAGAAATTTGGTTAAAAGGTTGTCAATTTTCTTAAAATAGATTCCGGGAATATGAACCGGAATCATAGAGAGAAGATAAAGAATCAAAGGAGAAAGCATCAAGAAAGAAAGAGTGGGTGCCAGCGGTCAATAGATTCAGATAAAGCATTAATAATACTATCAAAATTTATCTTTAATGTTTCTGAGATATTTGAAGAAAACCACAAACCTAAATATTTTATTTTTGAGGTTTGCCAATAAAAGCCTGTTTGTATAAAATCTTCTTTATGACAAAGTATATTTAGAGGAAGAACCTCACATTTATCTGAATTAAGAAGATAACCAGATAGTTGGGAAAAAATGTCAACTTGAGATAAAAAAGAAGGGATGGAAGTAGATGGATTAGAACAATATAAAAGAATATCATCCACATAAACGGACAATTTGACATAAGAGGAATCGAGTTGGAAACCAGTGATCTTATCATCTAACCTAATTTTAGTTAAAAAGGGTTCTAAAGCTATTATGAATAAACGAGGAGAGAGGGGGCAACCTTGACGCACTCCTCTAAAGAGTGAGAAATAATCTAAAGTTTTGCCATTTACAAAAATAGAAGCCCAAGGATCTGAATATAGTATAGAAATAAGAGATACTATTTTAGGTGGAAATCCTATCCACTTTAGTGCTTGAAACAGAAAATCCCAATCAATTCTATCAAACGCCTTTTCGGCGTCTAATGCTATGGCAGCAATGGGGTAATCAAGGGTGGAAGCTTTACTGAGGATGTTAAAAAATACTCTAGAGTTATCAGA
Source organism: Triturus cristatus (assembly GCF_964204655.1). Classification (NCBI taxonomy): domain Eukaryota; kingdom Metazoa; phylum Chordata; class Amphibia; order Caudata; family Salamandridae; genus Triturus; species Triturus cristatus. Next base: position 904,615,307 of record NC_140590.1, on the reverse strand, counting down.
TGATAGACGACCCTTTACAAATCCCGATTGTTCCGGGCCAATAAGAGTAGGTAAAATAGGATCAATGCGGAGAGCCAGGATTTTTGCAAAAATCTTATAGTCCAGATTAACTAAAGAAATTGGCCTATAATTTTTGCAGAGAGATGGGTCTTTATTCTCTTTAGGAATCAAACAAATCATAGCCTCTCTAAAGGTTCCAGACAATGAGCCAATAGTAAAAAAAGCATTGTAGAGTGATAAAAGATGAGGGATTACAAGATTTGCAAAATGGGTGTAAAATTCAATGGTAAATCCATCTGGACCCGGGGCTTTCCCTCTTTTCAGTAACGAGATTGTGTGTGAAATATCAGATAAAGTAATATCATTTTCTAAAGAAGAAAAGTCAGTATCATAGGGAGAAGGGGGTTCAGTAGATTGAAAGTAAGAAGATAAATCCATAGGGTTTGGTTGTTGTTCAGGGGTATGTTTGTTATAAAAAGAAACAAATTCATGCAAAATATCGTTGTCTTTAAAGAAAGAGACATCAGTGTCATTTTGTATAGATTCAATTCTAGTCCTTTCACGTTGAATTTTCAAGTAATTCGCTAGCAATTTCCCCATCTTATTTTGGCCTCCGTAATATCGAGCACTGCTTTTTAAAAGGTAAGAGGAAGCGGCTTCAGTAGATAGCCTATTAAAAGTGAATTTTGCTTCAATAAGGTTCTTTAATGCAGATTCAGAGTTCGAGTGAAAGTAGGTATCTTCAAGTTGTTTGATTTTAGCAAGCAACTGAGAGTTTTTGTTTTCAAAAGCTTTTTTATTTTGTGAAACAAAATTTATAATAAAGCCTTAGCAGAATCCCAGATCATTACAGGGGAAGAATTCGGGGTAGAGTTAAAAGAAAAAAATTCAGAAGCAAAAGAAGTGAATTGACTTGTAATTTTAGGGTCCGATAACAACACATTGTTAAAACGCCAACGCCATCTAACTGCTTGGGGGAAAAAAGGATTAACTCAAGGTCCACGGAAACTGGAGCATGATCTGATATTAATATGGCGCCAATTTCGGAATGGGAAACTTTTTGAGATAGGGATTTACTAAGGAAGAGATAATTAATACGGGATTGGGAGTGATGAGGAGGGGAATAAAAACGATATTCTGGAAGATCAGGGTTGCAGAGCCTTCAAATATCAATTAAGGATTTGCGGCGTATGGAAGAGGTAAACTGTGAGTGCATCTTTGTGTTACAGAATTTAACAGAAGAGTGTCTATCTAAATTGGGACTGAAAACCTGGTTACAGTCAAAACCAAAAATAATGTATTTATCATCAAACAAAAGAAGTTTATCAGATACATGCATCCAAAAAGTATTATCAGCATTGATTGGTGCATAAACGTTAAAAAGAACTAGCAGTATTTGATTTATAAGTATTTTGACAATTACCCAACGACCATCTAAGTCAGATTCTTGGTGGACAACTGAAATCTGATATTTCTTATGACACAAGATAGAAACTCCATTTTTCTTACCTAGAGCAGGGGAAGAAAAGACATTCCCTACCCAACTTTGTTTCAATTTAGATGCTACGATGTCAGATAAATGAGTTTCTTGAATTAAAGCAATATCCGCATTTAATCTAGCTAGATGAGTTAATACCCGCTGTCTTTTAATAGGGTTATTTACTCCTTTAACATTTCAAGTTACAACTCTAAAGATAAACCATCAAATTGTACATGAACAATTAGTATGCAAACAGTATAAGAATTAAGTCTGGGCAAAGCACTACGCTACGCTCGTGTAGTTTGCGAAGGTTGCGCTACTTCGCACTACGCGAATTGCATGTAGCACAGTGCAAACACGCGTAGCGTAGTGCAGTGGTCATTTTGTGCTTGCTCGCGGTCCTCAACGTCAAGTTGGTGAACGCGAGCAAGCAAAATGACATCCCGGCGAGACTTTTTCCTCGTTCGCGATCTGCAACATCAAGTTGCCGATCGCGAGCGTGGAATATGAACCTCCAGGCGAGCTTCTCAAAGCGGGCAGGTCAGGATTCTCATTGCGATGAGAAACTACCAGTCCGCGTTGAGAAAGCTACCGCTCGAGTAGAAATCTACTCGAGCGGCAGAAAATGACCGCTTGCACTGTGCAAGATGCAGTTTGCACTGATTGCACAGTGCGGACAAGCATCCAGCACTGTGCAATCAGTGCAAACAGCATCTTTCACAGTGCACTACGCAGTTCGCGGCGCTACGCGTAGCTCGCGTAGTGCGAAGTGCAATTTGCGTAGCTACGCGTAGCGCTACTTCGCAAACTACGCCCAGGGTTAATAAGAATAAGGATTCTGGCTGAGTGAAAGAAAGAAATTAGATAAAAGAAAATATTAAGAAAGAAATTCAGGAATGAGCGGAGGGAGGAGAAAGTCATAAGGAAGTTATTGTAGGATATAGAAAAGTGAGAAGAGAAAAGGATAAGAGAGAAAAACAGGAAAGGAGAGAGCTGAGGGAGAGCAAAACACAGAACAAGGATACAATACAAGTGCAACATTTGATAGTAAAGAAAAATGTCAAAAAGACATACCACAACAAAACAATTAGAATGAGGATGGTGGGACCACATGAGGAATGTAGCACACCGGAATGAGGACTCCATCAGGACGCGGCACAGGGAGAACGGTCTCCAGGCAACAAGAAGATAACATATATCAAAGGGTCACAAAACTGCACCTAAAGGAATTCAAAAAGTAATAATATTAACAGCGGGTCTCACAGCAAAACAAAATACAGCAGGGTGAAGGATATAACAGATACAATAACATAGAATAGATTGATACTCAAAGCAGTTATGCTCGAGGAATGTCCATAGATTCTTCTCTACAAGAGTTCAGGAATTGTTGAAGCAGCTCTGGATCCTCATAGTTCGTCGTTTTATTGTTGTAGGTCACTTTGAAGAGGCAAGGGTATAATAAGCCATAACAAGCATTCAAAGAGCGAAGAGTAGGCCTCATCTCCAGAAACTTCTTCCAACGGTCTGCAGTAGCTTTGGCGTAATCCTGCGCAAAGAAAAGACTAGAGCCATTCCAAGTGATCTTTCCTTTCTGATTGGCAGCCTGAATAACTTTAAGTAAGTCTGTGTATTCTAAAAAGTACAAGATGACACCCCTAGGCTTTGTTGAAGAGGAAGAGGAAACAGAAGAATGTGAAATTGAGCCTAAACGATGTGCTCTATGAATATTCAAGGATGGAGAACTTGAAGACCAAGAAGCGTAGGCAAAAATGATTGAAAGAAGGATAGAGAATTCGATCCTTCAAGGCCTTCCGCAAGCCCGTAAATGCGCAGGTTGTTACGTCTATTTCTGTTTTCTAAATTTTCAACTTGCTGCTTGAGATTTTGAATTTCTCTGTGTTGACAAAGAACTTGGTCAGTGACTATTTGAACTGAAGCAACATTTTCTCAAGATCTTCAACTTTTTGTTCAGTGTGTGACCAGTTATCATCGAGATTCTGAAGACGAGAATTTGTTTCTGCCATATAAGGTTTAAGTGAGCGAGTTTCCTCAAGTAGCAGTTCCATAGAAATAGAAGGAGAAGTATTGGTAGGGGAGGGAGCATTTGTTTTCACTCGTTATCCTGGTGTAGAGGCAGAAGTACATGGTAATTTAGAAGACATTTTAGAGCTTGGGCGAGAAGCAAGGAGAGAGGAGTTCTTAGTTGCAGAAGTGTCATTTGTTGCATCTTCCATAGTGTCTTGTAATACACTAAAAGCATTAAGATCTTCCAAGGACCCGTTGGTCGTATTAATTTGCTGAGAGTTTTTCCCGTTGAAGCGTGGCATTGCCATTGAAAGTGAGAAGAGAGAAGAATAGTGAAACAGGCTCCAAAACTTAAAAGGGTGGCCAGAGATGTGTGGAAGAAAAGCTAAGTTGAAATTTCTATAAAAGCCAGCCAAAAATTAGCATATTATTAGCAGGAGTCCAGTGGTAGAAAAAAGCACAGGTTCTAACTGTATTATGAGGCAGGAGATAGGCAGTATACAGAGGAAGTGGTAAATACAGCAAAAATGGCAGCCGTTTCTGAGCCACAGTCAGCAAACGGCAAATAGCCGAAAAACAGCGTGAATCCTCTTCCCCCAGTTATGCACAACATCTATCACAGTTCAGGCCACAGGATTTTTTGAGGAAAAAGTGCCAAATTAACCTGCAGTGTAAGGCAGGGAATAGGTATTAAACAGGCATGGGTGTCTGTAACCACATCCAACTCAAAATAGTGGTCGCTTAATTAGGTTTGGTCTGCAAGCAGTAGATAGCTCAAAAACAACAAGTTTCATCATATCCCAAGTGCCTACACAAATTCATTCCATGGCACAGGCGTTTGTGAAGAGAGAGCTCTGATTTGCAATTCAGCATGAGGTAAAAGAAGAGCAGGGGCTCCGGGAGTCAGGACTAACATCAAAATGGCAGTCATGTTATGAGGCTCAATCAGCACGCATTAGTTACCTCATGAACGGCAAATTTTATCACACCTCAGGAGTCTATAAGGAGTCTTTCCATGTCAAGAAGCGTTTTTGAGGATAAAGCTTTGATTTACCGTGCAGCGTGAGGCAGAAGAAAGGCAGCGGCTACGGGGATCGGCACTAACGTCAACATGGCGGTCGCTATTCATCAGCGCACCATAAGCAGCACAAAGCCGAAAAACAGCAAGTTCCCCCTCACTTCTTTCGTCCGCAAGGGTCTCAGGTTAAACTGCAGGAGTTCCGCTGAGATATGGTGCAGCTTTGAGGACCGGGTGGCCGTTGAAAATCCCTGGAGAGCTCCCGTCACAGCTATGCATCCACGGAGCTCCCCAGAACGGCGCCCATCTCCTCCGGTACCTTAGCCACGCCCCTAGCTCAACTAACTATAACGGCCGAATTTCTCTGGTTTTGTATGAGTGAAATGTCCAACTAAATATAACGTCCCTGAAAGCTGTGTTTTTTTCAGTGAATTTCTAAGGATTTTTAATGTTAATTTCTAACTATAGGGTCCCTGAAACCTATGTTTTTTCAGTGAATTTCAAAGGTTTTTTAAATGCTAATTTCTAACTATAACGTCCCTGAAACCTATGTTTTTTTCAGTGAATTTCAAAGGTTTTTTAAATGAAAACTTCTAACTATAACGTCCTTGAAACCTATGTTTTTATCACTGAATTTCTAAGGTTATTAAAATGCTACTTTCTAACTATGCCTACAGAGGTAGGACATGTGCAGAAAGAGGAAGAAAGGCACAGTAAGAAGCAAGAGAAATGCATAAAGAGATAACAGAAGTCCAGAAAGAGGAAGAAGGGTACAGAAAGAAGCAAGAGATATGCGGAGAGAACCAAGAGAGGTGCAGAAAGAGGCATTGTTGCAAAGTTATCCTGTGCCCTGGGCATTCCCCAACTTTTTGCTGACTGGTACTGGTGGTAACTGACTCTGACTGACCCTGGGCTCTGCCTAACCAGGCCGGGAGCCAGTGCTAATCTGAAAGACACTTAGAATACAGGGAAAACACCTACATACACTAGTGTACACTAAGGGCTTGGGTACCCCTGTGATTGGTATTACCTCCACTGTAAGGCCCTAGTGCATAATAGGGCATGGCAGTTTAGAGGCCAGCAACACTTCCCTGCACTTGCATGTGTGCACTGCTGAGCCTGAGGTCAGTTTAAAAGTGGCCCTGTGTTTCCAGAAAGAGGCAAGAGAAGTACAGAAAGAAGCAGGAGAGGTGCAGAAAGAAGCAAGAGAAGAACAGAAAAAAGCAACAGGGGTGCATAAAAAGGGAAGAAAGGTTCAGAATGAGGCAAGAGAAGTGCAGAAAGAAGCAACAGAGGTGCAGAGAGAGGCAAGAGAAGTTCTGAAAGAGGCAGCAGATGTGCAGAAAGAGACATGAAAAGTGTAGAAAGAGGCAAGAGAGTTGCTGAAACAAGCAAAGGAGGTGCACAAAGAGGAAAGAGGGTGCACACAGAGGCAAGAAAAGTACAGAAAGAACCAACAGATGTACAGAAAGAGGCAAAAGAAGTACAGAAAAAGAAAGAAAGGTACAGAAAGAAGCAACAGAAATGCAGAAAGAGGCAAGAGAGGTGCAAAAAAAAAGCAAGAGTGGCTTGCACACCATTAGTACTAATTTAACTCCCACATTTAGCAATAAGTAACAGGTGACCATTGTAGGTTTACAAAGGACCTTCCACCACGCTGTAACACTTGTCACTGCATTTTTGGTAACGTTTGAGAAGAAACAAGGTTTTTTTTGTTCAAATCTGCAGATTAGGACGCAGATGATGGATTATGTGGCTCATGCGGAAAATGTATAATTGTGCGAAAGTTGGTACAGCTAAACAGTTGCATAATTTCAGTGGCCCTGCTCATACCTCTGACTAGGTCCAGAAGTGCTCCTCATTGATTCGTTCTTTTTTTTTGTCTCATTGAGTTCATAGTTTAGCTTCGTTGGAAACGAGGAAGACTAAACCTGGGTTGCAGAAATTTGCATGAGTGGTGCAAAAAGAAGCAAGAGAAGTACAGAAAGAAGCAACTGAGGTGCAGAAAGAGGCAAGGGGGTATATCAAGAAGTAAGAAAAGTACAGAAAGAAGGAACAGAGGTGCAGAAAGAAGCAAGAGAAGAACAGAAAAAAGCAACAGGGGTGCATAAAAAGGGAAGAAAGGTTCAGAATGAGGCAAGAGAAGTGCAGAAAGAAGCAACAGAGGTGCAGAGAGAGGCAAGAGAAGTTCTGAAAGAGGCAGCAGATGTGCAGAAAGAGACATGAAAAGTGTAGAAAGAGGCAAGAGAGTTGCTGAAACAAGCAAAGGAGGTGCACAAAGAGGAAAGAGGGTGCACACAGAGGCAAGAAAAGTACAGAAAGAACCAACAGATGTACAGAAAGAGGCAAGAGAAGTACAGAAAAAGAAAGAAAGGTACAGAAAGAAGCAACAGAAATGCAGAAAGAGGCAAGAGAGGTGCAAAAAAAAGCAAGAGTGGCTTGCACACCATTAGTACTAATTTAACTCCCTCATTTAGCAATAAGTACCAGGTGACCATTGTAGGTTTACAAAGGACCTTCCACCACGCTGTAACACTTGTCACTGCATTTTTGGTAACATTTGAGAAGAAACAAGGTTTTTTTTGTTCAAATCTGCAGATTAGGACGCAGATGATGGATTATGTGGCTCATGCGGAAAATGTATAATTGTGCGAAAGTTGGTACAGCTAAACAGTTGCATAATTTCAGTGGCCCTGCTCATACCTCTGACTAGGTCCAGAAGTGCTCCTCATTGATTCGTTCTTTTTTTTTGTCTCATTGAGTTCATAGTTTAGCTTCGTTGGAAACGAGGAAGACTAAACCTGGGTTGCAGAAATTTGCATGAGTGGTGCAGAAAGAAGCAAGAGAAGTGCAGAAAGAAGCAACTGAGGTGCAGAAAGAGGCAAGGGGGTATATCAAGAAGTAAGAAAAGTACAGAAAGAAGGAACAGAGGTGCAGAAAGAGGCAAGGAGGTGCAGACAGAGGCGAGAGGTGCAGAAAGAGGGAAGAGGGGTGCAGAAAGAGGCAAGAGGGGTGCAGAAATTTGCAAGACAGGTACAGAAATTTGCAAGACAGGTGTACAAAGAAACAAGAGCAGTATAGAAACTACAAACAGAGTTGCAGAAACAGATAAGAGGGGTGCTTAAAGAGGCAGGAGGGGTGCTGACATTTACAAGATGGGTGCAGAAAGAAGCAAGAACAGTGCAAAAGAACCAACAGAGGAGCAAAAAGAGGCAAGTGAGGTGCAGAAGGAGGCAAGAGAACTGCGAAACAGGTAAGAGAGTTGCAGAAACAGGCAAAAGGGGTAGAGAAAGAGGAAACAAGTGGGCAGATTGAGGCAAGAGAGGTGCAGAAAGAGGGAAGAGGGGTGCAGAAAGAGGCAAGTGAAGTGCAGAACGAAGCAAAAAGAGGTGAAGAAAGAACCAACAGAGGTGCAAAAAGAGGCAAGAGTGGTGTAGAAAGGGTTAGGAGAGGTGCACAAAGAGGCAAGAGGGGTACAGAAAGAGGCAAGAGGGGTACAGAAAGAGGCAGGAGGGGTGCAGAAATAAGGAAGAGAACTGCAGAAAGAAGCAACAGCAGTGCTGAAAGAGGCACAAAGGGTGCAGAAAGAGACAAAAGAGGTGCAGAAAGAAGCAAGAGTGGTGCAGAAAGAGGGAAGAGAGGTATATAAAGAGGCAAGAGAGTTGCACAAAGAGGGAAGAGGGCTGCAGAAACAGGTAAAAGGGATGCAGAAAGAAGCAAGTGAGGTGCAGAAAGATGCAAGAGATGTGCAGAAAGAGGCAAGTGAAGTGCAGAACGAAGCAAAAGAGTTGCAAAATGAGGCAAGAGGGGTGCAGAAAGGGTTAGGAGAGGTGCACAAAGAGGCAAGAGCGGTACAGAAAGAGGCAGGAGGGGTACAGAAACAGGCAAAAGGGGTGCACAATGAGGGAACAGGTGGGCAGACTGAGGCAAGAGAGGTGCAGAAAGAGGAAAGAGGGGTGCAGAAAAAGGCAAGAAGGATGCAGAAATTTGTAACCGAGGTGCAGAAAGAAGCAAGAGAAGTGCAGAAAGAACCAAAAGAGGTGCAGAAAGAAGCAAGAGGGGTACAGAAAGAGGCAAGTCAAGTGCAGAATGAAGCAAAAGAGGTGCACAAAGAACCAAAAGAGATACAAAAAGAGGCAAGGGGGTGCAGAAAGTGTTAGGAGAGTTACACAAAGAGGAGAGGGATACAGAAAGAGGCAGGAGGGGTGCAGAAAGAAGGAAGAGAACTGCAGAAAGAAGCAACAGAGGTGCTGAAAGTAGCACAAAGGGTGCAGAAAGAGACAAGAGAGGTGCAGAAAGAAGCAACAGAGGTAAAGAAAGAGGCAAGAGTGGTGCAAAAAGAGTGAAGAGAGGTGTGGAAAGAGGTCAGAGAGTTGCACAAAGAGGGAAGTGAGGTGCAGAAACAGGCATGAGAACTGCAGAAAGAGGCAAGAGAGGTACAGAAAATGACAAGAGAACTGCAGAAAGTGGCAAGAGAGATGTAAAAAAGGGGAAGAATTATGCAGAAAGGAACAAAAGAAGTGCAGAAAGAAGGAACAGAGGTGCTAAAAGAGGGAAGAGGGGTGAAGAAAGAGGCCCGAGGGGTGCAGAAAGAAGCAAGGGATGTGAAGAAAATACACAAAAGAAGTGCAAAAAAAGAAACAGAGGTATAGAAAGAGGCAACATGGGTGCATAAAGAGGGAAGAGGGTTGGAGAAAGAGGCAAGGGGATGTAGAACGAAGCAAGAGAGCTGTAGAAAGAAACAAAAGAGGTGCAGAAAGAAGGAACAGAGGTGCAGAGAGAGGCAAGAAAATTGCAGAAAGAGAGAAAATGGGTGCAGAAAGAGGCACAAGGGAAGTACAGAAAGAAGCAACAGAGGTGCAGAAAGACGGAAGAGGGGTGCAGAAACGGCAACAAAGGTACAGAAAGAAGCGAATGATGTGCAGAAAGAGGGAGGAAGGATGGAGAAAGAGGCATGAGAAGTACAGAAAGAAGCAACAAACATGCAGGAAGGGGGAAGGGGTAGATAAAGGGTCAAAAGGGTGCAGAAAGAAGCCAGAGAGGTGCAGAAAGAAACAAAAGAAGTACATAAAGAAGGAACAGAGATGCAGAAAGGGGCAGGAGGGGTGCAGAAAGAGGGAAGAGAGGTGCAGAAAGAGGCAAGAGGGATGCACAAAGAAGCAAGTGAGGTACAGAAAGAGGCAACAGAGGTGCAGAAAGAGCCAAAATAGGTACAGAAAGTAGAAGAGATGTGCAGAAAGAGGCAAGAGAAGTGCAGAAAAAGAAAGAAAGGTACAGAATGTAGCAACAGAAATGCTGAAAGAGGCAAGAGAGGTGCAAAAAAAGCAAGAGTGGCTTCTACACCATTAGTACCAATTTAACACCCACATTTAACAATAAGTAGCAGGTGACCATTCTAGGTTTACAACGGACCTTCCACCACTCTGTAACACTTGTCGCTGCATTTTTGGTAATGTTTGAGCCATTTGAGCTAGAAACATGGCTTTTTCTGTTCAAATCTGCAGATTAGGCAGCAGATGATGGATTATGTGGCTAATGGGAAAACATAGAATTTTGGGAAAGCTGGTGCAGCCAAACAGTTGCATAATATCAGTGGCCCTGCTCATACCTCTGACTAGGTCCACAAGTGCTCCTCAGTGATTCTTTCTTTTTTTTGTCTCATTGAGTTAATAGTTTAGCTTCTATGGAAACGAGGAAGACTAAACCTGAGGTTACCACTCCACAACACAGACTACCATACCACATAATTGCTCTCTATAACCTATAATCCCACTCTACATAATTCATATACACTAAATACCACATACTTTCTATCCACATAATTTCACTGAACAACATACCACATAATTCCACTACACACAACGTACATCATCCACTCCACTCCAAAAACCTTTAGTAAAAACCTTTTACATTTACAACGCCAATATCTCTAACTCTTGCAAATACGAGAGCTATCAAATTACAAATGCTTCCTTAACTGGTAGTCACGTTTGCAGAGTGGTGAAGAAAGTGGGCCGGGCCTCCAACCAGCACTCAGGGATTCCGCTGCGTAGGACTTACAAGAGGTACCAGGAGGGCTTCTTGGCCCCCAAAGTCTACCAGGAGTAAAGTGGACTTCATACCCCAACCAGAACTGTGCCAAGAGGTATGTTTGCAGAGTGGTGGAGCAAGGGGTGTGTGGCCTTTGTAGACCTCTTAGCAATCCCACTGTTTTGGACTTAGTGGAGGTAACAGGAGGGGTACTTGGCCACCAAGGACAACCTTGGGTGCCAACTACCCCTCCTATTACCTCCAGTAAGCCCCATACAGCAGCATTGCTAAGTTCTCATAGCAGGCCATGCCCCTTTCCCCACCACTCTGCAAACGCGCTCCCTAGCGCGCTCTTGAATGGGTTTAAAGTCCACTTCGTAGCTAGGGGTCCTTAATGGCCAACTAGTCTGCCTGATACCTCCAGTATGCCCCAGATAGTGGGATTGCTGATAGGTGGACACAGGCCACGCCCCCTTGGACACCACTCTGCAAAATCACCTCCTGTTATGGTCTTGGTTGGGGGATGAAGTCCCCTTGCCTCCTGAACCTGAGAGTCCCTGGGGGCCAACTAGCCCACGGGGTACCTCCAGTAAGCCCCATACAGCTGGATTTTGAGAGTGGTCTGAGACCACACCCCCTTTTTACACCACTCTGCAAATGCGCCCTCTGGCGCACTGCTGCTCGGGAGATGAAGTCCACTTGTGTCCTGAGGTCCTCAGGACACAAGATGACCTCATCGCCCCACCAGCAGTGCACCAATAGGCGCGTTTGCAGAGTGGTGTAAAAAGGGGCATGTTCTCAGACCACTTCTCAGCAATCCCACTGTGTGGGGATTACTGGAGGTACCTGGTGGTCTAGTTGGCCCCTAAGGGATTGAAGGGAACTTAATCTCCTAATTCAGAAAATGCCAGGAGGCGCGTTTGCACAGTGGTGCAGGGAGGGGGATGGGGCCTCCGGCGAGACGCCGGCTTTTCTTTCTTTTATATAGTTTTAGAAGGGGGGCTGTGTGGCCCCCCTTCTTTGAGTATTCAGCATTTTTTGATTTGCCAATAACTTTGGTGCCATTTGACGAATCTTCACAAAATTTTCAAAACAAATTGTTCACTCATATCAGCTCCTGTCTTGAAAGTGTCTGGGTGATTCGTCATGGGGGGGCCGAGAAAAAGGAGGATCCCAAAACATGTTTGCTCTATGTTAATTTCCATAGAAAACTTTAGACATGCCTAAAGCCTGAACTGCTGAACGGAATTACACCAAATTTGGCAGGGAGATAGCTCTTGGTCCGGAAAGCATGCTTTTTTTTAAATTGTGAAATTCTGCTCAGTATCTTTTGAGATATTTAAACCCTTCGGTGCTGCGGACGGCCCCCGGCCGTTCCACGTGATGGTGGGCGTGTGCTGATTAAATCGCCCGCACCGCGGCGGAATTTGTGGGTTAAAGATTTACAGATATAGATATTTGAGCATTGTGAGATCTGATTGGCTGAGCCCTCCCGAGCACAAGCTTGCCTCTGATTGGCTGCCAACACTTCAAACCAGCAAGTGTTGGCAGCCATCTTGTGCTTCAGACCGCGGGAGAGGGAAAAAGGTGACGAAAACATTAAAAAACATAAAAAGGGTGCAGGGTAGGAACACCCTGACCCCCAGGCCTGCTCAGGGGGTCCCACAGGGACACCCAGGCCTAAAAAAACAATTTTGTATTTACATTTTTGGCCAGGTCACGCTGGGTGCGCAAACCTCTTCGAAATCTTTTTAAAAAACAAAGCCCTGTCTCCTGCACTTCGTTTTTTAAAGCCTCTGGGTGGGCCATGTCCCAGGGGCAATTACGAATTCTGTAGTGGGGGCCCCAGCAGCCCCGGAGACCACCACCTCCCCGGGGTTTTATAATTTGTGCTCAGGGGCACGCGGCCCCCGCCGCCCCGGGGACCACCACCCTCATGGGGCTTTTTTATATTATGATCGGGGTCCTCAGAGGCCCCCCAAGCCCTGGGTACCGCCACCTCCCCGGGGCTAAAATAAATAACGGATAATGTGTTTGGGGGGCTCGGCCCCCCCACACTGCCCTGGGGACAACCACCTCCCCGGGGCACTGTTTATTCAAATGCGGGGGTCCTTTACGGACTCCCAGGGACCACCACCTCCCCTGGGCTTTGAACACTTGTGAGGGGAGCCCTTGATGGCCCTGGGGACCGCCACCGCCCAGGGCCAGCTCCTGCAATGTCCCGGGGTGCCAACTCCCGGGACATTGCAGTTTGCTGTGGCAGGGCGGGAGCATCGCTACCAACATGTCATAGTAAACTCTGCTTTGTTTTTTGGATGCAAGAGCAGGAAACCTGCTCTCACTTTCAAAAACCAAAGCAGAATTGCTTTTGCAGAAGGGGAGCTGCATGTCAGCAGCTCCCCTTGTGCAAAAGCAATGCTGGCTCCCGCAGGAGGCGGGGAGCTGGTGGAACCGTGGGGCATTGGGGCTCCCCCATGGTCCCCAACGGTGAGGCCAGGCTGTGGGGATGGGGTCCCCGGGGCCAGATGTGGCCCCCGTCCCTTCAAAAAAAAATGGCTGGGCCCCAGGGATTGGGTCCCTGGGACCATAGTCGGCCTGGGGCGGTTGGCCTTGTGGCCCCCCTCCTCAAAATTTAAATAAAATAAATAATGGCCACGCCCCTGAGGATGAGATCCCTGAGGCCAATAGTGGCCCAGCCCTATAATAAAAAAAAAAGGATGGCCACGGGGAATGGGGTCCCCGGGGCAATAATTGGCCTGCCCCCTTCCATTTTTTTTATTTTTAGATTTTATTAAATAAACAGGGGTCAGGCCCTGGGTGATAGGGGTCCCCAGGGTCCCAAAAATGCTCAAAGAAGGGGTGCCACACAGCCCCCTTCTCAAAAAAAAATATAGAAAAAAAAAGCTGGCAAGGCCCCGCCTCCACTCTTTAACCACTCTGCTAATGCGCCCCCCTGGCGTGTTGTAAGTTGGGGAATTAATTCCCCTTGAATACAGAGGGACCCTGGGGGCCAACCGGCCCACCAGGTACCTCCAGTAAGCATCACAGAGCTGGATTGCAGAGAGGTGGTGTGAGACCACACCCCTTTTTACACCACTCTGCAAACACATCTCTTGGAGCACTGCTGGTGGGGCGATGAGGTCCTCTTGTGTCCTGCGGACCTCATCACATCATTGATGGCATCTCAAATGACATCTCTGATGACATTATCTGGTGACTGAGAGTTTTCAAAAAGTTTATGAGTGTTAAATATATATACACCAAGGTGTATTGGTGAATCAGTTGGTGTATGAGTGCCTGTCTGTATGAGTCAATGGGTGTGTGACTAATTGTATAAGTGAGTGATTAGGTGACTCGGTGAATGTATGGGTGAGTGACTAGGTTGTGTGAATGTCTGTATCAGTCTGTCATTTGGTGTCTAATTGGCTGTATGGGTTGGTGAGTGGTTGGGTCTTTGAGTGGCTGTATGGGTGACTGGTTGGTTTTCTGAGTTCCTAGATGGTTGTCTGAGTGTCAGGGTGGGTGGATGAGGGAGGTGTGACAGCCTGCGTGCATGAGTGAGTCAGTGGATGCATGGGTTAGTGAGTGTGTGTATGAGGGGCTATATGGGTGAGTGAGTCTGTGTATGGCTGTGATGGCAAGTGAGTGGATATGTCAGTGGTATATGGGTGAGTAGCTGAGTAGCTGAGTATTTGAAAGCAGTATAGGTTAGTAATGGGGTATGTGAGTGACTGTATGGTTGAGTGAGTAAATGTGAGGGTGGGTGTATGTGTGAGTGGGTGTTTGTGTCAGTGGCTGTATAGGTGTGTCAGTACTTGTTAGTATCTGTATGAGTAAGTGTGTATGTGTGTAACTGTTTGGTGAGGGATGGATGTGATTACGATCTGGGGCAGGGATTTTAATGCTAGCATTTGTACATTGAGCGATTGTGGGTCTGGAGACATTGAAACAGAGGATAATGGCCATACCCATTTTGTACATTCTGATAGGGGCGAAAGGTATAACGGAGTTATGGAATCGTTTGATCTTGGTTTCGACAATATGTTGTGTTCCCCAATAGTAGAGTTTGGCCCTACGTTCATTGAACAGGGATTTAATTCTTTGATTGACCTTATTTTTATCCCGAATCGCTACGCTAACTGGTTTGCTAAATTCATGATCCATCCTAATGGTCTGAGCGACCATCTCCCACTAAGCATTAACATAGTGTTACCAGCTACCAATGCCCCCGCTACTGTTGAAAGTTTGGCATGGACCCAAGACATTGTTTTGGCCCGCCAAAATGGTTACTCGTTGAGTTGGGGCAAGAAAGATCCCGAGGCGATGAATAAAAAAATTATTTCTAAGGCCTTAGCACCTATTATTGAATGCCTGAAAGAAGATACTTCTCATATGGATATTCTAAAAGCGTTTTCTCAAATTACGCAGGTTGTACAAAACATTCTGAGTTTTCGCTGTAAGATGCCACCTAATAGGAGTTACGGGTGGTTTGATAGTTTGTGTACCAAAACTTATTCCCTCTTAAAGGCCGCACTTCATAACCCAGAGAGGGACTGTGAGGAAATCAGAGCTTGCAGGAAGGCTTACAATCTTGCTAGGAAAAAACGCAAGAAAGAAACTAAGGAGCAGGCATGGAACAATCTTTATGAGGCCTCATTGCGCAGGGACTGTTCTTCTTTTTGGCAGGCAGTTAAGGCACCTTTTTTTGCTAATAGCGAGAGTGCGAAGGTAGAGGTAGATGAAAATCATGGACCGACTTCTTTTCCAATGTATATGGAAATAAGGGCGGCAAGATTACAATCTAAGACCATGAATTGGATCTCTCGGGAGATCAACCCGCCTTTTTACCGATTGATATCAACTTCTCCAATGGTGAAGTTCTGGCGGCTATAAATGTGAGCAAAGGAAGCAAGGCCCAAGGCCCCGATGGGATTCCTCTAGAGCTATACAAAACAACAACTGAACTCTGGGCTCCTCTGCTAACACGAGTCTTAGAAGCATGCTGTGAAAAGGGTTTTATTAAATCCTGGTCCTAGTCAGTCATAATACCTATTTTTAAAAAAGGGGACCGGGATAACCCAGCGTACTATAGACCCATATCTCTTTTAGACTCGTTTATGAAAATTGCAGGAAGGGTTGTGTTAAATAAGCTTCAATCGTGGGCTGAAGAAAACAATATTTTGAGCCCGGTCCAATATGGTTTTAGGGAGGGGATGGGCACTATCGAACAGGATTTAAATTTCACTATAATACATGGGAAATACACTCAAGCTAAGACAGGGCAACTGTTTGCGGTATTTGTAGATCTTACCGCCGCCTTTGATTGTGTGGACCATAGTAAGCTATGGAAAATCTTAGAGGACTTAAGAATAGAACCCACAATTGTGCAATTCTTGAGACAATTATACGCGGGAGCCTCTGCAAAGGTGAGACATGGATTTAAGGGAGAGTGCACCAAGTATTTTCCCGTGGAGAGGGGTGTTAGGCAAGGCTGTGTTCTGGCCCCGTTCCTCTTCTCATTATATACCAACGCATTGGAAGAGGAACTGGGGGCCAGCGCGAGAGATTCTCCGAGATTTAACAACAAGCAGATTGTCTCCCTTCTCTACGCGGACGACGCGGTGTTAATGGCTAGAACTCAGATTGGCTTACAGAGAGCCCTTTCCACCAACATTGAGTTTATGGCCAATAGGGCACTTAAACTCAATGTAAAGAAAACATCTGTGATGACATGTGGGAAGGGGAAGAACAAATGTAGAAGCTTAGCAGATGGGAGTGGTAAAATTGAACCCACCAAAACGTTCTCCTATCATGGCATCTTGCTTGAAGACACAGGCTCCTGGGGACCAGCGGTCAAGAGCAGGACCCTTTTGTTCAAGAGGTCGACCGCAGCAGTAATGAATTTTTCAAAAAAATTGGGAAAAAGGCCCCCGGGGATCCTTCTTAAAATCTATCAAGCAAAATGTATAAGTATTGCAATCTATGGGGCGGGGGTTTGGGGTTATTATGATGTGGCACCTATACAAGTAGTAGAAAATGCTTTTTTAAGGTTTATCCTAGCAGTTCCCCAGAGCACATCTGTTTTTATTTGTCATAGTGAACTGGGAATTTCGCATATTTCTGATGTTATTAAAATGCAACCTATTTTACTCTGGCACAGAGTCTGGACCTCCCCTAGTTTAGGGTTGAATCGCGAAATCATCAAGGATTCAATGGGTTTGGACCAGGTTAGAAAAATTCCCTGGTTAAACTATGTAAGAAAACAATTAAATGATCTCACTCAGAATTGCAGTGGAAATTAATAAAAAATCTGTGGTTCAGCACCAAATGACTCTGGCCAGCAATTGTACCCAACCTTACCTCGTCTGTTGTATAGGGGGTTTCGATAGATACATTTTGACTAGGTTTAGGTTTGATAGCTTCCAATCGCTTGGTAACTTTTCCAGCTGTAAATGACTAGTCTAGGGACCTTTGCCACTGCCCATGCGATAATCTTTCTTTACAAACAACAATGCACGTGATCTTTTTTTGTATATTTTATGCTAGGGAACGTACAAGATGGATTACGCCATATCTAAAGCAGGGAGCGTGGCGGCAATGCCGTCCGGCTTTCCTATTCTTACAAACACTGGATAATGGGTACTATAATAATATTATGACTGGCCTTTTAAAAAGTATTCTGAGGAAACGGAAATCCACAACTTGCTAGTTTTTGAAATTATACATTGATGTGATTATTGCTTATCCATGGAATATCTTTTAAATGTATACTCTGTATGAATTTGTCTTTTTAACTGTTGCTTTTATGATTTTATCTCTTTTCTAAAGTCGAATAAAGCATTTTCTGAGTAAGTGGGTATTTGAATGACTGTATGGGTGAGTGAGTAGGTATGTGAGTGTCTGTAGGGGTGTATCAACAGGTATGTTAGTGGCAGCATTAGTGAGTGAGTAGGTGTATGAGTGGTTCTATGGGTAAGTGAGTGGATGTGAGTATTGATCTATGAATCAGTCAGTAGCTGTGTAAGTACTGGTAAGGGTATGTGAATGGGATGGAGACTGGTAGTGTGAAAGTTGGAGTGCGTGTATGAAAGGTTATAAGGGAGTGTATCCAAAGTGGGATTTTTCAGAAGAGGAATAACTTTGGCATGCTACCAGGAAATAGGTACAGATGCTGACAGGGCCATTGGGGTTAGGGAGTGTAACCAGTCAGACTGACTGGATAGGAGACAATAATATTAGAGATGAAGCTGGAGTAGATATTTTCTACTTTGTTGGAAAAATACCATGCCAACTTCTCATAATGGTAATTAAAGTCTTCAATATGCTCCATAGCAAGTACCCGTTTAGCTAGTCTGTTAAGAAGAGAAAAGATTGCTTTAGAAGGATTCTTGCTACTCTTTATTTTGTTAGCAAAGTATTCAGCTTTGGATCTCCTAATCAATTTATGATATTATTTAATGGCAGCGCTATATAATATTTTTCTAGAATAGTTATATGTTTGCCTTCAAATGCATTCCAGAACCTTACAGTTCCTTTTTGCTACTTTCAGAGATTCCGTAAACCAGGGTGCAGCCTGCTTTTAATGCTCTGAGCCTGTCTGATGAGGACAAAAAGATCTAGCGTGGAGGAGAGACAGTCCTGTACATTGTTTTTGGCATCTCCTCCATTACCCGTAGAGTCTCTATTTGAGGGATATTCGTGTAGAGAGACTCTACGTCCAAGCTGACTACGAAATTTCTCTCTGGATCAAATTGCTGTTCCTGGAGTACATTCATCACATCCGTTTTGTCTTTTAGGTAGGCCATCCTGCTATGTACCACAGGCTTTAGAAAATAATCACAAAACTGTGACAAAGGTTCTAGTAAAGACCTTATCCCCGACACTATAGGTCTTCCTGGAGGAGGGCGTGTTGGCTTGTGCACCTTAGGGAGCGTACTAAAATAAGATGTAACTGATTCTCCTTGACACAAGAAACTGCCTTCTTTTGTGGTAATCCATTCCTTGTTTACTGCCACTTCCACCACCAATTCTATCTCCCTCCTGATTTCTTCAGTGGGGCCATTGCGGAGTATTGAATAATTCATTCGGTCCAAGAGTAGTTGCAGACAATCCATATCATATGAGGACTTCTTCTGTATGACAATTGCGCCACCCATATCCGCCCTAGGTGCCCTCGCACCTAGAGCCATCTGAGGGCTATTTCCCTCCTGCGCATGTGCGCAGACAGAGTTCCACACACTTCCCCCACCATCATGGGGGATGATAGTTAGGGTTCCAGTCCATTTCCCCGGCAACGCAACGCTTGCCAACGCATGCGTCTGGCTTGCTTGCGTGGCTTAGGGAGAGATTCCCTGGTCGACTCTAGACAATCTCTGAGTGATCATTCTGAAGTTTGGGGCCATGGAGTGACCTCTATGTGTTTTCACTACTGGTCAATTCTATTAAACTTTGGCCCCTTGTACATTATCCCCCTCTTTCAGCCAAATACACTGGGTTTCCACACACTGAAGTAGGTTGTCTTCCTTTGGGGTCTTTTTAAGTGCCTTTACAGTTTATCTTTTCTTCTACCCCATTTGCCTTAAGGCACCCCGCTTGGTGAGGCATCCCTCATTTTAATTTCCGTAATTGATATTGAACATGTACCCCAACATCATGAACAACGGGTGCTCTCCACTTTTTATTGATATTATGTTGAACATTGATTTCCTTCCATCCATCTTACATATTTCATGCATTTCGCAATACTAGCAGAAATGATGAGGTTTCTCCCAATGCAAGAGTGGTCTATTACCAGCTCCTCCATTCACATCCGCAACGCTACATACATTGCGGCCACTATGACGTGGTATCGGGAGTCCTCGCACCTAGAGCCATCTGAGGGATATTTCCATCCTGCGCATGCGTGCAGACAGAGTTCCACACACTCACCCCACCATCATGGAGGATGATAGTTAGTGTTCCAGTCTGTCTCCCTGGCCACCCGACACCTGCCAACGCATGCGTCTGATGTGCTTGCGTGGCTTAGGAGAGACGGTTTAAAACTTGCTAAGACCGGTGAGGCCGGTGACCTACACGGCGACGGGGGGGACCGTTTTGTGGAAAACAACTCACCTTGATGAAGTAATTGTATACTTTATGGGGTGGACAGTGACGACATTCGCCTGGTGCCTACGGGCTTGCTCAAACCGTTCATAATGGGCTTTTCCGAGGTGACGCTTTTTATACAAAATTGACCAGTCTCAATATCAGCGGATGGGCTGATGTGTTATGTATGTTTCAATCTACTTGAATCTACTATAATGTGTCTTACAGAGTTTGACTATAGGGAGTTGTTTTTACTCCCCCGCCAGTTACAGTGTTGAACTTTAATAAACTCGGTAAGATCAATCGAGTGCATGGGTGTGTTTACTTTCTCTCCCCAGCAGTGATGGCTGGATCTCTTAAACTTATCAGAGGGTACAGTGACCTGATATTGTGTTACATGGTGCAATGGCACATAGTGGGACATTTTTGGTATTTCCATTTACACTATGGGGCTAACACTAATGGTTATGTTCTATAATGTTGTGATAACGCCCACCGCTTGATAGCTGTGTTTTATGGGTTTGGGTGCACTACCCAGGATGTTTGGTATATGTGTTGTCACTATTATCATGATAGCTAACACTATGTCACCTGACATTTGTTTTTATGGGTCTTATTGCAGGTTCCCTACAGAAACCATCCCAACACATTTGTAGGGATAATTCCTTGAGAAGGGGTGCCTATTCCCTGCTCCTGGACTAAGGAGGTAGGGGTAGTACCCATGGGATCGTTTCTTCCTTGTGAAGTCCTCTAGAAAGCCGGAGTAATGATTAATTTAATCTTTTATTCAGCTGAAACATGTCGACGTATACTTGCAGAGTGGAGGGGTAGGTGATTCATTATAGTTTACCATACCTTCATCCACTGGTGAAATTCTTAACCTTTTCCTTTTTACTCTGGCAAAGGGAGTCCATAATTGAAGTTGGATTGAGGACATCCTTTGATCCAGTTTTACATCACTATTTCTGCACCTTTATTCACATTTTGATCTGGTGTTTTGTATTTTCTGTATGTGTTGTATTGTCTTCCCCGATCCCTATTGCTCCACCTCAGGCATTGGCGAGGGCGGAGGTGTGTTAGCAGCCCTATGATGAAGCATGACTCAGCTTGCTGTGTGAGAGGGCAGTTTTAGACACCTGGGTACTCTCCTCGGGACCTCAATAGATTATAATGATCCAGCTTTAAGATTCCTACTTCTTTGTTGTGTGTTTATGACATTATAGGAGGTCAAAGTGGGACTTATATTCCTCCTACCCCTGTCTTTCTGTTTGTGTGGTTAACTTAAGAATAGATTCCCTGTCAGGGTCTGAGATGATGGAGGGGATATTGAGAGCAGGGTAGGAGGAGGAGGCAGTCCTCGAGTCAGTGTTAGAGAATTGGAGGGAAAAAATGTCCTCCTCAGATAGCTGGGGCAGGAGCCTATGGGGTCTAGAGTGATGGTTAGTTAAAGGCCTGGAGCTCCACCTAAGTCGGAAGTGGACAGAGGAAAGGTTGTTAGGAGCATAGATCATATACTGAGTGTTGTAATTATCTCTTCTCTCAGCGGTGGGAGTACTCCAGAGCTTTTCCATCTTCAGGGAGAACTGCAGTAAGCTCTGCAGGATCTCTTTAACAGCCAAGAGATCCTGCTTGAGATCAGCAATCTTCTCCTCCAGGCGGGGCCTGTTAATGCCCTTTTCCACTGAACCAAAATGAGATGCTTGGACTGACCCAGCAGTGAGAGGGGTAAAAAGGAGTTAAATAGGACCCTTACCACAGTTACAGGAGCAGATAAAGTCACATATGAGACTGGAATCAGACCCCGGAGTGGGAATGGAGTCAGGCAGAAATGATTTAGGCGGGGCAGTAGGTGTAGCATGGAAGGGGCGAGAGGGTGAGTGCAGGTTACAGGTCAGCAGACTGGAGACAACAACTGGATCCCAAGCCTTAGTATTGGAAGATCCTGGGTCTCAGGGTAGAGTACCATTGCTATTCAGGTTCTTAATGTTGGAGTGGTGTCCAACAACCCAGTTGTAGGAGTGTGCAATGGGTGACTAAGGGAACGCAAGATAAGAGGGAGGGCGTGGTAAAGGAGGGGCCATGCTGGGGTCCGCAACTGGGGGGGGCGACGCTCAGGTCGGATAAACCATATTTCACGAGAGGCAAAGTAGGGTTGTCCGGGATAAGTGAGTGGTAATAAAAACATTGTCCGTGTTGGTGGATAGGTCTGTGCGGTGAGTGTTTACAGATTGAGACAGAGAATAGGGGGAGGAAGAGGCGTCTGTCACTGTGGGAGCAGATATAGTTGGTGGACAACTCTGATGGAGGGTGGTCGGGTTAGAGTTATTTAGGGTGTTCTTAATCCTCAAAAAGACATGATCAAAGCACTTGAGGTTCAGGACCGAGACTTGAATAAGGACGTTCCCATTATTGTATAAGGAGACAGTCATCTCATCCTTAAGGGCCCGGGAAGATAGCGTGGTTAAACGGAACTCGTGAGGAGTTTTGGTCAGCTGTTTGGAGGGAAGTTCAAGAGTTAGGGAATTTCTCCATTGAGCTCTTCCATTAATGTAAAAGATGAGGTCTGTCACTACACTACCCTTACTTGAAATATACGTGTCCGAAATAGATGTTTCAGGCCATCGCTTGAGGAGGTAGTGTTTGACGGTCTTCTTCACATTTTTCGACAAGTTGGGGGGGGTAGATAATCTTACAAGAATTCAATCCTGTTTTGGCTAGTAAGTCAGGGGAGTGATAAGTGTGTTGGGCCATGATGAGTGTAGCCAGCAGAAGGAGAGGTTAAGGAAATAGACCGGTTCAGAGGAACACCATAAGAGAGAGGGGGGCATTGGTAGTCCATTAAGGGGGCGCCCTTGTAAGTAGAAGAGGAGAGGTGTCCGCTCGCAGGTGCACCCTTAAAACGCAACAATGGGGGTGTGACAGTTGGTGGAGGAGAGGCATTATGGGTTTGAGGAGCACAATAAGGGATAGGGGAAGAAAAGTTAAGAGAGGTAGTTCCCATATAGGCACGTTAGGGAGTAGCGGAGGACAAGTAGTCAGATAAGCAGCGATCCTTTCAAGGGAGTAGTGGACATGTACCTAGGGCTTCAGTGAGGCATCCAAAGAGTTCCTTAACAACCTAGGCAAAGAGCTGAGCGCAAATTAGTGAGGACCTTAGAGATGTCTGTGGGCTTCCTGCTCTTATTTAGCAGTCAAAAGGTGAGTTTTGGTGGATTGATCAGACAGGAGCGGCAATCCCAGACACAAAACCCTACTCTGTCTGCGAAGGCGAGAGCTGAGGAGGACGAATCCCTGGTTAAAGGTTAAATTGGAGTAAAACAAGGCTCAAGGGCTCATTGTGGCCATATTAAGTAGGCCCAAGTGTACATAAATAAAGGGTTGTGGTAACCCATCTCGGTCGTTTAGGTAAAACAAGCTTGATGGGATCCACATGGTCATTTTGAGTGGGGCCAAAATAAATATTGTCCATGGGTAACAAATGCAGCCATTTTCGGTAGGAGTGAGAGACATAGACCAGTAAAACAGGATTAATGATTCATCATGTGAGGCCATTTTGATTAGGGCCCAGAAGTACCAAGTTCAGGGTCGGAGTCCTGGAGGACATTTTAGGTAGTGGGCAGAGAGGAGGCAAACTCAGGCAAAGTCAGTCACGAAATTGTGGGCATATTGGGAGCTGTGGTTGAAGAAACAAGTGAAACCCCCTTCAGAGGCGCAAAGCAACAGACACAGCAGCCTTCGAGAAATTGACACTACTCGGAATGAGCTGCCTGAGACCTGGAGCCTGCACGTAGCCACGTAAACTCCCCACAGCCGATCAATGGAGTAGCAGTCCAGCGACCGCCCCAAAGTTGGAGAGCAGGGTGAGGGCACTTACCCTATCATCAGTGAAGTTGAACGGGCCTGAGGAAATGTAGCCAGGCTGCCCATTGGATATCCGATGCAACGTGGGAGGACGTGGGCTGCAGTCCACCTCATCTGCATATAGATCGAGGCAGCGGGCAGGGGACTTACAAGCCTCAGAGCCAATTTGTCACGGTTGGCCATGGGCCGCAGTCCTCCTTATCAGCTGCCGGATCAAGGCATTGGGCAGGGGGTTCACAAACAGACTGGAGAGCTGATGCATCGCGGGAGGCTGAGGGCCGTGGTACTTATCAGCCACATAAAGATCGGGGCAGCTGGCAGGGGGCTCACGAACAGCAGCGCCCAGCTAGCAGTCACTGAGCCAGACTGGAGGGTCAGCCTCCACTCACAAGAGGGCCGAGCTCGAGGCCATAAGTGCCGGCTGGAGGGCCGCCTCACAGCAGCAGCTTCGGGATGATCTTCAGGATGAGTGCACACCAGGATCAGCGGGAAGCAGGGCACGCCGCCACTGCTCATTGGACGCAAGTCTGATTGCCCGTTGAGAGCAGAAGAGCCCTGCTAGCAACCCCAGGGTCAGTATAGCGGGCCATGCGGGAAGCAGGACACACCCCCACCGCTCATGGACGTGAGTCTGATCGCCGTTGAGAGCAGCAGAGCACTGCTAGCAACACCAGGGTCATGATAGCAGGCCAACCAGCATTGACAACAGGGCTGGGCTCGAGGCTGTAAGTCCCAGCTGGGGGCCGCCTCACAGCAGCGACTTTGGGATGTGCAGAAGGAGGGCACACAGGCCCCATCACCAGATTGAAGGCGTGAGTCAAGGAGGCAAGGTACACCCATCACAGGGGAATCCGTCCTGTCATGATCAACGAGGAGGCGAGGTTCAGCGGTCCCGGGAAGATCAATTGGAGTTCTATGATTCAAAGTGCATTCCATGAATGGTCTTGTGGGAGGCATGCAGCTGTCTCCTCAGCAATTGCCTGCCATCACCCTCTCCATCCCCAATGCAGACAACCTACATGCACAAAGTGGAAACTGCTCTTTAAGGACAGTACAACATTTCTGACTTACTACACTCTAGTCAGGGCAAGGGAGTTACACACTGATGCCCCCTTGGTAGCTTGGCACAAGAAGTCAGGCGTATCTCAGAAGCAATGTGTAAAGCGTTTGTGCAACACACACACACAGCAGCAACATACTAGGCACACTACAAAAGAAACTCCACACAAGGTTATATAAAAAGATAGCCTTTGTATTATCATAAACACAATAGAAACATAAGCACACATTTACACTATGCCAACTGGCACAGGCAATATTCACAGGAGATGAGATTCAGGACCAGGCCAATCAGGCCATGGACAGAACCATCAAAATGCAGGTAAGTAAATATAAACCACAACCAGGTTGACCTCAGCATTATCACATTAGTATTAGACACCCTCCTAAGCATAAAACGAGATTAAGCATTAGGCCTCACCAGCATAAACACATTATGCAATAACCTCACGAGCATCAACATCATTAGAGGCATAAAAACAGGGTGCATAAATCACATCACAGAAATCACATTAGGCATCTCATTACATTAAGTATCACATCCGGGGGTACCAACCTGTGCATAAATCATTAGCAACAGTGCCCCACCGTACCCACTCTCAGCGGCCACACCTAAGGGAAAAGCATTAGGCATAAATCATGATGTAAGGGGCATCACATGAGGGCTCTGCACCCTATCAACATTAGACATTAGACATGACCCCCAGGCCAACTGGCCTTACTCTGGGCTCCAATGACCTATGTCCCAAATGTCAGGGCTTCTGGTGGACCTTCCAAATGGCACCTTTTTCCACTTCTGCAGCCCACACAAAGTGTGCACCGCACTGGGGCGTGGGGGCTTCTCACCCCCTTCTTCTCACCAAAGAAATGCCCCCCAAATGTTGCCGCTGCCCGCTCTCTCTCACAGTGCAGCTGGGATCTGGACTGGCACTAACTGTGCCTCCTTAGCTCCCTTCTCTGGAGCTCCAATGCGGAGCTCAGACTCAGTCCCAAAAGAAATCAGCGTGGGTACCACTGTGCCTGGGGGAGCCACACTCGGGGGACTCTCAGAAATAAATGCCCCCAACGTTGGAGCGGCTCGCTCTCCTGCGGGGCCGCTCGGTAAATGGGCACTGACAGTGTGCCAGGCAATGCCCTCACTTGACCAGCACTCTCAGGCTGGAACCCGGGGCTCTCCTCAGCACACGGGAGCCCCGGCCACGTCTCTACTGCAGGGGGGAAGACACCGGCAATGTGCCTTTACACTCCCCCACTGGACTCCCAACTGTGCCCCACTCACCGGGATTCTCATGCGCAGGTCCCAGGCACTGACAATGTGCCTCGGCGGACCTGCGCTGACCAGGACCTCTCCGCCTCTCTTTTTGGGTGAAGGTGGGCAGGCACACGTCGCAGGCACGCCCCAATCACGGGACCTCTTGTGGTCGGCTCTGGTCTTCCTGCCTTCACAGGTGCAGGAGGAGACTCCGTGGGCTGTCTGGGCAGGAGACGGGGCTCTCACAGCTCACGAGAGCCCCACGCAGACTTGCCCGCTTCTTCCATCGGCAGCCGTCAACCTCCTGCTCGCGGCTGGGGACACCCAAGCACAGCGCAGCCAGGCAGGCCAGCATGCAGGGACCCCCACGAAGCTGCAGCTGGGTCCCACGGTGGTTCCACCTGGCAGAGTGTCTCCCCCAGCCCAAGTAAGCACATATTAAGAAGAATTTCCTGGGGTCACAGTCCGTACATTTATACAACACAATCCTTTGTCTGTAGTGAAGGACATGGGGGAACCAGATACAACTGGTCAGGGGGGATTTGGAGCACTTTGTTTTCCAAGCTCCTCTTCCCCTTTGTCAGGTGGGGGCTAGGTGATCAGACGCACCACAGGGAGTGGAGCCAGCATTGTACAGGCCAGGCACTGACCTATTCAGGGACCATAGCACAAAGAAATGCCAACTTCTAAAAGTGGCATTTCTAAAATAGTTATAATAAATCTGCGCACACCACTACGTAGCATTTATTATCACTATTCCAAACATACCAAACTTGACCACGCTGCGCCTCTCATATCAGGGATTACAACTGAAACACTTAACAGGGAATCCCCAATGCATTCCTATGGGAGGGCAGCCCCATAGTAGTGAGAAACCAAAATGGCTGTTTGTCACTACCAGGACATGTCACACACTTAAGGTACATGTCCTATCTTTTACCTACAATGCACCCTGCCCGTACGGCTAGCTAGTGCCTACCTTAGGGGTGACTGACATGCAGTAAAAAGGGGGTCACGGACATGGCACACACTTTAGGTGCCATGTCACAGCGGCAGTGACATTGCGCGCACAGGCCCTGCAATAGCCGAGGCCTGAGATAAGTTTGAAAGGCTACTTTGGTGAGTGGCACAATCAGCGCTGCAAGCCCACCAGTAGCATTTAATTTACCAGCCCTGGGTATCTGAGATACCATTTTACAAGGGACTGACAGGTAAATTAAATAGGCCAAACAGGTGTAGACCAATCTTACCATAATTAACACAGAGAGCCCACACACTGTACACTGGACAGCAGTGCTAAAGTGCTCAGAGTACTAAAACCACCAACACCATGTCAGATAAAAGGCTAGGAGAAAGGCAAAAAGTATAGGGATGACCCTGCAAAAAGGGCCAAGTCCAACACTTGTAAATCAAGGGAAGCATCAAAATCTGTGAGTGTTGCATGGGAACACCCACTGCAACGCCCATGGAATGCCTCCCGAGTACAGAGTAAGGCAACACAGCGATTTGTGATGCCTTGCCATACTCCATATCTATGAGACCATTCAAAGCCATGCAGAGTGGGAGAGGTGCAGCGCCATTGGTGGCAGCTCAGCCCAGTCCAGCACCATGTGATTCTGGGCAGTAGCACGCTTAATCTTCCTGACGGACCTCAGTGCTTTGAGATCCTTAGGAGTGATTAGTTTGCACTTTACAAATACAGGGGCAGATTTACAAGAAACTGACACATCTGTTTAGATGAGTCAGTTTCCGTGTGCCTGCGTGAAAAACCCTTATGCCACCATAGATGCGCCGTATTTACAGTACGGCACACTATGGCGCAAGGATTGACAGATGCTGTTGGCAGAAAAGACATCCATTGCTGGAGTCATGTCGCAAGGGCTATGCAACTCCAGCAATGCTTGTTGTGGCCTATTCCCAATACACTGCGTCACTACTTTTGCCTACTTCAAGCAGGTGTAAGGTTTTGACGCAGTGGTGTCCCAAAAGTCACACAGTGAAATCTTGTTGATTTCACTGTGTCACTTTTACGAGGCTTTCCTGCATGGGAATGCCTACCCTGCATACATTATACCTGATGTAGGTATGTCACACAGAGCTTTACAACGTTAAGCTTCTCCCTAAATGCATCACATTGTAAATTTGCCGCATTATTTACTCTGGCGTTGCGTCACAAAAGTGATGCAATGGCAGCACAAAAGTTTCGCAAGGGGCTTGAAAATCTGCCCCACAAGGTTTAGAG
The DNA here is from genome assembly GCF_964204655.1 of Triturus cristatus. Classification (NCBI taxonomy): domain Eukaryota; kingdom Metazoa; phylum Chordata; class Amphibia; order Caudata; family Salamandridae; genus Triturus; species Triturus cristatus. Next base: position 904,587,256 of record NC_140590.1, on the reverse strand, counting down.
TGGTTTTGCGTGGCCTCATAGATATGATTCCAAGGTTTGCCCCACTGGAGTGCCACAAAAAGTGACGCTATGGTTGCGCAAGGGGGTAATAAATATGTGCTCTAGTGTCTCCACAACAGAATTGTTGAGTATGGAAATTTTGAACCAGATAATTCCAGTTCCTGAAACATTTGTAATTGGGGTTTACTTTATATCACATGTCCAGGTGAAATAACACAACTCGTAATGAAGGCCTAATGTATCCAAATCTGACAAAAACTCATTCTCAAGTTGAAATTGATTCTTTAGTTAAAACTAATTATATGAGGGAGTGTTTGGAGAAGAAGATATTGCCTGAAGGAACCGCCATGTCCCCTTATGGCACACTTTTGTTTCAATTTCACTTTGCTCTTTTCACAAAGCACAATATAAATGCACACGCCACCAACTGAGCTGACACTCTTCCTACTAACATTTTGATTTCAACATATTGTTATGCAAATGAGAGCAATCCACTTACACCAAGAGGCACCCAGACTTCCTGTATGCAATTCAGCACGTCGAAGCGTTTAAACTATCAGTGACAAATTAATTGGAAAGTTAATTAACCAAGTACAGTTTGCAATCAAAGGGACACATTTTGCTCTGTCTGAAAGCATTGCTAGAGCATAAATCCTGGGTGGCTTCCACGAAGCTCGTGAGCCAGAATAGACAAAGCAAATACACACTGTGCGGTACATGTGCTTAAAAAGGCGGACTTCAAATAGTAATTAGTGTTTAACTCGCATCGTGTATCTCTGATAATTGGAAAATGTGTGTTTTTTCGCGTGAACCAAAAATCAGGTACGCGCAATACTTTCTACCCATACTCATTTACCCCTGCTTCATAACATTATACGCTACATGAGGCATCAGCGGCAAAACTACACCCAAAAAAACGGGGGAGGGGAGTTTACAAGCAAAACACTGGAGGAAGCACTAACACTACAAACAATGGGATGGAGCTATCCTAGAGCCAATACAAGAAAACAGTGATACATTGTGCATTGTGCATTTTAAATGTATTGGTCAAACCTGATAGGATTAAAACAAACATGGGTTAGTGGATTTGACAATGTTTATATGCTATTGACAGATGAGTTGGCAAGTTAAAAGCAGCTTTTACAGATTTCAATGCAAAGCACATTAAAGTCAGTGTTTTCAAAGTTGTTTCAAGACAACAGCCCTTCTTGCAAGTGATCCAAAAATTCCACCCGTGAAATGACAATGAGCTCCTGATATAATTTCAATTCCATCTTCAGAAAGGCGCTGCTGACTGACTGTTGACGAAAGATATGGTTTCAGTCTGCTCACCGGGATGTTGCATCATCTCTGCTTGTTTTAAGTTGCAAACATGTACAGGTCTCAGAATAGTGAGCCTAGTGGTTTGATACACCAGATTTTTATTATGACTGACTGGCAAGTCATGGGGTTAATTAACAGCCACGCTGATGGTCAACCCACCATATTGAGGGTAGGGTACCGCCACTCATATTCCCTGCACGAGGAGCAGTAGCTACAGACAGAAACAAGCATTGGCATAGCCAATAGGTCTCGCCTTTGGGACCTTATAAGTGTTTAGTTATCCAGCACAATATCCTTGGTGCAACAACATCAACTGTTGCATAGCTAAACACTTTTAAGGTCCCAAAGGCGAGACCTATTGGCTATGCCATTGCTTGTTTTAAGTAGCTGTGGGGAGAACCGAGCGCAGCGCAAGCAGCCCCGCCCCCAGTCAAGCACTAGAGCGGGAAAATCAAGGTGGCGCAGGAGGGCTACACTGCCGCCATTAGCAAATAATACATAACAATGCTAAACAGTTGCAAGAGAAAAAAACACAATTTCACAGTCCGGATGTGAAATAAACTGCTGAGCAGACAGCTAAAAATTAAGGCTAATAAACACACCCCGAGCCCTGCTGCAGTTTTCGTGAATTGCTCCCTGGCGATCATTGGGAGGGATGCAGAATTTCTAGAGGGCTTACAGTTAGTTACTGGATAATCTGGTAGAGGATTTAGGGTGCCTGGCTTGGTTACAGGTAATCACTTAGAATTACTAAGGGGAAGTGGATAGCTTCCCAGTAATCACTTGGAAGGATGGAAGTTGGCTGCTTTCTTCCTGTAAATCACTGGGGAAAATGTACGATGCCTGGTTTGCTTATCAGGTATAAATCAGGATGGTCACAGAGTGTCTGGCTATCTTACTGGTAATCACTGGAAAGGGTGGAGGGTAATTGCTTGCTTGCCGGAAATCAGTGGTACAGATGCAGGGTGTCTAGTCTGCTTCCCAATAGTCACTGGGGAAAGACACAAAATCCCAGTCTTGTTTCTCGTGATCACTGGGAAGAGACACAGGGGGTCTAGCTTGCCAGTAAAATACCTGGAATGGTTACCAGTCATCAGTGGGAAGGACAATGTGTGCCTGGATTGCTTGCCGGTAATTAGTGGAAAGGATGCAGGGTAATTAGGTTGCTTAACAGTAATCACAAGTAAGGAAGCAGGGCACCAGATTTCTTATGGGAAATTTCTGGGGCAGATGCCTGGATTGCTTACTAGTTATCACTGGGAAGGAACCAGTTTGCTTGCCATGCTAACTGCTATTCACTGGGAAGGACGCAGTTTGCCTGGCGTGCTTACTGTGAAAGACAGAGTTTTTTTGGTATGTTTACCAGTAATCACTGGGAAGGACGCAGTTTGGTGGTATGCTTACCGGTAATCACCAGGGAGGACCCAGGGTGCTTGGCACATTTACTGGTAATCACCGGGGATGGCGCAGGATGCCTGGCATGCTTACCGGTAATCAATGGGAAGGACGCAGTTTGGTGGTATGCTTACTGGTAATCACCAGGGAGGACCCAGGGTGCTTGGCACATTTACTGGTAATCACCGGGGATGGCGCAGGATGCCTGGCATGCTTACCGGTAATCAATGGGAAGGATGCAGTTTGCGTGGCATGCTAACTGGTAATCACCGGGGAGGTCGCAGGGTGCTTCGCACATTTACTGGCAATCTCTGGGGAGGTCGCAGGGTGCTTCGCACGTTTACTGGTATTCTCTGGGGAGGATGCAGGGTGCCTGGCATGCTTAGTGGTAATCACCGGGGAGGACGCAGGGTGCTTGGCATGCTTACCGGTAATCAATGGGAAGGATGCAGTTTGCCTGGCATACTAACTGGTAGTCACTGGGGAGGATGCAGAGTACTTGGCATGTTTATCAGTACTGGAAGGTGTAAAGGAAAAGCAGACACTCGAGATAGCACATTTAATGTGAAATAGCCAGTGACTTTCGAAAATAAACTGAGCTCAAATCATAATTTGAACAAATCAGAGTTTCGCCACCCGGTCAGCTGGAGAATGTAATGCTAAAATCCATATGTTTCAGCACTACATTTATACATCTTCTCTCAATGCAAATGAATGGAGGATGCATGCTATAGTTAGACCCTGATGAAAAGGCGCCGGGCTTTTCTGTGGGAAGAAACCAAGACGACCCTAGTGGTGCTGTTCCTGTGTGCCGGGGTAAAATGGCTGACGTCACTAGTTTGTGCAGTTCTCACCTTGTTCCAATGAGGCCCTTCTCATAATAGAACAGCGAGACTTAAACGTTGAATGTACAACACGGAAGAACAAAATGGCAGTGAATTTCAAATATGTGCAAATGTGCAGCGATGTTAAGCCTTCATTGTGTTTTTAGCAAGGATAAAAACGAAATGGCTTTTGTTCACACAAACGGAGTGATTTATGAAATGTTCCATCCTCTCTAGGAAGGGAGTGCTTTGCTTACTAGAAATCACAAGGAGGACGCAGGGTACCGGGCTAGCTTGCATCCTACAGACCACTGTCTGATCTAATCCTCTCATCATGATGTAGCATCATTTACCTCACAGATCGAAACAAGCATTGACAAAGGTAATACCTCTTATTTGTTTAATACACTGAAGGCCAAAAAAAATGGATCTGGCTCAGTGTTAGGGGGAGTCTTTGATTCGAGGTGGGCAACTTCTAATATTGCTCCCGTCTGACGTAGAAATAAAATATTATGACGAAACAACCTCTCTTAGGCTATAAAACTATGGAAGAGGGGGCAATCACCTCTTTGTAAAATAGACTGTATTAGGAGAGTTAAGTTACACTATTCAAGAGCTGGTAAAAGAAAGGAGTAAGAAGATGACGTTTGTGGTATATGAGATATAAACAGCAATGTTATAAGATATGATGTCATTACATTGTTGGTATTGTACGAGAAAATAACAACAAAAAGATTTAAACAAAAATAGACATAAACAGCAAAATATTGCCCAGAAAATACTTTTGATCGTGTGCCGGTATATTCAGTGTATCTGTAAGAAAGGCTGCGTGTGTCACTTTTGTTACAGGTTATATTGTGTCAAACTTGGCCCACAGATACGAGAAACAAGCACTGGCAAAGCCTATACATCTGGTCTATTTCAGGTGAATGTGTGGAAAGTTCTGTTATCTTGTATTTAATATATATAAAGGGAAAGTGTGAACCACGAGCTTATGTTTTTGAATGCATGCGTTGCGTGCCAACTAGAAACATTGCTTAGTCTGTATTGAAGTCTTGTGCAGGTTGGCCAGGGCCATCAAGATGATGTGATTTTGCTGACTGGTTTTCTGCAAAATTATAGATTTGACGCAGCTGGCACATAACCCATCATCTGCTACATAGTCTGGAGATTTCAGCAATAAAACATTTTGTTTCTTTCTCAAACAGATCAAAAGTCACTAAAATCGTGGCAACACTTTTGTCGCTCGATGGCAGCCCTCGCAGAGGGTGGCTGGTCACCTTTCTGTTGCTTATTTCTGTATTGGATGTCAAAGTGCTACTAATAGTATGACTCCTTTGCCCAGAAAGTGTTTACATTTGTAACAAGCATTGGCCGCGCGGCCGTAAAAGTAACAGCCGCGCTGCCGTGAAAGCGAAAGTAATCGCGATCACAGCGAAAGTGATCGCGATCGTGAGGACGGGACGCGCTGTGTGTCAAGCACGCAAGTGGTGCGCGTGCAGCAGTTATTGGCGGCTGCGCGCGTGCACGCTCGCATGAACGCAAGCGCTAGGCCAGCGAGGTCTAGTAGGTAGCACTTTGGAAACCTGTTTACTAAATGTCGAGCAACAGCGCATGCGCTGTTCTAGGCTCGACCTAAAAATGTAGAAAGGCCCTCACACACAGGGAGAAGGTTCCTTGTGTGCCAATCCACCTGTGTTTTGTACTGAGAAAACAAACTCCTTCTTTGAGAGTTTATTTTCTCAACGGAAAGAAGTTTGCTAAAGGGCTGCTTTAAAAAATAGTGCCCACCAGAACGTGTGAAAGGGTCAGTGTTAAAAGTGTTCAGAGGTTTGGTATAAAGTCAGCATGGGGGAGGGCATGTGGAGTGTGAAGGACAGTGGGGTAGAACACTGGCCATCCAGGGGCGTACGTAATGGTCCCTCATGCCTTGTCTAAGGTTTGAGTTTAAGGAAGGGGTCCACACCACCATACAGCCTTTTCCCCCAGTGATTTTACTTGCTGAATTTAAAGTGCAGTAACATTAGATGTGGTGTTCCTGCAGAGACTGCAGGAACACTGGGCCTCTTTTCATTGTGCAGAATAGAACTGCACATTGGAATTCCACTCTGCACAGTTCCTAGTTGGGGCCCTTGCTCTTTATGGGCACCGTGCAAGTTGGCTGACACCATAAGGTATGAGACCCTTGAAAAAACAAACAACGCTTCCCCCACTTGTAAATGTCTTTGGATGACCTCAGTAGTGAAAGTGGGTGGGATCTTTTAGGAACAGCATTCTCAATCTTTTTTTTCATAATTTGACAATAATAGTCCCCATGCCTTGTGTTAAAACCAACTGCCTCAGAACAAATAATGGCAACCGTCAAGTGCCTCAAACTGGAAGGGGAAGGCAGGGACTATCTTGTTCTGCGAAACCAATGGAGACAAGTAAGAAAGGAGAAACAAGCCTTCTTGGCAGGTGTCATGCTGCCTGAAAGAAATATATGTGTGTGCAGTAGAATAATAGGTAAATATAAAGGCTGATTGGGAGACAGTATATGGCTTTAATTTATGGTGTCATTGAAGGATTCTTAGTGACGGATTTATTCTTTTTGAGAGAAAATGTGTGTTTCAGCTGAGTTCTGTAGGGTGCTCTTCTTATGGAAACGTATTAAATTGTGTATTAATAAATAATATATAATATTAATGCACTTGTTTTATGTTTAACACTTAAGGACTGATTTACTAACTTTTCCCTCAATGCAGAATAGTTGCGCAAAAGAGAGAGCAGAATGATGGGGCATATTATCAAGCACAGCGTTAAAATTATCGCTGCTTTAGCGGCAGAAAACAGATAATGGATTGATATGCCGCAGAGAATTCCCATAGAAGCCCATGTTGACACTAGAACATGGGCTTGTATGAGAATTCTCAAGGGCATATTATCAAGCCCATCATCGCTGCTTTAGCGGCAGTTTCCTGCCACTAAAGCGGCGATAATTTTAACGCCGTGTCTTGATAATATGCCCCCATGTCTCTATTCCTCAGTGCACCAACCAGAATTCCGTTTAGTGACTTGTCAAACACACACAGACATCTGTAGTGATACCATTAATCAACTGAGCTTTCATAACATAAATTTGCATTTCCCATAGATTACTTTAACAAAGTGCACATACTTTTTTATGCACTTCAACCTGCAAAGAAACTGCAAAATACTTTGTATGAGGCTGTCACTGAGTTTTCATCTGCAGTGCAGTGCAGCACACATCAGCTTAAGAACTGTGGCCCAGATATACAAAATTTACACACAGTGTAGCACAGTACCCAAAAGGATGTGCTGCATTGCGGGAGAGTTAGAAAGAAGGAGTGCGCTATATCTACAGAGATATGGCAGTCTCCTCCCCTCTCCCTATCACTAGCGCACATTAGGTTGCAGAGCACCACGCGCATACCTTTAATTCATAGTAATAGGGTGTGTGCGTGAGTCTAACATAGGTTTTGTGCTGAAAGGGCACTCTTCCAGTAGAGAATGCTATGCATAGATTACCTTTAAAATGTTTACCACGTTGGATGTGTGCTGTACAGTACAGCACAAGTGCAAAGTGGGAAGCGTTAGGAGAAGTAAAGCATTTCTCCTTGTTAACGCCTGCTGCAAAGTGGCTTTGGGGCATATCAACAACAACCGGCGATAATTATCTCTAAGCGCACTTAGCGCTAGGATAATTATCGCCGGCTAGCGTGAATTTTTATCGCTGAGATAGCGTGCTATTAGCAACGCTTATCTCAATAGCGATAAAAATCCTCACGCTAACAGGCTAACGTGAGATTATCGCTGGAAACCCAGCGATAATCTCACGTTACCTTGTTGATAGGGACAGGCAAACTTAGCCATGATATCCTCCTTCCATAGGATATCATGGCTAAGTCAGAAAAACACCAGACGTAAAAAAGCAGCGTTAACCGCGGTTAGCGCTGCTTTTTTTGTCTCTAACAGGGTTAGCGACATTCTTGATAATAGGAGAAATGTCGCTTAGCGACATTTCTCCTATTATTTTACTCTGGAACGCCCCCTTTGCATCTCATTAGAGATGCAAGGGGAAGCGTAGAGTAAAAGGGTGCTAACATGCAAATTTTCATGTTAGCACCCTGTTGTTGATAGGGCGCTAGTTTTATCTCTCCTTTTTTTGGCTTTTAAAGCCAAAAAAGCAGAGATAAAGCCCTTGTTGATATGCCCCTTTATCTTTTGGAGCAAAAGCCTGTGTACTAAAGTTAGTAGTTTTGCATCAAGTAGCATGGGTGGTTGCATAGGAATGCTCATATACCACCCATATAATACCCCCTTGATGCTAAGTAATACAAATTTGTACATTGCACTGATATGCGTTATTTTTAGGCAACTTTTCTCTGCAAAACAATTTTTGCACTGGAAAGTTAATAACAAAAGAAAATGGCGATGGCTTGCGCCACTTTTTGGGTTGCAAACACAGTGCAAAACGTTTGTAAATGTGGGCCCCGTGTGTCCTGGAAGCTGCAGCAGCCAAGGCTAAGACCCATGAATGGGGTAAAATAAGCAGTTTTAGACCAATGGACATTGGCACCCCTGGGTGACATCATACGTTGCTACAGCAACAACACAGTGATGTGCTCAAGAGAGCGATTTCAAAGCGTCACATACATTACTCCTAATGTAATCTGCAAGTTTTTACTCTCTTTGAGTGATGCTAATCAGTGACGTGAATACTGCGAAGGATAGCATTAATTACTTTAGATTTTCAGAAAATATAAAAGTGTATACTGTATAGCAGCACAATGCTGCACTTTTTCACCACTGCAGTGGCTTAATAGTGTACTTTCAACACTGAGCTCTAAGCGAGTAGTAACATCGAGATAAAGGTTGTTGACTGGTTCAGGATGTGCTGAAATGGCGAATGAATATTAAAGCAGACATCCTGAGTCCATTGAGAAAGAGAATCATGTATTATTCATTGTTTACACTAGTGCATACTTAGAGCTGAGTCCCATGAGTTTACATTTATAGAGATGATTTTATCAATAATGACTTAAAGCAAATATTTTAATCTATTTGTGGGTTGGATATTGTCGTTCAGCCACATTGGTACTTTTGTGGGTTTTTTTAGACGCAAGTTCAATCTCGTCTGAGAAAAACCGAACCTCACAAGTTGACTTTCACTTTTATACATGTCGTTTTCCCACTTGTTACTCGATGTTATATGTGTAACATTGTAATTCTACGTTGATGGACATATTCTGACAAGAAACCTGGCCACTGACCCATCACTGTGTCAGTGGATGACGCCCGCTCAGAAATATCTAAAACACCGGACACAAAGATTCACAGTTTTCACTTTATTAGCATCAACAAGAACCTCTCCCCACAACTGGACTCCAATTATAGGCCACCTTAGGTCATGGGCCATACCACTGCATGCTGGCCCATAGACAGGGATAATCCCAAACTCTCCCACAGCCCAAACCTACTAGAATCCATACTTTACAATCCTCCTAAAAATACCCCCCCCCCAAAAAAAAAACTGACACCCTTTCAAACTAGTTCCAGACCTCAGGACTGGCTGTACTTTACAGATTCATTAGACCATAAAGTCTTGTTACTTGATGGATACCTTTGGATAGGCCCGAAGATGATATTGAGGAAGCTGTCTGCCATTAAATAGTCACTTGGCCTGGGCATGAAATTTCGCTCAGGGAGTTTGCGGAATGTTTCCCACTCCGCACTCCGCATAGTGCGCAGAGTTCTGAAAAACGAGCTGAGTTTTTTCCTTGCTTGCGCTTGCCAATGTTAAGTTGGTAAGCACAAGTGAGGAAAATCGTACTCTAGACAACCTCTCAGCGAAATATCCTAACTATTGTGGTTGCGGATGGGCACAAAAGCTCACATAGGGAAACATTCTGTTTGCGTTCAGGAAGCTGCCGCTTGAGTAGAGCATATGCTCCAGCAGTAGAAAGAAGCTGCGCCCTATTGCCATGCACATGGTGCCATTTGCACTGATTTTCCAGTGTGGGGCAAACATCCGACACTGAAAATCAGCGCAAACTGCTCCACCTAATGCACTCTGCCGCTTGTGGAACTCCACATAGCGTGGCAGAGTTTTTTGGTCACTTTCGCAAGCTCTACCCAGGCGTAATACTGACAACAGCTGATCAATCTCACTTTCAAGTCTTCTTTCAGCCAGTGCCGGTATCTGCTCACCTAAAACAACCACCTTAGATAGGGCCATCACATCGATGGCTACCAGGAGTCGGGAACCCAAGCTGCACTACCAGGCCCAGGTTCTCTGCTGATGCTGTAGAGCTCTCAGACACATATGGAGAAGGGTTATCCTACAAACTTCTTAAATATAGAAACATTCTGGGTAACTCTCTCACGGCCTCGACAGGCCTTGACCATGGTGGCATGGACCTAGACAAATTTCCAAGGCTCTGGCCTTAAAAGAAGTCCAAACTTACTCCCTGCTTTGTGATACCAGACCTTTACCCAGTCTCCAACTCTCAGGTAGACAGTTTTGGCTCACCAGTCTCGGCTCATTGCATCATTTTGCTGCTTCCGCTGGTAAGGCACAGATTCCTCATCCATGGGCTCTGGAGACCACATAGGATGATAGAAGGCTATGGGGCATATTTTCAATATTTTGGCATAGGACAGCGCCACAAGCCTTCTAGCTGTGCTGCCCTATGGCATAAGAAAAGGGCAGGAATGTGCTGTATCTACAAGACATGGAACATACCTGTCATCTCAGCCAGTGCCGGCACACAAAATGCAGCCGAGCACTCACGAAGGCACCCTTGCACCATGGTGCAAGGGTGTCTCTGTTGTTGGCGATATTGTTTTTGTGGACAAAGGGACACCTTCATGCACAAAAACAATCAAAGGAGGTACTTTTCTTGTTCTATGTGTGCTGCAGAATGCAGCACACCGGGAAAGAGAAAGTAATGAGGAGAAATGTAAACATTACTCCTCGTTATGCGTGCTTTGGATAGGCATTAATTTTGGCGCTGCCCCAGATTTAGGCTATGTCAAAAACCATGGGTGTTGCTTGGGAATTCTCATAGCAAAACCCATGGAACCCCCTTCCATGCAGAGTAAGGCATTGCCTTACTCCACATATGCAAGGCCATGAAAAGCCACGCAGGGTGGCTTTGCATGGACTTGTAAATATGAACCACCACACTGCACCTCTGGAGAATCACAAAAGTCACGCTCCGGCGGCGTAAAAGTGATGTAGGGGCATTGTAGACATGCCCCATGTCTTCTACTGGTACCCCCATGCACAAATGACTTGGAGTCTGTCCAGTGGAAGCATATAGAGGCTACAGATACTCCCTCAGGAAAGAGTGCAATGCCGATTCCAGACGATAATGTTAAGTACGAGCAATTCGAATTACCTTTGAAATAGTCCTCAGGAAATTTTCAATTTCCCATTTGCTTGGGGCCAGTGGATTGTGACCCTCAAATGTCTGACTACTAGGAAGCACAGGTTCTCTGCGGTTTCATGACCCTGAAATGGTGAATCATTGTCGAGACACAGCTCTTGCACTAGGCCATGAATTGCTAGGATCTTTTCCAGCTCAGATTTCTCTTTGTTGGCGGCGCTGCTAGCTACCAGTTCAAATTTAGGATGCTTTGAGAAATCATCTATGACTACTAGCATATATCACCAATCTGAAAGACTTCTACAATATGTATTGGCCCTCATCCATTGTCATTGGGGTCTGTCGTGCGTGACCACAGAAGCAGATGGATTGGCTGCTTCCACCGATTGGCAGATCATACTTTCTACCTCTTCATCTAGCAGAGGAAACCACACCTTGTTGTGCAAAAGACATTTGCTTCACCTCATCCCCTGGGGATTGCATTGGGCCAGTTGGATGACTTGAATTCTTAAACTCTGTAGAATGGCCAACCAGTGCCTAACTGGAAACACTCATCTTGTGCAGGGGCACTTATGGTGTCCTCCAGAGTTACTAGAAGAGGTCTGTACCTTTCAATGACTATCCTTACATTTTTCTAAGTCTAATGTTCCTCACTAAATCCCTGAGAGTTGTGGCTCGAGATGGCAGAAACAGATAATTGGTTAGAGTTTGAGCTATCAGTTTGCACACTATGTCAAAGGTGTATTCTTTCAGCTGTAATGTTCATTTGACAATGTGAGGGGGGGTTTGAGGCTGACCATTTAAACAGTTGAATCAAAGGTTTGTTATGAGCGGGCACTATGAAAGGATGGCCATACATATCGAGATGAAAATGTCGGCATCCCCAGTCCACATGAATAGCCTACCTTTCAATCTACAAATAGTCCTGCACCATCAGGATGAAGGCCCTGCTTGCATATGCTACCAGAACTCTCTACCCCCACTTTTGTAGCTGAGACAGTACTGCACCTAACCCAGCTGGTAAACTCACACTTGGCCCTGAGAAGAGTTAGACCACTGCCTTGGGGTCTCTGCAGAACATATCTCAACCTTGTATAATGTACCACCAGCATGAATGCATGTATCAACACTGACAGACCTTCTGTGAGTATGTTCTGAAAAACCTCGCCTGGACTGACTACCCTAAAGTTCAACCACTTATAGGGGCATAGTCTCACAACTGTTGAAAAAGTAGTGATGTTTCTCTTTTCAGGGATCAAAAAACCTTGTGTGTAGCCAGAAACCATAAGTCTTTCTACATTCTGGGAGAGATGGAATGCCACATGCTGATGTTTAGATGCTATTAGTTGGATTCTGGGGTCATTTGAAGTCAAACTTGTTTCACTTGAAGACATCTGATACCCCAGAACAGACTATGGAACTTCTCAAGGAGCCTTTCAAGTTCTGTGGTGTGGATCTGAAAGGCAAAAGGAACAGTTTTGTAGTTATTTGCCCATCTGGCAGCTCATCAGCATCCATTGGTCACCTTGCATCATGCATATTTTTGCCTGGGTTGTCAGGTCAGAGTATTGGATGTTTTTTTTGGACAATCCTGCAGAGAGTGCTGCAGAGGGTTTGGGTGTCCATAGACACATATTTTCACCTTGGCGGGCTGCAAGCGTGTCTGTTTCACCAAAATATCAAACAGCTGTTGAGTCATCACGTTAATCAAGCCCCCAGTATGAAAAATCTCCATTACTGTGTTTCTTTTCGATTAAAACTTGGCACTTTGGAGCTGACCAAGACTTGGGCAGGTCTGCTCCAAAATGTTCATGTCTTGCCTCTAGTTAGCCCTGAGCCCAAGGAGAAAGTTTAGTCTGGAGGCGGCCGACCCCGACAAACCACTGCCCCAAGAGAAGTTGGAATGTTAATTAGAAGACCCCGAGCGCCAGACGCCGGAGAGTTGAAGGCATGTTGTGCCACTGACCTTTAAACCACTAGCTTATAAGGAGGGCTGCTTTTATTTCAGGTCAAATACTTATTTTTTACAAGCTGCCGAGCTGTCAATACCATTAAATTTGGTATCAAGGTGGAACATTTTTCAAGGCCACACACAGACTCTATATATAGTCCTGAAGAAGACCCCCCTCAGACGATCACACAATCGTGTTAATGTCCAGGGGTCGAAACGTTGACACATAATTATCAAGTGTTAATGTTCACCCAGAACAATCAGGAATAACTAGACCATTGCTAGTTGTGTTGAAACATATTTTCACTTACCTCACACTGTGTTTAAATGTGTCTTGAATATATGTTCAATTGTGATGTATATATTGTGCTGTGATTTGCAAATTCTTTGTTTTCACTTCATGTCACCAATTTGTTGATAAGTGTAATTGTATATCATATATTTGTGTGTGCATACATATGCTTTGGTCTCATTTATGAGTGCACAACTTTCACCTAATTTGTTATAAAAACAAATTGGACATATTTCATCAAATGATAGTCTCATCTTAGTAGAGTGATCAAGTATACAAATAATTTAGATGATCTCACAGACTCCATATGTGGCACACAAGCTTTGGACTACTTTTTTAATCTGCCTAAAGTGGGGATATCTGGATAGGACTTTCCCCGCTCTTGCTGGATTTGTTCATGTAGCTGAGGCACACCCTTGAAATATTTGCACCCTTACCTCTTCATTTTCACCTCTGAAGGTGCAGGTATTCACTAGTCATTTCAGTTGGGTGCAGCATGCATCAATGGATTCATCCGGTTCTTGCCTGGCTTGCCACAGGAAAAAACTATCATAATCAGGATTAGCCATAGACTCCAAATGAGTGTTGAGCACCTCTATAAATGTATTATATGTGTAATGAGGGTCAGCCCCAGGTAGAGTCTGTGATAGTTTGCAGACATTGGCCCCTTCTTGGTGGAGGAGCAGTGGGCGCTTTCAATGATTGTCCACAACAGTCTCTGAGAAGTGTAAATTGAGGTGTTCCACCCACAACTTGAATGTTGGGGCCTCTGCCGATGACGGGCCTGAAATTACATGTTTGCCATACATTTGGCATGTGATTATTCCTTCCATTGTGGACCGTCTATCTGTTTAAGTTTTTACAAGGCTTCTGAAGTCCTTCTGCTTGATTTTGACAGTGGTCCAACAGTTGTAGGCCTGATGCCTTTGGAATCACATCTTTTTTGTTCCCCTTACTCTTTGTATCTATTCTATTTATATCCCAACAGTCATGTGTGGAACTTCATTCCCCTACTGGTCCTTCCAGCCACTTTTGCACTTTTGTGCACCTGTGGCTTGTGTACCTGTAGGACCTAAAGGAGGGAGTCTCCCACTGTCTCAAGCAGCTTCACGTGGCATTTCAAACACCCTCTGCTGGGCACAGTCTGACAACGCTTTGTGGTGGGCTCAATCGCCACTCTTCTTAATGTGTGCTGCCTGAGGTGGCAGCCTGCATTAGCACCATTTCGGGCACTGCCATGAGACCCTGACTGGGCCACATAGCTCCACCTCCCCAGGCGCCACCTCTGGTTGGCATGGTTATGAGCAGTGTTGTCGTAAATTATATGGGATCTGGGATAGACATGTGCTGCTTCAGGGTGCAGAAGTCTGTCCCTCATTCCCCATCACCACAAATGTTATATTGAAGGCTGGCACACTCTTGGCAGCATATTAAACCTTGGATAGCTTCACTAAAACTTTAATAATGGAAAATATGTATCTTAACACAAAAAATGATTCACATGATGTATCAAAAATCTACAAAAAGAAAATCATATAGGGGATTCATTCTTAGGTTTTCAGTACTTCATAACTTCAGGGAAGGTCATAGCATTGTAGCAAGAAGAAATAAGTAAGGTTAATTATTTGAAAATTCAGCTCCGGAGGCTTCAGTGGAATGGCAAAGAGGGTGGACTCCTAAGAGCTCCCTGCAGAAGTTCCCCATCCCAACAACCTCCAGCGCCGGTGTGGCCCCTATCCCTCATGGCTGTGAAGCCACAGGAAGCCTTGTGAGCAGTGTGGGTACACTTGTGAGGACGATGGCCGCAATGGGAGCTGAAAGGCAGTTTCCTGTGGCTGGGCATGACTGCTGCCTCTGGCCTGCTGCGTTGCACAGTATCATCATTTTGGTGATCACTGACTGCAGGACTGCCCTGACAAACTGGCTGTGGCTCCCTCCCAATGTATTTCTGTCTGACTTCTCCAGGGCATGGCCCTGTGGAGCCTGAGGGGGCTCCATCTGCTCACCGCTTAATTGAAGGAAACTTTGGGGGTCAGTGAGACTTGACCCTATGGGAGTTGGCCTTATCCAGCAAGTTGGACATAGTTGGCTGTCTCTCCTGCGCCTGGTTGCAGACTGATGGAATTGGCCTCTGACTTAAGGTGGTCCATCTTTGGGGTACAGTGTGTGCTGCTGGGCCCTGACGTACAGAAGGGGCCCCCCACCTTGCAGATTTGTACATTGTATACCGAGAGGGTCCTACAGGGGAACTTCCAAACAGGGCACATGGCACCCGTTAGACTTTTGAACTGCCTGGGGAGACACACGGTCAAAAGTAGACCATGTTAGAGGAGTGCACACACCCATTCACCCATTCTGGATGCTCCCTCCCATCTGTGGCCACACACTTGGCATGCATGCTGCTCTGGCAGCCCAGTGGGTAAAGAAGGACTCCACTTTGAAAGACATGCTCACAAAGGTGGCGTCGAAGAAGACCAATCCTAGTGCTGAGGAACCCGGCGTTGCAGCCCTGCACCACCAAAGATAGGAACCAGCACAGAAGATCTCATGGCCCCTTCACCCAGCCATTCATGGACGCCCTCTTTGCAAAACTCCACGAGGACATAGCGTGCTCCGGGACAATGTGTCACCATACCTCAAGGGGATCAGAAATGATGTGATCGAACTTGACAACTGTGTGGTGGAGCTGAAGACTGATGGGGATGCTTGGGAGGAGGAACTGGAGAACCATAGATGGGAGCTTGTGGAACTTTGAGAGCTGAATCTGGACCTGCAGCTCCACGTGGAGGACTGGGAAAATAGGTCATGAAGAATGAACATTTGGATTAGAGTGGTTCCTCTACAAGCTGATTGGGTTGCCTGGAGGCCTATATCATTCACCTATTTTTCCATGTACACTCAGAATTGGCAAACAAACAGGTAGTGCTGAACCGCACACAAAGAGTTGCAGCCCTACTGAATGACCGGGACAATCCACGGAATATCCTAACTTATGTCTAGTTTCTACAATCTGAAAAAAGCCATAATGGCAACGGTAAGTAACCAAAGCCCTGTGATGTTCAATGGCATGAAGATATGGCTTTATCAAAAATTGTCTCCTGCCACTTTATAGTGTCACTGCCTCTTTCATCCCATCTCTGCCTACCTAGGAGACCACAAAGTACAAGCGGGGGCACATCTTCAATCAGTAATTGTTTGGGAAAAATGAAACTCACATGGTCTGCACGGTGGAGGAGAATAAAGAGGTCCGTGAGCTGCCAGTGGACTTGGGTGCCCCACCCCAAGAATCATGGGTGGCCCCTGTTAAGTCATCTCTCTCGAAACCCAGACAAGCCACCTCCAAGCCCACACACGAAGAATGCCAGCTGAATGCAGCGTATTGCTTTAGAAGCTCAGTGACCACGACGCCAACCAAGAGCCTAGATCAGCTTGACCCCGGATTGTTGGCAATTAGTTTTTTTCTCTTGTATGCAGCCCCCCTGAAGCTGGAATTTGATCTGCCCCATTTGAATTCAGGGTGACTGGCCATCACTGTAACATTCACTATCTACAAACCACCTCAGGCTGGGGAAGGACCCAACTTGCCTAGCTCACCTTTAAAGCTTCAACGTAGTTCCGACCGTAACTCAGAATTCTAGATAATGGGAACTCCCATGGAGGGAGTGGTGAGTTGTTTTGTTGCTTCACCCCAGTTTGTCATTCTCACCGACCTGGAAGGTCATTATGCAGCCACCCTCGCTTCCTGGGAGAGACTCCATAGCTGTCCTAACATCCATGAGACATTTGTACCTGGGGCAGATTTATCTCACCACACCGTCTTTGTTTGCAGATTGTCAAGATCCTAAGCTAAAATGTCTAGGGCCTCAAAGTCCCCTCTGAGTGACTGGCCCTCCTTGCCTTTCTTAAAGACTCTCATGGTGACATCACCTTACTGCAAGAGATATACTTCCTCGAAATGGACTGGGGAAGGTGCCGCTCCCACTGGTTTGAGAGACACTACTTCTCTTTCAGCCTCAGTAAGGCAGCTGGGGTTGCTATTCTCAATCACTTCCTGATCTAGTAGTACAAACCCAAGTGGAGTTCCCTGAGAGGTTCCTCTCTATCAGCCTCACTGTAAGAGCTGCAACACTGTACAACCCGAATGACCACAAGGAACAGTTTGTGCAGATGGCCTTAGGACTGGTGACAGCTACTCCCGATCCATATGTCGTAGTGGGGGTTGACTTTGTAAGAATTTGGCCTGGTATATGCTGACGACTAATTAAAGTGAGCACCTTGTACCAGTCCAAACAACCCAATTGATGATTAGGTTAAAGACAACCTTTATAGAAAGCTATCCTAGTCTCAAATGAATGTAAAGCAGCTTGTTTTACCAGATCAAAACCTCCTGATTGACCGAATTAAAGGAGAACCACACAATAAATATATAAAATATATGTGTTTATTACTAAACACTCTCTACTAACCTCTTTATGAGATGAGAGCACAAAGCACACAATATTAAATCATTAGAACAACAGTAAATAGCACAATACACATTGGGCTCCAGGGGGAGACCGAACCATATACTAAGAAAGTGGTATAACAACCACGACTTAACTAGACACAGTGCCTAGAGCACGTAGAATCACTGGGACTCCAAGGAACCACCCAAAGTAGTGACACAGGGGACCCATGGAGGACGGGTGCAGTGTGTGAACACAGGCGCAAGCTCCGTACAATCCTATGGGAAAGTTGCAGTTGGAATTTTAGAGTTTAAGGACACCTTGGAGAGGACTTTAAGCAAACCCCTTTGAATATAGAAGGTTCTAAGGCCAGCACCCTTGAGAGTACTGAGATACCTGTGTTACCAATCCCAGACGAGCTGGGTGCATAGGGTTCAAGTGGTGTCGGAAACCTTCGTCGTTTTCAATGCCATGATGCTAAGAAGTGCTGCTGCCGGGAAGATGAAAAGTTTCCGGTGGAATCCAAGCCTGGATCCAAGGTGAGAAGAACCTGAAAGCAGAGGGGACAGAGTCTGAGTCACTTCAGGGTGACCAGGGGCTCTATAGACGAGTGCCCACCGATGTCGGGTGCTTCAGGTGAGAAGATAGGATGCTTGACTCTGCAGCCACGGGGACCAGGAGACATCGATGATGACCAAAGTCCAGAGGTGAACTGTCCCACGAAGGATGTTGTGTGCTGGGAGGGGGGGGGGTCAGTGTCCAGATCGAACACCAACAAGCCTTGGCAACTGGAAGCCACGCGGGCAGAGGAAACAAGCTACGGTGAGGACCAGCAAGGTCCTGGGAACCCTCCAAGCAATGGAGAGTCAGGGCACGTCTGGAGAAACCAGGAAAGCTCAAGGAAAGTCAAAGTTACCTTCACAGGGACCCACAGGCCAATGGACCGGGGATCGTGAAGGGACCTCGAGCTGAATCACAAAATATCAGCCCACAGAACACTTGTGGAGTACAGGCCGGAACTCTTTTGTGGAAATACTGCTCGGGGTCAGGACTACACATAGCCCAAAGCACAGCCTCAAGGATTGCCAAAAAGCACATGCTGCTGCAAAAGTACACAGTGGACAGGGGTTCAGGTTGCACGGTCCCCACGAGGGATACGGGTCTCAGGATTGCTGAGAGAACTGATCGACCTCAGGGACACTTGGGAACCCACCTCCTGTGTTGTAGAAATCTTCGGAGTCCTCAGGAGCTCGGGAGATGAAAACCGGTCAGATGTGTTAAAGGTGCCTGCCTTGCAGGGGAGTAACTCCTTTACTCCAAGGGAGATTCTTCAGTCATCCAGCGTAGTGTAGATCGTCAAACTACTTGGTTTCTGTAGCAGAGTTTAGTCCAGGTAAAATCTAAAGTCCTGTAGTCAGGGGTTCCATTCTTTATACCCAAGGAAGGGGTGGGACAAACTCTGGGGACCCACCTATAGGAGGGTCAGGACAGAGGGGTGGCTACACCCATGTCCTTTGTCCAGCTCTGCGCCAGAGCAGGAGCAAATGGATCCTGCAACCGGTTTGAACTGGACTAATCACAGGGACATCAAATGTGCCCCCAGTGCAGACTTTCAAACACTCTCAGAGTGCACCCACCCAGCCCCAGTACACTATATCCTGTCTGGGAGGTGGTCACACCTCCCTGTGACAGGAAGCCTATTGTCAAGCCTTCCCCTGCTCGAGCTTGGCTCAGCAGCAGGAGGGCAGACTTGTGTCTGTGGCTGGCAGCATCCATTTTATGATGCCCAGGTCGAGAAAGCTGGTATCGGTGTTTCACATAAGTCCCTCTAGAAGGGTAGAATCATACCTCCCCCACAAGTTACTGGCGGGGAGGTACGATTCCGAGGTGTTTGACACCAAACACAACATGTTTCTAAGCAGCTGTTTTAAAGTTAGCATTTACCGCAAGGTTATAATTAGGGCTCCCGGTTTTCCGTTTAAACGGATTTATACACATAAATGCAGGCGGAAAACATTTTTTCCTTTGTCTGTATTTATAAATAGACACGGAAAAATACTGACAAACCGGCGATGTGTCAATCGGTGTCTGAGGTTCACAGGGGCTGCATGAAGAAATTTGAAACCGTTGCCAGATTCTCCTGCACACTATTCTTCCATCTAAATCACCCTAAGCACTCCCCTGCTGAGTGAGACTGATTTGTTTCCAGGGAGCCTCTACCGCCCTGACAGCAGCAGGCCAGGAGCACTTATCAGCTTTTTTGAATGCACACTCTCGGCTGTTTAGGCTGGAATTAGCTGCCTCTTTCTCTGGACATGGTGCCTGTGTGGATCGCTAGAAAGGAAAAGGAGGGAGCACCATGGGTAAGTGGGGAGGGGACCCCAGGACACTCTAAAATCACAGCGTGGGTGTGGGCCATCACAGTGTCTGGCTTAGTGATGTCACGGCCAAGTAAAGGACACTAAGGAAACTTTCAACCTGGACAATTCGCAAAGTCGAGTGCAGGGGGCACGGAGAGATACCAGGAGGGCAAAGGTCATTATATCACCTCGAGTGCCTGTGCCAACATTCATAACGCAGGGTCCTGTCCCGACCCACTCAAAAATTGTTTAAGCAATAGGGTTTATCTGCAACACCTCTCTAGCATCACCACAAAAAAATCCCCTCTGGCTTCGAGTCCTACACAGTGTCGTTCCTCTACTGGAGTTCTTAATAACTTCAAACTGTTGCCAATAAGGGACAGCTTAAGGGCATAGGCAAGTAGGGCTCTCTCATTTGGTTAAGCCCTTTAGACTGGGCCTTCACGGGGAACACTTTTATTTATCTTGAAGTGAGTAACCAGGCCCAAATCTCGGCGTCTGCTCACCATCCTGTGATCCTGGGCAAATAACTTGATTTACCAGTGCCTATAGAAATTAGAGTGATCTTGTGTAATCAGACTGGTGCTCATGTCAAGCGCTTCAATGCCTCTGGTGCACACTATACAAAACAGGCAAAAATGCACAACGATGTAAAACATTCAAGATGAGCATGATAAACATGAAGAAACATGAAGAAATGGGAGGAATTAAAGTACAATTTGAGTCTTGGTGTTTATTTACCCATCCCGTGATTCTGGGCAAATCACTTAAAGTGAAATGCCGGCTCATGTAACAGGTACAAGCAGCAAGAGGCCATTTGCACGCTGTTCCCTGGACTACTTTTGCTATGAAGTGAAGGGTGTTTACAGTTGATAAAGTTGTAGATCAGAAGTCCTAACCAGGGTTAAGCTGTACAGACCATATGGATAACTAGGACTTAGGGACTCCCTCAGTCTGTACTCTGAAAAGTTTGTACTAATGTCCGGGGACCAGACGGCATATAGGCAAAAAACAACCAGAAAGAGCCTCAATGTCGTCAAAGTCTCTTGAAATACACATGTTCTTGTCCTACAATGGCAAAGTTTTCAAGTGAATGTATTATGTTTATTTAATTTGACATATATATATATAAGTGCACCGGACCTTGGGAGTACCATGAACTCCTTGTTTTTGCTATATATATATATATATATATATATATATATATATATACATATACCTATAAAAACCGAGTTCAAGTGTGCATTGTCTAATTAAATAAATGTGGAAAAATACTAGCTGCAGCGTCTTCTTTTGCTTGCAACACAAATAAATGTGGATAAATACAGAAAAATTGACCAGAAAATAAATATGGATAAATACAGACAGAAATGTTAAGAAAATAAATACCATAAAACCGGGAGCCAAAGTTATAATGCACTTAAATATATATGGTTGGCTGCATCACAAACAACCCCAGAAAATAGGTTCCGAAGGCTGCAGAGGGGTTCTGCTCACCTTCTCACATAAAACCCAGCACCCTACCTTCAGGATTGATAAGGCCTGCCATAGGGCTGACTGATAGGTGTATATGTCCAGTGATTTAGAATAGATATAGTGAACCTATATCTAAGTAAGGAGTGCATGCACCACCTTACACAGGCTGCAGTAGCAGACCTGTGGTGTCAGTTTAAATGGTCTCTCAGGGGTGGTATAATACATGCTGCAGCCCCTGCCTGGGAGGTCTCTGGGGTACCTATGTCCTGGGTACATGGTGTACCATATGCTAGGAATTGATAAGGGTACCCCAGTATCCAATCTGCAGTGTACCTAAAGTACATGCACAACCCATTTAGGGAGAAAGCAGATACACTGGGGTCCTGATTAGCAGGATCCCAGTCAGACTAGTCAAAAACCAGCAAAACACCAGAAAAAAGTGGAGGTAACCATGCAGTCAGATTCCACCTTCCTACAGACTTCAATCTAGTCCAAGACAACTCCCATTAGAGATCTGCACAGAGAGTCGGACAGGCCAGTGCCTTCACAGATGCTGCGCTTGCCTGGCTCACAGATGTGGGCCTAGTTGATGCCTGGCGCACTAAGCAACCCGATTTACAGGATACACATTCTTCTCCACAGCCCAGCAGAATTAAACCAGCCTAGACTATTTCTTAGTCTCTCCGCGTGTCTTGGCAATCCTGAGGCAGACTGACATTGAAGTGGCGGCATTGTCTGATCACTGCCCATTCATGGTTACATTCACTATCCCCTTCAGATGGGTTCACAACCACCATTGG
The DNA here is from genome assembly GCF_964204655.1 of Triturus cristatus. Classification (NCBI taxonomy): domain Eukaryota; kingdom Metazoa; phylum Chordata; class Amphibia; order Caudata; family Salamandridae; genus Triturus; species Triturus cristatus. Next base: position 904,564,999 of record NC_140590.1, on the reverse strand, counting down.
TGGTTCAATGCCAAAATGCTTACATACGACACCACCCAAAAAGAAATACAGGCTATCATTAAACACTTCCTTGAAGATAATAACACGCCCGGCATGCTTATCTCCCTTTTCTCATGATCTCCATGCAGCTCATTCAAGAGCAACGGGAGAAAAAACATGAATTGGAGGCCTGGGTTCATGACCTAGAAGACACACACAAGCACGGGTGTGCACTGGATACGTAGATAGTTGACTCTGGCCAGGGCACAGCTTAAGGCACTAGACTGGAATAGGGGCGTCTTTTTGCTGATAAACTGAGGGCCCAGACACAGACACATCGGATCTCTGAGATTAGCTTGGCAGATGAAAGTAGAGCCCGCCAGGATGGGGATGTCACTCAGGCCTTTAAATGCTTCACTATACATAGCAGAAGAGCTGACCATGGTGGATTGTCAGGGAATGCTGCCTGTGGAGCCTCTTACATGCATGCCCGGCAGTGATGCCCTCAAGCTTGAGGCAGATATCCTCATGTATGAGGTTCTCACTGTCATATCCAGACTACAGCCAGGGAAGGCCCTTGTGTCCGATGGCATCACTCCTAGTTTTTCAAACTATTTAGGCCTCAACTGCCCCCCTGCTGGTCAAGCTTTACAATTCCATAGGAGACTGGGTCATGCTCCCCCTTCAATGAGAGCAGCAGTTGTTACAGTCATACCTATGTATGTGCATTATACTGCCCCATTTCCCTCCTAAATGTGTCTGCTAAACTCTTCACATGGGCTTGGTGCACAGTTGAACCCCTACATGCAGGGATTAGTTGACCTGAACCAGACAGGCGTTATCGCTGAAAGGTTCTGCAGTGATAACACCAGGCGTCTTAATTCACCTCACGGACAAGGTGGCCTGCTTGCGTGAACCAGCCCTGCCATTGATACCAAGAAGGTGTTCAATAGGGTGAACTGGCCATTCCTCTGGCTGGTACTGGAGAGGGCAAGCCTTGAGCCATGATTCGTTATGTGGGTAATGACATTGTGTCCCGGCCCTTCGGGATCACCAGGGGGGGCGAGGCAGGCTTGCCCCCTGTCCCTGATTCTTTTTGTGATCTCTATGGAGCCCTTGGCGGACCAGATATAACTGAATGCATTGATTAGGGACAAACCCTTTGGGTCACAGGAGCATAAACTGGCCCTTTATCCGATGATGTGATGTTCGCACTGACTCAACCCCTAACATCCTTGCCACATCTTATCGAGGAACCTTGGGCCTTCAAAGAGGCCTCAGGCTTTATAATTAATGCACATAATTCCCAGATCCTTAATCTAACTGTTTCTGGAACAGAGGTTCCCCTTCCAATGGGCAAGTAACCGGGTGCTGTATCTGGGTCCCCCCATATACTCCTCCATTGGTGAGATAGAGGAGCATAACTATCGTGCACTCCTAACCGTGGCCTACAAGAATCTGCAGAGTTGGACATTGGGGGCCTGTCTTGGATAGGAAGACTCACTGTCATTAAAATAACCTTGATTCCAGGGCCCCTATACCCTATGCAGACACTTCCCTTGGCCCCACCACCACACACGCTCACACATTGTCACCAAGCGATAAAGACCTATGTATCGGGTGTGAGGAAACCCCGGGTGGCTAGGTGGCAAACATACCTTGCAGTCATAGAGGGGGGCCTTGGAATACCACAGATCACGCACTATTATCTGGCCGCCCAACTCTGATATATGGTTGAATGAAACAGAACCCTCACTGAAAAGCACTGGTGCTTCATGGGCCAAGCTGTAGCTGGGATCCATGTATGGAAGGTACCAGGACTCCGCAAAAAACACCGCCACATCGGGCTTTACATCACCCCTGTTACCAGATCAACCATGATGGCATGGTACAAAAGGATGGTGGCAAAGGGGCTGTCATTCCGTATTTCCCTGCTACCCCCTCGTAGGGATCCCGGAATTTCCACCTGGCACATAGGGACAGACTGTCAGGAATGGCAAGCGGCCAACTGCAATCGGGTGGGTGACTTATTTGATTACTTAGGAGCATTTGACTTTCCAGAGCTCGAAGAGCATTACGCCTTCCAAACAATGAATATTGGCACTATGTAGCCTCTAGGGACTGTGTGTCACACCCATTGGCCTAAGCACAAGTCAGTAGGCCTCTTGCTAAATTTAAGAAATGGTTGCTCAATAAAATGGATGATAATCATTCAGTCTTCAACATCTACACTATCCTGAACTCTCCTACCAATGACAGCAAGTCCACAGCACAGAAAAGATGGGAGGCCGAATTAGATCACACTTTTATGCCTCAGGAAGGTGTTGATATCTTACACAGAGTGTGCACCTCCTGTATCAGTGCAATGGTGAAAGAATCCTTACTGAAAATGCCCATTACTGGAACTATACCTCAGCCAGGGTGGTGAGTTAGAAAGCCAGCACTACGGGCCTCTGATGGCACCACTGTGGGCAGCTGGGCACTCTTACTCACCTCCTCTAGCATTGCTCAAAGTTTCAAAGATATTGGGAGGAGGTCCTCACGGACATGGATGAGATGTCCTCAACTGAAATCCCCCGTGTTCCAAGCTGCGCATTGCTGGGACTTCCTAATCCCTTGAAATATCCCATGAGGTCTGCCAGGAGCAAGGTGATTACTCTGGCTCTCTGGGCAGTGTGCCAAACTCTCCTGTGGAACTGTGATAAAGATGTAGTGCCTACACACTTGCACTTGCTGTGTAGATTGTGGGACATGCTAGCTATGGAAAAGATCACTGCATCAATGGAAGGAACATTACCTAGGTTTGATAAAATGTGGGGTCCTTGCCTTCAGTTTCTGGCTAGTGCCTTCCAGGAACTCACTTGTTCAAGATATCTCTGAGTGCTTTGCTTGGCTGCTGATATGCCTCAAGGACAGTGAAGATCTCAATGTTTCTCCTGATGTTTGTGCTCTCAGTGGCCTTCCCTGTCACTTCCAGGGGTGGCATGTACTACTTTCTAGTCTACTCATTCCTCCTCTGCCCTAGTCCCCTCCCCTCTCACATCTCATTCCTCTCCTCCTTCCTCCTCTAACGGACCCCCCTTCCCACTTGTTTTGCTCCACCATGCTACTGTTCTGGTTTTCTACCCCTCACCGGCCATTGGTTGTAGGTGAGTGTATGTGTTATCTTTCAAACTAATTAAGAGCTTTGAACTATAAAAATGCACCTCCAGTTAAAAGGACTGGACATGTACATGATGGTGGGAAAATATGAACACTTATTAACGATGGGGGTGGCTTCCCAACCCAAAATAAATATATGGCTTTTAAGGAAAAAGAAAGGAGAGTAGGGTTTTGGAGGCTTTCTCCAGTGCAAAGTAATATACATAATAGGGAATAAATCAAAGAACATCACTAAAACTCCACAACTCTGTCTTTTCTGATGAAACGTGGAAACTGCTTTGGTGGTGGAGATAGACTGGTAAAGTCACTCAAAGTAGGGGGCACCAGAGAACTGACTATTAAGATTGACATATGGTAAGGCAGCTCTGATAGTCAGAGAAGCTCATCATTTAATATCTGTAGCTTCTGAGCTATGTACTTGTCCAAGCAGCTTGATGTGGCTGAAGCAGAGCAGTGAGGATGCACCTGTAGCCCTGGTGTCACTAGTGTGACAGAAATCTGCTTGTTTGTGGTGCTGTCAGTGGTGCCCGGGCCATGGTCTAAGATGAAGGTTGGATGGCCCTCTGGGCACTATTGTCGGGGACTGCTGCTGTGTTGGGTTGGGCCCAGCACAGACAGAGGACTATCAGGCATTGTCAAAAGATGGGTAGCAGACATTGCTGCTGGGATGCCCATCCCTCTTCTTTAGGCCAAGGTGAAAGGTGCGGAGCAGCACTGTGGTGAGCCTTGTGTCTCTGGTGTGTGCCCCGGCTCATGCCACATATAGGGCTGGCCTTTCATGGGGAATCTTGATAATAGATTCCCGTCCCCCCTGATCTCTGTCAACTATGTAGTGGTGCCTACATGATGGAAAACACCTGGTGAAGTGGAAAATGCCTGGTGAAGAACCCTCGGCTGATCTGCAGTAAAGGCCCTAACAGACACAATGTCTGTAGATCTTAACCATACTGCCACTTACAGGGTCTGCTCATGCCCCCATACTAATGGATATTTGGCACAACTCCGATGAACTTTTGGTGCCTGACCTCAGAAGCCACATGATATCAAACACCTTTGCACAGATCGAACATCCACATCTCCAGAGCGGCCACACGGCCAACTGCACAATCAAGAGCAGGCCTCCTGCAGTGGAGACGGCCCACACTTGCTTGAGCATTTGATCATGTTTGTAGACAAAGATTGATCGATCAACTTGGTATCCAAAGTAAAGCATGATTCTGACTTTGGCTAAATCAGTCAAAGTCAAATTGGCACTTATAAAGAGCACATCTAAACAATAGAGCGTCCTGGCGCTAACGCTACCCTGACCCCAGGTCTCACAAATGTGGAGTGCAAATCAACGAACATGGTTAAACTCCCATATTTTCAGGCTGCTTTGGAAGGGCCTGCATGTTCAGTGGCAAGCAGATGCAAATAAAGGGCATTCCACCCTGTATCGTCCAATGTTGAGAAGGAGGTTCCTCTCCATTTCTTCTGGTTGATCTTGGGTACCACCATCAACAGAGCATCTGAGGAGCATAGGGTTCTCAAGGGATGATAACATGTGAGTCTCCTGGTAGGATAGCTGGGACCTAGGCCATTGAAAGCTGCATGGGCCAGTATCAAGCTCTTAAACATCACTGTCTTCCACACTTGCAGCCAGTGCAAATCCTTGAGATGGGAATAAACTGAAGTGTTTCTCAAGATATTAAGTAAGAGTTGTGCTGCAGCATTCTGTACCAACTGCAGACATTTGTGTAGGTACAATGGGAGACCCCAGTATAGGGCATTGACGCAGTCCAGTCAAGATATTGTGAGGGTATGGACTACTGTCTTCTGACACAAAAAGAAAGCAGGAAAAACATTTCCTCAGAATTCAGAGACTACCAAAACAGGTCCTAGCTACAGTCTCCGCCTGTGATTTAAAACACACATTTTTGTCAAACTTCACCCCAAGATTATGAACCACTGTGGCAGGGGCTGGAGGGGAAGGGGCAGAGTTGGGCACACATTTGCTATTCCAAGAAGGGGGATGGAATACAAAAAACAAGACCTCTGCTTTACTGGTGTTGCATTGGAGATTACTCCAGCGCATCCAAGGAAACGCCGCTGACAGGCAGGCTCCAAATCTATTTTGGCCATAGAGATGTTCCCATCCCAGGTTAAAACACTATGAGTGTCATCGGCGTAAGAAATCACCTGCACTCCAAAGGATTCCACCAAGGCATCCAAAGGAGCCTTATATACATTAAACAATGTAGGGCTCAAGGCATATCCCTGGGGCTGCCAAACTTTATAGGTTTTGGAATCAGAGGCAAAGGGAGGCATCCAAACAGATTGATATCTGTTTGACAGAAAGGAACCCAGCAAAGCCAAAGCAGTCCCCCCATCCCGATGTCCCACAAGCGTTGCAACAGGATAGGATAGGCGACTGTATCAAATGCAGCCGAGAGATCAAATACCATTAGGGCAGCTTTCTTCCCCATATCTACATCCGACTTAATGGTGTCAGAGACCTCAACCAGAGTGGACCGTATCTCAGGTGGAAGCCAGATTGAGATGGATGCAGCAGCTGATTGGAATCAAGGTACCTAGATAGTTTTTCAAGAATCTTTTAATCTTTGAAAAAGCAGGTAACAAAGAAATATGTCGGTAATTGGCCAAGATAGAATTATCCGCTGAAGAGATTTTAACTGTGGAATCAACTTGGCCTTCGTCCAAGAACTAGAGACAATAGCCTGGCACAGTGAGTTCTTTAAGAACCCTTTCAAAGTGGGGTTGATGGCCTGGGAGTTGGCAACCATGATTTGAGGGAAACTGATTTACATGCTCAAAGAGCTTTCTCAGAGTCCTCTAACGAAATAATGATAAACTTTGTCAAGGAGCATGGGAGTACAGCCAAAGCTGGTAAAGACTGTCTCCCCAACCCAGAGGGCTCAGCACGGATTTTTGCTGTAGATATTTTTAGAATCCATGACTTGGTAGGGTGCAAGATGTTATTGTCTCCGGCTACATATAGAGTCTCAACAATAGCCATGATCTTGTTCTAAAAATAATTCGAACCTCTAGGGCTGTGTGAGGACAGAAGGGCTGATGAACTTCATAATTTGAAAGATCTCTTTGGGCTTTTTGCTGGATTTGGACATTTCATTTGTGAAATACTTCTGTTGAGCTGTCTTTCTTCCTCGCTAATAACTACGCAGCTCTGTTTCATAGCGAGCTTTGTCTTCAGGTAAGTAGAACTTATGCCAAGATCTTTCTCAACCTTTGAAATGCTGTTGCATGAGTCTAAGTTCCTCATCAAACCACAGGGCCGAGGGGTGTCTCAGGCCCCCTAACCCTGACTAGATAGGGGCCACCCGGTCAGCGATATCACCTAGCCAGGCAATAACTGCCAACTTGTCTGCCTCAATCTTGCCAGATATTGCAGGAGCACTATTGTTAAGAATGGATTTTCTTTTCCTCAAGTTAGCATTAGACAATGTACGATGGGATAAACAAGGAGTGAGTCTTCTGTAACTCGGTCCTTGCTCAAGTGACAAATTAAAGAATGATGTTGAATGTTCCGACCAGGTATTGTTTAAAATCTCAGCCACCTGGATACAACTAATTAAAAAAAACAGATCAAGCAAGTGACCTGCAGAATGGGTGGGGGTATCCACAAACTGCCTCAACTTCCAAGCGAGGGGGTGAGCCTGATAATCATCTGCCTTGTCCACATGTAAATTCAGATCACTCATGACCAACAAATTGGAATAATTTAAAGGGACAGAAATTCAGTGGAATCGCCGGGAGGGCATTAGATTAACACTTCAGCCTGAGACTTATTAGCTGTGAGGGAGGGACAAAAACCCAATGATTCACCCCCATGGGGTTCTAGGATCTCAAAAAAGAAAATTTCAAGGAGTGTTTGGTGATCATAGCCACCCCCCTCCCCTTACCAACTCTGTCATGATGGACAATAGTGTAGCCTGCTGAAATAGCTAATGCACAGTGTCTGGTGCTGAGCTATCACTCTTCCATGTTTCTGTGAGAAAAAGGATATCCAAAACAGTGATCCCTAAGGAGCTTAAAGATGTGCAAAGCATTCCTGTAAAGAGGTCGAACATTTATCAACGCCACCTGGATCACCAGAGTATTGGCAGAGCTGTGACTAGTATTGAGGGAACCTGGAAGGTATTAGTCAGTATACTTCCAGGTAAGTAGCACAGAGGGCAGGTCAACAGCAAGGGGTAAACTGATAAGTCACACTGACCTCTGCAAATGCATCCAGATTTAAAGCACATATCTCCATAAAGAAGTAATTTGGACCCAGACCCTGCTGAGAGGAGATTTAGGCGGCATGGCTGGCGCAGAACACAGGCTGAGAGCCATTGGCAGACCAGCGGCACATCCACGCACTGGCCTCTATTTTGGCTCCCAATGACATCCCCCAGTGGAAAACAAGACCCCACACTGCCCAAAATGGAGGTAAAAAAGAGAAGTCTCAGCACATCACACTAAACGTGGCGTTGCAGTGCCAACAAAAGGTAATGAGAGCAAGGGCTCAGAATGCACAAAGTATTTAGAAATGAACAAACTTCATTTTAAAATGCCCCCTAAACAGTAACACCAGGGTCGACTGACCGAACCAGACTTCCATGCACCGGCCCCTCTTATAGCTCCCAATGACCACACACTCCTCAAAATGGTGGCAGAAATGGGTACAGTGTCAGCACAACGCACTAAACATGGCATCACAGTGCCAACAAAAAGGAATGAGAGCAAAGGCTAAAAATGTGTAAAGTATTTAAAATGGACAAACTTCTTTTTAATATGCCTCCAGACAGTAACACCTGGGTCATTTAACTTCACCAGACGTCCGCACACCGCCGCCCCTTATGTCTCCCAATGATGTCCCCCATGGCAAACTAGACCGCACACTCCTCAAAATGGTGGCAGAAATGGGAACATTTTTGGCACAGTGCACTAATCATGGCATTGCAGCGCCAACAAAAGGGAATGAGATCAAAGGCTCAAAATACATAAAGTATTTAAAAATACACAAAAAATGTTTTAAATGCCCCCTAAATAGCAACATCTGGGTCAACTAACCTAACCAGAAATCTGCACACCAGCCTTTCTTATGGCTCTCAATGACATCCCCCCATTGGCAAACTATACTACACACTTCCCAAAATGGTGGCAGAAAAGGGAACAGTCCAGGCACAACACACTAAACATGGTGTTGCAGTGCCAACAAAAGGGAATGAGTCCAGAGGATCATTAGGTATTTAAAGTATTTAAAAATGCACAAACATCTTTTTAAAATGCCCCCCATGAGTAACACCTGGGTCGACTGACCTAAAGTGGTGTCAATTTAATCAGTATAGTGCCTTAGTCACTACATGTTTCATCCCACGGTAGGAAGGAGGAGGCCTACCTGGATATGTTGGTCTGCTGCATTGAGAATCAATTGGCATACATCACACAGTGACAATGGGCACAGCAGAGGAACAAAAAGGTGAAAATACCATTTGAAACAAAAAGTACCACAAAAGCGAAAGGCATGACATGTGCAGCGATCTATGGAAAATATGTCTCAAGTACTACATATGAAAGAAATGGATGTAAAATAACTACTCAAAGATATTCAGAAAGTTTGAGATCTACAGATGCAAGATTGCCACGGTGAACCACAGGATTGACTGCATGCCACTAAAATTGTCAAATATATGAGGAGCATATTTAAGCTACTGAGGATTACCTGAGACTGCACCATGATAAACCTCTAGATTTGTATAATGTGCTTTAATTGATTAAAGCTAATTACCAAGACCTTGAAGCATGACCAAGAAACACCAATATATGCATCTTGGGCATGCCAGAGTATGTGGACAGAGGCAAAGTGTGACAATACTTGAAAACCCCACTATTTGGAGCAAAACATTAATTTTGACTGTTTGAGGTGGAGGTGTCCCTGCTAACTAGTTCACAAGCCTCCTTTGGGGGCACCAGTTTCACCAATCATCACAAGGCTGATGAATTATTGGGACAGAGGCGCAGGTACGAATATAAAGAAGGGCTTAAACTATAATGGTTATAGTGTAGTGCCCAGACTTCACACATGCAGTGCAGGCAGCCCAGAATAAATATAAATCAGTGAGAAAGATGTTGCAAGCAGAGTTAAATATGCTATTATGAAGGGAAACAACACATTTTCAATAATCTTCAACAGGCCACATCCTATTTAAAAGCACTTCAGGCCCCTAGTCAAAGGCAATGAAAGAAGGATGATGCAGTGTCCTAGGCTTCCAACCACAGTGATTCCAAATGACAGGCCCTTATCAGGTTTCTAGTTTTGTTATTTTCTGCATCAGCTTCATTACATCATTTGCATGATGAACATACATACAGACAAGTTATTCACCAACATAGGAAAGAACACATCTCATAGGAATATGGGTTGTAGTGTGGGCTGGTTGTGATACAGGAAAGTAACAACCTGATTTAAGAGGTGGGTGCCTTCATACACCTGTAAAAGTAATTTGAGGGCACTGGAAGAATTGTTCCAAGATTCCTAAAGTGTTCAGAAAAGCTTTTCTCTGGCCATGCAAGAAACCTGAAGGGTTCAGGCCAGCACTAATGTTTTTCCGAAGGTAAATATCCTGCTAACATGTTGGTATATGGTTAATTTCTACTAGGTTACTTGTAGCAGTTCACAGAATCTACACGTGAGGGAGATTGAAAGCAAGTTTGTTGTCACTGACATGATTGGAGTGCAAGTATTGGTGGAAGGAGAACATGGAAGGTCACCAAGTGTTTTGAACCAAATGTTTCTTAACCCCTTCGATGCTCATGACGGAGCGGTTCCGTCATGAGCATTGGTTGGGCCGTGCTCATGACGGAACCGCTCCGTCATGAGCACAGCCCCTGGGGGAAGCGCTGGCGCTCCCCCCCTGGGGCATCGATCGTGCCCCCACAGAGAGGGATGGCAGCGGAAGAGTTTCCGCTGCCACCCCCGAGCCCCCCCACGCTTCCCCATGACGTCAGCGCGCACAGCGCGCGCCAACGTCATCAGGAAGCGTTGGACGTGCTGGAATACATCCTCCGTCCAAGGGAGCAGAGGTACGTTTCCTTGTCCGGTGGGGGCCGCGGGGGTGATTTCTTTAGTATTGAGGCATCGGGTGAGAGGAAAGAGTATTTCCTCTCCCCTGATGTCTCAATACAGGGCATTCCTGCTCCACGATCGCGCACAGCGTCGCGATCGTGGAACAGGGATGCCCCACTAGACACCAGGGATGTGTGTTTTGTTATTTGGGAAGCGACCCCTTGGGCAAGGGTCGCTTCCTAGGCGTGCAAAATTATTCGAAGACTTTTCTGCCCCCCCTGGGGGCAGATCGGTCGTCTTTCTGCCCGTTTCTGCCCCCAGGGGGGGCAGAAAAGCCCACTAGACACCAGGGATATCTTTTTCATTATTTTGTTTATGTAGGCAGCGACCCCTTGGGCAAGGGTCGCTTCCTTTGGGGCCTAATTATTTAGAAGACTTTTCTGCCCCCCCTGGGGCAGATCGGTCATCTTTCTGCCCGTTTCTGCCCCCAGGGGGGGCAGAAAAGCCCACTAGACACCAGGGATGTCTTTTTCGTTATTTAGGAAGCGACCCCTTGGGCAAGGGTCGCTTCCTTGGCGGCCTAATTTATTTGAAGACTTTTCTGCCCCCCCCTGGGGGCAGATCGGTCGTCTTTCTGCCCCTAGGGGGGGCAGAAAAGCCCACTAGACACCAGGGATGTATTTTTTCTGCATGAGGAAGCGACCCCTTGGGCAAGGGTCGCTTCCTTTGGGGCATAAATAATAGGAAGACATTTCTGCCCCCCGGGGAGGCAGATCGGTCATCTTTCTGTCCGTTTCTGCTCCCAGGGGGGGCAGAAAAGCCCACTAGACACCAGGGATGTATTTTTCTGCATGAGGAAGCGACCCCTTGGCAAAAACTGTTTGCATTTGTGCTCGATGTGTATTTTGTTGTCTTGTGAGTAATTTTTTTTTTTTCTTCTTCTTTCTAGTTGGATATCGTTGGTTTTTGCTGTGTCACTGCAAAGTAGGTTCTGGTGAGTGTTGCTGTGTCTTGTAATTGAATTCTACAGTTTTTGAGTACATTGATCATTGTGATAAAGGTACACATTTCTTTACTTACTTGGTTTGCACATTGTTGGTTGTTGTTGACTTGTTTGTGCAGTCTTCAATCTTAATAAGTATAATGGCTAGCCGCAGGATTACTTCTCAGCAGGTTGTTGGTTTGCTGTTTGATTCTTCCTCTGATATTGGTTCAGAGACTGACTCTGCATCTGAGGGAGAGGAGGCAGGGGACGATTCTGGCAGTGAGTTTTCTCTCCGTATGGAGTCATCGGATGATGAAGATACTCTTAGTGCGGATGAAGTGCCTGTGTTAGAGGAGGAGACTGATGTGCTGATAGTGCGGCAAGAGGCATCTGGGCTGCAGCCTGGGGCTGCAAGGCTTCCCGTTGGTGTAGTGCGGCAAGAGGCTTCTGGGCTGCAGCCTGCAGCTGCAAGGCTTCCCATTGGTGTAGTGCAGCAAGAGGCATCTGGGCTGCAGGCTGGGGCTGCAAGGCTTCCCTTTGAAAGTGATGACCTCTGGGTTGCCCCTGGCATGGTGCAGCCGGCATTGCCAGAGTTTACTGGTGTTCCAGGGTCTAGAGTGAATACTGAAAACTTTTTGCCGGTAAATTTTTTTCAGTTGTTTATGGACGATGTGTTTTTGGCAGAGATTGTTGAGCAGACTAATTTGTATGCCAAACAGTTTTTGAGGGACAACAGTGCCAGTCTTAAGCCACACTCTAGAGCTACCCGGTGGACTTCCACAAATGTTGAAGAGATGAAGAAGTTCTTGGGTTTAACTTTTTTGATGGGCTTGCTAAGGAAGCCATCAATGTCTTCATATTGGTCTAGCACTCCCTTGATGGCAACGTCTATTTTTCCGGCAGTCATGAGTCGTGACAGGTATTTGCTTCTGCTTCGGATGATGCATTTTGTTGATAATGGTTTAGCGTTGCCACGAGATCACCCTGATTGTGACCGTCTTTTTAAGATTAGGCCTGTCCTTGATCACTTTGTTGATCGATTTTCTGAGATTTATGCCCTGGGAAAGAAATTGCAGTGGATGAGTCTTTGGTGTTGTTCAAGGGCCGCTTGGTTTTTAGGCAATACATTCCTAGTAAGAGGGCACGCTATGGAATAAAGCTGTATATGCTGTGTGACAGTAGGACTGGATATGTGTCTAATTTCAGGGTGTACACCGGTAAGGAATCTAGGATGAACCTCCCTGGTTGTCCGTCCACTTTTGGAGTGACTGAGAAAATTGTTTGGGAACTTGGGAGAGGATTTTTTAACAAAGGCCACCATTTATATGTAGATCACTTCTACACTGGTGTGCGGTTGTTCAGGGAATTGGCCAAAGTGGACACTGTTGCTTGTGGCACAATCCGCTCTAACCGTAAAGGTTTCCCGAAAGAACTTGTTTGTCAAAAGCTTGTGCGGGGACAGTGCAGTGCATTGCATTGCCAGGAGCTTCTTGCTGTGAAGTTTTCAGACAGGAGAGATGTCTACATGATGACTACCATCCATGATGAAAGCACTGCACCTGTGACTGTTTGGGGTCAGGTCGCTGAAGCGCGCAAACCTGTGTGCATTTTAGACTATAATAGGCACATGGGTGGTGTTGACAGAGTAGATCAGAGGTTGGAACCTTACACTGCTCTTCGTAAGGCTTACATTTGGTACAAGAAGTTGGCTATCCATCTTTTCCACTTGGCAATGTTTAATGCTTTTGTTGTGTTCCAGGATTCTTGCCCTGAGTCAAAGATGACTTTTGCTAAGTTTCAGGAGTCTGTAATATGCAGCCTTGTTGTAGTGGAACAGGCAAGTGTTCCTAGAGTTGGAGTGGTGGAGGATGTTGCTAGATTGAAAGATCGCCACTTTCCAGATCACATTCCTCCCACACCCTCAAAAGATTTTCCCAGTAGGAGATGTAGAGTCTGTTGGCGAAGAGGTTCGCGGAAGGAGAGTCGTATGTACTGTCCTTCTCATCCTGCACTGTGTCTCCCTGCTTGTTTTAGAGCATACCACACACGAAAGAATTATTGGGAGCATTCATGAGTGGTAAAGTGAACTGCCTGGTCTGTATTCTTTGGATAATTTGATTCTGTTTCAAGGTTGGTGTTAGTGCACTGTATTTAGTTGCTGATTTTCTGTTAGAAGATTTGTATCTATTTGCGATTTGTTTGTGTTTTTATTTTTTTCTAAAAAAATCCTAAATGTGATGGCGGTGTGTGTAGGCTTGCGCTTGGCTGTTGGTGTGTGTGGACTGGCACTTGGTTGGTGGTGTGCGTGGAATGGTGCTTGGCTGGCGGTGAGCGTGGACTGGCAGTGTGCATGGACTGAGGGTGTGCGTGGACTGGTGCGTGGCTGGTGGTGTGTGTGGACTGGAGCTTGGCTGTCAGTGTGTGTGGAATGGTGCTTGGCTGGCGGTGTGTGTGGACTGGTACTTGGCTGGCGGTGTGCGTGGACTGGTGGTGTGTGCGGACTGGTGCTTGGCTGGTGGTGTCCGTGGACTGGAGCTTGGCTGGTGGTGTGCGTGGACTGGAGCTTGGCAGGCGGTGTGCGTGGAATGGTGCTTGGCTGGCGATGTGCGTGGACTGGTACTTGGCTGGCAGTGTGCGTGGACTGGTGGTGTGTGCGGACTGGTGCTTGGCTGGAGGTGTCCGTGGACTGGAGCTTGGCTGGCGGTGTGCGTGGATTGGCGATTGGCTGGTGGTGTGCCTGGACTGGCGCTTGGCTGGTGGTGTGCCTGGACTGGCGCTTGGCTAGCGGTGTGCGTGGACTGGCGCTCTGCTAGCGGTGTGTGTGGACTGGCGCTCTGCTAGCAGTGTGTGTAGACTGGAGCTCGGCTGGCTGTGTGTGAGTAGTGACTTTCTGCTGGTCACTACACACACTGCTAGCTGAGTGCCACTCCACGCAATCCATCAGCATGTGTAGTTGCTGTGTCTCGATTGTGGGCGTGTGAAAGTGATGGGCCCTTGAATGGCGCTGTGTGCTGGTGTGAGTTTTTTTATGTGATGGGCCCGCGGCTGGCGGTGTGAATGGTTTTGTATGTCTCACACGTATGAAAGGTGTATGAATGGCCTGTAAAGAGGTTGGTGTCTTGTCGTGGCTTTACAGCTCACGAGCTGTGAGTCAATGGTTCAGTTTCTCGCCCTTTCAATTATTACCAGTGCATTTCATGTTTTGTGAAATCACTTGCTAATACAATTGTATCTACGAAACCATCACTCACCCTTGTGCCAAATCCAACCAGTATGTGTGTGTGCTTGCGGATTAGATGGCTGTGCAGTAATATTTGTCTTTCTGAAGCAGGGTGTACCTTGTCCCTTTTTGGTGAATTTTGTACTGTGTTGCTTTTGTACCTGGTTGTGCGAATGGTCTTGTTTGTATCACGTATGAAAGGTGTGTGAATGGCCTGTAAAGTGGTTGGTGCCTTGACGTGGCTTTACAGCTCACGAGCTGCGAGTCATTGGTTTGGTTTTTTGTGAACTTAATTATTGACAGTGCATTTCATTTTTGTGAAATCTCTAGTTAATAAATTTAATACACTGAACCATGACTCGCCCTCGTGCCAAATCCAACCAGTATGTGTGTGTGTTTGAGGAATAGATGGTTGTGCAGCAATCTTTGTCTTTAGTTTCTCTGCCAAGGTACACTTTCCATGTAAGAATAACCCACCAACTGTAGATATTGTCGAAAACCCATGGGAGTTCATGGTGATGTCTCTCTTGTGAATTCAAAAAGTTTTTTATCCCCAATGTCCTGCAAACCTCAAAGTGTCTGCCACATTTTCTTTGCAATTTTACTCCAAAATTCTCACGCTGTAGGAACAATAGTTAATCTGGTTTTGCAAGGGGGGTCACTTTGGTTTTTGGCCCGGTGCTCGGCGGCCATCTACCAAACCCACACATTTCTGAAAACTAGACACCCGGCGGCTTCCAGGGAGGTATGGCTTGCGTGGATCCCCCAACGTTCCCTTACCCAGAATCCCCTGCAAACCTCAATTTTAGCTGAAAAAATCACTTTTTTCACACATTTTGGGGTGGGAAAGCTGTGGCATCACGGGGCTCACACAAATATACCACCACCCAGCGTTCCCCTAGGTCTCCCGGTAAAAATGGTGCCTCACTTGTGTGGGAGGCCCAAGTACCCGCAGCAGGCAAGGGCCCAAAACGTAGTGAGGTGACATCAAAATGGCCTATCGCAAAACCACCTGGTTTTGCAAGGGGGGTCACTTTGGCTTTTGACCCGGTGCTCGGCGGCCATCTAGGGAAACCTACCAAACCCACACATTTCTGAAAACTAGACACCCGGCGGCTTCCAGGGAGGTATGGCTTGCGTGGATCCCCCAACGTTTCCTTACCCAGAATCCCCTGCAAACCTCAACTTTAGCTGAAAAAATCACTTTTTTTCACACATTTTGGGGTGGGAAAGTTGTGGCATCACCGGGCTCACACAAATTTACCACCACCCAGCGTTCCCCCAGGTCTCCCGGTAAAAATGGTGCCTCACTTGTGTGGGAGGCCCAAGTACCCGCGGCAGGCAAGGGCCCAAAACGTAGTGAGGTGACATCAAAATGGCCTATCACAAAACCACCTGGTTTTGCAAGGGGGTTCACTCTGGTTTTTGACTCGGTGCTCGGCGGCCATCTAGGGAAACCTACCAAACCCACACATTTCTGAAAACTAGACACCCGGCAGCTTCCAGGGAGGTATGGCTTGCGTGGATCCCCCAACGTTTCCTTACCCAGAATCCCCTGCAAACCTGAATGTTAGCTAAAAAAATCACTTTTTTCACACATTTTGGGGTGGGAAAGTTGTGGCATCACCGGGCTCACACAAATTTACCACCACCCAGCGTACCCCAGGTCTCCCGGTAAAAATGGTGCCTCACTTGTGTGGGAGGCCCAAGTACCCGCGGCAGGCAAGGGCCCAAAACGTAGTGGGGCGACATTTGGGATAGGCAATGTTGATGTTGATTAAAATGGATGCAGAAGGCCTCATTAGATTGAATGATTAGATATCATACACAGCGGTTACAAATGGATATTGTCAATTGATGTAAAACAAGTAATAAGAAAAAGCCTTGATGAAGTTCAGTAGAAGTTGAACGAACCACGTTGGCTGGATGCTTTAATTTTTGAATCTCACAATTATAAAGTTGGATTTGAATAAAGGAAGAAGTTTTCTAACAAATGGACTTGAAAACTTTGTGACCTGTTTTCCTGTGGGTGTACCATTCCACTCTTTCTTTCTAAGTATTACTCTCCTCAGCAGGAATATCTCACAAAAGCTGATATTGGAAATTGAAGTGCACCAAATTATACTAACTGGAACTATGTGTTAGGTGCGGTTGAGAGGTACACCGTTGATGTGTGTTCCCCTCTCAATCAATAAGAGAACTGCCTGCTAGCAGAACACCTGGCCCAGATAAACGTAAGGAGGAATTCTTTAAAGAGTTTGCTGACTTGCTGGCCCTTCACCTCCTTGACCTGTTTAAACAATTGACCTATAACCACTTCAAAGCTCACTCTGTCTATTGCTGGAATCCTGATCAAGCCTGCTAACCCGGCTCACACACATTAGTCATATAGGCCCCTTTCTCTAATTGATTGTGACACAAAAATATACAGAAAATTGATTGAAAATAGGATACTCTCAAATCAACTTGTGACCTGAATAAGACTTCGGTGGACAGGTTACTCCGTCACAGCGGTGGTGGATATCCTGTCCACCAAAATATAAATCCCATTATATCCTATTGGATTTATATTTAGGCGGACGGGATATCTTTCATTTTGGGGACGGAGTAAACCATCAGCCAGGATCTAATCAGGCCCTTGGTCTTGCCAGACCCAACCAGATTCATTCCAAGCTGTTCCACAGCACATAATCTGTGCATGGTATTAGCTATGATTCACCAAATCAACCACGTCAAGGAGATGGCAGCAATATTCGTTATTATTCTTAGATTCCACAAAGGTTTTTGACTCACTGGAGTGGATCTATTTTTTCAATAGTTTTCAGCAAATGGGAATGGTGAAGCCCTTTGTCAACAGGATTAGGCTGTTATGCACTAAACCAGCTGTGCGGCTTAGTATTAATGTTCCCATGTCAGCACCAATAAACATCTCACGAGGTACTAGACGGGGTATCTGATATACCCCATACTATTTGCACTGGTGCTAGAACCATTCACCACCAAATTGAAGCAGCATCATGCAACATCCTCCTTATAATTTGCATTGCATAACAGCATTATCTCCCTTTTGCTGACAATATGACACTATTTTGAAGAGACCCACAGTCTAAAGAAAACTCTAAGAGACTTTATAACCTTCAACATGTATCCAGGCATCACAATTATATGGAGTAAATCTGTATCGTTGCCCATTACAACTAACAAGAGGAGATTCATGCCTGACGTCTGTTTGACATAAAGTACCCACGGATAAGGATTACTATTGGTAGAAACACTACAGTAGCAGAGAATTATGACTTTAAACTTATTAAAGCAGAGCCAAAATAAATAAATTGATTGCGCTGCTGCTTCCATGGCTGGATGCATAACGCACATGAAAATGGTCGTACTGCCCAAATGACTATATTACTTTATTAACATTCCTATTCCCCTAACCAGGTCTTTCTTCCAACATCTAAAGTCACTTCGGTTGAATTGGTAGGGGCAGGTACTCAGCCTCACCTTCAGTGGGAGACTCTAACACTCCTTTACCAAAGGGGTAAATTTGCTGCCCCCAACTTTATGCTTTTTACCTCTTTGCACATGCATCTTTTGCACATGTCTGGTTTTACCCACAATCATACATGCCACACATAGCAGAGAAAACAGCACCTGCACATCCTTAGCTCTTGCACACTCTACACTGCAAACGTAGCTATGTGAAACAGTACAGAAGAATGCACCCTCATGACATGAGAACATTTGCAATCCAGGCAGGATTGGGTATGTAGTGCTCCTCAACCATTCCATTCTCAAAGAAACACAGAACGATATCTCAAATCACAATACTAAAATTCACTAAATGGTGAACTGTGTACATAGAAGGATACTTCCATGGATTTTCTGCAATCACCAACATTACGGACCACACAGCATTAGACATTTTCCTGTACTACTGAACCTGCACAACTAACAACATGCTCAAACGTATGTTTCGTCTGGAACTCCTCAGTTTTAACCCTCATAGTCTACTGATTGCTGCAAAAATACCCAGACACTTGATAAATACTTTTGCACCAATTGGCATCAGCCATCATGGTCAAAAGACTGGCCATCTTAATCTTAAAGAGCAGAGCCGATGGTGTCCCCGGCCCAAATGGCGTTCCCACTTCAGTTTATAAACAGGACATTGAGCTTTGGTCACAACTGACAGAAAGTGTCTCACCACTGACAACGTTCCACCATCCTGGCAACGAGCAATTGTGCACCCCATTTACAAAAAAGGCCCAGTGGTAAACCTTGACAGCTACTGCCTCATAGCCCTCTTAGACATTGAATCCAAAATACTTTGCCTCCTTATTACTGGAAGATCTGGAAGCATGGGCAAGCTAAAAACAATCTGAACCCATTCAACCAAACTGGCTTCAGTCCCATGCTAGTTACCACTGACAAATTATTGGCAAAACAGGTTCAGAAAAAACAAATCCTTTATAGCTGTTTTGTAGACAATAGCAAGGCCTTCCATCACGTCCATCGGGATCTCCTTTCGGTCAAAACTTAAAGCCCGGACCATCCCCGAACCACTGCTCTGAGGTATACAAACTACTGTACTCCAAAACATGGGCAAGAGTAAAACTCATCAGTCTCTGTTAAGATCACTATAGAGCGAGGGGTTAAACAAGGGTGAGTTTTAGCCCCAGCCCTTTTAGTTTATTAATTAGCGACTTGGCCCCTGTGTTGGACGCTGTAGTCGGGGACATAGCAAAATTGGAAAAATAATCAATCACTTCTCTGCTCTATGCTGACAACTTTGTCCTTTTAAGCCAAAACAGCAAGGGGGCTACAAAGGTTAGAAAGGCTGATCGATGAACCACATGAACATAGCACCACAAATGTTCAACACTCCGTCCATCATTTCCTTTGGTTTTTGCTTTGTTCGCCATAAGTTGGCAGGGTATGCTCAAACGTGAGTCCCTTGCTCACTTTGCCACTGGATTCAAGCAAGCCTGGCTGAAGACGGCTGAAATGCCAGAAACCGGTCCTAGGAAGCTTTTTTCCGGTCCAGGGAAGACATGGCTTGGCAGTTCGGGCTGGACTGGTCCCATGAGGCACAGGGTCAGACTGATTTGCATATGGCCATGTCTGAACTGGGGTGGCAGAGTGGGCTAAAGAACGGTGATGGATTAAACCCAGATCAGTTGACTGGGGGTGAGTGCTTGCAATGTTCAACACTCCGTCCATCATTTCCTTTGGTTTTTGCATAGCACCACAAATGGCATAACCTTGAACTTTGAAAAGCCCAGTGTTGTGCTCTTTGTGCGAAAATGGAACAAACCCTGAAACATGGCACTTTCACATAAGCCGCTTGACCAGAGTGCCCAGATACAAGTACCTCGGATGCTGGCTAAATAGCAAGATGGGGTACTTAACCCATGGGAACTCCTTAAAGCCTAAGGCTGCATTACTACAATTCACTTTCCAAACCATCTTTAAACAAATAAAACAGCCTACTTTAGAACCTTTATTGAAGATAATAAAAACCAAACTCATCCCCACACTGGGATATGGCTCAGAAGCTTTCCAGAGAAACTGGGTACGTTCCTGAACAAATCCCAGAGCCTGGTTTTGAGATCACTGATTAAACTCCCACACCATTCTGCCACAGCCCAGATTTGATTGGAATTCATGCTGTGCAATCAAGTTCTGGCACACAAAGCCTGCTCTCTTAAATCCCAACATTCAACTCGCGCTGCAAAAGCAGGCAAAAGCAGGCACAGTAAAAAAGTTAATTTGGCTGGAAGTAACTTCAAAGAATATGCTAGATCGTCAAAATCCCTGGAATCTTGTCTTTCAAGAAGCACTGAAACTCAAAACTGCTACAGCTCTCTGGAATTAAAACTACCCTCATCAGCATTTCAAAATATTGTTAAACAAAGCACTTCATGAAGAATCATTTGAACAGGATCGTCGGGCCCTCAAGTCCAGACAACATGCACACCTCATACTGAGAAGTTAAAAGAAAAGAGAGGTGCAAAGATATCTCACAGATATTTTCTCTGTGAACTGCAAAATCAAGTATTGCCTCATCAGGAGTGGAAATTTCACATTATTAGACCTTCTTCCACCCCGGTCGACTCGCCCTTCCACCAGCGAGTGCCACCTCTGTGGTCAATTTCAGGAGTGTTTACCCCATCCTCTCTGCACCTGCCCAGCACTAATTGACGATCACAGAAAACTCCTTCATCAATCATTGATCAACAAGGAACCCAAACAATTCAGGCAGCGGTTGGCTTACTCCTGAATGACTCTTATCCTCAGGCAATCTGTGGGCTGGTCAAATTCTTGACCAAAGCCAGTAAAATGCTAAGATCTTTAAATTCACCATTAACCTCTCCTGGGTTGTAAGCTGCAATACACAGTATTTCTTACAACATACTTTTTGACTTTGCAAATTAGTGTGTGGAAATATACTCTACCTCTGATGCACTCCTGACCAAGATCAAATGCATGCAGCTCCCTTCTTACCGACTTTTTGGAACTGACCTACAGATTTCTTACCGGTACATTGGTATCACTTTATCACTTCCCACCTGCAGTTCGCCCGGCTTATGTATCTATTTCCTCTCCCCAATGAGCATTCTTTTTACGCACCAACCTCATTATTATGAATCTTACCAATCTTAAACAGTGATTTACTCTGTTAGCGCTAAAACTGCACAAATCAGGTACCGCCAAAATTTAACTTAACTCTAACAGACCATATTCTCTGGGCCATTGCACATCCCCTTTCCAACTTCCCCTGCGTTCTTTACAAACCTGTCCCTTTTAACCATTTGGGTCAAACGCCAGGCTTAGTATGGTAGACTGGGCTCAAAACGCACACTGTACACTTTCATAGGATTTCCCGGCGTCTTAACCAGCATTAACATTAACCCTGCATGCCCCTTAATACTAACGACTGAGCCCCGCTCTCCAACCAGAACTGCTCCATCTTGCATGGGTGCATGGGTCACACACGCACAGAACTTCTATCCTATACCACACGATAAGGGGCAGGGGCGATAAAAATATTCAACCATTATGTTTTTAAGAAAAAAACACTGTTTTAACACTTGTCTGAAAGGGATTTACTCCTAACTGAGTCAAACGAAGCATGTTAGGAACCAACCTGTCACTAATCGCACTTACACACAGAAGAAGAAATGAGCGATCTTGTTACCTGTGTATTGAACTTTATTTTTTTACAATGAGGCACTGACATTTTAAATCACACTGTAACCGGTGCTATATTAGCGTTTTGGCACTGTACTAAGTCACGTTGCTTTATATGTTTTAATTGTTTGCAATGGCTTTAATTAGCCACGCCATAAAAAATAAATTTGAATACTCTTTATTGCTCAGTCCTTGAAGAGGTGTCAATATACTCATACGGACAATATTGTAACCGTCCGATTACTAGTTTGCGTGGGGAAAACCAATTGTTTTTTTAAAACCAACCCTCAACCACAAACCTAGTTGGTGGCATGCTTCATCATCGGGTTCCCACCCAGGATGCCGAGTGTGCTGCGATGCCTGAATTACTGCGGAGCTGGTGTTTTTGTTCTGCCAAGTGAGGTGATTTGTGAGTTAAAACTATCTATAGGGTCCCCCTATGAAGGAAAACTTTGAATACCGGGCCCTATGACAAGATTAAAAAGAAGAAGGGGCGGATATTTATAGAGGTTAAAATTTGACACTTATATCCTATAATTGGTCTACATGTTTCAGCCAGATGCTTAGATATGCTGGATTTCGTCAGGACCAAAAAGGTGAAAAAAAGGGCTACTAATTCAATATTGTGTGAATCTAATGCGCACACGCTAAGGTGCGCACAGTGAGAGAAAACAAATTTGCTTTTTCGTAACTTTAAGAGCTACGTTACTGTTGTTTTATTAGTACTTGTAATCTGTGAAAAGAAAAACACCTCAAGTAATCATAGACAGACATATAAAAACATTGCATCACTTTGGTGAGGACAGCTATGGACCCATGTGTGCATCACTCATTGTCACAAGCTAAGTCTAGGCTTTTTCAACGTGTTTCTAATAGTTCATCATGGTCGGGTAACCCCCATTAGTTTGGCTAATCCCCGTGGTTAGAAAATACACGGTCATGAAGAAACCACAGATTTTTTGTTTAAGTAGTGACACTGTTGACATGGTTACGGTCTAACTTAAATCGTGATTTGAAGTCTTACTTAGGTTGCTCTAGATTAAGGCGACATGGATCCCGCGAGGGGGGCAGTGCCTGTAGTCACACTCTGTTAAAAAGAAAAGGTATCAGTAAATGGAACAGGGTAGGTGGAGTTCCAATTGTTTGAGAGGAGAAAGTTACTCACTTCATCAAGGTCCACTGCCCACCGTCATCACCTATTTGGGCCTTTGTGCGGGATCCCGAAGATGCGCAAGTGCACGGCATCCCGGTTTCTAAGTAGTGGATAACTTCCGAGTACGCGTATGGGGCACCGGGCTGACGTCGTACGTCATCGTTAGGAAGCGTCACACGCCTCGTTGGTACATGTGCTGTGCTTCCTGTTTGTGTAAAGACAAAAATCAGGACAGCAGAATGGAACCTGACAGTCTTTTGCAATTACAGGAGCATTCACAAGTGATCACGCATTGAAATACAGCCTGTGAGTGTTATGTCTAAAAAGACAGGACTGGGGGCACAAATGAGCACGCATTGAAATACAGCCTGTGAGCGTATGTATAAAATACATGACTGCAGGCGGCTTAGAGTGGAGTCTGTCAGTCTCATTGAAAGTAAAGAGGTATGTGCAAAAGGACACATTAGTAAAAAAAAAATATTAATTATTAGAAGGAGAGGCTTTATCTTTGGATAGAGGACACCCATAGTGTCCATAGTGTTATTAGAGATGGGTGTGCTCATAGTTGCGTTTTTACAAATTATGGTGTAGATGATAAATACTTTTTTGAAGCATACCGTTATTGTTATTTTGATGGTATTTCTTATTTGACTTTTAGAATTTTGATCTTTGCACACCTTGAGAATTTCTCTCTGATTAAGGAACTTACTACATGTTTGGCGGTCCAACAGCCCAACCACCATGGCTGCCTGGAGACCACAGCACCAGCAGTCTTCCCACCGCCATATTACGAGTTGACTGCGGTGCCCGCGGTGTGGTTGCAGAGATTTTGCAGTGGTGGTGATTACTTTTCCACAGTTATTGATGCCTATGCGAGCATTTTGACTGCATATGGGTCAGATGCACACATATGCATGAAACTTGTGGAAAAACACCACCTACCCATTGCCGGGGTCTGGCCCATATGTGAACAGTCCAGGCAATGGGTATATGGTACAAAAAGGACTCACCTGTACATCGCCACAAAAAGGGTTGTAATCCTTGGGGTGAAGATGCTGCTGTGAAGGTGGGACCTGAAGAAAGGGATCCACGTCGAACTCTGAACAAAATCACAGGAAAAGGGTGAGTACGCACCCCAAATCCTTTGTTTCCACCGACTTAAAACTGGTGGTCTCACTGCTATGATCAGCTCATGGAAAAGTCAACTCAATATACAGATGGCGGTAAAACTCCCCTGTATTGCCCCATGGCAGCTGGTTTTCACCGATCATTGCCCCTGATTGTCTGCGTTGCGCTGGCAGTGTCGGCGGTTCAGCCCTGGTTTTTCCAAATGCAATCTGCACATCTGGAGAGCTTAATTGTACACACACATATTTCTTTGTATCCTCGCTACTCTAACGTTGCCATGAAAATGTCCTACAGTAACATTTAACCCAAAACAATGGCCCTATGAAAACATTAAATACACATTATATATTTAAATATCAGTAAACTCTTAAAAGATAATACTAAAAAAAATGGACGAATTGCAAATAAACAAATTCTATAAATACCGCAAACAATAAATTCAATAAATGTTGATTCACCATAAAATATACAAGTTATTCTTCAACAATCTAGATCTGGATCAGATGAATGAACTCCCCTAATTCTTATTCACAAAAATCTGGATTTTTTTTTCACACTTTTAGTCCATCTTGCAATTAACTACGAATGAACCAAAAAACAAAACGCTCCCTTCTTGCAAACGATACCAAAATGCTTGTCAGGCATGCAATTAACATGTCAAACACTGTCAACAACCTCAACACAATTAGGACAGAAATGTAGTCATGGTTGCAAGCCATCTGACTAAAGCTCAGTCCACTGCAGTCTGGGAGTCAGCACAGATTCCAGAGACAGCCGTGTCAATTAGCGCCTAGTTCAGAGGGTGCATATGTTAATCTCTCATTAGAGAATATTCAGATATGCAACCACTATGTTTGTGACTTTTACTATAGGATATTCGATAACGTGCCTGTTCTTGGTGTTTAACTTTCAAGATGTATGCAATCCAGTACAGAAACCCCTTACCTCGAACAAGAAGATTCATACATGCATAATATTCAATAAGCTAAAGACAGTTAGTGACATACTCCTAAGTGGTAAAAAGGTGGAAAGCTTTTACCCTTCTTGTAGTACAATGTCAGAGGGAACAAGTTTGGTGATTTTTATTACTGCATCAAAAGAGACATGATGTGAATTAGTAGGTGCCATAAATGCTCAATGTAAAGAGCTCATTTTGCAGTAAAGTGTCAGAACAGCGTTCCGAACACATATTTAAGCTAACATTTTACAGCCTGCATTATATTCCCAGCATACTATAAAAGTACAGAGCTTTAGTGTCACATTGTAGTAAGTGTTTAAAGATTCATGAGAAAGCTGAACATACTGTACATTGGTCTAAATTGATACCTGAGCATTTCTGCGTATGGATATTGTAGAAGCACATTTAAATCCTGCTCGTGTAGATACGCCTCACTGTTTTTCACCAACTCTGGCAATACTTCAGTGCTCATAAGCACAGTGTGTGTCCATTGATTCCGCGCCGTATAAAAATATGGGTATTTGAGTTATTCAGCCTGAAGCAAACTAAAGAGTTGACAAGCTAGCTGGGCGTCCCTCTTTTCTGTGATTTTATACAATTCTTCTTGATTTGGTTCTGGCTGTGATGAATGCATATGAATAAAGCAATCCAATTTAATGTTAACTCGCTGTTAGCCAAGTGATAGAAACAGCTACGGGAAAAACAACTTGTATTCTTTTTAATGGGATGCCACTACTAGACTGGGGCTAAGGGCAGAAGGGAGAAGATGAGACAAAGACATGTAAGGATTTTAGGGCATATTTAAAAAAGACTTGTGTTGCCCTTCGCCACGCAATGGGGTGCAAGAGCGACGCAACACTTAAATTAGATTTATCAAGCTACACAAGGTCACCTTGCGTGGCTTGATAAATCTAGAGTAACGCAATATAGCACACATCACTGTATCGTGTTATTGTGACCCAGGAAGGCGTTCCGTGGGTGGGGCATGGGTGTTCCTATGCATCCATCCATGGATTTTGGCAAATTCTCAATTTACCAGTAGTGGTAGACTTGGGAATGGATCAAAATGCTATGCATCCCCAGCTGAAGCGTAATGAGGAGAAATATCTTTATTTCTCCTGTTTACCTCCTCTTTCTATGTGTGCCTCTGCAGCACACATAGAAGGAGGAAAATGCCTCAGTGGATTATTTTGCCTCTTCCTGCACAAAACCATCCTGCTTATAACACAGGCAGCCAGTGGCATAGCAAAACTTGAAAGCCCCCCAACCTGCAATGTTCAGGGAGGGCCCTCCTCCGGACTCAGTCAAGAGATCTCAGGACAGGGTACTGTGCTGAGGGGCCCCCTGGGGATTGGGACCTCCCCATGCTGTGGGGGCCTATGTTAAGCCACTGCAGGCAGCCATCCACCATGGTGCAATGGTGCCTGCATTGGCGCAAGGATGCACATTGTGCACCAGCTCAGGACAAAAACCGGAATGCCTAAAATGTTTCAGAAGGAGCTTGTGCAAGAAGTGTGAAAATTGTATATTGTAATCAGGGGCGGAACAGATCTAATTACAGGTGGATAGGAAATCAAAAAAGTCCTCAAAAACGATTCTTTTGTTTAACTGAATACGGTGTATTATTGCTTTTGGGGCAGTTGAACTTAGTCGTCGCTTAAAAATGGAAAACTCCAGATCGACTGGAGTTCGGGGTCAGATTGGCCATCTATTCCCTCAGGGTTGGTGGCACTGTAGGCCATTTTCTGAAAGATCAGGGCCCACTACTGGCACCTCCATCCTTTCTCCAGCTATCGGAGGTTAATTACAGCAAGCACAGCAAGGGCCGCAAGACAAAGAGAGCGAGAAATGGTGAGCAAATGGAGAAAAATATTAAAGGATGGACGTAAGAAAATAGAAAGAGTGGAGGACGAATGTTTAGATGGTTTGAATAGTCTTGCCAGGGCATTGTTTGGTTCCATATATTGTCAACCCTAATTTAGCTCTAGGCATTTAGTTTTTGTTCTTGGTGAATTTTTTTATTTTTTTTATTTTCAGATTTGTGAATGCGTTACAGATAACCGAACCGTTACTTCATCAGCAGGATAGTGTTGAAATGTTTGAAGTAAAGCAGCATCAGCATTGCTGAACACCGTGGAAGGGGTGAGTTTTAAAGACATGCATTTTTATTTGGTATTTCCCAAAATACAGGATTGACTGCTGCCATTGCCTTAGTTAACAAAATGTTGCTGGAATGCATATAACTGAACCTGGGCCCATTTAGCAACAAAAGACAGCAGTTCCACTGCAGGTACATTTTGCACAATAATTTCTTTTTATAGTCTCAATTGCCTGATTAGTTGCATGTCCCAGTTCACTTTATGGTATGAAAAAGTTTACTCATTTTAAATCCAGTACAGGCCTGAACTGTCCATTGTGTTTGGCTATCAAAAATAAGACTTAATATGTTCCTTCTCCTTTCTATTGTGCTGTAACTTTCACAATTGCTTTTTTTCCTTAGGACCACCACCTCCCCGGTGCAAATGTGAACCACTGCCACCACCCCCAGGGCCAGCTCCAGCAATGTCTCAGGGTGCCCACCCACAGGACACTGCAGTTTGCTATGGCAAGAAGGGATCGCAGGTGAAGCAAGCACTCACTGCTTCTGTTGTTGCTTGGCAGCAGGTGTGGACTGTCTGGAGCTTCCTCCTCGTCCTCTACCAGGACGATGCTGATTTGAACGGGATCTTTCCTGATGTTGCTGGGAAGACCACTGAGGGGTTTGGTCCCTCTGTTGGTATTGTCGTCAGTCAGAGGGATGGTAGCGTCATCTGAAGTCTTTCCTCTTCTCCAGACCAACCGCCTTTAAGGTGTATAGTTCGGTCTTCATTCTAGACATTTCGTCATCAGCATGAGCGCTGAAGAGCGATGTCCCATTGAAGGGGAGATTGACGATTTGATGTTTGGCTTCTGGCTTCAAACCTGTCAGTCTCAGCCAGGAAGACCGGCGGGCACAGATCCCATGTGAATACCCATGGGCAGCAATATCAGAGGCATCCGCTGCTGCACTTATGACCTGATTGGCCATTATACCCCATTCCTGGAGTATCTCCTGGAAATACAGCCTATCTTCCTTTGGTAGCTTCTCTGTGAAGCGTGAGAGAGAGTACCACAGAGAACGATCATATCGACCCAGTAATGCTGAGGCGCCGGTTAATTTCATATAGGATGCTGATGTATTATACATCCTCTTGCCGATGGAGTCCATGGCCTTACTGTCTTTATCCGGAGGTACCACAGATGATGCTGTCCCTGTCTGGTTCTTCCGTGCTGCTGACACGATGACCGAGTCAGGAGGAGGATCAGCTCTCAGAAAAAGTGAGTCCTGCTCAAGAGCCTTGTACTTCTTGGTGATCCGCGACAGAGCTGCTCCCACCGACGCTGGAGTCAGGAATTTCTGAAGAGCAGGCTCTAGCAGTCCCAGCACTCGGAAAGCAGAGGCCTAGATATAGACCTGTGATGAAGGGTCTCGAAGATGATCGATGTGGACGGGGCAGAGACAGGCATCTCGATATTACGTTTTGTAGCCCCCCTACACAAGACCTCTTTGAAGGTCACAATGTCATCAATGGGTGATACCCTTCTCTGTGGTGAAGAAGAGAGAGTTGGAGAGTAGTCTGCTTTTGAAGGTCTGGAGTCTGAGGATCACGAAGAAGATATGTGGTTTCATCTTCTAGGAGAGCAGTGGCAAGTTCTTGAAGACCGACTCCTAGGAGATCTTGACCTGCGCCTTCTGAAAGTCGATGAACTTTGAGGCATGGCACGTCGCTCGAGTCCCACAGACAAGTGAACCAATTGTATGATCCGAGACCTGGACCTGCTAGGAGTATGAGCCGGCCTTGATATTCTCCGAATCTTCCACTCTCTTATGTTCTCCAGCCATCTCGGAGAAATGTTACTTGAAGGGGCTGGAGCCTGTAGGGAGGTTTCAGGAGTGACTTGCACTATCAGGAGCTCTGGGAGAGAAGAAATACATCTGGAGGTTACCACTTGGACGTCCTTTGGCATTGATTTGTCCCTCAACGTTGCCCTAGGTCTCTTGGCAGGAGGAGACCTGTGACCGGACTGTGACTTCCTCAACGTCGACCTCCTCGACATCGATCTGGACCGCGATGTTCTCCGCGCTGACCATCTAGGCCCGAGGGCGATCTGCGTGGTCTCGACGTCTATCTCCTCGTGATGGATGCTTCGACGCCGAGTGCCACGGTGGCGACTTTCTCGTAAGTGACGTCGACCTCCTCAACGGCGATCGCCTGCTATGACGCACAGTCGAAGAATGACTGCATCTTACCGGCGTCGAGCCCCTCGGTGTCTGGCTCAACGGCGATGTTTGTGCCACTCTCGACTTCGGTGGTGTCTTCGATGTCGCCATCAGTTCTCTCGGAGGCGGGCTGTTCTGTCGACATTGGTATGTCGACGTAGAGCGACTGCCTCCCGCCGTCGTAGGCAAGCCAGAACTGGACCACCCACGAGATGGAGTCCGACGTCGCCCTATGATGGGACTTCATACTTGAAGTCGTTTGCTTCTTCGGCGAATGGGGCCTCGACATCGTCTTCGATGCTGAAGGAGAGCACAAGGGTACTTTCGACGTCGATCTGTTCCCTGAACGCGTATAAGACCGGTATTCTCTCTTCTCACCCTTGTCTTTGCACTCCAACCTTTTATGAGAGGAGGGCTTCTTCGAGCGATGTTCTTCTCAGCCACTTGCAGATTCCTTTTCTCTCTCCTGCATAGCATGCAGTTTGATTTTCTCACTTTCTCTAGAAAAATGTCTGCAGTGGTAGCACTCATCTGGTCTGTGAGATGAAGGTAGCCAAGCAATACAGACCGAGTGCGGATCTGAATTAGACATCTTTTTTCCACAGGCCGGGCACCTATTAAATAAGGCTGGCATTTTGACAGGAAAAAATTGACCAAAGTCAGAAAAACAGAATGATTTAGTACCCCAAGTACTAAAGACGTCGAGTGAAAGTCAAAAGTTTTACTTTAGACTAACTGAAAGCAGTTTTTTTCTCTGTATCATGAAAATATCAATAATGGCATATTTGAAGCTAGTAATATGGTTTTAGGCTGCATATGTATATAGGCATATTACCTATATAGGTGGGTATTTATATATATATATATATGTAGGTATATGCATACAATTTGTTATTGCTCCGGGGTCCCCACACGTGGATGGGACTATTCAGTGCTTATGACTATTGATGAGTATCCCCTGGAAGAGAACTGATAGATTCAGAATGATTTTCTTTTTAATAAATGGAGAATGAAAGCAATCTTCCACTGCCTAGGGAAATATCCTTTCTTGAACATGGCGTTAAAGATGCTCGTCAGGTGAGGGGCAATTGTTTACAGTGGGAGGACAAGGATGGAGAGAAGATCCTAATTTCTCCCCTTGAATCAGCATCAAAACCTGATTGATAGTCACTGCTCAGACTTCAGAGAAAGTGCTTTGAAATACATCGCTAATCCACTGATTGTTTATTTCCAGGGTGGGAATTTTATTGTGCTCAAACTCATTATAAATCTCTTGGACGTTGTTAAGAAAGAAGTTAGCAAGGGTATTACAGAAATTCTGACTACTAATTATTTGACTATTGCTTAGCGGGGTAGATAGTTTAGAAGCAATCTGGAATAGTTATTTTGCAGAGATTTTTGTTGACTTTTTTTTGTGAAGTAGATAGATTTTTCATTGAAAAGTAGTGTTTTGTAGTCTTTGATACATTGTTTGCAGTTATCTTTTTCCACACCGCTTTATTCCTTACTCCCTGTCTGTTCTTGCCATCTACAGCCCTGTCTCTGTATTCTGAGAAGGTCAGAGAATCATGGCGGTGAGGGTTTACCCCTATGATAACAAAAAGTCTTAAGTGGAGCTAAGTGGACAGTTGCTGACACCAGCCAGTTTGCCTAGGAGGTAGTTGCTAGATCCAAATCTTCTGCGACGGAAGGCTGCTCCTGTGCTAGAGTCAGATTAAGTTGGTCCACCTGAAAATTTGTTCTAAGCCCAGGAATGAATAGAGTTCTGGGCAGGTTTTTCCAGCGGTGAGCTATTTTTCAGTTTAATCTCAAATATGACCGCATGATGGTGTGTTCATGTCAACAGCCTACAATCTATCAATGCTAGAGAAGGATTGTATGGCCATCTAATAATTGAGATAAACCAAAGGTAGCCAGTGTATTAGCAAGGTCCTCTGTTTCTCTATCTTCCAGGCTTCAAGATGATAGTTAAAATCTTACAAAATCATGAGATTGTTCGCATGCAGGCTGGCTTCCAGTATAGTGCCAACTAACTGTGAAATTTGTTTTCCTATTGCCCAGTGGGCGATATATTAGTATTCCAGAAAAGGACTGAGAATATAAAAATCAGAACCTCGCATTCCGGCCTATAGACTGGTTCAAAAATGGCCTTTAAAAAGTTTCTATAAATGACTGCTAAACCGCCTCCTCTTTTATGAGGTCTATCCAGATGATAAATAGAATATTGAGGGGGTAGTGCTGCCACCAGGTCCGGACCAGAGAATTGGTCCGCCCAGGTTTCAGTAACAAACATTATGTCCAGCTGTTTACTGTCTACAAAATCGGCAAATTCTGTAGAATGTTTAAGCAGGGATCTAGCATTCAAAAGAGCACAACCCATTTTGTTACTAAATGTTTTGTATTCTGAGTGAGTGATAGTCATAATGTCTATCACCTGATTGTTATCAATTAATTTCTCTTTTTTATGATTGGAGTATAGGTTAACTATGGCGAGTTGCAGTCTTGGCAGGCTGTGGCAAGTTTAGCTCTTACCTTTCTGGTTTAACACGCAGAGTATTTCAGCTTAATAGGTAATACAAGGGTACAGTATGGAATAATGGGACAATGTAATATATTGTGGGTACTGTGGTGTGTGAATTCACGGAGGGCAAATCATTGACAATAACCAAAGTCATTCGAAGTCTATCTTCAGTGTGTATGTGCCTTAAGGTTAAAAAGCTGCCCCTAGAAAGATCCGGTCAAAGTTCTGTACTTAAAGACTGGACAATATTTGTAGGGCTAAATTGCGGTTTGGAGGGAGCAACAGGTGTCAAGTGACAGAAAAAAAGCCCATTGCCTCGCAATCTCGCATAGCATGAACAACCCTGCAGTGCACTATGGAGGCTCTAACTATGGGTGAAAAATATCATTCCAAACCCACATGCATTGAAGACGTAGATGTGTGGTCAGTGTTTAAAGAGAGGAGATCGTATTTATTATATTTCTGAATGCAGTCACAGTCCTTTCAGGATACCTGCAGCCCTATTCTTTTGGTTAGATTGGAAGATAAAAACAAAATTAGTGAAAAAAAAGGATTCATATTGAGGTGCAAAGTTTGCTTGAACACGCTTACAGTGCTAAACCTTTCAAAACGAACAAGGGGCACCTGTGCACATGGAAATGGGCAACCTGATTTTTGCACTTGCACTTTGTTATTTTTATTTATTTATTTGAAGTTACAAAATTACATAAGTTACAAGTTACATCGGTTACTAGAAAAATATTTCACGAACGTAGAAAATGAGATAAGTGGAGCTTAGAAGGGAAATGGAGTAGGGTAGAGGGGTAGGAGGGAAATGGGATTGAAAGACGAATGGAGAGTCTGCCCAGAGTCCGGCTGGGTATGTGACGGCCGAGCGGGAAGTCCACAGCCCATCTCCTATATAGCTATCAGGTAGCTCAGCCAGTCATCTGTCAAATAGCTAGGTCACAACAGGAAAACATTTAGAGAGCATAGTGGACAAGATAAATGGAGCATGGCGGGGGGAAGGGGGTAGGGTAAATGGGTAGGAGGGAGAATGCGACGGAGAGACAAAGGCATTGGT
Source organism: Triturus cristatus (assembly GCF_964204655.1). Taxonomy (NCBI): domain Eukaryota; kingdom Metazoa; phylum Chordata; class Amphibia; order Caudata; family Salamandridae; genus Triturus; species Triturus cristatus. The sequence continues at coordinate 904,532,270 of NC_140590.1, read as the reverse complement.
CAGAAAGCTAGGTCTCCACGGTCGGAGGTGAGTTCATCGAGTAAGTATCCTGATGGGTAGGCTGGATGGGGGAAGGATAGGGAGTAGCCATTCCGCAGTGCCTGGTCACTCCTTTCTGTTCTGTTTTTTTTTTTCTTTCAACTCTTAAAAACACGATTCTCCCCTCTCGTCATGTGTGACATGGCGGCCATCTTAAGGTCAGGCACTGGGTGTGATCTTGTATAGCATATCTCTGCAGGCCGTAGGCATGCTATGAATTGTGAGGATCTCTCCTCTTGGCCCCCGAAAAGACCCTGTGTGTCATCAAGCTGTGTCCCCATTCCTTACAGGCTTTGTACGTGTGGGCGTCATCACAGTCGGGCCACTAAGTTCATCCCCCCTGAAGCTCCCGGCTGCACCGTCTGCATGAGCGCTTACTGGGGGCGGCCTCCTTGGCCATTCCCACTGCCGCGTTTAATCGATCCTCCTCACCTCCTCTGTCCTCAAGGCGTCGGATTTATGTGACTCGGGGTAGTTACGGAAGTGACTGGCTCCACTGCCCATGTGCGATCGGCAATTCACGGGGCCATGAATTTCATCCTGCTGCGGTGACCGGGAGTGCACCGATGATTCCGCTCACCATCCCGGGGCTCGTGGGTGTGCCTCAGAACACATTCATCTTTCCCGGGAGCTTCGATGCTACCGCCATCTTGTAGCCGCGGGCGGCCCTCGACCTCTGGGTTTGCGCCCAAATAGCGGGGATCTCGACGGAATCACTGCAGATGCAGCCTCTCTACTTGCTCCCGCGATGTTTCTGGACCTGGTTGTTACATTTGGAACAGCGAGTGGCGGCTGTATGTCACTCCGAGCATAGCGAGGCTCCGGAGCTGAAGTGGATTACGACCACTCAGCGGAACCGAGAACTCTTGATTCGGGGCCAAATATTCAGGTTAGGGCAGGGATGTTATGCCCAAGCGCCTCCAACCATATTCTGGCGCCGGAACCTGCCTTTTGTTCCGGAGTGGAGTGCTGGAAAGTTTATTTCTGCAGCCTGGAGTGCGGGGTCGACACGGAGCTTCAGCTCCAAGCGGCGTATTCTTACTTGTAGTGTAACCTAGCTAGTGAATGCAAAGTAAACAGAGCGATGTCCTAATAAATTATGCAGACATCTGTATTCTGCTACTGTGTGCCGAGCAAAACCTAGTCACCCTCTGATATTAAGAGATCACAAGTTAATATCCTATTAAGGCAGCTTAGTCTTTCAACTGTCCCAGGTGTTGTAACACTGAGTTATTATAATCTGTTATTTAAAGTGTCTAATGCCAGGGAGATACATCCAATGTGAATCTCTGTTATACTACAAATACTGCAGCGTTAATTAAATACAACCCTATGCAGTTTGTTAATCATTTGATGGGTCTCAGTCTGCTAGAGGACGACCAGGTGATTTAATGGGATAGCTTGGGGCAATTGTTGTGATCTAATGAGAGATAGCCTCTGGGCACTTTCCATTGAATATAATCTGTCTGATCATGACCTATGGTTAATGGATTGATTTTGCTCATGCAGCGGCAGGTTTTCATGTCAACGTTATAGGAACAAAGAAGCAGACCTAAAAACGCGTGACTTATTTTATCCTTAAAATATTTTGGAATATAAATGATCTATGCCTCTGGAGTTGGTTCAGAACGATTTTGCATCCGCTGATTTGCTCATTTCAAATAATTGATGCTCTCTTACCGCAAGATGAATATTCCTTGTTCATTTTTATTGGTAACATTCCTACACTAGGAGCTTTTCTGTCAATACATAAACTCACTTTATGGGTTTCGCTCCCAATACATTTTTTGGATATTAGACACCTTCACTATCAGTCGTTCTGTAGTTTGAAATAATTTAATGAAAGTGCTATAAAGGATGCCCTAGGTGCAGGAATTTGTGAACATCTAAACCTTGTGCTTGTTTAATTTGATCGAATGAAAAGCTCACAAAGGTTTACTGTCTTATGAGTTTTGCCTGCGTTGTCAGTGTCAGGTCCATAGCATTATCCTTAATCATTCTGGATTTCCTATACTATAACAATCTTGTTTCATTATTTAAAGGTAATTTCTTTTTTAAAGCAAATCGTCCTGTTGGAATTCAGTGTTTAAGATAATGAAGTTAATCTCTTGTACAGTTGGGAGTCTAACAGTTATTCTTCTAAAATAAAGTGAAATTGGTAAGAAAGTGACACCGACACGGTGGTTCATCCAGAATTAAATTTGCATGTGTTTGAGAAGTGACATCAAGTTAACACAAGGTGAAATCCGCTACATTAAATATCCTTTACGTGCCATAGTGGCATTATTATTAATATCTCAGTTCAGTTCAACAAGCTTCATTCGGTTTGTACAGCAACCAAAAAAATAATTACAAATTTAAAATAAGTTCTAAAAACAGTGTCGGTCATACAAGAGACAATCCAATTAGTTACATAAAAGTCAATTAACAGGCACAATGCTTTTTCTTACATCTATTGCTTTTTGAATAAATGATGCAACATAAAAACATATCCCTGGGTCTTTAAGAGCAACGTTCAAAGCAGCATGGGTTGTTCTCACATTGTGTTTTTTAAAAAGAGGTTTCAGGTAAAAATGTCTAAAATACGGATAAAAATTGCAAAATAGCAAAAAGTGCATGGTGCATTCTTTAGATTTCTCATCGCATGGGCACGGGATAGTGGGACGCATTTTCATTGTAGGGAAAGCAACTAAATGATGTGCTATTTCTATTCTCAGCCTAATCAGAATAAAGCGATGTGAGGTCTTAGTAACTAAAGACAAATAATCTTTAAAATCCCTTCTATGTTCAATTGTTTGATAAAAATACAAATGTATATTGCTTCCCTACTTCTCTCATACGGATCTCGTTTTTATGGGTCAAAAAAATATCCTTTATCTCCTATTTTGGTAGAGTTTCACCTGTCCTGGGTTTACATAAATTTGGAACTTGAACAAATTACTATATGTGTCAATATTATATTTTAACCAGGGGATATGAGAGCTTTTATCCAGGAGTAGAGAATCCTTGATAATGGTATGGATTAATTTAGTTCTGTCTTTGGCCCAAATTGATATCCATAACAGTATTGGTCGCATAGCAATCAGATCTCATAGATGATTTAATCCAAGTTCTTGATGTATTATTTCAGTAGAGGCTGAAGAAAGTAAATTTAAAAGGTATTTTGGAAAGGACATTTCTTGTTGTTGTACAGTTTGACTACAGTTGTGGACCCCCACCGCTGCACCATACAAGGCAATGGCAACACATCTGGCCTTATATATATCTACCATGTCCTTTACACGGCGTCCGCCTAACTTTGATGCAAATCTAAAAATCCCATGTGAACTCTTAATCCTCTTTAAACGGACGTTAGTTAATTCATGCGTCCGGTTCCCGTTTCCTGAGTAATTTACTCCCAAGTAACAAAAATTATCAACACTTTCCACTGGGCTATTATCAATATAAAAGGTTTTGCATTCCTTGGGTTTAGGGCCACACACCATAGTAAAAGTTTTAGTTTTATTAATTAACAATTTCCTACTGGTAATAAAAGTCCCAAACTTGTCCATTAGTCGTTGTAGGCCAACTCGGGTTCTGGAGAGCAACACAGCATCATCTGCATAAAGATTAATCTCTCAAAGTTTTGATCCGCAAATGTATGACAACTGCATGACCAAAATCCCTAGGTTTTAAAATACAGCTATACTAATTACCTGAGCTGATTCTCTCCCATGCTGCTCTCATTAGCAGGACAGCATGTCCTAATACAAGCAAAATCATGAATTTTCAAGTTTAGTATAGCCTCTTTCCCGGGCAATTGCAAAACACATCCTTTGACCCATGCCATACGGCTGCGGTGTATTCCTGTACCACTGGGGCCTAGATGCTGTAGTTAAATGGCTCTTTGTTCTTTGCATACCCAGTGCTTCATTTGTGCCGGTGCTTAGCACCGGCACTTAAATATCAGGGCCGGGTCAACATGCATTGCTGCACGACAACTGATTTAATAGTAATTTACCTCACTAGGCCGCTAGTGGACTGGGCAGTGGCACAGAGTGTTACAGTTTTGTGTTGAACCAAGTGTTTGACGCTTCAAGTTCGTTCTTCTCAATCCATTCCATTCTAAAATTCTGGCGGCCCAGCGACTGCAGCGCAGCCTTTAGCTAAGTGTTGCTGGCCCAGTGTGCGGGACACTGTGAGTTGGGCTGGATTTTGGTCTTCTGCGGGGGCTGGGGCTGTGCGCAGCAGCAGGCAGCGTGCGCAGATTCATTGCAAACGCATTCGCTGCATTGCCACGCCCCAGCATAACCGCACGAGGTGCGCGAGCGTACCCTACTGCACCACACTGAGTCATTGTGGTTCACAGCTGTTCCACTAAGGTCAGTGAGGGTGACCTGGACCTTGCCCTTGAGGAGTAGGCAGTAGCCAGTACTGGCAACAGCACCAGGTAAGGCAGGGCCTGGCACTGCCGCCTAATCAGATAATAAAGCTGTGCAGTAGTGGCCTAAGGCAGTGAGTCAGTCCCACACTCAACTTACTGGTCCGGGACCCGGGTCCCACACTCCCAGTCCCAGCAAAGTGTGTGTTGCCGGTGCATCTGTTGTGTGAGCCAGGCCTGCCCAAGAGGTGAATCGACCGTCATGAATCATCGATGAATGAATTAATCTCAATATCTCTCACAGTCACATTCGACTGATATGTTGATGGCTTGGCGGTGGCGGCCGGGCCCTTAGTTTGATGTTGCCGGCCCTTGCTGGAGTTTGGTTTTCTGTTGCAATCAATTCAAATCTGCAGGGTTGTGGCTGTGCCTGGCAGCAGGCAGCGTGCGCAGATTTTTTCATATTCATGGTGCACGCATTTGCTGCATTGCCACGCCCCAGCATGCCCGCGCGACCGCACCTCACCACACACTGAGTCATCGCGGGTGGTTCAGTGCGGCCGGCGTTCAATGGTTCAAGAACCGAACCGTTCGGTTCTTCACACTAAGTGAAAGTCTCAGAAACAGGCGGCAAGCAAGCACGATCGGCCCGGCCGGACAACGTCATTGTGGTTCCATTATTTCATTTGTGTGGCGTTGAGGAGTAGGCGCACGCCCGCCGCTGCCAGTGAGACAGACACTGAGTACTAGTTTATACTGTCTGGCCAGTAACAGCACCCGGTGAGGGCGAGGCAGGCCCCGGCTGGCAGCGCAGGCCCAATCAGTTAACTTAAAAGCTGCGCTGCACATGCAGCAGCCTAAGGCAGTGGCTGGCAGTGCACTGTGCACTGCAGTCAGTGTGTGTCCCGGGCAGTGCCGGCCGACCGGCCGAAGTGATAAAGTTTCACTTGACAGTTACTGTAACTGTAAAAAACAAAGTAACACAGTAGTTAAGCAGCAGTAGTATGGAAGAAGTTACGTTAATTAAAGTAACTACTAGTAGCGTAGCCGCTGCCATGCCACCTTCCATCACCATGCATGGTCATGAATAATTATGCCACCCGTGGGTGGTGGTGCCATGGCATGGCCCACATGCCAAACCAACAAATGTAAATTTGTGTCTGGGTGCGTGCCTCCGATCCCTCGGAATCCATCAGAGATCAGACTGTTCAGACTAAACAGTAAACACAGACCTTGAACAAACTACTGTAAGTAGAACACGGCGGATTTAATCTGATGGGGGGGGGTTGTTTGGACAAGATGCCTGACTGCAGTGCAGTTACATTTCTCTGGGTTGCTTCATGTGACTGACTGCCTGGAATCAACGCGTCCTTGAATAATAAGGTCATAAGAAAGAAAGAGCTTCTCTCTCGTAACTGAAGAGAACAGATTGTGTGTTTATTTTAGAAGGAAATGAAGCAAAGTCATAGGTGCCAAGGTTTCAGGTTGCTTATGTGTGACATTTTCATGATTTCAGTGTAATTATAAGTGACATTTTTCAACTATGAGTGACACTTTCTTGTGAGCAAAATCAAGCATGAAGAGGATGGAAACCCATAAATATCAGAAATTACACCCATTTGAGCAATGAGGCTCTTTAAGAATTTCTTTAAACTGCTGCAAAGCACCGGAAATAGAAGGGTACTAACCTAGTGCCCAGTTTACAAGGCTTATTATGATGACGCTCTAAAAGTAAATTAAATAAGACTGGAGAAGCTAGAGTGATAGAGATCCAGGGCTAGCCCCCACACGCACGATTGGGCAATGGATCCATCAAGTGTGCTCACTTTCTCTGTTAAGAGGAAGAGGATAACTCCAGCTTCAAGTGTACCAACAATCTAGGGGTGCTCTGTCCCAGCCTCAGGTGTTCTTTCATGGGATCTTTTAGGAGGAGGGCTTTTTGTCAGCCTGTAGTGCCCGCACCTCCGAGAAGGAGTGTGACAGCCTCAAGTGTTGCAGAGTCCCATGCTCAACACATTACAGCCTGACCCCTTACTCAGGATGCATCCAAGTTCAGCTGAAGCAGCACGAACAGTCTTGCTTCCTGGTTAAAGGGCCAGTCCCACATTCCGGCAGAAACAACTTTCTGCACAGAACGCCCACTGACACTATTAGGCAGCCTGCAATTTCGTTGTCTTCAAAGATTTTGTTTCATGTGATGTGACCTAGAGTTGCAAAGTCGCATTTATATTGGGTGTGCGGGAATAGAAGTAACCTTTTGCGAAGGCATAATGTGCAGTGTGGTGTTGGCGTGAGTGACGGTCACAGCAGGTCACATCACCCACCATGTGTTAGTAGCATGAATGAGAAGCACTGCCCAGCGGCCGCCTAGTACTAGCCACCGCCGGCCATACACAGGCACACTGACTTCACTATAGGCTCCTATCAAAACCTTACTATGAGTAAGGCTCCCTTGCTGAAATTCAGATCAGGTATTACATCTGACTTTTAGCAGTTGAAGATGTGGGTGGAGCTAATATAGTAAGGGGGTGGGGCCAGTGGAGGAAGTGGGTGGAGACAGAAAAAAGTAGGTGTGGCCTCTGACAAACTTTTCAGCACCTGCACTACATATTTTACAAATTAAGCACTCTGCATACCCCAGGTAAACCAAAAAATTTCTAGTTTCTGATGCTTTTCATGTTGTACTTCAATTTGCAAAACTATTCAATTTTTCGTTTGTAAGATTGGTCTTGTGCACCTACTCCCACAGACCAAACGAGGCTCTGACAATTGCATCACTTTCCCATTGGTCGTACAATAGTATGACTGTTCCTTTTGAGCTGTTCATAATGATATCAACTAGAAAGTCAGGTATGATGCGATGAGTAATGTCACAGTTTAGTTTACGGACCACTGCCTGCCTTTAGAAAATGAAAAAAATACTTTTCTTTTAAAAGCATCCCATTTTCATTTAAGGAAAATGGTCTGCATTCGCAAAAAAAGTTGCTATATTTGAAAAGTAAACACAAACATGGTTGTCTGCTGTCTCCTACAGGCCACCATCCTTGTGATATGTGAGATTCCTATGGGTTCACAAATTGTGACCTACCTCATTAATATTAATGAGATAGGTCATTAGCAACCCCATTAGGAATTTCCAAACAGTGTCTGAGACACTGTTGTACATTTCATTTCACGACTTGCAAATTGCAAGTCACAAAACGTCTCAATTTGTGACTCGCAAAATGGAATTGGTATACATTTGGCCCTTTGAGTATTATTCTCATACCCTTGAAGACCAGTTACTTGATTTAAACATAGACAAATAAATCTTAGTGAGAAAGAGTCTTTCACTGTAGCTTGTGTTTGGGATTTCAAGACAAGGGAAAATATCCTTAGCCTAGGTTCTTCAAGACAGGAGTTAGTTTCCTGCAGGCGCAAGAGATCGACCATCCATCAGGACAATACTTCCTATTCGACTGATTCCCTTCCTCATGTCTGGTAAAGATTTGAGAAACTGAGGGGCCCCCGTTGTCAACATCTATTCCAACCCCAGTGAATGTTGTTCGCATTGGAGGATCTAAGCCTCATGCCCTTTAAAAGAATGCCACACCCTTTCTACCTTGCACAGAAGATATGTAGCAGAATCAGCATCTTGACCACGTTTTAACTGCGGCAGTCGACTCTCCAGAGGTGGTGACCCCATCTCACAATAAGTAATGGTTCTGCACCTGCTACTGAGGATAGCCTATGATAGCATTGCTACTGTGTGCAACATGCACAATTGTTTGCACTTCAGGATCCCCTCATTTGAACCTTTTCCTAGATAAGTTCTTGGATCGAGGACATAATACCAACTTGGAGGTTTGTTTTATGGAAGGCATAGAATTTTTCTGTACATCTTTCCAATCCCTGGCTTCCCTGTTGCCTTTCTTACTGAACTTGATTCTTCCCTCTATATTTCCTTCTCCTTCATTAGTCCACTGTGTTTTTTTTTCATATTCTGACGTTCCTTTTATAAGGATATGGTAATTAGGCTTGGGCGGTGAACATCGCTCCGTTCGCTGAGTTTGCAGAGTTCGCGATGTGCAGCGGAATTTTTTACCCGCTCGCGATCGCGAACAGTAAGTTCACGATCGCGAGCGGTAAGTTTGCGAGCGAGAGCTGCCGCTCGGGTAGAATTTCTACACGAGCGGCAGGTATACCAGTACAAAGTGCGGTTTGCACTGCACTCCGCCACTCGCGGAACTTCGCAGAGTTTTTTTGTAACTTTGGGGAGTTCACGTCGCAAAACTCCGCGAACTATGCCCAGGCGTATCATATGAGCAAAATAGGCCACTGCTTACACTTAGCGGTTTTCCCTGTGATAGGTTGGTGAATTGTAATTATATTTTAAATTTAACTCTTTAAGTTGTTTTTTTACTATTCCAAACTCTGTGATACCTATTCCCAATGTCAACTGCCAAAGGCAGTGTGCATTAAGGTTTGGCCTTAGGGTCTTGCCCATGAGGAGGCCTTTCACCCTTCCACTGTGTGATCAATCTCTGCTGTGTATGGCCAACAAGGCAGTATATCATGAAGACTGACTGTAGAGCTTAGCCCAAAGAACCAAAGAAAGAAAGGCAAATAATGAAACACATTTTCTTTTAACAGAAAGACAGTTCTAAGAGAAGCTTTTTTGCGTTGGTTGTTGGAGGAACATTTGATTGTTGTTGTATTAATTTATTGCTTTCTTTCAGCCAAGAACTTTAGTAGCAAGCAACCGCTTTAAAATGATAGCAAAAATGAGAATACATACAGTTCGGACACAAATATATATTGTAGGGCTATCTGTTGGGTTTTCTCTGCTCTTTGATCTGTTCCAGTAATATGACTGTGGGATATCTCAAGTACAGCGTGTCTATGGGCAGCTGCTTTGCTAGTTGTTGGTCGCATATGCTAGGGATCCAAGAAGGTACCCCTCACCAATGATGGCAGTACATGTGTGTCCCACCCCCACCTGTTGGAATGTACCTTGGAGAAGGGCAATTGATGTTGTTAAGAGGCACGCAGGTGCTGCTAGGTCCTGCACCTGGTACCTAATTACCCTACTGAACATTGCGGGTGGAATGGAAGGTGTTATTTTTCATAATGGTTGACATGTGCAAATCCAAACTTCTTTTCCTTTGGTGCAATACTTGTAAGGTTATAGTAATTGCCTTATGGCATTGGGATTTATGAACTATGCCTTAGTGTGACTATGGCCTAACTGGCAGAGTGATTATGATTTATGTATGACCTAAACCTATATCTGGATGCCCTAATGTTATGAGGAATGACATGTATACCCTTCTCACGAACTGCATCATATGTAAAGGGATGGTGTAAGGTGTTGTGATGCCTAAAGCCTTCATGATCTTTTGCAATCTATGCCACTTACTATAGCTCAGTGCACTACATGTGATATGATGACATGGTCACTATATATGTCCTTATATTAGTGCACAAACTGTTATGTTTATGACAATTGCCTTAACGGCAAAAGTGACTCATGACCTATGCAACATCGTGGCTAGTGCCTAGTGGCACAATGGTTTATGTGGTCTATGTGGCTAATGTGTTTTGTGTATAAATACAAAGGACATTTTGATATAACCTTGTGTGGAGTTTCTGTTTGTGGTGTGCCTGACTAGAGTGGTGGGTTCTGCCTGGCTTAGGTGCATACCCTAGCCAACCAGAAACCCCATTTCAAACAGTGATTTATCTGTAGTGAACACTAACATTGTGAACATGTGCCAAGTCTTCGGGTCCAAAATAAATCCTCAAGCCTGCCAGATCTACCAGGGTAGATCTTCGCTAATGTCTGCAGGCTTGTAACAGATTGCACAGACATTAAAAAAATATAAAGGTGTTCTTTGGTTCTAATTGAAAGTTTTACATCCCATGGCCTTAACAAAAAGTGCCTTTTTGCTGTCAACACCATTTTTCGAAGAACAAGACACCTCTGCAATATAAGTATGACATTCAACAACTGAGTCATGGCTGACACAACAGATAAGAGTTTTCTGAAGCTTCATTTACATTTTGTTGTGGAAAGATAACTGAAGTAGAGAGACTGGCAAAGGATTTCAATGTATTAGAGTTTTTCACACATCCCACTAGAGAGAGAAGAATGTAAACAGGGTAAGGTGCAAGCTTATCAGCCAGAAATGTATTGAGCTGTTGACTTTAAAACTGAGGACCCTAGTTCAAATCATGGTGCTGGCTAACCAATCTGTAATTGTAAAAAGTCACTCAATCTCCCTGTACAAAAAAAAACTGACCTTGTGTAATGTAATCTAGTGCAAAGCACTCTAATGCCCTTCCTATATAACACTGCAAAAAATAAAATAAAGAGGTGTTTACTCCTTTGGAAATTTGATGAACATGTCACTCTAATGTCCTTGCTTTATGAAACTGCAAAAAAACTAATAGATAGGTATTTACTCCTTTGGAAATTAGATGAACATGTTGAAACATGTAAAGAAAAATCTGAAGCTCCAGCAGGAATAGAGGTAAAATAAACTCTACACACCAGCTTGAGTCTTTCAGGAAATTTCAATTTTTTAAACATATGCTACATCCTGTTTCTTTGAAAGTGCATTCTACCTTGCTGTACAGAGTCTTTGTTCACTCACAATGGGAGTTGGACAGAAAGGCTGGGCTATGGCCAGGCACTATACCAAATCTGCTGTGATCAGTGACCCCCACTATACACAGGCTTTGGTTAGCCCAGGGGAGCCTAATCTCCTTATTAATTATTTGGATTTGGTGGATGAGGGTTTGTGAACCCTAGTTTGGGTTCACAAACCCACACAGGCTCCTGGGCTCATTTTAAACATCCCCAGGGTTGGGGGACATAGTACTGTATCTGCGAAGCATTAAGAAGATCTAACGGGGGATCCCAAGCCCTTTCCTGGGTTTAACTGTTTTCAAGGTAGGGTTTGCAGTCATTTGAGCCATGCTGTGGTCCGTTAACTCTGACTCATGGTCCACGAACTCTACAATTAAATTGACAGTTTCCTGTTTAATTTGGAATTTATAATCCCAATGAAATTCCCAAATCACACTGGGCCTTATTTATGAGGCCCTCACACTGCAGTTGCGTCACTTTTTGTGAAGCTGTAGTGGCGTAAAAAATGTGCCACACTGTGCAATATTTACAAAGTGAAAACATCTAAATCCAGGTGCTACATTATACCTGCGAGAGGTAAAATATATACAGGGTGGGCATTCCGGTGCAGAAAAGGCTCGTAGAAGTGTTGAAGTGAAATCTATGAGATGTCAGTGCCACACTTCTACAGCCCTACAGCGTCAAATCCTTATGCCTGCTTGATGCACGCGTAAGGGGTGACGAAGGCCTATTTACATGAGGCTTGCCCTATGTGAAATGACACATTGCTGGAGTTGCGTCTGTTTCCATACACACTACAGCAATATGACATTTTTGCGTCAACAGATACGTCAGGACTCCTGACGTATCTGTCAATCCATGTGACATGGAGCGCCGTACAGTAAATATGGCGCATCCATGGTGTCGCAAGGAGGGGGCACTGAAAAGTGTTGAATCAATGTTTTACCGCAGCGATGCAACACTTTTCATAAATGAGGCCCTCTGAGTTTTAACATTGTTATGGCTCCAAGGATTATATAGCAAGGAGGATCATATTAAATGGTAAAGTTATTTAAATTATCCAGGAAAAATGCAAACATATATGGAACATTTTCTGGCAATATAATTTTATCCATTTTAGCTAGAAACAATGTTTTTACGAATTCTGCTTATTATCAGGCACATTATATGGCATATTTGATATAGTCATGATTATGCAGTAAACTGTGCAGCCATGGACTTGCATAAATCCAGCTGGCCCCCACCATTATTTATTGTATTCTCAATAATTTATTGAATGAAAAAATAATCCGTCTGACACGTCCTTGTACATTGAGGCAATAAACGTAACAATATCCGTTTCAACTGGGCCACAAGCTTCAACATCCTACAATGAACACATCGCAAAATAAGCCTTTCAACACAGCTCTTATTCATTCCTTAAATTAACACACTTGTCAGGCATGCAGAGCTTCAGCAAACAAGTATTTGGAAAATACATCTATTGCGGCAAATCAACCACTGACTGGAGCGTACCAAGTTAATGGTAACTGTCTTTTTGACTCCCACAACCTACATAGGCCTTTGAAGAAAGCTCACAGACTGCAAAGGCCACAAACCTAAGAGCCTGAGCCGTACTGGTCCAGAGCTGTGCCAGGCCTGTATGTTTGCATCAGAGGTGTGTAAAGTGGGAGCGTGGTCTTGGCGCTGGTCCAAGATGGCCGCCTGAGTCTCGATCTCCGCCGTGCCGGAGCAACTAGCGGACCGTAAGTGCACTAATTCGCGCTATTTCCACGCGGTTTTTGCTTATTGCAAAATCAGAAGATGCGGTGAAGCTTATGGATATATTTACGGTTTAGTACGCGTCGCGCGTACCGCTTTTCCAACTATCCGCAAATTCCACTCAGTATCGCGGCCGCCATTTTCTTTGCCGCGTCATCGCAACTGCGTATGGATTTCTTCAGAGGATTCTGCTTCATCCAGGTACTTTCTTTGCTGTGGAATTTTCTGAACTATAGTTTATTATTCCTAATCTTCAAACGCCCATTTCTCACAGCTGACTTGTTCAACACATTCACTTCAGTGACTTATCAGCTGCCATCTATAAAGGACATTACCTGTTGTGCATTCACATTGGAACAGTTTATACTGTTATAGAATGGTTTGAAGTATGGAATGTTCCTCCTCCTTGTTACTACATCTCTCTGGAATGTTTTTCAATGCACTGTTCCCTGACTGACCACTATTAGCTTCAGTTATGAGCATATTCTTTATCACCTGCTCTCTATTGTCTTCATAGCCCTTGTAAATTCAATGCACTGGTTTACTATGGAGTGGTGTTATTGTCCAGGTTTTCACTGGATTAACCACCTCTTTTGTGAGACTTTTTGACTGCCCAACAATTTTTTTTCTGGAACTAGATTGTCACTTGCTTATGGGCAGAATACGTAAGGCACACTTTCTTTTTGTCCCTAAGGTTTCTTCCAGGACGTTATCCGCACCTTCTTTGCCTTCTCCAACAATTACTCCCTCTTCCACTCCAGACATGGCCAGTCTACCTTCTGCTCGTACTCAGGCAACACATTCAATAACAACCAAAACTTCTCCGCCTGTGTCCACTCCTAAACGTCTGAAACAAGACCTTCCAACGCCTACCCAGCCATCACCTACTATCTCTATGGAACTGTTATTAGAGGAAATTCATGCTTTACACCCATTTGTGGAAGAAACAAATAATAAAATGCAATTTCTAGAGGATAAATGGTCGTCAATGGAGAATAGAGTCTCTGCAATGGAACAACAGCTCTCAACAGTTCAAAGTGACTCCCATAGACTCTCTTCACTAGAGGAACAGATTCGGAAGCTTCAACAACACACTGAAGATTTGAAAACCGGAATAGATGGAACAACCTACGCATCTATGGCTTGCCGGAATCTTTGGAAAGAGAAGATCCTTTCACCTTCTTCTCATCTTTTTTACCGAAATTACTGGACATGCCTCCTTCAACTTCACTCAGCATCCAAAGGGCTCATAGACTTGGTCCACGTCCTTCGCTCTCTTCATCTCCAGTCAGACCCTGAGATGTTATCATCCTCTTCCTCAAATTTACTGATCTTCCTTCTGTTCTATCTGCTGCCAGAGCTAAACTTCAAATCTCTTGGCTAGGTCAGAAAGTTTATCTTTCTCAGGATGTTTCCAATGCTCCAGCAGCCAGGCGGAAGGAATTCCTCAACCTTCTTCCATCCCTTCGCAAAATGGGAGCTTGACATGGACTCTTTCACCTCTGTATCTTCAAGGTTACCTACCAAAATCGTACTCAGTCCTTTGAAGACCCTGCAGAACTTAATAAATTCATCCATTCTCACGCTTCAACTAATATGGACACTGCTGCTCCTCCTACGGGTTGACTGGTGACATCCTAATTTGTTAATTTCACATCTCTCATGTTCATGTTGCTGCCATGTTGTTAATTCAGAATTCTCTTCTGTATTTATGTATTACTCTACCTATTTCGTTCTATGATCATTTATGTATTTAATTATTTGTCTAAACTCCTTTCTTTTAATATTGTTCTTCTTATCTCTTATGTACCTCTTTTATCATCTTATTTACGTTCTTCCTCCTTTCTTTATTTATTTCTTTTTCGCTGTTTTTTTTCTCTCTCTTCAATTGTTTTCATATCTCTCGTCCTCACTACTTACTCTTTTATCTCTAAATTTGTTTGCATCTATTTTATATTCATTTTTTTCTTTTTTTACTTACCTCCTTTTTACACCTATACAGGATCTGTTTGTCATCATACAGTGTTTGGTCCTTTTACATACTTCCCTATTTCTCGTCCTGGTGTGCTGGTATTCGTGGTTCGGGCATATCGTCTTCCGTTTGTCGCCACTAACCCATCCTTATTTTGTTTTCATTCCCTTCAGGTATGTTTCCTCACTCGTCCTTTGAATTTGTGCTGTCTTTCCTTGTAGTTCTCCTTTCCCCTCACTCCCTCCTATCCTTTTCCCTCACGATCTCCCTTTTTTCTGTTATATTTTCAGTGCTATGTATTGTAAACCTCTAACCTGCTTTCTCTCCTGTTTTTTCCTTTTACCTTCTCTATCTCTCTTCCTTATTTATCCATTGATTTCTAACTTTTTTTTACATATTATCGCATACTTGATTTTGTATTTTCAATTTTCAATGTTTTTACATTCAGAGTTATTTCCTGGAATGTAAAGGGTTTCATCAATCCGATTAAAAGACAGAGAATCCTTTCCCACCTTGCTTCGTATAACCCTGACATGGTTCTCTTACAGGAGACTCATCTTACAGACACTGAATCACTTAAATTAAAAAGAAGCTGGGTCGGTACGGTCTTATTCTCTCCATCTACTAATAAAAAAATGGTGTTATCATTCTCTGTCATAATAAATTGAAATGTAAAATGTTATCGCAAGAAAATGACACGGAAGGTAGATGGGTTCTAGCAAAGTTGTTAATCGATTCTGTTCCCTTAACTGTTTTCAATATTTATGGTCCTACACAAACTGATTGTTCTTTTTGGCCTTTGATTACTCAAAAATGTATTCAATTTTGAGATGACCTCTTCATTTTAGGTGGTGACTGCAACCAAATTGTAGACTCGTTCCTTGACCGCAAGTCCACAGTCGGTTTCACTCCACATACGACTCACAAACAATTTCTGGATACCATTTCTCAGACACATCTCATGGACTCATGGAGGCTTTCTCACCCTGGCACTCTTGATTACTCTTTCTTCTCTCCTCCTCATGCTTCTCTCTCTCGCCTAGACTATATCTTTCTTTCTCAATCCATGTGTCAAAATTTACTGTCCTCCTCCAATGAACCCATAGTTATTTCTGATCATGCTCCAATTGTTACAGACCTTGACTTACTTCCTCCCCGTCCAAAGTTCTCTCGATGGCGTTTTAATAATTCCCTCCTTACTGACCCTCTTTTCTCCTCCTCCTTTCACTCTTTTGCTAAGGAATTCTTCGAGCTTAATTGCGATTCTAGTTCCTCCCCCCATATCATCTGGGATTCTTATAAAGCTACCGCAAGTGGATTCATCATAGACTTTGTCTCTAAGAAAAAGAAGCGTTTTCTTCAGAAGCAGAAATCTATTTTAGCACATATTAAGCTCTTGGAGCATACATTTTATACTTCTTCAAAAAATTCTATCTCATCAGGATTGATAAAAGCAAAACTGAGTTCAACAAATCTACTACTGACAATGCATCATCAGTGCTCCTTCGCAGTAGCGCCTGTTACTATGGCGGTCGTAACAAGGCAGGGAAACTCTTAGCAAATGATCTCAAATCTCGTAAAGAACGTACACTTATAGACTCTATTTAATCTTCTAATAATTCCCTACTGCATAAAGACCAGGAAATACTTAATGAATTTAAAATTTTTTATCAAAATCTATACACACCAGAATCTCCTCCTTCTTCTACTCTCATTCAGACCTATCTTGATAAACTCCCTGCTCCTTCTACTTCCCATCTTAATCTTCTTGATCTTGAAAAAGATCTTTCTCTTAAAGAACTTTTCACTGCTTCAAGTACCCCTACTAAAGGGATCATTTTTCTGATCTATTACTCCCTAAACTTTTAATAGTTTTCCATTCATTTTATTTAACTGGTAAGACAGAAGGTACTTTTCAGGAAGCCACCATTTGCCTCATTCCTAAAGATGGTTGTGATCCTCAATTTTGTAAAAATTATCGACCAATCTCTCTTGTTAATGTTGATTATAAACTATTTGCTTGCATTACGTTTAGACCCTTTCATGTCCCATCTAATTTGTAAAGAGCAATGTGGTTTTGTTAAGGGTAGATTAACTTCCGATAATTCTCGTCTTTTTCTCAATGTCTTAAATCAAGCTCCTTTCCTCTCTACTTTTCTGGCCGCTATCTCAGTCGACGCAGAGAAGGCTTTTGACAGAGTAGATGGGTCTTTTTTGTTCGCATCATTACACTGACACGGTTTTGCTCCTAATTTCATATCACTTATTTCCTTTCTATACTCTGCTCCAAAAGCCTCGGTTTTGGTTAATGGTCGTGTCTCCTCTTATTTTCCTCTTCAACGTGACGTTCGACAAGGTTGTCCTTTATCCCCTCTTCTTTTTGTCCTTGCCCTTGAGCCCTTTTTGATTTCTATTCATAACAATGATTCCATTTCTGGCTTTCCTTAGGGTGAACATCAACTGAAACTCTCTGCATATGCGGACAATATTCTTTTATTTATTTCTTCTCCTGAAACTTCTATTCCCCCTTTACTATCTGAATTCAAATCCTTTTCACAGGTATCCGGTTATAAAATAAATTCAGACAAAACTGAAATTCTTCCTCTCACAAAATTCGGTCTTCCCCATTCCTTCTCTCCCACTGGATTTACTTGGAATAGTTAAAAAATAAAATACCTAGGTATTTGGTTTTCCAACTATGGTTGTTTCTTCTATATATTGCTGATATGTTTGTAATTTATTAAATGCTAATAAAGCTTTTCAAACATAAAACAAGAGGTGTGTAAAGTCCATACATATAACTCAACATTTCTCCAAGTTAATGCATTAGCTTTAACCAGGACAAGACAGAAACAGAGAGAGGCATTTTTTGCTCACTGTTTCTGTCTTGTGCTGCCTGCATTTGATGAATTAGCTCGAAGAAATCTCTTTTATTATATGTCTGAGGTTTAGACACCTCAAGCGCCAAAAACAAGCTCTGTACATGGCATGGCATGGCCCAAGGCGGCTTATAATGCCCGCAAATCGAGTGCGTAGAAGCACTCTGTAGTCAGTGATCGTAAGGCAACATAACTGCACTTTATAAAACCCCTCAGTAAATAAATGAGTAAAAAAAGTTAATGCATTGGTCACGAGGTCTGCAAATCGCTTTCATTCTTCGCCCATATGAAATTGCATTACCAATATAAAATGTAGAAATGTTAACTTCCAACCCAGTGCATGGTAAGAGCGCCATTGTCCTATATTGACTCCTAAATAATACAACTATATGAACGTTAAGCCTCTTTTCAAATAGTGCCTTTCACCACTGGAACGATGCTATACAAAGTCTGTTATATGATGCAGCTGGTATTATGTTGTTGCCCATGCTGATATGATAACATACTAGAATGCTAAGCGTTTAATGATTTCCTCTTGGGAAGAATGTCATTCGGCATGTTAAACCCTTTTGTTGCTTTATGCCATGTGATCTGTTTTCGTAGCTGAAGCAGTAAACGTTGAAGAGATAATTAAATTGTTTAATGTTTAACACCTGCTGCCTCAACGCACCAAAAACACATGCTGCAAATGTGTTTCGAACACGCGAGAGAACCTGACAGCAATTATGTGAGCACCAGCAAACCACTTCGTACATTTCATCCTATGGGTAAATGTTTGAACCTGAGAAAGTTTGGGAACTGCAAGCCAAGCAGAGGGGAAAGCAACCACAATGTATCTAGTCATCCGCTTTGTACAGGGTCAATTGATGGTTGTTACTACACACACAGTTAGTTGTTGCTTATCCTCTCATTCCAAATTCAACATCATTGAGAGAAACACAATCTTCAAAGTCTTCAAAATAATCTGAAATATCTCTCCATGAAAAATACACAGTCTTGTAAGCAAGAAATTTATTCATACTGGATGTATCCGACAAGCAATATGTTATGAGTATGACATTGACAAACCCATGCTTTCCAGTGGATTGTAACTTCTGATAACTTTAATAGGAATAGGAGCATCTTTAGAATTGGAGAGCAGCTATCGTACATGTGCAAACAATGCATCCAAAATTAAGAAAGATGCACTTGATATGGGGTGAGTACATTCGCTATTTACTCGAGTCTTGCCACTTCTTTCCTATCCAAACAATTCTGGAGCATATCATGCAGGCCTCCCAGCATGAATCCTATTTGGTAGAGGTGAGCATAGCTGTGTTGTCTTTTTTATGCATCTCTGTTGATTGCGTGATTTAGACGTGCCAAAGCAAGCAAATACCCCGGAAACATTACGTTGGCCACTACTTATTTCGGAGTAAGCATGTTGAGCAGGCAGTCATACTGATGAAACAGCCAGAATATGCATTTATCTATCCATGAAGACATCCAACATCAAAAGCTGCCCTCAGCAACAACTGAGGATGTGCAGTCAACTGTGCCAATCCAGGAATACAGGAGCAATTTGGTATGGCCACCCGGTCAAACATACCAAAAACAATTTCACAACTCATGAAAACTAACACACCCACACTTTGACCAGGTTGCTACAAAATTTCATCAAAGCTCTGAAGCAACAAAACATGTGGACTTTTACCGGTACGAACGAAAACTACTACGGAGCTGTACTTATGACATACTGAACAAACGCCATTAATTTTAACCCCTTCGGTGCCACGCCCTTTCCCCCTCCTGTGCCGGGCGTTTCCCACGCGGGTGGGTTTCATGACGAGATAGTCTCGTCATGGGCACAGCGCGACCGTGCTCCATGACGAGACTATCTCGCCATGGGCACAGAAGAGGTTAAGAATGTCACCAATACCAAACAACAAATCCGTAAATTGTTATCCAATTAACACCAGAGCCTCTTTACTAGACAAGAGGGTGGTATGAAGCCTTTACATATCTGATGTAATCATATTACTCCCGCGCATTGATCTAAACTTTAGTGCCTGATGTACAAGAATGTTCTCACCAATATTTACAAAATTAATACTAACTATCAGTGCCCTACTGAGCAAGAAGAAGCAGTACACAATTAGCATAATGCCAAAATACTTGAGTATTTTAGTAGTTTTTCCTTGACTCTAATGGTTTATTATCTTTTAGCAAAATATCACCTAATTTCTAGGCCTTGATGGAATTTTTATTATGCTGGAGAAATCTGAGACATTATGTTACTCTTCTGGCGCAAAATTACACAATTATGCCTGTTCGCGTAATTAGCACTGGAAAAATGAATTTAGCAAGCAGCAAGCACAATCAACTGCTGCTGTTCATGTTCTGTTGCATTTTGCGCTATTTTCTAAGTGCAAAATGCAACCACCGGTCCATTTTGAATGCAAGGGTGTATTTTGTGCTAAGACAATAGAGTGAATGCTAGGTTACACTCCTTGAGTAATTTTGCCGTAAATTCGTGGAACTGCACAACTCCATATTACACAAGTTATGCCCAGCCCATTTCACCTCAAAACTAAGCCTGGGCAAAGCACTACGCTACGCTCGCGTAGTTTGCGCAGTTTGCGATACTACGCACTACGCGAATTGCACGTAGCACAGTGCAAACATGCGTAGCGTAGCGTTGCGTAGTGCAGCGGACATTTTTTGCTTGCTCGCGGTCCTCAACATCAAGTTGGCGACCGCGAGCAAGCAAAATGACATCCCGGCGAGACTTTTTCCTTGTTCGCTATCAGCAACATCAAGTTGCCGATCGCGATCGTGGAAAATAAACATCCCAGCGAGATTCTCAATGCGAGGAGGTCAGGTTTCTCATTGCGAGTGGTCGCGTATGCTCGCGACCGCTCACGATGAGAAACTACCCGTCCGCGTTGAGAAAGCTGCCACTCGAGTAAAAATCTACTCGAGCGGCAGAAGACTACAGCTCGCACTGTGCAAGATGACGTTTTCAATGATTGCACAGTGCCGGATGCTTGTCCGCCCTGTTCAATCATTGAAAAAGACATCTTGCACAGTGCGGACAGGGTACTGCGCAGTTCGCGAAGTGCTACGCGCAGCTTGCGTAGTGCGAAGTGCACTTTGTGTAGCTTCACGTAGTGCTACTACGCCAAGGGTTACTCAAAACACATTGTTGCTAATAGTTAACACTTGTGCAGTACCTTGGCCCAGCCATTAAATGTTTATCTCTTCCCTGTTTTTCACTGTACTTGTTCCACCATCACTCAGTATCACTTGCAGGTCTCCTGAGCAATTCTGCTGAGGGGAGAGCCTCTGTTCCTCAACAACTGTGTTTTGGTGTTCCAGCAAGCCTAGTTATTAGAAATGGGGGTCTCTAGTTGGAAATGGTTTGCATCTTTGTCAAGTAGGGACCTTTCTTCCCCTAAGGGTAAGGGGGATACACTTCTAAAATAACCCTTGCTCAGCCCCTTGGTAGTTATAAAGATACAATAATACACTACAAATGGACACCACACCAGTTTAGAAAATTACATAATCTTTATCTAAACCAAACCAAAACAGCAAAAATCCACAATATAGTACATAAAATATGACATTTAAAGGGTAGAAACAGTTCTGTCCACAGCAAACTATAGATGCAACACTTTCAACACAAAGTACCTTGGATGCATCAAAATCATAAACAAAAAGGGTAGGAAGGAAGTGTTGCGTCGGTTCCTTACATGCAGGCAAGGTAATGCGATGGTTCCTTGCTCCAGGGGAAGTGATGCATCGGTTCCTTACTGCTGTGCAGGGAAGGTGATGCGTCGGTTGCTTACCGGAGAGGAGGTGGTGTGTCGTTTTCTTAATGTGTGGGGAGGTGATGTGTCAGTTTCTTACTGCATCCCCAAACAATGGATTAGACCTGGTGACTCAATGCAATGCGTGACGATTCGGGATGATGCATGGGTTGCTTCAGCCACACAGCAGGGCTTGCGTCGGAATCAGTGCAGTGATCTCAGACTTCGGAGATCGGTGCACTCTATGCCATGAGTGGTGATTTCTAGAGCAGCGGGCAGGCGGTGTGTCGGTTTCTTAAGTTATGCGTCGTAAGCAGGTATGGATGCGTTGTGCTACTCGTCGTTATGTTCCTTTTCGAGCTCCCAACAGCCAGAACATCTTGCAGAGGCCCAGAACAGTGGCAGGTCAGAACTCCTAGCCAGGAAGTTCAGGGGAGCTGGGGGTGAAGTCTTTGTGTTCCTGAGACTTTGGAACAGAGGGCAAGCTCTATTTCAAGCCCTTGGAGATCTTCCTCAAGCAGGGGACACAGCACACAGCAAGGTCCTTGTCCTTTACTTTGTAGAAACAGCCACTGCAGGCAAAACACAGACAGAATACAGCAAAGGGGCAGTACTTCTCCTCAGTCTCTCCAGCTCTTCTCCTTGGCAAAGGTTCCTCTTGACTTCCAGAAGTAATCTAAAGTTAAGGAGTCTGGGCACCAACATTTGTAGTCCATTTTTCTTTGCTCTCTGGTGCCAGAGAGGCTCTGTGCTCAGTCTAAACCAGCTGTGTCCTCTTTGGTGCAGCTTCCTGGCAGGAGGTGGAGACAGCATTGTGTAAGGCACACAAGGCCCATTCAGGTGGAAGAAAATCTCCTCCCCCTACTCTAAATGCAGCCCAGGTCTACTCAGCCTGACTCATCCAGGAAAGGCAGAACACAACTCACCCCCCCCAGTGGCTGTCTACAGTGAATGCACATACCCCGCCCTGTGTCACTCCAAAGCCAGACAGTCAATCCACAAACCAGCAGCAGCATAGAGGATGGCTAAGCAAGAAAATACTTGCTTTCCAAAAGTGGTATTTTCAAACACAGAATGTAAAAATCATCCTTAGTAAAAGATGCATCTTTAGATTCTGAGTTCAGGCATACTAAACTTTATCCTCCCATCTGGTCCCATTGGGAAGTTATATTTATAAGATGTTATAAATAAACTCCCATTCTATCCTGTGGGACAGATAGCCTTTCAATATTGAAAAACGAAATTGCCAGTATTTCACTATCGGAACATTCCACACACATCAGGACATGTCCTACTATTTCACAACCACTGAAACCTGCCCACAGGGGTACCTTGGGTCTACCTTAATGGTGTCCCATATGTAAGAAAACTGAAGGTTAGGGCCTGGCAAGTGGGTGCACTGGCAAGGTTGAAGTGGCAGTAGAAACTGCACACAGCAGTGCTTAACCCCTTCGCCGCGGCGCGAATTCTGCCGCGGCGCTGGGGGGGTTCGGGGTGAGCGCGGCGCCGCCATGCTCGTGACGGAACCACTCCGTCATGAGTCACGGGCGAGCTGTGCTCATGACGGAGTGGTTCCGTCACGACTCTGCCCACTCGTTAATTCGCCCGCACAGGCGGGGAATCAGCGACGCGTGGGCGGAGCGGCCGCAGCATGACGGAACCACTCCGTCATGAGCACACGCCGCCCGTGGCTCATGACGGAGTGGTTCCGTCATGAGCACGCAAGGGGTTAATTTGTACCGGTGCTTTCTTAGGGCTGGGTTTATACACGATAACAGTCTCTCCAGTGAAGAGATGATATTGCATGCCATGGTAAGGGGTAAATCCATGCCTGCCCGGATTCGGTTTGTGGTGTTTGATCGAGTGCTGTGCTGTAAAATATTTAAATTTGGATGCAGTGGCCTCCCGCCTTCTCATGAGGCAGATGAACAGCACACACAGACAGACAGAAACTGCCCTGGCATGGTGATGTCAGCCCCATCCTCCGTCCTTAGCGTTGTATGGACAAATGCAGGTCAGGGTCTCCACTTTTCGCACGCCCCAGTGTACTGCGCAGCTGCGGCGCTAGTCATCAAAGGAAGCAAGCAGGAGGCCTATAAATAAAACTGAAAAAAGGCAGTAAGTAATTATTTCATTTTTGTTTTTTAACATAAGCTACTGATGCAAGTATGTCTTGATAAATGGTTTAGATGCGTGCTTGGAAAACTGCAAACCCTAATTTCATTTTAGCGCTTGTTTTTATGCAAAAGTAGCGACATTACATGCAGTGGCAGAAGTCTCACATTTGAGCGCAGGTTGAGGTCAGTACCAGAGTCTGCCCGGATCTTAATCTCATCGGCTATGCCAGAGTGGGGGTTCTTGAGTCACAATCAGGTTTGGGGGCATCTGCCAAGTGTGTTAAATGTCTTAACCATTGTCAGGCTTGCTTTTGCGGTTTTAGGCAGCCTTCGGTGCAACTGCTGTCACCCACGCCAAACCTAGGACCAGTAGCGGTCTGTGGAGGGAGTTCGGTGGGGCAGTGAGGCGGGGCGGGGGAGGGGCAGCGTGTGGAAATGTAAACACCGGAATATGGATGAACGGAGGTAAGTACACATTTAAGTACATGAAATGAATTTTGTTGCGCGCGCTGCATCGCATTTTGCGATGCAGCGCGCGCAAAGGAATTCGTTTTATGAAATGGGACTTGCCATGTGAAATGACCCATTGATGGAGTTGCATCACTTTTGTGACACACTCCAGCAATGATTCATTTTTGCGCCTACAGATATGTCAGAAATACTGACGTATCCGTAACTCCTTGCTAATGATGCGTCATACTGTAAATATGACGCATCCAGCATGTTGCAGGGAGGGTGCAATGAAAAGTGATGCATCGCTGTTTTCATGCAGCAATTCATCACTTTTCATAAATAAGGCCCTTAGATTTTATGTCTTCTTACCTTAGAAACTCTAACAATCTTATATATAACCTTACTGACTCTGACCTAAACAGTGACCCGATGCAGGTCTTTAATGTTTCTGTAGTTGCCCATTTTATTCCGGCCATTAACCATTTGTGGTTCTGTCTCCTGCCCATAGGATTGTACAATTCTAGGTATGTAGAATTGGTTATTTCACGCTATAATTTACTTCTACCACAAATGTTCTAGCATTATCTATAAAAATATGGATAACCTTTTAATATTTTAGATACTAAAAATGCTTTATTAATGACTAAGGAGATTGGTTGAATCGAGGAATCAGGACTCGAGCAGTTCTACAAAGTTGGTGATTGTTTGGAAGCAAGAGCAGCATCAAGCTATGACTTCAGAACTTAAAGGAAATTAGCTTCAAAACCTAAGTTATCTTGAAGACATAAAACAAGGAATGATCTAACCCTTCAGTATGACTTTCCATGCAAGATGACCTCTGGGAAGCATTAGTCAGTAAAATGCAGAAAGTAGAGGTACTTTTGTCTATTCATGTCATGTTAGATTTTCAGATTACCAATATAATATATATTTTACATACAGTGAATCTAAAGAGGTCAGTGACCTTATGTAGGAATGAGGATTATTATTCATATTATAAGGCTACCATTTGCTGGACATCACACAAATTGAATACATTAAACCTGTGGTCAAACCTGGTAATGTAGCAGACAGACGTCAAGCTTAAATCAAATGCAATGTGTAATGTATTTAAGCAATGCATGCACAGTAAAAGTCACACAAACACATTACAATTCCACAATCAACTTTAAAATCAAGAGAGCAATTATATTAATAAAATAAGACCAAAACAACTCAAATACAAGGGTAACTTGAGATATGAATTTTTTATTAGAAACAGCACCAAATAGTGCAAAGCACCAATGATAGTCAATGGTCGCAGTAGACCAGGATCTATGTGCGAAAATGAGGACAACCACAATGAAGCTGTGGTTAGATACACCATGTAGATTGAGCCTAGGGAGAAATTTGAAGGTGAAAATTTTTTTTTTTTAAATGTAAGTCCCAATGCAGAAATGGACTTTGTCACTTTTATCAGAAGGAAAATCCTCCTTGAGTGGGCTGCCAATGGGCACCAAAATTATAGCTACCACCAGAAGGCAAGTTTGTTGAAACAGGATTTATCCCACAGAAGCATTCTTCCTGAACATTTTCCCAATGCAGAATGGTGTTGGTAGCCTTGACTGGGATGAAGCTGAAATTCAGTCTGACACTGTGGAACTGTTGCTTGTATAATTTTCCCACAGTCCCCTCTGGAGCTCTGGAGGAAACATTTTCAAAAAATTGCAAATGTTCTTCTAGGTTCCAAACAATCACAGGGATGCACTTTTAAGGACTGGAAGGCCTCAGGTGATGGCACAAACAGATTTTCTGCATGTCAGGCATAGGCTAACTTCAAAGTCCAGTCCAGATCACTTGCTATTTGTCAGCTGGGTGTATCCAGGAAAAGGCATCTTGCAGCTTTCTGTGTCCCCCTGAAGTCACACATCAAGAGAGCTAAATAACCTTTGAAGTCCACCTCTTTGCGCTGGGTACAACAGGAAGCAGGTCCATTCCTTCAGGGCTCATTTCAGGTCACATAGAGCCGGCCCAGTGGTCCAGTCCTCTGCAGATGTTTTGCTGGCCCAGAAAGTGATCTGAGGAGGTTTCTGGGATGCCACATTTATGTCTGGCACCAGCTAGTGGGTGGGGTGCAAATCTGAATTCAGCATTAGATTGGAATCTCATTAAATATAAAAATAAGCATTTGAATGGGGTCTGTAGCTCGAACAGGTCAAAAGTTAAAGATTAACGTTTATTATCTATTCTTTGACTCTGCCCATGTGTTGTGCGAGCCTAGTTGTGGGAGAAACTGCCATTTCTAATGTCACAAATGTTCTACTCTTAAATACTATGCACCATACCTTGTGGTCAATAAGGGTTATTTGGAGTGGCTTTTAACATTTCCTTTCCTATTTGCCCAAAGGGTAATTTTGAAAGGTCTGTGAAGAAGGGTTTTTGTTGATTTCAGACTCAAGGCATGTTTTTACTGCAAATTTAGTGGATGTGGCAATAGGTGCTGCAGTCCACAATGGTCATTTAACTTGTCATGCCATGGGTGTATTTCTGCACCATTCAGTATTATTATATAGGAAAGTTAAATGAGCCAATCAGGTTTTGAGCACATTGCAACATGTTTTAGGGATCAGAAAACACATACTGGGAACTGAATGGCAGTCTTTCAGTGTTAGAATTCAGGAATTCCTGCAGGTGAGTCCCCCACCAAAAACGTTTGAAAACAAGGTGTGAACACCAAAAAGAGGTCAGTTTGCTATGCTATCCTTCATAGCTGACGAGTTAAGTAGATTTCTGAAACCTAGACAACATTTTTAATTCAGCAAGGGCTATTTGTGGGTAAACACTCATGGTTTATACAAAGAAATTCATAGTCCAAATCAAACAATGAAAGCAAGTGGGGGAGAAATGGAAATAGACAATGGGGTTTTATATGTACACATTTTTAGCTGAATACTGATCTACAAAAGTAATATATCATAACATCTGCAACACACTTCAGGTCACAAACATATATAATATTTTTAGATTGCCAAAAAACTGTTGATACTCAGGTCCTTTAACCAAGCCATGACTTGCAATGATTTTTCCTTGCGTCTTAGACCCTTCATCACTTCATAATGAAATGTATGATGAATCAAAAAATAGTATAAAGGAAAGCTATGCATTTTTGTCTTGTACCCACAAGTCTGAGTTAAGCAACAAGGCTGATGGGTTACCAATCTGAATTACCCATAGTGCCACATGTTTATGAGGGCATTTTATAAAGTGTGTCTTTTTAATGGGCATTGAATTCCAGGCTGAAGCAAAAATATAGAGCAATTCAATACATAACAAACAAATGCCCTACCATCCTTTGCTCTTACTCTTTTCTTTCCCATATATAAGATACACTTTTGTGGTGGTGGTTGCCAGTTGCATTTATCCATGGGATTTGAAAAAATGAAATGTGAAAGGATCCATGAAAGCTCGCCATTCTAAATTCACCTAGGTCTGTAGTTGTCAAAAATACATTGGGTTATTGGGGTCCTCTGTGTGCCAAATACTGCAGTTACCCAGAGTTGAAATTGAGTGGCATAATGGTGATGTTTGCAGACCAGTCTGGGTATGAAAACATGCCTTGATTAATATATTTTCCTGGTTCTGCAGATGCCACTCTCCTGGGGTTGGTAGGGTTCCATGGGTGGCAGCTGACCACAGGCCAAAATAATGCAATGGTTCCTATGGAAAGTGACAGGACTTTTTAAACATACCTTTGATGTTTATAGGACATTTTCATAATTTACTCCAGACAGTGATGCAGAAAAATGACTGCGTCACTTAAGAGGAGGTGTGAGGCATGATGTCAGGAAGGGTAACTCCACAGACATGAATACAAATAGTCTTTGTTCTGCTGGTTGCCTTTGTGCTCCTCTAGAGTGGACATATCTGCAACAAATACCACAATCTGACCACCTCAGGGGGCAGAAATATGGTGTGTGCTACGGGGTGAAGTATTGACATACTCGATAACAGTATGGGCTCCGAGAACTCATTCAAAGAAAAATGTTCCTGGTGTTCTGGTGGGCATTCCCATGTAGTTAATATACAGTTAATATACTGGCATAAAGACTGTGTGCACATCTCTTATGGAAGTGTGTGGCTTTTCAACTCATTCATAAAAAGGAAGCTTGAGCAAAATGTAAATTATGCTGGCAAGACGCACATAACTTGTGGGATTGTACATTACACTTGTTCCTCAAAATTATGCCATTATGCCACCTCGCCTTAATATTCTGCCATTCTTAGAAACATTTATGGCATGGGAGTGAGAGATGAATGCAAATGACCAGAACATGAATTGCTATTCTTTGTAGCACTTGTGCCTTTTTATATTATTTTAGCACAAAAAGTATTTTCCTGAAATTGTGAGCAATTGTTCAAAAGCAAATGATGGGAATTTTACACTCCCCTAATGAAAGATGCCTGATGCTCTAGTGAGCTTTATGCTTCCCCAGGATAGGGGGAATAGTTGTTTAACAAGTAATCTAAGAGGGCAGAAAGACTGTGTGTCCCTAGAGTAGGGAAGGTGGTGGAGCCCAACGTTAGGGTGGCCTTCCACCCCATACATAAAAGGCCTTTTATCTCCCTCCTCTCCCATAAATTTGAATAAACTTCCAGTCTTCCCTAATATGGCAGCAGAATTACTAATAGTGCCTCTGGGTTGGGGGTGCAGACCCTGTGCCCGGATAACCGGGCTATCCACCTAATTCAAATAAGAAAATATTCACTGGTGCTTTGTGTGATATTACTGTTTCTTATCTATATTAATGACCTAGAATACTGTTTGGCAAAATAGCAAAAGATCAACCCAAAATGAAGCCTAGAGTTATACCCGTCTTCCAGTACGTGAATGACGTTGTGCTGATCTCAACACCTGCAAATCAACTGCAACTCCTCATAGATGCTTTTTATAGCTTTATTCGGGGGTTGGACATTAAAGCTAATCTCAGCAAATCTTTTGTGCTGAGTATTGGTCCCATAAATGTTAAATCAAGAGCATTTTATTTGGGTGGGTCAGAAAATCTTAAGGTTAAAACTTTTACCTAGCTTGGCTTTCCATTGGACTACAATTTAAATTGACACAGTTTATAAGCCTTATATAATATTAGGGCTATTCAATGCCAAAGATCAGTGGAGTTGATTTTTACCTTGATTTTTACCTTTGCTCGCCGGCTTAGTCACAAGTGGGTTCATGAAATGATCAACATTTATAAAAATGGATTTTTCTGACGATCTATGGAGAAGGTGTTTTGGGGTACAAAGGCCCGGGGGCACTGTAGTAGGTTGAGACCAAATTTTGTAAAGACTATTGGAAGTCCCTAAATCTACTCCATCTTTCATGTGCCATTCTGAGATGGGTCTGACCCCTTGGAGGATAAATAATGTTGGAATCCCTACTTGTTTTGCTCAGAATTTGGGAAAATCCGGGAGCACGCTTTTAAAGGGAAGTGTTGGAAGATTGTCTCTCCCTGGACAATGCTATGTTAATACACTGAATCCTGGACATTAAATAAAGGGTTCCCAAACCAAGGCCTTACGGAGCTCTTTTTGAAACCTGAGAATATCAAAACATCGGCAGTGTTACAGTTGAAAGTGATGTTTAAGGAAAGACAAGGTAGATTTTGTCAGATGAATTTTGATAAACTCAGTTCCGTTAACTATAATGTGATCAAAACATCACGGGCTGTGAATTTTAATTGTTAGCAGTTTACAATGTGAATTCTAGATTTTACCATACATGATTTTATTTTAATAATTTGCATATTTTAGTGGCTTTTCATAGGAAAGTTGATTGCAGCCAAACACTGGCAAGATGCCCATGTAATATTAATTCCATACAAAGCACCATGCACTTTATTATATTTTGTCAGTTATATATTTATGCACACAAACATTTTTGATCCCAATTCGTCACACATCTAATATTTGATCTCTAAGGATGCCTTAGCTTTCTTGCAACAATTGTGTAATATGGATATGTGCATCACTGTGGCAAATTTTGTTTATTGTGTCATGGGGATCAGAAACAGACATGGGTCTGTGTAAATGATGTGTATTTTTGATTTTCTGGTAATTTACATTGTGTGCTGCTGAATTGTTAAGATAGTTTTTTAGTCTTTTTACATGAATGTGAAGTTTTATGACCTATGCTAAGATTAGATTTTATCATTTATGTGTGTTTTTATGGTTTTTAATAAGTCAAATAAATTTACTTGACTGCCTGACTGATCAGAAATTCCATTGTAGTTACAGACCAGAAGCATCAAGAGTTGCTGAGCAGGTCAATGGTATGCTGAAATCCAGAACTGCAGAAGTGAGTGCCTCCAATTCCAGCAACTGGCTTGATGCACTTCCACTTGTCTTGATGAGTCTCAGATGCACGATATATAAAATAACTGGTCTCTCTCCCCAGGTATTGATGGGGAGAGCTATGAGAATCCTTTCCTGTTAGACCTCTCATCCTTAGGGTGGTCTTTCCCCAACGTTTTGCCTTTTGCCTCCCATTTTTGCTGATACTTTTTGATTGTCTTAGGACTCAGAGCACTGTACCACTGCTATCAGCGCTAAAGTGCTTCTCCCCTAAACATGACATTGGTGTATACCTGATTGGCATATTTGTTGGACTGGTAGGTCCCTTGTAGAGTGGTATACCATATACCCGGTTCTGTACTTCACACAACCTTGCCGGACCCCTATTGTGATTTAATTATAGGGGAAAGTTCACTATCTGTGCCATATCTGACCCTGACTATGGTATCCCAATACATCCTTTGGACCAATCCAATCATAGTCTGATCGATCTCGATTGTTGCCATAATGTCCCAGAGCTGCACTCTGTTAATCAAGTCAAAGGCACAGGAGAGGTCCATAAACACAAGGTGAACAAAACTAGGGGTGGGCGGAATTTGCGTAATCGCGTTACGCAAATCTCCGCGAAACGGTAAAAAATCTCCGCGAACACGCAGAAATTCCACGAACACGCGGAATTGCTTGTTCGCGATGCTTTTTTCCTGTTCACAATCAATGTTTGCGTGCTCGGGGAGAAATATCTCGCGAACACGCATTTTGAGAACGCGAACAAGCAAAAACTTTCGCGGAATCGCGGAAAGCAGACTTTTGGGCAATTTCGCGTTCTCCGCGGGACGCGAAATTACGCAAATTCCGCAAATTCCACGAGCGGAACGGAATTTACCGCCCAGCCCTAAACAAAACCCCTTCTGGACCTGACATACTTGCCAACAATCAGCTGGAGATTTAAGCACTGTTCTAAAATGCCTATACTTGGGCGAAACCTGTACTGAACTTTCGATAGCCCCTGACTTTCGTCCAATCACACACCCAGTGTGGCTGCAAGGATCCTACTCAATATTTTGAGTCAACTGTTCAGAAGGGAAATTGGGAGATAAAACAATGGAGATAGTCAATCCTCTTTTTTAAAACTGGGGCCAACTACCGCTTCCTTCTAGGATGCAACGAGTTCCCACTTTATAGCAGCCATAAAAACATTTGTTAAGTTTGGAGCCCAAACTGCAATTGTATGCTTAAAAAGGTCCAATGGGACTCCATCAGGACTGGGAGCTTTTTCTGCAGGATTCTGATTGATAGTAGTGATAACATCCCCCCATTAGATACACCTCTGCAGCCACCTAGAAGTCCCTATCTAGTCCATGCAGCATTTTTAGCCAACGACCAAGGGCATTTTCACTGGGAGGTTGCAAAAACCCATATGCAAGAAACAGACATTCCTTTGCCACACTGAATATTACAATAGAAGTGCAAGGGGAGTATTGTAGCAATCTTGCGTGAACTAGCTTCCTAAAAGCAACCTGAATAGGAGAATTGGACAGAGTTATAATAGATGACATTCAACAGCCTTAAAAAGGCATTGTGTACAACTTGAGTGCATAAGGCGCCTGAATTTGTTAAAGATTTAATACTGAAGCCAGACAGTTGACCAAAGATGTACACGATCAGTCTCTGGCACCAACGGTAAACCTTTGCTAACCAGGGAATTGTGATAGACCACTGCTGAGGATTTTTGTGCTTCATAACTATGTGCCTCATTAACAACATGCAGAATGCAGTTCTATTCTCAATACCACATGCATGCACTGATATTGTGTTAATATTTTTAACAAATCACCTATGACATGTAGAAGAGCATTTTCCTATACTTTGTTGATTAGGCCTCAATTTAGGCCTGGCAGCCAGAATCAATGTCTTCCCCCTGCGCATTTCACTATTCATTATTTCTGCAGCAAGCAGTCGAGCACAGCCATGTTTGCTTATTTCCACTGTCGTTCTTGCTGCTTTTCTCAAAGAAACCGTCATAGCTTGGTCATAAAACTGTATCTTATGCGAAGGTGTTCTAGTTCACTGTGCCGTGTTTTTTTATAATAGTTTGCTTCTATTCATGTATCTATTTTATTCTACTATCCCTAAATGACAATTGCAAAGAGTGGGCAGAATCAATGTACATGTAGTGGAATAGTGTTTAGGTGCTAAGGAAATATGTTATTTAATAAAACTGTGTTCTGATTTGCTAATAATATGATACATTTGCTCACACCATGATGAATCTGCACTTTCTATTCTGTTCTAAGAGAAGAGTTCCTGTTAAAACCATCAATTTTGGAAGTGAGCATGAACTTACCAGAGAACTTGCCCAAGCCACTAGTGATGCTGTCCATTTGAGACTTAGGTTATTGCTAACTTCGTACATACCTATATTTCTCTTTTTGCTGAGAGTCTTTATAGCAATATTTCTGTACCACATCTTTTGAATTTTGAAATAAAAACTTAAATAATATTCAGTTGAACTCCATAATTGTTCCAGTAGTCTATCTTCCTGTTCAAATGTTGTTGGTGAAACTTGATGGTATAAGCAAGTCAGTGCATATGGATTGTTCATATTTGTTTTTTCCTAGACAATGAACATCTCCTTCATGTGGAGTTATTGTTTAGTTTACATTCAAATAGTGGGATTGTGAATAAATATGTTTAATAGTATGATTCGCCTGTTTTTTGCTCTCACCACCTGGTGTTTTGATTT
This sequence comes from Triturus cristatus, assembly GCF_964204655.1. Taxonomy (NCBI): domain Eukaryota; kingdom Metazoa; phylum Chordata; class Amphibia; order Caudata; family Salamandridae; genus Triturus; species Triturus cristatus. Next base: position 904,499,197 of record NC_140590.1, on the reverse strand, counting down.
CTATACTTGCAGAGTTTTGATTAGTTCCAGCTATGTGAGCACTGTTCAAAAGTGCATACTTTGTTTTCTTTAAATTGAATACACCACACACACACACCCACACATATTGAAATGTATGCCGGCCATAAACAATACTCATTATCAGAGCTGAAATGCATCATGTCTTCTTGTCACTTATTTTTTAAATAAAAACATTATCACAGGCAAACGGGATCATGTGGTCGTTACAAAGCGGGGGTGGCTGTTTTAAGTGATCATGAGTCAGCCAAACTACCTGACTCTGCTACTGTGAATTCCACTACACAATACGGGGCTTATTTACAAGCCTGTTGCGCTACTTTTGCGTCATTTTTAACATGGGAAAATGTATGAAAAAGTGGGCCAAGGGGCTTGTAAATCTGCCCCTACGTATTTATGTCTGTTCGCCTCCTCTTCCTCCACTTCCCAGGGCTTTCACACAATACAGTGGAAAAGAAGGAGTTGCCACTGGGACGCAGACATTTGTTAATCAATACAACCTGTAACCACCCTTCTTCTGGATTCCTTTCTTCAGAGGATGCAGAGGACAACTATTGCCTGGGGAAGAGGTTTTTGCTTAGCAGCTCAGGGTACTGACGTGGCTGGGTCATGGCTGGAGCTGCGAACAGAGAAATAAGAAGACACGCTCCTAGAACAAGGAAATTCTGCTGAAAATATGTGAGTGGGAAGCGCAAACGTTTTCCTGATACTTATGGTTGGCGGCCCTTACTAAATAGGGTGATATTTTCAAACCCTCAGGTAGAGCTACTACCATACTCAATCATCTTTCTCAAACTCTATACTTGAGATCCTCCCTGGTCCTCTTCTAGACTCTGGTTGTTGGTTGTCAGTTCCACTGCATGTGTGGGTCAGTGCTATTGTGATTATGTGCAGTCAGAGAGAATTTGCCATTACTGTCACTTAAAAAAACATTTCCTTGGACAATGGGGACACCGATGTTGATGGTGGTATTATTGGAGGAAGAAGCAGAAATAAAGGCAATTTTTAGAGGTGTATGCCTCCAATGTTCTGATTGCCCAAAATCCTTTCAATAGCATCAGCTGACATCCTCTCGAAGGTGAGTGAGGCTTCGGCTGTGACCGCCTCTGCATCTGCTGGGACTACTTTGGAGCTTTGTGGAATCGAACATTTGAAAGAGTTCTTTTTTTCTTTTTTCTTTTTAGTTTAGAAAGCTTTATTAAGCAAAGAGAGAAAACAAGGTACAAATATATAATACTATGAATAATAACAAATCCACCAGGTGACATGTAAAACTACTTATGAAGGAAAAGGAGAATAAACTAATACATCATAAATTACTAGAAGATATTAATTATAAAAGGAAAACATAATCACAATGTACAATACTTAAAATAGCATTTTCGATTTTGCTTTTTTTGTGGGATGGGGAAAAAAGAGAAAGAAAAGAAAGAAAAGAGAGGAAAAGAAGGAAAAAGAAGAAGAAAGAAAAGGAAAGAGGCAATAGAGAAGAGAGGAAAAGAAGAGAAGAGAGTAGAAGATGGGTACCGTCAATCACATACTATATAATTGATAAAGCTTTCCAATGACTTGTAATATGTAGAATACAACAACGCAATAATGAATACAGAATACTTAAATATACAAAGCATATAAAGGAATAAACAGAGCTACTCATGGTGGATGAAAAACAACATTACTAGCATTGGCACGTAAAGCAGAAGAGGAAACATAATTAGTGAGGGGAGACCAAAAAGTCTCTCTGCGGATAAACTGCTGAGATGTGGTTACAAAGTCTCTATCTAGCCTGTGATGCTGACAGAGTAAGTTACACCAAGCTGCAAAAGAAACTTTGGAGGTACCCTTCCAATTCAAGATTATAACCTGAAAAGCAATTGCAATTGCTAAATCTATGAAAGTGCCAATTTTACGGGCCACCTACCCAAAGTGTGGAGGAACTACCCAAAAAAATTGAAGAAATATCAAAGGGAAAAGTTAGAGAACAAATTAAGGTAATAGAACGGCAAACATTTGTCTAAAAAGTGGAGATGTTAGGGCAAAGGAAAAAAGCATGCAAGTAAGTCTCTGATAAAATATTAAAGTGTTTGAGTAGTACTGGCGTTGCAGAAGTGTGATATATCCGAGTTCAGATAGAGTCCCAAGTGTGAGTAGGAAAAGTATGTTGTAGATCTGTTTCCCATAAAGGTTCAGTCTTACTTTTAGGACGAGGAGATAGAGGGAAGAAAATACATTTATAAATGTGAGAAGCCCTAACAGCAGGGGAAAAGGATAACGCTTGAGTAGAAGAATCAGAAGCGGAAGAGGAAGAATCCGAAAGAAGAGAGAGTTGCTGGGCTACAATCTGTCTCAGAGATTCAAATTTTGAAGGAGAAGTGACCGATACATTGTATTTAGACTGAAGTTCCTGAAGAAATAGAAACTGCTCATTAAGTAATAAGTGTTTGACCTGTAACACACCTTTGGTAATCCAATATTTCCAGAAAATGGTACGATTGGAAAGCTTAATAGATGTGTTGTGCCAGATAGAAGAGTCTAAAAACAACTGAAACGGGGAACGTGATTTACTTCGTATCAGATGAAGAATAGATATAAGATGTGAAATAGTAGGGGATTTAAAGGAACGGGGAGGATGAACAAAATTAGCTAACGAGAAGGGGAAAGGATAAATGATGGATTCCTCTAATTTGTGCCAAACTGACAGGGGAGGATTTTCGGTAGATGAGAAAAAGGGCATAACTTGACGAAGTAAAAATGAGGAATGGTATTGGCGAAAATTAGGAAAATTAACTCCACCTCTATCTTTAGGGGCGGAGAGAACAAAAAGAGAGATACGAGCTTTCAGATTGTTCCAAAGGAATTACTCATAATACTGTTAAGATTTTTAAAGAATTTTAAGGGGGGAGTCTAACCGGCAACATAGAAAGATAAAAATTAATTACCAGCAACATCATCATCTTAGAGGTATCTAACCTACCCCACCAAGGCAGAAATAAAGGAGACCATTTCTCCGTCATCCGGGAAATTTGAGATAAGACGTCATCCAAGTTCAATTGAACAGTATTAGCTATATAAGCAGAGTATTTAATTCCTAAACAAATGATGCAGTTAGTATTCCATTTAAAGTCCATCCCCTCGAACATACTTCTGTGACAATATTTATTCAGTGGAAGAATCTCAGATTTGGACAAATGTTACTTATATCCAGAGATGGTGGCATAAGAGGATAGAAGATCAACAAAGGAGGGCAAAGATGTAGATGGTTTTGATACATATAAAAGAATGTCGTCTGCATAGGCAGTAAACATTATTTCAATAGATTTATGAGTAAAGCCACGGAAAGTAGGTGACTACCTAAGAGAATGAAGGAATGTTCCAGAGATAAAATAAAGAGCAAAGGAGACAAGGGGCAACATTGACGGGTACCACGTTGAAGAGTAAAGTATGAAGATTGAGAGCCGTTAACAAAAACTGAAGTGGTAGGCGAAGAATACAACTAACTAATAAGAGAGAGAATAGCAGGACCAAATCCATGCCATTTAAGAGCATGCATCATAAAAAGTCAGTGAACACGGTCAAAAGCTTTCTCCGCATCTAGAGTAATGGCTGCATAAGGAGTAGAGCTTTTGGAGGCAAGATGTATGATGTTTAAAAAAGTTCTGGAATTGTCTGCTATAGTTCTACCTTTAACAAAGCCTGTTTGTTCATATCCCACTAACTCAGGAATGACCTTGTTGATGCGAAGAGCAAGAACTTTAGCAAAAAGCTTACAATCTAGATTCATCAAAGAAATAGGACGATAGTTAGCACAAGAAGAGGGGTCCTTACCTTTCTTGGGAATTAAACATATCATTGCATCCAGGAAATAGCCGCAGGCTTCCTTACATGACAAAAGGTATTGGGATAGAGACAAAAGATGAGGGAGTAAAGACTGCGAAAAACAAGAGTTAAATTCAGCAGTAAAGCCGTCTGGACCAGGAGATTTGTCCTTTGGCAATAGGAGTAGAGGGGACTTGAGATCAGAGAGAGAGATATCTGCCTCTAAAAAGGAGGAACTAGGAGGAAGAATTTTGAAGAAAGAGTCCAACTCTGCCTCAGATGGGGAGGATTCTGGAGTGTATAATGTCTTATAAAAATCTGTGAAGCAGGTTAAAATGTTGTCGTCTTTAAAATGATCTATTTTGCTAGAATCCGTAATTTTAACAACCTTGGATCGTTGGGACTTAACCTTTAAATAATTAGCTAGTAGCTTACCAGCCTTATTTCGACCTCCATAGAATTTAGAATTGATTTTGAGTAGTGTACCAGAAGCTTCCTCAGTAGATATTTTAGTAAAAGACAACTTAGCTTGAACTAACTTTTTTAAGTTATCTTCGCTATTGGATGTAAAGTAAGCATGTTCCAAACGTTTATTAGAAACTAATAAAGCAGCAGAGTCTTTAGAAAGTTGCTTCTTTTTAGCCGCCACATAATCTATAATAAACCCTCTGGCTGTAGCCTTGAAGACATCCCAGGTAGTGGAAAAAGGGATATTTGGTAAGGTATTTCTAAGAAAGAAGTCCGGTAAGAAAACTTTAAAACGCTCTAGGAAAATATTATCTTTAAGTAGATAATTATTGAAGCACCATCTGTGTGACCGAGAGGATTCAAAGGGGAGATCTAGATTAATCAAAACTGGAGCATGATCAGAAATGAGGATGGACCCAATATCTGCATGAGTCAAATTGGTAGAGAGGGGAGTTCTCAGGAAAATGTAGTCTATTCTAGATGAGGATTTGTGAGTAGGGGAATAAGAAGTGTACTCTAATGTATCCGGATGTGTAATTCTCCATGCATCTACCAAGCCCCTTGAGTGAATTGTAGTTAAAAAGGCTTTTTGCAATTTGTTGGGAGTGTATCTAGCGTTGGATTTCCTATCTATGAAAGAATCCAATACCTGGTTGCAGTCCCCACCCACCAAGAAATAGCCTTTCAGGCCTGCCACTGCAGTGCCTATGTGTGCAGTTTACTGCCATTTTGACTTGACATTTAAAATTACTTGCCAAGCTTTAAACAACCCTTGTATTACCCCTAAGGTAGGCCCTAAGTAACCCTAAGGGCAGGGTGTTACGATGTAAAAGGTAGGTCACATACCTTTAACATCCTATTTCTTTTTTCACTGCCGTGCGGCCTACCCCTCTCATAGGCCAGCATTGGGAATTCCTTAATGTACCTTTAAGCTGTAATTCTAGATCAGGGAGGAATAGCTTTTTCATGTTTGATATGCTTGGAATGGTAATGATAAATACTCCTTACTGGTGAATTTGAATATAACCTTCTTGTTTTAGAAATGCCACTTTTAGAAAGTGGACATTCCTCTGTACTTACTACTCATTGTGCATGACAGCCTGTCTGCAATACACGTCTGAGTTGGGTGATAGCTAAAGTTTGAGCATTCCCTCTAGACATCCTCAAACACAGGTAGGTGAGGCTAATCTGCATTCTGGGCACTCATCTGCATTAATATACAATGTGATGGGTCTTCCAGGGCAGGGAGGTACTGACGTTTACACTTTAATAGGTAGTGTCCTGTCCATACACAGAGCTCTGATTTACCCCCCAGGGTTAACCTGGCAGACAGGGCTGGGTTGAAAGGGATCATTGTGCACTTCAGAGTGTTCGTTTGAAGGCACCTCTGCATCAAAGGCACTTTTGGACAAGTACTGGGTCTCTGACCCCCCCTTCCAAAATTAGACACTACTGGATCTTGAATTGAACCTTGTCAGAAGAACTGTTGTGCTGCTTTAGGGATTCAACTAGACTGTTTCCTGGAAGGACTGCTTTTATGCTTGTTTCCCTCCTACCCGCTATTCCCCGACTCTGCATAAGGAGAGCCGGACTCTGTCTTCCCCCTAAGTGCTCTCCAACGGTTTGCTGGCTTGCCTCCTGTTTTCTGAAGTCTCAGGGACACAAAAGACTTCCTGCAATTATGCGGGTTGCACTGGACTCTGCCATCTGTGTGCGCAACCCTTGCCTGAGGTTCCCTCTCCACGTTTTGAGCCTCAGAAGTGGATTCTTGCAGCTTCTTCCACATCGGTGTTGATGCAGCTCTAAATTTACGCCAATTGGAACTGACGCATTCCCAGTTACATTTTAAGGCATGGGCAAAGTGGGCTCTGGCCCAGGCCCCAGCCTTTCAGGGGGCCCCTGATAGAGCCAGCTATGTTCTGTAGAGAGTCTTGCCCTGATAACCTTAAATAATTTTTTAACAAACTGTTGTAAATAGTGTTTTTCTATCATTTCTTTTTCAATGTGTGAGAGTCTATTACAGACATTTTGCAGGCAAAATGTGTTTCATGCAACATCCATATAAAATGTTTTTTAGAACATTACAGGACCTCACATATGAGAAATGGGAGGGTGTCACAGATTATTTGCAGTAATATTAGTGAGCTGCTGCTGTCTTACAATATTGAAAACACGTCACTGTCCTTGAATATGAAATGTACACAAATTTAGAATTTAGCCAAAGAGGGCATGGAAGAGCTGAAATTGGATTATAAAATCAAAGCTGTTCCGAACAGGGGTCCCCAAAAAACATTTGGCCCAGGGCCCTCAAAATCCTTAAAATGTCCCTACACATCCCCTTCAATGCCGAAGCAGCAGCCGCTGGCAACAGTAATCCTACAGCAGGCGCAGATCGAAGCCAATGGACAGTGTGGCTAGACATCGATGCAGTGCCTGCAGCGCAAAAGGGTTCAACACCAAAGCTTCTATCAACACCGCGGATCGGCGGCGATGCTCACTTCCATCCATGGATTTGACGTTGACACAGTGCCTTCTCTACTTCTTGCCTTGTGTCATCGATGTTGACACTTTGCTCCATCCAAGGTACTTTGTTAGTGGGACCTGTCTGAGCCCTGTTGCTGGCATGCCCTTGATCGCTATCAGTCTAAACTTTGGATTTCCCCGGGTCTAGCATGACCTCAGATACTCTTTTAGTGTTTTTGACTTTTGAGCACTGTTTTGTATTTAATCTTTAAAAATCCATATCTCGAATTCTATTTATTTGATTTTTGACATTTTTATCTTGTTTTACTCAGATAAATATTCTCTATTTTTCTAAACCTGTGTTGAGTCATTTTATGGTGTGTTCGTTGTGTTACTGTGTGTCTGTTGCACAAATACTTTACACATTGCCTTTCGAGATAAGCCTGACTGCTCTGTGCCAAGCTACCAGAGGGTGGGCACAGGTGATCTTTTGGTTTATCTAACTTACCCTGACTAGAGTGGTGGTTCCTGCATGAGTGCATGCCACAGGCAAACGGGAATCCCATTTCTAACACTTCTGTACCTGCAGCCATACTTTTAAACATCACAAATGACACTGTTCTTGAGTATTGCAAAGAGTTGGCTGATGTGGTGTCTTCTATCATTTGTCAAATTAACTTGGCAACCCAACCAGTGGGACAGGAACAGTGCTATAACTTCAACCTTGACATTGGATCTTTGTGAAAACAAGCCCACAAAACTTGCTTGAAAGCTTGTTGGATGGGCCCTTACCAGGTGATCCTTATGACCTGTGCTTTAAAGGGGCTGACCAGTCTGGGTCTCATTCTCAGTAGTAATTAAAAACGGGCATTGAAATAGGTCCCTATTGGGCCCTATATTAATGTCCTGAACTTTAGAGGCAAGTGGTTTCTGAATACCGAATGAGAAATTCATAAAGTGATTTAATTCCTGTTTATGTTTCACATGAGTTTTCAAATATTAACCTTAGTCTTGCACTCCATAGGAGTATTTGCTATTTCCATGATGATGTCTTTCTGTGTTTATTTTCATCTAGCCTATTAATTTTGTAGAGCTGAACTGAGTCACCTCCAGGTGTTTACAATGATTCCATGATTGAGAGCTCTAGAGTTGAGGCTGAAGGAAGTAACATGTTAAACACTATGTCCGACAGTGGGTCAGAAAGGTGTTCAGAATAGATGGTCATCCAATTCTTGGCCTCTCTGCAGATGGCGTGGACAGAGACCAGGAACCCAGCAGACTGAAATTGGACACAGAAGGGGAGAGGATGTAGCCTTATGACTGAAGCAGTCAATTTCGGAGCTATGGAACCGGGTTCGAGTCTTGGCAACGACGCTCAACATCCTGTGATTCTGGGCAAATCACTTAATCTCCCCTTGCCTAACAAAAATGAATGTGTCCATCTGTAACAAAACTGGTGCTCATGTAAAGCGCTCTTATACCCGATTTTTCGGCTCCAGTTTGCGCTATATAAAACTCAAAAAAAAGAAAAGAAGCAGCATCACTAGATGCACAAGCCATAAGAGACACCTCCCACAGTATTGATGGCACCAACTGGAGAGAGGAAGAATCCGGCAGGAAAACAGACACTGCCTAACTGGAAGTTTTATAAGAATGAGTAATAACACGAGCGTGAAAACACACCTACAGGAGTAAAGAAGTGTTGCAATGCAATGAGAAAAGAATTCCCACTCCTTATATACCCTAAAACAGGAAATTATTATATCAGAAATGATGGAGCCATCATGGATTGACAGGGCACTTCAACAAGCAATGAGTGAGCCGCCATGATGGATTGGGTTTTAGAAAACTGTTTCCCAGGAATTCTCAGAAGGAGAACTATAGGGACTGGGAGAAGAACACCAAATACTGCATAGGGCCAACTGCCTTGAAGATGCACCACTAAATAGCTGCGGCGGCCCACCAGCACAACCATCACCACTCAAGTAAGGATACAGCACATCCCGCTACATAGAGAAGGAAGTGAGGGAAGCCTTTGGATAGGACATGGGCTGCATCGAGGCCCATGGTATAACAACCAGGTATAGAAACGTTTGCATGCTACTGGCTTAAAGAATATTGATCGATTTATGCAATGGAATGTCATCCGGTAGAGAACACATTTTCTACACTAAAATGGTATGCCTTTCTGCTTCACAATTTGATAAACAACAAATATAAGAATGCTCCTTGAATAAATATTTTGGAACCACAATCAAGCTGATATTTCTACTTACAAATCAATATTTTCTGTAATTTTCCCATGTTTAAAAAACATTATGAAACAGAATTAGTCTCTTTCATAATCTACATATGGTGTAGTACCTGGCAATTTGAATGGTCCGGACAACCAAAAACTACTGTCCTTGGGCATCTCTATGTAAACTAAACATTTTGCCTTTAACACACTCCTATGCAGCTGGCCAACTGAAATAATGTACATAAATACACATAGGCATAGACAAACACATAAATATAGTAAAAACAACGGGGCATATTAGCAACGAACTGCGATAAAGATCGCAGGGCGCGCTAAGTACGATTTAGCTTAACGCCGGCTATCGCCGGATCAGATCACCGAGATATGGCGTTATTTACAACACTTATCTCCACAGCGATGTAAATATTGCTATGGGTGTCCTGGGCCGTATTGTTAATCCCCGAGAAGGACAGTTAGAGATCACTTTCAATCTGTTTTCGCAGGGAACGCCTACTTTGCATCTCATTAGAGATGCAAAACGAGGCGTGAACAAAACTGGAGCTGAATCAAGGAAACACACGCTAGCGTGTCCTTGTAAATAATGTGATATAATTATCACTGTTTTTCGCACGAAAACGGACGCTAAAGCGGTGACAATTATATCGCCAGTCCTTGATGATATGTCCCAATGAGTTTAAAAAGAACTCTGAAGCCTTATTGTTTGTTCTTTTTTATGAAAAGGAACTGTTAAGCCTAAACCTAAACCGGTCTTTAATTCATTCATGGCACTAGAGTGTAAAATGCATCACTAATCTGTGGTTAGAAAAACACAGGGATCTGCGCTTCCCAATAGTGAGGAAAACCTCAAATGCTCTTCATGGTTAATTTGTTGTCAGAGTAGAGCAAGGTGAAGACATTTTGGTTTAATCTAGTAGAGTCGTTCTTCCTGATCACGGTTAATAGCAATTTGGATTCAACTTAATTACTAATTATAACTTTCTACATGGCAATTAAAATGTACTTTCCTGAGTAGGCTTAGTTCATTTTACATTTCGTTTGTTTAGCATTCATTATTTTCAAAGGTAGGTATTTTTTTTAAACAATTATCTTGTTAGTGTTGGGGACTGCACATCTGTACATAAACGCGGATCTAATCGCTGGCATATTGCCGTTTGTGTGTGTGTGTGTGTGTGTGTGCTGTATGTAAAATAGTCTGATTAGAAAGGGACAATTTAGATGGAACATGCCGACAAAAAAGCAAACTGTAGCGATATTGCAATGTAAGATGCACTGTTCCATTCTAAAACAACAAAAAGCTATATTAATACAAATATTTCAATTAAATAAAAAACGTGCTATTTAAGTGAATGAATCACGTGCGTTTATTGTATCTAACTTTTTGAGTTAGAACATTTGGCAAAGAAAATGAGTGGTGGGTTCCTATTGTTGATTATTGTATTTCAGGAAATTGGACCTATGGACAATATTTTTTGTAAATTGTGAAATGCAAAGTACCTCATATTGACTTGTAATATGTAGAATACAACAACGCAATAATGAATACAGAATACTTAAATATACAAAGCATATAAAGGAATAAACAGAGCTACTCATGGTGGATGAAAAACAACATTACTAGCATTGGCACGTAAAGCAGAAGAGGAAACATAATTAGTGAGGGGAGACTAAAAAGTCTCTCTGCGGATAAACTGCTGAGATGTGGTTACAAAGTCTCTATCTAGCCTGTGATGCTGACAGAGTAAGTTACACCAAGCTGCAAAAGAAACTTTGGAGGTACCCTTCCAATTCAAGATTATAACCTGAAAAGCAATTGCAATTGCTAAATCTATGAAAGTGCCAATTTTACGGGCCACCTACCCAAAGTGTGGAGGAACTACCCAAAAAAATTGAAGAAATATCAAAGGGAAAAGTTAGAGAACAAATTAAGGTAATAGAACGGCAAACTTTTGTCTAAAAAGTGGAGATGTTAGGGCAAAGGAAAAAAGCATGCAAGTAAGTCTCTGATAAAATATTAAAGTGTTTGAGTAGTACTGGCGTTGCAGAAGTGTGATATATCCGAGTTCAGATAGAGTCCCAAGTGTGAGTAGGAAAAGTATGTTGTAGATCTGTTTCCCATAAAGGTTCAGTCTTACTTTTAGGACGAGGAGATAGAGGGAAGAAAATACATTTATAAATGTGAGAAGCCCTAACAGCAGGGGAAAAGGATAACGCTTGAGTAGAAGAATCAGAAGCGGAAGAGGAAGAATCCGAAAGAAGAGAGAGTTGCTGGGCTACAATCTGTCTCAGAGATTCAAATTTTGAAGGAGAAGTGACCGATACATTGTATTTAGACTGAAGTTCCTGAAGAAATAGAAACTGCTCATTAAGTAATAAGTGTTTGACCTGTAACACACCTTTGGTAATCCAATATTTCCAGAAAATGGTACGATTGGAAAGCTTAATAGATGTGTTGTGCCAGATAGAAGAGTCTAAAAACAACTGAAACGGGGAACGTGATTTACTTCGTATCAGATGAAGAATAGATATAAGATGTGAAATAGTAGGGGATTTAAAGGAACGGGGAGGATGAACAAAATTAGCTAACGAGAAGGGGAAAGGATAAATGATGGATTCCTCTAATTTGTGCCAAACTGACAGGGGAGGATTTTCGGTAGATGAGAAAAAGGGCATAACTTGACGAAGTAAAAATGGGGAATGGTATTGGCGAAAATTAGGAAAATTAACTCCACCTCTATCTTTAGGGGCGGAGAGAACAAAAAGAGAGATACGAGCTTTCAGATTGTTCCAAAGGAATTTACTCATAATACTGTTAAGATTTTTAAAGAATTTTAAGGGGGGAGTCTAACCGGCAACATAGAAACATAAAAATTAATTACCAGCAACATCATCATCTTAGAGGTATCTAACCTACCCCACCAAGGCAGAAATAAAGGAGACCATTTCTCCGTCATCCGGGAAATTTGAGATAAGACGTCATCCAAGTTCAATTGAACAGTATTAGCTATATAAGCAGAGTATTTAATTCCTAAACAAATGATGCAGTTAGTATTCCATTTAAAGTCCATCCCCTCGAACATACTTCTGTGACAATATTTATTCAGTGGAAGAATCTCAGATTTGGACAAATGTTACTTATATCCAGAGATGGCGGCATAAGAGGATAGAAGATCAACAAAGGAGGGCAAAGATGTAGATGGTTTTGATACATATAAAAGAATGTCGTCTGCATAGGCAGTAAACATTATTTCAATAGATTTATGAGTAAAGCCACGGAAAGTAGGTGACTACCTAAGAGAATGAAGGAATGTTCCAGAGATAAAATAAAGAGCAAAGGAGACAAGGGGCAACATTGACGGGTACCACGTTGAAGAGTAAAGTATGAAGATTGAGAGCCGTTAACAAAAACTGAATTGGTAGGCGAAGAATACAACTAACTAATAAGAGAGAGAATAGCAGGACCAAATCCATGCCATTTAAGAGCATGCATCATAAAAAGTCAGTGAACACGGTCAAAAGCTTTCTCCGCATCTAGAGTAATGGCTGCATAAGGAGTAGAGCTTTTGGAGGCAAGATGTATGATGTTTAAAAAAGTTCTGGAATTGTCTGCTATAGTTCTACCTTTAACAAAGCCTGTTTGTTCATATCCCACTAACTCAGGAATGACCTTGTTGATGCGAAGAGCAAGAACTTTAGCAAAAAGCTTACAATCTAGATTCATCAAAGAAATAGGACGATAGTTAGCACAAGAAGAGGGGTCCTTACCTTTCTTGGGAATTAAACATATCATTGCATCCAGGAAATAGCCGCAGGCTTCCTTACATGACAAAAGGTATTGGGATAGAGACAAAAGATGAGGGAGTAAAGACTGTGAAAAACAAGAGTTAAATTCAGCAGTAAAGCCGTCTGGACCAGGAGATTTGTCCTTTGGCAATAGGAGTAGAGGGGACTTGAGATCAGAGAGAGAGATATCTGCCTCTAAAAAGGAGCAATTGGGAAGATCAGAGGAACTAGGAGGAAGAATTTTGAAGAAAGAGTCCAACTCTGCCTCAGATGGGGAGGATTCTGGAGTGTATAATGTCTTATAAAAATCTGTGAAGCAGGTTAAAATGTTGTCGTCTTTAAAATGATCTATTTCGCTAGAATCCGTAATTTTAACAACCTTGGATCGTTGGGACTTAACCTTTAAATAATTAGCTAGTAGCTTACCAGCCTTATTTCGACCTCCATAGAATTTAGAATTGATTTTGAGTAGTGTACCAGAAGCTTCCTCAGTAGATATTTTAGTAAAAGACAACTTAGCTTGAACTAACTTTTTTAAGTTATCTTCGCTATTGGATGTAAAGTAAGCATGTTCCAAACGTTTATTAGAAACTAATAAAGCAGCAGAGTCTTTAGAAAGTTGCTTCTTTTTAGCCGCCACATAATCTAAACCCTCTGGCTGTAGCCTTGAAGACATCCCAGGTGGTGGAAAAAGGGATATTTGGTAAGGTATTTCTAAGAAAGAAGTCCGGTAAGAACACTTTAAAACGCTCTAGGAAAATATTATCTTTAAGTAGATAATTATTGAAGCACCATCTGTGTGACCGAGAGGATTCAAAGGGGAGATCTAGATTAATCAAAACTGGAGCATGATCAGAAATGAGGATGGACCCAATATCTGCATGAGTCAAATTGGTAGAGAGGGGAGTGCTCAGGAAAATGTAGTCTATTCTAGATGAGGATTTGTGAGTAGGGGAATAAGAAGTGTACTCTAATGTATCCGGATGTGTAATTCTCCATGCATCTACCAAGCCCCTTGAGTGAATTGTAGTTAAAAAGGCTTTTTGCAATTTGTTGGGAGTGTATCTAGCGTTGGATTTCCTATCTATGAAAGAATCCAATACCTGGTTGCAGTCCCCACCCACCAAGAAATTAATATCAGGACAGGAGTGAAGAGACCGTGACAAATCCTTCCAAGATAGGACATCCACACCAATAGGGCCATATATATTTAGCAAGGAAATGGGGGAACCATTAATAAGGAGATGTAATAAGAGCCATCGACCATCCCCATCCTTCTCCTCCTTCTTCACAACAAGAGTAAGTGATTCATGAACCAAAGTAATAACACAATTTTTCCTATCCTTAGACGGGGAGCAAAAGACATAGCCGACCCATTGCTTTTTAAGGGAATTAATCACAAGTTCATTAAGATGTCTCCTGAAGCAAAGCTATTTTACAAATGAGCCTGGATAAATGAGTGAGAACTCTCTGTTTTTTAGCACGATTACGTAAACTCTTCACATTCCATGAAATAATATGAACATTTTCAGTCATGACATTCAGAAAAAAACATAATCAAGCAACAAAATAAGCAATTCATATTTGTAAACAATAACCGTAATAGAAGATAAAGCTGCAAATAAATAGGATTATAAGAGAAATATGAAAGATAAAAAAGTGAAGAAAATACCAGAAAAAGCAGAGAGCAGGATAACTAGAAAAATTATAGCAAAAGGAAGCAATAAAGGAAGATAGTGATGATATAAATTGCATTGCACATTGTGTAAAATCTAGTGTCGAATTACAGTAAGGAAAAAAAATAGAATAGAAAAACCTAAAGAGAAAAAGAAGAAAGAAAAGAAAAGGAAGAGAAAAGTGATACGCATGAAAAAGTTAACAAAAAGCCGAGAGACTTTAGTCAAGAATAACAGGGTACGAATGAAGAAAAATGAGAAATAAGCACGAGGAAGCAGGAAACCGCAAGAAAGAGGAAGACGGCCAATCTAGCCAGAGCAACGAGAACCGTCAGAACCAATAAGTTAAAACAGAAGAGCTAAAACAGTATATAACAAAAAGACTGTGAAAATTTTTTGACACCATATACAACCAAAGAACATATTTAAGCAATATAACACGGAACAGTCATACAAGAAAATCAAAAATGAGAGAACATTACTTAACACTTACGAACATAAGGGCAAGCGAAGACAACTAGGGATAAGGTGGAAACGTAGGGAGGGAAGGAACATCTGGGGTAAAGATATGTACAGGAAAAAACACATCTGTGGGAAGAAACGGGAAGAAAAAGAAACAGTGGTGAGAAAAGACCAGTCTATAGGAACATGAACCTACATAGGGCAAGATAACAATAGCAACAAACCAAAAGAGACCGCCAAATGACAAGCAAAAGGCATCGAGTTAGAGAGCCAGCAACTTAAATCTTAAGAACAGTTCAGGCCCCTCCATATTACATCTCTTCCCCTTTATGAAGAGAAATAAAATGGCGGAGATCTTCAGGACGATCAAAGGAGTAGGACCTCTCCTTATAAGTAACTTTGAAGAAACAAGGATGAGCCAGACCATATCTTGCGTTCATGGAGCGAAGAGCCGGTCGAAGAGACAAAAATTCCTTGCAACGAGCAGCAGTAGTGCGGGTGACAGCCTGAGAGAAGAAAACCTTATGACCAGACCATAGTATCTGATTTCTTTGTTTTGCTGCCGAAAGTACCAGTAACAAGTCAGTGTATTCCAAAAACTGTACAATGATCCCTCTGGGATGAGTAGAAGATGCCGAAGCAACCGCACCATCAGACTTGGAACCAATGCGATGAGCACGTTGCTGATTTAGAGTAGTACCGTCTTTAAAACCAACCATTTTAGGGATGTGAAATTTTAAGAAGGTCAGCATTTCTGACCCTTCCTCGCCCACAGGAATGCCAAAAATGCGGAGATTATTGCAACAATTTTGATTTTCTAAAACCTCTGTTTGTGACTTAAGGAGAGCGATCTCTTTAGACATTGCCGCAACCTGAGGTAAAACATCTTGAACGTCGCTAACCTTCTGTTCCACCTCAGACATTCTAGTTTTTGAAGAGTGGCGTTGGTGTCAATGACAAAGGGTTTCATCAACTTTATCTCCTCCATAAGATCCTCTAACGTGATAGGTAAAGGAGATTTGGTGGGGGAGTTTGGCTCTTTCTTGTGGTGCTTAAGAGAGTAGTAGAGTTAGAGTCTTTGCGAACGGACGACATATTGATGTTGCTTTTCTGCCCAAAGGGTGAAACAGGATCCAAGTGAGTGAAGGAATTATATTTTGAGCAGCAGTGAGCAAAACAATCACCGCGCACTTCACCAACTCATACAAATTGAGAGAGGGGTCAGAACCAGAGCTGAAGTAGAGCGTCCCCGCAATAAATAATGGCCACAGTTAGGAGGGAAGGTTAACTTACCATAATATATCAAGTGCAGAAGAGCAGTCTTATAGAGGTAGTCGCCAAACACCTCATAAGCAGGAGAAGTTGTTAAGAAAGAAGTCAAAAATAGATATAATCAGGCTCCTGTGCTTGAAAATGCATGAGAATAAAACAAAACTCTTCAGGCAGTGTATATATCTTGTGTACCACAAAAAAGGGAGAAATAAGTCATTTCCATCCCATTGAGGGAAAAAATGTTGCCACAGAGCTCCGCGCCGCTGCTCAAGCGACGCAGGAAAAGCAGAGATGAAAAGCAGCGCTTCGCCGAGACAAAATGGCGGGCGCCGCCGGTGGCATTGAGGGAGACGGAGCACGACGGGGACAGAGCGAAAGGCAGCATGGAAAAGGAAAATTAAAACTGCTACCTGACCCCCCGCGTCCGCTCCTCATGTGATGGTAATTTCCAGGCTCATATCTTCTGGTGAGAGCTGATGTGCGTCCCGAAGCTCCTACCAAGTCGCGGAGCTCTAACCAGATGTGGCCATCTTGGTGGTGGCTTAAGCCACGCCCCCTTTAAAGAGTCCTTTGAAAATGGACTGCACTGCTGGGAGAAACAACTTCAACACAGCAGGCATCCGCCTGAATTTTTTTTTTTCTAATAAGATAGACGCAGTACTACAGATACCAATAAGTGTGTTTTTTTTAGGAGGTGTGTTCCACTAACAGCAGAAGAAAACAAAACCAGAATAATAACAACACTCATTGAGTACATGCATATCCCCAGAACTACTGCTGAGGGCTCCTTCAAGCTTCTGACACAAAATTAACATATACTAGACCGCCGCCCTCTTCATACCATAAAAGTAGATTCACGCCCTTCAAAGCAAATTTCATGCCCAAAATGCATTGAATTCTTCAAGGCAGAAGAGAAGGAAAGCATCCCTTTATTCTCAGTATGATAGTTTACTCACTCCTACCAAACACCTGACTCACATTTTTAACAATAGCAATATGCCTGTGGATGACCTTTATAAAGTGCCTGAAAAGATATATGTAAAATGTTGCTTTCAAGTTTTTGATCCTATTTCATTCTTCCATCTAGTACCTAGGTCAATATTAAAATCATACAATGCCAAATTTAATCACAAAAAGATACCAGACTGCTTTTCACAACCTTCCATGTTGCATATGTTTAACTCTCACTTTTCCCAGTGCTAGAAATATGGAAATGCATTCGCCAAGTAAGACACGGTAGGGTCGCCGTTCATCCATTCAGGCGTGGTAGCATGACTATTCTGGAGCAATGAGTGAGCAAACTCTCCTAAGCACTCCGTCCTATTATTCCATTAGTGCAGCCTGGTTTGCCTCAGATTTGATTTGTTCTCCGCCTATCCCCGGTTCTGAAATCAGTGTTTCAATCAGCAGCAAATCAGCCAGCATTATGACAGTTAAACAGCAGCAGTACAGCTTAATGTGGCAGTGCTTCAGCACCGCACGCCAGCGAGAGACTCTGCCCTCATCTACTGATTATGTCTGCTGATGGACCCACTCGAGTGGATTGCTTGACATTCGCCTTGCACGCAGGTGGCTGTGCTCTTAATTACATGATGTGCAGCTTCCCCGAGGGGGCGAGCCTAGGGGGTGGGATAAATCGGATTATCCGGTAGTTCACTACACCAGTCACAGGGTTTCGTTGTTGTTTTTATTGCGAGAGCGTCCTAGGATGCTGACCGCGCGGGAGGTTGCAGCTGCACATTATCTGATGTTCTACAAACAAAAAGCGTTCCAAACAATGTTCCGTCTGAGAAGATTAGGCAGGTATATTGCCAGAACAGCGTACAGTGCGTGTGGCTGGGCTTGTTTGTCTCTTCATGCATGAGGCAGATGGCCTTACAATATGAGGATTCAGCATGTTACAACAAACCTGACCGTGCCACCTTCGGAACATGTGCATATAGACCCAAGCAAAAAAAATTATCTAAAAAATCTAAGACTACTGATTAAGTTAAACATATATTTAACTTGAAGAAATAGGATCTGATTCCCACAGCAATTTGATTACCTATGTTTCAATCTTAGTATGCAATTAAGTTAATTTAGGAGTACAAATCAACGTGCCTGATTCATAGAATGTGATTTTTGCACTTCTAACTGAATGTGCTCACAGAAACCTCTGCCAGTATGGTGTATTTTCCACGGTATCATCTGCTCGAAAGTACAGGTTTGCGGGCATTGCAGAATGGGGACGCCTGCGAACGGAGGTGAACCCCCAGAAGTTTGTGAGTACTCACAAATATTTTCCATTTGTCCAGTAAAAGAGATTTGCTCCTGCTAAAGGCTGTAATTACCGTTTTTTAATTGTCTGTGTAATTAGGCACAACAAATCAAGCACAAACACTTATAATGGGTCGTTTAATGACTGGAAATATCAGCAAGGCCTGTCACGAAAGGTGTGATCATAGATGTTGTTTACAGCAAAAAAGATTCTGGGCAATGGAACGTTTGTGGATTTTCGGGAACTCCTCTCTTGAAACTTCGTCCAATCCTTGAAATAATTGATGGTTTACACCAGTCGGGGGTTGTTCTAAAACCCTGTCCAGTGTGATCAGGGAAATGGAAGAGCTTCGAACTTTGAAAGGAGTGTAGGAAAAGACGTTTATCCATGGGGAAAAATATTATTTCCCCCCCTTTGGAGAAGAATAAGAGAGAAATTGTGAAATATCACAGCAGCACTGCTATTCCACAATATAGGACTGTACAAGTGTGTGCAGTTCCACACTGGCGGAATGCCAACACTCCTATATTACATTCCCAGGAGTATGTCTTGAAGCAGCACCTGACAACTAGCTCAGCTGTGCAGACATACTGCCAGGATGTTTTGTTATTGGCAGAAAGTTGGAAATTGCAGCTATCCTTTGGAACACATGTACACATGTATATATGGACCAAATAATTAGAAAAGTACAAAATTACTTGAGAACGACTTTGTCGCGTGTACAATTCTAGGAGCACAATTGTTTTTGAATTTTAAAGTTAGAAAAAAATGCACAAAATAAAAACGTAAGCACACGTGTAATATTCAGATTTTTCTTTGCTAATCAACCACAGATCTTTTTTACAGGTAGATTTTTAGGTTTGTCTAGAGTCCCCTTAAACTGAAGCCAAAAGCCAGAACATGGGTGGTTGCAGCAAAGAGATTGTACAAATGAGAATTCAGTGTTGATTTGAGCAATTATACATTTTACATTATTTCTTGCCTTGGTTGGGGGAGGCTAACAAGTTGTTTCTTTCATCAATGGTACCAATGAGTCCCTAAGACTCAAATGCTGTGCCTTTTGCTCTCCATGATGACAGCAGTTTGGACTTTGGCACCAATCACATCCCTCAATACCACAGAGACCACAGCACCATTAACAGCTTTAACTATAGCTGAGACAACAGTTTCTGCCAACAGTGACACACCTGTAACAGTGCAGTGATACCACCTGAAACAACGGATTTTAGACAGCATGGACCATAGTAGCGATGACATCTGTCACATTTGGACAAAAGCAGCAACAGTGTGAGTGCACAGGCCAAGATTATGAAACTAAGCCAACTCTAACTTTTATTACTCCCATGAGCACATTGATGCAGCACTTACACATACATAGGCAACAATGACTAACAATTAAAAGGGCCTTTTTGCAGAGCTCAGCTACTGGTGGCATGGGAATTTGTGGCAGTTTTTGCAAGGTGAATTATTAGTACGTGTAAGTATGCACCTACCACTAGCAATAAGGCCCCAATGCAGTATAAGGTCCAGACAAGGCCTCAATAATTTAGTACCTGGCTCAACCCTTGGTAGCTGGCAATGAGAAGACAATACAAATTTATTAAAAAATTATAAAAATAGGAAATATTTTTATGCTTAAAATGACACCAGAATGATACAAATATAAATTTTTAAAGGATAAAGACTTTCTAGTGCTTAAAAACATACAGGACCAACTTGGGTCAGCTGATCGTGCTTGACCAGTACAAAGTCCAAGTTTGAGTTCGACCGCGATGGAGCCCTGCTCAGATACACTAAGCAGGAAGCCTTGGTCAAAATTTAACCATCGTACTTTCCTGGAGGATTTTCTCTTGACATTAAGTGGGCTCTTCAGCAGGCCAGATTAGCAGTGGCTTCATCAGCTTGGCTTTAGTGGGATCCCCCGGTCAACTCCTGGAAGTCTTGAGCTCCGGAGCTTTTACTGGGATGAACCTGAAATCCAGGCCTGTTATATGGCCCTTAGGGACATTGTCGACATTGCTAAGTTAGCATGAGCTTTGCTGCCATGATGCTGCTTTTGCGCACGTTACTACATGACTTTGTTTTTGCAAGACTCTGTTTGTGCCTTTCACATGAGAACGGACTGCTTTTTGCGTTCTCCTCTAAGTTCCTGGGGGCCGATTCATAGAACTATTCTGAGATAAAATCCTAAACTTACTACTTTTGGTATTCACAGAAGGCATTTAGTAGTAGTAAAGTTGGGACACCTAACTTTACTACTACTAAACTGAGATAAAATTCTAAACTTACTACTTTTTGCATTCAAAGAAGGCATTTAGTAGTAGTAAAGTTAGGACTCTTAACTTTACTACTAAATGCCATTTGTGAATATCGAAAGTCGTAAAGTTAGGATTTTATCTTAGTTTAGTAGTAGTAAATTTAGGAGTCCTAACTTTACTACTACTAAATGCCTTCTATGAATACCAAAAGTAGTAAGTTTAGGATTTTGTCTCAGATTGGTTCTGTGAATCGGCCCCCTGGAGTTTAGTCTGAACATGATGTGCAAGGTCAATAAACAATGCTCCTTGTTATTCTGTTCTGGTCAGTCCCTAGCACCTAGACGTAACATGCTAAACACAGCTGCAATGCTGGAGACTCGTGCTTTGATATTACGGATGCATGTTGTTTTAACACACACTTGGAGAGAGCCCTTTCCATGGAGCAGAGCTATGCTGTTCCTATGATGTAAGCCTTACATCTAGGTTTTAAGATATGGGGTCTGATGTCAAACGCCAGAGATCTTCTTTTATATAAATAAACTTCTTCCAGTCAAGGGGAGGGTGGTTAGGCCTTATAGTCCTTTTCCACTGTCCTTATATAATGCCTTCCCCCTGTGTACTCTATGGATGTGTAACAATGCTAATTGTTTTGAGTTTATGCATTTTGCTGCTGGTAGTGGCTCGTATACTGTATTTTAGAGCACAATAGTTAAAACAAACATTTTAAACTATTACAGTGACTCTGCCAAATCTTATTGTGGACAAGTACGAGTGAGTGAGCGAAAGAGTATGTCTTGCTCCCGTGATTCCGGAGAGAGTCGGGAGTGTTGTGTTCTGGGTTGTCTAATTATTTGTAGCTTCGTGATTTTTGGAGGAGAACAAATGAGACACTATAGCTAGTCGGTTTTGGGATTTTGGGTACTAAGGTGATAGATTGGTACACCCCCATACACTGAGGTCCTGTTTTCCTGCACCTAATTCTGTGTAGGTGCAGAATCCCTGCAACATGGCACTGACAACGTTTGGTCTGGTTCTTATTTGGGAGACTCTTGAGTAGTGCTTGTGCTTGTCCACAAAACCCTCACTTCTGATTCCGGAGACAGCTGTGAAGTTGTAACGTCCTATATGATATTTTATAGGTTCTTTAAAGCTTGAAGTTTTAAAAGGTTTTTTGCCTTTGTTCTTAACCCATTATTGCGCTGCGACGCTTTAGGTTGTCATTCTTTTTTTTTCATTATGGTGGTTGATATCACACCTCATAGCCGCCCGCTGCTCAGGACATATTTGACTCAGTATGGTGTACCTGATGTGGGTGTCGCGCTTACATTTACTCTGGAGGCGGATCCAGGTTTCCGCTTTGAGGTGTTTCATTCTTGGGTCACCTTCCCTGCAGTGGATGGGACAATTTGTTTCACGAGTATAGCCACTGCGATTCCGTGGGACTGTAGACCATACAGTACTCTTGAGGTTCCACTCACAGCTTGGCAACACCAAATTTGGTTTAATGGTGCCCTTCCTCACCCAATAACACCAGTCCGTGTAGACCCTTTATCGATAGATGGGGCCACGTGGCCTGTTTTGGCTGGGTATACCCCACACCCACGTTGTCTGTCAACAGGGATGCTTGCAGAACTCCGTTTGTTACATACATCTTTAATACGTGTACTTAGAGCTGTTATACAGTTCATGTTGCGCAACTTCCACGTGAGACCACCTGGCGTTGCTGCGCAACCTGCTGGACCTGGTGGCCTGACCATCAGTCCCTTTATGGTCAATTCAGTGATGGGCAAGCATCCACAGAATAAGAATGAGTTCCCTTATTGGCTTGCTGAACAATATGGATAACTAGAGGCTCTTTTTCCAAATACCTCTCCTGTGGAGAAACACAGGATCTTAACTATAAGTTTTCCTAAAGACTTACTTCTGGATTTAGCTGATTCTAACACATGGGGCAAGGTGTTTCCAGCTGTATATTCGAAGTGTTTCGGCACTCCCTCCATGACTGTACTCCCCTCGAACTATAAAGCGTGTTCAAGATGAACATGGAGCCGAAGCGGCTGTAGAGTTGGGAATGAGACTGGTGGGGATGTTTGACGTGGTTGCTGACTAGATCCTTGCTAATGTCAAGGGAGATGCGGTGAGCTTTCAAGTGGCAAACCACTTGGATGCTGTCCCAGATGCAGACAAGCATTGCGAATTACCAAAGATTATTGCAAAATCTCGACAGTTTGACGTTAATGCCAAACAAGTGTATCTGCCTCGTTTTTGACCCCCGTTTCAAAAGAAAATAGTTGCAGCTTTAACTGCGAGATATACCTCAGACGGTGAGAACACGACTCCTGGACTGGACATGGGCAGTGACTCTGCTCAACAGCGCGGCAGAGGTTACCATAGTGCGGGAGGCTCTGTGTCCCTGTCTGGAGGCGACAGCAACTGATACATTAATTACAGTTGAAACAGCAGATACCCGGTTTGTCCCACCGGATAGGCTTTATGAGATTATTTTCTAAATTGAAGGTGATATACCATGTACAATCAAGGAGGTTTTCTGGGAGAATCTAACCTCCTTTTATGACATTTTGTTAGCGGAGGCAGATTGACCTCCACCCTTTGTGTTAGCCGCTTCTAGAGGGGAGAACGTGATACTTCCTAGTTTTTTTCGCGTTACATCCCTGAGGCGCATGCAAAGGCTTTCGCAGCTGATTGGGGTTTGGCCCTTGCCCCGGCAGTGTACCATAATCAGGTGGGTTGGGATGTTGATTTACCAGCTCATGAGATACCTTTATGATCTATGCCACAGCCACAACCGCAATATCCAATCAGACGTGAAGCTAAGGCTCACATTTGTGACATTCTAACACAGTTAGAGTATCAAGGAGTGATTGAATCATGTATATCACTGATGAATAATCCTCTCTTTACGGTATCAAAACCTGATGGTTCATATGGGATTGTATTGGATTACCGAAATTTGAATAGTCCTTGTCGCACTTTTGCAGTATAGAACACGCACAGCTATGCGCTGGTGAACTATCTTGTTCGTAAAAAATACAAAACTACACTAGAAATTTCCAATGGTTTCTATAGTATAATCTCACTCCTGTGAGCCGTGACTTGACAGCATTTACCGCCGTCTGAAATCAGAAAAAATGTACGTATTTGCCTATGGAGTATAAGAATAGCCCCGGGGCATTTGCGGCACGTGTTGTGTCTTTGCTACATGATACAGACCCAGATGCATTCTCATACATTGATTACATTTATCTGACAGACGACGAACTTATGCTGCATCTTGTCCGAGTCGACAGAATTATTTTATCCTTTGCCGACTTTGGATACAAGTTCAATTTTGCAACCTCGCACATCACTCATTTGGCAGTACTCTTTTTGGGCTACAATCTCAATAATGAAGGAAAGGGGCTTGCCCCCCACTTCTTGGAGAAATGTGCACTATTGCAACCCCTTTCTACACTGAAGAAACTTCACTCCTTGCTGGGATTTTTGAATTTCGGGAGGAAATAGATTCCTGATTATGCCCAGTGTATCAAACCGCTTTATGCATTGATACAATGCACATATTCTTCTGCCAGCTAGCTTCCGGAACATACCTCTATCCTACATTCTTTGCAATCTGACATGCTTCCAACTAACTACTTGTTGACGCGTGATAACACCACGAACCTGGTGATACGTATAGTTCTAGGGGTGGTGGGTTTCACTTACTTGACATTCAATGAGGGAGACACAGTACCTATTGCATACAAATCACATATATACACTGCAGCTGAAATGCTTTTTTCAGATGTTGAAATTTTTTGACGGTGGTACAGATGGTTGTTCGGAAAGAACGCTCACTGGCGCAAGGTAAACGCATTCTTGTGGTCATGCCCTTCCCTGCTTTGGAAGCCATGACTAATGCAAGTGTACCCAACTCGAAGGCGCTATATCCCCATTGGATACAATAGGCTACGTCTTTGACATCCTCTGATGTCACGTTTATCTTTGACGCTGCACTTCAGACACGGCGGTTTTTACAGTAGGAACACGTTCATCCTCCTCCGTTGTCGTTGCTTCCTCTACATGAGTACGAATGCATCATTTATACAGATGGCTCATTTCAACCGGCCACCAGCTCCAAAAACGCTTATTCATTTCCTTGCGCAATTGTTGCTGCCTCAATAGTCCATGGAGAGTTTAAGTCTTCCATTGTGCATACTCAGGCACTTGGGGACGGTACGGTACAATTGGCAGAGCTCTGTGCTCTTTTTCTTGCTCTTGAGTTTGCTGATCCTAAGGTGAATACTCTTATTGTCTGCAATTCTTACTACTGTGTCCAGTCCTTTAATGACAACTTATTCTTTTGGTCTCAAAATGACTATCAAGACTCTAAAGGCAGCGCAATTAAGCATAAAACACTTTGGGTTCAAGTGGCAAACCTAAAACAATGTCTGCCCCTCACATATGTTATACATACTCTTGGCCATCAGCGTGTGGGAGCACATGCTATTGGTAATTCTTTGGCTGATGAAGCAGCCAAATGTGCAGTAGGCACATATTCCATAGCAGCAGTTACATGGCCCATGACTAAAATAGATAATGATATTCTGGCAGCGGTAGCTGCTACGAGGGAGGGAACTGCTTATCCTCAGGGTTTTCTTTCGAAATAATCTTAACACATAACTCCCGAACAGGTTCCTTATGCTATGATTCCTTCAGTTGGGGATCGGCTGATTCCCAACTTGGTCAATAGACTTGCTCTGATCAAAGCTGCACACGAGGGCATAGTGTCAGCACATGCCGGTGTGTCGGCGACAGTCTCTATTTTACAGCAACGTTACTTGGTGGCATGGTTTAAATAAACAGATCCGTAATTTTGTACTTTCTTGTGACATTTGTCAACAAATTAAACCGTCTACAGTCACAAGCCCACCTCAAACACAGCTGTGTATTTCTAATCAACCTTTTGGCTGTATGTATCTTGATCACTGCAGTCCCTTCTCTTCTGATACTGCGTATAAATATATATTTGTTGCAGTTGATTTATTCACTAGATTCCTTTGGGTTTGGCCACAACGTAGTGCTGACGCTCGAAATGTCATCAGGGATTTGCATGTATTTGTCGGGATGTTTGCCTCTGGCACCTTGAATTCTGACCAAGTTCCACATTCGCCTCTAAGGAGTACAAGGATGTGAGGAAGTCAAGGGGGGTGCGGTTGCAGTTTCCGTGACTTAAAGCAATCCATGACAGCTGGAGTCTTAGGTACTGACAGGAACTGGCTGGCCCATTTGTATTGTTTTCAACGTGCACTTAATAATCTCCCTAGAAGATCTCTGGGTGGGCAGACCCCATACGAAATGCTCTATGGAATTTAAATGTTTGTGCCAGACCTTGATGGTCTAGACGTTGTGACGGCTGCTGCAACTTTTGATGTAGATAATCATTCTACTCTGTTATAGGATCTACAAAAGACCAGTGACATCTATGCAACTGACCATTTACCCTCTTCCACTAATGCAGCACTGCTGATTCCAGTTGCCGGCTGGCTTCCCAAAATCGAAGATCTGGTACGAGAAAAGCTGGAGAACAAAAAGGAATTTGGTACCTCTTATCGTGCAAGGGTTCTAGTGCTTGGACTGAAGGGTACTCGTACAGTCATTTTACCACCTTTACCTGGTAGCAAAGACAACAGATACAACTCAGTGGACAATGTCAAGTTACACCTTGTGGCCAAATCTGAATAGTGTCACACCTGCTGTTTCGTGCAATGCAATTTCATTGAATCCGCTGACTTCGTCCTCTTCCACTGATGCTTGTGTGGCTAAGGAAGTGATGGACACTGCTATTGACCTTTCACCCGTCCTGCCTCAATCTTCCAATACAGACGTTGAGTACACATATCCTACAGATGAGTCCATTAGTGAGGTGCTGGCCAGTCCTCGAGCATATGAGGCGGACCCGGCACTACCACCTCTGATTAACAGAACTGCATTATTTGCCAGAACTCTCTGCTGTGAACTTGGTCGATGGAATTCTGTCCCCTCACACATCATCCCATATCATGAAACGTGATCAGACACTTGTGAATATTTCAGCATTCCCGGTTGCAGATGGCATAGTTTGGGACAAAGTAGCCTTCAAAATTCACGGTCCGACCAAGGTGCTCAGGGTGCCATATGTGTTTCACATCTCATTGGGAGATGTGGTAACAAGGGACATACATTCTGACGATTGGGATGTGCAAGCAGTACATTAATTGCTTTCAGATTTAAAATACTATGCTGCATTTGATGCCGTATATTTGTATTTAAATTCTGCCAATTATGTTGATCTCTTTCGTTATCAACATTATGGGCATCATTTTTGCACAAAACAAACACGTTACGACATGTTTTTAATTACATTCCGGGGTCGATTCCGATCTGGGTCGGACAGCTCTCCGAGAGCTGTTCATAGCCTTACCTTGCGACTGACACGTTTCGGGAGCCGGTCCGGCCGTGCAATGAAGTACGATGCGCATAACTGACACAAATCTGACCGACACGTAGGCTGTGATTCAAGCTTCATTTTCCGTGTGAGCCGTACCTCCGATCGCTGAACCGAGTCGCCCGGAAGCAGTTCCCACAGCAGTTTCCGGCCGGACAAGTACGATGCGCAAATCATACGTGCCAGACGGGTCGCCACGTACAGCACGTCACAGCATCAGGAAAGCAGCATATCAGGTACGATTCGCACGAGTACACAATCCACAGCTACAAGACGGACAAGCTAGTAATGGGTACGAGACGGAGCAACAAGCAGCGTGTACGAGACAAATACATCATGAATCCGATCGCGCAGGTCATACAAGTACTGTACATCTATGACCGGATCATGAACAGACGCAGACGGCGCAGACGGTAAGTCAGACACCCACCACACAAACAAACGACACGTACCCGCCAAATGTCAAACACACCCAGAGGATCCATATCCTGTCCACTAGCAACAGGCCACCATAGGGGTTGCATGGCCATCACCTCTACAAGCCCCACTCATAGGGGACTTGTTGCCCATCACTCCTGCCACCCCCACTCTTTGGGTTTATGTTGCCCATCACTCCTGCCACCCCCACTCAGAGGGGTTATGTTGCCCATCACTCCTGCCTCCCCCAACCATAGGGGTCATGTTGCCCATCACTCCTGCCACCCCCACTCTTAGGGGTTATGTTGCCCATCACTACTGCCACCCCCACTCATAGGGAATATGTTGCTCATCACTCCTGCCACCCCCAAACATAGGGGTCATGTTGCCCATCACTCCTGCCACCCCACTCATAGGGGTTATGTTGCCCATCACTCCTGCCACCCCCACTCATAGGGGTAATGTTGCCCAGCACTACTACCACACCCACTCATAGGGGTTATGTTGCCCATCACTCCTGCCACCCCCACTCATAGGGGTTATGTTGAACCTCATTCCTGCCACCCCAACCATAGGGGTCATGTTGCCCATCACTACTGCCACCCCCACTCATAGGGGTAATTTTGCCCATCACTACTGCCACCCCCACTCATAGGGGTCATATATATTGCCTATCACTCCTGCCACCCCCACTCATAGGGGTTATGTTGCCCATCACTCCTGCCACCCCCACCCATAGTGGTTGTGTTGCCCATCACTCCTGCCACCCCCGCTCATAGGGGACCTGTTGCCCATCATTCCTGACACCCCCACCCATAGGGGTTATGTTGCCCATCACTACTGCCACCCCCACTCATAGCGGACCTGTTGCCCATCACTCCTGCCACCCCCACTCATAGGGGACCTCTTGCCCATCACTCCTGCCACCCCCACCCATAGGGGTTATGTTGCCCATCACTACTGCCACCCCCACTCATAGGGGACCTGTTGCCCATCACTCCTGCCACCCCCACCCATAGGGGTTATGTTGCCATCACTCCTGCCACCTCCACTCATAGGGGTTATGTTGCCCCTCACTACTGCCACCCCCCCATAGGGGCTATGTTGCCCATCACTCCTTCCACCCCCACTCATAGGGGTTATGTTTCCCAGCACTACTGCCACCCCCGCTCATAGGGTACTGTGTGACTATCAATATCAACACCCCCACCCATAGGATGGGTGATGCGCAACACATCCATCATACACCAACATTAGGTATGTCAGCAAAATACATCCCCCTATCATGACAACAGTGTGTAGTCTGTGACAAATGCCCACAACAGTGAATATGACTTCGAACATACAATGTCACTACCATCACATGTGTGACCAAAAACTGAGTGTGGCCTACACAAGGCAAGCATCACAATAGCACTGTGTCAATGTGTACTAACACCCTCTCACTAAGTTAAGTGTGGGGTTCCAAACTGCAGCAAATGTTGAGCGTTGTGGTGATGGGGTCTAAAACCCCCCTCATCACAGTGACCAACAGGTTTGTGTCATCATGGTCAAAGCTGCAAATACCAAACAGCATGTATGATTCCTGGTCCCAACACGTGAAACACTTTTGTGGCAAAGTAGTGGTTGTGTCCCATACCCACAGAGATGTGATGAGTCTAACAGTGCTGTGAAAAACTAACATACTCTCGGCCATGTGCAGACAAACACCACCCATGGGGGCTGACATTGCATACAGTGTACAACAATGATACAAAAGCAGAAGTGACCATAACAATGCATACACACATCTCGAAAATAGACACACAAATCAATACATCCTGTGTGGACTGTAGGTGTCAGATCACAAACTCCCATTCCATGGCAGCAATGGGACCTAACAACCAGGATAAATGTGCAGAATGATGTGATATGACTCACAGGGTCAGCAGGGAAAATCACCCAAACAACATCCAGACAATGGCCCACAACAGCAATACTAATGCACTGGTGCAGATGCACAAATACAAACAGGCAACCTCACACTGCACATCTGACACACCATGTGTGTGTGTGTCTCAGTATCCCCAGGCAACTACACAACACATGAGGGGGGCTGAACCACAGTGAGACAGATGTGGACACAGTGCCATACAAAAGGAACCCATCACTGGGACCCCCTTAGTGGGCAATCAGGCATTTTGAGATGAGAGGGAGCACAAAAGACACATGTGACACAAGCTGGAATGAGCAGCAACTAAAACAACAAGAGACTGACACACAACAGCACTACCCCCAGGGACCATAAATTGGGGTGACACAAGCATGCATGATAAGTCCACTGTGATGACAAAGGTAGATGTCGTACAAACTGTGAAACCCAGACATGTGTCCTGTGCCACAAACGTACATCACACCTACACAAACACAAAACACTCAGCATAGCCCGTCATCCATGGACAAACGGGAGGAAGGGGCCGATCCATGCAAACATTCACATCTGTCCACCTTCAACACCACACACCCTAAACTGCACGAATGTGCATCTGTGAAGCCCACATGGACATGTGACATTGCACATGCACCCATAACAAACACAGGATTGTTGGGAGGAACTAAGGTGCACAGACTCATCACACAAGGACAGTCTACAACCCTGGTGAATGACAGACATACTGCACAGTATGTGGTACATGGCCATGACGTCAAAGCTCCCGTAACCTTCGGAATCCCTGCCACAGTCCCAGGCCAATGCAGAAGCCAAGAAGAACCACAAGGCACACATGCTGACACCTGCCAACATTGCAGCCCTGGACCTGACGAGTGGGAGCAGTCACACACACATATACATGTCTCAATCACCGAAAGTTACCACCTAGGGACAACTACACGATATTGTGAACAAACAAGTGCCTTGGGACCCCTGACTGTGTCCCATTCGCGTCTGACCACATCATCACCACTCAGAACTGACAAATCCCAATGATGAAACACCAATTAACAGTAGTGTGTCATGCACCCACACATCTGGTAGCCCAGGACAAAGATGTGGGATGAACACAGTACAACTCAGCAAGCATCAACAACAGGAACATATCAAGGGAACACTGCCTGTGTATAAAAAGGGATGTGGACACACACACACATGCTCACACAACACACACCATGGGCCCAGGCAATGTCACGGAACAACACACTTACTTGAGGGGACTCAACTCCTGTGGAAGCTCAGCTGTGCCAAACATAGTCCCAGCAGGTCTCAGTCATGTCAGCAGAACACTTGGTCAGTCAGCCATCAGTTACCACCCAATGAAGGCTCTGGTCACAACAGCCTGGGTACGGGAGTGTCCCTTAAGTCATCTGCACATACTCAATACATATGTCCAGCAAGTTGCACAGAAGACCCAGTTGCTCCTACACCAATGATGCCCACACCTGCAGGTCCAGTGGAGATGCGCCCACAGTCAGGGATTAGACAAATTGGACAATGGGAAGCACATCATATGTGCATGTGTGGAAGCCACAGATGTGACCATGCAAATGAAATGTTTACAGAGATGTTCACAAATTGTTAATCATGACACACCCAGTTAGCTGCAAAGGATGACATGGATATCGGCCAGAATAGGATACAAATCTCATGGACTACTTGGAGTACATCACATCAACACTTCAGTATTCAACATTGGAAATCCAGCATTATAACTGCAAGGTCATGGTAAACATCATCAACATAATGTACAGCTAAATCAAATTCACAAGGATAAATACAAATGCTTTATTCGGCAAATTTGAAATGCAAATGCAAAGTCCTTTCAAAACAAAGGCCAATGACCAGTCCATATCCAAATGTCAACAATGTGATTTGAGTGACAACTGTCACACGTTGCTTGCCTGCACCGGAGGGGCATACATGGGGGCAGGCCAGGCACCGCAGGGACAGGATCAGGGCTCAGCAGAAGGAGGCAGTGAAGGGGTGGTGGATGCAGGAGAGTCACTGGCAACAGCAGTGGAGGTGTCTGACATAGTGGGTGCAGTCACAACTGTGGGGCACAAGTCAGATGGGGTGGGTGCCGGCACAACTGCAGTGGGCAGGTCAGATGGAGTGGACTGGTTCCCCACTGCAGTCCCCAAGTCAGACAGGGTGGTCGTGGACTCCACTGCAGTGCCCAACTCATGGGAGCGGAATGGGGTTCAGGTGAGATCGGCAGGACAGAGGGGGGGCCCCGGTCCCCACAACAGTGGCACAAACAGTCTGACCGGGGGGGGTGGGGTTGGAAGAGCAAGTGGTGGGGGAGGGCCTGAGCATTTTGGGGATGGTGTATCTGTGGGTGAGGGAACCCCGGGGCAGGGTGTGGCGGGGAAACCTGTGGAGTGGTGGCCTGGGGGATGGAGGACAGAGACTG
This sequence comes from Triturus cristatus, assembly GCF_964204655.1. Classification (NCBI taxonomy): domain Eukaryota; kingdom Metazoa; phylum Chordata; class Amphibia; order Caudata; family Salamandridae; genus Triturus; species Triturus cristatus. Next base: position 904,467,178 of record NC_140590.1, on the reverse strand, counting down.
TGTCGTGGAGTTGCAGGCGGGGGTGGGGTCTTGCTCTTCCGGCTCCAGGGGGACTTGCGGGTGGGGACCTCCATCTGACTGCACCTGGGGAGGGTGTACAGGTGTGAGGCACTCCCCACTGTGTGTGGGAACTTCCTCTTCCCCTTGTAAGCTGGATCTGCTGGATCGGAGGGGATGAGGCCAAGGTCACAGAGGAAGAGCTTCTTGGGAGATGGGGTTGCAAGTGAGGCAAGCGAAGGAGTCTTGTAGGGAGAGGTATCGGAGGACTGCGGAGTGGTTGTGGATGCCTGTGTGTGTATGTTTGCAAACCATCCCCTGTGAGTAGGTTATCAGTCCCCTGAGGTTGCTTGTGTGCACGTCTAGACCTTGGTTTGGGTGTTTGTGAGCTGCTCGTGTCTGTGGGTTTGGGTGAATGTGCTGGTGTGTGTGTGCTTGGGACAGGTAAGGTGCTAGGAATCGTGGATGGGGCAGGGGTAGGAGGGGTGAGGGACTGTTGGAGGAGGGACACTGCTGCCGTCAGGGAGGAGGCCAGGGACTGATTGGTCCTCTGTAGGGCAGACATTCCCGATGAAATGCCCTCCATGAACGGCACCAGTTGTGTTAACAGACTGCTGTGTGCATGGAGGACACTCAGCATTGATGTCTGCCCTACAAGGATCTGTTGAAGCAAGTCCACAGACTCCACACTCAGGGCAGCAGGGAATCACAGGGGCAGGGGGTGGGGTGCCTGGCACAAAGGAGACTTGCTCCCGAACACGGGAGCCTCCACGGACCTCTGGGATGGAAGCCGGTGGGAGGGTGGTGATGGTGGTGGTGGTGGCGGTTGCGGGGACAGCCTCACTAGCTGGGGTTTGGTGGCTGCTGACACCCGCCTCCACAAGGCGGATCAGATATCAGGCATTGTGTAAACAATTGACCCACCCATGAAACACACAACAGAGTCACGGTGACAGATGCTGTCCGGAACCTGAAGCATAGCTGACTGCAGGGACACAGTGCCCTAGTGACACAAGCCACAGACTGTAGGGTCCACACCTGTGGATCAGATGAGGAGGGTGCATCACACAATTGAGGGACATGAGTCCTGGACTAAAAGACCTACGTAATGTGGAAGTGTGACCAGGCTAAAAGACTGCAAATAGCATGTCAGACATAGTACACAAATTAGGCATGTACTTACCCCCTCCTTGCTGCTGTCTGGCCTTCAGCTGCCCATCCAGGTCCGGGAAGACCCCTGCCAGAATCCTGAGCATGTGGGGGTCAGGGTGCAGTGTCTGCCACTCCTGCGAGGAGGCGATAGCTTCAGCTGGACCCTTGCGATCCTCCGTGTCCAGCCCCGAAGGTCTTGCCACCTCTTCTGGCAGTTGCAGATCCGGCGCTTGTAGACCCCCACTGATCTAACTGCCCGGGCGATGGTCAGCCAGATCTCCTGCTTCTGGTGGGCATCAACCTGTGAGGATGACAAAGTTAAAAATCCTTTAACAGACATGCCCCATATTTGTGCTGCACACAGTTGGATATACATGTCGTAATCACAAAGGAAAATGAGGTACACAGGTAGTGCACCCATGAAAATGGACAAATGCCCTGCATGTTTGACATGTTAACATTGCCTGAGAAGTTGAAGCTTGCACAAATGCACTTTTACTGCATAACACCTGTTCACCACATGTACCTACACACTTTGGGGGTTGAAAGTACTAAGTGAGTACGCTTGACACTGGCGTACACACTGCTAGTACTGCTAGTCAGACAACATGTACAATTAGGAAGGCAGTGGACTGCACACTCACCTGCTCCCCTGGTTTCCCATACAGCTTGCAGTACTGTGGAAGGAGCCTGTCCAGCAGGGCCTCGTTCTCCTCAGTGAAGGCTGGGGCCCTCTACACAGTACGTGCCATAGCAGTAGCCAGAGGATGCAGAGACAGCAGCAGTGGTAGCAGAGATGTGGTCCAGTAGCATGTAGTGCAGGCAAGTGAGCTCCCTGGGGGCCAGCCAGCCTTATATCTGTGCTGCAGAGGCAGAATCTGTGCCATGTGTCCCAAGTGATAGGTCCAACACGGTTGCATTCTATGAATCTGGCCAATCCATGGAATTGTACGACTCGTACACATCTTCCGCATCGTTGAAATCTTCACCTTCATGACACCTTAGAAATTGCAACATTGTTATAGGCATCCAACTGAATTTCCAGCGCACGACTCGTACAAGTTTTGAATCCGCGTCCATCTCCATAACAGTCCAGAGCCAATGGATGCGCACGGCTCGGTCAACTGACTGTACATTGTGTAGTTTGAAAATCCACACACACCCATCTACATACGATTCAATGGCCAAGGCGTGCGCAGGGCTCAGTCCATGCCTGCACGACGTGTATGCATGATAGTCACCCGCATCGGTTCACATTGCAGTCAATAGCCAAGGCGTGCGCAGGGCTCAGTCCATGCCTACAAGACGCGTATGCATGATAGTCACCCGCATCAGTTCTCAATGCAGTCAATGGCTAAGCGTACGCATGGCTCAGTCCATGCCTGCACGACGCATATGCATGATAGTCACCCGCATCGGTTCTCATTGCAGTCAATGGCTAAGCATACACACGGCTCGGTCCAGAACTGTGCAATGCGTATGAATGATAGTCAACCGCATCGGTTCACATTGCAGTCAATGGCCAAGGCATGCGCAGGACTCGGTCCATGCCTGCACGATGCGTATGCATGATAGTCACACGCATCGGTTCTCATTGCAGTCAATGGTTAAGCGTGGGCACAGCTCGGTCTAGAAATGTGCAATGCATGCGCATGATAGTCACCCGCATCGGTTCACATTGCAGTCAATGGCCAAGGCATGTGCAGGGCTCAGTCCATGCCTGCACGACGTGTATGCATGATAGTCACACGCATCGGTTCTCATTGCAGTCAATGCCTAAGCATGCGCACGGCTCGGTCCAGAACTGTGTAATGCGTACTAATGATAGTCACCCGCATCGGTTCACATTGCAGTTAATGGCCAAGTCATGCATAGGGCTCAATCCATGACTGCACGAGGCGTATGCATGATAGTCACCTGCATCGGTTCTCATTGCAGTCAATGGCTAAGCATTCGCACGGCTCTGTCCTGAACTGTGCAATGCGTCTCTGTAGAAGTCACCCGCGTCAGTTGACATTGGTGTGATTTTTTGACAGCTTCCACACACAATTAATTGCCAGGGACTCAGGTGCACACCTACCACACTACAGCATGTGCCACACTGTGTCCCATGGCATTTAAGGCTGCATTAGCTGTGTGTGTAGGGGGGGCAACATTTGGTTTGTTGGGTGGCACTTTGGTGCAGCCACTTCCAGGCTGTGCACGTGTTCATGGGGACAGAATCCTTTGTGTGTTGTGCACATTACCACTGTGATGTGCAACTGTACAGTTATGGGCATGAGTCATGGACACAGTTGCAGGTTGGATATTTTAGGACATGTCACATACACCCTGAGTCCTGGGTGGGATGGTATGAACGTCACAGTGAGACCCATAGCCACAATTCTGATGTGCATCCACAGTCTGTGTGCATGTTGTGTCTCAGATGTGTCTGATTAAATGTGCCCAATGGGAGACAGTCTCCACATCCATGTGATTTGTGCATCAACATTGATGTTGTGTGTGTGTCTACGAGAAGTCCATGTAGGGCCTGCATAGACAATAGTGGCCACTACCTGTGAGACTCATGGTTGTTTTGTGGCGTGTACATGATACTCCATGTCATGCCAGTGTCCATTTGGCAATACAGGGACCCTGGGTATCCGCCTGTCAAAGAGCTGTGATGGCTGGGAGACATCAGGCCTCACTTGTCACTGTGGTGTATGTTTGGAACGTGACAACAGTACATAGGTACTGTGACACAGCCCAATGATTGGCCATTGCACTACATGGAACTTATGTAAACATGTGGACTTGAGATGTGAGGTGATGGCCATGTAGGTGACATATGTGTCCATACCCAACAGGACACACCTCAGTACATTGTGTATTGTCATGATGTATCATGTGATATTTTGCTTGGTCATAGCCACATGGGTGGATGAATCGACAATCTTCCTTTGTTCATCTCTGTACTGCAGGGCACCAGCTGTCCATAGACCATTCCCAGACCTTGAAGCCATGCAGGAGCGCAACTGCATCAGACAGTACCTATTCACCAGGCCACTGATTGAGGAGTTGGCAGAGCAGTTGGCACCACATCCGCTACCTGGCCGGACATACCCTACAGCACTGACCCCAGAGGTGAAGGTGATGGCCGCCCTGCACTTCATTGCTACTGGTACCTTCCAGTACACTGTGGCTACTGCTGGTGGTATGTCGCAAACTGTGTTCAGTCATGTGCTACGCGATGTCTTGGAGGGGATGTTGCATTTCCTTGACCTGTTCATCAAGTTTCCTAGCCCAGGTCAACTCACTGACATAAAGGATGCTTTTTATACACTGGGGAGGATGCCGAACGTCATCGGATCTATTGATGGTACACACGTGGCCCTGGTACCACCACGGGCACATGAGCAGGCACACCGGAACAGGAAACATTTCCACTCCATCAATGCTCTGGTGGTACGTCTTGCAGACATGTGTATCACACATGTGTGTGCACGTTTCCCCAGTTCTGCGCACGATGCCTACATCATGAGGAGTAGTCGCATTGCAACGCTGATATCACAGATGCCAAACCAGTGTGCCTGGCTTGTCGGTGTGTACTGACTGTTTACCATTGTGTGTGTTTGGCAATGTTGTATTCCACCCTCTTTCAAAACTCAGCTAAATCTTCAATTGTTTGTATGTAGGTGACTCCGGATACCCCAACATGCCGTGGATGCTGACACCCCTCAAGAACCCTGTAACACCAGCCGAGATGTGCTACAATGAGGCACATGGTCGAACCAGGAGGGTGATCGAGTGGACATTTGGTCTCCTGAAAAGCCGCTTCCGCTGCCTGGACAAGACCAGAGGGGTCCTCTCCTACGACCCTGCAAAGGTGTGCAAAATTATCCTTGTATGCTGCATGCTACACAACATGGCAGTGCGGAAGAAGTTGCCTCTCATCCAGGATGACGATGACCTACATCCGCCACCTGTGGAGGATCCAGGCCTGGGCCACAATGCCAGTGATGATGATGATGAGGGTGACGTCCATACACAGCTCATCAACAACTTCTTCACCTGAATGTGAGATTACAGGGTTGTTATGTCAATGTATTGAGTTAGCCTGAAATGTTTTGGGGCTTCTCTGTTGCTGTTTGAGTGTGTCTGTGTGCTACTTGACTGGATGTGTGCAGTGATGTGTCCTTTCAGGTGGTCTGTACTCCACAATAGTGTTGAACTGCTAACTTGTTTCTGTGTAGGTTTCTTTTGACATGTTTTGTGCATGTGTATTGCATTTCTCTCCTGTTCTGCTGTGCTTTTGACTGTGTCTTATGTCTGTCCTTCCCAGGGTACTTTGCCTGTTGTTTGGTCAACACTGACCCCCAACACCCAGAATCCAACCCCAGGGTGGAAGTTGTCGATTTCCATCAAGTGATGTACCACACACCCCTGGACTTTAATTCTCCAACACTTTGTGACCGTGTGTCCACTGTCACATAGAATTACCTTGCAACTGTTGTGGAATAAACATGTTGCTGATGTGTAATGAACCTGTGCTACGCTTTGTTATGTGCATTGTTTGTCTTCCCACATCTGACTGACATTTGCTTACCTCTCCTGTGGGCTTGTTACCACTGACTGTGGATGGTGAGAATGTGCTGTGGTGCCATAGTGGTGTGTCTCCCTCACATGTGTCACATCACCATGACTCACATAACGGTGATCACATTGATGTAGTATTTGGCATGCACTGTGTTCTTTAGCAGATCAACATCTCCATGACACATAACAAGTTGGAATCACAACAGAGGCAAGTATAGTGTACTGGTGAGTTTATTTACAAACATGTGTGAGGATAGTGCACAGGATGGTGGGTGCTGTACATTGGGTTTTGAATCCAAAGTTCACATAAGAGTTGGAAGTGTTGGTAGCTGAAATGTCCAGAGTAAAGTCCACAGTCATCTGCTACATTAGACCAACATGAACCCTCCATGTCATGTAGGCGAGTTGGGTTAGATACGACAAGGTGAACGGTTTGCGCACAAAGAACATTTTACAGAACAGGTTTTGAGGCCCTGGGGGATGTACATGGCCATCTACGTCTCACTTGTCCTTCTTTGGATGACCCCTCTTCTTCTTCGGGGGGGAATCCTCAGGTGCAGGCATTTGCGGTGTAGAGGACTCTCCGCCAGAGTCATCCTCTCTCCCTGTGGCACTGGCAGATCTTGCCGCCACAGATGTTGTGGCCACACAGGGAGGTGTGGACATGTTGGTGCTTATCTGGCAGAGGCATGTGAGTATGTCCCTATGCACCGCACTTGGAATCCATGCGAGCATGATGTGCAGCCTGCTCCTGCTCATTTTGAATGTCCTTAAGGATTCCCACTACCTGGCCGAATCCTCCGGTGCTATCCTGGTACGCATATATGATGCGTGCTAGTTGGGGATCATCATGCAGTCCAGACCCCTCTGCAAGCTGCAACCGCTGCCTACCACCCCTCCCACCACCCCTAGCTACACAGGCAGGACCTGCGGCGGCATGCACAGGTGACACTGGGCCCCCTTGGGTGTTGTTACTGGTGGTGTTGTCCGTAGCTTCCTGGGGGGCCTGTAGTCCCTGTGCTGTCGGTATTCTGTGTCCTTGGTCTGTCTGTGTTGGCAGGGGTGCCCTGTTTGTTGCCAAATGTTGGAGGCGTGGTTACAGGGGGTGCAGATGTTTGTACTGCTGGCGCTGCATGATGACTCACACCGGAGGTGCCAGGTTGTTCTTCGTCATCCGAAGAGCACAGAGACTGATCCACACCAGAGAGCTGAGGGTCCACCGGAGTCTGGGACAAGGACTCCTCTTCATTTGCTGCTGTGTCCCCAGCACCACCTGTGTTTGGAAGAGACACAGAATGTAAGTTATGTTTCTACAGGTTTCAATGGTTCACATACATGACATTTGCTATTGTAAGTCAGGATGCGTGCCTGTACAATGCTTTGTCCAAAGTTGTCACGGACAGAGATTGATATTGTTGTAGCACATTGTCCAGCCAACATGAAGCATTTCAATGTACATGTCGAAGTGTGTGCATGACCAGCTCATGTATAGTTTTGACTGTACATGGCTATTACTACTCAAGGGCCATCACATTGCTGACACAGGTGTGTCATCCCCTGTACACATTTGGGACCTTTAACAAGGATATACATGCAATTCCACTGAGGATATGTTGTAAGATTGGGGCATGTGTGGTAGCAGATTTTGCTAGTCTTTGTGTGTCACATTGGTGTATTGGTACAACATGGTCACAGTCTGGTATGCCTGTGATCTCTTGGGAGAAAGTGTTTTTTTACTGTGTTCCTAGTTCCCATCTCATTTCATACAAGTGATGATGTCACCATCGTTAATGAGTCTGGTGCTGAGTTTGTACGTGCATATGTGATTTGACTTGTCAATGTTCTCCATGGTTACATGGATTGGGCAAGGAAGCTCTCTGGCTTTTCAATGCTCATGACAGTGAGAGCCGGTGTTGTGTGTGTTGCGGTTTGGCTGCTGTGAGTAGCATGTCTCCTCCAATGCAGTCCAGGTTTGACCTTGTGTCTACAGTGTCTATGACAGTGAGTGGTGTGTTGTGTGAAGGATGCATATGTTGCAGCACGATGTAGGAGTGGAATGCAGCTCACAACACCACCGAGTGTGAATGAGACCATGCTACGGTGTCGGCTATATTGGTGTGTCCATTCCATTCACTGTCAGATGTCTCCTGTCAGTGATGTATATGTGAGTTCCTGTGTGTTTTGTGAAATGTACTATATATGGATCTCCACACTTGTCATCTGCAAGACACACCTCCACAGCCAGGCCAGGGGGCAGCCCTGGACACTGCGTCCCCAGACAGTGAGTTTGAATATATGGTTGCAATGGCTGTGTGTGCGACCATGTTTGATTTGGCCAGTGCATATGTATGATATTCAGCCACATCATTTATCAGGCCCATGTGTCAGACATCTTGCCCGGGCATTATCTTTGTGAGTGACTGGTACCACGTGTGCAATGTGTTTTAGCATAGAAGGTGTGTGTACGGCCAGCATCGGTGTTATTTGTTTTTTAAGTCAGGACCTCTTTCGCCAGTTATCCCATCATGAAGCTTGCCACCATTGCAGTGGGTACAGGTTAACTTTCAAGATGTCAGTCAGTGCAGTCCTTGTGTTTGTTGGTGCCCAGTTCCCAGCAGGGCCTTGTGCTCCCCACAACAGAGCCCAGTATCAGACATCTTGTCAGTTCATTTCCACTCCCTGTGAGGTGAGCATGGTTCAGTGTGAGCTTGCTAGGCCATGTGGGTGGGTGGGGATTGTCTGTGACTGCAACTCCCATCATGCTTTTGGCTACACCCCCCTTCCCAGCATGCACATACTTCCTTCCTTTTGAGTCTGCTTCCCTGTGAGGGAGTGTGACAGCAATGGTAAGATGGCTGACTGTGCAGTCATGTTGTTTGTTGGTGCCCAGTTCCCAGCAGGGCCTTGTGCTCCCTACAACAGTGCCTAGTGTCAGACATCTTGTCAGTACATTTCCACTCCCTGTGAGGTGAGCATGGTTCAGTGTGAGCTTGCTGGGCCATGGGAGTGGGTGGGGATTGTCTGTGACTGCAACTCCCATCATGCTTTTGGCTACACCCCCCTTCCCAGCATGCCCAAACTTCCTTCCTTTTGACTCTGCTTCCCTGTGAGGGAGTGTGACAACAATGGCAAGATGGCTAACTATGCAGTCCTGGTGTTTGTTGGTGCCCAGTTCCCAGCAGGGCCTTGTGCTCCCTACAACAGAGCCCAGTGTCAGACATCTTGTCAGTCCATTTCCACTCCCTGTGAGGTGAGCATGGTTCAGTGTGAGCTTGCTGGGCCATGGCGGTGGGTGGGGATTGTCTGTGACTGTAACTCCCATCATGCTTTTGGCTACACCCCCCTTCCCAGCATGCCCATACTTCCTTCCTTTTGACTCTGCTTCCCTGTGAGGGAGTGTGACAGCAATGGCAAGATGGCTGACTGTGCAGTCCTGGTGTTTGTTTGGCTACAAGTCCAAAGAGAGCCCTTGTGCTTCACACAGCAGAACCCAGTGTGGTGTATCTTTGGGTGATATTTCACTACAGTGTGAGTCAATGCATTATACCCGGTGAGTTGTGTGGAGTTTGTGTTGAGGGGTGTGTGTGTCTACACATGCTGGTAAGTATGGTCAGAGCTGTCAGTCCTCCTTCCCACCCGGCCAGGCATCCCACCATGAAACGTGCTTCCATTGGAGGGTGTGCAAGTTGGCTTTCGGGATGTCAGGCAGTGGTGTCCTGCTTCTGATTTGCGCACAATCCCTACCAGGGCCTTGTGCTCCCCACAGCAGGACCCAGTGTCAGCCATCTTGTCAGCCATTTTCCACTCCCTGTGATGTGGGCATGGTTCAGAGAGGTCTCGATGGGCCAATTGGGAGGGGGAGCATTATCTGTGAGTACAAACCCCATCATGCTTTTGGATACACTCACTTCACCTGCATACCCACTCTTCCTTCCTGTCAGTCAGCTGCACTGTGAGGTAGTGTGTTTGTGGTGGCAAACTGTTTTGCCACATAATATTGAGTATATTGGTTGTGTACTCACCAGGCTCTGGTATGTCTGATAGACCATGGACGCTCTCTGGTGGTAGGATGTCCCGCACCTTCTCTTCCCAGGACCTGAAGTATACTGGTTTTGCAGGAGGGCCACCACCAGTGTGCTGACTCAAGGCTTGATCCTTCTCAATGAGTTTCTTGACCCTCCTGTGCACGTCATACCACCTGTTCTGGATATCATCCTTTGTGCACAACATTGGTGCTTGTGCGTTCTCCTTGTCCACAATCCTCGCCCACATCTTTGTTTTCTGGAACATGGGGGTCCTTTGGACCAATGTACCAAACAAATGTGGCTCTACTCTGATGATTTCATCTACCAGCACTTCTAACTCACTATCTGTGAACTTTGGATTCTTCTTTGGGGGCATGGTGATGGGTGGTGGTGGTGAGTGATGTGTGTGAGGGTGCAAGTGAGGGTGGGTGAGTGTCAGTTTTGCCAGGTGTATGTGTGAGTGCTTTTGGTGAGGTGCTAATGGTGTGAAAGTTGTGTGATGGGTGAGTTGTGAGTGTGTCTGTGGTTGCTGTCTGATGGTGTTCTCTGCTGGCTGTTCTCTTGAATTTGCAAAGGATCATGGTAGTGATTAGTGTCCTTTATTTAGGTGGAGTTGTGGGTGTGTCTTTGTTCCAAGTTTTTTTTTTATATTTATTGACTTTGTCATTGCTTGTTTGTTCCTTTTTTTGTATTTTTTCCTTTGGGTTTTCTAGGCATGAAGGATACGTTCTTCTGACCGAGACGGATGCTGATGACTCGTGCGGGCTTCTCCGGGTCTTTCACGCTGACTTTGTTCTTGGTTTCATACGCGTCGGTCGCGGAAATCTCTATTGCTTCAGGTCCCTGTTTTCTGTGCGTGTCGGTCTTGCGGCTTGGGCTCCGTGCGAGTCGGTCTGGTTTTACACGCATTGCATCACACTGCGCGGATCGGACATCGCGGGTACGTGTCGGTCGGGTTCATTCCGGTTGCGTGTCGGTCGGTGCGAATCGCATCCGGTTTCCGGGCGAATCACTGGTTTCCCTACGGCTAGGTCGTACGGCTTGTATTCCATACGTGTCGGTTGTAATTCACACGTGTTGCATCGTACTGCACGGGTCGTACAGTGCCAATCTGTGTCGGTCGCTCTCCGTTCCCGGTCCGTGTCGGTCAGTACGTTTTGCGGCCGGAATCGGCCCCTCAATGGGAACATTGTCCTACTCTGGTAAAAGGGAGTTCTAAAACTCTTAGGGATAAGTTCACATATTTTACTGATTATGACCTGTCTAATCTGGATTCCTATTACTTTAAACTTCAATTGTCATCTCAATCCAAAGTTTTATTGACCCACACTAAATTGTTTCATGCCAACTCATTTAGGACTAAATTGGCTACACAGGGTTATGATCACTGGAAAGAGACCGTTGATTTCAAATCAATCTGGGGCACGAAGCCTTGGCAGCTTCAGGGAACTGAGGCTTTGCATCGTGCCTGGCTGATCCCAACTCAACTTTTGTTTTTAAATGATACAGTGTACCAAACCACTTGTTTCGGCCTAGCCACAGTAACAAATTTAAATATCCCATCTATTCGGTCTTTAGCGACAATTGGCGCACTCATACAAATTATACTATTGAAGCATTGCAAGCGTTGCTTCGAAATGAGACCTTCAATGCCTCTGAAATTGATGCATCTGGGTGGTTGGTGTGACAAACCAATACAAATGCATGCCAAATGTGTTTTTATAATGTAACATCTGGTTTCACTCAGACTAGACCTGATCCTCGTTATCCACTTACACATTCGGTCACCACATACTCGGTGGGTAAATTGTGCCAGCAATGGTTGGAACATTCTACCTTAGCATCAGTGAAACAACACCTTACACTCTTGTCGAATGATATCAATCTGGCTGATTTCATCTTAGGACCCAGAACCCCTAGGTCTAAGAGATTTATTCATGCCGCTTACAATGAAATTTTGACACTTTCGCAGATTGAGACAGCTCTTTGACTGCGCCGAATTGATCAAGCCAATTTAGAAAAAGTTCTTGTCGTGGTAGCAGTAGCATCAATACACTTTCATCACACATTTATATGTTGGATAATATTGTTTCATCTGTTATTGATATTGTGCAAAGTGATGTATCTATGTTGTATCATGGTCAAAATCAGTTAAGATCCGTTATGTAGTTTGCATGGACGTTACAGACTCTCAAAATGGGTAAAGTCCCTTATTATTTGAATGCTTCTCCTTTGTTTTTACCACTTAATCTGACTGATAAATGGAGGTTTATGTCCATGAAAGATGCTGCATACACACTGTTGCATATTGAACAATTGGAGCCCTTGCTGTTCTCGGTACTGAAACTGATTCTGCTGTTTGGTTAATTCATGGGGTTATCTCTCTCCTTTTTTCGCTGTTTCAATTTAAATCGTGCATGCAACGTTTTCCGATTGGCCATTTTGAACCACTGGGTAGTGCATTACTCCATGAATGATGATCCCTGCCTTTCACACACAGATGTCAGCGGGAGGATAAGGAAGTTTTTCTAATAGCGGAGGACTGCGATTCCACAGTGGGACATTCCCTAGTTTGCAAACACGTTAAATTGCACGGCGCTTGTATTGTACCAGTGCCAAATCTGGCTTGTTTTTTAATAGGAACACCAGTGCCATCAATAATTCCCGCTTTTACCTTGCTTACTAACTGTAGTTATCTTATTTTGAACAACCAAGACTGCTGTGGTTTACGGGCAGGAATCCCATATTTGGTAACAGTTTCACAGCGAGTAACTTGTTGTAGCAATATGCTTTTTCTGCCCACGCATGGGAGTCTAGATAGTTCCATTTGGCCTTCCATTCTGACTTTGAAAACAGATTTCAACAAACTGAGCAGACTCAAAGCGCTATTATTCCAATAAGAAGTGCCTTTCACTTTAGCTCGAGAGACCTTTGAGTTACAGGTGGCTAGGACATCTAGCGAGATTCAGTCCCTTCTGAATACTAATCTCCCACTTTGGGGAGCTTATACATCAAATATTTAATGTGTCTGACACTAAAGGCCTTGCACATTGTTTTAAACGAGTGGGATCCGGCCTTGTGACTTCTTTTCAGACTATGTTTGGTGTAATACCGGCTTTTATTCATTCAATTTTTTCCAGCGTCTTCGGAGGATTCCCTTATCACTAGCGTTAGCAGGTTGAATTCTGCTTCTTCTGGTCCTGCTGTGCAATGGCTGCTCATCTTGTGGTAATGCACAGACCTGGCCAATTGCACCTGTACCGTGATTGGATTCAACAGGTTTTTGTATGCTTGCCATTAGCATCGCTTGGCGTGAGTTATGGATTAACCTTTCGCTTTGCCTACTTTACTTGCGCGCAACCAGTGTTCTACTGTCGATGATGTCCTTTCTCTTGGGCTATAGATTTATGCCTCTCCAACACGTCATGTCCAGTCCCGGATTTTAAACAGTTGATGGGTCCCTTAGAGACTCATGACCCGGCTTGTTCGGGGGATGGCCGTATGGCACGTGCTGCAGCACTTGGAATATTGGCTCAATGGGATATTTGCGGCTGCACTGAACTTCCTGCATCAGAGTTTTATCGAATATCATGCAAGTTGTCCAGTTATGCTTTTGGAAGCATCTGATTATGAGGAGCTCGTTTGTTCCTTCGACCTACTAAATTGGAATGCATCCCTTTTTTCAACCAACGATAGGGATGATCTTTTGGAGGGAATTGCATTCTTGGGTTCACATACTTTGATGGGTTCACCACCTCCTTCATAATAGCTTTATTATCCCAGAGACAGCACTCTTTCAATAGCCGTGTTAAGAATATTGAATATTATTTATTTTTTTACTTTCGATTTTTTCCCACTTCGTTTTTTTTTAAATGCTTTGAACTCTGCTTGGCTTTTGAACTCTGTTTTGATCTTTTGTCCATGTCCTGTGACCTTACTAAGGGGAGGGTGTTATATGGGCCTTAGGGTCATTGTCGACTTTGCTAAGCTAGCATGAACTTTGCTGCCATGATGCTGCTTTTTGCACATTACTACATGATTTTGTTTTTGCAAGACTATCTTTGTGCCCTTCACATGAAAAAGGACTGCTTTTTGCATTCTCTGTTAAGTTCCTCGAGTTTAGTCTGAACGTGTTTTGCAAGGTCGATAAACAATGCCCCTTGTTATTCTGTTCTGGTCAGTCCCTAGCACCTAGGCACAACATGCTAAACACAGCTGCAATGCTGGAGAGTCATGCTTTGATATTATGGGGATACATGTTGTTTTAACACACACTTGGAGAGAGCCCTTTCTATGGAGAAGAGCTATGCTGTTCCTATGATGTAACCCTTACATCCAGGCTTTAAGATATGGGGTCTGCTGTCAAAGCCCAGAGATCTTCTTTTATATAAATAAACTTTTTCCAGTTAAGGGGAGGGTGGTTAGGCCTTATAGTCTTTTTTCCACTGTCTTTGTATAATGACTTCCCCCTTTGTACTTTATGGAATTGTAACATTGCTAATTGTTTTGAGTTTATGCATTTTGCTGCTGGTAGTGACTCATATACTGTATTGTAGAGCATGATAGTTAAAATAGTCAGTCAGTCAAAGTGGCTTTATTTCGATAAGAAAATATCTTTAAAACTTTACAGAAGTAAAAAACACAACAAAGTTAAAATCTATAAAAAACATAGACAATAAATAGCTAAAAAGGTCTAAACACAGAGACCATAATTAAACAATTAGTAGAAGCCATTTTGTCCTAATGAGCCATGCCCAGCTTAAGTATTTGGCTAAGCCGCAAACAAACAGCAGCCGAGTGTCTGAACTCAGAATTCGCAAGGCCACGCTGCATTGTCGAGTACCCAGCTCCCTATACAGTGGCTTTAGCCACCTGGAACGGGATGCTTTGTAGGCAGGGCATACAAACAGAAAATGGGGGATCGATTCTATCTCCTGTGGACAAAAGGGACAGTAGGGTATAGTTTGGGCCGGAGGTTTCCACCGGGCGGTCAATGATCTTACCGGCAACACACCCACTCTAAATTTAAAAAACAAAGCTCTATCCCTGGGAATTGTAATGAGGTCCAAGTAATGTTCCTGAAGTGCTACGTCTTTTACAAACAAAAAATCCCTAGAGGCATGGCACAGACTAGAATCAGTATTTCTTTTATTTGTTACCCATGACCAGTATAGGTTCTTCAAGACTGATTTGGGAGGAGCAGACCGAGAATGCCAAGCCCCCTCAAGACCAAGCTCAGTCAACAAGCTTTTCACGTCCCTCAACCACCTTATTTTTGCCCATCCTGACAAGCCTAGAATCTCCTTTAGGCCCTCGGCATAACTGGCCAGTTCCGGGACCCTCCACAGGCGAGCCCACAGTAAAAGAGCCTGATCCTGGATGGGACGACATCCCATATCCAACAGGAGGGGGAGAGGGGGAGTGCTCTTGGGAAGGGACATCAGGTCCCTCAAAAAGTTGTTCTCTGAGCACACCAACTGGCTCATATTCTGGGCGCCCCATAACTCTGCTCCATAAAGTGCCGCGCTAACGGCTCTGGCAGCATAAATGTCGAGCACCGGGGCGATAGGTTTCATAGAGGATGCCTTCTGCTCCTTCAGAAGAGCCCCCACCACCCTTTTATGGCTTAAGATCATTTTAAGGAGGTGGCTGTCCCCCTTCATGATATCAAGGAGGCGTATGCCCAAATAATCAAATTCCTTGACCCTTTCCAAGGGAGCCATATTAAGCAATGGGGGCCGACCAAGTTTTTTAGGAGGGTTCAAGACAAGGAACTTGGTTTTATCAGTATTTATCTTTAAACCTGTTAACCTGCAGAATTGATCAAAACCATCCAAGAGACTCTGTAGGCCAACCGGGGTCTTAGAGATTAGCAGGGTGTCATCGGCAAATAATAGAGTTGGGATCTTCCTCCCTGCCAAGGATGGTGAGTCAGCTGGAATTTTAAGGAGGTGGTCCACAACTCCGTTTATATAAAGTGAAAAGAGTGTGGGAGCGAGGAAGCACCCCTGGCGCACACCTCTGCTAACTTTAATGCGAGCAGTCCTTTGTCCCTGGGTTCCCCACCTCACCTGCGCATAATTGTTCTCATGAAGTTTTATTATTAGGCACAGTAGGTACGCGGGCATACCTAACTTTACCAGGACCCGCCACAGGCGCTCCCGGGGTACTAGGTCAAAGGCAGTCCGCAAATACAGGCAGCCTTTGCCTATGACTACCACCTTCCAGTAAATCATCAGCAGTCGAAATGACTGTTCGATGGTCCCAGTACCAGCCCTGAAGCCTGCTTGGAAGTCAGATAATATTTTATTCTCTTCTGCCCATTGGAGAACCCTACTCAAAATTACTTTCCCTGCCACTTTTTGGGCCGAGTCTATCAAACTTATGGGGCGATAGTTAGATGGGTCATCCCGAGACCCTTTCTTAAAGATCGGGACGACCTCTGCACCCATCCACAACTCTGGGAGTGGAGCTCCTTGCCCAGATGCGTGAAGCAAGGAAGCAATAAGAACACCCCACTCTCCTGGATTAAGGCGGAAAAGGTCCCCAGGCAACCCGTCAGGCCCTGCTGCTTTCAGCGGGACAAGGGATTTAATAGAGTGTTCAACCTCCCTAGCTGTGAAAGGGACATCCACTCCTGAGTCATGACAACCAGAAGTGGGTGGGAAGTAGTCTAGTTCATCCTCCATATTCACGGTATAAAGGGAAGAAAAATGCTCAAACCAGGACTCCTCAGGAATGTTACAGGTAATGAGCGAGTCTATGGGCCTATGTTTAGCTCTAATTAAGTGCCAAAATCTCCTCGGATTTTTCTCTGCACTAGCTGATTTCAAGTCACTCCAAAATTTGTCCTCCCAGTCTCTCTTAGCGGCCTGTTGAGCTAACCTGTACTTCTTCCGCGCAACCGCCACTAACCCTCCATCCCCTAACTTCACTGCCATAATTAATTTTCGCTTTGCTTTCCGACAGGGAGCGAAGTACCAGCCAGGATTACCCTTTGGACGCGGCTCCCTTCGATCACCATCAGCTCGAATAGGTATAGAAAAAAGGTCCCCTATTGATCTAGTGGTACTACTAAACAAGGAGGAAACCTCATTAGCATTTAATGTAGCGGCTGATAGCCTTGGGATAATATTTGACATAATTGCCCTTATGCCCATGACCTTCTCCTCATTGAGGACAAACTTGTCCCATTTTAACCGCCTCCCACAATTAGAAGGGCAGACTTCTCCGGTCATCCTTATGGCAGGAGGGATTACACGGCTAGTATTCTTGCCCCATAAAGAGGTTAAACTCAGAGAGAGCGGATTGTGGTCGCTATCCGTAGATGCAACGACCTCCATATCTACCAAATGGGACCAAAGGCGAAAATCTAAGAGGATATAATCTATCCTAGATGTATGTCCAACCCTATTATAGGTATGTGCCCCTTTCTGGTCAGAGATGGATCTCCCATTGGTCGCCCTTAGGCCGAACTCCAGAGTGAGTGCATTCAATTGAATTGCACGTTGGGACCATCTCTTAATTGGGCTCAAATTAAGAGGCGGAATACCTCTTCGGGTGTCCTCGCCTTGGATGTCTAGGGCATCGTCCCCTGCGAGTGGTTCGTACGTGAATTAAAATCACCCATGACTAGAGTGTATGAATTCGGGTTGCACTCCCTAAGCCCGTCCTCCAGGGCCCCTAGTGTCGGGGAAGGCAAACCTCCTTTTGGACCTCTAGTGTAGATGTTGAAAATCTCCAAAGGGCTATCACTGCGAGAGCCCCTCATGGACAGTCTCATTAGGTCAGGGGAATTAGTCTTAAGCTGCTTCACCTGCAAGCCCGAGGAAAGTCTCACCCAGATAAGTAACCCACCTGACGGGCGCCCCTTCCCGCAGTAGGAATACTTGCGGCAACACAAAAGGTCATATAACCCACTTTGTAGCGGGGTTCTACGGACCAAGTCTCCTGAAAAGCACAAATGTCAAAGGATTCAATAAAAGAATTCCAGTTAGCCAGCTCTAAATTACGGCTTATGCCCGCCACATTCCAGCTGATCACCCTAAGGTTCTCAATGCTGGGGGCTTGCACTTCATGGAGTAGAAGAGGGTCAGGAGTTAGGCTGGAGGAAGTGAGGTTACTTCCAGCATCAGCTGTTGCAGACTCAATTCCGTTTGCAACAATGCTGGATCCAATAGGGGCTATCCCGATCTTGCAGCTATGCAAAGGGGTCAAAAAGGGAGGCGAAGAAGGATAGCTGGCACAAAGGGGCTCAATATATACTGTTACACTCAGGTCGCTGTGTGTAGCCCCAGCGGTCCCCAGAGAACCCAGATTGGCCACTCCAAGAGCATCACGTCAGCAGTTCTGCCACGATAGGTATGGGCGAGGGCCAGGATTCTGAGACATGAGGATGGGGTCAAGAGTATCATAACGGGGGTACCAACAACCCCTCTCCTCTCTATATGTCTGCCTACCAGGCCAGTGAGATAGTGGAGGCCGATAAAAGTAGCCAAGGTCGCAAGTACTAATGGCAGATAGGGTGCGGTCAGACTCCTGGCTACAGATATGCCTAGCTACTCTCAGGTCCCTAAAGTTAACTAGGATGCAATCTCCTTTTTGGTTCTTTGGCCTGTTGCCCACCCAACCAACCCATCTCACATGAATAACCTGGCCATCGATATCATCAGGTAGAGGTCTATTTTCTCGGAGCCAGAACACTGTTTTATTTCTTAGCTCAGTATAAGACTCTTTACTGCCTGGGTTTAATGGGGGGACCCCAGTGAGGACCACCACAAATGGTTGACAACCAGGGGGAAGACTCGGATATGGTGCAGTTAAAGTCTCCTTCTCTCTTATTTCCTGAACCTTAGGTACTGGGGTGATAGAAGAGATTGGGGGTGTGGGACATGACCCGCCAACAGGAGCGCTGCAAGGAGTATTGGTTTTCTTGGCCAAGGCTATAGCTCCCAGTTTTGAATGATCTGTGGGCTTGATGACAGATTTAGTAGGTTTTTTTAAATTACCAAAGGTTTTAAGCTGTGTTTTTTTAACCATAGTTGAAGTTGAAGTTCCTGGTACCTCCCCCCCCCCCCTTCCCTGGATGCAAAGTGGGTTCACACAGCAGGCTTTCCCTGGTTACAACCTGTGCCTTCCCAGCTATGGGTGATGTTGGACCCGGACTCTTTGCAGGGGGCACAGGTAACAAGTGGGAGGATGGCCCGTCCTCTCTGTATTTAGAGTTGAATTTAATCAGGGATTTTACCGAGAAAAAATTGTCGAGGATGGTTTGTTCAAAGGCATCCACCCGCTCTGACAATTTCTTTAACTGCTCTGTAACTGGGAGTAACAGAGATTTCATTAAGCATTCAAACTTAGGGAGCAAGAAGCTCTCGAGAGACACACCCAGATGTGAGGCCAAATTTGATTCTATAGTCGGCTGTTGAGGGAGAATATCCGCTCCTACTACTACTTGCTGGTTATTTAAGGGATCTGACCCCACCCCTGGGCTCTTCCCCAATACAACCCCCTTGTGGGGATTGTGGGGTTTAGTCAAATACCCCCTGCGAGGGCTAGTAACACGTTTTCTTTTGACTGTGGCAGCTCCCCCCACTACCTTTACCTGTACCTGTACTTGGGGGTCAAGCTGAGGGGAGGGAATATCAGGGGCCTGGGACACAGGAGAAGTCATAACTACTGGGCAGGGTTGCTGGAGTGTTGGAGGGCTATCTGATTCAGTTGGATTAACACCACTCTGAGCAATTAGAGACAGCCTGTCCAGGCTTGCTCTAATTCTATTAACTTGTTGCTCATTATAAGGTGAAGGATCAATAATCAGGGGAGCAGGAGAATAGACGGGAGATGGAACTAGTGCCAAGTTGCCCAGGGATGAGCGTTTGTTGGTAAGAGATTCCCGAGAGAGTTCACGCTCCGTCCGGACAATCTCCTTCTCTACGATAGAAAAGGCACGTGTTATAAATTGGTCCATGGAGCCACTCACACAGTCACCCCCTCCTTTTCGCAATTTATGCGAGCGAGTTGCCATCGGCATTTAAAGATGCACAAGTGACTCAGAATTACAGCAACGCGCTACCTGAAGGGGTAAAGTGGTAACCTCAATGTATCACACAAAGAGTAGAGCAAAGGGCACCTAATATCAAAAGCCACGACCCTGGTCCTTACCCGGGCAACTTAGGGAGCTAGCCCAGCCCAGCCTCCTCCGGCCCCGGACGGCCACAGACGGTCCCGCCCTTGTCCCGGGTTTCTCGCGGCGCGTCCCGCGAAGCGTCCCGCGAAGCGTGACGCAGGACCAATTAAATATAAAATATGCAGGTTTGGGGGCGGGGCTCACAGGGTGCGCAGGCCAGGTGTCAGGGGCCGTGCAGGGACTCCTGGATGATTGAGTCCCTGCAGCGCGATGCTCCTCCCCTGTCCCAAACTGCCAGCCGCCCCGCAGCGTCACCACGAGCTGCAAGAAGCGGCACCCGCGAAGCGGGTGCGGCGAGATGTAAAGATGGCAGCGGGTGCAAGTGCAGGTCCACAACACCAAGTCCAGGACCCCAGGGCAAGGAAAATGAGCAGCGTCCTCAGGTACGGGTCCAAACAGTCAGAGCAATCCACAAAAGTCACAGGAGGCTGTACCTTATAACAGGGTGCTGATCTGGGGGCGCGGCTCACAGGGTGCGCAGGCCAGGTGTCAGGGGCAGTGCAGGGACTCCTGGGTGATTGAGTCCCTGCAGCGCGATGCTCCTCCCCTGTCCTAAACTGCCAGCCGCCCGCAGCGTCACCACGAGCTGCACGAAGCGGCACCCGTGAAGCGGGTGCGGCGAGATGTAAAGATGGCAGCGGGTGCAAGTGCAGGTCCACAACACCAAGTCCAGGACCCCAGGGCAAGGAAAATGAGCAGCGTCCTCAGGTACGGGTCCAAACAGTCAGAGCAATCCACAAAAGTCACAGGCGGCTGTACCTTTTAACAGGGTGCTGATCTGGGGGCGGGGCTCACAGGGTGCGCAGGCCAGGTGTCAGGGGCCGTGCAGGGACTCCTGGGTGATTGAGTCCCTGCAGCGCGATGCTCCTCCCCTGTCCCAAACTGCCAGCCACCCCGCAGCGTCACCACGAGCTGCACGAAGCGGCACCCGCGAAGCGGGTGCGGCGAGATGTAAAGATGGCAGCTGGTGCAAGTGCAGGTCCACAACACCAAGTCCAGGACCCCAGGGCAAGGAAAATGAGCAGCGTCCTCAGGTACGGGTCCAAACAGTCAGAGCAATGCACAAAAGTCACAGGAGGCTGTACCTTTTAACAGGGTGCTGATCTGGGGGCGGGGCTCACAGGGTGCGCAGGCCAGGTGTCAGGGGCCGTACAGGGACTCCTGGGTGATTGAGTCCCTGCAGCGCGATGCTCCTCCCCTGTCCCAAACTGCCAGCCGCCCCGCAGCGTCACCACGAGCTGCACGAAGCGGCACCCGCGAAGCGGGTGCGGCGAGATGTAAAGATGGCAGCGGGTGCAAGTGCAGGTCCACAACACCAAGTCCAGGACCCCAGGGCAAGGAAAATGAGCAGCGTCCTCAGGTACGGGTCCAAACAGTCAGAGCATTTAAACTATTACAGTGACTCTGCCGAATCCTATTGTGGGCAAGTACGAGTGAGTGAGCGAAAGAGTATGCCTTGCTTTCGCGATTCCTGAGAGAGTCGGGAGTGTTGTGTTGTGGGTTGTCTTAACATTTGTAGCTTCATGATTTTTGTAGGAGAACGAATGAGACACTATAGCTAGTCGGTTTGGGGATTTTGGGTACTAAGGTGATAGGTTGGTACACTCCTAAACACTGAGGTCCTGTTTGCCTGCGCATAGTTCTGTGTAGGTGCAGAATCCCTGCAACAGGCCGAGTTGCGTTGCGAGGTGGTCAGCTTTACTCTTGATGTCGGGTCAGGCACCCCATGGAGCATTTTTCAAAAGTTGCTCCAAACTTCTAGAACTTCTTCCTGAAGTTCCTCTTGAGGGTTCAAAGTTTGCTCCTCAGAAGTTGGGACTACAGTTCCCACAATGCAACTGGCCAAATCTTTAAAAGTCCACTGGATGCACTCCAGGCTGGAGACTTCTTTGGGAGATGGTGCAGCTGAGGTCTGTTAACATGTTGCTTTCAGGAAGTCTATCCCTTAATCCTTTTTGAAGCAATGCTGTAGTTCCAAGTGTGCAGCAGGAGCAGAGTGCAGATCAGGATTCCAGCAGGGCAGTCCTTCTCCTAATAGTTTCAGGTAGCAGATCTGAGTTGCCATGTGGCTCTCAGATATTTATTCAATTTACTGGGGCAACAAGCAGGGGGAGGGGCGCCCCTGACTAATGAGGTAGATGGTACCACCCAAAAGCATGACATCTTCCTTCAAAGTGTGGCATTTTCTTGTCCTACAAAGCACTGCATTTTAAAATTAAAGATGGAGATGGGAGAAAGACCTGGCTAAGTCAAACCACTTGTGAGGCTCATTTCCCTTAACACTCGCTTTCCAAACCTCCTGTAAATTTAAGTCTTGAGGCTGCCATCTGGCTGGGGGGTAAAGGAAGAGGGGGTAGGCCTAGCTGGCATTCCTTACTGTCCTGCTTCCTTTAAGCACAATTTGATTGACCCATCCTGGACAGTTTGCTGCATCTGCAGAGCTCCCCCCATCCGAAAACCTCTGTCTCTGTCCTTGCCATTTATCACCTCATCAAAGCAGTTTGGCTAAGCCTGTTAAGGGCTGGCTAATCAGGAGAGGCTCCTAGAATTCAGGATTTTGGCTCACAGGAAAGAAAATCATATATCCCCTTTTCTGTATTAGTTATGATGAATTCAACAGTGGCATGTCGTTGGATTTATCATTACCAATCTTTCAAGACCTTGAAGTATTCTGTTAGCACACTCCTATCAATAGTTACACCATATTACAGTATCCCAATGTTAGCCTTTGGAGCTAAAGTGCTACAATGGAGTAATACAATTGGTAGTTTATAACACACCTTTTAAAATGTCCCTGCTTATGTTTACATGCCACTCTACTCTAAAGGCACCTAGGGTAGACCTTAGGGGTGACTTAAATATAAAAATAAGGTAGTTTAAAACTTTGGAAATACCAAAAATTCTAAAGTCGAATTTGCATATAATTTCAGTTTAAAAGCAGCTTGAAAAACAGGGCTGACCTTTAAAATGATAGCAGGCAAGACAGCAGTGCACACCGGGCCTCTAAATCTGCACGCCCTACCATATACCAGGGGCTTACTGGTAGGTTATCAGTACCAATTGCAATTACACCTAATTACCATATACCGTTTTAATCAGAGCACTAGCTTTGTTCCAGCTAGCAGATACCAGGGGACAGTAAGAGTCAGTCAAGACCAGTATCAGTAAAAAGTGTTGGTGATCAGGGTTAAAAAATGACTTTCTCACAGCATTGAAATGTGATGCTCATGTTCCAGACTTGGCAAATATTTCTCAAGGTTGTACCTGCAGTGGTAAGGGTTCAATGTTTTCTAATCTTATTGATTATACTAATATAATTAAACTTATACTATTTCAATGAATGCTCAGCTGTGTTCTTTGCCTGAGAACCAAACTGATGGATACATTTCCATTGATAAGGGAGGGTATATTTATCTGTGGTAAGAGTCTGTGTGTCAGGAATTGTATGAGCATCAGCTCAGTGTGTCACTCAGCTGAATACATTTCACACTTAAAGTACAATCTTGCTAATTAATTTTATTTAAGAATTTTGCTTTGACACTTTGGTGTAGAAACATGGGCATGCTGTTGATACTTATCGTTGTATTGGAAGATCCTCAGCAGTCAACTTGTGGTGATCCCAGGAGACAATAAAGTTGCACTAAGCGTCCCTTGAACCTTGCAGTCAGGGCCTATGTCGTCGTCAACTCTGCACTGCGTCGGTATTGGAGGGCATGGTGGCAGGTCACATCGGCACAAAGGGGTCACTGCATCGATTTTTGCAGAAAACAGCTGGAGAACCCACTTCTTAGACCCACAACTAGAGGAGGCACCCCAGGCAAGGGTAGGGCTCACAGATGGCAGAGTCCAGTAGCACCAGCAGACTTGCAAGAAGTCTTTTGTGACCCTGAGACTTCAGAGAAGAGGAGGCAAGTCAACAAGCCCTTCTGGAAACTTGGGTTCAAGGATGTAGAGAACCGTTCCATCCATCTCACTCCCACACAAGAAGCAGCAGACCAACAAAGCAGAGCAGGTAGCAAAGTGGCAGTTCCTCCTATAGCGCAGCAATCAGCAGACAGTAGGCCAACACAGCAATGCAGTCAGCAAAGTAACATTCCGTCCTACAGCACAGCAGTTCTTCTATGCAGAATGTCCTTGGTTGCAGTAACATTCTGATTTGGTGGTGTCAGCGGTCCAGTACTTATGCCTAAATGTGCCTTTGAAGTGGGGAAGACATCAAGGAGACTTTTGAAGATGACAAGATCCCTGGCTTTTCTGCCCTGGCTCCAGACTCATTTAAGGGGGGCATTCAGCTCTTTGTGTAGGGATAGGGCAGAGCACTATTGAGGTACAAGTGTCAGCTCCTCCCTCCCATTTCACCTCAGGAATGCCCATCAGCCCAGTGATCGGCCCTCAGGATGCAGAGGTCACACTCCTTCTCCCTTTGTGTGGCTGTCTAGAGAGAATGTACAAAGCTCAGCTGTCACCCAACCCACATGAGTATTCAGAGACATGCAAAGGCCCAGAGTTGTTAAAGTAAGAAAATGCCAGCTTTCCAAACGTGGGATTTTCAGTCTCACAGTTTAAAAGTCCAGAGATGCCAAACTCCAAATCTTTATCTATTTCCAATTGGACATTACACTTAAAAGATGTTTTAAGGCAATCCCAATGTTAACCTATGGGAAAGTGCATGTCCTACCTTTTAAACCCACTGCACTCTACCCATAGAGCTGCCTCGGACCTATCTTAGGGGTGACTTATATGTAATAAAAGGGAAGATTTGGGCCTGGCAAATAGGTTAACATGTCAGGTTGAAATTGTAGTTTAAAACTGCACACACAGGCTCTGCAGTGGCAGGCTTGAGCCATGTTTAAATGGCTACTGAGTGAACGTCACAATCAGTGCTGCAGGCACACTAGTAGTATTTAATTTACAGACCCTGGGCACACTTTACTAGTAAATTCAATATGCAAATTGTGGATAAGCCAATTGTTGCATCTTACATTCATTATATTGCTATGTTTCTTTCCTTTTTTTTACTTTTAGAATGTTCTTCATGTGTATTCCTCTGAGTGAATGCCAGTTGCATCTGGACTTCAACTCAACAGGATGCTGTAGCCGTGCTTTCAATAAATTCACATGGAACTGCTCAAGAAGATTTCTCTTAATTTTAATACTGGCGACGAGTTAGCCAGCAACTCTACCTACTTTACTGCACGGGAGTAGAGCGACTGGTTATCGAACCACACCAGATTATTTTATATTTATGCTAATTTCACTTTCTGCAACTACGGAGTTTTCAGCTTACTCATATTGCTTCCTTTTATTACTGCGGATGACATGTGAGTAGCGACAACTACTTTGGATTGGTAAACCTTCGTATTATTCTCCGTTTTGTTTGTTTTGTGTGCAAGTCTCAAAACAACAAAGTCAGTGTAGTGTCTACAAGGCACTTACCATCCAAAAGGCACGGGTCTCCAGAGTCGGGACCTTCCCAAAACGTTATAGGGAGGAACACAGACCTTGGGAGGTAATACAGATTAAGTATGAAAGCCCTCACTCGCCAACCTGGTTGGTGACATGCTTCATCATCGGGCTCCACTGGGTATGGCCGAGTGCCATCCCAGTGTGCTACAACGCCAGGTTACTGCGGAGCGGGATTTTGTGAGGTGACAGTGAATTTGGAATTAAAAATACCCAATTAAGTCAAAAAATATATAATTTAATAGTTTTGCTAATTGGGAGAAATTAAAAAGGAGTGAGGGTCAAAAAATAACAGACCGGATTCACTCCATGGCGGTCAACATGTTTCTGCCTTGGGTGTGTTTCACAGGCTTTCATCAGGACCAGAGTGGGAGTGTGAGAGCCCCGGAGGTATAAACGCACTAAGGTTCACCCTACCGTGGGCTATTATGTGAAAAAATGTAAATAAACAATTCAAAATCCGCCAAGTGGTATCGAGGTGGAGAGAAACGAGTTTACTTCTAAAATGAAAAAAAAGACAAACAAACACAAGACAAAACATAAAAGAATTGTAAATGTGCATGGTCAATTCATTATGAGTCGCCGTAGCTACAGGCACAAAACATAGTGCATGGATGGGACTGTGCCAATAATCAGTACCTCAAGTGCCAAAAGTTGTGCTATCCGTGCTATACGCTTATCCAGGTACTAGTGTCAGGGGAGTACACCGGACTTCACCTGAATAACGTGACTAGTACTTTATATCGAAACAACCGTGGAGCCTACACGCTGCGTGAGGATCTAGATCAAAAGAGGGCCGGGAACTCATTGGACATGGCCCGTGCATCATTTCTAGGAGGCAAAGATGCATGAGTATGGAGAAAGATTCTTACTATGAGGCCAGACCGTTCGTCGCCTCAGGGATCCCGGGGTGCGAACAAAATGGCACACCCTAAAGATAGAAAAGAAAGAACAAGGCCACGAGCGGCTAGGTAACCAGAACTGTGGCTCTAGAGAACATAAAATAATGAGTAAAGAAGCAGGTTAAGGGAAGTCCACTTACGCCCTCGCTGTTCGGCACACGTTAGAAACCTGTACAGCCTCGAGCCGCCGGGTCCAGGAAGTAAAGAGACCTGGAGCGAGGCAGATATAAACAGAAAAGATGTGGGAGTAAGCCCGATTGTGATAGGGCAAATTCCCCGAAGCTGTGTAATGATTGGCTGGGCCCCAGCCAATAGAGTGAGGGGAGAAAAAGTTCGTCAAGGAGGCTCGGCCGCTGATTCCCTAGACGCTGTCATCCGGGAAAACTTTATGCGGTGTTGAGCAAACGAACATAGTTAGTGCAGGCATCATTTAAGGATTTGAGCCTGGGAAAAATGGTAAAATGCAGAATCCACACTCGAAGACGGGGAGGTAATCGAGCATAAGCTAAGTGCTCCAGTATTATAGAGGGTCAATTCAAGAAATGGGAGACCGACTATTCGAGAAACGACACATGTATTTTACAAGGAAGCCCAAACAAAGGTATTGAGAAAAGGAATGACTAATCGTGTAAGGGGGTCCAACATGGTGAGGGCCAAAGAGGAACTATGTACTTGATAAGTATGTAGTGGGACCACCAGAGAAGAGACCGACTAAGATCAAGTAGTATTCATAAAGCAGGGGGTGGGTCTACACGGACTGGCAATACATAGTGAGTAATGAAATCATAAGTCCATGCTTAGAGTATGTTAACCCAAGGTATATTATCGTTAAGACCCACAAGATTAGTGCCCAGACGATACACCCATCTTTGTTCCTTCTCAAAAAGGATTTTCTGAGTATTACTGCGTGTCGTGATCTCTTCAATTATTGTCCAGTGTAGGTCATTAGTGGTATGGTTAGCAGACAGAAAGTGTTCACTTAGTTTCGTAGTGACTCGCTTACATCTAATGTTGCTCCGATGTTCACCGATACGGAGTTTCACTTTCCTAGTGGTCATCCCTACATAGCGTAGACCACAGGGACAAGTAATCAGGTAGACGACGTTGGGTGTATTGCAATTGGTATGTCCTGTCTGGGTCCAGACCTTGCCGGGTTCCAAGTTCAGACAGGTAGTGTGGGAGGTCAGGTGACATATACTGCAGTCCGAGCACGGGAAATGGCCAGTAATCTTAGGAAGACCCCAAGCTTCTGTGATGGATCTTAGAGCAGTGTTTGTTTGGGTGATAGGGCGTGTATGTACCAGGCTATTCCGCAGGCTTTGTGCTCGTTTGAATGAGAATAGAGGTTTTTCCCATCTCCGGTTGTTGCTATTAATAATTCGCCAGTGTTTCATGACGACTTTCTTCATAGCATTGGACAGGGTACTGTAAGTAGTGACGCATGTGAGTGGTATGGACATGACGTCTTTTACAGAGTCCTCTAAAAGAACTTCTCTAGGTTGGTTTCTGGCCCGTTTGTAACTTTTGGAGAGAAGAGGGACGGGATACCCTCTGGCTGTCATTTTAGAAGTTAGATCACTGGATTGGGCCTTAAAATCTCCCAAAGAGGTACAATTCCGCCGGAGGCGGAGGAATTGCCCATAAGGCAAATTCTCCCTCAAAGCACGAGGATGGAAGCTCGTAAAATCGAGAAGGTTATTTCTGGATGTAGGTTTATAGTGTGTCTTCGTGTGAAGAGATCCAAATTTCTTAGTGATCACAACATCGAGAAATACGACTTCCTGAAGGTCATAGGTGTACGTAAATCTTAAGTTGGGATCCAAGGTGTTGACCCACTGGAAAAAGGTTTTGAGGGCGTTGATATCGCCGTGCCAGATGAGAAGCACGTCATCTATATAGCGTCTCCATAGGCCTATGGAGGATAGATGAGGATTGGTATCAGGGAGAATAAATTTTCGTTCGAAATCATACACATACAATCCCGCTACACTAGGAGCGAAGGTACTCCCCATGGAAGTACCCGTGGATTGCAGGTACAGATGTCCCTGATATTCAAAAAAGTTCCTTTTCAAGGCTAGGGTTGCACATTGGATAATGAAGTTCTTAGATGTCCTGTGTTCCCAAGGATGGGAATTGAGAGATTCCCCCAGGACCCGGATGGTCTAATCCTGGGGGATACTGGTGTACAAGCTCTCGATGTCCAATGTGACCAAGACCGTGTCCTCAGAACATTGAATGTTGTTTAGTAGTTTAAGCAGGTCCTTGGTATCCTTAAGATACGTGGATGATTGCTGGACCAGAGGCTTGAGGAAATGGTCACAGAACCGTGATAATGGTTCCAGGAGAGAGCCAATCCCTGACACAATAGGGCGTCCAGGGGGAGGTAGTCTACCCTTGTGAATTTTGGGGAGTGTGTAGAAATAGGGAATAGTACCCTGGCTCTCGGTGAGGAATCGTGCTTCTGGTCTGGTGATGATGTCTCCTGTGAGTGCTTCTTCGACTATCCTCTCGATCTGGTTTTTAAGATCATTAGAGGGGTCGCTAGGAAGAGGTGTATAATTCTTGCGATCACTGAGGAGTCTACGGCACTCATGATCGTAATCAGCAGTATTCATCAGGACCACTGCTACGCGCTTGTCAGCCGGTTTGATGGTAAGATTAGGGTCCTGGCGTAAAGAATTGATTGCTCTGAATTCATCGGCTCTAAGATTCTTGAAAATAGGGGGGATATCCATATTCTCAATCTCAGTAAAAACCGCACGTTCGAAAGTTACAATTTCCACTGGTATGGTATGTGGGGGAGGTATGAACGTTGATTTTGGTCGCAGTGGTGTGTCACCTACATCAGAATCAGCTGACTCTGAGGTGTGTTCCTCAAAAAAGGCTTTCAATTTTAATTTTCTAAAGAAAGCCGAGAGTTCGCAATGGAGGCGAAATTTGTCGGGACGGGCAGATGGAACAAAACCCAATCCCTTTTCCAGTATAGCCGTCTCATGGGTAGTTAGGATCTTGTCAGATAGATTGACAATTAGGCTGTTGAGGTGCTCGGACCTGCGATCGTCTGATCCTGTGGTTGTTTGCTCCTGGTGTGATTGCCCACCGGGTCGTCTTGTATCCAATGGACCCTTTGGTTGGATCCTCTCCGCCGTCCCTTGCCTCTTTGGCCTCTCTCTAAAAAAGGAGGTCGTGTAAAGTGGTTTTGTGGATACATTGGAGCCGTGTACGCGGGGTTCCAGCCCATTTGTGGGTTGAATGGGTAGTGGAACTGCATTGGATGTGTCCCCATGATACCTTGTTGGGGAGGGAAATTCATCCAGGGTGATTGATTGAAGGGGGGGGCGTGTTCTACCCCTTTGTCTGCCTCTCTTCGCCTGTCTGAAACTGTTATTGCTCGAGCCGCTACTGTTCGATGAATCATCGTCAGAGCCATAGGTGTAGGTCTCGGTTTTACGCACTGCCACAAAGGAGGGGTCTGCGTAAGGATAGGTTTTGTTAAATTCGAACTTTTTCAGATCTTTTTGAAATTGGTTCACCTTACTTTGGGTCAGATTCTCCTTATATTCATTAATGTCTTTATTGAGTTCATCTAGCCGTTTTTTGAACCCCGTTAAAGTGGCCTTAAATTGTGTCTCTGTTTGGGTGATTTCAATCATGATTGCCTCTGATAGTCTGCCTGCATCATTTGAAAGTAATCTCTCAACATACCTCACACGGCTATCTCCTTTCTTCCCGGTCACCTTGGAGATTGTCAGAGTTCGAGGTTGAAGATTCTCCAAACACGCATTGACTAGATGATGTCACAAGCGTACTGACGTCATCACGTGCGTGCAATGCAAGGTCAGCCATTTTGGTTACCTAGGTAACCAGTTATTTTCTTTTTCACTATTGCCGATTCACCGTGCTGACATTACATTTGTCTACAGTACGATCAACGCGCGGACAAGTTACATTGCTCAAGGTGAATTTTAAACAGAATTTTAGTGACTACTTACTTATATTTATCTACATTAATATATTTTCAGACATTTTATATTTGGAAATTCTCATATCCATATATATGGATAACGAATGGATGCTATTTTTATTGCAACACTGTGCCATTTTATATTTATTTAACTACTAATTTTTCTAAAACATTATACAACCTTTATATCAGCAAAATGCAATTTGATCCACCAGCAAAATTTCTCCAAAATAAAGGAGATCCTCCTTTACCTTGGACAAGGTGGAAGGAGGAGTTAATTTATTACATGAAGGCAATAGATCGTGAGCGCATGGGCGCTGAGAGGAAGAAAAGTATTTTCCTACATTGTCTGGGATCTGAAGGACAGATGGTTTTAAGAGCCTTGCCCCAAATTACCTCACAGACAAGAGGAGGTGAGGGTGATGGGAATGGTATGAATGTTTACGTGGAAGCATTGGCCAGAATAGAGAAAAGATTCAAACCAGTCACTAGTATTGCACTCAATAGATTTAAATTTTACACTCAAGCTCAAAAAGAGGATGAATTATTTGATGACTTTGTAACGGCTTTACGTGCCTTAAGTATTCATTGCAACTTTGGCAACATCACGGATGAGATGAATCGTGATCAAATAATCGTCCATGTTAAGAACAACAAAATTCAAGAAAGACTTTGGTTCATGGGAAATCCAGATTTGGCTGAAGCCATCGCAACAGCTAAATCTATGGAAATGTTGGAAAAGTGGATGGAAACGGTCAAACGTAGTAATGATAAAACCTGTGTTGAGAAAAACTCAATTGAAGAGGCAATATGTGCATTAAAACCCAAAAATGACCACAAAAATGAAATGCAACAAGGAAAATCAGTTCCAAGATATAATAATTCCTTTTACAAGAGAAATGACAATTCCACTGTACGTAACTGGTGCTATAGATGTGGAAGCAAATTTCATGTTACCTCTTTTCAAGGATGTCCTGCTATTAAGAGAGAATGTAAAATTTGCAGAAGAATAGGTCATTTTGGAAGTGTTTGTAACGACAAACGATACAATCAGTCCAGGAGTGCAATTGTGTGTACCTCGGAAACTAGTAAAGTTACTTCCATCAAAGAAATTCCTGATCATAACAGAGGTTATGTGGTATCCATCACACACATTGCCCAAGTGGATGAAGTGCATTTATTCTCTCCCAAGACCAGTTTTCAAATTGGCGACAAAGACATTGAACTCATGATTGATTCTGGTTCTCCGTGGACAATCATTACTTTACAATATTTCAATGAAAAATTAAGCACTGTGTACTGTTATGAAAATTTGCAACCATCTGATATTATTGCTGAAAGTTTTGAAGGTTCTAAAATTGATATTGAAGGTTTTTTCCACGTTCCGCTAAAATTTGAAGGAAGATGTGCTTATATAAAGCTATACATTACTATAAAAGGAGTTAATGTCCTGGGTTGGCGTGACCAGTTGAGACTAGGGATAGTGTTAAATCCACGTTAAAAAAAAACTGTGTCTTTATGCTCAGAACAAGAGATGCAAAGCATTGCTGTTGTTAATGACAATGTGAAGAAGGATAAAGATATTAAGCTTATTAAAACTTATGTCAAAGTGTTTTGCGACAACTTAGGAAAACTTAAAAATTTTGCAGATAGAATTGTTTTAAAAGAGAATTCCATGCCTGTCAAACAAAAGTTAAGCGGCGTACCCATTAATGTGAGAGATGAATTGAAACAAATGCTTAATGAATTATCTGAGGAAGGGATAATTGAGCCCATAGAGTCTTCTGAGTGGGTTTCGCCCACTGTTTTGGTGCGCAAACCAGATAAAAAATGTTGTGTGAGTGTTGACCTAAGAGCTCTTAATTCAAACATTGTGATTGACTGTCACCCATTACCAAATATCAATGAGCTAGTCTCAATGTTATATGGAGCACAAATATTCTCCACATTAGATCTAAGGTCTGCATATCATCAAATAGAACTAACTGAAGAGTCTAAAAAATATTCCGCTTTTATAACACCACAAGGTCTGTTTCAATACACCAGGATGCCTTTTGGTTTAGCGTCAGCAGCGTCAGTGTTTCAAAGGATTATGTTCCATATATTTAGGGATGTAGACACATTTGTTAAATGTTTTCAGGACGACATTTTGGTCTTTTCAAAAAACATTACAGAACATGAAACTCATTTAAAGGAGGTTTGTAAGAGGTTGGAGTGTTCTGGGCTTACCCTCAAGGCACACAAATGCAAACTATTTAAACATTCTGTCGAGAATTTAGGCCACACACTTTCTGGTGAAGGTGTTTTTCCCAAAAAATCTACTGTTGATGCCATTCAAAATGCACCTTCACCTACTAACAAAGATCAATTATTATCGTTCTTAGGAATATGTGAGTATTATAGTAAATTTGTGGAAAATTTTGCTACCAAAATGGAACCATTAAGGAAGTTACTTAGGAAAAATGTGGTGTATGAATGGAATGCTGAACAAGAAAAAGCTTTTGAATGTGTAAAAAAAGATATCATTAATGCTCCCACCTTGAAACCTTTCCGTATGGGGGTGGATGCTAGCATGTATGGCCTCGGTAGTGTGTTGTCTCAGAAAGTAGTTATCAGTGAATACAATGTTGCTTTTGCCTCAAGAACCATTAACGAAGCTGAACGCAAGTATTCTGTAATAGAAACGGAGTTATTAGCTTGTGTTTGGGCTGTAGAACACTACAGAATTTATATCTGGGGAAGCAAATTTACCATCAAAACTGATCACAAACCTTTAGTACATATTCTTTCTACAGGGGGAGGATGGAATTCTACAGCCAGAATTGCTCGCTTAGCTTCTAAACTTCAAGAGTACCATTTCAAGGTAGAATATCTACCTGGAAAAAAAAAATGGGACTGCTGATTGCTTGTCACGTTTACCATGCAACCAGGATTTGATAAATAATATCAAAGAAGTGGATTTTATTTTTAATATTAATTATGTTATTCCCACACAGTTTCAAGATATCACAGAACAATAATGGAGTAAAAGTGAATTAGAAAATGACAAGTGGTGTGATCTAGTGAAATTCGCATGTGTCAGTTGCTCTGCTGTCAGCGCCGGGACGCCGCTTTGCTGGGGCAGCTGTTGCGCTATACAAGTTGTGGTAACATACCATAAAGATTAGTACGCATACTTGTTTATGGTTCAAAGAATGGCATAATATTGCCAATAAAATACATTACATATAAATTTCCTGCAAATGGTTTGTGTGAGATAAACGGCTTGCAGTATTTGTGGAAGTGCTTGAATGAGTGAAACTAACCACCTTGACCTGCAAATATGCTTGCAGTTGATGATTGGGAGCAGAGTATAACAAACACATCGAATGAGAGTATGGAGAAGGGACAGGTGTACAAGGTGCTGGCTGGCATACGCAAGGATGCAGTGCAGAAGAAGAAGCAGTGTTGGTGAAAGGAATTTGGGAAAGGAACTGGATTGTATTCTCCATTTCTGGCACCTTTGGCTTCAGAGAGGATGGAGGAAGATGAAGACTGTCTTGTTGAAAATGTGTTAAATGTTCATCGTCCTCCTACTCCTCATTTGCCTGAAATGTTAATGAAAAATTGTTTGAGGAGAAAGAGAAACATTTAAAGTATTATGTCAAACAGCAGAAGATAGAGCCAGAATAGGAAAATTTCAGTAGAGATGTGTTTGTTGAATTAACAGTGTAGGTCAGTGGTCCAGCAAGCACAGCGATTCATCAAATTATTTCTGAGATGGAGAAATCTGCAGAAAAAAAGGATCCT
Organism: Triturus cristatus; assembly: GCF_964204655.1. Taxonomy (NCBI): domain Eukaryota; kingdom Metazoa; phylum Chordata; class Amphibia; order Caudata; family Salamandridae; genus Triturus; species Triturus cristatus. Next base: position 904,433,122 of record NC_140590.1, on the reverse strand, counting down.
GAGACCCGTTGTTGTTCGTAAGAAACAAGTTACATTAAAAGTTATTCATCAGATAACATTTGTAAAAATACAAGTGCAGGCCCAACTTGTGAGAATCCCCTATTATTTAAAACCAGAATGATAAAAACATTTCTAAGCTCATCAAAAAATTTGCAAAACATCACAAAATGTAGTATATCCTGCAGAGACATGTTGTTGCAGCCGCAGGGACATAAGGATCCAGAATAATAACGTCCTTTAGGAGATGCTAGCAAAAAAGGAAAAAGATTCAATCTGAACCTCGTAAGCAGAAAGCGATCTCTGTTATTCTAAACCAAGGCAAGGTAAGGCTCCATGAACAATGTTGTTCTTGATAATACAAATCTTCGAACCGTGGGTTTCATACTTTCGTTCTCCTCTATATATAGATCTCCAGGCAAGGAAATTATCCTTAAACCAATTTTCAAACAAGATTACAAATAACCTCGGGTTTGTTAAAAAGCTCCCATCTCCCCAAATACAAAAAACAATCCTTAATATAATTAAACCAGGGGATCTTTAGTGCACAATCAAGTGAGAGGCAAAACTTTACAATCAGTCTGTTAAGGCTGAGTTCCCTTGTGGTCCACAACCTCAGCAAACCCATCCGGGGATGGAGGGCTAACAGATCACACACATAACCAACACCCAGCTCTTCGTGAGCACACATGGAAGAGGTACTTTGGGGGACACAAATTAACTGCTGCAAAAAATGATTTTCAGAAACCTAGCTAGCTGCCACACAAACCCAAATCTCACATCCATAAGAGACCTTGGAGATACATTTAGCCTAGTAAATCTTCACCAAGGTCTTAATGGACAACTGTCAAGTCTTGAAGCAAAACTGAAAATTGCAGCCACTGATCTGTTAAACTCATTTTTCTTAGCTGCCACAAGAGGTTTCCAATCCAAATTAGAGTCAAACCATACTCGTAGATAAGGAAAAGCTTTCACATTAGAGCTTTTATAGTTTTGGATGTTAAATGATTGTGTCTCCATCAAGCTAGCGCCCACTCTCATCACATGAGATTTATTTAGATTAACTGTAAGATCACGTTTATACATAAAATCTACAATGGTGTTAAGGAGAGTTTGAAAGCCCCTAGTGGTCCTGGTCTTCAGGACTGAATCATCTGCATATAGCAGCAAGTGTGCGAGATCCTAAATGAGGGCAGTCAACCCAGGTATCAGTTCGAACTCTTTAATATAAAGGGAGGAAAAAGGAATCAATACACATTCTTGACAGACCCCTCTACTAATTTAGAAGTTATCGGTAACTGAAGCCACGGTGCAAGTGAGAAGGTCCCGCAGAAAGTGAATGATGGTAGGGTCCACACCAGTCCCAAAAAGGATAAACCACAGTCTATCCCTATTTACCCTGTCAAAAGCCGATGTGAAAGTCCATTAAGGCCAGATGGAGAGGTCAAGGGAGGGCAACTGTATACTTCCTTACAACCAAATATAGGTTCAAGCACTGCACAGAGCTAGGCATTCCTTTTCTGAAGCTATATGGCAAGTCAGAGATAATATTGTTCTCCTCTTCCCAATTCGACAATCTTGCCAGTATAATATAAAATAGCATATGCAGAATGATCTAACTTGTCAATGGCCTGCATTGACATGCACTATATCTGGGTTGGCATTTACTTTGTCTATTAGCGTTCACGTTTTGAGGAATACAGTAGGTGATGGGGGCAGTACCGTATGGTTTATTTAGATAAACACTATTAAATGTAATCTTTGGAGACAAAATTCTACAATAGGTAAGTTTTAATGAGAGTTCCAAAGTTCGTTCTGTGTAGGAAGTGTGGTATGTACTGCAATTCAACCCCTTTAAACACTTTCTCAGCATTAAGTGCATATTTAAGTAGAGCAATGTATGATCCATAGTGAACAGGGTCCTTCCCTGATTTCAGAAGTAAAGTACATGCGAACTACAGTACGGAATCATGCACTAGTTTAGATGAGAAAACGTAATTAACACCTTTGATAATCGAGCAGCTAAGGTAGGTTTAAAAAAATCCCTGTAAAAAATGGTTTGCAAATAGTAGTCTCACATAAAATCAAAAATGATGTTCTACAAAGAGTGAACATTTACAATTCTGCAAATTATTCAGCTTTCAATTTGTCACCACTCGCTGTCAGAAAATGCATTTTGCAGTCTTCTAATGCATTGATCAAACAAAGGGGGATATTTACAAGAGAATAGGCGGAGCGTGTCGTTAGCTTCCTTGGCTTAACGACACGCTCCACCACTTCAGAAATGCAGGGCTGCATCATAATTATAAGAACATGGTGCAGCCCTGCGTTTCCCCCTGCACTGGTGTTACACTTAGCAGTGTAGCACCAACGCAGGCACCCTTCCACTATAGTGCAAGGGTGTCTACATGCAGGGGAAGTTTTTATGATTCTTAGAAAAGGTCACCTTGGCAAGGTGAATTGTAACACAACACAGACACATATAATAACCATCAATTGTTTAAAATGACCACATACATAGTTTGAATGCATAACAACCCTTATATCAAATGGATTTATTTTAATTTTATTTTTTATTCTGTATTTTGTTTGATAACAATAATCACTTTTTTATATATAAAAGACAATTGATACAAAAAGAAAACAGTTTTTCTAATAAAAACAAAATTGTTGTGATGTGCATATATTTGACATTGATTAATACTCTCACATGATTTTTTCTCACAGGTCTATCTACACAAATATTTTAACTTTTTATACAAAGACAATTCAACATATGCATTTCATTTTGTCCTGTAATAGCACCATTTATCTCATCTATACATTCAATGTTTTTCTTATTTAAAGGAGACTGGCGGCTTTGTGTTCTTGCTATGCGCATTTCGGCTTTCGCCTTCATCAGGACTCCGTCTCAGTGTCTTAAAAGGAGAGATTAACAATAATGTGGTCTAACGTTAATCTGTCTGTTTGATGAATAAGACTCAACATAACTGTACATTTAAAATGAAAATGATAATACACTAGAGGCCAAGTGCATCCCTTTAACACAGCACCTTATTGTTTTGAAAAATTGTGCTCAGAAAAAACACCCATGTGTGTGAATTAATGAAATCTAATATATACAGTGAGTATATAGAAGGAGCCAAGGTCTAAGAGATCAGATCTTCTTTTTAGTTTTTGATCCCTTTGACTCCCTAAGCCATCACCAGTGTTGGTCCCTATCACGTTTAGGTCCTAATTTTTACTCAAAATCTACCTCATGGTGTTGGCTCCGAATAAAATGGTTGTGTTTCCCTTGGATTTACGTTAGCCTTCCACAGTTTCTAAATTTCTGTTAGGAAACATAAAGTAGATAAGCGGAGATAGTAAGAAAGAGTTTTTTTTGGTCTTATTATTTATGTTCTTGAAATTGTCCTATTCAATTAAGGATTATTACCTTTTTTTTTAAAGATATAATATCTTTATGTATATAGATGATGTAGACGAATTCTGTTCACTTTTGATAGATTATTAATTATTTCTTCTTTGTTTTAAAATTCTCTAGATAAGAATAAAGATATTTCCATTAGTGTGACCTACGTCCTACGGATCTATTGGGATCCAGCTAATATAGAATTTACTCGTTCTTAAAAAGTCTGTACCTGTATAAAGGTCTGACGTCTCACTACACGTTGATGCTTCCTAGACAGTAGGCCTGGGCTAAAATTCCATTCCGCTCGCGGAAATTGCGATAATTTGACATTTTCGCGTTCCGCGGAGAGCGCGAAAATGTCACAATTTCCGCAATCCGCATTGTACCGGAAATGTTTGGCTTGCTCGCGCTGTAAAATAATACATTCTCGCGTGCGCGTGATCGCCTTACCTGAATCCCCGGGTTCGCCGACAAGTTTTCCCGATCCGGTCGCGTTCTCCACGAGATGTTGGATTGTTGGTAGCCATTTGCGCTGTCTCGCGAGAGTTCGCACCCACAGTAACGTCATTTGTCGCGCGATCACGTCTTTCTTCTCGCGATCATGCACCGCGAGACAAGTGAAAACAAGATGGCCGCGCCCGCGAGCAGCCGCATGGGTAAGTTGGCGAGCCGCGACCATGCAGAAAATACCGCGAACGGGTGGGAAAAAAACTTCCGCATCTTCGCGATATTACCGCATGTTTGCGGAGATTTTTAACATTTTCGTGATAATTTGCGAAATTGAATTTCGCAAATTCCGCCCACCCCTAATAGACAGTTCTGTTTGTTTTTAGCCTCTGCTTTGTTAATATTTCATTGTTTAGCTATGATTTATAGCTAAAGAAGCAATGTAAATAAGAGTAGAATGAATTGTTATACTGTGTATATTATATATAGCTGAAGTATCAACGTAATCATGATAATGATATTGTTTCTATATTTGTATAAATTCGTCATCACCTGTATGTAAGATGGTCTTCCTTTTTCTTACCCTACCCCACTTTAAGGTTTCATCAATTCAAGGAGAAGAGACAATTTTACTAATCTACAAAAGCAAAAACAATATATTCAATTTATAACATTTGGAAAATGGAACCAAAGGTCATATGTATATTATAGTAACCATCGTCGATTATAGGTCTTGTGTTTAAAATTTGGGGCGTTTCAGCCTCACTGCTCTTATAACGTCCTAACTCAAAAAAGCTACACATCTTACTTTCTTCTTAAAAGTGACTTTATATGAGGACCATATCTGTCGGTGCTAACTTTTGTATTCTCTTTAACATGGTTGGGAAATAATGTATCTTGGCTGCTGGTTTCCCTTTTACGAGACCAATTATCAAGTTTATATTGTATCTTTAAAACACCTGCTTTAAAAGGAAGGCGCCATACCCCACTTAAAAGGTTTCATGAATTTCAAAAAGAGGAGAAAATTTTACTGATCTGCAAATACAAAAACAGTAAAGTTTTTATGTACAGGAAGGTCCCCCTCCCTGCACATAAACAATCTTGAAATGCAGTTTTTGTCACTTCTATGTGTTCTGCAGTTACAAAATTTCATATTTTTTTAAGATTGTTTATGTGCAGGAAGGGTCACTTTCCTGAACATAAACAATTCAAGACGTTTTGCTTTTTCCATGTGTGCTGTACAAGGCAGCACACGTGGAAAAAGCAGAAACTAGGAGAAATAAAGCATTTCTCCTCGTTTCACCAAGTTAAGACCAGGTTTACCCTGGTCTTAATTTTGGTGCTGCCTCCTCTTTACGCTGGCCTTGTAAATAGGGTGCAACGTCAAAATCAATGGGTGTTGCGGTGGAATGCCCACCGCAACATCCACTGCCCACCCCTTTCACGCTAATCATAGCGTGACAGGGGACCTAATTTATAAGCCAGCGTAAGACACCTTAAGCTCATTCACACACGCATTCATTCGTGGTGCCAATGACACCAACACTCGCACTTCTCACTCTGAATCGTACCTGCACGCAGGAGGACGATGAATCCACTGGACATGTGGGGGGGGTACCTTATTACCTATATGGAAGGTAAACTTTTCACAATATATACATATGTACCTCAATAACCATAGAATCCTAATCTTAACATCAAGGCACTCCACCACTTGGTATATGGACCAATTAGTTGGATTGGTTGATTGTGATTTTAGAACCAGCTAAAACACCCTTAAAGCTTCGGAATTCTTATTCAATGCCCTATTTAAAGAACCACAAACTCATTCTCTGTTAATCTATATTTAGTTTATCTAATTACTTGCTTTTAGTCACACAAATTAATTAATCAACACAATTTAGCATGACATTTATATTTACCTATTCTTGCTATCCGGGGTCGTTTCTCTAATTTTGTTAGCTCTGCATAATTCAAATCTCTTTTGATAAATCGTCCAAATCGAAATGTAGCCCAAGATTAAAAAAAGTCTGGAAAGTTCCATTGCTCAGCACGGCACGGTCCCAACGATATTCAAAGGACCAAGCAATCGTGGAAGCAAGTCGATCAAGCAAATTCGGAACACCCCTCTGGAACGCACTCTCTCCTCGGGACGCACTCTGTCTAAGGTGGCACTCTGATAACCCCTCCCTATTCTACTACCCTTTTTACAATAAAATTCTGGGTAACATGAAACATTTATTGAACTGGGAAGAACTGTGATTGGCCAATCCTGCAAAATTTGTTATATGGTGCGACTTTCTCAGAGTCTTGGGTTCTCAGGGAAATAGCTTGGTCATATCCTCGGTTTATGTCATTCTCATGCAACAATGTTGATTCTTCATTATAGGTGACTATTGTTTCTTCAGGTAATTTACACTGACTGAAATCTGGCAGTCCTCCACGTTCCTATCCTTGACCAGGAACACTGTGCTCTGAATTGAGGATGCCTGGAGATCTTCGGAGCCATCCGAGTATGCGCAGTAGACATCGCGCTCACAAGACGGTGGCCACTTCCGAACTCCATTTTGAATGTCATGGCCTGGTAGGCCCGAATGCCAACTTAAGCGAAACAAACATAAAACATAATTAATATATGGAAATGAAGATTCTAATGTTTAAACCCACACTAATCCCATTATATATTAGTATTTTCCTATCTTATAGTGACATTTAAAGCAGTAATACCATTCGGTCACAACAGGAACGCAAAGGTCACCAAAGCAACATAAATCATGCAATTTTCTATTACCACACCTTCTATTGTTAATAGTGATTCTGCCATGCACATAGCAATTAGTCCCGCGTGTAATTCGTGTATAACAAAGATGCATTTTTGTTGATTAATAAATCACAGCACACAGTTAATACCGATTAATATATTACTAATTACGTCATTAGTATTTTCATGCAAAATAGAGAAGGTATACAAAATTTTGTTTTACCTGCTCCATCATTGATAACCCAAAGAAAATAGATCCTCATGGTATATGTTTCCCTACTCTTTAATTGTTTATGTGTACTTTAAATACCAAGAGCAAAAATCTTATTCCAAAATTGCGCAATGCAAAATACAATTGATGCTAAAGTGGATGATGTATTTCGCTGTTTTTAATAACCCAAAAAGAATATAATGGTGGCTGCAACCCAACACCATAGAAACACCACAAAGATCCAGTGGGGGAGACATGGGCAAATATCTGACGAGTTCCCGGTAGAATGAGGGGTACGCCAAGGCTGTGCCATGGCCCCGATGCTCTTCTCCCTTTACATTAACGGAGTAGTGGAGCGTATGTTGTCTGCTTCTGTAGATGCTCCAACACTTGATGGAGTGAAAACGCCAATCCTATTATTCGCAGACGACACGCTCATTCTATCCAAAACTCCCAGCGGTCTGCAGCGTGCCCTGAATATCTTCGAGGGCTTTTGTTTTGATCGAGGCCTAGAAGTAAATGTAGCTAAAACAAAGCTCATGATATTTAATCCCCATTCCAGCTTTAGAGGGAACTTCCTCATGGATGGCCAAAAGGTAGAAATGGTTTCGGATTTTGTCTATCTGGGTATCCACATAGCCAAGGGTGCAAAGTGGGGGAAACACACAGAAATGACGGCTCTCAAATCTCGCCAAAATACTGGTGCTATAAGTGCTGAACATAAAAGGTCCTTGACCAAACCTATTGCGCCAGCACTTCAAGTATATGAGGCCAAAGCCATTAGCTCGGCACTCTATGGCTCAGAGCTTTGGGGCTATGGCAATCTAGGCGAGAATAAATTTCTTCGAAACCTTATCGGCCTCCCCAAAAGTACACCCATGAGGCCTCTGCGTTGCGAGTTAGGCAGGAAAGCCATTTCAGATATGGCTAGACTAAGACCCATTTTATACTGGCGGCGCATCTGGGTCACCCCTGAACTTGCTCATTACGCAAGGGGCTTCCTGGATTTAATTAACTGTGATAAGTTCCATAAGATAGGTTGGCTGGTGGATTTGCGTAGAATGCTGGGGATTTTAGGCATGAATGAGCTATGGGAGAATCCAGAGGAGGCCCAGTTCCCGACTAAAGCAATTATAAAAGCAAAGTATTAGGAAATGGTAGAACATCGGGACTGGAACGAAGCCGATCCTTCTACTATGGAGGGACTATTTCTCGAAGTAAAAGCTTCCCATTTCCTTGAGCCCTATTGGGACACTATAACCAGACCCCTGGACAGGCAGCTATATTTCCAGCTTAGAGTGGGGTCTCTCCCAATTAGATCACTAACTGGAAGATGGGCAGAGGGTAGTTCTCAAGCCTGCCCAGTCTGTAAAACAAGTACTGAGACCATTGCCCACTTACTTTTTGTGTGTGGGGCTTATCTAATCCCCCGACGTGTCTGGCTGAGGACTATGTGCAAACAGCTAGGCACGAGAGAGAGTGACATGGCCCTAAGGATTATCTGCACCAGTCCCTCAACATTCATTGCTGTGGCAGTTGCTAAATTTCTGGGTTGGGTTTGGGCCATCAGAAGGAAATCTTTGGCCTAAAAGCAGTTTAGGTGAAATGAATTTAGACCATTGCCCGCTCTCCCAGTCAATGAGAATTTAGTCTCTTTATGTTTATACTGGCTAAACAACCACATGATTTTTAGTTTCTATTGATGAATTTTAATATTATTGATGTCATGATGCTTTATTATTTTAAAGATTTTATAAGAGATTCTAAATATGTTATAAATGTTTCATGCTTTTATGAGTTTTTTACCTCAAATAAAGCAATAAAATGAAATGAAATGACTATTCGACTGTGTTTAATTATAAACAGGTGCAGGGTATGATGATGGTATGTGTCTCTTTTACAATGGTTTCAATAAGCATTAGGATATAGGGTAAACACTGATAATGCACGCACAGTTAGGAATGTACAACAACAAAGTTCATTTCAGCTATGGGAAAATATGTTACAAACAATGTGGGAATGAAGTGTAGGTAAAACCATTTCAGAAATGCACATTCGCACAACATATAACACACATGGGTAAATTCATGCTTTTAATCTTACATAGTTGAAAGTTCTTAGACCGAAGAAGTCAGCACGTGAATGCTAATCCACCTGGAATACTGATGGAAAGACATGCAGCTTTAGGGCAAGCAAGTTCTGCTATGTGACTTTAAATGCTAGTGCAGACCCACATCAAGGCTAAAAACATGGAAAGCTGCTCTGCTTTTTCAAAGACTGGCTCAGTTCCAGGAAGTCTTGGGTGCAGGTACCTGTTTTCTTATTTATTTGAACTTGGATTGCTTATCTGACCGTTCACAAACTTCAAGTCCCCATTGGGATCAATGCAGTCAATTATTAATTCCCAAAAGGAGCTAAGGGTCGTGCAATGCAGACCAGGGTGATGTGTAAAAGTTGACGTCAGTATCTTTTGTTCTTGCGTTTCTATTCTGGTTTCTTCTCCTTTTTCTCGCCTCATCGTCTTGTGCTCTGTATTTTTTTTTAGTATCTGGCTTCCTATACCACTTTCCAACAGGGACTCTGGCAGACGATGAGCGGATCATTTAAAAATAAACCATATTATCACCAAACTCTTATTAAAATGTTGAATGCATTGGTTGTTTTAGTCGCACCTTTAGATCCATTACTCGACCAAACATCAGAAAGCTGTTAATTTAATTTTTAAATAAATCAACGTGTAAAAAACGTAAAGAGAGACATTTCACAAAAATGGCAGACGGTTTAATGCTTTATCTTTTGAACTCATAATAATCCTGGCAGAGAGAAATTAACGTATGCAATCTCTTTGCATAATCTCCGTCCACCTATTAATTCCCTGCAAGTATAGTAGGCTTCCAAGGGAAAGTGGCATCCATTATGACCTGCCTATGTGTCAATAAGACCCGCGAGGACCCCCACTATTGGAGCAAGACTTCCCAGTGAGTGGTCAAAACAGCAGAAAGCTTGGTCTAATTGTGGTTACTATATGCTCTAAGTACACTGTTTCACATATGTGATATAGTAAACTTTGCATTGAGAGTGTGCTAGCTTGTATTAGCAAGGGAAATACCCCAAACGTATCATAGCCCTAACTATCTATCTGCTTACTGGTTGTAATCGACCGATTCTTCTGTTGGTACTAAATAAGTATTTATGGATCAATCAGAACTTGCTTTTGCAAAATCAAGTTTTGTGCTCACACCTCACAACACTGACAAACATTCACATACACCTTAGGTTTTAATCATTGACTGAAGTAGATATACGCATTGCTCACAAGTTGAGGAGTTGCATTTCTTGTAACTGTTTCGACAGTCAAAGATAGTCGCTTCCTCAGAGTGTTGTATCATCTTCGATAGACATTTGAAAGATGCTCTTGGCTAAATTCAAACCTAGGTGAACCTCCTGATAAAAACAGTCAGCCGATGATTCATTTTCAAAACCTAATTCATGTGACCCACTAAAGCGATAGATCTTGTTTTTGGTCGTGGAGAAACCCACTGTGAAGCTCAAAATTAATATCCATTTAGACTGCAAACTTGTACAAAAAACAGTCTCTAACGATATGGCAAATCGTAGATGAATTGCACAGGCCTACACCATTTGCGAGATGATGTTGCTAAAATGTGACTTCCGAATAATCAGTGATCTGGTCAATGATACTATTAACAACAATGTGTACTCACAGGGAAAACAGCTTAGAACCATGAAAATCCGCCCGCTTTTTTGCTTTGAAACCTCTGGTTTTTGTATCTCTATTCTGAGTGGGTCCTCCTAATAGAGCTTCACTTACTGTAAGATTCAGTTTAAGATGTTCTTTTGATGTAACTGTCATCACCCACCTTTTAAAATTAAAATTTGAATTACGAGGATCTACGCAGGTTATGGCTCAGTGTGTTTACTCATGCATGCGCATATGTGTGCATGCTCAGTGAGGAAGAATATTGTCTAATTCAATCAAGTATCTGTGAACATATATCATTGTGTCAGTTGGAACCCAAAATGAATTGGGTAGCTCCCATTTAAGCTGTTTTTGCACATACCAGTATGCATAAACAATAGGGTTTGATTCCATGAGAAAAAACATTGATTTCCATACAAAAAAAAATCCACCATGAAAATTCAGAGTTCTTTTTACGCTATAGGAATTCATTTATGTATTTAAAAAATTGGCACATTCCCATGAGCCAGCCTTAATGGGATTCTCATGTTGAGATACCCTACTGGCTCAAAATAATTCTCTGTTGCTCAGCTGGCATTTAATGGCTTCTGTTGAAAAATAGACTCATTCTGAAAGATTAACTTTCTAGCAAAATGGTGATGATGAAATGTTCATATTACAATAATTTGTCTCTCTCTGACAAGCACAAGCAAAGGTCCTTGCAAAGGGCAAAGAAAGAGCAGGCAGACCTCTATATATAGTGAAAATGTGGGGGTGAGAGGGTGTGTCTTTGAACCTTTGTGGGAAGGATGGACGTTGATAAGCATAGCCTGGCTCAGAAAAAGGATTATTTCCTAAGGTCCATCAAGCTTGCTTTTTGTCACTTCCAAGAATGTTGTACAGGGGGGTTGGACAACCAGATGCATGCTTTCCAGAATTGCCTGCGGGTGGAGAGGGGGTGATGTGTGTCTCTTTCTTACTTGAGTAGGGTCTTCCACCTTCAAGCAATATCACCTCCATTTTCATATTCCTGAACAACGAAGAATCGAGGACAAGCAAAAGAAGACAAATGACAAAGATTAATCCCCATCTGCAGTTGAAGGATACTATAGACTTACACTTCATTTACTAGCACTATCTGCCGAGATAGTTGTTCCAGAATAGGTTGGAATTGCTGACAACTCTAAATGTATTGACCCTCCTTGGAATTTGTTGAGTGATCCTGGTTGTGTGTGCCCTTGCAGGGTACACCTCAGGCATGGGTATTCCATACTGCTCGACACACAATCACCTTGCATGTGGAGAAAGCCTTGGGTGCTTGTCAAGTGCAAGCAGAGTGGTCTTCTTAATGCACCTTTGGTTGCTACTGAAGAAAGATCCAAGGTCAGGAGAAAGACCAAGGGCTAGAACAGCAAGCAGTTTCAAACCTCATTCAAAAACCTGCTACCAGGAAGAAGCCGAGCAAAGGGGCTGTAGAAAATATTAAGCAACCACCATCAATATTTCGAATCCTGGAGGCTTCGCAAAACATTGCTGGAGGTATGAGTGATAATGATATCCAAAATATAGCTAAACTCTGCAGTTTCCCCAGAAGTCTAAAGATACTCATGCACAGCAATTCTGAATTCCTGTTGTGGGTGTTGTGTAGCTGAGGGCAGACACAACTGCAATGAAATTCGAACTGCAATTTGTGAAATTCCCTGTGTAGTTTTAGGCCCCTCAATGGAGTCCAGCAAATGTAAAAGTATCCTTTTTTATGAGCTGGGGAATTAGAACAAGTGATATATTCCTAGCTAAGCATGCCCTGACCTTAGTAGAGAGGTACTGTGGGAAAAGGCAAACCCCATGCATAAGGGATTTGGAAAGTGCTCACTCTACTCTGTGCTCTCCACATTTAGGAGAAACAACACAGGGAGTAGAAGAGCAGGCAATCTTCACCCTCTGGAACTGAAATTGAAGTGATGGGCAACAAGGGAGTACCGCATGACCACCAACTATGGTATGCCACTTGCTGAAAGGAATTCAGGGCATGGGTACCCATTATGGCAGGGGCACCTCTGGGAGCAGCTGCTCAAGCAGAGCAGGCTGCATCATTAAACGATTTTTGTAAAATGCCAAAAAAGGTAAAGGAAAATGTATGAACGTCGTTGCATTGCACTCCTATTCAACAAACATTAAACAGTCTCAACCCAAGAATTTGTTTTTAAGTGCACTCGGTAAAGGGGGCTGTAGTATCCTCAGGTCATGTTAATATGTTCCCTTTCATTCTGTACCTAGCTGCTCAGCCAGTGTGAGTGTTCCGCGTAGAATGTTAGTGTCAGTGGAATGCTTGGGTTCCTGTGTGTGTGAGAGACAGTTGGGAAGATGGGCTGAGCAGCTAGGAGGCTGCTCCTGGTGGGGCTGTTCTGGGGCCTATTCTGGGGCTGTTCTGGGGCCTATTCTGGGGCTGTTCTGGGGCCTGTTCTGGGCTCGTCCTAGCTTGCTGTAACTTCTATCTATGGACTTAATAAACTACCTAAAATCATCTTGGCTACGTCTACTTCATCACTTGAACATGTGGGCCCAGCCCACTACATTTATGGCGACGATCTGGAGCTTATCTCATGCTAAAGGTAGTCTGATGTCAACTAAGGATGTGGAGTGCAGCAGGACTACGTGTAGGAAAGAACCTACTTCAAGCAAAAAAAATAAATAAAGAGAAACAAGCATCAAGAAATTTTGTACGTACTTGTTTTGTTGGCATGGGAGTGCGTACTAGTCCCATGTCTCTTATTTACGTATTTTATTGTTTCACATATTATATCCCTGTCTTGGGATGGGAGTGGGTTCTCAGTCCCATGTCCCCTTGTTTAAGATATATCCAGTCTAAGGGATGGGAGTGGGTTTTCAGTCCCATGACCCCATTTTCAGATATTTTATCCCTGCCTAGGGATGGGAGTGGGTTTTCAGTCCCATGACCCCATGTTTCAAATATTTTGATGTTTTATCCCTGCCTAGGGATGGGAGTGGGTTTTTAGTCCCATCACCCCATGTTTACAGTAATTTCTTTTTGTTTAAAGGGGTGTGAGTCTCACCTTTGTTACGTTTGTGTTGGGTATTAGTCCCTTCATTTAAATATTTGCTGTCGTGTGTGTGGGTAGCCATCCTTTGATGCCACACTGTGCTGCATTTCTGTTCTACATGCTGCACAAGTCCGTGGGTTTTAGTCCCATGTGACGTATTCTGTACATTTGGGTGTCAGTCCCAAACAATGTTTATTTCACTTGGGTTTAAGTCCCATAGTGTCCCTCACATGAGGGGTGGCGTATTGGATTTTCGCCACAGTCTTCTCACGTGAGAAGTACTTCCTTGGGTGTCGTTCTACCCATAGGATTCCAGTCTGGGTAACATAGTCACTTGTTTTATGTGAGCTTTTATTTCACTTTTTAAATTTTTCTTTGTTTAGTATTAAAGGAGGAGGATGGTGTTAGTGTGTTGATCTATGCTTTCATTTTTCCTTTCTCCTTAGTGTGTCTGTTTTCCCTCTCGTGATGTATTTCTTCATGCATCCCTGGGTTTATGGACTCTTTACATCTTTTGTACATTTTCTGTATTTATTTGTTTAAATTTCAGTTTGGGTTTAGTTTAGGTCTTATTAATTTTTCAGTGTAAAGGGAGAGGATGTGTAGTATCCTCAGGTCATGTTAATATGTTCCCTTTCATTCTGTACCTAGCTGCTCAGCCAGTGTGAGTGTTCCACATAGAATGTTACTGTGAGTGGAATGCTTGGGTTCCTGTGTGTGTGAGAGACAGTTGGGAAGATGGGCTGAGCAGCTAGGAGGCTGCTCCTGGTGGGGCTGTTCTGGGGCCTGTTCTGGGCTTGTCCTAGCTTGCTGTAACTTCTATCTATGGACTTAATAAACTACCTAAAATAATCTCGGCTACGTCTACTTCATCACTTGAACATGTGGGCCTAGCCCACAACATGGGCCCACCCTCTCCCCCTTATTGAATCACAACAGATAACCTCAGCGAATGCTCAGGTTACAGTGTACACTACACAAGCCCCGAGTAGGGTCAATCAATATGTGAAAATCATTTTACATAGATATACATATTTTCAAAGCATCGTATTCAGACAAATGTTAACAACGAGGTTGTGAAAGAACAGAACGTTCAAATGTATAAAGAATCCTAATACAATGACGAGATGTGAATCCAGTTGATTTAATGTCAAAGACCAAATTCTTGATTCATATTATTCAATTCTCAGATGAACATGCAATTCATTGTACTTCCCAATGCATTTAAGGCTATAAAAGTGCCCTTCTTCAGGGGTTTCTACAAATTTAAACGGAAACAACAATAATCTAAATGTACATATGATAGAAGTCAATCTGAATTCAATAAACCCCATGCATGAAAAAACAACAAATCGGTGATATGTGTCACAATACTTTTCATATTGGAAGCAGATCCGAATAGGCCAATTCCAGAAAGAGCTTTCATGTAGTTTAGGACAGAATGCAAATAATAAGACAAGGAATAAACTAAAATCAAAATGTATGTGTACAAAAAGTAATAGGAGGCAAAAGTAAATTGCACTCGTGCTCATGGTTACCACCAAACTCAGTGAATAATTATTAAATGACAGTGAACATTACCAACTACTGGAAGCTCGACTAAGTCAATGGTTCAGAATAACCTGACTCCAACAGGAACCAAATTCTTTATCTGTCAAACATAGATGAAGCCACATATCAGAAAAAACGAAAACGCAATCCAGTGCTGCAAACCTTTCATGCAACTCCTTCCCACAACTCCTTACCCAAAAGAAAGCTTAGGAGAACTGCTGATCAAATAAACTTGGTGAGTATCCCACTTTAACCTCTTCAATGCCCGTGACCAGCTCGTCATAAACCCCGCCCGCTAATGAAACGGCCGGCACAGGGCGGGGAAAGGGGCGGGCACTGAAGGGGTTAAAAAATCTGAAAAAATAGAGTGAAAAAATGGACACCAGATCAACCGATCTCTTCTGAATGCAAAGTCTTGTATTTGGATATAAGCAACCAAGTAATGAACTCACCAGCACCCCCGAAGTCGGGAGTTTCTGTTCCCCAAGTATTATACGTCAACTTATTGCACGACGTATAAACACGTTCGTGTTAAAAAAATCTCAATCCTATCTCTCAGAGGCCTTCAATATCTAAAAAATAAAGGGGGAATACATGCCCATGAGCCACAATCTCCCGTAAAAACCCAAAAAGTAGTATCTGTGATGCAACAATGCACAGATGAACTCACCAAAGCCTGAAAAACCTTTGCGCTGCAACAAGTCAGACCCCAACTGTTCAAACGAGCGTATGGAAAACAACGCATATGTTTTGACGCATTAAAAACGTACTTAGCAAGCATAGAAAGCGGACTGTGAGCGATAGTCCAACACAATCTCCACGACACGAACACGAGAAACCCCACTATACCTTAAAAGTGAATGTGCATGAGAGAATGTACAGTGAAAAAATAAAGCTAAAAAATGTGCAAAGGAAACTTAACCCGTGGGTCACGCTCACCACACACCAAACAATAAAGTTATAGGCAAAAGAGTTATGAACAAAAGAGTTATAAACAAAAGTGATGAATGAAACGAAAGAATAAGGAGGAAGAAAAATAGAATCAGAAGTTTAAATTAGACCAGTTAATTGGATCGAGGTTACAATGTGAAGCCTGATGGCATTTAAAGTTACCGGCACTATAGTTAAGCAATGCATAAAAATCATAAAGTGACAATCATATAATAGAAATCATCGTGAGCATAAACATTAGCAGCCAATGTGTGATGAAAATTGGGAAAACACAATGAATATGGAAAAACAAAAGGATAAAGATAGTAATCCATGGAGAACACATTCCATTGTGAAAACACAAAATTCCTGACAAAATTAGAAATAATATGAACAAAATCATCTGAATATTTGCCTCATTGTCAGAATCAAAATACCTACCCACCTAAAAAGGGAATACAAATGCATGATACTAAACCCAGCCACCCAGCTATAAAGTGCAATTAAAAGAAATCTATGTGATTATGTGAAATGGATGTAAAAAGTCATAGATGTCTATTTCTGGCCCATACTGAGTCCTTCTGCCTATCTAAAGAATAGTCAGAGTTGTAGAGGTTATAAAAAACAAGCAAGACAAACAGGCTAAGAAATGATTGTCATGTCTGTGAAATGTTCCAGTTTTAATACATGTATTATTTTACTAGGCAACATATAGGTTGTAATAATTAACTTCAGATTCTCACAATTTTTCTCATAATGCTTGAATAGAATAGTTGCACATTAAAAAAATATTTCTTGTTCATGTTAATGAAATGCATTACTAAACAGTATTTTGCAAGTTGATGTTTCTATTCTTTAGTATAGTTCATTGTGAATGCAGTGAAACATTTAATATTTAAAAGTCCAACCTACATTCAATGCCTATAGGAACTGAGGCTTATGTTTCCATTACTCTACTAAATAAGGATGTTTGTAGGAAATTTGTGATAAAGCTTTGCCAGCCACATGTATTTTCGTGGGAAAGGAAGAGCTGAACCTGCTCACAGTTGAGTGCCGCCATAAGATGGGTCCAGAGAAGAAGAAGCCTGCTACAATATCTGCAGCATGTATTAATAACTTTTATATTAGTGCAAGTTCCTAGTTAAATTCAATGCTTTTTTGGCTTTTTCTCCTCTCCTTACCTACCTTCTTGTCCTAGACTGATGGTTGTGGCTACTGCTACTTCTGCTCATCCTTACTTTATTTTTATGCTATATTTTTACAGATTGCTACTGCGACTGTATGGCCGTTTGACTCGGATGAGTTTAATGAACTACTCTCTATGGGAAGTTCTGCTGCTTTAAATTGGCTTTGAGCTTTATGCAACTGTATGACCATTTGACTCGGCTGAGTTTAATGAACTACTCTTTATGGGAGGTTCTACTGCTTTAAATTGACTTTGAGCTTTATGCTCCTTTGATCTCACTCTTTGCCTTTGAAACTGAACTCTTCATGAGTTCTACTAACTTTCAAATACGGGTCCTGTTCTTTAGAATAGGGTTCTTATCCTTTTTAGAATGTGCTTGATGCAATATTTGATTATTTGTTCTAACCAAACCTTTTAATGAGATTTCTGTATGCGTACTAAAGTTTTATTGAATAATTTGAATAAAAAAAATAAAAAGACATTCACTATTCTACTAATGAGAATAAAGCTTTTAAAACTTATTCAAACTCTCATCATTGACTGAACCTGGAATTGTATTTGAAATGTAGCTTGTGATGGCGAAATAGCTCTTTAAATCAAAATACGGTGGCAAAGCTTCGTCACCCGATGTGTGAAGAAACCAGCGTGGAAATGAAGATTGACTCTGTAAGTGATGGTAATTGAAAGGTTGAACCATATTTTTTAATTTTGACCCCAATCTGTGCTATCAGAAATAAACATGGTGCCTTAACTGCATAAAGATTGTGAGCTTTCAGAGATTCTATAGTCTCAACATTGAGATTATCCAAAGGGGAAAAGAGGTTTAGCAGGGTGTTGCAACAATACGACTTAGGAAAAAAACACGAGCAACTGCACCTACAGATGGATGGAATTATAGGGCACTGGACATGATTCTGGCATAGATGGGCTTTCCTTTGGCATTCAACTGGTACAACCACTGAGTGGACATGCTGTAGGTTACCATAATACTCAACTCTCTTGAGTAATAATATCCGAAAATAAAATAGTGCAGCTTCTTCCCAAAATGAGTGCTGATTTCAGACTAAAGTTAAAATTAGCAGAGTGAATAGAGAAAACCAAACTAAACTTGAAATCAAAACACTTTCACTTTTATGCTCCACCAAAGACAATTGGGCAGGCCACCCTTGCTCAAAGTTTGTAGTTCGACATTAAAAATGTCAGTAGAAAGCAGCAATTTCAACCTGGCAGTTTCCCAGACAATCAAATTTACATTGGAGTGAATCTTGGACTGCTCTCCCTAGCTACTCTGAAAGTTAAGTGCTAAAAGGGGTTTGTAGCTACCAGTTTTTGGGTCCATGATACAGAGGTCCCAGGACACAAGCAAAAGACCGTGGTTGTCAAAAATGGGTCTCAGTAACTTCTTTTTACTTGGGAACCCTCCAACCCAGATTTCTCACCTCTCTGTATTCTACTATTGCTGAGGGTCGGTTATGTGGCAATGAAAGGGTTTGAAGAGGCACTCCATCCATGAGACACAATATTCCTTGCATATAAGTGTTTTGTTAGTGTCCATGTGATGTCTGGCATGATCACTCTCATGACAATTGTGTGTTTTTATATGATTAATTTAATTTAATGATTATCCACAGAATATGTATATAGTTATAACTACCCAATCTATACATGAGTATTTGAAATGTATACACATTCTCATGTAGGTGACTTCACGCGATATTCCCTAGTTTACTGCCTAGAAAATACTGTGACAGTGTCTAAAATATACTTATTGATATCTTGAGCACAGTAGCCTTTTAATGACACTTCCTTATGATTTCAATTCATGGAAAATAAGTGTTATGCATGATTTTTTGTCCTCTGGCACATTATCGGGGGAATTACGTCCTGCACACTATTTTGCTTCTTCACCCAGGCACACCCTCCCACCCTTTAGTTATTCCTTGAGGTAATGTTTTTATTATTTTTCAAAAATTGAAAACTCTGACAAAGGATGGAATGTCTCGTCTGGCTATCATTATTGTTTGTTTCTTTTGCAAATGTTCAAGAATGAACTAGACAGCAGGACTGTGTGCATATATCTTCTATTCAAGCCAAATTGCTAAAAGAAGTTTAGAATTATTCAGGTGTTCCTAGTAGGAGATCCATCAAAGCTTACATAAAAAGATCAATGGTCACTACATATGGTTTTATCCTAAAGGAAAGTGATGAGATGTCATGTCATCTTAGATTGTACTAGAATCCTACAAAGGTTCAGGTGTAATACTTAAATACACAAAACATACATCAAATCAAAAAGATATTATACTATACAAAGAAAAAGGGAAAGGAACCATAAATGTAAAGAAGAAAACACTCAAATATATGGTACCCATGAATAAATAAATGCAGTTTATGGAAAATGTATTAACAAAAGATCAATAGTTAAATCCAAAAATATATATTAACAATGGCACTCAACACGATACACAAACAACAGAATAAATAATACAATCTGTAATCAAAAAGTGGCTGAGGAAAGAATTATACAAAGTAAGAGGTTCAGGACAAGACAGAAACATCACAAAGCAAAAAATGTGTCCTCTTCAATTTCGGCCACATATATGCATTGACGGCGTTTCGACCACAGTGTAATTAAATGGTCATCATCAGGACAGAACAATGATTATAGGAGTGTCCAAGACAATTCAATAAAACATCTAAAACAAGAAGAAAATATATACATGGGTATCAATGATTAAAATCTGTGGAGTTATGTCACAGCATAAGAAGAATCTTAAATTAAAAAAAAGGGAAAGTAAACAAGGAAAATAAGGAAGACCAGTGCTACAGAAAAAGACCATCAAACCGTATCGAGATCCAGTGTATGCAAAAATCAAGAGTGAATATCAGTGCATAGAAGAAAGTCAGTGAACATCACCTTAGAAAAAAGTTATAAACAATAAGTCACCTATTGCAAGGGTAGAGCCAACTGAAAGGGTATCATTCGTATGGAGTCCACAAAATGTATGATATGATTCAGAAGCGTCTTGCTGTAAATCCAGTAAAAAACAATTTTAATTAGTAACCTTAGGAGCTCCAACAATTGGACAAAATATATCGGAGTCACCCTGAACCATACTCACATCCAGCAGGGAATGTGGTATATCCAGGAAGCTTAATATCTCCCCCTCGGCAAATACCAGGGTTAACAGCTCAGCCGATTAAATAAATAACAGGCCTACTCCTTCACAAATTAAGAGCCACTGCTAAAAATATATATTAACAGGGAAATATGTATTCACTTCAAATTGAATTCTTTTGCAGCATAGAAAAAAACCGACACATTTTGAGAAATGTGTGATGGTACAACTCAAATTGTACTTACAGCCAAACCAATATATGGCAGAGAGCTGGTATATATACATATACAAGAGATCTGTCAGTTTTGATATCCTTGCTGATGCTTATGAGATAGTTACATAATTTAAATCATTTTAATACAGGTGCAAGACTAGAAAGGAAAGAAATTAGGGAATACCATTTTTCATGATTGGACAATTCCCATAATTAGTGAAACAACTACATGCTAACCTAGAGCCCAGCGATGTTACCTTTTTGGTGCCAAAGTGTAAATTCAGCACAGTCTGTGGTGAATTTTTGTGCCACGTAACTATAAAAAATGTGGTAAATAATCCTTTAAGGCAGAATTCATCATTCTCATTTATAGAGCAAATAAATGCAACTGAAAAATGAAGTGTAACACAGACATAGCAATAAAACCTTAACGGGGACAGCACTGGAAAACAATCCAATTATGGCAACATAAAATTATTAGTGTTGCATTTTTTATGTTGCACTTTGAATGACGCTTTGGAGATAAACCTCATATACATTTGTGATGAGGAACAAAACAACCCCTACATAATAGTTGTCATTCAAATGTTAGAAAATATAGATAGAATAAACATGCATATAACTGAATTTGGGCTCCAAATCGCAATTAGAATTATCTAAGCTGTTTTCAAACAAATGGCTAGGTTTAGTTCTACAGTAAAACAGGTAAGATTCAATTAAGTTAGACATTAAAGGGATATTTTTGAGATATCACGCAGCGCAGCAAGTCACTTTGCTGTGCTGCATGATAGAGAAAGGACAGAAAGGCACTGTATCTAACAATATATGGTGCACTGTTTTTTCCTGTGCTGGCACACAGTGTGCTGCCTTGTGTCAATGCAGGCACCCATGGTGCAAGAATGTCTGCATTGTAAGCAGGTTTATTTTTGTGCTTGTTCTTTTTGCACAAAACAATCCAGTGAAGCATTTTCCTCTTTCTATGTGTTCTGCATTTTGGAGCACACACGGAAAGAACAAGTGACAAGGAGAAATAAAGATATTACTCCACGTTACTCCTCACCTGGGTAGGCGTAGCATTTTGATGCATTCCAAGGTTTACCAGTGTTGGTAAATCTGGGAATGCTCCAAAATCCATGGATGGATGCTTGGGAATACACAAGCTCCGTCCAAGGAGCGCCTCTCCAGGGCAAAGTAATGCGATGCAACAATTTGAGCTGCATTGCATTACTCTGGATTTATCAAGCCATGCAGGGCCATACAAAGTGGCCTTGCATGGCTTGCCAAATCTGACTTAGGTTTTGTGTCACCCTTGCACCCCCTTGGGAGGTGCAAGGTTGTCACAAAACCTACATAAATATGCCCCTAAATATATTTGGTATGCACACCTATACCTGTAATGGATATCATTATGAATGAGCTTGTGTTTGCAATCTCAGATACTAACACTGGTGTGTCTCAATTGAACATGCTAATATTCTCTGAGTGTTCCTTGACTTGGGACACCAAATATCTTGTTAATGAGTCAATGGTAATGTAACTGTCCATGAAGAATGCGTCATTTACAGGTACATCAATCACATTGTCACCCATTATTATTTTGAATGTACATGTGGTGCCTTAAGAAGTTAGTCCTTCAACTGAAATACTGAAGGTGGGAACCATTATGTATGAGAATCCA
Organism: Triturus cristatus; assembly: GCF_964204655.1. Lineage (NCBI taxonomy): Eukaryota > Metazoa > Chordata > Amphibia > Caudata > Salamandridae > Triturus > Triturus cristatus. Next base: position 904,410,854 of record NC_140590.1, on the reverse strand, counting down.
CATATTACTTTGTCACCAAATTTGTGCCTACACATTAAAGATGCTATGCCACTAAAGAGCTTTCTGTAACATACTGGTTGTGGCCTATTACAAGCAAATTTGAGGGAATAACAAACCAAAACAGGAAATAAGCTACCCCTATCACATAGGGACCAATTGTCTTAAACATATGAGACCCTCTTTTCTTGTCATGTTTTGGGGACATTGGCTAAAGTAGTTTGGTTTGGCATAGAAGTTTGTATTTGGGCAGAATTAAGTCTGATTGGCTTGTGATTGATCCCTTTCTTTAAAAAAAAAATAGATGATCAAAAAAGCAAGGGGACTGACCCCCTATCCAAAGGAAGACCTAGTGATTAGTAAGTCCTTTCTTGATTACCTTCATGTATCAATTTTTTCCCTTGTTTTGATATAGGGACACATTTATGCCATGTCTTATTAATAGGTTGATGTGTCTGTCTGTTCATCCATGCAAACAGATTATTTGTGAACAATCTGTGTAGGATTCCTTAAAGAAACCTTACTTGAGAAAATATGTGAGCATATTTTTTTACAGAATAATAGGAAGGTATTCCTACCCTCTGTTGAGTAAAGGAAAGATAGGGATGAAAGGATAACAGCGTGATACAGACAGAGTTTTTATAGTCTGAAACTGTTCCTTGTTACATAAAGTTGAGACAATACTTTGTGTTTCTCGTTTGTTCATTGTGTTCTCCACTTTGTTCATCCTGAGAAATTGTCACTTGTTCCACTCTATTAGCTTTCTCCTACAATTGAAGTTAGATTGAAGTTTAAACAAACAAGTAACCTTTAGTGAAATAAAACAGACAAAGAATGTTTTTGACTAGCTATACCACTAATGCATATGCCTCTTTTTTCCGCAGCCCGTCACCCCGCATATTGTTACAACACGATCGTTACCACGACCGCGTTGTAACAATGCGTACCATTACCCCCAAAGTCGTAACAATGACTTGCGGAGGGGGGCGCTGGATTTTGGAATAATATAATTTACTATTCCAACTCTAGTATGTGCGGACAGTAGGGAAGGTGTTGGATTTTAAATCCAACACCTTTTCCCCCCTCTGGAAGTCATCGTTACGACTTGTGGGGTAATGGTATGCATTGTTACAATGCGTTCGCTGTAACAACCGTATTGTAACAACATGAGGGGTGACTGTTTCGCGGTCAGGTTTGTTTACCAGCACTAACTGATAGCAAAATCAATACAGCTGTGAGTAATCACGATATGTTTAAACATTACGATTTCAATCTCACAAGCAGAAGAGGATGGGATTGGGAACCAATCCTCAGGAAAATAGTTTTTTAGGTAGGGTGTTGAAAGTATTTGAACCACATCAGACCTCATTTAATGAGATGTGTTATATTAAATCAAATTAAATTTGACATGTTTAGTGATAGATCAATCCTTAAAATAACTTTCCTAATGGTGAATCATAACTATCTTTTCTGTTTCAAGAATGTTTTGGTAAGCCAGCTTTAGAGCTCAATCTACTTCTCTTAGAACACAGTGGACTGCAATGTTTCCTTCAAGATATACTTCTATACTTAGACACTTCTCTTCTCTCTTATCCTACAAAGCTCTATGAGGCAGGTTTCACCTGGATGGGGGAGTAAACAAAAATAACATATCAGAGCAGAGCAGTATAGTAATACATCACCCTAGCAAGTAAAATGTTGTAAATTAAGGATAGTCAACAGGGACAAATATTTTGTATTTTACATTGAAGATGGTTAATAGGAGGGATTGTCAACACCCAGAATATTAACTAAGGACCAGTTTAAATCAGTATTTTCACTGGAATGTGAATTAGTGTACTTTTTAGGCCCATCATGACAGAATAGTAGAATCCAATTGTAATCAATGTCAGACCTCATACAATTATAAAGAGCATATAGCAGAAACCAATTATCCACATGCTTTCCTGTAACTCCTGTTTCTCCTCTTCTGGTATGAAAATAGTGCGTTATAATATATGTGAACATCTAGATCCAAGACAATGCAAAGATAAAGAGAAGTTGATCCACCTTAGCTGTATATTCTAAATTATTATGAGAATAAACATGCTACAAGCAAACTGGAAACTTTGGGGCATATTTATGAGTTGTTTGTGCCAGCCTGCATTATGAAGTTTGACACAAGCCTGGCACAATCAGTAGGTCAGATTTAAAAACACAAGGCATCTGAAAACATTTGTTGTTTTTTAAGGTTTGCATGGGGCAAAAGCTGCATTGAATCCAGCTGCGTCACACAGTAATTAATATATGCAGTGTAGGCGTTCCCATGCAAAACCCAATGCAAACGATAACACAATGGTATTTATTAGTTTAGGAGTGTGTCATTCATCCTGGAGTAGCTCAACGCAAAGTTAGAAATGCACCAGAATTGCTGTGCATCAGCAAACCAGGTGTAGCAAATGACTCAGTGGCTGTGGTTTAAAATCCTCAACATCCCAGAACATTTTGGCAAGCTCAACTATGCTATGGAGGTCACCATACTGTAACTTGGATCAGCTAGGAGACCACGTAGGCAGGGAAGGAGGTAAGAACATATTTTCTGCCAACACATACCCCACATTGACCTCAGGAAGATGGAGGTCATACAGTTTCACAGGTTGAAGAGGAAGTTCATCATGGAATTGCTGTAGGAGATAGGACCAAGGCTCCAGATAGCAAATACAAGGACCCATACCATTCCAGCACATGTCAAAGTGATGACGGTACCACACATCTTGCCCTCTGGATCATTCCACACTACAGCAGTAAGATTGACAGGCATATCACAGGAAGCATTATCTGCCTCTCTCCCATCTGAGTTGGATGCCATAATTAAACTGACCCCACAGTACCTACTCTTCCCCCAAACTAATCAACAGTATTTTGATATCAAGCAAGAGTTCTACAATATTTCATTTTTGCTCCATGTGTTTGGTGCCATAGTTTTCCTATATGTGCAATTTGTGCCCCCTTCAGCCACTGTACACTTATATAGGAATCAGAAACATAACTATTTATTAATTGTCTGGGCAATAGTGGACAAATCAGGGATTCTTAGTCAACATTCTGGCTGAATACCGCGGAATTGTCCACGATGGCTACATTTTCTGCCACAGTATCACAAAGGAGCGGTTTGAGAATGGCCATTACAGGAATGGCCTACTCATTGGTAAGGAGAGCAAAATTACCAATATTTTGCATATTTTGAAATGAATGACTGAACACCCATCTGTGCATTTGTGATTGGATCATGGGTAATTTGCATCTAGTTGTAGCATGTCACTCAAACATGTAGCCAATGATGTCCCAATGAGTGATTACCTCACAGATTCATAAATGGAAGGATATCAAATACACAGTGCTAGGTGTTGTGACCTGTCATACTGTGTGAGCTGGCAAACTCACAAGGAGTGTAATTGCATTGACAGCAAAAGACAATCCATGGGCCCCCCACTGCTTTAAGCGAACATTAAAGTTACAAGCTCAAAAATGAGTGGGATGTGTGTGTGTGTGTGTGTGCGTGTGTGTGTGTGTGTGTGTGCAGTGGTGTATCAAGGTGGAAATATATGTTAATTCTCTTGACTTCAAAATATTGTAGGCAAGATCTTCACATCCAAGGTATCTGTTTAACACATGGCAGTATATCTATTGGCTGATTAATTTCTCATGACAGCAGATGTGAACGGACCATCATTTATCAATGACTGTCATGCACTGAAAGTGATGGATCAAATAATCTAACAAATACGTACTCTAGGTTCATAAGTCACACTAAAAGAGTAAATAGCAGGAAAACACCAGCCATTACAACATTCAAAGTCATATAATATACATTCATTATAAGGCACTTTCACATTCTTCATCAATGTAATAGATGATTACATACATGCTACAATTTGCCTACATCTGCTTCATTTCACATAATCAAAGTGATTGTCACACATTGCATACATATGCCAATACAGAATACACTAGGAACAAACCTAGGTCGCATAGTGATAAAGGAAAGCTATCACAGTATAATTACCACAAACAAATTTGCATACTGATGCTGAGGAGATGTTGAAGAATCAAGGCCTATAAGTAGTGATTCATCAACATTGAAATTGCACATGTATTCATTTTATTACAGAACCTTTCCTGTACAGGTCAGTTGGTCCAAGAAAGTCTTCCAAATATAATTAGGTTTCATACAGAAAAGGGCCACATTTCTATTCCTGTGTGTCATCCAGTCATCTTGCCAAGGTGAAATCAATACCTGGAGGATAATCAATCCAAACTGAAATATCCATGCCAGATATCAAGCAATGGAAAGTTTTAATAAGTAACTGGACATGGAATGTCATAAACTATGGAAGGCCCTAGTATACCATCTAGGCAACCAAGCACATCACAGTTGAAATTATGTCCATTTTATTTGTGAGTGTCAGTCAAATTTACTGTAATTATTCCAACCCATGGATTTCAATATGGCTGCGAGAGACTCCCATCTAAATATGGAGAAATGTTACACGCATAGTCCCCAATTTACATTTAGCCGATACAAGTAGACAAATTGCTTATCTTGCCAATCTTCTGTCTAAACAGTTTAACTCTCATGTCGATGTGCTGTATCCCTTACCTGCATACAATGTATAAAAAATAATAAAACATTTTGCAACAAGCAAGTGTAAAGCAATGTTCAACAATAGCTAAAAGATATCAGTGTCAATTAAATGTGTTTCTTAGTGCCTGCATACAAATGATACATACATAGTTATGTTAAAGGCACAAGTAATACGATCATTGACTTGTGATGTCAACTTTTAGGTGACCAGGGATATGATTGTCGCCATGGCTGATCACCCCATTTACAAATCCGCAGACAGATGTTCAGAAGAAGTACAATGCAGCTGTGTCCAAAACCCACATTGTAGTGGAGTGCATGTTTGGGGTACTCAAGTCCCACTTTAGGTAAAGCCGAAGCACTGGTGCTGAGGGAGTTGTATCCCCTCCATTAAAAGCATACTTAGGACCCCATTTTCTTTCCCTTAATACCAGCCCCACATGTTCACTCACAAAAGACAGATAACAAACCATACAGGAAAAGGAAGGTTTTCCACCTCCCTTCCAAGTCATCAAACCAGCTTACCATTTTGAACACAAGCTTTTAAACAGAGTGTTGCTCCATTGCGGTTGCAATAATTTATTGGTCACCCAGTTCCACCGCTCCTGATGAGGTTTTGAACACATTTAAGGCTGAAACGTGTTAACCAGCTCTATTTTGGAGACCAATTCTCTTTTGGAGCAGCAAAATTAAAGTTGAAAATTGCTAATTAATTGCTTCTTGGAAAAACACCAGTTGAAAGTTGTCTGTAGTGTCTCCTTTTTGGTGGATTGTATATTTTTATTTATGAATAATAGAACCAACCGTTTTTTTGTAGTTATGAAAGATGTGGTCATGAAGGCCAAGATTGTCCTCATTTGTGTGAAAATTAGATTTGTGCTAATATTTTTGATATTTAAATGTATGGTATGTAATTGTTTGTTCTTGTGATTGCACCAGACAAAGATTCTAAAAAGAACTGTTTCAAACACTTTAAGTTAAATAAATGGCACCTACAATTGGGCTTCTGAAAATATATGGTTTCACTATCTGTTTTATCTAATGATGCTAATCTCCCAAACACATTTGCAATGTTTGGTTGAGCTTGTAAACAAGTAATGTTTCCCTGCTCTCATCTATTTTCTTATGAATATGTTGTTAGCCCAAGAGCGGCAATGAATTTTGGGCATCTCCCTAGTTTCATAATAATCAACAAGTCAGGTGGCAGACTGCTCTATTCACCTGCCATGCTGTGCAAAATAACATTAGTTTGTGCAATTTTGCATAATATATGTGCAAGGACCAATGCACACTGGGACTATTTAGGGTGTAATCCCAGATGAGCATGAAGAGACAGAAAACTCAGAGGGAGAGATGGCAGGTCAGTTGTCATTTTTTACCAAGTAAAATGGAAATGAGGTAAATAATGACAGAAACTATATCAACTTCTCATCCAATAAATATTCCTTTTCAACTCATCCATTGTGTGATGTATGTGTGAATGTCAATGTAACAATATAGGCACTCACATCTTGTCAACTAGATATAGGCCTCAACACGTATAATTTGCATTTCTTAGATGTTGATAAGCATAGGAGCATATCTCCAACTCAGAATAAATCAATGCAGCAAGTGAAATGTCTTGCTGTGTTTTGCTGCATCATAATGTGTTAAATGTGACACTCAGTATAGGATGATCACAAATCTCCCAATAGGTCAGTCACTGATGCAATCTTCAAATTGATGTGTGTTTCACATATGGACTAGCATGCACAGTGACAGACTTTGCTGGTACATATTTTGCAGCAGATTCCATCATGGATAATGGGAGACATCTTCCACGGCCAAAGGCATAGTCTCAGGTGTATGTGTGAAACTGTCATTTGTAATAAATATATTCATGCAGATTTGGGGATCTGCAAAACAGCACACATAGAACACCTTTCCAGGGCTGATTGATTTAAATGCTACATTTGCCAACACTTAATACAATGCACATTTACCATGCATTGCACAGCAATGCAAGGAGGCCCAAAGACACATAACAAAACATAATAAACTTTTGAAGTAGCAATGCGTGACATTTTTCAGAGAAGTAAAATAAAAGGGAGATGTTTGCCAACCATCACATCACGTTAGGAAGACCGTGATGGGTACTGTGTACAATGTGTATATCAAAATGCAGAACAAATTGATGTGGACATACACAATTGAATTAAATATTATGCAATGGTGGTTCCCTGCATGGTAAGAATTGTGTACCTCTGGCCTGAGTGCCCAAATGTATTATTGTGTGGATCACTAATATTGGTATTTTCCCATAGGGAACATGGAATATGCGTGTGTGCCATGACATAGTTCTGTGTCATGGACCAGCAGGGCCACCAAAAGACCTACCTTCCAAAGTTGTATGCTACTGACTTCACCAGAAGTAAAACACATCAAACGTAGAGTTGGCAGCATACTGTTTAGTTATCAGTATTAGTGAACATGATCATTCAACTCTGGTTCACTGCAGTGTGGCCTACAGGCTCACTCACCTCTTCTAAAGTTCTGCCGGTGTGTGTTTCACTCACCCCTGCCAAATATCAGGTTGATCTGGAAGTGTGTGCATGATAAAATCATGTTCAAAATGCATGTGCCTATGCAAGACATACACAACACAGTTTGAAATGTGGAACTGTGTACACATGGTTAATGTGTGTGTGATGCTAGGGTGTGTTGAAAGGGACACATTCTAGTACAGTATAAAGGGACTGTAGTACTGAACAGTGTGTGCAGACTTAGTGCATGTGTGCTGCATGTCAGTGCGGTGGTGGTAGCAAGATTCATGTGGATAACAGTACTGGTCACTAAATGTACGGTGACTGTACACTGAGTGCAGACGTGCCTGCCCGCTACAACACATAGGGGTCTTGTGTTTATTTGTGGGAAAGGCATGGCTGCCTGGGGAACACATGAGGATTGAGGAATTCCACCAGATGGAGTTTGATAGTCCAGCAAAGCTGTAAGCTGGGTGGGACATACACTGGAGTATGGGAGAGTCCACCTGTCTCTGAGCTTCCCTAAGTGTTTGTTGAATCCATGATACATCACAAGGAAGGGGCCTGGACACATCTCAGGAAGAGAGAGATAGGGCGGAATGGGGAACCTAAAAGAGTGGGACAGAGGGCCCAGGATCAACATTTTAATGCACATATGACTGTGGCTGACATCTAGCTGTATACTCTGATAACTCATGATAAGTGTTGTGAGAGCAATCAGCTCTGGTTCCTGCCTTGTTGTGCTGTCCTGCTGTTACCCTGGTAGGTGATAAGGTCTGCTCACGCATCCTTCAAACTCAAAGCAACACCAAGGGAAATATGCTTGGCCTCCTGTAAATGAATTTTCAGGTACATTAACTCGTTCCATGCTCATGACGAGCTCAGCTCGTCATGAGTCACAGTGGAGCTGTGCTCATGACGAGCTGAGCTCGTCATAACGGCCGCAGCCCGCCCACGCGCGATAAATTCCCCGCCTGTGCGGGAGAATTAATCAGCAGGCGGGGCCGTGATGAGCTCAGCTCGTCATGAGCACAGCTTCACTGTAAGTCATGACGAGCTGAGCTTGATACAAGAACAGCGGCGCTGCGGCGCCGCAGCCCTCCCGCACCGTGGGGGAAATACCCCCACAGGGAAGGGGTTAAAGATTTTCAGCCACCATGCCTCAGCACTTGGACTCTGCCATCATTCAGTCTACCCTGCCAAGTGGTGCCACCCCAGTCTGGAACTCATGGAAGTTGGTATGAGGTTTGTGCTGTAGCAGAAAACTTCTTCTTTAGGTCCTGCACATCAGCTCCGTAGTGTGGGTCAGAACCGGCACATCATCTCTACTGCACAGGTCGAAACAGTTGCATCGTCTCTGTGCCTTGGTTCAGAGTTAGCGCATTGCCCCTGTTGCACTGTTTGAAACTGGTGCATTCCACCATTGCATGGTGCTTAGCAGAGCTCCATAAGTGCAACTGCACACTGCATCATGCAATGCCCTAGATAAAATGACCCAAATCAGCACTCAATCATTCAGGGGGTTTAGATAGAGCACGCTACTCACCTGTGAGGGTCTCAAGGCACTGGGGGAAGGGGGTGGTGCAGCTCTGGACCAGACGAAGAGCTAGGTTTTGAGGCTCTTCCGGAAGGTGTGAAGAGTAGGGGAGCGTTTGATGTTGACTGGGAGCTCATTCCAGGCTCTGGCTGCAGTGTAGGAGAAGGCTCTTCCACTCGCCCTGGTTCTGTGGATGTGTGGGGTTTCTACTAGGACGAGGTCAGCGGAACGGAGGTTCCTTTTGGGTACGTGGATGTAGACTCTTTTATTGAGGTATTTAGGTCCGATGTTGTGGAGGGATTTGTAGGCGTGGTTGAGTAGCTTTTCGATGGGGAGCCAGTGGAGGTCTCACAGGTGTTGGGTGATGTGCTCCTGTCGTGGGGTGCCAAGGATGAATCTGGCCGTGGTGTTCTGGATGGTCTGGAGTTTTCGTAGCAGAAATTTGTTGATTCCAGCTTAGAGGGCATTCCTGTAGTCCAGTCTGCTTGTTATGCGTGCATGAGTGATGGTCCTTCTGGCTTCGGGGGGGATTCACTAGAAGGTCTTGCAGAGGATGCAGAGGGTGTAGGAGCAGGTGGAGGCGACGGTGTTGATCTGTTGGGTCATGGTGAGGGAGGAGTCGAGTATGATGCTGAGGTTCCAGGCATGGTCTGAGGGGGTGGGGGGATTGCCGAGGGCAGAGGGACACCAGAAGTTGTCCCAAGATGCAGGGGTGGGTTCAAGGATGAGGACTTCTGTCTTCTCCAAGTTGAGTTTCAGTCAGCTACTGCTCATTCAAGCTCTGACGTCTTTCATATGTTCTTAGAAGCTGAGTCTGGTTGTTTGGGGGTCTTCCGTGAGGGAGAGGATGAGCTGGGTGTCATCAGCATAGGATACAATGCTGAGTCCATGCTGTCTGACAATGGCAGTGAGGGGAACTATGTAGATGTTGACGAGCGAGCGTGGGGCTGAGCGGTGATCCTTGTGGTACTCTACAGGTGATATCTGTTGGTTCAGAGAGGAAAGGCGGAAGTGTGATCCATTGGGTTCTGCTGTCGAGGAAGTAGTGGAGCCAGTCAAAGGTGGCTCCCTGTATTCCTGTGTCGTGGAGTCTGACTGCAAGAGTGAGGTGGTAGATGGTGTTGATGGCTTTGGAGAGGTCAAGTAGGATGAGAGCTGCGGTGTGGCCTTGATCTAGGAGCATGCAGATGTCTCTGTGGTGGTGAGGAGGACGGTCTTGGTGCTGTGGCTACTGCAAAATCCAGACTGGGAGGGGTCGAGGGTGGATTTCTCTTCGATGAAGTTTGTCAGCTGGGCATTGACGATCTTCTCGGTGACTCTGGCTGCGATGGGAAGTAGAGAGATGGGTTGGTAGTTCTTCAAGTCCGTAGGGTCTGCAGAGGGATTCTTGAGGAGGGGCTTGGCTTCTGCGCACTTCCAGTCATCGGGGAAAGTGCCGGATTCGAAGGAGGTGTTGAGGGTGCGTTGTAGCTTGGGTGCTATGGCGGTGACGGCTCTGTGGAAGATGTGCGGGGCTCCATCGGGGATCCTCAGTGAGTGCTCTTCATGGTCTTGGTGGTATCATCAGTGGTGACCGGGGTCCAGGCGGTGAAGGTGGGCCGGCTTTCGTTTCTGGAGGGACAGGTGGTTTATGGGGAAGTAGGAGCCGAGCTTTTTGTAAAGGTCCTGGGAGGGAGTGACGTCTGTGCCTTCACTGGGGGGTTTGGTGAATTACTGGATGCTGTTGGAGAGTTCCTTTGAGCTGCTGGCGTTGGAGAGGATTTTGTTCTGGATAAAAGTCTTCTTTGTGCATCTTTTTTTTTTTTTTTTTGCAGAGTTCTATATAGCGCGAACTTGACCCGAATCCAATCAGGTATCAGAGCGCTTTACATAGCACCAGTTACATTACATGAGGACACACACTCATTTTTTTGTTAGGCACGGGGAGATTAAGTGATTTGCCCAGAATCACAGGATGTTTTAACGTCATTACCGAGACTCAAACCCAGTTCCCCCAGTTCCGAGGTCGAGCGCCCTAACCATTAGGCCAACTCCTCTCCTTATGTGTTGGTGGTATTCTGTCATGGCATTCTTGTATGTGGTCAGGTCTTCTGTGGTTTTGCTGTTTCTCCATCATTTTTTGAGACATCTGCAGGAGCGCCTGGCATCTTGGCGGTCGTTGGTGAACCAGGTGGCCTTCAGGGGACGTCGTCTGTCAGCGGAGTGGCGCGAGTTTGTCTGCGCAGTTGGCGATCCAGCGGTGCAATTCCTTGGCTGCCACATTGGCGTCGGTCGAGGTGGGAGGGGGTCGTGGATGAAAGTGGAGTTGGCGTGCTCCTCTCTGATCTCACTCCAGTTTCTTCGCAGAGTGCAAGGAGTGGGTTTTAGAGCAGTGGAGGAGCTGAAAGAGAAGTGAATGCAGTGGTGGTCCTTCCAGAGGGGCTGCGTGGTGTGGCTGAAGCAGATGTTGTTCCCACCTGCGAGAATGGGGTTGAGGGTGTGTCCTGCCTTGTGGGTAGGGGTTGTAATATGTTGTTTCAGTCTGATGTTGGCGAGGTTGTCCAGGAGGGTGGTGGAGTTAGGGTCGCTGAAGTTGGCGAGGTGGAAGTTCAGGTCTCCGATGAGTATGTAGCTCATGGAGGCAATGGCGTGAGGTGTGATGAGGTCAGCAATGGTAGCGGCGAACGAAGCACGAGGTCAGGGGGTCTGTAGGTGACGGTGCCCTGCAGTGTGGTTCTAAGGCCGTTCTGGATCCGGACCCAAATGTTGAAAGCTTGCTGGTTACAATCAGGAAAAGACGCAACGGGTGTGGAAGACTCCATACTACTAGTTACTTTCACTTTCTGTTGCTGTCTGTTGGTTTGAGCTGGTTTTTGATGGAGTGGAGAGAGTGTTTTGCAGAGATTGTGGCTGTTTGTAGTGTTGTTGATGTCTAGTCTGTCCCTGTTTTCTCTGTATTGTGTACTTTTTTGTGTGTTTGTGCCGTAATTTGTCTATGTATTGTTGAGTGTTTGTCCTTTTTGGGATTTTTGTAATTTTGGCCTAGTTTGTTGTTTATGGGGGATTATATTTTGGCTAAGGGATAGGGTCATGCCTAGGAAGGGTACAGGGAAACAATCTTCTGAGCAAGAGGTTGGTGGCTTGATATGGCTGGTGACACGCTACCTGCCACAGATGGTGGCTTCAAAGGTAGGGTGAGCCAAGGCTACCCCCAAAGGATTAAAAAGACAGATGGGAGAGGGTGCAGTGGCACATAGCCCAGGTTTTTGACAAACAGATGTTGTGGATATGATCTGTGTGGAGGTTGGAGGCCCTGTAGGTATGGAGTTATGTTGCTATATTGGCCATTCTAAAATTAAAATGCAAATTTAGCTGCAGTGTATGGATGCTTCCTGACACGCAAGGCAAAAGAGAGAGTGACACCAAGTGGCAGAATTATCAAAGGGTCACAATAAACAGTACACCTGACATTAAATCAATCTTGCCTTATATGGAGCACTCATTGGGCCAATAATGACAAGCAGCCCTTTCCCCAATTGAGAGTCAATATTAACCAATAACCTGCCCTGATTAATGCACTGGCATGTCAGTGTAATTGTATACATGATGTATTGCTGTTTTGGCTCACTCAGCTGATGCTGCTACTGCACACTATCTCAGGCAAACTGCCTCATAGCTAGACTCACATTACATATCACCATCCACACTGCACACACTAAAAGGTATGTGTGTGTGGCAAGGGTAGTATGTATGTACCAAGGTTGACATTTATTATTGTTCTGCACAGCACAGCAAGTCGCCTTGTTGTGCTGTGCCATAGTGAAAGGACAAGAATGCATCATATTTAACATTCATGATGCATTCACGTCCTTTCCCATCACAGTTACACTTTTGGGTGACTATTGCCAATGGGTGCACCCATGTATCATGGTGCAAGGGGGCCTGTGAAGATGCTGGCCAGCAATACTCAAAACCTCATATGTTGAAGCATGATTCTGGCATGTGATTTGTCATATCTCTGACCTTGTACTTCCAGCCAGGTCTTTCCTGCAAGGTAACTATCTGCATCACATGATCTGACAATGTACACATATGTGTGTAAGGCTGCTGAAATGTACCATTGCACTGGGATGTCATTGTGCTTAGTTTTGAATTTGAACTGTGTGTAGTTGCATCATTTACAATGCAATTTCTAAATCAATGCCTTACAAGTGGACATGTGCCTTGCACCAGGAAGATGTGAACAGTTTCTGGGAACCTGATGTGACAAGTAAGTTCAATACGTATATGGCAGTAGTGGTGTTTGTGTGTGATCCATGATAGTTGTAACAGTGTAATGTGTATGGGGCGGTATTAATCAACAAGCAACAAATTCCAATCAATCTGCGAACACAACAGCTCATGTCCACAGAATCTTTTGGAACTGACTAGGAGGCATGTGAAAGTGAATGTAGTGTCAATATTGGCAGGGACACTGTAATTATGCAATTGTGCAGCTATAGTGATATTTGCATATTTATAGATTAGACAAACTTACAACATTATCCATCATCTGGCACATATTCTAAGATTCAGATAAAATGTTATTCACATGCATTGGCATATCAGTGCCAGCCTCATTGCCAGTATATCCCCTATGTTGCATTTCTGTGAGAAATTCATAGAATGCAAGGTGTGACGACAAGTTGCTGCACTGTGTGTTATACCAGAATACAGTGCATTACTGTGCTTTACTATTGGTAGTGTACTCTTGCTTGACTAGTACCAATGCAGGGACCCTCGCATCATGGTGGAAGGTGCCCTGCATTGTAAGCAACATAGGGAAATATGTATCATGCATTTTACCATTCGCAAGCGGCCCGATTTGCAGAATTGGGCCATTTGCGAATGGTAAAATACATTTTGGTATGTATGAATTCCAATTTGTGATTCGGTAACATGTTACTGAATCACAATTCAGAATTTTGAATATATAGTGATTCAGTATTAGAAAGGGGCATGTGTGGGGCATCCCTTCCTAATACCGAATCACAGCAGTATGTAATAATGTTTTTCGACCGAAATGCGTTCGCAAAACTTTCGCATTTTCCTACCTACTTTAAGTGGGTGCAACTCATTAGCAGATGAGAAGGGGTCCTTCCCCTTTGGGAATAGTAGCGAAAAAGTTTTTTCAGAGCTGGCAGAGGTCCCACTGACCACTGCCTGCTCTTAAAAAAAATTAAAAAATCACTTTTCTTTTTTAAACCCAACTCGTTTTCCTTCAAGTAAAATGGGTTGCATTTAAAAACAAATAATTGCTTTATTTAAAAGTAATCATGGACATTGTGGTCTGCTGACCCCAGCAGGCCACCATCCCTGTGATTTTAGTGATTCCCAATGGGTCGCAAATTGTGAACTGCATCATTAATATTTACGAGGTAGGTCAATTTGTGACCCACTAGGAATTTCCAACTGAAACTCATAGAGTGTCATACATTTGGAACAGCTATTTCCTAATTGCGATTCACAGAGAATCACAATTAGGTAATCGCTATAGACAATTATGATACATAGTTCTTGGCCAGATGAGTACTCATGCCTGCACACACACACTCCTGAGATATGTTTGTCATTTTCTTTGTGCGCTGATGACTGTAGCACAGGAAGAATGAGTGTACAGATAAGTCAAATTCTAAAGTTTCTCCTGGTGTTGGTACACCGGTATGCATGATGCATTATGTCACGTCTCCAGGTTGATTAATGATGCTAGATTGGTGAAGCATTCAACATTTAAGTCTTGTGGCATTGAGACACCCACCCTCCATCTATAGACTGAATCTTTGATGCAGAGTAAGGCATGTCAGCAATTGCGTAACTCCAGATTACTTATGAAATGCAGTTACAGAAGATAGACTAGCTTACCTTAACATCTTTCACATAGGCTTTGGAAAAACGTTGCCCCCGCTTGCATGATGCAAGACCAACACCAAAAAAGTAACATATCTGGGCCATGTCTAGATTTTGACATTGGCACATCTGAATGAGTGTGAATCTCTGGTATGAGTGATATGCAGGTTATTAAATTGTGACTAAATAGATATATTGTACACCTACACTTAACTCACTTGAGTCAGTTTGATATTGTCTTAGGAGATGTCATTGTACTGAAGGTATATGGTATAAGGAAAATAATCATGTTCAAAGCATTAGTGTTGGTTTACAAGGATATTTACCACAAAGGTGCAGGATATTTCAGAACAAGACTCACTTTCTATGTTCCTTCAAGAAATCTAAAGTCTGGCAATAGCGTTCAAGCGAGGATCCCCAGAATTTGCCGCTCTGGAGCTCCTTGAGCTTCGTTCTCCTTTCTAGGACCAGTGTCATGAATCAATGTCCCATGGGGACTACTATCAGTGGATGCTATCTCGGTGTTCAAAAAAAGGTTGAAATCCTGGATTTTAATGCAGGAATAGAAAACATGACCATACCTTACGCTGTGACCTTGAGCAAAGCGCCAGGACATTCCCTGGAGTAGCCACATTTGGTACAAGTTGCATTTCATTCATTCATACATATATACAGCTCAAGATTTGGTACAGGTGAGGACTGGCACTTATGATTGAATGTCAATGTCATTCAACATTTGGTAAATGTCCTGTACATTTGCAGCTTGAGAAAATATGTGTTTACATTTACTCCCTTGATAACATGACAGCAGACATGGCCAAGACCTTTGGCTTCATTGAGCAGCCTATGTCCATGTCCGAAATAATTCCCATGTCTATCACAAAATGGGACGCTAATATGAGAATGCAAAGGCAAGTGAATTATGAGGATCAGGAAGCAGGTCCAGCAACAGAAGACCCCCTGCAGCAAACGTTTCTCAGGGTGGTAAGCAGCAGCAGAGCTGTACACAGCCGATCCTCAAGTTGATCAAACAGTGCAGCAACAGGGAAAAAGAAGGCCAGACGTGCTGCACTCTCCACCTTAAACTGTGCATTGGTGAAAATGATGCGACAAAGGGACAGGAAGATGGACAGGAATGAGACGGATCAGGTGAGTATTCATGAAATCTTATTGACATGGCAGAAGGCACCAGAGAGGATTGCAAAACATATCTGACTCTCTCTCAGTACATTCCATTCCCATTTATGTGTGTTGTGAAAGTTAAGGTTTAGTGTAGGTATAGTTAAGTTTTAGATAGTAAAGAAGTTTTTCGATGGTTGTTTTTAGAAAGGTAGGCTTGT
Source organism: Triturus cristatus (assembly GCF_964204655.1). Lineage (NCBI taxonomy): Eukaryota > Metazoa > Chordata > Amphibia > Caudata > Salamandridae > Triturus > Triturus cristatus. The sequence goes on along the minus strand of NC_140590.1, from coordinate 904,394,969 downwards.
AAGTGGGTGGGACGGTTGGTGTTTTGTGTGTAGGATAAGAAAAAAGAAAATACCAGAAAAATATATATTTATTTAGGCTGAAATGTGCACTTAGTATATGTTTAGAATGTAGTTGATATTTGTATTGTACTGAGCTATGTGTATTAGGGTTTGGAGGATGATGTTTAACTTGATATGATTTTGAACTATACGTGAACTGGGTCCCTGTTAACCAGGTTCCTAGGGCCAGATGTCTATTCCAAAAACTGTACTATGATTTTCACCACTTCAGTTACCCCTGTAAGCACCTAATAAATAGTACCCCTGCTACTTAGGGCATGGGTACTGAAGAAGGTCCTCTGGGCTGCAGCACTGGTTGTGCCACCACAGGGACTCTTCACCAAGGCTATGCACTCTGCCATTGCAGGCTGCTTGTCCAGGTGAAGAGAAATCTGAAGAGTCCACATGGCACACAGCCCTGTATGCCATGCCTCCCATACACTACATGAGATATAGTTAAGTCACTCCCACTGCAGGCCTTTAGCCCTAAGGCAGGTGCACTATATGTGTGGGCATATCGGCATAACCAGATATGTCCCTACAATGTCCAATACATTCTGAGATGTTATATATGCACAGAGAAGCCATAAAGAATACATGGATGGATGCTTGCCAACATGAATTTCCTAGCTCCATGATGACTTCACTGATTTCTGAGGTGTTTGGTACCAAATATCTTGTCTTAATAATTCAGCACTGACAATCGCTACTGCTGTGTTGTCCTGAAACCTGAAAGGACACCAAGAACACCGGAGCACCTTCAGCTTTCAAGAAATCCGTGATGCTCACTTGGAGTTAAGGTATCAGTCCCCTGCACACCCCAGGAACCGATCCCATGAAGTCCGCAGGACCAAAGCACAACCCCCGGCAGACATGGTTGCTCTGCATCCGACCCCACTGGCCCCAGCACCAACCAACCAGCCCTGCTCCCATGGTCCTTTGGTCCTTTTGACCTCCTCCCTCTGCAGAGACCCACCAGACTTACCTGTATGTCCCTCTGTGCAGGTCTTTTTCAGCTTCCAAGACTTCAGCACAGCTGCTCCCGGCCGATCCTGGATGCTTCCGAGGTGTTCTGCAGGAACTTTGGTCCTGACATCAACTTAAAACGGGAAGGTGAACTTTGCGAAAGCATTGCCTGATTTTCTTTGTGTTTTTCTGCTCTCTCCCCATTGTTTCCTACGGTGCATAATTGTGCATAGAAGTGATATATTTATCTAACTTTGCAAAATCGTATCTCTGAAAGTACTTACCATAGAACTGTGTTTATGGTCTTAAAAAGTATATAAAAATCAATATTATGTTTACAAATGTGACTCTCATTTATTGCCTCTGTGATCATGACAAATGCTTAATGCTACCCACTGATAAGCCTAATTGCCCGAACACATTACCACAAAAAGAGAGTTAGTATTATATACTTTTACCACCACCTGCCTTTTGGGGTTCACTCACACTCTCCACATAGTGTGACCTATACAGAGAGGCGGTTTCCTTCACTTGTGAGGTGTGAATGGTGGATAAAATAGGTTAGGATTTAGATAAATTAGTATTGGCTAGTGTTAAGGATAGTTGGTGTAGGATAAGTAGGGTTAGTTAGATTTTGTAGACAGTCCTCTATCAAGATTAATACATTTATCAATGTTCGCTAGTTGAATGTTATTTATTTGTCAAAGGTTGGTACTATTGTTTTAAGTGAGTAGAGTACATTATGGACAAATTGTCCTGAGTTCATTGTTGATATATGTCACCTTGTCAGAGGATTCTGGACAACTGTATGTCTTCCTCAGAACTGAGTTCCGTATGGAAACAGTTCCACACTTTAGACACTGAAATTGGGGCACAGAAAGTGAGATTACACACTGCACAACAGAGGTAGTCTTCTACTGTAGCACCCTGTGTGAAAGGGAGTGGAAAGGTAAGTGTTTAATTAGAATTTTGTATTCCAGAATGCTGCTCCCTGCCTGCATTGTGACCTAAACTGGTGCATAGCACTAACGCTAACCCCCTTGTACCATTGTGCAAGGAGATTGGCATTGTTGTGTGGATTTTAAATGTGCCTGAAGTGACACCTACCTGGACAATGTCCATCATTGTTTGAATTTATTCTTGCTTAGTGTGCCACATCATGCAATCCCCCTGGGGAGGTGTGACATTAACACAGTTCCACTGGCCTTCTAACTATGTTAAATGTCTAAATGCAAATAATTTGATGTGTGGCAAAGTAGCATAAGTCATCTATTTTGGCCTGTGTTTAGTTTCTCAACACTTTTCAGTACATACAGGAGGAGGCAAGGTGCGTTTGAATGTCTTGTTCACTTTTATTTACAGTATTGGGTTCCACTTGTGCAACCATCTGTGGCACAAGTACTATACTCATCCATGAAGGCTATGGGCATGGTTATCTGGTTGGTATTGGTACAACCATCTAGAGTTGTGTATTGTTGATTATGACTTTTATGAGCAGCAATATTTTCACATTTGGATTTTTTTGTGTAATCTTTACATTGCAACATTGATGTTGACATTTTTTACAGTGTTTTGACAATATTTGACTCACACATCCCATTAATAGGTGGTAATATTGTGTGTACTTTCTAAGAACATTCTCATTGTGTGTCTATCAAGAAAATGCTTCTTGTTCATACACCCTGACATGACATTGATAAGGTACACATTGCTCATCATAACATTGCGATGGGTGTAATTAGTGCATGCGCACATACACAGGGCAGCGTGTGCAATTAAATTGTGCACTCTCTTCCACTTAACGAAAGTGACATTGGGGGTTATAGCAACACTTTGTTTTAGAGCTTTGAGGAACAAGCATACAAATGTCAATATTCTTTCAACATTTAAACATTGCATTATAAGGATTTAGGAGCACATGTGGACAAAATCAAGTACAGAACAAACAAAGAGTGCGGTCCTGGCTTACAAAGAGGGTAGCATGATGTCCTACACAGGACAGGTAGGAAAACTGGCCAGGGGACATTCACAAATGTTTATTGGGATGTTCTTCGTCAGCTACTTGGGAACCTTATATCTTCCTCCTTTGATGCATGTTCTGCCTCACCTGGAAGTTGTGATGTTTTAGTGGGAGGAAGCTGATAGATGTTACTAGACTCAGGCACACACACACATCAAAGACAGATGTGACTCTCATTTTCCCAACAACATTTGTAAGTGGCAGCAAGGCAGCATGATGGGCTCTGACAAGAGTTTGGTGGTTAGTCACAAAACAACGATGTTGCTATTGAGGGTACTCGTTGTTGCTAGGAAAGAGTCTATCTGGCCTCCAAGGACTGGATAGATGTATCAATGGCCCCCAGAATCACTGGTGTCACAGGTAGAAGGCTGATGTTGTTGTTCCATCTGCATCATGACACCAGTGATGTCAGTCAGCTAGGGATTTATCAATCCCATGGAGCTTAGAGTAAGTGTCTCTGATAGACTTTGTCAAACTAGGGCTAAGACACCTATGGACTGCTTCAAGAGTGCCCACTATGGCCTTCATCTCCGATCAGACCTCATCAGTCATCTGCTACTGGACTCCTATCACTCGCCATTGAAAAGCAACTTGGGGGTTCTCAGAGTCCTCAGCTATGATGTCATTGGTTGAGCGATCATGTCCAGTGTGCGTCGTTCATCTGGAGAGTCTTGTCAGTCTTCGAAGAGAATTATCAAAACTGGCCAGGATCTGTTGGAATGTGTCTTCATCCAGAGGGAGCAAAATGGTGTCCTCAACAGGTTAGACATCACCGACAGGCTGATCTCCAGGAGGTGTTGTTTGTCACTCTGGAAAGAAATAGAAATATGTTAAGCAGAATCCATGATTGATTATGACATAAGTGATTCATGGAGCATATGTTTCTACAAGTGTTCATGGCAACACATAAACTCATTATATAAGCTTATTTGTGTACATTTCAGACAATGCAATGCAGGTCAGCTACTCCTGCTCTGCCTTAAAGAGTGAGTGCAAGAATGGGCCGCATTCCTCATGTTTCTGCTGTCAGCCTGCACTGTTCTAAATTTGGCATCTTGGCGCCACTGCAGAGACCCTTGCAGCATGTAGCATGGGTGCCTGCATTTGCTCTAGCCATCTGTTTGTGGACCAGAACTGGCTAAGACATGTCAAATACTATCATACCTCATACTATTCCGCACTCTGCCTTTCACACAGCACTACACACCAAGCTGCCTTACTGTGCTGTCTTGCCTGCAATGCAATTTGTGCATTATTGGGCCCTTGGATTCATCTTTCACAATCCTCCATACAACAATACACAACATGACACCTTGCTGCAATGCATGTAAGGGAAAGGGCCTGTAAATGCCAAAATCCCATTTTATCTTGCGAATTCTGTAGTTTTCTTCTATACACACAGTCAACTCCAGACTCCTCAATACTAAGAAGTAAAGAGCATCTCTAAAGTTGATAGCCTCCTTCATAATTGATAGTATGCAACGGCTGATGTCCACTCCATTCGTTGATTAACCAAGAAGTTCATCTGCAGAGCCCGGCAAATCTCTATCCTTTTGCAATAATCAGACCGGTGAACTGTACAAAATCTCTAACACTGATAACATCCATATCATACATTAACACTGAGGAGACCCCAACACCACCAACAGTAGTTATTTATGCCATTGAGCAACAAGGCTACTGGTATGTAAGATTAGCTGCTCATACTCAACCTGACTAGAAAGAAGTGAAGATATTCTGCAACATGTACTCCTCCTGGTTGCCCACATAACTAGGATGAAAACCCTCACTCTCCAACAACTACAGAAACCTGTCCATCATCCTGGACACTTACCTCACCATGAGACATAGAATTGCCACAATCCCCTCCACCTACTTTCACTTTATTTACATGGTTGGATACTTCTTCATATGGCTTCCTCCTGACACCTTTACAACCATCACCCAGGCCATCATCACATGTTAACTGAAATTCACCAATAATACGGCAACAACCTCTACTACAGCATCTTTACACACCTGCTACACAAGAGGCAAACTATCCAACACAGCACTGCCGAGATATTACTCTGCCTACCTTGTGGCATGCACATCACCTCAGAAAATTACATTGCCTTACCATTCAGAAACACTGGTAGTTCAAGATGTTCAGCCACACTTACAAGGCACTACTCTAACAGGTACCCACTTAGCTCACACACCATCTATGCTACCACCAACCAATTATGAAACTCTGTTCTGCATCACTTTCTTTCACCGACACCCAGACTTTCCATATGTTCATGCCATGATGTAGGTTTATCTCATACATGGCAGCATACACCTGGGACAACCTCCCCCAGCACAATCAGGTCATCTTCGTCAAATATTGATTTGTACTAGTAACTGTACACCTGACTCTAGTAACTGTAAACCTGACTGTTTGAGTGATACTACTTGCAGTGCATGCACCTCCTCAGCACCTGGAAACATTCTTGACTGGCACATTAACTCTCTACAAAGACACATTAACAGATTTAAAATTATAGTACACTTTTGGCTACCTGGCCCCAACACAAGCACAATTGCATTTCGGTGCATCATTTGCACTAGCATAAATGCAAAGTTTCCAAGGTCTGTGCATGATGTGCTGTTCCAGTCCAGGTTTTCAACTTTGTATTCTGTAACTTGTACTTCTGTTTTGTAAATAAGTATAAATGACACTACAAGTCCCAGCATTGAGAGTTAATACCTTTACTGGGGCAGCACATCACGCATGAACCAGGACAAACTTGGCAGGGCTGGACTGGGCTGGTAAAATTGATACTACCCAAGGAAAGGACAGCAATGTGAAGGATGGGATGAGTTGACATGTGGGGCATTCCTGCCCTTTCCCTGTCATGCAGCAAAGCCCAGCCCAGCACAATGCAGCAAAGTGTGTTGCTCTGGTGGCCTGCATGACAGTTTGCTAATGTATGGTCCCTTGTTTTGACTCACCCTGCAGTTCGTGCTGGTCTTCCATTGCAGCACTGTCCTGCTCCTCCCCTCCAGCTACCAACTCTGTTTGAATGAGGGTTGCCACCTCCTCTGCCAATGGATTCAACTCCTCCTGGACCACAGGTCCTCACCTGGTCCTCATGGCTGCCTTAAGGATCCTGGCCAGTTTTTCCTTGATCCTACACGTGCAATCGTGTCACCTCTTCTTGGACTCCAGAATGGTCCTCTTTGTTTCTGCTATACAGTTGAATTTGTCCTCTATGGATTGCCAATGGTCTCCTTTCTCCCTAATGTCAATTGTGAGGCAAAAAATGTAAGATGTTCATTTTTTGTTACCTCACTTATTAAAAACGGGTTCTCTTCCTCACTGAAGTTCGATTTCCTCTTCCTCTGGGATGATGGGACATCTTCTGTGTTTGGGTTGTTACCCTCCTGGCTCCCTGAGTCTCGTAGCATGCTTCTCAGTATTGTGGAGTAGTGCTGATTACATCACTTCTTCAAGTGCTCCTGCGATGCAAAGCACTCCTGCATGACAAAATACTGATTTGCGGTGCATAGAGGTGCTTTAGGACACACAAACCAGCTTTGCAGGATATAGAGTTGTGGCACATTGCAGTGTTTCTGACACCAATGCTTCGGAATTTGTGATGCATCTTTTGTCCTTGTGCCATGGTGCACATATCATACATAAGGCGTATCCATGGGGCAAGGATATGCTGTAACAGAGCTGAGATATTTTTGACACAATGCTGCCGCAAAGCAGCTTTGTGTCAGAACTCAGAAATATGCCTAGTTTTAGATCAATGTAATTAAATAAAATACTGTCAACTTCCCATAGGGCAACAGCTTAAAAGCCTTTGAACTGTGCAGCTTGATGTCACTGCCCTGGGATAGCTGTAGAAGTGAGTCACAGTCAAATGCACTCTATACAAGCTGCTAAATTGCCTGGATGTACTTAAACACATGTTCCTCTAAGGTTCGCCTTGATCACATTTCATATGTATCAAGAATCATCACGTACAAACAGTTCCACTGAGAAAAAGCATAAAGCATACAATAAAAAATCAAAAAAGGTTTATCAAAAGGGCACATTAATGTTTAAGCCGGTAAGAAGATGTTCAAAGTGAAATACAACTAAAGGTTTCAGTGTGACAAGGCTCTTCTGTGGACAACATGCTTGCAGAACATGTAACCTCTTTGCAGACAAAAGTTACACCTACTGAGTGAGGTTGTCTTTATCATGAAGAGAAGTTGTCTTAAGCTTTAGCATGTTGGAGGTGGAGTCCAGTAAAGGCATAATTTTTCACATTAACAAAAATATTTTGGATGAAATTTAGTATCAGCAAAGGTAGATTAGTTTTGGATGAAATTTAGTATCAGCAAAGGTAGATTAAGGTGTTTAGAGCAATACTACACTATGTTACCTGAGACAGATTTCTCATAAATATATGACATTATGATAAAGACATGGCAATTTGGCCCTCCTTACGAGGGCCACATAAATTTCAATGAGACATCTGGTAGTAGTTAATTCCGCCTTTGGAAATAACAGGAATATTTTTAGGTCACTAATAATCATAGCCTTTAACTTCCCAAAGTATTTGTGGTCGACTTTGGCAGTACAAAATATATTTATATGCAAAGAATTGCATACAGTATTTCTTCAAAATGTCTTCCACATTTCAATCCTCTGCATGCAGCAGCACACATTTAGTTTGGCTTATTGTCTGATATCCAGAAAGATAGTATACATTCATTCACTTCTATCTCCAAACAAGTGGCTGACAATCATGATTGAAAATCTCTGCAAAAACAACATAGCCTAGAACTGGAATTCCCTAAGAAGCAAATACATTGGTCACACACTCTATCTCTGTAAAATGCTTAAATCTAATATTCACCAAACATGACTCAATGAAAGTTACAAAACAGTTTCTAGTAATTACTCACTCCACAGTTGGCCCTGAAACAGAGAAGCAGAATGTTTAAAAGGACGCCATGAACTTCAAATGGTGGGTGATTAGAACTTTAGGAGGGCAGCCAGCCTCAGTTAATTAAACAAAGCAATACTGCAACGTTGGTCTTATTGCACCAAGTGGCCTATTCCACTAAGCTAGTTGTCTTCTCCTGGAGACCTCTCCCAGGGACTTAGGACTAAATAGATATCATATACAGGAAATCAAATCCATATTTGACTTTTGTTCACTCATCTGGTACATTTAGGGTTCAAACTACATTTTTTATTGAGGTTATTCTCAACCCATTATGACACTAATTTTTGTTCAAACTGAAACGATAAAATTTACAAAGCCACTAACTAAAGAATAACACTAAAGTGAGGTGCCCACAAATGTGTTCTTTTTATCTTCCTTTTGTTTTGTTGGCATTTTAAATTACTTGCAAGAGACACTAGTAGATACCTGTATGGAAGAAATATGTCATCTCTGCAAGGACGACAAAATAACTTTCACCAACAATGTGCAATTATGATATTCTCTACATGTCAGGTCCCATAATAGAGAACTGTGTACTACAGTTTTTCATGACATAAGCAGAAATTATATGTTGATCCAGCTAAAGGAATACATGTTGAGCCACCTTGGCTCAGAGATTAAAAGATTCCCTTCATTACCATCCAAACAGAGTTATCTACAGCATTAAGTCTTTGCACAAAACATTAAAAAGTCATGGAATAATATTGGAAATCATGTATCCTAAAGATCTTCAGCATGCATTTGAAGCAAACACACCTCTAAATATTCACTGCTTGACATTTTGAAGCACCAACAGATCAAGAAATCTATAAGATTAAGACAGCTGAGAACATTGATACCTAACTTTCAGGATGGTGGACATCAAAGTTTTCAAGAACATTCAAACCTAAATAAGTTGAGTACTCTTTGATTTCTACCTTTTGTTCAGATAGCTGGCTTCTATGGTTGTATACAATTTGTTTTAGTTCTTAGAGGAAAGTGTATTATCACATTATAAAGAAATATAGGATATGTGGATCCTGATAGCATACAATATCCCTGCACAATTTTCAAATAAATGCTAGCTAAATTTGTTCAGCGAATAGCAACATTCTGAGCTTTGTAACTTGGAACAGACAACAACATGTGGAACTGCTGTGTTGCCTCTCATTTATGAGGTGTAGATCTCAGAATAGGAAGATGATTCCACACACAGTAAATAACACACTGCCAATATTAGTATTTACCAAGTGCAGTATTAGCACCTCAAACGCAAAAGTAGTTGTCATTTTTTTTATATTGCTCAAGCTCCACATTGGTTCAGATGGTACCATGTTTTATAAATTATGAGCTCAATTAAGAACTAATATATTTTTGCACCATAATTTTACACCATTGTTGGAAAATATTGTGAATGAATAATAGCACATTTCTACTGGACCCTGCGATGACCTCTAATACAGAAGGGAAAAAGCTGTAGAGAATCACTAACTGAAAGGAAGAGATTTGAATGATGGCAATCAGCCTGAAGCAGATTTGGATAATTATCAAAACAGCCATGTTTTAAAACTAGTTTTGAAATGCACTTGTGAAGACGTTCTGCTGAGTTATAGAAAAGTTTACAATTCTTGTTTGCTTGGCTATGGTATTAGCAAATAAACTTGGCCGAGACTATGACTGATTTATACACTAAGCAAACGTGCTCTAACTGTGCTTTGTAATTAAGTTATTGGTGCAAATTTAATTACTTCTGAATAAAAAACATACCGAAGATGAAAAAAAAACAATAGTCAAAGCAAATACTGAATGTATAGCTGGGCATATGTTCTTTCATTGCGCACAAAAACCAGAAACCTGGAAGAGAAAAGGGAAAAAACTGACCTACAAAGAGGGAGTGTGAGAAAAAGACTGCTTTGCAAATCTAAAACAATTCCTCCCAGAGATGTAAGTGACTAGACAAGACCTTTGATTATTCAGCATATCTATAAAAGTGAAACATATCAATGCAACAAAGTCGTATCAAAAACAAGAAATTTTACAAAACCTGCCTGTACTTGTTATCCTTCTTGCAACATCCAGTACACACATTAAAAACTGTGAGCAAAAATAATGGTTTATTTATCACTCAGGCACTCACATAACCACAATATTCAATATATAAGATTTACCCCTTTAAGGGCAGAAGTTAAATTGTTCTAGGATTGAAGTGATAACCCTGAATTGGTGGGCATTTAGAAGGAGTGCCTGCTACCGGGTGCAGGGATCAACAGGGGGGCACCATAGGTGTCCCCTAGGCCACGATCCTGCAGCCATGCACCCATGGGGGCACTGCTGGGGGCCTCCATAGTTGGATTCCCCTATCCATTCTGTGTCAGAAAGGCAACACAGAAAGGCTGTGGGAATCTGCCATTGTAATACCTCGGGTGGAAAGAGCCACCTTAGGGATTACTGGAGGCTTTCCGAATGGCAGACAGGTTCTCTGAGTCCATCATAAGCCATTCGGAAATCCGGTTTGGATTCTTTTCCAACCGACCCCATCAAAATGGGTTGGTTGGATAGGAATCTGGACAGCCTATTACAATGCTGTAGGAATGGCTCCGACCTAGGTTCAGAGTCATTTCCTATGGCATCGGAGTAGGGCCCTTAGTAATATTTATGTTTTTTATTATATTTTAAGTTTTAACAAATTATTTATATTTGATTAAAAAAATACATTATATTTTTATTTGAATAATATTGCTTCAAAGTGTACTGTATAAATCAATCATACAATTTATATTTGTGATATATAGACTTTCTGTTCTGTTGAATGATTGTTATTATTCATAGGTTTGAATATTTTTTTCCTTTAAGTTGATTGCATATACGTATGTACTATTTTACTTTAAATGTGTGATGCAAAATCATTATATATTCGATTTATTAAATAATAATATATTGTGCATTCATATATTTTAATAAAATTGCATTTTTGGATGATAACGTGTTAGATTCAGTGTTCGATACCTTCAAAATATAATTTAGATTGTACTGAAAATAGTTAATGTGACCACTTTAGTGTCCAAAACTTGGCCGTAAAGGAATTAGGATGCAGGGGGAATAGAAAACTTTAGTGTCTAGCACCTTCCCCTAAATGGCTTTGACCAGAACGGGAATAGGAAATGTAACTTCTTTAGTGCTGAAATCCTCCCACAAAATAGTAAATAGTAAATATCACATTTTTTAATAATTTTTACTGAAAATCCCATTCTTTAAATAGGGCAAAAGTCTTTTTTGTTTTCATTTAGAGGACATTTATTTTTTTACAGCTTTTGTAGTCTAATCCTGACATTTTTCATCAGAAATGTGCTTGCGTGGGCGCCCGCGCATGCGCATTTGTGAGGAAGAAGTCGGCGATGAAGCAAGAAGAGGGAGCCTCGGGACGCCACAGCTCAGGTAAGTCATTTTCATTACTTTTACATGCTTTTAAACGTTGTAAGTGATTTTAAAATAAGGGTGGGCGGGAGGCGGGTGGCAGGCAACTCTGCTCCGCCGTGGCGTGTGCGTAGCCTGCCTGCTACGCCTACTTCGCGGACCGCGAAGTAGGCAGCACTACGCACACTCCGCGACGGAGCGGAGCACTACGCCCACACTTTGTTATTTGTATTTTATGTTTTTTAAATAAGTTTCTTTCCACTATGTTACTTACTTGTGAAGTTAGTTTTTTCTTTTTTGCTTTTCTTTTGTGTCATTGTCTTAAAGCTTTAGTGTTTTTGGTGTGGGAGGAGATGACATTTTCTGCGTCTTTTATAGTGTGTTATTTAATTAATTTTGTATTTTTATTGGTTAGGTTGCTTTAGGGATGTTTTTATTTGTTAGTGTTCATTGGCAGAGCCTTGGGTGTATCATTTCTTTTTGGTCTTTGCGTCACCCTCAAGCATAGATCAAGATGAGGTGACACTTATAGACATATTCCAAATTTACATTGTCTTTCCTTTAGAGGAGGCTAACAGAGAATTAGCTAGATGCCCTCAGAGTAAAGCACCTGGCCCCAACAGTGTCCCTGTGGACATCTATAAATAACTTCCTGGTGTTTGTGCACCTCTGCTTATTAAGGTTTGCAATGCAGTCTGGTCAGGCAGAATTCCAGCCGCTTGGTCTGAATCTCTAATAATCCCAGGGGCCGATTCACAGAACTAATTTAAGATAAAATCCTAAACTTACGACTTTTGGTGTTCACACAGAAGTTAGGATGTTGTCTTAAGTTTGACTTAAGACAAACTTAAGACAGACTTAAGACAGACTTAAGACAGACTTAAGACAGACTTAAGACAAACTTAAAATAGACTTAAGACAGACTTAAGACAGACTTAAGACAAAATCCTAACTTAAGTCTGTCTTAAGTCTGTCTTAAGTCTGTCTTAAGTTTGTCTTAAGTCTGTCTTAAGTCTGTCTTAAGTCTGTCTTAAGCCTGTCTTAAGTTTGTCTTAAGTTTGTCTTAAGTTTGTCTTTAGACAAACTTAAGACAAAATCCTAACTTCGGTGAATACCAAAAGTAGTAAGTTTAGGATTTTGTCTTAAGTTAGTTCTGTGAATCGGGACCCCAATCTTTAAGAAGGGCTCCAAAAGTGACCCAAAATGTTATAGACCTATTTCCCTTTTTTATTTCTCAGCTAACATAATAGGAAGGGTCCTTCTTGAAAGACTAAAGCAGTGGGTAGATGATAATAACATTGTCTCGTGCAAAGTATGGTTTTAATAGACGAATGGGGACTGAGGGACAAAGTCTCAATTTAAACCTCCTGATGGGGAGGGGGGCGTGGCCAAGGTACCGACCAACATGGCCGCGCGTCTCTGCAGCTCCGCCAGTTGTATGCAGACCGGCAGCGATATCTCGCTGATCGACGCACTACCACCACTGCACACGGCACCGGAGGGTGGCCCATCGTGTGCTGTGCACCCAGATATGCCTAGACTGTAAATTGCTTGGGGCTCCTTGAGGCTACACTCGACTGAAGTGCGGGGAGGAGGAGCGAGCCTATGCCTGGGACGCTGCTATCCCACCGAGGCCAGCCCAGAACGGAGACGCCCGATGCAGCTAACTGCCTAACCTGCACAACGGCTACGACGCGGGGTAAGTCAGCTGGGCATGTAAGGCAGTTGGCGATATCCCCCCTCCTGGGCCCGTCTGTCTACCGTTGTGTTGCAGCCCTATCGGCCGAATAGGCCCACACTCTTCGACCTTCCCCCTGGCAGGCCCAGCGGGGACAGGGCCCACGGCGGGCCTGGGCAGCGAAAATCGTGCCTTTAGAGGGTGCGGGTGGAGTGGCGTGGGGAGTTGAGCCGCTGTTCAGTTGCCCCCATATAGAGAAGGGCGGCTGAGCGGCTCAGAGTCTGGTCATCACAGGAGTAACCTGGGGCTGTTTCCATCCTCCAGGTGCCACCATTGGAGTCCCCCGCTAATGCCTGCGCTTTTAGAACAGCCAGCCTGCTTCTCCACCCTGGCGCTGGTGGGTCACTAACACGCACAGGGTATGGCGGCTCTTGTACTGCGCGCTCTAGGAACTGAGCCAGCCGCTGTCGGCATCACACCACGCTGGCTTCCCCGTAGTGGGCCCTGTGCTACAGCATCCTACCCGTCACCACAGCTCGCTATATGGCGGCGCTGGCGCGGCCTTCTTTCTCGACCGGTGCCGCCTCCAACCTGCCTGCATCTCTCCTTGGCCTTTGCGTGCCTGTGCACAAGCGGGGTGGGAGCCTGCTTCCGCGCCGTGCCACCATGCAGGACATTGCAGCACCACTACAGCTACGCCTGTCCGCTGTGTGGGCAAACACCCCTCGATCTGCTCATCTGGGGGTCAATGCCAGTGGACGTCAGAGGTGCCCACACTGATCCAACAGACGTAAATATCGACCTGTAATGCCAGCCCTTCTCCCAAGCCCAATAAGCACAGACGACGTGGACTAGTGACACTATCGCCTACACAACTCGACCCTGCAACGGCATGGGCCGTAAAGACCCTAAACAAATGACCCTGCCGTTTGAAACAATCGTAAAGCAAAACCGTGACACCGATCCCACCATGGCGGAGAGTAGTTTGGGTACAGACAGCACAGATGCTCTCTCTGCGCAGACATCCACGCTGCTCCTGGAAATGAAGGTGGGATTCCGGGCGCTTGATGGGCGCTTCAACACGCTGGATAAGTGTCTGGAAGATATGGGGGTGAAAATCCAATCACATGATCGGCATCTGGACGTTGCAGAAGAACGGATCTCAGACATCGAGGATGGAAAAGCACAATCCCTCAAATGGCGAGAGTGAATGGAGCGCATCCTGATGTGGCCTTGAAAAACGAAGACCTCGAGGCGCGCAATTGGCGCAATAACATCCAGGTCTTAGGGGTCCCAGAGACCACGTCAACAGGCCGCCTGGACCTCTTTATTGAGACCTTGCTGGCGGACGTGTTTGGCAGGGTGTCCTTCATCCCTGGATTCTTGATATATTAAGCACACCGCTCTCTGGGCCCCAGGCCAAATCCAGGACTTCCCCATGGCCCATCATCGCCCGCGATACAGCTCTGCCCCTCACCAGAGAAAAAGGAGACACTGACTGGCAAGGCTCCAAAATAGCGCCATATCCGGACTTCACCCTCATGGTCCAGGAAGCCCGCTGCACGTTCAACAGGGTCAAGGCCACTCTCAGAAACTTGGACTTGAAATATGGCATGCTCTACCCTGAGAGACTGAGAGTTGATGTCAACGGCCGCTCACGGAGGCGCAGGAATTTTGCCACACTTATAAGCAGAACAATGATTGGTCAACGGCGCTCGGGGACAGATCCTCACCCTCGGGTAGCTGCTGCAACGAAAGCGTAGAACTGTTTTCCAGCGCCGGCCCCAGGCTGAATTGCACACTCGGCAGGAGAATATTCATAAGTTGGGAAATTAATGTGCAGTTTACCAGTATGTTTTTAATGTCTGCTTGACTGGCGTGGCGTTGTCAGCCCTGTGGTGTACACCTTTGGTGTTTTTTCTTGGAATTCAAATATACCTTGTTAGAGTTCCCTCCATTGCAGTTCAAAGTTTAATGGTATAGTAGGAAATGCCTTTAGATTTGGGGTATGCCTCTCTCCCTTTTGGAAGAGGCTGGGTGGGGGGAGGGGGGTTATGTAGATCTGTTACATAGTAGATCACAGGATTTTGGCTGAGAGGTTCATAGTTGGAAGCAGATGTGCTCACTATCACAATATTATTGTTTGCATTGCTGTGTTTGCATGGCGTATTCGATATATACTCCCTATGGTCCAGCTGGGTAATATAGATGGTCCTTCAGGCTTGTCCCTTATGTCTTGGAACATCAGGGGCCTCAATGATAACCGTAAAAGGAGGCATGTTATTCATTACCTCATCAGACATAAAGTGGATGTTGCTTATATACAGGAAACGCACTTACCCAAGACTGACTCACTCCGATTTGTGACAGTTGGGGTACTCACCGATACTTTCCCAATTTCAGCAACTATGCCAGGGGTACGGCCAAATTTATTCACAAATGAGTCCCCTTTAGCTTAGGCACTGTTGTCAGAGATAAGGAGGGCAGATACATTATTGTTATGGGATTGCTAATGGTACACAAGGTGTCTTTGGTGTGTGTTTACGCTCCGAACACTGAGTCACCCGAATGTTATCACTCATTACAAGCCCAGCTACTAAAACTGGACCCTTGCCTGCTCTTGATGGGGGGAATTTTAATCTGCTTCTCAGTCCTGCATTAGACAGCACAACCTCCACTCCTGACACTAAACTGCATTCCAGACGCACTCTCATGGCCCTCTGCGAGCAGCTTTCCCTAATAGACATCTGGCGCCAGCGCAATCCCACCTGCACTGAATATTACACATTATGCCGGCCAACACCTGGATGCGAATTGACTTTTGGCTAGTTTCCCCGGCTATTTCCAATTGGTTTCAGGCACTTGAGACGCTCCCTAGAATGTACTCTGACCACTCTCTGGTTAAGCTCCGTCTGAGGATCCCTCGTCCAGAGGGGTTTGAACGCCAATGGCGCTTCCCGAGCCGAGCACTTTATGATGATCTTTTTAAAGAAGAAGTCCGCAAAGCAATAGAAGACTACTTCACCATAAACATGGGGTTCAGTGGACTCATGGGCAGTCTTGTGGGAGGGCTTCAAAGCATACATCAGGGGCGTATGCATAGGTAAACACTGTACTGAAAAGTCTCTGCACCACAATCACCCTTAATGAGCGTGAACTCGCTGACTTGGATGACGCCACATTGCACTCTTCAGTTCCTGACATGACAGCTAGCTCTTGTGATTGAATTCTGTGATGGCGCAGATCGCGAGATACTATACCTAGGTAAATATCAAACCTCTAGGTGGTACGGAGAGGGTGTGCGACCAGGCAGGGTGTTGGCCCAGATGCTAAGGCCCCCTTACAGTAAAGCTTGCATCACTGAGATACAATCTTCTACAGATCAGACACTCACCTCCACTTCGGAGATTCGTGAGGAGTTTCTAGAATACTTCACGACCTTGTACTCCACTAGGGCAGGGAAAGACCCATTCGCACAGGAAGCTTATTTGTCGGAGATTGGCTTGGTATACCTGGAGAAGGACATGCAAGACTTCCTAGCAGAACCCATAACTGAAACTGACGTTCTTAGTGCCATAGACATTCTCCGCTGTTCCTCTGCCCCCGGTCTGGACGGCTTCACTGGGGACTTCTACAAGACGTATAGGGATCTACTGGCCCTGCAGCTTATTGAGGTATATGCAGAGGCCCTCGAGAAGAAAATACTGCCCCTAACCAGGAAAAGATCTGGCGTCATGTGGATCATACAGGCCTTTGTCCCTCCTGAACTAAGACTATAAAATATTAACCAAAATCTTTGCCAATCGCCTCTCCCAGTTGATGGAATTCATCATATCTCCGGCCCAATCTGGCTTTGTTCCCCACTGATCCACCTCTTTAAATCTTAGGACACTCTTCTCGGTCCTCCATAGAATCAACCCTGCGGTGCCAGCGGCTGCAATCCTGTTGGATACAGAGAAGGACTTTGATTCTTTAGAATGGCCCTTCTTCCTTTCAATAATGCACAGCATGGGCATGTCAATTGGCTTCATAGTCACCACCGCCCTATTATACAGCCATCCCAAAGCGTGGCCCTGCATAAACGGAGCCTTGTCATTTTCCTTCTCCCTATCCCACAGCACACATCAGGGCTGCCCCCTTTCCCCTTTGCTATTTATTTTGGCCATGGAACCCCTTATATGCCACTTTCAGGAAGGGCATCTACAAAGGGGCTCACAATTTAACACTGGCCCCCTCCTAATTTCCCTATATGCTGATGATACCATCCTATATGTTAGAGACACCCGGGTTAACTTAGAGCCCCTCATCATAGAAATACTTCGGTTTGGTCTCTTCTCTGGCCGAGGCATTAACTGCCGTAAATCTGTGATCTTCCCGTTAACTTCCAGTACGACCCCCTGGGAGTGCGAATTCCCTCTTGAATGGTGCACTGATTCCGTCAAATATCTGGGCATTCATATACATCTTGATACTGCCCAGATCCTTTGTCTCAACTATGGTTAAGCAATTTCCACTCTCGAATCCCAGATTGAGAGATAGCTACACTTGCCCTTGTCCATCGCTGGCCGGGTTGCAATACTTAAGATGACTGTACTGCCCAAATTTCTGTATCTTTTCAACAATATTCCTATCCCCCTCACTAATGGATTTGTTTACAGCTGCGTAAGCTTCTTATATGGCTGGTATGGTGGGGTTAGCAGGTGCGCGTTTGCTGGCAAATTCTTACCCTGCCATATGATAGAGGTGGATATGGCGTACCTGATCTGCAACTGTATAATTTAGTGGTTGAATGCTGCTATGCCAACACGTGGTTTCAACCGGACACGCGGATCCCCTATCTTCGTCCAGAGATGGATTTTGTCCTCCCTGAACATTTGTCAACCGTACTGCCCAAGGGCGTTCCCAGAGACCCTGACATACAGTCAGACTCCACTACCAGTTGGACCTGGGACAAGCTACGACGACTCACCGCTGCCCCCATACTATACTCCTCTGCCTTGCCTGTCCCAAATCCCCGTTGGCCTCCAATCACTGGCGAAAGGTTGATCCAGCGCACCTTAACCAAATTTGACATCACTACACTACGGGACCTATACCCAGAGGGGCATATTTTCTCCCTGTTGGAAGATACCCGTTTTAAGACCGTCACCTTTATGGACAGTTTTGTACTGATTTGGATCTGCTCTGTGCTGCGCGCTGTGCAGCCCGGTTTTCCCCTTGAGCCTGAATCATTCACGCCCCTAACACTAATAATCGAAAGCCCTAGCGGGGCACATCTCATCTCAAAACTCTACAAAGCCTTCGCGTCATTGCGGCCCGTCCATGAGGACAAGGTTCGCGCAGACTGGAAGATGGACCTGGGCCACCCCATCACGGACGACCAGTGGGCTAAGTGCTGCACAGTGACACAGGATATCTCACTAAACAGTAGACATAAGCTGCTGCACTACAAGATCCTCCATAGAAAGTATTTCACCCCAGCCAAGGCACACAGATTAGACACGACTAGACCAAACACCTGCCGCAAATGCGTAGCTCCACATGCTGATTTTGCTCACCTGACATGGACTTGCCCCAAGCTTCACACATACGGGAAAGAAGTGCACAACACTCTGGTGGCCATGACAAAGCTGACCCTTATCCCCACACCGGAAGTAGCACTACTGGGATACACAGTGAACTTCCCCAAAAACGTCAGACGTTTTGCAATCCTCAGTTTACTGTTAGCTAAACGGGAAATTTCTCTATTGTGGGGCCGTAAAACTGCTCCTACCTTGACAGGCTGGTTGCACAGCCTAGCTTATTGTAATACAAATTGTGAGGTATATGCCGGTCTACTACCACAGTCTTCCCGTCCTAAAGAAATTCGGGGCCCCTATAGACTGTATGCAGAAAATATGCGGCATGCCTCTAGCTCGCAGCTACACCACGGTATAGTCGGAGTTGGGTGAAGTGATTGTCCTCACACACTATCTGTGTTATATGTACCACCTTATCCTCACAGTCTGTTCCTCTTAAAGTCTATGGCTTAATATGAGTGTGGACATTGAAACGCGTCTGGTTTGAAGCTCCTCAATACAAGCTGCCAGGACGTGCAGAATGGGGTCAAACTGTAGGACTGTCCTTTCTTTTTACTACAATATAATATTGCTGGGAGTGCACAGCCTATGACATGCTTGTTTTGTGATAATGATGTGACGCTTTGCACATTTCTTTCTCCTTTATCACTTATCGTTTTAATGCTATGCCGTTGACGGTGATCATGTAATCCTGCACTATCTTGCTTATTGCCAAAATGATAAATAAAGTTAAAAAAAAAAACTCCTGATGGGGAATTACACAAAGGTCAAATCAGGCAACGTATTCATGAGTTTTATGGAGTTAAGTTGAGCATTTGACATAGTAAATCATATTAAGTCATGGAAAGGAATATTACTTTGGGGTGTCCGAAAGATATAACTTTATTTTTAGTGCACCTGTGTAGTAACTTATCTGTGAGAGTACATTATGTGCCTCAGGGAAAATTAACACGACAAATTAGGAGATGAACAGGAAGATGATAAGGATGTGTCTTGTTACAATTTCTGTTCTCAATCTACATTAATGGGATAGATTAGAAACTCCAGTCACTTGGTGTTGATATTAGTGTAGTAGATATTGTGAAGTTCAAATATTTCACTTATTATCTATTTTTTTAAGGTAACAATGTTTTTGTTTAAGATATTTGTGGGTTCAAATGTAATAGAAATAGATATTTTCAACAACGATATTGCGGTCATCGCTATTTGCTTAGTTGTTGGATTTCAATATTTTGTCAATTATTTTTTTTCTTCCTATATTTTTGTGAACTGATATTCTTTTCAACAATATTATGTAATTGTTCCCAACAGATCAATGAATGAAGAGAACATACTAAAGGACTGTGTATATATGTCAATATTCAAAAATAAAGAGTGTGGAAGCACATTGCCTCACATCCCAGAACTTAGTTCTCCCCAAGGCATCATGATAAATGCAGTGCATGATACCACTCAATTCAGTGACCTTCTTTAGTTGTTCACCCTTATTGGTGCAACCAGTGCTGTGTATCTTTAGGCACATGTTTCAGGATTGTTGTCCTTCTTCAGTATAGAGCAACACATTGTTTTGGGGGTACTGGAAATGCTGCCTAAAATCTTCTCAGGTAGCACTCACTGTAATAAAGAATTTTTGTGAAAACAAAAGATCTTGGCTAACGCCAGACCTAAAGTATAGACAACATATCATAGACAACACCACACAACAAATATATTTAACACCTCTGAAGCAGTAATTCAAATAGGCTGAAATAGCTAAGTATAACATTGCAGTGGCAAATGCTCATTCGAGGACCAATGTCATAATAGGCCCTCCTCTGTGTCTCTCATGAGCTACCTATTGGCTTCACTGTCTATAAGCCACAATCCCAAAGGGATGCTAATAAGACTGTAGTACTCCCAACACTGAAAGTTAGTAATAGTGGGGTACCTGCAGTTCTGCACTGTAGTCATACTGTAGTATTCTGGTGTAGAATCTTGTGGAGAGTATCACCTACCCACCAATCAAGTGCGCACTGTACTCAATGAAACACTAAGGTTTCTTCACATATTTCGAATTATTATTTTTTTGAAAATAATTTCTCCATCGATTAAACTTCAAGTATTGTTAGATCAGTTACATGTTGCATACACACTCATCTTCTGATGAAATGATTCACGTCAGAATTTTCAACTTTATACATCCACCCAATGCATTTCGGGTCAATAAACACTGACCCTTCTTCAGGGGTCTATAAGAAATGAAATGAAACAGGACCATTAGGTTCACAATACAGTTCGATAAACATAATATGCAATCTGCAAAAACATGATATGCAGCCAAACCTCAAAATGAAACGCGAATAAAAATGAATTGACAAAGTTAATCCGTATCATAGAAAATCAACATCAAGTTAACTTGAGAGTTTTTTCATAAAAAACACACTGTGACATGCGCAGAAGAGATCATGTTGACATTTCAACGACCTAGGTATTATAGATGTAAAGCCTTACAAACATTCATGGAGCGCATCTGTGTGCTAAAGACATGGAGCATACACCCTCGATTGAATTCTGTTGCGAACATTTGTAAAACAAACATGTGAAAGACGTATTCAATCGAAATGACTTACGTAGGACCAGTGGGTCTCAGTTACCGTTGGTTCAACCTCTACTGGCGGAAGTCTGTTTACGCGCCCATTCAGTGTCGGTTTAAAAAAACACCAATTCACAAGAAAAAGACTGTATGCGTCCTTAAATACTCCACAGAGTCGTCAAAGATCAAAAGAGCCATAAACAAAAATTGGAGAATTATACAAATGGAACCAGAGTTGAAAGATCTATACGATGAAAAGATAACATTTGCATTTCAACGTTCTAAAAACTTGAAAGAACTATTGAACACTCCTAAGAGAATCATCATGAAATGGCGTGGAATGCTTCAATGTCACAACTGCACACATTGCAGTAATGTTATTGTTGGGAACAAATTCACTCACCCCACAAAAGGTTATCAAAACACCAGTACATGTGATACGGCCAATTGTATTTACGCTATCAAATGCCCTTGTGGCAAAATATATGTGGGACAAACTGAGCGGAAAGTGAAAATCCGCATTACAGAACATAAAAGTAACATCAGATTGAAGAATCCTAAATCTACTGTGGCATGCCATTGGATTGAAGCTCGACATCAAATATCTCAATTACGCTTCACGATATTAGAGTGGATCACACAACGCCGAGACCAGGATTCCATGAAACAGAGGTTAAGAACAGAATATTTCTGGATCAAAAAATTGAACTGTTCCCATCCCATTGGGCTAAATGACCGCATTGAATATTCATGCTTTTTATAACACGTTTCAGACTGCTACATTGGCTGATGGTATCCTCTGAGCTATGTTAATTTAATTCGTTTTTAGATTAACATTCATTTTGATTTCATTTTCATCTTCATTTTTGTGTATTGAATTGTGCATATATGTGAACACTTAATACCTTGAGTCATGCGCATCTTATGAGTTAACATCAGTTCCGCGAATTGAACATCTCAAGCCATACGCATTTTATGAGCTAACATCAGTCTTGTGTATATTCATGGGAGTTTTTTCCACAACACATAATTTAACTTTATTAACTCAGCAAAGTTCACTACATCGTGCACCCGTAGTCGTATCCGTCGTCTCCCCGATAACGTGAGACAGACGTTGAGTGAAGAGTAGGATTGGTTACCCTGCGAATACGTCACCGTACGCAGCTCACCTTCATCACGTGGTAAGAGCCACAACATATTAGTAGTTATAGACTGCTCGTTTTTTAAACCGACACTGAATGGCCGCGTAAACAGAATTCCGCCAGTAGAGGTTGAACCAACGGTAACTGAGACCCACTGGTCCTGCGTAAGTCATTTCGATTGAATACGTCTTTCACATGTTTGTTTTACAAATGTTCGCAACAGAATTCAATCGAGGGTGTATGCTCAATGTCTTTAGCACACAGATGCGCTCCATGAATGTTTGTAAGGCTTTACATCTATAATACCTAGGTCGTTGAAATGTCAACATGATCTCTTCTGCGCATGTCACAGTGTGTTTTTTATGAAAAAACTCTCAAGTTAACTTGATGTTGATTTTCTATGATACGGATTAACTTTGCCAATTCATTTTAATTCGCGTTTCATTTTGAGTTTTGGCTGCATATCATGTTTTTGTAGATTGCATATTATGTTTATCGAACTGTATTGTGAACCTAATGGTCCTGTTTCATTTCATTTCTTATATACCCCTGAAGAAGGGTCAGAGTTTGTTGACCCGAAATGCATTGGGTGGATGTATAAAGTTGAAAATTCTAACGTGAATCATTTCATCAGAAGATGAGTGTGTATGCAACATGTAACTGATCTAACAATACTTGAAGTTTAATCGATGGAGAAATTATTTTCAAAAAAATAATAAATCGAAATATGTGAAGAAACCTTAGTGTTTCATTGAGTACAGTGCGCACTTGTTTGGTGGGTAGGTGATACTCTCCACAAGATTCTTCATATTCAAAGACACGGTTGGACTCCGTGTGACACAGGTGGCGCCAACAGGAACTCTTGAATTTTGTAAATATAACTTGAGTGCACGGGGATAATATTATTTTTGTATTCTGGTGTAGACCATGAAAATCAGTTTGCATTGTGACTTAATTTTTCAGCCATTTTCATTTAAGCTGGTGAAATAGTCTGAGTGGAATATGGAGTTTGATATTTTCACACCACATGTCATACCCAATTTTTCCTGGAAACTTGTTGGATCAGTCAGGCATTTCATAGAACTCGTAATGGAGGATTGTAAATAAAGATTTACCCATTGTAAAAATCTTTTATTTGAGGAAGAAAAGAGCAGTTTAAAAGTGTGTGCTTGCTTACACAAATAGCATTTTCATAGATATTTAATTCCATTTTTTATTAAAGAGATTTGTTGGACACCCAATGGGCTCCTTTTGATTATTTCTGAGTTTTGGCAGAATGAGAAAGTCCAGTTTTGTAGTTTGATGATTAAAGTCTCATCAGTGTGGGTTTGAAGTAGTATCTAATACTCTTCAGTGTCCATCTCTGTTCTGTTTTTAGTTCAGAGAAAGGCAAGTCTGAAGTGTACGGTTTTCAGCAGAAAGTAATATTGAAGTTGGACTCATGGTGCTTGATAGCACATTTGAAGTTCAACTGTAGACATTTAACATGAGCCAAAGTTTTTTTCCCCATTTTCATGAATGACATTTACAGCATTAATCTTGTGCAGTGAATGTAATTCAGCATGATGAGCACTGGAGTAACAGCTTATGTCTATTACTTGAAGATTAACTTTCAACTGTAACCCTCTTACATCAAAATTCTAACTCATGCAAATGTAATTGCAAATTTCACTCCAACTCCTTTCTGATGGCATGATATGTGGAAATTAGCAGGTGTATAATGTGCCGCTGATTATGGGATACAGATCATGGAATGGTCGTGTTGCAGTGCAATGTAGCCCCTCATGCACACGTTTATCATATTTACACATTGTATGACAACCCTATTAATCTTGTACACCGTATTGATTGAATAACAGTGGGTGGTTATATTTACCAGTTGGGAGTGCCACACATATTAATGAATTGTAATCTCATTCCCTCACTTCGCTCATGCTAATTGTGCCTGTTGGTTGCCATCTTTTCTCATAAAGCTTGACATGACCTGTGCCTTGGCCTCAGCAACTCCAATTATTTCTTAAATAAAGGTATTGTGATTTTCATGTTTCTGCCTCCTCTGTAGGTGCAGTTTCAAGAAGTACACATTAGTTGCAATAAGAGCTTTTCTTTATTTTTGAGAATTGTCAAGTTTAACTCACCTAATTGAAATTTGGCCATGGACATGTAGTGTGTAGGGACTGGAGAGAGTCTCATGTACCAGTATTCATGTTACCAACTTCAAGACCATGCAGCTGTGTGTTTCTTTGTCTGATCATGGGGCCCTGGTGAGTCTACCTGCTCCCAGAAACCATAGAACATTGGTCCCCTAATTGGACCATCTAGAGTGAGTTGATGGGATGAAGCTTCCAGAAATTTTAATTGATTATTAATTGTGTATTTCTCAGATTAGTTTGGCAGGTCCTAACCTGATTTCACTGAAAGAAGACCTTTTCCAACTCTGCCAATTTCTCCTGACCCAGGCGCTGAGCTTCATGCTTGAATGCCCATTTCTTCCCCCAAGAACTCTAATTTGGTTATTCTAATGCTGACACCTTCATCTTCGAACTTACCCTTGCCACTTTCAATGTTTTATTTGGAATAGGGAAATGACATTACGGAACCAATCTACATTATTTAAAAAGTTGGACATGTACTTTTAAGTTTTACATGTCCCGTTAGTGAGAAACCCTCAAAAGGGAATTGGTAGTTCCTCTTCAGGGACGTTTTTCACCCATGTGAGGTGGCCGGTGTCTAATTTTAGAAATAACTAAGGGCCTAATTATGTCTTTGGGGGCGCTGCACTGGCTCTCTGCCAACACAGCCACGCAAGGGTCGCCCACCTGGTTAAAAGTGTTTCTCATACAGGCAGACGGTCCTTTTGCTGCAATGGGAATGGCAAAAATGTTTCAGCACAACATGGCCGGTGATATCCATACCGTGTTGGAACTGGGGAGGAACACAGACGGGGGGACATGTTGTGCCCCCTTGAATGTATCTCCATGGTGGGAGAGGCATGGGGGCCTTGAAGGGCACCCTTTGTTCCTCCACCACCAGCCTTTTCATGTTGGGGCTCTCGACATGAAATGCCTGGTGGTGGCGTAACTCGTTATATGCTGAGCAGAACTGCGCCAGTCAGGCTCTCAGCATATTGGGCAGAGCCTCTGCTGTGCAACTGGCAGGGAATGGCGTTTCCCTGGTGCAACTGGTGATCCTCTGCCGCTATGACTAACTGTAGTCATAATACACTAGATGGAACCCCGCGACTGTGAGTGCGCCACAACCGTAATCAGGCCCTAAGTCTTTTCCTAGGGTGGGTGCCTGGCTGCTAATGCAATGCTGGCAGATGAAATCTAGTGCGCATGTTGAGTTGGACAGGTCTCGACCAGCGGCAAACCTGAAATGCGCACTTCAGTTCTTGAACCAGCATTCTATTATGGAGCCGGGGGAAACAGAGCACAACCCCTCTGGTCTCATTTGGAACATTTGGTTCACTTGTCCCAGCCAATCCGTGCTTTACTCTCATTCAGCTTTATGTATAAAAAGAATGAGAGCAAAGTGCTGATTGGTTTGGTAAAAGCTAGCCTGCCCTCACAGTCTGGGCTTTGAAGGCATTGCAGGGGTGGGACCACTAATGACATGACCAATCACTCTGTGGGTGTTTTTTAAGTACCACACAGTGATTTGTCATGTTTTTACATGATCATGCAACAATGACACTTCTTTCGCCTCATGCACACCACCAGCGTACAGCATTGTGCATGATAGGAGTTGGGAATATCAGTCACCTTCTGTTGTTTTCACTTTTTTTATTTTAATGATTTTTATTGATATAACAATAAAGTATGAAAGATACAATGATGCATAAGATGAAACAGTAGAATAATAAAATGAATATCATCAAAAGATATTATAGTAAGGAACAATCTGTTACAGTGATAATGAGAAAAAGGGGCAAGGAACCATTTTATGGATGAAAATAAGTAAGAAAAGTTAAGGGTACATATTAAAACAGGTGATAGTGGAGTAAATATTTAAGAATAAGGAATAAGAAGAAAGAAAAATAGGAAAAACAAGAAGAGAAGGGGAGAGGAAAGGGGAAGGGGGAAGATGGAAAAATGAGATAGGTAATTAAGGTATAGATGTGTGAGAAGATAGGAAATTAGTAAAGGGAATCCAGAATAAGTCAGATTTGATTTTTCGAGATAACGTTGATGATGAGACAGTAGAGATTCTATGTTCATTGCAAATAAGGTTCCACCACATTAATGTACAAACTTTAGAATTATCTTTCCAACAGGTTAAAATAGCTTTAAATGCAAGGTAAATAAAAAGATCAAACCGTTTCAACTTTTGTGATATGTCGGAAAAATCATCGGACATGGATCCAAGAAATACATTTTAAATTGATAATGGGGTATTACAATGAAATATCTTAGAGGAAATAGACCAAATGGACTTCCAAAATTTTAAAACATTGGGACAATAATATATTAAGTGTAACAGTGTGCCATCCGAAGAGAGAAAATACCAACAAAGGGGAGAAGAAGAGGAATTAATCTTATGAACATGAACCGGAGTCTAAGCCCCTCTGTTGTAGAGAAAAAATAAAGATTGAGTAATGTTAGCAGCTCTTGAGGTAGTTAAAATATTATGCCATAGTTTGTTCCATCTGTTAGTGGAGAGGGATATAGAGAGGTCTTGTTCCCAAGCTAATTCTATGGTGGATTTTGGTCTATCAGATATGGGAGTAGACAAAAGCTTGTATATAACAGAGGCTTTGGGAGTGCAGTCAGGGAGAATTGTGTGAAAAGGGGTCAGGGATGCAAATGAAAGGGGGCCATCAGAACATTTTTTGGATAACAAGAATGACTGTAGACCATTTGATATTTGTGAGTATTGAGGAAAGTAGGATAGAGGTAAATTATAAGGTTGTTGTAATACAGTGAAGGGTATGACAGAATTATGGGATACTATTTGATGAACATAAAAAATACCCTTTTCTTTCCAATGTTTGAAGTGGAATGATTTGTGTTGAACCTTAATGAATTTATTATACCAAATGAAAGAGACAAGAAATGCTTGCTGAAAGGTAGCACCATCTGTGAACAGTGAGTGTATCAAATGTTGGGAATATTTTAAAATGGGGTATTGAGAAATGAAGGTACAGTTGGACATAGAACAAATGTTGGAAAAGGAGAATTCATGTAGTAGGGAGCACTCAAAAGTAATTCATCTAGGTATCGGTGAGTAATGATCCTGCTTATTTAAAGCATAAAATTGTCTGAGTAAAAAAACAGGATGGTCTAGTTTAAAATTAGGAAATCGCACACCCCTATCAGTCTTTGGTTTAATTAATTTAGATAAGGCAATACGAGATGGCTTATTATTCCACAGGAATTTAGTACAGAGAGAGTCAAGTTGTTTAAAATAGTAATTGGGAATCTTAAATGGTAGAATAGAAAGTAAGAAAAGAATGAGAGGAACAATCATAAAGTGTCCAATCTACCCCACCAAGAGGAAAACCATATACCCAGATATTTAATTTTAGAGGGACACCATTTGAAATTGGTGTCAGAAAACATGTATTGATAACAGGTGGAGTTTAAAGGTAAGACCTCAGTTTTGGAAAAATGTAGTTTATAGCCAGAAACATTAATGTATAAATCACTTTCCTGTAAGAAAGGAGGCAGAGAGGAAGGAGGGTTAGAGAGATAGATCAAGATATCCTCTGAATAGGCAGATAATTTCATTTCATGGGATTTATGTTGAAAAACAGTTATTAAGGGGTTATGACGAATGCGTTCAAGGAAAGGTTCAAGGCACAAAAGAAATAAAAGAGTGGAAAGTGGACAACCTTCTCTGGTACCTCTATGTAAGCTAAAATGTGGGGACAGAAGACCATTGATAGAAAGAGATGCCCGTGGTGCAAAATATATTAATTTATTAAATGAAATAAATTTGGGACTGTAACCAAACCAATGAAGAGTTTTGAACATGAATGGCCAATTTACACTATCAAATGCTTTTTCTGCATTGAGGGATAATGCAGCTAGAGGATCAGGATATTTTTCCCCTAACTAAAGAATATTAGAAAACATCCTAGCATCATCAGAGGTAAGTCGAACTCTAAAAAAACCGAAATTGGTCAGATTTAATTAGTAGGGGTATAACATTATTCAATCTAGAGGCAAGAATTTTCGCAAACATTTTACAATCATAATTAATTAATGAGATTGGGTGATAATTTTGGCATAGGGTATGGTCTTTATCTGGTTTAGGGATGCTTACTATAAGAGCATCTAAAAAAGATCCCTCAGGTTTTGATTTAGATATGAAGGAATTAAAAATTTCAAGTAGACGAGGAGCAAAAATAGAGGAGAAAGAAGAAATTAGTTCAATAGAGAAACTGTCTGAACTGGGTGCCCTGGCCCTCCTTAAAGATTTAATGGCATAAAGGATCTCTCAAAGAGATATATCTTTTTCAAGGAGAGTCATAGCATCAGGCACAGACGGGGGAGAGGGAAGATCATCAAAGAAAGACTGAGTATCACAATCAGAGGGATGTGTATCATCCATATATAGAGAAGGATAAAAGGATTGGAAAGCAGTAACAATATCAGAGTCAGAATGAAGTAAGTTATTAGTGGTAGTATTACAAATAGGACTAATGGTTTTCTTTTCTGTTTTATTTTTTTTTAATAGTTGCCCAAGATTTTACCTGCTTTATTTTGACTCCCATGATATTTGGACTTTATTTTAAGTAGAATATTGCAAGCATCAATTGTAGCTAATTTATTTAAATCTGACTTCGCATTAATGAGGTCTCATAGATGTGTGGAAAAATTAGATGTGAAGAGAGTGTGTGAGAGATTTGATATGTTTAAGAGTAGAGAGATACTGGGAGTGCAATAATTTCTTCTTTTTGGCTGTGTACACAATGGTGAAAGCTCTAAAGGATGCCTTAAAGGCCTTAAAGGCATCCCAGTTGTTATGGATAGATATTGAACAGAACAAACTCATTTATAAAAGAAGTAGCCTCAGATATATAAGATTGGTCAGACAGGAGTAAGTTGTTAAATCTCCACCAGGCATCTGTGGAGTTGGTAAGGGATAGATCGAATGATGAGGAGACAGGGGCATGGTCAGAAATAAAAATGGATCCAATTTCTGAAGATTGAACAGAGGGTATTAGGGATTTTGAAAACAAAATATAATCAATGCGTGACATAGTATGATGAACAGTTGAGAAAAATGTAAATTCAGATTTATCAGGATTGCAGGTTTTCCATACATCAAAAGTGGGCGAGAGGCAATAGCAGAATGAAATAATTTATGAGACTCATCAGGTTTGAATTTGCATTTTGATTTTCTATCGGAGAAAGGAACAAGCCAATTGTTAAAGTCTCCAGCAACAATAAAATTGGGATTGGTAATGGAGAATAGTTTTAATTTAAGTATATTCCAAAAATCAGGGTCAGGTTTAACTGGTCCATAAATATTGAAAAACAGTGATCATTTTATTATGGACCTTGGCCTGAAGTATTGCCCATAGTCCATTTGTGTCATGTTCAGTAGACAAAATTTGAATTTGTAAGGATTTATGATATAGGATTGCAACCCCACCCTTACGGTTAACCGCTGGTGAAAAAACTACCTGGCTCACACATTGGCGTTAAAGTTTAAGAGATTCAATATCATTACAGTGGGTTTCCTCCAAAAAAGCAATTTGACAACTTAACTTTGATAAATGAGAGAGTACCTTCTGACGTTTGACAGGGTGACACATACCACAGACGTTCCATGACACAACATTAAGCATGTATCACTTTAAAGACAAGGATACAGAAACAATTAATAAATTCTGCAGAGACAACAATGAGAAAAAAAGACACCATTTGTCAATAACAAGGTAACACAAGAGAAGTAGAAAGAACATGAGAAGATAAAAGAAGAAGACCCACATGAGGTTGTAAAGAGAGAAAGTAAAGGAAGAAAGTGATAAAAAGGAAAAGGGGAGAAAAGGATGAGAAAAAAGGGAAAATAAGATGATGACACTCTGCAAAAATGACAACGAAGACAAAAATATGCCATTTATCAACACTAAGTAACACAAACAAATTGTAAAGAACATAAAGAGATGAAGGAGAAAAAACCCATGAAAATTTGCAAAGGGAGAAAAAGGAAAAAGAAAAAGAGAAAAGAAAAAGAGAAAGAAAGGATAACAAGAAGGGGAATGTGGGAGAAGTGAGAAAGATAGTGAAGAAAAGAGACAGATCAAGAATGTGAAGCCAGATCTGAAGCAAAAAAAGAGAAAGATGAGAAAAGGGCATGTTGGCACCTAGAAGCAGGAACAGCAGCGGAGAGAAGAAAATATACATTTATAAAAAAGAGATAATTCGGCCACATAACCCATATTTGGAGAACATAACTAGTAAATGAAAAACTAGAAACAAGAAGCCAGTTATCGGAAACAACAATGTAACAGCTTAGGAAAATTGTGCATTTGTGTCCATAGGTGTTCTGGTGATGGATTGCAGGAACAGTCTTAACTTAGATGGGTCATCAAACGAGCAGGAAACACCTTCATAAGTAATCTTACATAGACAAGGGTGTAAAATGCCATATCGAATATTCAAGGATCTCATTTGAGGACGGAGTGATAGAAATTCCTTAAGTCGATCATTGGTTGCATTTGAAGGGTCCTGGGAGATGAAAAGTTTGTGACCAGACCAAACAAGATGAGGTTTCTCTCTGGTGCACTTCAGAACATGCATCAAATCAGTGAATTCTAGAAAAAGCATGATGATACCACGCAGTCTGGTGGAATGGATTTGAGAACTACCAAGACGATGCGCTCATTGGTTTTTTAGAGGAGTAAAGGATTGAAGATCCAGAAGGTCAAGCAAGAGTTTCTTTAAAAATGAAAGTAAATCGGGGGCTTCAATATTCTACGGTAAACCATAAAGACGCAGGTTATTCCTTCTATTGCGATTTTCAAGGTCCTCTGTATGGAGCTTAAGCTTTTGAATTTCTTAATCAAGCAGAGGAATTTTGGTTGCTATGTCTTGAAGGTGGCCCACACGCTGTTCAATTTCCATTTTTTTGCCTTCCATAATAATCCAGCGGTCTTCAGTAAGCTGTAGTTTTTCGTTAGTGGCATTCATGAAAGGTTTCAGATCACGCAGTTCATCCAAAATTGCATCCAGGACAAGATTGGAAGAAGAATGGACTGGAGACGGAGGATCATTTTTGGCCCTTTTAGGTTTAGTGCCGGAGGAGGAAGCCTTGGCAAGGTTACGCAAGTCGGTAGACATTTTAGCAGAGCTTAGTTGACGCTGAGGAATCACTTTAACGGTGATAAGTCTGCCCATAAAATGGATATTGGAGCAGAATAGGTGAGCAATAAAACAAGCACCACTGAAAAATGAGAAGGTATGAAAAGAAATTTGCTAAGTAAAACACATGTAAAGAACACCTCACAACATGTGTAGGTGCAGACACCACTCCTCAGGTTGTGATAAAAAGGTGCAAATAGGGGTGATCCAATGATTAATTAAGATAGAAATCCATTCCAGGATTCAGGAACTGAGTATGCCATAAAAGTGAGATATCAGGGTATGAAAAGTCACAGAGGAAAAAAGGAAAATGATTTCCTTTGCTGGGATGGTAAGTTGGAAAAGTTTATTGTGAGGCATTAATTTAAAGTACAAGAAAAATAAAAAGGAAACCAAATGAATTAAGCACCATAGCACATGGCATTGACAAAAACCATGGCATGAAGGAAGGTGCAGAGGAAAAGTTCACCCAGTAATTGCTGGCCGCATGGAGAAAATTTAACCCAAGACTCGAGCGAGGCACCGCACAAAATGGCGGCCGCCCACGAGTGAAGTAACGGTGTCACGGCAAAGAAATAGAGCAGGAGGGGTTACACAGGTCCACTTCTGGAAGAGTTATATTTCAGAGACATTGTGTAAACAGAACCCGTCCTGTGGGTGCCGACGGAGGTCCCAATGCAGCCGAAAGGAGAATCCGGAGTTCCGTGCATAGCGGAACTCAAAGAGTTGCCGCCATCTTGTTACGGCGCTCAAGCCTCGCCCCGTTATTTTCACTTTTCACTTGTCGTACAGGCCTACTCTCAAGCCTGGGGTTGAGTAATCAGTTTTTGGTTTAGGTGAATCCGGTCGACGCATGTACTTTGGGACTGTATGTACTTTGGGAATCGGACGTGGCAAAGTTTCGAAATCCATCCACTCTGAGTCCTGATTTAGGTACGTTTAATTTATGTCTTCGCTCTGTGGCGGCATGGCACAAGTAGGGTATATTTTGTCTTTCAGAATGTGGCTCAAATATAGGCAAACAAATTTAGGAAACACCTTCATAGTAAAAGTCTGCATTGTTTGCTATTTACAATAGGGAAGGAACACAGCAACTGAAATCAGACATTTGCTGAGATGAATTAATGATTTGATCATAGAGCTAATGGATTACACTGAAATATAAATCTTCATTTGTTTTTGCTGAGCTGTTCTCTTTAAGGAACAAAACCACAGCTTTTCTACGGTTGAATGTTTTGTAAGTTCGGGAGGAATGTATGTCTGTCCCACTCTCAAAGTGAATTAAGTGGGTCATTTGGGGAGGAGTGTTTCATTGTTGTCTGCCTCCACTCAGGGCGGGGTTGGTAGCCCTACTGGTGTGCTTTCCTCATTACACTTCAAGGCTCACCAGCACCCTACAACACCCTCAGACTCAGAACACATTCAGTAGCATGGTTAGAACTACAGTTAGCTGAGCAAATGAGAAGCAGCTCTTGGCCACTCCAGAAGGGTGCAAGCCAGCACAGGCTATGACAGGCTGGTATGACGCCACTGTCCCATGGAATGATGCCATTGCACACATTTGATTAACTTTAATGTTTGGACCTCAGCGAGATTTGTGGTATACAAACATGGGCAGCAACATGCCTGGGACAGTGAATTTCACTTTATGAGTATCTGGATTGCCTGCTAGGCCAATAAGAAAGAGTGGTTGCCCTCAGTAAGAAGTGCCCGTGGTTACCAGTTCATACTGAGTAGTGGGTACCACCAGCTACAGAGCACTCATCCCCCTCCTTTGGAACTGGGAAATTACGTTTGTGTCGGGACCTCGACTTAAAATCCTGTAATTCTTTGCAGATCATTTGATCTCCTGGTGCTGAAAAAACATCCTGAGCTTCAGTAGTGCCGGGTTCAGGTTTATATTTTCCAATTTGTGTATATGTCATATGCAGAAACGGCATCTCTGTTTTCAGGAAAACACTGATGTCTACATGAGGACTGAGACTTTCCCAGACAAACAACTAAAACGATGCTGTGATTTCAAGGCTCATATTTTAATACAGACGATCTGGCAGATTTGGAAAGTAATCTGCGATCTTCATGAGCGGTGTGAAACATGACGTTTTCTCTGATGTAATCTTTACCGAATTATTCAATGCTTCTCCGGTTAAAATGCTGCAAGTAAAAGTACTGTATTCTTCAGTCTGCCCGTAGTAGATAGAAAAAGGAACATTTTAAAAGTACAGTTAAGTATATCAAGAGTGTTTTTTTTAAATCGAGGCATTACATTATTGGCTATTTTGGACATAAATGTATTTAGCCATTTCATTTCATTTATAGTCCTATAATTACCCTCTGCTGGTTGGAAGTCAGGCAAACGTGCTGTGTATATTAAAGGCCTGCTTTTATTCTGGACAACTAGTATGGGGTCATAATGGCTACTTTGGCTGCACTTATTTACAAGTTAGGATTTTTAACAGCCATTGCTGTATTTTAAGTACTCTTTTAGAATTAATCTATACGAATAGCGTGTATGCAGTGGGATTTGTAAACCAATGAAGTCGCCTCTCACTTTCTGTCTGCACCTCATAAAGAAGGTTGTTTTAAATTGGTGCTCTTCACACTGCAAACTTTTTGTGACCTCATAAAAAATGAGAATAGTATGCATGGCAAGACAATTCGAAGGCTCTATATTTTCTATATAGTAGGCTGAGTGGATGTTTTGACGGGAGAGCATGTTTAGATTACTTGAGGCTACCTGGTTTGGTGTGTGGAAAAATGGATGGATAGAGAGATACATGGATGGATGGGAGATCGCCTGGGGATGGCTGGATGCTCTGGTGATTCTCCAGTGGTGAAAGGATACATAGATGGACGGGTGGGCAGAAGAGTTACAGGAGAGTGTGTTCAGTAGAATGAGTGGATGTATACAAGGTTGAATGGGTGAATACTCCATATGATGGACAAATGAATGGATGATTTTCTAGTAAATGGATACCTAAATGGTTGGGTGGGTAACTGAGTGAATGAGAAGGAGAATGTCTAGAAGGAAGGATGAACAGATGTATCCAGAGGGGGATGGAAACATGTTTGGAATTAATGGGGGGTTGATTGGGTGAATGAGGCATGGGCTGATCGTCCTTATGTTGGACAGACTCCATCACCACGTAAAATTCATCCCAGATTTTATGCCTCACCACTTTGAAATGTCACCAGCCACCACTGCTTAGAGAAACAATATTAATTATGTTGCCTGCAATCATTAATGTTGATGTGAATTCATTTGTTTTCCAATTTGCTTCGTACAAGGGATTAGTAATTGTTCCTTACATTCATATTTGCTAAAAGCCTCAGAATTAAATGGATGTACTCTAATTTTAGTTGCTTTGGTTTGTTTAGAAACATAGCCTTGCTTGTATAAATCAAACCTGCAGTCTATTTCATAATGTATTTCATCTCAATAGCGTTTATTTGTGTAATGGGGCAGGTAGGGTTTCGCTTAACTATGAGGAGTACTCTAGTGTGCGGCATGTTTTAATCGAAATGCACAGTGCATCTTGTTAATGCTTCAGGCTAGTTACAGAGATTAACGCTATTTTATTTCCATCCCACCAATCTTGCTTTCAAATAGATCTGTTTAATAAATCTTGAATATCTAGCACTGCCAAATAACCTGCTGATATTGAACAGCACCAATGCTCATGATTTTAACAGGCAGTGATATCTCTTCCAGACTTATTTATCTCTGGCATTCGTTTCTTACAGTTCAAATATTCACTTATAGCAACATGCAATCATGCTATTCCAACCAAAGCAATCAACAGTCATCGTATATTATATTTTTCATCCAATTGCATGTCGGTGCTGGCATTGAATTAAAGAGTTGGGGACATATTTATAACCAGTGTAACGTCGCAAGGTGATGCAAGAGCGACGCAAACCTAAAGTAATATTTTTGAAGCCACGCAAAGCCACTTGCTTTGGCTTTGAATGGCTTCAAAAATATGGAGTAATGCAACGCAGTGCAAATCACTGTGTTGCATACCTCTGCACAAGGGATGAGTACCATGGTTATTGTGTGGGTGTTCCCATACAACACCCATGAATTTTGACTCATTCCCAGATTAATAAATCCTGGTAAACCTTAGAATGTGCCAAAAAGATACGCCTCACCAGGTGGGGCGCAATGAGGAGAAATATCTTTATTTTTCCTTGTTTTTTCATCTTTCTACACATAAAAAGAGGAAAAAGCTTCTCAGGAAGAAATCTTGCCTACAACACAGGCACCCTTGCACCATAGTGCAAGTGGGTCTGTGCAGGTTCTAGTCTGCCGAACTGGCACCAGTGCAGGGAAAAGGACTCGTATGCTCCATACTGAATAAACAAGGCACATTTCTGCCCTTTCCCTGTGACACAGGGCAACGCAGCAAGGTAACTTGTTGCGCAGCCCTGCGTAACAAAGGTCATAAGTTGGCCCTTAGTTTCCTTTGCATCTTGTTTTAGATGCCTTTAATGATTAACAGTTGCTGTAGCGAGCTTTTGATTTATGATAAATACTTTGGCCCATATTTAGATGAAAGTAACACAGCAGAGCATAACACGTCACCTTGCTGTGCTGAGCTGCGTAACAGGGAAAGGGAAGGAATGCACCATATTTAGAGCAATACAGCGCATTCCTATCTTTTCCGCTGCACTGGCGTGCAATGGGCTTGCAATGGTACAAGAGTGCATGGGCTGCATGCAGGATTTTTTTATACAGGAAGGGGCACCTTCCTGCACAAAAACAATCCCCTGAGGCATAGTACTCTTTCTTTGTGTGCTGCAGAATGCAGCACACAGGACTATGGAAAAAAATGAGGGAAAATAAATAGATTTCCCAGAGTTAACCCCCTCCTGGGAAGGCATATTTTGGGCGCTTTTCCAGGTTTATCTGTTCTTGTAAATCTGGGGATGTATCAACATCCTTGGATGTTGCATGGGAACAACCATGCAACACCTATGGAAATACCAGAGGAATGCAATGCAGCGATTTGCACTGTGTTACATTACTAAAAATCCTGAAGCCACTAAGGACCACCTAAGGTGGCCTTGTGTAGCTTCAACAATCTCTTTTTTGTGATGCATCACTATTGCACCACATTATGTGGTGCAGGAGCGATGCAATGGGACTCATAATTATGCCCCTTTGCCTATTATAAATGCTGCTTATTCCTGAAGTAACCCAGGGCCATATGTATGGTAAAGTCACGCAGTGCAGCGCAGCAACTCACTTTGCTGCACTGCACTTTATAACTGTGATTTAAGTCAATACTGTACAGTCCTGCCTTTTCCCCTGGGCAGGCGCCCTTTTAGCAGCCTAGCGCCAACACAGGCACCCATTTACCATGGGCCAAGTGTGTCTGCATTGTGAGGAGGATTGTTTTGTGCAGGAAGGAGCACCTTCCTTTACAAAAACAATCCCCTTGGGGAATTAGCCTCTTTCTATGTGTGTTGCAGAATGCAGCACACATAGAAAGACAAAGTAACAAAGAGAAATAAAGATATTTCTCCTTGTTACTCCTCATCTGGGGAGGCATAGGTTTTTGAGGTATTCCTAGGTCTACCACGTCTAGTAAATCTGGGAATGCCTCAAAAACCATGGATGTTGCATGGGAACACTCATGCAACACCCATGGAAACTCCCTCCTGGCGCAGAATACTGCAACACAGCGATTGGCACTGCATTGCATTACTCAAGATTTATGAAGCCACTGAGGGCCACGCAAGGTGGCCTTACGTGGCTTCATCAATCTCATTTTGAAGTTGCATCACTCTTGTACTGCTTTTTCAAGAACGACGGAAAGGGGCTTGTAAATATGCCCTCCAGTGCACATCATTTATTGCAATGCATAGCTCTTGTAAGCATGTGAATTTTTTTTTGTTTAACTTTCTTTCTAATAATCTGGGAACCAAAAGAATGTAATTATATTTAGAGATGGCGAGTCCAACAATTATGTTGACATTTTCTTGTGAGAAAGTGCAGAAAATTAAAATGGTGACTGAAGGCAGGGTGCTGCCTATGGCCTGCTTCTACTGATGAACGTAATTTGGAAAGTGACGGAGCCAAACTAATGGGAAAAAAATGTCAACTAATTGAATTCTGACCTCAGCTGTTCAAGTCTAGCTGCTGTTGCTGAAGGTAGACCGCCAGTACTGAGTTGTGCCCGGACATCAGACTCAGGGGCTTGGAGGGATGAGCAGTGGAATCTGGGCAGCTGACAGCATCAAGCAGAGAAGTGATATCATCAGATAGAGCAGGACATATCAGGACTTAGATGGTGGCTCGCATTTCCCAGTGACAGTAGAATAGGATCAGAAAACTGTCTCCTGTGGTTGGTTGTGTGAGATTACAAGGATATAGGACACATGTCGGCTACTGGGTGAGAGCCTGCTGTCGACCTAGATTCAAACGTTGCAGAAGGGGAGCACCACGCTTACACGATAGTAATATCTCTGAAGGGCTGATAAGACTGAAATATGGAGATCAAATATGCTTGCTAACTGCAATAAAGCCATAGAAAGTATCACACGGGCAGTAGTTGTGGGTTTGTGTAATGAAAATTAGAACGAGTGGAAGAAGAGATGGAGAGGAAAAGGAATGTGATTTAGAGTTTTTACTGGGGTTGGAGCAATGTATTGGATGTTGTAGTGTCCTGGGCTCTAGGCCCACATGCTGGACGGAATGGGCACACTGACACCATAGTAGGGTACTGTAACTGGCCCAGGGCACGTGCGTCCGGCCCCTTTTATTGACAGGGTCACCTGACTGGTGACGCCTGTGGTGTTTGGGTGTAGAGTGTGTCTTGCACCCCTGGTGAAACACTAGAATGTATCCAGCCAGATACTACATCCCTCCCAAACTTTAATGAAGAAAAACAAATGAGAGTCCAACCTGTAACAAAACAGATAAATCACACATAGCACCAAATGAGTCTATTCAGGCCGTTAGCCAGGCAGCGCTGGAGCTTCGGACCGCATGGTCAGGATGCCTTCATCTGCCTTGGCGATGTTCTTTAGACCGGCCTGGTCTCGCGGTGTTGAAGTCTATGTATAAAAGTTCAGTGTTCGTGCATCTGGAGCTGTGGTGGAATCCGCTCTGGATTTGGAGATGATCTCTGTGAGTGAGGCCTTCCTTTGGAGGTGGCATGCTCGGTGATCCCCCCTTACTCCTGATTGCTGAGTGACGTCCGACTTGCCTCTCACACCTGGACTCCTTTGCCACTGGAACCTCTTGGAGGGCTTTCCTGCTGGCTGTCATGGGACCGTGTGGACCGTGCGGGGCTTCGCGTGAGCCGTGCAAAGGCGTCGTGAGGAACTGCCAACGGACTCACAGCCAAGTCGCTCATGTGGCCTCCGATGGTGGTGTCTTCGTCTGGGCATCCTCGCCATCTGGACTTGGGTTCTGTGCCTACCTCTGACTATCTTGTGGGGACCAGTCTTCAAATGTGACCTCCATGCTTTCCCGCGCCTGACGTGGAGCTGCGACCGACACATCTCTCCTGCTCGGACTCCTTTCGCACAGGAACTCCGATGAGGCCCTTGTCCCCTGGACTGCCACATGACCGTGTGGG
The DNA here is from genome assembly GCF_964204655.1 of Triturus cristatus. Lineage (NCBI taxonomy): Eukaryota > Metazoa > Chordata > Amphibia > Caudata > Salamandridae > Triturus > Triturus cristatus. The sequence continues at coordinate 904,355,707 of NC_140590.1, read as the reverse complement.
CTGTACGGGTCTTTGCGTAGGCAGCGTGTAGGAACTCCCAACAGGGCCACGGCCAAGTCTTGTGTAGTCCCCAAGGGCGGATCTTCCAATGGCCGGGTGTGCTCGACTTCGGCAGGCTGTAGGTTGACGGGGGTGCACAGAAGTTTCCTGGGTGACTCGTCTCTCTGAGCTTCGGTTAGTTGGGGCATGTGTGGACTCACTCGGGTGGTGCGATGCTCCGTGGTAATGATGCACCTGGATGGTGATAACAGAATGTTGGTTTTCTACAGTGGGCAACCAGGCGGCGATCTTCTGTCGGGGTGATCTTGGGGAGTGAGAAGGACTTGATGGACTTCGTGGCATCGCTCCGTTGACTTAAGGCAGGTGCACTGCGAGGTGTGGTGCTATCGATACCAAGCAGCCGGTGACAGGTGAGAGGACAGTCGAACTGCGAAGTGTGGGTCCAGGACGCAGATCGCACTTGCTAGCAGCTTACGGGAGGTCCTCCCGCGGTGCTGTCTCCAGTGACGTCTCTGCACCCCGGTGGCTGGCTCATGCTGATGAGCACCTTCCTCAGTGCTGGTGCTAGTCCTTTGTCTTGTCGTTCTTCCCGGTTCCACCTTGCGTGCCTGTGGTGGTTTACTGCCCTGTAGTGTCTTGCCGCTGTTCTTTTCTTCGTCACGGAGTGGCGTCATGCCACGCTCTTCTTCTTCCGACCAGGTCTTCACTTGGATGTAGCGCCCTGCCACCTGTCTCATGTTAGCGCCACACGGACATCTCACTGGTCACATCGTTCTTGTGACGGTCTCTCCTTTCCTTTTGCAGACCTGTTGCAGGCCTGTCCTGTCAGTAGGACTTGCATGTGTCTCTTGGGGACTTCCATGGGCACCATCCCCTCCTCTGGGGTTTCACGGTGTCCCTCTTCTCTTCGCTCGAGGGCGTCGTGCTTGAGCCTTGATGCTGCACTGTCGTGGCATCTGCTTCTTCCTTCTGGTGCGCTTGACCGGACTGCTCACTTTGTGTGACGGGCTCCTTTGTTGCTGTGCGCTGTTACGTCTGGTCACGTGTTGCCATGCTGTTGGAGCGCCTGTTGCTGTGGCGGCCTGCCACATGGAGTGTGCAACTCCTCTCATGCCTGTCATGGGTCACTACCGATTCCGTCCTGGGAGGACACTGTGTTTCCTTTGGCCCACGTCGGGGCTTTGCTGGCATAGTGGAGATGTAGAATATGCTCTCCTTGCTGTGTTCAGCATTACTTATCTGTGGAGAGGTGTCTCTCTCTTTCACTCCTGGTCGTCTGTCCGGGCCATCAGGTTCTCTGGTGTAGCCTTCTGTGCATGTCTGACCTTTGGCGCTCAGTCTCTGTTTTGCAACGTTGCCCCCGCAGACAGCGGTGGGGTACTGTCTCTCTGTGGGTACCCTCTGCTGGCGCCTTGCGTGCCTGTTCCTCTCTCTTCCGGTGGTCGCTCACCACTAGTGAGTATGCGGCATTATCTTCTCCAGGTGCGGAGGCCTCAGATAGCCGCTGGGACGTAGCACCCAGTGGTCCTTATGCTTTTAGTGCGCTTGCTGGCTGGGTTTGCCGCCTGTAGCTCTGCTGCTTTTGGGCTTCTTGGGGTTCTCTCTCTCTCTCTGCAGGGTTTGATTCTGGTTGAGCTGTCGGGCCTGCACAGGCAGTCTGTCATGTGGGTGCTGCAAAGAAATTTCAGTGCTGCAGTGGGTAGTGCCTGTTGCTACTGGCTCTTTGTCAGGGCCACATTCCTTTTCATTGTTACTGTGTGTGGTACTGGGAACGGCCACTAGATGTCACTGCAGTATTAGTCAGGGGCCACAACAGCTTTCCTGACGCTGCGGGCTCAGAAATTGTCCTGTAACCTCAAAGTAGGGAGGTACTGGGGGCATCCAACTCGTTCAGCCTCAGGACATTCATGGCATGTATGGCTCAGTGTCGAGTGGAGTGTCATGCTTAACCAGTGGCTGGTTGCATGGACGGCGGTGCACTACTGACCAGACCGTCATATCTCTTTTTGGGATCCCTTCACGATCAAAAGCGAGGTGAGGTGAAACACATATGAAGGGGCCATCAGTGTGCTTTACTGTTTGGGAGCTTGTCTCCGCTCAACACATGGGTATCTCTCTCGGGCTGCAAGGGGGCATATTTTCTTCTATTGGCTGCGTCTGGGCCGAGTCATTAAGACAAGTGCGTAGCGTCTGCTAGGTGGCACTGTAGCTACTTTAGGAGGCCAACTGCAGTGTTCATAGTTGCAGGCACACACTCCTTATAGATGCAGACGCAAGGGGGGGCTCAGTGCTAGTTAATGGTGGCTCTTCTCACACAGCCCCTGTCGGGCCGCCGCATCGCATCACTAGTGTTGCTGGGTGCGGTGTATGCGGGCAACTGCAAGGTTGTGCTAAAATCCTTCGGGAGGCCACGGCAGCTTTTGTGGTACTGCAGGCCTCGCGGTGCACTAAATATACTGGTTTCATTCTGTGGGTGCCTCCACTTGTGGCACCACTTCGCCTCGACCGATGGCAGCCGGCAGAGGAGCTTTTGGGAACCTTATAATTTACGGTGGCTTGCTTTACGGTGTGCGGTTTAGTGATCCACCGCTAGGTGGCCTGTTACAGCTTCTCCTGCCCTGCAGGCCTCTTCCATGTGCAGCTTCAGCTTTCGGTCAGCTGTGCCTCGCCCTCCCCTCCCCTCCTGAGGGGATGACCACCTCTGCTTCTATTCTGCTGCTGGAGAGTCCGACTATTGGGAGCAGGGCCGATCGCAGAAACTCCGGCCCCGGTACGTCTTTGGCTTATGGCATTGCTAGAAGTAGGGAGTAGACCAGTCGCTGTGCTGCGGCCGCACCAGAAGGCATCAGGGAAGGGCCCCTCTCTCGCTGCGGCTTCGTCAGCTACCACTCTCTATTTTCACAAGGGGGCACGACATGTAGCACAGGGCTAGGGGTGCTGGTTCCGGGCCTCCTGCAAGCGGGGCGCCGGGTCTTGTGGTTTTCGTCAAACAGGTGAGTCTGCTTTCTCACTGTTGCAGGACGGTCGGCTCACTGCTGGGGGGCAGTCTTAATGTGCAAAGTGGCAGTGTAAGCCGCGCTTCACTTACTTGCGGCTGTTATTCTGTCACTGGTGTACATGATTGTGCACTTCTTGCTGTCTCGACACTGCTGCCAAACTGTCTCTCCCACTTCTCTGTGCTTCTGGAGAGGAGATAGGCTGTGTGCTGTTGCGCCACAGGTGGGCTACTACCTGGGACATTAGTACACGGACACCATCATCCCCGCTCATCGGCTGGCAGCGTGCCGGTAAGTGGTGTGGGGTGCCTTAGGCACAGGCTACATATCCCCCCCACGCAGAACTTTAAAACCGCTGCCTGCATATACGTGCGGGGTCAGACCCCCTCGTCGCCATTGTAGTGTCCTGGGCGCTAGGCCCACATGCTGGATGGGATGAGCACACTGACACCATACTAGGGTATTGTAACTGGCCCAGGGCACGTGCGCCCGGCCCCTTTTATTGACAGGGTCACCTGACTGGTGACACCTGTGGTGGGTGGGTGTAGAGTGTGTCTTGCACCCCTGGTGAAACACTAGAATGTATCCAGCCAGATACTACAGATGTCACCCCACCACTGACCTCCGAGGAAACCTGAACTTCGCTTCAAATAAAGGATATTGCACTACAAGATACTTTGGGGGCGGGGGGTGGATTCCTACAACCAGTTTCATGAATGTAACCGCAATGAAAAGAAAGATCAATATTTACATGATAAACCCCGTGAAGGGGGCCTCGAGGCCCAAGACGGGACTCCGTGCGCAGGCAATTGACCCATTAGCTGCTCTGCTAAGGTGTGGCATTGAGGTCTGAGGTTTTGCCCTACAACAAGAAAAGACCAATCAGATAAGTATGAATTCTTTGTAGCAAGGAGCCTTCCTGTTTTCATTTGAGAAGCATCAGGGAGCATGAACATAATGAGTATAGTACTCTTGCAAATGGAGGGAAGGTATGGAGAGAAATAAAAAAGGCCGAACAGCTACTGCTCACAACCAAAGGCAACAACCAGAAAACAAACAATTTCATAGTCCTGACCAACGAAAAAGAGCACCCATGTTAAGTAGAGAATTGCAATCAAGTGGTAAATCACCAAGGGGCATATTATCAAGAAACGGCGTTAAACTTATCGCCGCTTTAGCGGCAGAAAACTGCCGCTAAAGCGGCGATAATGGGCTTGATAATATGCTGCAGAGAATTCCCATAGAAGCCCATGTTCTGGTGTCAACATGGGCTTCTATGGGAATTCTCTGCGGCATATTATCAAGCCCATTATCGCCGCTTTAGTGGCAGTTTTCTGCCGCTAAAGCGGCGATTATTTTAACGCCCTGCTTGATAATATGCCCCCAAAAGAGGTGTCAGCGGCTGAGACTAAGGGGCATATTAACAAGGGCTTTAGCTCCGCTTTTTTGGCTTGAAAAGCCAAAGAAGCACAGATAAAAATATCGCCCTATCAACAACAGGGTGCTAACATGCAAAATCGCATGTTAGCACCCTTTTTAACTACGCTTCCCTTTGCATCTCTAATGAGATGCAAAGTGGGCGTTCCAGAGCAAAATAATAGGAGAAATGTCGCCAAGCAACATTTCTCCTATTATCAAGCTTCACGCTAACCCTGTTAGAGACAAAAAAGCAGCGCTAACCACGGTTAACGCTGCTTTTTTACGTCTGCTAATTTTCCGACTTAGCCATGTAATCCAATGGGAGGTGGATTACATGGCTAAATCCACCATGGGCTATCAACAAGAATATCCCTACCCTTGTAGTTTTATCATTGCATTACCAGCGATAACGTCCCAAAATGGCGCTATCACTAGATTTTTATCGCCTAGGCGGTTAGCATTGTTAATAACGCGATAACCAGGCGATATTATCCAGCGATAGCGGGCGTTAAAAAAATTAACGCTAAGCGCCCTTAGCGTTAATTTTCCCTTTTCCTTGTTAATATGCCCCAATATTCCTTTTGAAGTTGGCAAATGAATGGGAAGTGAGTTAAGGCATTTTTGACTTGACTTAATGTATGAAAACTAATTCCATGTGAGACTGGAAGAGCACCTAATTTGTCATTCACACTATTCTACCCTTCAAAGAGTCCAAAGGCAGTAGCAGTTAGAAAAATAGAAATGTACTACGTTTAAAGAGAAGAGGAATGGGAAATAAAAGAAAAATGAGAATGTAACGAATTATTTGGACAAAAAAACAGAAGGATAAGCACACACCCTCTAAAAAATATTGACAGATTTTCAGAAAAAATTGTCTCCAGAAGAAAACAAAGGAGCGTGTATCTTATATTAACAACAAGCAACACGACATTGCTCTAAGAATGCAGAACATGCCTGCCTGTATTTCAAGGGTAAAGCGGATAATATAGAGAGTAACTCCATATTTCACCATAATAAAATTACAATTGCCATAAAAAACGTTATACATAAAATTGAGGTAGAGGAAAATCTTTCTTGAAGATCACATTTTTAATTTGTCGGAGTACCAGACAATGTGCACGACTCCACAAGCATGATCTCATTCATAAATATTTGGATTCAGACTTCCATACTAAATGAGGGCAACTAACATCCAGGTTACACAGTTGGAAGAACTCCTACAGTTCATTTCGACAAGCAAAAACTAGCCCCCCCCCCCAGCACTTCGGTTTGTTAAACCTTTGAACCAAAGAAGACATCCTAAGCAGAGCACATGTGGGAAAGTTACTTAAGTTCATTGCAGGATTTACTTGTAGTGTATTTCCCGATCTATTGTCAATATAAGTATTGACAGATGTGGTCATTAATGGGAGATTTAAACAATCTGTGAGTGTAAGAAATGGGGTTATTAGATGAGAGGGGAAAGAGTCCCAGTCAAGTAATAAATACAATTCTTGTCTGAGTTAACCTCAAAAGTCACCAATTAAACCAGTGCTTAATTCTCTGGTAGCTTGGCACAAAAGCGGTAAGGCTCGACTTAGAGACAATGTGTAAAGTATTTAGGCAGCACTCAAACAGTAATAAAGTGAAAACACAACAGAAGAAAATCCCAAACCAATATTGAAACATAGGATACATTTTAATAAATGAAAGACACAAAAACAACAAAAATCAATTAGTAGAATGAGAGTAATTAATTTTTAATGTTTTAGGAAAGAATGGGGACAAGAAGCACAAGCGCCAATCACAGATATCTGGTCACGCTGGACAGAAGGTTAAGTTAACTGCGATGCATTACGAGTCAGATACAGGGACCAGGTTTAACTCAATGGAAAGCGGATGCGAGGAGCAGTTAGACACACCTTTGCTGATGTTTGTTGCAATTTAAGTTACTACTATTTGTAATTATTTTAGCGCTTTCATGTTTTAACTTCTGTTTTATTGCTAGTGCTATTGTTTAAATACAGTGTGTGGGGTGTGTGTGGGTTTTTACCTCTGCACTTTTCAGTGCGCATTTTTTTGCCTCACCTTTACATACCGGGGCGTCCCGCATTTCACCTCATCTGGGGGTTTTTCTTCCTCTCTCCGTCGATCCCTCGGGGTCTCTCCGGTCCCCCACAGGTTTTTCCAACTGCGCAGAGAGAGTCCCCTGCATCAGAACTTTCCCCTGGCTGGCTGCCATTTTGGAGGTTTGCGGTCCAGCCTTACTTGCGCTTCCGGGTTGGGGCTTTAAATGCAGACACAGCCCCGGGTGCACAGTGGACACGCGCATGTGGGCATGCCGCTGGGGCACCGAATGTGCGCCAAAGGCAAGCCCGTCTGTGCCCCTCCATGCCTGGATGACACCAGGGGCCAGGTAGGCTACCCGTTTTTCCCCAGGAAGCGAGGACGCCCAAGCAAGAAATTACTCCAGGACTAGTCTCCTTTAATTATGTCCCAAAGTCTATCACAGGGAGTGTGCAGCTAAGTTTGACTTCGCTATCGGGGAACTGGTGCACTGCCAACATTGCAATTTCAGACCCACCAATGGTCTGGCCCCTGCCCTTGGCTCCCCGTATTGGGCCCCAGGAACAGGCGGATGGGAAAACAACAGGGACCAGTACCATGGCTGGTCTCAAGTCCAGTCCTTCAGGAGGGAGTTAATAAATGCTCCCTCCATGCCCAAACCGAAATGCTTTTCCCGTTCAAACACTCAATTTGGACTACCTATTTGTCAAAGAGACATGGGCCAGGGACAACTCGGGTCCCGACCTGGTGGATGCTGTCCCCCCTGGATATACTATTCTTAGATGTAACCACCTTGACCACAGAGGTGGCGGTCTGGCCTTGGTGGCCCAGGACTCTCTTAGTTGCACCCTCACCATGGTGAACGGGCTCCTTGGCTAGCCATTGGAAGCAGCTTCCTTAAGGAATAGGCTGTCCAATAACTATAATTTCTCTGGCTTGCTAGAGTATCACCCTCCAGGTCCCAGGACCAGGTTTACTGAATCATGGTGCAAAACACTGGAAACATTAGTCACCACTACTCACCTCACCATTTTAGGAGATTTTAATTATCAGCTCGAAAATAAACAGGAAATGACTCAGTACACCTCCTAGAACTCATGACATCCTTGGGATTTGAGCAACTTCTCCAATCCCACACCCACACCACCAGCCATACCTTGGATGGCATTTTCACTAACCACGATAATCAAATGATCCTGAACGTTCAGCCCCTTAGCTGGGTGGACCATTGGCTGATTGAATTCAAAGTCTGTCCTACACTTCCCCTTACTGCGAAGGAAAGTACCATCCCAGATGCATTCACTGTAGGGGACTGAACAAGCTTTCAGTCTCCAAATGGGAGGCTGCCTTGGCCTCAGCATGTGCTGGGAGACACAGTCTGTTCCCTCTCATGGCAGGGGGCAGCAGCAACTGGATTAATGAGGCCCTTGACACTGCTGCCCTTTTAAAAACTACGTCCTCAGAAGGGCTAAGCCAGCCGCCCCATGGTTCTCGGAAGAACTTAGATCCATCAGAAGGGAGTGGAATGTAGACCGCATCAACCCCTGTGCTAGGGAAAAAAACCAAGCAGAAATCTCTGCTGAAGAAGTATAAACTCGCCATCTTCCAAGCCAAATCTCACTTCCTCACCAAAAAGATTCTTGCAGCAGACAATTCCTATAGCATGCTATTCAAAGTCATTAAGGAGATCTCTGAGCCACCAGGGACACAGTTGCTGTCCCCCTCTCAAGACTTCTGTGATAGACTAGCCGCTTTTTTACATGACAAGGTCCTTAAAACTTTTCAGGAGTTTGGTCAAACGGAAATCAAAGAACCTGATGTTGAGGAGGTCATTCAGGACCGTGGAAAGTATGTTCCCTTCCCTCTTGATGCCGTCCCACAAATCACTGTCCAGAAAACCCAGAATCTCCTTATGGGCCTTAAATCTGGCTCACGTTCGGACCGCTCTACGTCTCTCACACTCAAGCTGGTTCCTGACCAGGTTGAAGACTTCCTATGCAGTGTGTTTAACAACATTCTCCTATCCGGTAGCGAGGGAGGCTATTGTTACTAAGCCTGGACTTAGTTCACGGAGTTTTGCTACACGGAACTTCGCGAAGTTACAAAAAAACTCTGCGAAGTCCCGCGAGTGGCAGAGTGAAGTTTGTGCGGGTATTCTTGCAGCTCGGGTAGAAATTCTACCCGAGCGGCACCTCGTGCTCGCGAACGTGGAAAAACTCTGCTGCACATTGCATAGTTTTCTACACTCCGCGAGCTCCGTGGAGTACGGAGTCCTGAAAACTCCGCGAACTGAGCAAAGTTTACCGCCCAGGCCTAATTGTTACACCACTCCTCAAAAAACCCAATGCTGACCCCTCAGAACTGAAGAACCTTAACCCCATCTCCCTTAATCAACACTGAGCTGATGAACTGCGTTGAATCCCACAAGCTCCTAGACCAGTCTCAAAATGGCTTCCGCGCCAATCACAGCACCGAGTCTGCCCTCATTGCTGCCATGGATCATATCCCCATGCAGGTAGATCAGGGTGGTGCTGATTATGCTTGATCTGTCGGCAGCATTTAATACCGTTATTCCAATACATATGGTTCGATGCTTGCAGGAAGTAGGAGTTTCGGGAAAGGCCCTGCAGCTTCTCCACTCCTTTATGACAGGGAGAACGAACATCGTCAGCTGCGGAGGTTTCAGAGCTAAGGCTTTTAGCCTACCTTGCGGGGTTCCCCATGGCTCATCGCTAAGCCTCCTCTTTAACATTTACTTGACCCCTCTGGCTGAGTTGGTGAGATCTTCTGAGGTTCCAAGTGATTTCTTATGTACACGATCTGCAAAAAATTGTTTCCATCTCTAAGGATTTGCACTTGGTCACAGAAAAATGTAGCTACTGCATGGCAAGCAATATTTTCTAGATGAAGAACAATTCCCTTAACATTGATGCCGATAAAACCGAGATTCTGGTCTTTGGTCCGCAGAATTCTATGTGGTCGAACGCCTGGTGGCCGACAGACTGTGGCCCTCTCCCCTTCCCGGTTAGGACAGCTAAACACTTGGGGGTCACTTTTGACAAGGATCTGACTTTTGATGCTCAGGTCAGTCTCACTGTTGGCACCTGTTTCTACATCCTGAAAACTCTTAGAAAGGTGCTTTCTTGTAATTCATCTGAACTGCATCGACCAACCATCATTGCACTAGTCCCTTCCCGGCTTGATTACTGCAATGCTTTGTACCTCAACATCAATGTGGCCTCCCTGAACAAGCTCAGGTCATTCAAAACGCTGCAGCCAGGCTGATCCTTAATATTCCTAAGCATCAATCAGACAGGGAGGGGATTCGCGCTCTGCATTGGCTCCCCATTAAGAAGCGCATCTCCTTCAAAGTCCTATAGGACCTTGCACAGCAAAGGCTCACCGTACCTGAAAACTATGTCCCATTGGTGCACCCCCGGGGGGACCCTTAGATCCTCCTTTCAGAGAAAACTGATCTCTCCTAAATTTCGCAGGGTCAGATGGGGCAGACGTTTCTCCTCTGTGGTGGCCACTTAACTCTTAAACATTGTTCTTTAGCTTACTTCGCTACCCCAGTTGAGACCCAGCCACATGAAAATTAGTCTTGACCCTGTTCCTCATGGGAACAGTCCAGCACAAACTGCCAAGCCAGGTCTGGGCAGGGAAAAAGTGAGCTAAAGAACGATGATGAATTCAACCCACATCTGTGACTTGGGTGAGTGTCTGAAAAGTTTCAGCGCTCCGTCCATCATCTCCCTGTGTTTGCTTTGTTTGCCCTAAGTTGGCAGGGCATGCCCTGATGTGGGTCCCTTGCTCACTTTGCCACTGGATTCAAGCTAGCTTGGCAGATGAGGGGTGTCGCCTTGAAACTGATCTCAGAATGCTTGTTTCCGGTCCAGGGAAGACCTGGCTTGGCAGTTTGGGCTGGACTGTTCCCATGAGGAACAGGGTCACAACTGATTTGCATATAGCTGAGTCTGAACTTGGGTGGCATTGTGAGCTAAAGAACGATAATAGATTTAACCCAGATCTGTGACTGGAGGTGAATGTCTGAAAAGTTTCTGTGCTCCGTCCATCATCTCCTTGTGTTTGTAAAGAAAGTAAATGCTAACTTTCCAAAATTTGTTACAAATTACTGGGGCAACCAAAGGGCTAAAACCTTTTTTAGGTTGCACTATGTAAATCACACCACGCCCTATCGTCCTGAAGAATACCCGCATGCAAGGACCAAATTTACCTCAAGAAACAGGTGGGCCAAAACCTTGACAATATTAACCATCCCAGTCTGGGTTGACTATTTATACCCTTGTGGTTTCTGGGGTTGATCAAATCATCACCCATTTTTTAACAAGAGGCAAAAATGGGATTGTATAAATCCCTCACACAGGCTTCTCAGCCGTGGCTAGGTTGAGTTTCTCATCGCCAAGGTTATTGAGCTATGATTACTTTGTGAATCGTTATTAATTCCTTCTTACTTTCCTTTCTGATCACTGTGCATACTGTGCATATGAGCACTTCTATAAACATTTTTGTTTTCACTCTATTTGGAGCAATACCTATATAATAAACTCGAGGAGTTTTGCACATATATTATGCAAGATTTTTTGATACATAAAATTTGGTTTAACTGTCAGTAGTAAGTGTGATTTATGTGTTAATCTTCCTTCTCACTTGCCTCTATTGCAAATTAAATATTGCATTTCTCTTGGATTATGTGCCAGTAGGATCACATTGTTTTTATGTATCAACTTTCTCACAGTGGCATTTGCTAAACTGAAATTTAAAATCCAATTTCACCATAAGTTTTTATTTTTAATGAGTTCAGTGACGCTAAATTCCAAAAGTCTATCTCTTCACAATTGGGAGTAACACTTAAAAGATGTAATATGGTAACCACAACGTTATCCTATTGGAGAGATAGACCTTGCAGCAGTGATAAAATAAATTGGGAGTTTTTCACTACCAAGACATATAAAGTTTAAAAGCCCATGTCCTTCCTTTTAAATACCCTGCACTCTCCCCTGAGCGTAGTACAGGAACTACCTTAGGGGTGACTTATTTGTATAAAAAGAGAACACTTAGCCTGAAAAGAGGGTTTACTTGCCAGGTCAACATGGAAGTGTGAAACTGCACACACAGGCTCTGCAGTCACAAGACTGAGACATGGGTATGTGGGTGGCACAATCAGTGCTGCAGGCTCATTAGTAGCATTTAATTTAAAAGGACAGAAAAATGGAGGGAGGCAGGCAAAACTTTGGGGGAAGACCACCCTAAGGCTGTCAGGTATAACATGTGTGTCCCCAGCTGAAAGTGGAGAGAGGTACTCAACCACTTGGGAGCTCTCTTCACTAATTGGAGGAATCTGGAGAGAGCATCAGAATTGGCGTTATCAGTCCCCTGTACAGTTTGGGATTTTCACTCCTTATCTGCATGAGCTACCTGAGGTGCCTGTGGTTTGTCTGAACCAGGAAGTGAGTCCCAAACAGGTAGGGTTCAACATCTTTGGTTGCCTAGACCATAGCAAAGGTTCTGTTTTCAAGGGCACTCCACCTCTTTTCCCGTGAATGTAACCTTCTACTAATGAAGATTACCAGTTGATCTTGGCCCTACTCATTCAACTGTGCTAAGACTGCCCCTGTGCAATGCTCTGAAGCGTCCATCTGCATGATGAACATCTTAGAGAAGTCAGGGGCCCTGTGTACAGGTGCTGTGCACATATCTTCCTTGAGAGAGTCAAATGCTTTTTGACAAGCCTCAATCCAGGTCACCAATCTGGGCTGCTTCTTAGAAGTCAGCTCGCTTAAGGGACCAACAATGGCGGCACAACCCTTAGCAAATCTAGGGTAATAGCCAGTAAGGCCTAGGAGGGCTGTCACCTCTGTTTGAGTTTTATATGGTTCGCAGGCCATGATGGTTTTAATCTTGGCCTGGAGGGGCTGCAACTTGCCTCCACATATCAGGTATCCCAAATACACCACCAAACCCTGCCCAGTTTACTTAATGGCCTTGATTGTCAGGTCTACCTGTTACAGGGCCTGAAGAACCTCAGGAGGTAATGCAGGTGTTCCTCCAGCTGGAACTATAGACAGCAATGTTGTCTAAGTAGGCAGCACAAAAATCCTCCTTACTAGCCAGGACCCTGTTAACAAACTTTTGGAAGGAAGCAGGGACATTCCTCAATCCAAAGGGCATTACCCTGAATTGATAATGACCCTCTGGGGCTCAGAATGCCGGCCTATCTTTGGCCCCCTTAGTCAAGGTGATCGGTCAGTACCCTGATGTCAAATCAAAAGTACTAAGGTATTTGGCAGCACACCCTATCAATAAGCTCTTCAGCTCTGGGGATGGGGTGTGCATCAGTTCTGGTGACTGAGTTGGTTCCCCTGTACTCCAAGTTGGCCCAAAGTTCTTGTGTGGCACCAAGCTGGGTAGCCTTTGGTACCCATAACACAGGGATGAACTAAGGACTATTAAAGAGCTCAATTGCCCCTAATGCCATCATCTTGGAAACTTCCTCCTTGATACTGCCTCTCGACCTGTCAGAAAACCTGTACGTTGTGTTCTTTACAAGGGGACTGTCCCCAGTTTTGATATCATGGATGAACAGATGTGTGAGTCCAGGAGCGAGGGAGAAAAATGGGGCAAACTATTCCAGTAAGTGGTAACAGTCACCTTGTTGTTCTGGAGTCAGTGTGATAGAGAGGTTGATACCCTCTACTCACCCATCCTGTTCCTGTGTAGAGAGCAAGCCAGGGAGAGGTTCACACTCCCCTTCCACTCCCTCATCTGTCATTAGGAGCATGCTCACTTTAGACCTCTCTAAGTGAGACTTCAGTCGTTTCACATGGAGCAGCCTTGGAGGGCTATTGGGGGTCTGGAGGTCCACTAGGTAGGTGGCCTCCCCTTCGGCTCCATTTTCTCAGATGGGCCAGTCCAGCAGACCTGGAGACCTCTGGGCTCTACTGGTTTCATGACCCATACCTACTGGACCTGAGAGTGGAAGTACGGGATGGGAAATTAACAACTGACCTATTCAGAAAGCCGACGGCAGGCAACAGCACGCTACATGCGTCTAGTAGCCACCCTCAAAAATTTAAAAACAGCATACCCTACGGGGAGTTTCTTAAGTTGAAACAAAACTGTTCAAGGCAGTGTGATTTCGACCAAGCAGTAAAAGAGAGTTTTGATCATTTTGTACTAAGAGGGTACGGTAAAGGCCTCTTAGAAAACACTTTGAGGAGAGTAGAACTTTTACCTAGAGAAGAGCTGTTGAAACAAAAGACTAAACAACAGGGTGTGGATGAAGGAAAATTCAGATTAGTCACCACTTTCTCAGAGGATGCTGACATTCTGAGAAAGATTATGAGAAAAACACTATCATTGGTGCTGATATTCCAACAGCTCCAATGATTACCTTCAAGAAAGCACGATCTTTGAAGGATAATTTAGTACATAGCCACTTAGAGACGATTTCACCCAGACAAGGAACTCTGAATGTAATGAGAGGTTTTTACCCATGTGGGAGATGCAAAGCTTGCACCTTTAGTAAAATTGTGCTGACCTATGAGATAAAAGGGCTCAAGTGTGGTAAAAGAATAAATAAATTCATGACATGCCAAACAACACATGCTGTATATTGCCTTAAGTGCCCATGTGGGCTTAGGTACATATGTCAGAATCTTGGAACATATGCGTGCGATAGCAAAAAAATATTTTAATTATCCAGTGGCACGGAATTTTGCAATCAAACATAAAAGTGACAGAGACCTTTTACAATTCTTCAGCATTGACTGTGTCACGATTCGAGCAGAGGGGGAGATGGAGTATTAAAGTTAAGAAGATTGGAATCGCGCTACATTATTGACCTTCAGACCAAAACCCCGAATGGGCTAAACAGCGGGGAGGAGCTGACTGTGCATCTAGGGAACTAGACAGCACAGAAACAGAAGCTCCTGAGGCCAATAGATTAGGTATAAATGTCAGTTCCTGCAATGGTAGGATTTTTTAGGATAATAAGAACATTTTTATCCAACATTTTTATCCAGCTTTCTTTCTCTGAAATCTGTCCTTTGAAATAGATGTCGATATATGGCGTCATGGAAGCTAGAGGGAACTTTGGCAACCTGAGATAGGTTGCCTATAGCAGATCCACGGCAAGATTTTAGCAAATAATGGCGTTCATAATAATGATTAATTGCGCCTCTTCATGATGTATGTATGTATATAATAATAAGCATCAAGCGTCAAATATACATGAGTTAGCAGCACTAGCAATGGAAGTTTTATACATGGAGGAATGAGCCTTGAAATAAGATAAGGTCATCCGTTGCCGATTCACGGCGAAAATGTATAATATGGCAGCAATGTAAACTTAATACTATGATTGGTTTTTACAATGAATTGCCTGTATCCATATGAATTGAATAATTATAATGATCGCCGTCCGCATTGAATGCTGTGCGAATAACTACTATGTACTACATTGTAAGATGGCACCTACGAAAAGTGTTTTGTGATCCCTCGTTTGTTTCCATGTCAAAAAAGTGTGACGTTAAAAAGATGGTGTCTCCAAGCGCCAGTTGTGAAACACTGACGAAGGAGTTCATCCGAAACGCGTTTGGTACGAAAATAAAATTACCGCTGTAATTCACAGAACCCCGTGAGTGCTGGTATCCTTACAGTAGCGGAAAGGGTTTTGGAGCGTTTATATTTTTGCGGGTCACCACCGCAACGAGGCACCCGCCCGTAGAGTACTTTGCCTGATCGGTGCATCAGGAGCGAGA
The DNA here is from genome assembly GCF_964204655.1 of Triturus cristatus. Taxonomy (NCBI): domain Eukaryota; kingdom Metazoa; phylum Chordata; class Amphibia; order Caudata; family Salamandridae; genus Triturus; species Triturus cristatus. Next base: position 904,340,463 of record NC_140590.1, on the reverse strand, counting down.
TATATATATAGAGATAGATCAAGCTCGCGGATGCGAGCGAAACGCGTCATGGTGGACACTATGTCCGACGATTGAAATGGACTTACACTTGCCTTTGCCTAAATAAATGAATTCTTGCACCGATTCTGGATTCCTGCCTATACTTATCAGCGTGAGCATATCATAGAGGTCCTTGCCAGCGTTCTTCCCGCCTGTTGGCTGACAGTCAGGCGGTGCTGGATTGGTTTTGTGATATATATATATATATATATTCACTGAAAAAACCATAGGTTTCAGACATGTTATAGTTAGCGGAAATTTTACTGATAAAAAACCAATGAAATTCCCCCGTTATAGTTAGTGCAGGCAACTATAACTCACGCGACCGCAATCCTCTGCTGATGCTAATACTGTATTTAGACACTTATTTGCCCATGTCTTCTTCCATAAATTTTTAGCTATACATATATTAGAAATATTTTTTTTTCATAAAGACACATATGTCATCAGCAGAAGATTGCGGTCGCGTGAGTTATAGTTGCCTGCACTAACTATAACGGGGGAATTTCATTGGTTTTTTATCAGTAAAATTTCCGCTAACTATAACATGTCTGAAACCTATGGTTTTTTCAGTGAATTTGCAAGGTTTTTTAAATGCTAATTCCTAACTATAACGTGTGTGAAACCTATGGTTTTTTCAGTGAATTTGTACGGTTTTTTAAATGCTAAGTTACTTTACGCCATTCATGGCGTGCACGCCCACTTAACGCAGTTCGTTCCGTGCGCGCACCGTGCGCGCACGGTGAGCACGCGGTGCGCTTCGCGCACCGCGCGCCCACTTTACGGAGTTAGTGCCGTACACGCAAGGTGGGCACGCAGTGCGCTACGCGCACCGCGTGCCCATGTTACGCACCGTGCGCACATGGAGGACATATTATGCGCTTCCTTGTGATAGGTAATCTGTTAAATTTAATTTGTAAGTGATGACAATAATATGCACAGAGAGTGTTTTTTTTTTTTTTATTAAAATTTTTAGCGTAAGCGCACGAAATTTTCAAAAAATAAAAATTTACCGTTTTTGGCCTTTGAGGACTCAACTAACATGGCTATGTGCATGGGCGCTGTCTAACCAGCCCCTTTATATGTTTTTTGCCTTTGTTTACAGCCCCCCCCTCAGAGTGCGAGAGAGAAAATGGCGGCCGCCGCTTCCTGGTTTCGACCGATTCAAATGTTTACTTAGATGTAACAGCCAATCAGAATCGCGCTCGCGCACGCCACCGTACGCGTACGGTAAGCTTACGGTAAGCGTACCGTAAGCTGGCTCAGATATATATATTGATTTAAAGGCTATTTTCTCAGAATCTACTGAACAGATTTACACCAAACCTACAAAAGGCACTTCCTTGACCTGAGGACTACCTCTCTGCCAAATTTCTAGTAATTCTGTTCAGCCTTTCGGGCTGTAGCCCTGTCTAAAGGTCCTACGGAAAAATGCATGGGAAAAACGCGTTTTGGGACCCCCCTTTTATCTCAGCCCCCGCTTGACGAATCCCTTCGAGACTTTCAGGGTAGGAGCGGAGCGTAGCGCCCCACCTATTTTGAGAAATTCGCGAGGATTCGTCGACCGGCGCCAAAGTTATTCAAAATAGAATGTTGCGGATTTCCTATGGAAACAGGGTCCTAACTATAACTACCTACTGGCGGTCGCCAGTAGGTAATATATACATATATTACCTACTGGCGGTCGCAGGCAACTATAACTCACGCGACCGCAATCTTCTGCTGATGACATATGTGTCTTTATGAAAAAAAAATATTTGTAATATATGTATAGCTAAAAATGTATGGAAGAAGACATGGGCAAATAAGTGTCTAAATACAGTATTAGCATCAGCAGAGGATTGCGGTCGCGTGAGTTATAGTTGCCTGCACTAACTATAACGGGGGAATTTCATTGGTTTTTTATCAGTAAAATTTCCGCTAACTATAACATGTGTGAAACCTATGGTTTTTTCAGTGAATGTATATATATATATATATATATATATATATATATATATATATATATATATTTTCAACCACTTCCAACTTCTGCTATAGAAATCAGACTCCGACACATGGGTAAGCTTCACCATCCAGCTGTCAGTTTATTTGATTCGCTTGACGCGTTTCGGCACACCTGCCTTGTTCACAATGGGAAGTCTTTTAAAAACACAATTTTTAAACAGATAGTCGAGGTCACATGATAGTTTGTTAGATAGATATGGTAAACAGACTATGTAAATGCAAACACCATCAATTGAATTACTGGGACCAACTCATTAATCCAGTAGTTAAACATCACTACCAGACCCACACATGTAGTATTGTAAAAATCCATATTACATATGCTAAAACTTGATACAAAATGTATACCATCATTTTTGAAAATAAATTATTTTTTTGAAAATAAGTTTTCACCATTGAATTGAAATTCAATTTCCACAGCATTCGCTATTTCATGATAAAATCTCAAGATAGCTAAAAAGTTCAAATATCACTCATGGTATACTATACATCATCACATCCAATCAACATTGATGTTGGTCTCAGTGTCCATTTGAAAAAGAGTATTGGGCTAGTGCCCCAATGTTGAGTCATATCCAGTCCATGGTTCTGCCAATAAATCAAAAAGGTTTCAATTTAGTAAAAATTATTAAAGTGCATGTGCATTACAGTACGTCTGATATTATGTGCAAAATTGCTATAAATTTTACAGTACCTCTGATTTTCTGTGCAAAATAGCAATTTAAAGTGCAAATTATTTCATAAACAATAAGTAATTTTTAAAATAATAAAAATTTCTATATTTCATAACCTCAAGCGGAAAAATTGTGCTAAATATTTAAATACCTCCATTGTATTTTTATGCCTAAATTACAACTCACTAAAATATATGAATATAAGTATATAAAGTGCTAGTGCAAACTATGTTATTCTCATACCTTTATAAACTGTAAAAATAGGCATATTAAAGCATTCCCTTGATTAACTCTCACAGTATAAAATATTGTTGTCTAATGACTTAATACAGCACTTTTATTAATCATTTGCCACATACTCATATTACTTTACTAATGCATACCTATTGTTTGACCTTCTTCCTTCCTCTGAATTTTAAAATCAATGTTCAGCTAAGAATTAAAATTAAAATTAAAATGGGAATTGAAATTATCAATTATGTCAAGTGTACATGTAAATCCTCTTCTATATTCAAACCATTTGGGATTTTGGTATTGAATAAGAGTATGTACTTTGACTCTAATTTGCGCAATTTTCTTTCTCTGTCACTACCTCTCAAGTTTTTAGGGATTTGATTGATCGCAAAATAAACAAGATCATTAACCCCTTCAGCGCGGCGGGAATTCCCCCGCGGTGCTGAAGGGTTCGAGCGCGGGCGGGGCCATGACGGAACGGTTCCGTCATGAGCACAGCGCAACCGATGCTCATGACGGAACCGTTCCGTCATGGGCATGGAAGGGGTTAATGTTTCCCTTGTGTTCTTCATTGATGTGGCGAGCTACCACATAGTTCTTATCATTATTCTTGATTGCTCTTAAATGTTGGAGTATGCGAATGTGAACCATGTGGATAGTGCTACCAACATACATTTTTGGACACGAACATTGCAAAAGATAAACAACATAATCACTTTTACAATTTAGTGAGGTTCTTATCTTCCATGGACTGTTAATTAGGGATGATGTTACCTGTTTTTCATTCTTACCATGTTTACAGGCCTTACATTTATAACATTTATGGAAGCCAGGGGTGGTCTGTAACCAGCTCCTTCCCCCTTTCTCCACTTCCGGATTTATTTTAAATAAATCCTCTCTCATTGATTTTGCTTTGTTAAAAGTTATCATTGGTCTTCTTGACACAAGGCCATGTAACACCTGATCCTGCTTTCCTAGGTGCCAAAACCTACACAGGCTATCTCTCACTTTTGCTGGTAGGCATTGTACCCTGTAATCATTCTGATCTGATCTTGTGTTCGTTTTTTCTTTTCACTAACCTTCACTTCATCTGGTTGTAACAGTGTTTCTCTTTGTATGTTGTCTACTTTTTCTTTTGCCTGATTCAGTACTTTGGGGGTATATCCTCGTTGCAAAAATCTCTTATTCAAAGCGCTTTGGGCGTCACCTAGAGTATCTTTGTCACTGCAGTGCGTTTCATCCTCAAATTTTCTGCATAAGGAATACTCATTTTTAGATTAGGAGGGTGAAAGCTCTCCGCGTGCAGTATTGTGTTTCCTGCAGTTGGCTTGCGATAAGTGCGTGTTTGTATTTTCCCTTGTGAGATATACACCTCTAGATCTAAATATGTGACACTCATGCTGCTTATGTGTTCTGTAAATTTTAGATTGAGTTTGTTCTCATTTTTATTATTAATGAACTCATGTGCAGATTCATTAGAGCTTATATATATATATGTATATGTATATATATATATATATAAATTTGAATGTTTTTCATTTGCCATCTGGGAAAGCCTTTTGTTAGAGAGAATTGCATAAAAAAACAAGCCTTATTCTGAAAAGAGAGTCTTTGATGTGTTTCATTTTATAAAGTGAAATCCCTCTCCAGGGGGGTTTGGTGTTTCGTGTATTGGTTTATCGTGTTTGAGCCACCGTGTGGGAGTTATATTCTATATTATCTGACTAAGGCCGAAGCAAGACAGACATACCTCCTGATATGGGACCCCCACAAAGTCTATATAATCCCATACTGTCCTCAACACTCATGGGTATTGTGTCATTTCTTTCCAACTTGAAATAAAGTCAGCTAGTCTGCCACCCAGTTTTACACGGGTATATGTAAGGTCTTTGCTTAAACTCACCGGCTGTACCTCTTCCACTTTTCTCACTCTGTGCTCCTTGTGACCTTGCCCTTTGCCTCTGTGGATAAAATCCACCCTGCTCTGTTCTAAACCCATAGCCATAGGTTCTGAATCCCCGTGTGAAATATCCACGAGTGATCCCTTGACTGTGGCCAGCGAATCAACCCTGCATTGTCCCGGCCCCACTGAAAACCTTCTGCATGTCCTTCTGGACCGTCTGTGAAGAAATAAATGTCCCTACATATCTGGACATATCCTAAATGAATTCCTCGCCAAATAAAAGGCCTTTGCTCTCCACTCCAAATTCCTTTCTTGCCAGCTCTGCCAACTTGGGGTCTATCTTCATTAGGATACTCTTGCGCCTTTCAATGCATAATGCAGTATTCGTATTTCCCAGAAGGCAAATTGTCCTCTGGACCCATTGGAATAACTCCGCCTCATCCACCCCCATATTATTTGCATGTGCCTCCTCACTCAAATCAAACACCTTTGTAAGGGGTCCAAAGATATCTAAAAGCCTCTCTGACACCATTTCAATCTTTTGTCCCACCCCTTCCTTGTGTCAGGACCTGACTTGTTGAGGAAGGTCAACATTTTGGGGTCTAAGGCCAGTGTATATGCCACCTTTGTTTGCAAAGTCGGTCCCTGACTCTCTGAACATAGCCGAGTCTGCACATCTTTAGGTATTTCTCTGTGTATCCAATAAGATATATACTGAGCCACATGCTCTGCCGGAGACCACTGAGGAGACAGCAGGTGCTGTATCAGAAGAGGGTCAGACATCTCCTCCCCCAACAGGTCTCCAAAGTCACCCTGCTCCAACTTAATTTTCTTATGTTTCATTCTACTTTTAAATTTCTCACCTTCCTCCTCAGAATCATCAAATTCTGAAGAGCAGGTTAATTTCACATCACCATTTGTGGTGGTCACACGTCACTACATTGTGGCTCTTCCCATGTGTCTTTATAGCATCCCCTTTTGCCTTTATAGCAAACCTAGCCTCTGGATCCTTATGCCCAGACCCTTTCTTCTCCTTATTCATCTCAGGTGGCTTCCTTTTATGTGTTTTCTTAGACCCTCTGGCCTTAGAACCACTTGCCACTGGCTTCACAGACCAATACTTGTCATCATCTACATTCTTAATTACACCTTTCTCTTTTATGTGCTTTTCTACACAACTGTCAATCTTTTTATACATTCTTTCAGCTAAATTCCCAAACATCATTTCCATGGATTACCTAACGTTACCTTCCAAAATTTCCTCCCCAACTGGATTCATTTTCCACACTTCTTCCACCTTTAAAATGTCTCAGACACCTGATGGACTTGCCTCTGTCCACACGCAGATGTATGCCATTTACTTTTTATATGTCCGCTAGTCCACAATTTTTGGAAAATGGTCTGGACTCGAATCAATTCAATTTTTGGCTCTAGTTATCCTTTATCTACTTCTCATATATTTTTGGGAAGCGTATCCCATATTTGGATGGAGTCTGATTCCAACACAAAGATAAGAGACGTATTGCTAGCAGTTGCTCTACAACAAATAACCAAAAATTGGAAGGATTTTACCAAATTATCATATCAAGTATGGTGGTACGCTGTTTGCTACAATCATAGACTAGATACAACTATTCATATGGCAACGAAATGCTCAATTTTATGATTACCTATCACATTGTTCATTGATGCTAGTGCTAAATGCTCCCTTTCCCCAAATCCAATACAACAGGAAGTCTCTAAATCTCCGTGACTTTCCTTGAGTTGATATTATATTAATTGGTTACGCTACATTTTGCATTAAGATTTACATTTGAATTGTAACCTTCTTTTATCTGCACTGCTTATTTTGCATACCTGTGTCATCTTTCTATCTCTCAAGATATGTTAAACTGACTCATATCTCCAATAATTTTGATTCTGAATTTTAGTTTAATTTATGAAATTATTTACTGTTTATATGATCTTTTGTATTGTTACTTTGAGTTCTCTCAATAAACTTATTTTCAAACTGAAAATGTTTCACTTAATTATCCTCTCACTGTAAGCACTACGCCACTGTTTATTTGTCACAACTGGTCATAATGACAGTTGCTTTAATGACGATTTCTATTGAAACGTGATCTCTACATTCCCAAAACATGGCCACCCTTTCACACATATCCCTGTAGGCACATTTGCTCAACATTAAAAAATGGCTGCCGCATGTATATGGAGTATGGTGGTCCCATTCTGTCAATTTCCTTTCATCTTGTGCACGAACTGCGTATGCACTGCGGCTGGCGCTTGAACGGCTGGAACGACTGAGCTCACAAAACCCCTGCCAATGTAGCCCTGACACAGGCCCTCCCTGCGCTCTGCCTGCCTGCGGCATGAAGAAAACATACGCTGCCCAGGTAAGCCTGGATGTAAATATACACATGGTGTAAAACTGCCTTGTAGTCCCACTGTTGTAATACTTTCTGAGCTGACAACCAGCCTCGGCACTGTACTCCGTAAAGACGCCAACATAGATGCACCCACATCAGCTGATTCCTAATGATCTGAACTACACGCTCCCACTGCACAGCGCTGCTTTAAACTTCAAATTCTCATCCCACTCAAGTCCACCGCAGCTACCCTGTGAACACCGACTGTTCCTTCAAATCAGAAAACTATACCAATATCCCAATTTGTATACCACCAAAACCTTGTGTAAATACACACAAACAACCTCATGCATTTATCTTGGCTTGTTACATCACAACAGTCTAGCCACTGCCTAAACTCACTTAGACTATACACACCTGCTTCATACTATTATAATTACAACCCCAAATGCCTGAGCAAACTCCTTATAAACATTCAAGCTCCATTCTCATACACCATCTTAAGTAACTGACAAACTGTACTTATCTGTGTGTGAGCAGCAACAAAAGAAGGAAGATGGCTGAGCGTACAGTGATGATATGCATGCTCTAAGAGTTCTGGATTTTTTTTTTATTGTTCTAATTCTAATTTCTTGTTGCTGCTGTGTATGAGGCAATGAAAGAGATGATGTATAATATTGGCCTCAGGGCCTTGCCATAAAATTCCAACTGGAGTGTCAAGAATGGTAAAACTCAAAGGATCTTAGGCCCCTGCCAATATGATGGGGTGAGCCTTTGCTGAAAACAGCACTGAAAGAGAAGGTTTGAGGTATTTGCTGAATTGGAGACAGTTTCTTTGACCTTTCCTATGTGAGGTGGCAGACGAGATTGGATTTTCTTCACACAACTTGATATTCACATCCTTCCCTGAAGTCATCCTACTTGATGTGGCTGAGATAGCTGTGAAAACCTGAGCTGGGTCATTTGAGGTGAGAGTACTGCTCCTTTACTCTATTTTGAGTGATATTAAGTACAGTTTTGTGTAGAGATTATCTTCATGCTAATATAATTTTTATGTTTCACCTAAAGTAGCCACCTTTATATTTGGCTTCGCTACTGATAGAAATCACCAGGCACTCTGCACTGGGGTGGTCCCTCCGAGGCTTTCCATCTAAAACATTATCCACTTCACTTTCTTATAATAAGAATTGGCCTTAACTCGAAGCTTCTTTTCTGTTTCATCCAGCAGGAGTTTTACAGATGAGTCGAGCTGTACTCAGAGGGCCTTTCCCAGTAGAACTTCCGTTGATTGTGAAACCTGTCTAGTTTATGAATACTTCTTATAAACATTACTTGTACTCTGCGTGTTGCCCACATTTGAATCACCACTATTGAATCACCAGCATGACATTTTCTGACTTCATTATTTTAAGACCGTTTTTGCAACAAACATATTATGAACAATATTTTGTTATGTTATGGTATTATTGTATAGCATAGCAATCGACAATTACCTCTTGGTCAATGCAAAACATAAGTGCACTATAAATGCACTGTCAAGATGTGAGAAAGTCACATCAGCATTTCTGCATACAGGAGTACTGACAGGGTGGGTATTGGTCCTTCCTAGTTATGAGAATAAGACGATTGGCATTAAGAAATGGGTAAAAACGTGGTTATCAGATACTCCGAACCGATTTCTGCATGTTGCTCACCATTTTCATATGAGAAATAGTCAGTTGAAAAAATAGTAAACATGCAGCCTGCTGAATCAGATTTAAAAATTAGCTCCTGATGAGGCCCTCGTGAGTGTTCAAATCATTTCCATGGATATTTTTTTCTGACTCTACTCATCAATGCTCAATCACTTCATCATAAGTTCATATAAAGGCTTTGGGGCATATTTACAAGCCCCTTGCGCGTCACTTTACTTATGTTAAAAGTGACGCAAAGGTGACGCAAAAGTGGCGCAAGGGGCTTGTACATCTGCCCATTTGTTTTTTTCATTTCTGTCTGCTGGTGTTGGTTTAAGAGGATGAGCGCTGCTTGTACAACGAATTTACAGTTCGCTTTGTCTTCATATTTGTAAATATCTCTGACAGACAGTTCACTTTCCAAATTTGTATTGCAAGATTTTTTCTTTTTTTTTAAATGTGTACTGCCACGTTTTCTGCTAGAGGTCGAGTAAAGGGAGATGAAGCAGAATTCTCGCCTTCGCGTCTGTGATAAAATTAAGACTTGTCTTCACATTACATGGGAAGAATCGTGCATTGTGTACTGCTGTCATTGATACAGCCCAATGGGATTTAAATGCTTTTCAAAACAGATGAACAGTTGGTCTTAAAAAGTTGTTAGGGCTCAACAAATCTGGTATAAATAGCCATTTGGGATTTTGTTCAAGTAAATGCAATTTTAATAGATTAAAATCTAAAGTGCGATGAGACGCTGAATGTGTGAGCAAAACATGTAAACAAACAGAGGGAAGTGGATCGTTCTATAACTGTGGGAAGTGTGTCAGATCTGTATATAGCTGCAATCACACTTTCACTTATGTTTTCCTCTCTGGATGTTATCAAAATATTATTTGCGTGAGCTCAGCGTGTTTGAAACGTTGTCTCAGGCATGAATGGCGTCTGTATTTTGTTTTTAAATCCTTCATAAATCCCAAGTGCCTTAATTAAGAAGGACAACCCCTTTTTCTCGGCCCTGCTTAATGGATCACCTTGAAACTTTCAAAACAGCAGCTGAAGTGAATAGCTTACTAGTTTTGAAACTTTTTTGAAGATTCATCAAACGGACCCAAAGTTATTAGCAAAACTAAAAATGCTTCACCTATGGAGCCTTGAAGACTAGGTCCTAATTCTAACTACCTACTGGCAACTCTAGTGTTTTTTAATATATATATATATATATATTCACTGAAAAAAACATAGGTTTCAGGGGTGTTATAGTTAGCTGGACTTTTCACTTGTACAAAACCATTAAAATTCCCCCGTTATAGTTAGTTCAGCTAACTATAACTCGCGCGCCCGCAATGCACTGCTGATGACGTCACATATTACATCACTCATGACATGGTCAGTGACATCACTCATGACATCACTGATGACATCTCAAATGACATCACTGATGACATCATCCAGTGAATGTGTGTTTTTCTGAAAATTAAATATGTTTTATATATGTATATCTCAAGGTCGATGGAAGAATAAATGGGTATATAAGTGTCTAAATGGATGATTTGTTTTTGAAAAATTGATTGTGTAACTGACTGATTAAGTGTATCATAGTGAATACATGGCTTAGTGAGTAATGTTTAAATATGTAAATATCTGTTTAAATATGTGTATAAGTGGCTGCATGGGTTGGTGAGTAGCTACATGGGTGTCTATATAGGTTATTAGTTGGTTTTTTGAGTATCAGTCTGAGTGTCTGCATGGTTCGGTGGGGGGTATTACGTAGTGCACAGGTGCATGAATGAGTGACTCACTCTTTGTATGTGTTGAAGACAGCATGTGTGCAGGACTGTATGGGTGGATGAGTGTGTGTATGGGTGTGTTAGTGAGTGAATGACTGTCTCAATAGTGTCTTTATGAGTAACTACATATGTTTTAAACTAGTATATGTGACTATTGGTGTATATAAGTGAGTATATGTGAGAGTGAGAGATTGAAAGAGTTCCTGTATGAATAAGTATGTGTTTCTATAAGTGATTGTTTAAAAGACTAAGTATGTGTAAGTTTCCGTAAAAGTAAGTGTGGTGGTGTGTGTATAACTGTATATGCAAATAAATGTATGTTTGATTCTTTATTAGCATGAGTGACTATGTGTGTGAGTAACTCTATGGATGAGTGGCATTGTGTAACAGGATGTATAGGTGTATGAGTACATATGATGAGTGAATACATGTATGAGTGACTGTATAGGACTGTTGGTGAATGAGTGGATGTGTATGTGGATCTTAGAATTACTGAAGAGGTTGTTGTAACTGGTATTGGTATGTCCATTGTTTTGAAAAGTTTAGTCTCTATTTTTGAATGTGTGTATCAAAGGTTATATTAGGGTGAGAGGAGGTCTGCCACTCTATCACAAGGATGATGTCATCATGTCATCAGTGATGTCATTTGAGATGTCATCAGTGATGTCATGAGTGATGTCACTGACCATGTCATGAGTGATGTAATATGTGACGTCATCAGCAGTGCATTGCGGGCGCGCGAGTTATAGTTATCTGAACTAACTATAACGGGGGAATTTTAATGGTTTTGTACAAGTGAAAAGTCCAGCTAACTATAACACCCCTGAAACCTATGTTTTTTTCAGTGAATTCCTGAGGTTTTTTAAATGCTAATTCCTAACTATAACGTGCCTGAAACCTATGGTTTTTTCTGTGAATTTCAAAGGTTTTTTAAATGCTAATTTCTAACTATGCCTACAGAGATAGGACATGTGAAGAAAGAAGAAAAAATGCACAGAAAGAAAAAAAAGAAGTGCAGAAAGAAGCAACCGAAGTCCTCAAAGACGAAGAAAAGTGCAGGAAGAAGGATAACGTGCAGAAAGAACAAAAAGAAGAGCAGAAAGAAGCCTTGTTGCAAAATCATCCTGTACCCTCAACTTTTTCAGATGGATACTGGTGGTAACTGAGTCTGACTAACCAGTCCTAGAGCCAGTGCTATGTTAAAAGATACTTAGAATACAGTGAAAACACCTACATACACTAGGGAACATTATGCGTTGGGGTCCCCCTGTGATTAGCGTGACCTCCTCTGTAAGCCCCTAGTATATAATAGGGCAGGGGGATTAAAACTACCTCTTAAAACAGGCCACAGGGTGTTTTTGCATACGTTAACTCAGGCCCCGTCCCTCCCTTCACCACTGTGTAAACACGCCCTGTGTCCGTTTTTAGTTGGGAGATTAAGTTCATTTGAATCCTGAGGGTCCATAGGGTCCAACTAGCCCACTAGGTACCTCCAGTAAGTGCCACAGAGCTGCGTTGCAGAGAGGTGTAAAAAGTGGCACCGCCTGGACCACCTCTCTGCAATGCAGCTCAGTGGCGCTTACTGGAAGCACTTGGTGGGCTAGTTAGCCCCCAGGGGCCCTCAGTATTGAAGGAAAATTATATCCCCAATTTAAAATGTGCCATAGTGCGTGTTTGCACACGTCACCTCAGGCCCCGTCCCCTCCCATCACCACTGAGTAAACGCGCCCTGTGGCTGTTCTAAGTTGAGAGATTAAGTCCCCTTGAATCCTAAGGGTCCCTAGGGTCAAACTAGACCACTAGGTACCTCCAGTAAGCGCCACAGAGCTGCGGTGCAGAGAGGTGTAAAAAGGGGCTTGGCCTCAGAACACCTGTCTGCAGCGCAGCTCCCTGGTGCATACTGGAGATGCCTGTTGGGCTAGTTGGCCCTCAAGGACCCTCAGTATTGAAGAGGAATGTATTCCCCAACTTACAACTCGCCAGGGGGCACATTTGCAGAGTGCTGCAAGGAGGGGGCGTGGCCTCCGGCACGATGCCAGTCTTTTATTTATTTACATTTTTTAAGAAGGGGGGCTGTGTGGTTCCCCTTCTTATTCTAATTTATTGGCCCTGATGACCCCATCCCCCAGGGCCTGTCTCCTAATTATATTTTTTTGACCCCAATCCCCAGGGCCGGCCACTGTTTTTTATTATTTTTAAAAAAATATATATTTATAGACATACCTAGGACATGCTGGGCAAACCGTACGTACCTATCACCATGACGATTTGCGTGATATTCATTAAAAGGCGACTATGCATACAATGAATCCACGTGGAATGTATTTACACCACTAGTGAAGCTCTGACATGTCTGATGCCCTACCGTGCCTAATCCCGGTAGACACACTTGTCGTTTATTTATACAAACATGGGTAGCTATTGACGGGCACATTTAATACACATGCACACCAAGCCATTCAAAGGGGATTCGACAAAAATTCGACCAAAACTATGCAAGAAACCCCCCTCACGGTTAATAAAACACACATCCACTGCCGGATGTGTAATACTTTTTATTTTACTCTCTGGAAAGGGGACGAACATCACTTGAGAGTCACAGCGCGCTCCTGGCAGAGCCCAATGCTGTGTTACACCCACCATTGCCTGCTGAGTGCCACACACCACTGTGTTCTATTCCACTAGCTAGTGCATATGCTATGACACTCTCTAGCCCATGTGCACTGTAACACCACCCCGTGAATATGTCATGCCACACTTGTCTTCGCACGGGTTATATTGCCCCATCTAACGTGCCTTCCTCGATGCCTATGTTATAACGCACAGTGCTATGCCATACATATTACAATCTGGGATCCATATCTTTGTCACAGTGCATATGCAACGTTACACTCCCCAGCACATATTTTATATTACAACTTTAGAGACTAGTTAGGTTACACAACACTGCCCTGTGCATATTACACTCCAAGGCGCATATCGCATAGCACGCGCTAGTGCCTGTGCTATCTCGCGCTCTCCAATGAATCTGTCATTGCGCACAATGTATTGCATATTATATTTCACGCCCGGTTCATCTTATATCACACTTTTTGGTTTATACCATACACTATATCTAGTTTTCATTTTCAATCGTGCTCTCAGGACTATGTTCTATATAACACTGTGTTCACCTACCCTTTTCACGGGCATTACATTTTGCGATAGGGGGTGGAGGGTCAGGGGGTGTTTCTGCCAAGTGAGCCCGGAGTCACTGTCACAAAGGTCCTCCTCTTCCTGAATAAAAGTGAGATTATGCTGCATACTTGTTCATATTTTAAGTAGTTCGCACAGACACACGTTTTAAAAACAATAAAGTTCCTAATACCCGCCTTCCCTAAACAGTTAGCTTGCTGCCCCATCCCCCTCCTCCCTATCCTCTGTTGTGTGAATCCATGGACTAGCCTCCTCCCTCCTGCCATGCATAGTCTGATGTGCTGCCACTGCCCTCAATTTAGTATGATGTACCAGTCCACTCCTCCTGCCCTCCATTGCCCAATTCTATGCCCCATCATTGACTTCCTGCTTAAACTCTGTGCTTAGCTTGCTGCCCCTATTCTCCTTCCCCCTGCCCTCCGATGTCTTTGTGTATGCCCCAACTCCATCCTTTTTGCCCACCATGTTCCATGGACCTGCCACTCCTATCTACTCTGAGTGTTCTGTTGAGCTGCCACTCCCCTCCCACCTGCCTAGCGTTGTCAGATGACTGTAACCTGTCCCTGCCACCTCCACCCTGCCTGTCCACATGCCATGCCCCTATCCTCTTCCTCCTGTCCTACATGGTCCATTGTGCTGCGACACCCTTCTGCCCTCCCTGGTCTGTTGTGCTGCAACTGCTCCTCCTGCCTGCCCCGTGCAGTCTGTTGTGAGGCCCCTACCCCTGAACTTTCTTGTCTGTGCACAGGTCCTGACCCTCCCTTCTATCCTCCATCGTCCTTTGTGCATGCCCCTGCACCCTCCTTCTTGCCCATCATAGCCATTGTGCTACCACTAACCCTCCCACTTGCCATGCATGGTCTTCTGTGCTGCCATGGCCCCTCCCACCTTCCCTGTGTGGTCAGTTAGCTGACCTCCATGGCTATCTTGCTGCTCCTGCCCTGCCCCCTTGCCCCCAGCCCTCTGTTTACATGTGCAGACCCCTACTCCCTCCCTCCTGGCTTGTCTGTTCCATTGTAATGCTCCTGATCCATCCCTCCTGCCCTTTATGGTCTGTTATGCTGCAGCTTTCTCTCCTGTCTGTCCATTATGGTCCTGCCTCTTGCCCCTCTGTTCTCTGTTGTCCATGTGCATGGTCCTGTCCCCTCCCTCTTGCTTTCTATGGATTGTTGTGCTGCACTCCCGTCCCGCATGCCCTGTGTGGTGTATTGTGTTGCTGCAAACCCTGATGCCTGCCCTGCAGGGTCAGTTTTGTGCACCTCTCCATGTCCCTCCTGTCCTCTGTTATCCAAGTCCATGTCCCTACCCCATTTCCTTCCATGATCCAATGTACCATACTTGCGAACATTTTGAACTTGGTAAGAGGGAGATTTTGAAAAAAAACTGGGGTATTGATTTTCCCCTTTGAGTTACATTGAAAAAGAGGAGATTGTAGACAGGAGACAGATAAAATAAAGCCCATTTGAGCTTAAAAATATTGGACGTTTCCTGGCTGAATCGGGTCTGTTGGCATGTATGGTTGTACTACCATTGCCTCTTCCTTCTGCCCACAATGGTCTATTACATTGCCACAGCCTCTCTTGCAAGTCCTGTATTGTTGGTTTGTTGCCCCTGCCCCCCTTTCCACTGCCCTCCATAGTCTGTTGTGCTGCCACGGCCCTTCCTGCCTGCTCAGTGTGGTTAAATTGTTTCCTTTGCACCCTCCTACCAGCCTTCAATTTTCAGAGTCCGTGCCCCTGGCCTCTGCCTCTCAACAGTATCCTAATGAACAACTAGATTGCTAACATTCTATATTTATTACAAAAGTGTGGAACGCCTGACGTCATCTTGATGTAATCAAAACTGTAATACCTAGAGCATTTCCTTTAGAAATTACATATATGAGAGGGTCTTATTGGCATCAAAATTATGGTTAGTTCTCTAAAAGACTAAAATAAGGACATATTTTCTGAGTTTTCAAATAGCGAGAAAGCACTTTTAAATTATTTGTTACCTTTATGTTTTTTTATCCAGTTGACCACTTGATTAAATGTTGCACTTAGGGGAGAGGATGTGGTGTTACTTCCAGAACTGCAGACTTTGCAACTGGGGAACCAGGTTGGAGTTTCTGCTTCAGCTCGACATTCTGTGATTCTGGTCAAATCACTTAGTCTCCCCATGTCTACAACCAAAATGAATTTGTTTTTGTGTGATGTAACCAATGCTCATGTAAAGCACTCCAATACCTGACAAGTCTGCACTATATAACACTGCAAAAACACAAAATAATAAGTGTTTTGCACACTTCTGTCATTGGGCTATATTTGGGCTACATCAGGGTGATTTTGGGCTACATTTGGGCTTCTTTGTCTCCGGTGGCCATCTTGGGAGATTTATTTATTATGATGTTTCCTAATTTCCTCATGTACTGCAGTCTCCTCAGTAGGAAATGCTTTCAGTTTTTTACTTTGATTCCATCATGAAGGTATTCAGATATGTCACACATTTGCCATAAATTCTGAATGTTAGCACTCTAGTTGCTCATTAGATCACTGTAGTAAAACTACTGTTCACCATGGAAGTCTGCTCCTGGTATTAAAAGTGCATGTTTCAGTCTGCATGTCAGAATTTTTTAATGAAATAGAAGAGGATTTGAGAAGTCACTCAAAATGTGCCCTCATTTTCTTTCTTCAGCATTAATCATAATTTCTATGGCAAAATGAACCCCCTCATTGTGTTCCTTTTTAAATTAAATTTTTTAAGTGTTACCAGTTTATTCCAATCAAGATGGCTTCAGGTGTGCCATACTTTTGTCATAATGAAGACAGTAAGCGCTCTAGTTGTTTTTAAGAACACTCTGGGACATTCAGTAATTGGGCTATACTTGGGCTACATCTGGGTAATATTTGGGCTACATTTGGGCTCTTTTGTCTCTGGTGGCCATCTTGGCAGACTTATTTGTTATGAAGTTTCCTAATTTCCTCATTTACTGCAGTCTCCTCAGTAGGAAATACTTTCAGTTTTTTACTTTGATTCCAAAGGCATTCAGATGTGTCACACATTTGCCATAAATTCAGAATGTTAGCACTCTTTTTGCTCATTAGATCACTGTAGTAAAGCTACTGCTCACCAGGGGAAACTGCTGCTGGTATTGAAAGTGCATGTTTCAGTCTGCATGTCAGAATTTTTTAATGAAATAGAAGAGGATTTGGGAAGTCACTCAAAATGTGCCCTAATTTTTCTTTCTGCAGCACTAATCATACTTTTTATGGAAAAATGAACCCCCTCATTTTGTTCCTTTTTAAATTAAATGTTTTAAGAGTTACCACTTTAATCCAAGCAAGATGGCTTCAGGTGTGCCATACGTTTATCATAAGTAGGATTCTTAGCGCTCTAGTTGTTCTTTGGAACACTCTGGGAAGCTGCAGTAGAACACAAAGGAATCAACTGACAGTCTCTGCCCTTGTTGGATGTACATGTTTTACTGAGAATGTCAGACTTCATTCTCACATGACTGAGAAAGATAATGTGAATTTACAGAAAATAAGCTCTCAGTTTAGCTTATAGATCACCTTCCAAATCTCTGTGGGAAAAGCATGAGAAAATATTTTTCTCTCAATCATGATATCCCAGCAGAAGGCTTTTTCACATGTTGAAATCACCTTAGAACATACCACAATTCATAAAATGAGTATGGTATCATCAACAATGATTTATAATGTAACTAAAGTCTTAAAACCTTCTATTAACTGCAATGCTTTTTAATGAGTTGATATCATATATATTGGTCCTAAGATGGCTGCCAACACTTCTTGGATGAAGTGCTGATAGCCAATCAGATCTCAGGATGAGATGTGTGGTTAGGCTCCGCCCACATATATATATGATTTTACTTTTGATTTTCTCAGGAACTACTGAACAGATTGACACCAGACCTGCAAAAGGCACATCCCTGACCTGAGGACTACCTCTCTGCCAAATTTCAAGTAATTCTGTTCAGCCGTTCGGGCTGTACCTTGGACTAAAGGTCCCTATGGAAAATTGCATGGGGAAAACTCGTTTTGGGACCCCCCTTTTTTCTCAGCCCCCGCTTGACGAATCCCCCCGAGACTTTCAGGGTAGGAGCGGAGCAGAGCGCCCCACCTATTTTAAAAATTTCGCGAGGATTCGTCAGCCGGCGCCAAAGTTATTCCAAATAGAATGTTGCGGATTTCCTATGGAAACACGGTCCTAACTATAACTATCTACTGGCGACCGCCAGTAGATAATATATATATGTATAAAATATATATATATATCTATATATATATATATATATATATATATATATTTATTATCTACTGGCAGTCGCCAGTAGATAGTTATAGTTAGGACCTATTTTCCATAGGAAATCCACAACATTCTATTCCCAATAAGTCTGGCGCCGGTTGACGAATCCTCACGAAATCTTCCAAACTTTTGACCAGCTCCGCTCCGCTCCTACCCTGAAAGTTTCGTGGTGATTCGTCAAGCGGGGGCCGAGAAAAAAGGGGGGTCCCAAAACCCGTTTTCCCCATGCAATTTCCCATAGGATCTTTTGTCGCAGTTACAGCCCGAACCGCTGAACGAAATGACACCAAATTTGGCAAAGAGGTAGTCCTCAGTTCAGACTCATGCCTTTTGCATAAATGGTGTGAATCCGTTCAGTAGTTCTTGAGAAAATTAGAATTAAAAGTACATAAATATCTGTAGCAGGGGAGGATCCGCGGACCCTACCCGCTCTGTGAGCGCACCCTCCCCGAACCGAGCGCGCATCCTCCCGATCACGCACTGAATGCTAATTGGCTGTCGAATGTCTGTCTACATTCGAAACCAGGAACTGTTGGCGGCCATTTTCTTCCTCGGTAGAAGCGAGGCTGAAGAAGCAAGGGGAATAAGTGTGTAAAACATATAAAGGGGGGAGAGTGGAAATACTCTGACCCTCTAGAGGTGCTTAGGGGGTTCTAGAAGGACCCCCCTTTTTTGTTTTTTAAACGGCGAAATGCGCGCACGGTGCGCGCATCCTATCGCGTTGGGTGCACGGATTCTCTCGCGTTGGGTGCGCGGATCCACGGAATTTTTTTGGGAAAAAAGACAAGAAATCATTGGTTGTATGACTACTTTCTACTCTGAAAGGTAGGGTGTATATTTCTATTTTTTAAAGGTATGATTCTTATTGGTTAACAAAAACAGATTGTAAGGAACATTATATATGATAAGCTGATATGTTGAAAAGTCAAGCACACTTCCTGTCTTGTTTAGCAACATTGTGTGCTGAACTTGTGACCTGTGTTTCATGACCTGTTTCTATGGTAAGAGGCAGAAGTCAGATTGGAGGAAGGGTTGAAATGTATTTCAGTTGGAAAGGGTTGAAATGTTTAACCAATAGAAATGTGTGTTTGCTTTTGAGTTTATGTGTGCAGGATTGTGATTTGATGTTTACATGTATATGTGTGGAAAACTAAAGGGAATATTTTCCATTCTTTGTTTTTGCTGAGAGGTGCACAGTGCAGAGATTTTGTAAAAGAAAATCTGGTGTGTGACTGATATACTTCTTAATCTACAAAACAACTTGAAAGGTGAGTTATTTAATTGTGAGGGGATGTATGAAGACTATTTTGATTTTAATCAGACTAATGTATTTCTCCTGCTAAAGTGTAGAGAGCACTTTTTTTCTCTACAATCTTATTGACAGTGTGTGTGCATGTAGAAACCATTCTGTGATAAGCATTTGTGTTTTTCATGTGTTTGCAGACAGATAACTGTGCTGTTTTTATATTTTGGTAGAATTAGAAACCAGTCATTGTTTATGAATTTGTGAAATGAGTTATGTTATGTTTCTATACTAAAATGTAGTACTTCTTCTAGATGAAGAAATGTGTTTTGGTATAGTGCAGGGGATAGTGTTGTTTGTCTAGAATCACACAGTGAGTATGTGTGCATTTGGGAACCACTGTGAGAGAAACATTTGGTAACATTGTGTATTTGCTGACAGATAACTGTTTTAAAACCTGTCATGTTGTCAAGTTTTAGTAGCATTAGAAGCCAGTCTTTGCTTATGCATTGATAAAATAAGTCATGCTTTGACACTAATGTGTTGTACTTTAATATGTAGATTGTGTGTAGTCTCCTTACCCCTTGCACAGTAGTGAATGAGTTTTGGTAAGCTGCTAGGGATAGTGTTGTTTGTCTAGAATCACACTGTGAGTCTGTGTGCATTTGGGCACCACTGTGAGAGAAGTATGTGGTAAAATCGTGTATTTGCTGACAGATAACTGTTTTAAAACCTGTCTTGTTGTCAAATTTTAGTAGCATTAGAAGGCAGTTTTTGCTTATGCTTTGATTAAATGAGTCAGACTTTGACACAAAAGTTCAGTCCTGAAATATGTAGATTGTGTGCAGTTCCCTTACCACTTGCACTGTAGTGAATGAGTTTTGGTAAACTCCTAGGGATAGTGGTGCTTGTCTAGAATCACACTGTGAGTTAGTGTGTATTTGGGAACCACTGTGAGAGAAGCATTTGGTAACATCGTGTATTTTCTGACAGAGAACTTTTTAAAAACCTGTCATGTTGTCAAGTTTTAGTAGCATTAGAAGCCAGTCTTTGCTTATGCGTTGATTAAATGAGATAGGCTTTGACACAAAAGTGCAGTCCTGAAATATGTAGATTGTGTGCAGTTTCCTTACCACTTCCACAGTAGTGAATGATTTTTGGTAAACTCCTAGGTATAGTGGTTGTTGTCTAGAATCACACTGTGAGTCTGTGTGCATTTGGGAACCACTGTGAGAGAAGCATTTGGTAACATCATGTATTTGCTGACAGATAACTCTTTTAAAACCTGTCATGTTGTCAAGTTTTAGTAGCATTAGAAGCCAGTCTTTGGTTATGCATTGATACAATTATTCATGCTTTGACACTAAAGTGCAGTACTGAAATATGTAGATTGTGTGCAGTCCCCTTACCCCTTCCACAGTAGTGAATGAGTTTTGGTAAGCTGCTAGCGATAGTATTGCTTGTCTAGAATAACACTGTGAGTCTATGTGCATTTGGGAACCACTGTGAGAGAAGTATTTGGTAACGTTGTGTATTTGCTGACAGATAATTGTTTTAAAACCTGTCATGTTGTCAAGTTTTAGTAGCATTAGAAGCCAGTCTTTGCTTATGCGTTGATTAAATGAGACATGCTTTGACACTAATGTGCTGTACTTAAATATGTAGATTGTGTGCAGTACCATTACCTCTTCTAGACTAGTGAATGAGTTTTGGTAAACTGCTAGGGATAGTGTTGCTTGTCTAAAATCACACTGTGAGTCTGTGTACATTTGGGTAAGGATTGTGAGAGAAGCATTTGGTAACATAGTGTATTTGATGACAGATAACTGTTTTAAAATCGGTCATGTTGTCAAGTTTTAGTAGCTTTAGAAGCTATTCTTTGCTTTTGCATTGATAAAATGAGTCAGGGTTTGACACTAAAGTGCAGTACCATGTACTATTCTCTTCACTGTGCCAGAACTGAAAATGTAAAAGTTTTACCCAGGCACTAACCTAGCAGTAGTCTGATGATTTAGTCAGTTTCCAAGTACTCATGTTGTGAACCATACATTACCACATAGATTTCTTCAAATGTATATGCAGTATGCATGCAGTCTTCTAACATACTATACACTTGTCTTTCACATTTTCAATTCGCTAGTCAGTATCCATACACTTCCAGGAAACACCCTGTAACTCCCTTTGCAGTCCTCTTGTGACCCATTCAGCACCATGTACTAATCCATTCACTGTGCCAAAACCCAAACACTTATAAATTCACCAAGATACTATCTTAGCAGTACTCTAATCATTCAGTCAGTGCCTAAGTATTCATGCACTGAGCCAGGCCTTAGCACATGGACTGCTTCAAACCCCTATCCACTATGTATGCAGTCTCCTAACCACCTAGACACTTGTCTTTCACACTTTCTATTCCCTAGTCAGTATCCATACAGTCCAGCAAACATCCTGTCACTCTCTTTGCACTCCTCTAGTGACCCATTCAGCACCAAGTACTAATCTATTCCCTGTGCGAAAAGCCTACCACTTATAAATTCACCTAGGCACTCTCCTTGCTGTACTCTAATCATTCAGTCAGTACCCAAGTTCTCATGCAGTGAGCCAGGCGTTAGCAAATGGACTGCTTTAAATGCCTATCCAGTATGGATGTAGTCCTCTAATCACCTACACAGTTGTCTTTCACACCTTCAATTCCCTAGTTAGTATTCATACACTTCTAGCAAACACCCTGACACTCACCCAGTGTGTCTCCTTATAGTACTGTAATCATTTAGTCAGTTAGCATGTAGTCTTTTAGTGAGGTAGGCTTTAGGGCATGAACTGCTTCAAAGTAGTATGCACCATGCATGTAGTGTTTTAACGATCGTCACACTTGTGGTTCAGGGCTATAGTTTCTTAGTCAGTTTTTATATAAAATGTGTTTGTACAGTAATGGAATAGTATAAATTTGAAAGTTATTAATATACATTTATTTGTGATTCTTTTTTACAGATACAGAACAGGAGTGTTTCTCATCCGTTTGCACTCTTCTCGTGCAAGATTGTTTGGATGAAGGGTCCTTAGGTGTTTCATCATACTTGCCGTGCCGCACGAGTATTTTTTGTTAGGATCCCCTCGTAACAGAACTCTTTTGCAAATCTTGCGTGTGATGAAGGTGGCATTGGTCTTTGTTTGCCCCTCGAGAAAAGTAGAAAATTTCCACACCACTGAAGGAAAACGTTGTGGGCATGGTGCATCCTCCAAAAATTCATCCTTAGATTCGGTGAATATTTTAAAGCGACAACATTTACAGTTTTTGTAAGTTAAACTTATAAAAAATTTTTAGCTGTATGCATTTTATATATCTGTGATTTGTATCTTGTTTTTTTGTTTGAGAATAGCATGTTGTTTTTTTTTTAACAATCTTTGAGATTGTTTTTTTTGTGCCCGCTGTTAAGTGATGAGTACGATTGAAATCACTATTTTCAGCGAAATTTAATATATTCTGAGAACAGCAAAAAATGCAAAAAAATTACTTTGTGGAAATGATGCTGTGTTGTAAAAAAGGTATTATTACATGTTATATTTTTTTTTTCCTTTTCTTTCACAGATCCAAAATTTTAAAATAAGCAATTTTTATGAATTTAGGTTGGAATGAAAATGTGAAAAAAATGTGTACCATTTTTTATTCCTATTACTGTGAAGGTAAGTTTAACTAAGTCTCAATATGCAGAATGAGGAGGTCTGCAAGAAGCTACAAAGTTGAAACATGTTTCTAAAAACACTCTGTTTATACCTATGTAGTTTTGAAATCTGACCATAATCAGATATCATGTGACCTGCAAAAAAAGAGATTTGAGGGGTTCATAATATTTCCCATTTTAGCTATTGAAGGACCGCAATTATTTCAATCATTCTTCTTTGAACATCTTTGCAGACAAAACTCTGTGCTTACCTTTTATCATTCGCAAGGAATTTTAAAAACGGAAATATGTCACTTTTTGTAACATAGTTATTGTGTAAGATACTCTTTCATATTTACTAAGAGAGGAAA
Source organism: Triturus cristatus (assembly GCF_964204655.1). Taxonomy (NCBI): domain Eukaryota; kingdom Metazoa; phylum Chordata; class Amphibia; order Caudata; family Salamandridae; genus Triturus; species Triturus cristatus. The sequence goes on along the minus strand of NC_140590.1, from coordinate 904,317,001 downwards.
AGGCACTCTGTACGCTTTTTATACTCCATGTAAATAGAGCCTCATCATGTAGACCACTTTGTGTTAAAAGGGTGTTCTATAACTGTTGTTGTGCATGATTGCACTTCATACTCATAGAACAAGACACATGTCTAGATTTATCAGAAATCATAAATCTCGATATGTGTGTGAATGCTGCACCACTCTAAAATTGGTGTAGGAAAGCACAACAAGGAGAATTGTTTTAATTTCTCCACATTTGTATATCTTCAATGCATGCTAAAATGTTCAGCATACATTGAAGGAGAAAAATGCATTTTCTCATTGTTTTTGTGCAGGAAGGTGTGTCTTCCTGTAGAAAAAGAAACAGCACATGACACAGATATCCTTGCACTATGGTGCAAGGGTGCCTGTGTCACCACATGGCTGCTGTTTAAGCAGCCGTGCAGACAGAAGCATAGATTTGCAACATATTTATGTACATATGTTGCATCCCTGTGCTTCGGAAGTACTACAGCACACTGCAGTTAAAGACGTTACTGTGTGTTGCTGCAGCAATTCCTCATAGTTCTGCACTTATACATTCACCATACGCTACTAATGCATTCATTCAGTCAATTACGTACTACACATACATTCATCTAAACTTTCACACACTAACACAGAAATTTAGCTCTTTTTTTAAACCAGGAAAGTTAGTTCTTACAAGAACTTTTTTTTTTCTTCTTTCTTCTTTTATACATTTTTTGGGGTTTTCTGAACAATTTTGAATTTTGTGGGGTTTTTCTGCAAAAAAAACCAAAAAACAAAACAGGAGAAACCAAACAATGAACTTCAGGGAACAATAAAAAAAACAACAAAAAAAACCTAGCAAATGTGACTTTCTTGCCGGCGGCAGATCAGATCGATCGACTGCTCACCATAGCACAAAGTCGCATTGCACTTAGTGCAGAGCACTTTTAAAAATTGAAATTGAGGACGGATGTCCAAGGTTTGGGCTGATGGATGCACTCTTGATGTGCTCGGCTGCGATGAGGTGAAAGGCGCAGGAGCAGGAGTGTATCTCATCCGTCGGCACTCTTCTCGTGCAAGATTGTTCGGCTGAAGGGTCCTCATGTGCTTCATCATACTTGCTGTGCCACACGAGTATTTCTTGTTAGGATCCCCTCGCGACAGGACTCTTTTGCAAATCTTGCACGTGACCAAGGTGGCATTGGTCTTATTCTGCTCCTTGGTAAAAATGTAAAAAATTTCGACACCACTGAAGAAAAACGTTCTTTGGGTGGTGCCTCCTCCAAAAATTCATCCTCAGAAATATGAGGAGTTGCAGGTGATGCCTGCTGCCCTGAAGCCATTTTTGGTTGAAAAAAGTTAGAGCTAAGTGTAAACTTAGTCTAAAAAATCTTCTTCTCTCCAAAGAGATGGTTCTCTAAAGAAGGTCAAAGAAGAATGATTGAAATGGGTGAGGTCTTTCAATAGTTAGAAGAGGAAGTGTAATGAACCAATCAAATCTCTTTTTTTGAAGGTCACATGGGATCCGCGCACCCTGCGCTTATGCAGCACGCACCCAGCACGCATCCGCGAAATTGAATTAAAAAAAATTATAGGATTAGATGTAAAAATATATTACTTTTAAGACTAGTTTAGAGTTTGTCTTCAATTAATATTCACATGAAATACATATATATGTTTTTTTCAAATGTTAAATACTGCGCGGGATCCGCGCACGTACCGCGCACGTACCGCGTCATAGACACAGATGACGCATCGTGGAAGCGCGTAAACGTCACGTTACGTACATCGAACGTGTCGCGTATAGGCTGGGAGTTGCGTACCGGTCGCATTGGAATCGCGCACTAACCACGTACCCGATGCATACCATGCGCGGATGCTAATGAGTAGGAATTCAGAACGGTGCGCATAGGGTGCGCGGATCCAAAAACATTGAAAAAAATATATAAAATAAAGTTTTGAACATATAGTTAAAAAAATATTTTGAAAAATATAAAAAAATATGTTTGAAAAACCCATTAAGTTCAAATAATATTTTTTAATTTTTAATAGTATTAATTGAAAAAATAAGTTTAAAAAATAGAGATAAAAAAGTATTTAAAAAAAAACATAATTAATGAAATTGACACACTGAATTTGAAAAATATACAAATCCAATCAAAATCATTAAACATGATACCTTCAGAGATAAGTTATAGATAGGAATTAGCATTTAAAAAACCTTTGAAATTCACTGAAAAAACCATAGGTTTCATGCACGTTATAGTTAGGAATTGGCATTTAAAAAACCTTTGAAATTCACTGAAAAAAACAAAGGTTTCAAGGGCGTTATAGTTAGGAATTGGCATTTAAAAAACCTTAGAAATTCACTGAAAAAAACCATAGGTTTCAGGGGTGTTATAGTTAGCTGGACATTTCCCTCGTACAAAACCCTAGAAATTCCCCTGTTATAGTTAGTTCAGCTAAGTATAACTCGCGCCCCCGCATGCACTGCTGATGACGTCACATATTACATCACTCATGACATGGTCAGTGACTTCACCGATGACATCACTGATGACATCTCAAATGACATCACTAATGACATCACTGATGACGTCATCCAGTGACTGTGTGTTTCTGTAAAGTTTAAATGTTTTATATATTTATAGTGAAAGGCCTGTGGAAGAATGAGTGGGTGTACAAGTGTGTGAATGGATGATTTTGTAGGTGCGTAACTGACTCTATAAGTGAGTCATTAAATGTATCTTACTGCAGACTAGTGACTAAACTGTGTGAATGTCTGTATGTGTCTGTATGTAGGTGTATAAGTGGCTGCATGGTTTTGTGAATAGCTATATGAGTGTCTATATGGGTTATTGATTCATTGTCTGAGTATCTGTATGGGTGCCTGAGTGTTTGTGTGGGTAGGGTGTGTGTGACTCTATGCATAGATGTGTGAGTGGGTGATTATATGGGTGCATGGTTTTAAGAGTGCATCTGTGATGAACTGTATGGTTGAGTGAGTGTATGTATGGGTGTGTTAGGGATTGAATAACGTGCATGAAACCTTTGGTTTTTCAGTGAATATATATAGATAGATAGATAGATAGATAGATAGATAGATAGATAGATAGATAGATAGATAGATAGATAGATAGATAGATAGATAGATAGATAGATAGATAGATAGATAGATAGATAGATAGATAGATAGATAGACAGATAGATAGATATATCGATTTATCTATCTATTAAGGATAAATTATAGTTAGGAAAACTTTATTTATCTTCTGGTTAGAGACTTAGCTCTCCGCCCCTGCAGCTCCGCTTTGTGCCGCTGCCCCTTTCACCTATCTGCAAGGTACCTGTTCAAGGCCCTCCTCTAAACGCAGCCTCTTGCCTGCTTTCATCCTTAGTGGTCCAGTGGGAGAGCTTTGCTCTTCTACTGGTCTGCTGTTGTTCTCTCTTTGTGTTGTTGCCTTTTTCTGTCTTAGCTTGTCTTTCTGTCTTTTTTTGTGCTTTTAATTCTGCTTTTAATTGTATTCTGCCGTCTATCTTTATTTCCTGTCTCTGTTCCTGTTTGTGTCATCCGTGCCCGTTTTCGCTGCCCTTTTCCCGCCGCTGCTGCCCCCGTGGCCCCTCCCCTCTGCCAGTTTACGCTCCCGCCGCCCAGCTGCACTTTCCTCCCCTTTCCCTATTTAATGGCGGCCGCTGCGCGAGTGTCTGAGCAAGACCTCTGACCTCCTGGTCAGAGACCTAGCTCACCGCCCCTGCAGCTCTGCTGTTGTGCCGCTGCCCCTTTCAGTTCTCTGCAAGTTAGGTGTTGAAGGCCCGTCTCCACGTGCAGGCTCCTGCCTGTGCCTCATCTCTGGTAGTCCAGTGGGAGAGCCTTGCTCTTCTACTAATCTGCTGTTGTCTGTATTTGCATTGTGCCTTTTTCTCTCTTTGTCTGTCTTTTTGTCTTTTTTTGTGCTTTTAATTCTGCTTTTAATTTTATTCTGACCTCTTTCTTTATTTCCTGTCTCTGTTCCAGTTTGTGTCCTCCATGCCCATTTTCACCACCCTTTTCCTGCTGCTGCTGCCCCCGTGGCCCCTCTCTCCTGCTGATTCCTGCTCCTGCCTTCTAGCTGCACTTACCTCCCCTTCCTCTATTTATTGCCATCTGCAGTGCAGCCGTGCCAAAGGCGCACCAAAGGCAAGCTCGCCTGTACCCAGATTCTCTGACCACCCACCTCTACGACTCAGCTGACCTCCTCAAACTTAACCCCGCAAGGAACAACAACTGCCAGCTGTCTAAGTAGAACACCACGTACGGCCAATTCTCCTGCTGTCACTGCCGACAATCCTCCACCACCCTCCGCACCCCCATGGCCACCCGCTGGACTCCACCATCCCGAAGCCCTGTGGTGCATCCTCCTCAACGTGCACTCCCTGCAAAGCCATGCTGTGGAGATCTGGGACCTCCTCGACACCCTCTCGCCAGACGTCGCCTTCCTCACGGAAACGTGGACCAACCACACCTCCGCTCCCGACATCGCCTCCGCCATCCCCATCGGATACAAGATACAAAGGAAGGACTGCCGCAACTGCCCAGGAGGAGGACTCGCTATCGCACACAATAGCTCCCTCTGACTCCCTCTAACTCCCGACCTCCAACACGGGCGACTCACTGCCCACCACCGAACACCTCCATTTCCAGATCCAGACCAGACCCAGAATGACCCTATGCAGCACCCTCACCTACAGACCCCCTGGACCTCAAACCGCATTCACCACCACCATCGCTAACCTCACGCACCCCCCGCCATCGCCTCCAGGGACTACTTACTCATTGGAGACCTCAACTTCCACATTGACAACCCCAGCTACCCCAACTCCGCCACCCTCCTGGATAACCTTGCCATCCTCGGACTGAAACAACTCGTCACCACTCCCACCCTCAAGGCAGGACACACCCTCAACCCCATCTTTGCAGGAGATAACAACATCCACTTCAGCCACACCATGCAATCCCCCTGGATAGACCACTACTGCATACACTTCCACTTCGACACACCCACCACCCCCAAACCTGCACCCCGCCCTCCGCGAAGGAACTGGAGCAAGGTCACTGAGGAGCACCACAACTCCACCCTCAACAGCGATGCCCCCCCTCGACGACACCAACTTCGCAGCCATAGAACTTCACAGATTGATCACCAACTGCGCAGACAAGTTCGCCCCCTCCACAACCGCGACAGACAGTGCCCGAGGAGGGCCACCTGGTTTACCGCCGATCTCCACGAATACAGACGCACGTGCAGATGTCTTGAGAAGAACTACAGAAACAGCAAAACTTCGGAAGATCGCACCAATTACAAGAACGCCATGACAGAATACCACCAACTCATCAGATCCACCAAAATGACCTTCATCTGTAACAAAATTCACACCGACGCCAGCAACTCCAAGGAACTCTTCAGCATCTTTCAGGAATTCACCAAGCCCCCCAGCAAAGCCACAGACATCACACCCTCACGGGACCTCTGCAACAAACTCGGCTCCTACTTCCACCTGAAAATAAGATCCCGCTATGAGAACTTCAACAAACAGACTCCGGACACTGAACCCGCTCCCGCCATCCTCTCCTGGACCCCGGTCACCACCAAAGACACTGCATCAACCATGAAAGGCATTCACTCAGGAGCCTCAACAGACCCCTGCCCTCCGCACAACTTGCACTGAGCCACAGCCTCCATTTCACCTGAACTACGACGCACCATCAACGCCATCTTCAAAACAGGCACCTTCCCTGACAACTGGAAACGTGTAGAAGTCAAGCCCCTCCTGAAGAAGCCCTCAGCAGATCCGATGGACCTGAAGAACTACCGACCCATCTCTCTCCTCCCTTTCGCGGCCAAAGTCACAGAGAAGATAATCAACATCCAACTAATGAAACTACTCGAAAGGAAACTCCATCCTTGACCCCTCCCAATCAGGATTCCGCAGCAGCCACAGCACCGAGGCCACCCTACTCGCCACCACAGATGACATCCGCGCCCTCCTCGACCAAGGCCTCACCGCGGCCCTGATCCTACTTGACCTCTCTGCAGCCTTCAACACTGTCTCTCAGCCACAGACTCCATGACGCCGGCATTCAGGGAACCGCCCTCAACTGGATCCGCTCCTTCCTCACTGGCCAAACCCAAAGAGACAGACTATCCACCCTTCCTCTCCGAACCCTCAGAGATCAACAGCGGAGTACCCCAAAGATAGTCGCTCAGCCCCACGCTCTTCAACATCTACATGGCCCCCCTTGCCGCCATCGTCAGACAGCATGGACTCAGCATAGTATCCTATGCCGATGACACCCAGCTCATCCTCTCCCTCACTAAGGACCCCCTCACCACCAGACTCAGCTTCCAGGAAGGAATGAAGGACGTCGCATCCTGGATGAGCAGCAGCTGACTGAAGCTTAACTCGGAGGAGACAGAAGTGCTTGTCCTTGGATCCTCCCCCTCTGCATGGGGCAACATCTGGTGGTCCGCAGCCTTGGGCAACACCCCCACCTCCATGGACCACACTCAGAACCTCGGCATCATACTTGACTCTTCCCTCATCATGACCCGACAGATGAAAGCCAGCGCCTACACCTGCTTCAGCAGCCTCCGCATTCTTCGCAAGACCTTTAAATGGATCCCCCTGAATCAAGAAAGTCCGTCACTCATGCACTCTTAACCAGCAGATTGGACTACAGAAATGCCCTCTATGCCGGGATCAACATATCTCTACTCCACAAGCTCCAGACCATACAGAACACAGCAGCCAGACTCGTCCTTGGCATCCCCTGACATGAACACATCACCCAACACCTGCGGGACCTCCACTGGCTCCCCATTGAGAAGAGAGTAACCTTCAAGATACTCACCCACACCTACAAATGCCTCCACAACACCGGATCCCACTATATCAATGAAAGAATCTCCTTTCACGTACCCAAGAGAAACATCCGTTCCACCCACCTCGCCGAAACCTCACTCATCTGCAGAGCCAGAATGGGTGGAAGAGCCTTCTCCTACTTCACGGCAAAGACCTGGACCGAGCTCCCAATCAACATCAGATGCGCCCGCACTCTGCACATCTTCAGAAAGACCCTCAAGACTTGGCTCTCCACCTGACTGGAGCTGCACACCCCTCCAGCACCCTAAGACCCTTACAGGTGAGTAGCGTGCTTCACAATTTCCTGATATATGGTTTATTGATTGATTCTTTCTATACAAAGCCAACTTAAACTATACAAACATTAGACATTCTAAAGTGATAGTTATAACTTAAGTTTACAGTTTACACAGCACCAGTTATAACTTACATTTATAATGTATCCACCACCTTCATTTTACTGTAAGTTTCACACCTCCGTACACAGTCTAGTCGTCTCACTCACCACACTAAATTAAGTATAAGTCGGCTTTCTCCATGCACTGGTTATACCCTTGCACTTTATTTTTGGCATTCACACAACACTTATGACATCTGAAATTACATTATTTGTGAGAACACAGAGCATGGTAGAGTGGCAAGTTATAACTAATGTAGTGTAGAGTGCCATAGCGTGGAGTAAGGTAGCATACAGTGGAATGGTGTACATTGGAATGGCCTAAACAGGAGTGGTTTAGAGTGGAGTGGAATGGGTTAGAGTGAAATAACATAAAGAGATGTAATGTACAGTGGAGTGGTATACAGTAGAATAGCGTACAGTGGAGTGGCATACAGAGGGGTGTTGCAGAGAGGAATAGTATCGAGTGGAGTGGTGTACAGTGAAGTGCAATAGATTGGAGAGTTGTACTGTGGATGGGGAAGAGTGGAATAGCATACAGTGGAGTGGTGTTGAGAGTAGTTGCATAGATTGGAATAGCATAGAGTGGCATGGGGTGGAGTTGTGTAGACTGGAGTGGTGCACACTGTAGTGGCATAGAGTAGAGAAGCATACAGTGTAATGGCGTAGAGTGTGGTGGAGTAGAGTGGAGTGGCATATATTATAATAGCATAGACTGGAGTGGCGTACAGTGGAGAAGCATACAGTCCAGTAGCGTACGGTAAAGTGGCATAGACAGGAGTAGCTTACACTGGAGTGGGGAACAGTGGAATCGCATAGAGTAGAGTAGTACAGAGTGGAGTTGCGTACAATGGAATAGTGCAGAATGGATTAGCATAGAGTTGAGTAGTATGGAATGGAGTGGTGTACAGTGGCGTGGTGTAGAATGGAGTGGCATAGAGTGGATCAGCGTGGAGTGGACTAGTATAGAGTGGAGTAGCATAGAGTGTCGCAGAGTAGACTGGATTGGAGTTCATTTGAGTGGCATACACTGAAGTGCTATACAGTGGAGTGGGTTAGAGTGTAATAACTACAGTGGAGTGACGTGCAGTGGAATTCTTTACAGTGGAATAGCATAGAATGGAGTGGTGTGGAGTGGAGTGGAGTGGAGTGGATACAGTGGAGTGGAAAAGAGTGAAGTAGCATGCAGTGGAGTGGCATACAGTGAAGTAGAATAGAATAGAGTAGTGTAGAGTGTAGCTGCATACAGTGGAGTGTCATACAATGGATTGGGGTAGAAAGGAACAGCATAGAGTGGAATTGCTTAGAGTGGAGTTGCTAAAATTGGAACAGCATAGTGTGGAGTTGCGTAGAGTGAAGCAGCATAAAGTGGAGTGGCCTGAAGTGGTGTAGACCATAGTGTCATAGACTGAAGTGATGTACAGTGTAATAACTTAGGGTGGAGTGGCATATAGTGAAATAGCATAAAATAGAGTGGTGTAGAATGAAGTAAGGTACAGTGTAGCGGTATACAAAGGAATAGTGGAGTGAAGAGGGGTAGAGTGTAGTGGTGTAGACTATAGTGGCATAGAGTGTAATTGCGTGCTGTGGAATGGCATAGAGTGAATTGGCATTTAGTGGAATGGCGTAGAGTGACAGACTGTACAGTGTAGTGGCGTAGAGGGGAGTGTCATAGTGTGGAGTGAAATACAGTGAAGCAGCATACAGTGGAGTGGTGTACAGTGAGTGTAGTCTTGTACAGTGGAGTGACATAGAATGGTGTGCCATATAGTTGAATAGGGTAGAATGGAGTGGCATAGAGTGAAGTAGAGTACAGTGTGATAGCATAAAGTGGATTGGCAAAGAGCGGAGTGACATAGAGTGGAGTGGCCTACAGTGTAACAACTTACAGTGGAGTGTTGTACACTGTGTTTCATACAGTGGAGTGGCATAGAGTGGAATAGCGTGGAGTATAGTGTCGTAGAGCGGAGTTAAGTACAGTGGAACAGAGTACTTTGAAATATTATAGAATGAAGGAGCATTCATTAGAGTGGCATAGACTGGAGTGTTGTAGAATGGAGTGGCTTTGAGTGTAATAGCGAAATACAGTGAAACTACTAAACAACAGATATCACTAGGGTTGAATGCCTCATACCTTCAAAAAACTTGCCCTACCTAACTGTAGTTCCAAAAACTATAATATGCTCACCATTTTCTAAAATCCTGATAAATTTCATGCCAATCCAAAAGCCTGTTTGGCCCCTATGCGTGAATAAAAAGTTTGTGGAAAATATGTTGATGCCAAAAGGTCTTTTGGGACTCCCCCTTTAGTCTTTGCACCTCACCGACAAATCACCACAAAACTTTGCATTATCCACCAATGTAGGAAAATAAATAGTTCTGCAAGGTTTAGTGGAGATTTGTCAAACAGGCGCAATGGTATTAATGGCAAGAAAATCTGAGGAATTCCTATCTCTGGCAGCCCTTACTATTACTGCAGAGTTTACATCCATATATATTACAAATCTTCGTTTACCTCCGCTCCGTCCTGAAAAGTTTCAATTACCTTAGGAAAAATTAGACAACTATACCGAAAAAAAAGCTGAAAAGACTTACATAAAGTTTGCCACAAAGCTAGATAATCATCCAGAAAGCATACTATTCTAGTTTTGTGTAAATGTGTTTAATCGTTTTTGAGAAATTAGGTTTTGGAAAATAGGGATAGCTGCTGTTGTTGGGATTAGTTGCTCTTTCAGTGAATTTTCATAGCTTTTTAACATAAATTAAAAGTTATGTATAAGTCCACTTTAACCTTTGTTGTTTAGTGTCTATGTATTAGACCTGACAGCCATAGTGTGGTCTTCCCCCCAATGTTTTACCTGCCTCCTTTACATTTCTGGCCTTACTTTTGCTGGGATTGGGACTCTGTGTACTTTCCCACTATTATCCAATGCTAAAGTGCTTCGGCTCTCTCCTCTAAACTTGGTAACATTGCTTCATCCCCAATTGGCATATTTAATTTACTTATACATCCCAAGTAAAGTAATATCTCCTGTACACTGGGCCTGTAAATTAAATGCTACCAGTGGGGCTGTAGCAGTTATTGTGCTGCCCACTTAAGTAGCCCTTTAGTCATGTCTCAGGCTTGGTATTGCAGAGCCTGTGTGTGCCGTTTTCACTGTCATGTCGACCTGGCAAAATACACTTGTCACAAACATGAATCTTTTGTACATATAAATTACCCATAAGGTAGACCCTAAACAACCCAGAAGTCAAGTAACAATGTATATTTCAAGCAGGACCTGTAATTTTAAGTTGGATATGACCTGGTAGTAGAAAGCTCTCAAAGTCATTTTTCACCACTGCAAAGCCTATCTCTCCCATTGCATAACAATGGGGTTACCTTATTAAATTGAATAAATGTAATTTCCAATTGGGAAGAGATAAAACCCCCATGTCTGGTGTCTATGGAATCCTAATTTAAAATCCTCACTTATGGTGAAGTCGATTTTAAATTACAATTCTGAAAATACCACTTTTCGAAAGGTGGCATTTTATTACTTTAGCCATTTGGTGCCTGCTGCCTGTCTCTAATCACATGTCTGGGGTAGGTGACAGTTCGGCTTTGTATATTCTTCTTAGAGAGCCACAGACAATGGGAGTTTAGGTGTAACTTGATGGGCTAGCCTGGCAAGATGGGAGGGAGGAGCTGGACCCAGCCTCACTTACACCTGAATAGGCTGTGCCCAGTCCTCACACAAAGGGCTGCATAACCCCCTGTAGTGAGTCTGGGGAACAGGGCAGGAAGGCAAGGACCTCAGTTCACTTCAAAGACCTGTCTTTTTAGTTTTAAAGGCCGACCTGAGTATAAGTACTGGACCCCTGACACCACCAGTTCAATACACTTCTGAACCTGTGAAGACTCTGCCAGAAAGAAGGAGTGCTGTGCTGCTGAAAGGACTGCAATCTGCTAGTCCTGCCTTGCTTTGCTGACCTGCTGCCCTCTTGCCTGGGTAAGGGGACTGGACCCGCATCACTTGAGCCCAGAGTGACTCTAAGTGGTTGCTGGCTGGCAACCTGATCTGAAGTCTCAGGGACATAAAAGACTTCCAACCACCCTGCTTTTGCACCTACACTCTGTGAGTCTACCCTGCCAAGTGATTCCCCGCTAGTTCTGGACCCTAGGAAGTGAGCTTAAGGAGCTTCTCCAGCATAACTGCTACATCCTCAGCTGAGAAGCAGTATTCAGACAAAATATTTAGAAATAAAATATTGCCATACCAAAATATACCAAAATATTGTGTCCAAATATCGTGATATGGAAATATCATCAGGAAAAATATCTTTGTCAAGAATATCGATTTTAAGGTAAGTAATATCGATTTTTAAAATATCAAAGTCATTAATATAGTTTGCAAAAATATAGCTGTTTAAAATATAGCTTTTTATATATTGTTATGTATTTTAGTATATATTTAAATGTATATAATGTAATTTTTGTGTATTATTATTATGTTTTTAATATATTTGTTCATTTTGTTGCTGTTATTAAATTAAATGTAATATATTTTCGTGATATTTAGTAGCAGGTTGTAGGTTTATAGGAGCATAGGGTGGGAAGTAATTTATTTATAATATATTAATGGGTATTATTTATTCAATTATGGTAATTGTGTTATAAATGTTTTAATGTTAATTTTATATATTTTAATTAATTATTAAATATTTGTTTATTAATATTCATGAATCTCTATACATTTATGGGCTCTTCCCTTTCAGGGACTTGGCCCACCCACACAAGTGAGGTATCATTTTACTCAGGAGACCGAGGGCAACGCTAGATGGTAGGACATTTGTGACGACATGTTGATCCCACACAGAAATGAGAGAAGAATCAGAGTTTTTAGCTAACTCTGAGGTTTGCAGGAGATTCTGGGCAAGAAAATGTTAGGGAATCCAAGCAAACCACACATCCTTGGACTCCCCCAGGTATCTAGTTTTCAGAAATATCTGTGTTTTGTAGATATCCCTAAATGGCCACCGAGTTCCGGACCAAAAATGCAGGTGCCCCCTTTCAAAAACAGATCAATTTGTGATAGATAATTTTAATATCTCCACAATACGTTTTGGGTCCTTCCCTGTCGCAGGCACTTGGCCCACACACAAGTGAGATAGCATTTTTATCAGGAGACCTGGGAGAACGCTGGGTGGTACGAAATCTGTGCCAGCCAGGTGATCCCACAGCTTTCCCAAACAGAAATGTGAGGAAAATGTGATATTGTTTGCTAAATTTGAGGTTTGCAGGGGATTCTGGGTAAGAAATCATTGGGGGATCCACACAAACCACACCTGTCTCATGTGCAAAGGACGAATATGTTCTGTCCCCAGCACACGAGCGCCAAGGCTGAGGACGGAACCATTCCATCCTCAGCATGGAAAGGGTTACAATATATTGCCAAATCCTTAATTGCTGTTGTACTATATATAAGTGAACTGTTAGATGCACTGTACATGACAATGAATGAGGTATGTGGTTAAATTGTACATCATATACTTTCAATTATAACTGTGTTCTATGTGCACTTACAGACCAATATGTGCAGTTTTAGAACTAGTGTCGCACCTTCAGTGGAACTCACATACTTACCTAGAACATGATTCAGTGACTAACACACCCAGTCAGACATTTATAGAGGCACTTCAATATTCGCTCTTAGACCCACAGGCCTGTTATGGAAGTAGGACTATTGCAGTCAGTTGCATACAGACTTACATACTCCAAAGCTCTGTACTACACCCAGCAAGCCATCCATGCAGGTTAAACCATACATGTTTAGAGAGCCATATACTCAGTAAGTGAGGCAGTCAGACACTAGCATACTTCCTTAAACATACAAAGACAAACCCAAGTTGGGGTTGACACATTTATACAGATATGTACTGAGGAGCTGACACTGAGAACTTCTCCTTACACCTACTACTAGAGAACCTGTGTGCATAGAGTTACTGCTAGGCAGACTTAACATTTTCAACATGTTTTCAAGTCTAAAAGGACCTCTTGTACTGTATATGCAACCCCTATGGTAGACTGTAGGTAGGCCATAGGCCATTAGGTGTATGCTTAAAACATGAGAGATATATTTTCAAGTTTCAGTGTATTTGTATGTACCTCTAGGCTTATATGTCCATCACTGCAAGCAGTATCACACCTGTCCTGCAACTGATATATTTATCCAGAAAAGGATACCATGACCTATAGAGAAGAGACACATTTACAGGCGCACTACAACATTCTCTCCCAGACACACACAGTTTGTGAAATTAGGCGTAATGGAGGCAGTTGCACATCGAGATACATAGCCCAATAGTCTCTAACCTAGCCAGTATCTAATTCATGCAGTTCCTTGCAAAACAGCTAGAAACCCATACAGTCACTAGGAGAGGCACTCATAAATCAATACACCTGTTCAAATATATAATCACTTCCAAATAGGGACTGACACATTCATTCAGGTATGTTCTGAGGAACTGACACCAACAAGGTAGCCATGTAGACTACTTGACCTTTGATCACATCTTGGGCCTAGTACTGGACAGCCTGTCTGTGCAGTTTTAGTAGTAGACATACTTCACATATATAACGTGGCCCAAAGTCTATAACACCATCTCTTATCAGATATAAGTCACTTCTAAGGTACACTGTAAGTAGGCCATATGCACTGAAGTATATCCTTTCAACATAAGATATTTTTTCAAGTTTAAGTGTCTCACATCTGCACTTGGAGACCATATGTCTATTTATACCTTAAGTCTCACATCTGTACTTCAACTCAAATAGCGATGTAGAAAGGGATACAGCCTTTCACACACCCCTTTACACATGCACAGAGCTACTTCAACATTCAGTCCCAGACACACAGTAGTCTTATGTAACTAGGTATAATGGATGCAGTTGTACATACAGTTACATACCCAATACTCTCTAACATAGCCAATAACTAATACATGCAGTTCCTTCCAAACACAGAGACTCATACAGTTACACATATACCAACATATATGTTCAAGTATATAATCACTGCCAAATAGGGACTAACCCATTCATTCAGATATGTGCTGAGGAACTGAAACTAACAAGCCATGCAGACTACCTGCCCTTTCAACATGCCTCAGCTCTAGTATTGGACAACCAAGCTGTGCAGTTTTACTGGTAGAACGACTTCATATATACAACATCAAGTCTATAAAGCTCTCTCCTATTACCCATATGTTGCCTCTAAGGTGCACTGTACGTAGCCCATATACACTGTGGTATGGGCTTACAACATAAGAATAAGACACATTCTTTCAAGTTTCAGTATCTCACATCTGCACTTATAGATGTGAGACACTGCATGCAATTCATATGAATAGTTATATATCCAGTCTTGCATGCATACTACAAGGCACATAGCTGTGTAGAAACAGATGCAGCCTCTCACACATCCAGTTACACATGCACAGAAGCACTTCAACAATCAGTCCCAAACACACACAGTTCTTAAGTAACTAGGTCTACAGGAGGAACTTGCACACAGAGTTACATACCCCAATACTCTCTAACAGCCAGTAACTAACCAATGCAGCTCCTTTCAAACACATTTAAAGACCTATAGAGTCACTAAAAGAGACACTCATATACCAATATACTTCTTTAAATATGCAATCACACTATAATAAGGACTGATGCATTCATCCAGACATGTGCTGAGGAACTGACACCCAGATGTGAGCCATGCAGACCACTTACTCTTTCAACTTCTTTTAGGCCTGCTACTGGACAGCATGTGGGTGCAGTGTAACTGCTAGAGATTCCTGATATTTAAAGAATTTTTCTAAGCCAATAAAGATTTCTCCTACATATGTAAGTCACCTCAAAGATATTCTGTTTGTATACCATAGACAGTGAGGTATGTATTCAGAACATAAGACATATAGTTTCAAATGTGTGTCTCACATCTGCACTTACAGACTCTTGTCTAGTTATACATCCAATCTCACACCTTTAGTGCAACTCACATAGCTCTGTAGAAAAGCGCACAGCCTCTCACACACCCAGTTACACATGCTCAAAGGTACTTCAAAATTTGGTCCCAAACACACACCTTTCTTATTTAACTAGGCCTAATGGAGGAAGGTATACAGACAGTTATATACCCCAATGCTCCATAAAACACCCAGTAACCAATCAATGCAGCTGCTTTCATACACATTTAGAGAGCTATAGACTCAGTAAGAGATTCACTCATATACAAAATGATTCTTAAATATACAAAAAGACATCCAAATACAAACTAAAACATTCATGCAGACATATACTAAGGAAATAACACTAAGAAGTTGTCTATCCAGACCTCTTGCTTTTTCAAAATTTTGCAGATCTGCTAGGGCCCCACCATAGTATCCAGGCTTACTACTACATAGACTTGACATTTAAAACTCCTTGTAAATCTTACATTTTCTAAAAACTACATATAACTCACTACTAATGTAGGTTGTTGCTAAGATATTGGATACAGTGCTGTGTACTTAGAAGTAACACATGTATTTCCAGAGTGAATACAGCTGTTAAGTTTCTTAATTCTAGAATGGTATGAAATACTAAGCTAATCATATAGATTAGATGTTTAAATCATAGAATCTAAAATGTGCACTGTATTTTGTTATCAGATAAGTACTTCACTTAAAAGAGATCAATTTAAGATGACAAAAATGGAGAGGAGTAAAGCACAAAAGAAAGAATTCTGCTTGGAATAAAGGAGATGGTGAAAAGAATATACTGCACAGAAAGAAATCTGCTGGTAAGAGAACTAAAGAGTTTTTTAGAACAGTGAGAAGACAAATTAAAAATGTGGAAAATGATAACATTAAAAAGAAAAGTTTACCAACAGCTCAGAAACAAAAAACACTAAACCATTTTCAATGTGGAAATCATTTAAAAAAACAAGTGATATGACAGGAAGGCAGAAACAGTACAAGTAAATTCGAAGAAGAATGTTTTAAAGTAGGGTGATGCAGAATATGGTGAGAAATATGAAGCAGTATAAGAGAAGATCAGGAGCTTATAAACAAAAACAATAAATAGAAACTGTGATAAATCTAGCATTTGCCAAACTATTTACATTAATATTAAACAGAATGAAGACACTGAATGAAACAGTGCTGAGTATGAAAAGAAAAAGTCAGAAAAAAGACTTGTGAATAAAACTATCTCTTGTAAAATCTTTAAAGGTAAATGGAAGCATACCTCTAGAACTGAGCCTTCCTTTAACTATAAAAGCTACTTACAAGAAAACACATGCAGTTGAAACAACTGATCAATGTTATCAGTTGAAGAAAGGTATTCCCATTGCAAAAGAGTAACATGGTTCCTGGAAATGTTGAGGAAGTTATAGCTGAAGAGCTACAGGCAAGGTGTAGACAGCTCTTTGCATGTAAGTGGAATTATAGCAGTATTTGTAATGGTCAGCAATAATCTATTGATATAATGAGACGTTTTCTATGTGAATTTTCATGTAGAAGTTTGAAAAATAAAATTGCAGTTTTGCAGGGGTTAGATCCATGCAAACTGAGAAAGTATAGTAAATTACAGGGATATTCACTAGCATGCTGATGCACCTTTAATCATTTCACAGTCTTAGCTATTCACCACTCTGAAAATGCAGAAGTAAGTTAGGAGACTTTACTATATTAAAACACTTGCACCATGGTTAGGAGAAATTAATAGAGTTCTTTTTCATGGTATAGGCAGAGGTAGAAAACGTTTGTGATGATGTTCAGTTCCGTTTCTTTTGTCCTAAAGAGGAGTGTAAAGGAAATGAGGGTTTTGCATCTGCTGGTGTTGTGGAACAGAAGACAGGGATTAGTATTGATGACTTTGTAAAAGAGATTACAAGTTTAACATAGTTTTCTCTGACAAACCAAACTGTGGGCCTGATTCACAAAGGTAAAAGGAGACGAAAGTCTAACTTTATGACTGTTGACATTAACAAAGGGCATTTACTACTCGCAAAATGCTCTTTGTGAATACTGAAAGTTTTAAAGTTCAACGTTTGGTATTCACAAAGAACATTTATGAGTAGTAAATGCCCTTTATTAAGTTTATCTTTTGGTATTCACAAAGGGAACTTATGGGTAGTAAATGTCCTTTGTGAATTCCAAAAGTTGTAAACTTAGACTTTCGTATCAGTTCACATTTGTGAATTAGGCCCTGGGTTTGTATTTGTTGTTGAGGTGCTCACTACAAAATGTAAACTTGCGATGTAGTTGTATTCTCGAAAACTGAACATGAGAATAGAGATAAGTGGCAAGAATATGCTGTTAATTTACTTGTAGAAGAACTGTTTGTAATGGTACGATGTGTTAGAAGAAAACAAAATGCCTGCTAGAGCAGTACATAAAACATTGGACTTGGTATCTATTCCACAAGAACTGAGAGATTTAAATGTTTATGAGGCCATTCTAACACAATTTGTACATGAATTCCAGGCCATAGTTCAGATGGAGCCTAGGGCAGGGAAGTTGCCACCAACTGACCTGCAAAAATGTCTTAAAGGAAGAGTTGTGAACTTACCTTTAGATTTTAAACAGAATATTGAAACACTTTGTGTACACAGAGAACATCATGAACCACTTGTCATTCTAGTAAATGGTGTGCCTACGAAGAATAAAATCATATGGGGAGTTAGTAGATCTTAGTAAAGTTCAAAAAGCAACATTATACCTGGTAAAAAATAATGTTCATTACAAAGATGTTGATGTTGTTGAAAATGCGACATGTGTGGAGGATGAAAGATTACCATCAAGTGGACAGATTGATCCATGTCAGAAGAGATTTATAAACACTACAGTATCCATCCTCTCCATTCCAAACAAGTTATGTGCGATGCTATTGAACTGTTTTAAATGAAGCAAACTAATGGGCTCCTATGAGTGTGTGGGAGAAAAGTTTAGAAGGTTCCTGTTCTCAACAACTGATTTCCACTGGAGAAGGTGGTCGCTTAGATAACTGCCCTGTACAGATACCAGCAGCTGAATACCGGGCAACCCAATTAGACTCACAGGAGCCAAGATGTTTGCAGTGAACTCCCTACATATTTCATCTTCTGTTTGAGAGTGACTTGTCTGGACTTTCATATGCTGCTAGCCACATGCTGAAGACAGGAGTTTGCATACAAAGTGTCTCTATGAGGGGAGTAGTTGATAAAGTTCATGGAAAGGATGAATAGTTAGAATAGAGCTTGATCAATTTGATGGCATGCCAATATGAAACTCCTAGTATTGGTATCGCTGTCATGGAGAACTCAAATGTATGTTGTGAAATTTAGGTGCACCTACTTGGTTTCTCACACTCAGCTGCATTGAGTATGCCCGAGATGACCTACTTGAATTTTTGAGAAAAGAAAACTCTAACATTAAATACATCACAGTGAAGACCGCCGGAGAACTAATGTTTGCAGATATTTTAACCATGGATTTCATGGTATGATGTCTTTTATCTGCAACAAAAGTAATTTGCCTTTAGGTGAAAAGAGTACCAGGCAAGAGGTGCTCCTCATATTCACATGATGATACGAATAAAGGATGCAGCAAAATTTGGGACAGATAGTGATGAGTCTGTCTTGTCTTTTCATTGAACAGTATGTCACATATGCCATCCCAAAAGACAGTAGTGAAAATAGCTTGAGACATAAAGATCTGCGCTTTCAAAGTCATAGATGTGGTAAATACTACAATCAAAAATACAGATGCAAAGGTAGATTTTATACAAGATTTCGTTTTGGATTCCCACGACCCATTACTTCACAAGCACAATAAATAGTTTTTTGTCAGCAGTAAGACATACAAAAACATAGAAATCACTGAAAAACAGGTACAACCTAAAACAAAAGAAGCCTTGAAATATATTAATTTCTGTTTTTTCTAACCTAAGTGATTTAAAAGGAAAAGATCCCATCCCCCTCCCATGGTTGGATCATTTCCTCATCCCTCTTACTGGTCCCCTATTACTATCACACTACAAACCCAGTCCATACACACCATAATTCGCCCCTGGTCCAAGCTCCCCTTGGACAATTGGGCTCAAGATCTGGAAAGGACCGAATAGTGATCCTAACCCAGTCAAAGCCAATGATAGCTTTTGTAACTGGATAGAGGAATCACTAAATGTGGGACTCCCAAAAATATTGATCAAACAGACAGGTGGACCTAACAAGTCCCCATGGTTCTCCCCCAACTTTGCACTCTAAAACAGCATTGTAAAATACTGGAAAGAAGCTGGAGGAAAGACTTGACTTTTCACTCAATAAGAAGAGGAAATACATGGTGGCCATCAGCATTTACAAAGCAGAAAGAAAAAAACCCCAGTCCTCTTATTATGAGGAAAAGATCTTGTCAGCTGCTAATTCCCCAAGAGAAAATTTCCTTATAAAAAAAGATACTCAAAGCCCCCGCCCCTCCGGCTACACCAGACACCTCAGTTCAGCGCTGAAATGAACAGGCAGTGCATTTTTCCACTAAAGTACATAACATCCTAAAATGCCTACCCTAGAGTGACGGTGAGTGCGACGTTACTAGAGAGCTTACGATCTGGGTACGCAATGGAAAAGGGCTATGGTGAAAACATTGTTAAAAAACCTAGTCTGGATCCTGCAGACTTGGGCAATTATCGCCCCATCTCTCTCCTTCCGGGAATCAGCAAGATCATGGAGAAATATGTAAATCACACACTCTCCACTTTTCTTGAATCCCATTAACTGCTCCATCCCTCTCAAACGGGATTCCGCCCGCGCCAAAGCACCGAAACTGCTTTGCTGGCCGTGGTGGAAAAATCTAGAAAGATTCTTGATTTAGGAGGGTCTTCAGCCATAATACTCCTCGACCTTAACGCTGCCTTCGACACAATGAACCATCACATCCTGGTCCACCGTCTCAGGAGCGCAGGCGTAACTGATACAGTACTTCAATGGCTGTGTTCCTTTCTGGAGGAAAGATTCTTCCAGGTATTTGAGTGTATCACCTCAAAACCCATACCTCTACAGTGTGGAGTCCCCCAGGGCTCATCGTTGTGCCCGACTCTTTTTAATGTTTACATGGCCCCCTGGCAGACATTGTAGCTCCCTTCGGGATCCACATGGTGACTTACGCCGATGATACACAGTTGGTCGTAGTGCTGAACCATGCAGATCAGAGGCCCAATGGCCTCCACTCATGTCCTGAAGAAGTTTCTAAGTGAATGGGTATGTCACACCTAAAACTTAACGGTGAGAAAACCGAGCTAATGATTCTCGGTAATCCTGCAAGTTTGAAATCCAGCACCATGTGGCCAGCTTGCATGGGCCCGGTACCGGCCCCTAAAGCCAAGATAAAGAGCCTGGGCATCTGGCTAGATCAGAATCTAACCTTTATGGCACAAGCTAGGAAGACTGTGGCTACATGCTATGGCTTGCTCAGAATGGCGCGCAAAGTGTTCCCCCTTTTACCTTTCCAAGCAAAAAAAGTGCTAGTTCAAGCACTAATACTCTGAAGGATATATATGGCAACGCCCTATATTTAGGCGCCCCAAACTCAGTAGTCATAAAACTTCAGACTGTACAAAATTGTGCAGCTAGACTGCTGGTGAGAGTCTCTAATCGCTGTTTGACAAATCCTGCGTTCTCCATAAATCCTTGCAAGGGAATGGGCAACTGATAAATTCAGCCATGATTTGCCCTTACAGGGCTAACAGGAAGCTGCGCTCGGATGAGCTCCCTTTAGAAGTGGTGCCCAGGATCAAGAAAGCCAGAAGTGGAGGCCGGCTTTTTTCGTATAATGCCGCCAAGCTCTGGAAAACTCTGCCGCTGCACCTTTGCAGGGAATCTAACCATCTTGCCTTCCGAAAACAGCTAAAGACCTTGCTCTTTCCTTAATATTCTGCCTCTTCTATTACTGCTCAGCGCTGGGATGCTTCCGGGTACCCATGCGCTATATAAGTGTCTTTTCATTTCATTTCATTTCACTATAATCTAGTTATTCTGAAAATGTGGAATGCGAGCACCGGTATATAGTTCATTGCAGACAACTCGATTGCTGTTGCTTGTTATGTTACATCATACCTTACACAATCAAAGCAGTCAGAGATGAAGGAGATGTGCGAGGAGTTTTCAGTAGTTGGTGTGAATTCTTTTTCGGTCAGACATGAAAAAGGAAATGTAATTACCATAGAAAACTCAGTTGACAAACGCCAGACAAGAAACAAATTTTCTATTTAGCACTTCTGAAACTCCTCAAGCCTTGGCCCGCTACATCCGAACTACCTGTAGACTATGACTGCCATGAAAATTCTTTCAACGCTATATAAGACAGTATTCAGTCTTACCTATCTGTTTGAAAAAAACACAGCTGAAATAACTAGTGAAAGTTCGCAAAGCAGCCAAAGTTCAGGACCATTGAGTCAGGATCCTCTTGGACAAACAATTATTGCAAATGAAGCAGAATGAGGTGGGAACTGCAATGAAACAAGCAAGGCAGAAAACTATTGATTTTGACCAGTTAGAAGGACACCTAAACACTGAGCAGAAAGAAATATATATGGAATTAAAAGAGAAAATAGAGCATGGATTCCTCCACATGACAATAAACTGGAATACCAGAAGGTATCCGGTGAAGCTTGTCATGAAGTCTCAAGAGTACTCAAGAAATTGAAGCTTTTAATCATCGATGAGATAAGCATAGTTTCAAACCTAATGCTTGCCTTCCTACAGTTTAGAATGCAACAGATTTTAAAAATAGAGTATGATGTGCTATTTACAGGAAAGCATTTAATTGTCTTTGTTGACCTACTTGCAAGGTACCACCATCAAAGAACAATCTGTTTTCAAAACACTTCTCTATAATGACACAAGAAATTCTTTGGGAAGCATTGGTATTGTGAATATTTTTTTAAACACTGAATACAAAGAATTAGTTAAGAATGGGCATCAAGCATCTGATATGGAATATGGAAATATTCTAAATGACAGAGTGGGAATCTTGGCAAAAGACGGGAAACGTACTTTAGAAAGTCAACTAATCAGGAAACTGTTTTCATCTAAAAATACACCAGCACAACTAATGCACAATTTTATTAAAGAAGACAAATCCATAGTCGGTTTAATGCCTATACTACAAGAGTGCTCCACCTTTAATGAAGAACTACTAAAATTGGAAAAACAACATATTTTGGAAATTACAGCTATCAATAAAATGGAACACTACGGAGTAACAATACTACTAATTGAAATGTTATTGTATTTTTAAGCATTTTATTTGTGTGTTTTTATGGCTTTTACTCGCCGAATAAAGAATCCTGACTTGACTACTAATTGAAAAACTATAAGCAAAATTGGATTATTTGTAAAAGTCTATATTGAAGACTGCAGGTTTAGATAAGTGTTTACGTGTGTAAAAACTGTTGAGTTATTTTGCAGAATAATTTAAATGTTGAGGAAGGGTTAGTAAATGGTGCTATGGGTAAAGTTATTGATTTAATTATTTTCCAAACAGGGATAAGGTAGAATTATTGTCCCAAAATGTGATCAGATTATTGGAATAAAGCAGATTGGCCAATCTGTTGTACGTTTTTTTTCTTCTTTTTTTTGTCCTCATTTGCCTCTTTCACACCATTTCACTTGCAACTTAACTGGAGTGTCCAAACCTCTTAGCTGGAAATGGAGCAAAAAGGAGGGTTCACCTAGTCCCGCCCTTGGAATGTGACAACCCCCTTTTTCAAACACACATTTTCAGTGAGCAGCACTGCTCCTTCGAAAATGCCAGCTGAGGCAGAGAAGGCTTAATAATTGGACCCCTGATCCAAATTGCTCTCTTGTTGGTCACACCAAAGTAGCAAGGGTGACCATACCTCATACCTTCTTTGTCCCTTATCTAAAATGTCCAGACTAGACGTACTCTTTACAGATGATAACCAATCCTCGTATCTAGGAGGAGCATGGGCCACCCACTGTTTGCAAATCTCTCTGCGTGCCAGTAGCATAGCATAAAATACCAGCTTTGCATGATTTTTACTGCTTATGAGTTGCGGGTCCAAACGTCCACAGATAATCAGTAAAATGCTTACCTTTATTTGTATCTTCAAGGAATTAGACAAGACTCTACTCACAGCCTCCCAGAAAACCTGGATCTTTGCGCAATGCCCACACATATGCACGTCATTCTTCTTCATGCTGCCGCATTTCGGACATGCCACATCACCTTCTTTCAAAAATTTGGAAAGGTTTTGGGGGATCCAATAAGCCCTGTGGATGGTGAAAAGAGGATTTCTCCTCAGAAATACAGGTGTTCCAGCTTAGTCTCCGGCAATCATCCTCTCACAAGTCCGACGGCAAAGTAAAATCCCCATCTTCCATCTCAATCATCTGCCAATACCATGTAGCAATTTCTTTTTTCACTGCGGTCCCTGACATAAGTCTGTCTTCAAGTTTATTGTGTTCCCCAATATTTGTACCTGAAGCCTGATACCAGCTCTGTATCCCTTTTCCTGGTTAAACCACTCCCACATGGTCAAACGACCATCATGAATTAGATGCTTCCACCTTGATATACTGGCCTCTCATAAAGGAATTGCCAACATGTCCTTTGACCATTCTGGAGAGCCTGGAGAGACCCAAATGGGGGTAAGTTGACTGAAATACGGGAGTTCTACAATAACCAGCGTAACCTGATCGAGCGACAGGTATACGGACGCCTCAACGAGGGAGCCACGTTATCTCCCCCGGCTGCCAGACGATACGCTGATGCGGCCCTTATTTCTTTAGGAGAGGGTTCGGTTTTATTGAGAATACGGACAACACGTTTCTCGGACGCAGAGACGTCTTGTATATCCTGACGTTAGCTGACGTGGTTGTATAGGGTGTTCTTTTCCCTGACTCCCACCAATAACCCCCTTTTTCTGGACACACGGTCCTGAAGAAGCGCACAAGGATCCATTAGGGACCACTAGGTTGCACGAAACATGTCGACCATCACATACCTTTAACACATCACATATCCCAATCACGGTGTGAGAGCAGGTGGGACCACACTAATCCCTCCCCTCTATTTAGTCCAAAGGAGAGTCTTCAAACCATATTACAAGTTTTAATTTACCTTGAGGACCTTTTATTAAATTCATTGAGGTACCGAGAGGTAATTTTATTATCACTCACTCTCACCACTTTGGCCCACACACCCACATATAAGCACAAATACGGCACCTCCTTCAAAAGATCTCCAACAAAGAGCCCTCCTGTAGGGCCCGTGAAGGACTGCAGCGCCACCCTCACGAGGAGCACCGCCCAATGATGATGCTTTACACTCGTAAGAGTGTGTGAGGGCACAAAAGAAAAGTAGGAGGTATACCCCCACCTCGAGCACACTCAATCGTCCTTTAGACAGTGACTAATGACTCACAACCATAGTCAGATTGTTGAGCATTTGCCAGCCCCTTCTTCCTCTTAAGGAACTGTTACCATTTTTGTTATTTCTTTCTGATTTTATACCATGTCTCAGATATACCCCTAAAATCTTTAGTCTAACATTTTTAAAGTACTTAGGATCCACATACTTATGTATAAAGCCACATTTCCCTCCATTCACCTTCTTCAACATCACCTCAAAAAGCCTGCCAATATCTGAATTTGTAGGTCTGTCCAATAATATTTCCCCATTCTTCAATAGGTAAGCCCATGAGTAGAAGAACAGGTCCGGTAATGCTAGTCCCCCTTTCTCCACCCTCCTTCTCAGCTTCTTCCAAGCTATCCATGGCCCTTTAAATAAAAGTGCTAATCTGACTTTGCATCTTCGCAAACCATTCCTTCCTAAAAGTTAAGGAAATTGAATCGAAAAGAAAGGTAAACTTGGGGAGGACTATCATCTTCACCAAGTTAACTCGGCCGAATAGGGCCAGCGAGAGGTGTAACCAGTTCTTCAGCTCTCACTTCTTTCCTAACATTTTCAAAGTTTTCTTTGGTTAACTTTGTGATGTCATGGGTGATCTTAACCCCTAGATATCTCATTTCATTGTTACTCTTCCCTTCACCCCTCACTGTATAGATTTCCATTTTCTCTTTGTTGATATCATAACCTGAGATCTACCTAAAGTCTGCCGTTAATGCCAAGACACAGCTCAGAGTTTGTTGTAAGTTGGTAGTATAAATTAAAAGGTCATCTGCATATAGACCTAGTTTCTTTCTCCAGCCATTGTGTTGGAAGGGTAAGATATCTGGGTTGCTCCTGATTCTTTTAACTAGCGGTTCGATATATAGATCAAACAATAATGGGTACAAGGGGCAACCTTGCCTCGTGCCCCTGGTAATCCGAACCGCATTTGTCAAAGCACCATTAACCAACACCCTAGCTTCTGGTACAGGACTTTGCAGAAGTTGGAACCAAGGTTAAGAGACTTTGGGCCATATGTATGAAGCTGTTTTGTGATCACAAATACTGCAAATCGCAAAAAGATGGTGTTTGCGATCGCAAAACAGAGAATCCCTATGTATGAGAGCCGGCATGAGTGCAAAATTACTAATCGCAAAATTAGCGATTAGCTATTTTGCGAGGAAATCATTTTGCGAATATATTTGCGAACTCGCAATCTGCGACATGCCAATTGCGAAAATCGCAAATGAGTTCTCTAATTGCGAAATCGCAAAATGAAATGCATAAAAAAATCATAAATTGCGAATTCACGAAATTCGCAATTTTGGTAATCACAATTACCACCAAGTCTGAGCAGGTGGTAACCAGGTGCAACCTATTTAAAGAGGCCCACAATGCCACAGGCCTTTTCCACAATGGCTGGGCTGTATGTGATAGCCATGAGGCTGCAAATCAGAGCTGCTGCACAGAGAAGGAGACGTCAGGAAAGGATCTTCAGAGCGCGCATTACCCTGTTCCAGCGGACTGTGGAGGAGATCCATGTGAACTACAGGCTGGATGAAGACAGCATCCTGGACCTAATAGCGGAGCTCAATCCATACTTGAACACCCCACACGCAGGACACACACCATCCCCACCCATGTACAGGTCTTGTGCTCACTGCACTTACTGGCATCAGGGAGTTTTAAGGGGGTGAAAGCCACAGCAGGAGGGGTCTCTCAGAGTGCACTGTTGCGCTTCTTCCATGCGTTCCTTGATGCAATGGTACAGAGGCTGTATCATCACATGCAATTCCGCAGCACACAACAGGCACTAGACCAGTCCAAGCAGGAATTCTACGAGATAGCACAATTCTCCCACATAATTGGCTGCATAGATGGGACCCATGTTGCTATTTCCCCCTCACAGAATGAGTATTTGTTCAGGAATCGCAATCCCTACCATTCCCTGAACATACAGGTAGTGTGCAATGCCAAACATATCATCACTGACATAGTTGCGAAATACCCAGGCAGCACCCACGACTCATTCATCTTTCGCCACAGTGGTATTCACCGATGACTCACAAATGGGCAAGGACACACCAGTAAAGCACAGCAGTGGCAGGACAGTATGTAACCTGATTCTTCTCATCCTGCACGAGACAGCGCGTATGCTGTCAGTGACTTTATCCCGACTCCTTACCTGAATTCAGCCACTGCTGGGGAGCGGTGGTACAACAGTGCCCACACACCCGCCCGCTGTTCCATTGAGAGGACATTTGGAATACTCAAGAGCCTTATCCGCTGCCTACATAAGAGTGGAGGAGCACTACAGTACAACCCCGAGACCTGTCGCAAAATCGTGGTTGCGTGTGCCATGCTACACAACTTCGCCACCAGGAAAGGCACCCCAGTGGAGCTCACAGATTCAGACCCATCAGATGAGGAGGGGCAAGCTCCAAGATGCAGGACAGCCAGTGTTATTGGCGCGGCTGCTGGGCGCCAGAGGCGAGATGAGATCACACAGAACTATTTCTAGGTGAGTATTGATGACACAATGCTACAGATTGGTGCAAAACTGTGTTTTTATTTTCTTAAGTGCAGGAAAGATACCATCACACAGCCTGACGTGCACACTATTTTAGTCTAAATGTCTCGCACATGTTGAACACACAGTGCAATACTCCTTCACAAACATGAGTCAATGGTTTAACTCACCCATTGCCATGTGCCACTCAGGGCTCTTCACCGTCTGCATGCACGACTTGTTGCACCTCGCTCAGGGATCCCACTGCCCTCTCCTGAGGCATCGGTAGCTCTACCCTGATGCGCACTATGACGCCTGTCCTGTGGGATGTGTGGAGTGATGCTCCTCCTGCTCGATTGCCCATCCTCCTCCAGTGAACTGAGGGGTCCTCTGCCACAAGTGGTTGCTGCCCGCAGCTGGGCCACCGCACATTACTTGCAGTAATCCCCTGGCTACATCCTTGCATTATTGAGGTGAGAAACATGTTGACCATCTGGGGGTGGAGCGTAATTTTTGTCACCTTATAACAAAATAGTCGCCCCACTCTAATCCTTTTAACCAGGGTGGGACCCTAACGGAATAACATTTATCACAAAGGGTTTCCTTACCTGTTTTACATTCAAATACTACATCTACACATTCCTAGGCCCCTCACACCCATGGCACCGATACGACGAGGAACAAAAGATCTCCAAAAAGATCCCCTTTATGGGTGCCCGTTGAGCATTGCAGCGCCGGCCCGATGAGGAGCAGACCCATACGATGAAGCACGACACCTAGCTTGCTGGGTGTGTGAGGGACACAGTTCCGAAAGGAGGCATTCCCCACCTCCTTACCACCTAGAGTACACACTTAGTGACTAATACACCACTAAAAGGAACTTCGTACCCTTCTGTCTTGTGGCTTAAGTTAGGGCATGTACGTTGGACCTACATCAAGCCCTTCCTGTCCCCGCTTTTGTTGACATACATGTCAGTAATAGTTCATTTATTTGTTCGACCAAGATAGGATTTAATGTACTAGCCAAGTCCTTGTAAACTTCATGAGACAAGATAGTAACATACTTACTTAACTATCCAAATAAATATCCACATAGGGACTAAGACACTCAGTCAGAAATCTACTGAGTCACTAACACTAGCAAGTCAACCATATTGCCAACTCCTGCTTCGAACATGACTCAAGCCTGCTTCTGAAGAACCTGGGTGTGCAGCATCAGCAGTAGGCAAAATTGACTTTAAAGAGTGCTTCACAAGCCTAGGACTCCTCTTCTATTCAATATAACTCACTTCTAAGGTAGGCAGAAGGTAGGCGATAGGCAGTGAGATGTGTGCTGAAAACCTAACATATATACTTTCAAATGTGAGTCACTGACAACTGCACCTAAACACCCCAATGCTCAGTTATACATCCAGTCTGACTGCCACTTTGCAACTCAGATACCTATCTGGAAAAGGATAGAGCCACTAATACACCCAGTCATACACTCACTTTAGCCCCTAAGCATTCAATCATAAATAGAAATACATGATATGTAGCTTGGTCTACCGGATACAGTTCTGAAAAAAAAGTTGCATACCCAATATTCACTAACACAGTCAGTAAGCAATCCATGCAACTGCTTAGATACACATTTAGATAGTATAGGGCCACTAAGAGACGTAGTCATATAGCAACATGTTTCCTTCAATATCTAAACACACCCAAATCCAAATAGGGTCTAAGACACTCATTCATTAACACTAACAAGTGAACCATATATACAACTGCCACTTCAAACATGTCTCTGGCCTGCTTCTGCTGAACCTGGGTGTGTAGTTTCAATAGTAGGCCACATTGACATAAAAGGGGGTTGCCAAGCCTTAAACGCCTCTTCTATTACAGATAACTCACCCGCAAGGTAGGCCATAGGCAGTGACCTATCTGCTGAAACCCTAACACATATAGGGGCAGATTTATAAGTGCCTTGCGCCACTTTTACGCCGCTGTTGCGTCACTTTTGTGACGCAGCGGCGGCACAAAACTAGCACCAGGCTGCGGGGTATTTACAACGTGACGCATCTGCGTCACGTTGTAAAGCCCTGCGCCAGAAGTAGGCATTCCAGCGAAGGGGGGGGGGGCGTTCCGTCGCAGGAACGCCTCCTAAAAGTGGCTGAGTGAAATCTACAAGATTTCACTCAGTCACTTTTGAGCCCATGCTGCGTCAAAACCCTGCGCCTGCTTGAAGCAGGCGTAAGGATTGACGCAGCATTGTGGAGATAGGGCACCCCAGAGCCTTGCTGGAGCTGCGTCGCGCTTGCGACGCAACTCCAGCAATGCGCCGCCTTTACGGCACAGATGCGTCACGCATCTTCCCGTTTTTGCCCCATGGTGCGCCGCATTGTAAATGCGGCGCATCCATGGTGGCTGAGCCGTGACGCAAAATAACTGGCGCATCCCTGCTGATATGCAGGGATGCGCCAGTTATTGTAAATCTGCCCCATAGTTTCAAATTTGAGTCACTGACAAATGCACTTACAGAACCCTATGCCAGGATGTATGTCAGGTCTGACAGTCACATTACTACTCACATACCTATCTGCAAAAGGATAGAGCCACTAATACATCCAATCACACACTCTCAATAACCCTTAAGCATTCACTCAGATATAGAGATACATCATATGTAGCTTGTCCCACTGGAAGCAGTTCTGCACACACAGTTGCATACTCCATTATTTACTTGCACAGCCAGCAAGCAATCCATGCAACCACTTAGATACATATTTGAACTGAATATTGTAATTTTAAATCCCTAGGCCACTCCCAAAGCCGCATCCTGGCGCTGAGCGACCAGGAGTGTGGCTGTGTGAACTGAGTCATTCTTGGTGAGTCTTTGGAGAATGAAAAGACGTGCATCAGAGAAAGATTGAATAGCAAAAGTCTTCTGAAATACCAAAAAAACATGTCTTCAGCTGCCTTTTAAAAATCCTTTTGGCTTCAATAGATCTCAGCTCCCTAGGGAGTAGTTTCCGAGCCCTTATATCCAAGAAAGTAAAATATTTACCTCCTTGAGTTATAAGTCTCTAGCTGGGGGGTTTGAGCAGATTAGCTTACAAGGACCTAAGGGGTTCTGTAGTCATATGATGGGTGACTCTGAAAAGTAAGTATTTTTTGCCGCAGGCCTCTAAAAGTTCTAAATATGAATAGAAGAATGTTAAAAAGATCACTTTTGTAGTGCATTCAGGGTTCCTGATGCAGAGGAGTGGCAAAGGAGTTTAAGTGCCAGCCACACACAAATTATTCCAGCCATGACTGCAATGACATGCAATGGAATAAATCAGAGTGTCTGTATATGTATCTAATACATTTGTATTGATTTTTAACAAAAAAAGATAAGAAAAATTTAAGATTGCTGAATGAATAAAAATAGTTTTGATAATGATTAGCATCTGGTTAATGATATATTGATAATGTAATTTGGAAGATCCACTTTATATTGAATTTCCTAAAGATGTGTGCACACTTCTTACATGGGAGAATAACATACTGAAAAGTGACTCACCTTTGGATATATTTGAAACTGGGTGGCACCCCCACCCCAACCTTATCTTGAAAAATCTGATTAATAAATCAGTTTATGAAGTGAGTCGAAAAGGGACATTGTACTGGGTGCTCAGTGTGCCCGGAATGAAATAGTAGGGCAGAGTAGCATTTGTAAAAACAAAAAAATACAACTATATATGTTCTGTGGAAGCTTCCCCATGGTGTGCGCAGAACTATTTTGGTATTAAGGTTGAGTTTGCTTCCGTTACAAATTATCACTGGTTCCTTGGAAGGATTACCTAGGGAGAAGAGGCTTTGTGATCTTTGTGCGAATTTTGTTCTCTCCTACATTCATTGTGATGTCAGTTGCTAAGACCATTGTTCTTAAAGTACAATAATATCTTCGGATGCGAAGGCTCAGAAATGTCTCTTTGCACCACCATCAGAAATTGTTTGTGCAAAATGTTTTACATTTTGCAAACAATTTTCAAATATTTTTTAAGATATGTTCGTATGATGTAATTCTATTTTGACTGTAATCAGCTTGCATTTGTGGAATATGACATTTTAGGCCTTAAATATTTTGCACAGTATACATAGAATTGCTATATTAGTATTGCTTTTTATAGCTGAAGGTATTGCACAAATAGAAGTACTGTATTAGTGCTGCACTGTATACAATTTTGCACCATTTATTTCCTGATTTTATTAAGCATGTATAGTTTCCTTTCCCAGTATTGTATTACAATGTGTAATTGATTCAATTGCGGGTTTGCACTTTTCTCATCTGTGGGGCTTTTTTATCTTCTACTTCATGGCTTCCTCTCCTATTTTAAAATTCTATGTATTTGATATGTATAAATTGCCTTCTTAAATCTCTTTTATTGTTTAAGTGGACCGCTTTGATTCATAATCATAATTAAATCTTTGCTTTTGAGATATATATGGAGTCACTAACAATTCAACCACATAGACAACTGCCATTACAAACATGTCTCAGGCCAGCTTCTGCAGACCCTGGGTGTGCAGCTTCACCAGTAGGCCATTTTGACTTTAAAGAGTGCTTCACCAGTCTGAACTTCTCTTCTATTTGATACAACTCATATATAAGGTAGACAGTAGGTGTGCAATAGGCAGTGAGCTATGTGCTCAAAACCTAGCATATATACTTTCAACTTTGAGTCACTGTTAATTGCTCTCACACACCTCTATGCCCAGTTATTCATCCAGTCTGACAGTTTCATTGCAACTCACACACCTATCTAGAAAAGGATAGAACCACTAATACACCCAGTCAGACACTCACACTAGCCCCTCAGCATTCACTCAGATATAGAGATACATCATATGTAGCTTTGCCTACTGAAGGCAGATCTGCACACCAAGTTGCAAACCCCAATACGCACTAACCCAGCCAGTAAGCAACCCATGCAGCCCCTTAGATACACATTTAGAGAGCAATAGACACACTAACTAAGGGAGCTAGTCATATTGCAACATGCTTCCTTAAATTTCCAAACACACCCAAATAGGGACCGAGACACTCATTCAGATATCTACCCAGTAACAAATCCATGCAGCTCCCTCCATACATGTTTAGGCAGCCAAGGAGTCAGTAAGACAGGCAGTCATATACCAACATACTTCCTCAAATATGGAAAGACAGACCCAAGTAGCAACTGACACATTCATACAGAAATGTACTGAGGAACAGACACTAAGAAGCCAACATTGCAGACCACTTCCTCTTTCAACATATCTTAGGCCTGCTACTCATTTTCAAGTCTAAAGCCCTCTTGTACTACATATAGGACTCACTGCTACATTCACTCCCAGACACACAGAGCTTATATGTAATTAGTCCGAATGGAGGCAGATGAATACAGGCTTACATACTCCAATGCTCTGTAAAACACCCAGTAACCAAACCATGCAGGTCTGTCCATACACATTTAGAGAGCCATAGAATCAATAAGAGAGGTAGTCACATACTAAAATACTTGCCTACATGTACAAAGACATACACAAGTACACATTCATACAGAAATGTACTGAGGAACAGACACTAAGAACTCAGCCATCCAGAGTACTTCCCCTTTCCTACTGAAAAGCCTGTGTGTGCAGTGTTACTGGTAGGCAGTCTTAATATTAACAAAATATGTTCAAGTCTAAAAAGCTTTCTTCTACTACCTGTTAGTCACTCCTTAGGTAGGCTCATATGTCCAGCATTACATGCAGTGTACCAACTATTCTGCAACTCACATACCTATCTGGAAAAGGATACATGCGCTCACAGGCCAACAGAGACATTCACAGGCCCACTACTACTTTCACTCCCAGATACACAGAGCTCATATGTAAGTAGTCCTAATGGAGGCAGTTGTACACAGACTTAGATACTCCAATGCTGTGTAATACACCCAGCAAACCATCCATACAGCTTTCTCACATCTAGAGTCAGTAAGAGAGGTAGTAATATGATAACATACATCTTTAAATATGCAAAGACAAACCCAAGTAGAGACTGACATATTCATTCAGATATGTAATGAGGAACTGACACTAGCAAAAGGCATGTAGACCACTTCCCCTTTCAACATTTCTTAGACCTGCTACTGAGCCTTTGTATGCAGTGTTACTGGTAGGCAGACTTGACATTAGCAACATGGTTTCAAGTCTACAAAGCCTTCTTCTACTACATATAACTCACCCATAAAGTAGGCTGCAAGTAGGCCGCAGGCAATGATATATGTACTTAAAATATAATAACCACCTATATACAACTCACATGATACTCCCTCACTCAGCCAACCACTCACACAATCATTCTATCATTAATACAAACAGTCACATAGATACTCACCCAGATAAACTGACACTGAAATATTCACCTACTCAACCATACACTCACTTACGGAGGCACTTACTCACAGATAGAGCTATTCACACATGCATTCATTGAACCATACAGCCACTAATGCAACCTCTCACTCACCCACACAGTCACTCACACACCCACTCACTCACCCAGTCAGGAACTCATACACCAAGTCACAAGAACCATTTAAAAAATTATTTTTAAATTTTTCTGTATTTTCTACCAATTTTATTTCTTTATTGGGTGTTTTTTTAAGTTTCTTTTCAGAAACGATCTAACTCAGTGCGTTCTCATAAAAAACAACGTGCACCATCAACTCAGCCAAAAAAATCTAACATTTGTTATTCTTTATTCGTTCAAGAATCACAGGGATTGACTGCTCCCTTACAC
Organism: Triturus cristatus; assembly: GCF_964204655.1. Taxonomy (NCBI): domain Eukaryota; kingdom Metazoa; phylum Chordata; class Amphibia; order Caudata; family Salamandridae; genus Triturus; species Triturus cristatus. Next base: position 904,283,002 of record NC_140590.1, on the reverse strand, counting down.
ATATAATTGCTTGACACTTCAAATAATGTTGCCCAAGTGCCAAAACCTCAGGACAGTCAAAGGTAGTTCAGAAGTTAACAATCCTGCTGATGATGTGCTTGGCTGAGCAATATCCGGCGTTTCTGTCTGCTATCTTCTCTCCCGCTCTTTTTGTTCTCTGACAAGCCTCTTGGAATGCATTGCCTGCATATGTTTGAGCATGGAAGATGTCCCGCAGGAGTATTTGTTTTCTGAGCCCCATGATAAAATCTTCTTGCACAGTGTCCACGTGACCTTCCTCATATTTACTTTATTATTACCTTCTGGAATAGTGAAAGAGGTCCACACTATGCTTTCCTGTCTTCCTCTATATCTTGCATATCTTCAGGAGTTGGAGAACCAGATGCCACGTTAACCAATTGAGAAATCAAGAACAAACACCAAAAAAAGAAATAAAGTTATTGGAGAAAAAAGAAAAAGTTGTTCATCTAATACACAGAAGAGAAAGAAGGAAGAGATGGGGTGGGTGGGAGGTTCTTATTACAAAGATAGAAAGATGTTCAACAAATTAGGTCCTTCTCTTTTTAGGTCACATGAGATGCGTGCCCCCTTTATGCTTCTGTCCTGGTGCCACCATGAAGCCTCAAATTCATTACAGCAGCATTTAACCCCTTCAGTGCCCATGACGAGATAGTCTCGTCATGGAGTGCGGTTGCGCTGTGCCCATGACGAGACTATCTCGTCATGAACCCCGCCCGCTAATGAAACGCCCGGCACAGGGCGTGGAAAGGGCGGGGCGATCAAGGGGTTAAAATATATTTGAAGGTAATTATACTAGTTTTGACACTCTAATAGTAAACCTCTTACTATAAACAAAAATTTTAAAGTGAGTAAACAATATATATATATATATATATATATATATATATATATATATTCTTTTCCAACACAACCCACTTCAGGAATCATGGGCGCTCTGCGGTGGTGCGTTCGAGGTACGGCAGGGTTAAGCCGTTGTAATATCCACTTCGTTTACCCACACAGGTTTCCTCGCGCACTCCCAGAAGGACAAACAGCTTCACCAATGATCGTTTTTTATAATTCCTTTACTTTCAGCATGCCAGATACAAAAAGACAAACTCTACGCGTTTCAGTCTCAGCAGAGACCTTGCTCACGAGTCTAGCGGTTGCTCAAAGGTAGTCAGGATTTTTAAACATACAAACAAATCAATTAGTGACATCACTTCCTGAGACAGTGCTGCTTGGCATTCTGGTCATTGTAGTGCCCCATACATTTTCTGACAAAACCCGACATTTTCCAATCCAAATAAAGTTCGTTTTCAACAAAAATAGGAATGAAAAACCCATTCCGTAGGCCTATGCACCTTTCTGTACATTTCAGGTCATTAAAACCATGCAATGTTATGATAACTATGATAGACATTTATATAGCTTAGTCTACGGTAATGTTGACAAGGTCTGGTCACCATTTGATTATTCACTTTCTACTAAACATAGTAGTAAACCACAGATTTCTATTAAAGTGAGTCATAATGTTACACCCTGGTGATCTTATATTAAGGATTGGAACTGTTGATTTTGAACATAAATCAAGCCCTCTAGTGGGCAGTATTCTACAACTTGTGATATGAAGGCACTGTCTCTCATCGTGAAAAAGGAACAAAAAAATGTGAGACATACATTAATGTAATAAACCTAAAAGTGTAAAAATGTCCTTCTGGGAGTGCGCGAGGAAACCTGTGTGGGTAAACGAAGTGGATATTACAACGGCTTAACCCTGCCGTACCTCGAACGCACCACCGCAGAGCGCCCATGATTCCTGAAGTGGGTTGTGTTGGAAAAGATTGAATTTGGAATCGGGTGAACGCCGGCATCGAGCAACAACCATCACGAGCGAAGCCAGGCTGAGCGGAGATAGAACGGGAGACGCGAACTCGGAGGGGAACGTGTATTCCTGTCTTCTTCAATCGGTAAGCGAGCTGCGCGCACATTGAATTGTGTGATACATTGTATCCAACTTGAATGAGAAGCCGGTTGGTCTCAGATTTGCATATTGCCCATTGATAATATACGAGTAAAATACTCGGGGAACTGTTTTTCTCATCATTGCTAATTGGGTTAACATTTGCAAAGAGACAGAGGGGACATAAAATGGAATTGGTCAAGATCGTATTAATATAAATCATCAGCATAAAGGAAAGTGCCAGTACAATATGGATAAAAGGGAGGCCAATAGAAATGCCCTGATAGATACATTTTTCGATCAAGAAAAGACAACGAATGCTGAAACTGGAGCAACAGGCAGCTCAAATAAAATTGACATCAAAAACAAACTACGTACATGGGAGAAGTTGTCAAAAAAGGAAATCAATAAATGGTGGGAAGTGGCGTCCCTAAAGAAATATCTGGAGGTGAAAAGAGTACCACGGGGACTGCGCATTGGATTAATGCCCAATCATGTAGACACAAGTAATGAACTACTCAAGGAATGGGGCGAATACATCCTTAACTCATCCCTGGGATTAATGGAAATTCTCGTGAGGCATATCCAAATTGCGCTGGATAAAACTACCAACCAGCTAAGGGAATTGGAAAAAGAATTAACAACAGTGGAACTGAATGCAGACTTGGCAAAATTTAAGGAAGAACTGAGTCACTACATCGAAAAACATGAAATAACTGTGAGAGCAAGAAAACAATCTAAGTTTCAAAGAGACAAAGAGGATTATTTAGAAGGACGCATCTTTACTTATGCTAGAAAGTATGATCGGTTCAAAGAACAAGATAGATGGGATATGGCCACAAACGCCAGCAGCCTTTCCTCATTAACCTCAACGGATGTGAGCGATGTAGAAGGGGAGCCAAGCACTACAAAACCTAAGTGTTCTTTTTTAGGAGAAATGAGGCTGGCTTTACAGCAAAAGAACTGGGAAAAGAACGTGGGAACACCATCAATCAACACCCGGGGAAGGGGCAGAGGACGTGGAGGTGCCCGCAGAAACGCACAAGAAGAGGAAAGCGGAAACACAAATTCAAGCACTACTCGAGTGGGAACAATGACGAGGAGCATGCGACAGAAATGGAATTAACAGACTCACAAGAAGTCGTCGCAAGTGAGAATCAAGAACTACAAGTAATCAACCTCTCCAAAAAGACACTGACCGAAATGGAAATAAAACTTCTCCAACGCGGTTTGAATTTCTGTCCCACCACCGGCATTGATATAGCTGAAACAAGAATTGATCTATATAAATACGTTCGCAAAATTAAACTAGCAAAATTGTTTGTTGAAAACCCTGGTCTGGATAAACATCGAAAGATCACCCAAATACCAGAAATGGAACTGCTGGCACAAGATGCAGAAAACTTTGTTACTCTGATGGAACTAGACAAAAATCCTGAACATGAGAAAGGTGACGTACGAACCTACTGTAACCAATTGGGAGCTGGCTGCAGCAGCAAAAAACCGAAGTCTAAATTCTATCCACAACTACCACAAGGCAACAAAATTGATTTATTTCATGAGTGTGTTATCAAAGACCTTTACAAAATTAACCACTCCAAGAAACTAGACAATCTCTCACATGAAGAACGTAATGCCTTAACTGATCTAAAAAATGATGATACAATTGAAATAAAGATGGCAGATAAAGGAGGTAACGTCATCATCCTACAGAAAGAAGCATATGTTAAAGAAGCATATTCACAATTGGAAAACAAAGAATATTATGAGAAATTGAAAACCAACCCCACCAAAAGATGGAAGGAGGAATTAGATTTGAAATTGGATCTGTGGAGCAAACAAAATCTATTGAATGAGGAAGAAGTAAAATATCTGAAAATGGAACACCCCAAAATGGCTACAATATACTTTCTTCCAAAAATCCACAAACATCCGACGAAACCACCGGGAAGGCCTATAATTTCAGCAAAAGGAGCTCTACTCGAACCAATGGCCAATTTCCTGGATGTTTTCCTACTACCATATGTGAAGGGGTTATCTTCTTACCTACAAGACACAGGAGATTTGTTAAGACACCTACAAAACACCCCATGGCAAGCGTCCTACAAATTAGTAACAATGGATGTAATATCATTGTACTCAAACATTCAGAATGACATTGGATTAAAGGCATGTAAACAATTCCTGGCTGAAAGAAACATACAATTCTCTGACCATAACGAGATGTTATTACAAATGATACAGCTATGCCTTGAACAAAATACATTCATGTTCGGCGAGGAGATCTACCGCCAAGTAAAAGGGACAGCTATGGGTTTTTCATTTAGCCCATCGTATGCCTGTTTGACTATGGGCGTATGGGAAAAAGCATGGGCATGGAGCCAAGAGAACGACACCTATGTGAATAAAACCATAGCTTGGTTTAGGTATATAGACGACCTATTGATCATCTGGGATGGAACAAATAGCGAGTTTGCAGAATATTTCGAAATCTTGAACAACTCCAACTTCAAATTGAAATTCACATACAATATCAGTGACGAAAAAGTGGTGTTTCTGGACACTGTAATTTACATTGTAGACAACACTGTACACACAACTCTACATCGCAAAGACACCGCAACAAATGCAGTACTGCATGCAGAATCCTTCCATCAAAAAAGTCTGATACAAAACATCCCTTATGGGGAATTTCTCAGGATCAAAAGGATATGCTCCAGGGATGAAGAGTGGTTCAAACACCGTAATCAGGCAATAACACGCTTCAAAAGAAGAAATTACAGCTCCAAAACCATCCAGATGTCTTTACAACGAACGGCAACTATCAACAGAACAGATTTGCTAAAGGACAAAGAAGCTAAAACAAATGAAGAAAATCAAATACGATTCATAACTACCCACTCAACAGGAAACCAACAGGTGATGAAAATACTACGCAAAAATTGGCACATCTTACACATGGATCCAACAATGTCATCAATTGTAGGTGATCATCCCAACATTACCTACAGACGAACCAGAAACCTTAGGGATCAATTGATCCACAGCCACTTCAAACAACAGAACAAAAAAGAAACCTGGTTAAAACCTAAAGGATTCTATAAATGTACGAGCTGTAAGGTATGCCCCATTGCTCAGAATACCAAGGAGTTGGTGATGGCTAATAAACGCAAATGGAGAATTCAACAACTAATCAATTGCAAAAGCCAATTCGTCATATACATCATCGAATGTCCCTGCCCCCTAAAGTACGTTGGAAGCACCAAGTGCGAACTGAAAAAACGTATCTTGGAACATGTTCGTGCCACTGTCAACACTGACAGGAGCAATGCTGTCGCAAAGCACATGGAGAAGGAGCATGGAGGAAGATGGAAGGACTTGAAATTCTATGCAGTGGAATCCGTAGGAATACATCCACGGGGAGGAGACCGAGAGAAAACCCTTCGGCAAAAAGAATCTAAACACATTTTGAATTTCAGGACTCTGACTCCTTATGGTTTAAATCAGGATGAGGAACTTCATTACCATCTTTAATTATGCCATCCAAAATTATCAAGGAAAGGGTCAGAATTGACCAAGGACACTGACATTGGCCCCCTACATTTTTACACTTTTAGGTTTATTACATTAATGTATGTCTCACATTTTTTTGTTCCTTTTTCACGATGAGAGACAGTGCCTTCATATCACAAGTTGTAGAATACTGCCCACTAGAGGGCTTGATTTATGTTCAAAATCAACAGTTCCAATCCTTAATATAAGATCACCAGGGTGTAACATTATGACTCACTTTAATAGAAATCTGTGGTTTACTACTATGTTTAGTAGAAAGTGAATAATCAAATGGTGACCAGACCTTGTCAACATTACCGTAGACTAAGCTATATAAATGTCTATCATAGTTATCATAACATTGCATGGTTTTAATGACCTGAAATGTACAGAAAGGTGCATAGGCCTACGGAATGGGTTTTTCATTCCTATTTTTGTTGAAAACGAACTTTATTTGGATTGGAAAATGTCGGGTTTTGTCAGAAAATGTATGGGGCACTACAATGACCAGAATGCCAAGCAGCACTGTCTCAGGAAGTGATGTCACTAATTGATTTGTTTGTATGTTTAAAAATCCTGACTACCTTTGAGCAACCGCTAGACTCGTGAGCAAGGTCTCTGCTGAGACTGAAACGCGTAGAGTTTGTCTTTTTGTATCTGGCATGCTGAAAGTAAAGGAATTATAAAAAACGATCATTGGTGAAGCTGTTTGTCCTTCTGGGAGTGCGCGAGGAAACCTGTGTGGGTAAACGAAGTGGATATATATATATATATATATATATATATATATATATATCCAACCAACGAATTCGCTTGAACTCGAGCCGCTTGGTGATGGCGGGCCGTGATGGGTTAGCGAGACCCAAGTATTCCAAAAACCAAATTACATGTTCTCTGTTGTAATTCTGTTAGAAAAACAAAGCGTACATTATTACCTGTGTGAAAAGCACCCTGGGGTCATCTGAACGCGTTTAAATTGCGCCTCCTATATTAGAAATACCAATTGGGATAAACATAGGAGGCGCAATTTAAACGCGCCCTGTAGTTCCCGTATGCCTTTGACAGAGTGTTCTTAACAGGGCTGTCGATAAAGTTTTGCCTTGCATAATATGAAAAGTAAAATCGAACAATCAGATCCGTTTACACTATGAGTTCAGATGACCCCAGGAATTACAACAGAGAACATGTAATTTGTTTTTTGTCTAAACAGGAATCTCCAAATGTATTTGTTATTTTTTCGGCAAAGTCTGTTTTCACTCTTTTCTATTGTGAAACTATAGGTCACATGACTAGTGTTACTTATGTGTGTTTTTTCATTATTCCTGCATACTCGTGAACAAGGGACCGAGTTTCCCGAAACGCGTAGAGTTAGTGTTGCCAAATAAAAACTCTGCCTTAAAAGCACAGGGTGCCGTGAATCGTTGTTTTTCCTTTTGTGATTGGAGTTACTTCAACGTAGATTTGGAATATATATATATATATATATATACACATATATATTACCTACTGGCAGTCGCCAGTAGGTAGTTATAGTTAGGACCTATTTTCCATAGGAAATCCGCAACATTCTAGTTGGAATAATGTTGGCGCCGGTTGATGAATCTTTGCAAAATTTTCCAAACTTTTGGCCAGCTCTGGTCCGCTCCTATCCTGAAAATTTCACGGTGATTCGTCAAGCGGGGGCCGAGAAAAAAGGGGGTTCCCAAAACGTGTTTTCCCCATGCATTTTCCCGTAGGACCTGTTGACGCAGCTACAGCCCGAACTGCTGAACGGAATTACACCAAATTTGGCAAAGAGGTAGTCCTCAGTTCAGACTTGTGCCTTTTGCTTAAATGGTGTAAATCTGTTCAGTAGTTCCTGAGAAAATTAGAGTTAAAAAGATAGATATATCTGGGCGGAGCCTAACCACACATCTCATCGTGAGATCTGATTTGCTGTCAGTACTTCATCCAAGAAGTGTTGGCAGCCATCTTGGGACCAATATACATGATAGCACCTCATTAAAAAGCATTGCAGTTAATTGAAGGTTTTAAGACTTTAGTTACATTATAAATAATTTGTTGATGGTACCATAGTCATTTTAGGAATTGTGGTGTGATCTAAGGTGATTTTACCATGTGAAAAAGCCTTCTGCTGTGATATCATGAATCATGTTTGAGAGAAAACTATTTTCTCATGCTTTTCCCACAGAGGTTTGGAAGGTGATCTATAAGCTAAACTGACAGCATATTTTCTGTAAATTCACATTATCTTTCTCAGTCATGTGAGAATGAAGTCTGACATTCCCAGTAAAACATGTACATCCAACAAGGGCAGAGACTGTCAGTTGATTCCTTTGTGTTCTACTGCAGCTTCCCAGAGTGTTCTAAAGAACAACTAGAGCGCTAACTTGATTGGAATAAAGTGGTAACTCTTAAAACATTTAATTTAAAAAGGAACAAAATGAGGGGGTTCATTTTGCCATAGAAAGTATGATTAGTGCTGCAGAAAGAAAAATTAGGGCACATTTTGAGTGACTTCTCCAATCCTCTTCTATTTCATTAAAAATTCTGACATGCAGACTGAAACATGCCCTTTCAATACCCGCAGCAGACTTCCGTGGTGAGCAGCAGCTTTACTACAGTGATCTAATGAGCAACAAGAGTGCTAACATTCAGAATTTATGGCAAATGTGTGACATATCTGAATACCTTCTTAATGGAATCAAAGTAAAAAACTGAAAGCATTTCCTACTGAGGAGACTGCAGTAAATGAGGAAATTAGGAAACTTCATAACAAATAAATCTCCCAAGATGGCCACCAGAGACAAAAGAGCCCAAATGCAGCACAAATATCACCCAGATGTAGCCCACATGTAGCCCAATGACAGAAGTGTGCCAAACACTTATTTTTTGTGTATTTGCAGTTTTATATAGTGCAGACTTGTCAGGTATTGGAGTGCTTTACATGAGCATTGGTTACATCATACAAGATCAAATTCATTTTGGTTATAGACATGGGGAGATTAAGTGATTTGACCAGAATCATAGAATGTTGAGCTGAATCAGAAACTCCAACCTGGTTCCCCAGTTGCAAAGTCTGCAGCTCTGGAAGTAACACCACATCCTCTCCCATAGGTGCAACATTTAATCAAGTGGTCAACTGGATAAAAAAACATAAAGATTACAAATAATTTAAAAGTTATTTGTCGCTATTTGAAAACTCAGAAAATATGTCCTCATTTTAGTTTTTTAGAGCACTAACCATAATTTTGATGCAAATAAGACCCTCTCATATGTGTAATTTCTAAAGGAAATGCTCTAGGTGTTACAGTTTTGATTACATCAAGATGGCGTCAGGCGTTCCACACTTTTGTAATAAATGTAGAATGTTAGCAATCTAGTTGTTCATTGGGATACTGTTGAGAGGCAGAGGCCAGGGGCACGGACTCTGAACATTGAAGGCAGGTAGGAGAGTGCAGAGGCAACAATTTGACCACAGTGGGCAGGCAGGAAGGGCAGTGGCAGCACAACAGACTGTGGAGGGCAAAGGAATGGGGGGCTGGGGCAACAAACCAACAATACAGACCATGGAGGAAAGTTGGGAGGGGGTCAGGGGCAGCTAGCTTACCACACAGGGAAGGTGGGAGGGGCCATGGCAGCACAGAAGACCATGCATGGCAAGCGGGAGGGTTAGTGGCAGCACAATGTCTATGATGGGCAAGAAGGAGGGTGCAGGGGCATGCACAAAGGACCATGGAGGATAGAAGGGAGGGTCAGGACCTGGGCACAGACGAGAGAGTTCAGGGGAAGTGGCCTCACAACAGACCGCGCGGGGCAGGCAGGAGGAGCAGTTGCAGCACAACAGACCAGGGAGGGCAGAAGGGTTTGGCAGTAAAATGAACCATGGAGGACAGGAGGAAGGGGATAGGGGCATGGCATGTGGACAGGCAGGGTGGAGGGGGCAGGGACAGGTTACAGTCATCTGACAATGCTAGGCAGGTGGGAGGGGAGTGGCAGCTCAACAGAACACTCAGAGTAGATAGGAGTGGCAGGTCCATGGAACATGATGGACAAACAGGATGGAGCAGGGGCATGCACAAAGACATTGGAGGGCTGGGGGAAGAAGAAATAGGGGCAGCAAGCTAAGCACAGAGGCTAAGCAGGAGGTCAATGATGGGCCATAGAATTGGGCAATGGAGGGCAGGAGGAGTGGACTGGGACATCATGCTAAATGGAGGGTAGTGGCAGCACATCAGACCATGCATGGCAGGAGGGAGGAGGCTAGTCCATGGATTCAGACAACAGAGGATAGGGAGGAGGTGGATGGGGCAGCAAGCTAACTGTTCAGAGAAGGTGGGTATTAGGAACGTTATTGTTTTTAAAATGTGTGTCTGTGCGAACTATTTAAAATATGAACAAGTATGCAGCATAATCTCACTTTTATTCAGGAAGAAGAGGACGTTTGTGACTGTGACTCCGGGCTCACTTGGCAGAAACACCCCCTGACCCTCCACCCCCCATCGCAAAATGTAATGCCCGTGAAAAGGGTAGGTGGACGCAGTGTTATATAGAACATAGTCCTGAGAGCACGATTGAAAATGAAAACTAGATATAGTATATGGTATAAACTATTCACCGAAAAGTGTGATATAAGATGAACCGGGGCGTGAAATATAATATGCAATACATTGTGCGCAATGACAGATTCATTGGAGAGCGCGAGATAGTACAGGCACTAGCGCGTGCTATGCGAAATGCGCCTTGGAGTGTAATATGCACAGGGCAGTGTTGTGTAACCTAACTAGTCTCTAAAGTTGTAATATAAAATATGTGCTGGGGAGTGTAACGTTGCATATGCACTGTGACAAAGATATGGATCCCAGATTGTAATATGTATGGCATAGCGCTGTGCGTTATAACATAGGCATCGAGGAAGGCACGTTAGATGGGGCAATATAACCCGTGCGAAGGCAAGTGTGGCATGACATATTCACGGGGTGGTGTTACAGTGCACATGGGCTAGAGAGTGTCATAGCATACGCACTAGCTGGTGGAATACAACACAGAGGTGTGTGGCACTCGGCGGGCACTGGTGGGTGTAACACAGCATTGGGTTCAGCCAGGAGCATGCTGTGACTCTCAAGTGAGGTTCGTCTCCTTTCCGGAGAGTAAAATAAAAAGTATTACACATCCGGTGGTGGATGTGTGTTTTATTAACCGTGAGAGGGGTTTCTTGCATAGTTTGGTCGAATTTTTGTCGAATCCCCTTAGAATGGCTTGGTGTGCGTGTGTATTAAATGTGCCCGTCAATAGCTACCCATGTTTGTATATATAAACGACAAGGGTGTCTACTTGGAGAGTACCCACCGGCGGAGGTGCCGGGATTAGGCACAGTAGGGTGTCAGACACGTCAGAGCTTCACTAGCAGTGTAAATACATTCCACGTGGATTCATTGGATGCATAGTCGCCTTTTAATGAATATCACGTAAATCATCATGGTGATAGGTACATACGGTTTGTCCAGCATGTCCTAGGTGTTTCTAAAAATATATTTTAAAAAAATAATAAAAAACAAAGGCCGGCCCCGGGGGATGGGGTCCCCAGGGCCATAAGTGGCCTGAGGAGGGGGGCAACGCAGCCCCCCTCCTAAAGAATAAAAAAAAAAAGGCCATGACCCGGGGGTTGGGGTCCCCGGGGCCGATTAAGGCCTTGGGAGGGCCAAATTTATTTTTTTCAACAAACAAATTAGGGTACAGGCTCTGGGGGATGGGGTCCCCATGGCCAATAAATTAGAAAAAGAAGGGGGGGCCACACAGCCCTCCTTCTTAAAAAAATAAAATAATTAAAAGACCGGCATCACGCCGGAGGCCATGCCCCCTCCTTGCAGCACTCTGCAAACCTGCCCCCTGTCCAGTTGTAAGTTGGGGAATTAATTCCCCTTCAATACTGAGGGTCCCTGAGGGCCAACTAGCCCAACAGGTATCTCCAGTATGCGCCAGGGAGCTGCGTTGCAGCCAGGTGTTCTGAGGCCACGCCCCTTTTTACACCTCTATGCAACACAGCTCTGTGGTGCTTACTGGAGGTACCTAGTGGGCTAGTTTGACCCTAGGGACCCTTAGGATTCAAGGGGACTTAATCTCTCAACTTAGAACGGCCACAGGGTGCGTTTACACAGTGGTGACGGGAGGGGACGGGCCTGAGGTGACGTGTGCAAACACGCCCTGTGGTGCGTTTTCAGTTGGGGAAATAATTCCCTTTCAATCCTGAGGGACCCTGGAGGCCAAAACTAGCCCACCAGGTGCTTCCAGTAAGCGCCACTGCTCTGCGTTGCAGAGAGGTGGTGCAGGCTGTGTCCCTTTTTACACCTCTCTGCAATGGCACTTACTGGACGTACCTAGTGGGCTATTTTGCCCCTAGGGACCCTCAGGATTCAAATGAACTTAATCTCCCAACTAAAAATGGCCACAGGGCGTGGTTAAACAGTGGTGAAGGGAGGGGACGGGGCCTGAGTTAACGTGTGCAAACACGCACTGTGGCGCGTTTTAAGTTGGGGAAATAATTCCCCTTCAATCCTGAGGGACCCTGGGGGCCAACTAGCCCACCAGGTGCTTCCAGTAAACGCCACTGCACTGCATTGCAGAGAGGTGTCTAGGCCGTTCCCCCTTTTACATCTCTCTGCAACGCAGCTCTGTGGCGCTTACTGGAGGTACCTAGTGGTCTAGTTGGACCCTAGGGACCCTCAGGATTCAAGGGGACTTAATCTCCCAACTTAAAACGGCCACAGAGTGTGTTTACACAGTGGGGAAGGGAGGAGACGGGGCCTGAGGTGACGTGTGCAAACACGCCCTGTGGCGCGTTTTAAGAGGTAGTTTTAATCCCCTGCCCTATTATACACTAGGGGCTTACAGAGGAGGTCATGCTAATCACAGGGGGACCCCAACGCATAGTGTTCCCTAGTGTATGTAGGTGTTTTCACTGTATTCTGAGTGTCTTTTAACATAGCTCTAGGACTGGTTAGTCAGACTCAGTTACCACCAGTATCAGTCTGAAAAAGTTGAGGGTACAGGATGATTTAGCAACAAGGCTTCTTTCTTCTCTTCTGTTTGTTCTTTCTGCACGTTATCCTTCTTTCTGCACTTTTCTTCATCTTTGAGGACTTCTGTTGCTTCTTTCTGCATTTCTTTTTTTTCTTTCTGTGCGTTTTTTCTTCTTTCTTCACATGTCCTATCTCTGTAGGCATAGTTAGAAATTAGCATTTAAAAACCTTTGAAATTCACTGAAAAAACCATAGGTTTCAGGCACGTTATAGTTAGGAATTAGCATTTAAAAACCTTAGAAATTCACTGAAAAAACCATACGTTTCAGGGGAGTTATAGTTAGCTGGACTTTTCACTCATACAAAACCATTGAAATTCCCCCGTTATAGTTAGTTCAGCTAACTATAACTCGCGCGCCCGCAATGCACTGCTGATGACGTCAAATATTACATCACTCATGACATGGTCAGTGACATCACTCATGACATCACTGATGACATCTCAAATGACATCGCTGATGACATCACTGATGACCTCATCCTTGTGATAGAGTGGCAGACCTCCTCTCCCCCTAATATAACCTTTGATACACACATTCAAAAATAGAAACTAAAATTTTCAAAACAATGGACATACCAATACCAGTTACAACAACCTATTCAGCAATTCTAAGATCCACATACACATCCCCTCATTCACCAACAGTCCTATACAGTCACTTATACATGTACTCACTCATCATATGTACTCATACACCTATACATCCTGTTACACAATGCCACTCATCCATAGAGTTACTCACACACATAGTCACTCATGCTTATAAAGAATCAAACATCCATTTACTTGCATATACAGTTATACACACACCACCACACTTACTTCTACAGAAACTTACACATACTTAGTCTTTTAAACAATCACTTATAGAAAAACACATACTTATTTATACAGGAACTCTTTCAATCTCTCACTCTCACATATACTCACTTATATACACCAATAGTCACATATACTATTTTAAAACATATGTAGTTACTCATAAAGACACTATTGAGACAGTCATTCACTCACTAACACACCCATGCACACACCCATACAGTCCTGCACACATGCTGTCTTCAACACATACAAACAGTGAGTCACTCATTCATGCACCTATGCACTGCGTAATACCCCCCACCGAACCATACAGACACTCAGACACTCATACTGATACTCAAAAAACCTACTAATAACCTATATAGACACTCATGTAGCTACTCACCAACCCATGCAGCCACTTATACACAAAGTGAGAGACTGATACAGATATTTACATATTTAAACATTACTCACTAAGCCATGTATTCACTAAGATACACTTAATCAGTCAGTTATACAATCAATTTTTCAAAAACAAATCATCCATTTAGACACTTGTATACCAATTTATTCTTCCATCAACCTTGAGATATACATATATAAAACATATGTAATTTTCAGAAAAACACACATTCATTGGATGATGTCGTCAGTGATGTCATCAGCGATATGTGACATCATCAGCAGTGCATTGCGGGCGCGCGAGTTATAGTTAGATGAACTAACTATAACGGGGGAATTTCAATGGTTTGGTACGAGTAAAAAAAATTCCAACTAACTATTATGCCCCTGAAACCTATGGTTTTTTCAGTGAATATATATATATATACATATATATCTTTTACTACTGCTAAAAATCATGCTGGATTTGCTCAACCACTGCACATCCAGAAATACGTGCCATGATGGAGCCCGTAAGCAACAAGACTCATCAAAATCTAATAAAATGACCATTTAAAATATTTTACCTTTACAATTATATTAGTTGTATTAGTATAGCAGCAAACTACATATCTTGAACATAGCGTAAAGTGTGTACAACGTGTTTCACCATGCCAGACCTGCACACCCACCACTGATCCACAAATATGTGCAGAGATGGTGCAAAGAGGTGTTGCAGCACAAAAAACTATTGGAACAATGTTAAAAATATTTCTCATTATAATGATATTAGTTTTATTACTAAACTACAACAACTACATATCTTAAACACATATAATCCTTGTTTAAGTTGTGTAAAAGCCACGCTGGAGGCAAGAAGCCACTGAAAGTGCCATAAGTCTCATATTTTCTTCAACAATTAAGGTCTCAAACCTTAATTGTTTGAGACCACTCACACACCTACCCACAGAACCACTCATATCCAAACTCAATCACAGACCCTCTCAGACACTCACGCACAAACTCACAGATGTACTCAGATGCTCATTCACCTACTCACAGACCCACTCAGGCCCTCATGCACCTATTTGTGATCCATTCAGACACTCATGCACCCACTCACAAACCTACTCAGACACACACACAGTCACAGACCCACCTAGATATTCATGCACCCACCTACTCAGATAGTCATGCACAAGTCAGAGATGCATGCACTCACTCAGAAACCCACTCAGATAATCATGCTTTCACTCATAAACCCACTCAGAGACTCATGTACTCACTGGTGGGCCCACTGAAAGACACACCCCCCACTGACTCACTCAAAGACTCACACATCCACTTGCAGACCCACACAGACACTCATGCACTCATCACACACTCACTCTCAAAGGCTAAGGTTACAGTTAGAAAATACAATTTAAAAAAAACCTTAGAAATTCACATACAAAACCAAAGGTTACAGGGACATTATAGTTAGGAAAGAGAATTTTAAAAAACCCTTAGAAATTCACTGAAAAAGACAAAGGTTACAGGGATGTTATACTTAGGAATAAGAATTAGAAAATCCTAGAAATTCACTGAATAAACTAAAGGTTATAGGGACGCTATAGTTAGGCTCAGATTTCATACAAAGCCAGTGAAATTCAGCAGTCATAGCTGAGCTAACTATAACTTACACTCCACAATGTACTGCATATGACCTCACATATTACATCACTCATGACATGCTCAGTGACATCACAGATGACATCACTCATGACATCTCAAATGAAATCATCCACAGAAGCACTCACACACCCACTCACACCCCTGTATAACCTCTCATACACTGACTCACACACACACACAATCACTTGTATACCCATTCACAGACCCATATAAGTACTCACACAACCATTCACTCATCTATTGTGCTACTCACACACCTACTCACTCATTCATACAGCCACTCACACAACCACTCTCCCACCCTTACAGCTACTCATACAACTAGTCACTTACCCCTATAGCCACTCACACAGCCACACATTCACTCATACAGCCATTCATACACCCACTTATTCACCCATACAACCTCTCATGCAACTACTCACTTAACCATAGAGCCTCTCAACACAGCCACACACTAACCCATTCAAACACTCACTCACATACCTACACACTTACATGTCCATTTACACATTGTTACAAGCCACTCACTCATCTATTCAGCCACTTACATGGTCAGTCACTCACTCATACAACCATTCAGACACCCACTCTCCCGCCCATACAGCCAGTCACTCACCCATACAGCCACTGACACACCCACTCACTCACCAATTAAAGCACACAGCCACTCACTGACCCACAAAGCTACAGTCCACTCACCTATATACCCACATCAACTCAAACAGCCATACAGCCACTCAGACAAACACTCACACATGTATACACATAGTCATACAGCCACTCACATATTAAATGTTAGAAGTAGTATCACTCACTAGCAGTACACCTAGTATATGATTTTTACTCTCATAAACGTTTAGGAAACACTCACACTCACTGGAGGAAGTCATCAGTAATGTCATAAGTGATCTCATTTGAGATGTCATTAATAATGTCACTGAGCATGTCTTGAGTGATGTAATATGTGAGGTTGCAAGCAGTGCATCGTGGGGAGTAAGTTATAGTTAGGTCAGCTAACAATAACTTCCTAATATCACTGGTCTTGTTCAAGTTAAATCTGAGCCTAAATGTAACATCCCTGTAACCTTAGTTTTTTTCAGTCAATTTCTGAGATTTTTTATAATTCTATTTCCTAACTATAAAGTCCCAATAACCTTTGTTTTTTTTCAGGGGTGAACCTCCGAACCCCTCTTTTTTTCTATTCTTATCTTTTGGGACCCCCTAACCTGTCTTTTGTAACCCCTTAACCAAAGAGGCTTTTCCTCCCAGGTATTTGGATGAGTGTGCTCTTATGCCTCCATTTCTTTTTCCACATTGTCAATTTGCATCCTTTTTCCCTACATCATGGGGACCTAGGGTTTTTTAATTCCCCTGCAGGGACCGGGAGAAATTAACCAAAATATATGCAAAGTTTCGTTTTTTTTTTTAATTGTAAAAAAAGTTCTACATAAAATGTCTGGTATGGTGTCAATGATAGGGTTACTGTGCTAATTCACCACATTCCCATTTTTAGTAACATGCTATGTTATTTTATGTTATGGTATGTTATGTGGGGAGGAGGCTCTTATGGTTAGAGGACGTTTTGGGTGTGAGGTAGAATAAGTAGAGAGGATCATGAAGAGTTGTATAAAAACAAATGTTTTACCACAGTTTTGGCATTTCTAATTTTAGTGCTTTCAACTAATTCCAGTTTGTGGTGGAAAATGTGTTAAACCCATGGGTGATGCAAGAAAACTATACATTTCTGAAAAGTAGCCACACTTCTGAATTTACCAAGGGGTCATTTGCAGAGATCCCTCAAGGTTTTCCCAAATAAATTAACTGTTGAATTAAAAAAAAATGGCAAATGAAGTTAGTAGGATAAAAACAGCCATTAATGGCAATATTTTCAGCTGTAACATCTTGTCACAATGGCTGATTTACAAAAGCAATTCACCGTTACTTCCACAATACCCTAGACCCTTATTGCCATGGGGATGTATAGTCTGTGTAGGTTCTCCAAGATCCTGAGGTACACAGATCCCACAAGTGAGCTGCAGCTTTTAATGTTTTTGCATTGTGCCACAGTGTACAGAAATTAATGTAGTAACATATAAACAGTGAACAAAGAGTATGAAAGAAAGCTATGTATTTCTGGAATGTATACCAGATATTGAGTTAAGGAGCAGTGGGTATTTGTACAACTTAAAATTTATGGATACCCATGTCAGTTGTAATTCAGAGGGTATTTTGAAAAATGTATTATTTCTAGCACACTGGTTTACAATTGGAAGGCACAATTGCTGATAGATGTTCTACTATTCTGTGTTCCCAAACATTTCTCAATAAAAATGGTACCTACCCTGTGTAGATGGGCATTCAGCCTGTGACACAATAAACCCCAAAACGTGACCTGGAAACATTATATTTTACCTAGCAAAATCCATGCTTTTTTACAGCGTGGGTAGCTTCTTAATTTGGGCCCTTGCTCAGCTGCTCAGCTGCTCAGCTGCCACACAGGAAAAACTATTATACCAAGACATTTCTGAAAATTAGACACCTGGCGGGGGGTATATAGGGTGGTTTGTCTTGAGTGGGTCTAACAAGTATTTAATCTCAGAAGCCTTTGAAACCCTGAAATTGTACCCAAAAACACACATTTTACTCAAATTTCTGTGAGGGTGAGTTGTAGATTCTCTGGGGTGCCACAAACTTCCTACCACCCAGTATTTCTCTAAATCTCTATAAAACATGTTGCCAGTTGTGTGGGTGAGTCCAGTGTCCTCAGCAGGAAAAGGCCAACACTCAACATGAACAGATCAAATTTCAACCCCAAAATCAACTCTTTTCTGCAATGTTTGCGCCTACAGGATTTGGGCCTTAGCTCAGACAGCACTAAGAGAAGACCACTAAACTTGAACATCTCTGAAAAGTGGATATCCCAGTGAGCCAAGGGTGGCATAACATGTGTGGTTCTCATTCGTTTTCAGACCCAGAAGCCTTGAAAACTTTAATCTTTGTCTAAAAACACACATTTTCCTCAAATTCCTGTGACAGATATTTCTGGAATCTGTGGGGAGCCACAAATTTACCACCACCCAGTGTTTCTCCAAGTCTCCTGATAAAAATAACACCTCATTAGGGTGAGTGGGCCTAGTGGCCCCAACAGAAAGGGACCCAAATCACCATGTGGAGACATCAACATTTCTAGTCAAAAAATGTACTGATTTTCAATGGAGGTAGCTCTGATATTTGGGCCTGTATCTAGTGGCCATCCAGTGAAAATACCAAACCCAGATATTTTTAAAAACTAGCACCCAATAGAGCCCAGGCTGATGTGCCTTGTTTGGATCACATGATTGCGTGTTACCCACAATGCCCTACAAACCTTAAACTTTGCCTACATTGCACAATTTCCTTGCATTTCTCTGATGTAAACTTTGATACCAGCGTTCCTCCATTTGTTTCAGTGAAAACGCTATCCAATTTTTGTGTGTCTGGGCCTGGTGCCTGTGACAGGAATGTTACAAACCAGGGTCAATGGAGTCCTTGCTGGGGGAGTCAATCTCAATTACTTCAATTA
Organism: Triturus cristatus; assembly: GCF_964204655.1. NCBI lineage: Eukaryota > Metazoa > Chordata > Amphibia > Caudata > Salamandridae > Triturus > Triturus cristatus. The sequence continues at coordinate 904,263,983 of NC_140590.1, read as the reverse complement.
CTTCATTGGTTAGTTTCAGGTTTTCATTCTGTCAATGCTTTCTTTTTCAGGTTCTTTTCAGTGACTTATTGCTTCAACCCTTTCCTCTTCACTAGTGACTTCTGCTGAATCGTCAATCACTGATGCACTTGAATTTTGATCACCATCAGCAGCACGATTCAAAGCAAACTGCTTTGTACTTCTGGGGGTTCTTGTGACTCTCATTTTTTACTGGAGTTGCTCACTGTTTAAATCAGAGACTACCTCTTCTTGCTGCCACTCAGACCCTTGACTTTGGCTTTATAACATATCTTCACTAAGATTCTCACTTTGAAACTGGACATTGTTACTGGTTCCTTCACAAGGATCTTCAATTTTCTTGACCAAAACTCCTATAACTTTGCTATTTTCTCCAGTTGTGCGAGTTTCACTTGCAAAATGTTCATCCCCCTCTGGATTCACGATGAAAACTTGAGCTTGACTCCGTGAATCAATAGTTGTTTCCAGTACTTCTTCCTCAACTGCCTTAACTCTTTAGACGTGACAGGTGTGGAACCAATAATGTATTGCGCACACTTCACATCAGTGTTTTTCACTGTTATTACTTGATAAGGCCCATGCCACCTCTCCTCCAAGCAGCTCTTCTGAATGTGTCATCTAACAGCCACCCAATTGTCAGGGCATATTGTATAGCACTGACCTTCCTTTTTTTTGGTTCTGTTGCCATGTTCACCTGATGAGAGACAGATTTCACCACATCCACCAGTGTTTTGCAGGAATCTAGAATGATGTCATCAACAATCGAAACAAGTGTACCTGAAGGAATATATTCCAATCTCATTGCTCCGTCCATGATTAATTCATGGCACCGTAGAGAGACCTGTGTACTTATCATCAAAACAAGAGTAAGAGCGTCTGGCTATTTCAAACCAGTTGAAGCACATACTTTAACAAACTTGTTCTTTATCATTCCATTCTTTCTTGCAATTGCTCCAGATGATTGAGAACAGTCCCACATATACCATCGCAGGGTCCCACATATACCATCACAGGCAAGAGAAACATGGTAAGCACTGAGAAACAAAGCTCTCTTTTGGCTCGGTGCTAAAACCGGGCTAACAGAGGCTCTGTTTGGAAAATTTAAGATGGCCAGAAGAGTTGGGTAGATAGGTAGAAGGGACAAAACTCTCCCTGGCGATTGTATAATTCTGATGTTCAAAACACCAAAACTAACTTCTAGACTTGGTGATGACCGTGTTACGACCATGGACATTAACGTACTACAACTTGGTTATTTCTCTCCCCCTGTGAATCAAATGCAGTCTTATTCCCAGTGGAGAGGTTCTAATAGTGTCCCACGACGCCTATTTAGTATACCCGTGCAGAACAGATTTGACATACTCCCAACACTAGAGGATATAGACTGAATTACTATCATGGTAGATCCAAATATGACTGAGGCAAAGCATGTCCCTGTCTCGAAACTGACCCCCTACGGTCCTATGGAATCTTGTACTGTTGAGATGAACGTAACAAACAATATAAATACCTCCCTTTTTTGCCATTACTTAAGGTCACAAGCAGATAATCAGACGTGTACAAATACTATGTCTAGTAACTAGACATATAACACAACGTTAGTATATAATACTAAACATATATAATACTATGTTTATATAATACTAAACATATGTTAAACATATAATACTAAACTATGTTTATAAAATACCAAACATAAACATATATAATACTATGTTTAGTACTATGTCTAGTAACAAAGAGAAGGGAAAAAATATGACAAACATTTCTGCTCCCTCTCTAGACCTTCTGACTTGTGTAGATCATGATTCCAGCACAGCAAATGATAAACTTAGTAATGTGGCTAGCAACCGAGGAGAGGGTAGGATATGCTCCAGTGAAATTCTATTCTGGAATGTGGCAGGACTACATACAAAAATTTCCAGCCCTGCCTGGATACACTTTGTTGAAGCTTATGATTTTCTATGCTTTCAGGAAACATGGGTGGATAGTGCGTTGCACATTAATGGTTACAAAACATTTCACACACAGGCAGTACCGTCTAACCATGGGAGGAAGAAGGGAGGTTTATGTACTTATATTATCTAAATACCATTAAGTATTCTCCAGATATGGGCTTTGCCAATGAATTATGCTCACCCCTAATACCATTTAGCAGTATCTTTAATGGACGAGGGATGTGTTCTACTATTGATTATGTTTTAGTATCAAATAGATATGCTAGTAAAATGCACAATTTTACAACTCATACCGTTGCCTATAGTGACCATTTCCCCATCAGTGTTATCAAGGATCTACCATCAAATGTGATGAATAGAAAAAATCAGGCCAAACATCCTGTACAGGATATTGCTGTTAATAAACTTAATGGATACACTATTAAATGGTCAGGAGTGGATTCACTAACACTAACTAAGACACTCTTAACTTGCTGCAAATCTGACTCTGCAGTCTGTCTCGATAAGACGGCTGCAGACTCTGATAATTTTAATTCTTTCCAAAATATATCATTGGCAATAAAGAAGAATCTATTTGTACAACCCAAAAAAAACACTAATAAGATGGGATGGTTTGATTCCCATGCAGTTTTAAAAAATGCCTTACACAAGCCAGACAGAGGTCAGTTAGAAATTAAAAAGGCTAGAAAAGCATATAGAATCTCACTTAAAGACCGTAAGGAGGCCATTAGAGCAGAAGCTTGGCGGGCCCTCCTATCAGCTTGCGAATTAAAAGATACCAAAGGTTTTTGGAAGGCTGTGAACGCCCCGTTTTTGGCTCCGTAAAATATACCCACTATTGAGGTTAGCATTGGTGGGGACCAATGGGTGACTCACTTTTTTAAGGTATATAATAATAGTGTTATTGACATTTCTCGCCATGACGTGGGGACCCAGCCTGTGAATTTTCTCCCTAGCAACATCGATTTCACTGTGCAGGAAGTTATACTTGCAATTAATGCAAGTGCAGGAGGCAAAGCTCCTGGCCCTGATAGTATACCCATGGACCTATACAAATCGTACTACAACTTGGTTATTTCTCTCCCCCTGTGAATCAAATGCAGTCTTATTCCCAGTGGAGAGGTTCTAATAGTGTCCCACGACGCCTATTTAGTATACCCGTGCAGAACAGATTTGACATACTCCCAACACTAGAGGATATAGACTGAATTACTATCATGGTAGATCCAAATATGACTGAGGCAAAGCATGTCCCTGTCTCGAAACTGACCCCCTACGGTCCTATGGAATCTTGTACTGTTGAGATGAACGTAACAAACAATATAAATACCTCCCTTTTTTGCCTTTACTTAAGGTCACAAGCAGATAATCAGACGTGTACAAATACTATGTCTAGTAACTAGACATATAACACAACGTTAGTATATAATACTAAACATATATAATACTATGTTTATATAATACTAAACATATGTTAAACATATAATACTAAACTATGTTTATAAAATACCAAACATAAACATATATAATACTATGTTTAGTACTATGTCTAGTAACAAAGAGAAGGGAAAAAATATGACAAACATTTCTGCTCCCTCTCTAGACCTTCTGACTTGTGTAGATCATGATTCCAGCACAGCAAATGATAAACTTAGTAATGTGGCTAGCAACCGAGGAGAGGGTAGGATATGCTCCAGTGAAATTCTATTCTGGAATGTGGCAGGACTACATACAAAAATTTCCAGCCCTGCCTGGATACACTTTGTTGAAGCTTATGATTTTCTATGCTTTCAGGAAACATGGGTGGATAGTGCGTTGCACATTAATGGTTACAAAACATTTCACACACAGGCAGTACCGTCTAACCATGGGAGGAAGAAGGGAGGTTTATGTACTTATATTATCTAAATACCATTAAGTATTCTCCAGATATGGGCTTTGCCAATGAATTATGCTCACCCCTAATACCATTTAGCAGTATCTTTAATGGACGAGGGATGTGTTCTACTATTGATTATGTTTTAGTATCAAATAGATATGCTAGTAAAATGCACAATTTTACAACTCATACCGTTGCCTATAGTGACCATTTCCCCATCAGTGTTATCAAGGATCTACCATCAAATGTGATGAATAGAAAAAATCAGGCCAAACATCCTGTACAGGATATTGCTGTTAATAAACTTAATGGATACACTATTAAATGGTCAGGAGTGGATTCACTAACACTAACTAACACACTCTTAACTTGCTGCAAATCTGACTCTGCAGTCTGTCTCGATAAGACGGCTGCAGACTCTGATAATTTTAATTCTTTCCAAAATATATCATTGGCAATAAAGAAGAATCTATTTGTACAACCCAAAAAAAACACTAATAAGATGGGATGGTTTGATTCCCATGCAGTTTTAAAAAATGCCTTACACAAGCCAGACAGAGGTCAGTTAGAAATTAAAAAGGCTAGAAAAGCATATAGAATCTCACTTAAAGACCGTAAGGAGGCCATTAGAGCAGAAGCTTGGCGGGCCCTCCTATCAGCTTGCGAATTAAAAGATACCAAAGGTTTTTGGAAGGCTGTGAACGCCCCGTTTTTGGCTCCGTAAAATATACCCACTATTGAGGTTAGCATTGGTGGGGACCAATGGGTGACTCACTTTTTTAAGGTATATAATAATAGTGTTATTGACATTTCTCGCCATGACGTGGGGACCCAGCCTGTGAATTTTCTCCCTAGCAACATCGATTTCACTGTGGAGGAAGTTATACTTGCAATTAATGCAAGTGCAGGAGGCAAAGCTCCTGGCCCTGATAGTATACCCATGGACCTATACAAATCGAATCCTCTCCTGTGGTGCCCATTATTAATGTCTGTTTTAAAACCCTGCTGTAAGCAGGGTTTTATCCCAACCTTGGCTGAATCCATACGTGTACCGATTTTTAAAAAGGGAGATCTTAATGACCCGGTCTGTTTTAGCCCAATTTCTCTGTTGGATTCAATTGTGAGAGTGGCCGGGCAAATTATTTTAAATATATTGCAGACATGGGCCAAGGATACAGGTATATTTACAGAATTGGAATACAGATTCCGACAAGGGCTAGGCACTGTACAACAAAGCCTAAATCTAAATTTAATTCGGGGGGAAACCCATCTTATTCACTTTTTAAGGCAACTATATCATAACGTGCAAGTGAGCATCTGTAATGGAAGTGCAGGCAAGTGTAGTTTTAAATTTCCTTTCAGAAAGGGGGTAAGGCAGGGGTGTGTGCTAGACCCTTTCCTTTTTACACTGTACATAAATGGTCTAGGCATAATACTGTCCAGGGAATGTCAGGACTCACCCCATTTTGGCATTCATCTAATTGCAACATTATTATATGCGGACGACCCCGTCCTACTGTCACGTACACAAATAGGACTGCAAAGAGTTGTTTATAGTTTTGTAACTTATATGTTGAACCTGGACCTGAATGTACACATTATTAAAACTCATGTCATGAATGTGGCAAGAATAATGTAAAGAGGCATTTTCATTTAACAACAAAAAACTCAAATTTGGCAGTTATTTCTCATACCTGGGAATTGTCTTTAAAAAAAGGGGCTCCTGGGTAAATGCCATAATATCGAGAAAAATGCTATTTGCTAAAGCTACAGCAGCACTGGTGAATTTCGCAAGAAAACTAGGAATGGCTAAATGTATCTTAACAGCCATGTATGAAGCCAGAATTTGGGGCTTTACAAACGTAAAACCTCTCTAGGCAGTTGAGAATGTGTTTATAAGGTATCTTTTAGCAGTCCCTAACAGCACGGCCACATAAACTTGCCAAGCGGAACTTGGTATGCCGTATCTATCTAATTTAATTTATATACAGCTGGTTTCATTATGGCATAAGGTATGGGTTAGTACCACCACCGGTCTTAACCATTATGTGATAAATGATTGCATTAAACTCCAGGAGGCTTCTTGCATCCCATGGTTTAATTACGTCAAAAACTTTGTGGCTGACCTGGGATGCCCAGAATACTTTTCTAACCCGGCCTTTATTACAATAATCTCATGGAAAGCTTTAAAGAGTGCTTGCATGGATTTTCTGGAGACTACTAGACTCACCCATAACATAACTAAACTGTCTGTCAGAGAGAATCAATTGTTATTAATACAACCAGGAAAACAACCATAGCTAGTAAACTTGAAGGGGAGCTATGATAGGACGTTACTGGACCGCTTCCACCAAGGCAACTTTTCAGATTGATTAGGTTCCCAAAAATTAATGATTGGTCCCGCTTATTAGGTCCCTGCCCATGTGATGACATATCTACTCAGTCCACCATACACATTTTGTTTTTCTGTACATTTTTTACTTTACTACGGAAAAGATGGATTTTGCTTATTTCAAAAGAGTTAGGTCTGAGACAATGTCATCCCGCCTCTCTTAAATTACAATTTTTAGACAAAGCTATCTTTATTGACGCTTTAACTAAATACACGAAAGTGTGACCAGAAGCAGAAAAACTATGTAACCTCTCTATTTTTATTGTTATATGATTGTATTCTTAAACTTTTGTGTGTTAATGGATGTTTATGATATGATGTAGTCGCATTAAACAAGATTGTTGCTTTTATAGCACTGGAATGTCAATGGATATGTAAGACATGATGCTTATTGTTTGTGTGCACAGCGCTTTTATGATTTAACTATTTAAATCGAATAAAGCTTATTTTGATTTGATTTGATTTGATTGAGAATGATACCTACAAGAAACGTCTGGTCAAGTTGGAAAGCTGTGCAAATGATTTGCAAAATCTCATTTTTAAAGGTGAGCCACAATCTCTTTAGTAAAAGTTGACAAGTCAAATCTTGGTATTAAATTGCTCAACAAAAGTTTGGCAACAGTCAGGCTTTCTGGGATAGGGCTTAAGCCATTTATAAAACAAGCATACTATGACAATAAAGATTATTAGGCACTTGTAAACTAGCATCTCCACAACATCTGCTTGAGGTCTTAAAGTGGGCCTCTTATTTGCCAATGTGACTCATCAAAACATTTGTGTTATGCTGTTGATTACTATATTGACATCTACTACACAAATCTTCAGCAACATTTCTAGATTTATATTTTCCCAATATGTTTTAACAGTTTTCATCATAAAATGTTTACCTCAGTGTGAATAGTTGTTTAAATAGTGGGTCATAGTCAGGCAGTGCATACTTCAGTTGTTTTATTTGATTTAATCCAAACCATCAAAGTATTATTTAAATCATTAAATAACAATCATTAGCTAAAATAGTCTTACCCAAATTCCAATATAAAAACAACATAATAAAAACTTCCAGATAACAAATGAAAGGCTATAGTCAATAACATCCTCTCACATAGTTAAAGTGCTTTGTGCCTGGTGTAATTAGATAATCATAGTAGGATGTCTATAGTGACAAACATTCAAGCTGCTCTGGGAAACATTACAGCTCTAGTAATACAAGACCCCTTGAGCAGTCTAGGACACAAACTCCTGTTGCCTAAACCAAACATTGAAAAAAAAACCTGCTTACAGCAAAAACAATAGGATTAGATGTATCAGTCTTTAAAATCCTCGAAACAACCCAGTAATGTCTAATTCCCAAATTACAACAAATAGGTTGAATCCACTTTCTTCAAGAAATTCGACATTCAATATAAAAGAAAGAGATATGTTCATCAGTCTTTGGAAAAGAGACCACATGCTGGACAAGTATCTTGGTCTGGTGCAAAAGCCCAGGTATTAAAGGACCTTAGGGGTAAACAGCCCAAGCAAAACCTCACATAAAGACTTTTCAGCAGGGGTGGTGCAATAAGGTCAAGAAAGTTCTCAAACATGGGGTAAGGGTTAATACTTAAGAACTCAGTAGTTAGGCGCCCTGCAGTTGTACTTGTAAAACACTGCTCAAACACATAAGCCCTGTTCATGGCTTTTACAGTAGCTATGTCTGTTTTACTGATCCTCTTTGGGTAATCCCATAGGTTAGTCAATCTCAGGGATCTGCACCGAGAAGCCATGGGGTCCATTTGGTGGCGGGGCTACATCCCCAATTCTCTTTATCCCTAGATCATAAAACAATGGTGTCATTAGGGTACTAACCAGAACTGAGACAAGAGATCTAACATATTTTTTCCCGTGCACAGCCAGCTTGTGCATGTCAGCTTGGCCCCATAACTCTGCTACATATAAAGCCGCATTTAGAGCTTTCGCCCAATGAACCTTCAGAGCGGCGGTCATTGATCAAGTCTGGGTCTGTGTATGACATCGAATTGAGGATTTTGATTTGTGGCATAGGGTCCGATAACATTTGTAAAGTTGTGTCTCCCAACCAAGCATGTTTTTAGCTATTCTCACTGTTTTTGCTCTACCCTTACTCTTGCCGAATACCATAAACTTAGTTTTCAACACATTTACTTCCAGGCCCCTATATAAAAAGCCAAAAATGTGTGAAATAATTTCTGAAAACCCATTGGGGTCCTGGAAATAAGTATTGAATCACCTGTGAACAGCAAGATTGGCATTTGCTTGCCATTCAGAACTGGGGAATCATTCGCACAGTCCATCCGGCCATTAACTACTTCATTCACATACAGAGAGAATAGTGTGGGTGCAAGAATAAAACCCTGGGGCACCCTGCACTGAATAGGAATCTTGGAGGTTAATTAACTCTGTTCCCCCCATCTGACCTGGGCATAGTTTCCCTTGTACAGCCTTAAAAGTAGGTTTACCAGATTTACTGGGGCTCTCATCCCCAATAGAACTTACCAAAGTAATTCTCAGGGCACAAGAGCGAAAGCTCGCAGCTTGATCAAGGCTATGTACAATTTATGTTCTTTCAATAATATGTATTTCCAGGTAAGCAATGTAAACCTAAACACCTGGTCACATTTGCTGGTTTTAATAAGAAAACCAGCTTGATAATGTGACATGATCTAATTTTCTTCCATCCATACTAATAGTTTATCCAGGACTTGCCTAGCAAAGATTTTTTGCAGGTTGTCTATTAAACTAATTGGTCTAAATTTGAGGGAAAATAAGCATCTCTTTATAGTGATTATTTCCACCCGATGAATGTAAAAAGGCCCATCTATACCAGGAGCTTGAACTTAAACAGATCGCCGGGTATCCGATCAGGCCTGGGGGCTTTTGCTGTTTTTAGTCTGTCTATGGCCTTAAGGGAATCATCCAGACTGAAAATGAATCACCATTGTTGACACCACAGGCCGTCCCAGTGGATAAGCTTTGAATTCCTGAGGCATTCTCAGGACTGATAACTTTTCCCTCATCATAAAACGTGCTGAAATGATCAACCCACTTCTCAGGCTGGATATAATAGTGAGGTGTAGTAACACCATCTAGGCTCCCGTGGGCTATCATATACCAAAATTAACGATTGTCATTCCACTTAGCTGCAACCAGCAAATCCTGCCAATTCTTATCAGCCCAGTCAAACATGGCTCTGGTGAAGGCAGTTTTATATCTATTTCATGCTGTTACCACGGCAGAACGATCACCCTCTCGAATTGCCAACTTTAGTTCATGCTTTGCCTGTTTACACTCATAGTTGAAGCCTTCAATAAGTTTCTTCCAAGTATGTTTTGTTAAAAATACAATTTTCAATTCCTCAAAAAAATCTCCATGGGCTTTTAGGATTAACTCAGATGGTATAACAATTTTATCAGTGTTCGTAAAATATTGTAGGAATAATTCATATATCTTTGCTTGTCATTTACTGTCCTCCTGGATTTTAGAGCAAGATACTCTTCTGTCATTATTTGTTACTAGGGGTTCTTGGGTTGTTGATCGACCTCCAAAGGAACCTCGTTTGAAAGGAGTACCTCCCATAGTTAAAATCAGGGGGTTATGATCGCTATCTAACCGAACAGGGATTATCATATCAATCACCAATTGCCAAATTCTAATGTGCACCAGGATTTAATCAATAACACTGAAACTAAGAACCCTCTTGAATGTAGTCTGTCTATGGAGGTCTGATTGAGTCCTACCATTGCAAGCCCTTAGGCTCTTCCCAATAACAAGTGAGGTAAGCTGGAAGGCTGTATTGGTAGTATGATGACAGCGTACTTTGTGTGTTAGATTTGGGATTCCCCAGAACTCATCTTCATCCTAACTCAAGGTAATAATTAAAGCAGATGGTTAAACGCAGCATTAAAGTCCCCTGCTACCAGGACTTTAGTCTGTGGCTGATAAATACCAATCAGGGCATCTAGGACAGAACTGGTGAATCAGTCCCTGAGGAAACATTACTAGCATAAACATTAAGAATGATCAACGCTAGCCCCAAAAGAAAGGTGATCTGGATCCCCATTAGATCATATGAGTTGACTGACAGCTGATTATGGGCACAAGCAATAGAATTCTTTACGAAAATAACCAGACTCCGCTTCCTCTCCCTGATTTCTTTGGAACTAATGCTTTGGTACTGTATGTAGTATAACCATTGATAAATACCTTATCAGTAACCCAGGTCTTTTGAAAGATAGAAATATTTTTTCCTCTACTAAAGGTAAACTGATATGATGCTTCAAAGATTTCGGAAATGCAGCTTACTGAATAGATAGACATCAGTGCTCCATAGTGGTCTCTTAAACAAGAATCGTCAATAAAATAAAGTCAAATCAGTAATTTGAAGAGGATGTTCTGGTCTTGACATGATACATAATTCAGTAATATTGATCCAGTCATGCTCAGGTTCATCATCATCATCACTCTTTTCCCTATCTTCACAACTGTTATTTCAAATGAGATTCAACGTTGCAGAATTAAAAAATGACATCTTCTGACTGAGATGTTTTTATAGATGAACAATAACTTGTAAGGTAAATGAATGGGGTACAATGAACTAGTGGAAATACCTTGTAAGATGTTGCAAATTGTGAGGAAACAGGAAAAAGTTCAAGTGCATAATAACAATGAATAAGCCATGAGAGAGCAGAATTTAAAAAAACAATACATCTCAGCTTGACTGCATGCTGCAGAGTTTACATGGAGACAATGTGGGCCAGGGAAAAAAGAGATTAGTGAGGGAAATTAATTCTATATTGATCACGATGGTGTTTGCAATAAAATGTGGCCTATTTAATATACTTAAGGACAACACACTTCTACACATCGAGAGAATGCATTCCAAAATCAGTACCATTACATTGTTGTATAAATGTTGAATTGTGTGTGGAAAATGCATTCTGCACATTGTCAATGATGCACAAAAATATTAATTAATAAAAATCCCTTATACACCTGATAAGGGTTAAAGGAATCAGAAGCCAGGGATGTGTCATTTGCTCTTGCTTGGACTGCTTTGGAGAACATTTTCATCATCACAGACTTATAATTCATGGGTTAGGAATAATTATATTTATAATTAATATAGCTATAATAATACAATTAAAAGATTCTTTATAGTATTTCTAGTTTTCCATTGAAAATGCAACTTAGACTCCCAATGGAAGACTCGCGAATTGTAAAGCTCCCAAAAAATTATTTATTTTTGTTCACCAACTTCCTCTTTCCTGTTTTACAATTTCGATATCTTCAAATGTGTAGTATTTTTTGCTGTTTTTTTCATCTTTCTCTTGCTAAGCACGAGCTGATGGTTCCCTTAGACCACCAAATTCCCAAAGGAGAAATTAGAGAGTAATCAGCATATGTCCTTAAAGTTCCGGTACATCCTCTCTTCCTCCGTGACCATCTAGAAACCTCCCTGATCACTGATACCCTTATTTACTTGAAGCAGAGATGAGGAGTGATCCACACACCTCCTAGATGACCCAGCACATCCAATACACTGATAGCAGGAGGCTGATTATATAGGATTTTTCCCTGGTAGCCTGCTCCCTTTCTGTTCTCTTTCTTACTATAATTGGGTGTGTGCTACAGCTCCCTGCATATTTCTCCTCATTTAACCCTGGTGGACTGGGTCCTTAAATGGTAGCACAATGGAAGACAAGTAGGGAATATCATCACCCTTAAAATGAGCCCCCACCATTTCTCTTTCGGTCTGTTCTTGAGACAATCTAAGTGGAATGACCACTAGGCCCAATCCCAGTGTTTTGCCCCCACAGCCCCTTTACTTCCATGAACTCCAAACCCCTCATTCCTTGGTGGGAAGTATAAGAAACCAGATGTCCTGGGGGCAACCCCCATCACATCATACATACCACTGCTTCTGTTATGTGAGCTATCAAGAATGTGGAAGACATTTGCTTGCAGTCACTGATGAGTTCTTCGGCTGTCTCACTTGCAGCAGTGAGTCTATGTGTTTGGCTCTGTGGTTGCAGAAATCTTTATGCATAATGGCCTCTGTGATATGGATAGTATGACGTTGCCTAATTAGGTAGTGTTTGATGTTAGGCACAAGGAGAAGAGCAGTGCTCTTATTGCAATTTCTCACTTGCACCTAGACATGAGACTGAAGTGAAAAAACGTAAACAGTGCAAAACTTAAACATTAAAGCCAGTGACTAGATGGGTAGTGAGTGTCTAAAGTGTGAGCCATCATGCACATAAGTGTTTAGAAAACATGTGAGGACCCCCTACACCCTCCCACATTGAAGGACATATCCCAAAAGTTTTCTTTGTCCACAGGCATCTTGTTCATTGCACTCCATTCGGAAAAAAGCAAAACAGAGAGTTGTCTCTCACTCTTCTCTATGACAAGTTATGTTTACCCATATCCAGCGTGTTATATGACAGACAACCATGCCAGAGATGCTATCATCTACATCGAGACTTGCATCCTGACCCCTGAAAACTGTATACACATGCATCTGTTGGTGTTTTATAGTACTAGGTTACCTATTATGTACATTTGGCGCACAAACCTTGTGTGTCGGAATGATAAAAATTCCTATAGTAATCTTAGCAGCCATAATATAAAATAAGATGAACATTAGAAAAATCCAATTCATTTTATATCACATATACCTACTACCTGTAATAATTGATCTAAACTCTACTTAATACCTATTTTTATATTATTATCAGACTCATACTTATAGTATTGGCTGAATGATTAGTATTTACTCTTATTAAGCCAAGCCATGTACCATCCCGAATACCTTTAGAAATCTTCCAGGCCTGCAGTCAGATGACCAGAAGCTCTCTGGCATGTCCCACAAACAATTAGTCTTTGTGTCTGCCCATCCAAAATTCTTGGGTCTCTTTGTACCTTTCTCCTCAATGATTCCTTTTGGAGAGGGTAGGAGGGATTGGTGTGCAGTCTCTCATATCTGCATCACTGAATGAACAATGCATCACTGAACAAACAATGCCTGCTCCTCTATCTAGCAAAAGTGACTGAAAAGGGCATAAACAAGCAGCTCACAACCTACCTCAAACTTCACGATCATCTTGACAACACTCAATGAGAATTCAGAAAGAACCACAGCAGTGAAACAGCACTCGTCATAGCCACCAATGACATTCAAATCATCCTGGACTGAAGAGAAACAGTGGCCCTCATTCTGCTCGACCTCTCTCTGGCCTTCAACACTGTCTCCCATAACACTCTCATCAGACTAGCCCACGAAATTGGCATACAAGTATCCGCTCTCAAATTAATCTGTTCCTTCCTGACAGGAAGAACCCAAAGGGTCTGGTTGTCACCCTTTGCATCAGAGACCAAGAAACTGATCGTCTCTCAGCCCCACCCATTTCAACATACATATGACACCACTCGCCAACATCATCCAATTATAGAACATCACCATCTACTCCTATGCTGATAACGCCCAACTCACTCCTCCCTGATGTACAAGACAACCACATACCAGAACCAACTTCACCAATTGCATGACTGTGGTGGCAGACTGAATGTGAACCAACTGCCTGATGCTCAACTCAGACAAGACAGAACTACTGGACTTAAGTAACAAGACCTCCCCTTGGGACTCCACCTTGTGACCGTCGGAGGTAGGACCAACACTCACACCCAAAGACCACACAAGAAATCTAGTGATCATCCTAGACGACAAGCTCAACATGACAGCTTAAGTCAAGGCAGTGTGCATCTTCCATATCCTACACACACTGCAAAAGATCTTGAAAGGGTTGCCTCAGAACACCAGTCGGACTGTCACGCAAGCACTCATCACCAGCAGGCTGGCCGATGGTAACACTCTCTATGCTGGAATCTCAAAACAACTCTTACACAGACTACAGACCATCCAGAAGACTGCTGCTAGACTCATCCTGGACTTCCCACACCGAACCTACATCACAGAGCAAGAAGCTCTACTGGCTCCCCATTCACAAGCACAGCCAATTCAAACTTCTCAACCACACATAGAAAGCCCTGCACAATACAGGAACAGAAAACCTGAACAGCCGCATACACTTACACCAACCCACCAGACACCTACTCTCTGCCTCACTTGCACACACACCCTGCATCTGCAAACACTCATTCTCATTCATCACACCGAAGACCTAGAATGTTATTATTCAACACATTAGAGCCTCCTCCTCACTTCTTGAGTTCCACAAGAGGCTGAAGACCTGGCTCTTCTTATAAACACCTTGGTGACCACACACCTACGCACCTGCCCAAGTAACAGGATATACTCTCGGATGATTAGTGTTCTATATAAACCAACATAACATAAAATGCCCCAGTTAAAAACATGCCCAAAAGACAAATAAATGCATCAAAACATGGGTCCTTCCACATTTCCTCTTTGCCAGGCTGAATGCCTTTGCAATGTTGCTTACTACATGTTGCTATCTTTACAGTACAATTGCAGTCTACTCTTCACTGCATTTCTGTTCTTTTTGTTAGTGAGCTTAATGTCAAACTCCTTGTAAAAAAATGCTGATCTCATGCACTGCTATTGTCACAATTCAGAGCATTTATTTTCTAGATCCTAATCCTAATGAGTTAGAGCTATTATGTTTGCCATACACATAGGACTTTGTGTGTGTAACATGTATGTGTCATCAAAAAAGCCTTGCCATGTATATCACAACCATGCAGCTACTTACCCTTTTAAAGTGGACTGCATCAAATGGCCTAGACCACTTTGAGTTTGAGGTGCTTGTTGGTTGTGAAAGTTTCTATTTACTGTAGTATGATAGAGCAATCCATGTTAATGGCCATAACACAACAAGCCCTATTATGTGTTCCTTGCGCCTGTCAAAAAGTGGCAGAGGTTCTTACTATGTAAATGAGCATCACACAATTAGTTATGGCATGTAGCATGATCTAGCGAGGAGCAGAAGAGGAGGAACCTATGTACATACTCAAATGTGTCTTTTATGGAATGACACAGAGGAACAATTATTCTTGGTGTAGGAGATTGGGTTACTGTTTGAAAGGGTTTAAACTCTACTCAATCAGGAACCACAATCCTTGTCAGGAAATTATCCTGTGCTCAAAGCACGGGTAGCTTAGCACCGAGCAGTCAGTCTTAACTCACAGGTAATGTGTAAAGTATTTGTACAACACTTCAAAGAGTAATTTTTAATAAATAAAACAAGACCAAAATTACAAAAAAAATCCAATCAATAGAACAGGAGATATTGAATCTTCAGGATTTCAGTGAAAATAGCACTAAAAAGCACAAAGCGGCAATTGTGAATATCTGGTCACAAAGGACAAGGACAAAGTCTTATGTTCAGGCCAGCCACAATGGAGTGCGAGATGACTCAGGGACCCAGTTAGACTCGCTGAACAAAGTACTTTTTTCCTGGTTGCAGAGCATTGCAATGTTATGGGTTGAGGATGCTTCACGCAGCTAAGGCGATGCTTTGGTTCCGAGGTGCTGCAGAGCTGCTATGCAAGCTTCTGCATCATCTTTGAGGATTCCCAACGATGAGTACTTGTGATGCAAAGTCTGGTGTTGAGGATGTGTCATGCTATTATAGCGATGCATCGGTTCCATGTAACTGTGAGGTTGCGTTGCGAGAACTCTTGTAGTCATCGAGGCTGCCATTGTCAAGAAATGCGAGGGCCTGCATAGAGGAAAGCAGTGCACAGGTGGCAGTTCTGATGTGGGCTGCAAGTTTGATGTGGAGTCCTTTGCATTAGAACCCTCGCAGTAGAGGTGATGCATAGTTTCTGCTTGGAACTGTGCTGTGCAGGAGAGAAGATGCATTAGTTCTGCTGAATCCACAGATAGGATGTCAGTGTCCTGGACTGATGTGACACCACTTGGCAGGGTAGGACTCACAGCTGGCAGAGTCCCTGTGCGGAGTTCAAGGTTGTTGTAGCATTCTGTCCCTGCGCCTCTAGTCATGAGGTCAGTTACAAGTAAAGGGTTTAACCCAATTAAGCTACTGGGACCTGGGTGAAGAGCAGTACAATAGACAGAACTGGTCCCAGCAGAAGAACTTCCACGAACACACACAATTGAAAACCAAAAGGTATAGATTTGCTCACACTTAGAAAAACGTGTTCAATATTATTTGATCATTTCAAACATCCGAAGATGTTAGCAAGCCAGCAAAACATCTGGGGAAGGTTGTGTGTATCAGGTGAGGGTTGGAAATGAAAGGAAAGGTAGTGACATTCATAAGCATCAAGAAGCTATTTACAAAGGAGGAGGCTTATCCAGTCAACCAATGAATTATTAACAATTAAATAGCCATTGTTAGTGATACATGTGCACAGTGAAAAAACACTGTTGACCAAACAGGCAACAACATGTAACAAAAGTCAACATTTCGACCCCACTAGAATGTAGGTTGCTTCGGTCTTTACATGGGGGTCTTCCTCAGGACTGTCTATAGGGCAACTGGGAATTCACAAAAGAAGAACTTAGAACCCAATTCTAAATGCCATTAAAAGCATTGGGGGACAAAACAACTAAATTACCATGGGCCACTCTTTACTGGGTAGTCGAAATGTTAATGGGCTGGTGAGCTCCTAACGCAGAGAGCAAAGCGATGGCACCTGAAAGACAGGGTGAGCCCCATCAGACATTCATGTCCACTAAAAAAACCATTTAGAACACACTATTGCATATTAGAATGAAGCTGGTGCGATGCTGTCAAACTTACTTAATAGGCTTTTGTTCTAGCCTGGATACTCTCACTCCATAGTTATATTGCCAGAGAGCCATGGAGATATCCAGACCCGCCGTTGAGTCTACATGTGGTAAAGCAACAAGAAAACCCCATAGTCAATATCTCTTCATACACTTTAAAGGAAGAAGAAATAAAAATCTTGAGCAAAGGATTATCCTTCATGCCTACTGTCCTTCCAAATCATTTCACAATTAAGGCTGAACTTCATCATTTCTTTAGAAAGATTCGACTACAGTATTTTTTCAAACAATCACCTGCATCTCCAGCACCCTCACAAACTGGTCTGAGGATACCTTCCACTCCACTTTCTTGCCACTGGCACATGCAATGACTAACAAAATTCTTGGTTATGAGAGTGTGGTCCAGAGAGACGTCTTCAAAGCATTGAACAACAGACAATATGTGAACTATAACGTGACCAAAAGGGAACAAGAAGCCCTTATATCCTTAAAACAGAATAAGGAAATCGTGATCAAATTGGCGGATTATGGCAGGGTGATTGTGGTACAAGACACTGCTGAGTATAAGACAGAAATCCTTAACCAATTGCAGGATGGGATTAGCTACACCAAATTACGGAAAGACCCAACAAAAGAATTGGCAAAGATGATATTGAGAATCACGAAAGAAGAGCTTGAAGAGTGCTTCCTCTGCAACTTGGTATCCAGTTCCTGAATCAGAAGCAACCCCGCCTCCCAACGATTTACACACTGCCCAAGATACACAAGAATATGCAGAAACCACCAGGACGACCAATCGCATTGGGATGCGGCTCCTTGTTAGAACCCCTGTGCACATACGTTTTTTTTGAAAACCCAAAGCGGAAAACACGAGGTCATACTTGAGAGAGATAATCTGGTAGATGGCCAATCTTTTGATCCTACCAAACAACTCCTAGAAACCTTGGACATTGTGTCACTTTATATGAGCATACCACAAGGACCTGCTCTGGGAGTCATGCAGACAGTTTTTAATCAGGGAGCTGCCCCAATGGCAGTACTGACCAATTTTATCATCAAACTCTTTGAACTGGCAATGATGCACAACTTCTTTTATTTCCAGGGTGACTTTTTTCTTCAAACAAAAGGCGTAGCCATGGGGGCCAGCTTTGCTCCACACCTAACGATCATATATATGGATCACTTTGAGAACGCCTATGTATTCGCTGACAATAACCCATTTAATGCCCAAGTGACCCTGTGGAAGCGATACATAGATGACATTCTGATGACATGGACCGGAGACGTATTGACTTTGGGGGAATTCCATACATGGCTGAATCAAAGAATTGTGGATATTCAGTTTACTATACATTCAGATCCTGAGAAGATTGACTTCCTTGATATAACCATAAGAACAGAGAACAACCAACTGTATACTACAATTTACCGGAAGCCAGCAGAATGCAATTTATTGCTCCTCTACAATATTCATCACCCAAGGGGCCTCCATGATAACCTGTCCTTTGGACAATTCTTGAGGATAAGAAGGAACTGCTCAGGAAAGGAAGACTACATGGTGGAGTCTGAGGATCTTATGGACTGGTTGGTCACGAGGGGCTATCCGAAAAGACTGGGGAAGAAAGAGAAGAAGAGAACTTGGTTCAGTCCAAGGGAAACCCTGCTAGCACCTGAAGGAAAAGAGCGCGATCCCCTACAGAGGATGATATGTGTTACCACGTTTTCTACCCGCAGTCATGCGATCAGGAAGATCATTAACCACCATTGGGGTTTAATCTCAGATGACACAGAACAACAAGATCTACCAATGCATTCCTTTAAGAAAGCCAAAAGTATTAAGGATCACGTGGTATGGCCATTCTTGGACCCACCGGTTGAACCATTTATACGGTCGATGTGGGGTCTCCCAGCAACTCTGGGCCATTACAAATGTGGCCATTGTAATACCTGTAAGATGACCATCCAGACGAAATGTTTTACTTACAAACAACATGCTACTTATCTTAGATCCTTTACCGACTATTCGCCGGATGTCACTTATGCGATTGTTTGCCCCTGCAATATGATATATGTGGGCCAAACACAACAAAAGGTCAACGCTCGCATACTTCAGCATTGCAGCAGGATCCGCTGCGGGGTCCAAGGTGACGCTTTGGTTGAACACTTCCAAAAATGCCCAACACACACCCGAAAACTTTAAGTGGTTGGTACTAGAGAAAGTGACACTTGGAGTCAGAGGTGGTGACATTCAGTCTATCCTAAATGTCTGTGAGTGCAAGTGGATGTACCTATTGAACTCAATCCAGAACGGCCTGAACGAGTTGGACTTCAGCAATGCACAACTTTCCTTTGTGACCTCTGAATAAAATACATACTGCCTTGCAACTTGCAACTTAAAACCTCTAAATCCAGTCCTGGTACATCACAGGCCCCTATTATAAACAAGTTAGATGTATTGTATTCCAAGGATACATTAGGACCTGTTCATAATATCTGCTATTGCCATTTGCACTCAGAGTGGTGCCTAACGTAATGCCAACCAATTTGTTTTTTCTTGCGCTGTTTTGCAATTGTATATAATGACATGGCAATGTATTATCCACTATGGATTTATCATGTCTTATCTCAAACAGATACATGCTAGGATTAATGTCTGCCATCTGCATTCAGAGTGGTGCCTAAAATAATGTCAACTAAAATGTTTTTTCTGGTCCTGTTCTGCAATTGTATATAATGACAAGGCAATGTATTATCCACTATGGATTTATCATGGCCTATTTTTAAACATATACATGATGACTGGATTAATATTTAATACAGTGATGGCACATGTTATGTGCAATGGCGATGATGATGTACTACATATTATATGCACGTTTTAATGTATTGCACCGCGATATGGGGTAATTGTTTGCCTAATATTATCTGCCCAAGTAGTTGCATGCAGGCATTTTAAGGTACAAAAATTACAATCATATGGCCCATTTCGACTGAACACACAATAAACGTGCACAACGGGCATTTATTTGTATTCTCCCGAAGCAGGGAATAGTCTTTTTTCGATGGCTCACTCGGCTGAAATACAAGCATTGAGCGGCTATCACAATGCGTCCAGCGTTTGCACACCTAGACGATTCTCCCCTTAAGGATCTCCCTCCCAGTGCTCTGCTTCTTCAAAGCAGAATGGATGCGCCCGAGTGATAAAGTATTTTGAAGAGCTCTCCCTGTTTCTCGCAGATTCTCTAGGAGGGATTTTGTATTTTGCCATCTGTGCTGGATGGTTTTCTGCAACGTAGTATTCTTTTACAGAATTTCATCACCTGCGGGGCAGTTTTCAAGTGTATGACTAAGCATGTTTAAAGGTATTTTACTCTACTCGCATTATCTCTCATTGTACATGGTGATCTCAATGATCAAGAGTGGTGGTTCTTAG
Organism: Triturus cristatus; assembly: GCF_964204655.1. Taxonomy (NCBI): domain Eukaryota; kingdom Metazoa; phylum Chordata; class Amphibia; order Caudata; family Salamandridae; genus Triturus; species Triturus cristatus. The sequence goes on along the minus strand of NC_140590.1, from coordinate 904,243,553 downwards.
TATTCTTTATTTTTATTTTACAGTAATCTGTAAACTCTTGAAGTTAATTTTGGCCAAATATAACTATGGAGTGAGAGTATTCAGGATAGGCGCCAGCTTCATTCTAAAACGCAGTAGTGTGTTCTAAATGTGTTTTTTAGTGGACATGTATGTCTGATGGCGCTCACCCTGTCTTTCAGGTGCCATCGCTCTGCTCTCTGCGTTAGGAGCTCACCAGCCCATCAACATTTCTACTACCCAGTAAAGGATGGCCCACGGTAATTTTGTTGTTTTTTCCCCCAATACTTTTAATGGCATTTAGAATTGGGTTTTAATTTCTCCCTTTGTTAATTCCCAGGTGCTTCATAGACAGTCCTGAGAAAGACCCTCGTGTAAGGACCAAAGCAACCTACGTTCTAGTTGGGTTGAAACGTCGACTTTTGTTACATGTTGTTGCCGGTTTGGTCAACAGTGTTTTTACCCTGTGCCCATGTATCACTAAAAATGGCTATTTAATTGTTATTAATTTATTTGTTGACTGGATAAGCCTCCTCCTTTGTAAATAGCTTTGTGATGCTTATGAATGTCGCTACCTTTCCTTTCACTTACAACCCTCACCTGATACACACAACCTTTCCCTCTTCTCCATTTTCCGAATGGGGCACTATTGTTGAGCATAATTTCCAGATGTTTTGCTGGCTTGCTAACATCTTCGGATGTTTGATATGATCAAATAATCTTGAACACATTTTTCTAAGTGTGTGCAAATCTATACCTGTTGGTTTTCAATTGTGTGGATTTGTAGAAGTTGTTCTGCTGGGACCACTTCTGTAAATTGTACTTCTAGTCATGAGGTCAGCCAACTAACCTTCGGAGTCACACTGGGGTCCTGGGTTAAACAGATGCAGGTCCAGTCCTTCTCACCCAGGCAAGAATGCAGCAGGCAGCAGAGCAGCACAGAAGGGCAGTAGTTTCTTCAGCACAGCAGTCCCGCAGATTAGCAGTCCCTTCAGCAGCACAGCATTCCTTCTTTGTGGCAGAGTATCCACAGTTCCAGAAGTCTATTAAAGAGGTGGAGTATGAGGTCCAATACTTATAATAGGTGCCCTTCCTCTGGAAGGTGGGAGAAGCATCTAGAGGTTTCCTTTGAAGTCCCCAGACATTCTGCCTTACCTGTCCTGACTCCAGGCAAACCACAGTGGGTATGCAGCCCTTTGTGTGGAGGCAGGAGGCATCCTGTTAAAGTGTAAGTAGGGCTATGCTAAGCACTGCCCTTCAATTCAATTCAATTCAATTTTCTTTAATGCATAATTAATAAAAATTATTACTATCCACATATAATATAAAAACATTTGTAAAACTTGCACTTCCATCCTGCCAGTGATGGCCCATCCAGGTACACCTACGCTTTCTATACTGTGTGGCTGTCTAGGAAGAATGCACAAAGCCCAATTGCCAGCCACTCCAAGCCATGTGACCCAGAGACACGCTATAGGCATTAAGGGCCATATTTATGTATATTGTGGCACAGGGCAGCACAGCAAGTCACCCTGCTTCTGCTCTACCCTGCGTCCTTTTCCCTTGCACTTCTGCCATTTTGGCAGCCTAGTGCCAACACAGGCACCCTTGCACCATGGTGCAAATGTACCTGTGTTGTAGGCAGGATTTTGTGCAGGAAGGGACCCCTTCTGGCACAAAAACAATCCTGAGAGGCTTTTTACTTTTTATGCAACACACATAAAAAGAGGAAGTAATGAGGAGAAATAAAGATATTTCTCCTCATTACACCACAACCACGGAGGCGTATGTTTTTGGCGCATTCCCAGGTTTACAATGTTTTGTGAAAAACCACGGGAGCTGCATGGAAGCACCAATGCTACGCCCATGGAATGACTACCCAGGGTAAAGTACGACAACTCAGTGCTTTGCGCTGTGTTACGTTACTACAGATTTTTGGAGCCGCTTTGTGTGGCTTTGTGTGGCTTTAAAAATCTGTCTTAAAGTTTGCATTGTTCTTCCACCATGTTGCGTGGTGCAAGAGTGACACAAACCGGATCATAATTATGGCTCCCAAAGCTAAGGCACAAAAATGCTAATTTCTGAAAGTGTAATTTTTTTTACTTGTAATTTAAAACTCTACGTTACCATGAGAATGGGGTTTTCAATACAATTCCAAAGACACCAAACACGTACTGTTTACCTTTTCCCATTTCGAAATTACAGCTTATTAAATGTAATAAGGCAACTCCAATGTTATTCTATAGGAGTAGTGCAGTAGTGAAAAACGAATTTAAGAGTTTTTCACTACCAGGACATATAGAATTTTAAATTTAATTTCCTACGTTTTAAATACACTGCACCCTACCCTGTTGGCTGTTTATGGCCTTCCCTAGGGGTGAGATATATGTAGTAAAACTGAAGGTTTCGGCCAGGCAAAAAGATTTATTTTGCCAGCTCGAACTAGAAGTTTAAAAACTGCATACACAGGCTGCAATGACAGGTGTGAGACATGTTTAAATGGCTACCTAAGAGGGTGGCACAATAAGTGCTGCAGGCCCACTAGAAGTATTTAATTCACAGGCCGTGGGTACATATAGTACCCTTTTACTAGGGACCTATAAGTAAATGAAATATGCCAATTGGGGATAAGCCAATGTTATCATGTTTTAAGGAATGAGCACATGCACTTTAGCACTGGTCAGCATTGGTAAACTGCACAGAGTCTTAAGGCCATCAACAACAAGATCATCATATATGGAGGAGGAAGGCTAAAGGTTTGGAGAACAACCACCTTAAGGCTGACAGGTCTAACAATGGGCGATCAAGGTATATGTTCATGGGTTATGGCAAAGTAGGGGTTATTGGTTGAGGTTGGGAAGGTTAGGAAATTGGGAAGGAGGTTTCAAGAAATTAGTAGAGGTAAATTTAAAAAAGAGGAGTTTTGATGTCTATAGTGAATCGGGGGCTTTAGGAGGGTTCTTGGGCCAGATGTATGACACTTTTTAGCGTGCGCAAACGGGTCTTTCACCCGTTTACGCACGTTAAAAAGCATATGACCATGTATAAACAGTATTTTGTGAGTCGCAAATAAATTGCGACTCGCAAAATGCTGTTTTGCGACTCGCTATTAGGAAGGGGCGTTCCCTTCCTAATAGCTGCCGCAAAGCTATGAACTAATATTTTGCGACCGCAATTGCTGTTGCAATACACTCGCAAATTACCATTTACTTCAAGTAGGTGGTAATGCATTCACAAATGGGAAGGGGTCCCCAGGGGACCCCTTCTCCTTTGCAAATGCATGCAATATTATTTTTTTAAGGACAGGCAGTGGTCCAACAGGCAGTGGTCCCAGGGACCACTGGACAGGCAGTGGTCCAACAGGCAGTGGTCCCAGGGACCACTGCCTGCCCTTAAAAAATGAAACGAAAAAGTGTCTTTTTTTAATGCATCCCATTTTCCCTTAAGGAAAACGGGTTGCATTTAAAAAAAAAAGCTGCTGTATATAAAAGCAGTCCCAGAAATGGTGGTCTGCTTAGCCCAGCAGGTCGCCATCCCTGGGAGGGCCTGTCATTCCCAATAAGCTTGCAAATTGCAAGAGGCTCATTATTATTCATGAGCATCGCAATTTGCAACCCCATTGGGAATTGCAAACAGTGTTAAACACACTGTTGTACATGCCAAATAGTGCCTCGTAAATTATGAGTCGCAAATGTGACGCAAATTGCGAGGCGCTTTTTGGCAGGTCGTACATCTGGCCCCTAGTTCCTGACAACATACTTTTAAAAATGCTAGGTCCATAGTTTTCTCGTCTAGTACTAGTGTATCCTGAATTTCAATATTATTTTTCCCCGGGCTTATATCGAATCATTGGAGTGAATTTACCGTTTGCAAACTGCACAGAATTAAAACACACCATTGCATTGCTCTAAAAGAACGACAAGTAAACATGTGAAGCACACAACAAATAGAAATATACTGAACCTTTAAACAAATATTGTGCTGGAATTGAATGCACTTTTAGTGGCAAAAGTAAAGTACAGTCAAGCATGAATGCATTTTGATTCTGTACTAACTTTCATACAAACGTAATTTGATGCCAGAAACCTAGCCTGACTATTTATGTATTTGCAATCTGTTTTCTATTAAGGGGTACTTAAAATGTAGGCTCTCGTCTGTGGCACACAGGAACAAACACAGCCCTAATTAACACCAATCATGCACGCTAATGGTATAACCTACTGCTTAAGTAAATGAACATCGGTGCCCCTGCTGTTTTCAAGAGGATGGTAGGCATGCATGCAATTGACAAACTAAGTTAATTTACAGAGGGATTGTCCAAGAGGGATCTGTTTTTATGTGTCAATATTTTCCATGGCACTTACAGGGGCGCCTTGCTTCTTCAATTGTAAATACAAATAGAGACAGCTAATTTTGATCATGGTGTCAGTGAGTGCCTTGTCATGCCTTAGTTACAAAAGAAGACACGTTTGGCATCTCTTTTTTCATTTCATAATGAACTCATCACTTCAAGAAATGATGGCAATGTTAGTAGAAATCTGAACTGGATGTCCCTTATTTATTATGTCAGTTTCAACTCATTCAGCTCTCACACACATCTTTTTAATGTAGAAAACATTCTGATTCAATGCTCTTGCAGTGGGCTTTTTGTGTTCATGGATAGGACAGTTTGCCAAAACACTCGGAGAAATATTGAGAACAAGGTAGTGATGGAATTAGGTCGCACATCTATTCCCTAGTAGCTAGAACAATCTTTCAAGGTGCCCATCCGGATAGAAGAGCATCCCACTACCTAGGATGCGAAAGTCCACTAGGCCCAGGATATGGTGCTAGTGGCTAGAACAGTCTTTACAACAGGGTACTTTCCCGGCACTCCAAGTACCAAAATCATGTATCACACAGTACAGTGAAAGACGAACCGTCTGGCCTAGTTTAATTAGCAGTTGCAACTTTCCCCACAGTTATTCCGGAAATAAGCAGTGCCGTACCAATGCAGTTCAGTCAAAATGAGTACATACTTTAATTAGCAAATAAAGTCAACATACATGTTTTGAAGTCAGCATGTAACAATGTATAACAAATGTTTTAGCAGAAAACAGAAAGAAGCATAGTACCATTTATCTTCAAGTAACACATGTAAATACAAACATATGTACAGTGCACCAATGTAGTGATTTCAGAACAGCCTAAATAACACATATAAGTACAAACATATGTAAAGTGCATCAATGTGATGATTTCAAAACAGCTGACACGTGTTTCGTTATTGATGTAACTTCTTCAAGGCTGTTAGAAGAAGTTACATCAGTAACGAAACACGTGTCGGCTGTTTTGAAATCATCACATTGATGCACTTTACATATGTTTGTACTTATATGTGTTATTTAGGCTGTTCTGAAATCACTACATTGGTGCACTGTACATATGTTTGTATTTACATGTGTTACTTGAAGATAAATGGTACTATGCTTCTTTCTGTTTTCTGCTAAAACATTTGTTATACATTGTTACATGCTGACTTCAAAACATGTATGTTGACTTTATTTGCTAATTAAAGTATGTACTCATTTTGACTGAACTGCATTGGTACGGCACTGCTTATTTCCGGAATAACTGTGGGGAAAGTTGCAACTGCTAATTAAACTAGGCCAGACGGTTCGTCTTTCACTTTACTGTGTGATACATGATTTTGGTACTTGGAGTGCCGGGATAGTACCCTGTTGTAAAGACTGTTCTAGCCACTAGCACCATATCCTGGGCCTAGTGGACTTTCGCATCCTAGGTAGTGGGATGCTCTTCTATCCGGATGGGCACCTTGAAAGATTGTTCTAGCTACTAGGGAATAGATGTGCGACCTAATTCCATCGCTACCTTGTTCTCAATTATTGTAAAGCTGTTGTGGAGGTCTGCACTCTCTTCTTTGCATTGTGTTCGTTACACACTACAATTATCTTTCCTTTGTGTTATTCTCTTTCCCCCTCGTGTCGTGGGATACCCTAACCCGACATGGCAAACTTTGATGATGAAAGAGACAAATTCTTTCTAGAACTGTGTTCCGGGAAAACATTCACGAATCCCGAAGAAAAGGCCTCCACTGAGCAGGAGGGCCTTAGATCCAAATTCATTAAGCTAGAGAGACTAAAAAAACAGGAGCTCTCTCGGTGGTGGGATGCCACCACCCTGAAACGGTACATTGATATAAGGCAAATTCCCAGAGCTCTCCGAGTTATTATTTTTCCTTCTTTTGAGGATTTGGACCCAGACCTGTTAAAGGAATGGGAGGAACTTATTACCTCATCCTCCTACAAAATGATGGATGTCCTCATCCGACATGCAGATCGTAAGCGAAATAAATTATTAAAGGACATTGAAACACTTGAATTAGAGATTAAAAACCTCAATCTACCGGAGCCCACTGAGAAAAACTATCAGATTTTGAAAGACATTCTTAATGGTCACCAGAGATATATCAAAAATAAAAAGATGAGAAAATTCAAACGAGACGAGAATGATTATAAAAATGGCAGAGTATTTACTTTTGCAAAACAATTTGACGAAGAACGACCAACTAGAGGTCCTAGAAATATGGCAACTACTAGCGCCCCCAATGTACCATCTACCAGTGGGTCAGATATCTCCAGTATCTGTAGCGAAACGAGTAACACTACTGAACCAGAAACCGCTGCCCAGGGTACTCACTTGGACCCCACTACGAGCTCCTCTTTTTTAGAGGAACTGAACCATTATCGGAAGGGGACTCGGAATATATACAACCGAGACACCTCAAAAAAACTAGAAGGGGCGGGAGGTGGAAACGCAGGGAGAGAAGGGGCAACGAACACCAGATCCTCGGCCCGCAATGTAAAGAATTGATGCAGACGACACACAACCAGCTCAATACGGAGACTGCGATGGCAGAATCTCCTGATCATGTACAAATCGTGAATCTGTCAAACCATGAGCTAACTAAATGTGAGGTAATGGCTCTTATGAAAGGATTGAGCTTTTGTCCAACTAGTAAACCGGACTTTGTTAATATTCATGTCGACTTGTACAAATTTGTGAGAAAAATAAAACTTAAAAAATACTTTGACGAGAACCAGACCCTTATTTCTTGTCCTGATCAGGTGATTACACCGTGTGGTAAGACTATTGGTGATATTGTTAATGTACATGTTCTGTCCTCACTAAATGATGACTCTATCTCTATGTCTAACGTCTTGAGAGATCTGGGGATAGAAATGAATACTAATTGGTACAGTGGGCTGAGGACTGCCTCGCAATTTGTACCCCGACTACCAGCAGACAACATGATTGATGCATTCTACAGAGCTGTGACCAAAGATCTGCATGCTCTGGAGGATAAGTTAAGACAAAAAAACAAACACTACCGATACAATATGTCGAAATCAGAATACTATTCTCTGAGAAAACTCTCGGCCAACACACATCTAGTAATAAAAGAGGCAGACAAGGGAGGCAACATTGTTCTAATGCAAGAAAACGACTATGACAAAGAAGTTATTAGGCAACTATCAGATCATCAGGCCTACACTAAGCTATTAGGAAATCCCTTGAGAAACATCAACCTTCTGATTGAGGCTAAACTGACAACATGGCAAGGACAGGGCTTAATCAGTGATGGAGAAGCTAGATATCTTCTCAACCCTACACCGAAAGCACCTTGTTTTTACGTATTACCCAAGGTACATAAACCAGCTACGTTTCCCCCGGGCAGACCAATAGTCTCTGGTCTGGGTTCGCCCACCGAACGAATTTCGGAGTACATTGATCATTTCTTGCAACCTTTTGTACTTAATCTCCCATCCTATTTGAGGGACACAGGGGACTTGTTAAACAAATAGGAGGATATTGAGTGGTTACCTGACATGTCGTTTGCCACATTAGATGTGTGTGCGCTGTATACTAGCATCCCATGGGAAGCAGGCCTACGGGCTCTTAAGGATACACTATTCCAGAGGGATGCTACACTATATGGACATACATTGATGCTTCTAGAAATGACCAAACTGGTTCTGGAAAATAATGTCTTCATGTACAGAGGGGAGTGGTACCAACAAGCAATGGGAGTAGCCATGGGGTGTAAATTTTCGCCATCCATAGCAAACATTTACATGGGCATGTTCGAAAAACAACACCTGTGGATGAACGGCCCGTCAGAACTAACTGCACACATCATGTATTGGGGGAGGTACATTGATGATATTTTTCTTATATGGACAGGAAGCCAATCCCAATTCATTTCCCTAACAGAATTTCTAAATGACAACTCGTACAATCTTAAGTTCACTTCAAACTTTAGCACTACACAGGCTGCCTTCTTAGACATCACTCTCTATATTAAAGGCAACAAAATCATGTCAAAACTATACAGAAAGGAAACGGCGTGTAACTCTGTGTTACATGCGGAGAGTGCCCACCCCATGACTCAAATTAATGCCATCCCTCTAGGCGAAATGTTCCGCCTCCGTAGAAACTGTAGTGAGGATGAGGTCTTCATGCATGAACTACAACTCCTACAAGAACGTTTCGTGCGTAGGGGCTACACACCAAAGATTCTTGAAACCGCTAGGAATCGAGCACTCTCAACACCTAGAAACTCACTCCTTAGAAAGAGTGGGAGCATGACGAACAAGAAACACACTAAGACCAAAGAAATAGGCCTTATAACAGACTATCATGTGGAGAGTATGGCAATCAACAAAATAGTATCAAAGCATTGGCACCTTCTGTTGTGTGATAAATCAGTGGAGAAACACCTCACTGATAAACCTAGAATTATACACAGAAGGAACAAAACGATGAGGGACATACTATGTAATAGTTACCTTCCACCCATGCCTAAGACTCTTTCATGGCTACCTGCAAAACCAAAGGGATTCTATAGGTGTACTCATTGTAACATGTGCCCCTTGGCATTGAATGGTATAAAGGAATTTAAATACAATACATATACGACCCACCACATAAAAGATTTCATGAACTGTGATTCCAAGTTTGTGGTTTACTGCATAGTATGCACCTGTAATCTAATTTACATTGGCAGCACTATTCGTGCTTTGAAGGAAAGGATTCAGGAACACATGAGGGCCATTCGAAAAAATGACCAGAGCTACCCCCTGGCAGTGCATTTCAATACCCTGCACTCAGATGACTCATTGCACAATAATAAATTTCATGGGATTACCCAAGCTTTCAACCACCCTAGAGGGGGTGATCGCACACTTAATCTCAGAAAACTTGAGGCGCAATGGATTATCAGGTTACGGGCCGTAGAACAGGGAATTAACTTTGATAGGGAATTACAAGTGTTTCTAAGAGACTAAATGTCTGGGTTCCCAATATTTCAAAAACTGCAAGCTGCTATAATATTCAGGTTAGAAATTGTAATAACCTGGTTGGATACTCCACACATCAAGCGGTACATTCCCTTCTCTGTTGACATACTAATCTACCTATGACTGTTCTTCTTTTTTCCTTGTGTTTCCTAGGTCTACTTTGCTCATAGGGCTGTGACGAGATAGAGTATGTCATTGATTAAGATATTTTCGGATGGCCCTTTAAGACGTATGAGAAGCCATAGAAAGACGCGGATTAGAATTATTCACTTGAACGAGTTGCTTCTCAGAAAAGTTGTTGCCATACTCAGGGGTGGTTGTTGGATTTCTGATCACCCTCCATGGCTAGGACTATTGATTCCGGAATACTGCTCGACCTATAACAACTTCTATGTGTAACATAACTATCTTTCAAATATGGCCGAACAATTGGCAGGAAGTGTAGTCCTGTGTACATCGGACTTGGAAACGGGAAGTCCGTCTGGGATGCGAAGTCTGTTTACTCTTTCTAACTTGGATTTAAAAGATCAGTGACGGGACCGTCACAGACTGCCTCCGCGAACTTCCGCCGTACTATGGGTCCGAGGTCCGAAGACCGTAACTAGTAAGTGACTTAACGCGAGCTCGCGTTTACTTTGAGGACGCCATTAAGCGTAAGAATGGGAAGTTTAGTTCCCTCTAGTAACTTTTATCAAGATTTACGTAACGGGTTAATTGGCTCTATTTACAGGCACCTACCACAGTGCTCTCGTGAGAATTCATTCAACAACATGGTTCCGTTGCTCTTTGACTAAGTAAGGATTATACTAGTAAGTGCTTACGTGCCTGTCTGTAAACACGGTATAAGACGCATACTATTCCTACTATGAGAGTGTGTTTACCGTATTATTGCCTCATCACATACTGGATACTTAATGTCTTGTTAGAGACTTCAAATTCTGTGTACGCATTTCTGCATCCCGCAAGATCTATTTAGAGTGGCCCCAATATTTATATTTGGGTGCTACTTGTACTTACTACTGAATTTAGGAAGTGTGCTACTATGTCACACTCCCAGCATCGGGTGATAATGGGTTCTTTTGCCTTATAGATTGATTATATTGTTCAAACGAATGGTAAAGAACTTCTTCTACATTTACCGTGTATTATTGACACAAGGATGTGTGCTACAACAGTGTGACCTTTCTTAATGAACATACCGAACTGACAGTACACAGAAAACAACCTCTGTGGGGGTAAGAATATATGTTACTTTTATTTTCGCTTGGGAGGGTTCTATGCGCTACTGGAGGGCACTGAACCCCCCTCCTTAAATGTTAGACTGTACTTTTTGCTATGGCATATTGACGAATGTTTATGACTTATTATAGAGTAACTATATCCATAGGTCGTGGCGAACGTCCTTCATTTCCAATCTTTCTACATATCGGACGTTGCGGAAGGGGCACTACATACTACCTTTGTTTACATCGAGACTGCAAATAGTGGTTAGTCTCTTTAAAGTAATGAAATCCTTATTGCATGGATCTGGATTACCTGAGGACCCACTATGTACCTTTTTTCTTTCCATGTCTTTCCGTTTCGTTCTGCCTAGGCACGGACTCGGGGTGCCGCGAAACTACATTAGAAATGTGAACATAAGCTCGGAATTTCGGACGTGGGATCTCTTAACTACGCTGTTCATAAAAATCCCCCCACTCAGGATCATTGATACAAGGTATATTGATGCCCCATTACAGTTGGTGAAGGCCTAATTACTAGGAAACCAATTGACATAATCTCTTATTAAGCCTAGAACGTTACATGATCTCCTTTCATATTTTCATTTTCAGAAAACGAGTAGATTCTTCTTACTTATCCTGTTCATTTCGAGGAATATCCTGCCTAAGAATTGGCACCAGACCTGGTTAGAATACGGTGTGATACCACTTAATACTACTCGACTAAATTAGACAGAAGGTAACGCTATGAGATTTCTCTCTTTCTATCTTAACTGACTATAAACAACCCTGCAAAATCGCACCTTGGGTTCCATTGGCTTCTTTCCTTTACTCACTCTACTGCTGATTGCACTCTTGGCTCATCTTACTTATCACGACGGGTGACATGGTGTTTTGGATCTATTTCTCCTGCTCTCTGGTTAAACCCTAGTATTAGGGTCTTTTGTGAACATTGCTGTAGCCGTGCATGTTTGTTTACATTACCGCTCTTGGACAAATGGGCTCTGTTGTTGAGACTAATTTCGAGACTTTGAATTGGAAATATTATAAGGAGTGTTTATGTTTAAATGCTTTTTTGGTTTTACTTCAACAGCCTTGAAGAAGTTACATCAGTAACGAAACACGTGTCGGCTGTATGTGTTATTTAGGCTGTTCTGAAATCACTACATTGGTGCACTGTACATATGTTTGTATTTACATGTGTTACTTGAAGATAAATGGTACTATGCTTCTTTCTGTTTTCTGCTAAAACATTTGTTATACATTGTTACATGCTGACTTCAAAACATGTATGTTGACTTTATTTGCTAATTAAAGTATGTACTCATTTTGACTGAACTGCATTGGTACGGCACTGCTTATTTCCGGAATAACTGTGGGGAAAGTTGCAACTGCTAATTAAACTAGGCCAGACGGTTCGTCTTTCACTTTACTGTGTGATACATGATTTTGGTACTTGGAGTGCCGGGATAGTACCCTGTTGTAAAGACTCGGAGAAATATGTTCAAATAATGATTATGAAAAAGCTAGTGAGTGAGGTGATTACTTGCAACAACAAAGGTCTCTTTTTTAAATATTGTTCTTATAACTTTTTTTGCTTTGTTACTAAGCATTGGTAGTTGATGCAGAAATAGGAACCGAAGAATACGAATATGCATTGATTTTTCAAAGATAACTCAGTTTTGGGAATTCAGGAATAGAAAGCAGGGTAGTTATTTAGTCTATGGCGGACGGTTCACGGGTCTGCCAAGAGGAGGCGGTTACCGCCTACCCAAGTCACCTATATTTCTAGAGTTGCACACAGCTGTCATATCTTATTTTTGTTTGTTTTGGAAAGGCCCATTCGAGTGGCTGGGCACATGGGAGCAGGCAGCAGGTATCCAGTGATGTCCTGTTGTATGTAAGCGACAAGTGTATTTGTGCAAACCTATAAGTTTTGGCAGAGATCAAAAGTGTATGATTTACAATAAAGACCCCTAGATGGCTTGTACTCCTGTTTAGTGAGAAGTTGCAATTATTCTTTATGTTTGAAAAGCTTTATTTAAAGAATTAGTTGACCAGAAACGACATCAGCATAAAAATAAGTTAAGCTCAAACATAGTATAAGTCAATAACAATGGTAATATCATTGTCAAAGAAACAAAAAGCATTTTACGGGGATTTTAAAGATAAGGGAGAGAAAGGAAGAGAAAGGGAGTGAAAGGGGGGAGAGGAAGAGGAAAAAGGTAAAATCACAAAGGCAAGGTTTACAAAATATGAACTCTAAAAAACACAATTACGGCTTAAAATCAAGCGAATAGATGAACAATATAAAAGCAATCAGCATGAGAGGTAACATAGCATGAGGAGCCAATAAAAGATAACAAAAGGGAGAGAGTCAGAGTCTTCAAGGAGGCCTAAAATTTTCAGAGGAAATATGCATAAGTTTCTTTGAAGCCAATTGATCCAGGTAGGTAGTGAGGGGTAACCAGAAAAGATCAACATTACGTATTGGCTTGCAGGAGGAGGCAAAAGCAACATCAAGCCTATGAAAATGACATAAAGTATTCCACCAACCTTGTATGGAAACATTTGTGAGAGATTTCCAATTGGATGAGATGTGTTGGAAGGCAAGAGCAAGCATCAATCAATCAATCAATCAAGGCATTTATACAGCGCACTACTCACCCGGAGGGTCTCAAGGCGCTTGGGGGGGGGGGAAGGTGCCGCTACTGCTCGAACAGCCAGGTCTTGAGCTTCTTCCTGAAGGAGAGGTGGTCTTGGGTCAGACGAAGGTCGGTCGGGAGGGTGTTCCAGGTCTTGGCGGCCAGGTAGGAGAAGGACCTTCCTCCAGTTGTTGCTCTTCGGATGCGGGGGATGGCGGCGAGGGCATGGTTGGTCGATCGGAGGTGGCGTTTGGGAGCGTAGAAGTTGAGGCGGTTGTTGAGGTAGCTCGGGCCTTGGTCATGTAGGGCTGTGTGTGCGTGGGTGAGGAGACGGAAGGTGATTCTCTTGTTGACGGGGAGCCAGTGCAGGTCTCTCAGATGTCCGGAGATGTGGCTGCATCGGGGGATGTCGAGGATGAGTCTGGCTGAGGCGTTCTGGATCCGCTGGAGTCTCTTCTGAAGCTTGGCGGTGGTTCCAGCATAGAGGGCGTTGCCGTAGTCCAGTCGGCTGGTGACGAGTGCCTGGGTGACCGTCTTCCTGGTCTCGGCGGGGATCCACCGGAAGATCTTCCATAGCATGCGCAGGATGTTGAAACAGGACGCGGAGACGGCGTTGACTTGTCTGGTCATGGAGAGGGAGGAGTCCAGGATGAAGCCCAGGTTGCGTGCGTGGTCTGTCGGTTTCGGTGCGGTGCCCAGGGCGGGGGGCCACCAGGAGTCGTCCCAGGCGGAGGGCGAGGAGCCCAGGATGAGGACTTCCGTCTTGTCTGAGTTCAGTTTCAGGCGGCTGGTCATCATCCACTCGGCTACGTCTTTCATCCCTTCGTGGAGGTTGGTTCTGGCGGCGGCGGGGTCGTTGGTCAGGGAGAGGATCAGCTGGGTGTCGTCGGCGTAGGAGATGATGTTGAGGTTGTGTTGGCGTGCGATGGCCGCAAGGGGGCTCATGTACACGTTGAAGAGGGTGGGGCTGAGCGAGGAGCCCTGGGGAACGCCACAGATGACTTCCGTGGCTGCAGATCTGAACGGTGGTAGGCGGACTCTCTGTGTCCTTCCAGCGAGGAAGGAGATGATCCACTCCAGTGCCTTCTCCTGGATTCCGATGTTGCTGAGGCGCTGCACTAGGGTGCGGTGGCAAACAGTGTCGAACGCTGCGGAGAGGTCTAGGAGGATGAGGGCCGCTGTTTCACCGTTGTCCAGCAGGGCTCGGATGTCATCGGTGGCGGCGATGAGGGCGGTCTCGGTGCTGTGGTTGGCTCGGAAGCCGGACTGTGAGGGGTCGAGGGATCCATTCATCTCGAGGAAGGCGGCCAGCTGCTTGTTGACGGTCTTCTCGATGACTTTGGCTGGAAACGGGAGGAGCGAGATGGGGCGGTAATTCTTGAGTTCGGTGGGGTCCGCTGTTGGTTTCTTTAGTAGAGCGCTGAGTTCGGCGTGCTTCCAGCTCTCAGGGAAGGTGGCGGTGTCGAAGGAGGTGTTGATGATGTCCCGCAGGTGGGGTGCGATGACAGCGTCGGCCTTGTTGAAGACGTGGTGGGGGCAGGGGTCGGTTGGAGATCCGGAGTGGATAGAGTTCATCGTGCAGATGGTGTCTTCTGTGTTGATCTGGGTCCAGGCGCTGAGGGTGGTGGTGGGGGGCATTGGTGCGGTCATGGGGAGCGTTGTTTGTGGGCTGAAGCTGTTGTGTATGTCAGCGATCTTGTTGTGGAAGTAGGAGGCGAGGGAGTTGCAGAGGTCTTGTGACGGGGTGATGTCGTTGTTTCCGGCGTTGGGGTTGGAGAGCTCTTTCACGATGTTGAAGAGTTCCTTGCAGTTGTGCGCGTTGTTGTCCAGCCGGTCCTTGAATGCTGTTTTCTTGGTGGCGTGGATCAGTTGATGGTGCTTCCGGGTGGCGAGCTTGAGGGTGGTCATGTTGTCCGGTGTTGGCTCCCTTCTCCAGGCTTTCTCGAGGGCTCGGCAGTTCTTCTTGGAGCTCTTGAGTTCGTCGGTGAATCATGGGGCCTTCTTGCTGCCGGGTCTGCTAGGCAGGGTCTTCAATGGGGCGAGGTCGTCTGCGCAGTCGCTGATCCACTTCGTGAGGTTGTCGGCGGCCTGGCTGGGGTTCGCTGAGCTGGTGGGAGGGTGCTGGCTCAGGGAAGCGGCGAGCTGGTCTGCTGTGATCTTGTTCCAGTTTCTTCGGGCAGCCTGTTGCTGGTGGTGGTGGATCGTGGATCTTCTGAAGGTGAAGTGGACGCAGCTGTGGTCCGTCCAGTGGAGTCCGGTGGCGTGGCTGAAGCCGATGTCCTTGCTGGAAGAGAAGACAGCGTCGAGTGTGTGTCCGGCGAGGTGGGTGGGGGTGGTCACCAGCTGCTTGAGTCCGAGGTTGGCGAGGTTGTCGAGCAGGGTGGTGGTGTTGCGGTCGTTGTTGTTCTCCAGGTGGAAGTTAATGTCCCCCAGGAGGATGTAGTCAGCGGAGGGGAGGGCGTGCGGGCTGATGAAGTCGGCGATGTCTTCGCTGAATTGTGTGCGTTGACCCGGGGGTCGGTAGATGAGGGTGCCTCTGAGGGTGGTCTTGGGGTCCGTGTGGATCTGGAAGTGCAGGTGTTCGGCGGTTGTCAGGGTGTCGTCGGTGTTGGTCGTGATGCGGATGGTGTCCCTGTAGATGATGGCGATCCCTCCTCCCGTCTGCTTGCCGCGGTCTCTTCAGGTGATCTTGTATCCCTCTGGGATGGCGATGGCGATGTCGGGCGCTGAGGAGTCGTTCATCCAGGTTTCCGTGAGGAAGGCGACGTCAGGAGCTGTGGTGTCGAGGAGGTTCCAGAGCTCGATGGCGTGTCTGTGGACGGAGCGGGTGTTGAGTAGGATGCACTTGAGGTGGTTGCTGCTGGTGTTCGGCTTGGCGGGTGCTGGTGCGGGGCTGGTCCGGATGCAGGTGAACTTGCAGGCGCGGCAGCTGAAGGGTCCGTGGGTTCGTCTCGGGGTGGCTCGGTAGCAGCCCGGGATTCGGCCGGTGTTGAGTGCGTGGAGGGTGGCGGCGTCGTACGTCCGGCGGGTGGGCTGGGGTCTGCGGGGGCCAGAGGTCCTGGCACTGAGCGCGGTCCAGGCACGGACGGGTGCAGACGGGCTTACCTTTGGCGCACCTTCGGCGCTCAATCGGTGCTCCCGCTGCGCGCGTCCGCTGCGCGGTCGCTCTGGGGGCGTCATAAGTAAGGAGCCGAGAGGGCGGGTCAGCTGGGTGGCGGGAGCGGGGCGGCGAATGGGAGGACACGTGGGCGTGGCCGCCGGGGGCAGCAGCGGGAAAACGGTTCAGCTGGGCAGCGGCGTGCGGGGCTGAATGCAGGCAGGCAGGAGGCGGCGGAGTCAGCAGGGCAGCGAGCAGGCAGAGGTGGCAGGAGGGAGAGGAGCGACGGAGCTCAGAAGCTGAGCGGTCACACTCTGAGGGCGACTGCGGTCCCCTTAAGTAAGGAGCCGGGAGGGCGGGTCAGCTGGGTGGCGGGAGCGGGCGGCGAATGGGAGGACACGTGGGCGTGGCCGCCGGGGGCAGCGGCGGGAAAACGGATCAGCTGGGCAGCGGCGTGCGGGGCTGAATGCAGGCAGGCAGGAGGCGGCGGAGTCAGCAGGGCAGTGAGCAGGCAGAGGTGGCAGGAGGGAGAGGAGCGACGGAGCTCAGAAGCTGAGCGGTCACACTCTGAGGGCGACTGCGGTCCCCTTAAGTAAGGAGCCGGGAGGGCGGGTCAGCTGGGTGGCGGGAGCGGGGCGGCGAATGGGAGGACACGTGGGCGTGGCCGCCGGGGGCAGTGGCGGGAAAACGGATCAGCTGGGCAGCGGCGTGCGGGGCTGAATGCAGGCAGGCAGGAGGCGGCGGAGTCAGCAGGGCAGCGAGCAGGCAGAGGTGGCAGGAGGGAGAGGAGCGACGGAGCTCAGAAGCTGAGCGGTCACACTCTGAGGGCGACTGTGGTCCCCTTAAGTAAGGAGCCGGGAGGGCGGGTCAGCTGGGTGGCGGGAGCGGGGCGGCGAATGGGAGGACACGTGGGCGTGGCCGCCAGGGGCAGCGGCGGGAAAACGGATCAGCTGGGCAGCGTCGTGCGGGGCTGAATGCAGGCAGGCAGGAGGCGGCGGAGTCAGCAGGGCAGCGAGCAGGCAGAGGTGGCAGGAGGGAGAGGAGCGACGGAGCTCAGAAGCTGAATGGTCATGAGCATGAGATTGAAAAGGCCATGTGAATGTGTAGGTAAATCTAAAGAAACAGAAAGACTACCCAGAAATAAAGAAGCAGTTGAGAAAGGAGCAGAAAGAGTAAAAATACGAGAGAGATATGACCAAATCTTTCCCCAGAAAGCAGAGACAGCAGGACAGAAAAAGAGTAGGTGAGGAAGATCAGCATTGGGAGCACCACATGTCCAGCAATTAGAGTCAGAAGTGGATAAGAAACGAGACAAGGAAAGAGGAGTAAGATAAAGTCTATGATAAAGATAAAATAAAGATTGGGTAAGAGAGGCAGAGCGAGAAATTTTCAAGGACCTGGACCAGAGCTTATCCCAGAGAGCAACAGGCCAAGTGCAACTAAAGTCTGCTTCCCAGGAGAGCTCCGTCTTAGTTTTGGTGAGTTCTGGATTAGGAGAGGCAAAAAATTTATAGATAAGAGATGCTTTAGGGAGAGTGATGAGAATACTAAGGAGAGGAGATGGAGGTACGGATGAGGACAAGGAAGGAAGAGAGTAGTAACGATCAAGAATTATTGCCATAAGGGTGGAGAATTTCTGTAAAAAAGATCGGGGGCATTGAAATAAGAGTTGAAATTGGGGAAAAAAACAAGGTATTGAACCATCGAAGAGTTGATTAACCCACCTGACACCTCTCACTCTCCAAGGTTTCCAAAAAATGGGTCTATTATTTAAGAGAATAAGTGAGTTATACCAAATGGGTGTATTTAAAAAGGAATCACATGTAATAGTAGTAGGAAGGACCAAGGGTCTTAAAAATGAAGAAGTATGTTTAAATAAGGGAAGTGAAGAATAGGGGGTCTTGGCAGAGAAGCGTATTATTTCATCGAAGGAAAAGGGCAATAGTAATGTTTGTTCAATGAGACTCCAAAGAGGAGTGAAAGGAGAAGTGATCAGTGAAAGCCATCTCGAAGCTTGTCGTACAGAAAAGGACTTATGATAAAGGCGGAAATCCGGGAAGTTAACTCCACCGTTAGATTTGGGTTTACGAAGGGAGATGAGGGAAATTCTAGACTTTTTAGTTTTCCAGAGAAATTGCATAAGCAGAGAATCGATACGCTTAAAATAGATTGCAGGAATATGAACAGGTATCATCTTAATTGAATCCAATCGGCCCCACCAGGAAAGAAAGAGAGGATTCCAGGAGCAGAATAATTGTTCGATTCTAGATAAAACTGCAGACATATTTAATTTAACTGAAACAGAAATAGAGTTAGAAAACCAAATACCCAGATATTTAATATTTGAGCTATTCCAAGCGAAGCCAGTAGAGGAGAAAATATGAGGAAGACAGGATGTGGTGAGAGGAATGATTTCAGTTTTGTCTGCATTTATCTTATATCCTGAGACTATAGAGAAAGAGTCAAATTCAGAAAGTAAGGGGAGAACAGAGGTTTCTGGGTCAGAAATAAACAAAAGAATAGCATCCGCATACGCAGAGAGTTTCAATTGATTGTTACCATAAGGAAAACCAGAAATGGAAGGAAGACAAAAATGGTTCAAGAGCTAAGACAAAAAGGAGTGGGAATAAGGGGCAGCCTTGACGAACGCCACGCCGAAGAGTAAAGGGCGAAGAAAGTTGACCATTTACAAGTACCGATGCCTTAAGGGCAGAGTATAACAGAGAAATAAGGGATATAAATTTGGGACGAAAACTATGCCAGTGTAATGAAGCAAATAAAAAAGACCAATCAACCCTGTCAAAAGCCTTTTCCGCATCAACAGAGATAGCGGCTAAAGGAGTTGAAAAAGAGGAAACTTTATTGAGAACATTAAGAAGCAAGCGAGAATTATCAGATGTAAGCCTGCCTTTAACAAAGCCACACTGCTCCTTGCCAATGAGATGGGGCATAAAGGGATCTAAGCGCAACGCAAGTAATTTAGCAAATAATTTATAGTCAACGTTAACTAAAGAAATTGGACGATAATTTTTACATAATTGGGGGTCGCGGCCATCTTTTGGGATAAGACAGATGGTAGCATCCTGAAAAGTGCCATCCGCTTTACCAGATGAATAAAAAGACTGGAAAAGAATAATAAGTTTAGGAAGTAAGAGATCAGAAAAGTGTAGATAAAATTCAACGGGGAAGCCATCAGGGCCGGGTGTTTTACCTTTAGTAAGGGAGCTCAGAGCAATGGAAAGTTCATGTAATGAGAGGTCAAGTTCAAGATCCGGAAAGTTGAGATGAGAATTAGCAGGTGTAGGGAGCTTCTCAAAGTAGTTCTGAATAAGAGAAGGGGTAGGAGGAGATTCTGGGGTGTAGAGATGTTGGTAAAATACTTGGAATTGATCAAGAATTTCCTTATCTTTATGTAAGAGAGTATTATCAGAAGAGTAAATAGATTCTATATAAGTGCGTTCTTTACGAGACTTAAGATAGTTAGCTAAGAGTTTCCCTGACTTATTGCGGCCTCCATAATAACGAGCGCTAGAACGAAGAAGAATTGAGGCTGAATTGTCAGTAGTAAATTTGTTAAACTCTAGTTTCGCTCGTAAAAGCTCTGGGGACATAGATTTATCGGAAGAGGTATAAAACCTATGCTCTAAAGATTTTATATGCGCTAGAGAATCTTTCCGCTTTTGAAGATATTGCTTCTTTTTCCTAGAGACGAAGTCAATGATGAAGCCTCTTGCAGTGGCCTTAAAAGAATCCCAAAGAATATAAGGAGGGGTACTAGTGTCGGAATTAAATAAAAAGAACTCCTTAGCAAAGGAGCGAAAAGAGGAAGAGAAGGTGGGGTCGCTAAGAAAAGTGCAATTGAAGCGCCATCGAGAGGGCTTGGGGTGTGGAGGAAGTAAATCAAGGATAGTTACAATAGGGGCATGGTCCGAAATAACTATGGGTTCGATAGAAGAAGACAGTAAGTTTTGAGATAAAGATTGGGAAAGAAAAATGTAGTCGAGACGAGAAAAAGATGAGTGAGGAGGAGAGAAAAAAGAGTAATCCAAAGTATCTGGGTGCGAAAGTCGCCAAGAGTCAATGAGGCATGTTTGCAGAATAGTGTCAAGAAACTGTCTGTGGGATTTGTGTGGTATGAAATGGACCGTAGATTTACAATCAAGGAAAGGGTCAACAATCTGGTTACAGTCTCCTCCTAGGATAAACAAATCATCTTTAAATTGAATACATTTGTTCGTGATAATTGTCCAAAAAGAACAATCCGGTTGCGTAGGACCATAGACGTTAAAAACAGTTAAAGGAATAGAGTTAATTAACAATTTAGCGAGTATCCATCGACCTTCGGCATCCCCTTCTTGTGATAGAACAGTACAATTTAGTTTTTTGTGACATAAAATGGCAACTCCATTCTTTTTATTATTGGAAGGTGAAAATAAAACAGAACCTACCCAGCCCCTCTTTAATTTAAGGGATTCAAGTTCAGTAAGGTGGATTTCCTGTAAGAAAACAATATCAGGGTTGTAGGAAGCTAAATGGGAAAGAACTCTCTGCTGTTTAATAGGGTTAATAAAACCTTTTACATTCCAAAAAACAACTTTGAATTTACAAGTAACAAAAATTCATTAAAAACAAGAGATTAATGCATACATAAATGTATATAAGTACTATAAAGCCGAAAAAATGAGAGAAAGAGAAAGAGGATAAAGAAGATAGGGGAAAAAGAGAAACGAAAAAAGAAAAAAGAGGAGTTCAACCAGTGCATAAAAAGGAGGGAAGAAGAAAAAAGAGGGAGGAAAAGAGAATGAAAATACAAGAAAAGACAGCACATATCCAAAAAGACGACTGAAAATAACATACCTGAGAGGGACATGAAAAAAAGGGATAATGTGGCAATGACGACACTCAACAAGACGAGCCACCCGAGAATTGGGAGTCCAACCGCACCAGGACACAACCTAAAAAAGATACACAAAACGTGAAAAAGATCAAGATGTCAGGAGGAAAAAAAATGTCAAGAAGAAATGTACAGTGACCATGAAAGGTCTCAAAGGACAAAAACCACAATATAACAGAAATTTGACGAATAAAGATCAATGTAAATTACGACCAAAAAGACGACCTGTAAGAGAAAGGAAAATTAGAAGATCAACCATTAGGAGAAGCAGAAGTATCCATGCCACTGTTAGTCTGGATATGAATGAAGTTCTTAAGTTCTGCAGGTTCCTGGAAAGTCCAAGTCTGATTCTGGTACGTGACCTTGAAGATACATGGATGAAATAAACCATAGCGTGCCCCAAGAGAGCGCAAAGGGGGACGAAGATTCAAAAATTCTTTCCTTCTAGATGCAGTAGCGTTGGAAACATCTTGAGTAAGAAAGACCCTCTGACCCAACCAAGAAAGTTGACGTTTAGAGCGAGCTGCAGATAATACTGAGAGAAGATCCCTAAATTTCAAAAAGAGGATGATGACTTCTTTTGGCTTGGTCGAGGCAGAGGAACTAGGACCAAGTCTGTGAGCCCTTTGAATGCTGAGAGAAGTAGTAAGAGGCATGTCCAAAAGTTTCGGGAGGAAGGAAGCGAAGAATGACACGGGCTCATCTCCCTCCAAAGATTCCGGCAAGCCATAAATGCGAAAGTTGTTTCTTCTATTTCTATTTTCTAAATCCTCAGTGTGCTGTTGAAGGGCACAAACTGATTTTTCCAAGGAAGATATGCGTTGGGAGTTAACCTGTATCTCCGGCAAGTGTTGCTCCACAGATGTTACTCTATTGTCCATAGAAGACCATTTTTCCTCAAGCAGCTGCATCTTACTGTTGGTTTCTTCAACAAACGGGCGCAAAGCGCGTATCTTTTCCAAAAGTAGCTCCATAGCAATAGGAGATGGCGTTTTGTCTGGAGAAGGAGGGTCCTGCTTCAGGCGTTTGGATGAAGCAATAGGCGGAGAGGACTTATTTGAAGTGGATGTAGTCGAGGAAGAGCGATTAGAAGCAACACCCGCCATTTGGCCTGAAGGAGGAGATGAATCTGATGTCGAGGAACCTGAGAGCGTTGGCGCAGGAGCACTTTTTGCGGAAATAAAGTCAAATTTTGGTTTACGTAATATGCCCATATGAAATTAACAGGTAAGTCACAGAGAAAGCAAAGTGTGATAAAGAAATTCTCCAGGAAGAACAGTTGAAATTATTGATGGGCAAAAAGAGAGAAGAAAGGTGTTCCAAAATATCAAAAATAAGGACAGGCGTTAAAAGGGGCACTCCCCTGCAGGCAGCAATGAGCATCCAACATAAGCAGTGCAAGCCAGGAATGGAATTGATTTAAATTGCAGGCAAGAAACAAATATGGCAATTGGGCAATTGGGCATGTTGTGGTTAGAGGCAATTATCCTTAGGAAAAATCACCATACAGGGAAAAACAAAGAGAGGTCCTCCATAATGTCATGGGTTATGCAAATAGTCCATGGAGTAAAAATCCAGCGAGACCGAGGACAGCATCTGGGACATAGAGCACAGCAGCGTTATTAAATTACCTCAGGAAACGACAGGCGCGCCTAAAATGGCGGCTGTCATGAGGAGAGCGGAGCGCCGGCATATAAATCAGCAAGCGCAACGTGCTTGAAGTCCCAAAACAAGCTCACCGCGGGCAGGAGATGTTCCGATTCACATTGCCGGCATTTCGGAGTTGCGGCGCTGGAGGAAAAGGCATCTACGCCTCCAAAATGTGTCCCGGTACGGCGGAGCAAACCCCTCAGGCGGCCATCTTGAGCGGCGCCTTGACCACGCCCCAAGTCACAATTATTCTACTTGTGTAGGCTGTGCTACTATTTTACAGATGGAGAGAGGAACCCGGGATCAAAAGTCAGTGAGGGTTTTGAGAGGTCTCAGGCTTGCAAGCTTCCACCAGAGAAATACAGACAGTTACGGATGTGCCAATGTCTACTGCAGTCCAGAAATGTAAGAGAAGTCCCCTTGGCAAAGACCATTTCCTTCTTCCTTATCAATCTCTGAGAAAAAGAGAAGGCGTATAGGAAAGACCAAGTTAAAGGTTGGCCTGTCTCGTGTGGAATAACCTGCACCTTCCAGCTGCAGAGAATAAGCCATATGACAATGAGAACCTTTTTAGTTTGTGTGACCACTCTTCTGTATCACAGTTACCAGGTCATGAATCCCTGAAATGTGTTATTATTTAAATAAAAAATGCATTGCAGATAAGATCCCAAACAAATTCATGGCTCACATGCATTCAGTGAAATATGCAGATCCCTTGGATACAGTGAAGGTGGATCCAGTGTTACTGAACCTGGAAGGGGGAAGAGTCTGTGGGCTTTTCCTATGCGAGCTGAAAGACCACTGAGATCGAAGAGTGGATGTCAAACATTGAAATACTTAGCCAGGGTACAACCCATTTTTGTAAGCCACTGTCTACTTCCCCTACATTTCATGATACCCCTGAAAGATTTCTACACATTTTATTAGACTATGAATGTGGATAGAAAGATGCCTTCACTACCCTCCAATAAACCTGAGACACAAGCTGAGGAACAGAGCTGAATCTGTTATCCTCCCACTGAGCATTTTTGCCACCTGAGTGCATCTGTGCAGAAAATGTTTTCAGGGTTCCCAATAATTAACCATTAACTGCTTTAGATGAAGCAAACTCACACCAATTTAACTCTTGTAATACTGATCCACTGAGAGTGAAAAGGTCATGATTTTAGCCTGTCGTAAAAAGTATGGAGAAGCTCTGGCAAAACTGGGAGTGGTTGTAAGAAATTGGGTTTTGGTTGAGGGGGGTATGGGGTGGAATAAACAGTCAGGCAACAACAATAATCCTTTTCAGGGTGACCCACAAAAAGTCATTAAATTAGCCTGTCCTTAACTCTCTGTTAACGTGCCACAAATCAGTCTGGCTTAACTTAGAAGCAACGTGTAGAGTATTTATTCAGCAAACAAACTGGGATAAAGCAAGAACAGCACACAAGAAAAATTGCAAATCAATTTAGAAAACTTAGACTGAATTATATTAAATAGATCCATACAAGGATGGCTAAAATCCAACCAGTAGATCCAAAGATATGCAGTTTTAAAGGTATAATTTAAAATAGCACATAAAAGCACAAAATACCACTCACAGTCTTCTAGTCACACTAGACTGAGGAAAAGTCACAAGTTCAGGCTGACTGCAATGGAGCGCAGGTGGGATGCAGTGACCAGGTTAGTCCTGCTCAAAAGTTACTTTCAAAGTACAGTGCGAACAGTTCCATTTGCGCGGGAGGATGCCACTGGGAAGAGGCTGTCATCGTTGTAGCGCAAAGAGCTGGTCGGGTGTCGTGGACGGTCGTTGCTGTAGCTTCGTGCTTGAGGTCATTGAGGGCTGTTGCTGCTGTAGTGGGAAGTGCAGGTCTTGTGTTGCTGATTGACACTTGGAACTTACTGTTGGCAGCGATAGCGGGCACCAGAGGATTGGTGGGAACAGGCCCAGTCACGGTTGAGAGGAGCCCAAACCTCAGCATTTGCATCTTTCTTGAAGAGGAGTACACTCTGAGATCAGCCGAAGGTCCAGCACATGGGAAAGCATCTCTTGGGTATCAGGGACTCTCTCCATCAGAGGCCAATACGGCTTAGGCAGGTCCAGTTGTAGAAGGTCAGGTGAACAATTGTAGGCAGGCCGTTGAAGCAAGTTGCTCCCCTGTAGCTCACACAGGAGGTCTGCCAACTGAGCCTTGGAGTCATTCTGGTTAGCTTAGGATGAAGGTAAGCATGTCCAGTCTTCCTTCTCCGAAAGAAAGGCAATCCCTCAAGAAATAGGGCAGTCCTTTTTCTGCAACTTCCACAGGTCCAGGAATGTTCTGATGAGTGGCTCTTGAGGTCCAATATTTATACCTGGCGCCAGCCTTTGAGTGAGGGGACTACTTGTCCTACCTCCACATCTGGTTCTGGAAACGTCTTCCCCTGTCAAGGCTCCAAACCGTCTGGGGGTCACAAAAAGCAGGACAGGCCTGTTTTCTGATTCCTTTTTATGGGCAGGAGGCAAAGCCCTTTGAAGTGTAAGTGGGGCTGGGTACAGCCCCTCTCAAGTCATCCTTCAAAGATGGGTGGTCCTGTTCACACTACGACCCCTTTGTGTTACTGTCTGTGAGCAATACACAAACCCAAACAATGGAGTCATTCACAGTCATGTGACCCGGACACTTGCAGAAGGCATAAATGGTTGGGACAATTAAATGGCAAATTTCTAAAAGTGGCATTTTCAGATGTGTGACTTTAAGTCTGCCTTTACAAATAAAAAAGGATTCTAAATTACAATTTGTTAAGTGCAAACAGCATGCTCCCAATTCAAATTTAGCACCTATTTAATGCAATATGGTAACCCACTGTAGTGAATGGGTAAAAGAGCCCCTACAGCAGTGAAAATGACTTTAGGAGTATTTTACTAGCAGGATATGTACATTTTAATTAGACTTGTCCTATTTTTAAAAAAAATATACAATGCACAGTGCCCTATAAGCCTTTTAGGGCCTACCATATGGGTGACTTATAAGTATTGAAAAGGAAGATTTAGGTCTGACAAAAGGTTTATTTTGCTAGGTCGAAATTGCAATTTAAAGATGCACTACAGGCTACAGTGGCAGGGCTGAGACATGTTTTAAAAGGCTACTCTAGTGGGTGGCACAATTAGTGATGCAGTCCCACTAGCAGCATTAAGTTTACAGGACCTACGTACACATAAAACCATTCAATAGATACAAATACATTTAACCAATCAATCAAACAGGACTTATAAAGTGTGGCTAATCACCTGTGAAGAAACCCAGATGCTGACAACCTGCTTCTTAGGGAGGGTTCAGTTAAACAGCCAGTTCTTGCGTTCCTTCATCAATCAATCAATCAATCAATCAATCAATCAATCAATCAATCACTGCATTTGTAAAGCGCGCTACATACCTGAGAGGGTCTCAAGGCGCTGGGGAGGGGGGGGGGGGTTGTGCAACTGGTCGAAGAGCCAGGTCTTGAGGAGTCTTCTCAAGGCCAGCAGGTCCTGGGTCTGTCGTAGGATGGTGGGGAGGGTGTTCCAGGTCTTAGCGGCGAGGTAGGAGAAGGATCTGCCACCGCCGGTGGTTTTTTGGATGCGAGGGACTGTGGCGAGGTTGGCTGAGTGCAGGCTTCGGGTGGGGGTGTGGAAGCTGAGTCGGTTGTTGAGGTAGGTGGGTCCGGTGTTGTGCAGTGCTTTGTGTGCGTGGATCAGGAGCTTGAAGGTGATCCTTTTGTTGACGGGGAGCCAGTGCAGGCCTCTCAGGTGGAGTGTGATGTGGCTGCGGCGGGGGACGTGGAGGATGAGTCGGGCCGAGGCTTTCTGGATGCGTTGGAGTCGTCTCAGGAACTTGTTTGTAGTTCCTGAGTAGAGGGCGTTCCTGTAGTCGAGTTTGTTGGTGATGAGGGCCTGGGTAACATTTTTTCACGTGTCGAGGGGGATCCATTTGAAGATCTTGCGGAGCATACGGAGGGTGTTGAAGCAGGACGCGGAGACGGCGTTGACTTGCCTGGTCATGGAGAGAGTGGAGTCGAGGATGACCCCCAGGTTGCGTGCGTGGTCCATGGGTTCCGGGGCTGTGCCTAGTGACGTGGGCCACCAAGAGTCTGATGGGGTGGGTCCGAGGATGAGGACCTCTGTCTTGTCTGAGTTCAGCTTCAGTCTGCAGTCCTTCATCCAGTCGGCCACAGCCTTCATTCCTCTGTGGAGGTTAGCTTTGGCGGTGTGGGGATCTTCATGAATTCTAAAAGAGAGGATAAGGTCTGGAGGTGTAGAGGGAGGAGACTTAGCAGAGTGGAAGTAAAAGGAGCATCCTTTACTGTTGCTTCGGCGGATGCAGTGAGAGTGAGCAAGGGAGAGGGAGGCAGAATGTAGGTGTCTGGAGGGTTGTTGGAAGTTCAGGCGGTGGTTGATTTATTCTGGTCCTTGGTTGGGTAGGATAAGAAGACTCTACGGTGGTATTAGTTATAGGTAAACGGCGCCAAGAGAATATTCACATATACAGTGTTCTGAAATTCTTCTTTGACGGTGCTAAAAAGTAGGAAGAACCACCAAACTTCCCAGACTTATGGGCAAAGGCCCTAAACAATAGAAATCAATCCTTAGCACACGTTATGATTATATATAGCTGGTAAGTATAGTGTGTTAGCACATGTAGACATATACATAAAACAGAAATAGGTCTTTCTTCTTCTCAGTAGTTCTTTTATTTGTATGCGACTCTCCTTAGTCAGTCTTTAGCAGCCAACACGTGTTTCGTCGCTTGAAGGGAAAGTAGTCCCGCAACTTTTTCAAGGCTGTGTTACATGAAATAAAATAAAGAAACAAAAATAGTATATGTATTGTTTGACACTGTGTACTATAAACAGAAAGTTCACAGCACCCAAGTGATGAGAAAACACCCTTAAAAAAGGGGGCGTGTAGAGACTGTAACTATCTAGTTACAAACAGTATATCTATTGCAAGGGTAAAACGACTGAACACACGTTGAAAGTCCGTGGACAAATAAGGTAAGTCTATGATCCTAATAGAGATGGAGAGAGCTGGTAGTAGTGGTAATGGTGTGAGGTGTTGTGCTATAAACATCGTTAAGAGTGATACGTAGTGGGTCATTGAAAGTAGCAATAACAAGTGAAGTGCCACGTTTGTGTGTGTTCAAATGGCCCAAAGTGAGTGATTGAACGACTATGGTCAGGTGAGGCATTCCTTCCCGGTGTTTGTGTAACCACCATAATTAGATCGATATATATCTACATATTTTCAGATTAGATGTATCATCTGAAAAATATATAAAACACAAAGTTGAAAAAACGTCAGATGAAAAAACTATAAGTGTCACCTGTTTTTGCATATATATAGTATTATTGGCAAAAATTAACATACTTAGTAAGCGGTGATACTTCCAAACCGCAGATTGTTTCCGTATTGGCGGCGTCACTCTGTAAAACTCTCGTTATCTTCACTCAGTGCTAGAAATAAACATAAATGGGACCCCATTTAATGCGTGGTTGGTAGCATATCTATATCAAAGGAATGAATTTAAAATGGCCAATAACTCGTAATTCGTAATGTCTGTTACTGACGAGGAAGGTATATAATTTTCAGACCATCTATGAAAACAATTATTTTATTTCGATAGTGGTTGACTATGCTAGAAACTATACCGTTCTAATGACTAAGTCCCAACCTAAAACTCTAATCTGATTTTCTGAAGGTATTTGCTATGCGGTTCCCACTTGATAGAACGGCTCAGGTCTCCCTCATGGAATATATTGGTGACTCCCATTACTCGTTTAAAAAGAGCCCCAAACGTAACGACTCTGTTTACAAGTGCAATATTAGTCTACTGTCTTCAACCTTACTTAAATAAAGGATATATTCTAACAGAGTGCTCACCTTATTCCACCGTAGTGCATATATATGCGTGACGCCTGTAAGTAGTGTCCGTCGTCGTGTGCGCTAATTCGCGTTTAGTTGCTTCTGTATTTAAAGTTAGTGAACGAGACCGAGTAATCTCGTTTATGTTGAAATCCCGTTATCTGGTTTACTAGTAAAAAGAAGAAAGGACTAAGGATGGCTAACGGTAATTTGGCGGCCATCTTGGAACGTATAATACAGAGAGTAAATAAATTATTAATCAGATATTCTACTATGGTATGGATCATAAGAACAGTATTTCCAGTGCCTGGTGAACGTAGGTGAATATTTTGAATTAACCGGTCTCTCCATCAATTAGATTCATTACAAAAAGGAGCTTAAAACCATTATCATGACGCATTAGTAATCACAACTTACTAATCGTATCATTCACATATAGAATTGAATAAGAGAATGCGAAAGCAAAGGTTACCAATTCGAAAGGATGTGGTAAATTTAAATTACCTAGACTTAATTTATGCGGTAAAATTCAATAAGAATAACTCAGTAAAAATAAGAGGCAGAATCCGTGGTATTTGAGGTTATAAAAGGGAATTTATTCCTTACAAAGGAATTATGGTTCGAACCAGGCAATCGAGTTCCGTCACCACGAAGGTTCAGGAAGGGATCAGCAATACATTATTGACAGGTTGTCATATTTATATTAAATGCATTACAGTAAAGACAGATGCAGGAGGCGTAATAGCTGAGAAGAGAGATAAGAATACACATACGTAAATAAAAAAGGCGTTACAATAGGCGTGCAAAAAGGCGTATACTAGAAACGTCATTATGATGATGACACAAGTGGGTGGATCCATAAGAGAATCCTGCAAAGTCAGCAAAAATACATGGCAGAGATGCGCGTGCAGCCGCATGACGTGTGATTGACGTGTAACTAGAGGGTGAAGGGAACTTGACATTTAGCCCTACATGAGGAGACAGAAGTCTGGGATGTCAGGACAACCTAGTCCCAAATCATATCTAATATCTTGTGTTTAAGGAACTATATTATCTAGAAGGAAAGGTCTTTTCGGACAAAGTCTATTCTATACTGACTGCTAGTGCGTGTACAAGCGTCTAGGTGTCTACATGAGATGCGAGGGGGCATGGGCCTACCATGGTAACGAAAGTCATGAATTACTTGCACGGAGACAGTAAGGCCGGGCCCTTTGCTCTGCAGCTGGAGGGATGTTTACCTAAGCTACTAGACAGGAATGCATTTCTCGAGGAGCGGAGCAGATAACTTGAAGGCTGAATACAGTTTTGGCAGGCAACAGGCCGGGCTAGGCACCGTTAGCCGCGCAGGAAGTAAGACAAAGTTCATGGATACAGATGCGGGTCCAGGCTGGAGCATTCAGAGGCAGAAGCAGGAAAAGCTCGATGGCAGAATTCAGGGCCTACCTTGCCAGAGCTAGAAAACGTGAAAAGTATACCATATAAAGACGGTGGCAAGGCATACTTAGGAACGGAATATCTGACCCATTCATGGCAGATCTGAAAGAGGACATATTAACGTTGGACACAATTGTATTTGCGTCTTCATAGCTTGAAGTGGAGGGAACATACATGTACTTGGAGCATGTACATGGAGCCGTTGGGGTCTAGATAGGGGACACAATTGATCATAAAAATTCATATTTCCTCATTCCCTCCTTGTCCCCTACGGACCCTTCATGAAATATCGATCTTCAGGAATCCATTAATCTGTTCATGTAACATCATTTGCTCTTCTTTCTTCTTCCGGGATTTTGAATGAAAACTTGAACGTGGAATACATGATGTGGCACACAGGCCGCAAATCGCTGGTCCACATTGTAGACACAGGCAACAACTGAATACTATTAGAAGGCCAATACCTAAGAAGGATAGGACTTTCCATCCCCAGGCTGACAACACGCTCCAGAACCAACCGGACCATGTCCAGGTGCCTGGATTCTGATGTATCTGGTTTGCAATCTTGTGAAGACGAGTTATGGCCTTATATACGGATGGCGCGTTTTCTGGAATGAAAACGCAGCAACTTGATCCGATGACCCTACAGGCTCCGCCCCTATCGGCTAGAATGACGTCAAGGACAAGACGATTTTGGAGAACAACAATCCGCATCGCAGACTGCTCCTCTGTTAAGTTGCCTAGGGCGGAAGTAGTTTCATTCACTACTGCTTCAAGGGTTCTGGTTAATCTACGCATCAGTTTACTATTTGAGACAACACCTATGTAAGGAAAGAGTCCTTTATTGAAGTCTGTATATTGTTCCCATGCTGTTTCAGTGTAGTCAACAATCGGGATATCTCTCTGGGGTCTATGGTGTACTAGATTAGTATTTCTATGATAATCAGGAGGGGCTAGAAAAACAGGTGGCAGAAGGAATGCAATGTAACAGGTACCATCCCAATCTAGGGGTAGGCGTATATATGCGGTATGACCACATATGAAGTAGGAATGACGGGAAGCTCTAAATGTAGACTTGCCTTTATCACTGAATTCGATCACAGTAGTACATTTACTATGACCCAGGTGTACTGAACCATTCTTTCTTACACATAATTCACCTTTGACTGGTAATACTGACATAGCAGGCAAGACTAGTGTAGCTTCAGATTCAACATTCAGAATCATGAGGTTAAGTGTAAAATTACCTAATCCATATACTTCATTTTCTAGGTCAGTTCCTGTTCTTTTGGGAAGTCCCTCCTTGTTAGGATAACAGGCTTTAAGCAAAACTAAGTTCAGGTTTCCCCATACCCAGTTGCTTTGGTAAACTACAGTGTTTGAATCTAAAGAGTTAATCAAACTAAACCATGCTCCACAGGAACCATTGTGTGTGAATGGGTACGGAAAGAGAGGCAGAACTCCTTTGTATTTCTGATAGGGAGGGAGTCGGCCACATATCCAACAATTTGTAGCATTGCTGGTCTGATGAAAATGGTGTAACATACTAATGAATGTGTTGTTGCGCAGTGCAATTCTATAGGACAACTCATGTGGAGGTAGTTCACTAAAAGAATGTTCGGCAGTAACATTGTAAGCAGAATGAGCACGCTTGAAAATAGGATAGTACATGTGCAACAGTATACTTGCAGCAATAATAATAAGACTTAGAAAAAACATAATCAACAATGTCACTATACAGTGACTATGAAGTGATTTACAATATGCATGTTTCTCGAGCTGTTTCTGTCTATTTCTCTCTCTAATTCGGTCTAGAGGATACATGTCAGAGACTTTTTCAACCGATTCACCTTGGAGAGGACTTAAACAATCGAATTGTCTGACTTGCTAGACCTTAGTTTCAGTTTGTATTCCTGTGATTCGGTCTTTTCAACCAGGGGGAGTTTTGAATCAGTCTGTGGAAGGGGGCAGGGCTGAGAGTTCAGATCAGATGGTAGTCCATGAAATTTCTTGATATGGCTCGAGTGTAACCAACCCTTGCGACCCTCGACCTTCACTGCTGTCCTCGTGGTTAGAAGTACCAGCTTTGGTGTTTGCCAACGAGGCTCCAACGGGCTCCTCCTGTCGAAGTTTCTGATGAAAACAAGGTCTCCAGGAACCACTTCATGGGGCTTTACCTCGGTGTTGTCGGGAAAGGCTGCAGCTACCTGTGAACGGCAAGATTGTAGTGCAGACATCAAGGAAGCAAGGTAATCTGTCAGCATATTACAATCAACATCAGTTATTTTACGAGGTATAGGCGTCCCCCACATATTTGGTGGCCTACCGAAGACCACCTCGTACGGGGATAGCCCTGTGCGAGAATGTGCTACCATTCTCATGTAAAATAGTGCAACTGGTAAGGCTACTATCCAGTCGACACCTTTCTCTCTACAGATTTTAGAAAGTCGTATTTTCAGGGTCTGATTATGACGTTCCACGAGACCTGCTGCCTCGGGATGTCGGACACAGTGAAATTTCCATTGATAGCCTAACAAGAGTGAAATGTGTTTCATTAGCTCGGATGAGAACGGCTGGCCATTATCTGAATACACGATACGGGGCAAACCATACCGTGGGAAGAATTCACGAACTAACTGCTTGGCAGTAGTCGGGGCAGTGTAATCTGAGACGGGATATGCCTCTGTCCAACGGGAAAGAGCGCATACAACTACGAGGACATATTTGAATCCTCGACATCGTTCCATCTGGATATAATCCATCTGGAGGACTTCAAAAGGGTGATCGGGAGGTTGAAATCCACCCTGCTCTACAGGTACGCCTTTACCTTGATTGAACTGACAACAAATCATACAAGTTCGGACTTTCTGTTTGGCTGCAGCTCGTAAGTGTTTGTTGAACCAAATATGTTGAATACTGTCTAACATAGCTTTTTCTCCTAGATGTGCTGGACTATGTATTGTGTTAATGATAACTTGAACCATTGAGTCGGGGAGAAACCATATAGATTTTCCCTTCGTCATCCATCCCTGATCTGTTTGGATCCCTCCTAATTCAGTCCATTTCTTTATTTCCTCTGCTGTAGCATGTGTCTGTATGTCAATTACATCAAGGGCGGGATCCCTAACTGTCATGCAGTGTGTCGATGTCGGAACTATTGTCTTTGTCAAGTCAGTTGCATGAGTCCTATTCTGTGCTGTTTGCTTAGCTGTTCGGTCTGCTAGGTCGTTACCCTGGGAAATAATATTGGTGACTTTTGTATGGGCTTTGCACTTCATGATAGATATTGAAGTAGGTAAATGTATTGCATCTAACAGAGCTTGAATGAGGGGACCGTGTTGAATGTTGGCACCGTGAGAAGTCAAATAACCTCTCTCTCGCCAAAGGACTCCGAAGTCGTGTACAACTCCGAATGCATAACGTGAATCTGTGTATATGTTAACTTTTCTATTCTTGGCTTGAATACAGGCTTGTGTCAGAGCAATGAGCTCTGCTGCTTGAGCTGATAATGTGTCAATACAATTTGTTTCTATGACTTCGGTGTCTGTCGTGACTGCATAAGCGGCCACTAACTCTCCTGTACTTGTTCTCATACATGAACCATCTACGTAAAATGTCAGGTCTGGGTCTGGTAATGGGACGTCTGTCAAGTCTTGTCTGGGTTTTGTCGTAATAGTAATGACTTCGATGCAATCATGTGCCAGTGGGTCTGTTCCACTTAATGGCAAAAGTGTGGCAGGATTTAATGTACTACAACGTCTGATTTCTATGTGTGGCTGAAACAATGTTAGTTCGTAACCTGTCAGTCGTGCTATAGTCAAGTGTTGTGTTTGTGTCCGGTTCAAGAGAACCTCTACTGCGTGTGGTACTTGTACTGTCAATTGGTGTCCTAATACTATGGAATCGCTTTGTCTGATCGCTAGAGCTGTCGCTGCGACTGATTTCAGGCACGCAGGAAGAGCTTGAGCTACGGGATCTAATGTGCTAGAAAAGTAAGCACATGGCTTGTGTGATCCTGCTTGTTCCTGAGTGAGTACTGACAAAGCAGTACCTTCACGTTCTGTAACAAAGAGTGTAAAAGGCTTACTGTAACATGGTGTCGCTAAAACAGGTGCTTGGCATAA
Organism: Triturus cristatus; assembly: GCF_964204655.1. NCBI lineage: Eukaryota > Metazoa > Chordata > Amphibia > Caudata > Salamandridae > Triturus > Triturus cristatus. Next base: position 904,209,273 of record NC_140590.1, on the reverse strand, counting down.
AGCTTTCTTTAAGTCTTCAAAAGCTTGTGTATGTTCTGGAGTCCAAGGGAGGACAGTCGATGTCGCTGCCTCCTGGGTTGTCAACTGAATGAGTGGTTTTGCTAAAAATGCATATTGGGGAATCCACTGCCTACAGTACGAAGTGAGGCCTATGAAGGCCCGTACCTCCTTTTGTGTCTTGGGTGTTGACATGTTTACAATTAACTGGATGCGGTCAGGTGTGAGCTGTCTCCCCCCTTTGGATAGCAAGTGCCCTAGGTACACAACTTGCTGGGCACAGAATTGCAGCTTCGAAGGGGACACCTTGTGCCCCTTGTCGGCCAGAAAATGTAAAACCGTCAGTGATGCTTTTTCACATTCGGGTTCGCTTCGGGCGGTGATCAGCAGATCATCGACATACTGAAGCAGTGCAGTGTTAACTGGCATGTGGATACCGTCAAGTTGTCTTTTCAGTGCTTGGCTGTAGATGCTAGGACTTTCTGTAAATCCTTGGGGTGCGCGTGCGAATTTAAAACTTCGTCCATTTAAACTAAATCCGAACAAATATTGGCTTTCCGGGTCGATTGGGACGCTAAAGAATGCGTTCTTGAGGTCAATTACAGTAAAGAACGTTGCTTCTGAATCAATGGCTATCAGTAATGAGGAGATATCTGGGACCACGGGATATTGTGGTACAATGCATTTATTTAATTCGCGCAGATCAATAACTAATCGATATACTGGCGGTGCTTTTGGATCAGTTCGTTTAAGAATTGGAATGATCGGAGAATTACATATATTGGAGTCGGTTTCCACAACCACTCCTTGTGCAATGAGCTCGTCAATGATTTGCAGTAAAGCCACTACAGCATCTGGAGGTAACTTGTATTGTCGCATTCGTGGTAATACCACTCCTGCTTTGAGTGTGACTCGATATGGTGTAATGTGCATACAACCTACATCAGTGGGGCTTTTTGCCCATAAATGTGCAGGTAGATTCTGTAACCGGTGATCCATGTCTCTTGTCACGTAGTGACCTTTAAAGTCACGCAAAAATAGTCGTACTCCGTCCGGAGAACAACATATTATAGCTCCTAGAGCTTTCAATGTTTTTATACCTAACAAGTTTTCTGGGCATGATTTTGTAAGCAATAGATCTGTAGTCCGTGTCAATGGACCAACTGTAAATGCAAGCGGTTGCGATACTTCGTTAATAGTAGGCTTTCCTGAGAAACCAAGGGAAATATTTTGTGAGCCTGAGAGGGGTGCCCCTGGGACTTCGTCGTGACTTATAGTTGTTCTGCTTGCCCCTGTATCAAGTAGAAACTTTCTGTCTTTCCCTAATACTTGACTCTGTACATAAGGACCCTCTTGATCTACAGGAACCTCAATAAGGGGTAAGCCAACTTCCCTCTCTAGGCTATTTCATGTGTAGCGCTGATAATCTGGATAGTCATTTTGTGCATACTGGTACATCTGTTGTGTCGTGTTTTGTGTTGCGGCAATAGGCTGTGGCTGTGGTACCACTACGGTCTGTTGTGGAACCGGCATAGGCTGTACATGTTGAGGTGCTTGTTGTTGGATCTGGTCCTGTCTAGGCGGACGTGGTCTCTCCTTGGTTTTACCCGTAGAGATATTATGTTTCAGAACTGCACAATCGTTTATATAATGACCTGGCTGTTTACAATAGTTGCATGTCCCTTTAACGGGAACCGCTGAATTACTGGACTGTGTCGCACCCTTTTTATGACCGTCAGCTGGAACTGACTGAGCGACGAGCATTTTCATTTTCGTGTCTTTCATACGTCTTTGTTCGTGTTCTTGTTCTTCTCTAATTCTATTCTGGTGATACTGTAACATTTGTAACATTTGTGAAGGAGTGTTAGCTTGCCAAGTGCTCTCAACTTTCAATACTCTGTTTTTGACCTGTGGCAGGGAATTCTCGACTAGTTTTGTTACAAAAAGATGTGGATAGGAATCGCTACTTGCTTTCAGGCCGCTATTAATACCAAAACATTTTTCAAATCGGGAATAAAAATCACTAGTGTCTTCATCGGGTTTCTGTTTACAAGCTGAGATTGCTCCCCAGTCTTCCTTTTTCGTAGTTAATAAACGTGGCAATACTTGTACTAATAATCCTGGTAATGCTTTAGTTTTGTCCCCAAGCCCTACGCCTGCAGTTCGGGCATTTTCTTCGTTTTCTAATACTGTCCAATCAATCTTTTGGTCTCCCACTTCCCATTCTTTTTCTTTGAGTTTCTCATAAATACCGGCAGGCAATAATACTTTCAATATTTTCATAATGTCAGGATAGGTATAATCACCCATGAGTAACATGTCCTTTAGTTCACGGTGGAAACCTGCTGGATCTTTGTCATGGCTGGGCACTAATTTTTTCATTTCCAATAGTTCTATTTTAGTTATGGGCGTGTACACAAACACGCGTCTAAACGTATTATCATCATTCCTGACTGGGTGTACTTCGCGTAAGGGATTCTGTCTGTCTATGTAATACGTTTTTCTCTCCATGGAAGGAGCTGGATCATGTTCTGGACATAAAAAGGCACTATATCTATGTCGGTATTCTAGAATTACTTTAATTAGATCGGTACCTAGACCTCTCCATTTATTCATGAGTAGTTCTATCAGTATATCAGGTAGGGGACCAGGATCGGAGTGTTGGCCTTTATATAATATGAGGAGATGTTGTATCATGTATATACTAGCTAAACGCTGCTCATCTGGTGTGAGATTCAGAAACGTGTGTGCTAGCGCATCATCACTGTATTTTTCAGAACTGTCAGCCCATTGTACTGCTGACCTGGCTAATTCTTGTTCATCCATAGAATCGAGCACATGGTACCCCCTTCGTTCCCGAAGTAATTTATCAGTAGCCTGGAATAAGTGTTCAGGGGTCCTTGGATTTGAGATAGCTGTTTGAAAAATTCTGTTACATTCTGGACGTATCGGACGTATCGGATTGTTAAAAGATCTTCCTTTTCCCACATAAGCTATCGTTTGTCTAGCTGGTAATTCTAATTGTCCTGTGTTCATTTCTGACTGTTCCTCCTCCTCTTCCTCTGATTCAGTTTTATCTGCTTCTAATCTTCTTTCATGTATTCGTTCTACTTCTTTTCTGATCTTTCGGTGCATGACTTCTATATTCTTCTGTTTATCATGTTTTCCGTCTGCTATATTCTGACCCCATCTGGTAAGTACTTGCATTTCCTCCGGATCTACCTCAGGCCTATCTCTGTTTCTGATCAAGCAGTTTATGAAAAAGCGTAACAATAATTTTTGCATGTCCACCTTCTGGTATTCCATGGCCTCGCCAATACTTTCAGGACCTTGCCCTGTTTGGACAAAGCGATATATTTTGTCTAGATGTTCAACCATTCCTGGTAATGTCATTAAATAGTTTGCGACTCGTCGTAAACGTACTGAAGATAGCAACATTCTGTCGTGTTTACCTGGCACTGGGTCATATCTACAATCTGTAAGAGGCTCATTTAATATATTGTCATTAGCTCTTTGAGGTGTACGTTGGTGTGCTAAATCCCTATAAGTCAATCTAGTTGCTGGCGGTGGCGTGGAAAAACCTCCTGTCGCACCTCCTGAGGTGCCAAGTCCAAAAGGATTTGTTGGGTGTAGGGTAGAGAGTGTGGGTGCAGGACGGACTGTAGAGACAGATGGAACGGTCTGAACGTGAGGAGGAGTTTGTTGCTGCGGAGGTGGGTGCAGCTGTTCTTGGGGTTGAGCGTCGTTAACAGGTGGTGTGCGTTGCTGCGCACCATTAGCATATTCGGGGGCTGCATCATCTAAATAGGAAGAAAGGAAAATGTCCTTTGCGGTCTTGGGATGTACTTTAATCGGAAGTAATGGAGGTGGCAGATCTTTTGGTACTTCCAAGGTGGCTTTAGGCAAACCCTCGGCCAGAAGAGGATACATACCATTCATAAGAGTGTTTCGTTGTCTGTCTACTTGTTCTGTTTTTACTCGGATACCTTCGTCAATTAATATGTTTTCTCGGGTTCTTTCTGAATCTTCCCTACTTTTCTCTTCCTTTCGGAGCGCTTTCTCTGTGCGCCTATGCGATTCTTTACGCCATAGTTCAATGGCATCTTTCTGTGACTGTCTGGCGTTCTTTTTCCATAATACTTCTTCTATTCTCATGATGCAATCTGCATCCCATGTTCCAGCAGCGGGCCATCTCTGACTCTCTGCTAAATCCTTGGTGTAGTCCACCCATAGATCAAGATATAATACGGCATCTAGGCCATGTTTATGGTACATAAAGTACCCTGGAGTGTCCCTAGGTGGAATGGGAACAGCTTCCTCGAGTATCCCTTTTCTAGTTTTTATCTGTCTTAGTTTTGAAAATAACGGCATCTTAAACCTTGCTACTTGATTCTTACTCGGACTTGAACACAATAATTACAATAAACACAATAATGAAGATCGAACAATCACTCATACCACGACATTTAAAACATATCACAAACTTTTTTAGAAACGAACAATGATAATTAGAATAAAGCTAGTTAACTGTATAATACTAAATATACTGTATGTACTGCTAAACAGTACGGATACACTGCTAAAACAGTGCAGACCAGGTCTGTGTACCCAAACCCGTCTTGACCGGCACAAACTAATGTGCACGTCTAGATGCGTCCCCAGCAACGGTACTCACCGGGAAGCACGGAACGGAAGGCCTCGGAAGTCTGGACTGGACTAGACCAAACTGGACTGGACTCGACTCGTGACTTAGATACTTCGGAACTTCGGAATCTGGTGGGCCTCTGTATACCTCGGATCTTGCTCTCTCAGCTAGGCTCTGGTCGGGATTCTCCGCACTCCTCACCGCCTCGTCTGGGTGTTGATCGCAGCCTCAGTCGCCCCCGTTGGCCTGAGGGAGATACAGGAAATCCTGCGGGTACGCGTAATTGTCCGTCCGGCTGTGGCAGGAGACCGGGTCTGCAACGCACCTCCGGCGCGTGGGGTGTGAGAGGTGTCCCTATTCGGGCGCCAATTATGTGGTAAATTTAAATTACCTAGACTTAATTTATGCGGTAAAATTCAATAAGAATAACTCAGTAAAAATAAGAGGCAGAATCCGTGGTATTTGAGGTTATAAAAGGGAATTTATTCCTTACAAAGGAATTATGGTTCGAACCAGGCAATCGAGTTCCGTCACCACGAAGGTTCAGGAAGGGATCAGCAATACATTATTGACAGGTTGTCATATTTATATTAAATGCATTACAGTAAAGACAGATGCAGGAGGCGTAATAGCTGAGAAGAGAGATAAGAATACACATACGTAAATAAAAAAGGCGTTACAATAGGCGTGCAAAAAGGCGTATACTAGAAACGTCATTATGATGATGACACAAGTGGGTGGATCCATAAGAGAATCCTGCAAAGTCAGCAAAAATACATGGCAGAGATGCGCGTGCAGCCGCATGACGTGTGATTGACGTGTAACTAGAGGGTGAAGGGAACTTGACATTTAGCCCTACATGAGGAGACAGAAGTCTGGGATGTCAGGACAACCTAGTCCCAAATCATATCTAATATCTTGTGTTTAAGGAACTATATTATCTAGAAGGAAAGGTCTTTTCAGACAAAGTCTATTCTATACTGACTGCTAGTGCGTGTACAAGCGTCTAGGTGTCTACATGAGATGCGAGGGGGCATGGGCCTACCATGGTAACGAAAGTCATGAATTACTTGCACGGAAACAGTAAGGCCGGGCCCTTTGCTCTGCAGCTGGAGGGATGTTTACCTAAGCTACTAGACAGGAATGCATTTCTCGAGGAGCGGAGCAGATAACTTGAAGGCTGAATACAGTTTTGGCAGGCAACAGGCCGGGCTAGGCACCGTTAGCCGCGCAGGAAGTAAGACAAAGTTCATGGATACAGATGCGGGTCCAGGCTGGAGCATTCAGAGGCAGAAGCAGGAAAAGCTCGATGGCAGAATTCAGGGCCTACCTTGCCAGAGCTAGAAAACGTGAAAAGTATACCATATAAAGACGGTGGCAAGGCATACTTAGGAACGGAATATCTGACCCATTCATGGCAGATCTGAAAGAGGACATATTAACGTTGGACACAATTGTATTTGCGTCTTCATAGCTTGAAGTGGAGGGAACATACATGTACTTGGAGCATGTACATGGAGCCGTTGGGGTCTAGATAGGGGACACAATTGATCATAAAAATTCATATTTCCTCAAGGACATTGAACATCACATATGTTTAAACAAAATATTATCATCAAATCCTTTTCACAGTGTTAGTTTGACTCAAATGTCTGTAACTGGGTTCAATAACGCTATAAACATTATCATGGATTGCAGTTCAAACACTTAAGTGTCTCTAAATGTATCTATCTATTAATCATAATAAGAATTCTATTTTGTAATAAGTACACTGAATTTGAATACAACGTATTAAAAATTATATCATTTTTTTCCCGAAAGAGCAGAAATCAGAATGTTGTGATACGTAATTCTTGTCAGAAACCTATCATACAAAACATATTACTTCCCCAAGAAATAGTGTAGTTCATGGTCTATATTGAGTCCCTGTTCCAAACTATGAAGTTTGAGAATCCAAAGGGCCTCTTTCTGTCTCAATGTAAGTTCCCTGTTGCCTCCCCTCGGGTTGCTAGGGACATGTTCTATTCCGTAAAATTTGAAATTGCGAGTTGTAGATTGGGCCGAGCAGATTGACATGTGTGCTGCTAGTGGATATCTCATGTCTCCCTGTTTGACCGCTCTTATATGTTCACCTATTCTTTCTTTTAATGGTCTAATAGTGCTTCCAATATATTGTTTTAGGCATTTGCATTCGATTATGTATATTACAAATATGGTCTGGCAGTTGATGTTAGTTTTAATTTTGAATTTTTTGTCCCCTGGTCCTACAAACTCTGTCTTTTTGTCATCAGCCCATTTGCATGAACTGCAGTGTCCACATATGTAGAAACCCTCTGTGCGTTTACTCAACCAATTAGTTTTCTTAATAGGTTTGGGGTAACTGGGGCTGAGTACGTTCCTCAAAGAAACCCCTCTTCTGAATGTTATGTGGGGTTTGTCCGTAATAAATTCTTTGAGAGTGCTATCTGACTTAAGTAAATGCCAGTGCTTGTTCAGGCTCTTTCTCAGAATTACAGACCAGTTGTTGTAGCCTGTGACTAGTCTGATTTTCTCATCTTGTTTTTTCTGTTTGGGTTTCTCTTTTAGTGTGTCTTTCTGGGTTACTTTGTCAATTTTCTGCTCAGCTTTGGTTAGTAATTTCTTGCTGTAACCTCTTTTCTCAAATCTAGTCAAAACCCCTTTTTTATAGATTTGAAATTCTTCTTCATTGCTACAGTTATGTCTGGTTCTCATTAGTTCTCCGTATGGGATTGAGCGTATTTGATGATACGGGTGTGCACTACTTGCATGTAGCAAGGAGTTGCTTGCTGTTGCTTTTCTATATAGTCTACTATGTATCTTGTTGTCGTGTATATAGAATTCCACGTCTAGAAAGGAAATGTTAGTTTTACTGAATTCCATAGTAAATCTGATGTTGTATTCATTGTTATTAAGGAATTCCAAGAAACCCAACAGTTTTGACTGTGTACCCGTCCATATCATAATGCAATCATCTATGTATCGACCCCAGAACAGAATTGAGTCATTCCATTTTGAGCCTGATGGGCCCCAGATTTCCATCTCCTCGAACCAACCCATGAAAAGGTTGGCATACGAGGGTGAAAATCTGGAGCCCATCGCTACTCCTTGTTTTTGTCTGTACCATTGTTCCTTATAAAGGAACACATTATTATCTAGTATTAGTTCAACCATCTCTATTAGCATCTCAGTGTGATTCCAGGAGCTAGCTGCCCTTCTTTTTAACAGCCTCCTCACTGCTGTTATGCCAATGTCTCTTTTGATACTGGTATAAAGAGCTGTTACATCCAATGTCACAATTGTCATGCTATCCTCCCAGCTCAAATCAGCTAGGGTGCCCAAAATATGTTTTGTGTCCCTAATATATGATGGTAGATTTGTCACCAATGGTTTCAAAAAAATATCTACGTATTCCGATATCCTTTCTGTTGGTCCGTCTATTCCTGATATGATGGGTCTACCAGGGGGAAAGGGAAGGTTTTTGTGTACCTTTGGTACCGTGTAGATACAGGGGTATCTTGGTCGGTCTACTTTCAAATACATTAACTCATTATCGTCTAGTAGTCCCTGTCCATGCCATCGTCTCAGTTGGTTGTTAATGTAGTTGGTTAGTGTCCAAATAGGGTTGCCTGTTAGAATCTCATAGCATTCCACTTCGTTTAGTTGTGATAATATCTCTAGTTCGTAGTCTGTGCTACGCATAATCACCATATTTCCTCCTTTATCCGCCTCTCTGATAGTTAAGTCCCTATTTTCACTGAGTGTTCTAAGTGCTGCCCTCTCTTTGTGTGTGATGTTGTCTTTTTTCATTCTAAAAGCGGTGTTTTTTTTGTCATGTTTATCCAACTCAGAGATTACTAATTTGTAGAAAAGATCTATATTGTTACCTGCTGTGAGTGTTGGGGTCCATTTGGATTTTTCTTTTAAGTTGCTCGAAATACTATAGTCAATGTTTATGTTAAGGTCTCTCATAATTAAATCAGATGTTATGACTTCATCTTCACTGTCTGTTAAGGATATCAACAACTTTGTATCTAATATATCCTGTATTGACTGTTCACTAGATACCAATAAGCCAAGATTTTGCTGAATATTTTTATTCATAAATTTGTTCATTTCAAAATGTTTTTTTAATTTGATGCGTCTAATGAATTTAAATAGATCTATTTTTGTTTCACAGATGTCACCAGCGCTACTGGGACAGCAATTCATTCCTTTAGATAACACAGACAACATTTGATCAGTTAAATCAACATCAGTTAAATTCATAACAGATACATCATTTATTTTCTCATGTTCCATGATCTGGTTCTCACTCCGGGACGCCCTGTTTCTCTTGCCCCCTCGTTTTCCCCTCCTTGTTTTTCTACTTGTATAGGTCTGCGGTTCTCTATGTTTCCCTTCTTTATTCTCCTGACCTCCATTAAAAAACTACTTTCATTGCTGGAGACATTGGTAGCGCCATCTGTACTATCTAAATCGCTATCACTGGTGTGCACAGTATCTAATGAGGTAGTACTAGAGTTAGTTGATTTACCTTCTCCTGTTTTGGGAGGCATTGATTTGGGCACCAGGTGATCATACTTCTTTGCAAAAGTAAATACCCTGCCACTAGAGTAATCTCGTTCATCCCTTTTCAGCTTCCTCATCTTACGCTGCTTAATATCTGCTACATGTCTTTGTATGATGTCATTTAGGATTACATAGTTTTTTTCCATGACTTCTGGAAGATTCAAGTCTTTGATTTCAGATTCTAACTTTTCGATGTCTTTCTGTAATTGGGCAACCTTCCTCTCGCAGTTCTCTATTAATATTCCCATTAGTCTTTTAGAATTGTTGTTAAGTTCTTTCTCCCAGTCTGCTAGTAAGTCTGCCTCTAGGTCTTCATAGGTTGGTATAATTTGGGATCTTAAACCCCTAGGTACCCGTTTTACTTTTATATACTGTTTTAAGGTTGCTGCGTCCCACCACCTGGACATTTCATTAAGTCTCAGTTTTTCCAATTTCATGAATTTATCTTTCGTACCTTCCTTCCTGGAAGAATGGCCATTACGTGATGTCGTGATATTAGGTCCCTGATTGACTATGTTGTTGAAGAGGTCTTCAGCCTCTCTGTCTCTCTTTCCTATTTCATTGGAAAAAGTAGTCATAATGCTTCTCCGGCTGCCACCTAGACGTTTAGGTTAAGAAGACTCTACGGTGGTATTAGTTATAGGTAAACGGCGCCAAGAGAATATTCACATATACAGTGTTCTGAAATTCTTCTTTGACGGTGCTAAAAGGTAGGAAGAACCACCAAACTTCCCAGACTTATGGGCAAAGGCCCTAAACAATAGAAATCAATCCTTAGCACACGTTATGATTATATATAGCTGGTAAGTATAGTGTGTTAGCACATGTAGACATATACATAAAACAGAAATAGGTCTTTCTTCTTCTCAGTAGCTCTTTTATTTGTATGCGACTCTCCTTAGTCAGTCTTTAGCAGCCAACACGTGTTTCGTCGCTTGAAGGGAAAGTAGTCCCGCGACTTTTTCAAGGCTGTGTTACATGAAATAAAATAAAGAAACAAAAATAGTATATGTATTGTTTGACACTGTGTACTATAAACAGAAAGTTCACAGCACCCAAGTGATGAGAAAACACCCTTAAAAAAGGGGGCGTGTAGAGACTGTAACTATCTAGTTACAAACAGTATATCTATTGCAAGGGTAAAACGACAGAACACACGTTGAAAATCCGTGAACAAATAAGGTAAGTCTATGATCCTAATAGAGATGGAGAGAGCTGGTAGTAGTGGTAATGGTGTGAGGTGTTGTGCTATAAACATCGTTAAGAGTGATACGTAGTGGGTCATTGAAAGTAGCAATAACAAGTGAAGTGCCACGTTTGTGTGTGTTCAAACGGCCCGAAGTGAGTGATTGAACGACTATGGTCAGGTGAGGCATTCCTTCCCGGTGTTTGTGTAACCACCATAATTAGATCGATATATATCTACCTATTTTCAGATTAGATGTATCATCTGAAAAATATATAAAACACAAAGTTGAAATAACGTCAGATTGGTTGGGTAGGACTTTGTAGCTGTAGAGCCGCTTCCTAAATTGACATCGCTTCTGATTGGGAAGCCACTGGAACTTCTTGAGTTGGAAGATGATGTGGGTTCACTTTGCGAGGGCGAGGATGAGTCTTGACACTGAATTCTGTATGGTTGCAGTCTCTTCAGGAGGTGCGAGATGATTCCTACGTAAAGTGCGTTGCCTTAATCCAGCCGGATAGTGACTAGAGCTTGAGTGACGGTTCATCTGGTGTTGATGGGAGCCATTTAATGCTCTTACGAAGCATGCAAAGAGTGAGAAAGCAGGTGGAGGAGACTATGCTGATATGGTTTTGTATGTTGAGCATGCTGTCCAGGATGATGTCAAGGATGCAGGCATAGTCTGTCGAAGTGGATGAGTGTCCTAGTTTGAAAGGCCACCAGGCATCGCTCCACAGGGAAGTGTTGTTCACAAAAATTAGCATTTCATTTGTCTGTGTTGAGTTTTAGGCAATTGTATTTCGTCCAGTTGACGATGCTCGTAATACACCTGCGGAAATTGGCCATTGTGGTGCAGGGTCTTCTAATAGTGAGAGGTTGAGCTGGATGTTTTGCTTTGGACGTAATGTTTACTCAATGGGTTCTGATGATGTTGGCCAAGGGGGTCATGTGGGTGTTGAATAGTGTAGGGCTGGGGGATAAGCCTTGAGGGATGCTGCAGATGATGTTCTTAGGTTCTGAGGTGAAAGGTGGTAGGCGATTTCTCTGGAGAGGTGATACATGGTGGTGAAGAGTCTTGATAAGTGTATGGTACGGTCTTTTCATAAAAGGTCGGCATACATTTTTATGCTAACTCCTCTCATCCTTGTGACATTACTTAGCAATTATGAGGGGACATTTTGTAAGTATTGCTGACTTGGATGCATTCATAAAGTACTATCTATATTCACCTATCTTACAAGTTATAGATGTTGGATAATCCTTATACAGCAGGGTAGTGGCAACACATGAAAAAAAAGATATTGGAAGATATGGGTCATAGATGCATTAGGTATTAGCATATTCAGAAATTAATGAATGTGAAGTTGAGGCTTAATTTAGTAAAATTTGCCAATATGTAATCTTGGTATTAATGGCAATGTTATATTTCTCTATGGTGTCAACATTGGGAACTAGATGTAAACCATACATTTCAATGGCATAAAGCTGCTTGTTTATGTTTCCCTGAAAAGTAAGCTATTTTTTATTTCTCGTGTCAGCTTTGTTTCCCTTTGTATTAGTTATAAAAGCTTTTTTTAAATCTCATTTATTGTTCTTTGGGATCTCACCTAATAATTTATTTTAGATGTGTGATGAATATTTTAAAAGTAAAAAAAAAAATGTTTTATCTAGTTCCTAAGCAAAGAAAAATGTATTAACTTTAATAAAGTTTTCCAATGTTTACCTACAGAACATCTAACCCTGTTACAGTGAAAATAACATTTTAGCCATTTTCACTTAAAGGACATGCTTACTGTTAAGGTGATACATGTCCTATGCTTAAGCACAATGCTTTCTGCCTTGTGGGCATTTAAGGCCTCCTTAGTGGAGCATACTAGTATTTAAAAGGAGGTTTCCAACCTGTCAAAAGGGGTCTAATTTTCAGTTTAAACCTGTACAGTCAAACTACTGGTGACATGTCTGTAGTCATACTTTCAAATTTCACTTTAATGGTGGCACAACATGTGCTGCAGTCCACTTGCGACATTCAATTTACAGGCCCTGGGTATACTTTGTTACCATTTACTAGGGACTTATAGGTAGGATTAACGTGCCAAAAATGAGTATAGCCCATGTCGACATGTTTTTCGAGGTCAGAGTACATGCATTTGTGTATGAGTAGCAGTGTCCCAGTGCACAGAGTCAGAAAACCAGGAGCGTCAGTGAATGCTCCCAAACTTGGATGTTCATAGACTCACAAGAATTACTGCACTTTGTAATGTACACTTGCCACGTTCTGTGTGGTATTGCTGATTTCTCCTTACTCATGATGGAGAAATGTAATCCCCAGTAGTAAATTCATGTGCCTCTCCAGCAATCATTTTGTGAATTCCTGCAAGGTGTAGTTAAAGTATTTATTGCTGTAAACATATGACAATGCCTTTGTGAATAGTGCCCTTTGTGTTTGAGATTCGTGATATTACACATGAAATATTTATCCACAGTACTCTTACCTATACGTCTTCTTCTATTATGTAATCCTATTCACAAGAACCCTTTAAAATACCTTGGTGGCAGCGTTTGTTAATGAAATAAGGAAATGATTCATATTTCATATTTTTCCTCATTTAAGGTTTGGCTCATTAGCATAGCTATCTGCCTGCCCTCTTTTTTGTATACCCAAAGGGCCCAATTCACAGAACTAACTTAAGACAAAATCCTAAACTTACTACCATTTTGGTATTCACAGAACGCACTTACTCATTTTGGTATTCACAGAAGGCACTTACTCATTTCGGTATTCACAGAAGTTAGGAGTCCTAACTTTATGACTCCTAAATGCCTTCTGTGAATACTGAAAGTCTTAAAATTAGGATTTTTCTCAGTTTAGTAGTAGTATAGTTAGGACTCCTAACTTTAGGACTCCTAAATGCCTTCTGTGAATACCGAAAGTCTTAAAATTAGGATTTTTCTCAATTTAGTAGTAGTAAAGTTAGGACTCCTAACTTTAGGACTCCTATGTGCCTTCTGTGAATACCGAAAGCCCTAAAATTAGGATTTTTCTCAGTTTAGTAGTAGTATAGTTAGGACTCCTAACTTTAGGACTCCTAAATGCCTTCTGTGAATACCGAAAGTCTTAAAATAAGGATTTTTCTCAATTTAGTAGTAGTAAAGTTAGGAGTCCTAACTTTAGGACTCCTAAATGCCTTCTGTGAATACCGAAAGCCTTAAAATTAGGATTTTTCTCAGTTTAGTAGTAGTAAAGTTAGGAGTCCTAACTTTAGGACTCCTAAACTGAGAAAAATACTAATTTTAAGACTTTCGGTATTCACAGAAGGCAATTAGGAGTCCTAAAGTTAGGACTCCATCACTTCTGTGAATACCGAAGTGAGTAAGTGTCTTCTGTGAATACCAAAATGAGTAAGTGCCTTCTGTGAATATGAAAATGGTAGTAAGTTTAGGATTTTGTCTTAAGTTAGTTCTGTGAATCGGGCCCATAGAGTGGGCTTTAGTTCCGCTTCACAGGAGGATTTCTCTCTTCATTCATACTATTGGCTGATTATTGTATGATTGTGCCACCCATTTAGTGTTTGTTTTGAAATTTTCGAAGGATTAACACCTGAAAAACGTACTTTCAATGAGTCTGCAATTACACATACATGGGGAGATTCACTAAGATTTTGCGCCTTGTTTGCATCACAAACGTGATGCAAAATGGCACAAAATCCTTTTTTCCTAACTTATTTTCCAGCGCTAAACTCTTTTATGGTTGCATATAACTTAAAAGTAATCCGAAGCAGCGCATAACGCTGCTTCGCATTACTTTGCGCCATGGGGTCGTGCCAAGGGTGGGCATGGGTGTTCCCATGGAACCATCCAAGGTTTCTCATACTAAATTCAATTTACCAAATACAGTAGATTGATTTTAGCTAACCCTGGGCGTTATACTACGCTTCGCCCACGTAGTGTACGCAGCGCTGCCTGCTTCGCACTTTTCGAAGTAGGCGAAGCAGGGCGAAGCATAGCTGCCTGCCACCCGCCACCCGCCTCCCGCCCGCCCTCCTTTTAAAATAATATCATGCATGATAAAATAATTAAATGTAAAGACTTACCTGCAGCGCGGCGTCTCCGGGGCTCCCTCTTCCTCGTTTCCAACTTCTTGTGACAAATGCATTTCTTGGCGAGAGGCGGGCGGCGCCTAGATTTGGGCACACTACGCGCTGCTCCACGTAGCCCCACTACGCCCACTACGCCCAGGCTTAATTTTAGCATGAGAAAACTGCACACTTTTAAACTAGGTGCAAGGAAGGAGAAATGCTTTCATTTCTCCTTCCTTTTCTGACTTTGTATGTGTGCTGCATGTAGAGCACACATACAAAGTGGGAAAACCTTTTCCTCGTGTCTAGGCATATTATCTTGTACAGAAAGGGTATCCTTCCTATACAAAACCTATGCTGGACTCTCATACACACACCCTAGCGCTCTGGCGCTAAGGTGTGTGGGTGGTACAAGGCAGCTGTAATCAGTGCTGGCACAAGGGTAAGGTGAGGAGAGAGCCATATTTTGAAAATATGGCGCTCTCCTGCTCCTTCCCTGTCGTGCAATGAAGTGCAGCCTCGTGGGGGACTGCGCTGTGTTGCGTGGAGATTTGGTAAATTGCTCCCACAGTGTTGTCATACATTAAACAGTATTTTTTTAGGTGCAGCAGGCATTTAATACTGTATCGATTTTTTGCTTTGTTGACTGGGGAAACTAGAATCTCAGGTGGCATGAGAGACAAAAGAAACAAGCATTTGCAATGCAATAGGTCTTGCATTTGTTAAAGTTAGAGCTGTTTTTTACTTTTGTTTCTTTATTTGCACTTGAGTAAATATATTTGTATAGCTCTATTGCCATTGGTATAACAAAGTAAAAGTAAAAAACATTGTGATTTTCAAGGCCAACAGCTCTTACTTTAACATATTTGAGACCTATTCTGAGGTTGACACAATGGGGTCCACTTGGTAGCAATGAACTCATAAACTGCAAAATAAACAGTTTGTATTATGTGCTGTATTTCGACACAGTATGTTTGGATATACTTATTTTACAGAGACCCAAAGTCTTGAAAGCTAAAAACTCTTTAACATCTCTGATTATGTCTAAAGCAACACTTGGAATTACACTGCAGGGTGCTTTTGATTTTCCTGATCGGTTGGAAGGTGTGATTGTCAAGTTAAATTTCTGGGCCAGGCTCCTTTTTGACTGCAATAAGAACACCACTTGAACGTGATTTAAAGTGAGACATAATGCAGCAGGTTGTGGTGAAAAGTAAATTAAGAGCCCTCTGAACTGCACCTGCCAAGGGTGAAGAACACTGAAGGTGTGGGCACTGCTACCTGCGCCCAGGCTGTGGACACACTGCATGAGGACACAGGCAGGACAGTTCGCTGGTGAAGACACGGACCACCTTTCTTTCTCCAGCATAGCTACGGCAATCAGATTCCCGCTGCTGTCTTCTCTAGTCCATCACTGGATGTTACAATAAAAAGCGCTTCAAGGGCCATGGGGGATATTTATGCTGAACAAACACATCCATTAATATGTTAAGACGTACTTTGCGATTTGTAAGTTGAGTATTTTCACATCAGCTTTTTAATTGGGTTGGTTGTGTTGTCAAGTTTTTTGACCAGCAGCACTTTTATCTGATACATCTGTGTTTTATTAAGCTATCCGTGTAAGTTTCTCTCAGAGCACTAGAATTGTATTTTAAGTTGTCCCAAGGGGGTTTTGGGGGGCAGCTGAGCAACGCGAGGTCTGCCCCCCGGGCAGATTGGGAGGGGTTGGGGCCAGCCGGGTGCGGCCATTTTGTGGCTTTCGGGCTACATTGGGACTAGCCCAATTGTAGCCCAAGTTTTAGCAATAGCCCAAAGTATTTAGGGGTGTTTGGCGCTTTCCCAGTCACCATTTTAGGTTTGGTGACCTGGTGGCTGGAAGTGCTGTAGAGTAGGATTTTGTCAGGTTGTGAGGCCTTAGGTGTAGGGGATTCGTGGTCCAGATATTTGCTGGTTTGCGACTAATTCTGGCTGTGGTGATGACAAATGAGGATTTTCGGGTGTTGGAGGCCATCCGCCTCCTCAGTAAAGCAGGCCGCATGGACTTGCTGCTGCCCGGGACCTCGGGCGGACTGCGCCCGGTGAGGCGCGCGTCGACGGGGGTGGCGGCCGCCGTTATGGCCTGCTCACCCCCCGGAAAGCGGGGCAAAAGACGGTGAGTGGCCTGGGCCGCACGGATGTCAGAAGCGCGGCACGGGGTCTCTTGGTGGGGAGCGGGAGGTGGCGGGTGGGGAGGGAGACCGGGGGCAGCGTGGCGGTAAATCCCAGCGGGAGAGCACAGCTCGCGTCTCCCCGCCTGGGCCGCTCATGAGACGCGGCCGCTATGACCTACGGGTGCAGCGCCGAGGGGGAGGGGCGGGGCCCTGGGGTGCGAAGCGGGTGATTTTGAGGCCCAGGCGCTCGCGTATGGGCCTCGAGGTAGCAGGAAGGCAGCGTGTCAGGGAAGCCCGGGGGGACATCGCCAGTTCGCACGCAGGAGGAGAGGGGCCCCACGTATGGAAAGAGAGCAGCCCCTTTTGCTCCCAGCAGCGTGGTGCAGCCCTCCAGGGCCCCGCCTGCACATGGGGCTCCAGGGAAAAAGAGGGCTAGGCGGGCAATACAGGTGACTGCTGCCAAAGGTGTCAGGCAGGGGGGGAGCTGGTCTGTGGGGGGAGGTAGCGGGAGGCACTTGGGGCCTGGAGCAGTCGTTGGGAGGGCCCTCACTACAGGGCCAAGTGACGGGGACCCCCCAAGGGGCAGAGATCGCCGGGAGGAATGAGCCCTGGCACAGAGGGGTGGGGGACATGTCCCCTTTGTTGCTGGACTCGGAGGGGAGTGAGAGGGACTGGGAGGGTTTAGATGTTTTCGACTCGTGGGTGGAGGGGGTAGGGGGTTCGCAAGGGGAGGTGGGTTGGTCGAGGGGTACAGGGGAGAGGTGGTGGAGGAGGGTGTGTTAGGGGAGTGGGAGGGGGGTTATTGGTGGGGGAAGTGGAGTTCAGGAGGGGTGGTCTGGGGGCAGAGGCGCTGGAGTGGAGAGAGGAGGACGGGGACTTGGCGGACGAGGAGGAGGTGGTTGACCTTAGCGTGGTGAGTTGGGCGTGGGCAGCTAGCACTTTGGGTGTGGGCAGACAGTGGAGCTGGGACGGTAGAGGGCAGAGAGTGGGGCCCAGCACACAAGACCATGCTTTTATTTTGCAGTAGGCGGACCGACGCGGGGTACCAGACTTTGCAGAGCTGGGAACGGCCCAATGGCGCCAAGGAGAAGGGAGGGTTGCGCGTCGGACGGAGTGCCCGGTACCGGCGGGGGATCCCGTCGAGGCCGGCAGAAGTAGGCCCCAACACCTGTGGGGGGGAGGTTAAGGAAAGGGACATACATGATGGATGTTGGAGTGGGGACAGAGGACACAGACACAGCGGCACAGGAGGACGCAGGTAAGGCGTCCAGAGAGAAGGAGGGCCCAGGTAAGGGGCCCAAGGACAAGGTGACTGCAGGGGACAAAGGGGCTGACGGGGCCGGGGTGGACAAGACGGGGTCGGGCGGCGGGTCGCCCTAGGAGGAGGGAGTAAAATTGGAGAGTAAGGAGCTGAAGATAAAGCGTTTACCGTACATGGGTGTCACAAAACTGTTGGGGGCGCATTTAATGTTGTCCACCAAGGAGCGTATTTGGAAGGGAGAATATGTAGTGATACTGAAGCTCCTTCATAGAGAGGTCAGGGCCAAGGAAGGGTCGAAGGAGGTGGAATACGAGTTACAGAAACAGCCAAAGGTGCCGCTTACGATAGAGAACTGGATGGCGGCTTTCCTTATATATGCCAGCGTTTACTCTGAGAAGTTCCCTGAGAGGTCCGTGGCCATGTTTAAATACATGGACGTGATTAGGAAGGCCCAGATTACTGGTGGGGGATACGCCTGGGCCCAATATGACGAGGAATTCGAGGCTCACATGGCATGGGACCCGGAAGCAAAGTGGGGCGAGTTGGACTCAGACCTGTGGCAGCATACGATGGGGCTAGCTGCGTCAGGGAAGACCATTTTTACGGCCAGCGGGCTACCCATAGTATACCAGCCCTTTCAGGGCCACCCCACCTGAGGCGGGGTGGGGGGAGCAGGGAGGGGACAGTTGGGATCCAAAGGGACCTGCTGGGATTATAATAAAGGGTTGTGCACACGGGAATTTTGCAGGTTCAGGCATGAATGCTCGAGCTGTGGAAAGAGTGGGCATGCCTTGGTTAAATGTTGGGGGGGTTCAGGTCAGCAGCAAGGGAATCAGCAGGGACAGGCCGGGGGGGTCTAGGTCATGGAGTCAACAACAGCTCACGGGTGGGCGAGGGGCCAAGGGGCCTAGGCCCAAGGGCTCATACGCCAGTTAGAGGGGACAAGTTGGTTGCAGACCTGCGGGGATACCCAGACACGGGGGTGGCAGAACGTTTGCGGGTGGGGTTTCTAGAGGGGTTTCGACTTGAGTACGAAGGACCGCGGACAAGACATTAGGCTGACAGTTTGAAATCGGCAAAGGAGCACCCTGAGGTTGTGCAAGAAAAACTGAACAAGGAAGTGAGTGAGGGCCGCATGGTCGGACCCTTTGAGGATTGGCCTCTGAACAATTTGATTGTGTCACCCATCGGAGTGGTGCCAAAAAAGGAGCAAGGACAGTTTTGCCTCATTCGGCATCTGTTGTGGCCTGAAAGTGGCTCTGTAAATGATTTTATTGGTGAGCAGGAGACCTCGGTATCGTATTCATCAGTTGACGCAGCCATGTCACTCGTTGTGACCGCGGGCGCATTGGCGATGATGGCAAAGTGCGACATTAAGTCGGCTTTCCGGCTGCTTCCAGTCCACCCAGACGATTGGGACCTACTGGGGATCTAGTTTAACGGGCGCTGGTACGTGGACAAAGCACTGCTAATGGGCTGCTCTATGTCCTGCGCACTTTTTGAATGTTCTTGTATGTTCCTGCAATGGTTGTTCACGGAACGGACAGGTCACCATGGAGTAACACACTAACTGGATGACTTTTTCTTTGTGGGCACCCTAGGCTCCGTGGACTGCCAGGACACGCTGGACAGGTTCCAAGAGATCATGGGGGAGTTGGGCATGCCGCTGGCACCGGAAAAGACGGTGGGGCCCTGTACGGCGCTGTCATTTCTAGGAATTGAATTGGACTCTGCAACGATGGAGGCACACCTACCGGCAGACAAAAAACAGCAGCTGTTGGGACTGCTGGCAGCTATGTTGGCACGACACAAAATCACAGTGACGGACATCCAGGTGCTTTTGGGTCACCTGAACTTTGCATGTAGGGTTGTGAGAGTAGGGAGGACTTTTTGTAGGCGACTGGGCAGGGCACTGGCGGGTCGGACACCGCCGCATCATCACGTTCGACTGTCAGCAGGGGTGAGGGAGGACCTGAGGATGTGGCAGTTCTTTTTACAGAACTTCAATGGCGTACCAATGATGCGGGATGCAGATATGGTCTGGGATGTGCAGGTCTTTTCAGACACAGCCAGTAGCGAGGGTTTTGGGCTATACTGGTAGGGGAAATGGTGCACAGAACAGTGGCCTCCTGAGTGGGCGGGCGGGGGGCGAAGCATAGCCTTTCTGGAGTTTTTCCCGCTGGTGGTAGCGATCTTGCTGTGGGGGGAACTGCTGGCTCACAGGCGGGTGACGTTCAGAATAGACAGCATGGCAGTAGTGGAAATTGTGAACTGGCAGTCTGCAAGGGACCCGCAAGTTTTGAAACTGCTACGAGTGTTTGTGCTGGACTGTTTGCGGCATGATATTGCCTTTTGCGCAGCACATGTACCAGGACAATAACATAGCCGATGCTTTATCTCTTTCACAGTGGGGGAGATTCCGTGGGCTAGCCAAGGATGCGGACCGGACCCCGACCAGCATGCCGCAGCATTTGTGGTCCGTAGGCAACACAGGATGTTGCAGCTGTTTCTAGGTTCTCTGGTGCAGTCGACGAAGGTGGCATACACGGCGGCATGGGTGGAATTCTTAGGCTTGAGAGCGAGACGGCGGGCTTCACTGGCGGGCCAGCAGGAAGATGTAATACAGTTTATCCTGTCTTTGGTCGAAAAGGGGCACACGAGGGTGACAATAGCGGGTAAATTGGCAGGGATCGCCTTTATGGGAAAGCTGTTGTGGGGTTACGCACCTTCTGCGGGGGATAATAGGGTTGCACATTTTGTAAGGGGGGGCCCGGGAGTGCGGTCGAGTGGCTCGGGTCAGGAATCCCCTGTCTTGGGAGCTTCTGGAGAGGGTGTTGCAGGTTTTGCCAAGGGTGTGCAGAGATGACTCGGAGCAGTGCCTTTTTTCCACACTGATGTCGTGGATGTTTTTTGGGGCTTTTCGGGTTTCGGAGTTGTTGGGTTCCAAATGGGGGGACGGATTGTTATGGACCGAGGTTTCATTACAGGGGAACAGAGCCTGCTTGTGGCTGAGGAAATCAAAAACGGATCAGAGGGGCGGGGGGACGATGGGTCTCCTTACAGTATAAAAATTGTGTGAACCCAATGCACCCTTGGAGGCTTGGGCAAAACAAATAGTGACAGGTAAAGAATGCCTACAAGGGATTTTATTTCAATAAAGATTAATGATTAGTTGTTCTAAAATTCCTTTGAGAGTGAGTCTAATTACAACATACACCCAATTTGCCATCTGACAACACCAATCAATGAACATGAAAAGCACAAAAAACACGGGAATATCTTTTTGTTGAAAATACTAAATTATTTATATAGATAAATCGAATTAAAAGGAGTACAAATGAACAATCAATTCAGCAATAGATCATGAAAAAGGTAAAAACAAAATAATCCTACAATTCATGAAAAAAATATCTATTCCAATGAGATCAGCAATGACATATCTCTAAATGAGAATAATGGTCACTTGAATGCAATGGATATTTCGTAAATAAATGGTAAAGTCGACGTTTCGGTCTTTAAAGGTGTCAGTCCATCAGACCATCTTCAGGAGAATGGATATTGCAAATAACGAAAGACCCTTTTATAATCAAGTTCGACATGATTAATCTTGATCGTGGAGATATAGTTAGCGCTGTTTATATAAATTGCGGGGCTGTCGCTGATCAATAGATCAAGGTCAAGTCAGATTGATGGCAATAATTTGAAAGTGTTGTGCTTAGATATGCTTGTTTGATTTCACAGACAATCCCATTTGTTGTCATGGGGACACTCTCTGTCTTAGTTCTATGAATAGTCAGTTGGGGCCTCTCTTCTGTCTTGAGAGGAGCGGTGGCTCGTTGAGCCCACAAATAAACGCGACAGTCTACTTAACTGTATCTTGTGATTTTAATGTGCCCTGTAGGACACAACATAATTTTTGGCGACGACGGGGCGAGCCACCGCAGCAGTTTGCAGCATTAATTTTTGGGCTGTATATACGTTTAACAAGAAGAATTATACACAGGCCTGAAGTTTGAAGAAAGAAGATAAATATCTGGAAAAGTGGAATATTACTTGCTTTGGCAGAGAAAAACAAGATATTCGACTGAGAAATCTGAAGGTGCCCTACCTCCTCCAGCGGCTGAATAACGATTAAGAGAAATCCGTGCACTTCTCCAGCGGCTGATTGATCTTGTGGATCTGTTCTGAACCCACTGGTGAGGAGGTTAGCGGGAGGTGCCTGTTGGTGTTTAGATAAATACTCACGTTAAAGGTGGTGTATGTGGCATGTGCACCTTACACCATCTGTGCGCTGTTAACGCTCCGTAAAAGATCGTTGGAACAGGAGCTGTTCATCTGTCAAGCTCTTCTTGGGAATGATGATGCAGTAGTAACCCTGCAAGGGGATTCGGCAATTGATCGGCGTCACCAGCCATTCAGGAATTCCATTCTACACTCGTCAGCACGTTGGGCAGGTGTGCGTGAAGCTGACGTCAGCACGATAAGGTTGTGAGCTGTCAATTACGGAAGTTTTCTGCCCGTGACTGGATATAAATTTTGTGTGCCAGCAAGATCGTGTCAGTTCCGTTTTCTAAGCTGAGTCTTTCCTGTCCATTAAGCCTTGTCTCTTTATTTCTTCAGCGCCGAGTGCATTTTAAAGGCTGTGCAGCAAGTTGGAAACAATTTATTTGAACTGAGCAGCATTTCAAGTGGGTGACTTTTCTGTGATGTTACGAGAAAATTTTGATGACACTTTTTGAGGATAAGATCGTTTGGTAGTATTTTTTTTTTTTTTGTGTGCACTACATCACATTCTGATTATAATCTATTCACCATATTAGTGTATGACAATTATTTCAGATGATTCATAGAATGTTATTGCAAACAGTGTAGTTATTTCACATTAAGAAAATAGTACTCTATTTTTATTCTCTTTAAACACTTCTGTCATACAGTCGGAGTTTGAAAAATATCCTATTGATTTATTTGTATTCTTTCCTTTTGTTAATGTTACTTGGAATCGGCACAAGTTAGCTGGTCAATTATTCGCAACATTATGCAATCTATAAACCCACCACCTCCATTTCTGGAGAGTCCAGGTACGCCTCAGATCCAGTGGAGACAATGGTTTGATGCGTTCGAAACGTACATTGGTGCAATTGGCGCATCACAATATAGGGCTGAAAGAAAGAAGTATCTTCTTTTAAATTCGTTAGGATTTGAAGCAAGAGAAGTTTTTAAACATCTTCCTGATATTGTGTTGGCGGAGAGTGAAGTTGTCGATGAATATCAGGAAGCTGTTAAGAAGCTGGTAATTAAATTTGATGTCCAGCCAAGTTTGGTTGTTTTGAGGCACACATTTTTTAAGCGTGCACAATTGCAAAGTGAAAATGAAGATACATATCTTAGTGCATTGCGTAAACTCTGTGCTGAGTGTCAATTTGATGAATATCGTGATCAATTGGTTAGGGACCAATTTGTTGCACATTGTTATGACAAACACATTCAGCAAAAGCTGCTCACTATGGGTAATCCTAACCTTGAGGAAATTATTAAAGTAACAAAAAGTGTAGAATTGCCGCCGAATTCCATTAAGGAGCTAAATGTGAATTCTATATCTAAAGAAACTGTCAATGTTGTTGCTTCTGCAAATGCTAATAGTAATTCATCACGAAAGGTGAAAACTAATGAGAAGGGGATTTTTAAAAAAAACAATATTTGTTACAGGTGCGGTTATCCTCCACATGGCAAGGACTACAGATTTTGTCCAGGTAAAAATGCAAAATGTTACAAGTGTGGTAGGATTGGACATTTGGCGAAAGTGTGTCAATCCAGTATTAACTAGACTGAAAAGGTTAACTGTGTGGTTAAGGATGAGCAGTTATGTGAGAGCGACATTGTACAAGATTTCCAGGATATGATTGTCACGGTCACTGATGACGGTATTGTTTCTGGTAACCCGTCTGATTGTGTTGACCCCTATGTTGATGTGATGGTGGGTGATGTTAGCTTGAAGTTGTTGGTGGATTCTGGAGCTCGCATTACTATGATCACGTATGAGCTTTTCAAGAAATCTTGGGGTGAGAGATCACTTTTCCCGCTGGATAGAGCACGCGTTTCATATGAGGGACGCAAAATAGATTTGGAAGGTTACATAGAGGATGTGTTAGAATTTAAGGGTCGTAAGATTCAGGGTAAAATCTATGTGGCTGTTCGTGGATTAAATATTCTAGGTTGGTATCATCAAGGCCTGTTTGGTATGGTATTGAGACCGGGAACAAGTAAACAAGTCTTAGTTGTGCAAGACGTTCCTGATTCTACTTGTTTAGAGCAGGAATTCCCCAGTGTATTCTCAGACTCCCTGGGCAAAATTATGGGTTTTAGGCAAATGATTAAAGTAAAAAATAACGCTGTGCCTGTGAAGCACAAGGTCAGGTCAGTGCCATTTAGCCTCAGAGCAGATCTTAAGGCAGAATTGGACAGATTGGAGAAATCTGGGATTATTGAGCCTGTGGAATACAGTTTGTGGCTTAGTCCATTAGTTGTCGCACGAAAACGGAATGGAGAAATCCATTTATGCATCGATTTGAGGAGTCTCAATAAAGAAATCTGGGTGGATTCCCATCCTCCTCCAAAAATTGGTGATTTACTAGAAGAACTGAGGGATGCTCAATGGTTTTCGAAGATTGATCAAGCTTCGGCGTACCATCAGATCTTGTTAGATGATGAGTCGCGCCATTACACATCCTTCAATTCTCCTTTTGGTTCGTTTCAATTTTGCAGAATGCACTTTGGCCTAGCTTCTGCCACGTCAGTATTTCAAAAGGTCATGCAGTCCGTGCTTCAGGACATCAAGGGTGTAGTCATCTTTCAAGATGACGTGCTCATTTTTAGCAAATATTTGGAGGAGCATGATAAGATTCTGAGGTCAGTACTTAGTATTTTTGAGAAAAAAGGAATTGTTGTGAAGAAGAATAAATGTGAGTTCTGGAAGAGAGAGATAGAATTCCTGGGACATCTTATTTCCGGTGATGGAGTGAGCCCTAGACCTGGTTTGGTAAAAGCAGTGGTGGACTGTCCCTGTCCCAAGAACAAGGACGAGCTACGCTCTTTCTTGGGGTTGTGTGAGTTTTACTCACGCTTTATTCCTGACTACGCTAGCAAAATGAAAGCACTCTCCAATATGCTGAGATCGAATGTCACTTTCAAGTGGGATAATATATGTCAAGAAACATTTGAGTTGGTCAAATCTGAAATGCTCAATGCCAAAACTCTTAGAGCTTATGATCCGGCTGTGCCTTGTACCATCACAGTTGATGCCAGCAATTATGGTCTAGGGGCAGTGCTAACTTAATTTTCTGGTGATAATGAGGTCACAATCAGCTATGCTTCTAGAGCAGTGGTTCCCAAACTTCTGACTCCTGAGGACCCCCATTGAGTCACCACTGGAAGCCGGGGACCCCCAAGCAATTTGTAGGGTTTAAATTTCAAACATTAAAACAGTAATTAAAAAAAAAATCAACACACATGTGCACACAAAACAAATACTCAAACTACTAATGATTTTAGGGGCATATTTACAAGCCCCTATCACCATGGAAACATCACTTTTTGAGACGTTCCCGTGGCGATAGGGGCTTCACCTTATTTACAAGGCAACGTTAAGCCACTTAACTTGGCTTAACGGTGACTTGTAAATAAGACCGCCTTTCACCCAATGCTTAGCGTGAAAGGGGTGGGCAGTGGGTATTGCAGTGGGCGTTTCCACTGCAAAAACCCTTTGATTTTGACGCTGCCCCCTATTTACAGGGGCAGCGTAAATAGGAGGCAGCGCCAACATTAAGACCAGGGAAAACCTGGTCTTAACTTAGCGAAACAAGCAGAAATGCTTCATTTCCCCTCGTTTTTGCAAAACTCCTTGGATTGTTTATGCTCAGAAAGGTGACCCTTACTGCACATCAACAATCTTTAAAAAAAATGACATTTTGTAACTTTCATGTGTGCTGCATTAAGCAGCACACATAGAAGTGACAAAATGACATTTCAAGATTGTTTATGTGCAGGAAGGGTGACCTTCCTGTTCATAAACAATCTTCCCCTGTTAAGTGTAGCGCCAGCACAGGGGAAACGCGGTGCTGCACCATATTCTTGTAAATATGGCGCAGCCCTGCGTTTCTGAAGTGGCGGAGTGTGTTGTTAAGCCAAGGAGGCTAACAGCACTCTCTGCCACTTCTGTTGTATTTTATATTGAAAGAATTTGCAAGAAAACGAAAAACGTTAATGGGAAGGTTGGTGGGTTGGTGCTGCAACTCCGTGACTAACTTTTCAGTGGTTGGTTTTATTTCGCAGTACGAGGCTCCTGCTCCTGCCAGGGCCAGACTGGAAACCCAAAGCAGCACTGGCAAATGATTTCAGACCAGTCCCCATACGGTGCACACCAAGTTCAGTGAGTGAGCCTAACCACTACAAAGGGGGCTATGGGAGCTCTCCCCCTAAGAAATTTAGGAAACAATGGTGCAGTCTACAACACATTTATCATTAAATATTTAATTGTATTAGCTTTTAAAGAATAGTAAATGAAGACCTGACTATGCACCAGAATACAACAATCTTTCTGGGGGTTCTTCAATGATTCCCCCGCTATCACCCTCGAACAGTGCTTCTCATCTCTCCATAGCCCCTCTGTCACGTGTATTTCATTTTTTATAGCATCTCTCATACCATTGTAGGATGTCAGAGCACTTTATATCACACACATATAGAGACAGTTAATCATATGTGTAAATCAGTGTATAGAAAATGTTACATAAGGCAAAGGGGACTACAGGGTGTAGAATTTACGTCATTCATACTGGTATTTGGTCTGGAGAAGCACAAACTCAGGATTCAGAACATAACACAGTGGTTAGCATTGACTTTAACAATAAAAATGTATTTCCACCCAAATACACCTTTTTAGCAGCATCAGGATAAGAAAGACTAGGAAAAAACCTAAGTCACTAACTTGTACCTTGCAGTTTGCAAGCAGCTGTTTGATGACAGTTCATAGGTCACTGCGCTAGATTACGATTGTCACTTATGAACTGCACTGTAACAAAAGAACCTCTCTGACAAAAGCAGTAACCCACTGACCCATGCATATAAAATACTGTTTTTTAAAATGCATGGTACACGTTCTTTGCAGTAGGCATATTAACCCTCTGTGCTACATTAGATAAGTCAAAGCTGCCACTGGACAAAACTCTCACCTCTCTCCAGCAGGCACATTAATCACTGGTGTTATCTTGACACTTGTATTGTTCTTTGAAAACTGCTAATTAAACAAGATACTTTGCAGTGCTTTTAAAACTGCTGCCTCCGGACCCCCTGAGAATGTGTCAGGGACCCCTGGGGGTCCGCGGACCACAGTTTGGGAAACACTGTTCTAGAGTACTAAGAGATCCTGAAGTCAATTACTCAGTGATTGAGAAGGAGCTGTTAGCATGTTATTGGGCGTGTGAAAAATTCAGAACCTACATTTGGTGTAGAAAATTTGTCATCCAAATGGATCACAAACCTCTGGTGTATATCCTGGGAGGTGAACGTCTCAAATACGCTACACCTCGCATTGCACGTTTGACCATCAAACATTTGCAATACGACTTTGTAACAAAGCATATACCGAGAAAACAAAATGTAGAGCTGATATGCTATCCAGAATTCCTCTGTGTGAGGATGATCCCTTAGATGTGGATGAGAACAAGGAGGACTGTTTCATTGCTGTTGTGGATGCAGTTGAAAACAAAGCATTCAGTGAGGTTGAGTGGAAGACTTGAGTCTTGTCAAAGTAAAAGAATACATTGTGAAAGGTTGGCCTTGAGAGAGGTGCGTGTCCCCTGATATTCAACCCTTTTGGAAAATAGCAGAGGAACTGTCTATTGAGGATGGTGATGTTATGAGGGATGGTAGGTGTGTGCCTCCCACAGGGATTCGCATCAAATTAGTTGATTGTGCACATGATGGCCATCTTGGGGCAACCATGGCTAGGAAACGTCTCAGACTACACTATTGGTGGTCCTCTATGGACAAAGACATAGAAGGGAGGGTCAAGCAGTGTGTTGTTTGTAGTGGGGAAGAAAAGGGTTTGAAGGTGGTTACTCCTCTACTTCAACCCATTTCTTATCCTACGAAACCATGGCTTAAGGTGGGAATTGATTTGGTTGGGCCATTTAATTTTCTTCCCCACAATTTATGCTTTGCGTTTGTACTAATGCGTTTGTACTAATGGACAGTGCTGTCTGACCCCGTTACTCCTTTCTCTGCTTTTCGTATTAGGAAAAGCGCTTTGCAATGTTCATATAACATTAAGATTTATGCCACTTGGCGTCATGACTCAAAGGACATACCTGTATTTTTTATCGACGGTCTCAATTATATTTTTCAACCGAATTCCCAACACTATTTAGACCTTTGAAAGACATCCTTATGACTCAATTGAATATACATCTTTGAATTCTATATCGAATCGTATTACAATACTGATCTATTGATCGTGTGGAACCAGATTGATATTTGCAGGTATCCCACTTCGTCATAGTAGAGCCCTGAAGAAGTTCTTGTCTTTTAGAACGAAACGCGTTGGCTGATGTCTGTTTTTAAGAAAACATACAAGAATTAAAGAAACGTAATAAGGACTCTCTATTTTGTTTGGACTTCTTACTGGTGCACCTTCCTCTTTCGTTAAAAAAGTCTTTACATCTGTGAATCAGTGAAGTCCTTCTGCGGCGGACTTTTGGAAGAATTGTGCACAGGACTTGTATTTTTGTATACACTAGGACTGAGGTGCAGAACCAGTGGTCAGCCGTGGTGGTGCTTTGTGTTAAGTATTAACTGTTTCCACCCTACTCAGACTGGATTCAGAGCTCAACAGAGTACTGAGACCGCTCTTCTGGTAGTGGTGGAAAGCCTAAGAAAAATCACGGATAGTGGGGGCTGCGCTGCATTAATCCTGCTCGATCTCAGCGCAGCCTTTGACATGACGAACCATCATTTTGATTCAAAGGTTTAGGGAGGTTGGAATCACTGGTCTAGCATTAAAATGGCTGCAATTGTTCCTTGAGGACCGCTCTTTTGTGGTCTTTGAGGAAAATGTTGCTTCGGAGCCAATGCCCCTTGGTTGTGGGGTTCCTCAGGGTTCTTCCCTGAACCCCACTCTTTTTAATGTGCATACGAGTTCCTTGGTGGAACTTGTAATCCCTCATGGCATCCAGATCATCACGTACGCAGATGACACCCAGTTAGTGGCTTCATTTAGTCAAGAGGACAATTCTGCCCCAAATCTGGCCTTATGCCTGCAAGAAGTCTCCAGATGGATGGACAAATCGTATCTGAAGCTCAATGGGGACAAGACGGAACTTATGTTTTTGGGTAACCATTCCCCTTGTACAATAGCCTCTTCTTGGCCTAACTGTCTTGGTCTCTCGCCCACCCCCAAAGTAGAATTTAAGCGTCTAGGAGTGTGGGTAGACCATAATCTGGATTTTAAGAAGTAGGCGAGTAAGGTAGCCGCGGGCTGCTATGGAGTACTCAGAATGCTTAGGAAGATTCTCCCTTTGCTGCCACTCAATGTAAGAAGAATATTGGTCCAGGCACTTATTCTCTCATGCCTGGACTATGCAAATGCCCTGTATTTGGGAGTCCCCTGGTAGCCATTAAGAGGTTCCAGGTCATTCAGAATTGTGCAGCACGGCTACTCACTAACTCCCCTAAGCAAAACTTTCAGCTAAACCGTCGCTTGCTCACAAAGCCCTCTCAAACAAGGGCCCCCTTGTTATTAGATCTCTTATCCAGCCCTACTGTGTGACCAGATCGCTCAGATCGGATAAAAAGCAACTTGCTATAGTTCCGATTATAAAAAGAATGAGCAGTGGAGGACGTCGTTTTGGGTACAACGCTGCGAAACTCTGGAATAACCTGCCATTGTCGATTCGTTGTGAGTCAAACTATCTTTTGTTTCGTAAGCTTCTAAAGACTTTCTTGTTCCCTTAAATCCCCTATCTGCTCAAAGGGTTGCTGTAGCGCTGGGATGCTCGAGGGTAGCCATGCGCTTTAGAAATGCCTTTTCAATGTCAATTCAATATGCACCTGTTTCTATAAAGCGGCCTTTTACACACACAAAATGGTTGTCGATTTGGCTTGCCCCCCTATCCCTCTCAAGGGGGGGTTTGGGGGGCAGCCGAGCACCGCGAGGTCAGCCCCCCAGGCAGATTGGGAGGGGTTGGGGCCAGCCGGGCACGGCCATTTTGTGGCTTTTGGGCTACATTGGGACTAGCCCAATAGTAGCCCAAGTTTTAGAAATAGCCCAAAGTATTTAGGGGTGTTTGGCGCTTTCCCAGCCACCATTTTAGGTTTGGTGACCTGGTGGCTGGGAGCGCTGTAGAGTAGGTTTTTGTCCTCACCATCACTCCCTGGGCTTGGGAGTTTTTGCGGGAGGCAGTTATGGGAGGTTTTTTCTTCAGGGGTTCTATTGGAACAGGTTCATAGGGGCTGTTATATTGTAGACTTGTCGCTTGGAACAGGTGCTGGCGGGGTTGTTTGAAAGTTGGCCAAGTTTGGCTGGAGTTTTGTAGTTTCTTGTTAAGTTTGGGGAGTTTGTGAACAGGAGCAGGGAAAGGTTAAACAGGCAGGAAGTTTACATTACAGGTTAGTTAGTTACAGTTGCATAAAGGCAGGTAGGATTTTAGGTCATGGGAGGATAGGATTTACAAATGCTATATTGTAAGATTGTGTAACATTGTTAAGGAAAGTTATTTATTGTATGTTGCAGGGTGGGGGTTTTATGATGTGGGGATCGTAGGGGTGGGGGGGAACAAGGGGTCAGGTATTTTATGTATAGAGAGGTTTTAGTTTTGCAAGGCAAAGTGCCAGTGTTAATAAAATTGTGATATGCACCTGTTTCAATAAAGCGGCCTTTTACACACACAAAATGGTTGTCAGTGTTGCTTGCCCCCCCTTTTCCTCACAACATTAGAGTCAGCAATGGCGGCGGCCGTCCCGGTCATGACTGCAAGTCCAATCATGTAAAAGCGCGGCGTCCGGAGGCATGAGGTGGCTGCGGGCAGCAGGCGCCATTGTTGACTTTACACCTGTGTAGTTAATTTATATTTTTGAAAAACAATGTTTTGGTGTGGCCGGTCATGAGTGCATGCCCATGTTAATGTAAAAGAGGCATGAGGGGGCTGCAGGTGGCAGGCAGCATTGTTGACTTTGCACCTCTGTAGTTAATTTATATTAAAAAAGCTAAGTTTTGGTGCGGCGTGCACAACAAAGGAAAGGCGAGAGTGCGTAGTGTTAAAGATAAAGCGCGTTGCAAAACAAAAAGAAAGAAGTAGTTCCCAAAGAACACACACGACTTATGAGTGTAAGTAAACTGTACTTTATTGGTGCTCCTTGCTTGAAACCGGGAATGATGTATCAGCACAGGAAAAAATAAGGAGCCAGGAAACAAAAGCAACGCTGGAGTACACCAATTGCAACAGCAGGCGGGATTACACTCAGTATGAGTAATTACAGCAGACAGTGCATGCGTACTGATGCTCGACCTAAAAATGTGGTCTTGCATATCTTGTGTCATTCAGATGGCCGTCTTGGTGTGAACGTGAGCACATCCGATTCAAATAATGCATGTATAAATTTGAATGATCAGTCGTGGACTGGATCACCCAGCACTTTTCACAAAGCTCTCTGTAGAAACAAACACTGTCTGCATACAGTTAGTATTAACAATCCTTTTTTTTTTAAAGAATCTAGTCCTATACTAAACATGTTTATTACTTGTGGCTGAATAAGCAGCTTTGTTTTCTTACAAAACTGATTGGGATATTTGTACCTTTTATTAAACGTTTGCAAATCCAGTGATTTTGATTTGTAGTTTAGATGGAATTTTGTTTGTCAGATGGAGCACTGGAAGGGTCATTGAAGGGGTATTTAATTTTCTATATTAAGCCTCGAGTCTCTTCGATCAGACGTGTATTAATGGCTTTTTTTCTGTGCAAAGCAAGTCTTCAACAATGCGTTGGATAAACACATTTCAAGAGCAGTCGGACATAACAAATCAAATGCTTTTGAATGTTCCAAATTTTAAATATTAGATATAACAGAGCAATTACGATATTTCTCATGGGTGAAAATCTGCAATTAGGTAAATAGCTCTGTCATAGAAATAACGGCATATCTGGAGCTATGGAAATTGTTAAGATTTTGTAACATACGAACAAAACAAAAACGTGTGAAAACTATTAAATCTTTTTTCAGTCCAAAAAACAGTGATCATGCAGCAAAAGAAAAAATACAGCCCAGTTCATATTCAACATCTTCCAAAGCAAATTGTTGTAAAAAAACGTTTAGATACACATGCTAGTGCTGAAACTTTCCTGCATTATTTTCAAGACCCAGTGACATGGGGCTGTATATTCGATGGCACTTGCTCGCTCAATGCCACATGCTCCTCGTGTCGGACATGAAGGTAGGCAGCTTATTGAGGAGAGAAGCAAACATGTTTTTGGGACTTGTATGATGAGATCACTGCCACAATAAACAGACTTAGCATAGACACCATACTGGACATACTCACAGACAGAGAGAAAGATACTGAAACCAACATTTCAAAAGTAACCTCCGGATACCTGCTGGTACTAAATTTGCTACCTGTACTTCATTTGAGTGAAAATACTCAACTTACATAAAACGCAAAGTACGTCCTAACATATTAATGGATTGTTTGTTCAGCATAAATATCCCCCATGGCCCTTGAAGCTCTTTTTATTGTAACATCCAGTGATGGACTAGAGAAGACAGCAGCGAGAATCTGATTGCCGTAGCTGTGCCGGAGAAAGAAAGGTGGTCCGTGTCATCACCAGCGAACTGTCCTGCCTGTGTCCTGTGTCCCCATTTCTGAAAATTCTAATGTATATTACTGAACGTATAGTTACGATATATTCCGGTGTATGAATAACGAGACATTCATTTTAACAATTTGCATTTAATCAGAATCCAATTTAGATACAGACAACTAAAAGAAATGTCATTGTGGCTTACTCTGGCAACCCTTAGTCACTAGTAACCACAAACAACAGCTTGAGAAAATATAAGTGTTTAAATGTTGATTTCTAATAGCTTCTCAAAATTTCTCAATTCAGGCAAAATGTGGTTCCTTCACTTCATTCTTTCTCGGCTGGTCTTACAACACAATTTTGGAAGATAAAGGTCCTTGAGGACTAGCAGAGGACAGCAAGGGAAAACGAGAGAAGACCTGAAAGGATCAAACAAGACTATACTGAAAGACATGTAGAGACTTAGAAGATATGAGAATAGCATCTTCCAATTTGATAGCTACCTGAGAAAAGTGAAAGGTGACATTTGTAATGCTTACTAAGAAGTCCCATTGCTAGACTTGTCAGCCTTAGGGTGGTTTCCCCCAAATCTTTTGCCTTATTCCTCCCTTTTGCTGCTCTCGTTTTTGTTGGCCTTAGGACTGAATGCAATTTACCACTGCTAACCACTACTAAAGTGCATGTGTTTTCTCCTGTAATCATAACGAAATTGGCTGCCACCCAATTGGCACATTTAATTTACTTGTAAGCCCATAGTAAAGTGGTGGGCATGCAGCACTCATTGTGCCACACACCTAATTAGCATTTTAAACATGTCCCAGCTCTCCCACTGTAGCCTGTGTGTGCAACTTTAAACTGGCATTTCAACCTGGCAAAATAAATCTTTTGGCACGCCTAAACCATCCTTTTTCATTACATATAAGTGACCCTCAGAGTATGCCCTAAACAGCCCATAGGACAGGGAGCAGTGTTTTTAAACAGTTGGACATGTACGTTTCACTTTTACATGTCCTGGTAGTGATAATGAAAAACTCAATTTGGAGCAGGTAGGAATGTCGACTTTGGTGTATAAAGAACTGTAAATTAAAGCCCTCTTTAATGGTAAAGTTGGATTTTAAGTCATAATTCTGAAAATGTCACTTTTAGAAAGCTGGCATTTTCTTGTCCCAGCCACTTGGTGCCTGTTGCCTGCATCTTGGATCACATGACTAGGTGTAGCTGCAGTTGGACTTTGTGTACTGCTCCCAGATGGTGAGGCAAAGGGGAAATAGGTGTTGGCAGGATGGACCTCTGGGAGTGGAACCCTCCAGATTCTTCTCCTACTTCAAAGTGAACACCAGTTATAAATAATGGACCATCAGATCCAACTCTTCAGTACAAGTCTAGACCTGTAGAAGACTCAGATGGACTGCTGTGATGCTCTACAAGGACTGCTACTCTGCTGCCCTGTTTCCTGAGTGAAAGGACTGGGTCTTTATCTTGATGCCGGGACCACCAGAGAGACTCCACAGGCTAGTTGACTGGCCTCCTGATGAGAGCCTCGGATACAAA
The DNA here is from genome assembly GCF_964204655.1 of Triturus cristatus. NCBI lineage: Eukaryota > Metazoa > Chordata > Amphibia > Caudata > Salamandridae > Triturus > Triturus cristatus. The sequence goes on along the minus strand of NC_140590.1, from coordinate 904,174,968 downwards.
AAAGGCACGATCCATTTCTGAACCCTGCACTTTCACTCTACTTCCTGTGAGGCTTCTATCCCCAGTCCTGGACACTTGGAAGTGGGACTGAAAGTCTTCTGCCAGCCTAGCTGTGGGCCTGTAAGCAGAACTGAAACAGTGCAATGTATCTCCTCAAAGCTGAGTTGTGACTCATTGCCGACGCAGGACCTTACATCGCAACCCACAACTTCCTCTGAGCTGCCGCCGCATGAAGCATTCTCGACCCAGGCTTTCGCATCACAAAGCCCTTATCAACGGCATCCTCAACGACGATGCAGGACTTCACATCGCAGCTCCAACTTTCTCAGAAATACCACTGCGTGATGCATTCTCAATACTGTACTTTGCACCACAAACGCCTCAACGATGGCCTCCTTGATGAAGAAGCAGGACTCCGCATCCTCCCTCCTGCAGCTCCTGGGATTCGAAGCAGCCCCGACCTATCCTTGACACAGGACCTTCCAATGCACCGCAAACCAGGTATTAAGGTACTTTGGTCAACGTGCCTAACTTAGTCTCTGTATTTGGCCCACACTCCATCGAACTTGTGGCTTTGCCCCAGTCCGACGCAACCAGATACCTACAGTTAGTGCGTTGTGCATGTAGGTACTTTTTTCACTTACATTTTTAAAACTGCATATCTCCGGTTCCACTAATTATATTTTTTCCATTCTGATCACAAAATAATTTATTACATTTCGCTCTATTTTCGAAAATTGGTTTGGCATTTGTCTTGTGTTGTGTTTTCACTTTATTACTGTTTGAAGTTCTGAATAACTACTTTATACAAGATAAACCAGACTGGTTTTGTGCCAGAAACATCCAGAGGGTTAAGCACGGGTTAATTTGGGGTTTGCTAGCAATGTTACCCTGACAGAAATTGTGGCTGCTGTTTGGAGAGGGTTCCCCCCTTAACTAGTGACCCAATTTCCAACACCCATGAATATAGCATGAATAGTGACCCAAAAGAGGAACTCAGCCAATACAAGTAGAGGATTTCCTTTGAAACACTGTTCTTGATAATCATTAAATATCTGATCCGAATCAGTACATCACATATCTGCGAGCGACAGGTAATTGTCTTACCTATATCGCCATCACAGGTTTCTCTGAATAGTTTAGGAAAACACATTTTTCAGGGGTGACATTGGTTGAATTGGTAAATCTCACCACTTTCCACAGTTCTGTGGCCAATGACTAGGCAAGAGGAGAAATTTGACTGGAGTTCCACCCACATAAGAAGTGTGATTGAAAGTCGAAATACATGAAGTATGCAAAGGAAAGCATATGCATGCATATGCGTGCTTCATAATCCATTAACTAAATTTCATGATAATAGTTAAAAAAAACACTAAGGTTAGCATATGTGTACATTTTTTTTGTGCTGGGCCTGTAGTATTTGAACTACCATGTGCATTTTTTCAAGCATTCTCCTCACATCAATGTTTGGAAACCTAATGTAAGTCTTTTGAGCTGCTCACTCTCTGGACATCTAGTAACAGCTTGTAGTACTGCATGCTTGTCTCACTCATTCTTGGGGAGTCTAGTCTGCAGTGTTGTGCTCTTCACTCTCTGGACTCCTAGCATAGCCACGGCCAATAGGTGTAACATAATGCACTAAAGCATAAGGACATTTGCCATGCCTGTTTTTACAAGTCTTAGGACATTAATGTCAGACCAACTGGTTTTACTAATCCATGTTTATGAATAGGAATAATCACCGATAATTTCCAAATATCTGTTCTAATTGCAGAGTCAATCTTTGCAATAATACAGTGGTAGGAAACATTACCCATATTATACAATCTGATTACAAAAGATCAGCCAGTACACACCCTAGACCTGGTGCTTTGTGTTTTTTGTAAATTTTAAGAGCTATGTAAACATCAAATATTGTCACTTTGTTTAGGTCTGTATTAACACTAAGGACGTGATTCCAATGTCGGATGGACCGGGGTCCGTCCGACATCGTCAGGAACTGCAACCGAATTACCTCCTGTCATCAGTTACAGACCTGCAAGTAGGATGCGACCGAACCCTGTTCGGTCGCATGCCTATACCTTTCAATGAGAGCATGCATTCCGAACGGAATGCATGCTCTCATTGAAAGAGCAGGGGTACAGTTCATCCCTGTACCCAGTGGCAGGCACCTCAAGGTGCATGCCACCGGGTTCAGGGATCAACAGTGGGGCACCGGAGGTGCTCCCTAGGCCCCATTCAGCAGCCACACACCCTTAGGGGCCCTACTGGGGGCCCCCAAAGACAGTTTCCCACTTCCTTTTCCCAAACTTTTCAAGTCGCTTTTCATCCCTGGCACACCATCTCAACAGATTTTATTGTGGATTTGATTCTTTCTAGAAGGTGTCAAGTAACAATGGCAACAGTTGAGATATTTTCCAAAATGGTCAATCTTTCAAACTATTCCATCTGCTCCAGAAATGGCTAAAAGATTTATTTCTGACATATTTTGATTGCATGAATTGCCAAGAGTGATTGTTTCTGTAAGAGGGTCACAGTCTGTCTCTTGTTTTATGAAAGGCCATTAGCTCATTCTTGAACATCAGCAAATGTCTCTCTTCTGGATTCCACCTCTGGATTAATGGGTGAATCGAAAGGGTCTACCAGAGTCCAGAATAATACTTAGGATGTTTTTGTAATTCCACTCAAAATAATTAGTCAGAATACTCTTGCCCGTTGCAGAATTGGCCTACAATAATGCTACCCACTCTGCAACCAAGGTGTCTCTGTTATTTTGCTTCCAAAGATTTTATCCCCAAACTCTCCAAGAAACACATGTTAACAGAAATGGTTTTAGCTGCTTCAAACTTTATTGAACTAGACCAAGAAAAATGAATGTTAGTGAAGGGAAATGTTCATAAAACTATGAAAAAGAAGGCTGATTTACACAGAAAAACAACAACCCCTAATTTCCAGATAGGGTATAAGGTATGAATATTTTTAAATGCATGCCCACTAGACAATTACCAATATGTCTAAGAAACTTTTTTTCTGATCTTTTTCTATTACTGACAAATTAATCGAATAGCATTCGTTCTACTATTAACTTCTTCATAGCATTCAACCATTCATGTATCACAGCTAAATCAATTTTAAATCTACCTTCTCCAGTCAAAGTCGATTGAATCAATGAGTATGAATTTGGTGAAATTTGTGATGCATGATATTTATGGAAACAGTCCAAATGTTTTGTTCACTGTAGGTTTACCCTTCCAGTGAAAGATCCTGTGTTCCACTATCTTTTTGTCTCTGTAGATTTTACAGACAAACCAGGTGTTCCAAAGAATTGTGTTGTGGACAGAGCAGCTGCAATGGAAGTTTGCAGCCCTGCTCCGTTTCATGGGGCAGAGACATGTGCAACACCTCAATCTGGAGCAGGTGTCTGCTGTTGGCCGCATGGTGTTAACTTTCTTGTCACCTACCAACCACTGTCTGTCATGGTGTTTTGCTCATACATGGCAGGCGTACCACCTACTTCTTTCAAGTGGGAGCATGAGGTTGCAGGAAATTTCAAGGTGGCATTTCCAGAAAGCCTATGAGTTCACTTTCTTTCCCAATGCAAGATGGACATTCACTAAATGTCTTACCAAAAGAGACCAGTGCAAGATTGTATTGTTTTCTACTCCTGTTGAAACATATGAAAGGAGGCCTTTTTTTTTTTTACTTCATTTTCATTTTTTGGCAGTTCTTATTTAACATTCTTCGAGTGCGTTGTTCATGTAGTTCTTTTTCTAAAGCTATGTTCCTTTACACCCACTATTTCCTGATCCCTGCTCCAGCTGGTGGTCTTTGTCCTTCCTTCCCCAACGAGGTTTCTTTTATGCAGTCATGCTTTTTCCGCCAACTATTGTGATTTATGTCTACAGACACTTCTCACACATCATCCTTCCATGTGGGGGTACATTGGGCACGAGAAGGTGTTGCTCATACCTCGGGAAAGCCAAAGATAAACCTCAGAAGAGCCTTTTGTGTCCAACCCTTGACAACTGCATGCCCTTAGGTCATGTCTGCTCCCCCTTATGCCAACAGCTCACATCTACAATATGAAAGCTGTCCCTTATGGTCCCCTTTGAATATTGGAATCCAATGAATTGTCTGTGATTGTAAATATAGAAATGAGCTTTTGAATAATTTTGTAGCAAATGTCAAGGCAGTGGAGACATCCTTTTTATGTCCACTTTTCTTTGCAATTTGCAAAGAGTTACACAGAGTACGTTGCAACTTTCAAAAGACTTTTGTGAATTACAATGTGACGTTTGTAGATATCAGCATAGAGGTTTGCAGCATTGGCATAGCCCTGCCTCTAGGTGGGCACACTGAGCTCTGACCAGGGGAAGAAAAGTTCTGCAATGTTGTCTTTGGGGAAAGAAGGGTGCTGTCAGGTAGCTTGTAGAAAAACACACAGAATGTGCTGAAAACGTGGATAGGGTTACCCCAGGGAACGTTTACTTTTTTGGGGGGTGGCCAGGAGCTTCCACACCCACATGCTGCCACAGGGCATACATGTGGCTACTCCAGTACCCTCCCCAGAACACTCCTGGATTTGTGGGGAGTCAAAAGAAAGACTGCCCTGCTGTCTGGGATCCTTAAGTAAGACTGGACATGCTTATCTTGAACCCAGTACTCCATACGTAACTCCAAGGGCAAGTTGACTGACATCCTGTTTGAGCTACAGGGACACCACTAGTTTCAAGACAATTCTCTCCCTGCTATTGCTCAGCTGACCAGTATCAGCTGGACCTGCCGTAAGCCTTGCTGCTGACATCTTTTGGAGTACGTAGTAACCCCTAAGTGGTGTCCCCAAGTCCTGGACCCTTGGCACAATTTAAAAGCTGGGACTTAAAAACCTTTTTGCCTGGAGAGCCTAAGGAGACCAGGGTCACTGTCAAAGCCTTAGCCGTTTATGTTGAATCATCAGAATACATTAGCACGCTTGTTTGCCACACTGAAGGAGGTCTGACTTCCAGGAAACTTTTTAAGTCCAAACTCGGATGTCTTCATCGGCACCGATAACAAGGGCCTATTCAGCACAGACTACGGACTTTGCCCGCTTGGAGCTTTCCCATCTTTGTCAATAACTGCCCTGGGACCATATCTTCAGCAACCCATCTTCATCAAACCCAGCTTCGGATCCAAGTGGCCACGCCAATGACCACTTTTTCTCCATAAAGTTTCTAAGTCAGAGAATAAACGTCCAACTAGGAAATACCTGGTCCTTGTATCTAACACTCACTTCATCTTAGTCAGCCTTAACTCTTGCCTTTGACCCAGTGTATTGTGACAAGATTACTGCGGTTGGCACTTTGTTTTTTTGGCACTATTTTTAACTCAAAATTTTAAAATTCATGTCTCCCTTTCTACTTATTGGATTTCTGTCATTTTGTGTCATTTTCTTTGTTTAGGTATTCTCTTTGACTTTGAATATTGCATAAATACTTAAGTCTGGCTGAGATTTAAGCATTCTTTCCTCTGCCTCTTTGAATTATGAATGTTTTTTTTTCCTTCTTCGTTTTATACATTGTGTGCTTCATTCTCTGATGGACATCTAGACTAGTTTGGATTGCTTAAGGTAATATATAGAATGCCCAAGGCATTCTAGTCTCATATGTTTAGACCCCCAAAAAGGTGAATGGATTCTATGAGGAATCACTTGCTCAAACTTTATAAACTGGTTCAGAAAGCCAGGTTATCTTCTGATAAATTAATGTGGTGTTCATACAGCAACAAACTGAAACAACAATACATAAATGAAATAAATGAATAACTTAATTTTCATCTCAAATTAGATAAAAAGAGAAAACTAGTATGAGTAACAAAATGTTGAAAATGTGGTTAAGTAATCAATGGTTATAGTAAAAAGAAAGACATTTGCATTGAAAATGTGAAAGTAAATTTCAAGTATCTGTGGTAAAAAGGTTCACTAGGTCTTAGTGGCTAACTCAAGATCGACCATTGCTGGGTAATATTTATTGATTCTCCACAGTCACATGTTTTTGCTCTGGACTGACAAGCCTTTATACAGTTCTGAATTCTTCAGTGAGGCAAGGCTACAGAAATGTTTGCATGTCTCTCTGTGAAAAGTAATCATTATTCAATGCAGGAACCAGGGGAGTTTCCCTTTTTCTGTTTCACTTATCTCTGCTGGCAGTGGTTCCATAATGGTAGCCTGGATTATCAATTAATGGTAATCCCTAAGCTGTTTCAGCTACAATTGTCACCTTTCCCCTCCACAGTGGTGAAGCATAGTGATGGGCTCGGTGTTTTAAGGATATGCTTTCTAGTAAAAGTTATACTAAGTTTCCTTTGACAGCCTGAAAATATCATGCAGGATTTCATAAGAGCAGAGTTATTAACATGAAGGACAGAAGTAAATCTCTACAAAACTCTCATTTGCACTATCCACCAATTGTTTCTAGAGCTAGGAAGAAGAGTACTCTGCAAACGCTATTTACAAGCAGCCCTCCACCTGAAGCTTTGTGGATACTGTGGGGCAGATTTAGAAGAAACTGACGCATCTGCATAGATGTGTCAGTTTCCTTGCGTCAGCACCAAATGTCCTTGCGTCACTATGGATGCGCTGTATTTACAATACAGTGCTCCATGGCGCAAGGATTAATAGATGTGTCAGAAATTCTGACGCATCTGTTGGCCCAAAAGTGATGCATTGCTGGAGTTGCTCATGAAAGTGACGCAACTCCAGCAATGTGCCATAACAGATAGCTTAGTCCCATTCAAAAAGCCTTGCGTCATTCCTTATGCCTGGTCTGAGCAGTCGTAGGGATTTTGACGCAGTGAAGGGGTAGAGTGACGCAGTGAAATCTATTTCACTGCGTCAGTTCTACATGGCTTTTTGCGTGGGAACGCCCACTCTGCATACATTAAACCTGATGCAGGTATAATGTGACGCAGGGCTTTACAATGTAACGTATCTACCTAGATGTGTCACGTTGTAAATGGGACGCAACATTTACGCTGCACCTGCATCACAAAAGTGACGCAGTGGAGGCGCAAAATTCACGCAAGGGGCTTGTAAATCTGCCCCTCAGTGCTCTCATCTTTAGCATTGTTTGTGAGCACCCTTTTAATTATATATTGCTGTCTCTCTCAGCCATTGCTGGATTATATGTGGACTAAAGGTAGGTAGCTATTAATGTACACGTCCCTTTGTAAATCACTGTAGTTGTATTATGTAGAAGGCTATATTTAATGATATAAACATTTTAAAAATACAAAACAGGTACTCAGATTGTGATCTTCGATTCATCTCATTTGGGATTGCTTATATGCTGCACATGTGGCGTTATTAGGTATTCTTCCAAAAGTAACTAAAAACTATATAATTGGTCTGGTTAAAAGCTGCACTGAATAAAGTGTGTGCCAGGTGCAATTGAGGAAAGCTTTCCTTCCCCTTTGTATCTCATATCTAGGCATTGTGCAACTGTTCAAAATGGTTATCGTTGTCTTTGTAATGCAGCATTTACGACTAGGGCATGAACATCAGGCCCTACTAAATCCCAAGATCTGAAATACCAGCTGTCCAGAGCAAAAATATTTGGGAAACATGCCCAAAAATGTTGTCCTACTGAAACAATTTCACATACGTCACTGCAACCCTTTTCTACTTTTCTTGTGAATAGTCTACTCTGTCTGAAGATTACGCAAACGCGTTTATTAAATCGATGGGTTAAAGGCCCGCACAGCCTATGTTGAGCAAAGTAAGTGATATGATATAATATGATAGAAAGAGTATTCGAGCATCCCAAATGCCTAGCACCTGATGCCTCAAGGGCTGTCGATGTACATACTTCACACACTCCACTAACTGCGCAGCTAGTACAATAATTATGCCCCAAAACTCCAGTGTGGATGCCACGCAAATGTTTGGAAGTTTTTACCCTTCTATCTCACATGCTATTGTTAGGCATATTTTAGGATTTCCCTTGACCTTTCATAGTACAAAATTTATTAGAGCATTCTCAGTCGAGAAATATGGCACTGTCGCCTGATCTTTCCCGTCAAAGTCTACGAATAATACAAATATATATCTGATGCATCAAACAGTGATGCTCTCTTCTTCTCTTAAGCACACCCTAAGGTCACTAGGCAACAGGAAGCTTCAAAGTCAGTGCTGGTGATTGCTATAGCAAACGGTAAAACTAGGCTTTACTTGATGCCATGATTTTTAAGGGATTAACAGATATACTATTGACTAAGGGGCATATCAACAAGCAGGCATAAAAAATGATCGCCACTTTTGCGGCCGTTTTCGGCCGAAAAGCGGCGATAATTTTATCGCCTAATCAGCAAGGTCACGCTAACGCGTGAAACCTTGCTTTAGTGTCAGGATTCCTAACGCCCAGCTTTGCATCTCTAATGAGATGCAAAGTGGGCGTTCCTGACCTGGCATGACAGGAGAAATGTCGCTAAGTGACATTTCTCCTATCAGCAAGCCTAACGCTATGAAGCATAGCCTCAGGAAAAGTAGCGATAACCCCTGTTATCGTTACTTTCCTTACGCCTGCTTCAGGACTGACTTAGCCATGATATCCTATGGAAGGTGGATATCATGGCTAAGTTTGTGAATCCCTATCAACTAGCTAACGTGAGATTATCGCTGGGTTTCCAGCGATAATCTCATGTTAGCCAGTTAGCGCTAGGATTTTATCGCTGATGAGATAAGCGTTGCTAATAGCACGCTATCTCAGAGATAAAAATCGGCGCTAGCCGGCGATAATTATCCAAGCGCTAAGTGCACTCAGCGATAATTATCGCCGGTTGTTGTTGATATGCCCCTATATCTTTTATGCCTTGAAGTGGCGCAAAGGCTGCTATAGAAAAGGCCATGTTAACCACACTGGGTTCTGGCATGTTTCTTACCCTATGCATTATCATTTATATACGTCCGTAGGCACCATTGAATTAGATCTAAGAGACCTATGTATCAACCCTTTCAAATTATGTTGCTCCTTTCTCCCTTCTAGTAAATCTGCCTCATTTCATTATTCCTTCCTATTCTTGTTTTATGCACATGTGACTTTTTATGTGTAGAGACAGAGGGGCTTAGTACAAGCCCCTTGCGCCACCCGTACGCCATTTTTCCCATGTTAAAAATGACGCAAAAGTGGCGCAAGGAGCTTGTAAATAAGCCTCAGAGTGCCTTCTTCTCCATGATAGTGCATTATTTCTTAATGCAGACAAATGAGCCACACATGGTTTTAGCATCTACAGAATTGTTTCAAGATGTCAGTGTAATCTCTGGTCTCTTTTCTCAGGAGCTACCGACTGCTATCCCATTATCATGTGTGTATTCAATGTATCCAGATCCATCAGTGCTTATCCAATGCTGTTCCACTCTCCAGCTGTTCTGCATCCATTTAGCACCAGGGCATGAGGAAAGCAACCCCAAAACCTCCTCTAACACCAGGAGTGCCCCTAGCTTTTCCTACAGGCATAGTTGCTATCCAGACACCATTTGAAGAAGGGGAGAACCAAGACACATTTAAATCCTAGAAATACACAAATACAGAATCTTCAAAAACCCCGTTCGGAAAAAAGGTCAGGGCTGGTCATCTTAATGCAAATGACAGATTCAAAACCTGTACTAAGAAGGTGGACCTTCCTACAACGACAGTTATGTTGCACAGTGCTCGCCAATAAATATTACACCTCAAGAACTTAACACTAGCTTATTTCTGAGAGTATTTCCACATATTTCAGGCAGGTTTAATTCTACTTTTTTGAAACCCGAAATAGGCATTCAGACACTAAATTAAGAAATTTCCCACAAAACCTTCAAACTTAGAAAGGAAGCATATTTCAATAGTTTTGGGAAAGAATAAAATATTATTCTCTCTTCTTTTAACAGCTCACAAAAAGGGATTTCACTGGGGTGTCTATAAGCCACAAGTTTCGACCTGGGTGATCATTTCTATTACATTCATTCTTTTCATTAGTCCATGGATTTGGTGGTTTCATTTTGGAACTAAGGGGCATAGTCTAAACAATGAAATCTTCAAAAATGTAAACAATAGCCTGATTTATAGGGGGCACAACTTCCAAGAATCCCACCTTTCAGCAGCACCATCTCTACTTTAGAAGGATTGAATGATCAGTGTGGCCAAATGAGGGGAAGTGTTTTAGGGAAGGAGATCTGGAACAAAATGTGGTGATCTATTGAGGTAGTGTTACTTTTACACCTTTCACACCAACATAAATAACAGCAACTGTAGAATTGACTGTTAAAGCTAGACTTCTTTTCTGCAAATAAGTAAATCACTAGTCCTGACTTTTACTGTGACTGAAAGAGTACCTGAATTACCACAATACCTTCTCTGTGATGATTCTCAGACTCTTGCAACAACCCTCACTGAAGTCTAACTTTTCCCTTCAAAGAAGGATCAGAAAGATTTACCTTCTTGCAAGCTAAGGGACGGAAAAACAGCCATTAACTTCACAACATCAGGGTTGCACTTTTTTTATACAGTTTCACATCACACACATAAAGAGCTATAAGATTTAAGGACTTCAGAATGCAGGGGCTGAGTCCAACTTCATCATCAGAAACTGTTGGCCCAACTCCTAGCTAGCTCACAGTGTCTCACTCGGACCCCGAACTCCTTTGGAGTAACAGGTGATTTTGGCCTCCTCAAAAAAAGACAATCTGATCCCCAAGGGAATCGAGGAAACAGATCTTACCACTTTCGTTGCTTCCTCATGAATGTCCTTGGTAAAACACAGGAAGAATAGATTTTTCAATGCATTTATTTAAAAACAAACATAGTCTTGCATAGGAAGAATGTCCTGCGACTATGAGGCAGATATAACAAAGCAAAGTAACCAGATTTGTGAACATGGTGAAAAGAATAAACATTCCAACCATGGCAGTCTGATTTCTACATATCTATATTCCTACATAATGCAACCCCTACTCTGAGAGCATAGTGGTTGGGCCCTCTGCCTGATCATTTAGGATAGCCTGCAACCCCATACCCGGATGACTTGGTCTGGAGTTGCATTGGCAATCCCTCTCTGCAGGATCAGCATTGGCAGAGCTGCGCATGTCAAACACGACATCTGTCCCAGGACCATTGTGGCAATAGTGCCCCCTGACTCACAAAAGGACAGTGCACTGTTTATATAATAAAACCACTATGTAAGTGATGCAGCTCTGATGCAATGATGTGTGTAGATGTTAGAAGCTGTCTCCCAGCTTAGAACGCATGTGCTAGGATATCTCATTCTATGTTCCTGGCCTTGCATGCAGAGTACAGATTGTGTAGCAGGAAAGGCTTTCTGAAACCAAGCAGCATGTGCAGCTCTACTTATAATGATATCATAGAAATAAAATATGTAAAAGGTAACTGGGTTGAGATGAAGTCTGCTAAAATGTGTAAAATGTAAAGTGGTGGAGAGAGGCGTTAGCCTTCTTGGCTTAATGCCTCTCTCCACCACTTCGGAAGGGAGTCTGCACCCTATTCTCAAGGGTATGGTGCAGCCTCGCGTTTCCTCCTGTGATGGCGCTAAGTTTCACAACTTAGCGCCAACGCAGGCACCCTTGCACCAGAGTGCAAGGGTGTCTGCAAGGAAGGAGGTTTGTTTATGTACAGGAAGGTGTCCCTTCCTGCACATAAACAAACCTTATATGCCAGTGTGTAACTTATATGTGGGCTGCTTCATGCAGCACACATGTAAGTTACAAAACGGCATTTGAAAAAGTGGTTTGTTTATGTACAGGAAGGGACACCTTCCTGTACTTAAACAACCATGGCAATTTGCTTTTTCCTTGTGTGCTGCCCAAGTCAGCACACATGAAAAAAGCAAAAACAAGCAGAAATAAAGAATTTCTCCTTATAACGCCACCTTGAGACCAGATTTTTCCTGGTCTTAAGTTTGGCGCTACCTCCTATTTACGCTGCCCTTGTGAATAGGAGGTAGCGTCAAACTCAATTTGTGTTGCGATGGAATGCCCACCGCAACACCCACTGCATGCCCCTTTAACCTTAAAAACAGCGTGAAGGGGGCCCTATTCACAAGGCAGCGTTAAGCCACGTTAAGCCACTTAACGTGGCTTAACGCTGCCTTGTGAATAGCGCTGAGCCCCTATCGCCACAATCACGTCACTGAAAGTGATGTTGTGGTGGCGATGGGGGCTTGAGAATATGCCCCTAAGTCTTTTGAAGTTTTATTTTTTAAGAGTAGGCAGTGGTCAGTGGGACCCTGCCTGCCCTTAAAAATGTTTTGCCAACCATTCTCAATGGCTAAGGTGGGCCAGTAGTACTTCTCTGTACCAGGAATGAGGTGATATTTCACAGGATAAAACTGAATTCACTAGTAGAACCTATACACTTTCAGTTTTCAAATGGCTGTAAATTGAGAATGTTTTGTGACTGCATTTTCTACATACCATTTCATTTCGGTATTAGGAAGGGACATCCTCAATACGCCCCTTCCAAATCCCAAATTGCAAAACCCAGTTTAGACTACATACATCCCAAAAAAGTATTTTTGAGATCCGTAACTTTGTAAATCTGCCCTAACTTCTCTGTGCTCCACTGACATAGAGCACAAGTCCTGCAAGAAGCAAGAAGTATACCTTTCGAGTGGTGGCTTCTCCACTAAGGTGGAAGGGCGTGGTTCCACTGTTTTTCAGCAGTGCAAAAAAGGAAAAATAAAATGATAACAACACAATGTTATTATCATTTTATTTTTCTCTGCTGAGGCAGTTTTGTGAATGAGAGCTGGGCTGCTCACAGAGCAGGGGAAGGATTGATTTAGGAACTTTCTAAGTGCGCATGACTGTTTGGCCGGCTGTCTTGGGCTGGCAAAACAGTCACATCCACTTTGCATGTTCTCCACCATGCTGTATTACAGCCTGGGTGGAGAAAATGCAGAGGCTCACAGTCCCCGTCTGAGCGATGAACCATGGCACTCTGACCAATGACGACACTACTGTCATGGTGACAGCAGCATTGTCATTGGCTTAGGGGAGCCTGTGTGCTTCATGCTTCTATTTCAGGGCTTTTCCGCAAGAGAAGTGGAGAAGAGATGCGGCAGTGATGAGGTACGTTTTTTTTTCTTCTCTCCCCGCCACCCTGATCTGTGCCAGCCACCACTGTGCCTTTTGATATAATCTCATGCAACCGCATTTAGCTTTATTAGCTCAGCTATTACTCACGAGATGACACAGCAAGGTCCTTATAACAGGTGGCTTATATCACAAACCTTTGTTAAGGATTTACAAAAGAGGCAGACTAGAAGAATGCAGTATCATTATTCCAATGGTGCCCAGATGAGCTGCTCTATAAGAAGAGAACCCATGTGTACACCATCAATTCTTGACCCTAAGCAGCCAAATGTTGCTGGTCATTACCAGAAACCTGACATCTCATATTTCAGAACAAATAAACACCCAATGTGCTCAATATTCTTTGCCCATTCATATGTTCTTAAATGTCAAGAGCGGAAAGAAGGGTCTAATATTTGGTATTTCACTCCTGATTTATACTTTTAAGATAAGTCCATATAGGAATCTACTTATGTCCCCTGTCTCTGTGTTCATCCCCCTTCAATAATCTGCCTTCAGCCTAAAATGACCACACCAGATTGAGTTGTTACCACCACAACCTGTCATGCAGTTTGCATCTAGTTGCACAGGTTCATAAAACATGAGTTCACGTTGAGGTGTTACTGTCATTTTAGAGTGGTACTTGTTGCACATGTTTGGCCTGAGATGTTCAGTGGCAGTTAATGGGGAAGGATATGGAAACGTTATAGAATTTTGGACGGATAGGCATAAATAACATAAGGGGGCCGACTCACAGAACTAATCTGAGATAAAATCCTAAACTTACTTTTTTGTATTCACAGAAGGCATTTAGTAGTAGTAAAGTTAGGACTCCTAACTGTTCTACTACTAAATGCCTTTTGTGATTACAGAAAGTCATAAAGTTAGGATTGTGTCTCAGTTTACTAGTAGTAAAGTTAGGAGCCCTAACTTTACTACTACTAAATTCCTTCTGTGAATACCAAAAGTAGCAAGTTTAGGATTTTATCTCAGATTAGTTCTGTGAATCGGCCCCATGGTTTTTACCAAAAGGTTCTGAGTAGGGGTGTGCACAATTTTTGTGAAAGTGCTTCCATGTAATTGCACAACATTTGTGGATAGTTATCAGATAAACACATCTGCAATTTTGTGATATAATTTAGCTTGAAATGTGCCACGTGATAAATTGTGGTGTGAGGACACATTTAAACAAAAGCATCACAAGCAACAGCGGCTTGCGATCTGTTGTTCCTATGCATTTATGATACGTTTTTCCACAAATTATTTTTTTGCAGTACATTTTTACTGTAAATGAGGCATAATTACTCAAAGTTACATAGCAATTTCAGGAATTTTGTGCAACAAGCCCCAGGGCCAGATGTACGACTGTTTTTTGTGATCGCAAACGGGAAATTGGCCTGTCTGAGACTGCAAAAAAGGGTTGTGGTATTTACAAACACTATTTTGTGAGTTGGTGAATCGCAAAATAGTGTTTGAAAGTCGCTATCAGGAAGGGGCGTCCCTTCCTAATAGCGAGTCAGAATAGTATGTACCATTGTTTTGCGACCGCATTTGCAGTCGCACAACACTTGCAGTTTACCACCTAATTCAAGTAGGTGGTAAGCCACTCGCAAACGCCTTCCCCTTTGTGTATGGATACAAAAATATTATTTAAGAGCAGGCATTGGTAGCACAGAAACTTTTCAATTTTCTTTTTTAAATTAATCCCATTTTCCTTTTAGGAAAATGGGCTGCATTTAAAAAAAACTGCTTTATCGAAAAAGCAGTCACAGATAGGAGTGACGCTTCTTAGGGCCCCATCTCCTCTCCTGACAGAACACCCAATCATGTATGCATTGATGATGATGCTCCTGCTGTATAACGATATGATAGACCCAGCCACTGCAGCCCCTAGGTGGAATACCTGAGTAGGTCATTTGGAGAACTCTTTAGAGTCACCCACAAGACTGACGGGACCGTCAAGAGTTCTTTGTTGCTCCACTCTGCCAAGGAAGAAATCTACAAAGTTTGAACACCTCCCAGAAACGGGCACTGCAAATTACTTTGATGCTGTTATCACAGCACACAGCACAAATGTTGAGACCCAGATTTACCCTGACTTCGCAAGGCTTAAGCTTAGACAAATTGAACAGAGAAAAAGAGGGTCAATCGACAACTTCTCCACCTCTCTTCATGAGTTAGCAAGCACCTGCACCAATAACAACCAGAATATGGAAATCAGAACCCAAATCATACAATGGTGTCGGTCAACAACCATGTGGCATCTAATACTGAGACAGTCAGGAATCAAGCTTGAAGACTCCTTCATTCTGGCTAGATCATATGTTATGTTATGTTATGTTAGGGGAATTTCTAAAGTGCACAAATCACCCTGGGGCATCTCGGTGCTGAACCTAGTGATGGTCCAGGGAGGAAAAAAAACACGGGAAGGGGAGGGAAATTGCCGATGATCAGAACAGAAAGGATTTCAATTATTTCCTAAAAATGCTGAAAGAAGTACATTCATGAAGGGAAATAGGTAGTTTAATCCAATAGCGAGGGGCAAGATACGAGAAAGCCTTTCCCCCGGAACGGGAGAGACGAATTCGGGGGACCGTCAGAAGTCCAAGGGAATTAGATCTGAGGTTGAGGGCCAAAGTCTGTTTGGCGAGCCTCCTTAGCAAATATTTGGGGCCTTTGCCATTTAAGGCGTTGTAAGTGAGGCAGCAGATCTTGAAGTTTGATCGCTTGCAGACCGGAAGCCAGTGGAGGTCACCCAACAGAGGGGCTGAAGGAGAGGCCCCTGGTTGATTTAGAATCATTCGCGCAGCGGTATTTTGAATGACCTGCAGCTTTTTGAGCAGCGTCGTGCCTATTTCTGCCAGCAAAGCATTTCCGTAGTCGAGGCGACTGATCACCATGGCCTGGACTAGAGTTCTGCGATGCTTGATGGGAAGGTAGAGCAGAATCCTAAGTAAGAGACGAAGGCTAAAGTAGCAAGAGCTGGAGATAGCTGCTATGTGTTCTTTCATGGATAGAGCCCGATCAAGTTTGATCCCCAGATTTTTCACTGATTGTTTTGGGGCAGGGGCGACTCCAAGCTGGGAAGGCCACCAGTCGGTAGTCCAGAAAAGAGGGGCTTTCCCTATGAGCATGATTTCGGTCTTGCTTGGATTCAATTGGAGACAGTTTTCCATCATCCAATTAGTAATGGCAAGCATGCCTGCCAAGTAACGTAGATTTTCTGATTCAACGTCAGGGTTGATTTTGAACATAAGCTGGGTGTCGTCAGCGTATAAGATTATCTCAAACCCAAGTGGCTCTACTAATTTAGCTAATGGGGACATATATCACTTGTTTAGCACCTATATTCATAAAATGGGAATCGCACTATAGATGGGGCCTGGGTCACAGCCTATGGGGAAGGTGGCACTTATCAAGACAGAATCATTGGTGCCACTTGCAGCCAACTAACCCTGAAAGCTGTGTCAGTTAATAACCATGGGGTGACCGGACACTGCAGATACTGTGGCCTGGACAGCCACCCTTTCAACAAGTGCCCTGTGATAGAACTGCAGGAAAGGGAGCCATTTTAACCATGTGTGCCAGAGCAGGGAAGAGGCACCACCCACTAAGCTCTCTATAAGCTCACCATCAATAAGGAAGACCTACAGAAATGAGGAGAGACTGGAAGAGGAAAACATGGGCAAGCAAGGTGCACTCCTCATCTCATATGCATCCCTCCAAACAATTCAACCTCTGACCCCAACCAATCTGTGCGAAAAAAAGTGACTGAAATGATGTCCAGGACCATACACTAATAGATATCCAGGGTGTCATCATGAGCCTTAGCCAATACATATGGCTCAGACTCAGATCCACACTACACTGCAATGACAAGGTTAAAGATTTATGTGGATAGCAGACATTTGAGATGGCCGGCTTGATCGATGGAATGGTGCATCATGGAGAGCAAGACGCGCCCACCAAATTCCATTTAACGACACAAGGTGAAGGGACTCAGCTTTGGGGCCGCATTGCCGAAGAACCAGGTCTAGTGTTCTTCATGCGCACCATGTACCATCAGAAAGTGGACGGTATCCTTAAAGAGCTTCCCACCTGTTCCCAGATCTTGGATGTTTAAAATCTCATCAAGCAGCAAATTGACAAAACATTCAATCTGACGCTACTCCAACAGCAAAGGTTCCCCTTTCAGGTGCATCCTTTTTTTGAGCAGGAGCTGGAAAAGCTTGAAAACATGGACGTGATTGAAAAAGTGTCCGTCCCCCCTCAGTGGGTGTCACCCATGGTCTTCACGAAAAATCCCAAACAGCCAGGGGGCATCAGGCTCAGCATCAACATGCTTTCCCTAAAAAGCCAATCAAAAGTGAAAGGCATATAACCCTGACTGTAAAGGACCTCATAGCCAACCTCAGTGGTGCCCAGTGGGTCGCCAAACTGGATCTCAATGTAAGGTACCAACAACTGTTGTTAGATCCAGTAAGTCATTACATAATGCCATTTTTGACATACACCTACACTGTGACTGTACAAGAGGCTTAACCTTGGATAATATACGCAGCTGGGGTGTTCCAAAAGACCATGCTTGAAACTCTCACATGGCTACAAGGAGTCTTAAACATCAGTGACGATATCCTAATCTATGTATCTACCCTGAAGAAGCACTACCATTGTCTGAGGGCTACCCTAGGTTAAATATACACAGAGAGGACCAGACAGCCCTCAGAATCTGAGTCTATTATATACATAATTCCTGAAGGATTCTGGCAGGAAAGTAACAAAAAGGGTTTTAGTAAGGGATCCAAAAATCGCCCTAAGCAGATTGTGTAGTGACTTACAACAACACACCACTTATCAAAAAAACACACTCTGTTTAAGAATTGTAAGACAATAGCATTATACATGGGTTTTCCGCATGGTAAGGTTGGGGCAGTGCCCAGGCTACTGCGGGCTAACCTAGAGCAGATCAGTGAGCATGGACCCTACATGGAGAGAAATGCTCATTCGTTGAGTTTCAAATTGGGTTTTTTGGTATGTGTTCTTAAAAGAGAGACTGAAAGTGTATCCCTGGATGTCAGGAGCCATCAAACAGGTGCCCCCGAGTTGCAGGGTTTCTTGGGCATGGCGATGTACTGCGACCAATTCTGACCAAAACTGACAACCCTCTAAAAGCCACCTGAGTGTCTCGACCAATGTAGTCATCAAATATGCCTTGCTACACAGCTCCACCATGGTTTGCTTTGATCCCTTTAAAGCCATGCAACTGATTGTGGACCCCAGCCCGATTAGCCTTTGCATCATTCTCACACACGAGAGGGAGCCATGGATGGCCTCAGTATTGTTTGTGAGCTGAGCCCTGACAGCAACAGAGGCCCATTGTGACCAAATTGAAAGGGAAAGCTAAGCAATATTGCGGGGTGCACCTATTTTCCCTTTTATATCTTTGGACGTGAATTGAGGGTGACCAAGGACCACAAACCTCTGGTTAGCCATCAGGGTGAGTTGTCCGCCCTCCCGCCACCTCAGATCAAAAGATGTGGTGTACAGCTTCAACAATACTGGTTAACAGTTGCATATCTGCCACGGACGGAAAACCCTGCTGATGTTCTGCTGCAGCATCCCCATGGACCTGGGGATAAGCAGAACACATACAATGAAGATATCAAGGAATACATATACATAGCGGCACAGTTGGCATCCCTTAAAAAAGATCTCAATTGATCTTTATCAATTGGACATGGTGCCTTCTCTATTGCCTCTATCAATTTAAGCTAAGGGTTTATTCCATCACTTAACCACTCAGATGATTCGATGTATTCTATCACTCCCATCTCCAAAAGTCTAGTTAACTCCACTTTAAATGCTTTCTTCAACACCACAGGCACATTTCTCACTTTATGCGTTTTTGTAATAGCTCCTTCCTTCAACACAATTTTGTGCATACATTTTTTTAAACAGCCAAGATTACTTCCAAATAACTACGAAAATTCATTCTTCTGCATCTTTTTGTTGGTGAGCAGTCAAAATATCGATTTTTTTATATCGACCTATACTAATATCGATATTTTAATATCGTAGGCACAGAATATCGATTTCAAGAATATCGTTGACCAGAATATCAACTTTAAGGTAAGTAATATTGTTTTATTTTATATCGAAGTAAGTAATATCGAAGTTAGTAATATCAAAGTAAGTAATATCATTAGCAAAAATATTGTTGTTAATAATATCGATATTTTAATTAGTGTTATGTATTTTAGTATGTATTTTATATGTATGTTTAACATATTTTGTAATGTATTTTTTTAAATATATGTATTAAATGTTCAGAAATTAGTAATTTTTTAAGTAAATTTTGCGTTTTAGTATCAGAGCGAGTTGTGGGTTTATAGGGGAATAGGGTAGGAAGTAATTTAATTATAATGAATTAATTAATATGTTTTTATTTATTGTTATCAATTATTAATGTATTGACAATTAATTATTGATGGGTAATTAATTTTTACTAATTGATTAATTTATCTTTATATTAATTATAATTAATGTATTATTGTATTTATTTATTGTTATCGTTAATTAATGTATTGTTAATTAATTATTAATTGGTAATTAATTTTTATTAATTGATTAATTGATAATTACATTAATGATGTTAATTTTCATGTGTAGTGGGTTGTGGGATTATAGGGGAATAGGGTGGGAAGTAATTTAATGTTATTTAAGTAAATATTAATTTAATTTTATTGGTATTTATTATTACTTTTTAGGTAATTAATTTTGTATTTGTTATTTATTTTACAAAAGATATTTAATTAATAAGTATGGTAATTTAACCCCTACGCTGTCCTATATTTTCCACACTGTTACATTCACTTGAGTTGGAATATTAATTTTAGCCCCTACGCTATCCAACACTTTCCCTACTGTTGCACTCCCTGGAGTGGGAATAGTCATTTTTACCCCACGCTATCCAACACTTTCCCTACTGTTGCACTCACTGGAGTGGGAATAGTAATTTGTACCCCTACTCTATCCAACAGTTTCCATACTCTTGCACTGTTTGGAGTTGGAATAGTAATTTTATTACCTCCGCTATCTAATATTTTTTGTATTATTTTAGTTAATGTAGTATATAATTAATATTAAAAAGAATAAAAATAATGTTATTTTTGTAATTTGTTATATATATATTTATTTAATTCGTATTTATATTATTGTTTTATGTGTATAGATGTATTTATAATTTATATGATTTTTTTTTTATAAGTTATTAAAATATTTATTAAAAATGATTAGTAAGTGGACGGCGCGATGGAGATCCACGCCTCCACGCGCACCTGAGGACTCCCGGCTCCTGGCTCCTGGCTCCTCCCTTTCCCCTCGAAGCTCTGCAGCTCCGGCGCGGTTGATGGCGGCTGACGGCGTGAGCGGCTGGCGTGTCTGAGACGGCGGGGGAGCAGCATACTGCTACTAGCTTGCCGTGAAAGCTCGTTTTCATCGTTTTCATAGTTTCAGGGCAGGGAAGCAGCTTGGTTCATGGACTTCGAGACGTGCCGCTTCTGACATAGCGTTGTACTTCGCAGCATCGCAGCATCGCAGGGCAGCGTCTACAGTATTATTTCATCCCAGAGCCGGTGTCTGTACCTGCACCCAGCATTGACGCTGCGCCCGAGGGTCTTGGATGCGGCTGCTACAGTGAGAGGTGGCTGAGCTGCAAGCGCCAGGTGAGCTTCAGCAAAAACGACTTAAAATTTCTTTTTGAACTTTTTGAACTCTCATATCTCAGAACTAGCTTATGGTAGCAGCATCCGGTGACAACGACAACGATTAAGGCCTATATTTGCTCTATCTGCCTTGGGGATGGGGAAGCTGTTGAATACACGGAAGGCGAAGGCTTCTCGCATTCAGGCTAAAGAGGCGCGGAATGCCGCCAAATTATTAAATAAGGGGTGCCTCGGTGATGGTAAGGCAAAGGAGAGAAGTCACAGTGCAGAAAGTTCGGAAGAGCTCGAGGAATCTATCTGTGAGACTCTGTCTTCATCTCTATCTCCTTCTTCAGTTTTGAAAGCTTCTCACTGCACAGAAATCGCAGGGTCTTCGTTCTTTAAAGACGGGGCATCCACGCAGGCAAGCCCAGTGGAGGGGGTTAAAGGCACTAAATCATTTCCTCTCTTTGAAAAGAAAAATGTCGTGTCTGCCCAAGTTTCTTCTGCTCTCTCTCCTCCAATTATTCACCCTCCTAATTCTTCGCCTAAATCTAATTTAGGGGCACCCCCTATGTTATCTATGCCTTCTACGCCTTCGTCGAGTGATAATCCCTCCGCACATCCCCCAACAACTATGGCGGATGCTTCGACCACTAAATCTGTCTCTAATGTCTCTAATGGGGACCATCTCAGTCCTTTGCTTGATTTGGATACTGAGACAGTGGGGGAGATGAAGATGACAGTCAAGGATATGTTAAATTTAATCCTCGACGAGGTTAGAGAGCTGAAGAGGTTCCAAAGATCTGAGCTAGCTTTAATCCATCAACGTCTGGATAAAATGGAAGATCTCTTTTCCGCATTCCCCGCTCGATTGCAAGAAGCCGAAACCCGCATTTCTAGTTTGGAGGATCAAATGATTAAGGTCAAACAGGATACAAATCAGCTCTCCCTCACCTCACGTGCTCTTGAATCCAAATTGGACGATTTAGAGAACTATAATCGTCGATCTAACCTACGCATAGTGGGGGTTCCGGAGGGTCTTGAAGGGCCCAGCACGCTGCAGTGGGTCACCTCTTTTTTGAAATCTAAAGTCATCCCTAATCATGAGGGCGACCTGACTATTACGCGAGCACATCGCGTTCCCGCTCAGCCTTTCCCAAATTCTTCCCTTCCTCGAACAATTTTATTGAATTTTTCGGACATACGGATTAAGGAGACTATTCTTTCAACGGCAATTCAGCAAAGACAATTTTTCGTCAATGAAACCGTGAAGTGTCGCATTTTTTCAGACATGTCTGCGTCTGCTGCTCGTAGAAGAAAAGAGTTTGTCCAGATGCTACAATTATTTAAAGCTAAAGGAGCTCAAGCCACGATAGCACAGCAATCCAAACTCAAAGTTTTAGTGAAAGGCAAATTTTTTATGTTGTCAGATATTGCAGCAGCGCAGGAATTACTCCGGGACATTTCCAGCTCTTTATAAGGATAAATTTGGAAAAATTTGGGAAATTTATGGTCTTTAAGGACTTGGACTTGGATTTTGTTGGGTCTGGGGTTTTTTTCTTTCCCTAAATATAGACTGATAGTCGTGACAGTCATGGTTAGATGATGTTTCCCTTTTTTTTTTTTTTTTTGGCAGGGTGAGGGGAGGATCAGGTGCACAGGATGGAGTGCGGAGTCCAGGGGGTCCAGGGGGTGAGAGATGTCACCCGATTGGCAGGGGGTTGGAACCATTGGTCTGCGTGGGTTGGGGAATCTTGGCCAATGGTGGGGGTGGGGGGGGCGATTGGAGGGTGGGGTTTGGGTGGGTGGTGGGTGTGTTGTAGGGGTTAAAATAATGAAGTCTTTAGTGCTAGGTCTATTTTTATGTTTTTTATTAACTATTCTATGCCTGATAGGTGGTTCTTTGTTTACTAAAATGAGAGATTCCTCCAGAAAATATGTAATCTATCTAAATACGGAGTAGTGACTGTTTGAAAATTATTTCTTTCAATGTGAACGGCTTAAATAACAAAAAGAAACTACGGGCCATAGAGCTATGGATTAAGTCGGAAAATCCTTCGGTAATATTGCTGCAGGAGACTCATATCCCAAATGCAAAATTGGATCAATTCTCTATGTTTAAAAAATGGGCCTCATATCGTGGTTTCTCTTCATTTTCAGAGGCTCAGCGAGGGGTTGCCATATTTCTGAATAAGAATATTTATCCTGAGATCATACAAACAAATGAGGATGCATCAGGACGTTGGTGCTGGGCCTCTTGTAGAATAAAAAATAGATTGAGACCTATTACTTTCGTCAGTTTATACGCTCCGGTAGACGATTGCTCCTCAGTTTATGTGGATCTATTTCAATCTTTACTGATGGTGGCAGGAGATATTATTATTGGAGGAGATTTCAATCTAATTATGAACTTACGGCTGGATAAGACCACGCAATCTAGGAAACAAGTCAAACCTAAATCATTGAAAGTTATTCTTAACTATAAAAAAACTTTGGACCTTTGTGATCCATGGCGCACTCAATACCCGTCAAAAAAAGAATACACATGTTGGTCAGGCAGGTTTAAGTCTTTTTCACGGATTGACTTTTTTCTAGCCTCTAGACAGCTTAATATGTTGAATCAAAGGCCTATTCATAATGGGTTCTCAGATCATGCAATGTTGGTTATTAATTTTGCTCTGGATCCAAACTCAAAGACTCCTAAGCGTTGGGTATTCAACAAAACATACTTGAATGATGAAATGTGGGTAACGTCCTTGAAAACAGAGATCAATGATTTTGTATTTCGCAATGTCAACTCGGCCCCGATTAATATTATCTGGGATGCTATGAAAGCCTTTATCCGTGGTATAATTATAAGTAAAGATGCAGCAGTATTTAAAGCAATTAAAAGTAAAAAAGAGGCACTGGAACAAAGAATACAAGCTTTAAACAAATTAAGACAGGCGAACTCATCCAATACGATCTCACATCAATTAGATGAAGCCAAAAGGGCATTAAGCGCACATTATTATGCTCAAAGCGAGGAGATTTTTCGCAGACATTCTCAAAAAATATATGGAGACAGTAATTTTACTGGGAAGTTCCTAGCTTGGCAGGTGATAGAACAAGCAACGGCTAATTTGATCAGAGAATTAAGATGCCCAGCGACTCAAATAGATACAATAGACTCGATTGGGGTAGGGAAGATAATGCTCACTCACTATAATAAAATCTATAGTCAGCAACATAGTATTGATCAAATAAAACTATCGGATTTTTTAGAAAATTGTGCATTGCCCTGCCTTTCTCAAACCGATCAGGAAGCATTGTTATGCCCTTTCTCAGTGGAAGAGGTAGAATTGGTGGTAAAAAACCTACCAAATGGGAAGGCTTCTGGCCCAGACGGATTTCCAGCGGAATTTTTTAAAATGTTTTTTTGCACTTTTTCAAATATTTTTTTGTTATTATTAAATTCGATGTTGGAAGGAGGCTCGATCCCGGACTCTTTTAGAGAAGGAACGGTAGTGAGTTTTCTGAAGAAGGGGAAGGATGCTAAAGACCCAAACTCGTACCGACCAATTACCTTACTAAACACAGATTATAAAATCGTTACTAAATTAATATCAATGCGCATGAATCAAATCTCAACAGAATTGATCCACCCGGATCAGAACGGTTTTATTCCAGGAAGGCAACTGTTTACAAACACACATTATTTAGTTGATGCCTTAGATTATTTTGAGACACGAGGGATCCCAGCATTGATTTTGTTATTAGATGCAGAAAAAGCGTTTGATTTGGTGGTTTGGGAGACACTTTTTATTATTTTAAGGCACTTTGGTATTCCCCATAAAATTGTAAATTTAATTCCAAATCTGTATACTATGGCCAAAGCAAATATTATTATAAATACGGTAATGGTCGGTACTGTTTTCGTTAAGAGAGGTACGAGACAGGGATGTCCCTTATCCCCAGTCTTGTTTGCGTTCTTTATTGAGCCCCTTGCGGCTGCAATAAGGAACTGTGTTAATATCTCTCCCCCTATTCCTTCAATAAGTAAGATCAAACTTTATGCGGATGATATTATGTTATTAATTAAACCTGAGCTTCATTCGCAAGTTAAGATGCTTCAGATCTTCGAAGAGTTCGAAGCCTTAGGGGGTTACCGGATAAACAAAAAGAAAACAGAGATTTTAATTTGTGGGAACAGAGATCCAGAAATACATCCCGATCTAAAGTGTTGCATTAATACTAATGCCCCGAGTGGGAAGGGTATGCTCAGACGTGAGTCCCTTGCTCTCCATGCCACTGGAATCAGGCTATCCTGGCTGATGAGGGCTGAAAGCCCGAAACCGGTCCTAGGATGCTTGTTTCCAGTCCAGGGAGGACCTGGCTTGGCAGTTCGGGCTGGACTGTTCCCATGGGGCACAGGGTCAAGACTGATTTGCATATGGCTGGGTTCAAACTGGAATGGCATGGTGAGCAAAAAAACGATGGATTTAGGCCCAGATCTCTGTACTGGGGTGAATGTATGACATTGTTCTGCATTCTGTCCATCAATTGTTATTTTTGCATTAATACTAACCCCAAAAGATATCTCGGGGTCTATTTCTCACAGTCAGTTACGGACTTATATATGCTTAACTTCGATCCCCTTCTTTCTAAAATCCGCTTAATGTTTACACGCTGGAACTCCCTGCCACTATCAATCCTGGGTCGGGTTGCCCTGATAAAAATGTCCATTCTCCCATTATTTAATTTTTTGTTTTCTACTATTCCTTGTTTTTTATCAGGAACGTATTTTTCCAAGATTGAATCTATGTTCTCTGCATTCGTATGGGCAAAGAAGCCTCCTCGTATAGCAATCAATACTCTCTATGCTGATTTAGATCAAGGAGGACTTTCTCTGCCAAATATTAGAGATTATTATAATGCCTATTTTATACAGTATCTGTCGAGATTTAGGAATCAAACTCTAGGTCAAAATTTGTTTATTAATTGTTTCTTCGATCTAATTTGTTTTGAAAATGAGCTACCCCCTCCCCCGCAGATTTTTAAATCCCCCAAATTAGTTCGCTATAAGATTTTCTTATGGTTTCTTAAAAAACGTACTGTTATGTTTAATAGATATTCACTCCCACTAGTTAATGCAACAACTCCACTGTCCAGTATTTTTCCACTGATGGGTATTAAAGGTAGA
Source organism: Triturus cristatus (assembly GCF_964204655.1). Taxonomy (NCBI): domain Eukaryota; kingdom Metazoa; phylum Chordata; class Amphibia; order Caudata; family Salamandridae; genus Triturus; species Triturus cristatus. The sequence goes on along the minus strand of NC_140590.1, from coordinate 904,148,978 downwards.
TCGGATATAGTGGACAATTGGGCCAGAGTAGGATTTAGTAAAGTAGCTGATTTTTTAAAAAATGGAGGCTGGATAACTCCTAGAGAGATGGCAAGTCTTGTTCAGACAAATTTTTTGTTGGTTTTGTCATATAATACTATTTTTAAATTTTTGGGCCAACTTGATATTGAACAGCTTAATCAACCAACGCAATTGGTTAAAGATCTCTTGATAAATGAGTGTATAAAGAGACCAGGGGAATGGAAACGTTGCTTAGCATATAGTAGGGAAACGGATTTAAGTCAAAAAGTAATTAAAAAATGGAAGGAACAAGAAAACCATGTATTATCTATGAATACTTGGAAGACCATTAACCATTTTAATTTTAATATACTTCGGGGAGCTAATTGGCGAAGAATGTTATTTTTGGGGAAATGGTTATTATATCGTACTCCTGCTGCCATTTCCAAAATGTATTCAAACTATCCTTCAAACTGTTTCAGATGTACTCAGCACATTTCCGCCAACTGGTCTCACGTAATGGCTCACTGTACCAATATAAGGGAATTTTGGGACGATATTTTTGTGTTCTGCCAGATTAATTTCAAAATTACGCTCCCTTTTAATGAAAAACTGATACTATATGGTTTTGATTCAGATCTTAAAATATCCGCCCAATTGACTAAACTATTGTATATAGTAACGGTAGTTGCAAGATCTTTACTACTGCAAAACTGGCGGACAAAACAGATTCCAAGTAAATTAGAGTGAATACAGAAAATGAGGAGAGTAAGAAAGAGTGAACAAATTTATGCTCTGCGGGTGGGAGGTGGGAGAAAATTTGATAAAATTTGGGGTTCTTTTTTTGATTCGGACTGATGGTTATTTAGTGGATGATGTTTAACTTTATTATGTGAGAATCCTTTATGTTGAAGCTGTTTTTTATGGTATTTGATACTGTATATGTTTGACCAGTAATCCTTATTGTAACTAAAGTACTTCAATAAAAATAAAAATAAAAAAAAAAAAAAAATTATTAGTAAGTACGTATATAAATTATATATTATATGTATGTTTTATTTTTACATTATATATATATTACTTATAATTTTTAAACATTTTAAAATATGTTTACCTATGTTTATTTTAATTATATGTATTATTTACTTTATTTTACATTATTTTTTTAACTTAAATAAAAAACGATATTCTTAACAACTATTGGGTCCATTACGATGGCGGGCGGCCTTTGTCTGTCCGCCACCGCAACGGCAAACGGGACCACCCGCAAGAGGTGCGGCAGTCCTGCAATAGCAATTAGGATGCCGCTGCCACGTGGCGAGGCATCCCGCATATATTGCATTGCGGCAGGCTGTGGTGTAAGCAGAATCCACCACAATGCAATATATGCATGTTGTGCCTGACATGCTTCTGCTCACCGAAACCTGGCTTACCCACGATTCTTCATTCGACATTTTGGCAGCGTTATCTAACAAGTATTACATTCTTCAAACTAACCGTCCACCAGGCAAAATTGGTGGTGGAGTAGTGGTCATTATCCACCAGGATCTCAAATTCACTGCTCTTACCCTTCTCTACCGCCCCACAGTAAATAATGCTGTAATAAAACTTGAGTCTTACTCAGCCCCGCTCATATGTGTTCTACTCTACAGATGCCCACAACACATGCCCCTATTTCCTCATTTATTGGGGGAACAAGTTGCAAACTTGGTAACTAATCAGGCCAGAATCTTACTGGTAGCTGACTTCAACTACTGGGCCAACGACACACAAGGAGGGCCGCAATCTGCCGAGCTGACTGAATTATTAAACAACTTGAATTTCGCTCAACAGGTATCCTCAGCCACACACACAAAAGGGCACATTCTGGACCAAATCTGGACCATCAACCTGGTGATATCCACACTGTCTATATCACCACGTATATGGTCAGACCATTACCTGATAAAATTCACCTTACAAAACCCTACCACTGATAAAATTCCCATTAAACAGGGGATTGGCGAGAAAATGGAACACCACTGATAAAAACGATTTCTGCACCACACTGGCCAACACAGTCCCAAACTCCATATCCTATGTTAATCTCCAGGAGGAAAATATTTCAGCTTGGCTATTAGTGGCCAACAATAAACATGCCCCACTCAAAAAAATTAGACTGACCCGCCACTCTGAGGTGCTGAGATGGTTCTCCCCTGAATTAAAATTACAAAAACTCTCCTTCTGCCAATTGAAAAGGAAGTGGAGACAGAACTACTCACCAAACAAACAAACTCACCTACCTAACGGCTGTGAGGGAATTTAAAAAGGCTATCTCAATAGCTAAAGCAGCACACTTCTCCTCTAGAATCTTAACCTCTAACAACCAATCTAAGGAAAGTTTTTCAATTGTAGATGAATTGTCCAACCCAGACAGAGTCCTAAGTATGCCCACACCCTCTCAAGCCCTCTGCGACTCTTTGAACAACTTCTTTATTGGAAAAATATCCTCTATCAAAGGCGGTATCCCCACACATATCTCTCAGGAAATCTCCCCTCCTACGCCCAGGAACCCCTACTTCCTTGAATCTTTTCCGTCCATTGATACCCAGACCTTTCACGATCTCCTGTCCAAAGTCAGATCTGGATCCCCCAAGTTGCTTTTACTGCCCTTCTGGGCCCTGCCCTCGCTCTCCTGAATGACTCCTTATTCCAGGGCTGTGTCCCTAAAGCCTTCAAAGAGGCAATAGTGGTCCCTCTCTTGAAGAAACCAGGGGCTGACCCCCAGACGTTTTCAAACTACCGCCCTATCTCCTTGCTCCCATACCTAGCCAAGGAGCTGGAGGCCCACGTGTCGAAATGTCTGTCCAATTTCATGGATCAAGCTAATTTTCTCGACCCACAGCAAGCTGGATTCCGTCCAGCTCACTCCACAGAAAAGGTAATACTGGCTGTATTGGACTCCCTACGGGAAAAGGCTGACAGAGGTACTCCTCAGGCCCTGGAGCTCTTAGACCTATTGGCCGCCTTTGACACGGTCGACTGTGTGGGGGAGACAGGCATCCAGGACTCAGCCCTCAGCTGGATCAACTCCTTCTTGGAAGACCGCTCCCAGACAGTCCGTATTGGCCAGTTAACGGCTCCCAAAATAAAAACCACGTGTGGGGTGCCACAGGGCTCTTCTCTCTCCCAGCACTTGTTCAACCTTTACGTTCTTCCGTTGTTCAGGTCTCTGAAGGAAAGGAAAGTGGCCACCTTCAATTATGCTGATTACCTACAACTATTGTTCACAATCAAAAACTCTCCCCAGTCAATATCTGACTTTCAGTCTACCATGCGGTTCATCCGTCATTGGATGGACTGCAATCACCTAAAACTAAATCCAGGCAAGACCGAACTAGTCCTGATGGGTGGCAGTCACAACTTTTGGGGCCCACATTATTGGCCAAATGAATTAAGACTCCCACCAACCACCTCCTCCTCAGTCAAAAGCCTTGGGGTCACAATAAACAATGACCTATCTCTAAAAAAACATATAGGCTCTGTGATCTCCACCTGCTTTTTTCAGCTGCGTAAGATTAGGAAGATAAGCAGGCTACATACCCAAGCAACTTTGATACAGGTCGTGATAGCCATAGTCCTATCGCATCTAGACTACGCCAATGCAGTCTATCTCAGTATGCCACTCTGCCTCACAAAAAGGTTACAGATGGTACAGAATCAAGCGGCCAGACTGATTTACAGCCCAGGTGGCAACATGCCTCCCCCCTCCTAAGGAAGCAACACTAGCTTCCTATTCCCCAACACTGTGCATTCAAAATTGGCTGTCTGGTGTTCAAATCTCTGAATGGCCGGAGCCCTACATTCATAAACAGCCTTATATCACGGTATACCCCCTCACACAACCTCCGCTCGACTCCTGTCCACCTCTTGGCAATCCCTACCTTCAAGCTGAAGCGTCAAGGGGGTTGCAGGTTTGCAACTCTTGCTCCCAGACTTTGGAATTCCATCCCCCTGGAAATCCGGTCAAGCACTGATTTATTGGGATTTAGAAAATCCCTCAAAACATGGCTGTATATCCAAGCCTATGAATAAACTGCTCCAGGTTCGGCATCTCCTAGAATCAGCGCCATGAAACCAACCGGTGTATGAGCGCTTTATAAAACCCTTTTAACATAACATTTAACAAAACCGGACAACACCCCAGAGCATAATCACTTCCTCTAAAGTGTGGCATAATCTTCTCCCAGAAAGCACTATTCCTCTAAAATACAGTATAGCTGAAATCTCAGCAGAGGAGCAAAATCTAGTTAAACCAACCTCCAGTATGGCTCATTTCCATAGCTCTCCTCCGCCTACCAACTACAAGTTCCTGCCTTAAGCCTTAAGCCTTCCATCTAACTGGGTCAGAGGGGCTGGTGGGTAGATGAACATGGCATTTCCTGCCTTTCCTGCTCTGCAATCCCTCCCCCTTGCTCTGGCATTCCTGTGTAGCAGAGCTCTCTCCACCAGATAACCTGTCTCTGGGTGAGCCACATATCAGTTCATCAAAGCTTCCTGGCTAATCCTGCTAACTCTGACCAATCAGGGAAGAGGGCAGGAAGTCTGAATTTTGGCTTACAGACAAGAAAGTCATATAACTTCTTTTCTGTACACTTTAGCATAAATTCAACAATGGCATATTGCTGGATTTATCAATACCATTCTTATAAGTCCTTGAATTATATCTTAATTCTATTCCTAGAGATAATTATGCATTCATAAACTATTGACTTATTATTCTATGAGGTTCAGCATCTACAATGGAGAAACTGCAATGTGCAATTTCTCCATCATCAGAGCATATAAAACATCTTTTATAAGGGCCTTGCTTATAGTTACATAACCCCCACCCCGGGACATCTAGGGGAGTCCTTAGGGGACCTGAATATGCAAATATAGTGTAGATCCTCACTCCACAGTACTCCTAGCACCAAAGCTGATTTGGGAGGCACTTTACTACAACGGGGAAAGTGAAATGTGCAATTCCTTTATCCCTCGGGCATATAAAACATCTTTTATAAGGGCACTCCTTATAATGAATCCTTACAATTACATGAATGACCCCCCCCCCGCCCCTGGGGCACCTAGGAGAGACTATCGGGGTACCTAAAATGCCATAATATTGTAGTTTATTACTTTCTAAGTGCCCCTACCACTAAAGTCAATTTTGGGCACAATTTACATTTTAAAGCAGTGCTGCAGCACAGGGCGGTTTTTAAAATGACCCCAGGCTCTCAGCAGCGCACACATGCAAGTGCAGAAAGGGTTGCTGCCTCCAAACTGTTATATACTAACAATGTATAGGTAGTTTTAACACCCCTGGACTATTATCTACTAGGGACTTATACGGTAGGTCCTACCAATTGTAAGTGGACAATAATATATAGTTTATCTTCATGTATGTGTGTGTTTTCACTTTGTTTTCAACATTGCACTAGCTCTGGGCCTGGTTAGACAGAGCTCAGGGACATTCAGAGTCATTTACCACCAGTACCAGTCAGAAAAATAGGGGGGTGTACAGGGCACACAGGATGACTTTGCAACAATATTCTGAGTGGGATTTAGTACTTGATAGCTTATTTCTTTGTGTACTTCTATAAAATTACTTGTGGTAGCTAAGGTTTGTAACTCACTAACATATTGGTGAATTGATTCACTATTTGCGTGCGCTCGTAAAAAAAATTGTGGCGCTCTACCACACTGACCTTCCTTCAATAATGCATCTCCAGCTCATCCATAGATCTTTGTCATCAGATTCCCCATTACCTTCTACTTCTTCTACCCTAATATTACTACATGGAAGTGTTTTTACTACCTTCCTTCCTTCGACTCACCGACTATGTTTTAATAAAGCCAATTTCCTTATTGCAACAAAAAAAGCTCCTCCCAATGCCTCCAAATAAGTCTCAAATGCTTCCCTCCAACCCTCCCATGGCAAACTTGGATCATCTGGCGAAGCTAAAACCACAGGTGGAGATGCAATAGACTGTATGGTTGTTCTTGAGACTTAAATCTTGCAAATAAAAATTTCCACAAACAAATGTAGTCAACAGGAACGCACTATATCAAAACAAAATGTGTAGCCACCACCGTCGGCTTGAACATGGACTCCGAACTCACTTAACACAATAAATCAAAACAACAAATGGAGCCACCATCGCCAGTTCAAATATGGAATCCGAACTCACTTTCCTCTCCAGCAAGTTGACAGTCTAGTGTTTACTGTTCATCTACGTCATCCCAATAGACCATTTAACAGCCTCCTCTCTGATTGACTCCTGAATTATATATCGTCATGTGACGTTAATTTACTTGCACTTTACAGCACTTAACTGCAGGTTACAGGCGCACCACACTGACGGTAAACACTTTCTACCTTTTCTTCCTATATTAATTTATTTTTCTTTTTTGTGTTACTGTGCTTATATTAACTGTGCAAAGCTTTCACTTTATTAATTGTTTTTCACAACTTTAGCTTGTATCACCCAGTTATGCCACAATGCAGTGCACGCATCACTTCCTTCAACAAAATTACAAGGTGTACGTGTCACCGTGCCATGCTCCCATTTTACATGTCGCACAAAACCTCGCACACAAATATGTTGCAGCATGAATGGTTTCTTCTCTTCAAAATGGTTGCCTCTTTTGCTCCAGCCACGAGCACACACGTGCTTTAACACATTGCCTTCTCCTTCCAGCCTGCTTCCTCTAGTGCTCTGGACCTTGCACCCCCTTCCTCCTGCGTTATGCTCCCTCACCAATGACACGCTGGCTGTTTTTCACGCGCTAGCTTGGCCATGAGTGATCTTTCAAAGCCGCCGGCCTTTCACATGCATTCAAGTCATGGCAAATGCTTGAACTTACCTTTCCGTTGCAACATGTCACAAACAAGCACTTCTCCACAACTTATTTACCTTGTCTTGGCACAATGCTGCTATACTTGCCCACCAGACGCCGTCACACTCATGAGCACGGTAACACAATCGTTCTTTAAAACCGCTTCTCAACCGGGACGGCTCCTCCACGTGGGTGGAGGAGCGTCATCCGACTGCTTTCTCGCAGTGCGAGAAGCAGAAACATAAAATGGTATTATGAATACCATTTTATGTTTCTGCTTCTGCACTGCGAGAAAGCAGAAGGCATGGTTAGGTTGGGGGCAGCCTGGTGGGCGGTCCGGCTCCAGGCAGGGGAGAAGTGGCTATCCCACTGTTGTGGGTGCTGACAGTTTAGTCGGCCCCAGGGCCGGAGAAACCGTCATTGCACACTCTGCATTTTCTCTATGTAGGCTGCATGCAGCCCACAAAGAGACAACGGCAGTGCCAGAGATGCCTGTGGGGTCGGCGTCCCAGCCAAGCACAACACTGCCATTGCAGTGTTGTGATTGGCTTAGGGGAGGGGAGGCATGCTGTCTGCTTACTGTGTGGCGAGGAGAGAGGAGAGGCGATGCAACGTGGGACCAGAGGCGACGGTAAGGTAAAAATGTTTTTTAATTAAATTAACTGCGCGCGACCCCCCCCCCCCCACTCCCCACTCACGAGTCATGCCGGCCGTGACTGCTTCTCAATGTGCCACAAGTTGCTGGCTTCCTAATATAGCTTCCGGCCCTTAACAGGTTAGGTTTAGTCTAGGGAAAAGGGTATATCCCATCTTCGTTGCCACTGAAGAAAAGCCACACTGCACAAATGCACTTATTAAATAGAGATCAAATGAATGACCAACCCTGTCAAGAGACAGCTAGCAACTGCCAGCCTGAACATCCAGTACAGTGTTCCATCCCCTCACCAACACTCAACATTCCACAAGTTATAATACTTAACAGTTTCTATTCAATGCGTTGCCTACCAAATAGCCTTGCTAATACCTTAAATTACAACAGTATTCCAGTCTCGAAAAAATATTCACCTCTTTCTTGGTCTCTCTGAGGATTTCGGCCTGACAACAGGCTCTCGTTACAAGGGGCTGATTTCAAATAATACATTGAATACCTTTGAGTTCACAACCTCAATATCACCCCACAATGGCTGCAGGCCAATAGAGATGTGGAGCATTTCAAGCACACCCTCAAGGCCCTGCACATTGCCATAGATCATGGCTCTGACTAAGAGGGAAGCCTGTACAGTTTCTCCAAGCTTACCGCAATACCCCACATTGAACCATTCTGTTTTCACCCCTCACCATGATGCTAGGCCGACAAGGATGTGACACTATCCCAACTAGCCTGGATTGACTGTCAAGAACCTGCAATCTGGCTAATACCCAAGATTCAGGACCAACATCCACGGTGTAAGTTTTGCACACCCTACAAAAGGAGGCCGTGGACAGTCGCCAATGTACATGGTACCTTTTTCTCAGCCAGGGTGACCAGAAAAGTGTCCTGCTTCAAATAAACCAGTTCTCTGACTAAGCTGATTTTAAGGTGAGAGGATGAGACATTCAGGTAAGTCTTGATGACCTGGACAGCGGGGGACCAAAAGCCGAGGCAGAAGCTTCGACAAGGCTCCATGACAACAGGAGGCACACCACTGTCTGCATCCAGGAACAATCCAGCACTAGCAGAGCAACCGGCTCTAGTGCAGGCCATGCAGGTAAGGGAACTCAAGGGTCCACAAGGAGCAAACGGTATGATATACAGCCCAACCATGCCCCTCACTAGAGGCTCATTGACTTTGTATATGTTTCAGAACTCACGCCTAGTTTAACATGAAAGGGATGAAATGAGCCACCTGGGCGCCACGAGATGCGACATGACTGCAGCATGCACTCCCGCGGTCTGGTGCACGAACAATGGGGATGCTGACCACTCGGGGTCAATGCCAGCTTGTACAATATCATGAGTGTGTGTAGGTATTGTCTGCGCTGTGCTGACCTAGGCCTGCGACTTGTGTGACACCACAAGATTTGCTGATGTTCTAGTGGTAAATGACGCCTGCTTCAAACTGACTTGACAGGAATTTTATTGGGGAAAATAGAGGGAAAGAGTTGAGAATTTTTTTGAGGACTGCTTAAAATAGCAACTGGTATTACACTGAAAAAAATTATATTACAAAGCACGAAGAGAAATAGAATTTTCAAACATTTGCTCTATGTGATGACGATGGTCCCTTTTTGTGACACGAGTCGGAGGCCATGGGGAAAAAAACTCTGCTTCAATAAACCACGTTAATTTCCTTGATCAATGTGTGCATACATCATTCAAGTACATAAGTAAAAGGATGTATGTTACTGAAATGAGCAAGTGAAATTTACACACCGAGTACATTTCTCATATCTCCCTAATTTAATGAAATCAGGGAGATGTAGCATTAATGTCAAACAACCTACGAAAGAACTATCTCACTAGGCTTTGTAGAGATATCTGCTAGTTGAACATCTTTGTATGAAGTTTTTGAAAGGAAATTGGGAAGGAAAATGAAACTAGGAATTAGAAACCAATTCGAAAAAAAACACTTTGAATTAGCGGAACAAACGACTAGTCTGATTTCTGCCCAGTACATGAATCTAATGCATATTGTCGACACCACATGAAAGTAATGCTGGAGGGTGTGAGTGTGTCATCTAATTTTGTCTGCTGGATGAGTCATGGGGGCTTCTGAAATGGGGCTGACATTTCCACTGTGGGTTATATGTGTGACTGTCACACATGAGGAGTTGCAGGAACCACATTATTTCATATTAACTTAAATATGCCAGTCTCTTATCAGTCTGACTCCTGCATCTATGGGTTCACTTCTACTTTTTAATTGTCAACCGATCCCAGACTTTTATTGTTGCACTTACTATATACTCTAGCTCTCCAGAAATTGAATTTAGCAATGGCTACGAAATGTGCTCATAGTTATGTAAAAATATTCAGGTTCAAAGGAATCACATTTTCATACAGGATTATGGTAAGTAAAATAAGAATATTAGCCTCTTTACCTAGGCTCCGGTAGGAAATAATCAAATGCCTGACCTCAAAGCGCATTCTCTGCTGCAGCCACTGCTATGGAAGCTGAGGCTCTGCAGCCTAGATATTCTCAATTTTAAATGCAGCTAAACTCACACACTGGGAATTCAGTACACAATATTATGACAATAATGGGTTACTGTATTTGAGATTGTGAGTATAAACATTTTGGAACCTATGTGGTGTTCTTTAACTTCGTGCATGCATGCAAATCTCAGGTGCTATGTGCATCTTTCTCAAATATTCATTAAAAGGTTCAGAGTCCTTGTAGTCACTCAAACCTATTTTATGCTACCAATACTCCGATTTGCAGGATAGTAGCTTCAGAGAGTGTTTGAGGTGTGATGTCCCACTGAAAAAAATAGTGCCTGGTATTGGCAGTTAGGTCCAGGGGCCTCAACCATGGTTGGTACTTTCTGAGTTGGTTTCCCGCAGGTATTAGCAACCCTCACAGCAGAGAGACACACCTCCATGACATGTCCGTCTCGTACAGAACAGGGCGGAAATAAACAAAGTAAATTAACATCAGTCAGGCTATCCGGATAACCAGATTGCAGCAGTGATCATCACCTTTTCCTACCACATTAGGACCATGTGGAATGTTGCCTTAATCATAGCCCCATTTACTTGGGGCATTGGTGAGCGCACATATCCGGTCTCAATTAGACAATAGAAACAGCATTTACCCTGCAGAGCCAGAAAATGCAGTTCTCAATTACATTCCCCTTCACACTTGTTGAGATCCTTACATTAGAGGATACAGGAACCTCGGAATCGAGGGTAGATCTTTCCCTAGTGCTGCATCTAAGCTATGGGTTACATTACACCTCCTTAAACTGCACACAGAGAAATGCTCCCTACCATTTTATAAGAAAAACGTTTACCATGGTTTCTGACTCTGGATCATGGTTAATTTCGTTTAGCATGAGGAATCTTCAGCATCAGTGCACTTATAAATTATAATTACAAAGCATAACCTACATCAATTTTCAATAGATTTGAAAGGCCTCAAGAAATATGTTTACTTTTCACCTTTCTATCCCTGGCATCCCATACTTTTCCCGGCCCTGTAAAATGCGTACATATATCAGACACCTAGACCTCCAATACCGGTAAACATACCATCATTTTGATTGGATTCTCCATGTTGTGCTTGAGAAATCCCCCTTTCAAAACCCCTGAATCTACACCTAGGTGATTTGTAACTTGTTTTCAGATTTCAATAGACGGAAATAAACATATCATTTGCAGAATGGTCTAGAATTAAGAAAGGTAGAGATGACCCAAGCATTGACTCACTGAAGAAATGTTAGGACATAGTTCAGAATAATGGTCCAAAGTTTTACACCTTTCCAAATACCTTCGATCATATTTATTTCATAATTCGTTATTTGCTAAATTTCTTTGAAGCGACATCTAAAATCTAACATTGCTTAAACTTCAAATCAAATAATGAATATGGCTTTTGGCAGTATTTGGATACAGAGGCAAAACAAGAATGTTCAGAGAAGGGTTTGGTTCAAGACAGTATCCTGTCAGATCAGAGAAGAGCTCATCAAAATATGGGAATAGTTAGGGAGCTAAAAAAAGACCTGTTTGGTGGCAGGTGTGTTCTCTTACTTGAAACAATGGCTCTGATGTAATTTTCAAGCAAGCATAGAGGAAAATCTCCAAAGGAGATGGGGGACTCAGAAAATATGTAGAACTGGGTGGTAGAGTTTCTCCAGTTACTGTCTAGTCAAGGATGAAAGAATTCCTAACTCCTTCTGGCAGCCATGGGCTAATTGCTCTCCAAGGTCAGTTGGTTAGACTCCTGTTTGTCTGCTTCAGGGACACAAAAAACAGACGTAACCCTGATTGCAAGACGTCACAGAAGACCATAGAGGACTTGACCCTGGAGAACACCAGGCTTGAGAGACATCTTAAGCCTTGCAACCCATCCTCAAGGATATACGAAATTGAAAATTGATTAGAAACTTCTTTCCCAGCAGTTATAAAATGTCATTTTCTCACCTCTGGAGGACTTGACAGGAAGGTCACTCTCAGGCAGCCAAGAATATCAGGTTTTGTCTGCTTCAAGCTTTTTGCTTAGCTGAAAACTGTTTCAGCAGGACCTCAAAGCAAAGGTATCTGACCTTGCAGAGCCTTGACCAACTACAGCTTCTAACCTTGCCCTGCTAGAGGAGTTTTACTCTGAAAGAAAGACTAACTAAGAAGGTAAATCATTGGACTGGGATGAACCAGCAAATCTATCTGATCCACAAAGAAATCTTGGCAGCTATGAAATCCAGCTTTATCCTCCTCATAACTTTTGGCACTAAAATCAACATTTTCAGTGGGAGCCCAACACAGATCTATGTGAGTTTGCCTTGGTCCTTGCCCCACTGGTAATTTTCCATTTCTGAGACTTAAGTCTGAAGGTAATAGCTTCCACCTGGATAACCTACTTGATGTATCCGGCTTCCGCTGCTTTGCGGAAGGCCTGTAAACATGCCTAGTCAACTTCAAACAATGACTTTTGGTTGGTTACTTTTTATTTCTTATCACTTCTTGCCTTACATATTCTACAATTAATATCTCAGTTTTCCTTAACCTAGTTTCATGGTCCTGACATTTTTCTGATCAATACATTTGTCTCTATCTCTGCAGCTCATGCAATAGTGGTTGAGCATAGTCTCTCATAACTGTGTTATGACTTAACCTGAGTGGATTTATTAGGTTTTATGGGTATCTACCACCCAGATTAATAACTGGATTCCTGAAAGTGATACTGAGAAAAATTAGTCTGAGAACCTGGCAGTGTCTGCCTAATAATTAAAGAAGTATGTTAGTCAATTCTGAAAGCCTGACGCTATCTAGGTGGGAGTTTCCCTTCTGAGTTTGGCTATGTCAAAGAAAATGTTTAATGATAGTGGTTGCTTAAAGCTTACCCAACCATTATTCTTGTGGACAACAATCTGACACGGGAAAAATAGTGAGGTCTTTGATTGGGCCTTGGGATAGGGTCCTAGTTAGCCATGGAACTGGCTGACTGCAACTTCACTGGTGTGATATAGGTGCTTGGGAGGCCAAGACAACAGTCTGTTTCTAACAGACAAGGTCACATTTAGTGATAGCTTTCTGTGGCACAGTGTTAGAAAAATCGTAGGCCAGGTCCATCACCTTTGTCACATATCAATGGGTTAGTGAGGGCAAGGGAACCTTAAAATGGAGGACTGGTCAACAATTTTCATCCCAATCATGAAGAAAGGGCAAGTCAGCATGAAGTTAATAGGAGGCTATTCACTAGTACTATAGTAGATGTATATGGGGTTTGCCCTTCAAAGCCCCAAAACACTATACAAAGAGTACCTCCTGTTATTCCACAAAATGCAGAGGAATTGACAGGGAGATTTCTTACCAGCCCTGCTCTTCTTTACAGGCCTGTGAAGTCAAAAGGGGAGGGTGAGGCAGCAAAAGGGTGTAAGATGCAGAAGAATCAACTCATTGTTTTCTTACCCGCTTTTCTTGGCTTTTCAGTAAGGTTGGAAACAACTCTCCGAGGTCCCTGTGGAGGACCACTAGAATCTGCACTGTGCAAAGGACTATCTGATGAATCCTATATTTTCCAATAAGAGGAACATGATTGAGACTCAGGGGCTTATTACAAGTTTGGCAGTCCATAGAACTGCCGAACCTGTGGTGGTGGTCTGACCACCGTCAAACTGTGAGCCCGCCAATAGTATTACATGTGCGGCAGTTGGACAACTACAGGACCAATGAGACTGCTGTGGATCCAGGATCCCACAGCGTGGTGGTCAGTCTGAGTAATATGCTGGCGGTGCTGCTGCTGCACCAACAAGCATATTAGTAGTTGCCTTACCACCAACCTTTCCATGACTTTTGATCCCGCCATGAAAAGGGTGGCAGTGAGACAACTAAGGGGGCCCTAACTGGACCCCCTGCCACTCCATGGGCAGGGGTGTGCATTCCCAGGTCCTGCACAGTATGGAATGTGTGACATGGTGCATTCCATACCATGCAGTATCATGCAGTGGCGGTGTCACAGTGGTGCCTGTGTAAGGCTCGCTTATGAGCCTTAGACAGGCACTTCCGTGACACTACAGCAGCACTGCCAGCCAAGGATTACTTTAATCCAGAGGGCAAATGCACTATGGGATTGGCGATCCTCCTGTGGAGCACTGCCGTGGCAGGCTGCAGGAGGACCGCCAGACTCATAATAAGGCCCTAAATAAGGAGGAAATATCCTTTAAAGAGAGACAGAGAATATTATTGCTAGTGCCGAGTATTGAACTTAGAAACTTTCCTGATCTAATACATCATCAGTACTACTGAAAGACATGGTGGGTTGTGTGATATTTGCAGTATGAAGCTCACATTGGCCAAGAGAAACTTGTTAGCCAGGATTAAGAACATGAATATTCACAAATACTCAGCCCATCTAATAGCCAGGGAGAAGAGACATGGCTAATTCCATGAGAATTACTAGACCAAGTATGGGCAGAGAGGGTCAACATTGAAAAGATTTGGTACCTTTTCAGGCCCCTTCAGGAGGAAATTCAGACATTAAAAAGTGATTGAGGACCAAGCATGTGACAGAGAGGAGACAAGTGACACATGTACAAAGGAGTGTTTCAAAGGAAGGGATGCCATGCCAGCATGACTGAGAGTAGAGGTAGGCAAAAGCATTCTGAAGAAGAACCACGTCTAAAGATCTAGTGACATCAGACAGGCAAGGGGTGCAAAGATGTCATGCGTGAAATGTTGGGTGTCAGGCCAGCTATGGGATAAAAAGCCATCTTTCAGAGCACAGGGATGGAGGGTTGGGCATAACTACATACACAAGTGACAGAAATGAGGCAAGACTGTTGATTCAGATATTGAAAATATCTCAGTATATGTGGCTGGTCTTTCAGACAAAGAAAAGTCAGTTCAAGCATGGAATAGTGGGCAGCCGAGTGATAACTCATAGATTTCTGGATATGCATTGGATAGGGCTATCAGCCTTCCTCTGTGTGACTCGTCCACACTTTCATTGTCTGTGCACCGCTCTAGTCCATGGTGGAAATAAGTGGGTCATATTTTTGGTTTGGGAACGTATACGGTAGGCAGAAAGGTGGTGAGAACAGGATATAATAGAAGTTGTTAGACCTGCATCCTCGGCGTGGTTTCCTCTGACTTTTAGCCTTCTGACCTCCTGTTTTGCTATCATCATTTTTGCTAGTTTTAAGATTCTGGGCACTTTACCACTGCTAACCAATGCTAAAGTGCATATGCTCTGTACTCAACACATGGTAAAATTGGCTTATCCCCAATTGGCATATTTAATTTACCTATACATCCATAGTAAAGTGCACTATATGTGCCCAGGGCCTGTAAATTTAATGCTACTAGTGGGCCTGCAGCACTGATTGCACCACCCACCACACTAACCTTTTAAACATGTTTCATGCCTGTCACTCCTGAGCCTGTGTGTGCAGTATAAACTGCCGTTCGGGCCGGGGAAGTTAACCTACTTGCCAGGCCCACATCTTCCCTTTTATTACATATATGTTACCCCTAAGTTAGGCCATAGGTAGCTCTATGGGCAGGGGGCACTATTTAAAAGGTAGGTAGGACATGTACTTTTGAGTTTTACATGGCCTTGTAGTGAAAAACTACTAACTTTGTTTTTCACTACTGCTAGGCCTGTCTCTCACATAGGTTAACATTGGGATTGCCTTAAAACATCTTTTAAGTGTAATTTCAAATTGGGAATAGAAAGAAATTTGGAGTTTGGTATCTCTGGACTCACAATTTAAAATCCCAACATTATGGTGAAGTTGGATTTTAAGTTGTAAGTCTGAAAATGCCACTTTTAGAAAGTGGTCATTTTCTTACTTTAACCATTCTGTGCATCTTCCTGTCTCCGAATACATGTCTGGGTTGGGTGATGGGTTTGTTGGCCTCAGCCACGTGTGTTCCGACATTGCAAGTGTAACCACGCTTGCCTTAACCACGCATATGCCAGTGCGCGGTCTACCTACTGGCTGCTGCTGGGCGGAAGCAGGAAGATCTCACCAGGAAGAGAGCCAGAGGATGCGGTTAGGTAAGTGGGGCTGGGCTGGGGGTAGTTTACATGGGGAGGTAGTTTTGAGGGGTGGTGGGTCGGTTGTAGTTTTCAGGGCTTTAGGGACAGCCCAGGTTGTGAGGGGGTCAGGGTAGTGCATGTTAAGGGACAGGGTTTTGGGCCTCAGGGCAAGGGGTGGGCAATGGGTAGTTGGGGTTGTTTTTAGCGCTAATGGCAAGGTGGGGTCATTTTTAGGGTTTGGGTCCTTTTTTAAATTAGTGGTGAGGGTTTTAGGCTCAAACGCAGTGGAAGGGGTTGGTGTAGTTTTAGGGACAGTGTGAGGGTGGGAGGGGGTTAGGTTAGTGTATATTAAGGGTTAGCATGGGTGGCAGGGCATTTTCATTACAGGTTTTTGGGCCTCAGGGCTGGGGGGCAGGTAGGGGGGTTTGTAGCTTAGGGAGGAGGGTAGGAAAAGTGGTGACTTTAGCCATGCATACCCCTTTACCATTCCTGCCTTTACCACAGCATTGCATGGTAAAGGCATGCATGGTAAAGGAATGTGTGGTTAAGGCACATTCGTGGTTTGGACTGCGTGGTAGAGGCAAGTATGTTTTAACCATACATGCCCTTATTATACAACCTTGAGTGACTTGCTGGGCTTTATGCATTCTCTCTAGACAGTCACACAAGGGAGCCGGAGTGTTACTTTTGCATTGTGATAGTATATCACCTGGCTGATGGGCCTTCCTGAGGTAATTCGGGAAGGAGAAGCTGACATTTGCACCTGAATAGGGCTGTGCCTGTCCCTAATCAAAGAGATGCATACCACCGTAGTGATTCTGGAGACAGGGCAGGAAAGGAAGGGACCTTGGGGTCTTTGAAGGCCTCTTTTGAAGTCTCCTTCTTCAAATGGTCAACTGGGTATAAGTACTAGACCCCTGACACCACCAAATCAGAACTTTGATGGAACGAAAGACATTCTGCCTGGAAGAAGAGCTACTGTGCTGTAGGAGAGACTGTAACTCTGCTAACTGCTTTGCTGTATTTGCCTGCTGCCTGCTGATTGCTGTGCTGTAGGAGGGACTGTCACTTCGCTACCTGCTTTGCTGTTTTGGCCTGCTGCCTGCTGCTTCTTGCCTCGAACTGAGAAGGACTGGACCTGCTTTCTACATCCTTGAACCCAAGGTTCTCCAAGGGTTGCGGGTTTTCCAGAGACCTAATATCCTAAGTGATAGGGTTAGTGTTGGTGTGTCTGTAAAAATACCCAATCACAGTCTGATCAAGATAAACCTAAGGTGGTATCTTGTACTGGTAAACTTTTAGCCCGCAAAATTTGCGGTGCCTCTGCCTTCACCCGATGTGGCCATATACCTACCATAATTGGGTCGGTTTTCATTAAGACCAAGGTATATTATACATGTAGGATTATCTTGATCAGATTGTGATGGGTAGTTTTACTAACACACTAACACTAACCCAATGACTTAGGAGATTAGTTCTCCGGTCCTGATGAATTGCCCTTGGCCAATAATGACTTTGTATGGCAAGAAACATGTCGCCCTTTTTATGCACAACTTTATGAGCTGAAACAGAACATTATTTCTGCAATCTGCACCCACTGCTTTTAACTTGGACAAGAGGACCCACATATTAAAATTGCCAGGGTACCTCTCAGTTTATTTGAACTCACCTATACCAATCTACACTTAAAGCACCTACACTCACACTTTACATACGGCAAAGAATCAAAAGTGGGATTTTGAGCTGTCCAAATTGGAGAAGTACACAGTGCAACAAATGAAGGATTTTTGCAAGGCATTTGGGGTTTATACCAAAGGTTTCACCAAGAAGGTCGAACTGCAAAAGGTGCTGAGGTCCTGGGTAGAAGCTAGGGATGCAGCACATTAGATACCTAAGGAGGATGATGAAAAGATAGAGGAGGATGACGAGATGGACCAGAATTCAGTGGTGAATCTGGGACTGACTGTGGGACAGGGGGCAACCTGCTTGCAAGGAGAGATTCCCCATCCCAGGCAGGGAGCAGTGCGTCACTAAAGGCCTGTCCACAAAGGTGCTGGTGGACAGGAGGGAGGGGAGGAAATTAAAATTGGAGCTGGCTAGGCTCAAATGGGAGGTCTTAGAAAAGAAACAGATCTTGGAGGCAAACAAAATGGCCATAGAGGAAAGAAAATGATGTTGGCTCAGGAGTTGGGTCTGAGAGAGCTGCAAATTATGGTCAGAGAGATGGAGTCCAGCAGTGATGGTGGCAGGAAGTCTCCTGTGCCTTCTGACAGGATCGTCCACATTCCCAAGAGTCTGGTGTCTGACTTTATGTTGGGATATGACACAGATAGATGGTTTGAGGCCTATGGTATTGCCTTGGAGATATACAAGGTCTCTGAGGGAGATTGGACAGCTGAACTGTAGAGGCATATCCCTAGTGAGGGGGGACACTCTACAGGCCCTAGAAGGGAGTAACAAGATGAGGTATCCCCCATGAAGGAGACCCCGATAAGGAAGATTGATTTGACTCTAAAAATGTATATACAAAGGTTCAGGAACACTCAGAAGCTATCCCACCAGGCGTGGGTGGATTGTGTTGATTTCTTTTGCAATGCATTGGATGGTTGGGTGAAGGGCAGTGAGGTAAAAGGTTACCAGGTGCTGTATAATTTGTTTGCAACAGTGCGTATGTTCAGTCTTTGTTTTCCAGATCTGCGTCAACCCCTTGTTGATAGTAAGCTCACTGACCCTTGAGAGTTTGCTATGGAGGCAAGAGGTGGTGGCTTTGGGTCAGCACCAAGATGTCTGGGTGGTAGCACTACACGGGTGGGCAGAGTCCTCACCAGAAGAAGGAGGGGTGACAAATGGAGCAAGGAGTTCTCTAAAAAGCCAAAAACTAGGTCTGTGGGTCAGGGTTTCCTTCCCCCTGCTGAAAAGAAAATAAATGTTTTCCAGAGAATACATCTGCAGGGAAGGTTCCCATGAAGTGTTATGAGTGTCATCAAGAAGGACACTCCTAAGAAGATGCAGAGTGTCCCAAGTGGGCACAGCCCCCTACCAGTGGGCAGTCACTGGGGTTGGCTAATGTAGCGCTTAGGGGAAATTGCCTCATATAGGTTTGAGGGGAGTGTAGAATTGACCTTAGTGCCCTGGGTGATGGAGAGATGGTACCCACATTCCTGAAAATGCTAAGAAGTACAGTCAGTGGGTGTCTATCAATGGGACTGAGGGTGAAGGCTCTGAGAGTAAATGGAGCCAGCATGACCACTGTCAAGTGTCAACTAGTGTCTTCAGAGCAAGTAGTTCCAAATACAGTTCACAAAGTTGTTGCTGTTAACAACCAAGAGGTAGTGGCTCAGGGTCCCTTTGAGTGGGGAAGGGAGTCTCAGGTATGCTTAAGGTAGCTGTGAGTTCATCCATGCCTGTAGATTGTCTGCTGGGCAACAACCTGGAGCAACCATCTGAAAGGAGGTGGAGCTCATGTCACACTTGGACATATTGAGGTTACCTGAGTGAGTGTGCCTGATCACACGGTCCATGGCAGCCCAACAGTGTGGTGAGGAGGACCTGGAGCCTGGAAGAATGGCCCAGGAACCTGCCAAAAAGAGAAAGGGCAAGGGCCATGGGAAACCCGCTGCTGAGATTCCTACGGCCCGGTAGGAGGCTAACCCTGAAGGGGATGCCATGGCACCTATAGTGTACGATGTAGCTGAACTTGGGAACCTGCCTGGGATGACAAACTGTCAGCATAAGAAGGTCCCTCCAGGAAAGAGTACTGCAAGGTACAGAAGGAGTGCCCTACTCTTGTGGGTTTTCGGCAGCAGGCCGAGGCCCAAGCAGCCAGTGACGTCTCTGGCAAGCACCTGATTTATTGGGGAATGATCCCATGTATAGGGAGCCTAAGGCTGCTGAGCCTGGCGCAACAGGTACGTTGGTGGTACCTGAGTGCTTCAGGACCTTCCTACTGGGTCTGGGTCATGATGTGTTACTGGCAGGACGTTTGGGGAAAGAAAAGACCTTTGACAGGCTTGCCATCCACTTTTACTGGCATCAAATATGGAAGGCCTCAGATCCATTCTCTAGGTCCTGTCCTACCTGCCAGGCAAGTGGCAAGTCAGAGGGGAAGTGCAAATCTCCCCTGAAACCTTTTCCTGTCATATAAAAACCCTTTTGAGCTGGTTGGCATCAACATTGTGGGGCCTCTGCATCCCAAGACACCCATTGGCAACAGATCTGTTCTGGTGTTGGTGGACCATGCCACCCGGCTACCGGAAGCTATCCCTCTAAGGACAGTGACTGAGCCCGTCGTGGCCAGGGCAGTGTTGGGGATCTTTAACTTTGTGGGTTTCACCAAGGAGGTAGTATCTGACCGGGGTAACAGCTTCATCTACAATTACATGGAAGCCACGTGGAAGGAGTGTGGGGTGACCTATAAGTTCACCACTCCTTACCACCCCCAAACCAATGGGTTGGTTGAAAGGTTTACCTGTACCCTTAAAGGCATGAATATGGGTCTACCCAAACCCATGAGGAGTAAGTGGGATGACCTACTGCCATGTCTTTTGTTGGAGGTAGCACAGAAGGTGGTTGGCTTCAGCATTTTTGAGCTTCTATATGTTCATCGTGTGAGAGGACCTCTCAGTCTGGATAAGGAAGGCTGGGAGCAAGTTCCCCAGAAACCCCCCAAGGATGTAGTTAGACACACGCTGGCATTCCACAACCAGAAAGCCCACCTCAGAAAACTCACACAGGAGAGCTTGGAAGCTAGGCTGGAGAAAATGAACTGTTGGTACAGCCAGAATACCACTCCGGTTGAGTTTCAGCCAAAAGTGTGGGTAACAGAGCCAGAGGAGCTCTGGGCCCTTCAAGACCATTGGTCTGGGCCTTATGAGGTGAAGGAGTGCAAGAGTGATGATACCTACTTGGTGGGCGTCAAGACTCCTAGGACCCCTTTGAGGGTCCTGCGTGTGAACTGCCTCAAGCCCCACTTAAAGAGGTCTAAGATTACCATGCTCCTGGTTACTGATGATGGGGTGGAAGCAGAGAGTGAACTTCTCCCCAACCTCTGATCTCACAAGGAGCAGGATGGGTCAGTGGAGGGAGTCAGCCTCTCACCTATACTGACCCTAAAGACACACGTTTCCCACCTCCCAGCTGTCCAGCCCCCTGCAGCACTACTTAATGGTGACCGTGCTGCTGGCGTGCCAAAGGTACACCAAAGTCTTAGCCCGTCTGGCCCCTCCATGCCTAGACTGCACCCAGCACCAGGGACCCTGCTCTTCTGACATTCCACCACTATGATGCCAGCACACTCCTCGCCCTCAGCCCAAGACGCCATGTCGCCTGCCATCTAGCATCACCAAAGAAGAACCTTGGTCCCTTTGCCTTCTGAAGCTGCAACCGCATCTTCAGCCATGCCAACATGCCAGCTACTCTCACCCAGCTGACCAACAGTGCACCCTTCCTGCTCAACTGCATCCTCCTCAATGTGCAGTCCCTCCACAAACACACCACAGAAATCTGGGACCTCCTCGATGCCACCTCTCTGGACACTGCTTTCTTCACGGAATCCTGGACCAAACCCTGCTCCGGACCAAACATTGCCATTGCCATCCGTGATGGCTACAAAATCACCCTCAAGGCCCGCCCAGGAGGAGCCATTGCCACTGTCCACAAATTCACACTGCGAATGATCATGCACTCGAACAACAACCATTGAACACCTCCACTTCCAGGTCCGGACCAACCCCCACAACCCTCCATGGCACCCTCATCTACAAACCCCGACCCCCCTTTACTGACACCATCGTAGACCTCATTGCACCCCAGGCTCGTGCATCCACTGACTACATCCTATGTGTAGATCTCAACTTCCACATGGACAACCCCAGTGACCCGAACACTGCCTCCCGTCTAGAGAACCTCAACAACATCGGACTCAAGCAGCTAGTCACAGGACCGACCCACACAG
This sequence comes from Triturus cristatus, assembly GCF_964204655.1. Taxonomy (NCBI): domain Eukaryota; kingdom Metazoa; phylum Chordata; class Amphibia; order Caudata; family Salamandridae; genus Triturus; species Triturus cristatus. The sequence goes on along the minus strand of NC_140590.1, from coordinate 904,126,988 downwards.
CCGGACACACGCTCAGGCCCTTCTTCTCCACCAGCGGGAACATCAGCTACAGCCACACCACCAAACTCTCCTGAACTGACCATCACTGCATGCATTTCACCTTTGCCACCCCCACCATACACCACCAACATCAACGCCCCCCGTTGCAGCTGGATGAAGACCACCAAACAACTTCTCATCAAATCCCTCAGCACAACCACTCCGCCAATGCTAACGGACCGATGGATCTCCAATTGCGCCGACACCCTGGCACCCATCAAGGAAAGACCAGGGAAGCAAAACTCCAAGAATGCCCGTAGGTTCACTCCCATCCCCCACAAGTCCAGACACACCTGCAGACGACTCAAGAAGAGATGGAGGAACAACAAAACTGCAGAAACTTAAGCAACCTTCAAATCTGCCATGAACGCACACCACCTCCGCCTGAAAACCAAAAAGAAAATGGCTCTCCAAGACCGACTCAACGCCAAAACACACAACAGCAAAGAACTCTTCGCCATCGTCAAAGAGTTCGCCAGGCCCAACAGCGAGACCACAGATGTTCCCCCCTCCCAAGACCTCTGCAACAAACTCGGCACCATCTTCCACCACAAGATCAGGAAGATCTACGACGGCTTTGACCCCTAGACCCGGCCACTATGCTTGCTACCATTGTGCACAACCAAGCTTCACCCCAACGGACCATTCTCTGCTTCTCCCTGATCACAACAGAGGACATGCACAAGACCATGAAGAGCATCCACTCAGGAGTCCTGATGGATCCTTTCCTATACCACATCTTCCACAGATCAGCCACTACCTTCGCCCCCAGCTTTGCCGCATCATCAACTGCTCCATCAAAACTGACACCTTCCCCGATGACTGGAAACACACTGAAATCAACCCCCTCCTGAAGAAGCTGTCCTCAGACCCGACAGACCTCAGGAACTTCAGACCCATCTCTCTTCTATCCTTCCCAGCAAAGGTCATTGAGAAGGCCATCAATGCCCAACTCTCCAAATTCATCGAAGTGAACCACGTCCTCGACACTTCCCAATCTGGCATCCAAAGCAACCACAGCACAGAGACCGCACTACTCACCACCATGGATGACATCTGCTCACTCATCGACCAGGGGGGACCGCAGCCTTCATCCTACTAGACCTCTCAGCCGCCTTCGACACCGTCTCCCACCGCACCGTAATCGCGAGACTCTATGATGCCGGCATCTGTGACCGGGATCTGGACTTGATCCACTCATTCCTCACTGGCCAGACCCAGTGAGTCAGATTACCACTGTTCCTCTCAGAACCCACAGAGATCAGCTGGGGAGTGCCCCAGGGTTCGTCCCTGAGGCCCATACGCAGACAACACCCAGATGATCCTCTACCTCACCAACAAACCCACAACCATCAGAACCAAATTCCACAGTGGAATAAAGGCCGTAGCTACCTGGATGAAAGAAAGCTGCCTCAAGCTCAACTCAAACAAGACCAAAGCATTCATCATGGGACTCACCCCTTTAGCTTGGGACGACTCCTGGTAGCCAGCCACTCTGGAATCTAACCTTACCCCGACAGACCACGCACGCAACCTCTGCTGGACTCATAGCTTACTATGAACCACCATATCAACGAAGTTTCCTAAGACTTCTTCCACAAGCTCTTCCTGCTTTGACAGACATTTAGATGGATCCCCACAGAATCCAGAAAGACGGTCACCCACGCACTCATAACCAGCAGACTTGACTATGGCAAGCACTCTATGCCAACATCACCCAGAAACAGTTCAAGTAACTTCAGAACATCCAAAACACCACAGTCAAACTGGTACTCGACATTACCCCCCCACAGCCACATCACACAATACCTCAGACAACTCCACTGGCTCCCAGTCAACAACAGAATCACACTCAAGGTCATCACTCATGCCCACAAAGCTCTACACGACGAAGGACTAGCATTCCTGAACCACAGCCTCACATTCCAAGTACCCGCTAGACAACTCCGATACTGCCAACTCGATCTTGCCTCCGTCCCCAGGATCCACAAGACCAGAACTGGAGGAAGGTTTGTCTCCTACCTCGCTGCCAAGACCTGGAACACTATGCCCCTCCACCTCAGGCAATCTGCGTCGCTGACACAATTTAGGAAGGACCTCAAGATCTGGCTCTTCGAATTACCCTCCTTCCAGTCCGACCAGCACGGATGAATAGCCACGCTATTCAAGACCCTGAATTATTGATTGGTCGCTTGATTGATTGTTGGACTATTATAAGTATCTTCAGAATTTCTTTCCACATGACCTGAACAGTGAGATATTTCAGAAACATGTGGAGATATCCAGATTCTTCTTTCTTGCATTCCTAACGTTGTGAGTTTTCTGATTGATAGAGCTTTTTTCGTTTTTAGAGGTAGCCAGCAGACTAAAAGGAATATCTTTTGGTGTCCAATTGAAGTTACAGGTTAGGCCTGAGTTGCTTGTAAGAGACAGGCTTCTAATCATTATTCCATTTCATTTGATAGATTTAATTCACTGTTCAAAACTTCAAAACGTTTTTCACGACATCCGATGCCTTCTTGATAAAAAAGATAATGTATGCATAATGCTTAAGCCTGGGCAAAGCACTACGCTACGCTCGCGTAGTTTGCGAAGTTTGCGCTACTTCGCACTACGCGAATTGTACGTAGCACAGTGCAAACACGCGTAGCGTAGTGTTGCGTAGTGCAGCGGTCATTTTTTGCTTGCTCGCGGTCCTCAACGTCAAGTTGGCGACCGCGAGCAAGCAAAATGACATCCCGGCGAGACTTTTTCCTCGTTCGCGATCAGCAACATCAAGTTGGCGATCGCGAGCGTGGAAAATAAACTTCCTGGCGAGATTCTCAACGCGAGGAGGTCATGTTTCTCATTGCGAGTGGTCACGTATGATCGCGACCGCTCGCGATGAGAAACTACCAGTCCGCGTTGAGAAAGCTGCTGCTCGAGTAAAAATCTACTCGAGCAGCAGAAAACTACAGCTCACACTGTTCAAGATGCCGTTTTCAATGATTGCACAGTGCCGGTTGCTTGTCCGCACTGTGCAATCATTGAAAATGACATCTTGCACAGTGCGAACAGGGTACTACGCAGTTCGCGAAGTGCTACGCGTAGCTCGCGTAGTGCGAAGTGCACTTTGCGTAGCTTCGCGAAGTGCTACTTCGTGAACTACGCCCAGGGTTAGTTATGCTTTAGTTTTCTTACAATTTTCACTCTGAAGCAAATGTACAAGATCTAGTGTTTCATCATGGAGCCATTACACTCTTGTATATTCAGTTTTATGTTACTTATGTGAAGGTACTTAAAGATGTCAGTTTTGTCAAGGCTGTAGTTTACACAGCTTGTTAAAATGTATTATTTTGCCATTTTCCCACATTTGATTGATGTGATAAAACCCAGAGGTGCACTAATGTTCCCCCTGAAGAATTTGGGTGCATATTATCAAGCCAGGAGATAAAATGATCGCAGCTTTAGCGGCAGAAAACTGCCGCTAGAACGGCGATAATGGGCTTGATAATATGCGCTATGTAATTCCAATTGAAGCCCATGTTAGATGTAAAGGACGTCTAACATGGGCTTCAATTGGAATTCTCCAGGGCATATTATCAAGCCCATTATCGCCGTTTTAGCCTGTCTTGATAATATGCCCCTTGATAATATGCCCCTAGACTCTTTTTCACGAGCCACAGAAATGCTGGTGTGTGCTGGAAAGGGCTGTAATTTCATTGCTGGACTAGCCCGTGAAAGTCCGGACTTGTTGAATTAGCAGCAATTACACATCTCCATTTCTAAATTGTTGCGGAGGTACGATGACATTTACATTCTATTGTCAGGAATAAAGTTTTCGCAATATAAAGCCATTTTGAAGTTCAATCAGTTATTCTATGGGGAAAGTATCTGGCGTGATATACAAAACAGCTATCATGATATCTTTTAATATCAAGAAAGCTAACACGTCATCTATGTAGAGATGCCAGTGGTCTTTCCATGATTTAAAAAATATTTTTTATCCTTGTCCCCAAATTATGGATTCACACAATTCTGAAATTCAGATTAGATCCATCTGATACTGTTAAAAAGTATATTTGAGAATATATAAGGGTACCTGGGAAGTAGACACATTTCAATTACTCCAAACTTAACCCAGTGCAACAGGCCCAGTTGGTCCCGTCTATCAATTTCCACATTTCTTTCTTTCTTTCATTCAAAATGCTGTGTTTAGACAGGTCTGCATCTCAAGCATTTAAACTCACGGAACTGGATGTACACTATACTTTCCCAGGCCCACAGTAACGTCCAGAAATGACATTGCCACAACAAACATATCTAATGCGGGAGGACAGATACAGCACCATATTATAAAAGAATCGGCCTGAAATGCAAACGCCTTTGGTTTAAAAAATAATAAACAATCAATCAGTTGATGCAGGAAATCTCATTTCATGTGCATATCACAGAGGCAATTACCATTTACAGCTACAAAATATTTCTCCGAGACAAAACACAAATCGTATATAAAAATAAAATGCCTCTTAGTTTCCTAGATGGCAATTTGTCTGGTTATGGAAGGGTACCTGAACCCGTAAAGATTCCAAGTTTAAAGATATCCATTGTTGATTTAGGAGTTACAACGTGTTTATTTTTAGAGATGCAGTGCTTGAAGAGAATCACGATGTTTAATAGATTCATATTCATTTTTAAGCTGTTTTAAGAAATTAATCCTGTCAATAACATATGTTCCCAACATATTTTGCTATCTTCTCGGAGTGGGGCTTTCAAACGGAGAGGAAAACTTCAGGGCCGGTCTACCTCCACTTTTCACCCATAGGATGTTGTTCGATTCCCTGTGAATTACTTGGACCATAGACCCTGCAGGCGCACAGAAGAAGTGCTTTAAACAGCAGTCCCCAAATGCATCCTATAATGCTCTTCCTTCCAGGTTATGAAGTTAAGTGTCATAAAATACTAATATTTCTCACCAAAAGCTTTAAAAAGAGAAAACCGAGAATTTACTACGTACAAGCCTCATTAAGCTTATGGTTGAGGACATAGCTCACATCTTAAGAGAAAGAAAATAGTATTTCCACCTTAAGTTAAGTGTAAATATAAGACCCAAAGATATACACATCAAAACATACACTAATATAGTAGCACTCAGAATCCAAACAACTTATCTTTCTCTAAGTTCTGTTTCTTAAAGCGTAATATATATTTTTTCAACACCTGCATTAAGATGATTTCGGGCACAGTACTTTCCCAATTCAACCATTTTTTGTAGTAACTGAACAGGCATCAGAATAAAGAGAACTAAGATCCTGATTTTGCCCTTAGCGGCCTTTACTTTGTCTATCAGCGTGGAAGAGGATATTTATTGGTTCTGCCACCATGATGTCAGCCATATTGTGAATTCCTCTGAAGGCACTGAATACTTGGTCTTCTGTCTCTTAGGCAGCAGCGCAGAAAATGTTTTTTTGTTATTCCAGAAACAATCTCACAAAGCGGGAGTTTGTTGCTGCGAGTTTGTTTTTGAAGAACAAAATTAAACGAATAGTCCAACACCGTTAGAGTTTTCTCCCAGGGTGTGTGTGTCCTTCCCTGGCAATGATGTACAGAAAAAGATTAACATCAAGCCATCCCCTGCTAAAGAGAGCAGCTGTTCTGATACTCTGACTCTACTGGCCTCTACTCCGTCAAACTATCGGAGTAAAATATTGGATGGTGTTGTCCCTGGAGGCTCTAAAAACCGATGGTCTGGCCAACTCTTTCAAAGAGAGGGCAGACTGAGGGTTTAGCAGACAGGCCTCTCCATCACGCTAGTGACGAAGTTCCTTGTCTGCCTAGCTCCAAGTAAGGCACTAACTCATCTGCATAGTACAGGCAAGGCAAGGTGGATCCTTACTCTTTGATTAAAAGTTTATCACAGGGCATTGGGAAGGTCGGCTAAATAAGGCCCAAACGTCAGCCGATGTTTAATACTATTATGCACTTCTACATACTCGAAAAGCAACCATGCAAGTGGACGTCAACAAAGGCCCAGACTGATTGAGTGCCATCATTTTAAGATAGAAAGCATTTTGACTGTGGTATCGAATTGGGACAGTTTACACCGAAGCCTCTCACTGTCCACCACATCAAAGCCAGCACAGAATTATGAGAAAGCAGGAGTATAATAAGTCCTTAACCTCAACTGACTTCTGCACTTTAAACCATAAGGAGAAGCAATGGTGTATTTTTGAGAGGCCATCTCAAAATATCCCTTGATCCCTTGGGATTAGTTATCTCTGTGTATCCATAATGTAAGGTGGGACAAGACGAGCTTCGCACAGATCATATATTTTCGAAAGTAGTTTGATTGCAGACCCTTTCTAGGATTCTGGAATGACCCATATAATGTAATCAATGAATGCTGAACAGTCCATCAATCACTAATATTTTTAACAATTGGGATTTTTCCAGACCTAACAGTGAAGGACAGTTTCATTAAGAATATGGCCTTATTTATGTGTTCCTCTTTTTAGCCTTTCAAGACGGTATTATTGACAACATACGTGAAAGAGGTTAAGAAGTAATTTAAATGGCTGTATAAATCACATACTGTAAGAGTCACTCACTATTGGGGAACACGCACTGTAGAATGCTTAATGTCGCAGCATTTACCTCTCTCCAGAAGGTTTGAGGATTGCACATTAACTATCCCACATATGTTTCTCTAAGTTATAAACACAAAGTTTAATTTCTTCTGTTTTGGAAAGTTCATATAAAATAGTTTCAGATTTGACTATGTCTCCCTATCTACAGGCATACCAGTATGCTTCCAGTGATGTTTTGACTTATGTACTTCTAAGCGCAAAATGGAATGATCCTTATCAAACCAGCGCATGTGATCTTAGCCCCTTTGTATGTAGTCCAAAGCAGTATACTGTAGAGAAGTTAAAAATTCAATTAAACCTGAAATTTAAGTGGCATACCAATTAAATAGTTCTTTTGAGGATTCATAATGCTGCTTAGGATCTTAGCCTATTTGAAAATTGAGACGATTCACTAGATACAGATAATCAATTCTCGTTTTGATCATCTAGGGAATAACATTTGCCAAGGTAACACATTGCTGTCAGGGTGATGGGGCTCAAGGGAGACATTCAGAGACCAATGATCACTACTCATGTGTTTTCATCTTCAAAACCAGCAAAAGATTGAATTGTTGAACAATACAAATGTAAAATCCGTGGAGGCCTGAGTGGACAGTCCTTTGTGTAGTTAAGTCATTGTAAGTAAGGTGATTTGCCAAATCCAAACTAAACAACATTTTCGAATACATATTATGAACTAAACCTCTTTGGCTTGGGATAATAACAGCTGATATAGAATGGGCTACCAGGAGTCTGTCTACACAGCAATCAAACTCTGACAGATATAAATGGCTGTTAAAGTAATTTTCTACCACCAAATGCTCCTGAGGATAAGATGAAATGAAAGTCATAAGAACAGATTCTAACAGATTCAATTAAAGCAAGTCAGAGCTTATGCCATATGGAGATATAAATAACAGTAATAATTGTGATGACAGAATTATATTGACTTTTGTATAGAGTTAAACCATGGTTGCTAAAAACGAAGTTCAGGTTACAGGCAGGGAGATGACAGATTCTCACTTATAGTCAAAATGAATGTCACCAAGAAGCCTGAGGTGGTCCTTGAGAGTTAAGAGAGGTTAAACTATCCTCCTCTGTGTAGCTTGGAATTACTGGCTTTTCTGAAGCCAGGTCTCCTGAAGTAATAAGATATCATAATTTCATATATAATCCGCCAAATATGCTATGTGGGTACTATTGAAACCAAGCACATTCCAACACAGGCGGCTTAGCTCACCACAACTGAATCAATCATGGTCAAAGTGATAGATAAGATCAGACAAAGCAAAGACCATAATGGTGTCTGCTCCTTAACTTTAATAGACTTGTAAATGCCATTTGACACCATTTCACACTCCATTCTGCTGAAATGTCTAAAAGCGATTGGCAGGGAAGGGAAATGGTTCACCACTGCAAGATGTGGGAAGCGCCAATTGCAGCCACGCCCATAGGACACACCCCCTGTCTGACAAGGGCTATTTAAAAACATATGGAAGCATGTCTGCACAGTTTCTAAATCAGAGATACTGACTCACATTATTTTTGTTCCTTGTAGGAACTACAGTGCCATTGTTTGGATTTGCCTGGCTCTGTTTGGTGCAGGCACCATCTTTTTAATAATTTTCTGTGTTTGGAATTTTGCATCTTTTATTTAATTTTACTCAATTTACCAGTATCAGTCCTATGCAGGGGAGCCTCCCTCAGCACTAAAGAGGTTGCTGGACTCTAGTTTCGGTTTTTAATTTCCCCACCAGTTTGTGACATGATGCTGCAGCACGAGGAAAGTGTCAATTGCAGCCATGCCCCTGGGACACATCCCCTTTCCGACCAGGGCTATTGTAAAACATATGGAAGCGTGTCCGCTCCACTGGCATGCCGAAGGCGCACCAAAGGTAAGCCAACCTCACCCGTCCATGCTTGGATCATGCACAGTGCCAAAACCCCTGTTCTTTTTGCAGCAGGGCTACCGTCCTCAGTGAGATACCCAAGGAAGCATCTGTTTCCACTGAACGCAGCTGGTAAGAATACAAGCTGTGCTACTCTAGAGCTGCATCTTGGTCCCACTCAAGGCACTCTCTGTAAACTCACTCTCTTCTATAACACCATTCAAACCAGCCATACTGTAAGCTCCCAGGGAGCCTAACACATAATCCCATTGGAATCATTCAGCTCTAGTCTACTCAACACACAAACCTTAGTGAAGCATAATTTTGAATTTTCTGAGTTTTTAGGTACACAGAATCTGGATATAATATTCATTACGGAAACCTGGGTGGACCCAACCTCCAACGTGGATTTGGCCCCAAGCGGTTCTGGCAGGATACACCATTCTGGGGGCCGAAAGGTTAGGTAGGCCATTGGCTATTGTCTTTAGTGACTATCTGGCAATATTAGGCTCTTCAGTAGGAACTGGCCTGAACCGACAATTTTTTTCTTGACAAATTGAAATCCGTAAAACCTACAGTGTCAGAGACATTCTGGTTTACTGACCTCCAGGCATTAAAACCTCTTTTGTAAATAACTTAAGCTCATTCCTAGAATTCAGTATCGAATCATCAGTTATTTTGTTACTGGGAGATTTTAACTTTCACTTGGACAAATTAGATGATTGTGACACTTTCTCTTTGGTAAACAGGTTTTTCCAATTTTGATTTACGTCGGTTGGTAGTGCACCCCACCCATGCTGCAGGGCACATAATAGATGGAATCTTCACAAACTATTCCTTGCTGAAGGTCTCAGATGAGATACCCCTATTATGGTCAGACCATAAAGCGGTAATGTTCAATATTAGTACACCATATCCGCAAAGCAGACATAACAATTCTTCCTCTGCTAGTAGAGGTCGTGCCTGGCAAAGTATAGATCCCACTGAATTTCAGACATTGTTATCCAACACAAGCCAAATACCAAATCAGATTAAATTCAGCAGCCTTTACCTATTCCTCCTGGTTTAGGCAGCAGTGGAGTCACTTGAAAGTTCCTTTGTCAATCGGAGAAAAATACCTTCTGAGGCATTGCTCACTAAAAAACTCAGGATGCAAAAACAGCTTTGTAGGAAAAAAGAAAGGAAGTGGAGATTCAAATCCGATCCAAAAGACAAATAAATACCAATTTCCTGTCCATCGCAGATTACAAAATTCTAACTTGGGAAGAGAAAAGTAAATACTTCTCCAACAAACTCTTACAGTCTAAGAACTTTGCTAAAGAACTATATTATATAGCAAACCATCTAGCTAAAGTACTGGGTTCTACTCACAATTACTTTAGTCTTGATTTTTGTAACTCTCTAGCAAAAGATTTTCAGACCAAAGTGGAGGAAGTCTTCAACACCTTCTCTATTAACGAACAAAACACTACAGAGCCTCAATCAGTGACTGGACCACTCCCTACCACCAAACTACTGGACAGGTTGTCTCCTTTTGACAGGAAACAGGTTCTAAAATGAGTGAAAACAACTAAATCAGGCTCACCATTAGATTCTTGCTCCGCAAGGATAATACATCTTGCACCAGAAATAGTGAGTGACCAACTGACTAAGGTATTTAATGAAATCACGAGAAGAGGACTCTTTCCGACCAAATGGAATATTGCATCCATTCTATCACTAATAAATAAAACTAACCTGGACCCATTGGAAACCAGTAATTATAGGCCAATCTCCAGACTACTATTTCCATCTAAAGTCTTTCAAAAAGGCCCTAAAAATCGAACTCACATCCTTTATAAATGCTAATAAACACCTGGGCCCAACACAATTTGGCTTCAGAGATGCTCACAGCACAGAGACTCTTCTGATTGAACATCTGAAGTTTTGAGATCTTTCCTTGACGAAGGGGGGAAGGCAGCCTTGATCCTATTTGATCTCTTGACAGCTTTTGACACGGTCAACCATAACATTCTAATTGACCAGCTCTTTGAACTTGGAATCAAAGCTACTGCTTTCACCGGTCTCAAATCCTTCCTTTCAGATAGGGAACAACACATGGCGCTGGGAAGCTATACTTCAGATAGCTTCAGGCTGCCATGTGGGGTACCATTTCAATCTTTACGTGATCCCATCGGCAAGGCTCATCAGATCTTTTAGCTTTTCAGTCATCTCTTACGCTGATGACATCCACATAATCACATCAGTTTCCAGCAATCTAGAGGAAATGGCAGAAGGCTTTAACATTTGTATGACTCAAATCAACATCTGGAGGAAGATTATAAGGCTCAAACTTAACTCTGTGAAAACTGAGTTTCACCTCCTGAACAATTATACTTTTTTTTGGTAATCTAGTTGGTGGCCCAGAGACATGGGACACCTACCTTCACCAGTGAGTAAGGTGAGGAATCTAGGGATTATTTTTGATAACAGACTGACTTTTAAAGATTAGATTAATGCCCTGGTTGCATCAGTCTTTTTATCCTAAAGATTATTAGAAAGATCAGTTCCTTTATTCCATCGGACCTTTGGAAGACAGTTGTGACTTAATTATGGAAATGCATGATTTATTAATATTCAAAAAAGATTTCTGCAGAAACTACAGATGCTCCAAAATGCAGCTGCACATTTGCCCAAGCACATCCCTAAGCCTCAATCTGTGTCCCAGGTCTTGTTAAATTACACTGGCTTACAATTGACAAAATAATTAAATTAAAGTTATTATGAAAAGCCTTTAAAGCGCTTCATAATGTTGGTCCAGAGTAACTGAGACACTTCATCTGGTACACCCAATCAAGGCGTTTAAGATTAGTCACTGCTAAGCTCTTAGTGGTCCCTAGAACCACAAGAGACCACTGGGGCGGGAGATGCTTCATTGTAGGTACAGCGAAATTGGGGAACTTGCTTCCCCTAACACTATACGATATTCCCAATCCATGGTCTTAAAGAAAAGCATAAAAACCTGGCTTTTTAACAACTAAAACCATATCTTTTTCGCCTTTTGCATATCACCTTTTTAGAAGCAGTGCCTATACGTCTTTGGGTAATCGAGCACTATACAAATTAAAAATTGAATTATTTTTACAAGATAACTTCTAGATGGAGAGTATATTTGAGTACTATACTGCTCTAAAACTGATTTCCTTAGGGGTCTCACAAAGTTCAGCTCTGAGTCCTAGTCTCTTCAGTTTCCATGTGGCCCCTTTAGCCAAGCAGATAGAATCCTTCGTGTTCCAATATTTTTTCACATGGCGATGACATATAGTTCATTGTTACCCTAGAGGGGATTCAGAAAAGTCTGCCTCCAATATCAGCAACTGTTTTCATGAAGTAGCAGGTTGGATGGAAGCAAGCTCGCTTACTGTCAATGAAGGCAAAACAGAAGTAGTCATCTTTGGCACTAATACATAACGGTTGAAAAAGTGATGGGCAAAAGAATTAGGAGTCATGCCTGTGCCAGTACCCCATGCCTGGAATCTGAGGAAAATTGTTGACAAAGGCTTGAAGTTTTAAACACGCCAAGTCTTTATGTTCTACAGGCTTTTTACTACTCTATGTAATCAAAAGGCTCTTCCTTTCTCTCCGAAGACTTCAAGGAAAGATATGTCCAGGCACTATTCACCTCATGTATGGACTATTATAACACCCTTTTGATGAGCGCTCCCAATTATCTTATACACTGCCTCCAACTGCTGCAGAATGTCGCCCCAGGTTGATCTTCAGTCTCAGAAGAGATACTCTCATTACTAATTATCTGGACAATATACATTGGCTTCCCATATACAAAAGATTATTGCTCAAAGCTCTCTCCCTATGTCAAAAAACAATTTATAACAATAAACAAAGAACCAAGAAGAATTCCATTTTGTCACAATACTCTCCTTCCAAACAACTCACATCTAGGCATAGTGGCTTAATTGTTACACCAAGATTAAGGAAAGTCTGACAAGGCAATTCCTAGCTGGCGGTCACCATGGCCAAGTTCTGGAATACACTACCTTTGGCTATCTGAATGCAACCCAACCTGCTCACATTTAGGAAATGGATGAAAACCTTTCTTTTTTTTATATAAAATCAATAGTTAGGTGAGCTCAGCCAACTTTCATCTGGCTGCAAGATGGCAGCACTAGGATTAGGATCTGCCTATTTTCTTGCATATCGGAACTCTTCTTAGGAAGTAGCTGTTTGCACTGCATAGATGACAAAATCTAATGAAAACTAGGCCTGGGCGAAAATTTCATTCCGTTCGCGGAAATTGCGATAATTTGACATTTTCGCGTTCCGCGGAGAGCGCGAAAATGTCAAAAATTCCGGTTTCCGCAGCTTGGCGATAATTTGTTTCTTGCTCGTGCTGTAAAATAATACATTCTCGCGCGCGCACGATCGCCTTACCTGAATCCCTGCGTTCGCCGACAAGTTTTCTTGATCCGGTCGCGTTCTCCATGAGATGTTGTATTGTTTTTAGCCATTTGCGCTGTCTCGCGACAGTTAGCGCCCGCAGTGACGTCATGCGTCGCGCGATCGCGTCTTTCTTCTCGCGATCATGCACCGCGAGACAACTCAAAACAAGATGGCCGCGGCCTCAAGCAACCACATGGGTAAGTTGGCGACCCGCAACGATGCAGAAAATCTCGCGAACATGCCAGAAAAAAACTTCTGCATCTTCGCGATATTTCCGCTTGTTTGCGATAATTTTAAACATTTTCGCGATAATTTGCGAAAGTTAATTTCGCAAATTCCGCCCACCCCTAATGAAAACAAAATTAGAATGTTTGAATTCTTCACTCAGGCAACTTTTGCCATTGCATCTCTACAAAATATTCGGTAAGATCGATTATTTGCCAGGGCTTCATCATTGCTGTTATTTTCTTTAACTGATTGTGGGACATATAATTAGCTAATTGATAAAAAAGCTATGATTAACCAAGATGTTTCAGTGCTCCTTCAATTATTGCTGTTTACATAATTCATCAAGACATACCTTGCAAAACATTATGGGAGGCCAACACATCAAGTTTCTAAAAGCTGTTAATTGGATCCTGAGATGGCCTTGCAATATCAAACTCCAAGGTTAATTGCAGGCCTACAAATATAGTTATTTTGCAACTCAAAAGCGAATTCCTAAGTATTCACTTTCATATTCTGATCAAATGTTATGTCATGTTTTAAAATAGTTTTATTTGGCTTTTGTTGGCATTGGCAAGTCCACAGATGTACACCAATTGATGGTAGATCCTGCAAACAACGGAAAAGTAGCTATAAAATTTAGTAGACTCGGACTTGACAGACCTGAGCAATACTGTCAAATTCCTTCTGAGATTCTAAGCTATTGGCTCATATGATAATTTACATTTATCCATTTGCTAGAAGCTAATTGGTTGACTGATATTAAATTGGCAATAAAATCCCCTCAAGAGTGTTGTCTGGTCATTGTGAAGAATCGTCAAAATAAAAATTGTCAGTCCATATTTTTGTGAGGATTTTGTAATCTTTATTTAGCATGGAGATAGGTTTGCCTGTAGCACAATTTTTGGGATATTTATTTTCTCTGTTGATTAAAATAAGATCTGATGTTTTCTTTTCTATCGGAACTTATTCATTCAGACTATTGGTCTTACAGACCTGACACAAATAAGATGGCATCTCCTAACCATTGCGTCTGTCTTGGCCTTACTCATTGTTGAAGCTAAACAAATTAATGCCTTCCTCTACCTCTGCTAATGTATGTTTTTTAGCTGTTCTTGATCTTGTCCTGATAATTTTAGTGTTCATAATTTCTCAAAAAATAATTAACTATTTGGGGTGGAAGAGGTCGGGAGTTTAAATAAATTGAAGTAATATTAATTAAATTGTTCTGCAACTTCCTTGCCCTGATACACTGCAATACCATTGTTGTTTGTGGTTCCATAAAAATTTATATTGTTGGAGAGTTGCTTTGATTGGTAAACTAGTAGTTTTCCTCTTTCTTACCCCCTTTTACTGAATTATTGCTGTAATAAGAATTATTTAATTAATGCCATATATCAGTTTCTCCTAATTACTGCACAGGCAACCTAAATGAGCTGATGTGATAAGTTTCAGTTATTATTCTGTTAGATTGTGTTAGCTGTTTATGGCTAGAATAAAATACTGTACTATTCGTATTGGTTAATTTTTTGGCCTCTCAGATCTTGTTAATGTCTGAAACACTATCCAGATTCAGTGTTATAAACTCTTTAAAATTATCATTCATATTTTGTACAAAGGCTTTACCTTTTAAATAAAATGAATTAAATCTCCAGCTTGACGTTTGTATTCTTTCAATTTGAAGTGAAAAGCTAATTTGAACTAGGGCGTGCTCTGCTATAAAAGGAGAGCTAATATAACTGTGTAAAATAATGTTTGAGACAGATTGGCTCTAGTATTTAGGGGGGTCACCTCTTTGTTCTGCCCCTAGGGACGTTGATATGGAGGGACCTGAGACACAAATCCCGGTATAAAGGATATTTATTATGACACTCAGTGGAAAAAATCTAGAGTCAAGAGTCTACAGAGATGTGTTTCCTCAGTCGCTTCTTCCTTCAGGGTGCAGTCTGTGCTTTCTGCTATCCAGCCACCTCATCTGGGTCTGGTCTATCCCCGCATAGGTGTCCCGGAATAGGAGTCTAATGGACCATTGGCCACGATCCTCCTGGTCATGGCATCGGGGTCCTCAGCGTCCTCTTGTATCATGGGACCGCTGGGATGATTGGACGGAATGCGGTCCTCAGATGCACTGCTCCCCTCTTCTTCGGACATGGTTCCAGCCGACAATGCTACCTCCTCATTCTGGACTATTCAAACCGGGGCTCCTCCTCTCTCGCGGTGCTCTGTCCTGACGTTCTCTCTCAGGACTCACACGCCTCCTCCATTACCTGCAGTGGCATCCCGACGTTTATGGCTGGAATGCTGCAGTAGTCACCAGTGAGAGACTTCTTAGCGGCCATCTTTGAAGTCCTGGACATGACAGCCACACTATCACATTGCCTGAAAGGAAGTAGTCAATTCTAGAAAAGATTTAATTCAGGGCAGAGCAACAGGGGGTATTTACTGGATTTTGGATTTAAAAGACTTCATATGTCTGTAAGGCCAATGTCCAATTTACATGTGTTTACAGCAGCTCATTCCATCTGATCTTTTATCACAATTGCACCACTTCCATTTAATACATGGTCTGTGATTAGAATTAATTCTCATAGTATCATATCCATCTATTGAAGTTTAATGTTCACCTTTTAGATTTTCATACGCCTTGGTTCTGAGTTCTGATTCGGCAGACAGATGTTGACAATCAAAACCTTTTTTGCCATTTTCCTTCTGGATAGTTTTTTTCTTCTGTTATTTTCCTTTTCAGACTTTTATTAAACTAAGTACTAACACTTTTTCTTTTTGATGACGATCTTTTCCAAGTCGAATTTTTTTTTTTCTGGATTATTTAAGACATTAACATAGCAGGAGCTAACGTGCATCATCATTCATGCCATATGGAGAAAAGAGAAAAAAAGAAAATATTAAAAGTACGGAGCTTAAAGCTTGCTGTTTGTGTTGTATTGGTGGTCATTAGTAATCCATGTGTGAACACGTTTTGCACATTTGAAATGTATTATCCCATAGAGCAACTAAACCCTGGAATGAATCAGCACAAATATATATAACAAGTGAATAAATCTTTTTCATGTATTTATTATTAATTACCTAAAACTAAAATATACTTATTCTTAGATATATAAATTCCCTTTTACTGGAAGCAACACAGAATCACTACGGACAAACATTGAACACAAAATTCCAGTATATGGTCTCTTCAGGGCACTTAAGTGTTCTATCTTCACGCAGCGGCAGAGTCCATGGTCCTTTTGTCGGGGTCAGCATCTTCTATGTGCCTCTTCTCAGATTCAAAGTCAGAATTGAGGTTCTGGTGCCAGGAGAGCCCCATAAATCCTTGTTTTGGGGGTGGTAAAGGCGTGAGGGCCAGTGGCCAATGGGCTACTGGTCCCTGCGGCTAACCCGCCCCTGAGATTACAACATCATGTGGTTGTACATCACCTTTGTACGCAGAGTCCTCTACTTCAGGGTCTGCCAACATGGCAGAACACTTCCTTGGCTGTACAGACCTCCTAGCCCACTCTAAAGGTGTGACTAGCATTTTGGGTGTGTACGCCTCCTGACTACCTAATATTGCCAAATATCACAACAAAGAAGAGACGAGGGATTGAGTCTTCTCTGACTCCCTTAGCAATACGTAAATCTCACACAACAGAGAAAGACTCCACAGTACAAATAGAAATCCTATACAGTAGAGACGGGAAAATCAAAAAAATTATTAATACTGCCCTCACACACTTGGTAGTGTCATGCTTCATCATTGGGCCGCATCATACACCCAGGTGCACACCAACACACTGGGTGGAGCGCGATTTTTTTCAAAGAAAGAAGATGAAGAGCAGTGGTGAAGGTAGAGTGTAATAAAGAAAGACAAAAACACAAAAAGTGTCACTCAAATTATAAAGGAAAATAAGTTTTCTCCTAAAACGAAAGGGGACCAAGAGAGGTGCAGATATATTTCTAAAACTACCTAGGGGTTAACCCGTACCTATTTATTCTGTGTCAACCTCTGGCAGAGTTAAAATTATCAATATGGGGTAATCGGGGAAGGTAACGACCCTTCTATCCCCACTGCAATTACCAACATGTTTCTGCCAGATTTTTATGCGCCAAACAAGGTCGCTCTGGCATTCGTCAGGGTGTTGGTCCCTATTTTTGTGGTCTGAACCCCTATTTGGGTATTTTTTACCTTATTACTCTGTAAATGTGGGCTTTTCCCAACGTCTATTTTCTCTGGAATCTCTATTCTAGAATGAAAGAGAGACAAAAAAAGACAAAAACCAACCTTGATTTTCATACTCATCATTAATTTTCATTGCCTTTCCTCACACCAAAATTGCCATGCATTATTTAAAAAGATTTTATCTCAGCCAATATATTTAAGCACACACCTGAACCCCTCACCGTGGGCACACCACACAATACGTGAGCTTAATAGCTCCAACACACCGTGGATCAAATGGTCTGCTTCAAGCCTGTATGTAGATTCTTTGCATCTATACTTAATTGCTTAGAAAACCCCGAACCACCAATCCCAGTTGGTTAGAAACGTGCACCACATCGTAATCCAAATACATAGTTACTTACAAGAGTTTACGGATTTATATTCTTAAACCCGGGACGGTAGGGGAGGTGCTCTTGTCGTCACACTCTGTAAATGTATGATTCATCGGATTTATCAAGAGACATACAAAAGATAAAAAAGGGGGGGAGAGACCAGGACAATAGCGTTACAAAAATGCTAAGCAAAGCAAACATAGGTCCTTATGTGCCCCCACCTATTCTACCTCTAAAGGATCTTTTATCTAGGTTGAAATTCAACCTTCGTATCCTTCATCCTCCACCTAATCTTCGATTTTCAAACACATTAGGGTCCCTCTGTGGTGCGAGGTCGGAATACTCTTAAAAAACACCCAAACACTGCTTGGTTCAAAAATACACTCAGATGCGATACTACTCACTACTCCAAAGAAGCACTGCCTCTGGTAGCCCCTCACGCGTCCTCCGTCGACGCCGGTCATGGTGTCTCAAATCTCCCTATAACGGGGCAGGAAGGCTAAGTCCTACCTTCCTTTCCTGGGGCATTACGTCAGTTCCCATGTTTCCTAGCAACTCGCCAACATAGGAAGAGGATACTCCGTCTAGAGCCTCTCCAAAAAGTAACTAATGTGGCGGCCATTTCTCACAGATCTTTTTCTTATAAGGCACAGGTCTTATATCGTCTTACCAACAGAGAAATGATATTCATGTGTGTATTTCTCTTCAGACATACTCGCAAGGTTGTTTATGTGTATATTTATCTTCGGTTACAATTGCAAAAATTTCAATCCCCAGTTGTATAAATATGCTTAAAAAGCAAACGTTTTTTTAAAAAAAGGGATCAATCTTGATCTATCAGAGCAGACCCACGGGAACACTTCTCCTTTTAGAAGGGCAAACCCTCAATCTGTCCTGGTCAGTATATGTTTATGCTAGATCGTCCTTAAGGCACATCCTTTTTCATCTTGTATATGTGACGATCATAGCAATCATATTCAAAAGCCTGATATAATCGATCTTACAAGGAAAAATCTTTTTTGTTGACCAGCTTCATTTGTACTTGCATGTATGGTTCATCTTTTCATTATACCATGTAATTGGAACCAGGGTATACCATCATTCAACCCCTTTATATTGATTCTAAGTCTTTCAACCCATCTTTGTTCTCTCACCAAAAGGTAGTTTAACTCGTTTTCCTTATGTTTATGTTCATAAAAGTGAGCAGTCAGTTTTGTATTAGTTTTTCCACATCGTATCGTACTCATGTGCTCCAATATGCGGGTTTTTATTTTTCGAGTCGTCATGCCCACATATTGCAACTCACAGGGGCACATGAGCAGATAGATAACATTTTCAGTATTACACGTGGAGTGTTGTCGCAGCTCCCATGGTCGACTTAGTCCTAAGTCTATGCTTCTTCAGTTCACAGACCCTGGGCACGCTCTACAGTATCCACATGAATAATGTCCTACAACTGGTGGCAGGAACTGGTTACGATTAAGTGGATTACCTGGGTCCCTTAGTGACCTCGGGCGTGTATTCACAATCATATCTTTTATGCTCGCACTCTTCTTAAAAGAGAAAAGAGGGGTGGGTTGATTCAATCCATTAGAATTCAGGATACGCCATTTCTTCTCTACAATTCTTTTCAAATGGTTAGAAATTGTGTTATATGTGGTCACACATATGCTCCTTTCTTGGGTCTCTCCAATGTTGGTTTCCAATAGAGACTCTCTGTCACAATTTCTGGCTCTATTCTGTGCTTGCTTAATAACCTTCTCGGGGTAGTCTCTGTTCCTAAGCTTAACACTGAGATTTTCTGCTTCCTTTTTGTAATCAGAGACATTCGAGCAGTTTCTGCGAAGACGCAGGAACTGCCCGTAGGGCAGGTTTTCCCTAAGTGAGCGAGGGTGAAAGCCAGAGAAGGATAATAAGTTGTTCCTATCCGTTTCTTTATGGTAGACACTGCTGACTAAGGTCCCCCCCTCCGCTTTGATGTTTAAATCCAGAAAGGGGAGAGTGTCATTCGTTATTGAACCCGTGAAGAAAAGAAACTCATTCCTTTGATTCAACCAGGTTAGGAAGGCCTCCGCAGAGATTCTGCTACCCCTCCAGACTATGAGCACATCGTCAATATACCTGTGCCACTCCCTGATGTTGTTCTGGAAGGGATTCGTAGAAGGGAAGATAGTTTCTTCTTCAAACTTGGAGACGTACAGTCAAGCCAAGCTAGGGGCATAAGAGCTCCCCATAGACGTACCATGGGTTTGCAAATAGAATTGATCGCCAAATTGAAAGACATTTTTTGTAAGTGCCAATTCCAGCAAGCAGAGAATGAATGTCCTCGGGGTCTGGAATTCCCAATCTTCTGAGAAAAGGATATTCTCAATAACCCTCAGGGTTTCTCGTTGGGGGATATTGGTATATAGGGACTCTATATCCAGACCAATCAAAAGATCTCTGTCTCTGTCGAACTCCAGGTCTTTGATAAGGTTTAGTACTTCACAGGTGTCTTTCAAGTACGCTGGCATTTTTTGTACAATGGGCCGCAGGAAGAAATCACAAAATTTCGAGAGAGGTTCCAGAATTGAGTTCACTCCAGAGACAATAGGACGCCCAGGAGGTATACAAGATGAAAAAGGATGTGCCTTAAGGACGATCTAGCATAAACATATACTGACCAGGACAGATTGCGGGTTTACCCTTCTAAAAGCTGAAGTGTTCCCGTGGGTCTGCTCTGATAGATCAAGATTGATCCCTTTTTTTTAAAAAACATTTGCTTTTTAAGCATATTTATACAACTGGGGATTGAAATTTTTGCAATTGTAACCGAAGATAAATATACACATAAACAACCTTGCGAGTATGTCTGAAGAGAAATACACACATGAATATCATTTCTCTGTTGGTAAGACGATATAAGACCTGTGCCTTATAAGAAAAAGATCTGTGAGAAATGGCCGCCACATTAGTTACTTTTTGGAGAGGCTCTAGACGGAGTATCCTCTTCCTATGTTGGCGAGTTGCTAGGAAACATGGGAACTGACGTAATGCCCCAGTAAAGGAAGGTAGGACTTAGCCTTCCTGCCCCGTTATAGGGAGGCTTGAGACACCATGACCAGCGTCGACGGAGGACGCGTGAGGGGCTACCAGAGGCAGTGCTTCTTTGGAGTAGTGAGTAGTATCGCATCTGAGTGTATTTTTGAACCAAGCAGTGTTTGGGTGTGTTTTAAGAGTATTCCGACCTCGCACCACAGAGGGACCCTAATGTGTTTGAAAATCAAAGATTAGGTGGAGGATGAAGGATACGAAGGTTGAATTTCAACCTAGATAAAAGATCCTTTAGAAGTAGAATAGGTGGGGGCACATAAGGACCTATGTTTGCTTTGCTTAGCATTTTAGTAACGCTATTGTCCTGGTCTCTCCCCCCCTTTTTTATCTTTTGTATGTCTCTTGATAAATCCGATGAATCATACATTTACAGAGTGTGACGACAAGAGCACCTCCCCTACCGTCCCGGGTTTAGAATATAAATCCGTAAACTCTTGTAAGTAACTATGTATTTGGATTACGATGTGGTGCACGTTTCTAACCCACTGGGATTGGTGGTTCGGGGTTTTCTAAGCCATTAAGTATAGATGCAAAGAATCTACATACAGGCTTGAAGCCGACCATTTGATCCACGGTGTGTTGGAGCTATTAAGCTCTCGTATTGTGTGGTGTGCCCACGGTGAGGGGTTCAGGTGTGTGCTTAAATATATTGGCTGAGATAAAATCTTTCTAAATAATGCATGGGAATTTTGGTGTGAGGAAAGGCAATGAAAATTAATGATGAGTATGAAAATCAAGGTTGGTTTTTGTCTTTTTTTGTCTCTCTTTCATTCTAGAATAGAGATTCCTCTTGGTATTTTCCAGAGAAAATAGACGTTGGGAAAAAGCCCACGTTTACAGAGTAATAAGGTAAAAAATACCCAAATAGGGGTTCAGACTAGGCCTGGGCGGTAAATTCCGTTCCGCTCGCGGAATTTGCGGAATTTCGGTAATTTCGCGTTCCACGGAGAACGCAAAATTGCCCAAAATTCTGCTTTCCGCGACTGCGCGAAATTTTTTCTTGTTCGCGTTCTCAAAATGCGTGTTCACGAGATATTTCTCCCCGAACACGCAAACAGC
Source organism: Triturus cristatus (assembly GCF_964204655.1). NCBI lineage: Eukaryota > Metazoa > Chordata > Amphibia > Caudata > Salamandridae > Triturus > Triturus cristatus. Next base: position 904,105,084 of record NC_140590.1, on the reverse strand, counting down.
AACTGTGAACAGGAAAAAAGCATTGCGAACAAGCATTTCCGCGTGTTCGCGGAATTTCTGCATGTTCGCGGAGATTTTTTACCGTTTCGCGGAGATTTGCGTAACGCGATTACGCAAATTTTGCCCACCCCTAGTTCAGACCACAAAAATAGGGACCAACACCCTGACGAATGTCAGAGCGACCTTGTTTGGCGCATAAAAAGCTGGCAGAAACTGGTTGGTAATGGCAGTGGGGATAGAAGGGTCGTTACCTTCCCCGATTACCCCATATTGATAATTTTAACTCTGCCAGAGGTTGACACAGAATAAATAGGTACGGGTTAACCCCTAGGTAGTTTTAGAAGTATATCTGCACCTCTCTTGGTCCCCTTTCGTTTTAGGAGAAAACTTATTTTCCTTTATAATTTGAGTGACACTTTTTGTGTTTTTGTCTTTCTTTATCACACTCTACCTTCACCACTGCTCTTCATCTTCTTTCTTTGAAAAAAATCGCGCTCCACCCAGTGTGTTGGTCTGCACCTGGGTGTATGATGCGGCCCAATGATGAAGCATGAAACTACCAAGTGTGTGAGGGCAGTATTAATATTTTTTTTGATTTTCCCGTCTCTACTGTATAGGATTTCTATTTGTACTGTGGAGTCTTTCTCTGTTGTGTGAGATTTACCTAATATTGCCCCCTGTCGGGCTGGACAGTGTGGGAAGAGCTTTATCCTCCACTGGGGGACAAGTTAATTAAATATTAAGGGCGGTTAAGCTTGTTAATGGTACACGCGTGCAGTGGCAACCTTCTGTCTTTTGATACTTGGGGATCCGGATCTACCATCAACCGATGGAACTGTTGGAGGGGAACCTACTGCGGAATATAGTATGCTCTTCTGGTGAAGCCTGCTCCTATCCACCATGGGCCGCATAGCACTACCTAAAATGGTGGTACTGCCCTGATTTTTGTACTTCTTCAGTAATCTGCCAGGATACATTCGACCCCCCCATCTGTCATTCCTTTGAATGTACCTTGCTGGAGTTTATCTGACATGGGTTGCGATGCCGGCTGCGCTATCTAAACTGTACTTACCAACTGGCTGCCGGGGGGGAGTCACTGTACCCATTATGGAGCACTACTATCTGGTGGCGTAACAGCAGTGGGTGGCCACATGGGCCAGGGGACTGAACCTAGGAGACACTGCAACGCAATTACCGGCATTGATGCACTCATCAATCCATAGGCTTTTTCACCCGGGAGGCGAGGTGCGGTGCCCACCCAACTGATGCTGGAGGTGGCCCACATGTGCTTTTTTTGGTGCCTGTGACCCATGGGTTCTAGAGTCCCGTATACACCTGTATTGCCTCTGCAAGGCACACCAAAAGGCCAGTGTATCACCACCAGGACAGAACTCTATGCCTCTTACAGATGTTCGGAGACCTCTACCGAGATTGGCACTGGCATCCTTTGATACTCTAGCAGATGAAGATGGTTTACCGTGGGCCAGTTTCTTCTTCACATCTCACTGATTGCGGCACTATGTGGGGTGACAAATCACAGGAGCCCATAATGCCCCTCACCATCCAATACATACACGTGATTGGTACAGGAAAATATCCCACGAAATGGTTCACCGGCTCACTAAACCCCTGGGATGCAAAATGTACAGACCGTGAATGGGTGACTATATTGAGGGACCCACATTTATCCCCAGGAATGCCAGATTCACCCTCATATAGTACTATATAGTGCATAACGCTTACCTGACACCGGCCAAAAATAAACAAATACTGTAGGCGCATTGATGCCCACTTCCCTAGATGTCATTTGGTGGACACGGACCTTATTCATATGCTGTGGAGCTGCACTAATCTTGCTACTCATTGGCGGAGTGTCATCACTCACCTAACTGACTTCACCAGACACACAGTGGAGTGTACTTAGGAGGTTTTTCTCCTGGGTCTCTATGGCAGATCCAAAAGGCACAAAGTAACATCCAAGTTCATAGATCTTGGTTTGCTTGAGGCTAAGCGCTTGATTACCAGGCGCAGGAAGCGATCAGAGCCCCCACCTGTGACAGTGTGGCTCCTCTTGATAACAAATTGGGCACAAGTAGAGAGCATTGTCTTGCCCCAGAAGGACACCCGGGGACTCCGCACATTCTCAATGGCGGCCGCTTGGGATGCAATCCTCAAGGACCTCCGCAACACCTGGCAATCAGATGACGAACCCCAGGTACCCGCACAGACCCCGACGCAACGCCCGTAGTGGCATGTTATGAAACGTAGCAGGGACACTTAGTTGACCTAGCAGATAGGTCACTGAACTGCCCTCCATCCTCAAACCCCTCACACATAACCAGGAAACACATTACTTATTAGGAAAGGTAGATATCACCATCGAGTGAAGCCATGGGTGGAGTGGAAGTACTGGGGAGCGACAGAGACTTGAGTTGGGCAAATGTTTACACTGTTCATACCCTGACCCTGCCGTCCAACCCCTCTCCTCTCCCACCCATCCTCTCCCCCCTCCTGGCATGCTATATGTAGTCATAGGAGCTAACAGCGTTGAGTATGGCAACCATTTCCTACCTACCACACATTACCTAGCAATAGGAGCTTATGTGGTGCTCACTCTAGGAAACACCACATGCTGTATGATGTAATGTTGCACGACCAGTTATGAGCTGAAACATTCATGTTATGCAACCTGATTTCAAGCTGATGTATGTGCATGTGCGATGCCTTGTGTCAAAACATTAAAATCAATAAAGAAATTCAAACAAAAAAATCTCAAGCGTGGTGAAGTCTTTGAGGCTCACCACATTGATTACTTTTTCACTGGCTATCCTTTGGAGGGTGGAGGTGTGACCTCTGTCCTGCCCAGGTCCTTTATCTCCCATCCTGTGGACGTGCTACAATTATCAGCAGGATGGCAGAGTTTTGTCTTGGCGGCGACCGGCTCGGGGAGTCAACCACGGCACTGGGTCACTGTATCTTAGGGGGGCACTCACTCAGGATGGCACCTTTGTGCATGCCAGCTCACCCTTGACACGAGAATCATGTTGGAAGTGAAAAAACACGGTGTTTCACTTCAAACATTACCTAATTCAGACGTTCCATAACGGCGCTGACTACCTTGAGTTTTCTCGGTAGCCTGCCCATAATATTCTATGGACCGCCGGTTACTGTAGGGGTATATATGTATAAACATATACATCCACACCTTTAATATAATGCACTCTACCTTCTGGGCCTAGGAGGACAACCTTAAGAGTGACTTACTTATGCTAAGGTAGTGGTGTCGCTCTTCAGCACATGAAGTCACTCTCAAGCAGACTGACTGCTCGTGCAGGGCTGTTCTTGCAGGGCTGCCATGGCAGACCTGCAGACACACTTTAACCTGGGTCTCCCAGGGTGGCACAATACAGTGCTGCAGACCTTTGGACCCCTTTACCAACTTTGCCCTGGGTAGCACTGGTACCATATACTAGGGACCTATCAGACGGTAAAGTACCTTGCCATTTGGGTGTACCAATTCAAGTTACTTTTAGGGGAAAGAGCACACACTCACTCTGGGGCCTGGTTAGCAGGTCCAAGTGCACTATCAGAGTGAAAAACAGCATTTAGCAGTCTAAAATGGGGTAAAATGTTTAGAGGGGACATCTGCAAAGAATCCCAGTTTATGACATGACCTCCTCCCAGCCAACACACCCAGGTGACTCAACCCAACCGTGGGAGAGTATAGGTGGCTTGTTCGGTGAGTAAGCAGGAGAGAAACTGGCTGTTTTATTGCAGGTCTTACTCTTGCCTCACATCCTCTCTGTAAGGTGGTTCCCTCTGGGAGGCTGACCCAGCTCAACAGTGTTAGGACCCATTTTCAAACTAACCTTTGCTAAAGGTGCATTATCTTTATTCTCCCCTTTTACCTTGGATAGAGAGGTGTCCACCTCACTTATCGCTATCTTAGCTAAGGCGACACCTAGCTTACCCATGGAGGTTACACCACCAACACTTGAGCAACACCATCATGACCAGAAAGGTCAGTGGACCAAACTTGCTTTTGGTCATGGGGTCTGCCTCCCATGCCAAGGACAGTGCAGCCATGAAGACCAGCAGCATGTAAAGGCTACTGACAGTTGTCAGTATCCAAAACCACACCCTGAGCTCTTCACTGACAAATGGCTGAGCTGCCTTAGGGGTAACTGTGGGCTCTTGGAACCACTAATTTGGTTCTGAGTGGGGCAGCACTCTGTTGGCAGATACCTTTCTTCCACTCTCCTTTCTGTCCAAGCAGGGAAAACACCCTTTTTCTGCACAGCTGTCTGTCTGTTCAGGTCTTCTTCGCCACTGTAAACTTTGGCCTCTTCCCCTACTGGGTCAGAAGGCCATTGGCTCCCTGGTTCCTTTTTTTACAAGTGACTTCCTTTCCCTCCTCTTTTTTGCTTTCTTTTGGGATACCTGTCTCTCAACTGCAGGGACTAGCTCCCCAGAAACTTTGGGTTGGTGGGTGCTTTGGGCAACTACCCCACTTGGGATCTGATCAACCTCTGGTAGGTGGTTATCAAAGAAACAATCCAAGGGGAGGTCAGCACCGACCACCACCTTTTGCCAACTAAGGGTACCCTTCCTCTCCAGGTACACTATGGCTACAGACCTAAGTGTAACCTTCCCAGAGGCTACCCTTGCCTTCTTGGTTTCTCCCTTCACATGCTGATCTGGGGTCACCAACCTGTCCACTACTGTGGAGTGACTGGTACATGTGTCTCTCCGGCCAATGTCAGGGATCCCATTCACCTGAATGGAGTGGAAGTGTATAGTAAACCCACAGCATCCAATTCCTTCTTTGAGTGTGTTTATTCACTGGTTAATGTCCTCAGCAGTTACAGCTGTGCTCCTCTCGCTGTCTCACCAGTACTGGTTTCCCCAAGATTCTCCTACATTACATTCTAAGTTCTTTAAGCGTTCTAGGCATGAATTACATCATCATTCATACACATCTTTCCCCCTACAAAAAACAATGATAATAAAAGTAAACACAAAACCTACATTTATTTTACAACAAATTGACAAAATACTCATATGCTTACATTAATGATGTCAACATGGCATTGCAAAAAACAAGAGCAGAACATGATAATGAACAATAGAGTGAATGAAAAATAGTGTTCTTTTACTTCTGATAGATGGCAAACTTGCAGACATTGCCTACACTCCACACAGTTCCATTTCCCAAGACAATCCCATTCCGCTTCACTTCGATAACCTTAAGTGCGCTGGAAAATTGACTATCTCCTTTTCTTACTATTCCACTTTTCTTTGTTACAACTGAATCACCCACCTCAATATCTGGTTCTGTCACACCTTTCTTCATATTATAGTACTTCTCTGCACACTTTTCTTTTACAGGAACTTCAGTTTTCATTGCTATGTGATCCATCCACACACGGTCCATGGCACCCAACCAAACTGGGTTCTCCTTCCTACAAGGCTCCCTTTCCTTCAAGGAAACAAAGGAAGAAACTCCAGTCACAGTATGAGTGGGAGTACTGTGAGCCCACACCAATTTCCTCAATGCCTTCTTCCAAGACAATCCATTTACCAATGACAATTGCAAATTGTCCATAATGAAGAGGTTCAATCTTTTTACCATCCCACTCGCTTGTGGCCTAAATAAGGCTACCCTCTCTTGAATGATTCCCAGGTTTTCCATGAAATTTGTCATCTCACTGGATTACAAATTGTACTCCATTATCAGAAACAATAGTTTTCGGTACACCTTCTACCAAGAAAACCTCCTCCAGATAATCTATCACACTTTCGGTATTGATACTACTCATTGTTTTGATCACAAACCACTTTGTGTTATAATCAACAAATACCCTTATGAACTTACACTCTCTTCCCAGTTTATTTAAAGGACCAAGAAAATCTATAGCCAACCTCTCCAAAGGTCTTCCAGGTATCTCAACACACTTCAACGGGGGTTGCCTCACTGATTTCACCTTATCACTGTTAGAGCAAGCACAACAATGTCTCACCACATCTTCTACCAGTTTTGGCCACCAATAAGTCTGTCCTATCCACCTCTTGGTCATGTTCCTACCAGGATGCCACTCGTGTGCCAATTGAATAATATGATCAAGGAGACCTACAAGAGGAATAGTGCGATTCCTTCTCATCACTTTATCATTGAGGATGCTTAATTCCTCCTTGATGCCTCAATATTCCTCTACCTGGACATCCTTATGCAGTTCTTGAGTCCACCCATGCTTTACGTTCTCTTTCACTTTCTTCAACACCAAATCTTCATTCGTAGCAATAGTCCATTCTTCTTTTTTATAACCGCGGGCGGAGTTGGTGGAGTGCCACTATGCGGAGTTCCACGGAGTTGGAAAAAAACTTTCCTCCACCCTCCCCTTACATGGACAAGGACGGCGAGGATGAATAGGAGAGGGAGACCACGGCGAGGAGGAGGGCAGCCCAGAGATGCCACCGCAGGTAAGTGCCTTTTTTTGATACAATTAATTTAGGGACGGTGGAGTGACCACTAACTCCACTTTGCTGCGTTGTCAGAGTTTTGCCTGAACTCCGCGTTCTCAACAGAGTATGAAGTAGGCAAGCAGAGTTCTCTGCCTGGGCTTACTGGTTTTCAATGCTATACCCTCCTGATTATCACAGGTGTCACTCACATCAACTTCTTCATCCTCCACAGTCTCATTAATAGGTAGCCTGAATAGGCAATATGTCACAACATTTCTCAACCCCTTCAAGTACTCCATCTCAAAATTGAATTCTAGGACAGATAACATCCACCTGGAAATCCATGGTGTCACTCCTCCTTCCAGACCCCTGCCACCTTTAAACAATTGCACAAGTAGCGTATGGTCAGTACTGACTTTAAAAGGTAAGTCCCCAGGCAGTATTTAAAATGCCTGATACCTCAACAACATGCTGGAGCTTTCTTCTCAATTACAGAATAGGACTTTTGGCCGTAACCCCAAAATGACCAAGGGAATGAGCGTGCATATTGTTTTCCTTAATTGCCTAAAATAATTCTTGCATGTATCTGTCCATTCAAACACAACATTTTTCTTCATCAACATCCTCAAAGGCTCAACTACTTCAGTAAAATTCCTTACAAATTTTGAGCAGTACTCTGTCAATCCAATAAATTATTTCAATTGGTCCTTATTTTCAAGACATGGTGCATCACTTATCCCGCGAACAATTCTCTTCTTCGGTTGCATTCCCTCACTCCATATTTAATGTCCAAGATAAGTAACACGTTTCTTCCTGTATTTACATTTTTCTCTCTTAACAGTCAAACCATATTCATCAAGACGTTTCATCACCTGTTCAAGCAGCTCATCATGATGCAATTCATCCTTTCCGGTAATCATCTGATCATCCTGGAAGTACCACACGTTTTCCATACCTTCAAAAATCTGTTTCATCACTCTCTGAAATACTGCTGATGCCGATGCTCATCCAAATAGCATCCTTAAATAACGGAACACACCTAATGAGATAACAAAGGATGTAAGGTGCAGAGAGTCCTTATGCAATTTGACCTAATGAAACATCGCAGACGTGTCAACCACACTGAACACCTTCCCTCCTTGTATTGTCATCAACATTTCTGAGATATTAAGAAGTGGTTGCCTGTCAACCCAGGTATTCTTATTGAGATCCCTTAAATCTATACACAATCTGATCTTGCCACCTTTTTTGAGAGCGACTACAATTGGAGCTAGCCATTTTGAAGAATCTATGGGTTCAATTATCCCTTGACTCACCAACTTATCCAATTCTTATTGCAAAGGCTCCATCTTTAAGAGGGGTACTCCCTTTTTCAGGACAATCTTATGTGGAAACCCTTAAAGTAACCCCAAGTCATTCTTAAACAGGTGAAGATACCATTTCACCATCCGGTCATCAAACGCAGGATTTTCTGCATTTGGGTTTAAAACTATGCCCAGATCCTTCTGATGGTGCCACCCTAATAAATTAGAATCAAATTCAGCTAAATACACTCAACCATACACCTCTTCTTGACCTTCAAACGCTTTCATCATCAATCTCAACACCAGGATCTCAGTTTGTCTTCCTCCATAGCCTACTGCCTTTATGTCAGGTTCAGACAAATCTTTATATAAATCCTTAGATAGGGTGTCTTTGGACACCAAATTGTACATACTTCCTGAATTTATCAGCATCTTTACCTGTAACTCATCTAAGCACACAATGCAATGTGGTTTTTGCAGCTTCCCACTGCTCTCCTTCTTCACTCTGTCCACTCCCTTAGTAGGATCATGTGCGTTATTCTCAGGTATTTTCTGAACCAGCGTTCAGGTTCCTAATCATCAATAGTCAACACTACTTCAGTGATGTTTTCACGTATATCTTCAAATTCCCTGACACTTACCCGAGCAGACCTTACTCTGCACATTTTAGCAAAATGTCATTTTTTACCACAATTACGAAACACTATGCCTCATGCCACACATTTAAAACTAGCGGCTATGTGGCCTGGAGTGCCACATCGAAAACACTTTATTTCCCTTCTTCCAATTTCTTTTTTCACACTAATACTGGCTATGTCCTTTTTCACACCACCTGATGTATTCTTTCCTATGATCCCATTGTAGGTTCGTACATCCAGAACTGGAGCACTTTCAGATCATGAATTACTTTTTTTTTTTTTTTTAAAGAATTTTTATTGTTTTCATGACAATTAAAACAGTAAGACACTTAAATAGACCTTGCGCACATATCATTTGACATACCAGCACCCCAATGAACACAGATCATGAATTACTTTTAATGAAGTATCCATCTCTTTCAACCATTTCACAGCTTGTTCCATCCCTTTTACTACCTGGATAGCTTCCATCAAATTAAGATCTTTTGTCAACAACTTTTCCCTTACTCTCTTATAGTTAGTACATCTCACAATCTGGTCCCTGATGAGTGAGTCACATACATTTTCAAATTTGCAAATCAAAGATAAACCTCGTAAAGTTACAACATAAGTATTTATATCTTCTTCTCCCAATTGTACTCTTGAAAAGAATTTGTGACATTCCATCACCACATTAATCTTTGTAATGAAACGTGCATCCAACATTTGTATTTGCATCTCATAAACATTAGTTGGATGACCATCCCCCATTCCTTGAGAAATTTCAGGAAGATTCTCATATAGTCTTCTACCTTCTACTCCCATATGATGTAGTAATATAGTTTGATGCCTGACAGGACCATATCTGTCACCACCTATAGCCAACATTTCCATGTGCCCAAGGAATCGGTGGCTTATCGTGGGTAGCAAGAAAAGTTGGAGGTGATGCCATAGCCTGATCAACCATTCTAGCTACTGAAAGAATCATATAAAACAAATAACTAAAATAACTAATTGAAATAAGAAGATAAAATAAATATTCAAAAAAACAAGCTAACACAACAGTCTTGTAATTCTTCCTTGTCCTCTTTGTAAATCTTTTGTGTTGTCTTCTCTTTTTCTTTTTTTTTCTTTTGAAAGAGTGTGAAAATGAAAGAACTGCTTGCAAGCTGCGGAGTAATGTTATTGAAATGTAAGGTTGACAGTCTAGAGCTAAAAAATGAACTCTTTGTCCTTCCTTCCTGCCTATCGCTGTTGATGTTGATGCAAAGACGGACACACATGCAGAGCTAAATCCAGGCATACGAAGAAGCAATACACAAGGTGAGCTAAACTTCCTGCTACTTTTTTAATTGCTGATAAAGTCCTTGTGGCAATTAAAAAAATGTTGGCAACACCAGCAACACTGGCACTCAATCAGTGTGCCCTATATTCCTCTAATTGCTGGTACAGTCCTCACAGCAATAAAAACAAGCATTTGCAATGCAATAGGTCTCGCATTTATAAGAGTTTGAGCTATTGGCATTGTAAAATTACAATGCCTTTTATTTATGTTTTGGTTTTAAAACAAATAAAAGGCATTGTCATTTACAATGTCAGTAGCATAAACTCGCATAAAAGCAGTGTGCAGCGTGCAGCAGTGTGCGGCGTGCAGCAGTGTGCGGCGTGCAGCAGTGTGCGGCATGCAGCAGTGTTTCGTGTAGCAGTGTGTGGCATGCAGCACTGTGACGTGCAGCAGTGTGCTGCGTGCAGCAGTGTGCTGCGTGCAGCAGTGTTTCGTGTAGCAGTGTGAGGCATGCAGCACTGTGGCATGCAGCGGCGTGCAGCAGTGTGCGGCGTGCAGCAGTGTGCGGCATGCAGCAGTGTGCTGCGTGCAGCAGTTTCGTGCAGCATGCAGCAATGAGTAATGCAGCAGTGTGCAGCAGTGTGTGGCGTGCAGCAGTGTGCCGGTTGCATCAGTGTGTGCTGTGCAGCAGTGTGTGGCGTGCAGCAATGTTTTGTGTAGCAGTGTGTGGCGTGCAGCAGTGTGCGGCGTGCAGCAGTGTGCGGCGTGCAGCAGTGTGCGGCGTGCAGCAGTGTGTGGCAGTGTGTGGCATGCAGCAGTGTGAGGCGTGCAGCAGTGTGTGGCGTGCAGCGGCATGCCGCAGTGTGAGGCATGCAGCAGTGTGAGACGTGCAGCAGTGTGAGGCGTGCAGCAGTGTGCGGCATGCAGCAGTGTGCGGCGTGCAGTAGTGTGCGGCGTGCAGCAGTGTTTCGTGTAGCAGTGTGGATGGTCTGATTCCGTTGTAATTGCCAGACCCGACCTGTTGCCAAAGCGCCAAGAAACCCTGTGCGGGTAGCTGAGCGCTATACAAGACTCTTATAATAACTCACTATTAAGTTACTCCCCAGTGGTGCTGGAGCTGCCCACTCTCTTACGGAACTGTTGTCATAGTGCCTCTCTTTCTCCATCAGGCACTATAGTATGTGGTTTTCACTAAAGAAATTCGAATGACAATTGTGGATTATTTTGAGTTGAATGTAGGGTCTGTGGAACACTGTGGTACTCCATGGGAGGCTTTTAGGTCGCATATATGGGGTACAGCGAATTTTAAAAACTGCTGATGTTTTAAAATCAATCAGGCAATACCTGTTTAAATTGCAGACTTAATTAACTGAGCCTCAACACAAACGTTTCGGAAAGGATAATGCGGCATTATTGTCTGAGATTAATATCTCAATATTTGCATTCCTGGAGGCAGCTGAGCGCGAGATGTAGGCAAGCCACATAGGGGCACTATACAAATGCTGCAGTACAATGCACTACATCCCTTGCCTTCCACAGAATGCACGAGGCTGCAGCCCACCCCGCCCCACTTTCCTGACTGACCGCTTATGTATACAAGCATTTGCAATGAAATAGGTCTCGCATTTCTTAAAGTTAGAGCTGTTGGCGTTTAAAATGTTTTTGTACTTTTTTATTTGAAGTGGAGTGATCATATTTGCATAGCCTGTTGCCATTGGTATGACCTCTCGGTGCTGGAGAACGAGTCAATGGAAATTAGGTTATGAGGAGGGGAGATAAGTGTAATATACTGCTTGGAAAAAAAAGTAACATCCTGGAAGAAGCAAACACTTATAGGGAATGCAAGATCAAGTAAAGCATGTGAATTGTAAGCAGGAACAACATTGTTACTGTGGGGGCTCGCAGACTGCTGTGATGTGCCGCTGGTGATGGAAAAGCACAGTGAGATGCAGCTCTGAAGCTGCAACTCGTACATAAAGCGCGGCACACTTATGCCTGGTTGTTTAAAATACTTCAAAGGGCTTTCGTTTTCCTTGAATACCATATTTTACCTAACAAAACTACCACAATGTACACTGGAGCCCGTGTGTAAATCCTATTCTTACAACAGAATTGAAGTTTGCAATAACCTGATTTTTATAGCCCACTTGCTACCAGTTTTGTGGCCACTTCATAGCACTGTAAATCCAACATCCACGGGGGAGGAGAATGAACGTGAAAGAAGTTGACGCGCTGGAAAAGAAGCAGGGACGCTGGCAAGGAGGCGACGAACATAGGCAGGACGGCACTAGCACCTGGAGCCAGAACGGTGGTGTTTGGCGCTATCAAGCCATGTCCCGGGGCTGTAAGGGCCGACGAGGCTGCAGGCAGCAGGCTTGCAACAGAGGCACCTCGAGTCAACGCGGTGGATCGGAAGAGATCGCCAGGAAGCAAAAGATTGTGTCCCGGTCTCATGGGAGGGTGGCCAGATAACGCGCCGCAGGATGGGTCGGAGCGGTCGACGGTGTCCCCGAGGACGATGGCGTTATCACAAGATGAGCACGGGCCGGGATTTCCATAACAGTAATGGACCGGGTGGGGGCGCATTAAAGCCGCGGTTAATCTGCATAATAAGAGTGCAGCCGGGACGGGATGCGAGCGGCCCCTAGGGCCAGTAATACTAAGAATATAGAAGGGTATGTGGCGTATAAGTCTTCCCGACGGCATTTGTCAGGGCACATGAAACAAGAAGGGCTGGGCGAGAAGGGAGGGGGGAATGCCAGCAACAGAGGAGCCCGCGAAAGTGAAAGTGATCGTGATTACGATCGCTACGGCAGCACTTTGAAAAGCCCAGATATAAAATGTCTCTTCGAGCCTTTGGCTCACGAGACCTAATGACGTCAATACTGGCACCCAACATATTTCCATTGCACGCGTAACAATGAACAAGAGCCACATCCAAACGGAGGAATAATTGATCGTGGAATAGTTGTGCGTCTTCTAAAGCAGCACAAGTTGGCCTCGCATAATGTTGCAGTAATGATCAATTTCGATTGTGAATTAGGCACAAAACATTTTTTTTTGCCTTATTTAATGAGGAGCCAACTAATTATGGTCTTTTAGTGGATTACCAAGCAAAGCCAGTAGGAGTTGTAAAAGTGTAATCTTACCCCATCAGGAGATTTACATTATCGCTTGACTTTTCAGACCAGGGGTGAGGACATCATTCAATCTGCCCCTTGCACAGTCCACAGTTCATCGCCATTTTATGTAATAAAAATGCAGCATCCAATTCCTTCTTTGAGTGCACATATTCAATGGTAAATGTCCTCAGCAGTTACAGCTGTGCACCCCTCGCTGGCTCACCAGTACTGGTTTCCACAACATTCCCCCACATTAAATTCTAAGTTCTACCATAGCGTTCTAGGCATGAATTATATTATCAGCCCCACAAAGTGCCTACTCCCCCCATGAGAGATAACTTGCTTACCCTCTGGTCCTATTTCCAATTTTCTGAGGAGTCCTCCCCTATGGCTAAACTGGACAGCCCAGTGCTAGCCACCTTCTTTTTGGAACAGACTGGGTCACCTCTGTAGTGACCTAACTTGTGGCCATCAAAACACAACCTGTTTTGCAGAAAGGCTTTAAGTCCTGGGCCCCCTGCCTCTGCTTGTCAGAGTTTGGGTGTTATTTGCTCTCCTCCTTTTTAGGGTTCTGGGATCCTGAGGGATTCTCTTTGGTGGGCTTACCACCTCTCTCCTTTGATTTCTGTGGGCCTAACACCCCCCTGTTCGGAGTCACCCCCCTGTAACTTCTTGGGTACTCTGGATCATACCCACTTGTCAGTTTCCTTGAGCAACTCGGTAGGGGAATTCAAATCAGAATCTACCAGATGCTGTTTCAATAACTCTGTGGCACAGTTACTCAAATGTGTTCCTTCATAATCAAATTATACAGCCCATCATAAAGGTCTACTTTATAACCTAATTCTGAGCCGTCTAGTGCTTTGACTGAGGAATCAACAAAGTCCGCCCAAGTATTGTCCTGCCTCTGTTGGGTAACTCTGAACTTTACTCTGTACTCCTCTGTGGTGAGTTCAAACCCCTCAATCAGTGTCTTCTTCATGTGTGAATAGGACTCAGCCACACTCTCAATAAGGGTCAGACAAATATCTCCACCCCTCACTGAGAATAACTCCCAAAATAGAGAACCCCAGTGTTGGTGACCTCCCGTCCTCATGCTGCAAGCTCTCTTGAAAGCTGCAAACCACTTGGTTATGTTATCTCCATCACTAACCTTTGGGACAATCCCTTTAGGAATCTTAAGGTATAAAGACCCCTCTTTACCTTTGTTGCTGCCACCAACCTTAGGGACTAGGCCCCACCTAACCCTCTTCTCCTCTAGGGCTAGTCTCCTCTTCTCCAGGTCCAGTCTCCCTTCCTCCAAGGAGAGTTCATCATGCTGGTCATGGAAGTTTCCTACCACCCTACCAGTGGAGGAGATTCTAGAGAGACCTCTGTGACTTTAAACTCGTGTAGGGGGTCTGGGAAAGATCTGTGACTCGGGGTCATCAGAAACTTCCCCTTCTACAACTTGGGCTGTGACCAACTTATCATCTTCTTCTGCTGTGTGGCCAACAGATGAGTTCTCACCCCTATCTAGGTTTTCTATCTCATAATCTTTGAGGGCCTGTTCCAGGTCCTTTTTCCTAGAGGTTGCTCTAAAGCTAATGCCTCTAAATTTGCATAATGCTCTCTGATCATTTAATTTTAGGATAGAATGGGCTGATAGAGGCTCAGAAAATTCTCCTTATGCACTACTTTAAAAAAAATGAAAATGTATTAAAAACCTAAACAGCTATTTAAAACTTCTTTCCTAACTTAAAGAAAAACATATTTTAATCTTGTAATGCAATTGGAATAGGTTTGTAACACAGGGCCAGTGCAATCACTATCAAAACTAGCTTTTAGAGAAATCTAAAAAAATCTTTACCTTAATTCTAACGACAATTTAAGGATTTCTTCGTGCACTGAAAAAAACTACTAAATGTCAGGTGGTACAAATGAAACACAGGTTCTAGATCCCACTGCTGAAACACCAAGGTAGAAAGGTGGAAGTATTATGTGATATAGCTGGTGGGCCTTATCATGTAATACTAACACAATGCACAAAGGTGGACATAGGATTCACCCTTAGTAGCCTTAGCTCGGTCCTGGTAATGTGGCACAAAGCAGCCAGGCGTACTCAGAGGAACATGTGTTAAGCATTTCACAGTCCCAGGATTGACAATAAGTAAGTGACATGACTCAAAAGTAACCTTCACACCAATTTCTAAAAATAGACTGTATTTTGCAACTAGGGATGAATGATTTAATTAGTCCAGTTGGAAGACATCTTTTTACTAGTGTGTCCACCTTAGGTCATTATTTTGTAAACTGTAAGAATCCTGGGATTATTGCTGAAAATGACATGTACACTCGTCAGGTTTCTAGACATGTTTCCGACAGTAAAATGTACTTGTTTGGGATGCTTTCCAGTTGATATGCAAAACCTCCTTTCAGCACCCCATGTTATCTGTTACAGTATATGGGCGACCAGAATAACCATCCACAAGAACTATACAACTTGCTGGATAACAGAAAAAGCTGTAGGGTAAATGCCAGTGTTTCCTCAATGGTTTAAAATGTTCCAGTGAGGCTATTCAAATGATAAAATACAAATATTCAAAAGCTAATTTGTAGTAAATAAAGGTAGATCGAAAAATCTGTTTGTTTGTTACTTTAATCCCACTCCATGAGCCACAACTTATTCACGTTCAACAGTGAGGGTCTCTGGCATCATTGAATGAAAGCTAAACCAGGTAGGGAATATTACCACCCCAGGTGGAACTGATATACAGCTTTGTACATACAAGGCAGTCCATGCAATAAGTTAAAGTTTTGCTGCAATAACATCACACAATGAACTGGCTGAGTAGAAAATATCTAACGGCCACAGTTTCACAATTTTCCACAAGACATTTTCTACTCCAACAAGCCTGTCAGGTGCCAGCATTAAGCAAACTAGTAAAATAAAAAAATAAAAAGTAATGCAAATGTCATCACCATGAAATTTCACCTTGGCTATATAATCAACAGATGAATGAGGTAAACTCATTCTGTCGCTACTTTTTCCGTGACTGACCCTCACGTTTGACTCTGCTCGCTGTGTCTTCCAGAAGCATGAAGCTATAGCCGCATTGCCATGCAGCCCTCACTTTTAATTTACAGTGGAACCTTGCATTTGGTCCCATATCTCTGCATAACCACCAGGGCTCCTCCATAGATTGTGGAGCGACCTTTGACCCTGTCACCAGCAGGTCGCTCCCCTCACCGCCACCCAGCCCCTTGTGTGATCGGATCCGCTGCCTACACCCGTGTCAGCCGCCTGCATCCAGGCTGTGTGCTGTGTTGCCTGGTTACCTCCGTTTTTGCCGCGTTTGCTTCTACCTGATTGTATTGTTGTTGTACCCCTAATCCCTTCTTACTTTCTGTACCCCTGTGCTCTTACCCTTCTTTTTCCCATTGTGCCCCTTTTCTTCTGTTATCCCCCTCCCTCCGTGACCCTCGCCGTTTTCTCTCGCCATTTTTCCCGCCGCTTTCTCCCGCCGCTGAGCCCCTGCGGCCCTGCCCCCTTCACTCCCATTGGCCGCCCCACTCCCACCTCCCATCTGCTCCTCCCTCCCTCTGCACCTCATATGGAGGCCGTGCAGCGGCCGCGCAGCTGGAGTGCGGAAGGCGCGCGTAGGGCAAGCCCATCTGCGCCCGCCCGCGCCTGGACCGCGCCCAACACCAGAACCCCTGGCCCCCGCCAAAACCAGAGAACTCGACTGAGATACGACTCCGCCGCCCTCAGCGCACTCAACACCGGACGACCACCAGCCTGCTACCAAGCCGCCCCGAAGTGCACCCACGGACCCTTCACCTGTCAAGCCTGCAAATTCATCTGCCTCCGAACCTGCCCCCCGCCCGCCGAACCAAACAACAACCACCTCAAGTGCGTCCTTCTCAACACCCGCTCCGTCAACAAGCACGCTGTCCAACTCTGGGACCTCCTTGATATGACAGCACCAGACGTCGCCTTCCTCATGGAAACCTGGATGAACGCCTCCTCAGCCCCCGACATCGCCATAGCCATCCCGGACGGCTACAAGATCACCCGGAAGGACCGCGCCAACAAAACTGGAGGAGGAATCGCCATCATCTACAGGAACACCATCAGCATCACGACCAACACCGAAGATACTCTCCCCACCGCCGAACACCTACACTTCCAGATCCACACCAACCCCCAGACCACCCTCAGAGGACCGCTCATCTACAGACCCCCGGGCCCGCGCACACAATTCAGCGAAACCATCGCCGACTTTATCAGCCCGCACGCCCTGGCCTCACCAGAATACATCCTCCTAGGGGACCTAAACTTCCACCTGGAAAAAAACGACAGCAACACCACCACCCTGCTCGACAACTTCGCCAACCTCGGACTCAAGCAACTGGTGGACACGCCCACCCACCGCGCTGGCCACACGCTCGACCCCATCTTCTCCGCCAGCAACCACGTCTACTTCAGCCACTCCACCAGACTACACTGGACCGACCACAGCTGCATTCACTTCACCTTCACGAAGACCACATCCCACCACCACACGCATCAGATCCCCCGCAGATGCTGGAGCAAAGTCACCACAGACCAACTAACCACATCACTGAGCAAGAACCCACCTGTCAAACCCCCTGACACCAACAAAGCAGCACATAATCTCGCACAGTGGATCACCAACTGCACCGACGACCTCGCTCCACTCAAGATACCCCCAGTCAAGACCGGAAACAGAAAGACATCGTGGTTCACAGACGCCCTCAAAGTCGCAAAGAAAACCTGCAGAACCCTCGAAAATACCTGGCGCCACGAACGGACAGCAGAAAACATGACAGCCCTCAAGAGCGCCACCCGCGACTACCACCAGATGATCCGCACCACCAAAAGGACGTCATTCAAAGAGCGTCTGGACAACAACACCAACAACAGCAAGGAACTCTTCAGCATCGTCAAAGAGCTCTCCAACCCCAGCCCGAGCAACAATGACATCACACCATCGCAAGACCTCTGCAACTCCCTCGCCACGTTTTTTCACTGCAAGATCATAGATATACACGACAGCTTCGGACCCCAGACTCCGCTTCCAGCCGCCAAACCTACGACCACCACCACCACCCTCAGCGCATGGACCCCCATCAGCACTAAAGACACCACCCACGTAATGAACACTATCCACTCTGGATCCCCCTCCAACCCATGCCCTCATCATATCTTCAACAAAGCCGACACCACCATCGCACCCCACCTCCGGAACGTCATAAACAGCTCCTTCACGTCAGCCACCTTCCCTGAGAGCTGGAAACACGCAGAGATCAACGCCCTCCTGAAAAAACCCACAGCAGACCCCAAAGACCTCAAGAACTTCCGCCCCATTTCCCTCCTCCCCTTCCCGGCTAAAGTAATCGAGAAGACCGTCAATAAACAGCTGACTACATTTATCGAAGCAAACAACTCGCTCGACCCATCCCAGTCCGGTTTTCGAGCCGACCACAGCACCGAGACCGCCCTCATCGCAGCCACCGATGACATCAGGACCCTGATGGACAATGGACAAACAACCGCTCTCATCCTCTTGGACCCCTCGGCAGCCTTTGATACCGTCTGCCACCGCACCCTAATAACTCGCCTCTACAATACCGGGATCCAAGGAAAGGCCCTGGACTGGATCACCTCGTTCCTCTCCGGCAGAACCCAGAGAGTACGCCTCCCCCCCTTCAGCTCCGCGGCCACCGAGATCATCTGCGGCGTACCCCAAGGCTCCTCGCTCAGCCCAACCCTCTTCAATATCTACATGAGCCCCCTCGCTGCCATCGCACGCAAACACAACATCAACATCATCTCTTACGCCGACGACACCCAGCTGATACTCTCCCTCACCAAAGATCCAGCCACCGCCAAAACCAACCTCCAGGAAGGAATGAAAGATGTCGCTGAATGGATGAAGCACAGCCGTCTGAAGCTCAACTCGGACAAAATGGAGGTCTTAATCCTCGGACAATCCCCATCCGCCTGGGACGACTCCTGGTGGCCCACAGCACTGGGCACCACACCTACACCCACGGACCATACACGCAACCTGGGATTCATCCTGGACTCCTCCCTCACGATGACCAAGCAAGTCAACGCCGTCTTGTCCGCATGCTTCAACACCCTGCGAATGCTCTGAAAGATCTTCGTGGATCCCCACCGAAACCAGAAAGACTGTCACCCAAGCCCTCGTCACCAGCCGTCTGGACTACGGGAACACCCTATACGTAGGAACCACAGCCAAACTCCAGAAATGTCTCCAGCGCATACAGAACGCCTCCGCATGGCTCATCCTCGACATCCCTCGCCACAGCCACATATCTGCCCACCTGAGGAACCTGCACTGGCTCCCCGTCAACAAGAGATCACGTTCAGGCTGCTCACCCACGCACACAAAGCACTCCACAACATGGGCCCAGAATAACTCAACAACCGCCTCTCGTTCTACACCCCCACCCGCCAGCTCCGCTCCGCCAGCCTCGCCCTCGCCGCCGTCCCACGGATTCAGAGAACCACCACCGGAGGAATATCCTTCTCCTACCTGGCAGCCAAGACATGGAACTCCCTGCCCGCACACCTACGACTGACCCAGGACCATCTCACTTTCAGGAAACACCTCAAGACCTGGCTTTTCGAGCAGTAGCAGCACCCCCCCCCCCCCTCCCTTCAGCGCCTTGAGACCCTCACGGGTGAGTAGCGCGCTCTATAAATGTGATTGATTGATTGATTGGTTAACCCTAACGTATGTCCATCTCCAAAGAATTTGGTCATCCCCTTATTTATGTTACTCTCATCTTCAATTAATTCTACCTTTGTTTTTATGGGTTCACTGGCTTTTGTGGTCCTGACAATGTCAACCACTATCAGATGTAAAGGGATGTCACCTCCATCAAAAATTTCCTTCCATGCTTCTATGCCTTTGATTGAGTCCAGTACAGTCTGGAGATTTCCAACATCACTGTGAGGTAGACCATCGAGCCCAGTAACGCTTAGTCGCTTAGCTTCGTTCATTTTACCATTAAATTATCAGTATTACCCTGCATCATCCAAGACCCCGTTTTACTGACTGTAGAAAGACAGACAAATGTGAGACCTCACACCTTATGGCAGCTAGGACTATGTGGAGGCCTATTCCAAAGGCCTCTTTCTTTAGCATCTGTTGCTTTTTGCAACTACATATAAACCCAATTAAGGACAAGAATTATAAATGAGTAGATGTGATGAGGCAATCTTGCTTATTTCAAGTGGTAGTACAGCCAGATATGGCGGCTTCGGAAGTGGGGAACCAGGTTTGAGTCTCACCATCAGCTCAACATCCTGTGATTCTGGGCAATTCAATTGCCTTAAAAATGGAATCTGACCTTGTGCAATGTAGCTACTGCTTATGTAAAGCGCTGAACACCTTCGGGTCGAGTTAGCGCTATATAAAACTGCCAAAAAACCTGTCTTACCTGATCAATTACATCTCTTGGCTTTACTGTGTTCGTCGTCCAAGGCCAAATCAATGTACTTTTCTTTTAATCGTTGAGATGCAGCACACCCATGTAGGGTTTATTTAGATTGCACTTGATCAGCTCCAATTATAACCCTCCTTTCAGAGATACATGTCTCACACTGGCATTTAGGTCACATTACTAATTTAAAATGTCGTTTTTTTTTTAATTGTCAGTAAGAGCAAATACCATGTTTTCATTTGCAATATTGTGAAAATGTCAACTCTGAAATTCTGGACCTGTTTTTTTTTTTCAGCAATTATAGAAGCATTTTCCTGCAAAACAGCATGCATTTTGAAATATTAACGACTTACCACAATCAATAAAATTTCCAGCATGAGAACTTACACGAGGGCATTAAAGGTTGAAAAAAGATGCTCTCAGACGATCACTTTTAGAAGATCATAATAATTTATTAATTTCACACAACGGTGCAAAATATTATTTTGGTAATCCACTTGCAATTGAAACATATTTTTCCATTCTTGTGGTAATTGTATTTGAGCATAATATCTGTTAAACTTGAATTATTTTAGCCACTTATTTGCGTAGAACGAGCTTTGAAATCGTACACACCAATCCTCCCTGGCTGTGCGAAGCAAGCCTGTTTGTCTTAAAATCTGATTTACAATGCCACAGATAAGCTGTCTTGGTAATAAAATCACAATCGAGGATCGAGTGGTATAACAACATCTATCTACTTCGAAAGAGAGAAACCATTATTTATGTTTTCAAATGGAGTTTGATAATCATTTGTCAAAGATGGACTTAGAACAGCCCATTAATCACCCTCTCAATCTACAACAATGTTTCCTCAGGATTTTTGGAGCCAGGATAAATTATCTTGTCAGGGATTAACCCCTTTGGTTTTACTAATGCTTTGTTTCAGTCACTTTCTTTTTCTTCCCGGTAAGAGCTTTTTTCAAACGGCCTTTTGGACAACTGAAGTCCGCATGATTAATTGTAGTGGCAAAAAATTGACTGAGAGGTCAAAAAACAATAAATTATATCAGAACGAATGGATCATTCCAGGGCAGACATGCCACACTAGGAATTGAAAAGGAAATATAAAAACCCTTCTTACTTGCATCTCTTAAAAGCACTGTCTAATAATAGATAGCAAAAAACGGTGTATTTTTTCTTTCTCTCCCTAAACACAAAGCTTTTTCTGAGAGTTGCTTTGTAGGCCACCCACTCTGGTGGAACGGCACACTTCAGCAATTTTTAAACCACAGCTAAATGCTGAGGCCCCCAAGGGCTTTCCCTTCTGCAAACAAAGCTAACAAGTAATCTGCAGCAGCAGCTCTCACTAAAGCACAATGGAGGGCCATAAATATTGTGAGATGGCTGCTAAGCACAGTCAGATGCAGTCAGGATATTGTACAATCAGAATGCCCTAAGGGGAGCGAGGGAGAAAGGAAGATGGGAGGGGGCGCGTGACGCGAAAACTATGGCCTGCTTATATCAAACCTAGCACTTGGTAAGAATGAACAGCAGAAGGACAAGCAGACTCCTTCTCTGTACATGGCAATTCCAATGATCAACACTAAACGGGCTTCCTTTTAAGGGAGGGGAGCGCCCTTTATAAAAAATGATGTTGAGTAATCCTGACGTGCTATGCCAAGTAAACTCTTCAACCTACTATGACAGTTGTACGCAGGTGCCAGAAACATTGATAGTTGTAGCAGTGATTGCAAATATCACAATACAGTATTTTGCACTTTAGCTCTGCTTTATTGTATCCTGCCTTCGTGCACTCTCCGATTCTCTTCAGTGAATAATAAATAACAGATTTACTGGATTGTACAGCAGCCACTCGTGTTCTGATTATTTGCATTGTTCTCATGTGTACACAACATACGTACAGAGCAAACAAAAGCCAATGTGGAAAAAAGAAGACATTTTGAAAAATGCTCTCTGAACAACATGATTTTAAGGCAGTAGCACCTCGTAGTTGGAGTGCTGCAGGGCGGTGAGGCGGGGCAGGGGAGGGGCAGGGTTGGGGCTAGTAAACTCCGGCATACGGCTGACCGGAGGTAAGTACATAAATAAATAAATAAAACGGATTACATTGCGCGTGCTACAACGCAAATGGCGTTGCAGCACGCGCAATATTATTCGTTTTATTTATTTGCATACTAATATTTATCATTTTATTAGATGTGTGTAACATTTATATTTTTTTCAATAGAAATGTCTGTTTTCATTTAATTGTACAAAGTTAAAAACATATTTATGAACCCACAAATAAACCATAGATACACGTAAACAGTTCTTTCACGTGGTAATACATCAAGTGTTTGTCTTTTGCAAATAAAACAACTTGACAATTGTACATATGTAGTGACACATATATCAATTGCTACATGAAGTCTGCTCCCTATAGCTAATCACACATGACCATTCTCACCTCACACACTACAATACCATGATTAATTTATTGAGCTGTTGGAGACCATAGTGGGCAGCTAAAAAAGCCATGTCTTCAGATTTTTACAGAAGCTAAGCAAGGAGTGACAATTTCTAAGGGAGGCCGGGAGAGAGTTCCACAGTTTTGGACCCAGGTAAGCGAACGAGCATCCCTTCATGCAGGCAAGACAAACCTGAGCATGGCAAACAGTAAGATGCTGGATGATCTCAGCTGACGCGTAGGCACATAGGGCATCACCAGACCTTAAATGTATAGGGAGCTAAGCCATGTCTGTCCCTGAACATATAGCACAGGGCCTTGAATTCAATGCCCTTAGCAAACTTGAGGCAGTGCAATTCGTGGAGCAGCCGAGGCGTGACTTGGTAGCCAGAAGAGTAACTGGGCTGCGGCATTCTGAAAGTTCTGTAAACGACAAATCAAGGGTTTGTCTGCACCCAGGTACTGCAAATTGCCGTAGTCCAGTCTAGATATCACCAGAGCTTGAATAACTGTTCTCTGGGCTGCTGGAGAAATTAACCAAAGGATCTTCTTCAACTACTTTAGTGACCTTGAACACCTGTGGCTTCAGGGCAAGCGTGTCATCAATAATAAAGCTGAGATTCTTCACCCTAGTCGACGGAGTTGGTAGAGGCTCGAGGGAGTCCGGCCAGTGGATTGCTCCCCAGAGATCAGGGTTGTTTCCCAAAACCAAGACCTCTGTTTTATCGCCGTTAGTTAGAGCTGATTCACATGCATGGCATGTACCGCACCTGTGATTACCTGTGATAGGGGATAAACAAATAATAGATCTTTGTGAAGGGTCCTTCTCTAGTTTTTTCCTGGCATGGACCAATTTGTCTCTTAATTTGGCATTCCTCCAAAATATAAGCATGGGTTTTTGTAGTTTTTCCACCTTTTCACTTGTGTTGAAGCTCTTCCAATTTTTATAAAAAATCCTTTTGATTTGAAAATTAAGATTGGAATGATTGATAACACAAACCAACTTCTCTTCTCTCCTCCACTTCTGTCCCTGTATTAGGGCATCACAGTTATAGTATTTTACTCTTTTGAATGCTTACTTAATAAGACGTCTCGGATATCCACTCTATTTTAAGTTGTTCACCATGCATGTCATACTCTTGCATGTTAGAGCAATTCTGCCTAATTCTAAGGAATTCCCCATAGGGAATGGAATCTTTTTAGCAATGAGGGTGGAAGCTATTACATTGTCATATTATGTTCATGGCTGTCGGGTTTCAATACAATTTGACTTTTAATACTTTCTTTGTGCCAGAGACACAGATGTCTAAAAATTAGACTTTCTTCTTACTGTGTTTGGCTGTAAATTTTTAATTCTTATCACTAAGATTAAGCCATGAAATAAAATCTTGTAAGGCTTCCTAATCCCCTGTCCACACAAAAAAATATAATCGATGAAACAATGCCAATGCTTCACATTTTCGAAAAATAGCGCAATCTCATTAAAGATATGTTTTCATTCACACTACCCCATATAGATATTCGCTATGCTTGGGGAGCATGCTGCTAGTACTTTTGATTTGTTGATAGGTATTGCGATTGAATATAAAATATTTGTTCTGAAACGCTATTTCTAAACATTCCAAAATGAAATGTTCTGGTCGATCTTCTGATGTTCTAGTGAGAAGAGCTTCCACTGACTCAATGGCTTTCTGTTGGGGGATATTAGTATAGAGCACTTCTATATTACGTGTAACTAGTACTTCCTGCTCTGCGTTGAAGGGCATACTCACAATTTTGTATCCCCAGTGTCTGTAATATATAATTGATAGTTCCAATAAGTGTCCACAGCAGTGAAATAAGTGATAATACCATTGGTGATGTGATTTGTAATATCCCTGATGTCTCCAATGGCGTAGCTTGAGATATCATCAGTTATGTCATCAATTACATCATCTGAGGTGTCAGCAGTGACATCATAAGTGAGTCCCTTGTCCAGAGCTTGTTTATGTTTACCAATAAACCTTGAGATTCAAAGGCAGGCAAACCTTAACCCCTACAAGGCAGAGAATGAGAAATTCATATAATCCACACTACCTATGCAATGCGGTAGAAGTGAATGTCTTGTCCTCCTACTGCAGGGAGGAAATCCCTCTAGTGCTCACATCAGTGTGGGCTGCTGGCGAAGAGCTTCCCCAACAGTCCAAGACTTATTTTCTCAGAATGACAATAAGCACGCATTGCACACGGATTTCATCAGCAACAAATAAACAGCAAAAGAAGTAATTCTGCTCTATTTTTTTGACTGTGGTTGGTGTTTGAGGGTTTGGAGGGGGGTAATATCACAGTCTTTGAGTAACAATTAGGACTGTAGAGGTATCTTTGGAAAGTGGACAATATTCCCTTTCCAGTCGTATCTACCAGTGAATACGTGCTTGGTTTTTGTCATAGGAGGAGGACCCCCAAACAAGGATCCACCGACTAGCCACCAAGGTTGGTTCTTTGGGGAATGGCCCCAAAGCATGGGCAAGTGCTCCCTCTGGTACTAAACATTCTTGCTACCTTCCTGAAGAGGGTGATTGGGGGATTCCTTCATCTGTCATCCCAACGTGTGGGGGGGGGAGGGGCTGGGAAACAGTAATTAAACTAAGTTTTGAATAATAAAAAATAATTTGAGGAAAGTGGCCCGCCCTGGCATCGGGCCATACCCCCACTGCGAAATGCAGTAAATGTTTTCTGTGCTCCCAGGGGGACTTTGGGGGTTTACTCCCTATCTTCAGTATGTCCACTAGGTACCAGCGATTATGCATGTATAAAAATAAAAATAAATATGCTGAGGGCAGTGCCACACCACCAAAGGTACAACATTATTTCCGCCTCCGGGGTATATTAGAGGTTAACCCAATCTGAACTTGCCAGGGGGAAAAAGCCCACTAGGGACTAGGAATTTAGTGGTGGGGGCCCACCAAGTCATCAGGTATATCCCCAACACTCAGGACACCAACAGTATTTCTGCCCTCTGGGGGACAGATTCGGGATTTACCCTAATCTGCCTTTCCCTTGAAGAGAAGAAAGCCTGCTACCCCAGGTATTATTTAGATATAAAAATAATGTGGTGGGGATGGGTCATTCTAGAATTGAGTCATAGCTCCACCCAAAAAGGCACCAACTATCTTTCCACCTCCCGTCCCCAAAGTAACCAACAGAGCCACATTTTAAGAAAAGGGCGAGAGGTGGCATACCTCTGCATTTACCCGCACCCCCCACTAAATCCCCAACAGGTAATCTGCATTCCGATAGCAAGCAAATGGAAATTGCATTTTGTTTGTCCTATTTTTAAAATGTGGGGTGGCAGAGAGGGCTAAACCCCATTTACTGCCTCCTCAGGTGGCAGACAGGTTCTGCTGTCTGGGATGTAGGATACAGTACATACCAACATGGGTTAATCATGCACCCCATTCTGTTTCTCAGTTGTTTACCTGGTGGCCTGGTCCACTTTCTTACACCCCTCAGATAGACAGGTAAGTGTCAAATACCTCAATCTGGCCACCCAAGGATGGTGAAAGTCCTTTAGACAGCAAGGGGAAAATGTAATAAACATTTTTGAGTGTGGTGTTGGATCATCTTGACATCAGGCCGCACCCCGGCACACCTCTCCACCAGCCTATATGTCAGAACTACAGCCCAAAAAATCAAATTTTCCACTTTCTTGCCAAGGTAAATGGCTGCACCTTCAGATTCTGGGCCAGCAGGCAACCCAGGAACATTACCAAACCTGTGCATTTCTGAAACATACGCACCTTAAGGAATCCAGGTTGGTGTGGCTTTAATGGACCCCAACGGATTGTCTTACCAAGAATGCCCTGTGAGCGTTAAAGTATGAGTAAAAAAAGGCTATATTTCATGTCTTTATTTTTCCTATATTTATGGCCAAAATCATACCATCCTGCATTCCCAGTTCCCACCCATCCCTGATTTGAAATGCTGACTCAAATGTGTGGTTGGATCTAACAGGAATGCACTAAAACTGTAATCATGTGAAAATCTCATTGATATCACTTTGACCTCCCAACTCGAACATTTAGTTGATCCCTGTGCTGGTGATAGACCCTGCAAAACTACTGGCATACCATATTGTATCAGGAGAAACATGAAGATGCTGGATGTTATGAGTTTTGTGGATCCCTGCAGTTCCCGGATCAAAAGAGAAGTGATGACAAATCTGAGATTTTAGCCAAAGTTTGATGTTTGTGATTCATTCTGGGTAAGAACACGTCTTGAGATTCACACAAGTAACACCTCACTGCACTCCCTAGATGTTTAATATTCAGAAATGTCTGGAGCTGGTAGGTTTCCCTGGATGTCATCCAGGCCCAGAAAATACTGCTGCTACCCACATGCCAAAATGAGTCGTTTTGAAAAGCAAACTCTTAACGTTTGGTTTTTGCTTTGTAGGGCA
The DNA here is from genome assembly GCF_964204655.1 of Triturus cristatus. Lineage (NCBI taxonomy): Eukaryota > Metazoa > Chordata > Amphibia > Caudata > Salamandridae > Triturus > Triturus cristatus. The sequence continues at coordinate 904,077,928 of NC_140590.1, read as the reverse complement.
TTTCCTATCAAAGGCAATATGCCCAGTCACACAAAGAGAAGTGTGGCAACAGAGAAGTTTGTAACATTTATTATTATCAATGGAATTTACCTCCAGTTCAGCTTTCAAATATCAGCAAAATGCCCTCTCAATCACATCATATTCTGAGTAACCCCACGATTGAAGTTGTACAAATAAACACTACTTCAAAACGTATTATCCTGGGTACATTTCATAAGTGCACAGGTCTCTTTCATACACTTTTTCCATTCATTAGAGTTTTGCTATTTGAATTGATGCATGGTCAGTAAACAGTGAAAATTCATAAACAGCCACAGCTCAGATGTTGGCTCTAGATATTGTTTGTTTTTCTTTGTTTTGCCCAATATCCAAAGACAATATATCCCTGCGACCAGAAGACTCTCACGGATATAACAGTATCACTTTCATAAATTGGCTACAAGAGTAAAAAAAAATAGAGATCAATCAATCAATCAATCATTTGTAAAGCGCACTACAAACCCACAAGGGTCCCTAGGCGCTGGGGGGGGCGCTACTGATCGAACAGCCAGGTCTTGAGTATCCTTCTGAAGGTCAGCAGGTCTTGGGTCTGTCGTAGGCTAAGTGGGAGGGTGTTCCATGTCTTGGTGGCAAGGTGGGAGAAGGATCTCCCGCCAGTGGTTGTTCTTCGGATGCGCGGGACGGTGGCGAGTGAGAGGTCGGTGGAGCGTAGCTGGCGGTTGGGGATGTAGAAGGAGAGCCGTCTGTTGAGGTAGGCTGTGCCAGTCTTGTGGAGTGCTTTGTGTGCGTGGATGAGGAGCTTGAAGGATATCCTCTTGTTGACGGGGAGCCAGTGCAGGTTTCTCAAGTGGTGGGTGATGTGGCCGTGTCGTGGTACGTCGAGGATCAGTCGCGCCGAGGCGTTTTGGATGCGTTGTAGTCGTTTGATGAGCTTGGTCGGGGCTCCCGCATAGAGGGTGTTTCCGTAGTCGAGTCTTCTGCTGACGAGGGCCTGGGTGACTGTCTTTCTTGTATATGTTGGAATCCATCTGTAGATCTTGCAGAGCATGCGGAGGGTGTTGAAGCAGGAGGAGGAGACGGCGTTGACTTGCTTGGTCATTGAGAACGTTGAGTCGAGGATGATTCCCAGGTTGCATGCGTGGCCGGTGGGTGTCAGGGCTGCCCCCAGTGCCGTCAGCCACCAGGAATCGTCCCAGACTGAGGGGTTGGAGCCGAGGATGAGGACCTCCGTCTTGTCCGAGTTCAGCTTCAGGTGGCTGATCTTCATCCAGTCGGCGATGGCCTTCATTCCTTCGTGGAGGTTGGCTTTGGTGGTGATGGGGTCCTTGGTGAGGGAGAGGATCAGTTGAGTGTTGTCTGCGTAGGAGATTATGTTGAGGTCGTGCTGTCGGGCGATGTGTGTGAGCCGGGCCATGTAAATGTTGAACAGTGTCGGGCTGAGGGAGGATCCCTGGGGCACGCCGCAGATGATCTCGGAGGCTTTGGAATGGAGTGGGGGGAGGCGGATGCACTGGGTTCTGCCGGAGAGGAAGGAGGTGGTCCATTCCAGAACCTTGTCTCAGATCCCTGTGGCATGGAGGCATGCGCGTAGTGTGCAGTGGCAGACGGCGTCGAAGGTGGCGGAGAGGTCTAGGAGGATGAGTGCTGCGGTCTCACCATTGTTCAGCAGGGTCCTGATGTCGTCGATTACTTTCTGAGTTCCATCATGTGTGTCACTCCTGTTTCTACCAGTAAGATGCCAATAGATAGAACCCACAAAAATATGATACATTGTTTACCATTTACAAAATTGCAAAAACTGTGTTAATAAAAATAGTTTTTACAACACTGCCTCTATTTAAAAGCTGTTAAGATGGTGATCTCAGCAGAGCAAATCATTTGTTGGTGCTATTTTTAGAAAAAAACATAAACTTGCTTCCAGAGCAATATTTTAAAACGATTTCTCACCCCAAAATATTGCCAAATTTTAGGTTCTTTCAAAACACTATAGACGAAAATACACAAACTTGCCTTGGATATATTTTGTGGATGAAAAATAATGAATGAATAAGCTTGAACTGTCCTAAACATAAAAAAGGACCTAAGAGGTTATTAGAGCTATCCTGTGATAGATGTCTCAATAGATCTCAAAACCTCAGATGACTTCATCAACCTACATTCTCAAAGAATGTCTACTGTTTGTGATTATTACTAAGTGCATGTAAAAATGTGTGTTATTTAAAACAACAGAAATTACTAGAAATTATGCAAACAAAAATACCTACATTTAGGACTATATTTTAGAAAAAAATGTATCCTTGCCTCCATTTTGGCCGTGAGAAGGCATTTTGAGCTAAAACAAATCATATATTGTAGGAATAGCAGCTGCTTTCACTGTTCGTTTGAGTTGTTACTCTGCTTATGCAATATAATTTACCCAAAATGAAAAGACAATTATGTAAAATTGCTTAATGGAGTAGTCTCTGATATTTGAGTAAAAATTGGAACATGCAATGCTGGCGATTACAGATTATGTTGGCAGATCAAAATGTCCACCTGGGCCTAACTGTTAGAGATTTAGTGCAAGCAAAGTGACAGTTTTTTTTCCTGAACATTGAAAGGCTTTTAAATTATACTGTGGCAATCATTAATCACTGATGGCACTCAAAGGACATCATTAATGTTACTTGTGGCAACAACAGGTGGATGGCCACACATTAGTTTAAGATAAGTACTCAAATGTTTTTTGGGGCAATTCCTAAATTCAATTATCAGTAATTGAAAAACTCAGCAAATCTGGCCCACATAACTATCTAATTTCACTGAAGAGAGTAAACACATTGTGAACATTGGCATCATCCTCGCCAACAAACTCACCATGAAATGCCAGATCAAAGCAGTCTCCTCCACCAATTTCCACACTCTCTGCATGCTCTGCAAGTTCTTCAGACGTCTCCCCGTCAGCACCAGGAAAACTGTCATTCAAGCCCTAGTCACCTGCAGGCTGGACTACTACAACACACTCTATGAAGGAATCATCACCCAACCCATAAACAGACTCCAGATGATACATAATTCATCTTTCAGATTCATCCTCTACCTCCCCAAACGGACCCATATCACCACCCCCACCTCAGGTACCTCCACTGGCTCCCCATCCAGAAAAGATGCAAACTCAAAATGCTGGCACATGCCTACAAAGCCCTCCATGACCAAGAACCAGCATACATTATCCACCGTCTGAACTTCCACCAACCCTCCAGACACCTGTGCTCCACCTCCCTCACCTTCGCACACACTCCCGGCATCCGCTGAAGCTACAGTGGAGAAAGATCCTTCTCGTACCTCGCCTCCACAACCTTCCTTTTCAATTCTAGACATCATCCTCTCTCACGGAATAGAAGACATGGGCTTTTGACTGATCCCTGTAAGAACCTAGTGTCTAGAGTCTCTTGAGGGTGATCTAGCGGGTGATAAGCCACATTCTACAAATCCGAGTTGAATGAGTGAATGATTGAATGGCATATACTGAATAAATGTAATGTTCCTCATTGAAGTTTGACAAAAATCTTCTATGTGCCTCAGTGCTTCAGTGAACTAGACATGCTCATAATTTTCATTATGGGGCATTAACTCACGTAATCTCCAGAATTTTGCAGTTTGTAATTGATTTGTTATCCCCAACATTTTGCCATTATGCCGTGTTACATGAACATGTACATTAAAGTGAAAAATCCTGTTGCAGGAGCATGGGAACAATGTGAATAACCCAAAAATGTGTGCCAGCTCTTTAATGCAGGCACCAATCAATAAAATTAAATCAAATTAATTTTGAGTTGATTTTATTTTCAAGCGGACCCTTCATTTAATATTTAAGTACAAAATGCATCTTTTATTATTATTTTTTTGTTTATACAGGACATGTCATAAAGGGTGAGACTGCTGTAAATAAAGTATGCTCCCCGTCTTCTCATCCTAAAGACTCCTCCCTGCTCTATGTTCATCCCACAGCCATTTTAGGGTTGAGTCTTGGTGAGAAAGCATCACTCATTCTTTGGCTGTACACGCTGCTGCCACATCCAGCCATAGCATATTAACATTTTGGGGAAAATCAAGTGAGCTGAATGCAGCACTTTGCAAAATCTTGTTTGCAGGTACCACCATTTTTTTTGTAATTACACGTCACTCATGTTAAAGTGTAGTTACTAATGAATTCAGCTGCTCCACGGGTGGAGTTTTTTAGCGCTGTATTTGTGTCTTTAGTCATGCCAATTGTTGCTTCTACCAAATCGAGCCATGGACATCCAGCCTTGACTGGGACCCTATTCCAATCTGATGGCAACTTCCACATGAGGAGCTGGGTCAATCTTAGAAGTTGCACACGGCAAGTCTGTTGATTACATCCATGGACACGTGACTTGCTGTGGCTGGCCCGCTTCCTGTGATGGGCTCTGAACTTCAGCTGTCTGCTCTTGGCTGGTTAAGGCCCTGCTCCTCCTACATGGGGGTGGGGGACACTGGTGCATGACTATCTCCTGTTTCCAAAAGAAACAATTGATGGACGTAATGCTGAACAATGCAAACATTCACCCCCAGTCACAAGTATTTGGGTTAAATCCATCATTCTTTTGCTCACCACATCACCCCAGTTTCGATCCAGCAATATGCACATCAGTCTTGATCCTGTTCCTTGTGGGAACAGTCCAGCCAGAACTGCCAAGCCAGGTCCTCCCTGGACCGGAAAGAAGCATTCTGGGACCGGTTTCAGGGCATCACCCTTCATCAGCCAGGCTAGCTTGAATCCAGTGGTGTAGTGAGCATGGGACCCACGTCTGGGCACATCCTTCCCACTTAGGGAGAAATATGCAAAAGAAACAATTGATGGATGGAATGCTGGACAATGCAAACATACACCCCCAGTCACAAGGATTTGGGTTAAATCCATCATTCTGTTGCTCACCACACCACCCCAGTTTGGACCCAGCCATATGCAAATCAGTCTTGACCCTGCTTCTTATGGGAACAGTCCAGCCCGAACTGCCAATCCAGGTCCTCTCTGGACCGGAAACAAGCATCTTGGGAGCAGTTTCAGGGCATCACCCTTCATCGGCCAGGCTAGCTTGAATCCAGTGTTGTAGTGAGCACGGGACCCACCTTTGGGCATACCCTTCCCACTTAGGGCAACATATGCAAAAGAAACAATTGATGGACGGAATGCTGGACAATGCAATCATTTCCCCCCAGTTGCAAGGATCTGAGTTAAATCCATCATTCTTTTGCTCACCACACCACCCCAGTTTGGACCCAGCCATATGCAAATCAGTCTGGCCCTGTTCCCGCTAGAGTCAAGCTATCCTGGCTGATGAGGGGAGAAACCCCGAAACCGGTCCTACGATGCTTGGTTCCAGTCCAGGGAAAACTTGGCCTGGCAGTCCAGGATGGACTGTTCACATTGGACACAGGGTCAAGACTGATTTCCATATGGCTGGGTTCAAACTGGAATGGCATGGTGAGCAAATAAACGATGCATTTAGGCTATGCATAGTTGGTTTGCCCAGCCTCCTCCCCAGTCTTTCCTTTCTGGTGCCTTGTGCATTTTATGAACCTGGTCAAAGAGATCCTGAGGTTTACAGCTTTAGAGAGGTGCTGCACAGAACGGTCGCTCTAGTGTGTGGAGCAGGTGGGCCTGTACCCATGTCAGGTTGTAGCTCGTTCAACTTGTCCTTTTAAGTTCCCTTTTTCCACACATCATGTGGTGTGCCTCCCTACTGGAAATATCTCATCCCTTCAGAGCTGTAGGTCACCTGACACACAGACCCAGTGAGTAAATCCCATTCAGCTTTCATGTGCAGGAAAGGGATACTGCTGCAGAGCTGAAAGTGCAGCGGCCACTAACCTTGTTGCTAATGTAGGCGATATGTAATTATACATTGCTGTAGTTTATTTATGTGACTGGAGGTTTTGGAAAGATATCTGGACATGCTCAGCTTCTCCAAGGAGCAGTTCCGGCTCATACTTGTGGAGTTGGAGGTCAGGGACTTCAATGACAATGCCCGCGGTTTCTGTCAAGAATTCCTGTCATGCGAGGGGAGGAAAACGGTAACCAGCGAAAACGGACTACATCTCCCAGGATGCTTGGCGGTTGAGAGGTTATGTAAACAGGAGAGCTGTTACATAACTCAAGGAAAACACGCCCTTATGTAAACAGGAGAGCTGTTACATAACTCAAGGAAAACACGCCCTTATGTAAACAGGAGAGCTGTTACATAACTCAAGGAAACACGCCCTTATGTAAACAGGAGAGCTGTTACATAACTCAAGGAAAACACGCCCTTATGTAAACAGGAGAGCTGTTACATAACTCAAGGAAAACACGCCCTATAAAGGGAGGAACCGGGAGGTACAACGCTGTCGGATATTGTGTTTACACCGACGTACCTGCTTAGTGAAGAGCAGTGTTCCGGAGTGGTGCTCCAGTAAGGCAAGAACGGAGGTAGGTCGAGTCGTTACTCCCTGGGCCGTGTCTTGCCTCATCGTCACCTGTGAAGGACCCGGAAGCTCTACCGGATAACCATTGAGCTTCGCTTTTTGACTCGGCTGAGTCAAAGCGCAGTGGCGCTTTTGCTGGTTGGAGTCGTAACTCCCAGCCCGACCAGAGATACAGGGACTGCCAGCTGTAACGCACACCAGGAGGTGTTTGCCGCGTTACAGACTCGGAAGTCCACAGGATCGATCGAGCGGCTGCTCTCGGTTCAGTCTTCTTTGCTTGTGATTGGGGTATCGGTGACGCATCACCAGGAGGTGACTCCGCGTCCTGGTGCAGTCTGAGGAAGAGGTTGAGCGGCTGCTCCCTTCAGGTAGAGACCCCGGCTGGGTGTTTCCCTGACTCCTCGATTCTCCCCAACACTGTTCGTGCCCCTCACAGCCTACCGATTGGCATTGTCGGCCATTTCATTTCTGCCCTCTGTTGGCATACGCCGGGATCGGCGTATATGCAGAGGACGGTTAGGACCATCCGTGCTGTGGGCTGGTAACGTACTTAGCCTGGAGGATTCCAGTGACTATAACCTTTGTTTATTCCTTGTATTATTTTTGCCTTCATTAAAATAACTAAACCTTCACAAGTGGTTGCGTTCTCATTATCGTGTCTGTTAAACGATCCTGAGACGTTCAGGGCGTTACAAAATATCCGACCTTAATAACACTAACTGTCTCCCGGTCGATAACAGACATGGCAACACTTGATGATGTGCTGGCTGCTTTAGCGACCGTGCAAATTGAATTGGCTGCCTCCAGGCAAGAAACAGCCGATGTAAAAGCCAGACTGGATGCTATCCAATTGGACCCGCTCACGCCCAGCACCTCCCTCACGAACCAGACCCCTGCGGTAGTAGTGGAAATGCCGGTAGCCGTCCCCTTGGCAACACCAGAGAGGTACAGTGGGGATCCTAACACAGTGCAGGTATTCCTCACAAAAGTGGCGCTACATTTATCGTGCAAACCAAGGGCGTTCCCCACGAGTCAGGCTCGTGTGGCTTTCCTTATATCCTATTTGGCTGGAAACGCGGCACAATGGGCCGTACCTCTGGTGAGCAGGGACGACCCCATCTTATGTGATTGGGGTGCTTTTCGCGAGGAATTCCTGAAAGTCTTCGACAGAAGGGCTGACTCGTACACGGCGGACCGTGAAATGCTTGAGTTGAGACAGGGATCCAACGACCTGGTGCAGTATCTCAACGCGTTCCGAAGGCTGGTTGCGGAAACCAAGTGGCCTGTTGCTAAACAGACGGCGCTCTTCCATCACGGGCTGTGCGATGAGCTCAAGGACGCCGTGGCTCATATTGACCCACAACCCAAGACATGTGAGGGCCTTATCAACCTTGTATTACGGCTGGAACATAGGCTAAGTGAAAGAAAGGGGGATCATGGGAGAAAAGGAAACTCCCTTCCATCCTATGTGACAGTGGGAAGTCCTGAAACTTCCACCGCATCCAAGGGAGAACCCATGGACATCGGCGCAATACGAGCGAGCCTCACAGCCACGGAGAAAGAGTCACGCCGTAAACAAGGATTGTGCCTATATTGTGGCAAAAAAGGCCACTACGTACGTGCCAAACCGAAGACGTCACGTTATCGGGCCAACCGGTCGGTAACAGCCGTGGTGGACGTACCGGCGGAAAACTAGAGGACTTCCAGACCAAAGAAGGGGCATCTCGGAGTCACTCATCCATCCCTTCACTTTCCAACTCGGTCACTAAGGGACAACGACACCTGTTTCTCACAGTGCACGTGGGAGTGCATGACCAGTGGATACCCGTTGTGGCCATGGTGGATTCAGGGGCCACTGGCATGTTTATGGACCACAACGAGGCATGCAGGCTAGGGCTAGTGCTTCTTCCCAAAGCTATACCCGAAGACGTCTATGCTGTAGACGGAAGGCGATTGGTGACGGGGCCCATCGGGCAGCACACGGGGGTCCTTCCGATGAGATGTGGGAGGAACCATTTGGAACAAATCGATTTTAACATCATCCGAGCGCCCCAATATGGCGTCATATTGGGATTGCCGTGGCTACAGAAACACAACCCCTCTGTGGATTGGCCAACACATCGCATCGAACTGACGTCACCGTATTGCATCCTGCATTGTGGAATAAGAACGGAATCCCCTGACGCAGATGAGAGCGGGAGTCAGACGGTGGCTACAGCGGCAGAAAAAGATGTGGCTCTCCCCCAGGCTTATCACAGTTTTGAGGATGTATTTGATGAGGTGAAGGCGGAAGTGCTACCACCACATAGACAGTTTGACTGCCAGATCGACCTGGTGCCAGGGGCCAGCGTTCCCAGCGGCAGGCTGTATGCCCTGACGGAGCCTGAAAACGTGCATCTCCGGGGGTACCTGGATAAACTCCTCAAGCTAGGATTCATCCGCCCGTCCAAGTCTCCGGCCGCCTCGCCACTCTTCTTCATCCCGAAGGCTAATGGGGAGCTGAGAGCCTGTGTGGACTTTAGGGCATTGAATGCGATAACCGTAAAGAATCGGTACCCCTTGCCTCTCATCAGTGTACTTCTGGAACAGGTCAAGAAAGCTCGTATCTACACCAAGTTGGATTTGAAAGGGGCATACCATCTGGTGCGCATGAGGGACGGAGACGAGTGGAAGACCGCCTTTAAGACCAGGTTCGGCCTTTTTGAGTACCTCGTCATGCCGTTCGGTCTGTGCAACGCCCCGGCAGCCTTTCAGTACTTTTTGAATGAGGTATTCAGAGAGGAGTTGGATATCTACGTGGTCGTATATATCGACGACATCCTCATCTATTCGTCCAGTGTGGAGGAGCACGTACACCACGTCAAGGCTGTGCTCCAAAAGCTGAGGGAAAACATGCTGTTTTGTAAACTCAGCAAGTGTGACTTCCACGTCACATCCGTGGAATTCCTCGGAGTGATGCTGAGTCCAGAGGGACAGGAGATGGCAGAACGAAAGATCAAGGCGGTGAAAGAATGGCCGGTGCCCCAAAGCGTGAAGGACGTCCAAAGTTTCATTGGCTTCGCCAACTTTTACAGGCGGTTTATAGATGGATTTTCAGGATTGGTGGCCCCAATCACACAGCTACTGAGGAAGTCCAAGGAGTTTGTCTGGTCCCCTGAAGCGAACAAAGCCTTTGAGGCCCTGAAAAGCGCCTTTGGTAAGGCGCCGGTGTTGGCTCACCCCGATCCGGATCTCCCCTACGTGGTGGAAGCGGACGCATCGGATGTGGCGCTGGGGGCTATCTTGTCCCAACGCAACCACGACACAGGGGTGCTTCATCCCGTTGCGTACATGTCCCGCAAACTCAACGACGCCGAACGCAACTACCATATTGCGGAGAAGGAGCTTCTCGCAATCAAGGACGCCTTCACCGAATGGAGGCATTGGTTGATGGGGGCAAGACATGTGGTATCGGTGTACACGGACCATCAGAACCTACAGTTCATGACGGCCACAAGACACCTTTCTCCCAGACAGCTGCGGTGGATGATCTTCTTTGCGGGGTTCAACTTCCGCATCACATATCGGCCGGGGACGGAAAACCGGAAGGCAGACGCCCTGTCCCGTCAATCTGCAGTTAAGGAACCATTGCCTGCGACCGAGCATTCCATCATTTCCCCGAGGATGGTATTGGGGGTTATCCAACCGGATACTTTCCTGAGGGGAATAAAGAGAGGGATCAGGTCATTCGCATGGCGGAGGTGGCTCCTCAGTCACAGAGAATGGCAGCTGAAGGACGGGATACCCCTGAAGGGCAGGTGCCTATTGATACCCACGCCTAGGCTAAGGAAACAAGCATTCATCTGGTGCCATGACTCTCCATGCGCAGGTCATTTGGGCTTTGAAAAAACGGTGGCTAGCATGGGACGGCATTTCTGGTGGCCAACCATGAGAGTGGATGTCAGGAGGTGGGGACAGGAGTGTCCTACGTGTGCTACCATGAAGGCCGACCATGGCCGAACCCAAGGGCTCTTACATCCACTTCCGACCCCGGATAGACCATGGGATAGCATATCACTGGACTTCGTGGTGGGCCTACCGGTAGACCAGGGGATGACGGCAATACTGGTGGTGGTGGATTACTTGACGAAAATGGGGCACTTCATCCCCTGCAAGAGAGTCCCTACGGCCGGGGAATTGGCGTCACTACTCCTAAAGAATGTGGTACGACTGCATGGATTACCTGGGGTGATCGTGTCGGACCGGGGGTCGCAGTTTACTGCGAAATTCTGGAAGACTTGGTGCACTGCGCTGCATGTTAAGACCGCCCTGTCCACCAGATACCACCCTCAAACGGACGGCCAAACCGAGCGCCTGAACCAAACGCTCAAACAGTATCTGCGATGTTTTGTGGACCAGGGCAGGGAAGAATGGGTCGACTTGCTATGGGTTGCAGAGATAGCCTATAACAACGCCACTCACAGCTCCACACAGTCATCTCCGTTCTATAGCAACTATGGCCAACATCCCAGGTTCTTGCCATTTCTACATCCGTTCAGAGAGGACAGGATTCCCGCCACAGCGGACAGGGTGGCACACATAAAAGACACGTTGATGCGCTCAAGGGCTGTCCTAATAGAGGCCAAGAGAAGATACAAGGCTGCGGCAGACAGGAAGAGAAGGCCCGGGCCACTGTACCGCACTGGAGACTACGTCTGGATATCCACAAGAAACATGAGGTTTCGAAAGAACAGTATGTTCCATCCCAAGTACATGGGCCCCTATCGAATTACCAAGTGTATGGGTCCCGTGAACGTGAAGGTGTGCTTGCCCCAGTCATTGCGGATACACCCTGTCTTTCATGTATCATTGCTCAAACCAGCACCCTCCAAGCCGTCTGGGACACCTAGGCCGGTATGCGTGGAGTCGGAGGTGGAGTATGAAGTGTCGGGCATACGGGCGTCCAAATGGCGCAGGGGGAAGCTGTGGTACCTGGTTGCGTGGAAAGGCTATGGCCCGGAGGAGCAGTCATGGGAACCGGCTGAAGGGGTTCATGCTCCGCGCTTGGTCTCCTTGTTCCATCGGCGTTTTCCTGCCAGCGCTGGACCCGTGGGGAGCCGCTGAGAGGGAGGATGTACTGTCAAGAATTCCTGTCATGCGAGGGGAGGAAAACGGTAACCAGCGAAAACGGACTACATCTCCCAGGATGCTTGGCGGTTGAGAGGTTATGTAAACAGGAGAGCTGTTACATAACTCAAGGAAAACACGCCCTTATGTAAACAGGAGAGCTGTTACATAACTCAAGGAAAACACGCCCTTATGTAAACAGGAGAGCTGTTACATACCTCAAGGAAACACGCCCTTATGTAAACAGGAGAGCTGTTACATAACTCAAGGAAAACACGCCCTTATGTAAACAGGAGAGCTGTTACATAACTCAAGGAAAACACGCCCTATAAAGGGAGGAACCGGGAGGTACAACGCTGTCGGATATTGTGTTTACACCGACGTACCTGCTTAGTGAAGAGCAGTGTTCCGGAGTGGTGCTCCAGTAAGGCAAGAACGGAGGTAGGTCGAGTCGTTACTCCCTGGGCCGTGTCTTGCCCCATCGTCACCTGTGAAGGACCCGGAAGCTCTACCGGATAACCATTGAGCTTCGCTTTTTGACTCGGCTGAGTCAAAGCGCAGTGGCGCTTTTGCTGGTTGGAGTCGTAACTCCCAGCCCGACCAGAGATACAGGGACTGCCAGCTGTAACGCACACCAGGAGGTGTTTGCCGCGTTACAGACTCGGAAGTCCACAGGATCGATCGAGCGGCTGCTCTCGGTTCAGTCTTCTTTGCTTGTGATTGGGGTATCGGTGACGCATCACCAGGAGGTGACTCCGCGTCCCGGTGCAGTCTGAGGAAGAGGTTGAGCGGCTGCTCCCTTCAGGTAGAGACCCTGGCTGGGTGTTTCCCTGACTCCTCGATTCTCCCCAACACTGTTCGTGCCCCTCACAGCCTACCGATTGGCATTGTCGGCCATTTCATTTCTGCCCTCTGTTGGCATACGCCGGGATCGGCGTATATGCAGAGGACGGTTAGGACCATCCGTGCTGTGGGCTGGTAACGTACTTAGCCTGGAGGATTCCAGTGACTATAACCTTTGTTTATTCCTTGTATTATTTTTGCCTTCATTAAAATAACTAAACCTTCACAAGTGGTTGCGTTCTCATTATCGTGTCTGTTAAACGATCCTGAGACGTTCAGGGCGTTACAGTTTCCCAGAACCAAGATCCCACTGGAGGTGTCAGAAAGTGCTGCCCTAGGCAGCCGATTTCCCCTGGACATCACCATGGATGGGGGGCCCGGCTCCCTCTGACACTGCCTCCATCACCGTCTGTGTGCTGGACTGAAGTGACTACAGCCCAGTGTTTGAACACCCCCTGGTCACCATGCAGCTGCTGGAAGACGTTCTTGTGGGGTCTCTGCTGCTTGCCCTGAGTGCAGTTGACCCTAATGTAAGGGGTGAATGGACAGATGGTCTATGGCTTCAGCTCTAAAGTGTCTCCCGAGCTCCGGGTGCTCTTTAAACTGGACTCCAGGACAGGGCTGCTGACTCTGGAGGAACGGGTAGATTTTCAAACCAAGGAGACCTATGAGTTTGATGTTCAGGTGCAGGACTTGGGTGCCACCCCCGCTCTACCACCTGAAAAATCAACATGCACGTCACTGATGTCAATAATAACATGTCCAGCATCACGTGACCTCCATCACTGCCCGGGTGGTGCACAATCATCACTGAGGCCGCTAGCAGGGAGAGGTTTGAGGGCACGTGTGCATAATTTAGAGGTCATGTTATTCGCACTTTATCACATTTCTGGTCTGTGCGTCATTTTGCATTCTGTTGTCAAATGCGCTTCTTTGAGGTGTTCCACATTGCGCATCTGTAAGGGATTTTTGCTCCCCCTTGGTTAGGTCAGTTTTTTTAACTTCTGGTGTTTGTTTGCTACTCATGTAGCTCTTTTATTGGGTTCATAAGGCCGCCAACCACCTGCTCCCGCGAAGAAACTGGACCAGAATCACCGACGACCAGCTAACCTCATCACTGATGCACAGATGGATCTACGACAGCGCCAACACCATAGACCCCCTCAAGAAAAACAACAACACCCACACCAAGAAAAGCTAGATGGTTCACCACCGAACTTCGAGAGTTCAGACACACTTGCCGCCACCTCAAAAAGTCCTGGAGGAACACCAAATCCACAGAAGCCCACAACAACTTCAGAGCTGCCACCAACGCCCACCACCAACTCATCAGAAAAACGAGGAAAAAACCGACTGAAGACAGAATCTCCTCTCATGAACACAACAGCAAAGAACTCTTCAATATCATCAAGGAGTTCGCCCAACCCGCAAGCGAGTCCACCGACATCCCTCCCTCTCAAGACCTCTGCGACAAACTCAGCACCTTTTTCCACCACAATATCAAGAGCATCTATGACAAATTCGACGAAGACAACCAACACACTGAACCCTTACCAACCACCCCGACACCCTGAAGCCAGCGATTGAGAACTGGACAGCCCTCACCACCGAAGACACACTGAAGACGATGAAGTCAATCCACTACGGGGCCCTCGCGAACCCCTGACCCCACCACATTTTCAACAGAGCCGCCGTCACCATCGCACCCATGCTCTGCCACACCATCAACCGCTCCCTGGCAACCACCTCGTTCCCCCATGACTGGAAACCCGCTGAGATCAACCCCATCCTGAAGAAACCCTCGGCGAACCCCACCGACCTAAAAAACTACAGACCCAGCGAAAGTCACCAAGAAAGCCATCAACAGCCAACTTGCCACATTCATCGAAGAGCACAACATCCTCAACTCCTCCCAATCTGGCTTCAGAAAAAAACACAGTACGGAAACTGCCCTCTTCGCCGCAACAGACGACATCCGCGCCTTACTGGACAAAGGAGAAACAGCAGCTCTCATCCTCCTCGACCTCTCAGCGGTGTTCAACACAGTCTCTCACCGTACTCTAATACGCAGATTCCACGACGCAGGGATCCAAGACAAGGCCCTCTTCTGGATCCGCTCCTTCCTCTCTGGCAGAACGCAGCAGGTCAGACTCCCCCCTTCCCTCTCGGACCCTACACGTACCACCTGCGGAGTCCCCCAGGGGTCCTCCCTCAGCCCTACGCTCTTCAACATCTACATGGCTCTGCTCGCCCCCATCGTCAGAACCTACAGACTTAACATTGTGTCATACGCAGACGACACCCAACTCATCCTCTCCCTAGCCAACGAACCCAACACCGCCAGACACAACTTTCGAGAAGGCATGGAAGCCATCGCCAAATGGATGAAAATCAGCTGCCTACAACTAAACACCAACAAAACGGGAATACTCATCATGGGCCCAAACCCCGACGCCTGGAATGACACCTGGTGGCCCCCCGCCCTCGGAAGCCCACCCACCCCCACGGACCACGCACGCAACCTGGCAATCATCCTGGACTCAGAGCTCAACATGAACCGCCAGATCAACTCCTGCTTCCACACCCTTTGCCTCCTACGTAAGACATTCAAATGGATCCCACTTGAACACAGAAAGACCATCACTCACGCCCTGGTCACCAGCAGGCTCGACTACAGCAACACACTCTATGCCAGAATAAACAAAAACCTCACCCGCAAGCTACAGAACATCCAAAACGCCACCGCAAGAATGGTCCTCAACCTGCCAAGACACTGCCACATCTCCCAGGACCTGCGCACCCTCCACTGGCTCCCCATCGAAGCTAGAGTCACCTTCAAGATGCTAACCTAAGCTCACAAGGCCCTCCACGACACCGGACCAGCATACCTGAACAGCCGACTCAAATTCCACGCACCCCAAAGAACCCTACAATCAGCCCAGCTCTCCTACATGTGGTCCCCCGCACCAGAAAGACCAGATCGGGAGGCCCTTCTTCTCCTTCCGTGCGGCCACAGCCTGGAACGACCTTCCACTCCACCTCAGACAGACATCGCTCCCCATCTTCGCAAGAAACCTCAAACCCTGGCTCTTCGACAGACCCCCTCCTTGACTGGAACCTGTGACTCCCCACCCCCCAGCGCCTTGAGACACTTACGGGTGAGTAGTCACGCTTAACAAACACCTGATGTGATTTGATTTGATTTGAGCCAGTGGGCAGCAATAGACGTGACTGCCTGGGTGTTCTGTGCCCAGCAATAGCTCTTTATTCATGCCACAGACATCAAGCTGGTTAGGTGCACAGAGAATGTTGTGTTCAGGAGCCTACATTAAAGCAGTGGCCCTCATCCCCAGCACCCCATGTGATTTGCTTTGGAATTACAGTGCAGGCACTACAGACACATGCAATCTAGAGCCGGAGATATGACCCTCAGCTAGAGTGCACTGTATTTTATAAGAATGTGCCTGTTATTGTGTGCGTTTGCCCTCTCTTAACTTAATGCTAGCAGTGCCTTTGGTTGTCAGCATGCTAATAGTAGTGACCATGGCTGCAGTAGGGGAGGGGTTGGTTGTGGTCGAGATGCCAGTGTGTGTTTATTCTGGCTACTATACAAACACTGTGTCAGTATAACCTGGGTTCGATATTGTTTTGTGGTGTCTTGTAGTGCTGTGTGTGCACACTAACTACAGTGCTAGTGGCAGTATTGCCTTTTTGTGTGAACACATACACTGGCTATAGTACTAGTAGTGTGCACCTATACTGGTCATAGTATCAGCATTTGTGTGTTCTGTGTCTGCAGTGGTAGCAATGTGGTGTTTGTGCTGTTGCTTTTATTGATCGGCCTGGATGACTTTTTTCTGGAAAAGATTATCTTTTTGTCCTAGCAAATCACTGACGGCGTTATAATTGAATGCTATTTGGCACAGGTAAAATATGTTTAAATATAAATACACTCGTATAATATAACATCATTTACATCATTCATTCATCCTGCTTGGAGGTCACTCAGGACAAGATGCTCTAAAATCCAGTCGTGGACCCTAGACAACACCTGCTTGCAGAACATTTTCTGCAGTGAATCAATTAGACTTATAGGTCTATAGCTGGCGGGGTTTGCTCTATTGTCGTTCTTATAAATAGGGATTATTTCCACTATATTCCATGAGGAGGTAATGTTCATACCCGATAAGATAGCATTTGTTAACATATTTATGTATAAAGCCCAGACAATTGGGTCCTCTCTATACAAATCACTTGGAATTCGGTCAGGGGCTATAGTGGGGATGCTAGATCAAATCGCCACCTGAGTTTCTTCCAGAGAGAACTCCAAGTCCTCTTTGGCATCACACAAAGTTCCCCCCATGAATCAGTTTTGCTCTTGGCCTCATCACTACCTAGCGTGTAGAGCCCCCCAAAGTGGGTCTCCCACTCTTCGAGTAGAACTGGGAACTCCAATTTAGTCTTTCTACCGTTCAGCCAAAAAGACTTTGAGTCCTTTATTGTTAGTGACCTTTGTAAGGATGACCAGAGAGAGCTTTCCCAATTTTTTTTTAGCATGCTCAATTGCTTTCCGATATCTTTTTCTACAGGCCACAAGATCAGAATGGACATTAGATGTTGAGGCCCATACAAGATCAGCCTTAGCTGTCCTACAGTCCTGGTTATACCAAGCTGCCTAGGAATCTTGCTTTATTTGTGTCTTAACTTGCTTGGATTTCAGCCTCCTACGTGGTTCGCCCAGAAAATCCCTGATCTCATTAAATAGGTTTTCATGTTGGGTGATCAGTGTTTCCCCTACTTTATCTTTGGGGAGTTTGGACATCTCTTCCACCACCAATCGTGATTTAGGTTTAACTACTTCCAAGACATCTGGCTGTTCCTCTACCCTGTCCCATCTAATCATTCTGAAGTTGTTCGTAATGGACAATTCACCCAAGTCTGTCTGACCTCTGATATCCAGTTCAATTTTGCCCTGATTTATTAGAGAAAGGATCAAGGTGTTATGGTTGCTATCTGGTCAACTGGCCACTGCCATATCGTAGACCAATGGATATATGTATATATATTCACTTAAAATACCAAAGGTTACACAAACATTATAGTTAGGAAATAGAGTTTAAAAAACCTTAGAAATTCATTGAAAAAAGCATGGGTTACAGGGACGTTCTAGTTAGGAAAAAGAATTTAAAAAACTTTAGAGAACCGATCCGGCAACCTCCCTGTCCTAAATCTAGTGGTTCGCTGCCCATATGGTGCCCTTTGTCCCCAACACCGGCTAATTGATGTAACCTAGTGGAGAAATGGCAGGGATGATAGGCATTAGAGAGAGCACCTCTCTACCTGTGTTTGGTGTAGGAGGTGAGGATGCTTTGTTTCAATCAACCAATGTATATTTAGAAAGCACGTGGTACCTCATGAGGAGGTGTCCCGGCACTGGCAACAGACTAAGGAGAAAGATTAGCACGCGGTACTACCCCTGCTTGAATAGTCAGGTTTTTGAAGTCCTTCCCAAATTCAGGTTCTGTTTCTATCATCTGCAAGCGGCAAGGCAATGCATGGCAGAGTTTGGCAGTCCTGACCGTGAAGGACCTGCCCCCTTGTCGATAATTAACATATTGTGGGACACAGAGGAGCCGCAGGTGGTAAGATCTCAGGGTTCAATCAAGGTGATAAGGGCAAAGCTTCTGCCTGAGGTACCCCGGGCCCCTACCACTTGCCGCACGGTAGGCGAAGGTCAGAGCTTTGAACTCTATCCTCCTGTACACTGGAAACCAGTGTAGCTGTCTCAGGTGAGGAGAGATTTGGTGATGGAAAGGGACCCATAGTATTAACCTCGCTGCCACGTTCTGGACCATCTGCAGGCTGCAGATCAGATAGGTAGGCAACCCCGGGTAGAGGCTCTTGTCATAATCCAGTTAAGAGGTCATTAGCGCGTGGACCTTAATCCTACGGCTCTTCTCTAGTAGGAAGCATGAGAATTTCCTGATGGTTCTCATTTTCCCGAAGCAAGCAAAAGAACTTTGCCAGACTTGTGCTGTGAAGGAGAGATCCGTCTCCCGCCTGATTCCAAGATTTCTAGCTGAGACCGAAGGCACAGGTGGAAGACCCAGCTCTTCAGGCCACCAGAGGTAAAGAGGTGGGGGAGATGCTTGTCTAAAGAACAGGATTTCCATCTTATCTGCATTTAGTTTCAGACAATTTCTGTTCATCCATGTTGAGATGTCTTTTAGGCATTCTCTAAATTTCTGGAAGGCTGCCATAGAATGATCTTTCAATGAGAACACAAGCTGAGTGTCATCCGCATAGGAAACTAGCTTCACCCCCATGCGGCAATAAGATCTGCCAGAGGGGCCAGGTCAATATTAAAAAGCAGCGGACTCAAGGCAGAACCCTAAGGCACTCCACGTAATATTTGTTTAGGTGAGGAGGAGAACAGGCAGAGAAAGACCCGCTGAGAACGGTCTTCCATGTACGACTGAAACCAGGTAAGTGCCACCCCTGCACATCAAGCTGGTTTAGTCTTTCCAGCAGGATTGAGTGCGCGACCGTATGATATGTAGATTGGGTTACTTTGAAAATGACCCATAGTTCGAACAGTGCCTCTCTTCTAGCCTTCTTCTGCCCTACATACTTGGTTCAAATGTGTGTTCTATGATGGTGGTGTTGAAGGCCATAGGCTCCCCCTCTTGCCATGGGAATGCATGTGTCTTAGTGTGTGCATGCCATTCACTGCAAAATGTTTCTAGCTTTTTAGCCTGCATGGGAAAACTAGTTTGCATGTGGTTTAAAGGCAACTCTATGATGGTTTGGGAACCTTTTATGGGACTAGTACACTTCTAACTTCTCAAATCTAATAGGTGATCCTAAATGCTACTCTGATTGTGGGGGGAAATATGTACAAAGGATTATGCCAGCAATAACTACTTTTACTATGAGCTCAGCTTAGGACAAAGATGCATCAAACAGACTTAATACATAAAATGACACGTGAAAAAAACAACTTGTAAAAGGGTGCATTTATTAGCTTAAACTACTATGAATTGTCCATTTAGCAGTGAAATAGAAAAATGTAAACAATCTATGACTTTTTCATACGCACAGAGAATCATAAACTGGGCGTTGCATTCAACATAGAATACAGTTGCGATAGTCTATCAGCACCACAACACTAGGAAAAATTTATCAATTGAACACCACAATGAAAATCGAAGAGAAAAAAAGGACAGAGGAAAAAATGATGATTTTGTCCAACAAAAGCCTGCTTACTCCTATTCCATGCTGCTCGATGATGAGTGGAGACTCTGCACGTACATGGAACTAAGTGAGCCCGATAGTATCTCAGTATCAGCTCCAGGACAAAGATAGCAACAAATTACTTGGAGAAGAAGGAGCAACTTGACAACTGCAGGTCCTTCTTGGCCAAGCACAAGCCGCACCTTACTCTTCAAGGTCCACATTTTTCCCTAACATCAGAATTGCACCCTGTTTCACACCCAGGGGCTAAGCATACTTCTGTGTCATGCCCAATGGTCCAAGCAAATAACACCTCCCACTACTTTCAGACACCACCAGCGTTTAATTGACCGGCAATGCTGAGAAAACTCCTTTAGACCAAAAACTAAGACCGAGGTGCTGGCTCTGTATCACAACCAGATCCTAAGCAGGCCTTCTGTGGCATGCCCAGTCGTCCAAGTGGTGAGGCTCCACCCCTGTATCACACCCGGGAATCAAGCGTACCCTCTGTGTCTCACCCAGTGATGCAAGAGGTCCCTGTAAAACACCCAGAGACAAGCGTACCCTCTGTGTCACCACCAGTGGTCCAAGAAGTCCCTGTATAACACCCAGAGACAAGCGTACCCTCTGTTTCATACCCAGAGGTCCCAGCGACTAAACAACCCTAACTTCCCTAGCATGCTGACTATCGAAGAATGGTGACCTTCAAAGGATCACCTCAGAGGCTGACCTGCGACTACTAACCTCACACACATAAAATAGGCAATATGTCGAATTTTTGTTAGTGGCAGGCTGCTCAGGTCAGACCATTGTGGTATTGTTGTCTATCTGTGGGATGGATCTGAGTTTTCCTGTTGGTGAGCTTGTCTAAGGGTTATGTGTCCCCAACCTGTGATCTGTCAGACAGTTGCTTCAGGCCTAGGTCACAGGGCTTGCCAAATCACATATTTCTGAATTTTACATAGCACAAAAGAAATAGTCTAGCAACCTGACAAGATTACATAACATCATAATCACAGATGTCCAACTCCATTAAGAAATTCATCTAATTAGACACAGGCCAAAATTTACTGAAGATTGCTCATGTAAATGAAAATCAGCACAAGCAGCAGTAACAGAGCAAAATTCAAAAGCAAAAGCAATTTTGTCCCAAACATTGACCCTTGTGCACCACCCAAATGTCTTTGCGCCAACCGCATTGTTATGTATGCAAGGAGGGCAGGACAGTGCAAAAATCAAAGGTTTTGGTGCAAAGCCAGAGCTATTAAAATAACATTATTTGATCCTGTTCCATATCCTAGTCCAGTGCCTAGTGTAACTAGGTGCAAGGAGGGGCTCAATTGGCATCTTGCCTGATGTACCAATGTGTAATTTGTGTGCTTGACACTAAAGCACACATCTTACACATTGAACTTCTGTGCTTGAGCGAGTATGTTGGAATTTATAGTGGAGGGTGTGAAGGACGTGACCCTTAGGGGCCACACGGGTTACTTACAACCACCTGCTATGCCTTTCCAAGAATGAAGTCGGTCAGACAGAAGAGAATACAAATAGTTAGTTTAGTGGCAATACTATGCAGAGGAGTCCATCATGACCTGCACCCTAAGATGTATGTAGAGGGACTGGCTTTCCCAGGCATAGAAGTAACAATTATAGATTTCAGCAGGAGCACAAGACACACCCACCCAGTAACTTTCCACAGAAGGCAGCAAGAGACAAAGGGGGCACACAAGGATGAGCTAAGAGTCTGAGACCGAGCACACACTATCTCTCTCTGGCAAAGTCATTCTGTTTGTGCCTGCAGCTGAGCAGGCTTCGTCTTATGGGAAAGGTATGCAGAAGTACAAACAATATATTCATTGGTACAGCGAGGCCCAACCTTAGGAGAAAATGCACCCGATCAGCTTTCTGCTGAAGCAAGCGGTACATATAATGAAACTTAGTTCAGTCACAGTCTAATATGGATTGCGAAATACAAAATGGAGCCACAGGCCTGCATTCTATTAGGACAGCTCAGTGGGTTACCTACAAATGTGTTAGCGGCTACTATCTGAGCCTTATAATGCTAACCTAATATAGCACAGTGCAAGAATAACACAGCTAGGGGATTTTCAGACGAACAGGTGTATCTCGAGAACAAATCCCAGGCTAGACACAGCTGGCTGGCCTTGACACAAAAGTACGAAGCTGAACTTTCCCTAGTACAGCCAACTTTAGGACAAGACTTCATTGGCTGTGACCTCATGGTAAATCTGGTACTTCATTATTTTCTGTCCTTCGCACAATGCAGCCCTGCAATTGTTCACGCAGCTTTTTCTCTGTTGAGTGCAGGAGAGTGAACACAGGCCAAAGAGTCATTGATTCATCAAGGTTGTCATTTAATCTCTTACCTTTGAATTGTGAAGATTGTTTCTGTACACACACTAATTTAGACCTGATTTTGGATCTTGGTTTGTTTAGTGCTTCACTTTACTAAACTGCCACACTACTCCATCTATATTACTTCAACATGAAGTTAGCTGTATTGCAATGAATGCTTAGATTCACAATGAAGTCTTGTCAGAAACTATAAAAAGCGAAAACAGATGCCCTTGGGAACGGCTCAGTTACTTACAGAAGCATGTATTCAGAGTTCTTTAGAAATGAGTAGTTTATCATTTGCAAAGGCTTTAAAACTACCTTGAGCAATAGGAGACAAGTCGTCCTTTTTATTATTTTATGCACCTTGGACACTGTTGTGTCACACACTGGGAAAAGAAACCCAAAGTTCATGTCATCTGAGTTTCATCGGATAGAAAAATACAAATTAAATGGGATAGTGAATGCGAAAGTGCCCTATTCCGACGAAACGTAGACCCTTTTATAACACTAACCCCTTCCTTTTCCAGAACCTCGCCAGTGATGGAAAAGAAAAGATAGTCAGTTTAATTTACTGACTGATTTGCACTCTGTGACAAAACCTTTTGAAATGGCCACTAAGTAAATAGAAGAGTTGTACCCAGGGATTTGAAAATGGGACATTATTGAGCTCAATAATTAATCATCTATCCTTTTTTTACTTACATACTTGGATGCTAGAGTGCAAACTGTGATGAAATCCATTAACTACCTACTCAGAAATAAAAGACTCTACAATCACTGTTGTTTTGGCACTCCTTGTGTCTAGACACAATTTATCATCCAGAGAAACAGAATGCACTTTGCAGGGATTTAGGACTGTGATAATATGTAATTGCTATTAAAACATCACACTTGGGCTCTTTGATCGTTTCATAATAACATGTGTTTAATAACACACGTGCTAGCGGGCTTGCAATTGAGATTATCAAAGAAAAGGAGGAATTTCCTGAAAATTAACATATTTGTTTCCTTTTTTAATGTACTTGTGAAAAACGAATGCGTTAGAGGGAGAATATTTTAGGCGTTAACGTAACTTATTTAATTCTAAACACTTGATGAAACTGAAACCTAGCCAAAGAATGTCAGATGTAGCGTTGCAATTTTTTTAACAGCACAAAATATTACGTAGAATTTAAAGCTACATTTCCTGTATTAGGATTAGTTAAAACTAATAGAGATAGAACTGTTCTTAAAGGTCAACAAGTGGTTTTAGCAGTGATCACAGCAAGTTTGACTGCCAAATTACGTGTTTAATTTATTTATTATATGTATTTAAAGTAACCAATGCAACAAACGTGTTTCCAGTTGCTTGCCATTTTACATAACAAGTGCTTGCAGAGCTAACAGGACTTGCTTTTGATGGCAGAGTGCAGACCTTTTGATTTTTCCAATGCTTGTTTCTAGATGGCCTCCTTGCATGTGTAAGCGTGGTAGTCATCTTGGAATGCTTTCTCTTAAGATTTTGTGAAACACTGTTCCTAGATGGCCACTGTGCATGAATGAACGCATTGGTGGACATTTTGAAATGGTTAAAAAAGTATTCAAAGATTACCTCCTTCCACGGTATCAGTGGTGTGCAGTGGACAGTGCAAGGTGCGGGCCACATTTTTCAACAAAAAGAAAGTGTTCAGGAAGTCAGTGGAAGAACAGAATGAACAAGGAGAGGTAAGGAAAGAAATAGAGAAAATAGTTATTCATGGTATCAGTACTGGAAGGCTAGAGCTCCTTCAAACAACGCATGGGGAGACCCAAAGGCTCATTGGATGGGAAAAACATAAGAATATGTAGCTAGTCGAAATGAGAGATGTGTCAGGCAAAAGTAGTACAGCAGAAAGCAATGCTGAGAAATAGTAGGAGATATGAGAGGAAAATGTCCTCTGCTACCCAGATAGCAGAACAGGGGCCACTGTAGGAAGTTGCATACCAGGAGTGTTAGGCCTGTCATCCTTGGTGTGGACGTCCCCCTAACAATTCATCTTCACTCCTCCTCATTCCTTTTTAGGTCTCGCTGAGCCCAGCGCATGCGCTGGCTCGAAGAGACATTTTATATGTGGGCTTCAAAAAGTGCTACCAGACCAGCCTAGAGCTACAGTGCATGTGCGCGGGCGCGCGCGCTTACTTTCACTTTCGCGGCCGCACGGCCACTTTGCTACGCAGACCCAGCCTCCTCTGCCGGCACACCCACAACTGGCAACATTACGAGGGAGTACGTGCCACGTTACTTCAGTTAATTTTACTAGCTGCTCCTTCTCCCTTTTTAATTTCCTGACCAATTTGCCTTTAGTTTGACTCTTCAACTACACCTATTAAGCACCATTGGTAAACTTTAAGGATTTCATTTTAGATAAACATATTTCAATAATTACTAGGGATAAAATCCATCTTTACTCAATTTAAGTTACTCCTATCCCATATAGAGTGCCGCCTCCATCAAGTTTCGTATTCACTTGTAATCTTGTGCACTCACAGCAAATGTGATGCCCTGGTGGCACAGCAGAGATGGTATGACGTCACCCGAGCCCAGCTGGGGGTGCCCCTTCCATTACATACTTAATAAAGGTAAACACATGTACATACATACAGCTATGAAGTTTCGTAAATTAAATGAGACTTTGGGAGAGAAAGATGAAAGCTCTAAACGTTCCAAAAGCGCTTGAACTTTAATATCCCTAAGGGAATGAAAAGCTGTACCCGAGAACACACACTCATGAAGTGAAAGAGCAAGCATGCCTGCTGGAATCAATCTCAAAGTGTCACTTCACAATAATTATATTATAGAAAATGTCAACCAAAAAACAGATTATGATCAAAACAGCATACACTGGTACAGTTTGCAGAAATCTGCTGAAACCACCGGATGCCGTTAATTTGAAAACGGGCCATCATGCTGTGAGCACATCTGATCCAGCCGAGACCTTTCCCTTTAATGATCACTGTTTAGAGTTGTCAAAGCCAGTGGGTTCAATTTAACTACACAGGGATTACCAGATAGTCAGTGCATCATTGCAGTGAATGAAAGAGGCTAGAACAGGAAACAAGTGTCTTTGCGGATACCGTGCTGGAGTACACAAACAGCTGCATGAATACTTACGATTTGTCTCTTCTGCAAACTCGCCTTTGTGGACTCACTTGCCGTCTGCGAGGGGACTGAGACTTTCCTCTTCTGTCTTTGATTGGGGACTGGGCACTTGAGGACTTCAGTATCTGGAGACATTTTGTATGTGGGCTCCAAAAAGTGCTACCAGGCCAGCCTAGAGCTACAGTGCATGTGCGCGGGCGCGCGCGCCGCGCTTACTTTCACTTTCGCACGGCCGCTTTGATCGCGATCGCGATCACTTTCACTTTCGTGGCCGCACGGCCGCTTTGCTGCGCAGACCCAGCCTCCTCTGCCGGCACACCCACAACTGGCAACATTACTTTTCTACAGCGCTTCGAAGCCTGAACTGGTCTAGCGCTTGAAATCAAGTAAGCAGAGATTCACAATGTTATTTTACAGCGCAAATCACGCAGTGTTGGGCAAGGTGACACCCCTACACGTAGTTATGAATTACAGTCTCGCTTGTGTGCAGCCGGCCCAGGTACAAACAGTGTTCACGTGGGTTGTGAATGAACCCGCGATGGTGTGAGACTCCGGGGCAAACCCTGGGAAGCCCTAGGTCTCTTCAGCCCGATGTGTCCGATCTCTCGTCGCCCCTCCCCTCCCTCACGTCTCCTTCCTCCTTCCAGTTCTCACACTCTGCTTTCCTCCCTCCCTATCTCACTTCCTGCACACGAACCTTTCCTGGCTAGGGACCAAATCTAAGAGACTTGAGTGAGATAACTAACTTAGGAACACAAGACAAGCTCACAACAAAAACAAGCACTTTCCCAGAAGCTGTGTGCGTGCACGACCCAGAGACGCGAGGCACGTCCAGCATTCACCGGTCTGAGGCTCGTGCACGGAACTAGCAGTCGCAAAGCCTGGGGTGCACAAGATCACACCTCAGATCTGTGGTGCACGTCTGCCACTCACCAGGCTCACGGAGTTAGCAGCAGGTGATATGCATTCAGCGAAACCTGTCGCCGGGGGACACATGGTGGCCACAGGCAATGGTGAATGCTCCCCGAATGTCATTTCCTGATGCCATATTTGTTTTTAAAATCATCTCACGGGCAGAAGCATGCACATCTGTCACTAACAAACCATCCCCTGCACCAGAGATTAATGCAGTGTGTCTGCACGTCTCAGGGGCAGGGAACCTACACACTTATCACTAACAAACCATCCCCTGCACAAGGGTTTAATGCAGCATGACTGCACGTCTCAGGGACAGGGACCCTGCACACCTATCACTAACACACCACCCCCGCACCAGGGACTAATGCAGCCTGTCCTAATAGAGTCCGGCGGGGGCCCCTCTACGTACCTTGCAGGGGGGCCCCCTCAATTATAGTTACGCCACAATGGCAGAAAGTGCAACAAGAGCACTCTTTTTTTCAGTGGAAGCACACAAGAGAATGGGTCTGTAGCACAGTTCATTCACTGTTGATCACATAAGGTCGCTGTGATGTAGTTTTACTCCTGCTTATATTACCGCCACAAGCATGCGGTAATAAGATTTCTGCACAATTTTCTCATGAATCCAGGTCACCTGAATAAACTCGTCCAACTGGTATGGCTGTGCCTTTCTGGTCCTAGCAATCTTGAGCAGGTGAGGGGGTTTGTTGAGCTTTCAGAATATTTCCTAGTAGATTAAACAAATCAGGATTCCTTGCAGCGTCCAACTTTACTACCAAAGCACAAGTACTCATTTTCTCTGCCTATTTAAAGAAAAAGCAAAGAAGAAATTGCTTAAAGGATGCTGTGCTATTACATTATGAAGAACAAGCATTTACAATGCAATAGGTCTCGCATTTACGTGAGTTTAAGTTATTGGCATTGTAAATAACAATGCCTTTTATTTATTTTTTTTAAACGGAAACAAAAATAAAAGACATTGTCATTTGCAATGTCAATAGCTCAAACTCACGTAAATGCGAGACCTATTGCATTGCAAATGCTTGTTTTTTTTGTTGGCATTAGGACCCTGTGCAGTTTATCACCGCTAACCGGTGCTGAAGTGTTTGTGCTCCCTCCTTAAAACATGGTACAGCTGATTGGCATATTTAAATTACTTATAAGTCCCTAGTATATGGTACTGCAGGTACCCAGGACCTGTAAATCAAATACTACTAGTGGGTATTCAGCACTCATTGTGTCACCGACTTAAGTAGCACTTTAAACCACGTCTCAAGCCAGCCATTGCAGCCTGTTGAGCAGTTTTAAAACTGCCAATTTAAACTGTCAAAATAAACCTTTTTCCAGGCCTAAATGTTTCTAAAAGTCGCCCCTAAAAAGCCTGGTAGGCAGGATGCATTGTATATAAAATGTAGGACACATTTCCTTTAATTTTTACAAGTCCTGGTAGTGAAAAACTACTAAGTTTGTTTTTCACTACTGTGAGGGCTATCTATCCCATTGGATAAAGAACGTATAGAGCTTGGACACCAGGACTTAAAAAACTAGGAAGCACTAACCTTTGATTGACAACAGCTAGGGATGTCACGTTTGGAACAAATTAGTTGTAATTTAAACTCATATTCAATAGTAAGTCGGATTTTAGGTCACAATTCTGAGAATTTCACTTAAGAAAGAAGGCAATTTCTTGTCCTAACCATTTGGCACCTTCTGCCTGTGTCCTGGGTCACATAACTGTGAATTGCTCAGCTGTTTACCTTTTTGTATTCCTCACAGACAGTGGGAAAAAGGAGGCTGCGTGTTAGCAAGACAGGCCATCATGCCAGGATGGTTGGGGCAGAGCTGCTCCCTGCCCCACTTACATTTCAAAGGGCTACTTCCAGCACACACATAAATCAACCTGCCACTAGTCTTTTGTCACCCCAGACAGCTTGGTGCCTTGACAGGGGAAGGGACTGTCAAAGTGCTTCGACAAATGAACAAATTTTCCTTCCACTGATGCGGATGCTATAATCCCAACTCCCGCAGGCAGGTAAGTGACCAGACTGAGGAAACAATCTGGGCAACTCACCTACACGGGGGAAAGGGGAATGGGAAGACAAAGAGAGACCGCCTCCTGATCCAGTATCTTCTGCTACTTCTTTCACTGAACACTCGTGAAAACTCGCATCAGAAAAAGGGGAGAGCAGAACCTGTACAATATTAATGTGTATAAATTAGTACAGCATTTTTTAAATGAGAATCTCATTAATATCTCTAGTCAGGAAAACCTTTCAACAAATGTGTAGGTACACTATACTGGACACTATAGAAGGCTAGCCACTTTCTGAATAGATGAGTTCAACCTCTAGTTAGTGTTTAAACTCAATAGTTCTTGGCAAATCATTTAAATATGTACAAGGTCTTTGAAATCTTATAGACGAATTAGAACATTCCTACTTCTGAGAAGTTTTCAATGCTTCAGAACCTTCTGACTTGTTTACTTAAACACTGAGAAAAAACGAGTCTTCACCCAGAGTTCTAAGAACCAAAACTGAAGTTCTTCGTGACTGAAGAATTGAGACACTAGTCTCCTTAGAAATATTGTCCTTGGTGTGCACACCGCTATTTGAGGGCGGAGTTCAAAGCGACGACTACAAGAAAATCACCACAGAATTCGGCGCGTAGATAAGACACTTCTCCTCAGCTCTGAATCCACAATTGAAGTGCGCCGGTTGGCGGGCTCGCGCGCTGGAAGAACACTTCAGCGCGAGAGCAAAAGACTAGACTGCAACACTTGATCTTGAAGTTGGCCGCCATCTTGGAATTCCAGGAAAACCAATGCTGGCGAGTTTTGACAACAAATTAGAAATAAACATCTTAGAATGTAAGCGTTGCTGATACCAATGAGGGTAAAGGGCAAAGAAAGTATTTTTCTTTTTGGGGGAACAATTAAGCAGACAAGCTATAGTGTTCCTGACAGTACCCCCTCTCAAAGAAGGCCCTGCCAAATGGGGTTTGTTGGGATAAGCAGTTTGAAATTGTTTGACTAATCTAGGAGCATGTACGTTATGA
Organism: Triturus cristatus; assembly: GCF_964204655.1. NCBI lineage: Eukaryota > Metazoa > Chordata > Amphibia > Caudata > Salamandridae > Triturus > Triturus cristatus. The sequence continues at coordinate 904,048,827 of NC_140590.1, read as the reverse complement.
GATGGTTCCCAAGATCTTTCCTCAGGGCCGAACCCCTTCCATTCTATAAGGTAGAACAGTTTCCCATTACTTAACCTTGAATCTAAGATTCTGCTCACTTCATACTCTAGATGCGAGTCTATGATAGCTGGACCTGGAGGGGTGGAAACCCTTATGCCAGGAGGACTTTTCTTTAAAAGAGAAATGTGGAAAACTGGATGGACTTTCATTTGAGGAGGCAAAGCTAGTTTAATGGTCACAGGATTCACAATCTTTAAAACTCTAAAAGGTCCCAAAAATCGTCGTTGGAACTTTTTGTTTCCTTTTAGATGAAGGTGTCGTGTAGACAACCAGACCAAATCTCCCACAGAATAGTCTGGGTTACATCTCCTTTTCTTGTCTGACTGCTTCTTATAAGAGATCTTGGCCCTTTCCAAATGTTCTATTGCAAGTTGATAACTTTCCTGAACTTTCTTACTATATTCTTCCACTGCAGGGGCTGAATCATCAGATTTTCCCAAAATTACATTGGGATGTCTACCTGAATTTAGGTAGAAGGGAGAGTAACCAGTGGAAGAGTGCACAGCATTATTGTAAGCAAATTCTGCCATCCAAATTAACTCGGACCACTCTCCTTCTTGTTCCAAAAGATATAAACGCAAATACTGTTCAATCTCCTGGTTAACTCTCTCAGTTTGACCATCCGTTTCAGGGTGATAACTTGTGGAATATCGGGAATCGATACCTATTTGAGTCATAAAGGATCTCCAAAATTTAGAAACAAACTGAGCTCCACGGTCAGAAATCACAACTACAGGAATGCCATGTGCTTTTACAATGTGCTGTGAAAATAATAAAGCTAGTTGTGTAGATCCTGGTATTCTTTTTAATGGAATAAAATGACTCATTTTAGAGAAAGTGTCTACAAACACTAAGATGGTGTTATACCCTAGACTCTGAGGCAAATCTACAATGAGATCCATGGTTATGGTGTGCCAAGGGTGAGGAGCTGTAGATAGAGGTATAAGTTTCCCCTCAGGGGCCTGTCGATTGGTCTTTCCTCTAATGCATTTGTCACAAGTCAGAACATATTGTCGTATTTGAGGGATCATAGCTGGCCACCAAAACTGTCTTTTAATGAGTTCAATGGTTTTGGTAATACCCTTGTGACCTGCCAAAAGGTCATCATGGCAAGCTTGTAGAACGACTTCTTGAAGCTCATGAGTGGGTAAGTACAAAGCGTCGTTTACATAAGGAAGTTTTTCTTTTATCCTCCTGTCATCACCTTCACTTGCCCATTTAATCATTTCATCTTCTGACATATGCTCCAGGATCTTCTCTTTGATTTCTGAAAACTGAAGGACACAGGCGAATTTGTCCGCAGGAATGATTGGAATCTTAGCAGTTTCTCCACCCCCAGATTCTATTCCAAGTCTTGAAAGAGCATCCGCCTTGCCATTAGCTGAACCTGGTCAATAAGTGATAGTAAAGTTAAAATCCGCAAAGTACAGGGACCACCTCAACTGTCTGGGGGTTAAGGTTTTGGCAGATTTTAAAAACTGGAGATTCTTGTGGTCTGTGAAAACGGTGACAACATGGTGGGCTCCCAATAAATAGTGCCACCATTCCTGAAAGGCGTCCTTAACTGCCAACAATTCTTTGTCTGCAATGGAGTAGTTTATCTCAGGAGGAGTCAACTTTCATGAGCGGAAGGCAATTGGGTGCAATTGTCCAGTTTCTTTGTGTCGTTGAGACAAGACTCCTCCGATGGCTAAATCCGAGGCATCTGTCTCAACGTAGAAAGGCTCTTCTGGATCAGGGTGAAGTAAGATAGGTGCAGAAGTGAATGATTTCTTAAGAAAACGAAAGGCTTCTTCTGCCTCATTTGACCAAAGAAATGAGATTCCTTTTTTCAGTAGTCTGGTGATAGGAATTATCCTTCTAGAGAATTCCTTGATAAAACGACGATAAAAATTTGCAAATCCTAAAAAACTTTGCACCTCCTTCACATTCTTAGGGGAGGGCCAGGTAAGTATAGTCTCGATTTTAGCTGGATCCATTGAAATTCCATTCTCTGACAAGATGAATCCCAAGAATTCCACCTTATTCACATGGAAAGCACATTTTTCCAGCTTTACATAGGGATTGTTTTCTAAAAGCTTTTTCAGAACAGCTCTCACATGAGTTCCTGTTGATTTTTGGAGAAAATTAAGATGTCATCAATGTAAACCACCGCAGAGAGATCTAAAACTTCTCTCAACACATCATTAACGAAGTTTTGAAGAGCTGCCGGGGCATTACACAGCCTGTAGAGCATGACTTGATACTCATACAATCTGAATCTGGTACGAAAGGCTGTCTTCCACTCATGGCCCTCTGCCACCCGGATCAAATGGTAGGCTCCACGAAGGTCAAGTTTGATAAACACTCTCGCCTCCTTTATCTGATCCAACAGAACCGAAATCAAGGGTAATGGGTATCGGTTTTTGACTGTTACTTGATTGATTGCGCGAAAGTCTATGCAAGTTCTTAATTCTCCATTCTTCTTAGGGACAAAAAAAAGAGGTGAAGAAACTGGAGATTGGGAGGGACGGATGAAACCATTGGCCAAATATTTCTCAAGGTATTCTTTTAAGAATGCATTTTCTTTTTCAGTAAGGGCGTAGATTCTACTGCATGGTAAATTGGCCCCAGGTTCTAAATCAATCTTACAGTCATATGGTCTGTGGGGGGGCAATTTCTCGGCTTCAGTTTTATCGAATACTGCTGCTAGATCCTCATATTCAGGTGGTATGATTTTCGTCTCAAGAGCACAGATTTGGTTGGATCTAGAGGCCAAAATTTTCGCTGGAGAAGAATCGTGATTGTCTTCAGTAGATTTATAACAGTGATGAAGACAGTAACTGGAGTTTAATTGGACTGTTCTTTTTTCCCAATTTATCTCTGGGTTGCGTTCTGTCAACCAAGGTAATCCCAGGATCAACTGGAATTGAGGAGCGTCGATCAAATTGAATGATATATTCTCTTGATGTCCATGAGAATCCTTTAATTCTATTGGTTCCGTATCGTCGGTGATAGGACCGGAAGACAAATTTGTACCATCAACTGCTCTCACTGGTTCAGCAATCTTTTTTCTGACAAAGGAAATTCCGATTCTTTTGGCATATTGAATATCACAAAAATTTCCGGTAGCCCCAGAGTCTATCATGACTGAGACTTCGGATAATTTCTTGGTTCCAAAAGTAATTTCAAACGATACTGTGAGGTGTGGGGAAGCAGACTGTAAAGTGTTTGCCACTTGTTGAAGGTCAGGGGTTGACTTAGGTCGGTCTTCAATCAGGGCAACCCTGTTCACTGATGGGACTTCTGTTTTACCGAATTGCTTCCTTTAGGTTTCTTTGGGCATTCTTTAACCAAATGCCCGGAAAGACCACAATACATACATAAATTTCCCGATCTTCTTTTTTCTTTTTCTTCCTTTGTTAAAGGTCCTCTCACACTACCGATTTGCATAGGTTCTTCAGAGAGATGGGAATCGGTAGTTTTTGAGGTCTCAGCTCTACTTCTGTCAAATGATGGAGGTAAGGGACGAAATTCTCTTTTACGTTCTGATTTTCTTTCGAATAGTCGTTGATCAATCTGCAATACTAGGTCAATCAATTTTGACACCTCTGTAGGACGATCAGGAATTTGGGCTAAGGCATCTTTTAACTCATCGCGCAGCCCACGATAGAATATAGCTGACCTCTTGCTTTCTGGCCATTCTGTTTGCACAATCAATTTATTGAATTGTGCGAGATAAGCTACCAAATACCGATTTCCTTGTTTAAGGTCAAGTAACTCGTTGTCGGTAGCCTGGGATATTGCTCTGCGATCAAAAATTCGGAGAAATTCTGCCTTGAATCTTACAAATATATATTAACACAATGGGGTGACCCTGTGTCCCTAGGAACATGAGTATTTAACGTATAAAGAACAATGGTTCCCTTGGGTAGAAACAATGCGTATTGTAGTTAGCCGTAGTTACTTCAGCATAACATATAATACATTTCTGAAAGCAAAAACATTTCTTGAACAAAAGGGGAAAGAGGAACAAGAACACAGAGAAAGGATTTTCATTGATTTATGTATCAGAATTGATAACATTCGATAAACAGAAACACATTGCAGAATTTTATACTTCCAAATTCTTACAGTGATACAAAATAGTGAGATAGTGGTGCTCAGTGGTGATATAAATACATAGTGCAGTGAGGTGAGGGTGGGAGGATGTGGTTTGTTTTGGAAAGGCCAGATTCAAAATGCAGTAACAAGTAAGTTAAACAAATTAAATAGTTGGTAACAACTATGTCCTGCAATCTGTGCCACAATAGATCGTCGACGTTTCAACCCTATGGGCGCTTGGTGGAGTGTCACAAGCGGGTCTTCATCAGGACTGTGGAGGAGGATGCCCTAGGATTTCAAGGGCGGTCAAGGCAAATTGATTGGAGGGGTATGGTTATTTTAACAGGATGTCAACTGTGAAATGAATTGCACAGAAGATCAAAGAATGATTGTTTTTTTGGGCTGGTAACACGGAGTCCTCACGAAACACTGCTTCCTGCACTGCTATTTGAGGGCGGAGTTCAAAGCGACGACTACAAGAAAATCACCACAGAATTCGGCGCGTAGATAAGACACTACTCCTCAGCTCTGAATCCACAGTTGAAGTGCACCAGTTGGCGGGCTCGTGCACTGGAAGAACACTTCAGCGCGAGAGCAAAAGACTAGACTGCAACACTTGATCTTGAAGGCGGCCGCCATCTTGGAATTCTGGGAAAACCAATGCTGGCGAGTTTTGACAACAAATTAGAAATAAACATCTTAGAATGTAAGCGTTGCTGATACCAATGAGGGTAAAGGGCAAAGAAAGTCTTTTTCTTTTTGGGGGAACAATTAAGCAGACAAGCTATAGTGTTCCTGACAGGGACGAACTTTTCAGAACGAGATGTAGGGTTACTATAGGGAATCCTATCACTTCAAAGACTGGCATTAGGTATACATACTGGACACCCAAGCTACTATCCAGAACACTTCTTCCTGGACCTGTGGACACTACTGAAGAAAGACTGCCTTGTTTTCTAGAGAGACTGCCTTGTTTTTATAGAGGACTGTCCTGATGCTTGAGATCTGCCTTTTTCCCCAGTTGACTACCCTGCTGCTTGAGGCCTGTCTTTTTCCTCAGTTGACTGTCCTGATGCTTGAGGCCGGTCCTGCTCTCTGAGAATGAAGCCTCAACCTGCTCCCTTCATCCCAGGCTATCCTAAATGACTCCAGGAGTTAGTTGACTGACTGACTGTTCTGAGCTACAGAAACACAACAAGCGCCAGAGGAATACCTGCAACTGTCCAGCTGACTTGCTGCAAATGGACCAGCAACTGGACCTGCCTGAGCTCCTCTGCCCTCTGCTAGTGCCATCCTCAATGACCGCCAATGCAAAGCTTCTGTGAACCTGACTTTTTGCATTACAATGTAAGATCTGCACTTTGCGCTACTGCAACAACAGCTCGTGGTGACCTCCAATGCGAAGCTCCATTAATGACAATCAACGACACCTGACCGAATCTTCACACTAGAGCAATGACCACTCCAGACCCCAGGCATGTTCTTCAGACTACAGCTGCAACCATCTGCAATGCTCTCCCTGCTCCTAGCAGCCTCCTCCACCGTGAACTGAACTTTTTGTGCCAGAGTTTGAGAAGATAGCTTTTTCATCCGGACTAACCTGCTCCCTCTACCTTGCCTGTGCTCCGCCTGAACTTGTGACTTTCCCCCGGTCTAGCACAGTCTAGTTTAGGGCATATGTACAATGAATTGGCCTAAGGAAGCACCACAAATCGTTTTGCTGCACTGACTTACGCCAATTCAAATGGACATGAATGCACCATATTTACAAAATACGGTGCATTCCTTTGAGCCAGCACTGTTACACAATTAACAGCCATGCACCAACGCAGGCACCCTGGCACCATGGTGCCAGGGTGTCTGTTTTGTTGACAGGATTGTTTTTGTGCAGGAAGAGACACCTTCAAAACACAATATTTGAAGGTTTTTTCCTCATTCCATATGTGATGCAGAATGCAGCACTTGTGGAAAGAGGTAAAAAGAGAAGGTTATGTCTGCTCTAGGAAGGCACACATTTTTGGTGCTGTCCCAGGGTTATGAGACATTGTAAATCTGGGGAAGCATCAAATTCCATGGATGTTGCATGGGAACACCCACAGCAATACCCATGGAACGCCTCTTTACCACAGAGTAAGGCAAGGCAGCGACTTGCTCTGCTTTGCCTTACTCCATATATACATGTCCATGAAAAACCATGCATGGTGGCTTTAAAGGGCTTTGTAGATATGTCTAATCCCGGTGCACCACCAGAAAATCCCAAAAAGTGACGTTTTGGTGGTGCCCACGGCTTGTAAATATGCCCCTTTGTGTTTTAAGTCACTATGGGAAAGATGTACCACCGTTTTTTTCAGTTGCAAATGGAAAATCCGCCCGTTTGCAACTGCAAAAAAAGGTTCTTGCATGTACAAACGCTATTTTGCGAGTCTGTGACTTGCAAAATAGCGTTTGTGACTCTCGATATTAGGAAGGGGCACCCCTTCCTAATAGTGAGTCACAATGGAATGTACCATTGTTTTGCGACCGCATTTGCGGTTGCAAAACTCTCTCAGGGTACCACCTACTTGCAGTAGACTCTTCCCCTTTGTAAGTGTGTGCAAAAATACCTTTTAAGAGCAGGCAGTCACCTATGGACCGCTGCCTGCTCTTAGAAAATGAAACAGAAAAGTTTCATTTTTCTTTTTTATGTGCAGCCCATTTTCCTTTAAGGAAAACAGGCTGCATTTAAAAAAAAAAATGCTTTCTTAAAAAAGCAGTCACACCCCTGAGAGTGCTGGCCATACCTTATGGGGTAGCAAATAGCACCTGCCTCATGAATATTAATGAGGCAGGCAATTTGTGACCCCATTAGGAATTGCTAACAGTGTCTGAGACAATGTTGTAAATTGCATTTTGCGAGTCACAAAGTCACACAATTTGCGAGTCACAAAATATAAGGGTCATACATATGGCCCTATATCTACTCTAAACTTTAAAATTGACTATTTCCATTTCTACTGTTTGGATTTTGGTAGTTCAGGTGTCACTTTAGTTACTAAAATCTACTCTATGTTTCTAAATTAGTTTGGGATTTTTTATATGTTCTGTTTTCATTTGTTTACTGTTTGAGTGCTGCATAAATACTTTACACATTGCCTCTAAGTTATGCCTAACTACTTTATTGCAAACTCCCGGAGGGTTAAGCATTCGTGAATTTAGTGACTTTCGTGGTTCAGCTTGACAAGGATTGTTGTTGTTGCCTTAGTAGGGCTTCCACCCCTGAACCAATCACTTAATTTCTTGTAGTTCTAACTTTAATAATTACGGGAACATTATGCAGACCTGAGCTTTAGTTCACAGAAGATACATGATCACCGTTCGTGCTGCTGACACAGAGAATAACTGTAGCAATTTGGGGTCAAGGTGATCATTTAAATGCTTTCAAATACCACTTTGACTACCATAACCTACATCCAAAAACCTTGTGCAGGACTCCTCACAGACTACACAAATGTATCTGGTAGTGCTTTCATTAAAGGCATCTTTTACCAATTTCCAAAACCCCTTAATCTCACTTGAGACAATAACATTTATCATCAATATCCAACTGCAGGAGAATTACTGTTTCCTATTTATAAGACTTTTATATTCTGCCCTTACATGCTTGAGCATCAGCATTTGTTTTTTATTGAGACTCTTTCTCAACCTTAGTTGTCAATTTCCTACGGTTTTTTTTGCTACCTGGCATGCTGTCTCAAAGCAAGGAACAGTATTTCCTAAGGTTTTTGAATTTGAGTTTAAATGTAAAGTGTGATGTTAAATCGAACTTTAAAAAAATTTAACAGCTTGGCGCGCTGCTTGCACTGATTTTTTGCTCCTGGAGTTTATCCGCTCTGTAAAATCAGCATGAACTGCACCACATACAGCACACAAGTTCTACTCTAGTGGGAGCATCCTCAATGTGAGCTGCAGGTTTCTCAACAGGAGCGGTAGCGACCAGCGGCAACCGCCCGTGTTGAGAAATGTCACTGGCAGGTGGTCAAGCATATGATTTTCTTTGCTCGCGCTCACCACCTTAATGTTGGTGAGCCGCATGAGAGGAAAAACACTGTGCCACTTTCTGGAGTTTTGGGGAATTCCACGCACTACGGGGAGCACTGAGTGGGTAAAATTCATCCGGCATAGAGGAGTTCACCACCCACCCCTACTCCCTACACCAGATGTTAATATTCCAAGATTCCAAGATGGTTTTGAGAAGTATGTTATGCTGTAGCAGATGTTCTTTGTTTATAAGAGTTGTAAGGACTGTTGGGAAGATCACTTAAATTGATGATACCATATCACAGTCCTTAATGACATTCAAACAAATTAAATTGAACAAACTAACAGATGATGAACATTGTTTTCCAATGAGAGGACCTTAAATTGAATGAATTTCTTGAAGTTCCATGCTTGTGTAAACATGTACAATATAGGAGAAGATTGATTACCACAATGAAAGTTTGTACAGCTGGTTTATCAGAGGGAAAGCACCCATTTAGGTTGGCCATGCCATTTCGAGACTTACGTGCAAGTTTGCTAATTCCACCTTGGGGAAGATGGTCACAGGTTTTCCTTAGGAATCTAGAATGTCATTCAGCATCCTATCATGCCACTACAGAATTAAACTGAGGTTGAACTCTCCCAATACTTCCACCTTGAGGTTTGGAAAGAAACTTAAGCTTACATGCAGTTCTTACTCCTATTCAGAAAGTTGTTCATCATTATAACGGTGATTGAATAAGGATCCATTAGCATTGATTATAACTACGGACTCACAATTTATTGCAATATTGTACAGATCTATCTTTGTGGGGAGTCACCACTTACAATTGCAATATATTATATCCTAGAGACATTTTTGACTACTCTAGTTGATATTATATTTAACATGTCTCCAGATGCTTGACCACACATATTTTTCCATTCATTCGCCCCAATTTGTATGAAACTCTTAATCAATTCAAATTGTTAGCGTATCCATAACTCCAGTAGGCATATTACAGCATTAACCTTAACATTTACAGCATTAACACTTTCCAGTGGAGTGGTACCATCTAGCTGGAAGCAGGCCGTAGTTACGACACTCTTGAAGAAGGCCACTCTTGATCCGATCTGCCCGAGTAACTATCGGCCCATCTCTCTCCTCCCCTATCCAGTGAAAATTCTCGAACGTCTTGTCAGCAAATCTCTGTCAGCATTTTTAGAACACACTAGTTGCCTGGCAGATGTACAATTTGGTTTCCGTCCAGAACACGGAACTGAGTCGGCCTTGGGGACCGTGATGGACTATCTGCGTCAGTTGGCAGACAGGGGACAATCAGCAATACTTATTTTGCTTGACCTGTATGCTGCTTTCGACACGGTCAACCACGATATTTTGCTGACACGTCTAGAGGAGGTAGTAGTAGTGGGCACTGCCCTGGATTGGTTTCGGTCCTATTTAACTGGCAGGTGTCAGGCAGTGGCTCTTCCACCGTTCCAGTCAGCCTTCACAAATATCTGTCATGGGGTTCCACAAGGATCTGCCATCAGCTTAATTTTATTCAACATTTATCTGAGCCCATTGATTAATACCATTCGGGCCCACAATGTGAAATTGGTAAATTATGCTGATGACACCCAGATCATTCTATCTCTTGATGGAACCCAACATAATGCCCTGGAGGATTTTCATGCATGCATGCACGACACTGCGCAGTGGTTACGAAATTACAATTACAATTTGACAAAGGCTTCGCCGAAACGCGTAGTTCTGTTTGTTTAACACAATAAAATCTTCATTGTGTTGTCCTTTGGTGTGCCGCTGGATTTTTTCCTGGAAATTCTCGGATTTTGTTCCAAAAAGGAAAAAAAAGTATATATTTATATATACATATATATATAAAAAATTGAATGTTAAATATTTTAACATGTAACATTAATATAATGTAAATTAAATCATATCTAAAATATATTCAAATACTTATTTAAACAAACACGCACACATATATTTGTATGTGTGTGTACGTATATATATATGCATAGATATATTGCACCAAAATCCCCCAAACTCACACTCCGGCGGGGAAAGACGAACCACTCTAATTTGCTCAGGTAAGTTGGTTTATTCGTCAGATGGAAACAAAAAGACGCATTTCAAAAATCAAGCGGCCTTGTTCACATGACCTATTCCTGAATCCAGGAAGTGATATGCATTTCAGAATTGGCACGTCAAAGTGTGCTGTGTGAAAAGAGAAAACAGACTGTGTATCTCGACATTACATGCATGTCAAACATACAAAATTCTATAAAACATGAATTCATTCAACTTGATAGTTGTATACAATTTAATCATTGTATTAACATGGTGATACATACAAAATAAAAATACAATTCAGGTAATAATTTGTGTGCATCATTGTTGGTTTCAAATGAGCCTGTTTAAATTGAGTATAGGTAAGAGGTCTCCAGTAAGGTAGATGTCTATATGGAGTAGTGGAGAGACTTTTAGTAGATTTGTTCTTGCTTGTAATGCATCGATTGTGTCTTAGTGCAGTAAAGGTATAGTACCTGTGTGTTACGTGTATGTCCCCACTGTGCATTGGTCCATGACTGCTGCCATCACGCTACCGGTAGGTTGCCTGATGTGATCTTGTTGTAATAGAGTGATGAGGTTAGGACGCGAGGATTAATGGTAATAGTGATGTGAAGAGGTTCAATGGATCAGGGTATAGTACCCATTGTCCATGGACTAAAACATAATGGTTTAGTGCCCTGTGCTCATAGAGTAAGGACTCAACTAAGTCAATGGATTGCGTTGGTTGTACTCTTAATGATACTCGTGTCTATTCTTCACTTTAGTAGTGTCCTCGAAGTTCTGTAAAGCTGCATAGAAACATGAACACAGAACAGGACATTAGCATTCATATTGGATATAATTAACACACATTAAAATAATCACATGATGCAAGATTCATGGTGATCGCCTCGGCATTGTTGGCACCCTACCCCTGGTATGTTAGATGGTAGGACATATTGACTTATCATTCTCACCCACAATAGTTTATTCTTATAATTGTTGCACTCAATGTATCTAAATTGTGATGTGTAGGAAAAGGTTGTGAAATGTAAATAAATAAAGTAACACAGTCTATAATGAGGAAGGGGGGGGTGTTATTAAAAACAGTATATCTGCAGATATAACTGGATTCAAGTTCTACCGGGCCCGGCTAAAAAAGGCAAACAATCAATTATAAATGTGAGTCCATTTCCTCATCATTATTCATCCCTGTTGGGAACATACTGCCTGCTTGTAGGATGAAGCGGGATTCTAGTCTCCTCAGAGTCTGTATCCCATTTCCACCCCTCAGATGTTTGGGAACTGTGTCTAATGCAAAGAATTTCCCAAGTGTCCAATCACTAATATGGGCTTCCCGAAAATGTCGAGCTGTACTGTAGCTCAGGTCTAGATTGGTGATTGCTCTCCAATGTTCAAGAATGCATTTCTTGACAGGAAAAGTTGTGGATCCTACGTGCCATGGACATGAGATCGCATATACCACATAGTCAGTGTTACAAGTGATAATCCTGGGGATTTTCCATGTCTTGCCTATTTTCTCTAGTCTAACTTCCTTGGTATCTTTGCTATGATTGCATGCTTTGCACTTTTTGCATCTGAAAAACCCCTTGCTGTTGTCTAGCCAGGTCCTTCTTCGTTGTTAAAGATGGCTGTTGACTAGGAGATCTTTGATAGAGAGATTCTTTCTGTCAGAGAGTGATGCGGTGGTGCTCACTTTGGATTTGAGAAGTGTATCCAGTGTAAGGATATCCCATCTCTTTTTAAGGATCTGTTTCAGTTTATCCACCTGAGTATTGAAAGTACTGATGAACCTTATTGGTGCCGGATTGGGGTCATTACCCTTCCTCCTACTCTCTGCTCTGTAAAGGGCCTGAGTTCTCTCAACCTTGTCTGCCTTGCTCACCCCCTTGCAAAGCATTCTTGTAGAGTACCCTCTCTCTTTGAATCTTTTCATCATGTCTGTTTTAGTTCTTGTGTAGGATTCCTCAGAGCTACAATTACGTTTCTCTCTGAGTAACTCCCCGTAGGGGATCCACATCTAAAGTTAGGTGGATGGCAGCTCCCAGCGTGTTGTATGGAGTTGCCAGCTGTCTTTTTCCTACAGAGCTCAGTTGAAAGGTTCCCTCCATCTACTGTCAACTTTAAATAGAGGAATTCAACGGGTTGCTTTCTGTGTTGCATAGTGAAATTCAAATTCATACTGTTACTGTTAAGTTTGATCAAAAACAACATGAGATCATATTTGTCACCCTCCCACACAAAGAAAATGTCATCTATGTAACGCAGCCAGATATTAACATTTTTGGTCCAAGGTTCCAGGTCGTCACTCCAGAGCTCCCACCAGCCCACCGTTTGATTGGCATAGCTAGGGGCAAAGCAGGTGCCCATAGAAGTCCCTTGTATTTGAACCATTGTCCATTAAACATAAAAAGATTTTCGGTGAGGTAAAATTCAATCATCTGTAAGATCATGCATGTGTGGCTCAACAGGTATATGTTTCTGGTTTTAAGGAAATCTTGGCATGCTTTGAAACCATCAATGTGGTGAATGCTGGTGTATAAGCTGTCTAGTGTTTCTCTCCCCAGTACAAGTTCTGGATTTTCAGTAAAAAATCTTTTGTGTCCCTTCCATAAGGGTTAAGGTCATTGACGTAAGGGAAGAGGAAGTGGTCTACATAGATAGAAGTGTTTTCCAACAAGCTATTCTTAGAAGACACAATCGGGCGTCCTGGGGGATTCGTGTTATTTTTATGAACCTTCTGTAGAAGGTAAAAAGTTGGAGTGGTGGGTGTGTTGTTCAGTAAGAATTTTTTCCCATTTCAATTGATGAGTTGTTCTTCTGCCCAGTTTTCAAGCATGTCATGGTATCTCTCTTGTAGTTTGATTAGATAAGATGTATCTACCTACTCATAACAAGTTGCGTTACTTAGCTGTCTGTTTGCTTCTTCGATGTAGTTTTTCCTGCTCATGATGACTATGTTTCCCCCTTTATCTGATGGCTTTATTACAATGCCATCATCTTTCTGTAGTTCAATGATAGCTTCCCATTGTTCTTTGGAAATATTCCTCCTCTTAGGTATATATATTTTCCAGTAATTCTTCACATAACGGGTGATGATAATCTGTGTGGTAGTTTGTCAGTTTCAGTTGTGACGTTGGAAACATAAACAGATTACACAGACTGGTAGTTCTAGTTTAATATCTACAATCTTGCCATTTTTTCTTTTCTTAAGAGTGTACACAAAGACTTTTTTTGAATTTAGAAAATATATTGCAATCAGAAACACTTCATTCATGCAATGTTAGGAAAAGATTTTTTGCAAAATGCATGCTCAAATTCATTGATTCATTCTGTTCCATTTTGACAAGTGCCTATTGCGCTCCCTTTTGAGGAATGAAAGATTGGCACGATTGTAGACACTAAACTAGAACTACCAGTCTGTTTACATTGTTTATGTTTTCTACATCACAATTGAAACTGACAAAAGAGTAGTTGTGATGGTGCCTCGATATCGGTGAACAAGGCTGGTGGCAGCCAAAACACATTTGATGGTTGACTGACATCAATAAATCTTTAAACTACCACAGAGAGCATCGTGACCCTTTGTTGTAAAGGATTACTGGAATAATTGCACAGACCTTTCTTGTTGGAATGAAGAGATGATACGCCCTTTATTCAGGAGTGTGGTGGCAAGCAACAAGCTCGCAGGTGAAGGAATATATATATATATATATATACCACACAAAGACCACTTCATTGGAAAGTAATCAGAGGGCACAGCGGGGAATTTCGGGAATTCCACTTTATTGGAAGATACGCCATGACGCGTTTCGGCAGGGTGTGCCTTCCTCAGATGCAGTTCACAACAATATATATATATATATATATATATTACCTACTGGCTGTCGCCAGTAGGTAGTTATAGTTAGGACCCCTTTTCCATAGGAAAACCTCAACATTCTATTTTGAATAACTTTGGCGCCGGTCGATGAATCCTCGCGAATTTCTCAAAATAGGTGGGGCGCTACGCTCCGCTCCTACCCTGAAAGTCTCGGGGGGATTCGTCAAGCGGGGGCTGAGATAAAAGGGGGGTCCCAAAACGCGTTTTTCCCATGCATTTTTCCATAGGACCTTTAGAACGAGCTACAGCCCGAACGGCTGAACAGAATTACTAGAAATTTGGCAGAGAGGTAGTCCCTAGGTCAAGGAAGTGCCTTTTGTAGGTTTGGTGTAAATCTGTTCAGTAGATTCTGAGAAAATAGCCTTTAAATCAATATATATATCTGAGCCCGCTTACGGTACGCTTACCGTACGCTTACCGTAAGCGTACGGTGGCGTGCGCGAGCGGGATTCTGATTGGCTCTTAGATCTTAGTAAACATTCGAATCGGCCGAAACCAGGAAGCGGCGGCCGCCATTTTGTCTCTCGCACTGAGTGTTGTTTATCAAACAAGATGGCCAAAAACATGTTACGGGGCTGTTTTGACAACTCCCTCCCACATAGTCATGTTGAGGGAGTCCCCAAACATCCCCCAAGAGCAAAAACGGTTTTATTTTTTTTTCGGCAATTTCGCCGAGTACGCTTACCGTACGCTTACCGTACGCTTACCGTAAGCGTACGGTAAAAAAAAAAAAAAAAAAAAAACCCTATCCACACTTACCCCACCCCCTGTGCTTTTGGTGGCCGTAGGCCACCAAATGTACAGGGCTTATTAATAGGTAAAAAAAACTAAATTTTTGCAACATGAAATTATAAAATCGAAATAAAAAAAACACTATCCACATTGACCCCACCCCCTGTGCTTTTGGTGGCCGAAGGCCACCAAATGTACAGGGCTTATTAAAGTTGATAAAAACCGTGCACGGAACGAACTGCGTTAAGTGGGCGCGCACGCCTCGAATGGCGTAAAGTAACTTAGCATTTAAAAAACCGTACAAATTCACTGAAAAAACCATAGGTTTCACACACGTTATAGTTAGGAATTAGCATTTAAAAAACCTTGCAAATTCACTGAAAAAACCATAGGTTTCACACATGTTATAGTTAGCGGAAATTTTACTGATAAAAAACCAGTGAAATTGCCCCGTTATAGTTAGTGCTGGCAACTATAACTCACGCGACCGCAATCTTCTGCTGATGACATATGTGTCTTTATGAAAAAAAAATATTTGTAATATATGTATAGCTAAAAATGTATGGAAGAAGACATGGGCAAATAAGTGTCTAAATACAGTATTAGCATCAGCAGAAGATTGCGGTCGCGTGAGTTATAGTTGCCAGCACTAACTATAACGGGGCAATTTCACTGGTTTTTTATCAGTAAAATTTCCGCTAACTATAACATGTGTGAAACCTATGGTTTTTTCAGTGAATATATATATATATATATATATATATATATATATATATATACATTCACCAATAAAATAAAAAAAGGAACAAACTGGAAAAAAATTAAAAACATTGACAATGCAGTTATACATAAAGGGTAAACAATAGACTAAAATACATTGTACTAAAGAAAATCTTGCAAATGACATACATTTATATATGTATAAAATATCAAATTAAATGCACAAACACATAATAATTATTTAGATACATTTAGACAACGTTTACAAAAATATTAAATTCTAGTAATATTAAATATACTATTCCCACACCAGGCTGTGCAACAGCAGACAAATTGTTGGACTCAGTTGGGGTAAAATGTACTATTCCCTCTCCAATCGGTGCAACAGTAGGGAAATTGTAGATTCAGGAGAGGTAAAATGTACTATTACCACTACAGTAGGTTCAACAGTACGGAAAGTATTAGACCTGGGAGAGGTCAAATTTAGTATTCCCACTCCAGTCAGTGCATCAGTAGAGAAAGCGTTGAACTAAGGAGGGCTAAAAAGTAATATTCCCACTTTAGTGTGTGAAGCAGCAGGTTCAGTACGCCACTTCAAACTCATGACATATCTTAATACATGCATTAATTGAACAAAACATATACAACTAATAATGTAAAAATAATATATATTCATATATATATTTGAAAAACAATTAAACACGTTACATAATTTATATATTTTAACTAATTAATATCAAATATGCTTGTAAAAATTGGGAAGGCTGTGGGCTAGGAGAGCTAAGATATTTTCTAATTCATAATAGGGTAATCTTGTGGCAGGAGGTGTTGTTGAGGAATGGGAATCAGAGGAAGCCAGCCTTTTTTTAATATTTACAAATTGCTCATGTCTTAAAAGATTTGAATGGTGTTTTTGATACACCCAAATAAACTTGTGACAGCCCTTTTCTGGCAAAATTAAGTGGAGTAGGGAATTGGTATCGTCTGTTATGAAATAAGGGCCAACTCCCATTGATAGAGAACCATTTGGAAAGGGTGATCCGTGAAGCACAGTGTACTTTTTCTAATAATGAATGAGAAGCTATATGTTGACAAGGGAGTAAGTCTCTGAGAGCAGTCAATTTTAAAAGAATGGCTTTCCTATCCTGGTGGCTGGCCTACCTCACACCGAAAGCACTCAATAAAAGGTATCAGAAGCAGAAAATAGTTGCTTTCGATGCCAGGTGGAAGGAGAAGGGGGATGGCTCCAAACTTTATTTTACATATCCTAGGTTGGAGACTTTTTGGGATGCAATCTTCTCGGCCCTTAATAGGGCATTTGAAAAGAGGATAGTGCCAGAGGCCGAGGTTGCCCTGTCAGGAATTTGTAAAGATAGAACAATTCTAAGAGAAGCTGAAGCAATTTTTCTCTCTATTACTTCCTTGGTAACCCGCTCCTTAATTTCCTAAATTGGAGGTTTAGGGATGTTCCCACTTATGATAAATGGTTAAACAAAATGAAAAGGACGCAGGCTTTTAAAGAAGCCAACGCGAGACGGGTGGGAGCTTCCAGGAAATTTAACAAGAATTGGAAGATTGTAAGTAACTTGGAAAACCCCATAGAGGGATAGCACTACCTGGAATTTAGTGTCTAGCTGCGGTTCTATCATTCTTAAAATGTTTGGAGGAACTAGAAATATGCTCTGTTAAGTTCTTTAGCACTTTAACTTTGTAATTTAGCATCTTTGCACCAACACTTGCACTTTTTTGCACTTTTGCACTTTGTTGTTGTATAATCTTTTATCATTTTGCTTTCAATAGCTGAGTTTTAAACCAGTTTCCCTACGTCTATCTTGGCCATCGGTCTCAATTATTAAAGATGAAGTTATAGTTTTATTCGCGCTAATGTTTGCTCATATGTTATTTTAAAATTCTGGATGCTCTGCTCAATAAAAAAATCTAAAAAGATATATATATATATATGCTTGTAAGATGGGGTTATGCAAGCCTGAGCAGAAGTTGAGGTTGATGTTAGAACAACAGTCTTGTGAGAAATAGGGAAAAAGTGGGCTTGTTGTTCTAAAGTGTACAAGAAGCAAGCCTGTGATCTAGGACACAGGGTCAGATAGACACTACTGGATGTTTCTCAGTAGGATGATTTGTTCATAGCATCAAATTAATACCCAAGCATGGAATGATGTGTTTTACAATGCTGATGTAAACCACCTCATTCTCAGTGTGCAAATTACAAGCAATACAAAGATTATTGATTAGTGCATGAAAAGTGGATGTCACAGTAACAAAAGTGTTGCAAAATATTACAGAAGGAACGCCGCTTATTGGCTGTGTAATGATCTAATGTACTCTCTTGAGAGTGTGTAGGAATGTAATCATGTTTGTATTCAAGAGAACGTTTTAGAACTTCGTTATCAGATGCTCCCAATGATCATTGCTATTTCATTAAAAGCTTCATGCTGATACCGGAAGTTTCCTGAAATTAACACAGAAGTGAATTAAAGAATGCTGGCTGTTAATGAACTTCTGGATGCCACGGTCCAGAAAGTATGGTTTTCTTGGAATAAAGTTTCATCTAATTGAGGGGTATGTGCTAGTTTATGAAGATTGCAGTTAAGTTCCATGGAAATCCCTAATCAGCAGTATCTGGATACAGGTATTGCAGTTATAAAGTCTTTATGCAGAAAAACCAGAATGATCTACTTATTATTTTTGGTTTCTTTTGTTGGCTTTGATGAATTAGCGAGTGGATGTCAAGCTGAAGTTGAAATCACGTGTCAGTGCTGTTGAGCTACATTGTAAGTCAGGGAGAGGAGATGGCCTAACGGCTAGGGCGGTCGACCTGGAATCTGGGTAACTGGGTTTGAGTCTCGGCAATGACGTGAAACACCCTGTGATTCTGGGAAAATCACTTAATCTCCCCTTGCCTAACAAAAATGAATGTGCCCTCATGTAATGTAACTGGTGCTATGTAAAGCGCTTTGATACCTGATTCCGGTCAAGTTTGTGCTATATAAAACTCTGTAAAATAAAAAAATACGTTTGCAAGGACACTGGTCACAGTGTAAACAAGTTCAAAGGTGAATCACATTCTTTAAGTTGACTACATAATGAGCTGCATGTTATTGACTGATGTGAGCAATTACAGAAATACCATGTTCAAAGTAAGCATGGGCCAAAATTCCGTTCCGTTTGCGGAAATTTGACATTTTCGCGTTCTGCAGAAAGCGCGAAAATGTCAAAATTTCCGCAATCCGCATCTTAGCGGTAATTTGTTTCTTGCTCGCGCTGTAAAAAAATACATTCTCGCGTGCACGCGATCGCCTTACCTGAATCCCCGTGTTCGCTGACAAGTTTTCCCGACCCGGTCGCGTTCTCCACGAGATATTGGATTGTTGGTAGCCATTTTGCGCTGTCTCGCAACAATTCGCGCCTGCATTAACGTCACTTGTTGCGCGATCACGTCATTCTTCTCGCGATCATGCACCACGCGAGTATGAGAAGATTGAGATCTCGAACACGTCATTCTCCACCGCAAGGGAGAGAGTGAGGACGCAGGCACGTCTAATTGAACACGAAAAGGAGAAAGAGACCCCGAACACATCATATCCAACGCGACAGGGAGTGAGAGAATGCGATCAAGTCATTTTTCGACACGCCATCGACATCCGGCGGAAGTAATGTGAAGCTCGAGAACTCGAACATGTAAAATTTTCTATTTAGAGAAGAATATCAGCTCTAGCAGCATGACACCTTCTGCAAATGATGATTTTGGATGAAAACAACTCCTCAGATTGACATTTGGCTGTCCTTTTTTGTGCAAGGAGTCCTTTTTTAAAAAGGTGGGGAGAGGGAGGAAGTGACACAGAATCTCCAACTTCCTGTTCCTGTCCAGCAGGTTCCTCCCAGTGCTTTGTCCATCTCCTGCTCATTCTGCCTTTGGACTTTGAGCTGGAAAGATCACTCTTTTTGTGTGCTGCATCATTGCAATTGGATTTGAGGATTTTTGGATTTGGATATTTTACAAGTAAGTGGTTGTTGTGTCTGTTTGATTGGGGGCATTGCAGTTGTTGTAACTACAATTTATTTTTGGTAACTATCATCATTCTTTTTTTTTAAATGTTGTGGGTAGTAGTAGTCAGTAGTAGGCCCGAGCTAGTCATGGGCATGGCCTCATGGGTGTGTGCATGATGAAGAAACTGTTCCTTTGGTGTTTTTTGAATGTATTTCATTTTGAAGCATAATTTAGGGCATGGATGGCATTGGATTGAGTTGGGGAAGTGTGTTTTTTTGGGGTGGGCTTTCTGATGTTGTTGGGCCTGGCCATGTGGCTGGTGGCCATTTTGAAGCCTAGGCCTGCACGCTTGCCTGGCCTTGTCTGCCAACAGGCCTGCTTTCATCCACTAGGATCAGAGCAGGTAGCCACAGCTTTATTAATCAAGGGTTTTCTGTGTGGTCTGTTGAATTTAGACATCATTTAGGGCATGGATGGCATTAGATTGAGTTGGGGAAGTGTGTTTTTTTGGGGTGGGCTTTCTGATGTTGTTGGGCCTGGCCATGTGGCTGGTGGCCATTTTGAAGCCTAGACCTGCAAGCTTGCCTGGCCTTGTCTGCCAACAGGCCTGCTTTCATCCACTAGGATCAGAGCAGGTAGCCACAGCTTTATTAATCATGTGTTTTCTGTGTGGTATGTTGAATTTAGACATCATTTAGGGCATGGATGGCATTAGATTGAGTTGGGGAAGTGTGTTTTTTTGGGTGGGCTTTCTGATGTTGGTTTTCTTAAAGACATGCTTTTGTTGTATGTGTCTGGTGTGTTGGTGTGCAATGCATGCACCCTGCACACCTTTTTGGGGCCTGTGAATGTTCGTATTTGCATTTTGTTGCATTCAAAAGGCAGAGCAGTGTGCTTTAGCATGCATCCTTTACCTGGCATTTATAGGTCTTTTGTCAGCTTCTGGTGTTTCCCAGGCCCCCTGCATGTTTGTGATTTGTGAGTGTCCATGTGGCTGGTGGCATTTTTTTGTGTTTGGACTGGGAGTTATTAGTGTCCTGCTTTTGCCATAGGCCTGCATGGTTTTCCTATTGGCTATTTGGCTTACTGCTTCCATCCATCCACCCCCTTTGTCAGCAGCAGCTCCATGGATGCTGAGATGTTCAAATAATTTAATGGCAAATAGGGTCCACCCCACTTCCATTACATTTTTATTTTGGTGGTTATTATTAACTTTCCTATCCTTCCTGAGAGTGTAGTGTGTGACTGACTGTACACAGTAGTATAACATAGCCCTTGTTCAAAAAAAGTCATAAATGGCTAAACTATATCTTTTGTTTGCACTAGTACAGTACTAAGTAACTGAACCACAACAACAAATGCAACATTTCAACTGATGTTCTTATCATGGCTTATTTGCTTTTAGGTGCACAAAAGACAGAGGAGGAGGTGTCATCAGCATCACCTGGCTGCCCGTTGTACTGCCTGCCAGACAGAAGTCCTGCTGCGCATCACGTCCACGTGTGACCAGAACTTGTTGTGCATCTGCATCCTGCCTGACATCTGAAGAAGATGGCCCCAAAGAAAGGTACCAGGTCCAGTACCAAGAAAGTTGCCGGTGAGAAGAAGGAACAGAAAAAGGAAGTGCCATTAACCACAATTGGTGGTGTGCCGGCCAATGTTTTTTTTGGCACCAAAAAAGTTACACCTGCAGCAGCGTTGTCCGGGAACCAAGCTGGGAGCAGCACAGCGGTCCAACCCCACCAAACTAGGCCCAAGGGCTTTAGTGTCGCAGAGGTAGCCAGTCTACTAGCGAGCAGCGATGTTGAAGAAATGTCATTATCGCAAAGTAGTACACAATCAACACAGGTGCAAACTCAGCAGATAAGTGTGCAGCCGCAACAAGAACAGCAGCAGCCGCAACAAGAACAGCAGCAGCCGCAACAAGAACAGCAGCAGCTGCAACAGCCCACCATAGTAGTTGTTGCTCCTGATGTAGGGGCATTTCAGGAAATCGAGCTTCCTGCAGACAAAGTGGAGCAAAGTCAAACCACTGTTTCAGAAGATCTATTGTCTTCCAGAACACCAGCAAGAAAATGGAGGCTTAGTCCATCATCCTCTTCTTCAGGCCCCTCTTCTGATGATCGTGATGCCACTTGGCAGCCACCAGCTCAGTCTGAGAGTGATATATGCCACAAGACAATGCTTCTGAAAAGGAAGGTCCCAGAAAAACTTAGAGTTATGGAGGTAGATGTAGAAGAGGGGGGTGATGCTGATGTTGATGAAGACGAGCCAGTCATCACGCACATTACTCCCGCCCCAAAGGGATTGGAGACCAACATTCTCACCCTATCCAGAAAGGCTGCTACTGAGCGGGATGTAGCACGGATATCACCAACACAGGTTACACCACCACTACCTCCAGCTGCCATATTTTCCAAGGCCCGGCAGGGACCTACATCCAGCTCAACCATCTCAGTAGGTAGTGGTAGTAAAAGTCACAGTCTAGGTGCACAGGGTCACATTTCAAGCACCCCCTCCAGTTCATCTGGTATTGAAAGTGGCACATCCAGCAGTGCCAGAAAGTTCTCCTCCCCAGTTTGTGACTTCTTTTCTGTTAGCACCAAGGAGCAGAACGTTGCTATATGCTCAATTTGTCGGCAAAGTGTTCGGCGGGGTAAGCTTGGTACAAACTATGGTACCGGAGGCCAAAAAAGTCATCTCAGAATACACCACACTATCGTGTGGGAGAATCACCTACTTCAGTTAAAAGAAAGTAGAAAAACTCAACCCATTGAAGTTGGTTAGGAACAATCAGGGAGCGATATTATTGCGGTGGAAGGTGAAGAAGAGGGTGGCATTTCTAGCCCTGTCCCCAGTAGTGCAGTGGTACCGCCCACATCCTCCTAAGTAACATCTGAGTGGCACCGCAGTAAGAGCCATACTCAGAGTCAGGCTGAGACACCAAGGCGACCGAGTACCGCAATGAGACAAACTGTGTCGTTGAGTCTAAGTGTGTTAATGAAAACAGCACCACAAAGGAAAGTAATCTAGCCTACCATTGAGAACATGTTTAGGTTGGAGGGGCAGTTCCAACGCAACCACCCAACGGCACGATTGTACAATGCGAAGCAGGCTAAAATGTTAGCGCTGGACCTTCTTCCTTTTTCATTTGTGGAAGGAGTGGGTTTCCTTGAATTTGTGTCAGCCATCTGCCCTAAATGGAAGGTTCCCAGCCGGTCCTATTTCGCAAGAATTGCTGTTCCGGCACTATATCTTGATGTTCTGGAATTGGTTGGACAAGCTTTGCAGCAGAGTGCTGTTCACAATATCCACCTGACAACAGACATGTGGACCACTTGCCAAGCCACAGATTACATGTGCATCACTGCACACTGGGTCTCTTTTGAGGGGGTTAGAGATAAGCTATCTGCACGAGGTGCTGTTGACACAGCTGCTATTTTTAAAGGTACTCGGAAACATGCAACTGTAGCCATGTTCGCCATGGAGAAATCTCATACGGCTGAAAACATTTTACACGAGTTTCGCAGCAAGGTTTTGGAATGGCTGCGACCAAGAGGGCTTAGTATTGGTTTTGTTGCCACAGACAATGGCAGTAATGTACTTAAGGCCATGGATCTTGGTTCCTATTTCAGGGTTCCGTGTTTGGCGCACTGCATAAACATTATAGTTCAAGACTTTCTGAAAAAATAAACCATAGTCAGCAATTTACTGGCCATCTGCCGAAGAATATGCACTCATTTCAGCCATTCTTTTAAAGCTTGGAAGCAGCTGAGGATCCTCTAACGTGAACATAGGATGCCAGTCAAGGCACTCATCCAGGAGGTGGCAACACGTTGGAACTCAACGTATTACATGCTTGATCGTCTGTATGAGCAGTACAGATCACTCCATGAATATGTCTGGAAAAGAAGAGGGGATGCTACTGTTAAAGGCATGAATCTTGAGATGGAGCAATGGAGCTTAATTAAATGCCTGACTGAGATGCTTTGTCCTTTTGAGGTCTTCACACGTGAAGTCAGCAAGGAGGACTGTACAATGGGCCAAGCTATCCCATTATTGCAAATGCTAGAGCATCAGCTGAAGAATGTGTCTGAATCATACAAAGGTGTAGAGGACAAAAGGGAAGCCTATCACTTGGTGGAGAGCTTAGCCCGTCGCTTAGCTGAAAATGTAAGGATACAAAATAAAATTTTGTCACAAGAACATTACATTTGTGCCACAATTCTGGATCCGCGTGCAAAATTTGGACTGAAGACATTCTTTGCTTTTTCCGAGATTGATGTTGCCTGCTACAAAACTTGCATAGCTGAAGCAGCCAGTAAGTTGGAAAACGAACGGCTGCTAATTAAAAGCCCGCAAGATCAACCCACAAGAAGTACTGCAGCAGGCCATGCAGGATCAAGTGCAACTTCGTCGGCTGAGGGCAGTGCGTTTGGATCACAACACTCACCATCACTATCGACAACAGCAACAATAACTGGATCATTAGGCCCAGTACAATCATTAGATGATTGGTATATACTGTTAGGCATTAATAAGCACAGTGCTGATGCACAGAGAAAAGAGCACGAAAGCTTACCAGCAGCACCCCTGAACATTGAGCGGATGGTACAGACCTATCTGGACGACCCAACAGAGGTGTACATTGATCAAAACCCATTGCAGTATTGATATGGGAAAAGGTCAGAATGGCCACTGCTCAGCAGGCTGGCGATAAGCTATCTGGCTTGCCCTGTCGCTAGTGTCTCTTCTGAACGTGTTTTCAGTGCTGCTGGTTCCATTGTAACATTGAGAAGGACCAGTCTCTCGTGGAGAGGTTAACAATGATCAAAATGAATCAGCACTTCATACCACCGAATTACACAATACATGAAGCAATGGAGGACAGCGGCTCAGGTGACGGAAGTAGTGTGTCACATGATGATTACCTACTACTGGCTGACCCCCCAGAGTTTGAGGACGAGCTATACTTCCCTGACAATTAGTCTTGCACTTACTGTCTTCCTCCCTTTTTTCCCCCCTTTATTTGTGTGTCTGTCGTTCCGGTTACAAACTTGTGAATCACAACAAATCCATTACCACGGTCTTCTACTCTTCTTATTTAATATACAAGTTTCAGGTGTTTGCAATTTGACAGTACAGTCCTCCGAATCCAGCTCCTCCGCTCCATCATACTGAATCTCCCGCCCAAATCCATTGCCCTCATGAATGATGATTGGATGATGGTAAAAATACTAGAAAAACAAATTCAAACTTTCCTAGCCCTGCCAAAAGAAGTGGAGCATGAATCAGATGACTACTATAGCTATCCTCCTTTCAGAGCTGAGAGAGACTGCCCATTAACTGAAAATTAGATGAAACAGGTAATGATTGATGCCAAGTATTAGACGCAGAGTCGCAGACTGAATGATTTTGTTGTGTTTGTTGTGCATGAAGTAATGTAATTGTGCACTGCCACTAATCATCTTTCTACAGAACACACTAAACTTAACTCAAGGTGAATTCAATTTTCCCCTTCTTGCAAATAAGAAATTTGTACTTCTCCTGCAGCTTGGTGATACATTGCTTTTAATTCAATACAGGAAGGGGACTCACTCGATCTGCGCAATGAGTATCATTGACACAACAGCACCGTCCATGATGATGGCGAAATAGACGGCCCGTTAACTTAAGATGAGAAGGAACAGGTAATGACAATTAATGGCATTCATTGGACACCTGACTCTGAGCGATTGGTGTTTGTGTTTTCATTGTTTGTTTGTTGTGCACAAAGTGAAGTACTAGTAATCTATCTTTCTGTACACACTAAAGACTGACTCAAGTCAATAATATTTCTACTCTTGTTGTGTAATAACAATTTTACTTCTACTGCAGGCCGATCTTCACAGTCAGTCAGTAAAAGTATCGGAGATCATCATGAAGTCAGGAGGACATTTCATGAGTGGCATAAAACTTAAAGGTAAACACGTCAACAACAACCACAGCAGACCCAAATGTCTGTGTAGAAGTGGAATAGAGTGTAGCGGTGGGTTGACTGCAGTGCATTGATTTACTAACTTAAACTGTAAAATGCCATGTTTGGAATGGATAATATGCTTTGCCTTTGTCCAACTCTTTACAAAAAAAAAAGTGCTCTAAAGTCTAAACGTAGGATGTGCTACTGCTAAGCAACGTGCCGTCAGGCCTGTCACTGTGGGCCTGCTCTCTCCTGTTATTGTTGAAGGTCAATGCTGGAAACAGACTAGAGTAGAGACTAGAGATGATGCATACATGCCACCTCGGAAAGTGTTCTTGTTGCACTACACCATAACTTGTGCATTTGTTTCAACTTTGTTTCTCAATATCCCTTTTGGTTTTCCATCTACAATTACAGGCCGGCCTTGCCCTATACTTTGGAAAACATTACAATGCACACTTACCTTACCAATAAATCGACATTTGTTTTACAGCCGGGCAGTGGCGAGTGGCGAGGCGACACACCCAAGATTGATGGATGAGAGGACCAAGAGGAATGCCGAGATGCAAATCCAGTCCACATTTTTTACCAGAATAACACAGTAACAGTATCAACTTTTATCTTCTTTTAAATAATTTGAATAATTTTTTTGTATACAATCTTTACAACAGTGTGTTCTTGTTGTTGATATTATCATCATTAGGTTTGCTCTCTGTTTACGATTCTTCCCTACCAATATTTAAAATTTCTATTTGCTATCTGTAAAAGTATTAAGGCCAGATCAACAGAACAAGAAGTGTATGTAATCCGGGTCTCTCATCACCATGCATGCATTTCCTTTTTCTCCCTCAAAATATGGATATGTTAGTCTTCAAAGATTGTTATTTGTTTGTCCATGCATACTGTTTTTCAATGTCAAACCTTTCCTAAAAAACCCCTTCCCATCCATTCAACAAACCCTAACCCTCTTCCCCCGGGCTGTGTGACTTATTGTCGAGGTGTGACTAAATTAAATGTACACCAATACTTAATCACACACTTGCTGGGGCGGATGTGGCGAAAACAACAGTTCTTCAATTTCAAGGCAGAGCGATGATCTTCTTCTGCTTGCCCACCCATGAGTAGGATATTTTAGAGGTTCTTTTATTTAACAAAGAACATATACCTCAGCATTAATTGCCGGCATTGATTGGATTTGTTTGTTGTCATTCCTCATACACAGCACTAACTGTTAGGCTGTAAGCCTAGTCAAGTGACTCGACACAACTATAGTTTGTAACTCTGTCTAGTAGGCTATCCCTTCCCAACCACCATTATGTTTTGTTGTAAAATATTTTAGCATTATATTGCTGCTCGGTAAGTTCTGTACTGTACTTCATTCTACAACTCCTCTAACAGTCTCCAAAGGCGATTGACTGTCTCCTTTTCTTTTTTTGCAAATGCTGCCGCCCTGCCAGTGTCTACTACTACTACTATACTAGCACCACCACCACCCCAATCATGGCATGTTATAGAAAGGAAACCATCTTCACCATGCAGCCATTGCTGTGCCTAAGTTAAACATAAACATCAAGCACAAGTAAGAGAGAAGTTTGAGGGAGGCAGAATTAATAATGGACATGTTTTCAATGATTTCAATTTCACACACCAGTCCAGATAAAGAATGCATAGACTAGAGGACAGACTGAAAGTACTAGAAGGAGAAGTCAATCAGTGAGGTGTGTCGCATCTATCTGTTTGTGTCTTACACAGTCAGCCAATTATTTAAATCAAACACAGGCTATGGGCGGCCCTGCACCAGCAAGGAAACAGTGTGATGTAAAACAGTTACCCCACCTACAAAACATTAACAACATTGCATGTATGTCAGGTCTGTACCTTCTACTAGTGTGAAACCGCACAGGAGCAGAACGATGCTAAGCACCAATGCCCCTCTCAGGACCTCCCCGCCAGGCATTCAAGATTCCATCGCAGGTAAGTCCCAAGGGGGGAAAAGGGGTTTGGACAGGAAAGAGACAGCTCCAAAACTCTGCCAGTTCTGCTTCATCTGAGTTTACTCTCCGTCTTGTGGCTAAAACATTTACATTAGTCAATAACTGTTTTATCACCTTAAACTTACTTTATTTTAAGCAATGGATTACTTATCTTACCAGGAAGGTGTTTTGGGCTTGCTTCTCTTCTTACTTCTCATGTGTTTATTTACTAACTGTTTAGAGAAGTCTTCACTCTGTTCTCTTGCTTTCTTTTCTTTTTACAGATTTTCCTCTGCTCCTGATTCTGCACTGTAGTGAGGCAAGAAAAACAAGGAGAGTAAATGTTACTCCTTATCTATTAAGTGTGCGTGGTTCTGCTCTCCGTTCTTCCTTGCCTACTCACAGAAATTAACTAAAGTGAAGCCTTGTACTGAAGTTGGTGAATGATAATGTGTCTGATCTTCCGATTATTCTGCAGGCCCTGTGTCTTCAGCAATGTTATCTCTTCAGTCAACTAGTAAGAGCTGTTGATGTGACTAGTTAAGGTCTGCAGGAGGCGTTGCATGTAGATGCGGGTGCATATGATTCTACTAATATTTTTTAGCTGCACACTATTCCTGTTGTGGTGCATTTAGCTTCATACCCGAGACTCTAGGGGAAAACTATTTACGACACGGCTAAAGAATGAATTGAGCACGCGTTTAATGTTCTCCCAATTATCCTATTTATATTCGGCATGCATTTGAGGAGTGCTAGTGTTTTATTTCCACTCAACTTAATCTTAAGGCGGAGCTCGGAAACCTTCATACGGCGCGTAAGATTATGAATTTTAGCTTCTTAAATAACGCGGCACATAAGGCGAAGTGCACGCGTTTCCGTTTAACTCAATTGCTGCTCGAATTGCTTCGAACGCTGTCCTCGGAAGACTCCGACAGACGCGCTCGAAGTTACTTGCCTTCAATCTTTTCCTTTAACGCGGCACGAGTCATTAAAGTGCCTGCGATTCAGTTTGCTTTCATTTGTTGTAGTGTCTACTAACACTGTACCCGGAAATTTCTCCTGACAGACGCGGTGTGTGGAAAAGTTCACGCCCGCGCCTGACTAAAATCTGAGGCAGCCTTCGAATAGCTGTCACTAAGTTAATTCAGGAATTACTATAATGTTTGCTCTTAGCTTTTTATCGCATGTCAATCTTTAGTTTATTATTTAACCTTCTGAATAATTTCTCTCAGAATAAGCGAATCTTTCAGCTAATTAACAATGCTAACCTGGTACTGAGAATGTATGTTGACCGGCGAAACTAACCCCGACCAAACCGCTTCTACCCTGACTAACTTCCACGACGCTTTGATAACAGGTGTTCTTCCAGTAAATTCTTCAGTGAAGTGTGCAGTAGAATGTTGAAGCACATTCCTCAGAAATCAGTACCTAGAAGACTAGACTGCTAAACAGCGGTGTGCTGTTGCAGTGTCAGAATGTTGGCAGCCATGTTGGAGTTTCTGCGGTGCCAATTAGCACTCCACCTAAAGGGATTACTTACTCTTTGATGAGTTGATAGTGAGAAAATAGTAGCCACGGTGGAGGTAGAAGGAGGAAACCTCCCGTGATTCCTGACAATGTAACATAGAAAAATATATTTAATTTACCGTAACAAAAATAAACTAAACCCACAAAAGCTGACCCACCCCCCTCCCTAACCCCAACCAATGTCTGTAGGAAAGTCCAGGAGAAAAAGTCCGTAAAGCTAAAACCCAACGCCCAAACCAGTTCCCACCCACCCAAACAAGAATTAAAAAAGGGGCAGAACTTGATGACAGGGACTAAGGTGCGGGGCGGGACTCAAGGAGGACACGCATCTGCTCCTCTAAACGGGCGACAAGGCGTCTGAGGGCGCGGCAGGGGGGGCACCAGAGATGGCACTACGGTGGCGGCAGGCAGCCGCCAGACTGTGGTGCCGTACCGCTGGAGGGCGGTGGCTGGGGTCCGGGGCACTGGAGGAGGCTTCAATTGCTGCTGCAGTCTCCTCCTCTGCCAGCTGCCGGTATTCACGCTGGATTGCTCCAGCTTCCGGCGCCGTGCCTTAGCGGCCAACTCCTTTCGATTGAGTTTAGGAGTAGCTGTGTATCAAAAAGAAAAAACAAGACAATTGTAAAATATACTCATAGAAAAACAGTAAGACAAGTTAACCTCTTCAGTGCCCATGACGAGATAGTCTCGTCATGGAGCACGGTCGCGCTGTGCCCATGACGAGACTATCTCGTCATGAACCCCACCCACTAATGTAACGCCCGGCACAGGAGGGGGAAAGGGCGTGGCACAGAAGGGGTTAATTATTTATACACATAGTGGCATGGTAGAGTAGCACTATAAAGCACAGTAGTACATAACATTTTAAATCTCGCCCGTCCTTCTTCCTTCCACCCGTCTTTCAATTTTTAGTTGAACAGTGCACCAGGTGCTCTTCTCCATAAAACTTTCAAAGCGGAGTTGAAATCAGATAGATGAGGCCATTGGTTACTCAATACTCCCGCTCCTATGCCAATTAAAGGGATTCTAGTCTTCTAGTTCACTCTTCAAACGTTCACAACAACTCATACTTACTTACGACATCAGATGGCGGGCATTCCAAAATGCAGATGATATGGCTGGCGGTGTGATCAGAGAGACACCACCGCCATATTGAACCCTTTTCCGCCTGGTCGACATGTGGGGGGTCTGACTCTTTTCTACAGGGATGGCGGGAGGTTTGCCCCTGCGGTGTCGGTGGTGAATACCGCCGGCTCGGCGGGGGCAATACGCCCGCCATCCTAATGGGGCCCTAAGTCTCAACAGTACAGTATACATACAGTACACCCTTGCAGTGAGTGTACTGTCAAGTTCAACAATAGTGAAGGATTATGAATCTAACTTACCACCGCCCGCCACTGGTGCTGCCACTCCCCCTACCGCTCCGTCAGTATCTGCAGCAACTGCCGCATCCTCTCCCTCCGCGTCGCCTTCGCTGGCAATGGTGGTCGGTAGTGCGCCTAGAAAACATTACACATTTATTAGGCGCCATATACACCTCCCCCCTATTGATCAGTAGCAAGGTTGAAAAAAATGAGTTAATACTAACATACATCACTAGTACAAATCAGGTAGTAGTAGAGTAGACACTAATAGTTATATATGGTCATTCTAGCCTTTGCTTAGTTAGCCCGAGCCATGCAACCATTTTACCTTTGTGTCTTTTATTTTTGCACATGTGACGTTACCTGGCAGCTTTTTGTATAAGACAACTTTGAACCCACATGACCTGCCTCACACTGCTACTGTCTACGCGCTGCGTACAAGCGGTCAACAAAAACATTAACAAGCCACTTTTTTAGGAAGTACTGGTGTACTGTTAGTCCATATTGCTTATCCATAAATGCTACACTTTTTGGCACGGCTGAGAAATGCTTGCAAGTTGCAATATACTAACGCGCACCATTCCATTTTTCGCATTACAGACGGAAGATTCCCTTCTACGAACCAGAACTTTGCAGAGCTTCTGAATGATGCAACAACTACCAGTACAAGGTTCCTCTAAGGTGAGGGGTCCCTTCACTCACATCTTCATTTATAAATTTATATAAACTAAATTCCTAGGGGATGGTGCTGCTGCCTTCCACCACTGTTCAGTTATCATGATTTAATTCCCAACTGTAAGTAAGTGTAACAATGTTTATTGTTTTAATGTTATTGATTTTCCGTTTGGTGCTGCATTTTATAATAGAACAATGTACAGAGCTTCTCAATTCAAAATAAACATTTTGAACTTACATAGACTTGGTGCTATTTGGTGTGGACTAACTTACACGAGTGAGCAAATTAAAGTAAGGGTGTGCATGTGCATTGCTCCACGACTGAGAGGTTGGGTGTGTTATGTTCTGGGTTGTCTACTTGTTGGGTATCTTGGGGGGAGGGTTCGGAGACCTAATAGTTATGACAAGACAGTACTATAGCCGAGCAGGGGATTGTGGTGGGTTCTGAATTTCTGATTGAGGTGTGTGAGGAAGGTCCAACCTACCATCACCAACATCCTATTTTCTTGTACAAAGGTCTGTATGTGCAAGATCACTACAACAGTAGTAGTATGTCCTATAGGCTATCCTATCAAAATAGTAATAAATCTGGTTGGGCATTTGTTGCTGTGAATTTTCAAAGCCTCAAGATTAACAAAGACTCAAGATCAATAAGACTAGAAGTAGTACAAGAGGACGACCCAAAGGATTGGACTCAATGGCTAGAGCTACTGGTGAATCTGAGTTTTTATTACAACCTTTCACATAAAGAGTGGCACTGGCCAACTGGGCAAGCTTAGCTACTACAGTACAGACAGACTGATAGCAATAGTAGTACTGAGAGTCATCATAGCAGAGGCAGGGATAACAAGATTTTTGCAACCGTACAGATCGAAGGATAATTGTTGGTAAAAAAATATCATTTGGAAACTGAAACAATAGTTCGTGAAAAATATGGTGCAGTAAAAGTTATGGAATAAGAAATATTATTAAAAACAAGAAGACTTACTGGGGCCAGCAGAGGAGCCCTCATTGGTGTCCTCCTGGTGGTGGTGTTCTGACTGTTCTCCCGCCGACTGCCCACTCCCTGTCTCTCTGCCCCTGGGTGCTGATGAACAGGAAAGAAATAAAAAAGAGACAAACATTGATGGATGGTGTCAAACAAATACAATATTTTTCAATAACTGTCATAAAACACTTATGTAAACAACAATTGCAATAACTAAATTGATCGATCTCATCTGGTCAACAAGTAGTATCAGGGGATTTGTGGATCGACTACTTAAGTTACTATTTATCAATAGTAATCCAGTCTTCCATTCTGATTCCAGAATACTAAGTTACAACTAAGCCTAAGTACGACGTTCCACCCGACCTAGCCCACCTATTCCAGGCATGCCAATTGTACATTAAGTATGCATTTCCACTTCTTTTATTCCTCAACAATGCATATGGTCAAATGGAGGACACATGACTACATTTTTTGTATACACCAAATTTTGGGTTGATTGATTGATGCTGATGCTGATGCTAGTGCTAAGCCAATTACCACCACTCATTGAACAAACTAGAAAAGGTTCTAATAAAGACTGCCATACTAGCAGCACGTCACGTAACTGAGGGCGCATCACACATACTACTAACAAATTAGAAACTCATACAAAGTACCTAAACCTAAGTATCAATCCCCCCCTATCTATTAGTGACAGGACAAAGTAAGGAGTGGACTAGAGTCACTGTAGCATTATGTAACTTAATTTCTCTAAAATAAACTCTTACAGAATAACGCTAAGCGAGCGCAAGTGCAAAGTTGCAAACAAGTAAGATTAGTAGTAGCGCAGAAGAGCACCTGTGTCATAATCACAGAAGACTTTTAAACGTAATTAACTTGGAATGTAAGCAGCAACATTCTAGCTGGTTGGAAGAAAAAAAGATATTCGCAATATATAAACAGAGCAGAAGAACAGACAAAAAGTAGTAATAATTAAATAGTTACTCACCAAGCCCCGGGACCTCCACTCCTAGCAGGTCCAGCAGGTCCTGCTCACGGTCCAGGATGTCGGACCACCGGTGCGTCAGCTGTGCCTGGGTGCGCCGGACCACAGAGAAGCGCGACACTGCCCGGCGCACCTTCCCCCACCACTGCCAATGCTCCCAGAGGCCGTACCCGGACCCAGGCCTGCCACCTGCTGCCAGGGTTGAGGGGAGGTGGCGCTGCACAAAGAAAATGAGTGCGGCCAACTCCACCTCGCCAAACAAGGCCTGTGCCTGCACCCCTTGTGGGCGCCGCCTTCTGCAGCGACGACCAGCCCTACCCTTAGACATGGTTCTGGGACGGGGCGGGAAAGAAAAGGTAATAAAATTAAAGAAGTTAAGGAAATAAATAGCAGGCAATAGAAAGAGAGAAAAAGTAGCTAAAAGACAAAAAAAAAGTAGACAAAAACCAAAAATATAGAGGCAGGAAAATAGTTAGAGAAATAATAAATAAGAAAGATAAAAAAAAAAGTAGCTTTAAACAAAGGATTGAAAAGATGTAGGGAGGATTCAAAATCAGGCCCCCGAACCATGCAATAGACTGAAAAACAAGATGGCCACGCCCATTGCGACCACGTGTGCAAGTTTGCGCGATATTTTCTCCCCGAGCATGCAAAAAGCAACGCGATCAAGTAAAAGCGGTCGCGAACAGGAAATATCTACCGCGAACGGGCGCGAACATGCATTGCGCGACCCGGAACAGGAAATAAGCATCGCGAGAGGGCGGGACAAGTGAAAACAAGATGGCCGCGACCGTGAGCAACCGCATGGGTAAGTTGGTGACCCGCGATCACGCAAAAAATACCGCGAACAGGCGGGAAAAAAACGTCCGCGTCTTCGTGATATTTCCGCCGTGTTCGCCGAGATTTTTAGCATTTTCGCGATAGTTTGCAAAAGTTGATTTTGCAAATTCCGCCCACCCCTAGTTCAAAGTCTTTGTAAAATTATGATAGAGGCGATTGACTATCCAAGGATTATGTTGTTGCCGAGCTGGTGGAGACAAAGGAGATTGTGTCTTCTTGGTGCTGATGCTGCTTTTGAGGCTAGTAGTTTTGCTTCTGATATTGTATGTCAGGTATATCTAGTTTTGTTGGGTGAAATATCAGGAACAAAGGAATGTGACAACCGCAGGAGGCATCAGTAGAGCTTTGCCTCTAAAAAGCAAGGCACATCTAATAATGAAATTAGGCCTTTTATTTCCAAAAAACACTCAAATGAGTAACGCAAAATATATATGTAAACATCTCTATTATTTTTTACAGTGTGGTACTTTATGATTAAACCTTTCATTCTAACACAATGGGGGGAAATGTATAAACATCTGAATCAGTGCCAGTAGGTAGTTATAGTTAGGACCTAGTTACTACAGGAAAATGGCAACATTCTATTTGCAATAAATTTGGCGCCGAATGATGAATCTTTGTGAAAATTTCAAAACTAATTCTTCGTTGAGATCAGCTCTTATGTTGAAAGTTTGGGGGTGATTCATCAAGGGAGGGCTGAAAAAAAGGGGGGTCCCAAAACATGTTTTTTCAATGTTAATTTCCATGGGAAACTTTAGACAAGGCTATAGGTCGAACGGGTGAACGGAATTACCCCAAATTTGGCTTTTGTTTATTTGGTGGAAATCCTTTCATTAGTTTTTGAGAAATATCGATATTTACAGATATCGATATTTGGGAATTCTGTCATCTGATTGGCTGAGGCGTTACGAGCACAAGCTTGCTGCTGATTGGCTGCGAGCGCTGTGAGTGCTGTGAGTGTTTGCCACGATTTTGTGATTCCGTTGAAGCGAGTAAGGGGGAAAAAGGGTGACAAATGTGGGAAAGAGGAGGGTAGGAGCACTGTAACCTTTGTGGGGTGTTTAGGGTGTGCTATAGAGGGGGTGGGAAGTGAACTAATCATACCTACCAGTGTGAAAGTTCTAGGCTACGAAAATTAAGTGAGGTATTGGCTAGTGTGTGATGTTTCTAAGGTGAGCTTGTGTGCGACTCGAGGATTAAAGCGTAAGCCCACACTGTGTGTCGTATGCTGTGAAGTCATGTGCCCTGGCCGCTGCAGTACGGTTGTGGAAGTAGTGTCAGCATGTGTTTATACCTACTAGGATGAACTACTGACCCGTAGTGGTGTGAAAGTCCTTGGTATGGAAAATATGTGAGGTATTCTCTAGAGTGTCATGGAAGGAGGAAGTGTTGGCCGCCGCCATTTTGTACCACATGTGGACATTATACAGTTTATTTAAAGTGTAATAATGGTTGGAGTCACTTCAATGATACACACTTGGAAATGAAATCGAGATTGCCTTATGAATTACCCAACTCATACTTGATATTTCGGAAACAAAGATTTTAGATACACCCTTCAGCTTTGTTGGAAGGTGTAAAGGTGTAAAGATACTTTAAGGAATTCATACTGGATGCTTTCAAAGCAAAATTTTTGATACATTATTTGGTGTATTGGGAAAATGTTCACAAAAACTACGAAGTAAAGGTAAGATTTGAAGAATGGAAATAGTATTGGATGTGTTAATTGTGTTGATTTTGTATTTTATTTGTGAGAATTAGGGATTTGTTTTTTTTTTAACAATCTATTTGATTGTTTTTCTCCCCTGCTGTTTATGATGAAACTACTGTGGCATCACTGTGAATAGTGAAGTTAAGTAGTAGCTGATGACAGCAAAAAAAGGGAGAAAAATTGTTTTCTGAATGTTAAATTATTTTAAAAACTCACTTTAGTTTGTGAAATATATTACATTACATAGTAGTTTTGCAGTTTATTTTATGTAGTTGAAAAGTTAGAAAATACTGTAGTAATGACAAGTAGCACAATAGTAGTTCAATATATAAAAAAACCTTTGAAATTCACTGAAAAAAACATAGGTTTTACAGACGTTATAGTTAGCAATTTGCATTTAAAAAAACCTTAGAAATTCGCTGAAAAAAACAGAGGTTTCAGGGACGTTATAGTTAGAAATTAGCATTTAAAAAAACCTTAGAAATTCACTGAAAAAACCATAGGTTTGAGAGACGTTATAGTTAGTTGGACATTTGACTCATATAAAACCAGAGTGGGTGTATTAAAGGTAATATTAGAGTGTGAAGAGGTGTGTCAGACTAGCACATGGATGATGTCATGAGTGATGTCATGAGTGATGTCATTTGAGATGTCATCAGTGATGTCATGAGTGATGTCACTGACCATGTCTTGAGTGACGTAATATGTGACGTCATCAGCAGTGCAATGCAAGCTCGCGAGTTATAGTTAGCTCAACTAACTACAACAGGCGAATTTCTCTGGTTTTATATGAGTCAAATGTCCAACTAACTATAACGTCTCTGAAACCTATGTTTTTTTTCAGTGAATTTCTAAGGTTTTTTAAATGCTAATTTCTAACTATAATGTCCCTGAAACCTATGTTTTTTTCAGTGAATATATATATATATATATTCACTGAAAAAACCATAGGTTTCAGACATGTTATAGTTAGCAGAAATTTTACTGATAAAAAACCAATGAAATTCCCCCGTTATAGTTAGTGCAGGCAACTATAACTCACGCGACCGCAATCCTCTGCTGATGCTAATACTGTATTTAGACACTTATTTGCCCATGTCTTCTTCCATAAATTTTTAGCTATACATATATTACAAATATTTTTTTTTCATAAAGACACATATGTCATCAGCAGAAGATTGCGGTCGCGTGAGTTATAGTTGCCTGCACTAACTATAACGGGGGAATTTCATTGGTTTTTTATCAGTAAAATTTCCGCTAACTATAACATGTCTGAAACCTATGGTTTTTTCAGTGAATTTGCAAGGTTTTTTAAATGCTAATTCCTAACTATAACGTGTGTGAAACCTATGGTTTTTTCAGTGAATTTGTACGTTTTTTTAAATGCTAAGTTACTTTACGCCATTCGTGGCGTGCACGCCCACTTAACGCAGTTCGTTCCGTGGGTGCGCACCGCGCGCCCACTTTACGCAGTTAGTGCCGTACACGCAAGGTGGGCACGCAGTGCGCTACGCGCACCGCGTTCCCACGTTACGCACCGTGCGCACATGGAGGACATATTATGCGCTTCCTTGTGATAGGTAATCTGTTAAATTTAATTTGTAAGTCATGACAATAATATGCCATGCACAGAGAGTGTTTTTTTTTTTTATTAAAATTTTTAGCGTAAGCGCTCCGTACGCGTACGGTAAGCGTAATCGGCGAAATTTTCAAAAAATAAAAATTTACCGTTTTTGGCCTTGGGGGATCTTTGAGGACTCAACTAACATGGCTATGTGCATGGGCGCTGTCTAAACAGCCCCTTTATATGTTTTTTGC
This sequence comes from Triturus cristatus, assembly GCF_964204655.1. Lineage (NCBI taxonomy): Eukaryota > Metazoa > Chordata > Amphibia > Caudata > Salamandridae > Triturus > Triturus cristatus. The sequence goes on along the minus strand of NC_140590.1, from coordinate 904,011,403 downwards.
CTTTGTTTACAGCCCCCCCCTCAGAGTGCGAGAGAGAAAATGGCGGCCGCCGCTTCCTGGTTTCGACCGATTCGAATGTTTACTTAGATGTAACAGCCAATCAGAATCGCGCTCGCGCACGCCACCGTACACGTACGGTAAGCTTATGGTAAGCGTACCGCAAGCTGGCTCAGATATATATATTGATTTAAAGGCTATTTTCTCAGAATCTACTGAACAGATTTACACCAAACCTACAAAAGGCACTTCCTTGACCTGAGGACTACCTCTCTGCCAAATTTCTAGTAATTCTGTTCAGCCGTTCGGGCTGTAGCCCTGTCTAAAGGTCCTATGGAAAAATGCATGGGAAAAACGCGTTTTGGGACCCCCCTTTTATCTCAGCCCCCGCTTGACGAATCCCCCCGAGACTTTCAGGGTAGGAGCGGAGCGTAGCGCCCCACCTATTTTGAGAAATTCGCGAGGATTCGTTGATCGGCGCCAAAGTTATTCAAAATAGAATGTTGCGGATTTCCTATGGAAACAGGGTCCTAACTATAACTACCTACTGGCGACCGCCAGTAGGTAATATATATATATATATATATATATATATACATATTTCTTCCAAAAATCACTCCAGCAATTTAGGCCGCACTCCATTGGAGGTAAGAGACATCTTTATTAACTAAAACAGGCAGCTTCCCCTCCCGTATTAGTGTCCTTTGGACTGACGCGTTTCAATGGATTCTCCCATCTTCTTCAGAGGCCTTCGTGGGCAGCTTTTGGGCAACTGAGGGTCAAGGTGCCCAGTAGTCCCCAGCAACACGTGCATGTTTAACCTTAATGCACAGTGAAAACCACAACATCTCTCAACCTCAATAATCATGGAGGACGAAAATGAAAGACGCAGAGCAGAGCAAACTTTGTAGTACTTCTTAACAAAGAAAATTCACTGAATACCAAATTGAAGAGATATAAAAAATTGAAAAAACAGTAAACATCCAAATGGTGGGAAGCAATCTCCCTTCAGGTTTATGTGGACAAACAAATGGTACCGCGTGGACTTAGAATATACATTACTCCATCACATGAATCCCCCAATCCGTGTATGTTAAAAGAATGGGCAGAGAATTCGGCCATAAGTTCAAAAAACACGCTATGCATACTGATTTAATATGCTTGGGAAGATAGAGACAGAATCATCAAAGAAATAGCTGAAATTGAAAATGAACTCAATGAAAGTAGCGATCAAGAGAATATTATAAAATTCAAAGAAGATCTAAAAGGAAGACTAACAAAACACGAGGAGGTCATTAAACTTCGTAAACAATGAAAACTACATAGAGACTGTTTTGACTGTGAGAATGGGCAAATGTTAACGTATAGCCATAAATATGATCATCTGTATAATCAAAAAGCTCCACAGGAGGAACAAGCAGCCTCAACTACCGCGAAAGAAGATCCACCACGTACGATAATCACCAGTGACTCAGATACAGATGTATCGCCTAGCGCCTTATATCTTTTGTTTTTACTTAGGGTAGGAGACCCCTTGATTAAAGTTGTCGCAGGTACTCCCAACCCTATTTTACATTCACTCCAAATACACAAATACACATTCATCTACATACACAAGGCCCCCTCACCCCCACTTCACCTAACGGCTGTTGGAAAAAGATCTCTGTTAAAGTGCCCCTACTATAGGGGCCGCACCGCCGATCCGACGAGGAGCAGCCCGATGATGAAGCATGACACCCGACAGGGTGTGTGAGGACATTACAATCCAATACAATGGATTCCCAACTTTGAACCACTCGGGTCAGGTTGGTCTATATTCCCTGTTTTTGACTCTCATTTCAGAGGAACAGCATGATTCTTTTGTTTAAATACTTTCCTTGGGACTTTATGCTGGACCTATCCAAAAGCCCTGTGTCCCCTATTTGAGTACTGATTTTGGCACAGGCGACCCCCATGGGACCTTTTTAGGTGGGTGAAACTTTTGTTGTCCCTCAATAGACCATCTTTACACGGCTAAACTTGAGTCAGTGTTTTTTCTGAGCAACCATACTTCCAACTATTCCTCCAGCACGCTTGATCCTTACATCATGGAAGGACAAGGTTTGAGCTATGGAGATGATGTAGCAGCAATGATGCTGAGGGCACCATCCATCCTGGGAGCAGAAGGAGGTGCAGCAACAGGGAGCCAGTCGGAGGACTGGCAGTCCCTCACATCTATGAAAAGAGAATGGGTCAGGATTACCTTACTTGGGGCCCTCATGACCGAATATCTGAGGGCCAATATAGCCAGTCAGTCAGTCATGAAAGCTTTATTCGATTTTCAGAGTAAAATCATAAAAGCATACATACATATGAGAAATGCTTGCAAGTTGCAATATACTAACGCGCACCATTCCATTTTTCGCATTACAGACGGAAGATTCCCTTCTACGAACCAGAACTTTGCAGAGCTTCTGAATGATGCAACAACTACCAGTACAAGGTTCCTCTAAGGTGAGGGGTCCCTTCACTCACATCTTCATTTATAAATTTATATAAACTAAATTCCTAGGGGATGGTGCTGCTGCCTTCCACCACTGTTCAGTTATCATGATTTAATTCCCAACTGTAAGTAAGTGTAACAATGTTTATTGTTTTAATGTTATTGATTTTCCGTTTGGTGCTGCATTTTATAATAGAACAATGTACAGAGCTTCTCAATTCAAAATAAACATTTTGAACTTACATAGACTTGGTGCTATTTGGTGTGGACTAACTTACACGAGTGAGCAAATTAAAGTAAGGGTGTGCATGTGCATTGCTCCACGACTGAGAGGTTGGGTGTGTTATGTTCTGGGTTGTCTACTTGTTGGGTATCTTGGGGGGAGGGTTCGGAGACCTAATAGTTATGACAAGACAGTACTATAGCCGAGCAGGGGATTGTGGTGGGTTCTGAATTTCTGATTGAGGTGTGTGAGGAAGGTCCAACCTACCATCACCAACATCCTATTTTCTTGTACAAAGGTCTGTATGTGCAAGATCACTACAACAGTAGTAGTATGTCCTATAGGCTATCCTATCAAAATAGTAATAAATCTGGTTGGGCATTTGTTGCTGTGAATTTTCAAAGCCTCAAGATTAACAAAGACTCAAGATCAATAAGACTAGAAGTAGTACAAGAGGACGACCCAAAGGATTGGACTCAATGGCTAGAGCTACTGGTGAATCTGAGTTTTTATTACAACCTTTCACATAAAGAGTGGCACTGGCCAACTGGGCAAGCTTAGCTACTACAGTACAGACAGACTGATAGCAATAGTAGTACTGAGAGTCATCATAGCAGAGGCAGGGATAACAAGATTTTTGCAACCGTACAGATCGAAGGATAATTGTTGGTAAAAAAATATCATTTTGAAACTGAAACAATAGTTCGTGAAAAATATGGTGCAGTAAAAGTTATGGAATAAGAAATATTATTAAAAACAAGAAGACTTACTGGGGCCAGCAGAGGAGCCCTCATTGGTGTCCTCCTGGTGGTGGTGTTCTGACTGTTCTCCCGCCGACTGCCCACTCCCTGTCTCTCTGCCCCTGGGTGCTGATGAACAGGAAAGAAATAAAAAAGAGACAAACATTGATGGATGGTGTCAAACAAATACAATATTTTTCAATAACTGTCATAAAACACTTATGTAAACAACAATTGCAATAACTAAATTGATCGATCTCATCTGGTCAACAAGTAGTATCAGGGGATTTGTGGATCGACTACTTAAGTTACTATTTATCAATAGTAATCCAGTCTTCCATTCTGATTCCAGAATACTAAGTTACAACTAAGCCTAAGTACGACGTTCCACCCGACCTAGCCCACCTATTCCAGGCATGCCAATTGTACATTAAGTATGCATTTCCACTTCTTTTATTCCTCAACAATGCATATGGTCAAATGGAGGACACATGACTACATTTTTTGTATACACCAAATTTTGGGTTGATTGATTGATGCTGATGCTGATGCTAGTGCTAAGCCAATTACCACCACTCATTGAACAAACTAGAAAAGGTTCTAATAAAGACTGCCATACTAGCAGCACGTCACGTAACTGAGGGCGCATCACACATACTACTAACAAATTAGAAACTCATACAAAGTACCTAAACCTAAGTATCAATCCCCCCCTATCTATTAGTGACAGGACAAAGTAAGGAGTGGACTAGAGTCACTGTAGCATTATGTAACTTAATTTCTCTAAAATAAACTCTTACAGAATAACGCTAAGCGAGCGCAAGTGCAAAGTTGCAAACAAGTAAGATTAGTAGTAGCGCAGAAGAGCACCTGTGTCATAATCACAGAAGACTTTTAAACGTAATTAACTTGGAATGTAAGCAGCAACATTCTAGCTGGTTGGAAGAAAAAAAGATATTCGCAATATATAAACAGAGCAGAAGAACAGACAAAAAGTAGTAATAATTAAATAGTTACTCACCAAGCCCCGGGACCTCCACTCCTAGCAGGTCCAGCAGGTCCTGCTCACGGTCCAGGATGTCGGACCACCGGTGCGTCAGCTGTGCCTGGGTGCGCCGGACCACAGAGAAGCGCGACACTGCCCGGCGCACCTTCCCCCACCACTGCCAATGCTCCCAGAGGCCGTACCCGGACCCAGGCCTGCCACCTGCTGCCAGGGTTGAGGGGAGGTGGCGCTGCACAAAGAAAATGAGTGCGGCCAACTCCACCTCGCCAAACAAGGCCTGTGCCTGCACCCCTTGTGGGCGCCGCCTTCTGCAGCGACGACCAGCCCTACCCTTAGACATGGTTCTGGGACGGGGCGGGAAAGAAAAGGTAATAAAATTAAAGAAGTTAAGGAAATAAATAGCAGGCAATAGAAAGAGAGAAAAAGTAGCTAAAAGACAAAAAAAAAGTAGACAAAAACCAAAAATATAGAGGCAGGAAAATAGTTAGAGAAATATTAAATAAGAAAGATAAAAAAAAAAGTAGCTTTAAACAAAGGATTGAAAAGATGTAGGGAGGATTCAAAATCAGGCCCCCGAACCATGCAATAGACTGAAAAACAAGATGGCCACGCCCATTGCGACCACGTGTGCAAGTTCGCGCGATATTTTCTCCCCGAGCATGCAAAAAGCAACGCGATCAAGTAAAAGCGGTCGCGAACAGGAAATATCTACCGCGAACGGGCGCGAACATGCATTGCGCGACCCGGAACAGGAAATAAGCATCGCGAGAGGGCGGGACAAGTGAAAACAAGATGGCCGCGACCGTGAGCAACCGCATGGGTAAGTTGGTGACCCGCGATCACGCAAAAAATACCGCGAACAGGCGGGAAAAAAACGTCCGCGTCTTCGTGATATTTCCGCCGTGTTCGCCGAGATTTTTAGCATTTTCGCGATAGTTTGCAAAAGTTGATTTTGCAAATTCCGCCCACCCCTAGTTCAAAGTCTTTGTAAAATTATGATAGAGGCGATTGACTATCCAAGGATTATGTTGTTGCCGAGCTGGTGGAGACAAAGGAGATTGTGTCTTCTTGGTGCTGATGCTGCTTTTGAGGCTAGTAGTTTTGCTTCTGATATTGTATGTCAGGTATATCTAGTTTTGTTGGGTGAAATATCAGGAACAAAGGAATGTGACAACCGCAGGAGGCATCAGTAGAGCTTTGCCTCTAAAAAGCAAGGCACATCTAATAATGAAATTAGGCCTTTTATTTCCAAAAAACACTCAAATGAGTAACGCAAAATATATATGTAAACATCTCTATTATTTTTTACAGTGTGGTACTTTATGATTAAACCTTTCATTCTAACACAATGGGGGGAAATGTATAAACATCTGAATCAGTGCCAGTAGGTAGTTATAGTTAGGACCTAGTTACTACAGGAAAATGGCAACATTCTATTTGCAATAAATTTGGCGCTGAATGATGAATCTTTGTGAAAATTTCAAAACTAATTCTTCGTTGAGATCAGCTCTTATGTTGAAAGTTTGGGGGTGATTCATCAAGGGAGGGCTGAAAAAAAGGGGGGTCCCAAAACATGTTTTTTCAATGTTAATTTCCATGGGAAACTTTAGACAAGGCTATAGGTCGAACGGGTGAACGGAATTACCCCAAATTTGGCTTTTGTTTATTTGGTGGAAATCCTTTCATTAGTTTTTGAGAAATATCGATATTTACAGATATCGATATTTGGGAATTCTGTCATCTGATTGGCTGAGGCGTTACGAGCACAAGCTTGCTGCTGATTGGCTGCGAGCGCTGTGAGTGCTGTGAGTGTTTGCCACGATTTTGTGATTCCGTTGAAGCGAGTAAGGGGGAAAAAGGGTGACAAATGTGGGAAAGAGGAGGGTAGGAGCACTGTAACCTTTGTGGGGTGTTTAGGGTGTGCTATAGAGGGGGTGGGAAGTGAACTAATCATACCTACCAGTGTGAAAGTTCTAGGCTACGAAAATTAAGTGAGGTATTGGCTAGTGTGTGATGTTTCTAAGGTGAGCTTGTGTGCGACTCGAGGATTAAAGCGTAAGCCCACACTGTGTGTCGTATGCTGTGAAGTCATGTGCCCTGGCCGCTGCAGTACGGTTGTGGAAGTAGTGTCAGCATGTGTTTATACCTACTAGGATGAACTACTGACCCGTAGTGGTGTGAAAGTCCTTGGTATGGAAAATATGTGAGGTATTCTCTAGAGTGTCATGGAAGGAGGAAGTGTTGGCCGCCGCCATTTTGTACCACATGTGGACATTATACAGTTTATTTAAAGTGTAATAATGGTTGGAGTCACTTCAATGATACACACTTGGAAATGAAATCGAGATTGCCTTATGAATTACCCAACTCATACTTGATATTTCGGAAACAAAGATTTTAGATACACCATTCAGCTTTGTTGGAAGGTGTAAAGGTGTAAAGATACTTTAAGGAATTCATACTGGATGCTTTCAAAGCAAAATTTTTGATACATTATTTGGTGTATTGGGAAAATGTTCACAAAAACTACGAAGTAAAGGTAAGATTTGAAGAATGGAAATAGTATTGGATGTGTTAATTGTGTTGATTTTGTATTTTATTTGTGAGAATTAGGGATTTGTTTTTTTTTTAACAATCTATTTGATTGTTTTTCTCCCCTGCTGTTTATGATGAAACTACTGTGGCATCACTGTGAATAGTGAAGTTAAGTAGTAGCTGATGACAGCAAAAAAAGGGAGAAAAATTGTTTTCTGAATGTTAAATTATTTTAAAAACTCACTTTAGTTTGTGAAATATATTACATTACATAGTAGTTTTGCAGTTTATTTTATGTAGTTGAAAAGTTAGAAAATACTGTAGTAATGACATGTAGCACAATAGTAGTTCAATATATAAAAAAACCTTTGAAATTCACTGAAAAAAACATAGGTTTTACAGACGTTATAGTTAGCAATTTGCATTTAAAAAAACCTTAGAAATTCGCTGAAAAAAACAGAGGTTTCAGGGACGTTATAGTTAGAAATTAGCATTTAAAAAAACCTTAGAAATTCACTGAAAAAACCATAGGTTTGAGAGACGTTATAGTTAGTTGGACATTTGACTCATATAAAACCAGAGTGGGTGTATTAAAGGTAATATTAGAGTGTGAAGAGGTGTGTCAGACTAGCACATGGATGATGTCATGAGTGATGTCATGAGTGATGTCATTTGAGATGTCATCAGTGATGTCATGAGTGATGTCACTGACCATGTCTTGAGTGACGTAATATGTGACGTCATCAGCAGTGCAATGCAAGCTCGCGAGTTATAGTTAGCTCAACTAACTACAACAGGCGAATTTCTCTGGTTTTATATGAGTCAAATGTCCAACTAACTATAACGTCTCTGAAACCTATGTTTTTTTTCAGTGAATTTCTAAGGTTTTTTAAATGCTAATTTCTAACTATAATGTCCCTGAAACCTATGTTTTTTTCAGTGAATATATATATATATATATTCACTGAAAAAACCATAGGTTTCAGACATGTTATAGTTAGCAGAAATTTTACTGATAAAAAACCAATGAAATTCCCCCGTTATAGTTAGTGCAGGCAACTATAACTCACGCGACCGCAATCCTCTGCTGATGCTAATACTGTATTTAGACACTTATTTGCCCATGTCTTCTTCCATAAATTTTTAGCTATACATATATTACAAATATTTTTTTTTCATAAAGACACATATGTCATCAGCAGAAGATTGCGGTCGCGTGAGTTATAGTTGCCTGCACTAACTATAACGGGGGAATTTCATTGGTTTTTTATCAGTAAAATTTCCGCTAACTATAACATGTCTGAAACCTATGGTTTTTTCAGTGAATTTGCAAGGTTTTTTAAATGCTAATTCCTAACTATAACGTGTGTGAAACCTATGGTTTTTTCAGTGAATTTGTACGGTTTTTTAAATGCTAAGTTACTTTACGCCATTCGTGGCGTGCACGCCCACTTAACGCAGTTCGTTCCGTGGGTGCGCACCGCGCGCCCACTTTACGCAGTTAGTGCCGTACACGCAAGGTGGGCACGCAGTGCGCTACGTGCACCGCGTTCCCACGTTACGCACCGTGCGCACATGGAGGACATATTATGCGCTTCCTTGTGATAGGTAATCTGTTAAATTTAATTTGTAAGTCATGACAATAATATGCCATGCACAGAGAGTGTTTTTTTTTTTTATTAAAATTTTTAGCGTAAGCGCACCGTACGCGTACGGTAAGCGTAATCGGCGAAATTTTCAAAAAATAAAAATTTACCGTTTTTGGCCTTGGGGGATCTTTGAGGACTCAACTAACATGGCTATGTGCATGGGCGCTGTCTAAACAGCCCCTTTATATGTTTTTTGCCTTTGTTTACAGCCCCCCCCCTCAGAGTGCGAGAGAGAAAATGGCGGCCGCCGCTTCCTGGTTTCGACCGATTCGAATGTTTACTTAGATGTAACAGCCAATCAGAATCGCGCTCGCGCACGCCACCGTACACGTACGGTAAGCTTACGGTAAGCGTACCGTAAGCTGGCTCAGATATATATATTGATTTAAAGGCTATTTTCTCAGAATCTACTGAACAGATTTACACCAAACCTACAAAAGGCACTTCCTTGACCTGAGGACTACCTCTCTGCCAAATTTCTAGTAATTCTGTTCAGCCGTTTGGGCTGTAGCCCTGTCTAAAGGTCCTATGGAAAAATGCATGGGAAAAACGCGTTTTGGGACCCCCCTTTTATCTCAGCCCCCGCTTGACGAATCCCCCCGAGACTTTCAGGGTAGGAGCGGAGCGTAGCGCCCCACCTATTTTGAGAAATTCGCGAGGATTCGTTGACCGGCGCCAAAGTTATTCAAAATAGAATGTTGCGGATTTCCTATGGAAACAGGGTCCTAACTATAACTACCTACTGGCGACCGCCAGTAGGTAATATATATATATATATATATATATATATACATATTTCTTCCAAAAATCACTCCAGCAATTTAGGCCGCACTCCATTGGAGGTAAGAGACATCTTTATTAACTAAAACAGGCAGCTTCCCCTCCCGTATTAGTGTCCTTTGGACTGACGCGTTTCAATGGATTCTCCCATCTTCTTCAGAGGCCTTCGTGGGCAGCTTTTGGGCAACTGAGGGTCAAGGTGCCCAGTAGTCCCCAGCAACACGTGCATGTTTAACCTTAATGCACAGTGAAAACCACAACATCTCTCAACCTCAATAATCATGGAGGACGAAAATGAAAGACGCAGAGCAGAGCAAACTTTGTAGTACTTCTTAACAAAGAAAATTCACTGAATACCAAATTGAAGAGATATAAAAAATTGAAAAAACAGTAAACATCCAAATGGTGGGAAGCAATCTCCCTTCAGGTTTATGTGGACAAACAAATGGTACCGCGTGGACTTAGAATATACATTACTCCATCACATGAATCCCCCAATCCGTGTATGTTAAAAGAATGGGCAGAGAATTCGGCCATAAGTTCAAAAAACACGCTATGCATACTGATTTAATATGCTTGGGAAGATAGAGACAGAATCATCAAAGAAATAGCTGAAATTGAAAATGAACTCAATGAAAGTAGCGATCAAGAGAATATTATAAAATTCAAAGAAGATCTAAAAGGAAGACTAACAAAACACGAGGAGGTCATTAAACTTCGTAAACAATGAAAACTACATAGAGACTGTTTTGACTGTGAGAATGGGCAAATGTTAACGTATAGCCATAAATATGATCATCTGTATAATCAAAAAGCTCCACAGGAGGAACAAGCAGCCTCAACTACCGCGAAAGAAGATCCACCACGTACGATAATCACCAGTGACTCAGATACAGATGTATCGCCTAGCGCCTTATATCTTTTGTTTTTACTTAGGGTAGGAGACCCCTTGATTAAAGTTGTTGTCGCAGGTACTCCCAACCCTATTTTACATTCACTCCAAATACACAAATACACATTCATCTACATACACAAGGCCCCCTCACCCCCACTTCACCTAACGGCTGTTGGAAAAAGATCTCTGTTAAAGTGCCCCTACTATAGGGGCCGCACCGCCGATCCGACGAGGAGCAGCCCGATGATGAAGCATGACACCCGACAGGGTGTGTGAGGACATTACAATCCAATACAATGGATTCCCAACTTTGAACCACTCGGGTCAGGTTGGTCTATATTCCCTGTTTTTGACTCTCATTTCAGAGGAACAGCATGATTCTTTTGTTTAAATACTTTCCTTGGGACTTTATGCTGGACCTATCCAAAAGCCCTGTGTCCCCTATTTGAGTACTGATTTTGGCACAGGCGACCCCCATGGGACCTTTTTAGGTGGGTGAAACTTTTGTTGTCCCTCAATAGACCATCTTTACACGGCTAAACTTGAGTCAGTGTTTTTTCTGAGCAACCATACTTCCAACTATTCCTCCAGCACGCTTGATCCTTACATCATGGAAGGACAAGGTTTGAGCTATGGAGATGATGTAGCAGCAATGATGCTGAGGGCACCATCCATCCTGGGAGCAGAAGGAGGTGCAGCAACAGGGAGCCAGTCGGAGGACTGGCAGTCCCTCACATCTATGAAAAGAGAATGGGTCAGGATTACCTTACTTGGGGCCCTCATGACCGAATATCTGAGGGCCAATATAGCCAGTCAGTCAGTCATGAAAGCTTTATTCGATTTTCAGAGTAAAATCATAAAAGCATACATACATATAAATAGAAGTTCATTACATATTTGAAACAAATAAAAGCAGTTAAAAAAGATAAAAAGACATAATATGGTTTTTAGGATGGTTGCATTGAGTTTCGAAATTTAATGACCAGTTTTAAAAAACTGATTACTGCAGAAGTAACACATTCGTCTTCTAATTGTAGAAGCCTAGTCATGGCAGGTCTGCAGGTACGGATTCCCCAGGCTTTTAAAATCGGTTTTAGGAAGGCTCCTCTGGGCAAGTGATAAAATTTACAAAATAGAATACAATGTATATTTGATTGGGCAGAAATATTGTCACAGGGGCACGATAAAATTTCATTAGACCAAAGGTTACAGACAGGGAATGTAATCATACGATAAAAGTTACCAAATCTAAGACGGGTCAATAGCGTTCGGGCATAGCAGTTTGGCTGAGTTAAGAGGTACTGCTAGAGCAGAGTTTTCAGTTTGAAAATTAACTGGGTTTTGAAGCTCTGGCATGTCTATTTGTTATATTAATTTATTAATTATTAATTATTAATTATTTGTCTTGTGTAAGTGTTTATACTAATCAACTCGTTTGTTTTAACAAGAGAGAATTACACGTGGGAATGCATAAGTGTGCTGTTTAATAATAATGTGCGTGTTTACATGTTTAAAGATTGCTGTGTGTTGTTTATTTTTAAGCATAAAACGCTTTTCGGATTAATGCTTTTCTATGTTGCAAGAGCTAGATAATTGCATACACATAAGGGTATTAGTGGGGTTAACACTGTTCAATCACTATGCTGTGGTAACGTTGTTTTTGTCTCTTTTAATTAAGATGGTCTATTGTGGCCTATTGTGGCCTAAACAAAGATGGCTGACATGTAAAGCCTGGCCTCGAGTAGAAATTTCTGACGAGAGAGAGCCTTGCTGAATATGGTCCTGAAGTCAGCTGACCACAGTCCTTGCTTTGCCTGGTTAAAACTTTCCGTGAGGACAGCAGCAGTTCTGGGCGATCTCCAAATGAAATGAAGCGTCCTTGGCAGCTTTGGGAAACAAAGGAGCTTTAAAGAAAGACTCTGAACTATGATCTCATTGCCGAGGAGACGTGGAAACTACAAGATACAAATGTATTTTTTGGTTCCTGTTCCGTTATCTTTATTTTGTGATTTTTCGTGAGCGGAGATTTTCAAATGTAGCGATGCTACATCCTTTCCTTCTCGCTTTGCTCAGAGGTTTGACGGAAGAAGTCAATACAAATTATATTTTCCTTTGTTTAACTTACTATAAGAATTGTTAGCCTAGAGAGGGTTTTTGCCACTTGCCATTTGCCTTTTGCCGCGTTCCGAATCTGCGTTGGTGAGGATCGTTGCTGAGAGGACTTCGTCTTAAGAGACTTTACCGAGAGACTTGTCCTGACCCGTTCTGACATTTAGCTAGAATAGGTAACTATGAGAAAAAATGATTTATTCTGATTGATTTCCTTTGACTAATTTTAGATAAAGCAATATAATTTTGAATATGGTGTTGGTTATTATTTCTTGTCAATTATTGAGTATCCTATTTTGATTATTATTGTGTAGATTGTTTAGATTATGTTTAAGGGCAGTCTCAATAACTAGATCTTATCGACCCCGATATAGATGCAGGGTGTTTAGGAGTTTTTCTTTCCACAGGTTATTGCTGGTAGAGTATTTGAGCGTATGTTAGTGAAATGGGCCCTAGTGTATGAAGAATGTATGTGCGTGTAACTGTGAGATTACTCTATCCGTGGAAGTAGGGATATTATATACACCCTGATCTCTATCAGTACCTTTGAAGGCCTTCATTGATAGTTACTTTTTGGAAATCAGTGACTGTAGTTTTAGTTTTTACTAAAGTCCATCTCTTAGAAATTAGATGGTTGAGAGCCAACTCTCTTAGAGTTTTTCTGGACACCATTTCCATACTTGATGGCCTCACAAAGAACTCCGAATGGCCAAGTTCGATCAACATATTTTTTACATATGCAAGCCATTTAATGTTTGTCAGACCATCGAGGCTAAAACAGTCAGTAATTAGATCTCTATTTAATGAGGTCTCCGGAGTAACCCAGATTTTATGCCACAAGAGTATGGGCGCAATTTTAATAACATCTGAGATGTACAGCATGCCCAACTCAATGTGTATAAAATAAGTTGATGTTGATTTGGGGACTCCTAGTAGGTAGCGTAAAAACTGATTTTCTGTGGCAGTGGAAACGCATTTAGCTTTGTAGATTTCAATCAGCTCTTTCACTGGCCTGCCACCTATTTTTGAGGAGAACTTTTTTAGGGCGCCTGTTTCTCGAGTGAAGGCTAAATTTCTGGCATTAATTGCTGCTAGCCAGTTTCCCTTCCTATCAAAATTTATACCTAGATAAGAAAATTGGTCTGTGGTCTCTATCCTCTTGTTGTCTAAGAAGATTGGGCAAGACATTTTCTTTGTACCGGGTCCACAGGCCATCGTGAAGGTTTTTGAAATATTAATTTTTAGCCCTCGTTCTTTCATATAATTAGAACATTTCTGGACGGCCCTCTGGAGGCCGATGTTAGTTCGAGACATGATGGCAGCGTCATCAGCATAAAGAAATAATGGGGCAGGAGTGCCCAGAATTGTTGGGTAGTCATACTGAAATTCCATTAAGTGTTTGCCAATGGAGTTTATGTATAGGGTGAAAAGGAGGGGGGCTAAAATGCACCCCTGTCGCACCCCTCTCTTAATAGAAAATTTGCCAGAGCACTCCCCTTTGTTTCCAAAACGTACTCTGGCTCCTGCGTCGCTATAAAGTGCTTTTATAAAGTGTAAAATATTTAAATCTATACCCATCTCTGATAAAATGGACCATAATATCTCGTGATTCACGCAATCAAAAGCGGAACTCAGGTCCACAAACGTAACAAAAAGTTTTCCCTTTTTTGCCTGATTATATTTTGATAGAACTAAGGCCAGATTTAGGCTCTGTTCTATAGTACCTTTACCAGGGCTAAATCCATACTGTAGGTGTGACACTATCTTGTTCTCTTCCGCCCAAAATTGTATTCTGTTTAAAATTGCCCGAGCTGCTACCTTCATTAGTGCGTCTAAAAGCGATATTGGCCGGTAACAGGTGGGGTCGTCTCTGTCTCCTTTCTTAAAAATCGGAACGACTATGGCTTCAGACCAGGACGGTGGGAACCCATGTCGATTAGAATGGTTTAAGACATTTGTTAGCAGGGGGCCCCACAAGTCAGGTTCGGCTTTGTACACATCTGTCGGAACGCCATCCGGACCTGGAGCTTTGCCTGAAGGGCTATCTTTGATTGCCTTTGTGATCTCCGGGCAAGAAAAGGTTATGTCTATTGGGAATGAGGTAGATAAAATTGTGGGTTTTTGAATGAGTAACCCATCCGCCAGTGAATTGCTATAGTTGAGATCTTCATGTTTATCATATAGAAGTTTAAAATGATTCGCCCAGGTTTCCCCATTAATGGCTATATCTATAGTGTCTGACTGGTTATTTCGTAGATAAGGAGCATTGACAGCTTTCCAGAAAGCTGTATTGTCCTTAGCTTTAGAGGCTTCAGTTAGGGCCAGCCAGGCCTCTTTACGTAATATTTGTTTCCTCGATTTTACAGCCAAGTTATATGCTTTTCTACAGCTGCGAATCTGTAATAATTGAACTACAACCCCGCCCATGGAAAGTTGGTTGAAAGGGGATATTTGGGGTACATAGTTCATTTATAAAAGACAAGTTAAAATAAAAACGCACGTTATTAAGAAGATTTCCCAGTTTAGAGTGAACAAAATGGGTTGGGTTATCGTCCTTGTGTTTACCAAGGCCGCAAATGCCTTTGGATCCATAAGGGCAGATTGTACAATTGAAGTCACCCACCCAAATCAAAAACGACTCGTCTTCTTTCTGGGTCTTAATAATATTTATACTCTGAATAAGTATATCGATCTGGCTTTCTAGGCTGTTAGTTGGAATATTATTATAAAAATTAATAAGGGTCACAGATTTTACGTGGCCCCAGCTAATAACTAAAATCTGATACAAATCAGTGAATAAGTATTTAACAACTTTTATATCCTGTGTCGTAGAGAGATATATGGCCAGGCCTCCTTTATTTCTCCCCTGTGGGGTGAATTGTGCAGGTGCATGAAGAGTCTGGTATCCCAATATGTGGAGTTCATCAACAGCCCACGTTTCCTGGAGGCAGATGACACTAAAAGTGGATACGATGTCTAGCCAGGGTTGATGGGATATTTTGTTAATAAGACCTGCAATGTTCCATGAGATAATGTTGTGAGCCACCAGTGGCTTCTTTGTAAGGGAATCATTGATAATTTCATCTCTAGGTGTAGGGTTTAAAGTTGTAAGGGAACTGGACTCAATGATAAGATCCGGTTGGGGAATAACTTCCAAAGGAGGTTTATCAGAGTTGGTATGAATCTGATCATTGACTACCTCTTTAATTAATATTCCCTGAACACAATGGTTGTGAGCGTCCAAATCAGGGCTTCCAATGTTTGGGTAGAGATTGGGATTCACAAAAGACTGTTCATAGGAGTGAGTTTCCGGGAATACTTCCATCTGTCAGTCCGGATCGTCTAAGTCTGTCAGTACTTCGAAACGGTTAGTAATAGGGACAGGCCATAAGGAATACTGAGGTGGATTACGAGTGTTTAGATGTTGATAAGAATAAGACCTGTGTGGAGAGAGTGGGGGGGGAAAGTGGGCCGTCCACTGTCTTGTTGTACTAAGATGTTGAGGTAATGACGAATGTCTCACGTTTCTAAATGTTTTAGAGGTGAATTCATTGTTACAAGGGGTGAGAAGAGATTGGGGATAGAAATAGCTCAAAGCGCGGGTTGATATTCCTTCCCTTCCTCTCTCAGAGAACCAGTCCGCTATGTGGGTTACTGCTCTTGGATCTTTAAAATTAGTAATTATGATGTCACCCTCTATGTCCTTGGGCCTACATCCCAACCAGGACAGCCTTCTCACATGTAATATCTCACCGTTGATATTGGGAGGCAGAGGCCTATGCTTGCTTAACCAATCAATTACTTTATTTTTAAGTTCTGTGAACCCCTCTTTCTTACCCGATGCTAGTTTTGGGACTCCTGTCAGTATAGCGGCATAAGGTGCCGCCTCAGGTGGTAGATCTATGCGCACGTCCGTTCTTTTTGGAGACTTGTTCGGAGAAACTACCCTAACATTGTTAGTGGGTTTACAGCCTAAGATATTGGGTGGGGGTATTTGTTTCCCCTCTCCTGTGGTGCCTAGTGCGGTTCTAGATTTGGGCAGGGGAGGTGCATTGGCTTTGGGTGATGGTGGAGGGTCGCTTGGGATGATAGTAGCAGGGGATTTATGAGTATCAGTTGTTTTAGAAGTTGCTAGATCTTTCAAAAGGGATGTATTTGAGGAGGATGCTGCTGCTAAAGTGTCTAATTGTTCGGTTAGCCTTTTAAGTCTCTCAGAGAATGGGAGTAATAAGGATTTGACTAAATGTTCAATCCTCTTAATTAAGTCGTCATTTAAGTCAGAGACAGCAGATGGTTGGTCCTTAGTAACTTGTGCAGGGTATAGTCTTGGTGTTTTTGGTCGGTTGCCTTTCATACCCTCGCCCCCCCGCTTTCTCTTTGCTGTTGCCCCAGGTCTTGGTTTAATTTGAGGATTATTATTTTTAGTAGGTTTTGATTTTTCTTTGGATGATATGGTGAGTGGGGCCTCTGACGGAGTGGAGTATGCAGAAGGGCCCGAGTTAATATTAATGATCACAGGTTCTGTTGGAGTATCTGCTATCAGTGGCTGAGTTTGTAGAAGCAAGGGAATGCCTGGATCACTTATTTGAATAGAGGTATTGGTCGTGGGTAGTAATGTGGGGGAGGGAATTGTTTGAATGGGGCCTAATGATGAACGTTTGTTAGGAAATGGGCCAAGCGACAGACGACGCTCTGTGTCCGCTATTTGATGGTCTAGTTTCGAGACAGCCTTTGCCAAAAAATGATCTAGAGTACCTTTCCGTGGGGGTCCTAATAGGGGAGATATCACTTTAGTTACGTTATCAAGCGGTTTGAGGGCCATTTTAGGGCGTATAGCAGACAAAGTGGTATTGGTATTGGTAGGTGATAATAGCTTACGAAATCTATAAGCAGAATGACTAACAATCGTAATTAGCAGTATGGATATTATGACAAAGATGGAAAAGTCTTACTATCAATATTGCATTCAGTCCAGAATTCCAGAGCCAAGGGGGGGGCCCGGCCTGGCCTCCATTGGCCCCTGACGGCCACAGACGGCCCGCCCTCTGCCCGGGCTCAGCCCGCGCGCGGTCCCGCGTCGCGGGGATAGTGTCCGTTTTTTAAACTCCTCCGGGCGCGGGAGATGGCTTTGCGCAGCTTCCGGGGTGGGAACAAGGAGGGAGCCTGGGTATTGTAGTCTCTACCTCCCTCCACACTGCGGCCGCGGGATTGGAAACGTGGCGGCGGGAGGGAGGAGGCGGCAGGAACTGCTGATATGGCACCACTCAAGGAACAAGCAGCAAAGGTAGGACCCAGCAGGGACAAACAGTCATTGTGTTTCAAAGACGCCCGCTCTGCCGAGGTAGTGTCCGTTTTTTAAACTCCTCCGGGCGCGGGAGATGGCTTTGCGCTGCTTCCGGGGTGGGAACAAGGAGGGAGCCTGGGTATTGTAGTCTCTACCTCCCTCCACACTGCGGCCGCGGGATTGGAAACGCGGCGGCGGGAGGGAGGAGGCGGCAGGAACTGCTGATATGGCACCACTCAACGAACAAGCAGCAAAGGTAGGACCCAGCAGGGACAAACAGTCGTTGTGTTTCAAAGACGCCCGCTCTGCCGAGGTAGTGTCCGTTTTTTAAACTCCTCCGGGCGCGGGAGATGGCTTTGCGCAGCTTCCGGGGTGGGAACAAGGAGGGAGCCTGGGTATTGTAGTCTCTACCTCCCTCCACACTGCGGCCGCAGGATTGGAAACGCGGCGGCGGGAGGGAGGAGGCGGCAGGAACTGCTGATATGGCACCACTCAAGGAACAAGCAGCAAAGGTAGGACCCAGCAGGGACAAACAGTCGTTGTGTTTCAAAGACGCCCGCTCTGCCGAGGTAGTGTCAGTTTTTTAAACTCCTCCGGGCGCGGGAGATGGCTTTGCGCTGCTTCCGGGGTGGGAACAAGGAGGGAGCCTGGGTATTGTAGTCTCTACCTCCCTCCACACTGCGGCCGCGGGATTGGAAACGCGGCGGCGGGAGGGAGGAGGCGGCAGGAACTGCTGATATGGCACCACTCAAGGAACAAGCAGCAAAGGTAGGACCCAGCAGGGACAAACAGTCGTTGTGTTTCAATATAGCACTGAATGGGTTACTCATCAAAAATGTCCCCTGTATTTTCCTTGAGGACGACACATTCAAGATAGAATGGTCCAAAGTTTCATGGAAATGTACACAAGACCTACTCATATTGATAATCAATACAGCCAAAAGACTAGCTGACAAGCTTTTATCAAGGATCCAGACAGCAGAAAGCGCTTTGAAAAGTGCCATCCTAGAGACTAGCTTCAAATCAAAGCTCACAGAACTGAATAATGAAATTGCGGAACATAAGGAATATCTTATGAAACAAAAAGTAGTTAAACTACAGAAAAATATCCGAAGATTGGACAAGGAGAAAGTCTATCCATACCTGAAACAGGATTTTGTCCCCCCAGATACCAATAGTATCTCAGACACAAGCTCTAACTCCACCAGGAGGGGCTCCTCCAGTAACAGTGATTCCAGCACAGAGAACTGGAATAACAACTACTCCAGGAGAGGGGGTCGACAAGGTTTTCAAGGGTTCCCTGTGCCCCATTAACAGGGTCCAGCATATTGGCAATTCCCTATGTTCCCTCAGGGCCCACAACCCTTTGGCCCTCCAGGCATATGCCAACCTTTTTTAGGCAGAGATTGGGGCAAAGGGCGCAGGCAAAAAAGAGGTAATCAAGAGGGTACAATGGAAAACAACGTGTAGTGGAAACCCGGAGCATCACCAAGAAGAGAACCTGATCGTAAACCTATCTCCCAAATCTTTGACGTAGATAGAACACAGAGTCCTACAAAAAGGATTGGGGTTTATCCCCACCCCCAGGGAAGACAAATATAAACAACAATGTGAACTACAGCAATTCTTTTGCAAAGTACGCCTAAGAGCCTTCTTTGACGGAATGTCCCCCCAAGAAGTTAGTGACTCTGGCCTACACAACCCCTCCACATTCACCCCCAACACCAGTATGGTACCCAACAAGGTCATTACTTATGAAAAAGCTGTCCTCAAGGACTTACAGAGGGAGTCTGACTCGAGACAACCCTGTAACATCACCAATGAGGAGCTGGCGGCTGTCTCTTCCCTGGCAAATGACACTTACATCCCAATCAAACAATCCGGCAAAGGCAGGGCCACAGTGATCATGGCCACCACTGATTATGACACTGAGTGTTTGAGACAACTGAGCGACCGGTGGTATTACACCCCCATTACCAGCAGTCCAATGACACGTCTTACCACAACTATAACTGCGCTAGTCTTTACAGCCGAAACCCAAGGCTGGATAAGCAAGAAGGAAGCTGCTTTCCTCATGAAAAAAGACCCCAGGACCCCCTATTTATATATACTACCTAAAATACATAACTCCATACTTGAACCCTTGTCACAATTTTGTGACCATTTTTTGCAACCGCTGGTAAAGGCAAATACCATCCTACATACAGGACACCACTGATGTATTATGCGTAGTCTCTGATTTCCAGCCAATGAGCGACATTGATCTCCTCATCACTCTAGATGTTGAGGCGCTCTATACAAACATCCCACAGAGGTCGACCCTGGATGTGATAGAGGAGGTACTAAGTTTGGCACCTTGGGACTCCACCACACCACCCAGCTTTGTCCTCGAGTGCGCATCTTTGGCTCTGACCGAAAAAAAATTGTAGTTTAAAGGACAGCTATACCACCAGATGCAGGGTACTTCCATGGGGAGTACCTTCTCTCCAAGCCTAGCCTGCCTGTATATGGCGTCTTTCGAGGGTGAGCTGATCCTTCACGATTCAAACCCATTTCGATCAAACATATGCCGATGGAAGAGACTCATAGACGACATCCTTATCTTCTGGTCAGGTGACTTGACATCCTGTGAACAATTTTGTGTTTGGATTAACACACTGAACCCATATCTGAGATTCACTAGCACCATCTCCCAGAATCAGATACCATTCTTAGATCTCACAATCAGACTTGAATCGGGCAGTTTGACAACTACTATGTACAGAGAAGTTACAGATCGCAACAGTCTGCTGCTCTTCAGTAGTCATTACCCCGGTGCCTTAAAAGAAAAACTCCCCTTTGGGCAATTTTTAAGGGTGAGAAGAAATTGCAGTCAAATTGAAGATTACAGAACTGAATCAGAAATACTGGCAAAACAACTGGCATCATGTCACTACACCCGACGAAGTAATGCCCTTAGCAGAAAGAGAGATAGAAACAACATCCGCGAAGTGCTCCTAGAACAAAGAGAAAATACCCCCAGTGACACACTCACCTGTGGCACCACTTTTACACCTGGATCGAACAGACTGAGCAAAGTGATCAGGAAACACTGGGGTATACTCAATACTGGTGCTATGACACTGGATCTACCACGCTTTGCTTTCAAGCGATCGCGCAATTTGAAAGATATGTTAATTCACACCAGAACCAAAACAGTGACACTGGCTGTCCAAAGAACCTTATGGGATTTACCACTGATTAAGGGACATTATCCCTGCGGGTCTTCCATGGCCTGCGCCTTCACTTCAATATGTAAATCGATTACTTTTTCCAACAGTTTCACTTGGGAGTTGCGGTCTCATACCAACTGCAATACATTAAACTGCATATACTTGATCACCTGCCCCTGTGATCTACAATACATAGGGATGACAACCCGCTCCATCAAGACACGCATTGCTGAACACCGGAGCAACATCCGTTGTTAGAGAACCAATACGAAAATGTGCTCCCATTTTCTAGAACAACACCATTTACCTGACTCATTAAAATGGGTGATCCTAGAGACATTCACTAAAAGGAAGGAACAGAGATGGATAAACTGATTATCCTCACACACCCAAAGATTGAATGATGATATACCTTGGAGTACGCTGAGGGTATGACTTATCACTGCACAATCCATTCCTCTGTTCACTTATGGGCTATTTTGAAAACTCACTATTTACTCATTTAGACTAGGGAACATGACGTAATTTAAACCAGGCTGTCATGCCCTGCCCTCTATTAGTATACATCCCTTTGATTTGATACATGAAGGGGGCAGCACTTTACAGGTACAATCCACTGTTGCCTTTGCACGCTGTAATCACACATAATCAGACTCTCGACGCTGTAACCAACATGACGGCCTTATTGTTTAGCGCCACTAGTTGTGACCCTAAATGTAACCTCCCGATACGTATACTATAGGGGTAACATGTCACAGACATCTATTAGCTTCTCCATTGACCCTAACTCCCGTTTCTTAAAGTATTGTCACAAAACACCACTCCATTATGGCCACCGAATCTCAGACACGCCGAACGACCACGTTCTAAGCTGGCCGCAAAATCTCTGAAACATTGAACGACCTCCTTCCAATATGGCCGTCTGATAGGTTAGCACTACACACACCTACCTTCCCAACACACACTCCCCGCCTCCCGTAAGCGCACAATGGGACTAAATACGCTGCAGACTCACACCCCTCTACCACCCGGGCCAGGTAGGAGTGGGTAGGTTTACAGATCTTCGTGCTACTAGCACAAAAGTGAGTACTGCAATATGACTGGAATGGCTGTATTTTGAGTGCCTACGTATCCGGATGAATGTGAATTTCTGCCACAGAGTTACTCATTGGCCCCTCGACCACTGTAGGCTAATGCGATTTTGACATAGCTGGTATTCGACTTTAGCGGTATTTAGGGTCCACTGCATCAGCTGTTATTCCTGATACCCTGCATTTGAATACACATACTTTGCGCAATTATAATTATTGTGTGCAACTGGGTTCACGGCCAACACTTGTGGTACGCTGATGCCAATTTCCCCACAGCCGATCCGATCCTCTGCCAAACTCCTGTTATTGCAATGCACATTTAATAAGTGCAAGCCATGCAGGATAGTACTATCATTGCTTAAACTATCCAGCATGCTAGGTCCCATGAAGCATGTCTACTCGATTTCACACTATTCTTGCAAGCAGTGCTCTTCTGAAATACAGTAGAATCCTTTTGTGGTCAACTATTGAGCAGTATTAGTTTCCAAACATTACACATACCTGATCCCCTACGACTCTGCATGCAGGACTTCCACGGTAACACGACCCTTATCTGATCCAGGCTACGGGTGGCGTTTGATGAAGTCTGTCTTCACATGATAGGTTAATTGACCTTACGTGACATGGAATTGGGAGGTCTCTACTGAATATGTGGTTACTAATTCCATATGCATTTAATGCTACTTGTCCATTGGTTTCTTCCTCCCCCCGCCCTTGTTTATCCCAGTACATGAGGAATCCCTCGTGTTTATTACCTACTGGGTACTGTGATGCCTGGTTAGTCCACAGTTCTGGGTAAGTCATTTTGGTCTCTGCTACGTTCATGTGTGTCACAAGAGCTGAAGTTCATGCTAGTTCACCATGTCACTCACCGTGTGGCATCTTGGTTTTTACTGGTTTTTAACTGTTTGATGCTCACCACAATATTTTGAGAGTCAGCCTTTCACAGGGAACATATGAGAGAATTCACCCATTACAATTGAACTACATTTACTTATGTGATGCATTCTCTCTCCGCAGGTAGTTCCAGTACTACCAGGTATCCGACAAGTTAGTCATTTGGTTGATGTGAGTGTGCAGCCACAACACCAGCTTAGTTTTAGATGTAGATAGTATACCCCCGCTTTTGTTCCTGAAGAATTGCCCGCAGATTACTCATTTGGCGAGAAACATGTTGACCTACCACTTACAAGAGCGCCATAACCTGAGCCATTACCTCAGCCTAGCGCCTTATATCTTTTGTTTTTACTTAGGGTAGGAGACCCCTTGATTAAAGTTGTTGTCGTAGGTACTCCCAACTCTATTTTACATTCACTCCAAATACACAAATACACATTCATCTACATACACGAGGCCCCCTCACCCCCACTTCACCTAATGGCTGATGGAAAAAGATCTCCGTTAAAGTGCCCCTACTATAGGGAGCCCGTTGGGTATTGCACCGCCGACCTGATGATGAGCAGCCCCATGATGAAGCATGACACCGACAGGGTGTGTGAGGGCATTACAGTCCAATACAATGGATTCCAAACTTTGAACCACTCGGGTCAGGTTGGTCTATATTCCCTGTTTTTGTCTCTCATTTCAGAGCATAATTCTTTTGTTTAAATCAGATACAGATGTGTCAGTTAATACAGCAAGTACCTCCTCTGATGTTGAAATGATAACAAGGCCAGCTACTTTTTTAGACGAGTTCCAAGTACTAAGGAAACACAGACAAATAGGGAAGACGACACTCACACCAACACCGCCATCCAGAGGACGTGGAAGAGGTCGGGGACGAGGAAGAGGAAGAGGCAAGGGCACAGCAAACAATGGCGACTCAAACGAAAGCATAGGTCAAAGAAATTCAGAGCCCATGGGAACCAGAAGAGGTGGCTCCAGGAAAACACAACAATGATGGATAGTGACACAGTAAATAAGACCATTGTTAATCTCACAGCTCGTTCACTTACTCAACTTGAGAAAACAACACTTTTCCTAGGATTAACTTTTTGCCCTACGGAATTGTTTAATTATGCTGACACACGTGTTGACATTTTAAATTCGTGAGAAAACTCAAGTTAAAAAAGTGGCATACTCTGAAAAGCAACAGACCCCCTGATGACAGTATGATGATTACTGAGGCAGCAGTACAACCTTTGCTTACAGTTGGCGATGCAAATGTGCTACAGATCATGCACGATCTGGAACGCTCGTCAAGAGAAGATAGTGAAGAGGTTTCTATATGTAATCTTAACAATATTATCACTGATAAAGCTGCATGTACTGCCTTCAAACCACGTTCTGTATTCTACCCTAATGTTCCACATGACTGTATTGACACTTTTCATGATGTGGTAACTATGGAACTTGTAAAACAAAAACATAGAAATGGTACCAGAAACAAAACAGGCTTTAATCTGTCTAGCAAACAAAGGAACATTATTGTATGTTTGTCTCAAGATAAGAATATTGTAATTCGTCGATCTGATAAAGGTAGGAATATAGTGCTGTGGTAGGCAAATGTATATCGATGAGGCCCGCAGACAACTTGAAGATGATAGATTTTATTGTCCCTGTAATACCATCACATATAATGCTAGCATTACTTCCAACTGGGAAAAACTTGCAGAGTGGCAACAATCTGGAATCATCACTTGGCATGAGTACTGTTTTATGAAAAAATATTATCTCAAATTGCCAGTCTTGTATCTCCTCCCTAAAATTCACAAGCGCCCCACTGTCCCTCCAGGAAGGCCTATAATATCATCAGTAGGAAATGTATGTGAAAACATCTCTAAATATGTCGATCACATCTTAAGGGGGTATGTCATACAGTTATCATCCTATGTTAGGGACACTAAAGTTTAAAAAAAACAAATTGTAGGGCATCACGTGGGAGTAAGGGTACACCCTCATTACCCTGGACGTGAACTCACTGTATACCATCATTGATCACGTCCAGGGTATCAATGCATGTATGTATTACTTAAGTGACAAAAACATTAACTATTTGGAACACACTCAAATGCTTGCTGACATGATGATGTTGGGCTTAACTAATAATTTTTTTTTGCTTATTGGGGAGCTCTATAGGCAGGTGTGGGGCACAGCGATGGGTACGTGCTTCAAACCTAGCTTTGCCAACCTCTTCCTAGGCAAATGGGAGGAAGAAATTCAGAATGAGGCAACACTCCATTCTGATTTTGAAAAAGTGGCAGTCTGGCTAAGGTACATCGATGACCTATTTATTGATTTGAAAGGCAGTGAACTTGAAGCCACTGACTTTATTAAAAAACTTAACAACAATAAATACAATATTGTTCTGACTCAGAATATAAGTAAAAACTGCATTGAGTTCCTTGACATTAGGATTGAAGTCAGGGATAAAAAACACACCACTAGCCTATACGGCAAGGAAACTTCTGGCAACAGTCTCCTTACGCCCTCAGTGGCCATCCAGATGCCCATAAATGGAGCATTCCTTATGTGGAGCTACTGAGGGCGAGAAGAAACTGTAATACTGAGGAAACATATCTCAAGGAACAGGAAATCATGCTGCATAGATTCAGGGACGTGGATACCCTGAGTGGGTTCTCACAAAGGCCATTCGGAAAATGGGTGAGATAAACAGACAAAAGTCTCTTGAAACTGTAGACAAAAAAGAAACCGTTGAGACCAATACCAGAATTATCACAACATTTAACCATCAACCTAGAAAAGTACGCAAAATCCTAGCTGACAATTGGAACATTCTCAAAACTGATGCCATCATAGGACCAAACCTGAGTGAAAGACCTATGGTTACCTACAGAAAGGGCAGAAGTTGTAGAGACATTCTAGTCAGAGGAGACATCACCGAATTACATACAGCTAGTACACACAATCTTAACGGCTTTTTTCCTTGCGGGCATTGTAAAGCCTGCAAATTTAGTAGCCACCTAGTCAAAGAATTCAACATTCCTGGCTGCAGCAAGAATAGAAGCATAACACAGTTCCTTACTTGCAGAAGCAGCTTTGTTATCTATGTCTTAGAATGTCCATGCAGACTGCGGTATGTGGGTAGTATGTCCTTTATGGCCAAGAAAAGAGTCCTAGAACATCTTAGGGCCATTACTAATAAAGATCTGCAGTACCCCATTGCCAGACATTTCCAGGAATATCATCAATCCAATAGCTCTCTTCTTCGCTTTTTTGCCATTGAACAGGTTAACTTAGGTAACAGTGGTGGCAACAGGGAATTAGCATTAAGGGAAAAAGAATCCAAATGGATACTGGAGCTAGAAACTAGATTCCCTGGAAGCCACAACCAGGATGAAGAATTAGCAACACATTGACATGAGGATTGATTGATATGTGCTTTGCTAGTCTCTCCATGTTATTTACTGTTCTCTACTTCTCTAGGGATTATTGTTTTAACTGTATATATTTTTCATGCAAGAATTATTCGTGTATGAGATGTAGTCTGTAGATGTAGTATTTATTGTTATCTTGTCTTGTCCTTTTTCCAGGAGGAAAGGAAGGGACCCAACTCTCAGTATGGATACTTCACTGGTTCCCTACCCTTTTCGTCCCCGGGCTCTGGTTTGCACTGAGATCAAGATAAGAGACCTTTAATTTACTTTATTTTGTAGTGGTTGGTTTCACATTTGCTTTATGATCATTGCTGAATAGGACTTAACTAATAGTAGCCATTTGGCACATGTATTTTCACTTGGTCAAGGCATGTCTATGCGGCACCAACAACATTAGCAGCCCTGTCAGACAAAAAATTCCTTTACATCTATTGATACAGCAGTCTTAAAGAACTTGGCCAATCATTGATAATATTGATCCAGGCACTAGGTTAACAATAGCGAAATAGGCACTAGTCCGCCAGTATTGTTTTATTGTATTACATGCTATTGCTACAATAATGCCAACGATAATTATCAGGCTCTAGTCCGTCAGTATTGTTTTCAGTTATGTTACTTGCATCTGCTATCATAAGATCCTCAAACTTTATTACCGGAGTAGTGGGGAAGACCTCCCTTATGTTTACGTTATTGGCCAATAAGGTCCTGGGAATGTATGCCACTTGGCGATAATAATGACTTTAGTGTTGTCTTGTAGACATTTTGTTCAACATTGTCTTTACATAGATAAATGTTCTGTACTTGACATTGGACACGTATTTAATAACAGCATCTACTGTTGTCAGGAACTCTAAGGATCAAGACCTCTCTGTCTGTTTAACATGTCACCAACAGGCAATTCCACACATACCGAAGGTAAAGGCTATTACCTGGAAGGAAGCTTGGAGGTTGAACAACTCCAAGATGGCCGACAATGCACGAAGGGTGCAGTTCTAGTCTTCTTCTGCATGTTGAGTTCTACTTGGAGTGCTCGCAATAGAACGCTGATGCACTTCACCTGAGTTCTCAACAGAAGCACACGTATTCTAAGTTTCTCTTTAAGATTTAGTTAGTTAGATAGGGTTATCGCCGAGTCCATCGGTTTCTCGGTCATGAGTTTCAAACTTTACGGAGGACAATTGCAGAGTCAGTGTTCAGTTCCGGAATTCCCACTTTGTCTCAGCGTGTGCCTTCGGAACTCATGCGCAGACCATTCCTGAAGAGAATACTACTTCCCAGTGTCCTGCGCAATGGATAGAAGACGCTACATCGTCGAGGGAGCAGTGTTCGAGGCTTTGGAATACATGCGCAGTTTCTGTGTAAACACTGCTTGACAGAAACTAGCGTATTAATTCAAGGAAGCAGTGTTCAAGTTCCACGTTGACAAGACAGTGTTACTGATACAACAACGAAGACGACAGAGAAAAGACTATTCTGAGCTAAGTACTTAGAGCTATGTAATAAGATATAATGTATATTAACAACACCAACTACTAGATTATTTAAGAAAAAGACATAAGAAGTCTTATACTTACTCAACCAATTCCTCGCGCCGTATTGGTAACCTGAGGAAACAACAAGAACTGAAAGAGTAATTAGAATAGAAATATAGAAATTCGTCATACAAGAAAGAACAAGTTAAATCTTGTAATTGCAGGAAGATACGAAGACACATAGAAGAGATACAAAGGTCTAAGGTTACTCTGAGTCTACAGCCAGGAACGTAACATAACATGGTGACGAAACAGAAGGTTGGAAGCAGCTAACCGCAGACAGTCTCTTTGCCTTCTTATTCATTTTATCCACTCCCCCTTCCCCCCTTGGGAGACTCTGCTTGGTATTAATATAATTGTGCCAGAAGGTCTCCTTGGTGGGGCATTGGGAAAAGGCATCTCTGCTCCTGCGCAAGTATTGGAAGCACATCTGACAACTGTCTCTAAAATGTAAATATATATTGTCACTATGACATAAATCATGTATTGGGCTGCTTCTATTAATTAATTTATGTAAATAATGCATATTACAAAATGGCCGCTGCCTTTACTGACTAATGTGAATGCTATGAACTACAAGTCCTATGTTGGTGTTTTTGGTTTATTTATGCTCGCACTTCCGTATTGCTCATCGTGTGACCAAGACATTAATTTGTCAAAATACGTAACGTTTGAGGATTAAAGATCTTTCCTGCTTACTGCACAAGGACTTTTGAGCGTGCACTTTATTTAAAAAAACTATTGAATTACGAGGTCCGGTTTTGGGTCTATCGCCACCGTGCACCACCTGACTACAGGCTCGATCCCAGAAGGACCCGCTCTTTCTGGTGAAAAATAAATATATATGTATATATATATATATATATATATATTCACTGAAAAAAACATAGGTTTCAGGAACGTTATAGTTAGAAATTAGCATTTAAAAAACCTTAGAAATTCACTGAAAAAACCATAGGTTTCAGGGACATTATAGTTAGTTGGTCATTTTACTCAAAACCATAGAAATTCCACTGTTATAGTTAGTTCAGCTGACTATAACTCATGCCCCCGCAATGCACTGCTGATGACATCACATATTACATCATTCATGACATGGTCAGTGGCATCACTGATGACATCACTGCTGTTATGTCAAACACTAGGGAAGATCTCAGTCATGTAGCTGTGTCTTCCCCCCTGTAAGCATAAGCGTAACCTGAGTGGGCTGATCCGACGTACGCCACTTCAGCATAGGAATGTGAATAAATAGGCCGGAGCTCTGGGCGTGGTTCACTTGTGGGCAAGCCTAAGCATCTGCTAGGGCGGAGCCCCTCACCCTGCCACGAGGCGGCCAACGTGACTGCCAGCCTCCTCAGCCGATCGCTGGCTTCCACCACACAGGCCCCCAGCGGCACAGCACCGTGGACTTATGTCTGTACAAAATGTTGCCTTCGATATACATTGCGGACAGCATGTCTCACAATTCAGATCGAGTCGCGATTGCAGATGACGCAGTCCAGTAGGCAAGAGACATTGCTCAAGTCAACAACACGTAGCTGTGGGCCCTTCCTGACCGCTGCCTCTGGCCTACACTGCGGTCAGTAGGGCTCACAATTCAAATGGAGTCGAGATTGCAGATGACGCAGTCCAGTAGGCAAGAGACATTGCTCAAGTCAACAACACTTGGCTGTGGTCCCTTCCTGACCGCTGCCTCCAGCCTACACTGCGGTCAGTAGGGCTCACAATTCAGATGGAGTCGAGATTGCAGATGATGCAGTCCAGTAGGCAACAGACATTGCTCAAGTCAACAACACATGCCTGTGGGCCCTTCCTCACCGCTGCCTCCTGCCTCCACTGTGGTGAGTAGGGCTCACAAGTTGGAGCGACTCGCGATTGCAGATGACGCAGTCCAGTAGGCAACATACATTGCTACCAGTGCGGCCAGCCTGGACCACACATCATCGCTGACTGTGCACATGCCAAGTGCTTCAAGTACCACTAACTCTGTGCAGCTCAAGTCAACGCCACGTGGCTGTGGGCCCTTGATGACCGCTGCCTCCGGCCTACAATGCGGTTAGCAGGACAAATAATTTGCCGATGTAAATTGTGTAAGAGGGCCCGATTCACAGAACTAACTTCTACACTTACTACCATTTTGGTATTCACAGAAGGCACTTACTCATTTTGGTATTCACAGAAGGCACTAACTTATTTCGGTATTCACAGAAGTTAGGAGACCTAACTTTAGGACACCTAAATGCCTTCTGTGAATTCCGAAAGTCTTAAAGTTAGGATTTTTCTCAGTTTAGGAGTACCTGTCGCAGGCGTACTCGCTGTTGGTGTGCAGGTCAGTGGTCTAGTTGTCAACATGTCACGGCCACTCCCTGAGGGCAGGTTTGCATACACACCACACCCATCCGGCACATGCGTCACAGGCCATGTTTCCACACAAATATAATTGGTCGACAATGTCACATCCTTTATTGCCGATGGTGACTGAATGGCGGACGCTCCACGAGTCTCAATCATAAAGAGTCCATGAAAAGTTGCGCAGAGGGTTAGTCGCACCCTGAGCTGTATGGCCGCCAGGGGCCTACTACCACATGGCGCGGACTTGAGTTGCACAGGGTTAGTGCCACCCAAAGCTGATGTGGCCATCAGGGGCCTACTACAACATTGCGCGGACTTGAGTTGCACAGGGTTAGTGGCACCAAAAGCTGATGTGGTCTCTGCCATTGATAACTCAGGACTCAGCGACATGTGTGGGATCTGATGGGCCACGGAGCGGGTCCACATAATGTGCACCAAGCCATGGTGGCAGGACCAGGCCCTGGAGCTTTTAGGGGCACGTGGAGTGCCCACTGGTAGACACTCCAGTGGCAGCAGGTAATTATTTGGTCATGGATGCGCAGGGGCGGCAGTCTCTCTCTCTCTCTCTCTCTCTATCTCTCACTTCCCTCTCTTCACTCTCTCTCTCACTCTCTTCGTTCGTTTCCTTCTATCTCTCTCACTCTCTCTCCCTTCTCCCTTTCTCACTCTGTTTCTTTCCTTCCCTCTCTTTTTCTCTCTGGCTTTTTTTTCCTTCTATCTTTCTCTGTGTCTCACTCCTTTGATATGCGCATTACACACATCCTTATTTTGTACTTTATTTTCCAGGCTGTGTTGTCGACATTGATGAACCCGACAGGAGTCTTCCGCCTTGTTCTTTTGTGTTGAGTTTGTTAAATTTAGTTTATCCTCTATATGTACGTAAACGGAAAAATAAAGTTTGAAAAAAAAAAAATCAATAAAGTTTTTGGTTGTTACTTAAGTGCTGTGTGACGCTTTCTCGTTCTTATTAGTGTTATTTGGTGGTGTCCACCATGGTGTTAAATTTTGGGGCAGTTACCGTGGGAATACTGGTGATGTCTGCAGTTTGCACCAGCTTCAGAATAGTGTGTTAGATTTATCTCAATTTTAGTTGCATTAAAGTGCTGATAATGAGATGCAGAGTAGGCGTTCTTGTGCAAAAACACACGAGGTGCACCTTTGCGATGTATTCTAAATACTAAAATCCTGTATTGAATTGCACTGTGGTAGTGGGTGTATTTACAGTGTATACACAAAATCAATGAAGAAATCTCATTGTATTTATATTGATTGGGAATAGTGGGTCAGGTGCTGGATCTTGACGGGATACACTGCCCAGTTTGTTTATTTTTCTGTACACGAAAAAACCACATCACAATTTTCACAACAAAAGGCAAAAACTGCGATGCGAAACAAATTTTTGCGATAAGCCGCGTTAGCATGAGGGATTTTACATGTGCTTTCTGCGGGTGTTAAGCAGGACGACCTGCAGCATGAAAGGGAACACAGCCAAGAGCCACACCGGAACACCCACAGGTGCCAGAGTCAATGAGCATGATACACGGATACCCATGAGGGCCACAAGACTCATCACAACAACCCCAGGACCGCCAACGCCCCCTGAACCCGCATCTGAGCAAGTGTGTCCGTGTGGTTATTGTGTTAGCATGATGGG
This sequence comes from Triturus cristatus, assembly GCF_964204655.1. Classification (NCBI taxonomy): domain Eukaryota; kingdom Metazoa; phylum Chordata; class Amphibia; order Caudata; family Salamandridae; genus Triturus; species Triturus cristatus. The sequence goes on along the minus strand of NC_140590.1, from coordinate 903,979,525 downwards.
CACGGGCCCTGCAACATCACAGTGTGCTGTCTTCAACGGACGTTACCATGTCACCTCAGCATTGGCAGTGAGCCTGGACATGTAGCTACACATACATCCTCCTGCATGCACAAGCAGCGTGTGCTGGTCCAGCGTACACAGGTCAGTGCAGGGGTGTGCCTATCCGGCAAGGGGAACGGGGTGTCTCGGACATGTCCATGTGCAAGAAGTACGGTAAGTGTGTCTCTGTGGCCTGATGTGGCCCCCAAAAGGGCCGCAGCAGTCGATGTGGTAAAGTGGCATGCACCACCTCCAAACGGCAGTGTCACGTGTGATTGGAATGCCGCTGGACATGCGCGAATAGGCATTACAATGGTGTTCTGTAGAAGTGCACGGGATACAGCAGCGCACAAAAGTGTAGGGGCTCTTGAGAGGGAGGAGCAACTGTTTGGCAACGTAACACACAGTGAAACCACCCATGTGCCACATGCTGGGCATCTCATCCATGATGACCAGGGTCACAGACATCCCACAACACCCACGACTGGCCTTTGTACACATCCTGTATGAATACAGCTGGAGAAGTTACTGTAGGGATGAAAGGTTCTTTGTCTGAGCTATCTTGCGCTATCACATCTGCTGCTCAGAGAAGGAACTTGCAAGTGGCCAGACCCCCTGACAGATATGATAATATTTGCATCCATCTCCCATACTACGCACTGCCCGATTTGAGAACAATGAGTACACATCACACAATCAAAAGCCCTTTGTCGTAGTTAGCGTGCATGAAATGGCCTTCACACTTACTCCCACCACACCCCTGCCCTGCACCCATTGCACACAGACCCAGCTCATTGCACCAAGCTGTGCCATTTCATCCACAAGACTGGCACACGGCAAGCCAGTGCAACTACAAGCAGAGCCACTGACAAAATGGCAGGGCGTCCCGAACACATGGTCGACTCCATTCACGTCCACCTATACCTTGCACGTCTGCTGCATGTCCTGGGTGCACTGCCTTTGGCAATGCTGCAGATCACTTACCGCAAAAATAACTATTGATGGACAGAATGCAGAACAATGTCATGCATTCACCCCCATACAGAGATCTGGGCCTAAATCCATCGTTTTTTTGCTCACCATGCCATTCCAGTTTGGACCCAGCAGATTCAAATCAGTCTTGACCCTGTGCCCTATGGAAACAGTCCGGCCCGAACTGCCAGGCCAGGTCCTCCCTGTACTGCAAACAAGCATCCTAGGACGGGTTTTGGGGTTTCACCCCTCTTCAGCCAGGATAGCTTGATTCCAGTGGCATGGAGAGCTTACCGGCTGAGCTTCCGCATTGCGGACGTCACCTGCGTTCAACCTGTATTGCAATGTTGCACTTGCCTATCCGAGTGGTGCATGGATGTGTGCCTCTCCAACGTGTGGGTAGCTGACATGGATTGCAACGGGTGTGTGCGCCCCCTGTTGGCCGAAGGCCAGGAGTGTCATCGTGATGCCCGTTTATGGCATGCATGGATGTTTGGCATGCATGTTGGGAACTGGGCCTGGGAAATTGCTCGTGTCGTAGTATGCAGTGAGCAAATTGACCCACTTCCCGATTCTGCTTTGGTGCACATTGGGTACAGTGGTTGGAGTCAACACATCTGTCCCCGTCAGCTGATGGATTACATCGACGACATGTCAAATATTGTGGCCAACCCTCACTCATTAGAGATAGTGGCTTACGCAGCTGCACTCGCGTTTATGGACGAGTGACAAGGTACCTGCAACCACAACTCGATGTGTCACATTGCACGTGTCCCGCCGCACCATTGCACGTTGTGTATCTGGTCACATGTCCCAAGACGACAGTGGACATGGCTGCATTGGCGTCGACTCTTGTCCGAGGTATGGACAACCAATGCTGCTTGACACTGACGTGTGTTGGTGATGGACTACCCCGAGGTGAACACAGACATTTTCCTACGTTCCTTATTCAGGCATGCTGCTGCATTTGTCTGCATATCGTGGCACTACTCTTGGCCGTACTGACACGCACTTTTTTAAATAAAGTTTCCGCATTTTCACCTGTCTCCAAATGTGCTGTGTCTTCATTTGTATGCCAATGTGTGTGTCACAGACTCTCTGGCTGCCTGCCATATGTGAATTGCTATCCCATCCGGACTGTAGGTTTGTACTTATGCGTTCTCTTGTGCCTGTTTCGTACTGACGCTTTTGGACGTGTATCCGCCACAGGCGAGTGCATTTGTGTCCTGTGTTCGATTGTGCGAATGTTTGTGTTTGGAAAACATTGTGTTGGATGTTGGTGTACTCTGCTTCCTATGTGTGTGTGCTGCATTGTGTGTGAGATGTCCCTTCATGTGAGGTTTTGTTCACCCTTCTCCCTTTAAGGCAGTGTGGTTTTCACTTCTGTGCTTGTTCAGTGGTGTGATGTTGGCGGGTTGTGTGACTTGTGCTCCTTGTTGGTGTGTTTCATTTTAGCCATGGTTTGTCTGTAGTTGTGCTGTACTTAATTGTGCATGTGTGCCATTGTGCCCATCTCCCCCCGTACCCCCACTCCCTGCTTGTTCCTCTTCCTGGTGTTGTTATGTCTGTAATTTTGTTACTCCACACATAAATACATGTAAAGAACAAATTAGAATATTTCCTTGATTCTTTTAGATTGCAAAACTTCTCTCTATTGGTTATTTTTGAATTTTCAATATAAACAGTTTTTTTAATATTCAAGGACACATAGAAGTCAGAAGTGCAATGTATTCTATCAACACACTTTCTAGAACATTCTACAACACGTGCAGGTTAAAAGTTCATCATTTTTTTTAAACCTATCGATATTTTTTTGCAACATTTTCTCGAACATTTAACGGCACGTGCAGGTTAAAAGTTCACAATTGTTTTCAGTTTGAACAGTGCCTTCCAAATGCAAGTAGCAGGTGTGGTTGAGTTGACCAAATTTTATCCTACGATATGTACTCCACGTTTAAACTGCTTTTTCTTAACCAATCACAAAGATGCTTTTCCACAAAACGAATGTGCACCCTACTTTTAAAAAACAATGCTTTTCATCTCCCAATCAGTTATCGTTTTGAATGAGAAAAGAAAAAAGTAGTTCCCCACCTTTAAACATATCTCTTATTCTACGAAAGGACTGCATGAGCTACAGACATCTATCCATACTTTCCAGCCATACCTTCAAAATGCTAGTGTGGATCGTAGGACATAGCTATGTTTTCTGGTGCAAGAGGTATGCAGAACAGAGACATATTGACTTAAACCTAGGTTTACAAAATGTGGACATTAAGGTGCCGATTCGGATCCTGGAAAAAATTTCCCCGTACGACTCGTATCCGGTCTTTTTACCGTACGATTCGTACAAGTGCCGTACAAACTGCCAAGTACGATTCGCATGGGAAAAAGTCCATACGAATCGCATTGGGAATAATTCCCCACACGTCCTCGGGTCGGAAAATGTGTCCGACACGTCCCCGGACGATTTACCATACAAATGTGAAAAGTGAAGTCCGACCGCGCAAGTACGATCCATCCCGTGCGTCCGATGTTACAACCATATGGAAAAAACACCGTCCGCACCGAACTCCCATGGCAACCATGGAGACATGTGCCCGCATACACGCCGAACACCCCCCCAGCCCCCGTATGTACGCGCCCAACCACCCCCCCAGCCCTCGTATGTACGTGCCGAACACCCACCCGTGCATGTACACCCCCGTACGTACGGACCGTGCACCCACCGTGTATATACACCCATGTACGTACGGCCCGTACCCCCACCCGTGTATGTATGGAGCATACCCCCACCCCAACAGTGTATGTACGGACCGTACCCCCACCCGCGTATGTATGGAGCGTACCCCCACCCCAACAGTGTATGTACAGACCGTACCCCCACCCGTGTATGTACACCAGTGTATGTACGAACCATACCCCCACCCGCGTATGTATGGAGCGTACCCCCACCCCAACAGTATATGTACGGACCGTACCCCCACCCGTGTATGTATGGAGCATACCCCCACCCCAACAGTGGGGGTACGGACCGTACCCCCAGCCGCGTATGTATGGAGCGTACCCCCACCCCAACAGTGGATGTACGGACCGTACCCCCACCCCAACAGTGGATGTACGGACCGTACCCCCACCCGCATATGTATGGAGCGTACCCCCACCCCAACAGTGTATGTACGGACCGTACCCCCACCCGCGTATGTATGGAGCGTACCCCCACCCCAACAGTGGATGTACGGACCGTACCCCCACCCCAACAGTGGATGTACGGACCGTACCCCCACCCGCATATGTATGGAGCGTACCCCCACCCCAACAGTGTATGTACGGACCGTACCCCCACCCGCGTATGTATGGAGCGTACCCCCACCCCAACAGTGTATGTATGGACCGTACCCCCACCCGCGTATGTATGGAGCGTACCCCCACCCCAACAGTGTATGTACGGACCATACCCCCACCCGTGTATGTACACCAGTGTATGTACGAACCGTACCCCCACCCGCGTATGTATGGAGCGTACCCCCACCCCAACAGTGTATGTACGGACCGTACCCCCACCCGCGTATGTATGGAGCGTACCCCCACCCCAACAGTGTATGTACGGACCGTACCCCCACCCGTGTATGTACAGAGCGAACACACAACCCACCAGTCTAAGTACGGAGCGCACCCCAGGCCCCAACACCAGCACCCTCACCCAACATCGCGCATGTACGAGTCGTACCAAGCCAGAGACAAGGACAGCACTGTACAACAAAATGGCCGATGTACGCACCGTACAGACGCTAAAAACACACATACACAACCAGGACAAAGCAAAACAACACAAGAAGACTCCATTCGAATCGCACAATGCCACAAAACATGTCCAACAAGCACAAATACAACCTATTCACTGACCTGCAACTGCCAAACTCCCAAACAGAGGCCCAAAACACAACCACTCCTTATAACACACCCACCCAAAGTTCAAACACAGCCACACCCACCAATGGACCAATAAAAAGGCCCAACACACACAAACCATGATCCTTTGCAACAGACCCACTGCTGCCAGACCACAGAGAAACAACTGCACCATACTACAACCTCCACTACACCTTACACCTGCACACCTTCACACAACCACCTTCACAAACACCCCCTCATCACATTCACACACACACCTGCACAACCACACCCACACACCCACAACCATCCACAACCACACCCCCCACAACCATCCACACCCACACCCCTCACCATGCCCACTAACAAGAATCCAAAGTTCACTAGCCGAGAGTTGGAGGTCCTTGTCGACGAAATCATCAGAGTTGAGCCACACCTCTTTGGAACATTGGTCAGACAGACCAGCATTTCTGAAAAATCAGCCATGTGGCAGACGATTGTCGATGCTGTGAATGCTGTTGGGTCCACCAGAAGGACCAGGCATGAATGCCAAGCCAGGTGGTACGATCTGCGGAGGACGGTCCGCCGCAAAATGACCGACGACCACAACCAGGCCAACACCACTGGAAGAGGGCCGCCCCGGAGACCGGTACACTACCATCCCTGGGAGGAGAAGGTGATGGCCACGCTGCCGCTCGTGGGAGTGGAGGGAGTATAAGGACTCCGAGAGCCTGGTGAGTGCACAAACAACTCACCTCACATGGGGGGAACGTCATCCACAACCAAACTCACAATCATGCACGCAACCACCCCAAAGCTATCACATGACTCAACCACACTCCATAAACACGCACATGCCACTAGCGCCACCATGCCCCATGCACCCAACTAGACAATGCCAATTCACAGGCCACAGAAAACACCAACACAAGACACGGTAACCCGGATGGCGGGAGTGTGGGCCTCAAAAATCACATAGTGCAACTCAGAAGCAGACAACAATGCCCTCAGCCCATATGGCCTAGGTCACAGCCAGGCAAACAGTGTGTCCCCACACAGGAAAGACTTGCCTGCAAATGGCGGACGCCTTGCATGAAGACATGGGGGTGAAGGCACTTTTTGCACATGACAGCAGCTAATGAACAGCCAACACTGTGAAAGAGTGGCAGCACACACCACCACAGCAGCAGCGCAGACACAGACACTACACACAATGGGTGCCTGGAGATCCAAAACAAACTCACATGAACAAGCCAAGGGCCATTCAAAGATCTGCAAACAGTGTGTGCCTAGGAAGCTGGGCTGAGGTGACAGAGGGTGACACACAGAGGGAGGGAGAGGGGGAGAGAGAGGGAGGGAGACACAGGGAGACGGACAGAGGGAGGAGGCTGACACAGGGAGGGAGGGAGAGGGGGACAGAGAGGGAGTGAGAAAGGGAGACACAGGGAGACCAATTCAGCCTTGGGTGGTGTGGGAATGTCTGCTTATCAGCAGGTGGACTGCGTGCATGTAGACAAGGGTGGCCAGTGCCTGAATCCCCCTCTCTTCTCCATGGCAAAACACTGGGCCATGTGTCAACCTGTGCACAAGCACAATGCCAGCTACCTGCATTATATAAGTGTGTGGAACAACTCCATTTGCCCACGTACAGTGCATCACGGAAGGCGCCAATGCATGGCTCACCACACCTGCTCACTCCACTGCTGACTGCAGTCACAATTGACGCAGCAAGTAAGACTGTGTCACACATAGGTAAAGTCTCAAAAGCTGTGGCCAAGGGACATACCCATGCACAAGTGCACTGTGACATTCCAACTACCCAGAGGAAATGTGCCAACTTTGAAACGAATGAAACATGGATGTTGCATGGAACAAAAATAACATTGTCTCTCTCACACACAGGTCAACGTCGTGGATCACCCCCCAACACTGGGGGGGAAGACTCACAGGACCTGTCTCTGCGGGATGACGATCCCACCGGCAGCGACGACTCTCACCACTCTGTGGACGACCCTGACCAACCTGGCCCCTCTGGTGTCCAACCACCTGCAGCACCTGCGTCAGGTACAACTGGGCCAACCACCACCCCCACTCCTGCCACATCCCAGGAGACACCCACGATTCCTGCCCCACCACCACAATTCAGCCAGGCTGACCAGGAGGGACACGGTGTACCGGGCACCCAGGAGGAGGCAGGCGACAACGCAAATGCCACCCCTCAGGGGTCCCGGAGACCCGATGTGCCCACACGGGCAGGCCAGGCGCAAGTGGGCAGGGGTGGTGGGAGTGGAGGACAGTGGAGGCGCGAGCCTGACCAGTTGGCTGCGGAACTGGTATATTCCCATGTAAGAAACATCCTGGACACATACCGGCAGGACACCACAGGCATGAGCCAGGTTGTGTCCACCCTCAACGAGATGAAGGGGACCCTCGAGGAGATCAAGACCCAGCAGGCCCAGCAACATGCGGAGCAACATGCCTGTCAACAGCGACACCAAGGACGGATGGAGAACAGACAGGCTGAGCTCGTGACGGTGCTCACGGGAATTAACCGTTCACTCCGTCGGATAGCCGACAACATGGCCACCCTCCCTGTGCCACCAGGCGAAGAACATCACCACCCACAGGGAGGGATCAGGAGGAGGAGGATACATCCGATGGAGCATCCCAAGCATCGTCACGGCCTGCTTCTGAGGGTTCCCGCAGGAGGGCGGGTCGTCCACGGACAAGACCGTGAGGGTCGGCGCAACAGCACCATCTCCCAGGACACCTGGCCTGGCACCTGGCCCACTGGCCCAACCGCAGCTTATCAGCAAATGACATTCTCTGCCACATGGACTTGCTGGTCACTGTCTGACCAATGTTGACAAAGACTGTGGCATGGATTCTGATGATTTCCAATGGCAAGGATACCAACTCCCCCAGTGAACTTTGGATTCCACACACCCGGAAAGCCCCCCTTGTCATACCCCCCCCCAACACGTACCCCAACACAAATAAAAACTTACACGATCAAGAGATGATGCCTACATTTTGCATTATTACATTACATGTGTCTTGTAAAGTCTAACCATGCCTGAGTTCTCATATGACTACAACCATCCATACCCTGGGGCCTGAGTCTGGCACAGGACACACATGGGTCACAATGTATTAGGCAAGACAGACATGGAGCACCATACACACCCGTGATGGGCCCAACCAGCTGAGGGGGTGGCCGCACAACCGTGCCGACAGACATATTGAGTACAGCAACAGTCATGCGCAGAGGTCAGGGATCATGTGGAGTGTCCTGGGGAGCACCCAGGTATGTGTAGACAGGTGGCAGAACCATGTCCTGCAAGCTTGAGTCAGGTGGATGCAGAGAATGGTGGCCTGGCCAACGTTGGATGCATGGGGATGGCACATGTCACAATACCCACACAGTCATGGACATCATGCACAATACAGAGTCTAATCCCAGACAAACAGCTTGCATCTTGCTACTCTACACATAGACACATAGCCACTATCACTGAGAACCATGCCAGACATGCCGTATGCACCGTGGCAACACACCAGCATTGACTGAGAAGAGGCACCTTGGAGGCATAGGGACACCTTTATTAGTCATGTATTCCGGAATGCAGAGGCAACTCGGAGTACACATACACAGGTCATGTGGAGTAACATGTGGGTCCAACACTGGCACCCTCCTTCTGCACCACAAATGATTGATATCCATGGAACTGGCACACAAGTGTCGGGTAACAGCTAAACACCCCCTGGTGCTCACGGAGAGGCTGCCATACACCATTGATCCTCTGATGTGGAAGTCCCACACCATGTCAAGCCAATGCAAACCGTATGTGTCCAAGGGCAGTGTTACACACATTGATGCCTTCATCACAATCCACTATCCCATTACAGATGACTGTCCACAAGTCTTACCATCTATTCAGGTGAATCCAGCTACATGTCATGTGTCCCATGGTGATGCGACATGTCTGCAGAGGAACCAAACATCGACAGGGGCAGTGTGCACACATCGTAAACAACTGCCACACCCAATACACCCCTGATGCATCCCTTACCCTAAGGAGACTTCCAAACTTGTCCGTGCGTGTAACGCTGAGTCAGCACACGATGACGTGTCCATGAGGAATAGCAGTGCCACAACAATGCAACCAGCAGACGGCATGCGCAAGTACCTGGGGATGAGAGACACACAAGAAGTCAGCCACAAAAAGCTCATCCACTTGCATGTGCATGTACTCGACACATATAAGGATGACAACATGCTAGGTCACAATTATGACTGCGGAAATACACTCATCACTGGCACCATCACTCGAGTGACACATCCACACACACCTCTGACTCACGTGGCATACATGCAGATGGACACACACATTGCAACACATACCACACAAGGACCAATGCGTGCACACTCAGACACTGGTACTCACCACTAAGCAAAGAAGTCGCGTATGAGCCGACTCCGGATGTCCTCTTGCGGCTCCACATCCTCCACATCACTAGCCCCATTGCCAAGCCCTTCGTCCTCCACGGGTGGATGGTCCTGATCATCTTGATCCAGGATGAGTGGCACAGCTTTCTCAACTGCCATGTTGTGCAGCATGCAGCAGACCATGAAGATTTTGCAGACCTTCACCAGGGCATATGGGAGGGCGCCGTCGGTCTTGTGTAGGCACCTGAATCGGCTCTTCAGGAGGCCAAATGTCCTCTCTATCACTCGCCTTGTCCGGCCATGGGCGGTGTTGTAGCGGAGCTGGGCCGGCGTGCTGGGGTTGCGGAGAGGTGTGATCAGCCATGGCATGTTGGGATAGCCAGCGTCCCCTACATGGAAACCACATGGACATAAGTAGGACAGGAGAAGCAGTCGGGCAGGAAGTCTACACAAAATACAGGACAGACAGAGTGTACCCACCAACAACACATGCTCGTTCGTTGCGCAGCTGCGTCATCATTTCAGGCACCCTGCTACACCTCATGATGTAGGCATCGTGTGCTGATCCTGGAAAACGAGCACAGACATGTGAAATCACCATGTTGGACAGACACACCACAAGGGCATTGATGGAGTGGTAGTGCTTGCGATTCCTGTACGCTACCTCCTGTGCCTGTGGTGGTACCAAAGCCACATGTGTCCCATCTATGGACCCAATGACATGGGGCATCCCTCCCAGGGCATAGAATCCACGCTTGACACCTGTCAACTGTTCAGGAGTTGGGAAATGGATAAACTCATCCAGGTGAAGCAACATGGCCTCTAAAAAATCATGCAGCACACGGCTGAACATGGTCTGGGACATGCCACCAACATGAGCTATTGTATATTGAAAGGTACCCGTGGCAAAAAAATTTAGGGCTGCCATTACCTTCAGCTTGGGTGTCAGTGCCGTAGGATACCTGTGCAGCGGTTGCAGGTGTGGTGCCAGCCTTCCCGTCAACTCCTCAATCAACGGTTGGGGGAAGCGTTAGCAGCGTATACAGTCATTCTCCCGCATGTCAGCCAAGTCCGGAATTGGTCGGGGAAGAGGCGGCGCTCTGCAGTAATTTGGAAGTGACAAGGAAGAGTGAGTGCACTACAACAACAATTTATATGTACTGAGCACATGTTAATCTGTCAATACACATATGCTACATACGGAGTCAGGTATGTGCTACATGCCCTGGACACGTATGGCTGCCAGGTGACACTCCTACCAAGACCCAGCTACACACGGGGATTGTGAACCTCCACATCCCATGGCATGGGACTAGCTGTGTCCCAGTGTAAGTGAACAGCCAGACGCAATACAGGGGTGACATACATCAACATATCAGCAGATGTAGGATGTTGATTGCAGAGACAGGTAGCGGAACACTAGAGCCACAGGTCACATGACGTAACACTAGGACAGCCCACACACCTTGCCATGAAGGTGTACATATCATGACTAATCACACATACATTGAGAGTATGCAGACAGGTCCTTGTTAAGCGACTCCGTGTCCCATGCATACATACACACCTTACATCCGATACCACATGTGGCCTGGTGTGCGTAACAGTGTGCCATGGCCATCTACACACAGACACATGTTGGTTGCAGCAACTGCAGATGCATTTGAGGGAACACCAACATCAAGCTAATGGGAACACACCACACAAACATGACATAGTCACATCGTGCAATGTGGGTAGTCACATGTCAGGTGTGGTAACCCCTGTAGCGGGCATCAGGGGACACTTGCGTGTGTTGTTGACTGTGCCATGCCAGTGACGCTTATCTCAAGTGTTCTGTACGACATGCACACATGTCAAAGGAGTGAAGGGCATGTCTGGCACATAGTGCACCATCACACATAACATCTGTACACATCTCATCATACATCTATTGCCTTCACAACTCAGGAGCAATGTGCCACATCACAGCCTTTCACACCTGTGCCCCACACATGTAGTACTGCACAGACAATGCCTTGATGTCCATCCATGGACAAGTATGTCAGCTCTATTCCTTTCTGTGTGCTGCCTGTCACCACTGTTATGTGTGAAAGGCACCGTACATTCGCTCTGAGGGCGTGTGTACGTTCCCTATCACTATGGGAGTGCTGCCGTAGGCCTACCCATAGTGATAGTGAGCGTACAGGCGTGTGTACGGTCCGTATCACTATGGGTACGCATACGCGAGCACACCCATAGTGATAGTGAGCGTACAGGCGTGTGTACGGTCCGTATCACTGTGGGTACGCATACGCGAGCACACCCATAGTGATAGTGAGCGTACAGGCATGTGTACGGTCCGTATCACTATGGGTACACATACGTGAGCACACCCATAGTGATATTGAGCGTACACGCGTGTGTACGCCGTACGGTCCGTATCACTATGGGTACGCATATGCGAGCACACCCATAGTGATGGTGAGTGTACACGCGTGTGTACGGTCCGTATCACTATGGGTACGCATGCGCGAGCACACCAATAGTGATAGTGAGCGTACACACGTGTGTACGGTCCGTATCACTATGGGTACGCATACGCGAGCAAACCCATAGTGATAGTGAGCGTACACGCGTGTGTACGGTCCGTATCACTATGGGTTTGCTCGCGTATGCGTACCCATAGTGATACGGACCGTACACACGCCTGCACGGCCCGTTGCTATGCATTTGGGGTGTCCTAGGGCCCCGGAACGCACCGTACCTGTGTGTGAATCTCCAAATTACATAGGGGACACATGAGGGACAAGTATGAAGCCAGAGATGCATGCTGGTTGCCATGGAGACCGAGTTTAAACTTTGAATTTGTTGAATGAGGTGGCCTGCAAAAGTCGGTTTGAAATAATCTACTTTGTTGCAAAGTTGTTGTTGAAATGACATCATGTTGAATTCTAAAAAAATCTAACCCCCTCACAGGGGTAGGTTTAAATGGATTGGAGGAAACATAGGATGCAAATGTGAGTGACCAATCACTCTGTACTCCTGTGCATGAAACAGGCCAGCAAGGCAGATATAAGGCAGCCAGGTCCCATGAGAGAGCACTTGCCTGCACATCTTTTGATTCCACAACACTGCTGCTGCTCGTGATTCCCTGGCACCATGTCAAGGTCTGTGGAGAGGGCCCAGCCTTTCACCCTGGAGGAGAATGTGGCATTGCTGGATGTCATCCTCCCACAGTACCCCATGCTGTATGGCCGACCAGGGTTTCATGTGAGTGCTGAGTCCACTAGCACAGACTGTGTCCCTTTTTTGTGACTGTGACTTCTGGCATTGTGTCCAGGTGTGACACACATGCATTGTACTGTAGGGTGGGTCCCAGGGGGGGAATGCCTAATGTCTCCCAGCCAGAACATGCTGTGGTGCATGTCTGCCGTCCTCACTTGCATTGTGTTTACTGTGACAATCACTGCATGGTGCATGCCACATTCTGCCTGTCTAATCCTCCTGGGAATGTTGCTTCTACAGTCCTCATGTGATTCTGTGGTCACCCCAGTGTGACAGGTGACTGTACCCACAGATGTGTGTTTGTTCAGTGTACCTGTGCTGAGAGTGTCCACATGATGTGTTCGTACCCTGGACATCGGTGTGTGTGTAAGTCCCCTGTCATGTGGGTGGGTGCATATATGGAGTGTAGCACCCCAGCTGCATGAGGGATGGATATACCCTGCCCATCTGATGTGAGCAGGGAGCAGTGCTGTGTGTCTGACGTGCAGAGCCAGCCCCACACCTGTGAGCCCCCCCAGTCTAGTGGCACATGTGCAGAGTGAGGTTTGTAGCTGCAGTTGGCAATGGCAGGTGAATGTCCTATGCCTGTGTGTGTCTGTGTACTCTGCTGAGGTAGCGTCAGTGGCCTGTGGCATGTGACTGCTTTGAGGTGCTGCACATAATCCTGGTGTACCTTCTGATGCACAGTGTGAGTCTGGATCATTTATTGTGTCGTACCCTTCATGCCACCTGTGTACTTTCAATGGCACGTGGTGCATTTGCCATTACACAGAGAAAAATGTCCCTATGACAAAGGTGCAATGCTTTGGCTGCATACTATGCCTTGTTGAAACCAGCAAAATTGTTCTAATGTGTGTCTCTGTGACATGTGGCAGGTGTATTGATGTAGTCTCACTTTTTCAACCCCACAGGTAGGCGCCGCTGCCAAGGAGCAGATCTGGAGGGACGCCGTCAGTGCCGTGAGGAGGACGGATGGTCGCAAGCGGCGCCTGGCCCAGGTGAGAAAACGCTGGCAGGATATCCGGTGCTGGAGGCCGAGGATCGCACGGGTCCTGCTGGGGGACTCACCTGTGGGCCCTAAGAACCATGGGCGTCGCCATCCGCGTGTGCTGGCGGTGGTCTTTCCTGACATGGACAGGCGCTTACGGGAGAAGCAGCAGCAGGAAGGGGGTAGGTACATGTGTGTTTGTTGTGTGTCACCAGCATTTGTAAGTGTGCAGTTGCATGGATACACTGCCAGTGTTTAAATGTGCGGTGCAGGTCCTGTCACCCACAGTATAGCGGTGCTGTCCTTCCTCCCTTCCCCTCCTTGCCATGTGTTCCCTGGTCTGTGTGTAGTCACTCTTTCACAAGGTCATCTGGACTGGCAGTTTATCCACGTGACCAATGCTTGCAGCATCATGTGTGGGGGTGGTGTGTAACAGGTTTTGGGACCTTGCCTGTGCCCTGTCCAGTTCAGTACTTGTGGGGTCCATGTCAATTGGCACTGATGCTGAGTCCAGACATAGGAGTATATCTCTGAAGTGTAATGCCTTACAGCAAGCATGTCCTATGTTGTGGCCTGTGACATGATGTGCATGAGTGTGCGATACGCAGAGTGCAGGGATGGTGGCCTGTGTTGCAGTCATTACCATTCAGGACCATGGATTATTGTGGCCACTACTGTCCCCTGGGGCATATTTTGCTAGGTATCATGTGTGTCACCACAATATGTGGACACTCTCAGTGTCTACAGCATAGGATGTGCTCTGTGCCATTGTCCCCTGGCACCATGTATATTTACGTAACGTGTTCTACAAGTGTGCACTGTACAGCCTGACCTAATTTTCCGCGTTCATACTCACGGTGGCCAGTGCCTGTGTGTCTTGTTACAATTATCTGATGATGGCCATTTGTAAATGAGATCGTTGTACAGGCGCACATGGGGTATTTTGGGTCCAATATGGGTTTCTTGCAGCCCATGTGTATTTCTCCCAGACTAAGAGATGCAAGTGCTTCCTGTGTCTCATCAAATTTTCTCATGTAGGGGGTGGTTGGTGCGGGCAAGACCTACATGTCGACACCTGAAATCTCATTGCTCGGTCTGGCCAGTGTGTGATGTTTGTCTGGACATACACTCAAGGTGCAGTGACCCATTCATGTTGGGCATGTCATTAAGTATTACCTTTGCAGCATGTGCCTCAAGTTCATGGAGATGGTCCATGCTCATCCCTAGTTACGGCAACGCTGTGTGGTGCAGATGCAGCGCTGGATTGTCCCCAGAGCCTGGCTCCTCTGTCCAAATCCATATCATGTCATTTGCAAATGTGTCATGCTCTCCATAGTTTCTCAGTGGCATGGTGGGTGAACCAACTGTGTGTTGCAGGGCCTATATATGTACCTTGTATTGTAGATGTTACTCATCTTTCTTTTCAGGCTATGCACTGTAACCTATGTAGATTTGACTCATGTGACATATGTATACAGGTGTCTGATTAATTCCTGTTTCTTCACCTTGCCCACAGCATCGTTGGGGGACACGGATGGAGACACCGGCACGGACCGTGCGGAGGGACCGAGCACCAGTGCCAGCAGTGACATCTTAGCTGGCACATCGAGTGAAACTGAGGCCGAGGGGAGTGAGCCGGAGGACCTGTCCACTGCCACCACAGAATATGAAGCTGACGGGTCCGAGGCTGAGCTCTCCGAGGGGGCAGAGGCTGCTCCAACAGCTGACAGCAGCACAACATCTCTCCCCACCCCCTCCGTTGCCATCAGCGGCCTCCCACTTGCTCGTGTTCCTTCCCGGTGTGCTAGGTCCTCATGTGTCTCCTTCCTGCCAGGCACCGCACCCCCTGCCCCTGTCTCCACTGCTGCCGCCAATGCCGAGTCTGTGGACATCCTGCGGCAGTTGCAGGTTGGTCAGGCTGCGATGCTTAATGTCCTCCATGGCCACATCCGAGTGCTCAACAACATGGAGGCATACTCTGAGGGCACTCAGCATCGCAGGCTGACCAACGCAACTTGCTGTGGTCTATTGACTCGACACTGACTGCAGCAGTGGGTCTCCTGCAGCACTTTGTCCCACCCCCTACCCATGCCCCATCCACACTTCCCACTCCCATGCCTGTCCCATGTACACCCAGACGTCAGCATGCACACACCCCACCAGACACAGGCACCACACCAGCAGGGAAGGACAAGCGCACACCTCCTGGCACGCACACACAGGGTGAAGTAGGCACACCCACTGGGTCGGGGGACAAACGTAAGACACGCAGCCAGAGTGGGAGTCCACATTCTGCAAAATCCACTCCCTCCAAATCCACTCCCCTCAGCTCTCCTGGCCACAAATCCAGCAAAGACTCCTTCATGGCCGCTCTGTCCCTGAGCCCCACAGTGACACCACCCCGCAAGCGGTCAAAGGTGTCCCCGGTCAGGGTGGTTGAGTCCCCCCCCTGTCCACACCCTCCCCAGGTAGCGCTGTGACCCATCCCTGTGACCCCCCCCCTCCTTGGGGCCTGTGGTTCGTTCGGGTGCAGGGGAGACGCTGGGCGACCTGTCAGTAGTGTGCAGCGCCGTGCTCCAATCCACCTTTGGCGCTGCCCCAGCCCCTGTGTTGGAGTCGTCCGTCCCTGCACCCACAACACCTACCCTTGCCCCTCCTGTCCCTGCGGTGCCTGGTCCTTCCCCCCAACATGATGCCCCCCCCTGTGGAAGACAAAGGAGTCTGACTGTGCAGGCAAGCTAGGGGACACACGTCCCACTGTGTCCCCCATTCGGATTTGAGTCATGGACTGCCCTATGGGACTTGTATATATTGACATTACGATGAATCTTACTTACATCCTGCTGAATAAAGCAATTTGTTTTTTCCATGGAACACTACTGTTTATCTGGTATTGCTGTTGGTAGACCTGCTCCATGATTTTGGGTGGTGATAATGTGTTGGGTGTGTGGGAAATGTAGTATTGTGCTGGTTATAGGGTGGACCCTGGTATCTGTGTGCCATCACAAGCTGTTGGCTAAATTACTTTGTTCATGTAAGCAGTTACTGCATGGTGACATCGTCCCAAGGTGTGCTCCTTCCTCTGTGTAACCTGACATCTTCCCTGCAGGGTGTTTCCAATATGTGGTGCTGAGCTGTGTCTACATCAGCTGGGTGTGTGACGGACTCCTTCAAGTTTGCACATGCATGCTGAGCGATGTCTCCACCTGCATCATTCGTGGCATCCTTGGTGGTCACTGTACTTGTGTATGTAGACTGTTGACATGACTTCATGTGGACATGTTCTCTATTAGGCGCTATGCATGTGTGTACTCCCAGCCTCGCACACATGTGGTACATGTACTGCAGGGTCTTTGTGCACCTGACTGACATTTGTGGGCATTGTATCTGTGGGTACTCCACCATTTGCGTTCCATGGGCACTGCTGGGAGGACTCTACACCCAACCCTCCTGCGTCTGGGCACTGCTGGGAGGACTCTGCACCCACCCCTCCTGTGTCTGGGCACTGCTGGGAGGACTCTACACCCACCCCTCCTGTGTCTGGGCACTGCTGGGAGGACTCTGCACCCACCCCTCCTGTGTCTGGGCACTGCTGGGAGGACTCTACACCCACCCCTCCTGTGCCTGGGCACTACTGGGAGGACTCTACACCCACCCCTCCTGTGTCTGGGCACTGCTGGGAGGACTCTGCACCCACCCCTCCTGCGTCTGGCCATGTACGCTCCATACATACACGGGTGGGGGTACGGTCCGTACATACACTGTTGGGGTGGGGGTACGCTCCATACATACGCAGGTGAGGGTACGGTCCATACATACACTGTTGGGGTGGGGGTACGCTCCATACATACGTGGGTGGGGGTACGGTCCGTACATACACTGTTGGGGTGGCGGTACGCTCCATACATACGCGGGTGGGGGTACGGTCCGTTCATACACTGTTGGGGTGGGGGTACGCTCCATACATACGTGGGTGGGGGTACGGTCCATACATACACTGTTGGGGTGGGGGTACGCTCCATACATACGCGGGTGGGGGTACGGTCCGTACATACACTGTTGGGGTGGGGGTACGCTCCATACATATGCGGGTGAGGGTACGGTCCATACATACACTGTTGTGGTGGGGGTACACTCCATACATACGCGGGTGGGGGTACGGTCCGTACATACACTGTTGGGGTGGGGGTACGCTCCATACATACACGGGTGAGGGTACGGTCCGTACATACACTGTTGGGGTAGGGGTATGCTCCATACATACGCGGGTGTGGGTACGGTCCGTACATACACTGTTGGGGTGGGGGTACGCTCCATACATACGCAGGTGAGGGTACGGTCCGTACATACACTGTTGGGGTGGGGGTACGCTCCATACATACGCGGGTGGGGGTACGGTCCGTACATACACTGTTGGGGTGGGGGTACACTCCATACATACGCGGGTGGGGGTACGGTCCGTACATACCCGTGCCCACGCTGTGGAATGCTTGTGCGGCCCGTACCTAGGCCTTTGGCACATGGGTACGGCCCGTACAGCCATTGTTGGGGTGACGTAGGTGTGGGCGTGGTACGACTCGTACCCACGCTCTTAAGGCGTGGGTATGGTACGTACCTGTATTGTTGTGTTGCCGGTTCGCAATCCTCTGCTGATGACGTCAGATATTACATCACTGATGACATATGTGTCTTTATGAAAAATAAATATTTGAAATATATGTATAGCTAAAGATTAATGGAAGAAGACATGGGTAAATAAGTGTCTAAATACAGTGATGTAATATCTGACGTCATCAGCAGAGGATTGCGGTTGAGTGAGTTATAGTTGCCTGCACGAACTATAACGGGGGAATTTCATTGGTTTTTTACGAGTGAAATGTCCAGCTAACTATAACATGTGTGAAACCTATCGTTTTTTAAGTGAATTTGCAAGGTATTTTAAATGCTAATTCGTAACTATAACGTGTGTGAAACCTATGGTTTTTTCAGTGAATATATATATATATATATATATATTACCTACTGGCGGTCGCCAGTAGGTAGTTATAGTTAGGACCACGTTTCCATAGGAAAACCTCAACATTCTATTTTGAATAACTTTGGCGCCGGTCGACGAATCCTCGCGAATTTCTCAAAATAGGTGGGGCGCTACGCTCCGCTCCTACCCTGAAAGTCTCGGGGGGATTCGTCAAGCGGGGGCTGAGATAAAAGGGGGGTCCCAAAACGCGTTTTTCCCATGCATTTTTCCATAGGACCTTTAGAACGAGCTACAGCCCGAACGGCTGAACAGAATTACTAGAAATTTGGCAGAGAGGTAGTCCCTAGGTCAAGGAAGTGCCTTTTGTAGGTTTGGTGTAAATCTGTTCAGTAGATTCTGAGAAAATAGCCTTTAAATCAATATATATATCTGAGCCCGCTTACGGTACGCTTACCGTACGCTTACGGTAAGCGTACGGTGGCGTGCGCGAGCGCGATTCTGATTGGCTCTTAGATCTTAGTAAACATTCGAATCGGCAGAAACCAGGAAGCGGCGTCCGCCATTTTGTCTACCGCACTGAGTGTTATGTATCAAACATGATGGCCAAAAACATGTTACGGGGATGTTTTGACAACTCCCTCTCACATAGTCATGTTGAGGGAGTCCCCAAACATCCCCCAAGAGCAAAAACGGCATTATTTTTTTTTCGGCAATTTCGCGGGGTACGCT
This sequence comes from Triturus cristatus, assembly GCF_964204655.1. Taxonomy (NCBI): domain Eukaryota; kingdom Metazoa; phylum Chordata; class Amphibia; order Caudata; family Salamandridae; genus Triturus; species Triturus cristatus. The sequence continues at coordinate 903,960,211 of NC_140590.1, read as the reverse complement.
TACCGTACGCTTACCGTAAGCGTACGGTAAAAAAATAAAAATAAAAAAAACACTATCCAAACTTTCTCCACCCCTTGTGCAAATGGTGGCCGAAGGCCACCATTTGTGCATGGCTTATCAGAGCACAGAAAATTTTCCCAAAAAATTTCAACAGATTACCTATCACAAGGAAGCGCATAATATGTCCTCCATGTGCGCACGGTGCGCGAAGCGCATCGTGCGTACATGGCCCATCTAGCGTAACGTGGGCACGGCACTAACTGCGTAAAGTGGGTGCGCGGTGCGCGAAGCGCACCGCGTGCTCACTGTGCGCGCACGGTGCGCGAAGCGCACCGTGCGCGCACGGAACGAACTGCGTTAAGTGGGCGCGCACGCCACGAATGGCGTAAAGTCACTTAGCATTTAAAAAACCGTACAAATTCACTGAAAAAACCATAGGTTTCACACACGTTATAGTTAGGAATTAGCATTTAAAAAACCTTGCAAATTCACTGAAAAAACCATAGGTTTCACACATGTTATAGTTAGCGGAAATTTTACTGATAAAAAACCAATGAAATTGCCCCGTTATAGTTAGTGCTGGCAACTATAACTCACGCGACCGCAATCTTCTGCTGATGACATATGTGTCTTTATGAAAAAAAAATATTTGTAATATATGTATAGCTAAAAATGTATGGAAGAAGACATGGGCAAATAAGTGTCTAAATACAGTATTAGCATCAGCAGAGGATTGCGGTCGCGTGAGTTATAGTTGCCAGCACTAACTATAACGGGGCAATTTCATTGGTTTTTTATCAGTAAAATTTCCGCTAACTATAACATGTGTGAAACCTATGGTTTTTTCAGTGAATTTATATATATATATATATATATATATTCACTGAAAAAACCATTGGTTTCACACACGTTATACTTAGGAATTAGCATTTAAAAAACCTTGCAAATTCTTCACTGAAAAAACCATAGGTTTCACACACGTTATAGTTAGCGGACATTTCACTCATAAAAAACCAATGAAATTCCACCGTTATAGTTAGTGCAGGCAACTATAACTCACGCGACCGCAATCCTCTGCTGATGACATATGTGTCTTTATGAAAAAAAAATATTTGCAATATATGTATAGCTAAAATTTAATGGAAGAAGACATGGGCAAATAAGTGTCTAAATACAGGATTAGCATCAGCAGAGGATTGCGGTCGCGTGAGTTATAGTTGCCTGCACTAACTATAACGGTGGAATTTCATTGGTTTTTTATGAGTGAAATGTCCGCTAACTATAACGTGTGTGAAACCTATGGTTTTTTCAGTGAATTTGCAAGGTTTTTTAAATGCTAATTCCTAACTATAACGTGTGTGAAACCTATGGTTTTTTCAGTGAATTTGTACGTTTTTTTAAATGCTAAGTTACTTTACGCCGTTCGTGGCGTGCGCGCCCACTTCACGCAGTTCGTTCCGTGTGCGCACGGTGCGCTTCGCGCACCGTGCGCGCACAGTGAGCGCCCACTTTACGCAGTTAGTGCCGTGCACGCACGGTCGGCACGCGGTGCGCTACGCGCCCCGCGTGCCCACGTTACGCTGGATGGGCCATGTACGCACGATGCGCTTCGCGCACCGTCCGCACACGGAGGACATATTATGCGCTTCGTTGTGAAAGGTTATCTATTAAATGTTCACTATCAAGATAAGCCATGCCCAAAAGGGGCCCTACGGGCACCTTATGCACACGGGGGGGGGGGGAAATTGAGGATATTTTTTTTTTTTTATTATTTTTTACCGTACGCGTACGGTAAGCACAATCGGCGTTTAAAAAAAAAAATAAATGAATTTTTGCCTTTGGGGGTTCTTTTGGGACACCCTAACCAAGGCTAGGTGGTTAGGAGCTGTCTAGCCTGCCCCGTTTCCTGATATCCAACTTTGTTTTTCCTCCCCCCCTCAGAGTGCGAGAGACAAAATGGCGGCCGCCATTTCCTGGTTTCGACCGATTCGAATGTTTACTAAGATCTAACAGCCAATCAGAATCGCGCTCCCACACGGCACTGTACACGTACGGTAAGCTTACCGTAAGCGCACGGTAAGCGCACGGTAAGCTGCCACAGATATATATATTGATTTAAATGCTATTTTCTCAGGTACTACTGAACAGATTTACACCAGACCTACAAAAGGCACTTCCTTGACCTGTAGACTACCTCTCTGCCAAATTTCAAGTAACTCTGTTCAGCCGTTCGGGCTGTAGCTGTGTCTAAAGGTCCTATGGAAAAATGCATGGGGAAAACGCGTTTTGGGACCCCCCTTTTTTCTCAGCCCCCGCTTGACGAATCCCCCCGAGACTATCAGGGTAGGAGCGGAGCGTAGCGCCCCATTAGTTTTGAAAATTTCGCGAGGATTCGTCGACCGGCGCCAAAGTTATTCCAAATAGAATGTTGCGGATTTCCTATGGAAACAGGGTCCTAACTATAACTATCTAATATATATATATATATATATATATATATATATATATATATATATATATATATATATATATATATATATATATATATATAGAACTGGATAGAATTGCAGGCCACATGTATTTCTATTGTGATGGGCATGTCCCCATGCTTAGCTGAACACAAAGTAATAGCAGTTACAACTCCTTTGTACAACAGTGATGTTGTGTGGGTTGTTCAACAATGGCTTAACATAGTGAAGCAGGCAGAAGCCAAGGCTTGTAACTAGAGATGGGTGATAAATTCAACTCCACTGGCAGAGTTGGTGGGGTTTTGGCATAATGCAGAGTTCTAGCCAAATTCTGCAAACCACTGCATGGCAGAGTTTTTTTCTCACACACAGATAGCCAATAGTAAGTTGCAGAGCCAGAATTATAATCCCCTAGCATGATTTTTAGGCGCTAGGAGGGCACTCACTGAGATTTTCTCAACGCTGGTGGTTGCAGGCAGTCGTGGCTGTTCGAGTCAGAGTTTACGGGCCACTCTTAAAGAGGGGTAGGAAGAATCCTGTAGAACCATAATGCTGCAGCATGCAGGTTAACCTGACCAATCACAAGTGCCCCAACATGAGGTGTACCTCATTTGCATTGAGCATGCCCCCATGCATATGAGGTCCACATGAACTCTGAAGTGTATTCCATTGAGTACACCAAGCATTATTTAGCACACTTGTTGCATAATATTGGCATAGATCTTACTCCATCATAGTAATCACCTTGGTTTTCATTAAGTCAGAGGGCTCTTGCTGACTTTCTTACTTCATAAATATAAAAAACGTATATTCAAGCTACATCACATACAATGCCACCACAGTAAGGATCCCAACATATACCTTCCATATCTATAAAAAAGATGTGGAAGGCAACATTGACTCTATTACATCAAGTATTTAAATAAGTCGAGAAAAGGACCAAAGAAAGTTCCCAAATTTCTCAACAATAATTGCTTATATGAGATGACCATTTGAAGTAGCATGAGAAGAGTATGCCAAGCTCCACTTGCAGGATCGGTAACCCAATTCCATGAGTCGTATTAGGATGAGCATGGTATATATATATATATAAATAGGTGTTATATTAGATGACCACCTGTAGGCTTGAATCATTTATGGTAGATGGTATTGATGCAATCGGAGAGATAATCAAGAGTACCTGCTCTGTAGAGAATCTCATGCTATCATTAGAGAATAATTTGTCAGTGTCTCACTTTTTCACGAAACCTTTGAGAATAGGAGATCCTGGAAGAGAACAAACTTGGGGGCATAAGTACGAGGAAGTGGCAGAGTGAGGCGTTAGCAGTCATGGCTTAACGCCTCACTCCGCCACTTCAGAAATGCAAAACTGCACCCTATTTACAAGGATATGGTGCAGCCTTGGGTTTTCCCCTGTGCAGGCGCTACAATTAGCAGTGTAGCGCCAACTCAGGCACCCTTGCTGCGTGCAGGGGAGGATTCTTTATGCATAGGAAGTTGTCCCTTCCTGCACATTAACAATCCTGAAATGCCATGTGGTCACCTCGATGTGTGCTGCTTCATGCAGCACACATGGAAGCTCTTGTTATTATTCTATTGTCATTTCCTGCAGTTACTGCTGTTCCTTGAATCTTTGTTACTTCTAAGGGCGCAGGATGAAATCTACTTTGTAACTTTCTCACTTGCTGTTCTCGAACTAGAACAAGATAACCAATTTGATAGTCCTGACTTTGACATTTTCTTCCTTTTTCAGCATATTATTTCATTTTTTCTTTTGCCTCCTTATCCTTTTCCATTACTTCCTTGGGAACTTTAGGTGGAACTGCTGGAAGATGTGGAAAACAAGTTTGTCTTGATTGTACAAAGGACATTTTCCAGTTGATACATGTGGAGTATTCCTGTAATCTCTCCAAACTTGACATAGTGATTGATTTATCGATATTTGCCAAAGTTTTTCTCTTTGCACAGCTTTTTTCATTGTACCCATCAGTCTTTCCACCATTAGCTCGAGGCCACATTGGAGTTATTCTTCTATGTACTATTCCTAGATAGTTCTTTTGAAATTTATCTCCATTGAACGGTGGTCCATTGTCTGTTTTTAGTACGTTTGGAATTCCCCAAGTTGAGAATATTTCATCCAATATTGGAGGTACTGCTGACGTAGACATTGACGATATCAACTTCACAATAGGGAAACTAGAATACTCGTCTAATATTGCTAGTAAGTAATTCCCAGAGTCTAATGGTCCATAAAAATCTGCTGCTACATTGAACCATAATACATCCAGTAACTCAGACATATGCAATTCTTCCATCCCTCTTTCCTTAGAGGTATATTATCTTCTACTTGTTTGTCTGATCTTAGGAATCACAATTTTTATCTAAAAAAATTCTTTGTTGCAGAGATGCCTCGATGAATTTCATGTGCCAAGTCAATTACATGATGTTACAGAATCTCTGGCATTATTATCTTGTTTCCTCTAAGTAATATTCCATAAGAGGTCCACAGGCAATTCAGAACTTATGTTTTTAAATGCTAATATATCATGTTTTTGTATATATGTGATTGAAATCGACTTCCATTGTTTATTAATCTCCACCTATTTTACAGTATACTTTTTTTACTTCTTGAAGTGTGTCATCTTTTAGTGTCTCTTCAATTCATTCATTCTCTTTAACAATTCCTGGAACTGCTCTTTCAGTAGCTGTATTAGGAATTCTCATGTCCACACATATTCTGATGTCATCAGTGTCCTTTTTCTGCACAATAACAATGGGTGATACCCAAGGTGTTGGACCTGTTACTTCCTTAATTATATCTTGTTCAAGTAATGATTTAATCTCTTTCTCCACTTTTTCTTGCATATGAACTGGGACTCTGTGTTTACGCCACTGGTTTTACTTTTTCATTTATATGTAAAGTAATCTTCTTGTCTTTTAATTTCCCTAGTTCATCAAATAAATTAGGATATTTCCTCAGAACTGGGTGATCTGTTGAGATATTGCAATTCATTGCTATTAGACCCATGAGTTAAGGAGTGACATTACTTAACAAACATGGCCCTGGAACCTCACCTTTTAATACATGTATATCTTCTCTACTTGTTACATCTCTGTATTGTAGTGTCTCTTCAAATTTTCCCAAGCATAGAACAGGATGTTTAGCCCCCCACTGAAAAAAACTAGCTTTTGATGGACTCAATGTGGGTTGTTCCTTCATTTTCATGTATTCAGTTATGCACATTTTATTGCATGTTGCTCCACTATCTAAAATAAATGGAACCTTTTGAAAGCCAACCATTAAATCCACAGACGTGTTTTAAAAAAATATTTACTCTTGATCATAATAAGTTGTTGAAAATCACTATCTTCTTGCATCATGTAAAGCTTTTCTGATTGTTCAAACTCATCTTCAAAGTCTTCTTCAATTCCTTCAATTTGTCTCACATACCTTGTATTTCCACTTTTTTTGTATCTAAATTGGTTTGCTTCCAGTTCTCTTTTTTTGTCCCAAATTCTTTTTGTCTTTCTTGAATCTGCATTCATTTCCAAAATGATTGTATCTAGCACATTCTTTACATTGTTGTCCCATTTCTGATGTGGGATCTGAAATCCACACCTGTAGCACAGTTTTTTTCCTCTGAACTGTTTCTATCTTTTCTCCTCTATTCATTTCTTTTTTACATGTGCCTGACTTGTTCAATCGCTTTGATTCTCCTTTCTTGCATGTTTGTAGCGTGTTTCTGAGCTTGCATTTCTGTTTTTGCCATGCATAATATTTCTTGTAGGTCATGTTTTTACTAGAAGTTTTTTCCTGAATTTTATTGAGCAACACCCTTGTATTACTCTTAATCGTATGGCTTCTTCATTACTAAATTTATTGAATTCACAGAATGTCACTAACTTTTTTAGTCTAGGGACATAATCATCCATTGTCTCTTTTTCTCGTTGACATGCTATATTAAAATTGTATCTTTCGAAATCTAAATTTCTTTGAGGGTCAAATTTGGCATTTAAACATTTCATAAGTCCTTCTTATGTGTTTCTCTCATGTTCTGGGAATGTAACTATTAAGTCTTCATAGTTAAAAAGATTTTTCCCTTTTGGACTAGTTAAGCGGATTTAGCTTAAATCACTCATTGACACCATTCAGTCTGATTCACCAACTACAAACTGTCATACACTACAGACCACTCCAGATGAGATGTGGAAAAATTACCCTAGAGAAAATTTCATTTGTTAAAAGTCTCACATTGAGTTGATTGACACATTAAAAATCCCATTACGACAATGGATAATGCTAAGAAATAATATCAAAAATAAAATTTACAAAAGAAACTTGTCAATGTACACAAGACAAATGCATTGTTAAAACAATAAAACAATATTCAAAATCTCATACATAAATGACAATGAAACATCATGTGGAAGGAAAGACAACAACTGACACAAAGATTGTGTCTTGGCAATGTTAATTTGTAACCAATGTGGACAAGAAGGGAACTGGGAATAATTCACACTAATTTCTAAAAGTTCTTGTCCCAGAGCAAATGAAACCAAATGCTTATGCGTCGACACGTTTCGGTGGTATGGAATCATAAAAACCACCTTCTTCAGGACTGGCAATGCTTTTCCTCCATTGGTCAAAGTTAATGATCATTCCTTAGATCATGCCGTGATTGCAAAGACTGGCCACAACCAACTGGACTTTAAGGCGACCGATATCACAGTAATAATGTGTATCTTTCTTAAGATATTCTGGAGGGTCTCCCTTCGCTCACTGGTCTGTTAAATCGGTAGGACCCAGAAGATAGCACAATCAATAATTTAAAAAACCTCGCTCATGGTTGTGGCAGTGATTGTTCGTCATCTAATAGAGACGTCTTATAAAAACGATGATGGTTCTCTATTTCCAAATATATGATTCAGTAGGCTCGATTGCTCTACACAGATGCATATATAACTGCCGTCTGATGTGTTCCAATCACTTGCACCCCCTGCAATGCACTGTTCTGACCTCACATATTAAATCACTCATGACATGGTCAGTGACATCACTGATGACATCACTGGTGACATCTGAAATTACATGGCACAAGAAGGTAGGCACTGGCTGTATGTTCAACCTGCAAACGTCTGTAACTTTGTGGATTATCTCATACATTTGCAATATATTTAATATATTTAAGAATATCATGTTTTGTCATCCTTAAGGAAAAAATCTATGTATGTACTTTTACCTTTGATAGAACATATATGAAAACTGAGTGTGAGATTACCCCTAAATTCCCCTTGTGAAAGGTAACTTAAGTGTACATTTTTCATGACAAATTGTGTAAAGTGTAAAGGAACCCCCTTGTTATATTAATTACAGTTTGAGGATATACCCAAACAGTAATTTGACAGAAACAATTATTTGCTGCAGAAATTCTGTATTTGCAACAATTGCTTCATTGCTGTCTTGGGAACAGAAACATTTAATTTTCTGTTAAACTGGAAAACAAATGTAATTTATAATGCATACGAAACGCATGAGAGTTCATCCAATTTGCAGCTCAGCATATTTCCTGAAACGAGACACTTCCTTTCTCAGCTCAAAATGTTGCCAACACCCTGGTTGATCCTGCTATCACATATCCAGGAAACTCCTTTCCCACTAAATTTTAAGTTTGGGAAATCGCTTGTCTGACCCATCGGATAGGTGTTGGAATGGAAGCCTTTTTCATCCTTACCATTCGCACCATAGGAAACAAACAGTGATTGGGAAACCTGAAAATCCTTAGTATTTCTGAAGGGCCTATTGAAGGGAGACGGAACATGATCTGCAATTTCAAATGATAAGCAAAATGTTTTCTTGTGAGGTATTAATAACAGATTGCACCTTGGGTTGAAATAGTGAGTTAGGCTTGAGAGAACCCTATCTGGAAAAACCTTAAAGAAGGGAAAAGAGATTAACCGAGAAGTAAATTCACCCAACCTCCTAGCTGAAGCAATGGCAATAGGGAAAACCACTTTTGCCAAATCCCAAGAATTGTCAGCTTGCTCCAAAGGTTCAAAAGGAGGTTTTAGTAAACCTTCCAAAACTGTGGGAGGATCTCAAGAAGGGGTTCAGAGGAGAGACCACTAGTTTACAGACTCAGAAACTTTTTAAAAGCCTCTGCACCAAAGAGAAAATAGGATGAAACTTCCTCGAGCCTACCTTCATGACTTTTTAGCTGCCCATTGGAGTGATAAGGCAGAGAGGGAAAAATATTTTGAAACACATCTTATAAAAATCCAAGATCTTAAAGGGGCAATGTTTAACAGGGTCAAAACCAAAAACTGAACACCAAGAGGAAACTTTTCTCCAAAGCTTATCATATGTTTGCAGAGTGGAATCTATTTTCATAGCCTGGACATCCCCTGTTACAGCACTAGAGTAGCCTAATTTTTGTAACACAAGTCTTTCAATTTCCAAACTATCAGATTCCTCTGGAGTATCTGTCTGAATGAGAGGATGGAAAATTGGAGAAGACTAGGTTCATAGGGAAGAGTCAAAGGAGGAAGATTTGCTAGGTTCATCTATAATGGAAACCAAATCCATCTTGGCAAGAAAGGAACAAATAGGACCACCATTGTCAATTCCCTCCAAATCCTCAGAACACCCTCTGAAAAAGTGGAAATGGATGGAAGGCATATAGGGTTTCCTGGGACCAAGTAATCGATAGCACACGTCCTCCCTAAGTTTACTTACAAGATGACTCCTTTAGGAAGCGAGGGAGAAGAACATTTTCTGTGAGGAATTTGGTGCATACGTTGGGGCATTTAGAGCAAAATAAGATGCTGCATATGAACTCCAGTCTTGATCCAAGCCTCCACCTATTTTTTACAAGGAATCCAATAAAGAGGCTTTCTTTAATGCCAAGGTATATGGTGATGACATGCTTGCCAATATAGTTTTCATTTTAGGAAATTTAGTACATTTATCTACAAAAGAATAGAATTATATCTTTTTGGAAGGAAGTGTGGACAATTAGTTTCATTGATTTTCATCCATTCTTTCAAATACATAGATTCAATAACCTCATGAACTGGTAGATCATCAATCTCCAGGGCATTACATTGTGTGAGGAACTCATCACTTTGAACCTCTTTATGTTCAAATCCCAACAGTATTTTGATATGTTTGAGCATGTTTTGGAAATGTCCTCCTTGTACATATCTCCCTTTTTGAGTTGAATCATAGTCCTCCCAATAATATTTATATTCAGCCCTTTTTGCAGCATCATCGATCATAGCCAGTAGATCAGTCCTAGATACTATATGATCTCCTCCTCACCCGCCATAGGTGCTGCCGACATGCCTGTTGCTCTTCCATGTTTATTACTATCTCACAACAGGGTCTCTAATGGAGGAATTGTTACCATCAAGTGTACCACTCCAATAAATCCTATTCACAATATGTACCTAATGGAAGAATCTATAAAAATCTAAATCACAATGTGTATGAATTCTCAAACTGAGCATGTGCTTTTTAAAGACGAGAACCCTCACTCACCACTAGGGTGACATGCTTCATCATTGGGTTCCCTCTTGCACACAGTGCCCGCAAGGTGCACTGTGTGGGCTATAACTACCCTAATGGAGAGGAGCGTGAGGTGTTTTTTACTCCAATGGAAACAGTGACTGAGGGGCAGAGTGCAAAATAATATCAAAAGTGTCTTAAAAACATCTCAAAAGGAAACCAAACTTTAATAACTTTCCTAATGGATGTAAATAAAAAGTAGTGTGACGATAGGTTTAAGAATATTTCCTATCAAACTAGGTCAACATGTTTCTGCCAGGTGACAAAAAGTTCATGGCATTCATCAGGACCACTGTCTTGTCACTTTGCTATAAAGTGAAGAAAACAAAAACCATACTTATATCATGTATGTATATTGTCGAGACCAACTGCAGTCTGGTCTTCTATCTGTAACACATGAGAAATACCATTAATAAGTACAACACATCGTGATATCCAAACAACTCATACCCAAGTGATGTGAAAAGTGTGCCTGCAAACATCACCACTGTGAAAATACACAAATCAATAATCTCACCAATTCTGGATGAGAATATCCAACTCTACCTAATACAGGTCCTTTTCAGTATGCAGGTACCTGGAGGCAAGATCAAATAACACATATAGGGCGTGAAGGATCCATATTTTTAGGAAAAACGTATAGACAGGATTGGTATAAAAAGTTCTCTCTAACTCTAATAATGTCGCTAAAAATACTTCATGTTATCTTATAACCATTCATCTTTTCCATCTATCTCATTCATAAATGGCCCAAAAATAACATCATTAGCCTCGATGTGGCCACTAAAGAAATCATTTCTTAAGCGTTTTTAAAAAAAAAACTTAAACAAAGCCATGCCATAGCCTAGGTCGTGCACATTTCTTTGCACACTAACCTATGTAAACAGTCTCCATATTCAGTTCCCAGCCAACCGCTCTATGACTATGAGCAAAGCCTGTTAACACGGTGGAGAACTACTCACGTATAGTCAAGACGCATACTCTCACAATGTGCGCTCATTACTAGGCACCAGCTAATTGCAAACTCACCGATTGTCCCCACATCATTCATCTTGTATAAAGGCCAAAAACGGGAGGAAAAATTTGTGTTTCTTGGCTCCATTTAAACGTATCTCACTTCTTTAACCCGGAAATAGAACCAACCATTTCCGGTTCACGAGCGTATATGCGGCGATCCTCGGTATGTACCATAGAGTTCAGCGCATATTTGTTTTATTTTTTTATCGTAATTGCGCTCCTATTAAGTACAGAGCTCTATCTAATCCGCCACAAAAATACAAATAATTATAATAACAACGAACAACATATGCAAGATGAATGATTCTTATTCCTACCGAACAAACTGCATTGTGGGAAATGTAGTCATCAAAACTCACCAATGCAAGTATTATGTAAAAGTTGTAAAAATCAAAGGAGGAAAAAAGGAAAAAACGGGGAACTTAGCAAATTATAGAAGAGCATGTATTGAGACAGCATGCTGAGCTCAATTGCACTGCTGACAAAGTGTGTTATTAGCTATAATATATTCCATGGTATTTCTTCATTTAAACCCAGGATATGGCTTTTCAACACCCATCTTTGTTCCATATGAAGGAGTACTCTATCCAGAGGCCCCATATTAATATCATACTTAGGTTTGTCAATGATTATCCAAGTGAAGTCATCTTCAGTATGTGCCTTATCCATGAAATGTTTAGTCATACAGGTATTCGTTTTTTTACACCGAAAAGCACTACGGTGCTCCACCATCCTCTGTTTTACTTTCCTGGTGGTCATACCAATATAAATCAACGAGCAAGGACATGTAATCATATAAATGACCCTGCTCATGTTGCAGTTGGTGTGTGAATTCAATATCCATGGGGTCCGAAGGCCTAAATCCAGTTGTGTCACTTTTTTAGTAAAGGGACATACTGAACAGGACCCACACGGAAAAAGCTTGAGAAATGATCTCTTTAGCTGCCACATCGAGGCTAATAATGTTATTTTTGGGCCATTTCTGAATGAGATAGATGGAAAAGATGAATGGTTATAAGATAACATGAAGTATTTTTAGCGACATTATTAGAGTTAGAGAGAACTTTTTATACCAATCCTGTCTATACGCTTTTCCTAAAAAGATGGATCCTTCACGAGCTATATATTTTATTTGATCTTGCCTCCAGGTACCTGCATACTGAAAAGGACCTGTATTAGGTAGAGGTGGATATTCTCATCCAGAATTGGTGAGATTATTGATTTGTGTATTTTCACAGTGGTGATGTTTGCAGGCACAATTTTCACATCACTTGGGTATGAGTTGTTTGGATATCACGATGTGTTGTACTTATTAATGGTATTTCTCATGTGTTACAGATAGAAGCCCAGACTGCAGTTGGTCTCGACAATATACATACATGATATAAGTATGGTTTTTGTTTTCTTCACTTTATAGCAGAGTGACAAGACAGTGGTCCTGATGAATGCCATGAACTTTTTGTCACCTGGCAGAAACATGTTGACCTAGTCAAATATCCTTAAACCTATCGTCACACTACTTTTTATTTACATCCATTAGGAAAGTTATTAAAGTTTGGTTTCCTTTTGAGATGTTTTTAAGACACTTTTGATATTATTTTGCACTCTGACCCTCAGTCACTGTTTCCATTGGAGTAAAAAACACCTCACGCTCCTCTCCATTAGGAGAGTTGTAGCCCACACAGTGCACCTTGCGGGCACTGTGTGCAAGAGGGAACCCAACGATGAAGCATGTCACCCTAGTGGTGAGTGAGGGTTCTCGTCTTTAACCCTTTCGCTGCGGCGGGAATTCCGCCGCAGCGCTGGGGGGGGTTTGGGGGCAGCGCGGTGGCGCGGTGCTCATGACGGAGCCACTCCGTCATGAGCCACGGTTGAGCTGTGCTCATGACGGAGTGGTTCCGTCATGACTCCGCCCACGGCGCTAATCGCCCGCACAGGCGGGGAAATAGCGCCGCAAGGGCGGCGCGGCCGCCAACGGCCGCAGCATGACGGAACCACTCCGTCATGAGCACACGGCGACCGTGGCTCATGACGGAGTGGTTCCGTCATGAGTGGGGAAGGGGTTAAAAAGCACATGCTCAGTTTGAGAATTCATACACATTGTGTTTTAGATTTTTATAGATTCTTCCATTAGGTACCTATTGTGAGTAGGCTCTTCCATGTTTGCAAGCATAGCCATACAGCGACTTCCGTTTGTGGCAGGTTAATTAGCCACTTGTTCTCATCATGTGAGAAGTAAACAGGCACTAAAAAAACGTGTGCATGTGGACTCTCTTGTGCGCACTCCCTTGATCACTGCAAGTTTAGCACCATGCATAGAATTAACCAAACTACTACATTGAATTTTGTACATCGTATAAAAAAACTATTAGTGGTTTGGAGTGAGTTCAAAGCTCATATACAAATAATTAAAGTAAAGAAATGCAAGAATAAGAATATGGAAAGTAGTGAAATTGAGTAGAATTGCCTAGCAAAAAATGTAGAAATTAGGGGGCAGAGCCAAGCGAGTCATCATGGCGGACGCTGGCCAGTACAACATCCTATCAGAATCCTGCCCGCCATCGTAGTGCATCATTCCCCCGGCGATCCAGCCTAATCCGCAATACCAGGGGGAGTTGTTTGGGCCGCCTGTGGGTCCCATGGTGCGATTGGTGTGTCTGGGCCACGGCCTGTTGAAGGGGGGAGAAACGGTGTGTGGCCGCTGGTGATTGTTCTGGAAACCCTGGGCTGCCGGGCCAGGAGGTCAGACGTCGGGATGCTGTGGGAGCCCCATCTGAGTTGGTGACCGGCGGACCACACAGGGGCCCAAGCGAGCACCACTGCCTGAGACCTCGTGATGCCGAGGCCGAGCGGCAGGAGCTGGTGGCTGCCATCCGGTAGTAAGGTGAGGTGCCTGCTAGGGAGAGGGATGTGTGCTCCTGGTCGCGAAGGCAGCCAGACTAGGATCCGGTGCGGCCTACAATTGGGGGGGCCCTCCTGGCCTCCCTTTCGCTTCTAGACCTGGGACTGTGTTGCTGCCCCCTGGCTCTGTCTCTTTGCCTGGCTACAGCGGGCCAAGGATCCAAATAGAGACTGTGACCTACCACGCTCTGTTGCTGGAGCGGAGGCCCCCCTATAGGGTTGGTACTCCTGGAGGTGGCAGGCGGGGGCGATTTGTGTGGTCTCCGCTGCTCCTGTCCTGAGGGACTGGTGTCGTGGGGCCCTGGGGGCGTCCTATACCAGCGGCCTCTGGCAGAGTGATCGTTTGGGCCTCGCCCTTTCTCAGTTGACTGTTGGGGACTGGAGCGGCCAGCTGTGGTGGCTTGGTGTGCAGCGCTGCTGGATGTGCTTGGTTGACCACGGATAGAAGCACAGGCCCCTCACTAACAAGCGTCATGTAATGTCCAAAGGAAAGGCATCCGGGCCTGCCCGAAACAAAGCACTATGGAATGATTCAAAGCTACAGCGGTGCAATCCATCGATACTGTGGACGGCGTGTCAGGCTTACCAGACAATGTGGCACTCCTGGCTGCCATTACATAGTGCAGGCAAGCGCTGGAGACCCAGATCGGTGCATTGGGAACAGAGGTCACACTCTTGCAACAGGACCTTCGTAATGCTGTAGATTGCATTACAGCAACCGAGATGAGACTGGCAGGGATTGAAGACGCCGTAACCACACTGCAACAGAAAGTTACTTCCTTGGAACAATCGACTACCAAGGGACTGGCCCTCCGGGTGGAAAATACAAAGGGACAAGCAAGGAGAAACAATCTGCGATTCTTGTGTTTCCCTGAAAACTGCAAGGGAGACGATGCAGGAAAGTTTCTTATTGAGTGGCTTCACTCTTGGATCCCGACTGACATATTCTCACCATGCTTCATGGTGAGAGGGGGGCCAGGCTGCGCTACATGATTGCGCGCATTCTGAATTTCCCGGGACCGGGAAGTCATCCTGCAGCAGGCGAGGATGAAGGCGGATCTAGTCTACGAGTCCTAGCAGATCATGATATTCCCAGACTACACAAGAATGGTTCAACAGCAGTATCAGTTGTTCAATGCTGCCAAGGCACGACTTCACGATCTCAAGATGCCCTACATGCTTCTGTACCCGACCCGCCCACATCTGGTCTTTAACTCTCGTACCATTTTCTTTGATACCCCGGAGGAAGTCTTCACATGGACCGATGAGCAGCAGACTTTGAAGCCACATACCCCACTGCACAGATTCTGGTTCCTCCACTGGAGTTTTGACCAGGCCACAGCCGAAGCCCAAGGACAAGAAACGTCACAGGTCCAGATCCACATGGCGCTCCAAGAATAATAAACTGGACTCCGAACACTAGCCTCCTTAACAGAAATATTGTTATTAATTACATGGTTTGCCTCCCCTAGGGAGTGTGTTTTGATCGCCTCTAATGTGGGTTGAAAATGGGCCGTTCATATGGGCTAGCTCACGTCCCTCCTGTAGGACTCAGTACACTATAGGGAACCTGGGGATCCACTGGGGAGTCAGCGTTCTGCCTCTCCATTGGGGGTGGGACGAGGTGCGTCCCGTGACACATACGTCAACTGTTGTGAGGTATTGGGGTGGGACGGGGGTGGGGTTGCTGTACGAGTTATAGGTTCTGTTGTTTTGACAATGTATGCTCTGTAGTTCATAGGTCCCTGGCATCACACTTTCTCTGCTTTGCTAATCTACCTTACCATTCTCACTCCAAACAATGGTGGCAGAACCAATAGGACACTCTCCAGGTCAGATGCACGTTGTGAGTTGCAATTCGAGGGGTATTCTTGACAAGATTAAATGTGGCGCGTTACTCCGCCACGCTAAACACATAGAGCTGATGTCCTTCTTCTACAAGAGACAGATATGCTTGGTAAAAAGGCCCCCTGTTTGGCTCGATATGGCTTTATACATGCCTTCCATGCAGGATTTGTGATGGGCACCAGAGGTGGTACCATATTGATTCATCGCCGGGTCCCATTAACACTGATACAAAAGTGGGTTATCATACATGGCAGATGTATTTTCATTAATGGGGAGGTTGCTGTGGAGTGGATTGTGTTTGGCAGTGTCTAGGGCCCTCCGCCTTTGGGTCAGAGATTTTTAGATCACCTGGTCGGGATATGGGGTGGCATGCTGTGAGATCTAGCAGTAGTTGGGGGGGACTGGAATGACGTAATGTTCTCTGGTGTAGATAGATGGCGCTCTACAGTAGCCAGGACACTAAACTAGGTACACTGGTAGACATGGTGGGATGGGTTCACGCATGGCATACACATCACCCCAAGGACGCCAGCTACACTTACTTCTCCCACACCCATACCTCCTATTCTATACTTGATCACATATTTGTTCCCCGTACTTATGCCCATAGAGTTCAGGAAGCAATGATCCTACCCAGGGGTCTGTCAGATCACTCGCCTGTAGATACACATTTTCAGATTGGCCAGAGCCAACCCCCCTTTTGGTGGAGACTCTCGGCATGGCATCTCCAAAACCAACGTATCGGGCCCATATTCATAGTGTGCTTTCTGATTATATATCGTACAACAAAGGAACAGTTTCTTCGGTATGCACCTTTTGGGAGGCCATGAAGCCCACATTGTGGGGGAAAGACATTAGCTTCTGTACTGCGGAACGGAAGTGCGGGGAGCGTGGCTTGCTGCACAACACAGTATTTATCAGTTGGGCGACAAGTCTGGAGGACTCCTCTTTCGACTATGCCAACAAGTGCGAACACATACTCTCCTGCAGAGCCTTCAAGATTCAGATGATGATGTTCTAATTACCAATCCGACTGTGCTGGCTGACAGCTTTACAGACTATTATTGATCATTATATACAGCTAATGAGGTCCTAGATCCCTCAGAGATAGAGCAATTCTTTAATGACATCCCTCCAAAGGCTCTCTCTGAAGAGACTCGTGAGTCACTCAAGGCCCCCATTGTCCCCAGAGGAAATGACCACCACAATGGTTGATCTACATACGGGTAATGCACGGGCCCTCTTCTTAGCTGATATCGACCGAGCATACTTATTCATTCTCTTAAAGTGCCCCAATTTTGGTCCAATGTTCTTATTGTGTATTCCTATGCTATATCACAGGTTGACTGCCTCTGTGCGTATTGCCGGTAGGGTGTCTGCACCATTCCCAATCAGCCGGGGCACTAGACAGGGGTGCCTACTATCTCCTTTGTTGTTCGCCCTGGCCATCGAACCGTTGGCGGCCTGGATCCGCTTAGACGCTCAGGTCAGGGGCTTTGTGTGGACCACCAAAGTTTCTGACGAGCTAGCCCTGTAGTCCGATGATGTTCTCTTCTTTATGACTGACCCTCATAGGTCAGGGCCCGGGATTCTCAAATTATGCTAATATTTGGAGAGACCTCAGGGCTCTTTATTAATGTAAACAAATCCACACTATAGCCTCAGTTGGGGGCGGATGACGATTACAGATGGGCTACAGACCTTTCTCGTCCTCGGGAGGACTTGAAATATTTAAGGGTCTTTATCACAGATAGGCAGGACATGGCGTGGGCTCGCAATTTGGACAAGGTCTTCACCAAGGTTAAAACAGAACTGAAATCCTGGGCGGGCCTGCCCCTCTCCCTTTATGGACGCTGAGCAATATTTAAGATTATCTCTCTCCCCAGACTCCTATACCAGCATCAGAATCACCCCTTTCTCATTCCACAAACGAAGTTCAGACAGATTAACTCCATGTTAAATAGGTTTCTTTGGGCAGGTGGGGCAGTCAGGCTAGCGCTCCACACTTGTTTTCTCTCCACGTACTGTGGTGGCAGTGCAACAGTTGATATACAGTCATACTATGCGGCCTCCCAGCTACAGGTTCTCAATGATTGGTGTTACTGCCCA
The DNA here is from genome assembly GCF_964204655.1 of Triturus cristatus. Lineage (NCBI taxonomy): Eukaryota > Metazoa > Chordata > Amphibia > Caudata > Salamandridae > Triturus > Triturus cristatus. The sequence goes on along the minus strand of NC_140590.1, from coordinate 903,942,304 downwards.
AGAGAGGAACCTGCAAATAATTTAGAGAGATGGCTCTTGGGAGATCCATCGGTACATAAATTCCTACATGGTCACGCTAATAGCCCAGGCTCTCCCTTCGGCCACAAGGGTCTTGCTGGCCGTGTGGCAGCAGTCTCTTCATCAAATAGGCTGGCTAAATAGGCTCACAGGCAGGGCCCCACTATGGTGTAACCGCCTTCTCCCACAACTAAAATGCTTGCAAGGCTTTCAAGGTTGGGACCAGATTGGGATCTCAACATTGGGGGTCATTCTTCAAGGCACCACTCTTTAATCCTTCTCAGACCTACAGAGGGAATATTCCATGCCACACACCCAATTCTATAAAAATGTACAGTTTTGCGACGCACTCTCTCCAAATCTCAAAAATCTCACAGACTTTCCTGTATTCCGTCCACTTGAGGGCAAACTTCTTATGGGGGAACTACAAGACCATAACATTTCCAAAATATATCAAACTTTGGTTACCCACAGTGCTTCATCACCTTAGAGAGGTATGGCAGGCAGATTTAGGCCCTATTGATAACGATGACTAGTGAAAGGCTCTGAAGTCCCCCCCGGGGAGCTGCCATCTCCTTGTGACTGCGGTTGATACAGCTAAAATATCTGCATAGAATATACTATACACAAGTTCGGCTTCATAGAGTCGGGCTCATTGAGTGCCCTACATGTTTACACTGTGTGGTGGAAGAGGCTACCTATATACATACAGAATGGAAATGTCCAGCTCTTGAGGGGGGTTCATAGATGCCTAGCGAAGGTGCTGGGATGGACCATAGGCAGTACACCACAACTAGCCCTACTTTATATTGCAGGAGATATTGGGGCAATAGATTTAAGCGCCACTTTATGTTTTTAGGATTAACCTTTGCCAAACAAAACATTGCTCGCTATTGGAAAGCACCATCTCCACCACTATTAGGGGTCTGGAAGCGGGGTCTAGACTTTTGCATGGGGATGGAAGAACCTGTCTTCAAGGTCCGGGGTTGTCCTCAGAAACATAAGTGTATATGGCAGCAAGGCAGACTATAGAGGAATTGTATTGGTCCTCCGACTACACCCCCTACTTTACCTGACTTGGAGGTGCTGTCCAATTCATAACGTTGTTTTTATATGTAAGGTCGCTGAATTAATGATTGAGTGGGCAAGCCAAGATAATACCCAGGGACTAGATTATTCCACAATAATAATTTCCATTTTATCTTGTTCGTAGCTGGTTGTGTTTTCTTTTTGATGTTGGCTACACTGTTAAACTATGCAAGTGCAATCCTTGCTTATATATGTGAACATTATTTTTGGTCGATGAATGTGTAATGTGGCTCTTGGAACATGATGTTGGCAAACAAAACTCAATAATGTATGTTGATAAAACAAAATATATAGAAATAGAAAAGATAAATCATTTACAATAACTTGCTGATTAGCCATACACTTTTTAGTGTCAGAATGGATGTCTAAAACTCTTTGCATATCTGTGCGCAAGCTTGTGTGGCTAACACCAGGGCATGCAGATGTTCAACAATCAGATCACACTGCCTGCACTACTCTCCTTAGCGTACTAACTTTGTGAGTTAGGACATATGTATGTGTGTATGTCAATGGAATTTTGAGCCTTGTAAAAAGGCAGCAGAGTGCTGTATTGGCTCGGAGACAAGCAAAAAAGTCAATGAGTGCTAGAACAGGCAGCTGCAGTGTGGACTGTTAATGCATTGTTATGTTATAAAAAAAGTAAAAAGCGCACGTACACCGGTTGGTTTCATGGCGCTGAGTCTAAGATATGCGGGCCCCAAGGAGGATTATTCATAGGCCTGGACAAACACCCATGTCTTAAGGAGTGATGTAGTGTTCTTTAAAGTGGTGTGTCTTCAACTGCTTCCTAAACTGGAGCAGCGGTGAGGTGATCCTGATGGATAGAGGAATGTTGTTCCAGTTCCTGCACACATAGCTGGAAAAGAGCTGCTGCCTTGTTCTTTCTTTCTTCACATTTCCTAATCTGATGATGTTCATTTGGTGATCATGTCTTCAAGATATGCAAGGGAACGGGAGGTTCTGGCTTTGTAAATGATGCAGATGGTTTTTAAGATGGTATGCTCCGGCAAGGGCAGCCAATGGAGGTACATCAAGATTGGGGTGATGGGTTGATATATCTTTAGGTCCTGCATGAGATGTACAGTTGCACGTATGATGCCCTTAATGAGTGACAGTGTGGAGTATGAGGTTATAAGGGACAGAGCATTACCAGCATCCAGATGTGAGAGTAAGAGCCTGAACATCAGTTGTGAAATCACTTTCTTGAAAAAACTGTTTTACTTTCTTTGGAAGAGAGGTGTGGTGTCAAACCATCTATTTTTTTGTCAGTGCGCTCCTTGAGGGTAAGGTTAGTGTCCAGGGAGAATCCAAGGGACTTGACATTCGGTGACAGTTAATGTTTGAAGCCGTCATGCTGCATGCAGTTGTGCAAGGTTTGTACTGTTTCTTGTTTCTTGTTCTTGGCAAATAACAGGAATTCTCTCTTGGCTGGGTTGAGTTTTAGGTAGGGGCTGGACATCCAGATCTGGATGATATGCAGGCAGTGTTTGAGGTCCTGGATCTCTCAAATTGAGAAGACTTTCAGGTAAGGCTCTGACTCATTATCATATTTGTGAATCTCTATGCTGTCATCTGTGATTAGAGAACCAAACAGATAAATGTAGAGGTTCAGGGTGACGAAAAACAGAATGGATCCTTAGGTGACTCAGCATAATATGGATCTTTTAGGTTCTGAAGGTGCCCATGTGAAAAAGCTGTTGTTGGTTAGTAAGTGAAGGACTTTACCAAATAATCCATTTTGAGACTCCAGGGTGTGTATGATGGTGGGATGTTCAACCAACCTAAGCAGTACAGCATTTCAGGCGGCCATCTGTGGTCAGGTGGGCATTGTTTAGCAGTCTCAAAGTTGCAGCGTGATTGAAAGATAAACTGGCAGTCTTGAAGGGGATGGTAATCACTGACATGGTTATCAGGATGTGTTGCAGACAATACTACACAGAAACACAAAGAGCTGGATCTAGTGATGGTATCTGTACTCACCACTCTGGAGGCTTAGAGCCACTGCTAGCTGATGGAGTTAGCCATCTTCACTTCTCGTATACATTTGGTCACTTTGTTGCATGCTGTTCCATAGATAATTGCACCATTCTTCGGGCAAAAGCTCATGAACCTTCATCTTTATTACTTCAAAGGTTTACTAACTTCCTATTTCTGCAGTTGTATATCCATTAGGCTACAACAAAAATTGAGGAATAAGGATAATACTTACTTCAGTATGAATTATTTTCCCCTTCATGCTTCAATATTAACATTTGATTACAGAGTTGCAGGGTTCTTTTCTTTGCCAACTTAAAATTCATTTTTTCATTAGGCCATGAGCTTCCTATACCAAGTACAGTTGCTAGGAATTTCTGGGGCCTTGGTAGTCTGCACAAACTACATTGATTATTGTGCCTTGCCAGATTTTGGGACTTTCTACAATATGACTGCAATGACAGTTTATGGGAGGTGGTTTCTGCATGCCCCCATATAAGTGAACATCCAAAGTGACTTTTATTCTTTCTTGTTTTCTCATGTCCCAGTACTAATTTCTCTTACTTTTCCCCCTCCATGGTTATAGGGATATTAAATTGGTTAGCACTCTAAAAGAATAATTAACTTTCTGGAAGATTTTCCTCTCTCTGGCTCTTCTCCATCTTCTTGTTACTGACAGATTTGTGAAGTGTGCCCTAATATGAAATGCACAATTCAACATTTGCAGCAAAGGTTCATTTTTCAGTTGTTGTTATGTTATGTCAATTTGTAGTAAGCACTACTCACCTGTGACAGTATCCAGATGCCTTTGTGGGTGTGTAGATGAGTGGGCCACTCAGTTTAGTCAAACAGCCAGGTCTTAAGCTTCTTGCAGAATACAAGAAGTCAGGAGGATCCTCTGATGTGTTGCGGGATGTCGTTCCATGTTTGGGGTGAGACATAGGAGAAAGAGCAACCTCCTTCTCTGCCTTCATGGATATGAGTGAAAGTGAGGCAGAACGTAGGCTTCTGGTGGGCTGGTGAAAGTGAACGCAGCTGTTTAAGTAGTCTGGTCCTGTATTGTGCAAAGCTTTGTATGTGTTTGTGAGGAGTTTGAATTGACTGCGCTTGTAGATAGGGAGCAAATTAAGCTTCTTGAGGTACAGTGTAATGTGGGTGGGGCATGGCAGGTTGAGTATGAGTTTTACGGCATCATTCTGAATGGTCTGTAGTCTCTGTAGGAGTTGTTTGGAGGTTTTGGCATACAGAGGTACATGGTAGTATAGCCTGCTGGTGATGAGTGCTTGTGTAACTGTACGTCCATGTCCTATGTCAGCCTTTTGAAGATTTTTCACGACTTGTGCAGGATGTAAAAGCAGGAGATCCTGACTGCATTGATTTGTGCCGTCATATCCTTATCATATAATTGTTTATTGAGTTACTGCCTGTGACAGCGCATACATTTTCCTTTTTTATCCTCTGAATAGAGATCATGTTTGTGTTAGTCTTGCCTGGTCCCATCTGGGAACAGTCCTTAATGCAGAAACTGCTGACCTCTCCACATCGTTCAGGTAATATGCAGTAAAGAAATAATATGAGGGAGGCGTATGCTTTTTCTGAAATCTCATCAATCACATCAATATAGTGTTGGATCGGAACCACAAAGCCCACATTTAATGCACCCCAAAATTCGATCAACCAGATTTACCTTAGATGTTCTGCTCCATCTCCCTTGATCTTGCAATAAAACAATAAATCACACCTTCCTCAACATTAGACCCAACGTTAGTTTAGCAGAGTTGTAAATAACTAACTGGGACCACTCAATACAGAGTTCAAGATTAAGGAAAGTTAGATGATTTAATTACATAACCTCAACTAAGCAGTACAGAGAAATGCTAAATATATTGGGGCAGATTTACAATAACTGGCACATCCCTGTAAATTAGCAGGGATGAGCCACTTAATTTGTGTGACGTAAAAAAACCCTTGCGCCACCATGGATGCGCCGCATTTACAGTGCGGCGCACCGTGGCGCAAGGATAGACAGATGCGTGACGCATCTGTCGGCGTAAGGGTGACGCAGTGTTGGAGTCATGTCGCCAGTGCGATGCAACTCCAACACTGCTCAGGGTGGCCTATACTTGCTGTGCTGCATCACTCCTTACGCCTGCTACAAGCAGGCATAAGGTTTTGACCCAGCGGGTCGTAAAAGTGACTCAGTCACTTTTATGGGGCTTCCTTGCGACGGAACGCCCATCTGCATACATTGTACCTGATGCAGGTATAATGAAGCGCAGGGCTTTACAACGTGAGCATCCCCCTAGATGCGTAACGTTGTTAATTTGTTGCATAGTGGTGCATTGTTTACGACGCCGCTGCGTCACAGAAGTGACACAACGGTGTCGTGAAGATGTCGCGAGGTGCTTGTAAATCCGCCCCATTGCATGTAAGCTCAAATACTGAGTATGTAGTCAAGAAATCAGAATCATTTTAAGTCCCAAAGAACAGCACAAATCATGAGAGGAACGGACAGTATCCCTCGCTAACAAATGTTCAGAAAAAGCTCTTAAATATATGCCAGCATCCCTAGTGAAACAGAAAAGTCATCAAATTTCTTTTGGTTCATCCCTAGATTCAAGGGTTCTTGTATCCAAATTACACATATCAAATCAGCAAATTCACAGTTTCAGCATGGAATGATCCCATGTATCACATGTTTGACAAATCAGAGAAATCCATGTAATCACATTACACTGTAGCACTATCCCACATTCTAAAAAAAACCTTGAGCAGCTTCAGAAACACACTGTCATTAGAAGATCGACTAAATGATAAATGCAATTTTTTCAAACAGTCATACACCAGCCGGAGAATGCTAGGACCAGCAACAGTACAGGGGAAAAACGGAGAGACCTTGAGTTTGACAAATTGTTTGCAAACACTAGAAAGTACTTTCTGAATCTATGAACATTGGAAAAATATAACTTTTATATCAGATTGTCTCTTGTTCCTCGGAGCCTGTGGGGAGAAAATAGATCGCAGGGGAGCAGAATGGGAGGGGGAAGAGCAGGAGTGTAATGTGCAGCAACAAACAAACTGCACCCATATTTATATTTCGAATCTATTGCGAATCTATGAAAATGTAGCACAATTAAGCTGCATCAATCAACACACTTCTGCACATCAAACTGAAATAGTTTCAACTATAATCATTGTTTTAGTTTGTCTATGAAACCTAAGATAAAAAACATCATTTATTCACCAAATGTATTAATGTCTAAAACTCTAAAACAATAGCATGTCACACGCCCCCCTACATGATCTGTCAACAGCAGAGCTTAGACAATGTTACCTGACAGAATAAGAGTTTGGAATCATCTGCTTCTGACAAATATTCTCTCAAGATGCACAATTGTTCTCATAAATGTGCATTTTCCAGTTATCACTGGGGGTGAGTGTTTGATTTGCTATAGCGCTCCGTCCATCATCCTCTTTGGTATCACTTTGTTCGCCCTAAGTTGGCAGGGTATGCCCAGACGTGGGTCCCTTGCTCACTCTGCCACTGGATTCAAGATAGCATGGCTGATGAGGGTTATGAACCCGAAACCGGACCCAGAATGCTTGTTTCCGGTCCAGGGAAGACATGGCTTGGCAGTTCGGGCTGGACTGTTCCCATGAGGCACAGGGTCAGGCTGATTTGCATATGGCCATGTCTGAACTAGGGTGGTGGAGTGAGCTAAAGAATGATGATGGATTAAACCCAGATCAGTTGACTGGGGGTGAGTGTTTGATTTGCTCAAGCGCTCCGTCCATCATCCACTTTGGTTTCGCTTTGTTCGCCCTAAGTTGCCAGGGTATGCCTAGACGTAGGTCCCTTGCTCACTATGGGCCCGATTCACAGAACTAACTTAAGACAAAATCCTAAACTTACTACTTTTGGTATTCACAGAAGTTAGGATTTTGTCTTAAGTTTGTCTTAAGACAAACTTAAGATAGACTTAAGACAGACTTAAGACAAACTTAAGACAGACTTAAGACAGACTTAAGACAGACTTAAGTTAGGATTTTGTCTTAAGTTTGTCTTAAGTCTGTCTTAAGTCTGTCGTAAGTCTGTCTTAAGTTTGTCTTAAGTTTGTCTTAAGTCTGTCTTAAGTCTGTCTTAAGTCTGTTGTAAGTTTGTCTTAAGTGAAACTTAAGACAAAATCCTAACTTCTGTGAATACCAAAAGTAGTAAGTTTAGGATTTTGTCTTAAGTTAGTTCTGTGAATCGACCCCTTTGCCACTGGATTTAAGATAGCCTGGCTGATGAGGGTTATGAACCCGAAACCGGTCCCAGGATGCTTGTTTCCGGTCCAGGGAAGACATGGCTTGGCAGTTCGGGCTGGACTGTTCCCATGAGGCACAGGGTCAGACTGATTTGCATATGGCCATGTCTGAAATGGGGTCGTGGAGTGAGCTAAAGAATGATGATGGATTAAACCCAGATCAATTGACTGGGGGTGAGTGTTTGATTTGCTCAAGTGCTCCATCCATCATCCACTTTGGTATTGCTTTGTTCGCCCTAAGTTGGCAGGGTATACCCAGACATGGGTCCCTTGCTCACTTTGCCACTGGATTCAAGATAGCCTGGCTGACGAGGGTTATGAACCCGAAACCGGTCCCAGGATGCTTGTTTCCGGTCCAGGTAAGACATGGCTTGGCAGTTCGGGCTGGACTGTTCCTATGAGGCACAGGGTCAGACTGATTTGCATATGGCCATGTCTGAACTGGGGGTGGTGGAGTGAGCTAAAGAATGATGATGGATTAAACCCAGATCAGTTGACTGGGGGTGAGTGTTTGATTTGCTCAAGCGCTCCGTCCATCATCCACTTTGGTATCGCTTTGTTTTCCCTAAGTTGGCAGGGTACGCCCAGACGTGGGTCCCTTGCTCACTTTGCTACTGGATTCAAGATAGCCTGGCTGATGAGGGATATGAACCCGAAACCGGTCCCAGGATGCTTGTTTCCGGTCCAGGGAAGGCATGGCTTGGCAGTTCGGGCTGGACTGTTCCCATGAGGCACAGGGTCAGACTGATTTGCATATGGCCATGTCTGAAATGGGGTCGCGGAGTGAGCTAAATAATGATGATGGATTAAACCAAGATCAGTTGACTGGGGGTGATTGTTTGATTTGCTCAAGTGCTCCATCCACCATCCACTTTGGTATTGCTTTGTTCGCCCTAAGTTGGCAGGGTATACCCAGACTTGGGTCCCTTGCTCACTTTGCCACAGGATTCAAGATAGCCTGGCTGATGAGGGTTATGAACCCGAAACCGGTCCCAGGATGCTTGTTTCCGATCCAGGGAAGACATGGCTTGGCAGTTCGGGCTGGACTGTTCCTATGAGGCACAGGGTCAGACTAATTTGCATATGGCCATGTCTGAACTGGGGTGGTGGAGTGAGTTAAAGAATGATGATGGATTAAACCCAGATCAGTTGACTGGGGGTGAGTGTTTGATTTGCTTAAGCGCTCCGTCCATCATCCAGTTTTGGTATCGCTTTGTTTGCCCTAAGTTGGCAGGGTATGCCCAGACGTGGGTCCCTTGCTCACTTTGCCACTGGATTCAAGATAGCCTGGCTGATGAGGGAAATGAACCCGAAACCGGTCCCAGGACTTGTTTCCGGTCCAGGGAAGACATGGCTTGGCAGTTCGGGCTGGACTATTCCCATGAGGCACTGGGTCAGACTGATTTTCATATGGCCATGTCTGATCTAGGGTGGTGGAGTGTGCTAAAGAATGATGATGGATTAAACCCAGATCAGTTGACTGTGGGTGAGTGTTTGATTTGCTCAAGCGCTCTGTCCATCATCCACTTTGGTATCGCTTTGTTCGCCCTAAGTTGGCAGGGTACGCCCAGACGTGGGTCCCTTGCTCACTTTGCTACTGGATTCAAGATAGCCTGGCTGATGAGGGATATGAACCCGAAACCGGTCCCAGGATGCTTGTTTCCGCTCCTGGGAAGACATGGCTTGGCAGTTTGGCTGGACTGTTCCCATGAGGCACAGGGTCAGACTGATTTGCATATGGCCATGTCTGAACTGGGGTGGTGGAGTGAGCTAAAGAATGATGATGGAATGAAACCAAGATCAGTTGACCTGGGGGTGAATGTTTGATTTGCTCAAGCGCTCCGTCCATCATCCACTTTGGTATCGCTCTAGTAAGATCGTGAGCACATGTGAATGAGAACAATATTTACATCATTTTCTAAGGAAGTGCAAGCAAGCTAGCCAATTCAAAGTCAAGTTATATGAACACATTAGGGCGTAAGCCTACTTAATAGTCAGCAACATTTTCTGACAACATTTCCAGGCAGAAGTTGCATGACCGTTTTTTTGCACTCTATTACATAAAAGTAAATCATTGGATTGACAAATCTCACTATGTGGCCAACAGATGCTGTGCACAAATCGGTGTATCGAGCTGCACGAGAGGATTGGGGATCTTCGGAGGAGCAAACAGCTGTAAACTGTGCTAAATGTAGTTTTGTTGCGCCCATTTTCTCATGTAGTTCAAAGCAGTGTGTGCTTAAAGTGGTGGAATTTGTTTTCATCTCCACCTCCCCAATCCCTACCTCTGGCATGCTTCACCCCCGTTATGTTATTAAGTTATGTTATTAAAATTTCTAAAGCCCAGCTGTTACCCTAAGGTGTCCTGCTGCCTAAAAGGTTCCCACAAAGTGAGGCATGTATACTGTGAAAAGCCAAGCTTTCAGATCTCGTCTGAAGGAGAGGAGCTCGTTGCATTTCTGAGGTGAAACAGTAGGTTATTCCAGGCCTTAGAGGCCGAGGTAATGAAGCTCCTGCCACCCCATGAGGCTCTTTTAACTAAAGGAATGATCACTTGTTTTGCTGTCAGAGAGCTCAAGGTTCTCTTAGGGACATACCATTGAAATCATTGTTTTAGATAGTCAGGACCATTACCATTTAGTGCCTTGAAAACTGTACAAAGGGCTTTGAACCGAGATCGCTGTTTTACAGGGAGCCAATGAAGCTATCTTAGTTCCCACTTGAATGAGACAAACCTAGGTGTGCCCGTCAATAGCCTGGCTGCTGCATTCTGCACTACTTGGACTTTGTTCATAAGTCTCTTTTGGATGTTCAAATAGAGACCATTACAATAGTCCAAGCGTGCCATAATAAGTGCTGCAACTGCAATCCTCAGGCTATCGTCAGAAAGAAGAAACTACTTTCCTCAGAATTCTGAGGAGAAAAAAACATGAGGAGACAATCCCATTGATCTGGTCTTCAAAATTGAGCTTCTTGTTAACAATCACCCCCAAGTTCTTCACCTTTTCAGCTGGTTCTGGAAGCGTTCCCAGTTCACTTGGCCACAATTCCGGTGTCCAGATAATAATGGTATTCCCGAAAATGATGACTTCACTTTTTCCGGAATTCAGTCCCAGGTAGTTGGACGTCATCTATCCTGAGATAACTTTCATACAGTTGAGACATTTCCTACCAGTTTCCGATTCCTGGCTACGCTGAAGAGACAGTACTATTTGCGTGTCATCCGCATAAGACGTCAGTTGGAACCCGAATGTTCTTATCAAGGCTCCCAGTGGTGACACGTATACATTGAAAATTGTGGAACTCAGTGAGGACCCCTGAGGTACGCCACACGGCAAGGAGAACGGGATGGACCTAGCCTTGTCCAGATCCACTGATTGTAATCTGTCAGTAGGGAATGATTTAAGGAGGTTCCAGGCCATGCCTTAAACTCCATTTTCTATTAACCGGTCCATCAATGTCCTACCCTAAAAATGTGGTTGAACAAGGGAGTATAAGCTGCAGCAATGGTTTCTGCAATTAGATTAATCACGTCAGCTGGGCATGGATCCAACTGAGAACCTGATTGAGTAGACATCATGAGTTTAATCAAATCATGTGTCTCCAGGGGAGAAAAGCTGTCTAGCGTTAATGTTGCCTATTGGGCACCATCATGGCGGAATCTCCATTACTATTAGCTTGTGTGAGGGAAAAAGATGAAAATATGGCTTCCACCTTTAACTGAAAAGCGGAAGCAAGATTTTCGCACAGTTCAGAGCTGCTCTAAATTTTAGGCATTTGGGGGACTGTGAGTTTAACAATAGTTCTAAAGAGTTCTTTGGAGGAGTGTTGGACTTGGCCCTTGTTCCCTGAATTATTTTGCTTTTCACCCTAGCCTATCTACTGACAAGGGGTGGCTGAATGGAAAATGTTAAATACTGTGCAATGGTGTGCAGAGGGTTATTTGCGCTATTTAAAAATGTCACGTTTCAAATGTCACCCTGTTTGGAGTGCTTTCTGCCTTACATAGGCACATAGGGCACATCTCCCCCATGGTAAGAAATGTATATGCCATGTGTGGTGTGAGAGGAAAATAATAAATGCTGTGCAATGGCATACGCACCTTTATTTTCACCATTGCAGAAATGTCACTTTTAAAATGGACGCCATTGCTGTGTGCTTTGTGCCGCCTGCCTGAGGTGGGTTGGCGGTCTAGTGTTTGAAGTGACAAGGTGCTCCACACTTCCCCCACAGTGAAAGTTGGGAACTGCCAGGGGCCTTCTGGAAGATTCTAGCCCTTGCTGGCAGGTGGGAGGAGGGGTGGATATGTAGAGGAGCTGTGCCTCCATGTGCTCAGACGGAGCGTGGACCTGAATGAGAGGGGACACTCTGCCAGGAGGTACCGCCGCATGGGCCTGTGTGCTGGCCCCTGTGCCCAACTGTACCCCTCTGCTGTCCACAGGGCTAGTGAGAGCCCTCTTGCTGGAGCGAAGACTGCTATGTCAGGGGGAGTGCCACTTTATGGGAGATGACTGCTTCAAGGAGCTGCTGTCCTGTACTGATGAGTGCCCACTGCCTGCTGATCTTGCCCAGCCTGGCCTGCCTGCTCTGCTGCCCTAGCGCCTCGTGAGCCCTATACTTGGACTGTATTCCCAGGAGGTGAGGAGTGTGGGCGCTACTCCCTCGGGCGGGACCCTGGGACTGTGAGCTGTCTAGCGCCTCATGAGCGCTGCCTCCAGCACCTGCCCAGGAGAAGAAGGTGCGTGGGTCCTGCAGCGCTGTGCTGCCAGAGTGGTATATTTGTCTAGCGCCTCATGAAGTGCTACAACTGTTTTCCAGCCCCCAGGACTCTTAGTCCTGCATCCCACGGACAGCGCTGCATTTATTTTCCACAACTGCCCTGCTGGACAGTGGGCAGCTGCCACGAGGGGCATATGGTTTGAGACGCATGGTGGGTTATACACCCAGGTGGTATTCCCATGACGCACTACTGATGTTTGGCATAATGTGTTTTCTGCACCATGTTAGCCTACCTCATGTTTCATGTATGCTGATAAAATGCATAATGAGCTTTTACGCCTAAGGATATGTCCCATGCACCTGTTTAGGCCTGCTCTGAATTATGCTAATGTTATACCTACTGTTAATGGGATTTGTGCCTAATGTTTTTATTCTATGCCTGATGCCTTACACTGTTGGTAGGCCTGATGTTCACATTGAGGAGAGGCCCAAGGTACTTGTGTGGGTATGAAGTATAATGTGCTTATATGCATAAGGTTATGTCCAAGGTTATGTTATGCCCAATGTGACCGATGCCTCATGACTGATGCCTAAGGATTTTGCTTTTATGCCTCACGAGTTTAGGCCCAAGGTGACGTAAGCTGATAGGCTGCATAATTGTGTTTCTATGCCTAATAGTTATTTCTAGGTTTTTGCCTGAGCCAAGTTGGGTACGCCTAATGCTTTCATAATGATGATGCCTCGGTGCTCACATGCGTATTCCCTATGCTAATGTCCCTATGCCTAATGTTTTTCCCTAATGCCTACGTGGCTGGTTTTATGTTTAGGCCTACCTTGATAAATGCCTAAAGTGATTTATGCCAAGTGCATGTCTTCTCTCCAGTAGGTACGGCCGGTGAGACATTATTGCTTATGGACTTTCATTTATTCGTGGACTCATGATGGTTCTAGCAGTGGCCCGATTGGCCCTGCCCTGTAAATAGTCTCCCCCTGTGAATTATTACCCGGTTCCGGCTGGCACAGTTTATCTGCACCTGTGATTCCCTTCTGATGTGTTTATTTTACAATACACATACCGTTTTTCACCTAAACTGGTGTGGTCTCTTTTTGTAGTGTGCCTCGTGTGTCGCCTTTATGTGCTGCGTGGATGCTTTACACATTTCCTCCGGAGTTTGGCCCACCCGCTCTGCACCACACTACCCCGTGTCTAACAAGGAGGATTTTGCCAAATTTATCTGCTCCAAAAAGAACCTCTGTTTGGTGTCCTGAAGTAGTCTTTTGTAGAGAGAGAGACTTTCTTTATAGGCCTCTTTATCGATCTTGCAGTAGCCACTTCTCCAGAGTTGCTCTAGCCAATTACAGGCTTGTTTTTGTACTTTTAATTCTTCCGAGTACCAGGGAGCTGATGGATGGATCCGTTTAAGAGTCCACCATTTTACCGGGACACGTTTATTGCAAGCTGCCTCTACCCATTCCGTGTAGGCTGCAGCTGCATCATCGATTCCCTCAGGCAGATTATGGGATGTCGCTTTAAGTAGGTTTCCTAGCTCTATACTATTAATATCTTTCCAGACCCTTGTGCCTATCTTGTCCTTAGACGCAGATTTACCTTAGGGATGTGTTAACTCTGCCACTTTGAATAAAATTGCAGAGTGATCTGTCCACGGGAGCGGCAACACTGCTGTACAGATCAAATTGGGATGGTTAGAGTAGATCCCATCAAGAGTGTGTCACGCTGCATGGGTAGCACCTTCTATCCGCTGCTTGAGATCCCCCTCATCACTCATCACTTGGCACAGTTTTACAGTATCTGGGTCTTTATTATCCTTAAGATAGAAATTGAAATCCCCCATTACAGTGAAAAAATTTGAGTATAGCCCGTCTTCTAGTAGCGTCTCAATAGATTCCAGAAACTCACCTCTCGGACCAGGAGGGCGATTGAGAAGAATTCCCTTAAATGTGTCATGGCTAGAAGTGTGTACATTGAGCGACAGAGCTTCACAAGCAGCATTTGAGGGTGGGATGGTTCTAGTGAGTTATGATGAATAACCGCCAGCCCACCACCGCTCCTGATGAGTCTATTATGTAGGTCCATCAGGTCCTGATGTCCATGATGTGCAATTGATCATTCTGCATTCTTTAACAGCACCACACTCACACTTGCACCTGACTCTGCCCTTCAGCACCTGCACCACCTCTGTTCACTGATCTACTACCACCATGTGGGGAAATGAGTGACAGCCCTCGTAGACTTCTCTTGGACTAAGCAGAGGTGGGATGATCAATATAAAAAAAGAAAACAAAAAAATCTTTAAACTCATATTTATTCCCATATGAAAATAGAAAAACTAGCTTACATCACCTCACCTGTAAATCTGCAATAAAAAAAAAATGTCCTGCTTTAACCTTCTGATCATATGCTCTTTAACCACCAGCCTTATTAGACATATTAGCTCAGGGCTGCATCATCCTATTCAAATGCTGAAACTGTTCATTGTGAAGGAGTGGTGTTTCCTAACTTATATCCAAGCAATATGGGTCCTTTGAATACCTGTTGTTTAAATGTGTAACCAGTTGTTTCTCGTGCTTCTAATTCACACCCATTGTACCCCCCAAACATCTGAATCATTCTGCATGTGGAACAATTCTACAATCACCAGTTACCAACTGCTATTCTGATCAGACTCTTTTTTCGTTCACTCAAATGTTTACTATAGCACCACTTCTAATGCATTGTTTACAAGTTGGATGGAGAGCAAGCCCAATGTGGAACATCACTCCAACCGATTAAAACGGTCATGTTTTCAGACACCCACATTTTCCACATGTGTGACCAGGGGGCCTAATTTTACTGGCAAGAAAATTCAGCCAGTAAAATCACATGTGGATCAGGTACCATCCTACAGGATGGAGAGTACAAGATTCTCTTCCCTGCTTGTCCACATTCTTCCGTTCCCCCCTGACACCCTACACCAATTAGGCACCCTGCTCCCACTTCCCAAATGCTCAAAGCAGCAGCCAGAGGTAACTCTATGAACCATGAATATGATTAGGGGGTCTACAAGGCATGTGGTAAATTGGAGCCTTTATTTCATGCAATTGGAAATCCTTTGCATAATTTGACCCAGAACAAAAATGGTGCTTGTTAGAAATGGGGTCTCTATTTATCAGTGGTTTTCACCCTATCCAAATAGGGACCCTCACTCTAGTCAGGGTAAGGGAGTAACACAACCCCTCCTCACCCCTTTGGTAGCTTGGCCTGAACAGTCAGGCATATCTTAGAGGCAATGCGCAAAGTATTTGTCACACACACATACAGCAACACAGTTAAAACACAATGAAAGGAGTTCACACCAGTTTAGAAAAATAGCCAACATTTATCTGAATAAATCATGACCAAATTGACAAACTTCCAACACACACAAGTCAAAGTATCACTTTCAAACGGTTAAGCAAGTTTTAGTCCATAGAAATAAATGGATGCTTTTGTTTAGGACAAACTACCTTAAATGTGTTAAAAATCAAAGACAAGGCAAGGTGAAGGGGAGGTGAGGTGCCGGAAAAGCAAACGATGCGCTGGTTCCTTACTATGCAGGGGAGGGGATGAGTCTGTTCCATACTGCTACAGCAGAGGTGAGGCATTGGTTCCTGAATGCTAGGCAGGAGAGGTGATGCGTTGTTTTCTAGGCATGCGGCCTCGGTTCCCTACTGTGGTGCGCTGTCAATGAAAAATCGGCACCCAGGCATGATGTGTCGAAATCCAAATGATTTTATCAGTGGCGATGCAGGTGGTGCGTCAATTCCACAGCCACAAAGCAGGATCTGCATCAGAGTCGGAGTGGGCATCACAGATATCGATGATGCAGTGCTCAAAACAGTGGCGCTTCTTCTGATATGCTGCAATAGACTGGGGCCTTCGCTGAAGGCCATGATTGAAATGGAAACAGAAACGGAAACGATGCTTCGGTGAAGCAGTGATGATGCATCGATCTTCACAGCGCACCATTGATTCAGCCAGATTCTGGGAGTCGATGCATGAGCTTTCTCCTTAAGATCTCCAGATTTCACTTCCAAGGACCCAATACCTGGATTTCGCACCACTTCACAAGTCACGAAACTCAGCAGAAGAGGCCAGGCTCTGGCAGGTGAAGTATTTGATAGCCCTGAGACTTCTTCACAGAAGGTCAGCAGGAACAAGCTCTTACAGAACCTTGGAAGCAGGATGTAGAAATTAAAGTCCAGTTCATTCACTCCCAGGACAGAAGCAGCAAGCAGCAGGCCAGTACAGCAAAGCATCTAGCAAAATGTCAGTCCCTCTTGAAGCAACACAGCTCTTCTTCTCGGCAGAATGTCCTCAACCCAGAAGTGTTCTGAGTATATGGTGTTAGAGGTCCAGCACTTATACTTATAGTATGTAAGTAGGCAAACTTCAAAGGATAGTCTTTGTAGTGCGCAAGACCCTGCCTTTCTATGCCCTGAATCCAGACACACTATACAGACACGGAATAGTCCGAACCCCTCCAAATTAATATTTAAGGTCCTAAAGGACCTTATAAATAAGAGGACCCCTGCGGCTGAAATATGCACTGATTCCCATTGTGAGCGCTTGGCCTTGTTCTTTGTGCAGAAGGTGCAAGTTATCTATCAAACCTTCCCTATTGCCATGCACAGCTCCAAACCAGCTGATTGCCCTGAGTCCAAGGATGTGATCCTGGACTGTCTCGCCCCCCTATCAGAGGAGGGTTTTGACTTCTTGAGCCAGAAAATTAAATCTGGCTCTCCGGCAGACCCCCTCAAACCGGCCCTATTTAAAAACCTGCAGGATATTTGTCGTGCTCCCTTGCTTTCCCTCATTAATTTGTCCCTGGGGTCAGCAACTGTTCCTACCAAGTGGAAGGAAGCGGTAGTCACTCCCATCCTGAAAAAGCCTACCCTCGACCCCACTAAACCTGAGAACTACCGCCCCATCTCCTTGTTGCCGTGGGCTGCTAAAGTCATCGAAACTCATGTGAATGGGATCCTGGCGGACCATCTGGATAAAGCTAATATCTTGGACCCCACGCAAAATGGTTTCCGTAAAGCTCATAGCACGGAGACTGCCCTGTTATATATGGTTGAACATCTGCGCTCCGTGCTGGACACCGGACACACAGCGGCACTCCTTTTGTTAGACCTGAGTGCCGCCTTTGATACGGTGTCCCATGACATTTTGCTGCGGCGGCTAGAGGAAGCTGGGGTTAGGGGTTTGGCATTAGGATGGTTCCGCTCCTTTCTCTCCAACAGATCCTTCCGGGTAGCAATACCACCCGGTAAGTCCACCTCTCACCAGCTCACGACTGGGGTCCCTCAGGGCTCATCTCTGAGCCCCACTCTTTTTAATCTTTATGTGAGGCCGCTGGCTGCTATTGTCAAAAGCTGGGGCCTGACACTGGTTTCCTACGCGGATGACACGCAGCTGGCGGTCACACTAAGCGGGGACTCAGCTATGGATGCCCGCAACTTCTGTGAGGGGCTGCGTTCGGTGGCCAATTGGATGAATCAGAACTGTCTCCAATTGAACACCAAGAAGACTGAGGTGATGGTGTTTGGTACGCGTCCTGGCTGTTGGAAGGAAAGTTGGTGGCCTTCTGAGCTAGGTGTGACCCCCTCTCCGGTATTGGAGCTAAAGAACCTTGGGGTATGGCTTGACCCGGCACTTAGTTTCACCTGCCATACGAAGAAGGTTGCTGCCTCTTGTTTTGGCATTATCAGGAGTATTAGGCCGGTGCTCAAATTTTTTGACGCCAGTACGAGACAGCTGGTGGTCCAGGCCTCGGTTCTATCTAGAATAGACTATGCTAGTGCGCTGCTCGCAGGCACGAACAAGGCTGAACTTGCGCGGCTACAACGAGTGCAGAATGCCGCCGCAAGAGCAATATTTGGGTTGCCCAAACGCTGCTCAGTGTCCGGAGTATTAAATACTCTTCACTGGCTACCTGTTGTGCGGCGTATTGAGTTTAAGGTGTTGTGCCTGGCCTTCAAAATTTTGAAGGGCTTGGCCCCTCCTATCCTTATGAATCTCCTTACTCCGTACATTCCCTCTCGCTCTTTGAGATCCTTGGGCCAGAACTTGGCGGTGGTTCCTCGCTTTCGGTTGACCAGGACGGGTGGCCGCTCCTTTCGAGTGGTAGCTGCCCAGCTCTGGAATGCCCTTCCCGTTGATATCCGTGCTGTGGATAATCTAACCAGGTTTAGAGGGGCTATTAAAACGTTTCTTTTTAATAAAACAAAGTAATCCCACTGCATACTGTGCTGTTGTGTTCACCTTTGGCGCCAGGACGCCCCTTTGCTGGGGCAGCTGTGCGCGATACAAAAATCAGTAACATAACATAACATAACACTATGGGGGGGAGAAGCGGCTTTATGTGAGGACAGACAAAGCCTTGTGCAGGTGTCAGTGTCAACTCCTCCCACCACTCTAGCTCAGGAAGACCCATCAGCTTGGTGATGGGTCATCAGAATATGCAGGGCACACCTCAGCTCCCTTTGTGTGACTGTCTGGAGTGAATGCACAAACAACCCACCTGTCATCCTAATTTAGACATGTATTCAGCCGACAGGCAGAGGCACAGAATGGTTAAGCAAGAAAATGCCACGTTTCTAAAAGTGGCATTTTCAGACAAGCATTTTAAAAAACAACTTTATCAAAAGAAGTATTTTTTAAATTGTGAGTCCAGAGACTCCAAACTCAAAATCTCTATCTATTACCAATTGGTGGATACACTTGTAAGAGGTAACAAGATAGCGCTATTGCTAACCTTGGGAGGGGTAGGCCTTTCTGTATGAAAAAAGATATTAGCAGTATTTCACCACAAGGAGATGTAAAACACAACAGCACATGTCCTTCCTTTTAAATACATTACACCCTGCCTATGGGGCTAACTTGGGCCTACCCTAGGTGTGCCTTACATGTGATAAAAGGGAGGGTTTGTACCTGGCAAGTGGGTGCACTTGCCAGGTAGGCATGGCAGTTTAAAACTTGTTACACAGACACTGTAGTGGCTGGTCTGAGACATATTTTCAGGGTTACTCATAAGGGCGGACCAATCAGTGCCTCAGGCTCACTAGGAGCATTTGATTTATAGGCCCTGGACTCACCTGGTAAACGTTACTAGGGACTAGTAAATCAGATATGCCAATCATGGATAAACCAATCACCAATACAATTTAAACAGGGAGCACTGGCGCTTTAGCACTGGTCAGCAGTGGTAAAGTGACTGGAGTCCTAAAACCAGCAAAAACAAAATGCAGTACACAATCCAAAACAGGAGGTCAGAGGCAAATAGACAGAGGAAACTGGGCCAAAAGATGCCAGACGTAACAGCTCTAGTTATTCACCTATTAGTGTGGATTAATTTGCAGTTGCATTGTCAGAATGTTTGCACACAGTACTGGTGTTTATAAGTGCAAGGCTTGACTCCGACCAGTACCATCCAACTCTTAATTGGACCATAAAACATTTGGTAAATCACCTCACTTTAGAAAGGAAACCTAAATTATGATCCCAACATGGTCTTTCTTTGTGATCTTGGATTTCAGGGTTGCCCATCCTTTGAAGATCCATTGAACATCCTGGACTGCCTACTTCATATCAGCACTACTGCATATGATGATATCACTAAAACGAAATTCAGATCATCCATACCTAAACACAGCAAATAGTTCTCCTAACAACAATGATACCTAAAACAATGAGGTAGACCTCTCTACAGTTAGCAGAAAATGTCCCACCTCCCACTCAATACAATCACCTGTATTAACCATGACAGAGTCTAAAAAACATTCATGCTCAGAGAAAAATGCCTACTATCAGTCAAATAATTCAAGGTAGTTCCTCATCATATTAACCAGTCTGGATTTACAAAGAAACAATTATATCCCCCTTTTAGTAGTTCAATAAATTTTTTCTTATCAGTAGCTCAGCAAACAACTTATATTCCTCATTAAATGACCAACTCTGATTAATTATGAAACCTTCCTCTCTCCTAAAAAAAGCATTCCTCTACAAGCCCAAACTTCCTTAGATTTATCCGCCCCAATAAATATAGATATGATCAAAAAAGTTCCCTAAAATGCTTAAACGTGCTTCATCCTTTCAGACACCTGCAATGCAAAAAACAAACTCATCCAGCCTGCCTTATTACTGTTCATCACCAGATTCATCAATGCTTTCATTCTGGCAGGAAAAGTGCTCAACAAACCTACATGCTTTATACCTGTCTATGAGAATTCTGTAGATGAACCAAAATTGCTGCATATCTGTATACCATACTCCAGCATCTTTACTACCACCATGCACTCCCTTACACTCTCCACTTCAACACCAACATCACCCAGCACCACTCTCGCTCACACATGCACAAACCAGCCATGTGCTCACACTCATGTAGACTAAACACCACCCAACTCTCTGCCTACATGCAAACCAACAACCTACTTGTCATCAAGATTCAGGCGTAAGAGAGGCCTCAATACCATATTAATAAAACATTAGAGAAAGCTTCCACTGTGCCAAAGACCATGGAGAAAGCTGTGCTTTTATTCTCATCGATCTATCAAGATTCTTTGACAATATTGATCACAGTACATCTCTTTGACAACTTTAAACCATATTTGAACTAAAAGGAATTGTCCTATCATGATTAGATCATTCCTCTCACACCACACCCACAAAGTGGTCTCTCCGTATCAGGATTACTCAGTTGACTTGTGGAATTCCTAATGGATCCCTGCATCTCCAGCTTGCATGGAACCCCTCACGTTGATGATTCTCAACAGCTAAACTAGGTCTCATAGGTATGTTTGTCATATTTCCTTAGTATCCACCTGCACTGGAAATGACATTACTGGGTTTCTCATCATCTACCTAAAAAGAAAGCAACATCACTAATTTCCTGCCAAAACGGTCTTTGAAAGAAGAAGCCAAGCAAGAGGACTTCATTTCCCATAGCCCATCTGCACAGGAAGTGATGTGACTGAATTTCTTATTATCCATCTGCACAGAAAGTGACACCACTGGTTACACTCTAAAACGTTTAAAAGAAGAAGCCAAGCAAGAGGACTTCCTTTTCCATTGCCCATCTGCACAGGAAGTAACATCACTGGATTTCTTCCTTCTGCACCTGAAGTAACATCACTTGATTTCCCATCATCCATCTGCACAGGAGGCAATATGGCTGGTTTTCCACCCACAGTACCCTATGCTCCACCCTCTCTACCAGGACCTATTTAATGGCAGAAGTAGCATAAGCATGCAAAACACAAACCTATCTGCACTAGGCTATGCCGGTCCTTGCCTGGACTGCACCAGAAACCCTGATTTTGCTACTACCCACAGATACCCTGCTACACACCTAAATGCTCCTAACACTGGCTGCTGCTCATTGCACTGCTGCCTTGCCACATGACACAATATGGAAGGAGCATTTACATGCACCTCCTGCAAGTTCTCATGCACTCTCCTACACCCCACACCACTAGCACCCACCACCTTACTAGCTCACACACACACAAACCAGCCATTTGCTGATGCTCACACAGACAAAACAGCATGCCCCACTTGCATGCAGGCTCCTCAAAACCTGCTTACTCACCAAGCATGCCACAGAGATGTGGGACATACAGCATGGCTGTAATCCAGACCTGTTCTTCCTCACAGCAACATGGTTTAACTCAACCTTGGCATGGGACATTGCTACAGATATCCCCGACGGTTAAAAGATTGTTAGGCAAGACCATCAGCAAAACCCCAGAAGTGGAGTTGTTGCCATCATATTTAAAGATACCATTATCTGCACTACCTACATAGACACCCCCACCAGCTATATTGATCAACTCAAGTTCAAATCACGCATCACGCATCACAGCCAACTTCTCCCTGGGCAGAACCCAGGTATCCAGACCACAAGGGACCTCACAACAAGTTTGCCAGAAACATCATGGATTTCTTCACACCTCTTATAATAAATGCCAGCACCTTCATCCTCCTCTGAGACCTTAACTTTCACCTTGGAAACCACACTGACCCAAACTCTATGGCTCTTATAGAAATCCTCAGAAACTTTGGCCACACCCAGCACATTACCGAACCCCCTCACACTGCCAAACACCTATAAGACCCAGGTGTCTCTTCAATCAGCAATATCACAAGTGATAAGGCAGAAAGCCAGAAAGTAGGAATTTGACAGAACATGCCCTTTTCAATTTCAGCATACACATCACCCACCATCACATACCTACCATCATTGGAACTGCCTGTCACAGATGGAAAAGCATCTAATAAGAGGAGTGGGCTTCCTCACTGTCTGAGCACCAGCCAGAACATACCAGTGACTTGATGAAAGCCATCAAAAATGTCAACAGCTGTATCACTGCATGCACAAGCACCCTGGATCCCCTCAAGCACAACTAAGCAGCAAGAGCCCGACCTCAGTCCAGCAGGTACACAGAGGAACTCTGGGTGACAAAAAGCCACCACAAGTAACTGGAGTACAAATGGAGAACAAGTCAAGGCACCTCAGATAAAGATATCTACAAAGCAGCCCTAAAACGCTACTACCAGCAAATGTGGAACACCAAGTGCACAGCACTTACATGTCGCATTGATGCCAGCACCATCGGAAGCAAGGAAATCTTGCCCATCATCAAAGATTTCACCACGCATCCTTCTGCCTCCAACATCACTCCCTCACAAGACCTACGCAACAAGCTCTTGGAATTTTTCTGTAACAAAATAACCTCCAGGTACAGCAACCTCAGCCCTCAACCTGATTCTGTCACAACTCAACTTCGCATCACTGCTGCTTAATGAACTCTGACCTTGTGTCCAGTTGTCTTCATTGCCAAAATCGTTGCTTCCCACTTGGGGACTCCATCTAACTCCTACTCGCACCACACCTTCAGTAAAGGACTCCCATCAATTAGCATAGCAGTAACCCACATTCTACACTGGACACCAGGAAACGTGCCACCGTCATGCCCCTGCTTAAGAAATCATCCCCGCCACATTTCCCAAAGACAAACCCATCTCCCTACAACCATACCCAGCAAAGGTCTTAGAGAAACTAGTAAATCACTGCCTCAGCAACCACCAGCTCCTCGACACCATGCAGTCTGGATTCAGGCTCAACCACAGTACAGAAACAACACTCCACCACCACAAATAACATCCACATGATCTTTGACAGAGGAGACACGGCAGCTCTCATTCTCCTGGACCTCTTTGCAGCATCTGACACCATTTCACTCCCCATCCTCATCAGGCACCTGCACAAGATTGCTATCCAAGGACATGCTGTCTGCTGGATTAGCTCATTCTTAACAATAGAAAGGAAGCTGTCAGACTGGCACCTTACTCCTTGGGAGCCAACAAACTCATCTGCAGAGTACCTCAAGGTTCAATTGTTCAGACCACTTATTCAACACATACGTGATCCCACTGCCAAAATCCTCTGCACACAAAATGTCAAGAATCTTTCCTATTCAGGTGACATGCATCTCATACTCTTCCTCTAGGACAAGGCCCAAACACAAGAAAAAAGTTCACCCCTTGCATGACTAAAGTCGCTAAGTATATGAAAGCTAACTGTCTCAAGCTTAACAGTGACAAGACAGAAGTAGGGTTCTTTGGCAAGAACACCTCAACATGGGATTCCAACTTGTGGCCAGCCGAACTCGGACACCCCCCACCCAGAACCCATGCCAGGAACCACAGACTAACAATCAAAAGCAGAACACCATCACTGCATTCTGTTTTCTGTCTGCTACCCTTGAACCTGTTTCCAGGCAGGTCGCTCCCCACAAGCCGCACAGCTCCACCTGACTGTGACTGTGTTCCTGCTCTCGCAGCTGCCGTGAGTTGATGCCGTCAGTACTCTGTGTCCACTCTCTCTGTCCTTTTCCTAATTGCCTGTTTTCTGATTGTCTGCTGTTTTTCTACTTTTATCTGACTTTTATCTGCTGTTTTTCTACTTTTATCTGCCTTTCTCTGCCCATTTTTTCACGGTAACTCTCTCTTTTTCATTTTGGCCTCCCTGCCACTTCCCCTTCCCGCCTCTGTGTCCCCTGCGGCTTCGCCCTCCTCGCTCGCTTATTCATCCCCGCACCCACCTCCCAGCTGCTCCTCCCTCCCACCTCCACTTCTTAATGGCAGCCGCTGCGCGGTGTAGAGAGCAACCCTTGACCCTGTTTCCAGGCAGGTTGCTCCCCACACCGCACAGCTCCACCTGACTGTGCCTGTGTTCCTACTCTTGCTGCTGCCGCGAGTTTGTGCCATCAGTACTCTGTGTCCCTCTCTCTGTCCTTTTTTTCCTAATTGCCAGTTTTCTGCTTGTCAGCTGTTTTTCAACTTTTATCTGCCTTTTAGCTGCTGTTTTTCTACTTTTATGTGCCTTTCTCAGCCCTTTTTTTCACTGTAGCTCTCTCTTTTTCATTTTGGCCTCTCTGCCACTTCCCGTTCCCGCCGCTGTGTCCCCTGCGGCCCGACCCCTCGCTCGCCCATTCGTCCCCGCACCCGCCTCCCAGCTGATCCTCCCTCCCACCTCCCCTTCTTAATGGCGGCCACTGCACGGCCACGCCACTAACAAGCCCGTCTGCACCCGGCCACGCCTGGACCGCGCCCAGCACCAGACAGCCTGGCCCCCGCGACCCCCACGTCATCCGACGCCGCTCAGCGCCAACATCCTCCGCAACATCAACGCTGGCCGATCATCCACCTGCTTCCAGGCCACCCCAAAACTCCCCCACGGACCCTTCCCCTGCCGAAGCTGAAACTTCACCAGCCACCGAACACCTGCATGTCCTGCCACCCCCACCAGGGCAGGTCACAACCATCTCAGATGCATATTAATCAACACCCGCTCCGTCCACAAGCACGCCATCGAACTCTGGGACCTACTCGACTCATCCTCCCCGGAAGTCACCTTCCTGACGGAGACCTGGATTAAACCATGACAGAGTCTAAAAAACATTCATGCTCAGAGAAAAATGCCTACTATCAGTCAAATAATTCAAGGTAGTTCCTCATCATATTAACCAGTCTGGATTTACAAAGAAACAATTATATCCCCCTTTTGGTAGTTCAATTAATTTTTTCTTATCAGTAGCTCAGCAAACAACTTATATTCCTCATTAAATGACCAACTCTGATTAATTATGAAACCTTCCTCTCTCCTAAAAAAAGCATTCCTCTACAAGCCCAAACTGTTCCTTAGATTTATCCGCCCCAATAAATATAGATATGATCAAAAAAGTTCCCTAAAATGCTTAAACGTGCTTCATCCTTTCAGACACCTGCAATGCAAAAAACAAACTCATCCAGCCTGCCTTATTACTGTTCATCACCAGATTCATCAATGCTTTCATTCTGGCAGGAAAAGTGCTCAACAAACCTACATGCTTTATACCTGTCTATGAGAATTCTGTAGATGAACCAAAATTGCTGCATATCTGTATACCATACTCCAGCATCTTTACTACCACCATGCACTCCCTTACACTCTCCACTTCAACACCAACATCACCCAGCACCACTCTCGCTCACACATGCACAAACCAGCCATGTGCTCACACTCATGTAGACTAAACACCACCCAACTCTCTGCCTACATGCAAACCAACAACCTACTTGTCATCAAGATTCAGGCGTAAGAGAGGCCTCAATACCATATTAATAAAACATTAGAGAAAGCTTCCACTGTGCCAAAGACCATGGAGAAAGCTGTGCTTTTATTCTCATCGATCTATCAAGATTCTTTGACAATATTGATCACAGTACATCTCTTTGACAACTTTAAACCATATTTGAACTAAAAGGAATTGTCCTATAATGATTAGATCATTCCTCTCACACCACACCCACAAAGTGGTCTCTCCGTATCAGGATTACTCAGTTGACTTGTGGAATTCCTAATGGATCCCTGCATCTCCAGCTTGCATGGAACCCCTCACGTTGATGATTCTCAACAGCTAAACTAGGTCTCATAGGTATGTTTGTCATATTTCCTTAGTATCCACCTGCACTGGAAATGACATTACTGGGTTTCTCATCATCTACCTAAAAAGAAAGCAACATCACTAATTTCCTGCCAAAACGGTCTTTGAAAGAAGAAGCCAAGCAAGAGGACTTCATTTCCCATAGCCCATCTGCACAGGAAGTGATGTGACTGAATTTCTTATTATCCATCTGCACAGAAAGTGACACCACTGGTTACACTCTAAAACGTTTAAAAGAAGAAGCCAAGCAAGAGGACTTCCTTTTCCATTGCCCATCTGCACAGGAAGTAACATCACTGGATTTCTTCCTTCTGCACCTGAAGTAACATCACTTGATTTCCCATCATCCATCTGCACAGGAGGCAATATGGCTGGTTTTCCACCCACAGTACCCTATGCTCCACCCTCTCTACCAGGACCTATTTAATGGCAGAAGTAGCATAAGCATGCAAAACACAAACCTATCTGCACTAGGCTATGCCGGTCCTTGCCTGGACTGCACCAGAAACCCTGATTTTGCTACTACCCACAGATACCCTGCTACACACCTAAATGCTCTTAACACTGGCTGCTGCTCATTGCACTGCTGCCTTGCCACATGACACAATATGGAAGGAGCATTTACATGCACCTCCTGCAAGTTCTCATGCACTCTCCTACACCCCACACCACTAGCACCCACCACCTTACTAGCTCACACACACACAAACCAGCCATTTGCTGATGCTCACACAGACCAAACAGCATGCCCCACTTGCATGCAGGCTCCTCAAAACCTGCTTACTCACCAAGCATGCCACAGAGATGTGGGACATACAGCATGGCTGTAATCCAGACCTGTTCTTCCTCACAGAAACATGGTTTAACTCAACCTTGGCATGGGACATTGCTACAGATATCCCCGACGGTTAAAAGATTGTTAGGCAAGACCATCAGCAAAACCCCAGAAGTGGAGTTGTTGCCATCATATTTAAAGATACCATTATCTGCACTACCTACATAGACACCCCCACCAGCTATATTGATCAACTCAAGTTCAAATCACGCATCACGCATCACAGCCAACTTCTCCCTGGGCAGAACCCAGGTATCCAGACCACCGGGACCTCACAACAAGTTTGCCAGAAACATCATGGATTTCTTCACACCTCTTATAATAAATGCCAGCACCTTCATCCTCCTCTGAGACCTTAACTTTCACCTTGGAAACCACACTGACCCAAACTCTATGGCTCTTATAGAAATCCTCAGAAACTTTGGCCACACCCAGCACATTACCGAACCCCCTCACACTGCCAAACACCTATAAGACCCAGGTGTCTCTTCAATCAGCAATATCACAAGTGATAAGGCAGAAAGCCAGAAAGTAGGAATTTGACAGAACATGCCCTTTTCAATTTCAGCATACACATCACCCACCATCACATACCTACCATCATTGGAACTGCCTGTCACAGATGGAAAAGCATCTAATAAGAGGAGTGGGCTTCCTCACTGTCTGAGCACCAGCCAGAACATACCAGTGACTTGATGAAAGCCATCAAAAATGTCAACAGCTGTATCACTGCATGCACAAGCACCCTGGATCCCCTCAAGCACAACTAAGCAGCAAGAGCCCGACCTCAGTCCAGCAGGTACACAGAGGAACTCTGGGTGACAAAAAGCCACCACAAGTAACTGGAGTACAAATGGAGAACAAGTCAAGGCACCTCAGATAAAGATATCTACAAAGCAGCCCTAAAACGCTACTACCAGCAAATGTGGAACACCAAGTGCACAGCACTTACATGTCGCATTGATGCCAGCACCATCGGAAGCAAGGAAATCTTGCCCATCATCAAAGATTTCACCACGCATCCTTCTGCCTCCAACATCACTCCCTCACAAGACCTACGCAACAAGCTCTTGGAATTTTTCTGTAACAAAATAACCTCCAGGCACAGCAACCTTAGCCCTCAACCTGATTCTGTCACAACTCAACTTCGCATCACTGCTGCTTAATGAACTCTGACCTTGTGTCCAGTTGTCTTCATTGCCAAAATCGTTGCTTCCCACTTGGGGACTCCATCTAACTCTTACTCGCACCACACCTTCAGTAAAGGACTCCCATCAATTAGCATAGCAGTAACCCACATTCTACACTGGACACCAGGAAACGTGCCACCGTCATGCCCCTGCTTAAGAAATCATCCCCGCCACATTTCCCAAAGACAAACCCATCTCCCTACAACCATACCCAGCAAAGGTCTTAGAGAAACTAGTAAATCACTGCCTCAGCAACCACCAGCTCCTCGACACCATGCAGTCTGGATTCAGGCTCAACCACAGTACAGAAACAACACTCCACCACCACAAATAACATCCACATGATCTTTGACAGAGGAGACACGGCAGCTCTCATTCTCCTGGACCTCTTTGCAGCATCTGACACCATTTCACTCCCCATCCTCATCAGGCACCTGCACAAGATTGCTATCCAAGGACATGCTGTCTGCTGGATTAGCTCATTCTTAACAATAGAAAGGAAGCTGTCAGACTGGCACCTTACTCCTTGGGAGCCAACAAACTCATCTGCAGAGTACCTCAAGGTTCAATTGTTCAGACCACTTATTCAACACATACGTGATCCCACTGCCAAAATCCTCTGCACACAAAATGTCAAGAATCTCTCCTATTCAGGTGACATGCATCTCATACTCTTCCTCTAGGACAAGGCCCAAACACAAGAAAAAAGTTCACCCCTTGCATGACTAAAGTCGCTAAGTATATGAAAGCTAACTGTCTCAAGCTTAACAGTGACAAGACAGAAGTAGGGTTCTTTGGCAAGAACCCCTCAACATGGGATTCCAACTTGTGGCCAGCCGAACTCGGACACCCCCCACCCAGAACCCATGCCAGGAACCACAGACTAACAATCAAAAGCAGAACACCATCACTGCATTCTGTTTTCTGTCTGCGACCCTTGAACCTGTTTCCAGGCAGGTCGCTCCCCACAAGCCGCACAGCTCCACCTGACTGTGACTGTGTTCCTGCTCTCGCAGCTGCCGTGAGTTCATGCCGTCAGTACTCTGTGTCCACTCTCTCTGTCCTTTTCCTAATTGCCTGTTTTCTGATTGTCTGCTGTTTTTCTACTTTTATCTGACTTTTATCTGCTGTTTTTCTACTTTTATCTGCCTTTCTCTGCCCATTTTTTCACGGTAACTCTCTCTTTTTCATTTTGGCCTCCCTGCCACTTCCCCTTCCCGCCTCTGTGTCCCCTGCGGCTTCGCCCTCCTCGCTCGCTGATTCATCCCCGCACCCACCTCTCAGCTGCTCCTCCCTCCCACCTCCCCTTCTTAATGGCAGCCGCTGCGCGGTGTAGAGAGCAACCCTTGACCCTGTTTCCAGGCAGGTTGCTCCCCACACCGCACAGCTCCACCTGACTGTGCCTGTGTTCCTACTCTTGCTGCTGCCGCGAGTTTGTGCCATCAGTACTCTGTGTCCCTCTCTCTGTCCTTTTTTTCCTAATTGCCTGTTTTCTGCTTGTCAGCTGTTTTTCAACTTTTATCTGCCTTTTAGCTGCTGTTTTTTCTACTTTTATGTGCCTTTCTCAGCCCTTTTTTTCACTGTAGCTCTCTCTTTTTCATTTTGGCCTCTCTGCCACTTCCCGTTCCCGCCGCTGTGTCCCCTGCGGCCCGACCCCTCGCTCGCCCATTCGTCCCCGCACCCGCCTCCCAGCTGATCCTCCCTCCCACCTCCCCTTCTTAATGGCGGCCACTGCACGGCCACGCCACTAACAAGCCCGTCTGCACCCGGCCACGCCTGGACCGCGCCCAGCACCAGACAGCCTGGCCCCCGCGACCCCCACGTCATCCGACGCCGCACAGCGCCAACATCCTCCGCAACATCAACGCTGGCCGATCATCCACCTGCTTCCAGGCCACCCCAAAACTCCCCCACGGACCCTTCCCCTGCTGAAGCTGAAACTTCACCAGCCACCGAACACCTGCATGTCCTGCCACCCCCACCAGGGCAGGTCACAACCATCTCAGATGCATATTACTCAACACCCGCTCCGTCCACAAGCACGCCATCGAACTCTGGGACCTACTCGACTCATCCTCCCCGGAAGTCACCTTCCTGACGGAGACCTGGATTAAACCCTCCTCGGCGCCTGACATTGCCAAAGCCATCCCGGACGGCTACGAGATCACCCGCAGGGACCGCACTAACAGACCAGGAGGAGGAATTGCCATCGTCCATAGAAATAACTTCAAAATTTCGACCAGCACCGAAGACACCCTCAGCACTGCCGAAACACCTGCACTTACAGATCCACATCGATCCCAACACCACCCTCAGATGAACCCTCGTCTACAGACCCCCGAGCCCCGGCCACAGTTCACTACTCCATCATTGATGTTGTCAGCACGCACGCCCTTGCATCCACAGACTACATCCTCCTCGGAGACCTGAACTTCCACCTTGAGAATGCCAACAACAGCAACTTCACCACCCTGCTCTACAACCTCGCCAACCTCAGACTCAAACACGACACCCACCCACTCCGCCGGACACACGCTCAACCCATCTTTTACGCCAGCAACCACGTCACCTTCAGCCACACCACTGAATTCCACTGGACCGACCACCGCTCCATCCTCTTCTCCTTCGAGAAACACACACCGCACAACCACCCACAACAAATCCCACACCGCAGCTGGAACAAGGTCACCGAAGACCAGCTAATCACCACCCTCGCCCGAGACCCAACAACCGACCCCATCGACACAGCCGCCAGCAACTTCAGGTAATGGATCGACGGCTGCACCAACACTCTCGCCCCAATCAAAAAACCCTCAAACAGACGCACCGACAGAAGGGCCATTTGGTTCACCACGGACCTCCAAGCATCCAAGCAGACTTGCCGAAGACTCGAGAAGAAGTGACGCCATGAACAGACACCAGACAACCATGCAGCCCTCAAGAACGCCAGCCACAAGCACCACCAACTCATTTGAACTGCCAAAAGGACCTCCTTAAAGGAACGCATCCACAACAACGCGCACAACAGCAAAGAGCTCTTCAACATCGTGAAGAAACTCACCAAACCCAGCTCCAGCTCCAACGACATCCCGCCATCGCAAGACCTCTGCGACTCCCTAGCTACCTTCTTCCACCTCAAGATCTCAGACATCCACGACAGCTTCAACACCCAGACCCCCCCCCCGACAGCCGCCAACACCTCAGACTCACCGCCCCCCAGCCACGCCGACCTCCTGCTCTCCTGGAACCATGTCAACGATGACGACACCATCAAAATCATGAACGCCATCCATTCCGGCTCACAATCCGACCCCTGCCCTCACCACATCTTCAACAAAGCACACTCCATCATCGCATCCCAACTACGGAAGATCCTCAACAGCTCCTTCGAGACCGCCATCTTGCCGGAGAGCTGGAAACACGCTGAGATCAACGCCCTACTCAAGAAACCCAAGTTGGACCCAAAGGACCTCAAGAACTTCCGGCCCATCTCCCTGATCCCATTCCCGGCGAAAGTCATCGAGAAGACTGTCAAAAGGCAACTGACCCGCTTCCTCAAGGAGAACAACACTCTGGACTCATCCGAACCCGGTTTCTGCAGCAACCACAGCACCGAAACCGCCCTCGTTGCCACCACCGACGACATCAGGACCCTGCTGGACAACGGCAAAACCGCGGCCCTCATCCTCCTGGACCTCTCGGCCTCATTTGACACTGTCTGCCACCACACACTACGCACATGCCTCCACGACGCAGGGATCTGCGACAAAGCCCTGGACTGGATCACCTCCTTCCTCACCAGCAGAACCCAGAGAGTCCGTCTCCCCCATTCCGATCCGAAGCCACCAAGATCACCTGCAGCATACTCCAAGGATCATCCCTTAGCCCGAACCTTTTTAACATCTACATGGCACCACTCACAAACATCGTCCGATCGCATGACCTGAACATCATCTCATACGCTGACGACACCCAGCTGATCATCTCCCTCACCAAGGACCCAGCCACTGCCAAAACCAACCTCCACGAAGGAATGAAGGTACTCGCCGAATGGATGAAGAATAGTCGCCTGAAACTGAACTCTGACAAGACGGAGGTCCTCATCCTCGGCTCCACCCCCTCCGCCTTGGACGACTCCTGGTGTCCAGCCACACTGGGAGCTGCACCGATACCAACCGACCATGCGCGCAACCTGGGGTTCATCCTGGACTCATCACTATCAAATTCCAGAAAAGACTTCAACGCATACAGAATGCCTCCGCTAGCCTCATCCCCGACAACCCCCGCCACGGCCACATCACTGCCCACCTGAGAGCCCTTCACTGGCTCCCGTCAACAAGACGATCACCATCAAGCTCCTCACCCACGCTCACAGGAGACTTCTCAAGACCTGGTTGTTCGAGCAGTAGCAGCACCCCCCTCTTCTCCCCCTTAGCTCCTTGAGACCCTCACAGGTGAGTAGTGCGCTCTACAAATGCTTTATTGATTGATTGCTTTCACACCCCGAAGATGCTGGGGAAGATCTTCAAATGGCACCCATGCAACTCTAGAAAAACTGTCACTCATGCCCTAGTCACCAGCAATTTCGACTATGAGAACACACTTAGCACTGGGATTACCAAGCAACTCACTAGAACTACAAAACATCCAGAACTCGACACCCAGATTCATCCTCAACCTCCCTCACAGATCTCACATCACACCACACCTCAGGGTACTAAGCTGGCTCCTGATACACCAATGCACTCAATTCAAACTCCTGACACACACATTCAGGGCACTACCCAACTCAGGCCCCACTTGCCTGAACAGTCGCATCTCCTTCCATCAATCACCCAGTTACCTGCACTCTGCAGGACTCCTGCTCGCACACATCCCATGTTTAATCAAATCCAGATCAGGAGGACGGGGATTCATTAACATTTCTCCAATAGTGTGGAACAATCTTCCACTCCACATCTTAGCCTTCTACTCCCTTCTTGAATTTTGTAAATAGCTGAAGAACGGGCTTTTCGATTAACCAATCTACCATGGGCAGAGCTAAGCACACACACCTGCTCAGCGCCAAGATAGCCTTACAGGTGATAGTGGGCTTTACAAATACCCATAACATATATTCAGCAGAACAAAAAAGAGACAGAACACTCAAGTCACAGGAGTGCCTTTAAGAAGGAACAGCAAATGGGGTCATGATCAGGGAAATCTGGTGACGGCTGTCTCTCTCTAAATGTGATATGATGACTGTCGCTGTGTGCAGAAAACTGTGCTGAATTGTCCATCAGGTGAAAGGATAACTTCAGAAGAGCCACATGAGGCCCTGATGGTGTAAGCCCAGCTATTCATCTGAATCTAAAAAGAGCAGTGGAACTACCAGTTTAGAGGGATGTAGGGCCTTTCTGATGTATGGCGGGGCCCCTGGTCTACGTAATTCTAAATGAGGCCAAAGATCTCCCTTATGGTCTTGTGCTACTCACTAACTGGAGTCATTCTTCCTATAACAACCTCCCTTGATATTCTCTTACTACAGCTACTTACAGTTAACTGTCTTATTTTGTTTCCGCCTTCACACTTGTAATAAAACACATATGTTTGCTCTTTCAGTTAGCATGGCATAAGCAGACTATCTACGAATTTTAAATGCATTACTATTCATCAGACATAGTTACAGCGTACTGAGTTATGTCGACCCTATCCACAATCCATGCATTTGTTTCGACTGTAATCTAGACTGATGCTCTACATGAGAGTTTTCTTGCTAAATTCTTACAAGTGGATGGAGAAAGGTCAAGCACATTTCAGACGATAAACCTTGGCTGTATAATTGCTGCAGCTCAAATAATTAAACCTGATTTTTGGATATTAATTAGGGTCCGCTGGGAACGCCAGGAATGGAAGGACCTTTACCCCTTTGCTGCAGCCCACTAGCAAAAAGAAAGTCGAAGAACCTGTCAAGGAAGGAGAACATTCATAGATCATAAAGCATTTATTAGTCGATTCAAGAAAATCTGCCAATTTATTCGGTGAATGACATTTAAGCAAATGTATCCGTGTACTTTAAGCTATTCCTCCCCCTCGTTTTATTGAAGAGAGCATGGATTTATTGTCTCATTTGTTAATGAAAATGTTATCGCAGTGTTATTCTATATCAGATCATTGGTGCAGAAACTCCAGAAAGGGCTAGCTAGCTTTTCAGCAGCACACATTTAATTCACACGTTCTACCTCTTCAATGCGAGACTGCTACCTGGCGCCTGGCAGTAAAGGAGAGGGCACGTCGCTACAATGTATGCCTGTCTGCCGCGCAAGAGTGGGAGGACAGTGAGTATGTGAGTGACTAGAAAGACCTCATACCTCTGCAGTCCCTGCACCTGGGCTGCCTTTTCCGGCTTAGCAAGTAAGATCGCTTGAGGCTCGCTTGTGTGCGTCCCACTGCGAAAAGGCGATGTTTGGGCCTCGTTGCCATGTTACTATCAGGAATGCGTGATCTAAAGTCCTCTCTTAACCCCAGCTTAAGCTGGTAAGAATGGGCGCTCGCTCTTTCTCCTATCTTGGCCCACGTCTTTGGAATTCTCTCCCTCTGTCCATGCGTAAAGAACCTTTGTATTTACATTTTCGTAAACAGCTAAAAACCTGGCTGTTTAATCAATAACCTGTCTAATCTGTTGTGTTTTCTTTTTTCAGAGTTTCCTTTTCAGCTCTGCGCTGGGAAACCCTTTTTGGGTAGCTGTGCGCATTATAAAAATAAACTAACATAACATAACACGCTGCAAGGTAAAATACTAGGAGACAGATTTAGAAGCCCCTTGCGCAACTTTCGGGTCATTTTTAACATGGCAAAAGTGACGCAAAAGTGGCGCCAGGGGCTTGTAAATCTGCCCCTCGTACGTTTTGAGCTGCAGTAGTATCTATCCCTGATACCTTCTCTCCTCTCTCGCCGTCGATGACATACACCACATGCGCTTGTTCGGCCTGGTAATTACACTGCATCTCTTGAGGAGGACACTCGCAGGCCAGAGTACTTGTGGGGTTAACTAGATAGTCTTCGCTTAAATGGGATGTTCAGGTCGTTTATGTTACTGATACTCTAAAACTGATGAACTCATTAAACCATGCATTTGAGCATTATAAACTACCAGCTCATTTTTAAATCAATACTAATAATAGCAGTTTATTTTGTAGTATCAGTTTTAGCCTTTGGAAGGAGCTATTATATCTTGATTTTCCTTGGCACCTAATCTAGAATAATTAGGTGGAGTAGCTCACTGGGGAATTGTTTTTCTTTCTATTGTTATTAACGATGTGATGCTGATTTTATCCGAACTGAAACCCTGGAGCTCTCGTGTGAGCTCCCTAGAATGCACAGTATCAGAGCTGGAGCCATTAGTTATTGTTGGACAACAGAGGATAAACGTAGTGCAGTGCCAAAAGCACATGATTGCAAATTAAAGAGGGTTATAAGCTTTAATTAATCATGGGCCATCTTTATATAAGCATATCTGGAATATCATTGACATTGCCATTAATAGAGAATATTGCTGAAAAACATGTGACCACAAAGACTTGTTACTTTGCCTTTGGTGTCATGCAAGTAGATTTATTAATATTAGAGATGGGTGGTGTTTTTTGGTGATCTATGTGAGGTCAATTGCTTTGTGTGTCACTTTGAGTGGATTTTCAGTCATGATGCTTTGGCTTTTGGTGCAATATGTCTGTTAGACCTATTATTTATTTATTATTTATTTAAACTTTTAAAGCGCGCAGCTACCCGCAGTGGGTTTCCCGGCACTAAGGGACAGACAAAAGAAGAAAGAGTATCGGGCTGATTTCACTGAACCACAATTTACTGCTGGAAGAGGCACGTTTTAAGTCCTTTGCGGAAACAAAGAAGATTGGTTTCTGTTTTAAGGGACACAGGAAGAGTGTTCCAAAATTTGGGACCCAGATGGGCAAAGGAACGGCCCCCCATTTTTACTAGTCTGTATCTGGGAACAGAAAAGTCCCCATGAAGTGATGATCTCAGAGTACGATGAGGTTTATAGGCCTGAACAAGGTCTTGAAGGTATTTGGGGGCTGAGGCATGTTTGATTTTAAAGATGTAGCACAGAGCTTTGAATTTAATTCTGTTAGGGATTTTTAGCCAGTGAAGATCTCGAACTGCGGTAGATGCGGAGATTCTCCTGGGGACATTGCAGAGCAGGCAGGCAGCGGCGTTTTGTACAACCTGAAGTTTTTGATAGTTGTCAGATCGGCTCCAAGATATAGGACGTTGCCGTAGTCCAGCCGGGAAACGACCAACGCCTGGACGACCGTTCTTTGAGTGGGAGGGGGCAACATCCACAATATCTTCTGAAGCCATCTCAAGGTGGCAAAACAAAGAGAGGCTACTTTTACAGCCTGCTGTCTCATTGTGAGTTTCTCATCGATGATGAATCCAAGATTACGAACTGCGGTTACAGGTTGCGGGCTTGGTCCCATATCATCTGACCAATGATGGGGGCCCCAGAGATCCTTGTCTTTGCCTATTATCACCACTTCAGTTTTGTCACCGTTGAGTTTCAAGAAGTTTCTCTTCATCCATTTAGATACATGGATCAAACCTTCTTTCAGAGCGGAGATGTTCTTACACTCTTTATTGGAGAGAGAAAAAATAATCTGAGAATCATCAGCGTAGGAAAATAATGTGAGGCCAGCTTCCTCCACAATAGTGGCTAAAGGTCTTACATAAATGTTGAAAAGTTGGGGGCTGAGTATCGACCCCTGAGGAACACCATACGCCGAAGGATAAATAGCAGAAGCAGAGAACACCTGAAAAGTGCGATCTTTTAGAAAGGAAGCTATCCAGGCTAGCGCCATACCCTCTACTCCCAGGGACCGGAGAGTCGCGAGAAGGATGGAGTGAGACACAGTGTCGAACGCCGCACTGAGATCGAGAAGGATCAGGGCTGATGTTTCTCCGCGATCGACACTGTGACGCAGACTCTCGGTAACCCCTAGGAGGGTGGTATCAGTAGAATGATGGGCTCTAAAGCCGGATTGGGACGGATGTAGAAAGCCCGAGCTCTCCACAAAAAGTGACAATTGTGAGTTTATATGCCTTTCTAAGATTTTTGATAGAATGGGAAGCAATGAAATTGGTCTAAAGTTCGATAAGTTGGTAAAATCTGCTCCAGCCTTTTTTAGTAGCGGAATTATCATTGCATGCTTCCATTCCTGAGGGACATAAGATTCAAGAAGTGAAGAGTTAAGAAGTTGCATAAGCACACGACATGGGCTAAGATTGAGTAATTTCAAAATCTTAGCGGGTACAGGGTCCAACGGGGAGCCAGATATAATACTGTGTAAACAATGGGAGAAAGAAACATCATTGAAAGGAAGCCAGTTTACAAGTTTCAACCTTAAAAGAGGTGATGAGTCCAAAATAGGAGTGGAATTGATGGGGTCAGACTGAGAAGTGTCCGAGGGTAAAGAAGTACTTAGTGAGTCGTAAATACGCTCTACTTTCGATATAAAACATTTCGCCACAGAATTGCATTGAGCCTCTTCCAAAACGGGAGATGCTGGTATCGTGTCGGCTCTGGTTAGTCTCTTCACGACCGAAAAAAGAGTACGGGGACAGTTTTTAATATTGTCGATTATCTTAGAGACATAAGCAGCTCTGGCTGTTTTACAATGATGGTGATAGTCTCTAATGGCTTCCTTGTAAACTGTTTTACAGGAAGCAGAGTAGAAACGTCTCCATTTCCTCTCAAGGATCTTACAGTTGGTTTTCATGCGCTTAAGATCTTCAGAGTACCAAGGCGCAGGAGGTCTGTGAGATAAGGAGTTTTTACGTGTTAGAGGAAGAAGTTCTTCAATGGCAGAATGCAGCCATTTAGAAACTTCAGAGTTTATTTCAGATGTAGATGTGTGAATATTAGGGAGAGTGTTTGATAAGTGTGTGTTGAAGTCAGCGATATTGAGTTTATGCCAACGACGTATAAACACATCCTTACTATTCCCTTTTTTATTTTGAATTCCGGTCAAAGATAGAACAAAGTGGACGGCATAATGGTCCGACCACTCCAGAGGACGAGCAGGAGAAGAGCATTCCTATTAGCCTTAGGGTGGTCTTGCACCAAACGTTGTGTCTTTACCCGCCTATTTTATGTCTTTGTTATTGTTGGCCTTAGAATTCTATGCACATTATCACAGCTAACCAGCTCTAACATGTTTGTGCTCACTTCTTAGAACATGGTAAGATTGGCTTACACCTGATTGGCCTATTAAATTTACTTATAAGTCCCTAGTAAAGTGGTGTGCAATCTACACAGGGCAGGTAAATGAAATGCTACTAGTGGGCCAGCAGTACGTATTGTGCTATCCACATATGTAGTCCTTAAAACACATTCCAGGTGTGCCATTGCTGCCTGTCAGCAGTTTGAAACTGCCAGTTTGACTTGGCAAAACAACCCCTTTGCCGGACCTTAAACTCCCTTTTTATTGTTTAAAAGATTTTATTAAATTCATTATATACTGCATAACAATAATACAATAAGATCAACAAAAAATAATCATGAGAGCACATGCAGTATTAAATAGGCCTGGGCGGTAAATTCCGTTCCGCTCGCAAAAAAAGGGTCTATTATTTACCTTGAGTAAGGAGTTGTACCATGTCGGCATTTTCGAAAGCAAGGCTAGAGTAAGTGGAAGAAAAGTGGATTTGAGCAGTGATACGATGTTGCGTAATATAGGGACATGAAAAAGCGACATCCTAGCAGTAAGAGATAGGACCTCTTTAAAGCTAAAGGAAATATCTCAATATCTAGCCATAAAGGGGAAAGGACAAGGATAAATCATGAGTCCAAAGAGTCGCTTGCCGCAAAGCAAAGGCTCAATGATAACCACAAAAGTGAAGAAAATTAACCCCCCTGCAGATTTCAGTTTTTGTAAAGTGACTAATGCTACCCTTGGTTTTTTATGTTTCCAAAGAAATTTAAGGAGCAGTGAGTTGATTTAAAAGAAGAAAATCTGTTTGGGAATGTGAACTGACAGCTTAGAAAGAAGATATAACAGTAAGGGAGAAATCATTATTTTAATAGAGTCTAACAGGCTCCACCATGATAAAAATGAAGGATTTCAAGAGGAGAGAATCTTCTCAATTTGCTACTAGGTTCCGTTTAACCGTGTCAGGGTTGGAGTTTGTAATCCATACCTCCAAATATTTAATTTTTGCAAAAGTGGATCACTGATAAGCAGTAAGAGAATATGAATTACTGAATGTATGCTTAGTAAGTGGGAGAATTTCCTTTTTATCTTCATTAATTTTATATCCAGAGACAGTAGAAAATAGAGATTTTTTTTGCAATAGAGAAGGTTGCAAATCCTCAGGAAATGAAATAAAGAAAATAATTTTTTCTTCTTAAGCAGACAATTATAAATGCCAGTCTACATGAGGAAAGACAAAGATAGAAGGGTTAACACGTATCCGAGAAAGAAAGGACTCAAGAACTAAAACAAATAATAAAGGAGAAAGTGGGCAACCTTGTCTAACCCCCCTATTAAGCAGAAAATATGAGGAAATCAAGCCAATAACCATTACTTATGCCCATGGCGCATGATATAGGAAGGAGATAAGAGCTATAATTTTAGACCCAAACCCATGCCATTTAAAAAATGAAATACAAAATCCCAGTTTACTCTATCAAATGCCTTCTCAGCATCGATTTAGCTGCAAGAGAAGATTTAGATGAAGGAACTTTACTGAGAACATTCAGAAGCAATCTCGCATTATCTGATATAAGCCTTCCCTTCATAAACTCTGATTATTCTTTACCTACAAGATGTGGAAGAAAGGATTCTAACTGAATAGCTAAGAGCTTAGCAAAGATTGTATAATCAACGTTCAGTAAGGAGCTTGGACTATAATTTTTACATATATGAGGTGTTTACCATCCTTATGGATAAGACATATTATAGCTTCTTGGACAGTACCAGAAGTAGAAGTAGATGCAGTAAAATGATTAAATAAATGATACAGATAAGGAACCCTTACTGAACCCCTTACTGAGGTATAGGTTCACTATAACTCACCTATCACTGCACATACAAACCTATCAGTCACTCCTATGGCAGGCCTTAACAATCCTGAAGGCAGAGTGCTTGGTTATATGTGAGAGGGTGCCCATGCATGAGCTGAGCCCCTCTGCAGCCTTTGGAATCTCTTCTCCAGGGTTGTCAGTGGTGCAGCCTGACCATATACTCTTAAGTGAATCATATCTTAAACGGTTAATGCTAACTTTGGACTGGCTGCATGGAAACATGTAGTGTTTGGTGTAAAACACCTTGGAATCATACCCCCGCATCAGTTCTTGATGTGAGGATATGATCCCACCCTTCTAGAGGGAGAGACATGGCAGTACTGGTATACCCAGTAGAAATCTAATAGAGCCCTGGCATCACACATGGATGCTGAAGCCACAGACACGGGTCTGGACTCCTGCTGCTGACCAAAACTCCAGCAGGGGAGGCCTGGACAATAGGTTTCCTATCACAGGGAGGTGTAACCACCTCCCAGACAGGCTTATGTGTATTGGGGCTGGGTGGGAGCACTCTCTGAGTGCTTTGAAGTCCTGCACTGGGGGCACATTTGGTGTCCCTATGCATAGTCCAGCTCAAACCGGTTCAGGGGCTTCCAGCCTCTGCTCTGGCATGAGACTGGACAAAGGAAATGGGTGTAGCCACCCCTCTTTCCAAACCCTCCCATAGGTGGGTCCCTAGAGCTAGTCCAACCCCTTCCTTAGGTATAAGTAAAGAACCTCTGTAACCAGAACTTTAGATATCCCTGGACGGAACTCTGAAGCTGAATCCTGGAACTTTGACGCTCTACTAAAGACTAGAGGACTGAAGAAATCTCCCTTGGGGTCAAGGAGTGACTCCCCTGCTTGGTAGGCACCAACAAATCATTTTGCCGGTCTGCATTTCTGAAGCTCCTGTCAGACTCCAAAGTATTTGCAGCCCAGGAAGAGGGTTTCAAGACATCTCAGAGGCCGGCCCAAGTTCCCAGCAAAGCTGAGACCCATAGCCCTCGTGAGTAGCGTGGAACCGGAACTCCTGGTCACCTTGCACTTTTGCAAGTGCATTGACTTCTCGACGTCTCTTTAAGTTGTGCTTGGGATTACTTGTAGCCCCCACCTCCAGCAGAAGATCCAACAAAGATTGTTGGCCTAGTCACCCCGAGTGACCTGTGGGCCACCATTTTGTGTTTCCTCTTGAGGTCCCTTCGCGATCCCTGGTTCGTCGACTGGTGGGTCCCTGAGGGTGTAACTTTGAATTTCCTTGGGCTTGCCTAGTTGCTTCAGATATGCCCTGACTCTCAACCAAGTGGTGAGTCCCACAGACCTTGCTGGTCTGCACCAAAGCATCTTTCTCTTTTCTGCATGGGTTGCTGTTGGCAAGGCTTGTTTTGTCCAATCTGGGCACCGACAGTGCAGCACTCGACATCCTTCATGGGGCAGCTCGAATCCAGCTCCTGGTCATCCTCGACACCTCCTGGTCCTTGTGGCTGAAGAGTCAAGCTTCACCTTCTTGACCTGAAATCACCCGACATCGGTGGGCATCTGCCTATCGCCTTCCTGGTCACTGACTAGTGACCCAGACTCTGTCCCCTCTGCTTTCAGGTTCTTCTCGACTTTGATCCAGGCTTGGATCTCTTCGGACACTTCGCATCTTCCCGGCAGTAGAACTTTTTTGCCAGCTCCCATTGAAATCAACGACGCGACCCAACACCATTTGACACCTATGCACCCGACTTCCCTGGGTGATGTAACACAAGTACTCTGGTGCTCCCATGGGTGTTGGCCCTAGAACTTCATAAGTCCCAAAGGGTTTGGTCCTGACTCATTTCTAAGTGTCCCTAATCTCTAAAAATCGAACTGCGACTTTCCCCATAGAAGCTAACAGGAGCTCACGGCTGTGTTCTCACATTCCACACGTGGGTCCCCTGTGTCACTACCATGGGTGGTTCCTTGGGGTCCCAGTGATTCTACAGGCTCTAGGCCTTGTGTCTTGTTAAGTCTTGGTTCTTATACCACTATTTTAGCATATGGTTCGGCTTGCCCCTAGGGACTGACGTGTATTTGTGCTATTTTTTAAGTGTAACTTATGTGTTTTGACCTCTAGTCTCGTAAAGAGACTAGGAGGGTATGT
Organism: Triturus cristatus; assembly: GCF_964204655.1. Lineage (NCBI taxonomy): Eukaryota > Metazoa > Chordata > Amphibia > Caudata > Salamandridae > Triturus > Triturus cristatus. The sequence continues at coordinate 903,899,958 of NC_140590.1, read as the reverse complement.
TTAGTAATAAATACATATATTTTATATATATACTTGGTGTGGATGTCTTTCATTTAGCCACTCAGGAGTTTATAGACTGGTAAAATAAGCTGCTTTACATTCCTTCAAGACTTAGCCTGAAGGCTGCTCACCATAGCTACCACTAGGATAGCTTTCAATAAAGGTTGTCTTTAACCTATAACCAATATGGGGTTGTTTGTAGGCCTGGGCGAAAATTTCGTTCCGTTCGCGGAAATTGCGATAATTTGACATTTTTGCGTTCTGCGGAAAGCGCGAAAATGTCAAAATTTCTGCATTCCGCAGCTTAGTGATAATTTGGTTCTTGCTCGCGCTGTAAAATAATACTTTCTCGCGCGCGCGCGATCGCCTTACCTGAATCCCTGCGTTCGCCGACAAGTTTTCTTGATCCAGTCGCGTTCTCCATGAGATGTTGTATTGTTTTTAGCCATTTGTGCTGTCTCGCGACAGTTCGCGCCCGCAGTGACGTCATGCATCGCGCGATCACGTCTTTCTTCTCGCGATCATGCACCGCGAGACAACTGAAAACAAGATGGCCGCGCCCGCGAGCAACCACAAGGGTAAGTTGGCGAGCTGCAACCATGCAGAAAATCTCGCGAACATGCGGAAAAAAAAATTCCGCATCTTCGCGATATTTCCGCGTGTTTGCGATAATTTTTAACATTTTCGCGATAATTTGCGAAAGTGGATTTTGCAAATTCCGCCCACCCCTAGTTGTTTGTACTGGTACAGGGTGCCCACTATAACTAGTGGACAGCATATACCAGGCCAACTTCTCACAATCAAGAATTTCAGAGGAAGGAGGAGTTGAATCAGGCGTAAAAAGAGATTGGTAAAACATAACAAATATTTCTAAAATAGCCTCATGAGTAGTAGAAGACTTACCGGTCAATGTGGAAATAGAATCGATAATGTGCCACTCTTTTCTTCCCTTGAGATGATTTGCTAATAACTTGCCAGTTTTATTTCTCCCTCCATAAAAACGTGTGATTTTTTTCGAAGAAGCACAGAAGTGGCTTTTTCAGTAGACAAAGAATTAAAGTGTGGCTTTAATCAGGGCATTAAGTTCAGAGGGCAGTTTAGAGGAGAAATACTTCCTGGAAATAACAATTCCCTGAGCAATCTTCGCACATATAAAACTTCAATTACAGTTCACAGAAGTTTCTCAGAATCAAGAGTTTCAGTGTAATAGATGGAAATATTGTCCGATCTTCATCTTCGTTCACAGTCTTTATTTACAACTTCTGTCATTGTCCTTAGAAGACTTGTTTAAGCAAAAGCTTAAGTATCAGGACGAGAAATAATCCACGTACATTCGTAAAGGAGATTTTCTTCGAATCACTTATATTGAGCAAAAGGTTCTATTCTTAATTCATTAGATCTTAGAAATATACAGCCAACACGTGTTTCGTCTGTGGTTAATTTTCCAAAAGACTTCCTCAGGGCTGTAATAAACAGATATACAACACAATTACCAACTATTACCTATCTCAAACTAAACAAGTTATAATCCTCCACCAAACAAAGGAAAACCAGTGTTTATAGAAAAGTCATAAAGACCAAAGAGATTCGAGAAGAAACCAAGTTATACCGTAAAGTGTAAGGGTCACCCAAACCACCACAGTAGAATAAGTTAAAGAACACCAGATTTGATGCCAGCTGTATAAACAAGAAACCAAAAAAGGAATACCAAACAGCAAGATACCTTAGGCGAAATACTCCATAACGTGTAAGAACACCCAATTGAAGTGTCTTATAAAATTGAAATAAAAATAGAAATAGAAAATAAACCAAACGCTAATCCCCATCAATTCTTAAGTACAATATGAGTGACAACATATATATATGTCACAAACGCCAGTTTCATAAAATCATAGGTCACTCACAAAAGTTCCAAATAGCGGTTTTCTTTAATAGAAAATAGTGAAAAGGGTTGGCAAATTATATAACAGCCCGCCCAACAGAATTCTTCGTTTGCAAAGTGCTCCTTTACCTAAAAAACATATATATATACTTAAAAAGTAATTCTAAGTACATTCATAAAACCAGTATAGTCCTAACCATGAACCAAACGACAACATCAACATTATTTAAGGAAATATGATGTCGAGAGTGGTCCTTATCAATCTAACCAAAAATCAACTTCAAGTCGTTTAGCACTCAGAACATCCCATACCAATATTTATTTAATGTATAAAAAACAAAGGAAGGCACATAAGGGTACTCGGAGTCTAAATGTCAGAACCTTACCTCCAAATTCGAGGCAGACGGTAGAGGCGTATCCTGCCACACTGTACTGGCGTCTAGCGACAGCGCCATGTTTTTTCTATATATTTATTGAAGGCGAGTGCTCTTCAAAACCGAAAAGGGACAAACGGGAATACTCATACCTCTAACCATAGACTTAGCCAGCGCCATTTTGGAGTGGGTTACGGAAAAGATGTTACTATGTCCGAATTGTAGTTTGAATTCTAACCCATCATGAAGCAAGTAAGTATTTAACAAATTAACAAAAAAATCACCCACAATCATTAGCCTTCAATAAAAACATTTACTTACAAAGTAAAACCACAAATATCAGTAGTTATCAATCACAACGAATAAAATTTTCTATTTAATTCATAATGCCCTTAATCCAAAAGAGACTCAACAGCGGCCATTTAACTTACTAATTCCTTACTCAAATGATCTTAATATTCTAATCAGTTACTTATGTATAAGCCTGGAATTGCTGGTTTGGATTGAACCCGGGTGCAGGATAATGCATAATAGAGTGGCGTTTAATATTACGAGATCATTAAAGAGGAATACGAGAGGAGAGAGAGGACAAAAGAACAGAGAGACGCTACGCTAACTAGCTCAGAAGTGCCAAAAGAAACACAATGTATATTTAGGAATAGGCACAGACCCAACAAAGGGTAACAGTAGCATGTGACATTCTGTAATGGGTAACACCTATAATACCCGTATTTGTTATAAATGCAGTTAGATGAACAACATATGACCCAATTCGTTATGAAAATTGTTAGCCATGAAACCCAGTATAAATCATAACAAGGGGTTAAGCTTATGACTCAAGAAGTCCAATTCAATAGTAAAACAATTTTGGTAATACATTCAAAAAGCCTAACAGCCCAGGAAATATTGCAGCTCTGAGTCAACGTTGAGCCCCAGTTCCACAGCCCGCAATTTTAAAATCCATTTTGCCTCACATTGGCGGACTTCTAAGTTCTCTGTTGCCCCCACGGTTGTCAGACAGTATATTTTCAATGCCATGAAAAGAAAAAGAAAAGTTACCTTTCTGGCTTGGACAGTCCTTGGCAGGGTTTGCCAGGGGATACCTGAGGTCAACGTTCTTTAGGGCTCTAAAATGTTCGGCCATCCTTTCTTTAAGACATCTAATGGTACTACCAATATATATCTTCAAACACTTGCACCGAATTGCATATACCACAAATTTGGTTGAACAGTCAATATGTTGTAATATTTTGTATTTGGCTGAGCCATTGTATTCAAATTCCTTAATGTCATGAGCTGCAAACCTACACATGCTACAATGCCCACACTTGAAGGACCCTATATTAAGTTTGTACAACCAGTTGCGGTCAGATTTAGTGTTTCTGGGATAGCTTGGGCTAATCAAATTGCGAATGGTCGTACCTCTCCTATATACAATACTAGGTTTACTGCTTAGATGGACACATAATGTAGGGTCAGAGGTCAATAAGTGCCAGTGTTTCTTAAGGATATTATAGATCTTATGGGACCTGGGATGGTAATCAGTCACTAGCTTTAAGTGTTGTGTCTTATTAAGCTTGTATTTAGTTTTTTGTTACAAGGTTTCTTTTCTACATAGTTTCAATGATCTTTGTTCAGCTTGAATAATAATATCCTTGTTATAACCCCTTTCCATAAAGCGTTTTTCCATATCGGTTACACAACTAAGGAAATCATCCTCCTTACTGTTATTTCTCCATGCCCTATACATTTCACCATAGGGTATGGCTTTTACTTGGGCTTTAGGATGGGCACTGGTAGCAAATAAAGTAGAATTGCAGGAGGTACTTTTTCTATATAGTCTGCTATTTATTTTCCTATCTGCCACAAAGAGTTCAGTATCTAAAAAGACTTTCTTCTCCTGACTCGATGACATAGTGAAGAACATATTATAGAGATTGGTGTTCATATATTCAAAGAAATCCCACAACTCTGACTCATTACCAATCCAAATAATAAGACAATCGTCTATATACCTTCCGTAGTAGATAATATATTCCTGCCATTTAGCACCATTGGGACCCCAAAGGTGCAGCATTTCAAACATCCCCATAAACAAGCATGCCAGGGACGGCACAAATTTTGATCCCATAGCTACTCCGCATTTCTGTCTGTACCATTCGTTGTTAAACAAAAACACATTGTGTTCCAAAATCAAAGGTGACATGTAAATCAGCATATCCGAATGTTCCAATAATTCCACTGGTCGTGTGTATAAAAAATACTCTAGAGCCTGTAACCCCTGCTCATGTTGGATGTTTGTGTACAGGGATACCACGTCTAAAGTTACTAGTGTCATTGAAGTGTCCCAAGTCAAATCCATCAAAACATTAAGAATGTGTTTAGTGTCTCTGATATAGGAAGCCAAATTCAGAACTTATTTCAATTTTATAAGACACTTCAATTGGGTGTTCTTACACGTTACGGAGTATTTAGCCTAAGGTATCTTGCTGTTTGGTATTCCTTTGATGGTTTCTTGTTTATACAGCTGGCATCAAATCTGGTGTTCTTTAACTTATTCTACTGTGGTGGTTTGGGTGACCCTTACACTTTACGGTATAACTTGGTTTCTTCTCGAATCTCTTTGGTCTTTATGACTTTTCTATAAACACTGGTTTTCTTTTGTTTGGTGGAGGATTATAACTTGTTTAGTTTGAGATAGGTAATAGTTGGTAATTGTGTTGTATATCTGTTTATTACAGCCCTGAGGAAGTCTTTTGGAAAATTAACCATAGACGAAACACGTGTTGGCTGTATATTTCTAAGATCGAATGAATTAAGAATAGAACCTTTTGCTCAATATAAGTGATTCGAAGAAAATCTCCTTCACCAATGGACTTGTATTATTTCTCGTCCTGATAATTAAGCTTTTGCTTAAACAAGTCTTCTAAGGACAATGACAGAAGTTGTAAATAAAGTTGTGAACGAAGATGAAGATCGGACAATATTTGCATCTATTACACAGAAACTCTTGATTCTGAGAAACTTCTATGAACTGTAACTGAAGTTTTATATGTGCAAAGATTGCTCAGGGAATTATTATTTCTTTGAATATTTACAATTGCTAGCAATTGTAGTTAACAGCGTTGGGTGGTGGCTGTTTTTTTCCCTTTGATGCATAATTGTGATAACTTTGTTCTCTTACTGTTTTAACCACTATATGCTTGCGCAGGATATACCTCACTACCTGTTATTAAGCTGAGAAATACTTCCTGTCTAAGGATTTAATCAAAGAGAGAATACTAGTATGTTCTTTCAACTGAATCTTCTTTTGCCTAGAGACATAGGGGGATATGTACAAGGAAGTGGCGGAGTGAGGCGTTAGCTGTCATGGCTTAACACCTCACTCAACCACTCCAGAAATGCAAGGCTGCACCATATTTACAACAATATGGTGCAGCCTTGCGTTTCCGCCTGCAGTGGCGCTACACTTAGCAGTGTATTGCCAACGCAGGCACCCTTGCACCACTGTGCAAGGGTTTCTCTGTGCAGGGTAGGATTATTTATGTGTAGGAAGATGTCCCTTCCTGCACATAAAAAATCCTGAAATGCCATTTTGTGATTTTCATGTGTGCTACTTAAAGCAGCACACATGAAAGTCACACAATGGTATTTTTTTAAAGATTGTTTATGTACAGGAAGGGGGACCTCATAAACAATGCAAGGCATTTTGCTTTTTCCATTTGTGCTGCGCAAGGCAGGACACATGGAGCAAGGAAAGGTGACATTTCTGCATTGTCATTGAATAATATAAAAATCAGAAGCGAAAGCGATAAATGAACTAGAGAATTAAGTATCTTGTAATAAACAATTATTGAATTTCCTCGATGCAAACGGGGACGGGGAAGAACCAAATCCAAGTCTGTAATAACCATAGCGTGGTCAGAAAGGACAATTGGAGAAATATGTAATTGTATATTAAACTGTGCAAGGGACTAAGAAAGAAATATATGATCCAGTCATGAGAGTGAGCCATGAGAAGCAGAGTAAAAAGTAAACTCTCTGCAGGTGAGTTAGACAATCTCTAAGAGTCCACCAAGGCTCCCTTATGAATAGCAGAGTGAATTTGCTTATGCATTTTATGAGACAAAACATTAACTGGGGATTGTCTATTTAAAAATAAGTCCATTATTTGATTGCAGTCTCCTCCTAGAATAAAGTAAGAGTCATGAAATGGTGTATATTTTTGTGCAATGGAGGGCCAAGAAGCAGTATCAGATTGCGTTGGGGCATAAACCTTCAGAATAGTAGGGGGGCATTATCTATAATAAGACTTACTATAATCCACCTACGCATAACATCTATTTGTTGAGAAACCAAATTAACATTAAGTGATTTTTTACACAGTATCACAACCCCATTTGTCCTATTTACTGATGGGGAAACAAACACATAACCAACCCAGAATCACTTAAGTTTCGGAGCTTCACCTTGTGTAAGGTGAGTTTCCTGAAGAAGATCCAGAAACAGATTAGATTTACCTAGATGGGATAACACTCTCTGTCTTTTGATCGGTTAAAGCGATCCTTTAATTTTCCATGAAATGACTTTGAATTTTACACAACAAACAACAGGTAGTATTGGAGATCAATGAGGCATATATAAACATTCCATCATATAATACAAAGAAGAGAAAGAGCAATGTAGAAATGACACAAGAAGAAGAGGAGGAAAGGGAAAGTAAAGGGTGAAAGGAAACAAAGAACAGTAAAAGGAAAGGTAGAAAGGAAAAGAAAAAAAAGCCAAAAGAAGGGACAGTAGAAATCCAAAAAGGACAACTAAAAGAACATACCTGTAAAAACCAAGGATGGAATAGAACAGGGGTGGTGACGACACATAAGACGCTGACACGCCCACTGGTAGGGAAGGTCAAGCCACACCAGGACCAAAACATTCGGAAAGCGGACCGAACTTATTGAATTACATCAGATGTATCTGCAAGGAGATAGAAAGTACAACATAAGACATATCATATACGATAAAACATATGGAAAATTACAGCCTGGGATATATTAAAACACTCAAAGAATTATTACAAACTGAGATATATTAAGGAGTTACAAAAAGTGAAAATTATAATTCCATATCTTTGGAGAACCCGACAATGAAAGCAAAAACAAGCAAAGATAAATAGATCAATCATTAGATGGGCCAGCAGTGTCCATATTACTCAAAGTATTGGAATGTATAAACTTCTTATGTTTCACTGGGTCTTCAAACATCACAGTGTTATTTTGGAAAGTTACATTAAAAATGTAGGGAAGAAAAAGACCATATCTAGCTCCAAGTGAATGAAGAGGAGCTTGGAGATTAAGAAATTCCTTTATTCTGGCCGCAATGGCATTGGAGACATCTTGAGAGAGAGAGGAACACACTTTGACCCAACCTAGACTTGACGTTTAGCCCTAGCTACCGAAAGAACCAACAGCATGTCAGTAAACTTCAAAAAGAGGATGATAAATGCCTCTAGGTTTGACAGGAGAGATAGACAGTGAGGGACGAGGTCCAAGTCTATGGGATCGCTGAATATTGAGCGAGGTTGAGGAGGGCATGTCTAGAAATCTTGGCAAAAAAGAGAAAAAAAAGAGACAGGGTCATCTCCTTCCAAAGCTTCAGGCAGGCCAAAAATGCATAGATTGTAGCGAAAAATTACGGGTAGGGGCCACGTTAGCCATTTCTCCAACAACAGATGACTGGTTTTCTGTTGAAGAGTGAGACACAGGCCCCACCAAAGAATGCCTTTTAGGAGTAAAAACAAATTGTGGTTTCCTTAATTTACTGATGATGTCACAAGTGTAATCCTAACTTCCCTTGGGACTAGGAAGTGCCACCTCAGAATACCATAGAGCTCCCGATATGTACACTCCTTAACAGTAGTGAAGATCTAAAAGATAGCCCTAAAGTAAGCCCCGAAAAAAACTGCTGCAGAGACTGATATTATCTTGCAAAAGACATGGGTATGTCGCAGCACATTATTTTGAACATGCTACATTCAAAAAAAGAAATGTTTTTGCAAAACTCATAGTGGGGGCCTCTCAAAGAGCCATAGAACAAGTTAGTGATTGCGTAAGTGTTCCTCTGATATCCTCTGTACCAATGAAGTGCCGCCTCATGGTGCCATAAAGCTCTAGATACACACATTCTCCATTTGTGAAGCGCTAAAGACCAGCATCTAGTTGAGTCCCAATACAAATGCTGCAGGAGCTCTCATTACCCTTGAAAAGTCATAGGTAAATCACCAACTTTAATTTTGGAACACGCAGCATTCATAAACTTCTTGCTTGTGAAAGAGCGCTGATACAAAGTAGCGGCCGCTCAGTGAAGCAGCCGCGACGGCGGGGAAATGAAAAGAAGCGTACCGCGCTTCACTCCAAATAGTAGCTCCGCTTCATGCCCACGGTTTCCTCCATAAATGCTACTGTTGTGGTCTGTCAAGGTGGCGCCAACCAGTGCCGAAAGTCCCCGACTTGTCAGAAGTGAGACAGACTTCTCATGTCAGGCGGCCATCTTGAGAGGTGCCGAAACAACCTTAAACTCTCTTATTATTACATAAGTCACCTCTAAAGTAGGCTCTAGACAGCTCATAGAGCAGGGTGTGTTATATTTAAAAAGTTGGACATGTACTTTTAAGTTTTACATGTCCTGGTAGTGAAACACCCACAAATTTGTTTTTCACTACAGCGAGGCCTACCTCTGCATCAGGATAACATTGGGTTACCTTACTACATGTATTATGATAATGTTTGATTGGAAACAGGTAGAAATGTTGTGTTTGGACACTGAGGAATTGAAATTTGAAATTCTCTTTTTATGATAAAATTGGAATTTACAACACAGTTCCAAAAATGAAACTTTTAGAAAGTTGGCATTTTCTTGTCCTGTTTGGTCCCTGCACCCTGTTCCTGGGTCACATCACTGTGTGAATTTGCCAGTTGGCCTTGTGTATTCTTCCCAGACAGCCACACAATAGAGATACCAGGTGTGGCTGGATGGCCCATCTCAATTAGAGATTTGTGGGGACAGAGCTGTGTACATCCTCACTTTCACTTCATTAGTCTGTTCTCACACAAAGAACCTCACACTATCCTATTGTGCCTGCAGACAGACTCTGACTAGGGCAGGGAGGCAGGAAATTCCAGGCTCTTCTGTGAGGAGAAACCTCCAGGAGTTCCTCCCACCTCAAAGGAATCACCAGATATAAAAATAGGACCCTCAGCCCCACTCTTCAGTTCAGTTCCATATCTGTGGAAGGACTCTCAGATGAATGCCTGCTGCTGTGCCCTGCTGTGTACTTCCGATGGACTGCTTTGCTGCACCAAGAAGGGCTGCTCAGCTGCCTGAAGTTAGCTCTGAGCCCCTAGAGGTCTGCCTTGCAGCTAGAGCCCTGCTCTTCTTCTTGGACCTAGGTCTTCCAGCTTGACTCCAAGGACTAGTTAGATGGCCTCCTGATCAGAGCCTCAGGGACAGAAATGGCACCAACAATCTTGAACCTGCACCTACACCCTGCCTGCGTGAGTCATGGCCCTCCACATGGTGCTTCTCCAGTCCTGAATCCTTGGAGGTGTTGCTAAAGGTGGACATATAGCCTGAATCGGAAACCTGGAAAATGTTTCAACCAAAAAGTGCTTTGAGAACCAAAACGAGACCGGAACTACCTGCTTGCTGATCTGCCCAAGGTGCATCAAAGTTCAGCCTGACTTTGCTTCCAATGTGTTCTTCTACACAGCAGCAAATCCTGTTCAGCGGCTCCTCTCAAAATAGGTATCTGTCCTCATGGAGCCCTCACTGATTGCTGCCTGCAGCTATTTCCTCCTAGAGATTTAAGCCAAATTTGAACAATGTCCATGAGGGAGCATATGAGGGAATACTGCTTGACAGGGAAGTAAGACAGAGGTCAGGGAGTGATGCTGAGTCTGAACATTCCTCTATGCTGTAGAGTGAAGGAATATCCTTTGTATGCATAGGTGCCATGCATGAAGAACTGTTTCCAATCATGTCACATAATTGGCATATGCTTTATAAGCCTTTCGGTCAATGTAGGTCCCTGCTTCCGGCAGGCCCACATTATGTTATCTTACAGTCGAGCAACCAAAATATGTTTTATCCTAATTAGAGTATCATCCTTGCAAACTGAACATGTGGAATCACACTAGAAAAAAAGACAATGGACCAAGGAAAACTTAAAAACATAAACAGAAGAGGATCTAATCGGGCAAATACTCTGTGTTCTTTTCCCAATTTTATGAGAGTTGAAGCGGGAGTAAACCAAACCTAGTAAACAATGCAAAGGGTTATTGATAAACACACTGAAAGAAAATAATCACATGTACAATTTGCTAGGTTTTAAAATAGGGCAACCTGTCTCTTCCGAAAAACCATCCGTCAATTTACTTCTCCTCATAAGGATTGACATATATTTTAGAGACATATACTAGTCATTTGCTCATGCATAGAGAAAACTGAAGCATCTGGAGTACATATTAATTTTAATGTACCTGAGCTGATGCTCCCCCATCCTAGTCTCAATTCTGCCTCACTCTACAACATTTCGATGTCACTTATCAACCTCTTACAGCACTACTTTCCTGTTCTAGGGTGACCAGTAACTCACCCCTTCCTCTTCTTAACTCATAAGAACTATATCTCAACCCATAAATCAATTTTCCATTGAACCACATGTCCCTTGTTGCAGTTTGACACAAGGCCTGGGCATAATTTAAAATATACATGCATATTTCATGTAATTGCAGGACGTTTGCATTATGCTTGTTATGCAACATTCCCGAAATTATATCACTTTCTGTAATTACTCTGCATTTGTGGTAGAAATTTAAAGAGAACACATGGGTCCAAAAAAAATGTGAGTGACATCTTTTTGTTCCTAAAATGCATTCTTACATCAAATCTTGAGGCAAGGGAACATTTCGGGTTAAGATATAGGGTGAAATTACAGTTTTGAATTGTGCTTCATAATGTGTAATTTTTATAATTATGACAACATTTTGCCTAATTATGCAAAACAAAAGTATGCATATTTTGTACACATCTACTCTTTACCATCATGTACAAGTCCTCTCCATGCCAACCCACATCACCTGCCCCAACACCTTACCCACCCAGAGCCAGCTGTCCAACCCGCATAAGTATCCACCAAGGTCCTCACTGCCCAATACACACTAAGTTCATAAGATGCACCATGCAATGGAATAACTTAACAAAAATGTGTGTGGTCCATAATCCCTCCCTCAATATGGAGATCTTAATAGGTGTATCTTCATTACTCAAAATGCTCAGCAGAGGCACACTTGTTCCATCTTGAAAACATTTACAGCTTTATTGATGCTGTTCACTAAGGCCTGAAGGAAGGAAAAATCTAAACCATCCTTAAATTAGTCACAGACAAACCAGAAGTAAGCAGATCCTAAGCCAAAAAGGACGTATAACCCTGAAGAGTACAGAAAGCATGCACCATAATAATTATTGTCTTTAACCTTAGATAATTGAGTTAACTAATCATCAATATCTAGTTCAACGGAACAATCATGATCAAGGCCAATGATGTAAATATGTCTGCTTTTGAAGAGATTTTCGGAAACTAAAAATGGGAAATCAAGACATTGCTACTGCTCCAAAACCACCTTTAACTCCACTTCTCTTAAGCCCCCATTATGTACTGAAGTTTCCCACCTTCAATGTCCTCAACCTTATGGACTGAAAATACCCAACACAAGAACTGCTTCTCAACAGCTGTTTTTACTCTGTTCTTCGACCCTATCCAATGGAGTGTAAACCTGACTCTTCCAGCTGACCTCAGCCTGGCTCTCCCTTCAACCCAATGTGGACCACCACAAGCAATCAAACACCCAAAAATAAGTCTTCACCATTTATCATTGCAACAATCAGCACTCTCATACCAGCACTAGTTCATACATAAAACAAATTCCCATGATCAACGATTCAGCCGAGATGCATTCCATGGACACTCATGACCTCAAACCCAAGACAGCTATCGTGTATTTGTCTTTATATAGAATGGATTTGCAATAGCTCAACCATCATCTTCAAAAATGTCTCCCTTATTCCACCCATATTATCATCTTCATAAACAGAGAAACTATGGGAGCAGCAAGGGGAACTGTAGTCTAAAAAACAGGACTAACCTGGTTTTAGTTATTCACAGTAAATCCATCATACTACAGTATCTTTAATTCTTTATAATCTGTACAATTAAACCCAACTGTAAATTAGAAATGCAGTCACCATTCTCCCAAATGTCTCTCCCTTTGTAGACAGTAGACAAGAATATTGTAATCATAATCAATTTCAACTGATGGGACAATAGACTAATGCCTAAACCAGCAACAGCTATCCTCCAAAACATAAGACATTGGGCTTCAAGCAAGCAGTGAGTGTCGCAAATACCAGATATGGACACACTTGGACCTTGTATTTAAACCTCCGTCAATCCCTGGTGAAACAACAGATTTGCTCAGTCCATTCCATCTCTCGGTCTGCATCTTAAATATGAAATGCAGATGTCCCCTGACTGGCGACATGCAGAGATTGTTGTGTTCCATAAACCAAAGAGTCCTCTGGAACTTCATGCCTCCTATAGGGCAATCTCTCTCTTGAATGTCGAGGCTAAGCTTTTGGCCAAAGCACTTGCGACTAGATTGCTGTCCCATCTCCCAGACCTAATTCCCCTGGACCAAGCGGGCTTTATTCCCCGACACCCCACGCGACACAACTTACGCCGGGGACAATATGCAATAGCTGCTGTGGATCGTCTTCATCATCCAGCAGCCCTATTATTGGCCGACATCAACAGGGCTTTTGATTCCATCAGCTGGACTTATTTATTCATACTGTTGGAGCGCTTCAATTTCGGCCCTAAGTTCATATCATACATATGAATGCTTTATCATGGTTTGACTGCATCAGTGCGCATAGCTGGTAGGGTCTCTGCATCATTCCAATCAGTCGGGGCACTGAACAGGGGTGTCCATTTCACCCCTGTCGTTCGGGTTAGCTATTGAGCCACTTGAGGCCTGGGTTCGTATAGACACCCAGAACTAGGGCTTTCAATGGTCCACCGTTCTGTCTGATCGATTGGCCCTATATGCTGATGATGTCCTCTTCTTCATGACTAACCCGCACAGGTCTGGCCCCCGTATCTTTCAAATTATGCGAATATTCAGGGAGACCTTGAGGCAAATCTGTATTAGGCCACTCCGTGGGTCGTCAGATGATTATAGTTGGGCCACTGACCTCTCCCAGATGCGGGAGGGTCTATGTTACAGAAAGACCAGAGGTATACCGGATACTCAAAATAGACGGGGTTTTCGCTATGATCAAAACAGAACTGAGGTCCTGGGCGAGGCTTCCCCTATCCCTACTTGGTTGCTCAGCAATATTTAAGATAATCTCTCTCCAATACCAAATCCAGAATCTTCCGTATTGTCATCTCACAGATGTAGTTTAGACAGATCAATGTGATGCTGAATGAGTTCCTGTGGGAGGGTGGAGCGGTTAGGCTGGCACTTCGTACTTGCTCTCTCTCCACATACTGTGGGGGCATTGCCACTGCCGATGTACAATCATATTTTGCGGCCTCCCACCTGCAATTCCTTAATGATTGGTGGTATGGCCCGTGGAATGATCTGGCATACAACCTAGAGAGATGGCTACTGGGGGGACACATCACTATATAAATACTTGTATGGCCGCACCACTACACACGCCCTCCCTCCGGCTACCAAGTTGGTATTGGCCACGTGGCACCAATCTCTTGCCCGCATTGGCTGGCAGAAGCGGCTCACCGGCACGGCACCACTGTGGTCTAATTGTATGCTCCCACCTACAAGGTTTTCATAGATGGGTCCAGTTTGGGATCTCTACACTGGCAGATGTTCTCCGAGGTCTCACTCTTAAATCCTTTTTGGACTTGCAGGAGGAGTACTGTATGCCGCATAACCAGTTATATTGCTACCTACAGTTTTGCCACACACCCATGTCCCATACCTAAAAGATCTTACAGCCATTCCAGAATTCAATCCACTAGAGGGGCGGTTTCTCATGGGGGATCTGGAGGAGCACAACATTTCTAAGATTGATCAAACATTGATTACACACAGTGCATCAACACTTAAATCTCTTCGAGAAGCCTGGCAAGCAGACATAGGACCTAGTGACAATAACGACCAGCGGGAGGCATTAGAGTCCCCTAGGGGAGCTGCCATTTTTTTGCGCCAATGCCTTATACAGCTGAAATACTTACACAGAGCATACCACACGAGGGTGTGGCTTCATAGGGTGGGTTTCATAGCTTCCCCGGCATGTCTGTGATGTGGGGTGGAGGAACGGTGTGGACGTGTCCATCTTTGCACAGGTTCTGGAGGGGTGTTCATAGATGTCTGGGGGAGGTACAGGTAGACAATACACTGCACATCACGGAGGACATTGGGGGCAACAGATATAAACATCACCTACTTTTCTTGGGCTTGACTTTGGCTAAGTACAACATAGGCAATGTATGGAAGGTACAGTCCTCCCCTGTGTTGAGGTTCTGCAAGCGAGGTCTGGATTTCTGCATGGAAGTAGAGGAACCTGTATTTAAGGCTCGGGGGTGCCCCCATAAACATACACGTATATGGAATGATGGGCAGACTATAGGAGTATTGTCTTGACACTACCGACTACACCGTCCGCGTTATTGGATTAAGAGGTTCAGCCTCATTTATAGCATATTTTATGTACAAACTGGTTCGGAGTTGATGGAATAGATGATTACAGGGACAATATCCAGGGACATGAGCATATTCCTTAGATTTCTTCTCCCTTACTATTACTACAGCAGCCTGTTCTTTTATTTATTTGGTTTCCCTTATTTTTCTTCCTTTTCTGTGGTTCCTGTTACTAATGTGTGAGCCAGTGATTCTCTTATGTATGCCATATTGCATCCTGTGTACATTCCTAAAATGGCTCCCTGAGCTTATTGTTGGCAGTCACAAACCATAATAAAAAAACAATAAGTTTGTTTATATAAAAAAATAAATTCAGCTCCTGTCCCATACTGCAGAAATGACTGTCCACACATTACAATAAATTACTACAGAACATATGCATTAAACAATGTTGGAAACCTATACCTCTGGCAAAATCAGCCCACTGAACCCAGATGAACCTAAAACTTTAGTGGAAAGCCTGCTGCTCTCGATTCTTACTAAAAAAAAGAAAAAAAGAAAAACAATAATGAAAATACATTTTACCAACAAATGGTTTAACAAGACATTAAATGAGCTGGAATGAATTACCTGCATTACCTGGACCACAAGCCGTAAGTCAATGCCAAAAGAAGACAAGGTTCTCTGTAAGAGCCATGGGATAGACCACTATGGTGCACATGCATCAAGCAAACCAAAAGCGATTCCTTAATAGCGAGAAATAAGGAATCATTATTAAGGAATCGCTTTTGGGTATGCATCAACAGATTCGGTAATTATTAGCGATTCCTTAAAAATCGCTAATTTTACCGATTATACAATAGCGGGGCATGCAAACTCCGATTAGCTATTAGCGAGTTCGGTAATTCCGAATTAGCAAATAGCGAATTCGGTATTAGCGAAATCGCAAATGACCGCGTCGCACCGGGAACGTGCAGATGACATCACCAACCAGGAAATACAGAAGCCCCACCCTCATTGCATCGACAGAGGAGCAAACAGGAGCACTGACTGCAGACTGCCTGTGCAGACTGAAGCCACACAGACTGTTCCATCTGCTAAAATACACCATCCATGGAGAAGGGAGCCCCATCCAGCACTGAGGCTGCGCGCAAGCGCAAGTTCTCCGACAGGGAGCTGGAGCACCTAATTGAGGGAGTCTCGAGCAAGCACGATCGCCTCTTCGGCAAGCTGTCCCTCAAGGTGCCTGAGGCGGAGAAGCGCCGCATATGGCTGCGCATCCGCGAGAGGGTGAATGCAGTTAGTGTGACGCCCCGCAGCATCGACGACCTAAAAAAAAGGTGGTACGACCTGCGAAGCGCGTGAAGGAGAGGATAGCAGAGAGGCTCCGGGACGCTAGCAGAACGGGAGGCGGCCCTTCCACGGTCCAGGCTAACACTGCCCTGGAGGAGCTGGTGGAAGGTACAATTGAGCGGGAAGCCGTCGTGGGAGTGACCCAGATGGATACGTCCGGCGCAGCCACAAGTGCCCAAGGTAAGATGCATGCCTGTTGCCATACCCAGCATAGCGTAAATCCCATTCCAGGCCCCCAGCAGGATCTGAGTGTGCATGCAGCTTTGCAACACACAGCTTTACTCCTAACACTAGTGCATCATGGGAGTTGTAGTCTACTCAGGCAAGTGTGCATGTACAGGGGTAAATGCAATAACCATTCACCAGATCAGTAGAAGCTGGGTATAGACAGTATGTTTAGTGGATCACAGAGGGACATGTATGTGTGCAACATTACGTAGGTCTAACTATCCCACTAACCATGCACGGTTTCACACACAGATGCATCACCTGGGGATTCAGATGACAGCGGCCGGCTGATAATCTCCGAAACACCGGTTGAATCAGACCTTGAGACAGCGCAGGATGCCCTCACATCACCTACACCTGCCACCCCACCAGCACCACCAGCACCAGCAACACCAGCACCAGCAACACCAGCACCAGCAACACCAGCACCACCAGCACCAGCACCAGCCACACCAGCTGCTGCCACGACAGCCACCAAAGCGCCGCGGCGCAGGTCCCAGGTTGCGCCCTTGGCGGTGATGGAAACACCCACCACACAAACGGGACACGGTCAGCGTGCCATCACACCACCTGATGCACCACCTGTCCGCGCCAGGCTAACACAGCGGCGCAGGTCTCGCCAACGTTCGGTCTCCTCAGGCAACCTGGATCTCCAACACACTCCTGGCATTGAGGAGAGGATGCTGTCTGTCCAGCGCGTGCAGAGCCGCCACATGGCAACCATCAGCACCAACATCGTGCACCTTGTTCGTGAAATGCGAGCCATGACTGCCGCAGTAACGGCCATGGGCACGGCGGTCAGGGACATGAGCACTGTGGTGGCAGAGGGCAATGCTCACCTCAGGGAAGATGTACAAGAGCTCACCAGTGCCATGAGGGAGGGCCATGAGTGCCAGAAGAGGAGGCACCGACAGCAATTGTTGCGTTCCGCTGCCGCTACTAAGGCTATCACGCGCCACAGCAACAGTACTGCAGTGTTGGCACGCCGCACTGTGTCCTTGCAGGTCGACCTTGGGCACTTCTGCGGGGATGTGGCAAAGGCACTGGGGCAGTTGACCACTGCTGTGGAACACTTCCAGAGCAGCACATGCAGTGCTGCAGCTTTGGGGGGGGATGACGCTAGTGAGGCTGCCTCGAGTGTGAGCAGTGTGTCTGTGGCAGAAGCCAGCACCAGGCGCCGCAGTTCGCGGGCATCCACAGGGACAGGCCGTGGTGAGGCTTTGGAGACACCTGAGCGGAGGCTTGGGGTACGTGGGAAGCGCCACTAGACAGTTGGACATGCATACAGGACCATGGTGGGGCAACCATGGACATCCACTTACTGAGTATGCACAGTTGTGACTTTAAGGCACCTTTTATTTTACTTTATGCAATTGGAGCATGATTTACATAGCTAGTTTTGTTGCACAAACCTCAGTGCTACTGTGCATTAAACAGTTGCACCCCAAACTAACTTGTAATGTTTCATTTTCACATGTTTCAAAAATGATTTTGCATGATGTATGTCCGCCTCCTATGGCCCTCGGCTATGTTAGGGACGTGTGCCTGTCGTTGTTGGGCGGGTGGTTGGTCATCCCGGCGGTCGTCATTCCTGTCCACCTCTATGGGTATCCCCCTTCTGGTCGCAATATTGTACAGCATTGCACATACAGCAATTATCCGGCAGCAGGTTTCAGGTTTGTATAGCAAGGCGCCGCCAGTCTTATGTAGGATTCTGAAGCGACTCTTCAGCATCCCAAATGTCCTCTCTATGACATTCCTAGTGCTGATGTGTGCAGTGTTGTAGCGATGTTCCTGTGGGGTTGCTGGATTGATGTATGGGGTGAGTATGTATTCACGCAGGGCGTAAGCACTGTCACCTAGAAGATAGAAGCATAGACTTAGCATTGGTGATGTACATACATGTGTGGTGTTGGTGTGGGGAAGCGTATTTTTACGTACCTAGCAGGAGTCCCTCTCCAAATTCTCCGTTGATTAGTCGCCTGTGCATTCCACTGTGGCGGAAGATGTAGGAGTCGTGTGTGCTCCCCGGGAATTGTGCCACTAGGTCCGTTATGATGTATTGGCATCGCACACAACCTGCACGTTGATTGAGTGGTATGACTTGCGGTTCCGGAATATGTACTCATTTGCTGCGGGTGGACATACGGGGATATGCGTACAGTCGATGCATCCAATCACATGTGGGAATTGTGCCACCTGGTAGAATGCCTGTTTGGTGCGGTCCAACTGCTGTGGGGTTGTGGGGAAGCTGATGTGGGTGTGTAGCATTGTCAGCATGGCATCTAGGAATTTCTTGAAGAAGCGTGACAGTGCGCTTTGCGATACGCCTCCGGCCACCGCAATTACCCCCTGGAAACTCCCTGAGGCCAGTAGGTGTAGGCTGCATAGGACCTGAACGTGCGCAGGGATTGCATTGGTCCGGTGTGTCTGGTGCTGCAGTAATGGTTCCAGGTCTGCAATCAGGCGCATGATCATTGCACGATTGAGGCGATACTTCTCGTACACCTCGTCCTCATTCTGCCCGAGCAAGGTTATGCGCAGTCTGAAAACTCGCTCCTGGACCCTTCTCCTGCGCTGTCCTGCTGCATTGATACGCATCCTCCTTGCAAGCACGTAGAGGGCAGCCATTTTGTGGAAGCCAACAGGGTCTCCTGGGCCACATTTAAGGGTTTTGTGATTGCCTCAATCATTTGCACATGTTGAATATTTTTTGGGGGATTTGCGTTTTATTTTTTTAACTTTACCTCCAGGTTTTGATTCCCCTTATTTAGCTCTGGCAAAATAGCGATTTTTGGGATTTTCGTTATTAGCGACTGTTGTTGCATTGGGGTGCGAATCGTTATTTGCTATTGGCACTTTCCGGGAGCTAATAGTGATTTCGGTATCTGCTAAATCTGTATTTAGCGCTTCGGTAATTTTGCATTTTGGTTATTAGCGATTCGGTATTTAGGCAGATTTTTTTTTGCGATTCGTTATTTGCTCACGTTTTGGGTTCATGCATTTGAAGTGGGTATTTTTTAATCGCTAACGGGTGATTTTTGCGATTCGGTATTTTACCGACTGGATTTTGGCTTGATGCATGAGGCTGTATGTTACTATTGAGGTAACCAAAAAAGCATCTCTTGCACAATGAATCAAAGATATCTCCAAACAACTGGGGGAAATATTATTTTGTTTGCAAAAAATGTGTACTCTAAACACCCTAAAGAACAATCCCTGTACATCATAACAAGCCTTCAACATTTCTCTGGATTTTGAGCCCAAATAGGAACTATTTATTATTCAAACTTTGAAAACCCAGTACCATCTCAAAGCTGACCCACTTTGTCTCTTCAGATTCAATCGAATTTCAGAACCATGAGACTTCTGTAGAATCAGGTCTTGGTCAGTCACGTAAGAAAATTCATCTATCTTACATATGGAACTGTTCCCCGCCATATTAATAAAAAAATCTTAACTTCACAAATTATGCAAAGCTCCAACATTGCATATCCCTTTCTAAACAGAGTCTATTCTGCCCATCTTTGTCATTCTCTTTTCACCAAACCCCTGTTAAAAACCATTAGCAGACCTGAATATTATGGCAAGCAATGACAAATCTAATATACCCATCTCATGCAAAATAATGCAAGGAAAGTAAGAGAAGACTCCAACTGAAGTAGAACCATCCCCTCCATTATCACTAGTCAGGATTCAGAACCATGAAAGGGCAAAGGATCCACCCTGCTCAGCAGGAAAGACGCTGTCTTCCACTCCATGGGTGAACACACAAAAACAGCTTTCATAGCATGGCTTAGAACACAGTAGGCAAAAGAGTCCTCCAGTGTTGGAGGGAGGACCACCGGGGAGTCAGGGGGCCCACTCCGGGGCACCTTCCTACCGCAAAGTTATAGCTGAGCGCCGCTGAGAAGCCTCCTAGGAGAGGTCTTTCTCCTATGATCGTACTAGGCCCAGTAACACCACCACACGGGACTCCGTATCAGTTGCTTATCTAGGTATTTTATCAATAGTAGCACATTCGAAATATTTACAGGGGGATCGAGAGATCCAGAAAGAGTCTCAATGTCTTTGTAGGGACAGGGTAGCGGGACAGTCTTAGTACCAGCCTGGTACGGGGAAGCTCTGCACCAAATCTTGCGTTAGGCCGAAGGTGGCTCCGGGGATCGGAGCGGCAGGTGCTGGTCTCAAAGCAGCTCGGACGTGGAGAGCTGCGACGGTGTCTGCAGGGCTCGGGTGGTAGTTCCGCTTGGGTCGAGCCGCGACACAGTCAGCAGGGCTCCGGTGGTAGGTCCGCTTCGGTCGAGCCGCGACGAGGTCAGCTGGGCTCTGATGGCAAGTTCAACAAGGTCGGGCCGCGACAGCGTCAGCAGGGCCCCAAAGGTTCGTGAAGGTCTTTAAGCACGGTGGAGCCGTGACGTAGTCAGCAGGGCTCAGAGCGTGGTTCCAGGATGAGTCTTTCTCCGTAGGGTCAGCCGCGATCTGATCAGCAGGGCTCTTGACTCCGGGATACAACTGCTGTCCTGTTGCAGGG
This sequence comes from Triturus cristatus, assembly GCF_964204655.1. NCBI lineage: Eukaryota > Metazoa > Chordata > Amphibia > Caudata > Salamandridae > Triturus > Triturus cristatus. The sequence continues at coordinate 903,878,865 of NC_140590.1, read as the reverse complement.
TCGCCCCAGATGTAGGTCTGGAGCCCTTTGATGTCCGGACCCTTGCGCCCGGGGGGGCGGAGAGGCCGGGTCGGGAGCGGCCAGATGCTCAGCAGGAGAGGCGCCAGGCCCAGGAGAGCTGTGGGGCGATCGCACCTAGGTGTGGGAGGACGGTTGGGGGTCCCATCGATACTGCCCTCTGCCGGGAGTGGGGAAGTGTTCACGTGGTACCCCCTGGCCAGTTGTTGGTGCCTTGATGTCGGGGCTTGCTGGGGCCGAGGCCGGGTTGAGCGGGGTCACGTAGGCTGGTGCGCAGAGTCACGTACAATCCAAAATGGAGGAGCCCCGAGGTGCAGGGGACCTCGTGCGGCTTGACGAGGGGGAACAGGACCACGCCACGAGGCCGGCTCCAACAAGCGTCCCCCCCAGCTGAAGGCAGGGAGAGTCACGCATCTCCTTGGGGGTTCTCCTCGCCGAGGCGGAAGAATCTGGATAGGCCGTCGGCATTGGCGTGGTCGTTGCCGGGCCGGTTCTCTACGGTGAAGTCCATCCCTAGCAGCGAAATGGACCATCGCAACAATTTGGGGTTCTCGCCCCGCATCTGCATTAGCCACCGCAGGGGCCGGTGGTCAGTCTGGACTCGTAAGTGGGTGCCAAAAAAGGTAGGGCCGGAGCTTTTTGAGAGCCCATACCACGGCGAAGGCCTCCCGCTCGATGGTGCTCCACCTCTGTTCTCGGGGCAGCAGTCGGCGGCTGATGAAGGCCACAGGTCTGTCGAGGCCCTCGGTGTCCATCTGGGAGAGGACCGCCCCAACCCCGTACTCCGAGGCATCTGTCTGAACCACAAATTCCTTGCCGTAGTTAGGGGCCTGTAGTACCGGGGCAGCGCACATTGCCGCCTTGAGGGTTTCAAAAGCGGTCTGACAGCGGGGTGTCCAGTGCACCGTCTTGGGCTGCTTTTTGGAAGTGAGCTCCGTGAGGGGGCCCACAATACTGCCATAGTCTCTGATAAATCGCCGGTAGTAGCCTGTGAGGCCTAAGAAGGCCCGGACAGCTGTTTGGGTGGCGGGGGGCTCCCACGTCTGGATGGCATCGACCTTCAACTGGAGGGGCGCCACCTGGCCACTCCCCACCTGATGGCCCAGATAGGTCACTGATCCTTGACCGATCTGGCACTTGCTGGCCTTAATCGTGAGCCCGGCCCTTTGGAGAGCGGCCAGGACTTCTCTGAGGTGTCCTAGGTGCGCGGCCCAGTGGTTGCTGAAGACTGCAATGTCGTCTAAGTAGGCCGCGCTGAAGGCTTCTAGTCCGGCCAGGACCTTGTTCACCAGTCTCTGGAAGGTCGCTGGCGCGTTCTTCATACCGAAGGAGACCTCCGTTTGTATGCAGGCTCGGACCCGGTCGGGCACTCTGTAGGCGCGGTGTCGCACAGGGGGGCTGTCCCCGGTATCCACGTCGTGGACGCACCAGGGGGTCACCCCGGCGTGAGAGAGAAGAGGGCAGCGAAGGGTTGCAGCAGCTGCCGGCAGTCATGGCGCTGTTCTGGGGTCAGGGTGGTGGAGAGTTTGATGTCCTCCATGGAGCCGTCTTGGTCCGAGGACCCCAGGGGGTCGGGTAGGGGCTCGGAGTCGCATTCGCCCCCATCGTCGGTAGCCAGCAGCAGGCTTAGTTCGGTTCGGACAAAGTGGGGCTTGAGCCGGTTGGCGTGGAGGACCCGGAGGGGGTTCCTTGGGGACTCCATGTCGACCAAGTAGGTGACGGGGCTCTTCTTCTCAACCACCTTGAAGGGCCCGGTCCATTTGTCCTGAAGGGCGCAGGGGTCCACGGGCGACATGACCCAGACTTGCTGGCCCGGCTCGAACTCGATGGTCGAGGCATTTTCGTCATACCAGCGTTTCATGTCTTCTTGGCTGGCTTCGAGGTTGGCTTTTGCCAGGGCCCGGAACTTCCGAGTCTGGTTCCACAGGGTCAAGAGGTACCTGTAGACGTCGGGGGGGGCATCTTGGACGCTCGCCTCCCAGCCCTCATTGACCAGGCTGAGGGGCCCTCGGACGGGGTGCCCATACAACAGTTCGAAGGGGCTGAAGCCCAGGGGTTTCTGTGGAACATCTCGATAGGCGAACAGGAGGCATGGCAGCAGGACGTCCCATCTCCTCCTCAGGGGCTCTTCCAGGCCCTTGATCATTCCTTTCAAGGTTCTGTTGAACCGCTCGACCAGTCCGTTCCCCTGGGGGTGGTAAGGGGTGGTGAACTTGTAGGTGGCCCCACATTGTTGCCAGAGGGATCTCATGTATTTCGAGATGAAGTTCGTACCCCTGTCGCTCACCACTTCTCGGGGGAACCCCACCCTGGAGAAGATGCCCATCAGGGCCCGGCCCACCACTGGAGCTGTCACAGTTCGGAGGGGGATGGCCTCTGGGTATCGGGTGGCGTGGTCGACCAGTACCAGGATGAAGCGGTGGCCCAGGGCGGTTCGGGGGTCGAGGGGCCCCACGATGTCGATCCCTATCCGTTCGAACGGGGTGTGGACGGCTGGAAATGGTTGGAGGGGGGCCTTGACTCGACCCCCAGTCTTCCCGCTGGCTTGGCAGGTCTGGCAGGACCGGCAGTGGTGGTCCACGTCTCTCCGCATTCGGGGCCAATAAAAATGGGTCACCAAGCGGCTGTAGGTCTTGTCTCGCCCGAGGTGTCCGGCGAGGGGCACGTCATGCGCCAGGTTCAGGAGGAACTCTCGGAATCGGAAGGGAACCACCAACACACGGCCGGCTCCTAGTTCGGCGACTTTCTGTTCGCTATATAACAAGTCATTGTCCCAATAGATCCAGTGGGTTCCCGTGGGGTCCCCCGTGGCCTGGGCGGCCGCTTTCTGTTGGGCCCCCTCGAGGGACGGGCAGTCCTTCTGTTCTTGTTGGAACTGTTCGCGGGTGGGGCCCCCGTCGTGGCGCCACTGGGCCAGCTCGGGGATCTCGCTGAGGTTGGCGGCCTCGTCGGGGGAAAGTTCGGATGGCCCGGCCTCATTGTCAGGCTCCTCCATGCCGGAGGAGGGTGGCAGTTCTGGACCCGCAGGCTCGACGGGGGCCGCTGCAGCGGCTGGTTGGGCGGTCATGGACCGGGTGGTGGCGCAGGCCCATTCGGGCAGCCCTAGCATCCCCAGATGCTCTCGGCGCTCCACCTGGGCCCAGGGGGAGCTCTCCAGGTCGTTCCCCAGGAGGCAGTCCACTGGAGCGTCGTCGCGGACAGTTACTTTCAGGGTGCCTGACACTCCTCCCCACTCGAAGGGGATCCGGGCCATCCGGCACATGCTTTCGGTGTTGTCCGCGGTCCGGACAGGGCATAGGACATGCGGCAGGATCTGTTCGGGGGTCACCAGGTGGCAGCGGACAGCGGTCACACTGGCCCCAGTGTCACGGAGGGCTTCGGCCCGTTGCCCATTGATGGTGACCCACTGCTGGTACTTCTGGGTGTGGCTCGGGATGGGGGCTCGGGGCACCATTTCTCGGGTGCCCAGGCATACGAGTGACATGGCAGCCGGTTCCCACTCGGGGGACCCGACGTCGCGGTTTTCCTCCTCTTCTTCTCCTTCCCCCAGGGCTGCGGCGGCTGTTTGTCGGGGAGGGGGCCCAGCGGTCCCGTTTCGTCGGTTCACGGGGCAGGCCGGGTCGCTCGTATAGTGGCCGGTCTGTTGGCAGCCGAAGCAGGTCACTGTTGGTCGGGGTCCAGGCCTGGCGATGGGGGTCCCCCTACGGACCAGGGTCGGGGACGTGTGGCTGGCGGCTTGGCCTCGTGGCGGGCTTCGGGGCGGCCCGGCCGGGAATTCTCGACTGCGGTGGGACCCTCCTCCTCTGCCCCGCTGGCGAGGAGGTCCCGTGGTACTCCGTTGGTAGTCCCCCACCGGGTTCCGGGGGACCTGGGTGTTGACCCATCGGTCGGCTTCGGCGGCGAGCTTCCGGGGTCAGTTTGCTGTCAAGGAGGTGTTGCCTTAGTTCGACAAAGCAGTTGTTGGCGAGGTGCTCCCAGACAATGAGGTCGAACAGTTCGTTGTACGAGGTGACCTTGCTCCCTCTTATCCACCCTTCAAAGGCTCTGCTGAAGAAGTCCACGTATTCGACCCATGTGGTACCGGGGAGCTTCTTGCAGTCCCGGAAGCGCTGCCGGTACATCTCGGCTGATAGTCCGTAGCGGGTGAGTTGGGCCTCTTTCATGTGGTCGTACAAGGTCATCACCGCGTCGGGGAGTTGCAGCAGGGTATCCCGGCCCTCGCTGAGGAACCTCCCCCATAGGCCGGCACCCCAATCCTTCCGGGGTACCCGATGGGAGGTCATGGCTACCTCGTATGCTCGGAACCATTGCTGGATGTCGTCGTTTTTATAGTACTCCTTGACGACATCCTTGGGGATATGAACCTTTGGCTCGGTCAGTGGCAGAGCGTCCCGGGATCCGGGGGTGCTGGTCTCCCCCGTTTTGGATTCCAGTTCGAGTTCCTTGAGGCCCCTCTCGTGCTCGAGGGTTAGCCGTTTCTCTTCTAGTTCTCGATGCCGTTTCTTTTCTTCGATTTCCTCCTGCAGCCGTTGTTGCTCCAAGGACAACTTTTTCTCCGCCAGCAGGAGTCCACCGTCCAGCCGGAGTCGTGCGAGTTCCAATTCGTGTGTCCGGACCCTCTCCCATTCTCGCATTTCTTCGTGGGATAGGCCGGCTTCCGGGATGCTTCGTCCCCCATCTGCCGGGGTCATGGTCGGCGGCAGGTTTTCGTCCCGGGCCGAGGTCCCTTCGCCTTGGGGTGGAGTGGCCTTGGATTCTGCCCAGGCTTTCAGGGCTTTCTGCATTTCTTCCTTGGTGCCCAATCCTGTGGTTGGGATCCCTTTGTCCTTGCAGAATTGTTTCAATTCTTTGTGGGTGTATTCTTCCAACCTTTCTTGCTGGAAGGTTGCGGCCACGGTTGTTTCTTGGCTGCTCATGGTTCTCTTTCTTTTTCCGTCTGGTTAGGCAGCGGGTGCGTTACTTGCCTGTACGATTGCGTCTGGCTCGGATCCCGTCGCTGGCCACCAAATGTTGGAGGGAGGACCACCGGGGAGTCAGGGGGCCCACTCCGGGGCACCTTCCTACCGCAAAGTTATAGCCGAGCGCCGCTGAGAAGCCTCCTAGGAGAGGTCTTTCTCCTATGATCGTACTAGGCCCAGTAACACCACCACACGGGACTCCGTATCAGTTGCTTATCTAGGTATTTTATCAATAGTAGCACATTCAAAATATTTACAGGGGGATCGAGAGATCCAGAAAGAGTCTCAATGTCTTTGTAGGGACAGGGTAGCGGGACAGTCTTAGTACCAGCCTGGTACGGGGAAGCTCTGCGCGAGACCTTGCGTTAGGCTGAAGGTGGCTCCGGGGATCGGAGCGGCAGGTGCTGGTCTCAAAGCAGCTCGGACGTGGAGAGCCGCGACGGTGTCTGCAGGGCTCGGGTGGTAGTTCCGCTTGGGTCGAGCCGCGACACAGTCAGCAGGGCTCCGGTGGTAGGTCCGCTTCGGTCGAGCCGCGACGAGGTCAGCTGGGCTCTGATGGCAAGTTCAACAAGGTCGGGCCGCGACAGCGTCAGCAGGGCCCCAAAGGTTCGTGAAGGTCTTTAAGCACGGTGGAGCCGCGACGTAGTCAGCAGGGCTCAGAGCGTGGTTCCAGTATGAGTCTTTCTCCGTAGGGTCAGCCGCGATCTGATCAGCAGGGCTCTTGACTCCGGGATACAACTGCTGTCCTGTTGCAGGGTCGCCCCAGATATAGGTCTGGAGCCCTTTGATGTCCGGACCCTTGCGCCCGGGGGGGCGGAGAGGCCGGGTCGGGAGCGGCCAGATGCTCAGCAGGAGAGGCGCCAGGCCCAGGAGAGCTGTGGGGCGATCGCACCTAGGTGTGGGAGGACGGTTGGGGGTCCCATCGATACTGCCCTCCGCCGGGAGTGGGGAAGTGTTCACGTGGTACCCCCTGGCCAGTTGTTGGTGCCTTGATGTCGGGGCTTGCTGGGGCCGAGGCCGGGTTGAGCGGGGTCATGTAGGCTGGTGCACAGAGTCACGTACAATCCAAAATGGAGGAGCCTCGAGGTGTAGGGGACCTTGTGCGGCTTGGCGAGGGGGATCAGGACCACGCCACGAGGCCGGCTCCAACATCCAGGATAATTAAACCTAGATTTTCCCTTGCTTCATGTATTTCTTTCTTATCAACCTACTCAAAATATAAGAATTGTTTCAGGCAAAATCCCCTTTATCGACATGGCCCTTGGTGTACCTCAGGTATTAACCCTCTCGTGCCTGCTCTTCAAAATCTGGGTAAGCCCTGTGGCATAGCTACTCAAGCAATATAAATTTTATTACTGAAATGAGGACAGAGAACTAGCAAGTGCATTTTATCTGGCAGACAATGGAACAACCCCATCTATTTCACTAAAAGTAAACAACCCTACGCAATGTTGAGCACCTTTTCATGTTTCAAATCAACACAGTGGTTAAAGGATCAAAATGTACCTCGCCTTAGCCATAAATGTCTCCCTTTTCTCCAAAACGAACAGAGAAATAGGCTCAAGAGAATATTTGTCATGGCATACATTAACTACTCAATGTCCTTTATGCAGGGGTCAAAGGAAACTCATTGACCAAGTTTAAATTAGTTACAAAATTGGTGCCAGAATCTGCATGAAATGTTATAAATGCGACCACATCAAGATATCATTATAAGCACTTCTTTGGCTCTGTGAGAATTCAAGGATCACATTCACAGTCACCTGCTTTGCCCATAAGGTCTACTGAGAGAAAGATCCAAAATGTCTACACTACCTAGCCCACCTCTATTCACAAACTTGTTTGCCGCTAGTGACTGACTTTTAAGATATGGCCACTGGAGTGCAACTATGGTAAGGGGCACTTGGCTAATTACCTGTGAAAACGTGGGCATATGTGTGAAGCCTGCACATATGAGAGCGCCGTTGTGAGCACCCCGGTAACTGCTCAAAGGTAGCCTGGGGTAGAGTTACTCAGCAGAAATATATATTGACCTATAGTAGGCCTTATAATAGTTCTATTACTTGCGCATGCCTCACATTCTGTACAACTAATAAACCCTGGCCTCCATTAGGTAGGTCCTGGGAGGGGGTGGGGTACTGGGAACTTCCAAGAACAGCAGGGAAAACGAGCAGCGGGCGGGCTAGTGCGGCGACACAGACAAATAGAATGCGGGAAAATAGGAGCAGGGATGAGGGAAGCAAACAGCAATGTCATGGAGCCCTGCTGGGCTTCAGCGAGGGGGAACTGGCACCTGCTCAATGGGGTCACACTGCGGCCTCGATTAAGTAGGTTCTGGGAGGAGGGCGGGCATTGGGGTTGGTCCTTAACATCCACTTCGATGATCCAGGGAACAAAATAGCGGGAGACCTCAAAGAAGATCTCTCAGCACTCAGCCTCTCCCTGAAAAATCTCCTGCCCACTCATAATAAGGGCCACCTTTTGGACCCTATCTTTTCAAATATTCAAGAACTCTCCACATCCTCTCCCCTACCCATCCCCTGGACAGACCACCACCTTATCCTCCTCAAAATCCCAATTGCCAGTCAAATCAGCCCCAGCCTTCCACTTCAAGCGCCTTTGCGCCCGTGGAACAAACTAAACATGGATGCCTGGACTCACCAGCTCACAGCCTCTACCCCTACCTTGAATCCGGACCACTCACTAGCAGACATCCAATTCCGTGACTGGATTGAATTGTCTCTGGACGCGGTTCTCCCCATCAAACAACTCCCTAGTAACAGGAATTCCTACAAATGCCCATGGTTCACTTCGGAACTACAAGATCTCCGAAAAAAATGCAAAAAACTGGAACGTCGCTGGAGAAAAGATTGGAACCTTAACAACAAAGAAACCTATAAATCGGCCATGGAGCAATATAAAACCCTCATCAAAAACACACAAGCCTCGTATTATGAAGGAAAAATCATGGCTGCCTCCAACTCCTCCAGGGAGACTTACCGCATAGTAAAAAGTCTCATGAAAGTCCCTGAACCGCAGCCGGCCGCCGATCCCACCGGTGCCAGGTGTACCCAACTCGCCGAGTTTTTCTCAGCCAAAATTGAAAAAATCATCAGGACCTTCCCCAATACCTATCCCCCAACTAACCTCCCAGCTGGGCCCATCGACCCAGATGCACCAAGTCTGAAAGCTTTCCTCCCCGTCACCATCGAAAGGCTGTTGGACACTCTCAATCGTGTGAAGAGTGGCTCCCCGGATGACCCAGCCCCCATGAACAAACTCAAACTAGTAGCCCCCACCATTTCCCCCCATCTCATGAGACTGATAAATGCCTCTCTCTCCAGCGGGATAGTTCCCGCCAGCTGGAAAAGCGCGACAGTGCGTGCACTCAAAGAAACCTCACTTAGACCCCTTGGACCCTTCTAACTTTAGACCCATCTCCCTCCTCCCAGGCATCAGCAAAGTGGCAGAGAGAATTGTGAATGAACAGCTCTCAAAATTCCTAGAGGCTAACAACCTCCTTCGCCACTCGCAGACAGGGTTCAGACCTGGACAGGGAACTGACACCGCCCTTCTGGCCGTAACAGAGGAGACAAGGTCCATTCTGGATGCAGGAGGATCAGTGGCAGTGATCCTCCTGGACCTGAGTGCCGCCTTCGACACGGTGGACCATACCATCCTTCTCCACCGTCTCCGAAAAACAGGACCTTCCAAGTGGCCGACAGCCACAGTCACTCTAAATCTCTCCCCCTGAACTGTGGAGTCCCTCAGGGCTCCTCCCTGAGCCTCACACTTTTTAATGTCTACATGGCCCCTTTGGACGACATCGCCTCTCCATTCGGCATAAAGGTGGTCATGTACGCCGATGACACCCAACTAGTCGTCTCCATCAACCATGCCGATCAATCAATGGAGAACTTAGTCTCCTGCCTGCACAATATATCTATATGGATGGGAGACTCCAGGCTCAAACTCAACGGAGAGAAATCCGAAATCATGCTTCTAGGCGACCCAAACAAACTCCCTAAAACCCTTGCCTGGCCAGCTAGCATGGGCACCCCCCCCCTCCCACACCAAAACAAGAAATCAAAAGCCTAGGCTTCTGGCTACACCAGGACCTCAGATTCAGAGCCCAAGCGAGAAAGACAGCCGGCACCTGCTTTGGACTGATGCGAGCAGCTCGTAAGAACCGTCCGCTTATTCCCCCCAGTCTAGGAAAATTCTGAATCAGGGCCTCATCATATCAAGATTAGACTACGGAAACGCCCTATACCTAGGCGCACCTGTAGCTGTCATAAAAAAACTTCAGCACACCCAGAACGCTGCAGCAAGATTACTGACGGGAACGAAATCTAGATGCTCAGCCAAACCCTCCCTTAAGGCGCTTCACTGGCTTCCCATCCAAGAACGCATCTCCTTCAAAGCCTTGTGCATCTCCCATAAAATCTTACAAGGCAAAGGCCCACCAATATTGAGACCTCTCATCATGCCGCACAAATCTACCCGACAGCTCAGGTCAGTCACCCTGTTTCTGTCGAGCGTCCCCAGAATAAGGAAAGCTCGCACTGGCAGCCGCCGCTTTTCTTATAATGCTCCTAAGCTATGGAACAGCCTCCCCCTTAACATACACAAAGAAAACAATTTACTATCATTCCACAGACTGCTGAAAACCTGGTTGTTCCCCCAATAATCCATCCCTAGGAGTACTGTCAAGCTGTTACGTTAGCGCTGGGACGCCCGAGGGTAGCTATGCGCTCTAGAAATCCTTAATCAAATCAAATCAAAGCAAGAGGAGGGAGCCTCCAAAAGCGTCAGGAAAAATTAGTGGCAGGGCGGTGTGGCGAGACAGACAAACAGAATGCGGCAAAAAGGTATACAAGAAAAATGGCTCAATCTGATAATGCACAGTAAATGAAATGGTTAACTCACACTAAGGCAAAATATACAGGAAGTAAAGATAGATTATCAGACGGGGAGTTAAATACACAGTAAGTCTGACTTTGCAGTCAGATGGTGCAGAAGCAGAGCAAGTGGCAGTGGGGATGAGGGAAGCAAGCGGAAGAGTCAGGGCGACCTGCTGGGATTCAGCGAGGGGGAGCTGGCACAAGGACCTGCTCCCATTGTCTGACTCTAATGCACCACATGAACAACTTTACCCTCAAACCTTTTAGCACTCTGAAGCAACTCAAAAGGGGATGTAATGCCTTATTGAATCCCCAAAATTGAAATGCATTTAACAAGCAATACCAGTTATGCATGTATGTATATGGAAATGCCCAAGTGCCATAGACAGGCTTTACAGCAAGGGGTCCGCTAACTGTTGATTTATATACCATACCATGAAAATAAAATTACATTTTTGTCTGACTAGTGGCTATATAGTTGTGCTTGCATATTTCCTCACTAAGTCATTTACCTGTAATAGTTGATATATAAAATAGCATTGATTGGTATTGACACTATGCACAGGAAAAAAGGGAATATGTTTAGACTGTACCTCAGACTAATTTTTTTGTCTATAGTTGTACACGTACTCATACAATGAGGGCAGCAGCGAAAGGTGACTGAATGGATTTTATTGGTTAAAGAAGGTGTGTGAGGCATAGCTCTTGATCTCATATCATGAAACTTTTGGTGCCTCCCAAAATCAATGTATAAGCCTGCAAAAATCTAGCACCACACTTCTTCAATCTATAACAGTGTGACTGTTCAGCTACTTGCAGCAGTGAAGAAACCAGATCATATTACCTCCAATCATCAGTCCTAATGGATCCAAACACTTTTCCACTGGTCACCACATGAAGCAAGAGTTGACTTCAAGATAGTGCACATCTCACAATGCAAAATTCTACCTCCCTCTTGAACAACAAACTCAAAGTTTAGGCAAACGACAAACAAACGGTGGCAGGAATCGCCTAATTCTAGTTATCCAAAAACCAAAACAACACAACAGGGTATTCAAGCCCTGCTCCAAGATTGTGAAAATCTATTCTGGACTACATCAGTATAAAACCAAACCCTCTTTCTTTCAGGAAATATCTAAAAACAAATTCCCTTCAAACACTACATGTCCGCCTGAACTCTTTTATGATTCCTTACTTGTAATCCTTGCATGTAATTGTTACATTAGATGGCCTCTTTTGCACACAGAATGCAGCAATGTGTACGTATGTGTTTGTAAAATCTATCTTCTGCTTTAAATGCACATTGAATCTGTGAAGTTTAAGGTGTATCAGTTTTAACTATTTAAGTATGGTACATTATGACCCTTGTGTTCTGGGAGACCATTATCAAAGATTGATTATGCACCTGCTTGAATGCTGGTATGTGGATTTCCGTTGTGGATTTGCGGTAATTCAAAACTATTTGAAAATAAATCTAAATTCCTATGTTAAAATCTCAAGCTATTCAGTCATGTCTTCTTCAAGTGTTTATTCACTTTATTCTTCCATCTTTCGTGAATCTACATTTATTTTTCCACATTTTACTGCTCTTTAAACATGCTTTATATTTTTTTACAGCATAAGTTTTTTCACTTTTTGGTACATTTACACATGTTCTTCGGGTAATGTGACAATCTCTTCAACCATTTTCATTTAATTTAGTTTAAAAAATGAAACCAAATATATACATTTATCTTTTCACATTGAAGTTACAGCCCGTGAAATGTAACACTCCTTTTTCCCCCCATGAATCATTAATCTACCCACAACTTTCAAACTCCCTCACACTCTTTCTGCAAGTTGATTGCTCTCATGTTTAAAACAATTGAGTTGTACATTTTTGTATGCTTTAGTGAAGTCTGTTCGATGCAATTTTGTTTTCTATATCACTTGCTTATCTTGTATTTTCATTCTATTGTGTAGTGTGCTTTGGTGCAGTTGAGAAGCTTTTACCGAAGTACCATTTTTTACATTGAACACTCAATTTTATTTATTTAAAATGTTTTATATATTGCGAACAAGACTCATGACGGTATCAGAGTGCTTTACAGATGAGCGAAGAAGAGGAGACCTATAAATCAGACAACAGGGTGGTCAAAAGTACAAGGGGAGAACAACTCTTGCTGGCATAACATCCATAATCATAAACAACCTAAGCAAATACTAGGTTGAGAGACATGAGTTAGAGGAGGCATGAAGAATAAAGGAAGGAAAATAAACGAACGCATATTACAAAGTCACAGAGGAGGAGCTGGGAGGAACTAAGAGAATACGAAAAGTGCATACAGAGGTAAATCTTTGAAAACCCAATCAAACCAAACATATGAACTCCCTTCTTCAATTCTCCATTTGGGTGGATGTTTCAACAAGTATGAGTATTACTGATTTGTTGAATTAAAATCTACATTCCAATATTTCTTTTTCAATACATGAACTTCTACACACAAGAATCGTAAGTTTCAAATTCATATTCAATATCTATTATTTGCATTTAATTTCATTTTCTCCTGTTTGGGCATAAATGAGGCAACCAACCAGAATCAGTACAAACAATCAATGCATCGGCTTCTTTGAATGCACATACCATTCAAATATGTTTAAAGCAAGGTGTATCATTTTTTTAGGGGACGCTGATTGTGCACAGGGCATATTAGGGCTGACGTTGGGGGCATTCATCCTACAGCAGCAACACCCCGGTGGGACCCCAGTCCCAGGGTGCATCACCCACCATCTTCTGCCTCCCTAATCCTGCTGAGCTGTCAATAACCCTGGTGGGACTGCAAGTCCCAGGGTGCAACGCGAGGTACTACCGCTGCCACAGGTAAGGGGGAGGTGCTTCCACCGCACTTAAAAGCACTGCCTCAAACCCCACGGCACGGGATGCTGATTGTGCACAGGGAATATTCAGGCCGACGTTGGGGGCATTCATCCTAGAGCAGCAACACCCTGGTGGGACCCCTCACCTGCAGTTCATCACCTGCCAACTTCTACCTCCCTAATCCTGCTGAGCAGTCAATCACCCTGGTGGGACTCCAAGTCCCAGGGTGCAACGCGAGGTTCTATCGCTGTCGCAGGTGAGGGGGAAGCAGTTCCACTGCACTTAAAAACGCTGCCTCAAACCCCATGTCACGGGACACTGATTATGCATGGGGCATAGTCGGGCCAAAGTTGGGGGCATTCATCCTACAGCAGCAACACCCTGGTGGGACCCCAGTCCCAGGATGCATCACCCACCATCTTCTGCCTCCCTAATCCTGCTGAGCTGTCAATCACCCTGGTGGGACTGCAAGTACCAGGGTGCAATGAGAGGTTCTACCGCCACCGCAGGTGAGGAGGAGGTGCTTCCACCATGCTTAAAAGTGCTGCTTCAACCCTACGGCACAAGACGCGCACGGGCCGCGTCTGGGCAAAGCCCGGATCAAGGGTGGGTCTGTCCTTGCCCGTCAGTGTCAGGAAGAGGCAGGGCAGGGCCATCCCTCTTGGCAGCGATTTCTTTATGCTGACTTGTGGGTAAGACTTTACTGGTTTAATCATTGTTTCCCTGGAATCACAGTTCCAAAAAGTACTTTTTTGTGGTGAGCTATCTGACGCTAATCAGCCCAATCGCAGCAGGGATCAAAGTGTGTCTATTGCTAGGAGCTTAGGCAGGGAAACCAGAAAAGATCACTCTTTAGATCCACTGGAACATCTTTGATTGCCACTCTGTACTGTATGGGACTGGGAAGTCCCTGAAACATTTGTGAGGATATTCCTTTGATTATTGGCCAAGCAGCTTTTAATTATTTCCCTCGGGTTTGTTAACTGTGCCTTTCGATTGATTTGTGGCTCCCCGCTCTTGACTTTACAGCTTATATTTCGTCCAAATTGCACCAAGGTCTTAGTAGGCTGATCCTAGTGGAGTGGTTGCACTTGGGTACAGCCAGGGACTAATAATGGGAAAACACACTTATCAAGCTAAACAACAACCCCGACCCCAAGTAACCATTTCTTCCCCAATGCCACCAACCTCAATTGTTAGGATGTTACAGAGGGCTATAGGTGTGATAACTACAGAACTAGAGCTTATTGAGAGGCACTTGTCATTAACACCAGATCTTGGTTGCCCGGTGTCTGATGTATCCACTTCTCAAGCTGCCACCCCAGAGTCTACATCTAGGGCAACTATGTCCCTCCCATCCCGATGCCAAGAAGTTCCAGCTAGACCAGTAACTCGGAGGGGGGGAATTGACACCAACATGCCAAAGATTGGGAAACACAAGCAAGCAAGTGGGGTGGGAGTCAAAAGAAAGTAAACCAATGTGGGATTAACAACTAGTGTTGAGGATCTAGTTAAACCTGAGTGAGTAGTGGGATGCAACACCAACACTTGAACAGACACAGATTATCCATCTTGGGTGCTGAGTTTCTTAACGGACCTAAAGAGCCAACTGAGAGCCGTTGTGAAGGAAGAACTTGGCCCCCTACTTAATTGTATATATAAGGTAGTAACAATGGAGGACAGCAGGCAAACAAATACTAGTGCAAGCAACACACATGTACCAGTGAGGGGGAAAGATTGTAGTTGTCAGACAGACAGTGCAAGTCTGACATCATTAGATAGGTGTGGTCCACTGAGGGATGTAGACCCTAATAGTTTACCGGGTCCAGTCGGGTAAAAGACCATAGTCAACAGATAGATAAATCTATTCTGACTTCTACAGAGATGCCAGGGGATCAGCAGGGCTAAGACCACAGAACTGACACTGGCCCCAGGAGCTCTAACTATGAGGTTGGGAATAATAACCTAGCTTATCAGAAGAGGGGTTTAAACACAAATAGCCCCACTCAAATAGGGTTTAGTGAGAGCAGAGAAGGTATGGATGGCGAGGAGGGAACAGCTAGAAGGCCTGATGTAGCGGTTCTGCCCACTATAAAGTTACCCCCAGCTTCACTTCCATATGTCATTATACTGACAGGAGTACCAGAGATTAAAAATGGCCAGAGGGAAACACAACTGGACCTCAGGAACAAATGCCTCTTCTGGTTGGCAAGGTAGAGGCAGCTACCTTATGATAGGGCAGGGGAAATTATAATGGTTCGTAGAGTTGGTTTGGTGGGAAAGAGACAAAAAACAACACCAGGGGATTGTGTAGTTATTAATTTTAGAAATCCCCTGACCGTCCACAGCCTATTAAGTCAGAACCTCATCCTCAGGAAACACCCACAGGGGTTAGGGCCTTATCACTGGATTACTTTTACGCACACTGTCATATGCAATCTAGGGTCCTTAATAGTACTGATGTAGGTAGGTGGCCACTGGAACATCAAACAGTGGGCCCTCCGCCCAGACCCTTGCTATTCAATATACCAGTAATGAATAGATTTGGGCCTCTAGAAGAGGTGGATTGACATGCAATGACAGGGGAGCTAGCCCATGGACCCAGATGGTCTGGGTCTGGAAGGGAACTAGGGGAGTGCAGCAGCGGCAAGTCGAGCTAGACCACTTGCCACCAGGTAGGGGCAGAAATAAAGGACCAGCAAATAGTAACACAACAGATGCAGACCGGTGTACTAGGGACACTGGTTGAGCCGCATGGAATATCAGTTGCCCCAGACCCTGTCCCCCCAAGTATTAGTATATTGAGGGAAGGTGTACCCATGAGAGTATAAGACGATTTGTCCCTCTGCTCAGACGAAGGCTATTCAATTCCCCAACACCTGTATTCTTGATGCCACCCTTGACAAGCGCAATCTAGGAAACAAGCTGAGGGTCCTATCCTGGAACATTGCTGGTCTAAAAAGCAAACTGCCCTGCCCCGATTGGGGGCTCTTTGTGGACCAATACGATGTATGCATGTTTCAGGAAACTTGGGAAGGGAAGACTTTGTAAGGGTGGGGTTTGTAACATTCAATGTACCCGACACTTTGGGGGGAAGGGGCAGACCATCGGGGGGCTTATGTATTTGGGTTGGCACACATTTGGGCTGCACAGTGGAACAGTTGAACCCCCTGTTTAATGACATCCACTGTGTCCCACTTACTTTCTCTTCTAAATTGAAAATAGCTTTTATCAATGTCTACTCTCGACCCGTAAACCTTAGCCATGAATCCCCAACCTTCAACCAATTGAATACTTTCATCGCTACTGTCTCCACAAATATGTGGTTGATTGTAATTGGGGATATTATTTGCCAATTTGAGCCCCTTGTTGAACCCACTGATACAATCCCTAGCGAGGAGGATCTGCAATGGCTAATTCCAGTCCCTCAAGTTCCACTGACTAAGGCTTGGTCCACGCTGGCACTTCAGATCAACTCAGTTATATTGACCCACTCCCTGAGAGCATGTAATTGCTGCACTAAATCAGATACACCGGGGATGCTAACATTTAATATAATAAGTCAATCCTCCCTTCTGGATTATATGTTAGTAGAATGTAGGTTATGGCAAAGGGTTGTGGACTTCGCTGTCTTGCCGTGACATGAAAGCGATCACAACACCCTGACCATGGACTTGGAGCTGCCGGATTTTGGAAATGCCACGGTAAGCTGCACCTCCTTATATAGTAGATTAACACTTTCTAACAACAGAGGAAGAATAAAGTGGGGGGCAATTCAGCAGTCATACGACAAGCTGGCCACATTATATTCATTAATCATGCAGTCCTTATTAGAAATGGGAGAGGCTGCTACCACAAAGGGCATTTGTCTGAACACTGATAGAGTTGCGGTATCGCATACAGAATTGACATTTAATCTGTCCGATATATCTTATCCCAAGGTATCCTCTAAGGTGAGAAAAGGGGCCAAACGATCTTGGTTCAATGACACCTGCCGAAAGGCTAAGGAGGCTCTGTTAGATGCCATCAAAGCAAAGGATAGGTCTTTAATCAAACAAATGAGGGTGCTTTATAGAGACAAGATTCAACAAGCAAAAAAGAGATGTGAACTAGATAGATGGGATGCCCTAAAAACCACCCTATACAACAAGGACATGTAGGCATTTTGGTCTATAGTCAGTACAAGCAGTAGTGTAGGGAAATCAGCCATAAAGCCAAACATAGCAGCGGATGTATGGAAGATACACTTCCAGGCATTATATACTACAATGGAAACAGTTGGCCAAAATGGTGAAACATCTACAACTTCCCCAGGGAGCACTCAGGACAAGGCCCCCGGGATTACTCTGACTGAAGTTTCAAATACAATAAGTAAGCTTCCCTTCGGCAAAGCACAGGGATTGGACAAGTTACTGGGGGACCTCTTTTGGGCAGAACCAAAAATATGGGGACCTTACCTATGGGCATTATTTAATGCTATTATGAAAGGCATGGCGATTCCTGAAACGTGGGTGGGGGTAGAAATTGCCCCAGTTTTTAGAAAAAGGGTTCACTCCTTCACATGTGGATGGAGGAGCATGAAATCTTGAGTACATATAAAGCCGGATTCAGAAAAAAACATTTCCACCGTTGACCAAATATTTAGACTACAACTTCTATATTGGAAAACAGTGTCAATAGTGGGTGGCAGTCTCTATTTAATATTTGTTGATCGGAAGTCGGCTTTTGATTTGGTCCCTATAGTTAAATTGTGGGTTGTACGTAGAGACCTGGGGATCAACCTCTACCTCTTGAGTCTGGTTATGAGATTGCATGAGGGCAACTTTGCCCAAGTGAGGTATGGGAAATGCGGCAAATTAACTTCCCGTTTCCCAGTAGATAGAGGAGTAAGGCAGGGGTGCGCGCTTGCACCTACCCTGTTCTGCCTATTTATTAATGCCCTGGATGCCCAACTCAATGAGGTAAAGGATAATGATTCTACAAAGTTAGCATGTAGAAATGTGCCAGCAATGATGTTTGCAGACGACACACTGCTATTATTAAAGTCGCCCATGGGTATCCAGAGGGACCTTGATAGTTTTGCCATCTTCTGTAACAACAGTGGGTTGGAGATTAACATGCAGAAGACCAAATTTATGGTCTTCAATCCAGCTAACACATCCCGCTTTAACCCCTGTTTAAATTGCACCATGCTTGAGAGGGTGTTGTTTTTTGACTATCTAGGTGTTACTTTCACAAAAAATCTGGAGTGGGGCCTGCAAATGGCCAAAGCAAGCCTTAAGCTAGCCAAAACTGTGGAGGGAATTGCAAAATTGTTTAGAAATTCCACCTACAAACCAGCCGGGCCTATAGCGGAGATGTATAAGGTGCAAGCAAGGGGTGGGACAAGGTATGGGGCTGAATTATGGGGTCATTGTCCCTCTACAACAATTTTATGAGGCAGACGTTAGGCCTCCCCCTTAGTACTCCCCCCACCCCCCTACGTCTGGATCTAGGAATTAGACCAATCGGGATGAGATTGGACTCAGTCCCCTAATCTTCTGGCACAGATTGTGGGTGACCCCAGAACTGGCCGCTTATCAGGCAGAGTTAAAGGAGTTTTTGAGCCTCACTGCTTGTTTGCATGCATATATCATTCAAATATGTTTAAAGCAAGGTGTATCATTTTTTACTTGTTTTGTGAAACTGACTGAAAGCCATCTTGGGCAGACAGTGGACATTTTCATTATTTCAAAAGCACCGAATAATTACCTTAATTTAGCATGTCCTTTTTTATTTCTTTTTTTTAGTACTCATCACCATGTCATCTTAACACAATTGCCAGAAGTAGCCATTCAAAAATTCACACCGCACTACCAAAGCTAATCCTTTTGCGCAGAGTCTTAGACTATTACTTTGAAATAGATATATAGGCCCATATGGACGAAATTCAAAAATTTTGATTCCAAAATGCCAATCTGTAGAAATTGCTATTTAGGAATGGCAAATTGGAGTGTATGTCAACTGCGACTTCCTAATGGCGATTCCTACAAATTCACATTTGCTATTAGGAAATCACTAATTAGGAAATTGCAACATTGCGATTCCCTAGTAGGGAATTGCAATTTTGGAAACTGCATTTTGTGCAGAATGATGATGTTAGACCAAGAAGTTTATAAATATAGGGTCTGCCCACAACATAGAAGCCTTGGCTCAAAGTAAGGAGCGCTTCTGCTTCACGACTGCCACTGAAGAACATCATCCCAGGAGAAGACCATAACCACAGTAGTTGGGAGCAAGGACTCAGGGTCCAGAAAGTGGAAAATTAAGTTTACTGAGAAGGAACTGGAGCTCCTAACAGAGGAATGTGTGGCCCATATGGACCAACTGTTTGGAAAGACCTCCTTCTCTCTGACAGAGAACCAAAAGTCCCAGATTTGGACCAGCATCCTGGAGAAGGTGAATGCCCTAGGAGTTACTCAGAGAACTATTCCTGAAATCTGCGAAAGGTGGTATGACCTGAGATTCGTACGAAGGAGAAGGTGGACAGCATGATGGCAGAGGGTTGTGGAACCAGCGGAGGACCCTCAAATCACCACCTCCGATTCCCATGGAGAAACTCATAGAGGGGAGCCTGGAACCAGAGAGGGTGGTGGAAGTAGCTAACATCAACACCTCCAATCCAGCAGACACCGTCCAGGGTAAATCATCTACCCATCACTTACCTAAACAATTATAACGTGAGCAAATCCATATATCATACATCACAGCATGAATAACTCTTTGAGATCCTCAGAAGGTGAAGGAGCTGGATCAGTTTATTTCAGACATCAGGCATAGTTATGCTAATATCCATCTTCTCCTGGCTCAAGAATTCAATCTAAATATGCTTCAGAACCCCTATTGCAGCATCACAGAAAAAACAGCGTACTCTTGGCGGCTTATTCCATTTCAGGTAACAAGGCCACAAAGAATAGATCCTATTGGTCATACTCTGCTAGCCGCATTATAGAGATTGTCCGTGCAAATTCAGAACGGACACTTTCTGGAAGACCAACCTTCCCATTCTACTCATTTCTCCCCAAACAGACAAGCTGTTTTAGACTACATGTGCGGCTCAGTCACGTTATTTTATGCCAGCAACTCATACACCATCATTTTGTGCTGGAAAGTGATCACATGCCCCAGAGCTTGTCTACAAAAAATTATATTAAAACACACAGTATCCTAAGTTTCCTCGGATCAAATGACGTCCATTAGAACTGGAAACGGGAAAAGTGGAGTTCAGAAGCTACTGTAAAATATACCATCTTGAAAGCAACAGTATCCAATCAGGATAATCCTTCAACCAATACAATCAATGACTGGGAACTTTTTGTGCAAAGGCTACTTACTGCTCTGGCCAGCAGTCAACGAGCTAAATTAATAATAAGCTCTTCCTGATCTACCTCCTCAAAACAATGGTTTACAAAAGATCTCAGGACCCAAAAAAGAGGCATCAGCAAGAAGTTAATATCACTTATATCATGGTCAAACCCTTCCTTGCTTGCATCTTACACTGTCAGTGCACAAACAAATTTGGAAAGCAAAGCAAAAGTACAAGGAAGCACTTCAGACTGAACATTTTTTGGCCTGTCGAAATACAAACCCAAACGATTTTTGGATCATCATCAATTGTCTATATTAAGGGTTAGAACTCATTAATATAAATTTCACCCCTGAAAACTGGATCACCCATGTCAGCACTTTGTCTAACATTTCAACAAAATGCTCTAACCAACAACTCAGCTCTCACAAGCTAAAACATGTGCAAGGAAGGTCTGTGGTAACAGAAGAGCAACTCTGTCAATATGCGATAATTTTCAGGGCCACAATAATAGTAAACTTGATTTAGAAAAACAGAGCAGATGGAGCCCCCAGCCCAAATGGCATATTTGCATCACTATACAAACAAGACTTCAAGTGTAAATTCTGTTCAAAACTTGTATGATCACCAAATTCATCCCTTCATCTTCGCAAGGCTCGATCCTACAACCCATTTATTATAAGAATGCAATTGGTCTAAAATATGCAAGAGCTAGAGCTATTGGTCATTATTTGATCCAAAAGAAACTATTTCATGGATGTTGCATGAAACAAACACAAATTTCTCTACAAAATTTAATAGGCACACATATTACCCATAGTGAAAATAAGGCAAAGGAAAATGGTATTTAAAACAATCTGTTTAAGAAACATTCTAAGAAATCAGGGAAAGCAAGACTCTTCAGAACAAAGCTGGTTCAATCAGGGGGCCCCCTGAAATGCTGCGGCCCTTGGTTAGAGCCCACTTTGCCCATGCCTTAAAATGTCTCTGGCATCGGCCCTTAATTGGTTGCAATAATCTCCCATTCAGTAATGACAACCTAATAAGAGGCAGCAATCGTGACCTGGGGAAAACAAAGGAGGCCCTAGCAAAAGACATACTGAGACAAGGGCCCACTCTGATGTACCTAGTTGCTGCATGCAACCCCAAAAAAAGAAGCAGTGCCATCACAACCCCTATAGGAACTCTACCCAGCCCCTCCCTCCCTTGCAGCGACCAGAGACACTGGACCCTCCATTAAAGAACATCACTCAATCCAATGCCCTCGCAGGGCTGCATGCAGGCTAGACTGGGCTGCATGTAAAATGTTTGCAGAGAAAAGGCCTTGCCTACGAAAGCTTGGTATATCGTAAAAAATGCAGGGCCAGCTGCAGAGGCCATTGTTACATATTTAAAAAGCTTTAGAGTGTAAATTAGAAAAGTGATGTCTCTTCTGCCTCACGTCAGGCTACAGTACGTGCATTATTAAGACGCTGCTTTTGAGCAGCAAACACTTTTTAAATTGGTCAGCCGTTTTCATATTTCTAACATTTGTTGTTTATACCCAAGAGAGTATACCAGGGGCAAGAAAATGTATTCCCCAACCCAACTGCTGTCATCCAAGTTGGAGAACAGCAATAATAATAACAGCTTACTGAAAATCCCGCAGTCACAATGAAAGTGCTGTCAATAAAGCATGGCACATAAGGCTTTGCTGCGCCGGGAGAGAGAGTGAAGCCGCCATCCACCGTTGGAAATGAAAGCATGGCCACAGAATCAAAATTCCCAGAACCCTTTTGGTCTTCAAACTTGCGTAACTTTGGCAGCACGCCTGACACTGGGTCAGACGCAGGCTAAGGGGACATATGTAAAAAAATACAAATAATCACAATTACATAAGAAGAAGAATAATAAGGGACTCGGACCGAAATATTAATTATGGCCTCACTCACCATCTCAGTGTCCCGGACCCACCTGTACGCCATCTCACGTGCAGTTTACACTGCGTATTAACAGTCTAGTCCAGCCCTGTCCCACCCTTGGCCCCGCCCTGAGGCCGAAGACCACGAAGCTGCGCACGGCGCACCACACAACATTTCATTCATTATGAGGGGACTAGCAGTATGCCCCAACGTGAGGCCAAGACCCCGAAGCTGTGTGCTGCGCACGTATGCACCACACAGCATTTCATTTATTGTGAGGGGACTGGCAGCATGCCCCACCATGAGGCTGACAGCCACAAAGCTGTGCGCTGGTCACGGTGCACCACGCAGCATTTCATTCATTATGATGGGACTGGCAGTATGCCCTACCCTGAGGACAAAATCCACAAAGCTGTGTGCTGCGCACGGCGCACCATGCACATAGCTGCCAAGGTTTGAGATTGCTTATGTGTGACATTTTCATAGTTTCAGTGTAATTATGAGCGACATTCAACAACCAATGTGTGACACCTAAGAAAGACACTTTCTCCTGTGTTAAACCAAGCAATGAAGTCCATGGAAACAGATAAGTACCAAATGTTACACCCATATGAGCAATGAGAAACTAAAAGAGGATCTTGAAACTGCTGCAAAGCACCATTACTAGTGTAGGGTGTCAGACCTTTACATCATACACAGATTATAGAGAGACAATGAATCATACGTGTCTAATCATTCTAAAGGATATGTTACATAAAACAGTGAGGATTATAAATTGTAGGAGTCACGTCATCCATACTGGTAGACAGTATATTTTCAGTGTTTGGTCTGGGGAAGCACAAACTTAGGACTTAAAACATACCATAGTGGTTGGTTATACAGCGAACAATGTATATCTACCCAAACAAAACCTTTTCGCAACATTTCAGATAATGAAAGTCTGGGGGGGAAAATAACGTTCTAAACTTACCACACAGTTTGAATACAAACTCTTCACTACAGTTCAGAACGAAGTGTGTTATATTAGGATTGTAACTTATGAACTGTAAATAACTAAAGAATCTCTATGACAAAAGCAGTAATCCAGTGAGCTACCTACCCACATAAAATACACTTTGTGATCAGCATGTACACGTTCTTTGCAGCAGGCATATTAACATTCTGTGCTACTTCAGGATGGGTGAAAACCGCCACTAGACAAAAGGCTGATCGTGCTTCATAAGAGTTATCTTGGCATGATTATAATTGTTGCCAGAAAACTTCGGGACACACAAGTTTTTCGGCAGGTGTTTTTTTATTTGTGAAAACACAGCACTTGTGGGGAGAGGCGGTCCCCACATTGTCATAGTGAAAAGAGCCGATTCCCTGATTCCTTCTCACTCGCAGAGAGAACAAGTAAAACAAAAGTAAGCGGGCCCAGCACTGGCTGCATCTGTTTACAAATACACAGGACACACGGGCCTCTGCACTGCAAGAAGCAAAAGTAAAAGCAAACAGAAACACCGTCTGGAGAGTGAAACCTGGTGTATGCAACATGCACCACAACAGCTGAAACAAACAATACTCGTATTAAAAGAAAAACTCTTCCTACATTAGAACTTAAAAGCTTTGGGAAAAGAAGGCCCCTACACTTCGAGAGAAGTATGCAGCAACCTTCAGAGCAAGCCAGGCCCATGATGTCGGACACCAGGCCCATGGTGTCACAAACTCTGTGCCACACTGTCCTGCTGCCGTGGGCTGCCCTGAAGTGTCCGTCTGTCGAGGTCAGGGAGAACAATAATACTGTGGCCGGCGGCAGCAATTAATGGGGGCCAAGGTCCACAGGCACGAAATTGAAGAAATAAAAAACACACCTTGCTGTCACAGCCAGCGCTGAGTCCAGACACTGCAGCAAAGTCAGAGTCTGTTCACGTGACCTGTCACCTGACAGGCGCCAGCGGGCCAGTCTAGCAGCAGATGGCGCCAATTCAAGATAGCAAATGCCCATGTGATCATCTGCAGATAATGTCCCAGGTGGCCACAAAAAGGTGTCAGTGGCTCTAACCGGGAGTCGATGGGGTGGCGCCAGTTACCAGCATGTCATTTATTTGAGGGGACTGGAGCATAACGTCTAAACTACGTCCCAGCGTGGTGCGCGGACCTTGCTGTCAATTACTGTACTGTCTGCTGAGGGGGGCCCCCTGGAGCTCGGGGCGTCCCCGCAACACGGGGGCTGCGGGGTCCTGTGTTACCCCCTGAGTTAAAAGCTTTTGTTTGTACATATGCAGCAATGCCCAAGTTTGATTTCAGCACTCAGTGCATTCTTGCTGTTAAATAGCTATAGCACTAGTTTGTCATACCTTAACGATAGCAAGTTATGGAGTTTACCTGTTTTACACTCTACAATTTGACTGCAATGAGATGCTACTTATTTGCTGAAATACTATTTTAACCTATTTATGCTTGCACATTTCTCTGTTTCTGGTTCTTGCCACTTTAATGGAACTACCTGTCTAAATAAAGTATTTCAAAGTAAGAGATGCCTGCCCCTCGCGGGCAATGCATCATAGGAGTTGTGGTACACATCATTAGCTTACTGAACTATGTGCTGATGACTACATCAAACATATCTCTATACCATTCATATTTCACATACACAAGAAACTGAGTTATGACAATAATGTGGACAACCTTTAACCATTTATTTACCCTAATTATTTACATGCATTTGTCAGATCACAGCCCAGATGTGGCAGGATGCCAAAGGGCCTACTGACACTGATGTGGACATTCAAGACACAACATCACCAACTTCTTCACCCATCACCCCACCTCCAACTGGTAGGAGAGCAACCATCTCACTGCTGCCAGAGTGTGTGGACAGTGATGAGGGTCAATCACAGAGCAGGGACCCCCAAAAATTGGAGGCCAAGACACACAGACAGTGCAGAGGTCAAAGATCAGCAGTCCATACTGGGAATGTGTCAGACAACATGTTGGATAGTGGTCTTGTGTATTGTGGGTTGGAGAGTTCCGTCATCTCCATACAGCAACTGCCAACAAAACTAATACGGACTGTGAGTGGGCAGCTGCAATGTATGTCTAAGTCAGTGAAGAACTTGGAGAAGGGCAGGACCGGTGGCTAACAGCAATGGAGATGTTGCCCCATGCAAAGAAACAGAGGCACAGGCAGTACCTGGCAAGATTTGATTCCTTCAAATGTCCAGCAACCACCTGGAAATAGCCACAGCAATGCTAACAAGGCTGACTGTAAGCATGCAGACTGTCATGGGGAGCTGCTGTCAGGACATTGCATATGAGCTTGTGAAAGTGATCATAGCTCTAGAGAACATCCAAACCCACAACCTCTGTGTCCCCAAATCCTGCCTCCACCTGAGAGCAAAGAGGGCTCTAGCCTTACTACCACATCCGTTCAGGAGGCATGCAGTACCAGGAGTTCATGCAGACACACTTCTAGGACTAGGACTGACATGTCAGCAGTCCCACAGCCCAATGTTTCTGACAAAGTACCCAATCCCAGAGGCTGAAAGAAGTAAAGCACTGTACACTCAGCGGAATGAGTCACCTTTGTTTTGCTTGCCATTAGTTACTTTGTTGTTAATTTTTTAACAATGTTACCTCCACAAGGAGACAGTTTATCCTTGAGTGTATCAATGTTGTCACCACTTGAATAAAAGGTGGCGTCTGAGTTATGCACCAAGCATTACCATTGTGTGTAATGTCTCATTATTTGCTACTCTAATTTGTCTTACCTCAGAAATAGGTGCTGGTGATCTCTGTGCATTCTACACGTACCTCTTCTGCACAGGTGCCCCCCTGCTGCACCTGAAGTGGTGGTAACTCATCACCAGAGTCGGAATCTGGCTCTTAGTGGATGTTGTGCAGACCCTTCCTCGTTGCAATGCTGTGTAGTGTGGCACAGGTGGCTTTGATCTTGCATCATGTATCAGTTCTGTATAGTAGTGCCTTGCAGGTCTTGTGGAGGAAACAAAAGCATGACTTCAGGATTTCAAAGGTTTGATCAATGATGGAGTGAGTTGTCCTGTGTGTCCTGTTTGTTTTGCCTCTGACTTCTTGTCCTCAGAGTCAGGTACGCTGTGAGTAGCCAGGGATGTAAGGCATATGCGCTGTCACCTTCAGAGCATGAGAAGTAAAACCATTAGGTCACATTACACACACTGTGCTGAACACTGTATTTATTGAGTCTGCGATTCCATTACCAGGTCGGAAACCATCACTAAATTCATCCTGTGACAGTCGATTTTGTATTCCACTGTGGTGAGACATGAAGGAGTCTTGGGTGCTCTCTGTGAATCTGGTCAGAAGGTCTGATATGAGGCGTCACACACTTCCTGCACTATGAGTGAGTGTGAGCTTTTCCTGTTCCTGTATATATATTCAGTTGCTGAGGGGAGACCTATGACAATATATGTGCCATCAAACTGCCAATGACATTGGGGAACCATACTACCCTGTAGAACATCAATTTGGTTTGCTGAAATGATTGGGGGGTATTGGCAAATTATATATATTGGTTACTTTGCTCACCATGATATCAAAGAACCTGCAAAAGACCCTGACCCTGGAAAAGGCTCTCTGTGACATCCCTTTGCCACTGTTATGACCCCCTGGTAACTGCCCAACGCTAAGAGATGTAGGCAAACCAATACCTACACATGTGGTGATATTGCATTGCTTCTGAGTATTGAGGCCTGTAGCTGAGGTCGTAACTCAGCTATTAATCAAGTATTAACTGGATCCTTAGTCTGTACCTCTCAATAATCTCCTCCTCTGTCTGTTCAACTGTCAAACAGTGTAAAGCTCACCCTAAATATCATCTTCTGTCTCCTCCTCCATCTCTGGCTCCCTGCCAACATTTTCATTCTCTTTGCCAAAACATACATGGCTGCCATTCTGAAAGAGCATTTTGAGTGCCTTTTTATAGTTTGCACCTGGTTACCACCTGATCCGATTTAATGGTAATTGTTTTTCCTAAATGGCCATTTTGCAACTAGTCCAATTCCAATTCCAAAAATTCTTTATTTCGGTCATATACTCATATAGACCATAAAAGATGCAATAAAAGCATTACAGACATTAAAACATTATAAAAATACATTTAAGTAAAAACGGCTCTCCCAGCGAGGAATGGGTTAAAATCGCATTTGGAAAGTTCTTTAAAAAGTTCAAGGAGCTTCAGACGATTTTTTTTCTTCTAATCAGCCATATGGCCATAAGAAATTTGGAAACAGCAAACACAATGTGGCCCAGGGTACTAGTTTTCAAAATCCTGTATGCTTGTGCATACTCTCTGAACCCCAGGTTCTTACAGAGTGGCGCTATCCAATATTTTCTGGGCCTTTGGTATGCAGGGCACACAAACAAGATATGGGGGTCGTCTTCCACATGGTTGTTGCAGCAGGGACATATTTTGTCGCCCCCATTTGTCCACTTCGAGGTGTATGAATTGATAGGTAGTGTGCTATACCTCCATTGAACATACAGTTTCCTTGCCAGGATAGGAAAGATAAAATCCATAAAAGGTTCAAAAACATAAGAATTTTTGGATTCTAAAAATTGCAAGGTTAAGGTGCCACTATTTTGAGCAGCCGTCAAATGTGCAAGGGACCTGGCTTTGTAGATTTGAGCCAGAGCCTTGCGCGAGATTGCACGGCAGCCTCGTGCAGGGTCCTCCCACAGGAGACGGAGATTAATGGCAGACAGTTCGTTTTCCACAAAGGTGAGCCAGGGGATTTTGCCGCTAGAGTTTAAGTTCATGACATGGATGAGATCCTCCCTATAATGATGGAGTTCGTCCGTAGACCAGAGCCTGTGCCAGAACTTCACTGGCTTTGACACAAGCTCCTCTGCAATAGGGGGGAGACCCATGTCCATTCTCAGAGGCTGGAGTGGCGTGGCACTTGGAAGGGCTAGAAGGCGCCTTAGAAAGCTATTTTCCACTATTGATAGGCCCTTCACCGTTTTATGTCCCCATAGCTCACTGCCATACATGGCCGCAGCCTTGGCCTGGGTCTTGTAGGTTTCAAGGGCCGGGCTTATGGGCTTGAAGGAAGAAGTGTTGGCCACTTTCAGGATTGCACCCGAGAGTTGGGATAGTTTGGCCTTGGATCGTACTATCTGTCGATCCCATGCCAAGTTTTCCTGCAGTGTAACCCCCAGATATATGAAGGTGGACACCCTCTCAAGGCTCGCGGTCCCCAGAGTAGGATTAGGCCTAGTTTTAGTTGGTGGGTTGAAGATCATGAACTTGGTCTTTTCTGTATTCACCTCCAATCCATGCTGACTGCAGAAAAGACCAAAACCATCCAGGATCCTCTGGATCCCCATTGGGGATTTTGAAAGGAGGAGGGTATCATCGGCAAACATGATTGCCGGTACCCTCCTACCTGCCAAACAGGGGGCGTCGTTATCCTTGACGTTTTCCAGGTGTGAGATGACATTATTGATGAATAAACAAAATAGGGTCGGTGCCAAGACACAACCCTGCCTCACACCTCGGCGCACAGGAAACCTGGATGAAAGTCTACCGTCCTTCCCACACCTAACTTGCGCATAGTTGTTCTCATGCAGCCGGGCCAGGATGTTAAGTAGCTGGGGGGGAATTCCTAACTTTTCCAATACCTCCCAGAGCTTCCTGCGCGGGACTAGGTCAAAGGCTGACCTCAGATCCACGAAGACCATGTACAATCTCCCGCCCTCAATCCTCACCGTCTTCCAGTAGAGGAGAACTAGGCGGAAGATCTGGTCCATGGTCGATGTGTTTCTCCTGAAGCCAGCCTGAAGGGGACTCAAGATGTCATTTTCCTCCACCCAGTCTAATAGATGGTTCAGAATAAGGCGCGCAAAAAGCTTTTGGGGAACATCTATCAGGCTGATAGGCCTATAATTTGCAGGACTCAAAGGGGACCCTTTCTTATAGATCGGAACTATTTCAGCCCCTAACCAAGATCGCCATACCTCCCAAAATGGCATTGAAAAGGACAAGAAAGTACGGGGCCCAAATGTCAGGGTGATATCTAAACAAATCACCGGGTAGCTTGTCCAGCCCCGGTGCCTTCCCCAGCGCTAAGCCCTCCAGTGCCAGCTTCACCTCCCCCAAAGAAAATTCCAAGGCCCCCTCTGGCAGGCAGGGGGACTCTACCACCATCCCTTCCGGCCAGAGAGTGGATTCTTGATATAGTGACCCAAAGTGAGCCTCCCAAACAGAGGGGGCAATATTGGGTTTTACTGCAGACAACAGATCCCCTGTACCATTGTTTACCAGAGCCCAACATTTTCTAAAGTCTTTAGATTTAAGGGCTCCAGACAAGTCATGCCAGTGGTTCCAATCCCACTCTGCCCTTGCGTTGGCCAGTACTACCTTATACCCCCTCCTAAGGGCAGCGATCTTCACCTTATCACTACCCTCTTTAATTGCAGAGAGAAGCTCAGACTTAGTTTTCCTACAAGTGGAGGTGTACCAAGTCGGAGCATGAATCTTTTTCCTTCTAATAGGCAGGGCCGGATTGAAGACATCTGCAAGGTCCCTTACTAGGGCCTGATGAATACCAGATAGTCTCTCATTGTAGTCTGCGGGTCTAGATTGGTTGATGAGGGCATCCACCTCCTGGAACCTAGGGAGTGCTATGCCATAGAGGTTTTTTAAAGCTTCTTCTTTCTCAACTAGCTTCCCCCATTTCACTCGGCGCCTGCTTGTGGTGAGTAATATGTCTCCCTGGTCGGTTACAAAATCGGTAGTTGGCGTCCCTAAGGCAGGGGCTGGGTGCTGGATCACCAAGGAAAGGGCATTGTGGTCACTGTCTATCCTCGGGATCACTCTAAAATCTAGAACTTTGGGCCACAGGGAAATATCTATAAAAATGTAGTCCAGCCTTGACTCATGGTCCTTTTTATTGAAGGTGCACACCGAAGGAGTGTCAGAAGGGGTGCGCCCATTGCACGCCCTCAGAGCAAAATTCAGGGTGAGAGAAGTAAGTTGTACTGCCAACGGGGACCAGACTTTGGGGTGAGGTGATGAAGAAGGAGGGACTCCCCAATTGTGGTAAATAAAATTCCTTTACCGGGACTTAATTTGATATATAAACATAATAAAATAGCTCAGTAAAATGAGAGGCAGAATCCGTGGTATTAGAGGTTCGGAATGGGCTTTATTCCAGTGATCGATTATAATCGGTTGCTCCAAGTTCCATCACCACGGAGGTTCAGGAAGTGAAGTACATACTTTATTGACAAGAAGTAACTTTTATAGTACATACATTACAATGAAGCGAATGCAGTAGGCGTAACAATTGATAAGGAAAATGACGATTTATCTGCGTAACCAAAAATGGGTGTAATAAGGAGTAAAAAGGAACATAATTGGTTATGATGTCACATATAGGTGGATCTATAAGATAATACTTGGCATAGATGCGCGCGCAGCAACATGACGTGTAATTGACGTGTAACTAGGGGGTGAAGGGGACTTGACATTTAGCTCTACATGTGGAGACAAGAAGTCTGGGGGGTCAAGTCAACCTAATCCCAAATCATATCTAACATCCTATGTTTAAAGAACTATGTTATCCACGAAAGAAGGACTCTCGGACAGAATCTATTCTATACTGACTGCGCGTGCGTGTACAAGCGTCTAAGTGTCTACACTAAATGCGAGGGGGTAGAAATATTCCATGGTAACAGGACTATGAATTACTTGCATGAGGACAGAGAAGCCGGGCCTTTTGCTTGGTAACTGGAAGAATGTTTACTTAAACTACTAGGCAGGAATGCATCGGCTGAGGGGGAAGCAGATAATTCGAAGGTGAAATACAGTTCTTGGCAGAGAATAGGCTGATGTCAGGCTTCGTGAGCCGCGCAGAGAATGAGACAAAGTTCATGGTCACAGATGCAGGCTCAGACTGGAGCTTTCAGAGGCAGAAGGCAAGAAGAGTTTGATGACAGAATCAGGGCCTACTTGCCTAGACTGTAAAATGGAGTAACTGAGCCATATAAAGCCGGTGGCCTTTCATATTTAGGAATGGAATATCCGGCCTATTCATGGCGGATCTGACAGAGGACATGTTGACGGTGGACGCACATGTATTTGCGTCTTCATAACTGGAACTGGAGGAAACATACATGTACTTGTAACATGCACATAGAACCGTTGGGGTCCAAGATAGGGGACATAACTGGCCAGAAAAATCCATATTTCCACATTCCCTCCTTGTCCCCTACTTGCCCGTTAAGAGATATCAATCTTCATTAATCCATTGATCTGTTCATATAGCATCATTTGTTCTTCTTTCTTCTTCTTCCGGGATCTTGAATGAAAATCTTGATGTGGAATGCCCGATGTGGCACATAGACCACAGATCGCTGGTCCACATTGTAGACATAGACAGCAACTGAATAGTATGAGAAGGCCAATACCTAGGAAGGATAGAACTCTCCATCCCCAGGCTGATATCACACTCCAAAACCAACTGGACCAAGTCCAAGTGCCTGGGTTCTGGTGTATCTGGTTTACAATCTTATGAAGGCGAGTTATGGCTTTATATACTGATGGCGAATTTTCTGGTATGAATATGCAGCAGCTTGATCCGATGACCCTACAAGCTCCGCCCCTATCAGCCAGGATGACGTCAAGGACAAGACGATTTTGAAGCACAACAATCCGCATAGCAGACTGCTCTTCTGTTAAATTGCCTAGGGCGGAAATAGTTTCATTTACTACTGCTTCAAGGGTTCTAGTTAATCTACGTATCAGTTTACTATTAGTAACAGTACCTATATAAGGAAAGATGCCTTTATTGAAATCTGTGTATTTTTCCCATGCTGTTTCAGTGTAATCGACAATTGGGAGATCTCTCCGCTCTCTGTTGTGTACTAAACGAATATTTCTGTAATAATCAGGAGGAGCTAGGAAAACAGGTGGCAAAAGGAATGCAATGTAGCAGGTACCATCCCAATCTAGAGGTAGACGCATATATGCGGTCTGACCACATATAAAGTAGGAGTGGCGAGAAGCTCTAAATGAAGATTTGCCTTGATCACTGAATTCTACTATAGTAGTGCATTTACTATGGCCCATATGTATGGAACCAACCTTTCTTACACACAATTCACCCTTCGCTGGGAATACTGATATGGTGGGTAAGACTAGTTCAACTTCGGATACGACATTTAGAATCATGAGATTAGGTGTAAAATTACCTAATCCATATACTTCATTTTCTAGATCAGTTCCTGTTCTTTTGGGGCGACCCTCCTTGTCAAGGTAGCAGACCTTGAGTAAAACTAGGTTCAGGTTTCCCCATACCCAATGATCTTGGTAAACTGCTGTGTCTGAGTCTATGGAATTGATTAAACTAAACCATGCTCCACAGGATCCATTATGTGTAAACGGATGTGGGAAGAAAGGCAGGACTCCTTCAGAATTCTGATAGGGAGGGAGTCGGCCACACACCCAACAATTAGTAGCATTTACTAGTCTGATGGGAATGATGTAACATACTAATGAAAGTGTTATTGCGCAGCGCAAGTCTATAAGACAATTCATGCGGCGGTAGGTCACTAAAAGAATGTTCTGCGGTAACATTGTAAACGTTTCTGGCAATAGGGTAATATATGTGCAACAATATACTTGCAGTAATTATTAAAAGACTTAAGGAAAACAAGATTATTAATGTCACTATGCAATGGCTACGCAGTGATTTACAATACGCCTGTCGTTTCATCATTTTTCGCGACTGTCCATGATTCAGGTCTAGAGGATACATGTCAGAGACAAATTCAACCGCTTTACCTTGGAGAGGACTTAAACAATCAAATTGTCTGACGTTCTAGGCCTCAATTTTACTTTATAGAGTTCGGTTTTAGTCTTTTCAACCAAAGGAAGTTTTGAATCAGTCTGTGAGGGAGTGCAGGGCACAATGTCTATATCCGAGGATAGTCCATGAAATTTCTTGATATGACTTGAATGAATCCAGCCCTTGCGGCCCTCGATCTTCACGGCTGTCCTTGTAGTGAGCAGAACCAACTTGGGTGTCTTCCACCTGGGCTCCAGCTGAGTCTTTCGGTCGAAATTTCTCACAAATACGAGATCACCCGGAACTACGTCATGGGGTTTCACCTCAGTGTTGTCGGGAAAGGCTGCAGCTACCTGTGAACGACAAGATTGTAGTGCAGACATCAAGGAAGCCAAGTAATCTGTCAGCATATTACAGTCAACATCAGTTATTTTGCGTGGTATAGGCGTCCCCCACATATTTGGTGGTCTGCCAAAGATCACCTCATACGGGGATAGCCCTGTTCGAGAGTGTGCTACCATTCTCATGTAAAAGAGTGCAACTGGTAACGCTACTATCCAGTCGACACCTTTCTCTCTGCATATTTTGGACAATCTGATTTTCAGTATCTGATTATGTCTTTCTACGAGACCTGCTGCCTCGGGGTGTCGGACACAGTGGAATTTCCACTGATATCCTAACAGAAGTGAAACATGTTTCATTAATTCGGATGAGAACGGCTGGCCGTTATCTGAGTAGACAACACGTGGTAAACCGTATCGTGGGAAGAATTCTCGAACCAACTGTTTGGCAGTAGTCGGGGCAGTGTAATCTGAAACCGGGTATGCCTCCGTCCAACGGGACAGAGCGCAGACAACTACGAGAACATATTTGAATCCTCGACATCGTTCCATCTGGATATAATCCATCTGGAGGGCTTCAAAAGGGTGATCAGGAGGATGAAATCCACCCTGTTCTACGGGAACGCTTTTTCCTGGGTTAAACTGGCAACAGATCATACAGGTACGGACTTTTTGTTTGGCTGCTGCTCGTAAATGTTTATTGAACCAAATGTGTTGAATGCTGTCTAGCATAGCTTTTTCTCCTAGATGTGCTGGACTATGTATACTGTTAATTATAACTTGGACCATTGAATCAGGAAGGAACCATACAGACTTTTCCTTCATCATCCATCCTTGGTCCGTTTGGATCCCTCCTAATTCAGTCCATTTCTTTATTTCGTCTGGTGTAGCATGTGTCTGTATGTCAATTACGTCAAGAGTAGGATCTTTAACTGTCATACACTGTGTCGGCATCGGGACTATTGTCTTTGTCATGTCGGGGGTTTGAGTTTGAGCAGTCTGTTTAGCTGTTCTGTCGGCTAGATCATTGCCTTGGGAAATGATATCAGTAACTTTCGTATGAGCTTTACATTTCATAATTGATATTGCCGTGGGTAGATGTATTGCATCTAATAAGGCATGAATGAGGGGTCCGTGCTGAATGTGGGCACCGTGGGAAGTTAAATAACCTCTCTCTCGCCACAGCACGCCGAAGTCATGTACAACTCCGAATGCATAACGTGAATCAGTGTATATGTTGACTTTTTTATTTGTGGCTTGAATACAGGCTTGTGTCAGAGCGATGAGCTCTGCGGCTTGAGCTGACAAAGTATTTATACGATTAGTTTCAATGACTTCAGTATCTGTTGTGACTGCGTAAACGGCCACTAACTCTCCTGTACTTGTTCTCATACATGAACCATCTACATACAATGTCAGGTCTGGATCTGACAATGGGACATCGGTTAAGTCTTGTCTGGGTTTTGTCGTTATAGTAATAACTTCAATACAGTCATGAGCTAGTGGGTCTGTTCCGGTTACTGGCAAAAGTGTGGCAGGATTCAATGTGTTACAGCGTCTGATTTCTATATGTGGCTGAAACAATGTAAGTTCGTACCCTGTAAGTCGCGCTATAGTCAAGTGTTGTGTTTGCGTTCTATTTACAAGAACCTCTACTGCGTGTGGTACTTGAACTGTCAATGGATGTCCTAACACTATGGCATCGCTTTGTCTGATTGCTAAAGCTGTCGCTGCTACTGATTTTAGGCATGCAGGCAAAGCCTGAGCTACGGGATCTAATGTACTAGAAAAATAAGCACATGGTTTGTGTGCTCCTGCTTGTTCCTGTGTGAGTACTGACAAAGCAGTACCTTCGCGTTCTGTAACAAAAAGTGTAAACTGTTTTCTATAACATGGCGTTGCTAAAACAGGTGCTTGACATAAAGCTTTCTTTAGGCTTTCAAAAGCTTGTGTATGTTCCTGAGTCCAAGGGAGAACAGTCGATGTGGCTGCCTCCTGTGTGGTTAACTGAATGAGTGGTTTTGCTAGAAATGCGTACTGAGGGATCCACTGCCTGCAATATGAAGTGAGACCTATGAAAGCCCGCACCTCCTTTTGTGTCTTGGGTGTTGGCATGTTAGCTATTAACTGAATGCGGTCCGGTGTAAGCTGCCTTCCCTCCTTGGACAGCGAGTGTCCAAGATAAACAACTCGCTGGACACAGAATTGCAGCTTAGAAGGGGACACCTTGTGCCCCTTTTCGGCTAGAAATTTTAAAACTGTCAGTGATGCTTTTTCACATTCCGGTTCGCTTCTTGCGGTGATCAGCAGATCATCGACGTATTGGAGCAGAGCCGTGTTAACTGGCATGTGGATACTATCTAGTTCTCGTTTCAGTGCTTGGCTATAGATGCTGGGGCTTTCTGTAAATCCTTGAGGTGCGCGTGAGAATTTAAAGCTACGTCCATTTAAACTAAATCCGAACAAATATTGGCTCTCCGGATCTATTGGGACGCTGAAAAAAGCATTCTTGAGATCAATTACAGTAAAGAATGTTGCTTCGGAATCAATGGCTGTCAGTAATGACGAGATATCTGGGACCACAGGGAATTGTGGCACGATGCACTTGTTTAATTCGCGCAGATCAATAACCAATCGATAGACTGGCGGGGCCTTTGGATCTGTTTGTTTAAGAATCGGAATTATCGGTGAATTACATACATTGGAGTCTGTTTCCACAACTACTCCTTGGGCAATGAGCTCGTCAATGATTTGTAGTAAAGCCACTACAGCATCTGGTGGTAACTTGTATTGTCGCATTCGTGGTAGCACCACTCCTGCCTTTAATGTGACTCGATATGGTGTAATATTCATGCAACCAACATCAGTAGGGCCTTGTGCCCATAGATGTGTAGGTAAAGTCTGCAGTCGGGGATCCATGTCTCTAGACACATAGTGACCTTTAAAATCACGTAAAAACAACCTTACTCCTTCCGGAGAACAACATATTATGGCTCCTAGAGCTTTCAATGTTTTTATTCCTAGCAAGTTTTCTGGACATGATTTAGTAAGCAATAAATCTGTAGTTCGGGTCAGAGGTCCTATCGTAAGTGGAAGAGGCTGTGATACTTCATTAACAATAGGTTTTCCTGAAAAACCAAGGGAAATATTCTGTGAGCCTGAAAGGGGTGCCCCTGGAACATCACTACGTTTTATAGTTGTTCGACTTGCCCCTGTATCGAGTAAAAATTTTCTATCTTGGCCTAATAATTCACTATGTACATAAGGTCCTTCTTGATCTACAGGTATTTCAATAAGGGGTAAGTCAACTTCCCTCTCTAGGCTAGTTCATGCGTAACGCTGATACTCAGGATATTCATACTGGGCGGTCTGATACATTTGTCGTGTTGTTGTCTGTGTGGCAGCAACAGGCAACGGTGGTGCAGCTGGCACAAACTGTATTGGCTGTTGTGCGGCTGGCATGGCCTGGGCATGCTGCAGAGCTCCTTGTTCATTCTGATCTTGTCTGAGTGGCCGTGATCTTTCTTGTGTTTTACCTATGGCGATATTATGTTTTAAAACTGGACAGTCGTGTACGTAATGACCTGGCTTTTTACAATAATTGCATGTCCCTTTTACAGGTCCTGCTGAATCGGAATGTGTCATACCCTTTTTATGTCCTTCAGCTGGAACTGTCTGGGAAACTAGCATTTTCATTTTCGTGTCTTTCATGCGTCTGTGTTCATGTTCTTGTTCCTCTCTAATTCTATTGTGATGGTACTGTAACATTTGTAACATTTGTGATGGAGTGTTACCTTGCCAGGTACTCTCGAATTTTAATACTCTATTCTTTACTGGGGGCAGGGCATTTTCTACTAATTTTGTTACAAACAGATGTGGGTATGATTCGCTACTTGCTTTTATGCCACTATTTATACCAAAACATTTTTCAAATCGGGCATAGTAATCACTAGTGTCTTCATCTTGCTTCTGTTTACAGGCTGAAATTGTACCCCAATCTTCCTTTTTCGTAGTTAATAAACGTGGCAGTACCTGTACTAAT
Source organism: Triturus cristatus (assembly GCF_964204655.1). NCBI lineage: Eukaryota > Metazoa > Chordata > Amphibia > Caudata > Salamandridae > Triturus > Triturus cristatus. Next base: position 903,841,688 of record NC_140590.1, on the reverse strand, counting down.
AAACCTGGTAGTGCTTTAGTTTTATCCCCAAGTCCTGCTCCTGCAGTTCGGGCCTTTTCTTCCGCTTCTAACACTGACCATTCTATCTTTTGGTCTCCTACCTCCCACTCTTTTTCCTTGAGTTTCTCATAAATACCAGCAGGCATCAATACCTTTAATATTGTCATAATGTCGGGATAGGTATACTCTCCCATGAGTAACATGTCTTTAATTTCTCGGTGAAAACCCGCTGGATCTTTGTCATGACTGGGTACCACTTTCTTCATTTGTAACAATTCTATTTTTGATATGGGCGTATATACAAATACGCGCTTAAACTCGTTGTCCTCGCCTTTTATTGGGTGCACTTCTCGTAAGGGATTCTGTCTATCCATGTGATACGTGGTTCTTTCCTTGACGGGCAATGAGACACGCTCTGCGCATACAAAAAGAATATACTGCTTTCTTGATTCTAGAATTTCTTTAATTAATTTAGTACCTGCACCCCTCCATTTATTCATAAGCAATTCAGTCAATATGTCAGGTAAGGGACCAGGGTCCGAACGCTGACTCTGATATAGTATAATGAGTTGTTGAATCATATAAATCCCAGCTAACCTCTGTTCATCTGGGGCGAGATTCAAAAATGTGCGTACTACTGTATCATCACTATATTTTCCGGGACTGTCCACCCAATGGACAGCTGCCCTGGCTAAATCTTGTTCATCCATAGAATCGAGAAAATGATAACCCCTTCGTTCTCGGAGTAGTTTGTCGGCGGTTTGGAACGAATGCTCGTTAGACCTTATATTAATTATAGGTATTTGGAAATTCCTGTTATTATCTGGACATATCGGACGTATCGGGTCAATAAGACATCTATTACTATTACAAGATCTTCCTCTTCCTACATAGGCTATGGTGTCTGACTGTCCTGTGGGCAGTCCTGACCCTTCTTCCTCGCTTTGTTCGAACTCGTCTACCGCTAATCTTTCTTCGTGTAGGCGTTCTATTTCTTTACGGATCTTTCGGCACATGGCTATTATACAATTTTGCTTATCATGTCTCCCTTCTGATATATTCTGGCTCCATCTGGTAAGAATTTGCATTGCTTCCGGGTTTACCCCCGGTCGGTCTTGATTTCTGATCACACAATTTATGAGGAAACGTAACAGTTCCCCCTGTATCTCTACTTTCTGGTATTCCATAGCTCTGTTAATACATTCTGGATCTCGCCCTGTTTGGACAAAATGATATATTTTATCTAGATGCGCAGTCATTCCTGGTAACTTCCCTAAATACACTGCGGCTCGTCTGATACGCAATGATGCCAGGGTCATTTCGTCCTCTTTACCGGGCACAGGGTCATATCTACAATCTATAAGAAGTTCCTTAAGCGTACGGGCACTTATGAGTTTGGGTGTACGTGAATGTGCTGACTCTTGAAAAGTAAGTTTATTTATTCTGGGTGGCGTAGAAAAAATATTGGTAGCACCTCCCGTGGCCCCATCTGGGGTGTCGGGTGTGAAAGGATTCGTCGAACGTGACACAGCAACTACAGGTGTGGACACAGCTATAGAAGTAGCTGTAGGAGCGGATGTAGAAACAGATGTGCTTGCCGGAACTTGTGACTCGATCTGTTGCTGTAGGGATACGGGTACTGGATCTTGGCGTTGGATCTCCCTGGTATGCGGTCTATGTGGGGCGGAATTAGCATACTCGGGAGCTGCGTCATCTAAATATGAGGAAAGAAAAACATCTTCTGCGGTTCTAGGATGCCCCTTAGGATGTACCTTTATTGGGAACAATGGGGGTGGCAAGTCTTTCGGTATTTCTGGAGTAGCCTTAGGTAATCCTTCGGCCAGAAGGGGATACATACCATTCATAAGGGCATTTCTTTGCCTATCTACTTGTTCTGATTTCACTCGGATACCTTCCTCAATTAATGCATTCTCTCGAACTTTATTTGAACTCTCTTTATTCTTTTCTTCCTGTCTACGTGCTTTTTCTGTGCGTCTATGAGATTCTTTACGCCATAACTCAACGGCGTCTTTCTGTGACTGTCTGACCTTCTTTTTCCATAACTCTTCCTCGACTTTCATGATGCACTCCGCATCCCAGGTTCCCACTGCGGGCCACCTCTGACTTTCTGGTAATCCCTTGGTGTAGTCTACCCATAAATCAAGAAATAATATAGCGTCTAAGCCATGTTTATGATACATGAAGTACCCTGGAGTGTCCCTAGGAGGAATAGGAACGGCTTCTTCGAATACCCCTTTTCTTGTAGTGATCTGTCTTAGTTTCGAAAAGAACGGCATATTGGCAACTGATCCGATACTTAATCTTGAACACACTTAATACAAAAGCACAATAATGAACAACCATTCATACCACAATATGCAGGACGTTTTTAAACACATTAAACATTAAACATTAAACCTTTAACTGAAACAACAATGATGATCGTCTGCATAACTAATCACCAAGCATAATTCTTGACAATAACTAGATACTTCGGAAATACTTGATATACTGCTAAACAGTACAGATACACTGCTAAAACAGTGCAGACCGGATTTGTGTACCCAAAACCGTCTTGACCGGCACAACCTATGTGCACGTCAGAAATGCCTCCCCAGTAATGGTACTCACCGGGTAGCTTCGGAAACGGAAGGCCTCGGTAACTTGAACTTGAACCGGACTGGACTCGACTCGACTCGTCGGAAACTGGGCTTGACTTCGAACTGGTGGGTCTCTGTATACCTCGGATCTTGCTCTCTCAGCTAGGCTCTGGTCGGGATACTTCGCACTTCTCACCGCCTCGTCTGGGTGTTGATCGCAGTCTCAGTCGCCCCCGCTTGACCGGAGGGAGATACAGGAAATCCTGCTGGTACGCGTTATTGTCCGTCCAGCTGTGGCAGGAGACCGGGCCTGCAACTCACCGCCGGCGCGTGAGATGAGAAAGTGTCCCTGTTCGGGCGCCATTCATGTGGTAAATAAAATTCCTTTACCGGGACTTAATTTGATATATAAACATAATAAAATAGCTCAGTAAAATGAGAGGCAGAATCCGTGGTATTAGAGGTTCGGAATGGGCTTTATTCCAGTGATCGATTATAATCGGTTGCTCCAAGTTCCATCACCACGGAGGTTCAGGAAGTGAAGTACATACTTTATTGACAAGAAGTAACTTTTATAGTACATACATTACAATGAAGCGAATGCAGTAGGCGTAACAATTGATAAGGAAAATGACGATTTATCTGCGTAACCAAAAATGGGTGTAATAAGGAGTAAAAAGGAACATAATTGGTTATGATGTCACATATAGGTGGATCTATAAGATAATACTTGGCATAGATGCGCGCGCAGCAACATGACGTGTAATTGACGTGTAACTAGGGGGTGAAGGGGACTTGACATTTAGCTCTACATGTGGAGACAAGAAGTCTGGGGGGTCAAGTCAACCTAATCCCAAATCATATCTAACATCCTATGTTTAAAGAACTATGTTATCCACGAAAGAAGGACTCTCGGACAGAATCTATTCTATACTGACTGTGCGTGCGTGTACAAGCGTCTAAGTGTCTACACTAAATGCGAGGGGGTAGAAATATTCCATGGTAACAGGACTATGAATTACTTGCATGAGGACAGAGAAGCCGGGCCTTTTGCTTGGTAACTGGAAGAATGTTTACTTAAACTACTAGGCAGGAATGCATCGGCTGAGGGGGAAGCAGATAATTCGAAGGTGAAATACAGTTCTTGGCAGAGAATAGGCTGATGTCAGGCTTCGTGAGCCGCGCAGAGAATGAGACAAAGTTCATGGTCACAGATGCAGGCTCAGACTGGAGCTTTCAGAGGCAGAAGGCAAGAAGAGTTTGATGACAGAATCAGGGCCTACTTGCCTAGACTGTAAAATGGAGTAACTGAGCCATATAAAGCCGGTGGCCTTTCATATTTAGGAATGGAATATCCGGCCTATTCATAGCGGATCTGACAGAGGACATGTTGACGGTGGACGCACATGTATTTGCGTCTTCATAACTGGAACTGGAGGAAACATACATGTACTTGTAACATGCACATAGAACCGTTGGGGTCCAAGATAGGGGACATAACTGGCCAGAAAAATCCATATTTCCACACAATGGTCATCCTCGGCAGTAAAAGCACCCTCCGTTAGGCCCTCCAGGGGTTCAAAGTGGCAGTTAAAATCTCCTCCCACCACTATTTTCAGGTTACCTGTCATTTGCCCTAGAAAAGATGAGAGATCAGCTAGGGTGGGAGATTCTTTACCCACAGCGACTGGTCGAGAGTAGACATTAACAATAGCCCACGTACTTTTATCAGGCCATCTGAGGAGCACACACTGAATGTCCGGTGAAAGTGTATCCATACCAATCGCCTGACACCCAATATGGCTTGCCACCCAGATTGCCAAGCCTCCCGAAGGTCTCCCTCTCCCATTCGACTTTGCCGAGATTTCAAAAATGTCATATCCCCTCCTGGCCAGTGGTACCCTAGCCCATGTCTCTTGAAAGAGGAGTATGTCACTTTTGCTAACCAAAGTTTCCCACTCTGGGGTATCCACCTTGCTTGAGATGCCAGCTACATTCCAGGACAGGATGGTCATACCTGGACCTTGGAATTGGGGACCAGCTTCACTTAGTGCAGACGGGATGTCATAAGCAGAATTACCCAAGTCACCCAAGCCAGTGGTGATGGGCGACCGAGTGGGTAATTCAGCAAGCTCCACCAATTGCGTTGCAGCAACAGTTAATGTATTTGGTGGATCCTCGTCTAACACTTGGGTGCTTCCCATTGTAGACCCTCCGTCTTTTGCAGGGGCCAGGGACCTTTTTTTGTTTACGGGAGCGGATGTACCTTCCCCCCTAAATGTAGACCCATAGGCAGAATTTATCGGGTGTTGCGGAATGACCCCCCTTATTGGTCAATCTACTAGGTCCAGACAGGAAAATCTATTCTGAAGGACAAAATCACCATGGACAGGCAATGAATTATACTTGGGTCTGTACCATGAACCGTCTACGGCAAAGCCCACTCTAGTCCAACTCTGTTCCCTCCCCACTCCTAAATTGGAAACATTTGGATAGAAATGCGAGAGAGACACTACGTCTATGTTGGATTTATCCGGCCTTACCAGCCAGTTACAAATGTAAGGGGCAACTAGTGGGCTTTTAAAACTGATTATGATACAGTCCCCTGCCCTATTTTTGGGGGTAGTTCCAATCCATGGGATCCTTCTGACCATCAGCACATCACCTTTGATGTTAGAAGGGAGGGGTCTATTAATATTAAGCCAACTTATTACTTTATTACGAAGTGAGTCCTGTGGCTCTCTGATGTCACTAATGAGCTCAGGGACTCCCACCATAATCGCTGTGTAAGGCACAGCCTCAGGGGGCAAATTTACCACCCTACGCCTACTGTTAGGACTCATGGGGCGATCAGTATATTCATTGTTGGCTCGCCCCCCACTCATTGGGAGGGGTGGTGTTGGTTGTTTAGATCTTCTGGGTGCCGGGACAGGGGGCCTAAGCATTTGTAAAGGGGGCAATGGGGGAGCATGGCTACCTGTAACACTATCTTGTGCCCCAACCGGGACCTGTGTACTTGTTCCAGCAGTAGACGGTCTAAACCCTGCAGAATCCTGGGGAGCCGTCTGTGCCCCTGGACCCAACCCCCTACTATGACTATTCCTATTCTGTGCATCTTCTATAGCCTTAAGTCTAGCAGCTATGGAATCCAATTTTGCAGACAGTGGCTCCAACAGGCTCCTAAGGATGTCCCTAAAAGAGCCAATCAGAGCCTCGGTTGCATTTAGAGGATTTCCACCGAATACAAACGGGCCAGAACACCCAGGTACCACTTTTGCTAATGGCGAGTCTGAGTGATCAGAGCCCATTCCCGGGGAGCTAACCACGGGAGAAGCCAGAATGCCAGAGCTAGCAACTGATGTTGGGTTGATTTTATCCACTTTGGCCCTTTTTGCCCCTCTTAGTTTCCTTAACCTTTTCCTTTTCGAAGGGTGGTAGACTCTCCTGCCTACGGGATCTGTTGGCGCTACAACCTGCCCTTCATCCTGCACTTTAGACATTTCCGCAGAGTTAATATACGGAGTGCTCTCCACCACCCCCGAGGGGCACAGAGACTCACTATCCCTCAATAAATTTGACGGGGTCCTAAGTTGTTGGAGGACTGTCTCGATTGTCTGATCGATACTATCCATGAGAGATAGATGAGTGGCGTCAAATGGTGTTGGGGTACTGATATCAATAGCTGAAGAGTCCGAGGGGACCATTGAGACTGACACATTTTCGACATTTACCTCACGGAAAGTGTCTGATGCTGTGCGACCTTTATTAGCCACGGCACTAGACTTAAGAAAGAATTTGTCCAGTGTGCTGGAGCACTGTTGGGCAGCCTTACTCCTGGATACTCTAGTGGCCATGGCGGGCGGGACAGTCAAAGCCACAGGCTGTTGGAGTAGAGAAAGAGCCTTGGGACAAAGACAACGTTGGAGAGGGGGCCCGGTCCGGTCTCTGCCGGCCTCTAACGGCCTAAAACGGCCCACTCTTTGCCCGGTCTTCGCCCCGGGCTATGTCCCGCGCGCGTCCCGCTTGCGCGTTGAACAGGTTCGCAGTTTTATGGGCGGAGAGCGTTGAGGGGGAGGAGCCGGGAAGAGGAGACAGCTGGTGCGGCCGCCAAGCAGCCTGGTCCTCGCAGTCCCGGAGTAGAAGTTCAAATGGTTAAAAGCACCCCCACTCAGCACAGCGTCTTAAGTGTCCGTGAAATCCTTGTACTTCAGAGCCCAGGTAACGTGAAGTTGATTGCCAGCCTCCGAGCGGCTCCCGCGAAGCGGGGGCCGCGAGGCGTTATGTACCTGCAGGGGGAGGGGCCGGGAAGAGGAGACAGCTGGTGCAGCCGCCAAGCAGCCTGGTCCTCGCAGTCCCGGAGTAGAAGTTCAAATGGTTAAAAGCACCCCCACTCAGCACAGCATCTTAAGTGTCCGTGAAATCCTTGTACTTCAGAGCCCAGGTAACGTGAAGTTGATTGCCAGCCTCCGAGCGGCTCCCGCGAAGCGGGGGCCGCGAGGCGTTATGTACCTGCAGGGGGAGGGGCCGGGAAGAGGAGACAGCTGGTGCGGCCGCCAAGCAGCCTGGTCCTCGCAGTCCCGGAGTAGAAGTTCAAATGGTTAAAAGCACCCCCACTCAGCACAGCGTCTTAAGTGTCCGTGAAATCCTTGTACTTCAGAGCCCAGGTAACGTGAGGTTGATTGCCAGCCGCAATCAACACAGTCACAAATAGGAATTCGTTTGCACTTGTGGGTTGGTATTTGCGATTCCCTATTTTGCAATTTCCAAAATGCGATTTCTACAAAGTGGAAATTGAATTTCGCTCTAGCATGAATGCATTTCGTACATTGAAAAATGGCATTTTGCATTTCCTAATGGACCGAAATACAGATTTGGACCATTAGGAAATGCAAACTCCATTCGTACTTATGGGCCATGGAACTCAATTGCTGTTATTAATCATTGGACCCATTCGTGCCTGGCTCTAACACATTCTATTATGGATGCTGGAAAATGGTCCTCTCTGAAAGGTCAACTCACACTTTTTGCCTTCCTCCTCATATTTTTCTGACTTTCGTCTTGTTGGCTTTAGGACTTCAGGCACTGAAACACTGCTGACCAGTGCTAAAGTGCATGTGATTTCCCCTCTAAACATGCTATAATTGGATTACACCTGTTTGGCATATTTGATTTACTTGTAAGGCCCATGTAAAATAGTTTGCCATATTCATGGGTCCTGAAAATTAAATGCTACTAGTGGGCCTGCAGCACTGATTGTGCCACCCCCAGAAGTAGCATTTCAAACCTATCTCAGGCCTGCCACTGTAGGACCTGTGTATGCAGTTTACTGCCACTTCAACCTGTCATTTAAAATTACTTTTGAAGCGTGAAACTCCACTTTTATTACACATACGTCATCGCTAAGGTAGGTCCTAGGTAGCCCTCATGGCAGCGTGCTGTACAAATGAAAGCTAGCACATGTACTGGTATGTTTTGCATATCCTGAAAGTGACAAATAGCCTACTTCTTATTGGCTAGCATTGGGAATTCCTTAATACATGTTTAAGCTGTAATTCCTGATCAGAGAAGAGTAGATTGTTCATGTTTCATATATTTGAAATGGTAATGCCAAATCATCCTTACTGGTAAAGTTGAAATTGGCATTAATATTTTAGAAATGCCACTTTTGGAAAGTGGGCATTTCTCTGGGCTTACAGCTCTGTGTGCTTTGCAGCCTATCTCCAATATACGTCTGAGGTGGGTAACAGCTACCCTTTGTGCATTTCCTTTTGACAGCCACAACGTAGGAAGGATAGGTGTGTCTGAGTACACATCTACATACATCGGCATGCTGATGGCCTTGCCTGGGCAGGATGGAAGGGAGGCGCTAACACTTCATTGGAATAGCCTGTGTCCTGTCCCCACACAATGAATTACCCCCCCCCCCCACTGATAGCCTGGCAGACAAGACTAGGTTGAAAGGGATCCTTGTGCACTTCAAAGGGCTGCTTTGAAGTCATCCCTACATCAAAGCACTTATGGGTATAAGTATTGGGTCTCTGACCCACTAAAAGACACTTCTAGATCTGGAACTGTACCTGTGTCAGAAGGCCTCATCTTTGGACTGCAGACTTTAAAGGTCTGCTTTTCTTTTGTGTTGCCATGCTGCCTGTTGCTCTCTGACTCTGCTGAAGGTGAGCTGGACTCTGCCTTCACTCCAAGTGATCTCCAAGGCTTGCCTCCTGTTGCTTGAGATTCGGGGATATTAATTTCTCTAATCCTGCACCAGTGCCTGGCTCACTGGAAGTGGTCCAGATACTTGCAAAATCTGTTTCAATGCATCTCCTGTCTGCGGGTTGCAGAACTAGCGCATCGACGCGTTGTGGTAGTAAAATCGGCACATCACCTTGGAACCATTGCTTTGCTGCCAGAGATCAATGCATCGGACAGTGTACCCCCATCTCTGCAGCTTGGTGAGATTAATGCATCCCCTTGAGTGTGTGACAGAATCCAGCACATTGATCAATGCCTCTCAACTTATACACCAGTCTTCTGAACTGACGCATTTCCTTCACTGCATGGAGAAGATTGATGCATCTTGTTGTTTGCGACCAGGAAAAAGGTACTTTATTCACTGGGGCCTGCATGGGTCTTGTTGCCATCTGATGCTCCAACGCGTTTGTCCAGAATTTTGACTTTGCCCCGGTCCAATGAGACCTACAGTAACCTTTTTGTAGTGCTTCTTGCTTCTATGCTCTTTACTTCATTTACTCCTTCAATATCTCAACTTCTACACATTGGATTTGTGTTGTTTTTGTCTTGTTTTGTTTATAATGTAATACTCTAATTTGTAAAAACTTTGTGGTGTCGTTTTGTAGTGGATTTATTGTGTTACAGTGTATGTGTGTTGCACAAATGCTTTACACATTGTCTCTTTAGATGAGCCTGACTGCTCTGTGCCAAGCTTGAAGAAGGTGAGCACAGGTTATCTTTTAGTGTGTATCTAGCATACCCTGACTAGAGTGGTGGTTTGTGTCTGGCCTGGGTGCATACCTCAGCCAACCAGCAATCCCATTTCTAACATGGGGGAACCACAAATTTGATGTACTCTTATACCCTCAACATCTTATGTCAATTGAGCAAAAACTATTTACTGTGTTAATCACATCACCAGATTAGGAGGCTTAGGGTCAATCCATTTGCTACAAAGAGTATGTTTTGCAATTAATAACTAGTGAATCATGGTGGTAGGTTGGGGAACATGGCGGATGGTTGATTCTCGGCTGCTTGTGTGAGGGAGTCTCCCTCCTCAGCAAATGAACTCTGGCAGTTCTATTCCCCTTTTCTGCAGCTCCTTATTCTCTCTGCTTCATCTACCTCTTTTTGTAGGAACTGCAGTGGTTGTGGTGAAATAGGGATACTTGGCATTTGGAAAATGCGTCCCGAGTTGGTTCTGCTGCTGCAGCACTACACAGAGACTGCCTCGCAGTCTGGAGATTCCCCGTCCAGGGCACGGAGTAAGCATCAGCATCATTCAGAGTGGAGGTCAAGGCTTTTGGCTGAAGGTCAGAGAGCAGCCAGCAGGACTGTTTGGTGAGTCCCTGGGCATTGACGGCAAGGTAGCTCCCACTCTGCTCCAGGCAAATGCCTTGGAAGGCAGGGAATGTTAGCTGGTGGAGACTATCGACCCAGGTGGGGGTGTGATCTCCATAAGACCCTTGGGTATATGGATACCAAGCTCCCAGTGTGGAATATGTACAGTTGGAGTGTGAATTAGGTGCCCACCCAGGATTCAATAAGCAACAAGTGTGATATTGGTTGAGGTCTGGAGCATTAACACACACACCCTTTGGTGATACTGGTAATACCTCAAAAAACATTTTACACACAGATATCAAGCCAGAGGTGGATGGAGAAAGCCTAAAAAAGAATGCGAAAGCCATTGGGCAGTTAAAAAAGAGAAAGTTGATGTATGAATACTGAAAAAGAACTAAAGAATCAAACCTGTTAGACCCATCAAACCCCCAAGTGAGCTAAGCTCCTGAAATAAACTCCTTCCTTAAGCTCTTTCATTCAGATATCTCCGAAGAGTCACATTATGGTTTCAAATGCTTTTGGGGATCCTGCTATAAATCCCTCTACACTGAGAAGCCAACCCCTTTCATGGCTCAGGGAACCGATGTGGCTTTAATGGTAGCTGTGGCTAATAGGTTTGATTTGTTGAATGAGCTAGCAGGGTTGGGCAAATAGGAGAATAGTGGAAAGACAACCCAAATACTTCAGGGTAATAGTAGCAGGAATATACAGAAATCGACTCCTGTGCTAACAAAGGGGAGTGGTGATACTGCCTTAGGTACTGGACCGGCTATAAACCTTTAGCTATTAACACAAACCTCCCCATTCAGGCTTCAGATACCCCATATACCTCACCCTATGGAGAACAAAAGCAAGATTGAGAGGCTGTTACTAGATCAGGCCAAAGGGGTCAAAAATATATTTGACATATCAAGGAGCAACAAAAGGGAGATCCTAGATACTTGCCGGAAGCTTTGATCTAAAATTAATGAATTAGCCATAAGAACTACAGCATTAGAGGAGGCAATAGCAATGATGACAGTAGAAGTGAAAAGGAATTCCAGGGAGTCGGAGGAACTTAAGACACAGAATAAAAACACGCAAACAGCCCTGGAGAGGTTAGAAAAACAGGCGATACATAATAATATCAAGAGCCTGAATGTCCCGGAAGGAACAGAAGGACCAGAGATCAAAGCCTTTGTCATTAAGTTGTTTAAAGAGGGGCTATTTGGGGGACTGTCATGAGGTTTTTAAGCGTGGAAATTCAGAGTGCATAGAGATTCATTTAGGATAAGCCCAATTAGAGAGAAACCTTGTACAATTTTAGTGAACTTTCATACCTCTCAGGTGAAGGAAGCGATACCGTCCAATGTCCTGAAAGCTAAGTTTTGCTTTCTCAAAGGCTTTTCATACTTCATAGCATAAGACTTGTGCTAGGCAACAGAACCACGAAGGTGGAATATGGGGGTGAAGACTGTTAAATTTAAGGAGTTACGGGTGCCTGCCCAGCTGAAATATCAAGTGACACTGAAGGCAATGTGGAAAAACAAAATGCATTTTATGAACAGCGAAGAAGAGGCAGATGCTCTGTTGCAGCAGGTACAAATGAGGAGGTAAGTTGCTATTATATGTTTTGGTAGTAGGTCAGTATCTAGTTGTTGTAAGATTTACAGATACAAGACACAGAATGGTGAATGATGACTCACTGTGTACCATAGTGCATGATAGTAATCAACGCGCCACTATCTATAATGAAGGTTTTGGGGCAACCGTTTACCTCTAATGTAATTTTAGGACAGTGTCCAAATGAAACTTTTCACTCCATTGGATGCTTCTCATTTGAATTTTGATCTTTTTTGCAAGTAGCTAATCCTACTTTGGTAGATATCATCAATGCACATCCTTCGTCTTCACTGGCACAGGATAGTGACATTGAAGAACCGTTATATGATGAATTTGACGATGATCAACTTTGTTTTATTTTCACTTGTCGAAACTGATGTTGCCTTTTGGACTTTTGAGAATGGCGAAAATGCTTCTAGAACTTTCTGATGCCCATTTTCTCTTCTCACTGTGATGCGTTTGGTTTCTCTTTCACTTTGCAGACCATTATGAACTTGTTTTCTTTCTCGCATCCCTTACATGCCTGTCCCATGGCTGGACATTTACCTTCATGGGGAAATGAAAACCCTCATTGGAAGCATAACTTTTCTTTCTTTGGAGACATCAACTTGTTGATCTGCTCATTCTTTTGCCCACGCAGCTATTAGTACTTTCTCTAAACCAAGTGTCTCTCTCAGCATGCGTCTTCTGAAAGAGTCTGAGAGACAACCATTGATGACTCTGAGGTGCATGGCTTCTTCATTATTGAAATCACAGAAATTACAGTGTTTGGTTGATTAGTGTGTCTAATCACTCAACAAACTCATTCATCATTTCCCCAGCCTGCTGACAAGCTTGCTTGAAGATGTACCTTTTGTAGTCGACATTCGGCATCAATTGAACGTGGCTTTCAATGATTCTTTTATCTTTTGGTACCACATTGCATCAGTTTGTGAGACCTTCTTTAGCATTTCTTTAACTCCATCACCGGCAAGGTTTTTTAGATATTTAATGATTTCCTTGTCTTTTTCTTCTTGTACGTCTATGAAGTCATTAAACATTGGATGAATGGATGTACTGTTCTTTTTGCCATCTAAAAACAAGTTGGTGGCTTCGAGAATGTAGTCGTGGTGTATCTTGTGCTCCCTTCAGCCTCTGTGGTTGAACCTGTGCCGTCACACCGAATTGAAGGTCATATAGCACTGACTTCACTTTTGACGGTGGGTAAGTCTTCTGTTTCTAGTACATAGTTGTAGTCTTTTTGCATAATATGAATAATTGCTCTGTGTTTAGGTGCAGTACGGTCTCTATGCTGGCAGCCTTACCAGCATGTTTCTGGCTGACTCTTGAGTGTGCTCCTCTGTAGGGCGTTCAACTTCTTTGATGGCCGTGTATGGGCTGGAGTGTGGCTTCAACTCCACATACGCCAACTGCAGGCTGCTTTACAATGAAGTGGGGCGCACATTGAACACACCAGCAGTGTGCTGTACCTTTGCAAACTCTCAGGGTGAGCAGTCTTGATTTTTTGGTGCACAAATCCGCTACTCGTTGCCAGATGTAGTCTACCAGCCCAAAAGCATGTAAATGAAGTTCACCACACATGTAGCTCAGCAATACACGTCTTTATTCTTCAACATACAACCGCACATTGCATGCTGTTGGAAGCCAGAGTCCTAGTCCCGCATTACTGTTACCAAATGCGCGACCCAGGACGCCCCACTCAACATTAGGGCAAGTAAGGACACCGTTTGAGATAGCCCTGCTCACCACCTTAGTAGCTTGGCACGAGCAGCCAGGCATATCTCCAAGGCACGAGTGTATAGTATATGCCACCACCCCCACAGCAACCCACTGGTGACACCACAAATGGACTCCACACGAGTTTGATAAAACAGGTATAAACTTTATATAAAAAGATATACGATCAGACCACACGATACAAGAATCAACATATAATAAAGGGTAATATTTGTTCCGGCTGGCTGGTAGGTTCAAATCCCAACCACCGCTTTCAAAACGCTATGCTGGTCGTAATGCTAGAATCACACACGTTTCAATGGACAGACAATAGTGCACTGCGTAACGATACAATCCTGTGCTGAGCAAAGGAGAAATAATACAATGCGTAACAATACACCCCAGCACCTTGCAATGGGAGAAATAATGCAATGCGTACCGCTACAAACATGTACTGCGCAATGAAGAAATAATGCAATGTGTCACACCCCAATCACGTACTTTGCAATGAAGTGTAATGCGTACCGTAACAATCATGTACTTTGCAATTAAGGAATAATGCAATGCGTAGCTACATTCATGTACTTTGCAATGAAGAAATAATGCAATGCAGGCCGCTGCAATCCTGTACTTTGCAAGGGAGAAATAATGCAATGTGTAGCGCTACAATCGTGTACTTCGTTAGGCAGAAATACTGTCAGGCGTCATAAGACAGTTCGGCAGTTCGTTAGCAGCAATATTGGCAATGTGTATTATGACAGTCAGCCTATTCGATAACAGTTGCAACCCACACTTATCAACGATGACATAAAGCACAGATTCTCACTCTGGCCCCAGTACTCACTCCTTTGATCAGTACGGGCCCAACTCTGAGCTGAAACAAAGGCTTACGTCGCCAGAAGGACCGAGAGGCTGAGAGAGTGTCCCTCCGAGCACGCACCCAGCCCAGGCAGTGATCTGCGATACCTTGGGGCACGACCCCACACTCCTCTCCTCCTTCAACGGACTGGGCGTTCCGTGTAGAACTTCCTCAATAGGCCTCAGCAGCTCGGCCTGGCAGCTCAGCTTCTCCAAGGCTGCCGGTCCGGGCCGCGACTGTTAGGAAGGTCTCAGGTGGCCGCAGGGCACACGTACCCCCTCCCTAAGGTTACGTTACTCCGGGTGGACGTTCACCACAGCACCCTCCTGGTCTCCTCTGGCACGTAGCCACACACACAATGCTGATGAGTCTTTCCGTAGACTCCAAGTGCACGTTCACCAGGCACCCCTTCCTGCGGTCTCAGTTGGCACCAAGACCCGCACACTGCGCTGCAGAGACTCACTTTCTTCCGGTGCAGACAATGATCAGCCTGTCACCTCCACAGTCCCAGGTTGCAACATAGCACACACACTGCTTCACTGAGACTTACTCCAACTCCGGTGCCCCGATATCCAGGCACTTGTCACCAACGCCTTTGGCCATACCTCGACACGCTCCCCATGTCCGAGCCTCACTTCTTCTCCAGTGCTCTCGATGACCAGGTGCTCCTCACCAGCACGTCTGGTGCACACCAACACGCCCCCTGCTCATCCGAGACTCACTCCGCTTCCGATGCACACGTTGACCAGGCGCTCTTCACCAATGCCTCCTGTGCACCACACCATGCACCCTGCGCGTCCAAGACTCACTTCTCCTTCGATGCACGTGCACTTGCTGACCAGGCGCTCCTCAACAACGTCTGCGGTGCACCACGACACGCACCCTGCGCATCCGAGACTCACTTCTCCTCCAGTGCACACATTGACTAGGCGCTCTTCACTAACACCCCCTGTGCACCACGACATGCACCCCGCACGTCCGAGTCTCCCTTCTCTTCCGTGTTTCCAAGATCACAGGGCACAATTTCCGAGGGTCTTAAGCTGCCACAAGACACGCCCACCGTGTTGCTTGAAACTTCTCCGGAAACTTTTATCTTCCTTTGTTTCCAAACAGGGAGCCAGCTCACCTCAGGCCCTTGGGGTTACAAGACACTGCACAAAGCACAGTCTTCTTCAAGCAGGAGGACCCTGTGCACACAGCACAGTCCCAACAGACACTTCCTTGGTTAAAACAGCAAACTGCAGACCAGCCCCAGATCACAAAGCAAGGGTTGGCCCTTCCCAGCAATCTCTTCAGTTGTTCCTTCCTTAGCAGAGGTTCCTCTTGACCACAAAAAGGGTCTAAGCCTTTTCAGTTTCAATCCATTTCTATTCCAACGTTCAGGGGCATAAGCTCTCATAGATATACCCCTAAATGTCTTTGAAGTTCCTTGTGCTCAGGTGTCCCTGGCCCCTGCCTAAATCAGTTCTGGGTGTCTCCCTCCCAGTGTAACCTTTCTCCCTTTAATACTGAGGGTCTGGATCCTTAATCACTCAGCAGGAGATGGGTCAATTGGTTTATAGCACAAGCCCAGATCTTTTCACCTCCCGGGCTCCTCCTTCCCCTACGCTCCAGATGCAGGGCAGCCTGGTGCCATCTCAACCCCACCCCGGGTCAGGACCTCTCCCAGCTCCTCGCACCTCTCAGATCCAGTCAATCCACATTCAGCAGAGACACACAGAAATGCATAAAGCACAAAACTCAGCCACTTTCTAAAAGAGTGGTTTCTGAACACACAGTGACAAAACCACTTTCACAGAAAGATGTGTTATGACACTGTGAGTTCATGCATACTAAACTTCACCTCTGCATTTTAAACTTATAGGAAACTAGGCTAACAAACACAATACCCAGCCTCCCCCATTCTGTCCTATGGGCCGGATGGCCTTTCATCAGTGAAAAATGAAATGGAGTGTTTTTCACTGACAGGACATAACACAGACCTCAGTATATGTCCTGCCTTTTACTTACACTACGCCCTGCCCAGGGGTTACCCGGGACCTACCACAGGGGTGCCCACTGTGTACACAAAAGGGAAAGTAAGGCCTGACAAGTGGTTGCACTGGTCAGGACAACATGCTAACTTAGCAAACTGCGCGCAGGCCCTACACTGAAGGCCTGAGTTACCTTCTCTGCGCGCTTCTGCATTACTAGCCCTCGCACACACAGTGCACATCACTAGGGACTTAACTAGTAAGGCAAACATAGCTATCATGGCCAACCAATCACCATTACACTTCACACAGGGAACCTTTGTACTTTGACACTGATCAGCAGTGGCAAAGTACTCAAAGCAACTAAAAGCAAAAGGTAGTAGAGGCAAAAAGTCAGGGGTAATCACGCCAAGATATGGCAGGTCTAACACACGCATTGCGTCATAACTTTTATAGCCACATCTTAACATCTCCCAGCAGATTAGATGATTCCTGTTTGGAGTCTGCCCAGAATCATTAGGTTCCGAGTGCTCATAATCTCAAGACACTACACATGCCACTATCATGACATTTTGCTTCCATTTGCTTTAACAATATGCCTGTTACTGTTTTACAAAATGCCTGACGTTATGTAATTCTGCTTTTGGATTTTATGATTACTTTGTATATTTACAATAGTGCACCTATGTGGAAATTAACACAGAGTGTGGAGACTTCTACCACAACGGTGGGGCCTCCACCTGAGTGCGGAGACCATTTGTAAATCATGCCCTGTATTTGTATGATATTGGTTCTTACTAAAACTATGTATTACTGCCCTCCGAGCCTTATAAGGGAGTATACTTTCCCCACAAACTCTCATGCTACTGTTCACACACGTTAGAGGATAAACCATCTTCTCATTTATTTTTTTACAGTCAGACAAATGATACTACATGCATTGGCTGGGCCAATAGGTCTGGCCTTGTATTTTTCCAAGTACTTCTCATTTACTGGTTTATTTAATGATTGTATGATTTGATGTGAAAATGAGCTACTGGGTGGAGAAAGGGATTGGTGACTGTTTGCATATGTGGATGAGAGTGCTGGCTCAATTGTAACCCACACCCATCCATGGTCTGAGTACAGGCACACATTTGCAGGTGTACATGAATTTATGGTTAAGTATACACATGAATTACTGTACAAGCATGAATGAATACTGTAGTGAATGAGTTAGTACAGGATGGAAGGTGTAAACTTATATGAGTTAAAGATTCTATCGGGTAATGAATGACTACATGATAAAATGAATGTGTGAATAGAAGAGAATGTGGTTAACTGTTAATGAATGCAGCACTGGGCTCAGGAATGAATGCTTCAGTGTACATGAGTGAATGTATGCATCACTGATGACTGTGTACCAGGAAGAATGCATAAATGCACAGGAATGAATGAGTGTAGCAGTCAACGAATGAGTAGCACAATGAATGGATGTTTGTCCAGGAGTGAATTAAAGGAATAGGGAATGAGTGAAGAAACGAGGAAGCGAAGGCATGAATGTAAAGAACTGAGTGACTCCAACAACGAATGAGTGATCAGAAGAGCATAGAAAGAATAAGTGGGTATTAATTAGCAAATGAGAGCATTAGTGAGCAAATAACTGCATCAGCATGCAACAGTGAATGGGGGATTGAAGCAATGAATGCAGGCAACAGAGTGAGTACTGTATTAGGTGTGTGAGATTCTTATGACTGGCTGTTGTCAGTACTGTAAAGTAAAAACAGATGCAGCAAATTAACAAAAAATTGAAACTCGAGGTGCAGAGCAGATCTAGGAAAGTTAGAGCTAAAAGTGAACAATACAAACGGAACATGTTGACACAGTGCCATCTCAATGCTTTTTTGGGGCTAGAGGCAATAATTATTTTGAGGTACTTTTCAGAAGAACTGTTAATTTATTATACGTTTTAAGACAATTCCAGCTAAAATGAACCCAAACAAAATTTAAATATACATTAAGCTTTCAGAAACAACAGCATACTAAGTGCAAAATGCCTGGCGTCCGCCAGCCATATAGTACGAAGAGAAACCTTAAACAAGTTTTATAAACCCATTTTTGGGCTTTACTAGAGATGTTTTGTTTTGCAACAATAATAATTCATGTTGAATACTGTGCCTAACCAGCTTGCTCTTTCCATGGTAGGAAGGCATAGTGAGATTGACTGTGCAGATGTTTAGTGGACAGGTGTACACTATTAAAATGTCAAATAGGCAGATGGCACTTGAAATTGTAGCTTCATTTTCGGATACTCCCATTCACAAATAAATCCTCCTTCACAATTGGGTTTCTTGCGGCACCAATGAAAATCAAAGCACTGCGCTGTGGATTTTCATCATTCCACCAGGTGAAATCTGATAATATTCGCATTCTCTACCCCTGCCTTGTTCCTCCTCTCCTTTTTTCTATGTGTACACTTCTCTTGTTAGACAGCTAGCTTCAGACCTGCCGAATAAGAGAAATTAGGGAAAGCAGGAGACACGAGAAGATCAAGGAGTTTAAGTGAGTAATATAGCGAGAGAGGAGAACTTGATTGAAAAGGGAGGTGGAGATAGAGAAGAGACAGTGATACGTGAAGTTGTAGAGATGTAAGGTGAAGAAGAAAAGGTTAATCAGCCAGGAGAAAAGCCACAGAGAGTTGAAATGAAGAAGAGGTGGGTAGAGAAAAAGAAGTACATGTATTTTAAAGTGGTGTAGTGAGAGCTAGAAATAGGGTGAGCCAAATGCAGAGAGAGTGGTACACCGGGGGTGAGATAGATAAAGGTAAGGTGAAAAAAAGAGGTGTGTTAAATATAGAGAAAGGTAGAAGTACATGTAGGAGGTAGTGAGAGATGTACAGATAAATGTAGAGTGAAGAATGTAGTGAGGCAAAGAGAATGGTAGAATAGGAGGGGTAAAAATGAAAGAAAGGAGAGGTGAAGAAGATGAGAAGTGAAGTAGAGCGAGTTGAGATAGAAGTGAGATTAATACCGAGGTAGAAAGGAGGTGTGGTACAGAGGGAGATAGAGTCAAAGAGGTAAGATAAAAAGAGGAATCATGAGAGGGAGGCAGAGAGGAGAGGTAAAGAAGGTGAGCTGAAACAGATAAAGGTACAGAAAGTGATAAGATGAAGTACATTGGTAGGTTTTATAGCAAGAGAGAGAAAGAGGTTGGGTTAAGATGAGGCAGTAAGAGGTGTGTGAAGTAAAGAGTGAATTGAGGTAGGGAAAGGAGGGGTAGAGAGTGGAGAGAAAGAGAGAAGGGCTGTGAGGTTTAGGAGAGAGGTCATAAGAGATGCAGTATAGAAAGATGTGGGAGAGACAGTCGGATGTGAGCTAAAGAGAGAAAAAGAGGTGAGGATGAGAGAAAGGTGAATAAGACAGAGATAGAGTCAATAGAGATGGAAAGAGAAGTAAACTGCAGGGTGAGGGGTGTGCTAGAAAGACGGTTGGGGTAAAGCGAGAGGGAGGAGGTCAATAAAGTGGTTACAGAGGTAGAGGTAGGCATAGCGAGTAAAAGACAAAGATCCCTACAGATTTCCCAGGGGGCTTTTGGAAGGTGGGGCTCTGCACCGCTGTCCATTTTGCCCAAGGTTTAAAACAAGTTTGTGTTCACAGGGTGTTCCATGTGGAGAAGACCTCTTCAGAAGCAGCACTACAGCCAGCAGGCTGCACAAGGGTGTGACTCCCACACACTAGGACACATTCATAGATGTTCAATCATATACATGCATACACAGACATTCTCAGCCAGAGACTCCACTGCCCTTGTGACTAAATTGCTATGGATAACACAAATCTTATAAAGGAAAAGGATATATCAGGAGTACGACAAGGATCATAGTGGAGTTACATAAAAATGGTAAATTATATAATGCATGGATGTCCAGGATCACAGGCTGATTCTGTGTACAACGCATCAGTGATGCTTTGCATTTCCAGACTTACAATAGTACATCTCCCCCTGTGGTTCTACCTGCTCGAGTGTTAGGAATGGAGAGAAACTGTGTTCAAAATTAAAGAATTCTGCAGAAAAAGTATTGCTGTTTTGAATTACGGAGGCTACTATGGAAGTTGCAGATTTTAGCACTTAGACAATTCCTCACCCTACTTCAGCCCAGCTACAGAGCATGATTCCTTTTGGTGTCACAGACCTTTTTCCGCAGTGTCTTCACAACTGATCAAGAAACAGAGTACAGCGTGCATCGGTGGGCATGAGTGTTCCACAAAATACATTAATTAACAGCTAATGGATAGCATTGATTTACGGAAATGCAGGGCAGACTCATACAAGCGTCAAGCCTTCAGCTGCTTGAGCCATCCTTGGAAGGCTGAGCCCTCGGCCGCTGCTCTCACAAACCCAGACGTGGAACACAAACCTTCAATAGTATCACGTCTCCACAGACGATCAAAGTGTCATTTTCCATGGTTATGTTCAATATTTACTTTTCTCAGCTGGTGATCAAACACATTCCAGCTCACAGTGGAGTGATATCTTTCTGGGAAGGGAAATGAGTGTAGTTCTTACATTTCACACTGCCACTGCACCAAATATTAAGCCATGTGCATAGAGTGCAAAAACAATACTTTACCATCGGCCCTGTTAGGAAGCATTAGACAAGGTTATCTACCTTATGAAAAGCAAAAGCTTGAAAGTCAACTTACTTAACAACATGACAACCGACAGTACAACTATCATTAATGAAAACAATGGGCATGCAATGCTGGCTGGCACGGAAGCACTCTTTGAAAACAAGCATTTGCAATGCAATAGGTCTCGCATTTATGAGAGTTTGAGCTATTGGCCTTATAAATGACAATGCCTTTTATTCATGTGTTGTTTTTAAAACAGATAAATAAAAGGCATTGTCATCTACAATGCCAATAGCTTAAACTCTCGCAAATGCGAGACCTATTGCATTGCAAATGCATGCTCTAAAAATTAAAAAAAAAGCATTAGGAGAGAGCGTGTTTGTGAAAATAGTGCTCGGAGGCTGTAATTAAAGCTTACCAAGCAACTACACACGTAACAGGGATGTCGCCATGGGAGGTTACAAAATGAGACAAGGCGGTACTAAGGAGGGACTACTTAACCTTTTGACCAATGAACAGCCACAGTATACAGTGGACAATGACACAAGCCAATGGAAAATGTGGGCGGAGAGTTGGCGGAGCTTCAAGTCCCTACCTCAATACAGCATGCCTCGCAGAGCAGCGCATGCAGTGTCCAGGCTCGACCTAAAAAAGGCATCAACTGGTTAGGCTCCCTTGCCTTTCAGATGTATTTATTTTTCGACCTTGGGTCTATTGCTGAGTAATTCTCCAGATAACTTTAACTTTGTAATGTTTTCAAGCCCACATGTCCCAAGCTTTGAGCTGTAATGTGTAAAAAACCTCTTAATTACTTTACAGCAAACCAAGCAGCAGCACTTTCTTCTTTATAATCCGACTTTGATGCCATATTTTATATATTTGGACCATTGTTTTTTCTGTAGGACAGGTCAAAGATTCCTATGGTATTTAAAATGGGAAACACCGCTTTTTGATGCACAGTTTATTACACCTACTTCCTCCTGTATGGATCTGCACAAAACTTGCTGTGCCAACCTTAAATTGGATTGACTGTTTCTTTTTATTTTTGTGCTGTTTCGTCAAAATGCACCAAACATATTAGCAAACTAATAAACAACTTTTCAAAGGAAACTCTGATTTAACTGCAGAGTTGCTGTCATCAGCTGACAGTTAGAAGTGGAGGGTCAAAAAAAGTGTTAATTTCCTAATAATTGTATGTCAAGACTAGAATACAGATACAAGAGCCCAAAATCTGTCAATTTGGCTCACTGTAACAATTTCATAGTCACTAAATTCCTACCAGACAGGGAATGAAGGTTGTGGAAGGCCGAATACTGGAAAGTTAGACCATCAACACTACTGGGGTGAGATGTTCAAGTTGCCATCCTCTTCTATATCCATAGCTGAAGAAGGGTATGTGATAATTTTACACCCTAGCCTATTCACCCAGTAATGACTCTTAGTTGCATCATCTCGCCATTTTGTTAGTTCATTCCATGATTTGGTGCCCTACAATGCTGTTATTTTTATCCTTTTCTTGTTCCCTTGCATATCATTTTCTTGCTACCCTTGTGGCTCTTCGTGTTTATGTTATACCTTGCCAGAAATTTGATCATCTGTTTTTACACCATAGTCTCTGATGTTTGGATATCTTGAGGTGCAGCACCAGAATCTGGGTTGATGTCACATTTGAGGACTGCTCCACCTACCTAGGATTCGCTAAGGTTGCTGGTTTCTGGGGTGGAGGCATTCTCTGAAATGTCACCTTTACAATATGTTTGATTACTAAGCTCTGTACCTTTATTGCATTTCTTCAACTCAGAACACCCTTGTAGGTGTGCAAGACAAAAAGGACTGCACCTTATGTTGAACCTGTGGAGAGAAACCACAAGGGCAGGCCCTGCTCCGTATTTGTATACAAGACAGAAGAGTGGACTCCAAGGGCTAGTTGACTAGCCTCCTGCTCTGCTCCAAGAATAAAAAAGCTGCAAAAAGCCTACATACCTGCTTAGCCCAGCTGACCAGATCCAACTGAATTTGCCCTGGGCTCTGCTGGTGGGTAATGGGAGATTGAGACCTAACCCCCAAGCAGTGCCTAAACGATCCTGGACCTTTGGCTTGTGTTAGAGTCTGCTCTTCCCTTCAAAATTGCAAGACTGGATACTTAGAAACTTTTTCTGAACTTTCTGCTTAAAGAACCAGAAGCTATAGCCTGACTGCCCGAGCCACAGTCACCTGCTGGTTTGCCCCACTGAAAGGCGTCTGACTTACAGAAAACTGTTTAAGTCTGAACATAGAGGACTTTAGTGGGACCAATGCTTAGCAACACCCTGAAAATGACGACTCCTTTCCGGACCCTGACTTCAGACTTTGCCCACTCTGACTTTTTCCAGTATCAGCGTCAAGAGCCTTGAACTTCCCATCCTAGTTGAGGTTCTCACCAGGGCCTTGCACTTTAGCTGGCTGTTTATGAGCTCCTCTTCGGATTCAGCCTGCACCCTGACCAGTCGATGATGACTTTTCTCCAGAAAAATGACTAAGGCAGAAGATAAACCTTCCTCCAAGACAAGCCTGGTCCCTGTATCCGACCAATGCTGTATCCTTCAATTTTCAACTTTCGCCCGCTCTAGCATAACCACATATTCCTGGTTGGTACTTTTTGCTTTTCTGGCTGTAGAAATATCTAAAACTTTGAAAAATCATATGACTGGTTCTTAAAGCCCTTTTTGGTGTCTATTATTATAAATTGGAGAGGGATTTTTTACTTACTTTATAACTGTTTTGGTGCTGATAAATGCTTTTCACAGTTCACCTAAGTTAATCCTACCTGTTCATTGTTACGGCTACCAAGGGTTGACCTCAGGTTTACATTTTTGTGACCTAACTGGTCCTAATATGGAATAGTGTCATTATTACTTGAAGAGGACTGTCAACAACTTCAACTAATAATCTACTTTCTCAGAGCAATGTGTCATAGAGCAACTTGTGTCCATAGTCACAGCAAGCCTGGAATGCACATCTGTAAATGATTTTCTTATAGTACTGTCACTGCTAGGCTATGAGGGAAAGAGGCCACAGTTTTGATATGAAGTTCCTAAATCCACAAACAGTCTAACCTACGAAGTTAAAATATGTTCCTCATATACTCATAGCAACTTCACGCAAACAGTAGGATATTCTTTAAAGAAAATAGGTGTAAAACGAATAGACTAGCACCTGTACTGTTAAGGAACAAAGCTCCTAAAAGGCTTAATTCAAGGTAGTTTAAAATGCAAGCATTTATTGTGGAGAAAACCCAGAATAATGCAGTCAAATGGCCGTTGGGAACAATGTATGTTCTGCGCCCAATACACCAATCTCGACAACATCTAAGGCTGGATCACGGATAGATGGCACATACAAGTGGTTGGTTTGCCCCAGTGAAATATTCCCCTTTGGACATAGACATCTTTCAATAGAATAATTATCTCCAGTAGGACAAACTTGAAGCCTCTGTCAGAGATTGACTTCTATAGATTCAATGCAATGTTCACTGAAACTTTACACTAACACATTTTCAGTGGAAACACTGCAATGTTGAGCACACTGAAAGCACATTGATATGGAGAGTTTGTAGCTTGCCTTCAGTCCTCCACAAAGTGCAATTTTTGCTAAGTACTGACAAGAAAATACATCTCCAGTAAAGGCAAGAAAACAGATCTTTTAGGTCGGTTACGGATTCCTCTGTCTCAAGTAACATCTGCACAGACTCTGGTTACCCAAAAAGGGCAGACAAGGTTCACTGTTGGGAATCTTAATCCCCTTTGATGAATACAAGCCCCAGCTAGGCCCGCAAGAGACAAGGGTTCGCTCTTCTGTAACGAAATCTGTAAGGAAGTTGGCACGGAAACTGCAAAGTACAAAAACAACGTTTATTAACCCTTAAGGGTGGTCCTACAATCCACACAACACTCTTCAGTATTGCAAGGAGTAGCACAAAGAACTTGCGTACATTGTCCCCTTTTATACACAACAGAGGGGCTCATAAGCGGGTGGATACAACATGAGGCCGAAGAACATTACCATTTATGGTCATTCTCGATACTGAATCAATACATGGGCGGAGCTAACAAACTCTTTGGGCCCGCGAAAACACATGGTCAAGCAAAGCTAATTATAACAGATGTGGTCAAGTCTGGGCATGCGCCAGACGGACAAGAGAGAGCTATTTATAAACTGTTGCTAGGCAGATTACAAGAGCAACTAACACAGAGGTCGGACTCTCCTCGTGGTGAACACATGGCAGCATGTCAATACAAAATGGAGCCCGGACTTCGGTCAACATAACGAAGAAAACATGATCTAAAGGGAAAGCATTAATGTTTTCAGTAAATGCTTAATCACATTCTGCCTTAATTTACAACAGACGACCCTTTCAGCATTTACTGAAGACATCCGGTTTCCAAGAATAATCATCATATATGTCAATTATCATCATTCCTTTAACCTCTTTAGCTAGACCCTTCTGGCGGGCAACATCGGAAATAGCTTTCTTATCTGGAATGCAGAATGAAATGCATACGGAACAGCACAATGGTCCACATTGAATACACATACAGAAAAGGAACAGAATTGCTACAATAATACAGAGACCAGTTAGAACCTTCCAACCCCAGGCAGTAACCAACGCCCAAAACCATCCAGAAAAGGACCAAGTGCCGTTTTCTGTGTGGATTTCAGCTGCTATTTTGTGCAGTTTGTTAATGGCGTTATAAACGGATGGCGTATGATCAGGGATGAACACACAGCAGCTACTTCCAATAATTTTACAGGCTCCTCCTCGATCAGCTAGCATTACATCCAATACCATACGATTCTGTAATGCAACAATCCTAGTAATTTGTAATTCTTCCGTAAGATTCCCAAGAGCAGCAGCAGTCTGATTAGTCACAGCTTCTACCACTCTCGTTAATCTTCGGATCTTCCTACTATTCAAAGCGGCTCCAACAAAAAAGAACAATCCTAAGTTAAAATCAATATACTGTTGCAAGCTGGTATCTGTTTGATCCACCTCATCAATTGATAGAGTACGTTTATATCTATTTACAGTCACATTATTCAACAGTTTTAAATCCTTATGATATGACGCGGGTGCTAAGAATACAGGAGGTAATAGGAATGATACATAGCATACCCCAGACCACCCAGCCGGCAAACGGTAATAACCTTTATTTCCACATACAAAGTAGGTATTATGGGATGCTAGGAAGGTGCTGTTATTTAACCCATCGATGTTTAACACGGTTATACAATCACTGACACCAACAGGGATAAAACCCACACTCTGGACACACAGGTCCGCTTGGGCTTGTGCTACTTGGATTACGAATTTGTCCTTCCCCACAGTGTCTCTGGTGTTCGTGAAGATATAGGGGATGGATTCATTGTCCGGTCGGTACTCTTCCCATTCCCAAATTGTCCCATTCGCTTGTGGATATCCATTCTTGTCCTGATGGCATTCTTTATTAAGTCTGAAAAGCAATCGTCCCACTGTCGGTTTCCGAGTGGCAAACAACAAAGTGTACCATGCTCTACAAGAGCCATTGTGAGAGAAAGGAGGTGGTATGAATGGCGTACCTCCTTTCTTCTGATGGGCTGGCATCATCCCACATATCCAACAGTTCGTAGCATTTGTAGCAACGTGGGTGTGATGCAGCATCTGAATGAAAGTGTTATTCAGATAGGACTGTCGATGCTTCAACTCTTGATATGGCAATGTATAAAAGTAGTGCTCCGCAGGCACTGGAGTCGTCAATACAAGCGTCTCTCGAGCAGGAGTTGCCTCCTCCACAAACCATGTGGTTATACCAACGATAGCTACTGTTAGCAGGAACCCCAACGCACAAAGAATTTTCTTCTTCTCCATGTCAAGGGAAACAATACCCTGATATCTTCCTGAAACTAAGAAGGTCTGTCAGAACTCTTCCCCTTGGGCAGCGGTTGATTTCTTCACCAGCGGGCCAAGACGGGTGTCGCTACACTAATGCAGGGCTGATCCCCCCCCCTTGCCTCATCGGCTCTCCGTTTCACTAACCCAAGGGCCGTTCTGACAGTATGTCCCGGTACTGGAAATCTCACTTCCTTGGTCGCAGATGATATCGCCTTCCTCCAGAAGTCGTGTGGTCCGAAAAGAGCTCCTCAGTGTCGTTTGGCTCTGCAGCACGGCCTGTCTCTGCTGCTAGGATGTCTCGTTGATCGGTCAGCACGGCAGACTCCACCAATCCGGGCGGTACCTTTCGACAGTGCAGGGAATGGATCCAATTCTTCCTGTTCGAGACTCGCACTGCCGTCCTCGTTGCAAGAAGGACTTGCTCAGGTCCGACCCATCTCGGCTCCAAACTGTTCGATCTGTCGAAAACCTTTATCATTACATGATCTCCAGGCCGGAGACCATGTCCTTCGCCAGTAGACCGATCAGGGAGCGCCTCTCGGACCTGTTGATGAATAGAAACCAAGTTATCCGTTAACTGTGCCAGATAATCACTCATCATCACACAAGGTACATCATACACAGCCTTAGGCCTTGGTGGACCCCAAATATTCATTGGGCGTCCAAATACAATCTCATAGGGTGTAAGGCCGGTTCGAGAGTGTGGCACCGACCTAATTGACAATAACGCCAGTGGCAGGGCGTCTGGCCAAGTCAAAGATGTTGAAGCTTGGATTTTGGCGATCTTAAGCTTCAATGTACCATTATATTTCTCGACTAGTCCTGCAGACTGAGGGTGGAACACGGCGTGGAACTTCTGGGTGATGCCTAGGCCCTTCAAGACATACTTTATAACATCCGCTACAAAGTGAGGGCCATTATCACTCCACAGAAGTCTACAGACGCCGTATCGGGGGAAAAACTCTTTCAGCAGTAGCTTCGCCGTGGTCATTGCAGTATTGTCTTTCGTAGGGTACGCCTCAACCCATTTGCTGAAAGCGCAAACCACTACTAGAACATACTTCAAATTGTTACAGCGCTCAAGCTGGATGTAATCCATCTGCAGAACCTCAAAGGGTGCAGTGGGCGTCGCAAATCCTCCTGCTGGAGTTCGCGTGCCTTTCCCTGGGTTATACTTCAGACAGATCATACAGGTCTGCACCACCCTCTTTGCCGTGCTAGCAATCTCTGGATGCTCCCAGACTTGGGTAAGCAATTTCACAATTGCGGAAGCTCCAACATGTGCTAGCCCATGTGCCATCTGGACCATAGGTTGTACAAAAGCCGTGGGTAATTTCCATCTATCCATCTGCTTATTTCTCCAGCAACCCTCGTCATCCAGTTCTCCTTCGCTAGCCCATTGTTCCCGCTCTTTGTCAGAAGCGGTCTTTTGTATTTCTCGCACTTCCTCCTTCGCATCATGCCATCTCTCCACCTGTGACTTCACTACATACATGGCAGTAGTACCGGGCTGCATCGCAGTTTCCCGTGCTACTCGATCCGCTAACGCATTCCCTTCTCCAACCTTATCAACCACTTTCCTATGGGCGCTACACTTAACAATGGCGATTTTCTTTGGGTATGTCAATGCAGTTAAAAGATTGTGGACTAACTCCCCATGCATTATCTGTACCCCATGTGACGTTAGAAACCCTCTCTCCTTCCAGAGTAGGCCGAAATCGTGCGCTACTCCGAAGGCATAACGGCTGTCTGTGTAAACATTCACACACAATTCTGTACTGAGCTCACACGCTCGTGTTAACGCTATCAGTTCCGCTGCTTGAGCTGATTTCTGTGGTATGCGTGCTGTCTCCACTATCGTCTGTAACGTGGTAATTGCATACGCTGCTGAAGTCGTACCATCTGGTAGCTTCAGGCATGATCCATCCACCCACAACTCTCCATCTACATCTGAAAAGGGCGTATCCTGGAGATCAATACGACCCTTTGTTTGTTCCTCAGTCACAAGAATACAATCATGCGCTTTCTGTGCCTCGGGCTGGGTCTCGGGGTATGGCAACAATGTGGCCGGGTTTAATGTCACGCACCTTTTTAACGTAATATGAGGAGCTAAAAGCGTCAACTCATATCCCGTTAAACGGGCACTGGTCAAATGCTGCGTCTTTGTTTGATTAAGCAGGGCATCAACAGCGTGGGGAACTAACACCAACAGTTTATGGGACAACACAATTCCCTCGCTTTGGCGTATTGACACAGCTGTCGCCGCAACCGAGCGAAAACACCCTGGCAATGCTCGGGCGACAGGATCAAGTACAGCCGAAAAGTATGCACAAGGGCGCTGCTTATCGCCGTGCATCTGCACTAAAACTGATAATGCACATCCATCTTTCTCATGCACATACAACGAAAAGGGTTTTGCATAATCAGGGGTCCCTAACACTGGTGCTGAACAAAGGGCCTGTCTCAATTGCTGAAAAGCAGCGTCACACTCATCTGACCAGGGGATCGGGATGGGCGTGTCTTTTGTCAAGAGAGCTAGTAATGGCTTAGCTATGTGTGAAAACCCCAATATCCACTGTCTACAAAAAGAAACAAGACCCAAAAATGCACGCACATCCTTCTGCGTGGATGGCCTCGGTGTATCCAAAATTACTTGGATACGATCTGGTGTGAGTGCACGCCCCTCCTTAGACAAAAGGTGACCCAAATAAGTCACCTTTGGTCTACAGAATTGCAATTTCTTCCTAGAGACCTTGTGATTGTGGGATGCTAAAAAGGAAAGTAAGGCTATCGTGCTTTTCTCGCACAATTCCAGGGTGTCAGCCGCCAACAGGATGTCATCGACATATTGAATGAGGGCGACCCCCTCGAGTAAAACAAAGGAATCCAACTGTCGCTTCAAAGCCTGACTATAAATACTAGGGCTTTCTGTATAGCCTTGGGGAATTCTACAAAAACGATAAGATCTATTGTTTAATGTGAACCCAAAAAGAAATCGGCTATCAGGGTGAATGGGAATAGAAAAGAAGGCATTTTTCAAATCAATCACTGAGAACATGGTCGCCGTAGGCGGGACCAAGGTAAGCAACGTCGTGATATCGGAAACCACCGGGTACTGAGGTATCACGATCTTGTTTACCTCCCTCAAATCAATTATGAACCGATAGACCTTTGCATCCGTGTCTTTTTTCAGAATAGGGAGAATCGGACTGTTACAGATATTATAGGGAACTTCTTCCACTACTCCTACTGCGATCAAATCTTGCACAATCTGTATGAGAGCTTCCTCGCCCTCCTGGGAAATACGATACTGTGGGAGGCGCGGTAGTACCGCCCCCTCCTGGACACTAATGTGGACCGGAGGAATCACCATTTGTCCGACATCTGTGTCCGAAGTCGCCCATAAAGCTCGGGGGAGGGTAGCCAACAACGCATCCTCTGAGATCGTAAACATCCGCCCAGAGCGGGGGTAGTTGTCATTTAAAATCACCCTCACACCCTCAGGGGAACAGCGGATTGTAGCCCTAAAATGCTTTAACATATCAAGGCCCATAATGTTATCCGGTGTGTACGGAGCAAGCAGAAACGGACAGGGCGCAGAAAAACAATCAACTTTAAATGCAAGGGGCTGTGAAAGAGGGCTTCGGGAGAGTGTACCGTCAAACCCTACCGATGTAACTATTGAGCCGGATGGGGGAGCCCCCGGAACCAAGTACCTAGACAATGCACTACGTGTCGCTCCTGTATCCACTAGGAACTGATCAGTAGAACCTAAAACCTCAGCCGATACATAAGGACCCGTCTGATCGACCGGCACCTCAACTGATTCAGACCCCCATCCAACGCATTCCTATGCATGCTGAGAATCATGATATCCCGATCGATCGATGTCCGATACATGATACTGGTGCTGGCGATCGAAAACGTTTGAGCTATCTCGGTGCTGTCCGTCAGTATCGAAACGGGCATTATCGTTGGAATTCCCTCTAAAGTTCGAGAAGCCCCCTCTACCTCTCGGGCCACCCGGAGTGTGCCCCTGACGCGAAGCACGCAACGCTGGGCAATCCCTGGCCCAATGGCCCAACTGCTTGCAATACGCACACTGGTTCCTATTCAAATCAGATCGGCCCGAAGGGGGACCATAAGATCCGCCCCTTCCCCTATTATTATTACCCCGTCGGGGCGGGCCATATACTTGTGCTAACATCACTTTGGTTTTGAGATCTTTCGATTTCTTCTCCTCCTGGCCCTTCGCCTCGTGCTCCTGACGCTCATAATACTGGGCGATGGTCAGAAGGGCCGTCGGTGTCGCGGAGGACCAAGAACTCTCACTCGCTTTTAACCGGGCCGCAACTGCCGCCAGCAGATTAGCCACATATTTGTCCGCGAAAAGGTGGCGGCCCGTGTCGTCAGTAAGCGACTGGCCACTAAAATCATGAAACGTCTCCTCAAAGCGCGTAAAGAAGTCCGCGACTGACTCGTCAACTTTCTGTTTACATGCAGCTAACATATTCCAGTCAATCTTTTTAGGGGGGATAATCGTCTTCAACTTAGCCACAATAGCCGCAGGGAGATCTAAAATATTCTGGGGTGGTTTCTGTGCGGGCTTCCGTTCCCTATCCTCATCCTCAAGGTCAGACCACCGGGCCTTGAAGGCAACCGCATCATCTACCTTTCGGACAGAGCGCCATGTATCCGGCGGTAGGATAAGGCCAAAGAACAGGTCTATATCCGCTAAGGTCATAATGCAAGAATTCAAGGCCCCCTCGACTTCTTCATAGAAGGCCGCTGGATTCTTGCGGGGGTCAGGCAGCGCATTCTTTAATGCCATAACATCGGCCCTATGCCATGGAGTGTAAACCCAATTATATACAAAATATCCCCTTGCATCGGCGGAGTTAATATCCGAGCTAGTCCCTGCTCCCTTAGGAGGAACATACAAAGGCGCCGCCTCTCGCATTGGTTTAGCATGCACTATGTCATCCTTATCTGACTGGGAGGCGGATGGGTGGCCCCCTGCTGCAGACGAATCCGACTGCTTCTCCTCCTCCGTTTGTTGACGTGCTTTCTCTCTAAGGGCCAGCACCTCGTCCCGTAAAGCGAACAGCCGCCGAGCCGCCTCAGGAGCCTTAGGGGGAGAAAAAACACCATTACGTAATGCTCCGGCATCCGAAGACACTTCGTCAGGCTCAAGGACACTAGAATATTTTCGGAAAGCAGCAATTACTTCATCCGCGAAATGAGACAGAAAATACACCCTCTCTCTATCTTGCCACGACCCCCAAGTATGGAACAACTCATCCTTAGACATCTTGCCCTTAAGTGCACGGAGGAAAAGTTTCCGAAGATCAGCCATATGCTCGGTCGATAACATGGACCGTGTGTCGACCTTACCCGGAGCCGGGCCAGAATCTTGCGGCCGCGGAGCAGATGCGCCAACATAAGGGGGCGGAGAGCGATCTAGTAAATGAAAATCGTCATCAGGATTATTAAGGACAGGATAAAGTGGCTGACGAACAACATATTGACCCGAAACTTGTAGCCTACGCTCTTTCTCTTGTCTGTCCGTTTGCTCTTTGTCCTCCCGACGCTTCGCTTCCTGAGCTCGCACATGATCATTCTTCCGTTGTTCTTTATCAAACAGCGCTTTCTCACGTTTCTCTCGCTCACGCACTTCCTTCACCCATAATCGCACACACTCAAACATATCCTGACGAGCACGTCGCTTACACATACACTGTTCCACATACTCAATCTTACGTATATCAAACGATCCATACAAAGGCCATCGCAACTCAGGATCCTTCCTCGTATATTTCCTCCATAACGTGCTGTACATTATGGAAGAAAGACCATGCTTCACGTACATATCCCTATTAGGAGTCCCCTCTGGGGGAGCTGGAGCAGATTCCTCGAGGTTCAACCGGTTCCCAAAACAGCAGCACCACTTACGAAGTGCGCTAAAAGCAGGCATGCTAGGAATAATGCAAAATATGCAGTATGAGGGAGAAAAATGGCACTTAATCGTTGCGCCGTTCAAAGTTTACACAGCTCCGGAGAAATTTCTCCACATTACCTGCCGATATGTGTTGCAACGCATATATTTTCACAAAGACAAATTCAAAGTATGACTAGTCACCATCAATCAAACTCAAATAGCCAGACCAGGCTTCAAAACTCGGAGCAAGTACCGTACAACGGTTCTTACCAATCAAGAGTCCAGGTTCCAACTGCCAAGCTCCACAATCGCCCAAACGGCTCTCACGGCAGGACCGACAGAAGAGGTCTCAGTCGATGACCGGCGCCACCCAGACGGTCAGCTCGGAAGGGAAGGAAGAAAAACCTCGGGATGCCAAGGCTAAGACGCCGCTGGCAGTGATCACGTCCCCGGCCAAACTCCTCACCTTCGTCGCGACCAGTCCTTCGAGCATCCGAGTCGCCGATGAGCCCCACGTGACGGGCGCCAATTGATGAATACAAGCCCCAGCTAGGCCCGCAAGAGACAAGGGTTCGCTCTTCTGTAACGAAATCTGTAAGGAAGTTGGCACGGAAACTGCAAAGTACAAAAACAACGTTTATTAACCCTTAAGGGTGGTCCTACAATCCACACAACACTCTTCAGTATTGCAAGGAGTAGCACAAAGAACTTGCGTACATTGTCCCCTTTTATACACAACAGAGGGGCTCATAAGCGGGTGGATACAACATGAGGCCGAAGAACATTACCATTTATGGTCATTCTCGATACTGAATCAATACATGGGCGGAGCTAACACACTCTTTGGGCCCGCGAAAACACATGGTCAAGCAAAGCTAATTATAACAGATGTGGTCAAGTCTGGGCATGCGCCAGACGGACGAGAGAGAGCTATTTATAAACTGTTGCTAGGCAGATTACAAGAGCAACTAACACAGATGTCGGACTCTCCTCGTGGTGAACACATGGCAGCATGTCAATACAAAATGGAGCCCAGACTTCGGTCAACATAACGAAGAAAACATGATCTAAAGGGAAAGCATTAATGTTTTCAGTAAATGCTTAATCACATTCTGCCTTAATTTACAACACCTTTAGCCTTGTGTGTCTGGTTAGTTTGGAAACTACTTATCCTGAATTAACATGATGAAAGAAGATGTTCAGACACAACAGGGTACAACTCCCTAAAATGAATTTGTCATTTAGGGACATAATAAACGTCATGAAGTATTAGATTAATAAACAGAATATGTCCATTAGCTTCCTGGATGAGTGCTGAGTGAGGGGGGAAGGGTGTGTTAAACATGGATAAGTGCATCAGAGTGTTGGGGAGGAGTCTGAGTTATCATGGTGCTGAAGATGTTGGAGGTAATAAAGATGCTGGGATATACATGGTCATCTGGTTGGTTGGTAAGTGGATGTTGAAGACATAAGATTTCAGAGAGATGGGACAATCAATGTGGTGAATGAGGACATGAGTTGCTCAAGAGAAAAGCAGAGTCTCTTTGTGCTGAGGATTGATGCAGAAAAATACACGAAGATAGGTGGCATGAGGTTGTAAGTAAAAGGAGGTTGAAGACCCTCAGCATATTACATTTTGATGAGAATTATTTATGTGCTGATCATGCACCAGGCAAGGCTTCAGGGTACACATTGTGAATTGACTACTTCATGGGGGCGCAATAGGATTGGTGCATCAGGGTGTTTATGGAAGACAGTGCGAACATTGAAATGCTGAAAGATGTGGTAGCATAAGGATTTTGAAGTTAGATAGTGGGCACAAAGTGTCAAAAGGAGTTGGTGCAGTAATTGATGGCTAATATCAGGCTGCTCAATAAGGTGGGGTCATCACATAGCTAAGGAACAGATGGCATATCAGAATAAAGAAAGGGAGCTTAAGGCTGGTGACATATCAATCAATCAATCATATCATTTGTAAAGCGCACTACTTACCCGTGAGGGTCTCAAGGTGCTGGGGGTGGGGAATGCTGCTACTGCTTGAAAAGCCAGGAGTCTTCTGAAGGTCAGCAGGTCTTGGGTCTGCCTTAGGTGGGTGGGGAGGGTGTTCCAGGTCTTAGTGGCGAGGTGGGAGAAAGATCTGCCACCGGAGGTCGCTCTTCCTATGCGGGGGACTGTGGCGAGGGCGAGGCCGGCGGAGCGGAGCTGGCGGGTGGGGGTGTAGAAGTTGAGTCGTATGTTGAGGTACGCTGGTCCGGACTTGTGGAGTGCCTTGTGTGCATGGGTGAGGAGCTTTAAGGTTATCCTCATGTTGACAGGGAGCCAGTGCAGGTCTCTCAGGTGGGGTGTGATGTGGCTGCGGCGAGGGATGTCGAGGATCAGGCGTGCCGAGGCGTTCTGGATGCGTTGCAGCCGTCTCAGGAGGAGTTTGGCCGAGGCTCCTGCGTAGAGGGCGTTTCTGTAGTCCAACCTGCTGCTGACGAGGGGCTGGGTGACTGTTCTTCTCGTTTTGGTGGGGATCCACTTGTAGATCCTGCGAAGCATGCGAAGGGTGTTGAAGCAGGAGGAAGAGACGGCATTGACCTGCTTAGTCATGGAGAGGGTGGAGTCGAGGATGACCCCTTGGTTGCGTGCATGGTCGGTGGGTGTTGGAGCTGTTGCCAGTGCGGTCGGCCACCAGGAGTCGTCCCAGGCCGAAGGGGTGGATCCGAGGATGAGTACCTCCGTCTTGTCTGAGTTCAACATGCATTTGAATTGCATGTCATCTGCTAATGATATATGACTATGATTGTATGCTTTTGTTGGTTATCCATTTTATGGATAAGTTAATTTTTCATGGTGGGTTCATGCGCTAACTAAAACTGGCTAATTTCAGGGGTGTGTGTTTAACTTCTTACCCACAACATCACTAGAATTGTGTTTTTTAACTGAATTTCTGAGGAATTTTTAAACATGTATTAATGTAATATGAGCAAATTAATATAAAGCACACCTCTAACAAAGTGTTTTCAGTGATTATTTATGATGCTATATTACATCAATCTTCAATACAACCAAACCCTATTGCACATTACCTTTGCCAAGGCAGGAGGTTTAGCCAGTTCTTGCACTCAGTCTCCCATTTGTCCAGCCTCCCTTTCGTCAACCTACAATATAAGTCTTTGACAATATGTACTAGATGTTGGGTGTAGGATATAGTGTTCGGCTTAGGCCTACACTTTGAATCTCCAATGTGACCAAACCCCTACTGCACATAGCTTTTGTGCTGTGTGGACTGAGGGTTGGCTGCAGGGCTTGCAGCCATCTTCCCACACATCCGGCCCATGCGGGACATGGCCCTTAGCTGTGTGCAACAGAGGTTGGCTGTTTGACCTGCCTATACCTGTGGTGCATGCAAAGTCTGAGACCTTTAGATTTACACAAACATTGCAGACCTTATGCTAAATCTCCCTTTTGTCCAACCCCTCCTGCTGTCCTCACCCATGCTTAGTAGACACTGGGTGGAAGGACTGTGCAATCCCCATGCCACTGAACCAGTTGCTCTTGGCCTTCAAAAATGCACAGCATGCTGTGGATGCAAGGTTTGGCCGTTGGCTAAACAAATTGACAGGGAAAGGTTTCTACAGGGGATAGTCCAAGGTAATGCACTGTGAATTGGGCATGGTTATTAGATATAATGCACACCTGAAGGTATGTAGTTTCTATGGGAAATGATACAGAGGAAATAGGTGCTGGGCACAAGGATACATGTAAAACATAAAGTACATGTCCAACCTTTTAATGACAAATTAAACTGCCTTATGGGCTACCTAGGGTCTACCTTAGTGGTGATGTATATGCAATAAAAGGGGTGTTTTAGGCTTGGCAATAGGTTATATTGCTAAGTCGAATTGGCAGTTTAAAACCACACTCAGGCTGCAATGCCCAGCCTGGGGCATGTTTTAAGGTGCTACTTAACTGGGTGACACATACATGCCTCAAGCCCACTAGTAGCATTTCATCCAAAAGCCCTGGGTATATGGTATACCACTCAGGTGTAAGGCAATCAGGTGTAAGCCAATTAAAACTTGTTTAAGAGTTGTAGCACTAACTAGTAGTGGTAAAGTGTACAGAGTCCTGAGGCTAACAAAAACGAATTGCAGCAAAAAAAATGGAGGTAAGTAGGCAAAGAGTTTCGGGGAAGACCACCCTAAGGCTGACAGGTCTTATATTCTCTATAACCCAGTATTGTTGAACGGATTTATCAAACTATCCATTTGAATTGATTCAGTACCTTTTCGCTATAGACAAGTTTTCTATGCCATGATAAACGAGCACTTCTCGAGCTCCTCTTTTCATCTTCTCACAGTGTTTTGATTCTTGGCCGCATTTCCTGGAGTAATTGATTGTTAATATAGATATGTCTGCATACATTTTCTGTGTAGGTCACTAAAGTCAGCTGGATCAGGCCTTCAGTTTGTCATATAACTGCAGGCTTCACACTGCACCATTACGCATGGCCCCTGATAAAGAGATTCTGTTGACAATGCCAAGGCAGAGTTAATTCACAATAAGCTGTAACATATCCTGACTGGCAGGGCAGTTTATAAATGAGAAAACCTACATAAAGCTGACATTAAGATCCACCGTGCATCACATCAAATTAAAATGCTAATGAAGAGTGATGCCAGTCTGATGCCTCTCAAATCAATTTTTACTTTGCTTTGATTTTACTTTCTGTCAGGATTACTGTATCAGAATAGATGAAGCAACACCCATCTCCCACATTAAATCAGGAGGCCAATAAAACATCTATCAACAAAGACTGTGTCTGATAGCTGGTAAATTCACTTCTATTTTATCTCTAATACGACCCCCAGTATCGATTTCTGAGTGCACAATAACGAAAATGCAGCATAAATGAGCACATAAAATGCAGGAATAATTGAATTTAAAACAACACACTTTAGTAAACCCCTCTATAAAATGTTAAAACACACGTATTAACCTGTTTGCACCTTAGGAGGAGACCTGCTAAAACATGTAGCATAGATTTATGTGTGGATTCAAATGTCATTATTTTCTGTGTGATATATGTTTTGGAATTATGAATTAAATATTCTACAGGGTTTTCACAAAGTTAAAATAAGCATTGGACAAACAAATTAGGTCTATTTCTAATTGTCTGATGCAAGAAAACAATATTATTATGAAGATTAAGGCAAAACCAAGTACTAAACAGTAAACGGTACCTCCTCCTTGGTCTGTTGATTGACTTAATGCTATTGGCCAAATTGGGGATTCTTGAATCGTCTTGCATCTTTGCGAGGGCTTACTAACCTGCATACTTTTTTTATATGTGTAGATCTAGCCACAGCATGTACAGCACATATATATGTTCAGCTTATGATTCAAAGTAAAAACAAATCTAGACCTATAATGAATAATGCCTTGCTATTCGATCACATGAAGTGAAGTTGGATAGCTAGAGACTCATAGAAACAAAAGCAGGACTACTATGATGGCTTCCTTGCCATTGAGCTAAACATGCTCTTGGTACAGATTGCAGTACAGAAGCTTCTCAGGGAGTCTACGGCCCAGTCACCAAAATAAAAATGGCTCCATTACTGAATCATATATTTAAAAAAAGTGATCCACATTTTGCAAATCACGGCAGTTTTGGAACTTGTAAAGACAAGCTGTAGATATTTTTAACAAGGCATATAGACTAGTCAATTTGTTGCGGAACCTAGAACTAATTACAATACAATATCTGTGAGTTGATTGTTATTGAAATTTTTCCGTAGAAAACGATGGTGAAAAGTCTACCACTCTATCATGACGCGTTAATCCAATATAGCGGATTTTTCAAAATGGCTGCCCATTATTTGAGATATAGGATATAACTGTTTATATGCTCATGTGTGGTATCATTTTATATGTTTTTAGAGACGGGAAAGTCAAAAATAACATCAAAAATTGTTTCTGATGACCATAATATCAAATAATCGCGGAATATGACAGATAGACAAAGTTTGTATAATTTTTTTCATTGACTTATATGACAAAGTGTGAAGGAACGTAAATGTTACAATTAACTTTTGAAATAAAAAGTTTGCTATTGTTTGTGTTTTGTTTTGTAACTTTGTTGTTATTGTTTGTTTTTTTGTTAATCAAAAATGTTTCATTTATGTGTTACAGGTTCTTGTGAGTTGCTGTGAGATACAGTGAAAATGGACGTAGAAAAGGGTTTCATTTGTGATGTGGTGTTTTAAGAAGATGACGATGTATCTGTACTCACTGAAAGAGGAGTGACTGGAATTCAAAAAACATGCAGGAGAGAAAAATATCTAAGTTTCACGTTTGTGCTGGGCAGAAAGTTCACAAGAAATGTAGAGCGCGTTGTGTTAACTTGAAAACTCAGTTTCAGGAGAAAGAATCAGATCCCACAACTTCTCGTATTCTACGGTCGTGTGAAACACCATTTGATTTTAGAAAAAAAAAAATTCTGTGGTACTGAGTTAAGTTTATACTTGGAGAGGAAAAAAAAATGCGTGGTTTAATGCACGAACAGTTGAATTCAAATCATCAGTTTTACAAAAATGCAATGAACGCAATGATGAATGGGCAGACAAAGTTAAGAGAAGTATCCAAAATGTGTTTGATTTACATGCTGTAGATGCATGCTACCACAAACAGTGTTACGTCAATTTTTATACTGGAAAATTCATTCCTGGGCAGTTCACTGTTAACCCTCCAATATCTTCAGGTCGACCAGAGGACTCAGTTCGCCAGGAAACTTTTTTTCAAGTAGTTAAATACATGGAGGCAAATGATGAAGAACAAACTACTGTTAAAGTACTTGTTAATAAAATGTGAGAATTACTGCCAGAAGATAGCGAACCATACAGTTCGAAGTATATGAAACAAAAACTCAAAGAGCATTTTGAAGATGAAATCTTAATAGAAACATTTGCAGGGACTGCTGATGTTGTTACTTTTAAAAGTACAGCTGCTCGTGTATTGGAAGAGTACCACAGTCATAGCCATGAAGATGTTGAAGAGGGTCGAAACAATCTCCTTATGGCAGCTGCTGAAATAATAAGAAATGATATTAAAGACATCCCTGTAGAACCAGAAACATATCCACCCATTGAAAACATGAGTAGTGTTGACTATAATGTGACTATAATGTGAATATAACATTCGACCAGCCTCTTTTCCACAAAGCACTTCTCATCATAGCCAATGAATCACAGGATAGTCCTTTGAAGAAGGTCTTTCTGAGACTAGGAGGCCTGCACACAATCATGAGTTTTCTTGGATGCATCGGTTTTTTGATGAGTGGAGCAGGCTTGGTTGATATACTTGAGATCATATATGCAGGAAATGCGGTAAAGCACATGCTTTCTGGTAAAGCTATTGCAAGAGCGATTCGTGGTCATCTTATTGTTTCATCAGTTTTCAACACGATTTTAGCAACACAAGCCCTAGATGATAACGACGATTTACAGGCAGCTAGATCATTGTCTAATAATCTTCTTAATGGGGAGCTTTCTGTTGAGGATGTTACACATAATGCTGTTGTCGAAATTGCAACCAAACTGCTGAAGGCCAAAGATTAATTTAAATTTTACAGGACTCCTTGACTTTGGTTGTAATATTTGGAAATGGTCAACATACTGAAACAATTCTTAAGAGCTGAAAGAACAGGAAATTGGCATCTACATCTTGCAATGGTAAAGGAGATGCTACCTTTTTTTGCAGCATTTGGCCATAATTTATATGCCAGTTCTGCACGACTGTATTATGAGAGAATATACACAGCATTTACAAATGGTCTGCATGTTGTCCGAAGAAGTGATAGGTATTGGGGTGACCTTTCCACTGATTTGGTAATTGAACAAGTTCTAATGAAGAATATAAGAGGATTCGGCGGTATGACCCCTGGAAAAGGTATGACAGAACAGCAGCAGCTTGTCTGGGTTATGTCACGCCCTATTTGCGCGCATTTAAATGAATGCATGCAGGACTTTGCTTCAGTGAAGCATGCAGCAAGTGAGCAACATGTTTCTATGACCAGTTCAAGAATTGAACGCGGTAAAGGAGATACACAGAAAGTACTGGTATATGTAGAACAGCTCAATGTTTTTGAGCGAGACAGCAACCTGAGTAACATTGTCACTGGTGTTACTTATGGCAGTGATGTTAATCCTGAACTTGCAGAAGAAATTGGAAATAGAATTCTTAATGAGATGACGGACAAAAGAGTCTCTGAGTTCTCTTTCAGAAAAAGCAACCAGGTGAAGGTAATGAAATCAGTTCAATCTGTTAAATTGAAAGAAGAAACCTTTGTTATGGATCCTGAACTATTGTTTCAGCGCTTGTTGCTTTGTGCTCAGACTAGTGGCGTGGATTTGCAGGAGGTGTTTCGTTATGAGCTTTGCTCATACCCAGCTAGTTTATTCAATAAGCATGGACTTATGAGGGAATCTGGGAAGTCACAGCTTGCCAATTATATTAAAGAGCAAGTACCAGCCGTTGCTCATGCCCGAAAACATGCAGTTCGTCATTGATGGTGGGTGGTTACTACATCTCCTTCCTTGGAGTTCGAATCAGACATTCCATGAGCTGCTTTGTGCCTATGAGAGATATGTGGTAACAAAGTATGGCCAGGCAATAATAGTATTCGACGGATATGGAGATATGATTTCTACAAAATCAGAATCCCATCTAAAAAGAAACAGAGGTATTGTAGGACCTAAAGTAAATTCAATAACTTCTACCTCCATCGCCATCCAGAAACAATTATTTCTGAGTAATAATGAAAATAAACAAGCCTTCATTGATCAATTATAGCAAAAGTTACAAGAAGCTGGGTGTAAAACAAAGCAAGCTCATAGTGATGCAGACTTCATGGTCGTTTTGGAGGGTATTGAGTCAACCAAAACTCATCCTACAGCCATTGTTGGCGAGGACACCGATCTTCTCATACTACTCCTTCATCATTTTCAAGAAAACCAATTTGATACTTTCCTTTGCCTCAAACCTAAGAAATGTTCCAAAAACATAACTGTGTATGATATTAGGAAATTAGCAAAAACTTTAGGTAATGACGTCTGCTCTCACATCTTATTTGCTCACGCCGTATTAGGATGTGATACCACCTCCAAACCATTTGGATTAGGAAAACGTGACTCCATAAAGTTGCTAAGAAAATCAGGCAGTTTAAAAGAATGTGCTACCGTATGCCAAACTTCACAAAACTCAACAGAGGAAATTGAAAATGCTGGTCTTAATGCTATTATAGAGTTGTATGGAGGAATAACAGGAGACAGCACACTACATGATATGAGACTTCGAACTTTCACTTCAAAGGCAAAAAAATCAACAATACATGTGAAACCGGAAGTCTTGCCTCCTACAGAGGATGCCTGCAAATTTCATTCACTCGGAGTATATCATCAGGTGCAGCAGTGGATGGGTATTCATATGGATCCATTACAGTGGGGATTTGAAGTGAAAGATGGAAGATTGGCTCCCATTAGAATGAGTCAAGCACCAGCACCAGATCATTTATTAAAATTTGTGAAATGTGGCTGTAGCAAGAGTCAATCTGCGACTCTGCAATGTATATGCAAAAGACAGGGAATAGTGTGCACAGATGCGTGCACGGATTGTTGAGGAATAAGCTGTTGCAATTCCATGGAAGTAGACATGGACGATGATTGAAATCATACTATTCTTATACTGAGGAGTGCTGTTTGAATTTATCTCTTTAACACTTTTTATTTGTCAGTGTCATATTGAGAAGTGCTATATTACCTAGTTGAAATTTGTTTATCCTTTTCAAATGATGTTAAAAAAATGTAAATAAAAAATAATGTCAAAACAATGTTTGGCATATTAACCCCTTCAGTGCCCCGCCCTTTCCCCCTCCTCTGCATTGTATTAGCGGGCGGGGTCCATGACGAGATAGTCTCGTCATGGGCACAGCGCAACCGCGCTCCATGACGAGACTATCTCGTCATGGGCATAGAAGAGGTTAACATATAATTATCGTTGTTTATTATATTAATCCCAATTTCATATTATGGTCATCAGAAACAATTTTTGATGTTATTTTTTACTTTTCCGTCCCTAAAAACATATACAATGATACCACACATGGGCATATAAACAGTTATACCCAATATCTCAAATAATGGGCAGCCATTTTGAAAAATCCACCATATTGGAT
The DNA here is from genome assembly GCF_964204655.1 of Triturus cristatus. Classification (NCBI taxonomy): domain Eukaryota; kingdom Metazoa; phylum Chordata; class Amphibia; order Caudata; family Salamandridae; genus Triturus; species Triturus cristatus. The sequence goes on along the minus strand of NC_140590.1, from coordinate 903,798,691 downwards.
TAACGCGTCATGATAGAGTGGTAGACTTTTTACCATCGTTTTCCACGGAAAAATTTCAATAACAATCCACTCACAGAAATTGTATTGCAATTAGTTCTAGGTTAGCCCATTTTTTTAACTAATTTGACTAGACTAATAGGAGACTGCATGAATTCATGCTTGCTGCAAGTATTGATTGTCGTGATATCAGGACACAGTCAACAGTAAAAATTGGCCCATTGAGCCATAAAGCAGACCCACTAGCACGCCTAAGTACCTAAGTGATCTTTATTGTGCATGGTTAATTGACATAGTTACAAAATATATTGTAAATAAAAGAACAGCTCAATTTTTATTTTTTATCAATAAGAAAGGTAAAAGAAATGTATCTAGTTCACAGATGTTTGGTGCTCTGAGAGGCCTTTTATAACTACATTTAGATAGCTGAATCCCGGGCTCAATTCAATTTGTGTCTCAAAGGCTTGTAAAAGAAAGATTAAAATGAGGCAGAAAATGCGGGGTATTTAAAAATAGTGAACATTAGGAGGAGCAACGAACTTGATCTGGTGATTTTTGGTCTGTGTGCCCCAATCCAGTTCTGGGAGGCCCCTTCTAGCTTCTTTGGATATGGGGGATGAAAGGCTGAGACTGTGCGGCTCTTTGCAGTTTATTTTCTGCTAATGTCAGAAATGTTACTAGCTTGCCCTTTAACTGTGGGTCATCTGGTTTGAAGCACACTATCACAGCCTGTCTCTGGGTGCAGATCCCACGGAGCCTAAGTTGTGATTCAAGCAAGCGAGCCCTGTTCTCCTTTAAGGTGATACATGCGCAGATCAAAAGTGCCATGTCCTTGGTTCCATTGCTGCACAGGTGGCAGTTCGGTGAGGTTTGCCCCCTCAGCCATGGTGGAAGATGCAGGATAGCTGGAAAGGTTCCTAGCAGGTCATTTAGAAATGTTTCTTTTATTTTCCTAGAGTATTCCAGGCTGAAGTATGACTGGGGGCCAAGCGATTTGTAGCTGGTACTAGAGAGCGATACCTTTCGCACCGCTTGTTTGAAAACTGCGTGGGTGGTTTGAGCATCCCAGAGTTTGGAGAGACCGATAGTTGTCAGGGATTCTTTTGGAAATGTTCTGGCCAGCGATGTCATTCTGTACTAGATCTCTTTCCAAAGTAGATGATTTAAGGTGTGTGGGGTGATGGAGCAAGGACTCGTAGAAAAGAGACTTGATCGGAAGCAATCCCCTCATGTAACTTCTAATATTGTATTAACTACGTATTGTGTAAATTAATACGCACCACATTGAACATAAAAGACAGAGAAGCTTGCATACGTGTTTTACTAATAACTCGAGCGAGATTCTAGAATTGCTGCTAACGGGAAATCTTTATTGCTCATGCGTCAACTGCATCTACACAGTATGACGAACTGTCGCTTGGAGGGAATTTCTTGCACCTGCGCAGACGCTATTAAAATGGCTGCTTGGAAGCTCACATGCTTGGCATCTGCTTTGCCAAAACTAAACCAAGCTATTTTACTAATGCTAATGCGGGGAAGGTAAGAATGATTAAAGAGCGATAGAGTAGAGATAGGTGGTATACAGTGAAACCATTTATATTTGAAATTAATATTTGTCTTTCTGATTTTCCTGCAAGTATGCAATTGGACCTCTCGTACGAATCCAGAGTCTGTTAATCACCTGACCTCCGCACACGCATGGTGTGATTGAGCTGGAAGAAGTGACGATATACTTGAATGCAGTCCAAGGACCCAAGAGATACATACCCTGGGAACCAACATCGGAAACATCTGGATGAATAGAAATACATGATAAAATAAACATTTGTGTCTAATAAGATGTGAATACGGGTGGGAATAAAGATTTGTGAATAAAAATTAAGAGGTGGGATCTTTGAACAATAGACTAATAGACTAAGATGAAAAATAAGTATGGTGTGATGATCTCCCCTTGCCTGTCCAATCAGAGTTAGTATTTTTACGATTTTGAAACATTAATGGGTGGTACATGAATATCAAAGAGTATAATTGAGGTAGTCTTAGGTAGTTAGTCAGACAGAGATTTGCTGAATGCTGCAGAGCTCTGGATGCTGTCGGAGTGACGAGACATGCTGAAGAAGAATTGAGTGCAGAACCATTTACTTTAACTAATTAATTTAGAAGAAGATCGATGAGGAAGAGAGTGTCAGAGAGGGGTGCTATGCAAGCGTCATTGTTATAGAGGTCATGTATACTGTCCTGATTCCTGTCCTGAAGCCTTTGTCGCCTGATATTTCCTGGGGGACCCTTCCCAGCTCCTTGGCGAGTGGGCTGGTTTTCAAAACATCCTAGGTAAATATACTTTCATGAATGTAAAGATGTGCTTTTCTCGCTATCCTCTCCTTTCTGAGCAAAGTCATTGCAGAGTATAAAATATTGTTTGATTGATTAATTAATTGACTCTTCCTTCCTATGAGTGACGGAGTCTGTACTGTACTTTGAAAGTGGTTCACATGAAATTAATTTAGATAAAGACTTAAAACTTTCAAGAGTCTGTGGTTATGTCATTGCAAAGAGAAATAATTCATGTCATTTCACCATCAACTAGTTCAACTAATGGTCCATTGACTAGAGGAAAGACCTTTTGGATCAGTGAAAGATTAGTTGAGAACGAGAGGAGACTAATCTTGAAATGATAAAATCATGAACTTTGACTCCAGCAACCAGGCTGTGTGTATGTGTGTTTATGGGTCTAGGTGACTATATGCCATTGGAGTGTCTGTTGCTGGTTCACCGCTGGATCAGTTGTATGGTAGCAGAGATATGGTTATTATTGACTAGTTTGGTGAAAAGTAATGATTATTGATTTATGTTTAACTAAAAGAGTCAGCGTCTTTTTGTATGTGAATGAATAGCGGGTGGTGATAGAAACCATACTGCAATGAGGTTACTCGTCTGTTGGAATAGCACTGAGAAGCTACGCAGGGCTGGCAGTGTTAAATTAGGGACTATTTCGCACAAAAGTTGAGTGTGAGTGAAAGCAAGAAGGGTTTGCTGGCGAAACTTTGGTCTTATATCACCTAGAAAGGGTAACACTGAAGGAGTAACAAGTTCTCTTAAGCTTGAATGAAGGGTAAACAGAGGTTTTTACTCGCAGTAGAAGAGGAGAAATTCTGAGTCTACAGAATAAGTCGGAAAGCTATCCTTTGTTTTGCAGAGTAGGGAATGTTTTTATGTTGTTACTAACAAAAAAGCAGTTACAAGAAAAGAAAATAATTAAGTTATCGTATTACCTTGTGAAGGGAAGGTCAGTTGCCGGAGTTGTACTGACGTCACAGAGAGCCGAGCTGGGATAGGTTGAAACAGTGGATATGTGACTGATGAGCAATTGTAAAGGAGGGGTCAGAAGTAAAGAGTAGAACTGATGACATCGAAAAAGGCCGCTCTGGCATTGGCCAGACCACGAGCGTGAGTCGCAATCTGATTGGGTGATTGTATGGAAGCTGTTTTTAGATTGGTTGGCGAAATTTTGTATTGTTGATTCTCATTTGTCTTTTGGTGTGTGTCTCCCTGACAGAAAAGCTCTAGGATTTGCAGATTATTGTTTTCTGTATCGAGTGTCTAGAATCTATGGAGAAAAGAGGAAAATGTTATTTATTACGAAAATTAAGAATTTCCTAAAGAAAGATAAGCCTATCTTGACTAGAGAGAGAATTCCTATTCCGTCGCCCAAAATGCCTGCATCATTTATGATGATGGAGAGAGGATATCATACATGTGTATGGATGATAAAGTGGATAGAGTACACACAAGGTGATGGTGTTTTGGCTTTTCCAGAACATGGTACGTTTAATGGGGGAATTCTTCAGAATTTGAGAATGAGGATGAATGATTTAGATCAGAGACCCAGGATGACGCAGTATGAGGCATTAGAAGAATGGGAGACTGAATCATATGAACGAGAGAAAATCAGGAGTGGAAGATACATGGGTAATTTCCCTAGGTATTTGCGTGAGTCACGTGAGGGTCAGATGAAGCAATGGAGAAGAGCAATGGTGTCACAAGGATTATATCCAGTGTTAATGGCTGAGGAACAGTCAGGGGGCAAGTGTAAGGAGAAAACAAAACACATGAAAGTGACAGGTTATGGTGAATCAGATGATGAATTTATGGAGGACATTTTAACTAAAAACCCTCCACTGTATCAGGAAGGACCCAGTAGACTCCCCCCGAGTGCACCAGTCCTGGGAACACCCTTTGTTCCACAAATTTTACATGAGCCATCAGTTAATAGGGTACTTCATGATAAAGAAAAGGAAGCATTGAATAAACACATGGAAGAATTAATACAGAAAATAAGCCACACTAATTTTAAACCCTGAAGCATTGACAATACCCGTAACTATAGGTCCAGTTGTTCAATTATATGGAAACAAGGTACATTTTCCAAAACCACAAGCTGTGACAACTCCATTGAATAATCCTAGAAAAGAAATTGTAACAACTGATGACCAAGCTAGGGAGTGCGATTCAGTAATTTCATTAATGGATCTGCCGATAAGGGAATCGGTAAATGAAATCCGAAAAAGAGTTACACCCAGTAGTTCAAAAGAAGGAAGGTCAGTGGTATCCTCAGGAGCCAGGATTTCGACAGCAGTAACACTAGAAGACCTGGAGAGATGGGCACAGGGAATAGAAAAACAAAACTCACCCCCAAAGATTTTAGATATTTACAAACTGAAAGTAGAATTGGAAGAGATGATAGCTGGGAATGTGGGAACAGATAGATTAAACACCTACAATGAGGAAGAGTTGTTGTTTATATTTAGGAGTATCACCAAAAATGTGAGATTGTTTAATGAGAAATTGACAGAACTTGCTTCCGAGATGGTAATAGACATGGGGAGATCAAAAGTGCTACAGAAACCATATCGAGTGGAATTTACTGACAAAGATTTAGAAAAAATGTGTCTGGTAAGAAGTTACAAGTAAAGGAGTTGATGAATATCTTCAAAAAATGGGGAGACATTGACAAGTGGAGGACAAGGTGGACAAAGAAGAAGGAGGAAGCACAGATAAAAGAAGCGTCTACTGCATATGTGTTAAAAGAGTCAGGGAAAGTTTTAGAGATTGTGCCCTATGAGAGAGGTACCTGGAGGTGGATATGTTCATGTTCCATGGAGTCGACAAGATATTTTGTCATTTACAAATGATTTTCCTAAACTGAGAGAGAGAAACCAGTTGAATGGTACAAACAGGTTGAAAGGTTTGTGAAAGTTTCGAAGGTTTTGTTGAAAGACTTGGATGGTCTGTTTGATATAGTGGTACCTGCTGATTTATGGACAGAATGTATGGTTACAGTTGATTGGCCAAGTGAAGAGTATCCAAGAGACTCGAAAACAGGAGCACCCTCAGATGAGGTGATGAAGAAATATCACCAAGTAATTACTTTCTTGAAAGGGAAAATTCCTCCTAAAGAAACAGATTGGGTAAGGATAGATAGAACAACCCAAGAGCCACATGAATCTGTTTGTGCGTATTATAAACGACTGCTGCAAGTGTTTAAGCAGTACAGTTGCTTTGTGAACATTGGAGATAAGAATATTGGTCATTTTGTGTATCAGTTCGTGTACGGTCTAAAACCAGAAATTAGTCAGATGATTCAACAACATATGTTGTGTTGGCAAGGAAAGCCCATAGATGATATTCTAAAATACGCAAAGTATTGTGGGGACGATATTGAGGCAAGGCATAAAAAGCTAAAAGAGAAAATGATGTGGGCACAAGTAAAATTGGCAGAACAACAGGAACTTAAATAAAATAGTCAGACTGATGGCCAGATGAAAGAACAGAATCAGAGTGATCATGTGGCAAATTTAGAGAGGATGCAAAGAAAAAGTTTCCTTGTCCTGGGTGTGGAAAGCTTGGAGATTGGAAAAATGATTGTAAGAATATTCAGAGTAATAATGGCCCAAACCAAAATTTAAATCCACAGATGCAGAATGAGGTGCTTATGAATCAGCCACAGCAGGTAGTTAATCAGCAGTGTCAGGAGCCACCTGCCACGTGCCCCTATGTCAAATTTTGTGAACAAGCCAAAGTACAGTGAGGACGCTGGATTTCAAGGAGGAAGTGGAAAGAAAAATACTGTGATTTCACAATACCTTTTGCAGAATAACTATGAAAGTGAGAATGAGCAATGACGGTGCCTGAGGGGGGAGGAAGAGGAGTGCGTACTTGGCGCATCCTACCCCGGTAGATCAGTCAGGTCCATTTATTGATGGGAAAGTGGATGGCAATGATATCACTTTTCTATTCGATACTGATGCTACCTGTTCTACTGTGAGACCAGCAGACATCCCAAACCTACCCCTCTCGGGAGAAGCGATCCAAGTAGTCGGAGTTTCGAATAAACAGATTAGAACATCAATTACAGAACCTTTGGAAGAGCATATTGGAAATTTTAAAGACATGCACAGATTTGTAGTCTGTGATTCTAGTCCAGTGACTTTACCAGGAAGAGATTTACTGTGCAAAATGAACTGCACAATTTATTGCACACCGGATGGTGTTGCTCTTCAAACCCTTGATGAGGATATCAAATACAAGATAATGCTTGCAAAACAAGGCACAGAGGTAGATGAGATGTACTCTTTAATGACTAAAGATTACTTACCAGAAGAGCTGAAAACAACTTTGAACCCAATGGTATGGGATTTCACTGGAACAGAAATAGGGCTAATAGCAAATGTAGACCCAGTGAAAGTGACTGTGAAAGAAGTTGTGGTTTACCCCGACACCTGACAATACAAAATGAGTCCAGAAGTAAAAGCAGGAGTGGCTTCAGAGATTGACTAAATAATTAAACTGGGCATTTTAAAAGAAATACTGAGCAGTTCTTGTGATTCACCTATAGTAGGACTTAAGAATCCTAGTGAAAAGTACCGGATAGTACAGGTTTTGAGAAAAATGTATAAAATTGTAGTGCCTTGTTGTCCTGTAGTGCCAAATGCAGCAGTGATTTTGTATCAGATACCCTGGAATGCAGGATGGTTTACAGTAATTGATTTGTGCCAAGCCTTTTTCTCCATTCCTTTACATCCAGACAGCAAGTATCTTTTTTCTTTTCAATTTGAGAATTGTATCTTGACATGGAATTAAGTTCCTCAAGGGTATACAGAAAGTCCTTCAATTTTCAATCAAATTTTGAAAAGTCCCTAGGGAAGTTAATTATGCCCAGAAATTCTTAGTGCAGCATATCGATGACTTACTTGTGGCATTGACATCCAGGGAAGACTGTGTTACTGATTCAATTGCATTGCTGAATCATTTGGCTGACGGAGGACACAAAGCATCTCCAGAGAAATTCCAATTTTGCCGAACAGGAGTTAAATACTTGGGTCACCAGATAGAAAGGGGAGTGAGGAAAGTGACCCCTGAGAGAATTAAAATAATCAAGCAAATGCAGTTACCGCAGAAAAATAGAGAGATCAGAATGTTTCTCAGAGTGGTGGGATACTGTAGACAGTGGAGAGTAGGTTTTTCTTTACTAGCAAAACCATTGATTCACATGACAAGGAAGAGAGTGAAAGATCCAATAGTTTGGGATGTTGAAAGTGTGGAAGCATTTGTAAAGTTGTTAAATTGTTTATGTGAGACCCCTGCTCTAGGTATGCCTGATTATACGAAAGAATTTGCACTGTTCTGTTGTGAGAGAGAGGGTTGTGCGCTTTCAGTCTTAACTCAGAGACATGGATTATGCCGACGTCCAGTCGCATATTTCTCTGCTACTTTGGATCCTGTGGCTTCAGCATTACCTGGCTGCTTAAAAGCAGTAGCTGCTACCTGTATGAGCCTGGAGCAAAGTGAGTCAATTGTGATGGGACATCCAGTAAAAGTCTATGTTCCACATTCAGTTGAGATATTGTTAACAACTCGAACACAGCATCTTACCCCTAGTTGGATGACTAAGTATGAAAGAATAATCCTGGGAGCAGAAAATGTGACAGTAATCAGGTGCACAATGTTGAATCCAGCTACTTTATTACCAGATTCACGTTGTGAAGAAGTGAGAGATGAAGCAGATCCTGATTGCTTAGATGTGACAGAAATGTGTACTAAGCCTCGTCCTGATATACAGGAAGAGCCTCTGAAATAACCCGACCATGAACTATTTGTCGATGGCTCTTGTTTAAGGCTTGAGGAAGTAGGATTGAGTGCAGCTTATGCTGTTTGCAAAATATCTGGGGTAATTGAAGCATCTGTTTACCGGGAGTCAAGTCTGCACAAGAAGCCAAATTGATAGCTTTAATAAAAGCGTACAAAATTGGGAAAAATTGGAATGTGACCATATTTACTGACAGCCAATATGGTTACGGGGTTGTGCATGACTTTGGCCAGCTTTGAATGCAGAGGGGATTTCTGACATCTTCAGGAACCCCAATAAGAAACGGGAAATTTTTGAAAGAACTATTGGAAGTAATACAATTGCCAAAAGAAATAGCAGTGGTCAAATGTGCTGCTCACCAGTCAGGAAAAGACTATGTAGCAGCTGGTAATCGATACGCTGACCAGATTGCTCAATACTGTGCTAGAAATAATATGACACTAAACAAGAAAATCGAAACAACTGGAATCAGCTGCCAATTTATGTTATTCTCAGCTTTTGAAACATGGGATGAGGTGAGACAGTTGCAGGATGAAGTATAAGTTAGTGAAAAGGAAAAATGGATAAAGACAGGTTGTGAATAGAGGGCAGAAGATGATGTGTGGGTGTACCCTGATGGCAGACCAGTCATGCCAGACTGCTTACTTTCTCAAATGGCAAGAATGTATCATGGGGACACTCATGTAGGCAGGGACGCTATGAGTAGACTATTTAGACCAGATTTAGGGTAGTCACAGAAAGTCTTTGCCAGAGATGTTTAGTCTGTCAACAAATAAATCCAGGAAGGAAGATGGCGTCAGTTGGGGAAAAATCTGAAAGGCAGAAGGACCATTCATAAGATTACAGCTTAACTTTATAGAGTTACCACCATGCAGGGGAATTAAGTACGTCCTTGTCATAGTGTGTTTGTTTTCATGATGGGTGGAGGCATACCCCACTAAGAGAAATGACAGTATAAAAGCTGCCAAATTATTGTTGAGAGAGTTAGTTCCACGCTTTGGTTTTCCAGTAACTTTCGAATCAGATAGAGGACCTCATTTTAATAATGAAATAATTCAATAAATCTGTGAAGCATTCAAAATTGGACAGAAACTGCACTGTGCATACCGCCCAGAGGCTTCTGGAGTGGTAGAACAATTGAATGGCACAATCAAGTCAAGACTGGCCAAGGTGTGTGCATTCACATCACTGAGTTGGCCAGACGCATTGCCTCTTGTATTGATGGGACTCAGAAGTATTCCTGACAGAAACACAGGATTGAGTCCCCATGAGACTCTCATGGGAAGAGCAATGAGACAAGCATTTATACCAGGACATAAATTGCTGAATATATGTGATGATCTGGTATAAGACTATTGCAAAGGATTAGCTGACCTAGTGCGTTCTGTCTCTCACCAGGTTGGAGAAGACGCAGTTGCCAGGCAGCCGGATCAGGCACATGATTTGAATCCTGGAGACTGGGTGGTAGTGATGAAGCACACCAGAAAGTCGTGCCTTGCACCCAGGTGGGATGATCCATGGCAGGTCATACTGGTCACTACTACAACAGTGAAGTGTGCAGGTGTGCCAAAATGGATTCATGCAAGCCACACAAAAAGGGTTTCAGCCCCTGCTGAAAATAGACCGCAACTGACCCAAACAGTTGAGGCTGCGGAAGGTTGTGCAGTCGAAGAATCTAGAGTAACAGATTCTGAAGAGGCTGACAAAGAACAACCGCGCACAAGTCAGGAAGACTGGATACCAGTGGTTGATATACCTGAGGTGGGTATTCAAACAAGGAGTAGAACAAGATTAGAAAGACAAGAAACTAGTGAGGACCAGATAGGTGTAGAAGAACATGCTCGGGAAGAAGTGAATAAAGCTACCGAAGACCCTGAGCAGGATCAGACAGGGAAAGAAGAACACATTCAGGTGACCAGACCAGCAAAAAGACCTGAGCAGGGACGGACAGGTATATAAGAACACGTTCAGGCGGCAGAAGAACAAATTGCAGTAAGACCTGAACAGGACCAGTTAGGTGAAGAAGAACAAGTTTGGGTGGAAGAAGAACAGTATAAGACCCGAACAGGAACAATAGAGGAAGAAGAACAAGTTCAGGCAGATGAAGCCACAATATCAAGACCTGAACAAGGACAGATAGAGAGAGACTCTGAAGACAGGGAAAATCAGATTGTGCCACAATATAACAAGAATAAAATAGCTCTTGAGAGAGACAAAGAGGTGAAAATGCAGTGCAAGTTAAAAGGGTCAGAAAAGAAGATAACTGGCCAGGTGGAGTCAGTCCGAACAGTCAACTGTGAAAAATACTTGAAGAAGTCCGAGACTAAGAGTCTTGAACAATAAGTTCAAGGGTCCTGAATGAACCTACGTGATTCTAGAAGAATTTGAGAATCTAGATTTAAATGAAGAGTCAGATGAAGAAGTACATGCAGAACAGATTGATGAAGGGAAAGTGAGGCCTCCTTGAAGTAACAAAGAATTAAAACAAATTCATAAAGTAGAGAAAAGAAGAGGAATCTTCTTGGACTAAAATGGCTGAAGACAGGGTTGCTGAAAGACCAAAACAAAATTGTGCATATGTGCATATGTAGTATTTTATTAGTGATCATAGTATGGCTATTTTTAACAGTAGCAATTCCTTATCTATGATAACTGACAAGAAGCGTGCCGCTGCTGGGGGAAGGAGCACTGACCTTCACTCGTGGCCTGCTGCCTTGGGAGAGTTGGGCGCCTGGTGCCGCCGCTGCTCCAGCTCGGGGGTCGGCGCTGGCCTGTTGTCGGCTGGTGCCTGTGTCCTGAGCTGGCTCCTCGTCCGGGGAGATTGTGGAGGGGCCGCCTTGCGGGGACTCGATCGTCCGGGGGTCCCTGCTTCGCCGCCTGCTGCCACGCTGTGGCTCCGTCCACTGGATCCTCTCGCGTGTCGCCACCTGGCTGCAGTTTGGCTTTGGGTGCCGCTGCTGTGGGGGGGGGGTGCTGACCTTCGCACGTGGCCTGCTGCCTTGGGGGGGTTGGGCCCCTGGTGCCGCCGCTGCTCCGGCTCGGGGGTCGGCGCTGACCTGTTGCCGGCTGGTGCCTGTGTCCTGGGCTGGCTCCTCGTCCGGGGGGATTGTGGAGAGGACGCCTTGCAGGGACTCGATCATCCAGGAGTCCCTGCCTCACCACCTGCTACCGCGCTGTGACTCTGCCCACTGGACCCTCTCGCGATATATTAGTCGCCTAGGCACCCGCTGCGTGGGAGCGCGCGGGTGCGTCCCGGGAGAAGCCCAGGCAAAGGACGGGCCGTCTGCGGCCGTCCTAGGCAGAACAAGGCTGGGCCACACCCCTTGGCAGACCGTTTAGGGTTAGTGACAACATTTGATTACCTCCGGGGGCATATTCCAACCTATGGTAGGAAGGACGTCATCTGTTGTATAGTATATCCGGCCAAACACTAAATATGGGGAAAAGAACACCAGCTGTGCCCAGGCCGAATGGTAAGCAGAAAATGCCTGTAACAACTCCCACTACCCCATTGCCTAGCTTGACAGCCATAGACAAAATGCTCCAGAAGACTATTGGTGTTGTCGCTACGGCCATCCAGAACACCGAAAGGCGTCTCTCGCTTCCACCGACCCTGCCCTTACTCATGCATCAAGAAAACTCACTGGATTCCCTGCTTGCTACATCTTATGTGGGGCTCCCAGGCGCGGACTCTAACGAGAACTGTATAATCGTAGACACGGTACCCCCTGGACATTTCTCTACGGACAGCAGGCTCTCGTCAACCCCTACTATGCTAAGGTCAAGCATGAATAGGAGCCTTGATTCTTCTTTACCCTTAGTTAAAGACCAGGCACACTTAGAGGGCACAGGACCATGCCCTGATTTTGATGTGTTAACTACAGACAGGGATAAAAGCGTCAGTATATCGATGCAAACCAGGGGGCAGAAAGCTAAGAGGCAAAAAGTTAAGCGAAAACAGAAACACACAGAGCCAGCGCCGAATAAACATAGAGATAAGGGTGGGCGCAATCAATTACGGAGGACCCCTGCCCCTGTAGAGCAAAATGAGGGTAAGGGGGAAGGTCAATCTAGTGAGATGGATTCCCAAATTATAGAAGCTAGTGCAGTGCTGGGGAACGAGGGCTTCTGGGGGAGGATGGAGACCCTGATAACCACCCTTTTAGGGCCAATTAACCAACAAGTCCTCAACATAGATAAGAAGCTGAGAGCATTAGATGATCATGTGATAAAATTGGGCACAGGGCATAACTTAACAATCACACCAAATTTGGGGACGATCACTGCAGACAAACCCAAAAACATCGTGGTTAGCACGAACACAAATGCCCATATTAACGCCCCTTTGCCAACACCAAAACCGAGCACAAGTAAAAACTCATCAAATACGGAATTTCCAGCCAAACGGGCACCCAATCCTAAAACAACTAAGGCAGATAGCCCAGAAGGTATGGATAAAACCACTGCTAAAAGCAAAAGGGCACCACCTAGACAAGCCAATAATGATGCCCGAAATCCCCGAAATCCCCCATCAGCTAAGTCGGACCAAACTGCAGCAACCAATATGAGACAGATCCCGGTTCGTATCAGTTTACCCCCAGAGTGTGGAGCCTACGTGTTGGTCCTAGTTAATGTACCTAAATTGAGGAAGGATCAAGAGGAAAACCCCACAATCCTTAAAAATAGAACCCTCCATTGGTTATCTGGAAACTGTAATTTTCCAATGGAAGGAGCAGGGGAGATTATTCATACCCAAAGAGTGGGGTGGGTGGGCCCGTTGAGAAAAAAGTTTGAGGGGGACTGCATAATTATAAATTTTAGGTCCCCGCAATGGGCGCAAACTACACTTGCAAAAGCTCCACTGCCCTCACCTTGGGAATTTAATACTACTCTGCTCCCTCTGGGATACTTCTACAGGCACTTAATAGATTTTAATTTTAATCCCGGGAATAACCCCTCAGCATATCAATTGGACCTAAATCACAATATCAGGAATAACCCCCGATTGTGCCACCAGGATCAAAATTCCAATTTTAGGAATGGCCCCCCATTAGGTAACCAGACCGCACCCCCAGTATACCCAATGTCACATCCATTCTTTCCCATTTTGCCCCAGCACATCCCAAGGGAGAGGCTTCATGCAGGGATCAATCAAAATTGCAACAAGCCCCAGAATGAGTTGAGGTGCATGTACAATATTCCAACTTATAACCGGTTTGAACACGCTTTTTCAAACCTAGAAGATCAGGATTGACTGTGGAACAAAGAAAATAATATTGAATGTGAAGAGGTATCTAATGTTACTGGGGAACATTCACACTTAACACAACCAACACAACCCAGACAACGGTAGCGCACGACGTTACTGTCCTATCCTCAGTCATACATGAAGATGTAACTACCATACCAACTCAACCTAAGCAGAGTGTTAGGAATAAGTTCCCTGGTTCCTTTAGTCATTCTGACTTGTCAATCCTTAGCTGGAACGTTGCTGGTTTAGAACCAAGATTGTCAGACCCTCAATGGGTCCAGCTATTGGATGGTAAAGACATTATTATGTTTCAAGAGACATGGGCTGTAGGGAATCTACATATAGAGGCCTACCATTGCTTTAGTGTGACTTTACCTAAGCCTGTTTTTGGTCGTGCAGTGGGAGGACTATTTATCGGTATCAGGACATTGGCGGGTGGCACCATCAAAGACTTATCAGGAGGGAACCCGAACATTCAGATCCTTGAGTTCAAGCGAAAGACTAGGATTTATTTGATTAATTTTTATAATAATGATTTTTACTCTGTACCCAATAAGAATTACATAGCACTCTCTAAGACTTTACGAAATTTGGAAGCAAATATAGAATTAGAGGAGGAGACAGGGATTCTAATCGGGGGGGATTTCAACGCGAAAATTACAAAGAAGTGCTGGCCTGAGGATAATAACTACTTAGATCAAGCTGAACGAAGGGGTATTGAATTAGCTAACATGCTAAGTGAGCACATTCTTAGCAATGCTATGGAAACAGGTCAAACCTCTAGCATGGATTGCGTCCCTACGTTCAGAGGGAGGGACTGCCGTTCAACTATTGATTTTATTTTTATGTCCCCTTACTTAGTACACCGTGTAATAGAATCCAAAGTGATAGAGACTTCATTTGGAGATCATAACCCCCTCACAATTACCCTGCATTGAGGCTCCAGTCCGGTATATGCCAATTTAAATGGAGCAAGAGATATCACACCTTCTGGTGATGGCCTGCGACTAAAATGGAGGGGAATTGACAGTGGGGCCATATTAGAAAGTGTGAAAAATGAACATCCCGAATTAATTAATTCCTGTCTATCTCTAGATGGGAATAGTCACAGAATAATTACGGACTTTGGCACACTGTGTTTAGCAATAAAAATTTCTTTGTCAGTCCCACTGCCAAAGAAAGGGAAAGAGCCAAGGTGGTTTGATTCCGCCTGTTCAACAGCAAACAGGGAACTGCGTAGGACACTAACCACCAAGCCAAGGAGCACAGCAGAGGTCCAGGCAGCTAGGAAATACTACAAACTAAAAATAGCTGAAAAGAAGGCTGCATTACTGACGGAACAGTGGGAATCGCTGGTTGGAAGTGCTAACTTGAAGAGCAGCGGCCCCTTCTGGTCAGCCATCAGGAAAATGCGAGACATGGGCAAACATCTATCCCCAATTAGCTGTAATATAACCAGCAGTACCTGGGAGGCCCATTTCTCCAAAATATATGCCGCCCCTCCCGGGGAAGTAACTATCTCTGCCCCTGGACAGCTGCGCGGCTTACAGATTGACCTCTATGAGGTAGAGGTAGCCATCAGAGAGAGCCTTGGTAACAAGGCCCCAGGTCCTGATGGACTCCCCATAGACGTTATTAAGCACAGGCCGGATTTATGGGCACCAATTCTTCTTAATGTTTTTAATAGCCTGCCAACAGTGCCCATGCCCAAAACTTGGGCTACCAGTATCATAGTCCCAATTTTTAAAAAGGGCGACAGGTCAGACCCAGTTAACTACCGTCCGATCTCGCTTTTGGATAACACCTTAAAAAATTTCAGGCGAGTCATCTATAACAGGGTGGTAGAGTGGACTGAAGACACAGAACTATTGGACCCGTGCCAGATGGGTTTCAGGAGCAAGGTGGGCACGGTGGAGCAATGTTTGAATCTAAAGTTGATAATTGATAAGTATAACGTTGCTCGATCGTCCCCTATTTACCTTGCATTCATGGATCTTTCATCCGCCTTTGATTTAGTTAATAGATCCAAACTGTGGACCATGCTTCTTAATTATGGACTGGATGAGGCCCTTGTAAACTTCCTGGCTTACCTTCACACTGACCTTAAGGCACAAGTCAGGATTGAGATGGGTGGAGAAATATCCGGAGCCATAAAAATAGGCAGGGGGGTCAGACAGGGGTGTGTTTTAGCACCCCTGCTGTTTATTATTTACATCAACGGCCTAGATAAAGCACTGAAACAAGTGACTAGAGATGTCCCAATTATCCAGGGGCACCCATTGCCAGTTTTATTATACGCAGACGATGCGGTCCTTATGGGCCGCACTCCAAATGCCCTCCGTTTGCTTGTTGAAATCTTTGTTCAACACATGGAGGCCCTAGATCTGCGTGTAAATTTAAAAAAATCTTTTATTATGCCATGTGGGCCTGGGAAACGAAAGCTCAATACTATACATAAAGGGTCAGATAAATTAGAATCTGTAAATAGGGTTGGTTTTCACTGCGAACGGCTCATGGAGTGGGCATTCTGCCCACGCCAAGGGCAAGTTCTCAAAAGCCACCAATTCTATATTGAGTCTTTCACGCCCAAAGAAAATAGGCGCCACTAGAGCTATTTTAATTTTTTTTAGATTACAGTGCATTCCTGTAGCCACATATGGGGCTGAGGTCTGGGGATTGGGGAAAAGTCCCGGAATTCAGCGTGAAGAAAGTCGTTTTTGTAGGAAAATACTGGGCGCCCCAATCTCATCCTCTGAAGAGTGGAATCTGACTAATGGTTGCCCCCAACTTTTTGCCTGGTATTTGAGTGGTTTTTGACTAGTCTGGCTGGGATCCTGCTATCCAGGACCCCAGCCTATCTGCTTTCTCCCTAAAACTGATGTGAGTACTCTAGGTACAAACCTAATTGGATGCTGGGCATGCCCTACCAGTCCCTTGTAGATGGTACCCTAGGTACCCAGGGCATGGGTCCCCCAGTAGGCCTACCAGGGCTGCAGCACTTATTGTGCCACCCTGGGACAGCCATACAAACTGACACCACCGGACCACTACTGTAGTCTGGGTAAGGTGGTGCTAGCACCCCTTACAGGGATATAGGTACCCTATATCCCACCCCATTACAACACATATACTCTCATAGGTCACCCCTATAGCAGGCCCTGGTAATCCTACAGGGCAGGGTGCTGAGGCATGTGTGAGGGGGGTCCCCTACCTGAGTAGTGCCTCTCTGCAACCTTCGTAAAATCGTTACTGGGTTGTTTGTAGTGTAGCCATACCATATACTCTTAACCGCATTATAAGTAAATCGCGTCATCGCGATAACTTTAGAATGGCTACACAGAACCATATCATGTTTGATGTCAAACATGTAGGAATCATACCCCCAGTCCAGCCATGTGCATGGGGGTACAATTCCCCCTTGCTAGAAGGGCGATATGGGAAAAGCGGTAGAATTTAGACACCAATTTAAAAGTGCACAAGTTACACAAAATGGCTACTGCCCGCCACCTACACGACCCTGGCTTGCTGTTGCTGGGGAAAACCCCAGCCTCGCCAGCTGGACAATAGGGCTCCTGTGACAGGGAGGTGCCAGCATCTCCCAGACAGGATAATGTGGATTGGAACAGGGTGGGTGCACCAAATGTCCTTTCAGAGTTGCACGTAGGCAGCTGCAGAGACCTAATTCTACATACACAGCTTGGAACCGGTTCAGGGGCATCCTGCCCCTTGCCCAGGTGGGAAACACACAAAGGGGAGAGGGTGTAGCCACCCTTTCCCGCCTCACCAGCCATTGGTGGACACTACTCTGGGCACTCCCCTAATCTTGGGGATAAAGGTGAATAACGTGGCCCCAGATCCTCAGATTAATTTGGAACTTTACAGAACCGACCTTCAACGAGCTGCTGCCCAGCTGACGAAAGAAATCTCCCTTGGGATAAAGGAGTTATCCCCCTGCTTGGCAGGCACCTGAAACACTGCAAGTGACCCGGTTGGAACTTCGCTGCTCTCATGAATTTCGACGACTTCCCGAGCGCTTGAGGTGGGTTTCCAGCGCAGGTGCCGAGCTCCCCAATACCCCGAGACCCCGGCCTCTTCTTGCATAGCACACGACCTTGACCAGTGGGGAAGTTGTGCTTTGGCTCGTTTACGAGCCAACCACTCTACAGCAATTGTGCCAAAGACCAGCGCCCTAGCCCCCTCTGGTGGCCCGTGGGTGCCCTTTTACGCACTCCAAATTGCTGCCTCCTGTGGTCCCTTGTCTCTCGACTTGTGGGCCCTAGCGGAGGTCTATCTTTGAAAACAAGAGTTCCCCTGGTTGCTCCAGGCCTGCTCTACCATTTCCTTGAAGGAGACCTCTCCCAGATCTCGTGGGTCTGCACTGTAGCTGATTTGTTTATTCTTTGTGGGTTGCGGTTGCCAAGGCTTAGTGGATCCAATCCGGACACTAACACCGCAGCGACCCACATCCGACGTGGGACATTCGCTCTCCGGAAGCTGGCCTTCCTTGAAGCCTCCCGGAGCCCGTGGCTGCAGATCCAAGCAACGGCATCTCTCACCTGAAGCACCCGACATCGAAGGGCTCCTTGCTTTGAGCCTCCTGGTCACTTTGCCATGACCCAGACTCTGTCCCCTCTGCTTTCAGGTTCTTCTCTACATTCTTCACATCTTTGATCTTCACGGCATCATCGACGCTTTTGGCTAGCAGAACTTTTGACTATTTTCCCATTGAAAATCAGCCCGCGACCCAACAGCAGAAACGTCCTATGCACCCGGCTTCCCTGGGGCAGGTAACAGTGGTACCTCGGTACTCTCGGGGTTGTGAGCATCTCAAAAGCTTAAGTCTAAAGTTTTAACTTTGTAATCCTGCTAGAAGTATTTTTAATCTGTTTATTTCAAACCGCGACATTCTCCATAGGCTAACATAGCGATCCCGATAGCAGCTCTTTGCACTGCACGCGTCTCCCGTGGGTCCCCTTCCTCATAACTGTGGGTGGATTCTGAAGGGGCAAGCGATCCTGAATGCCCTAGGCATTGCCTGTAGAATTGTCGTGGTTCTTATACCACTATTTTAGTATATGGTTTGGTCCCCCCCTGGGGCCCATTGATTTCTGTGCTATTTATTGTGTTTATAAATGCTTGTTTGAAGTGTAACTTTGCCACTAGTCACATAAAGCGACTGTGCGATTCTGTCTAGAATAAATACATATATTTTATATATATACCTGTGTGGGCTACTCTTTCATTTGGTTATTCAAGAGGTTATTATGGTAAAACAATAAGCTTAACACTCCTTCAAGACTTAGCCTGAAGGCTGCTCTCCACAGCTACCACTAGCATAGCTTTCTTTAAAGGTTGTCTTAAACCTATCATCAATAAGAGTCGAATTGGGCTGGTGCAAGGTGTCCCTATAACTAGGAACAGCATATGCCAGGCCAACTTCTCACAATTTGTCATAAAGAACTAAACCTCCCCTATGTTTGCGACTTTATCAGAACTAGACCAGCTCTATTCTGGATTAGGATCTGGAGGAACAACTCAGCAACCTTAACACAAGATATTATAAAAGACTGCCTCAAATGTGACCACGGCTTATCAATCCCTTGGCTTGCGGGAGTTTCAAAAACAGTGCGTGCCTTGGACAGAGGCGATCTTTTCTCCGACCCATCCAGAATTGAGCTTAAAGACAAGGTTGAGGTCAAACAAGCACTATATGCACTTTTTTACTCAGAAAGAATGGGAAGGGAAATACTTAAACCCACTGTTGTTACAACATAGGGAATGATCTATGTAGGCAACCACTTCCACCCTACCTCATCCTCCCCATGTCCAACTGGGAAAGATCCTTGCCATTTCATCCTAGGGCAGGCTCTGTGAAATTTCTATTGGGTTTTCCCCAGGGTTATCACCACACAACACACAACCCATGTCCGTGCGATGGCACTAGTACACAGAACGATCTGCACTTCCTATTCTTCTGTAAATTTTACCTAAAATATATTAATTGGTTTTTAACCCCTTATTTTAGAAAACAAAGACCCCTCTCCTTGGGGGAGTCTTGCTCAATGCTATTTTCCCTGGATACAGATGAATTAATTTTTCGCACTAGCACTTTTTTTAGACTGATAATACGCGCACGTAAAATGATGGAAACCCCCTGAAAATTGACTGATGAGAGCTGTATTGGTTTTTAATAATTATGAAATTGTATTTTGATTTATTGTGAAAATGAATTGTTCTTATTGTTGTACTTTTATGGATTTTATGAAATTCGAATAAAGGTCTTTTGAACTTGAACTTTGACAAGAAGAATGACACAGACACTAATGAAAAGATAGCTACTATGAAAGGAAATAGAGTAGAATTAGAAGCAGCAGATGAGATAGATTTACATCACACAGTAACAGATAATGACACATCTTGAAATGTATTCATAAAGTTGTTGTTCCAATATGTAAACACAATGAAGCTTAGTGATTGTTATGCTTGTGTGAAATTACCAGCTCCAGTAGCAGAAGGAGTTACATACCATCATTTACCGTTAACATATGGTATTTCATGTAACATACTGACAAGTTTATTTTATAGAACACGAAAACTTCGATATTATAATTCAAACTTAGATGTAGTATTTTCAGAAATTCCTATTCGAAAGAATCTGAATCCAGTGCTTAGTAGTCCAGATGCACAGTTTATGGGTGAATTTTTCTTAACTATGAAGTCAATAGATATAGCAAAGGCACACAAGAATAACCTAACATGCACATTACGTGAAGAAGAAAAAGTGTTTTTGAATTTAGTTGAAGAAAGGAGACAGGATTTCCCAAAAAAAGCTGCAGAACAGAAAACCCATATACCACCATGGGCTGAGAGAGAGGAAATTTACACAGCTGGCCTAGACTTTGTAAAGCCAGGGAAAACCTGCCTCCATAAATTAAAGACAGAGTATAATAACTTATTTATTGGTTCCAGTGAAAGTGAACATAACTTCCTAATTCTGGAAGGTTGGGGGAATAGATCCAGTATTCCCTGGTGCTGCGTGTTAGGGATTAATGCTTATTATAAGCTGCCTGCACTGTGGTACGGGAGTTGCTACTTCGGAATAGTATTTCCGAAGAAATATCATGTAAAAAAAATCTCTGGAAGCAATGAAAACACTAATGAACTAACACGAATAAAGAGAGCTAGTTTTTCCAGAAATAATAGGTGACATATTTGCTGCATTGATACCTTCAGTGGGAGTTCTGAATTCAGATAGAATCTGTCAATTGTCAAACTAGTTGATCGTCTATCGACTGATACTGCTGCAGGTTTCTAGATGATTAATACAGAAATGGTTGCAATTAGGTCTATGGTTTTACAACATCGACTTACGCTTGAAATATTATTAGCAATAGAAGGCGGAGTCTGTAAAATATTGAAAGTGCAACATTGTTGCACTTACATACCAGATAAAAGCACAGGGCCCGATTCACAGAACTAACTTAAGACAAAATCCTAAACTTACTAACATTTTAGTATTCACAGAAGACACTTACTCATTGTGGTATTCACAGAAGGCACTTACTCATCAATGAGTAAGTGCCTTCTGTGAATACCAAAATGAGTAAATGGTAGTAAGTTTTGGATTTTGTCTTAAGTTAGCTCTGTGAATCATGCCCACAGAAATTAGAGGATATATAAAGAACATTACGAAACTTCAAGAAGAATTGAAACCACTGGATGTTGATAGTGTATGGGAAATACTAACTCAAGGTATTTCTTCAATAGGAACTTAGTTTACTAATCTTGGGAAAGGTATTATAGGTCAAATAATATTTCCATTAGTTGGTATAACAATAATATTTCTAACAATAATGATATGGTGTAAATGTTGCAGGGACAAAAGAAGGGGGCAAAAATATGAACCTAATTTTTTTCAGGACAACATTTTAGTACACAAAGGAGGATCACAGTAGAGCTTTCATTAAAGTATTGAAAGTGTTGAAAGAAGCTGGGTTAGCATATCGAAAAGAGAAATGTCAGTTCTTACTAAAAGAAACTGAGTATTTGGGTTATACTATTTCTGAACACAGAGTTAAGCTCAAGGAAGACAGAGTAGAATTGATTCAATTAGCACCGACCCCTAAAGAGAAAGATCCATTACATTCATTCATGTGGTTGACACAGAAAAAACAGAGGATTTAACCCCTTCAGTGCCCCGCCCTTTCCCCCTCCTGTGCCGGTATAGTCTCGTCATGGGCACAGCGCAACCGTGCTCCATGACGAGACTATCTCGTCATGGGCATAGAAGAGGTTAAGAGAGTTGCTTAGAAAAGGAAAAGAGTTTGTGTGGGAAGACTGACAGGAGCATGTGTTTGTGGATATTAAGAATGAGATAGGCAATTTTGGTAATTTTTACCACTGTTGATGCTAGTGATTAAGGATTTGGAGAAGTTTTGTCACAGATAACGGGGTGGTCAGATAAACCGGAGGCTTTTGCATCAAGATCTCTTAGTCAAACAGAGTGTAATTATGCAGTAATTGAGAGAGAATCCTTGACACCCGTATGGGGTGTTGACTATTTCTGCACATATTAGTGGAGGTTGACTTTAACATTACGGACAGATTATAAGCCGCTGGTAAGGTTATTGAAACCTGGCGGTGCTGACAATGTCTCTGTTAGATTGGCACGGTTTGGGTCAAGACTTCAAGATTATCGGTATGAATCGAAGTGTGTGGCTGGGTTGAAAAATGTGCAGGCGGATTGTTTATCTAGGTTGCAGTTGAGTTTGAGGGTGAGAACATAATGAAGAGTGAGATGGTGTGTGTAGTAGCAAGTGTTGAAGACCCGTTGGAAGAGGAGTTTGAGTCAGTCACATGTGAAGTGTGGGAAGCGGTGGTACAGGTGGATACAGTTTTCAAGCATTTGGTGAGGAGTATGCAGGAAGGTTGAAGATGAGAAGAGGATGTAGGAGCTTCTTTGCACTGATATAGGAAGAACAAAATAAGCAGATGGCGCCAGATTCATTGGTGATGAGTCATAAGAAATATGTACCACTAGAGGGGGTGGGGAAGAAATTAATTATGTTGGTGCATGAAGGCCATTTGGGACAGTCACTTACAAAGAAACATTTAAAGAAGACGTTTTGGTGGTTGGGCATAGATGGTGATGTCAAGGAAAGGGTTGAAGGCTGTATGTTGTGTAGAGAGAGCGAGAAATGTTTTGAAGGTGGGAGTGGAAGTATAGGGTCGTTGAGACATTAAAGAAGTGCGTGAATGAAAGTATTTTTGGACTTCATAGGTCCCATGGATTATTTAGGTGAGTTGGAAATGCTTGCGATGGTCATGGTGGATGTGTTCTCAAGATGGGTATTGAAATTTATGAAGAATATAACATCTTTAAGTGCTATAAGAAAATTTGAACGTGTGTTCATTAGAGAAGTGTGTCCTGGAATTTGATAACAGACAATCGTATAGAACTTACATCTGCTGTTCTGCATAAATTTATGAGGAGGCAAGGGATAAATGATGTGTGTACATCACTTGGCAATCCGCATGGAATTGGAATGGTGGAGGGGTTGAACTGGATGGGCAAGGGGACCATATGGATTGCTGTGAGTGGTAGAAAAGATGTGAGAAGTGCAGTGTAGAATTTGGTGTGGGCATACAATACCACAGAAAATGGGGTTTCATGTGACACACTTTTTATGAAGCTGAGAGGAAGAGAAGCAAAAGCAAATTGATGGCCTCAATGATTGAGGGAGAGTGAAGTTTCGAAAGAGGAGAATGTAAGTGTCAGTAAAGGAAGAATAGAAAAAGGGGATTATTTGAAGGTCAATATGGGAAGAGGAGATGGAGTAAACAAATGGTTTTATTCCATGTAAGTGTGATAAATTCCTGATTCGCATGTCATTTTAACGCGTTCAATGCATCAGCCGTCGTCCGACGTCACGTTGGGTGTGTGCGTCGGATGGCCGTCCGATTTGCGCACGCGTGGAATTCGCCTGCACTGTGAGGGAATTCCAAACACGTTGAAGGGGTTAAAGACAGGACAGAGATGAAATAAAAGAAGGTTGGCATTATACTGAAAGTAATATGATGAATGTAGCAGGAGATGGGAAGGCAATGGTTAAATGGAATGAAGTTACAGTGAATTCATGTTGATGGGTTGTGCAGAGATGAGAAGGTGAGAAAGAGATTAGGAGTATGTAAGAGCAGGGTGGAAGAAGAAAGTTTCATTTTTAGGGGAAATCTAATTGCATTAGTATAGTTTTTTCCCAGTTAGAGTGTGTTATCATATTTAAGTTGGTAAGATGTAAAAGTGTATTTTAGGTCTGCTAGTTCGAATTATGTATTTCTACTTATGGAATTCATATATTATTTGCATGTCAAAAAGGAGATAAATTATAATGAGCTGCAGGAATACTTTGTGCTGGCTACCATAGAGCTTAGTAGAATCTACCATGTCTTGGGATTCCATTGGCTGTTATGGTGACAGCTATGCGTGAGCTCCATAGGAGCTTCATAGTTGTGGTTGGTGTTAAATAAACTTCTGTTCACACATAAAATGAGTAAACGATTTACTATAACATGATACCTGATTTCCAGCAATAGTCTGAGTGACATTTACATTGTTTTCTGATATTTTAAAGGGGTCATGTTGGAGGAAAATGCCATATATGTTAGTGCAAGATGGCAGCCAAATAGTGGCTCTTTTTTGTTGTTGCTTATGTTGATGTCCTACATCTATTTTCAAGTCATATTCAAGTCGTATTCTGAAGTATTTGAACCCCTGTTTACTGTGTTGCCATGCACATGATCAAGGCTATGATCTGTGGCCGAAACGCATTCAGAAGCCAGCAAATCAAATAAGGGATTCTTGCACTCATGAAATGACCCTGAGTGAGCACTGCTTGTGCCTTTCACTGACAAGGTGTAGTTACACAAATGTTCTTACCAGTAAGCTCTGCCAGTTTTCAGCGTGATACCCCTGTGAGGGTCTGAGGTTCCCAGGGAGGCATTTTTATTCAGGTGTCCCAAAGTAAATAGAACTCACACCAGGCACAGTTTTGTAATCAATAATGTCATTTCAAATGTTGTAGTGATGTTATCAATGATTTTGAAGAACATGCCATGAGTGATGTAATGTGTGGAGTAATTAGCTGTGCATGGAGAGAGAGTGAGCTATAGTTACTTTAGGGCACTAGATATAACTATAACTGATGAACTTCAGCGGTTTTTTTTAGTTTAAAACGTTGCATTGTCATTGAAATCTTACCAAATTCTAGCGTTGGTTTTACATTTGTTTTTTTCAGTGACTTTCTAGGGCTTTTTATTGTAAAGTAATATTTTATTACCATATGTAAAGCCAACTCCCCCGCCGTGGGCCACCTGTGGCTGTGTGCGGCCGTGTGCAGCATGGGGTTGTTACGAGGGCCTGGCCCTGCCCCCAAACCCTCAAAAGCAGCCAACCTCACTCCATGTATGGCCTTCTGGAATGCACAACATGACACTGGTTTTGCAGGTCCTGGTCGCCCTCAGGCAGGCCTACTGACTTTTGCAAAGAATCACAGCATCAAAATATACAAAGATGGCAGCAGGCATGGCTTCCCTGCCCATGCCCTTGCTACAGTGCCCCAGGGGTTGGCTCCCCAGTACACAGTCAGCGGGCCCAGAGGGATGGAGTCCCCGGGACCCTAACAGGCTCAGGGAGGGAGTCCATGTGCCCTCTCCTTTACTTTTACATTATTGCCCCATGGGATGTGATCCCGGGCCCTTAACAGCCTTGTGAATGGATGATGCAGCCCCTCTCCCCTTTGATAAAAATAGGGGGCACTGGTGAATGGGGTCCCCAGGGCCAAAATCCACTAGGGAGTGGGGTCCAAGCATTCCCCATCCCTATTAATGCACTATATAAACCCCCAGGACCAGTCCGACCCAGGCATTCATTTAAAGGGAAAAAGAAATGGCAGTCACCATTTCTTTCCTGTGATACCATATGTGTCATGAGGGATTGCGGCAAAGCTGGAATTTCTTTATATGCAAATTTGGCCACTCATGGGGTCCCTATAGGACCACCCCACAAGGGCTAGGAGTGCAGGTAACCCTATCCTGCCCCCTTATATCTTTTTTAATACCATTTTTAGGACATGGGACAAAGGGTCCAATTTAAATGTTGATGGTAGACATACTCCATCACAACATCAATGGAGTATACATTCTGCGAACATGAAGGTCTCCCACCTGATTTAAATACATACAGGCAGACCCTCAGTGTCTAGCCCGTTACCGCCATAGCCAATTCTTTCCAAGGGCTCAATGGAGTAAGGGCTATCAGAGAAATGGCTGCATGTCTGACCATCAACTCAAGATGGGGGGACATGTAGCCATTTTTTTTACTACTGTCACTGCCAGGCAAACCCTGGATTTGAATGACAGTAAAAACCAAATATTGATCCATGCCATGGAAGATAACTCCCATGGCGGGGGAAGCATTACTTTATTTTATTTTTAACAAGAAAAGCCTGTTTTGGGATTTTCTTTTTGAAAATAAAAAAGGGAACTGTTTGGTGCACAGTTGTGTCATGCTTGCGCAGCCCTGCAGCAAACTGTGAGATGCATTGACAGGAACCACTGTGATGCGCTTCCTATCAATGCTTTATAAATGACCACCTGTCATTTATGATCCCTCCTCCATGGGGATAGATTACTTTACTCTGTCCCCTTAGAAGAACAGCGGCCCATCTGTCAATATCTACAAATGGCCCAAAGTCCCAGGTCCTGTAATGGCTGTGTAACATTTTCTTTCATGTTGCGGCCACCCATTCAGAACACTGGCTCCCAAGGGAGTCTCACTGCTGTGGGAGCGAAGAGCCCCAAGGAAAAAAAGTGCTGTAGGTCAATCAGAATGCTAACGGGATTATTTACAAGCCCCTATCGCCACAGGAACTGCACTTTTTTCAACGTTCCTGTGGCAATATATGCTTCGCCTTATTTACAAGGTGGCTTAACGCAAATACCAGCAACATTTTCGGACTTTTGTTTTCACATTTCTCTTAATGTTGTAGTCTCTAGATACTAGCATGCAAGATCGTTTGTTGGTAAGTAATTTACTATAGTCATTGAATATGTATCACATAAGGGCTCACTTCTGGCTGCTTGCAATTTATTCTATTACATGTCAAGATAGTCAAAATACTGGGTGGGGTTACCTCCTTGCGACAGGTGAGCAAAAAGGACACTTGCAATGCTATGATTTATTTCAGATTGTTCTAAATTGTCAACAGATAATATTTCCAGCTCTGTTTTCTTGGTTTTACTAGCCATTGGAATCAGATGCTATAGACCAAGTATATCAATTGAAATAAAAACTGGACAGATTGTTGCTGCCTGTGTCCCACGCACGACGACAATTTGGGCAGGCAACAGCTTAGTGCAGCATTCATCTGCCAGGCTGTACACCCTTCCATCCACTTTACACTTATAGTTGGAGGGTCGGGCTGGAGGGGGGAGTGATTACATCAGGAGGGGAAGGATAAAACCCCTTCATTGAGGTCATTTCCGTGGTAGGGTTTCCCTTTATATGCAGACCAGAAACTAGGGGTTGTCCTCTTTTGGGGACTCAGTACAACAAAAAGCACCCCACCACTTACCCTTATTGACATATTTGTGAATACTCATGAAATGTAAGTGTTGTGATCCAAAGGTGTTTGGTGTGAATAGAACCCTCAAGATAGAGCCCATAAGGGCTTTATGGCAATACCCGGGGAGTCCTTATGGCAGGACTCCTGGGTGAAAGTGACGGCGCCCTGCTATTCCCACAGGCAGTCGTAAGCCCGAGCAACTGGGGGCTCGCTTGATAATGCTCTGCATCTGTGTAAGTTCTTTTTCCTGGACTATGGGGTCCAGCCACAGATGTTGTGTAGTCCTGGTCTTCATTGACTAATCGGGCAGGCAGCCAGCTAGGGTCATATCATCACTGGCTGTCCTTGGATCACGTGTAAGTTAAACCATTACCTCATAAAATAAACCTGCAACATCACTTTCTCCAAACAAATCTGGTGTGGTCTGTTATTCACCTGTAGATCTTTCCTTGACATGCATTTATTAAGTGTGTGTGTGTGTGTGCGTGTGTGTGTTTGTGTGTGTTTTCCTAGCAATGGAATATCTGTTGTATGAACTCCTTAGATGAATTAAAATTCTGAATGATATTCCTGCTCAGAGATTTTTCAAGGAATTGACTGAGTGGACAATTTCCCAATGGTCCGCTTTTTAAGGCCATCCCTGATAAAGTGTCTGGGACTGTGATGCAGGCAGCAGACAGCAGGCAGACACCTCACATTCAGAAAAGCAAAGAGATTGTCCTAAATGAGAATAAATAATTCAATGAAGCATCCACCACAATGGCCCATGCGTATTAGCAAATTTCTTATATTGTAGGTTGTAAATAGGAAATCGGTGTTCATTCATATTAAACACATATTGTATCAAGCTACTGGGGAAACTAGTAAGCCGGCCTTTGCGTGATATCTAGAACAAGGAAACTGGAGAACTGTGGCCCCTGGGGGGTATAAAGTGGATTTTGTCTATTTATATAGTTAATGTTCTTTGACTGCTGAGTCTCAACAGCCTTGTGTTAGTGGATGAAGCTTGTGATGAATGTGGTACAGGCATATCTGCTTATGGAAATGTCTGAGACAAGTGCACAAGTTAATGTGATATGTGCGAAACAGAGACTGTTGCTGCTCAGCAGGGCAGGAAAGAAGTCATGGTTAGTGAATGAAGGCACTGTCCAACTTTTATGTCTGCCCCGATAGACTACGTCTGTTTCAAAAGCAAACAATTTTGCCACAGAATTGTCTTTCTTTTTAACTGTACTTTTTTATTGATATTATTTTCTGTGAACTGTAATAGATTTTATTGTATATTTGTATGGAATAATAGTCTTTATATTTTTTGTAATTCATGAATAAAAATAAATACTCAATGCATTTTAGAAATTAGTTGTTCTGGTTACTTATGGTTGCATTGACTAGACACAAAATTTAGCATATGTTCTTTATTTTAACAATTGTCAAGGAAGTTGTTGTTCATTGTGTGCCCCGATAGACTACCAGGTTTGCTTTATGAGTACACATACCTTTTATATAAAAATGTAGTGGGCCTAGCGGGGCACTGATTACTGGGCACGGCCCATCCATTCTTTGCAGCCTAGGTGGCTTGGGTTGACACCCACTGGCCGACCTTGCTGTGAAACTCCCAGTTGTGGAGGCTTAGGTGTCACTTGATGGGCCATCCTGGGAGATGCGAGGGAAGAGCTGGCCATAGCCTCACACTTACTCCTGAGTAGGCTGAACCCTGTCCAAACACAAAGGGCTGCATACCCTCCTGTAGTGAGTCTGGAGCCAAGGCTGTAAGGGAGGACCTCTGTGCACTTCAAAGCCATCTTTGAAGTTCCCCCACTTACAATAGGCACCACTGGGTATAACTACTGGACCACTGACACCATAACATCAGTACACTTATGGATTTGTGGCCACTCTGACAGGAAGAAGAACTGCTGTGTTGGTAAAGAACTGCCAGTCTGCTGGATTGTTATTTTCTGGACTCCTACCTTACTTTTTTGCCCTTCTACTCTGGGTGAGAAGGACTGGACCTGCAGCACCTTTACACAGAGTGACTCCGAGGACTTGCTGGCTTGCCTCCTGATATGAAGTCTCAGACACACGAAAGACATCCAACTCTTCTGCTGCTGCACCTGGACTTTGCCATCTGTGTGTCTGCCCTGCCAAGTGGTGCCACCCTAATCCTGGACCCTTGGAAGTGAGGCCAATGTGCTTGCTTCATTAAAATATGTGCATTCTCTCAAGAACCAGCGCATAAATGCCATTGTGTGGACGGAACCGCAGCATCGCTCCTGTTATGTGATCATAATCAGTGCATTGCCTCTGCTGTGTGGATCCATGCATAACCTTTTGAACCAGCACTGCGCAGCGTTCATCCAGGTGCGAAGTCTTCACATCTCTGATGACAGCCCCTATGACAATGAAGAGCATGCCGCATCGCATTCTCAACACTGATCATAGTCAATGCATCGCCACTGTTGCATGGACATGGACCAGTGCATTGCCACCCCTGAGAGGATGAACGCTGACACATCACTTCAGCTGCATCCCACATCTTACTCAACACTGACCAGCCTGAATCATGTACTTTTGTTCCGTAGGCCTAACTAGGTCCCTGTATCTGGCCTGTGCACCATTGCAGCCAGCCTGAACCTTTGACTTTATCCCAGTCTAGCATGAACTGATATCCCAAATAAGCTCTTATTGCTTCTAAGCACTATGTTACAGTTTATTCTTTAAAAATTCATCGCTCAACTTATACTTATTGGTTGTTTTTGTTTAGGTCTTTATATAAATATTCTCTATTTGTTTAACCTGGTCTGGAGTATTTTGTGGTGTTTTTACTGTGTTACTGTTTGAAGTGTTGCACAAATACTTTACACCTTTCCTCCTAAGTTGAGCCTGAGTGCTCTGTGCCAAGCTACCAAACGGTGAGCACAAGATAATTTAGGGTGTGTTGTGACTTGCCTGACTAGGATTGTGGTTCCTGTTTGGATATGGTGCCTAATTCAGTCATTTTTAAACTCACAACTCTGAGGTGACAGGAAATTGAGCCTCTCCTCACTCTCCCAAAAGATCAACTCAAAAAACTATTCGAGAACGACTCTTCCATAAAATCAAAATAAGTTAATAGATAAGATAGACTACGACCTCCCTAAAGTTAACACTTTGGAAAACGCAAATCGTTTTTTGAATGCCCTAACCCACTAGACAGTGGCATGATTCATCATAGGGCCCGCTATCACACCCTGAAGTAATTCGACATTCAGGGTGGAGCGCTGTTTTCTGAACATAAATAATTTGTTTATGTATTTAATATGCACTGATTTCAAATTAGGGATCTCTTTATGCAAAAAAGAATAAAGTTAAAACTACCTAAGAGGGTACCCGCCTTTAACTTTATTATGGGTCCTTCTAGGCAGGATCTTAAAAGCCTAATGTACAAGTATATGTGAGAACTTGCAACTCCATTACCCTGTCTGATCGTACCAACATGTTTTAGCCTATTTGACCGCCCATCTGGGTCGAAGGCCTTCCTCAGGATCCAGATCCCTATCTAATATGTCAACCAGAAACCTAGGGGTCCATTAGGATGTCGGGCGGTGCCACCGCGGAGCTGGCGGTGTGGAAAAATCCCTTTTTCCGCCTGCGAGCAGCGGTCCTCACGTCTGCCATATTAGTATGGCCAAACATAGGCCATTTCCTGACCGCCGCGGTGCGACACGCACCGCCATCAAATTGCACCCGCCACCGCGGCGGTGGGAGCCAATGGAGATTCTCCGCCATGCGGAATGACACTTGCCCTGCTCCACAAATTAGGATGACTCAAACAAGCAGATGCACCGCAGTGGAGACTCCGCCCAACCAGAGATGGCAGAAGCTCAACAGTGGAGTGCGAAACCAGAGTCCCAGTCACGACCGCCGTGGACCCAGCTCTACACGTCTTTCCGGTGCTGTACCTGCTACATCACCGGGAACTCATGGACCACCGCGGACGCCGCCGCAGGTACGCAACAACACAAACACAACACACGTGCAGACACAGGGTCCAAATCCACATCAGACACACTGGTGGGGACAGGGACACATCCACAAGGGCACCCACACATCACCCACCTGCCACCAAGTCACCCCTCTGCATCCTGGACACACAGCTACCGCCACCAAGCAGCAATGTCCCGGACACATCACCGCAGCGGTGAACACAAGGAAATACATGCGCACAATGCAGAAGGCAGGGCCAGTGCCAGGCATGGTCAGGGCACAAAGACCACAGGGCCACACCCCCTCCCACCACACACTAGCACACCCCATGAAGGCAAATGCCATGTGCCCTTCCTGTGCACCCCATGCACAACAACAAGCCAGGTCAATACACACCCAGCACCACACAACAAACATTCATGGAGACAGACACTGCAGGAGTGGCTGCACAGGAACACACAACACAGAACACAGAAGCACAGGGCCAGGAAAACCCACACACCACCACAACACCACACTTAGGGAAACAAAAATGAGGACAAGCACCAAATGAACATATGCAAGGAATTAACATCCAAATGGACACACAGCCTGCACAGTCACACATACATACCACAGACTGACAAACACACACATACACAAATCACATGCCAACAGCCATGGACCACAACAAATAGGCAAACCAAATTGGGCTGCACACAAATGGAAGGCCATGGAGACACACAACAAGCATGTGTACATCACATCAACACAAGGAACTCTGAACAACACCCTCACACCATCAAAGCACACATGACTGGCACAGTCAGTGAACTCAAACCAAAGACAGATCAGTGCAACAACACAGGGAGACAGCAAGGCAAACCACGTGTAGGCACAAGGATGAAAGGAAGGCCCTGAAGTCAAACTGTGCGCAGCCACACATCCATACAACTACTTCACAGGAGTACACCAGCAGCACTACACACAGGGCTCATCGACACACCTCAGGACTGAGAAACACCAGTAAGAATCTACACACATACCCCCTCACACCAACAGCACACAACACCAGTGCCAAACACACTGAAGGCTGGCAATACTTGACAGTCAATACACACATAAACAACCACACACCCTGGGGTCAGCCACAAACATCACACACACACACACAGGGATGCCACCACAAATGTGGAAACAAATACAACTAACAAACACATAACCTAACAGAAACACACACAGAGCCACAACAACAACAGACATGCCCCGTGCAGCTAAACAGGGGAAAGGCAATGGGAGCACAGACACAACAGGAGTGCACAACCTCATCACTCAGGAACAATGCACAGATAACATACCCCAACACACATAAGAAGTGCGCCATCACAGAACAACACAGCCACAGCAAACAAACAACAGATGCACAGGCAGAACAATCACATAGCAAACACAGCAGGACATCAGGGGATGCACACCACGCAATCACAAGGCAACATACACTCACAGCACTGCATACACAACAAGCTGTGTGTGCACACCAAGCATACCAGCCACACACAGACATCAGTGACAGAACAGCAACCCACACAACACCATACAGCACAGCACAAAGACAACAGCACACCCAGGAAGTGAAGCAATAACACAGGCAACACACATACATCCAACACAACACCCAACAGATGCACAAGTCTGGGACACAAAGGTGGAAACAACTTGACCAGAGCACTGGGCAGCAGAGTTGAACTGCATAGGAGAAACCATGACTGACAAACAGCATCAGAACATCACACATGACCCACTGGGGAAAGAACTGCAACACAAAGCACAGTGTCACAAATGAAGTCATGGGGAGGCACACACACATATAAACCAAGGGGACAGCTGACACAAAAGAGAAGTGTACTGCATGTCAGTAGGGGACATGGCAGGAGGGTACCATACACAAAGAGAGGGAGTGCAGACCCACAATGGGTAGGTCTGCTGAAGCACAGATAGGGGATGGAATGACAACACACACAACATGCCACACTGGAGGCAAGCAGGCACCATGGGACAGCAATGCATGAGAAAACACAACCACACTGGCAATGTGGAGCAGCAGGTCTGCACAGTCTCCACAAACAGCAACAAGACACATGGATGTCAACAAAAAAAAAACGCTGACTTGCCAGTAACATTCTCTGCATACTCACAAGTGACAAAAACATCAAGTCTGAGTCAGACAGAACTGCAAGGACACACCAACACACTGCACAGTGCACAACATACAACTCACACATAGGCATACAACCACATCCACAGGGATGAACAATCAAAACAACAGGCACACAACTCCTGGGTGACACATGTGTGTAGTTGACAGTGCAGAGGCATGTACACATCAACATTCCCCACAAACTCACCCCCTTCACACTGCACACTACTTGGCCATCCAAGAGCACAAATAGAAAGTAAGCCATAGCACTAGGATGACTGGCCATTACATGATGACCACACACATACACCACTGGGCACACTTAAAGGAAGAACACACATACATGATGACCCTAGACAGCCTGCCTGCAATACTGTGTGCAGAAACCCACCCTGTGCTGGCAGTGCCCCCCCAACCTGACATGTGTACAATATAGCCAACATGAACTAAATAAGTAAATGACTACTGCTATCCATTGTAAATTGACACCATTGCCCACAAAAGTATCTGGGTCAAGAAGAACTGAAGACCCTGTCACCCCTGAAAAAAAGAGAGTAAGTGCGACCAAAAATTGACTATGTTGAAGTGGCACACAGACCATGTGGCACAGTAAACCATTTACACACAGCAAAATAACTTTATTCAGTAAGGACACTGACAAAATAGACAACAGGAGCAACTGTCTTTATTCACATATTGCACAGAAAGGTACCATGAGAAGAGCAAGGCACAAGATGCAGAGCATGTCCATGAGAAGCTGCACAGGCAGAGGGCACACAGCAGTGAACAACAAGGCCAGTGGGCAGGGCAAAGTGCAGAGTGAGTCCATGAGAAGAAGCACAGGCATACAGCAGTGAACGA
The DNA here is from genome assembly GCF_964204655.1 of Triturus cristatus. Lineage (NCBI taxonomy): Eukaryota > Metazoa > Chordata > Amphibia > Caudata > Salamandridae > Triturus > Triturus cristatus. The sequence goes on along the minus strand of NC_140590.1, from coordinate 903,764,672 downwards.
CAAGGCCAGTGGGCAGGACAAAGTGCAGAGTGAGTACATGAGAAGCTGCACAGGCAGGGGGCACACAGCAGTGAACGACAAGGCCAGTGGGCAGGACACAGTGCAGAGTGAGTCCATGAGAAGCTGCACAGGCAAGGGCAAAACAGCAAGGCCAGTGGCCAGTACTGGGTGCAGAGTATGTCCATGATAAGCTGCACAGGGAATAGTTCAACACAGTAAAGAGCAACAAGGCCAGTGGCCAGTTCAGGGTGAAGAGTATGTTAATGAGAAGCTGCACAGGGAATAGTTCATCACAGCAAAGAGCCACATGGCCAGTGGCCAGTTCAGGGTACAGAGTACGTCCATGAGACGCTGCACAGGGAATGTGTGCGACTGTACCTTTCCATGGTCAGCAACACAGTCAGGGGCAACAATGTGCAGCACATGATGAGTACAGGCCCCAGCTAGGCCTGCAAGTACAGAGGGTTCGCCCTTCTGTGTACGAAGTACTAGAAGGAAATTGGCACGGAAACTGCAAATACAAAGACAAAGTTTATTAACCTTCAAATGTGGTCCTACAACCTACGCAACACTCTACAGTATTGCACAGAGTAGCACAAAGAACTTGTGCACATGGTCCCCTTTTATACACAATGGGGGGGCTCATAAGTAGGCGGATACAACATGAAGCAATGTTTATGGCCTTATTTGGACATGTTCAGTGCATGATCAATACATGGGTGGAGTTAACAGTTCTTGTGACCCGCGAAAAAACGCTCGAGCGAAGCCTAATTAGTGACAGATGTGGTCAGTTCTGGACATGCACCAAACGCACAAAGGGGTTATATATAGACTGCTGCTAAGCAGATCTCGGGAGTGACTAGTGAAGAGGTAAGGACTCTTCTCGTGCAAAGCACATGGTTTCATGGCCATACAAAATGGCGGATGGCTAAGCAAAATGGAGTCCGAACATTAGTCAATGTAAAGCAGAAAACGTAACTTAGACATGAAGAACACATGTCTTCAGTGAATGCTTAATCATATCGCTGTTTCATTTACAACATACAGGCCCACCTGTGTGAGAGACATGTGTGTGAGGGTGACTCCCACTCAGACTTGGCTGTCAGGCAGACTGGGAGCTGGCTGTGTCTTGGGGACTGTCGGGGCACTTGACCGGGGAGAGATCGGAACAGCTGAGGTATATCTATCAGTGGCTTGGCAAGCCGAAGGGCTGCTTGGACCAGGTGGTGTAGTGGCATGTGGAGGTGGAGTCATGCAGATGGGAGACATGGTGTGGCTGGGAGATTGTGGAGGGGTGCCCTTCCACTTCTCGGGGATCCTAAATGGCTTGACTGACTGTGGATCAATGGGAAGTGGTGTGGGCACAACAGGCACACTCACCACCACAGCTGCAGTAGGTGCAGGCGTTGGCAGCCCCTATGGTGATGTGCTGGACCCAGCGGAATGCTTTGCCTGGCTTTGCCTCTGCCCCCCTTCCCCTGTTTACTAGGTGTTACCCCTACAGTGCCCTCCAGCACCTGCTTCACTGGGCTTGAAATGGGAGTCGAGGTGGCTGGTGATTCTGCTTTGAAGCCCTTCCTAGGTGTACCCTTGGCATGCACCACCTCCTTGGTGGGCACAGACACTGTATGCTTCTCTTTGTGTGATGCTTTAGGGGCCGGAGACTCCTTGGATGGGGATGCCACTGAGGCATGTGTGCTCGAGGTCTGCTGCTTTGCTTTTGTCCACTGGTGTCGCCTGACAGGCTTTTCTCCCAGCGCTCTGGGGTGGCGTTGTTCTTCTGTGGGGATGCTGTCTGTGCCCGGGACCGCTTAGGTTGCTGCTGCTATGTGCTTCATGTGCTTTGAAGTATGTGGACCGTGGTCACTATCTTCAGACGTGGGCACTGCCAGGGGGGTGGACAAAGGGACCGGAGCTGGACTGTGAGTATGTGCCTGATGCAGGGCAGACGTCACTGTTGATGACAAAGCCTGGACTGTCTGGTGCAGGCCACCCACGTCTGAATGTATGCCCTCCATGAAAGCAACCACCTGGGTCAATTTCTTGTTGTGGTCAATGAAGGCATTGAGGAGAGCTGTCTGGCCTACACACAGCGGGCACAAAAGGTCCACAGACTCATCACTGATGGCAGCAGGGGGGACAAGGGCAGAGGCAGCAGTGCCAGGGGTGAAGGAAACTCTTCCCCTCTTACTGAGGTGGACACGGGCAGCACCAGAGGAAGTGGCTGGGAGGGTGGGCACTGGCCGCTGTGTGGTGGAAGTCGATGCAGAGTCCCCATTCCCTGTGCCCTCCAACATGGATGCATCCCCGCTGGCACCGGATGATGTGGTGCTTTGCGTCTCAGGCTGGGATTCCTCCAGAAGACTCCTGTCCCCCTCTGAGGCGCTGGTGACATCTGTGTCACTGGGCTCCTGGGCAGCTGTTGTGCTAGTTTCACCCCCACTGGTGTCTGTCTCCTGTCCCTCCATGACCACAGGTGATGCTGCATGAGAGAGAGAGATGTAGGGTCAGGTCAGTGATAGCAACAGAACAAACATATGCAAGCAATGCATCACAAAAGTAGACCAAATCTACATGTTGCACACCACCCTGTGCAATCACATCGTGCTAACTCACTATATTGACTCAATCAGTGGGTGTAAACTGTAAACTCAGGCATGAGTGAGCCATGTGATGACCAGCACAACACCCTGCTTGTGGCTCTGTTCAAACAGACACACAACTAGCTCTGAGCACACCTAGGGACATGATGGGGGCACAGTGCTTGTTGACAATGATAGATGTGGATGGAACAGGAGGGGACAACACAGACCCAGACTACAACATGACAGTCCACAATGGACATTAGCCCATGCCACCCACCATGTTGAACCTTTGGGACAATAGAATGGTGCACATTGCTGTCAGATGTGTAGGCCTCCCCAATATGGGTGCATGCAATGGACGCATTGATGTACGCACACTGCCGTTCCCTCCCATGGGATTCCCAAGACTACCCCAATGCAGAAGAATCCTGAAGAGAACAACTCAGAATGTAATGTGAAGGCACAGCATCCAAATCACCTTTGTAAGTACAGGTACGGCAAATGCATGCCACCGGCACCCAGGCCAGCAACTCCTTCAAACGTGCATACAGCTCAGACTGTGTCACCGCCAAGATGCACCCCATTAGTGGTGTTATGCTGCGCCGTGCCAAATGCCCAGTGCGAGGAAGCAGCCCCAAGGTCATCTCCGCCACATTTTTTGCCAGCGTGCTGATGTCGTCCCATCTCTTGTGGCAGTGGGGCCGCCGTTGGTTTGAGACCCCCACAGCTCGCACCTTCACTGCAATGGCCCTCCACATGGCCTTACGCTGGTGTACCTTGAACTGCAGGCATGGGATACAAGAGGGGGAAATGATCAGTGGCACAGTGTCGTGTACCGACATCTATCAGTATAGCAGCAAGATACAAAATCATCACATATCCAACGATATGTCAATCAGAGTCTATAGTACAGCGCACATGGTACACCTGCATGGGAAAAGCTGATGTTAAAGCATGCAGGTGTGAGGGGGAACACAGTCCCTGCACATCTCACGCACATGCAGGATGCCAGCACTGAAACACCCATGTAGCCTGCCCACATCTCGAGTCCATTGTTGGCTTGAGCAACACATACATCACATGTCAACCTGTGTTTTTGGGTGGACTCACTGTGTCCAAGACTGCGGAGCCATCAATGTCTCTTTCCTGTGAATAGATGAATGTGTCATGGTGGTCACATTGAAGGACATGATCTCACAAATACAAAATGCCAATCACTGTCCTGACTACAGCATGAACAACCTTCTGTGTCACTGTATGGCTGACAACACAACACAGGTCACACATACATACATGTGCAGGGAGGGAAAGCTACTGCATTGGGTACACACATCCTCCCACTGGAGACAGCATGTCAGGCAGTGCATGACACTACCCCACACTCCCTGGCACATACTGCATCAGTCCAACTACATGTGCCCCCCCTGCCCTACCCCACCACTGTCAAAGACTTACCATGACATTTGGGGCACCATATAGCCTTGGGTACTGTGTGAGCACCTCGTCCACCAGGACCTCCAGCTCCTCGCTCATGAAGGGACTGGCACAGATCTTCTCTGTCCTTGCCATCACTGTGGACATGAGACAACAGCGGCAGTATTGGGTGGTGAGGGGTCTCAGGCAGCAGTCCCTGGAGGCAGCAGCAGGTGGGGGGGTCTCTGGCAGCAGTCCCTGGAGGCAACAGCAGATGAGTGGTCTCAGGCAGCAGTCCCTGGAGGCAGCAGCAGGTGAGGGGTCTCAAGCTGCAGTCCCTGGAGGCAGCAGCAGGTGAGGGGCCTCAGGCAGCAGTCCCTGGAGGAAGCAGCAGGTGAGGGGTCTCTGGCAGCAGGCTCTGGGAGCAGTGGAAATGTGAGGCTCACTCCCACACATATATAGCCCCCTGGGGTTGTTTCAAAGGTGCCTAGCTGCAGCAATTGGTGGTCTAGGTCTGCCTCTTTCAAATGCATCCAATGACCGCCTCCGTGGTGGCGGAGCACGCCTACCGCGATCTTCAAAATTGCATTATGTCACCGCAATTATGGCTGTAAGGGCATGCTCCATGGTGAAGACACAACGCTGGGGCCTGGAGTGCGCTACCGCGATGGTGCATTTTTCAAATGCAGCCAAAGTTGGTCTCCGCGGTGGTGGAGCACGCCTACCGCGATCTTCAAAATTGCATCATGCCACCGCTATCGAGCTTCGAATTGGCTCTAGGGCAACCTCCATGGAGGTGACACACCGCAGGGGCCCGGTGTGCGCTACCGTCATTTTAGTGGTACAGCATGCCAAACGCCACATGATTCCATGCATATCACTACCGCACTTGTGTGAATGGAGGTGCTGGTGACACACCGCCGGGGCCAGGCGGTAGCTACCGCGAAAAGGATGGCGGTGCATTGCAACCGCCATTTACCCATGTCTACATGCCTATCACTACCGCTCTTGTGTGAATGGGGGTGCTGGTGACACACTGCTGGGGCCAGGAGGTAGCTGCCGTGATATGGGTGCCATACATTGACACGAGGCTCCGCCATTCATGCGGTGGAGCATGCCCACCACCATTTCCACATGTCTACATGCCTGTCACTACCGTACTTGTGTGAATGGGGGTGCTTGTGACACACCGCTGGGGCCAGGCGGTTGCTACCGCGACATGGAAGGCGGTGCATTGCAACTGCCATTTACCCATGTCTACATGCCTATCACTACCGCACTTATGTGAATGGGGGTGCTGATGACACACCACCGGGGCCAGGCGGTACGTGGATGTTAGTGAATTGCAACCGCCTTTTACCCATGTCTACATGCCTATCACTACCGCACTTGTGTGAATGGGGGTGCTAGTGACACACCGCCGGGGCCAGGCATTAGCTACCACGATATGGGTGCCATACATTGACACGAGGCTCTGCCATTCATGCGGCGGAGCATGCCCACTGCCATTTCCACATGTCTACATGCCTATCACTACCGTACTTGTGTGAATGGGGGTGCTGGAGACACACCGCTGGGGCCAGGCGGTAGCTACAGCGATATGGGTGCCATGCATTGACACGAGGCATCGCCATTCATGCAGCTGAGCATGCCAACCGCCATCACCCCATGTCTCCAAGCCTATGACTTCCGTACTTGTATGAATGGGGGTGCTGGTGACACACCGCCGGGGCCAGGCGGTAGCTACCGCGATTTGGGTGCCAGACAATTGCAATGGCCATGTGTTAAACATCAACAGGGCACAGTGGCAATAATGGTCAATTGAACATCATCGTGCACACAATGGCAATGTTCCATTTACTCCACTGATGGCTACACATGCCATGCTTGTGTGTGTGTTTCTTAGATTGGCCTGTACCCACTCACATGTCACTTATGGATTTGATGTTGGTGTAGGCAGGACAGTGTTGTTCTGGACTCTACAATTTGTACACATGTCAATGTGTTGATGTGCAGTGACAATCACAGCGATGCTCGTCCCAATGAATGATTAACTATGTTGCATTGCCTCTCATGTCTGCTCATGCACACATTCGTCATTCCAGCGCCGACTGTGGTCATTGTGTGGTGGATGTGTGCCAGGTTGTAATGATGCATTGAGGTGTAGTAGGTACAGCAGTTAGGTATGAGACAGTGGGTTTGACTAGTTACACATATGCTGGATGCTATACTCCCAGGGGTGCCCATTTGAAATGTGGCCGTATCCCTATGTGCATTCACATTGAACAAGGTGGTGTTTGAGGTACTTGTCTTGCATTGAACAAGGTGGTGTTTGAGGTACTTGTCTTGTGTAAGTTGACAGGTGTGGCCTTTGTGTACATGAAGGTGTCCCTACATGTGTGCTGGTCTGTTAGTCAAGATTGATGTCAGTCATTGTTGTCGTTGTGTCATCCAGAACGTGATGTGCTGTGCATATCTCATGATGTGTTGCATTGACATGTGTTCACTACCATCTCCAATAGGAGGAGGCCAAATTTGATTCATCACTTGACGGTGCTGGAGGACATGGAGGATGTTGCGATCATACGGAAATGCCACCTGGACAGAGCCAGCCTGAAAACCCTTTGTGATCTGTTAGAGCCCCGCCTGCAGCCTCGCAGGACATATCCAACAGCTTTCACCCCAACTTATAAGGTGATGGCGGCCCTGCATTTTTTTGCCACTGGATCGTTCTAAGAGACAGTGGCCAGCGCGGGTGGGATGTCACAACCGATGTTCAGCATGGTTCAGCGTGATGTACTGGCCGCCATGATGCTATACAAGGACAGATACATCCATTTTGCCGGGGTTGCTGAATTGCCAGCTGTGAAGGGAGACTTCTATCCCCTTGGACACATTTCCAATGTTGTTGGTGCCATTGATTGCACCCATGTCGGGCTTGTGCCACACAGGCAAGTGAGCACATTTACCGTGATTGCAAGCATTACCACTCCATCAATGTGCAGGTGGTGTGCCTGGCAGATATGACCATCTCCCACGTGTGTGCCAAATTCCCTGGCTCGGCCCATGACTCCTACATCCTGCGGAACAGCATTGTGCCCAGCTGATGTCTAATCTGCTTCCCGAGCGTGCATGGATTGTGGGTGAGTATGCCTAGTCGTGTGGCGCGCTGGGTGTGTGACCTGCTGCCCTCAGCCTCTGCGACATTGCAATGTTTGTTTGGGTTTGTCATACCTAGGTGACTCTGCATATCCCAACCGTCCCTGGTTGCAGAGCCCACTGCGGAATCCCAGGAGCCCGGCTGAGGTCCGCTACAATGAGTCCCATGGGAGGACACGTTGTGTGGTGGAGCGTACTTTTGGTCTGCTCAAGTCATGTTTCTGCTGCCTGGACAAGACCGGAGGTGCACTGGCATATTGGCCCAGGAAGATGTGTCAGATTGTAGTGGCATGCTGCATGCTCCACAACCTAGCCATTCGCAAGGAGATTCCACTGCTCCTGGATGATGGTGAGGAACCAAGTCCCCAGCCTGGAAACCAAGTTGTGTCCAGTGATGAGGACAGTGGAGAGGAGGAAGGTGTTGACTTGTGTGAACAGCTCATCCCCCGCTACTTCACTTGAAGGTGGGTGTCAGTGTGCAACATACCCATTGTCTGCTGATATAGCTGTTGTCGTGAAGGGGTATGTGATAAATATAGCAGCAGCCAGTTATAGACTCAGCGGTGTTTGGCAATGTTTCTGGGACTGGTCATTTGGGAACATCTACAGGACGTGTATGTTGACACTTGTTGGCCATTGTGACATGTGCATGTTGGGTTATCCTAATGTTAGGGGTTGTGTGATATCTGTGATGCCACACCCAGACCAATGAAAGTAGTTCTGTTGTATTTCCCTAGGTGCCTTCGACTTCTCCTTGCCTACATACAGCCCACGCTCCTGGTACATTGTGATCATGTTGAAGACTGTACATCCTGTAATAAAGATGGAGCAGGCAAGACAACATGTGTGTAAGGATATTTTATTTGCAATGGTGAGATGCGAGGGGGGGCTGTAAATTTCCATTGGGGGTGGGGTGGAGCAGTGAGTTGACAGTTGTGGTAGATGAGATAATCAAGTAGTCACCACATTGATGTGGTGACCCAGTCCAACAGACAGATGCCATTCACAAGGCAGTGTGGGGAAGGACAGTCCAAAAAGTCAATGCAGTGGTGGAGAGGGTTGCCATCATGGCTGGCTCCGTGACTGGCGTGTGGCAGGTGCTTTGCCTCCAGATACTCCCAGGGTCTTCTTGGGACAGCCCCTTCATCGTTTGGCAGGGGCCCTGCTGCAGCGCCAGTGGGGTCTGAGGACTCACCCCTCTCTGTGGGTGCATGGGAGGATGGTGAAATGTCATCATGCGGCCCACCAGAGGGAGGTGAAGGTGTTGTCTGTGGCACATGTCTGTCCCTCAGTACCACCACTTGCTGGCCCAAGAGGTCCACGATTTGTCCCATGCGGGTGTCGATGGACCTCATCAGCAGGATGAGCTCATGCAACAGTTCGTCTGACCGGCCCGTTCGTCCCTGGGCCTGTTCGTATGCGCCCAGGACTCTGGTGATGTGTTCCAGGGATTAGGTCCCAGCCTCCTGGTGTCTGTGGGTGACCCTGCCCCTCCCACCTGCCCTGCTGCCACGGACCTGTTGCTTCACCACTGTGGGCACCCGCATCCTCTCCCTGCCCTACTCTGTTGGTGGTGTGTGCTGGTCATCCTCTGGTACGGGGAGGGTGTTGCAGGCAGCACTGGTGGTGGTGGTGGTGGTGGTGGCGGTGGCCGCACAGGCCGTGACAGCAAGGGTCTGCTGTGAAGTTGTTGTTGGCACAGATGTGGTAGGTGGGACGATGGGGTCCTGGGACCTGTTGCTTCATGGCACACCAGATGGGCCGGCTTCAAGCTCATCGTCCATGGAATCCTGGAAGTCAACATCTGAGAGTCCATGTACCGTCGGGGAGACTGGCTCTGCAGGTTGCTGGTGTTGTCCTCTGTAGTGAGTTCTTGGGCACCTGTGGGTCAGATGGGAAATGGTCATTGTAGTGCACCCCGCAAGCTATGTGTTAGCTGTGTGTCATTCATTTTTGTACACTGCACAATTGACTGATCATCACATTAATTACTATGTGCACTATTGTGCTTCCTGACATGATGCAGTGGTACAGGCATTACTTGTCCATGGTGTGAGGTTTCAAGGCATACCATGCGACCCGTGCACAATTGAGGATTACAGGGACTTGTTGCCATCTTGGGCCTGTCACAACACGTGTTTAATTGAGAACTCATGGTTTATTTGTCTGACCTGGCAGACGTCACATCTGGCCATGGACTGGCCATTATTATCTCCTGTATACCTTTGTCCTGTCATGTGGATATCTTGATTTGTACCACCACACATGCTTTCATATTTTTCGAATGGTCCTTGTTGCACTTGCCCCATGGCGATGCACATGTAGATATGTGCTGTGCATGATTGTGCCCTGACTTTCTTCTACTTGTGCATTGGTGTGTCACACTTTGGTAGCTGTGAAAGATTCTTTAGCTTAACTGTGTGCACATTGTGCTTGGCAATGGGGTAGGTGTGCCTCTTTGTGCAATGAGAGGACTGGTGTTGTCATATGGCACCATTTAATTAGTGACGAATGGGTGGGTGCATGTCCTGGCTACTTACCTGTAATGTGCCCACATTTGGGTTTGTTATGTCACACATGTGTGTGTGCGTGGTGGCGGCTCAGTGGGGTCACGGTCCAGAATCATATGTCTACCTACCTGTAAGTTTGTTTGGTGTACTGCAATGGCTTCCAACTGACAGAGGGAATGTTGGGAGTAGTAGTGGTACAGGCCTCCCACCCCTATACACCCTCATTGTGAAGATGGCTACCTACCTGTAAGTTTGTTTGGTGTACTGCAATGACTTCCAACTGCTTCTGGGTGGGGTGGGGGGAGGGCTCCATCCTGCTTAGGTAGGGGGCAGGGGGCATGGTGGGAGTGGTAGTGCAGGCCTCCCACCCCCAAACACTCTCATTGTGAAGATGGCTACTAACCTGTAAGTTTGTTTGGTGTACTGCAATGGCTTTCAACTGCTTCTGGGTGGGGTGGGGGGAGGGCTCCATCCTGCTGAGGTGGGGGGCAGGGGGTATGGTGGGAGTGGTAGTGCAGGCCCCCACCCCCAAACACCCTCATTGTGAAGATGGCTACCTACCAGTAAGTTTGTTTGGTGTACTGCAATGGCTTCCAACTGCTTCTGGGTGGGGTGGGCTCCATCCTGCTGAGGCTCCATCCTGGCAGGGGGCATAGTGGGAGTGGTAGTGCAGGCCTCCCACCCCCAGACACCTTCCCAGAGACGATGGCTACCTACCTGTTAGTTTGATGAGGGTGATGTAATGGCTTCCAACTGCTTCTGGGGGGAGGGCTCCATCCTACTGAGGGGGGGCAGGGTGCATGGTGGGAGTAGGGGTACAGACCTCCCACCCTTAAACATCCTCCAAGGGAAGATGGCTACCTACCTGTAAGTTTGATGTGGGTTGTGTAATGGCTGACACATGCTTCTGGGTGGGGTGGGGTGAGGGATCCATCTTGCTAGGCTGTGGGACAGGGGGCATGGTGTGAGTAGTGGTACAGACCTCCCACCCCCAGACACCCTCATTGTGAAGATGGCTACCTACCTGTAAGTTTGTTTGGTGTACTGCAATGGCGTCCAACTGCTTCTGGGTGGGTTGGGGGAGGGCTCCATCCTGCTGAGGTGGGGGGAAGGGGGCATGGTGGGAGTGGTAGGGCAGGCCTCCCACACACAAACACCCTCCCAGGGAAGATGGCTACCTACCTGTAAGTTTGATGTGGGTTGTGTAATGGCTGACACATGCTTCTGGGTGGGGTGGGGGAGAGATTAATCTTGCTAGGCTGTGGGACAGGGGGCATGGTGGGAATAGTGGTGCAGGCCTCCCACCCCCAGACACCCTCCCAGAGAAGATTGCTACCTACCTGTGAGTTTGATGAGGGTGATGTAATGGCTTTCAACTGTTTCTGGGGGAGGGCTCCATCCTGCTGGGGGGCAGGGTGCATGGTGGGAGTAGAGGTACAGACCTCCCACCCCCAAACACCCTCCCAGGGAAGATGGCTACCTACCTGTGAGTTTGATGAGGGTAATGTAATGGCTGGCAGATGCTTCTGGGTGAGGTGGGTGGAGGGCTAAATCTTTCAGATGCTGTGGGACAAGGGGGCCTGGTGGGAGTTGTAGTGCTGTCTGTCTGTACACATGCCCCCATGGTAATGTTGGTAGCTATGTTTGGGGTGAATGGGAGTGGGTGAATGTTGGATCTGTGAGACATGTTTTTGTGAGTGTGTGGTGCACATGGATGGAATTTGTTCGTGTAGCTTTGTAGTTGTGCAGGACCGTAAATATCAGTATGGTGGTAGTCATTTGATTGTACTTACCAGCCTCCACTCTCCCATCTACTCCTGTGAGACTCTCTGGATGCAATATGGCAAGCACCTTCTCCTCCCATGATGTGAAGGGTTTTTGTGGAATGGGAGGGCCACCACCAGTCCTCTGAGCCAGATGACGGTTCTTTCTCCTCCTCTCCATGACCACCCTCTTCAGATCATGCCACCGCTTCATGATCTCCTTTTGTGATCTTGGGGTGGTCCCTACTGCATTGACCCTTTGGACTATCCTTGCCCACATTTGTGTCCTTGTTGCTAATGGTGTCTGTTGGACCAGGGTACCAAAAAGCTGTGGTTCCACTCTGACTATCTCATCTACCATGACTGGCAACTCACTCTCAGTGAATTTGGGCATTTTCTGTGTGGCCATGGTGTGTGGTGTGCAAAGTGGTTGTGGGTGCAGGAGTGTGAGTGGTGGTTATGGTTATGATGTGTATGGTGTGTGTTGTGCAGGGGGGTTAGTTGTGCAGGTGTGGAGATGGGGGGTGGTGCTGTGTGTGGTGTGGCTAGTGGTGTTGTGTCATTTGCCTCTCCTGTCAGCTGGGGTATGTGTCTCTTTTCTCCTGGAGAATTGCAAAGGATTGTGGTCAGGGAAGGGGCTGGTTTTATACTCAGCTACGTGGGTGTGTCCAATTGGGGTATTGGTGTCATGTGTGTTGTCCTGGGATTAGTATTTTTATTTTTGCCATGTGGTTGTGTCATTGGGGTGTGTTTTGTGTATTTGGGGGCCATGGCTAGTTTTCTGTGTGCACTTTTTGGCCTTGTTGTGGGTTTTTTGCTTCGTCCGCCATATTTTTTACAGATCGTCCGCCACGGTGGCTGTGCTTCAGCTCTTCCGCTGGCTCTCCCATTCATCCCATTGTGCGACCGCGGTGGTCGGAGACAGCGGTACGTACCGCGGGACCGTCGGGGATATCCTAATTTATGGTGCGGTGTCTCCGCTATACTTGTGGCGGGTTGGTGTTGTACCCAGAACCCTTATCCGACTAGCATCAGTGTCTCATTCATTCTCCGTATCATCTCGAAGCTACCAATGATTAGACAACCCAGAACAAGCGACTTAGAGTACTCTCAGAAAATGGTGGGAATCAGAAACACCTGTTCGATATTATTCTCATATCAGTCCACAACAAGAGTAATCAGAGATATGGTAAAGTTTAAAATGTTTTTATTTAAATACGTGCCCTAAGGTACAGTACTTTGGCTAACATAAGCAGACAAATGATTAAAAACAAAACCATCAGCATTGTTACAATGTAATGTAATGTAATGTAATGTAAAAGAAATTTATAAAGCGCAACGTACACCATACAGTTTCTTGGCGCTGGGAAAAGCAACTACCTGGGGAGGAGGGGGGAGGAGGGGGGAGGAGAGAGAGGGGAAAAAAGGGAAGAAGCGAGAAAAGAGAGGAGGAGAAAGAGGGGAGGAATTAGTAGTAAGCAGAGCGGAAGAGATGAGTCTTGAGGAGAGATCTGAAGTGAGTGTAGGATGAGGCCAATCTTATGTCCAGAGGGAGGGTGTTCCAAAAAGAAGGGGCAAGGAACGAGAATCTGAGACCGCCCCATTTCTTGCACTTGACTTTAGGAACTTTGAGAAGAGCCAGGTGGGCAGAGCGCAGATTGCGAGAAGGAACATAAGGGTGAATGAGAGAAGAGATAAACAAGGGGCTGAGACCAGCCAGAGATTTAAAGATAAGGCACCCCAGCTTAAATTTGCAGCGTTCAGATACAGGGAGCCAATGCAAAGATTTTAACAAAGGGCGGGTATGATAATGCCTAGGTTGATGGAAAATGAGGCGGCCTGCCTGATTCTGGACAAGTTGCAAGCGTTTGAGCTGGTAGTCGGGGATGCCTACATATAGAGAATTAGCATAATCGAGTCTAGAAATGACTAGGGCTAAGAGGGCCAAGGTGAGGGCTTCAGTAGTAAGAAAACAAGCAATTTTACGGATTTTGCGCAACTGAAAAAAGCAGGCAGAAACAGTGGCGTTAATCTGGGGTTTCATTGAAAGATCTTTACTAATGATAACTCCCAGACTTTTAGCCGAGGTGGAGGGACAGGGAGGCAAACCCAGACTGGCGGGCCAGAAGTTGGAATTCCAAGGATTGGAAAGGCCTCCGACAAGGACCAGTTCGGTCTTGTCGGGATTCAGTTTCAAGTGGTTAGCCCCCATCCAGTTGCTGATGTGACAGAGGGTAGCTTGAAAGTCAGCAACTGACTGATCCGAGGAGTCGATGTTAAAGACTAATTGAATGTCATCCGCATAATTAAATGCGGAGACATTTTTATCTCGGAGAGAGCTGATCAGAGGAGTGAGGTATAGGTTGAAGAGTAGGGGGGACAGGGAGGATCCCTGAGGCACACCACAAGTCAGGTCGACCTTATCCGCGGAAAACTGAGACAGACGAACCGCTTGTTGGCGGCCGGAGAGGAACGAGCGAACCCAATCCAAGGCAGTACCCTCGATCCCAGCCTGCCTGACACGGTCAACCAGAATCACATGGTCGACCGTGTCAAAGGCAGCCGACAAGTCCAGGAGAACCAGGGCCTGGCAGATGTTAGAGTCGGCTCCCCTACGTAGTTCTTCCATAACCGAGAGTATGACCATCTCCGTGGAGTGGGCAGGCCTAAATCCGGCCTGTTGGGAGTCGAGAAAATGAGACGACTCGACAAGAGAACTCAGAATGTTAGTGACATGGGTTTCGAGTACCTTCCCGAGGTAGGGGAGGAGAGAGATGGGGCGAAAATTACTCATAACCGTGGGGTCAGCGGTCGTTTTTTTTAAAATAGGTACCACTTCTGCTGTTTTAATACCATAGAATACCATAGAAACTGAAGGGAGAAATCATATTACAAATCATAGTGGAATACCACCACCCTCCCTTCGCTAGTAAGCTAGTTTTATGAAACTAATTGAAGGTCTCTAGGCTTGAATGGGGAACCCCATACAGTAAATATCAGCTTAGGTGAATCACATCACAGGATCAGCTCTGCTCTGTGTCTGGAAAAGGTTTTCTCCAAAGTGTCTGAATCATGCATGCAAATGCAATATTAAAGACACCTGAGTTTCAGATATTTATAGCTGTGTGCGTGTTATGGCTAGAGCGTGGGCCGATCAACATGAATTCAAAAGCATACATTGTTATTTGACCTTGACTGCTTCTGCACACAGTGTTCAGACTAAGGTCACGGTGCACGTCTAGGGATGTGAACAACAGACTGTTCTCATGTGAAGAAAAAGCAAGCAAGCAGTTTTTCTTGTAATAACAGCTACCTGCAGTGTCGTGTGCAAAAGCAGCAAAAGTGGCAAGATGGCGTATTACCTCTAAGCCACCTATGCTAACATAGCAATATGTGTACATGAAACTCCGTCTCCACTACAGTGTTTTTCCGCCGCGAATCCGACCGCCGCGGACGGATTTTGGCCATCTCTGCCCGCTACGGGCGTTTTTTCTTGGCCTCGTTCCGCCGCGTTCGGTGTTGTTTGGCGGTTGATCCTAATTTGTCTGCCGGTTTTCCCACGCTGCCGTCGGGCGGTTGTTTTCCGATTCCTTGGCGGTTGGGGTGCTTTTCCGCCCGCCATCCTAAAAGACCCCTTAATGTCTAAGTTTGTGTGTGTTTGTGTTTAGCTCAATGGGATCATGCAAGCTGAGATGATTTGGGCTGTAGAGAGTGATAAAAAACTCACCACTGGAGTTCCCTTCTTTAGAAAGGAGGCGAGGCAGAGTCAAGGACACCTTCAGTCATGCTTTCTGTCCAAATTGACTTTGCTGCTTTAAATAGGGAAGAGCTGTCGAAAAATTGTGTAGTAAATGTGAAAAGCCCAGAGACATCCCTGCCTGCCTCTTTGCCATATTACTCACATTCCTTATCTCCCCTGGGGATAGGAGGACAGACTGAGAACTAGAGTGACAATCGGTAGTGGAAGAGCTCATCTTTAGGAATATGCTGTACTGTATCCAAGTTCAGGAAGAAGAGAAGTTGTAACTCTCTAATGAAGGAGGATTACAGTCTCTATGCATGTATGCTGTATGTAATCACAATGTGGTGATGAGCCTCACATTTATACCCTTTAAAATATGTATTTGCAATCAGTGCTGGAATTTGGAGCCTTTGTGTCAGTACGGGTAAGTTCAGAGAGTAAGCTTCAGCCTGTTTCAGAATTTTCCATAGGTTTAGCTGAACACAGTTCAATGTTCCCGTTGTCCACATTTAAACCTTTGGGGGTCTGACTTGTGCCCAGTACAGGCGTAGCTCTTTACAGATTTTAGGGACTTGAGTGACAATGTCTTTTTACCCGTAACGCACCTTCTGAGCTGGGCCTGTCATTGTAAGTTATACTATAGTTTTGTGATGTGCTGGCCTAGACTTGAACCTGCAAGATCTTTGTGAAGGAGTTGATTTGCTGCTAATTGTTTTGGCTTGTACAATTGTGAAGTCTGGGAGAGAACATTCCTATTGGATGCCTGAACCTGTAGCCCAAGTCTGTATTACACATGTAATCCGGAGTACATTTCCTGTGTGAAGGATTATTGTCTGAGCACCAGATGGAGAGTTTGTCTTTGTGTTCCCTGTAAGGCTCGGCTGGTCGCAGAAGTGGGTAATCCAGAGGTTAATACCCTCATTAATATGTCCCTTCAATCTGCCACTGTTCCACTTGAGTGGAAGCAGTCTAAACTCCTTCCTCTGCTCAAAAAATCTTCTCTAGACTCCTCCAATCCTGCCAACTTCTGCCCTATTTCCCTTCTCCCAGCTGTGGCTAAGGTGTGTGAGAAAGCTATTTTCAAGGAGCTTGCTAATTTTGTAGAAACTTCTGACTCGCTCTATCCTGCTCAATCAGAGCTACATATTGTACAGAGACGGCGCTTGTGGATATATCTGAAGCAATCAGGGAGTGCTTGGATGGTGGCGGGAGAGCGGCTCTGATTTTATTAGACCTCTCTGCCGCCTTCGATATGGTGCCACACTCCATGCCCGTCTAAAAAATATTGGACTTGCTGGCCTAGGGTGGAACTGGATTAAGTCATTCCTGGAGGTTAGATCACAGCAAGTGTAGCTACCTCCCTTCTCTTCTGTCCCTCAAAAGGGGACTACTGGAGTACCGCAGGGTTCCACTCTGAGCCCTCTTCTTTTTAATCTATATGTCACCCCCTTTATCTATCATGCTGAGGAGCTGGGAGCAAAGATCATCGCCTACATGGATGACACCCAACTCCTTTTCACCTGGAAGGATACGGATACTTCTCCAACTCAAGCTAAAGACAGAGATTCTTTTGTATGGATCCTTTCCTTCGCAGTTCAGGGAAGCTCTTTGGCCAACAGACTCCCCCTACCCAGTTCTACTGGTCAGGCAGTTAAGAACTTGGGAGTCTGGCTTAATGAGAATCTTCGGTTCTCTACACAAATAAAGAAACTGGCAGGTCAGTGCTTTGGCACACTGAAATCCCTTAGGAAGTTCCTGCCCCTGCTACCCAGGACAGCTAAGGAGATGGTTACAAGTGCTCTGATTCTCAGTCGCCTTGACCATGTCAACGCACTTTATATTGGCCTGCCAGGATAGCAACTTAAGAAACTCCAAGTAATACAAAATGCGGTGGCCAGAGCTTTGACGTGCATCCCAGGCAGGTCTAGCATAAAACAACTTTTGCATGATCTGCACTGGCTTCCAGTGGCTCAAAGAGTCAAATTCAACGCTCTCACTTTGGCCCATACAGTCCTTCATGGATCTGGCCCGCTATACCTGAGGAAACGGTTTATTTTCTATTCCCCTCAAAGACACCTTTGTTTGGCCTCACAGAGTCTGGCAGCGATCCCCCGCTTTCGGCTTGTTAGAGTTGGAGGGAGCTCCCTCTCTTTTAAGGCGGCCGAAGCTTGTAACTCCCTTCCAATCGAGTTGCAGAGCACTCATGACCCTCGATTGTTCAGGAAGAGACTAAAAACTCTGCTGTTCGTTTAATCTGCAGTTACTTACAGTTCCCCACAGTCTTTGACTCGGCTCCAGCACCTGGACACTCTTGAGTAGCCGTGCGCGATATAAATGCCTGTAACATAACATAACATAATGTTTTAGACTTTTGTTCTCTAAGAGAAGGCCCTGCTTTTTAAGGCTTTCATCGGTATGATTGGCAGGACTTCTGTTTTATAAAATCAGATCCTTGACATCTGCATGGAGTCCAAATAAATAATACTAAAAAGACCTGTTTGAAGGTGGAAACTGCAAATCGGCACCATGCAGGCTACCACTACAATGCCAAGTGTTTAGAATTACTCAACTACATGTCTGTGTATTTACTGTACAAACGCTGCATACTTTGTATGCACAATCACATGGTTTATATGTAGTTTACATGTATTAGCAAACTATAAAATGATCTAATGTAAATATGTAAATCCTCAAGATATATCAGAATATGTCTATTCCTATAGTTCCAAAATGCAATTAAATTCAGCTGAGTACACGTGAATAATAAACAGGAAAATAATACCTGAGATTTGTTGAGTGTGCTGGGTCAGTGTACCGTGTTTAGTGAATGCAAAGATGAAATATGTCACATATTTTGGGGAAATTAACCAAATCAAACTCGGCTCCTAAATAGCTTTCATTTTATCTTTTATTCTATAAATGCAGAATTATATTTCAGTTTGTCTTCTATGCCTCTGTAATTTATAGCAATCATTAAGTCTAAAGGTTAATTTAGGACGTTAATGAAACACATCTGCCCTGCCGGAGGAAGAAGTTCCTCTCATTCTGAACTTTTCTCCAGGGCAACAGCTGTTTTCTTCCTGCACAAGACAGCTTCTGCGAATTCGGCAAGGGCCACCTCGTTGGTTTATAACCGAACAATAAATTCACTATGCCCAGGTGGAATGATGGTATCAGGTTACATGCTGGCGGTAATAGAAACGTACCCTTAAAGTGTGGTGTTTTGTCAATAGCCACATGACAAGTATCCCTGAAGTGCTGACAGTTTTTGCTTCAAATTTCAGGTATACTCGTTTGCAGTGTGTCGTGGTGTGGATGGTGTCTTTGATGGAGGTGTTGGCATTGTTGTGTTGGAGCTGCCAGCTTAAATTGGACAGCGGGTGCATTCCCATTTTTAGGTCGAGCATTTGAGACCTCTTGTTTATAATTTAGTATTTATTTATTATATTCCCATATGTGTATGTACTTTGGGCGCTCTGGAGATCAGCCCTAGGACTTGACTGCTTCTGCTTAGGGCCTTTTTTTCTGTGCAACTGCCTCTATTTAAGTGTCTTGATAGAAAACGACCAGCAGAGGACAGTAAAATACCAGAATTGCTTTCTTCTGAGTTACTTTCTTTTTTTTAACTTTTTCTGGCAACTGCCTTCATTTAATTTTCTTAGTTAAAATATCAGAATTACTTTAGCATTCTCAGGATTCCAGTCCATATAAAGTTGTCTTCCACGAGCACCCGTAGACAATAATATATTTTTCAAATCTTGTATTTTCAGTGATATGACCACAGCAGGCCCTGATTTTATGATAAAAACAGAGCTTTGGACTATATTATTTCCAGCTGAAAGGCAATGTTTCTCTCCATGTATTCCCATACCTGGAGTGTCACGAAGTTTGGTGCGTACTTTCCCTCCATGTTAAAGAACAGTAGATGTTTCAGCACCCAGGCTAATGTGCTGCATAGCTAAATACATACAAGGTCCCAAAGGCGAGACCGATTGCATTGCATATGCTTGTTTTGTAAAGTTTGTACCGCAGTCAAGTTTTTTCAAGATACCAATCTCTGCCCTCTGGAAATCCAGATTCTCTCGCCCTCATTATAATTTGGTAGCATGCAGAGGAACGTGGTAGGGTTCCTGCTGTTTTTGGTGTAAATATACTCACTGTCCTTTCAATCAGGCCCTAATGTTCTTAGTGAGTGGCCCCTAATTATGTCTGCACCTCAGGGCTCCATCAATCCTAAAGATGTACCTAAACCTGCTTCCTTTCTGACATGGAATCATCGGCCAGCCCTAAATATATTTTATGCATTTGAGTGTGTCTTGTCTCAGCCACCGAATATATTTTTGCATTGTGGCTTTTTAAATGTGCGCTGAGTTAGCTATATTGGCATCTGACACTGAATTGTAGTGCTACAGCATCAAACTTGCCTTTAGAAAGAAGCATCGCTATGCGTGAGTCTCATTATACCCCAAGGTGTGCACTAACAGGAGGCCCTGCTCTGAGTCATTTGTCTACATATCCCTCCACAATCTGTACCTAGATATGTAAGGCAGGGCTACTACTCCAGTAGATGATGAGCCGCTCACCTCTCATTTACACTGACCGCATTCAGGGCCATATTATCAAGACAGGAGATAAAATTATATAGACGTGAAGGACATCTAACCTGAGCTTCAATTGGAGATCGATAGAGCATATTATCAAGCCCATTATCGCCGTTTTAGCGGCAGTTTTCTGCCGCTAAAGCATCAATAATTTTATCGCCTGTCTTGATTATATGCCCCTCAGAGAGTGTATATGTGTGATATCCAATAATATGGATGGGTAATACGATAATTGACATGACAAGGATAATATGATCATTGTTATGTGCTTCGCTTTTCTCTTTGCTACTTTAAATTAAATAATTGTTCACATCGTGATTGATCCTTTTGTCTCACCTGGAGTTCCATCACAAGGAAACTTTAAAACAGTGCACAGACATTGCTTGTAGTTATCCATGTGTGCACAGCTGTCGATAGAACCCTTCTCAAGGGAAGCAGATAAGATGGCCCTCCTCTTCCTTCAGTGCATATCACTGCACGTGCAGTCGAATCCCATTCTGCAGGAGCCCCATTCTTATATTGCACAAGCACATGATGTCAAACTTGCACTTCCCAAACATCACTCCCGTAGAAGCACCACAGCGGGTGCCGTCTACTGCTGCTCGAGGCCTTTCTCTCACATCTAAAGCACACTGGTCTCTCGGTTGTCCAGGTGTGGGGGTGGGCATTAGTACATTGTTATACTGACATTTTCTTTAGGTTTAGGGTCTGCTTGGTCCAGTTAAGTGGGAGGCAGGCCTATCCTTTGTGGGCCCCACTCGGCAGGGTGCACTGAGTGGTGCACTGTCCTATCGTTGTGTTTGTTAGCTTTCTCTAGAGGTAGCCTTCATTAGCAGTGATGTACTGCATGTGGAGTCCAATCTTAGATGTGAGTTTGTGGTGGTCATTCGTACTTACTTCAGTTCTGGCTCAATATGTTTTCCTAGTTGTGGAGGGAAAACTTGCTTAGACAAAGTGGGAAGGAGAGCCCTGTTATTGCACTGGGTGCTGCCTTGTGGCTCAATATTGTGTTGTGATCTTGGATCTACTGACTTTCTGTCTTCTGGGAGCAATGGCTGCTATTCGTGCTGTCCTAGAGCAGTGTCCTATTGGATGGACTGTACTCTCTAGTGCAGTGCACGGTTGACAATGGAAGGTTGCTTGGGGTAGGTTGTAATGTGTAGGTGCATGTCCTGGAGAGGGGGCTGTCTAGTGAGTAATGGAATATGGTGTGGGGGTAAGGGAAGAAGGATACAAAATTGGGAGAGATTGGGTCCTGATTTTATGAAGCACACAAAAAGGTATCTTGGTGGATGTTGTTCTATGTACACTTTATCTTTTCTGCTGTATTTTCTACAGAGCCAAGCTGGATGGGTATCTACCTCCTTTTCTGTTTGGTGCATGTTATCATGATTGCACTTCCCATGCATATATTGCAGGAGATGTATTTCCCGGACATTCATTTGCTGCTCTCTGGCCATCCTCCCTTTATATTGCATGCTGCTGCATCTCCAAGCGTTTAACTGCTGGGAGGCAATGGTTATTGACGTTCTATGAAATCTTGTTTTCTGTGATATTATGTGCATCACTCTGCACAGCACTCATGTCTAAATATATGTCCTGTCCAACTGTCCACCAATGCCATTATATGCACATATTTTAACAAGATTATAGTAATCGAAAATACGGAAATGATAGACAATTGTAATACTTTTCAAAGTGTAGAGATTTTGATTTGGCATTTTAATTCTCTTTTGATTGATTGATGGTTGTGTAGTGTTTTCTTACATTCGGGGCTGACTAGATAGAAGGCTGCAACAGGGCACCCTTACCGGCAGGGCTTTAGGTGGGATGAAAAACTAGGGCATCTCTCAAAGGGGTATGGCCGTTGTAATTAACGGCGTGGCTTAAAAACACATAAGCTAAAAATCTGTGCTTAGCATAGTGTGCTGGCCAACTTGTATTTTGCTGTTTCTGTCATTGCATCCAGATATATGCTACAACAAGTAACATCATACCTACAAAAAGTCAGGACTATTGGCTTTTGTTATATTATATCTTCAATGTTAAGCATGATAATCATCACCTTCTCCCAGCTTTGTCAATGGTTGTTAGTTGCATAAGATAAATAAGAGCAACTATGGCTTGATGTATATATATATATATTGGAAATGCTTCCACTTTAACGCCTGGTGACACCACGTCAGTGTTGTTGCTCCTACTTTTCAAAAAGAGAACGGAAATTCTGAGAGAAAATGACTCTCTTTAAAGGATTTCCCTTCCCCAACAAAGCTCACCTGGCATGACATCATGCCGTAACTTCTCCACTTCATGATGTGCCTGCTGTCACGGCGTCCAGAAAAAAACGAACCGTCTGTGCCAGGGCACAAGACAGAGCCCGATAGGCAACCGTTTCGAGGCCCATTTTTAAAAACTGCGGATGCTTAGCACCGGCAGGACCCGGCCCACTTAAAGCCCTGCTTACAGGCCTTTTCCCAGTAAAGAGGACCATGGCGATTTAGCACAGGAAATGGAAGAAGGTGTGGAAGCTGCTGCCCATTGTTTTTTGGCTTATGGGAGTTCCGTCACAACAGGGGTTTCTGGTTCACAGGCCTTGAAAAAAAGGGGGAAAAACAAAAATGAGTGAGATGTCGGAGTGTGGTTGCGAGCTGAAGGAATACCTTCTAGAAGCAGAGTCGGAGCTGAAGAAGTTGAGAAGAAGAACACAATGGGATGGAGAAACAGTATTGAGGAGTGGAGGCCAAGGAGAGAAAGACTAGTGGAGAACAGAGAAGGAGCAACGAAGAACAGAGACGGAGAAGAGAAGGCCGGAGGTTGGAACAAGGCAGCAATGAGAGGAGGACGGAGAAACCAGACCCGGGGAAAAGTGGTCAGATATTTCCGTGACTCCTGATGTATCCCTAGGACCCAGGTAACATGTCTAGAGAGATGCTAGGTTCTAACTACCACGGTCTGTTCCAGGCATGTGTGGGCAAATGGTGGGCAGGCATATTGTGTCACAAGAGGTATTAGCAGTTATTGACGTGTCAGAGAAATAAAGTAATAACCCAGAGCATTAGGCAGGCCACTACCGAGTGCATGCTTTTTGTTTGTTTCAATTGGGCTGTTGACATTCAGTCCTTGGGAAAGGGTGGAGGTCCAAGCAACATTGTGGTCCTGACATCATCCTTCGGTGTTATATATTTGATCAGTAAATTGCATATCAAATAGCCCACTCAAATCACACACTGTAAAATCTCTGAGATCATTCCTTAAAAAACCTTGCCTGCATAGAACTGGGAAACACATTCCACTTTAACCAAATGATCATATGATACAGTCGAATTGAAACCAGTCAATGAACTCCTCAGACAAAGCCATGCCTAAACATGCGGTCATTATATCCGTCCTCATTATCGCCTTCGTTTGAAATACAGGGGAGATATGGGTGTGTGTCATTGTGAAGTCCCTTGAGATGAATGACATGGATTGCGATGGTAAAAGGCTTCGTAGTTTTCGGCCATGTTATTAAACACATCGAATTCCTTCTCTGTGCTTATTTTCATGTTTGTGGGGAAGAGGCTGTGATGTGTAACCCTGGGCGTAGGACTCTGCTACGCTTGCGTAGTTTGCGCAACTACGTGCTACACGAATTGCACTTAGCACAGTGCAAAAACGCGTAGTGTAGCGGGCATTTTTTGCTTGCTCACAGTCCTCAACGTCAAGTTGGTGACCACCAGCAAGCAAAATGACATTCCGGAGAGACTTTTTCCTCATTCGTGATCAGCAACATCAAGTTGCCAATCGCGAGCGTGGAAAATAATCCTCCCAGCGAGATTCTCAGCACGGGGTGGTCAGGTTTCTCATTGCGAGTGGTCGCGTATGCACATGACCGCTCGCAATGAGAAACTACCAGTCCACGTTGAGGAAACTGCCGCTCGAGTACAGATCTACTCGAGCGGCAGAAAACGACCGCTTGCACTGTGCAAGATGCCGTTTGCAATGATTGCACAGTGCGGATAAGCATCCGGCACTGTGCAATCAGTGTGAACAGCATTTTCCCTACCGCACTACGCAGCTCACGTAGCTACGCGTAGCTTGCGTAGTGCGAAGTGCACTTCGCGTAGCTACGTGTAGCGCTACTACGCAAACTATGCCCAGGGTTAGCTGGTGTGTAAATACTTCAGTCTATACCACTCTGTTGTTTCAGAACTAGCCAATAAATTGAATAAGGTTAAAGTTAAATTACCTAAACTGTGACACCCTTTTGATTAAGGGTCTTAGAATGCATAAAAGGCACTGGTGATAAAGAGGTTAAAGAGCATGGCAAGGGACTGGTGAATAACCGAGCGACAGCTTCACTCAGATACTGAGGACTTGAAATCGTCACCTCCTGTCATCTTACCTCATGAAGGAATATAAAAGGGGCATCATTCTGTCCCTCGGCTTGCGACGCCATCGAGAGCCAGCCACGTTGACAATATCTTTGTAGTAGTGCAGACACGTAACTTAACGCCGGTTTTACGGCGAGGTTAATAATTTTGCATCTCGCTATTAAATAGATAACTCATTGTGCGTTCATGTCCTTCCTATTTTGCAGATGTATTCGTAAGAGTTACTGCCGTGAGTCTCTATATCCTTTTATCGCCGTTTTAGTGGCGGTTTTCTGCCGCTAAAGTGGCGATAATTTTATCGCCTGGCTTGATAATATGCCCTCAAATCCTTTTACTAATAGGTAAGTGCAACGTGTTTGTACAACAACCCTGCCCACTTCCCTAAGTAGGAAATAGCATCTTATTTTAAATAAGTGCAGTGTCTTAGTGGGAAACCGATCCCCCGGTATTCTGGAAAAAGTGCATGTTCTTAAAAGGGTGTCGAACTGCTGCAATTGATTAGGGGGTCTATATTTTAAACACTCCCGCCCCGAAGGTGATGGCTATTCGTTTACTACAAAAACCGTGCTGGGATCTCCAGGTCAGGAGCAGTTAGGTAATGCACACATCTTTGTAGGTAGACCCTGGGGTTTAAGCACATCATTCAGGCTCTGTGACGCAAGGTCCCCATTCAACTGAACGCTATGAATATCTGTGAATTACAGGTGTTTCGGGCTCCCGCCACCACATCTGCATGTGAACCCCGTCTTTTTAAGTACGCCACAGGGTAGAATGGGGGGGAGCAGCTCTGATGCAGATACCGGAGCTTGATTTCCACATCTGGAGTTAAGTGGATAGGTTCCTGGGGGCATACATGGAGATGCGTGCATTTCGGCACTGCATTTGCCTACATGAGGGCACCTGGACTGTTTTTTTCGCTGACTGCTAGTCCCAGTGCACATTGGAACGCAGTCTGCTTTATGTATGTAAAGCAACACATGAGATTGTGTCTTAGTCAGATGAACATACCTTGTCCTCTTAGAAACCAGCAACAATAATCATTGCTGACATTTGCAAAGATCCACAGGTCAGGAGTTCAAATAGCAGAAGAGCCTCCTCAGTCTCCCATTCGCCAGCCCACACGAGATCCGAAACATTGAGTACTGTCAAAATTGGTTCAGAAGGACAGGTTTTTCAAGCGCTTAAAACAGTGAAAGTTCAATTCGGAAAGCTGTCAGAATCCATTTTTATTAGTAAATGTCCAGAGGTGAGTGTAGTTTCCTCTACTTCATTTTCAAATGTGAGGATCAATGTTCACTTTTAGTGAGGTAACTGCATTAACGCGTTTGGGAATCGATTGTGCCTAGAAATAATTCAGTTCTATGGACCTTTATTATACAAACCACACAGCAAACAAATGAGCTTTTAAGACACATATACCTGATGTGACTATAAACAAGTACTGCATTCAACTCCAAGCCTGTGCACATGTAAAGGAGTATTTTTGTCATGACTGACAAACAGGAAGAACGGTCATCTAGGCTCGTTCTGCTTAATTTTAACTAAATGTTTTAGAAAACACAATCTGATGAGGGACAGAGTGCTGAAACTTTTCAGACACTCACCCCCAGTCGTGCCTACTGGTCCAGAAACCAGCATCCTTCTGTTAGCTATGTACACCCTAAGTGGCCAGGGTATGCCCAGAAGTGGGTCCCTTGCTCACTTTGCCAGTGGATTCAAGCTAGCCTGGCTGATGAGCGGGTGATACCCTGATACCGGTCCTAGGATGCTTTTTTCCGGTCCAGGGAGGACTTGGCCTGGCAGTTCAGGCTGGACTGTTCCCATGAGGAGCATGTTCAAGACTGATTTGAATATGGCTGGGTCCAATCTGGGGAGACTTAGTGGCATATCAGCAACAACCGGCGATAATTATCGCTAAGCGCACTTAGCGCTAGGATAATTATCGCCTGCTAGCGTGGATTTTTATCGCTGAGATAGCGTGCTATTAGCAAAGCTTATCTCAAAAGCGATAAAAATCATCACGCTAACTGCCTAACGTGTGATTATCGCTGGAAACCCAGCGATAATCTCACGCAATGTGGCGTTAGCTTGTTGATAGGGCCCCACAAACTTAGCCATGATATCCACCTTCCATAGGATATCATGGCTAAGTCAGTCCTGAAGCAGGCGTAAGGAAAGTAGCGATAACAGGGGTTATCGCTACTTTTCCTGCCGCTATGCTTC
Organism: Triturus cristatus; assembly: GCF_964204655.1. Taxonomy (NCBI): domain Eukaryota; kingdom Metazoa; phylum Chordata; class Amphibia; order Caudata; family Salamandridae; genus Triturus; species Triturus cristatus. The sequence goes on along the minus strand of NC_140590.1, from coordinate 903,738,303 downwards.
ATAGTTTGGGGCTTGATGATAGGAGAAATGTCGCTTAGCGACATTTCTCCTGTCATGTCAGGTCAGGAACGCCCACTTTGCATCTCATTAGAGATGCAAAGCTGGGCGTTAGGAATTCCTACGCTAACGCAAGTTTTCACGCGTCAGCGTGAGCTTGCTAATTAGGCGATAAAATTATCGCCGCTTTTCGGCCGAAAACGGCCGCAAAAGCAGCGATAATTCTATCGCCTTGCCTTGCTGATATGCCCCTTAGTGAGCAGAAGAATGATGATGGATTCAACCCAGGTCTGTGACAGGGAGTGAACATCTGAAATGTTTCAGCACTCTGTCCATCATCTTATTGTGCTTGCTATGTTCGCCCTAAGTGGCCCAGGCGTAGGTCCCTTGCACACTTTGCCACTGGTTTAAAGCTAGCCTGGCTGATGAGGGGTGATACCCTGAAACAGCCCCCTGGATGCTTGTTTCTGGTCCAGGGAAGACTTAGCCTGGCAGTTCGGGTGGACTGTTCCCATGAAGAGAAGGGTCAAGACTGTTTGCATATGGCTGGGTCCAAACTGGGGTGGCTTAGTGAGCAAAAGAACGATGAAAACTTTCAGCACTCCATCCATCATCTTATTGTGTTTGCTAACTGAATGTTTTATTCATTCTTCACAAGAATGTCCTCATCGATTGTTATACAAGCACATAAATTTAAGTGTGCATGACTATTCCCAATGAGAAACTCTTCACCTTCTCCTGCTGTGTGACATACATAGATATGTATCTAGAGTAAAATAGCAATCATACATGTCAAGTAATTAGATATTTATTTGCGAATGGGTGACCTTGTCATGATTTGCAAAAGGGTGACTGCGTCACCCAGAAAAATATAATCTGTTTGTATGAAAAGAAAGAACACGGAAAAACTCTGCTCAGTCCCTGGCAGCAATGGTACAAGTAGCAGGTATTTCCCCATAGAAATATGAGATAGATTTATTCAGCACCAGATAGAAATGTATTTAATAACACAACACAATAAATCCCCAAACCAATTTAGAAAAAATCAAGAAACACTAAATAAATGAAATGGCTCAAATGTGGTCTAAATATTGATAGAATACCGCAGATGTATAGAATTTTAGTTGGGTATCAATGAATTATGTGAAGGTTTTTCACAAAGGGTTCTAAGTAACATCAAATACTCAACGAGATCAAAGCTTGTGTTGTCTATGATGTAACTCAGAACCCAGAGGTGAGAAACCACTCCATAATTCAATTTTTACCCATCTATCATTTTATGGTATGTATGCCCCCTTATATTAACTGCCCCTGTTTTTAACTGCTACATATGGGAAGAGGAATAATGGGTGAGCCATATATAACATGGCCTCTCCTGCGTGACTCAAATGTTAAAAGTAAATATATTACTTGCCACCTGTAACCAATTCCCACTAATTTCCCTGCCTTCCTTCCCCCTCCTGCATCTGTGCTTTCTGCTGTCAGTCAAAACAAGCAACATACACTGTGTTTGCAGCCTCTCAGACAGCCCTGTCAGCCTAGCCTTGAAGGCCTTTATGACGTAGCAACAGTGGCTAACACGTTTTATTATCAATGGTTGCTACATCATAGCAGCGAGTTAGGTTATTTAGAATTTGGTGTAAACAGAAGAGGCTCTCTATGAGTCATACATAATATAAAATTTCAATGTTTAAAGACAAAAAATGTCCAAAAGAAAAATGGAGGTGTTTAAGTCACTGTTAGCCTGTGGATTATTCAACAATAACTGCAAGATTCTAAGGTTGCACCACAAATGACTACAAGAAAATGTTATCACCAAGCTCTTCTGCCTCTCAGAGCCCTGGAAGTCAGGGGCAAATTCAGTTGCCTTCCATTCTGGTACGCACCAGTGCTTTTGGTCTTCCTAGTACTTTTCAGTAGGATTTCAGTTGTAACTCCAGTGGTAAGGCAGATATCTCTGATATGGTTTCTTACTAGAGCCAAAGTACCCAATTTCATAAAGATGCTGGAAAAGACACACTTAGGGCCTAAGTCCGAGTACGGTGACCCTAGGACCGCCCTACTCATGGTGGTAGTCCGACCATCACCCCCACTGTGGGTCCGCCTGCTGTATTCCTAGTGTGGTGGTCAGACCGCCACAGAAGCGTCGCTTCTGCCGAGATCCAGGATCCCGTGGCAGTGGAGCAGAGATAAGAGAGAGGAATATGCAGAGCATATTCCAAGTTGCATTTCTACTGCCAATTTCATGGCGGTGAGCCTGCCATGAAAAGGGTGGCAGTGATACAATGCCTACTGCCGCTTCTGGGCCTGGAGGTTCATACAGGGGTACATATTGTGCTCCTCTTGATTTGCACCACTCGTTCCTGGATGATGTGGCATGCACAACATGGTGAGTGCCACACCATGCAGGAACGTGAGGCATGCGCTGTCCCACAGTCGTCTGCTGTTAAGGCTCTCCTAGGACCCACCATGAGACCACTGCAGCACCGCCCACCCACCCTGGATTCAACTCTGAATCTAGCGGGCAGATGCACCATGGGTTTGCCAGTACTCTTGCCAGCTTAAAAGTGGCGGTGCAGCAGGAGGGTTGTCAAACTCTTAATAAGGCCCTTAATCTACCCTATAGCTTCAGGTGCTTGTGGCAGGCTTTTGTTATCAAGAACTTTCTCTAGCCAATGTTTGCAGAGGTTTTACTGCAGTCTACTCGCAACTGGTATGCTCATTCTTCCAGGTGGGATGGAGACTTTCTTCAGCATTTTGCGTCCCTTTGGCAATGAGTGGGAGGCCATCTAGCTTGACCCTTGGTAACCTGTTCCAGTTGCCAATGGAGAGTAGGAGTCCTTCAGTTTTCTTTCCCAGCAGGTCAGTCAGTATCCTTCTTCCTTCAGTAGTTTTCTTCCATGTCAAGAATGCTCTGAGGAGTTTCGGGAGAGTTGTCAATTCTCTGCAGTGCGCTTGACAGTAATTGGAGGCTTCCTTGGCCCAATCCTGTCAGAATTTCTACTAAATTGCAAACTTTTTTCATAGCTTTATTTGTAGCCTAATTGTGAGCCTTCCAAGAAGCCCTCACTCAAGTTGATAGAAGGCATGCTCCACTGTCAGGAGGTCTGAGTTTCCTCCCATGTCCAGCCTTATGACTATGGGCAATCACCTCTCTTTCCTGATCTAAGAACAGCTTTCCTCCTGCTATGGGTGACAGCAAATGTCTCAGAGTTCCCTGGATGAAAGGCGCATTCCACTCAAGCCCCTTTTGGGATCTTGAAGTGAAAAGGAATGCTGTTGCTGTACTTCTTTATGAAACCATCTATTCCTGCCCCCTCCCAAACAGCTTTTGGTAACTGTTCACTGTGGTGACATGCTTTCCTTTGGTATTTAGCATGGCATGCATGGATACCTTCATAGGTGATAAGTATCACTCCATAAATCCACCTTACATTACAATACATTACACATTATAAGTTATGTACCGAAGCCTGTTTATGTACAGGGCGCGCTTACCAATGGCTTTGCCATTAGAAAAATCTGAGGATTTTGTACATAACAGATTGCTTTTTTCTGTCATGTGTTACTAGATATACTCCCAAAATGAAACAGCAAGCCGAACATGTACACCTCAGGGTACCTGTGACGCATGTTCCCACAAAACATCCCCCCACAGAGAGTCCAAAAATATCAGTATTTAGCTCACACGGTGTGCATCTCCACCGCTGCCACTGTCTCCAAAGAGCAGTCACCAAGACTAATGTTACTTTTCGCACAAATGTGGAATGCACCACCTATTCCAAAAATAATTTTGTCCATCCACTGCTGGTATCACAGCATTTTTTTCTCTTTAGTCTTCTTTTTTAACACAAAACAGGCAACCAACCAACACGTTTCGTCCAACTTGTGTGGACTCCATCAGGGCTTAGAGAGTGAGTGTAGACCTCTGAAGTAGTAGGTCTTTATAGGAAAAAGGAAGATGTTTAGGAACTATATAAGTCCTGCGCTGGAACTGTTTCCTCCTGGATCCAGGGTCAGTTCAAAGTGAATAAGCTCCTGTGCCATTCTGAGCAGCAATGTTGACCATCCTCATTCCCGTCCTCTGCTCTGTAATTTCTACTAGATATGTTTAAACCGCAGCCAGCCAGGATGCACTAGTGTACTCTAGAGCTGTAAACCATAGTCATAAATGTGAATATAGTTTTCTGCACCTATGTAACATTTAATTCTACACCACGACTGTATGTCCATGGAACCACTGGAAAGTTAAATAGCTAATAGGGTGAAACCAATTTTTACCTGACAGTTTATGGGGAAAACACACTGACTATCAGTGTCCTAGAGCACACAGTCTTACTTAGGCCCATATGGAATTTTCGAATACACTTGCATAATTTGATTAATTTCTCAATTTTACTTTACACGCATTATATAAAATGTTGGACATTTTTGACCGCACGAATTTCAGACCATTTTATGCTGGAGAGGACTGGTTAGGGAAAAGTATATTTAGGGGAGCAGGCTTCACCTTTATTGTGTTGCTCATAATTTTGCCACCGTTTGAAGAATCTCCACAAAACATTCTAAAGAAGTGGTCATTTTGCATAGTTTGTGCTTGGAAAGTGAAGAAGCAGAAAAGCTGATCTTGCCTTTACACAACACACACACTAAATTATGACGATGAGAACAAATGTGCACTTTGCACACGCTCAGAAAATGACACAGAAACTTAGTAAAGTTGATGAGCCAGCACTGTAAAAGCGTGCTTGGCTAGGTAGAAACAGTAGGATTAATCAATTAGTGATTTTAAGATACCAATCACCTGATATTATTAACAAGAAATGTTAAGAAATTTGATAAAAACTTAGCATTCCTATTGCCTTTATTGTAGAGTGCACTAAAAATGTGACTTTGGTGCAGTTCCTACACTAAACATAGTAGATGTCTGAAATTTTCAGTATAAATGGTTAACAGTATAAAGATCATTTGTGTTGAAGTACAATTATATTATAGTGACTTTTAGAATTAATTTACATGTTGCTACTTTCCAGAAATAGTGGCAGGAGGCCATTTTTGAATTTGAGCATTTCCGTGTAACAATTGCTGACAACATTAGAAAATGCTTATATATGATTTGTGTGATTTATTTCATTATGCCTAAACTTAATTAGGAGTTGCTATACTAAAATATAAGATGTTGAATTTAAACATGATGAGGTGTCATTTTCTCCATAGGCAGCATTGTTTCAGGGCCTTCTGCAATTAACTTGGATATGCTTCTCAAATGTTGCTTTATTTGCTCTTGGTTCATGCAACATTCCTTGCAATAACAACTACAGCTTTGTGTGTGAATAGTGGGAAGATGACATTTCCCCTATATCCATAGAAAGTATCAACATAATCAAGCTCATTGTCAACTAACCTGGGAGGATGCAAGGACATTCTTTTCTCATGACATGTATGGGAAATTACGCCAGAGTGACAATTTGTACTTGGAAAGATGGAAGAAGACGATCACATGACAATCAGACCATTGTGGACTGACTATTGGTGTTATGATGATAAATATGAACTATATGACTTTTATGTACGGGAGGAGGAGCATTGCATTCACATTTTGATGCCCATTTTGCACCATTTCGAGGAGAACTGTCATCTAAGCTCAGGCTGCCCTTTGACATTTTTCCTTGCCTCCAACCTGACTGCTGAACTATCATTGTTATGCCCCTTTGCTTCTTGTCCTTGCTGATGAATTTGCCTGTCGGACAGTACGATATGGAGCAGTTTGGTGAAATACCATACTTGAACTTTCCTGATTTATGCTCAAGTCCCCTTGCCCTTCGCCCATGGACTTTGCCCTTAGTGGACTTTAACTTGACCTCTTTGCCCATGCTTAGAGAACCGACTTCTTGCTTTGTTGGGGATAGAAATTGTATTGCCTACCAAAACCATCGTCTTATGGATTGTTTTATTTAGGGATAGATTATTTCAACTAGATGTGTGTCTATATTTTGAACTGTTAGATTTTTGACTGAACTTCTTAAAATGTTACTTATATGGATTGATTTTGGATCTTTAATACAATAGCCACATTCTCTAAAGTTGTCTGAGTCTTATTGCGTCTCTTGTTATTTTACAGACTCTGTGCTAATTTCTAAATGTATAATAGAGACAGTCATAAATTATTTTCATACCATCACCTTCTTTTGCTCCTGGTCTATGTAGCCACAGCAGAACATTTGGTTTGAATGATTCTTGTTAGACTAAACCTCTTCAGGAGGTTTGGCCTGCCAATTGCCATACTTTATTTCTTTATTTCTATAGCATGGTTCTTAGAGTAATTTATCTGAACCTGATTGCCAATTTGTGAGTTGGATACCAATTAATGGTCCTCATTGCGGAGCTAACAGTTAATCCTTTTACCTCATCCTTCACTACAACAGAGAAGTTCCATCGGAGGGCCGTCATCTCTGTGGTGAAGTATTGAACCTGAGTAAAATTTTTCCCCAAATGGGTCAAGTAGGGGAGTTGAAATGATGTTTGTAAGTGTATTAGACTTCCACCGCAACAAAACTTGGTAGCAGAGTAGTGGTTCAGTCTAGTGAGGTAAAGGTTTTAGGGTGTTCAAAAATAGATTTCCCCATCAGGTCCAAAAGCCCAAAATTCCAATGGTGCGGAAAAAGGATTAATTGAGTAACTGAAGGATTTCAATGACTTGTAACAGGAAACTGTAGCTGAGTTTAAATTGTGTTTTGTGTTCTGATTGCTTTGGCTTAAGATTGCAGTGTCTTAAAATGCTACATGTTGGTTGAGCAAAGTGATGAAGTGGTTAAAATACATATATGATTGTGGCGCTTAGGGCAAAGAAGTTCAAGTTGTTTACTGGTCTGTTTGTGGCCTAAGATCCTGGGATAATATATACGCATGTGGTGGTCTTAGTGTAAAAGACACAGAGGGGCATATTATCAAGAAAGGGCGTTAAAATTATTGCTGCTTTAGCGGCAGAAACTGCCGCTAAAGCGGCGATAATGGGCTTGATAATATGCCGCAGATAATTCCAATAGAAGCCTATGTTCTGGTGTCAACATGGGCTTCTATGGGAATTCTCTAGTGCATATTATCAAGCCCTTATCGCCGCTTTAGCGGCAGTTTTCTGCCGCTAAAGCGGCGATAATTTTAACGCCGTGCTTGATAATATGCCCCTAAGTAAGTTGTCTGCTGAGCTTCAGTGTTTTTAGTCAGACATCGTGACAACATCTTATGGAAAGGGACTTCCTTTTATGAGTTAATGGTAAACGATTGGTATGGTTGATCTCGATGCACAGGGAAAAACTGGTGGACATTAAGGGTCGAGGTTTCATTTGAAGTAAATGGAAAGTGAGAGATATTGTTCCTTTAGTGGTGCAGACAGTTTTATGTTGAAACTCCTGCATATCGTCTTGTGTCTTTGTCACCCTAATTGGGAAGGGAATGCCCAGATGTGGGTCCCATGTTAACTGTGCCGCTGGATAAGCTAGCCTGACTGACGAGGGCTGATCCCCCAAAACTGGTCCCAGAATGCTTGTTTCTGGTCCAGGGAGGACCCGGCGTGGCAGTTCGGGCTGGACTGTTCCCATTGGGAGCAGGGTGAAGACTGATTTGCATATGGCTGGGTTCAAACTGCGTTGACATGGTGAGCAAACACAATGATGGATAAAACCAAGATCTGTGACTGGGGGTGACTGTTTGATTTGTTCAGCATTCCGTCCATCATCTGTTCTTTTTGTTATTGATTGAAATAGCTGACCTAGAGAATTGTGGGAGAATTTAATTTCCTGGTTTTGTGGAAAACATTTGTGAAATACAAAGTTGGGTAACATGAAGTTTTTCAAAGGCTTACGAAAATGGATACAAGTAGATGTGATCATACCTCTTAGAATAGGAGGAGGCACACCCTCTGAGGGTTTGCCAGGATATATTGAATTGCTTGACACGGGATTACATCCTTGTTTTTGGATTAAGCATTGGCATGAAATTAAAGAGAATGATGAGAGTTTAAGGTGTCCTTGTTATGGAACATTTAGGGCCTCATTTACTATATTTTGATGCACAGCAGTGCAGCAAGCCTTCCTGCTGACATGCCATGCATCACAATAAAAAGGCAGGAATGCACTGTATCTACAAGATATGGCTCATTCCTGTCCTTCTCCTCTGTGCCAGTGCACAAACAGCAGCCGTGCACCAATGCAGACACCCTTGACCAATGGTGCAAGGTTGGCTGAATTGCGGGAAAGATTGTTAATGAGCAGGAAGGGACACCATCCTGCACATAAACAATCATTAAAGGTGATTTGCTCCTTCTATGTGTGCTGCAGAATGCAGCACACATAGAAAGAGCAAAAAACAAGGAGAAAGAAAAGTAGTTCTCCATATTGTGCCACTACACCTCCACTGGGGAGGCGTAGGATTCTGATGCATTCCCAGGTTTATGACACTTAGTAAATCTGGGAATGTGTCTAGTTCCACGGATGTTGCATGGGAACACCCACAGCAACATCCATGGAACACCCCTTTAATGCAGAATAATGCATGAAAGGGGCCCATATTTACAAGGCCATGAAAAGTCACACAGTGTAATGGGCTTATAAATGAGGCCCTTAATTTGAGAATCATTGAGAATTTGAGGAGGAAATCATATGAAATGAAACTACCCCCTAGAGCAGGTCAGATTGAATCATTAAATACTTGGGAACACAATAGTTTATCAGAAAGAGAAAGAAAAATATCATGCACAGCAGAAGAAAACCCCAGATTACTATGTAGAAGCTAGATGGGATGCACAACATGGAGAGCAGATGTTGTTTAGAGATAAATAATCTATCCCTTGGTACCAGGTGAAGGAGAAGTTGAGGAAAAACAAAAAGAGAAAAAAACACACTGAGACAGAAAAAGTTGCTGCTGAAGTGGAAGAAGATACTGGCAGATAACAATCTGTTAAATTACTTATTGTTGAGATGTCTACCACCATACAATGAATCACAGAGTGAGAGTATGATAGATAAAAATATAGCTGAGATTCCATATGCCTGTTATGCCGACAGCACCAACAGAAACTACATTGGTTTGTCCTGTAAGAGGGGGGGGGACAGAAATATCAGTTCCATTGAACCCTTATTAACTAAATGGTCCAGATGCTTTGATTGTTCCTATTACATTTGGACCTGTTGGATCTCTTTATAAATCTGGTGTACATGTAAACACTGCACACACATTGACTGTACCTACAGGAATGAATACTTCACAAGGTAATCCATTAGATTTAACAACAGGATCTTTGCTTCAGACAGCAATGGTTCCGACTTGAAGTGATACTGTTGGTACTAAGAGTAAAAGTTCTAATTTAAATAAGACATAAATTGATCTAAGAAGCAGAATGGTTCATGGGTTGCCACCTTTTTATGTCCCCAAAACAGGTGAGCCTCCTAAAATAAGTCATGCTACTGAAATGATCATGCCAGTGGGAATTTCAGTTCCTGCAATAGACATGCATCCTGTGGAGACTTGACTAATGGAGATTTAAATTCAAGCATTTTAAGAGAAACATCTGGACTTGCTCCACAAGAAGTAGATGACAGGCTTAGAGGGTTTAGTACCTCAATTAATAATAATCAAAGTTCTGACACAGCTCCAGCCCCAGTGAAGGGAAAAATACTAGATGTAGCAAACTGAAAGTAGAGCTAGCAGAAATGACTTTGGAAACTGTTAGTCCATCTTGATTAGACACTTACAAGGTAAAGGAACTGTTGTTCCTGTGCAAAGATATTACCAGATGAGTGAGACAGACACACGAGAAGCTAGTTCAATTGGCTCAGACATATGAAATCTACATTCAGATATCAAATGTCTTAAATGGATACACAGATTAGACATTAGACAGATTAGATATTTTGCAAGCATTAGGCTAGCTGGAATGAAATTCTGAAGGATTAGTTGAAGTACAGATGATTCCTAAGAAGGAGGTACCTGGTAAAGGGTATGTGACATGAGATAGAGGTGATATTTTGTCATTCACAAATGATCTCCTGAAACTGAGAGAAAATCCAGTGGAATGGTACAGACAGATTGAAAGGTTTGTGAAAATCTCAGGTCCTGTGAATAGATTGGTATACCCTGTTTAATACTGAGGATCCTGGAGATTTGTTGACCTAGGGTAAAATTCCTTAGATTTCCTGAATCAGAACTATAGAGTGATCCTGGAACACGTGCCCCGTCGCCAGTGGAATTAAAGAAATACCAGCAAATGATTACTTTCCTGAAAACAAAGATTTCTCGTAAAGAAATTGATTGGCAAAAGATTGACAGAATGACCCAAAAAGTTTTTAAGATAGATTGATAAATGTATTTGGATGGCACAGTCAGACAGAAAATGTGGCAGAAAAAATATGGGGTATTTTGTTTACAGATTTGAGAATGGTTTAAGACCTGAGATTGAGTCGAAGATTCATCAGTGTTTACTATGTTGGCAGAACAAACTGATTTATGAGATTTTGCCCTATGCCAAGTATTGCGGAGATGAATTGGAATCTAAGCACAAAAAGCTGAAGGAGAAAATACTGATAGCACAAATGAGATCAATACAGAAAAGTCAGAATCCGTTTGACAATACAGTTCCAGCACATTGACAATTTAACGCAGTCCCTGTGATGCAAGGTGTAATGGTTTTGAGTACCAGAATTTCCAGACATAGTGTAGCAGTCATTGTGCTTCAGTGGATTCTAGAACGGTTGTTGATTTGTCGGCTTTGAAGAAAATCAATCCTTGTCATTTGTGCGGAAAATTTTAACATTGTGAATGTAAGTGTAAATTTCATGTGAATAATTCTGGAAATCAAATGCAGATTGGAAGGAATTCACAGTTTCAGGGAAATTACATAGTCCAGGTTCAACAGACAAAAAGACAGAGAGTTCCAAATCCTAATACGTCCCACACAATGCAGATACCCCAAGCTCCTATACCTCCACAGACTGTTCAAGTACCAAGGTACAATACACAGAAGATGTATACAAATTCATTCCAAAATCAAAATGCATCACAACAGTATTTGATTCATACAGATGATTTTGATCTGGACCCATCAGCCTGACTGCGCCTGAGAGGGAAGGAGGACTGCATGCTTGAAACAGCCTTAGGCAGACCAGAGTGGTCCATATGTTGACCATGAGGTAAGTGGAAATCATGTTTCATTCCTTGTTGACACTGGTGCTACCCGCTGTGACTGTAAGAACAGCAGAGGTTTCTAACATACCCATCTCGTGAGAAAGTATTCAAGTCATAGGAGTTACAAATAAAAAGTTGTCCACCCCAATTTCAGAACCAGTTCCTGTTAAAATAGGGTTCTCTGAGAAACAACATCTGTTTGTGGGTGATTCAAGTCCAGTAAATCTGCTTGAATGAGATCTACTATGTAAGTTAAATTGTTCCATCCATTGCACCCCAAATGGCATTGAGTTTTATACCAATGAGAAGGATGTTGTTTTTAAACTTTCCCAACAGCAATCTAATATGGGAATGTATCCCTTGCTGACCAAAGTGTATCTACCCATTGAGCTGAGAAATCCTGTATTGTCTAAAGTCTGGAGCTTCACAGGTAAAGATATTGGGCTAATCAAAGCTGTTGAACCAGTCTGAATCACAGTCAAACCCAATGCATAATATCCAAAAATCCCACAATACAATTTGACTCAAGATACTATTGCCAGAATTTCTCCTTTGACTGTGTTTTTGCGCCACTCAGTGGAAATACAGTTTGCCCATACTCAGATACAGTATTTAACCAATAGTCATTTGACTAAGTATGAGAAGATGCTTCTAGGTACAGAGAATATTACACTTAAACAATGCACAATATCAAACCCATCCCCTCTGTTGACACTGCCTGGACAAGAAACTGTGACTGATGGTGTTGAACATGATTGCCTGTACGGGACTGAATTATGTAATAAGTCCGAACTGATATACTGGATGAGCCATTGCCTGAATCTGATCATGTGTTATTTGTTGATGAGTCTCCCTTGCGAGACAATGATTAGAAATCTGAAAGTTTCATATGCTATTTGTACTGTTGCAGGTGTTGTGGAAGCGTCATGGTTGCAAGGAGTGTATTCAGCTCAAGTATCGGAGCTGAGAAAACTAATGTGAGATGGCAGCATTTCAGAGCAACTCAGAATTACAATCTTTACAGATAGTCAGTACTGCTTTGGAGTGATGCATGACTTCAGGCAATTGTGGTGATAGCGAGGGTTCATGACTTCCTCTAAATTGACTATACAAAATGGAGAAATTGTGAGGAAACTTTTGCAGTCTCTACAATTGCCTGCCCAAATTGTGGTAGTCAAGTGCTGAGCTCACAGGTAAGGCACTGACTATGTGACCATTGGCAATAGATATGCTGACGAGATGGCCAAGTGCTATGCCATAAATTCCCATACATTTAATGGGAAATTATTAGATGAAGCATCAGACATCACAAATTGCAACCTTTTTTTTAACTGCAATATACACATGGGATGAAGTGACAGTTGCAAGAAAAAGTGTCAGAAACAGAACAAAGTTGGGTGCAAGCAGGTTGCACCAGAAGGGAGGATGATATTTGGATGTACACTGATGGCAGACCTGTATTACTGATAGCTTGTTACCACCTGTGGCTAGGCATTATGTATCATGCTCCTGCACTTGTGGGAAGGGATGCAATGATGCACCTCTTTCAACATGTGTGGTGTACTCATAGATTCAGATTAACTGCATAAATCCTGTGCCAAAGGTGCATAGTGTGTCAGCAGCAAAATGCGAGAAAGAAAATGCCTGTTGCAATGAGTCAGGTAGAAAAACCAGCAGGACCCTTCAAAAGGATGCAAATGGGTCTTATTAAGATGCCCCTTTGCTACATATTGAGATAGTCTTGGTTATTGTTTGCATTTTTTCAAAATGGGTGGGAGCATATCCAACACAAAGGAGTGATAGCCTGACAGTATCATAATTGTTGTTGATGAAGTTAATTTCATGGTTTAGCTTCCTGACTTCTTTCAAGCCGGACCAAAGAACTTATTTCAATAATGCCGTCTTAAAATTGTTATGTGCAGCATTACAGGTTGAGCAGAAGCTCCATTACAGTTACCATCCAGAGGATTCTGGTCTGGTCGAATAATAAATGGCACCTTGACATCCAGATTGGTGAAGGTGTGCGGTTCAACATCTTTGAAGTGGCCCGATGCATTACCTCTTGTGTTGATAAGCTTGAGAAGTACATCCTGCCAATTCTTTAGTCAACATGACAGATCATCTGGGCCTTGACAATGTCAAAGGTTTGGTTGATGTGGTTCAATCTTTGTATCACCAGGTTGGAGAAGCTGCCCTTGCAACTCAACAGGAGCAGTGCCATGACCTCCGTTCCGGTTACTGTGTCCTGGTGAAGAAGCGTGTGGAAAAATCATGCTTGAAGCTCCATTGGAAAGGACCTTACCAGGTGATCCTGGTAACCAACATTGCTGTAAAGTGTGGAGGTCTCCCAAACTGGGTATATGCTGCACATACTTGCAGAGTCACATACCCGCTTGATGAGACAGGCACCTGTCTCTGCTGTGCCGGTGGTAAGACAGAGACAGAGGGTGCAGGTTAGTCAAGCTGCTGGGGACCAGCAAGCTGCTGGGACAGTACTCGGTTTACCTGATGGGGGTCCAACAGAGCCAACTAGTTTCAGTATTGAAGGGTCTCATCCCATAGCATTGACTAAGAGAAGTGTTGACCCTAATGAAAGGCCTTGTACACCAAGAAAGCGAGTTGTGCCCGGAGACAGTTGGCCCAGTAAAGGTGAGATACTGAGATGTTGCATAACAGAAGGAAGAGTGCAAGTACGACAAACCATTACAGAAAGTTCTGATCATTCCAACCAGAATGACAGTGATGATAGTGGTAAGGAGATCAAAAAGAGTAATGGTACCCAGTGAAAAGTACTCATCTCTTGAATAGACTTATCTGACTGCAAATTAATGGGACCAGGAGTTTGCTACCTTGTGTTTCAACAATACAAGTCCACTTGAAACTCCTTGAAACAAACGATGTGGATTTGAATTTTAATCTTGTTGTACCGCGTGAAGGACTGACACAATTTATCCTAAATATACTCATCAACTAAGCTGATCTGTGCATATCTTATTTTGAACAGAACCATTGAACTGTGCCGTGGTATTTATTGGCCAAACTTGCTGGATTACTCAAACCACTTGCTGCAAAATGTTTACATTCATTGATCTGAATTGCGGGTAGCCATGAAGTCTAACACTGAAATCTCTCCTAGATGCAAACATGTGTATGCAGGAATTATTTCTGTTATTATTCTGATATAGGTTGGACTGCTTATTCTTTTAAATCCCAAACTTACCAATTCTTTAAAACTTCTAATGGCACTGATTTTACTGCTTTGAATTACAACACTTGACATCTTGAGATCTCTAATTCTGTACCTTCACTAAATGGTTATATCAGATTGCTTAATGAGTACATGTATACATGTATGCTAGTGATTCTTACTTATGTATGCAATTACCTGCATCATTTGCTGAAGGTGAGAACTACCACAGCTTACCATTAACATATGGAGTTTCATGCAGGCTGTTAACTAGTTTGTTGTATGGCACTTATTGCTTACAATATTATTTTCTGAACATTCTGTGCTAAGAACTTAAACCCACAACCTGAAGCTTCGCTTGATGAAATTGTGGGCTATCTTTTCAGCCCGAATCAATCTTTAAATATGGCTTATGTACATAGAAATAACCTAACCTTTAAAATAGGGAGAGCTGGGAAGACATTAATAGAGTTAGTAGAGAATAGATGACACAATGTGACTAATACAATTTTTAAAATTAACTCTTTTGATCTTACCAGGAGAAGCAAATAAAATAGTAGATGGTAGGGCTACTTTAACCTTAAACCAGCAGCATAAAGGAACATTTTGTATGTATAGAAAAAGATCACATACTACCACAAAAGTTGTAGGTCATAGTGAATGTGAACATACCTTTGATGTTTATGAGAACAGGGGAAGATACCTAGAAGGAGTTGGTCCTATCTTTCCTGTAGTGTATTATACATGTGGGAAGAATGCCTAATATAAATTGCCAAAATAATGGTATGGTAGCTGTAGTCTGGGAATTGATTTTCCAAAAATGTATCATGTGAAACAAATTAAAAGAAACAAACTGGAGAATGAAGAGAGGTGTGAGTACTAGTGAAGTAGTAGGTGACATTGTTGGAGCTTTAATACCTTCTGTAGGAGTTACATTGAACTTGCATAAAATTAGAAAACTTTCTACAATCATAGATAAATTAGCCACCAGTACAACTGGGGGATTTTTCGTTGTAGATATTGAAGTGATTTCAATTATATTGATGGTGATGCAAAATCAACTTGCCCTTGACACTGTTCTTATGAAAGAAGGCGGAGCCTGTCGGTTGTTAAAATTTCAACAATGTTGCATTAACATAACAGACAATAGTAAAAACTTAGAGAGCTATATTAAAAATTATTACTGGCTTAAATAAAGACCTAAAAGAATTAAAATCTAATAGTGCCTGAGAAATAATAGGGAGGATGTTGTCAACTGTTAGAAACTGGTTTGGTAACTTAGGTAATGGACTTGTGATTTCAATATTAAGACCATCAGTGGCGATCTCTTTGTGCATGCTTCTGACCAAATTAGTTATCAAATTCTGTAAATATAAAGAGGAGAAAAGAGGAGTGAAAAGAACAAGACCAGATTTTCAACTAGAAGATGAACAACGTAAATATCATGATGGAATGAAAAGTTTAAAAGAGTTTAGAATAAAAATGCTGAAGACAAAACAAATGTCATTTGTGATGATCTGATGCGGATTTTTGTGATCAGAGGGGGCCTTGACAAAGTGTAAAACCTGACCTTGCCTCTACAGAACACACACTGTGACTAATAGAAAAATGTGCACTTTACACACATTTACAAAAATGGCACCGAAACTTACTAAAGATGATGAACCAGCACTGTAAAGCATGCTAGCCTAAGTAGAAACAGTAGGATCAATAAATGAGTGAATTTAAAAGTAACCAATTACCTTATGTTATTAACAAGAAATGTTAATAAATCTGATGATAACTTAGAATTGCTATTGACTTCATTGCGGAGTGCCCTAACGAACTCAACTTTGGTGCAATTTCTAAACTAAACATAGATGATGTCTGAAATTTTCAGTATAAGTGCTTAGTAGTATAAAGATCATTTGCATGCAATAATGATTTTATTTTAACCCCTTCCATGCTCATGACGGAACGGTTCCGTCATGAGCCACGGTTGAGCTGTGCTCATGACGGAACCGTTCCGTCATGGGCCCGCCCGCGCACGAACCCTTCAGCACCGCGGCGGAATTCGCCCAGCGCTGAAGGGGTTAATGACCTTTATAGATAATCTGCATGTAGCAACTTCCCTGAAATAGTGGCAGTATGCCATATTTGAAGTTGAACATTTCCGTGTAACCAATACTGACAACATTACAAAATTGTTGTTTGAGATGGGACCTTCCACCTGGAAGTTAATTCTCCCACAGGGAGTAAACCTATTCTAAATTGAAAATATAGGGCCCTGTCTTTACGACTGGAGATGACATCCAGGTAAGGTTCACAAAAGTAAATTTCTTTGACCAAAAGAAAATCCAAAGTGGACCTGCACAGATTGACATTACTGCTTCTGATGCCCGCCACCCAGCTCCAATAAATCTTTTTTAGCTCAGACTTAGGAGGTGCGGTTCTATTAGTCCAGGCCTCGCCAAGACCAAGGCAAAAAAGGAGACGCTTAACCTCCCTCAGCCAGTGGATCTTGGACCAGCCTGGTAACCCTAGCACCTCGGTTAGGCCATCCGCATAGCTGGATAGTTCTGATGTTCTCCATATTCGTGCCCATGAGAGGAGAGGGCGAAGCCTAGCCTGATCGCTGATTGGCCGAGTGCCCAGATCCAAAAGCAGTGGGAGAGTTGGGGTGCTATAAGGGAGCCCCATAAGATCTTTATGGAATTTGTTTTCTGAACGGGACAAGTGGTCAACCTTATAGACCCCCCAAAGTTCAGCCCCATAAAGTGCTGCGCTAACCCCCCTTGCCCTATATATATCTAGGACAGGAGCAATGGGTTTCAGGGATGAAGCACGGTGTTCCTTAAGCAAGGCACCCACCACCCTCTTATGTGTCAGCAACATCTTTTGATGGTGACACTTCCAACTCATGGAATCGCAGAGGCGGATACCAAGGTAGTCGAACTCTGACACTCTTTCGAGGGTAACAGAGTCCAAAGATGGTGGTTTGGCCAACCTTTTCGGGGGGTTAAGGACCAAATACTTGGTCTTAGCTGTATTAATAGCTAACCCTCTCGCATCGCAAAAAAGACTTGAAGTTAGTTAATAGACTCTGCAAACCCACCGAAATCAGAAGGGTGTCATCCGCAAATAGAAGGGTAGGTATTCTTCTACCGGCCAGGGATGGTGCATCTGCGGGGTGTTGTAGCAGATGCTCCACCACTCCGTTGACGTACAATGAGAACAGAGTGGGGGCAAGGACACAACCCTGGCGTACCCCTCTATTTACTGGTATACATGCTGTTTTTTGTCCCTGATTTCCCCACCTAATCTGGGCAAAATTATCAGAATGGAGGTTTATCAACAAGCTCAGCAAATAAGGTGGTATACCCTGTTCGCTGAGCACACTCCATAATTGGCTACGGGGAACTAGGTCAAAGGCAGTCCGCAGGTCTATAAAAGCAAGATACAGACTGCCTTTGCCCAGTAGAACCACTTTCCAGTATAGCATCAGAAGCCTGTTCTAAAACCAGCCTGGAAGTCTGAGAGAATGCCCTTTTCCTCTACCCATTGCAATATCCTTGCCAAAACCACTTTTCCTGCCACTTTTTGTGAGGTATCTAAGAGGCTTATTGGGCGATAGTTAGCTGGGTCGTTACGACAGCCTTTCTTAAAAATAGGAACGACCTCAGCACCCTTCCAAGAGGTCGGAAGGGCTGCCCCTTCAAGACTGGAATTCAATAAGGCGGAGATGAGTTTTCCCCATTCGTCTGGATTGATGCGTAGCAAATCTCCTGGGATGCCATCCGGACCAGCAGCTTTATTGGGCGTAAGGGTATTAATCGCCTCCACCACTTCCTTGGGTGTGAACACAAGCTCATCCATAGACTGAGAAGGTGCATAGGGGTGGCATATTCTCAAGCTTTCCCCCTGGTCCTGGGTCGTTGAATAGAGTTGGGAAAAATGATTAACCCACGCGCACTCAGGTACGTTACAGGTGATCATTGTATCCACAGGTCTCTCTCTATTTCTAAGTAGGTCCCAAAAACCCTTTGCATCCTTCCTTAGACTAGCGGCCTTCAGGTCACACCAAAACTGGTCTTCCCAATCTGTCTTTGCCTTTGATAATACCCTCCTGTAGTTACCCCTCGTGAAAACCACCCGGCAGGACCCTTCCTGCCACCACTCTTATTGGCCCTCTTCCCCCCAATGGGGGCTATGAATAATTCACCTACAGCCTTTGTGGTTCGTTTAAAAACTGCAGGTACCTCTTGCACACTGAATGAGGGGGAATCTAGGCAAAGTGTAATATTAGCCATTACAGATTGTACCTCCAGCATCTTGGCCTCATTACCGATGATATTTTTCCATTTCAGGCGCCTACCGCAATTAGAGGGGCGCACTTCATGGGTTGTTTTCCGCACATGCGGGGTTAGGAGGGGAGACCAACCCTTCCACAGTGGGGACAGAGACAGGATTAGAGGATTATGGTCGCTATCAATAGAAGGCCGAACCTCCATGTCCACCAGGAAAGACCACAGCCGAAAATTCTGCATAATGTAGTCAATCCTAGAGGAATGCCCTATTCTGTTAAACATATGTGCCCCCATTTGGTCTGATTTGGATCTACCATTAGTTGCTCTGAAACCATACTCCAGGCAAAGAGCATTGAGGTCAATTGCGTTTTGGGTCCATCTTCTAATAGGAGTGATTGACAACGGAGGGATGCCTCTCCTTGCATCATCGTCACTAATGCCCAGCACATCCTCCACAGCAAGAGGTTCGAATGTGCAGTTAAAATCCCCAGCTAATAAGACAAGGGAGTCTGGACCACAGCGCTTGAGTTCCTCGTCGATGTCAGATGGGGCAAGAATAGATAAACCACCTCTAGTGCTTCTAACATAGATATTGAATATTTCAAGCATTCCTCCACCAAACGGGCCTCTTACTGAAAGTCTCAAAAGGTCTGGGGAATTAGTGGCTATACTTTTAATAGAATACCGCAGGGAAATGCTTACCCATATTAACAGTCCTCCGGAGGGGCGCCCTTTGCCTCCGTTCGGTCGAACTGCTGGAGCAAAATAAGTAGTGTATCCCAGCTTATGTTGTGGATCCATGCACCAGGTTTCCTGGAACAAACAAATTGAAAAAGATTCGATAAATGTGTTCCAGTCTGGGATGCTTATATTCCGGGCTAAGCCGGCAATGTTCCAGCTTACTACCTTCAGAGGAATGCTGGGAATCTCTCCATGCCCTAAAGCCAATGCTCCTGTGATGGGAGTATAATCCATGGCAATATTCTTATCACCGACAGGTGATACCACAGTAGAAGGAGTTCGAATATTTTCAACAGGCGTCTCCCCACTAAACTGGGACAACGCCTGTAAATGTCCCCTAGGCGTAAGAAAAGGAGGAGAGAGGGTAGTGATGGAAGAGCTCACCTGCGGCTCTCCAAGGGGTAAACTTTCTATTAATGACTCCCCAGATGGTTCAGTGTATAGCTCACGTATAGAGGGAATTACCTGTCAATAACCTTTCCAAAATCGACCCTGCAAATGGCCAGGACCATTATTAAATAGGCTGAATTGAGAAGTACAGCCACAAATTTGTCTACAGTCCCGACCTTCCCACATATGGGTTCCGGTCTGCCTTGAGAAAGTTGGAGGATTAAAATAGCTGAGATCACAAGTGCCAATTGAACCCGTGCTTCCTACTAGGCTATGTTCCTTCATGGGATCTCTACATATGAAACTGGCAATCCTTGGATCTTCAAAATTCACTATGATACAATCGCCAGGAATAGATTTTTCCCTAGTACCAATCCAACCGACTCTACGTACGTGTAATATCCTGCCCCCCCAAAACTCGGGCAGGGGTCTGTTCTCTTTGAGCCAAAATAAGGTCTTATTGAACAATTCAGTATAGGACTCATTCTTACCTGGACTAAGAACCGGGACCCCGGTCAAAACGACTACATAGGGCTGGCACTCAGGGGGGAGATTTATAATAGAGTCCCTCCCACCGGGAGGGGCCTCACCTGGATGCATCACATGGGCTTTTGCATTTTCCGCTAAGTTGGAAGTTGGGATCACTAGAGCGCTATCAGCTAATGGAGGTATAGCTATAATAATAGAATTTCCCTCACCTGCGCTAGCCGATGCCGGGGGACAAACGTTTTTTTTGCCTGGGATAGTGGTAGTAACTTTGGGGGATTTAAATTTCTCAGCCGGCTTAGGGAAAGACAGGCCGATGGTACTGGAGGTACCAGCGACAGGCACCGTAGAGAGCAAGTTATGATTAATCACCTCCAAAACTACTGGTTTGTCGACTGTAGGAACTAAATTGTGTTGGGCAGTAGACGTCACCTTTTTGGCAAAACCCTCGCCCAAGCTGTCATCCCTAGATCTTAGCTGCACTTTTATAAAAGATTTCAATGATAAAAAATTATCTAGGGTTGTCTGCTCCATTTTATCCATTCGCTCAGATAGCCCTCTAATTTTATCTAATACTGGCAAAAGTAGAGATTTCATTATTTCCTCCATTTTTTTAGCCAGGGAAGAATCTGAGGATAGGGGCTCTAAACTACCAACAATTTGAGTATTGAGGGCGAAGGTTGCATTCCCCTCAGTGGTGCCCTCTTCTTTATCTTCCTGGAGTAAACTAGAGTCCCCCCCTGTTACCTTATTGGAAATGCCCCTCCTAACAGCCGCCCGCCTCTGGTTTTTACAAGTTTTAGAGAGTCTATTTTTCTGTAAGGTAGTAAGTCTTCTAGTCTTTAGGGGGACTGGCTGGATTTCCGCCTGCGCCATGGTAGTCGCCGGGTTAGGTGGAATTAGAAGAGTGGTGGGTTCAGCCAAATGGAAAATAGAAATGGCTGACTTGCTTACTGCTACGACTGGGGCCACATAACTTTGGGCATTAAGTGCTGTATCCGACAGATTCTCAAGCCCTTCTATATTGGCTCTCAAGGCCGCCACACGAGGATGGTCCACAGGAGAGGGGGCAAGAGGGTGCAAGAATGGGTCCAAAACACGCTCCGATGAGGGTATCTGAGCTATCGGGCCAATCGAGGATCGTCTATCACCAAATGGGCTACCAGATAGCCGCCGCTCAGCCATAGAGATTTCTTTATCAATGACGTTGGCCACACGGGTAATAAACTGATCCATAGTTCCCGCCATACCCCCCACGCTCCCCCTCAGGCTTTTACCTGAGCGAGTTGACATTAGTAATACAGGGGCAAACCGTGAAGCAGGTCAACACAAACCCCAGTAGAGTGTATAGTAAGCAAAAAATATGTATGGCTGGAACAAGCAAGTATCAAGGAAGGGAGGCCCAGACACATGAACACCTAACATATGTAGGGCGGCTATTCCAGGAAATGTTCAATAGACACTACCCAGTCCGAATCCACAACAGGGGGAGATTGACAAAGTTACTCAGTGACAATACCTGATTAGTGTTCGAAGCGTCAGTACCAGCGATTTAGAGAGGGGGCCCAGCCCAGCCTCCTGCAGCCCCTGACGGCCACAGACGGCCCGCCCTCTGCCTGGGCTCAGCCCGGCGGCGCCCGCGCTCGTCCCGCGACGCGGAGGGAGCCTCTGTTTATGTAGCGCCTCCGGGCGCGGAACTGGCCGGAAGGAGGTCCGGGAGGAAGCAAAGGATGCCGGGAGCTGTAGTTCCCCCCCACTGCGGCCAGCGAAGGAGAGTGGCGGCGAGGGGACCACACAGCGTCAGCGTCCCGTCACAGCCTGGTGGTCTAGTGGTCTTTGCCTGGTAAGTCCCGCTGCTTAGTGTGCAAGGAATGATCCCCCCGCTCCACCGAGGGAGCCTCTGTTTATGTAGCGCCTCCGGGCGCGGAACTGGCCGGAAGGAGGTCCGGGAGGAAGCAAAGGATGCCGGGAGCTGTAGTTCCCCCCCACTGCGGCCAGCGAAGGAGAGTGGCGGCGAGGGGAACACACAGAGTCAACGTCCCGTCACAGCCTGGTGGTCTAGTGGTCTTTGCCTGGTAAGTCCCGCTGCTTAGTGTGCAAGGAATGATCCCCCCGCTCCACCGAGGGAGCCTCTGTTTATGTAGCGCCTCCGGGTGCGGAACTGGCCGGAAGGAGGTCCGGGAGGAAGCAAAGGATGCCGGGAGCTGTAGTTCCCTCCCACTGCGGCCAGCGAAGGAGAGTGGCGGCGAGGGGAACACACAGCGTCAGCGTCCCGTCACAGCCTGGTGGTCTAGTGGTCTTTGCCTGGTAAGTCCCGCTGCTTAGTGTGCAAGGAATGATCCCCCCGCTCCACCGAGGGAGCCTCTGTTTATGTAGCGCCTCCGGGCGCGGAACTGGCCGGAAGGAGGTCCGGGAGGAAGCAAAGGATGCCGGGAGCTGTAGTTCCCCCCCACTGCGGCCAGCAAAGGAGAGTGGCGGCGAGGGGAACACACAGCATCAGCGTCCCATCACAGCCTGGTGGTCTAGTGGTCTTTGCCTGGTAAGTCCCGCTGCTTAGTGTGCAAGGAATGATATGTGTGATTTATTTCATTATGCCTAAACTTATTTAGGAGATTCTATACTAAAATATAAGATGTTGAATTTATACATGATGAGATCTCTTTTTCTCGTTAGGCAGCATTATTTCATAGCCTTCTGCAATGAACTTTGATACGTTCTTTATGATAACAAAGACAGCCCTTTACCCCTTTGTGTGTGAATGGTGGGAAGGCAACATTTCTCCTATATCCATAGAAGGTATCAACATAAACAAGCTCTTTGTCAACTAACTTGTGAGGATGCAAGGACATTCATTTCTCATGACATGTGTGGGAATTTATGCCAGAGTAACAATTTGTACCTGGAAAGACAGAAGAATGATTACATGACGATCAAACCATTGTAGACTGACCATTGGTGTTATGATGACAAATATGGACTATATAACTATGATGTATGGGAGGAGGAGCATACCATTCACATTTTGATGCCCTTTTTTGCACCTTTTTGAGAAGAACTGTCATCTAAGTTCAAGCTGCCCTTTGATATTTTTCCTTGCCTCCAACCTACCTACTGAACTATCTTTGTTATTCCCCTTTGCTTCTTGTCCTTGCTGATGAACTTGCCTGTCAGACGATTTGGATCAGTTTGGTGAGATACAAGACTTGAACTTTCCTGATTTATGCTCAAGTCCCTTTGCTCTTTGCCCATGGACTTTGTATTTAGTGGACTTCAACTTGATATCTTTCCCCATGCTTAGAGAACCAACTTCTTGCTTTGTTGGTGATAGACATTTTATTGCTGACTAAAACCATCCTCTTATGGATTATTTTATTTTAGGATACATTACTTCAACTAGATGTGTGATTTTATATTTGGAACGGTTAGATTAATGACTGAATTGCTTAAAATTTTACTTAAATGCATTGATTCTGGATCTTTACTACAATAGCTACATTTTCTAAAGTTGTCTGAGTCTTATTGTGCCTTATGTTATGTTACATAAACTGTGCAAATTTCTAAATGTATAATAGAGACAGTCAAATTATTTTCAGAACATCGGGATTTTTTGCTCTTGTTCTGTGTAGCCACAGCAGAGCTTTTGGTTTGCATGATTCATGTTAGACTAAATGTCTTCAGGTGGTTCGGTCTACCAATTGCCCTAGATTATTTTATAGCAGGGTTCTGAGAGTAATTTACCTGAACCTGATTGCCAATTTGTGAGTTGGCTACCAATTAATGGTCCTCATTGGGTAGCTGACATTTGGGCATCCTGTTTCCTCACCCCTCATGTTAGAAATGGAGTTTCTGGTTGGCCAGGGCATACACCTATGCAAAGCAGAACCCACCACTCTAGTCAGTGTAAGGGGGGTTACACACCCAAGATAACCCCTGCTCATCCCCTTGGTAGCTTGGCAGAGACTCAGGCTTATCCCAGAGGCAATGTGTAAAGTGTTTGCGCAACACACACACACAACATTAACACACTAAGCACATCACAAAAAAGAGACTCCACACAAGGTTATACAAAAATAGCCTTTGTATTATATACACATAAAAACACATTCAGACCATAAATCACTGCATAGCATGTACAACATATTTAGGCCACATAACATAAATCACTGCGCCACTAGGCGCTGGTCATAAAGATGCACATAAGCCATCTAAGACTGCATCTACATAAAACACTGTACCACTAGGCACTTGTCATACAGATGCACAAAACATACCAAGAAAACATCATTACTGGACACCTAGGTACCCCCTCTTGCCCATTGCAAGGTATGAGCATCAACATCACTTCCTCATTTCAGGGCACATACGGTCATTAGAGGGAGGCATCATGTAAAATATCAACAAGTCCCCCTTTTAGTGGGGGCCTCCGTCAAGGACACTCCCTCGAATGCCCCTCAGGCAGAGTTGTGCCCCCAAAGTAAGTGGCACTGCCCATTCTATGGTGCAGCTGCCGAAACCAAGGCGATATTGGATCTACAAAATGACAATGCTCCCCGTAGCAGCTGCCCGCGGTAGTGCAGCCCAGCTTCAAGGATTTGCCGGGGCTTAATTCCCCTCAAAGGTACACTACTGGTGAGGCCTGGCTGGGCCCTCCCCTCCATGAATTCAGCCTCCGGTGTCTGCCTGCGAGTCTGCGGTGCAGCCAGGACAAACTTGGGCAGCCCGGCCCCAGTTGTGGCCGTTTGACTCAGGGCTCACCTGATCTTTTCTGTGTCTCCAGTGCCTCTCCTCTGGCCTTCAGAGGTGGGAGGCATGAGGTGCTGTGCAGCAGGATGTCGGCACCTGGCCCGGTGTGGCTGGGGTAGCCATGTCGATGCGTACTTCCCTTGCTGGTGACGTCACATGGGGATCACAGGGCCTAAGGGACGCAGAGGATTCCAATGGCCGGGGGCGGCTCCCAGCAGCCTGGCAATGCGGTGGGACACCACCAGTCCCTCTTACCAATTTAGGTCACAGCACCCCTTACCAAAGGGGGGACAGTAAGTGGAAATCCAGCCTCTGCCTTGGGATTGATCACGGGGCACCCATAATGCACTCTCCTACCTGGTTTGAGCACAGAATAAGCCCACTCCTTGGGCGAGAGAATCAAAAGCTCTCCCCCAGCACGCTTTGAGGGCAAAAGATAACAAAGCACTCAGTCTGCCCACCACCACAGGGAAAAGCATGAATCGCTCACCAGCGCTATGTTTTTACCCAGTACCGAGTAGCCCCCAGGAGCAGTTCCAATTGAGTAAGAGCACAGGAACATTCCCCCAGTCAAGTGCTCTGGGGCTTTTTCAATAAAGTAAAAAGCACAAGGAAATTCCCAATAAGCAAAGTACAACGCCTGGAAGACTTTGAGGTCCCTGAGTCTTCCACAAAAGGAGGCCAGCACCCACAGGCCCTTGGGGATTCTCCACAAGCAGGATACCACATCAGGGAAAAATGAGTCAGTCCTTTTCCTCCAACAGAAGCAGCAACTGCAGGCCAACCCACCCCTCACTCAGAAAAGACAACACTTCTCACACAGTCCTTCACTCTTCTTCTTGACAGGGTCCTCTTGTTTCATGAAGTAATCCAATGTCTTGGGGTTTTAGGTCTAATACTTATACCCCAAAATGTCTTTGATGTCTTTGTAGCAAGGGTCTCTGAACCCAATCCAAACCAGTTCTGCCTTCACTGGTGAAGCGTGACCACAGGGGGTGGAGACAGCATTGTGCAAATGTAGACACAGACTATTCAGGTGTAATTACAACTCCTCCCACTAATCTAAATGCAGGCCAGGTCTATCCAGGCCAACTATTAGTCACCCAGGCAAGGCAGGGCACACCTCAACCCCCCAAGTGACTGCCTAGTGTTGAATGCGTATCTCAGCTCCTGTCACTTACACATGAGATGCTGAATACACAAACTGCCAGAAGCACACAGAATGGTAAAGTAAGAAAATGGCTACTCTCTAAAAGTGGCATTTTCAAACACAGGATTTATAAACCACCTTCATTAAAAAGTGCATTAATAAATTCTGAGTTCAGAGAGTCTAAACCTAATTTTCCTATCTTGTCGCTATTGCAAATTACACATGTAAAAATGATCCAGTGAAACTCCTAAGTTAAGCCTATGAGACAGTGTTGGACTTGGCCCTTTTTGCAGGGTCATCCCTACATTTTTTGCCTTTCTCCTAGCCATTTTTTTCAGACATGGTGATGGTGGTTTTAGGACTCTGGGCACTTTAGCACTGCTGTTCAGTGTAAAATGCATGTGCTGTCTGTGTTAAACATCGTAAGATTGGTCGACACCTGTTTGGCCTATTTAATTTACCTGTCAGTCCCTTGTAACGTGGTATCTCATATACCCAGGGCTGGTAAATTAAATGCTACTGGTGGGCTTGCAGCGCTAATTGCGGCACCCACCAAAGTAGCCTTTCAAACCTATCTCAGGCCTCTGCCATTGCAGGGCCTGTGCGTGCAGTGTAACTGTGGCTGTGACGTGGCACCTAAAGTGTGTGCCATGTCCGTGAACCCCCTTTTACTACATGTCAGTCACCCCTCAGGTAGGCTCTTGCTAGCCCTATGGGCAGGGTGCACTGTAAGTAAAAGGTAGGACATGTACCTTAAGTGTGAGACATGTCCTGGTAGTGACAAACAGCCATTTTGGTTTCTCACTACTGTGTGGCTGCCCTCCCATAGGAATGCATTGGGGATTCCCTGATAAGTGATTCAGTGGTAATTCCTGATATGAGAGACGCAGCGTGGTCAAGTTTGGTATGTTTGGAATAGTGTTAATAAATGCTACGCAATGGTGTGCGCAGACTTATTATACCTATTTTAGAAATGCCACTTTTAGAAGTTAGTTTTTCTCAGTGCTATGTGTCTGCCTGTCTTATGTGAATTGCATGTCTGGCTTTTGAGTGACAGGGGCTGGTGAGGTGTGTGTGGCTCCAGAAGGGGCAGGGTGAGTCAGCGCTAGGCCAAATGGGACATCTGCATTTGGAGTGGTGGGAGGAGAAGTCCCTGGTCCCTGAATAGGATTGTGCCTGCCCTTGTGAATGCTGGCTCTGACCCCCTGTGGTGTGTCTGATGATGAGCCCCCACCTAACAATAGAGAAGAGGAGCCCTGTCAATAGAGTGCTCCAAATCCCCCCTGAACCAGTTGCATCTGGTTCCCCAAAAGCCCTGTCCTGCAGACAAAGAGATTCTGTGTTTAAATACTGGGGCTGCGACCCCATGAAAAGGTGCTGTTCCTGTGCTACTGGGGCATGCTGCTGCTGGGGGCCCAGGAGGACCCGTCATGGGGGTTTGCCTCCCTGTTGGAGGGCCCTGTGTGCTGGCCTCCCTGGGCCCAGCTGTGCCCCCAGGACTTTGCCTTGGACTTTCAAGAACCCCTAGCGCCTCGTGAGCACTACATTTCTTTGTGCCAGGAGAGAGAAGCTGGCCCAGCTGCAGCACAAGGCTGCGAGGGAATCCCGGCGAGTGGAATTGCCCCCCTGCGCTCCTTAATGAAGCAGGAGCCCACCCCGCTTTTATGCTTATTGATGTGGCGGGAGCCTATCCCGCATTGTAAGCTTTGTGGGATCCCACCCCGCATTTTTGGTGCGCCGATGTTGCGGGAGCCTAACCCGCATTCTGTGCTCTCCTCGCGGGTGCCCACCCCACACTTGCCTTTTATTCTGGAGAGCGGGTGCCCACCCCGCGCTGAGGAGCCAATAAGAGAGGTGCCGCCGGGCCGCTTCCAGCGTGACCCGGAAGCCAGGCAGAGGCAGCCTGACTGTGTGTGGAGCTCACAGCCATGAGACCGGCAACAGAATCCTTCCGGAGGAAGCAGCTGACTGGAGGCGGGGCTCCCATGCTGGTGAGAGCCCCATGTGCGAGAGAGATGGGTCCCTGAAGTCTGGAGGGGGAGAGACGACGCTCTGCCCATGGGCACTGACCGGAGTCTTTGCCTGCGGCATTAAGGTGAGCTTCAAGGGAGGTACAGTGACTTGGCGGGGTGCCCCATTGGTCCTGTCTAGCGCCCTAGGGTGTCAGGAGAGCCCGGAGAGATCAACACCCCCAGCTGCAGTGAAGCTTCGGTGAGTGGGGCTCTCAAAGGCACTGCTAGGGCCAGTGTAAATTTTGTTCGGCCACATTGTGTTACCAAGTGCGGCATTGGAGGGGCCCCCATGAAAAAAAAGGGCTCCAGAGGCCTGTGCATAGTGCCAGTGCCTTCCCTGTTTGCTCATTCACACGGCGGGCAGCTGCACCAAGGGGGCATGTTTTGCTGATAGAGCCCCAGTGGGGGCCCAAAAGGCACAGTGGTGCCCGTTTCTCTTGGTTTACTCCCAGCTGCGCCACACCAGAGCAGGCAGCTGCCACGTTTGGCGGCATTTTGGTGATATAAGTCCCTGAGCGGGACAGAACAGTCACATTGGTGCCAGTCCTGCTGTATTTATCTCAGTTGCACCGCCATAGCGGGCAACTGCAACATGGGAACAAATTTTTTGAGAGAGCCCAAGTGGGGGCCCAGAGGGCACAGTGAGTGCCAGGGCCTACAGTACCTTCACAGCTGTACAGCAATTAGTGGCTGCTGCAACGTTTAGACCAGCGCAATTGCGTACTTGCGAATTCTGCTACATTGGCAGCCCAAGCCCTGACATTTGGGGACCCAGGGCATTTGAGCCCCTAGAGAAGGCCAGATGGCCTGGGGTCATTGTGGGTGATATTGATAGAGCGTCAGGCTCTACAAAACTGCACAATGCGTTTTATGCCCATTGTGATTATGATTGCATAATGTGATTTATGTGATGTGATTTATGCCCCCTGATTTAAGCCTCTAATGATATTTATGGTTATGAGGTAATTGCATACTGTGTGTATGCTGCTGAGGCCTAATGCGTAGTGTGTTTATGCTAATGAGATTTGGGCCTAATGTGGTAATGCCTAATGTCATGCTATGATATTTTAGGATGGTGTCTCATTTGACTATGATAATGCTTAGGTCATTATGGTACCAGTAATTACTGGTTGTGTTTTACATTTACTTACCTGTCTGATGGTTCTGACCGTGGCCCAATTGGCCTGGTCCTGTATATAATCCCCTGTGAATATTGCCCGTGCCAGTTGGCACAGTGCAAATGTGTGATTATGTTTCTAATGTGTTTATGATAATACAAAGGCTGTTTTTTATCTGACCTTGTGTGGAGTTCCTTTTGTGGTGTGCCTACTGTGTGTGTGTTTGTGTTGCGCAAACGCTTTACACATTGCCTCTGAGATAAGCCTGACTGCTCGTGCCAAGCTACCAAGGGGGTGAGCAGGGGTTATCTTCAGCCTGTAACTCCCTTGCCCTGACGAAAGTGGAGGTTTATGCCTGGCTTTGGTGCAAGCCTTAGCCAGCCAGAAATCCCATATCTAACAGACAGATAGCCTTTCAACAGTGAAAAACAAATTACCCAGTATTCCACTTACAGGACATGTCACACACACTAGCACATGTCCTACTTCCCGCATACACAGCACCCTGGCCATGGGGGTATCATGGGACCACCTTAGGGGTGACTTACATGTAAGGAAAGGGGTCCCCAGGGCCTTATAAGGTTCCAGGAGTGGGGCCCCGCAGCCTTGACCCTTTAAAAAAATGTCCACACTGGGAGATGAGGCCCACTGTGCCTAATGAGGCTCAGGGAGAGGGGCCTTGCTCCCCCTCCCCTTTAAAATAAATACAACCCTGAGGGATGGGCTCCCCAGTGCCCATGAAGACCAGGGGCCCTTATAGCCCCCTCCCCTTTATCATAACGTGTGGACCTAGGGGCTGATGTCCCTGTGGCCTATAAAGGCTCAGTGATTAGGGCCACGTACCCCCTCCTCTTTTTTTTATCTAGGTTCAGGAAGGGGGCTGCATGCTCTCCTCCCTTTATTAATCACTCGGCCCCAGGAGATGGGGTCCCTAGCAGCATCCATTCCCCTTTATAATGCAATGCGGCCCCAGAGTATAGAACCCAGGGGCCTAAAAATGCTTCGGGAGGGGGGGCCACATGGCCCCGTCCATGTTTAAAAAATGGGTGGCCCAACCAATGTTGTCATTTGGGATGTCATCAGTGATGTCATAAATGATATCATGGAACATGTCATCAGTGATATAATATGTGAGGTTATAGGCAGTGAATGGCAGGAGCACCAGTTATAGTTAGCTCTGCTGAATATAATTGGTGAATTGATGTCACATGGGCTGCAATATAAGTTTACATGACACGCATGGTCTATATTACAAGCTGCCAAGAGACGTAATTAACAATTTGTGACAAATCATTAAGGACACTTTAGCAAACAAATAGGTTTCCTTTTAGCTCTTCCAATGCAAGGGCATTTGCAACCTCTGTCCTCCAGCTTCTTTGCAAAAAAATGGCATAAGCTTATTCAAGCACATGTACTTCTTTAGTTTCTTTCTGCAACTATTCAACCTATATGTTTTTTGGCACAATCAGGAGTATATATTGGTTGAAAACCTGAATTAATATCTCTGTGCAGCCTACAGATATAACGGAATTGTCGAGATTTGCTCATATGTTTAACAATATGCATTTGCATTTATCAAATGGACAACCATACATCTCAGAATGATAACCAGGGAAATATAGTGTTCAATATCAGAAGTTCGATAACACCAATTATATATGTGTTTTCGAAGGGAATGTAGTCAGCACAATACACTGTCATTTTAGGCAAATCAAATTTTGGGGCAGAATCACTTTCCACTAGTCCAGACCTCCCTTGCCATGACTGGCAGACCAATAGAACACTCTTAACTTGTTTGTCATATTGTTGGCCTTTATGTTTGCAACATATAGTAAATAACTCCAGTCTTCTGAGCTCAGTAACTTATCCACGTCTAGGCTTGACTCCTAATTTGTTTCTCAGGCTCTCCTGGGCACTAGGAAAGAAACATGTATGGCTTTTCTGATGCCCACAATGCCAAACTGGGTTTAGCGCCTTTTTGGACATTAGGAAGCAACTGCAAGTGAAAGGCTACACATTTTTAGTCCCAGGTATAGCTAGCTGCATGGCCAGTCTCTCCCTGATTGGCTGGCTGAAGGATCTCACTCAATGTGACATTTGTCAGATTGCTAGTGCAGGAACATACCACTGTCAAATTAAAACAGCCACCTTTGCTCCTCTGTTTCGCTCGAACCTCAGGATATCTGACATACACAATTCATCTATGGGTTCAGGGTGCACACAATCGATAACCTGGGTGCCATGCTTTTTGGAAATTTGATGAGCAGCTGCAGCAAAATATCAGTTTAGGGTAACTGTACTTGTTCACAGATATCACCTTTGGACTCTATGGAAACATACCACAAAACATATTTTTCAATATCTGCACTTGCTAAAGTTTTTATTGCTGGATTGTGCAGAACAAAGTGATTGTCGGGTTTTAACCATTTCTTCCCAAGACCTGGTAAGTCCCTCCAGGCTCCCTTGCACAGGAAAATATTCCTGCTAAGGCTTAGCCCTTAATTTTGTTCAGGGTGTATACAGGTGATAAACTAGTTGTATGTATGAGAAACTTAAGGCAATGTGTAAAGTATTCATGCAGTGCCAAAACAGTAATACAGTAAAAATGCAAAACAATAAAAATATCAAACAGAATTAGAAAACCAGAGACAACTTTAAAAAATAAAACAGCACCAAAGTGACAAATATTCAATAAGGGGAACCCGAGATATGAATTTTTAAACTTTTACTTAGGGTTAGGTCCAAGAAGCAGAAAGTGCTAGTAATAGTCAAAGGTAGAGGTAGACCAGAACCACAGTGCCATTTCACGCTTACTGATATGGAGCATGGGCCGAAATTTACCAACCAGGTTTGTCGTAGTCCAAAATTTCACCTTACGCATGGCTTTAGCCCTGTGAGTACCAATGCACCATAGGAGTATGCTTCTGAAGAACTTAGGGCTTCAAGGATATGATATTAGAGACTAACAGAGTATCAGTCAGAAGCCAACAGCAGGGTCAAGTTGCTGCTGGACAGCTGGGCAGTTGCATGAAGGCCTTTTTGTATCTTTTTGTATCCCTGTAACATTAACGGGAGGTCATCCTTTTGACATTTGGACTCCACTTATTTGTCCAGGGTACAAGAGAGACCAGGTCCAGTCCTTCAGTGCTCTACTCAGGTCACAGCCAGCAGGTTAAGTCCACTTCTGATGTTCCTCAGGTTCAAGAGAGTTCTGAAGTGGGTGCATGGAGATGCTACATTTATGCCTGGCACAAGCTAGTTGGTGGTAATTACTCCTGAGTATAATCTTCCTAACCAATGGGGTAAAAGTTCCTGGGAACAACCTTACCCACTTTGGGCATCTTCAAGATGGTGAACGTCTTTAGCTACATTAAACTTGGGCTCTGAGGGCTAGGGGTGTGTTTGGGAAGATTAATATGGTAACTCTGGTGTCCTCCATGATCTAACACTAAATTCCAATTTGAGGCATCCACTGTACCATCAATAAACCCAGAGGCAGAAGTCTGGTGGAAAAAGTAGGGGTTTCCAGCAACCTGATAGCAGATACATGAGAATTGTTTTGGCTTCTTGTTTCCTTACCTTTCAAGTATGTATACCCAAAAGTGTGATATGAAACCCCTGCAGACCTGTTTAGCAGACTTTGACACTTAAGAAGGATTTGAACATGTCATGTCAAACAGCATGCTCACAGCCCTCAACCTGCATATTCTGGGGTGTTCAGAGGAGTCATCTTTGTCCATACAGGTCAGGCAAATGTTTATTCTTGGGAGGCATTCCACACCTATTCAAATGCTAATCAGTGGCTAGGAGAAGTTTGAGAAGAAAAGCAAATTAGCCTTCAGGAACTTCAGGCAGAAAAAATGTAACTTTATAAAAGTAATTTTTCTTGAATATGTATGAGAATCTGAATTTACCATTGAATTGGATATTTATTCACTATTAAAAATAGTTGTTTGATTATTTTTCTATCTAGTCCCATTCCCAATATTCAGTATTACGGTTTTAATCTGTACTGTGGTTCTTGGCATATCTCATCTAGCCCTTCCACTTTGAAGAATAGCTTTTGGAGGCTATTCATTGTAAGGACGGTAACATTAATTTTCTAAATATTCTATGTTTAAATACCATGTCCCCTAATGTGCTCAGCAAGGCTTATATGGGGATGAGTTATTAATTTTAAAAACAAGGTTTTGACCTATCTAAAGGGTTTATTTTGAAAAGTCAAATTGCAGCTGTATTCAGGCTACAATGGTCGACCTTAAGCCATGTTTTTCACTGCAGCTGCAGTGGAGAGCTTAATAGATGGTACAGACCCCTAGTTGCATTTCACTGATATCCCTGGGTACATTTTGTAGCATATACTAGGGACCTTTGAGTAAGTTAAATATGGCAATTCACCCATGTTTAAAGCGGTAGCACAGGCACTTTACTACTTTCCAGTAGGGGTGATGTGCACAGAGTTTTCGAATGCCAGCAATAATATAGAGACTAGAAAAATCTGAAGTGACGATGCAGAAATGCAGACTTTCTACATCTATAAACTGTTAAGTGGATTGTTGGAAGAAAATATGTATAGGTTACTGAGTATGCTCAAACTGGGAGTCTGCTTTATTTTTTAAAAACAGCATTAAATAGTAACCTATGTAATGTTAACACAAACTAATACCTAAAGTGGGTGGGTTGGAAATGACTAGCAAATGAGAATGACTGGTTGCTGGGAAGTAACTATTAATTTACTGGCTCAATATGGGAATGGTGAGGCCCACACTTTTAGGGCTGACTTCACAAATTACATTCTGTAGTACACACAATAATGACACAGTAGGTTAACTTACATACTACAAAATGCAATTGAGAAACCTCCAACTGAAAATCATCACTTTTCCAATTTTTTATGTTGGTAGATCCTCACACATGTAAGTTTAATAGTAAATGTGGGCAGGACCAGGGAGAGCGGTAGTCTTTTTTTAATTTAAAATAAACATTAATTTAATAAATAATTAAGTACATTTAAAATAATGTTCTGTTTAAATGTTAGTACTTTTTTATACAAAATAAATATAAATATTTTACTTTAGGTGGTATTTCTTGCAATTTCTCTTGAAAAAATAATGTCAATATAATATATTTAAATGAGTTATATATTTAATTCGGTAATTTGGGAAGAAGTACTGCAAGGAGCAGGACATGATAGTAATGGGAAAGATATGAGCATTTATAGTGCTGTGCCTGACATAGTGGCTCTTGTTTAAAGCCAACAGAGTAGAGGATGTAATCAGCTATGTAAAACAGAGCTGATAGAATAAGGAGAATTAGCAACAATATATATGTATCACAGTGAAATATTAAAGTGAAAACTGTTCTTTTATTTTTTCTTAATTTAAACTTTGGCTCATGTTTATCCTGATTCTGCATCACCCTTGTGCCAAGCAAGGGGGCACAAGGGCGACACAAAACCTAAGTGAGATTTATCAAACCACACAAGGCCACCTTGCGTGGCCCTGCATGACTTGATAAATCTAAAGTAATGCAAGACAGACAAAATTGCTTCCTTGCAGTACTACATGGCAGAGAGGCATTGAATGGGTGGAGCATGGGTGTTCCCACATATCCACCCATGGATTTTGGTGCATTCTCAGATTTACTATTAGTAGTAAACCAGGGAATGCATCAAAATGCAATGACTCACCAGGTGAGGCATAATGTGGAGAAATATCTTTATTTCTCCTCGATTATCCCCTTTCCAAGATAGAGGAAAATGTCTCTCAGGATTGTTTTTGTGCGGGAAGGTGTCCCTTCCTGTACAAAAACAATCTTGCCTATAATGCAAGCACCCTTGCACCCTGACACAAGGGGGCCTGCGTTGGCGCTAGACAGCCAAGATGGACAGGAATGCACCATATAATAGTAAGTAACTTGTACTGTCCGATCTTTTTTACCCAGCACAGCAAGGCATCTTGCCGTGCTGCGTGAAACAATGAAAAATCTGCCTCTTTGTGTTTAATTTTGTATTTAGAGGATGTTTGTCATATTTCTAAGTTCTTTGATTAAGGCTATTGTAAGAAAATGGGTTGTTAGTTGAAGCGGATGTGTGTCCTTCCAAAGCAATTCTCCAAAATGTTTTTAGGTTCAACACACAAAGCTAGGCTCAACACCTGATAGATATGGCATAGGGCAGGTAGACTTAGTTGAAGGTAACATTTGCATTTAGCAGTACCAAATCAGTTAAAACGTTATAGCACAACACCGTAATGATTTCACAACTAATTTCTGAAAATAGAGAGAAATTAAATAAGAAAAATGGACCGCCAAAGTCCTCTCTTCAGTCAGACACTTTTCGCACCTTCAGCCAGTCAAGATTTTTACCTTCAGACTTAGGGGCAAATTTATCAATTATTTTGCATCGCTTTGCACCACACAAGGGAGCACAGGGCGAAGCAAAACCTATAATGAGATTTACCAATCCACTCAAGGCCACCTTGCGTGCGCCTGAATGCTTGGTAAATCGGGAGTAATGCAAGGCAGTGCAAGTTGCTGCCTTGCATTATTCTGCCCCAGAAAGGCATTCCACGGATGGAGCATGGTTGTTCCCACGCATCCACCCATTGATTATGAAGCATCCCAGATTTAACAATACTGACAGACCTGGGATTGCATCAGAATGCTCCACCTTCCCTGGGAAGGCTTAAAAGGGAGAAATATCTTTATTTCTCCATGTGTTTTCCTCTTTCTATGTGTGCTGCATTCTGCAGCACAGGTAGAAAGTGGAAAAAGCCTTAGAGATTTGTTTTTGTGTAGGATTGTGTCCCTTCCTGCACAAAAACAATCCTGCCTGTAATGCAAGCACCCAGGCACCATAGCGCAAGGGTGTTGCATTAGCGCTAGGAAGTAGGTTGTGCACCAGCACAGACAGAGAGCATGAATGCACCATATCTTGATAGATGTGGTGCATTCCTACCCTCTCCCGTGCTGCCTTGTGTTGCTTGAAATAATGCTAAATATGGGCCAAAGTCTTTTTATGGAGCTCAAATTCCTCAAGCGGGGCAAGCCTGAAGCTGTATCTGACATTTGCCATGAGGGCCCACTGATGCCTTGGATGTTTTCTAAGTCCCACTTTTGCAGCACAGGCTGTTTGCATTACAGCAAACTATTCCACAGTGCACTAATCTAAGTGAAATCTATCATGGCCGCAAGGCACCACCCTTCTACCCCTTGGAGGTGCCTGGGGTCCCAGCCAAGTATGTGTTTAAAAAGAGCAGTCCTCTCCTTCTCAACCACACAAAAACGGGTTTAGGACCAGTTCTCCTCCCAGTGGGTGGATGAAAAGCTGGTCACAGTTGCCACATGGAAAAATGGTTTCTCTTCCCCAGGTTCTAATTTACACTGAATTATGAATGGACAGGCCTTACCCTGGTCCCTTTAAAGTAAAAGAAGTTTCCTACCCCTCCCCAGCTGCCCTTCCTGAGTTGAAAGGTTTCACATATCTCACTCCCAGGTCTTCCTGACAAAAGGCTCAATACATAGTTTCTGCTCTGGGAGCAGTTTTCACACTTCATTACAAGGAAACACCGACAGACTATCTGGAGGTTCTCAATGATAAAGTCTCACTTTTAAAAGTCACTTTTCCAAAATACTTCATTACTGAATTTGAGTTTTAATAAATATTACAAATATTGTTTGAATTATCCAATAGCTTGTTCCTAACCAAAGTTAGCAGATGTTATTCTAAACTTCAGTTTTATTCATAGAACAGTTACAGCCCTTCACAGTAAAATAGCTTTTGGGGGCTACTTATGGAAGGCACAGGCTAGCACTAAAGACTTGGATGTAGCAATTTTAAATACTAGGCACCCTACATTATGAGCTACATGGCTTACTTAAAGGTGATTTACTTAATATTTAAAAGTGGGGTTCCAGCCAAAATGCGTTTTTTAACAGGTTTGCATGCAGAATTGAAAGCTGTAAGAGTCAGGCTACAAAGGTAAGCCAAAAGCAATGTTTTCTTTGTCAGTGGATGACACAACATATGTTAATGTCCACAGGTGAAATGTACCTTTTGCATGCCATTGGTGTTTTTACTACACTATATACTATGGCCTTACTCTACGGTTGAGTGAGTCAATTAGGAGGATAACCAATTATACAATTTTTAGGAGCCAAAGCACATACACTAGGGACATGTACAGCAGTGCCCCAATGTGCAGCGTTAAAAAAACAGCAATATTAGTCAGCAAATAATGAGGGTGACCATGCAAAAATAAGTGGTTTCTCACATAAAACTTTTAAATACCAGAATTATTCCATATTTAAAATAGAGTTCTTTCCTGTCAAAAGGAGTTATTTTGACAATATCACCTATAGCTTTAAAAGCTACAGCACTGAGCCATGCTTTCTTTGTCAATATAATGATAGCACAACATGAGTAGCAGTCCACAGGTGACATTTTGCTTTCCATGCCATTTTTGTATTTTCCTGCACTTAGCCAGCAATCCCGGGCAGCCATAACTACAGATGATCCTGCAAAAAGAGGGATTTTCTCAGAGCTATTAAGAAAGTTATTTATTAAACCTCGAACTTCAAAAAGGCACCTGCTGATGAAACTAAATATAGTCTTTTGCACTACTAGAACGATAACTACACTGATGACTTTTTGTGAAATTAGCATCTAGAAATGCTGGCCATGGCAGGAATTTGGGAGAGAAATTCCGCTTTGTGCTTTTGTTGATGGCATATAACAATACCTTTTCTATAATAAGTATGGATAGATTTTCAGACATGCAGACACTTGAGGTAGTTGTTTATCATCTAAAATAAAATGCACTTCGGCTATTTCGGCTCCTTTTTTCATTAAAACACACAAGGGATATCTCTTTCACCTTTACATCATGTTTTTCTGTTCTTTAAGGTGAGACAGTGGAATCGAACATTAGTTCATGAGGGCTGGTCCCATGATTGATTGCCAGAGCAGCCACTGACCCAATAAATAATTCCCATTTAGCTTTATTAAACATAAATGTATGCCTTATGGATATTCGCAAAATCTGGTACAATTTCTGTCCTCATGGACCAATGTTGGATATCCCAGATGTACAATATTCAAAATGACTGAGGACTACCCTATTGTAGTCTAACTCACTTAAAATGATCGTGAGGATTTTTATTTAAGAAGTGAAATAAGATAACTGGAAACTGAAAGTCATTCAGTGACAAAATGATCTCATGAACGACTCTTGCTTTGCCCAATCAAAGTGCTTTGGTTCATTGAATAACCTTCATAATCCTAATCCTAATTCGCTGTGTCCACTGTTGTGAGAGCACAGTTGTGGCTGGCATGACTCGCGGATGGGGGGGGCGGGGGTCACACTGGAAGAAGAGTCGCACAGCGAGGTTTAATTTAATAATAATAAAAAATATTAAACTTACCTTCTCGCCGGCCGGGTCCCGCATCGTCTCTGCGTTTGCTCCTGGTCTCCTGCCTCCAGCAGGAACAGGAAGCAGGCAGCCTGGCTCCCACCCCTAAGCCAATCACAACGCTGTGAGCAGTGTTGTGATTGGTCTGGACGCCGCCCAGCCAGGAGCTAATGGCCTGGCCATGTTCTCCATGTAGGCTGTATTGTAGCCTGCATTGGCGAAGGGCAGGGTGCGCATGATTGGTTTGGTCGGCCCCAGAGGACTGACCAAACCGGTCATGCCAACTCAGGAGTGGTCACACCACTCCTCCCCTGCCCAGCCCTGCTCACAACCAAACACTTCTGCTTCCTCGCAGTGTGAGAAGCAGAAACATAAATGTTAGTTATTACCATTTTATGTTTCTGCTTCTGGCACTAGGGGAAGCAGTGGGGCGACGCTCCCCTGCCCTAGTGGAGGAGCCGCCCAAATGTCCAAAATAAAACTGCAAGTTTAAAGCATTTGCGCTCTACATACTGAGAAAAAAAACGAATCAACCTTCACAAAGATCACCACAAATATATGCAGATGGGAAGATACTTTGCTCCCTTTCAACCTTCTGCAGATTTTAAACATCCTGGTAGAAGATAAATGCTACCTTAGACTTTAAAGTAATGGTCACCTTTGTTGTTTAAATTATACCTATTTGTGAACCTTACTAACCTTGAGATATTTGCAACTATGTTGTATTTGGTGATGCCTTTTTCATTTCAAAAGTAACAAACAACACAAATGCTTGAGTTTAAAAACACAAGCAGCAAAAGACATGTTTTGCAACATCGCGGCTCGCAGCTACTGATATTCATTTGCAATAAATATTAATCAGTACAGAAATGAAAAACTGGGTCAATAATATGCCAATAAACTATTTATGATAGTTGATTTCTTCTATGATAGACTTTGGTCTGTAATGGCCATTAAACTTGTATTAAAGATGAATATAATGATGCTTGGCCAGATGGAATAGTTACTGCTTGGGGTTTTGGCTCTGAATACGTTTGTCTCAAAGATGCTTCGAAGGAAACAAGTTATACTTTAGGAAAATAAATCTCTCAAACCCAAATACTTTTGGTGAATACGAAACATGAAGCCTAAAATGTTGCCTGATGCATTGCTTTAAGCCACAAATCAGTGTTGCTTACCTGGAGAAGGGATTCAAAGAGATGAAGAAGGTTTTTAGTAATACCACGTGTTAGGGAGCAATTAAAGAGTGCTGGACAGGTGTGGCACAAGTAAGGAAGCTCTTATGGTAGCAATGGCCAGAAAACAGTGGAGTGACAATACAACAGCATGATAGTAACTCTGTTTAAGTGCTTTCTTGGCATCTTTTATTGCACAAATAAAGGAGAAGTATTTCATTAAGGTGATCCCACTGTTGGACGCGGCGGTATTGGAGTCCCTGATAGGGTAGCATGGAATCTCCACATTGGATTTGATCGGTATCTCCACAATTAGTGACCTGTAGGAGTGGGGAGATGTAGTTCCCCTACCAGACCTGATGAAAGCCTATAACTGTGCAAATACAGAGAACTGCAGATACTTGCACTCATACCTAGGGGCACAGACTTAGGGAAATCAACTGCTCTAGAGGACAGACTGCTGGGGATCTCATGCCCCAAAACACCACACCCCTGATGTTAAAAAGATCCGAAATCCCTCACCCAACACCAAGCTTGAGCTCAGGACTAGATGAGAGGACGAAATAGGGGAACTCGATGATGGGGCATGGGAAGAGGCATTTAGAGCCCCTAAGAAGTAGCAATAAAATCAGGGGTCCGACTGGTTCAGCTCCGCATACTACACCACTCCTATTAAGCTAGAACAACTTTACGAGAATAGGGGGGGCCTCACCCAGCCTATGGTTGCAGAAATGCAGGCATGAAGGTGCATTCTTCCACACCTGTCCAATGCTGCAAACATTCCATACAAAACACATGAAGTATGGGGGAGGGACAGGCTTGAATAAGGAAGTAAAATGATACATCCTGAATGTATGGGGGGATACAGCGGACCCGAGGTACCAGAAAACATGAGTGGCCCTACGCCTGAGAATAGCAGAATGGAATATCACCAGACTCTGCAGAGTTGGGATACTACCTGATGTTGAAACAGGGAAAAAGAGAAATGCTCACCCAAAAAATGTTATACAAATGTAGTAGTGACCCAAAAAATGGGAGAAATTCTGGTGCAGAAGTGGCACCCTCTGAAATATAAACCCCAACAGCGGAAAGCAAAGACCAGGAGAGGGTGTAACTGGTAGTGTCTGGTTTAGCAGGATAATCAACTATGATATTGATGCAACACATTATGTACAAGACAGTGGACAGTTATATCCATTGTTCTTTTGCCTTTGATAAAAAAAGAAAAACAATATTTTCTTTCATAATGTGATGATAATGTCCTTGACGGATGCTGGTAAGGGCCGGAAAGACACATTAGTGAGATGGACATTGCCTGCTGACTAAATGTGATGATCTGAATGTCATGAGTTTGAACCCTGGAAATGCAGATGCAGTCTTCCCTCCTTCCGAGGTGGGTATATTGTGCACCATAGATTTAGGTAATAGTACCGTCTGATATTTACAGTGTTTGGAAATGGTATTCAGCTCTGCTTAAAAAATATATTTTTAAACTTGTGATGAATCAAAATATAGAAGAGCTTTTTTTTAACCTCGTTCAAAAAAAAGTATTGCTATTTTTACCATACACTTATTTGGAAGAAGGTGGTTGCAGCACAAACGTGTTTTGCTCACATTCCATTACCTTATTCAGGCCTGCAGAAAAGTGAAAGCATAGAAGAAATTGGATGAGACAGCAGTCCACCAGATGCCATTCCTCTACTTCCATTAGGCCTCAGGGGACCCAAGAGAGGTATTGAATCAGCATCAATCAATCAATCAATCAATCAGGGTTTGTAAAGCACAGCTACTCACCCGTGAGGGTCTCAAGGCTCTGGTTTCAGTATTGAGTTTTGAATAACAGAGTTTTGAAACCTGTGAGCGGTTTTCAGTAAGAACCATACATGACAAATTGTTCAACACTCTATTTTATGTTCTTATATAGCAAATACAAGAGCCTTCGTATTTTTGAAACATTGTGTGGTTGGTTCACCTTTTCACTAGTGTCCGTGAGTCACTTACATACTCTACAAATTCAATCTAATAAAGACACTGTTGAGTTATAATTTGTCATTTATCAAACTGATTAGACTATATCTCACACAAGTCCTTACCATTTCGAGACATCTGGGCGAATACATTCTACAATATTGTTCCTCTGCTCATTTCAATAATTCTTCACTATATTTAAATTCGTAATTGCATCGTTTTTTTATTTGTGCTTACATGGGGCAGACGAAGAAAGTATAGGGTTTACAGTTGTTGAGAGTAAACAACAATGAAGGGTGCAAGAGATATTGAGAAGTCAAAGCAGGCACCGCGGTGGCTTCATTTTAGTGGGAGTCTGTGAACCGAGTAGGGCAAAGGAATGAGGTATTTCTCCATGAAGGGGCTACTATGACCTCCTCCTAAAATGTAAGCAAAATACCAGATGTTAACTGAGATGATGTTCCAGACCCTTAGTGAATAGGGTGATAAGGGCTGGCATCTTCTTTACTACTGCTCACTCTTTTTGGTCTCAATCCGGGGAATGCTGAGAGCAGTCTGCAATGCACTGGAACATTTATGCCTCAAATCAAGGTAATAATAATAACCAGCATTTATAAAGCACTGGGCTACCTTCCACGAGGTGTCCCGGCGCTAGGTGTGGTGGCGTTCCTGAGCTGACTACTTTGCAGATGACATAGCAGGACCTGAGCGTAATGCAGGCTGGCAAAGGAAGTCGGTAGAACTGTCTGAGGCTCAATGAGATTCTAGCAC
Source organism: Triturus cristatus (assembly GCF_964204655.1). Taxonomy (NCBI): domain Eukaryota; kingdom Metazoa; phylum Chordata; class Amphibia; order Caudata; family Salamandridae; genus Triturus; species Triturus cristatus. The sequence continues at coordinate 903,695,690 of NC_140590.1, read as the reverse complement.
ATTTCTGAAGACATGATCAGGCTAGCCAAACTATTGTGGGTCTTGTGTGTCTCTCAGGGAAGAAGACTACAGGGCTTCTCCTCCGATGAGCCAGGAAAAGACCAATGGTTAGGACCTTACACCCGAAGCAAGTTTCTAAGTCAGGTGGTGTTTGTCTTTGTGCGAATCGCCCATATGAGGTTTGCCACATGCAAACTGCTAATTGCACAATAGTTGCCCATAAGTATTTGGCGGATAAACCTTATGAGAATCCAGTTAGCATATATCACCCAATTTTAATTTTAATACCCATGAATGCAATTCAGTGTGCATAATTCCAGAATTTTACAGTCTGGAACACATCCCTAGGAGCAACAACAAGAATTCTAGCATTTACTCAGACTTCCACTGAACCACTGTGAAATATGCTTTTGGTTTCATTTTAAATATCACGTTTGTGTATTCTGCATGGTTATAAAAAAATTAGAAACGTTTTGGAGAGTTTGAATAATGGGATCATGTGTGCATTTGAAAGGAGTGTTAATGGGCAAATAATTTTGATACCATGCAAAAGACCCCTTAAGGGAAGCATAAAAGTGCAGGATGGAACTGTTCAGAGCTCTGTCCTGCCAGGTACATGTACTGAATTTAAGAATTACCTGTCAGTGTCAATGGTTTATTCAAACATTTTGAAGTCCACTGAGGCACTTAAGAATATTAGGGCTCTGACACTGCCTCTTCAAGATGGATATGATCTATTTCTGTATAAAACGTTTCAATGCATCTGCTAAGAATTTTTTTTTCTCCAAGGAAGGGCTTACTATGATTCATTACTTCTTTCTCAAGTAACTGTGCAGTGCATGGTAAATCAGCAAATGTCCAAAATGGACGTAGGCGATCAGATCAAACTGAGCTACCTTCAGTAGAGGTAATTACAACTGCTTGCTTTAGTCTTTATGGAAGTATCTCTTCATTTAGATGGATAAGAATTATTTTTTTTCTAAAGGGATAATGTGAGGGAATCCTGGGGACTGGATACTTTGCAGTAGAGTTGATAATTTCGCCACAAATGCTAAACACAAATAAGATTTAGCTTGAGCCTATTCTCACCTTTACATGGAAATCCAATTGATTGGTTACTGTGAGAAGTTAGGCTATGCTTTTTATAGTGGATAACCATCTATGTGATATCTGTTTTGTAGCAGAGATACATTGAAATCACATTACATATCTTTAAATGAATGTAGGACCTTGGTGCATGTGTATCAAAATTATTATTGTTGGATGTGGGTGCCTAAAGATGCATGCTATCACGTTTAAGTATTCTCACCTGACACAATGAAACCAAAAAGAATCCATAAAAACATAGGGGCATATCATCAACGGCCAGCGATAATTATCGCTGGCTGCTCTTAGCGTTAAAATGTTTAACGCCGGCTATCGCAGATAATTATCGCCATGCTAGCGCTGTATTAACAACGCTCAGCGCAATCGTGATAATTATCCTAGCAATAGCGATGTTTTCCATGGAACATCTCTGGTTTTCCAGCGATGTTCCATGGAAAACGGCGATACCCTTGATAATAGGGGCCTGTGGTCTTAGCCACACAATCCACCCCCCATGTTAAGTATGCCTTAGTCAGGAATTTAACAGACGTTAAATTCCTGCGTTAAGGCATACTTAGCGCGATTTAAATAATCGCTTCCCCGCATTGTAAATATCACGAAGCTGCCTTCGTGATATTTACCCATGTTGTTTCCACAGACATGCCTACTTTGCATCTTATTAGCGATGCAAAGTTAGGCGTGCTGGAAACGGGAGCAAAATCAGCAAAACACGCGACAGCGTGTCTTTGCTGATAAGGCGATAAAATTATCGCTGCTTTTCGGTCGAAAACGGCCGCAAAAGCGGCGATAATTTGTTATCGCCGCATTGTTAATATGCCCCATAGATAGTTAACTAAGTTGCTGAAACCTCTCTAAGGTAATATTATGTATTTTACCTACTCTAAAATAACCATATTAGAACATTCAGCAAACCATTCGGACCTAAAAAAATAAGTTTGACCATTTCCAATGCAAATCACTTTCCCAATACACGAACAATAATACCATCGCTACAATAGTAATGTAAGTATTCTTTTTAAGGGCAATTTAAGAGTGTATTATTACTATTTCCAACTGACAAATGTTGATTTAAAAATGTCTTCTTCTCTTTATCATGTTGTTTTGTAAACAAAACTAGCTTGTTCAAAAATATTCTAACTTACTTCAGCATTGCACAAGAACAGTGTAATAAGTCATTACCTCTAAATTGAGTAGTTGTGTTAGCAGAGAACTGTCTGTATATTTTTATGAATCACAATATTACAACTGAGTGGTGTGAGAAATTGGGTTGCTGGTTGGCTGGGGTGTGAGCGCTGATCAGGCAGCAACCTCAATCCTTGTCAGGGTGAGGCACAAGTCAACCCTGAATTAACCTGTCTTCAACCCTCTGGTAGCTTGACACAGAGCAGTCAGACTTAATTTAGAGGCAAAGTGCAAAGTAATTACTTCAGCACTTCAAACAGTGATCAAGTGAAAAACACCACACAAATAATCCTATACTATGTTTGAAATGTAGGCCTTGTTTAATGAATAAAACAATACACAAATGTCAAAGGTTCTAATTAAAATAGCGTAAAAAAAACACAGAGCACCAACTGGGGATATCTGGTCACCTTGTACCGAGTCAATGTCACAAGTTCAGGCTGACCACAATGGCACACAGGCTGGCTACAGTGACCCAGCTAGGCCCACTGAACAGAGTACCTTGAATTCTGATCTGCATAGAGTTGCGAGCATTGCCGAGGCGATGCGTGGCTCCAAGATGCAGTGAGGTTGCGGTGCGAGGTCCTGCATCGTCATTGAAGATCTTGTAGACGAGGGCTTGCATTGTGCAGTAAGAGTGATGCCCTGGTTCTGAGGAGTTGTGAGGCATAGTCTGGCATCATCATTGAAGATGCATTGCGCTGCGGCGGCTCTGAAGGAGGTTGTGTGCTGTGGTGGTGATGTATATCTTTGCAACAAGTCCAATCCATACAGCAGCAGCGATGCATCGGTTCTGCTCAGGGTTGCACTGCACAGTAGAGAAGATGCATCTGTTCCGCTGCATCCACAGAGGCTGTCAAGCACCTTAAGCCCATTTCCAAGGCTCCAGGACTGGGATGGCACCACTTGGCAGGATATACTCACAAATTGCAGAGTCCAGGTGCAGTTACAGGGTTGTGGAAACCTGCAATAACCCTGAGGCTTCAGATCGGAAGGCCAGCCAACATGCCCTTGGAGTCACTGTGGGTTCTGAGTTCAAGAGATGCTGGTTCAGTTCTTCTCACCCAAACAAGAGGGCAGCAGGGAAGTAGCTCCTTCAGAGTAGCAGTCCAGCATAGTGGCATTTCTTTAAGCAGCACAGCAGTCATTCTTCCTGGCAGAGTATCCACGGGTCCGAAGTGAACTGAAGAGTTAGGGGCCGATTCCGATGTTGTTCCGAAAGCATTCTAACCGAATGCTTTCCGGATACGAGTGGGTCAGAATTCCATTGATTTCTATAGGAGCCTGTGTTCCGAACGCGAACACAGACTCCCATTGAAAAAAGGGGTGGCTAGGGAAAAATGTGCATGGTGGGGTAGAGGGGACCTACGGGTACCTACACAGTCCCGATTCGGAGGGCCCTGGGTAAAGGGGGGCCTGCTACTACACCCCAAAGACTGATTCCGGTAGCCGATTTGTTCAGAAGAAACCAAATCAGAATGACTGTCCGAATCGGTCATGGTACGTGCTCGTTCAGACACCAAGTCCATAGAGCTGTACGTTCAGCTCCGAAAGACGCAACCTGTACGAATGCCTTTCTGAATCGATTCGGACAGCCCTGCTGGTTTCCGGGCAACGTACTTGGTCTTTGGGAACTGTGTATGGTTCGGTCAGCAACAAGGGTTCCGGATCGGATTTGGCAAATCGGAATCCGATTCGGAGCCCTTCCGAACGACATCGGAATCGGCCCCTAAGTGTCTGAGGTCCACTATCAATAACCCAGTGGGGAGATGCTTTTAGAGGCATGACTTGGAAGTGCACAGATGCCCAGCCTTCCTGGTCCTGGCTCCAGACTAACTTCAGAGGGTATGCGGCCTCCAATGTTACCCTACAGGAAGGGTAGGCCTTGCAGTAGTGAAAAACTAATTTGAGTTTGGGGTGACAGTGCAGTTTCGGCCAGATCCAACAGGTGGAAAAAACATTTTTCACAGATTGTGGGAAAAGTAAAAACAAATCATTAGAGAGTCAAAGTTTAGTCAATTTGTTAAATGTATTTAAAGTTTACGCTTTTTTCATAGGTGTTGGCTAATTTTTATTAGCTGAATATAAATGAGATATAGAAATTAGACTAAACGCTGGGCAGTTATAAACTCCATGAAATAAAGAACCTTTGTGTGATATAAGGGCATTGATAAAATCAATCAATCAATCAGGTGTTTGTTAAGCGCGACTACTCACCCCTAAGGGTCTCAAGGCACTGGGGGGTGGGTGGGTTGCAGGTTCTAGTCCATCAAGGAGGGGGTCTGTCCAAGAGCCAGGTTTTGAGGTTTGTTGCAAAGATGGAGAGCGGCGTTATCTACCTGAGGTGGAGCGGAAGGTCGTTCCAGGCTCTGGCCGCGTGGAAGGAGAAGGAGCAGCCTCCCGATCTGGTCTTTCTGGTGCGGGGGACCTGATTGGCATGTTCTAAGTGGAACTCTTTTTATCAGCAATAAAGTGAAAAAAACATTTCTGTAAGAGTTTCGCAAACATTAGCCATTCTAATTTCCTGCTTAAATGGTATTGAAGTAGTAAAAATGTACATTTTATACAAATCTTCTGAGTGTTAGTAATATTATCTTTAATAAATGATGATAAAGTGAAATATGAGTATGTTATTTGTAGGCTATCCTGTTTTTAGGTTTAAACCTACAATAACTGATAAAACCCCATTAAAAGGGAAAATCACTGGGCTAATCATAGGGTCCTTTGGGGTGTGTGGAATTTGAGTTGGCTGTTCAGGTATGCTGGTCCGGTGTCATGGAGGGCCTTGTGAGCATGGGTTAGCATCTTGAAGGTGACTCTAGCTTCGATGGGGAGCCAGTGGAGTGTGCACAGGTGCTGGGAAATGTGGCAGTGCCTTGGCAGCTTGAGGACCAGTCTTGTGGCGGCTTTTTGGATGGTCTGTAGCTTGCAGGTGCAGTTTTTGTTTATTCCGGCATAGAGTGCGTTGCCGTAGTCGAGCCTGCTGGTGACCAGGGCGTGAGTGACGGTCTTTCTTTGTTCAAGGGGGATCCATTTGAAGGCCTTACGTAGGAAGTGGAGGGTGTGGCAGCAGGAGGACGAGACGGAGTTGATCTGGCGGTCCATTTTGAACTCTGAGTCCAGGATGATTCCCAGGTTGCGTGCGTGGTCCGTGGGGGTGGGCGGGCTTCTGAGGGCGGGGGGCCACCAGGTGTCGTTCCAGGCATCGAGGTTTGGGCCCATGATGTGTACTTCCGTTTTGTTGGTGTTTAGTTGTAGGCAGCTGTAATTTATCCATTTGGCGACAGCTTCCATGCCTTCTCAAAAGTTGTGTCTGGTGGTGTTGGGTTTGTTGGATAGGGAGAGGATGAGTTTGTTGTCGTCTGCGTATGACACAATGTTGAGTCCCTAGGTTCTGACGATGGGGGCGAGCGGAGCCATGTAGACGTTGAAGAGCTTAGGGCTGAGGGAGGACCCCTGGGGGACTCTGCATGTGGTAGGTGTAGGGTCTGAGAGGAAAGGGGGTAGTCTGACCCACTGCGTTCTGCCAGATAGGAAGGAGAGGATCCAGTCGAGGGCCTTGTCTTGGATACCTGTGTTGTGGAGTCTGCATATTAGGGTGCGGTGAGAGACTGTGTCGAACGTCGCTGAGAGGTCGAGGAGGATGTGAGCTGCTGTTTCTCCTTTGTCCAGTAAGATACGGATGTCATCTGTTGCGGCGAGGAGGGTGGTTTCCGTACTGTGTTTTTTTCTGAAGCCGGATTGGGAGGAGTTGAGGATGTTGTGTTCTTCGATGAATGTGGCGAGTTGGCTGTTGATGGCTTTCTTGATGACTTTCGCTGGGAACAGGGAGATGGGTCTGTAGTTTTTGCGGTCGGTGGGGTTCGCCAAGGGTTTCTTCAGGAGGGGGTTGATCTCAGTATGTTTCCAGACATCAGGGAATGGTACAACCTTGGCAACAACCGTCAGTTGGTTCTGTAAATCAATACAAGATTGGGATTTGAATATATCAAAAATACTCTCATTGTAGATTCGCATTACAGCTGAGTGCGGAATCACTGCGAGGACTCACTTAAGGAGCCCGCGCAAGACCTATTGGAGTGAGCTGGTACGCGAGGCCATGGCTCACTAAGGGTAATGGATATATTCAAATGAAAAGCAGAGACTTGTATATATAACAGGGATAGTGGAATGAGCTGAAAGTTGTGTGTGTTTTTATTCCCTTTTACCTTTGGCAGTCCCCAAGAGAGAAAACTTTAACAGTGTCCTGTGTCTGTGCCAAGCGACTGGAGCAGCCCTGACGAAATCGCCCAAAAAAGATTGGGCGATGAAACATGTTGGCACTATTTAATGGTATGCATTTTAAGCAACCTTTTTAATTGTTGATTTGGGTGCACATCAAAGGAGTAATAAAGTTTGAACCTATTGAGGGTGTATCCTCCTCAACCTTTTACTTTCACTATTCAGTCGTTTTTGGTATGTGATTTCTTCATCACGTACCTTAACAGCTTTGGTTTATTTTTGGACACTTTCTTGATTATTTTTTGGAACGTGATGGCAACCAATGATGATAAAAGTGGGCAGAGCTGATGAGTACCAATCAGCAGGCTCAATTGGTGTTGCGCACGTGAGGTGCCATCTCGTCTCTTTCACATTTTTTCATATTTCTTTTACTAATTGTATTTGAAATAACACCCGGTGTAGTCTATGTGTATTCATGCACCTTGAGGTTTGTCTAGGGGATTGCCAGAGGTAAAAGTCTCATTTTAAAATTGAAGGTGGCTAGCGTAGTGGATGACTACCCCTTTTTCAAAAAAAGTGGGGAGTAGCACATACCTAAAGTAATAGGATTTAATCCACAGCTAAGAAGAAAACATTCTACCTCCCAAGCCCTAGGCCTTTGTTGATAGATATCTGTAAATCATAAAACAAGACTCCATACATGACAGGGTTGTCTTTGAGCCTAATGCTATACACATTTTTCAGCTGGTGGAAACAAAAAAAAAATGATAAAATCAGCAAAAATGAATCATGTAGTGTTAAGAAATTCTAAGTCTAGAATTTCTAGCCTGGGGAGCGTGTAAAGAAAATCATTAACATTTTGGACACATATCTAGCTTCTGTATTTGTTCAATATTGGTCAGCTTTTTCTTTGGTATGTCAGTTCCAAAGAGACTATCTCAATACACATGAAGTTGTAAAAAGTATTTGCATATTTCCCATTATTAAGAGAGGACCTTTTTATTAATTTAAAATCTAAAAGGTTTTGTTTGAAGAATCTGCTCTGAAATATATATTGTGTGAGATGTTAGTCAGTAATATTCACAAAGTGTTAAAGTAAGATGCTTGGCACTGTAGATATAATTAACAATTGATGGACTTGTCCCTTTTTGGCTAAAGTTCCCTGAACTTTTTGCTTTCCCCCTAGACCTTTTTTCTGACATGATGTTGCCAACTTAGATGCTTTGAGCACTTTGCCACTGCTGATCAGTGTCAAAGTGCAAGTGCTCCCTGTGTAAAGTGTAATGGTAATTGGTTGTCCATGATTGGTATGTTTGCCTTACTAGTAAAATCCCTAGTAAAGTGCACTATGTGTGCCAGGGCTAGTAATGCAAATGCTACTAGTGGGCCTGCAGCACTAATTGTGCCACCCACACAAGTAGCCCTAAAGCGAGAACTCAGGCCTGCCATTGCAGTGCCTGCGTGCAGTTTGTTAAACTGCCATGTTGTCCTGACAAGTGCACCCGCTTGCCAGGCCTTACCCTTCCCTTTCTATGCACATCAGACACCCCTATGGTAGGTCCAAGGTACCCCCGTGGGCAGGGTGCAGTGTATGTGAAAGGTAGGACATGTACTGAGGTGAGTACCATGTCCTAAAAGTGAAATACTCTCCATTTCGCTTTTCACTGTTGAAAGGCCATCTTGCCCATAGAACAGAATGGGGAGGCTGTGTAATATGTTTCCAGCCTATCTTCCTATAGGCTTAAGATGGAGAGGTGAAGTTTAGTGTGCCTGAACTCACAATTTAATAACACATCTTTTTGTGAAAGTGGTTTTTGCATTGTATGTTTAGAAACCACTCTTTTAGAAGTGGCTGGGTTTTTGTGCTCTAACATTTCTGTGTGTTTCTGCCTGGTTGTGGATTGACTGTCTGGATTTGAATGAGATAGGCTCTGGGGAATATCTTGACCCAGGGGAGGAGGTGAGACAGCAAGAGGCTGACCTGCATCTGGACTGAAGGGGGGAGGAGTAGCCCCTGGAGGTGAAGAGGCCTGGGTTGCTGCCATAAAACAATGGCTCCATCTCCTACTGAGTGATTAAGGATCCAGACCCCCACTATCAAAGGAAGAAGGTGTCACTAGCAGGAAGACACCCAGAACTAGTTTGGACAGGGATCAGTGCCCCCCTGAACACAAAGACTTCAAAAACATTTAGGGTTATAACTATGAGAGCTGAAACCCCTGAACATTGGAATTTAATGGAACTGCTCAAGACTGTAAAGGTTTGAAACTACTTTGTGGTCAAGTGGAACCTGTGCCAAGTAAGAAACAGCTGAAGAGACTGAAGGAAAGGACTGACCCTTGCTGTGTGTTCTGGGGCTGGCCTGCAGTTTGCTGATTTAACCAAGGAGAGCCTAAAGGGACTTTGCTGTGTGCTGTGTCCCCCTGCTTTAAAGGACTTTGCTGTGCTGTGACCTGAAGTAACTTATCCCCCAAGGGCCCGAGGAGAGCTGGCTCCCTGTTGTGGAAACTCAGAAACACAAAAGTTTCCAGGTGTGTCTCAGCGACACTGTGTGTGTGTGTGTGCTTTTTGCAGCCTGAGACACTCTTAAGAATTGCCCTGTGATCGTGGGCACCTGGAGTCCAAGTGAGTCTCAGCAACGCTGTGTGTGTGTGCTTTGTGCAGCCTGAGACCCTCATGAGGATTACCCTGTGACTGTGCAAACCTGGAACTCAAGTGAGTCTCAGCTACGCTGTGTGCGTGTTCCCTGTAGCAGCCTGAGACCTTCGTCATTGCCATCAGCCTGGACCGGCATCCCAGAGGAGCTGTGCTGCCAGCCCGTACCTGCCCAAAATCAACAAAGTCACATCAGAGGCTCAAGTCGCGAGGAGAGGAGAGTGAGGTCGCATCCCCCAGGTAACGCTCAGCGAGCGTGCGTGTGTCGCTGCTTGGAGTGGGGTGTGGTCTCCGAGAGAAATGCGCTCGGCCTTTCCCATTCTCGCAGCGTGAGCCTCCGGTCAAGCTCGTAACGCGGCCCGTACTTGCCGAGGAGTGGCAGTACCGGGGCCGGAGTGTGGAGCTGCACGTTGTTTTCCACCATCTCCGTGTTTGGGGGTATATTTTGTCAGAAGCTGACCGCAAGACAGAAAGAGTGGCATAGAGACCGTCCAGAGCACCGTGATCGGTGCCGGAGTACATTATTGTTGCATTACTCATTGCATTATTTTTGCATTATGAACTGCCTGATTGTTGCATTACAGATTGCATTACGAACTGCCTGATTGTTGCAGTATTTTTGCATTATTTTTGCATAACAAACTGCCTGATTGTTGCATTATGAAATGCATTATTTTGGCATTACGAACTGCCTGATTGTTGCATAACGAACTGCATTATTTTTACCTCACGAAGGGCCTGATTCTTGCATTACGAACTGCATAGCATTGCATTAGGACTGCAAAGGATCATCTAGAATTGTTCATTAATACTGCAAGAACCTAAAAGGGCTTGCTGGCCTAATAATCGGCAAGGTGAAATATTACAAATACACATATGTTGGATTTTTATCTTGTGGTCTCATCGTATATCTTTCATATTAACATGTAATTGTTTTTATGAAACTCGTGTGGAGTCCATTTGTCCTGTTACCATTGAGTTACTGAGAGCGTGGTTGCAAATACTTTACACACTTGCCTTGAAGATAAGCCTGGCTGCTCGTGCCAAGCATACCGAGGGGGTGAGCAGGGGCTATCTGACAAGGTGTCCTTCCTTTCCCTGACTCAGAAGCAAGGGTCCCTATTTGGCCTAAGGTGCCTATCTCAGCCAACCAAAGACCCCCAGTTGTAACAACAATGTAATATCAGCATTAAATATTTGTGATCCCCAAAAACCTGAATTCTCTCCAGCAACTTAGTTACTATTGATACTCATTTCACTCATCTGGAATAAATGAGTAATTGAAAATGTCTTCCACTGATCTTTGAATGGACATTCAGCTCTGTGTTCTATCTTGTTAGTTTGAGACCTTATTGGCATGTTCTAAGTGGAACTCTTTTTATCAGCAATAAAGTGTAAAAAACATTTCTGTAAGAGTTTCGCAAACATTAGCCATTCTAATTTCCTGCTTAAATGGTATTGAAGTAGTAAAAATGTACATTTTATACAAAATTTCTGAGTGTTAGTAATATTATCTTTAATAAATGATGATAAAGTGAAATATGAGTATGTTATTTGTAGGCTATCCTGTTTTTAGGTTTAAACCTACAATAACTGATAAAACCCCATTAAAAGGGAAAATTATTTCATCAGTGTAAACATATAAACACTAAACATTACCTGCACAACCACAAACTAAAATGTCATTTAACGAAAAGAAAGTGAAAGAGAATGAGTCGGGTTTTTTTCTTCCTGAAGGGGGCAGCACAATGCAACTTTCTTATACACAGTAGTCACAAGAAAGTCTGGTATAAGATTGTTCATCTTCAGTTTTGTTGTTTAAGGATGTCACTAAAATATTGTATCTTATTTTTGTTTCCTCCAGTTATGGCTCTACATTTTAGTTCTTATCTAATTCTCTTATATACTGTAGAGAATCTGGTCATATTAAATCATATTTGATATTTTGGCACTGTCTAATTCTTTCACTGATTGGTGAAATAGCTGGCTCATAAGAATCTTGTTCATTATGGAATACCACATTTATCCACACACACAGCATAGGTAAACACTTTCATACATCCGCCCCCTCTTTTCTAAAAAGTCAGTGACGATAGCAGGTCAACTGCCAAACACCCCAGGCTTTAAACATTAGATGAAAAGTGTAGTGGCAGGAACATATGAAAAGGATTTTAGAATCAGTGGTTATTTGTGCATTTTTTAATTTGTGGGTACCCATATTAGAATGTGAATTGGAGGCTATTGTTCAAAATTACTTCTTTTTTACACATTGTCTAACATTTGGAAGGTAGAAATGCATAGAAAGACAAACAGTAATAACGCTTGTTCTACAATTCTGTGTTTCCCTAAGTCTCCCAATGCAAATGATACCTCACTTGTGTGGGTAGGCCTAGTGTCTTCAACATGAAACGGCCCAATAGGCAACATGGACACATCAAATGTTTTCCACTGAAAACTGACCCATTTTTTTCAATGTGCCTAGCTGTGGATTATGTGCCCTAGATCAGGCGACACCTAAGGCAAACCTATCATTTTTTTTAAAAGTTAGACACCCAGGGTAATCCAGGATGGGGTGGCTTGTGTAGCTCTCACCAGGTTCTGTTACCCAGCATCCCAGGCAACCCTCCAGCTTTGTCAGAAAACACATTTTCCTCACATCTCTGTTAGAAAGTTCTGGAATCTGCAGAGAGCCACAAACTGCCATGCACCCACAATTCCCCCCAGAGTGCCAATAAAAATGGTACCTCACTTCTGTGGGTAGGCTTAGTGCCCACGATAGGAAACGCCCCAAAACCAGACGTGGACATATCACATTTTTCCAGTGAAAACGGACCAGTTTTTGCAATTTACCTTGCCGTGGATTTGGGCCCTAACTCAGCCAGCACCAAGGGAAACCTAGAAAACCTGTACATTTTTTGAATCTAGATAGACAGGAAAATCCAGGATGGGGTGACTTGTGTGGCTCTCACCAGGTTCTGTTACCCAGAATCCCTTTCAAACCTCAAACTTTGTCAAAAAACACATTTTCGTCACATTTCTGTGATGGAATGTTCTGGAATCTGGGGGGAGTCACAAACTTCCACCCACCCAGCATTTCCCCAAGCCTGCCAATAAAAATGATACCTCACTTGTGTCAGTAGCCTTAGTGCCCGCTACAGGAAACGGCCCAAAATGCAATGTGGAAACATCGCATTTTTTCTGTGAAAACTGACCCTTTTTTTGCAATATGCCTAGCTGTGCATTTGGGCCCTAGCTCAGCCGACACCTAAGGAATCCTAGCAAGCCTGTGGATTTTTTCAAAGCTAGATACCCAGTGGCTCTCACCAGGTTCTCTTAACCAGCATCCCTGCCAAACCTCAAACTTTGTCAAAAAAACAAATGTTCCGCACATTTCTGTGATGGAAAGTTCTGGAATCTGCAGAGAGCCACAAACTTCCACGCACCCATAATTCCCCCCAGACGGCCAATAAAAATGGTACCTCACTTGTGTGGGTAGGCTTAGTGCCCGCGATACGAAAAGGCCCAAAACCAAACGTGGACACATCACATTTTTCCAGTGAAAACGGACCAGTTTTTTGCAATGTGCCTAGCTGTGGATTTTGGGCCCTATCTCAGCTGGCACCAGGAAAAACCTAGCAAACCTGTACATTTTTTAAAACTAGGCAGCCAGGGAAATCCAGGATGTGGTGACTTGTGTGGCTCTCACCAGTTTCTTTTACCCAGAATCCCTTGCAAACCTCAAACTTTGTCAAAAAACAAATTTTTGTCACATTTCTGTTATGGAAAGTTCTGGAATCTGGGGGAAGCCACAAACTTCGACCCACCCAGCATTTCCCCAAGTCTGCCAATAAAAATGATACCGCACTTGTGTCAGTTGCCTTAGTGCCCGCTACAGAAAATAGCCAAAACGCGAGGTGGACACATTCAATTTTCCAGTGAAAAAGGACCCTTTTTTGCAATGTGCCTAGCTGTGGATTATAAGCCCTAGCTCAGTCTGCACCTAGGAAAACGTAGCAAACCTGTACATTTTTTAAAACTACACACCCAGGGAAATCCAGGATGGGGTGACTTGTGTGGCTCTCACCAGGTTCTGTTACCCAGAATCCCTTTCAAACCTCAAACTTTGTCAAAAAACACATTTTCATCACATTTCTGTGATGGAAAGTTCTAGAATCTGGGGGGAGTCACAAACTTCCACCCACCCAGCATTTCCCCAAGTCTGCCAATAAAAATGATATCTCACTTGTGTCAGTAGCCTTAGTGCCCGCTACAGGAAATGGCCTAAAATGCAATGTGGAAACATCCCATTTTTTCTGTGAAAAGTGACCCTTTTTTTGCAATATGCCTAGCTGTGCATTTGGGCCCTAGCTCAGCCGACACCTAAGGAATCCTAGCAAGCCTGTGGATTTTTTCAAAGCTAGATACCCAGTGGCTCTCACCAGGTTCTCTTAACCAGCATCCCTGCCAAACCTCAAACTTTGTCAAAAAAACAAATGTTCCGCACATTTCTGTGATGGAAAGTTCTGGAATCTGCAGAGAGCCACAAACTTCCACGCACCCATAATTCCCCCCAGACGGCCAATAAAAATGGTACCTCACTTGTGTGGGTAGGCTTAGTGCCCGCGATACGAAAAGGCCCAAAACCAAACGTGGACACATCACATTTTTCCAGTGAAAACGGACCAGTTTTTTGCAATGTGCCTAGCTGTGGATTTTGGGCCCTATCTCAGCTGGCACCAGGAAAAACCTAGCAAACCTGTACATTTTTTAAAACTAGGCAGCCAGGGAAATCCAGGATGTGGTGACTTGTGTGGCTCTCACCAGTTTCTTTTACCCAGAATCCCTTGCAAACCTCAAACTTTGTCAAAAAACAAATTTTTGTCACATTTCTGTTATGGAAAGTTCTGGAATCTGGGGGAAGCCACAAACTTCGACCCACCCAGCATTTCCCCAACTCTGCCAATAAAAAGGATACCGCACTTGTGTCAGTAGCCTTAGTGCCCGCTACAGGAAATAGCCAAAACGCGAGGTGGACACATTCAATTTTCCAGTGAAAAAGGACCCTTTTTTGCAATGTGCCTAGCTGTGGATTATAAGCCCTAGCTCAGTCTGCACCTAGGAAAACGTAGCAAACCTGTAAATTTTTTTAAACTACACACCCAGGGAAATCCAGGATGGGGTGACTTGTGTGGCTCTCACCAGGTTCTGTTACCCAGAATCCCTTTCAAACCTCAAACTTTGTCAAAAAACACATTTTCATCACATTTCTGTGATGGAAAGTTCTAGAATCTGGGGGGAGTCACAAACTTCCACCCACCCAGCATTTCCCCAAGTCTGCCAATAAAAATGATACCTCACTTGTGTCAGTAGCCTTAGTGCCCGCTACAGGAAATGGCCTAAAATGCAATGTGGAAACATCCCATTTTTTCTGTGAAAACTGACCCTTTTTTTGCAATATGCCTAGCTGTGCATTTGGGCCCTAGCTCAGCCGACACCTAAGGAATCCTAGCAAGCCTATGGATTTTTTCAAAGCTAGATACCCAGTGGCTCTCACCAGGTTCTCTTACCCAGCATCCCTGCCAAACCTCAAACTTTGTCAAAAAAACAAATGTTCCGCACATTTCTGTGATGGAAAGTTCTGGAATCTGCAGAGAGCCACAAACTTCCACGCACCCATAATTCCCCCCAGACCGCCAATAAAAATGGTACCTCACTTGTGTGGGTAGGCTTAGTGCCCGCGATACGAAAAGGCCCAAAACCAAACGTGGACACATCACATTTTTCCAGTGAAAACGGACCAGTTTTTTGCAATGTGCCTAGCTGTGGATTTTGGGCCCTATCTCTGCTGGCACCAGGAGAAGCCTAGCAAACCTGTACATTTTTTAAAACTAGGCAACCAGGGAAATCCAGGATGTGGTGACTTGTGTGGCTCTCACCAGTTTCTTTTACCCAGAATCCCTTGCAAACCTCAAACTTTGTCAAAAAACAAATTTTTGTCACATTTCTGTTATGGAAAGTTCTGGAATCTGGGGGAAGCCACAAACTTTGACCCACCCAGCATTTCCCCAAGTCTGCCAATAAAAATTATACCGCACTTGTGTCAGTAGCCTTAGTGCCCGCAACAGGAAATAGCCAAAACGCGAGGTGGACACATTCAATTTTCCAGTGAAAAAGGACCCTTTTTTGCAATGTGCCTAGCTGTGGATTATGGGCCCTAGCTCAGTCTGCACCTAGGAAAACGTAGCAAACCTGTACATTTTTTAAAACTACACACCCAGGGGAATCCAGGATGGGGTGACGTGTGTGGCTTTCACCAGGTTCTTTTACCCAGAATCCCTTGCAAACCTCAAACTTTGTCAAAAAACACATTTTCCTCTCATTTCTGTGATGGACAATTTTGGAATCTGTAGGGAGACACAAACTTCTACCCACTCAGCATTCCCCCAAGTCTTCCAATAAATAAAATGGTACCTCACTTGTGTGGGTAGGCCTAGTTCCCGTGACAGGAAACAGTCCAAAATGCAATATGGACACATTGCATTATTCCAGTGAAAATTGACCCATTTTAACAATATGCCTAGCTTTGAATTAGGGGCCCTAGCTCAGCCGGCACCTGAGGAAATCTAGGAAACCTGTACATTTTTTAAAACTAGACTCAAAAGGGAATTCAGGAGGAGGAGACTTGTGTGGCCATCACTAGAATCTGTTACACAGAATCCCATGCAAACCCCAAACTTTGTAAAAAAGAACAAAATTCTTGCATTTCTGTGATGGAAAGTTCTGGAATCTGCGGGGAGCCACAAACTTCCATGCACCCAGAATTTACCCAAGTTTGCTGATAAAAATGGTACATCACTTATGTGGGTAGGCCTAGTGCCCGCGACAGGAAACATACAAAAACGCAATGTGGACACATCACAATTTTCCAGTGAAAACTAACCTTTTTTTGCAATGTGCCTAGCAGTGGATTTTGGGCTATTAATTAGCCGGCATCTAGGGAAACCTAGCACACCTGTATATTTTTGAAAACTAGACACCCGGGGAAATCCAGGATGGGGTGATTTGTTTGGTTCTCACCAGGTTCTGTTACCCAGAATCCCTTGCAAACCTCATTTTTTGTAATAAAAAACACATTTTCCTGATATTTCTGTGACGGAAAGTTCTGGAATCTGCTGGGAGCCACAAACCTCCACCCACCCAATCAAAATGGTACCTTACATGTGTAGGTAGGCCTAGTGCCTGCAACAGGAAATGGCCCAAAACTTATTGTGGAGTCATCAAAATTATTTTTCACGAAACAACCTGGTTTTGCAAGGGAGTCAACTACGTTTTTGGTCCTGGGCTTGACGGCTAGGGAAACCTACCAAACCCAGACATTTCTGAAAATATGACACCGGGTGGAGTCTAGGGAGTTGTAGCTTGTGAGGATCCCCCAATCACCGGGCCAACATAAATTTAATTCCACCCAGCATTCCTCTAAATCTCTTAATAAAAATGGTTCCTCACTTGTTTGGGTGGGTTAAGTACCCATGAGAGGGAAGGGCCCAAAACATATTGTGGAGATTTCAAAATTATGTATCACAAAACAAATTGGTTTTGCAAGGGGGACACCTGCATTTTTGGTCCCGGGCTAGGTGGCTATCTTGGGAAAACCTACCAAACCCAGACATTTCTCAGAACTAGATTCCCAGGGAATTCCAGGGAGGTGTGTTTTGTGTGGATCCACAAATGCTTTCCTACCCAGAATCCTCTGAAAACCTCAAAATGTCTTCACAAAAAAGGGGCCACTCCCTGACATGCACATAAACATATCTCTGGTACCTAATTTGCTTTTTGCCCCCCCCCCCATCTGCCAACTGGGCGGGCAGAAAGACTGTCACTTTTTTGTTTGGGGGTGGGGGCATTGGCATGCCCATTTTGGGCAACCTCCACCCTTGCATATTTAAAATAAAAAATCCCTTGTGCCTAGTGGGCTTTCTGACCCCAGGGGCATCTGCCTCCTGGGGGCAGACAGACGGTCCCTTTTGTATTGGGGCTGGGGGTATTGGTATGCCCATTGTAGGCAGCCCCCACCTCTCTTTTATAAAAAAGAAAAACAATCATCCCTGGTGCCTAGTGGGCTTTCTGCCCCCCTGGGGGCAGATCGGGGGCTATTGCTCCTATATGCTCCCCAGGGGGGCAGAGAGACTGTGGCAAATTTGGGGAGGGGTGCAGGTATTATAGTGCCCATTTAGGCAGCCCTCACACCTAAATACAAAAACAAAATCCCAGGTGTCTAGTGGGCTTTCTGGTCCCCGGGGAGCAGATCAAGGGTAATATCCCCCATCTGCCTCCCAGGGGCCTGAAAGACTGTCCCTTTTGTGTTGGGGTGGGGGCATTAGCATGCCCATTGTGGCCAGCCCCCACCTCACTTTAATTACAAAAAACAATCATCCCTGGTGCCTAGTGGGCTTTCTGCCCCCTGGGGGGCAGACCGGGAGCTATTGCCCCTGTCTGCACCCCAGGAGGGCAGAAAGACTGGCAATTTTTGGGAGGAGTGGAGGCATTATAGTGCCCATTTATGGCAGGCCTCACCCCTAAGTACTAAAAAAAATAATCCCTGGTTTCTAGTGTCATTTCTGGCCACAAGGGGGGCATTTTTGGGGACTACTGCCCTTATCTGTCCCCCAGGTGGGACATAAAGGCTGAATATGCCCAAAATAATAAGAGGGGGGCAAAGGTTCTTGCCCAAGGGGCTTCTCCCCCCTCCCTTTTTGTCTAGTGGTGGATCCCTGCTTGGGGATCGCCCTCCTGCATTGATCCACAAACAGGGATCCAAGCAGGGATCCACTAGGGAAGGGTACTGAAGTTTTGTGCAAGTTCCCACATAACGAAATCAACAGAAAGTGTTGAAAAACACCACATATGGCAGCACTGGTCAACTCTTCATCATTGAAGGTTTTTAGCATTGGCATAGCACCAAATCCACTTTCACCGTGAAGGTTCACTGCCCTTGTAAGATATGCAAAATAAGCTTTTCTGCGGCTGAGCAGCTTAGCACCGAAAGGTTTTTATGCAAATCCTTATTAGCAAAGCTGGTGTGACCTGGCTGTGTCTTACAAACTAACACCACATTTATAACATAGCATAGCCTATTTTCTGGATGCAAAGCATTCATCCTACGCTTTTGACATGTCTGATATGACTGAGGTATATGAATTCGTAGAGAAGGGTATACCTTCAGTATAAAGCTTACTTTAGCATGGACTCACCTTTGTACCTAAGCCATGCTCTGCTCACAGCAACTGCTTTTAGCAAGACCACTGTCAATTACATCATGGACAAGTAACTCTTTTGGGCATATTTACAAGGCCCCTGATCCACCAGAGCCTTACTTTTTTTGGCACTCTAGTGGCGCACAACACTTAGGCGTATTTACAAGGTCATGCAAAGCCACCCTGCATGGCTTTTCATGGCCATGTAAATATGGCCCCCTTTCATGCATTATTCTGCGCTAAAGGGGGGTTTCATGGGTATTATTGTGGGTGTTCCCACGCAACAGCCATGGATACTGATGCATTTCCAGATTTACAAGGTTTTGTAAACCTGGGAATGCGTCAGAGTCTAACACCTCCCATGGGGAGATGTAAAGTGGTGCAACAAGGAGAAATACTTTAATTTCTCCTAGTTTTTTTGTCTCTCTATGTGTGCTGCAGAATTCACCACTGATAAAAGTAGAAAGCCATATATGATTGTTTTTGTGCAGGAAGATGTCCCTTCCTGCACAAAAACAATTATCCTTGCAACCCAGTCACCCTTGCACCATGGTTCAAGGGTGCCTGCATTGGTGTGTTAATATTGGTGAATGTGATATCAATGTCCGACATAATATATGTATATGTAACAATGTCAATACCGATAAAAACAATGTCAATGTACGTAATAATATATGTACACATAACAATGTCAATACCAGTAAAAATGATGTTTACGTATGCTGTGACAAATGTATGAATAATAACGAGAATTTCGATAAATGTGATATCAATGACCACTATGTTATATGTACACGTAGTAACGTACTCCCATCATTGCTGTTGCACCTACCCGGGATGACCTCCCCATCAACCCTGAGTCAGAGATACATGATCAGAAAGGCCCCGGCTGCGACCCAAACCAGTGATGGCTGGCAACATTAATGAATGGTGGGGCATTCACCATACATGCTGCAGCGAACTAAAAAACAGGTGCTTGCTTCTCTCCTCGACGATCCTGGGGGTGACGAAGGGCAGGAAGGGAAGGTAAGGTCTTCCTCCCTTGTGCAAAAACAACAGTTGATGGACAGAATGCAGAACAATGTCATACATTCACCCCAGTACAGAGATCTGGGCCTAAATCCATTGTTTTTTTGCTCACCATGCAGTTCCAGTTTGAACCCAGCCATATGCAAATCAGTCTTGACCCTGTGCCTCATGGGCACAGTTCAGCCCGAACTGCCAAGCCAGGTCCTCCCTGGACTGGAAACAAGCATCCTAGGACCGGTTTCGGGGTTTCACCCCTCTTCAGCCAGGATAGCTTGATTCCAGTGGCATGGAGAGCACGGGATCCACGTCTGGGCATCCCCTTCCCACTCGGGGTGACAAATGCAAAACCGGTCCTAGGATGCTTGATTCCGGTCCAGGAAACACATGGCTTGGCAGTTCGGGCTGGACTGTTCCCATGAGCCACAGGGTCATGACTGATTTGCATATGGCCATGTCTGAACTGGGGTGGCGTGTTGAGCAAAATAACGATTGATTAAACCCAGATCTGTGACTGGGGGTGAATGTTTTGCCAATGTGCAACATTCCGTCCATCATCTTGTGTGTCTTGCTGTTCTTCCTCCCTTGTGCCATGCAAATCCAACCAATCCTGGAGCTGCATTGGTTGGAGCAGGCTAACCCAGTGCTCATTTTGAGGCTGGCGGCCTGTGCCTGCAATCCCTTGGCTGTTTTACAGCACTAGGATTGCTGGCTTTTAAGTATGCAAGTCAGATTTGCTGGCTGTAGGCAGCCGGACAATCTGACATGTGTACTTAAACTGCTTAAATGTCATCCTGCAATATGCAGGAACCTGCCTTGCCTACACCATCCACTAGCTACAGCCGGCGGCACACAGAATAATAAAATGGTAATTAACCATTTTATTATTCTTTGTTTGCTGCTGCGCTCATAGCAAGTGGGGCGACGCTCTTCTGCCCAAGAAGAGAAACCGCCTCTGCCGAAGACAAACGCGCGAACATGGACAACCTAGATTGAACCCACAGATAGGAAGCTGCACCACAATGATCAAAGGAGATTGGCGCCAATAAAACACATTTGGCCAACAGGGCGTGCATTCCCAAAATACTACAAAGCCAGATGCACATGTAGATAGGAACAGTTAGCCAATCAGAACACAGAATCCACATTACATGCAGTGATCACACGCTCCTCATGCCAGATATCAGGACACATACACACTGGCCCATATTGGGTCTCCATACAGTCGAGAGCCACCTGAGCCCCCTTATCAGATGGTTGAACTTATGGTTCATGTCTAGGCCCAGAATTACATGCGCTACAAGAATGTTTAATTGGTTCATTGTACTCAAAGAATTGTGTATAATGCCGGCCAAAACTTCTGACATCAAGCCAGTCTTCAGACACAACTCTGTTGCAGCTCTCCCAGCCCTTGCATTTAATTAAACCAACTTGTTCCTGTTTTGCCAAATGCCGCTTGCCTTTTCATTATTGTTTAAGGGAAATTCATATCTGAGCAACAGGTGCAAGGCAGACAATTGTGCGCCAGCACAAAGGAAAGCACAGGGATGCGACCCATTGTTGTAAATATGACTCATCCCTGCACAGTCCCAATGAAGCAGCTCGTGCAGCAAGATAACTTGCAGTGCCGTGCTGCACCATTTTCTAATAAATATGCCCTTTTATAAATAAGGATGGATGCTATTTTTTTTACTGTCCTTGCAATTCAGCTCAGCAATTTTCCACAGTGCGTTCCGCTAGTCAAGAATAGTACATTTGGACCTAATGATATGTATTTTTTAGGCACAATTTTGAGACATTAAAGTAGTGTAGTGTCTGAGCTGTTTCTGGTAACCAATTACAAAACATATAACTTGGAAAGCTCTGAATGGAAACAGCAATTTAAGTTCAGCAAAAACGTTCCGCTAATTAGGTTTATTAACACACTGATTGATGGAAACTGTGGGGCATAATTACAAAATGTTGGCATAGGGCAGTACCACGAGCCTTCTAGCTGTGCTGCCCTACATCAAAAGAAAAGGGCAGGAATGCACCGTATCTACTAGTTACAGTGCGTTCCTGTCCTCTCTGCCAGTGCACAAACTGCAGCCGAGCTCCAATGCCGGCACCCTTGCTCCATGGTGCCAAGGTGTCTCTGTTGTTGGCATGATTGTTTTTCCTTCATGCACAAAAACTTAAAAGGAGGCATTTACCTCTGTCTGTATGTGCTGCAGATGACAGCACTCATGGAAAGAGGAAAAAATGAGGCAAAATGTAAACATTTCTCCTTGTTATGCCTGCTTTGTGAAGGCCTTATTATTAGCGCTGCCCCAGATTTACGCTATGCTGTAAATCTGGGGCAGTGTCATAACTATGGGTGTTGCATGGGAACACTAACAGCAAAATTTATCGAACTTCCCTTTCATGCAACATAAGGTAGTGCCTAGCTCCATATTTTCAAGGCCATTAAAAGCCACGCAGAGTGGCTTTGCGCTGCCTTGTAAATGTGGGCCTGCAGACTGCACCTCAGGAGCGTCACAATAGCCAGGCTCCGGTGACACAAGATCTGCAGTGGCATTTTAAATATGCCCCTTTATATTTAATGTGTTTCGAAAATATATGCAGATAAATATTGATTTCGCTTTAACAGTTTCCTTCCATGTGCTACTAAGTGGGGATTATTTTACAGCCACTTAATGCAATTAAGACACATTACGAAACAGGGGCTGAAATTTGAAAAAAAGTTAGGGTTGATGCAAGAAAGATGTCTGAAATATTAATATGCCACTCAATGATCATATCAAATACCAATGAAGGTTCCTAACGTGAAGATGAATTACCTGTTGGCAAACACACTTTTGCAAGGTATAATCAAGAGATTATGGGGCATATTAGCAAGGGCTGGCGATATAATTATCGCCGCTTTAGCGTCTGTTTTTTGGGCGAAAAGAGGCAATGATTATATCGCAATAACATCAAGGGCACGCTAGCGCGTGTTTCCTTTATGTAGAGCCCGTTTTTTCACAGCCTCGCATCGCTAATGAGATGCAAAAGAGGCGTGGCTGTGAAAACAACACATGTTAATATCGTGAAGGCAGCTTCGCGATATTAACAAGGAGGTGCAGCGATAAAAAAAATC
The DNA here is from genome assembly GCF_964204655.1 of Triturus cristatus. NCBI lineage: Eukaryota > Metazoa > Chordata > Amphibia > Caudata > Salamandridae > Triturus > Triturus cristatus. Next base: position 903,673,127 of record NC_140590.1, on the reverse strand, counting down.
GCGATACCTCAGCCTTAACTCAGGAATTTAACACCTGTTAAATTCCTGACTAAGGCATACTTTTAATGGGATATGAATTATGCTGATAGGACCACAGGGTCCTATCAGCAAAGTTATCGCTGTTTTCAATGGAACATCGCTGGAAACCAGCGATGTTCCATTGAAAACACCGCTATCGCTGAAATATTATCGCCATAGGGCTATGCGTTGTAAATATAGCGTTATCGTGGCGATAATATTCTATCTATTTCTATCGCTATGAACGGCCAGCGATAATTATCGCTGGCCGTTGATAATATGCCCCTACATTTTTTAGCATGTATACTATACATACATTACAGGCTTAGCAGCTAGCTTTACTGAAACATTAGTTACTGTTCACACATGATGCTGAGTTGCAATGACCGTTTAAAGATCCCCCACTATTTCCCAATAAACTTGGTCAGGAGTTGGGGATATTCTTGTGAATGCAGATATACCGTTTCTGTGAATTTGCAAAACATTTTGGGGCTTTTTTATGAGTCCTTCCGTCACTTTTGCGCCGGCGGTGCGTCACTTTTTGTGATGCACCAGTGGCGTAAAAAATGCACCTTGTTGCGCCATATTTAAAAGTGACGCATCTAGGTAGATGCGCCAGGTATAATGTATGCAAGGGGGGCGTATTGACGCAAGAAAGGGTCGTAAAAGTGATGCAGTGAAATCTATAAGATTTCACTGCGCCATTGCTTGGACGCTAATGCGTCAATATCTTACGCCTGCCTCATGGCAGGCGTAAGACTGACGCAGGCACTATCAACATGGGATGGGACTTGCCCATGTGTAATGGCCCATTGCTGAAGTTGCGTCACTTTCGTGACACACTCCAGCAATGCGTCATTTTTGCCCCTACAGATACGTCAGAAATACTGACGTATCTGTAACTCCTTGCGACATGATGCGTCATACAGTAAATATGACGCATCATTGGTGTCGCAGTGAAAAGTGACGCATCGCTGTTTTCATGCAGTGATGCGTCACTTTTCATGAATGAGGCCCCTTCTGCGCTGACAGTTTCCAAGTTGTATTGTTTTACCTACAAACCGTGAAGCGAGCAAGCAGTGCCATTCTAATGCAGACACTACAATCCGTCCATTACAATTTGGTGCTATATCTTTTAGAGCATCAAGGTGAAGTACATATTTTACGCGGAGAGATAAGATCTTCGTTGGTCAGAACGACTGGGCACAACAGTATGATTCACACTCCCATCATGAAGTCACCGACAGCTGGTCCCGTTTTTGTGAGCAAACCCAAATGTATGTAACTTAAGATTTGAAATTGAGGAATATATGTCGAGACAAGACAAAGAGTGGCCAATCAGAATAAGAGTTTGTCCGAACATGTCTTTGGTTTGGTGCAATCACATGCATAAAGCATGTGTTTAATTGGTTGGTCCTTCCACATGAATTCAATTTGGTGATGTAGATATGGCAATCCTATAGAGAAGTTTGAAACATACGGATCTCTGATACACTACTTTCAACTTTGATTGTACAGTGGGTGACTTAACGGAGGGCCTGACATCCTGGAAGGAAATTGCGTATTCAGTAAATACGGATAACAGAGTATGATATTTACCCGGTGCATATGTGTTTATCATACTGCATTTCGAACCTCTGAATGGGAAATAATATAATAAATGTGTGAGTTTGCCTCTTTTTCGGGAAACACAGATTCCGAATTTGCATCATCTGCATGCAGATTTTATGGTGGGTTTCTCTTAATAAAAATTCATTGATGATAAACTCATGGGGAGTTCAAATAGAGCCCATTTTAGAAAAGCTGTCTGGGGGAGCAAATTTTATATTTTTCCTAATTTTAATTTATATGGTGGTGGGAATGAGGAGCTGAATATTCAAATCTAACTTCAAATTGATACGTAGGGGCAAATTTACAATAACTGGCGCATCCCTGCATATCAGCAGGGATGCACCAGTTATTGTACGTCACGGCTCCGCCACCATGGATGCACCGCATTTACAATGCGGCGCACCATGAAGCAAAAACGGACAGACGCGTAACGCATCTGTGCCGTAAATGCAGCGCATTGCTGGAGTTGTGTCACAAGTGCGACGCAGCTCCAGCGAGACTCTGTGGTGCCCTATCTGCACAATGCTGTGTCAATCCTTACGCCTGCTTCAAGCAGGCGCAGGGTTTTGACGCAGCATGGGCTCAAAAGTGACTGAGTGAAATCTTGTAGATTTCACTCAGCCACTTTTAGGAGGCGTTCCTGCGACGGAACGCCCCCCCTGCACAGGAACGCCTGCTTCTGGCGCAGGGCTTTACAACGTGACGCATCTCCCAGATGCATCACGTTGTAAATACCCCGCAGCATGGCGCTGGTTTTGTGCCGCCGCTGCATCACAAAAGTGACGCAACGGCGGCGTAAAAGAGGCTCAAGGGGCTTGTAAATCTGCCCCGTAGTGTCAGGTGAGGAAAAGTAAAGGTGGGTCCTTTTATCTTTGTTCTACATTAAGGGGTATATTTATGAACCCCTTTGCAACGCTCTTGCACCACGCAACACAGTGAAGGAGCGATTCAACTTAAAAATTAGATTTATAAAGCCACGCAAGGCCACCCTGCGTGGACCTGACTGGCTTCATAAATCTCAATTAATGTAATGCAGCGCAAATCGCTGTGTCACATTACTCTGTGCCAAGGAGGCGTTTCTATGGGAGTTGCATGGGTGTTCCCACATAACCTCTACGGATTTTTTGACACATTCCCAGATTTACCAGATGTGGTAGACCAGGGAATGCGTCAGAAATCTACGAGAACTTTTTATTTCTCCTTTTTTTTCATTCTATGTGTGTGGCTGCACCCTGCAGCACATATTGAAGAGGAAAACTCCTCAGGGGATTGTTTTTGCCCCTTCCTGCACAAAATCAATCCTCCATACAATGCAGGGACTCTTGCACCATGGTGCAAGGGTGCCCATTTGGCGCTGGGCAGCCAAAATGGCACCAGAGCAGGGGAGAAGGCAAGAATGCGCCATAGTGTTGTAAATATGGTGCATTCCTGCCCTGTCCTTGTTAAGCATTGCAACACAGCAAGGTTAATTGCTGTGCTGCACTGCTTGACTTGGCTCTAAATATGGCCCTGAGGTTGTCTGCCAAAATATATGATTCTAGTATCCCTTTACCACAATGTCAGAAGGTTAAGTGATTTGAATTCAATTTGATTGCAGTGTGACTACATCTATAACAGAAAAAAAAGCGATTACAAACAAATTAATATTCCATATGTCAAAAAATAAAGGGGCTCATTTATGAAAAGAGTTGCATCGCTGGTTGAAAACAGCAATGAGACATTTTTCATTGTACCCTACTTGCGACAACCTGGAAGGGCCATATTTACATTATGGCGCTCCATGTCACAAGGACTGACCAGATACGTCAGGTATCCTGATGTATCTGGTGACGCAAAACAGACACAGCTCCGGCACTGTGTCATTACACGCAGGTGAGTCCCATGTAAAAGGGCCTGCATCAGTCCTTACGCCTCCTCTGAAGCAGGCTGAAGGATTTGACGCAGTGAACTCGTAGAAGTGGTGCAGTGAGATCTCAAAGATTTCACTGCACCACTGCTACAAGCCGTTTTTTGAGGGAACCCCCACCCAGCATACATTATACCTTACGTAGGTATAATGTAGCGCAGAGGTTTACAAAGTGACGCCTCTCCCTAGAAGCGTTACTCTGTAACTATGGCACAGTGTGGTGCATTTTTTGCGCCACTGCAGTATCACAAAAAGTGGCGCAATGGCGGTGTAAGGCCTTCATAAACAAGGGTCGTCAACATTGTGGGACCTGGTATAAAAGGCAAAACGTTGTATGGAAAAAAAAATGGTAAATATATATGCATATTGCTATATGGGGGTGATTTTCTCCTCATTCAGGAAACATAATAGTTCCATTGAAAAATAGTTACCAAAACCAAAGATCACAGCAAATGATCTGAGCTGATTCTCTCTACGATCTGAAGCTAATTAGTAGAACCACTAGTGGCCAATTATAAATGGCAAGTGGGTCATACATGGCCAGCAACGACAGTACTAATCAATTGGGTTTGAAGAGTGTTTCTAGTAGGGCTTTGTTTTTATTGAGCTCTAAACGAATAAGCATCATGAGAATGGACATTGTTCTTGAAGCAGGGAGCACGCCAGCACACAATGCAGCCCTGCTCTTCTGGTTAATGATTGAGAAAAGACAATTAAAGTCGCTTGCAGCTGAAGTTCTGGATATAATTAGCAATGGATTGTGTATTAAATATTCTGTAGAGCATGTTGTCGCTTATTAGATGAGGTACAATTGAGGACAGATTTGTCTCATGTTTTGACTAAGTAAGATCTCGATAGCTCATAAATGAAATAATGAACACAATGGATGTTATGAGAAAATAAGTTGAATAAATGAGATGGAAAAGCTAAGCAAAATGATCTATATAAAACTTTGCAACAAACAGAGTTGTGAAAATGTAAAAGTAGCGTAAGCAATAAGGTCCCTTCCAAACAATTCAAGCAGCTTGAACTGTTTCATTTATTAGGCATCCTTGAGTGATCTCTCCTTTACAGACAGGAATACCTATGCAAAAAGGTACGTTCTATTTGCCCAAATCCCTGTCTCTACTAATAAAACATTCACATTTGTGAGGGTGAGTGAGATGCAGTCTATATTCACAACAATGAACTCGTAAGTGGCAAGAAGCGTTCATGAAACCATCTGGTGGTGCCTTCTCCACAGGGATGCCATTAAACCCTGCACTCTCCCAGTGTTCCTTGGCCCATTGGAATGCCAATGATAGGATGTCAGCTAATGTCCGTGCAGTTTATCAGATAATATTCGGACCCAATTAAGAGTGAGTGTAAGTAGCTTTAGAAATGGACTGTGCCCGCTCTCTCTTGGTCCTATGGCTTCTCTGTGTAGGGCTGGAGAAGGCATGAACTCACTTCATTGAGAGGTACATGACTGCCAGTCGGCGAGAAGGCCATGACATGCTTCTGCACAGGCACTCACATCTAGAATATGGTAAGCGCCTGGATAACCTATCCGGTGATTAGCTGCGCTTTATAAATCATGAATGATTGATTGATTGATTAAGAATATGTTCCAATGAAGTAGACAGCAGACGTGCTCCAGGAGGCTGGTGTGGGGCACTACAGCATTTATAATATCCACGTTTTTTGCATATGTGCTTGTCCAAACTGATGCCCTCATGTGTGTAACTTTAAACAATACATTATAAAAAGAGACCCAATAGGATACTGTGTGCATTGCACATGTAATTAGTCAGTTCATATGGGCACGGAACGTTTAATTCAGAGTTTTCCCTCTGATTATTATCTAGCATTGCCTGTATTTGTTATTATGCTTTTCACACCCTTGTCAACATGTTTACAGTGGAAGGGTTCATATAAAAAGCATTGCCACTGAGACAGATCTTTCCATCAGATGGCTGTCAATGTTTTGCAGGGATCCTAGGAGCTTGAACTGAACGAAGCCCAACATGGAAAAGGGCTAATCACATAAGAACAGATCCTCATTGTATGCATTTGCAAGCTTTCTGGCCAATGCACAAGTAGTATCAGAAAGAGGAACTCTCATCAACCTGAGAAGGACGCTATTTTCTTCAAGCAGAATAAACTTTGTTGGTGAACCACCCTTCAGGACCATTCCAAAAGAGGCATTGTGCGTGGAGTTGGTCTTACAGATCTTCAGCATTGAGTCTACTTGTCTGCCACCCAGCTCTTAATTTCTGGAATATCCAGTTTAGGGGATTGGTAAAACTTATTCATAAGCTTCAAATATTCTTAATCTTCTCTGCAAGATAAGTTTATATGGAATCAATTGATTTTATTGTTGGCAACTTGCCATGAAAATTGCTTTAGACTTCCTTGAATCAATGGCGAGTATAGGCGCACCCATATTAGAGGTGAACACAGTAACTAGATGCTAAGGACTCACTCTGGGGCATATCAGCAACAACCGGCGATAATTATTGCTAAGCGCACTTAGCACTAGGATAATTATCGCCGGTTAGCGTGGACTTTTATCGCTGAGATAGAGTGCTATTAGCACCGCTTATCTCAAAAGCGATAAAAATCCTAGCGCTAACGGCCAGACGTGAGATTATCGCTGGAAACCCAGAGATAATCCCACGAAGTTTGGCGATAGCTTGCTGATAGGGCCTCACATACTTAGCCATGACATCCACCTTACATAGGACATCATGGCTAAGTCAGTTTCAAAGCAGGCGTAAGGAAAGTAGCGATAACAGAGGTTATCGCTACTTTTCTTCTCACTATGCTGCTTTGCGTGAGACTTGATAATAGGAGAAATGTAGCTTTGCGACATTTCTCCCGTTATCCTGGGGAGGAACGCCCACTTTGCATCTCATTAGAGATGCAAAGATGGGCGTTAGGAATTCAGGCGCTAAGACAAGGTTTCACGCGATAGCGTGACCTTGCTAATATAGCGATAAAATTATCGCTGTTTTTCGGACAAAAACGGCCGCAAAAGCGGCGATAATTTTATATGGCCGCCTTGTAGATATGCCCCTCTGTTTGCGAAAGGAGAATGTCATCTGCGGACCAGGGAAGAGTAGTGTGTCTGGTCTCCACTTATGGTTGATTAACACACGTAGATAATATTTTAAAATATTATAAAAGAAAATAGGTCCAAAAGCATCCCTGTCTAACTACCTTTAAAGCAGAAAATACCTTCATGCATTTTCCAAGCAAATGAAAAAGGATCTTTTAGTCAATTGTTTAATGATGCTCAATAGTGCAGTCTTTTTCCCCTTTGTTACAGTATGGGCCACATTTTCGACTATCAAAAATGGGTCCGCAATTGGCAGGCAAGAACATTTCTTGCCAATGACATATGTGGCTGAAAGGAAATTCTCTTGCAAGCACTGATGCACAGTTATCATACCTGCATTAATGTTATATTGTATGTATGCAGCAAGTCCATAGAGAGGGTGCCTAGCCAGCAGCAGTTTTTCGTACAGTATAGAAGTTAAATTGAAGAGGAAATTAGGGCGATAAAAAAGCAATAACCACCCAGTCTCCTGTCTTGCATATTAGAACAATTAATGATTTTCAGCTATTTTTTAAACGATTTGTTAGCACATTTACACGTATATCAGGATATTTAGGTTTGGATGCAGTTTAGGCAATGTGACATGTGACTCGCTTATGCTCAGAACATGAACACCGTGACATTGACCAGGAAAAATAAAACTTGAGCGCTGGAAAGTAATGTGTTTGCCGGTGGTGTGTCGAGAGAAGTTGACAACACAACGTTCACAAAAGGTGACCAAGAGTTGTTTTTTGCATAAAACTATCCCCTCACCGCTGTCTCTACCTTCGTCTATGTGCTTTATGTGTTTAATATATCTCACAGTCAAGGGGCACAGATTTCCTTGATAAAGTAGTGTATTTTTTATGATCTTTATGAAGAGCAAATGAACACAATCACACAGTCTTCCAAGATCTGTCAGAATTTTGATAAATTCTATATGACTTATTTATGTTCTGTTGTACAGTGCACTATCACTCACAGTGATATCTTGGCACCGAGCAGGAGTGTGTGCCTAGCCCTACTTAAGGTAGGTTGGTTAATTGAAAAGCCAGGACTTCAGCTTGTGGAATTCAAGAAGAGAAAAGGAGGCTCTGATGTGGAGTGGTAGATCATCTCATGCTGTCGGAATGATGTAAGATAAAGCCTGTTAGACTTGGCATCCTTGGCATGGTTTCCCCTGACTTTTTGCCTCTACCCCCTATATTTTTATTGTATTCTGGATCTTGTTTTGCTCGTTTGATTGTTTTGGGCACTTTGCCACTGCTGATCAGTGTCAAAGTGCAAGTGCTCCCGGTAACATTGTTGTTGTAATTGGTTATCCATGATTGGCATATTTGAGTTACTGGTAAGTTCCTAGTAAAACGCACTGAGTGTGCCAGGGCCTGTAAATCAAACGCTACTAGTGGGGCTGCAGCACTGATTATTCCACCCACACGAATAGCCTTGTAAATGTATCTCAAACCTACCACTGCAGTGTCCGAGCCTGCAGTTTTAAACTGCCATATTACCCTGGCCAGTGCACCCACGTGCCAGGCCCTAACCTTCCCTTTTCTAACATGTAAGGCACCCCTCAGGTAGGCAAAAGTTACCCCCACAGGCAGGGTGCAGTCTATGTAGAAGGTAAGACATGTCCTGGTGTGTTTTACATGTCCTGGCAGTGAAATGCTGCTAATTTTGTTTTTCACTATTGAAATGCTATATATCCTATAAGCTAACCTGGGAGTTGCTTTGCAATATCTTATTAGTACAACTTTCTATTTGAACAAGATAGAGAAATTGAGTTTAGGCTCTCTGTACTCTGAATTTAATAGCACATCTTTTTAGGGAGATGGTTTTTAAACTGTGTGTTTGAAAATGCCACTTTTAGAAAGTAAAATGATACAAACGGTTCTGTCGGGTAAACAGTATTGCTTCTAGCAAACAACCTTCATTGGTTTGTTTATATGAACACACATAAAGACCATAAATAGTATTCAAAATAGCTTTATGAATTGCATCATTCATGAATAACTACTTACAATGGCTGTCAAAGAATAACCGTGAAACATATTTGTGACAAAGTGACATATAGTGCTCAGTGCTGTGGTGAACAGTGCGTAATATATACAGTGTGACTTATGGAGGTATCGATAATTTAAAAAGGCCAGAAGAAACAAATATTTGAAACAGTCTGCAGAGGGATTGATTAAGTCTTTATGCAGAGTCTTTTCAACTGATCCTTGAAAGAATGTCGACGTTTCAACCCAAGGTAGCGTTACTAGCTAGTCAGTGCGGGTCTTCATCAGGACAGGGAGTGACAGCCAAAAAGGAGCCCAACGTAGCTCCTGGGACGGGGTGGACAGATGAGCAAACAGGAGCAACTGTCTCCTGTAAGACGTGGCTAGGAGTCCGGTAATGGGATTTAATCTCTCTCCAAATGGGTTCAGAAGGAGTAACTTCTATGTCGTATTAGTGATCCTCCTGAAGTTCCGCAAAGGGAACGAATCTCTTCCAGGCGGCAAAGGGGCAGCAAAGGTCTGGTAACCTCAGACGGAGCCAATCACACTGAGGTCCTTAGATGCCAGCCCGGCAGGGAACAACTACTTCAAGTATGAACGAGCGCAGGCAAGCGTCCTGTCTCTAGAGAGATCTGACTAGCTAGTAACGCTACCTTGGGTTGAAACGTCGACATTCTTTCAAGGATCAGTTGAAAAGACTCTGCATAAAGACTTATTCAATCCCTCTGCAGACTGTTTCAAATATTTGTTTTTTCTGGCCTTTTTAAATTATCGATACCTCCATAAGTCACACTGTATATATTACGCACCGTTCACCACAGCACTGAGCACTATATGTCACTTTGTCACAAATATGTTTCACGGTTATTCTTTGACAGCCATTGTAAGTAGTTATTCATGAATGATGCAATTCATAAAGCTATTTTGAATACTATTTATGGTCTTTATGTGTGTTCATATAAACAAACCAATGAAGGTTGTTTGCTAGAAGCAATACTGTTTACCCGACAGAACCGTTTGTATCATTTTGATAAACTGCCCAGGTTCTGAGGGATACTGGGTTACCCCATTGTGATAATAATACTTTTAGAAAGTAGGCATTTTTTTTATTTAACCATTCTGTGAGCCTCTGCTGTTTTGTGTATTGCCTGTCTTGGTTTGGAGTGACAGGAGCTGGAGATGTGCATTTACTGTAGATGGCCAGAAAGGGGGTTGAGGTGTGTCCTGCCTTTTCTAGATTACTCGTAGTTGGGCTGAATAGGCCTTGGCTGCATTTAGAGTGGTGAGAGCAGTTTCACTATCACCTGAATAGGCCTTGTCTCCACCTCCTGTGGTCATGTTGCACCAGAGAGGGCAGATCTGCTTTGGACTGGGCTCAGATACTCTTGCCACGAAGAGGACAAAGAGAAACTGGGATATACGTATTGGACTTTAAACCCCAGAGAAATAGATCACTTCTGGACTCAAGAGGAACCTTTGCCATGGAGAAGAGCTGGAGAGATGGAAGGAGGAGTACTGTTCCCTTTCTGTGTGTTTTGCTGGGTTGGCCTGCAGTTGCTGTGTCAGCCAAGGAGAGAACAAAGACTGGAATATTTCTGTGGACCTGCTTGAAGAAGACCCTCCTGTACTGAAGTCTCAGGGGCCCAGAGACTTCACCTGCAACCCACTGACCAGCACCTGGATTCCTACATTCAAAAGTGTGCCAATTCCAGTTCCTGAACCCTGAGAATTGTGTGGTTGGTGCTGCAAAGCAAGAAAACAACTCTGACGCCACCAAGGACGCTGCAACCTGCACCACAGCCAGGGGCAACACTCGTGAAGTTCATGTTGGACCACCCCGCATGCACCACAGCTCCGACGCCCTTCGACACCTGCTGACATCTGCAGTTCTCAGCCTTCATGACACCAGCGCTCGAACGGACGCTGTCACTGCCAGCACCAGCATCACATTATCGCAGAGCCAATAACCAATGAGCGTGACTTCACAAACTCTTCAACTTCGCATTGCCTCACCAGAACTGACGCATCACCACCGGCGCTGCCTAACTTCCCCTGTCCTCATGGACACTATGCTTCGCCTCCTCTGTGGCAACCAACGAACTGCCTCGACCTCAGCACCGAGGCCTCACCTCCACGATGCCGTGCATCAACCATAGACATCTTTTTCAAGGTACTGTTGTTTGGGTGTCCATGTGACTCCGTGCCCGATGCTGCACATCTTGCGGTCGGCGCCGTACCTTGGATTTATGCCTACCACAACGTCGTAATAGCCCCAGGTGGAGCTATTTTGTTTCTACAAGTTCTATTTTTTAATCACTGTTCCTAAGTTGTAATTTGACACCTGTAGGTTGGATTTTTATCATTTTGGTCTTGTTTGGTTTAGATAAAATTACTCCTTTTTTCTAAACTAGTGTGGTGTCTATTTATTGTGTTTTCATTGTGTTCATGTGTGTTTTGAGTGCAAAAACTTTACATTTTGATTTTGGGATAATCCTGTATGCTCATGCCAAACTACCAAGGGGGTGAGCAGAGGTTACCTAAAGTGTGTAACTCCCTTCCCCTGACTAGAAGCAAGGGTCCCTACTTGGACAAAGGTGCAGACCTTTGACAACTAGAGACACCCATTTCTAACAATGCCCCTGCTCCTGATCTGGTTCTGTGTATGCTTGGGATATGTGCAAGTAGGAGTCATGTGAAGCAGAGGTGTGTGGGTGGTTGCTTGAAGGATATGCAACTGCTGAGGTAAATGGGACCTAAGTTGTGTTGTGCCTTGAAAATGTGTGAGGAGTTTGAAATGAACATGTTTTTCAGCTAGTGGAACTCTCTGAGATATGATCTGAAATGAGTTCTGTGTGGGAGGCTGAGGCTGAGACTGGCTGCTAAGTTCTGGAAGGTTTGTAGTCTTCTGGTGAGTTGCTTGGTGATCCCGGTGTAGAGGGTGCTCCTGTAGTCCAACCTGCTACAGAATAGTACATGACAGATTTTCTGGTGTTGCACGGAAGCCATTTGAAGATCTTCCTCAACATCTTTAGGGTATAGAAGCAGGATGTAGTGTTGGCGTTGACTTGTGCGATCATGTCCAGTTTGCAGATGATGATGAGTCTGAGGTTCTTGGCATGAGTGCAGGGTCTGGGTAAGGCCAGAGTTCAGCCGGCCACCATTTGGAGCCTCATGTCAAGGATAACTGTTTTCATCTTGTTGGTATTGAGCTTGAGCCATTTGGATTTCTCCCAGTTTGGAACTTCACTCATGCAGGCTGTCAACTTGTTTCTTGTGCTGGGGTTTTGTCCTATAGGGAACATATAAGCTGTGTGTTGTCAGCAACAGAGAGGATGTTGATGTCATGTGCTCAGCTGACATTGGCCAGAGCAATCAGGTGTATATCAAAGAGAGTGGGACTGAGAGATGAACCTTGAGGCACTCCACAGACAGGTTTCTGGGCTTTCTAGGAGCAAGGTTCTAAGCTGACTGCCTGTGTTTTATCCATTAAGAAAGGGCAGACCCAGCGAAGAGCTGGTCCTTGGATGTCTATATGGTACAGGCGGATGATGAGAATGGAGTGTGAGACCACACTAAATGCTGCAGATATCCAGCAGAGTGAGGGCTGCCATGTCTCTTCTCTGAAAGCTCATGCTGATGTAATCTGTGGCGGCGATGAGTGTTGCTTCTCCACGTGTTTGGGCTTCAATCCAGACTGCAAGGTGTTCAGTAGCTGGTAGTTGCTGCGGTGGTTGTGTCTTATTTATGTTAAGTAATTTGATTGGTTAAATATATATTATGTTACAAAATATGATTGTTTTCCATATGAACCATTGCACTTGATAACACTTGACAAGCAGACATCTGGTCAAATAGGTCCTACATGAGCTATTTGGTTCTACTGAGGGCTGATAGCAAACTCTCAGATAATTTAAAGTCTGCATATGTGCTCTAATCTAATGTAAACATACATAGGATTGAAGTGAAGCTTAAATTTAGAGACAGCCATGAGGTCTGATGTGATCCTGAGTAGCTGGAATGGTCTTGTCTTGTCCAAATAGTACATAATCCACTATGCTAGAAATTGTCTGAATTATACATGGGCATCTGGGTGAGCAGATCTAGCTTCATTTTGTCACTGAATTAATAATACTTTCTCAGACAGCTTTGAAGTATCTCCTTAGCACAGATTATCCTCTAGCATGTGAGTAACTTAATAAGTGAAAGGGTGGGTGTTAGACTTGGCATACTTGACGTGGTTTCCCCTGACTTTTTGCTTCTACCTCCTGCATTGTTCACTATGTGCTGGACATCGGTTTTGCTGGCTTAGATACTTTGGGCACTTTGCCACTGCTCATCGGTGTCAAAGTGCAAGTGCTCCCTTTCTAAATTTTAATTATGACTGGTTATTTATGTTTGGCATATTTGATTCACTGCTAAGGGCCTAGTAAAGTGCACTGAGGATACCAGGGCCTGTAACTCAAATGCTACTAGTGGGCCTGCTGCACTGGTTGTGCCACCCACACAAGTAGCCTTTTTCAAATGTGACTCAGACCTGCCACTGCAGTGTCTGCATGCAGTTTTAACTGCCATGTCGACCTGGTAAGGACACCCATTTGCCAGGCCTAACCCTTCCCTTTTTCTTCATGTTAGTCACCCCTAAGGTAGTACCAAGGTACACCCATGGGATGGGTGCAGTATATGTAAAAGGTAGGACATGTACTGGTGTGTTTTACATGTCCTGATAGTTTTCCACTATTGCAAGGACTAGCTCTCCCATAGGCTATCATTGGAGCTGCACTGTAAAATTTTACATGTGTAACTTTCAGCTGCACTGTAAAATTGTACATGTGTAACTTTCAGTTGGGAACAGCTAGAGATTTGGAGTGTAGGCTCTCTGAACTCAAAATTTAATAACCCACCTTTTAGTAAAGTTGGTTTTTAATTCAGTGTTTCAAAATGTCAGTTTTAGGAAGTGGGAATGTTCTTGTTTAACCATCATGTGTAAATCTTCCTGTTTGTGTATTCACTGCCTGGTTTTGGAGTGACTAGGGCTGGGGAAGTGCATTCACTCTAGACAGTCGCAAGGTGGGTTGAGGTGTGTCCTGCCTTTTCTGAGTGACTCATAGCCAGGCTGAATAGACCTGAATAGGCTGTGTCCGCCTCCTGTAGTGAAGCTGGACCAGGGAGGACAGAACTGGTTTTACTGAGCTCGGAGACACTTGAAACAAAGAAAGACTAGAAAGAGAAAATGGGGTATAAGTATTGGACCTAAAACCCCAGAACTTCTGGAACTACGAGGACCCTGCCAAGAAGAAGAGCTGAAGAGTTGCCAGGAGGAGTACAGCCACTTTGCTGTGTGTTGCTTTGTTGGTTTCTGTCTGTGAGCAGAGGAAAAGACTATAAACCTTTGCCGTTCTGTGGTATCCTGCTTAAAGAAGATCTCCAAGGGTTTGATGTAGAGCTTGCCTCCTCTTCTGAAGTCTTAGGGACACAGACTTCACCTGCAACATCCTAGAACTCCACTGCTGGGAATTCTGACCTACCATGTTGTGCAAAACCCAGTTCTGGGCACTTGGAAGTTCCTCCTGCTGCAAAGATCTACACAGATCTGAACAAATCTACAAAATCAATGCTTTGCTCTTCCTGCGACTGAAATTTGTGACGCAGCACAGCTGTGTGGGAGAAAATCCCAACACACAGTCCCGTATGGCTGAAGAAAATGGCACAGCACCTGCCAGAGGCCCAACAAATTGCCACACGGCAAATTCAATGCGCCGCTCTCTGAAGTTTGAGACCCCCACCACGAATCCAATGCAGGCCCTCCTGTGCAGCTAAAAGAATCGATACACCACCCATGTGCGGTTAAGAAAATCAACCCTGCACCTAGATCGCCGCCGCATAAACCCATAGCAGCTGAATTTACGCATGCATTGCACATGAGCACCAGAGTTTTCTGACTCAATACCCTCAGACTAAAATAGCCTTGGAATTTGATGCCTCACTGCCCCCTACAGTCCGGATTCGATGCACCACTTCTCCTGCGTGCAGCAGAAGAGTCGCCTAGCTTCCCCAAGGACTAAGGAACTGACTCCCCGCTGTTTTTCCAGTGCTTGCCCTCTGTGCTGCTGTTTGGCTTTGTGGATTTTGACACAGTTAAGGTAATTTGTGTAAAAATCATGCATCCATAGATTTCTATGGACAGAATTGCTTGAATCCTTTTAAAAGTCATATTTTAAGTTATGTATGTTGGACTTTTATCATTTTGATCTTGTTTGGTTGAGATAAAGATAATCAATTTTTTCTAAACTGATGTGCTGTCCATTTGTAGTGTTTCACTGTGTTACTGTTGTCACATGGCTCATAGGGGCATTGTCATCGTCCCAATGTTAGCACGAGCACATTGCTGACTGTCTGCTGCTTTGCACACATTACTACTAGACCTAGGCAGTAAATTCCGTTCCGCTCGCGCAATTTGCGGAATTTGAGTAATTTTGCGTTCCGCGGAGAATGTGGAATTGCCCAAAATTCCGCGATATGCAGAATTTTTTGCTTGTTCGCGCTTTCAAAATGTGTGTTCGCAAGATATTTCTCCCCGAGAAAGCAAACAGCGGTCACGAACAGGAAAAAAGCATCGCGAATGGGCGGAACAAGCAATTCCGCGTGTTCACTGAACTTTTGCGTGTTCGCGGAGATTTTTTACAGTTTCGCAGAGTTTTGCGTTGCTCAACTATACAAATTCCGCCTACCCCTAATTACTACACGTATTTATTTTGTTTGTGCTACACTGAAACTTACACATAGAACATGCTGTTGTTTTTGCATTTTGCTAGTTCCTGGGAGATACTAAACGCACTATCAATGCAGGCTTTTGGGACAAACTGACCTCTTCTTATGACATTTTATTGGCGGAGGTTGATTGGCCTTCCCCTTTTGTCCTCTCTTCGCCTTGAGGCGAGGAGATAATACTTCCTTCTGTATGTCCCTGATGAGACTAAGCAAGCTTATACCTCCGGAGTGGACTCTAGCCTTGGCTCCTGCTTTGTATTGCAATCAGGCTGGTTGAGATAAGGAGTCTCCTTTGCACGTTATTCCACTACAGTACACTCCGCAGCCCCAACCTCAATATCCCATTAAACATTACGCTAAAGCATCCACTAATGTCATTCTTACTCAATTGGAATATCAGGGTGTTATGGAGCCCTGTGTCTCTTCAATGAATAATTCATTTTATTCCAATATTTAAACCGGATGGTTCGTGTCATATTGTTTTGGATTATAGACATTTGAATACCCATGTTCGTACCTTTACAGAGCACAAACAGTACAGCATTAGTCAATAATATTGTACGTAATTTTTTTAAAACTACTTTGGACAGTTCAAATGTTTTTTCAGTCACATTTTGGTTCAGGAGAGCTGAGACTTGACTGCATTCAGCTCTCTCGGCAATCAGAGGCACTATGCAAAATTGCCTATAGGGTATAAGAATAGCCCTGGGGTATTTGTGGCATGTATAGTGTCCATTCTAAATGAAATTGACCCTGATGCATTTTCATATGATGATGACATTTACCTTATAGACGATGAATTAAATCCTCATCTTGCACGTGTGGATCGCATTATTATGCGTTTCGCTGCAAAATCGCACATTGCTTTTTTGGCTGTTCTTTTTCTTGGTTATGAATTGAACAATGAGGGTATGGGTTTAGCACCCCACTTTTTGCAAAATGTGCTAAATTGCAGCCTCTGTCTACCCTAAGAAATTAAATCATTGCCGTTTTTTTTAAATTTCGGCAGGACTTACATTCCAGATTATGCTCAGGGTATCAAGCCGCTATACGCTTTGATACATCCTTCACTTTCATTTTTCAGATTGCTCTCGGAATACACCGCTGTACTGCGCTCTTTGCAGTCTGATTTGCTAGCAACACAATACTAACAATCTAGAGTGAATACTACTAATTTGGACAACATTGATTATACCAGGAGCAATCGGTTTCACTTATGTTACTTTCATTGAGGAGGACCCAGTTCCCATTGCATATAAATCGCATCTGTATACACTGGCAGAGTTGCGTTTTTCTTCCACCGAAAAAATATTGACGGCTGTGCAGACGGCGCTTCTGAAGGAACGCCGTATGGCTCAAGGTAAACGCATTTTTGTTGTTTCACTAGTGCCTGTCTTAGAGGTAGTCACATAAGCTAGCATACCGGATTCTAAAGTTCTACATCCTTGTTGGATACAATGGGCTACGTCCTTGACATTGGCTGATGTCAATTTTGTTTTTGATCCTTCTTTACTAGCACAAGAATTTCTTCAATATGAACATGTTCATCTTTTCCTTCTTCGATTCTTCCTCTTGATCAGTATAAATGTTTTATTTACGCTGATGGTTCCGCACAGCCGGCCATTGGTTCTAAACAAGCTTATTCTGCAGCCTGTACAATTGCAGCAGGTGCAATTGTAAATGGTACATTTCAGTTTTAGTGGGTTCACACACAGTCCCATGGGGATTGCACAGTACAATTGTCTGAGTTACGATCTCTACTTTTAACTCTTGAATTTGCGGATCCTGAGTTACCTACACTTATTGTGTGCGACTCTATTTACTGTGTACAGTCATTTAATGACAATTTGTTTTTTGGGAAACAGAATGATTTTGGGATTCTATAGGTAGCACAATTAAGCATAAAATGCTTTAGGTCCAAGTGGTCACTCTTAAAGATCGTTTGCCGCTTACACATGTTATCCATACATTAGGACATCCACGTGCAGGAACTCTATGGCTGATGAAGCAGCCAAATCTGCAGTAGCCACGGTTACAGTAGCAGCAGTTACGAGGCCCATGACTAAGATTGATGATGACATTTTGTAGGCTGATGCCACTACAAGGGAGGGTACACCATTTCCGCAAAGTTTCCCTTCACGCTGTGCTTATCAGTTGACTCCACATAAATTTCCTTTTGGGTCTATTCCTACGGTTGGTGATCGTTTGATTCCCTACAATGACCGCAGACTTTCGCTCATTGTGGCTGCCCATGAACGCATGGCTTCTGCTCATGCGGGAGTGTGGACTGCAGTTTCTCTCTTACAGCAACGCTATTGGCCGTGCCAGTTATACCAGCAGACTCACAAATATGTGCTTTCTTGGAACATTTGTCAACAAATCAAGAGTTCTACTATGTCGCGCTCACCGCATATTCATCTTTTCATTTCTAATCATCCGTTTGGGTGTATTTATCTTGATCACTGCGGCCCCTTCACATCTGTTAATGCTTTCAAATATATTTTGGTTGCAGTGGATTCATGCACTAGGTTCCTCTTGGTTTGACCACAATGGTCTGCTGACGCTCGTTCCATTATAAAAGATTTGCATGTCTTTATATGGACTTATGCACCTTACATTCAGACCAAGGTCCGGCTTTTGCTCTGAAGGCTTACCATGATTCGATGAAGTCCATGGGGGTGCAGGTGCATTTCTCGTCTCCATATAGACCAGAGGGCAA
The DNA here is from genome assembly GCF_964204655.1 of Triturus cristatus. Taxonomy (NCBI): domain Eukaryota; kingdom Metazoa; phylum Chordata; class Amphibia; order Caudata; family Salamandridae; genus Triturus; species Triturus cristatus. Next base: position 903,655,026 of record NC_140590.1, on the reverse strand, counting down.
TTCTGTTGTGGAGTGGATGAACCATGACTTAAAGCAGTCTTTAGCAGCAAAGCTATTAGGTACGGTCAGTGGCTGGTTAACTCATCTGTATGGGGTTCAACGTGCTCTCAATAATCTTTCTTGTAGATCTTTGGGTGAGCAGAACCCGTATGAAATGCTCATTGGCATTAAGATGTTTGTGCCAGAACTTGACGGTCTAGATGTTGTGGCAGCTGCTTCAATATTTGTTGTAGAAAACCACGGTGCTATGTTACAGGATCTACAAAAGAATTGAGACACTCTAGCAAAAGCCCATTTGTCCTCGCCGACGGATGCAGTGGTGTTGATTCCTGTTTCTGGCTAGCTACAGAAAGCTGGTGACCTTGTTCAGGAGAGGGTGGCAAAGAAAAAAGAATTTGGTCCCACATACCGTGCTCCGGTCCCAGTCCTTGGTCTTAAGGGCACCCGAACTGTGATTTTACCTCCTCTACCAGGATCTAAAGACAATCGCTTCATTTCAATTGAACATGCCAAGTTACACCATATGGCCGATTTTCAATAGCATGCCTGCAAGCATCCCAAGTCGGGATGTTTCATTACATCCTATGAACTCAATTTTTTCTGATTCTTCCCAGTTGCCAGAAGGGGAGACCGAGTCTTTAGTTGACCAGTTATTGGTTTTATCTTCTACATAGTGTACCATAGAAATTGCTTATGCTTCCCCACCTGTTGAACGCCCAGTGGCACAACTAGATTCAACTTCTCATCCTGAACAGCCCCCGTTGTTTCAACTGAGTTTCAGCAGTTTTTATATCGATCAACATAATTCTTCAGTTATTTCCCTGTCACCTTCACTGATTTGTGTTTTCATCACTTGGTTAAAACGCATGCATCTGGTCCCACCTTGAACTTATATCTGGATCGTTTTTTCAATGTTGTTCCTCCTCATGTGGATTGGATTCGTGACTGTGTTTTTCCTTTTGATTAATGGCCACTACCTCCCTGAACGCTCTACAGTAGAACTAGTCAAGGGAGTATTGGCCCTACAGTCTTCCTCCCAGAAAATGAAAAAAGACCAAGCCCTTGTTAACATTTCTGCAGTCCCAATTGCTGATGGTATTCTGTGGGATAAAGTGCCATTTGATGTATATGGTCGTGCGGAGACACTACAGATACCATATGTCTTCGGTGTTTCTCTGGGTGATGTTTTTATACCTGGTTTGCATTCAGATGATTGGAATGTTAGTGCTGTGATTTCTCTGTTTTCCGATTTGCAATATTACACTGTCTTTGATGCAGAAGATTTGTATCTGAATTCAGCTAATTATGCCGATTCATTTTGTTAATAACATTATGGGAATCACTTTCTCCATGGGACCAGTGGACAGCGTCCACCTTTTAATTAGACACAATAGGAACATTGCCCTACACCACCTAATGGAAGTTCTAAAATACAAAAACAGAAGTATACATATTTGATCGGTTACAACCTTTCCAACCCGGCCGCGTATTATTTCAAATTGAATATATCCCACTTCAAACAAATACATGCTTACCCAACCTAAGTTAGTTTATTCCTCATCCTTCATTGCCGATTTGGCACAGAAGAGTTATGATTATTGGAGGGAGAATGTTGAATTGAAATCCTTTGGGACGCTAAGTTCTGGCAGAAGCAGGGTACTGAGTCTGTGCACCGTGCTTGTCTGATACCAACGTAAATAATATTTCTTAATCAAAAGGTCCAGAAAACTACATGTTTGGGATTGGCAACAGTTGGAAATTTGAATACTCCCACTATTCCATCCCTGGCCCTTTATGAGATATGGCAGACACATACCAACTACACTGCAGATCAACTAAATTGTATGATATAAAATGGTAGCTTCAGTTCTTCCGTGATAAATCCAGAAGGGTGGGTATTATGGTCAACAGACATAAATGCTTGTCGTTCTCGCTTTATGAATATTACCAGTGGGTTTACACTACATAGACCAGGTTCACGCTACCTGCATTCCCCCAATTCCAATACAGTTACCACTTATCCGGTTCGTAAATTGTGTCAACAACGGTTGGAGCATTCCACACTGTCGTCTGTAAAACAACATCATTCCCTTTTATCAGGAGACATAAGCCTTTCTGACTTCCTTCTAGGCCCAAAGTCCCCTCGTGCAAAATGTTTTGTTTATGCAGCCTATAATGAACTTTGGAAATTGTCACAAATGGAAGCTGCTGTACGCCTGCTCCAAAATTATCAGGATAATTTGGAAAAAGTTCTTGCCATTGTCGATAACAGTATGAACACATTATCATCACGTATATACACTTTAGATAACATAGAGTCTTCTGTTATTGATATTGTTCAAAATGAAATGTCTACATTTGATCATGGTCAAAATCAACTTCGATCCATTATGCAATTTGGGTGGACACTGCAAACACTTGAAACGGAAGGGTACCTTTCTATTACCTGAATGCATCGGCCTTGTTTTTACCTTTTCATTTGACAACAAAAAAATGTTAAAGGCCATGAAGGAAGCTACATACACAATGCTATGTATTGAAAAACTGGAAGAATTACCATTCACTGTGGCAGAGACAGATTCAGCAGTATGGTTTATACATGGAGTTATTTCTTTACTAATCACAATGTTTTAATTCTCTGATTGCATAAAACATTATCCGGTAGGTGGATATGAACTACTTGGAAGCAGTTTCTTACAAGAGCTAATGTGCTTGCCTTTTACATTTCGTTGTCAGCTTGCTAAAAAAGAGGTTTTTTCTGACAAGGGAGGAATATGATTCTACTGTCTGACATTCCCTTGTTTTCCAGCAAGTAAAACTTTACAGCGCTTGCAATGTTTCTGCCCCTACTTTGGCTTGTTTTCTGAAAGGAACCCCTGTTCCCGCTTTTATTCCAACTTTTACTTTGTTTTCCAGTGGTAGTTATCTCATACTTAATAATCAGAACTGCTGCAGTTTGCGGGCACGCATCCTGTACATAGTAACATTTTACTTGTTGCAACAACGTCCTGTTTCCTCCCCACATGGGAGTGTAGATAGTTCGCTTTGGCCTTCCATTCCAACTTTCAAAACAGATTTCAATAAGCTAAGCAGACTCAAACCGCTATTGCTTCAACAAGAAGTGGCTCTCATGTCAGCTTGTGGTACCTTCAAATTGCAGGTGGCGAGAACGTCCAGTGGAATACAATCATTGTTGAACACGAATCACCCCCTACATTTTGGGGAATTATTACACCAAATAATTAATGCATCTGATACGACAGGCCAAGCTAATTTTTTTTAACTTGTGGGATCCAGACTCGTGAATTTGTTTCAAAATATTTTTGGAGTAATCCTTGCCTTTATTCATTCTTTTTTTATCAGCGTATTTGGGGAGTTCCCTCTGATGCTCCTCCTGGTTTGTGGTGTTCTTTTTCTGCTACTACTGTTCCTCAATGGCTTCTCGATCTGTGGTTCTACCATGCCTGGAACAGCTGCAGCTGTACCATGATCGGATGCGACAGCTCTTTGGTTTGATGCCATTGGAAGCTGTAGACGTAAATTTTTAGCTAACATTCCATTACGATTACTTTACCTGTGTGCAACCTGTGTTTTACTGCATCCTGTGTCCCTTCCAGTGGGCCATGGACGTCTGTCTGGCTACCATGTCACAAGCTGCCCTGGATTTTGAACTGTTAATGGGTTCGTTGATGTCCCATAGCCAGGATTGTTCCTTGTGTATGCGGTTTGTGTACAATCCATCACTGGGGCCAATGGCCGAAGCGAGTTCCTGTGCATGTGCGCAGTGCCTCCTGAATCTAAGTTTCATCGAAATCGACACAGGTTCACCGGGGATGCTCCTAACGACAACAGGATGTGAGGAGCATGTCTGTTAATTTGAATTGCTTAATTAGATGGCAACACTTTTCTCTATGGAAGGATCAGAGCCCTTGTTAGAGCTTATTGTGCTCCATTTGGCTACCTGTATATTCGGCCCTGAAGATACACTGTAATTGGATATATTTTTGCGTACAGTTTCTTTTTTTCCCACTTTTTCCTCTCTCTTTCGGACACATTTTTGCATTAGACTGTCACCAGAGACGGTTTGGTTCTGCTTACCTCTGACTTCTGCCACCACTTAGTGCTACCATCCTGACCAAAGGCAGGGTGCCACATGACCAATAAGGGCAAGGTCGTCTTTCCTATGTTAGTATGAGCATGTTGCTGAATATCTACTGCTTTGCACACGTTACTATACTTATTTATTTTGATTGTTCCACATTGAAATTTTCACATAGAACATGCTGTTGTTTTTGCACTTTGCTCATTCCTGGGATTTAGTCTGAACATTGTGAACAAGGTCGAACAACAATGCCCCTTTGCATTCTGTTCTGGTCAGACCCTAGCACCTAGACAAAACATGCAGATACAGTGTTGTTTGAGAACACGTATTTTGGTCATAGGAGGGTATGCAGATAGGAAACACGGACACTTGGAGAGGGTCCTTTCCAGGGAGAAGAGCGTGACAGCACCTGTGATGTAGATCTTCCATCTATAGACTGAGGTACGGGGTCTTCTGATATCACCCAGAGATCTTCTAATATATAATCATCTTGCTTTTACACAAGTGTAGGGAGGTTAGGCTCCTCTGTCATATATCATGACAGGTCCCGATTATGATTTATGGACTACTTGCTATGCTGACGGTATTTGTGTTAAGTAATTTTTTTATTGGTTGTGGCATGTATACTGCAAACTAGAGCATGTTCGTTAATATAAACATTTTAAACTTTTGCTGTGTCTCTGCCAGATCTTATTGCGGATGAGTACAAGAGCGTGAGCGAAAGGGTGTGTCTTGCAACCATGATTCCTGAGAGAGTCTGGAGTATTGTGTACTAGGGTGTCTAATCACTTATTCCTCTTTGAGTGAGTAGGAGGGCAAGTGAGACACTATAGCTAGTCGGTCCCGGGCTCATGGGTACTAAGGTGGTACACTAGCTCAGTCCCTACCTACTAAGGTCACATAATCCCAACCATAGTTCTGTGAGTACGCAGAATCCCTGAAACACTGTGTGTTATGTACAAATACTTTACAAATTTCTTCTGAGATAAGCCTGTCTGCTTGTGCCAAACTACTAAGAGGGGTTATCTGAGTGTGTAATCCCCTTACCCTAGAAGGAAGGTTTCCTACTTGGACAGGGTACATACCTCTGCCAAATATAGACCACCATTTCTAACAGTGGGGTTTCAATGTCAATACTATTAGTGTGAAAATTGAGAATTATGAGGAACACATCAAGAGAGAACTACCACTTGCATACATCATATAATTCCCAGCGAAGTTAACCAAGTCGCATGCCTTTTGACTGTTCTTGGCTGATGTAAAATTAATAAACTCTCTCGATACTGTGATGGAAATGAGCTCCTCTGTCCATGAGACGCCGTGTGGACCCAAGCATTACAAATCTATTTTCAAGGGTCCTCTATTGAATTTCTGTTGGCCTCTCCATTTATTATAATCTTATGTTGATTGAAAGTAAAGGGTTGAATGCGATTGTAGTGTTCATTTTGGGCAAGAGATCATGAGCATCTACAAGACTATGCACATATATCACTGTCTCATAACCGGGTTATGTTCATCCAGAGTGGAACCAAACCAGATTTCATAGGTTCGTAGGGCAGTTGTCTCTGACAATAACTTTTAGATAAAGAACCCTAGTGGCCGAGGCACTCAATGGGCCATGACTGTCAATCGCCACCTCTCCATTATAAAATAAAGAAGAAAAGGCACTTAAAAAGCTGAAATGCACTTTACTCTAAGTACGCCCTGCTCTTCCCTGTGTCTCACAACCCACACACAGCAACCCCTTCACTAAAAGTGAGGCAATCACTCCAATACGTCCTTTATAAAATCATGACTCTACTTTTCGGAAATCCCTCAAGACATGGATTTTCTCCTTCTAGCTTCTATCCCCCTTCCTTTGGGGTGTTGGAAGTTGCAGTGTGTGCTCTATAGGCCTAGCGCTGGGAAGCCCCATTGTTGGGGCAGCTCTGTGCTCTACAAATTCTATAACATAACATGCCAGTTGGCCAGCTTATCCTTAAAATGTTTTGGTTGAGAGTAAAACCAGGTGATAAAGGCATGTGAAATCAACACTAGGGGGCATATTATCGAGGACGGCGTTAAAATTATCGCCGGTTTAGCGGAAGAAAACTGCCGCTAAAGCGGCGATAATGGGCTTGATAATATGCCGCAGAGAATTCCAATAGAAGCCCATGTTCACAAAAGAACATGGACTTCTATTGGAATTCTCTGCGGCATATTATCAAGTCCATTATCTCCGCTTTAGCGGCAGTTTTCTGCCGCTAAACCAGCGGTAATTTTTAACACCGTCCTTGATAATATGCCCCTAGGAATTTAAGAAATAGAATGCAAATAATCGTGTGACACTCGCCGTACAAGGCATTTTACTCAAGGCACTGAAAAATATACAAAAGGCAAACCAAACTTAGTCTTATTACAATGCAAATCCACAAATACAAGGCCTCCGCTTTCAAGTTCCAAAAAAATACAACCAGGTGTCACTTCATTTGCACTCCACATAAACAGAGGACATCCATTGTTCCATTGTTCCAATTACAGTCTCCCCATATCTGCACATTTATGCTGACATACTCTCAAATCAACAGCTATACTGGTGCACCAAAGCATTGATGCAACAATAAAAGAGCCAGGTATGTCTCTTATGTAGGCTAAGAACACTATTATGGTCCTGATCACAAAGGTTTTTTTGAAAATGTAAAAAAAGCACCCTGTAGCACTCTTGTGTGTACTCTTGGTGTACTCTTTATGTACTCTTACATGCCTTCTGTCTTTAATGGCAAATATTGATATACAATTAGCACGAAGGGAAAATACTGTGCCCTTTTTGCAGTTTTACTAATAATGAGTAGGACGTTTCTGGGTTGATTCAGTAAGGCATGTAAAGGAGTACTACAGGAGTATGCTTTTAGATAGCTCAAAATGCCGTTTGCTTACATTCAGATACGAGTAATTTCATAGACGAATTCAAACACGAAAGTATATTTATTGCAACATAGGATGTAATTACAGAAAAGGGCACAGTGTGTAGATATAATATTATCAAAACACAAAGAACTACACTCCATATCAGCATTCGCACTAAGGCTTGAAAACATTTGTAGAAAGCATTTAGCTTCTCAATAATTATTGTATGCAGCTCCACTTCTATCCATAAGTCTAAAAAAGTTTGATATCCAGTCTCCTTGTAGCTACATAGCAGTCCATTGTTACCAGTCTAAGCTAACAAATTAAACATACAGCATATGTTCTATTCATTTTTCCAGCTCATCAGAAACCTACGTCGCCTTTGCCCACCGCCTAATGCTGCACAACATCACAATGACCCAGTGTTACTCTTGCATTCTTTGGATCAGCAATCGATAGCTCGCAGGGACGGATGCTGCTCCAGGGAACAGATGGACAGGTCGGACGGTCTACATCAAAGCCATTTTCCATAAAAATTGCACAATCAAAAAATAAGAATGTCCTGTGCCTCAGAACTAGTTTTCAGTTATGTGTGTAACTCGAATTTGGCTGCGCCACACAAGTACACCCTCATAAGTAACTAAACCAGAGAGGCACAAGCGTGTGTGATTTGAAAAATATGGAACAGTGGCAATCTTATGCACAAAGGTAGCCTCTGGCACCAGCTGTTCCTAATATCTTGACTTCGCCCCGCACTTGACTGTTGTTAAGGTATGAGCTGAGGTTACCAGAAGATGCAGTTACAATAAATAGGGAAAAGCGATTTTTTCCACTTAAAAAAAATCATTACATTCAATCTTAATCGTAGTACTACCCAGCATATACAGATTCCAGACAGGCCTATGCAGCTTCGCTTCACCCCAGCGCTCCTTTTCACTGTGATAATATGTCTTGGCAGCTCTGGACAACTCCATCTCGACACAATGAGTATTCCCCTTCAAAGAGATCTTTATAATTGCCTTTCTCAGTGCAACGTTCTATTTCTGTTGGCTTTGCACTCCCAGGAATATGTTGATGACCGTTTTGATGTCAATTTAAACATATGCCAGAGCAAGGTTCAGTCTTTCGAAGGTGTCCTCAAGTCTGTATTAGAGAGCTGAAGAACACTGGTAGGGAGTGGGGTCCTAAATCAATAATGTAAGTAGGCACCTGGACACCTAGCTTGCCACTTGTCTGTGGTCTCCTGTTCCTGCATGTTCCAGACTGATCCAGTGACATTGCAGCTGCCTGGGTTTTCCCAACCGTATTTTCCCACTCACTGTTCTTCCAACCATCATAAACCCCGCCCATCCCAAGACCTACTTAATGCAGGCAGCAGCGTGACCAAGGCATCCCAAATGCAAGCCGGTCTGTGCCCATCTGCGCCTCGATTCCTCCCAGACCCACACCCCTTGCCCTCGCCCCCCCCGAAGGTACACCATCACTGAGCCCTACACCCTCAACCCAGGACACTGCAGCACACACTGCCACCACACTGACCCATGCTACACGGTAGGACCTTTCACATGCACCCGCTGCTACTTCACCTGCAACTGAACACATACCAGCCCACCAACCAGCCCCACCCTAAACACATCACAGACACCTCCTGAACGAAAACACCAACTCGCCTGCGCCCTTCTCAACACACGTTCACTATGCAAGCATTCCACAGAATTTTGGGACCTCATCGCTACCCACGCAACATACAACGTCTTCTTCACGGAGACCTGGCTCAACCCCATATCCACCCCAGACATTTCCACAGTGATCCTCGAAGGATATAAATTCAATCAACAAAAATGCACCAACAAGCCAGGAGGAGGAACAGCCATCATCCACAAAGAGAACATAGCGTGTAACAACACCACCACCACCCCCATGGAACATCTCAACTTCAAGCTGCACACGGACGACAGGATAACCATCAGAGGCACCCTCGCATACCAACCCCCAGGCACTCGCTCCAGATTCTGCAACACTATTGCAGACTTCATTGCCCCCTAGCCTTAGACTTCAAGGACTACATCTTCCTCGATGACCTAAATTTCAACATAGATGACCCCAATGACAAAAACACTGCACCACTCCTCGACAGTATGAGCAGCCGGGAATTGTCCCATATCATCCATGACCCTACACGCAGCAACAGCTTCAAATACAGCCAAGTCAGCAAACCCACATGGACTGATCACTCCATCATCCACTTCATACTCTCCAACAGCTGCACCTTCACCCCCAAGATGACCACTGCCCCCCACCAGATGGAGAACCTAATCTCAGAAACCAGCTGGGCCAACTCTGCTACCACCACCAACTTTGAACAGGTAGTGAGAAACATGAACGCCCGGATCACCAATTGCGTAGAGAGCATCATCCCCATCAAGAGCAAGATACAGAAAAAATCCTCGAAAATGGGCAGCTGATACACCCAAGATTTCAGAAGAGTGAAAGGAGAGGGCAAACAGTTTTAGAGGAGATGGTGCACCAACATGGACAGCTCCGACAGGGCAGCTTTCAAGACCTCCCGCAACCTCTACCACCACCTGCTGAGGGCAACAAAGAAGACAATCCTTGCCGCAAGCATCGAAACCAGTGCCAACAACACCAAGAAACTTTTCAACATAGTTAAGTAATTCTCCAACATGGCTGCCAGTGAAAACAAAATTGCACCCACACGGAAGCTCAGCGACAACATCGCCCATTTCTTCCATGACAAGACCGCAACCATATACAGAAACTTTGAACCTCAAACCACACCAATGGACTTCCTCAACAGACAGGCCATCACTAAACTGACACAAACCACACACTGTCCACCTGGAATATCCTCTCCATCCAGGACACCACCTACACCATGGAATTCAATCACTCTGGAGGTACCACAGACTCATGCCCACACCACGTCTTCAAACTCGGAAACCAAAGGATTGACAAGGAACTCAACATCCTACTCATCATCTCTATCACCATCGCAACATATCCTGATGCCTGGAAACACGCAGAAGTCAGACCACTATTCAAAAATCATTCACCGACCCCAGCAAACTCAAGAACGAATGGCCAGTCTCCCTGCTCCCATTCCCAGTGGAGGTACTGGAAAAGATCATCAACTCATGACTCACCTGGAGTAGTACCAGCTACTCAGCACCTCCCAATCTGGCTTCTAAAGTTATCATAGCAGAGAAACTGCCCTGATCCCAGCCACTTATAACATCCAAACCTACCTCGACTGAGGAGAAACAGCAGCTTTGATCCTCCTTGACATCTCGCAGCCTTCGACACTGTATCACACCACACACTGATCAAAAGACTTCACCACATCGGCATCCACAGGGACACGCTCAGATCGGTCACCTCCTTCCTCACTGGAAGAACCCAGAGGATCCACCTCTTACATTTCACCTCTGAACCCAAGAAGACCACCTGTGGGGTCCCTGAGAGCTCATGCCTCAGCCCCACACTCTTCAATACATATATGTTCCCACTAGCCAACATTGTCAGAATTCATGGTCTAAACATAATTTTGTATGCAGATGATACCCAACTTATACTCACAGATGACTGACCACCACCAGAACCAACATCCACAGATGCATGACAAACTTTGCCGACTACATGAGGAACAACTGCATGCAGCTGAACACAGACAAGATGGAAGTATTCAGATCTAGGACCAAAACCCACTTCCTCTAACCATGCCAGAAACCTCAGAATTATCATTGACAACAAGCTTACCATGAAATCACAGATCAACACCGTCTCCCCCGTCTGCTTCCTCACTGGCCATGCTACCTATGATGTTCAATTGGCTACCCCTAAACAGAGATGCACTGTGACACAATCCCTCATCACCAGTTGACTGGACTATAGAAATACCCTCTATGTAGGAATTGCGGCACACCTCCCACAGAGACTTCAGACCATACAGAACACTGCAACCAGACTCACCCATAGCCTTTCCCGACTAATGCATATCACACCCCACCTCACGAAACTCCGCTGTCTCCCCGTACAGAATAGATGGCAATTCAAGCTGTTGACACATGCACACAAGGCTCTGCACACCCAAGGACCTGCCTATATTAACCAGTGCCTTAACTTCCACCAACCGTCGAGAAGACTACGCTCCCCCTCCCTTTCACTTGCCAATGCTCCCTGCATCCACTGAAGCAGAAGTGGAGGACTCTCCTTCTCCCACATTGCAGCAAAGACTTGGATCAAACTCCGCCGCACCTCAGGACCATCACCTTACTTCCAGAATTTCGAATGACCCTCAAGACCTGGCTGCTCGAATACGCCTCCGGGATCTGCAAGCATCTGGATACCCTATCGGGTTATTTGGCATGCTTTATTAATCCTGATTGATTGATTAATTGATAAGTCTACCAAGGCTGGTGCTGCCTACTGTTTGTGCTGAAAACTCTTCTTCTTTTCTGGATAATCATTTCTACAATTCAGCGTAGCCAAACACAGTGAAAGCAGTTGCAGAGAAGATAAAACTGCATACTAACAAAACCATTCCTCACCCCTCAGTTTTGTATTCACTCCAAGTCTATCTATTTCCAAGGTCATAGGTATCAGGAAGAAGTTCTGATGTCTGCTAGAAAAGGGCAGTTTTATTATTATTTTCTTAATTTGGTGTTTAAATCATGCTGGGATACCTAATGTATTGAAGGCGCACAATACACCACTTGAGTAAGCCATATCCAATACTTACCTTGGTGTGTAGCTTTCTTGTACAGTTGCAGAACCATCTATTGCTGCACATTGGGAGATTAAAGTAATCAGTAAGGAGTTTGTTAGCAAAACCTTTATCCTTTTTGCAGGTGTAAGTATGCATTACTGTTGAAAATTAATTCTTAGGAGCACTTCTAAGTCAGGTGTAACACATCCACTAACTTATTCCCATAAGCAGAAACTATACTTGCCCAACAGTTTTGGAAACCTACATCTAGATGGAATATCAAGGTTTAATTATCTAGTAAGCTGTAAGCAATTTTAACATTGAAATAGAGATGTGTATTTTGTATGTAAGTAGAGAAGGATTCATAAACAAATCTCTAACGGTTTTAATAAATGAATAAAATAAAATCCCTCTGGAAATCTTGTCTTTTCACATGCATCGGTCTCGGATCAAAACAGTCTTGATTTTCCATCTTCATCTTAACTGGAATGCCTCCGATGTAGGTAAGTAAACAAAGGGGAACAGAGGATATGTATATTGGCTAGATGTACAAAAAAAATACTAAAAAATTGGAACCAGTATTTTAGTAACTAGTGTGAAATTTTAATAGGGCGGTTCACAGAATTCCGAAGAGTAGTGGGTCACAATCCAACCTACTTCATCAACATCCAAGGGATAGGTCACAAATTGTGACTTACTATAGTTGATGGCTATCACAGGTATTGTGGCCTAAACAAAACTGTATGATAGGTCCTTAGATATATAATTCAAATTCTATATCATTGAAATCAATTTAAATAAGCCAATTGGGGAATAGTCAATTTTAACATGCTAAAATTGAAATTCAGCAACACTTGGGATGGCGCCTCAAAAAGGGGCATTTTCTAACATTAAAAATATATTCTATTCAGTCTGGCAAAACTTATAATAATAAAGGATGTCAATGCATATTTCTGCACGAATTTCAAGGCATCTGGGGACTGGATAGGGGACAGGAATAAAACATGTAAAATATATAAACACCCCAGCACTAATTATCCCAGACCTTTGTGTGAAAAATGGCCACTATGCCTCCCATGTCAGGTGAGTCAGTGCAAGAAGATGGGGTATCAGAAAAGGGATGCATGCTGGTGAACTATAATGGTACATTGAGCATGGAACAACATAACCTTGAGCCAGGAAATTCTGCAGACTGAAAAGGCCACTAAGGAGGCTAAGGGTTACCCTCCCTTGACAATAGCATGCACAAAGCTGGATACAGAAGAGGCAGTTCTGGACTCCAACATGGCAGGAGGCTGATGGGACTGGCCAAACATTTGTGTCATGTTTGAGATAAAAGTGCACTATGTTGTGTTTTCTGCTTGTTAATTTAGTTACTCTGAGTTTGATATGGTTGTGGATTATGTGTGGGGATATATTTTGGTCAGAGAGGGCATGTTCAAATTTGTGGAACTGGAACTACAGTATTCAAAATATTGACCTAGGGGCTTATTTATGCACCGCCCTTTCGCCACGCAAGTGGAAGCAAAGGAAAAGCAAAACCTAAATTTGATTTATCAAGCCATGTAAGGCCACCTTGTGTGGTTCTGAGTAGCTTGATAAATCTAGAGTGACGCAAGGCAGATCAATTTGCTGCCTTGTGTTACTCTGTGGGAGGGTTGCATGGATTCTGACCCATTCCCAGATTTACCAACATTGGTAGACCTGGAAATGCATCAGAATTGTAAGCCTCCCCACCAGAGGCACAACAAGGAGAAGTATGTTTATTTCTCCTTGTTTTCCCTTTCTAGGCATGCTGTATTCTGACTGATAGAAGAAAATGTGGTGGTCCTTCCTGCACAAAAATAATCCTGCCTGCAATGCAGGTACTTTGCAACATCACACAAGGGTGTCATCGCTGGAGTTAGGCAGCCAAAAGTGCGCAAGTGCTAGGAACGGACAAGAACGCACTGTGTAATGGTATAAATATGATGCATTCCTTCCCTTGATAAAAATGGCCCCAAGTGACAGTTACTAGGGATCAGGGTGATAAACTAGAATTACAAAATGTTGACAGAAGCATACAATATGGGCATTTTAGGGAACTCATGTGAGGCACATAAACGGTACAATGGCTATAAAACTGAGTTGGCATAAACAATATAACACATACTTTATATGATATGCTGGTAGATTAAAAATAATGACACAGTGTGTTCGTGGCTTACATTTTTTTTTAAAAATAACAAAGGTTCATGGCATAAAAAAAACGTCATGGGTTCTTGTTTCAAGAAGCTTACCTGACAACGTCTGAACACATATACAACGAAGGAGACCAACATTTCAAGAGGATGGATATCTGGATAATCGGAGGAATACCCTTTTATATGGTGGGTGTTATTAAAGATATTGAGGGCAGATATGTGATTGTAAGAAGGGCTTTAGATAGATAAGAAATCAATTTGATTAACACCAATGCCTAAATAATTCAGGACCCATACGTTTCCTCCAATGTAATAGCAACATTTGCCACTGAGATAGAAACCCACCCCGGGCAGGTGAGACTTCTTGATCAACAACACACTTATAGACCTAATAGGAAACACTAGGTGCCTCATTACGAGTCTGGCAGTCAAAGGACAGTCAGACTTGCGGGGTCTCATTGATGGCGGTCTTCTGACAATCCTATGATGGCCTGGGTGTTCTGGCCACCATGGGACCACCGCAACGGCCAGGAATCAGAGATCCCTGGTGGAAGCGCAACAGTCTTGAGGAGCCAATATGCTTGGCGAGCATGCCGCAGTACCGCCAAGCATATTACAAGATTCCTCGCCGACATGGTTTTCATGGTGGTGAGTGTGCCATGAAAACAGTGGTGGAGAGGAAACAAAGGAGGCCCTACAGAGCCCCCTTTTGCCTTTGGGCCATGGGGTGCACATAGGGAGGCTCATATGGTGCCCCTGTGTGCATGCACCACAGTACCTTCACGGCATGGACTGCATTAATCCATTCCATGCAGGAACTGGTTTTGACATTCCCATTGCAGTGCCTATTACATAGGCACTGTCGTGGGACCTGTGGGAACACCAAAGAACCACCCACTAGGCAGGAGAAAACTCCTACTCTGGCCGGTGGATCAACCATGGGTTTGCCATTGCGGGAGCGGGTGGTCCTGCTCTCAGACCCCCAAACTCATGATGAGGCCCTAAATGCAGTAGTTATAGGGTGTGAAAATCACCCACACTGTGTTCTTATGCCATTCATGTCAACAAAACTCCTATAGCAGTATCAAATATTTATTTATGACTCGAGAGCTGGCCCAAAGTTCTTCAGATGCCTAATACTTGGAGAGACCACTGTTACACCACTCGGCAAATTGCCTGTTCTAGTTTTTGTGATTTTTTTAGGCTAATTTTTTAGGCTGGAACAAGCGGCTAAGCTTAATTTAAAGGCTTGTGTTCTCCCCCATTATGGTCACTGTTAAGACCATATATTGAAGTGGAGATTGTTCACCCGTCAGAGTGGAGTCTTTGGGCCCTTCTGCTTCACGGAATTATCCAGGTCTATTTTCTCATTTGGATGATTTCGGCATCCAGGTATGGGCAGCTTGGCTTTGTTATCTGTTTTTAACCATCTATTTGGTTTTTAATTGGCCATAATACTTTTCTATACACTAGGAAATGACTCCTGCTTTCTCTATAGGCCGTTTCTTCACCTTTCTTGTCCTGATGAAGACGCGCATTTGAGGCATTCAGTCGCCCCTTTCCCTCCCCAAGTGCCGAGTTGAAATGTCAATGTTCTTTCATTAAGCCTGGATCGTTTGGATATTTGTGCAAAGTGGCAATAGTAACTTAACAACAGAACCATTTCCGGATGCAATATATGTTATATAGAAATTACATACCGGACAGGCTTCCATGTACAATAATATACCTTGTGAGAAGGTCTAAAGGATCCCCCCTTTTGGCTTTTTCTTTTTCTACTCCTTATCCACACGAGCAACTTCTCTGAGCACTCATCTTTATTACTTTATCCATTTGTAGAGCTAAGCATTTTCAATAGGGGTGGGTGGAATTTGCGTAGTCGCTCTTCGCAAAGCTCTGCGAAACGGTACAAAATATCCACAAGCACGCAGAAATTCAGCGAACACGCGGAATTGCTTGTTTGCGATGCTTTTGTTCCAGTTCGTGAACGCTGTTTGCGTGCTCGGGAGGAAATATCTCAAGAACACGCATTTTGAGAACTCGAGCAAGCAAAAAATTCTGCAGAGCCGCGGAACGCAGAATTTTGGGCAATTCCGCGTTCTCCGCGGAACGCGAAATTCCCCAAATTCCGCAAATTCAGTGATCGGAATTTACCGCCCATGCCTAGTTTTCAATACAATGTGTAAATAAGAATGTTGTATAAGAC
Organism: Triturus cristatus; assembly: GCF_964204655.1. Classification (NCBI taxonomy): domain Eukaryota; kingdom Metazoa; phylum Chordata; class Amphibia; order Caudata; family Salamandridae; genus Triturus; species Triturus cristatus. Next base: position 903,638,923 of record NC_140590.1, on the reverse strand, counting down.
TGACTTATAAGTGATGTAACTAAACTTTCAGAAATGCAATTATGTGTATGTGTCTTAATCTTCAGTTTTTTAAATCTTGTCTGCTGCCCTAACCTTGTAACTGTTGATTAAATCTACAAGAGTGTTCCTCTTTTCCATATAGTGGTAGGAGATCTGTTGATATATTCAGTTCTCATATGCCTCTTGTTGCTTTTTGTGATTGGACCATTGTTTTTCTGCATCATAAGTTACCCAGGTCCTTTGGGTTAATTTTGGGTGACCCCATTGTTCTGTGTCTACTCCATACCTTTCAGCATAACAAATCTAAGGTCTCCACGTTTCACCTGAAAGCAGAGGCCCTAATAGATATGATATTTGGTGGAAACACAAGACAATCCTAACCGGTTACTTCATCAAAACTAGACTACAGCTCTGGCAAAATAAAGAGAAGGGGACGCAATGAACGTAATATTAAGAGGGGCTCACATAGCGAACATATGCGAAGTGGAAAGAAAATACTGGGTGAAATAGACAAGATTGAAAAAGATCCAGCATTACTCCAACATGAAGTGGTAAACAAGCAGGAACAGACTGGAATACTGAAGTCCAAGAAACAGGAATATAAAGAACTAGGATAGATTATAGAAATACTCCAACCCTTCATGTAGATGGAAACTGTTTAGAGAGGGAGATAGATCAAGTAGGCTACTAGCAAAGCAGCAGTATATTATAGCAATACAGGTTAGAATTAGGAGGGTAAATAACTCCCAGTCAGAAATTAAAAAAAACATTTTAGAATAACTCAGAAGCGTATACAAGTCAAATGAAATGATAGACTCTCAAAATGTTGATGTGTATCTGACATATGCAAATCTACCCCAATTAATGATAAAACAAAAAATAACAAACCATGCCCCACTCACTAAAGAAGAATTGGAAGCCACGATAAAAGAAATTAAATAGTGGAAAACTCAGGACTAGGAGGAATACAGGGGAATCCTACTTGATAAACTGTTGAAGGTCTGTAATGAAGCACTAGAGATACAACAGGGAAAGCATCAAAAACTGTAGTCTCAAAACCAGACAAAGACTCTCAAGATTGAAGTTCATATAGGCTGCTTTCAGTGATCCCACTTAACACTAAGATACAGAGCAGTGCATTAGCCAAATGTTTGTTGCCGGTATTTTCAAACTTGATACAATGCGATCAGTCAGGATTTATCACAAAATGTAATACAATGAACAATCTCCACAGATTAGCTCATAGCTCCTTAACAAACACAGAGAATGATTATGCACTGTTTGCATAGGATATCAAAAAGGTGCTTGATGTAATCAGCTGGGAATTCCTATTCCAAGTATTAGAAACATATATTTTTGATCAGTTTATGAAATAGGTACAATTATTATATTTAATGTTATATAATGCCCCAAAGACTTAATAAAAATGGGCAAATGTGTGGTAAAATTTCGACTCTCAGATGGCGCACCAGGTAGGGGTGTCCCCCCATCTCTATTGCTATACTATTAGTTTTGCGATGGAGCCACTAGCCTAAACCTAAAAGAGGGTGGGAGCATACTGCTTCATATCCCAGCACTCAGTTCGCTCCAATGCATCATGGTAAATGTAGTGCTTGATAACACCTAATTCAGTGACAGTCTTTCGATTTTTACCATTGTTGGTGCAGCCAGTGATGTGTATATCTAGACAGAGGTTTCAGGATGGTTGTCCTTCGGTAGAGAGCAACACGTCGTTTTGGGGGTTCCGGAAATGCTGCCCAAAGTCTCCTCAGGTGTCTGTACCACTCACTGGGTGCAGGAGCATCAGCTAGAGTTGTCAGCTCATTAGCTCAAGGGAGCCTTTTCAAGCAAAAAGAGGGTGGGGACACACTGCCACTAGCCCAAACTTGCAGGTCCAGATTGTAAAATTAGGGAATCATATTGAAGAAATATGCATGTAATTTCACACTATGCAGATAAGAGTTTAAAACAATTAAAAATCTTAATGACTTTGGTACCAAGAGTATTGAAGGTACATGAAGAATGTACCACAGTCTCTGGTGTACTCATTAATCAAAATAAATCAAGGTTAATCCTACTGGAAAGTAAGGTACAAGTAACTGACAATAATCAATTACACCTGGAATTCCAATGGCAGGTAAGGGGGATAAGATGCCTAGGTATAACAATGATCCATGATCGAGATAGAAGTATGAACCTAAATAATAATGAGTTACAGCAACCACATGACAACAAGGAGAAAACTGTAAGAAATTGCCATCATGAGCAAGGTGACATTAATAAAATTGACAATAATCTCATGTTGCCTATAGGTATTAGAAGGAGTTGTTACTCTACTGCCCAAAAGAGATGTCAAAGAACTGAACAATATTATTTTATCAATACAGGTAGGAGATGAAGTATAAAAAACTCATAATAATACAGTTACTACGTCTTGGCAGAGGCATGGCATCCAAAAAATATCAGAGTTGAGATTGCTATTGTTGTACTGATTTAAAAGACATGTACTTTCCAAAACCTCTTCAAACCGAACAGGTTCCCCACAGTCATGCTTATGACACACACCTAGGACTGTCTAATTAAACTAGTGATTAAGAAAACTCCATAAGCAGAATAGGCACTGTGGGAACTTTTGTAGCCCTCAGGCAAGGGCTACACAATGGTTGGATAAGGGAATGATGTTCAAGAGAAGCATATTTGAGGTGAGAACATTCATATTCTTGAGTAGGATAGGAAAAGATAGGGAACAGATGACTGTTTCTGTTATATTGTAGACTAACCAGTGCAACACGTATCACTTGGGAGGGGTTGACCCTCATGTGCTTCCAGCAATTGGAGCTTTAACCCAAGCAGGGTGATCACTAACAATGCTATACAAGGCAATAGTTTCTGAGAGCCTTCATCAAAAACAAAAAGTTGAAGAAAAATGAGATGGGGATTTAGGAACCCTAGTGACAGACACTGAAATGCACTAGTAAAGCATTGAATAACCCTACATTTACATGAATCCCCATCAAAATATCCACAGAGGACATACATAACGTCACAGACCCTCAGCAAGATATCCAGAAATGGACTTGAGCTGTCCAAGTGTACTTCTGAAACAGCCAATTACATATATATGATATGGATATGTTTGGTGGCACCATATAGTGGAAACACGTACAGAAAAAATGGGAAAATATGTCATCCCTAGATCATAAGCAGTGCCTACTAGGCCTACAACAGAACCAAAGTGGAAATGAATGAAATACAGGCTCATAGCCTTAAGCCTGAGATAGTACATAGATGTGTATCAAACCATTGGAAACAAATGAGAGAGTTTGGAAGTAGTAATTGTGGATTAAGGACACACTAGAATGGTCAAATATAGAAGAATACAGAAATAAAGTAGTTCCAATGGATCGAAAAAGAGAAGAGGATTTAGTACTTTGGAAAACAACTAATCTACACTGTTAGCCAACAGGATACTGATAAGACAGAAGAAATGAGATTCACACATCCACACAAACATAGAATACTCCTGGGTAATACCGAAATCAGACAAAAGTAGAATGGACAACGAAAGTCACTTTGTTCATGACTGCGTGAACACATGAGAAATGTTGTGATGAATATTGTTAAAAGAATATGACCCCCTCACAAAAGAAGGAATGCGATCCAAAAACAGTGATAAGTCTAGAGAGATGAGCAAGGATCTGAGTCTTGTCTGCATTTCATCAAGCCAATGACCACCTTCTTATCTAATATCCGTACTTTAGCTAAAATCCACAGACCTTTGTCATCCAACCAGTTTTTGAGGAGTCTACAAGGGATTCTATGGCTAACGAAGATGGTCGCTCTGCATTACGAAGAGGAGCTGTGAGACAGAAGCATCTCACCATTGGCTCCTACCTACCTACTACTGTTGATCATCGTCCCTTCCCATTCCCACTTAAGCTTGAGGAATTCCTCTGGGGATAGGTGTGTTTCAAGTGTAGAGTCAATGTCTACTTGTTTCATGTTGAGATAATGCAGGATCTTTTTACTCTTGATACAGTAGGACAGACCATTAATGTTGAAGGTAATGACTTACAGGCATTTGGACATCTTAGCTTAGTACCTGATTATGAAGATCCAATGGAAGGATGGTTGATCGCCCTAAGAGAGGAGCTACCCACTGAGTTGGGAAAGCTGAGTATATCACTCTCTGAGAGGTCACATTTCCAGCCTTTTCAAAAGGAAGGCTCAGAACCAGAGAGTACTTATAGATAGAGGTGGTCATCAGGCATTATCAGGTACCAGAGATTTCTGTACATACTGAAGTGGATATGTGATTAACAGATAAAGAGGAAGGGTGCTTATCAGCAGACTAGGATAAAAGATGTTGGAGTAAAGTATGCTGTCCAGATAAGGAAAACAATGGGCTCCACTAGGGGACGAGAGTAAGGAGAGAAAACCAGGGTATAGAGAAGAAAGGGTGCACTAGCACTGATATAGGTGAGGGTGGAGGAAAGGAAAGAACAGGGTGAGGAAAGTGGCAAAGAGGTGATGGTGATACCAAAATACAGAGAACTTTCAGCCTTGAGCTAATTCCAGCACCTTAACAGAAACACCAACTACCAGCCCATAAAGGCCCAAAAAAGATGGGGTTCATGCAACTACAGTAGGGGGAAAATTCAACTTCATGATCGAACACTTGAAATTCAAAGCAGTGGGAGTGAGAAATATGGGGGGATCACAGAAACAAAGAGATATTTACTCTTTCACATTTAAAGCCATCTGTCTGGCCAATCTAATTCTGGGTGGCTAGAGATAGATCTGAGTCCTTCATATGAACAGCAGGGATCTAAATATCAGCGATTATAAATGCTAGTCCTACCACAGAGACCTTGAAAGCCTATTACAGGGCAGATAATTAAGCAATCCCCCTTATAAGAAGTGGAGGTAGCAACTGCTGTGACTTATAACAAGGTGGAAAATATTGCATATGGTGCAGATGCAAGTGATAGTGTCATCCTCGCTCAGTAGTGTTCTCTCAGCCAGCTGCTGTCTAGGGGGTGAATGAGACTTGTTACTGCCTCTTTCATTGAAAAGCACCTTTACAACCTGGTAAAAGCCCTCTGGGTCCAGTTTTCTGTGATTCATACTCTCAGCCTGCTGATGCATCGATTAATTGCAGTTCTGTCTCCAAGGGAGGACTCTTTTGGCCCTTGCAAAGCTGTGGTGTCCATGTTGGAGTCATCTAGCCCATGCAAGAAGGAGTCAAGATCCCCATGATTGGAAAAGTCTTTGTCATACATGGTTACTAACAAGCATGCATGGTCTAAGAGTCCATATTGGATATGCCAACCCCTGAGTCAGGGCCTTAGGACGAGAAATTTCTTCTGCTTGAGTTTAGTACTGGAGGAATAAGCCACTGTGAAGGTAAGGGGGTGTGCTTTAAAATGTATTGGTTCTTTGGTATCCTTCGCAACTTGCAATGTGGATCTGGAATTGGGCAATGCTGTTAGAAGGTTGCACATGTCTGGATGGTGTGATCCCTCTGAAAATACCGTGGTTCCTTGAAGCGGAGGCCAAGAATTTCCAGGATCAATTTTCATTGAGACTTAATCAAATTCCTTTTTTTCTGCTTCTTGAAGTACCCCTTAGATTCAGAAATTGTCCTGCCGGGTTCTATCCCCCAGGTCTGTAACCTTATGTTGCAAGAATTCAGTATCCCAGCCCCTATCCGGCAAGGCCTCACATGGAGACCTCACCCATTCTAGTCTCTGGTCTACTTTGTTTAGGAGTAGCTGAAAGGTGAAGGGCCACCTGTCCCATCGATTTCACTTCAGCCATCAAGTCTGCTGTCTTGGAATCCATTGCTGACATGGCCAACAAATAGGATTTCATTGGGGTGGCTTCCTGCAGTTTCAAGGTGTCCATCTACATATAAGGGTTATGACAAGTGCTGTACTTGACCCTTTCTGCAGGGTCATCCACAGATTTTTTGCGTTCCGCCTCCTATTTTTTTTACTGAATTCACTTTTTTTGGACCTTAGTACTATGCATCATTTACCACTGCTAAAAAGTGCTCAATTGCTTGTGCCCTCTCCTTAAAACATGGTAATATTGTCTTATACTCAACTGGCTTATTTAATATACTCATAAGTTCCTAGTAAAGTGTAATACATGAGCCCAGGGCCTGTTAATAAGAGGCTACCAGTGGGCCTGTAACACTGATTGTGCCACCCAATTGAGCAACCCTTTAAACATGACTCAGGACTGACATTGCAGCCTGTGTTCACAGTTTACCGTCCAGGTCGACCTAGCAGAATAAACCTTTTGCCAGGTCCAAACCTTCCTTTTTAATATTTGAAAGTCACCCCTATGGTAGTCCTAGGACAGCCCAAAGGGAAGGGCGCAATGTAATTTAAAAATAGCATGCACTTTTAAGTTTTACATGCCCTGGGAGTGAAAAACTCTTAAATTGGTTATTCACAGCTGCAAGGCCTACCTCTACCACAGGATAACATTGGAATTAATTACCTTATTACATTTTATAAGTGTCATTTCAAAATGTGAAAAGGTAACCAGTTAATTTTTTAGATCTCTGGATTTGGGAATTTAAAATCCTAACTTATGGGGCGGTCGCGGTTTCAAGTTTTGAAAAAGCCACTTTTAAAAAGTTGGCAATTTCGTGCCTTAGCCATTTGGTGCCTGCAGCCTGTTTCTATGTCATATGACTGGGTGTAGCTGACAGATGAGCTTTGACCTCCTAGACGGCCACACAAAATATGGAGCTTAGGTGTGACTGGGTGGGCCATCAATGGCAGGATCAGAGGGAGGAGCTATGCCCAGCCCAACTTACTCTTGAATAGGCTCTGTCTTGCCTCCAGACAAAGGCTTGCGTAACCCTTGTAGTTAGTCTGGAGTCAGGGCCAGGAAGACAGGGCACATGTCCACTTTAAAGGCATGCCTCTAGAAGCTTCTCCCCAATTCAAAGTCACAACCGGGTATAAATACTGGACCTCAGACACCAACTCTTCAGTACACTTGTGGATACTCTGCCAGGAAGAATGACTGTTGTGTTGCTGAAAGAACTGCCACTCTGCTGGACTGCTACTATGAAGGACCTACTACCTTGCTGTGCTGACCTGCTGCCTCCTGCCCTCTTGCCGGGAGAGGAAGAACTGAACCTGGAACCTCATCTATAACAGAAGACCCCAGAGTGAATCTAAGGGCTAGTCTGATGACTTCCTTATTTTAGCCTCAGGGACATAGTAACTCCCCAAACAGCTCCTGTACCCAGCTGCAGCAAGTTTCTAACCTCCAAGTTGTGCCATTCTGGTCCTGGAGCCTTGGTGTGGCTCAGCAAGCTGAAATCAAGCTTTCGGGCTCGCCACGGCAGTGAATGAACCTGTTTGCACTGACAACCTACCACATTACAGCATTGACTGCTCGCAGAAGACTGCCGATGGGAAGCTCCAGCTCACCTGTCCACGATGGCCAGCCTACTCTTCACACCACACTGACAGCCTCCTACAATGCTCTCCTTGCTTCTTGCGGCTTTCTCTAATGTAAGACTAATCGGGGACTGTATTTGACCTACTCTCCGTCTTGCTTGGCTTGAACATTTGACTCTGATCCGGTCTAGCACGACCAGGTAGCCGCGTTTGGCCCTTTCTGATTTTAGGTGCTATTTTACATTTTATTCTTTCCAAAATCTTTACTTAATAATTGCTCTTTTGGTCTTGTTTTATTTTAAAATGTGGTTCTATTTTTCTAACGTGGTGTAGTATACTTTCTTTGTTGTGTTTTTATTGTGTTACTGTTTGAAGTGCTGCATAAATACTTTACACACTGCCTTCATGTTAAGTCCAGGAAAACTAATAGGGTGTTGATAAGAGATTAATATGGGTTTGCTTGTGCCCTACCCTGAAGAGGATTGTGGTTGCTGCTTGACCAGGGCTCACACCCCAGTCAACCAGTAACCCAATTTCTCACAGGGACCCACTGCCTCTGAAAAAAATAGTTAGTTCACCGTCTGTTTATCATTGGATGTAAGAAGATGCTTGTGGCCCTGGTCTGGGCAGTTATTGCCACAGTATGCGAGCAGTGTGTGGACTGTCCAAAACACTAGCACATAGATCAGAGATGGGGTCTCATTCAGGGCTGGACTGACCTACTGGGCGCTAACCTTTTCAGTGGGCTTGCAGGGTTAGGGTGTGTTTCACCGCTGGTACGGCCAGTTTTGTTGTTGGGAAACTGCCGATCATGTTCTCTTCCTTCTTACAGCAGTTCTAAATGAACAAATCAAAAACAAATGGTTTTAAAGTATGCTTTTAGCATGCTTTAAAATCATTATTTTTTAAAACACAGATCTCATTGGCCAGTGGACTAGGGGACCACAGTCAGTCATTAGCACTCCGATGAACAGTATACACTATGGTCAAGAAAAAAGGGGCGCGTGGAACCATAGGAACATCAAGAGTTCACCAACTGTGTAACATACATTCTACATAAGGTAGGCCTGAAATCACAGCCCCATCCCTGAAGTTCCCAGGCCGGTAAAGAGTGTCAGCCATAGATGAGTATGTCCACCACTGCACTTCCAGTCTCAGTTGCAATCTCCGGGCATTCGAAGTGCCACTACTGGGCTGGTCTTGTGCAGTTTACACTCACCGGTAATCTCCGCCCTGTTCATGGCAGAGGAAGCAGACATGCAGGGCCTCCCATGACCATTCCACCATACGGCGGACTCACCGACCGAGCCAAGCTGTCGCATCTATCAGACCACACCACCTACTGTAAAGAGATGTGGGTCAGCCCTAGATAGTATGTAGAGGGCTATGGCGTTTAGCGCTGTGGCAGAGCTCTAGCAGAGAGCGATCATCTTGGTCACTTCAAAGCTTCACCTCCCACTTTGTAAAAAACTCATGCAGCCATTGTTTCTGTTCATGGAAGGTCTTTTTGTGATGCTGAAGTAAACTGCAATTAGGTGTTTCCCCTATCATAAGGAAAACATATGATGTTTGCAAATGCCAGCAGAAGAGTCTATACAATTGTCATTACTGCATCTATGACTATTGAAGAAATTTACATTTTCCTGTCTAATTAAGAGCGAATAGAGGTATCTTTTTTTATACGCATTGTGTTAATCAACCTAGCCTTCGTTGCTCTGAAGGACACCTTGCTTTTATTAACTAGGCAGAATCATGCTTTGTGTGCAAGAACAGATCCTGTAAGCAACACAGAATAAACTGACAAAGAGAACAGTTGATAGGCTACTTCATCATTCAGCACACCACTTCCTGTGACAGTGTGCATCCATGCTTTTATTGAAGCCCATACAGTAAAGAATGTTTTTGTGCATATATCATTGCATATCCTGGCGCATGTCGAGATACACTTTGCAAGACTTAGATTGTGCTTGTTATTTCATGCCCTTACATCCTTCATCCATTCAAATCCACGTTCATTTCTTTAAAAAAAAACATCTAAAAATGTTCCCTAAGAACCAAATATGAAGAACATTTCTAAGGATTATATAGATATTTCACTTTTTAATGTGATTATTGCAACTTCGTACTTCGGTAGCCAAGATCTGGCAGAAAGGTCACACCATATATGACTAGTTGTTGCTTTCAGATGCTGGCCCATTCGACAAAATGTTTACATAAACCCAGGCCAAGGGCTCAATTTGAGCTGGAAGCTGCCAGTGGGGGGAACAGGCACTTATTTTTCAGTACCAGATATTTACCCAGTGCAATAGATGGAAAAAACAACACAGATCGGAAAGATGGAGGAAGTCAAAGACAATAAAGCTGTCACAAACAGAAAGCAGGAACCCGTAAGAGCAAGAAAAAAGGGCAGCGATAGTGTATTGAAGACTACCGCCCGTGGTATATCACATGCCGACATTAAATTGCAGTGGCTGCCAGCTTCTGAGCAAAGCTTCGGGCACCAGCACTCTTTCTTTCATAAATTAAGCACTTCACAAACCTAATTAACACTCAACATCTCCCCTAAATATGGTAGAATATTGTGATCTTAGAAACTGTACTTTGCAAAACTGCAGTGATATGTTGTAAGGATTAAATATAAACCCACACTAGATGTTGCAAGTGTTGATGCGAAAATGTAATCTGCAGTCCTCATGCTAAAAATAGCTCTTCTCCATGACTCTAAATGTCATGGGTTATGTGATGGTACAAAGCATGCCTGAACAACGCATGGCTTTATCATTCAATATCTTGGTAAAGGGACATGTGTGCTAGGGATTATACCCCTGCCCTGTAAACTGTCCCTTTTCCCCTTGCAATGAGCCCTAAAAATTAATCCCACAGACCAAACACTACCCTGACCCCAGGCCACCCCGCCCAGAGGCTTAAAACTGTCACTAGCCCTGTAAACTGTCCCTTTTTCCTGCCCTGTCCTTAGCCCTAAAATCTGTCCCCTGCCCTAAAAACTACCCGACCCCCAGCTCTCCCGCCCTGAGCCCTAAAACTGTTCCCTGCACTACAAACAACCCTGACAACCAACTGAGTCCTAAACCCCAAACTGAAAAACTAGCTCCCCACCCCCCAAGACCCAGAACCAACCTCACATACCTCACCACGTGCTCTACAGATCGTTCTTCCTCTTCCTGTTGTCCTCTCCTGCCTACCTGCTCGGCACCTAGACAGCGAATTGCCTTAACCACACATATGCGTGGTTAAGACATATGCATGGTTCAGGCAAGCGTGGTTCGACTTGCGGGGACATGGCATGTTTGGCTGAGTCCGCATTGTAAAGTCCGTTTCCTAGCCTCATGTTATGGACTAAAGGTCAGCCAGTCATGTCTAACATAGCATTTGTTCTTGAGGTACACCATCTAATACAAAGTGTAGACAACAGCACAGGGCCAGGCATTTAGGATCGGTATTTTAGGCTTAAGCTCACATTTTATGCATTAGAATATCAGACTATTGACCACTTCACCCTCGCCTGTACCTGCTTTCTCTTGACATTAGGAGTTGGTGCAAAACTAGTTCAGGTTACTTTAGTAGATCTGAATTTGCAACAAAATCTATTTTTTGGTGCTGTTGAAAGCTAGACACACCACTCTTTGTAGAAGGAGTTGGGGTAAGGCACATTTGCACATAAAAGTTTATTGTTGCTGCTGTTTACACCACTTTGTATTGCTTACATTGTATGATCACCAGCACAAACTTTCAAATAATTTGGGCTCATGCACTTTATCATATTGACATCTTCAGCACGGTTGTAATCGAGAGTGATAGTGCATGCATATCACATTATGAGATATAAAGACATTGAATCCATCATGTAGTACATCTATCCTCACATCTAACTTAGACATCAAGTATTGAAATCGGAGGTTCCCCTATTGGCATCTCAATTCATTATGAAATTGGGGCCTTCACATCAATCATTCTTTGTGTTTGGCCATATGATATGACAATCTGCATTTCTTGCATCAGTTGTCTACATGGACGTTATTGCTCGGATCTCACTTGGCCAAAACCAGAGAAATTCACCAGTTAAAGTTACCTGAGCTAAGTATACATTATATCCCCGAAATACACTGTTTATGACCTCACATATTACATCACTCATGACATGGTCAGTGGCATCACTGATGGCACCTCAAATGACATCACTGAGGATCTCATCTAGTGAGTGTAAGTGTTTCTAGAGCTTATGGGTGTTAAAACATAAATAGTAACCTACTACAAAATGTAGATTAGTGTACTAGTTGTACTACTCATGAGTGATACTATCTATAACATGTGTTATCTGAGTGGATGTGTGAAAGTCTGTATCTGTGTATGAGTGGGTATATATGGGTGTGTGAGTGCTTGCATGAGGGACTGTATGGTTGAGTGAGTGGATTTCTGACTAGGTCTCTAGGTGAGTGAGTGAGTGGTTGTGCTAGTGGTTGTATGACTGTGTAAGTGAGTGTCTGAGTGGTTGTGCGAGTGGGTGTGTGAATGGCTGTATAAGTAGGTATGTGAGTAGCTGTATGGGTGAAAGAGTGGGTGTGTAAGTGACTATGTTGTTGAGTGGGTAGATATGTCAGTTACTATGTTGCTGGGTGAGAGGGTGAATCAGTGACTGTATGGGTCAGTGAGTGGCTGTCTGAGTGACTGTATGGGTAAGTAAGTGGGTGTCTGAATGACTTTATGAGTGACTAACTGGGTGTGTAAGTGGCTAAATAGGTGAGTGAGTGGCTATTCCAGTGGGTGTTTGGTTAATTTAGTTGGTGTGTGAATGGTTGCATTAGAGAATGAGTATCTAAGTGAATGACTGCAAGGAACTGTGGAAAAATGAACACTGATACATTTAATCGAACTTTGTTCAATAGTGCCCCCACCATGGATTCTATATCTATGTCTTCTTTAGAGACCATTTATAGTTGGATCTCTAATGCAGTTGATGAATGTCTTCCTACCTGTTAAAAAATCTTATAATCATGGTCCCCCTGTCCCGTGGTTTAAAGCACTGGAAAGACGTTGGAGGAAAAATTACTTACCAGAATCAATAACCATATATAGAACCGCTTTAAAAAAAATACCAGGCTTTATGTAAACTGGCTAGAGCGGAATATGTTTCCTCCACCATTGCCAATGCAAAAAATTGTCCACGTACATTATCAGCTTTTGTACCTCAACAATTTGAGTTGTCATCTTTGGAAATTATTATGAGTCTACTTAATGCTTCACTCCAAGAGGTCATGGTTCCGCCTGACTGGAAACATGCTATGGTCCTACAACTCCTGAAAAAGGCCAATGCTGATCCTTCTCAGCTTTCTAATTTTAGGCCCATCTCTTTGCTCCCTATCTTTTCCAAAATTCTAGAGAAAAACGTTAATCTACAGCTTACTGAGTTTGTCGAATCTTCTAATTTTTTGCATTCGTCCCAGTCTGGCTTTCGCGCAGGCTTTTCGACTGAAACAACTCTTCTTGGTGTTACTGAATTGTTGCGGCAACACTTGGATAAAGGTAACACAGCAGCCCTTGTTTTGTTGGACTTGAGTGCAGCATTTGACACGGTCTCCCATACCGTGTTAATTAAATCCTTGCAGTCTCTCGGTGTTTCCGGCATGGCACTCGGTTGGTTGTCCTCTTTTCTATCTAGACGGACTTTTCAAGTCTTTTCCTCTAGAGCCACCTCAAAAATCCATTCTTCACCTTATGGTGTGCCTCAGGGGTCCATCCTTAGTCCTCTTCTGTTCAATTTATGTGCAACCTTTGGCAACAATTGCAGAAGAGGCTGGGTTGTCTCTCTTTTTGTATGCCGACGACACCCAAATAACTTTTTCCCTCTCAGCAGATAACCAGTCAGGCCCTTCTACTCGTCAAACTGGCTTGAGTAAGATTGCATCTTGGATGCAAAGTAATCTTCTCAAGCTCAACGGCGAAAAAACCGAGGTCCTTATCTTAGGGAAAAACAAAGATCTATGGGGCCCCCAACATTGGCCAACTGAAATGGGTCCTCACCCTGTGCCCTCCTCTCAAGTCCGCAACCTAGGATTTATCATGGACAGTAATCTTTCCATGAAACAACATGCGGTTAAATAGGCGGCCACCTGCTTCACCATACTGAAATGGTTAAAGAAAATAATTTGGATGCTCCCTATTACTACCCAAAAGATAGTTGTCCAGGCACTGGTATCATCTAGACTGGATTACGGAAATATTCTTTTTTTGGGCGCAAATAGGGATGTTTTACGTAAGCTTCAGGTGGTTCAGAATTCAGCCATAAGACTGCTTTGCAAACTTCCTAGAATGACTTCCACCACTATTGCCTTGAGAGCTCTTCGTTGGCTAAGAGTGGAAAACCGGACTAAATTTAAAGCTCTGAACTATATGTTCAAGATTAAGACAGGTACTGCTCCCCACTACCTGCAAAAGTTAGTCCGTCCCTATCAACCATCTCGCTTGTTACGATCCACCACTCAGGAAAAATTTGTAGTACCCAGGGTCAAGCTTGCACGAATGGGTGGTAGTTCCTTCTCCTATCTCGGCCCTCTCTTATGGAACTCTCCCCCCATAACGATCCGTAGAGAAACACTGTACACGAATTTTCGTAAATTACTAAAAACCTGGTTATTTAATTTTAATCAATAAACTTTTGACTTTTCTCTTCCTCTGACCTCAATCCTGCTCTGGGAAACCCTTTTTGGGTAGATGTGCGCATTTTAAAATTATTTTAACATAACATAACAAGGGTGAGTGAGCAGATATGAGAGTGCTTGTATGGATGTGTGAATGGGTATGTAAGTAGTTGTGTAGGTGTGTGAGTGAGTGAATTAGTGCTTCTTTGAGTGAGTGAGTGAGTGGCTGTGTTGAGAAGCTTTATGGGTGTATAAGTAGGTATGTGAGTGGTTGTATAGGTGAATACATCTGTATATGAGTAGCTGTATGGGTGAATGTATGGCTGTGTGAGTGGCTATGAGGGTGAATGACTAGTTGTATGAGTGGCTGTATGGATGAGTGAATTGTTGTGTGAGTGGCTGTATGACTGAGTGAGATGGTGTGTGAGTATCCCTATGGATGAGCAAGTGTGTGAATGTTTGTATGGGTCTGAGAATGGATATATGAGTGGTTGTGTGGATGTGTGAGTGGGTGAATGAGAGGTTCTTTGGAGGGGTGAGTAGGTGAGTGGAATATGTGATGAGTGATGTCATCAGTGATATCATGAGTGATGTCACTGTGTATGTCATAAGTGATTTCACATGTGAGATCATAAGCAGTGGATTGAGGGGTGGCATAAGTTATAATTAGCTCAGATAACTGTAAGTACTGAATTTCTGTGGTTTTGTATGATTGAAATCTGAGCCTAACTATAAAGTCCCTGCAACCTTTTGTCTTTTCAGTGAATTTCTAAGGTGTTTTTTTTTAATCTATTTCCTAACTACAATGTCCCTTTAGCCTATATTTCTTTCAGTGAATTCCCAATTTTATTTTTGTTGTCTCCTAACTGTAACATCGTAATAACCTTTAGTTTTTTTAAGTGAACTTCTAAGGTTTTTACATTTTATTTCCTAAATGTAAACTGTAACCTTTGAGAGTGGCTCTATGAGTGGGTGCATGAGTGCCTGTGTGGTCTTGTGAGTGGGTGTGAGTGGGTCTATGTATGCGTGTGAGAGTGTCTAAGTAGGTCTGTAAGTGGGTGTGTGAGTGGATCTGTGAGTGGGTGTGAGGGTGTCTGAGTGGGTCTGCAAGTGGGTGTGTTAATGACAGTGTGTGACTCGGCCTAAACAGAACTGAACCTGCCCCTTAACCCAACAAGAGTCCACAGTTTTGCACAAAATATCTACTCAAGTGGAGTACTATCTTCCGGTTAAATAAAAACTGGTATCTCGTTGGATAAATGTACAGTGCATATTATACACTACATCTGTGCATTTCGGCAATGTGATTGTTCATTTTTCATCTTTATCCAGAAATCTGTGATAGCATAAATCCACCTATAGAGAGAACAACAAGGCTACAAAGATATAACTCTTCACCAAACAAGAGTACTTCCTTTTAGCTATTTGAAGTAAGTGCTTATTTGTTTGGTGGATATGTCCTCATATTCCTTAGCATGAAGAATATGTCACCGCAATCATCGAGAGGCACACAGGAGGCCCTTTTAGGGAGCTGTCAATACCTTGCATACTACTAAGTTGGGCTGGGTCAAACAGGCGAAGCGTCTAAGTGATTTGCACATTTGCATACTTGTAGTAACTTAAAGGGTGAATCATGCACTCTACTTTCACCAGAACAGAACGAAGAAGAACATCCTTGCCACAGTAACATACAGATTGTGCTCCGATAGATTAATAATGCAGTCACTTCCACAAAGAATTTCAGATCGTTATTCAATATGGAATTGTCAAAAAAAAACACTTGCTTTGTCTTTGCCAAGTCCAGGAGTTAGGATTATTTGTACTTTAGAGAAGTGGAGCTTCAGTGGGGCACCTGTTATGTTTATATGTGTAGGTGCCTCTTGTTAAGGATTAATTTCTGTGAAAAGAGCTTAAAGGCCAAAATCTCAATGTGGCAGGGGGCCGTGCGGCCTCCCCTCACTGGGACGATTTTGGCACCAGGGACCCATCCCCCAGGGCCCGGCTTTAATTCCATGGTGGAGGGGGGCCAGAGATGAAAAACAAGCAGAAAGAAGCAGAACAAAGGTCAGGAATGAGCAGAAAGAGGCATGATAACAGTGAGAAGCTAGCAGAAATAGGCAGAATAAAGGTCAGAAGGGAGCAGAAAGAGGCAAAATAAAGGTCAGAAACAAGCAAAAGGAGGCAGAATAAAGGTCAGAAATTAGCAAAAAGAGGCAAAATAAAGGTCAGAAACTAGCAGAAAGAGGCAGAATAAAGGTCAGAAGGGAGCAGAAAGAGGCAGCATAAAGGTGAGAAATGAACAGAAAGATGTTAAATAGAGATCAGAAATCAGCAGGAAAAGGCTAAATAAAGGTGAGCAATGAGGCGAAAGAGGCAAAATAAAAGTCAAACGCTGAAAGAAAGAAGCAAAATAACGGTGAGAAATGAGCAGAAAGAGGGAAAATAAAGCTCAGCAATCTGCAGAAAGAAGCAAAATAAAGGTGAGAAATGAGCAGAAAGAGGCAGAATAAAGGTCAGAAATGAGCAGAAATGGCAGAATAAAAGTCAGAAACGAGAAGAAGGAGGCAAAATAAAAGTCAGGTGCAAGCAGAAAGAGGCTGGCAAAATAGCAGGCAGAATGAACAGTAAGCTCAAAATGAAGTTCAGAAATTAGCAGCAACAGGCAGAATAAAGGTCAGGAGCGAGAAGAAAGAGGCAAAATCATAGGCAACATAGAGGGCAAGAGTGAGCAGAGAAGAGGATCAAACATGAGGAGAAAATGTGCAGCTGACTCACAAAACTGAAGGCAGCTGAAAGTAACGGAATGCAGGCAAGCTGAAATGGAAGGCTATCACAGGGGGAGCTGGCATGACAACCTGCTACTGTGTGCCCCCTACTTCTTTTACTGTGCATTCACTCATATACTCATATACCCACTTACAGACTCACTCACATATGTTTTCACAGACCCACTCAGAGAATCATGCACCCACTGAAAGATACACTCAGACACTCAGGCAGCCACTCAAAGATCCAGTCAAGCAATCATTTACCCACTCACAGACTCATTGAGACACTCACACACAAACTCACAGACCCGGTCAGAGACTCACACACTCACTCACACACTCATGTACCCACTTACAGACCCACTTAGACTCACACAATCACACACAGATCCACTCAGACACTCATAAACCAACACACAGATCCACTTGGACACTCATGCATCCACTCACTGACCCACTCAAAGACTCATTTACTGACTCACAGACCCACTCAGACACTCATGGTCCCATTTACAGACCCACTCAGAGACACATGCACCCACTCACAGAACCACTCAGAGACCCACACACCCACTTCCAGACCCACTCAGACACTTAAAGACCCACTCACAGACCCACTCTGATACTCACAGAACCACTCACAGACCCACTTAGACACACCTACTCACTCACCCAATCAGAAACTCACTTTCCCGCTCACTGACCTATACAGACGCTCACACACTGACTCTCAAAGGTTATAGTTGATAGTTAGAAAGTTAGAAGAAAACAAATTTAAATTCACTGAAAAAACAAAGGTTACCAGAAGGTTATAGTTGGGATAATAGAATTTAAAAAAACATAGACAATCACTGAAAAAAAACAAAGGTTACATGCACATTAGAGTTCGGAAATAGAATTTACATCACTCATGACGTGGTCAGTGACATCACTGGAAACATTAATGATGACATCTCAAATGAAATCACTGAATATATATCATTCATAGATCCACTCACACACCCACTCACATACTCATTCACAGACCCATAGAACTAATGACACACACCCTCACTCACTCATAGATCCACTCACCCAAACATCCACTCACAAAGCTCCTCCCAGACCTATAAAGCTACTCACACACTCAGAAAACCACTCCCTGTCAGAGACCCATATAGCCACTCAGTCACACACCCATACAATCACTCACATCCATTGACATACCCACATAGCCACTCACACAACCTCTCACTCACCCATACAGACACTTACTCATCTGTTCACTCATCAACAAAACCATTTACACACCCATTCACACATCAATACAATCACTCATGTGCCTACTTACTCATCTAAACAGCCACTCACACACATACTTACTGTGCAATGCAGCTACTCACACACCCACTCACATACCCGTACACCCAATCAAACAGCCACTCACTTACCCGTACATTCACTTACACACCCAGTCACTCACCCATAGAGCCATTCACACAGCCACTCAGTTACCCATACAGCCACTCACACACACACTCATGCTCCCATAGGGCCACTCACACAGACACTGCAGTCACCAATACAGCCACCCATATAGCCACTGACACGGTCACTCACTCGCACCTCAAATGTCTGTTTTTCTAGCAAACTTTTTAAGCATGGGATTAGCACTATGCCATACACACTGAGCTGGAAAGGTTCTCCACCTTAACTTGGGAACTACCCAGAGTCTGCTTCTTTTTTGCATAATTTATACAGCTCTTTAGGCCTGAATGGGCATTGTTTTGACTTATACTGCGTGCTCACTTGTGACTAGACAAAGCTAAACCTTTCTGAAGATCTATACTGATAGCGGTCTCCAGCGTGCCTTGCTACTCTTTGAGGAGTTTTGCCATCTTCGGAGTCTGGAAACTAATGTAGCCAAAACAAAATGTATTACCTTTAATCGACATAAAACATTTAAAGGTGGTGTATGCATGTATAACCGCCCCCTGGAACAAGTTAGGGCTTTTACTTATCTGGGCGTTACCCTACAAAATTACCTGAGGTGGAATTGCTAACTTGACACAGCTATTTTAAAACATCGTCAACTTTCTGGGGCTGTATATACTGAGTTTAAAACCTCTCTTACAAAGCCAATTAGCTCCGTACTCCAGATTTATGGTATGAAAGTTGTGAGCTCTGCTTTATACGGGGCCGAGCTTTGGAGTTTCGAGAACTTATCCCAGTTAGCCATTGCAGAAAATAGGTTCCTACACAGAATTACAGGTCTCCCTAGTGTGTCCATTGCTGTTTGAATTAGGCAGAAAAACCCTGGTTGATATTGTAAGATTACGCCCGTTACTCTACTGGCGAAGAATTTGGTGCATGCCAGAACTGGCACCTTATGCTTCTGGCCTCAATGATCTTATCCAGGCAGATTGCTATCACAAAATGAAAAGGTTACGGGAGATAAGAACCTTACTAGTCAAGATTGGCATGGTTATGTTGTGGGAAGATCCCTCTAATGTGTCTTTCCCTCTAAAGGAGTTTTTGAAAGAAAAGTACTGGGAAATGGTGTTCCTCAATATCCACCGAAACAGTGATACTTCCACGCTGACGGGAAGCTTTTTAGAAGTCAAAATCCATCCAAATCTAGAGCAGTATTGGGATCTAATAACCAAACCGCAGGATCGGAATCTGTACTTCCAATTTAGGGTGGGCACACTGCCAATAAGATCGCATACTGCAAATTGGGTCCCAACAGGTAGCAATAAGTGCCCCTTGTGTTTGGACCAGCAGGAGACCCTGGCTCCCCTATTGTTTGCTTTCCCAGCATATGCAGCCCCCGTCAAGTGGGACTTAAGCCAATTTGTAGGTCTTTGTGTTTCAGAAGGTGCGCTGAAGCATTAAGGATATTACGTACAGAAACATCACCGTGTATTTCTATTGCAATTGCTAAATTCTTGAGCTGGTCATGGAGTATTAGATCACGATTAACTCCTGCAATTTGAAGAATGTTTTAAAAAAACAAAGTCATCTGGCAAAGGCAAATACGATGCTGGCTATTACCTTATTTTGTCATGAATCTAAGTATGGCTCTTTGGTAATGTGTATGGACTTTGATAGTACCAAATGTAATAGGGCCATTTTCATTCCTATGTACTGTAATAGTATTATCAGTTTTATTTCTCCCGGTTTTTAACTCACAAGATTGTTTTTAACACTTGCTACAACAGTTATTGTATATATTTAAAAATGTTGCTTATTGATTGTCTAGCGTGTTACGAAATATTTGTATTCTAAGTATTGTGCTTTTATGACTTCACTGTCGAATAAAGCTTTTTTGGATTGGATTGGATAGCGAATCATGTGTCAAGGGTTGATTTTATTCATTCCAGCCTGGCTTGGATGGTATTTTGCCAGTCCAAAGATGTAATACTGTGCCTGGAATGGTAAAAAGGCTTTTCTCATTTCACAGCTTGGCATGAATGGCACTGTGCTAATTCTATGCTTAACAACTTCACTACTAAGCCTTCCCCCATGCTTAACCTTTTTTTGGCTATTTGGAGTAGTTTGCACTTAGGCCCCTATAACGTTTAGTCCACATAAGGTATCCATACTAAATTTGTTGACTTTGTTTTTCAACATCCTGTGGATTCTAAGGCTACTTAGGGCTTGTGGATTCCCTTGGAGGGGACCTAGGAAGTAGCCAAAATACAGCTAAATTTCTTTTTTTTAAGGAAAAATTAATAGAAAGTGGTGCAGAAGAAATTGTCTGTTTTTTTCCCTGAACATAGTATGGACTAACGGTTTATGACGCCAAAATCACCATCGTCCCAACGTCAGGGACATTTGTCAGTCCCTGACGTTGTCAGTCCCAGACATTTATCAGTAAACCAAATTTGTATACACAGTTTTGCCATTTTACAGGGACATGCCCTATTTTTCTTATTTGTTTTGCTTTCATCGTCCTTCCAGATAGTGGTAGAAATGGGTGTGAAATCAATGGTGGATCTTGTAATGCTATACATTTCTGAAAGTTAGACAAAATTCTGAATTTAGCAAGGGGTCATCTGTGTAGATCCTTCAAGATTTGCCTATAGAAAGCAACAGTCAAATAAAAAATATTGAACTTGATTTGAAAAAAAAAACAGCCATTTGTGCCTAGGTTTTTACCTGTAACTTCTTCTAACTATGGCTGATTTTTTAAATTAATTTTACTGTTATGTCTGCTGGACCCTTCTGGTTGCAGGGATATATAGGGCTTGTAGGTTCACCAAGAACCTGAGGTACCCAGATCTAAAAACTGAGCTGCACCTTGCAATCATTTTTCATTGCGTACCGGGAATACAACAATTCATTTGGCAAAATATAAAGAGTGAAAAATATGTGTAAAGGAAACCTATGTATTTCCAAAATAGAAACAAGATATGGAGTTTATAAGAAGGGCTCATTTGCACATCTCTGAATTTGTGGGTACCCATCCTAGCATTTGAATTAGAGGGCATTTTTCAAAATAACTTTGTTCTTACACACAGTCTTGCATTTGGAAGGCACAAATACTTGTTCTACTATACTGTATTCCCCAAAGTCTCCCGATATAAATGGTACCTTACTTATGTGGGTAGGACTAATGCCTGCAAAAGGAAATAACCCAAAATGAAACATGAACACATCACATTTTTCGACTGCAAAATAACCTTTTTTCGCAATGCGCTGTTATATTCCCAAGTTGGCCAACGTAGCGCAGCTAATTTATTACATTCTCCTCACAAATAACATTATCAGTGAACTTTTGCACATATTTGTGTGTATGACAGGGTTGGATTAGTTTCCCTGAAACTAAACTTGTTTACACATCTTGCTTAGCACAACATTATCACACCCCCTGAACATCATGTACAAGGTCTCATTTGTATATGTACACGTGCACTATCTACAAATGTCATCACTATCTTCATCCACGGGGCGAGAGGGCTATGTACATATCCATAACATAACTAATCTATACCTACATCACAAGGCTGCTTTCTATTATAAAAGATGAATCATCCCAATAGATCTGCAGAGGAGGCACTTCCACTGACACCGCTGTCATTGCATGCTGAGAAATCACCATGCAGCTGTCGGACATCTCATGAGTGGTGTCCGGTTCATGACCAAGACGGGGTCCTTCACACTATCCCATCAGGCAATGGGTAGGTTAGTCCCTTGGGAGCATTCTTGGCTTTGCACCTCTGCACACTCTAGCTAAAAGTTAGAGTGGGGTTTGCATTGTTGGAGTGCGCTAGATTAGTACCTTATTTTATATAACTAAATATATACATTGGTTCAGCACAATCTACTATTTACGTTTTTGGAGCTTGTAATCACGTTTATCTGTTTCCGTCTGCTAATCATTGCAGCACATGTATTTTATGCAAGCATAACGTTGGTTCAATAAATATTTTTGAAATCATCCCACTGTGTATTCTCTGTATATTTCTCTAAGAATAAGTAAGCATGAGTGACTGAGCGAAAGGTTCAGTACTGTTTGCTCGATCCCTGAGGGATCAGGGTTGTCATGTTCAGTGGTTTCCAGAAAACCATTCACTCCCTGACATGTAAGGGGGGCTTACGGCGGCACTGTGAGCTAGCTAGTCTATAGGCCAACGTATTCTGTGGGTTGTCTGGAATCAGTTTTGGCACCAATCCCCTAATTTATGTTGTACCAACAATGCGCAGATCCTATGGATTGGTGAGAACTACATGGCATGGCGCTGCCAACATTGGTTAGGCTCCTATTTAATGGTCAAATCCGAGTAGTTCAGTCATGCTTTCTAGAGACTCCTACTCACATTTTAACCGGAGATGTCCATAGTGGGAGGAGACAAAATCTGCCTCAGCTGAGTACATATACCCTTTGTATTTGCTGTATGTTAATCGAGCTTAGAGGATTAGAAGTTCCCACATTGTGCATACCATATCTCTATAAAAGTTTAACTAAATGCTATGCCCCTGACAATGACCAAATAAGCTGAGGACGTTGAAGAACAGGTAGTTTCACTGAATATTTCAGAAAATTGCAGACAGGCAGTTACCATAAAATTATTATAAGATGGACTGCCAGCAACGGGTGGAGATGTTACCTTCATGGTTGAGGCACATGAAGCATTCAAACAGAGTCATTCAATTCCTGGGTTAAATTTCCGCCCGCAGATGCATATACATGTTTATTTCATGAATACCTTGAAGTTGAAGGACCTGATGAGCATTTCCCATACATGTACTTAGAAGTCCAATTAAGTTACCAAGAGCACATTAATTGGTTTAAAGGCATCCTACCACTCATGTGAGACTTGGTCCGCTCAGCAGAGAAGGAGCAACCTGGCTGGTCTTAGCTTCATATATGCTACATCCAGACATAGTTGCTTTATCAGCAGCAGGAGTGCAGCAGGAATGCGTACCCTTTACAGAGATGTCATAAAAATGTACACATTTCTTACACAATGCATAATGAGAATATTAACAGTTCAACCTACAAGGGCTGCTCAGGCTGCACAACCACAAATGGCTACAACAGGTATTAGTCCGCAAACCCTGACTACTGTTATGGGAAATATTCCACCTTCCGAGAGAAAATCCCTTTTCTGGATAGCACACAAAACAGTACAGCTTGAAGCAGTTTTCCCCATATGGGTCTGCAGGACAAAACACATAATACTAACAATTTACTTGCCAATGAGGATGGTTCCCCCAATAGAAGATTGTGTCCCTTGGGATACAACCTTTCCTGCAGTATCTACCAGAACACATGATACCCCTTCAATAGCAGTCATACCAGATGTACTGAAACACATTCAGAATGAGTACGGGGCAGAGCCTACCTTAGATCTGGGGATGAAACTGATGATCAATTTTGATAAAGTATTGGCCATTATGTGGGTAGGACTAATGCCCGCAAAAGGAAATAACCCAAAATGAAACATGAACACATCACATTTTTCGACTGCAAAATTAACCTTTTTTCGCAATGCGCTGTTATATTCCCAAGTTGGCCAACGTAGCGCAGCTAATTTATTACATTCTCCTCACAAATAACATTATCAGTGAACTTTTGCACATATTTGTGTGTATGACAGGGTTGGATTAGTTTCCCTGAAACTAAACTTGTTTACACATCTTGCTTAGCACAACATTATCACACCCCCTGAACATCATGTACAAGGTCTCATTTGTATATGTACACGTGCACTATCTACAAATTTCATCACTATCTTCATCCACGGGGCGAGAGGCCTATGTACATATCCATAACATAACTAATCTATACCTACATCACAAGGCTGCTTTCTATTATAAAAGATGAATCATCCCAATAGATCTGCAGAGGAGGCACTTCCACTGACACCGCTGTCATTGCATGCTGAGAAATCACCATGCAGCTGTCGGACATCTCATGAGTGGTGTCCGGTTCATGACCAAGACGGGGTCCTTCACACTATCCCATCAGGCAATGGGTAGGTTAGTCCCTTGGGAGCATTCTTGGCTTTGCACCTCTGCACACTCTAGCTAAAAGTTAGAGTGGGGTTTGCATTGTTGGAGTGCGCTAGATTAGTACCTTATTTTATATAACTAAATATATACATTGGTTCAGCACAATCTACTATTTACGTTTTTGGAGCTTGTAATCACGTTTATCTGTTTCCGTCTGCTAATCATTGCAGCACATGTATTTTATGCAAGCATAACGTTGGTTCAATAAATATTTTTGAAATCATCCCACTGTGTATTCTCTGTATATTTCTCTAAGAATAAGTAAGCATGAGTGACTGAGCGAAAGGTTCAGTACTGTTTGCTCGATCCCTGAGGGATCAGGGTTGTCATGTTCAGTGGTTTCCAGAAAACCATTCACTCCCTGACATGTAAGGGGGGCTTACGGCGGCACTGTGAGCTAGCTAGTCTATAGGCCAACGTATTCTGTGGGTTGTCTGGAATCAGTTTTGGCACCAATCCCCTAATTTATGTTGTACCAACAATGCGCAGATCCTATGGATTGGTGAGAACTACATGGCATGGCGCTGCCAACATTGGTTAGGCTCCTATTTAATGGTCAAATCCGAATAGTTCAGTCATGCTTTCTAGAGACTCCTACTCACATTTTAACCGGAGATGTCCATAGTGGGAGGAGACAAAATCTGCCTCAGCTGAGTACATATACCCTTTGTATTTGCTGTATGTTAATCGAGCTTAGAGGATTAGAAGTTCCCACATTGTGCATACCATATCTCTATAAAAGTTTAACTAAATGCTATCCCCCTGACAATGACCAAATAAGCTGAGGACGTTGAAGAACAGGTAGTTTCACTGAATATTTCAGAAAATTGCAGACAGGCAGTTACCATAAAATTATTATAAGATGGACTGCCAGCAACGGGTGGAGATGTTACCTTCATGGTTGAGGCACATGAAGCATTCAAACAGAGTCATTCAATTCTTGGGTTAAATTTCCGCCCGCAGATGCATGTACATGTTTATTTCATGAATACCTTGAAGTTGAAGGACCTGATGAGCATTTCCCATACATGTACTTAGAAGTCCCATTAAGTTACCAAGAGCACATTAATTGGTTTAAAGGCATCCTACCACTCATGTGAGACTTGGTCCGCTCAGCAGAGAAGGAGCAACCTGGCTGGTCTTAGCTTCATATATGCTACATCCAGTCATAGTTGCTTTATCAGCAGCAGGAGTGCAGCAGGAATACGTACCCTCTACAGAGATGTCATAAAAATGTACACATTTCTTACACAATGCATAATGAGAATATTAACAGTTCAACCTACAAGGGCTGCTCAGGCTGCACAACCACAAATGGCTACTACAGGTATTAGTCCGCAAACCCTGACTACTGTTATGGGAAATATTCCACCTTCCGAGAGAAAATCCCTTTTCTGGATAGCACACAAAACAGTACAGCTTGAAGCAGTTTTCCCCATATGGGTCTGCAGGACAAAACACATAATACTAACAATTTACTTGCCAATGAGGATGGTTCCCCCAATAGAAAATTGTGTCCCTTGGGATACAACCTTTCCTGCAGTATCTACCAGAACACATGATACCCCTTCAATAGCAGTCATACCAGATGTACTGAAACACATTCAGAATGAGTACGGGGCAGAGCCTACCTTAGATCTGGGGATGAAACTGATGATCAATTTTGATAAAGTATTGGCCATTATGTTGGGTAACATAAAAGGGGAGGCAGCAGCGGTGGCTATACAACAGTGCCTGAGGGAATTCACTCCTGCACAGCAGGAGTGAGAATTGCCTAAGATTATCGAAGATACATTTGCTTCACTTGGTAGAGATAATCTGGGAGCCAGACCTGGGAAACCAATAGTTAAGAGCAATTCTGAAAAGGATAACTCTAAGCAAGCACCCAATTCTTCAAAGAAGAAATGTAATAATAAACAAAAAATTAACAAAACAAAACACAATCACGAGTGGGTCTCCTCAACAGAAGCACACCAAGAGAAAATACAATTTGAGAAACCATGACAATATTAGAAAGCCTGACAGGTATTAGCATACTGATACATGTTCCTCTTGTTTCTTTCAGGAGTCATCCAAAAACCGTACGGAGAGAGACGGGCACAGATCGGAAGAGCATTAAACAAGAAGATGAACAAAAGATTTCTAAACCCTAATCTAAAAAAAAAGTGGCCTGGATTAAAATGGATTAAAATTTGAAATGCCCGAGCTACAGAGGACTCTGCTTCTGAATGGGGAATGGGCAGTGACGATGCTGGACATTGGGGCAGAAGTCACAATAGTTTGCCAGAACCTGATGCATTATCTGGGGTTAGCAGCGCTGAGTGAGCATATCACTGTGGAAACACCTGTTAGAATAGTAAGTATACAACATTCTTTATACGAAAATAATGCTCCATTGGAGGGGGACATACCCAGGAAGAAGGTCTCTTTTGGGAGAACCTTACATATGGTTACGATAATCTTTTGCCCGAAAAAATGTTCCGTGCAAGCTGACATGATAGCTTCTAAACATTTACATACTCTTCTTAACATGACCCCAGAGGCCGTTACAGAGGCAAGCATTCCAAATGCTAAAGCATGGATTCAATGGGCTAACTCACTCACTGCAACAGATGTAGATTATAGATTTGACTCTACATTACAAACACAAGCATTCTTGCAGCACAAACAATAATATCTTCTTCCGAATGAAATAATGCCTCTAGATCGATATGAGTGTATCAGCCAGACTAGGAATTCCCCCCCCTAACCTTTCTACCTGTTTGAAGGAGGTTTTCAACTGGATGAGTACCTACTTTTAAAATTGAATGGAGAAACAACTAAGATTACGACCTTAGGTAACCCATCCCTGTTTGACTCTACCCTTAAGTGGTCAGTTGAGCTAGGTCCGGCACCCATCCTCAAGAATCGAATAAAAAGCTTGGGTGTCTGGATGGACCATGAATTGACTTTTAAAGGCAATGTAGCAGCCTCATGCCATGGCATCCTAAAAGCACTCCGTAAAGTACTCCCCCTTCTCCCCGCCCAAGCAAGGAAGATCTTGGTGCAGGCAATCATTTTGTTCCACATGGACTATTGTAATGCTCTGTACGTCGGAGCCCCAGCTGTAACCCTCACAAAGCTCCAAACAGTCCAAAACTGGGCACCCAGAATTCTTTTGGACGTACCGAGAGGCCAGTTGGCAAAACCTGCCCTGAAATCTCTAAACTGGCTGCCCATTTGAGAGAGAGTCTATTTCAAGGCTATGTGCATTGTGCACAAATCACGAGCAGGAAAATCCCCCCCTATCAATCTATCCATGGTTTGTCCCTATCGTGCTAACAGGAGCCTTTGCTCAGACAAGCTTCATCTGGTTGTAGTCCCCAGGATTCGGAGAGCTAGAAGAGGGGTCGATTGCTGTATTACAACACCGCCAAGTATTGGAACTCCCTCCCCCTTCACCTACATAAGGAATCCAATCACCTTTTTTTTTCGAAAGTCACTAAAAACATGGCTCTTCCCCTAGATGATTGTCCTGCTGCTAGCTGCCCCAGCGCTGGGATGCCTCTGGGTAGCAATGCGCTATATAAAAGCCTTTTCAATTCAATTCATTTATACCAATGGATCCGCCCAGTCGGCCGTAGGAACAAAACATCAATATTCTGCAGTGTGCTGGATAGTGACAGTGCGCATGCATGACGGAAAGTTCCATCCCGCGACAAAACACACTCAATCCCTAGGGGATTGTATGGTGCAGAAGATGTAAAGAAGCAAAAGCCCTAATACTGGCACTACAAAATACGGATTGTGAATTCCCCACACATATTGTGTGTAATTCATTTTACTATGTCCAGTCCTATAACAAATAGTTATATTATTGGAGCCAGAATGGATATCGGGTTTCCAAAGATTGCACAGTAAAGCACAAGATGTTTTGGGGACAGGTGGCAAAGCTGAAGAAGGCCTGCCATGGGCTCATGTTATTCATAAATTGAGGCATCAACGTGTTGGCGTTTACTTTGAAGGGCATCCAATGGTGGATAAATCCACCAAGGCAACAGTTCGTGCTGCTGCTGTTGCTGCAATAACTCGCTCCAGTATGAGGTTGGAAGGAACAATTATGATAGCTGTCAATGCCTCGTGCAACAGCTCAGCCCTTCCGAAAGGCTTTCCACTCAAGTACTCGTACAAGGTTTCCAGGAGTTGGGGGCTAGAGTAATCCCAAACACTGATCGAGAATTGGGTTCGCTCACGCAGGGATTACTGCTACAGTTTCACTACAAAAGCAGGGCAATTGGTGGCCAGGTCTTACTAAACAGACCAAGTACTCAAATGCGCCATTTGCCAGCAGATGAAGGACTCCACAGTACCACGTCAACCACAAATACATTTATTGATCTCAGACAATCCTCTTGCATGTGTATATTTGGATCACTCTGGCCCCTTTTCTCAGACGGGGCTTATAAGTACATCTTGGTGGTAGTAGATTCATGCTCGAGATTCCTGTGGGTTTTGGCCCCAGCGTTCGGCTGACGCTTGAAATGTTATAAAAGATTTGCGAGTCTTTATAGGTACATACGCAATTGGCACACTACATTATGAACAGGGTCTGGCGTTTAGCTCTCAGGCTTACAAAGAAGCCATGAAAAGTCTGGGTGTGGCATTGCGGTACTCCTCCCCATGCAATCCTGAGGGAAATTCAGTGGTTGAGAGGAAAAACTGTGACTTAAAGCAATCCTTGACAGTGAAGGTATCAGGCTCGGGTGGCAGTTCGGTCGAACATCTGTGTGGGGTCCAGAGGGCACTTAACAACATGCCAAGAAAATCCCTGGGGGGTCATACACCTTATGAACTCTTGTTTGGGGTGAGTATGTGGGTACACAACCACGATAGTGTCAGCACAGTGGTGGCTGAAACCACATTTGACATCAATGATCGTTTGGATGTTTTACAGAACTTTAAAGAATACCGAGCTTTACAAAGCAACATCCAAGTAAAACACACCGCCACTGGGAAAGTGAAAACAGTACCGGCAGGATTTGCCTGGGTCCCGAACATTGGGGACCTGGTCAGAGAGAAAATTGTGGACAAAAAAGAATTTGGCCCATCTTACCTGTCCTGGCTATCAAAGGTATCTGTACTTCTGCCACGTCTTGCCGATCGCTGAGGCAAGAGATTTGTCTCAATTGATCTGATCAAACCCCACATTGTGGCCGACTCTCAACAGTAGGCCACGTGGGCTCCTGGATAGCCACCACACACCTCTTGCTACCATGCAGAAAGTTCAGAGGTCACCTTTAATAATGACTGAAGACTCCACTTTCAAAGGAGAAACTTTAAACCATGAAATCAGACTTCTCCCTGTTAAAACAACTACAACTGTACAATCAACAAGTACATAAATTTCAATTCGAAAAATTTACGATGTCTATGTAAACATGTCACAGATCGAGACAACTACCAATTCTACAAAACTGTTGAGCTGCCAAGAAAAGGCCAGACAGCCTCTGGCTACTTCATGCATTATGACGACTTTTCATCAGATCCAAGTAAACCTGAACTGCCAACACAGCATCTACCTTTCAAGCTACAAGTGTATGGTTTCCATCTTTAGCTGAAAAATACCTACTTTGTTGTTCCCTGGATACATCTCTGGATTACAATTGGATTACTTTTCTTGATACTTTGGATTGGTATAGTGACTGTCTTTTTCCTACTTCTGAATGGGCACCTTCTACCGCACGGGTACTCATAGTACGGCCCGCGGGCCGCTGGCGGCCCGCCCGGCCTTCGTTGGCGGCCCACGGTCCGTTGTCCTTGAAGGATTCTTTACCAGACGCCATTTGTCCGTAATTTTAACCGGGCACCGATCTCGCCGGCACAGCTTCCACCCACCTCCCTGCTTGACTCCGATGCTGTTGAGGTCGGGTGTAACAGACTCCATGCAGTGCCAAAGCTCAGATCCCCAGCAGCATTGGAGAGGCACAGCGGGATGGCAGCCCTCGCACCTTCCGCCCTTGATGAGCTGTTAAGAGGTGCTTGAAGGTGACTGAGCGGGAGGGGCTGACGCTTCAGGAGCAAGGACATCTATTCAGCCCTGAATGCGTAATGTGTCTGCAATTTAGAGGGGCCTCACACATTCCTTTTCTGCCCAGGGCCCCAAACATCCTAGAGCAGGCCCGGATTACCCCGAGGCAGCACGTGTTTATCTTCACAGAGCTTAATTACTGTCACTAAATTGTAAGCAAACCTCGGTTCTTCAAACATGCAGTCTATAATGTAATTTAAAAAAAGAAATGGCACAATCACACCCACACTGATTAACAAAGTATGGCGGACAATCAGTTAAATCAGTTCTCTTGAAGTATCTCCTTTAAGTACTGTACATCACAGTGGGGGATGGCAAAACTAACATTTTAGAAAGAGAGCCTGTCTTCTCGTTGTTTTGTCCAGGAGTGGGTGAGGAGCCCTACACCACCCTGGAAGAGACCAAGATACTAGAATACTGCATGCCCACCCTGGTGGATCCTGTTTAAGGGTGGGCGTAGTGGGCGTAGTGGGGCTACGTGAAGCAGCACGTAGTGTGCCCAAATCTACGCACACTACGCGCTTCGCGTAGCCCCACTACGTGCCACCCACCTCCCGCCCGCCCTTCTTTTAAATAATATCAGCAATATAAAATAAATTAAAGTAAGTCGACTTACCGTAAGCGCGGCGTCTCCGGGGCTCCCTCTTCTTCGTTTCTAATTTCTTCTGACAAATGCGCATGCGCGGACGCCCGCGCATGCGCATTTCTCGCGAGAAATGCGCATGCGCGGGTGTCCGCGCATGCGCATTTGCCAGAAGAAATTAGAAACAGAAAGAGGGAGCCCCGGAGACGCCGCGCTTACGGTAAGTCGACTTACTTTAATTTATTTTTCATTGCTTATATTATTAAAAGGAGGGCAGGCGGGAGGTGGGTGGCGGGTGGCAAGCAGCTACGCTTCGCCCTCGGCGTGTGCGTAGCGCTGCCCTGCTTCGCCTACTTCGGAAAGTGCGAAGCAGGCAGCGCTACGTACACTACGTGGGCGAAGCGTAGTGCTACGCCCGGGGTTAATCCTGTTCCCCCTCCTGTGATGGCTCCTGCCCTTCCGCCCCCCCCAGTCCTGCCCCCCCCATGTGGTAGCTCCTGTAACCCCACCCCCCGCCTGTGATGGCTCCTGTCCCCCCTGTTGTGGATCCTGTCTCCGCCCTGGGTGGCTTCTGTCCCAGTCCTGGAATGGCTCCTGTGTCGAGGGTGAAGTTCTTGATGGGCCTATTCTCAAAAGGCTCAGCTCAAAACTAATATGAAAAGTTGAGCGAGTGAGTAAGTGAAGGGATGGGTGGATGGCTGGATGAATTAGTGAAAGGGTGAATGGATGAATGAACGATTGAATAGCTGGATAATGAGAGGATGGATGGATTGATGAGTGAGTGGAAGGATGGATGAGAGGAAAGGTAAATAGCTGGATTAATGGGTGGAAGGGTATCTGGATGGGTAAAAGGGTGGATGGATGAGTGAAAGGATGGATGAGTGAAAAGGTGGATGAGTGAGTGGGTGGATGAGTGAAATGATGGATGGATTGATGAATTGATAAGTGCAAGGGTGAATGGATGGACGGATGAGTGAAAGGGTGGATGTAAGGATGGATGAGTGAGTGAAAGGGTAGGTGGACAAAAGGATGAATAGATGAGTGAAGGAGTGAAAAGATAAATGGATGAGAGAAAGGATGGATGAGTGATAGGGTCAATGGATGGATTCATGAGTGGATGAGTAGATGGGTGGGTGGAAGGAAGGATGGCTAAGTGAAAGGGTCGATAGAGAGAGAAAGGGAGGATGGATGGATGACTGAAAGGGTGGATGGGTGGAAGAAAACTAATCGGTGACATGAAATGTAAAATAAGTTTGTAGTGTTTGTCTTTGACATATCTATTTTTGGGACTCTGAAGCCTGTGCTGCACTGGGCATATGCTGAATTTCCGGTTACTGCAAATTGCCATGCAATCCCACTTAAGATTGCTATTGTCTGCTAATAAAAAAACATTATAAACATGTGCTCCATGTAGTTACATCTGCTTTGGAAATACAGCATTGTCTAGTAATGTTTTGAAACAGCAGTGATATTTCCCCCCTATAGCCCTGCCCCACTGACCCCGCCCCTACTGACCCCGCCCCCAATGACCCCGCCCCCACCAGTGCGGCCCTCGGCCAGAAACCACACTGTAAATTTGGCCCCCGAGAGAAAGTTTTTGAGTACCCATGTTCTACCGGAACGCTTCGCAGTACAACTTTTAAACCACATGCATCATCACACTGAACTAAGGGACTTGTCCCTGGTGAACATTACAGTGGTTCCGGTTCCCGAAGGAATTGTATGGGACAGGGTATTGTATGATGTGTTTAGTTCTACTGAGTTTTTGCAAATTCCTTATTTATTTACATTTTCTTTAGATGACATCATCACTTCTAGTACTTTCTCTAATTATTGTGACATTGAATCTGTTCATAATTTGCTTTCAGATTTAGAGCAATAAGCTGCGTTGACTAATGATAAATTGTATGATGGCACAAATAATTTTGGAGACATGGTCTGTTACCAGCATTATGGTCACCATTTTTTACATAATGCAAGTATCCCAAGCACTGGTTACAATAGCACAAAATGGGAACACTGCCCAACACCGCCGAAAGGTAGTTCTTAGACATTTGCACAGAGGTTTGCCTATTTTTCAGGTTTTGAAACATCAGATCCAGTCTCTTATTACTATAGGCGTGCACCTTCACCTGCAAAGAAAAATATGCTGACAAACACCAAGCTGATGTACTCTGCTTCCTTTATTTCCCAGCTGACTGTACAGGGTTCTGACTTTTGGAAAGACACCATAGACACAAAAGGGTACTGAGCTAGAATATCGATGTATAAATATAGATATACATAAATATCGAGGTAAACATTTTGTGGCTCAGAAATATCGATAGATAAAATATCGTGGTCAAGAATATCGATTGTTAGGTAAGTAATATCGTTTACAAAAATATAGTTGTTAAAAATATTGATTTATTATTAATGTTATGTATTTTAGTACTTTGTATGAGACTTGTTTGTATTTTTATTATATGTGTTAAAATTTTAGTAGTTAATATATTTTTTTTAATTTATTTTGTGTTTTTAGTTCCGTAGCGGGTTGTGGGTTTATAGGGGAATAGGGTGGGAAGTACTTTAATTATATAGATTTTATTTATTATTTATAGTGGTTAATATTTCTTTTTTAAATTTAATTTTGTGTTTTTAGTTCCGTAGCGGGCTTTGGGTTTATAGGGTAATAGGGTGGGAAGTAATTTAATTATATGAAATGTATTCAATAATTTATATTTATTCATAATTGTATAATCGTGATGTTATAGAGTTAAATGTGTAAATAAATGTATTAATAATTGTTTGATAATTAGTTGTTAACTAATTTAAATTATTTATTTATTTATTAATTATGGTAATTGTTTAATTAATTGTAGGTGTGTGTTGTGATGTTTATAGGTGTAAATGGTGGGAAGGGTGGGAAGTAATTAATTCTTTGTTGATGAACTATTAATTGTTTGTTATTTTTTGCATTAATTAATTAGTAATTATTAATTGTATTTGTGTAATTAATTGTAGGTGTGTGTTGTGGATATAATAGTGTTGAACAATGTGTAATTAGTGAATGTTTATTATCTTTTTTAATAATAAAATATTTAAATTTCAATATTAATTATGTTAATAATGGAAATAAAATTTAATAAAAATGTTGATTTTTTTTATTGGTGTGGTATCCATCACATTCCCTACTGTTGCACTCAATGGAGTGGGAATAGTCATTTTTACCCCTCCGCTATCCAACACTTTCCCTGATTTTGCACTTACTGGAGTGGGAATAGTAATTTTTACCCCTCCACTATCCAACACTTTCCGTGCTGTTGCACTCACTGGAGTGGGAATAGTAATTTTTACCCCTCCGCTATCCAACACTATCCCTGCTTTTGCACTCACTAGAGTGGGAATAGTAATTTTTACCCCTCTGCTATCCAGCAATTTCCCTGCTTTTGCACTCACTGGAGTGGGAATAGAAATGCTTACCCCTCCGCTATCCAACACTTTCCCTACTCTTGCACTCACTGGAGTGGGAATAGTAATTTTTACCCCTCCGCTATCCAGCACTTTCCCTGCTTTTCACACACCGCGTATTCCCGCATTTTCACACTTCGAGAATTGGCAGCACTTTACACACCTCAGTGAGGATACACTGGATAACATGATACGTAATGGTTCATTCAATTCATCAGACCCCAATTAGAAGGGATGGTTGGTTTGGTCTGTGAACACAAACGGATGTTAAACTAGATTCCTGCGTAACACCAAAGGGTTTAGGATCAATAGGTCTGATCAGCAATATGTACAAACAGAAAACACGGGGGTGGTAACACCATAGTGTGTTGGGAAGTTATGCCTAGATTGGCTGCAAACCTCAACACAATCCCAGAAGAAACAACACTTGTCCCTTCTTTCTGATGGCATGGATCTCAGGGATTTTTTATTAGGACCCCAGAATCCACATCAAAAGCTCTTTTTGTACAGAATATACAATGAGCTGTGGAAGATTTCTCAACAGGAAGGTGCTGAGAGATTGCATGAGATTGATAGGGTTAATTTAGAAAATGCTTTGGCTGTGGTTGACAGTGGTATGACCACTTTGTCATACAGAATGTATTCACTGGGCAAAATTGTGTCTTCTACAATTGACAAAATTCAGCAAGACATGTCTATATCACAACATGGACAGTCACAATTACGGTCTATATACTGAGCTGTACGTTATAAACGTTATAGTCTTGCCACGTCCCATGGCATTACATCAGCAGTGCAAATCTGTTGTCAGCATATAACGGAAAGACAGATAGTGATGACACGCAGTGACGTGAAATATACCATGTTGCACATTGAAAAATTAGACCAATTACCTTTCACCGTGGCTGAGACACCATCCACTGACTGGATATTCTATGGTTACATCACCCTACCAGTCACGACTTTCCAATTCAAATAGTGTTTCCAATACCAAGATAGGCAGATACAAAGCTCTAGGGAAAGGATATGTGCAGGAGTATTGGGAATTACCGTTCAGGTTTAGATGCAGGAATGGGAACATGGAAGTTTTTCTTAGTGACTCCGACTGTGAAGATGCTTTAAGCAGCTCCTTGGTTTGCAAGGACATTTCTGTCTTGATTCATCCTTTGTTCAGGCCGCTCTCGAATGGGAGCTATTTGATGCTGAATGATCAAGGTTGCTACGATTTGGAAAAAGGCGTTGCTGATTTAGTGGTGGTAAATTCCATTGTCACGGATTGTACACAAGTACTGTTTGCACCTGCCCGCTCAGTTAGGGAGGCAGCGCTATGGCCTTCAATAAATGTTTCCAACATAAAATTAGATTTTCTGCAAAAAGATGTGGCTTTAGCTTCAGTCAAAGAGCCATTTGATCTCCAGGTTGCAAGGTCCTCATCTGAGATACAGACACTACTATACACTAGCTACCCATTGCAATTTTGGGAGCTGTTCCATCGTATATTTACCATGTCTTTTATACACTCTGGGGCCGATTCCGATCTGGGTCGGAAAGCTCTCCGACTGAACCAGATCCGGAGTGTTTTCCGACCGAGCCGGAGTCCTGCAGTCTGACTGAGCAAGTACGATGCTGCCATATGCTGCCAGACTCGGTTCGGTCGGACTCCCATAGAAGTCAATGGGAGCCGGTCGTACGATGCGTACATGGGCTCCCATTGACTGAATGGGTACGTCTCTACAGTGGGTACGCCTCATGCCATCCGCACCATACATGCCTGTGTTGGAGAGACCCTTGGGTCTCCCCCTGTGTCTAAGTCGTAGGGCTGCGGGTGACAGGGGGGCCGACATGGACCCCCAAAAGCAACTTCCCGGATGTTTTGCGAGCTGGACACTCCGGCTCGCACCGGCTGTCCGACTACTGCATCGTACTGGCTCGGTCATAAATCGCATCCATTGCACGCCACGGTTAGCTTACGGCCGAGAGTACGGAGCGGAAAGGACCCGGGAACGACTCGGTCTGTGAATTTCACGTAGCTTGCATAGTACTTGCTCGCTCGTACAGCTGGACGAGTTGGGCGGAAAACACGTGTACGGCTCGTAGTTTTTCCGGCCGGAATGCGTTCGGTGCCCTTCCGACCTGGATCGGAATCGGCCAATAAGTGTTGTGAAACATTTTAGGAGGGCTCCCGCTTGTCCTGCTACTTGTGGAGAGAATCCTGATTTTATTTTATCTGCTCTGCATTGGACATCTCAATTCAACTCGGAACGGAGACAGCACTGATAGTGTCGCATTGCCATGAACGCATGACACACTGCTTCAGCACACCTCCGCTTCAAAAACTAAATTAGCATTGGTTCTTATTGTTACGGCCAGTCTGGCTTGACTGCATACAACCTGTCACCTGCTTTCTGCTTTGCAGCTACGAATGCGTCCTGGAAATATATTTCTTGGATCAGAATTGATTGCGCCTCCGGCCATTGAAGTACTGATTGACCCCTTAATGGCCCATGCCTATTACTGTCCCCAGTGTATTCCATTCATGATGAATGCATTCTTAGAGCCACCCTGGGATGCTTCAGCTGCTAGTGATGTGAACAATGGCTCTGCAGAAAAGTTGCGGGATACGACTAAGCCTGTGCAGAGTTCCAAGAAACTCTTCCACGCTACGCAGAGTTCCGCTAGTGGTGGAGTGGCTTGGTCATGCCTGTTCAAGTTGATTTTCTGCGCCGGGTGTTTGTCATGGACAGGAAAATCAGCGCAAATGGCACCGTGCGCAGCACAAGAGGGTGCTGCTTCTTTTCTGCCGCTCTAGTATATTTTCTACTGGAGCAGCAGCATTCTCAACGCAAACAGAAGGTTTCTCAACGTGAGCAGACGTGACCACCCGCGACCCCCCTCATTGAGGAATCTGACCACTGGTGTTGAGAAATCTTGCTGGGAGCTGGATATTTCTCATTCGCTCTCGCCAAATTGACGTTGAGGAGTGCTAGCAAATAAAAATCTTGCCGGGAGGTGGATTTTCTTTGCTCACCAACTTGATGTTTGAGAGTGTGAGCAAGGAAAAAAACTCTGCTCTGCGTAGCAGAGTTTTTCGGAACTATGCATGCTCCATGGAGCGCAAAGTGTGGAGTGCAGAAAACTCTGTAAACTCCGTGAACGCAGCAGAGTTCAACACCCGGGATTAGATACGACGCCTTCCCCTGCGAGTGCTGTGAGAACTGGATGGAATCCCCTTTGCTCCATAAACATGCTAAGTAGGGGTGGGCGGAATTTGAGGAATTAACCTTCGCAAATTATCGCGAGAATGTTTAAAATTATCGCAAACAAGCAGAAATATCGCGAAGATGCGGAAGTTTTTTTCCGGCATGTTCGCGAGATTTTCTGCATGGTTGCGGGTCGCCAACTTACCCATGTGGTTGCTTGCGGGCGCGGCCATCTTGTTTTGAGTTGTTCTCGCGGTGCATGATCGCGAGAAGAAAGACGTGATCGCGCGACGCATGACGTCACTGCGGGCGCGAACTGTCGCGAGACAGCGCAAATGGCTAAAAACAATACAACATCTCATGGAGAACGCGACCGGATCAAGAAAACTTGTCGGCGAACGCAGGGATTCAGGTAAGGCGATCGCGCGCGCGCGAGAATGTATCATTTTACAGCGCGAGCAAGAAACAAATTATCGCCAAGCTGCGGAAACCGGAATTTTTGACATTTTCGCGCTCTCCGCGGAACGCAAAAATGTCAAATTATCGCAATTTCCGCGAACGGAACGAAATTTTTGCCCAGGCCTAATGCTAAGATGTGCCCCTCTGGGAACATCTGCAGATGTGGGCAACAGCAATGTTGTGTCTACCATTCCAAACACATAAACCTGGCCTTTTTCCATGTGGGAACTATTAATTATATTGCTTTATTTATTTATGAAATGAACAAAAACTGCTTTTTTTTCTAGGCACCATGGCTTTCTGAGTGCTTGGGATCTCAAATGATATAAATGACTTAAAGAGTTTAAAATAAATATTTCAAAACAAAGTCTGCTTTTTAGATACATCTAAGAGTAGTTTTTAACGTTTTCTTTAAAATTACCTGCTGGCTTTTTAGATAGCTTTTTAGATATCGGCCCTCAGGCTATCTACATACCCATAGCATCACAAAACTATATGCACATCGCAAGGCAGGTTTCTATTATAAAAGATGAAGCTTCCGAATAGATTAACAGATGAGGCACTTCCGCTTACACTGAGGTCCTTGCATGCTGAGAAATCCTCATGCAGCAGTCCGACACCTTGTGCGGGGTGTCCGGTTTGTGACCAAGATGGGGTCTTCCACTCTATCCCAATAGGTAATGGGGTTGGCTCATTCGTTGGGGAGATTCTTGGCTTTACACCTCCACACACTTTAGGTGCACTTAGGTATCATTGCAGCACACATATTTTATGCAAGAATAACGTTGGTTCAATAAATATTATGAAAAACTTCCCACTGTGTATTCTCTGTATATTTCCCTGAGAATAAGTAAGTATGAGTGACTGAGCAAAAGGTTCAGTACTGTTTTCATGATCCCTGAGGGATCAGGATGGTCATGTTCAGTGGTTGCCCAAAAACCATTCGCTCCCTGACAGGTTAGGGGGCTTATGGTGGCACTGTGAGCGAGCTGGTGTATAGGCCAACATATTCTGTCGAGGTGTCCGAAAGCAGTCTTGGTACCAAGCCCCTAGTTTATATTGTCCAATTAGTAGGAACTACACAACAGTGCCTAGCTCTGGATGTTGGGCCCTAGATCAGCCGGCATCTAGGGACACCTAACAAACCTCAGCATGTTTTTAGACTAGACAGCTAGGGGAATCCAGAATAGTCTGACTTACATTGCCGTCTCTATTTTTTTACCCAGAATCCCTTAGAAACCTTAAAATGTGTCCAAAATACTAGGGGGTCTATTATGGTAGCGGGCAAATCGCCACCGCCCGTATGGCATTGGCTATCCGCCCACCAAAAGTCACCGCCTGCATGACTTTTACCCCTGCCACATTACGATGAAGGGGGGGACCACAACGGTTTTCTGCCAGTAGGCAATCCGCCCGATTGAATCCCGGGCAGAAAGGCCCAGCAATATGGTGGCATCCATATTAGCATCATGGCAGGGAATTGCCTTTCCATGGCGGAGAGTCCGCCATGGAAAGGCATGCGTTTTTTTCTTTGGGGACCCGTTGCGGGCCCCCAGGGTGTTCGGGGGTGTGGGGCGGTGCACGGTGCCTGCCACATTGTGCAAGCAAATGCGCAACATGTATATATTGCATTGTGGTGGGTGCTGCTTCCAGCACCGCCCGCCACAATCCAATGTATGCGGGATGCCACTGCCACGTTGCGGTGGCATCCTAATTGCCGGTGCGGGACCGCTGCACCACTAGCGGCTGGTCCCAGCACCGCTAGGTTGGCGGGCCGACGAAACTCCGCCTTCCATCCTAATAGGCCCCTAAGTTTTCCTCCAATTTATGTGATGGAGAGTACTAGAATCTGTGGGAGCCACAAACTTCATCCACCCAGCATTTCCTCAAGTCTCTCGATAAAAATGGCACTCACTTGTGTCGGTAGGCGTGGTGCCCGCGACAGGTAACGGGCCAAAACGAAACATGGTCACATCACATTTTTCCAATGAAAAATTACCCTTTTTTTGCAATATACTTAGTTAGTTTTGGGCCCTGCCCTGTTGTCCCTCAAATAGTGTTCAGCATACAAATTAGTCTGGCCAACAATTTTATCTAAAAAGACCTCATGCATTGTTAGAAATGGGAGTCTCTAGTTGGCAGAGGTAGGTACCTTTGTCAAAATAGGGACCCTTGCTTCTAGTCTCAGGGTAAGGGGGATACACACCTTAGATAACCCCTGCAAACCCCCTGAGTAGCATGGCATGAGCAGACAGGCCTATCCCAAAGGCAGTGTGTAAATTATTTGTACTCAAAACACACAGTAATACAGTGATAACACCACAAATGGACACCACACCAGTTTGGAAAAATAAGGTATCTTTATCCAAACTCAACAAGAGTAAAACGACACCAAAATTTTACTCTTGCAGTTCTTACATTTCATGCCGCAAAGGCATTCAATCGAGTAAATTGGATGTTTTTACGCAAAGCAATACTTCATTATGGACTAGGCGATAATTTTTGAAATGCAGTAACGAATATATACGCAGCCCCGTGGCAAAAATACTCATAAACGGAAACCTCACTTAGGGGCATATTATCTAGAAACTGCGTTAAAATTTTTGCCGCTTTGGCGGCAGAAAACTGCCGCTAAAGCGGCGATAATGGGCTTGATAATCTGCCCTTGAGAATTCCCATAGAAGCCCATGTTCTGGTGTCAACATGGGCTTCTATTGGAATTGTCTGCGGCATATTATCAAGTCCATTATCGCCGCTTTAGCAGCAGTTTTCTGCCACTAAAGCTGCGATAATTTTAATGGCGTGCTTGATAATATGCCCCTAAAGAGTTTTGAATTAAAAGAGGCACGCGGCAAGGTTGCCCACTCTCCCCTCATTTATTTAACTTATACATAGAGCCACTTGCTAACGCTATAAGAAGGTCGCAAGGTTTTGTCCCATTTAATTTTAAGGTATGGGTTAAAAAAGTGGCCTTATACACCGAAGATTTGATGGTATTCACAAGCGATCTGAAAGCTTCTCTTCCTATCATTAATATTTGCTAAATGAATTTGGAGAGGTTTCCGGGTATCAGGATAACCACCAGAAAAAAGAAATAACAAACAGCAGAATTAAGTATTTGGGGATTGAGATATTAAAACATATTGATGAGATTGCCCAAGTAAATTTTGACTAAAGAGTGAAGGATACAAGAAAACTGCTAAGATCTTGGAGCGGCCTACCTTTATCATTCATGGGGAGATCCAATATTATAAAGATGTCCATTTTGCCTAAAAAGCGCTATCTCACTGGAGTTCAGAACTCAGTGGATTAAGAAGATACAAGGTGAAATCAATGGGTTTATATGGGTCTCAAAAAGAGTAAGGGTTGCGTGGAAGAAACTATGTAGGAGGAAAGACCAAGGTGGTATTACTACCCTGACCTCCTATTTTATTACAGAGCCTTTCAATTTAAAAACATCAGGATTCTTCTTAAAGCACATTCCTTTTATACCCCTTATTTAAAAGTTGTTACAGATGAGGACTACTGTATAAACAAATTCAGCCACCCAAAGTATTTAAAAAAAAATCAAATTAAAGGTCTTAGGTACAGCTTGCAAAATGTGGCACGAAATCAGGAGAACATTGAAGATTCCATATTACTGCAGCCAAGCACCCATCTGGAATTCACCGCGAACTCCTGAATGTTTGAAAGATACTCTAGCAGACCCTTTAAAAAGGGTGGGTATAAAAAAGTGGGGACAATTGATTCAAGCAGGAAATTTGATTAGCTGGGACTCCCTACCAGCAAATTTGGATGGGAACAGGTTCAAATATTATTAACTTGCAAGTTGGGCAAAGGGCCTGGAGGAGTCTCTAGAAGAGAACATGTAGATGGTAAAAGAGGTACAAAGTGACCCGGCAAGAAAGGAAATATCGAAATGGTACTGGCTCATGATCCAAGCAGAAGAAGAAGAGTTTGCTTTACAATGGACATATGGAAGATGAATTAGCCAACACAAGACCTTCAACATCTATGGCAAGTATCCTGTTCTTTATTATGGTGTATTATAGTATCTGCACCTCTCAGGAAAAACCATCTTTTTACGTTACACAGGGCATATTGGACGACAGAAAAACTAACCAAGATGAACAAGTAAGTGGTGAAAAATTGCCCAAAATTTGTTGAAGCTAAGGCGGACAACATCCACATGATCCCACAACTTGGTATATTCTGGGAAGAAGTTGGAAAGACTATTAATAAAGCTTTAGGACAGAACATTGAGGTAAGCACAACTACTGCTATTTTTGGTATGGTGGGAGGTAATGACTCCCGCTTTAAATAATAATCAAAAACAATTGTTGTTTATGCTAATCTTACTGGCTAGGCGAGAGATATGTATAAAATAGATACTCTGCCCTCCAGCTTTAACTGAATGTCGATCGTCTGTAGATAGATTTAGAAAACTGGATCAATCCAGAGGGAAAAGCAACAGGACTAAATTCTGGGAAATGTGGGACAAGAACATATTTCAAGATGAAAGGTAGCGGCAGGGTAGGAAGGGACGTCCGATGTTTACTTTTGATGCAACAAAGCAAATTTGGGTATGATCACCATGGTGGTTCCATGAGGGATTATCCTGGGGAATTTGGAGATCTTAAAACACAATCTCACTTTAAGATTAGAAGGCAGTCCCTTCTACCGGACATGTGAGAGAAATCCCTAGTCAGAACCAATCCAAAAAGAGGGATTATTGTCTATTCTTATCTTATTTTGCATAAATGAGGACACAAAAAAAAGACTAAAATGACAGAAAAACAAAATACATGTAATAAGAATATGACTTCTAAAAGGTTTCAAACAACTTTGTCCATAGAACGCTATGGATGCATGATTTCTCTCAAAGTACCTGTAGTTGTGACACAATTCACAAGGCCAAACAGTGCAGTAATGGAAAGCATCGAAAAGAGATGCGTCAGTTCTTGAGACAATGGGGAGGTGATGCGAAAGTTCTGCTGCACGCAGGAGAAGTTATGCTTCGAATCCAGTCCGTGGGGGGAACTGATGCATCGATTCCAAGACGGTTCCGGTCCGCGGGTGATGCGTCGTGAAAACTTGCCACACAGGTACGATGCATTGAAATCCGGGATGCTCAATGAGGCGGCATCGAGTGGCACGGCGTCTTCAGCCACAATCCCTCAATGCTTCAGTTCTTGCAGTGGTGACAGGCGCTGCGTTGGTTTCAGCAGCAGTGCGGCGATGCGTGGAGATTCTTTTCGCACAGCGGTGCTATGTCGAAAAAACAGCCGCAAGAAGAGCAATGCATTGATTTTCTTGTAGTTGCATTGCTTTTCCTGCTCCCAACAGCAGGAACAACCTCCAGAGGCTCAACA
The DNA here is from genome assembly GCF_964204655.1 of Triturus cristatus. Lineage (NCBI taxonomy): Eukaryota > Metazoa > Chordata > Amphibia > Caudata > Salamandridae > Triturus > Triturus cristatus. The sequence continues at coordinate 903,595,441 of NC_140590.1, read as the reverse complement.
CAGTCACAGGCACCTCTTGGAAGGTCAGAACTCCCAGCAAGGTAGTTCAGGGGAGCTGGGGGTAAAGTCTCTATGTTCCTGAGACTTCAGAACAGGAGGGAAGCTCTACTCAAGCCCTTGGAGAGCTTCCTCGATCAGGGTGGGACACAGCACACAGCAAAGACCTTGTACTTTCTTTAGCAGAAACCGCTACTGCAGGCCAACACCAGACTGCACACAGCAAAGGGGCAGTACTCCTCCTCCAGTTTCTTCAGCTCTTCTCCTTGGCAAAGATGCCTCTTGATTCCAGAAGTAGTCTACATTTCTGTGGTTTTAAGTCTAATACGTATACCCCAAAAATGTCTTTATTCTCTGAGCCCAGTCCAAACCAGTTATGTCCTCACAGGTGCAGTATGACCACAGGGGGTGAAGAAAGCATTGTGCAAAGGGAGACAAGCCCTGTTCAGGTACAAGGAAATCTCCTCCCACTATTTTAAATGCAGTCAAGTCCCATTCAGCTCAGCTCTGAGTCATCCAGGAAGGGCCAGGCACACCTCAACCCCTTCAGTGGCTATCTACAGCGAATGCACATCCCCAGCCCCTGTCACTGCAAAACCAGATGGTCAATACACAAACAGGCAGAGGCACGCAGAATGGTTGAAGAAAAAGCCTACATTCTAAAAGTGGCATTTTCATACACACAATTGAAAAATCATCTTTACTAAAATATGTTATTAACTCCTGAGTTCAGAGAGCCTAAACTTTATCCTCTATCTTGTTCCAATGGGAATTTATACATGTAAGATGTTACAAAGCATTTCCCATTCTATCCTATGAGGCAAGACAGAAAAAAGAAATTGGCAGAATTTCACTATCAGGACATGTCACGCACACAGATCCATGTTCTACCTTTCACATACACTACACCATGCGCAGGGGAGTTCCCTGGGGCCTACCATAGCGGTGTCTTACGTGTAAGAAAAGGTAAGGTTAGGGCCTGGCAAGTGGGTGCACTTGTCAGGTTGACATGGCAGTTAACAACTCATTAGGGCTACTCATGTGTGTGGCATAATCAGTACTGCAGGCCCACTAGTAGCATTTGATTTACAGGCCCTGGCACAATCAGTGCACTTTAATAGGGGCTTACCGGTAAATCAGAGTCCAGCACTTCCAATCGGAAGCCTTTCAGCCCCAGGGTGCAATTAAGATGGCTCTTGCTGCACTATTGGCCTCTTATAAAAGCTGCACTTCATCCACACTGAAAGCAGCTTCAGCATCACATGATTTCTCCTGGACAGAAAATGTACTGCCCGAATCCAGGACTTCCTCTTCTGCCTCAATTACATAGACTGTCTCATAATGATGGTCACAGGAAGACTCAAAAAACATATCAACAATCTACAGAACAGTAATACTGTGGCTAGCCTCAATCCTTAGAAAGAAAAGCAACTTGACAAATAATTCAACAATACTCAACACTGTGTAAAACAAGTAATAAACAAAGTATGGCTTGATCAAACATAAAGTAAAACTACTGGTAGTCTGATAGGAAAAATCAATCAATAGAAACCAAACAAAGACCTATATTTCGTAAAAACAATACCACTCACTTGCCGGAGACAGCTAGACCCACCAGCACCTAATCTGGACAGACAAAGCAAGCACCAACGATATCCCACTAGAATGGAAAAATAAAAGAAAATTACACAGACAACAACACAGTACACATTGTGTACAAATAAAATGAGAATGTCACACACAAAAAAACTGACGCTAAAAATGCTGTTATTTATACACTATTTACAATAATGCACTAATGCAGGGCAATGATATTAATTTGGAGTAAACGGTACAAAAAACAGGTTCTTACCAAACAGATGGAACGACACAAACTGCAGAGAAATAAGTGATGAAACTGCAAGCAGGAGATTCAAAGGAACACAGAAGCTTTGCATTAGAATAAAGATCACAAATGCAAATGATGACAAAAATAAAACAGTTATAAAACACTATGTGGTCTACCCATCACCATTCAAATGCCAGCCACACACACAGCCAGCCAAGTTCCATTCCACAGACATTCAGCCAAATGCCAGAACACACAGACCATCAACAGAACTATAGTTCATACACAAACATTCCCTCATGCCCAAACATATATGGTTGATCTGCTCCCAAGGGTGGCAAAAATGGCGAGAACATTCACGCTCTAAAAATGGAGTGACCCAGCAATTCCACTGTGAGTGGGTGCTGGGAAGTAAAGGTTCCATCCTCAGTAGCCATGCACCATGATGGTTTATGGAACCGTTTATCCATTGCAATGAATGGGTTAAAGACTTTGCTGTAGTAATGGAGAATCTTTTAAAAAAAAGCTCCTTGAGAGGGCCAGGTCGTGTGGGATCAAATATTTATATTTTGGGGGAAGTGGTGCAAGTGGTCCTCCATCCACAGGCTAATGTTGGCCCCAGGACCCACTCCCCTGGCGCCCGGCCACATTGTAAAGGGGGAGAAGTGCACATTCCCCCCTTCCCGGGCCTAATTTGGCTCCAGAAGCCCCATTCCACAGGGACTGTCCATTTTTCAAAAGGTAGAGGGAGAACAAGCCAACCCTCCCCAGGCTGATTTTTGCCCCGGGGGCCCCATCCTCAGGGAATTGTCAAAAATGCAAAGGAGGAGGGAGTCTGTGTGGCCCCTTCACTGAGCTATTAATGGCCCTGGGTTCCCTCCCCATGGGCTGGCTCAGGCTATGTCCCAGGCCATGTCCCAGGGAACGTACTTAAATAAGTTGTCTCAACCTGCACACCTTGGTAATGTTTTCCATTAGCATAATCTAATGTTTTGATGAAACAGTGCGTGCTGCTTTGTGTATGGGACTGTCTCTATCCCTTGAACAAATGTCACTGAACTAGGTGCAAAGAAAACTCCGTACACTAATGAAGCGCACAGCTTAATAGCCCCTAAGGGTTCAACACAAAAATAGCTCACTTAACCCAAATTTAACATTAAATATATAATTGAAACCAAATGTGTAATTTAACTTTTCAATATATTTTTAATTCAATATTGCAAAAAAAAAAATCAGCACATCATTGAAAGATCATGTCAAATTGTACAGTTCTGTAAAAATCCAAACATTGTTAAACAAACTGGTCGATATTCTCCCTAACGCATCTTTCAACAACCTCAATGCATTTCGGGTTACTTGAACCCTTTTTCAGGAGGACGACATTGTCCCAGGGAAGCCCATCCCCATGACATAGCAATTTTCCTGCCCACACTGGCACAGGCAGGGAAAACTGCATTCACACTCGCTTGGCAGGAGCAATTTAAAATCTCTTGCCAATGGGCAACAAACACCAAGTCCACTCCCAGTCGGTGGGAGCTTGAAAAATGCTCATGCTTAGTGGAAGTGGACTTTTCATCTGTTTCACTGCATTCATTGAAGCAGGCAGGTAAAACTGATGAAAAGATCTCTCCCACCAGCAGGGAGCAACATTTTTTTAGCTGCTCCCTGTGGACGGAAGCAATGCCGCTCACACTGAATGTGGGAAGCTGTCTGGTGCCGTGGAGGCCTTAAGGGTCCCCCCATAACCCCAAAGGATAGTGTGGTGGGTGCTGTGGGTGGGCACCAGAGCATCCACACTTTGATGGTCGGGCCCTGTGTAATTGGATACCTGGTGCTGAAATCCACCCAGAGAGGGGGATGTATGCCCCCCAGCATCATGGTACCATGCCTCAGGGGTTTGGATCCTGGGGCCAAAATCAGCGGAAGAAAGGGTGCCATGTGCCTCCCTTCCCCGAAAAATGCACCGGGCCCCAGGGAATGGGATCCCCAGGGTGAAAGCGGCCTGGGCAGGGGTGGGGCACATGCATTCCTTCTTTCAAAAAGGTACCGGGCTCATTCATGGGGTCCCCGTGGCCAAAATCAGCCTAGTGAGAGCGGCCATATACCCCTCCACTTTAATTTTAATAGTGGTCCTTGGGCATGGGATCCGCAGGGCCAAAAGTGGCCAAGAAAGGGGGGGCATGTGCCCCCCAAATCAAAAGGCAAAATAAAGAATTGTTGGACGGAATGCTGGACAATGCAAACATTCACCCTCTGTCACAAGGATCTGGGTTAAATCAATCATTCTTTTGCTCACCACACCACCCCAGTTTGGACCCAGCCATATGCAAATCAGTCTTGACCCTGTTCCTTGTGGGAACAGTCCAGCCCGAACTGACAAGCTAGGTCCTCCCTGGACCGAAAACAAGCATCCTGGGACCGGTTTCAGGGCATCACCCTTCATCAGCCAGGCTAGCATAAATCTAGTGGTGTAGTGAGGACAGGACCCACTTCTGGGCATACCCTTCCCACTTAGGGTGACATATGCAAAAGAAACAATTGATGGACGGAATGCTGGACATGCAAACATTCACCCCCTGTAACAAGGATCTAGGTTAAATCCATCATTATTTTGCTCACGACACCACCCCAGTTTGGCCACAGGCTTATGCAAATCAATTGTGACCGTGTTCCTTCTGAGAACAGTCCAGCCCAAACTGCCAATCCAGGTCCTCCCTGGACAAGAAAGAAGCATTCTGGGACCGGTTTCAGGTCATCACCCTTCATCAGCCAGGCTAGCTTGAATCCAGTGGTGTAGTGACCACAAAACCCACTTCTGGGCATACCCTTCCCACTTAGGGTGACATATGCAAAAGAACCAATTGATGGACGGAATGCTGGACATGCAAACATTCAACCCCAGTCACAAGAATCTGGGTTAAATCCATCATTCTTTTGCACACCACACCAACCAAGTTTGGACCCAGCCATATGCAAATCAGTCTTGACCCAGTTCCTTGTGGTAACAGTCCAGCCGAACTGCCAAGCCAGTTCCGCTCTTGACCGGAAACAAGCATCTTTGGACCGGTTTCATGTCATCACCCTTCATCAGCCAGGCTAGCTTAAATCCAGTGGTGTAGTGAGCACAGGACCCACTTCTGGGCATACCCTTCCCACTTAGGATGACATATGCAAAAGAAACAATTGATGGACGGAATGCTGGACATGCAAACATTCACCCCCAGTAACAAGGATCTAGGTTAAACCCATCATTATTTTGCTCACCACACCACCCCAGTTTGGCCACAGGATTATGCAAATCAATCATGACCCTGTTCCTTGTGGGAAAAGTCCAGCCCAGCTGCCAATCCAGGTCCTCCCTGGACCAGAAACAAGCATCCTGGGACCGGTTTCAGGCCAACAACCTTCAGCAGCCAGGCTAGCTTGAATCCAGTGGTGTAGTGAGCACAAAACCCACTTCTGGGAATACCCTTTCCACTGACATATGCAAAAGAAACAATTGATGGACGGAATGCTGGACATGCAAACATTCCCCCCCAGTAACAAAGATCTAGGTTAAATCCATAATTCTTTTGCTCACCACACCACCCCAGTTTGGACACAGCCATATGCAAATCAATCATATTAAAAAATGCTCCTGCTTAGTGGAAGTGGACTTTTCATCTGTTTCACTGCATTCATTGAAGCAGGCAGGAAAAACTGATGAAAAAATCTCTCCCACCAGCAGGGAGCAACATTTTTTTAGCTGCTCCCTGTGGATGGAAGCATTGCCGCTCACACTGAATGTGGGAAGCTGTCTGGTGCCGTGGAGGCCTTGAGGGTCCCCCCAAAACCCCAACGGATAGTGTGGTGGGTGCCGTGGGTGGGCACCAGAGCATCCACACTTTGATGGTCGGGCCCTGTGTAATTGGATACCTGGTGCTGAAATCCACCCAGAGAGGGGGATGTATGCCCCCCATGATCATGGTACCATGCCTCAGGGGTTTGGATCCCTGGGCCAAAATCAGCAGAGGAAAGGGTGCCATGTGCCTCCCCTCCCCGAAAAATGCACCGGGCCCCAGGGAATGGGATCCCCAGGGTGAAAGCGGCCTGGGCAGGGGTGGGGCACATGCATTCCTCCTTTCAAAAAGGTACCGGGCTCATTCATGGGGTCCCCGTGGCCAAAATCAGCCAGGTGAGAGCGGCCATATAAACCCTCCACTTTAATTTTAATAGTGGTCCTTGGGTATGGGATCCGCAGGGCCAAAAGTGGCCTAGAAAGGGGGCGCATGTGCCCCCAAAACAAAAGGCAAAATAAACAATTGTTGGACGGAATGCTGGACAATGCAAACATTCACCCTCTGTCACAAAGATCTGGGTTAAATCAATCATTCTTTTGCTCACCACACCATCTCAGTTTGGACCCAGCCATATGCAAATCAGTCTTGACCCTGTTCCTTGTGGGAACAGTCCAGCCCGAACTGACAAGCTAGGTCCTCCCTGTACCGAAAACAAGCATCCTGGGACCGGTTTCAGAGCATCAACCTTCATCAGCCAGGCTAGCTTGAATCCAGTGGTGAAGTGAGCACGGGACCCACGTCTGGGCATACTCTTCCTACTTAGGGCGACATATGCAAAAGAAACAATTAATGGATGGAATGCTGGACAATGCAAACATTCACCCCCAGTCACAATAATCTAGGTTAAATCCATCATTCTTTTGCACACCACACCAACCAAGTTTGGACCCAGCCATATGCAAATCAGTCTTGACCCAGTTCCTTGTGGGAACAGTCCAGCCGAACTGCCAAGCCAGGTCCTCCCTTGACCGGAAACAAGCATCCTTGGACCGGATTCAAGTCATCACCCTTCATCAGCTAAGCTAGCTTAAATCCAGCGGTGTAGTGAGCACAGGACCCACTTCTGGGCATACCCTTCCCACTTAGGGTGACATGTGCAAAAGAAACAATTGATGGACGGAATGCTGGACATGCAAACATTCACCCCCAGTGAGAAGGATCTAGGTTAAATCCATCATTATTTTGCTCACCACACCACCCCAGTTTGGCCAAAGGATTATGCAAATCAATCATGACCCTGTTCTTTGTGGGAACAGTCCAGCCCAAACTGCCAATCCAGGTGCTCCCTGGACCAGAAACAAGCATGCTGGGACCGGTTTCAGGTCAACACCCTTCATCAGCCAGGCTAGCTTGAATCCAGTGGTGTAGTGAGCACGGATCCACGTCTGAGCATACTCTTCCCACTTAGGTTGACATATGCAAAAGAAACAATCGATGGACGGAATGCTGGACAATGAAAACATTCACCCCCAGTCACAATAATCTGGATTAAATCCATCATTCTTTTGCACACCACACCAACCAAGTTTGGACCCAGCCATATGCAAATCAGTCTTGACCCTGTTCCTTGTGGGAACAGTCCAGCCAAACTGCCAAGACAGGTTCTACCTAGACCGGAAACAAGCATCCTGGGACCGGTTTTAAGTCCATCACCCTTCATCAGCCAGGCTAGCTTAAATCCAGTGGTGTAGTGAGCACAGGACCCTCTTCTGGGCATACCCTTCCCACTTAGAGTGACATATGCAAAAGAAACAATTGATGGACGGAATGCTGGACATGTAAACATTCACCCCCAGTAACAAGGATCTAGGTTAAATCCATCATTATTTTGCACATCTCACCACCCCAGTTTGGACACAGCCATATGCAAATCAATCATGATCCTGTTCCTTGTGGGAACAATCCAACCCGAACTGCCAATCCAGGTCCTCCCTGGACCGGAAAGTAACAAGCATCCTGGGACTGGTTTCAGGACACCATCCTTTATTAGCCAGGCTAGCTTGAATCCAGTGGTGTAGTGAGGACGGGACCTACGTCTGGGCACACCCTTCCCAATTAGGGCGACATGTGCAAAACAAACAATTGATGGATGGAATGCTGGACAATGCAAACATTCCCACCCAGTCACAAGGATCTGGGTTAAATCCATCATTCTTTTGCTCACCATACCCTCCCAGTGTGGACCCAGCCATATGGAAATCAGTCTTGACTTCATTTCTTGTGGTAACAGTCCAGCCAAACTGCCAAGCCAGGTCCTCCCTGGAACGGAAACAAGCATCCTGGGACCGGTTTCATGGTATCACCTTCATCAGCCAGGCTAGCTTGAATCCAGTGGTGTAGTGAGCAAGGCCCATGTCTGGGCATTCCCTTCGCTATCAGGGTGATATATACAAAACAACCAATTGATGGACGGAATGATGGACAATGCAAACATTCACAACCAGTCACAAGGATCTAGGTTCAATCCATTATTCTTTTGCTCACCTCACCATGCCAGTTTGGACCCAGCCATATGCAAATCAGTCTTGACCCTATTCCTTGTGGTAACAGTCCAGCCCGAACTGCCAAGCCAGTTCCTCCCTGGACCAGAAACAAGCATCCTTGGACCGGTTTCATGGTATCACCTTCATCAGCCAGGCTAGCTTGAATCCAGTGGTGTAGTGAACACGGGACCCACGTCTGGGCATACTCTTCCTACTTAGGGCGACATATGCAAAAGAAACAATTGATGGACGGAAAGCTGTACAATGCAAACATTCACCTCCAGTCACAAGTATCTGGGTTAAATCCATCATTCTTTTGCACACCGCACCAACCAAGTTTGGACCCAGCCATATGCAAATCAGTCTTGACCCTGTTCCTTGTGGGAACAGTCCAGCCGAACTGCAAAGCCAGGTCCTCCCTGGACCGGAAACAAGCATCCTGGGACCGGTTTCAAGTCATCACCCTTCATCAGCCAGGCTAGCATAAATCTAGTGGTGTAGTGAGGACAGGACCCACTTCTGGGCATACCCTTCCCACTTAGGGTGACATATGCAAAAGAAACAATTGATGGACGGAATGCTGGACATGCAAACATTCACCCCCTGTAACAAGGATCTAGGTTAAATCCATCATTATTTTGCTCACGACACCACCCCAGTTTGGCCACAGGCTTATGCAAATCAATTGTGACCGTGTTCCTTCTGAGAACAGTCCAGCCCAAACTGCCAATCCAGGTCCTCCCTGGACCAGAAAGAAGCATTCTGGGACCGGTTTCAGGTCATCACCCTTAATCAGCCAGGCTAGCTTGATTCCAGTGGTGTAGTGAGCACAAAACCCACTTCTGGGCATACCCTTCCCACTTAGGGTGACATATGCAAAAGAAACAATTGAAGGACGGAATGCTGGACATGCAAACATTCACCCCCAGTAACAATGATCTAGGTTCAATCCATCATTCTTTTGCTCACCACACCACCCCAGTTTGGACACAGCCATATGCAAATCAATCATGACCCTGTTCCTAGTGGGAACAGTTCAGCCGGAACTGCAAATCCAGGTCCTCCCTGGACCGGACACAAGCATCCTGGGACCGGTTTCAAGACATCATCCTTCATTAGCCAGGCTAGCTTGAATCCAGTGGTGTAGTGAGCACGGGACCCATGTCTGGGTATACCCTTCCCACTCAGGGTGACATATACAAAAGAAACAATGGATGGACGGAATGCTGGACAATGCAAGCATTCACCACCAGTCACAAGGATCTGGGTTCAATCCATTGTTCTTTTGCTCACCACACCATCCCAGCAAAAGAATGAAGGTTTTAACCCATATGCTTTTGACTGGGGGTGAATTGTATGCCCAGACATGGGTCCGTGCTCACTACACCACTGGATTCAAGCTGGCCTTGCCGATAAAGGGTGAAGCTCTGAAACTGGTCCCAGGATGCTTGTTTACGGTCCAGGGAGGACCTGGCAGTTCGGGCTGGAATGTTCCCACAAGGTACGTCTTTAGGGTCATAGGATCATTATCTCCAAACAACCCTTTGTATATATTAATTGTAATATTGGCTTTGTTCCCTTAAATAAAGGGATACCTGGGGAGCGCAGTAGGATTTTTACCTTTATACCCCCTGGCCTCCACCTTGTAAGTGCTCCCTGAAATACGGTTGAGCACACCCTGACCTTTAGGAGTCGGGGTGAACCCTATGATGAAGCATGACACCAATAGGGTGTGTGAGGATTAACTAACAAAAAGGAGTTTCCTCCTTTCCCGCCCTCGAGCGGGGTACGCCACGTAAGTCTAATTTTGAACCCATGGGGATGGGATACTTCAAGTTTGGACTAGTTAAATCGGGAGGGTGTATCTACTTCCCTTTAATACCTCTCTTACCCCTTGTTTTTGCCAGAGGGCTTTCCTCCATAACCTATGGACTAGTATAAATCTAACTATAACTGGTGAATTTCAGTGGTGTTTATGGATCAATTCTGTTAATTGTACAAAGCAGATGCAAATCAATCGAATACACAGCTATTAGCCTACAACCTAGAGGCCAGCAGTTTCATCAAGTCAAGGTAAAAAACTCATAACTAAGAAAACATCCCACAAAAACAACACCCACCTCTCCCAGAGCTCCTTATAAAGGGTTGGCATGAGTGACCTACATCTTCGTTATGATGGTTCATGATATGGACCTGAAGAAGCATGGGTAAATACTTAGCGGTCAAAGCGGGGCTGTTCACACAGGCGTTTGCATCGCAAATCAGGATAGGTGTAATGTTTCAACACCATGGCTAAGGATAGCTTTTCGATTACCATAATGAAGCATAGTTTATGCATACATGTTGTGTAGTGGGGAATACTATCAGTATGCCCAGTTCAGTCTTCCACGGTCTTTGTCCCGCTATCTTGACCGGTGTTACTGCCACATCCAGGATTGCATAGAACTCCATGATAATGCGTCTGTCGTCCATTTTAAGGGAAATCCATCTCTCGAAGGGAGTCAGGGGATTTACAGCACAGGGTTTAATAGATGGCTGCATTACTCAATGCTAAATTTCTAAGTACTGGATGCAGTCTGCCTCCACCAAGACAAAATCTTCCTTCAGGTAGTCGAACAGTATTATCCCTTGAGCCTCAAACATACACCCGAAGTGCTTACAACCTCCCTTGCGCCAATGCCGGAACCCCTGCTGGTGCAAACTTGGTAAAAAGTAAGGGCTAGCTTGGATAGGAGTCAAAGGCTATGGGAAGGAGGTAAGCCCAGCTTAGGTTGCAATAGCATCCCAAACACTGAAGGTGGAACCAGTCACCGGGGTTGAGTAGAGACCCCAATCTCTATGTTTGCAGGGTAGCCACGGTACCCTCCAGATTTAATATTCTGCATATGCAAAAGAAACAATTGATGGATGGAATGCTGGACAATGCAAACATTCACCCCCAGTCACAATAATCTAGGTTAAATCCATCATTATTTTGCTCACCACACCACCCCAGTCTGGCCAAAGGATTATGCAAATCAATCATGACCCTTTTCCTTGTGGGAACAGTCCAGCCCAAACTGCCAATCCAGGTCCTCCCTGGACCAGAAACAAGCATCCTGGGACCGGTTTCAGGTCAACACCCTTCATCAGCCAGGCTAGCTTGAATCCAGTGGTGTAGTGAGCACGGATCCACGTCTGAGCATACTCTTCCCACTTAGGTTGACATATGCAAAAGAAACAATTGATGGACGGAATGCTGGACAATGCAAACATTCACCCCCAGTCACAATAATCTGGATTAAATCCATCATTCTTTTGCACACCACACCAACCAAGTTTGGACCCAGCCATATGCAAATCAGTCTTGACCCTGTTCCTTGTGGGAACAGTCCAGCCGAACTGCCAAGACAGGTTCTACCTAGACAGGAAACAAGCATCCTGGGACCGGTTTTAAGTCCATCACCCTTCATCAGCCAGGCTAGCTTAAATCCAGTGGTGTAGTGAGCACAGGACCCTCTTCTGGGCATACCCTTCCCACTTAGAGTGACATATGCAAAAGAAACAATTGATGGACGGAATGCTGGACATGTAAACATTCACCCCCAGTAACAAGGATCTAGGTTAAATCCATCATTATTTTGCTCATCTCACCACCCCAGTTTGGACACAGCCATATGCAAATCACTCATTATCCTGTTCCTTGTGGGAACAATCCAACTCGAACTGCCAATCCAGGTCCTCCCTGGACCGGAAAGTAACAAGCATCCTGGGACCGGTTTCAGGACACCATCCTTTATTAGCCAGGCTAGCTTGAATCCAGTGGTGTAGTGAGCACGGGACCCACGTCTGGGCACACCCTTCCCAATTAGGGCGACCTGTGCAAAACAAACAGTTGATGGATGGAATGCTGGACAATGCAAACATTCCCACCCAGTCACAAGGATCTGGGTTAAATCCATCATTCTTTTGCTCACCACACCCTCCCAGTGTGGACCCAGCCATATGGAAATCAGTCTTGACTTCATTTCTTGTGGTAACAGTCCAGCCAAACTGCCAAGCCAGGTCCTCCCTGGAACGGAAACAAGCATCCTGGTACAGGTTTCAAGGCATCATCCTTCATCAGCCAGGTTAGCTTGAATCCAGTGGTGTAGTGAGCAAGGCCCATGTCTGGGCATACCCTTCGCTATCAGGGTGATATATACAAAACAAACAATAGATCGACGGAATGCTGGACAATGCAAACATTCACAACCAGTCACAAGGATCTAGGTTCAATCCATTATTCTTTTGCTCACCTCACCATCCCAGTTTGGACCCAGCCTTATGCAAAACAGTCTTGACCCTGTTCCTTGTGGTAACAGTCCAGCCCAAACTGCCAAGCCAGTTCCTCCCTGGACCAGAAACAAGCATCCTTGGACCGGTTTCATGGTATCACCTTCATCAGCCAGGCTAGCTTGAATCCAGTGGTGTAGTGAGCACGGGACCCACGTCTGGGCAAACTCTTCCTACTTAGGGCGACATATGCAAAAGAAACAATTGAAGGACGGAATGCTGTACAATGCAAACATTCACCCCCAGTCACAAGAATCTGGGTAAAATCCATCATTCTTTTGCACACCGCACCAACCAAGTTTGGACCCAGCCATATGCAAATCAGTCTTGACCCTGTTCCTTGTGGGAACAGTCCAGCCGAACTGCCAAGCCAGGTCCTCCCTGGACTGGAAACAAGCATCTTTGGACCAGTTTCAAGTCATCATCCTTCATTTGCCAGGCTAGCTTAAATCCAGTGGTGTAGTGAGCACGGAACCCATGTCTGGGCATACCCTTCCCACTCAGGGTGACATATACAAAAGAAACAATGGATGGACGCAATGCTGGACAATGCAAGCATTCACCACCAGTCACAAGGATCTGGGTTCAATCCATTGTTCTTTTGCTCACCACACCATCCCAGAAAAAGAATGAAGGTTTTAACCCATATGCTTTTGACTGGGGGTGAATTGTATGCCCAGACATGCGTCCGTGCTCACTACACCACTGGATTTAAGCTGGCCTTGCCAATAAAGGGTGAAGCTCTGAAACTGGTCCCAGGATGCTTGTTTACGGTCCAGGGAGGACCTGGCAGTTCGGGCTGGAATGTTCCCACAAGGTACGTCTTCAGGGTCATAGGATCATTATCTCCAAACAACCCTTTGTATATATTAATTGTAATATTGGCTTTGTTCCCTTAAATAAAGGGATACCTGGGGAGCGCAGTAGGATTTTTACCTTTATACCCCCTGGCCTCCACCTTGTAAGTGCTCCCTGAAATACGGTTGAGCACACCCTGACCTTTAGGAGTCGGGGTGAACCCTATGATGAAGCATGACACCAATAGGGTGTGTGAGGATTAACTAACAAAAAGGAGTTTCCTCCTTTCCCGCCCTCGAGCGGGGTACGCCACGTAAGTCTAATTTTGAACCCATGGGGTTGGGATACTTCAAGTTTGGACTAGTTAAATCGGGAGGGTGTATCTACTTCCCTTTAATACCTCTCTTACCCCTTGTTTTTGCCAGAGGGCTTTCCTCCATAACCTATGGACTAGTATAAATCTAACTATAACTGGTGAATTTCAGTGGTGTTTATGGATCAATTCTGTTAATTGTACAAAGCAGATGCAAATCAATCGAATACACAGCTATTAGCCTACAACCTAGAGGCCAGCAGTTTCATCAAGTCAAGGTAAAAAACTCATAACTAAGAAAACATCCCACAAAAACAACACCCACCTCTCCCAGAGCTCCTTATAAAGGGTTGGCATGAGTGACCTACATCTTCGTTATGATGGTTCATGATATGGACCTGAAGAAGCATGGGTAAATACTTAGCGGTCAAAGCGGGGCTGTTCACACAGGCGTTTGCATCGCAAATCAGGATAGGTGTAATGTTTCAACACCATGGCTAAGGATAGCTTTTCGATTACCATAATGAAGCATAGTTTATGCATACATGTTGTGTAGTGGGGAATTCTATCAGTATGCCCAGTTCAGTCTTCCACGGTCTCTGTCCCGCTATCTTGACCGGTGTTAGTGCCACATCCAGGATTGCATAGAACTCCATGATAATGCGTCTGTCCTCCATTTTAAGGAAAATCCATCTCTCGAAGGGAGTCAGGGGAGTTACAGCACAGGGTTTAATAGATGGCTGCATTACTCAATGCTAAATTTTTAAGTACTGGATGCAGTCTGCCTCCACCAAGACAAAATCTTCCTTCAGGTAGTCGAACAGTATTATCCCTCGAGCGTCAAACATACACCCGAAGTGCTTACAACCTCCCTTGCGCCAATGCCGGAACCCCTGCTGGTGTAAACTTGGTAAAAAGTCAGGGCTAGCTTGGATAGGAGTCAAAGGCTATGGGAAGGAGGTAAGCCCAGCTTAGGTTGCAATAGCATCCCAAACACTGAAGGTGGAACCTGTCACCAGCGTTGAGTAGAGACCCCAATCTCTATGTTTGCAGGGTAGCCACGGTACCCTCCAGATTTAATATTCTGCATATGCAAAAGAAACAATTGATGGATGGAATGCTGGACAATGCAAACATTCACCCCCAGTCACAATAATCTAGGTTAAATCCATCATTCTTTTGCTCACCACACCACCCCAGTTTGGCCAAAGGATTATGCAAATCAATCATGACCCTGTTCCTTGTGGGAACAGTCCAGCCCAAACTGCCAATCCAGGTCCTCCCTGGACCAGAAACAAGCATCCTGGGACCGGTTTCAGGTCAACACCCTTCATCAGCTAGGCTAGCTTGAATCCAGTGGTGTAGTGAGCACGGATCCACGTCTGAGCATACTCTTCCCACTTAGGTTGACATATGCAAAAGAAACAATTGATGGACGGAATGCTGGACAATGCAAACATTCACCCCCAGTCACAATAATCTGGATTAAATCCATCATTCTTTTGCACACCACACCAACCAAGACATGTGCAAAACAAACAATTGATGGATGGAATGCTGGACAATGCAAACATTCCCACCCAGTCACAAGGATCTGGGTTAAATCCATCATTCTTTTGCTCACCACACCCTCCCAGTGTGGACCCAGATATATGGAAATCAGTCTTGACTTCATTTCTTTTGGTAACAGTCCAGCCAAACTGCCAAGCCAGGTCCTCCCTGGAACGGAAACAAGCTTCCTGGGACAGGTTTCAAGGCATCATCCTTCATCAGCCAGGTTAGCTTGAATCCAGTGGTGTAGTGAGCAAGGCCCATGTCTGGGCATACCCTTTGCTATCAGGGTGATATATACAAAACAAACAATTGATGGACGTAATGCTGGACAATGCTAACATTCACAACCAGTCACAAGGATCTAGGTTCAATCCATTATTCTTTTTCTCACCTCACCATCCCAGTTTGGACCCAGCCATATGCAAAACAGTCTTGACCCTGTTCCTTGTGGTAACAGTCCATCCCAAACTGCCAAGCCAGTTCCTCCCTGGACCAGAAACAAGCATCCTTGGACCGGTTTCATGGTATCACCTTCATCAGCCAGGCTAGCTTGAATCCAGTGGTGTAGTGAGCACGGGACCCACGTCTGGGCATACTCTTCGTACTTAGGGCGACATATGCAAAAGAAACAATTGATGGACGGAATGCTGTACAATGCAAACATTCACCCCCAGTCACAAGAATCTGGGTTAAATCCATCATTCTTTTGCACACCGCACCAACCAAGTTTGGACCCAGCCATATGCAAATCAGTCTTGACCCTGTTCCTTGTGGGAACAGTCCAGCCGAACTGCCAAGCCAGGTCCTCCGTGGACTGGAAACAAGCATCTTTGGACCCGTTTCAAGTCATCACCCTTCATCAGCCAGGCTAGCTTAAATCCAGTGGTGTAGTGAGCACGGGACCCATGTCTGGGCATACCCTTCCCACTCAGGGTGACATATACAAAAGAAACAATGGATGGACGCAATGCTGGACAATGCAAGCATTCACCACCAGTCACAAGGATCTGGGTTCAATCCATTGTTCTTTTGCTCACCACACCATCCCAGCAAAAGAATGAAGGTTTTAACCCATATGCTTTTGACTGGGGGTGAATTGTATGCCCAGACATGGGTCCGTGCTCACTACACCACTGGATTCAAGCTGGCCTTGCCGATAAAGGGTGAAGCTCTGAAACTGGTCCCAGGATGCTTGTTTACGGTCCAGGGAGGACCTGGCAGTTCGGGCTGGAATGTTCCCACAAGGTGTCTTTAGGGTCATAGGATCATTATCTCCAAACAACCCTTTGTATATATTTATTTTAATATTGGCTTTGTTCCCTTAAATAAAGGGTTACCTGGGGAGCGCAGTAGGATTTTTACCTTTATACCCCCTGGCCTCCACCTTGTAAGTGCTCCCTGAAATACGGTTGAGCACACCCTGACCTTTAGGAGTCGGGGTGAACCCCATGATGAAGCATGACACCAATAGGGTGTGTGAGGATTAACTAACAAAAAGGAGTTTCCTCCTTTCCCGCCCTCGAGCGGGGTACGCCACGTAAGTCTAATTGTGAACCCATGGGGTTGGGATACTTCAAATTTGGACTAGTTAAATCGGGAGGGTGTATCTACTTCCCTTTAATACCTCTCTTACCCCTTGTTTTTGCCAGAGGGCTTTCCTCCATACCCTATGGACTAGTATAAATCTAACTATAACTGGTGAATTTCAGTGGTGTTTATGGATCAATTCTGTTAATTGTACAAAGCAGATGCAAATCAATCGAATACACAGCTATTAGCCTACAACCTAGAGGCCAGCAGTTTCATCAAGTCAAGGTAAAAAACTCATAACTAAGAAAACATCCCACAAAAACAACACCCACCTCTCCCAGAGCTCCTTATAAAGGGTTGGCATCAGTGACCTACATCTTCGTTATGATGGTTCATGATATGGACCTGAAGAAGCGTGGGTAAATACTTAGCGGTCAAAGCGGGGCTGTTCCCACAGGCGTTTGCATCACAAATCAGGATAGGTGTAATGTTTCAACACCACGGCTAAGGATAGCTTTTCGATTACCATAATGAAGCATAGTTTATGCATACATGTTGTGTAGTGGGGAATACTATCAGTATGCCCAGTTTAGTCTTCCACGGTCTCTGTCCCGCTATCTTGACCGGTGTTAGTGCCACATCCAGGATTGCATAGAACTCCATGATAATGCGTCTGTCGTCCATTTTAAGGGAAATCCATCTCTCGAAGGGAGTCAGGGGAGTTACAGCACAGGGTTTAATAGATGGCTGCATTACTCAATGCTAAATTTGTAAGTACTGGATGCAGTCTGCCTCCACCAAGACAAAATCTTCCTTCAGGTAGTCGAACAGTATTATCCCTTGAGCGTCAAACATACACCCGAAGTACTTACAACCTCCCTTGCGCCAATGCCGGAACCCCTGCTGGTGCAAACTTGGTAAAAAGTCAGGGCTAGCTTGGATAGGAGTCAAAGGCTATGGGAAGGAGGTAAGCCCAGCTTAGGTTGCAATAGCATCCCAAACACTGAAGGTGGAACCTGTCACCGGGGTTGAGTAGAGACACCAATCTCTATGTTGGCAGGGTAGCCACGGTACCCTCCAGATTTAATATTCTGCATATGCAAAAGAAACAATTGATGGATGGAATGCTGGACAATGCAAACATTCACCCCCAGTCACAATAATCTAGGTTAAATCCATCATTCTTTTGCTCACCACACCACCCCAGTTTGGCCAAAGGTTTATGCAAATCAATCATGACCCTGTTCCTTGTGGGAACAGTCCAGCCCAAACTGCCAATCCAGGTCCTCCCTGGACCAGAAACAATCATCCTGGGACCGGTTTCAGGTCAACACCCTTCATCAGCCAGGCTAGCTTGAATCCAGTGGTGTAGTGAGCACGGATCCACGTCTGAGCATACTCTTCCCACTTAGGTTGACATATGCAAAAGAAACAATTGATGGACGGAATGCTGGACAATGCAAACATTCACCCCCAGTCACAATAATCTGGATTAAATCCATCATTCTTTTGCACACCACACCAACCAAGACTTATGCAAAACAAACAATTGATGGATGGAATGCTGGACAATGCAAACATTCCCACCCAGTCACAAGGATCTGGGTTAAATCCATCATTCTTTTGCTCACCACACCCTCCCAGTGTGGACCCAGCCATATGGAAATCAGTCTTGGTAACAGTCCAGCCAAACTGCCAAGCCAGGTCCTCCCTGGAACGGAAACAAGCATCCTGGGACAGGTTTCAAGGCATCATCCTTCATCAGCCAGGTTAGCTTGAATCCAGTGGTGTAGTGAGCAAGGCCCATGTCTGGGCATACCCTTCGCTATCAGGGTGATATATACAAAACAAACAATTGATGGACGGAATGCTGGACAATGCAAACATTCACAACCAGTCACAAGGATCTAGGTTCAATCCATTATTCTTTTGCTCACCTCACCATCCCAGTTTGGACCCAGCCATATGCAAATCAGTCTTGACCCTGTTCCTTGTGGTAACAGTCCAGCCCGAACTGCCAAGCCAGTTCCTCCCTGGACCAGAAACAAGCATCCTTGGACCGGTTTCAGGTCATCACCTTCATCAGCCAGGCTAGCTTGAATCCAGTGGTGTAGTGAGCACGGGACCCACGTCTGGGCATACTCTTCCTACTTAGGGCGACATATGCAAAAGAAACAATTGATGGACGGAATGCTGTACAATGCAAACATTCACCCCCAGTCACAAGAATCTGGGTTAAATCCATCATTCTTTTGCACACCGCACCAACCAAGTTTGGACGCAGCCATATGCAAATCAGTCTTGACCCTGTTCCTTGTGGGAACAGTCCAGCCGAACTGCCAAGCCAGGTCCTCCCTGGACTGGAAACAAGCATCTTTGGACCAGTTTCAAGTCATCACCCTTCATCAGCCAGGCTAGCTTAAATCCAGTGGTGTAGTGAGGACAGGACCCACTTCTGGGCATACCCTTCCCACTTAGGGTGACATATGCAAAATAAACAATTGATGGACGGAATGCTGGACATGCAAACATTCACCCCCAGTAACAAGGATCTAGGTTAAATCTATCATTATTTTGCTCACCACACCACCCCAGTTTGGCCACAGGCTTATGCAAATCAATCGTGACCCTGTTCCTTGTGGGAACAGTCCAGCCCAAACTGCCAATCCAGGTCCTCCCTGGACCAGAAACAAGCATCCTGGGACCGGTTTCAGGTCATCACCCTTCATCAGCCAGGCTAGCTTGAATCCAGTGGTGTAGTGAGCACAAAACCCACTTCTGGGCATACCCTTCCCACTTAGGGTGACATATGCAAAAGAACCAATTGATGGACGGAATGCTGGACATGCAAACATTCAACCCCAGTAACAATGATCTAGGTTCAATCCATCATTCCTTTGCTCACCACACCACCCCAGTTTGGACACAGCCATATGCAAATCAATCATGACCCTGTTCCTTGTGGGAACAGTTCAGCCGGAACTGGCAATCCAGGTCCTCCCTGGACCGGAAACAAGCATCCTGGGACCAATTTCAGGAAATCATCCTTCAATAGCCAGGCTAGCTTAAATCCAGTGGTGTAGTGAGTAACGGACCCACGTCTGGGCATACCCTTCCCACTTAGGGCGACATATGCAAAAGAAAGAATTGATGGATGGAATGGTGGACAATGCAAACATTCACCCCCAGTCACAAGGATCTAGGTTAAATCCATCATTATTTTGCTCACCACACCATCTCAGCTTGGACCCAGCCATATGGAATTCAGTCTTGACCCTGTACCTTGTAGGAACAGTCCAGCCCGAACTGCCAAGCCAGGTCCTCCCTGGAACGTAAACAAGCATCCTGGGACCAGTTTCAAGGCATCACCCTTCATCAGCCAGGCTAGCTTGAATCCAGTGGTGTAGTGAGCAAGGCCCATGTCTGGGCATACCCTTCCCACTCAGGGTGACATGTACAAAAGAAACAATTGATGGACGGAATGCTGGACAATGCAAACATTCACCACCAGTCACAAGGATCTGGGTTCAATCCATTATTCTTTTGCTCACCACACCATCCCAGTTTGGACCCAGCGATATGCAAATCAGTCTTGACCCTGTTCCTTGTGGGAACAGTCCAGCCCGAACTGCCAAGCCAGTTCCTCCCTGGACCAGAAACAAGCATCCTTGGACCAGTTTCAGGACATCACCCTTCATCAGCCAGGATAGCTTGAATCCAGTGGTGTAGTGAGCACAGGACCCACGTCTGGGCATACTCTTCCTACTTAGGGTGACATATGCAAAAGAAACAATTGATGGACGGAATGCTGGACAATGCAAACATTCACCACCAGTCACAAGGATCTGGGTTCAATCCATTATTCTTTTGCTCACCACACCATCCCAGTTTGGACCCAGCCATATGCAAATCAGTCTTGACCCTGTTCCTTGTGGGAACAGTCCAGCCGAACTGCAAAGCCAGGTCCTCCCTGGACCGGAAACAAGCATCCTGGGACCGGTTTCAAGTCATCACCCTTCATCAGCCAGGCTAGCATAAATCTAGTGGTGTAGTGAGGATAGGACCCACTTCTGGGCATACCCTTCCCACTTAGGGTAACATATGCAAAAGAAACAATTGATGGACGGAATGCTGGACATGCAAACATTCACCCCCTGTAACAAGGATCTAGGTTAAATCCATCATTATTTTGCTCACGACACCACCCCAGTTTGGCCACAGGCTTATGCAAATCAATTGTGACCGTGTTCCTTCTGAGAACAGTCCAGCCCAAACTGCCAATCCAGGTCCTCCCTAGGGGTGGGCGGAATTTGCGGAATTAACCTTCGCAAATTATCGCGAGAATGTTTAAAATTATCGCAAACAAGCAGAAATATCGCAAAGATGCGGAAGTTTTTTTCCGGCATGTTCGCGAGATTTTCTGCATGGTTGCGGGTCGCCAACTTACCCATGTGGTTGCTTGCGGGCGCGGCCATCTTGTTTTCAGTTGTTCTCGCGGTGCATGATCGCGAGAAGAAAGACGTGATCGCGCGACGCATGACGTCACTGCGGGCGCGAACTGTCGCGAGACAGCGCAAATGGCTAAAAACAATACAACATCTCATGGAGAACGCGACCGGATCAAGAAAACTTGTCGGCGAACGCAGGGATTCAGGTAAGGCGATCGCGCGCGCGCGAGAATGTATCATTTTACAGCGCGAGCAAGAAACAAATTATCGCCAAGCTGCGGAAACCGGAATTTTTGACATTTTCGCGCTCTCCGCGGAACGCAAAAATGTCAAATTATCGCAATTTCCGCGAACGGAACGAAATTTTTGCCCAGGCCTAGTCCTCCCTGGACAAGAAAGAAGCATTCTGGGACCGGTTTCAGGTCATCACCCTTCATCAGCCAGGCTAGCTTGATTCCAGTGATGTAGTGACCACAAAACCCACTTCTGGGCATACCCTTCCCACTTAGGGTGACATATGCAAAAGAAACAATTGAAGGACGGAATGCTGGACATGCAAACATTCACCCCCAGTAACAATGATCTAGGTTCAATCCATCATTCTTTTGCTCACCACACCACCCCAGTTTGGACACAGCCATATGCAAATCAATCATGACCCTGTTCCTAGTGGGAACAGTTCAGCCGGAACTGCAAATCCAGGTCCTCCCTGGACCGGAAACAAGCATCCTGGGACCGGTTTCACG
This sequence comes from Triturus cristatus, assembly GCF_964204655.1. Taxonomy (NCBI): domain Eukaryota; kingdom Metazoa; phylum Chordata; class Amphibia; order Caudata; family Salamandridae; genus Triturus; species Triturus cristatus. Next base: position 903,573,591 of record NC_140590.1, on the reverse strand, counting down.
ACATCATCCTTCATTAGCCAGGCTAACTTGAATCCAGTGGTGTAGTGAGCACGGGACCCATGTCTGGGCATACCCTTCCCACTCAGGGTGACATATACAAAAGAAACAATGGATGGACGGAATGCTGGACAATGCAAGCAATCACCACCAGTCACAAGGATCTGGGTTCAATCCATTGTTCTTTTGCTCACCACACCATCCCAGCAAAAGAATGAAGGTTTTAACCCATATGCTTTTGACTGGGGGTGAATTGTATGCCCAGACATGGGTCCGTGCTCACTACACCACTGGATTCAAGCTGGCCTTGCCGATAAAGGGTGAAGCTCTGAAACTGGTCCCAGGATGCTTGTTTACGGTCCAGGGAGGACCTGGCAGTTCGGGCTGGAATGTTCCCACAAGGTGTCTTTAGGGTCATAGGATCATTATCTCCAAACAACCCTTTGTATATATTTATTTTAATATTGGCTTTGTTCCCTTAAATAAAGGGTTACCTGGGGAGCGCAGTAGGATTTTTACCTTTATACCCCCTGGCCTCCACCTTGTAAGTGCTCCCTGAAATACGGTTGAGCACACCCTGACCTTTAGGAGTCGGGGTGAACCCCATGATGAAGCATGACACCAATAGGGTGTGTGAGGATTAACTAACAAAAAGGAGTTTCCTCCTTTCCCGCCCTCGAGCGGGGTACGCCACGTAAGTCTAATTGTGAACCCATGGGGTTGGGATACTTCAAATTTGGACTAGTTAAATCGGGAGGGTGTATCTACTTCCCTTTAATACCTCTCTTACCCCTTGTTTTTGCCAGAGGGCTTTCCTCCATACCCTATGGACTAGTATAAATCTAACTAGAACTGGTGAATTTCAGTGGTGTTTATGGATCAATTCTGTTAATTGTACAAAGCAGATGCAAATCAATCGAATACACAGCTATTAGCCTACAACCTAGAGGCCAGCAGTTTCATCAAGTCAAGGTAAAAAACTCATAACTAAGAAAACATCCCACAAAAACAACACCCACCTCTCCCAGAGCTCCTTATAAAGGGTTGGCATCAGTGACCTACATCTTCGTTATGATGGTTCATGATATGGACCTGAAGAAGCGTGGGTAAATACTTAGCGGTCAAAGCGGGGCTGTTCCCACAGGCGTTTGCATCACAAATCAGGATAGGTGTAATGTTTCAACACCACGGCTAAGGATAGCTTTTCGATTACCATAATGAAGCATAGTTTATGCATACATGTTGTGTAGTGGGGAATACTATCAGTATGCCCAGTTTAGTCTTCCACGGTCTCTGTCCCGCTATCTTGACCGGTGTTAGTGCCACATCCAGGATTGCATAGAACTCCATGATAATGCGTCTGTCGTCCATTTTAAGGGAAATCCATCTCTCGAAGGGAGTCAGGGGAGTTACAGCACAGGGTTTAATAGATGGCTGCATTACTCAATGCTAAATTTTTAAGTACTGGATGCAGTCTGCCTCCACCAAGACAAAATCTTCCTTCAGGTAGTCGAACAGTATTATCCCTTGAGCGTCAAACATACACCCGAAGTACTTACAACCTCCCTTGCGCCAATGCCGGAACCCCTGCTGGTGCAAACTTGGTAAAAAGTCAGGGCTAGCTTGGATAGGAGTCAAAGGCTATGGGAAGGAGGTAAGCCCAGCTTAGGTTGCAATAGCATCCCAAACACTGAAGGTGGAACCTGTCACCGGGGTTGAGTAGAGACCCCAATCTCTATGTTTGCAGGGTAGCCACGGTACCCTCCAGATTTAATATTCTGCATATGCAAAAGAAACAATTGATGGATGGAATGCTGGACAATGCAAACATTCACCCCCAGTCACAATAATCTAGGTTAAATCCATCATTCTTTTGCTCACCACACCACCCCAGTTTGGCCAAAGGTTTATGCAAATCAATCATGACCCTGTTCCTTGTGGGAACAGTCCAGCCCAAACTGCCAATCCAGGTCCTCCCTGGACCAGAAACAAGCATCCTGGGACCGGTTTCAGGTCAACACCCTTCATCATCCAGGCTAGCTTGAATCCAGTGGTGTAGTGAGCACGGATCCACGTCTGAGCATACTCTTCCCACTTAGGTTGACATATGCAAAAGAAACAATTGATGGACAGAATGCTGGACAATGCAAACATTCACCCCCAGTCACAATAATCTGGATTAAATCCATCATTCTTTTGCACACCACACCAACCAAGACCTGTGCAAAACAAACAATTGATGGATGGAATGCTGGACAATGCAAACATTCCCACCCAGTCACAGGGATCTGGGTTAAATCCATCATTCTTTTGCTCACCACACCCTCCCAGTGTGGACCCAGCCATATGGAAATCAGTCTTGGTAACAGTCCAGCCAAACTGCCAAGCCAGGTCCTCCCTGGAACGGAAACAAGCATCCTGGGACAGGTTTCAAGGCATCATCCTTCATCAGCCAGGTTAGCTTGAATCCAGTGGTGTAGTGAGCAAGGCCCATGTCTGGGCATACCCTTCGCTATCAGGGTGATATATACAAAACAAGCAATTGATGGACGGAATGCTGGACAATGCAAACATTCACAACCAGTCACAAGGATCTAGGTTCAATCCATTATTCTTTTGCTCACCTCACCATCCCAGTTTGGACCCAGCCATATGCAAATCAGTCTTGACCCTGTTCCTTGTGGTAACAGTCCAGCCCGAACTGCCAAGCCAGTTCCTCCCTGGACCAGAAACAAGCATCCTTGGACCGGTTTCATGGTATCACCTTCATCAGCCAGGCTAGCTTGAATCCAGTGGTGTAGTGAGCACGGGACCCACATCTGGGCATACTCTTCCTACTTAGGGCGACATATGCAAAAGAAACAATTGATGGACGGAATGCTGTACAATGCAAACATTCACCCCCAGTCACAAGAATCTGGGTTAAATCCATCATTCTTTTGCACACCGCACCAACCAAGTTTGGACCCAGCCATATGCAAATCAGTCTTGACCCTGTTCCTTGTGGGAACAGTCCAGCCGAACTGCCAAGCCAGGTCCTCCCTGGACTGGAAACAAGCATCTTTGGACCAGTTTCAAGTCATCACCCTTCATCAGCCAGGCTAGCTTAAATCCAGTGGTGTAGTGAGGACAGGACCCACTTCTGGGCATACCCTTCCCACTTAGGGTGACATATGCAAAATAAACAATTGATGGACGGAATGCTGGACATGCAAACATTCACCCCCAGTAACAAGGATCTAGGTTAAATCTATCATTATTTTGCTCACCACACCACCCCAGCTTGGCCACAGGCTTATGCAAATCAATCGTGACCCTGTTCCTTGTGGGAACAGTCCAGCCCAAACTGCCAATCCAGGTCCTCCCTGGACCAGAAACAAGCATCCTGGGACCGGTTTCAGGTCATCACCCTTCATCAGCCAGGCTAGATTGAATCCAGTGGTGTAGTGAGCACAAAACCCACTTCTGGGCATACCCTTCCCACATAGGGTGACATATGCAAAAGAACCAATTGATGGACGGAATGCTGGACATGCAAACATTCAACCCCAGTAACAATGATCTAGGTTCAATCCATCATTCCTTTGCTCACCACACCACCCCAGTTTGGACACAGCCATATGCAAATCAATCATGACCCTGTTCCTTGTGGGAACAGTTCAGCCGGAACTGGCAATCCAGGTCCTCCCTGGACCGGAAACAAGCATCCTGGGACCAATTTCAGGAAATCATCCTTCAATAGCCAGGCTAGCTTAAATCCAGTGGTGTAGTGAGTAACGGACCCACGTCTGGGCATACCCTTCCCACTTAGGGCGACATATGCAAAAGAAAGAATTGATGGATGGAATGGTGGACAATGCAAACATTCACCCCCAGTCACAAGGATCTAGGTTAAATCCATCATTCTTTTGCTCACCACACCATCTCAGCTTGGACCCAGCCATATGGAATTCAGTCTTGACCCTGTACCTTGTAGGAACAGTCCAGCCCGAACTGCCAAGCCAGGTCCTCCCTGGAACGTAAACAAGCATCCTGGGACCAGTTTCAAGGCATCACCCTTCATCAGCCAGGCTAGCTTGAATCCAGTGGTGTAGTGAGCAAGGCCCATGTCTGGGCATACCCTTCCCACTCAGGGTGACATATACAAAAGAAACAATTGATGGACGGAATGCTGGACAATGCAAACATTCACCACCAGTCACAAGGATCTGGGTTCAATCCATTATTCTTTTGCTCACCACACCATCCCAGTTTGGACCCAGCCATATGCAAATCAGTCTTGACCCTGTTCCTTGTGGGAACAGTCCAGCCCGAACTGCCAAGCCAGTTCCTCCCTGGACCAGAAACAAGCATCCTTGGACCAGTTTCAGGACATCACCCTTCATCAGCCAGGATAGCTTGAATCCAGTGGTGTAGTGAGCACAGGACCCACGTCTGGGCATACTCTTCCTACTTAGGGTGACATATGCAAAAGAAACAATTGATGGACGGAATGCTGGACAATGCAAACATTCACCACCAGTCACAAGGATCTGGGTTCAATCCATTATTCTTTTGCTCACCACACCATCCCAGTTTGGACCCAGCCATATGCAAATCAGTCTTGACCCTGTTCCTTGTGGGAACAGTCCAGCCGAACTGCAAAGCCAGGTCCTCCCTGGACCGGAAACAAGCATCCTGGGACCGGTTTCAAGTCATCACCCTTCATCAGCCAGGCTAGCATAAATCTAGTGGTGTAGTGAGGATAGGACCCACTTCTGGGCATACCCTTCCCACTTAGGGTAACATATGCAAAAGAAACAATTGATGGACGGAATGCTGGACATGCAAACATTCACCCCCTGTAACAAGGATCTAGGTTAAATCCATCATTATTTTGCTCACGACACCACCCCAGTTTGGCCACAGGCTTATGCAAATCAATTGTGACCGTGTTCCTTCTGAGAACAGTCCAGCCCAAACTGCCAATCCAGGTCCTCCCTGGACAAGAAAGAAGCATCCTGGGACCGGTTTCAGGTCATCACCCTTCATCAGCCAGGCTAGCTTGATTCCAGTGGTGTAGTGAGCACAAAACCCACTTCTGGGCATACCCTTCCCACTTAGGGTGACATATGCAAAAGAAACAATTGAAGGACGGAATGCTGGACATGCAAACATTCACCCCCAGTAACAATGATCTAGGTTCAATCCATCATTCTTTTGCTCACCACACCACCCCAGTTTGGACACAGCCATATGCAAATCAATCATGACCCTGTTCCTAGTGGGAACAGTTCAGCCGGAACTGCAAATCCAGGTCCTCCCTGGACCGGAAACAAGCATCCTGGGACCGGTTTCACGACATCATCCTTCATTTGCCAGGCTAACTTGAATCCAGTGGTGTAGTGAGCACGGGACCCATGTCTGGGCATACCCTTCCCACTCAGGGTGACATATACAAAAGAAACAATGGATGGACGGAATGCTGGACAATGCAAGCAATCACCACCAGTCACAAGGATCTGGGTTCAATCCATTGTTCTTTTGCTCACCACACCATCCCAGCAAAAGAATGAAGGTTTTAACCCATATGCTTTTGACTGGGGGTAAATTGTATGCCCAGACATGGGTCCGTGCTCACTACACCACTGGATTCAAGCTGGCCTTGTCGATAAAGGGTGAAGCACTGAAACTGGTCCCAGGATGCTTGTTTACGGTCCAGGGAGAACCTGGCAGTTCGGGCTGGAATGTTCCCACAAGGTGTCTTTAGGGTCATAGGATCATTATCTCCAAACAACCCTTTGTATATATTTATTTTAATATTGGCTTTGTTCCCTTAAATAAAGGGTTACCTGGGGAGCGCAGTAGGATTTTTACCTTTATACCCCCTGGCCTCCATCTTGTAAGTGCTCCCTGAAATACGGTTGAGCACACCCTGACCTTTAGGAGTCAGGGTGAATCCTATGATGAAGCATGACACCAATAGGGTGTGTGAGGATTAACTAACAAAAAGGAGTTTCCTCCTTTCCCGCCCTCGAGCAGGGTACGCCACGTAAGTCTAATTTTGAACCCATGGGGTTGGGATACTTCAAGTTTGGACTAGTTAAATCGGGAGGGTGTATCTACTTCCCTTTAATACCTCTCTTACCCCTTGTTTTTGCCAGAGGGCTTTCCTCCATAACCTATGGACTAGTATAAATCTAACTATAAATGGTGAATTTCAGTGGTGTTTATGGATCAATTCTGTTAATTGTACAAAGCAGATGCAAATCAATCGAATACACAGCTATTAGCCTACAACCTAGAGGCCAGCAGTTTCATCAAGGCAAGGTAAAAAACTCATAACTAAGAAAACATCCCACAAAAACAACACCCACCTCTCCCTGAGCTCCTTATAAAGGGTTGGCATCAGTGACCTACATCTTCATTATGATGGTTCATGATATGGACCTGAAGAAGCTTGGGTAAATACTTTGCGGTCAAAGCGGGGCTGTTCCCACAGGCGTTTGCATCACAAATCAGTATAGGTGTAATCTTTCAACACCACGGCTAAGGATAGCTTTTCGATTACCATAATGAAGCATAGTTTATGCATACATGTTGTGTAGTGGGGAATACTATCAGTATGCCCAGTTCAGTCTTCCACGGTCTCTGTCCCGCTATCTTGACCGGTGTTAGTGCCACATCCAGGATTGCATAGAACTCCATGATAATGCGTCTGTCGTCCATTTGAAGGGAAATCCATCTCTCGAAGGGAGTCAGGGGATTTACAGCACAGGGTTTAATAGATGGCTGCATTACTCAATGCTAAATTTCTAAGTACTGGATGCAGTCTGCCTCCACCAAGACAAAATCTTCCTTCAGGTAGTTGAACAGTATTATCCCTTGAGCGTCAAACATACACCCGAAGTGCTTACAACCTCCCTTGCGCCAATGTCGGAACCCCTGCTGGTGCAAACTTGGTAAAAAGTCAGGGCTTGGATAGGAGTCAAAGGCTATGGGAAGGAGGTAAGCCCAGCTTAGGTTGCAATAGCATCCCAAACACTGAAGGTAGAACCTGTCACCGGGGTTGAGTAGAGACCCCAATCTCTATGTTTGCAGGGTAGCCACGGTACCCTCCAGATTTCATATTCTGCCACAGCCTGGTCCATAAAGCACCAGTGTTTCTGAGATGCGAGGTGACGCCACTCCACTAGGAAGCTAAGTTGAGAGGCTTGAAATTAACATTTAACCATTGGGATACTTAACCCCTCCTTTAAGGTTGAGCAATAAAGTAACTGTTTATGGAGACATGGTGTATTCCCGTCCCGGATAAAATTATTGTTTGCTAGCTGCAGGGTCCGAAGGGTATGCTTCGGTGGCATCAGAGCCAAGGCCTGTAAAAAATGGAGGACCTGAGGGGAACCGTTATTTTGACAGCTGCAACCCACCTGATACAGGATAGCAGCAACCGATGCCAGTTTGTTAAGTCTGACAGGACCTGCAATGTGAGGGTAGCATAATTGAGTGTCACAGTCTTTACAACTAATTGGACCAATTTGATACTGAGGTAAGGTATGGACTCTCCCGCCCACTCAAAAGGGAACAAAGAGCTAAGACAGGCTGTATGCAGCAGAGAGAGGGGTAAGTTCAGTATTAGGGACTTTTGTATGTTAATCTTGAACCCGCAAACTTCCCCAAAGGCATGCAAATCAGACATTAGGGCAGGAAGGGACTACATCGGGTTGGTGAGAGCGATAACATAATCTGCCTAAAGGCTAATAAAATGGCAGTGTCCTCCAAAAGGGATTCCTACAATGGAAGGGTCCGCTCTCATTGGGCCAGGGGCTCCATGTATAAAGCAAATAACAGAGGGGAGAGCGGGCATCCCTTCAGCAGGCGCCTCGGGATGGGAAAGGGCTGGGACAATATTCCAGTACCTCTCACTGATGCCTGTGATGATCTATATACACTCTGGACCCATCCTCGGAATCTGTCCCCGAAGCCAAATTGTTTTATGGTCGTAAAGAGATGGGCCAGTGCACTCTGTCAAACACCTTTTCAGCATCAATGGAAATGAGGAGAGCCTCCTTCTGGAACCAGTGGATCTTTTCCAAAAGATGAAGATGCGTTAGGTGTTATCTCCACATTGACGGTTAGGGATAAACCCGGCCTGTTCGGGTTCGACCAGGTCAGGCATAAGAGGGTTAAATCAGTGGACTAGTATGCTGGTAAAGAACGTGGCATCGACAGTAAGAAGGAAGATGGGTCTGTAGGACCCAGGTAATGTATCATCTTTTCCAGGCTTAGGGATAACTGATTTGGATGCCTCTAGCATGCTATCAGTGATGGTCTCTGTATCGGCAAAGGAGCTAAAAGTTTGGGTAGGAATAGGGGCCAGGGCGTGACAGAATATTTTATAAAACTGAGGAGAGTAGCCAAATGGCTAGGGGGCCCCTTATTGGCTTCAAACTAGCAATAGCCGAGCTCACCTCCTTGATCCAGATGGGTTTTGCAAAATTATCAGAGTCATGTAATGTAAGAGTGGTCACCAGGGTCACTTTTAAGTATGGGCAATCAGGGGCTTTGTATAGTGTTCTGTAAAAGTCCTGGAAGACTCCTTCAATGTGCCCATCTCCTCGGATCTCTGAACCCTGATTCTTCTGTAGCATTTTAACTGTATCCCAGTGTATTTTGGTCCGAAGTCGGTGGGCCAGCATCCGGCCACAGTGATTCATTTCTAGGTCCAATTTAAGCTTCAGACGTGACATTGCAGATTGTGCCCTGTCAAGGTCCAGATGTTTGAGGTGCAGATAAGCCTTCTGCCACCACACCCATGTGTTTGTGTATGGCTTCCAAATATTGAACCTTTTGTTTCAAAACCAGTCATTTTTCTTTTCTGCTGTGGTTATCAGCCATCAAGATAGCTATCACTTTCCCTCTGACTACCAGCATTAGAGCCTCCCAACGAGAGGCCACTGATATCTCCCCAGCGTCATTGTTCCAGAGGAAGTCAGCCGTCACCTGTCATAGCATCGATACCATGATTTCGAATTAGAGGAGCTATCTCGAAGCCTCCAGTGGGAATTCAAATAGTGCTTCGGTCCACTAGAATAATCATCGAGAGGTGCAATCAGGGCACTTGGACACAATATTGAAACCAACAATATTGTGACACAGAAATATTGTGTCATATATATTGATCACAAAAATATCATTTTTCTAAACATATAGGTGCAGATTCTGATCCTGTAAAACTCGGGTCGTACGGAGCGTATTGTCCGTACGACTCGTACCCGGGAAATCCACCTTACAAACCAGCAAGTACGATTCGTACAGAAATACCATTTCCGTACGAATCGTAAAAAACACCGTACGGCTAAAAAATACCTACTATTCTGATCCTGGACAGCGCGTACGCGACGTCCGCACGGAGTCAGGCAGCCTTTCACGGACCAGCAATTACGATTCGTACCTACAGCTCTCCGCACAGCTATTTTTTTACGGGAGCACGATGAAAAGGGGGCCCGGTACACGACATACACGCCATCAACCACATCGTACGTGTCATCATGTATGGTGCGTACCCCAACATTGCATATGTACGGTGCGTACATATGTGCTGTTAGGGTACGCACCGCACATAGGCCAACAGTACGTATGTACGGTGTGTATGTCCGCACCGTACCCCCCACCCGATTATGTCCGCACCGTACCCCCACCTGCGTATGTCTGCACCGTACCCCCCCACCCGCGTATGTCCGCACCATACCCCAGGCGTACCCCAATCCTCGCGTATGTACGGACTGTGGGTGGGGGTACGGTGTGGAAATACACGGGTGGGGGGTACGGTGCGGACATACGCGGGTGGGGGGTACGGTGCGGACATACGGGGTGGGGGATACGGTGCAGACATACATGGGTGGGGGAGGCTGGGGTGGCCGTACGACTCGTACCCCGGGCACCACATCGTACGTGTCATCATGTATGGTGCGTACCCCAACATTGCATATGTACGGTGCGTACATATGTGCTGTTAGGGTACGCACCGCACATAGGCCAACAGTACGTATGTACGGTGTGTATGTCCGCACCGTACCCCCCACCCGATTATGTCCGCACCGTACCCCCACCTGCGTATGTCTGCACCGTACCCCCCCACCCGCGTATGTCCGCACCATACCCCAGGCGTACCCCAATCCTCGCGTATGTACGGACTGTGGGTGGGGGTACGGTGTGGAAATACACGGGTGGGGGGTACGGTGCGGACATACGCGGGTGGGGGGTACGGTGCGGACATACGGGGTGGGGGATACGGTGCAGACATACATGGGTGGGGGAGGCTGGGGTGGCCGTACGACTCGTACCCCCGGGCCGTACGACTCGTACCCCGGATAATTAAATTATCAATAATTAAACAATTTATATTATATGCAATTAAAACATACTAAAATAAATAAAAATGAATTAGAAAACAATACTATTTTGTGGCAAGTACTGCATGACTTCACAAATTAATAACATTAAACTTTGAGTTGTTACTTGTGGATCCAATGAAACTCTGCAAATGTAAACTATGAATACTTATTCTTCATTTCTGTATGTACCTTTGTTACAAGTCGTACACTTAATAAAAAGAGTTTAAGAAAAAGAGAAAAACAATATTATTAACCACAATATTTTTGTATATGATATTAACAACATAAATATTTTTAACAATGATATTAGCACATAGATATTTTTGTAAATTATATTCTTGTCAACGATATTCCTACATCAGGCTATTTATGGATCACAATATTAAAAACTCAATATTTCTGCATCTCGATATTTTTTGCTTCGAGGTTTTGTCCGAATACCACAATGTGAATATCCTGGACAAGAGTTTGTATCACAGGAGAGGCAAGATAGTATTTAATGGGGGCATATCTTTTATGGGCTGCAGAGTAAAATGTGTGGTCTTGGGTATTAGGGTGGGAGAGTTGCCATATGTCCCCTAGTTGAAAAGGCGCCATACTGGTCAAAATGTGGACCGGATTGATCTAAGTCTGTATTCATAACTAGGTACAGTTTGCCCCCTACCAAAGCGGCAGCATCAGAGGAGTGCCTCAAGGGAGTGAGGGCTCGCATAATAAATTTTTCCTACTGGTCATTGGGTGTTCACATTGAAACAAGCGTAATATGGAGGTGAACCACCTGCAACCAGTAGACAAACAGCTGCCACTACCTTTGTCAGGCCCTCACCCCGGAAATCCCTTGAGAGGAGGTTCTCAACACTACCTTTTATCACAGGCCCAGAGGACCAGAGCTGGCATAGAAACCATCAAGATTTCATTGTATGTTCATCTTTAAGAAGGTGATGTGTCTCCTGAAGGAGGTAGATGTTGCTGCCAGACCGTTCCAGGACAGACAGGATAGCGGTCCGCTTAGTCATGTTATTGAGGCCTCTGACATTGAAGCAAGTACATTTAATCTCCAGGAGGTCGGGGTAGAACAGAAGCCAAGTCTCCTCACCCCAGAATTTCACCCATGTCCCTGAGAGATCAAAGCCAAGCTGAGGGGGAATTTCTCAGTCACTTATCATGTTTGAAGCAGTAGTCAAACGTGAGATGTGAAGGAGTAAGAAAAAAAAAATTACATTCGAAACATAGAAAGAAATTAGTAAGTTAATTGGTAATGGAAAACTGGAAGCTGGGCATGGTCCAGTTGGAGAGGCAGAGAGCGGTCTTTCTTCATTGTGTACAGGTGTTTAACCAGACCTTTGCCACCTCATATCAGAGCAGGAAAGGGCTGTCCCTGGGTGGCTACACATGCCGCAGTAAATGAAAGCAGAACATATCTATGTTCATGTGGTATTCTTGCCAGATTGTCCAATAGCAGTTGACATTCCTAAGCACGTTCTTTCAAGCAGAGGCGAGGGTGTTTCTTGTGTTTGCCAGCCTTTTGCCAAAGTGATGCATGTGGGGGGAGTCCTGAGGTGACCCGGGCATCTAGAGTTCAGGAGAGTCCCCATGTGGTGGGACTCCACCAGCATCTTGGGTTGGAATAGTGTGTTCTCCCAGTGAAAGACTAATCTAAAGGGATGACCCAATCCATTGGAAACCTCTTTGGAGTGTAGGAACTCGGTGATTGGTTTAAAGTCTCTGCAACATTTGAAGGTGAGCACTGAGATATCTTGGAAGATCCCTATCTGATATCCGCAGAAGTGAACAGGATGGGAGGCCCTGGATTTCTTCATGTCTTCTTTGATTTGGAAATCGTGCTCACATGCCATAATGTCTGGTGGCTTGGTGTTGGGGCATCCAGGGTGACCGACCTGAGGCACACTATCATCAGCCCATTCCAGGATAGAGCAGAACAACACTTAGACATAGCTCTGAATGTTAGAGCCTTCCACAGCCCACAGGGACCCCTCGGAGGCAAACGTTGTTGTGGGGGTAAAAATTCTCCAGGTCCCCCGCCTGGGCCCTGAGGTCAACCTTTTGTTTGTGCAAACAGATTACCTCTTGCCTCAGGATCTCATTTTCCTCGCTGCTTGCCATTTCTTTGTCCTCCCAGGAGGCTACCCATTCAACCATGGAGTTCAGATCAAGTTTCACGTCTCGTGGTTCCTGACAGAGGTCCTTCTGGGGATCTTGAATGTCTGCCTTGAGGGAGTCAAACACAGAGGCCAAAAGGCCCAAGTCACCAGTACCTGTTCCTGGTCAGGATAACTCTCTGAGGCGATCTGGTGGGGCCGTTGAGAGCCCGGTACAGAATCCTAGGAGGCAGCTGGGGTAGAGCGAGTGAGTATGTCTCACATGGATTGTTCATGTTTACCTTTTGCTGCTGCCATGGCAGAGGCGAGGTGGATATGGGTTGCTAGTTTAAGACCTCACATCATATGGCCCTGTGAAAACCACCTCTAAGCTACCCCCCCCAAACTCCCGCTGCACCCGCAGGTGACCACCATAAGGAGCAAGAAGCACCAGGGGTTCAAACTCACTTCCAGTAGGCAGCCTCGCTTCCAGTAGGCAGTTCAGTGTAAAGATTTACTTCATTCATTCATTTCTTTCTTTATTTTGGTGTATACACCATAAAAGAACAAGCACATATAAATATAAACAATGCTAAAACTGTTTAAAAAAGCTAAGAGTCAGTATAAAAACTATTTTGAATTCAAAAAACATTTGGGATTTAAAACAGTGAGAAGGATAATCACATAGCTTAGTCCATATTTAAAGTTTATGAAAATTCATCCTAGCCCACCACATGGAACTTAGAAAACGCGATACCGATTAAACAATAAAAAGTTCAGTATTATATTTTAGGAGCCTGAATGCTTCTTTACAGTGCGTAGTGCCAAGGTTCCTACACAAATGGATCAACCATCTGTGTCTAATTTTGTGGTAACCCTGGCAAAAGAAGAATACACGCAGGACACCCCAACGTAATACCACTGGACCATTTGTTGGTGAAGGACCGCAGAGGGAGGCAGCCATGCCGAAACTGCACATACAGTTTCCTGGCTAATGTCGAATTTCATCTAGGCATAGATTTACATTTATCAAAAGCTCCGGGATGGCTGGGCACACAGTACACCCTCAAGGGCTCACTGTGTCCACATAAGATGAAGGTGGCCTTGGGAGCACTGCTTTCACCAGCCGAGCCCTGTACTCACTGCTTCTTCGGTGCCCAACTGGGTACAGTAAAGGAGGGGGTGAAGCGGGACTCTTGGGTGACTCCGGTAGTCGTTGGTGTGGCTCCTTCAGTAAGTGAGGTGCCTCGTCTCGAAGGGAAAGCACTAGGCAGGCCCTCTCCCATGGGGGGGCGTAGTGCAGAACAGGCCTCTGACCGAGCCCTCTTCAAAGGCCATTCCGGTCAATAGGTCATGCCTGCAAACTTTGACATGGGGCTCAGAGCACCTTCAGTACACCTGGCCCGGCGCCACGGCCCCACTCCCATAGATGTGCCAGGGCCCACCATGTCTTATGGTAATGGGGTGACTCTCCTCTGGTCACTGGTAAAATGACCGCCATGTGCCTGGGACCCCTTGGCAGCCTTGCCCTCCAGGGGCCACTGCGGGTGGTGTTGTAATGATCCGGGCCACCAGTCCCCTCCATGCAGCTCCCCCCAGCCTCCATCCAACAGGCCAGCAACTGCTGCAGTGAAGTGCTGTGCAGTGAGGCAGACCAGCATCAAATGCCCGCCATCCTATCTTCATCGGGGGCCACATCAATAAGTCAATAGGCGACTGCAGTATAATTGTCCAGCGGCAACATGCGAGTACCCACAGGATGCAGAGGGCTCTACTAGGCCCGCCCGCACCTCCTCGGGCAGTCCTCGCTGTGAGGAGAGGGGGGTGATGCGGGTCACAGCCCTCGGGCATGGGCAGCTGCCATCTTTCTTGGGGTGAGGTCAGGTGCCTATGTTGCCGCAGCTGGATCAAAGTACTTCTGGGGTCTCTCACCGGTAAGACTGGTGGTCACAGCAACATCAGGGGTGAGTTTTGATATCAGAGGGAGCCCTGGGACTTCGCTAGGCACTGTGTTTACAGTTCTGGGTGGTGGAGGAGTGACCAGCACATCTCACCCTGACACCATCATGTCCACCTTCAGTGGTGTTAATGGCTTAAAACGGAATATTTCACTGAACTATAATGTTACTTTAACCTTTGTTTTATATATATCTGCCCATACCTCCCCTTACATTTTAATTAATCCACTGATATAATTTCATTTGCTTCAGTCTGAGGAATCACATGACAAGATGAGGAAGTACATGTTTACTCACGATATCAGACTTTATTCTTATTTGGCTGAGAATGATAGTGTGAATATATAGAGAATTTGCTCTCACTTTAATTGCTGAATCGTCTTCCATAACATCTTTGAAAAAATCAGTTTTCCCCTAAACACTGTTCATCAAATCCCATCGGAGGGTCAGCATTTTTCATAGGTTAAAGTCACCTGAGAACTAATAAGGATTTCTAAAATGAGTATAACATCAGAAACAAATGATTTATATTGTGAAGACAATCTTTATTTGACCCCTCAAAACATGGCATTCATCACAATGCATTTCACAGCAGACCATGTGCCCATGTCCTGTAATGTCTGCACACCATGTTGTTCACATTGTGATCAACCAATCAGGGGGGAGTCCCTTTCCGTAACCCCCCACATGATCCAGCAGGGACAGGGTGGGCTCACTCTCCCCTTTTAGATTTTTTTTAAATCATGTTCAGGACACAAGGACCATGTCCCTGATTCCAATAATGCCTACTTCAACATATTGCTAATGTTGTAGCCAGCCAATCAGAATTGACTAGAACTTGCCGTAATCAGTCTGTGGCATTTTTGCTGAGGGACTCTGCACTAACCTGTGCCTGCCTGTGTCCGCCTTGTCTCCCTCCCGCCGCCGCATCCTACAATTTCGCAGCCGCCGTGTGGAGGGGGACTTCAATCCCCAGGCTCCCTAGCACCGGAAGCCGGCACTGCATCATCCGCGCCTGGAGGCGCTTTAAATATCATCACGGCCCCGGTGGAGCGGGCGCCGTAATCAGTCTGTGGCATTTTTGCTGAGGGACTCTGCACTAACCTGTGCCTGCCTGTGTCCGCCTTGTCTCCCTCCCGCCGCCGCATCCTACAATTTCGCAGCCGCCGTGTGGAGGGGGACTTCAATCCCCAGGCTCCCTAGCACCGGAAGCCGGCACTGCATCATCCGCGCCTGGAGGCGCTTTAAATATCATCACGGCCCCGGTGGAGCGGGCGCCGTAATCAGTCTGTGGCATTTTTGCTGAGGGACTCTGCACTAACCTGTGCCTGCCTGTGTCCGCCTTGTCTCCCTCCCGCCGCCGCATCCTACAATTTCGCAGCCGCCGTGTGGAGGGGGACTTCAATCCCCAGGCTCCCTAGCACCGGAAGCCGGCACTGCATCATCCGCGCCTGGAGGCGCTTTAAATATCATCACGGCCCCGGTGGAGCGGGCGCCGTAATCAGTCTGTGGCATTTTTGCTGAGGGACTCTGCACTAACCTGTGCCTGCCTGTGTCCGCCTTGTCTCCCTCCCGCCGCCGCATCCTACAATTTCGCAGCCGCCGTGTGGAGGGGGACTTCAATCCCCAGGCTCCCTAGCACCGGAAGCCGGCACTGCATCATCCGCGCCTGGAGGCGCTTTAAATATCATCACGGCCCCGGTGGAGCGGGCGCCGTAATCAGTCTGTGGCATTTTTGCTGAGGGACTCTGCACTAACCTGTGCCTGCCTGTGTCCGCCTTGTCTCCCTCCCGCCGCCGCATCCTACAATTTCGCAGCCGCCGTGTGGAGGGGGACTTCAATCCCCAGGCTCCCTAGCACCGGAAGCCGGCACTGCATCATCCGCGCCTGGAGGCGCTTTAAATATCATCACGGCCCCGGTGGAGCGGGCGCCGTAATCAGTCTGTGGCATTTTTGCTGAGGGACTCTGCACTAACCTGTGCCTGCCTGTGTCCGCCTTGTCTCCCTCCCGCCGCCGCATCCTACAATTTCGCAGCCGCCGTGTGGAGGGGGACTTCAATCCCCAGGCTCCCTAGCACCGGAAGCCGGCACTGCATCATCCGCGCCTGGAGGCGCTTTAAATATCATCACGGCCCCCGCGTCGCGGGACAGCGCGCGGGCAGCGCCGGGCTAAGCCCGGGCAAAGGGCGGGCCCTCTGTGGCCCTCCGAGGCCCGAAGAGACTGGACTGGGCCAGGTACTTTGCAGCTGTGTTCCGTACAACAATTATAACTCATAGCTGTGTATTATTACATGTTCTGGTAGTCTATTTGAGGGGGTTATTTATCCCACTATATTTGTGGGCTTAGCGGGCTTGCCTTGGGTGCAGTTCCTCTCTTCTCTTGCCTGATTGTAATGACCGACGTCGGCAAATTACCTGCCCTGATGACTAAGGGCAAAGACGAGAGGCATTTGCACACCACAGGCCCTATGGATAGCTATCTTATTAAAAAAGTAAGTCAGATTAACACTGATAGGAGGGCCTCCTTGGGCAAGGTGAGTCCCATTAGACTTCTTGAAGACATAACCCCTCCCTTACTGTCTCCGACTATCATGACTAGTAATATCTCTTGTGGAGCAAATAAGAGTACCACGATTACCGCTCAGGTGCATAACGCTAGGCATTCTAGTGCTACTTCGCAGCTCCCATTGCCACCTGCTAAAACGGCTAGAAAACATACAAAGGTAAAACGCAGACATAGGGGGAAGCATGCACAACAAAGTTCAGCAACCCTTAAACAAAAAGTTTGCTCCCTAATACAGTCTCCCTTGGATAAAAACCCTGCCTCAGGGCATTTGGATGCAGTGCCATTTTCTACGCTCCAACCAAATAATTCTCCTTTATTTCCTACTTCACCTCGTAAATCTGCTGTTGAAGATCTTACAGGGTCAGGCGTGGTTAATTGTTCTGTAACTGATTCCCCCTTAAACACGCCCATCAATGCCTCTGCATCTCTGCTGAGCTTTTGCTCTAGCAGTGTTGATGAAGGCTCTCCAAATTTGCTCTGCTTTTCTCCTGTCTCACCCCCTATATTAACTAATGGGGAATCTGAAGGGACTAATTGTGACAATGGTTCTGAAGATTCAACTTTAAAATGGCTATCCGAGAACCTGAAGAAAATTATCACCCCAATTTTGATGGCCACGATGGCCCAAGTGTCTGTTCTTAATCAGCCTCTAAAGACCAATTATGGTTGCACGACTGCGACCGACACTTTGGCCAAAATCGACCAAGTGATGAAATCCCTAATACAGCCCCTTCTGGATAATATTTTACTATTAAACACTCGCTTGGATTCTATAGAGAAAAAGCTGGCAGATAATACTCTTGCTATTTCGGGCTGCGTGTCAGGTTTAAAAAACATCACTTCTTTTTATACACCCGCTAAAGCCTTGACAAATATTAGCTCTGGACCTCCAAGCCATCCTACTATTTTACCATCTACTCAGAAGGGTTACTTGCCATCTCATCCTCTTTCCCCTATAATACCCACACTAACGAATAACATTGCACACAGTAAAACATCTGATAATTCAAAGGTTAATCCAAGTCTAGACTCAAAATCAGTCCCACCACAAAGTCTTGATAACCCAGCCACTAAAAACTTTGGGATTGGAAGTGACCTTAATAAAGACTGGCAAAATAGCGCAATAGTGGACCTTCCTCCTGAAGCTGCCCCGTACGTAATCATTTTAGCTGGCGTTCCCGAGCTCCCTAGTGGGACTAGGGAAGATTTTCAAGGTCTTCGGAACAAAGTTGTTTACTGGTTGCGTAAAAACAGATCCTTGCCTGCTTATATTAATGGGGAAATATTGCACGTGAGGCGTTGTGAATGGGTGGGGGTGCGTCCCAAAGACAAAAAAGGGGACGTAATTATTGTGAATTTTAAAGATCATAGGGCAGTTAGGCACATTGGGGACTGGTATGTCCACAGTAGTAGTGATGTTATCTCTACACATTACTTGAATTATTTTTATCCATATGTGCCAACTCCATCCCCTATGAACCAGGCGGATAGATGGCAGACAGTCACTAGGTCTGCTCGTATTCATCATGGTCATAGCCGGACTCCCTTTGTACAACCTCGTGGTCCATACAATCACCATCAGTACTTCAGACACCCTTACCCCTTGCATAGAGGCCCGAATAATTATACATGGGACGGGAATGACATTGCCCCGTCCATTTATAATTTGCCTACTCAAAACCATTTTGATGTTTTTTCAGGTTTGGAATTTGTGGATTGACATAGGAAAACTGTATGTGACAATTCTTCCATTAGGCTAGGGCCTAAACTCGATAATGTCCCGTTGATCCCCAAAATTCAGGCCCCCTTACCTCTCACTGAGGACGCTACCCCGGTACAAATTACCCAGACTTTGATTAATGACAACATAAGCGAGGTTAGCTGTAGTAACACTCACAAGGCTCTCTTCTTACTCGAATCAAACGTTGAGGGACCTATTGGTGCCTCTACTTGTATTCAACCTGAGGAAACAAAGGTATCTTCCTCCCAAAGTAATCAAGGTACTAAAGTAATCAGGAAAGCCTGTACATTCTTATTCTGGAATGTGGCCGGTTTAAGGGAGAAAATCAACAATCCATCATGGGGCTCCATTATTGAGGGCCATGATATCCTGGCTTTCCAGGAAACCTGGTCCTTGGATCCGGTAAATATTAATGGATACAGAAGTTTTTTCACCCCGGCTGTGGGGAGCACCCATGGAAGAGCTAAGGGGGGTCTATTAACCTTAGTTTCCAATCAGCTTAAATACGAGGTTATCCGGTTTTCTCCTAAATCTAGTTTTTATCATTTAATAATTTTAAGGAATAGCAAGGGACTAAATGTTGCTGTAATTAATTTCTATAATAATATACCAAGGAAAGAAATCCCCAGCGTTCTATCCACGCTGAGGGATGATATACATTATGAAATAGACAAAACCGATAGAGAAGTTATGTTTGTTTGGGGGGGGGATTTTAACTGTAAACTCTGCACTAAAGGTAAACAGGGTTTATGCGGTTTAACTATCGAACAGGAAACAAATTCAACTCATTTTGAACATTCTCTGATTGGGGATTTACTAAATGACATATTGTTTATGTATGATTTAGGTTTTGTAAATGAAATTGCTCAAATGCCCTCTATCTTTGTGCCAACTTTTGTCGGTAGAGGAGCACTGTCTATTATTGATTTTATTATTGCCTCTAATAGCTGTCGCCACAATATTATTAAGTTCAACATTATAGACCAGCCAGTGAGTGACCATCTGCCTCAGATTATGGAAATTGAAAATCTTTTTTTGGACCAACAAACGGACGCGCCTTTGCTTCATGTAGTTTCGGACGTGGTCCTTGGTAGACAAAACGGGTATAGCTTAAAATGGAATAAGGTGGTCCCGGAAAGGTTTTTAGATAAATTACTGGGTATCTGCTCTACCAGTTTTGCCACATGCTTGGACGATAATTCTAGTCCTGATTCTATAATTGAACATTTTAACTTAATAGCTCTCACTATTAAGGAAGATTTATGGGTTGTGGCAAATGAGAGGGCAAAGGGTAAAAGGAGCTGGTTTGACAACGCTTGCACCAGCTCCTTAACCTCCCTGAAAAGAGCTATCCACCAAGTACCACGTAATACTACTGAAATAAGAATCCGCAGGAAAGCATATAATGAAGCCCTAACAAATAGGAAAATGGTTATAAAAAAGGAGGCCCTGGAAGCGCTATGCGAAGCGTCACAACAGAAGGACGCGTCTGCCTTCTGGAAGGCTGTTAATACCCCTCTTCTTTATGATAACACCAAGGCGCGTATAGAAAATGCCATCACTGAGGAGGATTGGGTTATGCATTTTTCTTGTCTTTATACACCGCATGACAATCTTCATATTACTGATATTTCTCCCGGGGTCCATATAGCGCACAAGGCAGTTAAACTGGTTGTAAATTTGGAGGAAGTCAACTTGGCTTTGAATGTAACGAAGGGTGGCAAGGCTGCAGGGCCTGATGGTATCCCTGCTGACCTGTTTAAAGATAATGTTGAGCTCTGGGGCCCCATGCTTGTGCAATTATTTAATGCAGCTCTGGCTTGGGGCCTAAATCCGTCCTGGTTCACCTCCGTGATTGTACCTATCTATAAGAAGGGCGACAGGCAATCCTGCGCCTGCTACAGACCAATTTCTCTATTAGATTCGTCCGTTAAGATTCTTGGGAGAATCATTTTGGTCAGACTGCAAACCTGGGCAGAAGAAAATAAAATAATGAGCGATTTACAATATGGTTTCCAAAAGGGTATTGGAACTCAAGAACAGTGCCTAAACTTAATGATTATACAATCAAAATACCTGAGGATCAAGGGGGAGCGCCTCTATTTCACATTCGTCGACCTTTCATCGGCGTTTGACTGCGTCTCCCATGCTAAATTATGGACCATTTTAAGAGAGATAGGCGTGGAAGATTCCATTGTTTGTTTTTTGAAGGATCTTTATTCAGGTGCCTCAGCTTCGGTCCGCTACGGCCGTGAGGGCCAATGCACAAGGTCATTCCAGGTTGGCCGGGGCGTTCGCCAGGGCTGCGTCCTGGCACCCTTTTTATTTTTGTTGTATATTAATGGCCTTGAGCGTCATCTTCTGCGTGATCGCGGGGATATACCTAGGGTTGGGGGGAGGTTTATCCCCGCACTCCTGTATGCGGATGACGCAGTTTTAATGGCCCGCACACCCGTGGCTTTACAAAATTTGATAAAATCTTTTGAGTGCTATATGTCTAGTCTAGACTTAAAAGTTAATTGCACTAAAACTTTTTCAATGAACTGTGGCACTAAATCTGGTAATCATGCAAAAAGAATGTTTTTAAATAACGTTCCATTGGAATCTACCTCTATCTTCCCTTACCTTGGCGTACTGTTCCATGAAACTGGGGCATGGTCTCACGCGGTAAAGGCAAGAACTCTCCTGTTTCAAAAAACTACAATGGCCCTAATGAATTTTATTAAAAAACTGGGAAAGAAACCAATTAAGGAAATTTTAACTATTTATAAAGCTACATGTACCTCGGTTGCTATGTATGGCTCGGGACTCTGGGGCCACACTAACATTGATCTACTTCAGAAAGCTGAGAATAGGTTTCTGAGACATGTTTTGAGAGTCCCCCAAAGTGTCGCGACCTATATTTGTCATTCTGAACTTGGTCTAAACTATATATCTGATTTGATCAGAATTCAACCTATTCTTCTGTGGCACAGGGTTTGGACAACTGATGAGTGCTCCCTGAATCGAGCCATCCTTCAGGATGTTATAAAACTGGAAAACGTGGACCGTTTAGATTGGCTAAACTACATCAAATCATTTTTTGCCAAAATTGGTCGCCAACACCATTTTGCAGATCCATCCTCAATGGAAGGTTTATCCAGGAATCTTCTGTCCAAACTATCCCTGGACTACCTTATAGAAAATAGAAGCCAAGAGGAATTGAAGAAAAAAACTGTGTCTCTGCATTTTTCCCTTCTAACGAGCAGTAGCCTGCAGCCTTACTTAACATTGCCGATGTCTAATTATGAACGTTTTATTCTGACTCGTTTTAGATTGTCTATTGTTTTTAGATTATTGTCTTTTCCAGTTATGAATTCTTGGCCATCGAGCCTACCATTATGTCCGTGTGATGACTTTTCATCCCAGTCAGATATTCATATTCTGTTTTTCTGCACTTTTTATACCTTACCTCGTAAGACATATATTATTCCACTCCTCAAAGAATGGAAAATTAACAAATGTCGCTTGGCTTTCTTAGAGCTTCAGAGAATGGACACTGTTCTTACTGTTACCGCAGTTTTAACTTATTTAAAAAACGTTTTTAAACTTAGGAAATCACTGAGTCTAGATGTATTTTAAGTTTACCTTTCTCCCTTTTATATCTTCTTGTGTCTGTATTTAAATTGTAATTTAATGCTGTAACTTTCATGGTTTTTTGTCTTTAAAACCGAATAAAGTATTCTTGACTTGACTTGACTAGTTCCCTTTAAATTGGCCATTCAAGGCGTACAATGCACCATAAGACATATTTATTAACAATCATGCAGAGCAGTGCAGCAAGCCACCTTGCTGCTGTGCATGATAAGAAAAGGGAAGGAATGCGTCATATCTAACATTATATAGTGCATTCAAAACCAATCCTGAGAGGCATTTTCCCCTTTCTATGAGTACTGCAGATTGCAGAACACATAGAAAGAGGAAGTAATGAGGAGAAATAAAGATATTTTTCCTGGTGACGCCTCACCTGGGGAGGCATACCATTTTGATGCATTCCCAGGTCTACCGGTAATGGCAAATCTTGGGATACACCAAATCCATGGCTGCATGTGTGGGAACACCCATGCTCCACACACAGAACACCCTACTGGGACACAGTAATGCAATAATTTGTTAGACTTATCAAGCTATGCACGGTGGCCTTGCATGGCTTGATAAATCTAACGTAAGTGTTGGGTGGTCTCTTGCAGCCCATTGTGTGGTGCAAGGGTGACAGGCCTTTAATAGCTATGCCCCAATTGTCCAAATATATCTAACTTTTTAACCCCTTCACGTTCAACCAGAGCACTGCTTTAAAAGTTCATTTTGTGAAATGGTTGAACTGATTTACAAAAAATAATAAAAACCATGCTTTCTGAGTATAGTTCCACTCTTTGCCAAATTTCGTGTAATTTGATTCAGCCTGTTTTTTCTGTATTGTGAGTAAAGTTTCCTATAGAATTTAACATGGAGATTTTGAACTTTTGGATTCCCACCTTTTTCTTGCCCTCCTACTAAGGGGCCAATTCCGATCCGGGTCAGGAAGCACTCCGACCGAGCCAGATCCGGAGTGTTTTCCAACCGAGCCGGAGTCCTGTAGTCTGACCGAGCGAGAATGATGCGGCCGTATGCTGCCGGACTCAGTTCCGTCGGACTCCCATAGTAGTCAATGGGAGCCCATTTACGCGTCGTACGACCGGCTCATAAATGGGTACGTCGCGGACAAGTACACCCCCTACAGTGGGTACACGTCGGTGCCATCCGCACCATACATGCCTGTGTTGGGGAGACCCATGGGTCTCCCCCTGTGTCCGAGTCGTAAGGCTGCGGGTGACAGGGGGTCCGACGCACACCCCCAAAGGCAACCACCCGGACAATTTATGAAATGGACACTCCGGCTCCCACAGGCTGTCCGACGCGTGCATCGTACTGGCTCGATCGTGTATCGCATCCATTGCACGCCACGGTTAGCTTACGACCGAGACATACGGAGCGGTTCGGACCCGGAAACAACTCGGCCAGAAAACACGAGTATGTCTCGTAGTTTTTCCGGTCGGATCACATTCGGTGCACTTCCGACCCGGATCGGAATCGGCCCCTTAATGGATGATGTGAAACTTTCCACAAGGAGACAAGATGGAGGAACGTTTCCATACACATTTGTCAAATGGTACCATAGTAATTTGCAGAACAAAAAACACTCTCCCTTTGGAAACTTGACCTAATTGTAGCTACACAGTGGTGACTGCCACAGTCTAATATATGTGTAGATAGAGAGACAGACAGAGGGACTAATGGATTGATTATAGTAGAAATGAACATTTTTGCGTTTTCCTCCTGGGTATCATTCATAACATCAACCATTACCACAGTGTAGCTATATTTCAAAAACGGAATCATTTCTTTCAAAAAGTGTCTTCTTTTGAACCATCCGTGCACGCTTCAGCTTGCAGTCCATCTTGAACAAAGTAGGCATCCCCTGTTTACAACTGATCAACAAGGTATGCTCGTCCCAGATTGCAAGTAATCAGACAAAGCTATGCAGTGTCGAGGCCACGCAATAATAAGTGATGCGCAATGAAAATGACCAGTAGCTTAACTTAAAATTTGCTCAGACTTTTTTGTAGTTGAAGGACAGATACCACAGAGTGAGATATTTGCACAGACTAAAGTCATGTGCACAAATGTTTCATCTGTATTTTATTTGCCTGTTTTTAGCTAAGATTTCTAATCTTTAGTTACCATTTTTAACTAGTCCCCTTCTTGCTGGACAAGCACTTCAGAGTGAATTCATTGCAACATTAATGATGCTCCAGCAGTGTGCTAGTAGGGGGTCTTTGATCACTGGTTAAGTTGGCACCTTGAATTCCCCCAAATAAATGGGTTATATTTTTTTACTGACCTGGGGCCTTGGCTATTCCATCTGCCATGGCCATCTGCACAGATCACAAGCCAACAACTCTCTCAGATATTTGGACGACAAAAAGAGAGAATGAATGATTATCTAATGAGTCTTTTTTCAGGCCAGAAAATGTTAACTGACATGCGAGGACTCGGTTGTAACTTACTTATATTACTTCACTCTTTTTGAAATAATGATCAATAATGTTGGTGACCATATCCTAGGTTTTTTTTTTTTTAAGGGACCATTGGACATGTAAATATGAAGAAGGGGTAGTGGGATAATTCTGTGGTGCGCGAAAACTAAAAACATAACTTCTGTTATTTCTATTTAGTTTATTAAGGCTGTGCATTGAGACAGTGTTGTTCCTCTTCTGACAATCGAACGTTAGCTATAATCGTCTACTACTAATATTTTATACTTCTATAGACATATCACCTTTGATGTCACTCCTGCTGCATTTAGAAAGCCAGGTTGTAAATTGCAGATTAAATCACGATATCAGCGACGTTTTCAGCATGTCAGTCTCTTTCTTTTGCCATCCAACCAAAGCCAGAGGAGGAAAAAGGCACGTCTTACGGTTGACGAAAATACTAATGCTCGGTGTTGGACCTGGGCCTCTCTGCAGGGTTACCTTAGAGTTTTTGTATTCACCCCTCCTGTTTTCTGAAAGTGTTTTCTTTTTTTTACTTTTGGGACACATTTCATCAGTGCTAACCCATGCTACGGTGTGTGTGCTCTCTCATTTAAACATGGTAAAATTGGCTTACACTCAATTGGCATATTTCATTTACTTATGGGCCCCTAGGGAAGTGGTGCTACATGTAAAGGAGACTATTGTGACTGCAGATAGACTGGGACTCTCGGTGGGTGGGAGGCTCAAGAAACTTCTCCCATTTCAAAGCTATCACCAGGTATGGAGATAGGACACTGAGACCCACTCTTCAGTACACTGCTGTCCGAGAGGGAAGATTGGACTTGCACCCTTCATCTTAGGCTGAAGTGATGCCAAGCTTTATGACCTCTCTGCAACTGCCCCAGCTGCACAGAACCCCAAGAGATGCCTCCCAGGTCCTGGACCCTTGATGTGGCTTCAGTTGAGTTCTAAAGTGACAAACACCCATGATGCTGTACCTGCTCCTCACAGCCTCTTCCACTGCAAACAGACCTTTTGGCTGTAGACTTTCGGAGGTAACTTTTTCAGTGGTCCCTGTATCCACCTCAAGCTCTCTTGCAATTAGCCTACAGCACAACCAGATGACCGCTAGATGTGCTTTGTGCTTTTAGGCACTACACTTACCTTAATTTTGAAATTGCACACCTCCGTTTCCACTGATTGGATTCCTGTTGTTTTGGTGTCAAACAATTTTCTGAATTTTTCTCTATATTTCTAAATTGGTGTGGAGTTAGACCTGTCAGCGTTAGGGTGGTCTTTCCCAAACCTTTTTTGCTTTCCTCCTCCATTTTAACTAACAGTGTTGTTGCTGGCCTTACACTTTGCTACTGCTAACCAGTGCTAAAGAATTTGTGCTCTCTCCTCCAAACATGGTAATATTGAATTATACCCAGTTGGCATATTTAATTTACCAATAAAACCCTAGTAAAGTGGTACTACATGTACCCAGGGCCTGTAAATGAAATGCTACTGGAGGGCTTACAGCACTGATTGTGCCACCCATTTAAGTAGCCCGTTAAGCATGTCTCAGGACTGCCATTGTACAGTCTGTGTGGAAAGTTTCAAACTGCAATTTTGACCTGGAAAAAATGTACCTTTTGTCAGGCCCAAACCTTCCTTTTTAGGTCGAGCATTCGAGACCTCTTGTATATACTTTAGTATATACTTTAGAATATATACTTTAGTATATATTTTAGTATATACTTATATGTGTGTGTACAACTGCCTCTATAACTGCATTAATAAAGAATGATCAGCAGAGGTCAGTAAACTACCAGAATTGCGTTCTGCTGAGGGACCTTCTTTTTTCTTTTTTTCTGGCAACTGCCTGTATTTAACTTAATTGCTAGAAAATGACCAGCAGAGGTTAGTAAAATACCAGAATCACTTTAGCATTCTCCAGATTCCAGTCCATAGAAATAGTTTTCAATGAGCACCCGTAGACAATAATATTTTTTTCAAATCTTGTATATTCAGTGATATGACCACCGAAGGCCTTGCTTTTATATTAAAAACAGAGCTTTGGACTATACCATTTCCCGCTGAAAGACAATATTTCTCTCCATGTGTTCCCATACCTGGTGTGTCACGCAGGTTGGTGCTTACTTTCCCTCCATGTTCAAGAACATGACAACGGCAAGACTGCATGCATTGCAAATGCTGGTTAATACATATAAGTGCAACATATTTCAAAAGTGGGACATGCACTTTTAAGTTTTAAATGCCCTGGTAGGGAAAAACTCTTAAATTCATTTTTCATTACAGCAAGGCCTATCTCTCTGATAGGATAACATTGCAATTGCCTTATTAAATTATATAAGTGTAATTCTCTAATGGTAAAGAATGACCTAATCATGTTTGGTGTCTCTCGAATCACAATTTAAAATCCTAATTGATTTCAAATTGCAATTTGGAAAGTGCCACTTTTAGAAAGTTGCCATTATCTTGCCTTAGCCATTTAATGCCTGTATCCTGTTGCTGGTCACATGACTGTGTGTAGCTGACAGTTGAGCTTTGTGTATTCCTCCTAGACAGCCACACACGATAGGGAGCGTAGCTGTGCCTGGATGGGCCATCACAGACAGGGCGCTGCATATCTCCTGTAGTTGTCTGGAGCCAGGATAGGGAACGCAGGATGCCTAGGGACTTCAAAGGGAAACCTCTAGAAGCTTATCCCCTACTTCAAAGGCACAACTGGGTATAAATACTGGGACTCAGACACCAACTGCTCAGTACACTTCTGGATCTGTGGATCGTCTGCCAAGAAGAAAGATTGCTGTGCTGCTACACTGACTGCCACTCTGCTGAAATGCTACTCTGAAGGAGCTACTACCCTGCTGTACTGCCCTACTGCCCTCTTGCCTGGTGGGGAAGAACTGGACCTGCAGCTTAATCTTGAACCCATGACCCAAGAGTCACTCCAAGAGCCAGTCTGCTGGCCTCCTGATCAGAGACTCAGGGACTAAAAGGCTCACCAACAGCTCCTGGACCCATATTCAGTGAGTCTGGGATTGCATCATAAAGCATGGGTGTTGCGTGGGAAAATGCCTTCCCAGGGCAGTGTATTGCATTGCAGCGATTTACACTGTGTTGCAATACTCCAGACCCCTAAATCTGACTTAGAGGTTTGCGTCATGCATGTACCACATTGGGATGTGCAAGAGTGATATGCCCCAAAGTCTATTGCATCAGAGAAATCAGATTAGGACAAGACGGCGCTGCAGGCGGCTTTGAACAGACTAACACAGTTAGAAATACAATTGGTGAAATTCAGTCGTAAAGTGGAAGATGGCTGCACAGCAGCAAGCTATAGAGATTGCTAGGTTTTTCTAGTACTTTTCAAACAATTATCAAATAAGATATCATTAAAACGCAGGGGCTAGGTTTCCTTTGTGACACAATTGTAGCGCATACTTCAAGTACAAAAAGATATTCTGTAAAATGCATGCACATATGATGTCTGTATCAGAGAGCACCTCGAGGCAAATATACAAGGAATGCATGCAAAGCAGAACAGCAAGCAAAGTTGTAGTGCTGCTTTGGGGGAAAGGGAAAGAGCAGACCAGTGCTATGTCTTCTAGGATATGGAGCTGTTTCTCTCTCTCCCTGGGGTGGTGCACTTTAGGACGCTGTGCCAATGCAAACAACATTGCATCACACTGCATTGGTGTGTGTGTACTGCCAAGCATGGGTTTACATACATGCAAAGTTAAGAAACGTCATGAAAAAAGAAAGCTTTTCTTTAACGTTACGTCTGCCTTGGGGAGGCATAAGATTTGACTGCAAAGTCCTACCAATATTAGTAGGTAGGGATTTGCATCAAAACCCATGGGTGGTTCCATAGGGATGTCCATGCACCGACTGGATACCACCAATGGTATATCAATAAAGCACAAATCAAAGTAGCACAAACCACTACATTGCATTAATTTGGGATTACTTTTGAACGCAGTGCACATTTTGCTCTAGAAAGTAAATCCCTAAATCAACAGTTTTGTGGGGCAAAAGCAGCGGAAAGTGTTGATAAATGTGACCCCATGTTTATTGTGATGAATTTGTAGATATTTGCATGAATTAGAATTGTGAAAGCATTTAAAGAAAAAATACATCAGTTAATTTATTGTATGTTTTAGAAAATGTAAGAAATATTAATAATTTTTGCACAATTAGATAAAGTTATTGCATTAAAATGCAAAAGATCAGCACTGATAAACATTCTGACACATGGTAGTCAAAGGTCTTTTGGTGAGTAGGGGAAGAAATCTTTTTGATTGTTAGTTATGAAATGTCAAGTGCTATTTCTGTGTGTTTCAGGACCTCACGCTTTTGCTTTCAGAATATATTATAGTTTCAAAAGCGCGTGGGTTTGCTTGTTATGTTAATACCTGTTCACTCAGTGGAATGCAGAGACAAGCTTTGCTCTGGAGGGGTTTATAAAGCACAACGTAATAAACCATCTGCCTCAATATGACACTCAAATAATAGCAGGTTACTTAAAATCCTGTGCTTATTATGGTATCAGCATTGAAGCAGTAGGCTGCACAACCACTGCTTTGTTTACTGAGAAGTCTTTGGAACATATTGCTGGCATTTGAGCTAATGCCAGCAAAGTTCCAAAGGGGCTACAGGCAGTTATAAGCTGGGATCGTATTGGTTTTCACATCTATAGGGAACGTTCCACAGAAACTGCTGCAAATAGTGAAATAACCTAACGACTGAAGAATTTGGAGTGAGCTGTAAGCATGGTACTACTTGCCTGGCTCCACTGGGAAGAGCAGTAGCATTCTCCGATCTAGACAGAAGTAATGTATCTCACAATGAAACAACTTTATACGTATTATTTTATAACTTTGAATTATTTAAAATGCTGCCTATGAAGAAGTAAGCAGGAAGTAGCCGCAAGGTCAGAAACGAAAGGAGATCCCAGAGACCGGATGCCATTTTCCCTGGTCCGTGGGACACTGGTAGGTTGCAGAGGAGACGCGTTGACTAATCTGATGACTGTGTAACATTTGTTCAGAGCACTGCAGGCGCATTACTCTGACCTTTAATGTTAGGGGGACCTTGTTGATTGGGAAGCATGTCAAACTACATATGTGGGAATCCTCCAACCTCTGTCTGCCCATTACCTATCCACTGCCATGTACCAAGACTCAGAGACACAGGTGGAGTTAGCATTCAAACACTGCATTTAAATGGAAAAAAAGATGTCGAGCTTCCCAGGATATCTTAAGAAGACCTTTTTATGGGTGTTTTTATGTTGAAGGATGTGCATGCATGAAATAATACATTCAAGATGCATGCACTTGAAGTTGACTCCAACTAATCCTGCCTCATGAAGGTGGGGCAGGGTATGGCTGCCTCTTCAGAATGTTACTAGCAGAAATAAATGATAAAATGTGCTGGATAGAGGACCTCCCTAATGGCGCTTATGATATATTTCATGACTGGTCCCTGGCCATTGGCTACCTTAAACCTCAGTGCTGTGGGTGACTCCCAATCACTTACTATATTCAGGGCACATAGTTTTGTATCTTGGCATTTTATCCAGATTCCAGGGATCCTTTAATTCATTAGCATTCAAATAAATAATATACAAACATTGAAAATATGAAATAAATTATCAGAACAGAGAGGCAGAATTCGAACATTGCAGTGATATTTGGAACAAATGAGTGGTCATTTTAAACTGAACGTAAGGGGCAACATTGTGGTTAGAAAAATATAACTGTTATTAATTATTGAGAAATGAAAGGATGGACACCAATGAAAGGTCTGTCACTCCCTTGTCAGCAGCCCCCAGTTCTCCATAGCAGCCTCACACCGTTAGTGCTTTCTGGGGTTCAAACCCACTCTTTGTCATCCTGCTCATGGTGCAGCTAGAGAGTCCCTCAGACACCTTGGAACTCTGAGGCCTGCCTCTCCTGTACTGCCTTCCCCAATACAGGGGTCAGCAACCTAGAGAGAATGACATTAGTGCATATATCAGGCCACCCTGAATCGCTCAATGTGGCAGTGCACATGTGCATCACTTGCTCATTTCATCAGTGCTGCCTCTCCACACACCTCAACAGCACTCCCAACCTGCTATGGATAATAATACACTCGCAAAGAGGGGCAGAGCTGCCTATGGTGCAGGAGGGTATTGGCAATGGGGCTTAGGGGTTTGAGGGTCCCACTGCACCGTAATATAAACCTTTCATAGCATAAGGGCCCATTGCACCCTTACTACACCACTGCTGATACATCTAGTTGACTAAGTACTGAAATATACTTCCAGTGCCTATTTATAAAAACAAAACAATCATGCTCTACTTCTTGGGCATCGCTAGCTCAAGAGACTGATACTCACAGCTATTCTATTGAAGGCTTTCAGCTGGAAAAGAGGAATTTGAGACCAATCTCTGACTTACATTTTTTACCTGAACCAGCTCTTGCTGACCACTTCACTGACTCCCCAACACTGGAGGTCCTCTGTGGTGGTTACGTCAGTGGCAGTATGGTCATCACATCGGTCCCAGTCTAAACGCAGACAAGAATGGTGTGGTCAATGTAAATATAATCCAAAAAAAGTCAAGAACAGCAATAAAACCCTCGCCTTAAAAAAGTAGCACTGACCTTTACTAAGTTTAAGCACAGTGCTTCGAGGCTCAGATTAATGTAGCTGCAAAGTGAAATTTACAAAGTTATTTCCAACATAGCTGTTTAATTTGCATGAATGTGGTCCTACACGGAGGTTCTCGCCCTAAGAACAATTGGGCTAAAATGGCACATTCTACAACACATTTTTCATTATATATTTAATTGTCTTAGATTTTAAAGCATAGTAAATGATTACCTCAGAGTGAACCAGGATTCAGCAACCTTTGTGGGGTCTCTTCAATGATTCCCATACTATTATTCTCCAGCAATGCTCCTCATCTCTCCATAGCCTCTCTCTCACATGTATTTCATTTGTTTTATAGCGCACTCTCATACCAGTGTAAGGTTTCAGAGCACTTTAAATCACACACAAATACAGAGACAATGAATCATACGTGTACAAATCAGTGTATAGAAAATGTTACATTAGACACAGAGGACCACAAAGCATAGGATTCATGTCATCAATACTGGTAGGCATTTTTCAAGAGTGCTTGGTCTGGAGAAGAATACTCTCAGGATTCAGAATATCACACAGTGGTTAGGGTTGGCTTTACTGATAAGAATGTATTTATGCCCAAGAAAACCCTTTGTAGCAATGTTAGGATAATGAAAGACTCGAAAAAAACATAACTTTCTAACCTGTAAAATGTAGTTTGCATGCAGCTCTTTGATTACACTTCATAGCTTACTGTGCTAGATTATGACTGTAACGTATGAACTGCACACTAACAAAAGGGTCTTTGTGACAAAAGCAGTAACATGCTAAGCTGTGCACATTCTGAGATCTGCATGGTACATGGTCTTTGCAGCAGGAACCCTCTGCACTACCTTAGATGAGTCAAAACTGCCACAAGACAAAACTCCCATCTGTCTCCAGCAGGTGCATTGATCAACATTAATTATCATGACACTTTTGTTGTTCCCTGAAAACTGCTGGATAGACCAAGAACTCTGCAGTGGGTGCTTTCAAAACAGTTACACTGTTTGTTTACTACTGTTGCAAATCTTTGGTATAGATTTCATAAAATTGGGATATGGTTTTGAATGTTGCAATTTCATGAATTAGTCTATTTTGGAAGACGTTGCAGGTTTGCCGTAAAAAGCACCGAGGCACTGGGGTCTCACCTACTCTAGTGCTAAGGTGTCTGGAGTTCATAGGGAGAAATGACATAGAGGTTGGTATTGGTGTTGCCAATCTTGACCCAAACCCAGCATCTGCTGAAAAACCTGGTGGGTTCACCATAATGGCATTGCATCTCCACCTGCTGACGCTGGTACTGAGGAATCGTTCTTGGCTCAAGATCCTGTGATTCTGGGCAAGTCTCTTACTCTTCCCAAGCCAGAAAGAAATATGTAAGACATCCTGGTGTTCATATAAACCACCCTAATGACCTATGGTCGGGTATGGTCTATTTAAAACTGCAAAAATAAGTAAAACAGTCTTTTCATAGTTGCTGAAAGGGGAGAAAAATCACCAGAGATAGAAATGTTGCAGCCTTAGGCAGGGAAACCCCACATGACTGGTCTTGTACACAGTGTTCTTGCCATCATCATGAAATCATAGAGTGCAGAAAGCGCATGCAGGCGCTACAAATCACGATCCTCCTGTTTGAACCAAAATGCCATTTGGGGCACTTAGGCCCCTGTTCGTACCTGAGGAGCTTTTTGGTGCGTTGTCGCTTTGCTCTGCGGCATCCCGACAGAAGTGGCCCTCTGACCCAGAAGGGGCTTCAGGACCAATCTGACTGTCATCTTTTGATATTGACACTATTGTGACAGCCATTTCTAAGTCTGACTAGTTCCATCACAAGTTGTGTTGGGTAGGCCACGTCCTGCCGATATCGCTGCCACTGCATCTCCCCAACAAGCAAATAACTGTGTTTCCCATCGCTCGTATTTTGAAAGCAGCGGTGTGAAACGGTCTCTAGTGTGAAGTCTGTGCACGCTTCCCATGAGAAACTGTGCGCTTGGGGTAGTATGGGTGTGCGCGCACGCTTGCGCGCACCTTAAAGGGGATGATGGTCCTAAACGGATGTAAATCTTTGTACTCACAGAAGTGACTGCTATCAGTAAAAAGATGGAATCAAATATTACACTTTGTATAGAATTCCTGATGCGTGATTGTATGGTGTTTTCTCCTTGAATCATACTCCCAGCAAAGTTTTGAAGGCGTTACCTGCTTCTAGATTGGAGGTCGCACCAAAGAAGTAGTAACTTATTCATGCTGATGTTAAAAATGAGAAATAGTCAAATGTGCTTGAGCTGTAATGAATCGTAGGTCTGCAGCTGGAAGGACCCCTGGAAGATATCTTTTTTATTTTTAATTAAACCATTTCCATCGCTATGCCTCAGGAAATTGTATTGAGAAGTTTTAACAATGATGTGATCGTCTGAACTTTAATGATAGTAAGAGAGAGTGTCATGGATAGTAAGAGAGAGTGTCATTGATAGTAAGAGGGAGTGTCATTGCTAGTACAGCGAGAATGTAATTGATAGTAAAATGGAGGTCCTTGATAGTAAGAGGGAGTGTCATGGATGTGAGAGGGAGTGTCATGGATAGTAAGAGTGAGTGTCATGGGCAGTAAGAGTGAGTGTCATGGATAGTAAGAGGGAGTGTCATGGATAGTAAGAGGGAGTGTCATGGATAGTAAGAGTTAGTGTCATTAAAGTAAAACATTAGATCCATGTTATACATCTATGTATTGTAAAATCTCAGTGAATGCTTCCAGGATGGCAATACATTTATCATCTGAATGTGAAACCACCTGAGTGTTTCAGTAAAATTGAAGTTTGTGTGGGAGTGGGACTATGGTTGTGACATGAATGTCAGTAGTTTAACATCAACAAGATTGGAGCGATGGCTGTGGTCTCAAAGTATCAGCTACTTTGGCAGCCTTTTGACAGCTTTAGCAGGCTTGAGCAACATGTGATTCTTATTGGTAACCACTTCTCTTGTGATATGTGACATTTCAATTCCTCATCGCGTATGTGACAGGAGAAGGTATCACTAGCATGGATTCCTCTGCTCAAAGACTGTAATGACCTTATTCCTTGACATAATGGCAACGTTGTACTCAAAAGATGATGGATGCATGGTGCTGTTCCAATTGCCATGTCCTTTTTGTCGCACCTTTCTTTTCCAAACGCACACGGCTTGCATTCTGATCACATTACCTCCTTTATAAGGAGAATCCCATTTTGCACTGCTATACCCTGTTTGTCCCTGTACTGGCCCATGCTGAATGTCTCCTGAGGAAAGAGTCACGTGCCAAGATGGTGGCTGGCCCCTCCATATAGTCAGCTATTCTATAAATGCACTCCTGCTCCTCTCCAAGGGGTGAATGCGTGAGAATATAGGACACCAAACTGTTCATGGTTCACTCTGTACATACCACTTTTGCACTGTAGCACTATCTTACAGTCAAA
This sequence comes from Triturus cristatus, assembly GCF_964204655.1. NCBI lineage: Eukaryota > Metazoa > Chordata > Amphibia > Caudata > Salamandridae > Triturus > Triturus cristatus. Next base: position 903,538,688 of record NC_140590.1, on the reverse strand, counting down.
TGGATGATAAGAAATGAGATGGCTAACTTTGGAGTCTACAACAATAAAGATAAAATAGGGGGTAGGAAAAGGTTTCAGTCCAGCACACGTCCTCCCTAAATTAACTATACTATACAACAAATATGTGCAGTTCAGTTGAAAAAAGTTTACAAAGCCCACAGTGGAGGTCTGGATCTGACAGATCATCAAAGAGTGGCTTCTTTTAGGAGCAGAGGCCCTCACCCACCAATGGGGCCATTGCTCATCATTGGGTTGTGGCCCTTGTTGGGCTATCACTGCAATGCCCACAACAGGCTCCATGTGGGGGCACTATGCCAGATTATTGTTTTTTTATTGCCTGCTTGTCAGCTGTGTGTGACCAGTAATTCCTTCAAGGAGTGGTTCAACAAGATTTTCAGAAAATATGTAACTTGGTCTAAGAATTACAATTAAAAAGAACTAGAGGTCCCTTCTATATCCATGTTATTCATGGGACCTCTGTTAATGGGATAAAAACAATCAATGGATCCTAGGAGCTTGTTATTATGAATACTGTATCTCTCTACTTGTTCTACATGTTTCATGCCTAGTTTGTCCTAAGATGGATCAACAGCATTTCTTCAGCACCTTAAAATCACCTGATCTACTTTTGATTTGGCAAACTTTTTCTGTGTTATGTTGACCTAACACTCACACTATGTTATGTGTGACAAGGTTAGTGTACCTGGTCTTAAACACTTACTCTGCATGTGTTCTTTTTTGTTTGCATTGCTGCCCTGTAGAGAAAACAAGAAGACAAGTGTGACAAATATTTTTATACACACGCACAAACAAAACACATCCACATCTGAAGCACACCTCAACTGGTCGTATGTCATGCAGGTTCAAAAACAACTAATGACCCTGATACTCTGGGAGTTCTCTCCCAGGATCTGGGAGTTGTTTTTTTCTTTTTATCTCTTTGGGACAACCAGGCTTTTATTGGCTGCCCCAAAGAGAAAAAAAGTATATCAATGCATCTGTTCTAAGTAGGGTGGATGGTCTGATGTAGTTGCATCGATGGCCACAAGGCTGTTTGTAGGTATCAGATTTCCAGCAGTGAAGCTAGCGGGGACACCACCAGTGGAATCATGAATAGAGCGGGTGTGTACGCCAAAATGAGCACACCATTTAACAACAACATTAGCTTAGGTTCCCATTTGTTTAAAATTCTCATAATCAGCACTACACAAAGGATTGGAAAAAAGTATCCAGGTATGCAAAATGGTGTCCGTGTGTAAGGGCACAGTCTTATTGATTCTAGTATAAATCTTCAGTCTAAAGTGCCATTTCACATATTGGCCCAAAAACATCTAAATTGATTAGAGCCCCATCTCAGGTCAATTTCTTGAGGCTCTGTGACAACAAAATATGTGTCACTCTTAAGACGCTATGAAGTATAGCAGGTATGACCTTTATCGAGTTTGTACGAGATGGGGGTTTTAATGTGCCGCGTGCAATATATAATGGTTATGGAACGCTCAGCACAAAAGTGCCATTGTTTGAAAATAAATTGCATGGCAAGGCTTCAAACATGCTTTTATGGTAGCATTTATAGAAGGCCAATGGAACATTCAATATAATGCACTTCATTGGATTAGTCTCCATGGGTGGAAGAGGTATCTCAGCTTGGGGTCCTGACCTTCCACCTAACAATTTACCTCAATCTTTGCAAGAATGCAAGAAATATGCTCTTTTCAAATCTGCTCAGTATTTCCTTCAGAAGAGCCTTTCTATTCACTGTGTTTCACTAAAATGTAAAAACAGAAAAACGATGTTAAACTCATATTAGATACATTTGTACGCTTCCACTTGAAATTGCTAATAATGTCCCTCGTCTATTGTATTTCTAATGAAACAGCACCATTTTCTATAACTACAGTCTCTGGTGTAGTCGTAGTCATCGAATAAATTGTGCCAACAGTCACACATACATTTAGATATAAGCTGAATGTGTATTCTCTGAGCTAATATTGAAACAAACAAGTCAAATTAAAATGAAACCCATTTGGCCTCACAAGAATGACAGGGAGGATGGTTTTATAAACCATGAAGGTTTATTAATAGATTAGTCAAAGTTATACGTGTATTAATTCCGTAAGTCATTTGTCAGATTATGCATACCATTGGGCATAAATAAGGAAACCAACAAGGCATGGTTAGGTTTTTTATAGCATAAATCCTTGAAATAGTACAAAATGCAAAGCATAGAAAGTATCAGTTCTATAAAGGAAATTCCCTAAATGAAATAAGATGTCTAACAAAGGCAGGGGAAATCCCAAGCAGAAGGTGTCAACCTAAAGTTAACCCCAGAAAGGCTCTGGACAAAAGGAAAGCATGAGCGTTCAAGGGACTAACTCAAGAAATAAGAATATGGAGTTCAGCTAGCAGAGTTAGGGAAACATCTTCCCTAGGCAAAGTCAGGGCAGGATCGCCTAACCACTATTTCAAGACGCATATTTAGATACATTTAATTTCCCCCAAAACATCTTCCCACCAAATCCCCAGAAATAGTACTAATCAGGTTGTGCCTTCATTTTGGAGCAGGTAAACTCCCCTTGTTCCCATCATTGAACAAATGCGCACACAGCTCTTTAACCTTTGATGTATCATCGATCAGGACTGCCTGGTACAGGAGGTACTTCCTCATGCCCAGGCACAGTGTAAACCACACTGTCCACTAACATGATCTATTCTAACTTTTTCTAAAAGAAAACAATAGGCACCTCTTTTAGCTAAACTTGTCATCTTGCTCCTGCAACAAGAAGGGAAATGTAAAAGTACATTTAAAAATCAACATTATGGTAACAGTGAAAGATTTTTGAACTTCTAATGCAACTGAAAGAAATACATCTGGTTAAATGTGAATATACTAAAAGCTAGTCATTATATTTTTTAATTATACAAAGTGTGGCTTCTCTATAGGTATATGGCCACACATTATTATACTGTTAGCCTAATTTATAATGTATAAATCTATGTTCTCTCACTAATGTCTTCTCGATTGCAGCCTTCTCACTAATTGTAATGATTTTCCTCCCCTAGTATGCTTTCAACATCTAACCAACCCAACAGTGACATGGTGGAAATATTTTAGGAAATACCGGTCACTGTTTTTTGTGTTTAATCATGGCTTACGTTATTCAACTCTGCATGTAAAATTGGCATGTGAATCGGAAAGCTGGGTCTTCACGCAGTGGGCCACTTTCGAACATGTCAAATCAGCTGTGTCTGCAAATATTTAGCATTCGTAAGTACTGAACAGAAAGCAACTTGTAGCTGTCTCTGGGTGTGGTGAGGCAATTGCAATATAAATGAAGTAAACACCAAAAATATAAATATTTTTAGATTCAAGTATATGTGGTAAGCCCTTCCTAATATCATCTGCCCTTTAAAACCTACAGCGACCTCACCTCATTATACGTTTTGCAGAAAGTGGGCCAGTGTGCATAGAATTCTCGTTGCTTTTCAGGCTTTTCAGCGAAAACAGCTAAATGTTCAAGCCCAACTGTCTGCAGCGAAAACTCTGCACACACGCAATAGTGTGGCTGCCGGAAGAAGATTAACATGTTTTGCTCATGTTGTAACAATGACATTTTTTGTTCCCATGAATTGTGTCCTTCGTCCATGTGTTACACATATGAAGCAGAGAGAAATGTGTCGACACTTTAGAGACAAGCATTATTAATATAATTAACAAGTCAATTTAACTCAGGATATATTTAAACATTGCACATAACACAATTGTAAAGCGAATTCTTGTATTTTAGGAGTAATGCTTCTTTTTGGTCAGTGATTCTATATCCATTAACTGAAAATGAGCAAGCATCTGTGTAAGAAATTAGCTAATTATTTGGAAGGAGGGGCCTACCCATCTGAAGGGATAGTTACAAACCTTGTCGAGGTGAACCCTCAAAGTCAATAAATAAATCTGAACTCACACACTGATAGCTATGGCACAGAGCAGGCAGTCATAACTTAGGGAAATTTGCAACGTTTTTGTGCAGTACCAATCTAGGAATAAAGAAGAAACAAAACCCAAAAAATCCAAATTGAAATAATGAGATAGAGTACAATTTAATAAGCAAACTGACACAAGAATGGCAAAAACCCAATAAGGCAAACCTGAGACATGAATGTTTAAAGTTTTAAGTAGGAAGAGCAGCAAAAGGCATAAACTGCCAATGATACTGGTAGACTGGAACCTAGGCGGAATTTCAAAATGAACGTGATGGAGCATGGACAGCTACACTAACGAGGTTCGTCCTGGTCTAAGATTTTACAGTCTCGCTTTCGTCCTTTAAGTCCCAATCCACCATTGGAGTAGATTTCTGAAGACCCATAGGACATCAAGGGAGGTACTTAGAGACTTGCAGGGTGTGAAGTAGAGGCCAAACAGCAGGGTCCTGTCCAGGTCCATCTGCCACTGGTCACCTGGGTAGTTGCAGGAAAAGGCCTCTTGTAGCTAGTTGTGTCCCTGTAACTTTAACAGCAGGTCAGCCTTAAGACTTGTGGAGTCCACTTCTGTGTCCTGGGTACTGCAGAGAGAGTAGGGCTATTCTTTTAGGCCTTTTCTCAGGTCACATGCAGATGGTTCAGTTCTCTTCTGATCTTACACTGGTCCTGCAGTGATCTTAAGTAGGTGATAAGATTGTCTTTATTAGCACAATATGCCATGGCACACAAATTAAAGAATTGTATTGCACATTGATAGATGCTATAATAAATGTACAACCATTAAAACTCTAAAAATAAAGATGCGATCCTCCAATCTTTAAATCAACAATTTCCATAATTCACACTACGTGATCTGCGGTGTGGAAAGGCAGTAAACGATAGCATGGAAAGATTTTCATTGATTTATTATCAGTCTATAAGACAATTGACATATAATTAATGCAAGAAGAAATTTAGCACAATAGTACATTGGCTCAGGTCTAAGCTGTAAAATGACTTATTATGACTGCCCAGGCAGCCTTAATATAATGGCACACTGCCATATAGATCACTGCATTATCTGTACTACAGCAATGTGCATTCTTTTAGCGCAATTTAAATTTGAGAACTGCTCAAACAGTGGTACAAGCCATCTGTAGCGAAAGTGCTTCATTTTGTGCAATACAACATAGAGTGAATTAATGTCTCCCACCCTCCAAACTTACAATAGCAGCAATCAGTCCCAAAACAGCAGCAAACTTAGCCAAGTACACTCCAATAGGCAGGTTGCTAAAGCAAACTTTTAAAAACACAATACAGAGTGTATGGGGGTCAATTAAATTCAAATATGTTTCAATGCCCAAGGCCTGATTCAATTGCATGTAATTAACAGTCAGGCATGAGGAACGAGCCTGCCCAATATGAAACTTCAGTTTCCATTTCCTGAAGGTGTCTTTTACCAAGCCTACTATTGTGCAATCTATGAGAGCTGGGTTGGACCACAGATGGCAGAGACCAAGACCATTCAGACACCTTTTAACATTAAGTAGCCAGAGATTATACTGCAGAGGACATGATGTAGCTGCTTCCATAATCAATCCCAGATATGACCCGCATAGTGATTACAATTTAGAGGACTCCAGTATAACCACTGGTGCTAGGGCGATGGTATTCGAGATAGGCACCAACCCCAATTCCAGATATAAGGAAAGAAGTGGTATGCCACGGCCTACATTTGTAAGGGATCACAAGAATTAGTGTTCAATTTTTTGCAAGTGCTTGCAGTCAATGTATCCCCATAGTTCAGCAGCGTATATTGCTGCTACCGCTACTTTTTGCCTATAAGTTTGTAAGATTATGGATAGGGCAAGGCAATCAATTTTATATTTAACCCTCGGGATAGGGTTTGCTTTATGCTGCAGAGTATTAGCTGCCTTTTCAGCATGGTCATGCCAGTTCAGTTTATTGATAAACCAAATAAGTAGTCATAGCTCTTGACGGTTTCAGACACCTAGCCTGCTGTCGTTACTGATTTCATTATATGTGGGCCCATTGAAATTGGCATTATTTAATTATTTTTTTAAAAAGTTTTGTGCAATTCGTTCTGCGCACACATCAAGAAAACTGTGTTGTCTGTGAATGGGGACAAAGGAAGGACCCTTCCCAGTTGTCAGCTCACATTTTCATGTGACAGGGGACGTATCTTTGAGGTGCTCCATATATGTCAAACCCCAGCAGTCCTGTCATGCAGGATTTGACATTCAAGTAGAATGTTACACTGTATTGCCAAAAAGGATGTTCTCAGTCCTACCCTGAATATTCTGTCAGGTTCATGGGGTCATCTCTGCCTATTCAGGTCTGCCTTTTGTTTGGTCCTGCGAGGTATTTCACACCCATTCACACCTATTCTATAAATGCTAATTACTGGCTGATACAATTGTGAGAAAACGTGGGCCTACAGAGGCTTAATATTTATCAAACATCTGACTTAACCATTGAATTAGATTTTTAATAAATCTTAAAAATAGTTATTTAATTATTTTTCTGGCTATTTCCTAACTGAAATTAGCATTATTGAATGTAATAATGTAACTCACTGTTTTCCTATTAAAAGCAAGTCTTGCTACTGTGGACATACCTTGTGGGGATTTTACTGTTAAGATGGATAACATTAAATTCCTACATGTCCTATTTTTAAATAATGTGTACCCTGCCTTATGGACAATAAGGCCCACATAACAGTGGTGTGTAATACTGACAAGGAGTGTTTTGACCTGCCAAAAGGGTGTATTTTGATAGGTCAAGTTTGTAGTTTGAAACTTCAACAGCCAGGCTACAATGGTAGGTCTACAGTCATGTTTGGACTGTCTGTTTAGTAGGAGGCACACTGGGTGCTACAGTCAACTAGTGGGATTTAGGTTACAGGCCCTGGAAACACTTAGCACTACATAAAAGGACGTTATACATAAGGTATAGGTTAAATGTGACAATTAGAGATATGCCAGTTTCACCATGTTGAAAGTGGGAGAACAGGCACTGCATCTTTGGTTAGCAGGGATAAAGTGTATATAGTTCTACAGCCAGCAAAAATATAGGGCCCAACATCAGGTGAGAAATCTGGGGTGACCCGCCACCATGAGCAACATTTGCTATGTTTGTCCCATATCCCCACAGGCAACCCTTTATCACACATCCTCACAGGCAATCCTAGCTATCTTATGACCAAGTTGCCCTTACCAAAGGCCAAAGTATTCAGAAACAGGGAACAAAAGGCATTTGGTGTGGTTCAGCCAAGGAGATTTATTTAGTGATGGAACACTAATTGGCCGTCAAATATTACCCATTGATGGTTGGTGCAAATAAACCAGGCAGATTTTCCACCTGGTACAGAAATCAGAGAGATGGGAAAACAATGAGAGGGGGTATGGTTTAAAACTGATCTGAAGTTCATGAATATAGGCAGACATATCCTGACAACCTTCCTTTATGTTCCACAAGCAATTGTAGTATGTGTCTAGAGAAGAGTGAAAGTGGTAGGTGTTAATGGGGTTGATTATGGACAGAAGTAATTACAGCCTGATGTCTTTCCTTTTAGTTTCATGGGTAACTGTAATAGATGGTTAGAAGGGCGGGAACTGGAAGGTGCTCAGACAACTGGTCATGGAAAGAAGCATACATATCATGATATCCTTCCTTTTTCTTCCACAGAGAGGCTTGTAGCTCAAAATTAACCCATAGGACGGCAACAATCCTTGAATGAGGCAGAGATGACGAATCAAAATAATTGGAGCAAATCAATAATCTTCTCCATTTGAGCGTTGCTCTCCAATATTTCATCTGCCCTGAAAACCAGATAGCCGGCAAATCAAAAATATTCTAGACTGTGAAACATGTTATAGATAGTAGTGATTTTGGTGGGACACTCCCTCTTACTCACTGAAACACATTGCGAAATTAGTGCCTAGCTTTTCTTTTCTCAGGACTCTCTTCTTCAGCAGCTTCTAACCAAAACTAATCTTTCAATTGCATTATTTTCTCTGGTAACACACCTGACCTCTTGACTGAGATCATTAGTGACCTCTATCTCAACAACTATCACATTTCCCAAGACACCCTTCTTCATATGATGACAGAAAGGAGACAATGCCATATTCCAAATTGCTTTGGCCATCCAAACTTGAATGTCATGTGCCTACTGTCACTTAATTTTGTGAGCATATGAAATCCATATTACGTATTTAAACCACAAAGCCACATTCTAAACTTACAAAAAGCAACTAATGAATTGTAAATTAAAGGAAGTCTAACACTTCTTATAAAAAAAAACCTCACAAATAAAAAAAGATAAAATACAAGGCTAAAGACTTTGCTCTGTGGATTTCATCTGGACCTCTTTCCATCTGTCCACATGGCTCTCTCTGGGGCTTATTTACAAGCCTCTTGCGCAGCCGGTGCAACACTTTTTCTCATACTTAAAGTGAGGCACCAGCGGCGCAAGGGGCTGGTGAATAAGCCCCACTGTCTTTAACTCAATCTCTCTCACTCTGTCTCCTTTTTATCACATGTCACTTTGTCTATCTCTAAATACTTTAAATATTCAGTGTCGTTCAGGCCTACCTCTCACAGCCTAGCCAAACTTTGTCAGGATGCAATGATGCATAGAGCTATTCTTAGTGTACCAAATCCCAACTCAGTTGGTTCCCAAAATAAATGTTCTTCTTTGGTTCGAGGATTGCAATTGGATTTTAATTGAGAATTAGTGAGCCAAGCTTTCACAGTGGCTAACTCGGGAGATTCACACGCAGACAGTGGCTTTAATGCGCTAAATCAAATAATCTGTGCATGGAAATTGTAGTATATTTATTTATTTATGTATTTCTCTGATTTATATAGCACATGGCTACCCATAAGGGCTTCCCAGTGCCAGCTAGACACATAACAACTATCCTGCAAAAGCTATTCAAACAGTGTAGTCTTTATCAGTTTGCTATATTTCAATTCTGATTCGGTTTGTCTCATATGCAGTGGGAAAGAGTTCCATAGCCTCTGGGCAATATGAGCAAAAGAGCGTCCTCTGGCTCTGGCTCTCTTAATTATGGGGACAGTGAGCAGTTACTGATTAGAGAAACGCAGTGATCTCACAGGCTTATAAAAGGTGATAAGGTCCTTAATCAGTTTAGAACCATTTTTGAGGATCGCCCTAAGAATAAGACAAAAGGGCAGATTTACTAGTGAGGTGGCGAAGCGTGTCATTAAGCCAAGAAGGCAAACAACACGCTCCATTACTTTAGAAATGCAGGGCAGCACCAAATTTACAAGAATATCGTGCAGCCTTGTGTTTCCCCCTGCGCTGGTGCTAAATTTGGATGCCTAGCGCCAATGCAGGCACCCGTGCATCATACTGCAAGGGTGTCTGTATTGCAGGGGAAGATTGTTTATGTGCAGGAAGGTGTCCCTTCCTGCAAATAAACAATTTTTAAATGGTGGTTTGTAACTTCTATGTGTGCTGCTCAATGCAGCACACATTGAAGTTGAAAAACATCCTTTTTTAAATGATTGTTTATGTGCAGGAAGGGACACCTTCCTGCACATAAACAATCTTCCCCTGCAATGCAGACACCCTTGCACTATGATGCACGGGTGCCTGCATTGGCGCTAGGCATCTAAATTTAGCACCAGCACAGGGGGAAACACAAGGCTGCACGATATTCTTGTAAATTTGGTGCTGCCCTGCATTTCTAAAGTAATGGAGCGTGTTGTTTGCCTTCTTGGCTTAAACAATCATTGGCGTTTTGCTGTTTCCATATGTGCTGCAACAACGCAGCACACATGAAAACAGCAAAAACGAGCAGAAATTAAACATTTCTCCTCATTTTGCCAGGGTCAGAGCAGGTTTTCCCTGGTCTTAATTTTGGCACTGTCCCATATTTACACCAACTTTGTAAGTATGGGGCAGTGTCAAAATAAATGGGTGTTGTGGTGGAATGCCCACAACAACGCAACACCCATTGCTCTCCCTTTTCACGTTTAGTATAGCGTGAAAGGGGGCCTTATTTAAAAGGCAGCATTAAGCCACATTAAGTGGGTTAAAGCTGCCTTGTAAATAAGGCAAAACCCCTATGGCCACCACAACGTCCTAGGCAGCCAGGCTTATATGAGTGGCAGTGTGTAAACATTTGCACATAACCAACAGCAATACAGTGTAAGCACTACTAAAGGACACCACACCAGTTTAGAAAAATATCCAATATTTTTATATACTTAAGACAAGAACAAAAATGATAAAAATACACAATACAGTACTTAAAAATCTTCAGATATCAAAATAACCCTGAAATACAGTTCCTTGAAGTCGATAGCTCCGTCCGGGGCTATCACAGCGTCGTGAACAAACAAATCCAAACCATTCTGGCTGACCACAGCGTCGCGGCCCTGCTATTGTGCCGGGAAAACCCGCAAAACAGTACCTTTAAAAATGCTGGGCATCAGCGACCTCTTGTTGAGCTTCCGAAAGCACGTCATCTGCAGGCGTCGGTTCTGGAGGTCAGTGCAGAAGTCATCGGGCCCTTGAAGTCACATGCGTTGAAGATCGAACTCCTCGCAGTTGAAGTCAGGAGCGTTGGCGTCGGCAGGCGCCGGCTGCTGTGGTGCGAAGTGCAGCGGTGCGGCATGCGATGCCCTCAGGTCGCGGTGCGAACAGCAGCTCAGTGGCGGCGTCAGATGGCATTGTCGGTGAGACCAGGGTCGCTGTGCGAAGTGATGCGGTGCTCGTCACGGTGCTGGCATGTCATTGTGCAGGCAGCGGCGTCGTCGCTGCTGAAGCACTGTTGTCGGCTGACGAACTGGAGTCGATGGCGCCGGCATCGGTAGGCCAAGGCTGCTGTGCAGGATGAGGGTGGTGTGTCGTGTAACTTTATGAGCGGTGCCCTCGAACCACAGTGCAAGCAGTGTCATCGATTTTGGCATGGAGCGGCATCGTCGGGGATACCAAGGTAGGGTTGGAAGCGAGGCGATGCGGAGTGCGGTGCCCACAGGTCGCGGTGCGAGCAGCAGCTCCTGGCAGCATCAATAGACGTCATCGGTGAGACCAGTGTCGCGGTGCAGTGTTGAGGAAGTGCCCTCTGTGGTGCCTTCAGGACACGGAGTCGACAGCGGCATCATAGACGGCATCGGGTTGCTTTGACTTCTGTTGCAGCACAAATCCCCAGTGCTGAGGGCAGAAGAACTTGAAGTCTTTGCTGTTCCTGAGATGTCTTGAACAGGGGGCAAGCTGTACCTCAAGCACTTGGAGAAACTCACTAAAGTAGATGGAAGAAAGTTCAGACGGCATTGTCAGAGGCAGACCAGGCCCATTCAGGTGAAAGGAGATCTCCTCCCCCTACTCTAAATGCAGCCCCGGTCCATTCAGCCCATTCCTGACCCACCTAGACTATCTGGAGCCACTGCTCCTCCCTAGCCCGTGTCATCCAAAACCCAGACAGTCAATCCACAAACCTAGCAGAGGGCTACTGGATGGCTGAGCTAGAAAATATCTACTTTCTAAAAGTGGTATTTTCAAACACAGAATGTAAAAATCACCTTCACTAAAAGATACATCTTTAAATTCTGAGTTCAGGCATACTAAACTTGATTTCTCTACTTAGTTCCCAGGGCCAGTTATGTTTATAAGATGTTATAAAGATACTCCCCATTCTGTCCTATGGGAACATGTAGCCTTGCAATAGTGAAAAACTTCAATATCAGGACGTGCCACACACATCAGTAAATTTCCTACCTTTCACATACACTGCACCCTGCCCACAGGGGTACCTTGGGCCTACCTTAGGGGTGACTAACATGTAGAAAAGGGAAGGTTTAGGGCATGGCAAGTGGGGGCACTTGCCAGGTCGACATGGCAGTTACAAACTGCATGCAAACTCTGCAGTGGTAGGTCTGAGTTACTTTTTTACTGGCTACTTCTGTGGGTGGCACAACCGTGCTGCAAGTCCACTAGTAGCATTGGATTTACAGGCCCTGGCACTCTCAGTGCACTTTACTAGGGGCTTACCAGCAAATCTAACATGCCAATCATGGAAACACTAATCCATAACACAATTTACAACAGGAGCACTTGCACTTTAACACTGAACATCAGTGAAAAAGTGTGCAGAGACACTAAACCAGCAAAAACAGAGTCAAAACCAGGAAGTCAGAAAGCAAAAAGACAGGGGAAACATGCCAAAAGATGTCAAGTCTAACAATAAGTTGCTCCAATGTGAGTAATAAAGTGATTAAAAGAAGTGCTTGTGAAGAAGATCAAGTAAAAGACAAAGATTATACATAGAATCAATATACACAAATTCATATGAAAGAGGCCTATCCAGAATTGCCTTGTAATACTTATCGAAAACATCTTTTTTAACAATTCATGTCATTGAAACAGAGATAAAAACGAAAATCATAAAACGTATTTCCTGTCTAGGTCATGGATAAATGTCAAGAGTTTCGACCCCAAGTGGAAGCTAGGCCAATTAACTCCTTAATAGGGGATCTTCATCAGGACAGGCTGAAGAGCAATCTGTGCAATGAAAAGGGGAGATTAAATCAATTCCTTGATCTTACAAGTGTCTGTGCAGATTACTATAAGCGGTGGAATAACTCACCTAATGGACAACATTAATCAAACTGGTCATGGGCCTCGTGTACAGGGCCAGCCAGCTCCTGAGGGTCGAATATTCTGTATTGCCAAACTTTTCAAGACTGTTAGATACATGATTACCTTGCAATGGTTTTTAACTGTGAGACAATATTTCTAAAGAATATGTGGGTCCCCGTGGATCACCCCAAATATCCCTCTATTATAACTGGGATTATGCAGATCAACTAGCAGGCTATTTCCAAGCATTAATCTCAGGACTTGTACATTTTTCGTCTGCAGCGTTAAAGGGGATAGAATTTCAATTTTTAAAAAGTATTTTGTTAAAACCTTCCTTTTCTGTGCGAATATCGTTAAGGTTTTGTGAAATGCACTTGGAACGTGCAAATGCACAATGTGACTTGGAAGTTTCAGGTAAGCCCAATATAGAGGTGAAAGAAAAATTGAGAATGTGGACAGAGTTGCTGGCATATACTAAATACCAACCTATAAAAAGGTGACATTCACAAGGAAGTACAGTCAATTTTATAACATCTTGGTAAGTGTATCTGTGTCTGAGAAAACTTTGTATCACTTGAGAAAGCGGCACTAGTAGATAGCATTTTTGCAAAATGAAAGTACTCAGAGGGCGCTAGCTACTCAGAGACCACACATTCTTCTGGTTTCAGTGATCAACATTGCCTCTTGCCCCATTTCTTAGAAATGGCTAGCACGATCATCTTCTTAGAAGTACTACTCATGTTATTAACCACAAATACATCCATTCCCAAAGCACACGATAAGCGACATATTTACCAATTCCTTCCTCATCTTAGAAGAGGAAGCGTCTTCATCATTTTGTGGCTTTTGCATTGTATTCAATGTACACTTTGTGGGTTCCTTCATTATTTGATTATGTTTGTACCCGAATTTCTATTTTTGTCCTACTTGGTGCATTTCTAAATATGGCGGATAAATGTTGAAGGAACATATGCGAATTTTAAATCGTGAAAATAATTATTTGGCTTTGACTCTGGACGTTCTGTATCATACAAAACTAATAGATAAAATATTGCAATCATATTTCACAATTTCTCAAGTGATAAATTAGTGTGGCATGCATGACACCTCTGACAGTTAAAGGATTAATAAGTATTACAAGGACTGAAAGAGCGCACATCAATCACCCAGGAAGAAATGTATAGTTGAATCAGCATTGAGGGAATAGTATTATCGAGTGCTGTGAGAGCTTGTTCTTGCCAAGGGAGGCATACAACATCTGTTCTTGGAGGAGAGGTTTAGTAGAATAATGAAGACACTACACATCCTCCTTGTTTGATTTCCCATGAGGCCAGTGAGTTAAACCTTTCTGCCTTGAGTTCAGGAGGGTTGTCAAAAATCCCTTGGAGACGACCTGAGCGAGGAGTCCATATGTTAAGCCAGATGCTAATATTTTGCAAATGTGTCTAGAGAGAAGCACTCTCACTAATGTAAAATCTTGGAAGTTAGAGGATCCAGAACTTGGGAAAGAGAGCAACACTTGCTAATTGTGAATAATAGTGGTCTCTGAACATCTGTGAAAAAGGCAATGTCATCAAAATATAGGAAGCATAAAAAGGCACCGGATTCTGGGGGCCTTCAGAGCAAAGGATTGGGCAGCCGAATGAATGATTTATTCCTGCATACTTTCCAATTGGTTCCCAGCCAAGTGTTATATGTTTCAGTAACAGTCAAGGTCCTGTTTAGTAACTTGACCAAAAAAATATAACATATTTACTGCCCTTGAAGGGGTGTTTTGGTATATTTGCAACTGACCTTTGAAAGCAAACATGAGATGACTGCAGTGAGTATAGAAAACTGAAGGTCACCTAATTTCCTTTGTAATGGATTGCCTGTCAATAGTTTTTGCTCTCGGATGTATTGACTGGCGTTCTCCATTCAGAATTGATTTCAAGATATATATTTAAGCCCTCACTAAAACTGGGTTTAAAATCCCGATTCGAAAGCAAACTTCTATTTGTGCCGAAACCGGGATTCAAACGGTAGTGCCCCTTGCACACCCGCAGTAGTAATCTTACAGAAATACAGAGAATAACTCCTGGGGCTAATTTGCTGGCCAGATTAAGAGACATTTGATTATAGCCTTATAGCCCGCCGTAGCGGGCTATACCGGCTGTTAAAGGCCCGCTGCAGCGTTAAAGGCCCGAGCCGAAGGCGAGGGACTTTAACAAAGCAGAGGGACTTTAAAAGCCGGTATAGCCCTGCTACGAAGGGCTATAAGGCTATTACAACATTCTGCCACTGGAGGGCAGAATGTTCTAACAAAACAAAGTCTTCACGGAGCGCAAGGGGATTCAAATCCCCTCAAGCTCCCTGAAGTCTTTGTTCACAGCCAGAGCTGTGAACAAAGACACATTGGAATGTTGGTGCTCCGGGCTTATACCAGCCATTATAAGCCCGGAGCACTCCATTGTTTTCAATGGCGCTCCCAACATTCCAATGTTCTAATAACTCTTTATAATCCATCCCAAGGACTGTAATTCAGAATGATGCACAAATTGTGGATCCAGAAGATACCATATCCAGATATATTGGAGTTTAATGAGTGTACAATTACCCCCTGGGATTGAGTACCAGATGTAATGTGACCTTTCGAGTACAAATGACTTTACAGCCTGCCTCTAATGAATACACAGATGAAGGCATACCAATATTGTGTTCTTTAATAGCCCTTGCTACAATAACAGATCTTACAATCATTAAATTAAAGGTCTTTTACCGGATGGTGAAGAGATGAGTTCTGTAATCTCTGGGGCGCATATTTTCGAAGTTCTTAAATGACAGAATGTGACATCATCTGATATCGACTTAGGTTGTGGCAATTGTTTAAGCGTAGGTGAGGAACAAAATCCGTTGTTTATGATGTGGTGTAAGACCTGGGGAATGTGGGTAACGGAGGCACCATATGTCGCACCTACTGCTAAAGAATGCACCATGCTTCTTTGACGGTGAATTAATAAAGGGTGCAGATTGAAGTTGTCTTACTGTGATTGACTAGTATACTGCACTCAGCTAATAGATGTCCTAAAAGTATCCATTTGGATCTCTCTTGCTAACAGAGTTTTAGACAGAATAGCACCTCACTGTTAGCATAAAATCAGTAAATACTTTTAATGGGGTTCGCAATTAAAGTTAATATAGTTAGCATTTTGTTATAGAATAAGATTATAATCAAATTACCAATACCAGACCATACTGAATCATGCATTTGAATGAAAATAGGTATTATGATTGGTGAATTGTTGACAGAGTTTGTGCTTGGGCATGTCCTCATCTTGGAATCCTTTTTGATGGAAGAGGTAATGAAATCGCTTCTTAACGTTTGCGTCCGTTATTTGAACGTTGGGCAACTACACACAACGTTTACGTACACGCAACATATCTTCCGCTTCTAAAATAGAGAATATGTAGGTGCAGTTTGAGCATCAGTCCTGAGCTACAGTCAAATACCACATGTCCGGTATATATCAAATACATATATGTTATATACGTTGCAATAAAATGGATTGTTTCTTGGCAAGCAGTAAGTGTGACTCTTAGCAGGATTAGCAGCAATGACAAAAGGCAGTATTAGCACTATCTGGAACATGAGGGTGCATTTTAAATAATTAAGAGGCAGTAGAAGCAATAAGGACCCTATTAGGCAGAATTAGCAATAATGATAATTACGTGGGTTTAGCAAGATTGACCATTTCTGGAAGGCGTAGAAAATAATGACCATGAAACAAAGTTTGCAATATGACCTCAGGCACTATTATCAATAATATCTACAAAAGGCAGGAGTTCCTCTAATAGCCTCATTATACAGGCATTACGCAGTAATGTGCAAGCTAACATACACACACATCATGCACATAAATACACCCACACACATTCACAATAAAAACCCATACTAAGAGTCTCACATAAACAAACTTAGGGGCATATTTACAAGGGAATGGCGGAGCGGGGCGCTAAGCACAAAATGCTAACGCCACGCTCCTCCATTCGAAAATGCAGGGATGAGCAGTATTTACAAAGATACAGCACACCCCTTCATTTTCCTTAGCGCTGGCGCTAAATTAAGCTACCTAACACCAACACAGGCACCCTTGCACTATTGCAAGGTTGCCTGCATTGAGGGAGCAATTGTTTATGTGCAGGAAGGTGATTTGAAACTTCTATGTGTGCTGCATTGTGCAGCACACATAGAAGTTGCAAATCGTCATTTTTTAAAGGATTGTTTATGTGCAGGAAGGGACACCTTCCTGCACATAAAACATCATTCATGGCATTTTGCTGCTTCTATGTGTGCTGCACAATGCAGCACACACAGAAACAGCAAAAACTCAGAGGAATAAAGTATTTCTCCTCATTTTGCAATATTAAGACCAGGTTTGCCCTGGTCTTAATTTTGGCACTGCTTCCTAATTAGGTCACCCTTGTAAACAGGGGGCAGCATCAAAATCAATGGGTGTTGCGGCTGAACGCACACCGCAACACCCATTGCCCCACCCCTTTCATGCTAAGTATAACGTGAAAGGGTGCCTTATTTACAAGGCGCTGTTCAGCCACATGAAGCCCCTATCTTGTAAATATCCCCCCAAGTGTCATACTCCTAGAAAGGCTCACATAGAAAAAAGAAATAGAGGTACACACAGACATATATAGTCATATAGATATATGTAGTCATACACATAAAAACACAAAGTCAGTCAGACAAACTTTATTCAGCATTAGTGCCATAAAAGTGGATCGTAGAAAATGTCAGAAAAACAGTACGGACGGCAATAAATAGGAACAAAGTGCAGTTAAAATTATTGTAGACCATAGAAAAATCTCAGTGTGCCTAAAAAATAATTCGATAAAGCAGTCAAATCCTAAATTAACCTTCTTAAAAACATTTTGCTAAAGCTACAAAAGTTGTGATAAATAGTTATCATAACAAAATCTAGATAGAAGCTAGCCAACGATATAGTTTTCGAAGGTTTAGTGACCCTCTGATAAAAGTAATACCAGCACATCAAACCTCTTTAAAGGACATATAAATGAGATTTAAACAAGTATTTGCAATGCAATCGGTCTCGCCATTTGGAACCTTATATGTAGATAGCTATGCAGCACATTAGCCGGGGTGCTGAAACATCTACTGTTCTTTAACATGAAGTGAAAGTAAGCACCAACATGTGTGACACACCAGGTATGGGAACACATGGAGAGAAATATTGCCTTTCAGTAGGAAATAGTATAGTCCAAATCTCTGTTTTTAATATAAAATAAGGGCCTTCAGTGGTCATATTATTGAAAATACAAGATTTGAAAAAAATATTATTGTTTATGGGTGCTCGTGGAAGACAATTTCTATGGACTGGAATCTAAAAACTGCTAAAGTGATTCCAGTATTTTACTGACCTCTGCTGGTTGTTTTCTATCACGAAAGTTAAACAGAGGCAGTTCCCAGAAAAAAAAAAAGATAGTCACTCAACAGAAAGCAATTCTAGTATTTTACTGACCTGGTCGTTTCTATCAAGACAGTTAGAGGCAGTTGAACAGAAATAAAACGTCCGTAAGCGGAAGCAGACAAGTCCTAGGGCTGGTCTCCAGAGCCCCCAAAGTACATGCACATTACCTACTGGCGGCTGGACCAAGTTTCCATAGAAGGAGCATTTTTTTGTTTTGCTTATAACTTTAACGTCGTTTGATGAATCTTCATGAAATTTTCCAAAGCAATTCTTTGTCCATGTCAGCTCCTATGTGGGAAGTTTGGTGGTGATTTGTCAAGGGGGGCAGAGAAAAAAGGGGGTCCAAAAACGTGTTTTCTCCATGTTATTTTCCATAGGAAACTTTAGACAAGGCTACAGGTCAAAACGGTGAACGGAATTACCCCAAATTTGGCAGGAGAAGGGTCTTGGTCTAGAAAGCACGCGTTTGTTTATTTGGTGTAAATCCATTCAGTAGTTTTTGAGAAATATCGAAATTTACAGATATCGATATTTGGGAATTCTGCAATCTGATTTGCTGAGGTGTTACGAGCATGAGCTTGTTGCTTATTGGCTGTGAGCGGTGCGAGCGGTGTGAGCGGTTGCAACTAGGAAGTGTTGGCTGCAATTTTGTGATTCCGTTGAAACTAGTAAGGGGGAAAAAGGGCAAAAAAAGTAGGAAAGGGGAGGGTAGGAGCACTGTAACGTCTGTGGGGTGTTTAGGGTTGCTATACAGGGAGTGTGAAGCAAAGTATTTAGTGCTACCAGTGTGAAAGTGCTGTTTTGCTCAGAGTGAGAGGGTGCTGAGGTGAGGTGCTGGTACACTCGCGAATGAAAGCGTGCGCCTAAACCGTGAGCTGAGTGCTGTAAACTGATGTGCTGAAGTATTTATTCCTACCGGTGTGAAAGTGCTGTTTTGCGCAGAGTGAGATGGTGCTGAGGTGAGATGCCGGTACACACTGGGATGAAAGCGTGCACCTAAACCATGAGCTGAGTTGTGTAAACTGATGTGGTCTGGGTGCTGTAGCATACTGGCCGCTGTAGGATAGTTGTGCAGGTGGTGTTGGTATACGTTTAGAGTATAGTGGGAGTGGGAAGCAAACTACTCACTGGTACTGGTCTGAAGACACAGGTATGAAACCGCAAGCGTAAGCCGTGAGCTGATTGCTGTAAAGTGGTGTGTGTGGGCGTTGTAGGATACTGGCCGCTTTAGCATATCTATGTAAGTAGTGTTAGTATGCGTTTATACCATACAGGGAGTGGGAAGCAAACTACTCACCTCTACTTTCTGAAGACTCGAATGCAGTGTTTTAGGAAGCAGGAATAAAGAAATAATCATGAAGAATATAATGCAGAATGTTGCAATGCCACAAAAGAGCAATGGTGAAATCAGGTGTGTCTAAGAAAGTGGGTGTGTGTAATAGGAAGGAGGAATAAAGAAATAATCATGAAGAATATAATTCTCATGTTATTCCAGAGATGATCGAATAAATGAAGTGTGTTATTATATGAAAAACAGTTTGAAAGCCTGTGAGAAGGCCAGAGGAGACCGTATTAAAAAAGTGTGCCAGACCTTGAGTGTGAGAGGTGTTGAAAATTGGGTAACAATTCACAAAGTGGAATGGGAGGTTCGAATTTAAAAGGGACTGTATTTTACTGGAAGTTCATGCTATCTGCAGGCGATAAATTTCTTTTGCAGAAGTGAGAGACACTTCTGTTGTGAAGAAAAGCGCTTTAGTTAGGTTAGTTTAATGAAATCTGTTTGCAAAGTAGGGATTCAAGGTCAAGTTAAAGTTTGGGAGTTAGTTTGTGTGGGTGGGAGTAGACATTGCTACAGGAAGTTACTCGGTTTGAAACAGTAAGGACATACGGTATGCCACTTTACATTCCATAGGAGTGCATGTTATAAAGTGCATGCCGTTAGAAAGCTGAGTGAATGTTGGTGTGATTGTGGGAGTTGGCGTGCTTTCAAGAAAGCAGGAAAGATTGGGGGCTGTAAGCTTAGAAGTGTTGTGCAGTTGGAAATTCTTGTATAGTAATGAATGACTGCCATTGTAGTCACAGTTTGCACCTGTGAGAAAAACTTCTGTATGCTCTTTAAGACAGCGATATGTAAATGAGAGAAATCACTGCTCGTGAATAAATGCGCTACCTAATATAATCGCATACAACATGACAAACAACATGTACACCTATCACACACAACGACACTACGTATTATGGGAACCGTGACTAGCAATGTACACAAACCAAACATGGCATAGCACCTCTTTCACACTATGCAGAATGCGGGGAGAGATGGGAGCAAAGTATGTGCAAAGGTGGCAAGTGATTCTCGATTATAAAAGTATACAATGCAAAGTGTTGAGGGGATGTGCCAGATCGACTTGAGGATGTAGAGCACACACATGTACATGTGAACATACACTGATGGTCTATTGAGTGAAGTAGATAGTGGGCGGAACCATAATAGTACAGTCAGTAGGGAAGACTTCAAAAACATAGCGCATACGTGCCCTTCCCCGCCCCAAATCTTTAGCGTAGTGGGCTGGCTCGGCGTACGCAAGGCTAGCATAGGGGTATGAAGAAAAGGCACGTTTCTCTGGGTGTGGTTCTCTTCTGTAATGGTGAACATGTCCGCCAGGTCTGCGCAGCTTACACCACCACGAGGTTGACCTCATGAGTGAAGGTGGCTATGTGAATGATGCTCTCAGCCTGCTGGCACTCAGAAACCGTTGTGGCCGCTGCAATGCACATATGCCCCACAGTTCAACTTCCGCTACCGCATTATGTGAAAGAGGGACCACCACTTGCTGGCGGAAGATCCTGGGGCGAAGTCTGCGAGGTCGGAAGGTTCCTCAGATCAATTCTACCACGACACAGGCACACAGCGTTCAGTTTGAGGCCCAGCAGCGTGGAGTGCTCTGTATACTACTAACACAGTAGTCGAACAGGTACCAACAGTGGAACGGTGTCTTGATCCCACAATGGACGATGTTAGAACTGCATCGGAGAGTGGAGATAAAGGTACTCTCTTGGAGCAGGTGCAACCAACTGTAGGTCACAATAGTGGAACGGTGTATTGATTCCAGAATGGACGATGTCCGATATTACTTGCTAGTGGGTTTTCACAGAACTCCTTCTGTTCACGTGCATCAGACTCTGTCCTTCTGTAGGTAATTGCTGCACATGATTATTGGGCTTGGCTGACTGCAGTGGCTGGAGTACACTGCACTATAGCAGGTCCGAACAGTGAAATGGGGTCTTGATTCCACAATGGACGGTGTTAGACCTGCTTCTCAGAGTGCAGATGAAGGTCCTCCCTTTGACCAGGTGTAACCAACTCAAGGTCCCAACAGAGGATCGATGTCTTGATCCCACAGTGGACGATGTTAGAACTGGATCTGAGAGTGGAGCTGAAGGTACTCCCTTCGATGAGGTGCAAGCAACTCTAGGTCCCAACAGTTGAACTGTGTCTTGATCTCAGAATGGACGATGTCCGATATTACCTGCTGCTGAGTTTTCAGAGAACTCCCTCCGTTAAGGTGCATCAGACTCCGTGCTTTCATAGCTAATTGCTGCACATGATTATTTGGCTTGGCTGACTGTAATGGCTGGAGTACACTGCGGAACAGCAGGTCCGA
Source organism: Triturus cristatus (assembly GCF_964204655.1). Lineage (NCBI taxonomy): Eukaryota > Metazoa > Chordata > Amphibia > Caudata > Salamandridae > Triturus > Triturus cristatus. The sequence goes on along the minus strand of NC_140590.1, from coordinate 903,516,957 downwards.
ACAGTGAAACGGGGTCTTGATCCCACAATGGATGGTGTAAGAACTGCATCTGAGAGTGGAGATAAGGTACTCCCTTCGACCAGGTGCTACCAACTTTAGGGCCCAACAGTGGAACGGTGTCTTGATCCCACAATGGACTTTGTTAGAACTGCATCTCAGAGTGGAGATGAAGGTACTCCCTTCCACCAGGTGCAACCAACTCTAGTTCCAACAGTGAAACGGTGTCTTGATCCCACAATGGACAATGTTAGAACTGCATCCGAGAGTGGAGATGAAGGTACTCCCTTCGATCAGGTGCAATCAACTCTAGGTCCTAACAGTGGAACGGTGTCTTGAGCCCACAATGGGCGGTGTACGATATTAACTGCTGCTTGCTTTTCACAGAACTGTTTCCGTTGAGGTGCATCAGTCAGTGTCTGTGATTCCGTAGTTAACTGCTGCACATGATTATTGGGCATGGTTGACTGTAGTCGGAGGACTACACCGCGGTACAGAATGTCTGAACAGTGAAACGGGGTCTTGATTATATGATTGAGGATGTCAGAAGTTAAAGTCTGTGATGATTTCTGTGTACCCCCTCCGACCAGGTGCAACTAACTCCGTGCATCCAAATCCAACGGCACGTGGCTGTGACTACTGCCTCTGGCTTACACTGCGGTCAGCAGGACTCACAATTCAGATCGAGTTGTGATTGTTTAATTACAGAATTCAGTAGGCAACTAACTACAATGTTTTGAAATACACAGAATATTCTTTTAGTATATTTGCTTGAAGATTTTTTTTTAGATGAGTTACATTTTTAGTACAATGGTGAATTTCATCTTGCAAGTTCAAAGGAACACTGAATAGTCTACACTCTGGACAGTAGAAATCGCAATTCGAATTGTTTTAATTTATTTATCGCGGAGTTTTCTGTAATTTATGTTGTATTTTTGGAAGAGGAAGTGAGAAAAAGTATTAATGGATGTCTATGTGACTAATGCCTTCAATTTACACTGCAGACACCAGTGTTTGCAATTCAGATTGTGTCGTTATTGTAGATGACGCAGTCCTGTCGGAAAAGACATTGCTGCACTGCGCTCTGTCCGCACCATGCACACGTGTTATCGCAGGCTCTGCACACGCTTTTTCTTGCTTTGCGTACGCCAAACTGTGTAGCTCAAGTCCACCTTACGTAGCTGTGGGTCTTTGCCGACCGCTTTCTCTGGCCTACACTGCAGAGAGCTGTGTTCACAATTAAGATTGAGTCGCTATTGCAGATGATGCAGTGTTGATGGCAACAGACATTGCTGCTAGTACGGCCTGCTCGCAGCACGCTTCATCGCTGGCTGTGCACATGCTGAATGCTTTTGATGTGGCTATCTGAGTGCACTAGAACTGCTGGACCCTTCATGATACAATCTTTTTGTGTAATATTTCAGATCTACTGCCTCTATCTCAGTATACCACAAGTTATGGTTCTTTTACGATAGAATCTTTTCTGTATTATTTTACAACTACATTTATTATTGAATCTCTGTGTGTGATCCAATGATTTCTGTTATAGTTGAGGCTAGCAGCAACCATTCCCTGAGGGCTGGTTTAGACTCACCTCACACGCATCCAGCACAGACGTCACTGGATATGTGACCCTGGTAATAAAAAGGAGTCGAGCGCACGTGCCTGTACCCACTTCCACTATCCATCTGTGTCCGTATGTTCATTATCTATGCATGATACTGCCCCTGGGTCGTACCACATTACATTGTGCTGTGGATAGCGTATGCAACCATGTTACCTCTGGCAGTGGGGAAAAGTTCTGCTATGTAGCTTTTAGATGCATGGCTATCACAGGTGGAAGGCTGCTTTACAGAGCATGAATACTGATAAAGATGATGGTTGCATGTTTTGTGTACTGTCAGATATGTGTACATAGCAAAAGGTTTTCAAAAAAGCTCTGTAAGTAGAAGAGGAGTCTCTCATCAAACGCTGTAGAGAGAATGGCGAAAATGGGTGGGGTCCTCCAACTGTTACAATGGGAAAAGTTATGATCCAATCAAATGCTTTTCTTTAAGGTCATGAGGGAATCGTGCAGCGAGCGCGCAAGTAGGCCGCACACGATGCGATTTTGAGAAAATATTACCATAATATAAGTTTATTACAGTTAGAAATATACAAATGTTTAAAATATTTTAGATTATCGCTTGCTTTCATATACACTTTAAAGTTATGTAGATATAGTTTTGAGACATACAAAAAAAATGAGGGAATGGGTACCCAGCAGGCCATCATACGTCTATGATGTAACACAGGGCCTGGCAGCGTGCAGTCGTTGCATACGCAATGTGCAGCGGGCGCGACCCCATACGTGCATGACGTAACGCGTGGCTTGGTATTCCGTACCCATCGCATTCCAAAGTAGCAGCTGGCACGGCCTCATACTTATATGTTCCTACGTGGGACGTGGTGCCATGAACCTCGTCGGGTACGAAATGTGCATCATTTCAATATGGCGGATAGGATTCATGTGCTGATGAAGCTTGATAGACTACTGGTACGGGACTTTAGTTTTCTCAGAAAAAAAAAATCATAAACATTATTTTTTGGACGATATAAAACATTACATAATTTTTAAAGTAAAAAACGGTTTATAGAGTTCGAAAATATTAAAATAATTAGAAATATTAAAATATGAAATTAACATTTAAAAAACCTTCGAAATTCACTGAAAAAACCATAAGTTTTACAGACATTATAGTTAGGAATTAGCATTTAAAAAACCTCAGAAATTCACTGAAAAATCCATAGGTTTCAGGGACGTTATAGTTAGTTGGACATTTCACTCATAGAAAACCATAGACATTCCCCTGTTATAGTTAGTTGAGCTATAATATAACTTGCGCCCCCGCAATGCACTGCTGATGACATCACATATTACATCATTCATGACATGATCAGTGACATCACTGATGACATCATCCACGTGAAAATCTGATGCACCTCATCAGACCCTAATGTAATCATTATACACCCACTCTAAAATAGAGACTATAATTTTCAAAACCATGAACACACCAATACCAGTTATTACATATCCACTCACTAATTCCTAGGTCTACACACACATCTATTCATTCATCCATACTGTCACTCAGACATACAGTCAGCCATCAATACAGCATTATCATATTCAGTCACATATCTATACAGACACTCACACACTGCCTCTCAATGATAGAGTTATTCACACATGTAGACAGTAATGGAAATAATCAATCACAGTTTTATTTACTCACCTGTACAGTTACGCATATACCACCTCATTTATTTAAACATATACTGACACATACCTCCACTCTAATACAATAACTAATGCAAGCAAACACTGATCCATACAGGCAATCTCACAATCACTCAGTCTCACATATAGTCATTTATACACTCCAACACTAATATACACTGCCTTTCACATATGCAGTTACTCGCACATGTACCACTGAGGCATCCATTCACGCGCCAATACACTCATACTCACAGTCACTGAGCAATACAGCCCTTGAGAGATATAGACTTGAACACATATACCCAGTGAATTATCCACTCACACATCTTTGCACAGAGTCACAGCCCCCACCCAATCACACAGACACTCAGGCACCCATACAGATACTCAGACAACCATTCAATAGCCATATAGATCCACATTTAGCTGCTAACCAACGCATGCAATCGCTTACACACCAACTGACAACCTAAACTGTGTGAATGTCTGTATCAGTCACTAACACATGCATTAAGTAAGACACAATTAATCACTCACTTATACAGTCAGTTACACACTTACTTAATCATCCATCCTGACTCTTATACACCCATTCATTCTTCAATACACCTTGGCATATATATATATTAAACATATTTACATTTTATAGAAACACATAGTCACTGGATGATGTCATCAGTGATGTCATCATTGATGTCATTTGAGATGTCATCATTAATGTCATCAGTTATGTCACTGACCATGTCATGAATGATGTAATATGTGACGTCATCAGCAGTGCTTTGTGGGGGCGCGAGTTATAGTTAGCTCAACTAACTATAACAGGGGAATTTCTATGGTTTTCTATGAGTGAAATGTCCAACTAACGATAACGTCCCTGAAACCTATGTTTTTTTTAGTGAATTTCTAAGTTTTTTTAAATGCTAATTCCTAACTATAACATCTGTAAAAGCTATGGTTTTTTCAGTGATATAAGTATATACTAAAGTAGATACAACAGATCTGGAATGCTCGACCTAAAAACTAGTTTGCACGGACCGGTAAAGAGAGAGAAAAAGCATAGATGCACTGTACTTTGTTGTGAACAAATATCGCAAGGGCCATTGTGGGATTATCAAACCACATTCCTTGTTGTGTAAAAGCTGAAAGAAAGTGTAAGGAGCCCAAGCGTAACCTAGTTAAATACATTCTGTTCTAAGGATTGTCACTGTAAGTGAGATAAAACTCCAGACCATGTCTGGGGATAATGCGTAGTAACTTACCAAAGAAGACAACTGGAGATCCATAGTCTGCTGTGCGTTTTGGTCTGGTCGAAAAGAAGAAACCTTTTCATGACTCTAACAAAGGCCCTATGAAATCTGGGTTGGTTAAAAAAACTCAGGTAACCCTAATCTTTCAAAATTACTCTTGACATAGGCTAACTAGTCAGCATTAAACATCTTATCCAGAGCCAAACAATCCAACAGAATAGATTTAGTGAGGCCTAAATGTGGGGATTGCCAAATTTTCAGCCAGACGCCTTTACTTAAATTCCCCCAGCTAGCACTCTAGGAAGTCCTTGTTGTACCCCTAACCCAATTGCGGGTCGCCATGCAGTCTCTGAGAGGAGTGGTAGGCCTTCAAACAATCCTAACAAAGGTACACAAGCTAACATGCACCTATAGGAAGATACATTTGCAGACAGAGATACAAAGGAAAACAAACATTAAAATATCAACACAGAGACACAATCATAGTGGCAAACAGTCGTTCATGCAGTCACACACACCCATGATTATTCACGCCTCGGAGTGAGATCATCTGATTCCTTTCTTTCTCAGGTCCACCACCTTCATTCTGCATATCAAACCACTCTCATTGTCAGCTTTGTAAAAGTGCAATGCTTCCTCTCCAGATGTTCCCTATACTTAAGTATTCAGGCTAATCAGTAATAGGTTATGCTTAGGTTTCATTTTGTAGGGTGGGCCCAGTGATAGTCACTCTGGTGCGCAGGTCCTGAGGAAGAGAGAGTAGGTTTGGTTCTTCCTGCTAATAATGCCTTGTATAGTAACACTGAGAGCAGGTACACATCTGCCCACATCTGCAGTGGGATAATATGAACCAGCTATTTGTATGTGTGCTGGCCTTTTACCTAACTCCCTGTGAAGGATCAACAGGCCTGCATCAAGCTGCTCCCTAGGAAACACCATGCTCTATTTGTTGATAGGTGTTCACAACTCAGTTAAATAATGAATTGCAGTACAGCACTGTCATTAAAAAACCTTCATTTGTATATCTGGAGTTTAAGGTGCACATACAATTGTGCTTTTGTGAACTGTATCGTCTGGTCCATTGAAAGATCTAAGAGTACATATTGCACCAACCAATATTGCAAGCTGCATAACATGATGTCTGCATTCAACTGCAAAGAGGGCCAACGTTCCTGAGTTGGATCATGACCCTATCACAGCTAAGGGCCTGGTTATGTGTCAGATACATTTGCCGAGATACCTGATGGCCGGAATTTACATTTCTATCTGCCAACTCTGCACATAAATCTGCCTATCGTGATTTGGCTATGCTCTCGCTAGAGAAACACTAAAAACATACCTTAATGAATTATACCCCATAGAATGGCCAATAACTGCTTAGACACAAATTTACCAGGCAGAATTGTGCATGGAATTCTCAGTTTAGTGGAATTAAAACACACTTTTACCACCTGCATACAGCAGGTGGTAAATTTGTTTACTACCTGCTCAGAGTATATGATAAATACATGTATGCAGATGTCTACAGCACGTGCCACCCTCTTGGGTGTCAGAGCACTTTACAAGAGGTATGTAAATTACAAAATTCTAAATATGAGAGAAAAGAAGATAAATGGTTAAATCCTTGTAGAAGTTAAAAGATCGGACAAATTCACACACTACTGCTATTAGGGAATACAAACTTTCTATTCTGTGAATACCTAGTAGGTTAGGAGGATGCCTTAAATTAGATGCTTGCAATGAAGCAGTGGTTGTTTTTATATGGATGGATTCACATATTTTGTAGGGGGAATGGAAATTTAGATTTTCGGGATACTACATGAAATGATAGACATATGGTTTATTCGCTTTTTATAATGTAGCAGTTCAAGAAGCATGTATTCAGTATGTTGCATAGAGTGGGTACTCTCTGACGCGTGGGCTTTTGGACAAGTTATGTTGAGGAAGCCATGTGCATAGCTTTGTGGGCTAGGCTGGTGATTTTGAAGATGCTCCTCACTTCTATGGGAAGCCAGATAAGAGTTGGAAGAATTGGTGTGATGTGTTCTGTAGTCCTCCTACGTGCCTTGCCACTTCATGGCATGCTCTCTTTATAGGAGCCAATTGCAATTTACCAGTTAATAGGACAATTCATTTTTCAAGTCTATATAAAACCGGATTGCACCATCATTTTAAGTACCTCAAAGTTTGTGCAGTGGTGGTGAGAAGCAGGGAGCAGGGGGATCTTGAATGAAGGGTGATCGAGGGAAAGTAGGTGCCTGGCAGGCGTCGCTTCAGATGCTCCACCGTACCTTAGAAGGTGATCCCATAGAGGCATGGAATAGGGCAATTATACCCACAGACTGAAAATTCAGGTGGCAAAACACTGGGACACCTGCAGTTGGGCAATGCAGGGTTATAACTCCCTCAGACTCATAAGAGGCGTAGTTGGATTTGGATACATATGTAGGTGGGTGCAGCTGATTCTTAACTACTTATCTAGTGCATGCACTTGATGAGATTTCGGAACAGCAGGGCTTCAAGTGGGATGAAAAAACTGGGAGGGTGGAGGGGCTCTCAAATGGGCGTGGCCTATGTAATTAGCACGTGGCTTAAAAACACCTAAGCTAAAAATCTGTGCTTAGCATAGTGTGCCGTCCGACTTGTATTTTACTGCTTCTGTCATTGCATCTAGATATATAATACAGCAAGTAACATTATACCTACAACAAGCCAGGACTATTGGCTTTGTCAATGGTTGTTAGTTGCATAAGATAAATAAGTAACAACTATGGCTTCGCTGTATATAACATTGAAAATGCTTCAGTTCTGATATGGTGAGGCTGTGAAAGTACTATAACAAGTTGAAGTTACATCAAAGGCAGTACAGGGTGGTACTACTGCAGAGTTTACAAAAAAATAATCACCCTAAGGGTGAGTGCAAAAATGGTGAGCCCGATAGGGACCCGTCTCAGCACCGACTTTTTACAGCTGCCAGTGCTCAGCACCGGCAGGGCCCGGCCCACTTCAAGTCCTTAGGAACAGACCTACTGGGTGATGAAATTGCTCCGAAATAAATCCTTTCCACATCTTGCAGCTTTACCCTGGGGCGTTTGAATGTGGGATAACTCGCAGAATTCGGGTTAGAAAGTAAACCTGGATTTGTATAGATATTTTCTCCATATCCTTTCCCCAGGTATCACCTGCCAAAACTAGAAAAGGAAAAAAAAATCATGTTTGGTATTGCCATACAATTTGTAATAGTGGGAGTGGGCACACATGATGCTTACGTAAAATAAGTGTTTCTGACTAATTTAGAAGAAGAATTTAAAAGAAATAGGAAGCATTAAACAGACAAAGGAGAAATCTCTGTAACCTGTGAGTGTTATTCCCTGCTAGTCCTTTTATTCTCTCTTTAGAAGACAAACTAACTAAACTAAACTGACATTACGTTAAGGAATAATACGGCATTTTATTAAAGTGGCAAACTGTAGGGTGAGCACTATATAAAAATAGTCAATATAAAAAATATAATATAAGAAAGGTATGCGAGGAAGTGTGCATCTAAAATCTACGCTTGACTGAATGTGTCCATATTATTCCAGCATCACTCTAAAGTACGCACACTGGCAGCCGAACACAGTTTTGTTTTTATTCCAACAATGCTGATAATTATTCCTACCTCTCTGTATTTAAATCGCTTTTCACTTCCTTTTAAGTTCCAATCCCCTGTGGAAAAAAATGAGACGTGATCCTCTTATGTTTGGCGGGTGGAAGAGGAAATCAAGATGGGTTTAATGTGCTGCAAAAGCTAATAAATTATGCAGCCAGCGTGTCTCTCCTTCGTCATTTCTGCATAATGTCAATTTAAATACTGTTACAGGATGGCAATTTGTTTCTTATGCTACATTCTGCCCTGAGATGCTACTAAATATCAATGTGACAAGTGTGTTTTGAAAACCTCTGGTAGTCATTTGTAAAATAATGTGAACGATTTATCCATGCAGTATGGATTTGTAATGCTGCGTTTCCCTCTACTGTGCCGAGGCAAAGCAATAAGAATTCAACTAGCTGACATTTCCTTCTACTTAAAAATGCAGGGAGCAAAAAATAGCTAATCAAAATTGACTTTGGTGCTTGGAAGAAATTGTGGATATAAACAACAGTGAAAGTGATGGTTCCCAACTATTATTGGCAAGGTATTCAACTTCTAAGACCCTCATTCTGAGTTGCCTATTAAAGTAAACTTTGTCTTAGACAAGAGTTTCCTAATAAATCCGGATAACAAATTGAAATGTAATTATTTTCATGTAGCATTACGACCCACACAATTACCATAGCTATCCACAGAATTAAATTCACCTGTTATGACCTGGAGGAATTAGCTCCAAGAGAAGGACATAGGTTTCTGGAATAACATTGCCTTTCATTGCAATTGTATTTATAGCACACTTTATACCCCTGATAGTACAGCAAGCCATAACATGCTGCTTCTTGGAAATACTATGGACAGAAGAGAGTGTGTTTTCAATGTGGCCTGAATAGGTTGTGTATAATATTGTGTTTCCATTAGAGTTGTGCTCCTAATATGTTTTTGATGCTGCTCAGAAGCAAAACAGTTTATGAACTAGGATGCTGTAAATGAGGAATTTGGTTGTTGGTTGTTGGGGATGAAACTTTACTCAAGCCGCAGCCACAATCCTTGTCAAGGTGAACCACCAAAAGTCACTAAATTAATATATGCCTAAACCTCGGGTATTTTGGCACAAAGGCAGTCAGGCTTAACTTAGAGGCAACGTGTAAAGTATTTAAACAATAACAAAGCACTTAAACAGTAATAAAGTGAAAACACAACACAAGAAAAATCCCACACAAATTTTGAATAACAATGTAAAATAGTGCTTAAAAGATCAAAGTGCTAGCTACAGACATCTAGTCGCGTGACATTAGGGCAAAGTTGAAAGATATGGCTGACCGGGATGGAGCGTGGGTTAGATATATGAAGTGAACTAGGCCCGGTATCCACTCGCTTTCAGACTTACAAGAAAATTTAAAGAAAAATGCCTGAAAAGGGAAAGTTTAGTGGGGCAAGGCAGCCGGCAGTGTTCGAGTAGGAGGAGTCACCATCAGGGAGTCGCGGGATGAAGTTGTTGTGAAAATATTTAAATTCAGACTTAGGGCCAGGTGTACAAAAGTTTTTTTTCATTCTCAAATGGCCCAATTCACAGTATCAGGCCGTTTGTGAATAATGGCCTTTCTCAATTTTACAAATCCCCAATTTGTGATTCGGTAACATATTGGGTTTGTGATTAGGTATTAGGAAGGGGCATATTTAGGGTGTCCCTTCCGAAAAACGAGTGCGATCGCAAACAATCGCAGTTTACCACCCACATAAAAGAGTAGATGATAACTCATTCACAAATGGGAAGGGGTCCTCAAGAGACCCTCTTCCCCTTTCCCTTTGTGAATGTTTGTAATGCCATGGACCACTGCCTGCTCTTAAAAAATTAAAAGGAAACTTTTCATTATTCTTTTTGCAACCCATCCCATTTCTTTAATTAAAATGGGCTGCATATATATTTAAAAAAAGCCAATGCTTTATTGAAAAGCAATCACAAACATGGTGGTCTGCTGACCCCAGCATGCCACCATACCGGTAATGTTTGCGATTCCCAAAAGGTTGTGAACCGAGACCTACCGCATGAAAATATTAATGAGATAGGTCTATTTGCAACCCACTAGGAATGTCAAATGTAGCAAAGAAACATTTGTACTTTGGTGTTTGAGATTACCACATAATGAATCACAAAAAAATGCTATTTGGTAATCGCTAACCACACACTATGTACATCTGGCCTTTAGTCTCTTTTATGGAAGTAGAAGCAGGATGAGGCTGCAGACTGTGGCCGACAAGGGCTCCCTGAGGCCAGTTACCCCTTCTGCTAGGAGCCTCTGAATAGGATTTACTGCTACAGAGAAGAATATAGCAGGAGCTGCTTCAATGTCAAGCCAACCAGCGATGCACCTTGGGCAGATCAAAGAGTAGTTAGGTTCCAGCCTCCTCTCGATTCTCAAGCTCTTTTTGGTAGAAAGTCCGAAGTTTTGAATTGTTGCTATATAGGCACCTTTAGCACCACTTTCACGGGTCAAGGACTCATTCAGGCTGCGTTCAGGTGGAGGTTCGAGATTGGTTGGAGCCTTTCCTGTCCTTAAGGCTCTGATCAGGAGGCCAGCCAACCAGCCCTTGGCGTCACTATGGAAGTCCTGGGTTCAAGCACAGAAGCTAGTCTCTACCAACCTGGCAGGCCTCTGAAAGCACAGGGCAGATGACAGGCAGAAGGAAAGTCCTTGTGGTGCTGCAAGGCAGTCCTCTCCACAACAGGCCAAAGAGAGCAGCTAAGTCCTCAGAGAGTCCTTCTGCAGGTCCAGAATTTAGCTCGAGTGGTTCTCAGAGTCCATTATTTGTACCTGGTGCCCACTTTGAAGTCAAGAAATCGTCTGTAGCCCCCCAACAGAGTTGTCTGGAATAGCATGCCTTCCTCCCCAGGTCCCAGGATGTCTGGAGTCACAATAGCCTTGTGTGAAATTCTTTGTGTGTGAGCTGAAACACTGTCTTTGAAATGCAATTAAGGGCTGTGTACAGCTCTGCCCTCCTCTCCTGCCTTGGATGGCCCATCATGCCAACAACCAGTCCCTCTACTGTGTGACTGTCTTGGTCAAATACACAAAGTCGAACTGTCAAATACACGTAGTCATGTGACCTAAGAACAGGCTGCAGGCAACAAATAGTTAGGACAAGAGCATGCCACATTTCTAAAAGTGGCATTTTGAGAATTGTGATTTAAAATACATCTTTACAATGAAAGATGGTTTTAAATTACACTTCTTTAGGCACCAAACCTGATATTTCTACCTGCTCCCAAACACGTTATCACTTATTTAATGTAATAATATAGCCCAATAATATCCTATGGGAGTGGTAGGCCTCACACTGATGAAAAACAAATTTGTGAGTTTTTTCTTACCAGGACATGTAAAACTTAAAATGATATGTCCATCTTTTTTAATGCAGTGCATTTTATGGGCTGTCTAGGGCCTACCTTTAAGTGACATATGTAATCAAAGGGAGTTTTACGTTTTGCAAGGGGATTATATTGCCAAGTAGAATTGGCTGCACTGCAGACTGCAAATGGCAAGCCTGAGACATGTTTAACACACTACTTAAATGGGTGTCACAATAAGTGCTACAGGCCCAACAGTTGCATTTAATTTATCAGCCTTGGGTATATGGTACACCACTTGGGTAGGGACTTATAAGTACCTTAAATATGGAAATCAGGTGTTATCACATTTTATCATGTTTTTGGGGAGTGAGCACAAGCATTTTAGCACTGGGTAGCAGTGGTAAAGTGCACGAGCTCTAAGGTTAACAAACATGAATTCAGCAAAATGGAGTGGAGAAGGCAAAAAGTTTAGGGGAAGAAGACACTAATGCTGACAGGTCTAACAGATGAGCATTAAGTGATTCTTTGACTAAATCGTAGCCTTAGTTAAAGTGTTTTGCCATTAAGTGGGTATGGCAAAGACTGCTCTACCATGTCTCTGTAAGAGTTTAGCTGTTACTAGAAATGAGTAAAGGATGAGGTAAGAGAAATGTATGATCATGCTGGATTCTCAGACATATAGTTTATGTATATGTGGAAATTGATGCTGAAGTAGTGATTTTCAATGCTATTCACAATTTCATAGGAGATTCATAGTGAATTACTCATAATCCAATAGTAAATGTGCATCCTGGAATTACCAATACTAATATTACTGATAATTCTAGCTGCCAAATGATTGCATGAAATGCAGTGCTTGAAAGCTAAAGGAGCATGCTGAATTTAGAATCTAGGCAGAGTGCAATGGTAGCAAATGTTTGCATACAATATGATATTCAATCTATATAAATATAGGTTAATTGATTGAAACACAGGTATTTGGAAGTATTACACCAAACAGACTGAATATATGAAGCAACAGTCTGCCAGCTTTGCAGCAATTTCCACAGGTCATTAACTAAGGGCAGGCAACCAGATGGGAACATTTCTGAAGTTGTCAAATGTGCACTTTATTTTGTTGAGCTCCATCTAAAATGTGTCCCTCAGTATAATCCGATATGTCCACTTTGTTTTATGACTTCCAGGTAAAACAACATATATGATCTCAGTATAAACCACTTTATTGAGGGTATTTTTTTAAATGAGGATAACTCTGTAATTGTGTTGGGCTGGGGGTGACCATGATTGGATTTCTGTATTAATATGTGCTAGTTAAGGGTCGGAGATGTTTAGGTTTTTACTTTTCCTGACACAGTGCTGTGTATACCATTTTGGTTACTTGCCATGTGGTATTGAACCCTCTTTATTTGAAAGATTGGTTAATGGTGTTACTCGGTATAGAACTTAGTGATTTTGAGAACTGTGTGTGAATTGCAAATGGCTCGGCTCTCTAGCCTTGCCCATTGGAAACTCTGTGGTTGGAGATATCCTATGCAGTTTTAATTCCATGCAATTTCTGAATTCTCAAAAACAGAACCATAGTTTCCTTACTAAGAAGAGAAATGGATTGGATGCCGCAATATTCATGTAATCAGCGCAACGTTGTAAGCTAAGAAAATACTCACCAATGTGTCAATGGATCATAAGGAACTCCTCTCAGACTCTAGAGAGCATTGCAGGTTGACAACGATCAGCGTAGAGCTAGAGACACAGTGTGATAAATGTCAAAACCTCTGTGAATCCATCTTCAGTTCCAGAAATAGCTTGAGACTAGAAACATCAAGGGCTGAGAGAAAGGAGCAGTAAGCCTCTTTGATGCACTACGTTTTCAGGCAATGGATATTCAGTGGCACCCAAAAAGGTTAATTCGCTGTGTTGGGAAGTAAAGGTCCTCTGCATGGTAATGGATGTACACCTTTGGCTGAGAGCTCAACTGTACTGTGGCCAAACTGGAAATCAAAAGCAGGCCTGGCAACTTTTGTCATACCAGTCCCGGTATGGTGCACAGTGAGTGCAGCAAGCGAACCTGACCACTACAAGGAGGGTTTGACAGGGGTGTTCCCTGAAGAAAATCTGGGCAAAAATGCCACATTCTGCAACACTTATTTAATCATTTATTCAATTATGTTAGATTTTAAAGCATAGTAAATGATGACCTTACAGTGCACCAGGATAGGACAATCTTTGTTGCGACACTTCAATGGTTCCTTCACTGTCACATTCCAACAGTGCCCCTCATCTCTCCATAGCCCCTCTCTCACATGTTGCATTTGTTTTAAAGCACCTCACCTACCAGTGTAGGGTGTCAGAGCACTTTACATCACCCACAAAAACAGGGACAATGAATCACAAATGTGTAAAATAGTGTATAGAAAATGTTACATAAGAAAAAGGGGAATACATGGTGTAGGATTCATGTCATCCATATAGGTAGGTATTTCTTTAAGAGTGTTTGATCTGGAGAAGCACAAACTCAGGTTTCAAAACTTAACACAGTGATTAGGGTTGGTTTTACTAATAAAAATGTATTTCTACCCAAACAAACCTTTTTATCAACATTAGGATCATGCATGACTCGGGTATAAACATAAATTTCTAACCTGTACCATGTAGTTTGCATGCAGCTCTTTGATTATACTTCATAGCTCACTGTTCTGTGCTATGATTGTAACTAATGAACTGCACAGTAACAAAAGGGACTCTGTAACAAACACAGTAACCTACTAAGCTATGCACATAAAACATTGTTCTGTGATGTGCATGGTACACGTCCTTTGCAGTAGGCATATTAACCCTCTGCGCAACCTTAGATGAGTCAAAACTGCCACTAGACAAAAAAATCCTATCTCTCTCCAGTAGGTACATTAATCTCCAGAGTTATCTTGACACTTTTATTTTTGCCTGAAAACTACTGGCTATACGAGGAACCCTGAAGTGGGTGCTTTCAAAACTGCTGCACTGCTACAAAATGACCTCCAGTAAAAATACTGCCCCCCCCCCTCCAGCCTCGCAAAGAAGTTCCCAATGCTCAGTCCAGCCAGTCCAGCTTTGACTGTACTGAATTTTGATCCCTAATGCTGATTTTTGTCATCATAGGCAATCAAGCATCATGCTTGTGTGCCATGACATAGGTCTGCCTTACAGATTGTGGTCTTGTGGACTTGGAGTAGTGCCGAATGTGCTATCCTCATAGTGATGGACATCTACTGCCTTTACCAGGAGGCTACTGCCTTTACCAGGAGTTGAGCAGCACAAGTGCTATTCTCCTTGTGGGGGAAGGCTACTGCCATTACCAGGTGGTTACTCCTTCACCAGGAGATAAGCAGAACCAGCACGCTGGTGGCAGAATACCATGTAGTGATCAGTAAGAGTGGACAGGTTATTTTAACCTGTGACACTATAGTAGGACCTACTGGCTCACTCATTTTAAAGTTCAGTGCCTAGCTCACCGTTGGCCTAGATATGTTGGTTGTGAAGTGCTTTGCAACAGGGACAGGGAATGCTTTATTGCTACTGCTGAGTGTCCTTTTGTTAGATCTGGGGGTCTCTAGTTGGCAGATATAAGTACCTTTGTCCAAATAGGGACCCTTACTTCTAGTCAGGGTAAGGGGGAAACACACTGTTGATAACCCCTGCACACCCCTTTGGTAGCTTGGCACGAGCAGACAGGCGTATCCCCAAGGCACTGTGTAAAGTATTTGTACCAACACTCACACTAATATAGTGAAACACCACAAATGGATACTACACAAGTTGCTTATAACAATAAAGTTATCTTTATATAGATTAGGCAGATCAAAACAACATAAAAATCACATACAATTAATTTCTCCTTAGAAATGTTATTTTGTTGAAAAAGTTCCCTTTGGCAATGTTTCTTTGTAAACAGAACGTATTTGTAAACGTAGGGGCACTTGTAAGCTCCGTATGGATGTGAAGTCAGTTCTGGGGGCACTCTGCCAGTGCACATCTTCTTCCTTTGTGAGTGTGGGCCAGGGCCATCAGACGCACCGCAGGAGTTGGAGCCAGCATTGTGGAAGGCAGGTACGGCCCTATTCAGACCCAGGTGCTACTCCTCCCACCACTCTACATGCAGATAGGTCTATTCAGCCTAGTGCTGACTCACCCAGCCTCCTGGAGCCACCCCAGCCCCTTTCACTAACAAACTAGACAATCAATCCACAAACAGGCAGAGGCACACAGAAAGGCTGAACAAGAAAATAGCCACTTTCTAAAAGTGCTATTTCCAAACTTAGAATTTAAAAACCATCTTCACTAAAAGATATGTTATTAAATTCTAAGTTCAGGGATACCAGATGTCATATGTCTATCTTGCTGCTATGGAAAAAAGTGCAGGTAATCATGTTACACAGCATTCCCCATGTTATCCTATGGGCAAGTTAGTCTTTCAATAGTGAAAAACGAAATTGGCAGTATTTCACTATCAGGACATGTTACCCACACTAGAAAATGTCCTACCTTTCACATACACTGCACCCTGCCAAGGGGGGGGGGGGTACCTTGGGCCTACTATAGGGGTGTCAAATGTGTAGGAAAAGGGAAGGTTCAGGACTGGCAAGTGGGTACACTGCCCAGGACATTATGGCAGTTAACAACCTGCGCACAGGCACTGCAGTGGCAGGCCTGAGACACAATTTTGGGGCTACTCATGTGGGTGGCACAATCAGTGCTGCAGGCCCACTAGTAGCCTTTGAATCACCAGCCCTGGCACACTCAGTGCACTTTACTAGGGTAGGGACCTACTGGTAAAATAAATATGCCAATCATGGATAACCTATCACAATAATCATTTAACCAGGGAGCACTTGCACATTGGCACTGATCAGCAGTTGCAAAGTGCCCAAAGCATCTAAACCAGCAAAAACGAATTCCAGCACAGTGTAAAAAATACCGGCGGTAGAGGCATAAAAGTCAGGGGAAACCACGCCAAGGATGCCAGGTTTAACACCTTTGAATTGTGAGCCTCTGTCTACTACCCAGCATCCCCTCCTCCCAGGGAAGCCTTTGACTGCTCGACCACATTACCACTGAGAGTCAAGAGCAGAATTGGTATTCAGCCCAGTTACAAAGTTTCCATAGTAGTGCAGGTCCCGTAACATCAAGAGTCTAAGGTCTCAACCTCCAACCCAGTAACACCGGCTTGCCCTATGGCCCTCTGGAAGGGGTTCTGGCCCTTTGTAACATGCATCTTCCTCCATGGTGGGCAAACAAAAGCTCTTTTAAGACAACTGTAAAATGCTTGATTTCTACCTAGTGGGAAATCCAGGCATCAATGTAAAATAATGGATACTCTTGCAAATTGTAAATCTGCACCTGCAAAAGTACTCCTGTGCACAAGTGCAGACATACAATCTTTACCACCTTACTGGTAGTGCGTATAGAATCTTGCGCACTTGTCAGGTTTCCAGATAGCTAGTGCAAATGTTACTGTTACACACACCCATGGTTAACTTCATAGATTGCAGATCATATTGGGACTGTGCCGATGTGTAGAGGGAGCAGCCATTGCTGCACTGAGATGAAATCTTGGAGATCAAACTGCATCCTTGATGTTTATGCACAAGCTACAGTTTGTCATCCAGTTTGTGGACTATTATATTGACATTGGCCTGGTCCGAGTCCTGGAAGAAGTGTGAGAGGAGCCAATATGGAGATTCTCTATGCAGGGGCATAGCTTAGTCTGTGAGGGGCCGATTCACAGAACTAACTTAAGACAAAATCCTAACCTTACTACTTTTGGTATTCACAGAAGTTAGGATTTTGTCTTAAGTTTCACTTAAGACAAACTGAAGACAGACTTAAGACAGACTTAAGACAAACTTAAGACAAACTTAAGACAGACTTAGACAGACTTAAGTTTGTCTTAAGTCTGTCTTAAGTTTGTCTTAAGACAAACTTAAGACAAATCCTAAATTCTGTGAATACCAAAAGTAGTAAGTTTAGGTTTTTGTCTTAAGTTAGTTCTGTGAATCGGGCCCTGAGATTCTGGGGGTGTTAACCGCAAATTTCCCAACTAAAAAACAGTATGCGGAAGGGTGGAGGGGTGACCAAGGTTTGAAATACAGTGCTCTCATGAGGAACAGGTTCAATACCTATTTTCATTAGATGTGCCTCTTTCTAAGTTCCGTTTTCAAAACCAAATAACAAGCAAAAACCTTTCAGTTAAAGTAAGATAGCGAGAAACACAAACAAAGACATAGAAGGCCAACTCAGGGCCCCAGACTTCATTCTTGGGCCAATAATACACTTATTTGGGGGTGGGCTCACACCCCAAACACCCTCCACGAAGATTCGCCCGTCTTTATGAGATAACCATGCCACCTTCTGCACCGTTAGCACATTTTAACACCCATTCTCTGAGTTTACTCCTGTACGTTGTTACTAAGGCACAGTTCCTGATGACCAAATAGGCAAAGTAGACACTGGCCTATGGGCACCACTTCAATTAGGGCGATAACGGATTAAAATACAAGTTAAAGTACATAAACCAGAGAAATCAGATTCACACAACAGTTTGTCTCTTAAAAGCTCATCTTCTGGCAGCTGTCAGTTTGTGAAACAAATCTGGAGCATTGGGTATTAGGAGATAATTGTTTAGATGGGCCCCGAAATTCTGCCTAGGGGACTCCACAGGGTTTAATCTGGCACTGGGAAGGTAGACTGTAATCTACACTGTAGGCACATGGGTAGCATTATGTGTCCAAGTCTCTGCACTGGAGTCATTTAGTTCAAATTCTACAACCCCCCACACTGCTGCACCATGAGATGATGCTCAGTGACATGAGCGTATGCACTTTAGATGAACGGACTGGTGATCCTTTCTGCGCGTAGTGACACTACCCATATAAATGGGTCACATGCTTGTTTATACATATTGGCTCTGTATAAGATGTGCTTCACTGATCTTTGACTGACCGCTCTTTCATATAAAAAAGTTAACCTAGAAGAAAAAACAATAGCAGGTTGGAATCAGAAAACTAAAATGACAAGTACGCTTTGCCGACCCCTCAAGAGCTTGACTCACAGCTTCCTGTGGATGAGCAAGGAATGCATGAGGGACTATTTCAATACTCTGCAGCATCAATGAAGAAGGTTAATTAAAATTCAAGGATCAAACTGGAGCAAACACTCAGAATGCCATTCAGCAATTACAAAAATGGTTACAAGGCAGCATAGAGACACGAAAAACTAGAACTAAAGGCGGATGTGGTGGAGGAGATATCCTGCTGTACATCAGTTTGATTGGACGGTTGGAAAAACTGGAGGGAAAAGTGTGGAAATATTCTTCAAAGATTGCAGCAAGAATAAACTAATAACAGGGAAATATTACATTTTTCTCAGTTAAAAGAGCTTACTTTTTTACCGTTACCAGCTCCACTACTCGACCTCCTACCCAGGAAGAATATTGACAAACTGCTGAATTCCTGGGCTAGAGATGTGATATTGAATCCAGCCAAGGCATGTGATCTATTCAATGTGAGAAGAGCTCCCCTAATTTCATGACTGGTGAGGAGCAAGCTTAGTGATCTGCAGATGGTAGCCTTTTGGGCTAGGTTCAAGGTGACCAAAATGGCAGAAAATATCTTTTCACTGATACTAAAAAGTAAGGTCAAAGGGCAAGGGGCTGGCCCTTCAGGAGAATGAGGAATGACAGAACCAATGAACACATTTTCATGGACACTTGGGTAAAAAAAATAATCAGGAATGATTAACTCGACATGGAAGAGGTTAAATGTGCTATAGGTAGGATCAGAGTCCAGAATGATGGAATTCTTGCAAATATAGACAACTGTGCATAGATCACAGACACTGGATAGGACTGGAAAATCACACCCACTGTCAGGCTTGCTTGCTGTTCCGCCACGATTGAAATGCGGGCTGCGGCCGGGGAGTATAAATTCCCCCCACTCCAATACTAGACAGCTTCTTGTTTTAGTGTTTCGAGTCCCGAGTGCTTCCGGATTGCTTACCTTCAGTGTTTCTGGTCCTCGGCGGGATCCTGATGTTTTTGTCTCAAAGTCGTCGCATCTCCTCCCTGCATGCTTTGGACTACTCATATACATACTCCGGCGGGTTCCTGAGGTCCTTTTTGACGGTCGCTGCAGCTCCTGTCTACGGCTCCAAGGAAATTGTATTTGCACAAATACTTATGTAGAAATAGGTCCCTCATCCCTGGAGATCTGTTTTCCCTTTTCTTGTAGTTTTGTTGTTGCAGAATCCTCCAACTCTGGTGTTCCTAGAAGAAAAAAGAGGACACCAATGTATTTTCTCCTGACGTTACGGAAGAACTAAGTATAAATCAAATGCAGTGTATTTTTTCTAGTTTTCTTAGCGAGCTGCTAAGGGAATTTCATTATAGATCTCCTGATATCATGGGCCAATCCTCATAGTACATAGGTGGGTGTCATTGAGCCTTTTTATGCTTTTTTCACTATCTTGTTGAATAACCCTATTTACTCTCCTCCTTTCCTTTTCTGCAGACATACACCATAGATCCCACTCAGATAGCCTGCCACTACATAATTGAAGAGGGGAAACACTCAGGTAGTTTATAGTGAAACCCCTTGCCCCTATACTATTTCTTTAATATGGTATATTTCTACACATACTCATATATTTTGTATCTTCTGTTAGGTATTTCTCCTGGCTTCCTGGCCCTGTCCGTTAAGTGGGAAACATCGAGGGACACTTTCATCTTCTCTCCATTTTGTCCCTTCTTCCCCTAGTTCACTATTGTTACTTTGACTTTGTTGGGTACGGTGAGTGAACAGGGGAAGTTCGGACCTCTCTTCTTGTATGTCGTTCCTGCGGAAACGTAGGTGAAAGCCAAGAACCAGACAGGTTAGAAACCGAGTGCTGCAAGAATGGTGCTCTGCTCGTTGACACGGTTAAACCTGAGATACTGATTTTGGTGACTGAAATGACATATTTATTATCTGTCTGAATCTGTTTGCTCAGTTGTCATAGCTAATTGCAGAATAATGCTACTTACAGAAGGGGCATGGTGTGCCTTGCAATATGACGTGTGTTCGGAAGGAAGAAGCAGGTTGTGGTACGTGTCTCTGCAACAAGCAGTCATGTTTACCCCTGAACGGTGACTTAACTGCTACATGATTTCAGATGCATATGATTGGATGCTTAATTTCATGCTAAAGTCTAACTCATGTTCTAAGGAAAAAGCCAGCATTTGAGTAAAGGGTGTCCTTCTGTTTACAATAAACCAGATGGTGGAGTATTCTGTAAGGCCAAAGGTTGAAATGGCTGATGGACTAGCCAATGGACTTCATTTTATTTGAGAACCAGGACACGAGCATCAGGTGGAGGTTTGAAGGGTGGACTTGCTGATTTACTTATATGTTGTGACACTGGCAAATAATAGTGTATGTTGCTCAGTGGAAGTCATGAGATAACACTACACACTATTATATTTTGGACAGGTAAAAAATTGATGTTGTGACAATGAAAATCTAAAGCTTGAATACATACGTAAAGACTTACAATGGCAAGAATATTGTGTTATTGCTGACAGTAAATCTCCCTACTGTCGTAAATGTAAAGCTGCAAAAAAGACAGAGGATTCATTGTTATTATGCACCATACTCTCTGCATGCTAATGGGTGAATGGTAAATGTATAGTGCCAGAGTTACCCATATCAATCTCCCACAAAATGATAGATGTGATTGGAAAAGATGTCCTGTTTTCAGCGAGGCTAGCTGGCAGAGATGCATGTTTGTTAAGTATGTATGCTCTAAATACTGATGCTGGAGAAATATTTTACAGATTTAGTTGAAATATGGGATTCCTGTCTCAGAAGCATTGTCCTTTGAATAGATGTCTTTAATTGTGGGATAATTAGAATGTCAACAGGTCTTCCCATAAACATACTAGCAGCACAGATATGCAAAATGTATTCAAAAGATCTCTGCTATGCCTGCATCTTGGAATTGTACAGTGGTAGAGTCATGAGATGGGGGGGCTCGTATTCATATTATCCACCAATATATAAGGCTCATAGGTGATTAGGGAAAGAGGCATTTTTGAGTCCGGAAATTAGTACTCCATTATATATAACAGGGTTATGGTCTGCTGGTATATGAGCAACTAGTTGACTCATTTTTAACATGAGCTGCTAATTTGTTTGCTGCATTACAGCGGTTGGACGATGTCGAGACAATGGTAAATGGTAGAATACTACACCATCCACAAACACCATCCTGAGACAACACTGTTACACTATCATGCCGTCAAACAAACTAGAAAGTCTATTGTTCATACACAGTTACTTACACATCACTTTCTCATTCATTCCATTAATATTTTCTTATTATAAATAAAAAACATCACTTAAATATATTAAATGTATTACAAAAAATACTTTGTATCCATTAATTATTCGTTTTTATAATGTTTTTCAAGTCCACACCTGATTTATCTACCTCCATTATTCATATGGATATCCCCGGAATTGGACCAGGATCTCTGTTTACATGAAAAAGAGGAAATTACATTCAGAAATAGGGAGTAGGCAAATTTTATTCATCCACTTACTGCAATAAAAGCTCTCTCTGTTCTGCTGCTCCTTTGGCCATTTACCACCCAGCATCCTGTTGAGAAAGCCCCTTGCTAGTCTGAAGAAATGAGCATCATTTGTATTAGGGTGCTTGAGCATTGCCCTCCACTTTAAGGGGGTCCTTAAAACTGACACAGTAAATCAATACGGGATCAGACATGGAAGGAAATAGTCATGGGCTGCGGTTTAGTGGGTTCCCACACCGGAAAGCAGAAAAAGAGTACTGCAAAAGCAGTGAGAACCTCAGGTGAAGGGCATGCATGAAGGTAGAGGATATGTTGGGATTATATGCTCCCAGGCACTGCTCAGGAGAATCCAAAGAACAGCCTGGCCAACCAATCAATGCTCAGTTGGATGCTCATGTGACCCAGAAAAGCAGTAATTCAGATTTATTAATACAAATCGAAGTGCGCATATTTGTTTTGAAAGTGTTGTCCAGTTATACATCTTGTTTATTGGCATTTGTATCTCCATGTTGGCTCTGCCATATATTGTACTGCTAATTGGTTTATAGAATGAATGTATTTCTGTGTTATTTATTGTTTTTATTTGAAATGACAAGTGAATTATGTTATGCTCATATGTTGTCATACTGAAATTGTAATATGATAGAGTTTAGTTAATGTAAAGAAATCTTTTAATTAACAATTGACCGATGGCATATTTTGTGATTTTAAAACTCTTTTTTCTATTGCCACACAATCTGTATCTATTTATATCATACATCATAGCTTGCCTCATGTTATTCTACACATATCTTGGCTACATTGACATACTTTGAGAAACAAACGGGTAATTATACAATCTTATTCCACGAAAAACCACTATCAATAGTCCATCATCATGTGTTCATAAACTAGTAGTGTATGACCTATACATCAATCACCATGTTTTGTTCAGCTACTTTTACCTAAGTTCCTATTTACCATCATAAATCAATAGAAGGCTTTCACTGTTTAAACTACTCTATAGATTTGACAGAGACGGAATAGGGAAAATTAAATAAATTAATAAATCCTACTCCGTAACATTCCCCTGCCTTGCACCACCGTGCTTCCCTACAGGAGCTGTGACTGTCTCACCTTCTGAAATTTAGGCACAACAGGAAGTTTGAGAGAACCTGAAGGTAGGATTCTAATAGAAGTATATTTTTCAACAAATTGGAAATATAATAAGCATAATGCATTTAGACAAATGAAAGAGAGGCAGGGCCTTACATTCTCATATTTCTTGCTTTCAAGAAGGCCAGCTAAGTTCTCTCCTGACCTCCTTCGTAGCAGGCATATTATCTCACCTGCTTTCCCATCCCTTCTCACCTTCTGTTGTCATATCTCCTGGGTAGTCTTTCCAAGTTCTTTCCACCCCCCATCACAGTGTATGCAAATCCTCAGGGTTTCTCTGCTCCTTCTAATCCAAGCCACCTGTTTGAAACATAGGAGAAATACAAGTTGAGTTGTGGTAACCTCCGGATGGCCACGAGCGTTTGGCCCCAACCCAGAACAGCAACTCCAACACTCCATCTTGGGAAATTACCTTTTTTTTTGGACCTTGGATTTCATTTATCTATAGATTTTACTTTAGGACTTTATTACTATGATTGTAACTTTTATTATGTTTCTCTTTTATCAATGGAAATAAACGTATCTTCTGATGTGCCGACATGGTTTTATTTTGCTCATCTCCTTCCAATTTGACTTTACCTCTCAGAAATATGTCACATTTTGTTTCGCCCATTCTTAAGTGCTAGCCGTTAGAGAAAATGTTTAAACAAAATAGGACATATTTTCAAAATAATAACATACATTTTGTTGTAAAATATGGTGCTATGAATATGTTGGTACTTTGCACATAGAATGCATGTTGATGTATTAATGTTATGGTATAGGAAAATGTCAAGCAATAAAATAAACTGACAAATTATTAATAAAATCTTCATAGACACTATTTAATCATGAAAAAAGAATGATGCATTAAAGTCATGTTGATCTAGACAAAAAAATATATTACATTCAAAGATATGTGATGGGTGGGTATAAAATGTATGTGTGTTTTTGTGAGATTGAGCATTGAGGTTCTTGGGGAAAGGTTCATGGGCTTGGTGGTTGTTGTCCTCACCCATGGCTGATCTTCCTCCTCACTGGCTATGCGTTAGAGGGTCCACTGCACGTTGTGGTCAAGCTTGCAGGCTTATAATTGATACTGATTTGTTGGTTTTGGGATTTTGGGGCTTGGATGGACCTACAAATTGAAGTTGTGCCCCAATTGACTGAGGTGAATACTTTGGCTGTACAGAAAGCCACAGGTACCTGTGTGATTTGGCCTGTATTATCAGCATGTCAAGGGCATGTTGAATTACCATTATGCTTCGTCAAGAAACAAGATGTGTACAGTGTAATTTTGCTATGCCTTGAGTGCATGTTTTCATCTCATGCAAGGCAACGATGACTCTCTCCAATACCCTGGTTACAGCTTTTTGTTGAGGTTCAGTTTTGCATAGTCCATCAACAACATTAACAGAGGATTGATGCTGGAACAACAGATTCTTCCAGAGATCAGCATTAGGCCATAAAACATCACTACCCCCGCAAAGTGTGGTCATCCCATAATGCAAGCGGATAGGTCACTATGTCAATGGCTTACACCACACAGCTAGCAAAAGGCATCTTGTTGAATAAGGGAGTGGGGTTCCTCACCAGGACTTTCTTCTCCCTCACTTGATGAAGAGAAAAGCAGTATTGCACCTACATTGAAGGAAGGAGTTGGCGAGTCAACAGGGATAGCTGTAGATTGAGAAGACACTTGGCCAACAGTTCTGCATACTTAGTGCAATGATCCCTATTTTAGTAGCTCTTGACTGTGTATATGCATCACAGAGGCGATGTGTTGTAAGGAGACGTCTGGCCAACCTTGAGTTCATCTTTGACATATTTGTATGTGTGAGACCAACAGTCCTCTCCCCTTCCAGTTCCTCCTTCTTCTCTCTTGCTCCTCCACCTCCTCCTGTGAAGCTGTGGAGGCTGAAGACATGGCACCATGGATGAGACTCAGTTTTTTTATGGGTCCTGCATGCCATTCTCCCCTTTTGGATGGTTTAGCACCATTGTCATGCTCATTTTCCTCAGGAGCTAAAATGAAAAGGTCATTTGAAATCATACATGCTTCCATTACAGATTGTATAGAGTCATAGAAGTGGCAGATAAAATACCATCAGTGATCAATATCTGTCACTTTAACTTTAAGAAACAATACAAATAATGATTTTATCACACAATATTTATTATTTCATGGTCAAAAACAATAAATTAGTGACATATCTTACCTGGTTTGCAATGGACGCTTGCTTTGTGGACAGACCCTTAAATGTCAGCTGCAAAACCTTTGTTCTGAAAATTGTTGTTGGCCATATCCCCCTAGAAAGAGCAGCTGTCAAGTCACATAATAAACACTTTAGTGTTTGACACATTTAAATATGACATAAAATAATGTCAACAAGAACTAAATAAATGAGGTTTAATTCAATCACAAAATACATATAGACTGACAAGGTAATCAGTGTACAGATATTTTGTAGGGAATTCCTGGTATTCTAAATAGATGGAAAACAAAGGCTTATAATGGTGTCAATGTTCTACCCGATGGACCAATGGCAAAGGGTCTGAATTGGTGCTTGAACGATGTGCCATGATATCTGATTGGTGGTCTGTATTGCAGATACCAGGGACCGTTGGATCAGTGAAGCTGTGCAGATAGTATTCATTACGTCATTCCATAAATAAATGTATTATCATTGTACTCATTAAGTATTATTGTATAAAACAAAAGTCAGTTATACACATATAGCTTGAGCTAGATTATAAGTATCTGCTTAATGTGACCTAGTGGTTGAAACCTGATATTTTATACACTGATAGACAGAACAGTAAAATTCATATCTCTATTCACTGGGTGGGGGGGGCAGAGGAGGAGGTGATGGGAACTGGCTCATAGGAAAACAACACAAGAGCGTTTAATGGGAAAAGGCATACCATTCAATACATATGCCTATGAGATGCCAATGAAAGTTCACGTTGATTAAAAGTAACAATAACATATCTGATAAAGATGCTGTTAAATTAATATTGATGGATATTAAACATATTCCTACAAAGCACAAGATTGTGGCAGTATAATAGACCAAAATATAACACACCAGCATGTGTTGTTGGAATTCATTTAACCCCTTCCATGCTGCGCAAATTCCGCCGCTGTGCTGACGGAATCTTGCGCGGGCGTGGTCATGACGGAACGGTTCCGTCATGAGCACAGCTCAACCGTGGCTCATGACGGAACCGTTCCGTCATGAGCACCGAAGGGGTTAAACATGTCTTGTTTGTCTCTCTGCCAACATAGTTGTTACTCCTCCTCCAACAGACACTAGCAAAGCAATCATGGGGCATATTATCAAGCACGGCGTTAAATTTATCGCCACTTTAGCGCCAGAAAACTGCAGCTAAAGTGGCGATAATGGGCTTGATAATATGCCGCAGAGAATTTCAATAGAAGCCCATGTTGACGCCAGAACATGGGCTTCTATGGGAATTCTCAAGGGCATATTATCAAGCCCATTTTTTGCCGCTTTGGCGGCAGTTTTCTGCTGCTAAAGCGGCGATAATTTCAACGCCGTTTCTTGATAATATGCCCCCAAAAGAGGAAACATATAAAATTAAATAAAAGCATAACCATTATGTAATTCAGAGTAAAAATCTGTATGTGAGTGAGAATTGTGAGATATGGGGGCAGAGGCCTGAGACGGGTTTGAAAGGCTACTTTGGTGGGTGGCATCTCTGCAAGCCCACTTGCAGCATTTAATTTACATGCCCTGGGTATATGGGATACCAATGCACAAGGGACTCAAAGGTAAACTAAATATGCCAAACAGGTGTAGACCAATCTTACCCAAGTTTATAAGAGAGAGAACATGCACTTTAGCACTTATCAGCAGTGGTAAGGTGCCCAGAGTCATAAAACCAACAAAAACAGGTCAGAAAAAATCCAGGAGGAAGGCAAAAAGTTTGGGATTAACCCTGTAAAAAGGGCCAGTTCCAATACCTCCCACACCCAAGGCCTTTTGTTCAGCTCTGGGAGCGAGTTCACTCTTCAGTAAGGGAGCTATTCAAATCCTGGCTGACACCTAGTAGTTCATGAAAATGGGCTCAGATAGGCATGGGTAAAGTAACAGGTAGCTTTTCTAAAAGCACCTGATTTAAAATGGCTTAAAAGGCTAGCTATGAACTCTGTAGCTGTTTACTAAGCAGAGAAATAAAATATTAAATGTAGTGTTGTATCACAGTGCTTTCCTATGGAACAGTTAGCCCTGCTACAGTGAAAATGGTTCTGACGATGTTTTCAGTGTAAAACAGCCTTTTACATATCCTACTTTTAAATACAATATCCCATGCCTTGTGAGCATGTAAGGTCAACTTAGTTGCAAAATCAAAATTTATAAAGAGGGTTTAGGCCTTTCAAATGTGGTCATTTTTGTGGTTACAGATCAAATTTCTACCTGCATGGTTAAGGCATGCATGGTAAAGGCATTGTGTGGTAAAGACATTGTTGCAAAGGCTTTTTTTGGATTGAATTTGCAGTTTAAACCTGCACAGCCCAGCAACTGGTGGCAGACCTGCAGTCTTGTTTACATTGCCACTATAGTAGATGACACATTGAGTGCTGCAGTCTACTTGCAAAATGTTAATTATAGTCTCTGGGTATATGGTGGCACCATATACTAGCAACTAATAGGTAGGTTAAATATGCCAGTCAGGGATGTTCCAATTTTTCCATTTTGAAAAGAGAAGCACAAGCATTTTAGCACTGATTAACAGTGGTTAAGTTAATAGAATTCATTAGCCATCACAAACAGGGGTCAGAAAAAAGGCCAAATAATTTGAGGAAAAGTGTACGTTTGGAAATGGATTATTGTAAAAATCCAGATTCAGATATCTATAGAAAAAGTATTAATTTGTTATTACCAATTTGCAATCCCTTTTCGTGAAACAAGCTTGAACTAAAAATCCTCTTAAATACCCTCTTAAGTGACAATACTATTCCTTAGCAGTATACAGTCAGTCATGGCAACTAGTTTCTAATACATCCTTGTGCAACTTTTATATTATTCTAATCCTGTTCGCACGGTTGGATTTGGATTAAAAATCGACCTGGGCATGCCAAAAAAGTGACCCACATTTGCATATTACCTTTCCGCAAAACACTGCTTTGACAAAGTTTTATAAAAAGAAGGAGGGGTGGGTGTCTCTAACAGAGGCATGTTTTCTTAACTTTACTTAGATTTTAAACAATGCACGGAAAACAAGTGAGGCCATTTTTGCTCAGGCCCCCTGCCCCTCTCAATATGCATACATTAATGGGCTGGCACAGCGAGAGAAAGAGAGTGACACCTCTGCTCATTGATGAAAGGGAGATAATTGACACCCATCTACCTCCAGAAAGGCCACTCAGGCACACACTGCCCATTGACGGCATCCGAAACAACTCAGACACCGCCCAAATCACCCCCCTTAGGCTGTCCAAAAAAACGGCCCACAGCTGGAACTCGGATACCGGCCCCTCGGCCATTGTCCGAGTGCCCGTCTTTCCAATCCAACACTGCCTGTTAGGTTCCTTGTTATATGTCATTATTAGTGTTCCCTGAAAGCTGTGCGCGCGCACCTCTGTGCCGCCAAGCGCGCAGTGTCCGGCCTGAAGCGCGCACGTCCTGGGTGAGCATTCGTGACGTACGCTTTTAAATCGCGACCGGCGCAAAAAACGGTAATTTGCTGATTGCGGGAAGCCTATGCCCACAGGGGCTCCTGCACTTGCCGCATTTCTTTAATAACGGAGCTCTGCTGAGGGCTCTTTGTGGGCCTTTGTGAAAATATTTGTTAATTGCAACACCGTCATGCGCTGCAATTAACAAATATTTTCAGAATGGCTCACAATCAGCCCCCAGCCGCGCATCTATTAAGAGAAGAAATGCAACAAGTTCAAAAGCACGACGTGTGCTTTACACGTCGTGCTTTTGGACTTGATGCATGTCTTGTCTTAATGAAACACGACTGCGGGCAGATTGTAGGCCATTGTGAAGGTCTCTTGCTTCCTGCCCAGACGAGACAAGGAAGGTGTCAGCTTCTAAACTGATGCTGGCAGCTGCGCCACCACTTTCTTACTCTTATTCCCTCTCTGTCTGTCTAGCTCCTCCTCACTTACCGAAAACCGTGACTCAAGAAATGGTTCTCACCCTCTTTCTTTCTGTCGTTCATTTGTTCCCCTGTGAAATGGATGCAAAAAAGAAAAACACTTTTGCTGGAAATGCCGTTTTGACATTTTTCTATTCCAAAGTGAAGCCTGGGAAATAAAAGGTTCAAAGTATGAAAAATCAATAACTAAACAAAGCAAGATGGAGTGTTCTTAAAGTGGCCAGATCGGTTTTTTTCAAACCCCAAAAATA
Organism: Triturus cristatus; assembly: GCF_964204655.1. NCBI lineage: Eukaryota > Metazoa > Chordata > Amphibia > Caudata > Salamandridae > Triturus > Triturus cristatus. The sequence continues at coordinate 903,487,348 of NC_140590.1, read as the reverse complement.
TTAGCGTCACTTAACTTAGTTTGCCAGTCAAGCGCTGGTTTCCCCTGGTGGGGAAGTGCGCCAAACCTGGAGGTACTGCAATACCTGGTTGATGGGTGGATTGGAAAACAAAATATGTACGGCGGCTTTGTGTTCACAAATGTGGTCTTTTTAAACCATACTGCTTACGTTTTGTGAGCATATAAGCAGTGGACATTGAAATGGGTCCTTTCTGGGCCCTGTAGTTTTCAGGCAGAAGCACTCACTGATTTCTGAATAGTGAGTGTAAAAGCGTTAAGTTAAGCATCCAGTTGTTTATAGCAGGTCAAATTGGATTGTAGTTGAAGACAGTGTGAATTTCTCTCAGTGGGGCAGTGTGGTGTTCAGTGAGGGAGCGGATGTAGCACTGGGGGCAGAGCTGCCACATTTAGAACTGGGGAACCAGGTTCAGCCTTCATGAGCAGTCCCCCTGAGGGAGCACATTTCCATGCTAGACCTTAGAAGGCCCTGCAAATCCGGAAAAGCCCTGGTGTCTTAGCACCAGCAGGTGGACCCTAGCAGTGGCAAGTGTGGGTTCACCTTGAAGGCTTACCCACCACAATCCATACTGAAGTTCACCTCCAGTCTTGCAGGCAGGCCTACGAAGTAGCGGACCCTAGAGCAACAGTGACTCTGTCACTGAGGTCACAGGATCCCCGGATAAGAGCTGGATCTAGGGCAGTGCGACCGGTGTGACCGCAACTGGTGCTGACTTTGAGTGGGGGCGTTGTATATTGTGGTTTTAAAAGCACTTGCTGCCTCCTTCCTGGCCTACAGCAATTTTCGTCATGATAACTCCGGTGAATAAAAGTCTTCCTAGAGCGAGTTCGGTGTTTTATCTAGTGGAAGTTTTGACTCATGGAAAGGTAGCGCAGAGTTTTAAAAAAAAAAATTATTAATTTATTTCAATTTCAGATTCAAAAAGAGCACATACAGATGGTTATGCTGTAGCAATTGATGACACGTTAACAGTTCATACACTCGGGGTGGCAGGAGATATCGACAATGAATTAGATGACAATCGTAGACAGACAAACACTTGATAGTAATCAATCAGGTATACAAATTGGCAGTGGAGGATTACAGTACATTAATGACATGAGCAATCAGACATCAGTGATAGTCAACAGGTATGCAGTTAGTGGGCCCCAAATATCACAAGGTTTGGAAGTACTAGGCAATTCCTCAGCATAGATAGCGCAGAGGGTTAATGTGCCTGCTGCTAAGAACATGTACCATGCCCATCACAAAGTGCACATATTGTAAATAGGTCAGTGGGTTACTGCTTTTGTCAGTAAGATTCTTTGGCTACTTGAAGTTTATAAGTTAAAATCCTAACAAAGAACAGTGAGCTATTAACTTTCATCTTAGAGCTGCATACAGACTGCAAGGTATAAACTAGAGCTTTATGTTTTTTTTCCCTAAGCCTTTGATTATCCTAATGTTGCAAAAAGTGTTCATTTGGATAGAAATCAATAACGATTATTAAAGAGACCCCCAATCATGGTATTAAGTTTTAAATTCTGAGTTTGTGTTTCTCCGGATCAATCACTATTAAACTATACTGCCTACAAATATGGTTGTCATGTGACTCCTACACCTTGTAGTCCTTTGTCTTATGTAACATTTCCCATACAGTGATTTACACACGTAAAATTGATTGTCTCTGTGTATATTGCCGACAACAGAAAATCCATGGCTCGGAAACAAATGGCTGGGGCCTCCACTTTTAAGCATATTTGGGACATTCTGTGCTTAGAAACATATCCCACTTTGTGAAATGATTTTAATGTCAATAACTCATATTAATCGTTAAATAATCATGTGTATCCATTGGTTGAATCACATAGCATAATAAGCTGTAACTGGTCAGTAAAATGCCAAACAAATACTAAAAATTGGGATGTTTTGCAATCGTGGCCACACCTCTGGCTCCGCCCACTGATCCAATCATTAGGTTATTCCCGCCTTCTGATTCTCCGCCCACAGTTCCCCTACTTTTTTTTCCCCACTTCGACCACTGATCTGGATGCAATGACAGAAGAAGCAAAATATCAGTCGGGTGGCACACTATTCTAAGCACAGATTTTTCGCTTAATTGCTTTTAAGCCATGCCCTTAATTGCATCGGTCACGCCCCTTTGATAAACCCTCCTGGTTTTTTCATTCAACTTAAAGCCCGGGTCTACACGCGCGGTCGGGTTCTTGGCACGCATAGCCTTGGCTGAAGCGGAGACCTTACTCTGCCGCACATAGAGGAAAAAAATTAGAGGGAACATCGGTCATTATACGTGCATGATTATGAGGTTTTATTAAACGTGGCATCTCTGCTTCGGGACCCCTGTTTATCCACATTCACTGCCCTCCCCCGATTTGGGTATGATTATCTTCAAGGGTGTTAACTCCTACCACCCACTAAGTCATCCACATCACTCTTCAAAGCTCCTCCTCCGCCTCAGTGATAGGTGCACAGCAGAGAGCGTAGGGGGCCTTCTGGCAAGAGCAGCAGCATAGGACTGGAAGGTGAGTGGGGAAATCACTGGATGCATGTCTGCGCATCTCAGTTACGTTTCTTATCCTGTATCTGATTTTTTCAAGCACACCTAGGACCTCATTTATAGAACGTGATAAGGAATCATATTAATAAATTACATTCCTACTGCTTTGTTTTATGATTATATATTACAATCTTCTCTAAATCCTGTTCATAACATTTACCTCCATCAGTTATTTAAGAATATTTTTCCCTTTGATATCCACTTCACTTCTTGTGAAAGTATATATTCCCTTTCACCTCCCTTATCACATTATTATAATTATACCTCACAGTGATATTGCATCCTAATGACTGACTTTGTAATTCGGCGAATTAAGCTTTAGTTTACCCTGATCATTCTTTTAGCAATTTGAAATTCTGCCTCGTTGATTTAACTTTATTGAGCAGATAATTACATCACATACATGTATAGAGATCAGCACAACAGCACTGAAAAGCTTTTATTTTGCTCCATCCCCCTTGAAGCTGAGATTTTCTTTTGTACTGGGTATTGCAATTTAAATGTAATGTGTTGGTGCACAAATAATGAACGAACAAACACAATATGCATGTTCTGACTCCATTCACCTTTCAAAAATCGTAATTGCTTGACATAACTCCAAAATAATGTTTTTTTCCTAATGTGTCTCACTGTATTTGCGGATGAATATATTAGTGACCTGGCTTATAAATAAAAAAAAAATCTTAAGAATTCCGCTTCTCGTAGTAGAATTCTTTCATGCACTGGCAAGAGACGAGACTGCGCGAAGGTTGGAATCAGATCACGTGAGTTCCCCAAAACCGCACGTCATCACTTTCGCGAAAGATCTAGTAATGAAAAACGTTTAAGAAAAGAAAATGTTTTAGTTACGTTAAATTATATTCATGATATTTTTTTAAATTAACAAATGGCATGCCTTGTTGAAAAAGGAAGGAGCCACACAGTGGGTTTGCAACGGTGCCATGGGCTATAATGCAGGCGGCTCAATGGGCCCTCTTCACCCAGCTGACTTTTAAATACCGTCATAACTGGGGAGTAGTAGTTTGCTCACACTAATTTTCAAAGACGTCACTGCATCTGCAACACTAAAGGTATTTACAACCCTAAAGACAATCAGTGTTTTTCTGAAGGCTCTCATGAGTGGTCTTCAAACTTCTTAATCCGGTGCCCCCCAAGTGGGAAAAAAAAAACACCGGGCCCCCCTCAAATATTTTCACAATTATTCCTTTAAACTGGCAATGTTTAAATATGTATAGGCATATTTAAACATTGCAGTCACGTTCTGTTATTGCTTTAAAAATGCAATCAAATACATGATTGCCACACATAGTAATCTGTTCAGGCAGGACTTACTAACGTATAAAGTACCCACAGTGTGATTATTAGACATGGGGGTGGGAGTTTTGAAGAATCTTTGGAGTCCCTTCCCTTTTGACACCTTTTTCCAGCCAGGATACAAATGAAAACAGATGTTAGCGATGGCCCATTACAGAGTGGCTTTCTGACACTCATTTTTGTCGGCTTAAAACAAAGCACTGTTATCAGCATCACGCTTCTATTGGGGATTCCAAGAGCCAAACTATGAATCTATAACTTCAGAGGGCTGTGGTCTTGATCAGAATGGTCTTTAAACTGGGCAAACAAAGGTAGCTTCGACCAGTCTCTCACCACAACAGTTTTGATTTTTGATTAGCCCCTCCAGTGGTATTGACATGACCACCATGTCCACAGCACAAAACATCAGGCGCTATGGATGTGGGGTTCACATAAAAGCACCGAAGGCAGGGATTCCATCTGTTGCTGACACCTGAAGGATTCCCTTTTTTCATTTTCAAGACGGGTTGGTCGGGAAGAGCTTTACCAGCAGCCACTTCTTTTTCTTTTTCAATGAGGATACGCACACAAGGCATGATCATGTCATAAAGCTAAAAGTGAAGGTAAAGTTAGCAGATCTGCTTATTTCACTTGTAATCAAATTTATGTTTGGAGGTATACCTCAGCTTCCCGAGCATTGAATTTCACTTAAGATCGATTATTGAATCACCCCTTTCAAGTGATAGTGCTCCCTAGTGGAAGTGCATCCCTGAGAAGGAATCCACTCAGTAGACCCCTGGGAGGAGTGGTGGCCCAGCTTGGGCAAGAGCTTCCCCTAAAATAAAACTATAATTCATCCTTTCTGTCCTTACTCTGCCTGTACTCTTACACCTTTTGTTTAGATATCAAAACTGGTGTATACTATCACCTGCAAAAACATGCCAGGTGCAACTTTTCAGGCATAACATTGAACTTATTTGGTGGCAATTTCTAGGCTGCCTAGTCTCCAAAACTAATGTGTGCATAGCATACATTTCTACACAGTTGGAATGACAGCTGGATGTGCAAAAGCAAGTTCTTTTCAGTTTTTTTTTCGATAGCTGAAACGTATTTGTTCCATACAGAAAGCTTTTCTATGTCATTCCCAACAAATCTAGGGGTGATTGGTTATCCATCCTACCCTTGAAGGGGGAAGCAACTTTCTGAACATTCTCAGGATGGGAACTTGTCAAGTTTCACGTTGTGAATGCCCCCAAACATGCATGTTTCTTGGTGTATATGATCTTGCAAGTATAGCACGTTTTATTTCCACCTTACTTCATGTCTGCTCTGTGCCTGTTGTGTCAGATCAGATGTATACGTGCTACCTATGGATATATTTATCCTCTACTGGTGTTCAGATTTGGTTCTCTAACATTCACTCTTTACCAAGGCAGAATCTTCAAAGGAGGTTTCGGATGTGAATTTAGAATAGGCTTGGAGATCTGAGCAGTCTGGTCTCTCCAACAGGACATTGACCGGTAAGCCGAATAACAAAAAGTACGCACCACATTGGTACGTGGGGGTCCAATTCTGAATCACTGTGCTTACCACCCTTCGGTGATCCTGTTGGTAGGAAAGTGCACATCAGATTGTGGTGTGGTCCCCCAGAACCATGCCTTAGAAGTAAGACTTGTGAGAAGCAGCATTTAAAATAACTTATGTAACTTAAATGAATTTAATACTAAAGAAGGTGGCAGGAGGGAGCAATAATATTAATATTATTAGCTCCTTTACACCTAAAAATGTGTATGGGGATATTGATCAATGCGGAAGGGAAGATAATGAGTTGAACATCAAAGATGCAGTTTTATAAGAAAATATATGAGTTATTTAGGCATTAAATTGACTTACCCCCAGTTTATGAACTGTCTGAAACGCAAAGAGGATCGTTGTTACCTTTAATTATTGCATCATTTTAGCGACTTAAAATCTTAAAAACTGACATGAAATAAGTGTCCACCACTCATTGTGACTATGGCAGCATCAAAAGCGGTATACCACTTGCTCTTGAAAGCCACAGGTCAATGATCTTGTAAATATCAATATATTCATACATACCAAGATAATGATGAAGACGTGCTGGATATTTTACTTCTGATGCATAGGATCTTAGAAGCTTTATTCAATGATAACTCATAAAATTCGTATGAAGTGTACCTGTGAGAGATTATATCAGATTCAAAGCAAATGCATTTATGCTGCCACTTGTAAATCCATGATATCAAAATAATATTTCAGCTTGTGTACAAACGGAACTTACAGGCTCTGAGATAACCAACTATTATTGAACTACCATTCGTCTATGTGTCATATAAGCTGATGATTGTCAAAAGGAGAGGAAATTGTATCCATTGTGCTTTGCTATTTTCCTCCTGTCAACGAATAGACCTCTGGGAAACCAAAACTGCATTACACAGTACTAATCAAAAGGAGACGAAACCTTGTCCAATTAAATCTCAAACGCCTGAAAAATTACAAATCAATCACTAGTGAGTACTAAAAGAAGTCTATTGGTTATTTAAATATTCACCATTTGCCCAGCAAGTGCAGCCAGCCAGCAAACCAAAAAAACTGGTAAATCTCTAGGCCAGGTAGGGAGATATGCTATTATGGTAAAGCCATCCTTGAAGGAATCTGCTTTATTAGATCCCAAGGAAAAAATAGGAGGTCATAGTTAACAAGAAACTGCTTCAAACTCAACAGTCCCTTTAATTGGACTCTTCTGATTCAAATGCTTCGATACCCCCAACACATTTCTTGGATGTAACAAGATCAGGGAAGAAAGCAAAGAAATTAAGCCTCTGTAATAAATCAGGTAGAAAAGCAATACTTAGTCAAATTCCAACTTGGAACATCATAAAGTCAATAGATCTAAACTCAGTAGGCTTTGTAACAGGTAAATAAGGAGGAAAGTTACAAAAGTAGATTTGTTTTTCTAATTTAGCTGAAGGGTTAATCCTCAGTGCTCATTCAGAATTTCCAAATTTAAACATCTTGTGCCCAATTCACAAAAGGCTCAGCACTCCACAATGAATAACTGTAATACAGAGGTCCCGATGCAACAGTGGGACCTTTGCCATGATGCGGAAACCCTTTGAGAAACAGGACTTTGATTATATCTGGATCAGTGATGGTTGAAGAAAACTCGCCCTCATTCCTGTTCTTAATTTCATATAGATTTGATCCACAGCATGTTCACAAATGTCCCTCCCACTCAGATAGTAGCTCAAGGCATAAACAGACATCGTAAAAATATTATAGTGACAAAAACAAAAAAATTCCAAATTTGTGGTGTCTAATGGTAGATTCTGAAGATTGGAAAAAAGTCTAAGGGTGTCAAATAATTTTGCTTGTTTGGAAAAGAATATAAAAATTTCATTGGATGGCTAATGTTTAAGCAATGTCTCCTAATATGCAACTGTTCTCTCCTTTCCTGGAATTCCCATGGGTTCAACAGAGCTTTCAAAGTAGGAATTATAGATATGGTGTTTGACCAAGATACTCTAATTTATTTTCAATAGACCTGTTTGTGCAAGCAGGCCCCCAAGGAAGGTTTTGTTTCAATCCAACTAAATGCAAATGAAATCCCTCCAGTGGTCTGTTAACTTTATTTTGTCAAATATAGTGATACATGTGGTAAGAATTGCATGGAAATTGGCAAGCAAAGTTGATATGTTTCCAAATACTGCAAACATTGAGTTCTTAAACTTGATCAATGTATATATTTTATCAACAGATCAAAATTGATTTTCAATCCTTCTGGCATTAATTCACGAATGTAATCTTTGTTATGGGAGGAGATTTTAATCTTCAGCTAATCGCTACCATTGTGGCCTTAGAACAAGAAGACCCCTTACATGCATACCATGAACCTACAACTGTTGTTTTCACATGTTACTAGACCTAGGAATTTATATAATCTCTTAAATCTCCTTATGTCTTTTTAACTGCTATGTGTTAATGGTTGGTTACAGACTTACTCGCCAGCATTATAAATCAACTGTCAATCAACTGGGATTCAACTGTGCCTAATTGATTAAATATGTGTTTTATCCAGGTATTTTTAGCTGGTAAATGTCTTCAGTGTTTTAACGGATGATGGCAGTGATCACTGGCTTTTACACTACAATATTTTATGAAAATCAACCTTAAATCATCACAGTGTTCTCCCGTTCATCATAGAAAACCTCGGCATTTTATAGCCAGATTGTAAGAGATTCAAATTCTACAACTGCAATTTCAAACTTATGCAAATAGTATCTTCATTTTCCCATTGCCCTTGCAATTATTTAATGTTAAAACAATTTCAGGTTGACAAAGTAGGATCACCCTCCTTAATTACGATAAAAGAAGCAGGTTGGACAAGTCTTGTCAGGAAGGTAAAAGCAATTACGAAAGCTGAGAGTACAACTAAAGAAAAGAATAACAAAAATATTAGAAACATTGAAATTGTTCTGATCAAAGTATAAAACTTGTAAGCTGAAATTAAATCAGCATAGTTTACAAAAAATGACTTCAGTGACGGACATTATTCCTCTAATGACAATAGTACATTATGGCACCATTGCTGCTAGTATGTTTTATCACTGTATTCTGTATTTGTCTAGACCCCCCTCCCCAACCATGCTATTCGGTTGTATGGCATAAACACATGGCCATTCTTAAAGAGCTTCTTTCAATTTTAAGCGAATAACATGCTTCACACTGGACACAGGCTGAATTTGGTGCCCATACTACCTTGACCTGCAAATTCCCTGTGAACTAAGGGTTGAGGCGGGGATGTGTTATAGCGCCTACACTTTTTCTTTGAAAAATGGATGGTGTGCACATTCCATGCCTATCATGCATGGAGCTTCCATGGATTGCACACAGCAGAAACTAAATACATTTCCTAAGTACTTTGTAAAAAACTCTTTAACAATACACATGGGTAAAACAAATCTAATTGCATTCGGTTCAAAACCTAGAACGTTTTCATGGTTCATAGGGAAGTCTCAAGTTCGTAAGGTAGACTACTATATCTATTTGGAATTGTTTTCAGCAAATCATTAAAATGGGAAAAGCACCTGAACCAATATCTAATTTGGACTTCAGCCTCAATGTGAATCATGAATGATTTTAATAAAGTCCCTTTCAATTGTGCTATTTAGTCAAACGTCCCTCACAAGTAGTCCATGGTGCACAACTGCTAACATTAAATATAAGGCCAAGGTGGAACATATTGAGAGCCGCAGTTCCAAATGACAATTGTCACTTTTTTCCTCCACCATGGTGCAAGCTATTAGGCTTGAATAGAGATTATCTGCATGGTGAGATTTAGTGGCCCTGTGTACGCTGAAAAATTTCCATAATCTTGCCTGCTCTGACCAAATAAAACTCACTTTATATTGTTGGAATACATCCATAGTGAACATCACTGGGCTAAAAAATTACAAAACCATAAAAGGTCAATGTTAGAAATGGGATCTCTGGTTGGCTAAGGCTTGCGCCAAAGCCAGGCAGAGACCACCACTCTAGTCAGGGCAAGGGAGTTACACGCCAAAGATAACCCCTGCTCACCCCCCTGGTAGCTTGGCACGAGCAGTCAGGCTTATCCCGGAGGCAATGTGTAAAGCATTTGCGCAACACACACAGCAACAACATACTAGGCACACCAAAAAAGGAACTCCACACAAGGTTATATCAAAAATAGCCTTTGTATTATCATGAAACACATTAGATGGTAATCACACAATATACACTGTGCCAACTGGCACTGGGCAATATTTACAGGGGATTATATACACATGACAGGGCCACTTGGACCACTGTCAGAATCATCACTTAAAAATAGTGAACATATAATTTAATACATAGAACACAACCAGTAATTACTGGTAAACACTGTACTCAGCATCATCCTGTAACAGAAATCATATTATGCACAGTATCACATAAGGCGTGAAATATATTCTGCACCAACCTCATAAGCCTAAACACATTAGACCATAACCTCCTAAGTATAACTCACATTAGGAGATAATCTCACTAGCATAAACCACAGTAGAGAATTACTCAAACATAAACACAGTATGCAAAACCTCATAATTATAAACACCACATTTAGAGGCATAAAACAGTGTGCGTAAATTATAGCAGATAAATCACATTTCCTAGCACCACATAAAGCATATTAGGGCCTGGCGCCCTATACACCTAACATTCCCCTGGGCCAACTGGCCTCCTCAAAGGGGCTCAAATGCCCTATGTTCAAAAGTCAGGGCACGCTGCCACTGCAGCAGTATCCAAAAGCGCGTCATGGCGCTGGGGCAGGAGTACATCTCCCTCCTCTCTCTCACAATGCCCCCAAAAAATGAATGGCCTAAACGTTGCAGCTGCCCACTACTTGCTGTGCATATCAAATGAAGCCTGGCACCACTGTGCCCTCTTGTGCAAATGTGCCCAAAACGTTGCGGCTGACCACTGTCTGGTGGGGCAGCTGTGAATACACAAATAGGCCCTGAAACAACTGTGCCCTCGGGGCCTCACTGGGGCTCTGTGCACAAATCTCCATCGGTGCAGCTGCCCTCTGCACACGGGGCAACTGGGGTAAATAAACTGAAGTCTGTGCCCTCGGGGCCCCACACGGCATTTAAATTAAATTGGCCCCCACGTTGGAGCGGCCCGCAATGGCGGGTCCGCTCAAGGAAACAGAAACGGTGCCCTCACTGGCACCACACCGCACATCTTGAGCCCCAACTCACTGGGACTCACTGGCGGCTTCCCGCTGTCTCCTCTTGTGACGCGGAGTCTCCTGCGGCAGGGGCAGGCACCAACAATGTGCCTTGGGCCCCCTCCACCTCACTCTCCACCAGCTGCTGCACTTGTGGGGCTCTCCCTCACACACGGGAGCCCCGCCTTGTCACCGGACGTTCTCTCCGGAGGTTCCTTCCTGGCTGCGGCCCCATCCACAACCAGGGAGGGCCTGTCTTCCAGGTCGCTCTGACAGCGGCCCGGAGATGTTTCAAAAGCAGCTCGGGCTGCAGCGGTGAAACATGGGGTGGGCTCCTGCTTTAAGTTAAAACTATTGGCGGGATGGGCACCCGCCAAAATGGCACCATAATGCGGGGTGGGCACCCGCCAAATAAATTAAAGCAAAAATGCAGCATCACAGCGGGGTGGGCACCCGCGATTAAGATATAAAAATGAGCGGGGTGGGCACCCGCAATTAAGGCATAACGGGGGAATCCCTACGATGGGGATTCCCTCACCAAGGGCTGCAGCTCAGCGCTGTGCAGCCCCCAGACTCTCCCTCTCCTTTGGGGAAGAGGTAGGATAAAGCACTCCCAGGGTGCAGAAGACAGCAAAAGGTCCTGGGTCCTGGAAAAAGAAGAGGAAAAAGGGTCCCATCATGTCTTCCAGGTTCAGGGGCAATGCAGGGCCCAGGGACAATGCAGGGCCCAGGGAGACAAGCCCTCAAGGCAGCCCCCCCTGGGCCCCAGCAGCAGTGCGCCCCAGCAGGAACAGCACACCAAGACTCAACATTTTCATGGGGTCACAGCCCCTATATTTATTCTACATTTCCCTTTGTGTAAAAGTGCAGGGCATGGGGGAACCAGATGCAACTGGTTCAGGGGGGATTTGGAGCACTTTGTTTGCCAAGCTCCTCTTCCCCTTTGTCAGGTGGGGGCTAGGTGATCAGCCACACCACAGGGGGTGGAGCCAGCATTCACTTGGGCAGACACCATCCTATTTAGAATCAGGGGATTACCCATCCCACTACTCTCAGCCCAGATGTCCTAATCAGCTCAGCGCTGACTCATCCTGCCCCTCCTGGAGCCACCCACACACCTCAACTCCTGTCACTCACAATCCAGACATGCAATTCACATCAGGCAGGCAGACACATAGCACACAGAAATGCCAACTTCTAAAAGTGGCATTTCTAAAATAACCACAATAATCTGTGCACACCATTGCGGCGCATTTATTCACACACTTTCATACATACCAGACTTGACCACACTGCTCCTCTCATAACAGGAATTACCACTTACACACACTGATCAGGGAATCCCCAATGCATTCCTATGGGAGGGCAGGCAAACCTTACAAATGTGATACCAAAGGGGATGATGGACGGAGCGTTTGAGCAAATCAAACACTCACCCCAGACAACTGATCTGGGTTTAATCCATCATCATTTATTAGCTCACTCCACCACCCCAGTTCAGACATGGCCATATGCAAATAAGTCTGACCCTGCTCCTCATGGGAACAGTCCAGCCCAAACTGCCAAGCCATGTCTTCCCTGGACCGGAAACAAGCATCCTGGGACCGGTTTCGGGTTCATAACCCTCATCTGCCAGGCTAGCTTGAATCCAGTGGCAAAGTGAGCATGGGACCCACGTCTGGGAATACCCTGCCAACTTAGGGCGAACAAAGTGATACCAAAGGGGATGATGGACGGAGCGTTTGAGCAAATCAAACACTCACCCCCAGTCAACTGATCTGGGTTTAATCCATCATCATTCTTTAGCTCACTCCACCACCCCAGTTCAGACATGTCCATATGCAAATCAGTCTGACCCTGCGCCTCATGGGAACAGTCCAGCCCGAACTGCCAAGCCATGTCTTCCCTGGACCGGAAACAATCATCCTGGGACCGGTTTCGGGTTCATAACCCTCATCAGCCAGGCTATCTTGAATCCAGTAGCAAAGTGAGCAAGGGACCCACGTCTGGGCATACCCTGCAAACTTTGGGTGAAAAAAGTGATTCCAAAGGGAATGATGGATGGAGCGTTTGAGCAAATCAAACACTCACCCCCAGTGAACTGATCTGGCTTTAATCCATTATCATTCTTTAGCTCACTCCACCACCCCAGTTCAGACATGGCTATATGCAAATCAGTCTGACCCTGCGCCTCATGGGAACAGTCCAGCCCGAACTGCCAAGCCATGTCTTCCCTGGACCGGAAACAATCATCCTGGGACCAGTTTCGGGTTCATAACCCTCATCAGCCAGGCTATCTTGAATCCAGTGGCAAAGTGAGCAAGGGACCCACGTCTGGGCATACCCTGCAAACTTTGGGTGAAAAAAGTGATACCAAAGGGAATGATGGATGGAGCGTTTGAGCAAATCAAACACTGACCCCCAGTCAACTGATCTGGGTTTAATCCATTATCATTCTTTAGCTCACTCCACCATCCCAGTTCAGACACGGCTATATGCAAATCAGTCTGACCCTGCGCCTCATGGGAACAGTCCAGCCTGAACTGTCAAGCCATGTCGTCCCAGGACCGGAAACAAGCATCCTGGGACTGGTTTCGGGTTCATAACCCTCATCAGCCAGGCTATCTTGAATCCAGTGGCAAAGTGAGCAAGGGACCCACGTCTAGGTATACCCTGCCAACTTAGGGCGTACAAAGTGATACCAAAGGGGATGATGGACGGAGCGTTTGAGCAAATCAAACACTCACCCCCAGTCAACTGATCTGTGTTTAATCCATCATCATTCTTTAGCTCACTCCACCACCCCAGTTCAGACATGGCCAAATGCAAATCAGTCTGACCCTGCGCCTCATGGGAACAGTCCAGCCCGAACTGCCAAGCCATGTCTTCCCTGGACCGGAAACAAGCATACTGGGACCGGTTTCGGGTTCATAACCCTCATCAGCCAGGCTATCTTGAATCCAGTGGCAAAGTGAGCAAGGGACCCAAGTCTGGGCATACCCTGCCAACTTAGGGCGAACAAAGTGATACCAAAGGGGATGATGGACGGAGCGTTTGAGCAAATCAAACACTCACCCTTAGTCAACTGATCTGGGTTTAATCCATCATCATTCTTTAGCTCACTCCACCACCCCAGTTCAGACATGGCCATATGCACATAAGTCTGACCCTGCGCCTCATGGGAACAGTCCAGCCCAAACTGCCAAGCCATGTCTTCCCTGGACCGGAAACAAGCATACTGAAACACGGCAAGAGATACATACGTTTTGAACTGGGATAAATCAATTTTGCGAGCTTCTGGCAGCAGTTCTTAAATTACATCTGAAGTAGGTAAGCCAGTGTGTTTTAAGGGAGAAAAGAGCACGTGTACAAATTGAACTGCATGTTCCTTCTGAGTTTGAGACACCATCTTGAACACATTAATTTATAAAATGTGGCAATTTGACAAGAGATACTGCAAAAACTGTTCTGCTGAATATCAGATTCTTGGATGTAGCTATTGCTGAGCATTTGTATTGCCTTAAAGAACGTGAAATTTTATTGTTTGATTGTTAAATAACCTAGGCCATATATAGTAATAGATATTACTTAGGGATGTTTTAATTTAGCTTGAAGAAAGCTCTTCCTTTAACTAATGCATGGTTATTTCACAATAAAGATTTTAAACATTTATATTGACTTTGTTTGGTAGACTACTGTTTAGATATACTTATCTATGAACTGAACTGAACTTGTTCCATCCACATGTGGGATATGACAGGAATTTACTTCTGCATTTTTTTCCAAAATCATGGGGAGATATTTTAGTAGCAAAACCAGTTATGCCTACCAGAAATCTTTTTGTGAATTCCAGACATGCATGTATTTTCATCTGTAAATAATGATTATGACTGGAAGAACTTTGTGAAATGGGCTCAATATGTTTAGTCAGTTATTGGCTGGAGCACAAGAAGCTATTTCAGGATGTGCATATTCTGCATTATGTTGGGGGTACATGATTCTCAGGGCAGTTACTTTCATCAAGGGAGGACTACTGTAGGAAAGCAGCCTTTTCTGCATGGCCACTCCAGACTTTTCACCTTTTGCGGGGCACTATTTTTGTGGGCTGAATATCTCTATGCACCTGTGGTCCCTCTTTAAATATGGTTACTTTGACTTGTTCCTAACTGGCACACTTAACTTGCCTTTAAGTCCTTAGAATATTGTGTAGAAAGCTCATTGACCGCCTGGAAAGTAAATGCGACTTGTTGGACTGCACCATCTACTGAGCCATCCACTACAGTGGCAGGGAAGACTCACTTTCCGTCTTCCCATTGTGGCCTGACTGTTGAAGTAAAAAACTTGCACTATGTACTGTCAAAATAACCCCTTTTTAAACATCAGTAATTCCCCCCCCCCATGTAGGCCATGTATCCCACAATGCAGGGTGCATTCTATTTAAAGGTAAGCCATGATAAGGCCCTGGCTGGCCCATACAGAAACACTGGGAAGCAAGATTAAGTATTAATTCTGCTGCCTCTGAGTTGGGTCAGATAGAAATATGAATATTATACATTCTAAAATATTGAAATAAATATTAAAAGCCCAACTGAATGGTGAAGATTAATCTTTAATACATTTTAAGGAAAATAAACATTTTGTAAGTTACCTTTTCCTTGATTGCAGCTTCTGGATGCTAATTTGCATTAGCTATCCAGCAGTAGCCCAACCAGGATTAGACCTGATGATGAATTTAAACTGCTTCCAGAGCAGAGACAATGGCTTGTATGTGAGGGGTGTTTTGTGCCTCTGGCAGGAAGACCAGTTAGGGTGGGCCCAGGAACTTTATTTGCTTCTAAGGAACCTTCCCTCTTACTAGCAAATGTTAGGGGACACATGAAAAGGCCCCAGCTTTATCCACCCAGTCAGTCTGGCACCAAACCTGCTGATAACACTAGCCACAGCTCTAGGTGGGCAAATGAACTCTGAACAAGGGTAGATGGTTTCTCTGTCATGGATTTTCAGTGATAGTATGATTGTTTGCAGTAGGTCAAACAGGCAGTGCTGCAAAAGTGGGTTGGTTACCCTTGGGACCTCTTACCCTGTTGGTGAGGTAGGAGCCAGGAGTCACCCACACCCACTAGCTGGTGCCAAACATACATGTGGCACCTTCAGTCACCCACTTTAAACACATGCTGGACCTGTGGAAGAACTTTAGAGGACTTGACCTATTTTCTGTGATTTGAGAGGAGTGCTGAAGCACTGGACCTGCTCCTCTTGTACATATGACATAGACATGAACTACTAGGGTCAGTTGACTGACCTCCTGTGTAGCTACAGGGCTACAATAAGCCACTAGAGGCCTTTTCCCTGATGCTCCTAATTGACCAGTAACAATTGGACCAGGCCTGAACCCTGCTGGTGGGAATTTTGATTCCTAAGTGCTACTCCGAAGGTCCTGGGTGCATTGGCTGTGTTTACACATTTGCCTAAATTAAGCCCATCTGCTCTGTGCCATGGTTACCATTGGGTTGAGCTCAGCTTAATTTAGTGACTTTGGTGTTCACTCCAACAAGGGTTGTGATTTTGCCTTGAAGTTGGCAGTCGCCCACCACAAATAGTACTTTCCAATCTCTTAAGAGTACTTTCAACAAGGATGGAATGACGACCTGTGAACCATTACCTCAGTGGTGGCTGGTGACATTTGAAAGTGGTGAGGTGTAAGCTTTCTGTTGGAGTGCACCGTGGCAAGCGAGCGCAGCGAGCGAGGCGGAACATCTTAAGAAGGGTTCAGGGGGGTTTCCCCCGAGAAAAATTTGAAAAAAGAGTGGGTAAATGGCGTATTTTCATGCAAATTTGAGAAGCACAGAGAATAGAGCTGCAAACACACATAGATACCGGTGCAGAAGGTATGTTCATAGGTGAAGTCCTGCTGAAACTAAAATGCATTAACATTAAAATCTCAGTTTCCCCACTTAACAAAGAGAGTGATCCCCAGAAAATGAGTTCCCCATCTGGACTATTACAAATCTGAGTGCCATCACACTGTGGCACATCTAATTTACTGTCTCCTATATATTCCATACAATGAACAATCTTATTGTGCTTCTTTTTTAACACGCTGTCAAAGCAAATAGGGCAGGTTTTATTGTGATAACAGCATTTATGATTATAATGTTTGTAAAAGGCATGTCTGAATATATGTGTTCACATGGGTTGAACTATTACAGCACTATCTATTGGCGGCTTTGCCAGTACTTGTTTGAATCTGGAGTAAATCCCTGCACATCTACCTATTTACACAGTTGCATGCTGTGCATCTTTCGATGGAGAGGGGGAGATCTGCAGAGGAGTAAGCGCTGCTTGGGGATACGGCGCATGCTGAGAGCTCATGCAGAGGGTGTGCTTACACTTGTCTTCTCTTCAAACAGGGTGCGTACCCCGGACACACTAGACCCCCTTGCCATGGAAAGTGTTTCCTATATTTGGCACTCTCAGAAGCACTTGGCATCCGAGGTGGAAAACCTCACTGGTGCTGTCGCCATGGTAACGCTGTAGAGTCAGGGGCTGAGGGTGGGGGGAAGATTTATTGTAGAATGGGTGAAAAAGGCCTGTGTGATGGCTGCTGTGAGCAGGGAAGCCTGCGACACCCGGTGATGTTGGCACAATGGTGTGGGCCTAGGGCTGAGGTTTGTTGGTCATTAAATATGGCAAGAGCCCATTTGACCCTCCTGTGCCAACTCTACATGCCCTTCCAGTGCCCACCTTGCGTACCCCTACCCCTGCATACCCTACCCATGTCTACTCCGCATACACCACTTGCACACCCTGCCGTTTCTTCTTCATGCCTCTCTTGTACCTACTTTTCACACCCTCCATGAGTCATCTGCATAGCCCCTCTTTGCCCATCCTCCATACACCTCATCACATGTTCTGTCTCCATGCACACATGTCTATTCTGAACTTTCCGTTTGTGCCAATCCTGCATACATCGTTGTGCCACAGTGCACGCCCCTTGTGCGACCAGCATGTGTCCTTGCCTATTCCACCTGCAACCTACATTTCAAACTACTGACTCTGGCATGCCACTTGCACTCACCTAAAAGTATTCCCATGCACACCCCTATCCACTGTATGTCCCATGCTTGCCCCCTGATCTTAAAGCGATGTGTGGCTTTCTGGCATATACCCCCCCGTGATCCTGCACATTCTCTGTGCCAACTTGGATATCCCCGACTGTCTCCACTGTTCTTCACCATCTGCAACCATCTGTTTCACACTGGATTTCCCCGTGTTCCCTGCATATCCCATCCTGTATTTCCCTGTACAAGCTGCCTTCCTTACTCCGCATAGACAGATTCTGTATTTCTCCCTCTGCTCCCCTGCATATCTCCTTAGCACATCCACACCATAACCAACTCGCATATTCCCCATTTACCCCTAATAATCCTATTAGCACCCCTTGGAATGCAGACTATGCATAACTCTGACCCCTGATACTCTCATCTCTGACCCTTCTACCCTTCTTCCTCCTCCCTACTGTGTTGGCGCCACTGTGCATGTTTCCCGTGTGTTCCTGCATACCTCCTTCCTGCACACTAGGCTGCAATTTGCCCTCCATACATGCTTACCTCCCTGTGTCTCCCGTGCATACCACCCTGAGTTCCTACTGCATACCCGTGTGCCTCCCCACATGCCTTCTTGTGTCCCCTCTGCATGTTTCCTGGACCCCCCTCCCCCCGCATATCCACCAGTTAACCTGCTGCCTTCGCCCAGCCCAGTAGCGCCCTTGTGCGCACCCCTGCATGCCCCGCTGTCGCCGGTGTCTGTCAGGGGCTTGCTCCAAACTCCAGACAGACAGTGCTGCAGGGGTGCCAGACTCGGCTCAGAGCCTGATCTGCTGATACCGGCCTCTTTCAGATCACCATCGGCTCTCCTCTGTTCTCCAAAATCGACAGCTCAACTTTCACAGTCTGTTCTGGCTGAACTAGTCAGCCGGGAGCTGCGGGTGGGGGATGTACAGAAAGGCAAGCGTGTGTCTGATAGGACACCGACACTGGGGGCATGGGCAGTGCATGGTTGGATGTGGCACAAGGATCATGACCAGCCTTGGTATCTAGGCCAGAGGCGGGCACCATGGTTCCGGTGACCGATAAGTATGGCACATGAGTATATATAGGCAGGTATAAGGCCATGGGCAGCAATCGCAAGTGACACGGGCAATCATAGCCAGCTAAGTGCGAGATGAGAACGGGCCATCCTTTAATTGCAGCTAGCATAATATCTTACAATTACATGAATCCCTCCAAACTAATACGACCGACATTCATAACTGCCTCCATCCTTTAACCTCCCTCATTCTTCAGCATCACCCCACCCCATCCCCAAAACTCTAAATTCCCCTACCGTCTATGTCTCCCCATCCCTTCAGAGGCATCTGCGTCTCACCATATTGAGTCTCGCGGCTAGTTACTGGCCTCAGCCAGAGGTGGCCCGCAAGTCGAGGAACCTAGCCAAGCATCTGTTCTTTCCTGCCTGCCTGTCCCTGACCATAGTCAGCCTTGACACCATGGAAAAATACATTTTTTTTACAGGGGGGCTTGGTTGCTTTGGCACCGAGGGCAGAGGCAGTCTGACATTGGCACATAGCTGGTACGATTGAGGGTGTGAAGAGTATTCGCAAGTGGCACGGGCATTTTACAGCCAACCTTTGCAACAATGGAACAAACATTTGTATCACTGAGCAGAGATAACGCTGGCTCTGTGGAATCAGACAAGCTTGGCAGAGGCGCACACAAGGGCAGTGTAGGTGGCACGAGTGGGCTAGACATGCTTGACACAGGCACACAGGCTTAGCGCCACAGCATCGATCCTTTCTCACCACTGGGCCTGTGTTTCACCCTGCATAGGCACACCCCGAGGCACAGCACCACAGCATTGCTCCTTTCTCACCACTGGGCCTGTGTTTCACCCTGCATAGGCACACCCCGAGGCACAACACCACAGCACTGCTGCTTTCTCACCACTGGGCCTGTGTCTCATCCTGCACAGGAAAAACCCAAAGCACAGCAGCACAGAATTGCTGCTTTCTCACCACTGGACCTGTGTCACACCCACCACAGACACACTCTGAGGAACAGCGCCACAGCACTGCTGACATCTTACTATAAGACAGTGCCTCCTCTTGCACACAGACCGAAAGAAACAGCACCACGGGGCGGCACTCCTCTTAGCACAAGACGGATTCTCACTCTACACAGACACACTCGGAAGCACAGCAGCCACGGATTGCTTTGTCTTCGTGGAATGGCTGGAACCATTTCTGTACACACCGACTCCGAAGCACAGTACCACAGCAGTGCTCCCTTCGTGCCACAGGAGGACCCGCGTCTCTTCCTGCACATACCCTGAGGCATCACACCGCAGGACCGCTCCCTTCTCGGCAAAGAACCCCTGTCTCATCATGCTCACGCTGAGGCACAGCTCTCATTCTCACGACAGGACGGTGCCTCATTTTTACCCACTCAGACTTCATGGCACTGCACTCTGATCTGCTCCCACCTCGCAGTGTAGGTGGCACGAGCGGGCTAGACATGCTTGGCAGTCGCAATACTTGCGGGGAGGTCTCGCAGGGGTGTGGGCCGGGGGGGGTTTAAAAAATAAAGTAAAAGAAGACTTACCACTGGGTTCGCGCCGCCTCTGCTCCTGGGCCTGCATTGGCTCCTTCAACGTCTTCTGCATGGAGTGGCAACCCCTCGCTCTCAGCCAATCCAGATGCTGCTCCAGCAGCGCCAGGATTGGGTCGAGCAGGGACTGTCCCCGCCCATAGGAGACCGGGAGCTGTGGCCACTGGATACTAGCAACCCACGCTCACGCTCGCTCGACGCTCACCGGCACTGCAGGCTAGTACTAGTGCGCATTTTCGGGCAGGTCAGAAAAATGACCAGCCCAAACCTGAACATGCGCACTGCCTGCTGTCAGTCAAACATACAAACCCAACCCTGCAGTGCTGCCCCACCCCCTTCAGTGTCCTGACTGACTCGGGCGTGGCCTGGCGACCGGCCGGCCCAATTTCGAGTCAGGTCAGGACAGTGAACGGGTGAAGTGTTAACGAGGAAGAATGTGGTCATGCTGTGGCCATGTGCATTAGTGGGGCAACGCCCCAACACCCCCAATGGATGCACCGCCGCTGCATTACCTACGAACCATAGGGCATTCTTTTTTGGCTGAGACAGAAGCTGCCAGATCAGAGATTTCTTTTTGAAAAAAAAAGATTTGAAATATCATGGACACCCCGGGTTTTTTAGCCTGGCATCTGTTGACACTTTTGCTATTTGTCTGCTTGGGACTGTCATGCTTTGCATTTTTTGTATGACTGGCTGATGTTTCAGATGGTTTCTTTGACCTTAGAAACTCAGGAATTCCCTTACCTCTAAATAAAGTTAGGTAATCAAACATTTTGTGGATGGGGAATTTGCTGTTTTTTCACGTACACCCTATAGCACACCTTTAAGTGCTTGGACAACTGCATCCCACAGCAAGCAATGTTTGAAGTTATATATGAAAACACTAACATAAGTAGAATAAGAGTCTTTAAAATGTCGGATGTCTACATGACTGAATTAGAAATATTTGAAACATAGATATTGTTGGCACACTCCTTTTTCCTGCAGGTGACTAGATATATTCTTAAATGTAAAGGAGATAGTAACCCAGAAATTTGTCATATAGATTTTTCTTACATGTGTAAATGTTTCATTTTAACCTGTCATCAGTTGGCTTCCGTTCTGTCTCCGGAGATCACACTTCATCTGTTCAACTTGGCCTGAATTGTTCATACACATTTGTTGACGTTCAGACCTTATCCTCTGATCCAGTACAAAGCACAGTTGTGCTGTGTCAGGCCTTTCCTACTGCTTGAGTGATAAATGAGCCACTTAGGTGGCAATTAGTGTCAATTGTGATTGTGCCTTTGTTTTAGTAAACAACACCCAGTGGGAACTGGGCTGTAACTAGCGATTAATTTCACATAAGCTGCAAAACAAGTGTCAGATAATAATTTCGGACACTAGCAACCAGAACAGTAATACTAAAGACCGACGAGAGGCAATAGGTTGGCTCTATTTTAAACTTTCGGGAGTGACCAAAAACATACCATAGGTGTGCTTGTATGTTTTGTGTGAAAAGTTTAACTGGTTTGCAAACAATCTTTCATTTGTTTGCTGACTAATTAAAATGTGCAATTTCGATCGATTCGAAGAGTTGACTTTCAACAAAATATTGATTTCTTCAAAAATAGTTGGAGAGGTCTGGGGAGGTAAACAAACAACTGTTTTTGAAAATAATTTTAGCGGTTGCCCTTTGGGTAGCCTTCAAAGGTTGTTATTTTTGGGTTACATCCATGAACAGCCTATACTATGAAGGCATCTATAAACTGCACGTCTGGGTGGGGGGACTTCAAAATTTCTAACTATCGCGCTGGCAAATAATGTTGAAACGCATCGTGTTGCACTATATACCGATATTTAATGTCGCGATCATTTGGAAAAAACTGCTTGATTTATATGACAGTCCATTCATCTGGGCACAGCAATGTGCACGCATTGCGGAAATAGCCAATAGAGCCATTTTTGTAAGAAATATGGGGCATATTAACAAGCCAGGCGATAAAATTATCGCCGCGTTAGCGGCAGAAAACTGCCGCTAAAACGGCGATAATGGGCTTGATAATATGCTCTATGGAATTCCAATTGAAGCCCATGTTAGATGTGAAGGGCATCTAACATGGGCTTCAATTGGAATGTCATAGAGCATATTATCAAGCCCATTATCGCCGTTTTAGCGGCAGTTTTCTGCTGCTAACGCGGCGAATATGCCCCAACTTTAGTTAACACGCGGTAAACGGAGGCGAGACGATATTATTTGTTTAAAAGGCTCTTAGCTACCAGCCTTTTGCTAGGAGCGAATATGGGGGCATATCAACAAGGGCTTTATCTCTGCTTTTTTGGCTTTAAAAGAGAGATAAAACTAGCGCCCTATCAACAACAGGGTGCTAACATGCAAATTTGCATGTTAGCACCCTTTTACTCTACGCTTCCCCTTGCATCTCTAATGAGATGCAAAGGGGGCGTTCCAGAGTAAAATAATAGGAGAAATGTCGCTAAGCGACATTTCTCCTATTATCAAGAATGTCGCTAACCCTGTTAGAGACAAAAAAAGGAGCGCTAACCGCGGTTAACGCTGCTTTTTTACGTCTGGTATTTTTCAGACTTAGCCATGATATCCTATGGAAATGAAATTTGGTGTATGCTTTGATGGTTTTAATTATTAACCGAATAAAGCTATTGTTGACTGACTGACTGACTATGGAAGAAGGATATCATGGCTAAGTTTGCCTGTCCCTATCAACAAGGTAACGTGAGATTATCGCTGGGTTTCCAGCGATAATCTCACGTTAGCCTGTTAGCGTGAGGATTTTTATCGCTATTGAGATAAGCGTTGCTAATAGCACGCTATCTCAGCGATAAAAATTCACGCTAGCCGGCGATAATTATCCTAGCGCTAAGTGCGCTTAGAGATAATTATCGCCGGTTGTTGTTGATCTGCCCCATGGAAAAAGCCGGTGGAGGTGATTAGAAGAGTAATGCGTAAGAGGGAAAGACGATTACAATGAAGAAAGGGAAATTGAAAAAGAAGAAAATAAAATGCACATTAGTCTGCAGTTAGGCTGGCCATGATGTACAGTGGCATCATGTGGGAAGCTCAAAGTGATGTTTATCGGACGCTTTTCGTCCATCATAAGGACAGAGCTGTGGAGGCAGGGTTGCCTGGTGATGGATTTGCTGTTAGCAACACCAGCGCGTCAGTCCGCTTGACTGGCTTGGTCACGGCGAGTCGCTTTCTTGGAAGGTTCTCTGTGCTCGCTTCTTGGAGGCCTGTGATGTTTTGATTAAGCTCTCTCATGTTGGATTTGTCCTTTCCCACAGCAAGCTGCTGACTCTGATCGTTCATGCTGTCGTCAGAAAGCGTCTGAAGTTGTGTCGCCGAATCCTTTGTTCTCCAGGCATTGGATCAACAAGGTTCATCGTGATGAGATGGAATGGCAAGACCAGGAGGAAATGCTGCAGTTTTTATTTCCTTGTTGAAAATGCATGTTAGATCAAGGGATATTTTCCGTTTTACCAAGTTGTTTACAAAGCTGCTGAAAGTTGGAGTAGAGGTGCAAGAGCTTGTAAATTAAAGAGGGAACAGTCTTCTATCGAGAGGATTCTTTGCTGGAAGCACCAGGCCTCTTGTTGCTTCTTCTGCGTCTCCTTTTGTCAGTATTTGCTTTCAACGCCTTGTCAGAAGTAGTAAGCGCCCTATGAATATCATTTCAATTGTGTTCTCATGTGTGCACACAGATGTCCAACTTTGAGCTCCTTTAGGTCTTTTGTCGAAGCCTTTAGTTTCTAGAAGGTTTGTCCAGCACTTCATGTTCACTCCGGACCACATTGACTACTTTTTTAATATAAAAGTAGAATTTTACTGCGTACCAGCACAGAGATAGTTTCACTCTGCAGCATGGAGGAATACACCAAGTCATGTTCTAGAGCAGTGAGTGGGAATCTCCTTGAATGCAGCATTATTTGTTTCCAAACAGATCTTTCCTTCACAGCAAAGCTAGTAGAATCCCCGTTAAGACTGTATTAACAACGCGTTTCTCCAGGGCGATAAAAATTCCAGCGATGTTCCCTGCAAAACGGCGATAACCTTGCTGATATGACCCTGTGGTCGTATCCGCATAATCCACCCCAATGTTAGGGATAGGTAAGTTTGCATTTTAGCAGACATTAGTTTTTGGCGAAAACAGCGGTTTTCTCCAAAAACTAACGTCTGCTTAAATGCTGGGGCAGCCTTGTAAATATCGTGATGTGCACATCAGCGATATTTGCAAGGTTGTACTGCCCAGTGATGCCCACTTTGCATCTCATTAGCTTTTAAAGCCAAAAAAGCGGAGATAAGGCCCTTGATAATATGCCCCGTAGTTTCTCTGTCTTCATATGAAGCAGACATTAAAATTTACTGCTGCTTCTTCTTAGGCGAGGGTACGCTGAAAATGTGGTTCCCAACACGTATTCCTAAATTAGGGATAGGCGTTTATCCATTTCCAGGGATTTTGACTAATGCATACATGTGTGCTTCTTCCATTTGTTGCTGAACTTAAATCTCATGTTCATGGATTTCTGGGTGTTAAATTCTGGATCTCTTTTGCACTATAGGTTTTGATGGCTGTTCATTGAGTCTGAAGTACCCTTGAGGTGCTAGCCAGCAAGACTGAATAATCCACATTGGGAATCTCTTTTGCCGGTATCAGGATCACATTGTACAGGCCGCTAAAGAGCACTGGGGCCAAATTCAAGAGCAAGCAAGTAAATAAACCTGTTTTACAACTTACATAGTTGGGAACAGATGGGAGAACATTTGAGTTAGACAAACCTGGCCTTGAGTAATGGCTTCTGAGCAGAGGCTAGTGAATATGTTTAGTATTTATCATTCCATTTTCAAGTCAACCCTTTTGTGGCTCTGTTTCTCGCTTTTCTCACATAATATAAAGCCAATCAAAAATCCTGATTTGCCACATAGAAATCAATTTGATGTGGAACATTTTTGGATGTCGTCAACCATAGACCATTCAGGGAAAAGCTTCTTTGGATTGGTGACAGAATGCGTAAGTAATATTTACTGGTTTAGGTTGCCTAATCTGAGAGATTTTACAGCAATATCAAACAAACCTCTGCCATCTGAACTCTCTTTTAGTTAAATACCATGGCACTAGTGATCCAGGTGGTGAAAAAGGAAAAAAGGGCTTTGAAGACAATAAAAGCACATCAGTTAGTTTTTCAACATTCTGCAAATGTCAAGAGTAGTTGTTCCCTATGCTTCCTCAAGTCGCAGGACTGTCACTGTCAGATGAGCATCTGAAGGTAACTTCCACATCTCTCTGATTCAACATATGTAGATCACCGGGATCTACAATTTGTCTGTGCTGCCAAAGCTTTGTCCATCAGACAATTCGACCGGATTCTTTTTTTTTGAATGAATATGATTTGGCTATAGGTTTTTTGCGCTGGAACCAAAAACTACAAAGCTGATACTCTGTCTAGGGTCAGTCCTCCTGCAACACGAGGTACAGAAGTACAGCCTCCCTCCATCATACCAGAATATTCAGTCATTGTTCTGGTAGAATCTGACCAATTCCTCAAATATGTTTGTGATGAAACTGTTAAGAGTACATGGCTAGATGAAGCCTCACAAAGAGTTTCTGAAGATTTGTTCTTTCAAATAAATGCTCGATATATATTACTAAGCCTGGGCAAAGCATTACGCTACGCTCGCATAGTTTGCGAAGTTTGCGCTACTTCGCACTACGTGAATTGCACATAGCACAGTGCAAACACGCGTAGCGTAGTGCAGCGGTCATTTTTTGCTTGCTCGCGGTCCTCAACATCAAGTTGGCAACCGTGAGTAAGCAAAATGACATCCCGGCGAGACTTTTTCCTCGTTCCCGATCAGCAACATCAAGTTGCCGATCGTGAGCGTGGAAAATAATCCTCCCGGCGAGATTCTTAACGCGGGGAGGTCAGGTTTCTCATTGCGAGTGGTCGCGTATGCTCGCGACCGCTCGCGATGAGAAATTACCAGTCCGCGTTGAGAAAGCTGCCGCTCGAGTAAAAATCTACTCGAGCAACAGAAAACAACAGCTCGCATTGTGCAAGATGCCGTTTTCAATGATTGCACAGTGCGGACAAGCATCCGGCACTGTGCAATCATCGCGAACAGCGCACTACGCAGTTCGCATAGCCCGCGTAGTGCGAAGTGCACTTTGCGTAGCTACGCGTAGTGCTACTTCGCGAACAACACACAGGTTTATATATTACCACTAGTCAATTAAGAAATCAAGCTCTGGCTTAGTTTCATTCATATCCCCTAACAGGGCTAGTGAAAGAAAAGAAAACGTTACAACTGGCCCACGAAGGTTCTGGTGGGAAAATATGTGCAAACATTTGTCTAGAATCTGACTAATATTGTCCAAAGTAAAGTTTCACATTCTTACCCTAATTGCCTTTTGCAGTTAATCCAAATACTACCTCACTTGTGGCATACCATCGCTATAGACTGTGCAAAAGTCTTACCTAATATATCAATATGCGCTTCACTCCTTGCAAGCATCCTGTGTAGGTGTGCTTCGAACCCTGATCCTTTCCTGAGTAGCCCTGCATCCTACTGAATTCCAGGACTATCCCAATTTAGGTTCAATTGGCATTTTGAAAGCGACAATACAAGATTGGATATTTATCGTCACTACCTGCAGGTTAGTGGATGAGTAGTCCACTTGGATATAATGGTAAATAATACTTTGGAAAAAAAATAGCAACACTTTGGTATATATTTTTTTAGAGTTTTATATAGCGCAAACTAGACCTGAGGATATAATTTATCTTTGTTAGGCACGGGGAGATTAAGTGATTTGCCCAGAATCACAGGATGTTGAGCATGGTTGCCGAGACCCGAACCCGGTTCTCCAGCTTCGAGGTCGACCGCTCTAGCCGTAAGGCTACATCCTCTCCCAGAGACTTCATGACAACAATAATAGATGTTGGATAATCCTCAAAGAAAACTGATAAATTAGCTAAGGTACACAGGAACCTAAAAAATAGAAGTTTACCCCTGCAGTGGCAAGTCAATTATAGTCCATTAATAGTCCATTTTAAATGAGTTTGGTTTTGTGTTAACATATGCAAAGATAAAGTGAATCTTGTGTTTGTTTTATTGTATTCCCCTTTCCCTTACGCTACCGTCTACGCTTTCGAGTGGTACGTGATTGTACAGGGGAGATGACAGAGGAGAGAAATAAAAAGCCATGCCATTTTTGCAGCAATTCTAGATTTTCAGGATAGTGATTTTTTACAAGAAAGCCAATACTATTATTAACCTACTGCGTGACATGGATTCTGATACATTATCCCCTAATATGACTGCTCTGCATACTGATGTCCCAGGCCAGTCCTCTGTCCCTTCTTTGAAAGAATTAGCTAGAACCCTGGCAGCCATTCAGGCAGAAGCACAAACTGTTCATCAAGAAAACATTTTCAGTGTGAAAATAAAGTTGGACCATTTTTTCCCCGGGCCTAATCTATACCAAAGGGCTTTTCTAACCGCCTTCGAGTCTCCTGAAACAAGTAATGTGGCTCGCACTACTGCTATTAGTAGGTTCTCCACAGTCTTCCAAACCAAGAATCTCAGACTCTCAGAATACCCTGGGGAAGCAAACCTAACTCGTTGCCATCCCCATCCCCAGTTCTTTTGACCCCACAAAAAGGCATTTAAAAAAAATGTCTTATATAGGTTAGCGTTGGTTCCTGTATTATTTCATCAGTTTCAGAAGGGAACCATTTTTATCAAACTGGATTTCTGTTTGTTGTTCCACATTAACAGGTGGTATCTGAACAGAGGTAAGTGGAAAACAGTGTTTCATATGAATGTCAGTGTCAATGTGTAAGAAACTAGTTTATCAGTTGGGCAGGATCTGAGGCCTGCACAAGCAATATATTACCAATTGTCTCCTTATTGGGAACAAAGTCTCCCAATGTAGCACTTGACTCTCATGTGTTAGCAAAGCAGAACAGTCCAAGTCCTACTCAGGGGAGGTGGTGTAGGCTGACAAACCCAAATCACTAGCACACAAAAACAACACTAAATAAATCATTGGCCAGTCAGTGCTTCTGCATTGAAAAAGGAAACTTAGATTTATTTCACACACACTCCTAAATACTATGCATTCATTTACAATGACATACATCAGCTGATGGCAATACCTTTTATGACTTTCTGAAGTCACATTTAGCAGTTAGTGGGTCTCGAACCCTATGATCACAATTCATCCTGCTATCCTCAGCCCCACTCCCTTTAATGTCTATATGTCCCCACTGGTGGATATTACATCCCCCTTTGGGATTTCTATAGTAACATATGCCGACAACACACAGTTGGTTGTCACATTGAACCAGGTCGACCAGATGCCCACAGACCTCCATTCCTGTCTTGAAGAAGTAGCCAAGTGGATGAGCCTGTCCCATCTAAAACTTAATGGTGATAAAACTGAGCTGATGCTTCTCGGCAACCATCTAAGCTTTAAATCAAGTACCATGTGGCAGCCTGTATGGGCCCGGTACCGGCCCCAAAAACTGAGATTAAAAGTCTAGGTATCTGGTTAGATCAAGACCTCACATTTAAAGCTCAAGCCAGGAAGACGGCTGCATCATGTGACGGCTTGCTAAGAATGATACGCAAAGTGCTTCCTCTTTAACCTGGGTCAAGCCAAACAACTGCTGGTCCAAGCCCTAATTCTTTCAAGGATAGATTATGGCAATGCCCTTTACCTAGGTGCCCCAAACTCAGTAATCACAAAACTACAGATAGTGCAGAACTCCACAGCAAGACTGC
The DNA here is from genome assembly GCF_964204655.1 of Triturus cristatus. Lineage (NCBI taxonomy): Eukaryota > Metazoa > Chordata > Amphibia > Caudata > Salamandridae > Triturus > Triturus cristatus. Next base: position 903,458,261 of record NC_140590.1, on the reverse strand, counting down.
TCACGGGGATCCACAACCGTTGCTCAGCAAAGCCTGCGCTACGCGCTCTCCACTGGCTCCCGGTACAAGAAAGAATCAATTTTAAAGCCCTTTGCATTGCCCACAAGTCTATGGAAGGGAGTGGACCACCAATCATCAAAAACTTGATCCGCCCTTATAAGGCTAACAGAAGACTACGCTCAGATGAGCTCCACCTAGCAGCGATACCCAGGATCAAGAAGGCCAGAAGTGGTGGCCGGCTCTTTTCATACAATGCTGACAAACTCTGGAACACCCTCGAGCTGGATCTTCTTAGAGAATCCAACCATCCCACATTCCGGAAACATCTAAAGACCTGGCTTTTTCCGTAGGGGTCATGTCCACTCTAGTTGCCGCTGCAGCGTTGGGATGCTCCCGGGTAGCCATGCGCTATATAAAAGCCTTTTTCATTTCGTTTCATTATATCGGATGACGGAACCCAAAATAAGGCAAGCCTATTGGGTTTGTCAAGTGGATCTTCATATAAAAAAATTAGTCAAGCCTATTTGCTTTGTCAAAGGGTCACCACATTTTAAGAACAATAACTACATATTAGAAATCACCATCATATCAAATAAATCAGTAATAATGGTTACATGCAATCATTATCTTTAATATAAGGATTTCAATGTCGTATGTATTGTTAATAAAGCACTTTGACATGTTATTTTCATTTGCAATGCTGTATTCAAAATTTTTCTGCTACCAATTCAGTTCACGTTATGCAGCCCTTGGATCAACTGCTAGGGGTCCCAATGCTTCCAAGCTGAAGAGCAAATGTCCCAGAGCTGGGAGTGCGTCAAGTAAGGTAATGTCCCCCCAGTTCATGCATTCTAGGACCTGGGAGACATAGGGTTAAGTTTTAAAGCACTCCTGTAGCCCCCCCCCCCTAAAAAAAGTCCATACAAATGTTGGTGCTGCCTCTCCCCCTCCATGGGGAACCAGAAGGAGAGAAAAAATATGCAGATAAGCCCTAGCAGAATATTATGGGGTGCACCTAGCCAGCATTGTACATATCTAAGCAGCAGGATTACCGCTGCTTCAATTTGTTGCACAGGCTTGCACTATGTGTTTTCTTTTATGTTTTTTAACAGGGTGTCTATGTCCCACCCACGCGATGCCCAACCTTTAACTTTTTCTTTTTTTTTAGAGGCAACACTAAGAGCCCACACCCATGGTGCCTAGCTGGCTCTCCTGCTATCTCCTATCCGCGGCCTTGGTCTCACAGGCAGTGTGAGCAATGTTCTATTTTCTTCCTCTTTTCACGTGGAGTGCAGGCAGATACTGTTGCCTTGACTCTCCACCCCATCAGACATGTGCATGGGTGGCGAATGTGGCCAACATTACACTTGAGGCCCCGGCCACCCTGGAAGCGAAGTACTGCTTTGGTGTTCATTCTTTTTGGTTTTCACCCCAGAGGATGGGGTCCTAGGGACATCATTACATTGGGCCCCAGGGAATGGGGTCCCTATGCTGGCCCCTCTCCCCAGAAAAGAAGATAAATAAAGTTGTACTGAACCCCAGGCCTTTGCCCACCCCAGGGGTAATTTCAAGAAATGAATATGGAGCCCCATTTGCTCCATTTTCTTTTTGGGTATGCTTGATTGTGTGAAGGTGCAAAATTGAGGACCATTTGGGCTGATTTTGGTGATGTTTGGCTCTTTTTGTATCTGGTGGCGAGCTCTAGTCACATGGAGGATTTGCATGCCCCTGGCCTCTAACTGTGTGTACTTGGTTGGGAGCTGGGTTCACTGGCTCCCTCTGCCGTCCTTCTCTGCTTTGCCCGCCCCAGGCCCCATGACCTCCTGGCTGTCTTGCTGGGCATCTGGGGCCAGTGGAATCCAAAGTCTTCCCAAACTGGTCCTCAGGGGCCATAAAAGGACCAGCACCACTGGCCCTGGAGTGAAATATCTAGTCCCGGGGTCTTCTGCATGCAAATTCCTTAGTATATCAGATATATCAGGTGGCTTCTCCTTCCAGCTGTCCATAATTATGGTGTTGTTACCATCGAAGTCAAGGGCCTTGATCCCTATCTTGCCCTTGTACAGAGGTTTATAAGTGTGGGTAGGAAGTTCTGGATCCAGGCACGCCTGGCCAATCCCATGATGCCACACCATCCCTCCACTCCTGTCTCAGTCATCCGGAACAGAATTCTGGGACAATTCAGTATGGCCGAACCCCCTTTAACTTTTTCAGAGCTCATATGCCCAGCCAGAGGTGTGGCTATGATAATGGGTAAACCCTCCCTAGTTGTCACACCAAGCAAGTTCTAGGGTAGATCTCCCTCCCACTGGTTTCGGAGCAAGCCTGACTAGAAGGGTTATAGAGGGGACAGGTGTGAGCTACCTCTGTCTGTTGCAGGGAACGCCTCCTTGAAGTTAATCCAGTTACTGGGTACAACCCAAGGCCTTCTTTTAAGGAGAGAAAGTCCTTCCCGCACCCTATGTCCACCGTCTTGGAGCAATACACATCTCACCACAAGGAACCCAGCTGCCAGGTGACAGTTGAATACTTATAAGCTTTAAGCCGGAAAATTGTAACTTTTTATAAGTACCACATGCTTACTATTGAGATAAATTTGATTTCACCACTCAATTGAACTTTGGATAACTATAAAAATGTGACCTTGAATTAGTTCTCTAGCCAGTGTTAATTCAAATTTAGCATTTAATAAATGTAACAGTGCCGCCCAGTGTTTCCCTATGCAAGCAGCCAAAACTGCTTCAGTGAAACTAGCTTCTCTAGACATGTTACTGTAGGAGCATGTTCAACTTTAATATCTACATGACCTACTTTTAAATATCATGCACCCTACCCTTAAGAGAAAAAAGGCTTATGTAGGGGTGGCTTATAAATATTTAAAATGAAGGTTTAGGTCTGTCAAAGAGGGTACTTCAAACACACACAAAAAGGAAAAGGAGGAAATGAAAATATCTTGTCAGTGTATCACAAAGGAAAACCACAAGGTTGGTCAAAAATTGCCCTCACCCACTAATAGTGCCATGCTTCATCATAAGGCATGCTAAAGACATCCCTGCGCAGACCAACACCTGGAATGGAGCAAAGGGATATGGGAAAGGACAATACCTACATATATTTCGAGTGATCTATTGTGCAGAACTACAACAAAGACTGTGATTAAAACTAACTTAGGAATGTCCTCAAAAGGCTTTATTCATGGACTAGCTGGATAGGATTAATAGATTAATGATAGTGATGAAACCCAGGAGATAGTATTGCCCCTTCATCCCTCCTTTCTACTACTTGTTGACATGTTTCTACCATTACAAATCACCCACAAGGGTCGTTTGGACTTTCTCCAGACTAAAGTACCCAAGTAATGGTGCAATTCTACCTGAAACTTCTGGTTAGGGAGATATAACCAAATCTGGTTATGCAAATAACAATGCAATGACACAAAATACAGTTTCCCTTGGAAACGTGATACTGTCCCTCCTTAAAATTGACCCATTCAATGATGGTTTTATAAATAGTGATAATAGCCCTGAATTTACAGGGCACATCCAAATCACTAAATCTCTCACACAGTGCAAGACAAATTGTGTTTGCAGATATATCAACACCACACTCAAGCTACAGCCATGAATGGCAAAGGAGTTAGGGCAAATAAAGTGTTAAGAAAATGCTTATCAAGTTTCAATGTTCAATCTTTTGAAACTGGTGTGTTATTGAGAGCATCTATCTGTATTTACACACTATTTATACAAGGATGACAACCAAGTCATATGAAATCCCCACAATATTTCTAAAAGATATATATTTATATCATCATACGTACTCAAGCCCCCAGATAAGTTAACTCTGCCCATCTGGTCACTGCTTGTATCTGTAAGGTGGTGGAAGAGGATTAAATATCGAGTCTGTCAGATTAATAATGATTGGTGTTACAGCAATACATATCTCGGGTGTTGGCAGCAGCCGGCCTATGTCCCGTGATTGCAAAAGAGACTATCATGTCGACATTAGTACTTGTTGTGTCATCAGGTATGTTTAGGAAAAAGGATCCCCAGTGCTCATTGTAGGACTCTAAACATAAGAGGCCGGTATTCGGCACCCGTTTTGCATGTGTCCGTTATCTCAAGTGCTAGCACCTCATGAATCCTGCCAATATCTTCAAGGGCACGACGCTGCTCAGACGTGGTGCTCACATTACGGTGTAGGTGCAGGCTCCTCTTTGTATCCCAACTACATACACATGCTCCCGATCACGTGACCCAACTCTCCGGTCACGTGATCCAAGCAGACCCACTCTGAGATGGCTGTTCTGAAGGCATACCTCTGCTGCCATTTTGGAAGGCTAGAACAAAGTCAAACAGGGGCGTGACCTGGGTGTCTTTGGTTTAAGCTATATATTTGTGCAGGATATTCAAAAGCTCAAAAAATTTATACCCTCCAGATGTCACAAATGTACCAAAAAGCTGGAAATGATAATTTTGACAGCACCCCATGATTAACAAATCACTATGTAAGTAAGAAGTAACTGCCTCACTCAAAGGGATCCAGTGGGGAAATTGCACAACAATTAGTTTAACGTTGATTCAGTAGGTGCCAGGGTATGCCATCGTTAAGTCCAATCTCATGGCTACGAACCAAATAGATCCACTTCTGTGCAAGAAATTCTTTACATCCTTGATAGTGCCAAGAATGTTAGGCTTATCCAATACCTGCCAGTAAATGTCATCGACAGTGTGTTTTTTCTCTAGGAAGTGTGTTGTAAGTTTAGTCATGGTCTTACGACAACTGATGTTACTTTTGTGTTCCATAATACTGATTTTAATCTTACAGGTGGTCATCCTTATATAGAGGAGGTTACAAATAACTTTGTCTGAGTTACCCTTGGTATGTTGTTCTGAATCCAAGGATAACTCAAGCCCACATACACTGTCTTGGTGGCACTGGTTAGAGAATTCAACCCACCTGAGACACATATGGCTTGTCACAGGTGGGAGATCCCATAATCTGGGTTCCTGACTAGGTCCAAGATGTTGTGGCCTCATATGCCCCATTATTTTTCTAATGCTGCCACTCTTCTTAAAGGAGAACATAGGCATTTTCAGATCCAAGCCACTGGAGTTCAAAATATGCCAGTTCCTCATAATGATACACTTGACACAATTTGATGCAGTGTTAAAGGAAGTGACACAGATAACTCTGTCTACTTTAGGCCTCTCCTTGATCTCCAAAAGGGCATCCGGGTTGTAATTCAGTGTTCTCTTATGTGGCCGATTTGCCACTCTACTCTCTTTGGGTAGTGTTCTCCTCCAGTTTCTTACAAAGTTGTTTGGATTCTATCTACTGCAGTATACTCTCTGTGTAAATGCAGAAACTATCCACAGGGGAGATTCTCCCAAAGAGAGCTCAAGTGGAAACTATTGAATGACAACAAGCCAATCCTATCTGTAGGTTTGTGATACACCTGAGTGGTTAATCTACCCTCCTTTGCCACAATTTCCAGATCCAAAAAGAGCAACAAGCTTTGCATAATAGTGGGAGTGAAGTGCAGACAGGGATTGGGGCTACTATGCCAATCCAGAAACCCATGTATGGATTCCTCATCTCCTCTCCAAATTAGAAGGACATGATGAATGAACTGGCGCAAAAGCCTAATTCAGCCAGTCCAAGGTTTGTGAGGTCTAAAGATGTACTCCTTCTCAAATTCCAATACAAACAAACCTGCCAGGCTGGGCACAAATGCGCTGCCCAGAGACGTGCCATGGGATTGGAGATTTATGGTTCCATTAAATTGAAAAAAAATGTGGTAAGCGCTATCCCTGCCAGATCTAAAATAAATGATCTAGGAGTCCCAAATGTTGTTGGTACAGGATATCCTGTATTACCCTTAAAGTCTCCCTCTGCGGTGTATTGGTATAAAGGGACTCTATGTCCAACCCAACAAGACACTCCCTCATCAGCTCAAATTCCATATCCTTGATCAGGTTAAGAACATCTCTGGTGTCCTTAAGTTAGGATTTCACTTTTTGGACCAATGATTTAAGAAAAAAATCATAAAACTGTGATAGGCGCTCCAATATTGACCCGATCCTGGATACTATAGGGTGCCCCAGAGGTGGTCTCGTCAGTTTGTGCATCTTATGTAAAGTGTAGAAGTATGCAATGACTGACTTTTCTCTGCACAAAAATGCCCCCTCGTTATCAGAAATCCAACCATTGTTGACTGCTTCATTCATCCAGGAAGCTATCTTTTTCTGGAGTTCCAAAGTTGGTTCCCCAGGAAGTATGCTGCAATTCCGTACGTCCGACAGGAAGTGCAGGCACTCCTGTTTGTAGGCCACTATATTTTGGATTACTATGGCACCATCTTCAGGCGGCTGGAAGTCCCAGCCTCCTGCAGAAATTGAGGTAAACTAGTATTAAACACACAAGCAATTCTGTGACTGCGATACAAAATAGTAGCATTAGTATTGGATGCTCAGAAAATAGTCTAAGACTCTCTCGCCTATACATTAGTAATCTAGAATCTCACAGTTCAGAGGATGGTTACGAAAGAAAAGACTCACAAATCAGGGGATTTCCTTTAAGGAAGTTAGGACAGTACAAAAATAATCAAGCAGGGAAGCTTAAGCACCTCAGAAGCTCGTTCAAGAGTTTACTTTGGGTCAGGAATAAGTGTTAGCCTAAGCCACACTTAAGCAAGAATCAAAAGGGAAGCCTTGAGATCTAAACCTTTAAAAGTCAATTCAGATAGTTGGGAATCAGGGAAGGTGTCTGCAATGAATCTGCAAGAGAGAACTGCAGGGTCAGCAGGTAGGAATGGATCTGAAATTAGTCCAGTGAGAACAGTATATTATAACGTGCAAAGTCCACCAGGTAACACCCCCTTGATCACACCATTAGGGGTCCATTGTCCTCGTCAAGTTACAAGTTTGAAGACTGCTTCATCAATGGATTATCCCACACTGGACCTGGAAACAACATCTCTTTCTCAGATTCACGTGGATTGAAACATTTGTTAAATAGTTCAGTCAGTTAGTGCTCTGTTATTCTGTGTACCTTTGTCAATGTCGTCTTCTCAGGCTCTTTCCCCTACCTCTAGTAGTGTAATATATCTATTCTAAACTAACAATGCGTGTGAATACCTGCAAGAAATGTTGTGTTAGTAGAAAATGGAAAACAGTATGTTATGAAATGTAGCATAGTAAAATACAGGCTGAGACTATTAGGCCAAGATAAACATAAATTCAATGTTGCACATTTAAACACAAGTGAATATAAGGTCCTAGTACATGTTTTTAAATTCATACTATGAGTAATATCCAGTAAATCCTCAAAATATGTAGTATGGCTGGGTACTGCATTTACATGTGTATACATGTAACATCAGTGCACACATTACATAAACCATATTGTTTCAGGTAAGATCACATTCTACATGTACAAGTATGGTTTTAATCACAGTTTCAAGTCATAATGTGTTATTCATACGTTATAGCACACATTTTGGAAAGTCGGGTTTCTTCTTCAGAGTAAGTATATTATCTATTAAATTAAGGAGAGTTTTATATTTATTACAATTTCATTGAAACACATTAACTAGCATGGTTAAACACACACTTGTGAGTAGATTCTCGAATTCTACAATAATGCACTCTTTAATAGTAATGTTGAGAGAAATATTTTCAGTAATCATTTCATCAAGTAAGAAATGTGCTAAGAATATGTTAGAGCATTGTATCTATTAACATGCCGTAATTTGCAACGTATAGAGAGTGGGCAACTTTGCGCCGCACCACCAGCGTAGTGCCTCTTACCTTAGCTGTGCCGCAACGGCATCATGTTTAAAGGCCGACACTAGTTGTAATCACACTCAGTAAAATTGCCATGCAATTGCAATGAGTGAGACTCACCCACGGTAAAGGTCCAAAAATCAACTGATCAAAAGCATTAAATCCTGGCTCAATGTGCGGAACCTATGTGCAACACCATGAATATCATGTTAGGCCTTCATACACTGTATGAAGCTACAGTTATTTATAAATGAGGTTCCTGAAGGTTTTTGGATGTTTGCAGAATGGTGTATAGCAAGGATGGATTTAATTATTCAGCAAATTAGAAAGAAAATGCCTACCTTGTAAGAGACATTACTATACATTGCCTATGCACCAAGCTAGAGAAATGCACTTTTAAAATGCCTACTCTGGTGTTCACAAGGTTTTTTTTTTCACTCTTGGATATCCAAATGAATAAAAAGATAATTGATGGCATTCTGAAACAGCCAATTCCTGCCTGCATCAAGGATCTGCTAAGTTTTTTTGGCGTTGCTCATTTTTACTGGTTTAGAACGAGGGTACATATTCCAGTATTTTTAAGAGGCTGAAATTGCATAAAAGTCATTAATAAGGAATTTCACTACCCCCCTTTTTGTACACCATATATACCCATCTGAATAATAGCCTGCTGGAAATGGGCACATTATCTCCTAGGAAAACCCATATTATTCTGTGTTAGTGGTTCTGTGCATGTTGGGGGTACTTGACAGTGAATGCTGTGTGACCTGTGTACTGTGCTTTCAACAATATCATCTCAATTTCCAGAAAATGAATTGAAGTACGCCTTCTATTCTCTTTTCAAATCTTTAAAATTCATATAATTTCAATTGTATGTGCTGTGTACGTTTCCATCAGGTACTTTAACCCCTTCGCTGTTAGGCCTTTTCCCCTCCTGGCTATTTGGGGTAGTTTGTGCTTAGGCCCCTGTAACTTTTTGACCACATAGGGTATCCACACCAAATTTGCGTCCTTTTCTTCCAACATCATGGGCATTCTAAAGATACCCAGAGTTTGTGGATTCATCTCGAGGGGACCCAGAAATTAGCCAAAATACAGCTAACTTTTGTTTTTGGGGGGACAAATGGGAAAAAAGTGCTGCAAATAAAAGCGTATGTTTTTTTCCCCTGCAAATGGTATCAACAAATGGTTTATAGGGATGAAATCACAATTTTCCCAGCTTTTAGGGACTGACAGACTTTTGTCAAAAAATCAACATATTTTACACAGTTTTGGCATGTTACAGGGATATAGCTTATTTTTGCAATTTTTTGTGCTTTCAACCTTCTTCCAGTTAATGGTAGAAATGGGTATGAAAGCAATAATGGATCCCAGAAAGCTATAAATTTTAGAAAAGTAGACAACATTCTGAATTTCGCAAGGGGTCATTAGTGTAGATCCTTCAAGGTTTCTTTATAGAAACTAACAGTTAAAAATAGGAAAAATTGGAAATTAGTTGAATAAAACAGCCATTTGTGCCAATGTTTTCAACCGTAACTTATTCTAATTGTGACAGCTGTTTCAAATCAATATACAGTTACATCCAAGGCATATTTTTGGTTGTGGGGATATATAGGACTTGTAGGTTCACCAAGAACCCGACAAATGCAGAGCCAATAACTGACCAGCGTCTTGCAATGGTTTTTCATTATGTACCGGGTATATAGCAATTAATTTGGGAAAATATATACATGGAAAAATCAGTATGAAAGGCACCTATGTATTTCTGAAATTGAATCAAAATTTAGAGTTTCAAAACAGTAGATATTTGCACATTTCCGAAATTGGGAGTACCCATACTAGCATGAGAATTATAGGTTATTTTTCAAAATGACTAAAAATTTTACGCATTGTCTTTCATTTGGAAGGCAGAAATTCATCGAAAGTCAATAGGTAATAACAGTTGCTCTACAATTCTGTGTTACCCAAAGTCTTCTAAGAAAAATGGTACCTCACTTGTGTGGGTAGGCCTAGTGCCTGCAACAGGAAACGACCCAAAACGCAACGTGGACGAACCACATTTTTACAGTGAAAACTGGCCCTTTTTTCCAAAGTGTCTAGCTGTAGATTTTGAACCCTAGCTCTGCCGGCACTTAGGGAAACCTATCAACCCTATACATTTTTGAAAACTAGGCACCCAGGGGAATCCAGGACGGGGTGACTTGACTGGCTCTCACTAGATTCTGTTACCCAGAATCCCTTGCAAAACTAAAAATGTGTCCAAAAAAAACAAATTTTCCTCACATTTCTGTGGTGGAAAGTTCAGGAATCTGCGTGGATCCGCAAAATTCCACCCCCCCCACATTCCCCAAAGTCTTTCAAGAAAAATGGTACCTTACTTGTGTGGTTAGGCCTAGTGCCCGTGACAGGAAACAGGCAAAACACAACATGGACACACCACAGTTACACATTGAAAAATAACCCTTTACTTGCAAAGTGCCTAGCTGTAGATTTTGAACCCTAGCTCTGCTGGCACCTAGGGAAACCTAGTAAACCTATACATTTTTTAAAACGAGACACCTAGAACGGGGTGACTTGACTGGCTCCCACCAGGTTCTGGTACCCAGAAACCCTTGCAAACCTAAAAATTTGTCCCAAAAAAACCACATTTTTCTCACATTTCTGAGGTGGAAAGTTCTGGAATCTGCGTGGATCAACAAAACTCCATTCACCCCGCATTTCCAAAAGTTTTCTGAGAAAAATAGTACCTCACAGTGCAGGTATTGCCTAGTGCCCGCGACAGGAAACTGACCAAAATGCAATGTAGACACACCGAATTTTCACAGTGAAAACGGATCCTTTTTTTGCAAAGTGCCTAGCTGTAGATTTTGAACCCTAGCTGTGCCGGCACCTAGGGAAATGTTAGACCTTGCTCCTTGGCGTAGGTCTCCCTTCCATTTTTTTGCTGTTGCCTCATGTGTTTTTGCTGGTGTTAGATGCTTTGGGCACTGTGCCACTGCTATTCAATGCCACAGTGCAAGTGCTCCCTATGATAAATTGATGTATGGATTAGTTATTCCATGGTTGGCTAGTTTGGTTTACCTGCCAGAACCTAGTACAGTGCACCAGGAGTGCCCAGGGCTTGTAAACCAAATGCTGCTAGTGGGCTTGCAGCACTGGTTGTGCCACCCACAAAAGCAGCCTGTAAAGTGTGTCTCAGGTCTGCCATTGTAGAGCCTGTGTGCAGTCTGGTACTTCCATGCTGACTGGGCAAGTGCACCCACTCGCCAGTCCGTAAACCTTCCCTTTTCTGCATGTTAGTCACCCCTATGGTAGGCCCAAGGGCAGGGTGCATTGTGAGTATAACTTAGGACATGCCCTGATGTGTATGGCATGTCCTAATAGTGAATTACAGCCATTTTCGTTTTTCACTATTGCAAGGCTACCTATTCCCCATAGGCCAGAATGGGCAGTTTGATTATTACATCTTATAATCCTAACTGACTCAGAGATCTAGGTAGAAATTCGAGTTTAGTATGCCTGAACTCAGAATGATAAAATAGTAAATACATCTTTTAATGAAGTTGGTTTTAACATACTGTGTTTGAAAATAGCACTTTTAGAAAGTAGGTATTTCCTTGTCTAACCATCCAAGCCTGCCTCTGCTAGGTTGTGTATTCTAAGCCTGGGCATAGTGGGCGTAGTGGGGCTACGTGGAGCAGCGCTTAGTGTGCCCAAATCTACGCACACTCGCGCGCTCCGCGTAGCCCCACTACGCGCCGCCCGCCTCCCGCCCACCCTCCTTTTAAAATAATATCATGCATGATAAAATAATTAAATGTAAAGACTTACCTGCAGCGCGGCGTCTCCCGGGCTCCCTCTTCCTCGTTTCCAACTTCTTGTGACAAATGCGCATGCGCGGACGCCCGAGCATGCGCATTTCCTGCGAGAATGGAAGTGGATGGATTCATCATAAGCAACCAAGTAAACTGAACACTCCAAAAGATATAGGGCAATAAAGGTTCAGATACAAGAATTAATAAATTAAATATGAACTCCTCTAAAACATTAGAGCACTTACGTGGTTCATATCAATGAACAATCTGCGGCTTATAACTCCACAATAAATTTGAACACCTCTAAGCGATAGAGTACCTAAGTAGTTCATCATAAATAGGCATCAACCACACAGAGCACAATGAGCACTTACACGGCTCTTCATAAAACCGAATTCCACCAAGAAATCCAAAAATTGAGTAGCACTAAGACTCCTCACATAAAACTGAGCACACTACGGCTCTTTATCATTAAACCTGAAAAGAATGGAGCGCCTCAAAAATGAGCACCGATGTGGCTCCGCAACAATACACATCTAAAAGTCCAAACACTGGAGCAACTAATCTCCAGAAAATTCAAAATGGAAATGAACACCTCAAAAACAATTTGAGCACTAATGTGGTTCAATACTAATAAGAAAATATAGCCCCTGTATGACTCCTCACAGTAAGAATGTGAACCCCTCTAATAGAATAGAGCACTAAGAAATTTGGTTCATCAAAAATAAAGAATGAACTGAGCATCAGCATATCTCATCACCTTTAAGTATAATCAGTGGAAATAAATAAAATTTGAGCACCCCAACAAAAGTTGAGCACATAAGTGGCTCAATCCAATAAAAGCTAACTAATCCAGCACATCACTGAAGTCTAAAAACTGACTAAAATGCGATAACCACCACGGAATGACAATACCATACATATGTAACATGTAGAAAAACATAAAAGTAGCATAAACAGCACATAGATGTAAATTATGTCATCAACAATACAATAAGCATGTTGGTCAATATGAATAGCAAAGCAGATTACAAAGTTTTCAAAATAAGAAATTAAAACAACAAAAGTAGTCACCGTAGTCAGAATGTTGAAATGTCACTGTCACAGTCATCGTAGATTAGCAATGAGATCGAATGACCAAATATCCACACAGCTGTTCTCATCCGATGCAGTGTAGCACAGTGACCTCCACCTGGTAACATCTCATGAATATTGTCCCAAGTAATAAAAGTTGTGGTGTGTTTCCAACACCAAACTACAGGCAAAGATCTCTCAGGCAAAACTCCACAAGCTTTTCGCATATTTGAAAAGCATAATCACACAGTTCCAGAAGTCCGCAGGAAGAAAAAACTTTGTGGTTGGCACCGCAAGTGAAAAACATATTGAAATAGGAGAAATGCCAATCCTAAAATGGCGGCACGTATGTGACGTCTAGCCGGGTGGCTCACGACACGCCTCAGCAGCTCTTCACAAAGCAAACAGGAGGCTGCGCACGGGGAAGCGAGGCTTGTGGCGAGCACGAGATGAATCCGTTGGTGAGTGCCAAACTGGCAAATCTAATGATTTTTAAATTATGACATTTTGTCACTGTTTCATGCTTAAATGTCACTGCTCCATGCTTTAAACACAATGAATGTCTCCACAATGCACCTCGTTATCTAGTTATAGTGCTTTGCAATCCTTAATGGTGAACATGTCACAAAAGTCATCGCGGTTTGCGCTGATTCTGTACAGCAAATTTCACGTAGTGTCCAACTCCAACCAGTTGAACCGCTAACTCACAATTGTTAGCAGCGCATCATAACAGGTATATCTGATGGTAGATGTTAGCGCTCAGAGTAAAAAAACTTCTCCCTCTCAATCACATAGACGTTGATAAAAGCCAGCTTCAAGAATCCGTGTACAAGTTCCAAGTTATTCGCATCAAATCACTTCCTTTTGTAAGATGACTGTAAAGCAGGGAGTCTCCACATGAAGCTGCATATAATATTATGTAAAAGCAGATTTCAAGAAGCAGGTGACAACTTAAACATCCAACGTTTAGGTGTACTTTAACATGTCCCAAACCCAACTTACTTCAGGCTGTCTGTTGTTGTAGACACCGGTGGGGCAATCAAGGGGTTGGGCATGAGGTTCAGTTAATTTCTTCTAGATTCTCTTGAAAAACTTTTTTGATCACGCATGGTTTCTTTCCTTAAATCGTCGCCAGTGTAACATTTAACAAAATAAAAGATGACTCCTTGCGTTGCTGCATCCAGATGTGGGTTTATTCTTAGTAATCAGGAGTTAATGTACAGGATACAAGCAAGAATGTAATTCAGTAAAGGCCCCAGTTAAGGCCCCACCGGGAGCAGCTGCCCTGCTGCTCAGCCTCAGATATAACTGACCACAGAATCAAACATACACAAAGGAACTCTAAATGACATCATAGATATGGGCTGAGCAGCTTAGAACAAACACTAAAGAAGGACAGAGAAGGAGGAAAAGCAGGATGTAACAGGAAACCTATCAACCCTATACTTTTTTGCAAACTAGGCAACCAGGAGAATCCAGAATGGGGTGACTTGACTGGCTCTCACTAGGTTGGGTACCCAGAATCCCTTGCAAACCTAAAAACTTGTAAAAAAAACACATTTTCCTCACATTTCTGTGGTGGAAAGTTCTGCAATCTGCGTGGATGCACAAAATCCTACGCACCCCGCATTCCCCAAAGTCTTTTGAGAAAAATGGTACCTCACTTATGTGGGTAGGACTAGTGCCCGCGACAGGAAACGGCCCAAATCGCAATGTGGACACACCACATTTTCACACTGAAACCTGACCCTTTTTTTTGCAAAGTGCCTAGCTGTAAATTTAGAACCCTAGCTCTGCTGGCACCTAGGGAAACCTAGCAAATCTATACATTGTTGAAAACTAGACACCCAGGGGAATAAAGGACAGGGTGACTTGAATGGCTCTCACCAGGTTCGGGTAGCCAAAATCCCTTGCAAACCTAAAATAAAAATTGTAAAAAAAAACACATTTTCCTCACATTTCTGTGGTGGAAAGTTCTGGAATCTGCGTGGATCCACAAAATCCTACGCACCCCGCATTCCCCAAAGTCTTTCGAGAAAAATGGTACCTTACTTGTGTGGGTAGGACTAGTGCCCGCGACAGGAAACGGCCCAAATCGCAATGTGGACACACCACATTTTCACACTGAAAACTGACCCTTTTTTTGCAAAGTGCCTAGCTGTAGATTTAGAACCCTAGCTCTGCTGGCACCTAGGGAAACCTAGCAAACCTATACATTTTTGAAAACTAGACACCCAGGGGAATAAAGGACAGGGTGACTTGACTGGATCTCACCAGGTTCTGGTACCCAAAATTCCTCCTTGCAAACCTAAGAATGTTTTTTTTTAAAACAACACATTTTCCTCATATTTCTGTGGTGGAAAATTCTGGAATCTGCGTGGATCCACATAATTCTACCCATCCCGCATTCCTCAAAGTCTTATTAGACAAATGGTACCTCACATGTACAGGCAAGGGCCCAAAACCTATTGAGGCAACATCAAAATTACCTATCACAAACCAACCTGGTTTTGCAAGGGGGTCCTATGATTTTTTGTCCCCGAGCTTGGCGATCATCTAGGGAAACCTACCAAAACCACACATTTCTGAAAACTAGACACACATTGCAGTCCAGTGAGGTATTGTTTGCATGGGTCCCTAATGTTTTCCTACCCAGAATCCTCTGCAAACCTCAAATTTAGCCGAAAACAAATCACTTTTTTCATGAATTTCCGTGTGGGAAAGGTCTGGAATCTGCGTGGAGCCACACATTTCCTCCCACCCAGCATTCCCCCGGGTCTCCCGATAAAGGGTACCTCACTCGAGTGGGTGGGTCAAGTACCTGCGACGTGCAAGGTCCCAAAACCTAAAGAGGCAACATCAAAATTACCTATCACAAAACAACCTAGTCTTGCAAGGGGAGTCCCATGAGTTTTTGGCCCCGGGCTCAGTGGCCATCTAGGGAAACCTACCAAACCCACACATTTCTGAAAACTAGACACCTTCGGGAGTCCAGCGAGATATGGCTTGTGTGGATCCCCCAACATTTTCCTTCCCAGAATCCCCTGCAAACCTCAAATTTAGCTAAAAGTATCACCCTTTTCTCAAATTTCTGTGTCGGAAAGTTCTGGAATTTGCGTGGATCCACAAATTTCCTCCCATTCAACGTTCCCCCATGTGTCCCAATAAAAATGGTACCTCACTTGTGTGGGTAGGCACAGTGGCTGCAACAGGAAATGGCCCAAATTGTACTGTGGAAACTTCAAAATTACCTATAACAAAACTACCTGGTTTTTTGGGGGGGACTTGGGTTTTTTGCCCCAGGCTCGCCGCATCTAAGGAAACCTACCAAACCCACACATTTCTGAAAACTAGGCACCCTGGGGAGTCCAATGAGGTATCCCCCAACATTACCCTACCCAGAATCCCTTGCAAACCTCAAATTTAGCTGAAAAAAACAAATTTTCCACATAGTTTTGTGAGGAATCCGGCACAAATGTCCTACCCCACAGCGTTCTCCCTAGTGTCCTGAGAAAAATGATACCTTACTTGCCTGGGTGTCTAATGCAGAATTGGTGAAAAAAGTATTTGTAAAAAAATGTAGCTCTGAGAATTCTCGGTGCTATACCCTTAATCCTTATGTTTTGGGCTCTTCCCAGTCAGAGGCCCTTGCCCCTCCCACACAAGTGAGGTATCATTTTACTCAGGAGAGTGAGGGGAACGCTGTGGGATAGGCCATTGGTGCCGGTACGGTGATTTAACCTAAAAATATGTGGAAAATGTGTCTTTTTTCAGCTAAATTTGAGGTTTGCAGGGCATTCTGGGTAGGAAACCTTTGGGGGATCCACGCAAGATATACCTCGCTGGACTCCCTTGGGTGTCTAGTTTTCAGAAATGTGTGGGTTTGGTAGTTTCCGAAGATGGCCGCTGAGCCCGGGGCCAAAAACCCAGGTGACCCCCTTTGTAAAACCAGGTTGTTTTGTGATATGTAATTTTGATGTCCCCTCATTAGGCTTTGTGCCCTTGCCTGTCGCGGGCACTTTACCCACCCACGTGATGTACCATTTTTATCAGGAGACCTGGGGGAACGCTGGGTGGGAGGAAATTTGTGGATCCACGCAAGTTCCAGAACTTTCCCACTCAGAATTGTTTTTAAAAAGTGATTTTTTCAGCTAAATTTGAGGTTCACAGGGGATTCTGGGTGAGAAAATGTTGGGGGACCCACGCTAGCCACACCTCACTGGACTCCCCAGGTGTCTAGTTTCCGGAAATGTGTGGGTTTGGTAGGTTTCCCTAGATGGCCGCCGAGCCTGTGGCCAAAAACTCATGGGACCCCCCTTGCAAAACCAGGTTGTTTTGTGATAGGTAATTTTGATGCCACCTGAATAGGTTTTGGGCCCTTGCCCGTCACGGATACTTGACCCACCCACGTGAATGAGGTACCAGTTTTATCAGGAGACCTGGGGGGTTGCTGAGTGGGAGGACATTTGTAGATCCACGCAGATTCCAGAACTTTCCCACACAATTAGAGAAAAAAGTGATTTTTTTCATCTAAATTTGAGGTTTGCAGGGGATTCTGGGCTCCCCGAGCATATAGTTTTCAGAAATGTGTGGGTTTGGTAGGTTTCCCTAGATGGCAGCCGAGCCCAGGGCCAAAAACTCATGGGACCCCCCTTGCAAAACCAGGTCCTTTCAAAATAGGTAATTTTGATATCTCCACAATACGTTTTGGGCCCTTCCCTGCCACGGGTACGTGGCCCACCCACACAAGTGAGGTACTATTTCTCTTGGGATACTTGGAGAAATGCTGGGTTTTATGAAATTTGTTGTTTCTTCCTGAAGCGTGAACATTTTGGCACAAAAATGCACGGAAAATGTGACAGTCACATTTTGAGGTTTGCAGGACATTGTGGGTAAGATAACTTGTTGGGATCCACAAGAGAGACATCACCATGTACTCCCATGGGTGTTTAGTTTACAACAATATCTACAGTTGGTAGGTTTTTCTTAGATGGAATGTACACCTTGCCAGAGAGACAAAAAAGACAAATATTTCTCCACAGCCATCTACTCCTCAAGCACACACACATACTGGTTGGATTTGACATGAGTGCGAGCGATGGTTCAGTATATAACATTTCATCAACAAGAGATTTCACAAAAATGAAATGCACTGTCAATAATTGAAAGGACAAAAAACTGAACCAGTGACTCACAGCTCGTGAGCTGTAAAGCCACGTCAAAGCCCCAACCACTCTACAGGCCATTCACACACCTTTCGTACGTGATACACACAAGACCATTTACACCACCAGGCACGAAACCAACACATTACAACATTCACAAAAAGGGACAAGGTACCCCCTGCTTGAGAAAGACAGAAAAGACAAATATTTCTGCACAACCATCTATTCTTCAAGCACAAATAAATACCGGTTGGATTTGGCACAAGGGTGAGTGATGGTTCAGTATATACAATTGTTTTAACAAGAGATTTCACAACAATGAAATACACTGTTAATAATTGAAAGGATGAGAAACTGAACAATTGACTCACAGCTCGTGAGCTGTAAAGCCACGACAAGGCACCAACCTCTACACAGGCCATTCATACACCTTTCATACGTGTGACACATACAAAACCATTCACACTGCCAGCCGCAAGCCCATCATATCACAACACTGACACCAGCAGACAGCGCCATTCAAGGGCCCATCACTTTCATACATCCATATTCCTGACATAGCAACCACACCAGCTTATGGATTGCGTGGAGTGGCGTTTGGCTAGCAGTGTGTGTAGTGCCCAGCAGCAAGTCACTACTCACACACCGCTGTCCAAGAACCAGTCCACGCACACCACCAGCCAAGTGCCAGTACACGCACACCTCCAGCCAAGCTCCAGTCAACCCACACTGCCAGCCAAGCACCAGTCCACCCACAACCCCAGCCAAGTGCCAGTCCACGCACACTGCCAGCCAAGCACCAGTCAATGCACACCACCAGCCAAGCCCCAGCCTACACACACCACCATCACATTTAGGGTTTTGTTATACGAAAAAGAAAATACAAACAAATTGCAAATAGATGAAAATCTAACAGCACAAATTCTGAAACTAAATACATTGCATAAATGCCAACCTTGAAACTGAACAAAAAATATAAAACAATAGAGGCCAGGCAGTTCACTTTACCACTCATGGATGCTCCCAAAAATTATTTTGCATGTGGTACATTCTAAAACAAGCATGCACACGCAGCGCAGGGTTAGAAAGAAACACTCGGGCAGAACATATGAGTCTCCTTCCGTGTACCTCTTCACCAACAGACTATGCATCTCCTACTGGGAATGTCTTTTTAGAGTGTGGGAGGAATGTGATCAGGAAAGTGGTGACCTTTCAATCTAGCCACATCCTTCACCACTCCAACTCTAGGAACACTTGCCTGTTCCACTACAACAAGGCTGCCTAATACAGACTCCTGAAACGTAGCAAAAGTCATCTTTGACTCTGGCCAACAATCCTTGAATACAACAAAAGCATTAAAGGTTGCTAAGTGGAAAAGATGGATAGCCAACTTTTTATACCAAATGTAAGCCTTACGTAGAGCGGTGTAAGGTTCCAACCTCTGATCTACTCTAGCAACACCACCCATGTGCCTATTATTGTCTAAAATGCACACAAGTTTGTGCGTTTCAGCAACCTGACCCCTAACAGTCACAGGTGAAGTGCTTTCAACATGGATGGTAGTCAGCATGTAGACATCTCTCCTGTCTGAAAATTCCACAGCTAGACGTTCCTTGCTAAGCAACGCACTGCAATGTCCCTGCACAAGCTTTTGACAAACAAGTTATTTTGGGAAACCTTTACGGTTAGAGCGGATTGTACCACAAGCATCAGTGTTCACTTTGGCCAATTCCCAGAAGAACTGTACACCAGAGTAGAAGTAATCTACATATAAATGGTGACCTTTGTTAAAAAGTCCTCTACCAAGTTCCCTCGCAATATTTTCAGTCACTCCAAAAGTGGACGGACAACCCGGAAGGTTAATCCTGGAATACTTACCAGTGTATATCCTGAAATTAGAGATATATCCAGTCCTACTGTCACATAGCATATATATCTTAATTCCATTGTGTGCCCTCTTACTAGGAATGTATTGCCTAAAAGCTAAGCAGCCCTTGAACAAGACCAAAGACTCATTCACTGCCACTTATTTCCCTGGAGCATAGATCTCAGAAAATCAATCTAAAAAGGGATCAATGACATGCTGAATCTTAAAAAGACGGTCACAATCAGGGTGATCTCGTGGCAACGCTAAACCATGATCGACAAAATGCAGCATCCGAAGCAGAAGCAAATACCTATCACGACTTATGACTGCCGGAAATATAGCTGTTGTATTCACTCTACTCCCTGGAACACCAGTAAAGTCTGGCAATGCCGGCTGCACCATGCCTGGGGCAACCCAGAGGTCAGTACTTCCAATGGGAAGCCTTGCAGCCCCAGGCTGCAGTGCTTAATTTGTGCCGATGCTTTCCGGCGCTTAGCCTCAGCACTTATTTATCAGGGCTGGGTCTATACCAGATTGCCACTGCCAACTCACATCAACAGTGTGCGTCAAAAAATGAATAAAATCGCACTCTCATTCTGTCTCCCCGTGAAGTGCTGAGCCACTTGTAAATCCATGCCTTCATTTTGTGTTGAGGTGGGTGGGGGGCCTCTAATTGGGCTGGATTTGGACATGTGTGGCTGAGACAGGTGGGACGGCAGCATGCATCCGTAACCTTTTTCAAATTCTACCCCCATGCCGCCAGCCTGCCTTGTCATCAGGAAACACACACGCATCGGCAACGGCAGTCCGGCACTATTATTTGAAGCAGGTCGTGAAGTATGCAGCACCAGATCTCGGGTAGGTATTACTGCAATCAATGTCCAGTTTTACTGACTTACACAACTTTTCTGAATAAAAAAGCCGATACATTTTGTGTACCAGAGATGCTTTCTCCGCAGCAACGTTTACTTACCGGAATTCACTTAAAGATTTAGAGTGGCCCTGACTTTCATGGCTCAACGGTTGAGCTCTACCTGGAATCCCAGCAGGCTTTACAGGCTGCAGACCTCGCTCTACAACTCCTCCACATTGCCTGCTGTGCCCCGGAAAACCTGCTCGGTTCAGGACTTCTGTCTCTGTGCGCGCGCACTCAGCCATCTATCCCTCACATACATTGTCTCTGCTGCTATCTCTCCCTTAATGCCAGAGACCGCTTGACCAGATAGGATGTTTGGAGCTGTAAGGCAGCCAGTGAGCAGCTTACAGATTTTCAGCCATTGCGATGTCCTGCTGGCCTTGCATTGTACGTGTTTTATTCCTAGCCCTTAGACATATTTAAATGTATAGCAGGTGGTGGTGGACTCAGGCACTCAATTCCGCAGACCAGGCCCAGTAATATGTACCGAGTACACTGCGCTGTGGTATCTATGTCCGTTCACGGATGATTATCTGTTGATCTCTATGCCCTGGTGGGGTGCTTGTAGGTTTGTTGGTTCTGGCTGGGTGCACGGAAGCATATATGTTTCATTGTCATTCTGCATTGCTGCCCGTTTGACTGTTTGCACGCACATCAGGCAGCACGTCTATGTGTAAATGTGGGCATTTTTGTTGTTGGTCTGTGTTCATGCATTAAAACATGCTTAGAAACATCTTGCTTCTCTTCCGGGTCCTGAGAGGGCCTGGTTTTGTAATGCCGAGTGAGCCCCTATGATCAGAACATCATTTTCTCCCCCCCCCCCCCCAAAATGTAAAAAAATCAAGCACCCATCTACTTCAACTGCCGTTCCACGCCCAACTCAGAGTGGTGTAAAGGAAAATAACAGCCATCCCTACTGATTGGGACAAGGGGCGGAGCCTCAAACTTTACTATATGTTCGGGCCTCAGTTCAGCCGAAGACCAATGAATATTTATAAGTTACAAATATTAATTGGTCTTCGGCTGAACTGAGGCCCGTCTGGGGCATTGGGGGTGGGGGGGCTGGGGTATTACAACCCTCCTGCACCAGTCCCTGCAGAGGCAGCCGTTATGCCCCAGTCAAACTCCTGCTCCTCACACAGGGTTATTATCCCCTCACACATTATTCTGCCCTCACGCGCCCCTTCTTTGACACTCAAGAAACAGAAGCCAAACATACTGCTATTATTCCACCATTTGCAAAACACACATTCATGCAGGGAAATGAAACTCATTTAGAGTAAATAGCACAAAAAAGTCTCTTACCAAACACATGCAACTACACAAACTGCAGCACCACCAGTAATGAAACCCCAACCTGGAACATCAGTCTAAAGAGCAAAAGCCTTGAACTAGAATAAAAAGGAAAATTAAAACGTTACAATTGCAATTCAGAAGAAATAAAACAATTAACATTCTAACACGCTATGTCACTTCGTAAATGGTCCATCTGCCAGATGGACCATCAAATAGGGCAGTGAAAAATGAGGGGTGACTTTGCCCAAGGGATCTGGTGGGGTTTTCTGCCAGGCGGATCAGTCCTCAGGTGGGGCAGAAAACAGATGGCAGAAATGTGTCCCCTTGCAAAATAAATATATCCCTGGTGCCTAGTAGGGTTTTCAGCCCTCTCCCACCTGGGGGTAGAAAGGCCAAAAAAAGGGCCCCATGGTGGGGCAGAAAATACATAAACTTAAGCCCCTTGGAAGCAACCCTTGGCCAATGGGTCGCTTTCATCTGCAAGAAAAAAAATCCCTGGTGCCTAATGGGGTTTTCTGCCTCTCCTGGGGGCAGAAAGAACTTCCAGCAAATTTGACGCCCTTGGAAGCGACCAGGGAGTTTGTATTTTGTTGATTTTGTTGATTGAAAGCCTTGGGTCGCTTTTATCCCGGGGCAGGAAGTCCAAAAAAACAGGCCGATTTGCCCCCAGGGGGGACAGAAAAACATCCAAAACTAAAATGCCCCATTGGAAGCAACCCTTGCCCATGCATTAAATTCATGATCCCTGGTGCCTAGTGGGAATTTATGCCCCCCGGGGGGTAGAAACAGATCCAAAAGGATATTGCCTCCTTGGAAGCGACCCTTGCCAAAGGGGTCGCTTCCATGCATTTAAAACATAATCTCTGGTGCCTAGTGGGAATTTCTGCCACCCCCTGTGGGCTGAAAGGCCAAAATTAAAGCCCGATCTAACCCCAGGGGGACCAGAAAAACATCCATAAACATATTGACCACTTGGAAGCGACCCTTGCCCAAGGGGTCACTTCCATGCATTGCAAACAATTTCCCTGGTGCCTAGTGGGGATTTCTGCACCCAGGCCAAAAAAACGGGTCGATCCGCCTCCAGGGGGGGGGGGGCAGAAAAAATTCCAAAATAATTATGCCCCTTTGGAAGCGACCCTTGCTCAAGGGGTTGCTTTCATGCAGTCAAAAGAAACCATCCCTGGTGCCTAGTGGGGATTTCTGCCCCTCCCCTGGCAGCAGAAAGGCCAAGAAAATGGGCCAATCTGCCCCCAGGGGGAGCATAAAAACATCCAAAATATTAATGCCTGCTTGGAAGTGACCCTTGCCCAAGGGGTCGCTACCATGCATTACTAACAATATCCCTGGATTTTTGCCCCCACGCCACAAAAAACGGGTCGATCTGCCCCCAGGAGGGGCTGCAAAAAGATCCAAAATTATTATCCCCTATAGGAAGCGACCCTTGCCCAAGGAGTAGCTTCCGCGCACTGAAAAAAACATCCCTGGTGCCTAGTGGGGGCATTTATGCTGCACAATCGCGACGCTGTGCTTGATCGTGCAACAAAAATGCCCTTCAAATAGACATCAGGGGAGAGAAAAACTCTTTCCTCTCCCCTGATGAATCGACAGGAACAGAAACCCCCCTCCTGGAGCAGTAACACCTACCTGACTCCGTGGACGCCTGGTAGCAAATGGCTTCCAGCGCATGCAGGGCTTCCTGATGACATCGGCACGCGCTGTGTGCGCTGACATCATGGGATTGCCCTTGGGGGTCGGGGTGGCAGCGGAAACTCTTCAACTGCCACCCCCCTTTGTGGGGGCTAGATGGGCTGCCCATGGGGGACCGGGGAGACGGAGTTCAAGAATGTTTTAAACAAAAGGTGAACATGGATTCCCTAGAACAGACGGTATAATTGTAGCCGCTGTTTATTCACACAAATCTGGGTGACCAAACTATGATGGAGGGATTTCCAAGTACCTTGTTCACCTAAAAGATCAGGTCTATATTGTGTTGTAATACTGTGAGTGGGGGGGCGACCTGATCTATATACCTCTCTAGCTCCTTTGTGTATATGCCCTAATCAATCCATAACAGTATGGTACATCTGGTGATTGCTCCCAGGCTTCTCGTTCTCATGATCTTCTCTTGCTTCAACATAAATTTCCCTAGGACATCCTGGAATACAAAGCTATAAGAAGGCAGGCAATCAAAATGTGTGTCTTTGCCTTAAAGTGAATTGGTGGTTTTATTAACCGTTTGGCTGACTTCCTGCAGGCTGAAATTTCCTGATGCATTAGGACCTGTTTTTGGAATTATACATATTACTCCCACTCCCATGTTATATACAGGAAAGTACTTGAATGTTCCTAATGTTCTGAACATGCATTTAGCTCAAAGAAACCCATAGGAAAAGCAACCAAAAGATCAAATGATTTTTAAAGATGCATTTAGTCCTTTTAAAAAAAAAAGAAATATCACTCAACACCCAAACACTAACACATGAGATCCCCCCCCCCCACAACCCACATCTGCCCCTTCTTAAATTCAGTGATAATCTTTCCCACATTTCCCCTACAGCAATCCTAAAACTCAGGGTCAGCTTTAACATTTTTTCACACAGAATAGCAAGACAATGTACTGTGCTGTGGTGCATGAAAGGGAGAGAGTAGGAATGCACTATATCTATCAAGATATTTCACATTGCTGTCCTCTGCCTGTGCTGTCACACAATCTGCAGTCTAGTGCCAAAGCACACACCCTTGCACCATGGAGCAATGATGCCTGCGCTACAGGCAGGATTGTTTTTGTCCAGAAAGTGACACCTTCCTCCACAAAAACAATCACTAGAGGCATTTTTCTCCTTTACATGTGCTGCAAAATGCAGCACACATTGAAAGAGTGAAAAATGAGGGCAAAGAAGATATTTCGACTCAATGCGCCTTTGGTGGGAAGGCGTATAATTCTGACACATTTCCAGGACTACCAGTGTTGGTAAATCTGGGAATGCATCAGAATACATAGGTGGATGCATGGGAAAGCCCATGTTACGCCCATGTAACGCCACCACCATGTAGAGTAAAACAAGATAGCGATCTGTGCTGCCTTGCATTACTCCAGTTGACCAAGCTGCGCAGGGCCACAACAAGGTGGCCTTGCGTAGCTTGAAAAATCTCTTTTTTGGTTTTCTGTTGCCCGGCGTTCCCTTTAGGGGCGTGTTCTGCTTGGGTTTTCGGATCAGATAGAACCCACTCATCAGGGCCTCACTAACCCAGCCAGAACGTTACCCCCTCCCTAGAACCTATTTACAATCCTACAACCACATATATCTATCACCTAAGGACAGGGGATTCCTACTATGTATACCAAGATCTCACAATCGGCGGCCTCGCGATCCCATACGGATCCAGACCTTTCTGCCCATACGACAGTATCACAAGTGGCGGCCTCGCGGTCCCATACGAACCCAGACCTCTCTACCCAGACGGCAGTCTCAGATCACAAGTGGCGGCCTCGCGGTCCCATACGAACCCAGACCTCTCTACCCAGACGGCAGTCTCAGCACAATCGGCGGCCTCGCGATCCCCTACGAATCCAGACCTCTCTGCCCATACGACAGTATCACAAGTGGCGGCCTCGCGGTCCCATACGAACCCAGACCTCTCTACCCAGACGGCAGTCTCAGATCACAAGTGGCGGCCTCGCGGTCCCATACGAACCCAGACTTCTCTACCCAGACGGCAGTCTCAGCACAAGTGGCGGCCTCGCGGTCCCATACGGACCCAGACCTCTCTACCCAGACGGCAGTCTCAGATCACAAGTGGCGGCCTCGCGGTCCCATACGAACCCAGACCTCTCTACCCAGACGGCAGTCTCAGATCACAAGTGGCGGCCTCGCAGTCCCATACGAACCCAGACCTCTCTGCCCATACGACAGTATCAGCACAATCGGCGGCCTCGCGATCCCCTACGAATCCAGACCTCTCTGCCCATACGACAGTATCACAAGTGGCGGCCTCGCGGTCCCATACGAACCCAGACCTCTCTACCCAGACGGCAGTCTCAGATCACAAGTGGCGGCCTCGCGGTCCCATACGAACCCAGACCTCTCTACCCAGACGGCAGTCTCAGATCACAAGTGGCGGCCTCGCGGTCCCATACGAACCCAGACCTCTCTGCCCATACGACAGTATCAGCACAATCGGCGGCCTCGCGATCCCCTACGAATCCAGACCTCTCTGCCCATACGACAGTATCACAAGTGGCGGCCTCGCGGTCCCATACGAACCCAGACCTCTCTACCCAGACGGCAGTCTCAGATCACAAGTGGCGGCCTCGCGGTCCCATACGAACCCAGACCTCTCTACCCAGACGGCAGTCTCAGCACAAGTGGCGGCCTCGCGGTCCCATACGAACCCAGACCTCTCTACCCAGACGGCAGTCTCATACGACAGTTCATCCTATGGTCACCATAACATACAAAAAGGGAATCAGTCTCACTATTCATCAGATCACACAAGGATTGCCAGTTCGAGTATAGCCTGTTCTCAGGTTCGAGGGACTCCTCTTTCCCTTATTCAGCTACCACTTACCTGATCAGGGTTAGCATCTGTTCATGTAGCCGCAGCTGACTAGAAGAATAGGCTACCCTCTTATACAAGAACACGCAGCACATGTTGGTTCACTACGAACTGGATACTTTATTACTCATTACATACACAATCACATAACATTTACGATATAACACATAACCTGCGAAGAAAAGTGAAAGATTAAGTTGTACACTCTAATAAGAAAGGGTCGACATCACCTTAGTAGTATGTAGCCTGCACTCAGTGGTCATCTAGGTTCCCTTCTCGTCTGTATCTTGGCTCGCCTGGAATCACCCTTCTTCGAGTCACTGGGACCTCTTCCTTATCGGCTACTCTCTCCTCTCTGGCTATTCTGCTAGGAAAGCATCTGTCTCTCGGTTCTTCTCCGCCTTCAAGATGGCGTCTGTCTTCCCTGGAATAAGTAGTAGCTTTACTGCTAACGGCCAGATGCCGCCTACGGACTGAACATGTAGCTGCCTCAGACTTTCACTAATATAGAGGTGCTTTTCCTCATGGAAAATTCCGGCCCGTAACCTGCCGCCCACCAAATTCTTGTACCTCCCCGTACCAAGGACACGTTCCCAGCCGGCCGGCCTGATGTAGTGTCTTCGGCATGAAGAAAAATACAATCCTTCGATAAGGGCCGGCCTGAACCGGTTCTCTCCAAGCGAATAACACCTCATAACTAAAACATAACTCTTGGCCTAGAAGCATCCCAAGCTGCCGAAGCAGAAAGAAAGATGGAGTCTCTCCCGTTTGAGGCCTACCAGGCCTGAATTCAGCACAGCTCCATGAAATACCCTCACTACAGGACAGGTTATCCCTAATACTAACGAATCTATCCCCTAGGCTATGTGTGCAAGCCCTGATCTATGGGGAAGAGCACAGAATCATGTCAAAGTGCCTAGTAAATAGGCTCCATTCACTACTCTAACCCTTAGGCTTGAATGGTAAGAGACTGAAGTCACATTCAATCACTTGTTAACACAAGAAGGCCAGGAAAATCGAGCAGAACATTTCACCCTTGACTTCAGTCTATTATACATTCATTAAACGGAACTAACATCTGTGGAAGAATAATATGAAACAAAACTAACTGATCTATGTCTAGTACCAGGTGTGCAGAATTGAAGTAGTGAAGGAATACACTGAATAAAGCAACAGATGGAAATCAAAATGGCGATAGTAATCAGAATACCTCCTAATATTTGACGTAACAAATGCAAATCAGGTAACCAATTAAAGAGCCAGTCAAACCAGCCCTGATCAATGTGTTTTCTAACTTCTTCTGTCAAGTCATGTAGCTTGTTAATGTGAGCTCGAATGGATTGTGTATGATCAGACAAGTTAAAACAACAAAGACCCTCAAAATCAGAACAATCGTGTCCATGTTTAAGCAAAAGATAATCAATGGCCGCTCGATTTTGCAAGATAGCCCTTCGTTCCCCCTGGGCGTCTAATAGCATGTCCGACAGGACTGTGGAAGTATTATTAATGGATTTCACCATCCAGCAGGCCATTTTCTCAATAGATTTGGCATTATAAACTGCCAAAGCAGGAACACCAATAATTGAAATAGCCAGGCTAAGGTATTCGGACTTAGAATATAAATGCAAAGATGAGTCACAATCCTCCTGTAATCTCACTGTATCTCGAATCACACGAGAGTTGGCATTCGGATGTGAGGAAAACATTAATAAACTCAATCTAGTAATGGCACAAGGGCCTCCAGAAATATTTGCGGGGACATATGGCCAGGAAGTATTACCACATGAGAAAAGCCATCCGGCAGGTAGTAACATCGTGCGATAATGACTGCGGGCAACTACCATACTCTTGCAAGTCATGTTATTCTGAACAGAAGTACATATTTTCGGCGTCCTTTGAAGGCACAAAGTTCGTTCATGAGCGGTGAATGAGGTGGCCCCTTTCAATTTTAACCCCTTCAGCGCTGCGCGGATTCCCCCGCGGTGCTGAAGGGTTCTAGCGCGGGCGTGGTCATGACGGAACGGTTCCGTCATGAGCACAGCTCAACCGATGCTCATGACGGAACCGTTCCGTCATGAGCATCGAAGGGGTTAAACGCATACATTCCGAAATTGCACTACGATTACACGTAAGGAAAAAACACAAATCACCTTGTGTGATATTATAGGTAACTATTTGGGACTGGATGGGGGGTATCGGGTCTGACAGTTCAGTACACAAGGGGCAATACTGATGGGTAGCGAAATCGCCCAGAAGAACATTGGGGCGAGCGGTTGATATATTGAAAATATGAGTCAAAGTCTCCAACGAGGCAGGAACAGCAACCAAACAAGTTGACAAAATGTCATTCACAGATCTCATCGGTGTCAGGCAGAAATGAGGGGCGTTAGTCACCCGTTTCGCTAGTGTAGTCCAAAAGTTCGATGACGAATCCCACGCAGCGAAGGAACGCGACACTCGGGTTCTCAACTCATCCCGGGTTGATGGGATCCCTCCTCTCTCGTCGCACCAGCCCAAAAACAGTCCGATGCCGACACATCCTGCAGCAACAGTCCAAAGAATGATCTGAAAGAGAATCAAATACAGGCATTATTCATTCTCGTAAGTAACATTTGTCAGCCGGGACTGCTTCCCAGCTATCTTTCCCTGGTCTCATAACTAAAATGGTATTATCTTGACCGGTTGCAATGACCTCTGCTTGTTCAGGGGGATTCTTAGGCGACTGCACCCAAACTCTGGCCCCAGGATTGTCTGTAGAGCCAAAACCTTTCTGGCCTCGTACAGTTAGCAACGTTGGGGCAGTGCCTTTTACCATCTCACCACTGAAGACAGGCATTATTAGCAATTGAGCCACTCGGTCAGTTTTATGTATCAGTAAGTCAACCTCACTGCCATTCAGCAGGAGCACCTTAATCTCTCCCTGCCTATCACTATCAATGATTCCTCCAAGCACCTGAATGCCTTTTACAGCCAGCCCCGATCTAGGGGCAATTAATCCGAAATTTCCAGGTGGTATCTGAACACCAACATCTGTCTCAATGATGACTCGATCTTTACTTTTTATAATGGTGTCATCCATGGCATGCAAGTCTAAACCTGCCGACCCTGGGGTCGCTCTGCATGGAGCCAAAGCTCCGGGAGTAATCTCCCAGTACATCACAGTCTCTCTGATGTCATTGCGTTTAGCAACAACATTCGGAGGAAACAGACGCATAAGTGGGGATTCAGCATTTAGAAAAGGACGGTTATTCAAAATCAATAGCGCTTGAGGCAAAAAATCTCGCCAATTCTTATACTTGTCATCTGTTAATTTGCGCAGTTGGTCTTTTAGCAGGCCATTCAACCTCTCCACAAGACCCGAGGCCTGTGGATAATAGGGTATATGAAACACCCATTCAATATTGTTTTCCACACAGAATTCCTGTACCAATCTTCCACGAAAATGGGATGCATTATCAGATTGAATTTGGAATGGCACACCATAATACATCATAATCAATTCCAATGTTTTAATGGTATTCAGTTGGGTAGCTTGCTTACAGGGAAGGGCCACCAACAGGCCACTGTATGTATCAACAATGGTGCAAACATATTGACAATTCCTACTCATAGGGAGTGGACCAATGTAATCAATCTGCCAAATTTGAGCGGGCACTTTCCCGCGATGTAAATGACCTTTAACAATTTGGGGCACTTTGCGCTGCCTGATATGCTGACAAATGGGACAATGTAGAATAACATTTTTAATTAAATCTAGGGGAATATAAATTCCTCGATCAGCAGCCCACCTGCTAGTGGCTTTCTCTCCAAAGTGTCCTGCTTTCTGGTGTGCCCATTTCGCCAATCCCGCAATATCAGAATCTTGCGTGTCCACCACTGCCTCAGCAATTTTAGATTTCTCATCTGCAATATTATGAAAGAATTTGTCAAGAGAGTCTATCGGGGTATGAGCATCCACATGGAAGATTGTAACAGTACTCTGTGGGAGCATTTCCCAAATCTCCTGCCATAATTCTTTTCCCCACAATTCCTTGGAATGGATTTTCCAACTATGGGAATGCCAAGTTGGTAACCAAACTGCCAGTCCATTGGCAGTAGACCAAGAATCGGTAAAAATATGACATATGCCAGGTAACTCTTGTTTCAGAACTTGATAAACAGCATAGAGTTCAGCAAATTGACTGCTGTTACCCTCACCAGTTGTACTCAGCAATTTTTGTGTGATCGGATTATAGGACACTGCCTTCCAATGCCGTTTCGTCCCTATGAACCTTGCTGAACCATCCGTAAACCAGACATGGTTTCTGTCCTCTGCGGACAAATCATCAAAAGGTTTACCCCACTTAACAGGAGATTCCTGTACTAAAGGTACGAAACATTCACTCTCAGTTTCAGTTGATGGCGCCCGTGCCACCTGCTCAGGCAAAGATGCAACTCCTTTTTGTCCCACACGTGCCCTATCTTGTATATACCATTTCCATTTAATCACACTCGCCTCTTGAGCGTGTCCAATTCGGTGAGTTTTCGGCGAACTCATAACCCACTGCATGATAGGAATTTCAGGTCGCAAAACTATATCATGTCCCAAAGTCAACTGCTCGGTATCCACCAGAGCCCAATAACATGCAAGTAGCTGTTTCTCAAAAGGTGTATAACGCTCACCAGCATCAGGTAACTTTTTGGTCCAGAAACCTAACGGTACTCTACTCTTGCCTTGTTTCTGCCACAAACTCCAATTCGCATAAAGGCCTTGTACAGACACATTCAAATCCACATCACCATCACATACAGGCCATAAATCCAGAGCATGCTGAATTGCTTCTTTTGCCAGACTGAACGCATCTTGCTGTGGTTTATCCCATTCAAATGCATTCTTTTTACGAGTGACACGGTACAAAGGGGCCAATATTTGACTCAAATGAGGAATATGCTGGCGCCAAAATCCAAACAAACCAATGAAGCTTTGGGCTTCTTTCCTATTTCTCGGAACTGCAAAATCAAGAATTTTCTGTTTAACCTGAGGGATCACTTCTCGGTGCCCTTCATGCCAATTAATACCCAAAAATTTTACAGCTTGGGACGGACCTTGTAATTTATCCGGGTTGATTTCCCAACCTTTCTCACGCAGGCACTCAATGACTCTATCCAATTGGGTCTGAACTTCCTCTCGTGATTCGCCTTGGATCAAAATATCATCAATATAGTGACATATCTGAATTTGTGGATGAACCGGTACCTCAGCCAGATGCTCTGCCACCAGCCGGTGACATATCGTAGGACTATGCACATAGCCCTGAGGAAGACTTCTAAACGTCATCTGACGCCCGTTCCACGTAAAACTGAATTGTTCCTGACACTCAGGGGCGATCGGAATCGAAAAGAAAGCATTAGCAATATCAATGGACGCATACCATGTACCTGGATGTTTTTGGATTCTTTCAATTAGGGTAATAACATCCGGTACTGCAACAGTCAAAGAGGGTGTGTATCTATTCAATTCTCGATAATCAACAGTCATGCGCCAAGAATTATCACTCTTACGTACAGGCCAAACAGGATTATTCCAAGCAGAAGTAACTGGGGTGATAACACCTGCATCCACCAACTCCTGAATAGTGGTACTAATCTCTTCATGACCACCCGGAATACGATACTGCTTCTGACGAACCACTTTTGTCGCCTGGGGAACTTTTATGGGGGGCATTCTTAAACGACCAACCCGTACAGGCCTGGACGATATATAATGTTTAGTTCCAAATTGGTAACATCCATCATCTAAGTGCAAAGTCATTCCTTTCAAAATATCAATTCCAATTATGAATTCTACGAGTGGCACCACTAATACAGAGTATTCTTTTCTAGGAATTCTACCTATTCTCATTTCAAGTAAGGTTTGAACTGCGGGAGTTTCCTTTCCGCCTAATCCGGTAATTGTAAAAGGCTGACCTTTAAACTTCTTCGATTTTCCATGAATAAGAGTGGCCTCCGCTCCTGTATCTACCAATGCTCGGGCCCTTTGGACATTACGATGTCTCCAATAAATATCAATATCTACATAGGGTCTATTATCTCTGTGAGCCCATCTGTGTACTGGAGCTTGACCTATTTCCTAGTCATCTTTACTGCGTTCTGTGTACCAGGATAAATCAGGATAAAGACTCTCACGTTTCCTAGGTATCGATACCTCCTGTTCATATCCATCTCCGTTACGAAATGGATTACTGTTCCCTGCATTGTACTGCGGGTTTCGATCGGCCAATATGTGTCGATCCTCTCTCCTTCTCAACTCAGGGGATTGATCCCTATCATCTCTACGTCTGCTGTTAACATAATCATCTCTCCCCCTCTCTCTTTCCCCCACTCTCTCCCTGTCTCTCTCACGACGGGGGGACAAATCACGCACATAACGTCGATCATCACGAAGATCAGAGCGCCCACGGCGGTCGTCATCACCGCTACCGTCAGAAAAACCACGATCACACTCAGTTGTCCGAACACGCCGGGCACCCTCCTTTCGATCCAAGCCACGTTTGCGAAACATTTCCCACAAACGAGAAGTGGTCTCACCATCAATGTCCTCCTTCCGCACACCATCAGCCATAAGACCAAAAAACATATCACGTCTAGTAAGTTTATTGTTACCAGGAGTACGAGTGTCAGGCCGGGATTGCCGTTCAGGTTTAAACCACTCACCCAACTCACCGAGTTGGCGTACCGATTCCAGCACCACAGATAACATGTTACCAGTCTGATTAATCAATAAAGTCATCATAACCTGCTTATAAGCAACAGGGGAAGAACGAATAATACGATTCCGCACAGAAGATGTCAAGAAACCATCAAGCAACCTGTCAGCAGTATTCAGAAAAATTGCCGTTTTCATCACCTCCTCTTTGAGACGTTGCGTAGCATCGCGCAAAGTATACCACGGTTTGTCATTCACAGGCCAATCAGATTCAGTAGGATATTTTTGATTACAACCCTCAGTCGCCAATTGAAGCAAAGAAATTTGACCACCAACATTAAAGTTACGAAAATGATCCTGTACAGTAGAATCCGAACTCAAGGAACAAAACTTCAAACAATCGCCAGCATCCAACATAATGCCAGCAGCGCCCAGTTCATAAAGGCGCACCATCCATGTGAGTAAGGACTCACCAGCTCGCTGCCGAAATCTTTGTAAAATATCACTAATTTCTTGTTGAGTAAAATCCTCCAAAGAGTCTAAAGCAATACCATTCGGAGCACCGGGAGCCTGCTGCAACTTCCGCCGAAAAACCGGATGCACCGAGACCGCGGGACGAGCAGCACAAGGAGCTCGACCAGTACACGTAGAGGAACAATCAGTGTAAGAAGCATCGACCCCACTCGAAGGACGAACGCAATCATGGAGTGCACCATCAGAGGCGCAAGAAGCAGACTTACAATCACGGCCGGAGCGAGAGGACTCGCGCTTGGCAGACTCCTCACCCGAGGAAGGAGAATCACTCGAGTTCCAGATATTACCATCCCATTCATCAGGATTCCAATCCAGTCCGGCTTTCGCCACGACCAGACGCACCTTTCGCTTCGAAACCCGACCACGCCGATTTTTGTATTTATAACGAGCAATTCGCACAGCCGCCCTCTCGGCAATAGTTTGGTACGTCTCAAGTTTGTCAGCAAGTAACTTATTTTGACACCGCAACAAAGTATGAGCATTCTGAATCTCAACAAAATTCGCTTCCACATCCTTATGCACATTCTGTAACTTCAACAACCTCTCATGCAGGATCCTGTACGCAGACAGAACAATCCAACCTCTGCGCCCCAAAACGGGAAGTTCATCACCCTTAGATACCGGCGCCTTCTGTAAACAAGTAATCACATCAGCCGGCTCCGCCAGCTCCAAAAAAGAATTCCAATTCTCACTCAAACCAGTAGAATCAGCCCACTCACGGGCTAAGGCTTCATAAGGCGTCGAATCCCAGCCGGGAATATCAACGGGTAACTTAAAAGTAGATTTCGACTTTCTAGAAAACATGTTTGAAAATAAAGAAAAAGAGAAAAAGAAAAAGAAGAAAGAGAAAAGAAAACTACACTCACAGTTATGTAAAAATAATATACAAACGAAACCACGCACGCACCAGAAGCAAACACGATACAACCACAACGCACACAGGTGTCGTAAACGGTTCGTGACGCCAAATGTTCTGCTTGGGTTTTCGGATCAGATAGAACCCACTCATCAGGGCCTCACTAACCCAGCCAGAACGTTACCCCCTCCCTAGAACCTATTTACAATCCTACAACCACATATATCTATCACCTAAGGACAGGGGATTCCTACTATGTATACCAAGATCTCACAATCGGCGGCCTCGCGATCCCATACGGATCCAGACCTTTCTGCCCATACGACAGTATCACAAGTGGCGGCCTCGCGGTCCCATACGAACCCAGACCTCTCTACCCAGACGGCAGTCTCAGATCACAAGTGGCGGCCTCGCGGTCCCATACGAACCCAGACCTCTCTACCCAGACGGCAGTCTCAGCACAATCGGCGGCCTCGCGATCCCCTACGAATGCAGACCTCTCTGCCCATACGACAGTATCACAAGTGGCGGCCTCGCGGTCCCATACGAACCCAGACCTCTCTACCCAGACGGCAGTCTCAGATCACAAGTGGCGGCCTCGCGGTCCCATACGAACCCAGACTTCTCTACCCAGACGGCAGTCTCAGCACAAGTGGCGGCCTCGCGGTCCCATACGGACCCAGACCTCTCTACCCAGACGGCAGTCTCAGATCACAAGTGGCGGCCTCGCGGTCCCATACGAACCCAGACCTCTCTACCCAGACGGCAGTCTCAGATCACAAGTGGCGGCCTCGCAGTCCCATACGAACCCAGACCTCTCTGCCCATACGACAGTATCAGCACAATCGGCGGCCTCGCGATCCCCTACGAATCCAGACCTCTCTGCCCATACGACAGTATCACAAGTGGCGGCCTCGCGGTCCCATACGAACCCAGACCTCTCTACCCAGACGGCAGTCTCAGATCACAAGTGGCGGCCTCGCGGTCCCATACGAACCCAGACCTCTCTACCCAGACGGCAGTCTCAGATCACAAGTGGCGGCCTCGCGGTCCCATACGAACCCAGACCTCTCTGCCCATACGACAGTATCAGCACAATCGGCGGCCTCGCGATCCCCTACGAATCCAGACCTCTCTGCCCATACGACAGTATCACAAGTGGCGGCCTCGCGGTCCCATTCGAACCCAGACCTCTCTACCCAGACGGCAGTCTCAGATCACAAGTGGCGGCCTCGCGGTCCCATACGAACCCAGACCTCTCTACCCAGACGGCAGTCTCAGCACAAGTGGCGGCCTCGCGGTCCCATACGAACCCAGACCTCTCTACCCAGACGGCAGTCTCATACGACAGTTCATCCTATGGTCACCATAACATACAAAAACGGAATCAGTCTCACTATTCATCAGATCACACAAGGATTGCCAGTTCGAGTATAGCCTGTTCTCAGGTTCGAGGGACTCCTCTTTCCCTTATTCAGCTACCACTTACCTGATCAGGGTTAGCATCTGTTCATGTAGCCGCAGCTGACTAGAAGAATAGGCTACCCTCTTATACAAGAACACGCAGCACATGTTGGTTCACTACGAACTGGATACTTTATTACTCATTACATACACAATCACATAACATTTACGATATAACACATAACCTGCGAAGAAAAGTGAAAGATTAAGTTGTACACTCTAATAAGAAAGGGTCGACATCACCTTAGTAGTATGTAGCCTGCACTCAGTGGTCATCTAGGTTCCCTTCTCGTCTGTATCTTGGCTCGCCTGGAATCACCCTTCTTCGAGTCACTGGGACCTCTTCCTTATCGGCTACTCTCTCCTCTCTGGCTATTCTGCTAGGAAAGCATCTGTCTCTCGGTTCTTCTCCGCCTTCAAGATGGCGTCTGTCTTCCCTGGAATAAGTAGTAGCTTTACTGCTAACGGCCAGATGCCGCCTACGAACTGAACATGTAGCTGCCTCAGACTTTCACTAATATAGAGGTGCATTTCCTCATGCAAAATTCCGGCCCGTAACCTGCCGCCCACCAAATTCTTGTACCTCCCCGTACCAAGGACACGTTCCCAGCCGGCCGGCCTGATGTAGTGTCTTCGGCATGAAGAAAAATACAATCCTTCGATAAGGGCCGGCCTGAACCGGTTCTCTCCAAGCGAATAACACCTCATAACTAAAACATAACTCTTGGCCTAGAAGCATCCCAAGCTGCCGAAGCAGAAAGAAAGATGGAGTCTCTCCCGTTTGAGGCCTACCAGGCCTGAATTCAGCACAGCTCCATGAAATACCCTCACTACAGGACAGGTTATCCCTAATACTAACGAATCTATCCCCTAGGCTATGTGTGCAAGCCCTGATCTATGGGGAAGAGCACAGAATCATGTCAAAGTGCCTAGTAAATAGGCTCCATTCACTACTCTAACCCTTAGGCTTGAATGGTAAGAGACTGAAGTCACATTCAATCACTTGTTAACACAAGAAGGCCAGGAAAATCGAGCAGAACAGGGCGCAAGGGAGACACAAAACCTTAATGAATCTGGGCCGAAGATTTTATGATGGGATCTGAGGACAGTTGTACTCACAGACCCTGCCAGTGCATCAAACCTGCATCTTTTCATCTGAGCTTTCACATTATTAGGCATAGTCAAGGAACAGCCCGCCTCAAGGAAGAATTTTGCATGTTTCTAGCAGCAAAAACAAGACCAATGCATTACATTATTTTCCAACATTGAATTACCACAAAACAGTTCCTTTCAGCTAATCTGACAAGGATCTCATTCATACTTCAGAAAGAGTGCCGCTTCATCAGTGCCCCATAAGGGCACCGAATGCACCCAGCAGCGGCACTGTGAAGACAGCGGGCGAACTGAAGTTAGATCTACCTTCCTTCATAGTTGATAAATTCTAATGTTTTATTCAATATTTGTAATCAAGAGGTCTCATTTGTATGAGCAGAGAGTATAACTGTGCTAGTGATAAACAGTAATAAATGAATGCCTTGAGTAATGGTTTGAAAGCAACAGAAATGCCAACAAGCAACAATTATTTTGATATGACAAAACAACATGCGATGAAAGCTCACATTTGCATAATACATTGGTGACAGGTAGAGCATGCAATATGGAATAGCATAAAGGAAATTACCACTTTAATCCAAAATATTCAACAGATTGTCAATCAATTTGTGGCGCTATCTAGGTGATAATATATTCCCCACATTTGACATCCACAATAATTGCAGGTAATGACGAAAATATTTGTATCGTTTGTTGGAAGGAAGTAAATTGACTGGAAGTTCCAATGAATAAAACATTGTTATTTCATTCGCTATACACCTGTTCCTATTTATAAAAGAAGTTTTATATTTTTTAATTAGAATGCTTTTTGTAGAGATGAATGACAAGATGAACAAATGGTCGCCTCCACGCAAGCGAGGGGGGGGGGGGGGGAGAATTATGATAGTGTAGAGGGTTAAACCTTCATTAAAACAAATTACTGCCACCTGTCAATACTATTGGGAAACACGTCTGCTATTACATCGCCACTTGTTTCTGATATTATATTGTTTCTAGTAGATATACTCAGTTCTCATTTTTTAGAAGGTGGTATGAATGATGACCAGCTCTGCATATACACAGGTTTGCACACATGGTCACAATTAGCACATGCACATTCCAGCATGCACACGAACCCAGATATAGAGTTCAGTGTGGTGCACACCTCACTTTATAAAACACTTACTCAGTTTTCCACATATTTACACCAGAGCCTCACAAATTCAGTCTTTATGTTATTTTCTTTTATCCAGCATCTGCATCGAGCGCAATTGCTACTAAAGAAGCATTATGCCACTCCCGTATGTCTAGCAGAATTAAAGGTAGACCTACCTATTTGGTCGGGGAGGAGTATAGGTAGTTGGACATATGTAGAAAGAGTCTGGTGAGCTTTATGAGGCCATGACGGGACATGTTTGTGTTACACGGAACCTGGGGGCATATCAACAACAACCGGCGATAATTATCTCTAAGCGCACTTAGCGCTAGGATAATTATCGCCGGCTAGCGTGAATTTTTATCGCTGAGATAGCGTGCTATTAGCAACGCTTATCTCAATAGCGATAAAAATCCTCACGCTAACAGGCTAACGTGAGATTATCTCTGGAACCCCAGCGATAATCTCACGTTACCTTGTTGATAGGGACAGGCAAACTTAGCCATGATATCCACCTTACATAGGATATCATGGCTAAGTCAGAAAAATACCAGACGTAAAAAAGCAGCGTTAACCGCGGTTAGCGCTGCTTTTTTTGTCTCTAACAGGGTTAGCGACATTCTTGATAATAGGAGAAATGTCGCTTAGCGACATTTCTTCTATTATTTTACTCTGGAACGCCCCCTTTGCATCTCATTAGAGATGCAAGGGGAAGCGTAGAGTAAAAGGGTGCTAACATGCAAATTTGCGTGTTAGCACCCTGTTGTTGATAGGGCGCTAGTTTTATCTCTGCTTTTTGGGCTTTTAAAGCCAAAAAGCAGAGATAAAGCCCTTGTTGATATGCCCCCTGATGCTGCTGGTATGCAAACACATCTTTGTAAGATGTATGTGTGATGCGTAGGGCTCATTTTATGCAGTTCACGATGTTAGTAAGAACAAGGGCTTGTGTGTTTGTTTTGAAAGTTGTTGGGTTGTATTTTGACATATATGGAAGACTTGTGGGAGATGTGAGAAGACCTTACATGCGATGCAAATCCAATTGCCACCAATAAATGGATCAATGGGATCCACCAGAAGAAGTGATGGTTCAAGACAAGGTAAACTACTGACACTCTTGTTTAGGATCCGTGGAGTCCAGCCAGGGGTGGTGCAAAGATGCAGCACAAGAAGTAGCCATAGACACCTTAATAAAGGCTCTATTGGGTCCACCCTGAAGCTGTGAGAACACAGTGCAAGCAGGGACGCCTGGGACAATTTACAAGAGTGTATAGCGCTCACCCTGAAATTGCTCAAGTATGTATAGAAGGAAAATCCCCCAACACTTCAAAAGTGGCCTGTGAATGCCACCCTGAAACAAAAAATCAACCATGGACACCTCCGTAAAAGGACTATGGGTCCACCCAGAGTGGTGAGGGTGCAAGCCACATCCATTCAATGGCACCTCGGTTGACGGTCATTAAGATTACACTCAGAAATGGTAAAGACATAGAAGAAAATTCATCTTTTCACCTGGCCTTTTTATAGGTTTGCTTTTATTAGCCTGGAATTACCAGCTATATCATAATCTTGGAAATGGCCTGCTTCTTAACAAATCCCAGTGAAAGTGCTCAGACCTCTTAAGTTAGTAAATAATTGGCTAATGTCATATGGAATATTTCACTTTTCGATAAGGCTAAGGATAGAGTGGTGAAGAAATTGCACTAATGGCATACTAATCAGAAGCCACATCGGGGTTGCAGTGTGGAATCACGCTTTTCACATGGGAGACTTTGAAATCATGGTTGCAAAGCTGCTATTGGAGCCATGAACTGTTGTAGGCCCAAGCATCTGCATTCACATGTCACAGTAAACCTTTGAATTCTTTAAAAGCTTGCTACTTACATTACTATGTAAAGTAGTGGCCTGGAGCTCACAATGGCTGGATATGGAATGTCTAAAATATATAGTTAGCATGTCTCTGCACAGGATCCAAATGATATTTGACAGTCTGGGCTCCATCAACCTCTCTCAGTGGCTGAAAAAACAAAACTTGCCTTAAAATTAAAAACACCCCTGGAATTGCTCTTGACCAGGGCCACTCTGAATCACTTTCTTGTTAGTGGGGTATGGGAGGATCTCCAAACAGTGGCTATAGGGTCCTGTTATCTTTTAGATAGTACAGTGCTTTCTGAGATTGATTCGTAGTAACATAGATAAAGTGCTGCAAAAACGGAAAGAACTTAATGTGTGGGAGGTTTCTTAGGTTAGAGTTAAGCCCTATCAGCAACCAGTGGCCAGTGACTACCCAAGGCTCACACCAGAGACTTAGAACACAACTGCATTTGGAGAAAAAAAGAAGCGGAACAATCTGCAGTCTGTGTCTTCCTTTGTAAAGGGAAATCCTTTACCTTGTATCCAAGCCTCTAAAGTGAGTCTCAACAACAGACAAGTGTGCCCCCTATGTTTGCAGAGATATATAGCACAGGAAGTGCATCTTTCCAGAATAACCGTCTAATGAGAGGACTGGACTTTAACTGAGATCTGGCTGAAGAGAGCGTTCTTTCTGCAGTTTTATAAGGCGCAAACTCAACCCGAAGGTATCAGAGCGCTTTACTAGAGCACTAGTTGCATTACAAATGGACACATACACTTTTCTTTTAAGGCACAGGAAGATTGAGTGATTTGTCCAGATTCACAGGATGTTTGAGCCTCCCATCAGACTTGAACCTGGACCCCAGCTTTAATGTCGGCTGCTTTAGCCGTTAAGCTACATCCTCTAAGCTTGTCTGTTCTCTGGTACTGTATAATCTATCATCGCAGTTTGAAAGGGTTGGTAGTGAGCAGCAGTAAGAACCACCTAAATAAAAAAGTTGTACATTTGAATATGTATGACTTACATAGTAGTGGTATGAGGTGCTTAAGCCATCCAATCAAAACACAGCTTGGGCAGGCATGATTTCCAGATAGTCCTAACTCAGAGCTTTATGGGTCAGTTTGATGCTTCAAGGTGGACTTCATAATCCATGTATCTGGAGCGCTGCCTGGCTATTGCACTCAGCCATGTCCTGTTGGAGGATCTGAAGCTTTGAAAAAGCTAAACATCCCAAGTGAGGAGAGTGTATATTGCTGAATGTAACATATTAACTCCTGTGATAAGCAGGTTTTAATGGTTAAGATTTGGATATTTGCCCTGCTCTGAGTTTTTGATGCAACATACAAGGCTTCAGAGTGTCCCAAAAAGATGTATTCAGCCTCATTGACCCTCATAATCTATACCGTCCTCACTTATCCTGCTCAGGAAGTATGAGAAAAAGTCTAATGTCATCATTCATACATATTGGTAGCCTGCCAGCCCTTTAAGTCAGTGAAGGTTTTCACATGACTACCAATCAGCTGTTCAATTAGCATGATTCTCCTTCCTCAAAATGAAGCATGGGAACCATAGGTTTCATAGGGCAGAAAAATCACTAATTTACAATGGATTCCTCATCATAGCAAACTCTGATAAAACCATAAATCCCAACATGAAAGAAGCCAGGGTGGCAAGGGATTCCCAGTGGCAAAACGGCTTCTGTAGCTGCAATCCTCAGCCGATTCCAATCTGAGCTTTTGAAGTCTACATTTAAAGTGTTGGAGAGACTGAAACTGCAATGTATCTGACTTCATGGAGATCTCACTGGTCATAGCTTCATGCATGACTCACTGGACAATTTCGACTTCAACATTGAATAGTAAGTGAAAATGCAAAACTGTTTACTGGGGTGACCCTCTAGGACTACCCATCCAATATCCAATTGTGGTCAGAATGAAAAGGTATATAGAAACCATTCATCTGTGACCTTAGACAAACAATGGCCATTTTTTTGTTTTTTAGGCACTTAGACTTTCAAACAAAAAAAATGAAGACTTCTGGCAATCTTTGGTTTTATTTTACTTAATAAGTGTTTTTCCTGTTGGATAAATTAGATTGGGGATTTTATTGTTTGATTTCTAAACTTTAATTTTGTTTGGGGCTCATTTAAATACTTTAAATCTTCTCTATGAGAAAGGCATGTCACTTTGTGCAAAAGCTATCAATGCGTAAGATACGTATTCTTTGTTGAACCCTGTTTTATCAAACAAGGCCCTGATTCACTTTTTGGAGAATTCATATGTACTGTTCCCACTTTTAATAATCCATTATGTCACAAGATGCAACACAAAAATCTTTAAGTGATTGATCTATTAGATCCACCCATGAGTGACGATGGCACAACCTGAGGAAATCTGCCAGCACTTCATTAGATGCCCCACCTGGTCCATGATTAGCCAATGAACACAGACAACCCAAGAAGAAACAGCAAATGCACAGCCCAGTGAAATGCACAGACACCTTGTAAACGATTGTATTATTATTTGTGGGGAGCGGCTGCCCATCTCAAGGAATAATCACAAGTCTTGTCAGAGTGAACCCTCAATCACTAAACAAACCTAAGCTCAACGCACTGGTACCTATGAAACACATGTGTCCTATTTATCTGAGGGCAATTGCTATTTATGCAGTACCAAAACATTAATAAAGTTAACCCACAACCTCCAGAGGTATTGAAGTCAAAACATTTTCTAAGTTCCAGGTTTTCAGGGATGAAGGAAGTGTAGTTCAAGGGACCCAAGACCTTAGGAACGACACTTAAGAAGTCAAGATTCACTCCAACAGTGGCCACTAGCAGGATCCAGGTCAGGTCCAGTTGGTACTGGTCAGCTGGTAACATCAGGGAAAAGGCCACTTACAGCATTTTGTAGCTCTGTAGCCACAAAAGAGGTCATCCTACTGACCCCTGGGGGATACTTCTATGAGTATGAGAGGTAGAAGGTCTGTTCTCTCAGGGCTCCTTTCAGATCACAGTCAGCAGGTCCAGTCCTCTTCTGAATTTGTGAAGGTATAGAAAGTGTTCTGAAGAGGGTACCAGGGGATGTCCCATATATGTCTGTCCCTAACTAGTGGGTGATGGGGGTTCCTGTATTCTACCAGAACAAATGGGGTAAAGGTTCTTCAGAGTTACCTTAACCACTTTCACAGCAGTCCTGTTGCCCTATTGGAAGCAATCCCACGATTCCCTTCACTCCTAAAATCCAAGACAGGGAAACCCTTCCCCGCTTGTGCAGAGTCTGTGTGCCCATCAATAGCTGTCGCCAGAGCAATGGACAGTGCTCTCATCTGTTGTCAATTCAAATCAGATATCGGGACAGCTCTCTGATGCCTGGATTTCCTGCGTGCCAGACTGGGAGGACAGTTTTAACACCTCTTTAGTGCTAATCAACCACTGGGCTACTTCTGGAGAGCTAATACGCTGAGGAGTGGTAGATTTGAGTGGATGCTCTATTCGGTCTTTCCAGAAGCACCAGGGCAAAACCAAGGTTATGCATAAGACTGAGAAAACCAGTGGAAGAAATGGAAGTGGATTAAAGAAAAGGTATTTGTTAGGCCAGAAACTTTAAGATAAGGGATTTCAGGTTTGTGCCTTCTGGCCTTAAGGCTCCTTTTAAGCCCTTGAAGGCCCGAACAGTGAAAACTTTAAAGAAGATGTACATTATTTACCTGGATGCCTTGACTGAATGCTATGGAGGGAGAGGTTAAATAGAGGTTGGTGTTATTAGTAGACCAGGTGGGGGAGGTCCAGGCAACTAACATTACCAAATGGGTGAATAGGGAATGATGCTTCAGGTGGGCAGAGGATAGAGAGAGAAGAACTCTCCAATAGGTAAGTGGGTCATAGGAGAGAGGTTCTGAAAAGGACTAGACATGGAGTTGGGCCAACCAGGGAACAATGGTGGTGACCTCAGCCTATGATGCATAGAGCAAGGTTACCAAACTAAGATGGTCAAAGACTCTTGAACGTAAAGAAACACTTATTACCACAAAACAGGCACACAATCTGGAAATAGTCAGAAACATTGTACATGATGCTGCCAACCAAAGATGATGAGGGATACCCAAACTAGTGGTTTAGAAGTCTACTTGTAACCATTGCTGACTGATCAAAGCGCTCAAGCTGCTGTTGT
Organism: Triturus cristatus; assembly: GCF_964204655.1. NCBI lineage: Eukaryota > Metazoa > Chordata > Amphibia > Caudata > Salamandridae > Triturus > Triturus cristatus. The sequence continues at coordinate 903,413,979 of NC_140590.1, read as the reverse complement.
TGTTAAAGCTTCATAGTTTTGTCCTCACAAGACTTCCTTGAGGTATAGGATGCCAGTCAAATTTGACTAGCTATTTTTGGGATAGACCAGGTAGGCGTCAGGCAGATTACATTACAGAACACACAGCTGAATGGGAACAAGAGTTGGAGGCCAAGGGTGGAAATGAGTGAGAAATGAACTGCCCAATGGGAAGTGACTTGCAGGAAGGACAGGGCCGTCTGCAAGTACGGAATGGGACCTTCTATGATCCAAGCTGGATGGGAGTGGCCTCAGACTTTGCTTCACAGAATGGGGATTTCCAAACTGTGGAGGAAGTGAGGATACATATTGTTGCTAAAACATATTTAAGTACACAATGTGCATATTCTGAGAGTCAGGAACTTGCCAGGGACAGGACAGGGAAGAGTGAGGATAACTGTCAATCAGGAAGTAGCTTGTGAACAGTATAGGGGTATACAAACAACAGCAGGCTGAGATTACCCTAGATGGATGAAAATAACCTCTATCTATCCCTGAAAGAGGAAGGGTTACCAAATTACAAGGGAATTGTTGAATCATTTAAATATAGTATAATTCATTTATGACATAACCTCGCACATTCAGAATTTACTAGCTGATTATTTAGATCCCCAGATAAAATAGTCATTAAGGCCTTAAATATTTTCCCTGTGGGTCTCACTACGTATACTAGACTCCTGTCTGAGCTGAATCACTCCTGAGGGTTGGTCTGGGTCAACTGTCAAAATGATGTTAAAGTGAAACATCACCTAGTACACATTGATTTTATGATTCCACAAATCTATACTGTAGACCTCCTACATTTTTATCTTTATAAGTAAAATGGATGCACATGTAAACAAAAGGACGAATGAAACCATCCCACTTTTAAATGTGTACTTGCCTGTGTTGCACATTTTAGAAAATTACAATATATTTGGTTTCATTTTGTATTGATGAAAACATTTTAATGTTCCGATAGCTGTAGTATCATTAATTTGATTGTTTTGCTATTTTCAAAATATTCTGAAGCTAAAACTGGACATTTCATCCTCAGCCGCAGCCCCTGCAGGTAAGAGCTGTGGGGCCGGATATGGGGGGATTTTGACATCGCCGCATCTGTTCATCATGTGGCCTGGCCACAGGTGTCTTTGAGCTTTGTATACTGGTCTCCACGAACACATCAGTTTTTTATAAATCTTTGTTAACAGCAGTAGCGGCCGGTGGTGGGAGTGCTGCGGGGCGGTGTGGTGGGGCGTGGGTGGAGCAGGGTGGGGGATAGTAAACTATTGAATACGGCCGAACAGAGGTAAGTAAACAAATACATAAATAAAACGAATTTCATTGCGCGCGCTGCATTGCCAAATGCGATGCAGCACACACAACGAAATTAGTTTTAATTATTTGTTCGTTTACTTACCTCCGTTGGGCTGTATTCCACAGTTTACTACCCCCCACCCTGCTCCACCCTGGCGCCGCCTCTCCTCCCCGCAGCACTCCCACCACCGGCCGCTACTGGTTAACAACTATATGATAACCAAAATTTTAACCAAATTGCCTAACATATTAGAGTCAGGACTCTTTTCGTTTTCTGGACTTTAGAAAACAAATCGTCACCACCTATAATCATGACATCTAACTTAGTTAGCAATGTGCACATGTTTCTAACATATTCCCCTTGGTTTCAGCTCTTTCAGTTTCGGTGGCCAATTTGTAAATATTGTAAGCCATTGTGAAAATAAAAAAATACAAAATGCAATGAGAAGAAAAGAAAACTCTTTCACGTATATTTCTGTGATGATGTCACGAAATCCCTGCAAGTATGTTAATTACAACCTATGACCACATAGGCCTCAATCAAGACACCAGGCATTGCTATCAGGAACTTCTATTGTGCTGTTTTTCCTTCATTCAAATATAACTTCAAAAATATGAATTGAAAATGACTTCTCACTCTGGAATGTCACCTATTCTGACTGAGCCCCATCTTCAAGAAGTCATGTATCAGGGGAATCTTCTTCCCTATAAAGGCAGCAAAATGAAAGTATTCCCTCCCAGCAAACTTGTAAAACTTCTGAGACCACTTGAATTCGTGAAGGTAATAGACATGTTTCTACTCTAGACAGGTGATGAAAAGTCACATAGGCCAAGAGCTAGAACCAATCTCCCAGCAGATTTCTCAAGCATATACCAACCCAAGAACCAGAAACAAATTACCTCCACAAGAATGGTAGGCAAGACCAAACTGAGCTCTTTAAGAAAGTAGATTATTATGTGGGGAGGGCAACTGCCTCAAGGAATAATAGCACTTTCTGTCACGGTAAACCCTCTCAGCCACTATATTAATCTGAGCTCAACTTCCTGGTAGCTATGGCACAGACATACAGGCTGAACGTACGGCAGTGTGTAGACAATTAATGATGTCCAAACGAATTTGAAAACATTTCCAAGTCGCAATTCAGAAAGGGACTTTTCTGGGGAAAAGTGTTGAGATATCTTCTAAGTCCAAAGGTAGAAAGGACCATTGCAACTTTGTGAAGAGAAAGATTCTCCCTGAGTGGGCCGGCACTTAAATCGTAGCTGCTGCCATGAACCTGAAGGCTGGATACTTAAAGCACCTTAGCCTCCAAGAGCTTCAGGCAGGGTTCCTAAGAGTTATATTTTCCAAATATTTTATAATGATAAAACTTTACCTTTAGATTGGATTTTTACTAAACATAAAAACTGTTTTTTGCCTGGAGTCTTCAGCTGGTAGAGCGACAATGTCGATGTCGGCATCGTCACTGGGAAAACATGCCATTTCTAATGTCACTCATGTTTCAATCTTAAATATTGTGCACACTACCTTGTAAGCAGCAAGAGGTGTTTGGGGTCACTTAGTTAACATTTAAAACATAGATTTTCCTAACTGTCCAAGGGGTAATTCTGACAGCTCTGTGCAGCAGGGTTGAAGCTGTTGCTGTCAGGCTACACAGGGTAGGCCAAAGCCATGTTTTCACTACTATTGCAGTGGATGGCACAATAGGTACTGGAGCTCACAGGTGGCACTTAACTTGTTTGCTGGGCCGTACTTCTGCCCGTTATACTATGGCCTTATAGGAAAGTTAATTGCAACAGTCAGGTTTAAGCCAATTTTGACATGTTTAAAGAGGGAGCCCAGGCACTTCACTTCTGTTTAGCAGAATGAAATGCGCTAAGTTCTAATCTTAGCAAAACAAATAGGGCACAATTTGGAGGGTCAAAAAGATGGTCATTTCCTATACCTTCCAACCTGTCAGTCTCTTTCACTGTAATTCAATTATAGGCGCAGCTACACAATAATACCAATATGAAAGCAGCAACAAAATGGATCAAGGGGCTGATCATTATGTACAGCACCAAAACAATTTGCCTATAGGCAATACTGATAACCAACACATCCCCAACCAGAAACACTAATATAAACCATATGTTTTCTATACTTTACTTCTCTTCACTATATCCTCAAGTGCAATGACATATGACAGCAGAAGCGAATGACTCTTGTCATCACAATTGACACTAAAGCACTTCAAACGTAGGCTACAGTAGAAATACAGCATGTTGCAGCCAAGCCCAACCACCAAAGGGGCATATTATCAAGCAAGGCGTTACAATTATCGCCGCTTTAGCGGCGGAAAACTGCCGCTAAAGTGGCGATAATGGGCTTGATAATATGCCGCAGAGAATTTCAATAGAAGCCCATGTTGACACCAGAACATGGGCTTCTATTGGAATTCTCCAGGGCATATTATCAAGCCCATTATCGCCGCTTTAGCGGCAGTTTTCTGCCGCTAAAGCGGCGATAATTATAACACCGTTTCTTGATCATATGCCCCAAAGTTTCTTGCTATACACATGCCAAAACGCCATTACACATCATCTGCGATATGAAGCATTATATACACGCAACTACAATAAAATACAATCAGAAACAATGCTGAAATAGCTGAACAAATATATTAAACCCAAAACGCTAAAGATTTGTTTTTATTACCTTTTGAGTCAACTGGATGTCAGCTCCATGTGAATCGTATTCAGTTTAATTAGCTAGACTTACCCTCATCTCTATTTCAACCAAGGGCTAACTTGGATGGGTGGCTGTTGCTTCTTTGTACTAGAAAGCAAATGTTTCCCCCTAAAAAGTGGCGGGCCAGATTCTCAATCCAACTATAAGTTGGCATTTCGAAGACATCTCAAAGAAAAGTTCTACTTAAACAGGAGCATAAAGATGTGGAGCTCCAATTGCAAATTGGTGATGCTGGCTTGGACACTTTCACGTTAAAGACAGTCGTGCAGATCTTCTTAAGACATAATACACTTTCGATATTGAGTGGAGAAAGGCATGCTGCCTCAAGAAAGATGATGATGAATTGCCAGACCTAAGAGGTAATTGAGGTCACGGTGGGCCCCTGACAAGCTGCTGCACAGGAGGAGGCCAATCTCCCGAGACCCAGTGGAGTCCAGCCAACCATTTTTAGAATTCTCCATCATAGGGATTTGATGAATTGTAACAAAAAATGCTCCTGCCAGATGTTCGGGAGCATATTCATTGCACATGTAATCCTGGTTGGGCCACAATGTCATAGCGGACTGGACACCATTTATTTTTGGTTTATCTGTAAATCAGACCACGGTGATTACCGTTGTATTTTCATGTTTGTAGCCCCCATGCCTTGCATGACATTTGGGAACAAGAAAAGACCAGCATTCAAAAACAATCGTTCATGAGGATGGGCGTTCCAGTGCTATTAGTATTTACCCAGAAGCCCTGTAACTGCAGCACTGCTCTCAAAGGTTTTCTGAAGCTGTGCCGTCTTAGGTTCTGCTATTGGACAGCGATAAAATCCCCAGAGAATAAGCCAGAAAGTTTAACCACAAGTGGGTTCATGATGCATTTGATGATTTTTGGCAGATGCTCCACTTCAATCCTTCTATAAATGAATCACCCTATCTTGTGTTCAAATGATTATCAGGACTTATTATGTATGGAGTACCAATATAGTTCACCCAGTGCTTAGTTTGAGCCAGTGGTGCCAGGTGGCGGCAACCGAGACTTATTTTCGGGGACCGGCGCTCTCCCGTGAGCAAGAGATGGGAAATCACACACAGTGGAAAGAAAGAGGAGAGAAAGACAGGAAATATGTCGCAAAGTGGGAAGGGGCCTGCAAGAGTGAGATATGGGGCAGGGAGTTTCTAGTAGTGGATAAAAGAAGTATCAGGTGGCCTCAAGGCTACACAGCCTTGGTAATCCACTCGGCAACATTTAATTGCACCGGCTGCAGGCTTTTGAGCAGAGCTCTGGGCACCGGCACTCATTCTTTTACAAATTAAGCACTGAAGTTTCCACAGCAATGAATCATAGTGTGTACATGTGTATTGCCAACAGAGTGGGACCTGCTTCGTTCATCACCTTTGACTATATGAGTCCTTGGTTGTGAAACCATCACTGTCTGCTGACTAGGGTATACTTTTATATATTTATGACAATTTATTGCCTTTGGAGTTGGAATGAACAGTGAACACATGACTACAGTGATAATATGAGTCCCTGGGGATGACAACTTATTTATTTGGTTTATTTCATTTGTTATTTCAGTCATTTCAATCTGTATCAGGCTTAACCTGCCCTCAGACCAGCAGTATACGTTTTGTGTCCATGTCTGCCCAGTTGGCTACCGATGAATGACAAACTGACATGTGTTACGGCGGCTTATTCATATTTATCTCTTGCACAGATTGATAATTTAACTTGGCAGAGGAAATTACTTAATCTGTGCACAAAAGTCACCATGAAGAAGAGGAATAGATAAATACATGAAATTTGCCGAAGTTATGTTAATTATGCAATGTAATTTACATGTCACCCAACCCTAGTTATGAGGCCCTGGCCACTGAAATAGGTCCAGTGCCATAGTTGAAGCTGGAACTATGGAAAGAGACTCTGGTGGCTACCATAAATCCCACAAGCCTGGGGGACATACTGGTGGTTTCAACGGTAGAGGGGATAGCGAACATGGGGGCATATTATCAAGAAACGGGTTTAAAATTATTGCCGCTTTAGAGGCAGAAAGCTGCCGCTAAAGCGGCGATAATGGGCTTGATAATGTCCTTGAGATTTCCAATAGAAGCCCATGTTCTGGTGTCAACATGGGCTTCTATTGGAATTCTCAAGGGCAGATTATCAAGCCCATTATCGCCACTTTAGCGGCAGTTTTCTGCAGCTAAAGCGGAGATAATTTTAACGCTGTGCTTGATAATATGCCCCATGGTAAGTAGATTTTTTTTTTCTCTCATAACGTTTGACATGAATACACAAATACCATTAGCCAATGACTGGAAAGGTTTATGGGGACAGACACCATTAGCCAATCATTCCTGGCTATGCATGTAACATTTATTTACCCTGATATCATGTGTACCAATGTTGTACATCAATTGTTTCTTTAACTCTATGTCTTGCAGTTGCAGTCTGAATAATCTGGAGCCACATGAACAAGTTCTCTGCCATGCCAACATACAATGCATAGCAGAGTACTTGTTCAAATATGGTAATGGAAGGAACCACTGTGCCACATACTGTGCCAGGCTGGACAGACACCTGCCATATGTAAATCAGCCTTGCGCCTGCTACAGTAGGAACAGCCAAGCCCAAGCTGCTAGGCAAGGTCCTCTCCAGATGGGAACACAAGCAGCACCCAACTGTTTTGGCCTACTTCAGCCTAATAAGTGAGATATACCCTCGGTCCTGTAGATATACGATCAGACCACGCGATACAGAAACCAACATATAATAAAGGGTAATATTCATTCCGGCTGGCTGGTAGGTTCAAATCCCAACCACCGCTTTCAAAATGCTATGCTGGTCGCAATGCGAGAATCACACACGTTGCACTGGAAAAACAATAATGCACTGCGTAACAATACAATCCTGTGCTGGGCAAAGGAGAAATAATACAATGTGTAACGATACACCCCGGTACCTTGCAATGGGAGAAATAATGCAATGCATACCTCTACAATCATGTACTGCACAATGAAGGAATAATGCAATGCAGCACACCCCAATCATGTACTTTGCAATTAAGGAATAATGCAATGCGTAGCTACAATCATGTACTTTGCAATGAAGAAATAAAGTAATGTGGGCCGCTGCAATCCTGTACTTTGCAATGGAGAAAAAAAGCAATGCGTAGCGCTTCAATCGTGTACTTCGTTATGCAGAAATAATGTCAGGCATCGATTCATAAGACAGTCCGGCAGTTCATTAGCAGCAATATTGGCAAAGTGTATTGCGACAATCAGCCTCTTCGATAACAGTTGCCCCCCACACGTATCCACAATGACATAAAGTGCAGCTTATCACTCTGGCCCGAGTACTGCCACTCCGTTGGTCAGTACAGGCCCCAATCTGAGCCGGAGCTAAGGCTCACATCGTCAGAAGGACTGAGAGTCCAAGAGAGTGTCCCTCCAAGCCCGCACCCTGCCCAGGTAGTGATCCACGTTACCTGGGGGCGCGACCCCACAATCCTCTCCTCCTTCAGCGAATTGGGCCTTCTGTGCAGAACTTTCTCAATGGGCCTCAGCGGCTCGGCCTGGCAGCTCAGCTCCTCTGGGGCTGCCAGTCCGGGCCGCGACTGTTAGGAAGGTCTCAGATGGCTGCAGGGCACACATACACCATGCCTCTGAGAATACGTTACTCCGGGTGCTCGTTCACCACAGCACCCTCCTGGTCTCCTCTGGCATGAACCCACACACACAAAACTGATGGGAATTTACATTGACTCCAAGTGCACGTTCACCAGGCACTCCTTCCCGCGGTCTCAGTTGGCACCAAGACACGTGCACCACGCTGCAGAGACTCACACTGCTTCACTGAGACTTACTCCAACTCTGGTACTCCAAAATCTAGGCGTTCTTCACCAACGCCTTCGGCCGCACCATGACACGCTCACTGTGTCCAAGTCTCACTTCTCCTCTGGTGCACTTGATGACCAGGCGCTCTTCACCAGTGCCTCCGGTGCACCCCGACATGCCCCCTGCACGTCCGAGAATTACTCCACTTCTGATGCACACGTTGAGTAGGCGCACCTCACAAATACCTCCTGTGCACCACGACATGCAGCCTGCGTGTCCGAGACTCACTTCACCTCCGGTGCACAGGCCGACCAGATGCTCCTCACCAGCGACTGCGGTGCACTACGACCCGCACTCTGGGTGTCCGAGTCTTGCTTCACCTTCGGTGCACACGTTGACCAGGTGCTCTTCACCAACGCCTGCGGTGCACCCTGACATGCTCCCAGCACGTCCGAGACGCGCCTCACCTCCGTGTGTCCAAGATCAGAGGGCACACCTTCCGAGGGTCTCAAGCTGCCACAACACACGCCCACTGCATTGCTTGAGACTTCTCTGGAAACGTTTATGTTCCTGTGTTTCCAAACAGGGAGCCAGCTCACCTCGGGCCCTTGGGGGTTACAAGACACAGTACAAAGCACAGTCTTATTAAAGCAGGGGGACCCAGCGCACACAGCACAGTCCCAACAGCCTCTTCCTTGGTTAAAACAGAAAACTGCAGACCAGCCCCAGATCATGAAGCAAGGGTTGGTCCTTCCCAGCAGTCTCTTCAGTTGTTCTTTCCTTAGCAGAGGTTGCTCTTGAACACTTGACCATGAAATGGGTCTAAGCCTTTTCAGTCTCAATCCATTTCTGTTCCATTCCAACGTTCAGGGGCCTCAGCTCTCATAGTTATACCCCTAAATGTCTTTGGAGATCGTTGTGCTCAGGGGTCCTTGACGCCTGCCTAAATCAGTTCTGGGTGTCTCCCTCCCAGTGTCACATTTCTCCCTTTGATACTGGGCGTTTGGATCCTTAATCACTCAGCAGGAGATGGGTCAATTGGTTTATAGCACCAGCCCAGGTCTTTTCAGCTCCCTACTCTCCAGATACAGGGCAGCCTGGTGTCATCTCAACCCCTCCCTGGGTCAAGACCTCTCCCAGCTCCTCTCACCTCTCAGATCCAGACAGCCAATCCACATTCAGCAGAGACACACAGAAATCCTTAAAGCACAAAACTCAGCCACGTTTTAAAAGAGTGGTTTCTGAACATACAGTGACAAAACCACTTTCATAGAATGATGTGTTATGACACTGTGAGTTCATACATACTAAAGTTCACTTCTCCGTTTTAAACATATAGGAAACTAGGCTAACAAACACAATACCCAGCCTCCCCAATTCTGTCCTATGGGCAGAATGGCCTTTCACCGGTGAAAAACGAAAATGGAGTGTTTTCACTGTCAGGACATAGCACACACCTCACTATGTGTCCTGCCTTTTACCCACACTGCACCCTGCCCAGGGGTTACCCGGGACCTACCACAGGGGCGCCCAATGCGAAAGAGAAAGTAAGGCCTGACAAGTGGTTGTACTTGTCAGGACAACATGCTAACTTACCAAACTGCGCGCAGGCTCTACAGTGCAGGCCTGAGTTCCCCTGTCCGCGCACCTTTGTATTACTAGGCCTGGCACACACAGTGCACATCACTACGGACTTTAGTAATAAGGCAAACATACCAATTGCTAGAACTGGGGGTCTCTAGTTGGCAGAGGTAGGTACCTTTGACCAAATAGGGACCCATGCTTCTAAGTCAGGGAAAGGGGATTACACTACTGGATAACCCCTGCTCACCCCCTTGGTAGCTTGGCACGAGCAGACAGGCTTATCTCAGAGGCAGTGTGTTAAGCATTTGTGAACACATACAGTAATACAGTGAAAACACTACAGATGGACAACACACAGGTTTTATAAAAATAAATATTCTTTATATAGACTTATCACAAGACTGCAAACGACAAAAATCCACAATACTGTACTCAAAATTTACTAAAAGATGGTAGAAGTAACTTAGTTCAAGTTGGTGGTAAATGCGACACAGTTCTCACAAAAGTACCTGGATACGTTACGCAAAATAAGCAAAAGGCTCGCAGTGTTGGAGATGCGTCGGTTCCTTGCTTCCGGGGAGACGATGCGTCGCGCCTCAATGCTTGCGCAGAGTAGGGGATGCATCTTGATCCTTACCGGAGAGGAGGCGATGGGTAGATTCTCGTGCTGCAGCCTGGTTACGATGCGGCAAGATGGTGCCTCGATATGATGCGACAATCCGGTGCGTTGCGATAAGATGGCGCCCTTGATGCGACGATGTTGAGACGATGCGGACACGCCCTAGCAGCCTTGCGGCGACTCTGTACTTTGGAGCCGTGACAGGCCCTGCGACACGCTTCTCCGGTGATGCGATGGCGACCCTCAAGGATGCGATGTGTTTCTCCGGTGATGCGATAGCAGACAGCTGCGACGAAGACACGCTTCTGGGAGATGCGGCGGCGGCATGCTTCTCCGGCGATGCGACGACTACAGCTGCGGCGGCGACACGCTTCTTCTTCATGCATCGCGCTTTCAGCTCCCAGTGACACGCAGGCTTCTGCAGATAGAATTCCCAGCAAGGAAATTCAGAGGAGAGCTGGTGGTGAAGTCTGTTGTCCCTGAGACTTCAGCAAGAGGCAAGCACAAGTTCAAGCCCTTGGAGAAATATTCTGCAAGATGATGAAGTACACACAAAAGTTCCTTCTCCTCTCCTTGGCACTGAAGACACCACTGTAGGCCAATCCAGCAACACAGCACACTGGCAGGGGGGCAGTCCACTCCTACAGCTTCCTTTGGTTCTTCTCCTTGGCAGAGGTTTCTTGTTGTTGTTCCAAAAGTTATCTAAAGTCTTGGGGTCTGGGTCCCCATATTTATACTACTTTTCTCTTTGTTCTCTGAAGGCAGAGAGGCCTTTGCCTAGTCCAAACCAGTTCTGGTCAGTCCTGGAGCACTTTGTTTACCTGACTCCTTCTTTCCTTTCAGAGTGCAGAGCAGAGACATCAGACACACCACAGGAGGTGGAGCCAGCATTGTGGAGGGAAGGCACAGCCCTATTCAGGTCCCAGGTGCAACTCCTCCCAACCATCTACATGCAGATCTTCCTATTCAGCCCTGTGCTGACTCACCCTCTCCCCTGGAATCCCCAGCCCCTGTCACTCACAGAACCAGACACACAATACACAACCTAGCAGAGGCAGGCTTGGACAGTTAAGCAAGAAAATACTTTCTAAAAGTGGTATTTCCAAACACAGAATGTTAAAACCAACTTTACTAAAAGATGTAATTTATCATTCTGAGTTGAGGCATACTAAACTCGAATTTCTACCTAGTTTCCTGAGTCAGTTAGGATTATATAAGATGCAATAATCAAACTGCCCATTCTGGCCTATGGGGAACAGGTGACCTTGCAATAGTGAAAAACGAAAATGGCTGTAATTCACTATAAGGACATGCCACACACACCAGGGCATGTCCTACCTTATACTTACAATGCACCCTGCCCTTTGGCCTACCATAGGGGTTTCTGATATGAAGAATAGGGAAGGTTTAGGGACTGGCAAGTGGATGCACTTGGTCAGTCAACATGGCAGTACTAGACTGCACATAGGCTCTGCAATGGCAGATCTGAGACACACTGTACAGGCTGCTTCTGTGGGTGGCACAACCAGTGCTGCAAGCCCACCAGCAGCATTTGATTTACAAGCCCTGGGCACCCATGGTGCACTGTACCAGGGTCTGACAGGTAAATCAAATAACCCAATCATGGAGTCACTAATTAATACATCAATTTAACAAAGGGAGCACTTGCACTGTGGCACTGAATAGCAGTTTCACAGTGCCCAAAGCATCTAAACCAGCAAAACATATCAAACACAGAGGAGGCAATCAGAACAAATGGAAGGGAGACTCATGCCAATGGTGCCAGGTCTAACACCAATCATGGCCAACCAATTACCATTACACTTTACACTGGAAATACTAGTACCAAAAGCATCTAAAGTGGCAACTCTATGTCAGGAAAACGGTCTAGGGGGAAAGCAAAAAGTTTAGGAAACTTTATCCAAAAATGCCAAGTCCTACACCTTAGTACCTATGTCACTGGGAATGAGACCTACAGGCATAATCATATAAAGTTCTACTATTATGTGTTTGCCCAGAACCTTGCACTGGCATCAAGAGTATACATTAAGTACATACACATGTGTAGTGACTTGTAACACATTTGTAGTGCTAGACTGTGTGCTTCAATAAACCTGAGTAATGGAGCCAGTGGGATCCATTTTCACTTCTCAAGCCTGATACAGCAGAAGACGTATAGTAAGGACTGTTCTGGACAGGCTGAAGTGTATTCTTTAAGCTCCTGTGTCTGAAGGGAGGAGAAATGTAGAAATACCATGAGGTCTTATGCTTCCCTTGTGTGAGATAGGGACGTTTCTAGGTCAGGCCTGCCATGTTATATGTCCCTGATTACTATTTCAAGAAGGCTGATGACAGCTAGGTGCAGAGAACTCACACTACAATGTGCCCATGTTTTGGGTACTCCTTGCTTGGAACCAGACCCACTGCTACCTGTTGTAGGAAGAATAACTCCATACATATGATGTCTTTTTTAGAGCACCTGTAGAAGGAAACTTGAAAGAAGAACCACCCGAAACTGGTTGAAGAGTTTGAGACATTGGAGCCACATCCCCTGTCTAGAGGATATGTATACAAGTGGAACCCCATCCATCCTATTTCATTCGAGTTCCGCTTCCTTTATGATAAGAGAAGAGAGTACATGGAAAAGTACTGAAAGGACTGCTGAGCAGTCGGGCTGGTATCTGCCTGGTAAAGAGTCTCCTAGAGGCAAGGGACATCTTCTGAACTCTGCTTTTTTGCTGTAAGAGCTGTGGACTTGTCTGAAATACCTTGAAGCCTGAATGGCTGCCTGCTTAGAGAAGGAAGGATTCTGCCTGGCCCTGCAGAAGGATTGACTGTCTAGGGGAAGAGAGGCCCAATGTGTGGGCTCATGCCATTGTTATACAAGGAGATAGCCATCATAATATTTCAAAGCCATGGTGTTTATTGAGACAAGTAGTTTTTAAAAACATACATTATTTTTTAATTCATATCTTCACTTTAACAGTGAATTTCTTGGAAAATGTAAATATATATTTTGACTTCTGCCCAAAGTTTATGATGAGCATGACCTGTCGCCATACTCAGTGGACTTTTGGTTCTATCGAGTTCCCTTTAAGCATTCCCTAAATCCCCTATGTCCAGTGCAAGCTGTGCAGGGTTTGACAGTCATCTCAGAAAAAGGCTCATCTTTCAGTCTCATCCACACCCTGCACACTTTTCTCCTTACCATCTGAATTTGCACGCCATGTCCTTCAGCTATGACAGTGCACGCCATGTCCTTCAGCTATGACCCAAGTGTTCTCGATGAAAAACTGTCACCAAGAAAATTCTTGCTACAGGTTGCAATCTACGTACACACAATCACCTGATTTCTCTATCTCCAATCCTGCAAGGCTTGGGCTTGGACCATGTCTAGCCATGCCCATGCCTGCATCCACTGGGCTCAGGGCCCAATTGCTGCTATGTCAACAAGCATTGGCTTTTAGCCAGGTCAGCATGCTCTGAACAACTTTTCTGGACAGCCCCATCATTCTCCTGATGCTCCTCTTTCCTTTGTACACTGACCTGATGTCCACTCCCAGAGTGCTCTGTAAACTGGCTGTAACATTGTGCTATGTTCCACTCTCAGGCTTAATTTTCCTTATATGCTGTTCATCTTTTCCTGTTTTTCTTGACTTTCATGAGTATTTTACCATCCTCAGTCTGAGCCAGGTCTTTAAATGATTCATATAGTTCTAAAACTGGGTAAAACATGTGAGTGCATGCTCAATGCATTTTGAGAAATGGCAAGAATTCAAACTTCAATTATTTATCCAGTCCAAATTTAAACTGTTTCAGTTTAACAATTATTTCTACTCATCCAGTCAATCATTATCTACGCCCAAAGTATCATCCCAAAAGGGCATTGCAAATTAGAGAATCGCAAAATTTGTGATTCTCTATTTTGCAATTGCATTTAAGGAATCGTAATTTGCGATTCTTTAAATGCGATGTAAAAAGCACCTAAGTTGTGCGAATTTGGCATAAGAAATCGCAAATTACCAACAACTGACAGTTGGTGGTAATTTACAAATTCTTTGAACAAAGCACTTTTTTGCTTTTTTCAAAGTGCCATGTGGCGCACATACATGCCCTTAGGGCATGTATGTGCGCCACATGTGCATACATGCTCATTTCAGGGGTGCATCAGGGTGTCCTTATGAACCCTAGCACCCTTGAAATTGCATTTGCAATTTGCGAGTGCCTAATGGGTACTCTCAAATTGCGAATGTCTTCCCATTCATTCCTATGGGCCTCTAGGCCCATAGGAATGAATGGGAAGCCACTTCTTAATTGCGACTCGTAGTTTGCGAGGCGCAATTAAGGAATACCAAGGAATTACAAAATATTAGCACATTTTTTATTACATCTCGTTTTGCGATTCTCAAATAGCGGTTCTCAAAAAATTGCTATTTGAGAATCGCAAAGACAGTGTTTGATACATATGCCCCTTAATCAAGGGCCACGGAGTTGGAAACAGCAATATTATGGTTCAGGTAGGTGAAATAAATTGAAAAATATAGCATCTCCAGTACTGCATACCCTAGACTTCAGTTTCTGTTTTTAAAAAGTTTACACTCTTTACACACAAGTATGATAGCTTGGTTTAAACCACAGGGCAATGACAAGAGTTATAATAGCACGAAAACACATTCATGTAGACACGACTTCAGGTTGTATAAATAATTCACAGTTTACGAGGTACAAAGCTGTGAATTGCCTTTCTCGGTGCCATGATGGACAGTATAATTATACTGTGTTTTCATTTTAAGCACTGTTATGCAGAATCATAATACCATAAGAGGTGAACAGGAAGTTTATGAGCTTTTAACTTTGACAAGGTCATGTTGAAGCTTAGCAAAGAGGTGTCATGAAAACCCATAGCCATTATTAGCTGTTTGACTAAAGAGGCACATGCACTTGCATTGTATAAAGGGAAAGATCAGTATTCTCTGCAATGATTTCCGCACCGAAATGGATTTGTTTTTTGTCCTTTTGGACACATAAGCATTAAACTTTGATGAGGAGCTGCAATTATTCCTTCAGAAAATCATTTGAGAGAGTTGAGATGTGCACGTGTGTCAAGAGCAATGAACTGCAGACTTTATTGGCACCGCGCACCTGTTGCAGTAAAAGGAAACTAATTTGATGACGGCGATTCGGGGCCGCCAGTAACGACAGCGCACAGGTTTAATAGGCACTAATGTGGATTTTATGATAGGTTCTAGTATGGACAGCAAGACGGAAGTTTGCTCGGTTACTATGAAGGTGTGCTAGTGAGCCCTTCCATGATGCTGTTGGAAGAGCAATCATACGTATATGAGCCGTTCGAGTAATAAATACCGCTACATTTTGATCAGTCCCATTCCCATTCTTCCACCTGCATTTCCACATCTTCTTGCAGCCTGGATTGGGCCGTGGTCTCTCAGTTGTTTTAGGCACCTCTTACTGGTCGCGCTTTGACCGGATGTTTCCCAAACAAGCATTGGCATAGCCAATAGGTCTCGCCTTTGGGACCTTATAAGTGTTTAGCCATGCAACAGTTGATGTTGTTGCACCAAGGATATTGTGCTGGATAACTAAACACTTATAAGGTCCCAAAGGCAAGACCTATTGGCTATGCCAATGCTTGTTGCGTTTGTAATTATGCACCAGGCTGAATTTTGCTCTTTCTTTGTGGGAATTCACGAGCCTTCACTGCCACCGTTTCCCGGGGTACTCTATGCAACCTTTAAGAATTCGAGATATTCATCAGTCTGCGTCCAGGCTTTGTTTAAATGTTTACTTGTTGTGAGTGGGGCCTCTGTGCCTTTCACCGTGGGGGGGGGGGGTGTTATTCATCAACCTTTCCATTGCTCCGCGCCTGCCATCCTCTGCTGACCACCTGTGTCCTTCTCTTTTCTCCCACGCTTGGCAAAAAACGAGGGCAGTGGGGCTTTGGGTGTTTTTTTAGTCTGAAGTTTACAATGTTATTTTGATATTTATGGAACTCAAAGTGCACATAAGCACACACGTTTGACAGCAAAAATAACCCCACATCGTGTATACTGCACTAGGGTTCAAAGGCATATTTTAGTAGAATAACTAAGGATTAAGAGGCTAAAGAGGTGCGGGATGAAGGTGTGCGGGGTGAAGGCGGTGCTGGGTGAAGGTGTTGCGGGGTGAAGGCGGTGCGGGGTGAAAGCGGTGTGGGATGAAACGGTGCAGGGGGATGGCAGTGCAGGATGAAACGGTGCGGGGTGAAAGACAGTGCGAAGGGAAGGCAGTGTGGGGTGAAGGCAGTGTGGGGTGAAGGCAGTGAGGGATGAATGGTGGTGGGAGGTGAAGACAGTGTGGGATGAAGGTGGTGCGGAGTGAAGGTGGTGCTGGGTAAAAGCGGTGCAGGATGAAACAGTGCAGGGCGAAGGCAGTGCGGGATGAAGCAGTGAGGGGTGAAGGCGATGGGGGGTGAAAACGGTGCAGGGTAAAAGGCGGTGTGAGGTGAAGGCAGTGCTGGGTGAAAGGCGGTGTGAGGTGAATGGGGTGTAGGATGAAGGTGGTGCAGGGTGAGGTTGGTGCTCGATGAAACAGTGCGGGTGAAGGCGGTGCAGGATGAAAAGCGGCGTGAGGTAAAGGCAGTGCGGGGTGAAGGCAGTGCAGGATGAAGGTGGCGCGGGGTGAAGGAGATGAGGGATGAAAAGCGGTGTGAGGTGAAGCTGGTGTAGGGTGAAGGCAGTGCGGGGTGAAGGCTGTGCGGGTGAAAAACGGCACGTGGTGAAAAACGGTGCGGGGTGAAGGTGCTGTGGGGTTAAGGCACTGCGGGCTGAAGGCGCTGCGGGCTGAAGGCTCTGCGGGATGAAGGAGTGTGTGGTGAAGGCGGTGCAGGATGAAAGTAGTGCGGGTGAAGCCGGTGCGGGGTGAAAGGCACATTTATACATACCCCGGTATTGAGAATTTCTGAGCACAGCATCCAACGAACGTAGGCTACAATGGGGGTCCCACTGTAAAGTGAGGTACAAACTTGTAATACTGAGGATATGGGACACACAGGAAGACACGGGGTCCCAGAAAGCATTTCTAAATCGAGGCCTTATTGTAGCGAAGATAAACAAGCCAAGCCGCGAAAGTGAAAGTGATCGGACGGAACGGGAAATAAAAACAAGCATTTGCCATGCGACGCGGGAAGCTTGTAATAAGATTAGCTGACGAGGAGGGAGTGGGAGAAGGGAAGGGGTAGGGGAGGGGATTCACACGCAGATGACAGCTGTGCACATCGCACGCACTTGTGCACGTAACAGCAAGCTGGTGGGCGGCAAAAGCCTGTGGGTAGCACTTTTAAAACCCAGTTACTGAATGTCTCGCCAGTGCAGCTTATGCGCTGGCTCAGGTGAAACCTAAAAAAGGGTCGAATTTTCCTTGTCAGAGGCCCTCCAGAGATTTAGCCCAACCTGGCCCAAACATAAGGCACGGACAGTGCAAAGAATCTGCCAGAGCCAAGGGAAATAAATCAGGAAAGCAAAGATGTTCTTCTGAGACAACCTCGACAATATAGATGAGGACTGCTGCCAAATAGGAACTTGGAAAATTAACCAATAGTCACAGCAAAATCAATCGATGTTGCTATGCAAGAAGGGAGTGATTTATTTTCCACCCAAAGCAATGACGAGGAAACTCCGGATGCATGCTGTCTCACACTCGTGGCCGGCATGACTCGGGGGTGGGGGTTGCACGAGGAGGGGGAGATTTAAATTTTCAATAAAAATTAACTTACCTTTGACTGCCCGGTCCCGCATCGTCGGTCCCGCGTCCTCTTCTCTGCAACAGGAAGCAGCCACAGGTAGCCTCCCTCCCCTCCCCTAAGCCAATCCCAATGCTACAATGGCAGCATTGCGATTGGTCAGGACAGCGCCCAGCCAGGCGCCTATAGGAAGGCCATTTTCTCCATGTAGGCTGCATGCAGCCTACATGGAGAAAATGGCAGAGTGTGCATGACTGGTTTGGTCGGCCCCAGGGGGCCGACCATACAGTCAGTGCCCACAACAGTTGGCAAGCCACTACTCCCCTGCCCTCGAGCAGGAGTGCCCACCCACCCCAACCAAACCCTTCTGCTTTCTCGCAGTGCGAGAAGCAGAAACATAAAATGGTATTTATAATACCATTTTATTGTTCTGCTTCTCGCACTGCGAGAAAGCAGTCGGGAAATGCTCCTGCGCTACTGTACAGTCTTTCTGCACCTCTGCAGAGCAGATTTGGGGATACCCCCAATCAGCCCTCCCCAAGGGACGGCAGAGAGCATACAATATACTTGGGGTTGCATTACAAAAAGTGCTCTGGGTTTCATTGTTATTTGCCCCCACTAACTCTGCCCTCTGACATTTGGTAATAAAGAGGGGTCGTAGATGCACTTAGAGTTCCTTCCACAATATGGATCATGTAGTTGCATATTTCGTGCCGGCGTTATTACAAGGTATCCTTCCGTCAATTGTATGGGGAGTAGCTAAAGCCTGCCCAGGGTTAAAGACATGGGCACAGAGGTAAAAAAAGTTGGTTGACACACTGACTCTGTGCCACATAGAAGGAGTGCAGTCAGTGCGCCTCCACAGTGGCGCCCCAAGGAATGTCGGTCCCTGGGTACCTACCCTTAGTCATCCCAATTTTAAAGGATGGCCAGTCTGTCTCCAGTGAAAGATGGAACTGCAATTTTATCTTGCAGCTCTGGCTTTCATGGAACTGACAGTTTTCAAAAGTGCTGAGGACAGCAGTATTTTTTTAACTTTTGGGGTTATTGGGCATACTGTCCTGGTCTGCAATATGTTAACCTACACATTTACCCAGTTAAGGGTGCTTTGACACAAATTGGGACATTGTGTCTGGTGTGTAATCTGGCCCAATACTGTGGGGCCTTGTCCATCCTGATATTGGGCCACACCCCCTCTTGTGGAGGACAAATCGTCTTTCTGGCCCCTGGAGTCCAGAGACCGAGTATTGCAGCCATCCCCATGGCTGGTAAGATAAAGTTTGGATTTCTTTGGGCAGACCAAAATCCTCAGTGGGACAAGGCAACAGGCTGTAGCCAAGGAGGGCTCCATGTTGTCAGATAGTCACTGTACTAGGTTTAGGTGAAGATGTTCAATTTTGGCAGAAAAGTTTTGAGTAGGTAAAATTTGAATTCTGTGCTCATAGAAGGTCCCTTGAAGGCCAAAGGCTTTTGGTACATTCACAGGTAAAAATGTCTTCATTCAAACTCTTTTGGAGCTCAGCTTCTTCCATGGAGGCAAGGTTGCAGGTTGTAGCTGAAGAATGCTGCACAAGGCTAGACACCTTTTCTCAACGTCCCTTTAAATTGGATTTGCTGTTGCAGAACATCTCTGAGCAAGAGCAACCTCAATCTTCGGCCCAGTGGCAAGGCACCTTCTTCAGATCGGATAAGCAGGTTGGTCCCGATTCTCCAGAGGTCTTTGAAACCAAAATATTTCTGCGTCACAGATTTCAGGACATGTTAGGAGAAGTACAGTTTGACACAGCTAAGGGTCCCAGGATCTTGGAGACAACACTTTTGTATCTAAACTCACTCCAGCAGAGGCCAGCAGGAGGGTCTAGGACAGGTCCAGTTGGAGCTGGTCAGCTGGGCATTTGAAGGCAAGGCCTCTTGTAGCTTATTGTGTCGCTGTAGCTTGAACAGGAGCTCAGTCCTATGACCCTTGGAGCCCACTTCTTTGTCCATGGTACAGGACAAAGAAGTGGAGCAGATCCTGTCTTCCAGGCATTTCTTGGGTCTCAGGCAGCAGGTTCAGTCCTCTTCTGATCTTCTGCAAGTCCAGTAGCATTCTGAAGAAGGCACTTTGAGTGTTACAATTACGCCTAGCACCAGCCTGTTGGCGGGTATGACTCCAGGCACCTCTCTACCCAATGAGATCAAAGTCACCAGGGTTTATCCTACCAATTTTTGCAGCACTTACTGTGTGTCCTACTGTAAACATTAGAAAGATAAGAGAGCAGAACTTGCTCACCTTCCCTTGTAAATACACTATGGGGAATGCATGAATGTGAGAAAGTGGCATGGCATAATATTACATATGATTCCTCCAGTGTGTGACTACAGGGCTTGCCCCCTTGGAACCTCCATGCTCTGAGGAAATATTGAATAACTATTTTTTCCGATCCTTAAGAAATGTAAAGCTGCATGATAATCATATCATTTTCTTCACAGCACTTCTAATAATGTGTGTAACCTCTCAAACATAGTGCTTTCAATGTAACACATAAACACAGTGCATGCATTTTCACATTGTACTGCCAACACAGCATTTATACCAACACTGTGCAGGAATATGCCTGCATCCTTTAATGGTCTGCATGGTATCCAATTGAGTGAACAGTTAGCAGTATTTACTGCAAGTTGCTTCAGGAGCATCGGAGGTTTCATCAACTAAATGCATGGCGTAAGTACATTGTGAGTACTATGCTCATGCTCCCTTGAATATTCTGCTACCGTATAACCATGATGAGTTTCTCATTTTATATTAAACACAAACTCAAAGGGAATAATACAGATATCCACAAGTTACACGTTCTGAAATCTATGTTGCATGCCTTTGCATGCATGCGATACTGGTCCTGAAGAAAGCCATACTGACCCAAGGTGCAATGAAATATTATGGCTGAAACATGACAACCGAGATTGTGAGAGTTCATTGCTTTCTCGGAGTACATCCACCACTGTTTTTAAACCTTGCCCAAAGGTCACCACTATTAAATATACCTTTATTGGTTGGTAACCTGGAGACAATTTTAAAACACCTTTTCCTCACTTGAGAATCACCCAAAAAAAGCACTCCACTGTAATCTGGCATCGCAGCACATCATTGATGCACTAGGTGTCTTGGTGGGACCCCAATGATGAAGCATGCAACCAACTAGGCTAGTGGGTTAGGGGTCTTTGAAACAACTGATGGTTTTTCCACACAAATATGTAAAGGACATCTCAAGTAGGCAAACAGAGTATGGTAGCATGCTGGCTTTACTAGTGCAAACATTCTCACAGTCTCCATCTCTGCCTAAACCAAGCTGATGAAACCCTTTTTCTTTTGTGCAGAACCTGTGTGCCCAACCCAGTGATGTGGCCTGGGAAAAGAGCAATCCCTTCCCCATTGTCACTCTAAACCTCTACTGTGGGCAGCTTCCCTCTGACTGGTATGGGTACCTACATGACAGAGGGAACAAAGGAAGGGCAGGCCTAGGTGTCAGCTAACATTTGTCTGTCTCAAGTTAGGTCTCTTTGAAGTTTATTAAGTTCCTGGGTCACAGCCCAGATGGTCATGTAGCCACAGAAATAAAAACACCTCTCCATACCCTAGCCTTTGTCCTGATCTGACAGATGTTTTCACACCTCATCAAGGGGGATTTTGGGAAGTAGGCTGCTAGATAACATGAATACATTTAATTTTACACATG
Organism: Triturus cristatus; assembly: GCF_964204655.1. NCBI lineage: Eukaryota > Metazoa > Chordata > Amphibia > Caudata > Salamandridae > Triturus > Triturus cristatus. The sequence continues at coordinate 903,392,450 of NC_140590.1, read as the reverse complement.
TATGCTTTCCTGTGCAACACCCAGCTTTGCTACAGTGAAAATACCTTTTAGGGTTTTGCACTGTAAAGACATATTTAACATTAACATTTTATATGTACTACTTTTCAATACCTTGAACCCTGCCTTATGGGCAGTAAAGCCTACGAAGGGGTGACTTGTTAATATTTAAAAAAAGGTTTAGGCCTATCAAAAAAGGATATTTTGAAATGTAGGTTGACTTTGCAATTTAAAACTGCAACAGCCAGGGTAGAATTGAAAGGTTTACCGTCATATTAACACTGTCACTGTAGTGGGTGGCACAATGGGTGGTGCAGTCCACTTGTGATATTTAACTTACAGGCCCTGGGTACACTTTTGTAACATATACTAGGGACTCATAGGTACTTTAACTTTGCTAATTAGGGGTATGCCAATTTCATCATATTGAAAGGAGGAGCATAGGCACTTTGCCACTGCTTAACGGGGTTATGTGTTCAGAGTTTCAAAGTCACCAAAACAGATAGGGCAAAAGTATGGAGGCAAACCAAGCAAAAGATGGTAATTTTCTACGTTGACTAATTTTACTTTTTCCTTCTTATTTTCATCATTTTTAATTTCTACAATTAACTCCTTTTGGAAAACCATAAGCGATATACACAAATAACCCCTTGCTGATTTCTGAATAACGTCTACTTTCTGGAAATATATTGCTTTCCATGCTCAGCCATGTCCTTCACACTTGTTTCTACCACAAACTGCAAGTAGCAGAAATCAAACAAAAATAGGAAAATTGACTAACAATCAGAAAATTGCAAAAACAGTGGTAAAAATGCTTTTTTACAACTCTGTGTGTTCATGATAGCTGGAAAGAGTGTGATATTAGCACATCACTTTTTTTTCTCATACTCTTTCATGCACATTACTTTTTCCTATGTTTTAACGCAGCATTTAGTCTATTTTCTTATTTTTCTCCAGTGGAATTCAGAAAGCATTAATACCTGTAGAATCCCCAACATGTGTGACAAAGGGGAGCATAATTGGCCAGGATATCTTTATGCAGAATAAAAGCTTGCAAAGGCTTAAGAGGGACCTATTCCACATGCAAAAAATATTGCTTAGCGTTCTAGTAGGAAAAGCATTAGCAGCAAAGGGCCTCATTTGTGAGGTTTTGGTGCAAGGAATATTTCTGCATTGCCCGACGTCAAAAGAAAAGGACAGGAATGTGCCATATCTATGAGATACAGTGCATTCCTGTCCTTTTCCCCAGTGCTGATGAACTTGGGCTGCCATGCGCCAACACAGGCACCCTTGCACCATGGTGCAAGGGTGTCTGCATTGTAGGGCTGAAAGTTTTTGTACAGGAAGGGACACCTTCTGCCACAAAAACAATAATGAGAGGTGTTTTCCTCCTTCTATGTATGCTGCAAAATGCAGCACACATAGAAAGAGGAGAAATAAGGATATTTCTCCTCGTAGCGCCTCCCATCAGGTGGCATTAGAATCTGAAGCATTCCCAGGTTTATGATTCCTTCTTAATCTTGGAATGCTTGAGAATCCATGGGTGTTACGTGGGAACACCCACAGCAACACTCATGGAATGCCCCTTTCATGCAGTGATCTGCGTGAAAGTGGCACATATTTACAACGCGAAGAAAAGCCACATAAAGTGGCTTCGCGTGGCTTTGTAAATATGATGCGGCACATTGCACCACTGTAATGTCAGAAAAGTGCCCCTCCTGTGGCACTAAAGTGCCACTAGGGGCCTCATAACTAGGCCCTAAGCGTTTAAGGACAGAGCCCCACACATAAAAAAATTACAGAACATCATTCACCAAACTGTTAGAGCAATGAAGCAACCACAAAGAGAAACAGTATATTTCCGCAAAGAGGCACAGTAACAAAAAGCCCTCCAAGAAATGGACAATGCATGCCCTCATGTGGACAGTGTGTCCTAGGTATACATTTCTCAAAAGATACACAAAGGGAACAGGGTCACAATAGGCTTAGAAATAATCTCTCTACCACAACTGATCCTCCACTCTTTGATGAAATGAGAAGATCAGCATATCCTTCTGTCCCTCCTTCTCCCAACCATCAGCAAAGATTCTCTAATACTCCAGAAAAACATAAACAAGAGGTTTTGCCTGACAGAAGTGTATACAGTGGAACAAAAGTGTCTCATTTAGAGTGAGTCAAGAACAGTATCATAAATTCATGCAGCTTCCAACACACGTTTTATCTACCCTATTTGTTCATTGAGATCTGCGGATTATGTGTTTGTGGAGGTTTTCTTGCCCAGAAATCATTGGCGGTGGCCACAGGGCCTGCCCCCTTTAGTGCATCAAGAGGTCTGCCTATTGCAGATGTCTTAGAACTTGCACAACTCACTTCACGCCATTAGCATAGTATTTTCTATTTAATAATCTCAACAAAAAATACACAAATTTCCCATGGGTGTAGTTCCATACTCTAAAACACATTGACAAAAACACCCTGCTCATGATGCCAAGCCGCACCTAAAAATGACAGACTCTCTCTCAGAATGGAATGCTACATCCTGAGCCCATTTTCCCATGAAGAACAATAAATATAGAAATACAAAGATAAATAATACTTCCTGTAGGAAAATGCCCCTTTTTGCATGTTGTTAGATCTGGCATATTTTGGCATGTTTCCCCTGTCTTTTTGCTTTCTGACCTCCTGGTTTTGACACTGTTTTTGCTGGTTTAGTGTCTCTGCGCACTTTTTCTCTGCCATTCAGTGTTAAAGTGCAAGTGTGTTAAATGGTAGCGGCAGTTTCAGTCGATAACCTTTCAAGTATTTGCCCGGCGGTAATCGCCTCTCATACCACTCGATGATTTTACCAATAAAAGAGGCAGGCGCCGGAGACTGGAAGGCAGGAAACAAAGTTTTATTCCGTCGGAGCAGAACACATCAGATCAGACAGCAAGGTATCGTCACGAGGTGCTCTAACTGCATCTCTGAGACCTGGTCTCTTATACACTGGTTTATTGCTTTATTACACATAGTACATTCTTGAGATTCCCTTGATGTACGGAGGAATATCCCCTGAAGCCCCGGTTCAGATCCGTTCCCACACATAGATACAGTAGAAGTTCCCACCCCACCCACAGTAGGAGATGGCTATTGCGCAGCAGGGTATTCCGCCAATTCCTGGGGGTGTGTGCGACCGGTCGGGTCTCAGGGAGTAGGGGTTTTTGATCTACTGTAATCCCTTTGATGTGGGGTGTTTCCCTTACAGTAGGGGCAATAAACTGCATCCGCAGGGCTAGGTGATGGCCTGGGACCAGTTCGGACAATGGGGCGCAGAGGAAGGGGGTTATCAAAGGAGAGGCATGACCATGTATGGGTTGTCGGTCGGAAGTGGTTCCGTAGCAGGGTCGCGCAGAAGGAGAGGGTTTATGGCCTGTATGAGAGAGCGGGGGTGGCCGGCGCGCGGGGGATGCTTGCAGCGTCAGGGGAACGCGCTGGCGATTGACAATGAGCGGGGAGAGAGTGGGGTGCCTAAAATGGCAGCCGTGCATCCGCTGTGCGTGGCGCTGGGGAGAGGCAAGATGGCGCAGATAATGTTCAGTTTGCAAGCTAAATTTCCACAGTCCTCCCTTTTAACATATCTCGCCAGCTTGTCTAGTTCGGATTTATCCCCATAATACTACGGACCTCCACCTCATAAAGGGCTTTCATCCGCTCTGTTTCAAAGTTCAAAGTCTTAGGGCAGATGCAGTTCATAAAAAGCGAACATAAAGGTGGCAGACACTGAATCCCCAAGCAACATCCACATAGTATCACAATCGGTATTAGGATAAATGAAAACAGCCTCCATCCCCAACTTTTAATAGCGTCCCAAAACCAACTCCCCAGCGACCATTCTTCTTGCTCTTGATGGACCTCTGTGGACAGTCTGTGGAGGTGTTCAATTGCTTTGTAGACTGAGGGTGAGTTGTCTGGTACGTAGGTGCAACAGCTGGACCCAATGATGCGGCATGCTCCTCCACGATCAGCCAGAACCACATCTAGAACGAGGCGGTTCTGAAGGGCCACTAAGCGGACGGCCTGGAGCTCGGCGGTGTTGTTGGCGAGGGCGCCAGCCGTAATGTTCATTGCCGTTTCGACTGCCTGGGTTAAGTGGCGGATGGCACGGCTGTTTGCCATTGGGCCCCAGAGTGGAACAAGGCCTTTGACTGCGTCCATGAACTGTGCTCCGGTGGAGTCGGCCTGTACAATGTCTTTGGCCCGTTTCTGTCGGTGATGGTTTGCTGGGGCCACATACGTCGGAGGTAGGACAAAGGCGATGTAGCAAGTGCCTCCCCAACCTCTCGGGAGCCAGGTGTAGGCCTTAGTACCACAGACGAAGTACATATTCGGGGAGGCAACAAAGGAGGGTGGGTCAACTGAATCCAATGTTCGGGTGATGAGGCAGGAGCTGTGGCCCACCAGCTGTGCCCCCAGGCCTTCGAGGCATACAGATCCAGTGATGTTGATGACGGACAGGGCCACTGTTAGGGTGGCGGCCGTCCGTTTTCGGAGGTAAGAGAAGGTGGGTCTGGCTGGATTGTTGAACACTTGCATTTCAACTCGTTCTTTGGCAGGGATGTCCATGTGAAAGGAAGTGTTCGATCTCAGAGGGCAGAAGAGGGCGGAAGTTCTACCAGTTTTGTTCATCCAGAACCCATGGTAGAAGTGTGACATGGTTCTGCCGGAAGTGGCATTGTCCTTGTAGCTCTCCTGCAGAAGGATCAGCCAGGCGAGGCAGGAACCATGGACAGAAAAAGGTGAAGGGATGAAAGGGATTGAGTGCCCAGTGGCATGCGGTAGCAATCCACAGATCCAGCAGTTAGTGGCGTTGGTGGCAAGATTGTGTTGGTGGAGCAACTGCACAAAAGAGTTATTCCAGAACTCCTTACGCCTTTCTCGGAGTTGGGGTGAAAGTGAGATCAGATGGTGCTCCTTCGTGGTGGTAGGTTGAACGGTGGTCAGCAATGTCTTATGAGCGGGTGTGTTCTCCTCCATGATCCAGAAGGTGACCATGAGGAGAAGGCAAAAGAGAAGGATAATAAAAAGTGTTATAGTCTTAAAGCTGTGCATTCGGTCAGTCTTTGGGTTTCTGTAGGGGATCTTCGGACGTCCGGTTGCTTCCATCACCTTCATGTCGGGCGCTTCCATCACCTTCGAGAGACTCGGTAGCGGGCAGAACCACGGACTTTGCTTAGTTTCTCTCCTGGTGGCCTTTGAAGTGACTAGGCTACCGCTCTGAGATTTCCACTTAGCCTGTGGTCTGCTTAGCCGAAGTTCTCTCCTTTCGTCGCAAGTTATACCCTTCTTTGGATGGCACAGTGGGATCGGGATATTCAATCAATTCAAGTGTCTCTGTATCCGGGCAGCGGCTCAGGGATGGTCGGTCTTTGTTCAGGAGTTCCTCTTGGGCGGTGACGTTGTCCGTGGTTGTCAGGGTCGGTGATATCTTCTTGCAGTGGTGTGCATGCAGCCAATTGCGTTTCCCCTCCACTCGAAGAGCTGTTCGGGTGGTGATCAGGACTTGCAGGGGGCCCGTCCACCGGGGCTCCAGACTCTTGGTGCGCTGGAAGTTACGCACTAAGACGAAGTCACCTGGTTGGATGTCGTGCCCGGGGCCCCTGGAAACATCGGGAATGGCGTGCAGCACCTGCTGATGGATGATAGACAACGTTTTAGTTAGATTGTACAGATAATCAGACATGAGGACGTCCGGGACGTCGTGGATGGATGTCAGTTTTGGTGCAGTCCAAAGGTTCATGGGCCGCCCGAAGACGACCTCGTAGGGGGTTAGGTGGTGTTTGGTGGGGGTGGAACGCATTGATAGCAATGCTAGTGGGAGAGCGTCTGGCCATCTTAGCCCTGTGGTGGCGACTATTTTTGCTATCTTAAGCTTCAATGTGGCATTGTGTCGCTCAACCAGGCCTGCAGATTGGGGATGGAAGACCGCATGGAACTTCTGTTTTACACCCAACCCTTTTAAGATGAGTTGGATAACTTCGGCTACGAAGTGGGGGCCATTGTCGCTCCACAAAATTCGACAAAGGCCGTATCGGGGGAAGAATTCCTTCAGTAGTACTTTTGCGGTAGTCATAGCGGTGTTGTCATGGGTTGGGTAGGCTTCCACCCACTTGCTGAAGGCACACACAATGACAAGTACATACTTCAAACCTTGGCACCTTTCTAGCTGGACATAGTCCATTTGTAGGACTTCAAAGGGGTGAATGGGGACCCCAAACCCTCCCCGGGGTACAGCAGTTCCTTTCCCAGGGTTGTGTTGGAGGCATACTAGGCATTGTTGGACTAGACGTTTGGCTGAGTCTGGTATTTTGTCGTTGTGCCAGACTTTAGAGATGAGTTCGATCATGGGGGCAGACCCTATGTGTGCGGGGGAGTGTGCCATGGTCAGCATGGGGATCAAGTATGAATCTGGTAACAACCATTTGTTCAAGTCTTTGGTTCGCCAGCAACCGTCATCGTCCTTCAATCCCACCCGGGCCCATTCAGTTAACTCGTGTGGTGTGCTGGCTAGTTGGATATCCCTAATTGTTTCCCTAGCATCCTTCCATTTCTCAGTTTGTGACCTGGTCACGTACATACGGGTCGTGGACCTATTCTCGGCTGTGGTTCGGGCAGTAATGTCAGCCAGTGCATTTCCCTGTCCTATAATGTCTGTCACCTTCTTGTGTGCCTGGCATTTGATCACAGCTAACCGTGTGGGGAGGAGGACTGCTTCGGTCAGGGCAGAGACTAGATCTCCATGCAGGATGGGTGTGCCATGAGAAGTCAAGAATCCCCTCTCTTTCCATAAGAGCCCAAAGTGGTGAACTACCCCGAAGGCGTACTGACTGTCTGTGTAAATGTTTGCGGTTGTCCCTGCTGCCAGGATGCAGGCTCGGGTAAGAGCAATTAGTTCCGCCGCCTGTGCGGATCGCTGTGTGATGCGGGCTGTCTCAACAACTGTTCGGGCTGTGGTGACTGCATAGGCAGCCGAGGTGGTGCCATCGGGGAGCTTGATGCATGAGCCATCCACCCACAGTTCTCCGTCAGGGTCCGGGAAGGCAGTATCCCGGAGGTCAACCCTACTCTTGGTTTGTTCGTCGGTGAGGGTCACGCAATCATGTATAGGGGATGCATTGGGGTCAGCGTCAGGGAGAGGCAGTAGTGTAGCTGGATTCAGAGTGGTGCATCGTTTCAATGTGATGTGGGGTGCAAGCAGAGTCAGTTCATAACCGGTCAGTCGTGCGCTAGTCAGGTGTTGAGTCTTGGTTTGGTTCAGGAGGGTGTCAACAGCATGGGGTACCAATACCGTGAGGGGGTTCGAGAGCACGATCCCCTCACTTTGTCGGATAGAGACAGCAGCGGCGGCTACTGCTCGAAGGCAGGCGGGCAAAGCTCTGGCTATGGGGTCGAGAGTGGCAGAGAAGTAGGCACAAGGGCGTTGCTTAGGGCCTATGGACTGGGTTAGGACAGACAACGCACACCCCTCCCTTTCGTGGGTGTAGAGGGAGAAAGGTTTAGTGTAGTCTGGGGTTCCTAGGACTGGGGCCGAGCAGAGGGCGTCTCGTAATTCTTTGAAGGAGGATTGACATTCAGGTGTCCAGGGGAGGGGGAAGGGGACATCCTTAGCCAGCAGGGAAAGCAGAGGCTTTATGGTAAGACTGAAGTTTGGCAACCACTGTCGACAAAAGGAGGTGAGGCCCACTAGGGATCGTACTTGCTTCTGAGTTTTGGGGACGGGGGTTTCTAGGATGGTTTGAATTCGGTCAGGGGTAAGTTTCCTCCCGTCTTTGGATAGTAGGTGGCCTAGATACGTTACCTGGGGCTGGCAGAATTGCAATTTCTTTCTGGAGACCTTGTGACCGTTCTCCGCAAGGAAGCGGAGGAGGTGAATGGTGGCTGTGACGGCAAGAGGAGTGGTGTCGGCCGCCAAAAGAATGTCATCAACGTACTGTATCAACACCACTCCATCGGGTAGTTGGACTGCATCCAGTTGCCTCTTGAGGGCTTGGCTGTAAATACTGGGACTCTCAGTGTAGCCTTGGGGTGCCCTGCAGAATCTGTACGAACGGGCTTTTAAAGTGAAGCCGAACAGGTAGCGGCTGTCTGGGTGGATGGGGATGGAAAAGAATGCGTTCTTGAGGTCAATAACAGTAAAGATGGTGGCAGTGGATGGAATCAGGGTGAGGATGGTGGTGATGTCTGAGACTACGGGGTACTGGGGTATGACTACTTTGTTAACCTCTCGCAAGTCAACAATGAAACGGTAGGCTTTCTCATCCCCCTCGCCTTGCTTCTTTACAATGGGTAGGATAGGGCTGTTGCAAACATTACTGACTACTTCTTCTACCACTCCTGCCTCGACCAGGGACTCGATGATTTCCACCAATGCCTTCTCGCCTTCGGGTGATATCCGATACTGTGGAAGCTTTGGGAGCACTGCGTCCGGTCGGACGGTTATGTGTACCGGGTCGATCACCATGCGCCCTACATCTGAGTCGGTTTTAGCCCATAGATGTGAAGGTAATGTGTCGAGTAGGGACATATCAGCATCGGTTATAGAGAGCATACGCCGTGTGTGACAGGGTCTGGACAGATCTGGGTTATCGTGTAGGATGACTCGAACTCCGTCTGGGGAGCATCTGATGGTGGCTCGAAAATGCTTTAGCAAATCAAGTCCCATAATAGCATCGGGGGTGTTGGAGGAGAGCAGAAAGGTCGTGTCAGTGGTGTTATCTTCTAAGTCAAAGGAGATTGGTGCTGATAAGGGGTTAGTGGAGGGCGTTCCGTCAAAGCCTATTGAGGTTACGTGTGAGCCAGACAAGGGTGCCCTAGGAATCAGTCGTTTAGATAACGCACTACGTGTCACCCCAGTATCTACCAGGAATGGAGATTTTGTGCCCAAGACCTTAGCGGTGACGTAAGGACCTTGCTGGTCAACACGGAGTTCGACTGGATCCCTCCCTTGTCCCTGGCGGTCCTATGCGAAGTCATGGGTGCTTTCGTAGTCGGACTGCTGATACTGGTTTTGTCGGGGGCGATCAAAGGTGTTTGGTCTGCCTGGCCTGTCGTTGATGGTTTTGTTCGTGTGCCCTCGTCCCTGTCCTCTATTTCTGGGGTCATATGCTGTGTCTCTGGGGTCCCTATTCTTGTTCATTTCTAGAAGGACCGGGCACTGGGATTTCCAGTGTCCGAACCCTCTACAGAACGCGCATTGATTCCCATCTAAGGCTCTCCGTCCGTTGTAGGGTGTAGGTGTATGGTCTCTAGGGGGTAGCTTTCTAGGGGTGGTTGGTTGGTAATTCTCTTTTGGAGGTTCCCTTCCTATGGTCACCCCTTGCAACTGTGCTATCATCACCCTCTCCTTTAATTCCTTTTTCTTCTTCTCTGACGCCCTATCGTTCTCGTTCTTCTGGTTTTCGTAGTATTGGGCCATCTGGAGAATTGCTGCGGGTTTGGAGGCTGCCCAACTACTCTCGCTGGTCTGTAGCTTCTGGGAAACTTCTTGTGACAGACCCTTTACATAATTCTGGACAAAGAGGTGGTGTCCGGTTGCGGTGGTCATGTCTTGGCCACTGTAATCGGAAAACACAGTCTCGAATCGGGAGAAGTATTCGGACACATCTTCCTGGGGTTTCTGACGGCAAGCCGTCACTATCGACCAGTCTATCTTTCTTTCTGGGATTAGAGTCTTCAGCTTTTGTACAATCTTGTCTGGGAGCTCTAAGATGGCTTTCGGGGGTTTCTGTCCTGGTTCTCGCTGTTTATCTATGGTATCGAGTTGTACCCAGGTATATCCGAACGGCTCAGCGTGGTCAACTTTCCGGATTTGTTTCCACACATCAGCCGGCAGACATAGCCCAAAGAACAAGTCGATATCTGCTAACGTCATTATCGTTGAGCCTAAGGCTGTACCCAATTCCGTGTAGAAGGCAGTCAGGTTCTTTCTTAAGTCGGGTAGAGTCTTTCTAAAAGTCAAAATATCTTGCCGGTCCCACGGCTGATAGACCCAGTTATATACAACCCTTCCCTTCGCATCTGGGTTGTTGATGTCGTCGTGTGTTCCCTGACCCCGTGGGGGGACCCAGTAGGGGGCAGCTTCTTTAATGGGCATCATGGCATCGGCCCTTCCTCCCTGGGGCTTAGTTGCTATGGGGGTTTCTGTTTTGGTGGTCTGTCCATGTTCTTTAAGGTGTCGGTAGACCTCGAGTGTACGAGTGAAGAGGTTCGTTACATCGCCCTCTCTTTCTTCCCCAATGTCTACCTTCCTATATAGGGCCGCTAAGCCTTCGGGACCTTTATCGTGGTACCTATCCTCATATGCATTCAGGGCGTGATAACAGAGCCGTACGACGAAGTGTCGTCTGCGGCTGTCGGCATACGAGTTATACACGTCTGTTATATACTCCTCACTTTCTTTTCGTTCCACCAGCGTCCCTACTATCTTGTCAATTCCTGCTCGTTCATCCTTAGTTAATCGGTTCATTCTGGTGGACTCTTTCTTTCCTATCTCATGGTCGTCTGGCGTTGTAGTCGACGTTGGGTTCGGCACAAGAGGCTCAGCCGGCGCGGAGGCCGTGAGGGCCGAGGCCCCTGTACTGCTTTCGTTCGTGTTCGGGGGTTGTGGGTGTTGCACTATTGATTGGGAGGGTGCATACGGAGGGGGCATGTAAATGATCGGGGGACCTAACAGTAATTCGTCATTCGTTCGCTGCTTGGAGGACAACTCAGGGTAGAGCAAAGAAGGGGTCCTAACAGCGTACTGGCCTGAGGTTTCGGGCTCCTGTCTTAGTTTAGTTTCCCTTCTCTCCTTTATGTCTTCTTCTAACTAAGGTGAGCTGCCTTTCGTAATTCCTTTTCTGCTTTTACTTCTTACCTCTTTTTCCGTTGCGTCGCTTCTTTGCGCCACATGCCGATACTGTCAAGCATAGTAGGCGTCGTCTTATTGCTACGCAGAGCTATTTCTAGCGCTTCTATCTTATGGTCGTCGAAGGATCCCATCAGTGGCCACTGACTTTCGGGGTCCTTCTTGGTATATTTATGCCACAGCTTGCTATAGGCTACGGCGACTAGTCCATATTTAGTGAACATGTCCTTATTAGGGGTGCCTTCCAGTGGAGCCGGGTGGTTCACCTCTAATAAGCGGTCCGGGCAGAACCAACTACCAATCAGTGGGGAGAAGATAGGCATGACGGGTTTCAACGGGGACAAAAGTCAGCACTACCTATCTTTTCACTGCTTGCAAAGACTAGACAGAATATCTCTATTCTTCGTTATTTGTAAGCAGAGAATACCTCCAAAGAACCAATATCGAACAACTAGTGTTCGGACAATCAATCAATCAATCAATGGGGAGATAAAGATAGGCACGACGGGTTTCAACGGGGACAAAAGTCTGCGTTACCTACCCTTCACTATTTGCAAAGACTAGACAGAATATTCCTATTCTACGTTATTTGCAAACAGAGAATATCTCAAAAAGCACTATTCTTCAAAACAATCAATGTTCGGACAATCAATCAATGGGGAGATAAAGATAGGCACGACGGGTTTCAACGGGGACAAAAGTCTGCGTTACCTACCCTTCACTATCTGCAAAGGGAGAGAGAGAGAGTATTTCTACTCCTCCCCGTTTGTAGACAGCGAATATCTCAAAAAGAACAATCAATGAGCAATACTAGTACTTCCAAAGCATCAAACAATCAATCAATTATTTCTCAATTTGTCGTGTATCACGACCTTACCCGGACCGCGTGGACAGTTTCTCGTCTTCCGCCTCCAGCGCCCGATCGTCCTCTACTCTCCGTATTTGCCGCGGCACTCCTGATGGTTCCCAGTCAGGACCGTAGATCACTCGAGAGAGAGGTCTGCTCGGAACCAGTGAAGTTCGGATGATCGGCTGCCAGATGAGGGTCTATTGGGCAGGAGCTCTCCCGATCGTTGCAGTCGTTCACTCTGTCGTCGGGACCTCTCCCACTGGATCCACGTGTCGCTGATGGGCCCCATGTTGGGCGCCAATTGTTAAATGGTAGCGGCAGTTTCAGTCGATAACCTTTCAAGTATTTGCCCGGCGGTAATCGCCTCTCATACCACTCGATGATTTTACCAATAAAAGAGGCAGGCGCCGGAGACTGGAAGGCAGGAAACAAAGTTTTATTCCGTCGGAGCAGAACACATCAGATCAGACAGCAAGGTATCGTCACGAGGTGCTCTAACTGCATCTCTGAGACCTGGTCTCTTATACACTGGTTTATTGCTTTATTACACATAGTACATTCTTGAGATTCCCTTGATGTACGGAGGAATATCCCCTGAAGCCCCGGTTCAGATCCGTTCCCACACATAGATACAGTAGAAGTTCCCACCCCACCCACAGTAGGAGATGGCTATTGCGCAGCAGGGTATTCCGCCAATTCCTAGGGGTGTGTGCGACCGGTCGGGTCTCAGGGAGTAGGGGTTTTTGATCTACTGTAATCCCTTTGATGTGGGGTGTTTCCCTTACAGTAGGGGCAATAAACTGCATCCGCAGGGCTAGGTGATGGCCTGGGACCAGTTCGGACAATGGGGCGCAGAGGAAGGGGGTTATCAAAGGAGAGGCATGACCATGTATGGGTTGTCGGTCGGAAGTGGTTCCGTAGCAGGGTCGCGCAGAAGGAGAGGGTTTATGGCCTGTATGAGAGAGCGGGGGTGGCTGGCGCGCGGGGGATGCTTGCAGCGTCAGGGGAACGCGCTGGCGATTGACAATGAGCGGGGAGAGAGTGGGGTGCCTAAAATGGCAGCCGTGCATCCGCTGTGCGTGGCGCTGGGGAGAGGCAAGATGGCGCAGATAATGTTCAGTTTGCAAGCTAAATTTCCACAGTGCTCCTATTGTAAATTGTATTATAGATTGGTGTCTCCCTGATTGGTATATTTGATGTACTAGCAACTACCTAGTACAGTGCACTGTGTGTGCCCTGGGCCTGCAGCACTGATTGTGCCACCCACACTAGCAGCCTTTTAACGGTGTCTCAGAACTGCCAATGCAGCATCTGCGAGCAGTTGTGACTGCCATGTCGACTTGCCAAATGCACCCACTGCCAAGCCCTAACCTTTCCTTTTATTGCATGTAAGGCAACCCTAAGGTATGCCCAAGGTACCCCTATGGGCAGGGTGCAGTGTATTTGAAAGGTAGGACATGTTCTTGTGTGTGTGACATGTCCTGATGGTGAACTACAGTGTAATTCGTTTTTCACTGTCGAAAGGCTTCCTGTCCCATAGGATAGAATAGGGAATGCTCTGTAACAATTTACGAGTATATCTTCCCATTGGGACAAGATAGAAAACGTGGAGTTTAGTACGCCTGAACACAGAATCTAAAAATGCATCTTTTAGTAAAGATGATTTTTTATGTTCTGTGTTTGAACATAACACTTTTAGAAAGTAGGTATTATCTTGCTTAGCCATCCTGTGTGCCTCTGCTGGGTTTGTGGAGTGACTGTCTGGCTTGGAGTGACAGGGCCTAGGGATTCTCTTCAAACAGCCACTGGGGGGTGGAGGTGTGTCCTGCCTTTCCTGGATGAGTAATGGCTGGGCTAAATAGACCTGGGCTGCATTTAGAGTAGTGGGAGTGGATTTCCCTGCAACTGAATGGGCCTGGTCTGCCTTGGACAATGCTGTCTACACCTCCTACCAGGCAGCCGGGCCAGGGAGGACAGAACTGGTTTGGGCTGGGCACAGGCTCTCTCTTCTTAAGAGAACAAAGAGAAACTGAGTATAAATATTGGGGCCCAAACCCCAGAACTTTACAACTCTCTGGATCAAGGAACCTGCCAGGAAGAAGTGCTGGAAGAGCTGCCAGGAGGAGTATTGACCCTTTGCTGTGTTATTGCTCTAATGAGTTGGCCTGCAGTTACTGCTTCTGCCTTGAGCAGTGAAAGCACCAGGCTAAACTTTCTTAGATTGTGCAATCGGAGATATTATGGATATGCAGGGAATTATGCAGTTTTCAGATATCCAAAAAGTGTATGGTTTAGATAAAAAACACTTCTTTAAGTATTTACAGCTGAGAAGCTTTATTGCGGCAAAGACGGGAGGGCGGATAGGATTCGAAGAAAATGCAATTATGGAGATTATTCAGGAGGGATCTGATTGTACGATCAAGAGATTCTATTCTGAACTGATAAAGGTTAAGCCAGATGATCTGGAAAAAGGAGCGGACAGATGGGCCTAAAAGCTGGATATAGGAAAATAAAGTTTTTACGTATCCTTAGATATGGGGCAAACTATATTGTGTTCTGCAGCTCTTCAAGCGCAACATTACAAAACCTTGTATAGGTTATATTACACCCCTGCTAGAATTGCGCAATGGGGCGGCACGACAGGAATTACCTGCCCAAGGTGTGGAAATTTGGAGGCTGATATAGTTCATATTTTTGCAACTTGTTCACAATTACAAGCTATAAAAAAAGACATTGAGGTTTTTCTTTTCTAGATCGTTGGGAATTAACCTTATCCTATCGTCAGCGATAATACTATTAGGGGTGAATGACGATGATAGACGAACTAAATATGATTATCTGGTCTTTGTTGCTATGGCAGTATAAAGATTGTGTATAGCTTCGGATTAGCTTGAACCTCTACCCCCAACCTTCCATCGCTGGCTAGCTAAATAAACAGCAATTTATAACTTAGAGATGGCGATCTATGCAAGAAAGGGGGAAAAAGGAAGGAAGTTGGGCATGCAAATATGGGAATTAATAACTAGGTGGAAAGAGGAAGATAATGGATTATGGATCTTGATAGATCATTAGGAAGTAAATATGGATTGTTAAATAGGTAAAAAAAAAAAGAATTGGTTGTATAATATATACTGTATATTATACTATATACTGTATATTACTAAACATCTTATTGTGTATTGCTTAGTATTGTACTCTATCTATATGCTCCTTCGATCAATTCTGATATCATTTTTTGGTTTATTGTCTGCTGGATTAACTCTTGCTTTCTGTATATACATATGCTGTGTCCTGTGCAAAATGAAAGGGAAAAATACCCAATACATTTTTTTTTTTTTAAAAAGAAAAAAGATTGTGCAATCTACAAGGCTTTGAAACCAAACTTGCCTCCTGTTCACGAAGTCTCAGGAACAGCAAAGACTTCACTTAACTCTAGGTACCACCTCTGCAACCGTGGGTTTCAGTTGCCAAAGAGAGGGAAAAGCAGCTGACTCAGTCACTGACTGCATTGCTGGCTCCGTGTCCTGAAGGTACTGCAGTGGGCACCGCCACAACTCGCACCGCCACCCTGATCTCACCGCCGTCAGACGCCACCGAGCCGCTGCTTGCACCGTGACTTGTGGGCACTGCACTTGCTTTACTCTCCCGCCCTGGTCTCACCAATGACCTTGCTACCCACTGACTTCGAAACCGTGGCTTGGTGGCACTGCTGGTAAGTTTCACGACGCACTGTCTTATCCCACAATGCAGTCTGGATGACTGACGCCAGATTCTAGCAACCGGCTCAGTCGCCTGCACAGTGATCTGTCAGCACCGCAACGAGTACTGCCTAACTCCACAACGCAGTCCTGGTCTCACCGGCGCTGCTAGATGACCGACACCGAGCTGTTGCCTGCACGGCACCTTTGAATTGCACCGCATGCCACAACTCTACACTTCACATCACAACCGCAATGGTTGTCATGACCGACCCACACCAACATGATAGGCCGCAATGAAAAGGTACTGTCTGTTTACAAGTCTGCTGACACCCTGTCCGACGTGGTCAGACAGAACTCCACCGGAGAGAGAGATACCGACTTCAAGGAACTGCATTTTAAGGTTATTTTTGCAAGTACTGTTGGATTTTTATCATTTTTGTCTTTTTTTGAATATATAAAATATTGGATATTTTTCTAAACTGGTGAGGTGTCCTTCTGTAGTGTTTTCACTGTGTTACTGTTAGTTATGTGCAAATGCTTTACTCTCTGCCTCTGAGATAAACTTGGCTGTTTTTGCTAAGCTATCAAGGGGGTGAGCAGGGGTTATTTCAGTAGCGTATCCCCCCTTATCCTGACTAGAAGGAAGGGTCCCTATTTGGACAAAGGTGCAAACCATTGCCAACTACAGACCCCCATTTCTAACACATGTCATCCCCACTTAGAATGTATTGCTGGTTTGTGGACTCTGCACACTGGAACATTGCTGTCAATAGTCCAGTGCTTGTGTTCTAACTCCTAAAATATGTCAAATGTGTATATACCTGGTTGACAAATTAACTAGTCCCAAAACCTATTTTCCCTGTAGCAGGTTTAGGTGTTCCATCAAAAGCATTGGAATAAATTGTCAAATGTAATAAAGTTATCTTGGCGAGATAACAACTGTAACATTTGTTCATGGACTTTAAAAAATATTTATTTCAAGCCTCGTTGTTAAAAATGTGGGTCTCTAGTTGGCAGAGGTAGGTACCTTTGTCAAAATAGAGACCCTTGTTTCTAGTCAGGGTAAGGGGGATACACTTATAAAATAACCCCTTCTCACCCCCTTGTTAGCCTGGCACGAGCAGATAGGCTTATCTCAGAGGCAGTGTGTAAAGCATTTGTGAACACAAACAGTAATACCATAAAAACACTACAAATGGACACCACACCAGTTTAGAAAAACAAGTAATCTTTATCTAAACCAAACAAGACCAAAACAACAAAATTCCACAATACAGTAATAAAAACATGACTTTCAAATCGTAGAAATAGTTCAGTTCAAAGCAAATTGCAGATGCAACACTTTTCACAAAAAGTACCTTGGATGCATCACACACACAATCAAAAAGAGTTGCAGCGAAGGTGATGCGTCGGTTCAATACAATCAGGGAAGGTGATGCCTCGGTTCCTTGCTGTGTCCCCCAACGGTGCAACAGACTTGGCACCTCGATGCTATGCGATGCTCCGGAATGATGCGTGGGTTCTTGAAGCAGCACACCAGGGCTTCCGTCGGAATCGGTGCGGTGATCTCCGACTTCGGAGATCGGTGCACTCGATGCGGCATGAGTCGATTTCTGAGCCGTGGGTATTCGCTACGATGATTTCCTCAGTGATGTGTCGGAAACAGATGAGGATGCGTCATGCTTCTCGAAGTTGTGTTACTTTTCCAGCTCCCAGTGGCAAACTGCCTCCAGAGGTCCAAAACAACAGCAGGCACCTCTTAGCAGGTCAGCACTCCCAGCAAGGAAGATCAGGGGAGCCGGTGGTGACTTTGATGTGTACCTGAGACTTCAGAACAGGAGGCCAGCACAGTTTCAAGCCCTTGGAGATCTTCCTCAAGCAGGGGACACAACAAACAATAAAGTCCTTTCTCCTTTCTTTTGGAGCAAGTAGCCACTGCAGGCCAACCGAAGACAGCAAACAGCACAGGGGCAGTATCCCTCCTCAGCTTATCTGGCTCTTCTCCTTGGCAAAGGTTACTCTTGATTCCCAGAAGTGATCTAAAAGTCTGGGGTCTGGGCCCCAATATATATACTACAAAATCATTTGTTCTCTGGTGGCAGAGAAGCCCTGTGCTCAGTCAAAAACAGTTCTGTCCACTCTGGTGCAGTTCCCTGGTAGGAGATGGAGACAGCATTGTGGAAGGTAGACCAGGCCCATTCAAGTGAAAGGGAATCTCCTCCCCCACTCTAAATGCAGCTCAGGTCTATTCAGCCCAGCCCTGACTCATCCAGACTCTCTGGAGCCACTGCACATCCCCAGCTGTCACTCCAAAGCCTGACAGTCAATACACATCCTAGCAGAGGCACACTGGATGGCTAAGCAAGAAAATACCTACTTTCTAAAAGTGATATTTTCAAACACAGAATGTAAAAATAACCCTCACTAAAAGATGCATTTTAACATTCTGAGTTTGGGCATACTAAAATGTATTGTTCCCAAGGGTAGTTATGTTTATCAGATGTTACAAGCAAACCCCCCATTCTATCCAATGGGAACAGACAGCCTTACAATAGTGAAAAAACAACATTTGGCAGTATTTCACTATCAAGATGTTAGGAATTACGCACAAAGCTTAACCAATTCTGGAACCACAGAATTACAGGAAGCAAGACTTTTGAGTTGTGGTTATGATCCGACACATATACCTTGAAGTTGTGCAAAACATTAGAAAGTGGACATGCAGTTTAGTTTGTTTTATTTTATGGTCCGACACATACTCCTTGAAGTTGTGCAAAACATTAGAAAGTGGACATGTAGTTTTGTTTTTGTTTCATTTTTTTAAATGCCTAAATAGCATTGGTGTATTGGAAGTGAATTGTAAGAACTAAAGTCTTGTGTTTAGTAAACAGACTTATTTGTAAGCATCACTAAGGCCTTCAAGTTCTCTCCACATGTGCTGTCACACCCGTTTTCCATGTGCAGCACTCTGTCAGTTGATGATGAGTCACACATCCTGCACAAGTAAACCTCACATTTTCCCAGAGCTATAAAAAGGATCATCTCTCTAGCAGAAACGCTTGGCCTCGTTTCTGCCGCTTACCTGCATTCCAGCGTGTGAAGGTCTTTGGCTCCTGTCTTCTCTGGCTTCAGTTCCTGGCTTCGTGTTCCCCTCTTGGACATCTCTAGTTCCTGCCTTCGCTGACTTTGGTTGTCTGGACAACCTTACGGAGTCCCATATCATTTCCTCTTTCCCTCGAGAGCTGTAAGGAAAAAGAAAAAGGACAAAGTTAAAAGAAGTTATTTCCTTCTGCATTCGCGTCTTGCTGATGCAGTCCCAAGAACAATCAGGTACTTTTTAAACTTCAAATCTTATGTATAAGAGACTTCTGTGAACGAACATTAATCCACAGACCAGAGCTATTCTTTTGGCATGTAACGCTTTTCGTCTTTAGAAAACAGGAATTCTAATTGAATCAGAACATTGGTTAAAAACAGTAAACAATAATATTTAACCCTGTGATAGCTAATAAATGTGAACAAACTGGTTGTTAGTGTAAGATCTAATTTTTCTTGTTTCTTTCTTTAGTGCATGAGTAAATTAAGAAATCTCATTTAAAGAATAATCCCAACAATATTTGGAAAAGCAGATACAGTCTATAAGGGTCATAGACTCTTTTGAAAGGTATACAGAAATCATATACATTGGATGATTAGTGTGATGTATCATTTGTTGTTTAGATAAACATACCATGCTGCAAGTAGTGCCAGACAGTGCTGAAGAAGGAAGAAGCTTGTCAGGTCATCAGAAGTGCGCCAAACCAGAGATTGATTGTTTGTTATCTCTCTATTTTTATTTGATCCAATTCCCCTTTACCCTCGGATTCTTTCTTCGCGCAAAGGGTTTTTCATCGCTTTGGTGGAGGTAGGATCTTGGGGGTATTGAGAGCCAGCGTCTCATCTCCCCAAAGGAACAACCTGGTTTTCAGGTTAGTGGTTTCCTAACACAGGACATGCCACACACATCAGGGAATTTCCTACCTTACACATACACTGTACCCTGTCCACAGGGGTATCGTGGGTCTAACTTAGGGGTGGCTAACATGTAAGAAAAGTAGGCCTGGGCCAAAATTCCGTTCGCGGAAATTGCGATATTTTGGCATTTTCGCGTTCCGCGGAAAGCGCGAAAATGTCAAAATTTCCGCATTCCGCAACTTAGCGATAATTTGTTTCTTGCTCGCGCTGTAAAAAAATACATTCTCGCGTTCGCGCGATCGCCTTACCTTAAACCCCGCGTTCGCCGACAAGTTTTCCCGACCCGGTAGCGTTCTCCACGAGATGTCGGATTTTGGTAGCCATTTTGCGCTGTCTCGCGACAGTTCGTGGCCGAATTAACGTCATTTGTTGCGCGATCACGTCATTTGTCGCGCGATCACGTCTTTCTTCTCGCGATCATGCACCGCGCGAGTATGAGAAGATTGAGATCTCGAACATGTCATTCTACATCACGAGCCAGAGGATGAGGACGCGGGCACGTCTAATCGAACGCGAACAGGAGAAAGAGACCCCGAACACGTCATATCCAACGCGACAGGGACAAAGAAGAGAACGCGATCATGTCGTTTTCGACACGCCGGCGGAAGTAATGTGAAGCTCGAGAACTCAAGAACATAACATTTTCAATTTGGAGAGGAATATCGGCTCTAGCAGCATGAAACCATCTGCAAATGCTGATTTTGGATGAAAAGAACTCCTTACATTGACATTTGGCTTTCCTTTTTTGTGCAAGGAGTCATTTTTTTAAAAGGTGGAGAGAGGGAGGAAGTGACACAGAATCTCCAACTTCATGTTCCTGTCCAGCAAGCTCCTCCCAGTGCTTTGTCCATCTCCTGCTCATTCTGCCTTTGGATTTGGAGCTGGAAAGATCACTCTTTTTGTCTGCTGCATCATTGCAATTGGATTTGAGGATTTTTGGAATAGGATATTGTGGTTGTTGTGTTTGTTTGATTGTGGGCATTGCAGTTGTTGTAACTACAATTTATTTTTGATAATTAATTATCATCATTCCTTTTTAATTTTTTTTTATTTTGTGGGTAGTAGTAGTAGGCCCGAGCTAGCCATGGGCATGGCCTCATGGGTGTGTGTGTGCATGATGAAGCAACTGTTCCTTTTGTTTTTTTTTTAATGTATTTCATTTTCAAGCACATTTAGGGCATGGATGGCATTGGATTGAGTTGGGGAAGTGTGTTTTTTGGGGTGGCCTTTGTGATGTTGTTGGGCCTGGCCATGTGGCTGGTGGCCATTTTGAAGCCTAGGCCTGCAAGCTTGCCTGGCCTTGTCTGCCAACAGGCCTGCTTTTTCATCCACTAGGATCAGAGCAGGTAGCCACAGCTTTATTAATCAAGTGTTTTCTGTGTGATCTGTTGAATTTAGACATCATTTAGGGTATGGATGGCATTGGATTGAGTTGGGGAAGTGTGTTTTTTGGGGGTGGCCTTTGTGATGTTGTTGGGCCTGGCCATGTGACTGGTGGCCATTTTGAGGCCTAGGCCTGCAAGCTTGCCTGGCCTTGTCTGCCAACAGGCCTGCTTTTTCATCCACTAGGATCAGAGCGGGTAGCCACAGCTTTATTAATCAAGTGTTTTCTGTGTGATCTGTTGAATTTAGACATCATTTAGGGCATGGATGGCATTGGATTGAGTTGGGGAAGTGTGTTTTTTGGGGGTGGCCTTTGTGATGTTGTTGGGCCTGGCCATGTGGCTGGTGGCCATTTTGAGGCCTAGGCCTGCAAGCTTGCCTGGCCTTGTCTGCCAACAGGCCTGCTTTTTCATCCACTAGGATCAGAGCAGGTAGCCACAGCTTTATTAATCAAGTGTTTTCTGTGTGATCTGTTGAATTTAGACATCATTTAGGGAATGGATGGCATTGGATTGAGTTGGGGAAGTGTGTTTTTTGGGGGTGACCTTTGTGATGTTGGGCCTGGCCATGTGGCTGGTGGCCATTTTGAGGCCTAGGCCTGCAAGCTTGCCTGGCCTTGTCTGCCAACAGGCCTGCTTTTCCATCCACTAGGATCAGAGCAGGTAGCCACAGCTTTATTAATCAAGTGTTTTCTGTGTGATCTGTTGAATTTAGACATCATTTAGGGCATGGATGGCATTGGATTGAGTTGGGGAAGTGTGTTTTTTGGGGGTGGCCTTTGTGATGTTGTTGGGCCTGGCCATGTGGCTGGTGGACATTTTGAGGCCTAGGCCTGCAAGCTTGCCTGGCCTTGTCTGCCAACAGGCCTGCTTTTTCATCCACTAGGATCAGAGCAGGTAGCCATAGCTTTATTAATCAAGTGTTTTCTGTGTGATCTGTTGAATTTAGACATCATTTAGGGCATGGATGGCATTGGATTGAGTTGGGGCAGTGTGTTTTTTGGGGTGGCCTTTGTGATGTTGTTGGGCCTGGCCATGTGGCTGGTGGCCATTTTGAGGCCTAGGCCTGCAAGCTTGCCTGGCCTTGTCTGCCAACAGGCCTGCTTTTTCATCCACTAGGATCAGAGCAGGTAGCCACAGCTTTATTAAACAAGTATTTTCTGTGTGATCTGTTGAATTTAGACATCATTTAGGGCATGGATGGCATTGGATTGAGTTGGGGAAGTGTGTTTTTTGGGGTGGCCTTTCTGATGTTGGTTGTCTTAAAGACATGCTTTTGTTGTATGTGTCTGGTGTGTTGATGTGCATTGCATGCACCCTTCAGACCTTTTTGGGGCCTGTGAATGTTCGAATTTCCATTTTGTTGCATTAAAAAGGCAGAGCAGTGTGCTTTAGCATGCATCCTTTACCTGGCTTTTATAGGCCTTTTGTCAGCTCCTGGTGTTTCCGAGGCCCCCGGCTTGTTTGTGATTTGTGAGTGTCCATGTGGGTGGTGGCCTTTTTTGGTGTTTGGACTGTGAGTTATTAGTGTCCTGCTTTTGCCGTAGGCCTGCATGGTTTTCCTATTGGCTATTTGGCTTACTGCTTCCATCCATCCTCCCCCTTTGCCAGCAGCAGCTCCATGGATGCTGAGATGCTCAAATAATTTAATGGCCCACCCCACTTTCATTACATTTTTATTTTGGTGGTTATTATTAACTTTCCTATCCTTCCTGAGAGTGTAGTGTGTGGCTGTACACAGTAGTATAACATAGCTGTAGTTAAAAAAAAGTCATAAATGGCTAGAATATCTTTTGTTTGCACTAGTACAGTACTAAGTAACTGAACCACAACAAGAAATGCAACATTTCACTGATGTTCTTCTCCTGTCTTATTTGCTTTTAGGTGCACAAAAGACAGAGTAGGAGGTGTCATCAGCATCATCCAGCTACCTGTTGTACTGCCAGCCAGACAGAAGTCCTGCTGCGCATCACGTCCACGTGTGACCAGAACTTGTTGTGCATCTGCATCCTGCCTGACGTCTGAAGAAGATGGCCCCAAAGAAAGGTGCCAGGTCCAGTACCAAGAAAGTTGCCGGTGAGAAGAAGGAACAGAAAAAGGAAGTGCCATTAACCACGACTGGTGGTGTGCTGGCCAATGTTTTTTTTGGCACCAAAGCGTTGTCCGGGAACCAAGCTGGGAGCAGCACAGCAGTCCAACCCCACCAACCTAGGCCCAAGGGCTTTAGTGTCGCAGAGGTAGCCAGTCTACTAACGAGCAGCGATGTTGAAGAAATGTCATTACCGCAAAGTAGTACACAATCAAGTTCAACGCAGGTGCAAACTAAGCAGATCAGAGTGCAGCCGCCGCAACAAGAACAGCAGCAGCCACCGCAACAAGAACAGAAGCAGCCGCCGCAACAAGAACAGAAGCAGCCGCCGCAATAAGAACAGCAGCAGCCGCCGCAACAAGAACAGCAGCAGCCGCCGCAACAAGAACAGCAGCAGCCGCCGCAACAAGAACAGCAGCAGCCGCCGCAACAAGAACAGCAGCAGCCACCGCAACAAGAACAGCAGCAGCTGCCGCAACAGCCCACCATAGTAGTTGTTGCTCCTGACGTAGGGGCATTTCAGGAATTCGAGCTTCCTGCAGACAAAGTGGAGCAAAGTCAAACCACTGTTTCAGAAGATCTATTGTCTTCCAGACCACCAGCAAGGAAAAGGAGGCTTAGTCCATCATCTTCTTCTTCAAGCCCCGCTTCTGATGATCGTGATGACACTTGGGTTCCACCAGCTCGGTCTGAGAGTGATATACGCCACAAGACAATGCTTCTGAAAAGGAAGGTCCCAGAAAAACTTAGAGTTATGGAGGTAGATGTAGAAGAGGGGGGTGATGATGTTGATGAAGACGTGCCAGTCACCACGCACATTACTCCCGCCCCAAAGGGATTGGAGACCGACATTCTCACCCTATCCAGAAAGGCTGCTACTGAGTGGGATGTAGCACGGATCTCACCAACACAGGTTACACCACTACTACCTCCTGCTGCCATATTTTCCAAGGCCCGGCAGGGACCTACATCCAGCTCAACCATCTCAGTAGGAAGTGGTAGTAAAAGTCACATTGTAGGTGGACAGGGTCACATATTTTCAAGCACCCCCTCAAGTTCATCTGGTGTTGAAAGTGGCACATCCAGCAGTGCCAGAAAGTTCTCCTCCCCAGTTTGGGACTTCTTTTCTGTTAGCGCCAAGGAGGAGAACGTTGCTATATGCTCAATTTGTCGGCAAGGTGTTCGGCGTGGTAAGCTTGGTACAAACTATGGTACCGGAGGACAAGCAAGTCATCTCAGAATACACCACACTATCGTGTGGGAGGATCACCTACTTAAGTTAAAAGAAAGTAGAAAAACTAAACCCATTGAAGTTGCTCAGGATTCAGAATCAGGGAGCGATATTATTGTGGTGGCAGGTGAAGAACAGGGAGGCATTTCTAGCCCTGTCTCCAGTAGCGCAGTCACTGCAGTGGTAATGCCCACATCCTCCTCAGCAACATCAGAGTGGCACCGCAGTAAGAGCCATACTCAGAGTGTGGGTGAGACACCAAGGCGACCGGCGAGTACCTCAATGAGACAATCTGTGTCGTTGAGCCTTAGTGGGTTAATTAAAACAGCACCACTAAGGAAAGTAAGCCAGCCTCCCATTGAGAGCATGTTTAGGTTGGAGGGGCAGTTCCAACGCAACCACCCAACGGCACGATTGCACAATGCGAAGCTGGCTAAAATGTTAGCGCTGGACCTTCTTCCTTTTTCATTTGTGGAAGGGGTGGGTTTCCTTGAATTTGTGTGTGCCATCTGCCCGAAATGGAAAGTTCCCAGCCGGTCCTATTTCGCAAGAATTGCTGTTCCGGCACTACATCATGATGTGCTGGAATTGGTTGGACAAGCTTTGGAGAAGAGTGCTGTGCAAAATATCCACCTGACAACAGACATGTGGAGCAGTTGCCAAGCCACAAATTACATGTGCATCACTGCACACTGGATCTCTTTTGTGGGGGTTAGAGATAAACTATCTGCACGAGGTGTTGTTGACACAGCTGCGATTTTTGAAGGTACTCGGAAACATGCAACTGTAGCCATGTTCGCCATGGAGAAATCTCATACGGCTGAAAACATTTTAGAAGAGTTTCGCACCAAGGTTTTGGAATGGCTGTGGCCCAGAGGGCTTGGTATTGGTTTTGTTGCCACAGACAATGGCAGTAATGTACTTAAGGCCATGGAACTTGGTTCCTATTTCAGGGTTCCGTGTTTGGCACACTGCATAAACATTATAGTGCAAGACTTTCTGAAAAAATAACCCATAGTCAGCAATTTATTGGCCATCTGCCGAAGAATATGCACTCATTTCAGCCATTCTTTTAAAGCTCGGAAGCAGCTGAGGATCATCCAACGTGAATTAAGGATGCCAGTCAAGGCACTCATCCAGGAGGTGGCAACACGTTGGAACTCAACATATTACATGCTTGATCGTCTGTACGAACAGCACAGGTCCCTCCATGAATATGTCTGGTACAGAAGCAGTGATGCTAGTGTTAAAGGCATGACCCTTCAGAGGGAGCAATGGACCCTAATTAAATGCCTGACTGAGATGCTTTCTCCTTTTGAGGTCTTCACACGTGAAGTCAGCAAGGAGGACTGTACAATGGGCCTAGCTATCCCATTGTTGCAAATGCTAGAGCATGAGCTGAATAATGTGTCTGAATCCTACAAAGGTGTAGAGGACAGAAGGCAAGCCTATGACTTGGTGGAGAGCTTATCCAGGCGCTTAACTGAAAATGTAAGGATACAAAATAAAATTTTGTCACAAGAACATTACATTTGTGCCACAATTCTGGATCCACGTGCAAAATTAGGACTATTCCTTGCTTTTTCCGACAATGATGTTGCCCGCTACAAAAGTTGTATAGCTGAAGCAGCCATTAAGTTTGAAAACGAAGGGCTGCTAATTAAAAGCCCGCCACATCAACCCACAACAAGTACTGATACTGAAGCAGGCCATGCAGAATCAAGTGCAACTTCATCGGCTGAGGGCAGTGCGGTTGGCTCACAATCACAACACTCACCATCACTATCGACTACAGAAACAAAAACTGGATCATTAGGCCGAGTACAATCATCATCATTACAGGATTGGTATGTAAAGATGGGCTATTGTAAGCACAGTGCTGATGCACAGAAAAAACAGCACAAAAGCTTACCATCAGCAACCCTGAACATTGAGCGGATGGTCCAGGCCTATCTGGACGACCCAACAGAGGTGTACGTTGATCAAAACCCATTGCAGTATTGGTATAGGAAAAGGTCTGAATGGCCACAGCTCAGCAGGCTGGCGATAAGCTATCTGGCTTGCCCTGTCGCAAGTGTCTCTTCCGAACGTGTTTTCAGTGCTGCTGGTTCCATTGTAACATTGAGAAGGACCAGTCTATCTCCAAAAAACGTGGAGAGGTTAACAATGATCAAAATGAATCAGCACTTCATACCACCGAATTACACAATGCATGAATCAACAGAGGAAGATGAGGACAGCGGCTCAGGTGACGGAAGTATTGTGTCAGATGATTACCTACTACTGGAAGAACCCCCAGAGTTTGAGGACGAGCTATACTTCCCTGACAATTAGGCTCGCACTTACTGTCTTCCTCCCTTTTTTCCCCCTTTGTTTATGTGTCTGTCGTTCCGGTTATAAACTTGTGAATCGCCACAAATCCATTATCACCGTCTTCTACTCTTCTAATTTAATATACAAGTTTCAGGTGTCTGCCATTTGACAGTACAGTCCTCCGAATCCAGCTCCTCCGCTCGATCATACTGACTCTCCTGCTCAATTCCATTTCCCTCATGAATGATGATTGGATGATGGTAACAACAAATTCAAATTTTCCTCGTCCTTCCAAAACAAGTGGACCATGAATCAGATGACTACTATAGCTATCCTCCTTTCAGAGCCGAGAGAGACTGGCCATTAACTGAAAATAAGATGGAACAGGTAATGATTGATGCCATGCATTGGCCGCAGAATCGCAGACTGAATGATGTAGATTTTGTTGTGTTTGTTGCGCATGAATTTATGTAATTGTGCACTGCCACTAATCAACTTTCTACAGAACACACTAATTTTCCCCTTCTTGCAAATAAGAAATGTGTACTTCTCCTGCATCTTGGTGATACATTGCTTTTAATTCAATACAGGAAGGAGACTCACTCAATCTGCGCAATGCAAATGACTGTGACACAACAGCACCGTCCATGATGATGATGGCGAAAGAGACGGCCCGTTAACTTAAGATGAGAAGGAACAGGTAATGATTGATGCCATGCATTGGTCGCAGAATCGCAGACTGAATGATGCAGATTTTGTTGTGTTTGTTGCGCATGAATTTATGTAATTGTGCACTGCCACTAATCAACTTTCAACAGAACACACTAATTTTCCCCTTCTTGCAAATAAGAAATGTGTACTTCTCCTCCATCTTGGTGATACATTGCTTTTAATTCAATACAGGAAGGGGACTCACTCAATCTGCGCAATGCAAATGACTGTGACACAACAGCACCGTCCATGATGATGATGGCGAAAGAGACGGCCCGTTAACTTAAGATGAGAAGGAACAGGTAATGATTGATGCCATGCATTGGCCGCAGAATCGCAGACTGAATGATGTAGATTTTGTTGTGTTTGTTGCGCATGAATTTATGTAATTGTGCACTGCCACTAATCAACTTTCTACAGAACACACTAATTTTCCCCTTCTTGCAAATAAGAAATGTGTACTTCTCCTGCATCTTGGTGATACATTGCTTTTAATTCAATACAGGAAGGGGACTCACTCAATCTGCGCAATGCAAATGACTGTGACACAACAGCACCGTCCATGATGATGATGGCGAAAGAGACGGCCCGTTAACTTAAGATGAGAAGGAACAGGTAATTATTGATGCCATGCATTGGCCGCAGAATCGCAGACTTAATGATGTAGATTTTGTTGTGTTTGTTGCGCATGTATTTATGTAATTGTGCACTGCCACTAATCAACTTTCTACAGAACACACCAATTTTCCCCTTCTTGCAAATAAGAAATGTGTACTTCTCCTGCATCTTGGTGATACATTGCTTTTAATTCAATACAGGAAGGGGACTCACTCAATCTGCGCAATGCAAATGACTGTGACACAACAGCACCGTCCATGATGATGATGGCGAAAGAGACGGCCCGTTAACTTAAGATGAGAAGGAACAGGTAATGATTGATGCCATGCATTGGCCGCAGAATCGCAGACTGAATGATGTAGATTTTGTTGTGTTTGTTGCGCATGAATTTATGTAATTGTGCACTGCCACTAATCAACTTTCTACAGAACACACTAATTTTCCCCTTCTTGCAAATAAGAAATGTGTACTTCTCCTGCATCTTGGTGATACATTGCTTTTAATTCAATACAGGAAGGGGACTTACTCAATCTGCGCAATGCAAATGACTGTGACACAACAGCACCGTCCATGATGATGATGGCGAAAGAGACGGCCCGTTAACTTAAGATGAGAAGGAACAGGTAATGATTGATGCCATGCATTGGCAGCAGAATCGCAGACTGAATGATGTAGATTTTGTTGTGTTTGTTGCGCATGAATTTATGTAATTGTGCACTGCCACTAATCAACTTTCTACAGAACACATTAATTTTCCCCTTCTTGCAAATAAGAAATGTGTACTTCTCCTGCATCTTGGTGATACATTGCTTTTAATTCAATACAGGAAGGGGACTCACTCAATCTGCGCAATGCAAATGACTGTGACACAACAGCACCGTCCATCATGATGATGGCGAAAGAGATGGCCCGTTAACTTAAGATGACAAGGAACAGGTAATGAATGATGACAATTAATGGCATGCATTGGACACCTGACTCTGAGCTATTGGTCTTTGTGTTTGCGTTGTTTGTTTGTTGTGCACAATGATGTCAAAGTGTACTAGTAGTAATCTATCTTTCTGTACACAATAAAGAATGACTCAAGTCAGTAATATTTATATTTCTACTCTTGTTGTGTCATAAAAATTATACTTATACTGCAGGCCGATCTTCAGTCAGTCAGTAAAAGTATCAGAGATGATGATGAAGTCAGGAGGATGTTTCAGGAGTGGCATAAAACGGAAAAGCCTAAAGGTAAACACGTCAACAACAACCACAGCAGACCCAAATGTCTGTGTAGAAGTTGAATAGAGTGTAGCGGTGGAATGACTGCAGTGCATTGATTTTACTAACTTAAACTGTAAAATGCTATGTTTGGAATGGATAATGTGCTTTGCGTTTGTCCAACTCTTTTAGAGAAAAAAAAGGACTCTAAAGTGTTAACGTAGGATGTGCTAATGCTAAGCACTGTGGGCCTGCTCTCTCCTGTTACTGTTGAAGGTCAATGCTGGAAACAGACCAGAGTAGAGATGATGCATATGCATACATGCCACCTCGGAAAGTGTTCTTGTTGCACTACACCATCACTTGTGCATTTGTTTTCACTTTCTTTCTCAATATCCCCTTTGGTTTTCCATCTAAAATTACAGGCCGGGCCTTGCCCAAAACTTTGTAAGACATTACAAAGCATATTAATTACCTTACCAATCAATTACCTTTTTTTTTCCAGCCGGGCAGTGGCGAGTGGCGAGGCGACACGCCCAAGATTGATGGACGAGAGGAGCAAGAAGAATGCCGAGATGCAAAAATCCAGTCCACATTTTTGACCAGGATAAGACAGTAACAGTATCCACTTTTAACTTCTTTAAAATAATTTGATTATTATCTTGTATACAATCTTTACAACAGTGTGTTCTTGGAGTTGTTATTATCAACCATCATTAGGTTTGCTCTGTGTTTACGATTCTTCCCTACCAATATTTAAAATTTCTCTTTGCTATTTGTTAAAGTGTTAAGGCCGGAACAACAGAACAAGAACTAGAAGTGTATGTAATCCGGGTCTCTCATCATCATGCATGCATTGCCTTTTTCTCCCTTAACATATGGATATGGTAGTCTTCAATGATTGTCGTTTGTTTGTCTATGTATGCATACTGTTTTTCTATGTCAACCCTTTCCCAAAAACCCCCTTCCCATCCATTCAACAAACCCTAGCCCTCTTCCCCCGGGCTGTGTGACTTATTGTCGAGGTGTAACTAAATTAAATGTACACCAATACTTAATCACACACTTGCTGGGGTGGATGTGGTGAAAGCAACACTACTTCAATTTCAAGGCAGAGCGATGATCTTCTTCTGCTTGGCCACCCATGAGTAGGATATTTCAGAGGTTATTTTATTTAACAAAGGAACATATACCTCAGCATGAATTGCCGGCATTGATTGGATTTGTTTGTTGTCATTCCTCATATACAGCACTAACTGTTAGACTGTAGGCATAGTCAAGTGACTCGACACAACTATAGTTTGTAACTCTGTCTAGTAGGCTATCCTCCTAACCACCATTCAGTTTTTTTGTCAAATATTTGAGCATATTATTGTTGCTCGGTAAGTTCTGTACTGTACTTCATTCAACTACTCCTCTAACAGTCTCTCAAAGGCGATTGACTGTCTCCTTTTCTTTTTTTGGAAATGCTGCCGCCCTGCCAGTGTCTACTATTACTACTATACTACCACCACCACCACCCCAATCATGGCATGTATGAAAAAGGAAACCATCTTCACCATGCAGCCAGTGCTGTGCCACAGTTGGACATAAACATCAAGCACCGGTAAGAGAGAAGTTTGGGGGAGGCAGAATTAATAATGGACATGTTGTCAATGATTTCATTTTCACACACCACTCCAAAGAATGCATAGACTAGAGGACAGACTGAAAGTACTAGAAGGACCAGTCAATGAGTGAGGTGTGTCGCATCTATCTGTTTGTGTCTTATACAGTCAGCAAATTATTGGAATCAAACACAGGCTATGGGCGGCCATGCACCAGCAAGGAAACAGTGTGATGTAAAACAGTTACCCCACCTACAAAACATTAACAACATTGCATGTAACATAGAAAAATATATTTAATTTACCCTAACAAAAATAAACTAAACCCACAATAGCTGACCCACCCCCTCCCTAACCCCAACCAATGTCCATAGAACGAAGTCCGTAACACCCAAACAAGTTACCACCCACCCACCCAAACAAGAATTAAAAAAGGGGCAGAACAGGATGACTGGGACTAAGTGGTGGGGCGGGACTGAAGGAGGACACGCATCTGGCGCATCTCGTCCTCTAAACGGGCGACGCGGCGTCTAAGGCCGCGGCAGTTGCAGCCACAGAGGGGGGGGGGCACCGGAGATGGCACATTGGCGGCGGGCAGCCGCCAGACGGTGGCGCCGTACCGCTGGAGGGCGGTGGCTGGGGCCCGGGGCACTGGAGGAGGCTTGAACAAATGCTGCCGCAGTCTCCTCCTCCTCCTCGGCTAGGACCACCAGCCGCCGGTATTCCCGCTGGATTGCCTCCAGCTTCCGGCGCCGTGCCTTGGCGGCCAACTCCTTCCGGTTGAGTTTCGGAGTAGCTGTGTATCAAAAAGAAAAAAACAAGACAATTGTAAAATATACTCTTAGAAAAACAGTAGGACAAGGTAATTATTTATACACATAGTGGCATGGTAGAGTAGCATTATAAAATAAAGCACAGTAGTACATAACATTTTAAATGTCGCCCGTCCTTCTTCCTTCCACCCGTCTTTCACTTTTTAGTTGAACAGTGCACCAGGTGCTCTTCTCCATAAAACTTTCAAAGCGGAGTTGAAATCAGATAGATGAGGCCATTGGTTACTCAATACTCCGGCTCCTAGTCCTATGCCAAATAAAGGGAATGCTAGTCTTCTAGATCACTCTTCAAACGTCCCCAACAACTCATACTTACTTACGACATCGGATAGCGGGCGGAATTTGTCCGCCCGCCATCCTCATGCTAAAAAGGGTGGGGGTCCCGTGGGGACAATTAATTAGGATGATGCGCCCGGCACAGTGGCGGGTGCATCCTGTTTTTTTTTTTACATTCCGGTTGGCTTTGCTGAAAGCAATGCTAAAATGTTGTGCTGCTTTTCCAAGCACAACATGACGGGCCCCGCAAGGAGCCTGTCACGTTTTGCTTTGAAAGGCGGGGGGTACCATAGCATAGGTAGGTACCCTCCATGGGGGCCCCCAAGCATACTCTGCAATGTCTGCATGCCTTTCCGTGGCAGACGGCAATGCCGCCACGCAAAGGCATTCCAAAATGCAGATTATATGGCTGGCGGTGTGTTTAGAGAGACACCACCGCCATATCGAACCCTTTTCCGCCTGGTCGACATGTGGGGGGTCGGAATATTTTCTACAGGGATGGCGGGAGGTTTGCCCCTGCGGTGTCGGCAGTGAATTCCAGCCGGCCCGGCGGGGGCAATACGCCCACCATCCTAATGGGGCCCTAAGTCACAACTGTACAGTATACATATACATACAGTACACCCTTGCAGTGAGTGTACTGTCAAGTTCAACAATAGTTAAGGATTATGAATCTAACTTACCACCGCCCGCCACTGGTGCTGCCATTCCCCCTACTGCTCCGTTGCTATCTGCAGCAACTGCCGCATCCTCGCCCTCCGCGTCGCCTTCGCTGGCCCCGGCAATGGTGGTCGGTAGTGCGCCTAGAAAACATTACACATTTATTAGGCGTCATACACCTCCCCCTATTGATCAGTAGCAAGGTTGAAAAATGTGTTAATACTAACATACATCACTAGTACAAATCAGGTAGTAGTAGAGTAGACACTAATAGTTATATATGATCATTGTAGCCTTTGCTTAATTTGCCCTAGCCATGCTACCATTTTACCTTTGTGGCTTTTATTTTTGCACATGTGACGTTACCTTTACCTTGCAGCTTCTTAAGACACCTTTGAGCCCACATGACCTGCCTCACACTGCTACTGTCTAGTCTACGCGCTGCGTACAAGCGGTCCACAAACATTAACAAGCCACTTTTTTAGGAAGTACTGGTGTACTACTGTTACTGTTAGTCCATATTGCTTATCCATAGATGCTACACTTTTTGGCACAGCTGCGAAATGCTTGCAAGTTACAATATACTAACGCACACCATTTCTTTTTTCGCATTACAGACGCAAGATTCCCTTTTACGAACCAGAGCTTCTGAATGATGCAACAACTACCAGGACTTGGTAGTATATAAATTTTATAAATTTATATAAACTAAATTGCTATGGGATGGTGGTGCTGCCTTCCACCACTGTTCAGTTATCATGATTTAATTCCCAACTGTATAAGTGTAACAATGTATATTTTTTTTATGTTATTGATTTTCCGGTTGGTGCTGCTAAGAAAACAGTGTAAAGACCTTCTCAAATTGAAATAAACATTTTGAACTTACATAGACTTGGTGGTATTTGGTGTGGACTAACTTACACGAGTGAGCAAATTAAAGTAAGGGTGTGCATGTGAATTGCTTCCACGACTGAGAGGTTGGGTGTGTTATGTTCTGGGTTGTCTACTTGTTGAGTATCTTGGGGGGAGGGTTCCGAGACCTAATAGTTATGACAAGACAGTACTATAGTCAAGCAGTGGAATTGTGGTGGGTGCGGAATTTCTGATTGAGGTGTGCAAGGAAGGTCCAACCTACCATCACCAACATCCTATTTTCTGGTGCAAATGTATGTGCAAGATCCCTACAACAGTAGTATGTCCTATAGGGTATCATATCAAAATAGTAATAAATCTGGTAGGGCTGTTGTTGCTGTGAATTTTCAAAGCCTCAAGATCAATAAGAGTAAAAGTAGTACAAGACGACGACCCAACGGATTGGACTCAATGGCTCGAGCTACTGGTGAATATGAGTTTTATATTACAACCTTTCACAAAGAGTGGCACTGGCCACCTGGGCAAGACTAGCTACTACAGTACAGACAGACTGATAGTATGTAGTAGTAGTAGTACTCAGAGTCATCATAGCGGAGGCAGGGATAAGATTTTTGAAACCGTACAGATCGAAGGATAATTGGTGGTAAAAAAATAGCATTTGGAAACCAACAATAGTTCAGGAAAAATATGGGGCAGTAAAAGTTATGGAATAAGAAATATTATTAAAAACAAGAAGACTTACTGGGGCCAGCAGAGGAGCCCTCAGCGGTGTCCTCCTGGTGGGGTTGTTCCTGTCCCGCCGACTGCCCAGTCCCTGTCGGTCTGCCCCTGGGTGCTGATGAACAGGAAAGATATAAGAAAGAGACAAACATTGATGGATGGTGTCAAACAAATACAATATTTTTCAACAACTGTCAAAAAACACTTATGTAAACAACAATTGCAATAACTACATTGACCGATCTCATCTGGTCAACATGTAATATCGGGGGATTCGCAGTTCGACTACTTAAGTTACTATTTATCAACAGTAATCCAGTCTTCCATTCTGATTCCAGAAAACTAAGTTACAACTAAGCCTAAGTACAACGTACCACCCAACCTAGCCCACCTATTCCAGGCATGCCAATTGTACATTAAGTATGCATTTCCACTGTATTCCTCAACAATGCGTATGGTCAAATCATGGAGGACACATGAACATGACTACATTTTTTGTATACACCAAATTTTGGTTTGATTGATGCTGATCTGCTACTGCTAAGTAACTGCTAAGCCTACCACCACTCATTGAACAAACTAGAAAAGGTTCTAAAGACTGCCGTACTAGCAGCACGTCACGTAACTGAGTGAGGGGGCATCACGCACACCACTAACAAATTAGAAGCTCATACAAAGTAGTGTACCTAAACATCAATCCGCCCCTATCTATTAGTGACGGGACAAAGTAAGGAGTGCACTAGAGTCACTGTAGCATTACGTAACTTAATTTCTCTAAAATAAACTCGTAAAGAATCACGCTAAGCAAGTGCAAACGCAAAGCTGCAAACAAGTAAGATTAGTAGTAGCGCAGAAGAGCACCATAATCACAGAAGACTTTTAAACGTTATTAACCTGGAATGTATTGTAAGCAGCAACATTCTAGCTGGTTGGAAGGAAAAAAAATATTCGCAATATATAACACAGAGCAGAAGAACAGACACAAAGTTGTAGTAATTAAATATGTACTCACCAAGCCCCGGGACCTCCACTCCTAGCAGGTCCAGCAGGTCCTGCTCACGGTCCAGGATGTTGGACCACCGGTGCGTCAGCTGTGCCTGGGTGCGCCGGACCCCAGAGATGCGCGACACTGCCCGGCGCACCTTCCCCCACCTCTGCCGACGCTCCCGGAGGCCGTACCCGGACCCAGGCCTGCCACCTGCTGCCAGAGTTGAGGGGAGGTGGCGCTGCACAAAGAAAATTAGTGCAGCCAACTCCTCCTCCCCAAATAAGGCCCGTGCCTGCACCCCTTGTGGGCACCGCCTTCCGCAAGGAAGGCGGTCGCGGCTCTGGCTGCGCCGGCGAACAGCCCTACCCTTGGACATGGTTCTGGGGACGGGACGGGAAAGAAAAGGTAAAATAAATAAAGGAGTAAAGGAAATAAATAGCAGGCAATAGAAAGAGGAAAAAGTAGCTAAAAAAAAAATAAAAAATAGACAAAAACCAAAATTATAGAAGCTGAAAATAGTTAGAGAAATAATAAGTGATAAAGATCCAAAAAAAGTGGCTATAAACAAAGGATTGAAAGGATTTTGGGAGGATTGAAAATCAGGCCCCAGAACCATGCAATAGAGTGAAAAACAAGATGGCCGCGCCAATTGCGACCACGTGCGCAAGTTCCCGCGATATTTTCTCCCCGAGCAAGCAAAAAGCAACGCGATCAAGTAAAAGCGGTCGTGAACAGGATATTTCGACCGCGAACGGGCGCGTACATGCATTGCGCGACCCGGAACAGGAAGTAAGCATCGCGAGAGGGCGGGACAAGTGAAAACAAGATGGCCGCGCCCTTGAGCAACCGCATGGGTAAGTTGGTGACCCGCGATCACGCAAAAAATACCGCGAACAGGCGGGAAAAAAACTTCTGCGTCTTCGCGATATTTCCGGCATGTTTGTGGAGATTTTTAGCATTTTCGCGATAATTTGCAAAAGTTAATTTCGCAAATTCCGCCCACCCCTAAAGTAAAGGGAAGGTTGGGGCCTGGCAATTGGGTGCACTTGCCAAGTCGACATGGCAGTACCAAACTGCGCACAGATACTGCAGTGGCAGATCTGCGTTACATTTACAGGCTGCTTATGTGGGTGGCGTAATCACTGCTGCAAGCCCACTAGCAGCATTTGATTTACAGGCCCTGGGCACACACAGTGCACTGTACTAGGGACTGACTAGTAAATCAAATATGCCAATCACAGAATCACCAATCCATAAACACAATTACAGGGAGAGCATATGCATTTTAGCACTCATCAGCAGTGGTAAAGTGTCCAGAGTCATAAAACCACCAACAACACGTCAGAAAAAATACAGGAGAAAGGCAATAAGGTCTGGGATGACCCTGCAAGAAGGTCCAAGTCCAACACCAGTTCAATGGTAAAGTTAGATTTGCAAATAATATTTCAGAAAAGGTACTTTTTGACGGTTACCTTTTTCCTTTGTAAAGCATCTGGAGGTCCTTTGCATGATCTTCAGCTGTCACCCTGGAGCTGAATAGACTCCTTGATGAGGTGTAAGTTTGCTCCCGGGGCTGAGACAAAGACCTTAGATGTGGTAAGGTGTTCTGTTCCTCTATCAGGGTGACTATCTGGGATCTGAACTGGAATAGTTGAAAGAGACCTTCTCTGTCACAGGCAAATGTTATATGACAACTAGTCAAGCAAGCACCAATCCCTGTGGCAGAGGAGCTGCCTCCAGAACTGGTTTAGAGTGGCTTTAAAGGAGGGATTGCTGTTTTCCATATCCACACCTCTGGGATGGGCATAGAAGATCTGCACACAGGAAGAGAGGTTCTGCCATCTTAGATTTAACGAAAGAGGGGACTGTGAGATTGTTTGTGGTTCGGCAGACAGCTACTGTTGCAAAGTGGGCAGGGTTGCCCTTAGGAAATTGTCCCTATTGGTTAGGGAGGGAGTTGTCCCCCTAATCCGCATGCTAGATGTGGCACCCCTTGACACCCTCTTCAGAATGTTTCTAGAACTGAAGAAGACAGAAAAAGACCTGACCCAGCTGTTGAGACCTGTGAGGAAACTTTAGCTATAGCTTTCATCCTTTCCCCAATGGAAGAACCCGAGCTCCAAAGAAGTAACTAAGTCTGAATGTAGAAATCTAAACAGGGCCTAGGCACCAAAAGTACCTGATTGGTTTATATTATTATTATTATTATTATTATTATTATTATTATTATTATTATTATTATTATTATTATTATTATTTTTAAGGACCTTCCTTGGGTGTGACTTTCTCCCACTTGGAACTCTCCCGTCCAAAGACAACTACTTCACCAGAATATCATCTAATGGCTATCTGACCTTATGCAGGCCTTCTCGGACACAGCTTGCTGCCTTGTCCTACTGAGTATTTTGGGCATCCATTTCAAACACTAAGTCAGAAATTAGAAATGCGTACCGAGACAAACGTGGTTTCTGTATGCGACCCAAGGTTCATTGCGGCCGGAATTAAATTGTGCATAGGTGCTGGTGGAGCACAACCAGATAACTGCGGCTTGTGCTTCCTGTTTTTGCTGATAGCTTTATTTAAATCTTTAAAAAATTATTGAATCTGGTTCCACTTATTGATTTTTTTGGGATGCCAATTAAAAATTTAAAAAACTATTTTTACTTCTCTTTCAATTTAGCTCTTTTAATAGGTGAGTGGTACTGCTAAACAGAAGTTCTAGATTCCACCACTGAACACCAGCATGAGAAAGTGAATCATTCATTGAGGTAGATGGCAGTCCACCACAAGTAATGTCACCATTCTTGTTAGGTCCAGTAAAGGTGTCAATATTTTAAACCTGAGCCTTGTCACAGAGCAGACAGGTTAAACTTAAGAAAATATGGAAAGCATTTAGAAGTAACAGAACAGTTTAAAAGTCATAAACACAACACAATGAAAACCCCACCCCAATTTGTAATAATAGAGAATAATTTAATGGGCAATTTGAAAGCAAAATGCAAAAAGAACAATTGATGGACAGAATGCTGCACAATGTCAAACACTCACCCCAGAACAGGGATCTGGGCTTAGATCCATCGTTGTTTTGCTCCCCATGCCATTCCAGTTCAGACCCAGCCATATGCAAATCAGTCTTGACCCTGTTCCCCATGGGAACAGTCCAGCCCAAACTGCCAGGCCAGGTCCTCCCTGGACTGGAAACAAGCATCTTGGGGCTGGTTTCAGGGCATCACCCCATATCAGCCAGGCTAGCTTGACTCCAGTGACATGGAGAGCATGGGACCCACGTCTGGGAATACCCCTTTCACTCGGGGTGAAAAACACAAAAAGAACAATTGATGGACAGAATGCTAAACAATTTCAAACATTCACCCCAATACAGAGATCTTGCCCGAAATCCATTGTTTTCTTTGCTCCCCATGCCATTCCAGTTCAGACCTAGCCATTTACATATCTCTCTTGACCCTGTTCGCCATGGGAACAGTCCAGCCCGAACTGCCAGGCCAGGTCCTCCCTGGACTGGAAACAAGCATCCAGGGACGGGATTCAGGGTATCACCCCTCATCAGCCAGGATAGCTTGACTTCAGTGGCATGGAGAGCACGGGACCCATGTCTGGACATAACCATCACACTCAGGGTGACAAATGCAAAAAGAACAATTGATGGACAGAATGATGCACAATATCAAACATTTACCCCAGTACAAAGATCCGGGACTAAATCCTTAGTTTTTTGCTCCCCATGCCATTCAAGTTCATACTTAGCCCTATGCAAATCAGTCTTGACCCTGTTCCCCCGTGGTTTGGTTGTAGTAGTGGTGCAGTGAAAACTGATAGATTTCACTGTACCACTTCTATGAGGCTTTCTTGCGTGGGACCAGCCACCCTGCATACTTTATACCTGAAGCAGGTATAATGTGGTGCAGGGGTTTACAAAGTGACGCATCTGCCTAGATTTGTCACTTTGTATATATGGCGCAACGTGGCACAATATTTACGCAGTGGCTGCATTACAAAAAGGGATAGAACGGCAGTGCAAAATTGTCACAAGGGGCTCATAAATAAGCACCTGGGCATAGATAAGATAAAGGTCGGACTGTGAAGATGGGGACAGCAATAGTGAGGTGTCTACAGGAGGTTCATATAGCCCTCAATTCACAACATGGTAGTGGCAAGCTATGTGGAAGGCAAGCTGATTTGTGAGTATGCACTAGTGTGCCCAATAGATCCCTGGGATGTGATTCCAAGAAGGGGGATCCAGGCATACATAAGGGAAAGGGAGTGGAGAAACAAATATCAAAAATAAAACCTCTTAGGACCCCAAACATATGACATGGGCAAGAGAGAAACCCACTCCTAATAAACAGGAACATGGGAACCAAGAGGAAAGAAGCCTGTGAGAGGGGTAGGTGATCTGACTGCCAACAAGCAGGCCAAAGAAGAGGGGATGACTCACACCCCAGGAAATATGTTAACATTAGTGGGCTTTCCACAAAAGTGGCTAGTATCGCAGTGGGGAGGAATACCCAAAGGAGGCCTCAATAGCCTTTAGGGGCATATTTACAAGCCCCTAGCACCACAGGAACGTCACTTTTTACGATGTTCCTGTGGCAATAGCCACTTTTCACGCTATGCTTAGCGTCAACGGGGTGGGCAACGGCTGTTGCGGTTGGCGTTCTGCCGCAATACCCTTTGATTTTGACGCTGACCCATATTTACAAGGGTAGTGTAAATATGGGGCAGTGCCAAAATTTGGACCAGGGAAAACCTGGTCTTAACACGTCTAAATGAGGAGAAATGCTTTATTTCTCCTTGTTTGTTTTTGCTGTTTCTGTGTGTGCTGCATTTTGCAGCACACATAGAAACAGCAAAATGCCATGAATGACTGTTTAGGTGCAGGAAGGTGTTCCTTCCTGCACATAAACAGACATTCCTCCCAACACAAGCACTGTTGACGCTAGGCGGCTTAATGTATCACCAGTGCTAGGGGAAATGCAGAAAAGCACTGTATCTTTTTAAATACGATGAGCCCCTGAGTTTTCAGAATGGCAGGGTGTGGCATTAGCAAGTTTTACTTAATGTCACGCTCCGTCATTTGGTTGTACATATGGCCCTTAGTTGGAAGGTGGATCTAAAAGGTGAGTTGCTGATCCCTGGGATGATGGTGGGAATCACTTCCACAGGATCACAGTGAATGTGGTGCCTGCCACTGCTCTGAGGGATACAGTGCCAGCCGGTCCATGGTGTTGAAAAGGTTGGTTTCACCAGGTCAATATCTACCAGGGGAGGGTTGCAGGGTAAGGAATTGGTGGGTATCAGTGCTCCCTGTGGCCTTGGCATCCCAAGAATGGAAGTGAGTACTTGCCAAGAAGACCTGACGCTAGATTTCATCCTTGGCAGTAAGCTCCCAGAGGAAAACACAGAGCTAGGTGGGGAGGTCCCCTGTGTGGCCTAAAAACACAGATTTCAGAGGCACTTTCCCTAAGTGAATAGTACAGAGGCCCTGGAGAAGAGGAAAGGGTAGGAGGCCACTCATAGTGGGAAAACCAGAAAGCCAGGAATCACTTGCTCTGAGAGGTGAGTACCCTAAAACCGCCACAGGTGAGGCCACTATTGACCTGGAGATGCTGCCTGAATAGTCACAGTGACAGGAGACATGGGGCCTGTTCCAGACAGACTCCCCCAAGACACCACCAGAGCATGTCCCCCTTGAGGGGGAGTGTGCATCCACGCTGGAAGTCCTGGATTACCAAGTAAATGCTCCTTCTCGGGGTAGATGCAAGATGGGCCACATTACCTTGTTGGCCATGATGGTACTATTCAGTAGCTGGTTTGCCTATGTGGGTAGTCTCGGGTAACCTCCTTCCTAGGTGGGGTCTGCAGATGAGAGGGCTGAACTTGAAAGAGTAGCAGTACTTTCAAAAGCAGAATTTGAGGAAAAGCCTAAAACAACCTTAAACTTAGTAGTCCAAACCCCCACTGGTAGTGGCCTTGATAGGAGGAGGTGAGGCTGGGACTGACCTCGCTAAGGCACGGGCTTTTACACATACTCTACACTAAGAATAAAAATAAATCTGCCAAGGGAATGGCTGTTGCACCTTGCCCTTTAGCTGGGGGACCTGAGTAGTAAAATGCCCCTTTTGTCAAGGTAACCCCTGCTTTTTGCTACGATGTATTGATGGTTTTTAGACTCAGCATAATGGGACACTGCTATCCAGTATCCAGTGCATGTGTTGTGACCCATAAAAACATGCTGAAATGGTATTGACCTAACTACATTTCTCACAATTCCTACACCACCA
Organism: Triturus cristatus; assembly: GCF_964204655.1. Classification (NCBI taxonomy): domain Eukaryota; kingdom Metazoa; phylum Chordata; class Amphibia; order Caudata; family Salamandridae; genus Triturus; species Triturus cristatus. The sequence continues at coordinate 903,351,197 of NC_140590.1, read as the reverse complement.
TTTCCAAACATCTAGCCTCTGTATCTCAACAGCAAGACAGATGTTAAACAAAAACTCAAAAGAAACACCCCCCTTAATACAAGTATTATTTTCCACGTGAAACACTTACCAAAATGGACTTCAGAAGCCACACATACGCAATTAAACATTTCTTTATCTGCGTGCTTTTGAACACCTAATCAATATCTAATGACTGAATGGGCATTGTTGACACACTTCCCCTGAAAACATTGATTTGATATTCTTAGTACATGTTTGGCTTATCCAAGACTGTATACCATCTCACCCAATGCTATCTCCCACTGTCCCAAAGTAACTCCTCAGACATGAGCCAATAAGAGAGTAGGAGTTATCACACTAAATAAAACAACGCAATACCAATCAAAAGCCTTCCAAAGCATGCCACAACTGAGTTAGAGTGAAATACATCCTCCGTCTCTAGTCTCTCATCCCTGAATTACCCTTTTGTTCATTCTAGCCTACATATCTACATTTTCCAATCTCCAATTCACCAGAAATCTTACTTGATTGCAAACATCATCTATTAAATTCTGCATATAACCACAGTGATAGATTTTAATATCTGGTTTGATCTACCTTAATGGGCATATTAAGAATGATCCACCTAAATAGCTGGTCAAACATTCTACCCACTTAGCAGCATACACTACTGAAGAAATCTTCAACTTGGACTTTCATTAGCTATCATGGGAAGGGCCACTGGAGTAACCTATTGACAATTAGGCCAACTTGAAATTGCAATTAGGCAAGTGAAATGTAATAAATATGAATATTTTGCTTTATACAATGTGTTTGCAAGAGACTGATTCAAGCGAAAAATTCCAATTATAAACAATTAGGGTGATTATGTGTAATTTTTCAGAAATTTCCTGTAGTTTTGCAAAAAAGTTAAGAAATTCCACAGAACCCTGACCTAATCTCAACACTGAGCAAATGCCAGAAACATATATACCAACTAACTGACACATAGATGCACCTGGAAAAATAAAACCATTGTCCCTACTCCATCAGAAAATCCAAACATAAATTATTTGATGATTAATGCCATGAAGCCCATCTTTCAGTTCACTTGACACCGAAGCACAGTCAAACACATTCTGCCATTCCCACAAGTTCAGTGAATTCAAATGACTCTCAACCTCGGTGATCAAATTTTAGCGAGCCATCTAACACTTTCAATAGCACGCATGAAAAAAGAAGCTTTTAAATGGCATCCAAACATTTAAAAGTAACCATACAAGATGCAATATTCGGCACATTACACACACATTTTGCGTCTGCAACTCATCCCGAAAAAAACCCTTTCCAATTGAGTGATTTTTCTGCATACTGTAGCATTTGACCAAAACAATTTCCGTCACTTGTTTTGCCATACATTGGTCAAACTCTTCACAAACTCTTCACAAGAAAAACTAGATCTACCAGCACATTCTGTATTACATGACTCTCAAGCAGTACTAACTTTGATTGTTACAGGTTAGAAAATCAACCTCACAAAACTACTTTATGACCATGCAGAGTCCCCAATTGTGGCCTTTTACATTTGCTTATTGTATTGTCAAATCCTGAAACATGGACACACCAACAGGCTGCTTCAATTACTACTAAACCTTTGCAATCCAGACATCTTTAATGACATTCTGCCGACCATCTAATGAATCATGTAGATATTTCTGGAACTGTTAAATACTCTGTAGTGGATGTAACGTTTGTTAAAAATGAAAAGAACCATTCAAATACATTAATTAGCCTACTGCTAAGGCCAAAAGATTTCATCCAGCTCACTCTATCAAAGGCGTTAGCCACAGCCAGAGTGGCTATCCTCAAAGTACTCCTGATTGTTACTGCTAAATCAATTGCATCAATCAGTAAGTGTGTCAACCCGTTAAGCTGTCTACACGGAAAAAAATATTTCTGATCTGTGTGGATCACAGGACCAATGACCATAGCTAATCATTTTGCTACAATGCCTCAGATGATCTCATACTCAAAATTGAGCGGGGAGATGGGTCTAAATAAATCTGGGTTAGGTGGATCTTTATTGGGTTTCTCAAAAAAAGAGAGAGGGGTCCTACTCACCAAAGGGACAGGACACCAAATGACACTTTGTCAAAAACAGATTCCTTTTGGGATTCCGCAATAGCATACCATACTATTCAATACCACATTCAAACTATCATTCAGTCACCAGAATGTATAGTTATAGCCAAAAATTACCAATATAAAAATGTCTATTAGATAGACACCTATTCAGTAGGTTACAAATTATTTAAAATAGACAATGTATGTTCTAGAAAATAAAAACAACAATCCACAAGAGTTCATTACATGTCATACAAAAAAGAGAGAATACAAATAATATTCAAGTGCAGGTAAATATACACAACCCAATCAATAGTTATAGCAGGTTCACCAAATAATAGATTTTGTTCATAAGAACCCCTATACAATGGAAGGTTAAAAAGACCAAAAAGTGACGCGTTTCGGTGGTAACACTGAGTCCAGCCACCTTCTTCAGGCTTAGTAAATGATGTTTCCCAACACTCTTATATTGTTAAAAAAAAATATATGTAAATATATATTACAATCAAAACACATTACAGTTGTTGTAAAACAATAAAAACCAATTTTCTAATATTCAATCTGATTACTGAACATTTTATTCAAAACATTATTGTCATACATATACTTAAAGAAAACATATATTTTAGGTTTTTGGCTCAAACCTGGTGATTGCACATAGTGCTTCACCACTTGCAAACAACAGCTCACCTCAGAATTTTGTCTCATAATTCTCCTATCACACTGTGAAGAAACTTGCAATACCTAGCTCTCACACACACTCATTTGTCTGAACTCATACTATCAAAACTGTTCAAGATATAGCAATGGGGTGATACCCACCAACAACTGAGACTGTTAGTTTTTTGGATGGGAACCTTATTCCTCCACCCAATCCAATCTCTTGGCACAAGTCTCCTCACGATATCAAGAGAAAACAAACGGACATATATTCTCGTCACTGTCCTTCGATTCTATAAGGGAATATCAAATATGCGTATTTTTGAAAAAAATCTCTCTAAATTGTACACATTTGCTATAAACGTAGCTAAAATAATGCTACAAACCTCAATTCGAATTAAAAAAAGGTCTGCCTCGCAGAAGTACTCAGGTTTCACTCAGATGTTGAAATCTTTTATTTCAATTTTGTGTCGTCCCCAATGGTGAGACTGACACCAACAAATCGTCATTCAGTGATGCCCTAAAACAGTGGTTCCCAAACGTTTTACTCCTGCGGACCCCTATTGAGTCTCTATTGGAAGCCAAGGACCCCCAAACAATTTGTACGATTTAAATTTCAAACATTAAAACAGTAGTTTGAAAAAAGTAAACACACACTTGTGCACACCAAACAAATACTCGAATCACTAAAGATTTTAATATTTTATATAGAAAGAATTAGCAAAATCGAAAACTTTTAATGGGATGGTTTGTGCTGCATCTCGGCAACTAACTTTTCAATATTTGGTTCTATTTTGCAGTATGAGGGTCATGCTAGGGCCAGACTGGAAACTCAAAGCAGCCCTGGCAAATGTTGTCAGTCCAGTCCCGGTACTAAGTGCAGTTAGTGAGTCTGGCCACTGCAAAGCAAACTTTGGGGGGGCTCTCCCACCAAGGAAATTTGGGAAAAAATGGTGCCTTCTGCAACCCATTTGTCATTATGTATTGAATTGAATCTGCTTTTAAAGCATAGTAAATGATGACCTTACTATGCATCAGTACAACAATCTTTTTGGGGCTCCTTTATAAATCCTTCACTAGCACTCTCCAACAGTGCCTCTCTTCTCTCAATAGCCCCTCTGTCACATTTATTTCATTTGTTTTATAGCATCCCTCATACAAGTGTAGGGTGTCAGAGCACTTTACATCACACACATACAGAGACAATGAATCGTACCTGTGTAAATCGGTGTATAGAAAATGTTATATAAGGCAAAGGTGTAGTATTCATGTCATCCATACTGGTGAGCATTTTTTAAGAGTGCTTGGTCTGGAGAAGCACAAAATCTTGATACAGAGTGTAACATAGGGGTTAGCTTTGACTTTAATTATAACAGTTTAATTCTACTCAAACAAACCTTTTTGGCAATATGAGGATTATGAAAGACTGGTAAAAAAAGATAGCATACCAACTTGTACCATGCAGTTTGCATGCAGTTGTTTGATGGCAGGTCATAGCTTAAGGTGCTAGATTATGATTGTGACTCAAACTGCACAATAACAAAAGAATCTCTGTGACAAAAGCAGTAACCCACTGAGCTATGTACTTAAACTACTGTTTTTTTTTTTAAAATGCATGGTACACATTCTTTGCAGCAGGCATATTAACCCTCTGCGCTATCTTAGATAAGTCAAACCTGCTACTGAACAAAACACACATCTCTCTCCAGCAGGTACATTAATCACTGGATGTTATCTTGACACTTTTATAGTTGCCCGAAAACTACAGATTATTCAAGGAACTTTGAAGTGCTTTTAAAACTGTTGCTTGCGGACCCCCTGGGAATGTGTCACGGACCCCTGGGGGTCCGCGGACCACAGTTTGGGAAACACTGCCCTAAAATACATGAAACAAATATGTATCAGAGCACTTATCTTGCTTACGGGATCAAAATGGCTCACTTTAAATAAAATATTGCAGATTTCCAACTGTCTGGTAAAACTTCAGTCACTACCACTCTGGCTTGTAGCGGAGCAGGTTGCCTGTAAAATAACAGACATCAATGTGTTTTTATACCTTCCAAGAGCTGCTTGGGTTACGGGCTCAAATGCAACCTCTCTGTCAGGCTCCCTTCAGAATAACCACGTCTTTTTAAAATTTAAAATTACGAGATACGTGTGATACACTGCACTTATGTGCAAATTAAGCACATATTTGGGGATTCACCTGTTGTATCATCCTACACTTATAGCCCACTTGTCTTATTGGCTGTCTACAACCACTAAAACTTCAACCACAATTAGAAATATGTGCACTAATGCACAAAAGACGCACGTCTTGAGAGATTCTACTCTAGTATGCACCTACGCTTGTTGCCTACACATTATATTTCTCATTTAAAAACGCATAGAACCACCCGTAGATAGTATGGTTTGTGGTCAAGTTCCTGCTATGAATTACCCCATCTATCACTTACAGGGACTAAAAAGCCTCCTGGCGTTCTTCGTATTAGCCGATATGCAACGTCTCTTTTACGTCCTATTTAAATGGCTTTCCCCACTCGGAAATGTGTTATGTTGTGTTATTGAGTTTTATAATGCGCGCAGCTACTCCTGGGAGTGTCCCAGCACAAGCCTGTGAGGTGCAGGTGGAGGAAGCGATTAAAACAGAAATCTTTTGAGCTGTTGCCTAAAATGCCCCAGATCCCGGATGCTACGCAGAGAAAAGGGCAGAGAATTCCAGGCCGTGGCTGCCCTTACTGCCAGGGACCTGCCCCCCATTCTTTGTAGACGCACACGGGGTATCTGTGCAAGCAGCTGAGATGCCGACCTCAAATGTCTGGCAGGTGTGTAAAAAGCAAAGCGCTTCCTGAGGTATTCAGGCCCACCATCATGCAGAGCACGATGCGCTATGACCAGGGCCTTGAACTTAACACGTTTTGCGACAGGTAGCCAGTGCAGCATTCGCAGATGTTGCTTGACACTCTTTTTAACGGGAATGTTGAACACAAGCCTACCACCTGCAATTTTCTGAGAGCATAATCAGGAAGGACCATATACAAACCATTGGCATAGTCGACGCGAGAAAGGATCAGTGCCCGGGTCACTGTTACTTTCGCTGTCCTCGGAAGCAGTGGAATACATTTCTTAAGGGACTTTAATACCCCAAAGCAGCTCCCGGCCAATTTTTTAATTTGGGTCGAGAACGACAACTGCTCATCGAACCATACACCCAGATTTTTTACTGGAATGCCAGAGGATGATGGCATAGGATAGTCAGGCGGCCAGAGAGATTCTCTGAACCAGGGGGGAGAACTTTCCGTAGAGAAGGATTTCTGACCTATCCTCATTACATTTGAGCTGAGCAGCACAAAGCCATTGAAAAACAGCTATCAGACACTCTTTCGCCTTCACAGTAGATAAATACGCGCCGTAAGTCTAGATATAGAAGTAGAAATAGGACAGGACCATGGTTTACCTCAATCCGTAGCCGCCATTGTAAAGCGGTTTGTATTTGTAATTAGTGACCATCGAGCCAATATATTCCGGCTCGTTTTTGTTAATACATAGGTGCACCAAGTTCTCCCAATTTACCTCTTCATAGTAATATATTAAAATATACCATCTTTAACTTATAAAATATATTCAGGATTTGTATTAGTTGTCCAGAAAATTTCAACTTTACCTTTTTCTTCTATATTTATGACACCATAGTCGGTTTTTATCTTTTATATAAAAGATGCTAAAATTCTGTATTAAGACAACCGCTGTCACTGTTATCCAACTATTATACAGAAATATCTGGATCTCAGACGTTGTCAATAACTGACCCTTTATGTCTTTTATGGGTCGGCCATCTTGAAGTAATGTGTATATGGGGTCTCTCTTTAATAAGAATTAGTCCCATTTTAGTCTCAGGCTATTTAGGACTAGTATGTAGCAAACATCACTCATGGTCTACAATAATATGGATTAAAACTGGAGTTATCTAACTACTTGTTCCCACTCTTAGGGGTTAAACTCTAGAGAAGAGTGGGAAAAATTGGCTAGATAACTCCAGTTTGAATCCATATTATTATTAAAGAGAGGCCCCATATACACTCTACTCCAAGATGGGCGACCCATAAAAGACATAAAGGGTTGGTGACTGAATGCGGTAGTGAATAGTATGCTATTGCGTAAACCCAAAGGGAATCTGTTTTTGACAAAAAGTCTTTATTCGGTTTCACAAGCATTACAATAGTGCCTTAACATACCACCTTCTACATAGATATGGTTATAAAGGAATTTCCAGAAAGGGACCAGATCAGACTTCAATCATTTGTACAGCTCCCCTGGGATCTCATCTGGACCGGCTGCCTTATCATTTTTGGGTCTACCCAACTGCTCTATTATCTCTCCCTCTGTGATCTCTCTCTCCACTCAAGGACTCTTTGTGCTCCAGTTTTGTGAGATTAACATTGGTCAACCATCCTCAGATGTTCGGGGGATCAGATTCTATAACCTTGATATAGAGAGTGGTTAAATTATTAACATGACCTCCTGTATCTCTTGGTGCATAAACCATTTCCTCCTTTCCTGGATCGGTTATCTGGTCAATACAGTTCCAAGTTAGTTCTTGCTTTGCTTTCCAGGAAAGCATTGCTCCACTCCTTTCCCCAAATTCGAAATGCTGTAACTTAATAGCTCTCCACCTTTCCTGAATTGTTTTATCAAGCCCAAGCCCATATCTACTCTGCAGGAGATCCAAGTCAGATCTTAAATGCTAGATTTTCACACAGGCCTCTGATGCAGCTATCTGAATCTCCTGTTCTTCTGCAGCTATTTCACTGAAGAGCCTTACCACTACAGCCCGCTTTTTTATACTTCGATCATAGGTACATTTTGGGAATAAACCCTCAGATAAAGGTTATATTTGCATCCTATACTATATTACAATTAGTGGTACTGAAATTCATCTCAAAGTATTCTTTAGTTTTTGAAGCTAAGTTGGGTAATATTCACCTCCTCTTGCAACAAAGATTTATCAAAAGTCCACCTAGTTTTCTCCGTAACAATTAGAATTTCCAAACTTAGACTGATGGCAGAGTGGTCTGATATTATCGGCGGAGTATGAGTTACAGATTTTGCCATTGTGGTAGTATATAAATCAATACATAAGTAATGCCCATATTTCTTACTCCTTGCTGTCTCTCTGTCCTTGCTCACCATATGTCGACAACTATAATTGAAGGTTATATTGAACTTCTTATCCAAAAATGTTATTAAAGTTAACCCCTGCTACCAAGGGGCCTAAAATATCTCAAAGATAGGACTCTAATATGGCCAGATATGAGTTGTTGTCACAATTTGGACCTTAATAACCTATACAGGTCCACTTTAGGGATGCCCACACCAAAGTAGTCACCAACCATCTTCTTGAGGTATCTGTTTTATAATCTAATAACTGCATCCTCGAGTTAAGCTTATAATCAATGCTACCCCACATTAGCCACCTAGCTGGTCTAAGCAGATGACTTCCTGGTCCGATCTACATTTCCTAAAACAGGCCCTATAATCAGTGCACTCAAGGTGAGTCTCCTGTGAAATGATGACTTGGGCCTTTACTTCCTGTAGGTACAGAACAGCTAACCTTTGTCTCTTCCTAGATATGAGACCATATTATGTTCCAAGATAAACCCTCAATCTTCTTACTCATCATGTATCTATCCAAAAGAGACCTCGCCTTGTTTTTCCTAAAAGACAGCCATAGCATTTGAATGAAACTTGATCTCTCTGCGTCTGCACCACTGGTCTTCTGAGCTGAGGTCTGTCCTGACAGTTTTTATTTTTGTTCCCATATGTTCCCATTCCACCTGTGCTCTTCCTGGGGAATCCTCCCTATCTCTAGAGGCACCTTCTTTGCCTTTCTAGGACCTCATTGAAAGATTGAGGGATAAAGAAAAGAAAATGTAACTGGTGCAAATGCTAAAGAAAACTAAACTAACTAACTTGTTTCATTATACTGATCAGTTCATCTACTTCCTTACCACTTCTCAAATTATGCATTTCATTTCTCCACATTAAAATTAGATGCAAACTGGGCCTTCGCTCCTAATTTCACAAGCTCATCAATTCTGCTCCCTAGCTTCAATTATCTTTGGAAGGTGTTAGTTATGTGACATTTTCATGCATGAGTGGACCACCCCATAGGGCCCTAGTCAAAATCAGTTCCTCAGTGGAATAGATTAAGAAATTGACTAAAATATTCCGGGGTCTTTTACAGGACTCACTGCACCTGAATGGGTCCCTACGTGCCCTTTGAATGTCCCATCCAGATCATGCCTGTCTTTAAGGAAGCCCTCTTTTAGCACTTTAACTACAAAGTCCTTCAGATTACTAATCGCTGTCTCCTCCGGAATCCCTGGTATTCTTAATTATTTCTCCTAGCATGTATTTTCAGTCTTTCCAGATCCTCCATCAACTACCTCAATCTGAAGCATATTTTCTGAAAGGCCTAAATTCACCCTTTTCATAATTTCCTCCAAAACCGTAGTTCTTTCAGCCAAATCATCTAGTTTAGCATCCAATGCTTGGCAGGCCCCTTCAATATCATTCTGGTTCTATTCAGAGGTCTCAAATCTTAGCATTATCTAATTTTTCAGACACAATCTAATGCTCCTTGAATCAATATTATGTGCCATATATGTAGCTTGCAAGGTTTGAGAGGACACAGCTGCCACCTGGTATAGATACCTGGCTCTGCACCTTGCTCTGAGGGATCCTCTCCCCAGCTGTGTCTACAGCTTGGGGAGAGATCATTCAGTCAGGCAAATTTAGAAAACGGGGAGGTTTAAACATATTTCCTAATGGAATGGGGAAGCTGTGGATATTGAAGTCCCTTCTACCTTCATAGATATATTGGTTACTCCCCTTTCCTTATCTTTTTGCAGCTCCTCTCCAATCGTGTCCATAATCTTAAAGGAGAAGTTCAAGGAGGGAGATGGTCTCCTCTTTGGCAGGATATTTCCAAACTTCTTTTCCCTGTTCATTGTTTTGGTGATGCTATCCTTCTTCACTGTCTTAACTGACTGTGCACCCTTCGATAAGATGGTATCCACTTCCACTTCCACCCTGCCATGCATCCGTTCCCCTAAGGTCTTGCCCAGAAGTGTCGATCGTAGGGAGTATCTGTTATAAGGGAGGGACTTTGTGCCTGTGCTGAATGACCTTCTCCTACTTATTCGGGCAGCTACACTAATGTCTTTGTGTGGTGTGTCCTCCAACCCAGGTTCAAAAGAAGAGACAACACCTCTGGGAAGAAGGCTGAGGATGCAAATAGCTACCTGGGTCAGAGTCACCTCTCATCCTCCGTCATCCGGTCTGAAGAAGTTACATGTGTGGCTCTCCAGCACTAGCACCCTCCTTTACCTGCTCCTCCTTTCAGTGATGGATTCACTGGTATAGTGTTAACTCTGCCGGTAGCCCCCCGGAAGAGTACCCTAGCCACTGCTGTGTGTCATCTCCTAAACACATCCGCTGCACAATCCCAGCGGGATTCAGTAGAACTGCACTCTCTCTTGCTTAGGTCGTAATCCTGAATTTGACATTGGCTCCCTGACCAGGTAAGTAAAAACAAATAATCTAAGAGTAATCTTATTCTCACAAGAGACACTCAATGACTGAAAATTACAAGCTCACACCCCCTGTGTGGTCCGTCGTGGCTTCAGCTGGCTGCCATATTCACCCTTCTATCCTAACAACAGCTAGCGGATGAAAGAGAACCAGTCAAACTAGTCTTTGAAAAAGTGTTCCTCGTCCTGGCTGACCCCATATAACTATAAATCAATCCCCAACAGCATCTCCCTAGTAAAACTGCTCTACTGCTATGTTTTTAATCCAACAGAAGCAAAACTTAGAATCAAACACACAATCCTTGAACTGACCTAAGAGGGTCATGTAATGTCTTTCAGCTTTCAAATGGGATGACTTAAAAACAACAAACAGCTACAATACATGTGTCCCAAACCTCCTAGAGAGCATCTGTCACAGTACATCTCCTGATTCTTCTGATTTTAATAAAAATGCCTTAAAGCCATAAAGATTTTGCCATTTAGCTTGGCTCCTCCCTTAGAGGCAAGTAATCCACATTGCAGCTTACCTCTCAAAGAGCAGCCCAAGTTTGTTGATTTGAGGAACACACAGTTTCTTACTACTGTTAAATCTCCCATTCAATGCATACACAACAACTGTAAACTCTATCATACACAGCCTCAAATGACCTGGAACATATACACTGATCATCGCTGGAATAATAGGCACTTGAGTCACCTCAACCCATGGAACTGACGAAATAAGATAGATAATCAAGCGCAACTTCAAACTCAATCACGATGAAATTAGCATTCTTATCTCCAACAAACCTCAGCTTCTGCTTATATAGGGGCATACCTACAAGGCGGCGATATAAAATTATCGCCGCTTTTGCGGCTGTTTTCGGTCTAAAAGCGGCGATAATTTTATCACTATAGTAGCAAGGTCACGCTATGGCGTGAAACCTTGCCTTAGCGCCTGAATTCCTAACGCCCATCTTTGCATCTCTAATAAGATGCAAAGTGGGCATTCCTCCCCAGGATAACGGGAGAAATGTCGCTAAGCGACATTTCTCCTATTATCAAGCCTCACGCAAAGCAGCATAGCGACAAGAAAAGTAGTGATAACCTCTGTTATCGCTACTTTCCTTACGCCTGCTTTGTAACTGACTTAGCCATGATATCCTATGGAAGTTGGATATCATGGCTAAGTATGTGAGGCCCTATCAGCAAGCTATTGCCAAACTTCGTGGGATTATCGCTGGGTTTCCAGCGATAATCTCACGTTTGGCAGTTTAAAGTCAGTGAGCAATTTAGGGATAATAATTGGGGCTCCCGATTTTTTGGTATTTCTTTTTTTGCCATTTCCATCTGTATTTATCCATATTTATTTGTTGATAATTTTACTTGTATTTATCCATATTTATTTTGGGCTTTGTGAAAAATTAAGCTGAATTTTGTACATTTCCACGTTTATTTAACCGATAAATATGCAGTCATGCTTGAATGTCTGCCAGGTTCCAGTGCTGTGAACACCCGCAGAAGATAAATCAGTGCACTTATATGAAAATATTCAAATTTTAGTATCAACATTGTGCATATCTACTGCTGCTAAAGCCTCTTTACTAAACTTCCTTTCTTTTTTTTTTGTAAATCTATTTTATTGATTTTGTGCTTTTATTACAAACGATTTATGTATGCAAGCATTACCGGACATTCTGGTTAATACAGTGGATATGGTATATGTGTAGGTGTACGTCCCATCCGCATTCCCAAGACAGTAGAAATACTTCAAAAACAAAAGCTTTTGGGTGCAGTCCCAGTTTGTGTTCAGTAAATAAGCGAAAGAAGAGAGGAGGGACAGAAATGCAGGACGGTTACTATTAATGTACAGTTCTAGCTGTCCTTTAGTCCATACACGTTATTAAATGTCTACTACTGATTGCCTTTACATGTGTTAACATACAGAAAGGATGATAGCATTGGTACTTGTAAATGGCTAGATGATAGTACTAGATTAACAAGAGAAGTAAAAAAATTGCATAAACTAACAAAGAGAAAAAAGGAAACGTGTATAACAGTTGCTCAGCCTGCAATGCCTCCCTGTTGTTCATGTATAGTTTTGTATGCTGCTATCACAGCTGGTAGCTACTTACTACCCCCTTGCTTCTGGAGTATGTGTCAGTACATTAGTACAATCAGCATGTATTTGCCCGTAAAAAGATATTGTGGTGTATACGCTATCCAATTTGTATGCATATTAGTTGCCCACAGAGTGTGCATCAGAGGAGTCTCGGGTCATCATATCTGCATTTTGTTGAGACTCAGAGTAAATAGTGTCCCAGCACGTTGCGATGGGGACCCTACGCAGGCCTAGCGTTTTCTCTCACCTTATGGCGAGATTTTCCGCCTTGGCCCACGCAGCATTGAGTTCCACCAGGCCTTTATTTGGGGTGGGTCTGGCGCTTTCCATTTTTTAGTAATCAGTTTCTTGGCCACTATCAGTCCCAGATCGAGAAATCTAGATGTGACCTTCGTGTTGGGTGTCCTATGGAATTTGTGTAACAGGTAGGTTGGACAATCGAAAGGCAACTCCCGACCGGTGCAGGTGTGTAATATTGCGGCCCCTTCACTCCAGTATGCGCCCACCCGGGGACAACCCCAAAGCATATCTATTAAATCGGCTCCATTCTCAGCACACCTCAGACATTCTGCATCTACGCGACCAAAATATTGATTAATTTTTGCAGGTGTGAGATACCCCCTGTGAACTATATATAGGTGTATTTGCCAGAAGCGCATGTTCCTGGGTATCCGTGTAGGGCTCTCAAGTACCTGAGCCCAATTCGTATCAGTGAACTGGTGCCCCAGGTCCCGTTCCCATTTGTGATGGAGTGGATCGAGGTTGATCGCTGCATGAGTTCTCAGTGAAGCTGTGAACCAGCGCGTTTGGTGTCTGCCCGGCCCCATGACATGTAGGTACTGCATTGCAGTGAGGGATGGGCTAGAAATTGCATTCAGTAGTGAGTCAGTTCACTCCTTCTTGAAAATAATTTTTTTTTAAAACAAGAAAGTCGAATAAGTTGGTGAATCCAAAATATTATTTATTTGTTCAAGTGAGGGGCTTGTATTTCAGTTGATCCAGTTATTCGAACATATATTCATCAAGGTAAAACGAACAAGCCAATATTAGGTGAGCAGCCAACACGTGTTTCGCCCTTATGGCACGATATCTGGCCAGGGCTTTCTCAAGGCTGAAAGGGAAAGGGGGGGAGGGGAAATATTTGTAAAAAAAAATTTTAGGAAAAAAGTCAGAGTCTTAAAGGAAATCTAATGTCACCCGGTGATGTCTAGAAAGAGTTTAACCGTGATATATAAAGAACCGACGTGATGAAGAAAGTGCTCAGAGCAACGTGAAGTGAAAGAGAAACAGAAAAAGAATGTTTCCCATTATTCTCCTAAAAAAGAAAGATGCTATTTTCACAGATATAGTGATCATGAGGGCACTCAGTGAGAAGAATTATATTCACAGTTTGTAACCTTGTCAAATCCAAGAGGAAACGGCAACCATAATGACGATAGGAAGATGTATTTTTAGAACAAGTGTTATTAGTACAAGTTAGCAGGATCTAGGAGGAAATTAGTCGTCTCAATATTATAGATGAGGTAGTCTAGTCCTACCACAGGAAGGCAGGTATGGTAAGTAGGTAAGGTCAGATTTATACCTTAATGTTCAGGACGCTGTACAATACAATAGCTTCATATGTCACTGTTCAAGGTCCTACTTACCATACCTGCCTTCCTGTGGTGCATGTACATTTTCTGAGGCCATAGAGGTCCAGTGCCTTGAGTCTTCCTCCACAAGAAATAAGTAATTTAATAAATTGAGCTATTCTCTCCAGAATTGGGATCCCTGGGCCTCAGTATAATGGGCTAGAAATTGCCCCTGTGGGAGCCCCTCTTCTTCTACTAACGATGTGTAAGGTATGAGCGCCCCCTTGTGATATAGGTCTCTGAGAGTTTGGACGCCTTGCTCCTGCCACCCCCTGATTGCTGGTGCAGAGATCACCACCTGCCCACTAGGGGTTCCCTCTAAAGGTATCGCTGGTGCAAAGGGGATCACATGTCATGTTATGTAAAGACAACTGCGAAAGCATCGGTAGGCCACAGCAAGCAGCAAGGGTTCCGGAGGTCACGAGCTTGCACCCGGGTGAAAGAAACTGACTATTTACCCAGAGGGTAGGGCAGCTGTGTGGTTGCAGTGTCTGCACAATGACGATCTGATAGTCACCGCGCTATCCACTGCAGCTGAGAAGGTTGATAGTAATGTTCGAAACAAGGAGCCGCCAACCCAGCCCTGGTCCGTCGGTAGGTACAACTTTTTCAGTGCCATTCTGTGCCTGGTGCTGCCCCAGAGAAAGTCTCTGATCTTTTGGTCGAAGGTGGTGAAGAAGGAGGCTGGGATGTAGATTGGCAAATTTGTGAAGTAGTATAGAAGTCTCATGAGTACCACTATTTTAGTGAGTGCTACCCTGCCCGTTACAGCTAGTGGTAGTGTACTCCAAAATCGCATCTGTGATTTGATGGATGTCACCGCCCTTCCCAGGTTCCCATAAAAGAGAAAGCTTGACTGGCGGTAGATCTGAATTCCCAGGTAGCGGAACGTGTCCGCCTTCAAAACTTCCTTTCTTTTTTAACCCCTTTATCTATCAATCCACACATCTATTGGCCTGGCAGTCATGGCAGACAGTATTTAGAATTACTCAAAAAGCAAACCTATTTCCGTGTTTATCCACATTTAAAAATAAATACAGGCAAGAAAATTAATGTTTTCAGTCTGCATTTTTCTGTAAATATCAGTAAAAACGGAAAATAGGGAGCCTTAATAATAATTGACTCTCAGTTAACTCTAGAATCCTGCATCACCAAAATAGTTGAAGCTGGGTTGCAGCATTTAAAAAAAAAGAAAAATACCAAATACACTCTAAGCAGCATATCCTTTGAGACTGCATGGCATAATTATCATTACTCACTAGAGCAGACTATGCCAATGCATCTTTCTTTGGCCAGCATGAATATGGCATAGGACAAGTCTAAATTATTAAAAATACTATAGCCTGATTGCTACTGAAGCCCATCGAGCATGTCTCTGCTGCATTTCCCACCCACAACTGGCTACCAGTTACCTTGAAAGTCAAGTGAAGAACACTTTAGATCACACACAAATTCTATATGAAAAAAACCTTGGGTTACCAAGCTGAAGTTGCTAAAATACTAATGCTTTTACAGACGTATAAACATAATGAAGAAAGGAGAGTGAGGTGTTTGCATCCTAATACATTTCCACCTACTCTCAGCACTGGACCACTTACCCTTCAGAAAAGCTATTCAAAGATGGCTGAACAAAAACAACTGAGTAATGTATGTACCGACATACCCAGGACAGACCTCAACACCTATGAAATTTCTGAGCTCCAAACCCTATTTTCACATTATTGAACAATCAATAACACTCTACATTTGACTGCACCACATAATACTTCACCCTTTGGCTTCCTATCATACAACCACTTTTTATACCATCAACAGAGCCTACCATGTAACATCATACAGCACATCTTCACAAACCCCTGCATATGTGCCTACGATTTCAAGGCATTCCAAATGACATCACACACTTCATCACTGCTCTAGTCCTGACCTTGTGCAAACGCTCCCCCCTGGATATTATATACAACACAGGGACTGTGAAACCAAGAGGGGTGAAGGTATGGCAATCATCCTGAGAGATGTTTTATTAACCGGACCAGATACCAGACTACAAAAGCATGACATTCACGATCTCGTTTTCCTAGACTAGCACCTTTTCAGGTATTTTAATATCTGACCACCTGGACCCTGTGGTAAATGCCTTCAATCTCTCCCTGAAGTTGCTGCTAATCTGACCAGTACTCGAGCCAATTTCCCTATATTAGCGGATTTTAACCTACATTTGGATGAGCCTATGAATTCCCAAGTTTCCACACTCCTTCTAGACTTATTTGCTATTCAGCTTACACAAAAGGTGGTAAGACCCACCCATGACAAAGGGCATTTACTTTACCCTGTTTTTTCAAAAAATAAAACGTTAAGGTTTCTGGAACCCTATCCTTGTAATCTGGTCAAATAATGTTCTGACCCCAGTCATTTTGTAAATTGGGTTCTATCATAAACCAGTAAGTGGTAAAGAATGTACTTGGTCCACAATTTCTCTCGAACAATGGAAACAATCCCTCACAGACTCCAGGCCTACTTTAGATTCTAACTTAATTATAGCTAATGGAAAGTTTTCGCAATGGATTGAATCTTTCCTTGATCAGGTCATTCCCAAGAAAACCTGCACTAGGCGAGCTAAGGAGAAAATCTCTCCTTGGTATACTTCCAATCGCCAAAAGCTGAAACTAATTTGCAAAAGAGCTGAAAGGATTTGGAGGAAAGTCTACGGGTAGTTGAGCAAACAGAACTACAGAGATTCTAGAAAAACTTATCAAGTTGAAATTAAAAGAGCACAGGCACTTTACTTTGAAGGAAAAATCATCAGGCCTGGGAGTAGTTCGCAGAGTTTTGTTACGCGGAACTCCACGAAGTGACAAAAAAACTTCGCAGGGTTCCGCAAGTGGCGGAGATCTGTGCAACCTGCTGTTTGCGCCCGCCTTCCTGCTGCTCAAGTAGAAATTCTACCCGAGCGGCAGCTCACACTCGCGAACTTATTGTTAGCGAGCGTGAGTGAGGAAATACACTCAGCTGCACTATGCTGAGCATAGTTTTCTGCACTCCGCAGGCTCGGCAGACCACGGAATGCAGAAATCTCTGCAAACTCCGCGCATGGAGTGGAGCTCACTGCCCAGGACTAAAAATCATCCCAGCTACTAATTCATCACGTGAAATCTTCTGAATTGCAGGGTGCTTGAGGCATCCCCCAGGCACATCAATGGAATTGTCACCAGCATGCTGCAATGATCCAGCTAGATTGTTTTATAAAAAAAATACAAGACATTTATGATATTTGCTCGAATTGATAAATCGTTTATTCACCACTGGATGTGTTCCTTTGGCACGGAAATATGCCATGGTTAAAGCACCATTTAAAAAGCCTAATCTGGATCATTCATATCTGGCAACCACCATTCTATGTCCCTTCTCTCAGGGATAAGCAAAGTCCTAGAAAAACATGCCCACCTGACCTTGTCGGAATTTCGAGAAAATCATAAATTACTTCACTCCACTCAGACCAGATTCTGGCCCCTCTATGGAATAGAGACTGCCCTACTGACGGTGGTTGAGGAATCTAAAAGACTACTTGATCAAGGAGAATCAGCTGCCAATATCATACCCAACTTGAGGTCAGCATTCAATACGGTAAACTATAACATCCTTGTAAAAAGGCTTGTGAACACTGACCTCACCGGGAGTGTTCTTTCCTGGCTGCAGTCCTTTGTGAAGATAGGATATTTCTGGTCTTTGAAGAAAGCAGCCGATCTGACAGCCTTCCTTTAAAATGTGGTGTAGCTTAGGGCTCATCCTTGAGGCCAACTTTGTTCAATATATATGAGGCCATTTGCAGATATTGCTCTACTCTTTGGGATCTCAATAGTCACATATGCTGATGAGATGCAACTGGTATTTCTTTGAACCACAACCAGGACACCCCCTCATCCTACCTTAGCTTATGTCTTATAAAGGTGTCTGATGAATGGAATATTCTTGTCTCAAGCTCAACTGAGACAAAACTGCGCTTATGCTCCTGGGCAACAACCTAAACTGAGGTCTGGGACTGGACTGGCCAAGCTGTTTAGGCCCTTCCCCCACAACCATCATCAAAAGCCTTGGTATGTGACTTAACAAATCTCTTAAAATTGACCATCAATCAGTGAAGCTTGCAGCAACCTGCTATGGCTTCCTTAGAATGCTCTGGTAGATTCTTCATCTTGTCCCATTGACTGCTAGGAGACTAATGGTCCAGACCCTTATTCTCTCCCGCCTGGACTATGGTAACTCTCTATCTAGGAGACCCAAAGGCCACAACAAGGAAACTTCAGGTAGCACAAAACTGGGCTGCACGGTTGTTGCTCAATATTCCCAGAAACCAATCAGCCCAACAAGCTCTGAACTCCCTACAATGGATCCTGTGGCTGAGTGAATGAAATTTAAATATCTCTGTATTAGACACAAGGCACTATGGGGCAATACAACTCTGATTTCCCACAACCTGATCTATTTCTATCTTCCTCAAAGAACCCTGTGTACCTCCAATGCATACCTGGCCAAAGTACCTCGAGTTGGAAGGGAAAGATATGGAGTGCATTCCTTTTCATATAATGAGGCCGAACTCTGTAACACCCTCCCCCTGTCACTGCGTTCAGTCAATCAGCTACTCCCTTTCCACAAAAAACTCAAAAACCTGGCTGTTCCATAACATTCCCTTGCATTAGAATATTCAAACTATTTAAATACTTCTGTGCTGCCCTTTCAGCGCTGGGATGCCTAAGGGTAGCTATGTGCTCAATAAGTGCTTATCCGTTCATCCCTCACATGGAAGTCCTCACTTAATACCGGCCTCTTTACTACACCATGACATAATAGACCACACACCATCTGACATCCACAGCAGCATGAGATTACAAAGTGCCACAAAGAGAACCAGATCACACCTCATATGCCACACCCACAAAGCATGAACTACATGACCATAGACCTTTTGCATAACCCACAACCATGTCACCATCACAATCTAAACCAGACAAACCGAGCCCCATACTCAATCTTGTACAACAGTCCACAACACACTCGAAAAAGGGGACGAGCGATTGCACGTTTTCTTCCCACTGACTCCATTTAAAGATCTGAGGTAAAGGGTTTGTTACAAATGAGGGGAGGATGGGATTTTTGGGATGTAACTATCATTATTCCTTCTTCTTCACCCAACTCCCTCTGATACACTCCCTCATAGCCGCAGTGAGCACCGACGTGGCCCTTCACTTCGAATCTGGGGGTATGTTTTCCTTTTAATTTCACGACAATAATATGCGCAGCGTGTCCAACACCGTGCACTACAACAAAGACGGCGTATCTGCTTTATACGCTAGACATGAGACGTGGCTGTGAGACACACCTGTCATGAGTTACAAAAACACTCCCCTCACAAATATAGTGCCTCAAGCTACTGGCCTCGCATCCAAATTACCTGCATGTGAATTGTGCATTTAATTTGAACTTACGGCTCCATAACCGCTGCTAAGACTTTTTCTCAGTAGAACCCATTACATTGATTTATTCTGTAATCACCATCACTGCACTGCCCAAACCCGAAGATACAAATTTCAGGGGTGTATGTGCCATAACCTCCACGCAACTGACACAGCACAGCTAGCTGATATTGACACCACCCCTGTGTGAACTTCACCACTCTGGGAGCTGTGCATCTTATTTGTTTCTGTTCACTCATTGGCAGTATGTCAACTAAGGAATACCTCACTAAGCATGCACACCAGTATGCTTGTGGATTCGAACATCAAGCTACAAGCACATTTGAGTCCTAGTGAGGGCCAGCAATAACTTGTGCTCCACATTGAAATTTTATATGTTTGTATGTCTATCTCTTTTTCATATCACTAGGTTGGGCAAAGGAACTTGAACTACACATTCCTACTAGCCCTGAGACGCTAAGACGCATCTGTTGTGTTTTGTTCTATATCACTTATAAAGCGCACGTACACCAGTTTCGTTTCATGGCGCTGCTCTAAAAATGCCATAATCCTGAACATTACTCATATGCCTGTCTAAACAGCCATGTTTTTAAGAGTCTCCTAAATCTCATGAAATCCATGCAGGATCTAATTTCTAAGGGCAAGGAGTTCCAATATCTAGGGCCTAACACGGCAAACCTAGTTCTGCCGGTGTGCTTCAACCTGAATGATGGAGGAGTCAGAAGATGCAAGTGGGCCGATCACAGATTGCGAGTAGGAATGTATATTTTAATAATCCTGTCTACACCTGATTATAGGTAGTACAGGTATACAGGGTTCCTTTTTTCCCGTGATCCCTGTTCACTTTCTCCTCTATATATATTATTTTCACTTCTTGGTCCTGACGAAGAGCCCCCGGATCCCTTATGGACCATTAGGATGCGTGAAATATGTTGACCCCATTCTTTTTCACACACTCACATCGATACTGAGACAACGGGAAGACATTTATCCCCCCCTCCACATTTGTTTCCAAGAGGAGCTCCACATCCGATCTATTTTTTAACCTTATCATCCGGACCCCCAAATAAAACTAGGTTCTTGGTACCGTCTGATAATTTTAACTCACTCACCCACTCACTATTCCAGGCCCACACACCAGCATGCACAACTGCGGCGTCTCCTTAAAAGATCTCTGATAAAGAGCCCTCTCAAGGGGCCTGTGGGGGACAGCAGCGCCACCCCCACGAGGAGCAACACCCAATGATGAAGCATGACACTCGCGAGGGTATGTGAGGGCACTATATTTTCAAAGGAGGAATTCTCCATCACTATAGACATCCCAACTCTATTGAGATAGCCAACTCTTACACCTCTGTGCCAACCAGAATAGGTTGCCACTCCCTTTATCTTCAGGATCAGCTACCCCTCAGTGTATAACTCGTCAGTTCTTGGGAGCAATGGTACTGGACCTGTTTTTTTTCTAATAGCTCCCCGCCCCCCATCTCTACAGTGTGTTGTAATATCACACAACCCACAGTCCACATCAGAAACCTCGAACCCAGAGCATGCATCTTCTTTAAATCACCTCTCCAAACCAGCACATACATACCGCTACTGGTATGACAATATGCTGTAAGCCATACACCATCCAATAACACAGATCTCTTTACACATTGGAGTAGCGTGCAGACTTACAGCCTGCACTGTTCTAATTAAATCAGAAACTCTTTGTAAATTATTCGCTTTGGAGGTTAAATGTTGCTATTGAAGTGTTTGTGACCTTTTTTGAAGAAGCACGTTTCTTATCAAGTATATGAATGGATTAATTAGTACCTTTCATTTCACATTTTTCGTTATTGTGTTGGTCTTATGATGATCATATGCATGCATTTTCCATAACTTGAAGCACTATTATTTTACATATGACTAAAGTCCTTTGTTTGCACAATGGGATAACTGCACGGGCAGTTCTTGGCACTGCATCAATGCACGTTCGTTCATTTTAAAGTTCGTGGTAGTAGTACTGCTTCACAGAATTGTGGAGCTCTGATGTAATTACAATCTTGACATCTTGCCACATATGTACTGCCTCATGAGAATGCTATTTTCTATTAAGGTGTAGGGGGAAGGACAATATGTAGAAGCTACAAAAATTAAAACAAGCAATGGCAAAGCCAAACGATCTGGCCTTCACAATTTGTTATGATGGCTATTGTTATGTATGCAGGCATATGCCAATAAATCGGGGAAAAAGCATTCATCCACCTATACTTTGCTGCCATATTCTTGCAATAATATTTTTAAAAAACATTTACTGATATGGCCACCTTACTAGTGTTGTTTTTTTTAAATATCAAGCCTCTTAGTTGTGACTTGCAATTAATATTAATTGTTAAAGAAGAAATCATAATCAAATCAAGCACTCAAATTGCAGTCAGCTACAATGTTACAGTGCCAGATAAACACGTTATTACAGCAGTTTAGCAACCAGAAGTTCAGTCTAAATAAACAGATAGTATTTACATGAATAAAAAATATTGAGGTGCCTTTATCACTGGAGAGAAAGTAACTATTTTTGGCAGATGTGAACACTCTGCACAGGCTTTATCCAGTCACTCTAAATGAAGAGAGTCAAAGGTAAATGTATGCTATTTGATAGCATAGTCTTATTGAATATCTACCCATCAGACTTTTAATGTTTGCTAGTCACTTCAGAGAACTTCAATTTTATTTTAATAAATACACAGTCTCTATACCATTTTTAGGTCTCGGCTAGACAGCACATGTACTGTTTTCAAGAGGCATGTTGTGTTTAATCTGTGTGGCTCAGCCCACACATAGGCTTCCCATTTGCTCACTCTATCATCTGTCTTACATTCTTTGTCATCATGTGTCTGGTATGCATGGTCATGCCTTGTGTTTAGCCCTCCCCCCAGATCATTTACCAAGTACTTGTAAACATCCTCTGCTTCCGTTTTGAAGACCATTTTAGGACTTACATTTTTCATTTTTTTTCAGCACCTTACACAGTGCTCATGCTTTGATCACCTCTGTCTCCTCCCACCCGTCCTCATTTCCCATCTACAGATCACCCCCTACCTCATCTCTGCTTTTACTTTCATTGCTGCTTTCCATTTCCCCCTCCTCCCTCTCCCATCTCGGCTTGCTCCCTCACACCTCCCAGGGCTTGACCCATCCACAAATCAATCCCCTCCCCCGACCCCGTCACTGCTTTAAACTCCCTTTGTAGTCTGTTTCATTCTAGTGAGTGTTGGTGTTCTGCCTTTTAATATCCTGGTAGTGTTTAGCTGATGTGCTGATTGGAGCATGTGTGCATGGCTGCTAATACTTGCTGCGTGTAGTCTATTTTTATTTTCCACATCTGTGGGTACTAGGTGTGTGTGCGTGTTTACACCATATGTAGTCGTTAGGCAGTGGTGTTTGTAGCTGGAAAATCAGACCTCAAGTGTTTCAGGTAGGAGTTATCACAGAGCACATCAGAGCTTCTAAAGTGCCTTTGTCTTCTGCTGCAATTGCATAGCCACATTTCTCCTGTGCAAAATGATTGAACTGTTTGTGTCCCACCTTGTTGATTCTCATTTCATAGGGTGGGACTCTGGTTCTTCAAATTTCTCACTTAGGGAAACGTTCTTACTTTTTCCACATTCACTAGTGAAATGTTTCCGTGTGCCATTGTGGCTTAACGTGATTATCTTCAAAGGAGCCAGGCGGCGTCTTGATGTCATCAAGCTCTGCCTGCCTCTGGCTGTCCATGGCAAGAGTAGTCCTTGTAATGTGGTTGCCTATGCAATGTATTACCTCGTTCACTTTAAACCAGCCTAACACTGTGATTCTTTCTGTTTTTGTGCAGTTTTTTATAGCACCAACACCACCCGAAGGTAGTGGAGCGCTTTACATTAGCACCAGTTACCTCTTTTGTGCAGTTTTATATAGCGAGAACACCACCCAAAGGTATTAGAGCACTTTACATTAGCACCAGTTACTTTTCATGAGGACACTGTAAACGTAGGGAAATCACTGTGCCTCCCCGTTGCAGTCTGCGTTTGCTGTTGGTTATACGTCAACCTCCCACCCGTTGCTGCTTGCTGATGCTGAATTCCCACTGCATAGATCCCATATTCCCCAGATTCCCTCCTCCCCTGACTTTGCTTTTCACATTAGTTTTTTTGTTCAGTTTAATTTAGCGACAATGCCACCTGAAGGTATTGGAGTGCTTTACATTAGCACCAGTTACTTTACATATTTAAAAAAAAAATTGTGCAGTTTTCTGTAGCACCAACACTACCCAAAGGTGTTTCAGCGCTTTACGTGAGCACCAGTTACTTTTTTTGTGCAGTTTTATATAGCACCAGCACCACCCAAAGATTTTGGATTACTTTACATTAGCACCAGTTACTTTCTTTATACAGTTTTATAAAGCGCAAACACCACCCAAAGGTATTGAAGCACTTTACATTAGCACTAGTTACTTTACACAAGGACACATTCATTTTTTGTCTGCACAGCAAGATTAATTGCCTGATTACCATTTTTTGCAGACAGGGTCATTCCGTCATAAACTTGACGGATATCGCATCTTCCGAATTACAATTCCATTATCACCTATGGAACTTGTAATACAGAGGACTGTTTATCCGTCATGTTTGTGATGGAGTATTTCATCCACCAAGATTGTAATCACGCCCTAAATGATTTGTCCAAAATCAAGGATGATAAGCCGATACTGAAACTTGAACCCAGTTTATGGGCTCCATATTCAGCAGCTCTGGCCCTTACTAAACATCCTCTCCAAAAAGGATGCCATATCATCTCCCTAGCCTTGGCCTCAGTTCCACATATATTTATTTTTTTATTTAAAAAGAAATCTTTTTATTGAGAGTTTAGGTACATGAACAGAACTGTACGCTTCTGCATCATTGTGTGTTGTTCAGTAGTCGTGCATTACAAGTCATATAGTAACAGAAATCTGGAAGAGCTAGTAATCTATTAATAATCAATTCAGGCTATGCATGTATTCTCCCTTCTAATACCCTCTCCTGTGCCCCGCCTCCAGCCATCCCCATCACATCTCCATCGATCGATCAATACATTCATTGTTACATATACGTTTGCGACTGCTAGCGGCCTCCCCACATTTAAGATGTGTCACTGTCTCTCAATTAGATCTTGTAGCTCCCACATCAGGGGGCCAATGGTGGATGAGTTAGCAGATACATTCGTAAGGGGTCTCATATATCCCTCAGTCTAGAAGTAAGCGGGAGAAGTTCTACACATACCATGGATTGTTCTTGCCACAATCTGAGGTCCTGATGCCAGTCCTTCCATTTAGGAGCCTTGCATCTGCCCCATCTGCAGGCCACCCTTCTTTTTGCCAATAAAAGCCCCAACGCTGTAAATTTCCTATAAGCAACGTCAATATCCTCAGTGTACCCCAGTAGTGCCATAATTTGCGAAGTTGGTAGCGGTGTCCTTATCGTCAGCCCAAGGGCTTCCAAGAACTGTTGCCAGTATATCCTAATGAGTTCACATTCCCAGGCTAAGTGTCGAACATCTGCCCTCTCTTGGCCGCATTTGTTGCAGTTATCATCTTTCCGAATCTGAAATCTGTGCATCTTAACAGGCGTGTAGTACAAGAGGTGGAGAAATGTATAATGTATTATCCGCAAGCGGCTATTAGCAGAGATGTTCCCAGTCTGTTTGCAGCAATACTCCCACTTCTTGTCCAAAAGGGATGCGCCCAAATCCACTTCCCACAGGTCTTTGGAGCCAGAAGAGGCATCTGTCAGGGATGCATGTACATGATGGTATAGAAGGTGTTAGACCTGGCATCTTTGGCGTGGTTACCCCTGACTTTTTGCCTCTACCTCCGGTATTTTTGATGCTATGCTGGATTTCGTTTTTGCTGGTTTAGATGCTTTGGGCACTTTGCCACTGCTGATCAGTGTCAAAGTGCGAGTGCTCCCTTGGTAAATTGTTATATTGATTGGTTATCCATGATTGGTATATTTGTTTCACCTGTTAGCCCCTAGTAAAGTGCACTGCGTGTGCCAGGGCTGGTGATTCAAATGCTACTAGTGGGCTGCAGCACTGATTGTGCCACCCACAGGAGTAGCGCTAAAATGATGTCTTAGGCCTGCTTGCAGTGCCTATGTGCAGTCCAGGACTGCCATGTCAACCTGGCCAGTGCACCCACTGACCAGGCCTTATCCTTCCCTTTCTGTACATGTCAGGCATCCCTATGGTGGCCCTAGGTACCCCCCTGGGCTGGGTGCAGTGTATCTGAAAGGTAGGGCATGTACTGAGGTGTGTAACATGCCCTGGTAGTGAATTACAGCCATTTTCGTTTTTCACTGCTGAGAGGCTATCTTGCCCATAGGATAGAATGGGGAAGGCTGTTTACATGCCTATCTTCCCATAAGGGCAAGAGAGAAAATCCAAGTTTGGTATCTTTGTGTTCAGAATTTAATTATACATCTTTTTAGCAAGATGGTTTTTAAATTCACTGTGTGAGAATAGCACTTTTTAGAAAGTAGCTATTCTCCTGTTTAACCTTCCTGTGTGCCTGTGTGCTAGTTGGCTGACTGGTGTCATGTGATGGACTAGGTGGCTCCAGGAGCCTGGTTGAGTCAGCAGCAGGGTGAATAGGGAGATCTGCTTTAGATGGGTGGGAGGAGTAGTCCTTGGGTTTGAATAGGGCTGCCCCTGCCAGCACAATGCTGGCTCCACCTCCTGCTGGCCAGGCTGAGGACTCTGCCTCTGCTGGCACAAAGAAGGCTCCACCTCCTGCTGAGCATCTAACAACCCTGCCCCTCACTCTGAAAGGAACCAGGTGCTCCAGGGCAGAGCACACCCAGGAACCGGTTTGAGCAGGGGAATCCCCCCACTGGAACAGAGAGAGACAAAGACTTGGAGGGGTATAAGAAGAGGACCCCTACATTTTAGATCACTTTGGAACTAAGAAGAAACCTCTGCCAAGGAGAAAGCTGAAAAGGACTGAAGAGGAGAAGACTGCCTGCTTGCTGTTTTGCTTTGCTGCCAAGGAGAGGGGAAGGACTTTGCTGTGTCCCCTTCTTTTGATTCTGATCTCCAAGGGCCTGAGAAGAGCTGGCTCCCTGTTAAGAAGTCCCAGGAACAAAAGGACTTCACCACCAGCTCTCCTGGAACTCTGCTGAAGGAGTTCTGACCTGCCTTGGAGTGCTTGCCCAGTCTTGGGGCCTCAGGAGGTCGTTTTTGCTGTGTTTGGGAGCTGGGAAGCAGAAGCGTGAAAAAGAGTAACTGGTACCCAACGCATCATCCGATTGCGTGTCGCAAAAACGAGAGTGCGAGGAGAATTTCATCGCGGCGTCATCGCAGCACCCGGAGTCCCCGCATCGCCGAGTGCGTCGAGCATCATCCCGGTGCGAGAAGATTCCTGACGCTGCGAGGGTCGTCGCAGAGCCAGTTTGCGGGCCGCACCACTGCCGGTGCGTGAAAGTATCCAGTCGCTGCGTGTGTCGACGCAGAGTCCCGTCCCGTGACGCATCGAGGGTTGCGGCGCCCGAAGTCAACGCTGCGCGACGCATCGAGGGTTGCGGTGCCAGAAGTCAACGCCGCACCGCACCAAAGATCGTCGCATCGTACCTGTGCGTGAAGCTTCCCCCTAAGAAACCTACGCAACGAAAGCCAAAGTCATCGCATCCTCCCCCTACAGATCGGAGCCGGCGCATCCACCTCTGCTGCGTGAAGCAGGGCTGCTGCAAAGCCTCCCCAGGATCTCAGGAGTATCGCATCGCCTTTGCCATCTTCCTTGTGATAGCTTTTGGGAACCGTATTGTAACTACAGGTACAGGTACTGTTGGGCACGAGAGTGTCGCATTTTGTGCATTGAGAGTCGCATTGTGCAGGACACTGACTTTTACATCCTGGAGTACTTTCTGCAAACTCTTGAACTATCTTTGAAGTAATCTTTTTAATTGTATGTTGGTTTGTCTGTAGTATTTGATCTTGTGAAGTTTTTAGTAAAGATACCTTATTTTTCTGTGGTGTTTTCACTGTGTTGCTGTGAGTGTTGGTACAAATACTTTACACATTGCCTTTGATAGCCTAGACTGCTCAGGCCAAGCTACCTAGAGGGTGAGCAGGGGTTATCTTAACAGTGTATCCCCCTTTCCCTGACTAGAAGCAAGGGTCCCTACTTGGACAGTGGTACCTACCCTGCCAACTAGAGACCCCCAGGTCTAACAGAAGGGAAACCACATGTGTCGGTGAGGTGCACTGTAGTATAGCATGCAGTGGACCCAGCGTGGGAGGTTCTTGAGGAAATTCGGGTGTAATTGCTTTGACACTTTGTCGGAGTGTCACATATAGTAAGAGCTCCATGTGCGTGGGTTTGTCACACTAAAAGAATTGGTCTCTGTATTTAAAGATCCATTTTGCTTATAGGTGAGCACAGCATCTGCACGGCCAGTCTCAGGGCAACACTCTTCCATGCCGCGGTCGTGCAATCCACTGTGGTTGGGCCTGTGTCTCTGCCCTTAGGTTTATTCGCAATAAACCCCGCTAATGGACTGGGGTCCATATATCCTTGTTCAAGGGCTAGATGTGGCATATGAGGGAGAGGATGGAACCAATATGCTGCAAAATGTGCCTGCACACATAGGCAATAATGTTTCATATCAGGTGCTTCAAAACCTCCCTGTGAGAAGGGTCGCATTAGTGTGCCCCATCGGAGTGTAGGCTGCTTCCCCCCCCCACAAGTATGATCAGCTGCGATTTGAGTGTTTAAAAAAATATTTGCCCGGACTATATGGTATGTTAAGAAAGAGATACAGCAGTTTGGAAGGATCAACATTTTTATCAGTGAGATCTGCCCTGCATTTGATAAGGGTAAAGTGACCCAGAGCATTATCATGTTTTTCAAGGTTGTCAAAGTTCTTCCATAATTAGTCCGCATAAGGTCTGTCCTGTCTCTAATTATTATAAATGCCCAAATGTTTCACCTCTAACTTGCACCTCACTATTTGGTATTCTAAAGTATACAAGCAGACTGACTCCGGGAGAGGGAAGACCTGAGTCTTCTCCTAGTTAACGTTGATTTTCGAGAACACCCCAAAAGCTGTGAACTTGCGTAATATGGGATTAAGACTAATTTGCGGGTTTCGTACATAATGTGTCATATCATCTGCATAGAGAGATACCAATA
The DNA here is from genome assembly GCF_964204655.1 of Triturus cristatus. Taxonomy (NCBI): domain Eukaryota; kingdom Metazoa; phylum Chordata; class Amphibia; order Caudata; family Salamandridae; genus Triturus; species Triturus cristatus. Next base: position 903,322,455 of record NC_140590.1, on the reverse strand, counting down.
TCTGTCTGGTATGGTAGTCGATTGCATGTTCTCGGTGTTGTTGGCACAGATTAGCAGCAAGTTGCTCCATGGCCAGCACAAACAGCAGGGGGGAGAACAGGTACCCCTTTCTCGTGTCCCACAAAATTGGAAAGGAGGCAGACCTCACTCAATTAATCAGTGCTAATGCCTGTGGCTGGTAGGACAGCAATGTTATCCAGGAGAGGAAGCCGGGAGGTATAACCATTTGACCCAGGACCCCTACTAAATAGTCCCACTCCACCAAATCAAACGCATTGGTAGCATCTTAGAAGACTGCCATTGCTTCTATCTTGGAGTTCACATCCTGCAGTAGCGAGAAGGGAGTGTGTAAATTGTGCGAGGCTGCCTGTCTGGGCAGCATGAAAGAGCTCATGAGGAGGCTCAAACGGTTGGCCCATACTTTACCTAGGATTTTAACATCGCAGTTTATCGAGCATAATGGTCTATATGACTCGTATTTGTCACCTGGCTTTCCCGGCTTTAATAATGAAATAATTGTCGCCTCCCTCATTGACATAGGAAGAATACCCTTTGTCATATACCTGTTTAGGTATGGAAGTCAAGTGGTCGATATATGTTTTATAAAAGTCGGCTGGGAGGCATCCGAGCCAGGAGCCCTGCCTGACCTCAACTTCATCACTGCCATCCAGATCTCATTCTCCCTCTGGGTCCTTCACAGCCATCCCAATGCCACATCCTCCAAATATGTTGATAGTGTGATTGGCTGCTTCCCTTATGTGGTGTAAAGGGCAGAGTAAAATGTAGTGAAGGTATGCGAAATATTGACTCTGTCCTTGTGAGTATTGTCATTTGTATCTCGTATCTCAAGTACATAGTTAAAGAACCGAGGGTGGCGGATTTAATCAGCTAATGCTTTCCCGGGCCTGTTCACCTTTTCCATATCTAAGAGCCCAGAACGCCCGAAACAGACATTCCTTCTCTGCAGTTTTTTTTTACTCCGTTAGTTTGTCGTTGAGGGCGAGTTGTGTCACTCCTGTGGGGTGTCCAAAAGCTCCCTCTCCAGGCTCTTGATGTCCATCTCTAGGTGATTCAGGGTGTTGCATATGTCTCGCAACACCCTCCTCCTTTCAAAATACATATACCACGTTTGGTGACCTTGAATGCCTCCCACATTGTTGTCAGGTGGGAGACCGACCCAACATTATGTTTAAAAAAGTCCTGTATTTCTTGCCCCACCTTCGCCTTAAACAAGGCATCCAGTAAAGTTGTTGGGTTAAGCTGCCAAGCAGCAAGTGGTGTGCAGTCAGTCGGGGGAACCAGTGTTAGCCTAACCGGAGAGTCATCCGAGTAAGTGCGAGCCAGGTGCTCAATTTGTGCTACCCGTGTTACCATCCCTCTGGAGACAATCCAGTAATCAAGTCTGGATCATGTAGAGTGCACCGCAGAGTAGTGGGTACCCTCCTCTAACTGGGGTGAAGATGCTTTCACACACCTAGGAGATAATGGTCTGTAAGAATGTGTTGCCTCTGCCTCTATGTAGCTGCGTATTGATGGGGCTGGGGGTGTGATCTGTCCCGGTGAGGCTCTAATGTCATGTTGAAGCCCCCCATGTCACATAGGTAGACACTATGTCCAACACCTTACCCCAAAGGACAATAAAAAAGGAAGGATCATCTATGTTCAGGCCGTAACCAGAGTAATATAATATGTTGCTAGTCTTCCCCACATAATACTGAAGCGCTCCTGTGTGTCTTGCAGAGACCCCTTTGGTACATATGGTGTACGTTTCTTGATCAAGATCGCTGTACCTCTAGCATATGTTAAGTATGTGGAAAAACATCTGTGTTATGCCCATTGGGTGGCGAATGTGGGATTTGTCAAAGACCCAAAATGTGTTTCTTGTAACATGGCGATTTCTATATTGTGCCTATCCAAGTATGCCAGGACTTGTCTATTGCTTACCTAGGTTCCCCAGCCCTCAGACATTCCAGGTCAAGAGATTTAGGCCCACACTCACCCGCTGACACGCCATATCCAGAAATAGATCACAATCCTCTTTGGTCATAACAAGCCTGAAGTGTGATATCTTCCATCCTAATTCAGGCAAGACACAATTGAAGAGATGCATCTCCCCCACACGCCTCCCACAGTGACAACCCCAACTTGTCGAAGATAAAGTCCCCCCATCCTCACAAACATGTGCCTCTAAGGACCGTATTGTCATTCTCTTGGACCATACCAATCTCAATAACAATGGATCCAACACATCAAAGAATTGCGGTAAAAACTTTCCAAACAACAGGTCCTCAGGTGCCCACTCTCACGTGAAACTCCTCATTATATACAATGCAGCAGTGTGTATAGAGCCAGATAGATAAATGGTAGTGAAATCAGAGACAAGAATAACAGTAATAAAATAAAGATCAAGAAGAAAAAAAGAAAACCTAAAGGAAGTGTAGTAGGGATCTCCTTGCGTTTTTTTTCTCCAGGGGGTACAGCAGTCAACCCCCAGCCACACTACTGGAGGGGGATGCCCAGGCATAGTCTCATGAGTGTCCCAATCCAACCCTGAAGACTGGCCTTGTTTGTTCTGTTGCGGACAGTTTACAGTCTTCCGACAGTTATGGAGACCAAAGACAGTACAGCGCATGAGATCTCCCCCGGGGGCATTGGATCCTTTTCAGCGAGCTCTTCTGGGGAGCACTTCTATCCTTGCTCCAACAGTGGTGTCAGTGAGCGCTCTGGCGAGCCAACTGTTTCGCTGCTGGCCGAAACACGACCAGCATGCTTCAGATAATCTTCCACCTGCTGTGGGATAGTGTAGAAATATTGCTTTCCATGATGACTGACCCAGAAGCGCACCGGGTACAGCATTGCATAGTCTATTTGGGCCTGCCGCAATTTCTTCTTTATTGGCAGGAACTTTTTTCTGGCTTCCTGCACCGCCATTGTGAAATCAGGATATAAAGCAATGCCATTCCCCTCAAATGCAAGTTGCTTCTTCTGTCTCGAAGGACGTTGAGGCCCCAGCAAATGGTGCACCCTCTCAACCACTAGCTACGTTGGAAAGGCCTCTACCCTAAAAATGATCTTGAACATTCATTCCACATAATCCTCCATTTGTCTCATGTTTGCACTCTCTGGCACTCCCATAATGCGCACATTGTTTCACCGTGAAAGACACACAATTGATGGATGGAATCTGGAACAAATCAAAACATTCACCCCCAGTCAAGAGATCTGGGTTAAATCCATCATTCTTTTGCTCACCATGCCACCCCAGTTTAGACCTGGCCATATGCAAATCAGTCTTGACCCTGTGCCTCATGGGAACAGTCCAGCCCGAACTGCCAAGCCAGGTCCTCCCTGGACCGCAAACAAGCATCCTAGGACCGGTTTCCGGGTTTCACCCCACTTCAGCCAGGATAGCTTGAATCTAGTGGCACAGTGAGCCCAGGACCCAGGACTGGGCATACCTGGCGCACTTATAGCGGGAAAGCAAAAGACACACAATTGATGGATGGAATGCAGAACAAATCAAAACATTCACCCCAGTCAAGAGATCTGGGTTAAATCCATCATTCTTTTGCTCACCATGCCACCCCAGTTTAGACGTAGCCATCTGCAAATTAGTCTTGACCCTGTGCCTCATGGAAACAGTCCAGCCCGAATTGCCAAGCCATGTCCTCACTGGACAGGAAACATGCATTCTAGGACCGGTTTCGGGGTTTCACCCCTCTTCAGCCAGGATAGCTTGATTCAAGTGGCACAGTGAGCCCAAGACCCACGTCTGGGCATACCTGGCTCACTTAGGGCGAGAAAGCAAAAGACACACAATTGATGGATGGAATGCAGAACAAATCAAAACATTCACCCCCAGTCAAGAGATCTGGGTTAAATCCATCATTCTTTTGCTATCCATGCCACCCTAGTTAAGACCTGGCTATATGCAAATCAGTCTTGACCCTGTGCCTCATGGGAACAGTCCAGCCCGAACTGTCAAGCCGGGTCCTCCCTGGACCGGAAACAAGCATCCTATCAATCAATTAATCAATCACATTTGTAGAGCGCGCTAATCACCTGCGAGGGTCTCAAGGCGCTGGGGGGGTGCCGCTACTGCTCGAAGAGCCAGGTCTTGAGGTGCTTCCTGAAGGAGAGGTGGTCCTGGATGAGTCGTAGGTGGGCGGGGAGGTGGTTCTGCGAATTCGTGAGACGGTGGCGAGGGCGAGGCTGGCGGAGCGGAGCTGGCGGGTAGGTGTGTAGAATGTGAGGCGGTTGTTGAGGTATTCGGGGCCCATGTTGTGGAGAGTCTTGTGTGCGTGTGTGAGGAGTCTGAACGTAAACCTCTTGTTGACGGGGAGCCAGTGCAGGTCTCTCAGGTGGGGAGAGATGTGGCTGTGTCGGGGGATGTTCAGGATAAGTCGTGCCGATGCGTTCTGTATGCGCTGGAGTCTTTTCTGTAGTTTGGCCGTGGTCCCAGCGTAGAGGGTGTTCCCGTAGTCCAGTCGGCTGGTGACGAGGGCCTGGGTGACCGTCTTCCTGGTTCCAGTGGGGATCCATCGGAAGATCTTTCGGAGCATGCGGAGGGTGTTGAAACAGGTAGACGTAACGACGTTGACTTGCTTGGTCATCGTGAGGGAGGAGTTCAGGCTGAAACCCAGGTTGCGTGCTTGGTCCGTGGGTATGGGGGCGGGGCCCAGAGCTGTGGGCCACCAGGAGTTGTCCCAGGCGGAGGGGGATGGCCTGATGATGAGGACTTCCGTCTTGTCTGAGTTCAGCTTCAGACGGCTGAGCTTCATCCATTCCGCGACGTCTTTCATTCCTTCCTGGAAGCTGGATCTGGCAGTGGTGGGGTCGTTGGTGAGGGAGAGGATGAGTTGGGTGTCGTCTGCATAGGAGATGATGTTGAGGTTGTGTTTGCGTGCGATGGCTGCGAGGGGGCTCATGTAGACATTGAAGAGGGTAGGGCTGAGTGAAGATCCTTGTGAAGATCCTTGGGGTACGCCGCAGATGATCTTGGTGTCTGCTGCACAGAAGGGCGGGAGACGGACTCTCTGATTTCTGTCGGAGAGGAAGGAGATGATCCATTTCAGGGCCTTTCCTTGGATCCCAGCGTGGTGGAGGCGGGTTATCAGGGTGCGGTGGCAGACCGTGTTGAATGCGGCCGACAGGTCGAGGAGGACGAGGGCGGCAGTTTCACCGTTGTCGAGTAGGGTCCTGATGTCGTTGGTGGCTGCGATGAGGGCGGTCTCAGTGCTGTAATTCGCTCGGAATCCGGACTGTGATGGGTCGAGGGCGCCGTTTGTCTCGAGGAAGGTGGTCAGCTGTTTGTTGACGGTTTTCTCGATGACTTTTGCGGGGAAGGGGAGGAGCGAGATGGGCCGGAAGTTCTTGAGGTCTGTGGGGTCCGCGGTGGGTTTCTTCAGTAGGGCGCTGATTTCCGCATGCTTCCAGCTCTCCGGGAATGTGGCCGATGCGAAGGAGCTGTTGATGATATCTCGGAGTTGGGGTGCGATGATGGAGCCGGCTTTGTTGAAGATGTGGTGTGGGTAGGGGTCGGTTGGGGAGCCGGAGTGGATGGTGTTCATCGTGTGGGTGGTATCTTCAGTGCTCACGGGGTTCCAGGCGCAAAGGGTGGTGGTGGAGGGCGTAGGTCCGGTGGCTGGGTATGTAGTCTGAGCGCCGAAGCTGTCATGTATTTCGGCGATCTTGCGGTAGAAGAACGTGGCGAGTGAGTCGCAAAGATCTTGCGACGGCGTGATGTCGTTGTTGCTGGCGCTGGGGTTGGAGAGCTCTTTAATGATGCTGAAGAGTTCCTTGCTGTTGTGGTTGTTGTTGTCCAGTCGTCTCTGAATTAGGTCCTTTTGGTGGTGTGGATCAGCTGGTGGTGGTTGCGGATGGCGTTCTTGAGGGCTGTCATGTTTTCTGTAGATTGGTCGTGGCGCCAGGCTTTCTCGAGGGAACAGCAGGATTTCTTGGAGTCTTTGAGGTCATCTGTGAACCATGAGGCTTTCTTGCTGTCATGATTGCTAGGGGGGTTCTTCAGTGGTGCAAGGGCATCGGCACAGTTGGTGATCCACTGTGTGAGGTTGCGGGCTGCTTCGTTGGGGTCCGTAGTGTTGGTGTGTGGGTTTTGGCTCAGGGAGGTGGTGAGCTGGTCGGTGGCGATCTTGCTCCAGCATCTTCGGGGAGCTTGTTGCAGGTGGTGGAGAGTCGTGGTTTTCCTGAAGTTGAAGTGGACGCAGCTGTGATCCATCCAGTGTAGCTCGGTGGAGTGGCTGAAGGAGATGTGGTTGCTGGAGGAGAAGATGGGGTCAAGCGTGTGGCCAGGTAATGTATGGGGGTGTTGACCAGTTGATTGAGTCCATGGTTGGCGAGGTTGTCTAGCAAGGTGGTGGTGTTGTTGTCCTTGTTGTCCTCCAGGTGGAGGTTGAGGTCCCCTAGGGGGATGTAGTCGGGGGAGGCGAGGGCAAGCGGGCTGATGAAGTCTGCGATGGCTTCACTGAATTGAGTGCGTGGTCCCGGGGGTCTGTAGATGAGAGTGCCTCTGAGGGTGGTCTTGGGGTCGGTGTGTATCTGGAAGTGGAGGGTGTCTTCGGTGTTGGTCATGACACGGAGGGTGTTTTTGTAGACAATGGCGATACCACCTCCGGTCTGGTTGACGTGGTCCCTCCGGGTGATCTTATAGCCGTCCGGGATGGCTATGGCGATGTCGGGGGCTGAGGAGGCGTTCATCCAGGTTTCCGTGAGGAAGGCGACGTCCGTCGTTGTCGTGTCTAGGAGGTCCCAGAGTTCGACGGCGTGCTTGTGGATGGAGCGGGTGTTGAGCAGGATGCACTTGAGGTGGTTGCTGTTGGTGCCTGTTCTGGTGGGTGCGGTGAAGGACCGGGGGCAGGCGAACTTGCAGGCATGGCAGGTGAAGGCTCTGTGGGTGCGTTTCGGGGTGGCTCGGAAGCAGGCTGGCGGTCGGCCTGTGTTGAGTGTGTGGAGGGCGTCGGCGTCGTAACTCCGACGGGTGGGTTGGCTCCGGCGCGAACTAGGGGTCCTGGCACTGGGCGTGGACCAGGTGCGGACGGGCGCAGACGGGCTTGCCTTAGGCGTGCCTTCGGCGCGCCGGTGGCGCGCCGGTGGCGCGCCGGCGGCGCGCCCGCTGCGCGCGGCTGCTGCACGGCTGCTGCGCGGCCTCCATTTAAGGGGTAGTGGGACGGAGGACAAGCTGGGAGGCGGGAGCGGGGTGGCGAATGGGGCAGCGGGGGGCGGAGTCGTAGGGACGCAGCGGCGGGAAGGAGGACCGGGGGGCAGCGGGGGAGGGGTCACAGAGGGACAGGCACAATCACGGGGGCACACAGGGCACAGAGGAGAACCGGGCACAATCACGGGGGCACACAGGGCACAGAGGAGAACCGGGCACAATCACGGGGGCACACAGGGCACAGAAGAAAAACGGGCACAATCACAGGGTGCACAGGGCACAGAAGAGAAACGGGAAACAACAGGGCACGGGGGAGCCGGGGACAGAGACACAGGGGCAGCAGGCACAGGAGAGCTTACCGGGCAGCAGCAGCAACGAGGGCACAGGCGGGCGGCTTCACAGGAGGACTGTGCGGCGGCTGGGGGGCGACCTACCTGCAGGCAGGGTCAAAGGACCGGTTTCAGGGTTTCACCCCTTTTCAGCCAGGATAGCTTGATTCCAGTGGCACAGTGAGCCCAGGACCCATGTCTGGGCATACCTGGTGCACTTAGGGCGAGAAAGCAAAAGGCACACAATTGATGGACCTAATGCAGAACAAATTAAAACATTCACCCCCAGTCAAGAGATCTGGGTTAAATCCATCATTCTTTTCCTCACCATGCCACCCCAGTTTAAAGTCTGGCCATATGCAAATCAGTCTTGACCCTGTGCCTCATGGGAACAGTCCAGCCCGAACTGCCAAGCCAGGTCCTCCCTGGACCGGAAACAAGCATCCTTGGGCCGGTTTTGGGGTTTCACCCCTCTTCATCCAGGATAGCTTGATTCCAGTGGCACAGTGAGCCCAGGACCCACATCTGGGAATACCTGGCGCACTTAGGGCGAGAAAGCAAAAGACACACAATTGATGGACGGAATGCAGAACAAATCAAAACATTCACCCCCAGTCAAGAGATCTGGGTTAAATCCATCATTCTTTTGTTCACCATGCCACCCCAGTTTAGACCTGGCCATATGCAAATCAGTCTTGACCCTGTGCCTCATGTGAACAGTCCAGCCCGAACTGCCAAGCCAGGTCCTCCCTGGACCGGAAACAAGCATCCTAGGACAGGTTTCGGGGTTTCACCCCTCTTCAGCCAGGAAAGCTTGATTCCAGTGGCTCAGTGAGCCCAGTGCCCACTACTGGGCATACCTGGCACACTTAGGGTGAGAAAGCAAAATACACACAATTGATGAACGGAATGCAGAACAAACCAAAACATTCACCCCCAGTCAAGAGATCTGGGTTAAATCCATCATTCTTTTGCTCACCATGCCACCCCAGTTTACACCTGGCCATATGCAAATCAATCAATCAATCAATCAATCAATCATAGTATTCATTAAGTGCACTACATACCCGTGAGGGTCTCAAGGCGCTGGAGGGAGGAGGGACGCTGCTACTGTTCGAAGAGTAGGGGTGGGCGGAATTTGCGAAATCCACTTTCGCAAAGTATCACGAAAATGTTAGAAATTATCGCAAACACGCGGAAATATCGCGAAGATGCGGAAGATTTTTTCCCGCATTTTCCCGAGATTTTCTGCATGGTTGCGGCTCGCCAACTTACCCATGTGGTTGCTCTTGGGCGCGGCCATCTTGCTTTCAGTTGTCTCGCGCTGCATGATCGCGAGAAGAAAGACGTGATCACGCGACACATGACGTCACTGCGGGCGCGAACTGTCGCGAGACAGCGCAAATGGCTAAAAACAATACAACATCTCATGGAGAACGCGACCGGATCAAGAAAACTTGTCGGCGAACGCAGGGATTCAGGTAAGGCGATCGCGCGCGCGCGAGAATGTATTATTTTACAGCGCGAGCAAGAACCAAATTATCGCTAAGCTGCGGAATGCGGAAATTTTGACATTTTCATGCTTTCCGCGGAATGCGAAAATGTCAAATTATCGCAATTTCCGCGAACGGAACGAAATTTTCGCCCAGGCCTATTGAAGAGCCAGGTCTTGAGAAGTCTCCTGAAGGTTAGGAAGTCTTCAGTCTGACGCAGATGGATGGGGAGGGTGTTCCATGTCTTGGCGGCAAGGTGGGAGAATGATCTGCCGCCGCCGGTCACTCTTCAGATGTGGGGGACGGTGGCGAGGGCACGGTCTGTGGAGTGGAGATGGCCGGTTGGGGTGTAGAGGCTGAGTCGGCTGTTGAGGTGTGCTGGTCCGGTGTTGTGGAGTGTCTTGTGTGCGTGGGTGAGGAGTTTGAAAGTTATCCTCTTGTTGATGGGGAGCCAGTGCAGGTCTCTCTGGTGGGGTTTGATGTGGCTACAGCGGGGGATGTCGAGGATCATGCGGGCGGAGGCGTTCTGGATGCGTTGGAGCTGTTTCAGGAGTTTGGCCGGGGCTCCTGCGTAGAGTGCGTTGCCATAGTCCAGTCTACTACTGACGAGGGCCTGGGTGACCGTCCTTCTCGTTTCGGTGGGGATCCACTTGAAGATCATGCAAAGCATGCGGAGGGTGTTGAAGCAGGAGGAGGAGATGGTGTTGACCTGCTTCGTCATGGATAGGGTGGAGTCGAGGATGACCCCTAGGTTGCGTGTGTGGTCCGTGGGGGTGGGGGTGCTCCTAATGCAGTTGGCCACCAGGAGTCATCCCAGGCCGAGGGGGTGGGTCCAAGGATGAGGACCTCTGTCTTGTCAGAGTTCAGCTTCAGTCAGCTGTTTCTCATCCAGTCAGCGATGGCCTGCATTCCTTCGTGGAGGTTGGTTTTGGTGGTGTGAGGGTCTTTGGTGAGGGAGAGGATCAGCTGGGTGTCGTCGGCATAGGAGATGATGTTGAGGTCGTGTCGTCATGCTACGTGGGTGAGCGGTGTCATGTAAATGTTGAACAGTGTTGGGCTGAGGGATGAGCCTTGGGGGACACCGCAGATGATCTCGGTGGCTTCGGAGCGGAAGGGGGGGAGGCAGACGCACTCAATTCTGCCGGAAAGGAAGAAGGTGGTCCAGTCCAAGGCCTTCTCTTGGATTCCGGTGTCGTGGAGGCGTGTTCTAAGTGTGCGGTGGCATACCGTGTCGAAGGCGGCTGACAGGTCCAGGAGGATGAGGGCCGCGGTTTCTCCATTGTCAAGCAGGGTTCTGATGTCATCGGTGGCGGCAATCAGGGCAGTTTTGCAGTTTTGGTGCTGTGGTTGCTGCGGAACCCGGACTGGGACGGGTCCAGGATGTTGTTTTCTTCGAGGAAGCTGGTCAGTTGTTTGTTGACGGCCTTTTCGATGACCTTCGCTGGAAACGGGAGCAGGGAGATGGGTCGGAAGTTCTTAAGGTCCTTGGAGTCTGCCTTGGGGTTCTTGAGTAAGGCGTTGATCTCTGCGTGCTTCCAGCTCTCTGGGAAAGTCGCTGTCTTGAAGGAGATGTTGATGGTTTTCCAGAGGTGGGGTGCAATGGTGCTGCTGGCTTTGTTGAAGATGTGGTGTGGGCAGGGGTCTTCCGGGGATCCGGAGTGGATGGTGTTCATGAACTTGATGGTGTCGTCGTCGTTGATGTTGATCCAGGTCAGCAGGCTGTTGGTGCGGGTGGTGGTCGTGGGAGTGGGGGTCTTGGCAGTTGCTGGGGTGGTGACGGCGTTGAAGCTGCTGTGTATGTCTGCGATCTTGTGATGGAAGAAGGTGGCCAGCGAGTCGCACAGGTCTTAAGACGGTGGGATGTCGTTGGTGTTGGAGCTGGGGTTGGAGAGTTCCTTCACGATGCTGAAGAGCTCTTTTCTGTTGTGTGCGTTGTTGTCTAGGTGGTCTTTGAAGGAGGTCCTTTTGGCAGATCTGATGAGGTGATGGTGCCTGCGGGTGGCGTTCTTGTGAGCTGTGTAGCTTTCCAGTGTTTGTTCACGGGTCCAGTTCTTTTTGAGTTTTCGGCAGGTTCGCTTGGAGGCCTGGAGGTCTTCGGTGAACCAGCTGGCTCTCTTGCGGGTGCGGGTGTTGGGGGGGTTTCTTGAGCGGGGCGAGGGTGTTGGAGCAGTCATCGATCCACTGTCTGAGGCTGCGAGCTGCGGCGTCGGGTCGGTCGGGTCTACTGGTGGTCTCTGGGCAAGGGCGGTGGTAAGCTGGTTCTCGGTGACCTTGCTCCAGTTGCGGCGAGGCATCTGTTGGGTGTGGTGGTGTGTGGTGGGTTTCCGGAAGGTGAAGTGGATGCAGCGGTGGTCAGTCCAGTGGAGTTCGGTGGTGTGATTGAAGGAGACGTTGGTGCTTGCTGAGAAGATGGGGTCAAGCGTGTGGCCAGCAGAGTGGGTGGGTGTTGTGACTAGTTGTCTGAGTTCGAGGTTGGCGAGGTTGTCGATCAGGGTGGAAGAGTTGGAGTCGTTGTTGTTCTTGAGGTGGAAGTTCAGGTCCCCGAGGAGTATGTAGTCTGTGGAGGCGAGGGCCTCAGTCTTGACTCTGTGTCTCATGGGAACAGTCTAGCCCGAACTGCCCAGCCAGGTCCTCGCTGGACTGGAAACAAGCATCCTAGGACCGGTTTCGGTGTTTCACCCCTCTGCAGCCAGGATAGCTCGATTCCAGTGGCACATTGAGCCCAGGACCCACGTCTGGGCATACCTGGCTCACTTAGGGCGAGAAAGCAAAAGACACACAATTGATGGACGGAATGCAGAACAAATCAAAACATTCACCCCCAGTCAAGAGATCTGGGTTAAATCCATCATTCTTTTGCTCAACAGGCCACCCTAGTTTAGACCTGGCCATATGCAAATCAGTCTTGACCCTGTGCGTCATGGGAACAGTCCAGCCCGAACTGCCAAGCCAGGTCCTCACTGAACCGGAAACATACATCCTAGGACTGGTTTCGGGGTTTCACCCCACTTCAGCCAGGATAACTTGATTCTAGTCGCACAGTGAGCCAAGGACCCATGTCTGGGCATACCTGGTGCACTTAGGGCGTGCCTCCAAGTTCTCATTCTTGGAGGCCATGATGTTTAAGAGGCGCTCCATGTGTAATAGTTGCTCCTTCCTAACGTCTGACGTGTCCTCTAGCTCAGAGATTCTGTGCTCCACCTCTTGTAGTTGATTATCATGTTTCACCAACTTTTGAGTGAGAAAATAGACACATGTACACATTGAGTTCATCTTAGCCTCTATTGACGTATGGCTCTGCTTAATATTCAGCAGAAGGGACTTCATATCATCCCCAGTGGCATCGAGGGCATTAACGAAATGCTCCGCCATCTAATTTCCTATATCTTTGGGTTGGGACCTCGTCGCCCTATGGGGCTCAAAGGTCAGCTTTGACTGCTTATTCTCTGTGCCACCCATAACAGGCCTTTCTGTGCCGCGGCTTAGGCGGTGATGCCACAGTCCACTTGCACATGAGGAAGTGATCCTCCTCCGCGCAAGAGCCAGCAAGGTAGCTGATGTAGCCCCACCTGGGAGCAGGAGCCGGGCTGCCTCTGCTTGTACCCTCAGGGCTCTGTTCCCAACATGAATACAGTTTGTCCATTCCACCTGAAGCCTCCTCTGCGCACAGGTCGGGTTTCAAGCATCCTCCACCTTTAACAATAATAGATCTGTGTCTCCAGCCCTACTCCGATCTAGGCCAAATCACTGTTGTCACGTATTGTGGCCAGAGCAAAGCGCACTTCCTTCCTTGCAAGGGCCCCCCCCGAACTTAGTATGGCAGCCAGGAGGCACCGACTAGGCACCCACAGCGCTGGTTCAGCATGTGGGGGGAAGTAGGCCATCAGCCCCCAGCCCCCCCTCCATTTGGCCACTGCAGTTCGGGCCATGCACTCCCAGCCCGTGTGTGTGCGCTGCTTTCGGCCGGGTGCCTTTCTCTAGCTTCACAGGCAGCCCTCAGCTCTCCATAACAGTCTCTCTGCACCCTCTTTGCCACAAGAGCCCCCCCTCCAGAGCTCCGTAGTAACTATACAGGCCACGTCCTCTCCACTGAGCCCATGGGTAGGAACTCGTGTATCTTTTTCCCAGAGAGGGTCTGACATTGTCGCAGGCGTTCCCAGACGGCCCCTGGCTCAAATGGAAGCCCCACCGTCTCACCGGCAATCGATCATCGGTTCTTGGGCAGGATATCATTAAGCAATAGTCCCGGGCTGCGTCAACTTTACCTCGGTGCGGCCATCTTGCATGTATGCCCCATAGCACCCCCTCAGTTCCACATTTTGTGATTATAGATAAATCACTTAACCTCCCCGTTTCTAAACTCAGCAAGCATTGGAAAAGCCTATAGGTTTTGCCTTTGTTAAATCTATTGTTTTTAGGTCTCGGCTAGACAGCGCATGTGCTGCCTCAAAGTAACATGTTGTGTTCTATCTGTGGCTCACAGGCCACCCATCTCCTATTATTGGTAAACTTCAGCGTCGCTCTCATTTTCTTTGATTACATTTGTCATGGCATGAAGGCATTATGCCATCTTCTAGTGTTTGGATCTTGCATAGCACATAGACCATGTTCATGTCTCCTTACACTGCTACCGGTTTGCGCAGCTATTTTTTCTTTGCTTTCACACACTCCATAGCAGTACTTTTGTTTTCTGGCCAGTGCCCTTGTACGAATACGGACATACCACTAAAAATCCAAGTGCGTGTACATAAACAAATGCATTTCTTAAGCAGTTGTTTAAACAAAACAAAAAACTTGGTTGTTTGGTGGTATTGGAGCGCTCACTCATCCTCTGTCTTACCATAGCAAGCATGAGCAAATGGTATTGCAGAGCTTTAAGTGCTGACCAGTTACATACCACAATGACACATTCATTTTTGTCACTGATCGTAAATCAATTAAGGTATTTTTGTTCCTGCTTCATCGTTGCGTCTTCCCACCCTCTCCCATCATTGCTGTCCCATCCCTCTGTCCCCTCCTGCTTTCTTGCTTGACTAGTCCCCCACTACTTCCCTCGTCGCTGCTTATTAAAAAATAGTTTTTGCTGGATCCGATGGTATTGGAGCGCTTGTTCCGTCCTCCATCTTGCCATACTGCTAATACAAGCCAATGGTATTTGAGCACTTTAGGTGCTCACCAGTTACATTACACAATGGCACATTCATTGCCATAGGCGGAGGAAGCGTAAAGGGATTTGCCCAGAATCACAAATTGTTCAGCCAACCCGAAATCTGAACCTGGTTCCTCAGTTCCTCTGTCAGCAGCTCTGGCCATTATGTCACATCCTCACTTTATTTCAAAGCTCCTCAAGTGTATCCCACTATCACTTCCACATTTGCTCAGCAAGATCCATCAACACCGAACAAACATTCTCAAAGCCAATAGATCTTGAAAATGCTAGCGCTAATGGCCTTGTCAATGTGAATGTCTTTCAGACATGTTGTTTAACACCACATCTGCTGTTCAGCATGGCTGAAAGTCACTGAAAAAAGTGCCATGATTTGGCCAGTGCAGACCATTTCATAGTGCTTTTTGTGTTAGGAGGGGCAGGACAATAAAATCAACATGGGGGGCAAACCTATTCGATGTTGGCTCAACTTCCTGTGATTCTGGGCTTTCAGTAACTTTCAGCCGTGCTGAACAGCAGATGCTACACAACATTGCCGGGACCTATTGGTTTTGCCAATGCTTGCTTTTACATTTGGCTCTCATTGGCTAAATCACACAAATTAGAAAAGTACCAAACAAAAATATTCACGTCAATCATATTTACACTTCTTTTGGGACACAAAAAGCTACTAATGTTTTACATTCGAACCCTTAAGCGTACTCGTATATAAACCTGCACACAGTCATTACACATGTGCAGTATGCTAGATGTGCACTTTGATTGCCCATGTAGTCTGTAACTTTTGGACTTGCGAGTTAATCTGATGTCCCGATATGCTTGGGACAATACCCCAAAATTAATGGCGCTGGAACTTCTTTCCTACTGGCTGTCGTAACCGTGAGCACGAGCCAGGGAATGCAGCTCTCTAATGCTCCTCGAAGCAAGCGGCTATGGCGAATGTGCCTTATAAACAAATAAAGACAAACTTCGAACAGAAAGCATGAAAAGCAAGGGCCAAGTATAAAGGCAAAGAATGCTTCCATTTTCCATGTCTGCCTGAATCTCTCATTAAGACTAAGCACTCTTCTCTTCTCTCTCCAACCCCTCCTTATCCCACCCTCACATTTTCAATTCCTGGTTGTTTTTCATAACCCTTCTTTGAGCATGAAGCAAACAATGGCAGGGCGTCAATGTCACCTTGAGCTTCCCTGTCACACTGTGATTTCACTGCTGTGGCACTCAGTTAATTGATTGACACTTTAACAATGCATTTCCTTTAATCTATCAACCTCTGCTTGGTCATATTACCTGCTTGCTCTGTAACACTGAAAGGGGTGAAGTTGGAAACGACCAATATTAAAACGCCAAATACGTTATAAGGCCCCTGCTATATAATACAATAAATTATCTTGATTATTTTGGTTATATTGTATCGAATTGTGTAATATTATATTATATTATATACTGTTATATAATATAATATTATAATATATAATAGTATATTTAATGTATTTCTCATTTTCTTCTAACCACATAGGCTTCTGTTTAGAGCAGCGGAATGGGGTGTAATAATTATAAACTGTTTATCTCAAAACAGAAAGCATGCAAATGACACCCAACATTCGATCGTGGAATTTGTGATTTGATCACGTTTTATAGCTTAGCTTTGCCATTCGTAAAGAAGCAAATGCCCGGCGCTGCTCTCACCCAACCTGGCGATGCTCATTTTATTGACCTCCAAACGATAAAGGGCTTTCGTAGACCGGTCGGGTATTAAACACGTGACCTGCAGGTAGGACAGCGATCTCAAAAGTGAACACTCCACTGGTCGAACCATCTATCAGAAAGTAGATTCTGGAAGATTAGTGACCTACAGTAGAGATGTCCATGTCCACATCATGTGGGCTCAACACGAAGTTGATTCGTTTGCTTAAACAAACAAAAAAAAACCTGCTCTGCTGTAAACACACCAGCTGTTCTTTTTATTGAAATCAAGAATTTCCATTTCCCACGTTCTGCGATCTTTTCTGATATTCTTTTTTAACCTCATTTGTGAATTCAGATCAGGTTTGAGGGGTAATTTTGTTGTTATCAACGAACCTCTGTTTGTGTTGCGCCCTCCCGCGTTCACCTCTGCTCAAATGCAAATTCTTCCAGGAGAGGCGCCCAGGCCTTCGTTTGCATGAAAGCTGAGACAGATAAAACGAGCAGTAATCGTGGAATCATCATTTCCTTGTCTCTTGAAAGAGCTGTAAATTGAAAGCTGTTTACATGTTGGTGCCTCCATTCATATAGACAAACAGCAGCATGCTCTGTTCTGGCTTCACATCTACTAGAGCTGTCCCAATCGCCAACAACACTGGCTAAACTAGATCAATAATGGTGAAAACAAGCACAAAATATTAGTGGAATATTTTTTTTATCTCTGTCTATCAGTTATGCTCTTTTGATCCTCGCATTTTGACGGTTTAAAGGAAACTCTTTACTCGAGCATCATCGATGTCCTTGGAATAGGAGAACGGATAATGGCACTGATATTTAGCGCAAATAATGCTGTAGTCTTAACAAGGACAGCACGGTATGTCTAAAAAACATGTCACGACTTACATCTACTTTCTATGGGCCTGACTACGAGCAGTCCAGTAAATTGTGACCCCTGCGCAACAAAACATTTGTTTGTTTTTCCCACCTGGAGATTCCCGGGTATGATAATCTGCACACTTCATTAGATTTCGAGCAAGTCGTGAAATGAACCTGTACCTGTGGGCGTTGATGTAGTAAGTATCCATATTTCAAATTAAAACTTGGGATAGACAATTATCGCACCTGAAAAATTCAGAGGCCCCACCTATCAGGCTTTATCAAGATGCAATAATTATTTCATCTCACCCCAGGTACTTATAATCAAACCCTTGATTTAGGATTCAGTGTCAACAGACCTAGAATTAAAACCAGGGTGTGAGAATCTACGGAAAAAAATGCCTCCAAAAAGAGAAAAAAATCAGATATCATGGCCATTTAAAATATTTTCAGGTATTTTAGCTTGACATTGTCAATCTCAAATAACTGTAATTCCAACAGATACATACCCCACAAAAAATGAAGCAACAGCATGAGGCTTAGGGCCTTATTAAGAGTCTAGTGGCCCCATGGCCTGCCGTATCAGCAGTGACGGTCCGAACACAGTGAGCTCGGTGGTCCAACTGCCACATTACGAGTTGGGCAGATCGGCTTTGTGAAGACCACGAGACTGCCAGCAGACCGCCAACCACCAGGTTCGCGATCAGGGAAAGGCAGCCGCTATAGGGAGGCACAGGGGAGCTGCACAGTCGTGTGTATTATGAGCTGCCTGTTCTACGAGCGGACCACGGCGATCCGACTACCTGCTTCAAGGTGGTGGTGATAAAGGATTTGGGGTGCTTATTCACCGCTTTCTTCTTCTTCTAGGCAGATTCCAACTTGGATCCCTATTTCCTGGCCCCCCTTCACAGCAGGATCTTCACTATGAGGATTACGACCCTGTGTGCAGCGACCTACAGGTGAGTCTGTACCTGTGGGTGTTGATGTAGTAAGTATCCATATTTCAAATTAAAACTTGAGATAGACAATTATCGCACCTGAAAAATTCAGAGCCCCCCGTATCAGGCTTTATCAGATGCAATAATTATTTCATCTCACCCCAGGTACTTATAATCAAACCCTTGGTTTAAGATTCAGTGCCAACAGACCTAAAATTAAAACCAGGGTGTGAGAATCTACGGAAAAAAATGCCTCCAAAAAGAGAAAAAAATCAGATATCATGGCCATTTAAAATATTTCCAGGTATTTTAGCTTGACATTGTCAATCTCAAATAACTGTAATTCCCACAGATACATACCCCACAAAAAATGAAGCAACAGCATGAGGATTAGGGCCTTATTAAGAGTCTAGTGGCCCCATGGCCTGCCGTATCAGCAGTGACGGTCCGAACACAGTGAGCTCGGTGGTCCAACTGCCACATTACGAGTTGGGCAGATCGGCTTTGTGAAGGCCACGAGAATGCCAGCAGACCTCCAACCACCAGGTTCGCGATCAGGGAAAGGCAGCCGCCATAGGGCGGCACAGGGGAGCTGCACAGTTGTGTGTATTATGAGCTGCCTGTTCTACGAGCGGACCACGGCGAGCCGACTGCCTGCTTCAAGGTGGTGGTGATGGAGGATTTGGGGTGCTTATTCACCCCTTTCTTCTTCTTCTAGGCAGATTCCAACTATGAGGATAACGACCCTGTGTGTGGCGACCTACAGGTGAGTAAGCACACTCCTGGGAGAGGAGGGTGTCACTCGTGGCACTCAAAGAGAGAATCAAAGTTCTCCTTGTCCATGGGTTTTGTTCCAAGCAATGAAACGGTAATTCAGGGTCAATTGAGTTTATTCATAACATTCATCCAAGGATGTAGAATTATCATCATTCTGTCAAACTCGACTCATTTATCAAATATCCATTAATCAAATGCCCAATGCATTTCGGGCCGTTCAAGCCCTTCATCAGGGGCGGCACTGTGGAGGAAACAAGGAAGCTGGACTCATTTATCGAATCATTCACAATTAAACGAACATGAAAGAGTAAAGCGTAGATCACTCTCCTTTAAATGAATACGCCCCCCTAACGCACGATTACGATCCACGAATCTCACTATCGCCGCAGCACCCGTGAGCGTTTTCTCGCTAAGTGATGGGATCTTGATGCTACAATTCCACCGTAAGTTGATGCCCGACTAACCACCCATGCTAAGACCGCTTGATAACAGTTTTCTACCCACCCACTCTTTACTCCGTGGTTTAACGGGTCTAAACCTCACGGATACCGGAATATTACTCTTGTAACTCACCACCCACCGGGCGCCACAAACTTTGGACAACAGCATGTTTGTTCGCTATTAGGAACCTCTGACTTCACTGACGCGTTTACCAGCCAGCAGCACCACTTTTACCCGCACATTGACATTAGTATACTTGGTGGTTTGTAAGCAAATGACACACGTTGCACTTTGAATAATTTCGCTTGTACTCAGCCTGTTTTTTCACTCTCGTTTTAGAAAACTTTATTGTTCACCGCATTTTTTCACACAATCTAAGCTTTACTCTTTCATGTTCGTTTAATTGTGTATGATTCGATAAATGAGTCCTGCTTCCTTGTTTCCTCCACAGTGCCGCCCCTGATGAAGGGCTTGAACGGCCCGAAATGCATTGGGCATTTGATTAATGGATATTTGATAAATGAGTCGAGTTTGACAGAATGATGATAATTCTACATCCTTGGATGAATGTTATGAATAAACTCAATTGACCCTGAATTACCGTTTCATTGCTTGGAACAAAACCCATGGACAAGGAGAACTTTGATTCTCTCTTTGAGTGCCACGAGTGACACCCTCCTCTCCCAGGAGTGTGCTTACTCAATTTTCATTTGATTCCCAACTCAGGGGGATATACTCGTTGGCACCTATTACTTGATTAATTTACCTACACTATTTAAACACGGAGTGCGCCCATTTCTGTTTCTTTCTTTTTGTGACCTACAGGTGAGTCCATTTCGTACCATATACCCATTGCCAGGACAGCCCACATATAGACTGAACCCCGGTAATGGGTATATGGTATTGTCCCACATATATCATGCATATGTTTGCATCCGACACATATGCAGTAGGACTGCACACACAGATATCGATATATTTGTAAATAGCACTCACCGCTGCTGCAAGACTCCCACCTCCTCACCGCTGACACTGTGGTCAGCTCGCAATGTGGCGATCTTTGGACCGCCAGCGCCACACCAGCAAGTAGTGGGGCAGACGCGGTCTTAAGGCATTTTTGACCGCAACACTCATAATAAGACCCTTAATCTGTTTTCCCAGCTTATAACTAGTCTCCCAGACCAAGTTAGATTCCATTTAATAATATTACCACAAAATAATTGTGCTCTTTACCAACAGTATGCTTCTTGATTCCTGTAAGAAACTGAGTTACTGGTTGATTGTAATGCGAGCCCTGACCAAGCAGCAACCAGAATCCTTGTCAAAACGAGGCACAAGGAAACCCGAAATGAACCTGCGCCCAACCCCCTGGTAGCTCTGCACAAAGCAGTCAGACTACATTAATACATTTAAAACACCACACAAAAAGATCACACAACAGATTAGACAAATAGAGCTGAATTTAATAAACGCAAGATCAAAAGGCCAAAAATCCAATCAGTTGAACTGGAGTTATACATTTTTAGAGAATAATGTGAATATAATGTGAATATAGCACAAAAAACCACAAAGCACAGGATATCTGGTCATGCTGGACGGGGCCAAATTCAAATGTTTAGGCCGACCACGATGGAGCCCAGGTGTTAGAAATGGGGGTCTCTAGTCGGCAATTGTTTGCACCTTTGTCCAAGTAGGGACCCTACCTTCTAATCAGGGTAAGGGAGTTACACTCCTAAAATAACCCCTTCTCACCCCCTTGGTAGCTTGGCATGAGCAGTCAGGCTTATCTCAGAGGCAGTGTGTAAAGCATTTGCACATAACCAAGAGTAATACAGTGAAAACACTACAAAAGGACACCACACCAGTTTAGAACAATGTCCAATATTTGTATGTATCCAAAACACAACCAAAACGATAAGAATCCAACATACAGTACTTAAAAATATATACTTTGCAAGATAACCTTTAAAATTGCAGAAATATCTTAAAAACACAGTTCTTCCGAGTCAGTAGCTCCGTCTGGGGGTACTGTGATGCTGAAAACGATAGAGCCTAACAATTCCAGCCGACTGCGTCGGTACGGGTCAGCGAATTTTCAACAGACTCGTAAACAGTACCTTTATTGGTGCGGCTGACATGTTGGTGTGAGTCGGTCGGGGTGACCGTTGCAGTTGCATTGCAAGATGGAAGCAGTGCAGGGTGCGGTGCCCTCACGACGTGGTGCAGGGAGCAGCTCAGTGACGATCATCCAGACGGTGTCAGTGAGACCAAGGCCTACAGTGTGGGGTGAGGCGGTGCGCGATGCGGTGCTGGCAGGTTGCGCTTCAGGCGACAGAGCCAGTCAATATTTGGGTCGGGCAGCGAAAGTGTAGGTGACGTCCAGGCAGGGTGAATCAAGGTGGTGCAGAGTGCGGTTCCCACAGGACGTCGTGCAAGCAGCAGCTCAGTGGCGGTGGTTGTCATCATCGGTGAGACAAGGGTTGCAGTGCGAGACGTGTCAGTGCCTTCTGCAGTGCCTGCAGGACACCAAGCCAGTGACAGAGTAGGTGACAAAGTCGGTTGCTTTTCCCTTCACTGTGGCCACTGAAATAACAGTTCCAGAAGCAGTACCCAGAGGTTGGTGAAATCTTTGCAGTCCCTGAGACTTCATAGCAGGAGGCAAGCTCTAATTCAAGCCCTTGGTGATACTCAGCACAAGTAAAGAAAGTTCAGTCAATTCCTTTCACTGTCCAAGGCAGAAGCAGCAACTGCAGGCCAACCCAACAAAGCAACAACACCACAAAGGGGCAGTACTCCTCCTGGCAGCTCTTCCAGCTCTTCTTCCTGGCAGGTTCCTTGGTTCCAGTGAGTTCTAAAGTTCTGGGGTCCGGACCCCTATATTTATACACAGAATTCCTTTGTTCTGTTAGGCAGAGAGTGTCTGTGCTTAGTCCAAACCAGTTTGGTCCCCTCTGGCCCGGCTTCCCAGCAGGAGGTGGGGACAGCATTGTCTACAGCAGACCAGGCCCATTCAGGTGCAAAAAAAATTCCTGCCACTACTATAAAAGCAGCCCAGGTCTATTCAGCCCAGCCCTGACTCATCCAGGAAAGGCAGGATGCACCTCCGCCCCCCTAGTGGCTGTCTGAATAGAATGCACATCCCCAACCACTTTCACTCCAAAGCCAGACAGTCAATGCACAAACCCAGCAGAGGTACACAGAATGGCTAAGCAAAAAACTACCTACTTTCTAAAAGTTGTATTTTCAAACACAGCACATAGAAATCATTGTTACTGAAATATGCATTTTTACAGTCCACGCATACTAAACTCCATTTCTCCATCTTGTCCCAATGGGAAGTTATGCTTATAAGGTGTTATAAGTAAAACTCCAATTCTGTCCTATGGGACAGATAGACTTTCAATAATGAAAAATGAAATGCACTGTAATTCACTACCAGGACATGTCATACATACCAGTACGTGTTGTACCTTTAACATACACAGCATCCCTCCCACAGGTTTACCTTGGGCCTACCTGAGGGGTGACATATTTAAGAAAAGGGAAGATTAGGGCCTGACAAGTGGGTGCACTTGCCAGGTCTACATGGCAAATACAAACTGTGCGCAGACTCTGCAGTGGCAGGTCTGAGACCCTTTTGCAAGGCTGCTTGTGGGGGTGGCACAATATGTGCTGCAAATCGACTAGCAGCATTTGGTTTACAGGTCCTGGGCACACATGGTGCACTATACTAGGGACTTAGCAGTAAGTCAAATATGCAAATTGTGGACACACAAATCCATAACAACAATTTACAGGGAAAGTGTTGGACTTGGCCCTTTTGGCAGGTTCACCCCTAAACTTTTTGCATTTATCCTAGCCTCTTTCCCTATGTAGTGTTAGTGGTTTTAGGCCTCTAGGCACTTTAGCACTGTGTCCCAGTGTAAAGTGCGTGCGCTCTGTGTTACATTTAGTGAGACTGGCCTGCCCTCCCATAGGAATGCATGGGGGATGTGTGTGTCCATAGTAATTCCTGGTGTGAGAGGAGTGCAGGGTCAAGTTTAGTATGTGCGAACTCGTAAGAATAAATGCTGCACAATGATATGCGCAGATTTATTATAACTATAGGAGATGTGCCACTTCTAGAAGTTGGCATTTCTGTGTGCTGTGTGCCTGCCTGCCTGATGTGGAGTGCATGTCTGGCTTGTGATTGACAGGTGCTGGATGGGGTGGGGAATTGCAGGAGCCAGGGTGAGTCAGCCCAGTGGTGAATAGAGAGATCTGCACGCACATGGGAGGGAGGAGTTGCACCTGGGACCTGAATAGGACTGTGCCTTCCCTCCACAATGCTGGCTCCGCCCCCTGTTGTGCGTCTGAGCACCTAGCCCCCTCCTGACAATGGAGAGAGGAGCTGAGCACAACAAAGTGCTCCAAAGCTCCCCCAAACCAGTTGCATCTGTTTGTTTCCCCAGCCCTGTGCCATGTCACAAAGCAAAAGGGTGTATAAAAGAAGGGGCTGTGACCCCATGAAGACGTGCTCGCTGGTGTGCTGTTCTAACGTGAGGGGGGCCTGCTGCTGGGCTCCAGGAGGAACCGCCACTAGGGACTGCCTCCCTGCTGGAGGGCCCTGTGAGCTGGCCTGCCTGGGCCCAGCCTTTGCCCCTTTTCTCCTAAAGGACTTTTCTCTGGACTGAGCGCCCTACCTTGATTCTTGCTGAAAAGCGCGACATCCTTATTTCTGAGGAACACTGTGCTTCTTGGGAGCAGCGCTTTAATTTTGTCCAGCTTGCCCCTCTGCCTTTTTGCTGAATTCGGGGGCCCTAGCGCTCAGAGTGTGCTTCTACTCATAATTTGCAGCACTGAGAGGCTGCCTGGGGATTCTCCCACATTTTATCGTCTTGCGGGAGCCCACCCCGCGTTATTGCCGCATTGGTGTTCTTCAAACTTGCGGGAGCCTACCCCGCATTCTGAATGTCACGGAAAGCGGGTGCCCACCCCGCGTTCTTGCCTCACTTTGAATTTAATTATCGGCGGGTGCCCACCCCGCATCGCCGCATATGTGGAAAGGAATTCACTGCCGCAGCCCGAGATCCCAGAAGGGAACTGCTGCGTCAGAACGGGAAATCAGGCGAGACTGCCTATTTGTGGGCCGGCCGGCTGACAGAAATGGAAGACCGATGGGCTTTTCCCCACCGCGACTGGAATTCAACAAGCGGGGCTCCCGTGAACTGAGGGAAGCTCCACGTCGGCCCAGGAGAAGGTGACCTTGTATCCTGAAACCAGGCAACTGTGCCTGATTGGAAGCTGCGGTTGGCAGAGAACGTGGAGCTCCCCTGCGTGAGGGAGAGCTTCGCATACATCAGGAGTCCAGAGGAGACTTCACCTCGCGCCAGATCGACCCGGTGAATGGGGCAGATCGGGAGGCTGCAATTATTGACAAGCCCCTCTCGAGGCACATTGTCGGTGCCAGGGGTTTCCGAGCAGACCCGCAGGAGAGCGGGCCACTCCAACAGTGGGGGACTTGCGGCACAGTGGTGCTAGTGTCGTTTTCTGCGGGGGCAAGTTTCTGGGTCTCCCCAGGCACGGTGGTGCCAGGATCGGTTGGCAATTCCAGCTGCCCTGCGAGAGCGCAGGCAGCTGCCACGATTGGGCAACCACACTCTTTGGGGCATTTTTGGTGATAGTCCCAATCGGGCTCCTAGGGCACCGGGAGTGCCCATGCCCACCTTTGGTTTGGAGGGCCAGTGCCACTGTGCTAACATTGGGGGCAAAGCCTTACAGAGTCCCAGAGTGGGACAGAGGGCACAGTGAATGCCTGTGGCCATCTTTTGACTTCCCAGCTGCCCGGCAAGTAGTGGGCAGCTGCAACGTTTAGGTCTGACCTTCTGTTTTTGCTGCGTGCGCAGCCACCCGGACATTCTGAGCATCGGGCATTTGAGCCCCTGTCAGAGGCCAGTTGGCCTGGGGCCAGTTTTCAGGTGTTGGGTCCCCACTTGGGGAACACTGTGTGATGGTAATTACATGAGGTTTTATACCTAACATGATGCCTAATGTGATTTATGCGTAATGTATTTATGCTCCTGAGGTTTGGGCAAGATATATTTGATTCCTAATGTGTAGTGTATTTATGCTTATGATGTTAGGCATAATGGGAGTTATGCTACGCTGAGGGTGCCAAGTTAATTTCTTCTACCAGTAGAGACTGGTTGTTATTACTGATTGACTACATTTATTATGTTGTGCTACAGTTAGTATATGTTCTGCATTTGCTAATTTCACTTTTTGATTGTTCTGACAGTGGCCCAATTGGCCCTGTCATGTGTATATAATCTCCTGTAGATACTGCCCAGTGCCAGTTGGCACAGTGTATATTATGTGATTATGATCTAATGTGTTTATTAGAAATACAAAGGCTATTTTCATATATAACCTTGTGTGGAGTTCCTTTTGTAGTGTGCCTGGGGTGTTGTTGCTGTGTGCGCGCGCAAACGCCTTACACATTGCCTCCGGGATAAGCCTGACTGCCTGTGCCAAGCTACCAACTGGGGTGAGCAGGGGTTATCTTTGGCGTGTAATTCCCTCGCCCTGACTAGAGTGGTGGTTTCTGCCTGACTTTGGCACAAGCCTTAGCCAACCAGAAATCCCATTTCTACCAGAAACATATGCACTTTAGCACTGATCAGCAGTGGTAAAGTGCCCAGAGTCATAAAACCAACCAAAATAGGTCAGAAACAGAAGGCCAAAAATCAACCAACTGGGTGAGCCAGGTCTAACAACAGGTCAGATACAGTCCCAGGTTAGTCCCACTGAAGGTTTACCTTCTCAAGTTTGTGTCAAGACTCCTGTTCACTTTGCAGAGGGTTGCGAGGAGCAGGTAGAGGTTTGTGGGGTGTGGCAGTGAAGCACGATAATCCGGCTGGCCTCACAGGTGGGTGTTGCAAGAGCTTCAGGGTGGCAGTGCCCATAAGCCGTCGATGCGAGCATCATGGTCTTGGTTTGAACACCCGTTTGCTGTCACAATGAGCCCAAAAGCTTGATTACAATGAGCCACACCAAGGCTCTAGGATCTGAAAGGAACCTCTTGGGGGTCAGGAAATTGCTGGAGCTGGGTCCAGGGACTGGTTCAGGATGTTGGGAAGCCTTTTATCTCACTGAGGCTCAGATCAGGAGTCCAGCAGACTAGGCCTTGGAGTCGCTCTGGGTTTATTTGCTCAAGATGAAGTTGCAGGTCCAGTTTTCCTTCCCCAGGCAAGAGTGCAGCAGGCAGCAGGTTAGCACAGCAGGGTAGCAGCTCTTTTAGAGCAGCATTAGAGCAGCAGTCCTGCAGAGTGGCAGTCCTTGTAACAGCACATCAGTTCTTCTTCCTGGCAGACTATCCACAGGTCCAGAAGTGTACTGGAGAGTTGTATTCGGAGGTCCAATATTTATACAAATTTCTGCCTTTGAAGTAGGGAGAAGCTTCTAGAGCCATGCCTGTGAAGTACACAGGTGCCCTGCCACCCCTGCCCTGGCTCCACTCTAAAAACAGGGGGTATGCAGTCCTTTGTGTGGAGGCAGGACACAGCCAATTCAAGTGCAAGTAGGGCTGTGCCTAGCTCCTTCCTTCCATCCTACCAGTGATGGCACATCCGGTCACACCAAATTCCCCATTGTGTGTGACTGTCTAAGCGAAATACACAAAGCCCAACTGTCAGCCACACCCATTCATGTGACACAGACACCAAATGGCTATGACAAGCAAATGCCAACTTTCTAAAATTTGGATTTTCAGAATTCAAATTTAAAATCCACCTTCACTATAAGTTAGGATTTTAAATTCTGATTCCAGAGACAATAAAAACATGAACTGTTTACCTATTACCATTTGTAAATTGCACTTATAAAATGTAATAGAGTTACTCAAATGTTGTCCTATGGGAGAGGTAGGCCTTGCAGTATTGAAAAATGAATGTAAATGTTTTTCACTGCCAGGATACGTAAAACTTGAAAACATATGTCCTACTTTTTAAATTCTGTGCACCCTGCGCTCCGGGATGTCCAGGAACTACCCTAGAGGTGACTAACATTTATTAAAAAGGAAGGTTTGGGCCTGGCAATATTACTTATTATTTTGCCAGGCCAACATGGCAGTCATAAAACTGCACACACAGGGTGCAATAGCAGCCCTGAGACATGTTTAAAGTGCTACTTAAGTGGGTGGCACAACCATTGCTGCAGGCCTAGTAGTGGGCTTTAACTTACATGCCCTGGACACATATCGTGGCACTTTACTAGGGACTTACCAGTAAATTGAATATGCCAATTGGGTGTAAATCAAGCCGACCATGGATTAAGGAGCGAGCACAAGCACTGTAGCACTGGGTAGCACTTGTAAAGTGCACAAAGTCTTAAGGCCAACTAAATCAAATTTAGCGAAACATGGAGGAGTAAAGGCAAAATGTTTGGGGATGACCTTGCAGAAAGGGTAAGTTCAAGAATTCCCCCCAAAAAATCCCTATAGCATTAAAGAGATGAATTATGATGGAAATTGACCTCGTATTAATGTAAACATTGGTTCAAGATTAACAAGTCCTTGTTACTGTATCTAACTCTCCATTTGCAATACCGATATAGAAAAATATGTTTTAATAGATGTGAATTCAGATCTCTAAAACAAAATTTAGGCGAGAAACGTTGTGAAATTAATGAAATCTCACAATGAAAAGGTTTTAAATGTGTGGGGTTCATCCAGACACACAATACACAAGACAAATCTTTAACATGGCCAGATTCAATATCATAGAAGCTGTTCAGTTACAACACAGATGGAACCAAACCATTGACCCAACATGCCCCATCAATGGGATGCTCAAGAAAGAACCCCTCCCAATGTAAATGTTTTTTCAAAGGACAGCAGCCTCTGGGATGTAATCTTTAGGTTTACTAAATAATAAAATATCTGAAAGTACCAGGAAATTCAATCTTTATGCCATCTGACTATCGTCAGGAAGTGAAAATAAAACTGTTAACTTTCTATAAATGTTAGATGTAAGAACTGACATAGATAAGAAAGGAAAAATGGTTATTGAGTGGTATCTGCCAACAAGTAGAAGCAAAAAGGTGGTTTCATGATCTGGGAGATCCTCCCAGAGGCACAGGGGCTAGATTTCTAATTCCCAGTGTGAGGACTTAGTTCAATACACCAACACAAATTACAAATCCAGTTGTACTATGACCCTTATGTTAGAGTTGGGGGTCTCTAGTTGGCATAGGTTGGTACCTGTGACAAATAGGGACCCTTACGTCTAGTCAGGGTAAGGGGGTACACTCCTAAAATAACCCCTGCTCACCCCCTTGGTAGCTTGGCATGAGCAGACAGGCTTATCTCAGAGGCATATGCAGATTCCCAGCACTCGTCCTGACAGTAATTGCACAAGTGGTTCTAATTCTGTCCCACGGGGGAAAAGTCATCCATAAAATCCAAAATGTCCAGGAGGGGTCCGGATGCCGTGCAATGTCTCATAGGACGTATCTCGATGCGAGACAGCCGGAGTATCGATCGTTCCTCATCAATCAATATCCCCCACTGAGTCCGGAATTAGAACCACGATATATAAATACTTACTCTAGAGACAGAGCCTTGAAAAAGTGGCGGGATACTACCCATGATGCAACGAAACACGTGTCGGCTGTCATTGTTTTAAGAGATCTTTTCAGCCTGGAGACATACAGGAATAAAGAACAGGAGACATTACCTACTTTGCTGAAGTTTTACTTATTGATGTACCTTGATGTATCACTTGTGCAATTACTGTCAGGACGAGTACTGGGGATCTGCATATACATTTTTAAAAAAATTCTGTTGACCTAGATCACAAAGATTTACTTTTGAGGAGGTCAGTGGTTCTCCCCATCCTGCGAGCACCGTCACCCAGATATAGATATATATATTACTCAGTAGTGGATTTCTTCGCAGTGGCGCCCCTATTCCTACAAACATACCACTGTAACTAGCTTAGATCTATCTCAGAGGCAGTGTGTGAAGCATTTGTGAACACATACAGTAATCAAGTGACAATACTACAGATGGACACTACACAAGTTTTATATAAAAAATAAGTATTCTTTATATAGACTTATCACAAGACCACAAACGACACAAATCCACAATACTGTTACTGTAAAATGGTAGAATTTAGTTCACTTAAGATGGTAAATGCGACACTCAGAGTTCAATGTACCTTAAGATGCGACACGCAGGGAAACAAAAGTGTTGCAAGGACGGTGAAGCAATAAAGATCCGGTGCAAAGAAACAAAGATGGCGCTTTCTTCTTGAAGCGACACACTTCCCATGATGCGGCAGCGCCTGATGTGACGTTGATCCTCTTCTCCGGCGATGCAAGATGTTTCCTCACGATGCGAGCCGCGACAGGCCCTGCGACACGCTTCCCAGTGATGCGATGGCATCTGATGCAATGTCGATCCTCTCCCCTGGCGATGCAAGTTGTTTCCACAACGATGCGAGCAGCGACAGGCCCTGCAACACTCTTCCCGGTGATGCGGTGGTGTCTGATGCAACGTCGATCCTCTTCTCCGGCGATGAGCCGCAGCAGGCCCTGCGACACGCTTCCCGGAGATGTGGCAGTGCCTGATGCGACGTCGATCCTCTTCTCCGGCGTTGATCCGCGACAGGCCCTGCGACACGCTTCCCAGAGATGCGGCGGCGTCTGAGGCGACGTTGATCCTCTTCTTTGGCGAAGCGAGGCGCTTCGTGTTGTGAAGCGGCAGCGGCAGTTCGGCGACACACTTCCTGTTCTTGAGTCGCGCTTCCAGCTTCTTCAGACACGCAAGTCCTTAAAAAGTCCAGCACAACTGCAGGCACTTCAAAATAACTCTTGGGGAGCTGGTGGGTGAAGTCTGTTGGCACTGAGACTTCAGCAGGAGGCAAGCCCTTCACAAGCTGAATAAAAGTGCACACAAAGTCCTTTCTCCTTTCTTTGGCAGTCAGGCAACCACTACAGGACAATCCCCCAAGCAGCACTTCAGCTTAGGGATAGTCTCTCCTCAGTTTCTTCTGGTTCCACTCCTCAGCAAAGATTTCTTCTTGTTTCCCAAAGTGATCTAAAGTTCTTGGGTTCGGGTCCCAATATTTATACCCAGTTTCTCTTTGTTCTCTGAAGGCAGAGAGACCATTGCTTGTCCAAACCAGTTCTGGTCAGTCCTGGAGCACTTTGTTGACAAGACTCCTTCTTTCCTTTCAGAGTACAGGGCAGAGACATCAGGCGCACCACAGGAGGTGGAGCCAGCGTTGTGGAGGAAAGGCACAGCCCTATTCAGGTCCCAGGTGCAACTCCTCCCACCCATCTAGATGCAGATCTCTCTATTCAGCCCTGTGCTGACTCACCCTGTCTCCTGCAATCACCCAGCCCCTGTCACTCAAACTCCAGACAAGGAATACACAGCCTAGCAGAGGCAGATTTGGATGGTTAGACATGAAAATACCTACTTTCTAAAAGGGGTATTTTCAAACACAGACTGTTAAAACCAACTTCACTAAAAGATGTATTTTATTATTCTGAGTTCAGGAATACTAAACTCAAATTTCTACCATGTTCCCTGAGTCAGTTAGGATTATAAGATGTAATAATCAAACTGCCCATTCTGCCCTATGCAGAACAGGTAGCCTTGCAATAGTGAAAAACGAAAATGGCTGTAATTTACTATTAGAACATGCCACACACACCAGGGCATGTCCTACCTTATTCTTACAATGTACCCTGCCCTTGGGCCTACCATAGGGGTGTCTGATATGAAGAAAAGGGAAGGTTTAGGGACTGGCAAGTGGGTGCACTTGCCCAGTCAGCATGACAGTACCAGACTGCACGCAGGCTCTGCAATGGAAGGCCTTAGACACACTTTTACGGGCTGCTTCTATGGGTGGCACAACCAGTTCTGCAAGCCCACCAGCAGCATTTGGATTTACACAAGTGCTGGGCACTCCTGGTGCACGGTACTAGGGTCTGACAAGTAAGCCAAATCAGCCAATCATGGAATCACTAATTCATACATCAATTTACCATAGGGAGCACTCGCACTGTGGCACTAGACAGCAGAACACAGTGTCCAAAGCATCTAACACCAGCCAGAACACATGAGGCATAGCAAAAGGTGGAAGGGAGACCCGGCCAAGGTGCCAGGTCTAACACCTTACAGAACCCACTAAATAATACTGTATAGGTGCTCTTTTAAGGCCATGATCAACCCCTTTAGATGAGTTCAGGGACACAGTGGAACACCAAAAACCTGTTTTATTAATGAAAAAGAAACTCAAAATAGCGCTGCAAAACAAAAGGTAGAACGTGAAAATGTGTATTTTCTAGAACCCAAGTCTAGTGCCTAAAGAAGAATGTTGACCACACAGAATGCTAAAATAAATGCAGCAACAGCTACGGCTGGTGCAGGTAAGAGTGGTGGGTGGGGTAGCAATGTGGGGGGGGTGTCAATAGACGATGACGAGCTAAAATACAATAAAAAAAGAAAACATCTTACCTTGTGCTTGCTGCATTGCCGACTCGCGATGAGGCGAGCACAAGGTAAGTGTTTTTCTTTTTTTTAATTGTCTTTAGCTCATTGTCTTCTGTCGACTCCCCTCACAACCCCGCCCCATCACTCTTACCTGCATCAGCCACAGATGTGCAGCAATGCAGGTCATGGCCAGCGAATACAATATGAACAGTTCTAACA
Source organism: Triturus cristatus (assembly GCF_964204655.1). Classification (NCBI taxonomy): domain Eukaryota; kingdom Metazoa; phylum Chordata; class Amphibia; order Caudata; family Salamandridae; genus Triturus; species Triturus cristatus. Next base: position 903,290,871 of record NC_140590.1, on the reverse strand, counting down.
TGGTTGATATGTTCCTAGCATCCTAAACTCCTATCACTACTTCTAAAATGTGGCAGAAGCAGAAAATAGCAAGCCTATAGATTGAGTTTCTTAAGATGAATAGCAGAGCATACCTTTCTTAGTGAGAAATAGCTGTTTAGCTTATCTTCATCATAGCCCATGCCTATAAATGATAAGCAATACCAGGCTGAAGGTTTCTTCTCTGCATCATTCTGGAAGCGCCGGAGCAACCCCCGACTGGGGCTGGTTTGAAGCAAGCCACCATGACCTCTAGACTGATAGTTCCATTGCGAAGCCTTTCCAAGCTATGTCCAAACACAGGTGCTTTGATAGCACCTGATCACTTGATTTTCTATCTCATGTTTATAATTTTGGCGACACTAAAGTTCCAATAAGACAAATTAAAGATGAAATTGAATGCCTCATTCAATTCACTTGTTGGCTTTTAATTACCACTGTAAGTGTCCATCTTAACATGACAGTGATGGCAATATAAACAATGAGAATGTCAGCCAACATAGGAGGCAGACATGACGGTAACAATTCTAAGCATGTCTAAGATTTCAAAATATCTAATAGAAAAAGATAAAAGGGTTTGCAAGCCATCATACGATAAAAATAGAATATAAAAAGGGCCCTTTCATAGTGTTCATTACAGTGGAGAGGCTATGTCAGCAGGACGTGGTAGACTGCTGCTCTGCTCATGTGTTTTTCGCTGGCCCTTTATCTAGGAGCAATTTGTGTAAACTTGAAGATTTGAGTACCGAAACTGACTAATCTGTCATCTGGGTGGCTGCATAAGGGGCCATGTTAAAAAACTTACCAAATGAGATTCTTTGAAACTGGAAAGGGTGAGCTGATCAGGAGACTGGAGAGGTGTGCTTATGTGGGGGACAGTTTGAGGAATAAAGCAACATGTTCAGTGACCTGGAAATGGAAAGTGTTGGGCCTTCCCCCACAACTTCCTGTATGTTGTCCTTCCTGATCTGATACATGCTTACATTGATGGCGTTTGGTTGCAAAAAGCATCAGCTGCTGATTAGCATCATAGACCCGGTTCCAGCATCTGTTTTCCTTCTTCCGGAAATTATTCTCTGGAAGCCATTGGACACTGAACTGGATAGAAGCATGAAGAGATTCATCTGAGTCTCAGGAACTATAAACATTGTATATTTGAGCAAAGTGTTAATGGAAAACTCAGGAAGGATTCAAATATCTGATGCGTAATCATGATGACATTGTGCCTATGAAATGTAGATTCTGAGGCATACATGATTCTTTAAAGGCTATTCGGAGTAAAGTTGATGGGTTTGGAGGACAGCTACACAAACTATAAGTAGGGAATGAGATGTTCAGCAATCAAATGAGAGAACTGTAGTCAGTTTAAAGAAGACCAGGAAAAAAAGAATAGCGAACACCAATTAAATTATTTTGGATAACCAAGCACCTAAAGATAAGAATATTTCTGCAATTAAGAGAAGGCGACTAGGAAAGATATGAATATGCTTATGGCTCATAGAACAAACATTACTTTGCTTGCAGACCATGACCTTGTAAATTTGAAATCTGAAATTCAAAATAGTTATTGTGTCTCTGCTCATTCGTCAACTTCTGCACTGAAACCAAGATTTCTTCTTTTTCATCCAGTCTTTTTAAGTCAGAGAAAAGTATTCGTTAAAGGCCACTCATTTATATTGAATTATCTAACTTCCACAGAGGAATCAAATGTATTCAGAAACATTGATTAAAGATAGCAGTACATGATTCAGTCATTTAATAGATTTCACTCAAAAATTGCTACATCAATAGCTGTTTTGCCCAGGGAAATTATGCTTTATGCATACTAGTAAAGTGTCCACCTTTTTACCATAGCACATCCACTAAATATTTGCACATAATAAAAGTGGCAACTGGTATGTAGTAATATTTTAGACGTGTCTTCGCATGATTAGTTTACTAAAATGAGCTGAGTGAAGAATGGGGATGAATTTCAAAGCAGCCTCCAAGTGGTTCCTGTAATGGGCTGTAAAATGTGTTGGCTTACCAAAGATGGGGAGGGAGGAGCTGACGGGGGTAGCAGTAGGGGCCCAGGGGGATTTGCCATTTCCTGTTTTATTTAAAAAAATGATTTATCAAAGTTGTATTTTAAAGGATAAAACAGACAAAAACTATGAAGTGCGTTATATTGTAGATGGTGTAAGGTTTAGACTTCAAGAATGAAAAGGTTATGCTTTTGAAACAGAACTGGGTCAAAAAAGAAAAGTAATAAAATAGTGAGCTCTTTATATAAGACTGACCAATTAACCTATGAAGGAACATATAAACATTTATCCATGTTCCTTTCATAATCTCCATAAGTTTTTAAATGTGAAGAGGGGGATCATAGTAGATTAGATGGTTACTGCAAAAGGGTATGAAGCTCAACTCAATCAAGACAGAATTCATATTATTTTCAAAGGACAACAAACAAAAAACAGTCCAAACCTGGCTCAATGATTTAAAGTGTGATGATATGAACCCAGGGTTGCTCTGAATGCCGAGTCACTTGGATGGATTCACCCTGTAGAACAAAACTGACCCTCAAAGGACATATTTCAAAAACATAAAAGCGGCCTTGTACCAGTTCCCTCATCTAAAGAAACAATTTCCCCAAGGAAGCTACTTCAGAATGGCTGTTCAAGCCCTTGTACTCTCACATCTGGATGTTGGTAAAGCCCTGCTCCATGACATCCCAGACTTCACACTGGAAACACTTAAGAGCATCCTACACACCTCAGCAGGTCTAATTCAGAGGTTGAGGAAATATGGTCATATCTCCCCCATCTTGCTGTAATTCCATTGTCTCTGCTTACCGGACCGCACCATCAACAAAATCAGCTGCATCATTTACAGAGCCATTACAACTAACACCCCCCACTTATTTTGCTGACAAGTTCAGCACACCCACAACCAATACACCATTAGGCTGCAGACTAAGGAGCGTAATAATGAAAAAAAAATACAGCAGTCCCTTTTCTTCTATGCACCCAGATTCTAGAAGAACATCCCTGTGTCGATCAACACCACCACAACATTGCTCCAGTTTAGGAAAGACTTGAACATGCCCTCTTTAAAGAACACCACTTCACAATGCAGTAACATTCTACAAACGATTAACTCTCCTAACATGAGTTGACTTTGTGTTTAACCCTGTACAGGTCTAAATTACCTTTAGGATAGCTTTCTGAAATAGAAATACAACATGCATACATATGCAAATTCTAGCCCCTAGAAATACTGGTCGTTTTCAATGTGAGTTACGCCCATATATATATATAATGGAGCTCTATAATTAGTTTGATCAGGGCTGGACAGGCCTTTTATTTCAAAGGGCATTTCCTCTGTGGGCTGGAGCTCTTGAAAGCTTTTTTTGAAAGCTCAGGGCTGCTCTTGATTCCTCTTACATTTTTCCCATCACCCCAAGGCTAATTACAGTAGGCACAGGAAGATGTCAAGAGAGAGAGAAGATGAATAAGTGCAAATGAGACAATGAGTAAATGATTGTGTGGGAAGAGAGAGGTTGAGCAAGCAGACTCAGGCTGCTGGGCTGGTTTGAGCATTTTTACTGGGGCTTTTGCTTCCCCATTCGAGCCCTGCCGTTTGGGTTAATGTTTCTTGAATTCGTCCAATTTGGAGGTAGGGAAGTCTTGGACTAAAAATGAGATTCCAGCTCTTGGTTTACACCTATAAGGAGAAAACCCTGTTTAAACCAACATGAGAAGGAAGCAATTAAACCTCACAAACATGAGTGAGCCTCTTCAAAAGCTAGCTTTCAAGAGGAGAAAAAAAACACTCTCAACGCCCTTTGGTGGGATAATTTTCTTATTTAGTCAATCTTTCTTTTCTTTTCTCTTTTTAATAAATTGAATGTGTGTTTAAAATCCTATTCTTATAATTATACGTTCCATCTTGTTCTGACTTTTTTGTAAGCTGACAGGAAGTTTTTGTGAGTTACATAATCACTATAAGCATCTTCTACTATCTACCAGACCTGAGTTCAAATTCCGGGAAAACCAATAGTTTCCTCCTTAGAGGCCGATAAACTGAGAGCCATTAAATTTGGTCTTCAATAATCACCGGTATGAATACTGCTTATAAAGGGCTGTATGCATTGTGTAACTATTAGCTTTTGTAACCATGCAAAATTCAAAGGACCGTGGGGTAGATTTATCAAGCAGTTGCATCATCCTTGCACCAGGCAATGGGGGGCCAGGGCAATGCAACTACTAAGTAAGATTTATCAAGTCCTGCAAAGCCCTGCATGCTTGATAAATCTAGATAAACGGACCGCAGCACAAATTACTGCATTGCGCTACTCTGCCCCAGAGAGACATTATATGGGTGGAGCCTGGGTGTTCCCATGCATCTACCCATGAATTTTGGCGCATTGACAGATTTACCATAATTGATAAACATGTTAATGCGTCAAAATGCTATGCCTCTCCAGGTGAGGCGTAACAAGGAAAAATATCTCTATTTCTCCTCATTTATTCTTCTTTCCATGTGTGCTGCAGAAAGAGGGACATGCCTTTGAGAATTGTTTTTGTGCAGGAAAGTGCCCTTCTCTGCACAAAAAGCATCCTGACTGTAATGCAGGCACCCTTGCACCACGGCACAATGGTGCCTGCATTGGCATTAGGCGGCAGTTTGAGCGCCAGTGTAAGGAAAGGACAGGAATGTCCTGTATAATGTTAAATGGGTGGCTTGTTCCTAAACTTTCATGTTATGCTCCTTATATATGTACTAATGTAAATCATTTGAAACAATATTAATAATGTGATTTGAAATTATTTTACGTTAGTACTTTGAACATGCAATACTTATATGTGATCCTTTGCAATCCAACAAATAACAATAATCTGAGTGCTTATATATTTTAGAATATTGATTTTCGTTTATGAAATGAATACCTTTATTACTATATATTCTGCACATTTTAAGTTGACTTTTTGTAGGCCTGCTTTATTCACTATTTCCTGCTGACTTTCACTTACTAGAAGAGTTCTCACTCGCTTACAAGGACTATCTGCAACAAAGGGAACATTTGCTATGGGAAACTGTCCTCTTGAACTCGTTCATGTGCCTATTGCCAAAGGATCATTGTTTGGAAGTTTATGTATGTTAGATTATCTGACAAAGTATGTACTTTGCACCACCTCATTCTAGAATATGTGTCTTCTTTAGGTCTCATGACAAGCATCCTACATGAACTGACCAATGGACTGAGTGGTCAGGCACATTGAGGTGACCAAGGAGATGCCACCACCGGAACTAGAGGATTATAATATACATTGATCTGAAGCAGATGAGGGGCAGATGATTTTGCAGATTTTGGCACACACTCACTTACTTTCTTTACCAGACACTGCCTTTGGGTACTTTTTGGACTACACATGCTGATTTCTGGAAATGACACATATGCTATGTGCATCATTTGTGGACTCTTTCTCAAGGGGACACTGCTTTTGAGCTGTTATGCCTCATGTCCTTGCTGAACTTTCCAGTGCTTTTGTCACCTTAGGGCAAACCTAAGCTAATTCGATTGACTAGCATTCTTTAGATCCTAAATGTTCATTAATGATGTACTACTCTTTCAATACCTGATAAGTTTTACCTTTAACTAAATCATGGGTTTTGTCATGACCAGTCTCCTAAAAGTTGATTGTGCATTCCAATGTATTGATTAATGGCAGCTAAAGATCAATATAGGGAGATCTCTAATCATCAGGTACTAATATTATTGTTTTGTATTGCCTAAACCGAATGATTGCTTTGCATGATTTTTTTAGAAGATTCTGACTAGCAGTTATAATTCTTTATTTATATGGTCCGGCATTGAGTCATATACATGAATCTAATTATTAATTTGCAAATCTGTTATCCAATTCCTGATTCTCATTGGATATCTGGATGTTAAATCTCTTATATCCAACCCTTCAATGGCACAATACAAGATCCATTTGAGGATTTAGGGAGTGTCAGAAAAATTAAACACACAATTGAGAGTAGAGAAAATATATGAGCCTCAAATTCCGTTCCAACATGACCCTGAATGACAGACACTTTCCACAGCTACTTGTTCTTTGAAATTGTTGCAAACTTCAAGAAGATATTTGAGCAAGTTCTAAGGAGCTGCTCACCCCTGTTAGCAAAGCATTACAAAGAGAAATAATCACATACTCATGATGTCCCAACTTTGCCCCTCCCAGTGAGCACAAAGGCAGTGTATAAAAGTCCATGATCAGCTAGAAAGCAAACAAATATTCCCAGAATAATCTGATATGATCTAGATAAGAGCGTACAAAGCCTATAATAACCATGTTTTTCAAGTGAATTAAAAGTAATAGAAGATCCCAGCTCAACTGTATGGGAGTTCACCAGTCATTCTATAGTAATTATTTTCCATTTTCTGATTACCCTGCCCCCTCCCACATTTACAACACATGTGTATGTGCTTTTCTAGTAAATGTGAGAGGTGGGCGAATGGGAAAAATACTACTAAATGGGAGGTGTTTCAGAAAATTTAATGAGGGGTGTTGGCATATTTTTCAAGTACCCTTGTGCATAAAGCCCAGTAGATTCTCCTTGTACCATTGGTAAGCACAGGTTTAAATAAGCTTACTAGTTGGAGAGGAAACAGATAGGCTGTGGCACATACTTGCCTTGAGGTAATTCATATCGGTTAATGATCAACTCCTACCAGAGACAGCTAGACCTTTTATTTAAGTGTGAACTACTGGAACACTTTTTCCTGAAGAGCGCACAAACACATGAAATCCACACTGCAATTTTAAAAGGGTTTAATGATATAATAAAGTCTCATTTTATTGCCAAATTTATAAAGTAGACTAGAGAAAAAAGCGGATCTAAGTATTTGGTGATTAAATTAAAGGCAAAACATATAAATATGATAACAAATTAGGTGGAAGTTGTCGAAAAAAAGTATTTGATTCCATCCCTTCTGTTCTAAGCCTTACAGATGTCTCTATTACCTCTGATATAAGTCCAAAATAAGGGCTTTCTGTATATCACCCACTCATAAATGCTTATATTTACCCTAGTTACAGGCAAGAAAAATGTTTGTTATGTTCTGTCAGTGTTTTTCAGAGAACCGGACGGGAAACACCAGTGTGCAGCCTTGACAAAGACTGTTTGTCAGAGATGCTCCTTCTGGAATGCCTAAAGTATCTTTCCCCAAGAGTTACTCACACTAATTGTATATACTTTTTCTCAGCATTATTAGCCCCCTGATGTGTAATGTAAGATGTGAATAGAAATGACCGAAAAACATTTCACATTTATCTAAAGCTACTCTGATCCCTTCTAAATACCCCCACCAATATTGATACACTATTAACCAAAATATTGCTATACTGTGAGAACATATGAATCAATGTGCAAATAACGTTGTGCAGTGCTAAATATATGAATATTATGGAGCATACAAATAAATGAAATTGAAGGGGGCTCATAAACATAAGGCAAGCCACGTAACAGTTTGTAAGGGACATGGTACTACAAAACTCATAGCCACAGATAGAAAGACGGCTACAGTTCTCAATGTACTCTTCTAAAACTGCTACAGCCCTAAAAGCGTCAAACAGGCTCAAATGTACTTCAGCCCAGCATTGGATTAAGTCAACCTCCACACGGCCAAACTATGGTATTGCAACATGATGTGATGTTGTTGCACACTTATACTATTGAGCTCTTACCTTGTTTGGAGCTTTTAAGCTCCGTTAGTTCTTACTTCTAGAATGTGAGGCTGACGGCACGCGACGACTGGCAGTTGCAGCTGTCTCATTGAGGTGGTCGAACGCCAGGTTGTGCTTCCAGTAAAGTACTCACCTTTACTTGCTAGCTCCGTGTCTTCTTCTCCAACTCCTCATCATAACACAACACACAGTCGCAAAGAAAGCAATGTCCTTAAGTTATATAAAAGTTAATAAAAAAAATAAAAAATTGTAAAACAAATTTAAATTCAATAAATATATAACTTTAACCATGTTTACCGAATTTTAAATAACACTAATAAATGTTGGAAATCAGAGTGTTGAAACAGAAAATCCTCTGTGTGGTAATGGACTTGCACCCCTGCCCTGAGTGCCTAACAGTACTGTTGTCTGTATTCCTAATGCTGACGTCTTGTCATAGGTAAACACGCATTATGCGTGTGCGCCATGACATAGACCTGTCTCATGGATTGTCGTCTTGTTGGACCAGGAGGGGAGCGCTACACTTTATTAGTGGAAGGTTACTGTCTTCAGCAAGACTTAAGCAGCATGATTGCAGTGGTGGCACCATACCATGTAGTGATCAGTAGGAGTAAGCAGGACTTTTTTAACCTGTGGCACTGGAATGAGGCCTACAGGCTCACTCACTTTTTGAAGTGTTGCTATTGTGTACTTATCTCACCCTTGGCCTACATACGTTAGATGTGAAGTTCTGTGCAGTCAAAGAGAGGTGACTATGCACTGGTTGAATGTGTGCCTGGGAAGGGTACAATACAGGGATAGAGAAGTTCTGAGCAGGGCATGTATGAATAGTGCATGCACTGCCTGTATGTATAACTGTGAGGAGTGCAGTACATGAAAGTTCATTCCCTTGGATTTACAAAAAACTGTGATCTCAAAGATGTACTACTGTAATGCCTTGTACCTAGGTACTCATAAGCATCTGGTGAAAAACTTAAATGCATATAAAATACAGCTGCCAGAATGCTTCTGAAAATTCCTAAATTTGCTCCTATTTCTCAATCGTTGCGGGGTCTGCACTGACTCTCAGTTAGGAAGAGGATCGATTTTAAGGCTGGTCTATAAGGCTTTTTATTCCTGGTACACTCACAGCCAGACATCGAGATGGAGTTCAGCCAGAATGTTAACTATCCCCAGAATAAACAAAGCTAGTTGGGGTGTCAAGACTTTCTCCTTCTGTGCTGTAAACTCTGGAATTCTTTGCCTCTAACTCTACGCCCCCAATCCAATCTACTGCAGTTTAGGAAGCAGCTAAAAAATTGGCTTTTTGCTGAATCACCTATTCAAGCTTAGTGTCGTGCACTATACATATTTAATTTACATTTCATTACATGTAGTGCTATGCAGTGCGTGTCTTGTGAAAGCATGTACTGAGTGTCTGCGTATCTGCGAGGAGTACAGTACATGAAGGTTGTAGTGTAGTGCAGAGCGTACACGGTGAATGTGCGCAGTGGCTGTGGACGTGTCTACAAGTGGCACAATACAGAAAGGTTACAGTACTGAGCACTGAATGTAGAGCAAATGTGTATGCTGAGTGTATGTGTGCCTGTGTTGGCACAATTCATGGGGGTAACAGTTCTGGACAGTGTGTGCGCTACGTGCTGCTCATGTTCGCGGATGATACCCTGCTACTTTCCAGGACCCAGAAAGGATTGCAGGTAGCCCTGGAGAGTTTCGGGGTATTTTGTCACGAGCTAGTGGTAAATGTGGACAAAACGAAGTTCATGGTGTCCCATAGGTCAAAGGCCGTGAGGGAGAGGGTATATATGAATAACGTTCCCTTAGAGCAGACTGACACCTTCACCTATCTAGGGCTAACATTGGGTAAGAAACTCAGCTGGAAATCTCAGATTAACCTGCTGACACGTAAGCATTCCCAACTTGCAGGTGCATTGTTAAAAGAGCATAGGCTTTCTAAGACCAAGCCCGTAGCCCCTGCGCTAAAGATAAGTAACCTTAAAATAGGTTCATCCCTGTTGTATGGGGCTGAATTATGGTGTTTTAATGATTTAACATCTTTGGCAGTTGCCCAAAATAAATTTGTGAGAGCTCTGATTGGTCTCCACTCCACTGCGGCCTTTATATTTGGATTTGGGCCGTAATAACATTGTGGATCAGGCACAGTTTAGACCGGTAGCATTCTGGAGAAGGCTCTGGACCACTCAGAGGCATACTCCATATGCTCAAACTTTCTCTGAAGTTAAGTCACTGGGTTGTACAAATAAAATCCCTTGGATAAGGAACTTAAAACAAACACTGACCAGTATGGGGCTGAGTGAACTGTGGAAGGATCCAGTAGCTGCTGTCTTTCCTGCGAAAAAGGATTTGAAAGCAGCTTACTGGAGCTCAGTTAGATTACAGCAACTTACCCACCACCAATGCTGCTCTTTGACTCGGGTTTTCTATGAACATAAATCTGAGCCAAAACTGGAAACTTACTGGGACATCATTACTAGACCTACCGATAGAAAGCTGTATCATCAGTTTAGGGTGGGTTCTCTTCCCATCAAAGTGTTCACTAGTAGTTGGCATCCCCCTACGGACGATAAATGTCCCTTTTGTCCAACCGAGATTGAATCATTAGCCCACATTTTCTTTGTATGCCCCGCCTATAGGTCACCTAGGCACAAATGATTGAAACATATTTGTAAAAATATGGGCATCAGAGTAGCTATGGAGGCTCTAAGGATTCTGAAAACCAACACCGAGGATCCTATTGTTATAGCAGTGGCCAAATTCCTGAGTTGGCAGTGGGCTATTCGAGCAAACAAGTTGAGGGTTTGTTAACAAGGCCATATATATAATGACCTAGACTTTTTAGCTGTAGCTATTACTAATAATCTATTGCAGTTTTAGTAATTTTTATGTATCATGTTTATATTTGTCTATTGTCTATTATGATACTTGCTCCTTGTGAGTTTTTTTAGCTATTTATTTGATATATGACAAGTATTTTTCTGACAATTTGATACAATGTTATACCATATGTACCATTTATTCTTTTTAATTTTGTTCTCTGGTTATTTTAACTATTTTATCTGTCTTGGGAATACCAGATAATGTGGTATTGTGTCAGTTTTTATGATTTGCTGATGCATGTTGTCTTTTATGATTTTTGATAAGCGAAATAAAGACATAATTAAACTGAAACAAGCTATGTGCATACACTTATACAAGGGTTCCTATAATTGTGCATTACACAGAGGCCCCTTGACTCTATTTTGAGAGATCCAGGCCCACCTGGTGAAGACATGAGCAGATAGAGGAATCCCCCAGTCAAATGTGTATATTGCTGCATTCCTGTAAGCTGGGTGAGACACACTGGAGAAAGGAGAGAGAAACGTCACCTTTACACATCAAATTGATTCAGTGAGAGATCACAAAAACAGGGCCTGGACACCTCTCAGAAAGGAGATGGGACTGATAAGGGAATCAAAGAGTAAGGCAGGGAGCCCGACATTAACTTTTGTGTGCACATAGCACTGTGGCTGACATCCAGGTGTGAACTCTAGTCTCTCCCATGGCCTGTGTTGTGGGACTATCAGCTTCTGAGTCTCTCCTGCTATGACAGAAGGCTTTTCAAGAGGAAGAGGGAGAAAAGAAGTATGTACTTCAAAAGAAGCAGAACCCCAAGATGAAACTTCAAAGACCCAGACCCTAAATCACAGTTGCTGTCTGGAAATGGGTTTTAAGAAGGAGAGGTCAAGACCCCAAAAACTCTCATCCTACAAGCAGCCAGACAGGCTGTGTGAGGAGAGAAGCTCTGCAAGACTTCTGCCTGTGACCAGAACTGGGGTCCAGATTCTGCTAGTCTCCCTTCTGATCACCTGTCTTGGAGCCTGGAGCATCAGCGACTGTCTGCTTGCCAAGACCAGTGTGCCCTTGTCGAAGGGAAGAGCGTTGGAGAGAGTGACTCCTATTGGGAAGCCCTTTTGAGTGGACAAGAGATGTTTTAAGATAGCTGATGACCCGATTGAGTAGTTGGTTGTGTGCGGGACTGAGTTGGAAATCACTGTATACCTGGAGAAGGCTGCCATTAAGATCGCTGTGTAGAAGGACTGTGGTACAGTAAGAGCAGGAGCCTGAGCAGCATTGTTGTGACAGCTCTGTAATTCAGGGGGCAGCCATGGAAAAGACAGTTTTTGTATCAGGGCTGGAGCCCGTGCAACATTGTATGCCAGTAGGGGCAACCATGTTATGGACTGCCATGTGGTAAGGGCCAAAACCTTGCATGGCAGTGGTGCAGCAACCCATATGTCAGAAGGGGATAGCAGGATTAAATGTGCCATGTAGATCTGGCAGGAGTCCATTAACTGTAACCAGTGGTGACCCATAGGTCACCAGAAGGAGAGAGTACTGCAACTGACCTGACCCCATAGACCACGTGAGGATAGGTGAGACATTCACCACCTCAGCTGGATCGAGTCAGGAGCATTGAAAACACCCCCACAATATTCTTGGGAGCATGGAAACTTACCCTGCACTTGGAGCACAGAAACAAATCTGATCGCTGCCGGAGCACAACCTCATGGGCTAAGGAGAGAGTCTGTGCTTGCCAAGTGCTACTGCTTCTAAGCCCCCATGCAGCAGACTCACAGGACCAGAACTGTTGAGAGTGCCCACAGATGGGGTGCCCTCCAAGATGCTGCAAGATTCCTCCCTGCCGGAGCAGGTAAGAATTGTTACTAGTCTACCGGACCCTTGGAGACTGAGCATGTATAAGTCACGTTTGATTGTATTTGAACAGTGAGAGTGGATTCTTGAACAAGGCCTGCTAGAAAGCATTCCCTGGATGTGGCCACCAGTGAATGGGGCATAAGCCAGATCACATTGCAAGGAATGGGTGGGATAGTGACTCGACATTGAGACTCTTGAGTCCCTACCTCAAAGGGGAAATGTGTTATTGTCTGTGAATGCCATAATCTTCCTTTGAATGCGTAGAGTTGGAAATAAAATTCTTCCTTTGGTTGTAAAAGTAAGTATTTGACTGGACATTGATTTATTGCTGCTGCTTTACCCTTTTTGCGTCATGGGCTTCGTTGACTAATCAATGTCTACACCTGCCATCCCCCAACAGAGCATACAACAGCACATACAACAGCACATTCACGTCTACCACTGAGAATCAAATACAGATGAGGTACTTGTCCCACTTGCTGGGGGTCCAAACTAGTTCGGGCCCTGGGACCTCAGGAGTTAAAGACCTCAACCCCCAAGGTTTGGACCAGTAACCAACACGTGCTCTGTCACCCTCTCAAAGGTTTTCTGCTAGGGAGTACATTTTAATTGATTAAAAAGAAGTTATATTTCGATATTAAATTAACAAGTGTAAATGATTTTTTATTTATTACATTTTTATTTGATGAATTAATGTGTTATCAAATTGTGTAAATATATAAATTTATATAGATTGCCTACTGGCGTTCACCAGTAGGTAGTTATAGTTAGGACCTAGTTACCATAAGAAAAGCGTTTTTTGACTTTACTATGTTTTTGGCACCATTTGATGAATCTTCCAAAACAAGTTCCCTACTCCATCTAGTTGTGCATGGAAAGTGTTGGTGTAATCCGTCAAGCAGAGACTAAGAATAAGGGGGAGTGAAAAAAAGGCTGCTTCCCATTTTTATTTCTATAGGGATTTTGAACATGACTACAGCCCGAACCGCTGGAAAGAATTACACCAAATTTGGCAAAAAGGTATCTCTTGGTACAGAAGGCATGCTTTTTGTTATTTGATTTGTTGTAAATCTGTTCAGTAGTTTTAGAGTTATGTAAAGAAAAACAACTTTGTATATATAGGGACGTGGATCCTCCGAGGAACTGACATTCCCTGTGCTGATATCTGAGTGGCTGCCAACACACCAAATAGGAAGTGTTGGCAGCCATCTTGGGACTACGCTTCAGTTGAGTAAAAAAAGAAAAACATTTAATAAAGAAAAGGAGGCAGAGTAGGAATACCCTGAACCCCTAATACTGGACAAAAAAGGATTGTTTTTAAAAATGTTGCAACAAATCTGAGGCAAAAATAAAAATAAACAAGCGCTTCTTTACACTATAGACCCCAAGTGAGCCGGGTAACGGGGGCATGTGGGAAAAAATAAAATAAAAGGAGGGGTAGCACGGGCCCTCCAGGTCTCTTTTTAGCCCCTGAGACCACCATCTCTCTGGGGCTTTATCTAATATATTTATATATTTGAGGGGGCAGCATGGACCACGCTTTGTTGGCTCATTTGATCCCCGGGGACCACCACCTCCTCGGGGCTTTATTCAAACAATGGAGCTGTGCTGTGTGCACCACTCCTCCTGGGGCTGTTTGTAGCCCTAGGGACCACTACCCCCTAGCACAAAATATTAAACATTTACAATTTTTAAAAGGGGAGGACCACTACTGCTCAGGCCCAAAGACATATTTAAAACTGGGAGGGGGCCATATGGCCACCCTCTCAGGCCATATATGGACTTGGAGACCACCACCTTCCTAGGTCTGGCCCATAAAAAGATAAAAAAGTGGGTCACGTGCCCGACCTCGTGGAGCCAATAATGGCCCTGGGGACCGCCACCCCCCAGGGCCGGCTCCTTCTGTGTCCTTAGGTGCCCACCCTGTGACAGCGCTTGCTTGCTTGGAGTGGAGTTTTCATCTGTTTCACTGCCTGCTGTCAAGTGGGCAGGGAACACAGATGAAAGATTGCTTCCACATGCAGTGAGCTGCATATTTAGCGGCTCCCCGTGTGTGGGAGCAATGCTGGCTACTGCAGAAAGCAGGGGCCAGCAGGGACTGCAGGGGCATTTAGGGTCCCTCCGCAGTTCCCATCAAAACTCACTGGGTGCCCTGAGTGGCATCAGCGCACCGAGGTAGATGTATCCAGGCCCCCGGAGATAGGGTCCCTGGGACCAAAATTGGCCCTGAGAGGGGTGCAGTGTGGCCCCGTCCCAGTTCTAAATATGTATTTGGCCCCAGGGAGATGATGGCCCCCGGGGCCCAAGGGGTCTATGCAGCCCCCCTTTAACATTTTTAATTTTAGCAAAGGGAGGAGGTATTTTTGTAAAAAGACCATGGAGGTAGTGGTCTGCGGGGCCCGATAAGGCCATGCACCCCCTCCCTGCCCCTTGGTAAATTTTGCCCTAGGGTGGTGGTCCCTGGAGCATGATAAAGCCCCAGAAGGGGGAATAAGCACACTGGGTGCCCTGGGTGGGGCCAGGGCAACCAGGTACACGTGGCTGGGCTGCAGGAGATGGGGTTCCCTGGGTCAAAATTGGCCTGGGGAGGGGGGCCACACAGCCCGCCTCTCAGTAATATTTTTATAATAGGCCCCAGGAGGAGGTGGTTCCCAGTGATGTCATCAGTGATTTCACTGACCATGTCATGAGTGATGTAATATGTGACTTCATCAGCAGTGCATTGCGGGGGCGCGAGTTATAGTTAGCTGAACTAACTATAACAGGGGAATTTCTAGGGTTTTGTACGAGGGAAATGTCCAGCTAACTATAACACCCCTGAAACCTATGTTTTTTTCAATGAATTTCTAAGGTTTTTTAAATTCCAATTCCTAACTATAACGCCCCTGAAACCTTTAGTTTTTTTCAGTGAATTTCAAAGGTTTTTTAAATGCCAATTCCTAACTATAACGTGCATGAAACCTATGGTTTTTTCAGTGAATTTCAAAGGTTTTTTAAATGCTAATTCCTATCTATAACTTATCTCTGAAGATATCATGAAAAGCATTCTTTTTTAAAAGTAGGGTGCACATTAGTTTTGTGGAAAAGCATCTTTGTGATTGGTTAAGAAAAAGCACTTTCAACGTGGAGTATATATCATAGGATAACATTTGCTCAGCTCAACCACACCTGCTACTTGCATTTGGAAGGCACTGTTCGAAATTAAAACAATCGTCAACTTTTAACCTGCACGTGTCGTTCAAGAAAATGTTACAAAGAAATATCGTAAAGTTTAAAAAAATTGATGAACTTTTAACCTGCACGTATTGTAGAATGTTCTAGAAAGTGTGTTGATAGAATACGTTGCACTTCTGACTTCTATGTGTTGTTGAATATTAAAAAAAACGGTTCATATGGAAAATTAAAAAGAAACCAACAGAGAAGTTTTGAAACCTAAAAGAATCAAGGAACTATTCTAATTTATTCTTTACATGTATTTATGTGTGCAGCAACAAAATTATAGACACAACAGCACTAGGGCAAGGAAGAAGCAGGGAGTGGGGGGAGGGGGGAGATGGGCAGAATGGCACACATGCACAATTAAGTACAACACACACATACACTAACAATGGCCAAAATAAAACACACCAACAAGGAGCACAAGTCACACAACCTGCCAACATCACACCACTGAACGAGCATAGAAGTGAAAACCACACTGCATTCATACAGGATGTGTACAAAGGCCAGTCGTTGGTGTTGTGGGATGTCTGCGACCGTGGTCATCATGGATGAGATGCCCAGCATGTGGCACATGGTTGAGTTCACTGTGTGTTATGTTGCCAAACGGCTGCCCCTCCCTCCCACAAGCCCCCACACTTTTGTACGGTGAGCTGTTGTATCTCGTGCACTCGTACGGCACGCCATTGTAATGCCTATTTGCGCATGTCCTGCTACATTCCAACTACAACATCACAGTGCCGTTTGGAGGTGGTGCATGCCACTTTACAACATCGACTGCTGCGGCTCTTGTAACAGGCCACACCAGAACAAAGAGACACACTTACCGCACTTCCTATACACGGTCATGTCCGAGACACCCCGTTGCCCTTGCCGGATAGGCTTAACACCAGCAGAAAGCAGGTGTAAAATCCCTGGTGCTAATGTGTCTTATCACCGGAATTTGTTTTGCATTGCAATTGGTGTGAAAGTTGTGATGTGATTTTTTTCGTGTGCACAACAATATAGGAACTGAGCAGTGTATCTCGTCAAGATCCAGCACCTGACGCACTATTCCCAATCAATATAAATACAATGAGATTTCTTAATAGATTTTGTGTGTACACTGTTAAGTGCAGCCAATACCTCAGTGCAATACAATACAGGATTTTAGTATTTAGAATAAATCGCAAAGGTGCACCTCGTGTCTTTTTGCACAGGAACCGCTACTCTTCATTTCATTATCAGCACTTTAACGGAAGTAAAGTTGAGATAAATGTAACACACTATTCAGAAGTTGGAGCAAACTGCAGATATCACCAGTATTCCAGTGATAAGTGCCCCAAAATTTAACACCATGGTGGACTCCATCAAATAACAGTAATAAGAACAAAAAGCAGTTAAGGGAACAACCAAAAACATTATGAATTTTTTTTCAAACTTTATTTTTTATAATAATAAATATATAAACGATAAACTATTTTCAAACTTAATTTTTTTATTAACATAAATATAAACAATAAACTAATAAACAAAATGTAACAACAATAATACAAAACAACAAGGCGGAACACTCCTGTGGGAACCACGGATGTCGACGACAGACCTGGAAAATCAGAAAGATTGTTTAAAAAACAACAACATGGTATTCTCAACAAAATACCAAAAGAAACAAATCACCGATATATAAAATGTGTACAGCTAACAAAATTTTATAAGTTTAACTTACAAAAACTGTAAATGTTGCCGCTTTAAAATATTTACCGAATCTGAGGAATTTTTTTGGCAGAAGGCACCACGCCCACAACGATTTTCTTCAGTGGTGAAGAAATTTTTAACTTTTTCCAAGGGGCAAACAAAGACCAATGCCACCTTCTTCATTCGCAAGATTTGGCAAAAAGTTCTGTTACGAGGGGATCCTAACAAAAAATACTCGTGCGGCACAACAAGTATGATGAAACACCTAAGGACCCTTCATCCAAACAATCTTGCACGAGAAGAGTGCAAACAGATGAGAAACACTCCTGTCCTGTTTTTGTAAAAAAGAATCACAAATAAATGTATATTAATAACTTTCAAATTTATACTATTCCATTACTGTACAAACACATTTTATATAAAAACTGACTAAGAAACTATAGCCCAGAACCACAAGTGTGACGATCGTTAAAACACTACATGCATAGTGCATACTACTTTGAAGCAGTTTATGCCCTAAAGCCTACCTCACTAAAAGACTACATGCTAACTGACTAAATGATTACAGTACTATAAGGAGACACACTGGGTGAGTGACAGGGTGTTTGCTAGAAGAGTATGAATACTAACTAGGGAATTGAAGGTGTGAAACACAACTGTGTAGGTGATTAGAGGTCTGCATTCATATTGCATAGGCATTTAAAGCAGTCCATGTGCTAAGGCCTGGCTCACTACATGACTACTTGGGTACTGACTGAATGATTCGAGTACAGCAAGGAGAGTGCCTAGGTGAATTTATAAGTGCTAGGCTTTTCGCACAGGGAATGGATTAGTACTTGGTACTGAATGGGTCACTAGAGGAGTGCAAAGGCAGTCACAAGTGCTGGACTGTATGGATACTGACTAGGAAATTGAAAGTGTGAAAGACAAGTTTCTAGGTGGTTAGAAGACTGCATGCATAGTGCATAGGGGTTTGAAGCAGTCCATGTGCTAAGGCCTGGCTCAGTGTATGAATACTTAGGCACTGACTGAATGATTAGAGTACTGCAAAGATAGTATCTTGGTGAATTTATAAGTGTTTGGGTTTTAGCACAGTGAATGGATTAGTACATGGTGCTGAATGGGTCACTAGAGGACTGCAAAGGGAGTGACAGGGTATTTCCTGGAAGTGTATGGATACTGACTAGGGAATTGAAGGTGAGAAAGACAATTGTGTAGGTGGTTAGAGGACTGCATGCATAGTGGATAAGGGTTTGAAGCAGTCCATATACTAAGGCCTGGGTCACTGGATGAGTACTTGGGTACTGACTGAATGATTAGAGTTCTGCAAGGAGAGTGCCTGGGTGAATTTATTAGGGTTTGGCTCAGTGAATGGATTAGTACATGATGCTGAATGGGTCACTAGAGGAGTGCAAATGGAGTGACAGGGTGTTTGCTGGAAGTGAACGGATACTGACTGGGGAATTGAAGGTGTGAAAGACAAGTGTGTAGGTGCTTAGAGGACTGCATGCATAGTGGATAGGGGTTTGAAGAAGTACATGTGCTAAGACCTGGCTCAGTGCATGAATACTTAGGCAGTGACTGAATCATTAGAGTACTGGAAAGAGAGTGTCTTGGTGAATTTATAAGTGTTTGGGTTTTGGCACAGTGAATGGATTAGTACATGCTGTTGAATGGGTCTCTAGAGGACTGTAAAGGAAGTGACAGGATGTTTCCTGGAAGTGTATGGATACTGACTAGGGAATTGAAGGTGTAAACGACAAGTGTATAGTATGTTAGAACACTACATGCATACTGCATAGACATTTGAAGCAAAGACTGGCTTCTAATGCTACTAAAACTTCACAACATGACCGGTTTTAAAACAGGTATATGTCAGCAAATACACGATGTTACCAAATGCTTCTCTCACAATCCTTACACAAATGCACACAGACTCACAGTGTGATTTTAGACAAGCAACACTATTCTAGGAGTTTACCAACATTCATTCACTACTCTGGAAGAGTTAATGGTACTGCACACAATCTACATATTTTAAGTACACCACATCAGTGTCAAAGCATGACTAATTTAATCAACGCATAAGCAAAGACTGGATTCTAATCCTACTAAAACTTCACAACATGACAGGTTTTAAAACAGTTATCTGTCAGCAAATACATGATGTTACCAAATGCTTCTCTCACAGTGATCCCAAATACACACAGACTCACAGTGTGATTCTAGACAAACAACACTATCCCTAGGAGTTTACCAAAACTCATTCACTACAGTGGAAGTGGTAAAGGAACTGCACACAATCTACATATTTCACGACTACACTTTAATGTCAATGCCTGACTAATTTAATCAACGCATAAGCAAAGACTGGCTTCTAATGCTACTAAAACTTGACAACATGACAGGTTTTAAAACAGTTATCTGTCAGTAAATACACAATGTTACCAAATGCTTCTCTCACAATCCTTACCCAAATGCACACAGACTCACAGTGTGGTTTTAGACAATCAACACTATCCTAGGACTTTACCAAAACTCATTCACTACTGTGGATGGGTTAAGGGGACTGCACACAATCTACATATTTAAGTACAGCACGTCAGTGTCAAAGCATGACTCATTTAATCAACATATAAGCAAAGACTGGATTCTAATGCTAATAAAACTTCACAACATGACAGATTTTAAAACAGATGATTCTCTCACACTGAACCCAAATACACACTAACTCACAGTGTGATTCTAGACAAGCACCACTATCCCTATGAGTTTACCAAAACTCATTCACTACAGTGCAAGTGGTAAGGGAACTGCACACAATCTACATATTTCACGACGGCAATTTACTGTCAATGCCTGACTCATTTAATGAAAGCATAAGCCATAACTGTCTTCTAATGCTACTAAAACTTGACAACCTGACTGGTTTTAAAACAGCTATCTCTCAGCAAATACACAATGTTACCAAATGCTTCTCTCACAATCCTTACCCAAATGCACACAGACTCACAGTGTGATTTTAGACAATCAACACTATCCTAGGAGTTTACCAAAACTCATTCACTAGTCTGGAAGAATTCATGGTACTGTACACAATCTACATATTTAAGTATAGCACATCAGTGTCAAAGCATGACTCATTTAATCAACACATAAGAAAAGACTGGATTCTAATGCTATTAAAACTTCACAACATGATAGGTTTAAAAAAAGTTATCTTTAAGCAAATACACAAAGTTACCAAATGCTTCTCTCGGCAAAGGTTGGCCAAACGCACACAGACACACAGTGTGATTCAAGACAAGCAACACTATCCCTAGGAGTTTACCAAAATTCATTCACTACTGTGGAAGGGGTAAGAGGACGGCACACAATCTACATATTTCAATACTGCACTTTAGAGTCAAAGCCTGACTCAATTGGCGCCGGCATCTTGAAATGGCCTCCCTGCGATTCAAGCAGATAACTGGTGCCCTAAGCAGGGAATTTAGCAGGTCATTCACTAAACCAATAAGCCCGGTTTTGCAAGTTTATGAAGCAAAGGCCCTAAACTCTGTCCTCTACGGGGCGGAGCTCTGGGGTTTTGAACAGCTAGCGACTTTGACAAGTGTGGAGCACAAATTCCTACGTAGTATAACTGGTCTTCCCCAGAGCACCCCTCTGATCCCACTTAGGTATGATCTGGGCAGGAGGTCTATCAAGGATATTGCAAGGCTCCGTCCGGTTTTATACTGGCGGAGGCTTTGGACTACTCCGGAACTTTCTCATTATGCCAATGGCCTCAAGGACATTATAAAATCTGATGTCTTTCATAAAATCGAGTGGCTAAAGAACTTGCATGCGTCTTTAAAAGACATGGGTATGGAAGGGATGTGGACTGACCCAGCTACTGCCCAGTTTCCATCAAAAAGCTCTCTCAAAATAGCATACTGGGAAAGAATTGATTCCCAGGTTTTGAGTAGAGCATCAGGGATGTCCGGGAACTTTCTGGAGTTCAAAGACTTCCCCAGCCTTGAACAATACTGGAATGTGGAGGGTTGTGGACCAGGGTCAAAATGGACTCGATAATTCTTGCCTCGGTACCTACTCTAATCAGGAACACACTCGGCAACTCTGGGCATTAAGCTTGCCTCATCTCTACAACGGCCCCCCACAGACGCCAGGGATGCCTGGTTTCACCTTGGAGATACCCAGAAAGGGACCATCTCACAGGGAAAACCAGGACGGGTTCCCCAGCGGTCTTCAGCGCCAGGATACTCCATGGAGTCACAGTGCGCTTTACAAGTACACCCACATACAAGTACACCCACAATGTGGTGACTAATGTGGGTGACAGAAAACTCTACTTCCAGTTCAGAGCTGGTTCTTTGCCTCTTAGATCTTTGACTGGAAGGTGGGCCAGGAACTCGGAACTGCAGTGCCCTGCATGTGGGGCTGCGATTGAAACATCTCCCCACTTTTTGTTTGTCTGCCCGGCATTTTCCATTCCTAGACGTGTTTGGCTTACCCCAATGTGTAAATCTCTCGGCACAAGGAGCTGCGCTGTAGCATTACGCATTTTGCGCACTAGCTCTTTGACATTAGTCTCTGTCGCATTGGCAAAATATCTGGGCTGGGCATGGGCATTGCAGAGAAAATCAATCAAGCGTACCCTTGATGGCCTCTCATGAATTCTGTGTTTGGGTTTCCCCTATTTTTATGCTGTGTCAGGGACAATTTTAATTCCAAAATCTTTTTTACTATATGTCAGTCCATTGAAGTGTTTAATGTTTTTTTAACAAGGTTTTTTAATAAGGTATTTTAATGTATTTATTGAAATGTATGTTTTAGGTACTATGTTTGTGTCTTTTATGATTGTTTTTAAATCGAATAAAGACTGATTGATTGATTGATTGCAAATACATGATATCACCAAATGCTTCTCTCACACTGATCCCAAATACACACTAACTCACACTGTGATTCTAGACATGCACCACTATCCCTAGGAGTTTACCAAAACTCATTCACTACAGTGCAACTGGTAAGGGAACTGCACACAATCTACATATTTCAGGACTGCACTTTTCTGTCAAAGCCTGACTCATTTAATCAAATCATAACTGTCTTCTAATGCTACTAAAACTTCACAACATGACAAGTTAAAACATTTATCTGTCAGCAAATACACGATGTTACCAAATGCTTCTCTCACAGTGGTTCCCAAATGCACACAGACTCACTGTGTGATTCTAGACAAACAACACTATCCCTTGCACTATACCAAAACACATTTCTTCATCTAGAAGTAGTACTACATTTTAGTGTAGAAACATAACATAACTCATTTCACAAATTCATAAACAATGACTGGTTTCTAACTCTACCAAAATATAAAAACTGCACAGTTATCTGTTTACAAACACATGAAAAACACAAATGCTTATCACAGAATGGTTTCTACATGCACACACATTGTAGAGAAAAAAAGTACTCCCTACACTTTAGCAGGAAAAATACATTAGTCTGATTAAAATCACAATAGTCTACATACATCCCCTCACAATTAAATAACTCATATTTCAAGTTATTTTAGCTGAACTAACTATAACAGGAACATTTCTAGGGTTTTGTATGAGGGAAATGTCCAGCTAACTATAACGCCCCTGAAACCTATGGTTTTTTCAGTGAATTTCTAAGGTTTCTTAAATGCTAATTCCTAACTATAACGTGCATGAAACCTATGGTTTTTGCAGTGAATTTCAAAGGTTTTTTAAATGCTAATTCCTAACTATAACATACCTGAAACCTATGATTTTTTAAGTGAATTTCAAAGGATTTTTAAATGCTAATTCCTATCTATAACTTATCTCTAAAGCTATGATGTTTAATGATTTTCATAGGATTTCTAAATCTTTATATTTCAGTGTGTCAATTCCTTTAATTATGTTTTTTATATTGTTTTTCACCATTTTTTAAAGTTTTTTTTCAATTAAATCTTTTAAAAATTAAAAAATTTGTTTTAATGACTTTTCCCCCAAAAAACTTGGTTACATTTTTTTAGACTATTTTTTAAATATTTTTTAAACTATATTTTTAGTACTTTGGTTTTTTTTTACAATTTTTTTTGGATTTGCGAACCTTTCTCGATCCCTGCACGTAACATAGTCGCCATTTTACGATTGTAGTGTAGGATCCGCGTATGGTATGCATTGGGTACATATTTTCGTGTGCGATTGCTAAGCGACCGGTACGCGACTCCAAGCCCATACGCAACACGTACAAAGTACGTTACGCGACGCTCGCGCGCTTCCACATGACTTCATATACATGCTCGACGCGGTGGATGTGCGAATTCCGCCAAATTTCTTAATGTTTTAAATTCTATACATAAGTCGCGTTGAGTGCGTCCTGCTTATGCGCACGATGCGCGGACCCCATGTGACCTGAAAAAAAGAGATTTGATTGGTTCATTACAGTTCCCATTGTACCTATTGAAGGTTCCCACCCATTTCCATCATTCTTCTTTGAGCTTCTTTGGAGGAACATCTCACACCTTAGAACTAGAAGAAACTTTTTGGGGAAGATTTCCACAGCTGCAATTTTTCATTATCTTAAGACAATGGCTTCTGGACAGCAGCCACCATCAGATTCAGACCATTCTTCCGATGAGGGATTTGTTGTGGAACCTCCACGCCCAGAAAGATACACCTCTGTGGTGTGGATTTTTTTTTCCTTCCCAGAAGGACAAAATAAAACAAATTCCACTAAAGTGACATGCAAAATATGTCAAAGAGTGCTTTCCAAAGGGGATCCATCGAAAAAATACTCTTGTGGGACTGCGAGTATGAAAAAACACCTGAAGACTCTGCATCCCGTGAACCTGGCCAAGGAGGAATGCAGAAGACTCCGAGAGCAGCCTCTGCCAGCAGTGGCAAGCACTTCTGCAGCATCACCATCGACCACTCACCCGGACATACGTCCAGAATTTGGAAAACTGAAAATGAAATGCAACAAACTGCTCTGTTATGGCGAGCAGTCAATTGAACTTATCTGCCGAGCGCAGCAAAATCACAAGTGCTAGACTTGTGTTTATTTTTTTTTTTGCAGAAGATGACTGTTTTGTTCCTCCTGTTGTCTTTTTTTCCTTTCCAAAAAAACAAAAAAATAACAAAATTGTTCCAAAAAGTACAAAAAAATAAAAAACAAAAAAGATGAGAAAAAAGTTCTTTTCAGAACTCATTTCTCTGTTTAAAAAAAGAGCTATGTTTTTATGATTGTGTGTGAAAGTTTGGTTGGATGTATGCGTAGTGTATAATTGACTGAAAGAATGTATTGTACCATGGTGCAAGGATATCTGTGTCGTGTGGAGATTGTTTTTGTGCACCTTCCTGCACAAAAACAATCAGTGAAGGCATTTTTTCCTTCAATATATGCTGTGCATTGTAGCATATATTGAAAGCGAAAAAATGAAAACAAATCTCCTTTTTGTGCCTTTCTGCACCAATTGGAGGATGGTGCACCATTCACATACATGTCCAGATTTATGATTTGTGATAAATCTGGAGATGTGTCTTCTTCTATGAGTGTTCTGTGCAAAGACGCACAGCAACACGTATAGAACGCCTTTTCAATGCAAACTGGTGTGTATGATGAGATCGTATTTACATGGAGAAGAAAAGGTAGACAGAGTGCCTTTTTCTCTCCTTGTAAATATGAAAGACTGTCTTGCGCTATAACTATGTTACAAAGAGTGATATATTTCTGTTTGGAAAATTGCTTGCAAATGATAGGAGGTAAACACAGAGTTTTGTCTGCAAAAATGCTCAAAGAAGAATGATTGAAATCATTACGATCGTTCAATATGTACAATGGGAAATATTATGAACCACTCAAATCTGTTTTTTTGCAGGTCACATGATATCCTATGGCAGGGAGATTGCAAAACTACATAGGTGTAAACAGGGTGTTTTGAAAAACGTATTCAAACTTTGTAGCTTCTTGCAGATCTGCCCATTGTGGATATTAATACTTAATTAAACTTACCTTCACAGTAATAGAAATAAAAAATGGTACACATTTTTTTCAGATTTTTTTTGTAATGTAAATTGGGGTAAATTGCTTAATTTACAATTAGGATCTGTGAAATAAAAGAAAAAATGGTTATAACATGTAATAATGCATTTTCAACAACACAGCATAATTTAAACAAAGTAATTTGTTTGCCTTTTTTGCTGTTCTCAGAATATATTGAATTTCACTAGAAATAGTGATTTCAATCGTACTCATCACATAACAGCGGGCAAAAAAAACCAATCAAAAAGATTTTTTTTAAAAAAACAACATGCTATTCTCAGTAAAATACCAGAAAATACAAATCACACATATATGAAATGCTTATTGCTAACCAAATTTTATAAATTTAATTTATAAAAACTGTAAATGATGTCACTCTAAAATATTCACCGAGTCAATGAGTACGAAAAAGTCCATAATTCAAACATATACCTTTTCTTGAGGCCAAATGGTATTTTTGCACTGTTTTTTATGTAAATTGTCCAATGGTAATCCTAATAAATTATAATAATAAATTCCTCAGAGAGTGAATTATCTTCCTAAAACTTTGGCTTTAAAAATATTAGGTAGGAATTTGTTAATTCACTAGGCAAACATTGTTTGAAAACCAACTGGGCATCATTACAAAGTGTTCAGCCTTTGTCACATTTTAGATAGGCAGTGTAATGTCCAGATGTTGTGGAAGGACCATCATGGAAAATTATTGCAATTGCTACAAAAGTCCTTCCCGATATGATAGTTGTGTTGCTACAAATTGCTTTATTAAAGTATCCAATTTTCTTCCATCAGCTGTACAATGTTGCATCATTAAAATTATATATTGTCCATATTTTTTTTTTAATAATGTGGTTAACATTTCTGATTTACATTGGCTACTCTCCATGATTTGATTTGCACCTTTAACTAATTTATTGAAAGACACTGATTTACAGTCCGGTAATGTTAAATATATAAATCTTTAAGTGTCTACATTAGTGCTAGATGTATACATGCAATTTTCACAATGATGTTCCCATTTGTAACAAAGGCCAAAAATATTTTATATTTCTACACCTTCTTTTTAAACACCGATAAGCATTTACATTAAAAATTCCTGAGCATCTTGTTGGATATTTTGCATAAATTGTGTAGAACCAGAACACACATCCAAAAGATTACGAACATCTGAAACACTTTGTATTTTACTTGTATCTGTTGGCAATTTTTCATAAACAGAATGCAACAAGGAACAAAGGGCCTCATGTAGGTAGCCAAATACCGGTCGGTAACGGCCGATTTTCGGTAATTATACCGTTACCGACCGGTATTTTGGCTATTGGTATGTAGGGGGACAATTTTTGGTTTCGGAATTTACCGAATCGGTAAAATTACCGAATCGGTAATAATATCGAATCGGTAATGTTACCGAATCGGTAACTTGTCCGATTCGGTAATTTTACCGATTCGGTAAATTCCGAAACCAAAATCGAGATGTAGGGGGAGTGTGTGGGTGTTTGTAAGAGTCGGTATTTACCACCAACTTATAGTTGGTGGTAAATCATTAATGTATGTGTATGGGCATTTTGAAGCGCGTAGCAGTGTGCAATGTGGCATACATACATGCCCTTAGGGCATGTATGTGTGCCACATGTGCACACATGGCCGAATCAGGGGTGCAACAGGGTGTCAATGTGACACCCTGCCACCCTTGCTTGTTCTCCACCATTACCGAATCGGTATTTACCGATTCGGTAATGAGGCATACCTTCCCCTCAATGGGAAGGTATGCCTCATTACCGAATCGGTAAATACCGATTCGGTAATTACCGAATTGTAACGAATCGGTAAAAAATACCGACTCATTACCTACATACGAGTTACCACTTCTAAAATACCGATTCGGTAACGTTCGGTATTTTAGAAGTGGTAACTGGTATGCTACCTACATGAGGCCCAAAATCTTTTTTTACGATTCTGCATAATTTGTTCTAGCAAACCTTCAAGATAAAAAACAACATTGACCACTCCATTAGCATAGCAGTTGACACCTGAACTATTTTCAAACTGATAACCAACAATCTCTTCAATAGTGTCATTTTTCTTTTTACTTGCTATCACAACATTATCTTGTTCTTTTGCCTTCTCTACACCTTCAGTACAGATATTCTCAAACCTTCTTTTTCGACCAACCACATGCTTTTCAAATACAGGATATTGACCTAAATTGGGAGCATAGGCGCGTCTTAACCTATTATACTCTTTTATACAGTTTGCATCTGCAGTAACCTTTGTGTCATCAAAATCAATCAAAAACAAACCAGATAATGTTCTAACTCGCGACAAAGCAACAAATGCCATAGCCTCTTTAAACACAGTAGATCCAATGTTCACCAATGCACTGTCTACACTTAATCCTTGAGATTTATGAATAGTCACTACGTATGCAAGAGAAAATGCAAATTGTTTCCTACAGACATATAAATCTTTAACAGGCAAAAAACAAACTGAACAACAAACAATTTCTTTAACTTCTTCAATCTGATCAAATTACATCTTTTAATTCCTTCTTTTTTCTGATGATTAACAAAATCCACCACTTTACCCATTGCTCCATTAACTAAACCTTTTTCTACATCCAAATTACGCCTTAAAATTACCCGACAGTTTACACATGCATATAGAGTCTTTTCTAAACCAGCCGTTTTAGATATCTTTTTTCCTAAAGAATCCAGTTTTGTTTTCAATTTTCCCGTCAAAATAATAGTGATTCCTTCATGCTCTATTTTATCGATGGCTTCCATTTTTATAATATCTTCATTTTCCAGTTTCAATAGTTCATTGTTGAATATAGAACACTCGCGCAGTGTTGGCATTAAGCAGATCACTGATTTATTTTCTGCAATTTTCATGTACACTTTCTCAGGAACTACATTTTCATTTGGAAACAAATTGGAAAGTAATCGACTCTGCAAAGCTTGTTTGCCATGTTCTGTCAGAAGTCCAATTCTTATATCTTGAAGAATACTTCCATATTCAGCAACATTTGCCTGTCGTATATGTGTTGTCAGTTCTTTGTATTCAAAATATGTCCAAATGTTCACGTTACCAACACTACCGAGAGACTTTCTGGTATCTTCATGTGCAAGTGTTTTAAATACCGGTTGTCCTTCTACCGGAGTCAGTTGCCGTAGATCTCCAAAAACTATGACGTGTTTTCCTCCAAATAAAATGTCATACTCTGTTTTAAGAATTTGCTGCATTCTTAAATGCACAAAGGCAAGCATCAAGTTTGAGACCATGCTTACCTCATCAATGATGTAAAGTTTCATTTTCTTCATGACTCTTGAAACTTCACAACAAGCTTCTCCAGATAGCTTGTGGTATTCCAATTTGTTCTCATGCGCTAGGTAGCAGTAGTAAACGATGTAAAGTAATTCCTTTAATGTTATGTGCTGCCAACCCAGTTGGAGCAGTGACAACACAAGACAAATGCGACTCAGTTGTTCTCTGCAGATAACTTGTAATTACTTTAATTAAGAAACTTTTTCCTGTTCCAGCTTGACCACTCACATACATTCGGATAGGTTGAAATTATGTACATGAGCACCCTTTCTTTTCATGAAGTAATCCATGGTCAATCTGTTCTTTCACTTGTTGATATATTTGTTTCTGTTCAACATTTAGTTGTTCTTCCAAGTTTCCTAACTGCATTACATCTTCTTGAGCTTGATGCATTGCTGTTTCCACCTCATTCATGGCAATTGCTGCTTCATTTTCAACATTTGGTTGTCCTAGTGGATCTTGACTCAGTGCAGCAGAACTTTGACTGTCTTGAGGACTGTCTCTAGCAATCTCAGCTGCAATTGTAGCTTCTTGATCAATTTCATCATTTAACATTTTCACATAATTTGCAAAAGCACTGCATTGTATGCTATCTTTACAAGCATTAAATGAATCTTCATAGCTCTGAAAATCTCCAAGTAATTCCAGTTCTGAACGCCCTGGTTTGAACATTTGCAAAAGGGCTAAATAGTAAAATTCCCTTTTATCAGCAGTGTCGCAAATCAGTTTCCTGTGATTAATTAAATTTCCTTTCCTTTGTTTCACCAAACATCCTTCGGAACCAATCACTGCATATTTTCCATCATTGATGTTCTCTGTAGTATTCCGTTTAAAAGTGTAGTTTTGCAGCACTTCATAGAGACACATGTTCTCAAGATTTCTGTTTGGGTAATATGTGTCCAACATATTCGTTTTCAAAATATCTGTACTTTCTGGTTCTTTTTCTGCTAAATATTCAATTTCTTGAACAGATTTCAGTACCCGATTTTGCATTGCTGCAAGACCTAGACTCACCCAAATGATTCTTCTACTTTTGGAGTATAGACTTGCAGATGATAACCGATCTGAGCATTCATATGCTCCAATTTCACAGTGCAATAACATCTTCAAACTGAAACTGTATAATTTCTTACATACAGTCTTCTCGTGAGAAATCTCTTCCCACATTTCTTTCAATTCCGTCTTTTCTGATTTAGTAATGTAGGACGTTACATATCGAGCAACAGCAATGGAATTGTCCGCAACATACTTAATATCCATGTTAGCGTTCCACATGGATAAAATAACTGGATTATAGTTATTTATGTATTTTGACTCTTCGCTTCTTCTTAAGTTGTAGGTATTTTTTGGAGACTTTCTTGTGATGGTATGTCGCATAGCTGACATAAAACTGTTCACTCTTCCTTTGTATAATACAGGACGTGGAAATCAAAAATGACATTTGGTAAAGAACTTATCCTTTGACTTGTACTTTCGTCGACAGTATTTTCCACACCTATGGCTTTGGAATCCTAAGACTTGTTGTTTTAAGATTTTATCTTCTCTGCTATTGGGTACAGCACATGTGGCATAATATTCAATGAAAGACAAAACAGTATCATCTGAATCTATTCCAAATTTGGGGGCGTCCTTGATCCATAACAACATATGTATATGAGGAGCACCTCTTGCTTGATACTCCTTTCTCCAAAATAAATCCACAACTTCTCCAAGAGGAGGATTCTTTTTATTGCAAATGAAAGACATCATAGCTTCAAATCTATGATTAAAATATCTGCATACATTAACAGGATCCAAAGAGCACAATTCTCCAGGTCTCTTGTATTCAATATTTTTTATATTGGAATTTGCCTCTCGAAGAAATTCAAGTAAATCATCCCAAGCATACTCAGCACAGCTTAGTGTAACGAACCATGTAGGAGTTCCTAAGTTCGGTAGCATACATTTCAGTTCTCCATGACGACGGTACCAATATTCATTAGTCCCACGCTGACATGTCATCAGATTAATCAACTGAGATTCTAAATGACCATCTCTCTGATGCACTTTATCCATAAAATCCTTTGCAGTTACATTTTGCAGATGCATTCCAGTTTTTAAAATGTGATTTACTGCATATGACAGTCCAGACAAGTCACTTTCAAACAGAAGATGAAACATATAAGGGATACATTGTCGAAATCTTGGATCTTCTGCATATAATCTTGTTGTCTGATAATCAGATGCAGGAATCTGCACAGGACGTTCATCATATCGTCCACCTTTTCCTGTTGGAAACAACTGTGGGAAACAGCGAGCTTCCAAGCTCTCTTCCCATACACTCATTGGACTTCCTCTTGCTTTTTTCATTTGGAACAACTCAATCGTATTCCCCATCACCTCTTTGGAATGAAGTGGATGTACACTGTAATGTTCATAGATTTCTTCACATCTGGACATGTCCACTTTATCAATTTGTCCACTTAATGTTTCATTATCTTCTGCTAAATCTATTTCTTCTTCTCCTACAAACACATTTCTATAGTACTCATTATTTTTTATCAGATACAATGATGCTTTTGCACTTTTCTAACATCCACTAACTCTTGCCAGATTTTCTTATTCTTAGTAGGAACACCATTAACTAGAATAACTAGTGGTTCATTTTCTGCATGGTCTACACCAATAGTTTCAATGTTTTTCTTTAAATCTAACGGTAAATACACAACTCTTCATTTCAATCCTCTTTGTAACTCTGATGGGGGCAATTTACCTGTTTTAGGCTCCATATGAACAATAGCCTGAAACGGATGCACACATTGAATGAGAATAGACTCATACATATTTAAATCTATCAGCTCTGGAGAAATAGCAACCAACTCTAGATTATTATGAACAGCTCTAGCAGGCCTTTTATTCTCATCTAATTTGTTATAACAATATTTGCAAATACGCTGCTCAGATCCCAAATCAAAACAATCCTCTACCAACAAATAAGTTGCAAATTCCTTCCACTTATCATTATTTTCTTGTTTCACTTTTTAAATACAGATTGACACTCCTAGTCTGATTTTTATAGTGCCTTCGCCGACAGCAAATACAAGAAACATTTGGTCTTTCACTTGAAATTACCTTAAACTTTGTGATTTGATCTTCAAAATGTTTTGTAATCACGGGTTCTACATTGTCTTCAACATTTTGCTCTACTAATGTGTCAGTTTCTGCACTGTCTTGCTGAGGACCAAAGTAACAAAACTCAATATCATCACAAACCTTCTTCACATCTGATACTGACCCACGCAAAAGAGCACTGTTCAACTCATTTAACTTTAGTGCTAGACTTTTTGCATAATACAATCTTCTCACTAACTTCCGCATTTGAGTATGATGTACTGCCAACATCCTGAAATGGTGAAAAACACTTTGACAAACTTTCCTAGAAAGACAAGCCAGAGAATGACCTTGCAAACCAGTATTTTTTCTCACTCTGCAAGGGTCTAGTCCTTGCAACACCTTAATCTTTTGTTTAACACTTTTTTTACTATATGCTTGTAAGAAACTACATAATTTATCAATAGATTCTTGGCGTACACTACAAATACTACTGCAATCCCAAGTGTACACAGGGTGTTTAGGACGTCTCCCAAGAACTTCATCAGCTATCACTTCTTCTGCATTTCTTTCAACCATTTTCTCTTTGTCAATTGGACAACCATCTCTTACCTCATAACCTTGACCACTGGTGTCAACTGCATGCAATAAATTATTGCTCTCTAAATAACTCTCTTCATTAAAGAAAGGCTCTGAACTTGAACTGTGTTTCCATTCTCCCAAAAAAAATCACAAAAATTTGTTCTATTAATTACTCTTTTCCTCCTACTTTTGGCCTTCATTAAATGTATTGGTTTATCTAGTGATCAAATTCTGTTTAATACTAAAATGAATAGTTTCCTTTTTACTTCAAAGGCCTTTTCAACAATGGTTTCAATATGCTTTTTCTTTTTATAAAATAGATCTCTCTTTTTATATTTCTTCACATCTTTCAGCAAATTATGTACTACTCTCTTGTAAAATATTTTTTTGCGTATTTCCTTATACCGATTTTGCCTTCTTTTATCATACTTCATCTCCTTTGACTGTCCATTTGCTTTTTTGCTTTTCCTATTATTTTAAATATTTTTTCTAGTTGAAGCATTATCAGAGGTTTCAGCATTCTGTACATTCTTTCTGGTCCTACAAACATTTTTAATAAATTACTTTGTGATTTTTGATGTTACCAGAAGATTTTTTCTTTTGAGCCACATTATGTTGTTCATTCAATACTTGTGGTTGATTTTTCTTCAAGTAACTCTCCTTTCTCTGTTCTTTTCTTTTTCTTTTTTTTCTGGCATGATTTCTCTATTTTAATGGTGAAAAACAGTATCTGTAAAAAATAATCACAAATAAATGTATATTAATAACTTTAAAATGCATACTTTTCTATTACTATACAAACACATTTTATATCAGTACTGACTAAGAAATTATGGCCCTGAAGCAGAAGTGTGACGATGGTTTAAACACTACACGCATAGTGCATACTACTTTGAAGCAGTTCATGCCCTAAAGCCTGCCTCACTGAAAGACTACATGCTAACTGACTGAATGATTACACTACTATAGGGAGAGACACTGAGTGAAATCACAGTTGTTTGAATTTTACTTCATTGAATAGATCACTACATGCTACTAAAACACTCACTATGGATTTGCAACAGCAGTCACAGTGTGTTTGCTGGAGTGTATGCATAGTAGCTGTGGAAAAGTAGGCCTGATGCACAAGTGTTAAAGTGGTTAGACCACTATATACATAATGGATAGTTACTTCAAACTGTCCTTGTCACTGCATGAGTAATTGAATACTGACTGAAACATTAGAATAATGCAAGGAAAGTACCTGAATGAATCTTTTAAGGATTTGGGTTTTTGTGCAGTAAAGATTACTACATGGTGCCGGATGAAGAGAGTAAGGGGATTGACACGGTGTCTGCTGGAAGTGTATGTATACTGACTGGCGAATTGAAGGTGTGAAAGACAATTGTGTACATGGTTAGAGGCCTATATGCATAGTGGATAGGCGTTCGAATCAATCCATGTGCTAAGGCCTGCCTCACTCCATTAGTACTTGGTACTGACTGAATGTTTTGAGAGGCAAGGAGAGTGCCTGGATGAATTTATAAGTATTTGTTTTTTGGCACAGTAAATACATTACTACATGGTGCTGAATGAGTCACTGGAAAAGTATAAGGGGAGTGACAGGGTGTGTGCTGGAGCTGTATGAATACTGATTGGGGAATTGAAGGTGTGAAAGACAAGTGTGTGGGTGGCTAGAGACCTGCATGCATACTGGATAGACGTTTAAAGCAGTCCATGGAGTAACACCTGGATCACTGCAAAACTACCTGAGTACTGACTGAATCATTAGAGTACTGCAAGGAGAGTGCCTGGGTGAATCTTTTTAAGTTTTTGGGTTTTGGCGCAGTGAATAAATTAGTACATAGTGCCAAATGAGTCAGTGGAGGTGTGCAAGTGGAGTGACAGGGTGTTTATTGGAGTTTATACATAGTAACTGGGAAATTGAAGGTCTGAAAGACAATTGTGTTGGTAGTTAGAGGCCTCCATGCATAGTGGAAACGCGTTTGAATCAATCCATGTGCTAAGGCCTGCCTCACTCCATTAGTACTTGGGTACTGACTGAATGATTAGACTATTGCAAGAAGAGTGCCTGGGTGAATTTATAAGTGTTTCAGTTTTGGCGCAGGGAATGCATTACTACATGATGCTGAATAAGTCACTGGAAGAGTGCAAGGGGATTGACAGGGTGTTTGCTGCAAGTACATGGATACTGACTGGGGAATTCCAGCTGTTAAAGACAAGTGTGTAGTAGGATAGAAGCCTGCATGCAAACTGGATAGACCTTTGAAGCAGTCCATGTGGTAATGCATGGTTCACTGCATTAGTACCTGGGTACTGACTGAATCATTAAACTACTGCTAGGAGACTGCCAGGGTGAAACTTTTAAGTTTTTCGGTTTTGGCGCAGTGAATAGATTAGTACATGGTACTGGATCAGTCACTGGAGGAGTGCAAGATGAGTGACAGGTTGTTTATTGAAGTATATAGATACTGACTAGTTAATTGAAGAAGTGAAAGACAAGTGTGTAGGTGACTAGAGGCCTGCATGCATAGTGGATAGACATTTAAACAGTCCATGAGCTAAGACCACAGACACTGCATGATTACCTGGGTACTGACTGAATCTTTACACTACTGCAAGGAGAGTGCCCGGGTTAATCTTTTTAAGTTTTTGTGTTTTGGTGCAGTGAATAGATTACTACATAGTGCCAGATGAGTCACTAGAGGTGTGCAAGTGGACTGAAAGAGTGTTTACTGGAGTTTATAGATACTGCTGGGAAATTGAAGGTCTGAAAGACAATTGTGTAGGTGGTTAGAGGACTACATGCATAGTGCATATGCATATGAATCAATCCATGTGCTAAGGCCTGCCTAACTCCATTACTACTTGCATATTAACTAAATGTATACAGTAATGCATGGAGAGTTCCGGGGGGAATTTATTAGTGTTTAGGTTTTGGCGCAGTAAATGGATTACTACATGATGCTGAATGAGTCGCTGGAGAACTATAAGGGGAGTGACAGGGTGTTTGCTTGAACTATATGAATACTGACTCGGGAATTGAAGCTGTGAAAGACAAGTGTGTAGGTGGTTAGAGGACTGCCTGCATAGTGGATAGGGGTTTGAAGCAGTCCATGTACTAAGGCCTGGTCACTGCATGAGTACTTGGGTACTGACTGAATAATTAGAGTACTGCAAGGAGAGTGCCTGGATGAATTTATAAGTGGTTTTGTTTTTGCACAGTGAATGGATTAGTACATGGAGCTAAATGGATCAGTAGAGGAGTGCAAGGGCAGTGACAGGGTGTTTCCTGGAAGTGTATGGTTATTGACTGGGGAATTGAAAGTGTGTAGATGGTTAGAGGACTGCATGCATACTGGATAGGCGTTTGAATCAATCCATGTGCTAATTCCTGCCTCACTCCATTACTACTTGGATATTAACTGAATGTTTACAGTATTGCAAGGAGATTTCCTGGGTGAATACATAAGCAATGACTGGCTTCTAATTCTACAAAAACTTGAGAACCGGAAAGGTTTTTAAGCAGTTATGTGTATGCAAAGATATGAAGTACCCAAATGCTCCTCTCATAGTGGTTCCCAAATGCACACAGACTCACAGTGTGATTCTAGACAAGCAACACTATCCCTTGGACATTACCAAAACACATTCACTACTCTGGAAGGAGTAAGGGGACTGC
This sequence comes from Triturus cristatus, assembly GCF_964204655.1. Taxonomy (NCBI): domain Eukaryota; kingdom Metazoa; phylum Chordata; class Amphibia; order Caudata; family Salamandridae; genus Triturus; species Triturus cristatus. The sequence continues at coordinate 903,254,772 of NC_140590.1, read as the reverse complement.
ACACAATCTACATATTTCAGTACTGCACTTTAGTGTCAAAGCCTGACTCATTTTATGAATGCATAAACAATGACAGGCTTCTAATGCTACTAAAACTTGACAACATGACAGGTTTTAAAACAGTTATCTGTCAGCAAATACACGATGTTACCAAATGCTTCTCTCACAGTGGTTGGCCAAATGCACGCAGACACACAGTGTGACTCTAGACAAGCAACACTATCCCTAGGAGTTTACCAAAGCTCATTCACTACTGTGGAAGGGGTAAGAGGACTGCACACAATCTACATAGTTCAATACTGCACTATAGTGTCAAAGCCTGACTCGTTTTATCAATGCATAAGCAATAACTGGCTTCTAATGCTACTAAAACTTGACACCATGACAGATTTTAAAACAGTTATCTGTCACCAAATACACGATGTTACCAAATGCTTCTCTCACAATGGTTACCCAAATGCACACAGACTCACAGTGTGATTCTAGACAAGCAACACTATCCCTAGGAGTTTACCAAAACTCATTCACTACTGTGGAAGTGGTAAGGGGACTGCACACAATCTACATATTTCCGAATTGCACTTTAGTGTGAAAGCCTGACTCATTTTCTAAATGCAGAAGCAATAACTGACTTCTAATACTACTAAAACTTGACAACATGACAGGTTTTAAAACAGTTATGTGTCAGCAAATACACAATATAACCAAATGCTTCTCTCACAATGGTTGGCCAAAGGCACACAGACTCACAGTGTGATTCTAGACAAGCAACACTATCCCTTGGACTTTACCAAAACACATTCACTACTCTGGAAGGAGTAAGGGGAGTGCACACAATCTACATATTTCAGTACTGCACTTTAGTGTCAAAGCCTGACTCATTCTATCAATGCATAAGCAAAGACTTGCTTCTAATGCTACTAAAACTTGACAACATGACAGGTTTTAAGACAGTTATCTGTCAGCAAATACACGATGTTTCCAAATGCTTCTCTCACAATGGTTACTCAAATGCACACAGACTCACAGTGTGATTCAAGACAAGCAACACTATCCCTAGGAGTTTACCAAAATTCATTCACTACTGTGGAAGGGGTAAGAGGACGGCACACAATCTACATATTTCAATACTGGACTTTAGTGTCAAAGCCTGACTCATTTTATCAATGCATAAGCAATAACTGGCTTCTAATGCTACTAAAACTTGACAACATAACAGATTTGAAAACAGTTATCTGTCACCAAATACACGATGTTACCAAATGCTTCTCTCACAATGGTTACCCAAATGCACACAGACTCACAGTGTGATTCTAGACAATCCACACTATCCCCAGGAGTTTACCAAAACACATTCACTACTCTGGAAGGAGTAAGGGGAGTGCACACAATCTACATATTTCAGTACTGCACTTTAGTGTCAAAGCCTGACTCATTTTATCAATGCATAAGCAAAGACTGGCTTCTAATGCTACTACAACTTGACAACATGACAGGTTTTAAGACAGTTATCTGTCAGCAAATACACGATGTTACCAAATGCTTCTCTCACAATGGTTACTCAAATGCACACAGACTCACAGTGTGATTCTAGACAAGCAACACTATCCCCAGGAGTTTACCAAAACGCATTCACTACAGTGGAAGGGGTAAGGGGACTGCACACAATCTACATATTTTAGTACTGCACTTTAGTGTCAAAGCCTGACTCATTTTATGAATGCATAAACAATAACTGGCTTCTAATGCTACTAAAACTTGACAACATGACAGGTTTTAAAACAGTTATCTGTCACCAAATACCCGATGTTACCAAATGCTTCTCTCACAATGGTTGGCCAAACGCACACTGACACACAGTGTAATTCAAGACAAGCAACACTATCCCTAGGAGCTTACCAAAATTCATTCACTACTGTGGAAGGGGTAAGAGGACTGCACACAATCTACATATTTCAATACTGCACTTTAGTGTCAAAGCCTGACTCATTTTATCAATGCATAAGCAATAACTGGCTTCTAATGCTACTAAAACTTGACAACCTGACAGATTTTAAAACAGTTATCTGTCACCAAATACCCGATGTTACCAAATGCTTCTCTCACAATGGTTATCCAAATGCACACAGACTCAGAGTGTGATTCTAGACAAGCAACACTATCCCTTGGACTTTACCAAAACACATTCACTACACTGGAAGGAGTAAGGGGACTGCACACAATCTACATATTTCATTTACATTTTAGTGTCAAAGCCTGACTCATTTTTTAAATGCAGAAGCAATAACTGACTTCTAATACTACTAAAACTTGACAACATGACAGGTTTTAAAACAGTTATCTGTCAACAAATACAAGATATAACCAAATGCTTCTCTCACAATGGTTGGCCAAAGGCACACAGACTCACAGTGTGATTCTAGACAAGCAACACTATCCCTAGGAGTTTACCAAAACTCATTCACTACTGTGGAAGGGGTAAGGGGACTGCACACAATCTACATATTTCCGAATTGCACTTTAGTGTCAAAGCCTGACTCATTTTCTAAATGCAGAAGCAATAACTGACTACTAATACTACTAAAACTTGACAACATGACAGGTTTTAAAACAGTTATCTGTCAGCAAATACACAATATACCCAAATGCTTCTCTCACAATGGTTGGCCAAAGGCACACAGACTCACAGTGTGATTCTAGACAAGCAACACTATCCCTTGGACTTTACCAAAACACATTCACTACTCTGGAAGGAGTAAGGGGAGTGCACACAATCTACATATTTCAGTACTGCACTTTAGTGTCAAAGCCTGACTCATTTTATCAATGCATAAGCAAAGACTTGCTTCTAATGCTACTAAAACTTGACAACATGACAGGTTTTAAGACAGTTATCTGTCAGCAAATACACGATGTTTCCAAATGCTTCTCTCACAAGGGTTACTCAAATGCACACAGACTCACAGTGTGATTCTAGCCAAGCCACACTATCCCCAGGAGTTTACCAAAACTCATTCACTACTGTGGAAGGGGTAAGGGGACTGCACACAATCTACATATTTTAGTACTGCACTTTAGTGTCAAAGCCTGACTCATTTTATGAATGCATAAACAATGACTGGCTTCTAATGCTACTAAAACTTGACAACATGACAGGTTTAAAACAGTTATCTGTCAGCAAATACACAAAGTTACCAAATGCTTCTCTCGGCAAAGGTTGGCCAAACGCACACAGACACACAGTGTGATTCAAGACAAGCAACACTATCCCTAGGAGTTTACCAAAATTCATTCACTACTGTGGAAGGGGTAAGAGGACGGCACACAATCTACATATTTCAATACTGCACTTTAGAGTCAAAGCCTGACTCATTTTATCAATGCATAAGCAATAACTGGCTTCTAATGCTACTAAAACTTGACAACCTGACAGATTTTAAAACAGTTATCTGTCACCAAATACCCGATGTTACCAAATGCTTCTCTCACAATGGTTACCCAAATGCACACAGACTCACAGTGTGATTCTAGACAATCCACACTATCCCCAGGAGTTTACCAAAACACATTCACTACTCTGGAAGGAGTAAGGGGAGTGCACACAATCTACATATTTCAGTACTGCACTTTAGTGTCAAAGCCTGACTCATTTTATCAATGCATAAGCAAAGACTGGCTTCTAATGCTACTACAACTTGACAACATGACAGGTTTTAAGACAGTTATCTGTCAGCAAATACACGATGTTACCAAATGCTTCTCTCACAATGGTTACTCAAATGCACACAGACTCACAGTGTGATTCTAGACAAGCAACACTATCCCCAGGAGTTTACCAAAACGCATTCACTACAGTGGAAGGGGTAAGGGGACTGCACACAATCTACATATTTTAGTACTGCACTTTAGTGTCAAAGCCTGACTCATTTTATGAATGCATAAACAATGACTGGCTTCTAATGCTACTAAAACTTGACAACATGACAGGTTTTAAAACAGTTATCTGTCACCAAATACCCGATGTTACCAAATGCTTCTCTCACAATGGTTGGCCAAACGCACACAGACACACAGTGTAATTCAAGACAAGCAACACTATCCCTAGGAGCTTACCAAAATTCATTCACTACTGTGGAAGGGGTAAGAGGACTGCACACAACCTACATATTTCAATACTGCACTTTAGTGTCAAAGCCTGACTCATTTTATCAATGCATAAGCAATAACTGGCTTCTAATGCTACTAAAACTTGACAACCTGACAGATTTTAAAACAGTTATCTGTCACCAAATACCCGATGTTACCAAATGCTTCTCTCACAATGGTTATCCAAATGCACGCAGACTCAGAGTGTGATTCTAGACAAGCAACACTATCCCTTGGACTTTACCAAAACACATTCATTACACTGGAAGGAGTAAGGGGACTGCACACAATCTACATATTTCATTTACATTTTAGTGTCAAAGCCTGACTCATTTTTCAAATGCAGAAGCAATAACTGACTTCTAATACTACTAAAACTTGACAACATGACAGGTTTTAAAACAGTTATCTGTCAACAAATACACGATATAATCAAATGCTTCTCTCACAATGGTTGGCCAAAGGCACACAGACTCACAGTGTGATTCTAGACAAGCAACACTATCCCTAGGAGTTTACCAAAACTCATTCACTACTGTGGAAGGGGTAAGGGGACTGCACACAATCTACATATTTCCGAATTGCACTTTAGTGTCAAAGCCTGACTCATTTTCTAAATGCAGAAGCAATAACTGACTTCTAATACTACTAAAACTTGACAACATGACAGGTTTTAAAACAGTTATCTGTCAGCAAATACACAATATAACCAAATGCTTCTCTCACAATGGTTGGCCAAAGGCACACAGACTCACAGTGTGATTCTAGACAAGCAACACTATCCCTTGGACTTTACCAAAACACATTCACTACTCTGGAAGGAGTAAGGGGAGTGCACACAATCTACATATTTCAGTACTGCACTTTAGTGTCAAAGCCTGACTCATTTTATCAATGCATAAGCAAAGACTTGCTTCTAATGCTACTAAAACTTGACAACATGACAGGTTTTAAGACAGTTATCTGTCAGCAAATACACGATGTTTCCAAATGCTTCTCTCACAAGGGTTACTCAAATGCACACAGACTCACAGTGTGATTCTAGCCAAGCCACACTATCCCCAGGAGTTTACCAAAACTCATTCACTACTGTGGAAGGGGTAAGGGGACTGCACACAATCTACATATTTTAGTACTGCACTTTAGTGTCAAAGCCTGACTCATTTTATGAATGCATAAACAATGACTGGCTTCTAATGCTACTAAAACTTGACAACATGACAGGTTTAAAACAGTTATCTGTCAGCAAATACACAAAGTTACCAAATGCTTCTCTCGCAAAGGTTGGCCAAACGCACACAGACACACAGTGTGATTCAAGACAAGCAACACTATCCCTAGGAGTTTACCAAAATTCATTCACTACTGTGGAAGGGGTAAGAGGACGGCACACAATCTACATATTTCAATACTGCACTTTAGAGTCAAAGCCTGACTCATTTTATCAATGCATAAGCAATAACTGGCTTCTAATGCTACTAAAACTTGACAACATGACAGATTTGAAAACAGTTATCTGTCACCAAATACACGATGTTACCAAATGCTTCTCTCACAATGGTTACCCAAATGCACACAGACTCACATTGTGATTCTAGACAAGCAACACTATCCCTAGGAGTTTACCAAAACTCATTCACTACTGTGGAAGGGGTACGGGGACTGCACACAATCTACATATTTCAGTACTGCACTTTAGTGTCAAAGCCTGACTCATTTTCTAAATGCAGAAGCAATAACTGACTTCTAATACTACTAAAACTTGACAACATGACAGGTTTTAAAACAGTTATCTGTCAGCAAATACACGATATAACCAAATGCTTCTCTCACAATGGTTGGCCAAATGCACACAGACTCACAGTGTGATTCTAGACAAGCAACACTATCCCTTGGACTTTACCAAAACACATTCACTACTCTGGAAGGAGTAAGGGGAGTGCACACAATCTACATATTTCAGTACTGCACTTTAGTGTCAAAGCCTGACTCATTTTATCAATGCGTAAGCAAAGACTGGCTTCTAATGCTACTACAACTTGACAACATGACAGGTTTTAAGACAGTTATCTGTCAGCAAATACACGATGTTACCAAATGCTTCTCTAGCAAAGGTTGGCCAAACGCACACAGACACACAGTGTGATTCAAGACAAGCAACACTATCCCTAGGAGCTTACCAAAATTAATTCACTACTGTGGACGGGGTAAGAGGACTGCACACAATCTACATATTTCAATACTGCACTTTAGTGTCAAAGCCTGACTCATTTTATCAATGCATAAGCAATAACTGGCTTCTAATGCTACTACAACTTGACAACATGACAGATTTGATAACAGTTATCTGTCACCAAATACACGATGTTACCAAATGCTTCTCTCACAATGGTTACCCAAATGCACACAGACTCACAGTGTGATTCTAGACAAGCAACACTATCCCCAGGAGTTTACCAAAACCCATTCACTACAGTGGAAGGGGTAAGGGGACTGCACACAATCTACATATTATAGTACTGCACTTTAGTGTCAAAGCCTGACTCATTTTATGAATGCATAAACAATAACTGGCTTCTAATGCTACTAACACTTGACAACATGACTGGTTTGAAAACACTTATCTGTCACCAAATTCCCGATGTTACCAAATGCTTCTCTCACAATGGTTGGCCAAACGCACACAGACACACAGTATAATTCAAGACAAGCAACACTATCCCTAGGAGCTTACCAAAATTCATTCACTACTGTGGAAGGGGTAAGAGGACTGCACACAATCTACATATTTCAATACTGCACTTTAGTGTCAAAGCCTGACTCATTTTATCAATGCATAAGCAATAACTGGCTTCTAATGCTACTAAAACTTGACAACCTGACAGATTTTAAAACAGTTATCTGTCACCAAATACCCGATGTTACCAAATGCTTCTCTCACAATGGTTATCCAAATGCACACAGACTCAGAGTGTGATTCTAGACAAGCAACACTATCCCTTGGACTTTACCAAAACACATTCACTACACTGGAAGGAGTAAGGGGACTGCACACAATCTACATATTTCATTTACATTTTAGTGTCAAAGCCTGACTCATTTTTTAAATGCAGAAGCAATAACTGACTTCTAATACTACTAAAACTTGACAACATGACAGGTTTTAAAACAGTTATCTGTCAACAAATACAAGATATAACCAAATGCTTCTCTCACAATGGTTGGCCAAAGGCACACAGACTCACAGTGTGATTCTAGACAAGCAACACTATCCCTAGGAGTTTACCAAAACTCATTCACTACTGTGGAAGGGGTAAGGGGACTGCACACAATCTACATATTTCCGAATTGCACTTTAGTGTCAAAGCCTGACTCATTTTCTAAATGCAGAAGCAATAACTGACTACTAATACTACTAAAACTTGACAACATGACAGGTTTTAAAACAGTTATCTGTCAGCAAATACACAATATACCCAAATGCTTCTCTCACAATGGTTGGCCAAAGGCACACAGACTCACAGTGTGATTCTAGACAAGCAACACTATCCCTTGGACTTTACCAAAACACATTCACTACTCTGGAAGGAGTAAGGGGAGTGCACACAATCTACATATTTCAGTACTGCACTTTAGTGTCAAAGCCTGACTCATTTTATCAATGCATAAGCAAAGACTTGCTTCTAATGCTACTAAAACTTGACAACATGACAGGTTTTAAGACAGTTATCTGTCAGCAAATACACGATGTTTCCAAATGCTTCTCTCACAAGGGTTACTCAAATGCACACAGACTCACAGTGTGATTCTAGCCAAGCCACACTATCCCCAGGAGTTTACCAAAACTCATTCACTACTGTGGAAGGGGTAAGGGGACTGCACACAATCTACATATTTTAGTACTGCACTTTAGTGTCAAAGCCTGACTCATTTTATGAATGCATAAACAATGACTGGCTTCTAATGCTACTAAAACTTGACAACATGACAGGTTTAAAACAGTTATCTGTCAGCAAATACACAAAGTTACCAAATGCTTCTCTCGCAAAGGTTGGCCAAACGCACACAGACACACAGTGTGATTCAAGACAAGCAACACTATCCCTAGGAGTTTACCAAAATTCATTCACTACTGTGGAAGGGGTAAGAGGACGGCACACAATCTACATATTTCAATACTGCACTTTAGAGTCAAAGCCTGACTCATTTTATCAATGCATAAGCAATAACTGGCTTCTAATGCTACTAAAACTTGACAACCTGACAGATTTTAAAACAGTTATCTGTCACCAAATACCCGATGTTACCAAATGCTTCTCTCACAATGGTTACCCAAATGCACACAGACTCACAGTGTGATTCTAGACAATCCACACTATCCCCAGGAGTTTACCAAAACACATTCACTACTCTGGAAGGAGTAAGGGGAGTGCACACAATCTACATATTTCAGTACTGCACTTTAGTGTCAAAGCCTGACTCATTTTATCAATGCATAAGCAAAGACTGGCTTCTAATGCTACTACAACTTGACAACATGACAGGTTTTAAGACAGTTATCTGTCAGCAAATACACGATGTTACCAAATGCTTCTCTCACAATGGTTACTCAAATGCACACAGACTCACAGTGTGATTCTAGACAAGCAACACTATCCCCAGGAGTTTACCAAAACGCATTCACTACAGTGGAAGGGGTATGGGGACTGCACACAATCTACATATTTTAGTACTGCACTTTAGTGTCAAAGCCTGACTCATTTTATGAATGCATAAACAATGACTGGCTTCTAATGCTACTAAAACTTGACAACATGACAGGTTTTAAAACAGTTATCTGTCACCAAATACCCGATGTTACCAAATGCTTCTCTCACAATGGTTGGCCAAACGCACACAGACACACAGTGTAATTCAAGACAAGCAACACTATCCCTAGGAGCTTACCACAATTCATTCACTACTGTGGAAGGGGTAAGAGGACTGCACACAATCTACATATTTCAATACTGCACTTTAGTGTCAAAGCCTGACTCATTTTATCAATGCATAAGCAATAACTGGCTTCTAATGCTACTAAAACTTGACAACCTGACAGATTTTAAAACAGTTATCTGTCACCAAATACCCAATGTTACCAAATGCTTCTCTCACAATGGTTATCCAAATGCACACAGACTCAGAGTGTGATTCTAGACAAGCAACACTATCCCTTGGACTTTACCAAAACACATTCACTACACTGGAAGGAGTAAGGGGACTGCACACAATCTACATATTTCATTTACATTTTAGTGTCAAAGCCTGACTCATTTTTCAAATGCAGAAGCAATAACTGACTTCTAATACTACTAAAACTTGACAACATGACAGGTTTTAAAACAGTTATCTGTCAACAAATACACGATATAACCAAATGCTTCTCTCACAATGGTTGGCCAAAGGCACACAGACTCACAGTGTGATTCTAGACAAGCAACACTATCCCTAGGAGTTTACCAAAACTCATTCACTACTGTGGAAGGGGTAAGGGGACTGCACACAATCTACATATTTCCGAATTGCACTTTAGTGTCAAAGCCTGACTCATTTTCTAAATGCAGAAGCAATAACTGACTTCTAATACTACTAAAACTTGACAACATGACAGGTTTTAAAACAGTTATCTGTCAGCAAATACACAATATAACCAAATCCTCCTCTCACAATGGTTGGCCAAAGGCACACAGACTCACAGTGTGATTCTAGACAAGCAACACTATCCCTTGGACTTTACCAAAACACATTCACTACTCTGGAAGGAGTAAGGGGAGTGCACACAATCTACATATTTCAGTACTGCACTTTAGTGTCAAAGCCTGACTCATTTTATCAATGCATAAGCAAAGACTTGCTTCTAATGCTACTAAAACTTGACAACATGACAGGTTTTAAGACAGTTATCTGTCAGCAAATACACGATGTTTCCAAATGCTTCTCTCACAAGGGTTACTCAAATGCACACAGACTCACAGTGTGATTCTAGCCAAGCCACACTATCCCCAGGAGTTTACCAAAACTCATTCACTACTGTGGAAGGGGTAAGGGGACTGCACACAATCTACATATTTTAGTACTGCACTTTAGTGTCAAAGCCTGACTCATTTTATGAATGCATAAACAATGACTGGCTTCTAATGCTACTAAAACTTGACAACATGACAGGTTTAAAACAGTTATCTGTCAGCAAATACACAAAGTTACCAAATGCTTCTCTCGCAAAGGTTGGCCAAACGCACACAGACACACAGTGTGATTCAAGACAAGCAACACTATCCCTAGGAGTTTACCAAAATTCATTCACTACTGTGGAAGGGGTAAGAGGACGGCACACAATCTACATATTTCAATACTGCACTTTAGAGTCAAAGCCTGACTCATTTTATCAATGCATAAGCAATAACTGGCTTCTAATGCTACTAAAACTTGACAACATGACAGATTTGAAAACAGTTATCTGTCACCAAATACACGATGTTACCAAATGCTTCTCTCACAATGGTTACCCAAATGCACACAGACTCACAGTGTGATTCTAGACAAGCAACACTATCCCTAGGAGTTTACCAAAACTCATTCACTACTGTGGAAGGGGTACGGGGACTGCACACAATCTACATATTTCAGTACTGCACTTTAGTGTCAAAGCCTGACTCATTTTCTAAATGCAGAAGCAATAACTGACTTCTAATACTACTAAAACTTGACAACATGACAGGTTTTAAAACAGTTATCTGTCAGCAAATACACGATATAACCAAATGCTTCTCTCACAATGGTTGGCCAAATGCACACAGACTCACAGTGTGATTCTAGACAAGCAACACTATCCCTTGGACTTTACCAAAACACATTCACTACTCTGGAAGGAGTAAGGGGAGTGCACACAATCTACATATTTCAGTACTGCACTTTAGTGTCAAAGCCTGACTCATTTTATCAATGCATAAGCAAAGACTGGCTTCTAATGCTACTACAACTTGACAACATGACAGGTTTTAAGACAGTTATCTGTCAGCAAATACACGATGTTACCAAATGCTTCTCTAGCAAAGGTTGGCCAAACGCACACAGACACACAGTGTGATTCAAGACAAGCAACACTATCCCTAGGAGCTTACCAAAATTAATTCACTACTGTGGAAGGGGTAAGAGGACTGCACACAATCTACATATTTCAATACTGCACTTTAGTGTCAAAGCCTGACTCATTTTATCAATGCATAAGCAATAACTGGCTTCTAATGCTACTACAACTTGACAACATGACAGATTTGAAAACAGTTATCTGTCACCAAATACACGATGTTACCAAATGCTTCTCTCACAATGGTTACCCAAATGCACACAGACTCACAGTGTGATTCTAGACAAGCAACACTATCCCTAGGAGTTTACCAAAACTCATTCACTACTGTGGAAGGGGTACGGGGACTGCACACAATCTACATATTTCAGTACTGCACTTTAGTGTCAAAGCCTGACTCATTTTCTAAATGCAGAAGCAATAACTGACTTCTAATACTACTAAAACTTGACAACATGACAGGTTTTAAAACAGTTATCTGTCAGCAAATACACGATATAACCAAATGCTTCTCTCACAATGGTTGGCCAAATGCACACAGACTCACAGTGTGATTCTAGACAAGCAACACTATCCCTTGGACTTTACCAAAACACATTCACTACTCTGGAAGGAGTAAGGGGAGTGCACACAATCTACATATTTCAGTACTGCACTTTAGTGTCAAAGCCTGACTCATTTTATCAATGCATAAGCAAAGACTGGCTTCTAATGCTACTACAACTTGACAACATGACAGGTTTTAAGACAGTTATCTGTCAGCAAATACCCGATGTTACCAAATGCTTCTCTCACAATGGTTGGCCAAACGCACACAGACACACAGTATAATTCAAGACAAGCAACACTATCCCTAGGAGCTTACCAAAATTCATTCACTACTGTGGAAGGGGTAAGAGGACTGCACACAATCTACATATTTCAATACTGCACTTTAGTGTCAAAGCCTGACTCATTTTATCAATGCATAAGCAATAACTGGCTTCTAATGCTACTAAAACTTGACAACCTGACAGATTTTAAAACAGTTATCTGTCACCAAATACCCGATGTTACCAAATGCTTCTCTCACAATGGTTACTCAAATGCACACAGACTCACAGTGTGATTCTAGACAAGCAACACTATCCCCAGGAGTTTACCAAAACGCATTCACTACAGTGGAAGGGGTAAGGGGACTGCACACAATCTACATATTTTAGTACTGCACTTTAGTGTCAAAGCCTGACTCATTTTATGAATGCATAAACAATAACTGACTTCTAATACTACTAAAACTTGACAACATGACAGGTTTTAAAACAGTTATCTGTCAACAAATACAAGATATAACCAAATGCTTCTCTCACAATGGTTGGCCAAAGGCACACAGACTCACAGTGTGATTCTAGACAAGCAACACTATCCCTAGGAGTTTACCAAAACTCATTCACTACTGTGGAAGGGGTAAGGGGACTGCACACAATCTACATATTTCCGAATTGCACTTTAGTGTCAAAGCCTGACTCATTTTCTAAATGCAGAAGCAATAACTGACTACTAATACTACTAAAACTTGACAACATGACAGGTTTTAAAACAGTTATCTGTCAGCAAATACACAATATACCCAAATGCTTCTCTCACAATGGTTGGCCAAAGGCACACAGACTCACAGTGTGATTCTAGACAAGCAACACTATCCCTTGGACTTTACCAAAACACATTCACTACTCTGGAAGGAGTAAGGGGAGTGCACACAATCTACATATTTCAGTACTGCACTTTAGTGTCAAAGCCTGACTCATTTTATCAATGCATAAGCAAAGACTTGCTTCTAATGCTACTAAAACTTGACAACATGACAGGTTTTAAGACAGTTATCTGTCAGCAAATACACGATGTTTCCAAATGCTTCTCTCACAAGGGTTACTCAAATGCACACAGACTCACAGTGTGATTCTAGCCAAGCCACACTATCCCCAGGAGTTTACCAAAACTCATTCACTACTGTGGAAGGGGTAAGGGGACTGCACACAATCTACATATTTTAGTACTGCACTTTAGTGTCAAAGCCTGACTCATTTTATGAATGCATAAACAATGACTGGCTTCTAATGCTACTAAAACTTGACAACATGACAGGTTTAAAACAGTTATCTGTCAGCAAATACACAAAGTTACCAAATGCTTCTCTCGGCAAAGGTTGGCCAAACGCACACAGACACACAGTGTGATTCAAGACAAGCAACACTATCCCTAGGAGTTTACCAAAATTCATTCACTACTGTGGAAGGGGTAAGAGGACGGCACACAATCTACATATTTCAATACTGCACTTTAGAGTCAAAGCCTGACTCATTTTATCAATGCATAAGCAATAACTGGCTTCTAATGCTACTAAAACTTGACAACCTGACAGATTTTAAAACAGTTATCTGTCACCAAATACCCGATGTTACCAAATGCTTCTCTCACAATGGTTACCCAAATGCACACAGACTCACAGTGTGATTCTAGACAATCCACACTATCCCCAGGAGTTTACCAAAACACATTCACTACTCTGGAAGGAGTAAGGGGAGTGCACACAATCTACATATTTCAGTACTGCACTTTAGTGTCAAAGCCTGACTCATTTTATCAATGCATAAGCAAAGACTGGCTTCTAATGCTACTACAACTTGACAACATGACAGGTTTTAAGACAGTTATCTGTCAGCAAATACACGATGTTACCAAATGCTTCTCTCACAATGGTTACTCAAATGCACACAGACTCACAGTGTGATTCTAGACAAGCAGCACTATCCCCAGGAGTTTACCAAAACGCATTCACTACAGTGGAAGGGGTAAGGGGACTGCACACAATCTACATATTTTAGTACTGCACTTTAGTGTCAAAGCCTGACTCATTTTATGAATGCATAAACAATGACTGGCTTCTAATGCTACTAAAACTTGACAACATGACAGGTTTTAAAACAGTTATCTGTCACCAAATACCCGATGTTACCAAATGCTTCTCTCACAATGGTTGGCCAAACGCACACAGACACACAGTGTAATTCAAGACAAGCAACACTATCCCTAGGAGCTTACCACAATTCATTCACTACTGTGGAAGGGGTAAGAGGACTGCACACAATCTACATATTTCAATACTGCACTTTAGTGTCAAAGCCTGACTCATTTTATCAATGCATAAGCAATAACTGGCTTCTAATGCTACTAAAACTTGACAACCTGACAGATTTTAAAACAGTTATCTGTCACCAAATACCCGATGTTACCAAATGCTTCTCTCACAATGGTTATCCAAATGCACACAGACTCAGAGTGTGATTCTAGACAAGCAACACTATCCCTTGGACTTTACCAAAACACATTCACTACACTGGAAGGAGTAAGGGGACTGCACACAATCTACATATTTCATTTACATTTTAGTGTCAAAGCCTGACTCATTTTTCAAATGCAGAAGCAATAACTGACTTCTGATACTACTAAAACTTGACAACATGACAGGTTTTAAAACAGTTATCTGTCAACAAATACACGATATAACCAAATGCTTCTCTCACAATGGTTGGCCAAAGGCACACAGACTCACAGTGTGATTCTAGACAAGCAACACTATCCCTAGGAGTTTACCAAAACTCATTCACTACTGTGGAAGGGGTAAGGGGACTGCACACAATCTACATATTTCCGAATTGCACTTTAGTGTCAAAGCCTGACTCATTTTCTAAATGCAGAAGCAATAACTGACTTCTAATACTACTAAAATTTGACAACATGACAGGTTTTAAAACAGTTATCTGTCAGCAAATACACAATATAACCAAATGCTTCTCTCACAATGGTTGGCCAAAGGCACACAGACTCACAGTGTGATTCTAGACAAGCAACACTATCCCTTGGACTTTACCAAAACACATTCACTACTCTGGAAGGAGTAAGGGGAGTGCACACAATCTACATATTTCAGTACTGCACTTTAGTGTCAAAGCCTGACTCATTTTATCAATGCATAAGCAAAGACTTGCTTCTAATGCTACTAAAACTTGACAACATGACAGGTTTTAAGACAGTTATCTGTCAGCAAATACACGATGTTTCCAAATGCTTCTCTCACAAGGGTTACTCAAATGCACACAGACTCACAGTGTGATTCTAGCCAAGCCACACTATCCCCAGGAGTTTACCAAAACTCATTCACTACTGTGGAAGGGGTAAGGGGACTGCACACAATCTACATATTTTAGTACTGCACTTTAGTGTCAAAGCCTGACTCATTTTATGAATGCATAAACAATGACTGGCTTCTAATGCTACTAAAACTTGACAACATGACAGGTTTAAAACAGTTATCTGTCAGCAAATACACAAAGTTACCAAATGCTTCTCTCGCAAAGGTTGGCCAAACGCACACAGACACACAGTGTGATTCAAGACAAGCAACACTATCCCTAGGAGTTTACCAAAATTCATTCACTACTGTGGAAGGGGTAAGAGGACGGCACACAATCTACATATTTCAATACTGCACTTTAGAGTCAAAGCCTGACTCATTTTATCAATGCATAAGCAATAACTGGCTTCTAATGCTACTAAAACTTGACAACATGACAGATTTGAAAACAGTTATCTGTCACCAAATACACGATGTTACCAAATGCTTCTCTCACAATGGTTACCCAAATGCACACAGACTCACAGTGTGATTCTAGACAAGCAACACTATCCCTAGGAGTTTACCAAAACTCATTCACTACTGTGGAAGGGGTACGGGGACTGCACACAATCTACATATTTCAGTACTGCACTTTAGTGTCAAAGCCTGACTCATTTTCTAAATGCAGAAGCAATAACTGACTTCTAATACTACTAAAACTTGACAACATGACAGGTTTTAAAACAGTTATCTGTCAGCAAATACACGATATAACCAAATGCTTCTCTCACAATGGTTGGCCAAATGCACACAGACTCACAGTGTGATTCTAGACAAGCAACACTATCCCTTGGACTTTACCAAAACACATTCACTACTCTGGAAGGAGTAAGGGGAGTGCACACAATCTACATATTTCAGTACTGCACTTTAGTGTCAAAGCCTGACTCATTTTATCAATGCATAAGCAAAGACTGGCTTCTAATGCTACTACAACTTGACAACATGACAGGTTTTAAGACAGTTATCTGTCAGCACATACACGATGTTACCAAATGCTTCTCTAGCAAAGGTTGGCCAAACGCACACAGACACACAGTGTGATTCAAGACAAGCAACACTATCCCTAGGAGCTTACCAAAATTAATTCACTACTGTGGAAGGGGTAAGAGGACTGCACACAATCTACATATTTCAATACTGCACTTTAGTGTCAAAGCCTGACTCATTTTATCAATGCATAAGCAATAACTGGCTTCTAATGCTACTACAACTTGACAACATGACAGATTTGAAAACAGTTATCTGTCACCAAATACACGATGTTACCAAATGCTTCTCTCACAATGGTTACCCAAATGCACACAGACTCACAGTGTGATTCTCGACAAGCAACACTATCCCTTGGACTTTACCAAAACACATTCACTACACTGGAAGGAGTAAGGGGACTGCACACAATCTACATATTTCATTTACATTTTAGTGTCAAAGCCTGACTCATTTTCTAAATGCAGAAGCAATAACTGACTTCTAATACTACTAAAACTTGACAACATGACAGGTTTTAAAACAGTTATCTGTCAACAAATACAAGATATAACCAAATGCTTCTCTCACAATGGTTGGCCAAAGGCACACAGACTCACAGTGTGATTCTAGACAAGCAACACTATCCCTAGGAGTTTACCAAAACTCATTCACTACTGTGGAAGGGGTAAGGGGACTGCACACAATCTACATATTTCCGAATTGCACTTTAGTGTCAAAGCCTGACTCATTTTCTAAATGCAGAAGCAATAACTGACTTCTAATACTACTAAAACTTGACAACATGACAGGTTTTAAAACAGTTATCTGTCAACAAATACACAATATAACCAAATGCTTCTCTCACAATGGTTGGCCAAAGGCACACAGACTCACAGTGCGATTCTAGACAAGCAACACTATCCCTTGGACTTTACCAAAGCACATTCACTACTCTGGAAGGAGTAAGGGGACTGCACACAATCTACATATTTCAGTACTGCACTTTAGTGTCAAAGCCTGACTCATTTTATCAATGCATAAGCAAAGACTGGCTTCTAATGCTACTAAAACTTGACAACATGACAGGTTTTAAAACAGTTATCTGTCAGCCAATTCACGATGTTACCAAATGCTTCTCTCACAATGGTTACTCAAATGCACACAGACTCACAGTTTGATTCTAGACAAGCAACACTTTCCCTAGGAGTTTACCAAAACTCATTCACTACTGTGGAAGGGGTAAGGGGACTGCACACAATCTACATATTTTAGTACTGCACTTTAGTGTCAAAGCCTGACTCATTTTATGAATGCATAAGCAATAACTGGCTTCTAATGCTACTAAACTTGACAACATGACAGGTTTTAAAACAGTTAACTGTCCGCAAATACACGATGTTACCAAATGCTTCTCTCACAATGGTTGCCAGATGCACACAGACTCACATTGTGATTCTAGACAAGCAACACTATCCCTTGGACTTTACCAAAACACATTCACTACTCTAGAAGGAGTAAGGGGACTGCACACAATCTACATATTTCAATACTGCACTTTAGTGTCAAAGCCTGACTCATTTTATCAATGCATAAGAAATAACTGGCTTCTAATGCTACTAAAACTTGACAACCTGACAGATTTTAAAACAGTTATCTGTCAGCCAATTCACGATGTTACCAAATGCTTCTCTCACAATGGTTACTCAAATGCACACAGACTCACAGTTTGATTCTATACAAGCAACACTTTCCCTAGGAGTTTACCAAAACTCATTCACTACTGTGGAAGGGGTAAGGGGACTGCACACAATCTACATATTTTAGTACTGCACTTTAGTGTCAAAGCCTGACTCATTTTATGAATGCATAAGCAATAACTGGCTTCTAATGCTACTAAACTTGACAACATGACAGGTTTTAAAACAGTTATCTGTCAGCAAATACACGGTGTTGCCAAATGCTTCTCTCACAAGGCTTACCCAAATGCACACAGACTCACAGTGTGATTCTAGACAAGCAACACTATCTCTAGGAGTTTACCAAAAGTCATTCACTACTCTGGATGGGGTAAGGTGACTGTACGCATTCTACATATTTCAATACTGCACACTACTGTGAAAGTCTGACTCATTTTGCAATTCCATAAGCAATGACTGGCCTCTAATGCTACTCAAACTTGACAACAAACCACATTTTAAAGCAGTAATCTGCAAGCAAATACATGATGTTACCAAATGCTTTTCTCACAATAATTGCCCAAATGCACACAGACTCACAGTGTGATTGTAGACAGCCAACTATCCCTTGTACAAAATACATTTACTAGTCTACAAGATGTAAGGTGACTGCACACATTGCAGAAAATGTTCTACTACACATTAGTACCAAAATGTTTCTCTCAAAAGGATTCCTAAATGCACACAGACTCACTGTGTGATTCTAGACAAACAATACTATCCCTTGCACTGTACCAAAACACATTTCCTAATCTAGAAGTAGTACTACATTTTAGTGTAGAAAAATGACTCATTTTGCAAATACATAAACAATGACTGGTTTCTAATTGTACCAAAACATGAAAACAGCACAGTTATCTGTCTGTAAACACATGAAAAAAACAAATGCTTATCACAGAATGGTTTCTACATGCACACCCACTGAAAATAAGATTGTAGACAAAAAAAGTACTCCCTGCACTTTAGCAGGAGAAATACATGAGTTTGATTAAAATCAAAATAGACCACATACATCCCATCACAATTAAAGAACTCACCTTTCAAGTTGTTTTGTAGATTAAGAAGTATATCAGTCACACACCAGATTTTATTATACAGAATCTCTGCACTGTGCACCTGTCAGCAAAACCAAAGAATGGCAAAGTTTCCCTCTCATTTCCCACACATATACATGTAAACATCAAATCACATTCCTTCCCACATTAATTCAAAATCTAACACACATTTCTATTGGTTAAACATTTCAACCCTTTCCAAATGACATACATTTGAACCCTATCCCCAATCTGCCTTCTGCCTGTTACCATAGAAACAGGTCATGGAACACTTAACTGAGCACACAGGTCACAAGTTCAGCACACAATGTTGCTAATCAAAAGAGCAAGTGTGCTTGACATTTCAACATATCAGCCTATCCTAGATAATGTTCCTTTCAACCAGTTTTTGTTAACCAATAAGAATCATGCGTTTAAAAAACAGAAACATGCGCCCTAGTTTTGAGTGTAGAAGGTTGTCAAACAACCAATGATTTCTTGTCTTTTTAAAAAACTGCATCTCAGCCGCCATTTTAGAAAAATCTTACTATTCAAACTGCCATTTCATTTACAGACACCATCTGAGTGCATCCAGACCTCCCTTCAAGATGCTTAGAGTGTGGATTGTGGGACACAGCTATATTTTCTGGAGCCAAAGGTTTGTAGAAAACAAAGGCATTCACAAAGACCTAGGTTTGCCAAATGTAGACATTAAATGGATTGGACAGAGAGGGTGAAAGTGGCACCAATTGATGCCATTGGTAAAATCCTTTATGCATCTCCACACCCTGGCCTCATAATAGTGCACTGTGGTGGCAATGACCTAGGCACTTTGACTGGGGTAGGTCTGGAAATGCTTATGAAGGACACCTTTGCAGAATTGATTTCACTTTTTCCCAAAACTGCCTTTGTGTATTCTAAAATATGTCAAAGGCAGAAATGGAACTGGTCCAATCATTTTTGTCCACAGATTGAGAAATCTAGGAAACATGTGAATAGATCTGTTTCTGCTTTTCTCCGACACTATAGAATGGGGTCCATTTACAATAACAATCTGCGCTTTCATATGCAAGAGATGTATAGGAGAGATGGAGTACACTTTACTGATGAAGCAAACAGAGTCTTCCTCAGCAACTTTAGACTCTGTATAGGTACTTACTTATAAGTACCAAAAACTCTCAATGAACACAACGGCTCTTTTTAGAGCCACTCAAGAACAAAACACTTAAGCTTGATGTTTATCTCCCAAAAATTAATTTTTTTTCCTTGGAGTCACGCACCCAACGCGTTAGGAACTGCGCACCCTACGCGAGAGAAATCGTGCACCCAACGCGATAGGAAGCGCGACTTCTAATTTTACGGTAAAAAAAAAAAACCCTATCACTATTTTTTATTATCCCGGGGACCCAATCCCCCGGGGCTTTTAAAAACACGTTGGGGACCATGGGGGGAGCCCCAACGCCCCCACGGTCCCATCCGGCTCCCTGCGTCCTTCGGGAGCCGGCATTGCTTTTCCACATGGGGAGCTGCTGACATGCAGCTCCCAGTGTGGAAAAGCAATATGGTTTGGATTTTGAAAGAGAGAGCAGGTTTCTCTGCTCTCTCTCTCAAAATCCAAACAAAGTTTGCCATGGGAGGGCGGGAGACTCCCGCACTCTCATAGCAAACAACAGTGTTCTAGGGGTGGGCACCCCAGGACACGGTAGGAGCCGGCACTGGGGGGTGGCGGTCCCCAGGGCCCTCAAAGGCTCCAGGAGGGGGGCTACGCTGCCCCCTCCCTCAAAAAATAAAGCCCCGGGGGTGGTGGTCCCCGGGGCTTGGGGGGGCCATTCAGTCCCCCATCCTATTTATTTTGTAGCCCCAGGGGGCTACGGCTGGATCCACGCACCCTGCACGACTTTTGCCCCCTTTACATCTTTCACACACTTATTTCCCTTACTTCCTCAGCCTCGCTTCTAACAAGGCACAAAAGGGCTGCCAACAGTTTGTGGTTTCGAATGTTGACAGACACTTGACAGCCAATTAGCATTCAGCGCGTGATTGGAAGGGTGCGCGCATGGTTCGCAGAGGGTGCGCTCAGGGTGCGCATAGGGTGCGCGGATCCTCCGAGGCCATAGATATACATGTACTTTTAACTCTAATTTTCTCAGCAACTACTGAACAGATTTACACCATTTAAGCAAAAGGCACGAGTGAACTGTGGACTACCTCTTTGCCAAATTTGGTGTAATTCCGTTCAGCAGTTCGGGCTGTAGCTGCATCAAAAGGTCCTATGGGAAACTGCATAGGGAAAACGCGTTTTGAGACCCCCCTTTTTACTCCCCCCCACTTGACGAATCACCGCGAAACTTTCAGGATAGGAGCGGACCAGAGCTGGCCAAAAGTTTGGAAAATTTTGTGAAGATTCATCAACCGGCGCCAGACTTATTGGGAATAGAATGTTGCGGATTTCCTATGGAAAATAGGTCCTAACTATAACTATCTACTGGCGACCGCCAGTAGGTAATATATATATATATATATTACAACACCCTCTCCTTGCGGAAAAGAAATGAGCCGCACTCCCACAGTGAGTTAAGTGATTTCTTTATTCGTGCATTGGCTAATTCCGACGCGTTTCAGTCAACCTTTGACCTTCTTCATGGATAAGCCTTTGAGCATCAGTCACACCAACTAGCAAATGCCTGCATTTATACATTTTTGGCTCCTAGTAGCCGCCGAGGTGGAACGTCTTTCTAAGGCATGCTGGAACTTGTGGTGTGTTAACAGTTCCATCCCTCTGGTGGGTGATGCATTTGGTGTATTAAAATAAAGAGAATTGTTGCTCACCGCTGCTCCCTTGCATCCCTATTTTCAAGGTTTGCTGGACGCGCTTTTGTCACTTCTCTGCCAGAACTTTGCCCCTCCTGATTACAAGCCGTGAGGGAAACGGCCAACTCGGGTGTTCTTGAGCTAATCTCTGTGCAATTAGCAGCCTACACTTCGCCGTGAGGGGAACGGCCGTAAAAAAAAACTTCATTTCCCAGAAGCCCCGTGGCGCCTGCCTCTAACACCAACAGGCAGCGCCAGGGGCCCATAAAGCTGCTCCCTGCTAACCGCAGCGCGGGACGTGCTTTTGTCACTTCTCTGCCAGAACTTTGCCCCTCCTGATTACAAGCCGTGAGGGAAACGGCCAGCTCGGGTGTTCTTGAGCTAATCTCTGTGCAATTAGCAGCCTACACTTCGCCGTGAGGGGAACGGCCGTAAAAAAAAAACTTCATTTCCCAGCAGCCCCGTGGCGCCTGCCTCTGACACCAACAGGCAGAGCCAGGGGCCCATAAAGCTACTCACTGCTAACCGCAGCACGGGACGCACTTTTGTCACTTCTCTGCCAGAACTTTGCCCCTCCTGATTACAAGCCGTGAGGGAAACGGCCAACTCGGGTGTTCTTGAGCTAATCTCTGTGCAATTAGCAGCCTACACTTCGCCGTGAGGGGAACGGCCGGAAAAAAAACTTCATTTCTCAGCAGCCCCGTGGCGCCTGCCTCTGACACCAACAGGCAGCGCCAGGGGCCCATAAAGCTGCTCACTGCTAACCGCAGCGCGGGACGCACTTTTGTCACTTCTCTGCCAGAACTTTGCCCTTCCTGATTACAAGCCGTGAGGGAAACGGCCAACTCTGGTGTTCTTGATCTAATCTCTGTGCAATTAGCAGCCTACACTTCGCCGTGAGGGGAACGGCCGGAAAAAAAACCTTCATTTCCCAGCAGCCCCGTGGCGCCTGCCTCTGACACCAACAGGCAGTGCCAGGGGCCCATAAAGCTGCTCACTGCTAACCGCAGCGCGGGACGCTCTTTTGTCACTTCTCTGCCAGAACTTTGCCCCTCCTGATTACAAGCCGTGAGGGAAACGGCCAACTCGGGTGTTCTTGAGCTAATCTCTGTGCAATTAGCAGCCTACACTTCGCCGTGAGGGGAACGGCCGTAAAAAAAAAACTTCATTTCCCAGCAGCCCCGTGGCGCCTGCCTCTGACACCAACAGGCAGCGCCAGGGGCCCATAAAGCTGCTCACTGCTAACCGCAGCGCGGGACGCGCGCGGGCTGCGCCCGGGCGAAGCCTGGGCCAAGGGCGGGCCCGTCCTTGCCCGTCAAATGCCGGAGACGGCTGGGCTGGGCACACTCTCTAACTTTTACTGCTGGACATTGATTTGTAAGTATGGATGTGTTAATAGGCTGTGGTAAATCCTTGCTTGATTCTGGCCGTCTGGGGCCCCTTGTTTGGAGCGGGGTGGTATATATTGTAACGTCAATAATTTATGTCCCTTGAGACCATATGCTCTTTGTACATGTAGATTTTATTAGAGTGTCTCGAGAGGGCCAAAGGGTGTGGGGGTCGATCCACTGAGGGGGGCTGCTGATTTCAAGTTTTAATCTTCAAAGTAATACTAGATCATTGTGTTATATTGGAGGTTTTTGTGTTTTTCATATTGCACACGATGAATACTAGGCTTAGTACGAACAGGAAATCACTGGCGGGAGGATCTGTCAGGGGCACTGTTCTGCTTGGGTTTTCGGATCAGATAGAACCCGCTCATCAGAGCCTCACTAACCCAGCCAGAACGTTACCCCCTCCCTAGAACCTATTTACAATCCTACAACCACATATATCTATCACCTAAGGACAAGGGATTCCTACTATGCATACCAAGACCTCACAATCGGCGGCCTCGCGATCCCATACGGATCCAGACCTTTCTGCCCATACGACAGTATCACAAGTGGCGGCCTCGCGGTCCCATACGAACCCAGACCTCTCTACCCAGACGGCAGTCTCAGCACAATCGGCGGCCTCGCGATCCCATACGGATCCAGACCTCTCTGCCCATACGACAGTATCACAAGTGGCGGCCTCGCGGTCCCATACGAACCCAGACCTCTCTACCCAGATGGCAGTCTCAGCACAATCGGCGGCCTCGCGATCCCCTACGAATCCAGACCTCTCTGCCCATACGACAGTATCACAAGTGGCGGCCTCGCGGTCCCATACGAACCCAGACCTCTCTGCCCATACGACAGTATCACAAGTGGCGGCCTCGCGGTCCCATACGAACCCAGACCTCTCTGCCCATACGACAGTATCAGCACAATCGGCGGCCTCGCGATCCCCTACGAATCCAGACCTCTCTGCCCATACGACAGTATCACAAGTGGCGGCCTCGCGGTCCCATACGAACCCAGACCTCTCTGCCCATACGACAGTATCACAAGTGGCGGCCTCGCGGTCCCATACGAACCCAGACCTCTCTGCCCATACGACAGTATCAGCACAATCGGCGGCCTCGCGATCCCCTACGAATCCAGACCTCTCTACCTAGACGGCAGTCTCATGCGACAGTTCATCCTATGATCACCATAACATACAAAAAGGGAATCAGTCTCACTATTCATCAGATCACACAAGGATTGTCAGTTCGGGCATAGCCTGTTCTCAGGTTCGAGGGGCTCCTCTTTCCTTTATTCAGTTACCACTTACCTGATCAGGGTTAACATCTGTTCATGTAGCCGCAGCTGACTAGAAGAATAGGCTACCCTCGTATACAAGAACACGCATCACATGTTGGTTCACTACAAACTGGATACTTTATTACTCATTACATACACAATCACATAACATTACGATATAACACATAACCTGCAAAGAAAAGTGAAAGATTAAGTTGTACACTCTAATAAGAAAGGGTCGACATCACCTTAGTAGTATGTAGCCTGCACTCAGTGGTCATCTAGGCTCCCCTCTCGTCTGTGCCTCGGCTCGCCTGGAATCACCCTTCTCCGAGTCACTGGGACCTCTTCCTTATCGGCTACTCTCTCCTCTCTGGCTATTCTGTTAGGAAAGCATCTGTCTCTCAGTTCTTCTCCGTCTTCAAGATGGCGTCTGTCTTCCCTGGAATAAGTAGTAGCTTTACTGCTAACGGCTAGATGCCGCCTACGGACTGAACATGTAACTGACTCAGACTTTCACTAATATAGAGGTGCATTTCCTCATGGAAAATTCCGGCCCGTAACCTGCCGCCCACCAAATTCTTGTACCTCCCCGTACCAAGGACACGTTCCCAGCCGGCCGGCCTGATGTAGTGTCTTCGGCATGAAGAAAAATACAATCCTTCGATAAGGGCCGGCCTGAACCGGTTCTCTCCAAGCGAATAACACCTCATAACTAAAACATTACTCTTGACCTAGAAGCATCCCAAGCTGCCGAAGCAGAAAGAAAGATGGAGTCTCTCCCGTTTGAGGCCTACCAGGCCTGAATTCAGCACAGCTCCATGAAATACCCTCACTACAGGACAGGTTATCCTTAATACTAACGAATCTATCCCCTAGGCTATGTGTGCAAGCCCTGATCTATGGGGAAGAGCACAGAATCATGTCGAAGTGCCTAGTAAATAGGCTCCATTCACTACTCTAACCCTTAGGCTTGAATGGTAAGAGACTGGAGTCACATTCAATCACTTGTTAATACAAGAAGGCCGGGAAAATCGAGCAGAACAGGCACCCTAGATCAATTTATTACAAGGGCGGCCTCACTGTTGGAACGTGAAATTGTGCACACTGAACGACGTTTATCAACTGAATTACAGAGGAAACGTTCCTCCTTGGGGGCTATTCAGTTAGCTACCACTCCATCTCACAATACCAAACGTACCACATACAGAGAACAAATAAGTGACATAGATATCACCCCACAGCTTCAAGAACAGGTAGACTCCCAATCAGGTATGAAAGATTCTGTTACTATAGATAAAAGTATAGGGTCAGAAATTGAACATCCTAATGAGGATCGGTCCTCAGTAAAAAAGCCCCCTATAAAGACAAATAGCATAAGTAAAATAAAAAATTCAATACCCAGTTTCCCAAAGCAAAAAAGGATTCGCGGCACTCGTAAGCAAAAAAAAGGTGGGGTTAAAACCCTAAACATTGCCACGAGCTTTATGAGTACAACAGATCCTGGAGTTTTTAAAATGGGCCCAGATAGCCTGGTAGCACACCCCTACCAAGATTTAATGAGTAACATATAAAAATTTGTTAAATCATTGTTGCTACCTTTGGCGGAAAGGGTAAAAAGAATGTCAGAACAGCTAGAGACTATACAAGAAAATGGTGTGGCTAATGCCAAAACATTGGGAGAAATATCTGTGAGGATGTGCACTTTGAACTTTCCTGGCCCGGCATCTGAGCCAGTGACGAATTTAGTCAATCCCGTAAATAGTGTAAAGACAACCCCCCCTCTCAGGGAGACTAGCCTGGCCACACAGCATACGAATTTGGATTCAAGGAAATCGAGAGAGAGTGGGGCCCTAAACAAGCAGAACCATGAGTGTAGTAAAATGGGTGGGAGAGCACACACAGATAGAAATTTTAAGGGACCATCTCAGCATATAGATCTCCCACCAGAGGTTGAACCCTACGTCATCGTACTCACAAAGGTACCAGAGCTAGCATTGGAGAATCATGAAGGCCACCAGACTCTTAAGAATAAGGTGATGCACTGGCTCAGAGTGAACAGGCCATTACCCGCCAACTTAGACGGGGAAATTCTCCATGTTAGAAGGATAGGATGGGTGGGACAAAGACCAAAAAATGTAAAGGGGGATGTAATCATTGTTAACTTTAGGGATCACAGAGTGGTAAATCATATTAGAGACTGGTACTCAGGGGGCCACGAGGGAGGTATATCCACCCATGACCTAAGTTATTTCTACCCCAAGATCCTGGTAGGCAACGATGAGAGCTCAACACGTTTAAACACCCAGATAATGACAGGTCCTATGTTTAACATCTCAACCTCCAACCAGTTCGCAACACTCTCTGGACTGGAGGGGGTTGATTGACTAATTACTCCCACGATTAGTAACCTAACTGCCAAGGAGAAACTATCAATTGACGATATAGGATTAGTTTCTTGGAACGTAGCTGGCCTATCCTCAAAATTTGACAATCTTGAGTGGAGGGAATATATAGCAAGGTTTCACGTTATTTGTCTCCAGGAAACGTGGGTGGTTGATTACAACCCCTTTCAGTTAGATGGGTACAGGTGTTTTGTTGTTCCGGCACAAAAATCAATTTCGGGCAGAGCCAGAGGAGGATTAGTTACCTATGTGGACCTGAAACTGGAAGGTGTGTGGACCAATTTGAATTGGAATTCCTACTGTTTCCAAGGCCTGAGACTCAAAATAAACATAATGTGCATTATTCTAGTTAATTTTTATAATGCCATAGTCTCGAGCAAGGAAGGCTCCATACTATTTGACTTAAATAGTCATTTGACTGGTGTAATGGAGCAGTGTAATTCCATAGTGGCCCCTCGTATTATCTTAGTGGGTGATTTAAATTGTCACTTATGTCCAAATTTAAAATTTTGCAAAAGGTTTGCACTTTGAACACACTAAGGAGGGGAGGGAGTTAGAAAAAGTCATGAAAGCTCACTCATTAAAACACACACTCGATTTGGTATCTGTAGAAGAAGGAAATGGTGCCCCAATAACCTTTAAAGGGAGGGGATGTAGCTCAACTATAGATTTTATATTAGTCTCAAATATACTCTGGCAGTGGATAAAAGAGATCACCATTGACTGGAGTATATTCAGTGATCATAATCCACTCACGCTTCGGATCAAAAACCAGTCCGCCTCTAAAGAAGGAAGAGGTTCACAGAAAGGTAGCTCTGAGAAAGTAACTGATCAGGGGAGGCGTTTAAGGTGGTCCTGTATTGATGGAGATGCTTTCTATGAAACCCTAATTATGGATGGGAGAAAAGAGTTTGAAATCTGTAGTGATCCCCTAGTAGAGGGCTTGGCCGTGACTAACGCATTTGAGTCAATGGCCAACCATATAGACAGACTACTAAAATCCACCCGACCATGGAAACACAATAATGTGCCTAGATGGTTCAATAAAGACTGCTCACGAGCACAGAAGGATTTAAAAAAAAGTCTGAAATTGAGACCAAGAGACAAATTGCGAATAGCCCAGTGCAGGATTGCTTATAAAAAAGCTATAAAATGTAGGAGATTTGCCTTACAATCACAAACGTGGGAAACTTTAAGGGAAGCTGCGGAAAAGAGGGATCTAGGTATCTTCTGGAAAGTTATAAATAACCCATGTTTCCAGGATATCGCAGCGCCGGTAATTGGCACATCTATCCTCCACAAGCAATGGTTCAATCATTTCAAAAGCTTATACAACTTTTCAGCCGTAAATCCCTCGGCTGAAGAGGAATTGTGCCCATGGAGGGCAGTGATTGAATTCACTATTGGGGAAGTCAAAGCAGGAATTCTGGGGCTTACACAAAATAAGGCACCTGGTCCAGATGGTATACCACCTGATCTGTTTCTATATAAGGTAGAATTCTGGGCCCCAATCCTGACATGTGTAATTAATGTGGCTATCGCAGTGGGCATGCCACGCTCTTGGTCTACAGCAATCATAGTGCCTATTTTTAAAAAAGGTAAAAAAGATGACCCGCAGTGCTATCGTCCCATATCACTGATCGATGTGACAGCAAAAGTTTTAGGAAGAATGATTTTAAATCGTCTATTGGACTGGTCCGAGGAACACCACATAATCTCAGATTTTCAATATGGCTTCAGGACTGGCAGATCAACCACGGACCAATGCCTGAATCTTTATTTACTGGTGGCAAAATACACTATAGCCAGTGAACAATCAATATATCTGGGGTTTATGGATCTCTCGGCCGCATTCAATCGTGTAAACAGAGAAAAGTTATGTGCTCTTATGACCAGATTGGGAGTAGACCCAGAACTTATAAATATTTTGAGAGCACTCCATTGGAAAACTTTTGCCAAGGTACGGTATAATCTGGCTGGGGACACAACAGGATCCTTTCGTTGTACAAGTGGAGTAAGACAGGGCTGTATATTGGCCCCGTTCTTATTTTCCCTGTACATCAACGAACTGGAACAGACATTGAGTTCATTGAATGCAGACACCCCAATGGTGGGTCATCACCCCATTCCAGTGCTGTTGTACGCAGACGATGCGGTTCTTTTCGCACGAACGCCGAAAAGCCTGCAGTGTCTAATAGACGGTTTTGTTGATTTTATGGATATTTTAGATTTGTCAGCTAATCTAACAAAGTCCTACGTCTTGCTAGCAGGAGCTAAACCGTGTAAAAAATGTACCTATCGAATAGGTTCACACATTTTAGAACAAGTGAAAACGTTTTCTTACCTGGGTCTTTTATTTGATGGGCTTTTAAATTTTAAACTTTTAATTGAAGAACGTAGTATAAAACTGATCTCGTCATCAGGAGCAATTATGAGTCATGGAAGAAGGCTGGGTCGGTGGTCACCGGAGCAGGTTATGCATCTTTATGGCTCCATCTGCTGTGCCAAAGTAATGTATGGAGCAGAAGTATGGGGCCTTGCTGGGACACGACAAATACAGGTTGAGGAAAACAAATTTTTGCGTAAGATACTTAAAATTCCTCAGAGCTCGTCGGCATACATCACCCACGCCGAACTAGGGAGACCATACATTGAGGACCTGATCCAGACTAGACCTATTATGGCCTGGAATAGGACCTGGTCCAATATTGATGCAGAACTAAGACGGCAAATTATTACAGATTGCATGACCAGGGACAGAGGAATGTGTATCCCGTGGCTCAGATATGTAAAAACATCTTTGGAGGGAATAGATTGCATAGACCTCTTCACAAATCCGACTACAGTAATACCCCAAGATAAGAACAGAATTAAGGATTTGCTCCTGAAAAAAGCTGAAGAGCATAGAGTCAATACTGAAGGTAGAAAGCCTTTAGCCTGTGCCTACAGTATGACCAAGACAGTAGTTACTATGGAACCTTATCTCAGCTTAATATATAACGGACAGAACAGGTTCCTGTTCACTCGTTTTAGGCTCAACCTTATTCATCATCTTTTAGCGGACCCTTTGGGATATACTACCACAGTTGAGCAGAAAGGTACTTGCAGCTGCGATAATAAATCTCCGCAGGATACCCTTCATTTTGTATTGTTATGCCCTTTTTATTCTTTTCCCAGGCGTCGTTACCTAGTAAGACTATTAAAAAATGGTAAATTCAGACAAGCGAAGGTTGCTCTGTTATATCTACAAAGGGCTGAAGATTTACTGACCTTGGCATGTATAACAAGTTTTTTAAATGTTGCATTCAAAATAAGAAACACCAGGGGACAGCCAGGGTCAAATCAGGGCTGAAGCTACTAAATTGTGCTGTTTTACTCTGCAAATGATTTTAACTGAATTTAGACAATACTGTCTTATATGTTGTTAAATGGCATTTATTTACCTGTATTTAGATACGGCACTAGCACTTTAGGAATTGTTGTTTATTCTTATGTACTAATACTTGAACACGTAGGATGGAATGTAGTAGTTTTTGTCTAAACTGATAATGTCTTGTGGCTTTTTGCATTTTATGAATTGAGTTTCTTATGTCGGTGAAGACATTATAAATGTATTTTAAACTGCCAGTTTTCTTTTTATTAGGATGAACTAATAATGAAATGTAGTTGTATGTATATTTTTAGAAATTTGTGTTGCTTTTATGGTGACTTGAATTGCACCGAATAAAGCTGATTTGAATTTGAATTTGATTTGACTGGGGTAGGTCTGGAAATGCTTATGAAGGACACCTTTGCAGAACTGATTTCACTTTTTCCCAAAACTGCCTTTGTGTATTCTAAAATATGTCAAAGGTAGAAATGGAACTGGTCCAATCATTTTTGTCCACAGATTGAGAAATCTAGGAAACATGTGAATAAATCTGTTTCTGCTTTTCTCCGACACTATAGAATGGGGTCCATTTACAATAACAATCTGCGCTATCATATGCAAGAGATGTATAGGAGAGATGGAGTACACTTTACTGATGAAGCAAACAGAGTCTTCCTCAGCAACTTTAGACTCTGTATAGGTACTTACTTATAAGTACCAAAAATTCTCAATGAACACAACAGCTCTTTTTAGAGCCACTCAAGAACAAAACACTTAAGCTTGATGTTTATCTCCCAAAAATTTCATTTTTTTTCCTTGGAGTCGCGCACCCAACGCGTTAGGAACTGCGCACCCTACGCGAGAGAAATCGTGCACCCAACGCGATAGGAAGCGCGACTTCTAATTTTACCATAAAAATAAAAACCCTATCACTATTTTTTATCATCCCAGGGACCCCATCCCCCGGGGCTTATAAAAACACGTTGGGGACCATGGGGGAAGCCCCAACGCCCCCATGGTCCCAGCCGGCTCCCTGCGTCCTTCGGGAGCCGGCATTGCTTTTCCACATGGGGAGCTGCTGACATGCAGCTCCCCGTGTGGAAAAGCAATATGGTTTGGATTTTGAAAGAGAGAGCAGGTTTCTCTGCTCTCTCTTTCAAAATCCAAACAAAGTTTGCTATGGGAGGGCGGGATACTCCCGCACTCTCATAGCAAACAACAGTGTTCTAGGGGTGGGCACCCCAGGACACTGTAGGAGCCGGCCCTAGGGGGTGGCGGTCCCCAGGTCCCTCAAAGGCTCCAGGAGGGGGGCCACGCTGCCCCCTCCCTCAAAAAATAAAGCCCCGGGGGTGGTGGTCCCCGGGGCTTGGGGGGCCATTCAGTCCCCCACCCTATTTATTTTGTAGCTCCAGGGGGTTACGGCTGGATCCGCGCACCCTGCACGCATTTTGCCGTTTAAAAAAAAAAAGGGAGCCCTGGGGGGTCCAAGGACCCCTAAGCAGCACTAGAGGGTCAGAGTATTTCTACCCTGCCCCCTTTACATCTTTCACACACTTATTTCCCTTACTTCCTCAGCCTCGCTTCTACCAAGGCACACAATGGCTGCCAACAGTTCCTGGTTTCGAATGTTGACAGACACTTGACAGCCAACTAGCATTCAGCGCGTGATTGGAAGGGTGCGCGCATGGTTCGCAGAGGGTGCGCTCAGGGTGAGCATAGGGTGCGCGGATCCTCCGAGGCCATAGATATACATGTACTTTTAACTCTAATTTTCTCAGGAACTACTGAACAGATTTACACCATTTAAGCAAAAGGCACGAGTGAGCTGAGGACTACCTCTTTGCCAAATTTGGTGTAATTCCGTTCAGCAGTTCGGGCTGTAGCTGCATCAAAAGGTCCTATGGGAAACTGCATAGGGAAAACGCGTTTTGAGACCCCCCTTTTTACTCGCCCCCACTTGACGAATCACCGCGAAATTTTCAGGATAGGAGCGAACCGGAGCTGGCCAAAAGTTTGGAAAATTTTGTGAAGATTCATCAACCGGCGCCAGACTTATTGGGAATAGAATGTTGCGGATTTCCTATGGAAAATAGGTCCTAACTATAACTACCTACTGGCGACCGCCTGTAGGTAATATATATATATATATATATTACAACACCCTCTCCTTGCGGAAAAGAAATGAGCCGCACTCCCACGGTGAGTTAAGTGATTTCTTTATTCGTGCATTGGCTAATTCCGACGCGTTTCAGTCAACCTTTGACCTTCTTCATGGATAAGCCTTTGAGCATCAGTCACACCAACTAGCAAATGCCTGCATTTATACATTTTTGGCTCCTAGTAGCCGCCCAGGTGGAACGTCTTTTTAAGGCATGCTGGGACTTGTGGTGTGTTAACAGTTCCATCCCTCCGGTGGGTGATGCATTTGGTGTATTAAAATAAAGAGAATTGCTGCTCACCGCTGCTCCCTTGCATCCCTATTTCCGAGGTTTGCTGGAAACCAATACCAAAGCCAGTCTCTGGTGGCACCTTGCTGAACCCTTGATGCTTTCACAGACTCCAAAACGGTTAAATTTCGGGCAGCCATGGCGCGCTTTCTGGCGGTGTGTCGCTCGCGGCAGAACCAAGCCGCTAAAACATTACAACACTCTCTCCTTGCGGAAAAGAAATGAGCCGCACTCCCACGGTGAGTTAAGTGATTTCTTTATTCGTGCATTGGCTAATACCGACGCGTTTCAGTCAACCTTTGTCCTTCTTCATGGATAAGCCTTTGAGCATCAGTCACACCAACTAGCAAATGCCTGCATTTATACATTTTTGGCTCCTAGTAGCCGCCCAGGTGGAACGTCTTTCTAAGGCATGCTGGGACTTGTGGTGTGTTAACAGTTCCATCCCTCTGGTGGGTGATGCATTTGGTGTATTAAAATAAAGAGAATTGTTGCTCACCGCTGCTCCCTTGCATCCCTATTTTTGAGGTTTGCTGGAAACCAATATATATATATATATATATGCGAAGAACTCCATCATAAACCTCCAAACTGCTGGAAAGATGAAACGGATCCAATCTTCTAGGTGCAAGGTGTTTTATTTAGTCCATAAGTGTACAACGCGCCGCCATGATGCGTTTCAGCCCCAACACGGAGGCCTTGATCACAGGCAGAGCCAGGGGCCCATAAAGCTACTCACTGCTAACCGCAGCACGGGACGCACTTTTGTCACTTCTCTGCCAGAACTTTGCCCCTCCTGATTACAAGCCGTGAGGGAAACGGCCAACTCGGGTGTTCTTGAGCTAATCTCTGTGCAATTAGCAGCCTACACTTCGCCGTGAGGGGAACGGCCGGAAAAAAAACTTCATTTCTCAGCAGCCCCGTGGCGCCTGCCTCTGACACCAACAGGCAGCGCCAGGGGCCCATAAAGCTGCTCACTGCTAACCGCAGCGCGGGACGCACTTTTGTCACTTCTCTGCCAGAACTTTGCCCTTCCTGATTACAAGCCGTGAGGGAAACGGCCAACTCTGGTGTTCTTGATCTAATCTCTGTGCAATTAGCAGCCTACACTTCGCCGTGAGGGGAACGGCCGGAAAAAAAACCTTCATTTCCCAGCAGCCCCGTGGCGCCTGCCTCTGACACCAACAGGCAGTGCCAGGGGCCCATAAAGCTGCTCACTGCTAACCGCAGCGCGGGACGCTCTTTTGTCACTTCTCTGCCAGAACTTTGCCCCTCCTGATTACAAGCCGTGAGGGAAACGGCCAACTCGGGTGTTCTTGAGCTAATCTCTGTGCAATTAGCAGCCTACACTTCGCCGTGAGGGGAACGGCCGTAAAAAAAAAACTTCATTTCCCAGCAGCCCCGTGGCGCCTGCCTCTGACACCAACAGGCAGCGCCAGGGGCCCATAAAGCTGCTCACTGCTAACCGCAGCGCGGGACGCGCGCGGGCTGCGCCCGGGCGAAGCCTGGGCCAAGGGCGGGCCCGTCCTTGCCCGTCAAATGCCGGAGACGGCTGGGCTGGGCACACTCTCTAACTTTTACTGCTGGACATTGATTTGTAAGTATGGATGTGTTAATAGGCTGTGGTAAATCCTTGCTTGATTCTGGCCGTCTGGGGCCCCTTGTTTGGAGCGGGGTGGTATATATTGTAACGTCAATAATTTATGTCCCTTGAGACCATATGCTCTTTGTACATGTAGATTTTATTAGAGTGTCTCGAGAGGGCCAAAGGGTGTGGGGGTCGATCCACTGAGGGGGGCTGCTGATTTCAAGTTTTAATCTTCAAAGTAATACTAGATCATTGTGTTATATTGGAGGTTTTTGTGTTTTTCATATTGCACACGATGAATACTAGGCTTAGTACGAACAGGAAATCACTGGCGGGAGGATCTGTCAGGGGCACTGTTCTGCTTGGGTTTTCGGATCAGATAGAACCCGCTCATCAGAGCCTCACTAACCCAGCCAGAACGTTACCCCCTCCCTAGAACCTATTTACAATCCTACAACCACATATATCTATCACCTAAGGACAAGGGATTCCTACTATGCATACCAAGACCTCACAATCGGCGGCCTCGCGATCCCATACGGATCCAGACCTTTCTGCCCATACGACAGTATCACAAGTGGCGGCCTCGCGGTCCCATACGAACCCAGACCTCTCTACCCAGACGGCAGTCTCAGCACAATCGGCGGCCTCGCGATCCCATACGGATCCAGACCTCTCTGCCCATACGACAGTATCACAAGTGGCGGCCTCGCGGTCCCATACGAACCCAGACCTCTCTACCCAGATGGCAGTCTCAGCACAATCGGCGGCCTCGCGATCCCCTACGAATCCAGACCTCTCTGCCCATACGACAGTATCACAAGTGGCGGCCTCGCGGTCCCATACGAACCCAGACCTCTCTGCCCATACGACAGTATCACAAGTGGCGGCCTCGCGGTCCCATACGAACCCAGACCTCTCTGCCCATACGACAGTATCAGCACAATCGGCGGCCTCGCGATCCCCTACGAATCCAGACCTCTCTGCCCATACGACAGTATCACAAGTGGCGGCCTCGCGGTCCCATACGAACCCAGACCTCTCTGCCCATACGACAGTATCACAAGTGGCGGCCTCGCGGTCCCATACGAACCCAGACCTCTCTGCCCATACGACAGTATCAGCACAATCGGCGGCCTCGCGATCCCCTACGAATCCAGACCTCTCTACCTAGACGGCAGTCTCATGCGACAGTTCATCCTATGATCACCATAACATACAAAAAGGGAATCAGTCTCACTATTCATCAGATCACACAAGGATTGTCAGTTCGGGCATAGCCTGTTCTCAGGTTCGAGGGGCTCCTCTTTCCTTTATTCAGTTACCACTTACCTGATCAGGGTTAACATCTGTTCATGTAGCCGCAGCTGACTAGAAGAATAGGCTACCCTCGTATACAAGAACACGCATCACATGTTGGTTCACTACAAACTGGATACTTTATTACTCATTACATACACAATCACATAACATTACGATATAACACATAACCTGCAAAGAAAAGTGAAAGATTAAGTTGTACACTCTAATAAGAAAGGGTCGACATCACCTTAGTAGTATGTAGCCTGCACTCAGTGGTCATCTAGGCTCCCCTCTCGTCTGTGCCTCGGCTCGCCTGGAATCACCCTTCTCCGAGTCACTGGGACCTCTTCCTTATCGGCTACTCTCTCCTCTCTGGCTATTCTGTTAGGAAAGCATCTGTCTCTCAGTTCTTCTCCGCCTTCAAGATGGCGTCTGTCTTCCCTGGAATAAGTAGTAGCTTTACTGCTAACGGCTAGATGCCGCCTACGGACTGAACATGTAACTGACTCAGACTTTCACTAATATAGAGGTGCATTTCCTCATGGAAAATTCCGGCCCGTAACCTGCCGCCCACCAAATTCTTGTACCTCCCCGTACCAAGGACACGTTCCCAGCCGGCCGGCCTGATGTAGTGTCTTCGGCATGAAGAAAAATACAATCCTTCGATAAGGGCCGGCCTGAACCGGTTCTCTCCAAGCGAATAACACCTCATAACTAAAACATTACTCTTGACCTAGAAGCATCCCAAGCTGCCGAAGCAGAAAGAAAGATGGAGTCTCTCCCGTTTGAGGCCTACCAGGCCTGAATTCAGCACAGCTCCATGAAATACCCTCACTACAGGACAGGTTATCCTTAATACTAACGAATCTATCCCCTAGGCTATGTGTGCAAGCCCTGATCTATGGGGAAGAGCACAGAATCATGTCGAAGTGCCTAGTAAATAGGCTCCATTCACTACTCTAACCCTTAGGCTTGAATGGTAAGAGACTGGAGTCACATTCAATCACTTGTTAATACAAGAAGGCCGGGAAAATCGAGCAGAACAGGCACCCTAGATCAATTTATTACAAGGGCGGCCTCACTGTTGGAACGTGAAATTGTGCACACTGAACGACGTTTATCAACTGAATTACAGAGGAAACGTTCCTCCTTGGGGGCTATTCAGTTAGCTACCACTCCATCTCACAATACCAAACGTACCACATACAGAGAACAAATAAGTGACATAGATATCACCCCACAGCTTCAAGAACAGGTAGACTCCCAATCAGGTATGAAAGATTCTGTTACTATAGATAAAAGTATAGGGTCAGAAATTGAACATCCTAATGAGGATCGGTCCTCAGTAAAAAAGCCCCCTATAAAGACAAATAGCATAAGTAAAATAAAAAATTCAATACCCAGTTTCCCAAAGCAAAAAAGGATTCGCGGCACTCGTAAGCAAAAAAAAGGTGGGGTTAAAACCCTAAACATTGCCACGAGCTTTATGAGTACAACAGATCCTGGAGTTTTTAAAATGGGCCCAGATAGCCTGGTAGCACACCCCTACCAAGATTTAATGAGTAACATATAAAAATTTGTTAAATCATTGTTGCTACCTTTGGCGGAAAGGGTAAAAAGAATGTCAGAACAGCTAGAGACTATACAAGAAAATGGTGTGGCTAATGCCAAAACATTGGGAGAAATATCTGTGAGGATGTGCACTTTGAACTTTCCTGGCCCGGCATCTGAGCCAGTGACGAATTTAGTCAATCCCGTAAATAGTGTAAAGACAACCCCCCCTCTCAGGGAGACTAGCCTGGCCACACAGCATACGAATTTGGATTCAAGGAAATCGAGAGAGAGTGGGGCCCTAAACAAGCAGAACCATGAGTGTAGTAAAATGGGTGGGAGAGCACACACAGATAGAAATTTTAAGGGACCATCTCAGCATATAGATCTCCCACCAGAGGTTGAACCCTACGTCATCGTACTCACAAAGGTACCAGAGCTAGCATTGGAGAATCATGAAGGCCACCAGACTCTTAAGAATAAGGTGATGCACTGGCTCAGAGTGAACAGGCCATTACCCGCCAACTTAGACGGGGAAATTCTCCATGTTAGAAGGATAGGATGGGTGGGACAAAGACCAAAAAATGTAAAGGGGGATGTAATCATTGTTAACTTTAGGGATCACAGAGTGGTAAATCATATTAGAGACTGGTACTCAGGGGGCCACGAGGGAGGTATATCCACCCATGACCTAAGTTATTTCTACCCCAAGATCCTGGTAGGCAACGATGAGAGCTCAACACGTTTAAACACCCAGATAATGACAGGTCCTATGTTTAACATCTCAACCTCCAACCAGTTCGCAACACTCTCTGGACTGGAGGGGGTTGATTGACTAATTACTCCCACGATTAGTAACCTAACTGCCAAGGAGAAACTATCAATTGACGATATAGGATTAGTTTCTTGGAACGTAGCTGGCCTATCCTCAAAATTTGACAATCTTGAGTGGAGGGAATATATAGCAAGGTTTCACGTTATTTGTCTCCAGGAAACGTGGGTGGTTGATTACAACCCCTTTCAGTTAGATGGGTACAGGTGTTTTGTTGTTCCGGCACAAAAATCAATTTCGGGCAGAGCCAGAGGAGGATTAGTTACCTATGTGGACCTGAAACTGGAAGGTGTGTGGACCAATTTGAATTGGAATTCCTACTGTTTCCAAGGCCTGAGACTCAAAATAAACATAATGTGCATTATTCTAGTTAATTTTTATAATGCCATAGTCTCGAGCAAGGAAGGCTCCATACTATTTGACTTAAATAGTCATTTGACTGGTGTAATGGAGCAGTGTAATTCCATAGTGGCCCCTCGTATTATCTTAGTGGGTGATTTAAATTGTCACTTATGTCCAAATTTAAAATTTTGCAAAAGGTTTGCACTTTGAACACACTAAGGAGGGGAGGGAGTTAGAAAAAGTCATGAAAGCTCACTCATTAAAACACACACTCGATTTGGTATCTGTAGAAGAAGGAAATGGTGCCCCAATAACCTTTAAAGGGAGGGGATGTAGCTCAACTATAGATTTTATATTAGTCTCAAATATACTCTGGCAGTGGATAAAAGAGATCACCATTGACTGGAGTATATTCAGTGATCATAATCCACTCACGCTTCGGATCAAAAACCAGTCCGCCTCTAAAGAAGGAAGAGGTTCACAGAAAGGTAGCTCTGAGAAAGTAACTGATCAGGGGAGGCGTTTAAGGTGGTCCTGTATTGATGGAGATGCTTTCTATGAAACCCTAATTATGGATGGGAGAAAAGAGTTTGAAATCTGTAGTGATCCCCTAGTAGAGGGCTTGGCCGTGACTAACGCATTTGAGTCAATGGCCAACCATATAGACAGACTACTAAAATCCACCCGACCATGGAAACACAATAATGTGCCTAGATGGTTCAATAAAGACTGCTCACGAGCACAGAAGGATTTAAAAAAAAGTCTGAAATTGAGACCAAGAGACAAATTGCGAATAGCCCAGTGCAGGATTGCTTATAAAAAAGCTATAAAATGTAGGAGATTTGCCTTACAATCACAAACGTGGGAAACTTTAAGGGAAGCTGCGGAAAAGAGGGATCTAGGTATCTTCTGGAAAGTTATAAATAACCCATGTTTCCAGGATATCGCAGCGCCGGTAATTGGCACATCTATCCTCCACAAGCAATGGTTCAATCATTTCAAAAGCTTATACAACTTTTCAGCCGTAAATCCCTCGGCTGAAGAGGAATTGTGCCCATGGAGGGCAGTGATTGAATTCACTATTGGGGAAGTCAAAGCAGGAATTCTGGGGCTTACACAAAATAAGGCACCTGGTCCAGATGGTATACCACCTGATCTGTTTCTATATAAGGTAGAATTCTGGGCCCCAATCCTGACATGTGTAATTAATGTGGCTATCGCAGTGGGCATGCCACGCTCTTGGTCTACAGCAATCATAGTGCCTATTTTTAAAAAAGGTAAAAAAGATGACCCGCAGTGCTATCGTCCCATATCACTGATCGATGTGACAGCAAAAGTTTTAGGAAGAATGATTTTAAATCGTCTATTGGACTGGTCCGAGGAACACCACATAATCTCAGATTTTCAATATGGCTTCAGGACTGGCAGATCAACCACGGACCAATGCCTGAATCTTTATTTACTGGTGGCAAAATACACTATAGCCAGTGAACAATCAATATATCTGGGGTTTATGGATCTCTCGGCCGCATTCGATCGTGTAAACAGAGAAAAGTTATGTGCTCTTATGACCAGATTGGGAGTAGACCCAGAACTTATAAATATTTTGAGAGCACTCCATTGGAAAACTTTTGCCAAGGTACGGTATAATCTGGCTGGGGACACAACAGGATCCTTTCGTTGTACAAGTGGAGTAAGACAGGGCTGTATATTGGCCCCGTTCTTATTTTCCCTGTACATCAACGAACTGGAACAGACATTGAGTTCATTGAATGCAGACACCCCAATGGTGGGTCATCACCCCATTCCAGTGCTGTTGTACGCAGACGATGCGGTTCTTTTCGCACGAACGCCGAAAAGCCTGCAGTGTCTAATAGACGGTTTTGTTGATTTTATGGATATTTTAGATTTGTCAGCTAATCTAACAAAGTCCTACGTCTTGCTAGCAGGAGCTAAACCGTGTAAAAAATGTACCTATCGAATAGGTTCACACATTTTAGAACAAGTGAAAACGTTTTCTTACCTGGGTCTTTTATTTGATGGGCTTTTAAATTTTAAACTTTTAATTGAAGAACGTAGTATAAAACTGATCTCGTCATCAGGAGCAATTATGAGTCATGGAAGAAGGCTGGGTCGGTGGTCACCGGAGCAGGTTATGCATCTTTATGGCTCCATCTGCTGTGCCAAAGTAATGTATGGAGCAGAAGTATGGGGCCTTGCTGGGACACGACAAATACAGGTTGAGGAAAACAAATTTTTGCGTAAGATACTTAAAATTCCTCAGAGCTCGTCGGCATACATCACCCACGCCGAACTAGGGAGACCATACATTGAGGACCTGATCCAGACTAGACCTATTATGGCCTGGAATAGGACCTGGTCCAATATTGATGCAGAACTAAGACGGCAAATTATTACAGATTGCATGACCAGGGACAGAGGAATGTGTATCCCGTGGCTCAGATATGTAAAAACATCTTTGGAGGGAATAGATTGCATAGACCTCTTCACAAATCCGACTACAGTAATACCCCAAGATAAGAACAGAATTAAGGATTTGCTCCTGAAAAAAGCTGAAGAGCATAGAGTCAATACTGAAGGTAGAAAGCCTTTAGCCTGTGCCTACAGTATGACCAAGACAGTAGTTACTATGGAACCTTATCTCAGCTTAATATATAACGGACAGAACAGGTTCCTGTTCACTCGTTTTAGGCTCAACCTTATTCATCATCTTTTAGCGGACCCTTTGGGATATACTACCACAGTTGAGCAGAAAGGTACTTGCAGCTGCGATAATAAATCTCCGCAGGATACCCTTCATTTTGTATTGTTATGCCCTTTTTATTCTTTTCCCAGGCGTCGTTACCTAGTAAGACTATTAAAAAATGGTAAATTCAGACAAGCGAAGGTTGCTCTGTTATATCTACAAAGGGCTGAAGATTTACTGACCTTGGCATGTATAACAAGTTTTTTAAATGTTGCATTCAAAATAAGAAACACCAGGGGACAGCCAGGGTCAAATCAGGGCTGAAGCTACTAAATTGTGCTGTTTTACTCTGCAAATGATTTTAACTGAATTTAGACAATACTGTCTTATATGTTGTTAAATGGCATTTATTTACCTGTATTTAGATACGGCACTAGCACTTTAGGAATTGTTGTTTATTCTTATGTACTAATACTTGAACACGTAGGATGGAATGTAGTAGTTTTTGTCTAAACTGATAATGTCTTGTGGCTTTTTGCATTTTATGAATTGAGTTTCTTATGTCGGTGAAGACATTATAAATGTATTTTAAACTGCCAGTTTTCTTTTTATTAGGATGAACTAATAATGAAATGTAGTTGTATGTATATTTTTAGAAATTTGTGTTGCTTTTATGGTGACTTGAATTGCACCGAATAAAGCTGATTTGAATTTGAATTTGATTTGACTGGGGTAGGTCTGGAAATGCTTATGAAGGACACCTTTGCAGAACTGATTTCACTTTTTCCCAAAACTGCCTTTGTGTATTCTAAAATATGTCAAAGGTAGAAATGGAACTGGTCCAATCATTTTTGTCCACAGATTGAGAAATCTAGGAAACATGTGAATAAATCTGTTTCTGCTTTTCTCCGACACTATAGAATGGGGTCCATTTACAATAACAATCTGCGCTATCATATGCAAGAGATGTATAGGAGAGATGGAGTACACTTTACTGATGAAGCAAACAGAGTCTTCCTCAGCAACTTTAGACTCTGTATAGGTACTTACTTATAAGTACCAAAAATTCTCAATGAACACAACAGCTCTTTTTAGAGCCACTCAAGAACAAAACACTTAAGCTTGATGTTTATCTCCCAAAAATTTCATTTTTTTTCCTTGGAGTCGCGCACCCAACGCGTTAGGAACTGCGCACCCTACGCGAGAGAAATCGTGCACCCAACGCGATAGGAAGCGCGACTTCTAATTTTACCATAAAAATAAAAACCCTATCACTATTTTTTATCATCCCAGGGACCCCATCCCCCGGGGCTTATAAAAACACGTTGGGGACCATGGGGGAAGCCCCAACGCCCCCATGGTCCCAGCCGGCTCCCTGCGTCCTTCGGGAGCCGGCATTGCTTTTCCACATGGGGAGCTGCTGACATGCAGCTCCCCGTGTGGAAAAGCAATATGGTTTGGATTTTGAAAGAGAGAGCAGGTTTCTCTGCTCTCTCTTTCAAAATCCAAACAAAGTTTGCTATGGGAGGGCGGGATACTCCCGCACTCTCATAGCAAACAACAGTATTCTAGGGGTGGGCACCCCAGGACACTGTAGGAGCCGGCCCTAGGGGGTGGCGGTCCCCAGGTCCCTCAAAGGCTCCAGGAGGGGGGCCACGCTGCCCCCTCCCTCAAAAAATAAAGCCCCGGGGGTGGTGGTCCCCGGGGCTTGGGGGGCCATTCAGTCCCCCACCCTATTTATTTTGTAGCTCCAGGGGGTTACGGCTGGATCCGCGCACCCTGCACGCATTTTGCCGTTTAAAAAAAAAAAGGGAGCCCTGGGGGGTCCAAGGACCCCTAAGCAGCACTAGAGGGTCAGAGTATTTCTACCCTGCCCCCTTTACATCTTTCACACACTTATTTCCCTTACTTCCTCAGCCTCGCTTCTACCAAGGCACACAATGGCTGCCAACAGTTCCTGGTTTCGAATGTTGACAGACACTTGACAGCCAACTAGCATTCAGCGCGTGATTGGAAGGGTGCGCGCATGGTTCGCAGAGGGTGCGCTCAGGGTGAGCATAGGGTGCGCGGATCCTCCGAGGCCATAGATATACATGTACTTTTAACTCTAATTTTCTCAGGAACTACTGAACAGATTTACACCATTTAAGCAAAAGGCACGAGTGAGCTGAGGACTACCTCTTTGCCAAATTTGGTGTAATTCCGTTCAGCAGTTCGGGCTGTAGCTGCATCAAAAGGTCCTATGGGAAACTGCATAGGGAAAACGCGTTTTGAGACCCCCCTTTTTACTCGCCCCCACTTGACGAATCACCGCGAAATTTTCAGGATAGGAGCGAACCGGAGCTGGCCAAAAGTTTGGAAAATTTTGTGAAGATTCATCAACCGGCGCCAGACTTATTGGGAATAGAATGTTGCGGATTTCCTATGGAAAATAGGTCCTAACTATAACTACCTACTGGCGACCGCCTGTAGGTAATATATATATATATATATATTACAACACCCTCTCCTTGCGGAAAAGAAATGAGCCGCACTCCCACGGTGAGTTAAGTGATTTCTTTATTCGTGCATTGGCTAATTCCGACGCGTTTCAGTCAACCTTTGACCTTCTTCATGGATAAGCCTTTGAGCATCAGTCACACCAACTAGCAAATGCCTGCATTTATACATTTTTGGCTCCTAGTAGCCGCCCAGGTGGAACGTCTTTTTAAGGCATGCTGGGACTTGTGGTGTGTTAACAGTTCCATCCCTCCGGTGGGTGATGCATTTGGTGTATTAAAATAAAGAGAATTGCTGCTCACCGCTGCTCCCTTGCATCCCTATTTCCGAGGTTTGCTGGAAACCAATACCAAAGCCAGTCTCTGGTGGCACCTTGCTGAACCCTTGATGCTTTCACAGACTCCAAAACGGTTAAATTTCGGGCAGCCATGGCGCGCTTTCTGGCGGTGTGTCGCTCGCGGCAGAACCAAGCCGCTAAAACATTACAACACTCTCTCCTTGCGGAAAAGAAATGAGCCGCACTCCCACGGTGAGTTAAGTGATTTCTTTATTCGTGCATTGGCTAATACCGACGCGTTTCAGTCAACCTTTGTCCTTCTTCATGGATAAGCCTTTGAGCATCAGTCACACCAACTAGCAAATGCCTGCATTTATACATTTTTGGCTCCTAGTAGCCGCCCAGGTGGAACGTCTTTCTAAGGCATGCTGGGACTTGTGGTGTGTTAACAGTTCCATCCCTCTGGTGGGTGATGCATTTGGTGTATTAAAATAAAGAGAATTGTTGCTCACCGCTGCTCCCTTGCATCCCTATTTTTGAGGTTTGCTGGAAACCAATATATATATATATATATATGCGAAGAACTCCATCATAAACCTCCAAACTGCTGGAAAGATGAAACGGATCCAATCTTCTAGGTGCAAGGTGTTTTATTTAGTCCATAAGTGTACAACGCGCCGCCATGATGCGTTTCAGCCCCAACACGGAGGCCTTGATCACATGAAGCTTGTAGTCGAAACCACAAAATTTAAAGT
The DNA here is from genome assembly GCF_964204655.1 of Triturus cristatus. Classification (NCBI taxonomy): domain Eukaryota; kingdom Metazoa; phylum Chordata; class Amphibia; order Caudata; family Salamandridae; genus Triturus; species Triturus cristatus. Next base: position 903,209,987 of record NC_140590.1, on the reverse strand, counting down.
GCAAGTTTTAACATCACGTGACCATCGGGCCAATAGACATAGAAAAAACCATTGCATTATGGCAAACAGAGCTCGATAATCAGATGAAAACATAGTTCATGGCGGTCAAGACATAAAATAATTCAGCAATTTAGAAATTTTTAGCAGCAATTGTCCAAATAGTGCAAAATTGAACATGTGCAAAGATAGCAGGCATTGGCAGTCCCTATAGATAAGCCAGTATGCATGGAAAGTGTTCCAATATAGATGGTGAAGTTTGAAATACAACCTGGCCAACTGATATATATATATTCACTGAAAATACCATAGGTTTCAGGGACGTTATATTTACAAATTAGTATTTAAAAACCCTTTGAAATTCACTGAAAAAACCATAGGTTTCAGGGACGTTATAGTTAGTTGCACATTTCACTCGTACAAAACCATAGAAATTCGACCATTATAGTTAGTTGAGCTGCTGATGACGTCACATATTACATCATTCATGACATGGTCAGTGACATCACTGATGACATCACTGATGACATATCAAATGACATAGCTGATGACATCACTGATGACATCATCCAGTGACTGTGTATTTCCGTAAAGTTTAAATTTGTTTTATATATATATGCCAAGCTGTATTGAAGAATGAGTGGGTGTATAAGTGTGTGGATGGAGGATTTAGTAGGTGCATGACTGACTGTATAAGTGAATGATTAAATGTGTCTTACTGAATTCATGGGTTAGTGACTAAACTGTGTGAATGTCTGTATCAGTCTGTCTATTGCTGTGTAAGCTACTGCATTGGTTGATGAGTAGCTACATGTGTGTCTATATGGGTTATTGATTGGTTGCCTGAGTGTTTGTATGGGTGCCTGAGTGTGTGTGTGGGTGGGTGGGACGTGTGTGACTTTGTGCATAGATGTATGAGTTCTTTATTCACTGGGTGTATGGGTTAAAGATTGCATGTGGAAACAGCTGTATGGGTGGGTGAGTGTGTGTATGGTTGTGTTGGTGAGTGAATGGATATCTCAGGTCTACACATCTAAGTAACTACATATGTAAAACGCAGTGCATGAGAGAGTTGGAGTATATAAATGACTATACGTGAGAATCAGTGGTTGTGAGAGTGCTGTATGGATGAGTGTGTACTTGTATCAGTGATTGTATAAGAGAGTAAGTATATGTTAGTATCACTATGAATAAGTGAGGTTGTGTGTGTAAAACTGTATAGCTGAGTAAATTAAAGTGTGAATGATTCTTTGCATGACTGACTAGATGTGTGAGTAACTCTGCATGAGTGGCAGTGTGTGAGTGTTTGTATAGGTGTATGAGTGCCTATAATAGTGTTGTATTGATGAGTCACTGAATGCATGAGTGACTGTATGGGTGAATGAGTGGATGTGTGTGTAGACCTAGGAATCAGTGTGTGAGTACGTAGTAACTGGTATTGGTGTCTATATTGTTTCAAAATTGGTAGTCTGTATTTTAGAGTGGGTGTATCAAAGGTTTTATTAAGGTATGAGGAGGTGCATCAGATTTGAGGTGGATGATGTCATCAGTGATGTCATGAGTGATGTCATTTGAGATGTCATCAGTGATGTCATCAGTGATGTCACTGACCATGTCATGAATGATGTAATATGTGACGTCATCAGCAGTGCATTGCGGGGGCATGAGTTATAGTTAGCTCAACTAACTATAACGGCCGGATTTCTATGGTTTTGTACGAGTGAAATGAGCAACTAACAATAACGTCCCTGAAACCTATGGTTTTTTCAGTGTATTTCAAAGGTTTTTTAAATGCTAATTTGTAACTATACCATCCCTGAAACCTATGTTTTTTTCAGTGAATTTCAAAGGTTTTTTAAATGCTAATTTCTAACTACAATGTCCCATAACCTATAATGTTTTTTAAGTACATTTTAAAAATACGTATATACTTTTTATAGTGAAAACTAACCTAACAGTTGTCTTTTATAACTTATAATTATGGCTCCTGGTTTTATGGTATTTTTTATTTTGGCAATTCCGTCTGTATTTATCCATATTTTTTTAAAATAATTGTATCTGTATTTACCCATATATATTTTGGGTTTTGTGTAAAAATGTATCTGAAATGAGTATATTTCCACATTTATTTGTCTGATAAATATGCACTCATGCCTAATGGACTGACCGTTTTCAGTCATATAAACACTCTCAGCTGATGAAATAAGCACAACCTTGATATTAAAATGTGCATGTTTTCTTTTACGAGCATATATATTGCTGCTTAAGGCTCTTTTCTAAAATTCTTTTATTATTTTAACCCTTTTACTTTTAGAACGACAGACCTATTGGCCTGGTAGTTAGGATTGACAGCATTTAGAATCGCTCAAAAAAATAACCCAATTTCCGTTTTTATCTACATTTTAAAATAAATACAGAGAGGAAAATACATAGTTTTCTGTCTGTATTTATCTGTAAAAATCAGTAAAAACGGAAAACAGGAAGCCCTACTTATAATTTAACAATGTTTACAACTTAATTAGCAGTAATTAACATATAAGTGTAGTGAATGTGTGACGCAGCACCTATAATACCTGACTTCGAACAACAGTGTTCACAGTTCGATTCCTGGCTCGAGCAGCATGTTAGCCCACCACTATCTCACTGTGGGCAACACCTTGCTTAATCTTTCCAATGCCCCTGAGCGCCGTCACACCTTTCCGGGGGTAGCTGTACACCTCGGGTACTCATAGTACGGCCCGTGGGCGCCAGCGGCCCAGCAAGCCTTCCTTTGCGGCCTGCGGACCTTGCAGACATCGTGCCTGTGTTTTTGTTTTTTTAAGAGTGTCAAACACCGCGGGTTGCAGCAGCGCAGACTCTGCTCAATGGGGGCCGGGCGATTCTTTTAAAGACCATTCACTTGTTAATGAGGCTTTGTTGTATTTCACCTCGTCTTAGCGCCCCTGCATCTCCACTCTGACTGAGTGGAGATGCAGGGGCGCTAAGAAGAGGTGAAATACAACAAAGCCTCATTAACAAGTGAATGGTCTTTTAAAGACCTGTGAAGTACTCGGGCGAACTGTGTGTGTTCCCGGGAAGGTGACTCAGCCCGGGATGACACACATGCAGGGTGAGGTGACAGAGGGTGACAGAGGACAGCAATTCAGAACACAATTGAAAGCATAGTTGTTGATATAATAATATATGCTACTTAAAGGCACTGGGCCCGATTCACAGAACTAACTTAAGATAAAATCCTAAACTTACTACTTTTGGTATTCACAGAAGCTAGGATGTTGTCTTAAGTTTGTCTTAAGACAAATTTAAGACAGACTTAAGACAGACTTAAGACAAACTTAAGACAGACTTAAGACAGACTTAAGTTAGGATTTTGTCTTAAGTTTGTCTTAAGTCTGTCTTAAGTATGTCTTAAGTCTGTCTTAAGTTTGTCTTAAGTCTGTCTTAAGTCTGTCTTAAGTCTGTCTTAAGTCTGTCTTAAGTCTCTAAGACAAAATCCTAACTTCTGTGAATACCAAAAGTAGTAAGTTTATGATTTTGTCTTAAGTTAGTTCTGTGAATCGGCCCCAATATTTTTGCTTCTGTTGAAGTGACCTCTGTGCAGGATATTGCCCATCAGCCCATATGTGTTTTGGGGCTTGAAAGAACACTTGTATACTTTACATGAAATAGCACCATTTGTTGAAAAGTTATTTAAAGGCAAGACAGAGACAGATAGAGATCGAGACAGAGAAAGACAGAGACAGACAGAGACTGGGACAGACTGACAGATAGAGACAGAGCCAGATAGAGGCAGAGATAGATAGAGGTAGATAGAGGCAGAGACAGGGACAGACTGACAAAGGCAGAGACAGAGGTAGAGACAGACTGCGAAAGAGACAGTGAAAGAGACAGAGACAGAGAGAGAGACAGGGAGAGAGAGACAGAGATAGAAGCAGGGACAGATAGAGGCAGAGACAGATAGAGGCAGAGATAGAGACAGGGTCAGAAAGAGACAGAGACAGAGACAGGGACAGACAGAGACAGATAGAGGCAGAGACAGGGGCAGACAGATAGAGGCAGAGACAGCGAGATGGGGAGGGAGACAGGGGCAGACAGAGACAGGGACGGACAGATACAGAGAGGCAGAGATGGAGAGGGATACGGAGAGAGAGATGGAGGGAGAGAGAGTGAGAGGGAGGGTGAAGGAGGGAGGGAGACAGAGGGAGGGAGACAGAGAGAGAGGGAGACTGAGGGAGACCGAGGGAGACAGAGAGAGAGGGAGGGAGACAGAGAGAGGCAGAGGGAGACAGAGAGAGATAGAGGGAGGGAGTCAGGGGGAGACAGAGGGAGGGAGACAGATGGAGGGAGGAAGACAGAGACAGACAGATGGAGGGAGACAGAGAGAGGGAGACAGCGAGAGGGAGACAGCAAGAGGGAGGCAGCAAGAGGGAGACAGCAAGAGGAGGGAGACAGAGAGAGAGAGGGAGACAGAGAGAGGGAGACGGCGAGGGCGACAGAGAAAGGAAGACAGGCAGAGGGAGACAGAGGGAGGGAGACAGAGAGAGGAAGATGGAGAGGGAGAGAGAGAGGGAGAGAGAGAGAGGAAGACAGAGGGAGGGAGACAGAGAGAGGGAAACAGAGAGAGGAAGACAGGCAGAAGGAGACAGCGGGAGGGAGACAGACAGAGGGAGGGAGACAGAGGGAGGAGGGCAACAGACAGAGGGAGGGAGACAGATAGAGGGAGACAGAGGGAGGGAAACAGACAGAGGGAGGCAGAGGGAGACAGAGGGAGATAGAGGGAGGGAGTCAGGGGGAGATAGAGGGAGGGAGACAGATGGAGGGAGGAAGACAGAGACAGACAGATGGAGGGAGACAGAGAGATGGAGACAGAGAGAGGGAGACAGCGAGAGGGAGACAGCAAGAGGGAGACAGCGAGAGGGAGGCAGCGAGAGGGAGGCAGCAAGAGGGAGACAGCGAGAGGAGGGAGACAGAGAGAGAGGGAGACAGAGAGAGAGGGAGACAGAGAGAGGAAGACGGCGAGGGAGACAGAGAAAGGAAGAGAGGCAGATGGAGACAGAGGGAGGGAGACAGAGAGAGGAAGACGGAGAGGGAGACAGAGAGGGAGAGAGAGAGAGAGGAAGACCGAGGGAGGGAGACAGAGAGAGGGAAACAGAGAGAGGGAGACAGGCAGAAGGAGACAGCAGGAGGGAGACAGACAGAGGGAGGGAGACAAACAGAGGGAGACAGACAGAGGGAGGGAGACAGATAGAGGGAGACAGAGGGAGGGAAACAGACAGAGGGAGACCGACAGAGACAGACAGAGGGAGAGAGGGGGAGACAGAGAGAGGGAGACAGAGAGAGAGAGGGAGGGAGACAGAGAGAGAGAGAGGGAGACAGAGTGAGAGAGAGGGAGGGAGACAGTGAGAGAGAGGGAGAGAGACAGTAAGAGAGAGGGAGGGGGAGAGAGAGAGAGAGGGAGATAGACAGAGGGAGGCAGACAGAGGGAGGGAGACAGAGAGAGGGAGGGAGACAGATGGAGGTGGGTGACAGACAGAGGGAGGGAGACAGATAGAGGGAGACAAAGGAAGACAGAAATAGGGAGGGAGACAGAGACAGAGGGAGGGAGTCAGAGATGGAGGGAGACAGAGACAGAGGGATGGAGACAGAGACAGAGGGAGGGAGGAAGACAGAGGGAGAGGGAGGGAGACAGAGAGAGTAAGGGAGACAGAGAGAGAGAGGGATACAGAGAGAGAGAGGGGGAGAGAGGGAGAGAGAGAGATAGATAGAGAGAGAGAGATGTGTGTATGCCTGGCCTGGTGTGTCAGTGGACGAAGGCGTCCGCTGCAGGGCCTGTGTTCAACCTCATGGTCATAGTTTTTTGTTGTTGCTGCAGCCCCGCCCCCACCGGTGTGGCACTCGGCCACAAACCACACTGTAAATTTGGCACCCAAGAGAAGGTTGTGAGTACCCCTGCTGTACACTTTACAAATGCTGGCATTTTTTTAATTTAACAGCATAGTGATGAAAAATATTAGCACGTATTTTTTTTTCTTCTATTGTGAACAATATTTTTTTTATGTCTTCTATTTAGATGTTTTTAATCATGAGAATGCAAATGACACAGTTTGCCGGGTAACAGTTTTTAAACTCTCCAACGTATGTACATATTAAAGACCTTATACGTGTTACTATGGAAATCAAAACCTTTGCAGCTTCACATTTTGTAACTTTTCCCAACATGTGCACAAGTTAAACAGTTAAAACGTGAGCACCTGTAAACTATAAAACAGACATCTAAATAGGCGGAGCCGCATCTTCCTTCCATAGACTACTCAATAACCAAAAAGTATATAAACCACACCCGTTGTTCAAATAGTTTTGTTTTCGTGAGTCATTTATCTGTGTCCATTCTGTGATGCAGGTTCTCTTTTCTAGCGTCGGATTCTTGTTTTGCGGCAACAAAACTTATTCCGGAGTTGTAAGTTGTTTGACTATGGCGCAGTAGATATTTATAATACGTAGCTATTTGTTAATATTTAAACATTTATATCTAGAAAAAAGTGTTATTGCATGTTTTTGCCTTTTTTTCTGTAACATCAGCGGCTTGTTTTCAGAAACAGACAGATTTCAGCAAACATTGTTCCTTTTCTGGCTCCTTTCAGCTTATATATTGTGACTTTCTATGACTTTCTATATTATAATATTGACACTGTTCGTCGCAAAATTTCCTATGGAAATGAACATTGGGAAAACGCATTTTGGAACCCCCTTTTTTCTTAGCCCCCACTTGACGAATCACCCCCAAACTTTCAGGATATGAGCTGACCTGGATAGACTTTTTTTGGGGAGAATTTCACAAAGATTCTTCAAACAACGCCAAAGTTATTAGCAAATCAAAAAATGTTTTTTCTATGGAAACTAGGTTGTAACTATAATTACCTACTGGCGACTGCCAGTAGGTAATATATACATATATTCACTAAAAAAAACCATAGGTTTCAGAGATGCTATAGTTAGAAATTAGCATTTATTAAAGCTTTGAAATTCACTGAAAAAACTATAGGTTTCAGAGACGTTATAGTTAGAAATTAGCATTTAAAAAACCTTAGAAATTCACAGAAAAAAACATAGGTTTCAGGGGTGTTATAGTTAGCTGGCCATTTCACTCGCACAAAACCATAGAAATTCCGCCGTTATAGTTAGTTCTGCTAACTATAACTCGTGCACCCACAATGCACTGCTGATGATGTCACATATTGCATCATTCATGACATGGTCAGTGACATCACTGATGACATCTCAAATGACATCACTGATGACATCATCCAGTGAATGTAGTTTAGTTTGAAATTTAAATATGTATTATATATATACCAATCTGTATTGAAGAGTGAGTGGATATATAACTGTCTGGATGGAGGATTTAGTAGCTGTCTGACTGTCTGTTTAAGTGAGTAATTAAAAGTGTCTCACTTAATACATGGATTAGTAACTAAACTATGTGAATGTGTGCATCACTGTCTTTGTTGTTGTACAACATGCTGCATCAGTTGGTCACTAACTACATGAGTGTGTATATTAGTTATTGATTAGTTGGGAGAGTATTTGTATGGGACACTGAGTTTGTGTGTGGTTGGATGGGGTGTGTGTAACTCTATGCATAGATGTGTGAATGGTTGATTGTCTCGGTGTATAGGTTTAAGAGTGCATGTGGAAACAGTTGTTTGGGTGACTAAGTGTATTTATTTGTGTGTTGGTGAGCGAATATATGTTTTAGTTGTACATCTTCAACAAAGTAAAAAAATAAAAGGCATTGTATGTGAGAGTTGGTGTATATAAATAAGTATGTGTAAGAGTCAGTGATTGTGAGAGTAACTATATGAATGAGTGTATAATTGTAATGGTGAGTTTTTAACATATTAATTATGAGTTACTATGTGTTTGAATAAATGAGGTGTTGTTGGATAATTGTGTTAGTGAGTAAATGTAAGTGTGATTATTTTTTTCCATGCATGAGTAGGATGACTGCATAACCGACTAAGATGACTGCTGATGTGTCAATGTCTATATATGTCTATAAGTGCATTTGATAGTGTTATATTAATTAGTGACTGCATGTATAAATGATTCTGTTGTTGAATGGGTAGTTGTGTGTGTACATTTAAGAATCAGTAAGTGGGTATGTAGTAACTGGTATTGGTGTGTCAATGGTTTCAAATATGGAACTCTGTATTCTACAGTGAGTGATGAAAGGTTATATGTATTACATACTTAGTATTGACAGCTCTTAGAATGCTCCTTTCTGCTCTGTTCTAGGTTTACTTATAATTCTAGGTTCTCTTCCATGGCAGTTGCAAGTTGCTCCTGTCGTGGAGAGTCCACTCTTGTTGTTCCTCCTCAACTTGTAATAAATCTACTATGCTTGACAAGATTGTATCGCTGCTTCTTTACTACAACTTTGGCGATGATTTTACATCTTCCTCAAACCCACGCTCAAGCACAACGCCGTCTTGGAACACTACAACAAGAGCAGAGCACTAATTTAAATTACCTCTTCACTCAAGTCGATTCTCATTGCACCTTGCCCAGCGTTCACAGTTTGGGGTCAGCGCTTCTTCTGATTAGACTAAGGTGAGCCTCTTATTATCTGTCTTGAAGTTTGCTGCTGCGATTACCTCAGTCTTGCCTCAAACGAACTGTTCGCTCGAAAGGTGGTGCGTGGTAGCGTTTGGAAAGTCAACCTTATTAAGTTTTAAAAAAAGAAGCAACTCATCTTTACTGTTCACTCACTTCTTTCTGCCGTCCTGACACGACCGTTGTATCCTGGGGAGCTCCACTGTCTTCCTCTCCTTCTGTGCTTCTGCTGACATCACGGAATGTTCAGCGGTGTTGGTGGAGCAGGTCTCTCAACGCGGTTATTCGTCACTTCATGACACGAGGTCTGTGATGTGTCCTTCCATCCCACACATCTGACGTCCCACGTCTTCACGCTTCACACACTCAGCGCTTAAGACATTCACCTCAGTTATACGCATGTATGATGTTGTAATCACATAATTTCATCACGACGTTGGTATTCATTTGTTTCTTTTCTTTATAAACGAAGATGCAGTTGTTAAACAAGTGCCACAATATTACAAATCCCAATGCATTTCGGCTAAGTATTAGCCTTCGTCAGGGTTTTTTTCTGAAAAAAATGAGATATGTATGCTGTCTTAGTTATTGCTGTATGGGTACGGGAATATGGGTGAATAGTGTATCCGAATGGTGGGGAAATCGGGTGTTGTGCCGCTTACATACGTCCTCTATTTCGTGCTTATTAGATGTGATAAAGGGGGTGGGAGAAATTATTCCCTGCGTGCCTTAATGGGTGAAAGGAAACTTATGCGGTCTCGTAAGTGATGGATGTTTGCGCTTCCATGGCTAGTAAGTGACGCGTACAGTGAAGGAACTGGTTTACTAACGTTACTGTGCTCAAGTGCTTTCTTGTTATATGACCAACGTGAGTTTATTAAGGTGGGTAAACCGCAATCCCTTATCGTATCAACACTTACTTGTAGGTTAACGTGGACAGTGTTTAAGGATTTCTGGGCGCGTGTGGTCTGGCGGCGTGCTTGTTGCTCCGTAGAGTGTAACGGCGTGTAGGTGGGCGTGTGTAATTAAATGTCCTGGTGTGTGTGAAAATCAAAATAGGACTGGTTTCTATGACCATGGAAAGTAAAAAGAGACTATATCATAGTTTGACTAGTAAGTGGTAACAATAATAACAAAAGTACAATGAGGTTTGAATTGACAAAATTGATACAGAATAATAACGAGGGCAATCAATTTAGAGGTAACACGTAAATTCCATACGATCATTCATCCCATCTGGTTTCATTGAATTTAATGTACGAATCCAGTAGTTTTCTCGTTGCAGCAGTGTTTTGTGATTGTCTTTGCCTTCGGATTTAGTGACTACTTCTAGGATGTTAAACTTAAGTTGACTGATGTTATGTCCAGCTTCATAAAAGTGGTGGGCCACTGTAGATTTCAAGTTGTTTGTTCTGATGTTACTTTTGTGTTCATTTATGCATATTTTGATTTTTCTTTCTGTCTGTCCTACTGTGGAAATGTGGATTTTCCTGATCAGTTATGTCCCCTATCTTGGACCCCAACGATTTTATGTGCATGTCACAAGTACATGTATGTTCCCTCCAGTTCCAGTTTCCAAGACGCAAACATATGTGTGTCTACCGTCGACATGTTCTCTGTCAGATCCGCCATCAATGGGCTGGATATTCAATTCCTAAGTATGAAAAGCCACCGACTTTATATGGCTAAGGTACTCCATTTTTACAGTTCAGGCAAGTAGGCCCGATTCTTTCCTCAAAGCCTTTCCCTGCTCTCTGTCTCTGACAGTTTCAGCTTGAGCTCGCATCTGTATCCATGAACTTTGTCCTACTCCCTGTGTAAATCTTGCCACAGGGACATTTGAGAGCATTAATTGTATTGGTGGTATCACATGTTGCTGTTACCTTGAGTTTGATGGTGTGTCCTTTCATTGGATGTGTGATATATGGTCCAGGTGTGATGTTGTTTCAGTTGTTACAGTTTCTGCACGCAATGGTTCCTTTGTATTTGATTTGTGGATCTTGGTTGATAGGATTCTTTATGATCTCTCCCAGGTTTTTGCTTCTGGTATATGCAAATATTGGTTCATTTTCAAAGATTTTGTTAAAATCCGGTTCTAGGCGCAATATTGACCAATGTTTCTTGATGGTATTTTTGAAACGTTTGTTCATTGTGGAATATTTGGATACCACGGTCATGCGATTGAGTGGGGTTCTTTCTTTTGATAGTAATGCTGTTGTCCTACTAATTGTGTCACTTCTAGCTTCTGCCTGACGAAGGATGTTGTCTGGATATCCCCTTGTCTTAAACCGATGCATCATTTCTTTGGTGCGTGCTTGCATAGTATCTGGATCAGATACGATTCTTTTTACTCTCAAAATTTGTGTGAACGGTAGGTGATTCTTTAAAGCGTTGAGGTGAAAACTGTCATATGATAAGGTGTTGTTTTTGTCGGTGCTTTTTCTGTGTAAGTCTGTTTGAAAACCTTGATGGGTTTGTATGATGGTGACATCCAGAAAGTTGATCATGTGTTGTTGGATATCGAAGGTAAACTGTTTTCTCTGATCAATGGTGTTAAGTTCTGTCAATAGTTTCGTGAGGGTGGTTGTTGGTCCCTGCCATAAAATGAAGATATCGTCAATGAAACGTACAAACATTTTTAGATGAGTCTGCCATTCTGGATTCGTTAGAATGTGTTGTTCTTCATAGTTTCCCATGCAGATATTGGCATATTTTGGGGCAGCACAGTTTCCCATCGATGTACCTGACTTTTGTAGATACCAGTTGACTTTCTATTTAAAGTAACTGTGTTCTAGTGTAAATATCAATAGTTCCATTAGAAAAATTAGTAAATCTTGATTATACTCACTTTGCAGAAGAGCTTGTTCTGTGGCTTCTATGCCTAGTTGATGCGGTATGGATGTGTAAAGTGATTTCACATCAACTGTACACATTGTCACTGGTAGATTTATGTCTTTGATGGTTTCATGGAATTTGATGAGGAAATCTGTGGTGTCTTTGATGTGAGTTGGAAGTTTGGTGACACTATGTTGAAGATGTCTGTCCAGGGGCCCGATTCACAAAACAAACTTAAGACTAAATCCTAAACTTAGTACCAATCTGGTATTCACAGAATGCACCTAGTACTTCTGGTATTCACAGAATGAACTTACTACTTTTGCGATTGACAAAATGAACTTAGGACTTTTGCTATACACAGAATCCATTTACGACCACTAAACTTACGTCCGCACTCGGGCCGGAATTTCCGCACCCGGAGCAGAATTTCCGGGCCCGGAGCGGAAAGTCCGCACGCGGGCCGGAAAGTCTGCTCCGGACGCGGAATATCCGCTCCCGGGCCGGAAACTCCGGCCTCGGGCCGGAAATCCCGCTTCCGGGCCGGAAGTTCCGATTACGGCCCGGAAAATCGGTTTGGTGGCCATTGATCATGTGAGCCAAGGGTGAACCTGTCCAAGTCCCTACCATCCCCCACCATGCATCAGCTGACACACTCCAGCCAATGCTAGCTCGGCAGCACGTATAACTGCAGAGCAGACACACACAAACCCTTTCAACATGTCACTGAATGTGTTTGTTGCACTGCCCCTTGCCATGCAGCAAAACTACTTGAGGAGGAGGAGGAGGAGAGCCAGAGCAGAGAGGATCTTGAGACAGAGGATCAACTTATTTGGAATGTCCAGTCAAGATATAAGGGCCAGGTACCGTTTCCCTCCAGAAATCATCTTGGATATGGTATGTGAGTGGGAGCAGGAACTTGACTCCGTGACCTGCTGCTCACATGCAATACCAGAATACCTCAAGATCCTATCAGCGCTCCATTTCTTCGCCACTGGCTCATTCCAAAGGGTCTCCAGTGACCATGTGGGCATATCCCAGGCGAGCCAGTCGCGGTGCCTGCATCAGGTACTGCGATGCATCACTGCAAGATCCCACCTCCACATACATATGCCACCGACACTGGCCCTGAGACAAAGGGCAGCACGAGATTTCTTTCACATTGCACAATTTCCACGTGTGCTGGGTGCAATTGACTGTACCCATGGGGCCCTTCAGCCACCCCGCCACATTGCACACATCTTCTGCAATAGACACCGATGGCATTCCATCAACGTGCAAGCTGTCTGTGATGCCAGAGGGAGGTTTATTGATGTGCATGCGGTGTTCCCCGGCAGTACCCATGACAGCTTCATATTCCGCATGTCACCTCTTGCCCGGCGGATGGCTGCGGAAGAATTTGGGAACATGTGGCTACTTGGTAAGTACCAAGCGTTAGAAAGGAGGAATATCTGTTTTTGAAATGTCTGAATGCCCCCCAAAATTAACCATTGTACTATAAGAATCATAAAGCTAGATACAGGGCCCACCTGACAATGCATGTAATACAGTATAGATCATGTCCTGTGCAAGTCAAAGAGGGAAATCTAACCAACTCCCCTTTCCCCTCTACTCAGGTGACGCTGGGTATGCACTCACCCCACATCTCCTCACCCCTTACAGGCGTGCAGACACTGTACCACGGCGTAGGTAAAATAGGGCACACATACGGACTCGAGCCATCATAGAGCGCACTTTTGGTCTGTTGAAGTCGCGATTCAGATGTCTCGACCGTACAGGGGGGGTGCTGCAGTACTCCCCAGAAGTAGTGTGCAAGATCATTTTAGCCTGTTGTGTCTTGCACAACATTGCCTTAACGCATGGCTTACAGATACCGCTGGAACCTCGGCTACCTATGAATCTGGGAAACCGGGCCATGGCACATAACCGAGGTCAGGGCATGCAAGTCCGTGAGCAGCTTGTTGTCACGTTCTTCACATGAGCAACCTGTAGTGGAATGGACCAAATGTGGATTGCTGTCTGTTGCCAATGATGAAACTTGGATATACACGACTGTGTCAATAAATTCCTTCCTGAGGCAACTTTGCAAGCCACACTAACTGCATGTTAATCACAGCTCTTGACAGTAGTCAAAAGGTTGAGCCTGCATCAGCACATGTGCCCATGTCAGCGATCAGTGTAGTGGATGTCCCGAAAGAATCTATAGCTGCAGATGCAAGATGATACATGTACTGAGAGACACAGCCGGACCTCATGAGGATGGGTCTCTTAATCAGAAAAGGCCATAACCATAGCATTGTCGGCCCTGTGCCATCAACAGATGTGACTCCCCCACAAATGATGCGCCCACGACGTGAGTGATGCAATGGGTCAATCAGACACCATGGGGCAGATTAATGTGGGACTTGCGGCCCTTTCACGCTGCCGTTGCGTCACTTTTGTGACGCTGCAGCGGTGCAAAGCCAGCGCCATACTGCGGGGTATGTACTATATGACACATCTGGGAGATGCGTCACGTTGTAAAGGCCTGCGCCACATGTGGACGTTCTGGCGCAGGGGGGGGCCTTCCGGGCGCAGAAACGCCTCCTAAAAATCTACAATATTTCACTCAGTCACTTTTAAGGCCCTGCTGCGTCAAAACCCTGCGCCTGCTTGAAGCAGGCGTAAGGATTGACGCAGCATCATAGGGATAGGGCACCCCCGAGCCTTGCTGGAGCTGCGTTGTGCATGCGACGCAACTCCAGCAATGCGCCGCCTTTCCAACGGGGGATGCGTCACGCATCTGCACATCCGAGCAGCACGGTGCACCGAAATGTCAATGCGGCGCATCTGTGTTGGCGCACGGGTGGGCAGATGCATTGCAACTCTTCTGACGCATCTCTGCTGATTAGCAGAGATGCGCCAGAAGCCGTAAATCTGCCCCCATGTGTCTGTGATATATCCACACTTCTCAAACACAATGTTCCGGAACACATCACACAACTCTGCAAATGAGCACCTAATATGGACTACATGTACCATAATGCAAAGCATGAGAAACTGAAACAGAAACTGCAGAAATGTCTTGAAATGGTCACTTCACCCTCTTGTCACATTTAAATAATTCTCACATGCACTGTCTTTTCTTTTTTATCTACAACAGAACAGCAGGATGGCAGTAGATGTGATTCCAGATTGTGGATGGATCTGAATGACTAAAAAATGGCAGGCAACCACTTCCTGTGATGTATTTGCTGCCTCCCACTCCCTGTCAAGCATTTCCTGTATGGAATTATATGTTCCGGGTCATTTTCGGAATTTGCGGCCAAAAAGCGGAAGCTCCGATTACGGAGCGTACGGCCCGTGTGCGGACCCCCCGCTCCGGAACCGGAAACTGCGCTCACGGGCCGTAAACTCCAAAAATGACCCGGAACACATAATTTCATTCAGGAAATGTTTTACAGGAAGTGGGAGGCAGGAAATACATCACAGGAAATAGTTAGCAGCCATTTTGTGTTCATTCTGAGTCATCCTCTATCACAGACAGATCCTCTGACATCCTGCTGCTCTCATCCTTCTTATTATCCTCATAATGGCTGAGGGTTACGAAGAGAAGGCACCCCCTTTCACTGAAAGTGAGTTGGACATCTTGGCTGAGGGGGTGCTGGCCAAATTTTCTCAGCTATATGGGGACCCTGAACACCAGCTGAGCAATGCAGCCCGGGCCAGGCTGTGGGCCAACATCGCCGAGCGCTGCAGTGCAGTGGGAGTCCACACCAGGAGTGCGAGGGCATGCCGCAAGCGCTGGGAGGACCTAAAACGGTGGGCCCGGCACAAGGCTGAGGAGCTGGTGGGCCAGTCTTCCCAGCACCATGTGCATCGTCCTCGCCTATCCCCACTGTACAGGAGGGTCCTGCGATCAGCTTGGCCGACCCTCCATGCTCAGCTGGAGGAGTATGAGCAGCAGGGACATGGTAAGTGCATCATATGCTAAATGTGTCTGGGAGTATGATGTGAGTGAAACAGTGCTGTACCATTGTGTGTCCGATGCCTCCATTCACAGATTCCGTGTCCATGCAGCAGTAACCAAGCTTAAAAAGGCACACTGTGGCATATGGACTGTACAGGGCAGAGTGCATTTTGGGAGTTGGAGTCTCGTCATGACAACTGGCTAAATGAGCCATATTTGTGCATTTGTACTGAAATCAGCTCTTCCCGCACCACTACAATTGGCACTAGGAAATCATGTGTGCATTGGATGAGCAATGGTACAGACACTGTCCAGTGTGCGCATGGCAGGCCAAAGGGTATTGGATGCTATGACTTGCATTGCATTTTTAGAGTTTGGGTTCCAATTGTGACAAAACATCATGTGCCATGGAGTCAAGACAGACTTTGACATCCTTGCATCACTCTTAAACGCTTCTAAATTTACAAGGGGTGTCCACTTACAGACGTCTCAGCCTCAGTGGCCTGTTTCACATTTCACATGTACAGGTAGCTCTCACTAAATTCCCCCAGTGTTCAGCGGTGTACTGCATTACCATATCAGTCACCAAAGCCAATATGTGCCACTGGATTGTCAGTACATGTGTGGGGACAGCCAAAGGCTAGACTCACAATTTAGCTACAGAAATAGGCCAGAGCCTCAGTGCATGTGTGACCCACATTCGCCACTTGTCGTGTCCCATACAATGCTACAAAGCAGATGACACTTGTCCAGACCTTCAATAGCTGCGACTCCCCATGAATGGCCATAATCTGAGATTCGGGACTTCATGTTCTCCATTGGTGGACTGCTTTTGGAACCTGCACATGTAGCTGTGACAGGACACACAGATCCCCAGAATGCCAGGTTGAGGGTTGGCCAATACAGTTGTGTAAGCCACACACATCCACGTGAGCTGGCCATGTCAGACTCAATCCAGGAAATGACGGTGAACATACACGTAATGTCAGCTCATAGACACTGACAACTATTGAGTGTGATCAGAGGAAAATAAGTCTGACCTTGTCTCCTATGAATGTGTCTCGTCCTGCATGACACAAACATAACATTCGGATTTTGCTTACATTTCAGCAGGCACAGCTGGCGAAACAGAAGGACAGCAGGACCAGGTCCGGAGCAAGAGGCCACCAGTGCGGCGGCGGCTACACCCTCTTTCCACCAGCGAGGAAGAGGAGGATGAGGAGGGACCCTCAACATCAAGAGGCAAGGGGATTGCGCCCACCCGGACTGACAAGGGACACCCTGATGCTGGTGCCACATCCCGGGTGGAGGCTGCAGACATTGAATCGGGGGGGGGGGTGAACACGACACCTCGGACCATGAGGTGTTGGAGAGCTACTCTCCTCAGGAATCTTCACCTGTGGTCCCTGAAAAGGTGTCCTCGGGGCAGGGAAACAAACAATCTGGGCCTGCCATCAGCCCCTCCTACCTCTAGAGTTCCCCATTCCATCTGGGGACCCAGCTGCATCCCCTGCAACCAGTCCCCCTCATCGTAGCCGCCAGCTCCCCAACATCATTGGCTCCAGACCTCAGGCACCACATCCCTCCTTTTCCACCCAGGCCCCTCCCGGTGTTGTTCCTCCTGTGGCTGTGCCAGTGGACTTGATGTGGATGTGTGAGGGTCAGCCAGACATGTCCGCTCGCATCCAGCTACAAGTGTGTATGGAGGTACGCATGATGCGAGAGGACATGCTCCGAACAATGGCCACCCTCACCACCAGCATCAATTCACTGTCCGCAGCCATCTCGTCTGTTGTCTCCCCAATCCCTTCCCATACCACTGTCAATGTCTCCCCCTGTCCGTTGCCCCACACTGTTTCCCCCCGTACTCCTCGTGTGGCACGAACCCAAGTGGTGCCTGTTCCTGCACCCGCCAAACGTGTGCCTGCATCGGACTCTGAGGATCTGGACATTGTGGTCCTAGAGGATGACCAGAAGGACACTTGACTTTTGACGTGAACAATTATTTCATTTTCCCCTTGTAAATAGACTGTTTTCCCTGACGCTCCCTGACGTGTTATATTTTTTTTGCCCCACCCCAATCCAGGTTCCCATCTCCCTCTGCATTAAGATCATCATTTGTTTTCCTTTCTCCCTTCCAAACGGACGGTTGTTCTTTTGTACCTTCTTAAAATACAATTCGGAATACTAATAACTTCCACTTGTTTTACTTCATTCTGAATGTATGGTTCTGAATATGGACACATATTTGGTGAGTCATCTGCTATGCACATAATGGCTGGTGCAACGATGGGTTACACTTGTAACTGTGTCACACACACACATACCTTCTCACATCTTGAGGCCACCTGCAACGTTACACAGGACATGATACACAACAGATTATTATTTTTGGTAGGTGTTTATTTGGTGCACACACAATCACGTGATCACATTGTCCTGGGTTCCTGTCACTGGTGAGTGCGACGCCGCAATTTGGGGGGGGATGACCGCTCCGAGTGCTCAGGTCTGGCTCGCCGCCTACGTGCAGGTGGGTACTGTCCAAGGGACTGTCCAGGGTCATCCACATGTGCTGGGGCAGATGGTGTATGCACACTTGATGGTTGTGCCTGGACAAGGGCAGGTTGTGCACGTGGTGGGAGTGCCTGTACAGGTGGTGGTGGTGGTTGTGCAGGTGGCGGGAGTGACTGTACAGGTGGTGGTGGTGGTTGTGCAGGTGGCGGGAGTGACTGTACAGGTGGTGGTGGTTGTGCAGGTGGCGGGAGTGACTGTACAGGTGGTGGTGGTTGTGCAGGTGGCGGGAGTGACTGTACAGGTGGTGGTGGTTGTGCAGGTGGCGGGAGTGACTGTACAGGTGGTGGTGGTTGTGCAGGTGGCGGGAGTGACTGTACAGGTGGTGGTGGTGGTTGTGCAGGTGGTGGGAGTGCCTGTACAGGGGGTGGTGTTGGGAGTGCCAGTTCAGCCCGCTGGTGTGGAAGTCTCCCTTTGCTGTGTTGGTGTGCAGTTGGTACAGGTGTGGGGATGTGCTGTCCTGTGGGCAGATATGATGGCTTCCCTCCCTGCGTTGACCGTGAAGGGAAAGGTTGGCTCACTCTCAATATGCCCTCCATCATCTTCATGGCCAAGGCATGGTGTCTTGCACTCTCTTCCCTCTGGATGGATAGCATGTCTCGCATATTTCTGGACATGTCCTGCCAAGTCCTATCCATCCTATCCAACACTTGGCTCAGCCTCTCCACCGCCTGAGGGAAGTGGACCATGTCCTGCAGGGAGTCCGACATGGCGGACAGGGTAGCCCCTATGGCACTAATGTCCTGCCTCACATCGCTCTGCTGTTGGAAGAAGTCCTGCTCCCACTGGTCATCACAGCCAGGTGCAGGCCCTCTCTGCAGCTGTCTGCCATGGATGGGATGTGCAGGTCCGACGGCAGGGGGTGGGGTGGGAGGTGGGAGCCTGTGGCAGGTGAATGGTGCCCAGGGGATTCCAGCAGCACAACAGGGCTGGTACTACCCCCAGATGGTGGAGAGGATGGCAGGGATACACTGTCTAGGGAAGAGTGGGTAGGGGAACCACCATGTTGCTCCTGGACGTGAGGACTGTGAGGGAGTGATGTCTGTGTTGTGATGCGTGTGTGCTGTGGCTGGTTTGCTCGAGTCTGGGGACAGGCCATGGTATGCCTGGGAGGAGGCGGAGGGACGTTGCTTGGCAGAGGAGTTGATGCCCTGACCGATTTAGCCAATCTGGCACGATATTGCGCATTGGCATCTTCATCGTCAGACATGTAGTCCTCATCATCCACCAAGTAGAGGTCCTCAGGAAATTCTTCCTCCTCCTCCTGAGCAGTGCTTGCAGCCGACATCACAGCTTGGAGGATCAGGGGATTCTCCCCTCTGATTCCACGGCGGCCCGCACTGGTCATAGGCCTGTCATCCTCGTCATCAGCATCCCCTGGAACAGAGGTTGCAACCGTATTAGGGATTGACCTGGTATGACATGTGGTGCAACAAAAGGGTTTGTATCAACTGTACTTTGCATCAACAGATGAGGATCATGTGACCTGTGTAGGGTACCACCACAAATGACAGCTCACACCATAGCACTGAGGTGTTACACAGATACAGGCAAACTCACCAGCTCCAACCACAACTGTCCCTTGGTGTTCCCCCCTAGTGTCACCTGCTGGACCTGTCTCCTCATGGGCCTAGCTGTCCCTGAACCAGCAGCTGTAGAGGGAAGTGACCACATTCTCAATTATCTGCATCACCAATTGTCAGACAGGCACATGACACTCCTGATTTGTATTTCACTTTGTACACAACAACTGCTGATTACATGCAGAGGGGAATCAGGATCTCTGTCATGGCTTTGGAGTCGAAGCCAGTGACACACCTCATGCTAGAATTACCTGAAGGACGGCTGCGCGAGGGTTGGATGTCATTCAGTCCCCGGGATGGTGCATGCTGCTGGGGTGTAATCCGGTCAGCAGCTGTGATAAGACATACAGGTCTATATTTTGCAATAACAGATGGTAGCTCTGAGCCAACATGTCATTCTCAATGACCATTAGTGGGTAATCCAGAACTATGTGCAGCATGTTTAGCTCCTGAACTTTACATTTGGGCACCTGCTCACATGCAGCAGTTGCCAGCCATTCCCTCCACACAGCAGTGACATCAATAAGATGACACATCAACAGACACCTCATGCTAGAATTACCTGAAGGACGGCTGCGCGAGGGGTGAACAGCTGCAGCCAGGATGTCATTGAGTGCCCGGGATGGTGCACGCTGCTGGGGTGTAATCCGGTCAGCAGCTGTGATAAGACATACAGGTCTATATTTTGCAACAACAGATGGTAGTTCTGAGCCAACATGTCATTCTCAATGACCATTTGTGGGTAATCCAGGACTATGTGCAGCATGTGTAGCTCCTGAACTGTACATTTGGGCACCTGCTCACATGCAGCAGTTGCCAGCCGTTCCCTCCACACAGCAGTGACATCAATCAGATGACACATCAACAGACACACATGTATGAGAAGATTACTGATAGGAAGGGATAAATGACCCGGATTCCTCCCCATTACACTGCTATCACCTTTGCCATTCAGACTTACATATTTCCAGAGTCTCATGTTGTTTGTTGTCAAGTCAGAAAGGGTTTCATGTGTGAGATTTACAATAGTCAGGGACATGATGTTGCTCATTTGTGCTTCCCCACGCATGAAGTCACACATATTTGTATGAGAGAACACAGATGTCTTACGTCCGTCCTTTGAGTGTCCTCTCTTTGCGTACTCTATTTCCCAGATCATGGTACTACTTAGCTGACGACGATTGGTGTCTTGTACAGCAGACATCCAAACCTCTTTTGTCAAACACTAACCTATACATGTGAATACAGTAGGAGAGGAGGCAAGCAGAATGTAACATTTGGTTTATACTCACACATTGCGGATAGGCTGAGAGGCTTTGATGCCTTCAGCCTGCACTGGATTAGCGTGTTGCACTTCTGCCTAGTCATTTAGCAGGTGTAACTACATGAAGATTCACCTTAGCAGCTCCTACATTAATCTCAAAGGTACACTACTGGCATCAGTGTTGGCCTCAGCCATGCTATTTTCATCATGGTGTTTCCTATCATTGAATTGCAAGCCGGTTGTGTTTTGGTCACTTCATATGACTCATGGTACTATTGAATGTCCATTCTGCACTCACTTGGCATACATTTTGTGTCATCTTTTCATTAGCCACCAGGGTCTGATCTTGCATGGGTTCAAATGCCATATGTGAGCATATTGTGATGCAAAACAACAGTGTTGTAATACACATGCAACATACGGCTGACGTGAAAGGCACATTTCTTGAGCAGTCAGCCTGATATATTCTTGGGTTCCCCTCCCTTGGCCCAGCACGGGAACAGTGTGTACAAGCAGTTGTGGGCACCAGCGTTGCATTAGTGTGTTATACGTAATATCATGATTGCTCCCACATTACTTCGAATGGGCCCACTACCTGGATGCAACCTATATCACAATGACATGTCTACGGATCCTGATGTGAGGTCCACTATCGTGTTTTGTTGATGGGCAACACAGAAGCCAGACAATGTAAGTGGTACATGACCAGCTGTGTGGACCGGGCATTTGATCTATATTGGAAACATTCAAAGTTGGACAGTGTATGCATTGTCAATACTAATGACCCTGGGATCTCACTTGTTCATCATTGCCATATTTCAGTCAATTACTTTGATTGATTACGTCTACAGACACCATTACAACATAGTGGGGGCACCCTTTTGAGTAGTTGTGGCACTCGATAACAGGATTGGATTCCCAGGTCTGGGCCTGTTGCTGTAAAACATGTCATGTTCCGCAATTACGAAGGTTTGATGAGCCAAGACATGTAATATATTGTCTTCATCTGTTCACAATTATAATTAGCTAAAGGTGGATGTCCATTGACTACTCCAATAGTAATGCAGCTATTTGTACATCTCTGGTTGACTTTCATATGTGGGCACTACATGTCCCTTGGTCACTCCTGGCAATGTATGCATTTTGACCATCTCCTGGCCACTTTGACTTACCAGTCGGTGAGGGTGTACGGTGGCAATGCCTCCCAGTCGATGCAGGGACCTCTGCTGCGGCAGTTGTCTGTGCTCTGGCTGAATGTGTCAATGGGTGAGAAGAGAGAAAACTAAACATCTGGAATATGTGCTTGTGGAACATTTCTGTGATTTCCCCATTTCTTCTGCATGCTAACAGTGTTATGCAGTACTGCTGCTGACTGGGCAGGTAGGAGCAGTGGTGCATTGGGGTCGTAGTGGCGTGGCAGGGTGGGAAATGTACAACAGAATAGGTGTCTGACTTTTGGACCAGATGGTTCTCTCACCTCCTGCTTTGTGCTTTAAGCTTGCACGGGGTGATTTACTTCTTAGAGATTTAGTGGCATGTTTCCACGCCCCTTGTAATACATTTACACCGCAGTTGCGTCACTTCTGTGACACAGCGGTGGGGTAATACAGGTGACACATTTAGACTTATTCACAATGTAATGCATCTATGGGTATGCCTCACGGTGTGCGGTCCTGCGCAACATTAAACATGCATCAGCTGTGATGTAGTCAGGGTGTGTGTTTATTTGGTTATGCCTCGTACAAGTGATGCATTGTAATCGACGGCATTTCACGTAGTCACTTTTCATAGGGTGTTGCCATGCAAACTTAAACCAGCTTGAGGCACCTGTAATGAGTTGCCCTGAACGTTAGGTGTAGGCGGTCCATGGACATAGTTGGAGTTGCGTCACACTTGCAACACTACTCCAGCAGAGTATCCCCCTAATGCCATCAGTTGCGACACCCATCTGTCTATCCCAGCGCCACAGTGCACCGCATTGTCAATGTGACGTATCTGCGGTTGCACAAGAGTTGGATTGGGTGTGGCATTGTTACTGGCGCATCTCTGCTGTTCTTTGTCAATTGCTACTTAGCGGGCTGGTGTATTAATGCAACTGGACAGTGGCCATGTTTTCAGAAGTGGGGGAGAGATTTGCCATTTCCATCGCTAAGGATTGTGGGACTTGTAGTGCTACATACAGTGGGTGACACAGGAGTCTCTGACTGACGGATTAATTTATACACTTTGGACTACTTCCTTATTCACACTGACAGTGCAACACAGACATTCTATTCATGCACTTTAACTTTTCATCCCACTTACCTGGTACCACGTAGCGGACGTCACTGACAGGCAGCCCATGTACCAAGTGGGGGTGTATGGTTGTCAGGATGTCCTCCTCCTGTGTGGTGAGGCGGATGCGTGGTCCAGAGTGTGCGGCTGGGAGGATCCGTTGTAATTCCATCCTGGAGTATTTCTCCTTTACCCTCAGCCGCTCATCCTGCCATTTTTTTTAAGGTCCTGGACAGTGTGCCTCTCCTCCCCCAATGCTGTACTAGCAGTGGCTAATTGCTGCCACAGGGCTGCCTTCTGGGTCCCACTGGTGCAATAGGGTGGGAGTCCATAGAGGCGTTTGTGGTGCCTGACAATGAACTCCACAAGCATGGTGGTCTCCTCTGCTGTATAGTTCCTCTTTCTCTTCAGGAGCTCCATTTTCTTAGCCGGTCTCTGCTTGCAAATACAAACTGTGTGTGGCCAAACCGGTTCCTTCACTGTGTGCTGCTTTTAAATGTTTTTTGCTGCTGGTCAATCTGTGTTAATTGGCTTCAGCTGGATCATGGTGGGGGATGGTAGGCACTAGCAACATGATGGCTAACTGGAGCTGTTGGCTGGGATTGGCTGGAGTGCGTCAGCTGATGCATGGTGGGGGATGGTAGGGACTTGAACAGGTGTTTCCCCTTGGCTCAAATGATAAATGGCAACAGTTAATGTAGTCTGGTCCCAATTCTGATGTTCCGGCCCGGAAGCGGGATTTCCGGCCCGGGAGCGGATATTCCGCGTTCGGAGCGGACTTTCCGGCCCGCGTGCGGACTTTCTGCTCCGGGCCCGGAATTTCCGCTCCGGGTGCGGAAATTCCGGCCCAAGTGCGGACGTAAGTTTAGTGGTCGTAAATGGATTCTGTGAATAGCAAAAGTCCTAAGTTCATTTTGTGAATAGCAAAAGTAGTAAGTTCATTCTGTGAATACCAGAAGTACTAGGTGCATTCTGTGAATACCAGATTGGTACTAAGTTTAGGATTTAGTCTTAAGTTTGTTCTGTGAATCGGGCCCCAAGTATTTTTATGTCATGAAACCATCAAAGACATAAATCTACCAGTGACAATGTGTACAGTTGATGTGAAATCACTTTACACATCCATACCGCATCAACTAGGCATAGAAGCCACAGAACAAGCTCTTCTGCAAAGTGAGTATAATCAAGATTTACAAATTTTTCTAATGGAACTATTGATATTTACACTAGAACACAGTTACTTTAAATAGAAAGTCAACTGGTATCTACAAAAGTCAGGTACATCGATGGGAAACTGTGCTGCTCCAACATATGCCAATATCTTCATGGGAAACTATGAAGAACAACACATTCTAACGAATCCAGAATGGCAGACTCATCTAAAAATGTTTGTACGTTTCATTGACGATATCTTCATTTTATGGCAGGGACCAACAACCACCCTCACGAAACTATTGACAGAACTTAACACCATTGATCAGAGAATACAGTTTACCTTCGATATCCAACAACCCATGATCAACTTTCTGGATGTCACCATCATACAAACCCATCAAGGTTTTCAAACAGACTTACACAGAAAAAGCACCGACAAAAACTACACCTTATCATATGACAGTTTTCACCTCAACGCTTTAAAGAATCACCTACAGTTCACACAAATTTTGAGAGTAAAAAGAATCGTATCTGATCCAGATACCATGCAAGCACGCACCAAAGAAATGATGCATCGGTTTAAGACAAGGGGATATCCAGACAACATCCTTCATCAGGCAGAAGCTAGAAGCGACACAATTAGTAGGACAACAGCATTACTATCAAAAGAAAGAACCCCACTCAATCGCATGACCGTGGTATCCAAATATTCCACAATGAGCAAACGTTTCAAAAATACCATCAAGAAACATTGGTCAATATTGCGCCTAGAACTGGATTTTAACAAAATCTTTGAACCGATATTTGCATATACCAGAAGCAAAAACATGGGAGAGATCATAAAGAATCCTATCAACCAAGATCCACAAATCAAATACAAAGGAACCATTGCGTGCAGAAACTGTAACAACTGCAACAACATCACACCTGGACCATATATCACACATCCAATGAAAGGACACACCATCAAACTCAAGGTAACAGCAACATGTGATACCACCAATACAATTTATGCTCTCAAATGTCCCTGTGGCAAGATTTACAAAGGACAGACAGAAAGAAAAATCAAAATACGCATAAATGAACACAAAAGTAACATCAGAACAAACAACTTGAAATCTACAGTGGCCCACCACTTTTATGAAGCTGGACATAACATCAGTCAACTTAAGTTTAACATCCTAGAAGTAGTCACTAAATCCGAAGGCAAAGACAATCACAAAACACTGCTGCAACGAGAAAACTACTGGATTTGTACATTAAGTTCAATGAAACCAGATGGGATGAATGATCGTATGGAATTTACGTGTTACCTCTAAATTGATTGCCCTCGTTATTATTCTGTATCAATTTTGTCAATTCAAACCTCATTGTACTTTTGTTATTATTGTTACCACTTACTAGTCAAACTATGATATAGTCTCTTTTTACTTTCCATGGTCATAGAAACCAGTCCTATTTTGATTTTCACACACACCAGGACATTTAATTACACACGCCCACCTACACGCCGTTACACTCTACGGAGCAACAAGCACGCCGCCAAACCGCACGCGCCCAGAAATCCTTAAACGCTGTCCACGTTAACCTACAAGTAAGTGTTGATACGATAAGGGATTGCGGTTTACCCACCTTAATAAACTCACGTTGGTCATATACCAAGAAAGCACTTGAGCACAGTAACGTTAGTAAACCAGTTCCTTCACTGTACGCGTCACTTACTAGCCATGGAAGCGCAAACATCCATCACTTACGAGACCGCATAAGTTTCCTTTCACCCATTAAGGCACGCAGGGAATAATTTCTCCCACCCCCTTTATCACATCTAATAAGCACGAAATAGAGGACGTATGTAAGCGGCACAACACCCGATTTCCCCACCATTCGGATACACTATTCACCCATATTCCTGTACCCATACAGCAATAACTAAGACAGCATACATATCTCGTTTTTTTCAGAAAAAACCCCTGACGAAGGCCAATACTTAGCCGAAATGCATTGGGATTTGTAATATCGTGGCACTTGTTTAACAACTGCATCTTCGTTTATAAAAAAAAGAAACAAATGAATGCCAACGTCGTGATGAAATAAACGAACGTTTATCCAATTGAAAGTTTAAGCAACTTTATTAAAACTTTAAAGACACACTGTACACCAGTGCCCTGGGGACTCACCCTCTACAGGGTTAGCTACCAAAGATTCATTTTCGTATGCACTTCTACTCAGAGAAGCGACACCCAGGAGCACGGAACAAATTGCGCATAATTCAACAACCTCAACACACACCCAGCTGTGCACGCGCTTAAAACATTGTAATCACATAATTACCATTGTTCCATGCTGTAAGGTTATCTTTTGTACAATTTGCTTATATTAGAATCTATATATATCATACATTGTGCTTATTTTCGGCTATTTGTAAGGCGATTTCTTTTGTTGGTATATTTTGCATAATTTGTTTTTCACTTTACTTCCCTATACTGTAGTACTTTATTGTGACTATGTCTAATGAAAACCCCTCTGTTGTACTTCCCCAAGCTTTCTACCTCTTCCTGGCCAACCGAGTATTTCTTGTGAAGTTTGGTTCCCTATGTTTGAAAATTATCTGGATGCCTTAGATGCACAAGAATACTCACCAAAGAGAAAGAAGGCCTTACTGTTAGGTTCCTTAGGCAAAGAGGGTCAATGTATTTTTCGTTATTTACCTCAAGCTTTGCAAGCCAATGGCCAACCTCTTCCAGACGAGTATAAAGAGGCCATTTGTTGCTTAGAAGTTAGATACTCTAAAGAAGAGAATTTAGTTATGAATAGGTACAGATTATGTAGTAAGAGTCAAAAGGTGGGTGACTCAATTAATGACTTTGTGGCAAGGTTGAGGGAAATGTCTGTAAAGTGCAAGTTTGGTAACATGACAGACGAACTTATAAGAGACCAACTTATAGTTCAGTGTATTAATAAGAAGATACAAGAACGACTTTAGGCAGCAAAAAAAACCAATTTACAAACTGCTATAGACTTAGCGAAAATCGTCGAAGAGTCGGAAGGCTGCATGAAAGAACTAGAGAAAAAGTCGTCTTCAAACGATGTTAACGAAATTTCTGGTCAAGAGTCTCCTGACCAAGGCCAGGTTGTTGATGAACAAAACAAAGTTGCAATGGTAAAAAACAAGAAACAATCAGGAAGAATCCTTCCATTAGGCCTGCTGCCACACAAAAGTCTCTTCTGTATCGTATGTGTAACAGATGCGATAGTACTGTACATTCTTCTGATTCGAAATTCTGCTTTGCAGCTAAACAAGAGTGTTTAAAATGTGGTCGCATGGGTCACTACGCGAGGGTCTGTTGCAGTAAACCTCGTTCTACTGTAGCTAGTGTGGGGAATTCTCCTCTATTAGGCCAAGAAGAAGACAAGATCTTGGTTATAGAGCATGATTCTCTTATTGAACCAGAAGCTAAATGGAAAATTAGGCCCAAGGCACTTTTCCTCATAGATGGTAAAGACTTACACTTAATGGTTGATACTGGCTCGAAATACTCTATCATACCGCACGATCTTTTCCAGAGTAAATGGGGTACACGGTCTTTACTTCCCAAGGATATCTCCCCTGGGGGCTATCAAGGTGAGAGTATTGATATCTTGGGATATTTTACAGCACGCATTATCTGTTCACACAGACACATACAAGATAAGTATATGTATCAAAGTCAGGACCAGCTATACTTGGGTGGGTCCACCAATATGATTTAGGAATAATTGTAAATCCTCGGGCTACCCCACAAGTCATGATTATTGAAGACGATGGGCTAGATAAAATTCTAGCGGATGCTAGCAGTGTGTTTAGGGAGGGTTTAGGTCAACTCAAAGGGTACTCCCATCGTATTGTTGAAAGGAAAACTCTATTCTCATACAACACAAGGTTAGGCGTGTCCCTATAGTAGTCAGACAAGAAGTCAAGTAAATGATTGATGACATGCTAGCTACGGGGGTCATTGAACCTGTAGAGGCTTCGCCATGGATTTTTCCCATAGTCGTCACCAAGAAATCCGATGGCAAGCTCCGCTTCTGTGTGGACTTGTGGTCTCTAAATCAATGTGTAGTTGCAGATTCTTTTCCTCTTCCAAATATTTCAGAGTTAGTCACAACACTAAAAGGTGCCGAGGTGTTCTCAAAGCTAGATCTTAGAAGTGCTTATCATCAAATCAACTTACACAAAGACTCAAAGCACTTGACTACATTTATTACACCCTTTGGAACATTCCAGTTCACACGTTTACCTTTTGGGCTCAATTCTGCGGCAAGTGTTTTCCAAAGAATGGTGTCGAATATCTTTGATGGTGTAGGTAATACTATTTACTTTCAAGATTATATTTTGGTCTATGGTCAATCTGTTTAACAACACAATACTACTCTCAAAATAGTCTTAGACAGACTTTCTTCTGCAGGTCTGACACTACATAAGGAAAAGTGTCAGTTCTTGGCTGAACAAATTGACTACCTGGGTTACACCATTAGCGCCAGTGGGGTACGGCCAAAAAAAGACCTTTGTCGTGCTAATCACTCTGCTCCTCAGCCCAAAGACAAAGATCAATTATGTTCTTTCATGGGGCTCATTGAGTATTATTCGAAGTTTGTAAGAAATGTTTTTGACAAAACCTCAAGCTTGAGGCTACTCTTAAAGAGGGGCGCAAACTTTTCAGGGTCTGCCCAGCTGCAAGAAGCTTTTGATAACATTAAGAAGGAGGTTTGTGACGCAAAAGTTCTTTCTCCTTTTGACATTCACAAAAAACCCGTTGTAACGCGGTAGATGCGAGTGCCACTGGCTTAGGAGCTATGCTTTGGCATCTCACTGGTCAGTCAGAGCATACAATTGCTTTTGCTTCCAGAACCTTAACTGAAGCTGAGAAGAATTACTCAGTCATCGAAAGAGAGGCTCTGGCTGCCTCCTGGGCTGTAGAGTGTTTCAGAACATATTTGTTGGGCATGAAGTTTATTTTAAGAACAGACCATAAGCCTCTTATTAAAATTCTTTCTCCTGGTATGACTGGTAAAGGGCCAGCTAGACTAGTTATGCTTGCTTCGAAGCTTCAAGAATTCCAATGCACTGTTCAGTACATTCAGGGATGGAAAAATATTCAGGCTGACTGCTTCTCAAGAATGTCACTGGTTTGGCACACTGTTGTTGATCCGTGCATTTCTCTATCCACTGATGACATTGCGGTAGCCTCTATTGAAGATGCTGTGTTTGTCGGTGAAGGCGCTTTTAAGGCACATGATTGGGAACGGGAAATGAATTCTGATGTTACATTGCAAGAAGTTGTCAAACTCATCACTCTGGGCCCTAGAAGGGAGAGTTCTGTTTCCATCTCTGTGCGTCCTTATGTTAAAGTCTAGGAAGATCTTTCTCTCATTAGTGACAATGTTATTGTAAAGGGGGAGAAGTTCATACTTCCTCTTGGTCTCAGAAGTAATCTTTTGGCCTTAGCGCATGAAGGCCATTTGGGTCAGACTCTCACACAATGCCGCCTTAAGGACCATTTTTGGTGGCCAGGCATGGACTCACAAGTGGTAGAGTGGGTAGAGAATTGTTCTGTTTGCAGAGAAGGAGAAAAAAGACTCAAAGTAGGTCCCAAATCCTCTCAAGGTCACTTAGATAATCCTGGTTCACCTTGGCATAGTATTTGCCTGGACCTCATTGGTCCCATGGGTGAACTACATGAAAGGGATAGATTTGCCATCGTTGTAGTCGACATCTACTCTAAATGGTTAGTTGTAGAGTTCACTAACAGCGTCACTACTGAGAGCACTATCAAGTTCTTAGGGAATCTGTGTAGAGATGAGGGCATTCCTTCAATCATCATTACTGACAATGGCACACAGCTCACTTCCAATGAGATGCAGACATTTCTCAAAGATTGTGGTATTTCTCAGCACCACACTTCGCTATACAACCCACAGGGGAATGGAATTTGTGAAAGGGCCAACAGGATAGTGAAGGGTATCATACAAATGGCTTCAGCTAATGGTTTTGTGGTAAGGAAAATGGTTAATGAAATGTTGTGGGCTTATCGCACTACTCCCTTGGTTGATGGGCAGCTTTCTCCTTTTCAACTCATGAGAGGGCATGTTCCTGGTTCTAAACTCATACCTTCTTGGATGAAACATGTTGTTACTTTGCAAACTAATCCTTCAGCTTTACCTCCCTCTCAAGAATGTTTTTGTCCTTTCATTATTGGCGATCTGGTCAAAGTTAAGAGTGGCAGAGTTGTTAAAGGTTTATCTAAGTTTAAGGGACCTTTCACCGTCAAGAAAGTTCTTGATCATCGTGTAATTCTCAATAATGGTGAATGTTGGAACTTCAGGCATGTGGCCTTGTATAAAAGGGGTGTTCCTTTTTCTGGCTATGAAAAACCTCTTCCCTCTACAAATAACAGTGTTTACCTTTTAGCCCAACCACCACCTGAGACCAATTCTTCAATTCCCACATCTCAACACCACGTGGGTGGAAGCGGTGATTCACCCACGTCTGAAGTTCATCTTGTGTCGAGTTCATTTTCCTCACCTGTGTCTCTTGCTCCTAATCGCACTCCAAGGTATCGCAAACATTCAACATATTTGCGAGTCTTTATTTGTTGATTGTGTTTCGTAAAGTTTTCTTTTTTTTTTCTTTTCATTTTTACATTAGAAAGGAAGAAGATGTGTAGTACATACTTAGTATTGGCAGTTCTTAGAATGCTCCTTTCTGCTCTGTTCTAGGTTTACTTATAATTCTAGGTTCTCTTCCATGGCAGTTGCGAGTTGCTTCTGTCGTGGAGAGTCCGCTCTTGTTGTTCCTCCTCAACTTGTAATAAATCTACTACGCTTGACAAGATTGTATCGCTGCTTCTTTACTACATTATACTAGTGTATGATGAGGTGTATTAGATTGTCACATGGATGATGTCATCAGTGATGTCATTTGAGATGTCATCAGTGATGTCATCAGTGATGTCATTGACCATGTCATGAATGATGCAATATGTGACATCATCAGCAGTGCATTGCGGGCGCGCGAGTTATAGTTAGCAGAACTAACTATAATGGAGGAATTTCTATGGTTTTGTACGAGTGAAATGGCCAGCTAACTATAACACCCCTGAAACCTATGGTTTTTTCTGTGAATTTCTAAGGTTTTTTAAATGCTAATTTCTAACTATAACGTCTCTGAAACCTATGTTTTTTTCAGTGAATTTCAAAGCTTTTTTAAATGCTAATTTCTAACTATAACGTCTCTGAAACCTATGGTTTTTTCAGTGAATTTCAAAGGTTTTTTAAATGCTAATTTTTAAGTGTGATAGTAGTTAAACTTATTTTTTGTACTGATTTTTTACAGTTTTTTTAACTGTTTATTTATAAATATTTTATTAATTAAATCACATTATATATTTTTCTGAAAATTGCAAAAAAATAATAATAATTCAAACTGAAACATTGATTGATTTTTTGTTTTCATTTTTTATTTGATATATTTATATTATTTTCTTTTTTTGAAAAAATCCAAATCTTTTTCGCAGTCGCGCACTCAAAGCGTACACATCACGGTGAGTGCGCAGATTCTAGCCGCTATTTTAGAAAAGTCGTGAAGGATTCGCGTACGGTGTGCGACGGCTGTGTGTTTTTCAGTTACATCATAATACATTTAATATTACATGATGTGCGCGATTGGAATGTAACCAGTCTGCGACTTCTGCTCCCACGCATTCGTGACAAATGCGCATTACGGTAAGAGATACTTGCGCAGTGGCGGGTCCCGCGTGACGTCATATACGTGCTGGGGCGCCCTGGGTGCGCGACTCCCACAAAAAAATTTTATGTTCCAAAATGATATGTATGTGTCTTTAAGATACATATTAGGGCAAGAGGTTATCTAAGATAGTCATAAAAATAACATATTTGTACTTATAATAAACTTATATTATTTTTAAATATATTTTCGCGAAGTCAGGTGCGTGCATCGTGAGTGCAGAGAAACCAGGGCAGCACAGCCGTTATATAACCAGAGAACCAGGTCAGCAGAGCTGCTCTACAGCCTAAGAAGCAGGTCAGCAGAGCTGCTCTAGAACCGTAGACCCGGGTCAGCAGAGCTTCTCTAGAGGCCAAGAGCCAGGTCAGCAGAGCTACTGTCGAGCCAGAGAAACCAGGTCAGCAGAACTGCTCTAGAGCCAGAGAACCCGGTCAGCAGAACTGCTTTAGAGCCATAGAACCAGGTCAGCAGTGCTGCTTTAGAGCAATAGAACCAGGTCAGCAGAGCTGCTTTAGAGCCAGAGAACCAGGTCAGCAGAACTGCTGTCGAGCCAGAGAACCAGGTCAGCAGAGCTGTTTTAGAGGGAGAGAACCAGGTCAGCAGAGCTGCTTTAGAACCAGAGAACCAAGTCAGCAGAGCTGCTCTAGAGCCAGAGAACCAGGTCAGCAGAGCTGCTTTAGAGCCAGAGACCCTGGTCAGCAGAGCTGCTCTAGAGGCCGTGAACCAGGTCAGCAGGGCTGCTGTAGAGCCAGAGAAACCAGGTCAGCAGAGCTGCTCTAGAGCCAGAGAACCAGGTCAGCAGAGCTGCTGTAGAGCCAGAGAAACCAAGTCAGTAGAGCTGCTTTAGAGCAACAGAACCAGGTCAGCAGAGCTGCTTTAGAGGGAGAGAACCAGGTCAGCAGAGCTGCTTTAGAGCCAAGGGACCAGGTCAGCAGAGCTGCTCTAGAGCCAGAGAACCAGGTCAGCAGAACTGCTTTAGAGCCATAGAACCGAGTCAGCAGAGCTGCTTTAGAGCCAGAGAACCAGGTCAGCAGAGCTGCTCTGGAGCCTAAGAACTAGGTCTGCAGAGCTGCTCTAGAGCCAGAGAACCAGGTCAGCAGAGCTGTTATAGAGCCAGAGAAACCAGGTCAGCAGAGCTGCTTTAGGGGGAGAGAACCAGGTTAGCAGAGCTGCTTTAGAGCCAGAGAACCAGGTCAGCAGAGCTGCTTTAGAGCCAGAGAACCAGGTCAGCAGAGCTGCTCGAGAGCCAGAGAACCAAGTCAGCAGAGCTGCTTTAGAGCCATAGAACCAGGTCAGCAGAGCTGCTTTAGAACCAGAGAACCAGGTCAGCCGAGCTGCTCTAGAGCCTAAGAACCAGGTCAGCAGAGCTGCTCTAGAGCCAGAGAACAAGGTCAGCAGAGCTGCTCTAGAGCCAGAGAACCATGTCAGCAGAACTGCTTTAGAGCCATAGAACCGGGTCAGCAGAGCTGCTATAGAGCCAGAGAACCAGGTCAGCAGACCTGCTGTAGAGCCAGAGAAACCAGGTCAACAGAGCTGCTTTGGAGGGAGAGAACCAGGTCAGCAGACCTGCTTTAGAGCCAGGGAACCAGGTCAGCAGAGCTGCTCTAACAGACACTTACTGACTGACACTGACTGACTGACACTGACAGATTGACTCTGACTGACACTGATTGACTGACACTGACTGACTGACACTGACTGACTGACTGACACTGACACTGATTGACTGACACTGACTGACTGACACTGACTGACTGACTGACACTGACACTGACTGACACTGACTGACACTGACACAGACTGACACTGACTGACACTGACTGACTACTCTCTACTACTCTACTACTAACTCTCTACTACTCTCTCTCTACTACTCTCTCTCTACCACTCACTCTCTACTACTCACTCTCTACTACTCTCTACTACTCACTCTCTACTAGTCTACTCTCTACTACTCACTCCCAACTACTCACTCTCTACTACTCTCTTCTACTCTCTACTACTCGCTCTCTACTACTCACTCTCTACTACTCACTACTACTCTCTACTACTACTCTCTACTACTCACTCTCTACTACTCACTCTCTACTACTCTCTACTACTCACTCTACTACTTTCTTCTACTCACTCTCTACTACTCTCTACGACTCTCTCTCTACTACTCACTCTCTACTACTCACTCTATTACTCTCTACTATTCACTCTCTACTACTCACTCTCTACTACTCAATCTCTACTACTTGCTCTCTACTACTCTCTACTACTCTCTCTCTACTACTCACTCTCTACTACTCACTCTACTACTCTCTACTACTCACTCTCTACTATTCACTCTCTACTATTCACTCTCTACTAATCACTCTCTACTACTCGCTCTAGACTACTCTCTACTACTCACTCTCCACTACTCACTCTCTACTACTCGCTCTCTACTACTCTCTACTACTCACTCTCTACTACTCTCTACTACTCTCTCTCTACTACTCACTCTCTACTACTCACTCTACTTCTCTCTACTACTCTCTGCCACTCACTCTCTACTACTCTACTACTCACTCTCTACTACTCTCTCTCTACTACTCACTCTCTACTACTCACTCTACTACTATCTACTACTCACGCTCTACTACTCACTCTCTACTACTCACTCTCTACTACTCGCTCTCTACTACTCTCTACTGCTCACTCTCCACTACTCACTCTCTACTACTCACTCTCAACTACTCTCTACTACTCACTCTATTACTCACTCTCTACTACTCTCTACTACTCTCTCAACTTCTCACTCTCTACTGCTCTCTCTACTACTCACTCTCTACTGCTCTCTACTACTCACTCTCTACTACACACTCTCTACTACGTACTCTCTACTACTCGATCTCTACTACTCTCTACTACTCACTCTACTACTCACTCTCTACTACTCTCTACTACTCACTCTACTACTCACTCTCTACTACTCACTCTCTACTACTCCACTACTCTCTACTACTCTCTCTCTACTACTCTCTCTCTACTACTCACTCTCTACTACTCTCTACTACTCACTCTGTTGAACTATTCTTTAAATGGCCACTGAGACTCCATTTTGTGTTGCCATGCTCTCGGCAACCTGGTGAAGGATTGCTTTCTATGTCCCTGTTAGAACTTGCTTAACCCTCCTTGCTCCTTGTGGTTGAGCCGATTCCAGAAGCTCGCTTGTGTACCTCACACCCCAGTTGTGCCAGAGACTTAGCCACATCCTGTCCACTGTTGGTAACTCAGCCTCTTACACCATCAGCTGTGCTCCGTGACCACGCCATCTGGGCAAGAGGCTGTGTACATTGTGCAATCAGAAACCGTCGATCTCTGGCCACGATTACGCCACCTGAGTCTGATGAGGAACTTGTTGGATGTGTAAAGGGTGTTGCTAGTGCTATAATTATGTGTGCACTACGGAGTGAAGCAGCAGTCTCCGTTGAATTGTCTTTGTACCATTCTGGGACTCTGTCCTTAGCTCGAGCTAATAAATTAAATTTACTTTCCTCCACAGCTAAGTTGTCCTGGTCTCTTTGGTAATGCATGAGTAAACAAGGTGAACCCGTAGATTCTAGGTGCTCCCTGCACCGCTGGCTTTGACCCTCCAGTCGGGAGGGGTCTCTAAAAGCCAGTTCTACAATTGGCGCCCAAATGTGGGGCGTCGTCGGTGGTCGTCATTGAGCCTGGTGGTCGTGAGGGGTCCGTGATCTAATTCCAAGGGAGGCGCGCCACTACATCGGCTGAAAATTGTCCTTGTGGGTCTGAGGTCTCCGATTGTGTGATTCCTCCCTCCTAGGGGCTATCCGACTGCAGCCCCAACTGACGCCCCAGTTCCGGTTCCTAATTTTTGGAGATCGAGACCTTTGTGACACTTGCCGTGCAAGGGAAGATTAATGGTCAGGTAAGAGTGGGAGCGACCTACTTCTTTGGTGAATTGTATTTGGTTTTGGGTATTTTTCGACTTTTGCAAAAGCCGAAACCAAGGGTAAGTACAGTCATATGCTGTAACTGTTCTATTGTACCCTTTGATGTTTGGAACCAGGATACGTGTCTAGAGATGCCTGTATTTAGTAAATTTCGGAAATGGTGTTGTTGTTGTTATGCACAGGACTCCGCA
The DNA here is from genome assembly GCF_964204655.1 of Triturus cristatus. Classification (NCBI taxonomy): domain Eukaryota; kingdom Metazoa; phylum Chordata; class Amphibia; order Caudata; family Salamandridae; genus Triturus; species Triturus cristatus. Next base: position 903,173,828 of record NC_140590.1, on the reverse strand, counting down.
TTGGAGGAATCTTGTCCGATTCCTCCCTTGGGGACCCCTAATCACGAAGTCTATGTTAAATATGGTATTGGCCCGATTGTGTTTTCCTCACTCTGGCACAAGTATACAAAGGGTAATGCTGAGTTACATTAGACAATCTGGAGGAGAAATTGTTTCAAAGAAAAGTTAGACCTGCGATGTTTGATTCCTTTCGGGTTTGGCGCAAGGAGTCCAAACAGAAGGAAATCAAACTAAAAAAGAGCGAAGCTAAAACAATGCGTATGAGTGTGATTCAGAAGGCCCAGAATCATGATGATCAGAAAATAGAAGAGGCTATAGTGATTAGGGGTGGGCGGAATTTGCGAAATCCACTTTCGCAAATTATTGCGAAAATGTTTAAAATTATCGCAAACAAGCGGAAATATCGCGAAGATGCAGAATTTTTTTCCCCGCATGTTCGCGAGATTTTCTGCATGGTTGCGGGTCGCCAACTTACCCATGTAGTTGCTCGCGGGCGCGGCCATCTTGTTTTGAGTTGTCTCGCGGTGCATGATCGCGAGAAGAAAGACGTGATCGCGCGACGCATGACGTCTCTGCGGGCGCGAACTGTCGCGAGACAGCGCAAATGGCTAAAAACAATACAACATCTCATGGAGAATGCGACCGGATCAAGAAAACTTGTCGGCGAACGCAGGGATTCAGGTAAGGTGATCGCGCGCGCGCGCGAGAATGTATTATTTTACAGCACGAGCAAGAAACAAATTATCGCCAAGCTGCGGAAAGCGGAAATTTTGACATTTTTGCGCTCTCCGCGGAACGCGAAAATGTCAAATTATTGCAATTTCCACGAACGGAACGAAATTTTCACCCAGGCCTAATAGTGATACATGATAGATTACATCGAATGCAGACAGACGGATGTTCCATTACTAAGAAGGTCCCACGAAAAGGCCCGGGACAAGGAGGATGACCCTCTCATGTCCTCCATGTTGGACACCCCTCCACCGTATGCTCCCAGCATGCACCCGACCCTTGATCCCGCACAATTGGCCCTCGCTGCCGCTCCAGTTGTTGCCCCTGCCCATGCCCTGGTTGGTCCGATTCCTCAGCCACTCGTTCCCGATGCCCGAATGTTCAGGCCACTGTACAGGTCCACCCTTCCCCTTCCCTTGTTGCTCCTTCCACTGGTCCCATGCCTGTCCAACCCAATGTGCCTTAAACTCCCGTCACAACTAATCCGTTTCTTGTTGACAGTCATCCGACACTTTCCCCCAGTGCAGGGCTATTAGCAAATGCTTGGTCAGTGGTCCGTGATTATATCCCTTATATAACTCCGCATAGACCTCCCACTCCCAGACGACGTACTTTGCGCAGACAGATAGGTAATACACAGGAACAACTCGCTATGAGTCAACAGGCTCGTATGTGGATGGGAAATGGCACTATGTACACCACTCAGGATATATGGATGACCATGGATCAGTGGACGCGCATCCAACAGATTGACACTTTTTGTGATATGTGTGACATACTGACCCAAATGTGGGTAGATTTGGTAGAATCAGGTCCACCCCCAGATCTGTCTGACCTTCGCAATAAGGTTGCGAAGGGGTACATACAGGGCCTCGCACTATTCTGCGATCTGATCTCGTTAGTAGCCTTTAGGGACTCTTTATCTGATGCCAAGCTGAATAAGGGTTTTCCAATGAGGGAGGTACAGCCTGTTTGGAGGGACCGCGTTGCTGACGTGGGTGACCAGCCTGACATACCGGCGGGTTTTAGGCAAATGTGGGTCCATGTCCCTTGGAAAAGGTCTGATGTCCTTCAGCTTAAAAGCCAATTGCCTGACCCGCGTAAAAATCCAGCGGGTTATTACAAGGAATTGACTCAGACCCTCCAGTCGTGCGTGATGACTCTAGCAGATATCAATATTTTAATGGGACAGGTAGTACCGACTGAAGTATGGTCTAAAATACGTCATAATGATCAGGCAGAATTTGGCCACACTTGGCATCAACTTGGGGAGGCCGACAGAGCTCGAACTGGTGGTGAGAAACCTGATCCTATGATCTTGGCCCTTCCGACCCAGATACTTACCGACATGAAAAAGATGTTGACACCTCACCGTGTTAATTGGGATAAATTAGCTGCTTGCAGGCAAAAGAAAGATGAAAGTGTCTCAGACTTTTTCACATGATTTGAAAGCACGTTCACCTACTATAGTGGACAGGATATGACTTCAGAGGGGGGACAGCGACTGTTTGTGGATACATTTGTGTCCAATTTGTTACCAGAACTTGGGACTAAGCTCAAAATGTAGGAAAGTGCCTGGCCCATTTCCACCCCGTCTGGCATTTTGACAATGACCCAGTATTATGAGAATAGGGAGAACGAAGAGCGAGACAAAACAGATAAGAAGACTAAAGATCTAAAAACAAAGGTATTACTCTAACAAGCAAACCCAACCCAGACCCAAAATAGGGGTGCCCGAAGTTTCAACGAGTTGCTCAGAAACCTGCCCATGTGACTCCTCGCCCACCGCTGGGGTCCTATCAGTGTGCTTATTGTCGCCAGGAGGGTCATTGGCGCGATGAGTGTCCCTTTTTGGTCCGGAACCCCTCTGCTCCTGCTGACCGCTTCACAGGGCAACGGCCCCAGAGAGGACGAGGTGGACTTAGAACACAGTCACAGGACAGGTGCCCCCTCATGCACGAAAATAGATTTGATGCAGCCAATTATAAAGAACGCAATTATGTTACTGAGGATTATGAGCCTGAAGAAGGGACGGGGTTTCTCTCCCACTAGGATTGACAAGGACAAGGAAAGGGACCCGTGCCTTTTCCTGTTGACCAGAAGGGACCGTATGTTCACGTTACAACACTGGGTTCTACGGAACCATTCTTGGTCGACACTGGTGCAACCAAAAGTTCTATTGCTAGGTCTAAAGTCCCTAGGGCCCCCTTGTCTGGTGCAAATAACGTTTCTGTGGGTTTTTCTGGTACCCCAGTGTTTAGCCCCGTCTCACAACCACTGAAACTAACTATGGGACCCTACACGGTTGATTCCCCTTTGGTTTTGACTTCCACATGTGGAGAAGATTTGTTGGGTTTAGGTCTATTGAAAATATTACATGCCACCATATACTGTTCTCCTGATGGTGTTTACATCACTATGGGCACCCCTACCACACACCCAGTATATTTAGCCTCCTCAGATCCCCTTCCCCAGGAACTTCAAAATGTCCCTCCCATCTTTTGGGCCCAAGATGTTACTGATGTAGGCCTTTTGTCCATACCCCCCTTTTCTGTTACCCTAAAGGAAAATGCTCGCCTTCCCCGACTTCCCCAATACAAAATACCCAAACAAGGGGAGAGGGCATTACTCTAGATAATTTCTGAACTTGTTGACAAGGGCGTGGTTGAAGAGACAAGAGGCAATTAGGCACATGCATCAAGCAAAATACCGGTCGCAAACTGGCAGATTCTCAGAATCTGACCCTTTGCTCCCGGTATTTTTGCATTTGGGATGCATCATCCCAAATGCAAAAATCGCTATTTAAGGAATCTCAAAATTGGGATTCCTTAAATAGCGATTGCATTTAAGGAATCCCTAATTGAGATTCCTTAAATGCAATGCATTACAGTTTAAAAAATAGCGATTTCGCTATTAGCGTGAGCAAATTACCATGAGGCTGGACCTCATGGTAATTTGCGAAAACTTAGAAAAATGCACTTATTTGCATTTTTCTGAGTTTCATGTTGCCCACACACATGCCCTTAGAGCATGTGTGTATGCAACATTTGTGCAGAGTGAACATACATGGGTGCAATAGGGTGTCATTTTGACACCCTTGCACCATCGAAATTGCGGGAGCAATTTGCGAGTACCTACTGGTACTCGCAAATTGCTCCCGCAATCTCTAATTCATTCCTATGGGCCTGGAGGCCCATAGGAATGAATGGGAAGACATTCCTTAATTGCGACTCGCAATTTGCTAGTCGCAATTAAGGAATTTGTGGGAATCGCTATTTCTTTAGCGATTCCTACATGCATAGGGTTTTGCTATTCCTTAATTGCGATTCCTTAATAATCGCTATTAAGGAATCGCAAAACACTATGATGATGCATGTGCCTGAATGTGTGTAACAGCCCAATTTTGCCTGTCCTCAAACGCACCGACCCTTCCAATTTCCCTGTTTATCGTTTTGTCATTGATTTTTCGCGAAATAAATAAAATAGTATTTCCCCAGTTTCCTGTGGTCCCGGATATCACTGCCTTACTCACTATGATCCCCCCGTCGTCATGTTTCTTTTCTGTCATTGATTTGAAGAATGCCTTCTTCAGTATACCCGTTGATAAACAGAGTAGGGATGTTTTTGGATTCTCATTGGCAGGTCGTAGTTTCCGGTTTTGTAGAGCTCCACAAGGATGTACAGAGAGCCCTTCCATTTATAGTCAGGCCCTCAAGGGCCAACTTGATTCCCTGTCCCTACCTCAAGGTACCGCATTACTCCAGTACGTTGATGATTTGCTCATAGCAGCAGACACCGAGGCATTATGTAACGACGCTACAATGAAATTGCTCCTGCATTTGGCACAGTTCAATCACAAAGTTTCCCTCTCCAAACTCCAATATTGTCGACATGAGGTTACCTACTTAGGTCATCTCCTGTCGAAGGAGGGACGCTGCCTCACCCCTGAACGAATACAGACTATCAATAAACTGCCCCCACCAAAAACGCAGAAAGAGGTCCGTGCTTTCATTGGTATCACCTCCTACTGCAGGCAATGGATACCCAATTTTTCTCTACTCATTAAACCTTTGTTGGCCCTCACACTTAAAGATGTTCCTCACCCGCTTCCTTGGACAAGTGAGTGCCAGCGTGCATTTGAAGAACTGAAAACCGCCTTGTGTTCGGCCCCGGTGCTAGGCAACCCTAGTTATCAGAAACCCTTCACTCTTTTCATACATGAGCGTGATGGTTGCACATTGTCAGTATTAACACAGCGTTTCGGTGACAGACAATGCCCCAGTGCATATTTTTCTGCAGTTCTAGATCCCGTGGCACGCGCGTTGTCCAGTTGCTTGAGAGCAGCAGCCACAGCTGCCATATCCATTCGCCAATCTGCTGGTCTGGTTCTTGATACTGCGCTTACAGTTTTGGTTCCTCACGCAGTTGATACTTTATTGAATAGGACAAAAACTCAACACCTTACTAGTGCACGTTTGTCCGGATATGAGTTGACTCTCTTAGCCAGTCATATCACCATCTGCCGCTGCACTACATTGAATCCAGCCACATTGTTACCCTTTTTTGATGGAAACACTAGTTCTGATCTGCATGATTGTGTCCTCCGGACGGAGGAAGAGACTAAAAGCCGTGTAGACTTGACTGACACACCCCTCGCTGATCCTGATGGTACCCTGTATGTGAATGGTTCTTGTTTCTAACTTCCTGATGGTAGCACAACTGCCGCCTATGCTATCACCACGTTACAGACAGTGGTGGAGAATGAGAGGATACCTTACCAATCCGCACAGGCCACTGAGTTAGTGGCGCTGATAAGACCGTGTGAATTGAGTACGGGGATGGCCGTCAACATCTACACCGACAGCCAGGATGCTTTCGGAGTGGCCCATAATTTTGGGCGACTGTGGGCTGAGAGGGGATTTTTAACTTCTCACGGTACTAAGATACAACATGGTGAACTGGTCAGCAGACTTTTAGAAGCACTGACCCTTCCTTCCAAGATAGCTGTGATTAAATGTAGCGCCCACAAGAAAGTAACAGATGACATAGGAAGAGGTAATGCATTTGCTGACCAGACTGCAAAGGAAACAGCAAAAAATGTCTCCACCCATATGTATGTAGCTGGCCCCTCAAATTGGGTACCGGAGGGAGGGATGCATAAGGACACTCTTGAAAATGAGTAGGAAAAACAGGCGGAGGCAACTAGAGAGGAGAAGACTCTCTGAGAAGAGCAAACAGGCCTATAAGATGAGAATGGCTGTTGGACGTATCTGTCTGAACAACAGCGGTGGTTGTTACCCGATGCCTATGTTTTGCCAGTGGTTACTTTGGCTCATGGCCCAGCTCATATTAGTGCAAAAGGTATTTGCAAATTGCTAGCTCCGGTATGGCAAAACAAGTACATCCCAAAATATGCTGAGAGGCTAGTCAGGAATTGCATGATTTGTTTGATGCATAACTCAGATAAGGGCACACCAACACCTGCTGGGAATTTTGCGCCCCCATCTTGCCCCTTCGAGGTGCTCCAAATAGATTATATTCAGATGGAAAGATGCAACAACCTCCGATATGTCCTGGTGGTTGTGTGTGCCTTTAGTAAGTGGATTGAGGCATACCCCCTTAAGGACAACACTGCTATCAGCACTGCTAAGATCCTGTTGAAGGAATTCTTTCCCAGATTCGGAATGCCCAGAATTATCTGGAGCGACAACGGAAGTCACTTTACAGGAGAAATAATGAAGAAAGTGTGTGTAGGGATGGGGATCAAACAGAAGTTCCATGCCGCCAATCACCCCCAGTCAGCCAGTCTGGTTGAACGCCACAATGGGACATTGAAATTGAAATTGGCTAAAATACAGGCTGGCACAGGACTGTCTTGGCCGGACGCCCTGCCCCTTGCCCTTTTATCCACATTCCCGAACCGGACTATCTCCTTATGAAATAGTGTTTGGTTGACCAGCTAATGTTTGGGGAGTGCCCCGCCCAAAGAAATATTCTGATACCGAATACCCATTGTTGATTGATTACTTCCATGAATTGACCACTAACCTGTGTCTTATTCATCGTCCGGTACAGGACATCCTGCCACCCAAACCCGAGGGCCCTGGCCACACCATCCAGCCAGGTGATTGGGTCTGCATCCACAACTTCCAGAGGACCAAGAACCTGGAGCCGAGGTGGAAAGCACCCCAGCAAGTGTTTTTGGCTAACAGGTCTGCAGTGAAAGTGGCAGGAAGAAAGAATTGGGTACACGCGACGCACGGCAAACCAGTGCCTCTCCCACTGCCATATGACCAGTGGGTCATGGAGGGCCTGGGAGACAACGAATGTGTACAAGTCCCACGCTTTGTACCCTTCAGTGACGCTAATGTTGCCTGGGCTTCATCTGAGCGAGAGGACGACGACATCCTGCAAGCTGCTGTTCCTCCACGTTTGAGGCTGTGGGACACTCAACAGCCGGAGCCTTTGATTCCTAATCAAACAACGCCCGGGCCCACCAGGTACAACCTTCGACCCAGAAAAAAGGACTGAAGAGACAAAGGTCTCTGCCCTCTACCTCACCTGGCCTGACGTTCACTGCAGGGCTGTGATATTTGCCTGCGGATATATCCGACCGGTACCGGTACAGCGGACCAGTTTGTCAATAGGACTGTTGGAATCACTGTCCGGTGAAGCAACCAACAATCACAGGCAGCAACTAGGGAAGACCGGGTGAGGCATGACGGTGACAAAAATGAATGCTGAAAGCTTAAAGGACAGGAAACCATTCATCATAAACTTTAAACTGTAAATCAGAATTTTGTGTGTAGGTACTTATATGACCTTGTCAGTTGGTATATATTGGCAGTACCATTAATCAAGTCATATTGCGCATTTTAGAACACATGCGTGCCATAACGAATGAGGACAGGCAATACCCCATTGCCCAGCATTTTAAAGAATGCCACAATAAAGGTACAAGTTTGCTGAGATATTGTGCCCTCAATAGAATTGCCATCTCTGAGAGAGGAGGAAACAGAATACAAGAGTTGTGTAGATTAGAATCACATTTGATAATAAAGTACGAAACCATGTATCCGGGGGGCATAAACAAAGATGAGGAGCTATCAGTTCATCTCGGCTGAGATGTAGCTAAAACCTGACCAGTAAAATGTAATGATCCTTCATACAATGGATTTCATAGTGTTCCTCTTGTACATGATGTTTGTGTTGTTTTTAACAGTAGGGAAGAGACCATTTCATTGATGGGTGCACTTGATTTTATTTTGTAGGAGACGGAGCATATGGTCTGTTGTGAAGAATTGGAGTATTAAGCCACATGAAATTATGTTATTGAATGAACTGGAAATATATCTGTTTTGGATATTGTCCCACAGGGGCTAGATTGTAATGAGCAGCCAACATTGCGGTAGTGGTTGCGAGTATTTACCCACTTGGGTAGAACTGCTAAACACAACATGATAAGTTGATTTGGAGTACTAGCGTGATTTACAAGTTGTTATTTGCCCATTTGAATATGTTATGGGCTGAATTTTACTTTATCATGTGTGAAACCATAATTTTGTTTTCGTCATTTTGAAAATGATTTAAGTTGTGGCTTATATGCTTAGACTAAGGGTATTATCAAAACAGGTATTATCCAGTACAAAATAACCATTTCAAAATGGTGATGTAAGTAGTCACACAGTCAAGGCAGCAGTTTAGTCCTTTGTTTGTATTGTCAACACTTTTTGCACTATATCACATGATACACGTAAACGTCTGGTTGACCCGTGACCAAGGAACTTTGGTTCCGAAACGCGTCGGTCAGTGTTTGCCATTGCTTTAAAATGAAATAATATATGTAGAAAACAATGGTCCTGAGCAGACACTAAATTTTACATAAAATTAAATATAGACCACAATGGGTTACTATACACTTCCGATGTCCAGCCGGACAGGGGATTTTTATTTTTCAGATACTAAAGGATATGGTCAAGGATAATGAAAACACTACATTTATCGTGGGGCACAATCCTGCACCCTACAGCATGGGGAACATGCGGGGGGAAAAAAGGAATAACAATGCACACAGTTTAGGACAAACAACAGTTACAGGCAAAGACTGAGAGCCGTTGCAACTTGCAGGCATAAATGAAGTTGTAGCAAGTTTGACAAAATAGAGACCACAACGAGTAAGCACAATGTATATTTGTGGCACTATTTTTAAAAAGTCGACGTTTCGATCCCAAGCTCATTGATTAACGGGATCATCTTCAGGACTAAATTTATAACATTTGCCTGGTTTTTAACGCCTGTCAGAGTAAAGAAAACAAAGAAAATAGCTTGTGTGAACAAGGGAAAACTTAGAACATATTAAGATTACTCGAAAGTTATAGCATGTCAGAAGGTCAAGGTTATCAATTGTGCACATGGAGTTGTGGTTAAAACGATCGTGCTCGGGCCTATTCCGGTCAAGTGAGTGTTTGTGAGTGTGCTATGGCAAGCAGGATTTAATAAGTGACATTCAATGGGGGAATGATGAATGACTGGAGGTGTTTGGAAGTTTAAGGCATCGGCGGGCTACCTAGTTTCTACGTAAAAATGGTTTAAAAACTAGAACCACGTGAGTTATTAAGGTGTGTGAATGTGCATTCCGATCGTGAGCGGCATGGGGGACAGTCGTATTTATTAAAAAATAAGAACCGGTATTGGGAGGACGTGAAGTTATGAGAAACACGTAACCGGGGGTGTTAACCATTACGGAATGGCGCGTGACTCAGTGAGAAAAGTAAGTGTAACATGTATGCTTACCCCAATTGAGGACATAGGGGTATCACATATGGCAGGTCAGAGTGGAAACTGACAATGAAGAACAGCGTTGTTGCTTTTGGTTTGGTCGCTGTGAAAAAGTTACATTGCGGTTGGATTTGGTGTGTCATAATCGATGTGGGGTTGGGATGTAAATGAGTCTAGGGCACATACCTTGCAGTTAAGGTTTCTATAAAACTTAGTGGGCGCTGGAGCGTGCTGCTCCTTGCCTGGATCGGCTGTTGGTTAGTTAGACTGTGGTGCAGATGGGCCACATTTCAATGCGCCAAGGTATTGCTTCAATATGCTGATATGTTACAGTCCAAGCTTGAGGGAATTGAAAATAAGGGGAGGTTTTAGTCAAAGGCTGCCTAAGTGAGGAAAAATCCTTAAAACAGTCAATTACATCGGGGTGAGGGGTTGTCTTACCTGTGGAGAGATACAGCAATGGAGATCTCTGTCCTCAGCAACAATGTGCTGTGTAGTAATCGGCTCAATGGCAGGCACTGGGCGCTGGTGCTTAGTGCTCTCATTTAAATAGAGCGGGAAACCACTGAAGGACCTCAGAGGGGTGCCAATAGGGAGGAAGGACTATGGATGGGTGATAGCTGTGTGTAACAGCGGTGGCCATCTTGGGTGAGTGAAAAACCAAGTGCGGTTAGTGTGAAGTGCAATGCAAGGGCGTGCGTAAGTGTCAATGTGTGACAAAAAGGAGTAATTTACGCATTAACTTATTACAGTTATTTACAGAACATGCTTGGGATAATGGCCTGCACAATTGGAAGTAAAATTTGAACATGTACTGACGAATGTGGTATATACAGTTGAAAGTCACAGTTTGTGGCATATACAGGTACAAGTCAAGGTTAAGAATTTTCTCAAGAGATCAACCAGAACAACCAATTAAAATCCAAGGTGTTGCAGTATGGTATTAGTCAATTCATAAGAGGGTAGTCCAGTCCTCATTCCTATTCAGGCCATTTTTGATTGTATCAAAAAGGATTATTGCTTTTAGTTCTTCACGGTTTAACCGTGAAGAACTAAAAGCAATAATCCTTTTTGATACGGTTTAACCGTGAAGAACTAAAAGCAATAATCCTTTTTGATACAATCAAAAATGGCCTGAATAGGAATGAGGACTGGACTACCCTCTTATGAATTGACTAATACCATACTGCAACACCTTGGATTTTAATTGGTTGTTCTGGTTGATCTCTTGAGAAAATTCTTAACCTTGACTTGTACCTGTATAATGCATTTCGGGTTCCATGCCCTTGTTCACTGGCTAACACGCAGGTCCCGGCAGCTGTAGGGACTTGTACTCTCATATAAACATATATATAATCTGCATATCTATATAAATACAAATATAAATGCATGCATACATATACATATACATATATGCGTACATATGCATGTTATGTACATGAAAGTTTGAAAAACACTAATACAAGCAAAGCTAAAAAGCCACCTAATTACAAACAGAATTGCTTTAACTTAAACGAGGACGAGACCTATTGCATATTCAATGCTTGTTTACTTTGGTTCCATCAAGAAGGCATTCAGATGTAATATATATTTGCCATACATTCTGAATGGTAGCACTCTAGTTGCTCATTAGATCACTGTAGTAAAGCTACTGCTCACCACGGAAGTCTGCTGCTGGTATTGAAAGTGCATGTTTCAGTCTGCATGTCAGAATTTTTTTATGAAATAGAAGAGGATTTGAGAAGTCACTCAAAATGTGCCCTAATTTTTCTTTCTGCAGCACTAATCATACTTTCAATGGCAAAATGAACCCCCTCATTTTGTTCCTTTTTAAATTAAATGTTTTAAGAGTTACCACTTTATTCCAATCAAGATGGCTTCAGGTGTGCCATACGTTTGCCATAAGTAGGACTGTTAGCGCTCTAGTTGTTCTTTAGAACACTCTGGGAAGCTGCAGTAGAACACAAAGGAATCAACTGACATCCCCTTGTTGGATGTACATGTTTTACTGAGAATGTCAGACTTCATTCTCACATGACTGAGAAAGAAAATGTGAATTTACAGAAAATATGCTCTCAGTTTAGCTTATAGATCATCTTCCAAATCTCTGTGGGAAAAGCATGAGAAAATATTTTTCTCTCAAACATGATTCATGATATCCCAACAGAAGGCTTTTTCACATGGTAAAATCACCTTAGAACACACCACAATTCCTAAAATGAGTATGGTACCATCAACAAATGATTAATATAACTAAAGTCTTAAAACCTTCTATTAACTGCAATGCTAATGAGGTGCTATCATGTATATTGGTCCCAAGATGGCTGCCAGTACTTCTTGGATGAAGTGCTGACAGCCAATCAGATCTCACGATGAGATGTGTGGTTAGGCTCCGACCAGTTATATGTGTGATTTTGATTTTCTCAGGAACTACTGAACGGATTTACACCATTTATTCAAAAGGCATGACTCTGAACCAAGGTCTACCTTTCTGCCAAATTTGGTGTAATTCCGTTCAGCAGTTCGGGCTGTAGCTGCGACTAAAGGTCCCTATGGAAAATTGCATTGGAAAAACACGTTTTGGGACCCCCCTTTTTTCTCGGCCCCCGCTTGACGAATCACCCTGAGACTTTCAGGATAGGAGCGGACCGGAGCGGGCCACGAGTTTTGAAAATTTTGCGAATATTCGTCAACAGGCACCAAAGTTATTTCAAATAGAATGTTGCGGATTTCCTATGGATAATAGGTCCTAACTATAACTACCTACTGGTGACCGCCAGTAGGTAATATATATATATATTATATATTTTTGTGTGGATAATGAGCGGCTATGCCTAGCCGCGGAAGAAGAGTTAAATAAACAGGGGTAACCCTATAACCCAAGGAACCTGGGCCTCGTCAACATAATATAAACAATGGTTCCAAAGGGAAACAAATAATTTCAATTGCAATAAATCAAACAGCAAAGATCAAAAAACACAGCATTGATAAATCAATCAAATAATCAATATTAAACAATGAATTACAATTCGAAAAACAACAATTTATTCTTTGTATTTTCAGTTGGATATCAACTCATTTGAATATAAACAAAAATGAAAAGGCTGTATATACAATATTTTAGAAAAACGATGCAGTGACAAAGTGAATAAAGTGACTAAGTGCAATAGTGAAAGTGTAAGTATTTCCAGTATATGCACGTGATTATCAATAAAATCAAAGTATACACAAAATACAGAATTTACAAAAAACTTTTTGTTGTAAAGAGTCCTCAACTTCGTTATGGATATAGAATAAACCTTGTAAGACACATGTCCTATCTTTTTATGTTATACACAAGGAATTCCAATTGGTAAGGGACTGTGGAACCGTCAACGTTTCGACCCTATATCAACCAGTCGTTGTAAATAGTCATATCGGGTCTTCTTCAGGACACAGGAGGTGTATAACAGCCTAAACAAAATAAATATATATAAATAAATATCTATGCTGTGTTAAAGGCTTTGAGACAGGGAGAATGAGAGTTTCCCCATACACTCACCTAGATTGCAGGTGATGGGACAGATGTTCACCCAAATGTCGCAGTTGCCACTCGTTATCAATCGGAAGGGACTGCCTGGTGACATGTATGCACAGTAATAAGAATATAGTAGAGGCAAGGAATAATTTAAGACATTGAGTCCATAGATAATTAATTACCAGGATCGTAGAGAGTCTTGACTGTAAGGGAGATTCGTCTTAGTCTAATCGATAACTCTTTATTTTCTGTCTTTTTACGCTTCGAATAGCGGGACCTGTTGTGGATTACTACAAATGTAAACCCAAATAAAAATAATCAGAATACTATTCATATGACAAACAATTAACACCATTATAGGTTAGTAATAACCCACGTGATGGCTCACCTGACTTCAAGGTAGAGACTTTACGTGTACCACTGCAAGAGTAGACACAGCCATCAGGACACGCATGAGGCAAAACATATTTAGTTCCGCAGATGAGGTCTAGTCTGTTAGAAATTCACTGACCTCGACATTAGGTCATAAAATACAAATGACAAAGTGTGGTTCAATTCACTAAACTAACGAATTATGATTTGCATCAAAACGATGTATGCGATATCATCCACACTATCAGGGTGAAAATATCCTCCCCAAATGATGTAGCCTGGTTTTGAATAGATTTATTTACTACCAAAGCCCACCATCCAATTCATAATGCACAATATACAACTGCAGTTCCACGGGCAGCCCATGTCTATCTACTGCAAATGAAGTACTCGATTGGCAGTCTATTTATCGACAAATAGGCTCACGGCCTACTAAAGACATTAGACCAACTGAACAGTTGTAAAACAAACGATTGAGGCGCCTCCTACCTGATGCTTTTCAGTTATTTCTCTCACTCAAGGGGGGTCCGTCCACTCAAAGCAGCCAGCCCGGGAGACGCGCGTGCAGCAGCTATATTGTTGCTGTCAGAGGACATAGAAACAGGACTGTTGCAGGCCGCGTCAGCTGACCTAAAACACGGCTCTCTCGGAAAATGCTAATTCTTCGTGCGCAAGATAACAAACACAGTGCCAAGGTGCAGGTGCTCTGTATTTCAACGCAGGATATCTCAATCGTGCAGATATATAGTATTTTGGCAGACGATGCAGGTTATTAACATTACATAACTACCCATGTAAAGTGAGTCATTTCAAATTGTACCTTCAGTTCCGAATCTCTAATAAACCTTTCCTTAGTTAAAAACAGGTTTTTATCCGAGTTGGACAAACAACCAGCAATGACATGGGGTACCTTGCCAGAGTCATAACTCAGGAGATATTAGCAGTTCTAATTCATAGTGCATAAACATTAAGACACAGTGTATCACCTCAGATAGTTCACATTGGCCAGTTTGAACAGTGCTTTAAACAGTTCGTGTGAATAAAACATGGCTGTTTGGGAAAAAAATTCTAAAGTTGTTAATCTTTCTTCCACATATTGGATACCATCAAGGTGGTTTCACTGGGCACAAAGTGTGTATACCATATATTTGTCTCGAATGCACAGACAAAGTGAACAAGACAAGAGGCCATACATAGGTATAAGAGATACACAAACTTGTCTCAGACAGGCAAAGTTTCAAATGTATCTCTACTTATCCAAAGCATAACATGCCTAGTTGTTTATTGGTCTCCTCATTTTCGTTTAGCCCTGTCTTTACAGAGTCCAGAGAGTGGATCCATCTACACTCCTTATAGTTGAGAATGGAATGAATGTTACCTCCTCTCGGATGCAGCCGCACCCTCTCAATTACTGTCCATCTCATACTATCAGGTAAATGGTTGGAACTGAGAAAGTGATCCACCAAAGGTGCCCCTTGTGTTTTACATTTGATCCTGCTCATGTGTTGTAAAATTCTGCACTTTATTTTTTGTGTAGTTTGCCCTACATAGATTTTATCGCATGGGCAATATATTGCATAAATTACGTTGTTACTATTGCAATTAGTGAATGCAGGTCGTGTGTAACTTTTTGTACCATAAACAAATACCGGGCCTTCTATCGTTGACACACACGCTTTACAATTGCCACATTTTTTGTGACCCAAGATCGGTGGTAATGATAATTGTGAACGTAAGTCTGGTATTGGGGGACTCTGAAGGTAGGCATTGACTACAGCATCTTTTATACTCTTGCCACGTTTAAAAGCAAACAATGGTAATTCAGCAGTCCCAATTTCTGTAGCTACCAAGTTCCAATATTTGACTATTGTTTTCTTGATTGCTTGACTGTCTGGGTTAAAGGTGGTAACACATACCATTCTGTCATTCACTTTTTCACTTTTTTTGGTCTCTAGTAGAGTCTCTCGTGGACAATACCACGCTCTCTTTTTGGCCCATTTCAGAAGAGTACTGGGATAGCCTCTGTTCCTTAGTCTTTGTGTTAGAACTGTTGCTTCAGCAAAATAGTCTATTCTCTGAGTCCAGTTACGACGCAGTCTGGGAAACTGCCCATAGGGCAGATTATCGCGGAGACTGCGGGGATGATTGGAATTGTATCTGAGAAGAGCATTTCTCTCAATGGGTTTTCTATAGAGCTCAGTATACAGTACCCCATCCATCGTTTTCACATTGAGGTCTAAAAAACTTATGGCTTCATTGTTCTCACTCATTGTGAATTTTATATCGTTGGATCTTTCGTTTAGCCATTCAAAAAATGACGTCAAGGTCGTAGTTGTACCGGTCCAGATCATAAAGACATCATCGATATATCTTTTCCACATATCGATGCTGTCTCTGTACGGGTTATTCTCATCATACAAATAATCCCACTCAAAATTGTCCATGTAGAGATTTGCCAGGGACGGCGCATAGCTCGCACCCATAGCAACGCCCTTGCATTGGAAAAAGTATTGGTTCTGGAAAACAAAATAGGTTTTTGTCATTGCAATGTCCAACATAGCTATTAAAAATTCCGTGGGGACTCTGTGGGGAGTAGGTCTTGTATTGAGTACCTCTTGCACCACAGCAAGTGCCTCATGCTGAGGAATGCTCGTGTACAAGGAGGACACGTCTAAAGTTACTAACAGTTGTCTCTCCTTGTGGAAGGGATAATCCTCTATGAACTGAATCATTTGTGTTGAATCCCGAACATAAGATTTAGTTGCAGTCACAAATGGTTGTAAAAAATAATCGATGTATTGATTAAGAGGTTCTAATAAAGAACCGCAGCCCGATATAATTGGGCGTCCAGGTGGCTTATCAAGATTCTTATGGACCTTTGGCAAGTTATAAATTGTGGGAATTCTAGGATTAGTTTTCAAAAGGAATTTGGACTCTGGGATACTAAGAAAGCCTAATTCAAGGCCGTGTGTCACTAGGGAGTCTATCAGAATCTTTATTTCAGATGTTGTATCCTTTGTGATAGGTTGGTAACTGTCACGATCATTAAGTTGTCTTTGAATCTCATTGATGTAATCAATCCGATTTTGTATTACAATTGAACCCACCCCCTTTATCGGCAGCTTTAATAATTATCTGCTCGTTGTTCTTAAGGGACTGGAGGGCCTATTTTTCTCTTAATGAGATGTTGTAGGGAACAAATCTAGGTTTGTCCAATATGGACAACACCTCTTGTATTACAATTTGCTCAAAGGCTACAATTTTTTGGCTCATAGTCTGTATAGAAGGTGTAAAAACAGAGTCAGGTTTGAAAGGTGTTGCTGCAATCGACCGAAGACAAGGTTCTCTTTGCGCAAAGAAGTATTTTAATCTGACCTTTCTGAAAAACTGCATAAGTTCAAGTTTTACCATAAAAGGATCCGTTCTTTTAGTGGGCACAAAAGACAGCCCCTTGGAAAGAATGTTATTTTCCTCTTGTGACAAACTATAGTTGGAAAGGTTGATAATAGGGTCACTATCATTCAGAACCAGAGATTCCTTGTGAGCATTGTTAGCAATCAGAGCGTCTCTAGTATCTTCAACTCGGGGAGAGGCATTTGTATGTGGCAACGTTACATTGATACACACGGAGGGTAAAGTATCGGACGTTGCATTTAGGGGGGTCGAAATTACCACCGGTATGTCTGACGTCTCGTTGAAATTTCCCCATGATTCCCCTGATTGAAGAATCTCACTTGTTGGTTGTCCCTTTGGGGTGGGGGATTCTGATTTACCCTGTGAGTGTACATCTGTTGGTTCCCTCCCCTGCCACGATTCCATCCTCTCTGTCTGGGATAGCCCCTTCCTCTGTTGGAACTCCATGGTCCGTCCCCTAAAAAAGACTGTTGTTGAGGACCTTGGGATCTCTGTGCTGTACTTGTCGAGGCTTGTTCAGATTCTCCTTCAGAATTGCTCCCAAAAGAGGAATTGGACAGAGTAGTAAACCTTCGTGGTCCCTGTCTGCTACGATTGGTATAAAAACCTTGACTATCCTGTTGGTAGTAGTCGTCTGAGATATATGGATATGTAATCTTTTTATCGTAATTCTGTATATCCTTCTGCGGATGTATGACGTTACAACGCATGCTATTACAACGCATACCTTTACAACGCATTTTTTACAACGCAAGTACTACTACAACGCATTACTATACAACGAATACTCTTACAACGCAAAACCTATTAAAATACTGAAAAGTGCTGTTACAACGAAATCAATTACAACGCATACCGTTACAACGCGATTTTTTTTTTTTTTAATTAAAAGTACAATAAAATCTGGCACGGGATGCAGGGAAAGTAGGGGTTTTAGGGTGGGGAAGTGTATTAAAATGTGGAGAAAAACTGAACGTAAATCTACTGAAACACATTACCCAATTAATACTCGAGTATTAAAATTAATACTCGAGTATTAAAATTAATACTCAAAATCCCCCATAAAATTCCGTTTTCACACATTTCATAGTTTTACAAAAATAACGAAAATTTAAATAACATTACATACCCATTTTTCTCATATTTACATCGGAAAGTAAGTTATCAAAGTAAAACATAAGACACATACACATAGGCGCCATTTTAACCATCTCACTTGTAAAACTTGTCCTACCACAGTTTCTATGTAAACAATACCAAAAGACATGTTCCAAAATGGATGCCAAAACGGAGCAAATGAATGAAAACAATAGTTTTGTAAAAGCATTTTTAAATTATCATTTTCCACATTAAAACAAAGTATGTAAAAAAACACAACGAACGCAGTTTTTAAAAAAATTAATAGTGACACAGAGTAAAACTTATAAATACCAGGAAGACACCATTTTGCACTCAGTTGATTATCAACTACCAGAGCGACCAGACGTGAAAAGCTGACCCTCTGTCACCTCCACTGCGACCTCCTCAGAGAGAGCACGGAATTCTTTCGTAAAACCATTCCAATAGAGCAACTACTAGTAAGTCATTACAATATTTTGAAACGTTGGTTTTGCGTAAAACATATTTTCTTAACCCAGAAAAAATTTAAATAAAATTCATAATAATAACTTTTAAAATGTACTGTTTCTAATTTATTTTCACTAAAAATATACACCAACTTAAAACAAGTATTTTATTTTCCAAAAACAGAAACTGGGAATATATTCAACAATTGGTGTACCTAATTTAGCATCACCACCACGTTATCGACTGACATATACAATTGTGAAGGTAAATGTAATTTATTTTTAATTGTTTTACTTGTAAAATATATTTTAAAAAATTAGCTAAAGTGATGTATGGCAAAGGTGTTTTTTTTTTTAACCTCAATCTCACTACATCATAAACGAAAAAATACCATGATGCAGGAGTAACAATTACTAATAAGACTTCAGTTGTGTACTACATCAGAAAAAGCTATTCAAATTACTAGGGTAACTATTTCTATTCAAAGTCCTAGAATGTTCACCATTACAGTAATTTTGTGATAGTATCGGAGTAACCTTTTTTTTTTTTGTGAAAAATGCATTAAATGTGTAATATGTTTACTTTCACCAATTGTTACTCATACTCATTTGTCATTTATCATATTGTTTAAAAATTGTATTTTTTTTCCAACCAACGTTGGCTAAGGAACATTAATTTATTAAACATTTTTTATTTCCAGAGTACATCTGTACCAAAAAAAAAACTGTATCCTGCTGCAAGCATTACCTTAGAGGCACGAAAACAAACAACAACTGAAAAAGGTATGTTACCTTTTCAGTATAATTTTTTCTATACATTTTTAATCCTTCCTTTTGCAATTATTACTCCTCTAAAATACCTAATTAGAAAAATAATGGATAGTTTAGAGTAACAATATACTATTCCTGCTCCAGGAAGGTGCAACATTAGGGAGATTTTTTTATGGTGTAGGGGTACATATCTGTATTTCAACTACAGGAAGGTGCATTGGTTAGTACAGTGTCATGTAGTATTAGTAATATTGTATGTCATTATTAATTTAAAGATACTCAGATTTTACATTTCAAACCAACGTTAATGTTTTTATTATCCTCTTTTTTTTCAAAAGACAACAATTTGATTCGTTGCAGAAAAATTCTTTCAATCACATACGTTAAATCTTGAGCCAACAGACCAAATCATCTTGAGAAGCCTCACCCAGAAAAGCAATTTCTACAAAACAAGGTATTGATTTTCAGCATGGTTTCTTAACCTTCAATATATTAGAGTAGCCATCTCATTGCTAATGTTGAAAAAAAAACCAATTTAATTATGGTTACATTTGCAGAATTCAGAATTTTATTTCATGACTAAAGGTTGGTGTAGCATTAGAGAAAGTGTTATCTACTACAACTTATAACAAATATACAATTTTTTAAAAATTATTGTAAAATCGCATTTCTCAACATCGTTCAGTTTTCTCATTCTTTTCTTTTTTCACTTTTCCAGAAATTTATTTTTCCATTAGAAAACCAATCACCACATAAGTGTCTACTCCAGCCTACACGCCATTCCCACTGAAGAAGAGTCAGCAAGAAAAGCAAATTCGAAAGAGAAAGGTATTTTTATCCAACATTCTAAGGTGCAGCAGTTGTAAAAATGTACCATGCTGTAGGGGTAACAATTACTATTCTAACTCCA
This sequence comes from Triturus cristatus, assembly GCF_964204655.1. NCBI lineage: Eukaryota > Metazoa > Chordata > Amphibia > Caudata > Salamandridae > Triturus > Triturus cristatus. The sequence continues at coordinate 903,153,769 of NC_140590.1, read as the reverse complement.
GGAAGGTGCAGCAGTAGAGAAACTGATGGATGGTGTAGGGGTGCAATTTACTATTCTAACTCCAGGAAGGTGCAGCACTAGGGAAAGTGTTGAATGGTGCAGGGGTGCAATTTACTATTCTAACTCCAGGAAGGTGCATCATTAGGGAAAGTGTTGGATGATGTAGGGGTGCAATTTACTATTCTAACTCCAGGAAGGTGCAGTAGTAGGGAAAGTGTTTGATGGTGTAGGGGTGCAATTTACTATTCTAACTCCAGGAAGGTGCAGCAGTAGGGAAAGTTTTGGATGGTGTAGGGGTGCAATTTACTATTCTAACTCCTGGAAGGTGCAGCAGTAGGGAAAGTGTTGGATGGTGTAGGGGTAACAATTAATATTCTAACTCCAAGAAGGTGCATCAGTAGGGAAAGTGTTGGATGATGTAGGGGTTCAATTTACTATTCTAACTCCAGGAAGGTGCAGTAGTAGGGAAAGTGTTTGATGGTGTAGGGGTGCAATTTACTATTCTAACTCCTGGAAGGTGCAGCAGTAGGGAAAGTGTTGGATGGTGTAGGGGTAACAATTACTATTCTAACTCCAAGAAGGTGCATCAGTAGGGAAAGTGTTGGATGATGTAGGGGTTCAATTTACTATTCTAACTCCAGGAAGGTGCAGTAGTAGGGAAAGTGTTGGATGGTGTAGGGGTTCAATTTACTATTCTAACTCCAGGAAGGTGCAGCAGTAGGGAAAGTGTTGGATGGTGTAGGGGTAACAATTACTATTCTAACTCCAAGAAGGTGCAGCAGTAGGGAAAGTGTTGGATGATGTAGGGGTGCAATTTACTATTCTAACTCCAGGAAGGTGCAGTAGTAGGGAAAGTGTTTGATGGTGTAGGGGTGCAATTTACTATTCTAACTCCAGGAAGCTGCAGCAGTAGGGAAAGTGTTGCATAGTGTAGGGGTGCTATTTACTATTCCAACTCCAGGAAGGTGCAGCAGTAGGGAAAGTGTTGGATGGTGTAGGGGTAATAATTACTATTCTAACTCCAGGAAGGTGCAGCAGTAGGGAAAGTGTTGGATGGTGTAGGGGTTCAATTTACTATTCTAACTCCAGGAAGGTGCATCAGTAGGGAAAGTGTTGGATGATGTAGGGGTTCAATTTACTATTCTAACTCCAGGACGGTGCAGTAGTAGGGAAAGTGTTTGATGGTGTAGGGGTGCAATTTACTATTCTAACTCCTGGAAGGTGCAGCAGTAGGGAAAGTGTTGGATGGTGTAGGGGTTTAATTTACTATTCTAACTCCAGGAAGGTGCAGCAGTAGGGAAAGTGTTGGATGGTGTAGGGGTGCAATTTACTATTCTAACTCCAGGAAGGTGCAGTAGTAGGGAAAGTGTTTGATGGTGTAGGGGTGCAATTTACTATTCTAACTCCAGGAAGGTGCAGCAGTAGGGAAAGTGTTGGATAGTGTAGGGGTGCTATTTACTATTCCAACTCCAGGAAGGTGCAGCAGTAGGGAAAGTGTTGGATGGTGTAGGGGTAATAATTACTATTCTAACTCCAGGAAGGTGCAGCAGTAGGGAAAGTGTTGGATGGTGTAGGGGTGCAATTTACTATTCTAACTCCAGGAAGGTGCAGTAGTAGGGAAAGTGTTGGATGGTGTAGGGGTAACAATTACTATTCTAACTCCAAGAAGGTGCATCATTAGGGAAAGTAATGGATGGTGTAAATGTTATGTTTTAGATATTTCATAATTTTATTCAGGCTAATTTTTTTGTCTTCTCTCCTCTTTTCAGATAATGTCTAGCCTGGGAGCTGCCAACTTTATTAAATCCAGGAAGGGCAAAAATTTATTAAACCATGGTGGATACATATATAGTAAGGAAAGAATAAGTTTAACTAGAAATCATTGGAGGTGTGTGCAATACTACACTACCCATTGCAGTGGCAGAGCGGTTACTGTTGATAATTTGGTTGTGAAAACCACAGAACATAACCACTCTGCCTCTGCAATGGATGTAGAAATTAGAGAAACAATAAACGAGATGAAAGCTATTGCAAGCACCTCCAATGATTCTACAGGATCAATTTTAAGAGAGGTTGCACAGCATGTCCCCAGTCATGTTGCTAGTAACATGCCTATAATACCTAATTTGAGAAGAATTATTCAGAGACAAAAGCAGGCAAGTAACATTCAATTATCTACACCACATACTTTCTCTGACATTAGAATTCCTCATGATCTTTCTATTTCTTTTTCTGATGAACCTTTCCTTCTGCATGACAACGAAAACCCTCAGAAACGTATTCTAATTTTTAGTACCCCACGTAACCTTGCTAAGTTAGAAAGTAGTGAAATTTGGATGATGGATGGGACGTTTAAAAGTACACCCCATCCTTTCACTCAAATTTACACTATACATGCTAAAATTAACAATAGTGTAATTCCCTTAGTTTATAGTTTGCTACCTGATAAGACTTCTGCAACATACACTGAACTTTTATCAGTGATTAAAAGTAAAACATCTTCAAGTCCTCGAAAAATAATTATTGATTTTGAATTGAGCATGATCAATGTGATCACTAAAACGTACACGGATACCCAAATTCAGGGATGTTTTTTCCATTTTTCGCAGGCATTTTGGCGTAAATTACAGAAAACATCCCTAGTTGCAGATTATTCTCGGGATAGCAAACTACAATTTGAACTAAAAAAATTAACTGCACTTTGTTTTGTTCCTCCCGATAGTGTGGACGAGTACTACACTGCAATTATAGAATCTGTTTATTACACGAGTAACGAAGAAAAATTGGCACCCATTCTAAATTATTTTGAGGACACATGGATTGGACACCTAAGCAAATCGGGTCGCAGGAGGAAGCCACGATTCCATGTGGAGTGGTGGAACTGCTACACGAGTTGTTTAGAGGGAGAAGCAAAAACAAACAATGCCATTGAGGGATGGCATAACTCCTTCAACCATACAATTGGCAAACCACATCCTAACTTCTACTCATTTTTGGCAACTTTGAAGAAGGAGCAAAGTTTCCAAGAAATGAGAATAGCACAAACACTCGCAGGTAGTCTAAACCCACGAGTAACAGTCAAAACAAGGGAAATGTCTGAGAGACTATTGGCAATTCTACAACAATTTTCGTTGTGTGTGGCTATAGACTACCTGGAAAATCTTTCTAACATTCTTTCTTTTTAAAATAATGTAATAACTTACTTTCCTGCTTTGCTTTAAATTGTACTATTTTTCAAATTAAAATTGGCATACATTTTTTTTTTCTAAAATATTTTTCAAACAAACAAGTCGGGTCCTTTTTTTTAAAACAAATCTTCATTTCAAACAAAAACTACCAATGTCTACAAATTTTCTGTCCCATAGTATTTGAACTATTGTTCTACATCGGAACTCCATTAATATAATTACCCAAAATTTTCAATTTAATTACCGTCAAAACTAATCACTAAAACTGAAACATATGTAAATCCTACAATTCAAACCATATTCCGAAATGCACTTTGCAGCTTAATCATCATTTTTATAACAATCGTTAATTTCCAAAATTTGAAAGTACGCAACTTTTTTGCACTTAGAAATGAAGATCGACATTACTTTTTTTACTTCCTAAATAAACAAATCAACTTTCTGAACAGTAACTTTTAATTTTTTAACAGTTACATACTTTTTTTAACTAAATAAATAACTTTTAGCGACCCGACATAGGCATACATTAATGACATTAATGTGGACATGTTTTAAAACATTTAAGTAATCAATTAGTTTTCCCGCAACCTCCCCTTATTCTTTCCTCACTATATATGTATTCCTTTGAAAGGTTTATTCTACAATTACAAATGAAAATTTTTCCTACCTGGCCGCAGATCAGCTTCCTGCTGCTTCCTCCTCCGATGCTCTGCAAAATGGCGCATTACGTCGACGCTCACGTCATTACGTCATCGCGTGCATCTAAATTAATAACGGACTACTTTATTTAACTAATCTGTAAATAAATGTTTATAAATGTTAATAAAATATTTATATTTATTTTTAAAAATTACTTACATTACAAAATTCATTAAAAATATGGTTTATTTTTTCTTGATTTTTGTATAAATAAAAAATTTGAAAACAATAATTGTTTGCTGTTATTATTTTTTTAATAGTTATTTAAACTTCAAAATTGTAACTAATTAAATGTTAATTTACTAAATATGTTCCTTACCTCGACTCTATTGTCTTTTCCCTTCAAAACTTTCTCTTTCTTCACTTTCTGATCCTTCTTTTCTTGTTCCGCGGGTTGTATATTCTGAAGCTGCCAAAATAAATAAAGGACAAAGACGCTCATAGACTTCAATGGAAAAGCGTGGGAATGTTTTTAAAAACAGTAAGTAATTGTTTTTTTGTTTTTTTTTAAACTACTATTGTTTTTAAAATGCATTTATTATTACTCTTTTAATATTTAAATTATTATTATATTTTTAAATTTTTGTAATAAATTTCTCTAATTTTTTTAATAAATAATCCAAAAGTACTCTTCCTTTTTAATATAAAAATTTACTTTATTTTTGAAACTTATAAATACTCTAGTATTAATATTTCTGATTACTTACATTTTTGAAAAATACTCTAGTATTAATATTTTTAGAAAGTACTCACAAATTTTAAATAAATTAAATTTAAAATATGCTGTTTCTTAATTACTCTAGTATTAATATTTTTAGAAAGTACTCACAAATTTTAAATAAATTAAATTTAAAATATGCTGTTTCTTAATTTAAAGAAACAAATGAACTAAATAAATTTTAGAAATACACTTTAATATTTAAAAAATACTCAAGTCTTAAAATTTAGTTACTCACTCTTATTTATTTTAAATAAAATATTAAATACTCTTTCTATTTAGAATAATTCTCAATAATTAATTTAACTTTAAAAATTCTCAGTATTCACTGTAATATGTATAAAATTAAATATAAAAAAACTCATTCAATTTTGAGAAATACTCAAGTATTAATTTAACTAACCAACAAAACATTTCTAGTAGAAAAAATACTCAAGTATTAAGTACCAAGTATTAATATTAAAATACTCAAGTATTAATTTAACTATCCAACAAAACATTTCTACTAGACAAAATACTCAAGTATAAATATTTAAATACTCGAGTATTAATTTAACTATCCAACAAAACATTTCTACTAGACAAAATACTCAAGTATTAATATTTTGATAAACTACTCACTTTTTATCAATTACAATTTTTTTTACAAAAAATAATTATACGATATATATTTTTTTTAATTAAAATACCAACATTAAAAAATGCGTTGTAATAGTATATGCGTTGTAAAAGTACTTACCATATAACATCTTGCGTTGTAAATGCATGCGTTGTAAATGCATGCGTTGTAAATGCATGCGTTGTAAAGGCATTTTCAAATAATACGTTGTAAAGGTATATGCGTTGTAAAAGTACTTACCATATAATAGCATGCGTTGTAAAAGCATGCGTTGTAAAAGTTTTTGCGTTGTAAAAAATGCGTTGTAATAGCATAGCGTTGTAAAAGTTGCGTTGTAAAGGTGGTTCCCCCCTTCTGCAGTTTGTCTGCCTTTTTATGTAACGTGAATGTATGGAATTCAGAAAGTGTTTTCTCTGCCTTTACCAAAGCTTCTTTAGCGTTTGTCAATGTATTGTCTCCCACTATTTCCCTTTTAAGGTCATTGATTTCTTGAATTAGTTTTTTAGAATATTCCAATGCAGTTTCAACTCCAAGTACCATCCAGTACCTGGAGCAATTATTTGAAATAAAACTAAAACCTTCTCTAAATTTAGGGATGTCAATGAAAATGGCGGGTTCGTTTCTGATTTGGAGACCTTTCGGGATAATATTGGCCTGCAGATACTTAGTCAGGAAGTGTCCATGTAATCGTGTTCTTACTAATTTCTTTTCCAAGTGTTCCAATTTTACCAATTTATCATTTAGAGTCGTATTAATAGCAGATAACTCCACTCCAAAAGCATTTACTTCACCTTGTTCAGCTATCAGTTTCGCTATATACTCTTCCATATAGGAGAGAGTATCTGACATACTTTACTTGAAATAATTTTCAAAAATAAAAAGGAAAAAATTACATTTACAAAAAAACCCTCGCAAACCAGCGCTTGCACAGGACAAGAGTTAAATAAACAGGGGTAACCCTATAACCCAAGGAACCTGGGCCTCGTCAACATAATATAAACAATGGTTCCAAAGGGAAACAAATAATTTCAATTGCAATAAATCAAACAGCAAAGATTAAAAAACACAGCATTGATAAATCAATCAAATAATCAATATTAAACAATGAATTACAATTCGAAAAACAACAATTTATTCTTTGTATTTTCAGTTCGATATCAACTCATTTGAATATAAACAAAAATGAAAAGGCTGTATATACAATATTTTAGAAAAACGACGCAGTGACAATGTGAATAAAGTGACTAAGTGCAACAGTATATGCACGTGATTATCAATAAAATCAAAGTATACACAAAATACAGAATTTACAAAAAACTTTTTGTTGTAAAGAGTCCTCAACTTCGTTATGGATATAGAATAAACCTTGTAAGACACATGTCCTATCTTTTTATGTTATACACAAGGAATTCCAATTGGTAAGGGACTGTGGAACCGTCAACGTTTCGACCCTATATCAACCAGTCGTTGTAAATAGTCATATCGGGTCTTCTTCAGGACACAGGAGGTGTATAACAGCCTAAACAAAATAAATATATATAAATAAATATCTATGCTGTGTTAAAGGCTTTGAGACAGGGAGAACGAGAGTTTCCCCATACACTCAGCGGAAGAAGTCTGCTGCAGTAGCAGACCTTGATGACGCCACAACGGTGTCATCATCTACGGGAGGCATTTTCCAAAAGACAGCTGATAAAGACATTGGTGTTTAGATGGGAGTGAACATCAAACCCACGAGGGCTTTTACAATTTTGATTTTCTGGGATTTCAGACGGACTCACCTGAGAAGGATTACGGAGCACTACAGGAACCATAAGGCTGTGAATACAGCCACGCCCACTGGGGCAGGCTCTACAAAAATGAAAGTGCACGTGAAAAAACGTTTGCCATCCACAGAATGCCATTGAGGAAGGGAAGGATTCCCGAAACCGGTCTGGCTGATTTAATTTCATGATGTTCCCTCCGTTTTTCACTTCATGCAGCTGCCTTGAAATAAATGTTGGAACATTTGCATTTTCCTCGTGACTTCTTCCAGTGGGGCAACCCTATTTTTGTGTAGATAATGAGCGGCTATGCCTAGCCGCGGAATAAGTCTGCTGCAGTAGCAGACCTTGATGACGCCACAACGGTGTCATCATCTACGAGAGGCACTTTGCAAAAGACAGCTGATAAAGACATTGGTGTTTAGATCGGAGTGAACATCAAACCCACAAGGGCTTTTACAATTTTGATTTTCTGGGATTTCAGACGGACTCACCTGAGAAGGATTACGGAGCACTACAGGAACCATAAGGCTGTGAATACATCCACGCCCACTGGGGCAGGCTCTACAAAAATGAAAGTGCATGTGATCTTTTAGGACATAGTATTACGATGCTCGCAGTCTACCATGTATTCTACGTCACTGTTAGTCACTTGTGAGTTGCTCCGGTACGTTACTGATTTCCGAGGCGTACAATATATTTGTCATTGTAATTCAACCTCACATACGTGGAATGGTAGAGGATGTTCATTTGTTCATCTGCACTGTTGGTCTTTCATGCATTTCGGTACTTTGAATCTGTATTGCATTAAGCTATTAACAATGTTTACCTATGCTGACCTTTCCAAGATGGCGGACGCTGTCTTTCACACAGTCCTATTTTGACTCCACTGCCCTCAATAGTTGTATCCATTGTATATAGTTGCATAAAGTTATTCATTACACGGTTCCATGTGAGCAAGGCTGCGGACGCAGTCAAAACGCGTTATGGAATAAACCTGGTCACTATTATAACCTGGATGTGTCGTTTACTGACCTGAGAGCGCACGTATCTTTGAACTTTGGTGATATATATATAAATATATATATATATATTCCAACAACGCTGTAATTCCTCCTTCCTCGAATCACCAGCAACCACGGACACCAATGAGCTTCAAAACGCTTATTTATTTAGAGCAAAAAGGCAAAACGATTACTCTACGCGTTTCGGGATAACACTCCCTTGATCACGAGTATATTATAGTTAGAAATGAGCATTTAAAAAACCATAGAAATTCACTGAAAAAACCATAGGTTTCAGGAACGTTATAGTTAGTTGGACATTTCACTCGTACAAAACCATAGAAATTCCGGTGTTTTAGTTAGTTCAGCTAACTATAATTCACGCCCCCGCAATGCACTGCTGATGATGTTGAGGTTCTGGACTTTTAAGAGTCCAGAGGTGTCAGGGAAACAACACCCAAAGACCCCTGAGTTCCTCCTGTCTCGGTGCACAAATAAACAGAGACACGGGCTTCTCGATGGTGGCGTCAAAGACCAAGGTTTATTTACTGCAGGGACACAGAAGTCATAGGAACCACACAGAGGCAGAATCTACGAGACTGTTCGAATTGCATTAAGTGGGTTATTCTTTAAATACACGAAAAATATCTTTAGGCAACATTACACGAATATTTCTCATGCCCAACCCGGTATCCCAAACAAACAGTAAATAGACATCAAACAATAATTAGTCGTAGGATTTCGGTATTCGATCAGGTTCCCTTGACAGTTTTCCATTCTTTGTCCGATCCTCCCCATCATAAAAATCGTAACCTCCCTATTGTAAAAGCCCAGAAGGAGAGGAGCAGAGCCAGGTGCAAAGGATTGAAAAGTAGGATAAGAGGTGTTTATGGATCATAAACGGGCATGGCTACCGTCTTTGGCCTTTCAGTCAGGACAACGGACACGAGAACCAGTATAGCAGGACTGGCCTCAGGCAGGGGAGGCAGCTTGATTCTGCCTAGTCATGTAGCGTCAGCCTTTCTCGGGGCTTGAGCTTATGTGTCCTTAACAAGGTGACTCTGCCGGGGTCATCGCCCGTTCATTGACTATGTGAGGGCAAGAAACAAAATGGATGCCGTAACTAAAATGGATGCCATGACTTTACAACAGAATGCCCTATTTCTCAGTGAATTCATGCTAGTTGCGTAGCGAAAACACTGTCATGCATGTAATGGATCATTTGCGGTTCATTGGTACCGAAATCGTGTCAGTACTACGATACCGAATTCACGGGTTCGGATCGCTACAGAACCTCAGACCGTCCTTTTGCCCTTACATACGCAATAACTCACTCTATGTCAGAATCCATTTCTATGTTCATCAGGTCACTGATATGTTGTTGAAGCATTACTCTATCCCGTGGCGTATCTCTAAAAACAGGTGGTCTTCTTACGCATGTTGAAATGCAAAGGTTACATAAGGCAGGACCACACTGAACAATGAGACAGCACGAAAATAAAAATACCAACGCAACACCAGTGACTATCAGAACCTTCCATCCCCACGCAGACAACAGGCTCCAGAACCATCCCATTAATGACCAGTCACCTTCCTCTACATGAATAGAGTCAGAAATCTTATGTAACTTAGAGATGGCCTTGTACACCGTTGGCGCATTATCTGGGATGAAAACACAGCAACTCGATTGGATCATCTTACACACTCCACCTCGATCTGCAAGTAACACATCAAGAACCATACGGTTCTGTAACTTCATGAGGCGATCCGCTTGAAGCTCAGCTGTCAGGTTACTAAGGGCACCCGCAGTTTCGGTGATAGTGGATTCAACTACCCGTGTTAGTTGACGTAAGTTTCTACTGTTGGCCATAGGCCCCCAGAACGGAAGGAAACCTTTGAAGAAGTCTCCTGCTTCTTGGCCAGCAGTATCTTCTTTACTTAAAACACCTCTCACAACTCTAGTTTTGTGATAGTCCGGTGCAGCAGTGTATGTCGGAGGTAGCAGTTGAGCGATATAACATGAGCCTGAGAAGTCAGCAGGCAGCCATGTGTATGCTCTGTCTTGGCAAACAAAATAGGTACCCTTAGCAGCTAAGAATGCAGGGGAAGACTGTGACGGGAAAACATATGTTTCGATACAGTCACTCTTCCCTAGTCGAGCTTTCGGATTCCTCCCATTTCCTTGCAAACAGACCTGACCTTGGTGGGGTACGACCCAGATCGGAGTCGAGCTTTTACGTTTGTTCTCACCCAGAGTAATGCCATATTCTGTAACATTCCAACCCATGTAAACTCGCAATTCATCCTTGGGAATGAACGGAGTGTTATTGACATCTCTAACCATGTCAGTTATTCCTTTTACCAAGGCTCTATTAGCAGAGTTATACCGAGTGGAACGCGGAGGTCGTGGAGGATAGGTCTCTAGGGCATAAGCGAACATGGTCTGAAACGCCCAGAATGATCCATTATAACTAAAGGGCAGGACCAGATAAGGGATGCCCTTGTCCATGGTATGTGGTATCAAGCCACACACCCAGCAGTTTGTTGTGTTAACCACTAGTTGATGTTGGTGCAAGAGCTGAATGAAAGTGTTATTTATAAACTCAGAGCGTCGAGCTTGCTCGTAGGCAGGAAAATGATGGAAAGAATGGAGAGAAACAACAGTCGGAGAAACAGGAACTTGGGGAGATACTGTAGATGTAACAGGTGTAAAGATCAACTGAATACCAAAAATGATTCCGCCTACCAAAGTTATCAAAACAATTAGAAGTGTCAGAGTACATTGCATTAGAAAACATTTGCCATGTAATATGTCATATAGCTTTGTCTTGTGCACATTTATGACATTAACCTGTCTCAGTTCAGGAAGCTCCATCTTCTATAACCGTTCGCAACGGATGGTTTGTACCTGTTAAAAACTTGCCTCTGTTTACCCTGGGAGTTCCCAAGATAGACAGAAGAAACCGACCTTGTGTCTGATTCCCTGCAAATTAAAACAAGGCACACGTTACGACCCTACGGTAACCCAGACGGCAAGGTGAGAGAAACAATAAAAACAAAAAGATAAAAATTTAGAGCAAACTTCCTGACTGAATGGAATGCAGTAAGATCAAAACAGTTATAAAACAGAAAGGTAATTATGCAATGTCATTAGTTCATAACATGAGAACGTAGGTTATATCTGTACTTTCCGGGTCTTGTCTGATCTTGAAATAGCTGGTCTACAGGTGCGGAAATGTTCGACTCCACAGGTGGCAAATGTTCACTTTGTACAATACTTGGTCCAAGATTCAAAGGAGCGGTTCCTGCTGAGGTGTCAAAGTTCTGTGTTTCAGTTCGTGGGTGGTCCGTTATGTACTCTGCATCACTGAAAGGGATGTGCCTAGGAACAGGTTCTGTCTCGGATACACCAAATCCCTGTCTAACCCAATTGTCATAGGGGAGTGGGAGAGGGACACGCTTCGTATGGCTAGCGTGCACCCAATTTTTCCTTCCAGCTAGGCGTACAGCAGTTCTTGTTGTGAGGAGTACCTGGAACGGACCCACGAATCTTGGCTGGAGGTTCCGAGTTCGTTCGAAATTCCGAACTACAACTTGGTCGCCTGGTTTCAACGTGTGGCCTGGACTCTCTGGCAGTTTAGGCAAGGATTCGAATACCTGTTGATGAATAAGGCTTAATTTAGCAGTCAGATCATAAAGATAATCAATCAACATTGGGTATTCAATCTGTTTGAATTCCTTTGGCCTAGGGACTCCCCAAACATTAGCAGGACGACCGAACACAATCTCATATGGGCTACGCCCTACTCGAGAGTGTACAGTCGCTCTGGTGGACAGTAGAGCTAAAGGCAGTGCGTCTGGCCAAGAGAGACCAGTGGAAGCTTGAATTTTAGCAAGTTTCAGCTTCAGGGTGCCATTGTACCCTTCAACCAAACCCGCTGACTGTGGGTGATTTGCACTGTGGAATTTCTGGGTAATACCCAGACCCGCACACACACTCTTCATAACTTTCCCTACAAACTCACTTCCATTGTCCGAGCAAACAATCCGTGGCATACCATACCTGGGGAAGTACTCTTTGAGGAGGATTTTGGCAGTGGACATAGCAGTGTTATCCTTTAACGGATATGCCTCAATCCATCTTGAAAAGGCACAGACTACCACTAGGACGTATTTAAGATTGTTACACCTATCCATGTGGATATAATCCAACTGAATCACTTCAAAGGGACAAGAAGGGGGAGCAAAATGACCAGTTGGGGTTGGGGTTCCCTTGCCAGGATTATGCATCAGGCATATCATGCAGTTTTTCACCACTCTTTCCGCACACTTAGTAATTCCATCGTTCTTCCATACTGGAGCTAACATTTTACAGATCCCTTTCGAACTGATGTGCGCCGCTCCATGCGCCATCGTGACTACCGCAAGTACATACGCATCAGGTAACATCCAACGTTGCTGCTCAGACAAATCAACCCAACATCCACTTGAATCCATTTTACCCATTTTCTCCTTCCATTCATTCTTCTCATTTTCAGTTGCTTCATTCTGGATTGCCTTCACACTTTCAATCGTATTCTCACACATCCCTGATTCAGCAATCCATCTTGCAGACGTTGCAATATACATTCGGCTCGTCATGTTCTTGGCCGTCTCTTTGGCGACCTCATCAGCAAACGCATTCCCACGGCCAACATCATCCGTAATCTTCCGATGTGCACTGCACTTCACAATCGCAACTTCATTCGGTAGGGTCAGGGATTCCAATAGATCACTGACTAACTGTCCATGTTGGATCTTAGTCCCATGGGACGTGAGAAAACCTCTTTCTCTCCAGAGACGTCCAAAGCTATGTGATACGCCGAAGGCGTATTGGCTGTCAGTAAACACATTCACTCTCTTTCCCTCAGCTAAAACACACGCTCTTGTTAGTGCAATTAATTCTGCAGCTTGGGCAGAATTCTGACTTACTCTTGCGGTCTCAACAATCGTACTCAAAGTCGTAACTGCATACGCGGCCGTCACATCACCATTCTGTAACTTAAAACACGACCCATCGACATATAAGGTGCCGTCTGGATCTAGTAACGGAGTATTTTTCAAATCAATCCTACCTTTTGTCTCTTCCTCAGTTCTAAAACAACAGTCATGGGGCTCTGAATCACTCGACTCCTGAGTAGTCGGCAACAGCGTTGCTGGATTCAATATGTTGCATCGCTTGATCTGAATGTGACTTGCCAAAAGCGTCAGCTCATAGCCTGATAGTCTAGCACTGGTGAGGTGCTGAGTTTTTGTTCGATTCATGAGTGTATCCACAGCATGTGGAACCATGACTACTAACATGTTGTTCATGACTAGTCCAGCAGACTGTCGAATAGACACTGCAGCTGCTGCTGTAGCTCTCAAACAACTTGGCAATGCTCTGGCTACCGGATCTAATGTGGATGAGAAATATGCGCAAGGTCGCTGTTTGTCACCAAATTGTTGCGTTAAAACACTCAACGCACAACCTTCTCTTTCATGGTGTGGTAAATATTTCATTACCTGTACTATTTTTTATGCGGTAAAGTCTAGTAAGAATAACTCAGTAAAAATAAGAGGCAGAATCCGTGGTATTAGAGGTTCTGAAAGGCTTTATTCCTCTACAAAGGAATTATGATTCGAACCATAGGCTTCAAATTCCATCACCACGAGGGTTCAGGAAGGGAAGGCAATACATTATTGACAAGTAAAGATATTTATATGAAAAGCATTACATTAAGACAGATGCAGGAGGCGTAACAGCTGATAATACAGATATTAATACACATACGTAATGAAAAAGGCGTACACATAGGCGTAACTAGATACGTCATTAAACATGATGTCACAAGTGGGTGGATCCATAAGAGAATCCTGCAATGTCAGCAGAAATATTTGGCAGAGATGCGCGCGCAGCCGCATGACGTGTGATTGACGTGCAACTAGAGGGTGAAGGGGACTTGACATTTAGCTCTACATGTGGAGACAGAAGTCTGGGGGGTCATGTCAACCTAATCCCAAATCATATCTAATATCTTATGTTTAAAGAACTGTATTATCCAAAAGGAAAGGTCTCTAGGATGGAATCTATTCTATACTGACTGTTAGTGCGTGTACAAGCGTCTAAGTGTCTACATGAGATGCGAGGGGGCAGGAATCTTCCATGGTAACAGGGGCTATGAATTACTTGCATGAGGACAGTGAGGCCTGGCCCTTTGCTCGGTAGCTAGAAGAATGTTTACCTAAACTACTAGACAGGAATGCATCGGATGAGGAGCGGAGCAGATAATCTTGAAGGTGAAATACAGTTTTTGGCAAGCAACAGGCCGGATCAGGCACCGTTAGCCGCGCAGGGAGTAGGACAAAGTTCATGGATACAGATGCGGGCTCGGACTGGAGCTTTCAAAGGCAGAAGGCAGGAAAAGGCTTGATGGCAGAATTCAGGGCCTACTCGCCTGAACTGTAAAACGTGGAAAGTGAACCACATAAAGTCGGTGGCCTTTCATACTTAGGAATGGAATATCTGGCCCATTCATGGCGGATCTGAAAGAGGACATGTTGACGGTGGACGCACATGTATTTGCGTCTTCATAACTGGAACTGGAGGGAACATACATGTACTTGTAGCATGCACATGGAGCCGTTGGGGTCTACGATAGGGGACATAACTGATCATAAAATTCATATTTCCTCATTCCCTCCTTGTCCCCTACGGACCCTCAGGAGATATCGATCTTCATCAATCCATCAATCTGTTCATATAGCATCATTTGTTCTTCTTTCTTCTTCCGGGATCTTGAACGAAAACTTGGATGCGGGATACACGATGTGGCACACAAACCACAAATCGCTGGCCCACATTGTAGACATAAGCAGCAACTGAATAGTATGAGAAAGCCAATACCTAGGAAGGATAGGATCCTCCATCCCCAGGCTGACAACACGCTCCAGAACCAACCGGACCAAGTCCAGGTGCCTGGACTCTGGTGTATCTGGCTTATAATCTTATGAAGGCGAGTTATGGCTTTATATACTGACGGCGAGTTTTCTGGTATGAAAACACAGCAACTTGATCCGATGACCCTACAAGCTCCGCCCCTATCGGCCAGGATGACGTCAAGGACAAGACGATTTTGAAGCACAACAATCCGCATCGCAGACTGCTCTTCTGTTAAATTGCCTAAGGCGGAAGTAGTCTCATTCACTACTGCTTCAAGGGTTCTAGTTAATCTACGTATCAGCTTACTATTAGTGACCGTACCTATATAGGGAAAGAAACCTTTATTGAAATCTGTGTATTGCTCCCATGCCGTTTCAGTGTAATCGACAATCGGGAGATCTCTCTGCTGTCTATTGTGTACTAAATGGGTATTTCTGTGATAGTCAGGAGGGGCTAGGAAAACAGGTGGCAGAAGGAATGCAATGTAACAGGTACCATCCCAATCTAGAGGTAAACGTATATATGCGGTCTGGCCACATATGAAGTAGGAATGACGGGAAGCTCTAAATGTAGACTTGCCTTGATCACTGAATTTTATTACAGTGGTGCATTTACTATGGCCCATGTGTATGGAACCATTCTTTCTTACACATAATTCTCCTTTAACTGGAAATACTGACATAGCGGGCAAGATTGGTGTAGCTTCGGATTCAACATTCAGAATCATGAGGTTAAGTGTAAAGTTACCTAATCCATATACTTCATTTTCTAGATCAGTTCCTGTTCTTTTGGGAAGTCCCTCCTTGTTAGGGTAGCAGACTTTAAGCAAAACTAGGTTCAGGTTTCCCCATACCCAGTTGTCTTGATAAACTACGGAATTTGAATCTAGGGAATTAATCAAACTAAACCATGCTCCACAGGAGCCATTGTGTGTGAACGGATACGGAAAGAGGGGCAAAACTCCCTTATAGTTCTGATAGGGAGGGAGTCGGCCACATATCCAACAATTTGTAGCATTGCTGGTCTGATGGGAATGATGTAACATACTAATAAAAGTGTTGTTGCGCAGCGCAAATCTATAAGACAACTCATGCGGAGGTAATTCGCTAAAAGAATGTTCAGCAGTAACATTGTAAGCACGCTTAGAAATAGGGTAATACATATGTAGTAATACACTAGAAATGATGATCAGAAGACTTAGAAAGAACAAAATTAATAATGTCACTGTGCAATGACTACGAAGTGATTTACAGTACGCATGTTTTTTAAGCTGTATCTGTCTATTTCTCTCTCTATTTCGGTCTAGAGGATACATGTCAGAGACAAATTCAACCGATTCACCTTGGAGAGGACTTAAACAATCAAATTGTCTGACTTGCTAGACCTTAGTTTCAGTTTATAGAGTTCGTTCTTTGTCTGTTCAACCAAGGGGAGCTTTGAGTCTGTCTGTGAGGGAATGCAGGGCTGAGCGTTCACATCGGACGGTAGTCCATAAAATTTCTTGATATGACTCGAGTGCAACCACCCTTTACGTCCCTCAATCTTCACGGCTGTCCTTGTTGTCAGCAAGACGAGTTTGGGCGACTTCCACCTGGGCTCCAGCTGGGTCTTCCGGTCGAAATTCCTCACAAGAACCAGATCACCTGGAACCACGTCATGGGGCTTTACCTCAGTGTTATCGGGAAAAGCTGCAGCTACCTGTGAACGACAAGATTGTAGTGCAGACATCAAGGAAGCCAGGTAATCTGTCAGCATATTACAGTCAACATCAGTGATTTTACGAGGTATAGGCGTCCCCCACATATTTGGTGGTCTACCGAAGATCACCTCATACGGGGATAGCCCTGTTCGAGAATGTGCTACCATTCTCATGTAAAAGAGCGCAACTGGTAAGGCTACTATCCAATCGACACCTTTTTCTCTACATATTTTGGACAATCTAATTTTCAGGGTTTGATTATGACGTTCCACGAGACCTGCTGCCTCGGGATGTCGGACACAGTGGAATTTCCATTGGTAACCTAACAGAAGTGAAACGTGTTTCATTAGTTCGGATGAGAATGGTTGGCCGTTATCTGAGTATACAACACGTGGTAAACCGTACCGTGGGAAAAATTCTCGAACTAGCTGTTTGGCAGTAGTCGGGGCAGTGTAATCTGAAACCGGGTAGGCTTCTGTCCAACGGGAAAGAGCACAGACAACTACGAGAACATATTTGAATCCTCGACATCGTTCCATCTGGATATAATCCATCTGGAGGACTTCAAAAGGGTGATCGGGAGGTTGAAATCCACCCTGCTCTACGGGAATGCTTTTACCTGGGTTGAACTGACAACATATCATACAGGTACGTACTTTCTGTTTGGCTGCTGCTCGCAAGTGTTTGTTGAACCAAATGTGTTGAATGCTGTCTAGCATAGCTTTTTCTCCTAGGTGCGCTGGACTATGTATTGTGTTAATGATGACTTGAACCATGGAGTCGGGAAGAAACCATATAGATTTTCCCTTCGTCATCCATCCTTGATCCGTTTGGATCCCTCCTAATTCAGTCCATTTCTTTATTTCTTCTGGTGTAGCATGTGTCTGTATGTCGATTACATCAAGGGCGGGATCCTTAACTGTCATGCAATGTGTTGATGTCGGAACTATTGTCTTTGTCGTGTCAGATGTATGAGTCTGATTCTGAGCAGTCTGTTTAGCTGTTCTGTCAGCTAGGTCGTTACCCTGAGAAATGATATCGGTAACTTTTGTATGGGCTTTGCATTTCATAATCGATATTGCAGTAGGTAGATGAATCGCGTCTAATAGAGCTTGAATGAGGGGTCCGTGTTGGATGTGGGCACCGTGAGAAGTTAAATAACCTCTCTCTCGCCACAGTACGCCGAAGTCATGGACGACTCCGAATGCATAACGTGAATCTGTGTATATGTTGACTTTCTTATTTTTGGCTTGAATACAGGCTTGTGTCAGAGCGATGAGCTCTGCTGCTTGAGCTGACAGAGTGTTAATACAATTTGTTTCAATGACTTCAGTGTCTGTTGTGACTGCGTAAGCGGCCACTAACTCTCCTGTACTTGTTCTCATACATGAACCATCTACATACAATGTCAGGTCCGTATCTGATAAAGGGATATCTGTCAAGTCTTGTCTGGGTTTCGTCGTGATAGTAATGACTTCAATACAATCATGTGCTAATGGATCTGTTCCGTTTACTGGCAAAAGTGTGGCAGGATTTAATGTATTACAACGTCTGATTTCTATGTGTGGCTGAAACAATGTTAATTCATAACCGGTGAGTCTTGCTATAGTCAAGTGTTGTGTTTGTGTGCGGTTCAAGAGAACCTCTACTGCGTGTGGTACTTGTACTGTCAATTGATGTCCTAACACTATGGCATCGCTTTGTCTGATTGCTAAAGCTGTTGCTGCCACTGATTTCAGGCACGCAGGAAGAGCCTGAGCTACGGGATCTAATGTACTAGAGAAATAAGCACATGGTTTGTGTGATCCTGCTTGTTCCTGAGTGAGTACTGACAAGGCAGTACCTTCGCGTTCTGTAACAAAGAGTGTAAAAGGCTTACTGTAACATGGTGTTGCTAAAACAGGTGCTTGGCATAAAGCTTTCTTTAAGCTTTCAAAGACATGTGTATGTTCTTGAGTCCAAGGGAGGTCAGTCGATGTGGCTGCCTCCTGTGTTGTCAACTGAATGAGTGGTTTTGCTAGAAATGCATATTGAGGGATCCACTGCCTACAGTATGAAGTGAGACCTATAAAAGCCCGCACCTCCTTTTGTGTCTTGGGTGGTGGCATGTTAGCAATTAACTGGATGCGGTCGGGTGTAAGCTGTCTTCCCTCCTTGGACAGCAAGTGCCCAAGGTAAACAACTTGCTGGACACAGAATTGCAGCTTAGAAGGGGACACCTTGTGCCCCTTGTCGGCCAGAAATTTTAAAACCGTCAGTGACGCTTTTTCACATTCAGGTTCGCTTCTGGCGGTGATCAGCAGATCATCGACATACTGAAGCAGGGTAGTGTTAACTGGCATGTGGATACTGTCAAGTTCTCGTTTCAGTGCTTGGCTATAGATGCTGGGACTTTCTGTGAATCCTTGAGGAGCGCGTGTGAATTTAAAACTACGTCCATTTAAACTGAATCCGAACAAATATTGACTTTCCGGATCTATTGGGACGCTAAAGAAGGCATTCTTGAGATCAATTACAGTAAAGAACGTTGCTTCTGAATCAATAGCTGTTAATAATGAAGAGATATCTGGGACCACAGGGTATTGTGGTACAATACATTTATTTAATTCGCGCAGATCAATAACTAATCGATATACTGGTGGTGTTTTTGGATCTGTTCTTTTAAGAATCGGAATTATCGGGGAATTACATACATTGGAGTCGGTTTCCACAACCACTCCTTGTGCAATGAGCTCGTCAATGATTTGCAGCAAAGCCACAACAGCATCTGGTGGTAACTTGTATTGTCGCATTCGTGGTAGTACTACTCCTGTTTTTAGTGTGACTCGATATGGTGTAATGTTCATGCAACCAACATCAGTGGGGCCTTGTGCCCATAAATGTGTAGGTAAATTCTGCAGCCGGTGATCCATGTCTCCGGACACGTAGTGACCTTTAAAGTCACGTAAAAATAATCGTACTCCTTCCGGAGAACAACATATTATAGCTCCTAGAGCTTTCAATGTTTTTATACCTAACAAGTTTTCTGGACATGATTTAGTAAGCAATAAATCTGTAGTTCGTGTCAATGGACCAACCGTAAGTGGAAGGGGTTGCGATACTTCATTAATGATAGGCTTTCCTGAGAATCCAAGGGAAATATTCTGTGAGCCTGAGAGGGGTGCCCCTGGAACTTCACTGCGTCGTATAGTTGTTCTGCTTGCCCCTGTATCAAGTAAAAACTTTCTGTCTTCCCCTAATAGTTCACTATGTACATAAGGTCCCTCTTGATCTACAGGAACCTCGATAAGGGGTAAGCCAACTTCCCTCTCTAGGCTGTTTCATGTGTATCGTTGATAATCGGGATAGTCAGTTTGTGCATACTGGTACATCTGTTGTGTCGTTGCTTGTGTGGCAGCAATAGGCTGCTGCTGTGATGTGGCTACGGTCTGTTGTGGAGCTGCCTGTTGCGGAGCTGGCCTAGATTGTGCATGCTGAGGGATTTGTGGTTGGTTCTGATCCTGTCTAGGTGGACGTGGTCTTTCCTGTGTTTTACCCGTGGCAATATTATGTTTCAGAACTGCACAATCGTGTATATAATGACCTTGTTGTTTACAATAGTTGCATGTCCCTTTCACCGGACCTGCGGAATCACCCTTTTTATGACCATCAGCTGGAACTGACTGAGCCAAAAGCATTTTCATTTTCGTGTCTTTCATACGTCTTTGTTCATGTTCTTGTTCTTCTCTAATTCTATTGTGGTGATATTGTAACATCTGTAACATCTGTGACGGGGTGTTACCTTGCCAGGTACTCTCGAATTTCAATACTCTATTCTTAACTTGCGGTAGGGAATTTTCAACTAATTTTGTCACAAACAGATGTGGATATGACTCGCTACTTGCTTTTATGCCACTATTTATACCAAAACATTTTTCAAATCGGGAATAGAAATCACTAGTGTCTTCATCTTGCTTTTGTTTACAGGCTGAGATTGCACCCCAGTCCTCCTTTTTCGTAGTTAATAAACGTGGCAGTACCTGCACTAGTAATCCTGGTAGGGCTGTAGTCTTTTCCCCAAGTCCTGATCCTGCAGCTCGGGCCTTTTCTTCGTTTTCTAATGCTGTCCATTCTATCTTTTGGTCTCCCACCTCCCATTCCTTTTCTTTGAGTTTCTCGTAAATACCGGCAGGCATTAATACCTTTAATATTTTCATAATGTCGGGGTAGGTATACTCTCCCATGAGTAACATGTCTTTTATCTCACGGTGGAAACCTGCTGGATCCTTGTCATGGCTGGGTACTACTTTCTTCATTTCTAATAATTCAATTTTAGTTATAGGCCTGTACACAAACACGCGTTTAAAGGTATTATCTTCACCTCTGATTGGGTGCACTTCGCGTAACGGATTCTGTCTATCTATGTGATACATCTTTCTTCCCATAGTGGGAACTGGAACATGTTCTGGGCATACGAAAACTATATACTGGTTTCGAAATTCTAGAATTTCTTTAATTAAATCAGTACCTGAACCTCTCCATTTATTCGTGAGTAATTCTGTCAATATGTCAGGTAGGGGTCCAGGATCGGAGTGTTGGCTTTTATATAATATAAGGAGGTGTTGAATCATGTATATACCAGCTAAACGCTGTTCGTCTGGGGCAAGGTTTAGAAACGTGTGTGCTAGTGCATCATCACTGTATTTGCCGGGACTGTCAGCCCATTGTACTGCTGACCTGGCTAATTCTTGTTCGTCCATGGAATCGAGCATATGGTACCCCCTTCGGTCTCGGAGTAATTTATCAGCAGTTTGGAATAGGTGTTCAGGAGACCTTGTATTTAACATAGGGGCTTGAAAATGTCTATTACATTCTGGACGTATCGGACGTATCGGATCATTAAAGCATCTGGTTTTATTAAAAGATCTTCCTTTACCTACATAAGCCATCGTTTCTAATTGTCCTGTAGGCATTTCGTCCTCCTCTCCCTCTGATTCATGTTGATCTGACTCTAATCTTTCTGTATGTATTCGTTCTACTTCTTTGCGAATCTTACGGCACATAACTACTATACATGTCTGTTTATCATGTTTCCCTTCTGATATATTCTGGCCCCATCTGGTACGTACTTGCATTTCCTCCTGATCTACCCCAGGCCTATCTCTGTTTCTGATCACACAGTTTATGAAGAAGCGTAACAGTTGTCTCTGTACATCCACTTTCTGGTATTCCATAGCTTCGTCAATACTTTCAGGGCCTCGCCCTGATTGGACAAAGTGATATATATTGTCTAAATGTGCCACCATGCCTGGTAGCGTCGCTAAATACCTTGAAGCTCGTCGTATACGTAGTGATGACAGCAGCATACCGTCCCGTCTACCGGGCACAGGGTCATATCTACAATCCACTAGATGCTCTTTAAACAAGTCGGAAGTTGCTAGTTGGGGTGTACGTTCGTATGCTAAATCTCTAAGGGATAATTTATTTCCTCGGGGTGGCGTGAAAAAAATTTCTGTCGTACCTCCTGTCGCACCGTCTGAGGTGCTAGGCACGAAAGGATTTGTTGGATGTAAGATAGAAACTGTAGAGGTAGGAAAAGCGGTAGAAACAGATGGACCTGTGGGAATGTGCGTAGGAGTTTGTTGTTGCGGGGATACAGACGGATGATCTTGGCGTTGAGCACCATCGGTAGGCGGTGTGTGTGGCGGAACATTAGCATATTCAGGAGCTACATCATCTAAATAGGAAGAAAGGAAAATATCTTTTGCTGTTTTGGGATGTGCTTTTATCGGGAGTAATGGAGGTGTCAAGTTTTTCGGTATTTCCGGGGTGGCCTGAGGTAACCCTTCAGCCAAAAGAGGATACATACCATTCATAAGAGTGTTTCGTTGTCTGTCTACTTGTTCTGCTTTTACTCGGGTACCTTCCTCAATTAATATATTTTCTCGGGCTTTATTCGAATTCTCCCTACCTTTCTCTTCCTGTCTGAGCGCTTTTTCTGTACGTCTATATGATTCTTTACGCCATAATTCAATGGCATCTTTCTGTGACTGTCTGGCTTTCTTTTTCCATAATTCTTCTTCTACTCTCATGATGCAATCTGCATCCCAGGTCCCAGCTGCGGGCCACCTCTGACTTTCTGGTAAATCCTTGGTATAGTCCACCCATAAATCAAGAAATAATACGGCATCTAGGCCATGCTTATGATACATAAAGTACCCTGGAGTGTCCCTAGGTGGAATGGGAACAGCTTCTTCGAGTACCCTTTTTCTGGTTTTGATCTGTCTTAATTTTGAAAAGAGCGGCATTTTTAGACCTTATTACTTGAACACACTTAATACAATAAACACAATAATGAACAATCATTCACACCACAATATGTAGAACGTATTAAAACATTTAACATTTAATATTTAACGAACGATGATAACTAATAGGAAACTAGTTACTGACATAATACTAACACTGGGTAATACTGAATTATATGCAAGACATACTAGATATACTGCTAAACAGTACAGATACACTGCTGAAACAGTGCAGACCGGATTTGTGTACCCAAACCCGTCTTGACCGGCACAACCTATGTGCACGTCTAAATGCCTCCCCGGCAACGGTACTCACCGGGTAGCACGGAACGGAAGGCCTCGGAACTGAACTGAACTGGACCGGACTGGACTCGACTCGACTGGACTCGGAACTTCGGAACCTGGTGGGCCTCTGTATACCTCGGATCTTGCTCTCTCAGCTAGGCTCTGGTCGGGATACTTCGCACTTCTCACCGCCTCGTCTGGGTGTTGATCGCAGCCTCAGTCACTCCGCTTGGCCGGAGGGAGATACAGGAAATCCTGCGGGTACGCGTTGTTGTCCGTCCAGCTGTGGCAGGAGACCGGGCCTGCAACGCACCTCCGGCGCGTGAGATGAGAAAGTGTCCCTGTTCGGGCGCCAATTTATGTGGTAAATATTTCATTACCTGTACTATTTTTTATGCGGTAAAGTCTAGTAAGAATAACTCAGTAAAAATAAGAGGCAGAATCCGTGGTATTAGAGGTTCTGAAAGGCTTTATTCCTCTACAAAGGAATTATGATTCGAACCATAGGCTTCAAATTCCATCACCACGAGGGTTCAGGAAGGGAAGGCAATACATTATTGACAAGTAAAGATATTTATATGAAAAGCATTACATTAAGACAGATGCAGGAGGCGTAACAGCTGATAATACAGATAATAATACACATACGTAATGAAAAAGGCGTACATATAGGCGTAACTAGATACGTCATTAAACATGATGTCACAAGTGGGTGGATCCATAAGAGAATCCTGCAATGTCAGCAGAAATATTTGGCAGAGATGCGCGCGCAGCCGCATGACGTGTGATTGACGTGCAACTAGAGGGTGAAGGGGACTTGACATTTAGCTCTACATGTGGAGACAGAAGTCTGGGGGGTCATGTCAACCTAATCCCAAATCATATCTAATATCTTATGTTTAAAGAACTGTATTATCCAAAAGGAAAGGTCTCTAGGATGGAATCTATTCTATACTGACTGTTAGTGCGTGTACAAGCGTCTAAGTGTCTACATGAGATGCGAGGGGGCAGGAATCTTCCATGGTAACAGGGGCTATGAATTACTTGCATGAGGACAGTGAGGCCTGGCCCTTTGCTCGGTAGCTAGAAGAATGTTTACCTAAACTACTAGACAGGAATGCATCGGATGAGGAGCGGAGCAGATAATCTTGAAGGTGAAATACAGTTTTTGGCAAGCAACAGGCCGGATCAGGCACCGTTAGCCGCGCAGGGAGTAGGATAAAGTTCATGGATACAGATGCGGGCTCGGACTGGAGCTTTCAAAGGCAGAAGGCAGGAAAAGGCTTGATGGCAGAATTCAGGGCCTACTCGCCTGAACTGTAAAACGTGGAAAGTGAACCACATAAAGTCGGTGGCCTTTCATACTTAGGAATGGAATATCTGGCCCATTCATGGCGGATCTGAAAGAGGACATGTTGACGGTGGACGCACATGTATTTGCGTCTTCATAACTGGAACTGGAGGGAACATACATGTACTTGTAGCATGCACATGGAGCCGTTGGGGTCTACGATAGGGGACATAACTGATCATAAAATTCATATTTCCTCAATGGACATATAGTGTAAATGGCTTACTGTAGTCAGGAGTACCCAACACAGGAGCTGAACACAGCGCATCACGTAAGTTAGAGAAGCTTTGTTGACATTCATCAGACCATGGCAAAGGGCTCAGAACACCTTTTCCAGTCAGGGCTACCAATGGTTTTGCCATGAGAGAAAAATTTGGGATCCATTGCCTGCAGTATGACGTAATACCCAAAAACACACGCACTTCTCTCTGTGTGCTTGGTACAGTGATCTGCGAAATTGCTTTGATTCTCTCTGGGGTCAACCTTCTTCCCTCCTTTGACAAAAGATGACCTAAGTAGGTCACTTCTTGGCAACAATATTGCAGTTTAGAAGGTGACACCTTGTGATGTAAGTCTGACAAATGACGCAATAGAGAAATTGTAGCTGCTTTGCAAGTTTCCTTGTCATCAGCAGCTAGTAAAAGATCGTCTACGTATTGGATCAGAGCAACACCAGGAGGAAGTACAAGAGCATCTAATTGACTCTTCAATGCTTGGCTGTAAATTGAAGGGCTCTCACAGTAACCTTGCGGAGCGCGCTTGAATCTGAAACTGCGACCTCCTAAGGAGAAACCAAAAATGTCTCTACATTCCTCGGCTATCGGAATGCTGAAAAATGCATTTTTCAAGTCGATAACTGTAAACCATGAGGCTGAGGCAGGAATCAACGTCAATAATGCAGTGATATCTGGGACCACAGGAAACTGCGGAATCACGATTTTGTTAACCTCTCTGAGGTCAATCACAAATCTGTAGATTGGAGGCTTGGAAGGGTCAGTACGTTTCAAAATCGGCAGAACAGGACTATTGCAGACATTTCCTCTAGTTTCCTCAATCACATCTTTCTGTATTAAGTCTTTCACAATCAGTAAGAGTGCACGTTCCCCTTCATTCGAAATCCGATACTGTGGGATTCGTGGGAATTTAACATTCGCTTTCAGACTTACCACATAAGGGGGAATTTCCAAGAGGCCTACATCATTAGGACCAGTTGCCCAAAGGGTATCAGGGAGAGAACGCAGCTCCGGTGGGAGCTTATCCATCGACATATACATTGGAGAGATAACTCTTTTGCCTAATGTGAGCTGTACTCCTGAAGGAGAACAGTACAGTGTCGCATGCAGGCGTTTCAACAGATCTAAACCAAGTAGATTCTCATTACAACCGGTTGTTAGGATAAGGGGTGCTTCTAGTTCGCATGGCCCCACAGATATTGGCAAAGGATTAGAAACAGGATTGTGAACAGGGGCGCCTGAGAAACCTACTGAAGTGTTCGTTAAGCCAGACAAAGGTGCGCCAGGGAGTTTCGCATGCATAATTGAACTTTTTGCCGCACCAGTATCCAACAGAAACGGTTCGACCACGCCTGAGGTAACTACTGCGACATAAGGTCCACTCTGATCAACTGGAACTGATACTACTCCCTCTCTTTGCCTGTGGCTGTCCTAGTACTCGCTTTTCTGAATCTCCTCATTATGATCATGATAATCTTCAACATGATACTGTGGAGATCTACCTAGTTGCGCAGGTTGTACATTTCCCTGATCGAAATAATTCGATTGGCGATCGGCCTGTGGTGTCATAGTACCACGTCCTCTACCTCTAGGAGCTTGCATAGATCCAACAGTACCTCTCTGAGCTGGGACACCACTAGTCTGTGCGTGCAGTACCGGACACTCATTCTTATAATGGCCCTCCTTTTTACAATAGGCACACTGATTCCATGCTAACTGTTGTCGGGAAAAACCATAATTAAATCTTTGGGACGTCCCTTGCTGGAATTGTGGCTGTTGCTGAAACTGGGGTCGCTGCTGTGAATCTGACTGATTCGAACGAGGCGGATACGCCTGTTGCAAAAGAACTTTAGTCTTTAAATCTTTTGTTTTCTTTTCTGACTTTTCCTTCTCTTCTTTCTCTCTATTCTCGTAATACTGAGCAGTTGCAAGTATCTGTGCTGTTGTCGACACTGCCCATGCACTTTCAGAATCCTTTAACTTGTTACTAAGTTCAGGTAGTAAATTAAACACGAACTTGTCGACGAACAATCTCTAGCCTCCTTCAGTACTCATATCTTGCCCACTGTGGTCTACGAATGTCTCTTCAAATCTAGTGAAAAAGTCAGAAACGCTTTCGTCCTTCTTTTGTTTGCATGCCGATAGTTTATCCCAATTGACTCGTAACGCTGGCATCAGCGTTTTCATCAGATTAATTATTCTGCCAGGCAAGGCAGCAATCAGAGGTTCAGGTTTAGCACCGCCAACTTGTTGCGCATCTGCTGCTACAATTACTGGCCAATCACCTCCTAAGGCGACTGGGTGGTTCTCTTGTCGAATCTTGGCCCATATAGGCTGTGGCACTACATTACCAAATAACATTTCAATGTCTGCTAAATTCATGATGCACGCTTGAACTGTCTGCGTTAACTCTTTGTAATAACCAGCAGGATTTTTACGTGGGTCTGGTAACGCTTGTTTTACTGCTAACACTTCGGCCCGCTTCCAAGGGATGTATATCCACACTCTCTGGAAATGTGCCGGGGCAGCTACAATATTATTAGCCCCATCAGCTTGAACTGCATCACGCCATATCGGCGGAACTTCCCTCATCGGATATTGACCTCGTTTTTTCCTAGTAATAATCGGTGAACCATCAGGGTCTCTTGTCGCTCGAAGAGGGGAATCATCCCTATGGGCTAAAATCAGTTCTATCGCTCCTCTTACTTCTGAACCTATCACCATTCCTGCGGCGAACTTCTGTTGAATATTTATCAGATCAGAGGGGACGGAATCTAAGTAATCATCTTCCCATTCTTCACGCACAAGAGAACACATCACGTCAAAAACATAACGTTGAGTTGGTTCATTCCATTGCATAAAAGTATCTAACACTCTTTGTGCATCATACTTCACAGCTTTCGACATCCACCTAAGAGCTGTCGAATCTAACATGTCTCGTTCCTGAGGACCAGGAAGCTGGCTACGTCTCTGTATAGAGTCAGAAACGGGGGTCCCAATTAAAGACCTGTAGAGAGGAGTTAAGATATTAGTTACAGAGTCGGTTATTTTCCGACGAACGGAAAGCGGAGTCAGAATGTTCACAGGGTTCGGGAACAGGGCAGCTGGAGCAGATGAAATAGTAAGGGTGGGAGTAGTAGGTAAAGCAGTTTGCGTAACGACAGGCAAAGGCGGAGCAGGCGACCCAGGAAGAGGGGGTGCCGAAGGAACATTAACCACGGGAAGGACAGGAGCTGGAATCAAAGGAAGTGGAGCAACTATTCCAGGCTGACCAGCAGTTGGCTGTACAACAGTTAGTAACTGTGGTACTGTAATACCTTGTGCATACGGTGGAGGTGAATTCAACAGGTAAGACAACAGAGGATCCTTCTCATGATCCTCCATCGGCTTAGTAGGACAAGATGGCAATACAGGGTAACATTTATCAATTGCCAAATTATATTTTCTATTCGCCATCTCCATTGCTTTCTCAGTCTCGTTGACATGCAGCTGCCTAGCAGACTCCATTAAAGTCAACCCTTTTTCTTTCTGTTCTTTCTTCGTCTTCCTAATTTCTCTCTGTTTGGCTTCTTTGCGCCATACGCGAAAAGAATCAAACATTGCCGGCCGGGCTTTTCTCTTAAACAACTTCATTTCTAGATTGTCTAGAATTTCGGTTTCGAAGCTACCATGCGGTGGCCAACTAAGGACACCATCTTTTCTGGTATAACGGACCCATACTTCATTATACGTAATAGGACCAACACCATGTTTACAATAGAGCTCATATGTAGGAGTTCCAATCGGAGGAACCGAACACGAATCCTCCAACCGGGAATCCCCGTTGCAACGTAACCAGGACAAGAAACAATTACTACTGGTAGTCATGACAAAAAAGACAAATTCCAACCAAAAATGCGCAAAGAACTTAGGCCTACCAAAATGAACTAATACCAAAACAAAGATTATCTAAACAAGAGCAACCAGTGATAATCTACGAATTAAACCAGAGCAACAAGGAACAACCAAACTGAGCGTAGCCCACTTAATACTTAACTGAAATGTGGAAGACGTCACCAAGGAGAACCCGTCTACGTCTCGCCGTACTAAGGTCTGCACCTCGGGTCCAAGACAGGGCGACAGTCAGGGCAGCGGTCCTCTGTAGCCGTCTGGGAACGGGAACCCTCGTGGAAGAGATCGTCGGGCCACTTTTACGACATGCGGGGATCGATGAAGCGGGGTACCTCCCTCCGGAATCTTCACACGAAACTTCTCGAACTTTTCAGGCTTTGGACCGGTACCGGATGACGTCGCCCCACGTTGGGCGCCAATTTGAGGTTCTGGACTTTTAAGAGTCCAGAGGTGTCAGGGAAACAACACCCAAAGACCCCTGAGTTCCTCCTGTCTCGGTGCACAAATAAACAGAGACACAGGCTTCTCGATGGTGGCGTCAAAGACCAAGGTTTATTTACTGCAGGGACACAGAAGTCATAGGAACCACACAGAGGCAGAATCTACGAGACTGTTCGAATTGCATTAAGTGGGTTATTCTTTAAATACACGAAAAATGTCTTTAGGCAACATTACACGAATATTTCTCATGCCCAACCCGGTATCCCAAACAAACAGTAAATAGACATCAAACAATAATTAGTCGTAGGATTTCGGTATTCGATCAGGTTCCCTTGACAGTTTTCCATTCTTTGTCCGATCCTCCCCATCATAAAAATCGTAACCTCCCTATTGTAAAAGCCCAGAACGAGAGGACCAGAGCCAGGTGCAAAGGATTGAAAAGTAGGATAAGAGGTGTTTATGGATCATAAACGGGCATGGCTACCGTCTTTGGCCTTTCAGTCAGGACAACGGACACGAGAACCAGTATAGCAGGACTGGCCTCAGGCAGGGGAGGCAGCTTGATTCTGCCTAGTCATGTAGCGTCAGCCTTTCTCGGGGCTTGAGCTTACGTGTCCTTAACAAGATGACTCTGCCGGGGTCATCGCCCGTTCATTGACTATGTGAGGGCAAGAAACAAAATGGATGCCGTAACTAAAATGGATGCCATGACTTTACAACAGAATGCCCTATTTCTCAGTGAATTCATGCTAGTTGCGTAGCGAAAACACTGTCATGCATGTAATGGATCATTTGCGGTTCATTGGTACCGAAATCGTGTCAGTACTACGATACCGAATTCACGGGTTCGGATCGCTACAGAACCTCAATGTCACATATTACATCATTCATGACATGATCAGTGACATCACTGATGACATCTCAAATGACATCACTTTATACATCACTGATGACATCATCCAATGACTGTGTTTCCGTAAAGTTTAAATTTGTTTTCTATATATGCCAAGCTGTATTGAAGAATGAGTGGGTGTATAAGTGTATGTATGGAGGATTTAGTAGGTACATGACTGACTGTATATGAGTGATTAAATGTGTCTTTCTGAATGCATGGGTTAGTGACTAAACTGTGTGAAAGTGAAAGTCTGTATCAGTCAGTCTGTTGTTGTGTAAGCTGCTGCATGGGTTGGTGAGGAGCTGCAGGAGTGTCTATATGGGTTCTTGATTGCTTGCCTAAGTATTTGTATGGTTGTGTGTGTGTGTGAGTGGGTGGGAGGTGTGTAAATCTGTGCAGAGATGTGTGAGTGGTTGATTCACTGGGTGTATGGGTTCAAGAGTGCATGTGGAAACAGCTGTATGGGTGGGTGAGTGTGTGTATTGGTGTGTTGGTGAGTGAATGGATGTCTCAATGGTACAGGTGCAAGTAAGTACATATGTATAAGGCAGTATATGTGAGTGATGGTGTATATAAATAACTATATGTGAGAGTCAGTAATTGTGAGAGTGGCTGCATGGATGAGTGTGTATTTGTATCAGTGATTCTATAGGAGAGTAATTATGTGTTAGTATCTGTATGAATAAGTGAGGTGGTGTCTGTATAACTGTATAGGTGAGTAAATGGAAGTATGATTGATTCTTTGCATGACTGACTAGGTGTGAGAGTAACTATGGATATTTGGCAGTGTGTGAGTGTCTGTATAGGTGTATGTGTGCTTATGATAGTGTTGTATTGATGAGGGACTGCATGTATGGGTTACTGTGTGGGTGAATGAGTGGATACGTGTGTAGACCTAGGAATCAGTCAGCGCGTATTTAGTAACTGGCATTGATGTGCCTATTGTTTCGAAAATGGTAGTCTGTATTTTAGAGTGGGTGTATCAAAGGTTATATTCAGGTGTAAGGAGGTGCATCAGATTTTCATGTGGATGATCTCATCAGTGATGTCATCAGTGATGTCATTTGATAGGTCATCAGTGATGTCCTCAGTGATGTCACTGACCATGTCATGAATGATGTAATATGTGACGTCATCAGCAGTGCATTGCGGGGGCGCATGTTAGAGTTAGCTGAACTAACTAAAACACCGGAATTTCTATGGTTTTGTATGAGTGAAATGTCAAACTAACTATAACGTTCCTGAAATCTATGCTTTTTTCAGTAAATTTCTATGTTTTTTTAAATGCTAATTTCTGACTATAACGTGCCTGATACCTATGTTTTTTTGTGAATTTCTATGGTTTTTTAAATGCTAATTTCTAACTATAACTTGCCTGAAACCTATGGTTTTTTTTGTGAATTTCAAAGGTTTTTTAAATGAAAATTTTTAAGTCCAATGTACCTGAATCCTATGTTTTTTACAATTTTCTATACATATATATATATATATTTTAAAAAGTGTGAATAATTTTTAGTTAGGAAAACTATATTCATTCTTTTTTATTTGTAATATTATACAGAAGTCACGCACCCTTTGCGAATCCTTCACGATGGCTGCGCGCATTCCGGTAGCCATTTTGAAAATTCACCCTGGGGTCGCAACTATGGCGTAGTTTGTAATGTAAGAAATATCTTTGAATCAATTATAAATAAAAGTTTTCCTTTAAGTGTTTGTCTAAATGTATTAATAAAAGTATTTTTAAAGTATTATTTTCAATATAATTTGGACGAACGTAAAGTTACGAAATGCACGGTGTAGCCGCTTAATTTGCGCAACATCTCCCCACGCATATTTCCAGGGTCATGCTGTGATTGCGCTGAGATCGAACCGCAGTGGAGACATCGGCGTACATTAAAAGTTGAAAAAATGACAATAGAAAGTTCAAATATGATATTAGACTGAACAGTTTTGCTAATATACTTATTAAAAGTTTAAATAAATTTGTATTTATAGTGTATAATGATCTATATGATTTTCGCGGGTGCGCAAAGGGTGCGTGGTGAGTACGTGCACCCTACGCGACTTTATTTCAGCAAAAGAAAAAAGGAATCTGATTGGTTGAAATCAATTTAATTTTGAAAAAGGGAGGATCCATCCTTCTGATATTTCCCTTACTTTTTGTCCTTGATAGAGAGAAGTCCTGTTTCTTGCTTCCCTTAATACTGATATACCTTTTTTGTGTGTTTGTTTATTTTTAATACACCTATGGCTTCTAGTTTTGCCTAAATTGATCCACTTGCAGTAGAGGAGGAAGAACAGATGGTGCAGCAGAAGAAGAAAAGAAAGGAAAGCATTGTTTGGTCCTTTTTTAGTGTACAAGAGGACCTGCTATGGATGCCGCTTCTGCCTCCCGCAACCTAGAACGGCACAGTACGGTCAAACTGAGGTGGGACGCACACTCATTGACCTCTCATGGCACTGCTCCACACTTGGGGAGGACACTTTCCATTAGCTGTGTTTTCTGATGACGTGTCGCGCCGGCCCCGTCCTACAACAGAACTCCTTTAAATCGAAACCGACTCTTCCACTCTCTCACCGGAAGTGAAACCAAATGAGGCCACGTGGACACTTTCACAATACAACAGCCGGGAATGCACTTTTCGGTAAAAAAAACACATTCCTTCCTCCTAATCAAATAAAAGACTCACTGAAGAACAGGGGTCTGCTTCAATCGGTAAACAGCTGTTACAACAACTTTTTTACTTCGCAATACCGTTACAACGCATGCATTACAAAGCATGCGTTGTACATCGCAAAGTCATTACTACGCATTTTTTTAGAATGCATATTCATTTACTATGCATGCCTTTACAACAAATTTCGTTGTAAAGGTATGTATGATAAATGACCATGCGTTCTAAAAAGATGAAGACTATCCACATCGTTGTAAGGAAACATAGGCTGTTCTGTTTCCTCACAACGACATGCACAGCCCCTCAGAGACGACGTGAAGCAGGAACCACTAGGAGTGACAGTTAAGGGGGATTGAGCATGGGGTGGGGTTTACTTTTCTAGGGTTTAAGGAAGTGCAGTTGTGTTTGGGTAGTGCAGGGGTAATGGTGGGGTAGAGTTTTAGGGTTTAGGGTAGTGCAGTGGTGCTTGTATAGTGTAGGGGGTTGTGCTGGGGGTAGTGTTTTAGGGTTTAGGGTAGTGCAGTGGTGCTTTGGTAGTGTAGGGGTTCGTGCTGGGGTAGGTTTAGGGATTAGGGTAGTGCAGTGGTGTTTTGGTAGTGTAGGGGGTCAAGCTGGTAGTAGATTCAGGGTTTAGGGTAGAGCAGGGGTGTTTGTGTAGTGTAGGGGTCGTGCTGGAGGTAATGTTTTAGGGTTTAGGGAAGTGCAGTGGTGTTTGGGTAGTGTAGAGGGTCGTGCTCGGGGTAGTGTTTTAGGGTTTAGGGTAGTGCGGTGGTGTTTGGGTAGTGTTGGAGGTCATGCTGGGGGTAGTGTTTAAAGGTTTAGGGTAGCGCGGTGGTATTTGGTTAGCATAGTGGGTCATCCTGGGGGTAATGTTTTAGGTTTTAGGGTAGTGCGGTGGTGTTTGGGTAGAGGAGGGGGTCATGCTGGCATAGTGTTTTAGGGTTAGGGTAGTGCAGAGTTGTTTGTGTAGTGTAGGGGTCGTGCTGGGGGCAGGGTTTTAGGGTTTTGGTTAGTGCAGTGGTGTTTGTGTAGTGTCGGGGGTTGTGCTGGGAGCAGTGTTTTAGGGTTTAGGGTAGTGCAGTGGTGTTTGGGTAGTGTAGGGGGTCATTCTGGGGGTAGTTATTTAGGGTTTAGGGTAGTGAAGTGGTGTTTGTGTAGTGTAGGGGTCGTGCTGGGGGTAGTGTTTTAGGGTTCAGGGTAGCACAGTGGTGTTTGGGTAATGTAATCATCATGCTAGGGTAGTGTTTTAGGGTTTAGGGTAGCGCAGTGGTGTTTGGGTAGTGTAGGGCGTCATGCTGAGGTAGTGTTTTAGGGTTTAGGGTAGTGCAGTAGTGTTTGGGTAGTGAGGGGGTCGTGCTGGGGGTAGTGTTTTAGGGTTTAGCGTAGTGCAGTGGTGTTTGGGTAGTGAAGGGGGTCGTGCTAGGAGTAGTGTTTTAGGGTTTAGGGTAGTGCAGTGGTGTTTGTGTAGTGTAGGGGGTCCTGTTTTAGATTAGTGCAGTGGTGTATGGGTAGTGTAGGAGGTCGTGCTGGGGGTAGTGTTTTAGGGTTTAGGGTAGTGCAGTGGTGTTTGGGTAGTGTAGGGGGTCATGCTGGGGGTAGGGTTTTAGGGTTTAGGGTAGTGCAGTGGTGTTTGGGCAGTGTAGTGGGTTGTGCTAGGGCTAGTGTTTTAGGGATTAGGGTAGTGCAGTGGTGTTTTGGTAGGGAAGAGGGTCATGCTGGGGTAGTGTTTTAGGGTTTAGAGTAGTGCAGTGGTGTTTGTGTAGTGTAGGGGGTAATGCTAGGGGTAGTGTTTCAGCGTTTAGGGTTTAGGGTAGTACAGTGTTGTTTGTGTAGTGTAGGGGGTCGTGCTGGGGGGAATGTTTTAGGGTTTAGGGTAGTGCAGTGGTGTTTGTGTCATGTAGGGGGTTGTGCTGGAGGAAGCGTTTTAGGGATTAGGGTAGTGCAGTGGTGTTTGGGTAGTGTAAGGGTCATGCTGGGGTAGATATAGGGTTTAGGGTAGTGCAGTGGTGTTTGTGTAGTGTAGGGGGTCATGCTGGGGTAGTGTTTTAGCGTTTAGGGCAGTGCAGTGATGTTTGTGTATTGTAGGGGGTCGCGCTGGGGGTAGTGTTTTAGGGTTTAGGGCAGTGCAGTGGTGTTTGTGTAGTGTAGGGGGTCGTGCTGGGGTAGTGTTTTAGGGTTTAGGGCAGTGCAGTGGTGTTTTTGTAGTTTAGGGGTCGTGCTGGGGGTACATTTAGGGTTTAGGGTAGTGCACTGGTGTTTGGGTAGTGAAGGGAGTCATGCTGGGGGTAGATTTAGGGTTTAGGGTAGTACAGTGGTGTTTGGGTAGTGTTTGGGGGTTCGTGCTGTTTGTAGTGTTTTAGAGTTGAGGGTAGTGCAGTGGTGTTTGTGTAGTGTAGGGGGTCGTGCTAAGGGTAGTGTTTTAATGTTCAGAGTATTGCAGTCATGTGTGTGTAGTGTAGGGGATAGTGTTGTAGGTTTTAGGGTCGTGCAGTGGTGTTTGTGTAGTGTGGGGGTCATGCTGGGGGTAGAGTTTTATGGTTAAGGGTAGTGCAGTGGTGTTTGTGGAGTGTAGGGTGTCGTGTTTTAGGGTTTAGGGTAGTGCAGTGCTGTTTGGGTAGTGTAGGGGGTCATGCTGGGGTGGTGATATAGGGTTTAGGGTAGTGCAGTGGTGTTTGGGTAGTATAGGGGGTCATGCTGGGGTAGTGTTTAAGGGTTTAGGGTTGCACAGTGTGTTTGGGGAGTGTAGGGGGTCGCGCTGGGGTAGTGTTTTAAGGTTTAGGGTAACACTGTGGTTTGTTTGTAGTGAATGGGGTCATGCTGGGGATAGTGTTTTAGTGTTTAGGGTACCGCAGTGATGTTTGCGTAGCGTAGGGGGTCGTGCGTGGGTTGTGTTTTAGGGTTTAGGGTCCGCAGTGATGTTTGGGTAGTGTAGGGTGTCGTGGTGGCGTAGTGTTTTAGGGATTAGGGTAGCACAGTGGTGTTTGGGTAGTGTAGGGGGTCATGCTGGGGATAGTGTTTTAGGCTTTAGGGTACTGCAGTGGTGTTTGGGTAGTGTAGGGGGTCATGCTGCGGGTAGTGTTTTAGGGTTTAGGGCAGTCCAGTGGTGTTTGTGTAGTGTAGGGGCTTGTGCTGGGGGTAGTGTTTTAGGATTTAAGGCAGTGCAGTGGTGTTTGGTTAGTGTAAGGGGTGGTGCTGGAGGTACATTTAGGGTTTAGGGTAGTGCAGTGGTCTTTGGGTAGTGTAGGGAGTCGTTCTGGGGGTAGATTTAGGGTTTAGGGTAGTGCAGTGGTATTTGGGTAGTGTTTGGGGGTTCATGCTGGGGTAGTGTTTTAGAGTTGAGGGTAATGCAGTGGTGTTTGTGTAGTGTAGGGGGTCTTGCAGAGGGTAGTGTTTTAGGGTAGTGCAGTGGTGTCTGTGTAGTGTAGGGGGTAGTGTTTTAGGGTTTAGGGTAGTGCAGTGTTGTTTGTCTAGTGTAGGGGGTCATGCTGGGGGTAGTGTTTTATGGTTAAGGGTAGTGCAGTGGTGTTTGTGGAGTGTAGGGGGTCGTGTTTTAGCGTTTATGTTAGTGCAGTGGTGTTTGGGTAGTATGGGGGGTCATGCTGGGGTAGTGTTTTAGCGTTTAGGGTAGTGCGGTGGTGCTTGGGTAGTATAGGGGTCATGCTGGGGTAGTGTTTTAGGGCTTAGGGTAGCGCAGTGGTGTTTGGGTAGTATAGGGAGTTGTGCTGGGGTAATGTTTTAGGGTTTAGGGTACCTTAGTGTTTTTTGTAAAGTGTATGGGTTTATGCTGGGGATAGTGTTTTAGTTTTTAGGGTACCGCAGTGATGTTTGCGTAGTGTAGGGGGTCGTGCTGGGGGTAGTGTTTTAGGGTTTAGGGTACCGCAGTGATATTTTGATAGTGCAGGTTATCGTGGTGGTGTAGTGTTTTAGGGTTTTAGCGTAGCACAGTGGTGTTTGGGTAGTGTAGGGCGTCTTACTGGGGATAGTGTTTTAAGGTTTAAGGTACTGCAGTCATGTTTGGGTAGTGTATGGGGTCATGCTAGGGGTAGAGTTTTAGGGTTTAGGGTACTGCAGTGATGTTTGGGTAGTGTGGGGTGACGTGCTGGGGGCAGTGTTTTAGGGTTTGGGCAGCCCACTTGTGTTTGGGTAGTATAGGGTGTCATGTTGGGGGTAGTGTTTTAGGGTTTAGGGTAGTGCAGTGGTGTTTGGGTAGTGTAGGGGGTCGTGCTGGGGGTAGATTTAGGGTTTAGTGTAGATCACTGGTGTTTGGGTAGTGTAGGGGGTCATGCTGGGGGTAGATTTAGGGTTTAGGGTAGTGCAGTAGTGTTTTAGTAGTGTTGGGGGTCATGCGGGTGTAGTGTTTTAGGGTTTAGGGCAGTGCAGTGGTGTATGTGTAGTGTAGGGGGTTGTGCTGGGGCAGTGTTTTAGGGTTTAGGGTAGTTCAGTGTTGTTTAGATAGTGTTGGGGGTCGTACTGGGGTAGATTTAGGGTTTAGGGTGGTGCAGTTGTGTTTGTGTAGTATAGGGGGTCGTGCTGGGGTAGTGTTTTATGGTTTAGGGCAGTGCAATGGTGTTTGTGTAGTGTAGGGGGTAGTGCTGGGAGTAGTGTTTTAGGGTTTAGGGCAGTGCAGTGGTGTTTGTGTAGTGTAGGGGGTCATGCTGGGGGTAGTGTTGTGGGGTTTAGGGTAGTGCAGTGGTGTTTGGGTAGTGTAGGGTGTCATGTTGGGGGTAGATTTAGGGTAGTGCAGTGGTGTTTGGGTAGTGTAGGGGTCGTGCTGGGGGTAGATTTAGGGTTGTGCAGTGTTGTTTGTGTAGTGTAGGGGGTCGTGCTGGGGTAGATTTAGGGTTTGGGGTTGTGCAGTGGTGTTTGTGTAGTGTAGGGGGTCATGCTTGGGTAGTCCTTTAGGGTTTAGGGCAGTGCAGTGGTGTTTGTGTAGTATAGGGGTCGTGCTGGGAGTAGTGTTTAGGGTAGTTCAGTGGTGTTTGGGTAGTATAGGGTGTTGTGCTGGGGTAGTGTTTTAGGGTTTAGTGTACAGCAGTGGTTTTTGTGCAGTGTATGGGGTTATGCTGGGGATAGTGTTTTAGGGTTTAGGGTACTGCAGTGATGTTTGCATAGCATAGGGGGTAGTGCAGGGGGGTAGTGTTTTAGGGTCTAGGGTACCGCAGTGATATTTTGGTAGTGTAGGGTGTCGTGGTGGGGTAGTGTTTTAGGGTTTAGGGTAGCGCAGTGGTGTTTGGGTAGTGTAGGGGATTGTGCTGGGGATAGTCTTTTAGGGTTTAGGGTACTGCAGTGGTGTTTGGGTAGTGTATGGGTCAATGCTAGGGGTTGTGTTTTAGGGTTTAGGGTACTGTAGTGATGTTTGGTTAGTGTAGGGTGTCGTGCGGGGGGTAGATTTAGGGTTTAGGGTAGCCCACTTGTGTTTGGGTAGTATAGGGTGTCATGCTCGGGGTAGTGCTTTAGGGTTTAGGGTAGTGCAATGGGGTTTGTGTAGTGTAGGGGGTTGTGCTGGGGCAGTGTTT
The DNA here is from genome assembly GCF_964204655.1 of Triturus cristatus. Classification (NCBI taxonomy): domain Eukaryota; kingdom Metazoa; phylum Chordata; class Amphibia; order Caudata; family Salamandridae; genus Triturus; species Triturus cristatus. Next base: position 903,115,544 of record NC_140590.1, on the reverse strand, counting down.
TAGGGATTAGGGTAGTGCAGTGGTGTTTGGGTAATGTAGGGAGTCGTGCCAGGGGTAGATTTAGGGTTTAGGGTAGTGCAGTGGTGTTTTTGTAGTGTAGGGGGTCGTGCTGGGGGTAGTGTTTTAGGGTTTAGAGTAGTGCAGTGGTGTTTGGGTAGTGTAGGCTGTCATGCTGGGGGTGGATTTAGGGTTTAGGGTAGTGCAGTGGTGTTTGGGTAGTGTAGGAGTCGTGCTGTGGGTAGATTTAGGGTTTAGGGTAGTGCAGTGGTGTTTGTGTAGTGGAGGGGGTCATGTGGGGATAGTGTTTTAGGGTTTAGAGCAGTGCAGTGGTGTTTGTGTAGTGTAGGGGCTCGTGCTGGGGTTAGTGTTTTAGGGTTTAGGGTAGTGCAGTGGTGTTTGTCTAGTGTAGGGGATCGTGCTGGGAGTAGTGTTTTAGGGTTTAGGGCAGTGCAGTGGTGTTTGTGTAGTGTAGGGGGTCATGCTGGGAGAAGTGATTTAGGGTTTAGGGCAGTGGTGTTTGTGTAGTGTAGGGGGTCGAGCTTGGGCTAGTGTTTTAGAATTTAGGGCAGTGCTGTGGTGTTTGTGTAGTGTAGGGGGTCATGCTGGGGGTAGTGTTTTAGTATTTAGGGTAGTGCAGTGGTGTTTGGGTAGTGTAGGAGGTCGTGCTGGGGATAGATTTAGGGTTTAGGGTAGTGCAGTGGTGTTTGTGTAGTGTACAGGGTCATGCTGGGGTAGTGTTTTAGGGTTTAGGGCAGTCAGTGTTTTTTGTGTAGTGTAGGGGGTCGTGCTGGGGGTAGTGTTTTAGGGTTTAGGGCAGTGCAGTGGTGTTTGTGTAGTGTAGGGGGTCGTGCTGGGGTTAGTGTTTTAGGGTTTAGGGTAGTGCAGTATTGTTTGGGTAATGTAGGGGGTCGTGCCGGGGGTAGATTTAGGGTTTAGGGTAGTGCAGTGGTGTTTGTGTAGTGTAGGGGGCCGTGCTGGGGTACTGTTTTATGGTTTAGGGCAGTGCAGTGGTGTTTTTGTAGTGTAGGGGGTCGTGCTGGGAGTAGTGTTTTAGGGTTTCGGACAGTGCAGTGGTGTTTGTGTAGTGTAGGGGGTCGTTCTGGGGGTAGTGTTTTAGGGTTTAGGGTAGTGCAGTGGTGTTTGGGTAGTGTAGGCTGTCATGCTGGGGGTGGATTTAGGGTTTAGGGTAGTGCAGTGGTGTTTGGGTAGTGTAGGGGTCGTGCTGTGGGTAGATTTAGGGTTTAGGGTAGTTCAGTGGTGTTTGTGTAGTGTAGGGGGTCATGCGGGGGTAGTGTTTTAGGGTTTAGGGCAGTGCAGTGGTGTTTGTGTATTGTAGGGGGTCGTGCTGGGGTTAGTGTTTTAGGGTTTAGGGTAGTGCATTGGTGTTTGTCTAGTGTAGGGGATCGTGCTGGGAGTAGTGTTTAAGGGTTTAGGGCAGTGCAGTGGTGTTTGTGTAGTGTAGGGGGTCGTGCTGGGAGAATGCTTTATGGTTTAGGGCAGTGGTGTTTGTGTAGTGTAGGGGGTCGAGCTTGGGGTACTGTTTTAGAATTTAGGGCAGTGCCGTGGTGTTTGTGTAGTGTAGGGGGTCATGCTGGGGGTAGTGTTTTAGTATTTAGGGCAGTGCAGTGGTGTTTGGTTAGTGTAAGGGGTGGCGCTGGAGGTAAATGTAGGGTTTTGTGCTGGGGCAGTGTTTTAGGGTTTAGGATAGTGCAGTTGTGTTTGTGTAGTGTAGGGGGTTGTGCTGGGGGCAGTGTTTTAGGGTTTAGGGTAGTGCAGTGTTGTTTGGGTAGTGTTGGGGGTCGTACTGGGGTAGATGTAGGGTTTAGGGTGGTGCAGTTGTGTTTGTGTAGTATAGGGGGTCGTGCTGGGGTAGTGTTTTATGGTTTAGGGCAGTGCAATGGTGTTTGTGTAGTGTAGGGGGTAGTGCTGGGAGTAGTGTTTTAGGGTTTAGGGCAGTGCAGTGGTGTTTGTGTAGTGTTGGGGGTCATGCTGGGGGTAGTATTGTGGGGTTTAGGGTAGTGCAGTGGTGTTTGGGTAGTGTAGGGTGTCATGTTGGGGGTAGATTTAGGGTAGTGCCGTGGTGTTTGGGTAGTGTAGGGGTTGTGCTGGGGGTAGATTTACGGTTTAGGGTTGTGCAGTATTGTTTGTGTAGTGTAGGGGGTCGTGCTGGGGTAGATTTAGGGTTTGGGGTTGTGCAGTGGTGTTTGTGTAGTGTAGGGGGTCATGCTGGGGTAGTGCTTTAGGGTTTAGGGCAGTGCAGTGGTGTTTGTGTAGTATAGGGGGTCGTGCTGGGAGTAGTGTTTTATTGTTTAGGGTAGTTCAGTGGTGTTTGGGTAGTATAGGGTGTTGTGCTGGGGTAGTGTTTTAGGGTTTAGTGTACAGCAGTGGTTTTTGTGCAGTGTATGGGGTTATGCTGGGGATAGCGTTTTAGGGTTTAGGGTACCGCAGTGATATTTGCATAGCATAGGGGGTAGTGCAGGGGGGTAGTGTTTTAGGGTCTAGGGTACCGCAGTGATATTTTGGTAGTGTAGGGTGTCGTGGTGGGGTAGTGTTTTAGGGTTTAGGGTAGCACAGTGGTGTTTGGGTAGTGTAGGGGGTTGTGCTGGGGATAGTCTTTTAGGGATTAGGGTACTGCAGTGGTGTTTGGGTAGTGTATGGGTTCATGCTAGGGGTTGTGTTTTAGGGTTTAGGGTACTGTAGTTATGTTTGGGTAGTGTACGGTGTCGTGCTGGGGGTAGATTTAGGGTTTAGGGTAGCCCACTTGTGTTTGGGTAGTATAGGGTGTCATGCTCGGGGTAGTGCTTTAGGGTTTAGGGTAGTGCAGTGGTGTTTGGGTAGGTAGTGTAGGGGGTCATGCTGGGGGTAGTTTTTTAGAATTTGGGGCAGTGCAGTGGTGTTTGTGTAGTGTAGGGAATCGTGCTGGGGTAGATTTAGGGTAGGTCAGTGGTGCTTGGGTAGTGTAGGGGGTCATGCTGGGGGTAGATTTAGGGTTTAGGGTAGTGTAGTGGTGTTTTAGTAGTGTAGGGGGTCATGTAGGGGTAGTGTTTTAGGGTTTAGGGCAGTGCAGTGGTGTTTGTGTAGTGTAGGGGGTTCGTGCTGGGGGTAGTGTTTTAGGGTTTAGGGTAGTGCAGTGGTGTTTGTGTAGTGTAGGGGGTCGTGCTGGGAGTAGTGTTTTAGAGTTTAGGGCAGTGCAGTGGTGTTTGTGTAGTGTAGGGGGTCGTGCTGGGGGTAGTGTTTTAGGGTTTAGGGTAGTGCAGTGGTGTTTGGGTAGTGTAGGCTGTCATGCTGGGGTGGATTTAGGGTTTAGGGTGGTGCAGTGGTGTTTGGGTAGTGTAGGGGTCGTGCTGTGGGTAGATTTAGGGTTTAGGGTAGTGCAGTGGTGTTTGTGTAGTGGAGGGGGTCATGTGGGGGTAGTGTTTTAGGGATTAGGGTGGTGCAGTGGTGTTTGGGTAATGTAGGGGGTCGTGCAAGGGGTAGATTTAGGGTTTAGGGTAGAGCAGTGGTGTTTGTGTAGTGTAGGGGGTCGTGCTGGGGTAGAGTTTTATGGTTTAGGGCAGTGCAGTGGGGTTTGTGTAGTGTAGGGGGTCGTGCTGGGAGTAGTGTTTTAGGGTTTAGGGCAGTGCAGTGGTGTTTGTGTAGTGTAGGGGGTCGTGCTGGGGGTAGTGTTTTAGGGTTTAGGGTAGTGCAGTGGTGTTTGGGTAGTGTAGGCTGTCATGCTGGGGTGGATTTAGGGTTTAGGGTGGTGCAGTGGTGTTTGGGTAGTGTAGGGGTCGTGCTGTGGGTAGATTTAGGGTTTAGGGTAGTGCAGTGGTGTTTGTGTAGTGGAGGGGGTCATGTGGGGGTAGTGTTTTAGGGTTTAGGGCAGTGCAGTGGTGTTTGTGTAGTTTAGGGTGTTGTGCTGGGGTTAGTGTTTTAGGGTTTAGGGTAGTGCAGTGGTGTTTGTCTAGTGTAGGGGATCGTGCTGGGAGTAGTGTTTTACGGTTTAGGGCAGTGCAGTGGTGTTTGTGTAGTGTAGGGGGTCGTGCTGGGAGAAGTGCTTCATGGTTTAGGGCAGTGGTGTTTGTGTAGTGTAGGGGGTCGAACTTGGGCTAGTGTTTTAGAATTTAGGGCAGTACTGTGGTGTTTGTGTAGTGTAGGGGGTCATGCTGGGGGTAGTGTTTTAGTATTTAGGGTAGTGCAGTGGTGTTTGGGTAGTGTAGGAGGTCGTGCTGGGGATAGATTTAGGGTTTAGGGTAGTGCAGTGGTGTTTGTGTAGTGTAGAGGGTCATGCTGGGGTAGTGTTTTAGGGTTTAGGGCAGTCAGTGGTGTTTGTGTAGTGTAGGGGGTCGTGCTGGGGGTAGTCTTTTAGGGTTTAGGGCAGTGCAGTGGTGTTTTTGTAGTGTAGGGGGTCGTGCTGGGGGTAGTGTTTTAGGGTTTAGGGTAGTGCAGTATTGTTTGGGTAATGTAGGGGGTCGTGCTGGGGGTAGATTTAGGGTTTAGGGTAGTGCAGTGGTGTTTGTGTAGTGTAGGGGGCCGTGCTGGGGTAGTGTTTTATGGTTTAGGGCAGTGCAGTGGTGTTTGTGTAGTGTAGGGGGTCGTGCTGGGAGTAGTGTTTTAGGGCTTAGGGCAGTGCAGTGGTGTTTGTGTAGTGTAGGGGGTCGTTCTGGGGGTAGTGTTTTAGGGTTTAGGGTAGTGCAGTGGTGTTTGGGTAGTGTAGGCTGTCATGCTGGGGGTAGATTTAGGGTTTAGGGTAGTGCAGTGGTGTTTGGGTAGTGTAGGGGTCGTGCTGTGGGTAGATTTAGGGTTTAGGGTAGTTCAGTGGTCTTTGTGTAGTGTAGGGGGTCATGCGGGGGTAGTGTTTTAGGGTTTAGGGCAGTGCAGTGGTGTTTGTGTAGTGTAGGGGGTCGTGCTGGGGTTAGTGTTTTAGGGTTTAGGGTAGTGCAGTGGTGTTTGTCTAGTGTAGGGGATCGTGCTGGGAGTAGTGTTTTAGAGGTTAGGGCAGTGCAGTGGTGTTTGTGTAGTGTAGGGGGTCGTGCTGGGAGAAGTGCTTTTGGGTTTAGGGCAGTGGTGTTTGTGTAGTGTAGGGGGTCGAGCTTGGGGTAGTGTTTTAGAATTAAGGGCAGTTTCGTTGTGTTTGTGTAGTGTAGGGGGTCATGCTGGGGGTAGTGTTTTAGTATTTAGGGCAGTGCAGTGGTGTTTGGTTAGTGTAAGGGGTGGCGCTGGAGCTAAATTGAGAGTTTATGGTAGTGCAGTGGTGTTTGGGTAGTGTAGGGGGTCGTGCTGGGGGTAGATTTAGGGTTTAGGGTAGTGCAGTGGTGTTTGTGTAGTGTAGGGGGTCATGCTGGGGTAGTGTTTTAGGGTTTAGGGCAGTCAGTGGTGTTTGTGTAGTGTAGGGGTTCGTGCTGAGGTAGTGTTTTAGGGTTTAGGGCAGTGCAGTGGTGTTTGTGTAGTGTAGGGGTCGTGCTGTAGGTAGTGTTTTAGGGTTTAGGGCAGTGCAGTATTGTTTGTTTAGTGTAGGGTGTCGTGCTGGGGGTAGTGTTTTGGGATTTAGGGCAGTGCAGTGGTGTTTGGTTAGTGTAAGGGGTGGTGCTTGAGGTAAATTTAGGGTTTAGGGTAGTGCAGTGATCTTTGGGTAGTGTAGGGAGTCGTGCTGGGGGTACATTTAGGGTTTAGGGTAGTGCAGTGGTATTTGGGTAATGTTTGGGGGTTCGTGCTTGGGTAATGTTTTAGAGTTGAGGGTAGTGCAGTGGTGTTTGTGTAGTGTAGGGGGTCGTGCTGAGGATAGTGTTTTAGGGTTTAGGGTAGTGCAGTGGTGTCTGTGTAGTATAGGGGGTAGTGTTTTTGGGTTTAGGGTAGTGCAGTGGTGTTTGTGTAGTGTAGGGGGTCATGCTGGGGGTAGTGTTTTATGGTTAAGGGTAGTGCAGAGGTGTTTGTGGAGTGTAGGGGGTCGTGTTTTAGGGTTTAGGGTAGTGCAGTGGTGTTTGGGTAGTGTAGGGTGTCGTGGTGGCATAGTGTTTTAGGGATTAGGGTAGCACAGACGTGTTTGGGTAGTGTAGGCGGTCATGCTGGGGATAGTGTTTTAGGGTTTAGGGTACTGCAGTGGTGTTTGGGTAGTGTAGGGGTTCGTGCTGAGGGTAGATTTAGGGTTTAGTGTAGGTCAGTGGTGTTTGGGTAGTGTAGGGGGTCGTGCTGGGGTAGATTTAGGGTTTAGGGTAGTGCAGTGGTGTTTGGGTAGTGTAGGGGTTCGTGCTGAGGGTAGATTTAGGGTTTAGGGTAGGTCAGTGGTGTTTGGGTAGTGTAGAGGGTCGTGCTGGGGGTAGATTTAGGGTTTAGGTTAGTGCAGAGGTGTTTGTGTAGTGTAGGGGGTCATGCCGGGGTAGTGTTTTAGAGTTTAGGGCAGTGCAGTGGTGTTTGTGTCATGTAGGGGGTTGTGCTGGGGTCAGTGTTTTAGGGTTTAGGGTAGTGCAGTGGTGTTTGGGTAGTGTAGGGGGTCGTGCTAGGGGTAGAGTTAGTGATTAGGGTAGTGCACTGGTGTTTGTGTAGTGTAGGGGCGTGCGGCGGTAGTGTTTTAGGGTTTAGGGCAGTGCAGTGGTGTTTGTGTAGTGTAGGGGGGCATGCTGGGAGTAGTTGTTTAGGGTTTAAGGCAGTGCAGTGGTGTTTGTGTAGCGTAGGGGCTTGTGCTGGGGGTAGTGTTTTAGGATTTAGGGCAGTGCTTTGCTGTTTGGTTAGTGTAAGGGGTGGTGCTGGAGGGAAATTTAGGGTTTAGGGTAGTGCAGTGGTCTTTGGGTAGTGTAGGGAGTCGTGCTGTGGGTAGATTTAGGGTTTAGGGTAGTGCAGTGGTATTTGGGTAGTGTTTGGGGGTTCATGCTGGGGTAGTGTTTTAGAGTTGAGGGTAATGCAGTGGTGTTTGTGTAGTGTAGGGGGTCTTGCTGAGGGTAGTGTTTTAGGGTTTAGGGTAGTGCAGTGGTGTCTGTGTAGTGTAGGGGGTAGTGTTTTAGGGTTTAGGGTAGTGCAGTGTTGTTTGTGTAGTGTAGGGGGTCATGCTGGGGTAGTGTTTTATGGTTAAGGGTAGTGCAGTGGTGTTTGTGGAGTGTAGGGGGTCGTGTTTTAGTGTTTAGGGTAGTGCAGTGGTGTTTGGGTAGTGTAGGGGGTCATGCTGGGGGAAGATTTTGGGTATAGGGTAGTGCAGTGGTGTTTGTGTAGTATGGGGGGTCGTGCTGGGGTAGTGTTTTTGCGTTTAGGGTAATGCAGTGGTGTTTGGGTAGTATAGGGGTCATGCTGGGGTAGTGTTTTAGGGCTTAGGGTAGCGCAGTGGTGTTTGGGTAGTATAGGGGGTTGTGCTGGGGTAGTGTTTTAGGGTTTAGGGCACCTCAGTGTTTCTTGCGCAGTGTATGGGTTTATGCTGGGGATCGTTTTTTAGTGTTTAGGGTACCGCAGTGATGTTTGCGTAGCGTAGGGGGTCATGCGGGGGGTAGTGTTTTAGCGTTTAGGGTACCCCACTTGTGTTTGGGTAGTATGGGGTGTCATGCTCGGGGTAGTGTTTTAGGGTTTAAGGTAGTGCAGTGGTGTTTGTGTAGTGTAGGGGGTCGTGCTGGGGTTAGTGTTTTAGGGTTTAGGGTAGTGCAGTGGTGTTTGTCTAGTGTAGGGGATCGTGCTGGGAGTAGTGTTTTAGGGTTTAGGGCAGTGCAGTGGTGTTTGTGTAGTGTAGGGGGTCGTGCTGGGAGAAGTGCTTTAGGATTTAGGGCAGTGGTGTTTGTGTAGTGTAGGGGGTCAAGCTTGGGGTAGTGTTTTTTGAATTTAGGGCAGTGCTGTGGTGTTTGTGTAGTGTAGGGGGTCATGCTGGGGGAAGTGTTTTAGTATTTAGGGCAGTACAAAAAGGGGTGGTGATGGACAGAGCATCAGAACCAATCAAACACTCACACCCAGTCAACAGATCTGGGTTTGAGCCATCACCGTTCTTTAGCCCACTCTGCCACCCCAGTTCAGACATGGCCATATGCAAATCAGTCTGACCCTGTGCCTCATGGGAACAGTCCAGCCCGAACTGCCAAGCCATGTCTTCCCTGGACCGGAAACAAGCTTCCTAGGACCGGTTTCTGGGATTTCAGCCGTCTTCAGCCAGGCTTGCTTGAATCCAGTGGCAAAGTGAGCAAAGTGGGCTGGACAGTTCCCATGAGGCACAGGGTCAGACTGATTTGCATATGGCCATGTCTGAACTGGGGTGGCAGAGTGGGTTAAAGAACAGTGATGGATTAAACCCAGATCAGTTGACTGGGGGTGAGTGTTTGCAATGTTCAACACTCCGTCCATTTCCTTTGGTTTTTGCTTTGTTCGCCATAAGTTGGCAGGGTATGCTCAGACGTGAGTCCCTTGCTCACTTTGCCACTGGATTCAAGCAAGCCTGTCTGAAGACGGCTGAAATGCCAGAAACCGGTCCCCAGGAAGCTTGTTTCCGGTCCAGGGAAGACATGGCTTGGCAGTTCGGGCTGGACTGTTCCCATGAGGCACAGGGTCAGACTGATTTGCCTATGGCCATGTCTGAACTGGGGTGGCAGAGTGGGCTAAAGAACAGTGATGGATTAAACCCAGATCAGTTGACTGGGGGTGAGTGTTTGCAATGTACAACACTCCGTCCATCATTTCCTTTGGTTTTTGCTTTGTTCGCCATAAGTTGGCAGGGTATGCTCAGACGTGAGTCCCTTGCTCACTTTGCCACTGGATTCAAGCAAGCCTGGCTGAGACGGCTGAAATGCCAGAAACCGGTCCTAGGAAGCTTTTTTCCGGTCCAGGGAAGACATGGCTTGGCAGTTCGGGCTGGACTGTTCCCATGAGGCACAGGGTCAGACTGATTTGCATATGGCCATGTCTGAACTGGGGTGGCAGAGTGGGCTAAAGAACAGTGATGGATTAAACCCAGATCAGTTGACTGGGGGTGAGTGTTTGCAATGTTCAACACTCCGTCCATCATTTCCTTTGGTTTTTGCTTAGTATTTAGGGTAGTGCGGTGGTGTTTGGTTAGTCTAAGGGGTGGTGCTGGAGGTAAATTTAGGGTTTATGGTAGTGCAGTGGTGTTTGGGTAGTGTAGGGGTCGTGATGGGGGTAGATTTAGGGTTTAGGGTAGGGCAGTGGTGTTCGTGTAGTGTAGGGGGTCATGCTGGGGTAGTATTTTAGGGTTTAGGGCAGTCAGTGGTGTTTGTGTAGTGTAGGGGATCGTGCTGGGAGTAGTGTTTTATGGTTTAGGGCAGTGCAGTGGTGTTTGTGTAGTGTAGGGGGTTGTGCTGGGAGAAGTGCTTTAGGGTTTAGGGCAGTGGTGTTTGTGTAGTGTAGGGGGTCCAGCTTGGGGTAGTGTTTTAGAATTTAGGACACTGCCGTGGTGTGTGTGTAGTGTAGGGGGTCATGCTGGGGGTAGTGTTTTAGTATTTAGGGCAATGCAGTGGTGTTTGGTTAGTGTAAGGGGTGGTGCTGGAGGTAAATTTAGGGTTCATGGTAGTGCAGTGGTGTTTGGGTAGTGTAGGGGGTCATGCTGGAGGTAGATTTAGGGTTTAGGGTAGTGCAGTGGTGTTTGTGTAGTGTAGGGGGTCATGCTGGGGTAGTGTTTTAGTGTTTAGAGCAGTCAGTGGTGTTTGTGTGGTGTAGGGGGTCGTGCTGGGGGTAGTGTTTTGGGATTTAGGGCAGTGCAGTGGTGTTTGGTTAGTGTAAGGGGTGGTGCTGGAGGTAAATTTTGGGTTTTGGGTAGTGCAGTGATCTTTGGGTAGTGTAGGGAGTCGTGCTGGGGGTACATTTAGGGTTTAGGGTAGTGCAGTGGTATTTGGGTAATGTTTGGGGGTTTGTTCTGGGGTAATGTTTTAGAGTTGAGGGTAGTGCAGTGGTGTTTGTGTAGTGTAGGGGGTCGTGCTGAGGGTAGTGTTTTAGGGTTTAGGGTAGTGCAGTGGTTTCAGTGTAGTATAGGGGGTAGTGTTTTAGGGTTTAGGGTAGTGCAGTGGTGTTTGTGTAGTGTAGGGGGTCATGCTGGGGGTAGTGTTTTATGGTTAAGGGTAGTGCAGAGGTGTTTGTGGAGTGTAGGGGGTCGTGTTTTAGGGTTTAGGGTAGTGCAGTGGTGTTTAGGTAGTGTATGGGGTCATGCTGGGGGAAGATTTAGGATTTATGGTAGTGCAGTGGTGTTTGGGTAGTGTAGGGTGTCGTGCTGGGGTAGTGTTTTAGCTTTTAGGGTAGTGCAGTGGTGTTTGGGTAGTATAGGGGGTCATGCTGGGGTAGTGTTTTAGGGTTTAGGGCAGTGCAGTGGTGTTTGTGTAGTGTAGGGGGTCATGCTGGGGGTAGTGTTTTATGGTTAAGGTTAGTGCAGAGGTGTTTGTGGAGTGTAGGGGGTCGTGTTTTAGGATTTAGGGTAGTGCAGTGGTGTTTGGGTAGTGTAGGGTGTCGTGGTGGCATAGTGTTTTAGGGATTAGAGTAGCACAGTGGTGTTTGGGTACTGTAGGCGGTCATGCTGGGGATAGTGTTTTAGGCTTTAGGGTACTGCAGTGGTGTTTGGGTAGTGTAGGGGTTCGTGCTGAGGGTAGATTTAGGGTTTAGGGTAGGTCAGTGGTGATTGGGTAGTGTAGGGGGTCATGCTGGGGTAGATTTAGGGTTTAGGGTAGTGCAGTGGTGTTTGGGTAGTGTAGGGGTTCGTGCTGAGGGTAGATTTAGGGTTTAGGGTAGGTCAGTGGTGTTTGGGTGTGTAGGGGGTCGTGCTGGGGGTAGATTTAGGGTTTAGGGTAGTGCAGTGGTGTTTGTGTAGTGTAGGGGGTCATGCCGGGGTAGTGTTTTAGAGTTTAGGGCAGTGCAGTGGTGTTTGGGTAGTGTAGGGGTTCGTGCTGAGGGTAGATTTAGGGTTTAGGGTAGGTCAGTGGTGTTTGGGTAGTGTAGGGGGTCGTGCTGGGGTAGATTTAGGGTTTAGGGTAGTGCAGTGGTGTTTGGGTAGTGTAGGGGTTCGTGCTGAGGGTAGATTTAGGGTTTAGGGTAGGTCAGTGGTGTTTGGGTAGTGTAGGGGGTCGTGCTGGGGGTAGATTTAGGGTTTAGGTTAGTGCAGTGGTGTTTGTGTAGTGTAGGGGGTCATGCCGGGGTAGTGTTTTAGAGTTTAGGGCAGTGCAGTGGTGTTTGGGTAGTGTAGGGGGTCGTGCTAGGGGTAGATTTAGTGATTAGGGTAGTGCACTGGTGTTTGTGTAGTGTAGGGGCGTGCGGCGGTAGTGTTTTAGGGTTTAGGGCAGTGCAGTGGTGTTTGTGTAGTGTAGGGGGCTGTGCTGGGAGTAGTTTTTTAGGGTTTAGGGCAGTGCAGTGGTGTTTGTGTAGTGTAGGGGCTTGTGCTGGGGGTAGTGTTTTAGGATTTAGGGCAGTGCTTTGGTGTTTGGTTAGTGTAAGGGGTGGTGCTGGAGGGAAATTTAGGGTTTAGGGTAGTGCAGTGGTCTTTGGGTAGTGTAGGGAGTCGTGCTGGGGGTAGATTTAGGGTTTAGGGTAGTGCAGTGGTATTTGGGTAGTGTTTAGGGGTTCATGCTGGGGTATTGATTTAGAGTTGAGGGTAATGCACTGGTGTTTGTGTAGTGTAGGGGGTCTTGCTGAGGGTAGTGTTTTAGGGTTTAGGGTAGTACAGTGGTGTCTGTGTAGTGTAGGGGGTAGTGTTTTAGGGTTTAGGGTAGTGCAGTGTTGTTTGTGTAGTGTAGGGGGTCATGCTGGTGGTAGTGTTTTATGGTTAAGGGTAGTGCAGTGGTGTTTGTGGAGTGTAGGGGGTTGTGTTTTAGCGTTTAGGGTAGTGCAGTGGTGTTTGGGTAGTGTATGTGGTCATGCTGGGGGAAGATTTTGGGTATAGGGTAGAGCAGTGGTATGTGTGTAGTATGGGGGGTCGTGCTGGGGTAGTGTTTTTGCGTTTAGGGTAATGCAGTGGTTTTTGGGTAGTATAGGGGTCATGCTGGGGTAGTGTTTTAGGGCTTAGGGTAGCGCAGTGGTGTTTGGGTAGTATAGGGGGTTGTGCTGGGGTAGTGTTTTAGGGTTTAGGGTAACTCAGTGTTTATTGCGCAGTGTATGGGTTTATGCTGGGGATAGTTTTTTAGTGTTTAGGGTACCGCAGTGATGTTTGCGTAGCGTAGGGGGTCGTGCGGGGGGTAGTGTTTTAGCGTTTAGGGTACCCCACTTGTGTTAGGTTAGTATGGGGTGTCATGCTCGGGGTAGTGTTTTAGGGTTTAAGGTAGTGCAGTGGTGTTTGTGTAGTGTAGGGGGTCGTGCTGGGGTTAGTGTTTTAGGGTTTAGGGTAGTGCAGTGGTGTTTGTCTAGTGTAGGGGATCGTGCTGGGAGTAGTGTTTTAGGCTTTAGGGCAGTGCAGTGGTGTTTGTGTAGTGTAGGGGGTCGTGCTGGGAGAAGTGCTTTAGGGTTTAGGGCAGTGGTGTTTGTGTAGTGTAGGGGGTCAAGCTTGGGGTAGTGTTTTAGAATTGAGGGCAATGCTGTGGTGTTTGTGTAGTGTAGGGGGTCATGCTGGGGGTAGTGTTTTAGTATTTCGGGCAGTACAAAAGGGGGTGGTGATGGACAGTGCATCAGAACCAATCAAACACTCACACCCAGTCAACAGATCTGGGTTTGAGCCATCACCGTTCTTTAGCCCACTCTGCCACCCCAGTTCAGACATGGCCATATGCAAATCAGTCTGACCCTGTGCCTCATGGGAACAGTCCAGCCCGAACTGCCAAGCCATGTCTTCCCTGGACCGGAAACAAGCTTCCTAGGACTGGTTTCTGGGATTTCAGCCGTCTTCAGCCAGGCTTACTTGAATCCAGTGGCAAAGTGAGCAAAGTGGGCTGGACTGTTCCCATGAGGCACAGGGTCAGACTGATTTGCATATGGCCATGTCTGAACTGGGGTGGCAGAGTGGGTTAAAGAACAGTGATGGATTAAACCCAGATCAGTTGACTGGGGGTGAGTGTTTGCAATGTTCAACACTCCGTCCATCATTTCCTTTGGTTTTTGCATTGTTCGCCATAAGTTGGCAGGGTATGCTCAGACGTGAGTCCATAGTTCACTTTGCCACTGGATTCAAGCAAGCCTGGCTGAAGACGGCTGAAATGCCAGAAACCGGTCCTAGGAAGCTTGTTTCCGGTCCAGGGAAGACATGGCTTGGCAGTTCGGGCTGGACTGTTCCCATGAGGCACAGGGTCAGACTGATTTGCATATGGCCATGTCTGAACTCGGGTGGCAGAGTGGGCTAAAGAACAGTGATGGATTAAACCCAGATCAGTTGACTGGGGGTGAGTGTTTGCAATGTACAACACTCCGTCCATCATTTCCTTTGGTTTTTGCTTTGTTCGCCATAAGTTGGCAGGGTATGCTCAGACGTGAGTCCCTTGCTCACTTTGCCACTGGATTCAAGCAAGCCTGGCTGAGACGGCTGAAATGCCAGAAACCGGTCCTAGGAAGCTTGTTTCCGGTCCAGGGAAGACATGGCTTGGCAGTTCGGGCTGGACTGTTCCCATGAGGCACAGGGTCAGACTGATTTGCATATGGCCATGTCTGAACTGGGGTGGCAGAGTGGGCTAAAGAACAGTGATGGATTAAACCCAGATCAGTTGACTGGGGGTGAGTGTTTGCAATGTTCAACACTCAGTCCATCATTTCCTTTGGTTTTTGCTTTGTTCGCCATAAGTTGGCAGGGTATGCTCAGACCTGAGTCCCTTGCTCACTTTGCCACTGGATTCAAGCAAGCCTGGCTGAAGACGGCTGAAATGCCACAAACCGGTCCTAGGAAGCTTGTTTCCGGTCCAGGGAAGACATGGCTTGGCAGTTCTGGCTGGACTGTTCCCATGAGTCACAGGGTCAGACTGATTTGCATATGGCCTTGTCTGAACTGGGGTGGCAGAGTGGGCTAAAGAACAGTGATGGATTAAACCCAGATCAGTTGACTGGGGGTGAGTGATTGCAATGTTCAACACTCTGTCCATCATTTCCTTTGGTTTCTGCTTTGTTTGCCATAAGTTGGCAGGGTATGCTCAGACGTGAGTCCCTTGCTCACTTTGCCACTGGATTCAAGCAAGCCTGGCTGAAGATGGCTGGAATGCCAGAAACCGGTCCTAGGAGGCTTGTTTCCGGTCCAGGGAAGACATGGCTTGGCAGTTCGGTCTGGACTGTTCCCATGAGGCACAGAGTCAGACTGATTTGCATATGGCCATGTCTGAACTGGGGTGGCAGAGTGGGCTAAAGAACAGTGATGGATTAAACTCAGATCAGTTGACTGGGGGTGAGTGTTTGCAATGTTCAACACTCCGTCCATCATTTCCTTTGGTTTTTGCTTAGTATTTAGGGCCGTGCGGTGGTGTTTGGTTAGTGTAAGGGGTGGTGCTGGAGGTAAATGTAGGGTTTATGGTAGTGCAGTGGTGTTTGGGTAGTGTAGGGGGTCGTGCTGGGGGTAGATTTGGGGTTTAGGGTAGGGCAGTGGTGTTTGTGTAGTGTAGGGGGTCATGCTGGGGTGGTATTTTAGGGTTTGGGGCAGTCAGTAGTGTTTGTGTAGTGTAGGGGATTGTGCTGGGAGTAGTGTTTTAGGGTTTAGGGCAGTGCAGTGGTGTTTGTGTAGTGTAGGGGGTTGTGCTGGGAGAAGTGCTTTAGGGTTTAGGGCAGTGGTGTTTGTGTAGTGTAGGGGGTCCAGCTTGGGGTAGTGTTTTAAAATTTAGGGCACTGCCGTGGTGTGTGTGTAGTGTAGGGGGTCATGCTGGGGGTAGTATTTTAGTATTTAGGGCAATGCAGTGGTGTTTGGTTAGTGTAAGAGGTGGTGCTGGAGGTCAATTTAGGGTTCATGGTAGTGCAGTGGTGTTTGGGTAGTGTAGGGGGTCGTGCTGGGGGTAGATTTAGGGTTTAGGGTAGTGCAGTGGTGTTTGTGTATTGTAGGGGGTCATGCTGGGGTAGTGTTTTAGTGTTTAGAGCAGTCTGTGGTGTTTGTGTAGTGTAGGGGGCCGTGCTGGGGGTAGTGTTTTAGGGTTTAGGGCAGTGCAGTGGTGTTTGTGTGGTGTATGGGGTCGTGCTGGGGGTAGTGTTTTGGGATTTAGGGCAGTGCAGTGGTGTTTGGTTAGTGTAAGGGGTGGTGCTGGAGGTAAATTTAGGGTTTTGGGTAGTGCAGTGATCTTTTTGTAGTGTAGGGAGTCGTGCTGGGGGTACATTTAGGGTTTAGGGTAGTGCAGTGGTATTTGGGTAACGTTTGGGCGTTCGTTCTGGGGTAATGTTTTAGAGTTGAGGGTAGTGCAGTGGTGTTTGTGTAGTGTAGGGGGTCGTGCTGAGGGTAGTGTTTTAGGGTTTAGGGTAGTGCAGTGGTGTTTGTGTAGTGTAGGGGGTCAAGCTGGGGGTAGTGTTTTATGGTTAAGGGTAGTGCAGAGGTGTTTGTGGAGTGTAGGGGGTCGTGTTTTAGGGTTTAGGGTAGTGCAGTGGTGTTTGGGTAGTGTATGGGGTCATGCTGGGGGAAGATTTAGGATTTATGGTAGTGCAGTGGTGTTTGGGTAGTGTAGGGGGTCGTGCTGGGGTAGTGTTTTAGCTTTTAGGGTAGTGCAGTGGTGTTTGGGTAGTATAGGGGGTAGTACTGGGGGTAGTGTTTTAGGGTTTAGGGCAGTGCAGTGGTGTTTATGTAGTGTAGGGGGTCGTGCTGAGGGTAGATTTAGGGTTTAGGGTAGGTCAGTGGTGTTTGGGTAGTGTAGGGGGTCGTGCTGGGGGTAGATTTAGGGTTTAGGTTAGTGCAGTGGTGTTTGGGTAGTGTAGGGGGTCGTGCTGGGGTAGATTTAGGGTTTAGGGTAGTGCAGTGGTGTTTGGGTAGTGTAGGGGTTCGTGCTGAGGGTAGATTTAGGGTTTAGGGTAGGTCAGTGGTGTTTGGGTAGTGTAGGGGGTCGTGCTGGGGGTAGATTTAGGGTTTAGGTTAGTGCAGTGGTGTTTGTGTAGTGTAGGGGGCCATGCCGGGGTAGTGTTTTAGAGTTTAGGGCAGTGCAGTGGTGTTTGGGTAGTGTAGGGGGTCGTGCAAGGGGTAGATTTAGTGATTAGGGTAGTGCACTGGTGTTTGTGTAGTGTAGGGGCGTGCGGCGGTAGTGTTTTAGGGTTTAGGGCAGTGCAGTGGTGTTTGTGTAGTGTAGGGGGCCGTGCTGGAAGTCGTTGTTTAGGGTTTAGGGCAGTGCAGTAGTGTTTGTGTAGTGTAGGGGCTTGTGCTGGGGGTAGTGTTTTAGGATTTAGGGCAGTGCTTTGGTGTTTGGTTAGTGTAAGGGGTGGTGCTGGAGGGAAATTTAGGGTAGTGCAGTGGACTTTGGGTAGTGTACGGAGTCGTGCTGGGGGTAGATTTAGGGTTTAGGGTAGTGCAGTGGTATTTGGGTAGTGTTTGGGGGTTCATACTGGGGTAGTGTTTTAGAGTTGAGGGTAATGCAGTTGTGTTTGTGTAGTGTATGGGGTCTTGCTGAGGGTAGTGTTTTAGGGTTTAGGGTAGTGCAGTGGTGTCTGTGTAGTGTAGGGGGTAGTGTTTTAGGGTTTAGGGTAGTGCAATGTTGTTTGTGTAGTGTAGGGGGTCATGCTGGGGGTAGTGTTTTATGGTTAAGGGTAGTGCAGTGGTGTTTGTGGAGTGTAGGGGGTCGTGTTTTAGCGTTTAGGGTAGTGCAGTGGTGTTTGGGTAGTGTAGGGGGTCATGCTGGGGGTAGTGTTTTATGGTTAAGGGTAGTGAAGAGGTGTTTGTGGAGTGTAGGGGGTCGTGTTTTAGGGTTTAGGGTAGTGCAGTGGTGTTTGGGTAGTGTATGGGGTCATGCTGGGGGAAGATTTAGGATTTATGGTAGTGCAGTGGTGTTTGGGTAGTGTAGGGTGTCGTGCTGGGGTAGTGTTTTAGCTTTTAGGGTAGTGCAGTGGTGTTTGGGTAGTATAGGGGGTCATGCTGGGGTAGTGTTTTAGGGTTTAGGGCAGTGCAGTGGTGTTTGTGTAGTGTAGGGGGTCATGCTGGGGGTAGTGTTTTATGGTTAAGGTTAGTGCAGAGGTGTTTGTGGAGTGTAGGGGGTCGTGTTTTAGGATTTAGGGTAGTGCAGTGGTGTTTGGGTAGTGTAGGGTGTCGTGGTGGCATAGTGTTTTAGGGATTAGAGTAGCACAGTGGTGTTTGGGTACTGTAGGCGGTCATGCTGGGGATAGTGTTTTAGGCTTTAGGGTACTGCAGTGGTGTTTGGGTAGTGTAGGGGTTCGTGCTGAGGGTAGATTTAGGGTTTAGGGTAGGTCAGTGGTGATTGGGTAGTGTAGGGGGTCATGCTGGGGTAGATTTAGGGTTTAGGGTAGTGCAGTGGTGTTTGGGTAGTGTAGGGGTTCGTGCTGAGGGTAGATTTAGGGTTTAGGGTAGGTCAGTGGTGTTTGGGTGTGTAGGGGGTCGTGCTGGGGGTAGATTTAGGGTTTAGGGTAGTGCAGTGGTGTTTGTGTAGTGTAGGGGGTCATGCCGGGGTAGTGTTTTAGAGTTTAGGGCAGTGCAGTGGTGTTTGGGTAGTGTAGGGGTTCGTGCTGAGGGTAGATTTAGGGTTTAGGGTAGGTCAGTGGTGTTTGGGTAGTGTAGGGGGTCGTGCTGGGGTAGATTTAGGGTTTAGGGTAGTGCAGTGGTGTTTGGGTAGTGTAGGGGTTCGTGCTGAGGGTAGATTTAGGGTTTAGGGTAGGTCAGTGGTGTTTGGGTAGTGTAGGGGGTCGTGCTGGGGGTAGATTTAGGGTTTAGGTTAGTGCAGTGGTGTTTGTGTAGTGTAGGGGGTCATGCCGGGGTAGTGTTTTAGAGTTTAGGGCAGTGCAGTGGTGTTTGGGTAGTGTAGGGGGTCGTGCTAGGGGTAGATTTAGTGATTAGGGTAGTGCACTGGTGTTTGTGTAGTGTAGGGGCGTGCGGCGGTAGTGTTTTAGGGTTTAGGGCAGTGCAGTGGTGTTTGTGTAGTGTAGGGGGCCGTGCTGGGAGTAGTTTTTTAGGGTTTAGGGCAGTGCAGTGGTGTTTGTGTAGTGTAGGGGCTTGTGCTGGGGGTAGTGTTTTAGGATTTAGGGCAGTGCTTTGGTGTTTGGTTAGTGTAAGGGGTGGTGCTGGAGGGAAATTTAGGGTTTAGGGTAGTGCAGTGGTCTTTGGGTAGTGTAGGGAGTCGTGCTGGGGGTAGATTTAGGGTTTAGGGTAGTGCAGTGGTATTTGGGTAGTGTTTAGGGGTTCATGCTGGGGTATTGATTTAGAGTTGAGGGTAATGCACTGGTGTTTGTGTAGTGTAGGGGGTCTTGCTGAGGGTAGTGTTTTAGGGTTTAGGGTAGTACAGTGGTGTCTGTGTAGTGTAGGGGGTAGTGTTTTAGGGTTTATGGTAGTGCAGTGTTGTTTGTGTAGTGTAGGGGGTCATGCTGGGGGTAGTGTTTTATGGTTAAGGGTAGTGCAGTGGTGTTTGTGGAGTGTAGGGGGTTGTGTTCTAGCGTTTAGGGTAGTGCAGTGGTGTTTGGGTAGTGTATGGGGTCATGCTGGGGGAAGATTTTGGGTATAGGGTAGAGCAGTGGTATGTGTGTAGTATGGGGGGTCGTGCTGGGGTAGTGTTTTTGCGTTTAGGGTAATGCAGTGGTTTTTGGGTAGTATAGGGGTCATGCTGGGGTAGTGTTTTAGGGCTTAGGGTAGCGCAGTGGTGTTTGGGTAGTATAGGGGGTTGTGCTGGGGTAGTGTTTTAGGGTTTAGGGTAACTCAGTGTTTATTGCGCAGTGTATGGGTTTATGCTGGGGATAGTTTTTTAGTGTTTAGGGTACCGCAGTGATGTTTGCGTAGCGTAGGGGGTCGTGCGGGTGGTAGTGTTTTAGCGTTTAGGGTACCCCACTTGTGTTAGGTTAGTATGGGGTGTCATGCTCGGGGTAGTGTTTTAGGGTTTAAGGTAGTGCAGTGGTGTTTGTGTAGTGTAGGGGGTCGTGCTGGGGTTAGTGTTTTAGGGTTTAGGGTAGTGCAGTGGTGTTTGTCTAGTGTAGGGGATCGTGCTGGGAGTAGTGTTTTAGGCTTTAGGGCAGTGCAGTGGTGTTTGTGTAGTGTAGGGGGTCGTGCTGGGAGAAGTGCTTTAGGGTTTAGGGCAGTGGTGTTTGTGTAGTGTAGGGGGTCAAGCTTGGGGTAGTGTTTTAGAATTGAGGGCAGTGCTGTGGTGTTTGTGTAGTGTAGGGGGTCATGCTGGGGGTAGTGTTTTAGTATTTCGGGCAGTACAAAAGGGGGTGGTGATGGACAGAGCATCAGAACCAATCAAACACTCACACCCAGTCAACAGATCTGGGTTTGAGCCATCACCGTTCTTTAGCCCACTCTGCCACCCCAGTTCAGACATGGCCATATGCAAATCAGTCTGACCCTGTGCCTCATGGGAACAGTCCAGCCCGAACTGCCAAGCCATGTCTTCCCTGGACCGGAAACAAGCTTCCTAGGACTGGTTTCTGGGATTTCAGCCGTCTTCAGCCAGGCTTACTTGAATCCAGTGGCAAAGTGAGCAAAGTGGGCTGGACTGTTCCCATGAGGCACAGGGTCAGACTGATTTGCATATGGCCATGTCTGAACTGGGGTGGCAGAGTGGGTTAAAGAACAGTGATGGATTAAACCCAGATCAGTTGACTGGGGGTGAGTGTTTGCAATGTTCAACACTCCGTCCATCATTTCCTTTGGTTTTTGCATTGTTCGCCATAAGTTGGCAGGGTATGCTCAGACGTGAGTCCATAGTTCACTTTGCCACTGGATTCAAGCAAGCCTGGCTGAAGACGGCTGAAATGCCAGAAACCGGTCCTAGGAAGCTTGTTTCCGGTCCAGGGAAGACATGGCTTGGCAGTTCGGGCTGGACTGTTCCCATGAGGCACAGGGTCAGACTGATTTGCATATGGCCATGTCTGAACTCGGGTGGCAGAGTGGGCTAAAGAACAGTGATGGATTAAACCCAGATCAGTTGACTGGGGGTGAGTGTTTGCAATGTACAACACTCCGTCCATCATTTCCTTTGGTTTTTGCTTTGTTCGCCATAAGTTGGCAGGGTATGCTCAGACGTGAGTCCCTTGCTCTCTTTGCCACTGGATTCAAGCAAGCCTGGCTGAGACGGCTGAAATGCCAGAAACCGGTCCTAGGAAGCTTGTTTCCGGTCCAGGGAAGACATGGCTTGGCAGTTCGGGCTGGACTGTTCCCATGAGGCACAGGGTCAGACTGATTTGCATATGGCCATGTCTGAACTGGGGTGGCAGAGTGGGCTAAAGAACAGTGATGGATTAAACCCAGATCAGTTGACTGGGGGTGAGTGTTTGCAATGTTCAACACTCAGTCCATCATTTCCTTTGGTTTTTGCTTTGTTCGCCATAAGTTGGCAGGGTATGCTCAGACCTGAGTCCCTTGCTCACTTTGCCACTGGATTCAAGCAAGCCTGGCTGAAGACGGCTGAAATGCCACAGACCGGTCCTAGGAAGCTTGTTTCCGGTCCAGGGAAGACATGGCTTGGCAGTTCGGGCTGGACTGTTCCCATGAGGCACAGGGTCAGACTGATTTGCATATGGCCTTGTCTGAACTGGGGTGGCAGAGTGGGCTAAAGAACAGTGATGGATTAAACCCAGATCAGTTGACTGGGGGTGAGTGATTGCAATGTTCAACACTCTGTCCATCATTTCCTTTGGTTTCTGCTTTGTTTGCCATAAGTTGGCAGGGTATGCTCAGACGTGAGTCCCTTGCTCACTTTGCCACTGGATTCAAGCAAGCCTGGCTGAAGATGGCTGGAATGCCAGAAACCGGTCCTAGGAGGCTTGTTTCCAGTCCAGGGAAGACATGGCTTGGCAGTTCGGTCTGGACTGTTCCCATGAGGCACAGAGTCAGACTGATTTGCATATGGCCATGTCTGAACTGGGGTGGCAGAGTGGGCTAAAGAACAGTGATGGATTAAACTCAGATCAGTTGACTGGGGGTGAGTGTTTGCAATGTTCAACACTCCGTCCATCATTTCCTTTGGTTTTTGCTTAGTATTTAGGGCCGTGCGGTGGTGTTTGGTTAGTGTAAGGGGTGGTGCTGGAGGTAAATTTAGGGTTTATGGTAGTGCAGTGGTGTTTGGGTAGTGTAGGGGGTCGTGCTGGGGGTAGATTTAGGGTTTAGGGTAGGGCAGTGGTGTTTGTGTAGTGTAGGGGGTCATGCTGGGGTGGTATTTTAGGGTTTGGGGCAGTCAGTAGTGTTTGTGTAGTGTAGGGGATTGTGCTGGGAGTAGTGTTTTAGGGTTTAGGGCAGTGCAGTGGTGTTTGTGTAGTGTAGGGGGTTGTGCTGGGAGAAGTGCTTTAGGGTTTAGGGCAGTGGTGTTTGTGTAGTGTAGGGGGTCCAGCTTGGGGTAGTGTTTTAAAATTTAGGGCACTGCCGTGGTGTGTGTGTAGTGTAGGGGGTCACGCTGGGGGTAGTATTTTAGTATTTAGGGCAATGCAGTGGTGTTTGGTTAGTGTAAGAGGTGGTGCTGGAGGTCAATTTAGGGTTCATGGTAGTGCAGTGGTGTTTGGGTAGTGTAGGGGGTCGTGCTGGGGGTAGATTTAGGGTTTAGGGTAGTGCAGTGGTGTTTGTGTATTGTAGGGGGTCATGCTGGGGTAGTGTTTTAGTGTTTAGAGCAGTCAGTGGTGTTTGTGTAGTGTAGGGGGCCGTGCTGGGGGTAGTGTTTTAGGGTTTAGGGCAGTGCAGTGGTGTTTGTGTGGTGTATGGGGTCGTGCTGGGGGTAGTGTTTTGGGATTTAGGGCAGTGCAGTGGTGTTTGGTTAGTGTAAGGGGTGGTGCTGGAGGTAAATTTAGGGTTTTGGGTAGTGCAGTGATCTTTTTGTAGTGTAGGGAGTGGTGCTGGGGGTACATTTAGGGTTTAGGGTAGTGCAGTGGTATTTGGGTAACGTTTGGGGGTTCGTTCTGGGGTAATGTTTTAGAGTTGAGGGTAGTGCAGTGGTGTTTGTGTAGTGTAGGGGGTCGTGCTGAGGGTAGTGTTTTAGGGTTTAGGGTAGTGCAGTGGTTTCTGTGTAGTATAGGGGGTAGTGTTTTAGGGTTTAGGGTAGTGCAGTGGTGTTTGTGTAGTGTAGGGGGTCAAGCTGGGGGTAGTGTTTTATGGTTAAGGGTAGTGCAGAGGTGTTTGTGGAGTGTAGGGGGTCGTGTTTTAGGGTTTAGGGTAGTGCAGTGGTGTTTGGGTAGTGTATGGGGTCATGCTGGGGGAAGATTTAGGATTTATGGTAGTGCAGTGGTGTTTGGGTAGTGTAGGGGGTCGTGCTGGGGTAGTATTTTAGCTTTTAGGGTAGTGCAGTGGTGTTTGGGTAGTATAGGGGGTAGTACTGGGGGTAGTGTTTTAGGGTTTAGGGCAGTGCAGTGGTGTTTATGTCGTGTAGGGGGTCGTGCTGAGGGTAGATTTAGGGTTTAGGGTAGGTCAGTGGTGTTTGGGTAGTGTAGGGGGTCGTGCTGGGGGTAGATTTAGGGTTTAGGTTAGTGCAGTGGTGTTTGGGTAGTGTAGGGGGTCGTGCTGGGGTAGATTTAGGGTTTAGGGTAGTGCAGTGGTGTTTGGGTAGTGTAGGGGTTCGTGCTGAGGGTAGATTTAGGGTTTAGGGTAGGTCAGTGGTGTTTGGGTAGTGTAGGGGGTCGTGCTGGGGGTAGATTTAGGGTTTAGGTTAGTGCAGTGGTGTTTGTGTAGTGTAGGGGGCCATGCCGGGGTAGTGTTTTAGAGTTTAGGGCAGTGCAGTGGTGTTTGGGTAGTGTAGGGGGTCGTGCAAGGGGTAGATTTAGTGATTAG
This sequence comes from Triturus cristatus, assembly GCF_964204655.1. Taxonomy (NCBI): domain Eukaryota; kingdom Metazoa; phylum Chordata; class Amphibia; order Caudata; family Salamandridae; genus Triturus; species Triturus cristatus. The sequence continues at coordinate 903,092,833 of NC_140590.1, read as the reverse complement.
GGTAGTGCACTGGTGTTTGTGTAGTGTAGGGGCGTGCGGCGGTAGTGTTTTAGGGTTTAGGGCAGTGCAGTGGTGTTTGTGTAGTGTAGGGGGCCGTGCTGGAAGTCGTTTTTTAGGGTTTAGGGCAGTGCAGTAGTGTTTGTGTAGTGTAGGGGCGTGTGCTGGGGGTAGTGTTTTAGGATTTAGGGCAGTGCTTTGGTGTTTGGTTAGTGTAAGGGGTGGTGCTGGAGGGAAATTTAGGGTAGTGCAGTGGACTTTGGGTAGTGTACGGAGTCGTGCTGGGGGTAGATTTAGGGTTTAGGGTAGTGCAGTGGTATTTGGGTAGTGTTTGGGGGTTCATACTGGGGTAGTGTTTTAGAGTTGAGGGTAATGCAGTTGTGTTTGTGTAGTGTATGGGGTCTTGCTGAGGGTAGTGTTTTAGGGTTTAGGGTAGTGCAGTGGTGTCTGTGTAGTGTAGGGGGTAGTGTTTTAGGGTTTAGGGTAGTGCAATGTTGTTTGTGTAGTGTAGGGGGTCATGCTGGGGGTAGTGTTTTATGGTTAAGGGTAGTGCAGTGGTGTTTGTGGAGTGTAGGGGGTCGTGTTTTAGCGTTTAGGGTAGTGCAGTGGTGTTTGGGTAGTGTAGGGGGTCATGCTGGGGGAAGATTTTGGGTATAGGGTAGTGCAGTGGTATGTGTGTAGAAGGGGGGTCGTGCTGGGGTAGTGTTTTTGCGTTTAGGGTAATGCAGTGGTGTTTGGGTAGTATAGGGGTCATGCTGGGGTAGTGTTTTAGGGCTTAGGGTAGCGCAGTGGTGTTTGGGTAGTATAGGGGGTTGTGCTGGGGCAGTGTTTTAGGGTTTAGGGTACCTCAGCGTTTATTGCGCAGTGTATGGGTTTATGCTGGGGATAGTTTTTTAGTGTTTAGGGTACCGCAGTGATGTTTGCGTAGCGTAGGGGGTCGTGCGGGGGGTAGTGTTTTAGCGTTTAGGGTACCCCACTTGTGTTAGGTTAGTATGGGGTGTCATGCTCGGGGTAGTGTTTTAGGGTTTAAGGTAGTGCAGTGGTGTTTGTGTAGTGTAGGGGGTTGTGCTGGGGTTAGTGTTTTAGGGTTTAGGGTAGTGCAGTGGTGTTTGTCTAGTGTAGGGGATCGTGCTGGGAGCAGTGTTTTAGGCTTTAGGACAGTGCAGTGGTGTTTGTGTAGTGTAGGGGGTCGTGCTGGGAGAAGTGCTTTAGGGTTTAGGGCAGTGGTGTTTGTGTAGTGTAGGGGGTCAAGCTTGGGGTAGTGTTTTAGAATTTAGGGCAGTGCTGTGGTGTTTGTGTAGTGTACGGGGTCATGCTGGGGGTAGTGTTTTAGTATTTAGGGCAGTACAAAAGGGGGTGGTGATGGACAGAGCATCAGAACCAATCAAACACTCACACCCAGTCAACAGATCTGGGTTTGAGCCATCACCGTTCTTTAGCCCACTCTGCCACCCCAGTTCAGACATGGCCATATGCAAATCAGTCTGACCCTGTGCCTCATGGGAACAGTCCAGCCCGAACTGCCAAGCCATGTCTTCCCTGGACCGGAAACAAGCTTCCTAGGACCGGTTTCTGGGATTTCAGCCGTCTTCAGCCAGGCTTGCTTGAATCCAGTGGCAAAGTGAGCAAAGTGGGCTGGACTGTTCCCATGAGGCACAGGGTCAGACTGATTTGCATATGGCCATGTCTGAACTGGGGTGGCAGAGTGGGTTAAAGAACAGTGATGGATTAAACCAAGATCAGTTGACTGGGGGTGAGTGTTTGCAATGTTCAACACTCCGTCCATCATTTCCTTTGGTTTTTGCTTTGTTCGCCATAAGTTGGCAGGGTATGCTCAGACGTGAGTCCCTTGCTCACTTTGCCACTGGATTCAAGCAAGCCTGGCTGAAGACGGCTGAAATGCCAGAAACCGGTCCTAGGAAGCTTGTTTCCGGTCCAGGGAAGACATGGCTTGGCAGTTCGGGCTGGACTGTTCCCATGAGGCACAGGGTCAGACTGATTTGCATATGGCCATGTCTGAACTGGGGTGGCAGAGTGGGCTAAAGAACAGTGATGGATTAAACCCAGATCAGTTGACTGGGGGTGAGTGTTTGCAATGTACAACACTCCGTCCATCATTTCCTTTGGTTTTTGCTTTGTTCGCCATAAGTTGGCAGGGTATGCTCAGACGTGAGTCCCTTGCTCACTTTGCCACTGGATTCAAGCAAGCCTGGCTGAGACGGCTGAAATGCCAGAAACCGGTCCTAGGAAGCTTGTTTCCGGTCCAGGGAAGACATGGCTTGGCAGTTCGGGCTGGACTGTTCCCATGAGGCAAAGGGTCAGACTGATTTGCATATGGCCATGTCTGAACTGGGGTGGCAGAGTGGGCTAAAGAACAGTGATGGATTAAACCCAGATCAGTTGACTGGGGGTGAGTGTTTGCAATGTTCAACACTCAGTCCATCATTTCCTTTGGTTTTTGCTTAGTATTTAGGGCAGTGCGGTGGTGTTTGGTTAGTGTAAGGGGTGGTGCTGGAGGTAAATTTAGGGTTTATGGTAGTGCAGTGGTGTTTGGGTAGTGTAGGGGGTCGTGCTGGGGGTAGATTTAGGGTTTAGGGTAGGGCAGTGGTGTTTGTGTAGTGTAGGGGGTCATGCTGGGGTGGTATTTTAGGGTTTGGGGCAGTCAGTAGTGTTTGTGTAGTGTAGGGGATTGTGCTGGGAGTAGTGTTTTAGGGTTTAGGGCAGTGCAGTGGTGTTTGTGTAGTGTAGGGGGTTGTGCTGGGAGAAGTGCTTTAGGGTTTAGGGCAGTGGTGTTTGTGTAGTGTAGGGGGTCCAGCTTGGGGTAGTGTTTTAGAATTTAGGGCACTGCCGTGGTGTGTGTGTAGTGTAGGGGGTCATGCTGGGGGTAGTGTTTTAGTATTTAGGGCAATGCAGTGGTGTTTGGTTAGTGTAAGAGGTGGTGCTGGATGTAAATTTAGGGTTCATGGTAGTGCAGTGGTGTTTGGGTAGTGTAGGGGGTCGTGCTGGGGGTAGATTTAGGGTTTAGGGTAGTGCAGTGGTGTTTGTGTATTGTAGGGGGTCATGCTGGGGTAGTGTTTTAGTGTTTAGAGCAGTCAGTGGTGTTTGTGTAGTGTAGGGGGCCGTGCTGGGGGTAGTGTTTTAGGGTTTAGGGCAGTGCAGTGGTGTTTGTGTGGTGTAGGGGGTAGTGCTGGGGGTAGTGTTTTGGGATTTAGGGCAGTGCAGTGGTGTTTGGTTAGTGTAAGGGGTGGTGCTGGAGGTAAATTTAGGGTTTTGGGTAGTGCAGTGATCTTTGGGTAGTGTAGGGAGTCGTGCTGGGGGTACATTTAGGGTTTAGGGTAGTGCAGTGGTATTTGGGTAACGTTTGGGGGTTCGTTCTGGGGTAATGTTTTAGAGTTGAGGGTAGTGCAGTGGTGTTTGTGTAGTGTAGGGGGTCATGCTGAGGGTAGTGTTTTAGGGTTTAGGGTAGTGCAGTGGTTTCTGTGTAGTATAGGGGGTGGTGTTTTAGGGTTTAGGGTAGTGCAGTGGTGTTTGTGTAGTGTAGGGGGTCATGCTGGGGGTAGTGTTTTATGGTTAAGGGTAGTGCAGAGGTGTTTGTGGAGTGTAGGGGGTAGTGTTTTAGGGTTTAGGGTAGTGCAGTGGTGTTTGGGTAGTGTACGGGGTCATGCTGGGGGAAGATTTAGGATTTATTGTAGTGCAGTGGTGTTTGGGTAGTGTAGGAGGTCGTGCTGGGGTAGTGTTTTAGCTTTTAGGGTAGTGCAGTGGTGTTTGGGTAGTATGGGGGTAGTACTGGGGGTAGTGTTTTGGGTTTAGGGCAGTGCAGTGGTGTTTGTGTAGTGTAGGGGGTCGTGCTGAGGGTAGATTTAGGGTTTAGGGTAGGTCAGTGGTGTTTGGGTAGTGTAGGGGGTCGTGCTGGGGGTAGATTTAGGGTTTAGGTTAGTGCAGTGGTGTTTGGGTAGTGTAGGGGGTCGTGCTGGGGTAGATTTAGGGTTTAGGGTAGTGCAGTGGTGTTTGGGTAGTGTAGGGGTTCGTGCTGAGGGTAGATTTAGGGTTTAGGGTAGGTCAGTGGTGTTTGGGTAGTGTAGGGGGTCGTGCTGGGGGTAGATTTAGGGTTTAGGTTAGTGCAGTGGTGTTTGTGTAGTGTAGGGGGTCATGCCGGGGTAGTGTTTTAGAGTTTAGGGCAGTGCAGTGGTGTTTGGGTAGTGTAGGGGGTCGTGCTAGGGGTAGATTTAGTGATTAGGGTAGTGCACTGGTGTTTGTGTAGTGTAGGGGCGTGCGGCGGTAGTGTTTTAGGGTTTAGGGCAGTGCAGTGGTGTTTGTGTAGTGTAGGGGGCCGTGCTGGGAGTAGTTTTTTAGGGTTTAGCGCAGTGCAGTGGTGTTTGTGTAGTGTAGGGGCTTGTGCTGGGGGTAGTGTTTTAGGATTTAGGGCAGTGCTTTGGTGTTTGGTTAGTGTAAGGGGTGGTGCTGGAGGGAAATTTAGGGTTTAGGGTAGTGCAGTGGTCTTTGGGTAGTGTTTGGGGGTTCATGCTGGGGTAGTGTTTTAGAGTTGAGGGTAATGCAGTGGTGTTTGTGTAGTGTAGGGGGTCTTGCTGAGGGTAGTGTTTTAGGGTTTAGGGTAGTGCAGTGGTGTCTGTGTAGTGTAGGGGGTAGTGTTTTAGGGTTTAGGGTAGTGCAGTGTTGTTTGTGTAGTGTAGGGGGTCATGCTGGGGGTAGTGTTTTATGGTTAAGGGTAGTGCAGTGGTGTTTGTGGAGTGTAGGGGGTCGTGTTTTAGCGTTTAGGGTGGTGCAGTGGTGTTTGGGTAGTGTAGGGGGTCATGCTGGGGGAAGATTTTGGGTATAGGGTAGTGCAGTGGTATGTGTGTAGTATGGGGGGTCGTGCTGGAGTAGTGTTTTTGCATTTAGGGTAATGCAGTGGTGTTTGGGTAGTATAGGGGTCATGCTGGGGTAGTGTTTTAGGGCTTAGGGTAGCGCAGTGGTGTTTGGGTAGTATAGGAGGTTGTGCTGGGGTAGTGTTTTAGGGTTTAGGGTACCTCAGCGTTTATTGCGCAGTGTATGGGTTTATGCTGGGGATAGTTTTTTAGTGTTTAGGGTACCACAGTGATGTTTCCGTAGCGTAGTGGGTCGTGCGGGGGGTAGTGTTTTAGCGTTTAGGGTACCCCACTTGTGTTAGGTTAGTATGGGGTGTCATGCTCGGGGTAGTGTTTTAGGGTTTAAGGTAGTGCAGTGGTGTTTGTGTAGTGTAGGGGTCGTGCTGGGGTTAGTGTTTTAGGGTTTAGGGTAGTGGAGTGGTGTTTGTCTAGTGTAGGGGATCGTGCTGGGAGTAGTGTTTTAGGCTTTATTTATTTATTTATTTATTTATAAATTTATAAAGCGCCTGGTGACCCGGAGGCATCCCCGCGCTATAGAGCTGTGATATCCCAAGAGGAGGGGGGACCGGAGGATTATTTGGGGAATAAGAAAGTTTTTAGTTTTTTCCGGAAGAGGGCGTGGCAGGGTTCCAGACGCAAGTGGCGAGGCAGTGCGTTCCAGCCTGAGGAGGCTTTGACCGAAAAGCGACGGCCACCGGTCCGAGCCTTCTTAAATTTAGGGACGATGGCCAAATGCTCGTCGACCGAGCGCAGTGCCCTAGGGGCTTTGTAGGGGGCGACAAGGTCTTTCAGGGCGGCAGGGCCGGCACCATTAATGAGTTTGTGACTGGTGCACATTGCCTTAAACTCGACTCGTTGGCGGACAGGGAGCCAGTGCAGGGCCTTGAGGGCTGATTTGGCAGAGGCTCTGGGGGGGAGGTCCATTATAATCCTTGCCGCGGCGTTTTGTGCCCGTTGGAGTTTGGCTAAGGTAAACTCCGGTGCACCGAGGTAGACGGCGTTGCTATAGTCGAGTCTGGCTAGGATGAGCCCTTGAACCAGCAGTTTCCTGGATATTGGAGGAAGGAGAGGGAGAATTTTACGGGTTGACCGCAGGAGGCCAAAGCATGATCCAGCGGTCTTGGTTGCCTGGGTCTTCATGGTGAGGCTTGGTTCCAGCCAAACGCCTAGCGTTTTGACTTCTGACTTTGGAGTGGGTATCTCACCAAAGGTGTCCGGCCACACCGAAGCGGGGATTGATGACCATTTGTTGCCCAGGAGCATAATTTCGGTTTTAGAACCGTTCAATTTAAGGGAAGATTCGCACATCCAGGAGTAGATGTCTTGGAGGCAGTTCCGCAGGCTGTCTGGGTGTTTGTCCAGCTGGGAGAGGGAGACGACAAGTTGGGTGTCGTCAGCATAGTTGACAATTTTGATCCCATAGGGGGTCACGACGTCTTCCAGGGGGGCCATGTAAACATTAAACAGGGTGGGACTAAGCGAGGACCCCTGCGGGACTCCACAAGTCAGTGGAAGGGGGTCTGAGCGAGAGTTGCCGTCCCACACCTGAAATGAACGGCCTGATAGGAAGGAGTTAATCCAGGCGTGTGCTGAGCCCACAATTCCTGCCCTGGCCAGGCGATGTAGAAGGACACGGTGATCCACCGTGTCAAAGGCGGCACTGAGGTCCAGGAGGATCACTGCCACTGATCCTCCTGAATCCAAAATGCGCCTTGATTCCTCAATGACGGAGAGGAGGGCTGTGTCCGTGCCCTGGCCGGGCCTAAAGCCAGTTTGAGATGGGCGCAGGATTTTGTTGGTCTCAAGGAATTGGGAGAGTTGGGAATTAACTAGTTTCTCCGCCATCTTGCTGATGCAGGGAAGGAGTGATATGGGTCTATAGTTAGACATATCGTCAGGATTCAGATGGGGTTTCTTTAGCAGGGCTTTGACAACCTCATTTTTCCAGTTGGGCGGCACTGTGCCTTGGCGCAAGGAGATGTTAATGAGATCCCTGATGGTGGAGGCTATGCTGGGGGCGGCAGCTTTTAATAGTCTGGCCGGGGCTGGGTCAAGAGGAGAGCCGCTTTTCATTTTGGCTAACGTGGCGGAGACCTCAATGAGGGAGGTTGCTCTAAAGGAGGACAGCCGCGGGCTGTTGATCCAGACCTCAGTATCAGTGGAGATGTGGGGGGTGATGCTGGGGAGAGAGTCCAATATTCGCGAGATTTTAGAGTCGAAGAAGGAGGCAAAGTCATTACTTCTGTCTGGGGGGGCATGGGAAACGGTGGGTGCTGATGGAATGTTGAGGAGTTCTTTGACAATCAGGTACGCTTCTTTTGTGGAATTGGTGGCGTTTTGTATTCTGTTGTCATAGAATCCTGCCTTAGCAAGTTTGAGAGCTGATTTGTAGCGTCTAACTGCACTATTGTAGAGGTCTTTGTTACTGTGGAGCCAGTCCTTTCTCCACTGCCTCTCGGCCTTTTTGCACTCTTTGCGTAGATCCCTGAGGTCAGGAGTATACCAGGGGGCCTGGCCTTTTATCCTATTTTTGATCTCCCGATTTTTTATGGGGATAAGATTATCGAGAGTGGAGGATATCCAGTCTCTGACTTGGGAGTCGGCGGTGGAGGGGTCCTCAGAAAGACTGGGGGTCGAAGCGTCCAGGGCTGCGGACCAATCCTCCACCGAGAGTCTGGCCCACGCTCTGTCTCTGGTGAAGGTGGGGGGTTTTTGAGGCTTTTTGAAAGCTCCAGGGAGATGGGTCGTGACTAGAAAGTGGTCCGTCCACGGGAGGGGTTGGGAGTTAATGAAAAGGAGGGAAGGGATGTTGGAAAACACCGGGTCGAGAAGGTGCCCTTTCGTGTGAGTTGGTTCAGAGTTGGCAAGAAGCAGACCCAAGGCCGCTAGGTCGTCAATAAAGTCGGTTGCCCCAGTGTCAAGGGGATCCTCGAGATGGATGTTTAGGTCGCCTGTTATAAGGAAGTTAGGTGTCAGGTGTGCCGCGGAGGAAACGGTTTCCAGGAGGGCGGCTGTGAAGGGGCCAGAGTGGCCGGGCGGCCGATACACCAGAAGGCCTGACAGGGAGTTCGTCGAAGACAGCTGAATCGTGAAGAGGCAGCTCTCTGAGTCTTGGATCGCGCAGTCTTTGGATCGACAGATAAAGTGGTCCCTGTGGATAATGGCTAAACCACCTCCTCTACCTAGGGGACGGGGTTGAGACATGATGAGGAAGCCCGGGGGGAGAGCTAGGACGACGTCAGCGTTGGAATGCTCCGTAATCCAGGTTTCTGTGAGGAAAAGTATGTCCAGTTTAAGGTCGACAATAAGATGGTTGATAAGCAGGGCATGTTTGGGAAGTGATCTGCAGTTAAGGGTCGAGATTTTAAGGACAGGGGGAGGGACGGGGGGTTTTGGAAGGGAGAGATTGCCTGGTTTGCATTTGTCACAGCGGCGAAAAGGGACAGTGGGGTCGTGTAGTGCCAGACATGAGCTGTTTTTAGTGGGTCTAAGGCTGAGGAGCTCTCTGCGGGAATAGCTTACCTTAGAGGCGGCTGGGACAGGCATATAGTCTGGCCCTAGGCCCGGTCGTGCGCGGACGGGCGCAGACGGGCTTGCCTTAGGCGCGCCTTCGGCGCGCAAACGGCGCTCCCGCTGCGCTCGTCCGCTGCGCTGGAATGGCCGACACATTTGTAGTAGATGTTAAGGGCGTGGCCTCGCAGTGGGCGTGGCTTCGCCTTCGACCGCGCTGGCGGTGTGGGCGTTTTCCTCTCAGGCAGCGTGGGCTCGCTGTGTTTTGGAGGGTCTAGGAGGGCAGGCTGAGCGCTTGACTGCAGCGCTTCTGCTCAGGGGAGCTTCGTGGTCAGTTACCGAAATTAAAAACAACAGTAAGTGAAAAATAGTGGTGACAGCGTTAAAATACAATTTTTTGATGCAGCGTGCTAACCTCCGGCTTTCCGCCTCAGAGGGAGTATAATCAGAAGTGGGTGTTGCGCTCTCGGGAGCGTTTAAGTAGTCCGGTGGGCGTGGCCTCGCAGTGGGCGTGGCTTCGCGTTCGACCGCGCTGGCGGTGTGGGCGTTTTCCTCTCAGGCAGCGTGGGCTCACTGTGTTTGGAGGGTCTAGGAGGGCAGGCTGAGCGCTTGACTGCAGCGCTTCTGCTCAGGGGAGCTTCGTGGTCAGTTACCGAAATTAAAAACAACAGTAAGTGAAAAATAGTGGTGACAGCGTTAAAATACAATTTTTTGATGCAGCGTGCTAACCTCCGGCTTTCCGCCTCAGAGGGAGTATAATCAGAAGTGGGTGTTGCGCTCTCGGGAGCGTTTAAGTAGTCCGGTGGGCGTGGCCTCGCAGTGGGCGTGGCTTCGCCTTCGACCGCGCTGGCGGTGTGGGCGTTTTCCTCTCAGGCAGCGTGGGCTCGCTGTGTTTTGGAGGGTCTAGGAGGGCAGGCTGAGCGCTTGACTGCAGCGCTTCTGCTCAGGGGAGCTTCGTGGTCAGTTACCGAAATTAAAAACAACAGTAAGTGAAAAATAGTGGTGACAGCGTTAAAATACAATTTTTTGATGCAGCGTGCTAACCTCCGGCTTTCCGCCTCAGAGGGAGTATAATCAGGCTTTAGGGCAGTGCAGTGGTGTTTGTGTAGTGTAGGGGGTCGTGCTGGGAGAAGTGCTTTAGGGTTTAGGGCAGTGGTGTTTGTGTAGTGTAGGGGGTCAAGCTTGGGGTAGTGTTTTAGAATTTAGGGCAGTGTTGTGGTGTTTGTGTAGTGTAGGGGGTCATGCTGGGGGTAGTGTTTTAGTATTTAGGGCAGTACAAAAGGGGGTGGTGATGGACAGAGCATCAGAACCAATCAAACACTCACACCCAGTCAACAGATCTAGGTTTGAGCCATCACCGTTCTTTAGCCCACTCTGCCACCCCAGTTCAGACATGGCCATATGCAAATCAGTCTGACCCTGTGCCTCATGGGAACAGTCCAGCCCGAACTGCCAAGCCATGTCTTCCCTGGACCGGAAACAAGCTTCCTAGGACCGGTTTCTGGGATTTCAGCCGTCTTCAGCCAGGCTTGCTTGAATCCAGTGGCAAAGTGAGCAAAGTGGGCTGGACTGTTCCCATGAGGCACAGGGTCAGACTGATTTGCATATGGCCATGTCTGAACTAGGGTGGCAGAGTGGGTTAAAGAACAGTGATGGATTAAACCCAGATCAGTTGACTGGGGGTGAGTGTTTGCAATGTTCAACACTCCGTCCATCATTTCCTTTGGTTTTTGCTTTGTTCGCCATAAGTTGGCAGGGTATGCTCAGACGTGAGTCCCTTGCTCACTTTGCCACTGGATTCAAGCAAGCCTGGCTGAAGACGGCTGAAATGCCAGAAACCGGTCCTAGGAAGCTTGTTTCCAGTCCAGGGAAAACATGGCTTGGCAGTTCGGTCTGGACTGTTCCCATGAGGCACAGAGTCAGACTGATTTGCATATGGCCATGTCTGAACTGGGGTGGCAGAGTGGGCTAAAGAACAGTGATGGATTAAACCCAGATCAGTTGACTGGGGGTGAGTGTTTGCAATGTACAACACTCCGTCCATCATTTTCTTTGGTTTTTGCTTTGTTCGCCATAAGTTGCCAGGGTATGCTCAGACGTGAGTCCCTTGCTCACTTTGCCACTGGATTCAAGCAAGCCTGGCTGAGACGGCTGAAATGCCAGAAACCGGTCCTAGGAAGCTTGTTTCCGGTCCAGGGAAGACATGGCTTGGCAGTTCGGGCTGGACTGTTCCCATGAGGCACAGGGTCAGACTGATTTGCATATGGCCATGTCTGAACTGGGGTGGCAGAGTGGGCTAAAGAACAGTGATGGATTAAACCCAGATCAGTTGACTGGGGGTGAGTGTTTGCAATGTTCAACACTCAGTTCATCATTTCCTTTGGTTTTTGCTTTGTTCGCCATAAGTTGGCAGGGTATGCTCAGACGTGAGTCCCTTGCTCACTTTGCCACTGGATTCAAGCAAGCCTGGCTGAAGACGGCTGAAATGCCACAAACCGGTCCTAGGAAGCTTGTTTCCAGTCCAGGGAGGACATGGCTTGGCAGTTCGGGCTGGACTGTTCCCATGAGGCACAGGGTCAGACTGATTTGCATATGGCCTTGTCTGAACTCGGGTGGCAGAGTGGGCTAAAGAACAGTGATGGATTAAACCCAGATCAGTTGACTGGGGGTGAGTGTTTGCAATGTTCAACACTCCGTCCATCATTTCTTTTGGTTTCTGCTTTGTTCGCCATAAGTTGGCAGGGTATGCTCAGACGTGAGTCCCTTGCTCACTTTGCCACTGGATTCAAGCAAGCCTGGCTGAAGACGGCTGAAATGCCAGAAACCGGTCCTAGGAAGCTTGTTTCCGGTCCAGGGAAGACATGGCTTGGCAGTTCGGTCTGGACTGTTCCCATGAGGCACAGAGTCAGACTGATTTGCATATGGCCATGTCTGAACTGGGGTGGCAGAGTGGGCTAAAGAACAGTGATGGATTAAACTCAGATCAGTTGACTGGGGGTGAGTGTTTGCAATGTTCAACACTCCGTCCATCATTTCCTTTGGTTTTTGCTTAGTATTTAGGGCAGTGCGGTGGTGTTTGGTTAGTGTAAGGGGTGGTGCTGGAGGTAAATTTAGGGTTTATGGTAGTGCAGTGGTGTTTGGGTAGTGTAGGGGGTCGTGCTGGGGGTAGATTTAGGGTTTAGGGTAGGGCAGTGGTGTTTGTGTAGTGTAGGGGGTCATGCTGGGGTGGTATATTAGGGTTTGGGGCAGTCAGTAGTGTTTTTGTAGTGTAGGTGATTGTGCTGGGAGTAGTGTTTTAGGGTTTAGGGCAGTGCAGTGGTGTTTGTGTAGTGTAGGGGGTTGTGCTGGGAGAAGTGCTTTAGGGTTTAGGGCAGTGGTGTTTGTGTAGTGTAGGGGGTCCAGCTTGGGGTAGTGTTTTAGAATTTAGGGCACTGCCGTGGTGTGTGTGTAGTGTAGGGGGTCATGCTGGGGGTAGTGTTTTAGTATTTAGGGCAATGCAGTGGTGTTTGGTTAGTGTAAGAGGTGGTGCTGGAGGTAAATTTAGGGTTCATGGTAGTGCAGTGGTGTTTGGGTAGTGTAGGGGGTCGTGCTGTGGGTAGATTTAGGGTTTAGGGTAGTGCAGTGGTGTTTGTGTATTGTAGGGGGTCATGCTGGGGTAGTGTTTAGAGCAGTCAGTGGTGTTTGTGTAGTGTAGGGGGCCGTGCTGGGGGTAGAGTTTTAGGGTTTAGGGCAGTGCAGTGGTGTTTGTGTGGTGTAGGGGGTCGTGCTGGGGGTAGTGTTTTGGGATTTAGGGCAGTGCAGTGGTGTTTGGTTAGTGTAAGGGGTGGTGCTGGAGGTAAATTTAGGGTTTTGGGTAGTGCAGTGATCTTTGGGTAGTGTAGGGAGTCGTGCTGGGGGTACATTTAGGGTTTAGGGTAGTGCAGTGGTATTTGGGTAACGTTTGGGGGCTCGTTCTGGGATAATGTTTTAGAGTTGAGGGTAGTGCAGTGGTGTTTGTGTAGTGTAGGGGGTCGTGCTGAGGTTAGTGTTTTAGGGTTTAGGGTAGTGCAGTGGTTTCTGTGTAGCATAGGGGTAGTGTTTTAGGGTTTAGGGTAGTGCAGTGGTGTTTGTGTAGTGTAGGGGGTCATGCTGGGGGTAGTGTTTTATGGTTAAGGGTAGTGCAGAGGTGTTTGTGGAGTGTAGGGGGTCGTGTTTTAGGGTTTAGGGTAGTGCAGTGGTGTTTGGGTAGTGTATGGGGTCATGCTGGGGGAAGATTTAGGATTTATGGTAGTGCAGTGGTGTTTGGGTAGTGTAGGGGGTCGTGCTGAGGTAGTGTTTTAGCTTTTAGGGTAGTGCAGTGGTGTTTGGGTAGTATAGGGGGTAGTACTGGGGGTAGTGTTTTAGGGTTTAGGGCAGTGCAGTGGTGTTTGTGTAGTGTAGGGGGTCGTGCTGGGAGTAGTGTTTTAGGGTTTAGAGCAGTGCAGTGGTGTTTGTGTAGTGTAGGGGGTCGTGCTGGGGGTAGTGTTTTAGGGTTTAGGGTAGTGCAGTGGTGTTTGGGTAGTGTAGGCTGTCATGCTGGGGGTGGATTTAGGGTTTAGGGTAGTGCAGAGGTATTTGGGTAGTGTAGGGGTCGTGCTGTGGGTAGATTTAGGGTTTAGGGTAGTGCAGTGTTGTTTGTGTAGTGTAGGGGGTCATGCGGGGGTAGTGTTTTAGGGTTTAGGGCAGTGCAGTGGTGTTTGTGTAGTGTAGGGGGTTGTGCTGGGGTTAGTCTTATAGCTTTTAGGGTAGTGCAGTGGTGTTTGTCTAGTGTAGGGGATCGTGCTGGGAGTAGTGTTTTAGGGTTTAGGGCAGTGCAGTGGTGTTTGTGTAGTGTAGGGGGTCGTGCTGGGAGAAGTTCTTTAGGGTTTAGGGCAGTGGTGTTTGTGTAGTGTAGGGGGTCCAGCTTGGGGTAGTGTTTTAGAATTTAGGGCACTGCCCTGGTGTTTGTGTAGTGTAGGGGGTCATGCTGGGGGGTAGTGTTTTAGTATTTAGGGCAGTGCAGTGGTGTTTGGTTAGTGTAAGGGGTGGTGCTGGAGGTAAATTTAGGGTTTATGGTAGTGAAGTGGTGTTTGGGTAGTGTAGGGGGTCGTGCTGGGGGTAGATGTAGGGTTTAGGGTAGTGCAGTGGTGTTTGTGTAGTGTAGGGGTCATGCTGGGGTAGTGTTTTAGGGTTTAGGGCAGTGCTGTGGTGTTTGTGTGGTGTAGGGGGTCATGCTGGGGGTAGTGTTTTAGGGTTTAGGACAGTGCAGTGTTGTTTGTTTAGTGTATGGTCTCGTGCTGGGGGTAGTGTTTTGGGATTTAGGGCAGTGCAGTGGTGTTTGGTTAGTGTAAGGGGTGGTGCTGGAGGTAAATTTAGGGTTTAGGGTAGTGCAGTGGTATTTGGGTAATGTTTGGGGGTTCGTTCTGGGGTAATGTTTTAGAGTTGAGGGTAGTGCAGTGGTGTTTGTGTAGTGTAGGGGGTCGTGCTGAGGGTAGTGTTTTAGGGTTTAGGGTAGTGCAGTGGTGTCTGTGTAGTATAGGGGGTAGTATTTTAGGGTTTAGGGTAGTGCAGTGGTGTTTGTGTAGTGTATGGGTCATACTGGGGGAAGATTTAGGATTTATGGTAGTGCAGTGGTGTTTGGGTAGTGTACGGGTAGTGTTTTAGCTTTTAGGGTAGTGCAGTGGTGTTTGGGTAGTATAGGGGGTCATGCTGGGGTAGTGTTTTAGGGTTTAGGGAAGCGCAGTGGTGTTTGGGTAGTATAGGGGGTTGTGCTGGGGTAGTGGTTTAGGGTTTAGTGTACCATAGTGGTTTTTGTGCAGTGTATTGGTTTATGCTGGGGATAGTGTTTTTGGGTTTAGGGTAGCGCAGTGATGTTTGAGTAGCATAGGGGGTTGTGCGGGGGGGTAGAGATTTAGGGTTTAGGGTACCGCAGTGATGTTTGGGTAGTGTAGGGTGTCGTGGTGGGGTAGTGTTTTGGGGTTTAGAGTAGCACAGTGGTGTTTGGGTAGTGTAGGGGGTCGTGCTGGGAATAGTGTTTTAGGGTTTAGGGAACTGCAGTGGTGTTTGGGTAGTGTAAGGGGCCATGCTAGGGGTAGTGTTTAAGGGTGTAGGGTACTGCAGTGATGTTTGGGTAGTGTAGGGTGTCGGGCTGGGGGCAGTGTTTTAGGGTTTAGGGTAGCCCACTTGTGTTTGGGTAGTATAGGGTATCATGCTGGGGGTAGTGTTTTATGGTTAAGGGTAGTGCAGAGGTGTTTGTGGAGTGTAGGGGGTCATGCTGGGGGTAGATTTAGGGTTTAGGGTAGGTCAGTGGTGCTTGGGTAGTGTAGGGGGTCGTGCTGGGGGTAGATTTAGGGTTTAGGGTAGTGCAGTGGTGTTTTAGTAGTGTAGGGGGTCATGCGGGGGTAGTGTTTTAGGGTGTAGGATAGTGCAGTGGCGTTTCGGTAGTGTAGGGGGTCATGCTGGGGGAAGAGTTTAAGGGTTTAGAGAAGTGCAGTGGTGTTTGGGTAGTGTAGGGTGTAATGCTGGGGGCAGTGTTTTAGGGTTTAGGGTAGCCCACTTGTGTTTGGGTAGTATAGGGTGTCATGCTGGGGGTAGTGTTTTAGGGTTTAGGGTAGTGCAGTGGTGTTTGGGTAGTGTAGGGGGTCGTGCCGGGGGTAGATTTAGGGTTTAGGGTAGTGCAGTGGTGTTTGTGTAGTGTAGGGGGTCGTGCTGGGGTAGTGTTTTATGGTTTAGGGCAGTGCAGTGGTGTTTGTGTAGTGTAGGGGGTCATGCTGGGAGTAGTGTTTTAGGGTTTAGGGCAGTGCAGTGGTGTTTGTGTAGTGTAGGGGGTCGTGCTGGGAGTAGTGTTTTAGGGATTAGGGTAGTGCAGTGGTGTTTGGGTAATGTAGGGGGTCATGCCGGGGGTAGATTTAGGGTTTAGGGCAGTGCAGTGGTGTTTGTGTAGTGTAGGGGGTCGTGCTGGGGTTAGTGTTTTAGGGTTTAGGGTAGTGCAGTGGTGTTTGTCTAGTGAAGGGGATCGTGCTGGGAGTAGTGTTTTAGGGTTTAGGGCAGTGCAGTGGTGTTTGTGTAGTGTACGGGGTCGTGCTGGGAGAAGTGCTTTAGGGTTTAGGGCAGTGGTGTTTGTGTAGTGTAGGGGGTCGAGCTTGGGGTAGTGTTTTAGAATTTAGGGCAGTGCCGTGGTGTTTGTGAAGTGTAGGGGGTCATGCTGGGGGTAGTGTTTTAGTATTTAGGGCATGCAGTGGTGTTTGGTTAGTGTAAGGGGTGGTGCTGGAGGTAAATTTAGGGTTTAGGGTAGTGCAGTGGTGTTTGGGTAGTGTAGGGGGTCGTGCTGGGGATAGATTTAGGGTTTAGGGTAGTGCGGTGGTGTTTGTGTAGTGTAGGGGGTCATCCTGGGGTAGTGCTTTAGGGTTTAGGGCAGTCAGTGGTGTTTGTGTAGTGTATGGGGTCGTGCTGGGGGTAGTGTTTTAGGGTTTAGGGTAGTGCAGTCTGTTTGGGTAATGTAGGGGGTTGTGCCGGGTATAGATTTAAGGTTTAGGGTAGTGCAGTGGTGTTTGTGTAGTGTAGGGGGTCGTGCTGGGGTAGTGTTTTATGGTTTAGGGCAGTGCAGTGGTGTTTGTGTAGTGTAGGGGGTCGTGCTGGGAGTAGTGTTTTAGGGTTTAGAGCAGTGCAGTGGTGTTTGTGTAGTGTAGGGGGTCGTGCTGGGGGTAGTGTTTTAGGGTTTAGGGTAGTGCAGTGGTGTTTGGGTAGTGTAGGCTGTCATGCTGGGGGTGGATTTAGGGTTTAGGGTAGTGCAGTGGTGTTTGGGTAGTGTAGGGGTCGTGCTGTGGGTAGATTTAGGGTTTAGGGTAGTGCAGTGGTGTTTGTGTAGTGTAGGGGGTCATGTGGGGTAGTGTTTTAGGGTTTAGGGCAGTGCAGTGGTGTTTGTGTAGTGTAGGGGGTCGTGCTGGGGTTAGTGTTTTAGGGTTTAGGGTAGTGCAGTGGTGTTTGTCTAGTGTAGGGGATCGTGCTGGGAGTAGTGTTTTAGGGTTTAGGGCAGTGCAGTGGTGTTTGTGTAGTGTAATAAAAATAATAATACGGCATTTTGTGAAGCGCGAACAGCTACCTCACGAGGAGGTGTCCCGGTGCTAGTGTAGGGGGTCGTGCTGGGAGAAGTGCTTTAGGGTTTAGGGCAGTGGTGTTTGTGTAGTGTAGGGGGTCCAGCTTGGGGTAGTGTTTTAGAATTTAGGGCACTGCCATGGTGTTTGTGTAGTGTAGGGGGTCATGCTGGGGGTAGTGTTTTAGTATTTAGGGCAGTGCAGTGGTGTTTGGTTAGTGTAAGGGGTGGTGCTGGAGGTAAATTTAGGGTTTATGGTAGTGCAGTGGTGTTTGGGTAGTGTAGGGGGTCGTGCTGGGGGTAGATTTAGGGTTTAGGGTAGTGCAGTGGTGTTTGTGTAGTGTAGGGGGTCATGCTGGGGTAGTGTTTTAGGGTTTAGGGCAGTCAGTGGTGTTTGTGTAGTGTAGGAGGTCGTGCTGGGGGTAGTGTTTTAGGGTTTAGGGCAGTGCAGTGGTGTTTGTGTGGTATAGGGGGTCGTGCTGGGGGTAGTGTTTTAGGGTTTAGGGCAGTGCAGTGTTGTTTGTTTAGTGTAGTGTCTCGTGCTGGGGGTAGTGTTTTGGGATTTAGGGCAGTGCAGTGGTGTTTGGTTAGTGTAAGGGGTGGTGCTGGAGGTAAATTTAGGGTTTAGGGTAGTGCAGTGATCTTTGGGTAGTGTAGGGAGTCGTGCTGGGCGTACATTTAGGGTTTAGGGTAGTGCAGTGGTATTTGGGTAATGTTTGGGGGTTCTTGCTGGGGTAATGTTTTAGAGTTGAGGGTAGTGCAGTGGTGTTTGTGTGGTGTAGGGGGTCATGCTGAGGGTAGTGTTTTAGGGTTTAGGGTAGTGCAGTGGTGTCTGTGTAGTATAGGGGGTAGTGTTTTAGGGTTTAGGATAGTGCAGTGGTGTTTGTGTAGTGTAGGGGGTCATGCTGGGGGTATTGTGTTATAGTTAAGGGTAGTGCAGAGGTGTTTGTGGAGTGTAGGGGGTCGTGTTTTAGGGTTTAGGGTAGTGCAGTGGTGTTTGGGTAGTGTATGGGGTCATGCTGGGGGAAGATTTAGGATTTATGGTAGTGCAGTGGTGTTTGGGTAGTGTAGGGGGTCGTGCTGGGGTAGTGTTTTAGCTTCTAGGGTAGTGCAGTGGTGTTTGGGTAATATAGGGGGTCATGCTGGGGTAGTGTTTTAGGGTTTAGGGTAGCGCAGTGGTGTTTGGGTGGTATAGGGGGTTGTGCTGGGGTAGTGTTTTAGGGTTTAGTGTACCTTAGTGGTTTTTGTGCAGTGTATTGGTTTATGCTGGGGATAGTGTTTTTGGGATTAGGGTACCGCAGTGATGTTTGCATAGCATAGGGGGTTGTGCGGGGGGTAGAGATTTAGGGTTTAGGGTACCGCAGTGATGTTTGGGTAGTGTAGGGTGTTGTGGTGGGGTAGTGTTTTTGGGTTTAGAGTAGCACAGTGGTGTTTGGGTAGTGTAGGGGGTTGTGCTGGGAATAGTGCTTTAGGGTTTAGGGAACTGCAGTGGTGTTTGGGTAGTGTAAGGGGCCATGCTAGGGGTAGTGTTTAAGAGTGTAGGGTACTGCAGTGATGTTTGGGTAGTGTAGGGTGTCGGGCTGGAGTCAGTGTTTTAGGGATTAGGGTAGCCCACTTGTGTTTGGGTAGTATAGGGTATCATGCTGGGGGTAGTGTTTTAGGGTTTAGGGTAGTGCAGTGGTGTTTGGGTAGTGTAGGGGGTCGTGCTGGGGGTAGATTTAGGGTTTAGGGTAGGTCAGTGGTGTTTGGGTAGTGTAGGGGGTCGTGCTGGGGGTAGATTTAGGGTTTAGGGTAGTGCAGTGGTGTTTTAGTAGTGTAGGGGGTCATGCGGGTGTAGTGTTTTAGGGTGTAGGATAGTGCAGTGGCGTTTCGGTAGTGTAGGGGGTCATGCTGGGGGAAGAGTTTAAGGGTTTAGGGAAGTGCAGTGGTGTTTGGGTAGTGTAGGGTGTCATGCTGGGGGTAGTGTTTTAGGGTTTAGGGTAGCCCACTTGTGTTTGGGTAGTATAGGGTGTCATGCCGGGTATCAGCAGGGATGCGCCAGTTATTGTACGCCACGGCTCCAACACCATGGATGCGCCGCATTTACAATGCGGTGTACCATGGGGACGATAATGGACAGATGCGTGACGTATCTCTGCCGTAAAGGCAGCGCATTGCTGGAGTTGCGTCGCAAGTACGACACAGCTCCAGCAAGCCTCTGGGGTGCCCTATCTTCACAATTCTGCGTCAATCCTTACGCTGTTTCAAGCAGGCGCAGGGTTTTGACGCAGCATGGGCTCAAAAGTGACTGAGATAAATCTTGTAGATTTCACTCAGCCACTTTTAGGAGGCGTTCCTGTGATAGAACGCCCCCCCTGCGCAGGAACGCCTACTTCTGGCGCAGGGCTTTACAACGCGATGCATCTCCCAGATGCGTCACATTGTAAATACCCCGCAGCATGGCGCTGGTTTTGCGCCGCCGCTGCGTCACAAAAGTGGCACAACAGCCGCGTAAAAGAGGCGCAAGGGGCTTGTAAATCTGCCCCAAGGTTGGTAAATTCTGGCCCACAGAGACACCATCCAGCAAACAATGGCCTGGAGCTATAGCTGATCTGTAAATGTTAACTATTCTATAAGTTAGACCAAAGTTAAATATTTCTGGTAGGTAATTGACCACATACACTAGATCAGTTGTAGAGGAATTGTAACATTTTTGAAGATACCATCAAACCCATTTTTTCCAAACCAGTCGATATGCTTTCCTTGTTCCGGATTCCCATGACTCACATATGAGTAGAAACCACCTGTCAAAAGGCCTGGGATGTTCCACTGTCTCCTGAAATTTTCCAAGACATCAGAACCAGTAGTCCCTGATGTACGAGAGGGTGCATTTCTCCCTCTGGTCCTAGAATTACTTCCTTGAACATCGGTATTAGGATAGGGAAGTCTACAGTCATTTCTAGCATGATTCGGAACCAGGCTTGTGATCTCCAAAGTAGGGTTATCAACACCGTGGTTTCCCTGTACCATCATACATACAGAAGTAGACTTGGTAGCATGGCAAACAGAGGGAAAGCATAAGCTGCCAGACCCTTCCATTCCTGGAGGAAGGCCTCTACCACCCCTGCTTGAGGGTCTTGGCTCTCCAGTTGAAGAATCTTGTTAGTTGTGTGTTCAATATGTCTGCAAAGAGGTCTATCTCGAAGGGTCCCCATTTCTCCTGAATAGTCAGGAATATGTCCCTGTGTAACGTCCAATTGCTAGAATATTTGAAACTTCTGGAAAACCAATCTGATACACCAGTGTTCAGTCCAGGGATGTGTTCCGCCATCCCTGATATTCCTTTGCTCAGGCAGTATATCCGAAAGACCTTCACTAAGTCTGTAAGACCTGTGGAATGGAGGCCCCCATTTTGTTGACATATCTCTTTGCCGACACATTGTCCATGCGCAGCATTATGCAACACTTCATCAGGCCCTGGATAAAGCAACAAACTGCAAATTAACCTGCTAATAATCTAAGCAATTTATATGCAACCCTTTCTCTTGATCTGTCCAGCATCCCCCTCCTGATGAGTTGCCACATCTCACACCCCATCCTTCTAAACTCTCATCCGATTCTATTATTATCCCTGGTTCCTCCCCAAAGATGGCTCTGCCATTCCATGCTTCTGCATTCCTCAGCCGCCAGAGTAATTCTTTCCTTGACTCCTGGTCCAAGGACAGTATTTGGGAGTAGGACTCTAATGTTCTCAGTGTCTTTGCTTTAAGCATCTGAAGGGCTTAGTAGCACAAGGGCCCTGGAAGCCTGGATCATTGAGGATAGGATACCCAGGATTCTTGCCAAAATTATAAAGGGGAATTCTTTCCTTCCTAATATCTTCCTCAGCTCCTTGTGAAGATTCCTTAACTTCTCCTCTGGTAGTCTTAATTCTGACTTCACTGTGTTTATGATAAAACCCAGGATTTGAGTTTCCTGGCTGGTTTCTAGGTTTGATTGTTTTCTGTTTATGACAAAGCCTAGGTTTTCTAGTAGGTGTATGGTAAGGTCTATATGTTGGGAGACTATGGCTCTGGATTGTGCTGTGAGTAAAATGTCATCCAGGTGTATTATTATCCTCACTCCCATTGCCCGGAGCCAGGCTACTACTGAGTGAAGGATCTTGGCGAAGCACCATGGGGCTGAGGAAAGACCAAAAGGGAGGCTGCAGAATTTCCTTAGTTTGCCCTTCCAAATAAATTGGAGAAATATCTGATGTGGACGCCAAATAGGAACAGTCAGGTATGCAACCTTGAGATCCAGTCTTGTCAACCTGTCTCCTTTCCCTAAAACATCCCTCAGGTGGTGTACTCCCTCCATTTTGAAACAGTGATATGTTACCAATTACTTTAGATCTTTTAAGTTTATCACCAGTCTCAAGCCTTTGTCCTTTTTCTCTACTAGGAAGATATTGCTGACCCACCCTAACTCGGTTCCATCTCTAATTGCTCTTTAGGCTAGCAATGCCTCTACTTCTTGTGAACAAGCTTTGAATCCTCCTGGGAGAATGCCATGCCCTGTGGAATCTTGAATTGGACTGGAGTGTCTACAAATTCTCTTTTGTATCCCTTGACCTTGTTCAGAACACAGGAATCTTGGGTCACTAAGTTTCAATTGCCACACAATTGGTCCAGACTGCCTCCCACCGTTGCAGGGGCATCTGAAAGGTCTCTCCATACCCTTACCTGCTGAGAATCCTATGTGCCTTCTATTACCTTGCTGGGCTCTCCCCAAAGTCTCTGCTTTTGAGGGTAGAATGTTTGGTGTGTGTTGAAGCCGGGCTGCAAGACTCTCCCACTGCGGCCCAGGAAGGCTATAGTTGTCGTTTGTAACAAATCAAGAAGGGGGGAGAAAGAAGGAACTGCGATCCATTCAGCTTCCTTGTTCTATATCAAAAAATCAGGTGGGGAATGGATCACTTGTCCTGAGTAACCAGGGTTTTTTTAAATTTTCGTATGCTATACTGATAAAAAACCCTCATTCACGTACAGAGGTAGTGGTGGCAGGATATCTTGGTTCTCCGCCTTTCTCTTTAAAAACGTGACAGCATCATCATCTGGTTCGTTTTTATGCTTCCTCCACTGGGAGGTGTACCACTGGTTAGTGCAGTAGTGATCAGTGATGGTTGGGTTATGTACAGTGAGTAAAAAAGGGAATAGTTAAAATGCTCATACAGCCAGATAAAGTTTTTTAATAAATCTGGATTCGAGATAGTCTAAAAATAGTTCCGTGCGTAGGGGGATTTATTATGAATCTCCCGCACCTAATATGTCCATAAAAAGGTCAACATGTTTCAGCCCTTGCGATTGCCCCGAGGGGTCAAGTGGGCTTTCTTCAGGACCTAGAGTGAAAAGATGTAGGAAAGGGGTATAGTGAGAGACCTATTGTGTCTCTGTGAACTTAGACCATGTGTTTTCAGGGTCTTCGTGAATCTAGGTATATTCACCTGATTCTGCTTTGGTCAGATAGTACCTGTAAAGAAGGGAGGAAACAAGACAAACAAACATAAAGGAGAATATCAGGTCTGTATTCTCACAAATGGTCATGCTGTCTTTGTGCTAAGACAGTGCAAGAAACTATAAAATGGCAACTCTTTATAACAAGGCAAATTCCCATGGCAGAGTATAGTTGGAATATTACTCGATGTTTTGTTTCTTTGTTATCATGTGGATTGATAACATAAATGTGGTACAGTGTAAGGAGTGGTTAATTATCAGCATTCTGGGTGAAAAATCTTCATGTTTCATAGGTGACAATACATTAAATGATGTTAGCTGTTGTTACGATCTTGTAAACAAAAGTGATAGGAATTCTAGCAGGTCTCTTATTCGCTGGGTAGTACTTAACAATGTGTGAGTGTTGAAAAGTTATCACAGCGTGATAGCGTACTTTACAGGTACTATCTGACCAAAGCAGAATCAGGTGAATATACCTAGATTCACGAAGACCCTGGCAACACATGGTCTAAGTTCACAGAGACACAATAGGTCTCTCACTATACCCCTTTCCTACATCTTTTCACTCTAGGTCCTGAAGAAGGCCCACTTGACCCCTCGGGGCAATCGCAAGGGCTGACACATGTCGACCTTTTTATGGACATATTAGGTGTGGGAGATTCATAATAAATCCCCCTACGCACGAAACTATTTTTAGACTATCTCGAATCCAGATTTATTAAAAAACTTTATCTGGCTGTATGGGCATTTTAACTATTCCCTTTTTTTCTCACTGCACATAACCCAACCATCACTGATCACTACTGCACTAACCAGTGGTACACCACCCGCTGGAGGAAGCATAAAAACTAACCTGATGATGATGCTGTCACGTTTTTAAAGAGAAAGGCGGAGAACCAAGATATACCGCCACCGCTACCTCTGTACGTGAATGAGGGTTTTTTATCAGTATAGCGAACGAAAATTTTAAAAAACCTTGGTTAATCAGGACAAGTGATCCATTCCCCACTTGATTTTTTTATATAGTTGTCGTTTGGCCACAGCCAAGGAACCGTCCCCTTGTTCTCCCGACCCTGCCAAAAACCCTATCCTGAAAAACGTGTTTTATGTCCTTTTACGATTTCTGGATGGAGCTAAAAAGTAAACGTATTTGCCCATCTCTCTAATACATTTGTCACCTAAGAGGAGGCTTTGAGAGCCTCCTTCCTTATTGGCCACCTCAATTAATTTTGGTTCTATTTTTAGTAGTACTCCTTTTCTCCTTTCAGTTGACATGGCGGTGTTTGCATTGCCTAGAAGGCAAATGGCTCATTGGACACATTGGCGCAATTGTTTGGGGTCAACAAATGTGTTGCAAATGTAGGCTATCTCGGCCATGTCGAAAAGGTTTGTTAGGGGCCTTGTGATGTCGAGCAGGTAATCCTGGCATGACTTAAAGCACTTGTCGAGCCCTTTTCTCGGGTCTTTGTCACCCTTGGTAATTAATGCTTCCACCTTGGCATCAAGCACTGAGGTCATTGCGACCGTGTTGGGGAGGGAGGTGCCCGGGCATTCTGATCTCAAATGAGAATGTGCTTCTTTTCGGATTTCTTTTCTGAGCCAATAAGATATGCACTCTGCAACGTGCTAAGAGGGTGTTCATTCAGGTGGTAGACGGTGTTTAATAAGCAATGGGTCAAACATTTTATCTTCGAGTGGGTCGACAATACCCATTTTGGACACAAAGGTTTTACTTGCCTCTTCAGATGATCCCATCCTCCTAACCTCTAGATCCTTGATATCAGATTCAAATTCAGAGGAACAAGAGATATCTATTGCGGGTTCAAGTGCTTTGGCATTATCAATGGGGATGGGAGGTTTAGGGCCTGTATCTTACCTATCTGTAGTGGCTGGAGCACTATTCATGTCACCGCCTGTAGTGCATGATGAAACCATTTGTGCACTTTTTTGCTTTTTTTGTGCCCCTCTGTAGGTTTCTCCATGCGGCCCTCATCCTTAGGGCTTTGCTGGCCCCATTTAATGTTTCAGCTCATTCTGCGCCAGCATTGGGCGATGTCCTCTGAGACAGGGTCTCAAGTTTATGGTTAATTGCCTAATCTAGGGATTCCAAAACTTTTTCTAGGGCCTTATTTACTAAGCCCTCTAGTTTGCTTTCCATGCTAACCCCAGAGATTTTACAGACATACCTGCAATCAATAATAGGGGTTGGGTGAGTAAGAGAAAGCAATTATTCAGTTTTTTGCCTGAGGGGAGATTTGGGCACTAGGAAATTTGGGATGTCAGCTGTGTTTAGGGCTATTGTAAACTTGAACCTAGCTCCAACTGCCAGAAACTGTTTGTATTGGCTAACCAATTAAGGTGTCCGCCGTAAGTTAAAACATAGTTATTGCCCAATGAGTTAAAATGGCAGCCAGCATGCACATAGTGTGTGTGGCTGCCTGCTAAGGTGCATTCCTTTAAAAAAAAACATTTTTAATGCTTCTTATTGGTGGTGCGATTGTTGCGCGTCCCCCTGCTGGTCTGAGGAGATGAGGCCGTCACCTACGGGTAAGGAAAATCTGTTATTTTGTTAGTGGTGTCGGTGCAGTGTCCATTGCTATGGACACCGCACCAGTACTGCACTTAGTTGCTTGAGGTTCGTGACAGCTAGTGGAACGGTCGCTGCAGTGGAAACGTTACGCACGCCAAGGCCTCATGGAGCGGGCTCGGGGTTGCAGTTGCACCATTTTCCATGGGGGCAAGCTCGGGGTTGCAGTTGCACCTGTTTCCATAGGGGCAGAGAGCAAAACCAGCTTTGAAAGTAAGCCGACTTTGAGACTAACTGCACCTTGGTCTGAAAATATCCAAAGTTAGAAACAGGGGAGGAGGAAAAGAAAAGACAAGCTCAACAGCAACAATGTGCGAGGCCCACCTCTTAATAATAGTAAACTGCCTACTAACTCATGATAGGCATAAGGAAGTGACCCAGAAGCTGTCTCCTCCCCCCACATAGACAAAGAGGGGTGTAGGGAGTGGGTAGTAGATCCGTACAGGTGGGGGAGGGAAAAATATATTACATATATTCAGGCAACAAAAATTAAAAGAATGAAGTAGCATAAGCAGCTGATATGTATCTGATGAGCAGCAGCAACAAAGAAGGAAGATGGCAGTGTGTGGGGGGACTTTATAGTGTCTTAGAATGTTCCTTGAAGTTCTATATTTTTCAAATGTTGTTGCAGTGAGCTGGTTATATAGGAGATTTCATACTTTTAGCCCCCTTGTCATGCCATAAGATCCTCGTGGAACTCAAAACATTTAGGGCCTCATTAAGTTGGCAGTCGTATGAGCATCTAACCGCCATCACAGGGGTGGGACTGCCATCTAAAGGCTGAGGGAAAGGGACACCGTAATTCCTACGAAGGCGTTTGCGCAGGGACCGCCTCTATTGTAGGGATTACAGTCGGACCGCTGCCCCGATGGGTGCCTTGAGTCTGTTGGATGTGGCAGCCTTTCGCTCTGACCACTGCGCTCTGATGGCTGACATTATATTCCGGCAGTTGGACCACTATCTTAGATGTTGAGCAGACTGCCACCATCCACCTGACCTGTAATGAGGGCCTAAGTGTTGCAAATTAACTTCTTTTCTAGTTCCAAATACTTGTAAATCACCACTATACCCCTTGGTTAAAAGTGCACTATTAAAAACTGCTAACTAAATACTTTCTCTGTGCAAAAGAGAATACCAAAATGACCCTTTGAAATTTTATACTACCTAGTTCAATTTTCTCTTCTGTCATTGTAGCCTTCTTGCATCTTATTGCTGGTGGAGAATTAATGGGTGCAGTGCATATATAACACTGAAAGGGCATCGAGGATCCAAAACATTTAAGCAGCCTTCCAAATAATTGCATATAAGAACTATTTCTTTCCTATAATTAAATAAAAAGCAGAGACAACAGATGCTATTCTAGACCATAAATCAATACCGAGTCAAGGACCAGAGCTTGATTTGATACATTTGGCCATTTGTGCTGTTTTCAAGATAAACTTTGATTTGGAAAATATTTTCCGCATATCATAATAATAGGAACTCACAGATTTGTTTAGTTTGTGAGCTATATTTCACATCAAAGAACCTACATAATATAATGAATTAGACAGTAGGTTACGCCTTATGCTCTATGTGAAAACAAAACATTCTGCTTTAGGGGGAATCAAGGAGTTGAATGTCTGAAAATTCTATCCAAATAACTCTCCATTTTCCAGTTATGAAGATTAGGAGGAGTTTGTTAAAGTTAGAAGCTAATGGCCTTATTACGATGTTGGTTGGACCGGCTTCCGCAGTTCTGTTGGAGGCAGTCAGACCGCTGCAGTCTCGTCGGAAGTGGTTGGTTCAGCTGCCGGATTACAATGCAAGCATCCTGTACTCTGACCAACTGCTGAAAGACCGCAGACTGCAGACATGGTGGTCAGTAAAGAAAAGCATCCATAGGGCAGTACTGGGACCTCCGACTGCAGTCCGCATTACAATGAGGCTTTCTGACAACCCGTGGTGTCGGTCTGTCGGGCTGCCTCGAGTCGTCAGAAATTAAGGGTTTGGTGTGCATACTCACCCCAGTCTGTTTCTCTCCGGCACTCTCCACTGTGTATCCCTTCCTCCAGGTCCCCCCTATGCCTGGGCAGGAGAACCTCAATGACTAAGATACTGTGGGCGCCAGGATCCAGGTAAGTCCTTCTGTGGTATATATCTTCATTGACTGGACTGTGCACATTCCGCCACACTCCAGCAATGGGGTACATGGATTTCAAGGCATATTCCCACTTGTGTCATGCATGTTTGTACAATTCACATGTTTTCTGTGAGTTTTGTACACATTTGCTGCAACATATTTTGGGATATGTGCTCTGCCGTAGCTACGAATTCCGTGGTAGCAGTGGTTGCATCATAATACAGCAGGGGGAAAGTTCCCGGTCTCGGCAGTCAGTAAGAACTTGCAAAGACGGCAGATGGACTGTCGGTCCGACCGGCATCATAATGATTCCCTAAGTCCATTTAACTTTATCACAAAACTTTTGACTATGTTCTATATATTTTGTTATCTAAGATCAAAAAATGCTAGCTGTAGAAAAATAATTTGCAGTCCAATTTCTTAATCAAAGAATATATATTTTCACAGAAACTAATTCAGTTAAAATATGTTCAATAGCATTTTTACACATTTTTTAAGAACAATCTAAATTGACGGTAGAGATTACTAACATCAGCTATTCTTCAAAGCTGAATTTTTGCAAATAAAAAAGGCAGCATTCTGAAAGTCTATAAACAAGTGCTGGAAAAGAGGGTATTTCAAACTGGTGTTTACACAGAACAACATAAGCCACATAGGGGGATATTCTCAAGAACGTGTGATAACCATTGCAAATTTAGCTTAACCCAACTTTGCATATCGCGGGAAAATAACGCTGTGTTTAACGTGGTATTCCCAACACGGCACTACCATGCGATTGTCGCATAATAACCCGTCAATAGAATGCGTTAAACTCAAAGCGAAGCTGCAAAAATGCAAAACACATAAGCGAAAATAGTAGCGATGACTCCAATTGTGATACAAAATCAGCGAAAACCAGCCACAGGCCCATAAATCCCACGTTTCATGCAGGAAAATGCACCATAAAAGTGGAAAAAAAAACCACAAACAAAAGCCAAACAGCGAAGCACAATGGAGGTAGCCGGAGCAAGTGCAGAGGACAACCAGAACTCCACAAGCCCCCCGGAGGACCAGCCTGGGACCTTGGGGTCAGGGAAGGGAAAGGACAAGAAGAGTAGGAAGAAGCAGTTCATTCTGCAGGAAAACAGGATCCTGATAACGGAGGTGATAGAGCACCATCAACTACTGTTCATCACATCCCCTGTGTCACTGGCAACTAAAAATGGAATATGGCAGACCATCGTGGACAAGGTGAATGCAGTCAGAGAGCTGAAGAGGACAATGGAAGAGGTCAAGAGGCGCTGGAATGATGTGAAGCGCAAAACCAAGCAGAAACTCGCAAACAACCAGAAAGCAGCAATGTAGACTGGTGGTGGCAGTCCAGCACCACAGGAGAAGCAGGACGAGATGGAGGGAATGATGTCCACAGTCATCAGTGGGGAGACGGTGGCAGGAGTTGGGGGACCGGACACTGCTCAACATGACCGGACACAACATCAAAAGGGTGAGTAACAATCAGGGACTGGGGGGACGGGGGAAGATGGACACAATGGCACACATGCACAAATAAGCAGAGCACATCGGTGGTCAAACCATGCCCCAGACCCCCAAATCCCACCCAGAGGCCAATGCACCCAATTATGCAACATTCTAGCACGGCATAAGCACAGAAGCCAGAGGCACACCTCATGTAAGGGGCAGCCAAATCAGAGCTGCAGGGACTACTCCCCCAAAATGTGGCACACACACATTACATGCAGAGCACATCAACATTGACAACGATGTGGTACAAACTGCACCACGTCCGCAACAGAACAGAGGACACAACTGGTGCTGCATGTGCGTAGAAACTGGGCAATCACATTTGGCATTGCAGGGAACTGTGAGTTTACAAAGTAGAAGTACAAACACACATCTGCGCTGTAGTCGGAATGTCCACTGTCCCACATCAAATAGGCAGCTCCCCCAAACAGACACAATGTACACTGTCATGCAGTCTGAATGTAAACATGTACAATGCGTCAACATACATGTGAACACAATGTTAAACTGCATCTCCCCTTCACATTGCAGGAGGGAATCCAACACCTCCTGCAGAGCAGTCTGAACCTCTCTTCTCTGATGACGAAGAGGACCACCACACCTTTGCCTCGGATGCCCTCCAACAGCTCGTGGAGAGCCTCCGCAGCCCACTTCCAGGAGCAGGGCAGCCCAGCTGCTATTAGGAGAACCCACCCCCTGCACAGAACACACAGCAGGCAGCACCCAGTACCACAGCTGCCTCCCAGGACCCCCACGATGAACACATGGCCTTCCAATGCCATGTGTTGGGGGTGCCAGGAGAAGCTGGCTGAACAGGTGCAGGTGGGGTTCGACCGCATGGCAGACAAACTAGACACCATACGTGGGTGTCTAAGTCTCATCAGAGACCACTCACAGTACCTAACGGACACCCACAGTCCGCTCCATGCTCTCCAACAAACCATGGCTGACATCGCTAGAGTCCTGACTCTGCGACAAGAATGACTGTCTAGTCAGAGTGCCTCCAGCGATCTCGCCTGGGAGTTGGGAAACATGCGGAGGGTAATGGAGAACATGGAGCGGACGCGGGTGGAAAGAACGGCTGCTACGGCTGCACACCAGCGAGAAGTAGCTGGGTCCCTCAATGCCATAAAAACCCTCCTCATGGCATTGCTGCCACAAGGCCTGGCGCTGATGCATGCTGCTGCTACCACCCTATCCACATTTCTGGCCCCTGATGTGTCAGTGCCACACAGTGCGGCAGACATTCCACCTCCTGCCCTTGCGGTGTCACTGCCACACAGTGCTGGAGACAGAACACCACCACCCACATGTGAGGCACATGAAACAGCAAAGGACGAAGATGCGGATGAATCTGCCCTCGTGGTCAGAAGGAAGCGGTAGCATTCATCTCGGCCATATGGCCTGTTTCTGCTTGGCTCTGCCCTCTGTATCATCACCTTCCACTGTCCTTAAAGCACTCCGCGACACTCACCTTGGATCTCGACATGGACTGCCATATTCTGTTTGGTCACCAATGACACAGCTATCAGACTGTGGACTGAACTCCTCCTCTTCTGATGTACTTGTCATTTCCTGAAGGACTCTGGCTGGCCCTTCATGGGCCAATAATGTGAAGTGGGGTTTGCATGGGCCTGTACTGCTCCAGCTGCAACACTCCACTGAATGTGGAATAAACAGTCATGTTAACACAGATGTGTCACGTCCATGATCTTTCAAGTGTGGAAGTATGGATGAATGTAGGGTCAGTGATTCCCCTTTATGTCCATGTTGCTCTTGGGTCACAGGGTGACACATTCCTGATCGTGGTCTGGGTTGCACCGACACGACAACAGAGACACATTCATTAGTCACTTCCTTGTCCAGCCCAGGACGGAACCACGCCCAGAGCCCCCGGGGGAAATTTACACACCCTTACACTGGACTGGCATATGTCAGGACAGTCCATTTCGCTTACGCTCATAGGGCGGGGGGGGACAATGCCACATGTCCCAATTATTCCTTGTATGGATCTGCTGCTCACAGGTCTAGTTGTCAGCATGCCACAGCCACTCCCTCATGGCTGGTTTACACCCACACCACACCCATCCAGCACAGGCGTCACAGGATATGTGACCCTGCCAATTAAAAGGGCCTGGCGCACATGCTGGACGCCATTTCTACTCTCTAACTGGGTGTCGCCGTGTGGTTCTCATTTATGCATGAGGGCCTAGGGCCCTGCCACCTCACATTACCCAGGCTGTCCGCACCACGGGACTCAATCATAAAGGGTCCATGGCCAGAGGTGCACTGACTTGGTGGCACCGGATACACTGTGGCAGGCACAGGCACACCGCCAAGGGACTGTGTCTTGCGGTCCAGTGAGATAGGGGCACCTGAATTGCTGAGCGGGTGTGCAGCCTGCGATGATGCGCTGTCCTGGCAGTCTGGACTGGTGAGGATTAGTGTGCACCCTGCTGGACCGCAGTGTAGGCCTGAGCCAGTGGGCAGTGCGGGCCTCCCACCATGTGGCGTTGCCTCGCGGTTCACAGAATTAGTGGCATCTATAGGGCTGAGCGAGTGTGCAGCCTGCGATGATGCCGTGTGCACTGATTTGGTCTCTGCCATTGCGTAATCTAGACCCAGAATGAAGTGTGTAACCTGGTGGCCCGTGGTGTGGGGCTGCATGATGTGGAGGGTGCCATGGTCGCGGACCCCGTGCTTGGAGCTCCCACCGGCGCATGGTGTGCCCTCATGGAGACACGACGGTGTCGGAAGGTGAGCAGTGAGGCCTGGTTGCAGAGCGGCGGTCAATCACCGATGGACGGCGGGAGGGGCTGGGGTGAGGCAGCCTGTGTGTGCAGGGGCAGGCAAGCGATGATGGTGTGTGCAACTGTATGTACTCTGCCATTCATGTCTCTGGAAACTGTTTCAGATAAGGGACCTAGGGGACTGCAGTGTATACCGGCACATGGTTGGAGACACACCAGTGGCAGCAGGTGAGCAGTGAGGCCTGGGTCCTCAGTCTCGGCACTCTCTCTCCCCCTCTTTCTCTCGCCCTCTCTCTCTCTCTTTCTCTTTCTCTCGCCCTCTCTTTCTCTCTCTCTCTCCCTCTCTCTCTCTCTTTCTCTTTCCCTCTCTCTCTCTCCCTCTCTCTCTCTCTTTCTCTCTTCCTTCCCCTCTCTTTCTCTCCCTCGCTCTCTCTCTTTCTCTCTCCCTCTCTCCCTCTCTTTCTCTCTCCCTCTCTCTCTCTCTCTCTTTCTCTACCTCTCTCTCTCTCCATCTCTTTCTCTCTCCCTCTCTTTCTCTCTCTTTTTCTCTCCCTCTCTCTTTTTCTCTCCCCCCCCCTCTCTCTCTCTCTCTCTTTTTCACTCTCTCTCTGTACTTTGATGGGCGAATGACACACCTTCTCATCTCTATTTCTGTCTTGCAGGCTGTGACTTACAGAATGCCCTGAGAAGACTCGCCGTGCCTCTTCTGAATTGTTGTTTTTCGTTTAATCTGTAATAAACGTTTTGTTTGGATAATATGATCTGAATGTATGATATGTTTGGTTCATGGTTTTGTGGAGTTGATGTGCAATATCTTTGTCCAAAGGAAGGGGGGGTACTGGGGGTGGTGGCGGTGGGTGTTGTTGCCCTATTGGGGCTCCGGGCTGCATGTTCAGTTGCTCTGGGGCATCTGTTGTTCTTCATGTTTGGGTATGGGCTGTGCTCCCTTGGCTGCTGCAGGTTGTAGTCCAACTGTACACTAGGTCAGAGCAGGTGTTAAAAACCTGCTGCTAACACGCCTTATCGCATGTTTTGTGATATTATCGCCTATCTGACTGGTCGTTGAGAATGTTGTGGAGTGGTTTTGTCGTGGCTTTTTGCTCGGGAATGCCTACTCTGCATTTCATTAGCGTTAGTTGCCGGGGTCATCTGTGGCGATGCTTTTTGCGACTGCTATCGCAGGTAAACTGGTGATATGGGCTGTTAGCACCAGCTTGTGAATGGGGCAATACATTTATCACGACTTTGGCTGCGATGAAGTGCCGATAACTGGGCGATAGTTTCTTGAGAATATGCCCCAAAATCTATCTGCTTGTACCTAAGCCCCCTCATCTTCCCACCCTAATGTCAAACCAAATCAAATCGCCTAATGCTTTTTCTCCAGGAGATTGACGTTTCATTAACTACTTATAAGACGTTTTGGAAGCATGACTATAGACCACAGTGATTCTTTACACAGTTAGAAATTGAAATGTTCACATCTACCAAAGATTTCTGGTGCCAACCTAACTACTAAAGTGTGGTTTGGAAAAGTTCTGCCAACTACTAGTAGGCCCTTGCCAGCGGGATAATCAAAAAAAGAGCATTTATTATATCGAAAACAAATTATTTGAGGCGAAATATCTGCTAGTCATATGTTGCATGGATATGGTCAGAGTATAATACCGACTCTCCTTGGAAACCAACAACCCTAGTAGTAAAGGGACCCTGTTGGATACTCATAACCCCAGCAGTAACCTATATTTTTACGCCCTCTACAACCCTCCACCTCAAACGCCCTGTTGAAACTTCAGTTTTTTTACTGTAGCAAGTGCTAGTCGAATGACAATTCCTTATATCCAGGACTTCTTGTTGGCATTAGACCAAATGCAGCAAAAAAAAAGCACTGCATTTTAATGTACCAGGCATATTACATTTCCCAGGCGTTCATTGAGTAATATCTTCTAGTACAGTATCAGCACCGAGATATTCTCCCCAGTGATAGTGCACTATAGAAATCTGCATAACATATGTTTTAGTAATAAAAACCCTAGTAATCGTGAAAGTAGGTAAGATTTTGAGATCTTAACTAAATGCGTAGGTAAGTGTAAATTACCTTCAAAAGAAATATTTTCGCACTATCGAAATGAAAAGACGTACAATTATTTTTATTTTTAATTATTCAATATTTGATTCAGTACATACAATGTTCAGGCAGAAAAACTGGTGGGATAATAATAAGGCCAACAGAAAAAAACTCAGAAAAAAATCTAACAGAATTAACTTGTACAGAAAATATTCACAATATGCTCCACAAAGTTTGAAAGGCATTAGGAATGCATTAAAATCAGTGCTGTAAAATAGAGTGGCCTTTCACGCAGAGAACTATGTGCCACACAACAGTGAACCTTTTCTTAAGTAGCTTTTTCTGCATTGCCTTACAAGGAATTATTACTAATACTCGAGCTGTAAAAGATGCACTAATTGAAAAGCCAAACTTATAATAAATAGTATGCTTAAATCATTCAGGTTTAAACTTTATTCTAAAAGACTTATTCGTTTTAGACTCAAATATAGCTTACAGAAATAACATTGAAGAATACATAGGCAATCACGGTGTGTACTTGGTTTGATAATTCTTCAAATTCCTATGTTTTCATCATATTTACTAGACCTTTTAACGTGTTGTGTTATTCAGAATGCACAATCATCCAGGAAAGTATCCTGGTGTTAAGCAGGTGTGAGTTTATCCAAACCTAGGGCCTAGTGGGACTGTTCCAAAAGTCAGGCCTTCATCGTCTTGCTTAATTGAAGAAGTGAGGAGGAGGCTCTTATGTGTAGCAGCAAGTTATTCTACACTTTAGCAGCGATGCAGGAGAAGGCCCTTCTGCCAGATCTGTTTTTCCGTTTATGTGGAATGTGATTCAAGTAGTTTAGACCAGTGGAGGTGTCTAGGTTTATGATAGCAGATATGATTATTGAGGCATGATAGTAAGGTGTTATGTATTGCCTTGAAAGTGTGCATGAAGAGTTTTAATTGTGCTTGTTTGTGTATGGGGAGTCAGTGGAACTCCTTCAGGTGTGGTGTGATGTTAGTGTGGCTTGGGAGGTTGAGAGTGATTTGGGCCTCCAAGTTCTGAATGCTCTGCATCCTTCTGGTGAGTATGTTGTTGAGTCTGACATAGAGGGAGTTCCTGGGGTCCAGCATTCTTGTGAGGGTGTGTGCTGATTGAGAGCCATTTGAAAATCTTCCTCAGCATCTTCAGGGTATGGCAGCAGAAGGTGGTGACAGCATTGATTTAGGCTGTCATGTCAAATTTGCTGTTGATGATGATCCAGAGGTTCTTGGTGTGGTGGGAGTGAGTGTCAGTACAAGCTCAGTTGTCCACTAGGTGGAGTCCCACGGTGAAGTGTTTTCCTGAAGATCACGATTTCTGTCTTGTCAGTGTTCAGATGTAGGCAGTTGGTCTTCTTCTAGTGAATGATTGAATGAAAATTTTTGTCATTGTAGGCTAATAGGAAAGGGATACAATGCAGCTGTAGAGATATGAGCAAGACCAACCATTTTACTTGTAGCTCTTATTGCCAGTGTGCAAAGTGTTTCATCGATTCATGCTTCCTGACCTGTTTTCCAACCAAGCATTTGGGGCAAGCTGCATTAAATTACAAAAAATTATTGTTATACCCGGGATCCCTGGTTGGCTGAGGTATGTACTTCAGGCCAAATAGGGACCCTCATTTCCACGTCAGGGAAAGGAAGGACACATTCTCAGATAGCCCCTTCTCACCCACTTGGTAGCTTGGCATGAGCAGCTAGGCTTATCTTCAAGGCAAATGTGTAAAGTATTTGCAACCACGCTCACAGCAACCCAATGATGAGACCACAAATGGACTCCGCACGAGTTTCATAAAAACGAGAATGCATTTATATAAAAAGATATACTATAAGACCACACGATATAAATCCAACATATGTATATTTGTAATATTCCTCCTGGCCGGTTGTTAGGCCAGCCAGCCCTTGTAAGTTCTGGCGATATTAATGAGAACTTCTAAACATTCCACTGCAGTCCTACTGCAATGCTATGCAGTTTGTAATGCTAGAATCAGACACTTTACAATGTAAAAATAATGCAGGTCGTAATGCTAGAATCAGGCACTTTGCAATGTAAAAGTCATGCAATGCATAACGCAACAATCAGGTACTTCATTATGCAGAAATATTGCAATGCGTAATACACTAATCAGGTAGTTTGTCATGCAGGAATAATGCAATGCGTAATACACTAATCAGGTAGTTCATTATGCAGAAACAATGCAATGCATAATACGACCACCAGGTAGTTCGTTATGCAGAAATAATGCAATAAGTAATACACTCCAGCACAATCATGGTGCCTTAGGTGGTCTCTCCTCCACTCGTGCTGACTCGCAGTCAGCCTCTGTCCACAGTTGCCCCCACACGGGTATAGTGTAAACAAAAAGTGCAGCTCCACACTCCGGCCCCATTACTGCCACTCCTTTGGCAAGTACGGGCCGCGACACGAGCCGAAGCAGAGGCTCGCGCTGCAGGAATGAGAGAGGACGATAGCGTCTCCCTCCGAGCCCGTACCCCGCCCCAGGCGTCGACACATGTTACTTGGGGGTGCGACCTCACTCTCCTCTCCTCTTCCAGCGACTTGGGCCTCCGATGTAATCTTTGTAAATGCCGGGTAGTGGGACTCGGGCCCTCCCTCAACGAGGTTGGTTCAAGGTCCCGGTCTGGCAACGGCAGGCTCGGGCAGGCAGCTCAGTTTCTCCGGGGCTGCCGGTCCAGGCCATTGATACTATGTAGATATTAGGCTGCAACAGGGACACACACACAGCATCGCTGAGACTCTCTTGAGCTTCGGGTGCATGATCACTGGGCACTCCACACGAAGGTATTAGGCAGCATGAAGCACATGCACACAGCATTTCTGAGACCCACTTGAACTCCGGGTGCATAATACAGTTGCACCATAACAAGGCAATCCTCATGAAGGTCTCAGGCTGCACAAAGCACACGCGCACAGCGTCGCTGAGACTCACTTGGACTCCGGGTGTGCACAATAACAAGTCAACCCTCACGAAGGTCTCAGGCTGCACAAAGCACACACGCACAGCATCGCTGAGACTCACTTGGACTCTTGTGCACACGATAACCGGACAATCCTCACGAAGGGCTCAGGCTGCAAAAAAGACACGCACACAGCGTACCTGAGACTCGCTTGGAATCCAGGGGCCCACGATCACAGGGTACTTCTTACGAGGGTCTCAGGCTGCAAAAAGCACACACACACAGCTTCACTGAGACTCTCCTGGAAACTTTTGTGTTCCTGAGTTTCCGCAACAGGGAGTCAGCATACCTCGGGCCCTTGGGGATAAGTTACTTCCGGACACAGCACACAGCAAAGTCCTTTCAAGCAGGGGGACACAGCACACAGCAAAGTCCCTTTAGTCTCTCCTTGGTTGAAACAGCAAACTGCAGGCCAGCCCCAGAACACACAGCAAGGGTCAGTCCTTTCCTTCAGTCTCTTCAGTTGTTTCTTCCTTGGCAAAGGTTCCTCTTGACCACAAAGTAGCTTCAGTCTTGTTCAAACTTGATCAATCCATTTCTCCTAAGTTCAGGGGCTTCAGCTATCATAGTTATACACCTAAATGTCTTTGAAGTCTTTGTGTTCAGGGGGGCACTGTCCCCTGTTCAAACCAGTTCTGGGTGCCTCCCTGCCAGTGACACCTTCTTCTTTTGATTAGTGGGGGTCTGGATTCTCAATCACTCAGCAGGAGATGGGAGCATTGTTTTATGGCAGCAACCCAGGCCTCTTCAGCTCTAAGGGCTACTCCTCCCCCTACACTCCAGATGCAGGTCAGCCTGTTGCTGTCTCACCTCCTCCC
This sequence comes from Triturus cristatus, assembly GCF_964204655.1. Classification (NCBI taxonomy): domain Eukaryota; kingdom Metazoa; phylum Chordata; class Amphibia; order Caudata; family Salamandridae; genus Triturus; species Triturus cristatus. The sequence continues at coordinate 903,056,023 of NC_140590.1, read as the reverse complement.
CTGGGCCAAGACATTCCCCAGATCCTATCACTTTCAAATCCAGACAGTCAATCCACAACCAGGCAAAGACACACAGAAATGTTAGAGCACAAAAACCCAACCACTTCTGAAAGAGTGGCTTCTAAACACACAATGCAAAAACCACCTTCATAAAAAGATGTGTTATTACATTGTGAGTCCAGGCATACTATACTTCACCTCTCCATCTTAAGCCTTTGGGAAGATAGGCTGGAAAACATATTACACAGCCTCCCCATTCTGTCCTATAGGCAAGATTGCCTTTCAACAGTAAAAAACAAAATTGAGATTATTTCACTGTCAGGACATGGTACACACCTTAGTACCTGTGCTACCTTTCACATGCACTGCACCCTGCCCAGGGGGTACCTTGGGCCTACCCTAGGGGTGTCTGATGTGCATAGAAAGGGAAGGGTAAGGTCTAGCAAGTAAGTGCACTTGGCAGAACAAAATTGCAGTTTAACAAACGGCGCGCAGACACTCCAATGGCAGGCCTGAGTTTCCTCTTTAAGGCTACTTGTGTGGGTGGCACATTGCAGTTGCATTACCAGCCCTGGCACACATAGTGCACTTTACTAGGGACATTACTAGTAAGGCAAACACACCAATCATGGCCAACCAATTACCTTTACACTTTATACAGGGAGCACTTGCACTTTGACACTGATCAGCAGAGGCAAAGTGCCCAAAGCATCTAAGCCAGTCAAACGAAATCCATCACAGCATCAAAAATAGAGGAGGGAGAGGCAAAAAGCCTGAGGTAATCAAGTCAAGAAATGCCAGGTCTAATAATTATGAATGGTTCTTTTGAAATTAAAACTGCTCCTTCAAAAAGTTCAGCCATTAATTCCTGAAGTGTTCATCTTGGAAGAATGATCGCCACTTTTAAATGATCTATCAGATTTCAACGTTATCTAAGTGATGCAATTAGTAACATTATGTCTCCATCAAAATCCCCCCCCACACACACACAAGGACAGGTCTGTTAATGTTTCTGCATTCTTCAATACAAGGCCTATTTTCTTGAAAACACTGAAATGAATTACCATACGTGTAATTTATACGTACTTGTGATATTAATGTATATTTGTTTATCTATTCACACAATTTTAACTATGGCTTGCCTAACTTATGAATGATTTTATTTACAAATAGCAAACTAAGGGGTCTATTATGATCGTGGGCGGTTCAGCAAATAGGACCGCCCGCTATGTGTGCGGTGTTCCCACAAATCAAATTAGGATGCGCCCACCGCACTGGCGGGTGCATCCTGCATTTTTAACATTGCGGCGGGCGGTTCTTTAAGCAGCACCCGCCGCAATCTTAAAAAGGCATTTGTGCATTTGCATGCTCAAAGTGGCAGGCACCGCGCAGTGCCTGCCACGTTGTGCATGCAAATGCAGGGGGGTACCATAGGTACCATTCATGCACCATTCATGTACTTGCTCAATTATCTGTGTTTTTCTGTACTTACAAGTGCACACACTGTGCATTGCCAGAATATGTATGCATAGCAGTAAGAAAGATATGCATTTATCATTTACCTTTAATCATAATTTTTCCAAAATGATATCAATAGGGACATTCTTCTTTTTGATGAAGTTTAGGTGAAAAATTGGCTGATTTGGCAAATATGTCGATGTGTGTGATAAATTATTTGTGTTCAAAATTTTACTTTCATTCTATATGAAAGGTCAAAGCCACTCCATGAAGTTCAGCACTGAGATCTGGCTTAAACGTATATCAGTGTTTGTGCTGCAAAAGAAGGAATTAATTTATCAAAGGATTTAGTTTTTAAAAAATGGCAAGATTATGGCATATATGTACTCAGTGGATATTTCTGGTGTACATTTGTCTCATCACATTGTCTTACTGGTAGATGAGTTCTACTGTCCATTTTAACACCAAGCTCTGAGCTTTTTCAGAGGTGTGTTTATTAAACTTCAACAATTGACAGAAGTTAGCTAGGAGGGTGGCGAACCAAATAAAGAAATGGTTGCAGAAGCCCAGGTGGGTCCCTAGGACATTGTTTAGTATGCAATGAATAGTTGTATACAAGACCATTTGTAATTCAAGGGAAACATTTCGATAGATATTTCTATTGTCAAATATCTAATCTAACATTATTCAGTATTTTAAGAAATGAGGATTTAGTGCTAAACCAGAAACAAATGGCACACTTGTTTTCAAAAAATGGGTGTTCTTTATGGATGCAGATGACCAGTTGCTTCACATGCCTCTTGATGTCATTCTCTAATCACTGCAGTTTAGAATTGGTGTGATGTTTAAGGACAATGTTTGGGATGATAGTAATTTTATCATGATTTTCATGATTTGTTGATCTTGTTGAACAGGAAATATGCTTTGAGTGAGGGAGACATTGATTAAAGAGAACCATTTGTGACCAAAGAGATGGATCATTATTTTGATGGGCTCACAGTTACCATATCCAGGTGTGTTGGCACTTTGATCCTGTAAGAAGTTAATTTCAGCGGTGGGATAAGCTCTTATTATGCATAGTAGAGGATCAGGAGAGGGGTCTTGAGTTTTTACATTGTAATTTTCTCTTCTTTGTAAAAGACATTTCAGTTGAAGAAGGGCAAGATATTCTCCTTCTTCATGAAAGGTAGTGTTGAAGTAATTTAGTGTGGTATCAGTGTCAGTCAAGAGATCTACCAGGAAGTGACACATTTCATTTCCCAGAAACATGTTTAGTTTGTTTGGTGCTCTGGGGTTTATACTGTGGTGCAATTAGTATAGGCAGAATAATTGTGAGCTTATCTGGCCTGTTGGTGTCAATAGAAGGCAAGTTGGTCACCATTTTAGGGCCATCTATAATGAAGTATTCACAATAGGATTGAGTGCTTGAAACTGTAGTGTAGGTTTACATTGTAAGTGCTGAGAAAGAAAGCATTTAGTGTTTCACCACAAATTCAAAACTACCCATACAGTTGCTGCTAAGGTACATCACTGAATAGAGAGCAAGGTATTCTGTATTCTGGAGTTTAGGAGGGTGGTAGATGATATGCAAATAGACAGTGTAAGATGACAATAGAGAGAGATACTTTCAGACATTTAAAGATAGTGAAGGAGGTGGAGGGAGTGTAATTGCAGTTGAGAGCTCTTTGATAATGATGGTGCTACAACCATATTGCTTCTTTTGTCCACACACATCCACACACTGATGTTGGGACTGCTCATAGATGCTCCTTACTGCTGCTGTTTTTGCCAGTAGCTTTCTTTAGCTCATGTGTAGGCTCACACACAGATCGTAGCACCAGGAAGCTGCCAGGTGCTATTGCTGTTAATATCAACAAACCAGCAGTTTCTGCATTATTTCCATCAGCCCAACACCCCTGCAATACGTGTTCCTTTATGTAAATAAATGTGATCGGAGATAAAAGAAGAGGTTGCTGGGACCTTGAATACTAAATAAGCAGAATTGCCCTCTGGCTTGCTCATTCAGCTTTCAGTGTACTAGTAGCACTAGATACCTTCTTGCACCACCTGCATAGTAGAAGGTGAACCTGGTGTCAAAAGCACCTCATTGCACTGCATTAACTATCACATGTATGCTGATGACACCCAATTGTACCTGGAAATTTCTCCCCCTGATGATTTCAGGTCATTCAACACAACACTTCAGAAAACCCGAAACTGGCTGACCTTGAACCATCTTAAGGTAAACTCCCTCAAAACGGAATTCCTCCTAATCTCCCCACACAAGCAATCTCCCATTATTGAAGAATCTACAAAATGACTAACAGCTCTCAACTGCATTCAACACGTCATAGATTCCCAAAGATCACCATCACTAATACTAGATAAGAACTTGAACATTCAGGAGCACATCAGGTCAGTCACCAAAGGAACTAATTTCCAAATGGACATTAAAAAAAACAAAAAAAAACGTCCTACCCTTGATGACTTCAAGTCCGCTGTTCAAGCCTTAGTCATTTCTAGGCTGGATTATGGTAGTGCAACCCTTTGTGGTCTAACTAGCTTCAAGTTGGCTCCACTAAGGGCTTCTCTTACCTCGTCAGCAAGGTTCATCACAGGATCCAAAAGAAAACAACCACTTCTCTCCAGATTTGAAATCCCTAAACATGCTTCCACATGAGGCCAGGGCTCAATAGAAAATTGCCTGCATGACTCACAAAGCCCTACACTTCAATACCCTCTGTACCTTGTGGAAAAGCTTGAACTATCGGGTGGTATCAGATCCTCCAGGAGCTTCAACACCTTATTGCTGAAATCTCAAAATGTCTGAGAAAGAAAACATATAACCATGCCTTCTCAGGAATTGCTCCAAAAATTTAGAACACACTGCCTTATGAAACCAGACTGAATACCTCAACAGCATCTTTCAAAAAAGAAGTGGAAGTTCGACTGATGAATATTTTCTGAACTAGAAAGTCAACAACTCCTCCCTTAGGCACATGTTATGATGCTTCCTCTTCACACATGCTTTGCCACCTATCTAAGCCCCTGTATTCTGACGTGTCGGCCTGGCTCTTTGTGGGTCTTTCTCCACCTGTTTGGTGTTGCAACATCCTGTTTAATTGCTGTAAATGTGCTTGTATTCCTTTTTAGGTCGAGGACCGTCCGGTCTGCCGAAGGCAGAACCGGAAGTCGGAGATTTAATGTTTCTGAGAGTGGCTCCTTAGCCCGCCTCTCTTTTTGGCTCTCCTCCATTGGCTGGCTTCCTAAACGGAGGCCAGCCATTGGAGGAGAGAGCCGTCCCTCCAAATAGGCTCCGTCTTTTTCAGATTCGGGGGCGTGTTTTTTGGTGTTCTTTCCACTTTTTGGCAACGCCCTTTTTTAGGCGTGTTTTTCTCTCCTCCTGCCAATGGCAAAAGGAGAGAAAAAGAAACACGCCCCCGAATCTGAAACTGCCGCTGCGTTTCTCCGATGCATTTCTGCTTCGCCTCGGAGAAAGGCAGTGGTGTGCTTGTCCTGCCATGCTTTCCATTATGTACCGCCATAGTAACCGAGGATTTCGATGTGGAAGTCAACTTGCACAATTAGTGCATTTTTGAGTGTTAAAGAGAAAATATGGACAGGAATCCGAGACAAACTGAATAACATGCATTTTGTATTTCCAAAGTTGCCAACCATAGTTTCTTAACTATTCTGCAATTTACTAGCGATATTATAGGAAGCTTTTACAGTTTAGATATAAAAAAATTGTTTTAGAATATATAATGTTGTTATCTCATATTTGAAAATTTCAGAAAAGTATCTCCGCAGCAATACAAGAAATTACTCCTAACGCCTCGAAGATTGCCGTCGGCGCTTTACCTTCGGAGCCGCGATGGCGGCCACCTTGAGAAGGGCTTACTCAGATTCAAATGTTCGGCCTCTGCGCATTGCATGGCTAGTTAGCGCGCAATAATACAGCTGAATTCAATTAAAGTCTTAGGGGGCGCGCCATTGTTTTAAAAGACCCCCCTACTGCTGAACTCCATCGTCCTGTTGATGTCACACACGCACACTAGTTGTCTTAACGGTGATCGACAGCCCTGCAATAATCCGATGTGCCATCTAGTCCGTCATTTATGTCCGTGACAACTGTACCTGCCAGTACGTGTGCGCACCCTAAAGCAGGAACGTTTGGCGATGGTGGGCCGGGATCGGGTACAGTCTCTCCTCCAAAGGTACCGGCTACTACTGTTCACTGCGTTGCTGATCCTTTTGCTACAAGCGCTTCTGGGATGGAACTTCCAGAGCCTGGAGGAAGGGGGCGAGGAGGTGAGATCGGGAGTATGGTAGTGCATCCAGAATGTGCATTGGAGAATCTAAGGAAGGCTTGCTTGGGCAGTGATAGGTATGTTTCCAAGTTATGGTTGAATTCATGTGTGACTTCCCTTGTTAAGGTGCTGGAGATGACCTTGGAATGGAAGTCACGTTTGAGATTGTATATCGACCCTCATGTAATTGATTATATAGCTTAGTGTTGTAATGCGGGGCATCAGTTTGGCCATGGACGGATTTCTTATCGCTTGGATCAGTTTCCTACACACCATCATCCAGACTGCAGAGATAGGAAGCCGCGGCTTCTCACGCATCCAGCCTGAATGTGCAAACTTACCTTGCACAAACACTGCACATGAAAACAAGCAAAAGTTATACTCCCACCGGAGCCAATTTCAGCAGCGTGTGTGCTCCTCATCACGGGATCAGAACTCTGCAACATCTCACTAACTCACTTTCACTGTCTCTTTCACTACCTCTCTCTATCTCACTACATCACAACACCACTCTGCTTACATCTCACTACCTCACAACATCCCTCTCCCTCACTACATCACTGTTTCACTGTTTCACTACCTCACTCTTTCTCACTACATAACTCTCTCTACCTCACTACTCCACTCTATCTCACTACCTCACTATCTCACAACTTCTCTCTCTCAAAACATCACTACCTCACTCTCTAGCTCAAAACCTCACAACTTCACTCTCTCTCACTCACTACCTCAATCACTCACTATCTCACTACCTCACTCTTTCTATCTCACTAACTCACTTTCACTCTCTCTTTCACTACCTCTCTCTCTATCTCACTACATCACAACATCACTCTATGCTTATATATCACTACCTCACAACATCCCTCTCCCTCACTACCTCACTCTTTCACTACCTCACTCTTTCACTACCTCACTCTTTCACTACCTCACTATCTTACTACCTCACTCTCTATCTACCTCACTCTCTATCTCACTACCTCACTCTCTATCTACCTCACTCTCTCTCACTACCTCACTCTCTATTTCAATACCTTACTCTCTCTCTGATGAAGGGTCTCCCGAAATGCATTGGGAACAGCAACACTGTACAAGAATCATGGAATTTGAGTTTTGATCATATTGTATAATAAAATGATATCATATGAACATTGATCATCTATGGTAGTTTTGGTGATTTATTTATGTGACATTATCGGTTTATGTATTAGCTCAATGTTTATTGAACTGTTATGAATCATCACAGAAAACTAGTTTATACAATTCTTATCCCTGAAGAAAAATTGAGTAGGTTTATTTAATTTGAAGCACCGTCAGGGCGCAAGTATAGTGCACCTTGTTCATATGTGACAGGATCTTTACACATTTAAGAAAAAACACTCTGATACCCACTTGAGTCATGTTCATGCTACATAAAACTCTATAAATAAATAAAAATACCATAGACCCATGTCATGATGGATTTTTAGTCCATTTGTGTCAAGACGCTCCATTGCTAGTTCTTGACTACAATAATCTTCCAAAGAGCACTGTGATTTTTTTCATACATAAACAATAATATTTGAAAAACATAACTGCCAATGTAATGGTATTCAAATTATCAAAAGATGTTTATGAGATGTCTTCGAACTTTGGATTGCACCACTATGAGCAGGGGGGTGCATGACTGTATTCCCAAGGTGGTGCAAAGGCTGCAGCAAATTGTTGCACAAAAATATAGTGTTGGAAGCTTTTATGCAGATATCCTTTCAGGGGAGTCATGGGGGGGAGGTCAAGGGAGAAGGGGTTAAAAGGTTTGTATTCAGATGCAGAGCCCTGATCTTCCAGACCCCTAGATCCTCAGAGCAATGGCCCAGTTGAGAGGGGAATGGGGCAAGATCCATTGAGCCTCGAAGAGATGTCCAAGATAGGTGGTCGTTTTTGGGGCTCATTTTGTTTACAAATGAGCAGAGACAGCTTCTTTATAGAAATGTCCTCCTAGGGAAGGAGGCTAGGATTGTCAGACTTCTTTTGTAAACAGGGCCATCACTACCATTAGTACAGCAGACGCAGTGGGACTGGAGCTTAGTAGTCTGAAGGGCCACTGAACCTCAAATATATCTGTCTTACTATTTAAAAGAGTAATCAGGCTCATTTTCCTAGCTAATGTTAGGGGCCCAGGCACTCGTGCTACATTGTGCTGCTTCAATGTTTCAGACCTTGAAACGATGGGTCAAGGAACATGGGGAGGAGAGTGCTCCTTCCTGTTTTAAAAAAAATGTAAATTAACGAAGGCACAGACTACTGCAGGCCTTAAGTCTTTGAGTGATGATCCAGTGGAAGGGCTAGTGGAGACAACCTGTCTCTCTGGGCTGTAGGTATGTTTGGAGCAGTAGTAGGTGCAGTGGCAGGGCACACCTGAATTAGTGCTGTTACAAAAGGGGAAATGAAACCTGTTTTTATTGCTAGCATTTAGCTTGAAACATCTTTGCTGGCTGGGGGGGCAGATGTGGGGGTTAATTTTTATTTTCTCAGAGAGACAGATTCAGGGAAGATAGTGGGAAAAAGGTGAAAAGGGTCACTGATTCGCAGGACGGTCGCAATCATTACTACAGCATATGTAGTTGCATGGTGGCTCAGGCGAGTGAGGTGTTTAGTGCACCCAAGTTATGGGTCTTAACACAACTATTAAAATAATAAACAAATAGATAATAAATATAATAAACATTAAAGTCATATAAAAAGAATCTAAGCACAACAAATAAATGAGAAGCATAAATAAACTGCACTTCAAATACAAAGACTTTAAAGCATGAAAGCATAAACATGAAATGAAAATATGCATAAATTATAAACACCAACTGATGGGAAATCGTTTCCATTGTGATATCAGCTAATAATGTTTTGTCGGAAGATTTTGCAAACCTTATTTTAACATGAGAAAATATGTTTTTGATAGATTGAATCAATTTAACAACAGTGCCTTCAATTCTATACGAAAATGTAAGATGCAAACCTTGTGTTTGTTCATTTATTATGGATGAGATGGAATTTTTTTTTTTTTTTAAATTGTACCCTTAGTTAATTGCTTTTTTCTCTACATTTTAGCCACCTTAACACTTAAATTCAAAAGGCGAAAGGACAGTCACACCGGATACATTTCAACATAATGATTCATTCACTCCATTATAAACAGACCCATTTCAAAGATCGTGGCTACAACAGATATTTTATACCAGATGCAGAATACAAAGGTCCACTTCCCTTTTAGATGAGATCTTGTTTTCTGCAAGATGTGAGCTTCTTTTTAAGTACAGATAAGGCTTAGTAAATAAAAGCTACCGTACTGTTCCAGGCTTTGAACAAGAATGCTGGCTGACCTGAGTGCCAGTAAAAAAGCCGGAATTGCAAAATGTGAGCTTCTGTAGCCAATTGATCTTGCAGTGGATTATAGTGCAGTTTTGAGCAAAAATAAAACGGTTTGCTAGATTTGTCTTTTACATATACTACCGTACCTTCCCTGCAGGGTGGACCAATTATTTTACCAGCTGGATACTTTAAAAGTGTCAGCCCTTTTGCCAAGAATTGGTAATGCAGAATGGTAAATAACATATCAAATATATATATAGTTTCACTGAAAAAAACACAGGTTTCAGGGACGTTATAGTAAGTCTGACATTTCACTCGTGCAAAACAAGAGAAATTCAGCCATTATAGTTAGCTGAGCCAACTATAACTCATGCCCCCGCAATGCACTGCTGATGACGTAACATATTACATCACTCATGACATGGTCAGTGACATCACTGATGACATCTCAAATGACATCACAGATGATATCACTGATGACATCATCCAGTGACTGTGAATGTTTCTAAAAAGTTTAAGAATGTGATATATATATGATGATTCAGTCAGTGTGTGACTGACTGTATAAGTGAGTGATTATACATGTCTGGGTGAATGTATGGGTGAGTGACTAATCTGTATGAATTTCTGTCATGTGATCAAGGTTCATTTTCGAACCGAAACGCGTCAAGACCGTACAAGCTAAATAAATCACGCATTTTGGCACTTAACTGTGGTCCGTCTCCGTCTTTGGCGCGAAGCTGCAGATGGACGGTGTAATTTGATATATATATATATATATATGTATTCAATCTCGTCTCACTCTTACAAGGAAGGAATCAGCACTCAGGTTGTAGTTTGGAAGTATTTAATGTGCAAAGGGCTTGATCTACGCATTTCAGCTTGTCCGAACCTTGATAACGATACAAGACGGCATTGTAGCTTCCTTATTTAAATGTAAAAAATGCCTCCCGTTGCGAACATTAACAAAGGACTACATATTACATCAATCCAAAAAGCTGGCAGCCATATTGGCCTGGTCACGATGTGAAAATTTAGGAATTCCTAACATAAAGGAAAGAAAACAAGTGTTGCTATGCACACAATGTCATTTCAGCATATCTTGCCCCGTGACCTCCGTATCTGTATGTTCGTCAATGTGACTTGTTCATAATAAACATACTTATGATTGCAAACATAAACATAAACAATGGACTACACATTACTTTAAAGTGAAAGGCTATCAGCTATATTGATATGGGCACTTTGCATATTATAATGGTTCTTCCACGAAAGAAAAGTAAAAAAAGAGGAGTTAATATACACACAGTGTCCCTAAATAAAGTTCTAGCGATTATAGTTCCATTCCATTCACAGCTCATTTGAGATGTCATGAGTGATGTCATAAGTGATGTCACCGACCTGTCATGAATGATGTAATGTCTGAGGCCATAAGCAGTGCATTACCGGAGCGAAAGTTATAGTTAGCTTAGGTAACTGTAACTGCAGAATTTCACTGGTTTTGTATGAGTGAAATCTGAGTCTAACTATAACGTCCCTGTAATCTTGTTTTCTTTGCAGCAAATTTCTAGTTTTTTTAACATTAAGTAAGATGCCTATCACAATGGATGGTGGGGGGTTGGAAGCAGGGCCTGGCCTGACATTGTGCTGCCCCCACCCAAGCTTGCTGCTCCTGCCTCCCCTCCTCCTTGCCATCCATTGTCCAAGTCCATGCCCCTGCTCCCTCATGACAGCCCTGTGTGGCTGTTGTTCTGCGACTGGCCTTCCCGCCTTCTCTGAATAGTTAGCTTGCTGCCCCATCCACTTCCTCCCTATCCTCTTCTGTCTGAATCCATGCACTAGCCTCCTCCCTCCTGCCATGCATGGTGTGATGTGCTGCCACTGCTCTCCATTTAGCATGATGTCCCAGTACAGTCCTCCTCCTGCCCTCCATTGCCCAGTTCTATGCCCCATCATTGACCTCCTGCTTAGCCTCTGTGTTTAGCTTTCTGCCCCTTCTCTACTTCCCCATTCCCTCTGATGTCTGTGTGCTTACCCCAGCTCCATCCTTTTTGCCCACCATGTTCCATGGACCTGCCCCTCCTATCTACTCTGAGTGTTCTGTTGATCTGCCACTCCCCTCCCTCCTGCCTAGTATTGTCAGATGACTGTAACCTGTCCCTGCCACCTCCACATATCCTGTCAAAATTCCATGCTCCTAACCCCTTACTCCTGTCCTCTATAGCCCATTGTATTGCCACACCCTTCTGCCCTCCCTTGTCTGTTGTCCTGCAACTGCTCTTCCTGCCTGCACTGTGTGGTCTGTTGTGAGGCCCCTTCTTCTGAACTCTCTTGTCTGTGCTCAGCTCCTACCCCTCCCTTCTATCCTCCATGCTCCTTTGTGCATTCCCCTGCCCCTCCTTCTTGCCCATCATGGCCATTGTGCTGCCACTAACCCTCCCACTTGCCATGCATGGTCTTCTGTGCTGCCACGGCCCCTCCCGCCTTCCCTGTGTGGTCAGCTAGCTGCCCCTGACCCCCTCCCACCTTCCCTCGATTGTCTGTGTGTATGCCATCATAGTCTCACTGTTGCTCTCCATGGTGTGTCTTGCTTCTAGTGCCCATCCTGCCTGGCCTCCATGGTCATCTTGCTGCCCCTGCCCTGCCCCCTTGCCCCCAGGCCTCTGTTTCCATGTGCAGACCTCTATTCCCTCCCTCCTGGCTTATCTGTTCCATTGTAATGCCCCTGATCTGTCCCTCCTGCCCTTTATGGTGTGTTATGCTGCAGCTTTCTCTCCTGTCTGTCCATTATGGTCAGCTAGCTACCATTGCCTCTGTCCCCTCTGTTCGCTGTTGTCCATGTGCATGGTCCTGTCCCCTCCCTATTGCATTCTATGGATTGTTGTGCTGCACTCCCATCCCTCATGCCCTGTGTGTTGTATTGTGCTGCTGCAGGGTCAGTTTGGTGCACCTCTCCATGTCCCTCCTGTCCTCTGTTATCCAAGTCCATGTCCCTACACTAATTCCTCCTGCCTTCCATGATCCAATGTACCATACTTGCGAACATTTTGAACTTGGTAAGAGGGAGATTTTGAAGAAAAAATGGGGTATTGATTTTCCCCTTTGAGTTACATTGAAAAAGAGGAGATTGTAGACAGGAGACAGATCAAATAAAGCCCATTTGAGCTTAAAAAAATTGGACGTTTCCTGGCTGAATCGGGTCTGTTGGCATGTATGGTTGTACTACCACTGCCTCTTCCTTCTGCCCACAATGGTCTATTATATTGCCACAGCCTCTCTTGCCAGTCCTGTATTGTTGGTTTGTTGCCTCTTCCCCCTTTCCACTGCCCTCCATAGTCTGTTGTGCTGCCACGGCCCTTCCTGCCTGCCCAGTGTGTTCAAATTGTTGCCTCTGCACCCTCCTACCTGCCTTCAATTTTCAGAGTCCGTGCCCCTGGCCTCTGCCTCTCAACAGTATCCTAATGAACAACTAGATTGCTAACATTCTATATTTATTACAAAAGTGTGGAACGCCTGACGTCATCTTAATGTAATCAAAACTGTAATACCTAGAGCATTTCCTTTAGAAATTACATATATGAGAGGGTCTTATTTGCATCAAAATTATGGTTAGTGCTCTAAAAAACAAAAATGAGAACATATTTTCTGAGTTTTCAAATAGCGATAAAGCACTTTTAAATTATTTGTTAACTTTATGTTTTTTTATCCAGTTGACCACTTGATTACATGTTAGGGGTGAGGATGTGGTGTTACTTCTAGTGCTGCAGACTTTTCAACTGGGGAACCAGGTTGGAGTTTCTGCTTCAGCTCGACATTCTGTGATTCTGGTCAAATCAGTTAATCTCCCCATGTCTACAACAAAAATGAATTTGTTCTTGTGTGATGTAACCAATGCTCATGTAAAGCACTCCAATACCTGACAAGTCTGCACTATGTAAAACTGCAAAAGCACAAAAAATAAGTGTTTTGCATACTTCTGTCATTGGGCTATAATTGGGCTATATCTGGGTGATATTTGGGCAGCATTTGGGCTCTTTTGTCTCTTGGCCATCTTGGGAGATTTATTTGTTATGAAGTTTCCTAATTTCCTCATTTACTGCAGTCTCATCAGTAGGAAATGCTTTCAGTTTTTTACTTTGATTCCATCAAGAAGGTATTCAGATATGTCACACATTTACCATAAATTCTGAATGTTAGCACTCTAGTTCCTCATTAGATCACTGTAGTAAAGCTACTGCTCACCAGGGAAGTCTTCTGCTGGTATTGAAAGTGCATGTTTCAGTCTGCATGTCAGAATATTTTAATGAAATAGAAGAGGATTTGAGAAGTCACTCAAAAGGTGCCCTAATTTTTCTTTCTTCAGCACTAATCATAATTTCTATGGCAAAATGAACCCCCTCATTGTGTTCCTTTTTAAATTAAATGTTTTAAGTGTTACCAGTTTATTCCAATCAAGATGGCATCAGGTGTGCCATACTTTTGTCATAAGTAAGACAGGAAGCGCTGTAGTGGTTCTTAAGAACACTCTGGGACATTCTGTCATTGGGCTATACTTGGGCTACATCTGGGTGATATTTGGGCTACATTTGGGCTCTTTTGTCTCTGGTGGTCATCTTGGGAGACTTATTTGTTATGAAGTTTCCTAATTTCCTCATTTACTGCAGTCTCCTCAGTAGGAAATACTTTCAGTTTTTTACTTTGGTTACATCAAGAAGCCATTCAGATGTGTCAAACAATTGCCATAAATTCTGAATGGTAGCACTCTAGTTCCTCATTAGATCACTGTAGTAAAGCTACTGCTCACAAGGGAAGCCTGCTGCTGGTATTGAAAGTGCATGTTTCAGTCTGCATGTCAGAATATTTTAATGAAATAGAAGAGGATTTGAGAAGTCAATCAAAATGTGCCCTCATTTTTCTTTCTGCAGCACTAATCATAATTTCTATGGCAAAATGAACCCCGTCATTGTGTTCCTTTTTAAATTAAATGTTTTAAGTGTTACCAGTTTATTCCAATAAAGAGGGCGTCAGGTGTGCCATACTTTTGTCATAAGTAAGACAGGAAGCGCTGTAGTTGTTCTTAAGAACACTCTGGGACATTCTGTCATTGGGCTATACTTGGGCTACATCTGGGTAATATTTGGGCTACATTTGGGATCTTTTGTCTCTGGTGGTCATCTTAGGAGACTTATTTGTTATGAAGTTTTCTAATTTCCTCATTTACTGCAGTCTCCTCAGTAGGAAATACTTTCAGTTTTTTACTTTGGTTACATCAAGAAGCCATTCAGATGTGTCACACAATTGCCATAAATTCTGAATGGTAGAAATCTAGTTCCTCATTAGAACACTGTAGTAAAGCTACTGCTCACCAGGGAAGCCTGCTGCTGGTATTGAAAGTGCATGTTTCAGTCTGCATGTCAGAATATTTTAATGAAATAGAAGAGGATTTGAGAAGTCACTCAAAATGTGCCCTCATTTTTCTTTCTGCAGCACTAATCATACTTTCTATGGCAAAATGAACCCCCTCATTTTGTTCCTTTTTAAATTAAATGTTTTAGGAGTTACCCCTTTATTCCAACCAAGATGGCTTCAGGGATGCCATACGTTTATCATAAGTAGGACTGTTAGCGCTCTAGTTGTTCTTTGGAACACTCTGGGAAGCTGCAGTAGAACACAAAGGAATCAACTGAGAGGCTCTGCCCTTGTTGGATGTACATGTTTTTCTGAGAATATCAGACTTCATTCTCAAATGACTGAGAAATATAATGTGAATTTACAGAAAATATGCTCTTAGTTTAGCTTATAGATCACCTTCCAAACCTCTGTGGGAAAAGCATGAGAAAATAGTTTTCTCTCAAACATGATCCATGATATCCCAGCAGAAGGCTTTTTCACATGGTAAAATCACCTTAGAACATACCACAATTCCTAAAATGAGTATGTACCATCAACAAATGATTTATAATGTAACTAAAGTCTTAAAACCTTCTCTTAACTGCAATGCTTTTTAATGAGGTGCTATCATGTATATTGGTCCCAAGATGGCTACCAACACTTCTTGGATGAAGTGCTGACAGCCAATCAGATCTCACGATGAGATGTGTGGTTAGGCTCCGCCCAGATATATATGTGATTTTACTTTTGATTTTCTCAATAACTACTGAACGGATTTACACCATTTAAGCAAAAGGCACGACTCTGAACCAAGGTCTACCTTTCTTCCAAATTTGGTGTAATTCCGTTCAGCAGTTCAGGCTGTAGCTGCGGCTAAAGGTCCTATGGGAAATTGCATAGGTAAAACACGTTTTGGGACCCCCCATTTTTTCTCAGCCCCCGCTACACGAATCATCCCGAGACTTTAAGGATAGAAGCGGACCGGAGCTGGACAACAGTTTTAAAAATTTCACAATGATTCGTCACCAGGCGCCAAAGTTATTCCAAATAGAATGTTGCGGATTTCCTATGGAAAATAGGTTCTAACTATAACTACCTACTGGTGACTGCCAGTAAGTAATATATATATATATATATATATATATATATATATATATATATATATATATATATATATATATATATATATATATATATATATATATATATATATATTCCAAAAAACAGAAGAGGCCCAATACTGGCTGCAAACCGCATTTATTTCAAGTCTGTGCACTGCAGATTCCTCCTGTATTCCTAACGTTTCAGCCTCATCCGGCCTTGCTCACAGGCAGAAGGAAAGTAGGTAATGGCTCAATGCGCACCTGCGTGCATTTAAGTTCTTTTTGCCTCACGTGACTTCAATACAAAATACATGACCCAGGGTGCACCGTAAGTGAGTTAAAATACTGTTAGGAAGTCCTCGTCAATACTCACATAAATTGTGATCGGTTTTTATGCAACGGTGCTACCCATGTTTGTTCGTTCCATTGGAAGGCAGGTGAGTACTTTGCACATTGCTGAAATTCGACGAGAAATGAAGCACCCTCCAGCCAGCACGATCGCTAATGAAATCCTTCATCACGAATCCCTTCCATCACACAAACCTTTTCGCCACATTGGCATTTCCTGAGTAGGTTGGAAGCGTGTGTGGGTCATGCCCCTCAATCTGTATCAACAACCAAAGACTCTCGTTACTGGGGCCCCCGACCCTGCAGGGCGGCCTCTGGAACAATGAGCACGGAGCAGCTCATCCATAAATTACAAAAAACAGAAGAGGCCCAATACTGGCTGCGAACCGCATTTATTTCAAGTCTGTGCACTGCAGATTCCTCCTGTATTCCTAACGTTTCAGCCTCATCCGGCCTTGCTCACAGGCAGACGGAAAGTAGGTAATGGCTCAATGCGCACCTGCGTGCATTTAAGTTACTGAGGTGGTGCACACTCGGTGGTTATGGATGAAGAAAAGATATTTTCGAAACGCGTCGGCGAGAGTGGTGTTTGACTGTGAAGGGGAGCTGGTTGGCGCCATCTGCACCGATAAATGGGGCTGGAGCTTGGAGCCCCGAGTTGATGTTCGAGTGCACCTCAAGCCTTTTGGACCCAAGCCTGAGCATTGATATTTGGCGGTGGCCATAACCGCCGAGTGTGCACCACCTCAGTAACCCATGGGGGCCACGGGGGCCAGTATATTACAGCCTCTGCATGTGGAGCATCAATGTTGGATTGAGGTGACGCTTGCCAGCTGAGAACTCATTCAGCGTTCTTTATTTACCTACAGATAATGCACGCACGGATTCTGGCACTGCAACCTCCAGGATGCCTAGCGCGGACTCATTCAGAGCAGCCCATCAGAGGGCGCGCTTATTTTGCATAAAGAGAGACAGTTGCTGGTACGTGCCTATTCTTTCACCACGAGCCCTGGAAGAAGAAAAGATATTTTCGAAACGCGTCGGCGAGAGTGGTGTTTGACTGTGAAGGGGAGCTGGTTGGCGCCATCTGCACCGATAAATGGGGCTGGAGCTTGGAGCCCCGAGTTGATGTTCGAGTGCACCTCAAGCCTTCTGGACCCAAGCCTGAGCATTGATATATATATGTCTCAGAATCGCAGATACCCAAAGAAATCTTCGATTTATGGTACAGCAATGAAACAGGCTCACAGGATGTCTTGCAGATGCAAGGAGGCAATACAAATGACCAGGAGACAGCCAGGAAAAAGATTTCTCCTTTAACACCATTCAAACCAATCTCCACTTTTGTCCCAATACTTTTACGAGACTCTATAGATATATACAATGAGATTGTTACAACCCAGATCAAAGACTTGCACAAACAAATCAGCAATAAGAAAAATCCCTTTGATATAAAGCAAGCGAGATACTATGCTCTTATCCAAAAATTGAAAAATTATAAAAATATGGCCATAAGGGGCAGCGACAAGGGAGGAAACATTGTGCTCATGCCCAGAGCATTATATGACAAAGAAGCATATTCACAGCTGAACAACCACCAACATTATGAACGTTGTAATATGTTCCATTTGAAGACTTTGCAATTGGAATACCATAAGAAACTGTTGAAATGGAAGAACAAACTTTTGTTATCAAATGATGAATATGCATACTTGAAAACTGATTTCCCTAGAGTTCCGTTCATCTATTTCATTCCAAAAGTTCATAAGGACATGACTAATCCCCCTGGCAGGCCAATTATATCAGCCAGAGGAGGCCTTTTGGAAAAAACCTCTGTATATATTGATTATTTTTTACAGGGTTATGTAAAATCACTTGATTCATATATTCAAGACACTGGTGATTTTTTACTAAAACTTCAAAGGATTGAATGGAAGATGGGTTATTGGATGCTAGCGCTTGATGTATCGTCCCTATATACCAGCATAGTACATAAGGATGGCTTGGCAGCGGTGAATTATTACTTATCAAAAAGGGACGAACATTTTTCTGATCATACCAATATGCTTTTGGAAATGTTGAAAATTTGTCTTAGCAACAACATATTCATGTTTAATAATTTGATATATCGACAGCTCCAAGGAGTAGCTATGGGGGCCAGCTTCTCTCCAAGCTATGCATGCCTGCACATGGGGGCCTGGGAGGAGCTGGTCCTCAGAACAGAGTACAAAGATACAATGGACTCCAATGTTATAGCATGGTATCGATATATAGATGACTTATTTGTGGTATGGAGCGGTACTAGAGAAGCAGCTGTTGATTTTGTGGGTTTGATAAATACAAATGATTACAATCTCAATTTTACAGTTAATTTAAGTCAGACTAATGTCACGTTTTTGGACACTGAAGTTTATATCCTAAATGGGGCTATTGAAACCAAACTGTATAGAAAGGAAACAGCAGGCAATACTATTCTGCACGCTGCTAGTACACACCCCCAACACCTCATCACGAGCATACCCTATGGTGAGATGCTTCGGATTCGCAGGGTCTGTAGTAACCAAATTGAATTGGAAGCGGCCCAAGCATCTAGCAAACTCAGATTCCTACAACGTGGCTACTCCATTAAAACTATTGAGGGGGCCATCAGTAGATCCCTAAACAAATCTAGACAGGAGCTACTCAATAAGTATGACACCACGATGGATAATCAGTCTACTAGTCAATTCAAATCTGAACCTCAAAATGATTTCAGGATTATAACGGGGTACAGTAAACAACACTCTGACCTTTATCGCATATTCAATTGAAATTGGTCGATTCTTTTAAGTGACCCCATTTTAGGTCCAACTTTACCTCGTACAGCGACTATAACTTTTAGTCGGGCATCCTCTTTGAAAGACCACATTGTCGACACTAATCCTGAGGTGATGGAAAAAACCAGTTGGCTCCAATCTAATGGGGGTTTCTTTAGATGCAAAACGTGCAAAGCTTGCACACATGGGGTCAACACTAAATTTTTTAAAGATGGTTTTAGTGACAGAAAATACAATATTGAGAAGGTTTTAACTTGTAAAACTGAATACGCTATATATGTGCTCCACGTGTGCACTCAGGTAAGTAGGGAGCACCAAGCTGGAGGTACATTAACGTATCCTTCAGCACCTGAGGGCCATTACGAACCAGGACAACACCTACCCGGTGGCGCGACACTTCAAAGATGTACATCGTAGTAATAACAAAGATTTAACTTTTTTTGTTATTGACTCAGTGCCACCAAGTAGACGTGGGGGGAATCGAGAAGCTAAGTTAAGACAGATGGAAACTAGATACATACTTCAGCTAAACTCTAAATCCCCGATTGGTCTTAATGTTACAGAGGATTTGCACGCCATTTTACATTAAAACCTTCATATGTATCTACATATTCATATATTCACATATCTATATGAGCTAAAAGAGGGCAATAAATAGTATCAATGCAATTCAAGTCTGGCTATATGATTGGTATCTAATGTACCCATTAGTGGTTATTACTAAGAGGTTTTTTAATGTGGGATATTATTTTTACCTTTTTGTAATCTATTTATTGTTTTAATGTAGTAAATAGTCACCAATCTTGAAGATCTTTTTAGCCAGTGCTTAAAATGTTCCAACATATTGTATACCGCACTATTATCACATATAGTTGTGCGGTTGGTATGGGTAACTATACCGAACTACTATTTCCAACACACTCTACTTTCTTTTTAAATTACTGTAGCCCCAACAAATGAGTTTCATCAAGCACCCTTACCTTTTGGAGGTCTATTATTCTTTGAACTTGGGTGAACACCGATTTGGGTATACCAATTTTCAAAACCCCAGGATGACAGATTATTCCATCATTGTTTGTTTTACCTGATATTGTTCCAATATATTTTATTCTATGTTATAGACTGGAAAGTTGGGTCTAAGGTCGCTAAATAAGGTATCTGCAGCTGGGATCAGCTGTGGTTATCCTTCCCTACTTGCACTTTCATTGCACTGAGTTTTTAACCATATCGTCAATGTTTATAAATGTATTTTTTATACATTTTATAGGTTGTCATGTATATCAGTTTTTAATGCATTATGATTGAGTGTTAAATTATTGAATATAATGTTAATTTATTGGCATTTGTTTGCACTCAGCATACTTCCTCATACTAGCACACTATTGCAGGGATCTGCAATTTGATGAGTTCTAGGATCAAGATACATGGAGGTTTTTTGGAGTACTATTGGGGATTTATCCCGTTATTTGACTACATAATACTCCAAAAAGATAGGCATTCTTGTGGGTATTTTACCAATCAGTGTATACCTTTATATATGGCAAGATTACAATGTATACAACGCAAACTTTTGTTTAGTATATATTTGCATATCAAGCACAAGTCTGTTTTCCCTTTCCATGTTTTAACCACATCACGTGCTAAGTAAGGTTCTTCCTATTTAAGGAAGTGATGTATTTTCACTTGTTGTCATGTGATCAAGGCTCAGGGAGAGCCGAAACGTTATGACGACATCGATGCAGGTGAGCGAATAAAACTCTTTGCACTAAAGAAGGTGGTCCGTGCTTGTGTTGTTGAGCGGAGGCTACGAGGAGGCAGCCCAGGGATACAACTGAACTGATATATATATATATGTATATATATATATATATATATATATATATATATATATAGAGATAGATAGATATATATAGATAGATATATATATATATATAGATATAGATATAGATATTGCAACAACAGGTATCGGATAATCTTCAATACCGGGTAGAAAGCCCACACAGGGACAGTAAATTAAAATATCAAATATTTTATTAGTGCAGACCCCCCCCTGACGGACGTGTTTCGCCTTGTGGCTTTTTCAATGTCAGTTACCCTGTGTCGGCTTGGCAGTATTTCACACAACAAAGTGTCACATGATTTATCATTGACATAAATGATGCACTATCATTTTACGATATCCAGCTTCAACAATTGGTGGCCATCTCGTAGCGTAGTATTTAGTGTGTGAATCCCATACTGCCATACTGGAAATACAGAAAGTTAAATAAACTTTAAAATCATTATGTATTGGGATCCATATTAACTCATATAGGTTCCCAGCTATTTACATCGCCAAGTTATGTCTATATGAAAAATTCATTATACTTTCTAGACTACTGGCAGATTAAACAAGCTGTCACCTATTACCTTAAAAAGCATGTGTATATTTATACTTTATTTTGGAATCCCAGCTACATTATAATTGCGCCCTCGATGGGCATTTATCAAGCAGCGATTTTATTTCTCAGTGCATTCGAGTTACCCACGTTTTTATTTCGACCAAATGGGCACAATGTTCTATTCTAATCCAACAGTCAGTCATAGGCCACATTCCTCTCTACGAAACTATCTTTATAACAGTAGTACTCATTCTCAATTCATATCCTATGCTTCCAAATGCACCCAGAGCTCTTCGTCATTATTGAGCCCAATCGGGGCCTTTGTTTGAAGATCTATGATGTACCTGGACTCCAGTACGCGTAGTCTTTTGGTCCTATCGCCTCCTCTTCCCCTCTCTCTATCTGATCTATACAATAATATTTTAGGAGATTTCGGTCACTGTGATGGAATTGTTCAAAGTGACGTGCAACTGCATAGCTCGCATCTTTATTTGTTATTGCGCGCATATGCTCCAGGATACGATTTTCTCTGGATTAATCGTACTACCAATGTAGAGTTTCTGGCATGGACATTCTAGATAATATACCACTTGATCTGAATTACAATTGAGAAGTTTTTTAATTACTCTGATGAGTCTAAAATCCCCTGAACTTATTTCTAGTTGTCATACTGGGATCAAAATGGCTGTGTGTTAAATGGTCACTTAAAGATTGGCAATGGTTATAAGTTATTAAAGGGCGAGACGGTAAGTGATTTAAAAAATAATATATATATATATATATATATATATATATATATATATATATATATATATATATATATATATATATATATATATATATATATATATATATCCATATATATATATATATATATATTATTGCCCACTGGCGTTCGCCAGAGGTAGTTATAGTTAGGACCTCATTTCTATTCAAAAAGCATTTTTTCTTTTGTCAATATCTTTGGTGCCATTTGACGAATCTTCGTGAAATTTTCAAAACTAATGCGGTGCTCTGGTCGGCTCCTGCCTTAAACGTTTTGGGGTGGTTCGTCAAGCGAGGCTTAGAAAAAAGGGGGTCCCGATACTCGTTTTCCCCATGTTAATTTCCATAGGAAATTTTAGACACGGCTACAGCCCGAACTGCTGAACGGAATTACACCAAATTTGGCATAAAGTTAGGTCATGGTTCAAAAAGTGACCTTTTTTTAAATGATGTAAATCCATTCAGTAGTTCCTGAGAAATTCAAAAAAGAGAAATATCGATATCTGAGTACCAAGGAGGAGTCGCAACTCAACCCTTGCACAAGCTTCACTCTGATTGGCGGCCAACACTCTTTGTGGGCCAACTAACCCTCTTGTTACCTCCAGTAAGTCCAACACAGAGGGATTTCTAAGACGTCTTTAGAGGCCATGGCCCCCTTTTTCCACCACTCTGCAAATGCACCTCTTGGCAGACTATAGGATGGGGCATGAAGTTCAATTTACTCCTGACTTTGGGGGCCAAGAAGCCCTCCTGGTACCTCCTGTAAGTCCTACGCAGAGGAATTCCTGAACGATGGTTGGAGGCCCGGCACACTTTCTCCACCACTCTGCAAACGCGACTACTAGTTAAAAAAGTGTTTGCAATGTAATAGGTTTCGCATTTGCAAGAAGTAGAGCTATTGGTGTTGCAAATGCAAAGGTTTTTTGGAGTGGAGTGGATGTACATTGTGTGTAGTGGAATTATGCGGTTATTTTGCAGTGAAATTATGTGGATAAAAAGTATGTGGTATTTAGTGCATAGGAATTATGTAGAGTGGGATTGTGTGTTTTGGAGGGTAAATAAGGGGTAAGGTAGTCTGTGTTGTGGAGTGGTAACCTCAGGTTTAGTCTTCCTCGTTTCCATAGAAGCTCAACTATATACTCAGTGAGACAAAAAAAGAAGGAATCACCGAGTAGTACTTGTGGACCTAGTCAGAGGTATGAGCAGGGCCACTGGAATTATGTGACTTTTTGGCTGCATTGACTTTTGCACAATTATACATTTTCTGCATTAGCCACATAATTCATCATCTGCTCCCTAATCTGCAGATTTGAACAATAAAAGCCTTGTTTCTAGCTCAAACGGCTCAAACGTTACCAAAAATGCAGCAACAAGTGTTACAGCGTGGTGGGAGGCCTGAAAATGTAGAATGGTCACCTGTTACTTGTTGCTAAATGTGGGTGTTAAATTGGAACTAATGGTGTGTAAGACACTCTTGCTTCCTTATGTGCCTCTCTTGCCTCTTTCTGCATTTCTGTTGCTTCTTTCTGCACATTTCTTTCTTTTTCTGCACTTCTCTTGCCTCTTTTTGCAAATCTCTTCTACTTTCTGCAGCTCTCTTCCCTCTTTCTGCATGTCTGTTGCCTCTTTCTGCACCTCATTTGTTTCTTTCTGTACCCCTCTTGCCTCTTTCTGTACTCTTCTTCCCTCTTTATGTACCTCTCCTGTCTTTTTTTGTACCCCTCTTATGTCTTTATGCACTTTTTGCCTCCTTTTTCACCTCTGTTCCTTCTTTCTGCATTTCTTTTGTTTCTTTCTGCACCTGTCTTGCTTCTTTCTGCAACCCTCTTGCCTCTCTCTCCACCCCTCTTCCCTCTTCCTGGACTTCTGTTGCTTCTTTCTGCACTTATATTGCTTCTTTCTGCACCTCACTTTTCTCTTTCTGCACCTCTATTGCCTCTTTCTGCAGTTCTGTTGCCTCCTTCTGCACTTCACTTGCTTCTTTATGCACCCCTTTTGCCTGTTTCTGCACCCCTCCTCCCTCTTTGTGCAAAATCTCTTGCCTCTTTCTGCACCTCTCTTTTCTTGCCTCTTTCTGTATATCTGTTTCTTCTTTCTTCACCCATCTTGTCTCTTTCTGCACCCTTCATGACTCTTTCAGCACCTCTGTTGCTTCTTTCTGCAGTCCTCTTCCTGTTTCTGCACCCCTCTGCCTCTTTCTGTACCACTCTTGCCTCTTTGTGCACTTCTCTTATTTCTTTGTGCACCCCACTTGTCTCTTTTTCCAACTCTGTGGGTTCTTTCTGCACCTCTTTTGCTTCGTTCTGCACTATACTTGCCTCTTTCTGTACCCCTCTTGCCTCTTTCTGAACCTCTGTTGGTTCTTTCTGCACTGCTCTGGCTTCTTACTGCACCTCTGTTACAAATTTCTGCATCCCTCTTGCCTTTTTCTGCACCCCTCTTCCCTCTCTCTACACCTCTCTTGCCTCATTCTGCCCAACTGTTCCCTCTTTCTGTGCCCCTTTTTCCTGTTTCTGCAACTCTCTTGCCACTTTCTGCAGTTTTCTTGCCTCTTTCTGCACCTCACTTGCCTCTTTTTGCACCTCTGTTGGTTAATTTGCATTGCTCTTGCTTCTTTCTGTTCTTTCTGCACCTCTCTTGCAAATTTCTGCACCCCTCTTCCCTCTTTCTGTACCACTTTTACCTGTTTATGCAACTCTCTTGCCTCTGTCGGCACCTCTGTTCTCTCTTTCTTTACCTTTTTTGCCTGTTTCTGCAGATCTCTTGCCTCTTTCTGCACCCCTGTTGCTTAATTCTGCACTTTCCATGCTCCTTTCTGCACCTGCCTTGCTTCTCTCTGCACCCCTGTTGTCTCTTTCTGCACCCCTCTTCCCTCTTTCTGTACCTTTCTTGCCTGTTTCTGCATCTCACTTGCCTCTTTCCGTGATTTTCTTGCTTCTTTCTACACCTCTATTGCTTCTTTCAGCAATTCTCTTGCCTCTTTCTGCACTTCTCTTGCCTGTTTCTGCATGACTATTACCTCTTTCGGCATGCATTTCTCTTGGTTCTTTCTGCACTGCTCTTGCCTCTTTATGCATCCCTCTTGCCTCTTTGTGCACCTCTGATGCTTCTTTCTGCACCTCTCTTGCTTCCTTCTACAGCTGACATGCCTCTTTGAGCACCTCTGTTTCTTTTTTCTGCAGATCTCTTGCCTCTTTCTGCACACCTCTTTTCTCTTTCTGCACCTCTCTTGCCTCTTTCTGAACCCTGTTTCCTCTTTCTTCCCCTGTTGTGTCTCTTTCTGCACCATTCATGACTCTTTCAGTACCTCTGTTGCTTCTTTCTGCAGTCCTCTTCCTCTTTCTGCACCCCTCTGCCTCTTTCTGTACCACTCTTGCCTCTTTGTGCACTTCTCTTACCCCTTTGTGCACCCCACTTGTCTCTTTTTCCAACTCTGTGGGTTCTTTCTGCATCTCTTTTGCTTTGTTCTGCACTTCACTTGCCTCTTTCTGTACCCCTCTTGCCTCTTTCTGAACCTCTGTTGGTTCTTTCTGCACTGCTCAGGCTTCTTACTGCGCCTCTGTTCCAAATTTCTGCATCCCGCTTGCCTTTTGCTGTACCCCTCTCCCCTCTCTCTGTATCTCTCTTGCCTCATTCTGCCCACCTGTTCCCTCTTTCTGCACCCCTTTTTCCTGTTTCTGCAACTCTCTTGCCTCTTTCTGTAGTTTTCTTGCCTCTTTCTTCACCTCACTTGCCTCTTTTTGCACCTCTGTTGGTTCTTTTGCACTGCTCTTGCTTCTTTCAGCACCTCTCTTGCAAATTTGTGCACCCCTCTTGCCTCTTTCTGCACCCCTTTTAGCTGTTTCTGCGCCTCTCTTGCCTCTGTCTGCACCTCTGTTCCCTCTTTCTTTACCTCTTTTGCCTGTTTCTGCAGATCTCTCACCTCTTCCTGCACCCTTTTTGCTTAATTCTGCACTTTTCATGCTCCTTTCTGCACCTGCCTTGCTTCTTTCTGCAGCCCTGTTGTCTCTTTTGTTTCTGCATCTCACTTGCCTCCTTCTGCGCTTTTCTTGCTTCTATCTACACCTCTGTTGTTTCTTTCAGCAATTCTCTTGCCTCTTTCTGCACTTCTCTTGCCTGTTTCTGCATGTCTATTACCTCTTTCTGCATCTTCTTGCCTCTTTCTGCACCCTTACTTGCTTTTTTCTGCTCTTCTCTTGTCTCTTTCCATACCCCTGTTGCTTCATTCTGCACTTTCCATGAATCTTTCTGCACCTGTCTTGCTTCTTTCTGCACCCATGTTGTCTCTTTATGTACCTCTTTTGACTGTTTATGTAACCCTCTTGCCTCTTTCTGCAGTTCTATTGCCTCCTTCTACACCTCTATTGCTTCTTTCTGCACTTCTCTTGCCTCTTTCTGCACCCCTGTTGTTTCATTCTGTACTTTCCATGCTTCTTTCTGCATCTGTCTTGCTATTTTCTGCATCCCTGTAGTCTCTTTCTGCACTCGTCTTCCGTCTTTCTGTACCTTTCTTGCCTGTTTCTGCATCTCACATGCCTCTTTCTGCACTTTTCTTGCTTCTTTCTACACCTCTGCTGCTTCTTTCAGCAATTCTCTTACCTCTTTCTGCAGTTCTCTTGCCTATTTCTGCAACCCTCTTGCCTATTTCTGTACCAGTCTTCCCTCTTTGAACAACTCTAGCCTCTTTCTCCACCTCTCTTTGCTCTTTCTGCACTACTCTTGCTTCTTTTTGTACCTCTGTTGCTTCTTTCTGCACCTCTCTTGCCTCTTTCTGCACCCTTCGTAACTCTTTCAGCACCTCTCTTGCTTCTTTATGCACCTCACTTGCCACTTTCAGCACCTCTGTTGCTTTTTCTGCAGATCTCATGCCTCTTCCTGCACCCCTCTTTTCTCTTTCTGCACCTCTCCTGCTCCCTTCTGCACCTCACTTGCTCTTTCAGCATTTCTTTTGCTTTTTTCTGCAGATCTCTTGCCTCTTTCTGCACTCTTCTTTTCTCTTCCTGTACCTATCGTGCCTCTATCTACACCCCTGCTCCCTGTTTCTGCACCTTTCCTGCCTATTCTGTACCTTTGTTGTCTCTTTCTGTACTTTCCTTGCTCTTTCTGCACCCTTCGTGCCTATTTTTGCACCTCTGTTGGTTCTTTTGCACTGCTCTTGCTTCTTTCTGCACCTCTCTTGCAAATTTCTGCACCCCTCTTGCCTCTTTCTGCACCCCTTTTAGCTGTTTCTGCACCTCTCTTGCCTCTGTCTGCACCTCTGTTCCCTCTTTCTTTACCTCTTTTGCCTGTTTCTGCAGATCTCTCGCCTCTTCCTGCACCCTTGTTGCTTAATTCTGCACTTTTCATGCTCCTTTCTGCACCTGCCTTGCTTCTTTCTGCAGCCCTGTTGTCTCTTTCTGCACTCCTCTTTCCTCTTTCTGTACTTTTCTTGTTTGTTTCTGCATCTCACTTGCCTCCTTCTGCGCTTTTCTTGCTTCTATCTACACCTCTGTTGTTTCTTTCAGCAATTCTCTTGCCTCTTTCAGCACTTCTCTTGCCTGTTTCTGCATGCCTATTACCTCTTTCTGCATCTTCTTGCCTCTTTCTGCACCTCACTTGCTTCTTTCTGCTCTTCTCTTGTCTCTTTCCGTACCCCTGTTGCTTCATTCTGCACTTTCCATGAATCTTTCTGTACCTGTCTTGCTTTTTTCTGCAACCCTCTTGCCTCTTTCTGCAGCTTTATTGCCTCCTTCTGCACCTCTATTGCTTCTTTCTGCGCTTCTCTTGCCTCTTTCTGCACCCCTGTTGTTTCATTCTGTACTTCCCATGCTTCTTTCTTGCATCTGTCTTGCTTTTTTCTGCATCCCTGTTGTCTCTTTCTGCACTCGTCTTCCCTCTTTCTGTACCTTTCTTGCCTGTTTCTGCATCTCACATGCCTCTTTCTGCACTTGTCTTGCTTCTTTTTGTACATCTCTTGCCTCTTTCTGCACTACTCTTGCTTCTTTTTTTACCTCTGTTGCTTCTTTCTGCACTTGTCTTGCTTCTTTCTGCACCACTGTTGTCTCTTTATGTACCTCTTTTGACTGTTTATGCAACCCTCTTGCCTCTTTCTGCGGTTCTATTGCCTCCTTCTGCACCTCTATTGCTTCTTTCTGCACTTCTCTTGCCTCTTTCTGCACCCCTGTTGTTTCATTCTGTACTTTACATGCTTCTTTCTGCATCTGGCTTGCTTTTTTCTGCATCCCTGTTGTCTCTTTCTACACTTGACTTCCCTCTTTCTGTACCTTTCTTGCCTGTTTCTGCATCTCACATGACTATTTCTGCACTTTTCTTGCTTCTTTTTGTACCTCTCTTGCCTCTTTCTGCACTACTCTTGCTTCTTTTTGTACCTCTCTTGCTTCTTTCTGCACCTCACATGCCACTTTCAGCACCTCTGTTGCTTTTTCTGCAGATCTCATGCCTCTTTCTGCACCCCTCTTTTCTCTTTCTGCACCTCTCCTGCCCCCTTCTGCACCTCACTTGCTCTTTCAGCATTTCTTTTGCTTTTTTCTGCAGATCTCTTGCCTCTTTCTGCACTCTTCTTTTCCCTTCCTGTACCTATTGTGCCTCTATCTACACCCCTGCTCCCTGTTTCTGCACCTTTCCTGCCTATTCTGTACCTTTGTTGTCTCTTTCTGTACTTTCCTTGCTCTTTCTGCACCCTTCGTGCTTCTTTCAGCAGCTCTGTTGGTTCTTTCTGCACTGCTCTTGCTTCTTTCTGCACCTCACTTGCCTCTTTCTGCACTTCTCTTGCTTCTTTTTCTATACCTCTGATTCTTCTTTCAGTAATTATTGTGCCTCTTTCTGCACTTCTTTTCCTTCTTTCTGTACCCCTCCTGCCTCTTTCTGTACCTCTCTTGCCTCTTTGTGTACCTCTCCTACCTCTTTCTGCACCCCTCTTGCCTCTTTTTGCATCTCTGTTGGTACATTCTGCAGTTCTCTTGCCTCTTTTTGTACCTTTGTTGCTTCTTTCTGCACTGCTCTTGCTTCTTTCTGCACCCTCTTACCACTTTCTGCACCCTCTATTGCCTCCTTCTGCACCTCTATTGTTTCTTTCTGCACTTCTCTTGCCTCTTTCTGCAACCCTGTTGCTTCATTCTGTACTTTCCATGCTTCTTTCTACATCTGTCTTGCTGTTTTCTGCATCCCTGGTGTCTCTTTCTGCACTCGTCTTCTCTCTTTCTGTACGTTTCTTGCCTGTTTCTGCATCTCACATGCCTCTTTCTGTACCTTTCTTGCTTCTTGTTACACCTCTGTTGCTTCTTTCAGCAATTCTCTTGCTTCTTTTTGTACCTCTGTTGCTTCGTTCTGCACCTCTCTTGCCTCTTTCTGCACCCTTCGTGCCTCTTTCAGCACCTCTCTTACTTCTTTCTGCACTCCACTTTCCTCTTTCAGAACCTCTGTTGCTTTTTTCTGCAGATCTTTTGCCTCTTTCTGCACCTCACCTGCCTCTTTCAGCACCTCTGTTGCTTTTTCTGCAGATCTCATGCCTCTTTCTGCACCCCTCTTTTCTCTTTCTGCACATCTTGTGCCCCTTTCTGCACCTCACTTTCCTCTTTCAGCATTTCTTTTGCTTTTTAATGCAGATCTCTTGCCTCTTTCTGCACTCCTCTTTTCTCTTTCTGAACCTCTCTTGCCTCTATCTACACCCCTGTTCCATGTTTCTGAACCATTTCTGCCTCTTTCTGTACCTCTGTTGCCTCTTTCTGTACTTTTCTTGCTTCTTTCTATACCTTTGTTGCTTCTTTCAGTAATTCTCTTTCCTCTTCTGCACTTCTCTTCCTTCTTTCTGTACCCCTCCTGCCTCTTTCTGTACCTCTCTTGCCTCTTTGTGCACCTCTCCGGCCTCTTTTTACATCTCTGTTGGTACATTCTGCAGTTCTCTTGCTTCTTTTTGTACCTCTGTTGCTTCTTTCTGCACTGCTCTTGCTTCTTTCTGTACCCTCTTGCCTCTTTCAGTACCCCTCTTGCCTCTTTCTGCACCCTGCTCCCTCTTTCTGCACCTTTCCTGTCTGTTTCTGCACATCTGTTGCCTCTTTCTGTACCTCTGTTGCTTTTTTCTGTACTTATCTTCCTTTTTTGCACCCCTCCTGCCTCTTTCTGTACCTATCTTGCCTCTTTGTGCACCTTTCCTATGTTCTTCTGCACCCCCTTGCCTCTTTTTGCACCTCTGTTGGTTCTTTCTGCACTGCTCTAGGTTCTTTCTACACCTCACTTGCCGCCTTCTGCACTCCTCTTGCTTTTTTCTACAGCTCTGTTGCTTCTTTCAGCAATTCTATTGCCTCTTTCTGCACTTCTATTCCTTCTTTCTGCACCCCTCCTTCCTCTTTCTGTACCTCTCTTGCCTCTTTTTGCATCTTTCTTGCCTCTTCATACACTTCACTTGCTTTTTTCTGCACCTCTCTTGCCTCTTTCGGCACCTCTGTTGCTTCTTTCTGCACTTCTCTTGCCTCTTTCTGTACCACTGAGTTAGAGGTAGTTTTAATCCCCCTGCCCTATTATGTACTAGGGCCTTACAGGGGAGGTCATGTCAATCACAGGGGTGCCCCAACCCATAGTGTACCTAGTGAATGTAGGTGTTTTCACTGTGTTCAAAGTGTCTTTCAACATACCACTGGCTCCGCGCCTGGTTAGTCAGAGTCAATTACCACCAGTACCAGTCAGCAAAATGTTGGGGGCACTGGATGACTTTGTAACATGGCCTTTTTCTGCACCTCTGTTGGTTCTTTCTGCATATCCCTTTCTTCTAACCACTTTTCTGCATTTCTTTTGCTTTTTTCTGCACCCCTCATGCCTCTTTCTGTACCCCTCTTGCTTCTTTGTGCACCCCTCCTACCTTTTCCTACAACCCATTGCCTCTTTTTTCCACTGTTGGTTCTTACTGCACTGCTCTTGCTTTTTTCTTTACCTTACTTGCCTCTTTCTGTACTTTCCTTGCTTCTTTCTATACCTCTGATGCTTCTTTCAGCAATTCTCTTGCCTCTTTCTGCATCCCTCCTGCTTCTTTCTGTACCTCTCTTGCCCATTTGAGCACCTCTCCTTCCTCTTTCTGCACACCTCTTGCCTCTTTTTGCACCTGATGGTTCATTCTGCAATTCTTTTGCCTCTTTTTGCGCCTCTGTTGCTTCCTTCTACACTGCTCTTGCTTCTTTCTGCACTGCTCTTGCCTCTTTCTGTACCCTTCTTTTCTCTTTCTGCACCCCTCTTGCCTCTTTCTGTACCCTGTTCCCTCTTTCTGCACCTTCCCTGCCTGTCTCCGCACCTCTCTTGCCTCTTTCTGTACCTCTGTTGCTTTTTTTCTGCACTTATCTTCCTTATTTTTTTTAACCCCTCCTGCCTCTTTCTGTACCTCTCTTGCATCTTTGTGTACATCTCCTATGTTCTTCTGCACCCCTCTTGCATCTTTTTGCACCTCTGTTGGTTCTTTCTGCACTTCTTTAGGTTCTTTCTGCACCTCACTTGCCTCCTTCTGCACTTCTCTTGCTTTCTACAGCTCTGTTGCTTCTTTCAGCAATTCTATTACCTCTTTCTGCACTTTTCTTCCTTCTTTCTTCACCCCTCCTTCCTCTTTCTGTATCTCTCTTGCCTCTTTTTGCATCTCTCTTGCCTCTTCATGCACTTCACCTGCTTCTTTCTGCACCTCTCTTGCCTCTTTCGGCACCTCTGTTGCTTCTTTCTGCACTTCTCTTGCCTCTTTCTGTACCACTGAGTTAGAGGCAGTTTTAATCCCCCTGCCCTATTATGTACTAGGGCCTTACAGAGGAGGTCATGCCAATCACAGGGGTACCCCAACCCATAGTGTACCCTAGTGTATCTAGGTGTTTTCACTGTATTCTACGTGTCTTTCAACATAGCACTAGCTCCGGGCCTGGTTAGTCAGAGTCAATTACCACCAGTACCAGTCGGAAAAAAGTTGGGGACACAGGATGACTTTGCAACAAGGCCTCTTTCTGCACCTCTGTTGGTTCTTTCTGCACTTTTCTTCATCTTTCTGGAATTCTCTTGCCTCTTTCTGTATTTCTCTTGCTTCTTTCTGTGCCTTTCTTCCTCTTTCTTCACATGTCCTACCTCTGTAGGCATAGTTAGAAATTAGCATAAAAAAACATTGAAATTCACTGAAAAAAACATAGGTTTTAGGGACGTTAAAGTTAGAAACTAGCATAAAAAAACATAGAAATTCACTGAAAAAACCACAGGTTTCAGGGACGTTATAGTTAGTTGGACATTTCACTTGTACAACACCAGAGAAATTCAGCCATTATAGTTAGTTGAGCTAAGTATAACTCCTGCCCCAACAATGCACTGCTGATGACATCACATATTACATCACTCATGACATGGTCAGTGATATCACTCATGACATCCCTGATGACATCTCAAAGGAAGATTGATATTTTAGGTCTTTCCAGGTTAATATACTCATCTGACCCCTAGCTGAAGAATACAGTGTCCCACAAAATAGATGGCGTTTAAATATTTTTACAGCTGGGATGAAGACAAGAAAGGAAGGAGAGTTGGGCTATATTAACTGAGTGATTCAGCTTGTGATTAACACAGGAAGGCTCAGTATTCTTTTTAAATTTATTTAGCATAACCAGTTGGAAAATAACGACAACTGTGTGACCTGGAAAAAAGAAAGTCTAAAACCAAGCAATGTTTGCAAATATTTACTTACTAACTGACTGGTATACCCCGTATCTATTGTAGTTGATTACAACATTATCACTATGTATTCCAATGACGATTACTGATAAAAAAAAGATATAAAATTAACGCAAGAGCAATTTAGCTCAGCAGGTCTATAGAAGTACAAAAAGTATCATAAAGTTAGTCTTTACGAACATAAAATGAAGTTTGTTTTCATTCTTTAAAATATTTTCATATTAGTTCTAAATTATAACAAAGCTTAGAAATGTTGTATTAGCACAATTTTAATCAATATCGCCCTGCCAACATACGAAAATGACAAGGTCCATTTTAGTTACATTATGTTGATGAATTATTATTATTTTTTAATATAAATTCTTCTAAAGACAGCTTTCAGGACATGTGATAAAAAATGTAATATGTCTTTCCTATCTTCTGACCACACAGTCTGCAGTCCTTGAAGGACGTAAGTAAACTGCATTAATTTTGAAGATATCTCTGCAAAAATCAGACAAATTCCTTATAACAATTGAGCATTTTCAATTAGATGATTCTGTTGCAGTGGAAGTATTTGGGCCTTTTCTAACTCTCTAATGATCTCATTGTAGAGTCCTCAACACTTATTTTATCCTCCGATGGTTCTGGTATTGTGCCTCCGAGGGAAGGATATAGGAGATTTAACACCTGAATATCCAATAAGGATCAGGAATTGGATATTCAGCTCAAAGATTGGTGATCAAACTCATGTATATGGCTCTCAATACCAGGCTATACATGTAGAGAATTATTAGTGCCTGTGCAAACCTTCTAAAAGAGATGTAATCAGGCTAGAATCAAACTAACCAAAAGTTCTGTTAAAGCAATACAAAATATTAACATCAATATCTGATGGTTAGAGATCTGTCTATATGGATCTTTTTCTGTCATAGGAATGCAAAATCAACAAATACAAATAATTTGTGATAACACAACTAGGTTTCGATAAAGGCATATTTTATCAGATATGCAGAAAGTCATGTATCACTAATAAGCATTTAATATCTCAACATTTAAGGACAATCTAATTAATCTAAGCTTGACACAAGGGAAAGAGAAGTTGGAAAGTTTAGCAAAGATATTATCCTTTTCGGCTTATGGGAAATATCACATCAAGGAAAGAATCCATAACTGGCACACACACAGCAGATGCGTCAGTCCAAATGGAAGTACAAAGAGTCCGCAAAGTTCTTTATTGGAAATGCAATAAAGTTCTCCCAAAATCTTTTAGTTTGACAGCATACTAGAGAGACAAGTTCACCAAGGAGAGAAGTGCACATCCTCCTTCAGGAACATTGTATATTAAAATTCTTTAGTTCCAGTGGTGACACTTCCTTGGTCACCTCATCGTGCCAAACCACTCAGTCCATTGGTCCATTCATGTAAGATGATTGTCATATGACATTCAGGAACAAACATGTTGTGAGAAGAGGTGGTTAAAGACACATAATTTGTCAGGTTATCTGGAATGCATAAACTTCCAAACATTGACAGTTTTCCATAGCGGATGTTCGCAAAGTAACAACTTTGCAGCAGATAGTCCTTGTAAGCGAGTGAGATCCCTTTCAGTAGGATACAGTTTCTTTTCACATGGCAAGTTTATGAAAACTTTCACGAGTGTAAGACAAAGCAGAATATGAAAATGCAGAATAGGGAAATACAGGCCTACAATGAAATTGTATTAAAATATGCAAAATATAAATTAATAGAAATATACTCTTCATTAGAGAAAATCATTATTATCTAGAAGCATTTCAACTTATAAGCACTCAGAATATGTCATCTGTGGAGTTATCAACGTCACATATGACTATGACACATTACTGCATTTTCAAGGTACCAACATATAAAATTATTTCAAATCATAAAATATTAATATTGTATCTAGTTGTTTACATTAGTACATATATGAAGCTCATAATCTGAGAGTTTCAGAACAATCACTTGAAGTATGACTATGCAGGACCAGTTTTCTCTTGTCACATTTGGTGCACATTTTACACATTACAAATGACAAAATATAGAATGAAGCCTTCAATATCTCTTGCAAAAAGGGCTAATTTACACTAGATCTCATTAATTCTTTTCACACAAGTCGAAGAAGAAATTAGAAATTTAGTACCACATGAGAATATCACATACAATTTTTCATACATGTAGAATTTTTAATAAAGCAAATTAATAAAATACGAGTCATAGTATTAGTGCATATGATTTATTTTACCCCACTATTTATTAGCATGCTTTTATGATGCAGTGACTAAATAGTCTCACATTTATGCTTCACGTTTCTCTTAATGGATGATAAGTGACGTTTGCTCATTTTTACCCAAAATCCCTCAAAATCTGTTTTCAGATGTATCAATTGATTTAAGGCACTT
This sequence comes from Triturus cristatus, assembly GCF_964204655.1. Classification (NCBI taxonomy): domain Eukaryota; kingdom Metazoa; phylum Chordata; class Amphibia; order Caudata; family Salamandridae; genus Triturus; species Triturus cristatus. The sequence goes on along the minus strand of NC_140590.1, from coordinate 903,021,021 downwards.
ATTTATTGTTTACAGATAGTACTAAGGTTCCATCTTAGGCACCAAAGTCTAGAGTACAATCGCCTTTCAAACTGACTTGGGTAATGGTAGATTTGATTTTATTCTTTAGCTGGTACAAGTGAGTACTGAGTGTGTACTTTCTAAACAAAGAAACACTTTATCATTGTCTCTCTGAGTTTATTTTCTTTGTGATAGAGCGTGAATAGGCATATGAACACCCAACTTTGCACCCTTTAAATTAATTACATTTTTCAGAGGGTATTCATCACATAAATTAGTAGCACCACATACAATAGGAAATCTGTGATTGCTCCCCAGCAGAGCAGACCTCTGGGAATCACAGCACAGTATGCATGGTCTTTTGACTAACAGGATGACATGTTCTTTGACTACACCAGTATGGTACTCAGTCACTGCCCAGCCAAGAGTATATGTTAGATTATTGTTTCCTATATTTTTTCTGTCAAAGTTATCGTGTCCTTCATATTTTTTAGAAACATATCCCCCCATTGGGTGTAGATTTTCAATTACAAACTCTAATTGGTGGATACTTTTCAAAAGAATATTTAGTACGGTATAATTTTGCATATTCATGCAGCAGAATTCTCGTAAAAAACCCCAGCAAAATTATTTAGATATGGTGCCAGAATTGTCACTTTTGTCAGGTTAATCCTTAAAATGTAAGATTCGAGCAAATGAGGTAACAGAAAATTATTGCAGATAAAGTACACCATTGCTTTGCAAATTAAATGTCACTTTTGTCTTAGCAGTATCATTATCTTTACACATCTTCATGGAACTGTTTAAAATTATTAGATTAGATTTAGTAGTAAATTCTCCCATACTGCCCTATATTAACGAGTATTAGTGAAATCCACCAATTAGCAGTAGAGTCGGAATGTTTTTCTTTAGTGCCATAGTACCTTGAAACATAAGATGTTTGGCACTCAAACTGATTTGATCACAAGGGATGATATCGTTCACATTCATCCTATCATTCAATAGTTAGGCAATATTTTTTGCAAAAACCCTTCTCTTTGAAACCGAGCATTCTATAATCAGTACAGTGTGCCGTGCTTGTAATACAAACTCATCATGTGTCCACATTGTGAGCCATGTGCAATACACATTATATCATCCTGAAAAGGGAGCATCTTTCACTTTCCTGCAGATGAATGACCACATGTCAATATTTTTAAAAAATCACCCACATATGAAACTTGTAGAAATCTATCAAGAAATAGAACCACCTCGCCTTACGAATTATTAGGAGGGGAGGAAAAAGTGGGGATTTCACTACATGTTATATGTATACAAGTATAACAAAAGATGCAAAGTGAAAGCATGTATGTATACCCGCACCCGTACCATGAAGAAGGCATTAGCTATCAGAGAAGTGGTCAAGAACAGTTGACAGAACAAATGTCAAATTTAGCACCACCCCTTTTAACTTGGAATTGCAAGGGAGAGCTTAGCCTGGTCATTTCCAGAAAGGAAAATCTGTGTAGACCTTGCCAGACAGGAGTAGAATAGAGGTAATCTAAATAGGGTAGTGACTAAGTAGCTGAGGACATACCTGCCATGTTGCAGGTGAAATGTGTTTTTTTGAAACAGGAATCCCTGGGTAATTAAAATTGGGAAAAAACATGTGCTGCAGGAGGAGATGGTGACTGCAAGAAAATAGTTAGGATGTGTGGCAGAATTTCCCAGATCACTGACTAATACACAAGAAGACTGTGTCACCTCCCCTGACCTGTGAATACTCCACTTGAAGAAGTAATTTATGGAAGAACACCCAGACTCTAGAATCTTGCTGGAAAAAGAGAACTCACTCAAGAACTCAATTACTCAAGGACTTCTGAATCCGGCTGGCACCCAGGCACTGGATTTGCCCTTCAAGGGTCAAGTGGTTGACCTTTGTTTTGACTATTTTTGGGACACAAAAATAAGGACGTGAATCCAAGCTGGTGCCTATACATCTGCCCTGAGGAGCTACGAGCTGCAGGACTGACCAGGAGGTTTCCTATGGAAGTTGCATGCAAGGCAATCAATAAAACTAGGTTCATCTCATTTTGATGTTCTTAAAGTTGGTTCAGTTGTTTATCGTTGTAAAGATATGCAGCTGTGTGGAGCCCTGCGGGGCTAAACCCTCCAGAATTGCCCTAAATCCTACATTAAATCCTTGTCAGTTATGAAATCCAGGTTTGCACCACTAAGAGATTTTGGCACCAATAGCTTTAGGAGGAGCTAGGCAATGACATATATAACTTTGATGGACTCATGCCAGCCACAGCTGTGGAACTTTCCTCCATGGAAGACTTTAATTTTGATTTTAAGAGTCTAAAGGTAAAATGTTTGACTGGGAGAACATCCTTGGAGTAACTGTCTTCCGCTCTATTGTGGTCAGCCTAAAAACATGCCTTGGTTCTGGTCAACTGCTAACAGTGCCTTTTGATTGGTGCTTTACTTTTTCTTGGCACTTCTGGTCTTTAAGATTAAAAAACAATTTCTCTCTGGTTTCACTTAACCTGTTTTAAGGATGTTGGTTTCCTTTACGTGAATAAATTGTTCCCTATTTTCCTAAATTAGTTTGGAACTTTTATTCTGTTGTTTTCTTGTCCTTATAATAATTGGTACTGCTTGTACATGACACACCCTGGGTATTGCTTTCAGCTTTTGCCATAGCTACTAGCATTTGAGCAAAGATGATTTCAGACTGTTTTGACCTAACCAGAGTGGATTGATTAAAGTTGGTGGGTATCCCCTGCCAAATAAATAATCCCATCCCTAAAAACATGTTATTGTAGTATTTCTCGCTAACTACTTGTACTCACCATATCTTTGAAGACATATTTGCAAATTAATTCTAGTATTTTGTTTAGTTACAATTATTTTTTATTTCCCCATTCAGAGTGATCATTAAATTGCCTAAGTGCTCTATTTGGAGCCAGTTTATATTATTTACAAGAGGTATCATGCCAACAATCCCACTTTAGTTCTGTGACAAACCTGGAGATAGGCTTTGAGGCACAGACATGTGGATCTTTGTTTTCCTATGAACAAATCTAAACAGCATTTGCTCCTTATTAGAGTACAGACAAACTTGCCTATGGCGATAGGTGATGCTTACATTTTTCTTATCCTAAGTAAAAACGCAAACCTCTTCTGGTTCTTCACTGAGGCACAGACACATATGTTAATTCATAATCAAGGAGCCAAATGCTGTTCAGATTCTTACCTTGACTACTACTTCAAAGTTCCTTCCCTTCCCATGACTAATCAGTGGAACAATATAAAGCTGAACATCTACTACATGTGCAAACTATTTATTGATCTAGGATTTTGCACATTAAGGTGCCGATCACGATCCGGTAAAAACCGGGTACGAACCATCGGACGGAGCATATTCTCCGTCCGACGCGTACCCGGTCGTCAAAATATACAAACATGGAATTACAATTCGCACGGAAACACCATTTCCATACGAATCGTACAAAACCACGACCGACGAAAATAAACATACAAATGTGATACGGGAAAGCGCCGACGTGACGTCGGGACACACGCAGCCTGCCATTCTTTCTTTTTTTTTTTTTTATCTTCCCTGCTCTTGACCTCCCACCCATCCCCAAACAACCACCATTCACGAACCAGGAATCACGATTCGCACCGACGTCATCCCGCACGGTGAATATTTTCCGGCTGCCAAAAACTGCCGGGAAATCAGGATGACGCGAACAAGGAGTACCTGTACGCGACGGACAGACATGGACCCGAACCTACGTGTCATCCCGGCCCTCATAGCAGTCGACCTCCTCTACAGGTTCGGACGCAGATGCCGCAGAAGGTCAGAACAACAAAGGGAGGGGGGAAAGGGGGGGGGCAGGACCAGGGGCAGGCCACAAAACCCCCACCAAAGTCACACAGCACACATGCCCTGGACATACCTGACCCCCAGGCCCTGGTCACTACGAGGGGGTGGGGGCGTGTCCAGCAAAGCCAGCGACCGCCACAACGGAAGTGCTTGACGATGCGAACCGGCAACACAACAATACAGGTACGTCCCGTACCCACGCCTTAAGAGCGTGGGTACGAGTCGTACCCCGCCCACACCTACGTCATCCCAACAATGGCGGGACGGCTGTACTCACGTGGCAAAGGCCTGGGTACGGCCCGCACAAGCATCACATAGCGTGGGGACGCATATGTACGGACCGTACCCCCACCCCCGTATGCATGGAGCGTACCCCCAACCGCAACAGTGTAAGTACGACCCGTACCCTCACCCGCGGACGTATGGAGCGTACCCCCACCCCAACAGTGTAAGTACGACCCGTACCCTCACCCGCGGACGTATGGAGCGTACCCCCACCCCAACCGTGTATGTATGACACGTACCCCCACCCGCGTATGCATGGAGCGTACCCCCACCCCAACAGTGTAAGTACGACCCGTACCCTCACCCGCGGACGTATGGAGCGTACCCCCACCCCAACAGTGTAAGTATGACCCGTACCCTCACCCGCGGACGTATGGAGCGTACCCCCACCCCAACAGTGTAAGTACGACCCGTACCCTCACCCACGGACGTATGGAGCGTACCCCCACCCCAACCGTGTATGTATGACACGTACCCCCACCCGCGTATGCATGGAGCGTACCCCCACCCCAACAGTGTAAGTACGACCCGTACCCTCACCCGCGGACGTATGGAGTGTACCCCCCACCCCAACAGTGTAAGTACGACCCATACCCTCACCCGCGGACGTATGGAGCGTACCCCCACCCCAACAGTGTATGTACGACCCGTACCCTCACCCGCGGACGTATGGAGCGTACCCCCACCCCAACAGTGTAAGTACGACCCGTACCCTCACCCGCGGACGTATGGAGCATACCCCCACCCCAACAGTGTAAGTACGACCCGTACCCTCACCCGCGGACGTATGGAGCGTACCCCCACCCCAACAGTGTAAGTACGACCCGTACCCTCACCCGCGGACGTATGGAGCGTACCCCCACCCCAACAGTGTAAGTACGACCCGTACCCTCACCCGCGGACGTATGGAGCGTACCCCCACCCCAACAGTGTAAGTACGACCCGTATCCTCACCCGCGGACGTATGGAGCGTACCCCCACCCCAACAGTGTAAGTACGACCCGTACCCTCACCCGCAGACGTATGGAGCGTACCCCCACCCCAACAGTGTATGTACGACACGTACCCCCACCTCGTATGCATGGAGCGAACCCACACCCGTGTATGTTCTAAGCGTACATATCGTGAAATAGTAGGGGTGGGTGCAGAGTACTCCCAGCAGTGCCCAGAGACAGGAGGGGTGTGTGCAGAGTAGGGGTGGGCGGAATCTGCGGAATTAACCTTCGCAAATTATCGCGAGAATGTTTAAAATTATCGCAAACAAGCAGAAATATCGCAAAGATGCGGAAGTTTTTTTCCGGCATGTTCGCGAGATTTTCTGCATGGTTGCGGGTCGCCAACTTACCCATGTGGTTGCTTGCGGGCGCGGCCATCTTGTTTTGAGTTGTTCTCGCGGTGCATGATCGCGAGAAGAAAGACGTGATCGCGCGACGCATGACGTCACTGCGGGCGCGAACTGTCGCGAGACAGCGCAAATGGCTAAAAACAATACAACATCTCATGGAGAACGCGACCGGATCAAGAAAACTTGTCGGCGAACGCAGGGATTCAGGTAAGGCGATCGCGCGCGCGCGAGAATGTATCATTTTACAGCGCGAGCAAGAAACAAATTATCGCCAAGCTGCGGAAACCGGAATTTTTGACATTTTCGCGCTCTCCGCGGAACGCAAAAATGTCAAATTATCGCAATTTCCGCGAACGGAACGAAATTTTTGCCCAGGCCTAGTGCAGAGTCCTCCCAGCAGTGCCCAGAGACAGGAGGGGTGGGTGCAGAGTCCTCCCAGCAGTGCCCAGAGACAGGAGGGGTGTGTGCAGAGTCCTCCCAGCAGTGCCCAGACACAGGAGGGGTGGGTGCCTATCACTCCCAGCAGTGCCCAGAGACAGGAGGGGTGGGTGCAGAGTCCTCCCAGCAGTGCCCAGACACAGGAGGGGCGTGTGCCTATCACTGCCAGCAGTGCCCAGAGACAGGAGTGGTGTGTGCAGAGTCCTCCCAGCAGTGCCCAGACACAGGAGGGGTGTGTGCAGAGTCCTCCCAGCAGTGCCCAGAGACAGGAGGGGTGGGTGCCTATCACTCCCAGCAGTGCCCAGAGACAGGAGGGGTGTGTGCAGAGTCCTCCCAGCAGGGCCCAGAGACAGGAGGGGTGTGTGCAGAGTCCTCCCAGCAGTGCCCAGAGACAGGAGGGCTGGGTGCCTATCACTCCCAGCAGTGCCCAGAGACAGGAGGGGTGTGTGCAGAGTCCTCCCAGCAGTGCCCAGAGACAGGAGGGGTGGGTGCAGAGTCCTCCCAGCAGTGCCCAGAGACATGAGGGGTGTGTGCAGAGTCCTCCCAGCAGTGCCCAGAGACAGGAGGGGTGGGTGCAGAGTCCTCCCAGCAGTGCCCAGAGACAGGAGGGGTGGGTGCAGAGGCCCCCAGCATTGCCCATGGAAAAAAATAAGGGTGGAGTACCCACAGATCAAATTGCCACAATTGTCAGTCAGGTGCACAAAGACCCTGCAGTACATGTAACACATGTGTGCGAGGCTGGGAGTACACACATGTATACAGCCTAAAAGGGAACATGTCCACATGAAGTCATGTCAACAGACTACATACACAAGTACAGTGATCACCAAGGATGCCATGAATGATGCAGGTGGAGACATCGCTCTGCATGCATGGCAGAGTTGAAGGGGTCCGTCACACACCCAGCTAATGTACACACAGCTCAGCGCTAAATATTGGGAACACCCTGCAGGGAAGATGTCAGGGTACACAGAGGAAGGAATACACCTTGGGACAATTTCACCATGCAGTAACTGCTGACATGAACAGAGAAACCTAGCTAACACCTTGTGATGGCACACAGATACCAGGGTCCCCCCTATGACCAGCACACTACTACATTTCCCACACACCCAACACATGATCACCACCCAAAATCATGTAGCAGCCCCACCAACAGCAACACCACAAAAGCAGTAGTGTTCTAAGGAAAAATAAAAGGCTTTATTCAGCATTTCCAAATAATGTGTGTGTGGATCAAGTTCAATATTTACAAAGCCCATAGGGCAGTCCATGAGTCACAGCTGGATGGGGGACACAGTGGGACGCGTGTCCCTTAGCTTGCCTGCACAGTCAGACTCCTTCGTCTTCCACAGCGGGGAGGGCATCATGTGGGGGGGAAGGACCAGGCACCGCAGGGACATGAGGGCGAAGGGTAGGCGTCGTGGGTGCAGGGATGGAGGACTCCACCACAGGGGGTGGGGCAGGGCCAAAGGCGGAGGCCAGGATGTCGCTTCACACCTTAGCAAGGTCCTCCAGCGTCTCCCCTGCACCCGAAGGAACCACAGGCCCCAAGGAGGGGGGGGGTGGAGGGATGGGTCGCAGCGCTAATGGGGGAGGGTGTGGACAGGGGGGGACTCAACCTACCTGACCGGGGACTCCCTTGACCGCTTGCGGGGTGGTGTCACAGTGGGGCTCAGGGACAGAGCGGCCATGAAGGAGTCCTTGCCGGATATGTGGCCAGGAGAGCTGAGGGGAGGGGATTTGGAGGGAGTGGATTGGGTTGAATGTGGACTCCCACTCTGGCTGCATGACTTACGTTTGCCCCCGACCCTGTGGGTGTGCCTACTTCACCCTGTGTGTGCGTGCCAGGAGGTGTGCGTATGACCTTCCCTGCTGGTGTGGTGCCTGTGTCTGTTGTGGTGGGTGCATGCTGACGTCTGGGTGTACGTGGGACAGGCATGGGAGTGGGAAGTGTGGATGGGGTAGGGGGTGGGACGTAGCACTGCAGGAGACCCACTGCTGCAGTCAGTGTCAAGTCTATGGACCTCAGCAACTGGCGTTGGTCAGCCTGCGATGAAAAAATGCCCACCAAGTATGCCTCCATGTTGTGCAGCACTTGGCTGTGGCCATGGAGGACATTAAGGATCGCAGCCTGACCAACCTGCAACTGCCGCTGGAGGTCCACAGACTCGGCATTGGCGGCAGCAGTGGAGACAGGGGCAGGGGGTGCGGTGCCTGGCAGGAAGGAGACATGTGGTGACCGGGCACGCTGGGAAGGGACACGAGCAAGTGGGAGGCGGCTGATGGCAATGGAGGGGGCGGGGTACGATGTTGTGCCACTGTCAGCTGCTGATGCAGCCTCCGCCCACTCGGAGAGATCATCCTCGGACCCGTCAGCTTCATATTCTGTCGTGCCAGTGGACAGGTCCTCGGCCTCACTCTCCTCCGCCTCAGTACCACTCAATGTGCCAGCCACGATGTCAACGCTGGCACTGGTGCTCGGTCCCTCCGCTCTGTCTGTGCTCATGTCTCCCTCCATGTCCCCCGACGATGCTGTGGGCAAGGTGAAGAGACAGCAATTAATCACACACCTGTATACATATGTCACATGAGTCCAATCTACATAGGTTACAGTGCATAGCCTGCAAAGAAAGATCAGTAACGTCTACAAAACAAGGTACAGATGTAGGGCATGCAACACACAGTTGGTTGACCCACCATGCCAATGAAAATCCATGGAGAGCATGACAAAATAGCAAATTACATGAAATGGAGTTTGACATAGGAGCCAGGCCCTGGGGACAATCCAGCACTGCATCTGCACCACACAGCGTTGCCGAAAATATGGATGAGGAGGGACCATATCCATGAACTTGAGGCACATGCTGCATAGGTAATACTGAAAACATGCCCACCATGACTGGCTCACTGCACCTTGAGTGTATGTCCAGACAAACATCACACACTGGCCAGACCTAGCAAGGAGAATTCTGGTTTTGACATGTAGGCTTGGCCCGCACCAACCACCCCCTACATGAGACAATTTGTTGAGACACAGGTGGCACTTACATCTCTTAGTCTGGGTGAAATACACAGGGGCTGCATAAATGCAAGATTGGACGCCAAATACCCAAGGTGCACCTGTCCAAATAATCATGTACAAATGGCCATCATCAGATGATTGTAACAAGACACACAGGCACTGGCCACTGTGACTATGAACAAGGAAAATCAGGTCGGGCTGTACGGTGGACACCTGTACTACATTTCACGTCAATATACATGGTGCCAGGGGACAATGGCACAGAGCACAACCTATGCTGTAGACACTGAGAGTGTCCACGTTTTGTGATGACACACATGACACCTATGAAAATATGCCCCAGGGGACAGTAGTGGCCACACAAATCCATGGTCCTGAATGGGAATGACTGCAACACACGCCACCATCCCTGCACTATGCGTATCGCACACTCATGCACATCATGTCACAGGCCACAATATAGGACATGCGCGCTGTAAGGCATGACACTTGAGAGACTAACTCCCATGTCTGGACTCAGCATCAGTGCCAACTGACATGGAACCCACATGTACTGAACTGGACAGGGCACAGGCAAGGTCCCCAAACCTGTTACACACCACCCCCACACATGATGCTACAGGCATAGTTCACGTGGAGAAAGCGCCAGCCTACATTACCTTGTGAAGGAGTGACTACACACAGACCAGGGAACACATTGCAAGGAGGGGAAGGGAGGCAGGAGAGCACAGCTATACTGTGGGTAACTGGATCTGCACAGCACCTTTAAACCCTGGCAGTGTATCCATGCAACTGTGCACTTACAAATGCTGGTGACACACAACAAACACACATGTACCTACCCCCTTCCTGCTGCTGCTTCTCCTGTAAGCGCCTCTCCAAGTCTGGAAATACCACCGCCAACACACGCTTGTGGATGTGGGTCAGACGGCGGCGCCCGCGGTTCTTATGGGTCTCAGGTGAGTCCCCCAGCAGGACCCGTGCGATCCTCCGCGTCCAGCACCGGATATCCTGCCAGCATTTCCTCACCTGGGCCAGGCGCCGCTTGCGACCATCCGCACTCCTCACGGCACTGACGGCGGTCAGCCATATCTGCTTCTTGGCAGAGGCGCCTACCTGTGAGGATGAACAAGTGACACTACATCAATACACCAGGCACATGTCACAGAGAGACATATTAGAACAAATTTGCTGTTTACAACAAGGCATAGTATGCATCCAACGCATTGCACCTTTGTCATAGGGACATGATCCTCTGGGGAAGGGCAAAAGCAGTACGTGCCATTGAAAGTACACAGGTGGAATGAGGGCAACTACACAATCAATGATCCAGGCTCACACTGTGCATCACAAGCTACACCAGGATAATGTGCAGCACCTCTAAGCAGTCACATGCCACAGGCCGCTGACGCTACCGCAGCAGAGTACACAGACACACACAGGCACAGGACATTCACCTGCCATTGCCAAATGCAGCGACAAACCTCACTCTGCACATGTGCCACTATAGCAGGGGGGGCTCACAGGTGTGGGGCTGGCTCTGCACGTCAGACACACAGCACTGCTCCCTGCTCACATCAGATGGGCATGGTATATCCATCCCTCATGCAGCCCGGGTGCTACACTCCACATATGCACCCACCCACATGACAGGGGACTTACACACACACCGATGTCCAGGGTACGAACACATCATGTGGACACTCTCAGCACAGGTACACAGAACTAACACACATCTGTGGGTACAGTCACCTGTCACACTGGGCTGACCACATAATCACATGAAGACTGTAGAGGCTACATTCCCAGGAGGACAAGACAGGCAGAATGTGGCATGCACCATGCAGTGATTGTCACAGTAAACACAATGCTAGTGAGGACGGCAGACATGCACCACAGCATGCTCTGGCTGGGAGACATCAGGCATTCCCCCGCCTGGGACCCCCCCTACAGTACATAGCATGTGTGTCACACCTGGACACAATGCCAGAAGTCACACTCACAAAAAAGGGACACAGTCTGTGCTAGTGGACTCTGCACTCACCTGATACCCTGGTCGCCCATACAGCTGGGGGTACTGTGGGAGGATCACATCCAGCAAAGCCAGGTTCTCCTCCAGGGTGAAAGGCTGTGACCTCTCCACAGACCTTGACATGGTTCCAGGGAATCAGTAGCAGCAGCTGGGTCGTCGAATACAAAGATGTGCAGGCAAGTGCTCCCTCATGGGACCTGGCTGCCTTATATCTGCCTTGCTGGCCTGTTTCATGCACAGGAGTACAGAGTGATTGGTCACTCACATTTGCATCCTATGTTTCCTCCAATCCCTTCAAACCTAGCACAGTCAGTGGGTTCTTATTGTGTTTTTTTCTTCAGCATGATGTCAACTCCAGAAGCACATTGCAACAAAGTAGATTCATTCAAACTGACTACTGCTGGGCACCTGCTTAAAAAAATTCAAACTTTAAACTGGGTTTCCATGACAACCAGCATGCATGTAGGCCTTTATATTTGTCCCTCATGTGTCCCCTATGTAATTTGGAGCTTCACACACAGGTACGGTGCGTCCCGGGGCCCTAGGGCACCCCAAATGCATATCAACGGCCCGTACAGGCGTGTGTACGGTCCATCTCACTATGGGTGTTCTCGCGTATGCGTACTCATAGTGATAGTGAGCGTACAGGCGAGTGTACGGTCCGTACCACTATGAGTACGCATACGCGAGAACACCCATAGTGAGACGAACCGTACACATGCCTGTACGCTCACTATCACTATGGGTGTTCTCGCGTATGCGTACTCATAGTGGTACGGACCGTACACACGCCTGTACGCTCACTATCACTATGAGTACGCATACGCGAGAACACCCATAGTGAGACGGACCGTACACATGCCTGTACGCTCACTATCACTATGGGTGTTCTCGCGTATGCGTACTCATAGTGGTACGGACCGTACACACGCCTGTACGCTCACTATCACTATGAGTACCATACGCGAGAACATGAAGTACTGGGTATTTTAGACCCAGCGGTGCAGGGGCACACACCCTATGACTTCTGGGTTCACCCTGTTCCAGACCTACAGAAACACAGAGTCTTCTGGGTGAAGTCAAAGATCGTTTATTGACTGCAGACCAATTACAGGTATCCTAGAAGTACAACAGCGTGTATGTTCTCAGGAGACTGCTGAAAATCATAGAAACGGACTTCATCTTAAATACACTTTTTCCTGCCTCAAGCATACATTCCTAGGTTTTATGATACGGCAATATACACGTGTACATTACAAACGAAAAGGCAGAGTCATGATGACCATCCCACATTCCAGTTAAGCCAGCCCACAATGATTTACACAGCAAGGTTCAAATCCCACATTAGATAATCGATAGGCCCCAATAAACATGAGCATCTCCTGTTTTGGGAAACAAGCCATAAAGCAGGAACAAGCAGGTGCGAAAGTGATTAGCCGGAGGCTTGTGTGTGATGAAAGGACTTTATGATGGGTCAAGCCCTGATGCTAATCACAGGTGGACGGAGGAAGGGGAGCTCGTGAGACCAGTTTGACCTGGGGCAGCAGAGCCAGCTGCCCAGGTCACAGAGAAGTCAAAGGAAAGCACATGTACTGTGAGGCCCGTATTTGCTCCATTATAGCCTATGTGAGGGCAATCACAAGATGGCCACTGCTTCCAAAATGGAACCCGCGAAGTAACGTAAAACAACGTGTACACAGTGCATTCATAGCTAGAACGATATATAAAGCACTCGTACATACCGCATTAACCATTTGCGGTTTGCTAATACCAGGATAGACAGGGGTAGGGCCCTGTCCCCTACGCGGTGACCGAGATTAAAGTACGACAGACCCTCCTTTTGCCCTTACATAGGCAATCACTATACTCATCTTAATCCGAATCTAGGTCAATGTTCACGAAGTCATGGAGATGTTGCTGTAGCATCATCCTATTACTTAGCTCGTCCCTCGATACAGGTTTCCTTACACATAAGGTAGCACAGAGGCCACATATCGCAGGAGCACACTGTATGCACAGACAGAACAGGAAAAGAATGGCTAAGATCATTCCAATAACCATTAGAACTTTCCAACCCCAGGCAGATATCAATTCCCAGAACCACCCCACCAGTGACCAATCTCCTTTATCCACATGTATGGATTCAGATATTTTATGGAGTTTGGAGATGGCTTGATAGACTGTTGGAGCGTTATCTGGTATGAAAATGCAACAACTGGATTGGATAACCTTACATACCCCACCGCGGTCTGCAAGAATAACGTCTAGAACCATGCGGTTCTGCAAAGTCATAAGGCGATCCGCTTGGAGCTCAGCTGTCAAATTACCAAGGGCACCAGCCTTTACATTAACAGTGGATTCAACCACACGTGTCAGTTGTCTCAGGTTCCTCCTATTCACCATAGGTCCCCAAAACGGCAGGAAACCCAAGAAGAAGTCTCCCGCTTCCTGACCGGCAGTATCTTCCTTACTAATCACACCTCGCACAACTCTGATCTTGTGATAATCAGAGGCAGCAGTAAATGTTGGCGGTAGCAAGTTCGCAATATAACATGTGCCCGAGAAATCAGGGGGCAACCATGTATATGCTCGGTCATTGCAGATGAAATATGTGCCCTTGGCAGCCAAAAACGCAGGGGAAAACTGTGACGGGAAAGTGTACGTTTCAGTACAGTCACTTCTCCCCAGTTGAGCTCTAGGATTCTGACCATTACCCTGTAAGCAGAACCGACCCATGTGGGGTACGACCCAGATTGGAGATGAGATTTTTCGCTGTCTTTCACCCAGACTAATACTATACCCCGTCGCGTTCCACCCTACATAAGCTCTCAGCTCTTCTTTGGGAATGGATGAGTATGCATCAATATCCCTACTCATATCGGCAATTCCTCTCACTAAGGCTTTATTATTTGTACTAGGTCTGATGGAACGCGGTTGTCGCGGGGAGTAGACATCTAGAGCGTAGAGGAACATGGTCTGGAATGCCCATGACGATCCATTGTAACTAAATGGCAGCACCAAATAGGGAATACCCTTGTTAATGGTATGTGGCATTAACCCACACACCCAGCAATTAGTCGTATTCATTACTAGTTGGTGCTGGTGCAAGAGCTGGATAAACGAGTTATTTACAAACTCTGATCGTCTGGTCTGTTCGTGCTCAGGCAGAGGGTGAAAAGAGTGAGAGGAGGCAGTAGAAAGAGGTATAGGCTGTACAGTGGGCGCAATGGTCTTTTGAGAGGAGAAAAACACAAATCCTACGATGAACATTATTATACTACACAGTGTAAATAGGCACAAAAATACAAAACATTTACTTTTTACAATTCTACACATCCTTGCTTTAAAGTTCATTTCCTCAACAGGTCTCTCCATCTTAAAAAACTCCATCCTCTAATCGGGCCGCTCGCGGCGGATGAGTTTCTTCTGCTAAGGAGTACGCCTGTCAGTCCAGGGAAACGCCCTAGACCAACCAGAACCGTTGACCTAACGTCTTCGGCCTGTACCCCAAAGTCTTGGCACCGCGACCCTGCGGCTGAACCCGGATGGTGGTTCGAAAAACAAAAATCAAGAAAGTCCTTCAGATGGGAGAGCTAAAATGTCAAAAAGAAAATAGTAAGGAAATCTTTATTTGTCCATGGGCCTTGGTCTCAAATTATAGCGGAGACGGCCAGGTGCTGTTTGGTCTTGAAACAAAAGTTCAGGCTCTGTGGTTTCCAGTCGATTTGATGGTGGCACAGCCTCTTGCAGAATATTGTCACTCTCTTGGTCTGAAGCTGTGTCTCTTATGCGTGCGTCACAGAATGGTACAAAACGAGGTACAGTGTCTGTCTCAGAGTCGGCGATACCCTCCTGGACCCACTGGTCGTATGGCAGAGGCAAGGGGACTACTTTGCAGTGGGTGCCATGGATCCAGTGTTTCTTCCCCTTTACTCGCACCGCTGATCTTGTTGATAAAAGCACAAGGTGAGGGCCGATCCAGCGAGGCTCGTCGATGCTCTTGCGCTGGAAATTTCGGATCAGCACCCACGTACCAGGGTTGATAGGGTGTCCAGGAGTTTCAGAAGCTTGGGGAAGAGTATCATGTACCTGTTGGTGCAAAACACGCAGTTTAACAGTCAAATCATACAGGTAATCGAGTAGTACTGGATGCTCAATCTCACTGAATTTCGTAGGCCTCGGTACACCCCATACGTTGGCCGGGCGGCCAAAAACCACTTCATAAGGACTAAGTCCCACTCGTGAGTGTATGGTCATTCTGGTGGACAGGAGTGCTAAAGGCAGGGCGTCAGGCCATTTAAGACCGGTGCTCGCCTGGATTTTGGCTAGCTTGAGCTTTAAGGCTCCATTGTAGCATTCGACTAATCCAGCTGATTGGGGGTGATTTGCAGCGTGGAACTTCTGCTTTATGCCTAAACCTTCACATACATTCTTCATCACTTTACCCACAAACTCACTTCCATTATCACACCACACCATTCTTGGCATCCCAAAACTAGGGAAGAATTCTTTCACAAGGGCTTTGGCTGTGGATAGGGCAGTGTTATCTTTCAGAGGATAAGCCTCTATCCACTTTGAGAAAGCACAAACAACCACCAACACATATTTCAGGTTGTTGCACCTTTCCATGTGAATAAAGTCCAGCTGCAAAACTTCGAATGGACATGATGGGGGTGCAAAGTGACCAGCTGGAGTTGGGGTTCCCCTACCAGGGTTGTACTTCAAGCATACCATGCAATTCTTGACCACATTCTCTGCACACTTGGGAATCCCAGCATTCTGCCATACTGGAGCCAACAACTTACAAATTCCTTTCGTACTGATATGTGCCATCCCATGTGCCATTGTAACTACTGGAAGCACATATGCATCGGGCAACAACCATCGCCTATGTTCTGTCAGATCAATCCAACAACCATTCTCGTCCAACTTAACCATACTTTCTCTCCACTTGCTTAACTCTTTCTCTGTAGCTTCAGCTTGAAGCGACTTCACACTCTCTATCGTGTTTTCACACATCCCAACATCATCAACCCATCTTGCGGGTCCTGCCACATACATTCTAGTCTTTACATTCTGTGCTGTTTCTTTTGCGATTTCATCAGCAAACGCGTTCCCACGTCCAACATCATCTGTGATTTTCCTGTGCGCACTGCATTTCATGATCGCAACTTGCAACGGTAGGGTCAGTGACTCAAGGAGATCATTCACCAACTTGCCATTCTGAATTTTAGCTCCATGCGACGTCAGGAACCCACGCTCTTTCCACAAACGCCCAAAATTATGAGCCACGCCAAAGGCGTACTGGCTATCTGTGTAAACATTCACTCTCATACCTTCAGACAACACGCATGCTCTTGTGAGGGCGATTAATTCTGCTGCTTGGGCCGAATTATGTGGCACTCGTGCAGTTTCCACAACCGTGTGTAAAGTCGTGATAGCATATGCAGCAGTCGTATCACCATTAGGGAGCTTGAAACACGAACCATCCACCCATAGAGTACCATCACACTCAGTCAGGGGAGTATCTTTTAAATCTACTCTCCCTTTCGTCTCTTCTTCTGTTCTGAACAGACAGTCATGTTGCTCATTCTCATCTAGGTCTGCTGGATTGGGCAATAACGTAGCTGGATTCAGCGTGTTGCATCTCTTTATGTGTATGTGATTTGCTAACAGTGTGAGCTCATAGCCTGATAATCGCGCACTAAAGTACGACAAACACCCATAGTGAGACGGACCGTACACACGCCTGTACGCTCACTATCACTATGGGTGTTCTCGCGTATGCGTACTCATAGTGGTACGGACCGTACACACGCCTGTACGCTCACTATCACTATGAGTACGCATACGCGAGAACACCCATAGTGAGATGGACCGTACACACGCCTGTACGCTCACTATCACTATGGGTGTTCTCGCGTATGCGTACTCATAGTGGTACGGACCGTACACACGCCTGTACGCTCACTATCACTATGAGTACCATACGCGAGAACACCCATAGTGAGACGGACCGTACACACGCCTGTACGCTCACTATCACTATGGGTGTTCTCGCGTATGCGTACTCATAGTGGTACGGACCGTACACACGCCTGTACGCTCACTATCACTATGAGTACGCATACGCGAGAACACCCATAGTGAGACAGACCGTACACACGCCAGTACGCTCACTATCACTATGGGTGTTCTCGCGTATGCGTACTCATAGTGGTACGGACCGTACACACGCCTGTACGCTCACTATCACTATGAGTACGCATACGCGAGAACACCCATAGTGAGGCGGACCGTACACACGCCTGTACGCTCACTATCACTATGGGTGTTCTCGCGTATGCGTACTCATAGTGGTACAGACCGTACACACGCCTGTACGCTCACTTTCACTATGGGTACACATACGGCAGCACTCCCATAGTGATAGGGAACGTACACAGGCCCTCTTAGCGAAAGTACGGTGCCTTTCACACATCACAGTGGTGACACAGGAAGGAATAGGGCTGACATACTTGTCCATGGATGGACATCAAGGCATTGTCTGGGCAGTACTACATGTGTGGGGCACAGGTGTGAAAGGCTGTGATGTGGCACATTACTCCTGAGTGGAGAAGGCACCAGATGTATGATGAGATGTGTACAGATGTTATGTGTGACGGTGCAATGTGTGCCAGGCATGCCCTTAACTCCTTTGACATGTGTGCATGTTGTACTGCACACTTGGGATGAGCGTCACTGGCATGGCACGGTAAACAACACACGCAAGTGTCCCCTGATGCCCGCTACAGGGGTTACCACACCAGACATGTCACTACCCACGGTGCACGATGTGACTATGTCATGTATGTGTGGGGGGTTCCCATTAGGTTGATGTTGGAGCTCCCTCAAAAGCATCAGCTGTTGCAGCAACCAACATGTGTCTGTGTGTAGATGGACATGGCACACTGTTCCGTACACCAGGCCACATGTGTTATCAGATGTGAGGTGCGTATGTATGCATGGGACACGGAGTAGCGTAACAAGGACATGTCTGCATCCTCTCTATGAATGTGTGGTGAGTCATCACATGTACACCTTCATGGCAAGGTGTGTGGGCTGTCCTAGTGTAATGTCATGTGACCTGTGGCTCTAGTGTTCCGCTACCAGTCTCTGCAATCGACATCCTACTTCTGCTGATGTGTGGATGTATGTCACTCCTGTGTTGCGTCTGGCTGTTAACTTACACTGGGACACAGCTAATCCCATGCCATGGCATGTGGAGGTTCACAATCTCCGTGTGTAGCTGGGTCTTGGGAGGAGTGTCACCTGCCAGCCATACGTGTCCAGGGCATGTGGCACATACCTGACTCCGTATGTCGCATATGTGTATTGACAGATTAACATGTGCTCAGCACCAGAAAATTGTTGTTGTAGTGCACTCACTCTTCCTTGTCACTTCCAAATTACTGCAGAGCGCCGCCTCTCCCCCGAGCAATTCCGGACTTGGCTGACATGCGGGAGAATGACTGTATCCGGTTCTACCGTTTCCCCCAACCGTTGATTCTGGAGTTGACGGCGAGGCTGGCACCACACCTGCAACCGCTGCACAGGTATCCTACGGCACTGACACCCAAGCTGAAGGTAATGGCAGCCCTACATTTTCTTGCCACGGGTACCTTTCAAAATACCATAGCTCATGTTGGTGGCATGTCCCAGAGCATGTTCTGCTGTGTGCTGCATGATTTCTTAGAAGCCATGTTGCTTCACCTGGATGAGTTCATCCATTTCCCAACTCCCGAACAGTTGACTGGGGTCAAGCGTGGATTCTATGCCCTGGGAGGGATGCCCCATGTCATTGGGCCCATAGATGGGACACATGTGGCTTTGGTACCACCACAGGCACAGGAGGTAGCGTACAGGAATCGCAAGCACTACCACTCCATCAATGCCCTTGTGGTGTGTCTGTCCAACATGGTGATTTCACATGTCTGTGCTCGTTTTCCAGGATCAGCACACGATGCCTACATCATGAGGCGTAGCAGGGTGCCTGAAATGATGACGCAGCTGCGCAACGAACGAGCATGTGTTGTTGGTGGGTACACTCTGTCTGTCCTGTATTTTGCGTAGACTTCCAGTACGACCGTTTCTCCTGTCCTACTCATGTGCTTTCCATGTAGGGGACGCTGGCTATCCCAACATGCCATGGCTGATCACACCTCTCCACAACCCCATCACGCCGGCCCAGCTCCGCTACAACACCGCCCATGGCCGGACAAGGGGAGTGATAGAAAGGACATTTGGCCTCCTGAAGAGCCGATTCCGATGCCTCCACAAGACCGGCGGCGCCCTCCCATATGCCCCGGCGAAGGTCTGCAAAATCTTCATGGTCTGCTGCATGCTGCACAACATGGCAGTTGAGAAAGCTGTGCCACTCATCCTGGATAAAGATGATCAGGACCATCCACCCGTGGAGGATGAAGGGCTTGGCAATGGGGCTAGTGATGTGGAGGATGTGGTTCCGCAAGAGGACATCCGGACTCGGCTCATATGCGACTTCTTTGCTTAGTGGTGAGTACCAGTGTCTGGGTGTGCAAGTATTGGTCCCCGTGTGGCATGTGTTGCGATTTGTGTGTCCATCTGCATGTATGCCACATGAGTCAGAGGTGTGTGTGGATGTGTCACTGGAGTGATGGTGCCAGTGATGTGTATTTCCCCAGTCATAATTGTGACCTGGCATGTTGTCATCCTTACATGTGTCGAGTACATGCACATGCAAGTGGCTGTGCTTTTTGTGGCTGACTTCTTGTGTGTCTCTCATCCCCAGGTACTTGCGCATGCCGTCTGCTGGTTGCATTGTTGTGGCACTGCTATTCCTCATGGACACGTCATCGTGTGCTGACTCAGCGTTACACGCACGGACAAGTTTGGAAGTCTCCTTAGGGTAAGGGATGCATCAGGGGTGTATTGGGTGTGGCAGTTGTTTACGATGTATGCACACTGCCCCTGTCGATGTTTGGTTCCTCTGCAGACATGTCGCATCACCATGGTACACATGACATGCAGCTGGGTACACCTGAATAGATGGTCAGACTTGTTGACAGTCATCAGTGATGGGATTGTGGAATGTGATGATGGCATCAATGTGTGTTACACTGCCCTCGGACATATACGGTTTGCATTGGCTTGTCATGGTGTGGGACTTCCACATCAGCGGATCAATGGTGTATGGCAGTCTCTCCGTGAGCAGCAGGGGGTGTTTAGCTGTTAGCCGACACTTGTGTGCCAGTTCCATGGCTATCACGCATTTGTGCTGCAGAAGGGGGTTGCCAGTGTTGGACCCACATGTTACTCCATATGACCCGTTCATGTGTACTCCGAGTTGCCTCTGCAATCCCGAATACATGACTAATAAAGGTGTCCCTATGCCTCCAAGGTGCCTCTTCTCAGTCAATGCTGGTGTGTTGCCACGGTGCATCCGGCATGTCTGGCATTGATTTCCGTGATAGTGGCTATGTGTCTATGTGTAGAGTAGCAAGATGCAAGCTGTTTGTGTGGGATTAGACTGTGTATTGTGCATGATGTCCATGACTGTGTGGGTATTGTGACATGTGCCATCCCCATGCATCCAACGTTGGCCAGGCCACCATTCTCTGCATCCACCTGACTCAAGCTTGCAGGACATGGTTCTGCCACCTGTCCACACATACCTGGGTGCCCCCCAGGACACTCCACATGATCCCTGACCTCTGTGCATGGCTGTCGCTGTACTCAATATGTCTATCGGCACGGTTGTGCGGCCACCCCCTCAGCTGGTTGGGCCCATCACGGGTGTGTATGGTGCTCCATGTCTGTCTTGCCTAATACAATGTGACCCATGTGTGTCCGGTACCAGACTCAGGCCCCAGGGTGTGGATGGTTGAAGTCAAATGAGAACTCAGGCATGGTTAGACTTTACAAGACACATGTAAGGTAATAATGCAATCAGTAGGCATCTTCTCTTTATGGTGTGACTTTTTATTTTGGTTGGGGTAGGGGGGGCGGTTTGACATGAGGGGCTTTCCGGGTGTGTGGAATCCAAAGTTCACTAGGGGAGTTGGTGTCCTTGCCATTTGAAATCCTCAGAGTCCATGCCACAGTCTTTGTCAACATTGGTCAGACAGTGACCAGCAAGTCCATGTGGCAGAGAATGTCTTTTGCTGCTGTGCTGCTGTTGCTCCAATGGGCCAGGTGTCAGGCCAGGTGTCCTGGGAGATGGTGCTGTTGCGCCGACCCTCACGGTCTTTTCCGTGGACGACCCGCCCTCCTGCGGGGACCCTCACAAGCAGGCCGTGACGATGTTTGGGATGCTCCATCGGATGTCTCCTCCTCCTCCTCCTGATCCCTCCCTGTGGGTGGTGATGTTCTACGCCTGATGGCACAGGGAGGGTTGCCCATGTTGTCGGCCATCCGACGGAGTGTACTGTGAATTCCCGTGAACACCGTCACGAGCTCAGCCTGTCTGTCCTCCATCCGCCGTTGGTGTCGCAGTAGACAGGCATGTTGCTCCGCATGTTGCTGGGCCTGCTGGGTCTTGATCTCATCGAGGGTCCCCTTCATCTCGTTGAGGGTGGACACAACCTGGGCCATGGCCGTGGTGTCCTGCCGGTATGTGTCCAGGATGTTTCGGACATGGGAATATACCGGTTCCCCAGCCAACCGGTCAGGCTCGCGCCTCCACCGTCCTCCACTCCCACCACCCCTGCCCACTTGCACCTGGCCTGTCCTTGTGGGCACATCGGGTCTCCGGGACCCTTGAGGGGTGGCATTGGCGTTGTTGCCTGCCTCCTCCTGGGTGCCCGGGACACCGTGTCCCTCCTGGCCAGCCTGGCTGCATTGTGGTGGTGGGGCAGGGATCCTGGGTGTCTCCTGGGATGTGGCAGGAGTGGGGGTGGTGGTTGGCCCAGTTGTACCTGACGCAGGTGCTGCAGGTTGTGGACACCAGAGGGGCAAGGTTGGTCGGGGTCGGGTTCGTCCACAGAGTGGTGAGAGTCGTCGCTGCCGGTGGCTCCGTCATCCCGCCGAGCCGGGTTCTGTGAGTCTTTCCCCCCAGTGTTGGGGGGTGATCCACGACGTTGACCTGTGTGTGAGAGAGACAATGTTAATTTTGTTCCATGCAACATCCATGTTTCATTGGTTTCAAAGTTGGCACATTTCCTCTGGGAATTTGGATATGTCATGCATTCCACTCACAGTGCACTTGTGCATGGGTATGTCCCTTGGGCACAGCTTTTGCGACTTTACCTATGTGTGGCACAGTCTTACTTGCTGCGTCAATTGTGACTGCAGTCAGCAGTGGAGTGGGCAGGTGTGGTGTGCCATGCATTGGTGCCTTCCGTGTAGCACTGTACGTGGGCACATGGAGTTGTTCCACACACTTATATGATGCAGGTAGCTGTCGTTGTGCTCGTGCACAGGTTGTGACATGGCCCTGTGTTTTGCCATGGAGAAGAGGGGGGGTTCTGGCACTGGCCACCCTTGTCTACATGCACGCAGTCCACCTGCTGACGAGCAGACATTCCCACACACCACAAGGCTGATTTGCTCTCCCTGTGTGTCCCTTTCTCGCTCCCTCTCTGTCCCCCTCTCCCTCCCTCTGTGTGTCAGCCTCCTCCCTCTGTCCGTCTCCCTGTGTCTCCCTCCCTCTCTGTCCCCCTCTCCCTCCCTCTGTGTGTCCGCCTCCTCCCTCTGTCCATCTCCCTGTGTCTCCCTCCCTCTCTGTCCCCCTCTCCCTCCCTCTGTGTGTCACCCTCTGTCACCTCAGCCCAGCTTCCTGGGCACACACTGTTAGCAGATCTTTGAATGGCCCTTGGATTGTTGATGTGAGTTTGTTTCTGATCTCCAGGCACCCATTGGGTGTAGTGTCTGTGTCTGCACTGCTGCTGTGGTGGTGTGTGCTGCCACTCTTTTACAGTGTTGGCTGTTCATTAGCTGCTGTCATGTGCAAGGACGTGCCGTCATCCCCATGTGTTGATGCAAGGCGTCCGCCATTTGCTGGCAAGTCATTCCTGTGTGGGGACACACTATTTGTCTGGCTGTGACCTAGGCCATATGGGCAGGGGGCATTGTTGTCTGCTTCTGATTTGCACTATATGATTTTTGGGGCCCACCCTCCCGCCATCCGGCTTACCGTGTCATGTGTTGGTGTTTTCTGTGGCCTGTGACTTGACATTGTCCAGCTGGGTGCATGGGGCATGGTGGCGCCAGTGGCATGTGCGTGTTCATGGAGTGTGGTTGAGTCATGCGATAGCTTGGGGTGGTTGCGTGCCTGTTTGTGAGTTTGGTTGTGGATGATGTTCCCCCCATGTGAGGTGAGTTGTTTGTGTACTCACCCGGGACTCAGAGTCCTTCTAATCCATCCACTGCCACCACCGGCAGTATGGCTATCACCCTCTCCTCCCAGGGATGGTATTGTACGGGTCTGCGGGGCGGCCCTCCTCCAGTGACGTTGGCCTGGTTGTGGTCGTCGGTCATTTTGGCTCGGACCCTCCTCCGCAGATCGTATGACCTGGCTTGGCATTCATGCCTGGTCCTTCTGGTGTCCGCAACAGCATTCACAGCATCGACGATCGTCTGCCACATGGCTGTTTTTTCGGAAATGGTGGTCTGTCTGACCAATGTTCCAAAGAGGTGTGGCTCAACTCTGAGGATTTCATCGACAAGGACCTCCAACTCTCGGCTTGTGAACTTTGGATTCTTGTTAGTGGGCATGGTGAGGGGTGTGGGTGTGGATGGGGGGCGTGTGTGTGGATGGTTGTGGGTGTGTGGGTGTGGTTGTGCAGGTGTGTGTGTGAATGTGATGAGGGGGTGTTTGTGAAGGTGTGTGTGTGAAGGTGTGCAAGTGTAAGATGTAGTAAAGGTTCTAGTATGGTGCTGTAGGTTGTCTGTGGGGTCTGGCAGCAGTGAGTCTGTTGCAAAGGCTCATGGTTTGTGTGTGTGGGCCCTTTTTATTGGCCCATTGGTGGGTGCGGCTGTGTTTGAACTTTGGGTGGGTGTGTTATAAGGAGTGGTTGTGTTTTGGGCCTCTGTTTTGGATTTTGGCAGTTGCAGGTCAGTGAATGTGTTGTTTTTGTGGTTGTTCGACATGTTTTGTGGCTTTGTGCCATTCGAATGGTGTATTCTTGTGTTGTTTTGCTTTGTCCTGGTTGTGTACGTGCGTTTTTAGTGTGTGTACGGTGTGTACATGGGCCATTTTGTTGTACAGTGCTGTCCTTGTGTCTGGCTTGGTACGACTAGTACATGCGCGATGTTGTGTCAAGGTGGTGATGTTGGGGCCTGGGGTGCGCACCGTACTTAGGTTGTTGGGGTTGGGGTACGCTCCATGCATACGCGGGTGGGGGTACGCGTCGTACATACAAGTTTGGGGTGGGGGTACGGTTGTCGTACTTTAATCTCTGTGACCGCGTAGGGGACAGGGCCCTACCCCTGTCTATCCTGGTATTGGCGAACCGCAAATGATTAATGCGGTATGTACGAGTGCTTTATATATCGTTCTAGCTATGAATGCACTGTGTACACGTTATTCTGCTTCACTACGCGGGTTCCATTTTGAGAGCGGTGGCCATCTTGTCATTGCCCTCACATAGGCTATAATGGAGCAAATACGGGCCTCACAGTACATGTGCTTTCCCGTGACTTCTCTGTGACCTGGGCAGCTGGCTCTGCTGCCCCAGGTCAAACTGGTCTCACGAGCTCCCCTTCCTCCGTCCACCTGTGATTAGCATCAGGGTTTGACCCATCATAAAACCCTTTCATTCTACACGAGCCTCCGGCTAATCTCTTTCACACCTGACTGTTCCTGCTTTATGACTTGTTTCCCAAAACAGGAGCTGCCCGTGTTTTATTGGGGCCTATTGATATCAAATGTGGGATCTGAACCTTACTGTGTAAATCATTGGGGGCTGGCCGAACTGGAATGTGGGATGGTCATCATGACTCTGCCTTTTCTTTGTAATGTACACTTGTATATTGCCGTATCATAAAACCTAGGAATGTATGCTTGAGGCAGGGAAAAGTGTATTTAAGATGAAGTCCGTTTCTATGATTTTCAGCAGTCTCCTGAGAACATACACGCTGTTGTACTTCTAGGATACCTGTAATTGGTCTGCAGCCAATAAACGATCTTTGACTTCACCCAGAAGACTCTGTGTTTCTGTAGGTCTGGAACAGGGTGAACCCAGAAGTCATAGGGTGTGTGCCCCTGCACCGCTGGGTCTAAATACCCAGTACTTCAGTTTGGCGCCCAACTCGGGACGATTTCAGCGGTACCAGTCCAAGCCAGAGGTTCGTGAGGAGCTTCGTGTGGAAATTCCGGAGGAAGGCCGCCACTTCATCGACCCCTGCATGTCGACGTGGTCCGAAAGTCTTTTCTGCGAGGTTCTCCGCGTCCCGACGGCTACGAAGGACTGCTGCCCTGATTAATCGACCTGTTTTGGACCCTTGACGAGTTTTGAGAGAGCGAAACAATCGAGAGAGTCTTCTGGTGACGCCATCGATCAGCAATATTCAGTTAAGTATAAGTGGAGCGTCTCCCATTTGTTTTGGTATCCCTCGGGATCGTTTGATTTGGTAATTTGGAGTTTGCAAACGCCAAAGCCAGAGGACTCGTGTATTCACGAGACTATCGTAATTGATAATCCTTTGACGTTTGGATCTAGACTAGTGAGCAAAGATGCCTGGTTCTAGAATATTTGGTAGAATATTTTGTTTGGGTTGTGGAAAAGATTTCCAGCTGGAGGAATCATGCCCGGTCCCTCCGGTTGGAACTCCAACTTATGAGCTCTATGTAAATCATGGCGTAGGCCCCATTGCATATAACGAAGTGTGGATCCACTACACCAGGAAAGACGGTGTTTTAAAATGGCCCCAAAATGGTAGTTTCGATACCGATATTTTAGATAATTTAGAAATTAAATTGTTCAAAAAGAAAGCCCGGCCGGTGATGTTTGACTCTTTCCGCTTATGGCGAAAGGAAGCCGAACAGAAGGAAATTAAGCTAGCGAAAAAGAATAAAAGGGAGAGAGGTATGACAGTAATGCAAGCAGCTGTACAATTTAAAGATAATGAGGAGGAGCAGATGAATGAGCAATTGCACAGGCAGCGTAAGTTAGGGATCGACAAATGTTACCCAGCCTTACCACACTCTAAGCAGAATGAGTTAGAAGAAAAGGAGAAAGATCCCCTGATGTCACATTTGGTGAGTTCACCACCCCCGTATGCTCAAAATGCTACGGCACCTCCCCAGCTTGTGAATATGCCACCTCCAGTTAATATACTGCAAGCCTTGCCGCTACCACCAGCTGCTGCGCAGCCGGCTCTTGTCCATATAGCGCAGCCCTCTCAAGGGCTGCCAGTTGTGTTCCCGACTGCCCCCGCGCTTCCTGCGACTTTGCCTAATTCAGCAGCTGCCTCCCCTGACACTCTTCCTTCCAGCACTCCAGTACCCGTTTCTGCATCCTCTTTTCTTCCCTCTGTTTTTCCCCCTGTTTTCGCCTCAGCTTCTCCTTCAGCGCGACAGCGCTTAGCTAATGTGGTTACTACATTAGTGTCGCCCCTCTTTGAGTCATCTGGTGCGACTCCTGGTTTACAGCGTAAGCAACTGCGTAGTCAATTGCCTAACCCTGATGAGAAAAAGGTAATAGATAGAATGGCGCGTAGATGGATTGTTTTCCCTTCACTGTATGATGTGGAATCAGTTGTCAACGTTTTCCATCAGTGGGATGCCCCAAAACAGAGATATGTGTTTGAGCAAATGTGCGAAATTCTCTGTGAAGAATTGGAGGATAGTGGTAAAGACCCGAGCCCGCAGGAGTTGTGTAGAGTGAGGTTTGACTTTGGAACTGGTATAATTGTGGATCGCGAGGTAGATAAAGCAGTTGCGGTTGTATTGTCCTTCAGGAATGATGATTGTCAACAGTCGTTGTTTGAACCTGATGTCTCTGTGGGAAAAAGGGTAAAAGCACGCCAATATCCGATGCGTGAGGTTCCCCCAGTTTGGAGACCCGCTGATGCAAATGCCAATCCACCTGTCGTAGCACATTTCCAGCGTATTTGGGTACATGTTCCATGGAAAAGATCTGAGGTGTTAGCACTTAAGCAGTCATTGCCTGACCCCCGTAAAAACCCTACTGGTTATTATAAGGAGTTGTCACAGACTGCAGAATCTTGTGTAATGAATCTGGCTGATGTAGATATGCTGTTTGGGAATGTGGTTCCACAGCCTTTGTGGGGATCCATACGTAATACGGATCATGCTGCAGAACTAGGAGACACATGGGCTAACATCATCGCTGCTGATGCTAGACAAACTGGTGGTGCGAAACCTGAGCCTTTAGTAGCAGAACTGCCTGGTAGAATCATCATGTATATGAAGACAATAATGCCCGCGATGCGCGTAAATTGGGACAAGTTATCTGCATGCAAGCAGAAGAAAGATGAGACAGTGTCAGACTTCTTTACTAGGTTTGAAGAAACGTTTGTTGACCACAGTGGGCAAGATATGAGTACTGAGGGTGGCCAACGGTTATTTGTGGATAAGTTTGTGCAGAATCTACTTCCTGACCTGTGTAAAAAGTTAAAAGATTCAGAAAGTTCTTGGGCTGTTTCCTCTTCAGCGCAAATACTGCCTACTGCACAGTATTATGAAAACAGAGATAAAGACGAGAAAGATAGAACAGAAAAGAAAACGAAGGAACTAAAGACAAAGGTCCTTTTACAGCAGGCCTATCCGCCACGTGGAGGTCAGAATAATTATAGGCAACCCCAAGGTGTCTATCACCAACCCCAACAATTTCAGAACAATCAGCAAATGAATGGGTATTATCAACCACGTGTCCCTGTAGGTCCCAACCAATGTTCATACTGCAAAGAGGAAGATCATTTTAAATATAGTTGCCCTAAATTAATGCAGCGGAACGGTAATGCGTATGGCGCAAGAGGTAGGGGTGGTCAGCAAGCTCCTAGAGGCAGAGGGCGTGGAAATGCTCCCCAGAACGCGCGTCCTCTGCCGCCTCAAAATACCATCAATAGTTTTGACCAGCAAGCTAACGCGACTAGTAATACGGCTCAGTATTATAATAATGATTATTATGCAGAGGACGGCGATGCAGAAAATAATGATTACTAGGACAGCCGTAGACAGAGAGAGGGAGTTGTTTCAGTGCCAGTGGATCAGAGCGGACCGTATGTTAAGGTAACTACAGCAAATGTAACGGAGCCCATTCTGCTAGACACTGGTGCTGCAAAGAGTTCAATCATGCATTCAAAACTCCCTGGCGCACCTTTGTCTGGCGATATAAATGTTTCAGTAGGTTTTTCTGGCGCCCCGGTTAGGAACCCGATTTCTAGTCCCATGTCACTTTCTATTGGGCCTTGCGAGCTGAAAGCACCCCTGATTCTGACGACAGGTTGTGGTGAGAATTTGCTAGGATTAGATTTGTTGAAAAGATTGCACGCTACACTGTATTGTTCTCCTTCAGGAGTACAACTTACATTAGGCAAGAAAGTGATTTCCCCAATGTACTTGTCTAAAAATACAATGCCACCTGAATTGTCATCCCTTCCGGATGCCCTTTCGGCTACTGGTCCCAATGATGTGGGCCTCTTGGAGATACCGCCATACGTGGTGACTTTAAAGGCTAATGTCAGACTGCCACGTATTCCCCAGTACAAGATCTCTAATGAAGGCCAGAAAGCATTGTTAGACATTGTCAGCGACTTGATTAATAAGGGTGTGATTGAAGAAACAAGAGGCAACGTTTGCAATAGTCCGATTTTACCTGTCTTAAAACGAACGGACCCCTCACAGCCACCTGTTTACAGATTTGTGATTGATCTTAGAGAGGTTAATAAGATTGTTGTGCCACAGTTTCCGGTTGTCCCTGATATAACTGCCTTGTTAACGATGATTCCAGCCTCTGCTGCATGGTTTTCAGTGATCGATTTAAAGAATGCTTTCTTTAGCATCCCAATCGCAAAGGAGAGCAGAGATATTTTTGGCTTTAGTCTAGGAGGCCAAAGCTTCCGCTTCAAACGCGCTCCCCAGGGCTACTGTGAGAGTCCATCCATATACAGTCAAGCTTTGAAAGCGCAGCTTGATGCACTCGTTTTACCTAGTGGCGCTATTCTGATTCAATACGTGGACGATTTACTAATCGCCGCGGATACTGAAAACATCTGTAAAGAAGCCACATTGTCATTGTTGCGCCATTTGTCTGCTTTCCATCACAAAGTGTCTCTCTCTAAGCTGCAATATTGTCGACAAGAAGTGACCTACTTAGGTCATCTCTTGTCGAAGGAGGGAAGGAAACTGACCCCAGAAAGAATTCAAGCCATTGCACAGTTGAGTGTGCCAAGAACACAGAGAGAAGTACGTGCTTTCTTGGGCATTACCTCATACTGTAGGCATTGGATTCCTAATTTTTCCTTGTTGGCAAAACCTTTGTTAGCCTTAACATGCAAAGACACACCGAATCCTATCTCACGGTCTGAAGAGTGCCAGAAAAGTTTTGTGGAATTGCGCAATGCATTGTGCTCAGCTCCTGTGTTGGGTACTCCTGACTACAGCAAGCCTTTTACGTTGTATGTTCACGAGAAAGATGGATGTGCGTTGTCAGTGTTAACACAGCCCTTTGGTGACAGACCGCGCCCATGCGCATATTTTTCATCCACCTTGGACCCTGTAGCGAGGGCATTGCCAAGCTGTCTGAGAGCGACAGCTGCTGCAGCGATGTCTATCCGACAATCTGCTGGTTTGGTAATGGACAACACATTGATCGTTATGGTTCCACATGCTGTAGACACATTATTAAATAGGACCAAGACACAACACTTGACTAGTGCGCGATTATCAGGCTATGAGCTTACACTGTTAGCAAATCACATACACATAAAGAGATGCAGTACGCTGAATCCAGCTACGTTATTGCCAATCCCAACAGACTCAGATGAGATTGAGCAACATGACTGTCTGTTCAGAACAGAAGAAGAGACGAAAGGGAGAGTAGATCTAAAAGATACTCCCCTGACTGAGTGTGATGGCACTTTATGGGTGGATGGTTCGTGTTTCAAGCTCCCTAATGGTGACACGACTGCTGCATATTCTATCACGACTTTACACACGGTCGTGGAAACTGCACGAGTGCCACATAATTCGGCCCAAGCAGCAGAATTAATCGCCCTCACGAGAGCATGCGTGTTGTCTGAGGGAATGAGAGTGAATATTTACACAGATAGCCAGTACGCCTTTGGCGTGGCTCATAATTTTGGGCGACTGTGGAAAGAGCGTGGGTTTCTGACGTCGCATGGAGCTAAAATTCAGAATGGCAAGTTGGTGAATGATCTCCTTGAGTCACTGACCCTACCGTTGCAAGTTGCGATCATGAAATGCAGTGCGCACAGGAAAATCACAGATGATGTTGGACGTGGGAATGCGTTTGCTGATGAGACCGCGAAAGAAACAGCACAGAATGTGAAGACTAGAATGTATGTTGCAGGCCCCGCAAGATGGATTGATGATGTTGGAATGTGTGAGAACACAATAGACAGTGTGAAGTCGCTTCAAGCTGAGGCCACAGAGAAAGAGCTAAGCAAGTGGAGAGAAAGTATGGGTAAGTTGGATGAGAATGGTTGTTGGATTGATCTGACAGAACATAGGCGATGGTTGTTACCTGACGCATATGTGCTCCCAGTGGTTACTATGGCACATGGAATGGCACATATCAGTACGAAAGGAATTTGTAAGTTGTTGGCCCCAGTATGGCAGAATGCTGGAATTCCCAAATGTGCAGAGAATGTGGTCAAGAATTGCATGGTATGCTTGAAATACAACCCTGGTAGGGGAACCCTAACTCCAGCTGGTCACTTTGCACCCCCATCATGTCCATTCGAAGTTTTGCAGCTGGACTTTATTCACATGGAAAGATGCAACAACCTGAAATATGTACTGGTGATTGTTTGTGCTTTCTCAAAATGGATAGAGGCTTATCCTCTGAAAGATAACACTGCCCTATCCACAGCCAAAGCCCTTGTGAAAGAATTTTTCCCCAGGTTTGGAATGCCAAGAATGGTGTGGTGTGATAATGGAAGTGAGTTCGTGGGTAAAGTGATGAAGAATGTATGTGAAGGTTTAGGCATAAAGCAAAAGTTCCACGCTGCAAATCACCCCCAATCAGCTGGACTAGTAGAGCGCTACAATGGAGCCTTAAAGCTCAAGCTGGCCAAAATTCAGGCGAGCACCGGTCTTAAATGGCCTGATGCTCTGCCTTTAGCACTCCTGTCCACCAGAATGACCATACACTCACGAGTGGGACTTAGTCCTTACGAAGTGGTTTTTGGCCGCCCGGCCAACGTATGGGGTGTACCGAGGCCTACGAAATTTAGTGAGATTGAGCATCCAGTACTACTCGATTACCTGTATGATTTGACTGTTAAACTGCGTGTTTTGCACCAACAGGTACATGATACTCTTCCCCAAGCTTCTGAACCTCCTGGACACCCTATCAACCCTGGCTCGTGGGTCCTGGTCCGAAATTTCCAGCGCAAGAGCAACGACGAGCCTCGCTGGATCGGCCCTCACCTTGTGCTTTTATCAACAAGATCAGCGGTGCGAGTAAAAGGGAAGAAGCACTGGATCCATGGCACCCACTGCAAAGTAGTCCCCTTGCCTTTGCCATATGACCGGTGGGTCCAGGAAGGTATCTCCGACTCTGAGGCAGACATTGTACCTCGTTTTGTACCATTCAGTAACGCACGCATAAGAGACACAGTTTCAGACCAAGAGAGTGACAATATTCTGCAAGAAGCTTTGCCACCATCAAGTCGACTGGACACCACTGAGCCTGAACTTTTGTTCCAAGACCAAACAGCACCTGGCCGTCTCCGCTATAATTTGAGACCAAGGCCCATGGACAAATAAAGATTTCTTTACTATTCCCTTTTTGACATTTTTGGCTCTCCCATCTGAAGGACTTTCTTGATTTTGTTTTTCGAACCACCATCCGGGTTCAGCTGCAGGGTCGCGGTGCCAAGACTTTGGGGTACAGGCCGAAGACGTTAGGTCAACGGTTCTGGTTGGTCTAGGGCGTTTCCCTGGACTGACAGGCGTACTCCTTAGCAGAAGAAACTCATCCGCCGCGAGCGGCCCGTTTAGAGGATGGAGTTTTTTAAGATGGAGAGACCAACACAACCAATTGCTGGGTGTGTGGTTTAATGCCACATACCATTAACAAGGGTATCCCCTATTTGGTGCTGCCCTTTAGTTACAATGGATCATCATGGGCATTCCAGACTATGTTTCTCTATGCTCTAGATACGTACTCCCCTCGCCAACCGCGTTCCATCAGACCTATCACCAATAATAAGGCTTTGATGAAAGGCGTTGCCGATATGAGCAGAGATATTGATGCATACTCATCCATTCCCAAAGAAGAATTGAGACCTTATGTAGGATGGAACGCGACGGGTTATAGTATTAGTTTGGGTGAAAGACAGCGAAAAATCTCATCTCCAATCTGGGTCGTACCCCACATAGGTCGGTTCTGCTTACAGGGTAGAGGTCAGAATCCTAGAGCTCAACTGGGAAGAAGTGACTGTACTGAAACGTACACTTTCCCGTCACAGTTTTCCCCTGCATTTTTGGCTGCCAAGGGCACGTATTTCATCTGCAATGACCGAGCATATACATGGTTGCCCCCTGATTTCTCGGGCACATGTTATATTGCGAACTTGCTACCGCCTACATTTACTGCTGCCTCTGATTATCACTAGACCAGAGTTGTGAGAGGTGTGATTAGTAAGGAGGATACTGCCGGTCAGGAAGCAGGAGACTTCTTTTTGGGCTTCCTGCCGTTTTGGGGACCTATGGTGAATAGTAGGAACCTGAGACAACTGACACGTGTGGTTGAATCCACTGTAAATGTAACGGCTGGTGCCCTTGGCAATCTGACCGCTGAGCTCCAAGCGGATCGCCTTATGACTTTGCAGAACCGCATGGTTCTAGACATTATTCTTGCAGACCGCGGTGGGGTATGTAAGGTTATCCAATCTAGTTGCTGCATTTTCATACCAGATAACGCTCCAACAGTCTATCAAGCCATCTCCAAACTCCATAAAATATCTGAATCCATACACGTGGATAAGGGAGACTGGTCACTGGTGGGGTGGTTCTGGGAATTGATATCTGCCTGGGGTTGGAAAGTTCTGATGGTCATTGGAATGATCTTAGCCATTCTTTTCCTGTTCTGTCTGTGCATACAGTGTGCTCCTGCGATATGTGGCCTCTGTGCTACCTTATGTGTAAGGAAACCTGTATCGAGGGATGAGCTAAGTAATAGGATGATGCTACAGCAACATCTCCATGACTTTGTGAACATTGACCTGGACTCGGATTAAGATGAGTATAATGATTGCCTATGTAAGGGCAAAAGGAGGGTCTGTCGTACTTTAATCTCTGTGACCGTGTAGGGGACAGGGCCCTACCCCTGTCTATCCTGGTATTGGCGAACCGCAAATGATTAATGCGGTATGTACGAGTGCTTTATATATCGTTCTAGCTATGAATGCACTGTGTACACGTTATTCTGCTTCACTACGCGGGTTCCATTTTGAGAGCGGTGGCCATCTTGTCATTGCCCTCACATAGGCTATAATGGAGCAAATACGGGCCTCACAGTACATGTGCTTTCCCGTGACTTCTCTGTGACCTGGGCAGCTGGCTCTGCTGCCCCAGGTCAAACTGGTCTCACGAGCTCCCCTTCCTCCGTCCACCTGTGATTAGCATAAGGGTTTGACCCATCATAAAACCCTTTCATTCTACACGAGCCTCCGGCTAATCTCTTTCACACCTGACTGTTCCTGCTTTATGACTTGTTTCCCAAAACAGGAGCTGCCCGTGTTTTATTGGGGCCTATTGATATCAAATGTGGGATCTGAACCTTACTGTGTAAATCATTGGGGGCTGGCCGAACTGGAATGTGGGATGGTCATCATGACTCTGCCTTTTCTTTGTAATGTACACTTGTATATTGCCGTATCATAAAACCTAGGAATGTATGCTTGAGGCAGGGAAAAGTGTATTTAAGATGAAGTCTCCTGAGAACATACACGCTGTTGTACTTCTAGGATACCTGTAATTGGTCTGCAGCCAATAAACGATCTTTGACTTCACCCAGAAGACTCTGTGTTTCTGTAGGTCTGGAACAGGGTGAACCCAGAAGTCATAGGGTGTGTGCCCCTGCACCGCTGGGTCTAAATACCCAGTACTTCACGGTCCGTACATACACGGTTGGGGTGGGGGTACACTCCATACATACGCGGGTGAGGGTACGGGTCGTACATACACGGTTGGGGTGGGGGTACGCTCCATACATACGCGGGTGAGGGTACGGGTCGTACATACACTGTTGGGGTGGGGGGTACGCTCCATACGTACACGGGTGAGGGTACGGCTCGAACGTACACGGGTGTATATACACGGGTGGGGGTGTACATACACGGGGGGGTTCGACTCGAACATACACGGGTGTACATACATGGGTGGGGGTACGACTCGAACGTATACGGGTGTACATACACAGGGGTACGACACGTACACGGGTGTACATACAAGGGTGGGGGTACGACTCGAAGGGACACGGGTGTACATACACGGGGGGTACGACACGTACACGGGTGTACATACACGGGTGGGGGTACGACTCGAACGTACACGGGTGTACATACACGGGGGTACGACACGTACACGGGTGTACATACACGGGTGGGGGTACGACTCGAACGTACACGGGTGTACATACACGGGGGGTACGACACGTACACGGGTGTACATACACGGGTGGGGGTACGACTCGAAGGGACACGGGTGTACATACACGGGGGGTACGACACGTACACGGGTGTACATACACGGGTGGGGGTACGACTCGAACGTACACGGGTGTACATACACGGGGGTACGACACGTACACGGGTGTACATACACGGGTGGGGGTGTACATACACGGGGGGTTCGACTCGTACGTACACGGGTGTACATACACGGGTGGGGGTGTACATACACGGGGGGTTTGACTCGAACGTACACGGGTGTACATACACGGGTGGGGGTACGACTCGAATGTACACGGGTGTACATACACAGGGGGTACGAAACGTACACAGATGTACATACACGGGTGGGGGTACGACTCGAAGGGACACGGGTGTACATACACGGGGGGTACGACACGTACACGGGTGTACATACACTGGTGGGGGTACGACTCGAACGTACACGGGTGTACATACACGGGGGGTACGACGCGTACACGGGTGTGCATACACGGGTTGGGGTACGACTCGAACGTACACGGATGTACATACACGGGTGGGGGTGTACATATACGGGGGGTTCGACTCGTACGTACACGGGTGTACATACACGGGGGGTTCGACTCGTATGTACACGGGTGTACATACACGGGTGGGGGTGTACATACACGGGGGGGTACGACTCGAACGTACGGGGGCTGGGGGGGTCAGCGCGTATGCGGGCACATGTCTCCATGGTTGCTATGGGTGTTTGGTGCGGACGGTGTTTTT
Source organism: Triturus cristatus (assembly GCF_964204655.1). Taxonomy (NCBI): domain Eukaryota; kingdom Metazoa; phylum Chordata; class Amphibia; order Caudata; family Salamandridae; genus Triturus; species Triturus cristatus. Next base: position 902,985,425 of record NC_140590.1, on the reverse strand, counting down.
TCCATACGGTTGTAACATCGGACGCACGGGATGGATCGTGATTCCGCGGTCGGACTTCACTTTTCACATTTGTACGGCAAATCGTCCGGGGACGTGTCGGACACATTTTCCGACCCGAGGACGTGTGGGGAATTATTCCCAATGCGATTTGTATGGTCTTTTTCCCATGCAAATCGTAATTGGCAGTTTGTACGGCACTTGTACGATTCGTACGGTAAAAAGACCGGATACGAGTCGTACAGGGAATTTTTTTACCGGATCGTAATCGGCACCTAAATGGGAGATTTCCAACTTACCAACCAACAGGACACACATTCATCTCTTCAAACTCCAAAAGCATACTTGAATAACTCTATTGTATTATAACACTTTTTTCTTGCACATGAATTGTTAAATTGTGCTTTGGAAGGTAAGCGCTTGTGACCCATGACAAATAACACTATTATTCAACTATGAAGATTTTCACTTACAGGCACTTTATTCTCGATAAATCAAAGATCAATTAGTTGGAACGGTGCCCTTTATCACCAAATTTCACTTTTATGGTTTAAATCTGTTTATTGATTTTATGCAAACATTGAAACAAAACCCACATCCCCGTAGGCACAATGCCAATGAGACAACCCAGTTGCCTATCATATCGCTGCCAAAGGCAACAAGCGTGAAGCGGGCCTACAAAAATAGAAGAAAACATACAAACACCCAATAATATCCCCCTCCCTCCTCCCCTCCCCTCGTCCATAGTAACAAAAGGAGTGCGGATACATTCTAGGGATCAGCGCCGCCGCTTACGATGGTCCTGGGAAGCGGCCCCTGGAATCTGTGTGTCTGCTAAGCGCAACAATCGAAGGTAACGGGGGCAGGTCAGCTCACGAAACTCTGACACCAGTAGGGTCAGAATCAGCGCCGCCGCTTACGACGGTCCTGGGAAGCGGCCCCTGGAATCTGTGTGTCTGCTAAGCGCAACAATCGAAGGTAACGGGGGCAGGTCAGCTCACGAAACTCTGACACCAGTAGGGTCAGAAAGGGCCTCCATAACTCAGGGAATTCGGACCCTCTACCAGCTGAAGTGAGGGTGAGTTTCTCCATGCCTAGCACTAACCAGAGTCTTTGGAGCCATCCGGAGAAAGTTGGGAGCTGAGCAGAGCGCCAGTGTGTCAGTATGTTTTGTGTCGCTGCGCCTAAAGCAATGGCAATCAACCGGCCTCTCCGAGACTTGAGTGGGTATGTTAGCGCGTTGGGCAGACCCAGGAGGACATAGGCGGGAAATCGCGGGAGCTGCGTCTCCAGGTGGAGGTCTATTTCGTCTAGGACCTGGGACCAGTACGGTTGTATGCAAGTACAACTCCAGAGAACATGCTCCAAAGTGCCCACTTCTCCGCACCCCCTCCAACACAATGCACTCCGACGAGAGTCGAAGCGATGCAAGTGCTCCGGCGTGTAGTACCAATAAGTGACGAGTTTAGTCATGGTCTCTGTAAGTCCCATGTGGTATGCTGAGTGCCGTGCTCTATGGTAGATGCCTTCCCACTCTTTGTGGCTCAGGGATCTACCTAGGTCCCTCTCCCAACGAGTCCTGCTAGCGTTGTATGTGTGTGCGGTAGTGTCTAACAGCATCTTGTAGAGATCAGAAATTATTTTCTTATCGGACGTACGCGTTACCAGCCATTTTTCATAAGGGGTCAGCAGGCGCTGTGCCTGGGGTCTGATCTGAGGATGGAGTGCCCAATGTCTGACTTGCAAATAGGCCAAGCGCTCTGATTCCGGGAGGCCGTAGTGTTCCCTGAGCTGCGGGAATGTGATGATGCCATCAAAATCAAAAAGATGACCCAAAGACCTACAAGAGGAGGAACGCCAGGCGCAAAAGGTCCGCGCGTCGGCACCAGGGTGAAACTCTGGGTTATCAAATATTGGGGTGAGAGGCGACGGAAAGGAAGTCAATTGATGGGTAATGTTAGTGCGATCCCAGGATTCCAAAACAGTGCTGGTAATGTAAGAGGCATAAAGATTGGGTGGTCTATGCTGTTTACGGAGAAAGGAAATGCCTTGCAGCGGCCTGGCTGCCACCGCCTGGTCCTGGAACAACCAGTGCTTCTCCGATTTCAGTTGGTGCCATTCTACTAAATACCTAAGCTGAGAGGCGTGGAAATATAGCTGGAGGTCAGGGAGCCCTACCCCGCCCTTTTCCGGCGGGAGAACTGCTACTGCGTGTCGGAATCGGGGTTTGCGGCCGTGCCAGATAAAACGTGCAAGATCCGCCTGAGTCTGTTGGATCCAACCCGACGGGGGGCGAAGAGGGAGGGTCTGGAAGAGGTACAGAATCTGCGGAAGCACTGTCATCTTGGTGGCCGCGATCCTGCTCAGCCAGGAGAGTGTGCAATTTTTCCACCTGTTCAATTCTTTGCGTATGTGGGACCGGAGGCTAGAGTAGTTAATGTCTGCCGTGGCCTGGAGGGTTGGAGCCCGTTGAATGCCCAAGTAGGGGATCGAGGCAGATGCCCAGTTCATGGTATGCTCCTCCTGAATATGGGCCAGAGTGGGCGGGGAAAGTGAGATGTTAAGCGCTATGGATTTGTCCAGGTTGATTTTAAACCCTGACCCGCGCGCAAAGCCATAAAGCTCGACAAAGAGAGCGCGTAAAGCTGGTATTGGGTCGGATAGGGAGAGCAGAATATCGTCCGCATAAAGACTAATTGTATGAACGTCCCCTCCAAATTTAATCCCGGTGATAAGGGGGTGCCGCCGGACTCGAAGGGCCAGGGGCTCCATGTAGAGCGCGAATAGGAGGGGCGACAGGGGGCATCCCTGCCGAGTGCCCCTATTTATGGGGAAGCGAGAGGAGGTATAGCCATTAACTCGGACTGTCGCCTAAGGGAAACGATAACAGTTTAAGATTCTGGTGCGCAATTTCTCCCCAAAGCCGGCCCGTACCAGAACCATCTCCAGATACGGCCAGTGCACTCTGTCGAAGGCCTTCTCCGCGTTGATGGCCAGGAGCATATATTCCCCTTGTGTGCGGGATGCCTTTTCAATCAGATGTAGAACACGCTTAGTATTGTCACTTGTTTGCCTCTGAGGGATGAAGCCCGCTTGGTCAGGATCAACCAGCTGGGCCATATGCGGGCCCAGTCGAGTCGCTAAGATGCTAGTGTATAATTTAATGTCTATGTTCAGCAGGGATATGGGCCTGTAGGCGCCACAGGTGGTCCTGTCCTTCCCCGGCTTGGGGATGACCACTATTGCGGCCTCTAACATTTCCCCTGGGATAGCTCCCATTTGGTCAAAGGTATTGAACAAGCCCGTAAGGAGTGGGGCCACCTGGCCGCAAAATGTCTTATAAAAGGCAGCAGTGTAACAATCCGGGCCCGGCGACTTACCCAGCTTGAGGCGCGATATTGCAGAGATGACTTCCTCTGTCTGAATAGCCCTGTCCAAGTGATCTGCTTGCGCTGGGGTTAAAGAGGGCATATGGCCCGCGTCTATGTAATCAGCACTGCACTGGGTTTCCAGGGGCTCCCCTGTGTAGAGGTCCGCATAAAAGTCTCGGAATACTTCTGCTATGGCTGCATCGTCTGTCACCGCCTCCCCCCCTGAGGTCTGAATTGTGTGAACCCCCTGCTTCTGGCTGGTCTCCCGCAGCTTGTTTGCCAGAAGACGACTGCATCTATCCCCCCCGTATAATACGAGTGTCGGAGCCGAATGGCCGCAAACTCAGCCCTGTCCTGGTCTAAGGCTGCAAGCTGCTTTCTCTCTACGCATAGCTGTCGCCAAGCACGGGAGGCACCCGTTCTTTGATGCATCTGTTCGAGCTCTGAAACGCGCTGAGACAGTTCCGCCCGCTTGCGGCTTCGCTCGCGGTTGTGGGCAGAGGAAATAGCTATAAATTCCCCCCTCATGACTGCTTTCAGCGCCATCCACTGTGTTGCCAGAGTCGTGTCCGAGTTAGCATTGTGAGTGAGGAAATTTGTGATAGCTGTCTGGATTTGTTCGGTGACGGAGGGTTGGTGTAGCAGCATGTCGCGCAAGCGCCAGTGTCGAAGGGGCTGCAGGGAGGGCGGAAGCTGGAATGTAGCTAGGACCGGGGAGTGATCTGAGAGGGAGGCCGTTAAAATTTCAGTGCTCAAGGCATGGGCCTGGAGTGGCAGGGAACTGAGAAAGTAATCTAAGCGTGCGTATGTTTTATGGGCCCCAGAATAAAAGGTATAACCGCGACTGGTCGGGTGAAAGTGGCGCCATAGGTCCGACAGCCCCACATCTCGAAGTCGGGCTCATCCGATAGCTGTGAGAACCCCCTTTTGCCCCGTTCTCTGACAGGAACGATCTAAGGTGTTATCAAAGACAATATTGAGGTCGCCACCCAGCAGCAGGCGGCGGTCCGCGGCTGCCGTGGCTTCCTCGAGGGCCTGGAGGAGGAATGTGATCTGTCCTTAATTGGGCGCATATATGGATCAACCCCAAAGGTCACCCCCCCCGATAGGAATTGGTATGTGAGTAAGCGGCCCTTTATCTCCGCCCCTTTTTGTAGGACCCTACCGGGAAAGGAGCGGGACACCAATATAGCTACCCCAGCGGATTTGGAGTTGGCAGAGGAGAACAGCTGCGTAGGGAAGGCCCGGGATTGTAGTCGGTGGTGGTCCTTAGCCAGAAGGTGGGTCTCCTGTAGGAGGCATATGTCCGCTCTCGAGTGTTCCAAGTAGCTGAGGATTGCTCGCCGTTTGATGGGGTTATTCAAGCCTCGGATATTTAGCGTGAGGACTTTAAGAGGGGTGTGTGGCATCTAGGGACCAGGGGTAGAGCAGGTAGCGGTGCAGGCAATTAGCCACATGAAACACAAGAGAGCGACAACCCAGACCGGTGGCTCGACAGCGCAGCAGCATATGAAGTGCAATAGGGATATATGGACGAGGGAGTTCGTACCCCAAACAAACCCCAATACCCCCTACTAAACAACTGATCCAGCGATAAAAACCACTGGCAAAAACAAACAAAGAAATCAATATCCATAGAAATTGTCCGTCTCCTTGGATAAACCAGGAGAGCGTCTGTGTGGGGGCCATGATGTGATCAAGGGGGAGAGGCTCGGCCCCCCCGCCGTCCACCGGAAGGTCCTGGACCAGGTGCGGTAGAGCATGTGCCTCAGCCGCTCACTCGCCGCCGGAATCCGCCCCGGCCAGAGCGTCCGTCGCGGAGGCCAATGCATCTCGCTGGCTCTCAGCTATGTCAATTTTGTTGGGTCTCCAGGCTTGCCGTCGGCCACCCTGACGTCGCCACTCCGATGTAGAAGCCTCGTGCCCTGAGCCGATGCTTTGACAGTCATCATCCCCGCTTGGCGGTGGCATGTCCAGCAGTCTGCAAGATTCAGTGAGTGAGCGTAGCTGGTGGAGCTTGCCGTTTAGTCTAAAAATGAGGCGGAAGGGGTGACCCCACGAGTACGGGATACCCCGCTGCCGAAGGTGTTCAGTCACTGCGCGAAACTGCCGGCGGCGCTGCAAGGTAATCAGGGCCAGGTCCTTGTATAGCACCGGTGAGTGCCCCCTGTAGGAGATAGGATGGAGGGTTCTCGCCTTCGTAAGGATCACTTCTTTGGTTTTAAAGTCTTGAACACACACCAGTATGTCTGCTGGGGGGGCATTAGGCCCCCGAGGCGGGCCAACCCTGTGTGCACTGTCCAAGACGATCTCAGTGCCATCCGGGGCGGCCAGGATATGGCGGAAGAGGCCTGCGGCGAAGGCGGAGAGGTCTTTGGTGTCGTCCGATGTCTTCACTCCCCGGATACGGATGTTATGCCTGCGGGATCTGTTTTCCAAATCTTCCAGGTGAGTTTGGACGTCTAGGTGCTGATCCCGCAGGCGGAGAACCTCCTGCTGGAGTGTATTTATGCCCGACGCGGTGGTATCGCTCTTGTCCTCCAGGGTGGCCACACGCTCCCCATGGCATCAACATCACGGCGGATCTCCTTTATCTCAGCCGTGAGGTCAGCCTTCACCATCTGAAGATCCGCCCTGAGGGTTTGGAATAGGGACTCCATGTACGCTTTAGTGATCGGCTCATCCCCGGCACTTGGATGGTGTTGAGGAGTCGCCATCGCGGGGGTCACGGCCACGGGGCTGGATACAGAATGAGCGCGCCCAAAGATGTCCCTTAGAGGTTTCTGCTTCCTCGCCCTAGATGAGGGCATACTCATAGGGACTCCGCTAAAGGGCTCGCACCAAGAGGCACGTCGGACCAGCTACGAGCGGGGGGGACCAGGACATAAACCCCAGTAGGGCGGATCCAAAGTCACAAGCCGTCTCCAGGCCCCCACCCCGTGCTGCCAAGTAGGGCCAAGCTGAGTGTCTTGTGGGGGTGCCGGCCAGGGAGCCACACTGTCCATGCGAGTATTTAGAGGGGAGGGGCCCACACACCCCAGGGCCTGGTGTCCAGCCACTTCAATCCCTCTCTCCCGCGGGTCTTCCACCGGGTCGCCTCTCGGCCCCCAGCTATCCGGCTTGTCACCCCTCCGGCCGGCGCTCCTCCGCTGTGCAAGGCTAGGGCCAGCCGCCCGGGTCTTCTCCGCCACTGCGCTGGAGGGCTGAGCCCCCCACTCCCGGATGAATATAGGCGTCTCCTACCTGGGCTCGGCCGCCACGTGTCTCAGTCTCAGCGCCTCCGGGCTCAGCCAGACCATGCTACGGGCCGCTCTCTCCACTCCAGGCCGGGGATCCGGCCAGGCCTCCACCACGTGTCCGCGAGATAGCGCCGCAGTACACCGCTCCGCCCCGAACCAAGAGACGGGCGCTGTCACCACCGCTGCTGGGCTCCGGGATAATCCGGGGATAGGAGGAAGGCAGTCCGCGAAGGTAAAGATGTGTGTGGAGGGCCGCCTGATCCGGGCCCCCCCAGCGCGGCCCTCCGCCCTCTCCGGGGCCCCGTCCGGTCCTCGCCTTCTTCTGGGGCTACCCCAGGGGGCAGCGTCCAGTGCCAGCCCAGGCCTCGCTGACGTGGGGGAGGAACGACCCCCGCTCCGGGTCCGCCGAATCCCAGGGCTCCACGGTTTCCGGCAGGCCGCCTCTCTTCTCCGCCGAGGTCGCTGCGGTCCCAAAGCTCCAGTGGCCCACCCGGCGTGCCGGCCGGCGGGCCCTAGGGTAGAGGCCGGGATAAAGGTTGCTGGCCTCGACGGTCCCCACGCGGGGCCGCCGCTCCTGTGAAGCCTCCACGGGGCGCCCCCCGGGCGCCGGCCTTGTTGCTTCGCTGCCGCCCCGCACTTGGCTACACAGAGAGGTCGGACGCCGCCAAGCTCCACGGCAGTCAGGGTCGGCACCTCCCGGGACAGTCCGCGCCAGTGCCAGCGGTCATCCGCAGGTCGCTTAAGGGCTAAACGAAGCTCATGTCGGTGAACGGCGGGCAGGAGCTCCAGCAAACGCGTCCTACCTCGCCGCCATCTTGGCCACGCCCCCCCAAATTTCACTTTTAACAAGACTTCATTATTTCAATACTCGAGTACCAGGCTAGCAATTATCCTGCACTAACCTACTGGACTAGCAACTAGTAAGATCTGCTTCAGAAACTCTTTAACTTTATTTCCACTAAGCTAACCAACAGATAAATCACTCACTCCACCAGCACAGATCAATCGTTTTAGCAGAAAGGAAACATACCCTAGGTAGAGGAGGCTAAACTTAAAGAATCAACAGTCTCCCAATCAAGATTCAAGATAAACGATAAACAAAATACTACAGGTAAGAAATATCAAACATCTGCACAATGCATCACGAAGAAGATTGGACAAATTTACATTTTGCAATTTAAACAAACAATGCGGACTGGTTATTATTCTGGTCTTTGATGTATTGTGGCACTGGGTCCAATAGAGCAGCCAGATATCACTTTATATCATATTACACATGAAAGTCACACATACACAATATTTCAGCCAGCAGTACATCCACTATGCGTGACTATGTAAATGTGGATTTGCGGATTTCTGAAGAGTATTTCCTAACATGGATTAAGAAATCCCGATCTTCAAAAGTGGCTGACCCAAACAGGATACACATTGACATTGTAAACAAGCATTGGCATAGCCAATAGGTCTCGCCTTTGGGAACTTATAAGTGTTTAGCCATGCAACAGTTGCATAACTAAATACTTATAAGGTCCCAAAAGCGAGACCAATTGGCTATGCAAAGCGGCCGCAAGTGAAAGTGATCGCGATCACACATCAAAGCAGCTGCGCGGCCACGAAAGTGAAAGTAATTGCGGTAAAGTGCGCCGCGCGCGCCCGCGCACATGCACTGTAGCTCTAGGCTGGCCTGGTAGCACTTTTTGGAGCCCTCTCAATAAGTCTCGCCAGACCAGCACATGCGCTGGATCAGGCGAGACCTAAAAAGGACCCCAATCTTTGGAGCACACTCCTTCACATATATTCTTTTCATAAATACTTGAAGTAAAATTCCATCTTCATGGAAAGAAGCTGTAATATATCCTTTAGATAAAAGAGGATTGAGGGAGAATCTAAAAAGAATTGCATTTAACTGCCCTCCTTGATGCTGAAGGAAAATGTTTTGGCAAATATAAACTAAATGATTTGTATGCTTGAGTAACCAATAACAAATTAATCCCAGTAAATCAAAGTGGTTTCAGAGCTGGCTGTTCCATAACTGGTAATATTATTGCACTCAATCTCTTAGTCAACAAAAAAATAAGAAAACATGTCACGCTAAATGCTTGTTATATCGACTTTTGTCCTACATTTGACAAAGTCGGTAGGAGAAAACTCTTGGCCATATTATCAAACTGGGGAAGTCAGCCACACACTATTACATTGTGCATGGCTTCAAATTTAATTGACAAAGATTGCTTTATCACCAAAATCAACAACCACAATTGGCCTAAAGAAGGGATGTATTATTGACCCCCAAATTTGTTGCTGTATATAGCAGATCTGATATTGTTTCTAGACCATGCTGAAGGTTTACCACTTAAGCTAGGAACTAAATCCATCAGCTATCTAGATTATGCAGATGATATACTCATCTTTTCACTGACTCCATCGGGTCTCCAATTCTAGTAATAAAACACAATTGTGAAAATTATTAAAAAATCAATTATGGGAAAACAAAAACATTTAATTTGACAAGCCTTAAAACTGATTGAGGCTGAAAATCAATTATAACATCTTAGAATGAGCTACCTGCTAAAGCTACATAAGTCTAGCTGTAGATAACAATCTATCATGGTCAGATAACAGCGTAGTACAAAAGCTAAAGCCCACATCATTGCACAATCAGTAAAGAGATTTTAGAACATCTATGGAGTTTACACTATTTTCCCATCTGTTAAAGCAATAGATGCTAACATACCCCTTTTTTTTAACTTTAGGCCTCCATCAGCTTCCAGGATACAATAGTTAAGGACTTAAACTAAATTTACATAAGAGATATTAGATTTTTTCTGAACCTTCTTCCACCTACTTCTCATCTCAGACTAGAATTATTTCTGAAATCGTTAATTGCAAGACCAAAGGGGGCAATGGTAAACACGTGTGACTATCATGGCTAATGAACTTTACTAATGATACCTTATATCCAAAACATTCATGAGTACAACTGGATATACCACAGAATTGAGCTTTGTGTTTTCAGACACAGCCATTAAAGAAAGGAATGCGCTGCCACTAACCATCCTCACAAAGTTTTGTCAATTAGAGAGCTTTAGACCTGTCAACCTTAGTGTGCTCTTCCCCCAACCTTTTTGTCTTTGCCCTCCACTTTTTGTTGAAATTTAGTAATGTTGGCTTTGGGGCTCTGTGCACTTTATCACTGCTAACCAGTGCTGTAGAGCTTGTGCTCTCTCTCTCTTAAACATGGTAAAATTGGCTTACATTTGATTTGCATATTTAATTTAGATATATGTCCCTTGTAGAGTCGTATAACATATACCCAGGTCCTGTAAATTAAATGCTCCTATTGGGCCACCATCACTTGCTGTGCCATCCACTTAAGTAGCCCCTTAAAACATGTCTGCCATTGCAGCCTTAATGCAGCTTTAAACTGGCAACTTGACTTGGCAACATAACCCCCTTGCCAAGCCTTTAACTCCCCTTTTATTGCATATGGGTCAAGCCTAAGGTAGGTCCTAGGAAGCCCATCAGGCAGGGTGGATTGTAATTAAAGGTTTGGACATGTACTTTTACATTTAGGCCTTCACTACTGTGAGGCCTACTCTTTCATAGGATAACATTGGGTTAACTTATTACATTTATCAAGTGTTAACTTTTGATTGATTCACACAAAGGACTTATCAACCCTGCATTGTATTTGCAGTCAGCCTGAAGTCAGAGAGCTTCAAGCACCTCAAAGAGACCTCTCTAGAAACTTCTACTACTTCAAAGAAGGCCATAGGTATAAAATAGGACCTACAGAAGGACTCTTAGAGGACTGTCTGCTGATGTGGCCTGCTGTGTATTCCACAAGACTACACAAGACTGCTGTACTTTTGCTTGAGCCCTGTTTCATCACTTGAACCCAGGACTGTCAGAATGACTCCAAGGGCTAGCTGACTGACCTCCTGATAAGAGCCTCAGCTACAGAAAAGGGTCCAACCATCTTGCACCTGCACCTGAACCCAGCTTGATTGGGTCCTACCCCCCAAGAGGTGCCCTTCCAGTCCTAGACCCTTGCTGATGGTGTTAAGTGTTCGCAGATTGCCAAAATACTAAACTTGGGCCTTGTAACTATTTTTCTCTGAAAAACTGCTCTGAGAACCAAAAGATGACTGGAACCAGAGTGCTCATCTATCTGTCCAAGGTTCATTGCCGGTCTGGCTGACTGTGCGGCAGCTCCTGGTATGTTCTGCTCCACAGCAGTAAATCCTGTTCAGCAGTCCTTCAGTAATGGCCTCCTGGAACTCTTGTCAGCAGCTACAGCCTTCAGCTGCATCCTGCTGGAAATTTTAAATTTCCAAAAAAAGACTAAGTCTGAACATAGAAATCTTCATGGCAACTTCATTCACCAGCTCCCGGGCGATGGCGCTTCCTCCTCGGATACTGCCTGTAGCTTTGCCCTGCTGAACTTTACCTTCTGAGACAATTTTCTTCAAAATTTCTTCAGAAGGTAAGCATTTGTGGAAATTTAGCTTGTAACTGAACATTATCTGCGCCATCTTGCCTCTCCCCAGCGCCACGCACAGCGAATGCACGGCCGCCATTTTAGGCACCCCACTCTCTCCCCGCTCATTCTCGATCGCCAGCGCTTTCCCCTGGCGCTGCGAGCATCCCCCGTGCGCCGGCCACCCCCGCTCTCTCATACACGGGCCATAAACTCTCTCATTCAGCGCGACCCTGCCATGGGACCACATCCCACACCTGACCGACATCCCATACATGGTCATGCCCCTCTTTGATAAACCCCCTTCCTCTGCGCCCCATTGTCCGAACCGATCCCAGGCCATCACCTAGCCCTGCGGATGCAGTTTATTGCTCCTACTGTAAGGGAAACACCCCACATCAAAGGGATTACGGTGGATCAAAGCCCCTACCCCCTGAGACCCGGCCGGTTGCACACACCCCCGGGAATTGGCGGAATATCCAGCTGCGTGATAGCCATCTCCTACTGTGGGTGGGGTGGGGACTTCTACTGTAGATATGTGTGGGAACGAGCTTGAAGTGGGGGTTCCAAGAAATGTCTTTCCGTACATCAAAGCCTCAACAAGAATGTACCATATGTAATAAAGCAATAAACCTGTGTATAAGAGACCAGGTCTCAGAGATGCAGTTAGAGCACCTCGTGACGATACCTTGCTGTCTGATCTGATGTGTTCTGCTCCGACGGAATAAAACTTTGTTTCCTGCCTTCCAGTCTCCGGCGCCTGCCTCTTTCATTGGTAAATTATCGAGTGGTATGAGAGGCGATTACCGCCGGGCAATACTTGAAAGGTTATCGACTCAAACTGCCGCTACCATTTAACAATTGGCGTCCCAAACGTGGGGCCCATCAGCGACACGTGGATCCAGTGGGAGAGGTCCTGACGACAGAGTGAACGACTGCAACGATCGGGAGAGCTCCTGCCCAATAGACCCTTGTCTGGCAGCCGATCATCCGAACTTCACTGGTTCCGAGCAGACCTCTCTCGAGTGATCTACGGTCCTGACTGGGAACCATCAGGAGTGCCGCGGCAAATACGGAGAGTAGAGGACGATCGGGCGCTGGAGGCGGAAGACGAGAAACTGTCCACGCGGCGGTGATACACGACAAATTGCGAAATAATTGATTGATTGTTTGAAGCTCTGGAATACTAGTATTGCTCATTGATTGTGCTCATTGATTGTTCTCTTTGAGATATTCGCTGTCTACAAACGGGGAGGAGTAGAAATACTCTCTCTCTCTCCCTTTGCAGATAGTGAAGGGTAGGTAACGCAGACTTTTGTCCCCGTTGAAAGCCGTCGTGCCTATCTTTATCTCCCCACTGATTGATTGTCCGAACATTGATTGTTTTGAAGAATAGTGCTCTTTGAGATATTCTCTGTTTGCAAATAACGTAGAATAGAAATATTCTGTCTAGTCTTTGCAAATAGTGAAGGGTAGGTAACGCAGACTTTTGTCCCCGTTGTAACCCGTCGTGCCTATCTTTATCTCCCCATTGATTGATTGATTGATTGTCCGAACACTAGTTGTTCGATATTGGTTCTTTTGGAGGTATTCTCTGCTTTCAAATAACGAGGAATAGAGATATTCTGTCTAGTCTTTGCAAGCAGTGATAGGTAGTGCTGACTTTTGTCCCCATTGAAACCCGTCATGCCTATCTTCTCCCCACTGATTGGCAGTTGGTTCTGCCCGGACCGCTTATTAGAGGTGGACCATCCGGCCCCACTGGAAGGCACCCCTAATAAGGACATGTTCACTAAATATGGACTAGTCGCCGTAGCTTATACCAAGCTATGGCATAAATATACAAAGAAGGACCCCGAGAGTCAGTGGCCACTGATGGGATCCTTCGACGACCATAAGATAGAAGTGCTAGAAATAGCTCTGCGTAGCAATAAGACGACGCCTACTATGCTTGACAGTATCGGCATGTGGCGCAAAGAAGCAACGCAACGGAAAAAGAGGGAAGAAGTAAAAGCAGAAAAGGAATTACGAAAAGCAGCTCACCTTGCCGCTAGAAAGTTAGAAGAAGAAATAAAGGAGAGAAGGGAAACTAAACTAAGACAGGAGCCCGAAACATCAGGCCAGTACGCTGTTAGGACCCCTTCTTTGCTCTACCCTGAGTTATCCTCTAAGCAGCGAACGAATGATGAATTACTATTAGGTCCCCCGATCATTTACATGCCCCCTCCATACGCACCCTCCCAATCAATAGTGCAACACCCACAACCCCCAAACACGAACGAAAGCAGTACAGGGGCCTCGGTCCTCACGGCCTCCGCGCCGGCCGAGCCTCCTGTACTGAACACAACGTCGGCAATAACGTTGGATGACCCTGAGATGAGAAAGAAAGATTCCACCAGAATGAATCGACTAACGAAGGATGAACGAGCAGGAATCGACAAAATAGTAAAGACACTAGTGGAGCGTAAGGAAAGTGAGGAGTATATAACAGACGTATATAACTCGTATGCAGACAGCCGCAGACGACACTTTGTCGTACGACTTTGTTATCATGCCCTAAATGCATATGAGGATAGGTACCGAGATAAAGGTCCCGAAGGCTTAGCGATCCTATATAGGAAGGTAGACATTGGGGAAGAAGGAGAGGGCGATGTAACAAACCTCTTCACTCGTACACTCGAGGTCTATCGACACCTTAGAGAACACAGGCAGACCACCAAAGCAGAAACCCCCATAGCGACTAAGCCCCAAGAAGGAAGGGCTGATACCATGATGCCCATCAAAGAGGCTGCCCCCTACTGGGTCCCCCCACGATGTCAGGGAACACATGACGACATCAACCACCAAGATGCGAAGGGAAGGGTTGTATATAATTGGGTCTACCAGCCATGGGACCGACAAGATATTTTGACCTTTAGAAAAACTCTACCCGACTTGAGAAAGAACCCGACTGCCTTCTACACTGAACTGGGTACAGCCTTAGGTTCTACGATAATGACTTTAGCAGATATCGACTTGTTCTTTGGGCTATGTCTGCCGGCTGATGTGTGGAAGCAAATCCGGAAAGTTGACCACGCTGAGCCGTTCGGATATACCTGGGTACAACTCGATACCATAGATAAACAGCGAGAACCGGGACAGAAACCCCCGAAAGCCATATTAGAGCTCCCAGACAAGATTGTACTTAAGTTGAAGACTCTAATCCCGGAAAGAAAGGTAGATTGGTCAATAGTGACGGCTTGTCGCCAGAAACCCCAGGAGGATGTGTCTGAATATTTCTCTCGGTTCGAGACTGTGTTTTCCGATTATAGTGGCCAGGACATGACCACTGCAACCGGACATCACCTCTTTGTCCAGAATTATGTGAAGGGTCTGTCACAAGAAGTTTCCCAGAAGCTACAGACCAGCGAGAGTAGTTGGGCAGCCTCCAAACCCGCAGCAATTCTCCAGATGGCCCAATATTACGAAAACCAGAAGAACGAGAACGATAGGGCGTCAGAGAGGAAGAAAAAGGAACTGAAGGAGAGGGTAATGATAGCACAGTTGCAAGGGGTGACCATAGGAAGGGAACCCCCGAAAGGGAATTACCAACCAACCGCCCCTAGAAAGCTACCCCATAGAGACCATACAGCTGCACCCTACAACGGACGGAGAGACTTAGATGGGAACCAATGTGCGTTCTGTAGAGGGTTCGGACACTGGAAATCCCAGTGCCCGGTCCTTCTGGAACTGAACAAAAATAGGGATCCCAGAGACACAGCATATGACCCCAGAAATAGAGGACAGGGACGAGGGCACACGAACGACGCAATCAACGACAGGCCAGGCAGACCAAACACCTTTGATCGCCCCCGACAAAACCAGTGTCAGCAGTCCGACTACGAAAGCACCCATGACTTCGTATAGGACCGCCAGGGGCAAGGGAGGGATCCAGTCGAACTCCGTGTTGACCAGCAAGGTCCTTACGTCACTGCTAAGGTCTTGGGCACAAAATCTCCATTCCTGGTAGACACTGGGGCGACACGTAGTGCGTTATCCAAACGACTGATCCCTAGGGCACCCTTGTCTGGCTCACATGTAACCTCAATAGGCTTCGATGGAACGCCCTCCACTAACCCCTTATCAGCACTAATCTCCTTTGACTTAGAAGATAACACCACTGACACGACCTTTCTGCTCTCCTCCAACACCCCCGATGCTATTATGGGACTTGATTTGCTAAAACATTTTCGAGCTACCATCAGATGCTCCCCAGACGGAGTTCGAGTCATCCTACACGATAACCCAGATCTGTCCAGACCCTGTCACACACGGCGTATGCTCTCTATAACCGATGCTGACATGTCCCTACTCGACACATTACCCTCACATCTATGGGCTAAAACCGACTCAGATGTAGGGCGCATGGTGATCGACCCGGTACACAAAGCCGTCCGACCGGACGCAGTGCTCCCAAAGCTTCCACAGTATCGGATATCACCCGAAGGCGAGAAGGCATTGGTGGAAATCATCGAGTCCCTAGTCGAGGCAGGAGTGGTAGAAGAAGTAGTCAGTAATGTTTGCAACAGCCCTATCCTACCCATTGTAAAGAAGCAAGGCGAGGGAGATGAGAAAGCCTACCGTTTCATTGTTGATTTGCGAGAGGTTAACAAAGTAGTCATACCCCAGTACCCCGTGGTCTCAGACATCACCACCATCCTCACCCTGATTCCATCCACTGCCACCACCTTTACTGTTATTGATCTCAAAAACGCATTCTTTTCCATCCCCATCCACCCAGACAGCCGCTACCTGTTCGGCTTCACTTTAAAAGCCCGTTCGTACAGATTCTGCAGAGCACCCCAAGGCTACACTGAGAGTCCCAGTATTTATAGCCAAGCCCTCAAGAGGCAGCTAGATGCAGTCCAACTACCCGATGGAGTGGTGTTGATACAGTACGTCGATGACATTTTTTTGGCGGCCGACACCACTCCACTTGCCGTCACAGCCACCATTCACCTCCTCCGCTTCCTTGCGGAGAACGGTCACAAGGTCTCCAGAAAGAAATTGCAATTCTGCCAGCCCCAAGTAACGTATCTAGGCCACCTACTATCCAAAGACGGGAGGAAGCTTACCCCTGACCGAATTCAGACCATCCTAGAAACCCCTGTTCCCAAAACTCAGAAGCAAGTGCGGTCCCTAGTAGGCCTCACCTCCTTTTGTCGACAATGGTTGCCAAACTTCAGTCTTATCGTAAAACCTCTGCTTTCCCTGCTGGCTAAAGATGTCCCCTTCCCCCTCCCCTGGACACCCGAATGTCAATCCTCCTTCAAAGAATTACGAGACGCCCTCTGTTCGGCCCCAGTCCTAGGAACCCCAGACTACACTAAACCTTTCTCCCTCTACACCCACGAAAGGGAGGGATGTGCGTTGTCTGTCCTAACCCAGTCCATAGGCCCTAAACAACGCCCTTGTGCCTACTTCTCTGCCACTCTTGACCCTGTAGCCAGAGCTTTGCCCGCATGCCTTCGAGCAGTAGCCGCCGCGGCTATCTCTATCCGGCAAAGCGAGGGGATCGTACTCTCAAACCCCCTCACAGTATTGGTACCCCATGCGGTTGACACCCTCCTGAACCAAACCAAGACTCAACACCTGACTAGCGCACGACTGACTGGTTACGAACTGACTC
The DNA here is from genome assembly GCF_964204655.1 of Triturus cristatus. Lineage (NCBI taxonomy): Eukaryota > Metazoa > Chordata > Amphibia > Caudata > Salamandridae > Triturus > Triturus cristatus. The sequence continues at coordinate 902,968,670 of NC_140590.1, read as the reverse complement.
TGCTTGCACCCCACATCACATTGAAACGATGCACCACTCTGAATCCAGCTACTCTACTACCTCTCCCTGACACTGATCCCAATGCGTCCCCTATACACGACTGTGTGACCCTCACCGACGAACAGACCAAGAGTAGGGTCGACCTCCGAGATACTGCCTTCCCGGACCCTGACGGAGAACTGTGGGTGGATGGCTCATGCATCAAGCTCCCCGATGGCACCACCTCAGCTGCCTATGCAGTCACCACAGCCCGAACAGTTGTTGAGACAGCCCGCATCACACAGCGATCCGCACAAGCGGCGGAACTAATTGCTCTCACACGAGCCTGCATCCTGGCAGCAGGGACAACCGCAAACATCTACACAGACAGTCAGTACGCCTTCGGGGTAGTTCACCACTTTGGGCTCTTATAGAAAGAGAGGGGATTCTTGACTTCTCATGGCACACCCATCCTGCATGGAGATCTAGTCTCTGCCCTGACCGAAGCGGTCCTCCTCCCCACACGGCTGGCTGTGATCAAATGCCAAGCACACAAGAAGGTGACAGACATTATAGGACAGGGAAATGCACTAGCTGACATTACTGCCCGAACCACAGCCGAGAATAGGTCCACGACCCGTATGTACGTGACCAGGTCACAAGCTGAGAAATGGAAGGATGCTAGGGAAACGATTAGGGACATCCAATTAGCCAGTACACCACACGAGTTAACTGAATGGGCACGGGTGGGTTTGAAGGACGATGATGGTTGCTGGCGGACTAAAGACTCGAACAAATGGTTTCTACCAGACTCATACTTGATCCCCATGCTGACCATGGCACACTCCCCCGCACACATAGGGTCTGCCCCCATGATCGAACTCATCTCCAAAGTCTGGCACAACGACAAGATCCCAGACTCAGCCAAACGTCTGGTCCAACAATGCCTAGTATGCCTCCAACACAACCCTGGGAAAGGAACTGCTGTACCCCGGGGAGGGTTCGGGGTCCCCAATCACCCTTTTGAAGTCCTACAAATGGACTATGTCCAGTTAGAAAGGTGCCAAGGTTTGAAGTACGTACTTGTCGTTGTGTGTGCCTTCAGCAAGTGGGTGGAAGCCTATCCAACCCACGACAACACCGCCATGACTACCGCAAAAGTACTACTGAAGGAATTCTTCCCCCGATACGGCCTTTGTCGAATTTTGTGGAGCGACAACGGCCCCCACTTCGTAGCCGAAGTTATCCAACTCATCTTAAAAGGGTTGGGTGTAAAACAGAAATTCCATGCGGTCTTCAATCCCCAATCTGCAGGCTTGGTTGAGCGACACAACGCCACCTTGAAGCTTAAGATAGCAAAAATAGTCGCCACCACAGGACTGAGATGGCCAGACGCTCTCCCGCTAGCATTGCTATCAATGCGTTCCACCCCCACTAAACACCACTTAACCCCCTACGAGGTCATTTTCGGGCGGCCCATGAACCTTTGGGCTGCTCCAAAGCCAACATCCATCCACGACGTCCCGGACGTCCTCATGTCTGACTATTTGTATAACCTAACTAAAACGTTGTCTGTCATCCATCAGCAGGTGCTGCACGCCATTCCCAATGTTTCCAGGGGCCCCGGACACGACATCCAACCCGGTGACTTTGTCTTAGTGCGTAACTTCCAGCGCACCAAGAGTCTGGAGCCCCGGTGGACGGGCCCCCTGCAAGTCCTGATCACCACCCGAACAGCTCTTCGAGTGGAGGGGAAACGCAATTGGCTGCATGCACACCACTGCAAGAAGGTATCACCGACCCTGACAACCACGGACAACATCACCGCCCAAGAAGAACTTCTGGACAAAGACCGACCATCCCTGAGCCGCTGCCCAGATACAGAGACACTCGAGTTAGTAAGATATCCTGATCCCACCGTGCCATCCAAGGAAGGGTATAACTTGCGACGAAAGGAGAGAACTTCGGCTAAGCAGACCACAGGCTAAGTGGAAATCTCAGAGCAGTAGCCTAGTCACCTCAAAGGCCACCAGGAGAGAAACTAAACGAAGTCTGTGGTTCTGCCCGCTACCGAGTCTCTTGAAGGTGATGGAAGCGCCCGACATGAAGATGATGGAAGCAACCGGACGTCCGAAGATCCACTACAAAAACCCAAAGACTGACCGAATGCACAGCTTAAAGACTATTGCACTTTTCATTACCCTTCTCTTTTGCCTTCTCCTCGTGGTCACCTTCTGGATCATGGAGGAGGGCACACCCGCTCATAAGATATTGCTGACCACCGTTCAACCTACCACCACGAAAGAACACCATCTGATCTCACTTTCACCCCAACTCTGAGAAAGGCGTAAGGAGTTCTGGAATAACTCTTTTGTGCAGTTGCTCCACCAACACAATCTTGCTGCCAACGCCACTAATTGCTGGATCTGTGGATTGCTACCACATGCCACTGGACACTCTGTCCCTTTCATCCCTTCACCTTTTTCTGTCCATGGTTCCTGCCTCGCCTGGCTAATCCTCCTGCAAGAAAGCTACAAGGACAATGCCACTTCCGGCAGAACCATGTCACACTTCTACCATGGGTTCTGGCTGAACAAAACTGGAAGAACTTCTGCCCTCTTCTGCCCTCTGAGATCGAACACTTCCTTTCACATGGACATCCCTGCCAAAGAACGAGTTGAAATGCAAGTGTTCAACAACCCAGCCAGACCCACCTTCTCTTACCTCCAGAAACGGACGGCCGCCACCCTAACAGTGGCCCTGTCCGTCATCAACATCACTGGATTTGTGTGCCTCGAAGGCCTGGGGGCGCAGCTGGTGGGCCACAACTCCTGCATCATCACCCGAACATTGGACTCAGTTGACCCACCCTCCTTTGTTGCCTCCCCGAATATGTACTTCGTCTGTGGTACTAAGGCCTACACCTGGCTTCCGAAAGGTTGGGGAGGCACCTGCTACATCGCCTTTGTCCTTCCTCCGACATATGTGGCTCCAGCAAACCATCACCGACAGAAGCGGGCCAAAGACATTGTGCAAGCCGACTCCGCCGGAGCACAGTTCATGGACGCAGTGAAAGGCCTTGTTCCACTTTGGGGTCCAATGGCAAACAGCCGTGCCATCCGCCACTTAACCCAGGCAGTCGAAACGGCGATGAACATTACGGCTGGCGCCCTCGCCAACAACACCGCCGAGCTCCAGGCCGTCCGCTTAGTGGCCCTTCAGAACCGCCTCGTTCTAGATGTGGTTCTGGCTGATCGTGGAGGAGCATGCCGCATCATTGGGTCCAGCTGTTGTACCTACGTACCGGATAACTCACCCTCAGTCTACAAAGCAATTGAACACCTCCACAGACTGTCCGCAGAGGTCCATCAAGAGCAAGAAGAATGGTCACTGGGGAGTTGGTTTTGGGACACTATTAAAAGTTGGGGATGGAGGCTGTTTTCATTTATCCTCATACCAATTGTGATACTATGTGGATGTTGCTTGGGGATTCAGTGTCTGCCACCTTTATGTTCGCTTTTTATGAACTGCATCTGCCCTAAGACTTTGGACTTTGAAACAGAGCGAATGAAAGCTCTGTATGAGGTGGAAGTTCGGAGTATTATGGGGATAGATCCGAACTAGACAAGCTGGCGAGATATGTTAAAAGGGAGGACTGTGGAAATTTAGCTTGTAACTGAACATTATCTGCGCCATCTTGCCTCTCCCCAGCGCCACGCACAGCGAATGCACGGCCGCCATTTTAGGCACCCCACTCTCTCCCCGCTCATTCTCGATCGCCAGCGCTTTCCCCTGGCGCTGCGAGCATCCCCCGCGCGCCGGCCACCCCCGCTCTCTCATACACGGGCCATAAACTCTCTCATTCAGCGCGACCCTGCCATGGGACCACATCCCACACCTGACCGACATCCCATACATGGTCATGCCCCTCTTTGATATACCCCCTTCCACTGCGCCCCATTGTCCGAACCGAACCCAGGCCATCACCTAGCCCTGCGGATGCAGTTTATTGCTCCTACTGTAAGGGAAACACCCCACATCAAAGGGATTACGGTGGATCAAAGCCCCTACCCCCTGAGACCCGGCCGGTTGCACACACCCCCGGGAATTGGCGGAATATCCAGCTGCGTGATAGCCATCTCCTACTGTGGGTGGGGTGGGGACTTCTACTGTAGATATGTGTGGGAACGAGCTTGAAGTGGGGGTTCCAAGAAATGTCTTTCCGTACATCAAAGCCTCAACAAGAATGTACCATATGTAATAAAGCAATAAACCTGTGTATAAGAGACCAGGTCTCAGAGATGCAGTTAGAGCACCTCGTGACGATACCTTGCTGTCTGATCTGATGTGTTCTGCTCCGACGGAATAAAACTTTGTTTCCTGCCTTCCAGTCTCCGGCGCCTGCCTCTTTCATTGGTAAATTATCGAGTGGTATGAGAGGCGATTACCGCCGGGCAATTCTTGAAAGGTTATCGACTGAAACTGCCGCTACCATTTAACACATTGACCAGGCCCAATCCACTTTTTGCTTCTGACTCACACTCCATTGCGTTCTGACATATTTTTCGACTTTGACCCGGTGTTGCATGACTAGATATCAAAGGTTGGCAATTTGATCTTTTAGGCACAGTTCTAGTGATTGGATTTTTGTTGTTTTTATGTCAAATAATTTATAAAAATTTACTTTTTGCTGTTTCTGTGCTGTATTAATGCTAAATACTTTACACATTGCCTCTAAGCAAGTGGTCTTCAAACTTGTTAATGCTGCACCCCAACTACAAAAAAAAATGTATTGGTGCCCCCACAGAATTTTTCACAAATATTGTATTAAATTAGCAATGTTTAAATATGTCTAGACTTATTTAAAAATTAAAGTAGTGTTTAACCTTTTAAAAATGCAATCAAATGCATGCTTGTCAAACATACTATTCTGGTTACCTAGACCTTACTAATGTGTAAATGTATCAACAATGTGATTATCCGAAATGGGGGTGGGGAGGTCTGAAAAATATTTGGAGTCCGTTCCCTTTTGAAAGATTCTTCTAGCTAGATACAAATTTGAAAAGGTGTTAGTAATGGCCTATTACACAGCTTACTGCTGATCATTTGTTTTCAGTTTAAATAAAGCACTGCTATCGGCATGATGCTTCTTTTGACCCGAAGCTGGTGCCCCCTCTGGCATCAGTTAAGGCCCCACTGTTTGAAGGCCCCTGTTTGAAGACCCCTGTTCTAAGCTAAGCCTGACTGCTTTTGTGCCATTTATCCCAGTGGGTTAAGCACAGTTAATTTAGTGACTTTTGTGGTCCAACCTGACAAGGATTGTGGCTCCTGCTTGAACATGGGTAACCCCTCCATTGAACCAACAACCCTCCACAGAGACCTTGAGAAAAACTAATAGACTTGCTAACCTTATCGCTCTACAGAAGTAAAAACGTGCAAACTACCCAACAGATTCATATACCTAAGCATTTAGGATTTCATCACATACGCATTCCAAAATCCCAAATCGAAGTTCATGGAATACATAATACCTACCCTCGAAAACATTTCACCTCTGCGGTTACAAGTGCTATTCAATAGAACAGATTATTTGCCTAGGTCTGTCTCTATTGGACCTGAAGAAAAAATATATGAGCACCGCATTCATCATTACCATTTGTAGGATGATTTGGGAAACTATCATGCACAGCTTTTCTGCAACTGACTTATTGGAAAATGGACTTCATTCTTAGATCACACTTACATTTGCTTTCTATTACAGGCAAATAGGAACATTACAACAAATATCACAGCACATAAGATTCTCCTAATATAACATTTTTATTCAGTGTTGTCTTAATTATTGATACAACCTAGGGCCGATTCCGATTCCAGCCGCAAAACGTACCGACCAACACGGATTCAGAACGGAGACCGACCGACATGGACCGGCGCCGTACGACCCGTGCAGAACGATGCAACGTGTGTGAATTACAACCGACACGTACGGAATACAAGCCGTACGACCGAGCCGTAGGGAAAACAGTGATTCAGCCGGACTACCGACGCGAGTTGCACCGACCGACACGTACCAGGAATGAACCCGACTGACACGTACCCGCGATGTCCGATCCGCACAGTACGATGCAATGCGTGTAAACCCAGACCGACTCACACGGAGCCCAAGCCGCATGACTGACACGCCCAGAAAACAGGGACCTCAAGCAATAGAGATCTCCGCGGCCGACGCATATGAAACACAGAAGAAAGTCAGCGTGAACAAGCCGGAGAAGCCCGCACGAGCAAACATCAGCGTCCGTCTCAGTCAGAAGAACGTCTCCTTCATGCCTAGACAACCCAAAGGAAAAATACAAAAAAAGGACCAAACAAGCAATGACAAAGTCAATAAATATATAAGAAAAAAAAACCTGGAACAAAGACACACCCACAACTCCACCTATATAAAGGACATCAATCACTACCATGATCCTTTGCAAATAGGAGACAACAGCCAGCAGAAAACACCATCACACAGCAACCACAGACACACTCACAACTCACCCATCACACAACTTTCACACCATTAGCACCTCACCAAAAGCACACACACATACAGCTAGCAAAACCAACACTAACCCACCCTCACTTGCACCCTCACTCAAACATCACTCACCACCCATCACCATGCCCCCAGAGAAGAATCCAAAGTTTACAGATGAGTTAGAAGTGCTGGTAGACAAGATCATCAGAATAGAGCCACATTTGTTTGGTACATAGGTCCAAAGGACCCCCATGTCACAGAAAACAAAGATGTGGGCGAGGATTGTGGACAAGGTGAACGCACAAGCACCAACGCTGCGCACAAAGGACTATATACAGAACAGGTGGTATGACATGCGCAGGAGGGTCAAGAAAATCATCGAGAAAGATCACGCCTTGAGTCAGCGCACTGGTGGTGGCCCTCCTGCAAAACCAGTATACTTCAGGACCTGGGAGGAGAAGGTGCGGGACATCCTACCACCAGAGAGCGTCCATGGTCTAGCAGACATACCAGAGCCTGGTAAGTACACAAACAACATGCTCAATATTGTGTGGCAAGGGGACAGTGAAACCATGCACGGTTAGCAAAGCCACAGTAACCAATAGATAATCATCCCAAGATGTGGATGCCAGTCAGACAAACACAATACCTGCCATTTCATAGTGACTTGGAAATGTGTCATGACATGTACCAACCTACAAACAAATAGAGCAAGGCAGTGGCACAAAGACAAATAAACACTTCCAGACAGTTTGCCACCACAAACACACTACCTCACAGTGCAGCTGACTTACAGGAAGGAATATTGGGTATGCAGGTGAAGTGAGTGTATCCAAAAGCATGATGGGGTTTGTAGTCACAGATAATGCTCCCCCTCCAAATTGGCCCATCAAGACCTCTCTGAACCATGCCCACATCACAGGGAGTGGAAAATGGCTGACAAGATGGCTGATACTGGGTCCTGCTGTGGGGAGCACAAGGCCCTGGTAGGGCTTTTGCGCCAATCAGAAGCAGGACACCACTGACTGACATCCTGAAAGAAAACTTGCACGCCCTCCAATGGAAGCACATTTCATGGTGGGATGTCTGGCCGGGTGGGAAGGAGGACTGACAGCTCTGACCATACTTACCAGCATGTGGAGACACACACACCCCTCAACACAAACTCCACACAACTCACCGTGTAGAATGCATTGACTCACACCGTAGTGAAATATCAGCCAAAGATACACTGTACTGGGTGCTGCTGTATGAAGCACAGGGGTTCTCTTTGGAACTGTAGCCAACCAAACACAACGACTTCACAGTCAGCCATCTTGCCATTGCTGTCACACACCCTCACTGGGAAGAAGAGTCAAAAGGAAGGAAGTATAGGCATGCTGCAAAGGGGGGTGTAGCCAAGAGCATGATGGGAGTTACAGTCACAGACAATCCCCACCCACCCACATTGCCCATCAAGCTCACACTGAACCATGCTCACCTCACAGGGAGTGGGAATGGACTGACAAGATGTCTGACAATGGGCTCTGTTGTGGGGAGCACAAGGCCATGCTGGGAACTGGGAACCAACAAACACCAGGACTGCACAGTCAGCCATCTTGCCATTGCTGTCACACCCCCTCTCAGGGAAGCAGAGTCAAAAGGAAGGAAGTATGGGCATGCTGGGAAGGGGGGTGTAGCCAAGAGCATGATGGGAGTTGCAGTCACAGACAATCCCCACCCACCCACATGGCCCATCAAGCTCACACTGAACCATGCTCGCCTCACAGGGAGTGAGAATGGACTGACAAGATGTCTGACACTGGGCTCTCTTGTTAGGAGCACAAGGCCCTGCTGGGAACTGGGCACCAACAAACACCAGGACTGCACAGTCAGCCATCTTGCCATTGCTGTCACACCCCCTCACAGGGAAGCAGAGTCAAAAGGAAGGAAGTATGGGCATGCTGGCAAGGAGGGTGTAGCCAGGAGCATGATGGGAGTTGCAGTCACAGACATTCCCCACCCACCCACAAGGCCCATCAAGCTCACACTGAACCATGCTCGCCTCACAGGGAGTGGGAATAGACTGACAAGATGTCTGACACTGGGCCTGAGAAATGATGTGGCTGACAATCACACGTTTGCACTGGCCAAACAAAACACAGTCGCACACACAGCCATTGCAACCATATGTTCAAACTCATTGTCTGGGGGTGCAGTGTCCAGGGGCGCCCCCTGGCCGGGCTGGGGAGGTGTGTCTTGCAGATGACAAGTGTGGAGAGCCATATATGGTACATTGCACAAAACACACAGGAACTCACATATACATCATTGACAGGGGACATCTGACAGGGAATGGAATGGACACACCAATATATCCGACACCATAGCATGGTCTCATTCACACTCGGTGCTGTTGTGAGCTGCATTCCACTCCTACATTGTGCTGAAACATATGCATCCTTCACACAACACACCACTCACTGACATAGACAATGTAGACACAAGGGCTAACCTTGACTGCATTGGAGGAGACATGCTACTCACAGCAGCCAAACTGCAACACACACACCACCGGCCCTCACTGTCCTGAGCATTGAAAAGCCAGAGTGCTACCTTGCCCAATCCATGTCACTGTGGAGAACCTTGACAAGTCAAATCACATATACACGTACAAAACTCAGCACCAGACTCATTAACGATGGTGACATCATCACTTGTATGAAATGAGATGGGAACTAGGAACAATGTAAAAAAACACTTCCTCCAAAGTGATCACAGGCATACCGGACTGTGACCATGTCGTACCAATACACCAATGTGGCACAAAAAGACTATCAAAATCTGCTACCACACATGCCCCAATCTTACAACATATCCTCAGTGGAATAGCACATATGTCCTTGTTAAAGCTCACATGTGTACAGGGATGACACACCTGTGTGAGCAACGTGATGGCCCTTGAGTAGTAATGGTCATGTACAGACAAATCTATACATGAGCTGGGCATGCACACACTTCGAAATGCACATTGAAATGTTTCATTTTGGCTGGGCAATGTGCAACAACAATATCAATCTCTTTCCGTGACAACCCTGGACAAGCAGTGTACAGGCAGGCATATAGACGTACAGTAGAAAATGGCATGTATGTGAACCATTGATGCGTGTAGAAACCTAACTTACATTGTGTGTCTCTTCCAAACACAGGTGGTGCTGGGGACACAGCACCAAATGAAAGTGCTGGGGACACAGCACCAAATGAAGCAGAGTCCCTGTCCCAGACTCTGGTGGACCCTCAGCTCTCTGGTGTGGATCCGTCTCTGTCCTCTTCAGATGACGACGAACAATCTGGCACCTCCGGTGTGAGTTATCATGCAGCACCAGCAGCACCAACATCTGCACCCCCTGTACCCACGCCTCCGGCATCTGGAAACTGACAGGGCACCCCCACCAACACAGACAGACCAAGACCACAGAACACCGACAGCACAGGGACACAGGACCCCCAGGAAGCTACAGACAACACCACCAGCAACACCACCCAAGGGGTCCCAGTGTCACCTGTGTGTGCTGCCGCAGGTCCTCCCCGTGTGGATAGGGGTACTGGGAGGGGTGGGAGGCAGAGGACGTGCCTTGTAGAGGGGTCTGGACTGCATGATGACACCCAACTGGCACGCATCATAGATGCGTACCAGGATAGCACCAGAGGATTTGGCCAGGTAGTGGGGATACCCAAGGACATTCAACAGGAGCAGGCTGCCCACCATGTCCACATGGAGGCAAAGTGGGATGCACTTACTGCGGTGCATCAGGACATACTCCTATGCCTCCGCCAGATCAGCACAAACATGTCCACACCTCCCTGTGTGGCCACAATATCTGTTGCCACACCATCTGCTAGTGCCACAGGGAGGGAGGATGACTCTGGTGGAGAGTCCCATGAACCGCAGATCCCTGCACCTGAGGATCCCCCCCCCAAGAAGTGGAGGGGTGGTCCGAAGAAGGACAAGTGAGACGCAGATGTCCCTGCACATCCCCCAGGGCCTCTAAACCTGTTCAGGACAATGTTCTTTGTGCGCAACCCGTTCACCTGGTCGTATCTGACACATCTCGCCTACATGACATGGAGGTTTCATGTTGGTCCAATGTAGCAGATGACTGTGGACTTTACTCAGGACATTTCAGCTACCAACACTTCCAACTCTACTGTGAACTTTGAATTCAAAACCCAATTTACAGCACCCACCGTCCTGTGCACTATCCTCACACATTTTTGTAAATCATCTCACCAGTACACCATACTTGCCTCTGTTGTGATTCCAACTTGTCATGTGTCATGGAGATGTTGATCTGCTAAACAACACAGTGCATGCCAAATACTACAACAATGTGACCACTGTTATGTGAGTCATGGTGATGTGACACATGTGAGGGAGACACACCACTATGGCACCACAACACATACTCACCATGTCCATGTAACTCATCCCACACAATGATGTTGACCTGTAATACATTGGCATGCACAGACACAACACCTATCCACAGTCATTGGTAACAAGTCCACAGGTAAGGTAAGCAAATGTCAGTCAGATGTGGGAAGACAGACAACACACCTAACAAAGCATAGCACAGGTTCATCACACATCAGCAACATGTTTATTCCACAATAGTTGTAAGGTAATTGTACGTTACAGTGGACACACGGTTACAAAGTGTCGAAGAATTGAAGTGCAGGGGTGTGTGGCACATCACTTGATGGGAATTGACAACTCCCACACTGGTGTTGGATTCTGTGTGTTGGGGGTCAGTGTTCACCAAACAACAGCAAAGTACCCTGAGAAGGACAGACACAAGACACAGTCAAAAGCACAGCAGAACAGGAGAGAAATGCAATACACATGCACAAAACATGTCACAAGAAACCTACACGGAAACAAGTTAGCAGTTCTACACTATTGTGGAGTACAGACCACCTATATGGACACAACACTGCATGCATCCAGTCAAGTGGCACACAGACAAACTCAAACAGCAACAGACCAATCCATGCAGCAGTGGCAATACGTCGGTTGTGCTCAGGGATGCGCCGCTCAGCCAAGGGGGGAACAACCTTTACAACGCAACTTTTACAACGCACTACCATTACAACGCATTTTTTACAACGCATAATCCATTACAACGCATGATATTACAACGCATGACACTACAACGCATTTTTAAAAACTACCATTACAACGCATTCCATTACAACGCATACTACCATTACAACGCATACCATTACAACGCATAATATTACACTATACTATCCAACACTTACCCTACTGATGCACCCCCTGGAGTTAGAATAGTAATTTTTACCCCTATACTATCCAACACTTACCCTACTGATGCACCCCCTGGAGTTAGAATAGTAATTTTTACCCCTATACTATCCAACACTTACCCTACTGATGCACCCCCTGGAGTTAGAATAGTAATTTTTACCCCTATACTATCCAACACTTACCCTACTGATGCACCCCCTGGAGTTAGAATAGTAATTTTTACCCCTATACTATCCAACACTTACCCTACTGATGCACCCCCTGGAGTTAGAATAGTAATTTTTACCCCTATACTATCCAACACTTACCCTACTGATGCACCCCCTGGAGTTAGAATAGTAATTTTTACCCCTATACTATCCAACACTTTCCCTACTGATGCACCCCCTGGGGTTAGAATAGTAATTTTTACCCCTATACTATCCAACACTTACCCTACTGTTACACTCACTGGAGTTAGAATAGTAATTTTTACCCCTATACTATCCAACACTTTCCCTACTGTTGCACCCCCTGGAGTTAGAATAGTAATTTTTACCCCTACACTATCCAACACTTACCCTACTGTTGCACCCCCTGGAGTTAGAATAGTAATTTTTACCCCTACACTATCCAACACTTACCCTACTGTTGCACCCCCTGGAGTTAGAATAGTAATTTTTACCCCTACACTATCCAACACTTACCCTACTGTTGCACCCCCTGGAGTTAGAATAGTAATTTTTACCCCTATACTATCTAATACTTACCTTAAATGTAATTTAATATTATGCGTTGTAATGGTATGCGTTGTAAAGGTAGTATGCGTTGTAATGGTAGTGCGTTGTAAAGGTATTTTTTTAAAATGCGTTGTAGTGTCATGCGTTGTAATGTCATGCGTTGTAATGGATTATGCGTTGTAAAAAATGCGTTGTAAGTGCATGCGTTGTAATAGTGTGCGTTGTAACGTCATACATCCCAGCCAAGGAGTTGTGCGGGTTCTGCTTGGGAATGCACCACTCAGCAGAGAAGATGCATCAGTTTCGCTGGTAAGCACCTTAGGCCCACTTTTAAGAGTCAGGACTGGGATGGAACCACTTGGAAGGGCAAACTCACAGATGGCAGAGTCCAGGTGCAGGTGCATAATTGATGGAAGCCTACTATGGCCCTGAGGCTTCAGATCAGGAGGCCACCCTACTAGCCCTTGGAATCACTCTGGGTTCTGGATTCAAGGGATGCAGGTCCAGTCCTTCTTACCCAGGAAAGAGAGCAGCAGGCAACAGTCAGCACAGCAAAGCAGGAGTACAGCAGTGTGCAGTCCAGAAGAGTGTCAGTCCTTCAGCAGCACAGAAGTCCTTTTTCATGATAGAGTATCCACAGGTCCTGTAGTATACTAACGTGGTTGTGTCTGAGGTCCTTCGGAGCTGTTCCTTTGACATGGGGAGAAGCTTCTAGAGGCATGTTTCTGATTTGTAAAAATGCCCTGTCTTTCCTGCCCTGGCTCCAGACTAACTGCAGGGGGGCATGTACCTTTTTGTGTGGGGACATGATACAGCCTATTCAGGTGTAAGTGAGGCTGGGTCCAGGCCCACTCAGACACACCGAAGTTCCCATTGAATGTGGCTGTCTAGAAGGAATACACAAAGCACAACTGTCAACTACGCCCAGTCATGGGACCAGAGACAGGCTGCAGGTACAAAATGTATAAGACAAGAAAATGGCAACTTTCTAAACATGTTTGCAACAAACAAGTGAACCCACAGGTATATAAGGGACCATGGGTATTAGTATTGCAAAGGAACAGTCGGCCCCTTACCATAGGATATCACAAAACGTAACACATTGAAATATAATAAAGTCTATGTCAAAAATCTCAATGGATTTAAATGTAGTTATTCAAACATATAGCGCATAAAATGAAGTGGGGAGCAACATCAAAAAGGAAAGAAGTTCAAGTCTTAGACATTTTGTTTTGACTGTAGAAATAATAAGTAAATGATGTCATACATCCTCTAAAGTACCAATGGTCACATCATTTATATAACAATTTATGTAGTCATGGTATTTTCTAAAAGTGGCATTTTCAGAATTGTAATTTAAAATTCGGCTTCACCATGTTTGGATTTTAAATTAGGATTTCAGAGATATCAAACTTGAGGCAGTTATGTTTTCCCATTTGGAAATTACACTTACAATATGTAATAAGGTAACCCCAGTGTTATCCTATGGGATATGTAGGCTTTTAAGTGTTTTTCACAACCAAGACATGTAAAACTTAAAAATTCATATCCTGCTTTTATATACATTGGACTCTGTCCTCTTTAATTTTGCCAGGTCAAAATGGCAGGTTAAACTGCACACACAGGCCCAAGACATGTTTGAAAGTCTACTTAAGTGGGTGGCACAATCAGTGCTGCAGGACCACTGGTAGCATTTGATTTACAGGCCCTGGGCACATGCAGTACACTTTACTAGGGACTTAAAAGTAAATTAAATGCACTTAGCTTTGTGGTTTTGATTGTAATGGATGTTTTATTCTTTCAATGAAATAAAAGATTTAATTACTTGACTACACAACTAAAATAATGTGATAATCATTTCACTCCTTTCTGGTGCACAGGCACACATGTCAGTGCCTTAGCAGGGATAAAGATGAAAATGTAATATTATCATTAGCCTAAGAAAAAATCTTAACGTTCTACAGCTTGCTGATGGGACACAGACACACCGGTCTATGTCTCAGAGAGGAGCCGGAAGCTGTGTAGATTTTCTTAGTACATAAAAAGTAAGGGGCTCATTTATGAGCCCCTGTGTCACTTTTGCGCCACCGGTGCATCCCTTTTTGTGACGCACCAGTGGCGTAAAACATGCGCCATGATGCGCCATATTTACAAAGTGACGCATCTACCTAGATGCGTCACTTTGTAAACTCCTGCGCTACATTATACCTGTGTCAGGTATAATGTATGTAGGGTGGGCGTTCCCACGTAAGTAAGCATCGTAGAAGTGACGCAGTGAAATCTACGAGATTTCACTGCGCCACTTCTAGGGTGCAAATGCGTCAATATCTTGCGCCTGCCTCACAGCAGGCGTAAAACTGACGCAGGCACATTTCACATGGGGCTTGCCCCATGTGAAAGGACACATTGCTGGAGTTGCGTCACTTTTGTGACATACTCCAGCAATTCGTCACTTTTGCGCCTACAGATACGTCAGAAATACTGACGTATCTGTGACTCCTTGCGACATGATGTGTCATACTGCAAATATGACGCATCATTGGAGTCGCAGGGAGGGCGCAGTGAAAAGGGACGCATCACTGTTTTCACGCAGTGATGCGTCACTTTTCATAAATGAGGCCCTAAGTACCTACAATCTTACTGGGGCACAGAATTTTGTGTCACACACAAGAATAGTATTGGTAGTTGGTTCAAAAACCCACAGTACCCAGAGCCAAATATCAAGCTTGGTTTATGATGTTTTTCTACTGTGTACTGACCATGCATCAATTGTCAAAGGACATGCTGGTGAATCCAAATTATGTATGAATAAAAACTATGGGGCAGATTTACAAGCCCCATGCGCCACTTTTGCGCCGCCGTTGCGTCACTTTTGTGACGCAGCGGTGGCGCAAAGCTAGCGCCATGCTGCGACAGATTTACAATGTGACGCATCTATGGATATGCGTCACGTTGTAAAGCCCTGCGCCACATTAAAAGATGGAAAAGATAGTTAGAAGTCCCTGTCATGTTATTTGGAAGAGAACCATCTTTTGGACAGGGACCAGTTTGGATTTCGGCCGGGGCACGGGACGGAAACCGCCTTGACAACATTGTTGGACAAACTTCGAATGCGTGCCGACAGTGGGAATTCTTCAGTGTTGGTGTTACTGGATATGTCGGCCGCATTCGACACGGTTAGCCATGCGGTATTGGTAGCAAGATTGGGAAGACTGGGAGTGAAGGGATGCACCCTGAAAGGGCTGCAATCCTATCTGTTAGATCGAGAGCAGGCGGTTACTATGACGGCATTTGTTTCCCCCTGGTCCCCAGTCTGCTATGGAGTACCCCAGGCCTCGGCAATCAGCCAGAGTCTTTTTAATGTCTACTTAAGCCCCCTTATAAAATCTTTTGGGATCGATGTGGTTAACTATGCCGATGATATCCAACTGTTATTCTCCATCAAAGGAAAGCATGCATTGCCTATGAGTTCCTTTCAGGCATGCATGGGGCGGGTTTCAGACTGGCTGAGGGCCAACACCCTACAGCTCAACGCCGGGAAAACAGAGCTGTTGTACTGTTCTGCAGCAAAAATGTCTAAACATCTAATGGGCGAATTCAGGTTTAGGCCAGAGGATGCCCCCATAGTGGCAGCAAAAACGGTTCGCAGCTTGGGGGTCATGGTGGATGAGGATCTTCAGAAGCAAACCCAGGCCAACAAAACGATTGGCACCTGTTTTGCCTTGCTGAGAGCTCTTCGCCAAATCCTTCCTCTATTACCAAGCGAGGTGAGACCCTTAGTGGTCCGAAGCATAATTCTGAGCAGACTGGACTATTGCAACTCCCTGTATTTGGGTGCCCCCCAATACATTCTGCAGGGGTTGCAAAGAGTCCAGTCTATGGCAGCTAAACTGGCTCTTAAGAGACAGCGCAGCGCCTCCGTGACGCTGGCACTGAGGGACTTACATTGGCTGCCTATTAAAGACAGAGTTAGCTTTAAATCTCTGTGTATGGTCTATAAAGCACTACACAATATAGGCCCGCTACATATACGAGAGCGATTCTCCTTGTATGAGCCCAAAAGACTCCTCCGGTCCACAAGCCAAAGTCTGGTGTCTATTGCTAGAGTGAAACTGGCAAAGCTGGGAGGTAGGGCTTTTGGTACGGCAGCAGCTCGTCCCTGGAACGAGATCCCCCAAAACCTTAGACAAGCTGATTCTTTGTTGGAATTTAGGAGGAACCTTAAGACCTGGCTATTTGCCAGGAATAGGTAGCAACATTCCTGATCAGTGGCCCAGTCGTTCTGTTTTGCTGCATGTCATCATGGTCCCTAAGCGCCAGGATACCCGATGGGAGATAGCTGCGCTATATAAAAGTTTATACAATACAATACAATACACATTAAACCCGCATCAGGTTTAATGTATGCAGGGTGGGCGTTACATCGGAAAAAGCCTTGGAAAAGTGACACAGTGAAATCTACAAGATTTCACGCAGTCACTTTTCTGACGCTGGCGCGTCAAATCCTTATGCCTGCTTTAAGCAGGCGTAAGGCGTGATGCACCATGTTAGGGATAGGGCAGGTTGGAACAGTGCTGGAGTTGCGTCGAACTTGCGACACAACTTCAGCACTGCGCCAACCTTACGCCGGCAGATGCGTCACGCATCTGCTTGTCCTTGCACCACGATGCACCGCATTGTAAATGCAGCGCCTCTGCGGTGGCACATGGGCAAACTTGCATGACGCATCTTCCCTGGCGCATCCCTGCTGATTTGCAGGGATGTGCCAGGGAACGTAAATCTGCCCCTATCTCTTTTTGAATTGTCCCCAAGAGAATAAAAAAAGGTATAATTTAAACTATTCAGAATTATGCATAAAGTCAGGCAACACCGAGGATGTTTTATGAAAGGTGTTTTTGTGGACAATGGTTTAAAATAAGAAGTGAGAATATAAGGAATGACCGCACAGGTGTGGGTGAACATTTTAGTTGGCACACAATGTGCCCAAGAAAATGACAGTGGAAAACACAACAAAGAGCCTTAGAATTTGGTTGATTTTTGGGATGTTGTAGCTATGGAAATTGAGGACAGGGTCAGCTGCCTCTTATGGAAAGCTGAGACACTTCTGAAAACTACAAACCAAGGGGAGTCCGGGTTGGCATTGCTGTTTGGATGCCATCTCTTTCTCCTACACAGAATGCCTTGCAAATGTCAAACTTTCTTTTAAACAGGGAATTTGTTTGCTTTTCTGGAACAGATTGTTCTGGAATTTGTGATGTACAGCAACATTGATACCACTCTTTGAATGATCAATAGCTCCTTCGAGTGGGCAAATCATAAAGGATCGGGCATACCTTTAGCATATTCCTGTCCTGAGCAATAGAACCACTTGTGTTGTTGGAAAAGTGATCGAGCTTTGGATGGTGAAGCTTTTGCAATTTGCCAGAAGTTCTGAAGTTATTTTTAACCAAAAATGGAATAACATATTTTCTACAATTGCATTCTGGGTGTTCATCTGTATTTGATTCATAAAATCCACATCACCCTGAAGTCCACTGAAGCTTTAATTTTTAGAAATGTCTGGGGTTTCCCTTGTGTTCCAATTGGCCCATTATTCCTGACATCACTTACTGAAGCTCCACTATCAAAACATCCCCTGGTGTTTAGAGTCTGGATCAGTTCTAAAGCCTATGAATCCACACATATGTCTGGCACTCCCAACCCCAGTAGACCGTGGGGAACACCAGTAGAGGCTCGTACAGGTAAGAGTGGTGAGGGGTGGGGTGAGGCGTGGTGGGGGTGGTGGAAGTTGACAGATGACGGGATAAGTATTATTAAATAAATAAAACCACTTACTTTGCGCTCGCAGCATCTTCCTGCCCTGCCAAGGCTCCTCGAGGTCTAAGATGACAAAGGATTGGCATAATTTTCTTTGTGGGGTTGCTCGAGGCAGCCCTTTGAAATTTAAGTGGTTCAGAGAACAGCCCTGCCCCTTTGATCGTGGAAGGATAGCTCATCCTGCCACCACCTAATCCCCCGTTTGTCTCACTTTCTGGTAGGAATGTACAAATGACAACTGCCAATTATGCACAGTCATGTGGCCCAGGACAGACTGCAGGCACCAAATGGTTAGTAAAAACAAGCAACATTTTTAAAAGTGGCATTTTTAGAATAGTGGCTTGAAATCCAGCTTTATCATTAAGGTGGATTTTAAATTATAATTCTTTTGAGACCAAACATGACATTTGTACCTCTTCTCAATCAAATGTCAACGCTTAATAAATATAACAGTGTAACATAATGTTATCCTATGGGGAGGTAGGTCTTGCAGTTGTAAAAACCTAATTTAGGAGTTTTTCACTTCCAGGACATATACAACTTTAAATTACCTGTCCAACATTCTAAATGCACTGCATTCTGCCCTATGGGCTGTTTTCAGTCTACCATAGGGTTGATATATATATATTTAAAAAAGAGGTGTAGTTTGAATTGACAGTTAAGAACTGCACAAAGGCTGCAATGGAGACCTGAGACATGTTCTAAAGAGCTACAATAAGTGCTGCAGGCCCACGAGCATCATTACATTTACAAGCTCTGAGTACATATAGTACCACTTCACTAGAGACTTGCAAGTAAATTAAATGTGGCAATTGGCTTTATGCCAATTTGACCAGATTTAAAGAAGTGAGCACAATTACTAAAACCTGTTTTAGCAGTGGTAAGGTGCACAGGGTCCTAATGTCAACAAAAACAAAATTCAGAAAACAGGAGTGGTGAAGGAAAACAGTTTGAGCGTGACCATTCGGACAAGGTCGTCTAATAGTTTTCAGTCCTTAGCTTCCTCTCCTTAATTCTCATTTCTGTCATCCATTTTCTCAAGGTGAGGCATTCTTATCATCTGTGTATCCAGAGCAAATGCTTGCATTTATTTGATATTCAATGTTCTGTAGTTATAACTAATGCAAACCCCTTTCTCGGAACCTAGTGGTAGCGGACTTTCCAGTACAGTGCTGGATGTCATTTCCAGACAACATCCTCCTTCTTTTTTTAATGCAACAATTAATTTGATTTATAATTACCATACAGGATGTCCATTTTATTAGCAGAAGACTCCACATTAGCTTTGGGAAAGGGATGCATTCTATATATTTTCGCAACAGTCTTTGTCTTTCCTTTCTGAGTGGGGCAGTTGGAAAAACATTTGACATTACTGTTGGCAAAAAGCATAGTACATCCATCCTGCTCCTGCAACATGCATATGTTTTCAAAAAGGGTGATTAATATCACAACTAGCAAACCCAGGTTTTCAGCTGCAATACTCCTCATTAAAAGCTCCTTCTTTAGTTTAAGCTGCATGTCACATTGAACATCTGGGTCCCTCTTATGTGTAGAGCACACTCTCCCTGTTTGCACCCGGTGCACCTTAAAACAGGTGTGCCGGCTGCAAATAGGGGGCAAATTCTCTCATTAGTGTGGGTCCATGCCCCCACACAAATGAGAGAATACCCTCTTTAGAAATCCAAGGCACTATATGTGCTCCAGCTCTTTCAATATTACAGAAGGGACCACACAAGCATCTGCGGCCCCTTCTATAATCCCAAAGTGCCCTGGGGGCACGCAAAGTGGGAACAAAGACCCATTTGCACTTTGTGTAATGTGACCTCCGAACTTTACACCAAAAGCAAGGCAATAATGAGATACAATCATTAACATTACCGAGACAGTGAGAGGCTTCACCAAAAAAGACTGTCCTTTTCTCGCAAATTGTATGCATTAATTAGGGTTTTCTTTGGGTTTATTTGTTTTTTATTTCTGTGCACCTCGCAGTTTATTTTCTTATTACATATAATTAGGAGAAATAGCAGGGTATGAATCTTTAGAATTTTTTCTACTGTCATGGCTTTCAAAAAGTTACATCTTTTTAGATCACCTTCCAGTTCCTTAGAAGGTACAGATATTCGAAGTACACCTAGCAGAAAAAGTAACAGATACGCCATTTAACTCATACACGTGATATGACAGGCCTTATTTGAGGGTTAAGTGGAGAAAAAATGCAAGTTTACTAAACATTTATATTTCACTCAAGAACTTTTATACAGAAAAACTAGAGAAATTAAATTGATGTCAATGATTTAGTGGGTAAGACTAATTTCCTAATGCATAAAAGAGGAATAATGATGTATTGCTTTAAAAGTACTCAATGAGATTCATGGGAGGGGGGCCCAGGCTCTGTGGCGCTTTCTGGAGGTAAACATCTGTTATTCAGCGCCAGTACACCTACGGGTAATCGTGCTCTTTACAAATACACCTGTTATGTTATGTTATATGTGCAAACACGCCCTGTGGAGCGTTTTAAGTTAGGGAAATAACTCCCCCTAATTCCTGAGGACCCCAGGGGGACAACTAGCCAACCAGGTACCCCCAGTGAGCACCACTGCGCTGCGTTGCAGAGAGGTGGTCCAGGCCATGCCCCTTTTTACACCTCTCTGCAATGCAGATCTGTGGCGCTTACTGGAGGTACCTGGTGGGCTAGTTGGACCCCAGGGACCCTCAGGATTCAAGGGGACTTAATCCCCCAACTTAAAAAGTGCCAGGGGGCGAGTTTGCAGAGTGGTGGAGAAAGGGGGCATGGCCTTTGTCTAGCTCTCACCAATCCCACTGCGTGGGGCTTACTGAAGGTAAAAGGTAGGCTAGTTGGCCCCTAAAGGATCTCCAGCAGTGAGGGAGACTTCAATCCCCATCCAAGAGCATGCCAGGGAGCGTGTTTGTAGAGCTGTGGGCGAAGAGGGCGTGGCTTGATACGAGTACTTACCAATGCTGCTGTGTGGGACTGACTGGAGATAATAGTTTGGGAAGTTGCACCCCAAGGATGTCCTAGGGGGCCAACTACCCCTCTTATTACCTCCAGTAAGTCCCACACAGTGGAATTGCTAAGACATCTTCGGAGGCCATATCTCCCTTTCTCTACCACTCTGCAAACGTGCCTCGTGGCAGACTACGGGATGGGGGATGAAGTCCAATTTATTCCTGAGTGAGTTTGGGGGCCAAGAATCAACCTTGTACCTCTTGTAAGTCCTACGCAGTGGAATTCCTGAGCGATGGTTGGACTCCCAGCACCCTTTCTCCACCACTCTGCAAACGCGACTACTAGTTAAAGTAGCATATTTCTGCACCTCTGACTTAGAGGTAGTTTTAATCCCCCTGCTCTATTATGTACTAGGGCCATACAGAGGAGGTCATGCTAATCACAGGGGTACCCCAACGCATAGTGTTCCCTAGTGTATGTAGGTGTTTTCACTGTATTCTAAGTGTCTTTTAGCATAGCACTGACTCAAGGCCTGGTTAGTCAGTGTCAGTTACCACCAGTACCCATCTGAAAAAGTTGTGCGCACAGGATGATTTTGCAATAAGGCCTCTTTCTGCTCCTCTGTTGGTTCTTTCTGCACATCTCTTCTTCTTCCAGCACTTTTCTTTGTCTTTCTGGACTTCTGTTGCCTCTTTCTGCATTTGTCATGCTTCTTTTTGCGATTTTCTCTCTCTTTCTTCACATGTCCTACCTTTGTAGGCAGAGTTAGAAATTAGCATTTAAAAACCTTTGAAATGCACTGAAAAAACCATAGGTTTCAGGCACGTTATAGTTAGACATGAGCATTTTAAAAACCGTACAAATTCGCTGAAAAAGCCATAGGTTTCAGGGACGTTATAGTTAGTTGGAGATTTCACTGGTATAAAACCATATAAATTCGGCCGTTATAGTTAGTAGGCCTAACTATAACTCGCTCCCCCGAAATGCACTGCTGATGACGTGACATATTTAGGTCTACTAACTATAACGGCTGAATTTCTATGTTTTTATACAAGTGAAATCTCCAACTAACTATAACGTCCCTGAAACCTATGTTTTTTTCAGTGAATTTCTAAGGTTTTGTAAATGCTAATTTCTAACTATAACGTGCCTGAAACCTATGTTTTTTTCTGTGGAGATATATATATATATATATATATATATATATATATATATATATTTACACACACATACCCAAACATACATTCATGTACACATTTTAATGGGTAGCTTGGTAGATATAGTTAGGACCTGCTTACTATAGGAGATGGATTTTTTGGTTTACTACTAACTTTAGTGCCATTCAACAAATCTTCACAGAACTTGGGAACATTCCCCCAAAAATTGATGCACCTCAACTGCTTCCTTGAAAGATTCAGGGTGTTCCTTCAAGCAGAGGGCAGAGAAAAACGAGGTGTCTCAAAACTTAATTTCCCCATGCAATTTCCATAGGGAGTTTTGTACAGAGCTACAGCAAAATGGCTGAATAGAATTACACCAAATATTGTCAAAAAGCCAGAGCTTGGGGGCGTGGCCCAGATGGGGAGCGGGTAGGACGTGCCTCGCATCGTCTCCACGCTCCCGAGAGCCCTAAACTGTGATTTTCACTCCTCCAAAGCACAACGATGCTAGAGGAATACACCCTCAGCCTGATAACAGCTTTGAAACGGTGCGAAAGGTGGCTGGGGGCTAGATGGACGACCTAGACTACATGCCGGGGTCCGAGCACAGTGCACTGGAAATGGCGTCCTGTCTCATCCGCTCTGGCAAAAGGAACTAAGGCGCAATGGGTGCATCGCTGTAGCCGGATAGGCGGTTTGCAACCTGTCACCGATCATAGCACAGAGAGAAAGGGGGCGACAGCTCGGAGGTGAGGGGCCTAAGCCAGATGGGTTGGCTGGTCCTCCCCCACTACGACAACACCAGGACCGGGGCTCTCCCCTAGCCCTACGGGCCGTGCTGACGAGGATCCGGAAGGCACTGGCGGCCCACAAAGGGCCCACAGGCTCTCAGTGAGGCGGTAAGAGCGGCGCTGGGTCAACTGGCCACGAAGTCAAGTGGTGCAAGGGGGCATTGGCCAGACTTATCAGCTGGCCCCCAAGCAGGGTAGTTTCGCACATACAAGTGGCTGCCACAGCAAGAGAGGCACGCGTCATGTGAAGTACGCCCTAACAGAGAGCGGCTGGAGGCAATGCACCATGGATGACTAGAGGCGGAGGGAACAGAGCAAACGACCAAAGACGGGAAAAGAGGTGAGGCCTGGTAGGCCACGAAGCGCCCGAACGCAAGGGGTCCGGGGCTCCGCAGTGCCCTGCAGAAGCAGGAAACAGCATCAGAAGGGCATCAGCCAGGGAACAGCCTGACAGCCCGGCCTTGAAATCATGGGGTAGATCTACTACCACTGGTCACCACATGAACACGGCGGCGGACTGATCACAGAAAGGCCTGGCAGGTATTAAGGGTCGCAGATGGTAGCAACCACGAAACATAGCGGCCCGCCAAAGACAGCAGAGAAGGCCCCGCAATACCGGCCAGACTAGAGGGCGTTTGGCCAGACAGTTCAGCTGGTGGTCCTGCGCCTGGGAGGGTGAGAGAGACCCGGGTGGAACAGGGGCCCAGAGATTCCAGGTAGGCTGCCCGTGCCCAGGAATAGCAGTAACAGGCTCAACAGTAGAGCGGTTGGGGCGCAGCAGCGGTGGATGGGGTCCACCCTCCTAGTGCAGGGGGGCTTCGGCCAGGACCACTGACTGGCACCTGGGAGTCTCCGGGACTCCAGAGAACTGGCTCAGTGCAGGGAGAGGGGAGCTCGTCGCCCTGCGAGGAGAGCAAGCCGCACAAAATACACTGCACATACACACCAAAGCGGGAGTGCCGCTCTCCATCATTCAGAGCCCGGGGGGACCCACTGACTCTACACACACTAATAGACCCACTACACGGGAAACGCAGCATCGAGTGGTGACGCCGACTACACAGCGCGGGGCGAGTCAGTAACAGGCACACCCAACGCTGGTCATCTGAGGACGTGGGCCTCCACAGCGAGCCTCCAGGAGAGAGAGCTGCAGGAACAGAGAGGCAAATCCTAGGGGTCCGCAAGCACTACTACCACATGCCAGACACAGGGGCGAAAGAGGGCATACGCAGCCCTACACCGCGGTTGGGGCAGACACCCATCCAGGGCCCTGCATTGACCATCGCTGGCATGACCACGCAATGGGCGAAGAAGGACAGATCATTAAAGGACATGCTCACCAAACCCCCGCAAGTGAATCCTGATGCAGATGGGGCGGAGGCCCAGATTACCCGAGCTTTTCTAGAGACATTGTTCAATACCCTCCAGGATGACTTTCATACCCTGAAAAGCGAAGTAGCGGGGGAAGTGAGAGAGATCCGGTGGGAAGTGGACACGTTGGGAGAATGGGTGGCCGCGAGAAAAGTCCAAGACCAAGACAGAGAGGATGAGTTAACGCAACTCCAACAAGAGGTGATCCGCTTGAGGGAACAACACATCCAGGCCCATATGGAGGATCTGGAAAACCGCTCTTGATGGAATAATATTCACATGCGGGGGGTGCCATCGGATGCAGAGGGGACAGATATAATCCAATACCTGTAAGTCATGTTTCAGAAGTTCCTAGGGGCCCACTCAGACCTAGAGATCTGTATTGATAGGTCTCACAGAGTAGGGTTGAAGCGGAGGGCCCCTGCACTACCACCGGATATCTTAGCCTTTCTGCCAGACTACCCCCTCAAGGAACGCATCCTCTGGGAGGTCTGAGCGAAACAGCCACTTCAACACCAGGGCCATTCCATAGCTCTCTACAAAGACTTAGCAGCCATCACCCTACAGAAAAGACGAGAATTCCGAGAAGTGATCTCCCAACTCCGAGACAAGGGTGTGGCATATTCCTAGGGTCACTCATTTCGGCTAATATGTAAGTGGGAAGGCAAGCTACACCAGATCAGATCATTGTGAGAGACCTGCAAGGTCTCTCTTTTTCCAAACATATACATGTTAACTCTAAATCACAGTGCTTCCCACAATTTTTTCAAATGGAAACACACATTTCTATTGGTTGCAAATTTCAACCCTTTCCAAATGATCCCTTCCCCCAACATGACTTCTGACTGCTACCATAGCAACAGATCATGGAACACTGGCGTGAGCAGAGAGTTCAGAAGTTCAGCACACAATGTTTCTAATCCAAAGAGCAAGATTGCTTGACTTTTCAAACCTAACAACAAATCCAAAGTAATGTTCTGTGGGTACACATTTTTCTGACCCAATACAAAACATGCTTGTAAAAATCTAAACATACAGCCTAGTTTTAACTGTAAAATGGTTTGAATCAGCCAATCAGTTCTTTTTTTTTTTTAAGTATGTTAGCCTCCATTTTACATCTATCTTTCTTTTCATATTGCCATTCTACTGAAAGACACCATCTGAGTGCATCCAGATCTCCTTGAAAGATGTTCACAGTGTGGATTGTAGGTCATAGCTATGTCTTCATGAGTGAAAAGATTGCAGAAAAAAAAGGTATTGTGAAAGACCTTGCTTTGCCAAATGTAGACATTAAATGGATTGGTCAGAGAGGGTTAAAGTGGCACCAATTAATGCCTTTGGTGAAAACCTTTCTACATCTCCCACAGCCTAACCTTATTATTGTGCACTGTGGTGGAA
The DNA here is from genome assembly GCF_964204655.1 of Triturus cristatus. Lineage (NCBI taxonomy): Eukaryota > Metazoa > Chordata > Amphibia > Caudata > Salamandridae > Triturus > Triturus cristatus. Next base: position 902,942,639 of record NC_140590.1, on the reverse strand, counting down.
ATGACCTAGGCACTTTAACTGGGGTAGGTCTGGAAATGCTTATTAAGAACACCTTTGTGCAATTGATGTCACTTTTTCCACAAACTGCCTTTGTATATTCTAATATATGCCAAAGGCAAAAGTGGAACTGGTCCAACCAATTTTGTCCGCAGATTGACAAAGCAAGAAAGCACGTCAATAAGTCTGTTTCTGCTTTCCTCAGAGACTATGGTATGGGTTCTATATACCACAACAACTTGCGTTACAACATGCAAGACATTTATAGAGGAGACGGTGTACATTTCAATGATGAAGGGAACAGAGTCTTCCTCTTGAACTTTAGACTCTGCATCGGTACTTACTTGTAGGTACCAAAAAAACACTCAATGAACACAACGGCTCTTTTTAGAGCCAACCAACATCCAAACATTTCATTTTGATTTTTAATTCTATTTTTTTTATTTTTTTTTACCGCCGTACGCGTACCGTACGCACACGGTACGCGTACGCCGTGATTTAAAAAAAAAAAAAAAAAGCCTTTTTCACACTTCTGGGTCCTTTTTGGACCCCCTGACAAAGGCTAGGGGGTCTGCAACTCTCTACCTTGCCCCCTTTTCACGTTCTCCACCTTTGTTTTTTAGTGTGAGACACACAAAATGGCGGCCGACACTTCCTGATTTCGACCGACTGGAATGTTTACTGTCATGTAATCACCAATCAGAATTACGCTTGCGCACGGCACCGTGCGCGTACGGTATGCTTACCGTACGCGCACGGTGTGCTCCGATAGATATATATGTACTTTTAACTGAAATTTTCTCAGGAACTACTGAACAGATTGACTCCAGATATTCAAAAATGGTAGTTGCGTTGTAAAAGTCGTGTTATAAAAGCATGCGTTGTATTTGTTTGTGTTGTAACGTCATATATTTGGCAGGAAGCCACCAGGCGAACTCCTGTAAATATATAAGGCCAAGTGCATTTCCACCACGATGTATGGGGCTGGGGTGTGGGGTTATATTAATTCATCTGCACTCCAAACTGTGGAAAACTCCTTTCTGAGGTCCATCTTATCCCTTCCACCCAGTACCTCCTCTTATGCCTGGCACAAGGAGTTGGGCCTCCCCTTTATTTCTGACCTCATTAAGTTGGAACCTATACTTTTATGGTATAGGTTATGGAGTAAGGATCAGACCAAACTAAATAGGGAGATTATGCAAGATACTCTCAGATTGGAGGGGGCCCTTAAGATTCCCTGGTTTAGGTTTGTCCTGGATTTCATGAATGATCTGGGTAATCCAGACCACTTCACTAACCCTAGCGCCATGTTGGTGACTACCAGAAAGGCCTTAAATAAAGAGGGTCTCGAATTATTGGACTCTATAAGAATGTCAGAGGAAATCCTAAAGCCTAGCGTCATGCAACACCAACTGATGCTCACTACCTTGGGAATGGAGCCGTATTTATCATATGTACACCGTGGATTTGATAGGTTGCTTTTAATGAGATTTAGATTGGGCAATGTTCACAGACTAGTGACATTCACAAAAATGAACGATTGGTCACATACGTTGATACTCTGCCCTTGCGATAAACGATCTGAGCAATCCACCATCCACTTAGTCCTTTTTTGTACATTTTGGGGTCGATTCGATCCTGTATTTTTTTTTCCCGTACGGCTCGTATCCGTATTTTTTTCCATACGAATCGTACAAGTCACGTCCGACCTGTGAAGTACGATTCGTACGGGAAAAAGTACATACAGATCAGTCCGATCCGTACGAATCGTAGCGGGAAAAGTTGTACGAGACGGACCCGGACACTTTTCCGTACGAATCATAAAAATACAGTCCGAGCTTACAAGTACGATCCGGACCGGCTTTACGATTTAAGATTTGTACAGAAAACGTCCCGTACACGGGGAATGACTTGTACATATGCACTGTCGGTGTACGCACCGTACATATGCAATGTTGTTGTACGCACCAATGTTGTATTACGCACCGTACATACGCAATGGCGGTGTACGCACCGTACATACGCAATGTTGTTGTACGCACCAATGTTGTAGTACGCACCGTACATAGCAATGTCGGTGTACACACCGTACATACGCAATGGCTGTGTACGCACCGTACATAGCAATGGCAGTATACGCACCGTACATAGCAATGTCGGTGTACGCACCGTACATACGCAATGGCGGTGTACGCACTGTACATACGCAATGGTGGTGTACGCACCGTACATACGCAATGGTGTTGTATGCACTGTACATATGCAATGGCGGTGTACACACTGTACATATGCAATGGCGGTGTACGCACCGTACATACGCAATGGCGGTGTACGCACCGTACATAGCAATGTCTGTGTACACACCGTACATACACAACTCATGGGGGTGTGTGCCTGTACGACTCGTGCCCCTGTACCGTACTGAACCACGGACACTGTAAAACGGCACAAGGAGTGTCTATTCGACTCGCAAAACACGTCTACAGTGCACAACAAATGGAAGTGACTGACCTGGACACATCCAAACAGGCAAACAGAGGGGCAAACTCACAACCACCCCTTATAACACACCCACCAAAAATTCAAACTGAGGCCCACCAACAAATGGACCAATAAAAAGGGCCCACACACACAAACCATGAGCCTTTGCAACAGACTCACTGCAGCTAGAGAGCACACACCAACAACTGCACCCATCCACCTTAACATATACACCTTCACATAACCTCCTTCACACATACCCCCTCTTCACATTCAGACCCACATTGTCACATTCAGACCCACACACCCATAACCATCCACACCCTCACCCCACACCATGCCCACAGACAAGAATCCAAAGTTCACAAGGGAGGAGCTGGAGATCCTTGTCAATGAAGTCATCAGAGTCGAGCCACAGCTGTTTGGAACATTGGTCAGACAGACCAGCATAGCTGAAAAATCATGCTTTTGGCAGAGGATCGTCGATAGGGTGAATGCTGTTGCACCCATCAGAAGGACCAGGAATGAATGCCAAGCCAGGTGGTACGATCTGCAGAGGGCGGTAAAGCGCAAAATGAATGATGACTACGACAAGAGCAACATCACTGGAGGTGGTGGGCCCCGCATACCAGTATATTTCCATCCCTGGGAGGAGAAGGTGATGGCCCTGCTTCCGCCGGTGGGAGTACATGGACTGCAAGGAGTTCCAGAGCCTGGTGAGTACACAAACAACTTAGGTAACATGGGAGTAATGGCATCCACACCCCAACTACACCAAATGCACGCAACTACCCCCAAGCCCTCACCAGCCAGAACCACAGTCAAAAATAACGGTAATGCCACTAACATGTGTATGCTCCATTGAGAAAGCAAGGCCATGCTATGTCCCATGCTACACGAAGCAGCAACCCAAGAATGGATGTCCGGTTTGCTGGGAGGGTGGGTGGCACAAAACACATTGTTGAACTCCAAATCAGACACAATTGCCCTCATCCCATATGGCCCAGGTACATACCCATGCACTATGCGCAATGCACAGGGATTGGGAAAGTACTGACAAGATAGCTCACACCGGCCCGGGTGTAGGCAGCACAAGGCCCTCCTGTGACCAGTGCAAACACAAACACCAAGACAACAAGGTCAGATATCTAGGACAGGAACTCACACTCACTGTCATGGCAGCATGCTCCATGGGGGGACAGCTACATCACCTGGGAGCCCCAGTGCCAAATCACACTACACCCACCAGCAGGCCCTGTCACACACACCCCTTACACAAGCAGACACCCCCGGGACAGGCAATGGATTTACCCACTGTCACAATGGACATGTAACACAACAACACCAATACATAGCCGAAGAAGCATCCAAGCCAAAAATCTACGTCAAAGACTCAGGAGAACATATCAATCTGTCCCCCGCAACATACCCATCCACAAGTGAACATTGAGGAGAATGCTAGGCACATACAACTACCTGGAGGAACAGTGCCAACTTGAATGTGTATGATACATGCATGTTGCATGAAACAGCATTAACATTGTCTGTCTCTCACACACAGGGCAACGTGATGAATCTACCCCCAACAATGGGGGTGAAGATTCACAGTCCCTGGCCCGGGAGGAACCTGATCCCACCGACAGCGACGCCTCTCAACACTCCGCGGATGACCCCGACCGACCTGGACCCTCTGGTGTCTAAGCCCCTGCTGAACCTGGTTCAGGACCATCTGTGCCAACCACCACCCCCATTCCTGCCACATCTCAGGAGACACAGAGGAGCCCTGCCCACAGTGAACAACTGAGCCAGTCTGACCAGGAGGGACAAGGAGCGCCAGGCACCCAGGAGGAGGCAGACAACACCACCACTGCCATCCCTCAGGGGTCCCGTAGACCCGATTTGCCCACAACGGCAGGCCAGGCTCATGTGGGCAGGGGTGGTGGGAGTGGAGGCAGGCGGAGGCAAGAACCTGACCAGCCAGCTGAAGGGACCGGTATGTCACACATACACAACATCATGGATGCATACCGGCGTGACACCAGGGAGTTCAGCCAGGTAGTAGTGACCCTCACAGAGATCAAGAACCAGCAGGCCGAGCAACACGCCAGTCAACAAGAACACCAAGGATGGATGGAGGCAAGACTGGTAGAGCTCCTGGCGGTGCAAAGGGACATAAGCCATTCACTCCGTCGGATCGCCAACACCATGGGCAACCCTCCCTGTGCCACTAGGTGAAGACCACCACCAGCCACAGGGAGGGAGGAGGAGGAGGATTCCCTGAGGAAGGTGGGTCGTCCATGGAAAAGACCGTGAGAGGCAGCGGCACATCCACATCTCCCAGGTCACCTGGCCTTCATGTGTGACAGCATCACCTTATTGACTGACATCATCTGCCACATAGACCTGCTGGTCACAGTCTGACTAATGATTCCAAACACTGTGGTCTGGACTCTGATGACTTCAAATGGCAAGGATCCCATCTCCCCCTGTGAACTTTGGATTCTATGGTCCCTGCATTGCACCTTTTTCAGTGCACAAATCAAGCCACAGAGCTATAATTAAATAATTAATACATGAAATTTTATGTTGCAGTCATTTAGCATGAGCCCACAACATACGTGTGGGGATATGTCAAAGTATGCTTGAGTGTGGAACTAACTCCAGCCATCCATACACTTGGATCTCAGTCCGGTCGAGGACACACATGTGTCTCAATGTATCACCAAATACCGACATGGAGCCCAATACTCACCTGTGATGGCCTCGAGCTGCTGAGGGGGGGCTTTCAATCCTGCTCAGACAGACCAATTTGGAAGAGTATCATGAAGGTGTAGAGGTCATGGGTCATGTTGATGTGCCCGGGGAGGGAGTCCCAGGTCTGTTTGGCGAGGTGGGAGAACTATCTCCTGCATGCAGTTTTTATGTGGATGTGATGAATGGTGTCCAGGGCAAGGTGGGCTGCATGGAGTTGGGCCAACGGGGTTTTGGATGACAGACGTCCAAGGTTTGTTTTGGGTCTGGGGTTGTGGACTGCCTCCTGAGTGTGGTTGAGGAGTCTGACGGTGATCCTGCAGCAGACAGTGAGCCATTCTACGGTGATGTGGCTGGGGATGTTGAAGATGAGGTGTGCAGATGCACCCTGGATGTGGACAAGTTCTCCTGCAGTTTTGCTGTTGTTCTACGTAGAGGACGGTGCTGTAGTTGAGCTGGCTGGGGTCGTGGACCTGGGGGACGGTCTGTCTTGCCTTGTAGTGGATCTATCTGTGGATCATTTGCAGCATGCAGAGGGTGTTGCAGCATGAGGTGCAGATGGTGGTGAGTTGCATGGTAATTGTGAGCGATGGGTCCATGATGAACACCAGCTTGCGCGCGTGGCCACTCGGTGCTGGTGCGGTGCCCACACCAGTGGGACAGAAGGAGTTGACCCAGCTATAAGGGGACAATCCTCAGATGATGACCTCAGTCCTGTCCACGTCCAGCCTCAGGTGGCTGATGTTCAGCCATTCGTCAACGGATCTCATGCCTTCTTGAAGTTTGGATCTGGCAATGGCTTGCTCTTTGGTGAGTTTGAGGAGCAGCTGGGTGTCAATGGCATACGAGATGATGATGAGGTCGTGTGCACATCTGTTGGTGGAGAGGGGGGTCATGGAGAAATTGAAGATTGTCACAATGAGAGAAGAGCCCTGGGGCATGTGCCACATGACCCCAGTGTACTACACGCTGCAGGGTGGAGGCCGACTCCCTGGGTCTTGCTGGTGAGCTACTTTCTGATTTAATCCTGGGCCCTCCTCTGGATACCAGTGTTGGAGATGTGTGAGCTGACAGTGTGTTAGCACATGGTGTACAATGATGTTGAGAGGTCAAGGGGGGTGGGCTCACCATTGTTGAGCAGGGCAAAGTTGTCGTTGGTGGTGGCAATGATGACGGTTGCAGTGGTGTGATTACTGTGGAATATGGTCTGGTGCTGGTTGCCTGGAGCTGGTTGCATGGAGGAAATTTGTCAGTTGCTTGTTGAGTGTCTTCCGGATGACATTTGCTGGGTAGGGAAGCAGAGTGATGTACCAGGAGATCCTGCGGTACTGCTGTGCATTGTTTAAGAAGGGCCTGGGTCTCTGCATGCCTCCAGCACTATGGAATGTGGCTAACTCAAAGGAGACATTCATGACGCGCTGGACGTGGGCTTCAAGGATGAGGAATGATGTGGTTGAGATGTTGTGTGGGAAGGGGCCTGATGGAGAGCCAGAGTGGATGGTGCACATGAGCCAGGTGGTGTACTTGCTGCTGACGGGAGTCCAGGACCTGAGGGGGGTTTGTCCTGCGGATAATAGTGCTGTCTGCCTCTGTGTGCCAAGGCTGTTGTGTATGGCCATGAGCTAGCACTGGTACAAAGTTGCAAGGGATGTGATCTGCCTTGCAAGGGTGGGGTGTCTTGGATGGAGATCTGCTGTCAGTTCACTCACAATGCCGATGAGCTCCTTGATGTCGTGTGTTTTGGTGTCTCGGCACTATCTGAAGGATCTCCACTTGTCCTTGCTGATGATATGGTGATGTCTGTGTGTGGTCTTTTCCAGGCCTATAAGGTAAATGATGGCTCTTTGTGTTGCAAGGTTTGCAAAAGGGTCCGGCTAGGTCTGTAGGAGTCCAGTAGGTCTGCCTTGTCCCAGGTGCCTTACCTGTTGTTGTACTTCACAGGAAAGTCCGTCAATGTGGCAAGATTGTTGGATCAGTTGCTGATCCAGTGCGTGAGGTTTCAGGGTGTTGTGTTGGTGTTGTTTTGAGTGTCCCACACATCTTGTCTGTGGTGACTTACATCAAGCATCTTTGGGGGATCATTAGTGGGGTGTGGGGCAGTGTGTTGCTTGTCGGAGACGTCGATTAAAATGTTGATGGACCAATGATGGATGGTGGTGTGGTTCTCCTCCAGCCAGAAGTTACTGGCCCCCAGCCACATGTAGCCTGTGGAGGTGAGGGTGTGCATGCAGATGTACGTGTCAGAACTGCAACTAACTTGCAAGGCTGCACAGTAGCAGAATGATGCTAAGCACCCATGCCCCTCTCAGAACTTCCCGCCAGGTATTTGGACTCCTTGCAGGTAAGTTCCAAGGGGGGAAAGGGGAATGGGACGAGAAGAGACAGCTCCAAAAAACTCTGCCAAGCCTGCTACGTCTTCTTTCGGTCTTCTTCTGGTTCGTCTGGCTAAAACATTTTTTAACGCAATTTACAATCCATACTTCTGTTCAACTTACTGTATTTTAATCTATAGATAACTTTTCTTACCAGGAAGGCTTTTGGAGCTTGCTACTCTTCTTACTTCTCTTGTGCGTTGTACTACACCAAGTGAAGTCTTCACTCTGTTTCTTTTTTCTTTTGCAGGCTGTCTCCCTGTTTAATTCTGCACTGAAGAGACAGTGAGAAAGATGGGGTGAGTATGTTCCTATAAATGTAAGTATGTTAGTGGCTCTATATGTCTTTCACTTTCTCCACTCACGATATCTAGAAACTGGTGAAGCCTGGTATTATGGTCACTGGATAATTGATTCTTTGTTGTCTTTTGTTACTGAACCGGAGAGATAGCTTCTCCGTGTATCCTGCTGTCTTTTAGTTGTTTCCTTAACGAGGGCTTTTAACCTGTCACCCTAATTATTGAATCCTACAAGAGCTAAGTAGCGCTATCTTTAATCTTCCCGCTACTCAAAAAATATGCCTTTATTTACACACGTTTATTATATCTGTAACGCTTTTTAATAATGATTCTTTCTCCAAGAATCATAAATGGAGTGCTTCCGAGGTTAAACTCGTGTTTGCTTCCTCAAAATTTATCTTGCTCGAAAATGAATTCCCTCAGTGGCGTTAATTCTTTTTTTAGCAAAGTCGCGCTGCTTGAGGAAAGCCAGCGTCGAGCTAATTGTCTTCTGGAAAAGGCTTGGTTAAAGAATTCGTCAGCGGAAGCCTCCGACTGGCGGATTTGAGGGATGCCGGTTTCACGCTCTCATGTTCGCTAGGCAAGAGTTTAAACCAGCAGATTTATCGCCAAGGATTTTCCTAGTGAGCCTCAAAGGAAGTTCAAGTGCAGCGTCAGAAAGGTTTAAACGCTCGCATTTGAATTTACAAGTCGGAAGGAAATAGTTGTGCTTGCCAAAATGATTTATCACCTATGAACCTCTTTTATTTGTAGATTAGAATTCACTAAACTCTATTTAGTTTACCAAGGAAGTCGACATTTTTTTCTCTCAGAATAGTATTATTTAATAATAACAAGTTTAGGCTAACCTGATTCCTGAAGTGTATGTAGACCGGCGCTTACTAACCCCGAGTTAACGCTTCTACCCTAACTATCTTCCACGACGTTTGTAAACAGGTGTTCCTCTCGTGATTTCCTCAGTGAAGTGCACTGAGGAATGTTGAAGAACATTCCTCAGGCAGTTGATACAAAAAACACTAGACTGCTAAACAGCGGTATGCTGTAGCAGTATCGGATTATTGGCAGCCATGTTGGAATTTCTGCGATGCCAGCAATTGCTCCAACTAAAGAGGTCGTTTGTACTTGAATGGGTTTGTAAAGCAAAAATAGTAGCCACAGTGGAAATTGAGGGCGGAAACCTCCCGTGATTCCTGACAGTACCCCCAGCCAAAGAGGTTTCCTCCTGATGGGGTTTAGTAGGAAATTTGGCATGGAATGCTTTAATTAGACGAGGAGCATGGACCTCAGTATTCTTTACCCAAGAGCGTTCATCCGGACCATAACCTTTCCAGTCAATAAGATAAAAAAGGTCATTATGGATGAATTTTGAATCTAAAATCCGTTTGACTTCATACTCAGGCTCACCATGTAAGATCAAAGGATCAGGAGGAGAAGACCTACGCAACCCTGGGTGAACTGGTTTTAGTAGAGAGACATGAAAGACCGGATGGAATTTGGTAGAACCAGGGAGAGATAGACGATAAGTGACAGGATTAATGACCTTCTCAATGGGATAAGGACCCATGAAACGGGGCTGAAATTTACGTGGACCCTTGAGTTTGAGGTTTTTTGTGCACAACCAGACTAATTCTCCCACATGGAGTTCAGGTGCTTGTTTTCGTTTACGATCAGCAAAGTGTTTTTAACGGGTCTTAGCAGTGGTCAAATTCTGGGTTACAGTGTGGTGAATCCTAGTAAAGTGTTGGGCAATGTCTTCGATGGCAGGAGTGGTAGCATTTTCAAAATTAACATAGGAATTCGGGTGTCTGCCTGAATTGATAAAAAAAGGTGAGTAACCTGTGGAGACATTGAGGGCGTTATTGTAAGCATACTCAGCAGTCCATAAATGATTAGGCCAATCACCCTCCTCGTCTAACAGATATAATCGAAGGTGTTGTTCAAGTTCTTGATTAACACGTTCAGTCTGACCATCTGTTTCTGGGTGAAAACTAGTGGAATAACGATGAACAATATGAAGGCCCTTGATAAAAGCCTTCCAAAAATGTGAGAGAAACTGGGAGCCCCTGTCCGAAATGAGTACTTTAGGAATACCATGAAGGCGAATTATGTGTTGGTTGAAAAGTTGTGCCAATTGTTTAGACGTGGGTGTACCTTTGAAAGGGACAAAGTGTGCCATTTTACTGAAGGTGTCAACCACTACCAGAATGGTGTCATAGCCCTGAGATGAAGGTAAATTAACAATCAAGTCTAGGGAAACCGTGTGCCAGGGATATGGAGGGGTGGGCAAGGGTTGTAATAGACCTTTTAGAGCTTGCCTATCAGATTTACCCCGTGCACAGAGTTCACAACTTAGAACATATTGACGAGCATCGCGGCACATGGATGGCCACCAAAATTTTCGTTTGAGTAAATCTTCGGTTTTGAAAATGCCCTTGTGGCCAGCCAGAGGGTGGTCGTGACATTCCTGCATTGCTTTTAGTTGGAGTTCTTTAGTGGGTAAATACAGAGTGGAACCGTGGTAAGGGAGGCCATGGCGGATGGAGCGAAATGGATCTTCAGAGGCCCAGGTTTCCATATCCAAATTCGATAATGAATCACGAACAAGCTGCTCAAAAGGTTCCACTGCAATGAGTCCGATGAATTTTTCTTCTGGTATGATTTGTTGATTTTCAATGACTGGCGTTTGATTTTCAGTATCCAATCTGGAAAGAACATCAGCCTTCCCGTTCTTTGAGCCCGGACGGAAGGTGATAACGAAATCAAAATCCGCGAAGTACAGAGACCAACGCAACTGGCGTGGAGTCAGAGTGCGAGCAGAACGCAAAAACTTCAGATTGCGGTGGTCTGTAAACACCGTGACAGTGTGTTTAGCCCCCATTAAGTAATGCCTCCAATCTTTGAAAGCATCCTTAATAGCCAGGAGTTCCTTTTCAGTAATTGTATAGTTGCATTCCGCAAGGTTGAGTTTGCGGGAGCGAAAGGCCACTGGATGCAACTGCCCCGTATCTTTGTGCCTCTGAGAAAGTATTCCTCCAATGGCTAGATCCGAAGCATCCGTTTCCAAATAGAAGGGTTCTGAAGGATCCGCATGGAGTAACACTGGTGCTGTGATAAAACTGTTCTTCATCGACTGGAAGGCCTGTTCCGCCTCTGCAGACCATTGGAAGGAAACACCTTTTTTCAAGAGACGAGTCAGTGGCAACATTTTTGAAGAGAACCCATGAATGAATCTTCTGTATAAATTTGAAAATCCGATAAAACTTTGAACTTCCTTGATACTGGTAGGGAATTTCCAATCAGTTATTGCCCGCACCTTCTGTTCATCCATTTGAACTCCATTAGGGGACAACACAAAGCCTAAAAACTCCACGGTATCGGTGTTGAATAGACATTTCTCCAATTTTACGTAGAGCGAGTTCTCACGTAGACGTTGCAACACAGCTCTAACCTGGTCCTGATGTTCTGCGGTCGAATGTGAATAAATCAGAATGTCATCGATGTAAACTATGACACATTGATCAATGAAGTCACTTAACACATCGTTGATGAAATACTGGAAGGCAGCGGGAGCTTTGCAGAGACCATAAGGCATCACCAAATACTCGTAAAGTCCGAATTTGGTCCTGAACGCAGTCTTCCACTCGTCGTCTTCTCGAAGTCTAATGAGATGGTACGCCCCTCGTAGGTCCAGATGAGTGTAGATTTTAGCTTCCTACACTTGATCAATCAGTACTGAAATAAGGGGTAATGGGTATCGGTTTTTTACTGTGATTCTATTGATGGCCCTAAAGTCAATGCAGGTCCTAAGATCTCCTCCTTTCTTCGGAACAAAAAAAAGGGGAGAAGAGACTGGGGACTGGGATGGCCTGATAAAACCGTTCTCCAAATTTTTTGTTAGATACTTCTTCAAGTGGGTATTCTCCTTTTCAGTTAAGGCGTATATTCTGCTGCAAGGTAAATTGGCACCAGGTTCTAGATCAATTTTGCAGTCATAGGGCCTATGAGGTGGTAGCGTTTCAGCCTTGATCTCATCGAAAACGTCTGCAAAATCTTGATAGGCTTCTGGTATCTCCATAGTTTGAATCGCACATACAGAACTGCCATTAGTACATAACGGTGTAACCACCCCGGTCTCAGTATGATTAGCCAATTCTGCAAAACAATGTTTCATACAATATTCAGAATTCAATTGAATTGTTCGGGCTCCCCAATCAATCAAAGGGTTATGTTCAGTTAACCATGGAAGTCCTACAATTAATTGAAATTGAGGGGCGTCGATCAAGTTGAATTGCAATGCCTCTTGATGTCCTTCGATTGTGGTCATATGTACTAATTCAGTGTGGCTTGTAATTGGCCCAGAAGTTAACTCCGTACCATCCACTGCGCGGACCTTTTCCACCTTTTCTTTTTTGACTGCTTGCAATCCAATTTGGCCTGCGAATTTGTGGTCACAGAAATTCCCCGTTGCTCCAGAATCCACCATGACGGCCACTCCGTTCAAAATATTTCCTCGGAATTTTAGTGTCACTGTCATAATCAAATGGGGCGAAGAAACTTGTAAAGTGTTTGCCAATTGGTGAGTGTTTGGAGTTGTTGCTCTATTCGCATCCACAGGTCCAACTCCGCTTACCTGTGGTGCCTCTAGTTTCCCTTCTCCTTTGTCGGCAACTTGGGTCTTTTCAGACAATTCTTGACAAAATGCCCACTTCCTCCACAGTATAGGCATAGTTTGTTTAATCTTCTTTTCTCTTTCTCTTCTTTCGTGAGTGGGCCCCTAACTAATCCAATTTGCATAGGCTCTGTTCCTGAAGCATTTTCTGCCGACCGAATAGTCTCCGTTTTGGTTCGGTCGAAACGAGGGACACTTGATCTAAACTCTCTTCTTCGTTCACCCTTTCGTTCACTTAGCCTATAGTCGATTTCCGATGTTAAATCCACCAATGCTGAGATTTCGGTAGGACGATTTGGAATTTGCGATAAGGCGTCTTTCAATTCTTCTCATAGACCCCTATAGAACACTGCTGCTTGTTTATCTTCGGGCCAGTTGGTTTCCACAACTAACTTATTGAACTGAGCTAGGTAAGTCACGAGTTCCCTGTTTCCCTGTCTCAACTCTAACAGCTCATTATCTGAAGCCTGAGAAGCTGTTCTCCGGTCAAAAATTCGAAGGAATTCTTTCTTGAAATCATCCAGATTATATAGGATTGGGTCATCTTTAGTCACTAATGGCATGGACCATGAAGCTGCATCCCCGCTGAGGTAGGATAAAATGAATGCCACCTTGGACTGAGCATCGGGGAATATCGTGGGGCGACACATAAAATGGAGTGAACATTGAGTTAAAAAAATGTGGGCCTTTTGTGGGTCTCCATTAAATCTCTCTGGTGGGGCTAGAGGAATTACTGGGGACAAAGAGTGTATGACTTGAGTAGGGGCAAAAGACGAAGTACTAGGGTTGGGATTTTGGGCCCCAAAGGAAGTGGTACCCTGACTAATTCCTAGACCTGAAGCTCCTGTCTTAAAGGTTATAATCTCTTGTCTTAATGCCTTATTGTCCTCCCTGACTGCCTCTAAATCCCTTTGTATATTACTCAGAATGTCACTTAGCCTTTTTAGATCTAAGCCTTCTGCCATTCTGCTCGGGTGCTAGTACCAACGTGGGCACTTCACTCTGTCAGAACTGCAACTAACTTGCAAGGCTGCACAGAAGCAGAATGATGCTAAGCACCCATGCCCCTCTCAGAACTTCCCGCCAGGTATTTGGACTCCTTGCAGGTAAGTTCCAAGGGGGGAAAGGGGAATGGGACGAGAAGAGACAGCTCCAAAAAACTCTGCCAAGCCTGCTACGTCTTCTTTCGGTCTTCTTCTGGTTCGTCTGGCTAAAACATTTTTTAACGCAATTTACAATCCATACTTCTGTTCAACTTACTGTATTTTAATCTATAGATAACTTATCTTACCAGGAAGGCTTTTGGAGCTTGCTACTCTTCTTACTTCTCTTGTACGTTGTACTACACCAAGTGAAGTCTTCACTCTGTTTCTTTTTTCTTTTGCAGGCTGTCTCCCTGTTTAATTCTGCACTGAAGAGACAGTGAGAAAGATGGGGGGAGTATGTTCCTATAAATGTAAGTATGTTAGTGGCTCTATATGTCTTTCACTTTCTCCACTCACGATATCTAGAAACTGGTGAAGCCTGGTATTATGGTCACTGGATAATTGATTCTTTGTTGTCTTTTGTTACTGAACCGGAGAGATAGCTTCTCCGTGTATCCTGCTGTCTTTTAGTTGTTTCCTTAATGAGGGCTTTTAACCTGTCACCCTAATTATTGAACCCTACAAGAGCTAAGTAGCGCTATCTTTAATCTTCCCGCTACTCAAAAAATATGCCTTTATTTACACACGTTTATTTTATCTGTAACGCTTTTTAATAATGATTCTTTCTCCAAGAATCATAAATGGAGTGCTGCTGAGGTTAAACTCGTGTTTGCTTCCTCAAAATTTATCATGCTCGAAAATGAATTCCCTCAGTGGCATTAATTCTTTTTTTAGCAAAGTCGCGCTGCTTGAGGAAAGCCAGCGTCGAGCTAATTGTCTTCTGGAAAAGGCTTGGTTAAAGAATTCGTCAGCGGAAGCCTCCGACTGGCGGTTTCGAGGGATGCCGGTTTCACGCTCTCATGTTCGCTAGGCAAGAGTTTAAACCAGCAGATTTATCGCCAAGGATTTTCCTAGTGAGCCTCAAAGGAAGTTCAAGTGCAGCGTCAGAAAGGTTTAAACGCTCGCATTTGAATTTACAAGTCGGAAGGAAATAGTTGTGCTTGCCAAAATGATTTATCACCTATGAACCTCTTTTATTTGTAGATTAGAATTCACTAAACTCTATTTAGTTTACCAAGGAAGTCGACATTTTTTTCTCTCAGAATAGTATTATTTAATAATAACAAGTTTAGGCTAACCTGATTCCTGAAGTGTATGTAGACCGGCGCTTACTAACCCCGAGTTAACGCTTCTACCCTAACTATCTTCCACGACGTTTGTAAACAGGTGTTCCTCTCGTGATTTCCTCAGTGAAGTGCACTGAGGAATGTTGAAGAACATTCCTCAGGCAGTTGATACAAAAAACACTAGACTGCTAAACAGCGGTATGCTGTAGCAGTATCGGATTATTGGCAGCCATGTTGGAATTTCTGCGATGCCAGCAATTGCTCCAACTAAAGAGGTCATTTGCACTTGAATGGGTTTGTAAAGCAAAAATAGTAGCCACAGTGGAAATTGAGGGAGGAAACCTCCCGTGATTCCTGACAGTACCCCCTCCCAACGGGGTTTCCTCCTGATGGGGTTTAGTAGGAAATTTGGCATGGAATGCTTTAATTAGACGAGGAGCATGGACCTCAGTATTCTTTACCCAAGAGCGTTCATCCGGACCATAACCTTTCCAGTCAGTAAGATAAAAAAGGTCATTATGGATGAATTTTGAATCTAAAATCCGTTTGACTTCATACTCAGGCTCACCATGTAAGATCAAAGGATCAGGAGGAGAAGACCTACGCAACCCTGGGTGAACTGGTTTTAGTAGAGAGACATGAAAGACCGGATGGAATTTGGTAGAACCAGGGAGAGATAGACGATAAATGACAGGATTAATGACCTTCTCAATGGGATAAGGACCCATGAAACGGGGCTGAAATTTACGTGGACCCTTGAGTTTGAGGTTTTTTCTGCACAACCAGACTAATTCTCCCACATGGAGTTCAGGTGCTTGTTTTCGTTTACGGTCAGCAAAGTGTTTGCAACGGGTCTTAGCAGTGGTCAAATTCTGGGTTACAGTGTGGTGAATCCTAGTAAAGTGTTGGGCAATGTCTTCGATGGCAGGAGTGGTAGCATTTTCAAAATTAACATAGGAATTCGGGTGTCTGCCTGAATTGATAAAAAAAGGTGAGTAACCTGTGGAGACATTGAAGGGCGTTATTGTAAGCATACTCAGCAGTCCATAAATGATTAGGCCAATCACCCTCCTCGTCTAACAGATATAATCGAAGGTGTTGTTCAAGTTCTTGATTAACACGTTCAGTCTGACCATCTGTTTCTGGGTGAAAACTAGTGGAATAACGATGATCAATATGAAGGCCCTTGATAAAAGCCTTCCAAAAATGTGAGAGAAACTGGGAGCCCCTGTCCGAAATGAGTACTTTAGGAATACCATGAAGGCGAATTATGTGTTGGTTGAAAAGTTGTGCCAATTGTTTAGACGTGGGTGTACCTTTGAAAGGGACAAAGTGTGCCATTTTACTGAAGGTGTCAACCACTACCAGAATGGTGTCATAGCCCTGAGATGAAGGTAAATCAACAATCAAGTCTAGGGAAACCGTGTGCCAGGGATATGGAGGGGTGGGCAAGGGTTGTAATAGACCTTTTAGAGCTTGCCTATCAGATTTACCCCGTGCACAGAGTTCACAACTTAGAACATATTGACGAGCATCGCGGCACATGGATGGCCACCAAAATTTTCGTTTGAGTAAATCTTCGGTTTTGAAAATGCCCTTGTGGCCAGCCAGAGGGTGGTCGTGACATTCCTGCATTGCTTTTAGTTGGAGTTCTTTAGTGGGTAAATACAGAGTGAACCGTGGTAAGGGAGGCCATGGCAGATGGAGCGAAATGGATCTTCAGAGGCCCAGGTTTCCATATCCAAATTCGATAATGAATCACGAACAAGCTGCTCAAAAGGTTCCACTGCAATGAGTCCGATGAATTTTTCTTCTGGTATGATTTGTTGATTTTCAATGACTGGCGTTTGATTTTCAGTATCCAATCTGGAAAGAACATCAGCCTTCCCGTTCTTTGAGCCCGGACGGAAGGTGATAACGAAATCAAAATCCGCGAAGTACAGAGACCAACGCAACTGGCGTGGAGTCAGAGTGCGAGCAGAACGCAAAAACTTCAGATTGCGGTGGTCTGTAAACACCGTGACAGTGTGTTTAGCCCCCATTAAGTAATGCCTCCAATCTTTGAAAGCATCCTTAATAGCCAGGAGTTCCTTTTCAGTAATTGTATAGTTGCATTCCGCAGGGTTGAGTTTGCGGGAGCGAAAGGCCACTGGATGCAACTGCCCCGTATCTTTGTGCCTCTGAGAAAGTATTCCTCCAATGGCTAGATCCGAAGCATCCGTTTCCAAATAGAAGGGTTCTGAAGGATCCGCATGGAGTAACACTGGTGCTGTGATAAAACTGTTCTTCATCGACTGGAAGGCCTGTTCCGCCTCTGCAGACCATTGGAAGGAAACACCTTTTTTCAAGAGACGAGTCAGTGGCAAAATTTTGGAAGAGAACCCATGAATGAATCTTCTGTAAAAATTTGAAAATCCGATAAAACTTTGAACTTCCTTGATACTGGTAGGGAATTTCCAATCAGTTATTGCCCGCACCTTCTGTTCATCCATTTGAACTCCATTAGGGGACAACACAAAGCCTAAAAACTCCACGGTATCGGTGTTGAATAGACATTTCTCCAATTTTACGTAGAGCGAGTTCTCACGTAGACGTTGCAACACAGCTCTAACCTGGTCCTGATGTTCTGCGGTCGAATGTGAATAAATCAGAATGTCATCGATGTAAATTATGACACATTGATCAATGAAGTCACTTAACACATCGTTGATGAAATACTGGAAGGCAGCGGGAGCGTTGCAGAGACCATAAGGCATCACCAAATACTCGTAAAGTCCGAATTTGGTCCTGAACGCAGTCTTCCACTCGTCGCCTTCTCGAAGTCTAATGAGATGGTACGCCCCTCGTAGGTCGAGACGAGTGTAGATTTTAGCTTCCTTCACTTGATCAATCAGTACTGAAATAAGGGGTAATGGGTATCGGTTTTTTACTGTGATTCTATTGATGGCCCTAAAGTCAATGCAGGTCCTAAGATCTCCTCCTTTCTTCGGAACAAAAAAAAGGGGAGAATAGACTGGGGACTGGGATGGCCTGATAAAACCGTTCTCCAAATTTTTTGTTAGATACTCCTTCAAGTGGGTATTCTCCTTTTCAGTTAAGGCGTATATTCTGCTGCAAGGTAAATTGGCACCAGGTTCTAGATCAATTTTGCAGTCATAGGGCCTATGAGGTGGTAGCGTTTCAGCCTTGATCTCATCAAAAACGTCTGCAAAATCTTGATAGGCTTCTGGTATCTCCATAGTTTGAATCGCACATACAGAACTGCCATTAGTACATAACGGTGTAACCACCCCGGTCTCAGTATGATTAGCCAATTCTGCAAAACAATGTTTCATACAATATTCAGAATTCAATTGAATTGTTCGGGCTCCCCAATCAATCAAAGGGTTATGTTCAGTTAACCATGGAAGTCCTACAATTAATTGAAATTGAGGGGCGTCGATCAAGTTGAATTGCAATGCCTCTTGATGTCCTTCGATTGTGGTCATATGTACTAATTCAGTGTGGCTTGTAATTGGCCCAGAAGTTAACTCCGTACCATCCACTGCGCGGACCTTTTCCACCTTTTCTTTTTTGACTGCTTGCAATCCAATTTGGCCTGCGAATTTGTGGTCACAGAAATTCCCTGTTGCTCCAGAATCCACCATGACGGCCACTCCGTTCAAAATATTTCCTCGGAATTTTAGTGTCACTGTCATAATCATCAAATGGGGCGAAGAAACTTGTAAAGTGTTTGCCAATTGGTGAGTGTTTGGAGTTGTTGCTCTATTCGCATCCACAGGTCCAACTCCGCTTACCTGTGGTGCCTCTAGTTTCCCTTCTCCTTTGTCGGCAACTTGGGTCTTTTCAGACAATTCTTGACAAAATGCCCACTTCCTCCACAGTATAGGCATAGTTTGTTTAATCTTCTTTACTCTTTCTCTTCTTTCGTGAGTGGGCCTCTAACTAATCCAATTTGCATAGGCTCTGTTCCTGAAGCATTTTCTGCCGACCGAATAGTCTCCGTTTTGGTTCGGTCGAAACGAGGGACACTTGATCTAAACTCTCTTCTTCGTTCACCCTTTCGTTCACTTAGCCTATAGTCGATTTCCGATGTTAAATCCACCAATGCTGAGATTTCGGTAGGACAATTTGGAATTTGCGATAAGGCGTCTTTCAATTCTTCTCGTAGACCCCTATAGAACACTGCTGCTTGTTTATCTTCGGGCCAGTTGGTTTCCACAACTAACTTATTGAACTGAGCTAGGTAAGTCACGAGTTCCCTGTTTCCCTGTCTCAACTCTAACAGCTCATTATCTGAAGCCTGAGAAGCTGTTCTCCGGTCAAAAATTCGAAGGAATTCTTTCTTGAAATCATCCAGATTATATAGGATTGGGTCATCTTTAGTCACTAATGGCATGGACCATGAAGCTGCATCCCCGCTGAGGTAGGATAAAATGAATGCCACCCTGGACTGAGCATCGGGGAATATCGTGGGGCGACACATAAAATGGAGTGAACATTGAGTTAAAAAAATTTGGGCCTTTTGTGGGTCTCCATTAAATCTCTCTGGTGGGGCTAGAGGAATTACTGGGGACAAAGAGTGTATGACTTGAGTAGGGGCAAAAGACGAAGTACTAGGGTTGGGATTTTGGGCCCCAAAGGAAGTGGTACCCTGACTAATTCCTAGACCTGAAGCTCCTGTCTTAAAGGTTATAATCTCTTGTCTTAACGCCTTATTGTCCTCCCTGACTGCCTCTAAATCCCTTTGTATATTACTCAGAATGTCACTTAGCCTTTTTAGATCTAAGCCTTCTGCCATTCTGCTCAGGTGCTAGTACCAACGTGGGCACTTCACTCTGTCAGAACTGCAACTAACTTGCAAGGCTGCACAGAAGCAGAATGATGCTAAGCACCCATGCCCCTCTCAGAACTTCCCGCCAGGTATTTGGACTCCTTGCAGGTAAGTTCCAAGGGGGGAAAGGGGAATGGGACGAGAAGAGACAGCTCCAAAAAACTCTGCCAAGCCTGCTACGTCTTCTTTCGGTCTTCTTCTGGTTCGTCTGGCTAAAACATTTTTTAACGCAATTTACAATCCATACTTCTGTTCAACTTACTGTATTTTAATCTATAGATAACTTATCTTACCAGGAAGGCTTTTGGAGCTTGCTACTCTTCTTACTTCTCTTGTGCGTTGTACTACACCAAGTGAAGTCTTCACTCTGTTTCTTTTTTCTTTTGCAGGCTGTCTCCCTGTTTAATTCTGCACTGAAGAGACAGTGAGAAAGATGGGGTGAGTATGTTCCTATAAATGTAAGTATGTTAGTGGCTCTATATGTCTTTCACTTTCTCCACTCACGATATCTAGAAACTGGTGAAGCCTGGTATTATGGTCACTGGATAATTGATTCTTTGTTGTCTTTTGTTACTGAACCGGAGAGATAGCTTCTCCGTGTATCCTGCTGTCTTTTAGTTGTTTCCTTAACGAGGGCTTTTAACCTGTCACCCTAATTATTGAACCCTACAAGAGCTAAGTAGCGCTATCTTTAATCTTCCCGCTACTCAAAAAATATGCCTTTATTTACACACGTTTATTTTATCTGTAACGCTTTTTAATAATGATTCTTTCTCCAAGAATCATAAATGGAGTGCTGCCGAGGTTAAACTCGTGTTTGCTTCCTCAAAATTTATCTTGCTCGAAAATGAATTCCCTCAGTGGCGTTAATTCTTTTTTTAGCAAAGTCGCGCTGCTTGAGGAAAGCCAGCGTCGAGCTAATTGTCTTCTGGAAAAGGCTTGGTTAAAGAATTCGTCAGCGGAAGCCTCCGACTGGCGGTTTCGAGGGATGCCGGTTTCACGCTCTCATGTTCGCTAGGCAAGAGTTTAAACCAGCAGATTTATCTCCAAGGATTTTCCTAGTGAGCCTCAAAGGAAGTTCAAGTGCAGCGTCAGAAAGGTTTAAACGCTCGCATTTGAATTTACAAGTCGGAAGGAAATAGTTGTGCTTGCCAAAATGATTTATCACCTATGAACCTCTTTTATTTGTAGATTAGAATTCACTAAACTCTATTTAGTTTACCAAGGAAGTCGACATTTTTTTCTCTCAGAATAGTATTATTTAATAATAACAAGTTTAGGCTAACCTGATTCCTGAAGTGTATGTAGACCGGCGCTTACTAACCCCGAGTTAACGCTTCTACCCTAACTATCTTCCACGACGTTTGTAAACAGGTGTTCCTCTCGTGATTTCCTCAGTGAAGTGCACTGAGGAATGTTGAAGAACATTCCTCAGGCAGTTGATACAAAAAACACTAGACTGCTAAACAGCGGTATGCTGTAGCAGTATCGGATTATTGGCAGCCATGTTGGAATTTCTGCGATGCCAGCAATTGCTCCAACTAAAGAGGTCATTTGCACTTGAATGGGTTTGTAAAGCAAAAATAGTAGCCACAGTGGAAATTGAGGGAGGAAACCTCCCGTGATTCCTGACAGTACCCCCTCCCAACGGGGTTTCCTCCTGATGGGGTTTAGTAGGAAATTTGGCATGGAATGTTTTAATTAGACGAGGAGCATGGACCTCAGTATTCTTTACCCAAGAGCGTTCATCCGGACCATAACCTTTCCAGTCAATAAGATAAAAAAGGTCATTATGGATGAATTTTGAATCTAAAATCCGTTTGACTTCATACTCAGGCTCACCATGTAAGATCAAAGGATCAGGAGGAGAAGACCTACGCAACCCTGGGTGAACTGGTTTTAGTAGAGAGACATGAAAGACCGGATGGAATTTGGTAGAACCAGGGAGAGATAGACGATAAATGACCGGATTAATGACCTTCTCAATGGGATAAGGACCCATGAAACGGGGCTGAAATTTACGTGGACCCTTGAGTTTGAGGTTTTTTGTGCACGACCAGACTAATTCTCCCACATGGAGTTCAGGTGCTTGTTTTCGTTTACGATCAGCAAAGTGTTTGTAACGGGTCTTAGCAGTGGTCAAATTCTGGGTTACAGTGTGGTGAATCCTAGTAAAGTGTTGGGCAATGTCTTCGATGGCAGGAGTGGTAGCATTTTCAAAATTAACATAGGAATTCGGGTGTCTGCCTGAATTGATAAAAAAAGGTGAGTAACCTGTGGAGACATTGAGGGCGTTATTGTAAGCATACTCAGCAGTCCATAAATGATTAGGCCAATCACCCTCCTCGTCTAACAGATATAATCGAAGGTGTTGTTCAAGTTCTTGATTAACACGTTCAGTCTGACCATCTGTTTCTGGGTGAAAACTAGTGGAATAACGATGATCAATATGAAGGCCCTTGATAAAAGCCTTCCAAAAATGTGAGAGAAACTGGGAGCCCCTGTCCGAAATGAGTACTTTAGGAATACCATGAAGGCGAATTATGTGTTGGTTGAAAAGTTGTGCCAATTGTTTAGATGTGGGTGTACCTTTGAAAGGGACAAAGTGTGCCATTTTACTGAAGGTGTCAACCACTACCAGAATGGTGTCATAGCCCTGAGATGAAGGTAAATCAACAATCAAGTCTAGGGAAACCGTGTGCCAGGGATATGGAGGGGTGGGCAAGGGTTGTAATAGACCTTTTGGAGCTTGCCTATCAGGTTTACCCCGTGCACAGAGTTCACAACTTAGAACATATTGACGAGCATCGCGGCACATGGATGGCCACCAAAATTTTCGTTTGAGTAAATCTTCGGTTTTGAAAATACCCTTGTGGCCAGCCAGAGGGTGGTCGTGACATTCCTGCATTGCTTTTAGTTGGAGTTCTTTAGTGGGTAAATACAGAGTGGAACCGTGGTAAGGGAGGCCATGGCAGATGGAGCGAAATGGATCTTCAGAGGCCCAGGTTTCCATATCCAAATTCGATAATGAATCACGAACAAGCTGCTCAAAAGGTTCCACTGCAATGAGTCCGATGAATTTTTCTTCTGGTATGATTTGTTGATTTTCAATGACTGGCGTTTGATTTTCAGTATCCAATCTGGAAAGAACATCAGCCTTCCCGTTCTTTGAGCCCGGACGGAAGGTGATAACGAAATCAAAATCCGCGAAGTACAGAGACCAACGCAACTGGCGTGGAGTCAGAGTGCGAGCAGAACGCAAAAACTTCAGATTGCGGTGGTCTGTAAACACCGTGACAGTGTGTTTAGCCCCCATTAAGTAATGCCTCCAATCTTTGAAAGCATCCTTAATAGCCAGGAGTTCCTTTTCAGTAATTGTATAGTTGCATTCCGCAGGGTTGAGTTTGCGGGAGCGAAAGGCCACTGGATGCAACTGCCCCGTATCTTTGTGCCTCTGAGAAAGTATTCCTCCAATGGCTAGATCCGAAGCATCCGTTTCCAAATAGAAGGGTTCTGAAGGATCCGCATGGAGTAACACTGGTGCTGTGATAAAACTGTTCTTCATCGACTGGAAGGCCTGTTCCGCCTCTGCAGACCATTGGAAGGAAACACCTTTTTTCAAGAGACGAGTCAGTGGCAAAATTTTGGAAGAGAACCCATGAATGAATCTTCTGTAAAAATTTGAAAATCCGATAAAACTTTGAACTTCCTTGATACTGGTAGGGAATTTCCAATCAGTTATTGCCCGCACCTTCTGTTCATCCATTTGAACTCCATTAGGGGACAACACAAAGCCTAAAAACTCCACGGTATCGGTGTTGAATAGACATTTCTCCAATTTTACGTAGAGCGAGTTCTCACGTAGACGTTGCAACACAGCTCTAACCTGGTCCTGATGTTCTGCGGTCGAATGTGAATAAATCAGAATGTCATCGATGTAAACTATGACACATTGATCAATGAAGTCACTTAACACATCGTTGATGAAATACTGGAAGGCAGCGGGAGCGTTGCAGAGACCATAAGGCATCACCAAATACTCGTAAAGTCCGAATTTGGTCCTGAACGCAGTCTTCCACTCATCGCCTTCTCGAAGTCTAATGAGATGGTACGCCCCTCGTAGGTCCAGACGAGTGTAGATTTTAGCTTCCTTCACTTGATCAATCAGTACTGAAATAAGGGGTAATGGGTATCGGTTTTTTACTGTGATTCTATTGATGGCCCTAAAGTCAATGCAGGTCCTAAGATCTCCTCCTTTCTTCGGAACAAAAAAAAGGGGAGAAGAGACTGGGGACTGGGATGGCCTGATAAAACCGTTCTCCAAATTTTT
The DNA here is from genome assembly GCF_964204655.1 of Triturus cristatus. Taxonomy (NCBI): domain Eukaryota; kingdom Metazoa; phylum Chordata; class Amphibia; order Caudata; family Salamandridae; genus Triturus; species Triturus cristatus. The sequence goes on along the minus strand of NC_140590.1, from coordinate 902,918,634 downwards.
TGTTAGATACTCCTTCAAGTGGGTATTCTCCTTTTCAGTTAAGGCGTATATTCTGCTGCAAGGTAAATTGGCACCAGGTTCTAGATTAATTTTGCAGTCATAGGGCCTATGAGGTGGTAGAGTTTCAGCCTTGATCTCATCAAAAACGTCTGCAAAATCTTGATAGGCTTCTGGTATCTCCATAGTTTGAATCGCACATACAGAACTGCCATTAGTACATAACTGTGTAACCACCCCGGTCTCAGTATGATTAGCCAATTCTGCAAAACAATGTTTCATACAATATTCTGAATTCAATTGAATTGTTCGGGCTCCCCAATCAATCAAAGGGTTATGTTCAGTTAACCATGGAAGTCCTACAATTAATTGAAATTGAGGGGCGTCGATCAAGTTGAATTGCAATGCCTCTTGATGTCCTTCGATTGTGGTCATATGTACTAATTCAGTGTGGCTTGTAATTGGCCCAGAAGTTAACTCCGTACCATCCACTGCGCGGACCTTTTCCACCTTTTCTTTTTTGACTGCTTGCAATCCAATTTGGCCTGCGAATTTGTGGTCACAGAAATTCCCTGTTGCTCCAGAATCCACCATGACGGCCACTCCGTTCAAAATATTTCCTCGGAATTTTAGTGTCACTGTCATAATCAAATGGGGCGAAGAAACTTGTAAAGTGTTTGCCAATTGGTGAGTGTTTGGAGTTGTTGCTCTATTCGCATCCACAGGTCCAACTCCGCTTACCTGTGGTGCCTCTAGTTTCCCTTCTCCTTTGTCGGCAACTTGGGTCTTTTCAGACAATTCTTGACAAAATGCCCACTTCCTCCACAGTATAGGCATAGTTTGTTTAATCTTCTTTTCTCTTTCTCTTCTTTCGTGAGTGGGCCTCTAACTAATCCAATTTGCATAGGCTCTGTTCCTGAAGCTTTTTCTGCCGACCGAATAGTCTCCGTTTTGGTTCGGTCGAAACGAGGGACACTTGATCTAAACTCTCTTCTTCGTTCACCCTTTCGTTCACTTAGCCTATAGTCGATTTCCGATGTTAAATCCACCAATGCTGAGATTTCGGTAGGACAATTTGGAATTTGCGATAAGGCGTCTTTCAATTCTTCTCGTAGACCCCTATAGAACACTGCTGCTTGTTTATCTTCGGGCCAGTTGGTTTCCACAACTAACTTATTGAACTGAGCTAGGTAAGTCACGAGTTCCCTGTTTCCCTGTCTCAACTCTAACAGCTCATTATCTGAAGCCTGAGAAGCTGTTCTCCGGTCAAAAATTCGAAGGAATTCTTTCTTGAAATCATCCAGATTATATAGGATTGGGTCATCTTTAGTCACTAATGGCATGGACCATGAAGCTGCATCCCCGCTGAGGTAGGATAAAATGAATGCCACCCTGGACTGAGCATCGGGGAATATCGTGGGGCGACACATAAAATGGAGTGAACATTGAGTTAAAAAAATTTGGGCCTTTTGTGGGTCTCCATTAAATCTCTCTGGTGGGGCTAGAGGAATTACTGGGGACAAAGAGTGTATGACTTGAGTAGGGGCAAAAGACGAAGTACTAGGGTTGGGATTTTGGGCCCCAAAGGAAGTGGTACCCTGACTAATTCCTAGACCTGAAGCTCCTGTCTTAAAGGTTATAATCTCTTGTCTTAACGCCTTATTGTCCTCCCTGACTGCCTCTAAATCCCTTTGTATATTACTCAGAATGTCACTTAGCCTTTTTAGATCTAAGCCTTCTGCCATTCTGCTCGGGTGCTAGTACCAACGTGGGCACTTCACTCTGTCAGAACTGCAACTAACTTGCAAGGCTGCACAGAAGCAGAATGATGCTAAGCACCCATGCCCCTCTCAGAACTTCCCGCCAGGTATTTGGACTCCTTGCAGGTAAGTTCCAAGGGGGGAAAGGGGAATGGGACGAGAAGAGACAGCTCCAAAAAACTCTGCCAAGCCTGCTACGTCTTCTTTCGGTCTTCTTCTGGTTCGTCTGGCTAAAACATTTTTTAACGCAATTTACAATCCATACTTCTGTTCAACTTACTGTATTTTAATCTATAGATAACTTATCTTACCAGGAAGGCTTTTGGAGCTTGCTACTCTTCTTACTTCTCTTGTGCGTTGTACTACACCAAGTGAAGTCTTCACTCTGTTTCTTTTTTCTTTTGCAGGCTGTCTCCCTGTTTAATTCTGCACTGAAGAGACAGTGAGAAAGATGGGGTGAGTATGTTCCTATAAATGTAAGTATGTTAGTGGCTCTATATGTCTTTCACTTTCTCCACTCACGATATCTAGAAACTGGTGAAGCCTGGTATTATGGTCACTGGATAATTGATTCTTTGTTGTCTTTTGTTACTGAACCGGAGAGATAGCTTCTCCGTGTATCCTGCTGTCTTTTAGTTGTTTCCTTAACGAGGGCTTTTAACCTGTCACCCTAATTATTGAATCCTACAAGAGCTAAGTAGCGCTATCTTTAATCTTCCCGCTACTCAAAAAATATGCCTTTATTTACACACGTTTATTTTATCTGTAACGCTTTTTAATAATGATTCTTTCTCCAAGAATCATAAATGGAGTGCTGCCGAGGTTAAACTCGTGTTTGCTTCCTCAAAATTTATCTTGCTCGAAAATGAATTCCCTTGGGGGCGGAGCTTGGCTCGCGATGAAGATGGCCGCCTGAGCCTCGAGCTCCTCCACGCCGCCAGTCTATCCTGTAACTATCCGACTTCCCTTCACCACTAACCTCCATATGTGTGCTGGATCCTTGAGCCTGAGTGCCTCCGCATCCCATCGCTGAGGCTCCGGGCCCCTTCGGCCGCCCCAATCCAAAGTTACGGGGCTTGCCTGCGGGCGAGGTGCTGGGCCTTGGCTCACCGGGCTGGGGTGACCTCGGGGCGGAGCTGCGTCGCCCGGCGTGCGGGACGGAGCTTTGGAGCGTGCCGGTCCCAAAGAGAGCTGCTTTCGTGGCCCCTTCTCGCTCCCTGCAGGAGAAGGGACGGGGCGCTATCTGCTTTGGCCTTCGCTCGTCCCCGCTGCGCGAACGGGGGAGCCTGCCCTGCGTGCCTGGAACCAGGAGTCTCGGTGACCGCCCATCCCCCCTCCGGGCCTGGACGTGGCGGCCCGGCCGGGACCGGGGCCGCGAGGCTTCCTGCGCCGGGGTGGAGACAACGTAGAAGGGACCGCTGAGTGAGCGTTCCTGCCCTGGAACCCAGCGGGTGAGTGTTCCGGACATTTTTGCGCCAGCCTTACAGACAGAGCGTGCCCGGTGCGCCCTGGTTGATGCACGAGGAACGGAGAGTGAGCTGGGCGCTAGGCCACATCTGAGGCCCCGGGGAATGCTATCGGGGCCCGCCAGACACCTGCTTACAGCATCGGACCTCTCCTTAGACGCGGCTGGGGTGGTGTCTCCCCGGGGAGCGCTGCCCTCCGACGACACGAGGGAAGGACATCGCCTCAGTATCGACCAACACAGCTTCGCCTGGTAGGCGACACATGGTCTCCCACTGCTGGTGTGTTGGAGACATTTGGGAAGCGGTGGCTTGGTTGTGGGAATCCAGACTGGTATTCTTGCGGGCGCTAATGTGCCTAACAGACTGTGCGGTCCCTGACGCCCGGGGGGCCCGGCATACAGCAGTGACATTGCAGGGAGTGGCCCGGAGGCCATAGCAGACCGGCCTGCACTACATCTTGGGGCTCGGTCCGAGTGCTGCCATAACTCCTGTTTGCGACGCATCGCAGCCCCGGACGCGGACGGAGCCTTCAGCGGGCGCACCCCCCCACACGTGTCTCACACACTCCGGACCTCCCGGGTCCCGGCTGGGCCTGGGGCGGACGCAGCAAGAGCCCGATACCATGGGGGGAAAGGGTCACCGCGGAGGGGCACAAGCGAAGCTTGAAAAGTATGCATTCCTTAAGGACCAGGGTGCAACCCCCCCCCCGGATAAGACAGCGGAGTTTACGCTTGCGGATGTCATGGCCACGCTGACTCAGATGCAGGCCTCGATCGGCACTGTCTCCACAGAGGTTACACTCCTCAGGGCCGATGTCGCCAAAATCAACTCCAGGCTTTCCGAGGTAGAGGCGACCGCTGCCACCCTCACCCACGACACGGCTGACCATCAGAAGCGCATACAAACTCTCGAACAGGTGCAGAAACAGCTGCTGGCCAAGCTTGATGATCAGGAAGGCAGGTCCAGAAGAAACAACATCCGGGTCGTGGGGGTACCGGAGAGTGAGCTTGGCCCGGCTCTGGACCTCTTTGTAGAAAAATTAATCACCGAACAGCTGCAGCCTCGTGGGCTTTCAAAATTCTTCTCGGTGGAAAGGGCGCATCGGGTGCCGGGGGGGAGGCCCCGCCCGGGGGCCCCCCCGCGCCCGATCCTGGCCCGGATCTTCAACTTCCGCGACCGAGATGCGATCCTCCAGGCGGCCCGCGGGGCGCCCCCACTCCGGGTGGACAACAGCACAGTCGCCCTCTACCCGGATTACACGGCAACGGTGATGCGGCAGCGACGGGACTTCACAGCGGTCAAGGCTCAACTCCGGACCCGAGAACTTAAATATTCCATGCTCTTCCCGGCGAAGCTTCGGGTGGAGGCTGAGGGTCGTGCATGGTTCTTTGCATCGCCTCCAGAGGTGTCGGAGTGGCTTGAGGGATGGCGTCCAACGAAGGCGAAGAGTCGCACGGAGCGTGCCCATGGCGGCCTCTCCGCCTCCCCTAGGGACTTGGACGTCGGAGGGTCCGGGGCGGAGGATGGCGTGCCCTGAGATTGAGCTTATCCATAAATAGCCTTCCTTGGGGATGGTGGTTGGGCCTGGAGCGGGGCGCATGGAGTACGTGGAGGCCGGGAGGCGAAAAGGGGCCTCAGACTCTTGACCTTGTCGCCTCATCATACCTTTGGACATGTGAAGGGATGAACATATGGTGTGGGGAACGGCGTCAGGACTGTGAGCAGCTTCCCCCCACACGCAAGTATCAAGTTAATGGGAATTAAGCACTCTGCTAAGTTGGGGTGGCGGGTAGTTCTAAATCCGCTGGGCAGGGAGGCAGGGAGGGGGGTGGGGGGTATGGAGTTCCCTGGGGTTGTTTGTTTATGTTTTCTTTTAGGTTTCTTCACTACTCATTGGTCCGCTAGGCTAGAAAGACATGTGCAGTCACACAGGGGCGACATTAGACCGTTCGCCTCTCCCGCAACCATACACTATTATGGCATCACCCACTATGGCATCAGAGACGAATGCTAGCTTCCTAGAAGTCCACACACAACAGCGCGGTCGGTCTCTCACAATTCTGTCCTGGAACGTTAACGGGTTGGGGGACAAGATTAAGCGGGGACTAGTGCTGCAATACCTTAAGCGCAGAGGGCCTGCGGTGGCGCTATTGCAGGAAACGCATTTAGTAGGCACTACCACCAAAGCCCTGGACAGATGGGGGTTCAAGATGGCGATACACTCTGAGTTTACAACTGGATCCAGAGGGGTGGGTATACTGATCAACAAGCGCTCCCCCCTGATTATTCTTGACTCTCGTCGAGAGGAACATGGTCGCTTTGCTGCACTGACCTGCCAATGGGAGGGGAAGGTATACAACTTAGTGACCGTGTACATCCCCCCGACATTGCACCAGACCTCCTTCAGGGCATTGGGTGAATTCCTTTTGGCGCTGCCTCAGGGCGAGCTGGTCATGGGCGGAGACTTTAACGCTACCATGGACCCTTCTCTCGATCGATCGACAAATAGGGCACACGGCGGTGACACCCCCATTCTCCGAGAATTTACTGTGGCGTTGGGCCTCATAGACACATGGAGGGCGTATAGGCAAGAGGAGAGGCAGTACACCTTCCTGTCCAGTGCACACAACACTCTTTCCCGCATAGACTACATCTTCACATCGCCCGCTGGGTTCAAAGGGATGTCTGAAGTTTCACACCTCCCGAGGGGCATTTCGGACCACTCACCGGTGGTCATCTCGTTTGCGGCCATCGACCTTTGTAACCGCACCGTGTTCCCTATTCACCCTGGATTTCTAAAAATCCCTAAAATCAGTAAGGCCCTTAAAACGGCAACCAAGCACTATTTCACTGAAAACACTGACTCTGTCGGGAGCCCATCAACCCTCTGGGAGGCTTTTAAAACTGTCCTTCGGGGACAGGCCATCTCCGTCATTACGGCACATAAGAAAACCCAGCGACTCGCTGTGCTCGAGCTTGAGCGGGGGGTGAACGAGGCAGAAACGCTCCATACCACGCAGGCTGATGAGGACTCTGCGCATGCGGTTCGCCTAGCGCAGCAGGAATACAGATCCCATCTCTGGGAGGCGGCACGAGCTAAACAGGTGGCAACACACCACACTATCTACGAACTGGGTGACAAAGCCGGTAAACTCCTGGCATGGCTGGAGAGAGGGGACCGTGCGGCGCGTTGGGTGGCCCGGATTCAGCTGGGGCCCGGAGACTATATATCGGGGCCCAGGCAGATAGCTGAGGCTTTCGCGCCCCACTACAAAAAGATTTACACCCCGGAGGCCTCCTTTACCGTCGCAGACAATGAGCTCTTCCTCCGAGACATCGCGATGCCTCGGCTGCCCCCTTCTGGAGTAGAGGCCCTGGATGCGGACCTGACGGCTGAGGAGCTCACGCTTGCTATTCTTGCCCTTCGCCCCGGGAAGGCGATGGGGCCTAATGGAATCCCGATTGAATATTATAAACAAAACTCCTCCCTACTGGTCCCACGCTTACTAGCTATGTATAGGGACGGGCTCTCGTCCGGGATCCTCCCCCGTGATCAGAGGATGGCCACGATAGTGGCGATCCCTAAACCTGACAAACCGACGCACTTTTGCTCCTCTTACCGCCCGATCTCGTTACTGAATGCGGAGGCGAAGATTCTGGCGAAGGTGCTTGCGACGCGCATACAGCCTTACCTCCATACCCTAATACACCCGGACCAGTCGGGATTCATGCCCCACCGTAACACTGCCCTGAACATACGACGTCTGCACGGCATTGTTGCGTGCCGCTCCTCGATAGAGGAGGACGCGGCCATCCTGTCGCTAGACGCGCGGATGGCATTTGACAGGGTAGAATGGCCTTTCCTGTTTGCTGCTCTTCGCCACATGGGACTTGGCCCCAAAATTTGCGCGTGGATCCAGCTTCTCTACTCCCAGCCACTCGCGCAAGTAGTAGTTAACGGCCACGTCTCGGACGCCTTCCCGTTGGGACGGGGGACGAGACAAGGGTGTCCCCTTTCTCCGCTCCTTTTTGCGCTGGCACTAGAACCTTTAGCTGCATGGATACGGCAGGACCCTGTGATAAGGGGGCTCAAATGGACGATGGGATGGGAGGACCGTATCTCCCTGTACGCCGATGATGTCCTCCTGTACCTAGCCTCGCCGGCACGCTCCATTACCTGTCTCCTTGACATCTGTGCATCATACGGGAGGAGGTCAGGCTATGAGATCAATTGGGAGAAATCCATCCTCTACATGCTCCAGGGCTCCCCGCCCCGCCTTCCTAGGGGTTGTAATATCCGAGTGGCCCCTGATGGCTTCAAATATCTTGGCATTTATGTGACGGCGGACCGCGACAAATTTGTGGCTGAAAATCTCATGAAGCCCCTACACAGGCTACGGGCAGACGTCAAACACTGGCGCTCGTTGCCTCTGACGCTGCTGGGAAGGGCTTCGCTCTTCAAAATGCTGGCCCTCCCTAGATTCCTATATATGCTACAAAATACCCCATTCCCGGTGGCAGCCTCCTATTTCACGGCTATCAATGCAGAGGTTACCAGCCTCCTATGGGAAGACAAGGCACCACGAATAGCCCTACACAAGCTCACCTGCGGCTGGTACGATGGTGGTATAGCCCTCCCTGATATCAAGACCTACTACTGGGCGTCGCAACTTATGATCGTAAACCAATGGCTCCACGCGCCTCAGGATGACCCTGCTTACCGCATGGATAGACAGCTGTTGGGGGGGAGGGGGTGCTGGGAGCCCTATACAACCCTAAAAAAGGTCACCCTCCGGAGGGGCCCGCGTCCCACACTCTCCGGCTATGGTTCACGGCACAGCGCGCAATGGGCTGGGCCGGAAGGATCACCCAGGCTACGCCCCTCTGGGACACGAAACGGCTCGGGGTGCTCCGCACCACCAAGGGATTCCATCAATGGGACCTCATCGGTATCTCCAGGGTCGGGGACCTCTGGAAACGGGGAGAGGTGGTTGCGTTTCCTCAATTGCAGACGGAGTACGACATGGCTGAATCTGAATCATTCCGATACTTACAAATCCGCCACGCCCTCCGGGCGGCGATCCCACCGGGGACTCGGCTCCCGGAGTCATCGCCCCTAGAGGACCGGCTCCTGACAGAACATCTTATTCAAAGAGCGACGTCCCTCACATATAGGAAAATAATAAATAATCGCCCTGATCCTTTCCCGACCCTTAAGAGTAAATGGGAGGCAGAACTTGGGGACTTCGAGGAGACGGACTGGCAGTCCGCGCTGTCGTCCCCCAGGGAGGTGGGCATTTCGTCCAAGCTCAGACTAGTCCAACTCAAAATCTTGCACCGCACCTACTACACCCGCACACTCCTCTTTAAGTTACGGCGTGCAGAGTCCCCGCAATGTCTCAGAGACTGTGGTCACGAGGGATCTTTCTTCCACACCATATGGGAATGCCCTGCCATCGAGGTCTACTGGAGGGCGGTGATGCATACGCTCTCCCAGGTGACTAAAATTGTGACACCTCCTGAGCCCCGGCTTTGTCTCCTTAACATATGGGAACAAACTGATCATAAGAGAATGGTGCAGCTATGGGTTACGTTAGGGATTATGCTGGCAAAACGCAATATAGCCCAACGATGGGGTACGGGGCAGGCGCCTACCCTGGCGCAATGGATACGTGACATGGACCAAGTAATGGTGGTTGAGAAATCGGTATATGTACATAGGGGGTGCCCCCGGAAATGGACACAGGTGTGGAGCGGGTGGAATGTATACAGAGGGAATATTTGCGAGCCCCCACCGGAAGGGTCGGAAGATGAACTCAGTGATCAAGAGTGATGTGATGGTCGGATGCACAGGTGCGGGCTGGGAGAGGCGATATGTTCCGTATTTCATGTCTTTCTGTCTCAATAGTAATACTACTGCACTGTTTAATTCTGCCTGTAGTAACCTCCTGCCATACATGAAGATTGATGAGTGGTCTTTTTCTTTTGTGTTTGCAAAGTTAATAAAAATATTTCAAAAAAAAAAAAAACATTATCTGCTGTGGGATGATGCAGGCTCTAAACAAAGCTTCTATCCCCTGCACTTGCCAATCTTTTGTACCCCAGCCAGATTGTGTGTCAATTGTGTCTTTCCAAAAGTCGAAACCCTGTCTAAACAGTTGGGTACTAAAGGTTGCAGAATAAATCTGTTTTGTATTCGTTACAAAAAAAAAAAAAAAAAAAAAAAAGAAAATGAATTCCCTCAGTGGCGTTAATCCTTTTTTAGCAAAGTCGCGCTGCTTGAGGAAAGCCAGCGTCGAGCTAATTGTCTTCTGGAAAAGGCTTGGTTAAAGAATTCGTCAGCGGAAGCCTCCGACTGGCGGTTTCGAGGGATGCCGGTTTCACGCTCTCATGTTCGCTAGGCAAGAGTTTAAACCAGCAGATTTATCGCCAAGGATTTTCCTAGTGAGCCTCAAAGGAAGTTCAAGTGCAGCGTCAGAAAGGTTTAAACGCTTGCATTTGAATTTACAAGTCGGAAGGAAATAGTTGTGCTTGCCAAAATGATTTATCACCTATGAACCTCTTTTATTTGTAGATTAGAATTCACTAAACTCTATTTAGTTGACCAAGGAAGTCGACATTTTTTTTCTCTCAGAATAGTATTATTTAATAATAACAAGTTTAGGCTAACCTGATTCCTGAAGTGTATGTAGACCGGCGCTTACTAACCCCGAGTTAACGCTTCTACCCTAACTATCTTCCACGACGTTTGTAAACAGGTGTTCCTCTCGTGATTTCCTCAGTGAAGTGCACTGAGGAATGTTGAAGAACATTCCTCAGGCAGTTGATACAAAAAACACTAGACTGCTAAACAGCGGTATGCTGTAGCAGTATCGGATTATTGGCAGCCATGTTGGAATTTCTGCGATGCCAGCAATTGCTCCAACTAAAGAGGTCGTTTGCACTTGAATGGGTTTGTAAAGCAAAAATAGTAGCCACAGTGGAAATTGAGGGAGGAAACCTCCCGTGATTCCTGACAGTACGTGTTGATGGCTTAGTGCAATTGTGGATGTAGGCCTGGAGATCTGTAGATGAGTGTTACTCTGAGGGTTGCCAGGGTGTTGCTGCAAACCCGGATTTGTGACTCTGAGGGTGTACTTGTGAATAAATTTCAATTCATCCTCCGGGATTGTTGGTGCCGTCCCTGCGGGTGATCTTGTATCCGTCTGAGATGGCAATGAATAAGTCGTGTGCTGAGGATGCTTATGTCCAGGTTACTGTCATGAAGGTGATGTGTGGGGCTGTTGTGTTGAGGAGGTAACAGAGTCCAATGGCGTGCTGGTGGACGGAGCGGGTATGGAGTAGGAGGCACATGACCTGGTTGTTCTGACAGGGTCTGGTAGGCTGGGCAGTGCTTTGTAGGCAGTTGGAGTTGCACACTCAGCATGCGAAGGTGTCGTGTGTGCGCTTAGGGGTTGCCTGATAGCAGGCGGATGATTGTCTGGAGGACATTGCTTGGAGGTTGGCTGCAGCATGAGCCTGTTATGTGACGTGGGTCATGCAAAGACCAGAGGCTCGTGCACTGTGCACGTTGCAGGCACAGACGGTCCTGCTTTTGGCACGGTGTTGGCGCAACAGTTGCACAGACAAGCTGCAGGCTGCATTAAGAATGGGTGGAGGGGGAAGGGAGGAGCATTTTGGAGGCGTGTGGGTTGTAGAATCAGGGCATTCAGCGGGGCGGTGCCGCAGGTGAGGCAGCAGCAGGCGGAAGGGGTAAGAAACTAGGCAAAAAGTAGCACACAAAGACAAGGAGGTCAGAAAGGCACAGTGCAACAGGTGTATGTAAAGGAAGGAGTGTCAGGTTACTCATGGGTCACTACGAGAAAATGTATGACCAATCACCAAAAATTACGACCACAGGGTCAGGCAACAAAATGCGGAGCTGCGCACTGGAGACACACCATCAACATGTGTTCACGTCCCGTTGTGGGGAGCAGCCTGCACAAATACATACACAACCAGGGACTTCATGCAGAATAGATATTATTAGCCATGAAGAACTGCATGCATGTTGCCGAAGTACACATACACATATGCTCAATATTTGACAAGTATGCCATAGATGACGCATGCAAACTGGCAAGAGAGCTGCAGTGACAGAGATGAGGCACTTTGGATTGTGCTGAACATCTTTATTCCACATACACACACAAAGGGAAATGCATCCATGTGAACAGACTCACAGGTCAGTTGACAGAACATGTGGGACATACGCTGGACCCCCCCTTCACGACACGGATGATGTCAATCCCAATGAACTGGCACACAAGTTAAGGGGATGAGCCAAACACATCCTGCTGCACACGGAGAGGCTGCAATTCCCCATGGAGCCTGTTATTGTGATGTCCCACACTATGTCCACCCGTAGCATCCGCAATGTTTCAGAGGCAAGGTTTACACACATTGATGCCTTCATCAGATGCCACACTCCACTACAGATGACTGTCAAGAAGGGTGATTATCATGTCATGGGAGTGATGCTACATGTTATATGCTCCATGGTGAGAAGACATGTATGCATGGTACCACAACATGCACAGAAGCAGGCCCACACATTCCGAACCCGTATCACCACCAAAAAGCCTTGCTGCAATCCTTACCCAAACTGACATTTCCACATGTCCATGCATGTAACGCTGATTCAGCACACGTTGCAATCCTCATGAGGAATGGCAGGAGGACAATGATCACTAGAAAAAGTGGGGCGACATTCCACCCCACATCAGGCGCACAGCCGTAGTTTCATGCATATATATGCAACGTTTACTCCAATTTTGTCAAAAAGTTTTTATTTTCATTTTCATCCACAGTTGTTAAACAGTCGTCTTTTTTTCTCAGTCACGCGGTGGACCTCTATGTAAACACAATCCTTAATGCTGAAGAAATGCCACTATCGGCTTTACTCTACTGCATGGCGTTTTACATAAGTATTCCTCATTATGTTGCTTTCAATACCCAATGCATTTCGGGCCTTTTTGGCCCTTCGTCAGGGGTTATCTATAAATCGAAAAACATAAACATTAGCTAAAGTTTGTTACATAAATCATGTCGATCACCTTAAACACATAAATACAGTTCAAAACATACATGTATACAACTAAGGTGAGTCCCCTAATCAATGTGATGCCCGCTGAATTCTTAAGAGTGTATCTGCTCATTTCAGTGCCTGCGCTCGAACACATTAAACCCCTCTAAACTCTCATTACGTTGTACCTCGCCAACAAATGCACACCCACGTAATCCAAGTTTTCCCCTTTTAATTCTTTGAGCCTTTTACAAAAACGAATCCCCACCTTGAATGTTCTGGTGACTGCTTTTTCTCCTGTCCGGAACCATTCTGATGACCTAGCTCACACGGAGGAGGACAATGATGGCACAAGCAGACAACATGCACAAAAACCTGGGAATGACAGACACACAAGAAGTCACCTAAAACAATTCTCACCGCACACATGGACATTTACAAAACATGAACAATGTTAGACACATGTAAATTTCAAAGAAAGTCTCTCCGCAAAACTGTGTGGCATGACATCATCACTAGAGTGACACATCAGAACACACATCAAAGTCACTTTGCATTCAGTCAGCTGGACACACACATTGCAACATATGCCACTCAATGCTACAAAGCTTGCACACTCATACCCAGTGACTCACCATTATGAGAAGAACCTGCGTATGAGCTGACTCCGGATATCATCATCCTCCTCCTCATCACTAGCCTCGTGAGCAAGCCCTTGATCCTGCACAGGTGGATGTTCATGCTCATCCGGATCCAGGATGAGTGGCACTGCCTTCTCAACTGCCATGTTGTGCAGCATGCAGCACACGAGGAAGATTCGGCAGACCTTCTCCGGGGCATAAGGGAGGGAGCCGCCTGTCTTGTTCAGGCACCGGAATCGGCTCTTCAGGAGTCCAAACGTCCTCTCAATCACTCGCCTGGTCTGCCCGTGTGCATTGTTGTACCAGTGATCTGCAGCTGTTTTTGGGTTGCGGAGAGGTGTCAGCAGCCAAAGCATGTTGGGGTACCCAGAGTCCCCTACATGGAAACATCATGTAAAAAAGTGGGTCAGGAGATGCCGTAAGAGCCAAAGGACACACAGGACAAACAGAGTATACCCACCAACTAGACATGCTCGTTCGTTGTGCAGCCGCAGCATCATTTGTGGCACCCTGCTACATCTCATGATGTAGGCATTGTGTGCTGATCCTGGAAAACATGCACAGACATGGCAAATCAGCATGTTAGCAAGACACACCACAAGGGCATTTATCGAGTGGTAATGTTTTCTATTGCGATAGGCTTGTTCCTGTGCCTGTGGTGGTACCAAAGCCACAGGTGTACCATCAATGGACCCAATGACACGGGGCATCCCTCCCAGGGCATAGAAATCACCCTTGACATCTGTCAACTCCTCAGGAGTAGGAAATTGGATGAATTCATCAAGGTGCTCCAACATGGCTGCTAAAACATCACGCAGGACACAGCTGAACATTGTCTGTGACATGCCACCAACATCAGCTATTGTGAATTGAAACGTACCTGTGGCAAAAAAATGTAGGGCTGCCATCACCTTCATCTTGGGGGTCAGTGCAGTAGGATACCTGTGTCGCGGTTGCAGGTGTGGTGCCAGATTGTCTGTCAAGTCCTCAATCAACTTGCGAGTGAATCTGTAACAGCGGATGCAGGCACGTTCCCTCATGGCACCCAAGTCTGGCATTGTTCTTGGGACAGGCTGTGCCCTGCAAGACATTGTTTGTAAGAATGTAGATTGAGAGTCTGCCAATATCAATGTCAATGAACATAGCACATGCTACACTGCTAATACACATCAGGTAACTTTGGAGTCGGGTGTGTGCAATACATACAGGACACATATGCCAGCTTGCTGGCACTCCTACAAAAAGCCAGATACACCTGTTGATTGTCAAGTCTACATGACATGCCCTGAAATGAGTTGGTGGCCAGTCTGAGTGAAGAGCCACAGATATCACCGGAGTGACACACAACCACATAGCTGCATTGGAAGAATGTCATCTCATCCACACAGCTGACTGCAAGGCACACGCACAGGTCACATGGAATGTCAAATGTACATATCAAACACATTGCGATGAAGGGGTACACGTGACAAGAGAAAGACACAGCCATTGAGACAACGCAGACATGTATGACTGGGAAAATATGATGTCCGATGCACACAAACCCTACAGCAGTGGGAATCCACATGTGGCATGGTGTGCGTAGATGTGTTCCATGCCCATCTCCACACAGACCTATGTTGGATGCACCAACAGCAGTTGCAGTTGACGGAACACTGACATCAAGCTCATGGGAACACATGACACACACCTGACATAGTCACAAAGGGGCACGCTGATCGTGACATGTCAGTTGATAGAGTGTCCCTGTCCCTGGCATCAGGAGACAGGTGCGGGTGTTGATGACTGTGCCATCCCACTGCTGCTGTGCAGGACACAGTTGGACTACAGACACAATGTGGCAAGCGTCAAGGTGATGTGTGCCACATAGTGCCCCATCACACATGACATGTGTCCACAGGTCATCACACATCAATTGTGCAACTAGATGAGATGACCTGTGCAATATCACTGGCTGCCACACCTAGGGCCTGCACATGACAGTATGCAATGACAAGTACTTGATGAACATCCTTGTGCGACTCGTAACCCTCCATTCCTGGCATGTGTGCGCCTGTATTACCATTGTAAGCATGTGAAATGCGTACCTGTACGTGTGAACTAGTGCGTACCCGTACGTGTCAAACACACTTTACTACTAGTGCGTACCTGTACGTGTGAATTAGTGCGTACCCGTACGTGTCAAACGCACTGTACTACTAGTGCGTACCTGTATGTGTGAACTAGTGCGTACCCGTACGTGTCAAACGCACTGTACTACTAGTGCGTACCCGTACGTGTGAAACGCACTGTACACCCGCTATCATCGCATGTGAACGCTTCGTTTCACCATTGTACTTGTGCCGTTGGGGTACGTGTGAAACGCACCGTACACCCGTTATCATCGCGTGTGTACGCTTCGTTTCACCATTGTACTTATGCCGTAGGGGTACGTGTGAAACGCACCGTACACCCACTATCATCGCATGTGTACTCTTCGTTTCACCACTGTACTTCTGCCGTTGGGGTAAATGTGAAACGCACCGTACACCCGCTATCATCGCGTGTGTACGCTTTGTTTCACCATTGTACTTTTACCGTAGGGGTACGTGTGAAATGCACCGCACACCCGCTATCATCGCGTGTGTATGCTTCGTTTCACCATTGTACTTGTGCCGTAGGGGTACGTGTGAAACGCACCATACACCGGCTATCATCGCGTGTGTACGCTTCGTTTCACCATTGTACTTGTTCCGTAGGGGTACATGTGAAACGCACTGTACCTGTGTGTGGATTTCAAAATTTCATAGGGGACACATAAGGGACAAGTATTAGGCCCTATATGCATGCTGGTTGTCATGGAGGCAGAGTTTTCAGTTGAAAAGTGTCGATCATGTGTACTGGAACAGTCAGTTGGCCACAAAATACAAAGTTGCAAAGTGGTTGTTGACTTGACATGATGCTCAAAATTTGAACGATGCGAATGTTGTCATTGGTGTATGTTTAAAGTCATTGGTCTATGTTTAAAGGGATTGGAGTAAACGTAGGATGTGAATGAGTCTGACCAACCACTATGTACTCCTCTAAATGAATGCCCTGTGGAGAGGGCCCAGCCATTCACCCAGGAGGAGAATGGGGCCTTGCTGGACTGCCTCCTCTCACAGTACACCAAGCTGTATGGGAGACCAGGGGAGCAGGTGAGTGCTGAGTCCACTACCTTTGCCTATTCCCCTGTTGTGTAACTGTCAATATTGTGTCCAGGTGGGACAGACATGCAATGTTGTTTAGAGTGGGTCCCGTGGGAGGGACATGCTGATGTCTCTCATGCAGAGCATGATGTAGTTCCTGTGTGCACTCCTCACTTGCATTGTGCTTACTGTGACTTTCACTGCATAGTGCATGACACTTTCAGCCTGGCAAATCCTTGGTGGCTTTTTTTCCTATTGTCCTGAGGTGATTCAGTGGTCTCCCCGGTGTGACAGGTGACTGTACCCACAGATGTGTATGAGTTGAGTGGACCTGTGGTGAGAGTGTCCAAATGATGTGTACAACCTCATGGACATTGATGTGTGTGAATGCTCCTTGTCATGTGGGTGAGTGTCTATGTGAAGTGTTGCAACACAGCTGCATGGAGGAGGCAACATATCAACCCATCTGATGTGACAAGTAAGCCGTGCTGTGTGTCTGACTTGCAGAGCTAGCATGACACCTGTGACACCCCACTGGCAAGTGGCACATGTGCAGAGTGAGGGTTGTATCCGATGTTGTCAATGACAGGCGAGTGATCTGTGCTTGGGTGTGTCTGTCTAGTCTGCTGATGGTGCGTCAGTGGAGTGGGACGTGACTGCTTGGCACGTGCTGGCCTTCACCCGGCTGTTGCATGTGCTGCACAGTGTGTGGCATGATCAGTGAGTGTGTCGCACCCCTCATGCCAACCTGTTGACTTTCAATGCCATGTAGTGCATTGGGGCTTGCACACAGGCCAATTTCTTATTGTGTATGATGTAATTCCTGTCTGCATCCTATGCCCTGTTCAATATTTCAATGATGTTCAAATGTGTGTCTCTGGGACATGGAGCAGGTGTATTGATGTTGTGTCACTTTGTCATCCTGACAGTTAACTGCTTACGAGAAGGGGGTGATCTGGAAAAACATCGCCAGGGCCGAGAGATCTGAGGGGGAGCGTAGTCGGCAGCTGCCACAGGTCCGCAAGAGGTGGCAGGACATCCGGTGCTGGACCCGGCGGATCGCCCGGGTCCAGCTGGGGCTCGACAGTCCTCACCCCCATGGCGGCAACCGACGCCTGACCCCCACATGAGACGTGTCCTGGCGGTGGTATTTCCTGAGCTCGATAGGCAGTTACAGGAGAGACTGCAGCAAGGAGGGGGTAGGTACATGGCTGTTTGTCGTGTTATGTGTCGCCAGCTTTTGGAAGTGCCCTGTAGCCTAGATACACTCCCAGAGTTTATATGTGCAGTGCATTTTTGGTTACCCAATGTCACCTGGTGCTCTTTTTCATCCCTTCTCCTCCTTGACATGTGTCCCCTGGTCTGTGTGTAATCACATTTGCACATGGTCATCTAAGGTGCCAGTAATTCTAAGTGCACATTGCTTTCTGCATCATGTGGGAGGGTGGTCTATGACTTGTGTTGGTACCTTGCCTGTGGCATGACCTGTTCACTATGTTGGGGGTCCATATTTGTTGTCACTGATGATGATTCTCAACATAGGAGTGTAAGATTTCAACTGAACACCCTTGCAGCATGCATGACCAATGTTGTGGCCTCAGACATGATGTGCATGAGTGGCAGATATGCATATTGCCATGACGGTTGAACATGATACAGTCAGCTCATTCCAGGACCACGGAGCAGTGTGCCCACTACAGTCCCCTGAGACACCCTGGCCTCCTAATCATGTGTGTCATCCAACACTGTGCACATTCTCTGTGGGTTCTGCATAGGTCTGCCTCTGTGGCATTGTTCCCTGGCCTAGTTAGTATTTAGAAAATGTGTGCTACATGTGTCCACTGGACAGGGATACACCATTTTGCTTGTGCATACTCACACTGGGCAGTGCCTGTGTGGCTATTCACAACAATCTGTTGATGGTTGTTTGTCACAAACATGTGTTGACAGCCCCACGAGGTGATGTTGTGTAAATGAAGCTATTTTTCCAGCACAGTTATTGTAACCCTGAACAAGAGGTGTCACTTCTTGATCTGTATCAATCACATTGACTCAGGTATGGGGTGGGGTGTGTGGGAGAGGCATACATGTGCAACCCTGATTTTACATTGCCAGGTCTGACTTGTGTGTGAGACTTGGCTGTACAAAGAATCACCGTGCAGTGCCCCTGTGATGCTGGCCAGTGCTTAATGTTCGTGCTTTGCAGCCTGTGTCAGTTTTATAAAAACATGATTCCTGCTCATACATTTTTTGCACCTGTGTGTGGTTCAGATGCAACGCAGTTTGAACTTTGTGTGCTGACATCTGTGTGTACATTCTGGCTTGCCATGAGGGTGTCCCCACAGTACAGCTAGGCTTTTTGCAACCCAATTGCAGGCCCATTAGCTTATGCATTGTCCTGGGTGTGGACATGTGTGCCACTCAAGATGACAGGCAGTAGGTCATATGTGTAGCCAACTGTGTAATCAGGTGACGGATGGCCATGTGACAACTGACTTAATTCAAGTTGTTACTCTAAAAAAATTGTACCTTGGCACTCACAGCACTTGTCAACAGTTCTTTATGTTTTAAATGTGGAAATTTGATGATTTGTGTTAAGAACACTGATGTGCCTGCATGAAAAAAGTCTCCCAAGGAAGTGCACACCAAACGACATTTTCACTTTCATGGAACACACTGGCACATTTTCTAAGAAGCCACTGTTAGAATTAAATGGTGTTGCAGATTCTCCATATACATGTTCCCACAGTGCTCTTGATTTTGTGAGACTCCTTTGTTGTTGGTGATACAAACTGACGAGTCTCAAGACATCAAGACCTCCGTGGGCCCATGTGTATGTACTTTCTGCAACACCATTTATTTCTAACAGTGGCTTCTTAGAAAAGGTGCCAGCTTCTTCAATGACAGTGTAAATGTACTTTTGTGTGCACTGCCTTATGCGACATATTTCATGCAGGCACATGTTCTTTTCACGAAATGGCGAATTGGCACATTCAAAACATGTAGATTGTGTAAAGTATTGTGAGTCCCAAGGTAGCAAATTTTTTTCATTTTGTGTTCCAAAGTACTTACAGGTCTCTGAGTGTGGTGACACCTTGTGTATTGAGGTGTGTCAGTTTATGTTGGGTGCACCACTACTGCTTCTTTCAGGGTAAACAAGAGGTGGCATGACTTCATTGTATTGCTGTACTCACCGGTTCACAGACACTAGCTTCTCAGTGTATTTCTCATTCAAGTTGTGGCCTTTTGTGTTCTTTTTTTCCTGGTGTCCAAGTGGCATAGTAGGTCTACCAACTGGGCAGTACAGGGCTTACATATGTGTGGAGTTATCTAGCTGTTACTCAAGATGCATTGCCTGATATGCACTGTGACCAATTGTTCTTGTGCTCATGTGTCAGATGTATACAGGTGACTGATGCATTTCGGTTTGTTCTCCTTGCCCACAGCATCATCATCCGCAACCGAGGGAGACACCTGCATGGACCTGGAGGAGGGACCCAGCGACAGTGCCACCAGTTCTGTGGATTCAGAAGGACTCAGTGGCACGGAGGGCGAGGGGAGTCAGTCGGAGGACCTGTCTGGAGGCGAGAGCAGCTACGGCGCCGACGGGTCCGAGGCTGACCTCCTTGAGGAGGCGGAGGCTGCAACACCATCTGGCAGCATCCCCACATCTGTCCCCGCCTCCTCCATTACCATCTCCGCCCTCCCAGTTGCTCCCATCCCTTCTGTCCGTGCAGAGGCCCACCATGTCTCCTTCGGCCCAGGCACCGCACCCCCTGCCCCTGTCACCCCTGCTGCCCTCAGTGAAGAGTCTGTGGACATACTGCGGCAGTTGCAGGTTGGGCAGGCATTGGTGCTGAATGTCCTCCATGGACACACTAAACTGCTCACACAGATGGTGTCGTTCATGGAGGGCATGTCAGCAACAATGTCTGACCAACGCAGGTTTCTGCGGTCCATGGACTCTTCCCTGACAGCAGCAGTTTCTCTCCTGCAGCGCTCCGTCCCCCCCTCTACCCCGGACCCATCCACACTGCCCTCTCCCATGCCTGCCCAACGCACACCCAGACAGTCACAGGCACGCACCCCACCAGACACATCCAGCACACCCCCAAGTAAGGCACAGCGCACACCTCCTGGCACGCACTCTCAGGGGGATGTAGGCACACCCACAGGGTCTGGGGCAGACGACATACAACAGCCACAGTCACAGTCCGCAGTCCTCACAACCCTGTTCCTCCAAGACCACTCCCCTTAGCTCCCCTGCCAAACACTCACCCAAGGAGATCTATATGGGTGGGCTGGACCTCACCCCCACTGAGCCACCACCCCACAAGCAGGTGAGGAAGTCCCCAGGCACGGGAGTTGAGTCCCCCATCATGTCCACCCAATCCCTCACCCACCACACACTCTGTTGACCCTGGGGAATCCTCAGGTGCAGGGGTTCAGATGGAGGCACTGGCAGCGGTGTGCAGCGCCGAGCTCGCCTCCACCTTCGGCGCTGCCCCACCCCCTGTGGTAGAGTCCACCCTTGGACTTGAGAAACGGACTGGCCATTGGCCTTTGTACATAGTCTCTTTTTAATTATTTTTTTTTTTGGTGCTGAATAAAGCCTTTTCTTTTACTTTCAACACTATTGCATTTCAGGTACTTGATGTTGGCGATGAGGCTCCTGGAGTTGGTGTTCTGGTAATGTGTTAGGGTTCTGAGAAATGTTTTTGTATGATGGTTGTTAGACGGCGACCTCAGAGGAGCCCGGGAAGGGAGTCCTGACTACCCTGAGACCCACCCTCAAGTATCGTAGCCGGGCACTGGCGGGAGACTCCTCAGGAGGAGAAGTCTCGTATAGAGGATCGTACTTCGGGCACCACACGACACAGAAATAACACACCGTGCGTTCTCAGGAACCAATCTTTATCAAATAGGTTAGCACTGCAAATATGTACAAGGAGAGCGCGGGCTCAATGAGTCTCGGAAGGGATATGGGGTAGCGGGACAGTCTTTGGCACAAAAGTTCAAGGTAAGGATGTACCCGGCGCACAGCTCACAATCCTCGAGCTGGGGGGTAGGCTGGTTGTCGTGGGGTCCGGCGGGACCAGTGGAGTCTGTGGAAGCCGCGAGTCACTCAGTGGGCTCAGGTACAAGTTCGGAGGTCTTACGATCTTCAGGGAGCCGCGAGTCACTCAGCAGGGCTCAGGTACAAGTTCGGAGGTCTTACGATCTTCGGGGAGCCGCGAGTCACTCAGCAGGGCTCAGGTACAAGTTCGGAGGTCTTACGATCTTCGGGGAGCCGCGAGTCGCTCAGCAGGGCTCAGGTAGTTCTAAGTTCCAGGAGCCGTGACCGCGTCAGCAGGCTCTCGTTGTTCCAGCGTCGAATCTGCTGGACAGTCCCAGAGCACCCCTGGTTATAGGTCGACCCCTCTTTGATGTCCGGAGTCTGTGCAGGCAGGGGTCTTGTCACCTGGGGGTCGCTTGTCGGGGGTTTCCTGCCATTGTCTTTTGATCCTTTCAGGGCCGGGTCGGGAGGAGTCCCAGACACCCAGCAGGCGTGGAGCCAGCCTTCAGGGAGGCCGGAGGGCCGATCGAAACCCATCGTCCCAGGGGAGTTCAGAGGTGCGATAGAAACTGCTCCTCCATCTCTCAACCCCTGGAAGCGTGATGTCCTCCAGCCGGAGTGGCGCCTCTAGGCCCGGGTCGCGCTGGGGCCGGGCGGCCATCTTGGTGCATGAAGTGGGCACGCGGGCCCGGGGTGGCCGAAAGGAGAGAGGCCATGGACGAGGGTGTCCGGGTTGAGTGCGTGTGTTCTGGTGGAAAGGCTTGGTGAGGCCGGGGGATTGGGGCCGCCGGCACCAGGTTAGGTGGTGTGGGGACCAGTAGAGCCATGTTACGAGGCCGGGTCCAACACGCGTCCCCCCCAGCTGAAAGCCGGAGAGAACTGCCCATCATCTTGGGGGGTTCTCTTCGCTGAGGCGGAAGAACCGGGAGAGGCCATCGGCGTTGGCGTGGTCCGTCCCAGGACGGTGTTCCACGGTGAAATCCATCCCCTGAAGGGAGATTGACCACCGCAGTAGCTTGGGGTTTTCTCCCCGCATCTGCATAAGCCATCGCAAGGGCCGATGATCGGTTTGGACTTTGAAATGGGTGCCGAACAGGTAAGGGCGTAGTTTCTTGAGTGCCCAGACCACGGCAAAGGCTTCGCGCTCAATGGTACTCCATCGCTGTTCTCTGGGTAACAGCCGCCGACTGAGGAAGGCGACGGGCTGGTCCAGGCCTTGGTCATTCATCTGGGACAGGACGGCCCCAATGCCATGCTCGGAGGCATCGGTCTGGACTACAAACTCCTTGGAGTAGTCGGGAGCCTGGAGGACGGGGGCCGTGCACATGGCCTTCTTTAGGGCATCGAACGCCTCCTGGCAGGCGGTTGTCCACTGAACCTTTTTTGGCTGTTTTTTGGATGTGAGTTCTGTGAGGGGGCCGACAAGGCTGCCATACCCCTTGATGAATCTGCGGTAGTAGCCAGTGAGGCCCAGAAAGGCTCGGACCTCCGTTTGGGTGGTGGGGGGTTCCCAGGCCACGATGGCGTCGATTTTTGGTTGTAGAGGGGCGACCTGGCCACTCCCGACCTGGTGCCCCAGGTAGACTACTGATCCTTGTCCAATTTGGCACTTGCTGGCTTTTACTGTCAGGCCTGCCTGGCGCAGGGCGGTTAGCACCCTCCGGAGGTGCTGGAGGTGCTCACTCCATCCGGAACTGAAAACGGCGATGTCGTCCAGATATGCCGCGCTGAACTGTTCTAGCCCGGCCAGGACTCTATTTACCAGTCGCTGGAAGGTGGCAGGGGCATTTTTCATTCCGAAGGGCATTACGCAGAAGCGGTAATGCCCATCTGGGGTGGAGAAGGCAGACCGCTCCTTGGCCCCCTCGGTGAGCGCAATCTGCCAGTATCCGCAGGTGAGGTCGAAGGTGCTGAGGAACCGTGCTGCCCCGAGTCGGTCAATGAGCTCGTCGGCTCGTGGGATGGGGTGGGCATCGGCTCGGGTGACGTCATTGAGCCCCCGGTAGTCCACACAGAACCGGAGCTCGGGGGCGACACCGGGGGCCGCTGCCTTCGGGACCAGGACCACGGGGCTGGCCCAGGGACTGTCAGATGGCTCGATCACTCCCATGGTCAACATCTTTGAGACTTCAGCTTGAATGCAGGACCGGACCCGGTCGGGGACCCGGTAGGCTCGGTGTCCCGCCGGCGGGCTGTCCCCGGTGTCCACGTCATGGACACACCAGTCGGTGACTCGGGGGATCAGGGAGAAGAGGTCGGCAAATTGTCCTAGTAGCTGGCGGCAGTCCTCTTGCTGCTGGGTAGTGAGAGCTGGGGAGAGATTCACTCCCTCCACGGAGCCATCCTGCTCCTTGACACACAGGAGGTCCGGGAGGGGATCGGACTCATCTTCGGCCCCGTCATCGGTGGCCAGCAGGAGGCTTAGTTCTGTCCGCACGAAGTGAGGCTTGAGGCGGTTCACGTGAAGGACCCGGAGGGGATCCCGGGGCGACTGGACGTCCACCAAGTATGTGACTGGGCTCTTCCGCTCAATCACTTTGTAGGGCCCGGTCCACCTGTCCTGGAGGGCGCCTGGCTTCACGGGAGCCATGACCCATACTTGTTGGCCCGGCTGGAACTCGACCAGAGTGGCATTCTGGTCGTACCAGCGCTTCATCTCTTCTTGGCTTGTCTCTAGGTTGGCCTCGGCCAGTGCTTGGAACTTCCTGGTCTGGTTCCGGAAGGTCAGAACATAGTGGAACACATCTCGTGGGGTGGTCTGGGGTGCCGCCTCCCACCCTTCCTTAACCAAGCTGAGGGGACCCCGGACGGGGTGTCCATAAAGCAACTCAAACGGGCTGAACCCTAGGGACTTCTGGGGGACCTCTCGGTAAGCGAACAAGAGGCAGGGGAGCAGGACGTCCCACTTACGCCGGAGGGGCTCTTCTAGGCCGGTGATCATCCCTTTCAGAGTCCGGTTAAACCTCTCTACTAGGCCGTTCCCCTGGGGATGGTACGGGGTAGTGAATTTGTAGGACACTCCACATTGTTGCCACAGGGACGTCATGTACCTCGAGATAAAATTAGTGCCGCGATCGCTCACGACCTCGCGGGGGAACCCTACCCGGGAAAAGATCCCCATCAGGGCCCGGCCCACTACGGGGGCCGTGACGGTGCGTAGGGGGATCGCCTCAGGGTATCGGGTGGCGTGATCCACCAGGATGAAACGGTGACCTTGGGAGGTGGGGGGGTCCAGGGGCCCCACGATGTCGATCCCGACTCGTTCAAAGGGGGTACTGACGACTGGGAAGGGTTGGAGGGGAGCCTTGCGCTTCCCCCCACTCTTCCCGCTAGCTTGGCACGTGGGACAGGACTTGCAGTGGGCTTCTACGGCTGCTCTCATCTTAGGCCAGTAAAAATGGGTCACGAGACGGCTGTAGGTCTTGTCTTGACCCAGGTGGCCGGCAAGGGGGACGTCGTGGGCTAAGCCCAGGAGGAAGTCTCGGAAGCGGAGGGGTACCACCAGCACCCGTCCGGATCCCAGCTCCACCGACTTCTGCTCACTATACAAAATGCTATTTTCCCAATAAATTCGGTGCGTGCCAGTTTGGTCGCCTGCGGCTTGGCCCTCGGCCTGGCGCCGCTGTCCGACCAGGGAAGGACAGGTGGCTTGCTCCCGGCAAAACTCCTCCCGGGTGGGTCCACCCTCGTGGCGCCATTGGGCCAACTCGGGTAGATCGCCTAACTCAGGGACCGGGGCGGTGTCGGACAGGGAGGGCTCGTCGCTGGCGACGGGCCCCTCCGATGGGGGGACGGGAGGACCCTCGGGGGTTACTGCTCTGACTTCTTCGGTCGGGGCGTCTTCGACTTCTCCCAGGGGGGTGAGTCGGGCTGACATAGATCGGGTGGTGGCGCACACCCACTCGGGTCATCATCCCTAGGTGGGCCTTGCGTTCGACGTGCTTCCAGGGCGAACTCTCCAGGTCGTTCCCTAGGAGGCAGTCGACCGGCTGGGAGGTTCTTACGGCCACCCTCAGTTTACCTATTACTCCACCCCACTCAAACGGCACCAGAGCTACCTGACACATACTCTCTCTATTATCGGCGGAAATGACTGGGCAAAAGACGTTGGGGAGGATCTGCTCCTCGGGGACTAAGTGCCTAAGGACACCGGTGATGCTGGCCCCGGTGTCCCGCAGGGCCTCTATTTGGTGGCCATTGATCTTAACGAGCTGCCCGTATTTCTTCGTGTTGGAGGGCAGGAGGCTACCAGGGACCATCTCCCTATCTCCCAGGGATACTAGGGCCATGGCTGCGGGTTCCCATTCCCCAGCTTCCTCAACCTCCTCCCCCAGAGCTACGTTGGCTATCTGTCTTGCAGGGGTGTTTTGGGTGGCCATGGGGCACTCTGGGTCATTGGCGTAGTGCCCGGGCTTCTGGCATGGGAAACAAGTGACGGTTACCCTGTGTCCCCGTCTCCCGGGGGGTCCGGTTACTGGTGGGGGGGCGCTGGGAAAGGTGGAGATTGGGTCTTCGGAGGACTAGGCTGGGACTCTCTCTGGCCTCCCTGGTTCCCCCCTCCTCTCTGGCGGGGTGGTCCCTGACTGGCTCGGGGGTATTCTCCTACCATGCCCCGGGTGACCCGGGTGTTGGTCCAGCGGTCTGCTTCCACCGCCAGCTTCCTGGGATCGGTGAGTTTGCTGTCGAGCAGATGCTGGCGTAGTTCCACAAAGCAGTTCGCAGCCATGTGTTCCCACAATAGGAGGTCGGTGAGTTCCTCAAGAGTGGTGACTTTGCTGCCCTTGACCCACCCATCGAAGGCCCGACTAAAAAAGTTTACATATTCTACCCAGGTGGTGCCCGGGATTTTCCTGCAGTCCCGGAATCGTTGACGGTACATCTCGGGGGTGAGACCGTACCTTGTGAGTAGAGCCTCTTTCATGTGGCTGTAGGAGGTCTGCAGAGAGAGGGGTAGGTCGAGCAGGGTGTCTCTTCCTTCGCTCAGAAATCGTCCCCACAACCCTGCCCCCCAGTCCTTCTGCGGGACCCGATGGGAGGTCATGGCGACCTTGTAGGCCCTGAACCATTGCTGAATGTCATCGTTTTTATAATATTCCTTGACCACATCTTTGGGGATGTGGACCTTCTGCTCCGCTGGGGAGGTCGCCTCTCGGTTTCCCGGGGACCTCCCTTCCTCACTTCTGGCCTTGAGTTCGATTTCCTTCAAGCTGCGTTCGTGCTCCAGTTGGAGCTTCCTTCCTTCGTGTTCCCGTTGGAGCTTCTTCTCTTCTAGCTCGCCTTGCACGCGCATTTGCTCTACTGCTAGCTTTTTCTCTGCTAACTTTAATTTGCCTTCGATTTTGAGCTTAGCTAACTCGAGTTCGTGATTGTGGCTTCTCTCTCTGTCCGCGAGTTCCTCCGGGGATAGGCCCCCTTCTGGTACGATGTTTCGCACCTGATTGTTGCTGCTTTCGCCTTGGGGAGGTTCAGCCTCGTCGGGGCGCTCCCCCGTGTTTTCCGGGCGGGAGGCCCCGGTATCCACCCAGGCTTTCAGTGCTTTCTGCAAATCTTCCTTGGTGTTGAGACCGGTGGTAGCGATTCTAAGTTCTTTGCAGAATTGCTTTAGTTCTTTGTGTGTGTATTCTTCTAGTTGTTCCACCTGGAACACCCTGTTGGCGTTGATTTCTGCGGGGATCACGGTGTTTCCTTCTGCCATCTTTGTTGGTAGTGCGTCCGTCGTTCACAGTACGATCTCTCGGTGATGGGCCCGAATCCCGTCGCTTGCCACCAATGTTAGACGGCGACCTCAGAGGAGCCCGGGAAGGGAGTCCTGACTACCCTGAGACCCACCCTCAAGTATCGTAGCCGGGCACTGGCGGGAGACTCCTCAGGAGGAGAAGTCTCGTATCGAGGATCGTACTTCGGGCACCACACGACACAGAAACAACACACCGTGCGTTCTCAGGAACCAATCTTTATCAAATAGGTTAGCACTGCAAATATGTACAAGGAGAGCGCGGGCTCAATGAGTCTCGGAAGGGATATGGGGTAGCGGGACAGTCTTTGGCACAAAAGTTCAAGGTAAGGATGTACCCGGCGCACAGCTCACAATCCTCGAGCTGGGGGGTAGGCTGGTTGTCATGGGGTCCGGCGGGACCAGTGGAGTCTGTGGAAGCCGCGAGTCACTCAGCGGGCTCAGGTACAAGTTCGGAGGTCTTACGATCTTCAGGGAGCCGCGAGTCACTCAGCAGGGCTCAGGTACAAGTTCGGAGGTCTTACGATCTTCGGGGAGCCGCGAGTCACTCAGCAGGGCTCAGGTACAAGTTCGGAGGTCTTACGGTCTTCAGGGAGCCGCGAGTCACTCAGCAGGGCTCAGGTACAAGTTCGGAGGTCTTACGATCTTCGGGGAGCCGCGAGTCGCTCAGCAGGGCTCAGGTAGTTCTAAGTTCCAGGAGCCGCGACCGCGTCAGCAGGCTCTCGTTGTTCCAGCCTCGAATCTGCCGGACAGTCCCAGAGCACCCCTGGTTATAGGTCGACCCCTCTTTGATGTCCGGAGTCTGTGCAGGCAGGGGTCTTGTCACCTGGGGGTCGCTTGTCGGGGGTTTCCTGCCATTGTCTTTTGATCCTTTCAGGGCCGGGTCGGGAGGAGTCCCAGACACCCAGCAGGCGTGGAGCCAGCCTTCAGGGAGGCCGGAGGGCCGATCGAAACCTATCGTCCCAGGGGAGTTCAGAGGTGCGATAGAAACTGCTCCTCCCTCTCTCAACCCCTGGAAGCGTGATGTCCTCCAGCCGGAGTGGCGCCTCTAGGCCCGGGTCGCGCTGGGGCCGGGCGGCCATCTTGGTGCATGAAGTGGGCACGCGGGCCCGGGGTGGCCGAAAGGAGAGAGGCCATGGACGAGGGTGTCCGGGTTGAGTGCGTGTGTTCTGGTGGAAAGGCTTGGTGAGGCCGGGGGATTGGGGCCTCCGGCACCAGGTTAGGTGGTGTGGGGACCAGTAGAGCCATGTTACGAGGCCGGGTCCAACAATGGTCATGAGGTGGACCATGGTATCTGTGTGCCATCACAATGTCTCTGCGAAGAATCCTTCATATTGCAGGCCACTGCTGGGAGTCATATGCACCCACCCCTCATATGTCTGGACACTGCTGGGAGTCCTCTGCACCCACCCCTTATAGTGCAGGCCACAGCTGGGTGTCATATGCACCCACCCCTCATATTGCAGGCCACTGCTGGTAGTCATATGCACCCACCCCCATATCTCTGTCCACTGCTGGTAGTCATATGCACCCACCCCTCATATTGCAGGCCACTGCTGGGAGTCATATGCACCCACCCCTCATATGTCTGGACACTGCTGGGAGTCCTCTGCACCCACCCCTCATATTGCAGGCCACTGCTGGGATTCATATTCATCCACCCCTCATATGTCTGGACACTGCTGGAAGTCCTCTGCACCCACCCCTCATATGTCTGGACACTGCTGGGAGTCCTCTGCACCCACCCCTCATATTGCAGGCCACTGCTGGTAGTCATATGCACCCACCCCTCATATTGCAGGACACTGCTGGTAGTCATATGCAACCACCCCTCATATTGCAGGCCACTGCTGGTAGTCATATGCACCCACCCCTCATATTGCAGGCCACTGCTGGGAGTCATATGCACCCACCCCTCATATTGCAGGCCACTGGTGGTAGTCATATGCATCCACCCCTCATATTGCAGACCACTGCTGGGAGTCATATGCACCCACCCCGCATATGTCTGGACACTGCTGGGAGTCCTCTGCACCCACCCCTCATATTGCAGGCCACTGCTGGTAGTCATATGCACCCACCCCTCATATTGCAGGCCACTGCTGGTAGTCCTCTGCACCCACCCCTCATATTGCAGGCCACTGCTGGGAGTACTATGCACCCACCCCTCATATTGCAGGCCACTGCTGGTAGTCATATGCACCCACCACCATATCTCTGTCCACTGCTGGTAGTCATATGCACCCACCCCTCATATTGCAGGCCACTGCTGGTAGTCATATGCACCCACCCCTCATATTGCAGGCCACTGCTGGTAGTCATATGCACCCACCCCTCATATTGCAGGCCACTGCTGGTAGTCATATGCACCCACCCCTCATATTGCAGGTCACTGCTGGGAGTCATATGCACCCACCCCTCATATGTCTGGACACTGCTGGGAGTCCTCTGCACCCACCCCTCATATTGCAGGCCACTGCTGGTAGTCATATGCACCCACCCCTCATATTGCAGGCCACTGCTGGTAGTCATATGCACCCACCCCTCATATTGCAGGCCACTGCTGGGAGTCATATGCACCCACCCCTCATATTGCAGGCCACTGCTGGTAGTCATATGCACCCACCCCTCATATTGCAGACCACTGCTGGGAGTCATATGCACCCACCCCTCATATTGCAGGCCGTTGCTGGTAGTCATATGCACCAACCCCTCATATTGCAGGCCACTGCTGGGTGTCAGATGCACCCACCCCTCATATGTCTGGACAAAGATGGGAGTCCTCTGCACGCACCCCTCATATTGCAGGCCACTGCTGGTAGTCATATGCACCCACCCCTCATATTGCAGGCCACTGCTGGTAGTCATATGCACCCATCCCTCATATTGCAGGCCACTGCTGGGAGTCATATGCACCCACCCCTCATATGTCTGGACACTGCTGGGAGTCCTCTGCATCCACCCCTTATATTGCTGGCCACGGCTGGGAGTCATATGCACCCACCCCTCATATGTCTGGACACTGCTGGGATTCCTCCGCACCCACCCCTCATATTGCAGGCCACTGCTGGTAGTCATATGCACCGACCCCTCATATTGCGGGCCACTGCTGGTAGCCATATGCACCCAACCCTCATATTGCAGGCCACTACTGGGAGTCATATGCACCCACCCCTCATATGTCTGGACACTGCTGGGAGTCATATGCACCCACCCCTCATATTGCAGGCCACTGCTGGTAGTCATATGCACCCACCCCTCATATTGCAGGCCACTGCTGGTAGTCATATGCACCCACCCCTCATAATGCAGGCCACTGCTCTGCTGGGAGTCATATGCACCCACCCCTCATATGTCTGGACACTGATGGGAGTCCTCTGCACCCACCCTTCATATTGCAGGCCACTGCTGGGAGTCATATGCACCCACCCCTCATATGTCTGGACACTGCTGGGAGTCCTCTGCACCCACCCCTCATAGTGCAGGCCACTGCTGGGTGTCATATGCACCCACCCCTCATATTGCAGGCCACTGCTGGTAGTCATATGCACCCACCCCCATATCACTGTCCACTGCTGGTAGTCATATGTACCCACCCCTCATATTGCAGGCCACTGCTGGTAGTCATATGCAGCCACCCCTCATATTGCAGGCCACTGCTGGGAGTCATATGCACCCTTCCCTCATATGTCTGGACACTGCTGGGAGTCCTCTGCACCCACCCCTCATATTGCAGGCCACTGCTGGGAGTCATATTCATCCACCCCTCATATGTCTGGTCGCTGCTGGGAGTCCTCTGCACCCACCCCTCATATGTCTGGACACTGCTGGGAGTCCTCTGCACCCACCCCTCATATTGCAGGCGACTGCTGGTAGTCATATGCTCCCACCCCTCATATTGCAGGACACTGCTGGTAGTCAAATGCAACCACCCCTCATATTGCAGGCCACTGCTGGTAGTCAAATGCACCCACCCCTCATATTGCAGGCCACTGCTGGGAGTCATATGCACCCACCCCTCATATTGCAGGCCACTGGTGGTAGTCATATGCACCCACCCCTCATATTGCAGGCCACTGCTGAGAGTCATATGCACCCACCCCGCATATGTCTGGACACTGCTGGGAGTCCTCTGCACCCACCCCTCATATTGCAGGCCACTGCTGGTAGTCATATGTACCCACCCCTCATATTGCAGGACACTGCTGGGAGTCATATGCACCCACCCTTCATATTGCAGGCCACTGCTGGGAGTCATATGCACCCACCCCTCATATGTCTGGACGCTGCTGGGAGTCCTCTGCACCCACCCCTCATATTGCAGGCCACTGCTGGGAGTCCTATGCACCCACCCCTCATATGTCTGGACACTGCTGGGAGTCCTCTGCACCCACCCTTCATATTGCAGGCCACTGCTGGGAGTCATATGCACCCACCCCTCATATTGCAGGCCACTGCTGGTAGTCATATGCACCCACCCCCGTATCTCTGTCCACTGCTGGTAGTCATATGCACCCA
Organism: Triturus cristatus; assembly: GCF_964204655.1. Lineage (NCBI taxonomy): Eukaryota > Metazoa > Chordata > Amphibia > Caudata > Salamandridae > Triturus > Triturus cristatus. The sequence continues at coordinate 902,887,231 of NC_140590.1, read as the reverse complement.
CCCCTCATATTGCAGGCCACTGCTGGTAGTCATATGCACCCACCCTTCATATTGCAGGCCACTGCTGGTAGTCATATGCACCCACCCCTCATATTGCAGGCAACTGCTGGCAGTCATATGCCCCCACCCCTCATATTGCAGGTCACTGCTGGGAGTCATATGCACCCACCCCTCATATGTCTGAACACTGCTGGGAGTCCTCTGCACCCACCCCTCATATTGCAGGCCACTGCTGGTAGTCATATGCACCCACCCTTCATATTGCAGGCCACTGCTGGGAGTCATATGCACACACCCCTCATATTGCAGGCCACTGCTGGTAGTCATATGCACCCACCCCTCATATTGCAGGCCACTGCTGGGAGTCATATGCACCCACCCCTCATATTGCAGGCCACTGCTGGTAGTCATATGCACCCACCCCTCATATTGCAGGCCACTGCTGGGTGTCATATGCACCCACCCCTTATATGTCTGGACACTGCTGGGAGTCCTCTGCACCCACCCCTCATATTGCAGGCCACTGCTGGTAGTCATATGCACCCACCCTTCATATTGCAGACCACTGCTGGGAGTCATATGCACCCACCCCTCATATTGCAGGCCACTGCTGGTAGTCATATGCACCCACCCCCGTATCTCTGTCCACTGCTGGTAGTCATATGCACCCACCCCTCATATTGCAGGCCACTGCTGGTAGTCATATGCACCCACCCTTCATATTGCAGGCCACTACTGGTAGTCATATGCACCCACCCCTCATATTGCCGGCAACTGCTGGTAGTCATATGCCCCCACCCCTCATATTGCAGGTCACTGCTGGGAGTCATATGCACCCACCCCTCATATGTCTGAACACTGCTGGGAGTCCTCTGCACCCACCCCTCATATTGCAGGCCACTGCTGGTAGTCATATGCACCCACCCTTCATATTGCAGGCCACTGCTGGGAGTCATATGCACCCACCCCTCATATTGCAGGCCACTGCTGGTAGTCATATGCACCCACCCCTCATATTGCAGGCCACTGCTGGGAGTCATATGCACCCACCCCTCATATTGCAGGCTACTGCTGGTAGTCATATGCACCCACCCCTCATATTGCAGGCCACTGCTGGGTGTCATATGCACCCACCCCTTATATGTCTGGACACTGCTGGGAGTCCTCTGCACCCACCCCTCATATTGCAGGCCACTGCTGGTAGTCATATGCACTCACCCCTCATATTGCAGGCCACTGCTGGGAGTCATATGCACCCACCCCTCATATGTCTGGACACTGCTGGGAGTCCTCTGCACCCACCCCTCATATTGCTGGCCACTGCTGGGAGTCATATGCACCCACCCCTCATATGTCTGGACACTGCTGGGAGTCATCCGCACCCACCCCTCATATTGCAGGCCACTGCTGAGAGTTATATGCACCCACCCCTCATATTGCAGGCCACTGCTGGTAGTCATATGCACCAACCCCTCATATTGCAGGCCACTGCTGGTAGTCACATGCACCCACCGCTCATAATGCAGGCCACTACTGGGAGTCATATGCACCCACCCTTCATATGTCTGGAGACTGCTGGGAGTCATATGCACCCACCCCTTATATTGCAGGCCACTGCTGGTAGTCATATGCACCCACCCCTCATATTGCAGGCCACTGCTGGTAGTCATATGCAACCACCCCTCATATTGCAGGCCACTGCTGGGAGTCATATGCACCCACCCCTCATATGTCTGGACACTGCTGGGAGTCCTCTGCACCCACCCTTTATATTGCAGGCCACTGCTGGGAGTCATATGCACCCACCCCTCATATTGCAGGCCACTGCTGGTAGTCATATGCACCCACCCCCATATCTCTGTCCACTGCTGGTAGTCATATGCACCCACCCCTCATATTGCAGGACACTGCTGGTAGTCATATGCACCCACCCCTCATATTGCAGGCCACTGTTGGGAGTCATATGCATCCACCCCTCATATGTCTGGACACTGCTGGGAGTCCTCTGCACCCACCCCTCATATGTCTGGACACTGCTGGGAGTCCTCCGCACCCACCCCTCATATTGCAGGCCACTGCTGGGAGTCAGATGCACCCACCCCTCATATTGCAGGCCACTGCTGGGAGTCATATGCACCCACCCCCATATCTCTGTCCACTGCTGGTAGTCATATGCACCCACCCCTCATATTGAAGGCCACTGCTGGTAGTCATATGCACCCACCACTCATATTGCAGGCCACTGCTGGTAGTCATATGCAGCCACCCCTCATATGTCTGGACACTGCTGGGAGTCATATGCACCCACCCCTCATATGTCTGTACACTGCTGGTAGTCATATGCACACACCCCTCATATGTCTGGACACTGCTGGGAGTCTTCTGCACCCACCCTCATATTGCAGGCCACTGCTGTGAGTCATATGCACCCACCCCTCATATGTCTGGACACTGCTGGGAGTCCTCTGCACCCACCCACGCACCCCCTTGGAGCAGTACACTGCTGGCCTGGACCTACACACACACCAATATGAAGGTAAGATGCTGGGCCTGTCCTCTAAGCCCACATTCCTGGCATGTGTACGCCTCACATCCCAAATGTACTGGTGCTGTAGCGGGGTACGTGTGACACGCACAGTACCCACGCATTCATTGCGTGTGTACGGTCTGTATCACTGTTCTACTGTGCCGTAGGGGTATGTGTGGTACGCACCATACCCACACATTCATTGCGTGTGTACGGTCCGTATCACTGTTCTACTGTGCCATAGGGGTACGTTTGGTATGCACCGTACCCACACATTCATTGCGTGTGTACGGTCCGTATCACTGTTCTAATCGTGCAGTAGGGGTACGTGTGCAATGCACCATACACATCCACTTCCGTTGTTGCGGTACGCAGGGGTTGCTGGCCACGCCCCCCCAAGTGACCAGACCCTGGTGGTAATGTATGGCCTCCATATTATAGGTTTGGCTTTGAGTATGGGGTTTGTTTCCTGCCCCTAACCTCCACCCTGGCCCCTGGGTGTTGTTCTCACCTTCTGCGGCGTGTGCGTCCGGTGCGGTGCACCAGGTCGTAGGCCAAGAGGACCGGGATGACACGTACGATGGGGTTCATGGCATATACGTCGCGTACCGGGGCTCCGTAGCGTAGCGGTTCGCGTCGGACTCTGCTTTTCTGGCTGTGTTTGACTCCCGTAAAAAAAGAGACGTACAGAGTGACGTAGGGACGAATCGTACTTGCTGGGCTGGAAACTGCTGCCTGAATACACCCGGACGTCGCGTACAGGCTGTTCCGGATCAGAATCGGAGATTTTTTTTACCCGTACGGTCTTTTGTACGATTCGTACGGAAATAGGCTTTCTGTACGAATCGTACTTCCTAGGATGTAGGGACAGTTTACCGGGTACGAGTCGTATGGAGAAAAAGCTCCGTACGACGATTCATACGCCTTTTTCCAGGATTGGAATCGGCCCCTTTATGTAGAGTTGACGAAAGTGTGGATAATACCACTTTATAAACAACAGGGGTTGAGGCAATGTCGCCCAGCTTTAATCCGACTGCAGTTACCGGAGCACGTAGCATGGAGGTTATCAATGTTCCTGAAGACGGTGCTTCAACTCAGGAAGACTATGTTAACTGATGAATTATAACTGCTGTGTATCCCCCCTGTTTCTGTATGTGGTTTTTAGTAGAGTTGATTTAACCCCTTCGGTGCTCATGACGGAACGGTTCCGTCATGAGCCACGGTTGAGCTGTGCTCATGACGGAACCGTTCCGTCATGACCACGCCCGCGCAAGATTCCGTCAGCACAGCGGCGGAATTTGCGCAGCATGGAAGGGGTTAATATTTATTTATTCTGTAAATATTGATATTTGATCATTTTACTAATTTGTATAGTTTTAAATGCAATTTTATCTGTATGTTTTATGTGCTTTTATGATTGTTAAATGCAACTGCTGAATAAAGCTTTCCTTGACTTGACTTGACCCACCCAGTCACTTGCCTTCCCAGTCACTGACCCACTCAGACATGTATGCATGCACCCATTCACTCACCCACTCAGTGACTTATGCTCTCACTCACAGACCCATTGAGACACTCATACACCCACTCACAGATCCACTCAGACACTCATACATCTACTAACCGACCCACTCAGACACTCACATACCCATACAGTCACTCACACAGCCACTCATAAATCCACTCAGAGACTTATGCACCCAGTCAGTTATACACTCAGAGACTCATGTAACCACTCACAGTCACACTTAGAGACCCACGCACCCACTGACAGAACCACTCAGACATTCACACTGCCAGTCATAGACTGACTGAGAGACCCATGCACTCCCTCACAGATCCACCCAGACCCTCAGTCACCTACTTACTCACCCACTCACACACACATTTAGACACTCATGTATCCACTCACTGATCCAGTCAGACTGTCATATACTTACAAATGCACAAAGACACTCATGCACCTACTCACAGATTGAGTAAGGGACTTACGCAAGAAATCATAGACCCATTGTGATATTGATGCACCCACTCATAGATGCACTGCTGCAGTCACACATTTCGTTACAGAAGTATTGATAGACTGGTGCACTGTCTCACAGATCCTCTCAAATACTTATACAGTGAATGTGAGACTTAGTGATACAGTGATGCATGCAGTCATAGATTACACTCACTGAAAAGGTATACACTGTGTTATAGAGATATTTAGGGAGTTGAACATGCTTTTATTCTGAATGTGGTGGTGGCTATTGAATGTCTGCATTTGTTTTGTCATTTTGTGATGTATTTGCAGTGACCGCAGCTACCGATATCAGCGCGATGCCCGGCAGCACCGTAAAAACAGAAAATTGGTTTAAAAGGTTGTTTTTATACAAACTCCCTACAAAATGTATGACTTTATACAGTGCAGTAATGAAACCCTAGTGTCTCAGATATTGTGAAATGTGTGCATATATTTGTTTTGCACCCCCTAAAAAGGCATAACTTAAAGTACACTAAGACAATGTGAGGGAAAAACGAGATCAGTTCTGTAAAGGTATTCTTCATTAGGTTTTCCAGCCCCCCCATTCAATGTGCCCAGGTCATTGCCACCACAGTCTTTAAGTGTATTTTTCAGTATGTGAAATATATTTGCTGATCACAGATTCTCCACAGTAAAGGTGACAATGCTGTGCCGACCCAAAAAATTGTTAAAACGAAAACCACTTATTAATGTACTTTCCGATAAACACATATAATATAAATATAATATACAAACTCCAATTATAGAAAGAAAATACAAAAATATTAGAGGGTCACTTAAAAAAATGGAAGTTACAATTAAGAAAGATTATTACAGGGACATTATATTTAGAAATGTGCATGTAAAAAACCTTAGAAATTCACAGAAAAAACAAAAGTTACAGGGCTGTTATAGTTAGGAAATAGAATTTGTTTAAACTTAGGAATTCACTAAAAAAACAAAGGTTACTGGGATGTTATAGTTAGGCTGACCTTTTATCGGGACAAAACAAGAGAAATTCAGCAGTTGTGGTTAGCTGAGCTGACTATAACTCATGCCCCCGCAATGCACCGCTTAATACCTCACATATTACATCACTCATGACATGGTCAGTGACATCACTGATGACATCCCTGATGACATCTCAAATGACAAATAAAACAACTGTATTTATCTGGCACGGTATAGTGTCACTGATGTTTTGAAAAGAATATTGTTGAAGGAACGTAACAGTTTGCTGCTATGAGGAGACAAATAGCAAGTTCTGAGGAATCTAGAATTAGAATACATAATTCACCTCAGCAGCAAACATCCGGGTGGCCTCAACCAGGAAGAGGAGCGCCTCGTACATTTAGGAGACACCTCCATTGTCTACTTTCGAACTTCAGGTGGCTTTTAACTCGTATAACAGACCTTTGTAGCGGCCATTAATAATGAACTTTGATGGCAACTTAATTTCTTTAAGAATTGCACATTTAGAGTAGATCTTGTTTCCTTTTTTTCATTATTATTTACAATTGTCACTTTGTACCTAGGGGGGTTTTTAGTGTTTATCCTTTGGACAATATTCTGGGATGAAAAAAGAAAAATTATTTTTAATGTACTGGGCCAGGTAGTAGCTACAGGTGTGGTGATGTCATCATCCAGATTATGTCACTAGACCTTGATTTTGGATACTGGTAATTAAATGCACATGCAGCGGGCAAATGGATGCAATCTGAGACTATCACGGTTTGATAGGTAAAGTTTACAAGAATTGGACATGTGTGGAGGAATGTTTCAGCTGCCATAGGGGTTACAAGTGCAAAAATTCATATTGGGCACTGGCCAATAATTGGGAAAGGGAATATATTCGCAAAGGCTTGCGAATGTGGTCCCCCCACACTGCACTGAGCAGGTGGTGGTTAACCTGATGTAAATAATACACACATGTCTTTATTGTGTTTTGGATATACAAACACAATTGGTGCACAAACAAAATGTTTTTGTTTTATTTTATTGTACATTGTACATCAAACCGCTTTTACAAAAATACCTAAACCAGTCTTTTTTTCAATTTGTAAGACATTATAACTGAACGAGCCCACAAGTCTACTCTTGCAACTAACTTTTGTTTATAGAAAATAGGCACTTTCCCTTATGGCATTGTGGCTTGACAAAGACCGGACAGGTCAAAATGTCCCAACCAAATAAACCTTATTGAAAAATCTCCTGGAGTGCGGGTGTCTTCTTGCACGGTCATCCGAATCGCCGTTTCCCTGCCTCTCCAATGGTGGTCCGTAGAAAGGGGGCGAGCCTCAAAACATCAACAGTGCGGTTGTATTAAAGTTTCTATACACAGCAGCCACGGGCTCTTGAAGCTTTTAAATGCAGTGATTTATTAGCAGACAAAGACCAACTCGATGCGTTTCGGGATAAGTTCCCTTAATTTTCTTTACGCCATTGTCTTTGCATTCTGTCAAACAAACTGTATTTATGTAACGTGCCATTGCAAGCAGAAGTGTAGGCAGAGTGAAGTAACTCTGGCCTTGTAAGTCTTTTTTCACTTCCTGTTTGAATACATCACATGTTTATTTAAGTGTAAACAAGATGTTACCATAGTACTCGCGAACAAGGGAACTTGTCCCGAAACGCGTCGAGTTGGTTTTTGTCTGCTGATAAATCACTGTGTTTAAAACCTTCAAGAGTCCGTTGCTGCTGTGTATAGAAACTTTAATACAACAGCGCTGTTGATATATATTATCTACTGGCGGTCGCCAGTAGATAGTTATAGTTAGGACCGTGTTTCCATAGGAAATCTGAAAATTCTATTTTGAATAACTTTGGCGCCGGTTGACGAATCCTCGTGAATTTTTCAAAATATGTGGGGCGCTCCGCTCCGCTCCTACCCTGAAAGTCTTGGGGTGATTAGTCAAGCAGGGGCCGAGAAAAAATGGGGGTCCCAATACGCGTTTTCCCCATGCATTTTTCCAGAGGGACATTTAGTCCAAGGTACAGCCTGAACGGCTGAACAGAATTACTTGAAATTTGGCAGAGAGGTAGTCCTCAGGTCAGGGATGTGCCTTTTGAATATCTGGAGTCAATCTGTTCAGTAGTTCCTGAGACAATTTCAGTTAAAAGTACCTATATATCTATAGGCGCACACGGTGCGCGCACGGTGCGCGCACGGTGACGTGCGCGAGCGCAATTCTGATTGGTTGTTAGATGTTATGTTATGTTATGTTATGTTATGTTATGTTAATTTATTATGCGCACAGCTACTCCAGCCAAGGAGCGTCCCGGCGCAGAGACAAGGAGAAACATAACACAACAGGAAAAGAAAAAACCTAAAATGAACAGCTAAAACAAGAAAGTTTTAATAGCTCTCCGGAAAGACAGCAGATCATCTAACTGACGGACTTCAACTGGGAGGGTGTTCCAAATTAGTGCAGCTTTCACGCTGAAGGAACGGCCCCCCATCCGACTGAGTCTAAATCTGGGGACCACAGCAAGGGCCTGGCCCTGAGATCGAAGACTACGGGTGGGGACATAGAAAGAGATACAATTGGACAAGATTTCAGGGCCTATACCTCTTAAAATTTTAAAGACCAAACAAAGGACCTTGAAAAGAATACGCTTCCTTACAGGGAGCCAATGCAGGGAGCGGAGGACATTCGCCACCGGACAAAATCTGGGTAGGCCAACAATGGCTCTAGCCGCAGAATTTTGAACCCGCTGTAGGCGAGTTAACTCAGCCTGGTTAGCCCCAGCCAGAAGAGAGCTAGCGTAGTCCAGACGAGAGATGATAGTTGCCTGGACTACAAGCTGTCTGGTTGGGGCATCGAAATATTTAAGAACTGGTCTAAGTCCTCTTAACAGACCAAAACAACAGGCTGCAGTTTTTTTGGTATGCCCTATAAAGGTAAGGCCAACGTCCAACCAGACCCCCAGATTTTTCACCTCCGACACTGAGGTCGGAGTGGGGCCCAGCTCAGAAGGCCACCACTGATCGCCCCAAAGCTCTACTCCGTTCCCAACAACCATTACCTCCGTTTTTGTGGCATTAAGCTGGAGACAGTTTTCTGTCAACCAGCTAGCCACCGCCTTCAGTCCAGACTGAAACCTGGGGGCATCTTGTTGTACATCCCCGCTGAGAGTAACTGCCAGCTGAGTGTCATCGGCATATGAGACCAAAGTTAGGCCCCACTGCCTCGCGACATCAGCCAGCGGTCTCACGTAAAGGTTGAACAACGTGGGGCTGAGCGAGGACCCTTGCGGAACCCCCATGGCCAGAGGCTGCAAACTGGACGAAAAGGGAGGAATGGCCACACAGAAGGAGCGGTTGTCCAGGAAGGAGCGGAACCATTGCAGCGCCAGACCACTGATACCAATCTCCTCGAGCCGATGCAGGAGGATGCTGTGAGATACCGTGTCGAAGGCGGCGCTGAGATCTAACAATATCAGCGCCGCCGTCTGACCCGCATCCAGCCTTGCACGCAGATGTTCCACCATTGCAAGGAGAGCGGTCTCCGTGCTGTGACCAGCACGGAAGCCATTCTGTGTGGGATCGAGGGCGTTGGTCCGGGCTAGATGTTCTGACAGGGCCAGATTAACATGGGCCTCTGTCAACTTTGCCGGCCAAGGTAGCAGCGAGATGGGGCGAAAACTTTCAGGCTTAGACGGGTCCAAGGAGGGTTTTTTGATGATCGGGGACACCACCGCCTGCTTCCATTTAGTTGGAACTACCCCCGACTCCAAGGAGAGGTTGACAAGGGAACGCACAACGGGGCGTCCCATAAAGGTCTGGTCTCGAAAGAGAGCAGGCCTTACTAATGTCAGTAAACATTCGAATCGGTCGAAATCAGGAAGTGTCGGCCGCCATTTTGTCTCTCGCAGTCTGAGGCAGTGAAAAACAAAGGTGGAGAACGTGAAAAGGGGGCAGGGTGGACAGTTCCTGACCCCCTAGCCTTTGTCAGGGGGTCACTGAAGGACCCCTAAGGGTGAAAAAAACATTTATTTTTTTGACGAAAAAGCGTGGGGTGCGCGCACCGGGCGCGCACGGCACGCACAACGCATCGTGGGCGCTCGGTGCGTGAAGCGCACCGAGTGCCCACTGCGCGCGCACGGTGCACGCACGGTGAAAAACCTGAAAAAAAAAATATTAATAAATACATAACTTAGCATTTAAAAAAACGTACAAATTCACTTAAAAAACCATAGGTTTCACACACGTTATAGTTAGGAATTAGCATTTAAAAAACCTTGCAAATTCAATTAAAAAACCATAGGTTTCACACATGTTATAGTTAGCTGGACATTTCCCTCGTAAAAAACCAATGAAATTCCCCCGTTATAGTTAGTGCAGGCAACTATAACTCACGCGACCGCAATCCTCTGCTGATGACGTCAGATATTGCATCACTGTATTTAGACACCTATTTACCCATGTCTTCTTCCATTAATCTTTAGCTATACATATATTACAAATATTTATTTTTCAGAAAGACACATATGTAATCAGTGATGTAATATCTGACGTCATCAGCAGAGGATTGCGGTCGCGCGAGTTATAGCTGCCTGCACTAACTATAACGGGGGAATTTCATTGGTTTTTTACGAGGGAAATGTCCAGCTAACTATAACATGTGTGAAACCTATGGTTTTTTAAGTTAATATATATATATACATATATACACACATGTATATTACCTACTGGCGGTCGCCACTAGGTAGTTATAGTTAGGACCTTGTTTCTCTCCAAAAAGCGTTTTTTCTTTTGTCAATATCTTTTGCACCGTTTGACGAATCTTTGCGAAATTTTTCAAAGTAATGACTAGCTCATGCCAGCTCCTGTCTTGAAAGTTTGGGGGTGATTCATCAAGTGGGGGCCAAGAAAAAAGGGGGTCCCAAAAAGCGTTTTCCCCTATGTTAATTTCCATAGGAATTTTGGAACAGGCTACAGCCTGAACTGCTGAATGGAATTACACCGAATTTGGCAAAAAGGAAGCTCTTGGTTAAGAAAGTGCAGTTTGTTTAAATGGTGTAAATCCGTTCAGTAGTTGCTGAGAAAGTAAAAAAATAAAAATATTGATATCTGAGCACCGAGGATTCGCAAACCCTACTGCGCATGAGCTTTATTTTGATTGGTGGCCAACACTCCAAACCAGGAAGTGTTGGTGGCCATCTTGTGACTTGGTAACCGAGTCACAAGAAAACAGTTATAAAATTGATAAAAAACAAAAAGGGTGCAGGGTAGAAACACCCTGACCTCCTAGGCCTACTCTGGGGGCCAACAAGGACCACCACGGCCAAAAAAAGCATTTACTTTTTTAAATCATCCAAATCGATGCTGGGTGCACGAAGCAAGCCTAGAAAAAAAAAAAATGAAGTGTGGGCTACCGTGCTTCCTTTTCCATAAGCACCTGGGTGGGCCAGTTCCCGGGGGCATTGTGCAATAAATTAGTGGGGGCCCACGGGGGCCTCCGCATCCATGGGGACAGCCATCTCCACGGGGCTTTATCCATTATGTGCGGGGTCACGCAGCCCCCCATGCCACCCTGGGGACTGCCACCTCCCCAGGGCATTTATCATTATGGGCAGGGGCCTCATTGGCCCCCCCCAAGCCCCGGGGAGTGCCACCTCCCCGGGGCTTAAATAAAAATTATAAAGTGGGGAGGCTCCTGCCCACCCACACTGCTCCAGGGACCACCACCTCCCCAGGGCACTAATTATCTAGATATGAGGGTCAATTGCGGACCCCCAGGCCCCAGGGACCTCCAACAGTTGGGAGGGGGGCCTGCAGCCCCCCTCCTGGAGCCCTAAATGGCCCTGGGCTGGCTCCTTGAATGTCCCAGGGTGCCCACCCTCGGAACATTGCTGTTTGCTATGGCAGGGCGGGAGCACGGCTCCTGCCATACCACACACTGCTTTGCTTCTTGAATGTTAGCAGCTCCCCTTGCCCAAAAGCAATGCCGGCTCCCGCAGGAGGTGCGCGAGCTGGCTGGGACCATGGGGGCATTGGGTCTTCCCCCACGGTCCCCAACGCTGAGGCCAGGCTCCAGGGGATGGGGTCCCCTGGGCCAGACATTGCCCAGGAGGGGGGCCACTCGGCCCCCTTACCCTTTAATTTATTTTATTTTTTTAAATGGTAGGCTGACCCTGGAGGATGGGGTCCCTGGGGCCTGAGAATGGGGGCCACGCGGACCCCCTTTAAAATAAAAAAATGTCAAGGCTTGCCAGGTCCCTGGGGATGGGGTCCCTGGGGCCAGTAGTGGCCCAGGGAAGGCGGACCATGTGGCCCCCCTCCTGAAAATGTAATTATTTTTTTTTAAAAATGCCGGCATCCTGCCAGAGGCTCCGCTCCCTCCCTGTGCCACTCTGCAAATGCACCTCCTGGCGTTTTCTAAGTTAGGGGATTAAGTCTCCTTGAATCCTGAGGGTCGCCGGGAGCCAACTAGCCCAACAGGTACCTCCAGTAAGCCCCACACAGCTGGATTGCTGAGAGTGGTCCGAGGCCATGCCCCCTTTTTACACCACTGGCACACTGCTGCTCAGGGGATGAAGTCCACTTTAGTCCTGAGGTCCTCAGGACACAAGAGGACCTCATTGCCCCACCAGCAGTGTGCAAGGAGGCGCGTTTCCAGAGTGGTGTAAAAAGAGGATGTGGACTCGGTTCACTCTCAGCAATCCAGCTGTGTGGCACTCAATGGAGGTACCCGGCGGGCTAGTTGGCCCCAAGGGACCCTCAGGATTCAAGGGGACTTAATCCCCCAACCCAGAATGCACCAAGAGGCGCATTTGCAGAGTGGTGGAGAAAGGGGGCATGGCCTGTGTCCACCTTTCAGCAATCCGACTATCTGGGATATACTGGAGGTATCAGGTAGGCTAGTTGCTCCCTAAGGACCCCCAGCAGCGAAGGGGAAATTAATCCTCATCCAAGAGGGCACCAGGAAGTGCATTTACAGACTGGTGGGGAAAGGGGTGTGGCCTGCTATGAGAACTTAGCAATCCTGCTGTGTGGGGCTTACTGGAGGTAACAGGAGGGGTAGATGGCCCCCAAGGTTCACCTTGGGGGCCACCTACCCCTCCTGTTACCTCCAGTAAGTCCTACACAGTGGGATTGCTGAGAGGTCTTCGGAGGCCACGCTCATCTTTCTCCACCACTCTACAAATGCGCCTCCTGGCACAGTACTGGTTGGGGGATGACGTCCACTTTACTCCTGAGGGACTTTGGCAGCCAAGTAGCCCTCCTGGTACCTCTTGTAAGTCCTACGCAGCTTAATTCCTGAGTGCTGGTTGGAGGCCAAGCCCCCATACTACACCACTATGCAAACGAGACTACCAGTTAAAGAAGCATTTGTAATGTAATAGGTCTCACATTTGCAAGAGTTAGAGCTATTGGCATTGTAAATCTAAACGTGTTTTACTAATGTTTTTTGGAGTGGAGTTGATGTACTTTGTGTGTAGTAGAATTATGTGGTATGTTGTGCAGTGAAACTATGTGGATAGAAAGTATGTGCTATTTAGTGTATAGGAATAGGAGTGGAATTATGCGTTATGGAGAGTAATTATGTGGTATGATAGTCTGTGTTGTGGAGTAGTAACCTCAGGTTTAGTCTTCCTCATTTTCATAGAAGCTAAATTATGAACTCAATGAGACAAAAAGAAGTAGGAATCACTGAGGAGCACTTCTGGACCTAGTCAGAGGTATGAGCAGGGCCACTGGAATTATGCGACTGTTTGACTGCACCAACTTTCCCACAATTATACATTTTCTGCATTAGCCACATAATCCATCATCTGCTGTCTAATCTGCAGATTTGAACAAAAAAAGCCTTGTTTCTAGCTCAAATAGCTCAAACATTACCAAAAATGCAGCGACAAGTGTTACAGTGTGGTTGAAGGTCCTTTGCAAACCTAGAATGCTCACCTGTTACTTATTGCTATATGTGGGTGTTAAATTGGTATGAATGGTGTGCAAACCACTCTTCCTTCTTTCTGTGCCTCTCTTGCCACTTTCTGCATTTCTGTTGCTTCTTTCTGCACCCCTCCTGTCTCTTTCTGTACCCCACTTGCCTCTTTGTATACCTCTCCTAACCCTTTCTGCACCCCTCTAGCCTCTTTTGACACCTCTGTTGGTTCTTTCTGCACCTCTTTTGCTTTGGTCCGTACTTCACTTGCCTCTTTCTGTATCCCTCTTGCCTCTTTCTGCACCTCTGTTGGTTCTTTGTGCACTGCTCTTACTTCTTGCTACACCTCTGTTCCAAATTTCTGCAGCACTCCTGCCTTTTTCTGCACCCCTCTTCTCTCTTTCTGCATCTCTCTTGCCTCGGTCTGCCCACCTGTTCCCTCTTTCTCCACCCCTTTTGCCTGTTTCTGCAACTCTCTTGCCTCTTTCTGCAGTTCTCTTGCCTCCTTCTGCATCCCACTTGCCTCTTTTTGCACCTCTGTTGGTTGTTTTGCACTACTCTTGCTTCTTTCTGCACCTCTCTTGCAAATTTATACACTCCTCTTGCCTCTTTCTACATCCCTCTTACCTGTTTCTGTACCTCTCTTGCCTCTGTCTGCACCCCTGTTCCCTCTTTCTGTACCTCTTTTGCCTGTTTCTACAACTCTCTTGCCTCTTTCTGCAGTTCTCTTGCCTCCTTCTGCAACTCTATTGTTTCTTTCTGAAGTAGTCTCTTGCCTCTTTCTGCACATTTGTTGCTTCATTCTGCACTTCCCATGCTTCTTTCTGCACCTGTCTTGCTTCTTTCTCCAGCCCTGTTGACTCTTTCTGCACTCGTCTTCCCTCTTTCTGCACCTCTTTTGCCTCTTTCTGCATCTCACTTGCCTCTTTCTGCACTCCTCTTGCTTCTTTCTACACCTCTGTTGCTTCTTTTAGCAGTTCTCTTGCTGCACTTCTCTTGCCTGTTTCTGCACCTCTTGTGCATCTTTCTGCACCTAACTTGCCTCTTTCTGAACCTCAAACGCTTCTTTCGGCACCACGCTTGCCTCTTTCTGCACCCCTCTTCCCTCTTTGTGCAACTCTCTTGCCTCTTTCTACACCCTCTTCCCTCTTTCTGCACCACTCTTGTCTCTTTCTGTACCTCTGTTGCTTCTCTCTGCACTTCTATTCCTTCTTTCAGCATCCCTCGTGCCTCTTTCTGTACCCTTCTTCACTTTTCCTGCATGTCTCTTGGTTCTTTTTGCAATGCTCTTGCCTCTTTCTGCACCCCTCTTGCCTCCTTCTGCACCTCTGTTGTTTTTTACTGCACTGCTCTTGCTTCTTTATGCACCTCTCTTGCAAATTGCTGCACCCATCATCATCATATACCAGAATTAACATATTTGCTTATCCTATATAAAAAGAAACTCAATTCATCAGAGTATCAAAGATGTATCTGTACATTTTAATGTTGAAGCTGCATCCCCTTAATTTTGCGATGGAAATTGCAAGCAATTGCATCTGACTTGGGAGGGACGAGTAACAATGTCAATTATTGCAGCTTTGCGATAGACTTGTTATACAGTTGCATCTGACAAGGGACATCTACTAATGCGTTGAAAGGCTGGAGCCTTGTTTAAGACTCATGGCTGTTGTTTCTGATTCCAAAGAGACATCTAATAATGACCTGAATTACTATAGGTATGCAAAAGGACGTAGCTTTTGGCTTAGCTAAAGCTTATGATGTATTGTATACTATTGTTGGGTACACTGATGCATTTCACTAGAGGAGGGTACCTGAAACACATAATACAGCCAGTAGAGTACTGGAGAACAACTTTGCTTGTAGGGACTTAGGTGCAATGCACTAGTGTTCCTTACTGCAGAAGAGTTAAATTAAAGTTTGGATCATGTCTCAGCCCGAGAATGTGACAGAACTTTCTGGTGTTTTTTGTTGTGTCATATTTAAACTGCCATACCTTTTCCTGAAATGAAAAACTTTATAGCTCTGACTGGGAATCGAATTTATTTTGAGTAAAATGTGATCAGATTGTATCTACATTTGAACTTACCATGACTAAATGGAGTGAAACTAACTGCTTTCCAATTGTATCTTTGAAGTGTAAAACGTATTAAAGGAGCACATGTACAACTCAAGGGTGAATGACAGTGCCCACCATAAATACTACCCAGTAAACTCTGTGTAAAAAAATTGATTATTATTTGGGGCATGTGATTACATACCTCAAACAATATTCACAACTCTTTTCAGGGTGAACCTTCAAAGTCATTAAATTAACCTGTGCTCATCCCACTTTATAGCTATGGCATGGAGCAGACAGTCAATGTGCAAAGTATTTATGCGGTAACAAAACAGTAAGAAAGCCAAAACATCAAAGAATAAAAATATCAAAACATTGTAGAAAAATAGTGAATAAACATGACATCAAAATAACAAAAATCCAATAAGGGGAACAATGCGCCAATGATAATCAGTGATAATCTCTCCCCCTGGGTACTCCATCCTCAGGAAAGATAGACTTGGCAAAGTTGGAGGTGGTCTAGCCATAATACACAAAAATAAACTCCAACTGTCGCTTGTTCAGAGCTCCGATTATACCACTTTTGAACACCTTGGAGCGGAACTTAGAGTTCAGAGTTCCCTCCTATACGTCCACATAATATTTATCATCCTCCTAGTGACCCACTTCCCGTTGCTGAGGAATTATCTGACCTACTTACCCAATCCTCGCTTTCCAACTCCAAAAACCTCTTCCTCGGAGACCTTAATCTCCATGGGAACAAAACCGAAGAACAATCGACCCACCTACTCAATGATTTACTCGACATTAATGACTTGAAATAGCTTTGCCATTCTCCTACACATATTAAAGGGGCTACACTTGATGCCATCATCACTAGCAATGATCTGGCCTCCCTTTCCCGCATCCCCCCCCTAGACTGGTCTGACCACCACCTTATCCTCTTCATGATCTCCCGCTTTCTGCCTCTCCCTCCCCCTAAAGCCATTAAACACAGGAAATTGACTTGAAATCTGAAACTTATTCCCCTGGGGGAACTGGAGACCAAAGTTAAAGCTCAACTACTGCTTGCTCCTCCCTCCCAAAATGCTAATGACCTCACCAAGCACTTCAACCAATCCATCATCAAGGTCCTTGACCAAATCGCCCCTGCTAAATTAAAACTACAAAAAACAATCCCTCCAATTCTTGGTTTAACATTGATCTCAGCAAAGAGAGATGCTCACTTAGGTTGTTTGAACGCAAGTGGAGGCAACATCCGTCCACCCCTAATCTTACACTCCTCAGAGCAGCCAGGGCCAATTATAAAAAACACATTCTCAATGAAAAGACCTCCTTCTTCTGCTCGCAACTCAACCGGGCCAAAAACGGACCCAGTGCACTATTTAACATTGTTAAAAATCAAACAGCCTCTGCCTCTCCTAAGTTGTCGGCCACTATTGAGAGATGCGAAGAAATTGCGAACTTCTTTTCAGATAAAGTCTCTAAAATTGATAAATCCTTTATCTCTATCCCCCCCGCTTTACCCATTCCCCCCTCATGATCCACTAGCCAATGGAAACCCGCCCTACCCGCCCCTACCCATGGCGCTTTGCATCTCTCTCCTGTTGGTCCCCCTGCCGACCCCTACTCAACCAACCTCCAGCAAAAAATTATGCCTCTTGGCATTTCTTTCGCCCAGTCACTGAACCTGAAGTCCTCAACATCATTACCAAGCTTGAACCTTCCTCCCATTCCAGAGATCCTCTCCCTGCTAACCTGGTCCAACATTTAAATTCACCTTTGCTCCATATTGGACCTCGATAATCAACTCATCCTTTGCCTCTAGTTGTGTCCCTGTCTCCCTTCAGCTTGGACAAATCACCCCTTCCCTCAGAAACCCCACAGCTGACCCCAATGACCTTAACAATCTGCGTCCTATCTCTAACCTTCCTCTGCTATCTAAAGCACTGGAAAAATGTGCCCTACCCCAATTGGACAAACATATTGATACATTCAACCACTTGGACTCATTTTAGTCTGGCTTTAGAAAGGGTCGCAGTACAGAAACTGCCATGCTTAACATAAACAACAACCTTCATCACTCCCTTGATCGGGGTAATCCACCCTTCTGATTCTCCTTGACCTCTCTGCAGCTTTTGATACTGTCAACCACTCCGCCTTGCTTAACACTCTGAAAGATCGTTTTGGCTTTCACAGTTTAGTCCTCAAATGGTTCTCCTCCTTTTTCCAGTACAGATCCCAACAAATTAAAATACTAGACTGCCTTTCTAAATCCATGCCAGTCTCCTTAGGTGTCACCAAGGGATCTATACTCTCTCCTTCTCTATTCAACATTAATGGAACCCCTTGCCCTCATCATTAAGCAAAAATAACAATTGATGGACAGAATGCAGAACAATGTCATACATTCACGGAAGTACAGAGATCTGGGCCTAAATCCATAGTTTTTTTGCTCACCATGCCATTCCAGTTTGGACCCAGCCATATGCAAATCAGTCTTGACCCTGTGCCCCATGGGAACAGTCCAGCCCGAACTGCCAAGCCAGGTCCTCCCTGGACTGGAAACAAGCATCCTAGGACCGGTTTCGGGCTTTCAGCCCTCGTCAGCCAGGATAGCTTGATTCCAGTGGCATGGAGAGCAAGGGACTCACGTCTGAGCATACCCTTTCCACTCGGGGTGACAAATGCAAAAATAACAATTGATGGACAGAATGCAGAACAATGTCATACATTCACCCCAGTACAGAGATCTGGGCCTAAATCCATAGTTTTTTGCTCACCATGCCATTCCAGTTTGAACCCAGCCATATGCAAATCAGTCTTGACCCTGTGCCCCATGGGAATAGTCCAGCCCGAACTGCCAAGCCAGGTCCTCCCTGGACTGGAAACAAGCATCCTAGGACCGGTTTCGGGCTTTCAGCCCTCGTCAGCCAGGATAGCTTGATTCCAGTGGCATGGAGAGCAAGGGACTCACGTCTGAGCATACCCTTTCCACTCGGGGTGACAAATGCAAAAATAACAATTGATGGACAGAATGCAGAACAATGTCATACATTCACCCCAGTACAGAGATCTGGGCCTAAATCCATAGTTTTTTTGCTCACCATGCCATTCCAGTTTGAACCCAGCCATATGCAAATCAGTCTTGACCCTGTGCCCCATGGGAACAGTCCAGCCCGAACTGCCAAGCCAGGTCCTCCCTGGACTGGAAACAAGCATCCTAGGACCGGTTTCGGGCTTTCAGCCCTCGTCAGCCAGGATAGCTTGATTCCAGTGGCATGGAGAGCAAGGGACTCACGTCTGAGCATACCCTTTCCACTCGGGGTGACAAATGCCAAAATAACAATTGATTGACAGAATGCAGAACAATGTCATACATTCACCCCAGTACAGAGATCTGGGCCTAAATCCATAGTTTTTTTGCTCACCATGCCATTCCAGTTTGAACCCAGCCATATGCAAATCAGTCTTGACCCTGTGCCCCATGGGAACAGTCCAGCCCGAACTGCCAAGCCAGGTCCTCCCTGGACTGGAAACAAGCATCCTAGGACCGGTTTCGGGATTTCAGCCCTCGTCAGCCAGGATAGCTTGATTCCAGTGGCATGGAGAGCAAGGGACTCACGTCTGAGCATACCCTTTCCACTCGGGGTGACAAATGCAAAAATAACAATTGATGGACAGAATGCAGAACAATGTCATACATTCACCCCAGTACAGAGATCTGGGCCTAAATCCATAGTTTTTTTGCTCACCATGCCATTCCAGTTTGAACCCAGCCATATGCAAATCAGTCTTGACCCTGTGCCCCATGGGAACAGTCCAGCCCAAACTGTCAAGCCAGGTCCTCCCTGGACTGGAAACAAGCATCCTAGGACCGGTTTCGGGCTTTCAGCCCTCATCAGCCAGGATAGCTTGATTCCAGTGGCATGGAGAGCAAGGGACTCACGTCTGAGCATACCCTTTCCACTCGGGGTGACAAATGCAAAAATAACAATTGATGGACAGAATGCAGAACAATGTCATACATTCACCCCAGTACAGAGATCTGGGCCTAAATCCATAGTTCTTTTGCTCACCATGCCATTCCAGTTTGAACCCAGCCATATGCAAATCAGTCTTGACCCTGTGCCCCATGGGAACAGTCAAGCCCGAACTGCCAAGCCAGGTCCTCCCTGGACTGGAAACAAGCATCCTAGGACCGGTTTCGGGCTTTCAGCCCTCGTCAGCCAGGATAGCTTGATTCCAGTGGCATGGAGAGCAAGGGACTCACGTCTGAGCATACCCTTTCCACTCGGGGTGACAAATGCAAAAATAACAATTGATGGACAGAATGCAGAACAATGTCATACATTCACCCCAGTACAGAGATCTGGGCCTAAATCCATAGTTTTTTTGCTCACCATGCCATTCCAGTTTGAACCCAGCCATATGCAAATCAGTCTTGACCCTGTGCCCCATGGGAACAGTCCAGCCCGAACTGCCAAGCCAGGTCCTCCCTGGACTGGAAACAAGCATCCTAGGAATGGTTTCGGGCTTTCAGCCCTCATCAGCCAGGATAGCTTGATTCCAGTGGCATGGAGAGCAAGGGACTCACGTCTGAGCATACCCTTTCCACTCGGGGTGACAAATGCAAAAATAACAATTGATGGACAGAATGCAGAACAATGTCATACATTCACCCCAGTACAGAGATCTGGGCCTAAATCCATAGTTTTTTTGCTCACCATGCCATTCCAGTTTGAACCCAGCCATATGCAAATCAGTCTTGACCCTGTGCCCCATGGGAACAGTCCAGCCCGAACTGCCAAGCCAGGTCCTCCCTGGACTGGAAACAAGCATCCTAGGACCGGTTTCGGGCTGTCAGCCCTCGTCAGCCAGGATAGCTTGATTCCAGTGGCATGGAGAGCAAGGGACTCACGTCTGAGCATACCCTTTCCACTCGGGGTGACAAATGCAAAAATAACAATTGATGGACAGAATGCAGAACAATGTCATACATTCACCCCAGTACAGAGATCTGGGCCTAAATCCATAGTTTTTTTGCTCACCATGCCATTCCAGTTTGAACCCAGCCATATGCAAATCAGTCTTGACCCTGTGCCCCATGGGAACAGTCCAGCCCGAACTGCCAAGCCAGGTCCTCCCTGGACTGGAAACAAGCATCCTAGGACCGGTTTCGGGCTTTCAGCCCTCGTCAGCCAGGATAGCTTGATTCCAGTGGCATGGAGAGCAAGGGACTCACGTCTGAGCATACCCTTTCCACTCGGGGTGACAAATGCAAAAATAACAATTGATGGACAGAATGCAGAACAATGTCATACATTCACCCCAGTACAGAGATCTGGGCCTAAATCCATAGTTTTTTTGCTCACCATGCCATTCCAGTTTGAACCCAGCCATATGCAAATCAGTCTTGACCCTGTGCCCCATGGGAACAGTCCAGCCCGAACTGCCAAGCCAGGTCCTCCCTGGACTGGAAACAAGCATCCTAGGACCGGTTTCGGGCTTTCAGCCCTCGTCAGCAAGGATAGCTTGATTCCAGTGGCATGGAGAGCAAGGGACTCACGTCTGAGCATACCCTTTCCACTCGGGGTGACAAATGCAAAAATAACAATTGATGGACAGAATGCAGAACAATGTCATACATTCACCCCAGTACAGAGATCTGGGCCTAAATCCATAGTTTTTTTGCTCACCATGCCATTCCAGTTTGAACCCAGCCATATGCAAATCAGTCTTGTCCCTGTGCCCCATGGGAACAGTCCAGCCCGAACTGCCAAGCCAGGTCCTCCCTGGACTGGAAACAAGCATCCTAGGACCGGTTTCGGGCTTTCAGCCCTCGTCAGCCAGGATAGCTTGATTCCAGTGGCATGGAGAGCAAGGGACTCACGTCTGAGCATACCCTTTCCACTCAGGGTGACAAATGCAAAAATAACAATTGATGGACAGAATGCAGAACAATGTCATACATTCACCCCAGTACAGAGATCTGGGCCTAAATCCATAGTTTTTTTGCTCACCATGCCATTCCAGTTTGAACCCAGCCATATGCAAATCAGTCTTGACCCTGTGCCCCATGGGAACAGTCCAGCCCGAACTGCCAAGCCAGGTCCTCCCTGGACTGGAAACAAGCATCCTAGGGCCGGTTTCGGGCTTTCAGCCCTCGTCAGCCAGGATAGCTTGATTCCAGGGGCATGGAGAGCAAGGGACTCACGTCTGAGCATACCCTTTCCACTCGGGGTGACAAATGCAAAAATAACAATTGATGGACAGAATGCAGAACAATGTCATACATTCACCCCAGTACAGAGATCTGGGCCTAAATCCATAGATTTTTTGCTCACCATGCCATTCCAGTTTGAACCCAGCCATATGCAAATCAGTCTTGTCCCTGTGCCCCATGGGAACAGTCCAGCCCGAACTGCCAAGCCAGGTCCTCCCTGGACTGGAAACAAGCATCCTAGGACCGGTTTCGGGCTTTCAGCCCTCGTCAGCCAGGATAGCTTGATTCCAGTGGCATGGAGAGCAAGGGACTCACGTCTGAGCATACCCTTTCCACTCGGGGTGACAAATTCAAAAATAACAATTGATGGACAGAATGCAGAACAATGTCATACATTCACCCCAGTACAGAGATCTGGGCCTAAATCCATAGTTTTTTTTTCTCACCATGCCATTCCAGTTTGAACCTAGCCATATGCAAATCAGTCTTGACCCTGTGCCCCATGGGAACAGTCCAGCCCGAACTGCCAAGCCAGGTCCTCCCTGGACTGGAAACAAGCATCCTAGGACCGGTTTCGGGCTTTCAGCCCTCGTCAGCCAGGATAGCTTGATTCCAGTGGCATGGAGAGCAAGGGACTCACGTCTGAGCATACCCTTTCCACTCGGGGTGACAAATGCAAAAATAACAATTGATGGACAGAATGCAGAACAATGTCATACATTCACCCCAGTACAGAGATCTGGGCCTAAATCCATAGTTTTTTTGCTCACCATGCCATTCCAGTTTGAACCCAGCCATATGCAAATCAGTCTTGACCCTGTGCCCCATGGGAACAGTCCAGCCCGAACTGCCAAGCCAGGTCCTCCCTGGACTGGAAACAAGCATCCTAGGACCGGTTTCGGGCTGTCAGCCCTCGTCAGCCAGGATAGCTTGATTCCAGTGGCATGGAGAGCAAGGGACTCACGTCTGAGCATACCCTTTCCACTCGGGGTGACAAATGCAAAAATAACAATTGATGGACAGAATGCAGAACAATGTCATACATTCACCCCAGTACAGAGATCTGGGCCTAAATCCATAGTTTTTTTGCTCACCATGCCATTCCAGTTTGAACCCAGCCATATGCAAATCAGTCTTGACCCTGTGCCCCATGGGAACAGTCCAGCCCGAACTGCCAAGCCAGGTCCTCCCTGGACTGGAAACAAGCATCCTAGGACCGGTTTCGGGCTTTCAGCCCTCGTCAGCCAGGATAGCTTGATTCCAGTGGCATGGAGAGCAAGGGACTCACGTCTGAGCATACCCTTTCCACTCGGGGTGACAAATGCAAAAATAACAATTGATGGACAGAATGCAGAACAATGTCATACATTCACCCCAGTACAGAGATCTGGGCCTAAATCCATAGTTTTTTTGCTCACCATGCCATTCCAGTTTGAACCCCATGCCATTCCAGTTTGAACCCAGCCATATGCAAATCAGTCTTGACCCTGTGCCCCATGGGAACAGTCCAGCCCGAACTGCCAAGCCAGGTCCTCCCTGGACTGGAAACAAGCATCCTAGGACCGGTTTCGGGCTTTCAGCCCTCGTCAGCCAGGATAGCTTGATTCCAGTGGCATGGAGAGCAAGGGACTCACGTCTGAGCATACCCTTTCCACTCGGGGTAACAAATGCAAAAATAACAATTGATGGACAGAATGCAGAACAATGTCATACATTCACCCCAGTACAGAGATCTGGGCCTAAATCCATAGTTTTTTTGCTCACCATGCCATTCCAGTTTGAACCCAGCCATATGCAAATCAGTCTTGACCCTGTGCCCCATGGGAACAGTCCAGCCCGAACTGCCAAACCAGGTCCTCCCTGGACTGGAAACAAGCATCCTAGGACCGGTTTCGGGCTTTCAGCCCTCGTCAGCCAGGATAGCTTGATTCCAGTGGCATGGAGAGGAAGGGACTCACGTCTGAGCATACCCTTTCCACTCGGGGTGACAAATGCAAATATAACAATTGATGGACAGAATGCAGAACAATGTCATACATTCACCCCAGTACAGAGATCTGGGCCTAAATCCATAGTTTTTTTGCTCACCATGCCATTCCAGTTTGAACCCAGCCATATGCAAATCAGTCTTGACCCTGTGCCCCATGGGAACAGTCCAGCCCGAACTGCCAAGCCAGGTCCTCCCTGGACTGGAAACAAGCATCCTAGGACCGGTTTCGGGCTTTCAGCCCTCGTCAGCCAGGATAGCTTGATTCCAGTGGCATGGAGAGCAAGGGACTCACGTCTGAGCATACCCTTTCCACTCGGGGTGACAAATGCAAAAATAACAATTGATGGACAGAATGCAGAACAATGTCATACATTCACCCCAGTACAGAGATCTGGGCCTAAATCCATAGTTTTTTTGCTCACCATGCCATTCCAGTTTGAACCCAGCCATATGCAAATCAGTCTTGTCCCTGTGCCCCATGGGAACAGTCCAGCCCGAACTGCCAAGCCAGGTCCTCCCTGGACTGGAAACAAGCATCCTAGGACCGGTTTCGGGCTTTCAGCCCTCGTCAGCCAGGATAGCTTGATTCCAGTGGCATGGAGAGCAAGGGACTCATGTCTGAGCATACCCTTTCCACTCGGGGTGACAAATGCAAAAATAACAATTGATGGACAGAATGCAGAACAATGTCATACATTCACCCCAGTACAGAGATCTGGGCCTAAATCCATAGTTTTTTTGCTCACCATGCCATTCCAGTTTGAACCCAGCCATATGCAAATCAGTCTTGACCCTGTGCCCCATGGGAACAGTCCAGCCCGAACTGCCAAGCCAGGTCCTCCCTGGACTGGAAACAAGCATCCTAGGACCGGTTTCGGGCTTTCAGCCCTCGTCAGCCAGGATAGCTTGATTCCAGTGGCATGGAGAGCAAGGGACTCACGTCTGAGCATACCCTTTCCACTCAGGGTGACAAATGCAAAAATAACAATTGATGGACAGAATGCAGAACAATGTCATACATTCACCCCAGTACAGAGATCTGGGCCTAAATCCATAGTTTATTTGCTCACCATGCCATTCCAGTTTGAACCCAGCCATATGCAAATCAGTCTTGACCCTGTGCCCCATGGGAACAGTCCAGCCCGAACTGCCAAGCCAGGTCCTCCCTGGACTGGAAACAAGCATCCTAGGACCAGTTTCGGACTTTCAGCCCTCGTCAGCCAGGATAGCTTGATTCCAGTGGCATGGAGAGCAAGGGACTCACGTCTGAGCATACCCTTTCCACTCGGGGTGACAAATGCAAAAATAACAATTGATGGACAGAATGCAGAACAATGTCATACATTCACCCCAGTACAGAGATCTGGGCCTAAATCCATAGTTTTTTTGCTCACCATGCCATTCCAGTTTGAACCCAGCCATATGCAAATCAGTCTTGACCCTGTGCCCCATGGGAACAGTCCAGCCCGAACTGCCAAGCCAGGTCCTCCCTGGACTGAAAACAAGCATCCTAGGACCGGTTTCGGGCTTTCAGCCCTCGTCAGCCAGGATAGCTTGATTCCAGTGGCATGGAGAGCAAGGGACTCACGTCTGAGCATACCCTTTCCACTCGGGGTGACAAATGCAAAAATAACAATTGATGGACAGAATGCAGAACAATGTCATGCATTCACCCCAGTACAGAGATCTGGGCCTAAATCCATAGTTTTTTTTTTTTTTTTTTTTTGCTCACCATGCCATTCCAGTTTGAACCCAGCCATATGCAAATCAGTCTTGACCCTGTGCCCCATGGGAACAGTCCAGCCCGAACTGCCAAGCCAGGTCCTCCCTGGACTGGAAACAAGCATCCTAGGACCGGTTTCGGGCTTTCAGCCCTCGTCAGCCAGGATAGCTTGATTCCAGTGGCATGGAGAGCAAGGGACTCACGTCTGAGCATACCCTTTCCACTCGGGGTGACAAATGCAAAAATAACAATTGATGGACAGAATGCAGAACAATGTCATACATTCACCCCAGTACAGAGATCTGGGCCTAAATCCATAGTTTTTTTGCTCACCATGCCATTCCAGTTTGAACCCAGCCATATGCAAATCAGTCTTGACCCTGTGCCCCATGGGAACAGTCCAGCCCGAACTGCCAAACCAGGTCCTCCCTGGACTGGAAACAAGCATCCTAGGACCGGTTTCGGGCTTTCAGCCCTCGTCAGCCAGGATAGCTTGATTCCAGTGGCATGGAGAGCAAGGGACTCACGTCTGAGCATACCCTTTCCACTCGGGGTGACAAATGCAAATATAACAATTGATGGACAGAATGCAGAACAATGTCATACATTCACCCCAGTACAGAGATCTGGGCCTAAATCCATAGTTTTTTTGCTCACCATGCCATTCCAGTTTGAACCCAGCCATATGCAAATCAGTCTTGACCCTGTGCCCCATGGGAACAGTCCAGCCCGAACTGCCAAGCCAGGTCCTCCCTGGACTGGAAACAAGCATCCTAGGACCGGTTTCGGGCTTTCAGCCCTCGTCAGCCAGGATAGCTTGATTCCAGTGGCATGGAGAGCAAGGGACTCACGTCTGAGCATACCCTTTCCACTCGGGGTGACAAATGCAAAAATAACAATTGATGGACAGAATGCAGAACAATGTCATACATTCACCCCAGTACAGAGATCTGGGCCTAAATCCATAGTTTTTTTGCTCACCATGCCATTCCAGTTTGAACCCAGCCATATGCAAATCAGTCTTGTCCCTGTGCCCCATGGGAACAGTCCAGCCCGAACTGCCAAGCCAGGTCCTCCCTGGACTGGAAACAAGCATCCTAGGACCGGTTTCGGGCTTTCAGCCCTCGTCAGCCAGGATAGCTTGATTCCAGTGGCATGGAGAGCAAGGGACTCATGTCTGAGCATACCCTTTCCACTCGGGGTGACAAATGCAAAAATAACAATTGATGGACAGAATGCAGAACAATGTCATACATTCACCCCAGTACAGAGATCTGGGCCTAAATCCATAGTTTTTTTGCTCACCATGCCATTCCAGTTTGAACCCAGCCATATGCAAATCAGTCTTGACCCTGTGCCCCATGGGAACAGTCCAGCCCGAACTGCCAAGCCAGGTCCTCCCTGGACTGGAAACAAGCATCCTAGGACCGGTTTCGGGCTTTCAGCCCTCGTCAGCCAGGATAGCTTGATTCCAGTGGCATGGAGAGCAAGGGACTCACGTCTGAGCATACCCTTTCCACTCAGGGTGACAAATGCAAAAATAACAATTGATGGACAGAATGCAGAACAATGTCATACATTCACCCCAGTACAGAGATCTGGGCCTAAATCCATAGTTTATTTGCTCACCATGCCATTCCAGTTTGAACCCAGCCATATGCAAATCAGTCTTGACCCTGTGCCCCATGGGAACAGTCCAGCCCGAACTGCCAAGCCAGGTCCTCCCTGGACTGGAAACAAGCATCCTAGGACCAGTTTCGGACTTTCAGCCCTCGTCAGCCAGGATAGCTTGATTCCAGTGGCATGGAGAGCAAGGGACTCACGTCTGAGCATACCCTTTCCACTCGGGGTGACAAATGCAAAAATAACAATTGATGGACAGAATGCAGAACAATGTCATACATTCACCCCAGTACAGAGATCTGGGCCTAAATCCATAGTTTTTTTGCTCACCATGCCATTCCAGTTTGAACCCAGCCATATGCAAATCAGTCTTGACCCTGTGCCCCATGGGAACAGTCCAGCCCGAACTGCCAAGCCAGGTCCTCCCTGGACTGAAAACAAGCATCCTAGGACCGGTTTCGGGCTTTCAGCCCTCGTCAGCCAGGATAGCTTGATTCCAGTGGCATGGAGAGCAAGGGACTCACGTCTGAGCATACCCTTTCCACTCGGGGTGACAAATGCAAAAATAACAATTGATGGACAGAATGCAGAACAATGTCATGCATTCACCCCAGTACAGAGATCTGGGCCTAAATCCATAGTTTTTTTTTTTTTTTTTTTTTTGCTCACCATGCCATTCCAGTTTGAACCCAGCCATATGCAAATCAGTCTTGACCCTGTGCCCCATGGGAACAGTCCAGCCCGAACTGCCAAGCCAGGTCCTCCCTGGACTGGAAACAAGCATCCTAGGACCGGTTTCGGGCTTTCAGCCCTCGTCAGCCAGGATAGCTTGATTCCAGTGGCATGGAGAGCAAGGGACTCACGTCTGAGCATACCCTTTCCACTCGGGGTGACAAATGCAAAAATAACAATTGATGGACAGAATGCAGAACAATGTCATACATTCACCCCAGTACAGAGATCTGGGCCTAAATCCATAGTTTTTTTGCTCACCATGCCATTCCAGTTTGAACCCAGCCATATGCAAATCAGTCTTGACCCTGTGCCCCATGGGAAAAGTCCAGCCCGAACTGCCAAGCCAGGTCCTCCCTGGACTGGAAACAAGCATCCTAGGACCGGTTTCGGGCTTTCAGCCCTCGTCAGCCAGGATAGCTTGATTCCCGTGGCATGGAGAGCAAGGGACTCACGTCTGAGCATACCCTTTCCACTCGGGGTGACAAATGCAAAAATAACAATTGATGGACAGAATGCAGAACAATGTCATACATTCACCCCAGTACAGAGATCTGGGCCTAAATCCATAGTTTTTTTGCTCACCATGCCATTCCAGTTTGAACCCAGCCATATGCAAATCAGTCTTGACCCTGTGCCCCATGGGAACAGTCCAGCCCGAACTGCCAAGCCAGGTCCTCCCTGGACTGGAAACAAGCATCCTAGGACCGGTTTCGGGCTTTCAGCCCTCGTCAGCCAGGATAGCTTGATTCCAGTGGCATGGAGAGCAAGGGACTCACGTCTGAGCATACCCTTTCCACTCGGGGTGACAAATGCAAAAATAACAATTGATGGACAGAATGCAGAACAATGTCATACATTCACCCCAGTACAGAGATCTGGGCCTAAATCCATAGTTTTTTTGCTCACCATGCCATTCCAGTTTGAACACAGCCATATGCAAATCAGTCTTGACCCTGTGCCCCATGGGAACAGTCCAGCCCGAACTGCCAAGCCAGGTCCTCCCTGGACTGGAAACAAGCATCCTAGGACCGGTTTCGGGCTTTCAGCCCTCGTCAGCCAGGATAGCTTGATTCCAGTGGCATGGAGAGCAAGGGACTCACGTCTGAGCATACCCTTTCCACTCGGGGTGACAAATGCAAAAATAACAATTGATGGACAGAATGCAGAACAATGTCATACATTCACCCCAGTACAGAGATCTGGGCCTAAATCCATAGTTTTTTTGCTCACCATGCCATTCCAGTTTGAACCCAGCCATATGCAAATCAGTCTTGACCCTGTGCCCCATGGGAACAGTCCAGCCCGAACTGCCAAGCCAGGTCCTCCCTGGACTGGAAACAAGCATCCTAGGACCGGTTTCGGGCTTTCAGCCCTCGTCAGCCAGGATAGCTTGATTCCAGTGGCATGGAGAGCAAGGGACTCACGTCTGAGCATACCCTTTCCACTCGGGGTGACAAATGCAAAAATAACAATTGATGGACAGAATGCAGAACAATGTCATACATTCACCCCAGTACAGAGATCTGGGCCTAAATCCATAGTTTTTTTGCTCACCATGCCATTCCAGTTTGAACCCAGCCATATGCAAATCAGTCTTGACCCTGTGCCCCATGGGAACAGTCCAGCCCGAACTGCGAAGCCAGGTCCTCCCTGGACTGGAAACAAGCATCCTAGGACCGGTTTCGGGCTTTCAGCCCTCGTCAGCCAGGATAGCTTGATTCCAGTGGCATGGAGAGCAAGGGACTCACGTCTGAGCATACCCTTTCCACTCGGGGTGACAAATGCAAAAATAACAATTGATGGACAGAATGCAGAACAATGTCATACATTCACCCCAGTACAGAGATCTGGGCCTAAATCCATAGTTTTTTTGCTCATCATGCCATTCCAGTTTGAACCCAGCCATATGCAAATCAGTCTTGACCCTGTGCCCCATGGGAACAGTCCAGCCCGAACTGCCAAGCCAGGTCCTCCCTGGACTGGAAACAAGCATCCTAGGACCGGTTTCGGGCTTTCAGCCCTCGTCAGCCAGGATAGCTTGATTCCAGTGGCATGGAGAGCAAGGGACTCACATCTGAGCATACCCTTTCCACTCGGGGTGACAAATGCAAATATAACAATTGATGGACAGAATGCAGAACAATGTCATACATTCACCCCAGTACAGAGATCTGGGCCTAAATCCATAGTTTTTTTGCTTACCATGCCATTCCAGTTTGAACCCAGCCATATGCAAATCAGTCTTGACCCTGTGCCCCATGGGAACAGTCCAGCCCGAACTGCCAAGCCAGGTCCTCCCTGGACTGGAAACAAGCATCCTAGGACCGGTTTCGGGCTTTCAGCCCTCGTCAGCCAGGATAGCTTGATTCCAGTGGCATGGAGAGCAAGGGACTCACGTCTGAGCATACCCTTTCCACTCGGGGTGACAAATGCAAAAATAACAATTGATGGACAGAATGCAGAACAATGTCATACATTCACCCCAGTACAGAGATCTGGGCCTAAATCCATAGTTTTTTTGTTCACCATGCCATTCCAGTTTGAACCCAGCCATATGCAAATCAGTCTTGACCCTGTGCCCCATGGGAACAGTCCAGCCCGAACTGCCAAGCCAGGTCCTCCCTGGACTGGAACCAAGCATCCTAGGACCGGTTTCGGGCTTTCAGCCCTCGTCAGCCAGGATAGCTTGATTCCAGTGGCATGGAGAGCAAGGGACTCACGTCTGAGCATACCCTTTCCACTCGGGGTGACAAATGCAAAAATAACAATTGATGGACAGAATGCAGAACAATGTCATACATTCACCCCAGTACAGAGATCTGGGCCTAAATCCATAGTTTTTTTGCTCACCATGCCATTCCAGTTTGAACCCAGCCATACGCAAATCAGTCTTGACCCTGTGCCCCATGGGAACAGTCCAGCCCGAACTGCCAAGCCAGGTCCTCCCTGGACTGGAAACAAGCATCCTAGGACCGGTTTCGGGCTTTCAGCCCTCGTCAGCCAGGATAGCTTGATTCCAGTGGCATGGAGAGCAAGGGACTCACGTCTGAGCATACCCTTTCCACTCGGGGTGACAAATGCAAAAATAACAATTGATGGACAGAATGCAGAACAATGTCATACATTCACCCCAGTACAGAGATCTGGGCCTAAATCCATAGTTTTTTTGCTCACCATGCCATTCCAGTTTGAACCCAGCCATATGCAAATCAGTCTTGACCCTGTGCCCCATGGGAACAGTCCAGCCCGAACTGCCAAGCCAGGTCCTCCCTGGACTGGAAACAAGCATCCTAGGACCGGTTTCGGGCTTTCAGCCCTCGTCAGCCAGGATAGCTTGATTCCAGTGGCATAGAGAGCAAGGGACTCACGTCTGAGCATACCCTTTCCACTCGGGGTGACAAATGCAAAAATAACAATTGATGGACAGAATGCAGAACAATGTCATACATTCACCCCAGTACAGAGATCTGGGCCTAAATCCATAGTTTTTTTGCTCACCATGCCATTCCAGTTTGAACCCAGCCATATGCAAATCAGTCTTGACCCTGTGCCCCATGGGAACAGTCCAGCCCGAACTGCCAAGCCAGGTCCTCCCTGGACTGGAAACAAGCAACCTAGGACCGGTTTCGGGCTTTCAGCCCTCGTCAGCCAGGATAGCTTGATTCCAGTGGCTTTTGTACCGCTTTGTTCGCCATGAGTTGGCAGGGTATGCTCAGACGTGAGTCCCTCGCTCACTTTGCCACTGGATTCAAGCAAGCCTGGCTGAAGATGGCTGAAATGCCAGAAACCGGTCCTAGGAAGCTTGTTTCCGGTCCAGGGAAGGCATGGCTTGGAAGTTCGGGCTGGACTGTTCCCATGAGGCACAGGGTCAGACTGATTTGCATATGGCCATGTTAGTACTGGGGTAGCAGAGTGGGCTAAAAAACGGTGATGGATCAAACCCAGATCTGTCGACTGGGTGTGAGTGTTTCATTGGTTCTGATGCTCCGTCCATCACCACCCCCTTTTGTACCGCTTTGTTCGCCATGAGTTGGCAGGGTATGCTCAGACGTGAGTCCCTTGCTCACTTTGCCACTGGATTCAAGCAAGCCTGGCTGAAGATGGCTGAAATGCCAGAAACCGGTCCTAGGAAGCTTGTTTCCGGTCCAGGGAAGGCATGGCTTGGCAGTTCGGGCTGGACTGTTCCCATGAGGCACAGGGTCAGACTGATTTGCATATGGCCATGTCAGTACTGGGGTGGCAGAGTGGGCTAAAAAACGGTGATGGATCAAACCCAGATCTGTCGACTGGGTGTGAGTGTTTCATTGGTTCTGATGCTCCGTCCATCACCACCCCCTTTTGTACCGCTTTGTTCGCCATGAGTTGGCAGGGTATGCTCAGACGTGAGTCCCTTGCTCACTTTGCCACTGGATTCAAGCAAGCCTGGCTGAAGATGGCTGAAATGCCAGAAACCGGTCCTAGGAAGCTTGTTTCCGGTCCAGGGAAGGCATGGCTTGGCAGTTCGGGCTGGACTGTTCCCATGAGGCACAGGGTCAGACTGATTTGCATATGGCCATGTCAGTACTGGGGTGGCAGAGTGGGCTAAAAAACGGTGATGGATCAAACCCAGATCTATCGACTGGGTGTGAGTGTTTCATTGGTTCTGATGCTCCGTCCATCACCACCCCCTTTTGTACCGCTTTGTTCGCCATGAGTTGGCAGGGTATGCTCAGACATGAGTCCCTTCCTCACTTTGCCACTGGATTCAAGCAAGCCTGGCTGAAGATGGCTGAAATGCCAGAAACCGGTCCTAGGAAGCTTGTTTCCGGTCCAGGGAAGGCATGGCTTGGCAGTTCGGGCTGGACTGTTCCCAGGAGGCACAGGGTCAGACTGATTTGCATATGGCCATGTCAGTACTGGGGTGGCAGAGTGGGCTAAAAAACGGTGATGGATCAAACCCAGATCTGTCGACTGGGTGTGAGTGTTTCATTGGTTCTGATGCTCCGTCCATCACCACCCCCTTTTGTACCGCTTTGTTCGCCATGAGTTGGCAGGGTATGCTCAGACATGAGTCCCTTGCTCACTTTGCCACTGGATTCAAGCAAGCCTGGCTGAAGATGGCTGAAATGCCAGAAACCAGTCCTAGGAAGCTTGTTTCCGGTCCAGGGAAGGCATGGCTTGGCAGTTCGGGCTGGACTGTTCCCATGAGGCACAGGGTCAGACTGATTTGCATATGGCCATGTCAGTACTGGGGTGGCAGAGTGGGCTAAAAAACGGTGATGGATCAAACCCAGATCTGTTGACTGGGTGTGAGTGTTTCATTGGTTCTGATGCTCCATCCATCACCACCCCCTTTTGTACCGCTTTGTTCGCCATGAGTTGGCAGGGTATGCTCAGACGTGAGTCCCTTGCTCACTTTGCCACTGGATTCAAGCAAGCCTGGCTGAAGATGGCTGAAATGCCAGAAACCGGTCCTAGGAAGCTTGTTTCCGGTCCAGGGAAGGCATGGCTTGGCACTTCGGGCTGGACTGTTCCCATGAGGCACAGGGTCAGACTGATTTGCATATGGCCATGTCAGTACTGGGGTGGCAGAGTGGGCTAAAAAACGGTGATGGATCAAACCCAGATCTGTCGACTGGGTGTGAGTGTTTCATTGGTTCTGATGCTCCGTCCATCACCACCCCCTTTTGTACAGCTCATCATTAAGCAAGCGGGAATCAATTGCCACCTCTATGCTGATGACACCAAACTTTACTACAAGATTAAATCCTGTGCAGAAGTTTTTCACCTCAATGATACTCTGTCCAAGATTCAATCCTGGTTTCATCACAACCACCTTAAACTCAACCCTAAAAAAACTGAAGTCATTCTTTTCTCCCCTAAAAATAACCCACTCCCAATTCCACACTGGATCACTGACCTTAAAGCCCTCAACTGTTCTCTCACCATATCCAACACAGGCAAATTCCTTGGAATCAGTATTGACCAGAACCTCCGTCTTACTTCCCACATCAAAAATTTGGCTAAAGGCGCACTCTACATTCTTCATCACCTTAAGAAAATCAAACCCTTCATTCCTACAGATGAGTTTAAATTAGTGGTTCAATCTCTGGTCCTGTTCCGAATTGACTATGCTAACGCCACTCTTTCTGGAACATCGAAAGTACACTTAGCCCCAATCAAATCCGTCCTTAACCTCACTGCCAGGCTCATTATGTACTGCAAGCATACTGAACACATTTTCCCCGCTCTCAAAACCCTCAAATGGCTTCCCGTTGAAGGCAGATCCATCTACAAGACTGCTTGCATTACTCACAAAGCCCTCCATCTAAACACCCCTCAGTACCTCCCTGATAAACTCCACAAAGCCGGCTGCTCTAGAGCATTAAGGAGCACAAACGCTCTTGTCCTAGTCCCATCCTCTGTTAAATAAGAAATCTACTCAAACACGTTCCTTCTCCGGAAATGCACCTACCACCTGGAATTTCCTCCATAAAGAAATACGCTGTAACCCCTCCTACCCTAGCTTCAAAAAGGACCGAAAGCTGCACCTTCTCAACAAATATTGGGGCTTTTAATTCTTTTATCTGGACGCTATTCCCCACCACCTTCCCTACTGTATAGGTTTCCTCCATTCGATGCTCTGACTCCCTCTTCCCTCCCCTCTTGACTTATCTTCCAATACTACTGTCTCTCTCCCTTTGATTTCTCTCGCTGTTTTTGCCCTTGCACTCGTACTATTTTCCTACCCATCATCCTCCACTGTTTCCCCCAACCCTTACTCCCCTCCTCCTCCCCATCCCCATTTACCTTGGCCTCTGAATCCACTTAGGATTGGATGTTTACCCATTGGGTTCCTTATTTTACCCTCCCCTGTCTTTTCCTTATTGTTTTTTATGTCCCCATGGCTTGTATTTTTCCCTATTTTCCAAATGTTCAATGCAATCTTGCCTGCCTAGACCCTTGTAAAGTGCTCTGATACTCTCGGGTCCAGCCAGCGCTATATAAAACCTTTTAAATAAATTAATAAATTGCAGTAGGCTTGGACTTATACTCGACTTGAAACTGACTGTGATGAAACAAGGTTTGGATACATGAACCAAGTTCATCCTGGTCAAAAATGTTACGTTCTGACTTAATGCCCGATTTAAATGTTGGTGGAGAGGGTGCTCCATCACAACAGTGACAGAGTTCCCTACTCAAAAACATTATGGTCTGCCCATCCGATTTTGATTCAGGCAAACTACAGTTTAATAATGCTGGAGACTGCTGTGTCTCATCCGTGGTCAAACTTCATTGACACCGTGATGGTGTAAGGGCGGTTAGAGATTTAGCTGTCTGTTGGCCCATCTATTTTCGATGAGCGAATATATACGCATTTTTGAATATCCATCACCACCAGGAAAAACTTGGCAGTAAGGAGCACTAAAAAGTGATAAACCCTGCCCCCCTCCCTCATCATGGGAGAAAACTCCCATGGGGAGATGAGCATTGATTTTTTTTATTTTCAGTCTGAAAATCCTGCTTTGGAATTCTTTTAAAAAATAAACAAAAATGCAACTTAGCAGTATGATTCAATCATGATTCATGGAGCCATCCAGCTAGTTTACCATGCACTGGCATGAATAGCTGTCACAGCGGTTCCTGTCAATGTTTGAAATACCTTCCGGGCTGACAGACATTTCAAAACTTAGTGATCGGCACCTCCGTCAGGGTGACAGAGTAATTTACTCTGTAGCTGTGGTGGAAAGAGGGCAGGCTGCCTAAATATAAATCAGCCCTTTAGTATTCCAAATCCAAACCAACCCCAGGAGTATGCTTCCAGGGCCCCAATGAGTTCAGGGGGAAGGCTCAGGCACAGGTCAACAACAGAGTCCAGAAGAGGTCCAATTGCCACTGGTCAGTTCAGGACTTCCTGAAAAAGGTTTCTTCCAGCTTGTTATCTTCCTGTAGCCACACAGGACGTCGGTAAACTGACCTTTTGAGACAATTTATGTAACCTGGGTACAATAGGGAGCAGGTCTAGTCCTTCAGGGCTCTTTGTGGGTCACAGACAGCAGACCCAGTTATCTTCTGATCTTCTGCTGTTCCTGAAAGTGTTCTGAGGTAGGTGCCTGGAGGTGCCACATTTATGCCTTACACTAGCTAGTGGGTGAGAGTGACCCTGGGCAAGTTTTAACCAATGATGTAAAAGTTCCTGGAGCTAAACCTACCCCTTTTTCGGGAGTTCCTGTTTGCTTTACTGAAAATAACCCCCAAATGCCATGTGTCATTGTATTTCTAAGATTGCAATAGTCTTCAGCAACACTAAATGTGTGCTCTAAGGGCTGGGGATGTGTGAGGCGAGCCTGCTATGGTAATCCTAGTGTCCTCCCTCATCTAACACTAAAATCTGGTTTGAGACAGGCGCTGTACCAGCAACAAACCCAGAGACAAACTCCTGGCAGGAAAAAAGTAATAAACAGAGGATACACACAGATAGTCTTGTAATCTCTGCCTTTCAAGTGTCCCTCAAGTGTTACATGTGGCTCAACAGACCTGTCAAGCAGGATTTTACAGTGTCATGCTACAGAATGCCCAGAGCCCCCACCTCTAAATATTCTGGGTAGTTCAGATGAGCGATCTCTGCCCATTCAGCTCAGCCTGTTTGCTCCTGGGAGGCATTTCGCAACTATTCCACACCTATTCTAGGCTGACAACAGGCTGAGAGCTGGAAGAACTTTCTACTAATTAGCCTTCTGGCAGCTGAGACAGGTAAAGGGTAAATTTTTTAAATGTCTAAAAATTATTTTTGCTTAATATTTAGTAAAAATCTGACTTCACTATTGATTTGGGTTGTAATTGCTATTACAATTAGTTGTTTAGTTTTCCAGCTGTTCCCTTTTTGAGTTATCAGCATTAGTATTTTAATCTGTAAACTGGTTTTCTACATAGCACAGCTTAACCTTCCACAGTGAAAATTGCATGCAAGGCCTAGTCACTCTAGGGCCATAGTAACATTGAATTTCTACATATTACATGTTTAAATACCATGCACCCTACCTTGTGGATACCAAGGCCTACACAGGTGTGATATCATTATTTAAAAACAAGGTTTTCTATGGGGAAAAGTCTAACATTGACAGGATGCAGATCAGGTTTCAGTAGTCAGACTTCACAAGGTAGGCCTGAGTTCCTGTTTGTCTTCCACAGTTGTGGATGGTACAATAGTTGCAGCAACCAACAAGTGAAATTTAACTTCCAGATCTAAGAGTACTTTCTACACCATAAATTAGGGACTTATAGGCCAGTTAAATGTGCAAATTAGGAGTAAGCCCTCCACTATGTTTAAAGTAGAAGCACATGCACTTTACTACTGGATAGCAGGGGAAAAGTGCACAAATGTCAAGTCAGCAAAGCAGATAGAGCAATACTCTGGGGAACATCACGCAAAAGATAGTCCTTTTCTGCATTCTGGCTACCAAGAGTTGAAGTAAGGGCCCCTTTGATGCATTAGGTTTTTTACCGCCTCTGTTATTCAAAGCTGGCTGTTCATGTTTTAGTTAGGCTGCATTATACTTCTGGAAATTGCTCTTTTTGTTTGATTACTAATTTCCATTGTATGAGGACACCTCTTTTGAAGAGTAGTCTCATGCATGGTTGGCAGTGGGGAAAAAAGGGATTCCACCAAAGAAACGAAGGAGCCCCTATGTTTACTAGCCCAGCCTCTTATGGGGGCTTTTCACACCTTATAGTATAGGTATTCCTTCACCGAGGAAAAAACTCTTGCTACTCTGTTCATCCAATATTATGGACCCACAGAGTTGTGCGAGAAAATTTACAGGATTGCCTCAAACACCATCCAGGTGTCAGGCTTCATCATCACCACCCCACGTTCGCCAAGGAATCCTCTAATGTCAAATAAGCTGTAGTTCAAGCATTAGCCGGAAACTGAGGAGAAAAAAGAAAAGGGAAGGGGGGGTCCAATAAAAATTCCAACCGGTTCCATTTTAAACTTTTATTAATTTGTGGGGGAGGGATGGTTAAAAAGCAGACGGACAATGATAGCCCTGTTATGGTGCTAATTGTCAGATTATAAACAATCAGGTCTGTTATATCAAACGATTCTGCATGTTTCAGCCTCCAACTGGCCCCAACAGGGATCCCGCGCTTTCTTCAGGAACTAATTGAACCCTATATTTCCCAACAGTGCTTCCCTATTACATGCTTGCTAATTGCATGCATACAATACCCAGTTGACCCTTGGTTTACTCCGGGTTTTTCTGTGCCAAAAGGAAACTATCTAGAAGAGATAAGGTTGGATGGTTAAGTGGATGCAATATATAAATATACAACCACACAACATCAAAAAGGATAATGTATTTTGCAGAACAGCCAGAGTGCGTTTGTTTAAAAAAGATTCTGAGCAAACTGCTTGCATGCCAAAATGCAGTTCCTCATCTATGAGTATTGTGAGTAATACCCGCATTCAAACACACCCGTGCTCATGCACACTCAACGCCTAAAACATACAATGTCTGCATTGTGCCTTAGTCAAGCCCTGTAATTTGCACACCATTACAATTTATTTATTACCCTTTCACTCATCAAATTAATAAATGTACAGACACCCACTCACACCAGGATCTTACCCTGTATAGCTAAATCATGTGCCTCATGGAGGGGAGCCAGCTCGTTTTAGGAAACAATTGCTTAACCCCCTCCAGGTGGTACAAAAGGGGGTGGTGATGGACGGAGCATCAGAACCAATCAAACACTCACACCCAGTCAACAGATCTGGGTTTGATCCATCACCGTTCTTTAGCCCACTCTGCCACCCCAGTTCAGACATGGCCATATGCAAATCAGTCTGACCCTGTGCCTCATGGGAACAGTCCAGCCCGAACTGCCAAGCCATGCCTTCCCTGGACCGGAAACAAGCTTCCTAGGACCGGTTTCTGGCATTTCAGCCGTCTTCAGCCAGGCTTGCTTGAATCCAGTGGCAAAGTGAGCATGGGACTCACGTCTGAGCATACCCTGCCAACTTATGGCGAACAAAGCGGTACAAAAGGGGGTGGTGATGGACGGAGCATCAGAACCAATCAAACACTCACACCCAGTCAACAGATCTGGGTTTGATCCATCACCGTTCTTTAGCCCACTCTGCCACCCCAGTTCAGACATGGCCATATGCAAATCAGTCTGACCCTGTGCCTCATGGGAACAGTCCAGCCCGAACTGCCAAGCCATGCCTTCCCTGGACCGGAAACAAGCTTCCTAGGACCGGTTTCTGGCATTTCAGCCGTCTTCAGCCAGGCTTGCTTGAATCCAGTGGCAAAGTGAGCATGGGACTCACGTCTGAGCATACCCTGCCAACTTATGGCGAACAAAGCGGTACAAAAGGGGGTGGTGATGGACGGAGCATCAGAACCAATCAAACACTCAAACCCAGTCAACAGATCTGGGTTTGATCCATCACCGTTCTTTAGCCCACTCTGCCACCCCAGTTCAGACATGGCCATATGCAAATCAGTCTGACCCTGTGCCTCATGGGAACAGTCCAGCCCGAACTGCCAAGCCATGCCTTCCCTGGACCGGAAACAAGCTTCCTAGGACCGGTTTCTGGCATTTCAGCCGTCTTCAGCCAGGCTTGCTTGAATCCAGTGGCAAAGTGAGCATGGGACTCCAGGCGGCGAGTCGTGCCACCCCACTCCCCTCGACTGTTTCCACCAACTGTGTGCTTTTACCTTGAATCACCACAGAAAACATTCTCTGGTGCCTGAAAAGGTCGCAGTTTATTCATCAACATAAAATTTTACACAATTTTTTTTTTTTATCCATTTCCAACTTTCATGGTCATAACCACATTCAAGTCCATGTTCTAACTTTTCCTCAATTGCTCATTGCATTTCTTTCTCTTGCATTATGGACCCAGCCTTCTCAATTTCCTGGGAGGGGAGGGGCCCCTTTTTTCTGGGCCACTGATTCACAGGTCTAGGCTTCAGCTTGCTACCGATTTTGAGGGTTTCTGTCTGGACCTGCCCAGGCTGCAAGTGCCGTCCCGTTTGCCCTGTAACCCTTTCGTGGGCCCTCCCTTCTCCCAGGGGTCCCTGCCATCCAAGGCATCCCAAGGACCTTACTTGAGCATCTACTCTACCTTTCCCGAGGCTGAGTACTTGCCATCTTCTCCCTCGGTGCCCCTGCCATGAGGCATCCCAAGGGTCCTGCGGGAGTATCACATTTACTCATTCTATGGCGGCACGCTGCCCCTTGGCTCCCTCAGTGCCCCTGCTGTGAGGCATCCCAAGGACACTGTGAGAGCCTTCCATCTACCTTCTGGTAGTTTTCTCTTTCTACTAGCTTCTTTATGTTTGTTCCGCTACCCTTTCCCCTAACGGCTGCGACGCCCATGTTATTAGGTGTGGGTGGGTGGGATTTCTTTCTGGCCCCTTCTTATCCCCTCCTCACGTTCTCTTACTCGCCCCCTGATTGGGGGGCGCTTGCTTTGTGTACGGGGGCCAATCATGCCCCCGCCGGCATAGCCGGCATGCTAATGGGGGAGTGCTCCCGCCTCCGGAGGGCGTTCAACCCGGGCCCCCATCGGGTCTGGCTTCGCCTTCCCAGCCCGGGTCCTTAGTCTTTCACTCCTTTAATGCGTTTTCACTTGAACAATGATTATATTTGCCACTAATATGCTTTCTTCTATCTTATACTAATTTAGAGTTTGTATGCCACCACACTGACTGAATTGAATCTATTTTCAGCTCTGCATGTTCTTTCCCTGACTGGATGTGCTAAGTTCCATGCTACAGAGTCCCCGATTCTGACCGTTTCCGATAGGAAGGTGCTATTCATCGCACCCAATAAATCTGACACTGTGAGTTTGCATCTATTGGCTGCAATAAAGATTTTGAGAAACAACAATTATATGATTTTGATGTTTAAAACCAAAATCTGTATGCTGCAGTAAATAATGTAATGTTTTCCCCTGTTAAATGTATGTATGTTTGACCCGTAAAAATGTAATGAAGGGGGAAGAATTTAACACATTTGGGGGTATATTTACAAGCCCCTTACTCCACTTTTGCGTCACTTTTCCAATGTTAAAAATGACGCAAAAGCGGCGCAAGGGGTTTGTAAATAAGCCCCTTGGTATTTAACGAGTGCTGTGTATATCACTTAACTCAGATTTTGACCCCTTCACGGGGACTTAGTGGAGGATGGTAAACTCCGACCGACTGGGAATCAGGGCCAGAGAATGTCTTCTAGAGTGAGACATACGTACCTTCAAGGTCACGGTGTCCTGTGCTACGAAGCTCAAAATGCCGAAAAGCCGTTCCATTCTCACTTTCGATTGACTCGTCGCTAGATTTTGTGAGCAGTGATTAGCTCGCTGTTCTATATTGCTTGGCACCTTCGCATGGACAGTGAGTTTGCTACAGACTACAATATAAACCTCTGAAACTTCAAAAAAAATGCCATAATGCACAGGTGTTTAAAGTACCTCTTACCATCTAGTAGCATTCAAATCTCCGCCCCCTAGATTATAAATCAGTACTCGTTCGATCTCTCTCGGGAGGATGCTGGGATTTGCACACTTTGACCTTCAGGAGGCCACAGATCTATGGACCAAGGGCACTAAACTCCTGACCCTATGTAACCAGCTGAGTCCAAACAGCTAATTATCTCTGAAGTGATTATAAAAGGGCATTTTATTGAACCTTGGAAGTGTTCATTCCCTTTTTGTTTGCTCTGATAAAGATACATTTCGGGATGCAAGCTCTTTGGGCCAGACACAGCCCCACTTCCTACTCTTTCCCCCATCTGTGCCCAGACATGTTTTCCCCAGTTGGAACTGAAAGCCTTCTCTGTTGATGCCAATGTATGTCCCTCGTCTAAGTAGGTGTCTTGTTTACTTGTCAGAATGTTGCAGTCTGCTTCCCTTCCCTTTAAGTAAAGCACTTTATTCATGATACAAAATAAAATCCTGCATAAGAGAGACAGGATCTGTCCCTGGGTGCTGCATTTTCCGTTTCACCTTGGATGTGGGTGGCAGAGGCCGCTCTTGAACTTGCGCGAGTTTATTCTAATTTGCTGCTGGTTTTTGTTATGCTTTTATTTCTGATGCCATTAAAATTGTGGCTTTGCTCTGATTCATTGTCAGCCAAGGCAGTTACTATTTGGAAGAGTTGCCATGGAGCTAACATTCCTGTTTGTGTTCTGAGGAGAAATGGCTCTGCTTTCGGTATTCAGAATGAGCTTTTCTGTACCCTCATTTGCAATAAAAGGTTTTAGAAATGCTGGCGAACTAATGTTGTCCTTCTGTGTGTTTTTATGGGGAGAGTTGTTCTGTTTCTTTGAACATTTACTGGGGAGCGCTATCAAGGAGGGATAAAGCAGTAAGGTTAAATTTACAATTGGATTGAAACAGTTTTGGAGGGTTTTTTTTACATTCATTTGCCATTATTTGTCATGCGATTGAAACCGCGACATGGCTTCAAAATCCATATGTATGCAATATGTAACAATAGTGTCCCTACATGGATACATTACGATATTAAAAATAGTGGCCTTATGTAGATGAATCAAAGTAATTCAATTCAATTCAATTCAATAAGCTTTATTTGAGTGCTACATAAGGCAATCATAAAAGCACACAGAAAAACACAACAATACATAATTTGTAACATTAAAAATATCATACCAATATAAAAAAAACACCTCATTTCATAGCCTAAGATAAAATAAATATCATT
Source organism: Triturus cristatus (assembly GCF_964204655.1). Lineage (NCBI taxonomy): Eukaryota > Metazoa > Chordata > Amphibia > Caudata > Salamandridae > Triturus > Triturus cristatus. The sequence continues at coordinate 902,844,741 of NC_140590.1, read as the reverse complement.
TCGGTATAAATATGTTATAGCATTAAAAACGTGATTGAACTCATGAGTGCTGTATCCAAAGAAGAGATTAGGTCAGCAAACAGTTCCTATGTCTCAAGACTTGCTTCAAATAAATTACTATTCTAAAATTAATGTGCGCATTATCAAGCTGTTGTAATGCATGTAAAGCAGGTCGACATTGGCGGAGCCCAAACATTTTTTAAACTGGTACCAAATGCAATTTCCTCAAGTGAGTATAAAATTTACAAAATAACATTACATGAATCATAGATTGATTAGAGTTATTATCACAAGGGCAAAGAGGGAGATGTTGAGACCAATCGTTCTTTGTAGGCAAGGTAACCAGTCTATAAAATAATCCCAGCCTGAATCTAGTTAATAAAAATCTATCATAAACTCCGGGTGCAGAGATTAAATAGGGCTGAATATTAAAAGTAGTTAAAACAATCTGGTTGTGAAGTACAGTAGGTTTTAAAATTTCAGACGACACTCTGTTGGAATCCAACAGCAGAAGACCCTCTTTTCTCAGATATTTCCTTGTTATTTGTCGGATAGATAGAGGGTTCGTAAAGTATTCTAAGTGGCCAAGATCTTTTAGAGTGTTACGGACATATTTTATCCATCGGATTTTCAGTAGCCCTTCCAATTTTAACACATCTAATAAAATATCCCTGTTTAACTTGGCCTCTTCTTTAGTCCATAGCCTATGCCAAAGAAGAAGTGGCTCTAGCTTTATTAAATCAGAAATGAAAGAGAGCCCCAACTCCGCATGGCATATATATGATTGAAGTGCTATTCGGAACTGATAAAATGTATCTTAAAAAAGAATTTTCTATGCGTTGGATTGCAACCAAATCAGTAAACCCCCAAACTCCTGCCCCATATAAAAAAGATGAGACACACTTTGCCTTGTAGATCTTGATAAACTCCTCGGGTGGTCTCTTTCCCAGCTTTCCAGCAAAGGTGGTTAGGGCTGCTGTTGTACGTAGGAGTACCAGCTTTTTTGCTAAGACTGCTTGTCCCCAGGTATCGTTGTGTGCAAAAAGAATTCCCAAGTATGGGAACTCTTTAGTTACCCCAATCTTCTGCCCTGCAACAGACATATCTTTGGGTTTCTTAATGCTAGGGCCACAACGCATAATGAATGTCTTGGAGGAGTTTACTTTCAAGCCAAGATTTTTCAAAAAAGGGGGAAGCTCTCTAACACTCTCTGAAGGCCAACCTGTGTGCGAGACATCAACACTGCGTCATCCGCATATAGAAGAGCGGGTAATGGACGTCCTCCCGCTTGTGGAAAATCTTTATTGTCTTTAAGAAGAGCGTTCCCCAGCCCATTAACATAAAGGTTAAAAAGAAACGGGGCCAGAACACAACCTTGTCTGACTCCGCTCTTAATTGGAAATGCAGCCGAACAATCGCCCTTCAATCTACTTCGCACATGTGCCTTAGCATCACAATAAAAACGCTTAAGAAAATAAAAAATCTGAACATCAACCCCCATATCCTCTAAAATAAACCAGAGTTTGCTGTGGACCACGCAGTCGAATGCGTCTTTGAGGTCCACAATAGCTAAAAATAGATTTCCCTGCTTTGCCCTTGTGTATTTCCCCACCAGGATTGATAGATTTATACCCTGCTCGGTCGTTCCAAGCCTGGCACGAAAACCGTACTGCAGGTCAGACAGAACAGAGTTTTCCTCCGCCCAATCCTGGAGGTGTTCTAATATTATACTACCTGTTACTTTTGTAATGGCGTCGAGTAAAGAAATGGGCCTATGACATCCTGGGTCCTGCCTGTTCCCCTTTTTAAAAATAGGCACAATTGTAGATTCTACCCATGTAGGTAAAAAAGAGGTTCTACAGCTAGCTGTAATCACCTGGGCTATGATAGATAGGCCCCCATAGAGAAATGTTAGTTTTAAACAAATCTACGCGGGCCTTCCCTCCCTGAGTTCTAGATACAGCCCTCTCCACTTCGTCTAGGGTAAACGACAAGCCAGAGTCATGATGGGATACATTTAGGTTATAATCCTCCTGATCATTACTACTTGTCTTATCAGATATTCCCTCGCCATTATATACTCTTGAAAAATGCTCAATCCATTGATCCTCACCGATTGCTATTTTGATGGTAGGACCAGCCTTGGGTGAAAGAAAAAGTGTTTTAACAGCCTTCCAGAAAGCCGAACTATCATTCGCCAAAGAGGCCGTATGTAATGCCTTCCATGCCTCCTTCTTCAGGGTATTTCCTTGTCTTAATTGCTTGTTTGTATTCCCATCTAGAGATGCTCAAGTCAGCCAAGTTCCTAGGGGATTTATGTAACTCCCTTTTTAGGTGAGAGTGCGCTTGCATACACCTGGAGTCAAACCATCCAATCACATGTTTTTCACTATTTATGCGTCTGAGCAGGGATTCTTTTATGGTTTGTGTTGGACCAGGCCCTTTTTGCAGGGTCCTCCCTAAACTTTTTGCCTTCCTCCTGTATTTTTTCTGACCTGGTGTTGGCTGTTTTATGACTCTGGGCACCTTACCACTGCTGACCAGTGCTAAGGTGCATATGCTCTCCCTATGGTAAAATGTATTATGTGAATTGACTTCCATGTTTGGCTTATTTGGTTTACTATCAGTCCCTAGTAGAGTGCACCAGGGGTGCCAAGGGCTTGTATATCAAATGCTGCTAGTGGGCTTGCAGCACTGGTTGTGCCACCCACAGAAGCAGCCTAGTAAAATGTGTCTAGGATCTGCCACTGCAGAACCTGCGTGCAGTCAGGTATTGTCGCGCTGACTGGGCAAGTGTCCCCACTTGCCAGTCCCTAAACCTTCATATTAGTCACCCTATGGTAGGCCCTAGGGCAGGGTGCATTGTAAGGATAAGGTAGGACATGCCCTGAGGTGTGTGGCATGTCCTAATAGTGAATTACAGCCATTTTCGTTTTTCACTAGTGAAGGCTACCTGCTCTCCATAGGCCAGAATGGGCTGCTGGGATTGCTACACGCTGTGGTCCCAGTTGACTCATAGAGCATGGTAGAAAGTCATGTTTAGTATGCCTGAACTCAGAATAATAAAATACTTCTTTTAGTAAAGTTTATTTTCATATCCTGTGTTTGTAAATACTACTTTTAGAAAGTTAGTATTTACTGATCTGGCCATCCAGTCCGCCTCTGCGCTGTGTGTGTGTTCTGCCTAGCAACGGTAGGAGCAGGGCTTGGGAATTCCAGGAGACAGGCTGGCTGCCAGGTGGTGGGTAGAGAGATTACACCAGGATGGGTGGGAGGAGTACACCTTGACTCTTGAATGGACCTGTTCTCTGCCACCACAAAGCCAGCTCCGCCCCCTGTTGAGCAGCTGATGTCTCTGCCCTGCTGCTGAAAGGAAAGAGCAGAGTCACCACAACAAAGTGCTCCAAAACTGGACTGAGCCAGGGCCAGGCCCCCTGGCGACAAAGAACAAAGGATTTGCGCTTTAAAAGAAGGAGCCCTGCTCCTAAGAAATCAGATCCTGCTCGTGACCAAGAAGAACGCTCTGCCTGAGGAGGAGGAACCTGAAGCTGAAGGAGGAAACACTGTTCCTAAAGTCTGGAGGACTTGCCTGCAGTGGTTGCCTCGCTGCCAAAGGAGAGAAGAAACCTGCAAAAGACTTGCTTTATTTATTGACCCAAAAAAACTTGTGCTCACAGCAATCTCCAAGGGCTTGATTGAGCTTGCCCCCTGAACTGAACCCCAGGACCAGTGGGTTCACCGTGCCTCCGCTCGTCTGTGAATCGAGCCGTGTGCTTTCTCCCGCCGGAGCGCTCTGCGCAACTGCACCCCCTCCAAGGGCCGTGACACCCAGAAGTTTGGCTGCCTCCACTCGCCGAGAGCCCCGCTCTACCTGAGTCACTCTTGACCCCTCGGGTCTGGCCGCCCCGCTTCCCTGTCACCCGCCTGCTGCTGGAGTGGGCTTGGCGCCCTCTCGCCCTCCCGCCGGATTCCTGCTCGGACCGCGAGTTCAAAGCCCCGGACGGCCGCCCGTACGTCGTTACGTATCCGGCCGCCCCGCTTCGCCTCCCAGCAAGATTCAGACCGCGCCGCCTCCTGAAGTGACCTCCCGCACCGTCCGTGTTAGAGGATCTGGGCCGCGCCTGTCGTCCGAAAGCCGCCCGCTGATTCCAGATCCGGAGTCCCTCAAGGTGCCGAAGCTGCACCCCCCACCGAAGACGCGTCCAACCCGCCGCACGAACCAAGGTACAGTGAATTCTCTCACGAACTCGGGGTCCGCACCGCTTTGATTTCCCCGTATCACTGTACCCTGGGCGCACTGCGTATCACCGTGGCTGGACAGATCCAAGAGAGCACTACAGAGCGCCCGTAACAGAAGAACTTGCCAACAAAAGAGAACCGAGCCTAAGTATCATCTTGTGGCCCCCATTTCACAAACGTTATTTATGGTCTTGTACTAAGTCTGCATAACAAAGAACCTTTTACATAAAGTATACGTATTTTTGATACAACTTACGCCTGGCGTCCATTTGTGGGGGATCTGGTGATTTACTGTGTGTGCTCATAAATGCTTAACTAACGTAACGCCCTGAGGTTCAGCCCTGACTGCTCGCGCCACACTACCTATAGGGTGAGCAGGGGTTGTTCTGAAGGAGTAATTCTCTTGCCCTGACTGGAAGAAGGGACCACTGCTTGTCACACGTAACCACTCGTGCCAACCAGAGGTTCCCCATTCTAACATTGGTGGCAGCGGTGAGGATTTCGAATTTGCATTTATGATTTACATACAGTGAATTATTGATCACCACGTAGAGCTGACCTATAACGCAGCCACAGATTGATTGACAGTTGTTGCTAAAGAGGAATCTCCACTTTAAGAAGCCATGCCTAGCTCAGTCAATAGAGGCAGGGCATCCTCTATATTCTCTGGAGTTGATGACATAGATTGGGAGGAGAGGGCACTGCTGAAGTGCACAAGTGAAGTCTTGAAAGGATACCTCTCCAAGTACAGAATTACACAAACTAAATTGAAAACAAGGAGCATTACACAAAGGCACTGAGGGCCTGGTACGAATCCAAGTTCCCAGAGAATGTGCTAGATGTGACACCCCCAGAAGGTGCTTCTAAGCCTGGCAGAGGCCTGTCACCAGAGGAGATTGCCGACAGGAGGGCTGCAAGAGCACATGAAGTGGAGATGGCAAAACTGAGAATGGAAATGGAAAGGCAAAGGCTGGCCATGGAGCATGAAGTAAGAATGAGGGAGTTGGATCTCGAGGCCAAGAGTTTAGACAACTTTCCCTCTGGTGGCAGCAATATTGAATTTTATAGTGCTGAGAGAGTAGTACGCACTCCCAGAGATGTGGCGCCTGACTTGAAGGAGGGGGTTAACATACACCAGGAGGTTCAAGGGCATGAGGTAGCTCCAGTAGTGCGCAGTATCCCTGAAGGGAATAGGGTAACTGGCGCAGGGGTTCATAGTCCTAGTGGAGGGAAGGACACTCTACTGACTCTAGTTGAGAGGTGCAAGGCGAGGGGTTCCCCCAAAATTGAAGTCCTGGTGGGTGAGTGTGAAGACCGCCCAGAAGAGTGTGGGTTGTGTCAGATACTGTCTTGCCAGTCTCAGGAGAGTGGTGTGGAGTACGTGTGTGAGGCACTGGATGGTAAGGTGAAGGATAGTTTGGTTAACCCTGCTAGGGGGCTGTGTGATCCAATTGTGGGAGAGCATATTGTAAGTCCCTGTTTTCCAGAGCTATGCCAACACCTGTGTGAGGGTGAGTTCTCTGACCGCAGAGAGCCCACATTGGAGGCAGACCTTTTGGTGGATTCCAGAGGGTCTGGAGAGGCATTGGGGAGTGACCCCGTGGGGAGTGGCTCAGGTATCTTCCAACCCAGAGTGGTGGAAGTGGTGCAGAGTAGCCCAGCTAGGTCCCCTGGTAGTGGGAGGGGTGTAGGGGCTCACGTCCTGTCTCAGTAGAGAAGGAGTGAGTGTGGGGCTGCATGCCCCCAGGTGCCCGAAACCCAGTCTCAGAGCCTGGATGGTTCTTTAAGGGAACACCAGGCGGGGAGCCTAGGCTGTCCCGATGGTCCACCCGTTGAGGGGGATCCCCTAGTATCTAGTGGACGGGGAGGGTCTGTAAGCAGGCCCCCCTCGGTTCTGGTGTCTGGCAGTACCGCTCCAGTTGGGAGGGTGCAGAAGTCCAGAGTGAGGGGTGAGAGGGGGAAAGAGTCCCCAGTGGAAGAACCAGTGGGTCAGGGGCCAGCCTGAAGGGCTGCGTCACCAGTGAAGGACCATGGTGACACCACTTCTGTCCTGGGGGATCTTCAGGCACTGTCAGATGGACAGGGGTTGGGAGATCAGCGCCAGGCAGACTGTCACACGACACATGAGGTATGTGTCACCCTCAGGGGGGGCATGCGTGCTCCCCGGGAAGTCCTGGTGCACCAGGCAAGCGTTCAACCGCATGGGTTGGTCCCAGGGTTGGGAAGCCAGGTTCAGGTGTTGTCTGACCTGGAGGGTGGGACCACTGTAAGCAGTGTCCTGACCCATGTTGCTTCTAGGGGTACCACGCCAGTTGGGAGTGGGCAGTACTCTGGAAGGGGGTGCAGAGGGAGGGAGTCCTCGCCTCTGACCCCGGCTCAACTGAAGGGTTTAGACCCTAGGTTGGAGGGCCAGGTTTAGGGTGTCCCCCCTGACCTGGACGCCCAGTTGCAGGATAGAACCCCTGAACTGGTGGGCGAATTGCACAAGACACCTGCCCCAGGTGCCCTGGCAATTCTGGAAGGGGGTACCACTCCAGGTGGGAGGGTACAGAGCCCCAAGAGGGAGGACCGGGTGTGGGAGAGGCCACCCCAGTCTTTAGTCCAGCCGCCGGGTACAGACCTGGGGCTGGTGGGTCAGTGCCAGGATGTCATACCTGACCTGACAGGAGGGAGAATGGACAAAGGGTGCCAAGCACCTGGGGCTACTGCCCCCCGCTCCCTGGCGCCACAGAGGTTTGAGAGCCCTGAGAGGCATACGGCCTGGGTCTCATCCCTGACTACTGTCAGTGGCCACTGTAGCATTTTGCTGTCTGTCTGTTGGGACACACCTGTGGGCCGGTTAAGGTTAGGTGTTGAACAGGTGGTGTCCACAGGTGAGGAGAAGGGTTCCCCATGGATTGGCTTGGTGGGCCCTGAGAGTATGGACAGAGGGAGTCCAATAGGTTCAGATTGGCGTAGAACGGGAGTCTGCCCCTGCAGTTGCGGGCCAGGTCCTTGTTCTATCGCCCCAAGCAGGGAAGACCATCACAGTGGTGATTGGTCTACCCTGCGTTTTGGCTGGAAGGGGGTTGTGTTGGACCTGGCCCTTTTTGCAGGGTCATCCCTAAACTTTTTGCCTTCCTCCTGTATTTTTTCTGACCTGGTGTTGGCTGTTTTATGACTCTGGGCACCTTACCACTGCTGACCAGTGCTAAGGTGCATATGCTCTCCCTATGGTAAAATGTATTATGTGAATTGACTTCCATGTTTGGCTTATTTGGTTTACTATCAGTCCCTAGTAGAGTGCACCAGGGGTGCCAAGGGCTTGTATCTCCAAATGCTGCTAGTGGGCTTGCAGCACTGGTTGTGCCACCCACAGAAGCAGCCTAGTAAAATGTGTCTAGGATCTGCCACTGCAGAACCTGCGCGCAGTCAGGTACTGTCGCGCTGACTGGGCAAGTGTCCCCACTTGCCAGTCCCTAAACCTTCGCTTACCTTCATAATAGTCACCCTATGGTAGGCCCTAGGGCAGGGTGCATTGTAAGGATAAGGTGGGACATGCCCTGAGGTGTGTGGCATGTCCTAATAGCGAATTACAGCCATTTTCGTTTTTCACTAGTGAAGGCTACCTGCTCTCCATAGGCCAGAATGTCCTGCTGGGATTGCTACACGCTGTGGTCCCAGTGGACTCATAGAGCATGGTAGAAAGTCATGTTTAGTATGCCTGAACTCAGAATAATAAAACACTTCTTTTAGTAAAGTTAATTTTAATATCCTGTGTTTGTAAATACTACTTTTAGAAAGTTAGTATTTACTGATCTGGCCATCCAGTCCGCCTCTGCGCTGTGTGTGTGTTCTGCCTAGCAACGGTAGGAGCAGGGCTGGGGAATTCCAGGAGACAGGCTGGCTGCCAGGTGGTGGGTAGAGAGATTACACCAGGATGGGTGGGAGGAGTACACCTTGACTCTTGAATGGACCTGTGCACTGTCACCACAAAGCCTGCTCCGCCCCCTGTGGAGCGGCTGATGTCTCTGCCCTGCTGCTGAAAGGAAAGAGCAGAGTCACCACAACAAAGTGCTCCAAAACTGGACTGAGCCAGGTCCAGGCCCCCTGGCGACAAAGAACAAAGGATTTGCGCTTTAAAAGAAGGAGCCCTGCTCCTAAGAAATCAGATCCTGCTCGTGACCAAGAAGAACGCTCTGCCTGAGGAGGAGGAACCTGAAGCTGAAGGAGGAAACGCTGTTCCTAAAGTCTGGAGGACTTGCCTGCAGTGGTTGCCTCGCTGCCAAAGGAGAGAAGAAACCTGCAAAAGACTTGCTTTATTTATTGACCCAAAAAAACTTGTGCTCACAGCAATCTCCAAGGGCTTGATTGAGCTTGCCCCCTGAACTGAACCCCAGGACCAGTGGGTTCACCGTGCCTCCGCTCGTCTGGGAATCGAGCCGTGTGCTTTCTCCCGCCGGAGCGCTCTGCGCACCTGCACCCCCTCCAAGGGCTGTGACACCCAGAAGCTTGGCGCCTCCATTCGCCGAGAGCCCCGCTCTACCTGAGTCGCTCTTGACCCCTCGGGTCTGGCCTCCCCGCTTCCCTGTCACCCGCCTGCTGCTGGAGTGGGCTTGGTGCCCTCTCGCCCTCCCGCCGGATTCCAGCTCGGACCGCGAGTTCAAAGCCCCGGACGGCCGCCCGTATGTCGTAACGTATCCGGCCGCCCCGCTTTGCCTCCCAGCAAGATTCAGACCGCGCCGCCCCCTGAAGTGACCTCGCGCACCGTCTGTGTTGGAGGCTCTGGGCCGCGCCTGTCGTCCAAAAGCCGCCCGCTGATTCCAGATCCGGAGTCCCTCAAGGTGCCGAAGCTGCACCCCTCACCGAAGACGCGTCCAACCCGCCGCACGAACCAAGGTACAGTGAACTCTCTCACGGACTCGGGGTCCGCACCGCTTTGATTTCCCCGTATCACTGTACCCTGGGCGCACTGCGTATCACCGGGGCTGGACAGATCCAAGAGAGCGCTACAGAGCGCCCGTAACAGAAGAACTTGCCAACAAAAGAGAACCAAGCCTAAGTATCATCTTGTGGCCCCCATTTCACGAACGTTATTTATGGTCTTGTACTAAGTCTGCATAACAAAGAACCTTTTACATAAAGTATACGTATTTTTGATACAACTTACGCCTGGCGTCCATTTGTGGGGGATCTGGTGATTTACTGTGTGTGCTCATAAATGCTTAACTAACGTAACGCCCTGAGGTTTAGCCCTGACTGCTCGCGCCACACTACCTATAGGGTGAGCAGGGGTTGTTCTGAAGGAGTAATTCTCTTGCTCTGACTGGAATAAGGGACCACTGCTTGTCACACGTAACCACTCGTGCCAACCAGAGGTTCCCCATTCTAACAGTTTGGGATATCACCAGGAAATAGACAAGAATCTTGTCTGGGGCGGCTGTTTCAGACAAACAGGTCTCGATGGCAGATTTACATCTATTCACCACTGACTTGATTATTTCTGCTTGGTCTACCATGGACCACCGCAGGGAAAAACCATTTGTACTCCCAATAACTATATTTTCTAGCAATTTGTCACTTGTACTAGATTTAACCATTTTATCTGACATTAGCTTTATTGACAGGCACAATGGGATGTGGTCGCTAAGGGAAATATCTGAGACGTGGAATGAGTGAAGACTCTGGTTGCGATTACTTGATATTAAAACATAGTCTATGGTGGAGAATAAACCCCTACCGTTGAAAGTCCAAGGCATAGAGACAGGTGTTGGACACAAATCATTTACAAATCCCAGGTCAAGAGAAAAGATCAATTTGTTTAGTTTTTCCCCTAGGGCAGAATGCTGGAAATGAGATGAGCATACCCCTTCTTCAATCGGAAACCCGCATAGATTATCCTTGTCCTTAGGGCATAGCGCACACTTAAAATCACCTGCCAATAGCATTATCATTTCTTTCACCTTACTTCCGCTAATGGATTTCAATCGGGTTGTAATATTCTTAATAACAATTCCTACTTCGGCTTGGGGAATATTATTGTAAAAATTGGTTAAAACTAGGCAATGTTTTGCATCAATGTCCAATGTGAGTATTTGGAAATAGTGGTCATTAGCACACATCGTTATTTCCTTTATCTTCAGAGCACTCGATATATAAGTGCAGAGACCACCTTTGGCCCTCCTGCTCAGACCATCTATTGTTGGGATGTGATAAGTTCTAAACCCATTCATATGGACCACCTCTTTCGACCATGTTTCTTGGAAACATAAAATGTCAGTTTTTAGGACTAAATACCACCACAAATGATTACTTAACTTTGACCGGATGCCGGCCACGTTCCATGATGCAATATAACAGAGGGGAGATTTATCACCATCAGGGGCAGGTGTGGTGGTTACAAGCCCTAATCGGTCCTCGACTGGGTCATGGGGTAACTGTGGTACATTTAAGCTATCCGCAGAGTTAGGAAGAATATTCGTAATTAAAGCTATCCTCCCCAAATCCTCTTCCCTTTGACAGCCATTAGGGGGAATAAAAGGGTATATATTTCCTGCCCTGACTAGTCTAAACTTGCTCTTACTTTCAAGGGAGTCAAGTTCCAAGTTGGATTGAGGATAAGGCCCCGGAGCCAGTCAGTCAACATCTTCCAACTGGTTCAATGCGTCAAATCGATTACTCACGGGAATCCGGAATCTAAACTCTCTATTACCTCTATAATCGCCTCCTACATCAAGTGGTGGCCAGCAAAAATTAAAGTGTTTTGGTGGTTGGTAAAAATAACCAAGGGGGAGAAAATTGATGTTATTAGGGTTAAAAGACCCAGTACTTCCCCTATCCAGAAGAAGCCACTAGAAGTTTTTGCCGAGGTGCCCACCCACCCTATTCTCCTTACCATTTTAAATTCAGAAAAAAGAAAGTTGGTAATGCCAGTCCTTAGGCCGAAGAAGTGTAAGGACTTATTCCTCAGTGTCGACCAATGTTCGAAGGCGTTATTTGGTAAGGGGGGTACGTTTGTCAGAATAATCGTATACGGAGTTGCTTCAGGGGGCAAATTTAAGTTTTGTGGGGTTATTGTGGACATGTCTCTGTGATCGGGTAATTTAGGCCCTCTCTCAGAATCATTACCTTCATTTTGCCCTGGCTGCCTAGCACCTAATGTACCACTTTCTAAGTTGGCTTCATTGCTAGGTTCTGGGATTGAGTGGCATGTTTTGGGAAGATGTCCAGGTTGAGTAGAGTTGTGAGAAGTACTAGGAGTATTATTACCAGAAGGACTCCTAACTTGTGCTTGTCTAGGTTCAGGAAAACTCACAATTTGTCCATACTCGCTACTCTTCGCCCTATTATTATGCGGGACTGAATTGAACTCAGGGTTAGTGGCTGGGGGGACCAATGGTTTACAGCATACCAGCTCTTCCACCTTAGCAAGCCCGATTTCCACCATTGATATTTTTTGTAAAATTGGATCCAATAATACTGTTAACATAGACTCCAGTCTACCCAATAATTCTCTTCAAGATTGCTATCCACAATCTTTCCAATCATAGTAAGAGGAATTATGTTAATGGCGCTAGAAGGGAGTTCATTATGACCACTTGGATGTGCAGGGGTTCTCAGTTTCTTCCCATTTGTTTCTGCACAGGTTTGTTCTGTGTACATGGTCTGCGACTCTTTCTGTTTTTTGGGGGATCAGCCATATGAGTTATACTTGCTTTGGCTTTCTGGCCTCTAGTTTTAATTTTGGGCCTAGCAGGACTTTGATCAATGCTAGTCGAAGGAATGGAAAGAGAGTCGTCGATCACATAGTCTGGTTCTTGTCGAAGTGATGAACGAGCATGAAAAGAATCTGCCTCATGAGTGGTCGTTAAAATAGGTTCAACTAGTGATGGTGTCAGGGAGAGTCTATTTTGGGAAGAGAGGGGTTCAAGTGATAGCCTAGGTTCTGTAAGTTGGATCTCCTTATTTAGGAAAGATTCTGCTCTCTGTAGAAAAGTGTCCAGAGTCCCTGTCGCACCCTGTCCTGGTTTCCTCTTACTCATAATGGACAAAATATAGTTGCAGAAGTGTAACGTAATATAACAATGTCAATACCACAGGTATTACTGTTAGTGACTTATAAAGAATCCGCAGCCAAGTTCTTAAGGGGTGGCCCAGCCCGGCCTCTGACGGGCTCCGACGGGCGCGGATCCCCGATGTCGCTTTATGCGCCGGTTGGAGCAGAAGTGATGCGGCTCCTGCCGCCATGCCCCCTGGGTTGTGTAGTCTTGGCAGTCCGCGGGAGGAGAGGGTGTATCTGGCCAGCAGGTAGGAAGAAGCAAGACAGGCGTCCCGCACCGCGGGTGCTCCGATGTCGCTCTATGCGCCGGTTGGAGCAGAAGTGATGCGGCTCCTACCACTATGCCCCCTGGGTTGTGTAGTCTGGGCAGTCCGCAGGAGGAGAGGCTGTATCTGGCCAGCAGGTAGGGAAAAACAAGACAGGTGTCCCGTGCCGTGGGAGCTCCGATGTCGCTTTATGCACCGGTTGGCGCGGAAGTGATGCGGCTCCTGCTGCTATGCCCCCTGGGTTGTGTAGTCTGGGCAGTCCGCGGGAGGAGAGGGTGTATCAACCTGACAGCGACGGAGTCAGCAGAGAATTTCGCCTCGATGACTCGCTTCGATGACGGTGTGCCCCTTAGGCGATAGGAAACAGTCTGTTGATGCAGACGGCGGTTTAGCCACCACAAATCTAAGTATGGCAGGCGAGATACTATGAGCTAGGCGGAGTACTTGGATACCTTAGTGTTCTCATTCTGTGGACGTTCTTCTTCTATATCTTTTTTTGTATTTGTCTTATGCCTCTCTTGTACAACTGTTTTGATGCTTTAGGTGGTAATGTTTTGTAGGTATACTGGAAAACGTAACCGAATCAGAGGCTGCAGGGGAATTAAGCAGGGAACCTGAGAAGTAGTATGGAGCCAGGAGAGGAAATGCCGATTCGATGAGGATGCCGATTCAAGCAGGGACTCGGACAAGAAGTACGGAGCCAGGAGAGGAAACTCCGTTCCGATTAGAATGACGCCGATTCAAGCAGGGACCGTAAATCGTTACGGGCAAGTAATCAATGCCCGTAGATAGATGGATAGAAATAATATTTAATTGAGAGGCCTTAAAGCAAGATTGACGGATTAGGGAAGAGTATACTGGAGACTAGAATAAATACTAAAGAAGTTTTGGCACAGCCAGTAGGTATGGCCTTAGCTAACTGGTGCGATAGTTATTTATTTTTACATTTTCTTCAATGCAAGCATAAGCCAGAAAAATAAAAAGAAGGAAAATATAACATGACGCTGATTAAATGTGAAAGTCGTGTGCTTGGAATAAAATATTTACATTAAAATAAAACAACAATTTCTGTTTATTTATTTGAAAACTTTTATATACTTCTGGCTAGACCCAGAGGTATCAGAGCGCTTAACATGAGGATCAGCGAGATATAGGTTACATAGTTACATCAATTAAATCAAGAAATTACGGAGGGAGGAGGAGGGAAGGAAACACACCGGGGGAAAACGAGGAAAGCAATGTCAGATGAGTAGGTGACGGCCGAGGGGGTGAAACCAGGGCCAGACTCCTCTATAGTTGCATATGACAGCTCCACCGGGCATTGCCCAAGGTTGCTGGTGCACCGAGGTAAGTACAAACAGTTTTGTTATCCGCCCAGAGTTACAGGTTACATAGTTACATCAATTAAATCAAAGAATCACGGAGGGAGGAGGAGGTGGAGGGAAGGAAACACAACGGGGAGATGAGGAAAACAATGCCAGATCACCGGCTGGCTAGGTGACAGCCGAGGGAGTGAAGCCAGGGACAGACTCCTCTATAGCTGCATATGACCCAGGTTGCTCGTGCACTTAGGTAAGTACAAACAGTTTTGGTATCCGCCCAGGGGGCATCGTCAAAGGTCCATCGAAAGTTCCATTAAAGTTCCACCGGGCATGGGCCATGTTGAACCAGCTCCGTAGTGTGTACAATGTTCAAGGGTTCAGTCTGGGGTGTGTACAATGTTCAAGGTTTCAGTCTGGGGGGCATCATCATAGATCAATTGGCAGCACCCATCCCGGAGTTACTGGGAAGCTATGACTTAATGTAAGGTTGATATGTACTCAATAGCAATGCTTCCAGGGAACAGGCCATGTCAGCCTTCTTAAGGTCAGGCATATAGAATGTGTAAGCCCTGGGATGTGGGTCACTCAGCTATATATATAGTTTTAATTGAAGTGCGCTGGTGCTTTCTAACAAGCTGGTGTATTTAGAGCAGGCAAAGAAACCGTTATTGTTTAAATAAATATCAAAGTATCTTATCACCCAATTAAGTTCTACTACTGACTTTCATTTACCGTAATATAAGGACATGCAATGATGATTAAACATATAAAAAGGGATGACCAATTGCCTATTCTTCCGTAACAGTTGTCATTCTCAACCCATAAATCTGGCCTACATTTTCTCCTTTCTTCGTCTGCTTCGGTCCTTCCTTCCTCTTCAGGCCCTGGTGTCTCCTTTAGCCCTTTTGTGTTTCTTTTTGGTGGTTAGTGGTGTGATTCATTGAGTTACAGTAAAATAGCAGATTGAACTAAAAAGTTAATATAAAGATGCTCGTTGGTGAAAGTGAATGTTTTACATTCCAAACATTAATGCTCTGCGTACTACACCATCACAGACCAGAGCGTTTGAGAATGAAATGCTTTTATAAAATACGGAAGCGTTTGAGAATGAAATGCTTTTATAAAATACGTAATGATTTTAAGCAACTGTTAGAACTGGGGGTTCCTAGTTGGCTGATGTAGATACCTTAGGCCAGATAGAGACCCTTGCTTCTAAGTCAGTGAAAGGAAGGACACCTTCTCAGATAGCCCCGGCTCACCCCCTCGGTAGCTTGGCACGAGCGGCCAGGCTTATCTCCAAGGTAAATGTGTAAAGTATTTGCAACCACGCTCTCAGTAACCCAATGGTAACTCCACAAATGGACTCTACACAAGTTTCATAAAAAACAAGTATATGTTTATATAAAAAGATATACAATGAGACCACACGATAAAAATCCAACATATGCGTATGTGTAATATTTCACCTGGCCGTTTATTAGGCCAGCATGCCCTTGTAGGTTCTTGCAGTATTAATGAGCAATTCTCGATGATCCAATGCAGTCCTAATGCAATGCTATGCAGTTTGTAATGCAAGAATCAGGCACTTCGTAATGTAAAAATAATGCAGTTCGTTATGCAAAATAATACAATTCGTAATGCAACATTCAGGCAGTTCGTAATGCACATATAATGAAATGTGTAATGCAACAATCAGGCAGTTCGTTATGCAAAAATAATGCAATTCGTAATGCAACATTCAGGCAGTTCGTAATGCACATATAATGAAATGTGTAATGCAACAATCAGGCAGTTCGTTATGCAAAAATAATGCAATGTGTAATGCAACAATCAGGTAGTTCGTAATGCAAAAATAATGCAATGCGTAATGCAACAATCAGGCAGTTCGCAATGCCAAAATAATGTACTCCGGCTCCGATCGCGCTGCTCTGGACGGTCTCTATGCCACTCCTACTGACTTGCGGTCAGCTACTGCCAAAATATACCCCCAACACGGTCTATGATGGAAAACAAAGTGTAACTCCACACTCCGGCCCCGGTACTGCCACTCCTCAGTAAGTACAGGCCGCGATACGGATGTGAGCGGAGGTTCGCGCTACAAAGATTGGAATGGCCAACAGCGTTTCTCTCGGAGCCCGCACCCCGCCTCAGGCGGCGACGCTCGCACGCTCGCTGAGCATTACCTGGGGGTGCGATCTCACTCTCCTCTCATCTCCTCGCAACTTGGGCCTACAATGCGACTTCGTTGATCTTGTGCAGCCGACGGGGATGGTTCGAGGTCCCTCCTTGGCAAAGGCAGGCTCAGACCGGAGGCACAGCTCCTCTGGGGATGCAGGTCCGAGCCGATGGCAATGACGAAGGTCTCAGGCTGCAACAGGGCACACGCACACAGCGTTGCTGAGACTCACTTAAGCTTTGTGTGTACACGATCACAGGGCAATCCTCACGAAGATCTCAGGTTGCACGAAGCACACACACACAGCGTGGCTGAGACTCACTTAGATTCCGGGTGCACGCGATCACAGGGCAATCCTCATGAAGGTCTCAGGCTGTACGAAGCACATGCACACAGCGTCGCTGAGACTCACTTGGATTTCGGGTGCCCACGATCACTGGGCAATCCTCACAAAGGTCTCAGGCTGCACAAAGCACATGAACACAGCGTCGCTGAGACTCACTTGGATTCCGGGTGCTCACGATCAGAGGGCAATCCTCACGAAGGTCTCAGGCTGCATGAAGCACACGCACACAGCATCGCTGAGAATCACTTGGATTCCGGGTGCACACGATCACAGGACAGTTCTTACGACGGTCTCAGGCTGCAAAAAGCACACACACACAGCGTCGCTGAGACACACCTAGAAACTTTTATGTTCCTGAGTTTCCACAACAGGGAGCCAGCTCTCCTCAGGCCCTTGGGGACAAGTTAATTCAGGACACAGCACAGCAAAGTCCTTTCAAGCAGGGGGACACAGCACACAGCAAAGTCCCCTAGCCTCCTCTTGCTTAAATCAGCAAAATGCAGGCCAGCCCCAGAACACACAGCAAGGGTCAGTCCTTTCCTTCAGTCTCTTCAGGTATTTCTTCCTTGGCAGAAGTTCCTCTTGAGCATAAAGTAGTTTCAATCCTTTACTGATCAGACCTACGTTCAGGGGTTTCAGCTCTCATAGTTATACCCCTAAATGTCTTTGAATTCTTTGTGCTCAGGGGGGCACTGACCCCTGTCCAAATCAGTTCTGAGTGTCTCCCTGCCAGTGAAACCTTCTTCCTATGATAGTGAGCGTCTGGATCCTCAATCCCTCAGCAGGAGATGGAGCCATTGTTTTATGGCGGCAGCCCAAGCCTCTTCACCTCCAGGGGCTACTCCTCCCCCCTACACTCCAGATGCAGGTCAGCCTGTCGCTGTCTCACCTCCTCCCCTGGGTCAAGACATTTCCCAGATCCTATCACTTTCAAATCCAGACAGTCAATCCACAACCAGGCAGAGGCACACAGAATTGTTAGAACACAAAAAAAACAGCTACTTCTAAAAGTGTGGTTTCTAAACACACAATGCAAAACCACCTTGACAAAAAGATGTGTTATTAAATTGTGAGTTCAGGCACACTAAACTTCACCTCTCCATCTTAAGCCTATGGGAAGATAGGTTGGAAACATATTGCACAGCCTCCCCATTCTGTCCTATGGGCGAGTTGGCCTTTCAACAGTAAAAAACGAAATGGAGAGTATTTCACTGGTATAACATGGTACACACCTTGGTACATGTCCTACCTTTCACATACACTGCACCCTGCCCAGGGGGCACCTTGGGTCTACCATAGGGGTGTCTGATGTGCATAGAAAGGGAAGGGTAAGGCCTGGCAAGCGGGTGCACTTGCCAGGACAACAGGGCAGTTTAACAAACTGCGCGCAGGCACTGCAGTGGCAGGCCTGAGTTCTCTCTTTAAGGCTACTGGTGTGGGTGGCACAATTAGTGCAGGCCCACTAGTAGCATTTGCATTACCAGCCCTGGTGCACATGGTGCCCTTTACTAGGGACTTTACTAGTAAGGCAAACATACCAATCATCGACAACCAATTACCATTACACTTTATACAGGGAACACTTGCACTTTGACACTGATCAGCAGTGGCACAGTGCCCAAAGCATCTAAGTTGGCAACACCATGTCAGAACAAGCATTTGCAATGCAATAGGTCTCACATTTACAAGACTTTGAGCAACTGGCATTGTAAATCACAAAACTTTTATGTGTTTGTTTTGAAAACATATAAATAAAAGGCATCTTCATTTACAATGCCAATAGCTTAAAAATGCGAGACGTATTGCTTGCAAATGCTTGTTTTTTGGGTATTCAACTCAAATGAAATGGACTATTCGTTCCTTTGTGTGTAATCTGGATGAGTTTCTTCAGTGGTGGGGAGGAGGGTGGGGGCCCATGAAGGTAAATATCAACAGTGTAAATTCAAACAATGTTTTAGTTGAAAAGACGTTCTCCTGCAAATCAGAGAGTAGCTGACAGGGTGAAGAGAAGACATTCTGATCGTAGCCTCACGCAGTGATCTGTTTGGTTCGGAGAACTCACACCTTAACCATTCTATTAGCTTCTTTAAGCAAAATGTTTTTGCTTCCCCTCAACACTATGTACATTATGGTTGCATGACATTTTACAGTCAGCATGAACTAAAAATGTGGAGGCAACGATCTAAATAATACCGGAAAATCTATTGAAAAAGCATGACCCGTGGAGTGTGGAAGGCTAGGATCCAAGATGGATGCACTTGTCTTGGGGTCCTGAACCCTTATTCACCTGCTGATCGGAACAAAGCCACAGGATCTGACAGAGCCAGATGATAGATGGGAACACCAGAGGTCGGAAATGCTAATTTAGGTTGTAGGCAAAAAGCTGCAGCACCCACGGACATGCTACTGAGTCCTCCCTGCTTCCTTCCAGACTACATAACAGGGATGTGTATCACGCCAGTACTAGCAGTAACAATTCAGCATGTATCAGACTTCTGACGCTCCCTGAGCAAGCATTCGATCAAAATCAACGACACCAGACTTAACAACTGCCCTGTGCCTCTCCATTAACAAAGACTCAAACATCAGAATAATTTACTTTCACTGCAGTAAATGAATTCCGTTACTCACCAATGCTTCCTTACTTGACGAGTTCGACTTCTTCAGTAAGGCAGGAGATCTAAGATAGAATGGGAATATTCATTAACTCCATTCCTCGACTACATGTTGAACAGCACTCTCCCCCTGTGGCCGACACATGAAGATCCTGGGTTGTCACAGATGTCCCAGGAATGGCCTGTTTTCTCTCTGGAACAGCTCTGAAACAAGCCCGCGAGCAAAAGAGACGCCGTACGGTGCGTGAGCATATCGGATGTCCGGCCGATAGCTGGAAGCAGAGAGGAGACGCCATGCGCGTGAACATCGCCTGTCCAGGCGTGCACATGGTTTCTCTCCCTTCGCTAGCAAAACCGACAACAATAGTCTCGCCAAGGCAAAGCAGCGCATGCGCTGCATAAGCTAGGCGACACCTAAAAAAGGTCT
This sequence comes from Triturus cristatus, assembly GCF_964204655.1. NCBI lineage: Eukaryota > Metazoa > Chordata > Amphibia > Caudata > Salamandridae > Triturus > Triturus cristatus. The sequence continues at coordinate 902,825,312 of NC_140590.1, read as the reverse complement.
AGGGGGATGGCAAAAAGTTTAGGGAACTTTAGCCAAAAAGAGCCAATTCCAACAGCATCTATGTACATTTATACCAGATTGCTACGTAGGTGGTTCTAAACTGCACATAAATTAAAGGTGTTTCTCATTCTCCTGCTCCCCTTGGTGAAAGATGTGAGACTGAATCTTGCCTTCTGTAGCTGGGAACGTTGCCTGCAGGGGGCATGGAGGGGACAGCATCCTCGAGTTGCACCCCTGCTAGACAGGAAGCCAGCTTTGTGCAGTAAAAGCCACCATAGTTTGTGATGGCTCATACTCTGGTTACTGCCTTGCGGGGAGCCTAAAGTATCTCTGCCCGAAAAAATCAAACCAACCCCAATCCCTTTCTCTCTTCGCCCCATCAATCTCTGCCCACCCACCCATTCTCTTTCTCTCCTCATTCTCCCACTCTGATAGCTTGCTCTCTATGCCGCCCCACCCCGCCTCTTTTCTCTGTCTTGACGCCCTTGTGCCTGCTGTCACTGATTACAGGGAGCTGGGGAAAGTGACTGGGACGCCATTAGCATCCTGGGCTTTCACAAGCAGCTTCCAACAGCTCCAGCCCTCCGGGGAAATGCTCGGTGGAATAAAAGGCCTGTCCGGCCCTGCCCTGTGACTTCCGAGGAGCATCTTATGCGGAGTTCAGCAGGAAGGGATGGGCTCTTTGTGTTCAGCGTTCTGTATGGCGGCCAGCAGCAGTGTAGGGCTGGCACCCAGGACTTTTTTATGTGCCCAAGGGTTGTGTGTACTCCCCGAGCTTAGTATTACAGGCTATCCCGGCCAGGCAGGACGCAGGGGCTGTGAAGCCTTATGCATTTCACCACAGCCCGCCTTCTAAAGCGAATGTTTTACTTTCATGACATGCGTGCGCTGCATAACATCATCACCAACTAGAGCGTTTGAGAATTGGATGTTTTTGAAAAATATACAATGATTTGAAGCAATTAGTTTCATTTATAACAGCTTACTACCTAGGTGGTGGTGCTAAACTCCCAATTAATTAAAGGTGTTTCTCAGCCTGTTGCTACTTTTGGTGGAAGATGTGAGAATTAACCTTCCCTTTCTGGGGAATTACAGTTTTCTGATCTCTCTTCCGCTCCAGGCGTCTTATTCTTTCACCTCCTTTCCTTCCACCCCTCTGCCTTCTCTCGCTCTCTCACGCGCTCTTTTACCTGGGCTCTGTCTGCTGAGACTTCAGCAGAAGGAGTGCCCCGCGCGGAAGAAATGAAAGCGATCACACAGGTTTTGAATAGTTTTGAATACGAGCCCTAATCCTCGCCGAGGTTCTTCCAGGACACTTCGCGCTCTTTGCTGTTAAAGAAGACGCACAGGTTTCTTCCCCTACAGATGCACATCAAAGTAGTGAAGATTAAGCGACAGTGAGCTCAAAGACGTGTAATCTTTCACAGTCCCTGAGAAGCAACTTCACACACTCACGCATCAAGCGGGGCAAAGTCACTCGGATCGCAGCTAATAAAGTCCCTCATGGGCACCGACACACTATCAAGTTCAGTGTGAAGCTATATGCCACGTACTTCGGGCACAGTGGGCAACTGGCGAGAATACATGTGGAAACTGTTCCCTCAACACCGTTTAAGCTGTAATCTCCATTCTGGCATTTCAGTGACTGCTGGGAAATGGAAGTTAACAAGCTTCGGGGCTGGAAGGCTTGCGTTCAGCTCTGCCAGCCCTTGGAAGATTTTGCCATCTGGCTTTCACATTGAAATGGAAGCTGCAGTCTACCTGTTCCCGCACGCGTAAGACTGGCATGCACTCACTCTTAGCTCAGCATATACTCCCCAAAAATATTCCGCAATGCATTGCTTTGTGAATCTAGCACCTGCTAAACCTTTCTTGTTGTGGTGCGCTTTATGAACGTAGTAATAGTAATCAGTAGTAATTTTAGGAGCAGTATTAATGTAACATGATGGGATAATAGTCGTGAAAGCAGAAGTCACAAATATAAAACAGCTAAGTTCTAATATGAAGTTCAGTTTCAAAAATTGCACTTTAATAGCTGCATATGGTACAATAAAAATGATTTAGGGTAGATTTGCTAAAGTTGCTGCACTGTTTGGCGTTAAAGGGTCAGAGAAAAATAGCACCATATTTACTAAGATATGCAGCTGTTTTTCTCTCCTTCAGCCCGGGTGCAGTTTAGACTGCCATACACCAACGCACGCACCCTGTATGGTGCATAGGTGTGTGCATTCTGTCAACCATATGTTTTGTACTGGTATGGAATATTTCCAGTAAAAAATATGCATTAATACTTTTCCCATTTTGCATGTGTGCTGTACAGTGCAGCAACCATCAACGTTGGAAAACATGTCGAGACTTACTTTAAAGGTTGGTCCACTGTAATTCCTGCAGCAAGGAGACATAATTGTTTGGCACAAATCTCTGCCTACAAATATTAGTAGGTTGAAATTAGTGTCAAAACACATGGATGGCTGCATGAAAATGCTTATGTACCCACTACATGAAAAGTAGTGCATATAGGTACTTTATGTTACTTTACCGAACTTTCCATTATAAAACATGATTTGTGTTGGAAAATAAACCCTGGCTTGGGTTCTGGGGGTGGGTCCGAGTTTGATCTGCCACCGTTTGGAGTCCCATGGTGAAGTGTTCTTACTGATGATAACTACTTCTGTCGTATTGAATTTTGAGACACTTATCTTTCATCAAGTTCGCAACTTAGTTCATGCAGGTGGTGAACTTGTTTCTTGTGTTGGTGATCATGTTAGAAAAAGGATATTATGAGTTCTGTGTCATCCACGTAGGAGAGGAGGTTGATGTTGTGTGAGAGGATGACGTTAGACAGTGGGATCATGTAAGTGCTGAAGATGGTGAGATGGAGAGATGATCCTTGGAAAAACTCCACAGAGGAGTTTGCAGGTTTCTGAGAAGGAGGATGCCAGGCTGACAGCTTGTGTTCTGTCTATTAACAAGAAACACATCTAGAGGAGGGCAGGTCCAAGGATGCCGATCTTGTATAGGTGTCTCATGAGGATGGGGTGTGAAATCATGTTGAATGGCTCTGATAGTTCCATGAGGAAGAGGAACACAGTGTCTTCTCTGTCCAGGATCATACAGATGTTTTCCATTGCAATGATGAGTGCTGTTTTAGTAATGTGGTTGGGCTTGAATTCGGATTGCAAGCTATCAAGGAGCTGATGGTTACTGAGTTGGCTGGAGAGAGATTGGTTGATGAAGTTTTCTAAGACCCTGGCCAGGTAGAGTAGCAGGGAGTTTGGTCTATATGTAATGGGCCTAGCTGGGTCCGATAACGATTTGGTATGTAGGAAAGGGGACAGTGGCATATTTCTGGGTGTCCTGGAGGGTTACTGAGTCAATAGAGGGATTAAGAGTGTATTTCAGTGCTTTGCTGATCAGTAGAAGTCATTTGGTTAATGTTTGGTGGGGGCAGGGGTCATTCTTCTGAGAGCTTCTAAGTGAATAGTCTTCATCATTGCAGCTGTTTCATCCATGGTGTTGATGGGTCATGAGATTAGGATTCAATCCTCGTCCATGCTGGGAAGTTGATATGCAAGTGTGATGGGATCCAGTTGTGAGTTAAAGTTGCTGTATACTGAAGTGATTTTGTAACATAAGAATTCCGAGAGCTTTTGGCAGAGGTCATGAGAGGGGGTGATGTTGCTGTAGGTGGCTGGGGGTGTGGTGAATTATTTGATCATGATGACAATTTCTTTGCTGTTGTTAGTGCTGGCGTCAATGTGGTCTGAAAGTGCTACACACTGGGTCTTCCAGGTTTGCTGGTAGTAGTGCCTTATAGCGGATCTGAAGTTGTCTTTGTCTGTGGTGTCCTGGCTTGTTCTCCACTTACACTCCAACTTCCTGAAGTGGCGTTTTGTCGTCTTAAATTCCTCTGTGTAGCAGCTGTCTTGTGGTTGGATTCTTGGTGTTGGAATGCACTTGAGGAGAGCTAAGGTGTCTGTTTATTTGGCTATCCGGTTGTTGGAGTTCTTGATGGCTTTCAGCAGGTTGCTGCTGGGCTCAGGTTGATATGTTGAGAGGGCAGAAGGTCAATCCTCGTCGGCGATGCTTTTCAAGCTAATGCTGGTGAGTCTGGTGGAGCTGGATCTGTGCTGGAGCAAGACTGGAATTTTGAAACTGATAAGGGCATGGTCTGTTTAGGTTATTGTTGTTGGCTTGTTGATTGTGATGATGCTAAGGTAGGTGAAAACCAGGTCCATTAGGTGTCCGGCAGTATGTGGGGGTCCTGTAACATGCTGGGTGAGACTTAGATGTTGTAGATTTTCTTGAATGGCATAGAGTAAGGGTCATTTTGGTCTTCCAAGTGAAAGTTCAGGTCTCTGAGGAGGATGAAGGAGAAGAATGGCACACAATTTCTTTGCACACATTGGTTTTGCAGAATATACCACAAATCTCCTTCTCTGATTATTAATATACCAGCACACTTTCTGCCTTTGTGTATTTTTTGTAGCTAGTGCAGCTCATTAATAGAGAATAGAGCACATCACAAATGAGCCTCTTCTCATGGGCAACAATAGCTTTAATATCCTCAGAATTAGCTTACTCATGCACACTACTCAAGGGGACTGCAATTATTCTACCCCGCTCTTGTAGTATAAAGACTGTGCTTTCTATGAGGATGACTTTAACCCCTTGTGTGCTCATGACGAGCCCAGCTCGTCATGAGGCACAGTGGAGCCACTAGTAGCTCCCACTCATAATTGATTCCCCGCCTGTGCGGGAGAATCAATTAGTGGGCGGAGCTGTGACGAGCCCAGCTCATCATGAGCACAGCTCCACTGTGCTTCATGACGAGCTGGGCTTGTCACGAGCACAGCGCCGCCCCCCACCCTATGCCGCAGGGGAATTACCCCCGCGGCGAAGGGGTTAATGAGGTGGGAAGAATTGATGTATGCAATGCACCCATCAGGTTCTCTTCAGCATGTCAGAATTGTGAGGTACTACTCCTTGTAAAGATCACTGGAGCGTCCCAAGAAGACACTTTGTGTATCAGCCTTGGTCACAGCTCCAAATGTCTGCAGGAGTGTACTGCCAACCCATCATGGAGAACCTGTGGCCTCATTGCATGCATGCGTGTGCCTCTTGGACCACATCTTCAGGATTCTTGTCTAAGCCACAGCATTCAGAATATATGCCAGTAATGTATCTGTGCATCATAGATTGCAAGAGTGTGAAACAGTTCCATATACAAACACAAAGTTTAAACAAAAGGCACAAATTGTAACCAATCAAATCTGCTTAATGTTTGATAAAATTATACACCTCATCAAAGTAGACTTTACATACTTCTAGGAACGACATGACTGCTATGGGAAGAGCAGTCATTCTCGTTTGTCCCACACTGAGATTTTGACCACAGTTTTGGCTACCATATGACCACATTAAAGAGATATCCAACTTTGTGGACCATGCTAAGCCAGAGTGTGAAACCTGTTGAATAGTTTTGGTTTCCAGAGATAATTTAAAGCCTGAGAGTAAAACTAAACATAAAGGTGGCAACTTTTACTGAAGGGAGCACAATAGTTTATAAGCATAAAGTCAAAGCAGTAAGCAAAACCAAAATATATTGTTGGGGAGTTGGGCAAATAGTCAAAGGACAGAGTAGACTGAGAAAACAGGATGTTCTTTATCAGACATGTCCACATTAGATAATGTTTAAATGCTCAGATTAACTATTCAACAGTAATACTGACAGTGTTACGGAAGCCCTTCTGTAAAACAGTGACATAATGGCATAGATTGGCTTGACATGTGCTTTACCTTGCCTGCTACTTGATTGCATGAATTTGATTGATGTCTGATTGAACTGAATAACTGTTACTTGTTTGGATGTTGTGAATCAGCTTTGAGAGAGTGAGTGATTCTTCTCTGATGACAGAAGCTGCAACCTGAGCTTCTTTTTCTTCCTGTCAGCCTAGTGCTGAGATAGCACTTGCTTATTGTTGTTTTGGCCTGATGCTGAAGGGATTACAAGTGCACATGCTTTTCTATTTGAGATTGGTATGCCAAACATGGGTAATCACCATTGTCTTCTGCTTTCTCACACTAGGTTCTCTCTCGTAGGAGGAGGATGAGTAGAAAGAGATTTAGCTCTCAGAAGCTACCAGTGGATTTGAGATGCCCTCCAAGCCAGCATAAAATGTATTCTATCATAGTGCATAAAACTATTTTTGAAATATCCCCCATGTGTTGGTGAGGATTATGTTCTCTTTCCAAAGTAATCTACCTTGAACTGGTATGTATTTCTTACTTTGAGATCAGGGCATCAGGTGAATGTTGGAAATGGCCCTCTTTTGTAATGCAGTTCCATAGATTTTTGTCTTATTTTACTGAACCCGTTGTATTAGTCACTGGACTCTGTGCACTTTGCTACTGCTAGCCAGTCATAAAGTGCTTGTGCTCTCCTGCTTAAACATGGGAAAATTGGCCTACATCGAATTGGAATATGTCATTTACTTATAATTCACTAGCATATGGTACTACTTCATGTACCTAGAGCCTGTTAATAAATGCCACACGTGGGCTGCAGAATTAATTGTGACTCCCACTAAAGAAGTTCTGTAAACATGTCTCCAGACCTGCCTATACAGTCTGTGTGCAGTTTTACACTGCCATTTTGGTCTGACAAAATAAACCTTTTGCCAGGTTAAACCTTCCTTTTAGTACATATCAGTCACTCCTAAAGTAAGCCCTTAAATGCCCAAGAACAGTGTTCATGGTATTTGAAACGTTGGACATGTGTATTTATTGCTTTACATGTCATAGCAGTGGAAAAACCAAAGGTCGTTTTTCTTAGTAGCAAGGCTGGTTCTCCATTAGGAAAATACTGGGTTACATTATAACAAATTATAATGCTTAATTTCAGTTTGGAAGCAGCTAGAAAATTAATTCAAGGATTCATTTCAATAGTAATTTAACATCCCACTTAATGGTAAAATTGGATTTTATATTACTATTTTTTAAAATGACACATTTGGAAAGATACCACTTTCCTGCATAACCCAAGCATGCCTTTCTGTGAGTGGCGCCTGACTATTAAAGGGAAAATCATTGGTGGGATGTGTATTGATTCCAGACAGGGAATAAAAGGATTGGACGTGGAGAGGTGCTTTTCATCCTTGAGCGGGATGGCTTGGGGGCTATGCCCAACACCTTTCTGAGCTTCAAAGGGTGCCTAACCTGTCCGTGGCAGATTTAGCTCTTACATATGCCTGCTTCCCTTTATCTTCACAATCAGCTTCACTCCAAATCCAGTGGAGGGGTGATCTACCCCAGAACTAGTTTTAAGTGACAATATGCGAGGGTCTGTCCATTTCCATAGCCACACCTCTGGGTGGGCATAGGGAGATATGAACAAGGTAAGAAGGGTTTTGTCATGTTGGCTTTAGGGGAAGAGGGGTGGTATGGGATAGCTTACAATAAAACGCACATTAAGTGTTGTACAAGTAGACAAGGTCACCCCTGGGAACTTTTACTTAATTGGTTAGGAAGTAGCCAATTGTTTCCCCCACCTCCAGGTTAGCACTCGGCATAAACGTAGAAACTCCAGTACCACCCTCAGAACACTCCTGCATCTGTGAAGAATTAGACATATGAATTCCCTGCTGCCTGAAGAACCTGAAGGAAGACCAAACCTGCTTGCCTTGCATGCAGGATGCCAGAATTTATTCCCAGGGTGAGCGGGCTGACCTCCTGTTTGAGCTTCAGGACACATCAAGGTTCCAGAGACCTTCCTTGTAACTGACCAGCTGAACAGTTCAAACCGGTCCTAACCTTGGTCCTGCTGCTGGCCTCTGCTGGAGAGAAACTTGACCGCCAAGTGATGTCTCAAAGGTCCATGGCCCTTGGCTGGTGTCAAAGTATAATCCTAAAGTTTCCGGAAACCTAGAACTTAGAAACCTTTTGCTGAGAACCGTCAGGGAGTGTGAAGAACTGGCCAAGCCAATCCGACGACGTGCTATGTCGCAGGGTCAAAGATTCATGTTGTTCCTGCTACAGTCAGCAGCAAATCCGATCCAGCAGTAGTTCGCTGATAAGATGTCCAGCCTCGTGGAACCCACTTTGGCTACAGCCTGCAGCCTTGCCCCATTGGAAGAATTTGAGCTCCAGTAATGTGACTAAGTGTGAAGGCAGAAACCTCCAATGGGCAAAGGTGAAAAAAGTAGGCAGCCAGTGAGGGACCTTCTCTCTGTGTGAAATTCAAATATTTCCCATTTTGAGCTTTCCCGCCAAAGGTCAATGGCTTCATTGGGACCTCATACAGTGGCTATCTGATGACATGGAGCCCACTTCGGCAGTAGCCTTGACCCACTGCTGATTTTTTAATTCAATTCCAGAGACTGAGTCTCTATGTCCTTTTATTTGACATGTGCTCCATCACCATCAACCTTAAACCTTACCCATGTTCCGGTCAAGCACAGCCAGATGACAGTGGTTGGCACTTAATTCTTTATAATGCTTAATACTTTTTGGTGCTAATTTGAACTATAAAATTTAAAAATTCATAACTCCAGTTCTAATTATTGTTTTTTTGTCATTTTGGTGTCATGTTATCAATTAAAATATTCGATTTTCTTCTAAATTGGGATGGGATTCTTTTTGTGTTGTGTGTTCATTTTATAACTGTTTAAGTACTGCATAAATCTGCAGAAAAACTTTAACAATTGCCTGTAAATTAGGCCTAACTGCTTTTGTTCCAAGCTACCTGAGAGTTAAATACAAGTCATTTTGTGACTTTTGTGGTATCTATGTCCCTCATAAACGTAGGTTAGAGAATCAACGTCTGAATGGGGCATAGTGTTATTATAATTTTCCATTTGGGTGGGATTGTTTGTTAATCAAGTGATATTGCCTTCTTTTATTGTTTGGCGTTCTTAATTAGCCTTGTTTTCTGCTATCTGAGGCTTGAAAATGTCATATCAAAAGTGGGTCTGAGTATGATTCTGTCAACTGCATTAGGCATTCCTCAGTATCAGTTAGACTAGATGTGTTTTTTTCTTTTTAGCATAAACAATTTGTCACCTCAACAAGTGTTAATAAGGCTACTGTTTTTTCTCAGCGTAGGCCACTCAATGCAGGTATGTATCTTTTAATCTTAAATTAGGGTCAAGAAATCTATTGTACACTTCTCTTCCTAGCTCAGTTTAGGGAACCATAGAATGCAGAAAGCGATATTGAAGGTAAAATTGCCAATATCCATAGCAGAAGAGATATTTTTATATTTAAATGAACATATTTTTAATTAGGAACATTTTTCACTGTGTACTAGTTTCATAGTAATAGGCTGTTGTCAAGCTTAGGACACAGTAAAGGTATCTCGAATGTCCTTGTCTATTTCCTGAGAAACAGGTGACCTCTCTGTGGCCATGCTGCCAGTCCGCACTAAGTTATTATCTATTACCTTAGAGAGTGCCAGTTAGAAGGAAAAAAACAGCAGCAAAGAGAGAAGAAACGTCCTTGGTGTATTGGGAATTCTTGGGATGAGAAAAAGAGCATCCTAAGGTCCCACAGTAGAATAAATCCAAAAGGAATCCTACTAAAGAAAAAGAACAACATCGGGGACAAAAATGAATGTGAAGGGGCAACAAACAGAACACAAAAAATAAAAATGAATGTAAATAGGAAAATGAATGTGCTGTGATGCAACCTTCTCTGGCAAGAGCCTCCATACATATGGTCTAAGCAGGAAATGACATCACAGGAAAAAGGCTCTGACCATCTTGGATTGGGACTTCGGGAAACAGACACTGTAGAGATGACGATCTAGGAATGACGCAGATAAAAAGCTAATAACACCTACCCTTCTAGGAGAATCGGGTTTCCAATGAAGGAAGAACTCTTCCAATAAATCGCCAGTGAAGGAATAGGAACTCCGTATTTGACGTCCTTTTTGCTTCTACGCCCTAAAAATCACCCAACACTCCATTGTATGCAAAACTCTCCACCCAGTGGTTATTTTCGCTGTGGTGCTCGTAACATTTAACTGGCAAAGCAGAAAATTCCCTACTACATGTCAAAATAAAGGATGCCCTGTTTTCCTCTTGAAATGAATAGGTTCAACAGAAAACCCCATTGCCTCTAGTGAGTATTAAAGACGCACTATCTTCTTCTTGAAAAGTTCGAACCCAAGAGAACTTTCTACAATCTCCAGTAAGTCTTGCTCTGGGATGTAACATCTATCTCACTTGAAACCCAGAGCTGTTTGACAGCTTCAGACTGAAATAAGCCCCTTCTTACTCTCAGAGCATGGAATTCAGGACTACGGCTGAGTTTTTTCTTTAGTATTGATATGTGGTCAGTAAGGACTTTTTATAACACAACAGCCCACTTAAAAACACCTATGGTTTTTCTCTTCAACATGCACATGGGGCTCTGAGTATAAAAACAGTGGCAGGAGTTTAACTTTCTCAGCTAGTATGAGAGTTAGTCAGTTTGTGCACTTCTAACAAAGTAAGATTATGTTTTCTATGCATGTGGCCTGAGTGAATGTAAAACAATATTGCAATATTAAGTACCTCGACGTAGAGCATGCTTTCAGCTGTATCCTTTACATATATATATATACACACACTTATGAAAGCAACATGGAAATATTAACACATACAATGCTTTTTAAACTTGTATACATCTTTAATATACATGTATAAAATAACCTAAAACTTAATGCAATACAAGCATGATAGTTACATTTATAACATTTAATACATATATTTAAATATTTCACTTCACCAGCCTACATAAATGAAAATAAATGATTCACTTTTCAAACACTGAAAGATGCTTTAAATACTCTCTATGCTATCTATTAGTTGTGACATGTATAGATAAATAAATAGCTCCCTGTATATATTTTACTAAAGTTCAGATACAGATTTGAGTACCTTTAATGCACTTAGGGGCAGATTTACAAGCCCCTTGCGTGACTTTTGCGCTGCAGTTGCGTCACTTTTTTGACGCAACAGCGGCGCAAACAATGCGGCCTATTTACAACATGACGCATCTAGGGAGATGTGTCACGTTGTAAATCCCTGCGTCACATTATACCTGCGTCAGGTATAATGGGGCAGATTTATGTTCCACTTGCGGCACTTTTGCGCCGCCGTTGCGTCACTTTTGTGACGCAGCAGTGGCGCAAATCCTGCGCCATGGTGCGGGGCATTTACAAACGTGACGCATCTCCCAGATGCGTCACGTTGCAAAGCCCTGCGCCACATGTAGGCGTTCCAGGGCAGGTGGGGGCGTTCCGGCGCAGGAACGCCTCCTAAAAGTGGCTGAGTGAAATCTACAAGATTTCACTCAGTCACTTTTAGGCCCATGCTGCGTCAAAACCCTGCGCCTGCTTGAAGCAGGCGTAAGGATTGACGCAGCATTGTACAGATAGGGCCCCCCAGATCATTGCTGGAGCTGCGTCGCGCTTGCGACGCATCTCCAGCAATGCGCCACTTTTCGGCACAGATGCGTCACGCATCTTTGCCGTTTTTGCCCCATGGTGCGCCGCATTATAAATGCGGCGCATCTATGGTGGCGCAGCTGTGGCGCATAATAACTGGCGCATCCCTGCCGATATGCAGGGATGCGCCAGTCGTCATAAATCTGCCCGAATGTATGCAGGGTGGGCGTTCCCACGCAGGAAGGCCTCGTAAAAGTGACTCAGTGAAATCTACAAGATTTCACTGCGCCACTTTTAGGACGCCACTGCGTCAAAAACTTATGCCTGGTTCAAGCAGGCGTAAGTAGTGACGCAGTGTAGTGGGAATAGGCCTCAACACGCATTGCTGGAGTTGCGTCGTGCTTGAGACACGACTGCAGCAAATGCGTGACTTTTCCGCCAACAGATGCGTGAGAATTTCTGACGCATCTGTCAATCCTTGCGCCATAGTGCGCCGTATTGTAAATACGGCGCATCTATGGTGGCACAAGGGTTTCTAAGGGTGGCGCAGGGAAAGTGACGCATCTGTACAGATGCGTTACTTTCTTGTAAATCTGCCCCTTAATATATATTTTCTTGGTGCAGGATAAATAAGGCCTATATATGATTTCTTACAACTGTAAAATGGCATGCTTCTCATGAAATATGACTTTTAACTAAACTGCAGAGAGTTAGCTGATTAACATCACTTATAACTCAAAAAATCTATTTCTGTTTTCAAATAATATTTTATGTGTTCATGAGAAATAATGTCTTTAGACACTTCCCCTATTTATCTAAATAGAAAGCACTAAATCCAACTGTTTTCACAAATCTAATGATGGTTAGTCCAATTTAATTATTTTCTTTTTGGAGCATTCAAAAAAGAATTTTGAAAAATAGTCAGTTCCCTCTGGCAGCCTCAGAACATAAGTGTATAGCATTAACAAGTCATGGCACTCTGACCTTTGTTCAGCTTGCTAGGGCAGATCAATCATGGCAGCTTCTACACTGACATATAGGAATTGACCAACGCGGAGATACCACGCTTTGACGCTTTCTGTGAAGTAATTACTAATGGTCAATGAAACAAAAAAAAAAAACAGGAAAGAACCTCAGAAATAAAACGAAAAAAATTCAATAGAAAAAGAACTGAAAGGAAAGAGAAAAAGTTATAATTAAACAAAGCACTCTCCCACAGTGCATCATTGTACTTATCTGAACATACGATTTGGCATCTTACAAGAAGTATGAAGCAAAAGCAATTACAATTACAGTTACTATCTGTTAGACCTGTAGACCTTGGCGTGGTTTCCTGTAGCTTTTTGCCTTCAGAACTCCTGTTTTTGCTGACTTCGTTTTTGTTGGTGGTAGGATTCTGCAAATTTTACCACTGCTGACCAGTGCCAAAGTGCTTGTGCTCTTTCCCTAAAACGTGGTAACATTGGCTTATCCACTGTTGGTATACTTAATTTACTTTTAAATCCCTAGTAAAGTATGCAATGTGTCCAGTGCCTGTAAATTAAATGCCACTAGTTGGCCTGCAGCACTGATAGCGCCACCCACTTAAGTAGCTCTTTAAAAATGTCTCCGCCCTGCCATCGTAGAGCCAGTTTGTGCAGTTTTAAACTGCCATGCCAACCTGGCAAGTTAAACTTCTAGCCAGGCCCAAACCTGTTTTCTAAAACATATAAGTAACCGTAGGGTAGCCCCTGGGCAGCCCAAAGACAGGGTGCAATACATTAAAAAAAGTAAGACATGCACTTTTTAGTTTTACAACACCTGGTAGTGAAAAGCTTCTAAATTAGCTTTTCTCTAATGCACTGCCTAACTTTCCCATAGGATAACATTGGGATTATCTCATTGCATTCCATAAGTGTCATTTCCAAATGGGAAGATATGACTGATTAAGTTTGGTGTCTCTCCAATCCTATTTCAAAATCCTAATTTATGGTGAAGTCGGAATTTAAATTACAATTCCGAAAATGCCACTTTTAAAAAGTGGGCATTTTCTTGCTTTAGCCATTTGGTACCTGTAGCCTGCCTCTGACCACATAACTGGATGTGATTTGTAGTTGCACTTTGTGTATTCCACCTAGACAGGAATGCAAGGATGGAGGTGCACACCTAATGAATCTTGTGAGCAAACTATTCTAGGTTTACCTATTGGTGCTATGGTGTAACGCTTGCTGTCTGGTCAAAAGAAACCTAAAAGAAACCTAATGACCACCTAGACAGCCACACACAATGGGACCTTAGGTGTGTCTTGATAGAGAAGCTGGGCATTGCCTCACTTATACCTGTAAAGGCTGTGCCCTATACCCACACAAAGGGCTGCATAACCCCACTGTTGTGAGTCTGGAGGCAAGGCAGGAAGGGAGGACATCTGTGCACTTCAAAGGCATCTCTTTGAAGTCTCTCCCACTTCAGAGGCACTACTGAATATAAGTACTGGACCTCAGACACCATCACTTCAGTACACTTCTGGACCTGTTGATACTCTGCCAGGAAGGACTGCTGTGCTGCTGAAAGGACTGCTGCACTGCTATACTGCTACCCCCTGGACTCTGGCTTTGCTGTGCTGACCTGCTGCCTCCTACCCTCTTACCTGGGTGAGAAGATCTAGATCTGCATCTTTTGAACACAAAACTCACAGTGACTCAAAGGGTTAGTTGGCTGGCCTCTTGATCTGTAGCGTCAGGGACATAATAGACTTACAACAACATTGCAACTGCACCTAGACTCTGCCATCTGTGAGTCTATCCTGCCAAGTGGTGCCACCCCTGTCCTGGATCCTTGGAAGTGGACCTAAAGTGCTTACCAGTGTAACCAATGCATCTCCTCTTCTGAGCGACACATCCTGGAGCCAAACTGATGCATCTCCTCGGTTGAACGGCGCTTCCTCAAGCAGAACCAACAAATCGCTACTGTTACATAGGATGGGCCTGGTGCAGAAGGTCCACATCAACCTTGCATCTTCGGAACCAATGCATCGCCAATGGCATAGCGCATCTCTGACCCAGGTCCTCGCATCTCTTATCGAGGGCAGCTCAATGGCGATGCCAACCTCCGCATTGCAGCCGCACAGCTCCTCGTTACTGACGCAATGCTTCAGCTGGCCACCACATTCTCACTGCCAAGACTGCTTCGCAAGTCCCATCAATGATCACCTCAGATCCACGCAATGCTCTGCAACCAGAATTTAAGGAATTTTCTTCAGAGGACCTAACTTAGTCCTGGTTGGCACTACATCGTGGTCAGTCTGAACTTGTGACTGTATTTCTGTCCAGCATGACCAGATACTCTTGTTGATGCTTTGTGATTTTTGGCACTATTTTACCTTAAATCTTTGAAATTTAATATTTCCAGTTACCCTGATTGGATTTTTGTCATTTTGGGCTTGTTTTATTGACTAGAATCTACTTTATTACTATAAACTAGAATGGGACATTTTTGTGTGGTGTTTTTACTGTTTGAAGTGTTTCACAAATTGCCTTCAAGTTAAGCCTGTCTGCTCTGTGCCAAAATACCAGAGGGTGAGCCCAGGTTAATTTGGGGTTTGCTTGTGCCTTACCCTGACTAGGATTGTGGTAGCTGCTTGACCAGGGCTCACACCCTAGTCAACCAGTAACCTAATTTCTAACATTGGGGATCAGCTGTGAGGAACAGACTTGTGTTTGTGCAGTGCCATACAGTAATTTGGTGAACACTGCCATCCCATATCTAAGATCAATTCGAGTAATTTATCCCTGATTGGCCTTTTTGATTTTTCCAAATGTATTCTCTCTCTACTTGACTTTGACCTATCCTGAAAAGATGGAGTTTAATCTGGCCAATCCGGAGAGCTACACTGTGGCCCAGCTTAAGCAGTTTTGTCAGGAGAGGGTGTTGCCCACCAAGAGCAGTACTAAATAGGGAGAACTCCAGAAAGCTTTAAGGGCATGGTTAGAGGCCCCTCAATTCCCAACCACAGCAGATGACCAAAAAAATGAAGGGGGGTTAGAGCAGGACCCACAGGAGGGTCTTGGCCTGCGACCTGTTAAGGAGGGGGGGGGGTAACATCCTTCCATGACGAAAGACCTCCTCACATGCAGGGAGCAGTGCGTCATCCCGCAGCCTATTTCAGCAGAGCTGGCAGAGAGGGAGTACAAGCTGGACATAGCTAAGCTTATAATAGAAGAAAAGGAGCTCGCCATGGAGGCAGAGCAAAATAAACTGGCCCTGGAAACAGAGGAAAACAATGTGGCTATGGAGGAGTGAATTGCCTTGGAGTGTTTGGCTCATGAGAGAAGCCTTAAGGAGCTGGACATCAAGGCCAGACAGGCAGAGTCCAGCAGTGATGGTGGCAGCATTTCTCCAGTGCCCTCTGGAGACAAGAGGGTCTACATTCCTAACGGCCTGGTGCCTGAAGTTGTTGTTGGAGATGATATTGATAAGTGGTTTGAGGTTTATGAGATTATCCTGCAGATGCAAAAATCCCTGAGGGAAGTTAGGGGACTAGTGTGTGGAGGCATATCCCTGGTGAGGGAAGGGACACCCTACTGGCCCTAGAGGAGAACAGAATGAGGTATCCCCTATATCAGAAAATATGGCCTGACCACAGAAAAGTACAGCCTCAAGTTCAGGGATAGCCAAAATCTGCCCCAGGAGACCTGGGTAGATTTCTTTTGATGATTTGGTAAAGGGTAGTGAGGTGAATGATTACAAAGGGCTGTACGATCTGTTTGCAAAATAGCACGTGTTCAGTAATAGTTTCCAGATCTGCACCAGCACCTGGTTAATAGTAAGCTCATTGACCCCAGGGAGCTTGCTAAGGAGGCAGTCCACTTGGCTCAGCACCAGGGTCCATAAGAAGGTATCTGGGGGATTACCACAAGGGTAGGCCAGGTGCCATCAGAAGAAAGACGGGGAGATAAAAAATAAACACAAAGAATTCTCTCAAGAGCCCCAAACTAGTTCTTCAGGTCAGGGCCTCCATCCCCCAACTGAAAAGACGAAGAGATGGTCCCCTGACAGTAAGTCTTCAGGAATGGCACCCTAAAGTTTTCTGAGTGCCAACAGGAAGGGCACTTCAAGGGGGATGCCAAGTGTTCCAAGCAGGCACAGCACCCCCCATCAGTGAACAGTCATTTGGATTGGCTAGTGTAGCACTTGGGAAGGAGATTGTCCCAGATAGTGTGTGGGACAGAGTAGAGGTTACCCTAGTGTCCCTGGATGACAGAGAGGTGGTGCAGAGAACTTACATGACTAGTAATACTAGAAAATAAAGGCACTGGATCACCATCAATAGGCGGAGGGTGGAGGCTGTGAGAGACACTGGAACCAGCATAACAACTGCCAGATGTCATCTGGTGACCTCAGAGCAGGTAGTCCCTAATGTATTCCAACAAGTTGTTGCATCTGACAACCGCAAGAGTCACTATCCAGTGGCTCTGGTTCCCTTTGGAAGGGTGCGAGGTTTCAAGTTCCTTGAGAGTAGCTGTGAGTCCATCCATGTCGGTGGATTTTGTTCTTGGCAATGGCCTGGATCATACTGCCTGGAAGGAGGTGGAGCTGAGGTTCCACTTAGAGATGCTAGGGCTGCCTGAGTGGGTGTGCCTGACCACACAGTTCAATGCAGCCAGAGAGGGTAGTCAGGACGACCTGAAGCCTGGAAGAATGGCCCAGGTGCCTGCCATGTGGTGGAAGGGCAAGGGGCACAGGAACCCTGCCCCTGAGACTGCCACAGTCCGGGAGAGGCTCTGCCTGAGGGGGGCATCATGGAGGCTACAGGGAAGGATGCAGCCAATCTGTGGAAACTGCCTGAGCTTTCCAACTGGCAGCAGGAAGGGGGTTCCACCAGGGAGGATTACTGCAAGGTGCAGAAGGAATGCCCTACTCTTGTGGGTCTTCGACAGCAGACTGAGACCCAGGTGGCTGGTGACAGCTTTGGTGCTCACGTGATTTACTTCGAGAATAGTCTAATTTATAGTGAGCCTAGGGTTCCTGAGCCTGGTTTAACCTCTATGATGGTGGTGCCCCAGTGCTGCATTTCCTTCCTACTGGAGCAGGCTCATGATGTCCCCTTGGTGGGTAATTTGGGGCAGAACTAGACCTTTGACAGGCTTGTTACCCACTTTTTTCTGATCTAAATGAGGAAGGCCTCAGAAGCATTCTGTCTCTGGCACACCCTTTTAAAGGGTGGGCATTGGAATGGTTAGACCTCTGGACCCCAAGGCAGCCAGGTGCCCCAGATTTGTCCTAGTCTTGGTGAACCATTCCACCCCGTACCCAGAGGCCATCCCTCTAAGGACTATGACTGTATCCACCATGGCCAGAGCACTGATGGGGATCTTTACCCATGTGGGCCTACCCAAGGGCTCCCCAACGATGATTCCTCCTACTTGGATACCAGCTGCAGTCTTGCCCCACTGACATTTACCTTCTCAGATGTCTTTTTGTTGAAAGTCTAGAGGTAAGCGCTGCCCGTGTCCATTATGGTTGGCCATATATTTCAATTTCGACCATGCTCACGCGTCAGGATATCCACAGTTGGTGTTTTGATCTTTTAGGCACTAGTTTTTACTAAAAAAAAGCAAAACATTCTTAACTCTGCTTCTATGAGTGGAATTTGTATTGTTTTGGTGTCAAATAATTTATTAAAATTTACTCTATCCTTCTAAATTGGTGTGGGATTTTTCCAGGGGCGTCTTCTCCCTTGGAGTGGAGGAGCATCACCCCACTTAAAATATCCCCAAAACACCAGAGATCAAAATAAAATGGTAACTTATTACCATTTTATTTTTCATCACCCCTCCCGAACAGAGCGTCAAGATGGGAGTGGGGCAGCTGCTGAATGACAGCAGCAGGGAGGAGGGTAGGCTGACTATTCACTGTTTAAAGTGTGCATGCCTCTTGGTGTGGCCATCTTGCGATGGTCAGCAACACATTCGCACTTTAAACATCTTTAACCCAGCTGTCTTAAGACAGCTAGGTTACAGCAAATGCAGCCTCCAGAGTGCCGTAGAGTGCTGAGTGAGGCTGCTCTCTCGAATCAGGGCACTGCACTCACCAGCATGAGAGCAGTGCCAGGATTGGTCAAGGGAGTTGCTGCATCCAGTTCCTGTGGAAAGAAGAGGATCGGAGGGGAGAACGTCACGTTCTGGTAAGTTATATTTATTTTAATTTTATTTTATGCATGTGAAAACCTGCCACCCCTCTCTGTAAATGTCAGCCGCCACTAGGTTTTGTTTTCACTTTATTGCAGTTTGTGTGCTGCATAAATACGTTAGACATTTCCTCTAAGTTAAGCCTTTCTGCTTTTGTGCCAAGCTACCAGAGAGTTAAGAACAGGATAATTTAGTAACTTTATTATTTCACCCTGACAGGGATTGTGGCTGTTGCTTGAGTAGGTTTGAGACACCACTCAAACAACCCCAGCCTGCAATGATTCTGAGTTGCAGTGACAAAAGCACAAGATATTTCAGCTCTTTGCTCTGTGTCTGACTGTGGTTTTCCTCTGTGAGCCATACATAGTATGAGAAACCTGAAGGTTCCTGCAAGCTGCATAAAATAGATTTGTGATGCTGAGCAGTGTGTTGGCAACATTAGCTCAATCTGACTGTCTGTGCCAGAAGAAGCTTCTGTGCAACAACCACTGAAGAAAGGCACCTGACTTGTTGATGCAAAATGAGCGCTTAAACTCCTTTAGTTCATTCATACCTCACTTCTCTGAATCCAAAGAAGTCTGAATCTCCATGTAGTCCGAAGCTCTCATGGTGTCAACACTACAGTGGTCTTCATATGTGCAGTTGAGGCCAATCACTGTGACTTTGCTCTGCGTCAAGCCTTACTTACTCTTCAAGCCCCAAGCAGAAGACTACTTCTGCCCTCAGGGACTTATTTGAGTGCGGCTATTTTGATTGTTTCCTGTAAAGAACCCCTGCCCACTGCACCTTGGAATTCGTTTAGAACCAACATCTGCATCTCTTTTGTGTGTGTGTGTGTCTGTTTGTGTGTGTGTGTGTTATTAACTTAGAGTATCGTAATCCATGCTTAACTTGTACTGCATGCAAGGGACTTTAGACTAGAAGATTTTGGTTGAGTTCAATGCTGACCTGATGAGAGCAGATGTCTGTTTATCTCATTCCTCTGCTTTAGCTGTTATGTGGGTGCAAATGTGAGTGTGAACAACTGACATTACAGTTTCATATGGTGGTTGTTTTTTCCAAAGTTTGAATTGCTAAAGGACCATGTTGTAACTTTTGAATTTGTGTGCAAGGGAAGCTTGATATAGCAATGTCCACATGCTACTGACTCTCTGTGATTGAACTGGAAGCATGCACTGCTGGTGCACCTGTGTACCTGTTGCCTGTTTGTAAGAGAATTTTATAGTGCTGATCCTGTTTGTTATGTGGATTAAAATGTGTACCTTTCACTTTACCTTACTCCCTGCACTCATTTTACACAATACATTCCTCCTTGCACAGTGCCCTATATAAGTTAGCATTCGCAGCACCATTTTCTGTTTAGACACCATTTTGAATGATGATTGAAACTAATCCTTTACTGTTTCTGAATAAAGCTTCTGTTGAGTTTTGTTTCTGTAATAAGGAACTGTTAGTGCCAGTGCATAGCTTTCAAACTAGATAGAGACCCTCTCCCACTTGTCTGGTGGCGGGCGCAGGGTGAAACAACCTTGGATTCTATTAGGTTATGTACGATCCGAAAACCCAAAACATTTTTTTGTATTTCACTGTCCAGCTGCATCTGCCTGGAAAATTACACTGTGGGCGTGCCTTTACTACTGTATGAAATGCACATAATGCATTGCTTTGCTTGCTGATCTTAAGTTTCCTCTGTACCACTCTCTTGAGTGAATCTGTTTAAAACAATTATTGGTATATTCTCCACTGTTCCTCTGACTCGTCATTTGGTATGGAAGGCTGAGAGGTGATGGCCCGGGTGGCCCCAAGCCGGTCACTTCCTTCACGTGTGTCCTGCACTTGTAGGAAATTGACATTTTTTCACAAGGTTTACACCAATGTTTGTCCTATGTGGCTTGCTGGCATGTAAACTATGTTCACTTTATTGTTGCTGAAAGGACTAAAGTGCCTGTGATCCTACTTTAAACAAGTTGAAATTGGCTCAACCCTGATTGACTCAAATGTCTTACAAGGCCATTGTAGGAGAGTAGGATCTGCACTTATGTTGCCCCCACTTTTTTTCTGATGTTAACACTGGTTTCTGGCTATAGTCTGGCTGGGTCCCTGCTAATCAGGGCCCCAGTCTCTCTGTTCTCTCTAAACAACTTGGAGTGCATATTAGATGCACTAGTGATTGGATACTGTGGTGCCTTATGAGCCCCTAGTATATGGTACCTTAGGTACCAAGGGCATAGGTACTTCACAGGCCTACCAGGAGCTGAAGCATGTATTATGCCACCCCTGGGAAGCAGACTAAATCTGACACCACAGGCCTGCTACTGCAGGCTGGGTGGGGTAGTGTTACCACTCCTCACTGAGGTATAGGCTCCTATATCTCACCATACACACACATATAAACCTATCAGTCACCCCTAAGGCAGGCCCTATCAATCCTGAGGCCAGGGTGCTTGGTTTACAATGTGAGGGGGTGCCTCTGCATGAGCAGGACCCCTCTGCAGCTGGCAGAGTCTATTCTCTGTGGCTGTTTGTGGATGCGGCTAAACCATATACTCTTAAGTGCATTATAACCTCCCGGTTAATGCTAACTTTGGAATGATTGCATCAAAACATGTCGTGTTTGGTATCAAACAACTTAGAATCATACCCCCACACCAGTAACTGGTGTGGGAGTATGATCCCACCCTTCTAGAGGGGACGACATGTACCCACTGTGGAAACACAGTAGAAATCTGAAAGAGCCCTGGCATCACAAAATGGATGCCACCAGCACAGACACTGTGCTGCCCTCCTGCTGCTGACTGAAACTCGCAGTGGAGGAGGCCCAACAATAGGCATCCTGTCACAGGGAGGTGTAACCACCTTCCAGACAGGATTTAGTGTATTGGGGCTGGGTGGGTGCACTCCTAGAGTGATTTGAAGTCCTGCACTGGGGGAGCAGTGTGCTCCTCTGTGCATATGACAGCTAAAACCGGTTCAGGGGCTACCTGTCCCTGCTCTGGTGTGAAAATGGACAAAGGGAAGTGGGTGTAACCACCCCCTACCCTGACCCTCCCAGAGGAGTGGTCATAGAGCTAGTCCCTCCCTTTCTTTTAGTATAAGATAGGAAACCCTTGCCATTGCAAGTTAGATATCCCTGGACAACGCTTTACAAGAAGAATCCTGGTCCTTCGACGTTCCACTACCTTTGGAAGATGAAAGAATCTCCCTTGGAGTCAAGGAGTGACTCCCCTGCTTGGCAGGCACCAAAAACTTGAATCAATGGTCGCAAACTTTCCCTCTCCCGCTAGAGTCCGAAGTCCCTGAAGCCCCGGGAGTAGATTTCCTGACTTTTCGATGGCCATTGTGAGTCTCCAGCAGAGCCTTGGCGAGTGGACCCCACGAGTGATGAGGAACAGCAATACCCGGGTACCATGCACTATTGTCAACTGCAACCCCTTCACGATGCACTAGGAACTTGTGCTTTGGACCACATGTGGTCCAAGCCTTCAGCAGGATTTACCTTGAAAATCAGAGGCCTACCTTGTCCCGAGTGACCGTGGGCTCCTGTGAAGTGAATCCTCACAAGGTGTCTTTGCGATCACTTGCCTGTTGGCTTGTGGGTCCTCTGAAGACTTTCTCATCAAACCAAAGGGCTCCCCTAGTTGCTACAGGCCTGCCCTCACTTACTCTTGCTGGGTGAGTCCCTCAGACCTTGCTGGTCTGCACCGCTGACTTTCTTAAAATTCCACAAGATATGCTGGTGCCAAGGCTTGTTGGCTCCAATCCGGTTGGCAACACGTCAGTAAGCTGCAAACTTTGTGGGACACTCCGATTCCAGCTCCTGGTTGTCCTCGACACCTCCTGGACCTCGTGGCTGAAGAGTCAAAACACCCTTGATCACCCAAAATCAACCGACTTCCGTGGGCATCCATCTTTCTGGCCCCGGGTCACTGGCAAGTGACTGTGAACACTGTCCCTTCTGCTTTCAGGGCTTCTTCATCTTGAATCCAGCCTTGGATTCCACCGGACACTTCTTCAGTCTTCACAAGCAGCAAAACTTCTTCGGCTTCCATAGAAAACGACAACGCGACCCGAAACCAAAAGACACCTATGCCCCCGGCTTCCATGGGTGAGGTAACTCATGCGCTCTCATGCTCCTGTGGGTGTTGGCCCTCGAACTACTTACCATGTAAGTGACTTGCTTGTAGACCTCCTAGAAGTACCCTTAAACTTTAAAAATCCAACCGTGACTTGCTCCATTGAAATCAATAGGGAACCCGGCGCTGTGTTCTCACACTGCACGCGTCTCCCGTGGGTCCTTTACTTACCAGCCTTGGGTGGATTAGTGAAGCCCCAGCGATTCTACAGGCCCTAGGCCTTGTCCCCTTGCAAGTCGACTTTCCTAAACCTCTTTTTTAGTATATGGTCTGGTACACCCCTAGGGCCCCAGCCATATTTGTGCTTAATATATTGTGAAACGTTGATATTTGCATATGTTCCTGACTTCTAATCTCATAAAGAGATTAGTAGAGTGTGTCTAGAAATAAATTCATATATATTTGATATATATACCTGTGTGGTGTCCTTTCATTTGGTAATTCAAGAGATTATAAGGTAAAACAAGCTGCTTTACATTCCTCTGAGACTTAGCCTGAAGGCTGCTCTCCACAGCTACCACTAGGATAGCTTTCTTTAAAAGGTTGTCTTAAACCTATCTACCATAATAAGTCGAATTGGACTGGTCCAAGGTGGCCACTATAACTAGTGACCAGCATCTGCCAGGCCAACTTCTCACAGCCATAGTATATGGTGCAGAAATATATCCCTGCATGGGACGTTAAATGCCACCTGCAGCATATATTGTATCATCCACTACAATGGCAGAGAAAATATTGCTTTAGGCCTACACTGTGCAGCATCACTGCAGCAGCTTGAATCCCATTGTAAAGACCTTTTTGACAAGTAGAAAATACTTATTTCAAACACTAAACAAGTCATCCCTAAGTGCACCTTGCTGCCCACAAGGTAGGCTACATAATATTTAGGAAAGGAACATGTGTGGCATTAGAAATTGCATATCCCCCTAGAGACTAATCCCAAAACGACATTGTAACTGGTCAGGCTGTGACTGTCACATCAGAAAAGTCAACATATAGACTATACACTTTATTCTATGATGTTTAACATGTGTCATCTGTAGAATCCATTCAAATAACTTTTTATCATTTAATTTTTTCAAAAATATTTTTATTAAATTTTTGCAACATACATTCTGAGATAGTACCAGTACAGCATCCCACGCAGGGGAGCAAAGTAGTGCAGCAAAAGAGTAAAGGCCAAAAGAGGTGCATTGCCCATTATAAATCAAGCTCCGTCCTTATGGAGTGGCCCGAGTAGTAGATACAGTTTCTAAACGTTATGGGGCTTGAAATTAGTCGTTTCTGGTCCAAGTCGCGAGCAAGCGTTCTCACAGAGTGCCATCTTTTTTCTGCTACAATAATCTCCTCATGTCATACAAATGATATATATGACATGGAATAAGCATAAATCATATAGAAATTTATCTCAGATGTAAAATAACAAAAAGAAAAGACAAAATAACCCTCCCCTTAAACCCAAACTTTTTATTTTTAATAAAAATACAATCTAATGGTGAAACTGTTTTCTTATTTAATATATTGAAAATGTAACCTTTAGAAAGTTGCCTTTACCCTGCCTGAAGCTATTGGAAGCTAATTTTTCATTCATTGTCCAGCATCTGCCCAGCAGTCTGGTTGTGGGGAGATGCTTTCTTCCCCTTGCAAGAAGATCATTTAAGGGGGACCCGGAATGTCATTCACTTGAAAGGGGATCTGCTCTTTCACAAATAAATGTAAGGGGATACCTGGAGGTATTACCCTTTCCTGAAGGAAGTAGTCCTTTTCCTCCCAGTCAGGTTGGCAGCAAACTGATACAGGTTTCCTATCATGAATTTTGGAAAAAGGGTTCACTGTGAGATTTATTTAGCAATATGGCAAATAGTAACTGATGCAACAGTCCCTAGGGCTGCCCCTGGATACACTTACCTATATGGGTAGGGAGGAGCCAGGAGTTATCCCACCCACTAGCTGATGCAGAGCATAAATGTGGCACCCCCTCAGGAACACTTTCTGGAAGTTAAGAAGGGGACTGAACTTGCAGTCTGTGACCTAACAAGAGTCCTGAAGGACTTGGCCTGCCCCATATGTACCCAGAACGAAGAAGCGGACCTCAAGGGTCAGTTGGCTGACCTTCGGTGTGGCTACAGGGTCGCAACAAGCTGCAAAAGACCTTTTCCCTAAAAGGCCTAATTGACCGAAGGCAACTGGACCTGGACTGGACTTTGCTATTGCTCTCTGCATGATACAGTGAGAGTCTCTTTAGGCCTTCCCCAGAGGTCCTGGTGGCCTTACAGGTGTACTCCTGTGGTTGTTGGGGCACCGGAAAAAGGTCAGAAAAAATTGGAAACTTTTGAAAACATTTGCTCCAGAGCTCCTGAGGGATCCACCAGAAAAAATATTCATCTGGAAGTTCACCAGTGTTAGACCGGATTTCAGCTTTGTCTTACTCAAAGATCCCCACACCTCCAAAAAAGTGACTAAGTTCCATTCTGCAATGAGTCTTACAAACGTTTCATCAACAAATCTCCAAAGCTCAAGAGCACTAGTGGAACCAAGCTGCCTCAAGTATCTGACCTTAGGTTTCATGGAGGGGACTACAGTTTCTGCAGGGACCGGTTAAGGGAAGATTTTTCTTCACAACAAGAAACACAGTCCCTTTCTGATTTGAGACTTAGAAACTTTTTGGAAGTTTTTAACTTCCAGACTTTAACTTGGACAAGTCCACTTTGTGTATCTGACCTGGACTCCCTTGCGGTTAGCTTCATACCGTGACTAAGTCCTAGTCTGCACCTTCCATAAACTATCATTCGTTCTTAGTGCTTTTTGGAACTACTCCTACTTAAAACGATAAAAAGTCATATCTATGGTGTCCCTGCTTGGATTTGACTTGTTTGATGTTACTTCATTTAATTTCACTCAATTTTTCTAGTTCGCTTTGGGACTTTTAACCCCTTCAGTGCCCGCCCCTTTCCCCGCCCAGTGCCGGCCGTTGCATTAGCGGGCGGGGTCTATGACGAGCTGGACTCGTCATGGGCACAGCGCCACCGCGGCCCATGACGAGTCCAGCTCGTCATGGGCACTGAAGGGGTTAATATTTGGTGTTTTGAATTTATTACTGTTACTGTTTTGTAACTGTTAGAAATGGGAATCCCATCTAACTGCATACTTTACATATTGCCCTAAGTTATGCCTCTATGCTCTGTACCATAGTTACCAGGGGGTTGAGCTGAGGTTAATTTATTGACTTTCGGGGTTCAGCATAACAAGCAGTGTTACTGTTCCTTGAAACGGGCAGGAATCCTCCCCAAGTAGTAATCCAGTTTCTTAAAGCATCCCACTATTATTTCTGCATTTCATCTTCACACTTTGACTTTCCTAGTGAACCCTGCATTTCTCTTGCAACCAGGGATCTTTTGCATAAGGTGCACCCACTTACCACTCTGAAGCAGCAGTATGTGATTTCCTGTGTTGTAAAAATCTGCATCTCTGCTGCTGTTCATGTGATACTAATTTGTAAATATCTTCTCAATTTAAAAAAGCTAAAACAAGGAACATTTCAAAATCTTGTTATGAAAAGGGTTGAACACTGTAAATAAGTTAGCAATCACACCATGGAGGCAGTTTTACTATGTCTACAAGATTTATTCTACTTAAACCAAGTCCCCCATGAACAGTTGTTATGCGGTTGGAATACATTTGAGGAAATAGCACGTGCTACCTTAACCCAATAATTAGGGTTTACGTGAGAATATGATTTTGCAATACAAAATGTGCACATGCCTTATGGTTACTGAGAAATTGGGTTGTTGATTAAGTGGAGTGTGTGTCCTGGTTAAGCAGCAACCACAATATTTGTCAGGGTAAAGCACAAGCAAACCCAAAATTAACCTGTGCTCAGCCCCCTGGTAGTTTGGCACTTAGTAGTCAGGCTTAACTTAGAGGCAATGTGTAAAGTATTTGTGCAACACTTCAAACAGTAAAGCAGTGAAAACATCACTCAAAAAAATCCCACACCAAGGTAGAAACAGAGCTGAATTTAATAAATACAGCAAGACCAAAATGACAAAAATCGACTTGACAGA
Source organism: Triturus cristatus (assembly GCF_964204655.1). NCBI lineage: Eukaryota > Metazoa > Chordata > Amphibia > Caudata > Salamandridae > Triturus > Triturus cristatus. The sequence continues at coordinate 902,798,521 of NC_140590.1, read as the reverse complement.
ACCGGAATTATGATTTTTTAAAGTATAATATAGAGTCTGAAACTGCAAAGCACCAACCAGGGCTATCTGGTCACTCTGGTCCGGCTGAAAGTCAAAGGTTCAGGCCATCAGCGATGTAACACAGGTTAGATATAGTCCCAGGTTAGTCCTGCTGATGTTTTACCTTCTCAACTTTGTGCCAAGAATCCGATCCGCATCGTAGAGGGCCATGAGGAGAAGAGAGAGCATTGCAAGAGGCTGTCGGCCAACAAACCGGTCGACGTCACGGGCAGGAAATTGCTGGAGCTTTATGCTGGCAGATTCGGAGAGCAGTCAAGGCTTCAATGCAAATAGTCAGGCTTCACGCTGATTTGTGGTGCGAGCAATGAGGTTTTGGTGTGAACGGGCCAGTTTCCATTTGCAAAGAGCCCACAAGTCTGATTTCAGCACTCGTGAGCCACACCAAGGGTCCAGGACTTCAGGGGCACCACTTGTGGGTCAGGAATTCTCTGGTTTTGGGTCCATGGGCCGGTTCAGGATGTTGAGGAACCATGTTTCATCCCTGAGGCTCAGATCAGGAGGCCAGCAGAGTAGCCCTTGGAGTCACTCTGGGGTCTTATGTTCAAGATGAAGCTGCAGGTCCAGGTTTCCTCCTCCTGGCAAGAATGCAGAAGGCCACCACAGCAGGGCAGCAGTTCATCCAGAGCAAGCAGTCCAGCAGAATAGCATCCTTTCAGCAACACAGCAGTCTGTCTTCCTGGCAAAGTAGCCACAGGTCCAGAAGAGTATTGAAGAGTTGGTATCTGAGGTCCAGTATTTATACACAGTTGTGCCTTTGAAGTGGGTTGAAGTTTCTAGAGGCATGCCTTTGAAGTGCACAGATGCCCTGCCTTCCTGACACTGGCACCAGACTAAGTCCAGGGGGTATGCAGCACTTTACTTGGTGACATGACACAGCCTATTCAAGTGTAAGTGAGGCTAAGCCGAGTTCCTCCCACCCATCCTGCCAGAGATGGCCCATCCAGTCACCCCTAGGCTTCCAAATGTCTGTGGCTGTCTAGGAAGAATACACAAAGCCCAACTGTCAGCTACACCCATTCATGGGAGTCAGAGACAGGCTGCAGGCACCTAGGGCCATCAGTACGAAATTTCCATTTTTCATTCCCTAAATAGTGAATACCCAGTAATCACTATTTAGGAAATGCATAATGGAATAGAATAAAAATAGAGATTTCCTAATAGCAATTCCTACAGATTAGGAATCACTATTAGGAAATTGCTATTTAGGAAAGCTAAACCATTTGTACCTATGGGTCTAGAGGCCATAGGCACAAATGGTTTTGCATTTTGAAATTTCAGATTTCCTAATAGGAAACCACAAATTAGGAAATACAAAACCAAGGGTGCCTATGGGCCTAAGGCTCCCCTTGATGCACCTCTAAAAAAAGTGATGCACATGTAAGGCTCACAAATTCCATAGGGGCAACTGCGTGCTACATGGCACTTTAAAAATGCATTTTGGGTGCATTTTCTAAATTTGAACATGTTTGCCATTGACTTGGTGTCAATGGTAATAGCATTTCCTAGATTCACATTTTGCATTTAGGAATTGCTTTTTACATGTGCTTAGGCAATCGCAAATCGGAAATCCCTATTTGCAATTTCTTATTTAGGGAATCCCAAAAGTGATTTCTACTGGGCAGAAATCACATTTTGTGATTCCCTATCTACCTTTGTACATATGAAAAGACAATTTAGCATTTCTTAATGGGCCAAAATTGCATTTTAGTCTGTTCAGAAATCCTAAATCCTTTCATACGTATGTCCCCAAATGGCTAAGGCAAGAAAATGCCAATTTTCTAAAAGTGGCATTTTGAAAATTGTAACTTAAAATCCGCCTTTGACATCAGTTAGGATTTCAAATTCCAATTCCAAAGACACCAAACATGAAGTTGAAACCTGTTTCCATTTGGAAATTACACTTATAAAGATGTAATAAGGGAATTCCAATGTTACCCTATGGGAGAGGTAGGCTGTGCAGTAGTGAAAAACGAATGAAAGAGATTTTCACTACCAGGACATATAAAACTTAAAAGCGCATGTCCTACCTTTTAAATACATTGAACCCTGCCCTCTGGGCTGTCCAGGACCTACCCTAGGGGTGACTTATACATGTATTAAAAAGGAAGGTTTGATACTGACAAAAGGTTTATTTTGCCAGGTAGATGGCAGTACCAAACTGCACACACAGGCTGCAAAGTCATGCCTGAGGCATGTTTTAAAGTGATACTTACACGGGTGGAGCAATCAGTGCTGCAGGCTCGCCAGTCACATTTAATTTACAGGCCCTGGGCACAGGTTGTGCCTTTGTACTAGGGCCTACCCTAGGGGTAACATATGTATTAAAACGGTAGGTTTGGGCCTGGCGGAAGGTTTATTTTGTCAGGTAGGATTGGCAGTGTTAAACTGCACACACAGGCTGCAATGGCAGGCCTGAGACATGTTTTAAAGTGCTACTCAAGTGGGCTGTGCAATCAGTGCCACTGGCATACTAGCAGCATTTAATCTACAGGCCCTGGGCACAGATAGTGCCACTTTACTAGGTACATACAAGTAAATAAAAATTCCAATTAGGTATAAGCCAATGTTGCCATGTTTTAAGCAGAGAGCACAAGCACTTTAACATTGGTTAGCAGTAGTACAGTATGCAGACTCCTAAGGGCAGCAAAAACAGGAGGTCAGAAGGCAAAAAGGTAAGAGAAAACCACGCTGCTAGAATTAGGGGTCTCTAGTTGGCAGCGGCATGCACCCTGTCCAAGTAGGGACCCTTCCTTCTTGTCAGGGTAAAGGAGTGACACACCCAAGATAACCCCTGCTGTCCCCATTGGTAGCTTGGCACGAGCAGTCAAGCCTATCTCAGAGGCAATGTGTAAAGTATTTTCACATAAAACCCACAATAACCCAGTGAAAACACTACAAATGGGCACACGCCAATTTAGAAAATTAACCAATCTTAAGCTAAACAAAACAAGATCAAAACACAAAAATATCTAACTTACACAACACAAGATATCACTTTTTAAAGGTTTAAGCAATTCAGTCCATAGAACTCTATGGATGCATTGATTTTAGCATAATGTACCTTTGATGCATCAAAATCCAAGGTGAAAAACAACCACAAAGGAGGGAAGCATCACAAAACACATGCAATGCATCGATTCTTGAGTCGCAGGGGAATGGAAGCTTGAATTCTGCTGCACACAGGAAAAGTGTTGCATCGATTCCTTACTGAACTGATGCATTGATTTCCAGAGGCAGGTCCATTACTGCGGTGCTATGCGGTGGAAACTTGGTGCACAAGTGCGATGCATGGAAAATCCAGGCGTAGTGGGTTGATGCTGCGGTGAAACAGGCGCTGCGTCGAATCTTCCAGCCGTGGGCAGGTGATGCATCAATTCCTTCAGTCACACAGCAGGTCGGAGCCGAAGTATCGGTATTTGGAGACACGGTGCTCTGGACTCATGACATGTGCTTTGTCAATTTTTCGGCCACACCCCGGTGTTGCATTGGTTTTTCTGCCACATAGCAAGCTTGTGGTGGGAAAAATAGCACTGAAGGGCAACGCTTTGATTTTCAGCTCCTGAAGTAGCAAAATCACCTCAAATGGTCCAGAAGGGAAGTTGGCACAACTTGGCAGGTCAGAACTCTAGCAGAAGAGTTCAGGGAAGCTGGAGATGACACCTTTAATGGCCCTGAGACTTCCAACAGGAGGCAAGCACACACACACCATTGGAGAACTAGGAAAGCAGGATTCCAGGAAGCAAAGCCCAAATCTTCCACTGCTCACAGACAGAAGCATCAACTGCAGCCTAACCCAGCAAATCATCACAGCAGAGGATCAGTACTCCTCTTGACATCTCCTTAGCTCTTCTTTTTGGAAGAGTCCTCAGTCCAGAAGTCTCTAAAAATATGGAGTTGCAGGTCCAATACTCATAACCCTATCTGCCTCCGAAGTAGACATACTTGAAAGGATAGTCTTTGAAGTGCACAGATCCTGCCTTGCCCTGTCCTGGCTACAGACACACTACAGGGGGGTATAAGCAGCATTGTGACAGGCACAACCCTACTCAGATATTAGTGACAATTCCTCCCACCACTCTAGGTCAGAGAGGCCCATCAGCTTGGTGATTGGCAATTAGGATATGCAGTACACAGCCCAGCTCTTTTTTTGTGAATGCACACACAGCCCAATGTCAGTCTAAACCAGACATGGATTCCACAAGCAGGCAGAGGCATGGGATGGTAAAGCAAGAAAATGCCCACTTTCTAGAAGGGGTATTTTCAAACACACAATTTAAAAACCACCTTCATAGAAAGATGTGTTTTTAAATCCTGATTTCAGGGAACCCAAACTCCAAATCTTTATACAAGCACATGTCCTACCTTTCACATACACTGCACCCTGCCCATGGGGCTACCTTGAGCCTACTGTGGGGGTGCCTTACAAGTAGAAAAAGGGAAGGTGTGTGCCGTGGGTCCACTTGCCAGGTCGACATGGCAGTTTAAAACTGTACTTTCAGACACTGTAGTGGCAGGCCTGAGACATGTTTGCAGGGCTACTCATGTGGGTGGCACAATCACTGATGCAGGCCCACTAGTAGCCTTTAATTTACAGGCCCTAGGCACACACAGTGCACTTTACTAGGGACTTACCAGTAAATTGTAGTAGTTTATTTCGATCAACAACATGATCATACACAAAGAGAAAAAAAAAACATCTCTTTACATACAAATTCAAGATAGCACAGTCAAATACAGATAAAAAACATCATCTACTTACATTTTTGTATACAAATTCAGTTAAAGCTTAAAACATACGATTAAAAAGAGGACGTCAATCGATTTCCTGACAGTAATAAAATAGAAATCTGATAAAAATATAACAATTCTTTTAAAACCTTTAGTATAAATTTGGTACAATAAAAGGTAAGGAGTACCATGCTAACGGGTTTAGTCACAGGCCACAACAAAATCATTTTCGGTCAACATTAGGACCCAAGATCTTCTTCCTCATTGAATACCCGACTTTCATTGCACATGCTCAGTCCAATTTTTGACCTTGTCCACGATGCATAGAGCAAATATCTAGTTAGTGTGAAGACAAGCCACCTAGTTGTGTCTGATGTAAAGACACGCAGTGCATCTTTGGGGCATGAGAAGAATAGCATGCGACAGGCCGGAATAATCCAGGTTTTCCTTAGCTTTGCATAAAACGGGCAAAAAAATATAAAGTGCTCTAGTGTTTCAGGGCTAGCATTACATAGGGGGCATAACGAGATTACTGATGCAGTCTTCCAATTACTTCTCAGTGCGTTCAATGGAGGAACCCCAGTTCTGAATTGTAGTTAAAGTGCACGTGCTTGGGGGGGTTCAATTTCATCCATATAGGATTCAAACTTAAAACAGCTATTGACAATAAATATTGCCTATTCGCGTCGGTACCCTCCAGCATCTAAAAAGTAAAAAAAAAATCAGCAAGACATGAAAAACCTAAAGTAATAAAAGTGTATAGTGCCGGTGCCAAAGTAGAACCCCCTTAAATTAGATTAACTAGTTTTAGTCTGTGTCAAAAAAGTATCCACTTCCTCTGGAAATCTGAAATTATACGTTTTGTTGGCACATACAACTTTTAAGAAGGCCGGGAATCGCAATTGTACCTGGGCTCCCAAGTCCGTTAATGCATCCATTCTTTTGCCCAATTACCATCTTCTATCTTCTGTGACCCGGGAAATATCGGACCGGATCCTAAAAGTTGCATTTCGTACCTGAATGGACTTAAGTTTTAAAGCAGCCCCTAGTAATTGCTCCTTTAACAGGTAAGATTGAAAATAGAGTAAAACTTTCCTAGGCTTTTTTCGGGCTGGATTCAACTTAAATGGGTCCCTATGTATTCTCTGGATCTCGGACTCCAAATATTAGGTGCAGCAATTTGTGGAAAGGCTTCACTCAGAAGATTAATGACGAAGGCATTTAAATTATCTCCTTCTAGACCTTCCTTTAAATCTAAAACACTGATATTATTCCGTCTCGAGATGTTTTCTAAACTCTCCAACCTCCCTGTTAAGTCCCGCTCTTTACCCCTCAATCTCTGTACCTCATTAAAGTTATCTCTGACTTCTAAACCCAATTCCTCCACTCTGTTCTCTAGCATTTCAGTCCTGTGAGTCAGTGCTGTAAGGTTTTCTTCTAAACTGGAGCAGGTATCTTGAATCCTCTTTTGGTTCAATTCCGAAGTCGAAAATCGTACACCGATCTCAATTGACAATTGCTTTAATATCCCGTGTAATGAGTCCGGACTTTGAGCTTCGTAAGTCGGAGAGGTTGGTGATGCTCCATCTGGGTCGTCCAATTCGATCTGGCTACCCTCATCACCCAAGGAGGCCAATGGGGGCTCGCTTAACAGGGAATACCGATTAGAAACAGGAATTCCAGCCCATAGACTCTGGCTTTCAGCTGCTGATAGAGCCATCACTGAGTCTGTCCCAGCCTGAGATTTAGACTTCCCAGACTTCCCAGCAACCTGAGTATTAGGCATGAAATATGACCGAAGAGAAGGGATGACTTTAACTGGATGCAGGTTTTTTTTCTGCCAATGAGTAGTCAGGGAGGGTTCCCACAGGGGGGAGGAGGGGTTGGGGGGGTAGGCGGTGGGTTTTAATAATATTCACGTTTATTGGTGGGAAGCATTGGGAAAAAATAGAAAAAAAGTAACATCAATCTCAAGTGACATAATAGCCTCTAGTAGATTCTGTAGCTGTTGTAGAGTAGGGAGACAAGACAGCGATGGAGGATAGGCCCATGGTGGGGGGGATACCATCTCGATCCATTATCTTGGAATGTGAAAGGGTTGAGGGTGAAAGGGAGACAGCGCCTGATTTTGCGATATTTAAAAAACAGTACAGCTAGTATTTTATTGTTACAGGAGGCACATCTTTTACAATCAGAATGTTTGACATTATTTGGGCAACTAAGATGGGTCGATAAGATCATCGCAACAGACCAGCAATGCTCTTCGAAAGGGGTTGCTGTAATAATTAAAAATAATTCAGGAGTAGAAGTTATTAAATCTCAAGTGGATAACGGAGGGCGTTGGATCATAGTAGCAATTAAATGCCGGGGGATTAAATATACAATAGTCAGTTATTATATGCCTGATGATGATGATATTACCCCCCTGAATAATCTATGTATTGCACTAGCAGACTTTGATTCAGCTTTGATCTTGGGTGGAGATTCTAATGTACTTCTAAACAATAAACTTGACAGGTCCACCCTTAGAAATCAGGTGGCATCTCCGTGGGTTAAAGCCTATCTTCTGGCCATGCTGAAAAATCTTAACCTTATTGATGTATGGCGGACAAAAATGGGTGAGAAGAGAGAACACTCCCATTCCCATTATTCAAGAATAGATTATATGTTCATGGAGCATTCTGATTTGGACACAATTCGCACAATAGAATATCTGCCCATTCATTTATCTGACCATGGCACCATACTCTTGAGATTAGAACTCCCTATGGAGGTATTTTTGACAAGGTGGACCTTAAATAGAAGATTCCTCTAACAGCCCTCAACTCCAGGCTTTCTAAAGTTAGAATCTACTCGGTTTTCCCAGGAGAATTTGGGGTCGACTAGTATACACGTGGTGAGGGATTCTTTCAAGGCCTGGCTGAGGGGGATATTAAAAGGAGCGGTAGTGGGCTGGGACAGGGCTGAGAAAAAAGAACTTGCTTACTTGGAAGTAGAACTATCGGCGGCGGAGACAGACTTAAAAGCCAGTGGCTCTTCTGGAGCAGATAATGCAAATCTAATCAAGAAAGTTGAAGAACTACAACTGAAGTTTAAACTCAGATCTGAGGAAATCCTACTTCAAAAGTGGGAGATAAGTAAAATGAGTGATTTCGAACAGGGGGAAAATTGTGGTAAACTCCTTGCAATGAAAGGCAGGGTTGATAGAGCCAACAACTATATTACTAAAATTAAAATGGGTTCTCAAATCTTGGAGGATAAGGATAGTATAGAACGAGCTGTTACACAATTTTTTCAAGAACTTTATGAGGATCGTCTTCAGGTGGCAAAAGATCACATTGATGGGTGGCTTAGAGACAAATACCTCCCTACATTAGCTGTGGGTAGTCATGGAATTCTATCGTCAGAAAAAACAGAACCAGAGATCCTAACTATTTTAGATGCTGGGAGGAAGGGGAAAGGGGAAAGCAGCAGGCCCGATGCAATTCCGATTGAGGTCTATATGATTTTGAGAGAGGAGATTATTCTGGTCTGATTGGAATTGTTTAATAGTATTCTAGATGGTACTTCCTGTCTGCCTGATTACTAGGGCAACGCAGTTATTGCACTGATTTTAAAGCCAGGGAAAAACCCAATTCAGTGTCAGTCATGTCGACCAATTTCTTTGCTAAATGTGGACTATAACGTTTTTGCTGGAATCCTGAACGGACGGCTTAGTAAAGTTTTAGGGCCGATAATCCATCAAGATCAAAAGGGTTTCTTGCCAGGCCGCCAGATGTCAGATTGAACACAGACTCTTATAGGGTCGATCGATCTTGCCTCGACACAGGGTCTCCCTCTCTCAATCACCACTGTTGATGCAGCCAAGGCCTTCGACTGGGTGAATTGACACTTTTTGGACAGGGTGTTGAAGGTCTTTGGCTTCCCCAACAGATTCAGGATAGTGTTGAAAGAAATATATAAAGCCCCACTGGCTCAGATTCTGGTTAATGGAACTCTCTCCCCTGCAGTTAAGATAAGGCGTGGAACTAGGCAGGGCTGTCCCCTCTCCCCTATTTTATTTGATTTATATATAGAGCCGTTAGCCCAGAGCATAAGGTTAAACAAGAAGATGGTTCCTTTTGAGATAAATGGGTTTACACGAAAGTTAGCATTGTAAGCTGATGATTTGATCCTTTTATCATCTAATGTTAGCACTACACTTCCAGAGCTTGAGGTTGAAGCCCAAACTTTTGGAAGCCTGTCAGGTTATGAGATAAATAATGAGAAAACCAAGATCATGGCCTGGAACATACCTGATCAGGAGGGGAATTCTGCTAAAGAACTTAGATATTTAGGAGTTATAATAACCCAAGACCCTGCCAGAATTCCCAAGACTAATCAAGACAGAGTCTCAAAGGAGGTTGACACCCTACTTAAAAGATGGCAAAGTATTCCAATATCATTGTACGGTCGAGTTAATTTGATCAAGATGTGTGTACTCCCAAAATACACTTACCTTTTTAACAATATTCTGTTAGAGTTTGCTAAATCTGACATCCTCAAAATTCAGAGCAAGATATATTCCTACATCTGGGCAAATAAAGCGATCCGGTTATCTTGGAAAAAACGTAGGCGCAAACTCCAGCGAGGGGGGGGTGGCTCTCCCAGATTTCCAGCTGTACTGTTGGGCTTACCAATTAAAGAATTGTAGAATGCTACTGCTCTCCCCTGACAGTGCACTGATAGGCTGCATGTTTAAAGCTATGCTAGTAGGGGAAGAGGAGCTAGGTTTTATGTACAAATTTGGCTCTCCAATTTTTAAAAAAAAATCCGCTTAAAGACTCTGCGTTCGGTGGCTAGGCTCTAGTCGGACTGCCGAAATTGTCTGGGACTATCTTATTACAGCGACTGGGTGCCAGTTTGGGATTCTCCTGGCACACCTGAGTATCTTTTGGACTCCCTTGCTTATCCATTAAAAGAGGCAGGGGTTGTATATTGGAGAGATCTTGTACTGGGTGATAAATGTCATCCTTGGGAGTATTGGAACAAAATTACCAACTGCACCCTGTCCAGGTTCAAGTTTTACCAGCTCTCTTCCTGGTGTAGGGGTCAATGCTGGCCAATCATGGATGATAACAATATGGAATATGAGCTACAGGATCCAGCCCCAAGGATAACCATCTCCTGGCAGCTACAGATATTTATTATTTATTTATTTTGAGATTTATAGAGCGCCTGGTGACCCGAGGGCATCCCCGCGCTATAAGAATGTAAAATCCAGGACAGGCGGAAACCAGGAACTATTTGGGGAAGAGGAGGGTTTTGAGTTTTTTGCGGAAAAGTGCGTGGCTAGGTTCCAGGCGCAGCAGGCGAGGGAGAGCGTTCCAGTTAGAGGCGGCCTTAACTGAGAAGCGGTGGCCACCGGTGCGCGACTTCTTGAATCTTGGGACTGTGGCCAGATGTTCGTTGTCCGAGCGAAGGTTTCTGTGGGCTTTATAAGGTGTGATCATATCTTTAAGGGCGGCAGGTCCAGCCCCATTGATGAGTTTGTGCGTGATGCACATGGCCTTAAACTCTACTCGCTGGCGGACCGGAAGCCAGTGCAGAGATTTAAGGGCCGGTGTGGTCGGGGCTCTGGGAGGAAGGTTGAGAATGAGTCTCGCCGCGGCGTTTTGTGTACGCTGGAGTTTGGCCAGGGTGGATTCAGGAGCGCCGAGGTATGCGGCGTTGCCGTAGTCCAGACGTGCTAGAATGAGCCCTTGAACTAGAAGTTTCCTGGACAGGGGGGGCAGGAGGGGGAGGATCTTACGAATTGAACGGAGAAGGCCAAAGCAGGTCCCCGCGGTCTTGACTGCCTGGGTCTTCAAGGAGAGGTCCTGCTCCAACCAGAAGCCCAGTGTTTTAATTTCTGTCTTAGGCGTGGGGATGTCACCGAAGGAATCCGGCCAGACTGAAGGAGGGACGGAGGACCATTTGTTGCCCAGAAGCATGATTTCTGTTTTTGTCCCGTTCAACTTCAGCGAGGATTCGCACATCCAGGTGTGTATGTCTTGTAGGCAGTTAAGTAGGTTTTTAGGGTTATTGTCCAGCTGGGAAAGAGAGACGACGAGTTGGGTGTCGTCGGCATAATTGACTATTTTTATCCCATAGGGGGTAACCACATCCTCTAACGGGGCCATGTACACATTAAACAAGGTGGAACTAAGCGAGGACCCCTGGGGCACACCACATGTGAGCGGAAGGGGGTCTGAGCGGGAGTTGCCGTCCCACACCTGAAATGAGCGACCCGAGAGGAAGGATTTGATCCAAGCATGTGCCGTTCCCACAATTCCTGCCTTGGCCAGGCAATGGAGGAGGACACGGTGGTCCACCGTGTCGAATGCGGCACTGAGGTCCAGGAGGATCACTGCCACTGATCCTCCTGAATCCAGGATACACCTAGCCTCCTCGATGACGGAGAGGAGTGCGGTGTCTGTGCCGTGGCCCGGCCGGAATCCGGTTTGTGACTGACGTAGAATTTTATTCGTTTCGAGGAATTGGGAGAGTTGCACGTTGACTAATTTCTCAGCCACCTTGCTGATGCAGGGGAGGAGCGAAATGGGTCTATAATTTGCCATATCGTCCGGGTTCAGATTGGGCTTTTTCAGCAAGGCCTTGACAACTGCGCTCTTCCAAGAGGAGGGCACTGTGCCTTGGGCGAGAGATGTGTTAATCAGATCCCTAATGGTAGGTGAAGTACTGGGAGAAACGTTTTTTAAGAATCTGACGGGTGCCGGGTCCAGGGGGGATCCACTTCTCATTTTGGCCAGCGTGGTGGTGACCTCATCGAGGGAGACTCCTCTAAAGGAGGACAGCCGTGGGCTGGTGGAGCAGGCGTCTGCATCAACCGGGATGGGGGGGCTGATTGGGGGAAGGGACTCCAAGATCCGCGTGATTTTGGAATCGAAGTATGAGGCTAAGTCCTTGCATCTGTCCGGTGGGGGAGGAGAGGCAGCGGGAGATGAGGGGATGTTGAGCAGTTCCTTAACTATCAGGAAGGATTCTTTGGCCGAATTGGTCGCATTTTTAATTCTGTTGTCGTAGAAGGTGGTCTTGGCTAGTTTAATGGCCGATTTGTAGCGTCTTACCGCTATGTTGTAGGTATCTTTATTACTATGTAGCCAGTCTTTCCTCCACAGTCTTTCCGCTCTTTTGCATTCCTTGCGGAGGTCTCGGAGTTCCGGGGTGTACCACAGGGCATGGCCCATTGTCCTATCTTTGATCTCCCGACTTTTTATGGGAATAAGGCTATCGAGGGAGAAGGAGAGCCAGCCTCTTACTTGGGTGTCAGCCTCGGACGGGTCAGCCGCAAGGCTCGGGGTAGAAGAGTCCAGAGCTATGGACCAGTCCACCGCAGAGAGTTTGGCCCACGATCTATCTTTAGTAAAGATGGGGGCTTTATGGGGTTTCTTGGTGGCCCCAGGAATGTGGAAAGTGATCAAAAAATGGTCCGTCCATGGAAGTGGTTGGGAGTTAATAAATTGGAGGGAGGGGATGTTTGAAAAGACTGGGTCAAGAAGGTGCCCTTTAACATGTGTTGGACCGGTGTTGGCAAGGAGAAGGCCATGAGATGCCAGGTCGCAGATAAGATCGGCAGCACCTGTATCCAGCGGGTCGTCAAAGTGTATGTTGAGGTCACCTGTTATGAGCAAGTTTGATGACAAGTGGGCTGAAGAGGAAACAATTTCCAAGAGGGAAGCTGCGAAGGGGGCGAAGTGGCCGGGAGGTCGGTACACCAGAAGGCCTGACAGGGAGCTGGTCGGAGTAAGCTGAAAAGTGAAGAAACAGCTCTCTGATTCCGGGGTTGCCATCGTGTTGATGCGGCAGGCGAGGTGGTCGCTGAAAATGAAGGCAATACCACCTCCTCTACCTAAAGGGCGTGGTTGGGACAAGATGAGAAAGCCGGGGGGGAGAGCCAGTACCATGTCGGAATTGGAGTGCTCAGTGATCCAGGTTTCTGTCAAGAAGAGTATGTCCAAGTTTAGATCGACCATAAGATGATTAATATGCAGGGCATGCTTCGGGAGCGATCTGCAATTGAGTGTCGCCATTTTGAGGACAGGCGGTGGGACCGGGGATTTAGGGAGGAGTAGCTTCGTCGGTTTGCAATTGCTGCAGCTGAGGTAGGGAAGGTTCGGATCTTGCGGAGCGTGGCATGCGCTGGTTTTTCTAGGTCTAAGGCTAAGTAGCTCTCTACGAGAGTAGCTTACCTTTGTAGTTGGAAGGACAGGCATAGAGTCTGGCCCTGGGCCCGATCGTGCGCGGACGGGCGCAGACGGGCTTGCCTTAAGCGCGCCTTCGGCGCGCAAACGGCGCTCCCGCTGCGCTCGTCCGCTGCGCGTCCTGTGGTTGCACATCTTTATGGGTAGAAAAGGGGGCGGGTGGGCGTGGCCTCAAAGTGGGCGTGGCCTCAGTTCCTCGCCGACAATGGCGGTCTAATGTTTGTTTTTAAGTTTTGATCGGTGCAGCGAAGGAGTCGCTGTTCAGGCTAGTCTCGAGGTGTCAACCGGGTGAGTGCCCAGTTAAAAGTACAAGAAATAAGGAGTGATACAAAGAAATACAATTTTTTAAAAAGCGGACGTCTCCCGGCTTCCGCCTCAGGAGATTAGAGGTTCTGATCAGTTAGCGCTGATGACAGCGCTTTAGTACTGTGGCGGGTGGGCGTGGCCTCAAAGTGGGCGTGGCCTCAGTTCCTCGCCGACAATGGCGGTCTAATGTTTGTTTTTAAGTTTTGATCGGTGCAGCGAAGGAGTCGCTGTTCAGGCGAGTCTCGAGGTGTCAACCGGGTGAGTGCCCAGTTAAAAGTACAAGAAATAAGGAGTGATACAAAGAAATACAATTTTTTAAAAAGCGGACGTCTCCCGGCTTCCGCCTCAGGAGATTAGAGGTTCTGATCAGTTAGCGCTGATGACAGCGCTTTAGTACTGTGGCGGGTGGGCGTGGCCTCAAAGTGGGCGTGGCCTCAGTTCCTCGCCGACAATGGCGGTCTAATGTTTGTTTTTAAGTTTTGATCGGTGCAGCGAAGGAGTCGCTGTTCAGGCGAGTCTCGAGGTGTCAACCGGGTGAGTGCCCAGTTAAAAGTACAAGAAATAAGGAGTGATACAAAGAAATACAATTTTTTAAAAAGCGGACGTCTCCCGGCTTCCGCCTCAGGAGATTAGAGGTTCTGATCAGTTAGCGCTGATGACAGCGCTTTAGTACTGTGGCGGGTGGGCGTGGCCTCAAAGTGGGCGTGGCCTCAGTTCCTCGCCGACAATGGCGGTCTAATGTTTGTTTTTAAGTTTTGATCGGTGCAGCGAAGGAGTCGCTGTTCAGGCGAGTCTCGAGGTGTCAACCGGGTGAGTGCCCAGTTAAAAGTACAAGAAATAAGGAGTGATACAAAGAAATACAATTTTTTAAAAAGCGGACGTCTCCCGGCTTCCGCCTCAGGAGATTAGAGGTTCTGATCAGTTAGCGCTGATGACAGCGCTTTAGTACTGTGGCGGGTGGGCGTGGCCTCAAAGTGGGCGTGGCCTCAGTTCCTCGCCGACAATGGCGGTCTAATGTTTGTTTTTAAGTTTTGATCGGTGCAGCGAAGGAGTCGCTGTTCAGGCGAGTCTCGAGGTGTCAACCGGGTGAGTGCCCAGTTAAAAGTACAAGAAATAAGGAGTGATACAAAGAAATACAATTTTTTAAAAAGCGGACGTCTCCCGGCTTCCGCCTCAGGAGATTAGAGGTAAGAAGATGGATCAACCATATAGAACCTGGGAGAGCTACTTGCCGAGCGAAGAGCTGGAAACCTTATGGCAAGTATCTCTAGACATTCTTTATCCTTTGATTAAATCTGCTGCACTCAGGAAAACCACTGTTTCACACTCCATAGAATCTATTGGTCTCCCCTCAAGCTATCCAAGATAAAGGGCGGTGGAGAAGCCAGTTGTACGAGATGCGGCCAACAGGACGTGGATGACATCCACGTATTTGCATCCTGCCCTAGGATACAAGAATTCTGGATAGATGTGGGTAAGACTATCTCCGGAGCCTTGAGTGGCAATATAGAGGTAAGCCCATCTCTTATATTATTTGGTTTTTCCCCAACATTGGGGGGAGTTCTGGACTAGGCCTGGGCGGTAAATTTCGTTCCGCTTGCGGAATTTGCGAAATTTGGGTAATTTCACGTTCCGCGGAGAACGCGAAAATGCCCGAAAAGATGCTTTCCGCAACTTCGCGAAATGTTTTGCTTGTTCGCGTTCTCAAAATGCGTGTTCGCGAGATATTTCTCCCCGAGCACGCACTCAGCGATTGTGAACAGGAAAAAAGCATCGCGAACATGCAATTCCGCGTGTTCGCGGAATATCTGCGTGTTCGCGGAGATTTTTTACCGTTTCGCGGAGATTTGCGGAACGCGATTACGCAAATTCCGCCCACCCCTATTCTGGACTCGATAGGGCCTGAACAAAGATTGGTCTTTTACTTGATTTTGCTGGCCAGGAGGGAGATCTGTAAACTGTTGCGCCAGACGACACCTCCCACTTGGAATGCTTGGTGGAGCTCTGTTAGATATTTTAGAGCGTTGGACCAAAGAGTAAATGTTTACAGGGAAAGCTCAGAGAAGGGACAATTTTGGGACCTTCTGGATTTTCTTGATGCTGCGACATCTGGTTGAGTGTAGGGACAGGACAATGACCCAATGATTAAAACCTCTGGTCAGCTCAAGTTGTATGTTATGGGTAACCCCCGTAAAGAACATCAGCTGAGAGTGGAACCACCAAGCTATTAGGCATAAGTGGTGGTACAGATTGTATGGGTGCCATAGCTACGGAGGTCATATGAGATGAGTAAAAAAACAAAACAAAAAAAAAACAGCTTTTGATATCTAAAAAACAAGTTCTTAAGGAACTGGAGATCCTAGTTTCAGTACATGAGGAATCAATAAACTCCAAAAATCTCTTTTTTAGACGGGACCCCATTTTTTTGGTAATAGATTTCAGGTCCTCCCTCATAAAATCCAGTCCCAATTTATAGAGCCAAACCTTTATTTTGTTAAACCATACCAGGCTCCTAGTTTGACTATGGTAAGTAAGAGGCTCCTCCGTTGCCTCCTTAACAGGGATCTGCGACTGACCCAGAACATGCACGCCTTCAGGATGGCAAAATGGACAATAGATCTTAGACCAAGATCCAAATGGAGAGGTATTAATGGTGTATTCCTTGTCAGGGTTAAGATGGCTCGTAAAAATGTATTTTCGGATACTTCTAATTGATTCAATTGTTCCAACCCCCATAGTTCTCCCCCATATAAAGCTGCACCCTTTCCCTTAGCCCGATGTTTTTCTAAAATTGGAGAAATTGGATGAACTTTTGACTTTCTTAAAAATAGCAAAGTCTACATGTTGCAGAGAAAGCATGCTTTTCTGTATTTGGGGAGTCCCTGACAGATTCTCACTAACTCTAACCCCCAAATAATCAAAGACCTTAACCTGGTCTAGCCTTTGCGAATCTAGCCTCAATTTATTCTTTGTTGACTTAAAAACCATGAACTTAGACTTTGAGCAATTTATTTGTAAACCCCTTTCTTTGCAAGGCAGTTGCAAACTTAGTTCATACTTTCTGAATTCCCATAGGGTTTTTTTTAAATAAGCTGAATATTGTCTGCAAATAAAAGACAAGGGATTAGCATGCCTGCTAGTTTTGGAGGGTCACCTCCGCAGTCATGAAGATCTTTTATGAGCCCATTCATATACAAAGTAAACAGGGTTGGTGGTAGCATATAACCCTGACGTACCCCTTTTGAAACTGGGATGTTATTTGTTAGACTACCTTCTGTATTCCACCTAAACTTGTCAAAGTTTCCATTATGCAACCGGACCAAGAGTTGGAGCAGCCCCCCCGGAAGACCAAGCTCTCTTAAGGCAGCCCATAACTTAGAGCAGAGGTCTTCAAACTTTTTTGCTCATAGCCCCCCTAAGTAAAATGTTTTGAGGTCGGGCCCCCCTCCAAAATTTATGGCAAGGATTGAAGGAGCAGGATGGACATGGCTATGTCGAGTGGGCAGGGTTATGAGATCATTTCAGGAGTACTTTTTCTATAGCTTATAAACCGCACTAACTATGAGATTTACAAAACAGCAAATGCATCAAACAAAAACATGTATTATCCCAAACATACTTATCCCCATAATTGGGGAGTTATAAGCCCCTCATACTCTTGGACACCAATGCAACCACACCTGCTGCACTAATCATAACTGCTGTCCTGAGTAGCAGGCAATCTTCTCTGATTCTTTTACCTCTTCCCCACCATGACGGGTCATCGCCTCGGTCCTAATGCTAGAAAGGAAAAAAAGCTACCATGCCATTTTTTGTAAAGGTACACAGTCATAATTGTGATGCAGTGGGTCCCTGAAACCTCTGGACCCCAGTCCAGCCTCATTTGCTTCACTAATGATAACCAGCAGTGGCCACTTACACATCTGACAGCAGTACCACCATCCCTACTGAATGTCCCTTTAAAAGAAAAAGAAAATAAGAGGCCACTTATATTGTCCCCTTCTTTGGAGTATCTCTCTGAAGAAGCTGTCTCAGGCCATTTGTAAACATAAAAATGAGCCCCCATACCATGCTCCCTATTCTGGGCCTTCTCTTTGACAATATCTAGTATCTCAATCCTTTCCTCTGTCTCATAGACCATTACTGTGAGGCCCCACAGGTTGAGAGGATTAGGGCTCTGCATCTGAATGCAACCCTGCTGGACTTCTACCTGCCACCCATGGACTCGGCGTTTACAAAAAAACTGCCCCTGAATGGTTAATGCTGACTTTGAGGAGCCTCTGCCGGAAAAAGAAAGGTGTGGTGGTAGTGCAGAGAGTTAAAGATGAAACCAGCCTTCTTACCAGCTGTTAATGGATTAAGTCCCTTAAAGTCAGAGCCACAGGAACTATGGGTTTCTGCAGCAGCAGCGTTTTCCTCATAATTATTAAGCTGTTATTACATTATTTTATGTTCACTTAAATGACTGTGAAAACACAAAACACTTTGTATTGTATTGTAATTGCATTTACATAGCGTTTGCTACCCCTGGTGGGGTGTTGAAGGGCTTTTTCGATGAGTATCATTCTACTCTAGAACCCATACAGTATTAGTGGTGAATTAGTATAGTGAAATATGAAAGTAATTTGAGTGGTGGACTGTTTGTCAGTGATTAGGAGTGAGAAGGATAGCAGAGGGGTAGAAGAGGTAAAAAGGTTTGTATTTATATAGTGCTTGCTACCCCTCATGAGGTGTTGTAGTGCTTTTTTGCCAGTAGCACGCTATCCTGGAAGCCATAAAGGATTACAGGTGAATTAGTATAATGAAATATGAAATTAATTTGAGTGGTGGACATGTTAGTCTGTTATTTGGATTGAAAAGGATAGTGGAGGGATAGAAGAGGGAAGGATTGAATATGTTTTTTTTGTTTTTTTTGTTGTGGAGGTCATAGCAGTAGGATGCTAGGTATGAGTAAAAGGGAGGTGGAGGGGGATGAGGGCAAACACATACCCCCGCAGAGAACGCATTAGTCCACCAAGCCACCAGACCCAGCATTGCTTTCCGGAGGGAGCAATTTGCATTTCACACATTTCTAAACCCACCAATTCTCCTTCCCCCCGCCCCCACAGCCCCACCCTTGCTACCTTACTCATGGCAGGAAACAAGCAGAAGTTACCCTGGTGTGCACCCAATCGGCGCCAGTTCAGCCAGTTCCAATGAAATACACTTGCGAGTGTGGTAAATCCAAGGAAAATTCACACTTGCTTAGTTTGCATTGAGATGTGGAGCACTGTAAAAGGCCTAGTGTTGATGACAGTTGTAGAAGAGCACCTAGAGAAGGCGGTAGTTAATTTTACAGAACATTGAATATAATATTACTCTGTTTTGGTTATAAATATTTTAAAAAAGAACAAATTTGACATAGTACAGACACTGGTGATACAACCTGGAAGAAGATGGAAGCTTTGGCATTTGAAGAAAGAAGAAAGCCGGTAAATATGTAATATTAGTTTTCTACCAGCAAATTCGTATGGTGGATGCAGCTCAGTTTACTCAAGTCAGTCATTTTCTAGGTTAGTTTAATCACACTCCAATTGTTCCATGTGTCAAATGTTTTCTGTCATGAATGGAAAACTTCTGGCACGCGTTTCATTATTTTTGCCAATAATCAAAAAGAATATTTCTTTTATTTTGAAGAGCCCAAAATAATGCTCACAAATTAGGGCAATGAGGTCCCAAACAAAACGCAGTGACTAGAATATTCTTCTTATGGAATAACAATTGTCCAGACTCTCACCAAATAACCGTAGACACATTTGCTGAAAGAAAACACACAGTTTTTCAGAAGTTTTCAAAATGTGTTATTCACATGCAACCACTGACTGTGGGTCTGCTCGTGTCCTCCAGTGATGGCCCTCTGGAGTGAAACAGAACATGCAGATGAGGCCTCACGGTGGCCCTGGCACTCGACCTCACCCTGCTGCCATCCCGCTGAGCCTTTAAGACCATCGACTGATGACGTGCACAGGCAAGGCAGCTTGAACTTGCTGGTGATTGCTCCTCCCGCAACATGCAGAGGATGAATCTGCTCTAAACAGCTGCACCACATTAAGGGGGACCTATGAAGACTATTAGGCGCTAAATAGCTTGTTTGGAGAGCACCCACTGAACAGACTTCACCTCTGTGACACTTTGTAATCTCAGACCCCTTTTAACTACTACTGCAATAGAAAAACATAGAACACAGCGAGCTAACATTCTACCTTTTTCAGAGCGTGGCAATATAAAAATAGCCTATACTGCTACAGCTAGATCGGGCTTTTTAAAAAATGTTTTATCAACCTCTTGACCCTGCCAGCACACTCACTGACCCCCGCCCCCCACTCTGATCACAGTTCACACTTCTCGGCTCCGAGCAAATGAAGACAGCCTGGAAATGCAGCAAATAAACATCGCTGCACTTCCAGGCCATCTTCATTTACATATACTTGCAGAGGCATTTGCGCTCACCTGGGAACCCATTGATGCCCTCCATGGGGGCACGCCCCACAGTTTGAAGACCTCTGACTTAGAGTGATCTATTGAATCGAACACTGTTTTCAAATCAACAAAAACGACGGACAAATGGCCCTTCCGAATGGTTACCTCCATTCAGATTAGTAATAAAAACAGTAACACCTGATCTAAGGTACTCGTACAGGATCTAAAACCAGCCTGCAAATGGGAAAATATGCAGGAATCATAATTTCCCGGGTCTCCCTTGTCACCTTTTTTGAATATGGGAATTATTTCAGCGCCTTTCCAAGACTCTGGAATATCCCCGCCACGTGCAATCGCAGAAAATACTGAATGGAGTAAGGTACCCCATATACTAGGTTCTGAGCGATATAAGTCACCTGGTAGCCAGGGGCTTTTCCAGACTGCAGTAAGGAAATTGTGTTAACTGTCTCCTCTAACGAAAAGTGTACCCCTTCCACATAGTGCTCTGTGAGGAGTTCCCTACTAATCACTGCTGAATCATCTTCCAACATGGGCTCTTCCCCCGATAAAAACTCTGGAAGTGCTCTTCCCATACTTGAGATTGTAGATAGAAATCTGTTTCACTAGCTGGAGGTTTAAGCCCTTTAGATAATAAATGCCAGAATGTTTGGGAATTCTTCTTTCTTGACGCCTCTACTAAAATACGGCAGTTTTCTGCCTTCCAGGCCCTTTTGTCTTCTCCCTGTATTCTCTTGTAATCTCTTTTAGAATTAATTATATCGACCCTTATTCCTTTTTTGACTGCCCTGGATAAAGTTCTTTTATTTTGCTTACAGTCTTCATTATACCATGGAGCAGCTTTATTAGTGGGTGTTTTTGTATTGCAATGTCTAGTAACCAAAGCCTTTATTTTAGAGGATAGATGCAAAAAAGTGGACAGAGGGGTATCTTTATTTGAGTTCTGATTTCCCAATACAACTAGCGCCTCAACCGCCTCTTTATATATTTTCGGTAGGAGCGTCTCATCTGAAACCATCTGAGGCCATTTATTTCTCCTTTTATTATTAGATGTAATAATAGGAGCTACTACTGGGCTTGTTTGGAGTTGCGGGAGAATAATACCTGATAGCTCCAAAAACAATGCATTGTTATCACTGTCCTCTCTATCCAGGACAGTCATATTGTGAATATATGGCCATAAATCAAGGTCTACCATAATAAAATCAATTCTACTCTTAATACTGCCCCTTTTGAACATAGTTTTAGCCTCTACATCTGAGGGTGTCCGCCAGTTACAGACGCGTACCCCTTTGCTAAGTGTGAAGGACAGAACTTGCTGGTCAACCTTAGTAATTCTTTTCAATGCTGGTATTTGAAGCTTGTTAATACCTTGGGTATGCTCTTCATCCTGTACCAGTTCTTGAATATAGTCAACAGGTTCATGGGTCGTATTAAAATCACCGGCTACGATAAGGTGATATCCTTGACATGAACTATTGAGAAATTCACCCAGTTTTAAAAGAGTGACCGAGTCCTTATGGGGACTACTAAACCGGTTGTAAAGATTGATTAACCTCAGGTGCATGTTCCCTTTTGACGAAATAATATCAAGGCCAAGGACTTCCTGTGATTCTATGTTAAGCCATTTTATTTTACAACTCAAGGTTGTCTTAACCTAAATTAGCAACCCTCCTGCAGGTCTACCAGCGGTCGATTATCTAGCTTCAATGCTCAAAGTAGTATACTCCGCCCTGTGAAACTGCTCTGTTGCCCAGGTCTCTTGAAGAAGACAGATATGACTACTGTCCACAAAACTGCCCCATTCCGGATCATTAAATTTTGATTTTAATCCCGCAATGTTCCATGAAATAATATTTAGGTACAGTCACTCAAAGGCTCTTATGAGCGTCTGCGGTCTTTCTATGTGTTTTTCTCCTATATAACCTCAAGGGGGTACACACTGGCCCTTATATGGGGCTGTTTTTTTATTTCCACTATTACTCAGGTTACTTAAATTTATGTCCCTCCTTGGGCTACCAGCAATAACCACTTCATCATAAGATAACAGATTTCTGCAGATTGGGTTTAGTCAATCGGGGGTTTCCACCCTAGAGAGAGCCTTTCCCTTGGTACCTGAGGAAGGAGAGATGCATTCGTATTTATTCTGTTGGGCTTACCATTGGGTTTAAGATGCCTATAGAAGAAACCCAAGGGCATGATACCAATCCGTAGGGAATGTTCGCTCCCTAATTTACCTCTCCACCCTCTGATCAGTTTCCCAGCAAGGGCAGGTGACCTGCAGTTTATTACTACAGAATCTCCACAGATAGATTTACTCAAAGGACCAATCCAGCTCACTCTTCTAACAAACAGAATATCACCATAGTTAGTATTAATGTAGTCAGAGTTGAACGATAGCCAATGACTGACCTTATTTTTCAGTTGTCTTGTAGTTTCTACTGTATTACTCTGTAGAGGTGGAACATTCGTTAATATAGCAACATAATGACAACATTCTGGTGGGAGATCCAATGTTGTCTCAAGTGGAGGTAAAGCTAAGGTTTGTGCTTCATGCGTTACCACATTTGACTGACCAGTACATACAAAATCATTAGTGCTATATGTAGCTAAGCGTACGTTAGGACAGCTTCTCAGTTTTCCTCCCCAGTTTCACTAGTTTGTTTGACTCGGATACTTGCCTTGGGATGTACCCTCCATAAAGACATTTGGATTTTCTCTTTTGTTATTTAACGAGGGAGGTTGAGTAGTTAGAGAGCAACATCCGGTAGCCACATTAGGCTGGCCAACATATTCTAACCCCCACCCTCCAAAACAGGCCTATCAGAACTTCTAGACTCTGCTAATCCTAACCTACCCAGCAGATTATTCATATTTTTTCAATAGCACCCACACTTTTTTCAAGCATGTCCATCCTCTCCAAAATTGTTGCAAGATTTTTTACAAATAGTTTAGCAAAGTGCATGATTAGTGACTATGTCTTGCTTAGTTAGGGCTTTGGAGGCTGGCGACGTAAGATTGGGACCAGACAAAGTTATATTTTGAGAGTTTATGCTGCCTTTATGCGGCAGGCCCTTGATTTTGTGTTTTGCTCTAGTACTAGTTCTTAACGATGTTCTTGATTTTTTATTTCCCTCTTCCTTTTAGATGGCACTTCACTTATCATAGGTGAGGCTAGAGTCGGGGGAGATGAGTGGTCTGCAGGGATTTCTTGATTGTCTGCTGACATTGTACTAGCCATTATTTCCTTTCCTGTGTCCCCTGGCATTCTGTTAAAGATTTGTACTGGGTTTGGGACAACTAGCGAGCCACCCTCCAGGGACAACTGGCGTTCAACCCCTAAGATTTCTTTATCCAGGGCCCCGGCAGCATGCAACAAAAAACAATCCAATGTGGAATTTTGGAGTGACCACGGTGTACCCTCCCTATCACCCCTTTTGTTTCTGTTTGGTCATTTGTCAGCAAAGTCAAACCCCAGAATGAGATGGCACACTCCAAGTGCAGCAATAAGCCAACAATGACTTACTTGGCTACGGTTCAACGGTGGGCTGCGACTTATCTCCCAAATGCACTGATGCTGGATTAGTGTTACCAGATGTAAAATCCACAAGAGTAGGACCAGCCCAGTCTCCTTTGGGCTCTGATGGGAACAGACTGGCCTGCCCTTGGGCTGTGCTTCACCCGGGCATGGCCCGTGCATGCCCACGTGTGTCCCGTGCTGCGGGAGCCTGCAATACTTTTTATAGCGCCTCCGGGCACAGAAGAGTGACGCTGGCGGCAACAGCCATGAGGGAGGCTGGGACTGGTAGTCTTAGTCCCCCTCTCCCCTCCGGTGTTGGGAAAACAGTCAGCTTGTCGGAACGGGCTTCCCGAGCTGCTGGTGCCCACAATGCTTTTTAAAGCGCCTCCGGGCACAGAAGAGTGACGCTGGTGGCAACAGCCGCGTGGGAGGCTAGGACTGGTAGTCCTAGTCCCCCCTTCTCCTCCGGTGTTAGGAAAACAGTCAGCAGGTCGGAACGAACTTCCCCAGTAAATGAAATATGCCAATCATGGATAACCGATCATAATCACAATTTACACAGGGAGCACTTGCACTTTAGCACTGATCAGCAGTGGTAAAGTACCCAGAGTTCAAACACCAGCAAAAATGAAGTTCAGCATATAGTCAAAAATACAGGAGGTGTGGTCAAAAAGGCAAGGGAAACCACGCCAAAGATGCCAGGTCTAACACATGCCAAGGATGGCAGTTTTTACAGTAACCTCAAAAAAGAAGGTGTACAGATGAGAAGATCGACTGAGCAAAAAACATGTATTACAATTAATTTCAAGATGAGTTGAACAATCAAATACAACAATCTGAAACATGGACGAAAATTCATAATGCTAAGGGCAGCCTTAGTAAATTCACACACCATTTAGTCACCAATACCAACACAGTGTGACCGAGTGTCCCTCCTTTAGCACCTTTCGTGTTCCCGCCGGCCCCCGCACTAATAAACACACAGGACACCAGCGGGAGTTCAGGCGCGTCTTTATTTCTCGTGTCTTAGCGCGCACTGCCTGCTTGCCCCCTACACTCCTCCCCTTCCACTTCCTGCCATGCCTGGTCCTGGGTCCCCCTTTTGTATTTTGAGTGTTCAGGTTCTATTTTCAAAGATCTTCAATGAGTCGGCTGGGCTTTCGAACAGTTCTCTGTGGTCGGCTGCATCGTGGTTGGATGGAGAGATGCCTCTCTCTACTGTCACTGGCTCCCGATGTTGATTGGGGTTCTTCATATTTGTTTTCTTCTTGACTTGACTCGTCAGTGCCCCAGTTTAAGTCTCGAGTCCGAGTGTATACTGTAGGATTACACCCTTTGAAGTGTGACACATTTCTGGTTGTTCTCTTGACTCCTGATTCCGCCGTGATCATGGTCCCTTTCTCCTTGATTACTTGTAGTGGCTGAGCGCAGTAGCGGCTGTCAACCTTGGTTTTCCTTTCCTGCTTCACTAGCACCCAGTCGCCTTCTCGGATGTCAGACATCCTGGCATGCCTACGGTGATCTGCATATTCCTTAATTTTTGCCTTCTTTGTTCGATCAAGTTCTACCAGTGTCTCATGGTCTGAATTCGTGAATCTGGATTGTGTGACAGCGTCTGCGGATGGTATCCGAGTGCGTGGGATTTGCCCCAGCATAAGGGTGGCAGGACATTGATTAGTAGTGCTGTGTGGCGTGGTCCTGTATGCCTGTAACACTTCGTTTAGGGCTGGCTGAATGTCCCAATGAGCTAGTTCAGCTTGTTGCATTGTCTTTTTTATAGTGGCCATGAATCGCTACACCATTCCGTTGGCCTGAGGCCACAGAGGAGTGATCTTTCGGTGTTTGAAGTATAGGTGTCTCGCAAATTCTGCAAAGTCCTGTCCATTGAATGGTGGTCCAGTATCTGTCTTTACGACTGTAGGGATTCCCCATGCGGGAAATGCTTCATCAATGACTGGTATGACAGCAGCTGCTTTGGTAGACAAGATTTGGTGAGCAATGGGGAATCGAGAGTACTCATCCATGATGACAATGATGTACTTCCCTGATATCAGCGGGCCGAAGAACTCAACAGCCACATGTTGCAACACGCTATCTGGGAGGTCCGACATCTGTAGAGGGGCCTGTGGTTCTTCTCGCCCCACCAGATGGCAGTGTGGGCAGTCTTGTAGTGCGGTTTCTACCATCTGGTCAAGAGAAGGAAACCAGACACGTTCACGCAGCACCTTCTTCATGACTGCCACTCCTCTATGTCCTTCATGAGCCAGGTTGACGGTGCCTTGCCTCAACTGGTAAGGGATTACGATCCTCCTGTCTCTTAGTAACAGACCATTGGCACTTATAGAGAGGTCATCTTTGATATGTTTGAATGCCATGAGTTCTTGTGCGTTGATGGCGTCATTTGTATTTGGTTCTTCAAAGTGTCTCCATGAACTGGTGCGGACACAGTGCATGATGTTCTGTAACGTGGCATCTTTTGCAGATGCTTCTATGATGGCCTCTAGTTGGGCGGCAGGCGGGCATGCTTGGTCAATGACGAACCGGAGATATTCTTCTGCTACCGAAGACCGCGCTCGCGTCACTGCTTGGGGATGTCGTGATATGTAGTCCGCTGGGTTTTCCGCCTTCCCGGGTTTGTGGATGATGGTATATGTGTAGTCCTGCAAGTGGATCCCCCACCGTTCAATCCTCGGAGGAATCTTTGCCCGGGGGTTGCCGAAGATAGTTGTCAGAGCCTGGTGATCAGTGATAAGGGTAAAATACTTGCCATAGACGAAAAGGTGGAAGTGTTCACATGCCCATGCAACCGCCAGGCTCTCTTTTTCCGGTTGAGAGTATGCTTTTTCCGTGTCGGTGAGATTGCAAATGGCATATGCAACGATGTGGCGTTGATCTTCTTCGTCATCGTATTGTGCCAGAATGGCGCCTAGCCCGACCGGGCTGGCGTCTACCGTGATTTCCGTCTTCCGTTTGGGGTTGAAATATGCCAAGTTGATGGCTGAGCTCACAGCAGTATTAATTTAGTTGAACGCTTGTTCACACTTATCTGACCAGTGAAAACTCTGCCCTTGTTGTGTCAGTTCTCGTAGTGGGTAGCGGATGGTTGCATAGTCCTTGATGTATCGGGTGCAGTAGCTAGCCATGCCCAGGAACGAGCGGACGTCGCTGACATCTTTTGGTTGTGAGGTGTCAGATAATGCTGACACTTTCTCGGGGTCTGGTCTCAAGCCCTCCTTTCAGAAGATATGTCCATAGAATTTTAGGGTTGATTTGTGAAGCTCACACTTGTCTTTGTTGAGTGTGAGGTTGGCGCCCAGGAGGGCAATGCACACCCTGTCTAATGCCTTGTCGTGGTCTTTCCGAGTCTCTCCAAACACCAGGATATTGTCACTGTAGTTGAATGCATTCGGAATGTGTTGTGTTACTCGCCGGACGGCTTCCTGAAAAATCTCGACTGCAGACCAGATTCCGAAGTTAAGACGCTTGTATCGAAAAAGCCCTTGATGTGTAGTGAACGTGGTGATATATCTTGATTTGTCATGCAGCACCAGTTGGTGGTACCCCTTGTTGAGATCCAGTTTTGAGAAAACAGTCGCTCCATTCAGGCGGGTGATCATGTCACTTATGTGGGGTCCTGGATGCCGCTCCCTTTCTTTGGACATCCATGTGTAAACTTGTACTGTGGCTGGCTGCAGTTTCGGTTTTGGTTTCATTTTCTGATACTCAGTGGCGCAAATGTAGTTAAGCAATGCACCTGTGTCTAGAACAAACTTGGCAGAGTGTCTTCCCATCTGAATGTCTAACCGTGGGTACTTTTTGAGCCTTTCTGGATCTGCCACCATGTATACATATTCGTCACTGTCTTGCGATATCGGAGTAAGTGCAGATGACTCTCTGGACGTTGACCTTTGAGATCTATATAAGCTATGTGACTGGGTACTGGACCTTGACAAGCTCGTTGATTGGTCTTTTCTCCCTTGTACAGCTCTGACATGGTGACGTGACCCTGTGCTTCACTTAACCTGTCCTGTTTCCTTGCGACGGGTTTAGCAGGCAGCTTCAAAATGGTTGTCTTTCCCATATCGATGGCATTGTTGACCGATGGCTGGACATGGGCCCGTATAAGGGTAATCTTGCCCACACCGATAAAACTGCGATGGTTGTCTTCGGGAATGACTGCTTTGGTTTCCACTGCAAGGTGACCTTGCATGAAATGATTTCTTGGATTTTCCAGACTGCTGATGATCTGGGCGACGTCTCAGTTCAGTGTGAGATGGTACACGAGGAGCCTGGTCTCTTTTCTCTGTTTTTTTCCATTTTGCTGGCTTCCATCTTTTTTGCATGCTCTTCCGCTTGGTCGTTTATTCAGGGGAGTTCTTCTATGTCTTCCAGAGAGTAGTGCTTTATTAATAGTCGACGGCATAGCGATTCCGACTGACACCTATCAATCATGCGTAGGGGAAGTGCGTCTTCCAGGCTGAAATTGTCAAATTTGCAATAGCAAGCCAGACGTTTGAGATGGGAGATGAAATCCCTCATGGGCTCATATCGCTTTTGTGATGCAAGATTGAACGTGTAGCGCTCATAGTCGAGATTCCACTTTTGAAGGAACTTCCTGTTTAGGGCCTCTGTCACGTCATCATAAGACGCTGCATTAGCTGGGGGCAGTTCTTTGATAATTTGCCCAACATCTTTGCCCACTAAATTTTGTAGTGCGATGAGTTGCTGGTTGGGATTTTGGACTTGTGAGCCCTTCATGAAATCCTCGAAATCTTCAAGCCAACTCTTCCATTTGGGGCCCATACTGTTTCCAGACGTCAGTATTAGGGGTTCAGGCAGGCGCAAAAATGATACTCACATGAACATTGGCCCAGGCAGTGGGGCGATTTGCGCAGAGCCGGTCTCTGCCGGTTGCGATGAGTCGGTCGTGTATACATGGTGGGGCATCTGTGGCTTTAATGCTTCAATGAGCCCCACTGGCGTCTAGAGGCCTCAGTCGCACACTCGGCAGGCTCTGGGGTGCTTTTCTATGTGGTGCTTGACTTCAGAATTGCCTCACTGTGTGCTTCAATGAATCCCACTGGCGTCTAGGGCCTCAGTCGCGCTTTCGGGGGGCTCTGGGGTGCTTTCCCGGGTGGTGCCTGACTTCAAAATGGCCGCCGTGCTGGGGGCCAAGCTTGGTCATTGGACGATGCCTGACCTTAAGATGGCTGCCGTAGTGACTCTTGCCTGCTATCTTCACAGGGTGCTTTCTTTGGGTTACTCTCAGGCTTTAACTTTGTCCCCAGACTTTCCTGAGCTCTTGGGGGGGGGGGAATGAGCTATGTCAGCGCTCTGGCCACCCCTTGCGCTCTCACCTTGTTATTGGGCAGTGCTCTCGCCGATAATGCAGACGCTCCGCTCTTCACTCACGGTAGCGTGTGCTTTCTTCGTTGCACGTGCAGAATGGCAGGATAGAGGGGGGTGCCTCGCATCCCATCCTCGTCGCCAGATTTCATGTTCCTGCCGGCCCCCGCACTATTAAACACACGGGACACCAGCGGGAGTTCAGGCGCGCCTTTATTTCTCGCATCTTAGCGCGCACTGCCTGCTTGCCCCCTACGCTCTTCCCCTTCCCCTTCCACTTCCTGCCATACCTGCTCCTGGGTTACAAGGTACTAAGGAATGAACAAGGAGAGCAAACTTTACTTTCTCCTTGTACCAATACCCTCATAACTGCTAAGGTCAGGGATAGCAAGGGCAGTGCCAAGGATACCAAATTATATGCCATCTGTAGCAGATGCTCCCCTGGTTACTACTAGTTGACATCGATAGAAACATCGACAGATACTACCCGAGACTTTGGACATTTTATGCTTCATTTGTCAGCTTTGCATACGTCTGATATATTCAGGTATGTTATGTTAGGCTATGATATGATTTATGTTCTGTTTGGTTACGTTATGTTGGTGCATTTGGGTAGCACAATTCTACATTTTGCAGGGTTCTGTTCATTTCAGAACCAGAGTGCCACGACTAAAAGAATCTCCACATGTGCATGAAAGTATGTACACGTGTTTGATTTAAAAAATACATTCCAGTAGGAAACATGACAATCACCAAACTAAAATTGAGGAATATCAAACTCTTCAGTCTAAAACTTACTGAACAGAGCCTGACTTGCTCCTAAAACATATTTGTTATGAATCTACGAATCATTATAAAAGCAATAGGTAGATTCATATGAATAAATTGCTGCCTCTGACCAAAAAAGACCTATGATTTATTTCCATGGTTGTGATATCTGATTTTTTTTATAGGGACGTATATTAAGGTGAATGACACCAAACAGGACAAGATTGGTTAAAATATGAAACATTAATATAATCCCAAGAGCTTGGATTTAAAAGAAGGAGCTTTGTTGAACATGCACCAGAATGCCATTCTTTCTGTGCAAACAGGTTTGCAGTCAAATATGAATTGCAGTGTGGCTATATGATTTTTATATTCATCAATTTTCTTTCACATTCAAACAGTCTTCATGTGTTTGACTTTACACTTAGAATTACCCTTTAGTCTCATTTGTTTCACATTACATCATTTATCCTGTGTGTCCTTAACAAGCTGCGGCTGCCGGACAAGGCTTAACTGCCTGTACATATGCATTTGAAGTATACTTACATATAAACTAACTGCCAATATCTACTTTTACTGTAAAATCTGTATTCTGCACCTCTGGATATAAATCTTTCCATTTTTTCATTTGGCCTTTTGTTCTTGTCTTAACCTGAATCCATTGGTAGTGCTAAAATCTTAAATGATAGCTGAAAGCAGAATATAAAACTGAACCTCCCATTAAATTTAATATATCCTTGGTTCTTAGTCTAGTGAAATTGGTGGTTAACTGCTTGCCACAGAGTGTCTTTTAAAAAAAACTCTCTCAGGCAGGACAGGGCAGCATAGGGCAAATAAAAAGGCAGATGGCTGGCTTGGTTCACAGCCTATACTCAAGGGAGGCCCCTTCAGATTCTTTGAAGGTACTTTCTGAAAATTGGGAAGCAATGTCCTTTCATATGCAAAACCTCTGCTCTCGCTTCTTTTTTAGCAGTCTAGTCTTATTTTCAGAATTTCATTTCCTCTCTTTAATGCTTATTCTGTATCAGCAAAATAGAGCATCTCTGCCACAATTCCTACCATTAAATTGCTGTGCACACGTGCTATCAGTACATACTGCTATTAGTAATAAATGTTTTACAATCTTCCAAAATTTGAAAAAGGTTGTTTTCAAAGCATCTAGATAAGCAATCAAAGAATTAAATTTTACTTTTATGGAAAACGGAATTTCACAATCAAGGAAAACCCTTAATGAAATCTCATATTATATATTTTTCCCCATGCTATAGAACACCGTTATAACGAACAGTGCTCTGGTGAATGGGCGTTTCTGCCATGTACGACCTGCGCTTTGTGTATGTCTGGAAGTCAGGTAGTTAGCACGTTTTCATGGTGATCTGAACGCTATTTTGCATTCATGATGTTATAACTAGAAAGATTTTTCATTGATTGTCATAAATTAAAAATATAGGGGCAGATTTACAAGAAAGTGACGCATCTGTAGAGATGCGTCACTTTCCCTGCGCCAACATGCAAAACCCTTGCGTCACCATGGATGCGCCGTATTTACAATACGGCGCACCATGGCGCAAGGATTGACAGATGCGTCAGAAATTCTGACGCATCTGTTGATGGAAAAGTCACACATTGCTGGAGTCGTGTCGCAAGCACGACGCAACTCCAGCAATGCTCAGGGGCGCCCTATGCCTAACATGCTGCGTCACTCCTTACGCCTGCTTCAAGAAGGCGCAGGGTTTTGACGCAGCATGGACGTAAAAGTGACTCAGTGAAATCTTGTAGATTTCACAGCGTCACTTTTACAGGGCTTCCTGCGACGGAACGCCCACCCTACATACATTAAACCTGACGCAGGTTTAATGTGGCGCAGGTCTTCACAACGCCGCAACTTTTACGTTGCCGCTGCATCCCAAAAGTGACGCAAAGACAGTGCAAAAGTGACGCAAGGGGCTTGTAAATCTGCCCCATAGAATATAGGATTTTGCAAATACAAATTCTGATACTGTGTGATTGTCCCAAGCTAATTTGGCATACGCCGCACATGCTGAGGGATTGTTCTCTATCCATTTTCCGGTTTGTGAATCTGTGCCTTTTTCTGTGAACCTGGCTTCTGAATGCTCTATGAATGACAGGAATGTATAAGGAACGTTCATTTTGGATCAGATCTATGACAAATGTTCGAAACATCCAGGTGAGAAACATATTAGAAATGTAAATGGAATTAATTTTCATAATCTGCAGCTATTCTGTAAATGTGACATTAATCTGGCCGTCTTGTACCCGCTTTGAACCGGCCTGCGTTATGAGTTAGTTCTCCATTTCTGCACATTGCCTTCATAATCCTGCCTAACAAGGCCTCATTGCTGATGCCATTTCTACCCAATTCATAGAAACTTTTTGTGAGCAATGTCAAACAATTGAAGAAACAAAGGGCCAGATGTATGATTCTTTTTAGCGGGCGCAAACGGGAAATCGGCCAGTTTGCGCCCTCTATATAGCGTTGAAGTGTATACAAACCCTATTTTGTGAGGCCGACCTATTACCGACTCGCAAAATAGGGTTTGCGAGTCGCTATTTGGAAGGGGCGTGCCACCAGTGCCCCTTTCCAATAGTGATGCGCACTGGTATGTAAGATTGATTTACGACCTCAAATACGGTCGCAAAACAATCGCAGTTACCACCTACTTCAAGCCAGTCACAAAGGTGAAAGGGTCCCCAGGGGAATGTATGCAAAAATATCTTTGGGGAGCAGGCAGTGGTCCCACGGACCAATGACTGCCCTTAAAAATAAAATGAAATAATTTCATTTTTTCCTATCAAATGCATCCCATTTTCCTTTAAGGAAAATGGGCTGTATTTGAAAAAGAAAATCGCTGCTTTATTTAAAAATCAAATACAGACATGATGGTCTGCTGACCCCAGCATTTTGTGAGTCGCAAATTGCGGGTCGCAAAAAGTCGCGAGATAGTGTCCTTCACAGAACACTGCTAGTTTTAGAGGGAAGAGGCAGCATATAATATACTGGAGTAGAGGCAGTGTTGCCACCTTTCCTAGAGAAAAAGGCCGGTCCACTCTTCACATTGTAATATTCTGCAAATGCCTACACACCATTGCTAAGTAAAACTCTAAATGAAATAATCTGTATTCATTTTATCATTGCCTTTATGTCTTTGTTTACTTAAGTTATCAGTCAAGGGTCATTAGGACTGCTGTAGAACGCGTTCTAACGTTTAGCTGTTTAAAGTATGTACTGAAAAGGGAAATAATATAAGGCCAGGATAGTAACTGCTAATCATTGCAAATGATTTCCCAATGTTGCCACTAAAGGATCTAATGGAAACACAGAGTTCCTATTTCTTTCAGGCATGCTTTGAATACCTTTGATAAATGTGCCAGGCCATACTTAAAAGCTTACTATACTTCACAAAGATATACATGTGTAATGTACATATTTGCAACCCTGCTTGTAGGTCAAATATGGTTGCATCCTTTAACTCTTTCCAAAGTATTGTGTGAGTTACAGCTCAGGTATGTGAAATACCTATAGTAAATGTATAAATGAATAAAATATAACATTACCTATATTATCTTTCCCTGGTGATGACCAAGGAGTGACTGAACGGGGAACAACTTTTACAACGCAACTTTTACAACGCACTACCATTACAACAAAACTGTTACAACGCGAGTGCATTAACAACGCAGGACATTACAACGCAAGTCTTTACATCGACTTGCACTAGATGGCGTGCTAACATTAAAAATAGTGTAGTTTACTATCCCAACACCTTCCCTACTGTTACGTGGACTGGAGTTGGAATAGTAAATTACACTTTTTTAATGTTAGCACGCCATCTAGTGCAAGTCGATGTAAAGACTTGCGTTGTAATGTCCTGCGTTGTCAATGCACTCGCGTTGTAAAACTTTCGTTGTAACAGCATGCGTTGTAACAGCATGCGTTGTAACGTCATACATCTGACTGAACAAGTAAAAAAGCACTCTTTTTCAGAGCTTCTAAAGCAAAGTTTAGGAAATTATATTTCACATTCGTTTTTCACAGTAACCTAATTTAAAATAAATTGTCTAACATGCCCTTTTACTGTGGCCATTATTTTTGCATGCACCCAGTATCCCATTTTGGCAAGATACATTATAAAACATTTATCAATGCAGTGGCCCAACTTTAAAGGGCATTGTTCACAAGGGAAATGAGTGTCCCTCCTAAATCTGTCTTCTAGAGCACTTTGCGTCGTTTCAGTGATTTTGCTGTCTTCGGGGTGGACGGAATCCTTCTGGACAGTTTCATTCTGTGAGGCGTATGACAGCCTTGTACCAGTCCACCTCAGCACAGCATGATGCCACAAAGAAAACCACAGATTATAGCAGCATAAAACTTTTTTTATAAATATCCACTTTTGATACATTGTTGCACTCTTGAATTTGGGCAAATAACTTTTGTTGACTCATCTCTACAATGTACATGATGGGTTTCTTACACAATTCTACAGACTTTCTTGTGGCACTGTATAAATGCATTATTTCATCAGTTCTGTGCACCACCTATGTACTGATTGTAGTCCAGGATATGCAGAGGTTTTCTAACAAGTTCATCCTGACTACACCAAGGAAGTCCACGGTCATCTCATCATGAATGGTTGACAACAGATGCATATCCTGTGAACTTCATAACTAGGAATTTTGTATATCTAATTGCCTATGTTTCATTCCTTCTATTCTTTAATGCAATCATGGAAAATGAAAATATTTTTTTTTATTTTGGTGTATTGTGCCACATGCGAAAGTGTTGTTGGCAAGGTTATTTTGTAATAATGACAGGTCTTTGGAACACTATTCTCAGCCAAGCTTCTCATCCTTGTCACTTCTTTCATGCTGTTAGACTACGCTTCTGATATCTGTGGCTATCAATATTTCAGCCCCCGATTAGCTTTGGTTAATTTTACTATTTTCCAAATCACATGTAAAATTTTGTTCACATGATGTAACATTTTGGCAGTATTTGTGGTAAGGGAGAATATTTAGTTATAAATCATGTAACAACAAATGTTCAAATTAACTTTTCTATATGTTCTATTAACATTAATAAATACATTCTTTTAAAAAAAATGGTCTATTTACTTGTTTCAACAGTATGCATTTGAGTGTTAGTGAGTATGGAAGGGGCACATACATTTGACAAGGAAGTAAGAAGGAACTGAGCAGTGTATATTTTGTGTGTATAAGTTTACTACGTGGGATGAATGTTGCCTCTGATTGTGTGTTCCCTGGTAGTGCTGATGGATGATTGTGTGGAGTGGTTTGGGACAGTGTGAGTCAGGATGTCTGTGTGGCTGAAGGTTTATGTGTCTGAGAAGCTTTTTTTTTGAATGGGGTAAATACTTTATCTGCTTTTGTGTGGTTCAGTTCCCATATGTGAGTGCTTCTCTGGTAATAGAGTGTGACTAGAGGTCTGCTGCAAGTTCAA
The DNA here is from genome assembly GCF_964204655.1 of Triturus cristatus. Classification (NCBI taxonomy): domain Eukaryota; kingdom Metazoa; phylum Chordata; class Amphibia; order Caudata; family Salamandridae; genus Triturus; species Triturus cristatus. The sequence continues at coordinate 902,763,594 of NC_140590.1, read as the reverse complement.
AAATGTCAGCTGCATATGTGTTTATCTATGTGAGTAATTGGGTTACTAGTTGCAAGTGTGGTAAGTGACAGACTCTCCCCTCATTAACTCAGAGTGGCCCATCCTGCCAACACCTATCTTCACTTTGTCTCAGTTTCTGCAAACAATTCACAAAGATCAACTTCCAGCTGTACCTAGCCATGAACAGTTTGCATGGACCAAATGATTAGCACAAGTATATACCACCTTTCTAAAAGTATTAAAAGATAAGAGCACTCCTCTTGCGCTCCCACTGTCGCACTGCGTAAAGAGGGAATTAACCCCACAAATGTGTTTTATTAATCCAAGTACTCCAATGTAATCTCATTATAATCATAACTATTATGTTGTTCAATGTTGAATCCATGTACTCTTGTTTTTTCATCACAACGGAGACAGTATGATCGAATATGTGGTATTTATTAACATCTTCAAATACCAATTGTACGCCAATCCAGGCTTTGTACAGAGGTACGTCCACATCAATCACATTATGAAGTTGACACGCTTTATAAATACCCAATGCATTTCAAGTCTTCTCGGCTCTTCGTCAGGGGTTACTAAAACAAATATGATAAACAGTTTAAGTACACTTGTAATTAATGTTTAGATGTTGAAAACACCAGCTATAGCGGCAAACTCAATAGCCAATTTAAATTCTAATTAAACATAATTCAAATATTTTTGATGATTACCCAATATGTCACCCAGTGCCACCCACAACTGTGATTGCCCACAATATTCTAAAAACATGCAAAACATCGTGCCATCCTTTTAACCAAAAAGCACATTGTCTTTCTCGTGAGTCCTCCTTGTTGTACTAACCACCTTAACTATCCTTCTCATCCATATCCCAAATTTCTGACTTGCGAAAAACAGTCACCCTCTCCTATTCACGAGTCCTCCCCTTTCACTCTGACACCTCAGCTACCCTCCTTATCCATATCCCAGATTTTTATCTTTCAAATAATGTTCACGCTCAGGACTCTAACCCTTCTTTCTGGGCTCCGTTAACACACTGCTCCTCCCTTCTTCCAATCATTAATACAAACTATCAGCTGTGTTCCCTCTCCCTTTTTACTGGCTGACATCATGTGACCCAATTCCCCGGCTCCTCCTCCCAATCACCTCCGTACCTCTGCCGAAAGACTCACACTCCCATAATCCGCCTCTCTATTCAACTTCTAAATCTTTTGCATGCGTGTATAATAAACTAATATGTGCTCATTTAAAATACCCAAGCATTTTCAGAACTGTTGTTAGACTTGGCATCTTTTGGTGTGTTTCCCCTGACTTTTTTGATTTCTGCACTCCCAGTTTTGACTCTGTTTTTGCTGGCGTAACGTTTCTGCAAACTTTTCACACTGCTGATCAGTGGTAAAGTGCAGGTGCTCTGTGTAAATTGTGCTATGGATTGGTGTTTCCATGATTGGATATTTGATTTACTTGTTAGTTCCTAGTGAAGTGCACTGAGTGTGCCAGGGCCTGTAAATCAAAGTGGGATGGGTATTCCCAGACGTGGGACCCGTGCTCACTACGCCACTGGAGTCAAGCTATCCTGGCTGATGACGGCTGATAGCCAGAAACCGGTCCTAGGATGCTTGATTCCGGTCCAGGGAAGACATGGCTTGGCAGTTCGGGCTGGACTGTTCCCATGAGGCACAGGGTCAAGACTGATTTGCATATGGCCATGTCTAAACTGGGGTGGTGTAGTGGGCAAAAGAACGATGGATTTAACCCAGATCTCTTGACTGGGGGAGAATGTATGCATTGTCAGCATTCCGTCCATCATTTGTTTGTTGTAACGCTTTTCGCCCTAAGTGGGATGGGTATTCCCAGACGTGGGACCCGTGCTCACTACGCCACTGGAGTCAAGCTATCCTGGCTAATGACGGCTGATAGCCAGAAACCGGTCCTAGGATGCTTGATTCCGGTCCAGGGAAGACATGGCTTGGCAGTTCGGGCTGGACTGTTCCCATGAGGCACAGGGTCAAGACTGATTTGCATATGGCCATGTCTAAACTGGGGTGGTGTAGTGGGCAAAAGAACGATGGATTTAACCCAGATCTCTTGACTGGGGGAGAATGTATGCATTGTCAGCATTCCGTCCATCATTTGTTTGTTGTAACGCTTTTGGCCCTAAGTGGGATGGGTATTCCCAGACGTGGGACCCGTGCTCACTACGCCACTGGAGTCAAGCTATCCTGGCTGATGACGGCTGATAGCCAGAAACCGGTCCTAGGATGCTTGATTCCGGTCCAGGGAAGACATGGCTTGGCAGTTCGGGCTGGACTGTTCCCATGAGGCACAGGGTCAAGACTGATTTGCATATGGCCATGTCTAAACTGGGGTGGTGTAGTGGGCAAAAGAACGATGGATTTAACCCAGATCTCTTGACTGGGGGAGAATGTATGCATTGTCAGCATTCCGTCCATCATTTGTTTGTTGTAACGCTTTTCACCCTAAGTGGGATGGGTATTCCCAGACGTGGGACCCGTGCTCACTACGCCACTGGAGTCAAGCTATCCTGGCTGATGACGGCTGATAGCCAGAAACCGGTCCTAGGATGCTTGATTCCGGTCCAGGGAAGACATGGCTTGGCAGTTCGGGCTGGACTGTTCCCATGAGGCACAGGGTCAAGACTGATTTGCATATGGCCATGTCTAAACTGGGGTGGTGTAGTGGGCAAAAGAACGATGGATTTAACCCAGATCTCTTGACTGGGGGAGAATGTATGCATTGTCAGCATTCCGTCCATCATTTGTTTGTTGTAACGCTACTCGTGGGCCTGCAGCACTGACTATGCCACCCAAGTGGGTAGCCCGGAAAAGGTACTTCAGACCTTCCATTGCAGAGTCTGCGTGCAGTTTGTAACTGCCATGTCGACTTGGCCTGTGCACACACTTGCCAATCAGCAACCTTCCCTTTTCTTACATGTCTTACATGTAAGGCAGGCCCAAGGTAACCCTGTGGGCAGGGTGCAGTGTATGTGAAAGGTAGGACATGCCCTTGTGTGTGTGGCATGTCCTAATAGTGAATTACAGCCAATTTCTTTTTTCACTATTGCAAGGCAACAAGTTACCCTTAGGACAGAATGGGAGGTTAGTTTATAACATCTTATAAGCATAACTGGCCCAGGGAATTTGATAAGAAAATAACATTTAGAATGCCTGAACTCAGAATCTAAAGTTGCATCTTTTAGTGAAGGTGCTTTTTACATTCTGCGTTTGAAAATACCACTTTTAGAAAGTGGGTATTTTCCTGCTCAGTCATCCCGTATGCGTTTGCTGGAATGTGGATTGCCTGTCTGGGTTTTGGATGACAGAAGGCTGGGGGGCTGAGGGGCTCCAGATAGTCTAGGTAGGTCAGGAAAGGGCTAAATAGACCTGGGATACGATGGGGGAAGGGGGAGGAGATTTCCTTGCACATCAAATAGCCTGGTCTGAGCCTCTGACAAATGCCGTCTCCACCTTCTGCCAGGAATTCACACCAGAGAAGGCCCAAGTGGTTCTGGCTGGGCACAGACACCCTCTGCCTGAAGGATCAAAGGATTTTTAGATACAAATACTGGGTCCCAGACCCCTGAACTTTAGAACTCATCTGGATCAAGAAGACCGCCAAGAACGAGAGCCGGAGAAGCTGCAAGAAGGAACGACTGCTTTGCTGCTTGCTTTGCTGGGCCGATCAGCAGTGGCTGCTTCTGTCTTGGACAATGAAAGGCCTGGACTGGACTTTCTGCAACCTAATTTGTGAGTCTCTCCAAGGGCTTGAGGTAGAGCTTGCCCCCTGTTCATGAAGTCTCAGGAACAGCAAAGACTTTAAGTTCTTCGAACCTCAGCACTGGGGACTGTGTGTTTTGTACTGCAACCCGAAGAACACCAACTCGACGCCACTGCCGACTCCGTGTCCTCAAGGCACCGCAGAGGGCACCGCGGCAATGCCGCTCCGCCACCCTGGTCTCACCAACGATGCTTGTTGATGCCTCTACCGAGCCTCTGCTTGCACCGCGACCTGTGGGCACCGCCTCGCTTCACGCCGAAGCTTTGGCATCGCAGAGAGCACCGCCGCAATGCCACACCGAGACCCTGGTCTCACCGACGCACTTCACATCGCAGCACCCGATGCCAGTGCTCCTGATTCCACCAGAGAGGAGCTCGACCTGTAACGCGAGTGACTTCAAGGGTCTCAGTGCCCTGCCTTTCTCACGGGTACTGTTTGCGGGTCTTCCCGACACCGTAGCTGGCCCGCGACCCCACGACCAGCCAGAACTGTTGGATTTGTTGTTCACGACTTGGTGGTAGTCCGGACAGAGCTATCCACACAATAAACTCTTTTTAATCAGCGTATTTTGGGAACTGTGAGCTTTTAAGTATAGTATTGTGGATTTTTATCGTACTTGGTCTTGTCTAAAGTATATAAAAATATTGGCTATTTTTCTAATCTGGTGTGGTGTCCTTTTGTAGTGCTTACGCTGTATTACTGTTGGTTATGTGCAAATGCTTTACACACTGCCTCTAAGATAAGCCTGGCTGCTTGTGCCAAGCTACCAAGGGGGTGAGCAGGGGTTATTTTAGAAGTGTAACTCCCTTATCCTGACTAGAGTGCTGGCTTTTGCCTGACTTTGGCCCACGCCCTAGCCTACCAAAAATCCAATTTCTAACAACTGTGAATAAAAATCCAACTGTACTATTAAAGAGGGCTTTTAATTCCAATTCTTTAGACCCATAACACGATCTGTCTATCTGTTCCCAATTGGAAGTTAAAACTTATCAAATGTAATAAGGAAATCCAATGTAATCTTATCAGAGAGGTAGACCTTGCAGTATTAAAAAAACTAATTTAAGAGCTTTTCACTAATAGGACATTTAACGCTTACAATTAAATGTCCAAGTTTTTAAATACACTGCACCCTGCCTTCTGATCTCATCAGGGTCTACCTTAGGGGTGACCTATATGTATCAAAAAGGATGGTTTTGGCCTGGAAAATGTTTTAATTTGGCAAGTCAATATGACAGTCTAGAACCTGCATGCACAGGCTTCAATGGCAGGCCCAAGTCATGTCTAAACGGTTGGCAAATATTAGTGTTTCAGTCCCACTAGTGGCATTTAATTTATAGGCCTTAGGCACATGAAGCATATTTTTCCTAGGGACGATCAGGTAAATTAAATATCCCAATTGGGTGTAAGCCAATTCTACCATGTTTAAAGGAGAGAGCACAAGTACTTTAGCACTGGTTAGCCATGGTAAAGCGGGCAGAGTCCTAATAGCCAGCAAAAATGGCATCAGAAAAAAGAAGGGTGAAGGCAAAAGGTTTGGGTATGACCCTGCAGAAAGGGACACGTTTAACCTGACCTCCCGTGAGCCAAAAGCCAGGGGAGACTAATCAGTACCTTGATGGGCTTCCCTGCTTAGGAGATAGAACATGGATGAAGGCTCTGTTATGCAGAGGCGCTTGTCAGTTCTATGCCCTTATGAACTGTCTACAGTCTCCCAAGAAACTGATCTGACCCATGGAGAATGCTTCCCCTACTCTGTGGACCTTATCTGTGCAGCATCTAAACCTAATTTGCTCACAGATGCATCCTAGTAGGTAAACAGTATCACCATGGGCCAAAAAGTTATGTGGCCCATTCCACCCCTTAAATCAGACACTTGTCCCCATCCCAAGGAAAACGCTGTCCATAAGTGTAGGAAGCTAGCTCTTTATATAATATACCAAAGTAAGGTATAGTGTGCACAGAGTCCAGTGGATCCCCAAATGCTTACCTAGGTGAAAGTAGATAATTCCTTACTATCTATTAGTGGTAGTGTGGGCTGGCAGTAAGGATTTATCAGAGGGTAGCGTTAAGCATTTATTGTACACCCTCAGGCAAGAAATGATTTCACACATTCAAAGACTGAACTCTGACCAATTGTTGAATATAAAAATATATCTTAGTTGTATTTTATTTTTAGAACCAATCAGGACTTGGTTCAGGTAAGTGAATGTAAATGTAAATTGATACTTGTATAGCACACTACTCACAAGGGTCTCAAGGAGCTTGTACGAATAACACTGTGGAACCCATCCTGGCTGTCCACTCCTGGGCACCACCAAGGTAGAGGCCTGGCATCCTTAGCATTGTGGGGGCCGTTGTGGAGATTAAGCAAGTTATTACCCAGAGTTGCAGAGTGGGACTCCATGATTGGAATAGGCACCAAGGCGAGAATTATCAGGTCCGTGGAATTTTTGAGCCCAAGACCCACCGAGGCGGGAAATTGAACCCTGGTCCCGGGCCAGACCTCTGTATCAGGGTCTGCCGCTGTAACCATTGAGCCACACTTCTCCATGTAATATAGCACTTTTCAAGAATAATACAGTTGAATGCAATTGAATGCAGTTTGCTTTGTTACAGGTAACTGAAATGTTTTGAAACAGTTGCAATTACTGAGACATTTCCTATATAAAAGGTAGGTAAAACAGTTTTCACAAAAACACAGTTTCTTATGTTTCCATACAAACATCCTCAACCCTTTTTTCAGAGGAAAACAGTCAATGCAATCCAATGGAGGAAAATTAGTCTTTGGGGTTGGGTTTCAGGGGTTAAGAACAAGGGTTTCCCCAGGGTCAGGGATGCACTCAAAAATCACCCTCAGCGGCACTAGGGCAGACGGGTGCAGAGTTCTGAGGCCCAGTGTTATCCAATGGGGGCTAGGAGGCATCCGGTTGGTGGATGCTCATGGGCACGCCACTTAGATGTGGGAGCAAAGCTCCTAGGGTTTAGCTCAGGGCAAGGGGGATCCAAGATAGCACACAAAGTGCACCCATAGAAGGCATTGGGGCTGCCGGTTAGCAGGGTGCTGGATCGACGTCGGGAGCCCTGTTGGTTTGAATGGGAAAGCTCCGGTCAGAACAAACACTGCTAGCTCGGGCACGAAGATCTTCTGGAGGCGACCACTGGTTGAAGAGGTAAGTTGGAATGTCGTGAAATGCTGGGACACCATCGGTTGGGTCACCCAAGACCGTGGGACATCAGGTGCAGGGGTGTATTTTAGCGTCAGGTTTTCCTTACCTGCTCCCATCGGAGAGGATCCTTCAGATATGGGTTGCAGGCATCATCGGGAAACTTGAGGTAGGTCAGGGATTACTAGATCTCAGGTCAGGACTTCTGGGAGACCTCCTTGTTGTGTTGGGCCATTCGAGCCTGGGTAGTGGGTGTAGGGTGCAGAGTATCAAGGCTCACCTGAGGTTTCTACGGGAAGCAGAGGCAGGAGACAGATGCACAGGTCTCAACTTCCCACTACCACTTGTGAGGTTCCGTATGACACGGGACCGCAGTTTTTGAGTGGTGATGAATATGGATGAGTTTGGTATCTATGAACCGCAAATGACGAGTATAGTGGGTGTACGAAGTTTCGCTATGCAGCCACGTATGGTTCGCCTCATTTTTGGGTTCGTTCATCCGAGCCCTCGGGTTCCATTTTAGATACAGCGTCCATTTTGTTTCTTGCCCTCAGGTAGCCAGCGAACGGGCTTCTTGTCCGCTTCGTGACCCTGGAACTCTCAAGCTTACACGAAGGACACGTGTTCCTTTGAGGTGACTTTTATGATGAGGGAATAACGCGACTAAAGCAGATGGCCCCGCTCGAGGCTCATCTTGCCGCTCCGGCCTATTGTTTTAGCCACGCATACATTAGACACGAGGTCTTTGACCCCTCTATCGAGTTTCCTTTATTGCCCCCAACACTCTTTTCTAACCTGTTGTGCATCCTTGTCCTTTCCTTACATCTGTTTTCCGTCTTTCCTCTTAATGCGTTTATGGTTAGGATGGAATGTGTTTATCGCGGAGGGGATATGTTTTTACAGTTGGGAACCGGCAAGACTGTTGTAATTATGTTCCGGCCTCTTGAAACATGAATGCGACCCTTTTGCAGTTTATTGTGGGAACTGAGTTGTAACCTTTGTTCACCATACTGTGCTATGGCCGAAACCTGTATAAAAGGAGCGATCCACTTCTACGAATTTGAAGCAGTCTCCGAGAACCTACACGTTGTGTACTTCTTGTGACCTCTGTATCCCTGAAGTAAATAAACGCTGATCTCTGACGTCGCTGGAAGTGTCCCGTGTCTCTGTGTTTAGTACGCCAGAACAGGTAACCCACGAAGGTTTCAGGTGTTGTTCCCTGGCACCGCTGGGTCTTTAGAATAACCCAGTCCTTCAGTTGGCGCCCAACGTGGGGCGACATCAACGGTACCGGTCCAAAGCCCGACGATCGTGAGGAACTTCGTGTGAAATCTCCGAGGGAAGGTGCACCCCGCTTCATCGATCCAGTTGTCGAAATAAGTGGCCCGACGTCTTTTCCCGCGAAGATCCCCGCCTCCTGACGGCTGCGACGGACCGATGCCCTGACTGTCGACCTGTTTTAGCGCCTGGTGTAGTCCTTTGAACGGCGAGACGATCAACGGGCCTTCCTGGTGACGCCATTGTTCTTTCAGTTAAGTATTTGTGGGTCGCTCCCAGTGTTGCTTTGTTGGTTGCATGGTTCCATAGCATTCGTGGTTCTTAGTTGTTGGGTTTTATTTGACGATTGCAATTGCCAAAAACCGAGGGTCTTGCATTTTTGCGAGGACATCGTAATCCGATAGCCCTTGAAGTTTGTATACTCGGTTAGTGTGCACGATGCCTGGCCGTAGTACTTTGTTTGGGTTTCTTAAATGTTGCAGCATGGATTCCCGGCTGGAGGATTCATGTCCGATACCTCCGGCTGGAACTCCGCTTTACGAGCTCTATAGTCGCCATGGCGTGGGTCCTGTCGTATATAATGCATATTGGGTTCGTTACACTAAAAAGGATGGTGTCCTTAGTTGGCCACCTCATGGTAGTTTCGAGACTGCCATTTTAGATAACTTGGAAGCTAAATTATTTCAAAGGAAAGTTAGGCCGGCCATGTTTGATTCCTTCCGGTTATGGCGGAAAGAGGCCAAACAGAAAGAAATCAAACAGAATAAGAAAAATAAACGAGAAGGTGTTATTACGGTGATGCGCAATGCAGAACAATATCAGTTAGACAAAGATGAGAAAGAGCAGGAAGTTAGTGCTCGGCTTCACCACATGGCAGTGGACAAATGTTATCCGGCGCTACCTTCTACGACCGATAAGACAGGAGAAGAATCGGTGGAAGATTCGCTTTTGTCTTATCTGATGAAATCGCCACCTCCCTATGCTCCTGATGTTATGGGTCCCGTTCGTCCACCTCTTCCTCAACCCGCTGGTTTGGCGGCTGCTGGTCAGCCCGCCGTTCCTCCCGTACTCCTGAATCCCCTTGGGCCACAGATCGTACATCCTCTTGTCCCGGCTTCTCTCCCTACTGCGCCTTTCCAAGTTCCTCCTCAGCCTGTCGTTCCCGCTACTCCTGCTGCTGCGTCTACTTCTACCGTTTCCACCCCTATGGCTGCTACGCCTGCATCTTCGTCTTCTTCTCCTTCTGTTCGTAGTCGTCTTTTGACTGCTGTTTCTTCTCTTTATTCTCCGCTTTTTGGGCCGATACTTGGCTCGACTCTTTCAGACATTGCTCAAAGACGCAGTCAGCTTCCTGATGGTAGGGAACGTGAATCGTTGGTGAAAACTGCACGTAGGTGGATTCGCAACCCTGTTAAATACACCCCACGTGTAGTGTTCGAAACGTTTTCTCAGTTTAATGTGCCCACGCAACGGTTTGTGTTCGAAGAATTGTGTAAATCATTGAAAGAGGAGTGGGACGATGATATAGCTAATGATATACCACCTGAGGTTTCCGAGCTACAGCTTCGGTTTGCCACGGGTGTCATTGTAGGTGACAAAGTTCGAGAGGCTCTGGAACGCTTGTTATCCTTTCGATGTACAGTGCAACCGCGTGCGCTGTTTAAGGACGCGACCGCGGAATGGATGGCACAACCTGGCCAATATCCTATGCAGGAAGTTCCCCCGGTATGGATGCCAGGTGACGCTGCTGCTAACCCTCCTGTCCCAGGCCATTTCCAGAGGGTGTGGATACACCTCCCTTGGAAGCGATCGGAAGTTTTGCAAGTGAAGCAATCCCTACCTGATCCCCGTAAGAATCCTGCAGGGTACTATAAAGAACTGTCCCAATTGGTGGATGCTACTGTTATGAACCTAGCCGATGTTGATATGTTATTTGGCAATGTGGTGCCTCAGCCGATTTGGGCGAAAATTCGTCACGAGAATCACGTAGCCGAGTTAGGCGGTGACTGGGCTGCCCTTACAGCGGCAGATGCCCGGCAGGTCGGTGGGGCTAAACCCGAACAGATTATTGTGGCTTTGCCCCAGAGGATAATTACCCTCATGAAAACGCTTATGCCTGCGATGCGCGTCAATTGGGACAAATTATCGGCGTGCAGGCAAAAGAGAGATGAAAGTGTTTCCGATTTCTTTACGAGATTTGAGGAAGCATTCATTGACCATAGTGGTCAGGACATGGGTTCCGAGGGTGGTCAGCGGCTGTTCGTTGATAAGTTTGTATCGAATTTGTTGCCCGACCTTAGCAACAAGTTGAAGAATTCTGAGAGTGCGTGGGCTGTTTCTACCACTGCCCAAATATTGGCTACGGCCCAATATTATGAGAATAGAGAAAAGGAGGAAAGTGAGCGTGCAGAAAAGAAAACGAAGGATCTCAAAACTAAGGTCTTGTTGCAGCAAGCCTACCCACCGCGTCCGAATTTCAGTGATACACAGCAGCCAAACAGATCGCAATCACAGTTCTCTAGATCACAGCCGCGAAATGTGTCGCCTGCGCCTCGCCTTGTGCTGGGCTATAATCAATGTGCATATTGCCGTGGGGAGGGCCATTTGAAGTTTGACTGTCCGGTTCTCCGTGATAGGAACAATGGTGTGTCGGCTCGAGGAGGACGTAGTGGCCCTCAACAGGTTTCTCGTGGTAGAGGTCGCGGAGTTACCCAGAATCAGGCCGAACGCTTTGCGACGTCTTCGGATTCGCAAAATTGTTTCGATCGCCGCGACCTGCCGTCCGGCCGGTCTACACAGTATCATGTAGATGATTGTTATGTTGAGTGTGATGTTGATGCGGACGGTATCTACTAGGACAGCCATAGACAAAGGAAGGGAGAAGTATCAGTTCCGGTTGATCAGAGAGGGCCATATGTTGCAGTAGCCACTATGGGAGTTGTTGAGCCTTTTCTGTTGGACACTGGTGCGGCAAAAAGTTCCATTATGCATTCAAAACTCCCTGGCGCGCCTTTGTCTGGCTTAACGAATGTTTCCGTTGGATTTTCTGGCGCCCCCGTTAGTAATCCAGTTTCTAGCCCTTTGCCCCTTACAATTGGGTCTCATGAGCTGGAAGCTCCTTTGATTTTGACTACTGGTTGTGGTGAGAATCTTTTGGGTTTAGATTTGTTGAAAAGGTTACATGCGACTTTGTACTGTTCTCCTACGGGTGTGGAGCTCACGTTGGGTAAGAGCGTGATTTCCCCTATGTATTTATCGATCGACAAGCTCCCATCGGAATTGAGATCTCTTCCAGACTCCTTGTGGGCGACAGGTCCCAATGACGTGGGCCTGTTGGATATACCACCTTATGTTGTCCACCTAAAAGTTGGTGCGCGTTTGCCACGTATACCTCAGTATCGTATTTCCCTTGATGGTGAAAGGGCACTATTAGCGATCATTTATGATTTGATCGGCAAGGATGTTATTGAGGAGACACGAGGTAATGTGTGCAATAGTCCCGTGTTGCCTATTCTGAAACGAACGGATCCCTCCAAGCCTCCCGTGTATCGTCTAGTTATCGACTTACGGGAGGTGAATAAAGTAGTTGTTCCGCAATTTCCTGTGGTGCCAGATATTACAGCTTTACTGACTCTGATTCCAGCCACTGCATCATGGTTCTCGGTCATCGATCTGAAGAATGCGTTCTTTAGCATTCCAATTGCTGAGGAAAGCAGAGATTTGTTTGGTTTCTCATTAGGTGGTCGTAGCTTCAGATTCAAACGCGCTCCACAGGGCTACTGTGAGAGTCCATCAATCTACAGTCAAGCTCTTAAGAGTCAGCTTGATGCGTTTGTGTTACCGGCTGGTGCAGCCTTGATTCAGTACGTTGATGATCTGTTAGTTGCTGCTGACACTGAACAGCTCTGTAGAGCCACTACAGTGTCTTTGTTACAGCATCTCTGTGCTTTACATCATAAAGTGTCACCTTCCAAACTACAATATTGTTGTCAAGAAGTTACCTATCTCGGTCACTTATTGTCAAAGGCGGGAAGAAGGTTGACCCCTGAACGAATTGCAGCAATTGCGCGAATGCCTGTGCCAGCAACTCAGAGAGATGTGCGTGCCTTTTTAGGTATCACGTCATACTGCAGACAGTGGATCCCGAATTTTTCACTGTTAGCGAAGCCATTGGTAGCTCTCACGTGCAAGGACGTTTCAACCCCTTTGCCTTGGACGGAGGAATGTCAGACAAGTTTTTCTGAACTACGTGATGCGCTGTGTTCGGCTCCTGTGTTAGGTACTCCTGATTACAGTAAGCCTTTCACATTATACGTCCATGAGAGGGACGGTTGTGCGTTGAGTGTTCTAACGCAACAATTTGGTGATAAGCAGCGTCCGTGTGCATATTTTTCCTCGACCTTAGACCCGGTGGCTAGAGCGTTGCCAAGTTGCTTGAGGGCGACAGCGGCAGCTGCGGCGTCTATTCGGCAGTCCGCAGGTCTGGTCATGGACAATATGCTCATAGTAATGGTTCCGCATGCAGTTGATACTCTCTTGAATCGGACAAAGACTCAACATCTGACGAGTGCAAGGTTGTCTGGGTACGAGCTGACCCTTTTGGCAAGTCACGTACAGATCAAGCGTTGTAATGTACTGAATCCGGCGACATTGTTGCCGATTAATATGGAATCAGATGATGTGCTGCCACATGATTGTTATTTACGGACTGAGGAAGAAACAAAAGGTCGTGTGGACCTGAAAAACACTCCTTTGTCAGATCCTGATGGTACTTTGTATGTGGATGGCTCTTGCTTCAAGTTGCCGAATGGTGATGTGACGACTGCGTATGCTGTAGTGACGTTGAGTACGGTTGTGGAAACTGCAAGATTGAACCAGAATTCCGCGCAAGCGGCAGAGTTAATTGCATTGACAAGAGCGTGTGTTTTGTCGAAGGGAAAGCGAGTGAATGTGTTTACCGACAGTCAGTATGCGTTTGGTGTTGCGCACAATTTTGGAAGATTGTGGAGAGAAAGAGGATTTATGACATCGCATGGTACGAAGATCCAACACGGGCATCTCGTGAATGATCTTTTGGATGCACTCACATTGCCTAAACAAGTGGCGATCGTCAAATGTAGTGCACATCGGAAAGTGACGGATGATGTTGGTCGTGGTAATGCATTTGCGGATGAGATTGCTAAAGAAACGGCTAAGAATCTTGCGACTCGAATGTATGTCACGAGTTTAGTGAGGTGGCCGGCGGAGACTGGTATGTGTGAAAATACTGTTGAAAGTGTGAAAGCAATTCAGAACGAAGCTACGGAAGCTGAAAAGACCAAGTGGAAAGAAAGTACAGGGAAATTGGATATGCATGGATGTTGGGTTGACCTGACGGAATGCCAGAGGTGGATGTTACCAGACGCATATGTATTAGCTGTTGTGACGATGGCTCATGGGTTGTCACATATTAGTGCGAAAGGAATATGTAAGTTCTTGTCTCCTGTATGGAGGAATGATGGTATCGCTAAGTGTGCCGAAAGAGTGGTTAAGAATTGTATGGTGTGTTTGATGCATAATCCCGGAAAAGGCACCCCCACTCCACCTGGTCATTTCGCTCCTCCTGTTTGTCCCTTTGAGGTTATCCAGCTGGACTTCATCCATATGGAGAGATGCAATAATCTGAAGTATGTATTGGTTGTGGTTTGCGCGTTCTCCAGATGGATTGAGGCCTATCCTCTTAAGGATAATACTGCCCTGTCCACAGCAAAAATCCTGCTGAAGGAATACTTTCCTCGGTACGGAATGCCCCGGATTGTATGGTCGGATAATGGGAGTGAGTTTGTGGGAAGTGTAATGCAGAGTGTGTGTAAGGGCCTTGGAATTCGTCAGAAATTCCACAGTGCTAATCATCCTCAGGCAGCGGGTTTGGTTGAAGGGTACAATGGTACCCTGAAGCTGAAACTTGCCAAGATTCAAGCTACGACTGGTCTGTCATGGCCTGATGCCTTGCCTCTGGCTCTCCTATCGACCAGAGCAACCGTACACTCTCGAGTAGGGCTTAGCCCATATGAGATTGTGTTCGGTCGCCCTGCGAATATTTGGGGAGTCCCGAGACCTAGGGCTTTTGATAGTCTTGAATATCCAATGTTGATCGATTACTTGCATGATTTGACCACTAAACTACGGTTAATTCACCAACAGGTCTTTGAAGCTCTACCAGCGCAGACAGAGGGTCCTGGACACCAGCTTCGGCCAGGAGATTGGGTGGTTACCCGAAACTTTGGTCGAAAGCGTAATTTGGAGCCAAGATTCGTCGGACCCCACCAAGTCTTGTTGACGACGAGGACAGCGGTTCGACTGACGGGCCGGAAAAATTGGGTTCATGCCAGCCACACAAAGAAGGTACCGATCCCCTTACCAACCGACTGTTGGGTGAGAACTGGGATTTCGGCCGCAGAAACTGAGACTCCTTTGCGCTTTGTGCCATTTAGCTACGCTCACCCTGTGGAGGAGGATTCGTCATTTTCAGATCCACAGGTGGAGTCATTAGTAGCAGAGAACCCAAGGTCCGACTCGTCATCTGTTTCATTGAACACTGTTGCGCCATCTGAACAATTGTTCGTAGAGCAAACTCGACCTGGAAGAAGTCGATACTTTCTTCGTTCAAGGACTAATAAAAATTGACAGTATAGTGGTCTTTAACGTTACGAATATTATGAACAATTACATCCTTTCTTTCTGAGTTTTTTGTTCTTTCCACTGCTAAGAGACTTGTAATAAATCGAGGAAACCTCGCCATCCGGGTCACCGTAGGGCCGTGCGGGTACTTCTTTCTGTTTAGCAGGTTTCTGACGTTAGGTTGGTTACTTTTGTCGATCTCTGGGAACTCCTGGGGATTGATAATCGCCACTCAGAACGAAGTGCGTCAAGTACGTCACGGACGGTTTGTAGAGGATGGCATTCTCTAAGCTAGTGGACGAAGAAAGGGTGTCAGCGCAGAGATCAGAGTTATGGAGGGTTGTACAAACAAGATGTTTTCTGTTTCAGGTGTTTCTATTGTTTCTAACTGTATCTATGTTATTGGTGGGTGGAGTGTATTTCGGAGTATCGTTGTTCTTGCCTTCTGCTTCACCTACCTCTGCTCTTAACCTAAGTTCCCTCACTACTGTTTCCCCACATTCCTTTCATCCTTTGCCTCAACATGAGCAGGTTAGACGTGCGGAATTTATGAATAATTCCTTTATTCAACTCCTACATCAGCATCAGTTGGTGGTGAATACTACCAATTGTTGGGTGTGTGGGTTAATGCCACACACTATGGATAGGGGTATTCCGTATTTGGTCCTTCCATACAGCTCCCAGGGTTCAGCTCGAGCATTCCAAACTATGTTTCGCAGTGCACTAGATTCCTACCCCAGTCGAGAGCCACGGTCTGTCAACTTTGGTCCTGGGCCGTACCACAAGCCTTTGGCGATAGCCATAGCAGATCTGGATAGAGATGTTATTGATGCATCACTCATTCCAGATGAAGAAGTGCAGGCCTATAAGGATCTGAGCGAGACTGAGTATAGTACATCAGTGGGTGATAGACAACTTAAGAGCTCGTCCCCAATATGGATTGTACCGCACCTTGGAAATTTCTGTTTGCAGGGTTTGGGTCGAAATCCGAGAGCACAACTTGGGAACAGTGCTTGCACTGAAACGTACGTCCTACCGATGCTCTCCTCCCCTGTTTTTCTGACTGCTAAGGGCACCTATTTTGTGTGTTATGAACGCGCATATACATGGTTACCCCGCGATTTTTCGGGTACCTGTTATATTGCGAATCTTTTGCCTCCAACCTTCACAGTTGCTTCGGACTACCACAAAACTAGAGTCATGAGAGGCGTTATTAGCAAAGAGGATACTGCTGGTCAAGAAGCAGGAGACTTCTTTAAGGGTTTCTTGCCGTTTTGGGGACCTATGGTTAATAGTAGGAACCTAAGACAGTTGACCCGTGTGGTAGAGTCGACTGCTAATATTACTGCAAATGCCCTTGGTAATCTAACGGCTGAACTACAGGCGGATAGACTCATGACGTTGCAGAACCGTATGGTTCTAGACGTTGTTCTTGCAGATAGAGGGGGCGTGTGTAAAATTATCCATTCGAGTTGTTGCATTTTTATTCCTGACAATGCTCCAACTGTTTATCAAGCCATCTCGAAGTTGCACAAGATTTCCGAGTCCATACACGTGGACGAAGGTAATTGGACGCTCCTAGGATGGTTTTGGGGCTTGATGTCAACCTGGGGTTGGAAGATTCTAATGATCGTAGGGGCTGTTGTAGCATTTCTGTTCACGTGTTGTCTTTGTGTGCAGTGTGGTCCTGCCTTATGTGGCCTATGTGCTACGACGTGTATAAGGCGGCCATCTGTTACCAAGGAGACATTGATGGATAGAATGATGTTCCAGCAGCAGCTGAACGAACTGATGAATATTGATATAGATTCCGATCTTGACTAGTGCTTGCCTACATGAGGGCAAAAGGAGCGTCTGAGGTTCCGTATGACACGGGACCGCAGTTTTTGAGTGGTGACGAATATGGATGAGTTTGGTATCTATGAACCGCAAATGACGAGTATAGTGGGTGTACGAAGTTTCGCTATGCAGCCACGTATGGTTCGCCTCATTTTTGGGTTCGTTCATCCGAGCCCTCGGGTTCCATTTTAGATACAGCGTCCATTTTGTTTCTTGCCCTCAGGTAGCCAGCGAACGGGCTTCTTGTCCGCTTCGTGACCCTGGAACTCTCAAGCTTACACGAAGGACACGTGTTCCTTTGAGGTGACTTTTATGATGAGGGAATAACGCGACTAAAGCAGATGGCCCCGCTCGAGGCTCATCTTGCCGCTCCGGCCTATTGTTTTAGCCACGCATACATTAGACACGAGGTCTTTGACCCCTCTATCGAGTTTCCTTTATTGCCCCCAACACTCTTTTCTAACCTGTTGTGCATCCTTGTCCTTTCCTTACATCTGTTTTCCGTCTTTCCTCTTAATGCGTTTATGGTTAGGATGGAATGTGTTTATCGCGGAGGGGATATGTTTTTACAGTTGGGAACCGGCAAGACTGTTGTAATTATGTTCCGGCCTCTTGAAACATGAATGCGACCCTTTTGCAGTTTATTGTGGGAACTGAGTTGTAACCTTTGTTCACCATACTGTGCTATGGCCGAAACCTGTATAAAAGGAGCGATCCACTTCTACGAATTTGAAGCAGTCTCCGAGAACCTACACGTTGTGTACTTCTTGTGACCTCTGTATCCCTGCAGTAAATAAACGCTGATCTCTGACGTCGCTGGAAGTGTCCCGTGTCTCTGTGTTTAGTACGCCAGAACAGGTAACCCACGAAGGTTTCAGGTGTTGTTCCCTGGCACCGCTGGGTCTTTAGAATAACCCAGTCCTTCACTTGCCCGCCCAACTACATCAAAGCAGAGCCAGTGAGCAGGGGGAAGAGGGGAAACAAGGGGAGAAGACAACTGTAGAAGGACCCTCAACTCGACCTGGGCAGCAGAACCACTGGAGAAGGACCCCTTGGCAAGACCTGGGCTCAAGGAGTCGTCACTGGAGACGTCGATATCCTGTGAATTAAAGTATCATCAATGATCTACTGTGAGCTTTTACTGTGCCTAAAACATACCCATGCATGGTCATGAAACAAGAAATAACAAATGGCTACCTGTTGACTTCCCCTCTTCCGCTTGTGTCCAACAACTGAAAAACCAGGAATTCTAATGCAACGCTACCTAAACAGAACAGAAAGAAAATTACTCACAGCACGCAGCCAGGGAGTGTAAGGGGAGGATATAATGGAAGCTTACCAGTAATGTGGTGCTTAGAAAAATGAAAATAGCCCAAAAATAATAGAGACTGACTGCCTGGAGTCAGTCTCAAAAGGAATATCAAAATGTGCAAAAAGTGCAGGCTAATATATCTTGTATCTTCGTCCCTGCAGGAATTCAAGAAACAGACAGCTCAGGGACCTGCCAGCGTACAAATATCAAGGACTCCTTAATCTCAGGAGTTAAAATATTTCCAGAAGGCCCCTTTACATCAGGACAGCCCCCTACAATTAATGCCAAACGTTATGCTCCTATTAGGGAAATTCAGATGCTCATAAACCACATGTGAGCGAAGTAATAAGCGGGTTAATCACACAAACAGACGTCTGCCATTCACTCATGCGCAAAGCGCGTTACCGCATTGTGGAAGGTGCTCATTTTGCATCTAGTGACAGGGAAATCACAAGGCCCCGAATGGTGATGAGCAGTCGGCCATAAACAGGTAACTGAAGGACCCGTGCACGGGCCAGCAATGATCGAGGGATGACTGCGGTGAACTAGGAGGCGAGGAGCCGGGCGTTCGTGAATGTGGCAGCGGCCGCCTTGAACCCAGAAGTGACACGGTGATGATCCAGATGGAAATTAAATGCTAGAAAGGCTAGTGTGCAAAGCACTCCACCCGTCCGGAAGCAGGAATTTACCTCCTCTCAAGCGCCGCACCTTGCCCTGGCAGCAGCCGAGACGGAGTGATCCTGACACAGAGTGGTGCAGACTTACAGATTTGGCCAGAGCCAGAGTCTGTTGGAGAGCAAATCCGGTGCTCACGGGAGACAAAGTCTTTTTAGTGAAGGCAGGGCAGGTTCTCTGGATTCTGGGGGGCTGCTGGCTGCAGGACGCACGGGGATTCTGCTGGAGCAGGTCGCGATCGGAACAGGCATGTAGGGCTTGGGCCAAGATAGTTTGTGTCCTCCTCTTCTTCCTTCAGCACTGCTCTTCAGTCCTTCTTCTTCTTCTTTCTTCTTGTCTCAGGAGGCACAGGTAGGTAGGTACAGGTTGGGAAATCCCCTATTATGCCATCCTCCAGTGTGATAAAGGCTGATAAAATCATACTGCTCGCCCACACTACCACAAATAGAGAGTAAGGTGCTATCCATGTTTACCTCTGCCTACCTTAGGGTGCCACTGGACGCTGTGCACACTATACCTCATTTTGTTATAGTATATACAGAGCCAGCTTCCTACAAGTCCCACCAGTGGGTGGTTTCTTAGGAAAGGGTAACTCCCCCTGCTTGTGTCCTGATAAACAATAAAAGCAGTGGGACTGGAAAGGAGCACCTTAGGCCACTGCCCACAATAACCCATTCCTATCTATGTCACCTGTGGCCTTGATTTCAGTCTGCTGGGGGAAACCTGAACCATCCTTCTTGGGGTCACTCTCAGGTACCCTCATATAAACCATGGTGCTGAGCCAGTGATCCACCTTCTTACAAGCTCCAATGAGTCTATGCGCTTTCTGTCAATAAGGGGTTGGCCTAAATCAGCAAAACAAAAACTGAGCATGTGCTCTCTTGCAATAAAATTGTACTGCTTGTGGTAATCCTTTACTTCACTGCCCTTCACCCAACCATCCAGTGCCTTGCAAAAGGAATCCACACAATCCACCCAAGAGTATCAGGGCAGTTTCTGTCCCTAAACCTCTGCCGGTACTTCTCAGGAGTGAGGCCATATTTTCTGACAACGTTTTCCTTAATGAGGGGACACCTCATCGTGTCCTTGTTCTCTGGGGCCAGTGGGGTGTCCCTCCCCTCACTAGGAATATGTTTCCAGAGGCTAGCCCTCCAATCCTCCTCAGGGATACTATGTATCTGTAAAGCCACCACATAAGCTCCAAACCGCTTGTTAATGTCATCTCCCACAACAGCAACATCAGGAATGTGGACCCTCTTGTCTCCAGAGAGCACTATAGGTAAGCTGCCACTGTCACTGATGGACCCTACTTTAAGGCTACCTTAAGGCTCCTCTCATGAGCCAACCACTCAAAAGAAATTCTTTCCTCCACGCCAGTTTCTTTTCCTCCATGGGCATTTTTCTCTCCTCCATTTTAAATTTGACCATCAGCAGCCTACGATCCCTCTTCACTTTCCTGTCTGTCAGCTCCTTTGGGGACAGGCCTAAAGAGGACAGACTGCTCTTTGCTTTGGCAGGGAGTTCCAACTCAAAGGTCAAGTCATCACTCTCAGTTGACTGCTGCATAGCATGGCTGAAATCCAGGCCCTGCTCTGGCTCCTCCACATTATCCTCCCCATCCTGGTCCTTTGTTGTGACTGGCAACTAGTGAGCCTCTGCCCAGTCCCTCAGAGCCTTTTGGAGCTCTGCCTTTTTGGTGTTACTTTCGGCGGGCAGCCCCTCTCCTTGCCAAATTCCTTGAGCTCAGCCACTGTGAAGCTCTCCAAATTGAGAAGCTCGAATTCCATCTATGTAGGCAAAGTACCAGGCAGAAACAGCTATGTAGAGTAAGGTTGAATATGGAAAAAGCAAACAGACCAGACAGGGAGAATGTAAAGCTCCAATTGATCTCAAATTATTTATCTGAGATGTTTAGTGTAAAACAAAATTACTGTATGGCACAGCAAAAACGCAAGTCCTAATCCTCACAGCTAATCGACAATGTGAGAAACTGAGTTACTAGTTGAAGGGGGGGTGAAACCCTACTCAAACAGCAACTACAGTCCTTGTCAAGATGAGGCACAAGCAAACCCTAAATAAACCTATGCTCAACCCTCTGGTAGCTTGGCACAGAGCATCTTCCCTGGAAGGAGTGATGGATGATTGCATGAAGTGGTTTGAGGCAGAGTAATTGAAGGTGTCTGTGTAGCTGGAGGTTTGTGTGTTTGTTCATTTCTTATATGTGAGTGCTTGTCTGGTAAGAGTGTGTGAGCAGTGGTGGGCTGCAAGTTCAAAGTATCAGCTGTGCATGTGAAAAATCACATTGTTGGTTGAGTGGGGTTTTAACCCTGCTCAAGGAATGGCCACAATCCCTATTAGATTGAAACCATAAAGTCACTAATTTAACTACTGCTTAACCCTAACATAACACAAGAAAAAACCCACACCAATTTAGAATAATAGAGCAAATGTTAATACATAAAACAAGCCCAAAAACAAAATAAATCCAATCAGTAGAACCAGAGACATGCTAGTTTCAAGATTTCAGAGAAAATTGCACCAAAAAGCACCAACCGTGGCTATCTGGTCATGCCGGACCAGGATAAAGTCACAAGTTCAGGCTGACGACAATGGAGAATGAGCTGGCTACAGGGAAACTGTAAGACCCATTTAACAAGAGTACCGTAGGTCCTAGTTGTGGATCGATGCTAGGTCCTGCGCACATAATGTATCACTGTCAGAGATGTTTCCACCAATCACCAAATCATCGCGGGGATTCTTGGAGGAAATTTCACAAAAGGCATAAGTACCTTGACTGTGTGGGGAAATGGAGGTCAAGCTGGCGGCAGTGGAAATCCAGGACGTCCGCCCGCTTGCCCCTTCCTGTTACTTTCTAGTTGTTATCCTAAAGTCAGGATTAGAAAGTGAAGCACGCGCGGGTTCTAAACTGCACACTTCACCTGAACATGTCCCTGAGAAGGAGTTTCCTGTTTGTTTCTCCGGCAGTTAGAGAAGTTAAGGTAGTGGCAGTGATTTGTAAATGTTGTTTATTGTTGCTTCGGGTTTAGAGTACTTTCGAGTGGGTTCCGCGCATGCTCACCATTTCCTAGTAAGTGTCTCTCTGAGGGGCATGCTCTTTGCTGAGAGAAAAAAGAAAGCGGGACAAATTGCTGAAGAGTTCATGTTGTTATAGTAACCAAATCACTCCTCACTGCCGAGCGTGGCTGCTCTTGACAGTTTGTTATTAGGTCAGAAGATTTCAAAAACCTTTTCCTACCCATACACTCTGCGTCTGTGTTAGAAGCCTTAAGACTATCAGATGTTTATTTTGTTAATTAAGAAACAGCCCTCCTTCCCAAATAATAATAGCTGTCTGTTCCCTTGAGAGGTGAATAGAAAAAGAACAAGAATCTTACCTGACAGGTTGACGGAGCTTCCCTCTTCACTTGATCCAGATACCGGCCCATCTGCCACAAGCAAGTACTTCCTTTGGAAGAAAGAGAAAACAATGGAGTTGCTAAGAATAGAAGTTCGATATTATTTAAATCTATTTTCATGTGAAGTCATGCAACTCACTGCAGAAGAGGAGCAATTGTCAAGAAAACATTGGGTAGGAATGTACATTATTTAGATATCAGAAAAAAAATATATATATATGCCTAGAGTTAAAGAATGTATAATTATTAAATGTTTTTTAATGTTTTCAGGTTCTACAAGGGCATACAAGATGGTGAAGTTCATAACCAACCCTTGGAGTGAAGACCATGATTTTCTGGCAGTCTCTACTCTGTCCCCATCCCCTTTCCCCCCGTGGAACACAATTGGCAAGCTGTTATAGTGTGATATTTGCGGATCTGTTCTGAAGGGAGTATTGGGAAAAAGCTTTGTTCTGCTCCTGTGAGAGTTGGATCTTCAGAGTGGTCCTGATAATCATGCAGCTGAGGCGATGCCTCAGTTCCTAGCAGCTGTGATGCGAGTTCCTGCATCATCATCGAGGATCCCGTTGTTGAGGGCTCACGATGCGAAGTCTGGTGTTGATACCTCAGAAAGTATTTATGTGGCAGATGTATGTGCAAGAAAGAATACTGGTGTTTTTTTAAACGTTTGGGTGCATCTTATGCCAACTTGTGGCAAGTTGGTGGATAAGTATAAGGGGCACCTTATGTGAGTGATTGTGTATGCACCAAAGAAATTCGGTGTGAATGAGATTGTGTGTATGAGCAACTTTTTAGGCAGGGATGCTGTTCCTTGGGTGGTAGTGAAATACAGTGCTTATTGTATTTCTGTGTGTATGTTTATGTATCTGAGGATTTATGTTTATTCGTGATTGGGCCGAATCAGAAATGTATGTTTTAGGATGTATCTTTTTGTGTGTGTGTTCCCGATTCCCAATGATGTTTTTACTTATGTCCTAGGACCCTTTTATGAAAACTTTTACAAGGGTTATTCCCAGAGACATTTTTAACCTATAACTGCACTTCACATATCACTTCATTTTCCTACACAAACAACCTGCTCCGCTGTAACTCAGGCGTCGAAGCACAGCTGGATTGCATTGGGTGATCTAGCTGGGCCCCCGATGATGAAGCATGCCACCTACTAGGTAGGTGGGTGAGGGGTTTCCTAAAACTACCTAGTTGTTTGCACTCCTTTCTTTTGGAAGGTTGTGGCCAGGACCTTTTGACCACAAACAACCTCATAAAAGGACTTGTCCACTTTGTTTATTCATAAAAACAAACAATACATATTTTCTTTTTCCCCATCTTTTTGTAGTAAACAAAAAGCAATGCTTAAAAAAAAACAATTCACCTTTTTTTAAATTTAGACCAGCAGTAACCCTGTCGGTCTGATCCTACAATAGCCAAAATATCAGACTTAAATGCAGCCCCCTCACTCTCCACTCCTGTTTGCTGTTTTCTGCAATGAGAGAAAATGCTTCTGGCAGCCAGCCGGAAAACTCGAACTCTGACAGATTGTTTCTGGTTACATGCCTGATGACTCATCTTCCTGCCTGACATGTACTTCTGTCACACATGAGGTGGAAGGAGTTGGCATCAGCGTGGAGGAGATTGATACGAACAACCCATCCTTTCACAGATCAATCCTGTTTCACTGATGGCCTGCATTGTGCCAAAGGGTTAATCTACTTCTACTACCCATTTCTACTGAACATGTATGATGAAAAGTTAAACTATAATCAGACATCTCTGGTACATATCATGTCTTCTTACAAAAGTGTTCTCTGCTACATATCAAGCCTTCTTTTAAGAATGGATAGTTGTGCACAAGACCTGCCCTACACAGAAAGTATACTCCTCCCTTAGACACTTGGTAGGTTTGTCAGCTTTTTTCTCCTTGTTACAAAGGGTGAACATTCTAGGTGAACATTTAGACCCCAAAAAAGGAAATTTGCTCGAAAATGTGACAGAGAAGACAAAGACAGTAATGTTATCACTGGCAACCCATTTATGATTTTGATATATCAGAATGGTAATTCAGAGAATTATCTGCGGAAGTATAAGTTTTACCAGCCATTCATTCAAGACTTTGCTGATAGCAAAATTATAGCACAGACATATGCGGTAACTACTGGGAGATGTGAAGTATGTGTGAGTCTCCACTGCTCCATATCCCAGTTACTATCAAGGTGTTTCAATTGTGTGGAATGTAAACAATGACAGCATGCCTGGTTACCAGACAAGTACTCTGCCACCGCATATATTTATTGGCATCTTTATTGTGAGGTGCAATGGTGCTAAAAACGTTTATTTCCTTGCTTTTTCGAACATATTTCTTTGCGAGAGATATTTTGTTTAGCTCTTATCCATAACATTGTGTTTTTCTGTAGCACACTCTTGTTTCTTCATCTTTCCCTTCCTCATTTTTGTTAACCATAACGGCATTGTACCACCTTTGTCCCTACCCCTAATTTTTCGATTTTGTCCTAAGGTAAACATTGCACTCTTTAATTCAATATTATCATATTATGGCAGGGCCAACTATTTTATGTATCCCTCCTAAATTAAAAGAGATATTGTGTCTCTGAAAAGTGAGAACTGTCGGTTTTACTTTGCCCTCACTTGTGTATTTGTTTATCTTTTCCATGAATGGAGATGCATAAAATATGTTTTTACTAGTAGAGGATTAGTAGCTCATATGCAGTTTCTGACAAAGCCTTCCTTGAATACTGGATTTCAAAGTGTTTAGTTGTAGTGACTAAAAAGAAATTACAAATAATTTATGGCAAGGTCAATCTTAAAATACCCAGGTTCCTGCCCCTTGTAACCAGCTAACCTCTAAGGGGCATATCAACAAGGGCTTTATCTCTGCTTTTTTGGCTTTAAAAGCCAAAAAAGCAGAGATAAAACTAGCACCCTATCAACAACAGGGTGCTAACACGCAAATTTGCATGTTAGCACCCTTTTACTCTACGCTTCCCCTTGCATCTCTAATGAGATGCAAAGGGGGCGTTCCAGAGTAAAATAATAGGAGAAATGTCGCTAAGCGACATTTCTCCTATTATCAAGAATGTCGCTAACCCTGTTAGAGACAAAAAAAGCAGCGCTAACCGCGGTTAACGCTGCTTTTTTACGTCTGCTAATTTTCAGACTTAGCCATGATATCCTATGGAAGGAGGATATCATGGCTAAGTTTGCCTGTCCCTATCAACAAGGTAACGTGTGATTATCGCTGGGTTTCCAGCGATAATCTCACGTTAGCCTGTTAGCGTGTAGATTTTTATTTCTATTGAGATAAGCGTTGCTAATAGCACGCTATCTCAGCGATAAAAATTCACGCTAGCCGGCGATAATTATCCTCACGCTAAGAGCGCTGAGCGATAATTATCGCCGGTTGTTGTTGATATGCCCCTAAATTCGTAATTTGCTCTTCTCTACAAAGTGCTTGCATATCTTTAGGTTTGAGCTTTCAAAAAACGTCAATAATCTACATTGACCCAATAGTTAACAGTGGACTACCCTTCTCGTGCTATTGTAGAATGTATTGAAAGATTCGGTGTTTGGGCAAGGCTGTCGCCACCTAAAATGTCCTTCTTGCTAAACTTCCACTTTATTAATTTGATAATTTAAATCAATATAACCATTCATTATGTTTGTAGTGTACACAGTGTTCTGATTATACTATTATTTGTAAACCACATTACATCTACACTTTTATGTAATGTATTTCCCCTTCCTTGCTAAGAAGAGCATCATTATAGAGGATTATTGGGAGATCTATACACAACTTCCTGACTTCCTTCACGCAAAAAATCTGGTTTTCTACCACTCACCATTCTTTGTATTACCCTCTCCAAATATAAAATAAATGACCTGGTATTCTGCAATACAGCCCCACGACCACTCTAAGCATTATATATTCTTCCCCTCCAGAGTATTCAAAAATACCACCTGAAAAGCAACTCCTCAACCATATGGATTGCCCTCCACCCACACCACCAACCTCTCATCAATTGTTCACCCTCCCCTCATGCAAATATAGAATATAATACACCCCATCTCCTGACTCTCAACCCCACCACCCTCTGTGCCATGCCACCCCTACCTCAGAAGTCACGCTTCCATCTCCCATTGAATCAGAGAACCGGAATTGCAGTGACAAGGCTGTCTGAGAGCCTTCACAGCACAGCTTAAAATATATCAGCGATGGTCAGAAGAAAACCGCGAAGGAGGTGTAATTTAGGGCAGGTACAGGTGGTGCATCATCTCCATTCCCAAACTTCCCACTGATCTGTGAATTCATGAGAGAGGTGGATGTGGCAGGTTAGACAGCCAACCACCATTTGCCACCTCATCGCGGTCTCTGGAGTTCTGCCTGAGGTGGGGAAACACAGGGGAGGCAGGCATTTGTCCATATAATGTATCAACAGTGAGAAGCAAATTTTGTTTCCCACTATTGCTATACCATAGTGCTGTATGTCAAAATTTCGAATATACTTAAAATTGGGAATGGCTTTCCATTAGAGTTGTACTTAATGGTATTGCTGTAATGGAGGAAAATCACAAAATGGAGAAGGCTATATGCGTCAAATGTTTTTTCTAACGTGATTTGAACTCTGGGCCTAGGTAGGCATTTTTAAACCCTGTGCACAAATTCTTATAGCAACACCATCTAGGGTGGCATTCTGTCTTTGCTCTTCTTTTTCTTGCTTTCGCTGCATTATGTGTTATAAAATATATAAAACACTACAACGCTTAAAAACGGTTCCATTACAGCTGCAATTTGCAGGTACAGAAAGGCTTTTTGCCACTTTAGCTATTTGTGACTAATTTACAAGTGAACCCTGGTATCCTGCAAATAATCAGAAGAGGATCAAAAACCTGAAGCCTCCATGAGTGCACAAATGAAGTCTCCTGGAGCCCAACAGCTGGAGCTGGTCTCATTATTTTGGGCTATTTTGATGAGCTTCTCGGCCCAATATCTCAGAAAATTACCTGCAGAATTAGCTTAGAAAAAAATTCGAATCACACAATACACATCACAGCGTCCAACAGAGATAAATACTGTAGAAGAGATCTCAATTTGCAAAAAAATAAAGTAGATATTTCCCCAGTTTGCCTTCTTGTGGACACACGTTTCAGTAAACAGCAGGGCTAGAAATTGCCTTCAGGTATTCAGGGAATTGGCCGAGGGCTGAAAGATTTCACCAGCTCATCCATCATGCTTATGTTATGTGATGAATTTGATAATTCATTTTGCGTAGTTATGTATGGAGAAAAATGTGGCATCTCTCGGGGGGATCGGTTGCAATTTCACACCTGTGGCCTCTGAGATTTAGATAGACTTCTTCATAATCGTTTCAATTTCAGTAGCATTGCTGCTATCCAGTCTGTTAAAACACATAGTAATTTAATTTCAGACGCACCGGAACATTTGCATCTCCATTAATGTGTCTCTGGACCTTGATTTGATGGAGGCTAGTCGGAGATATTGAGAGTGTTAGCTACAATATTTTGCTCGGGCGCTTTCAGTGAAGGAATCAAACACTTTTTTTCCCTGCATATCTGTTAATGGGAACAGATGCAGCCATGTTACTGTATAATGGCTGTTGATTGCCAGCCGTAGTTGATTCCGCAGCCATTCAATGGTGATAATTAGAGATAACTTTGTACACTGCATTGTGATAATTAAAGATAGCTTTCCGCACAATATCGTGTAAGTACCAGAGATTAGGAAAAGATCCTTCAAGGCTTAATGTGCATTTCGCGTGTCTAAATCAAAGCAGACAGGAGCATTATTGAATATAGAAACTGATACTCGAGGAGAAACATGACGTTATCCGGGCTCGTTCTATTATTGTCCTCGCTGTGTTTAGTTAGGTATATAGAAATAATATTCTCCTAATGAATTTTAATAGCGCTGATTAGAGAATGTGGCTGAACACAAACATTCCTGCGAAGTGTGTCCAACAGGCTTTGTCAACTGAAGGACCATCGCGAGTCCGCCTCTGTGCCATCAGAATGACCAGTCGCTGCTGATGCTTAGACCTTGCTATAGAAAAGGCAAGCAGTGTTGCTGTTTTCTTTTGCTGTTTTCTTTTGGTCTTTCAAGGAAACTACTAAGAAGTTCAGTATAAGGTAATGAATGGTATTGCATCATTAAAAAATATTCTACATCCCTGTGCTTTTAATATGACGCAGCTCTGCATACCATAATGGCTTGCATTTTTCTTTGCAAATGAGGCCCTAGGGTGCTTATTTACAAGCCCCTTTTGTCACCTGTTCACACTACGTGAAGCAGCAAAAAGGCACCTGGAAATCCACGCATCTCACTAAAAAACATTTGTGGACCACAGAAGAGTTATCAATAGACCAGGAAGGTAACCCCAGTAGCCAGGACCCTCTGGCAACCACCCGCAGCAAAAGCCCAGATGCACAGACTGAGACTGGGGCAAAGAGGAAACGCAAATCACATTTTTGCCGGGAGGAGAATGAGATACTGGTCACTGAGGTAACCAATTACCAGCACCAACTCTTTGCCAGTTCAAAGTTGCCTATTGCCAAAAAGGAGGCAACCAGGAGGTCCTTGATGAGCTGGAGGAGCGTGTGGAAGCTGTCATACCAGAAGAGATAGTAACAGGAATATCGGGACAGGACAGTGCAGCCGTAGAAAGTGAAGAGCAGACAATGGGCGAGGCCCCATTAAGTGCACATATGTGATTAATGGGTCATGGTGGTGATCACAGCTAGGAATGTTCCTATGCCACAGTCTAATGTGTGCATCTCGGCATCCTTGTCCACAATCACAACTATTCTTAATGTAAGTAAATCACATATAACAATCACACTTTGTAAATTTCAAAACAGCACTGCCATGTCCATCTCTAATGGAGCAGATATACTGGACCTCATTAATGAAGGGGCGGGCACCACCGGCACGTCACTTTCGGTAACGCTCAAAGTGAAGACCCATTGGTGCAACCACTCCATAAATGATGTTCACAATACTATATTCACATCCAAACAATAAGTTGTGTCAGGCACCAGTGTCGTACACCTGTGTGTGCTGAACAAGGACAGGTCAAGGCACTTTTGTGTGGCTGAACCTGTGCCTGTAAATAACAACCTGTCAATGCTACATTTGGCATGTCAGTGGTGTGACATGTGAACTATTGTGTTTTTTTATGCAACACCTGTGTCTACTGAATCATGTTCAGATCAATGAGCAATTCTCAATGCCGAAATGCATCTGAATGCCATGCCACCCTATGGCTGGCCCACTGAGGAGGAACATGGAGGAATTGACTTATGTGCTCAGCTTATTCATAAGAGTCAAATGCACAATGTATTCCACTGCATGCATCCTAAGATCAATTAACACCAACCTATTTTTCATGTGTATGAAGGTGACCTATCATGTACAAAAACAACCTAACCACCAAGCTGCCATCCCAGCACCATGGTGCAAGGCTGGCTTATTGGCCAACATGCCTACAAATATATTGGGGGATCAACAAGCAACTTGTGCTGCCTGTGTATGACTGTAAACAGGATTACAATTGATGCACTGCTGGTTCTAGGTGCTCACAACAATAACCCTCTGTGCCTGTGCAGGATGTAAAATAACACAAAACGTAGGTGAATATGTACAATAAGTCAATGCTACCGTAGCGGCACTGTAAAATGGGACGGCGGCAATTTCTCACTCACCATATGTACAAGCTGTTCCTAACCTCAGTAAGCAGTAGTTCCTCAGCTAAAATGTCCTTCATGAAGATTGCAAAATATATTTGCAAAAGCTAATGAAAATGCAATGCAAGGGAGGCATTCCCGTGCAATAATGCACCCAAACTACACTTAGTGATCTCTGCAAGTAAATACTTGTATGGAGCAAGACCAAATAAACTGCCTCCAAATGCAGTTACAGGCTTTCTTAAGACCAGAAAATAGCTCAACTTAAAAACGGAGCAAACACGTGGGGCTAATGTCAGCAGGTATTTGTTCTGGCCAGCTCTGCAAGGAATGTAGCTGTGCTGCGTCAAAACTACAGGGCAAGACTGCGCACCATCAATAAGATAGTGTGCATTCCTTGGCCTCATTCATGACAAGTGTGGCAGCGCTGCAACAAGACAGCGTACCAACACTTTTCACAACGCCTTTCTTGCAAAACCATGGGGGCACTGTATTCAGTGGAGAGTGCACCATGTTGCCAATAATGACAGATACGTCCGCAATCCTGACGTATCTGTCAGTGGCAAAGTCACGCATCGCTGCAGTTGTGTCACAAGAATGACGCCACTCTAGCAATGCAAGGGGACAGCCTATACCTGTGGCACAGCATCACCTTTACGGCTGCCGTGAGGCAGGTGTCAGGTACCGATGCAGTGGAGTCCCTCAATTGTTGCGTCTAATCTGTAGGATTTCACTGTGCCACTCCTATGAAGCTTTGTCGAGTGGGAACCTACACCCTGCATACATCATACCTGATACAGCCATAATGTGGCACAGGGTTTCACAAGGTCACGCATATGCCTATATGTGTAACTTTGCAAATGCGGTGCAACGTGGTCTTTTTTGGAGGGGTGCCTGTGTGTCGGTGTAGTTTGAGATCCATTGTTGGAGGTTGCGTGCTGCGGTGTCATTGTGTGTAAGCGTTGGTGGAGTGGTGGTGCTGAGGGACTTTACGAACAGTGATTAGGTGGCCTGTCTCCAGCTGCACTGTGGAGCAATGATGGTGGTGGTGTATGGAGGGCATGGTGAATACATGATGTTTACAATGATGGTTGGTCCAGGATAGTCCGGTGGTGTGGCTGTAGTTGAATTTGTTGCCGGTGGCGGAGATGTGCTTGACCGTGTGTCCTGCTATGTGGCTTGGTATGATGAATAGCTGCTTCAGTCTGATGTTCGCGAGTTTCCCCAGGAGGGGGTGGTCGAGGTGGAAGTAGAGTTCTCAAACTAGGATGTTGTTGGTGTATGTGAAAGCCTGGTGTGCAATGATGTCTACAATGGTATTGGTGAGTGTGGGTCCATGTCCTGGGGGGCCTGCAAATGAGGGTGCCAAAAAGGATGTTGTTGTGCTTTGTCCGGATATGGAAGTTGAGTTGTACCATGGTCACCGTTGGGTCATCAGAGCGCATGGTCAGTCGGAGTGTGTTTTTTGTAGGAGATGGCAATGCCTCCTCCTGGGTGCTCAGGGTGGTCCTTGCGGGTAATTTAGTAGCTGTCAGTGATGGCAATGATGATGTCTGTTCCAGAGCAGAGGTTGGTCCAGGTTTCAGTGAAGAAGGTGATATCTGAAGAGTCTACTGCAAGTAGGTGCCAGATTTCTGTTGTGTGTGGGTGGAGGGACTGCAGGTTGAGGAGGATGCAGTTGAGCTGGTCGTGCGCTCTATTGGTTGGCTGGGTCGCACGAGGCACCGGTGTGCTGATGTGGCAGAAGATGCAATTGTAGTTTCGACTTGCGTAGGGTTCAAGATAATTACACAGTCTTGCTACATGTAGGTGTTGTTGCGTCCAGGGAAGCTGGTGTGGAGGGTGCCCATGTTGTAGCGGAGGAGTGTAACAGAGGAAGGGTCCTTGGTGCAGAGCGCGGTCCAGAGGCGACCAGACGCAGACGGCCTTGTCTATGGCTTGCCTTAGTCATGGGAGACGTCTGTTACAACACATTTATTACATTGGAATGCCATTATAATGCAACTTTACCAACACAGTTGCCTTTACCTTGCATACCATAGCAACGCATTGTGAGGTTAGTAATAGAGATTCATCCTTTTCAGGGTTGATAATGGTTTCTGGGGTCAGGCAAAAATTTTAGGGTGTGTTTTGGTGTGCATATGTAAAATTTAGGGTGTCTTTGGGGTCAAATATGAATTTTAGGGTGTGTTTTGCTGTGCAAAGATGACTATTAAGGTGTGTTTATGGGTTAAACATGAAATTCAGGGTGTTTTTGGGGTTAGGATGAAATTTAGGTTGGGTTTTGAGGTCAAATTTGAAAATTAGGGTGTGTTTTTGGGGTCAAAATTGAAAATTAGGGTGTGTTTTGGGGTCAAAAATGAAAATTAGGGTGTGTTTTTGGGGACAAAAATGAAATTTAGTGTGTCTTTGAGAGTCAGAGATGACATTTAGGGTTCAGGGGTTGTTTTGTGTTGCAAGTATTTGTTTTAGGGCTGCACTCACTGTAGTGGGAATAGTAATTTTTACTCCTACGCTATCCAGCACTTTTTCTACTGTTGCAATATGCGTACTATTAGTATGCATTGTATTGGAATGCAATATAATGGTGCGTGTTGTAACTCAATATATTCCTTTGGCATACCAGTGGTATGCCTGCTGCACATGGCCACACAGCGTCTGGCATTGAGAAGTGATGCACGGGCCACTGGACATCTGTGAGGTGGAAAAGCCAGAAAGGACACTGGAGGGGGCATGGACGCATGTATGTGTGTGAGCGGGGGTTGTCAACATATTCCAAAAGTACATTTAACTTGAGTCTGGGTCCCGCATCTTCTGTGCTCCGGCTCTCCTGAGTCTGCTTCAAGGAACAGGAAGCTGCCAGCCAGGCTCCCTCAACTAAGCCAATCACAACCCTGCAATTGTCAGGCGCGGATCTAGGGCGCCTACCGAACGTACAGTCAAAGGAGGACTACATCCCCCAGAATCCCCGGCTGTATGGAGGCGTGGCCAAGAAAGGGTAAATACGAGCGAAGCGAGCCACTCGTGGCGCGTAATACTGAAAGGTGGTTTGGTGCTGGAGACGAAGCTCAGCTGAGAAGAGGAAGACGCTGAGGTTCGCATCTTATCCGTTGAGGAAGCAAGTGCCTGGCCGTGGCAGAGTTGGTCGCGAGGTACGCGACTCCGGGAAGTCAGTTCCGACTTCAAAGAAACTTCACGCGGGACGCTGACGCAAGCGTCGCCGCGTATCAAGACCGCTGGACAATAAGGAGGTTCGGAGCGGTGGCGTTCCTACGGACATCGAAAGAGACGCGCTGGAATAGCGGAAGGAATCAGGTATCTCTGGAACCCGGGAAGGGTTGCTCATTGCGGGACTGTACATTGTTGCCAGAAAAGAGAGGAGGAGTAGAGGGAATTGGGGTACGAGACATTTGGTCATTCCTTACCTTCTATCTGGCGAGGACGCCGAAAGCCCTAAAATACTCTACATGGAATTAATGCTAGAGTAGTGACTGTGGGATTAGGGCACATGGGTTTCATTACGAGAAGCGCTTAGTGGCGCCACTGGGGAGGCAACCAAGGGAACAAAGGGGAGAGAAAGGGCTGACAGTGCCTGCGGGTATTAGAGAGGGCTGGTCCTCTCGAGTCTGTGGTTACGACACCTGATTTACGGAGTGCATTGGTATGCTTGACACACGTGGTATGAACACTTAGTGAGAATTAACTGAGAGTAGTGTATCTTGTGTTTGTTTCCTATTTTTCTTATGTTCTTTCCTTGCAGGGCTCCCAATCCCTGCGGTACCCCTTATATTCTTTGTCCCTCGCCTGATAGCTCTGGTACTCTGTGTTTCTGTAAACCAGAGCCGGGGACGTCGGGAGGTGGAACCCTTGTGCTTCATTCGAATCCACCAGAGCCACAGAGGAACGTGACAGAATTACGCGCCCAAGATAATACTCCTGCGGGTTCGAATAAAGCACAAGCATGGCGTCGTTAGACGACGTGTTGCAGGCTCTCCTGTTAGTGCAACAGGAATTGGCCGCCTCAAAAGCAGAAACGGCCGCCCTAAGAGACAGGGTAGATCGCCAGGGTAGAAATCCATTTGACGCCACTCTGTCTTCATCGCCTATACAGGTGAACGTGTCTCCTCCCATACCCCTGGCTAGCCCGGAGAGGTTCTCGGGAGATTCCCTCAAGATCCAAACCTTTCTGATGCAAATAGCCTTGCATTTCTCATGCAAACCCGCTTCCTTCCCCTTTAACCATTCACGAGTGGCTTTTGCAATCTCGTATATGACGGGGGACGCTGCCAATTGGGCGGTGCCCTTGGTCAAATACGACGACCCCCTGTTGTCGGACTGGAACGCATTTCGAAGCGAGTTCGAGCGGGTATTTGATCGAAGGGCTACCACTTTCTCGGCCGACCGAGAGTTGTTGACACTCCGACAGGGTAAACAGGATTTGGTAACGTACCTGACCCATTTCAACCGTCTCGTAGCGGAAACAGCCTGGCCCAAGGAAAAAAGAATGTCCCTCTATTACCAATGCTTGTACGATGACATGAAGGACGTATTGGCCCATATAGATCCGCAACCCGCCACGTACACGGATTTGATGAATCTCACGTTGAGATTACATCATAGACTGGTGGAACGAAGGGGAGAGAGAGTATATGCTCAGGTAGAGAAAACAGAGAGGGGTAGCAGAAACGCCGGAACCCCTTCGGAGGTCCATACCGAACCCATGGAGGTGGGTGCTATCCGGGCCCCCTTATCTAGAGCGGAAAGGGAATCCCGTAGACTAGCAGGGTTATGCATGTACTGCGGCAAGAAGGGTCACTATGTTCGGGACTGCCCCATAAAACCCAAGAAGAGCGGGTACGCTGGTTTAAAGAAAGTGGCGGTGACCACGATGCAGGCCTCCCTGCCAGACACGGTGGTTCCTGAACAGAGTGTACAGGTATTCGCTCCCCGAGCGATGCAGCTGCCTTCTTTGGCTGTCATAGAATCAGTCGCTTCTGAATCACACGTTCTGTTAGCCATGCGATTGACGGTGGGAACACAAGACCATGAGGTCGGAGTGATGGTTGACTCAGGGGCCACCGGGAATTTCGTGGATAGCGGATTGGTGAAGCGGCTGGGGTTGAGACGCCTTCCAAGACATAGTCCGGAAACGGTATGGGCGGTCGATGGGAAACCTCTCATTTCAGGGCCCATCACAGAGGTTACGGAAGCTCTGACCCTGACCAAGCCGGGACCTCTTTGGGACCATGTGGAAGAAGTCGCCCTAAATATCATCGAGGCTCCCCAGTATGAAGTAATTCTAGGGATGCCTTGGTTAACAACCCATAATCCCTCGATAGATTGGAAGAGGAAAACGGTGGAATTCGAAACCGAGTTCTGTAAAGGGGAATGCGCTAACGCGCACCGATCACATCTGCTTGCCCTCACCCAGGGCTATCACATTCTCACGGCCGCTGAGAAGGAGACGGTACTTCCTGCAGTGTATGCCCAGTATAGGGAAGTATTTAGCGAAAGTAAGGCGGAAGACTTGTCACCACACCGCATTTATGACTGCCAAATAGAGTTAATCCCTGGGGCTCTCATGCCCTCGTGTAGAGTGTATGCCTTATCTGAGCCGGAAACGGAGCATATATGACAGTACTTAGAACACTTTGTAGAAATAGGGTTCATTAGACCTTCCCGTTCTCCGGCAGCGTCACCTCTTTTCTTTATCAAGAAGGCTAATTGCGAATTGAGGACGTGCATCGATTGTCGCGTTTTGAATAAAAACACGGTTCGCAACCGTTACCCTCTTCCGCTCATCCCTGTCTTGCTGGACCAGGTGAAGGAGGCAACCATTTATACTAGATTGGACTTGAGGGGGGCCTATCACCTGGTCTGGATAAGGGAGGGTGATGAGTGGAAGAGGGCGTTCAAGACGCGATACGGTCTTTTTGAGTATAGAGTAATGCCGTTTGGGCTGTGTAATGCCCCGGCGGCATTCCAATACTTTCTCGATGACGTTCTCAAGGAGTATATCGATAAAACAGCAGTGGTATACATAGACGATATACTGATATATTCCACAGATCGCAGAACCCACAGCACACATGTTTCGCAGATACTACATAAGTTGAGAGAGAACAAGTTGTTTTGCAAGTTGAGCAAATGCGAATTTCATGTTGAGAAGGTGGAGTTCCTGGGAGTAGTCCTGAGTCCTTCGGGATTGAGTATGGCTGAGAGGAAGGTGTCCGCTGTACAGGAGTGGCCTATCCCCAGAACAGTGAGAGATGTACAATGTTTCCTGGGCTTTTCTAACTATTATAGGCGATTTATCTCTCACTTCTCACAGCTCGTCTCTCCTCTCACTCGATTGCTAAGAAAAGGTCACCAGTTTTCATGGACTCAAGAGGCTATGCAGGCGTTCTGTGAACTAAAACAGGCGTTCACTACCGCCCCGATTCTACAACATCCCAGATCCAACTCACCGTTCATAGTAGAAGCGGACGCTTCTGACATAGCTGTGGGGGCGGTTCTCTCGCAACGAGAAGCACTGTCAGGACAATTGCATCCCATCGCCTTTCTGTCAAGGAAATTGTCCCCGGCTGAAACACACTATACGATTGCGGAAAAGGAGTTGCTAGCGGTGAGAAAGGCGTTTCAGGAATGGAGGCACTACCTGTGGGGGGCTACGCATCCAGTAACAGTGTATACTGACCACCGCAATTTGCAATACCTCAAAACAGCCCGGCATCTCACGCAACGGCAGATGCGGTGGATGCTGTTTTTTGCAGGTTTTGACTTTGTCATCACTTTCCGACCTGGTTCGGAGAACAGAAAAGCGGATTCACTATCCCGACAAAATGGGGACCACACGGCTCGCCGGGATGTCCTTGAGGCCATCATTCCCCCGGAAAAAGTGATATGTGGGATCAGAGCAGACACGTTCTTGAACACCGTAAGGAAACAACGCACCCTGGCGCAATGGCTGCAATGGGAGGAACAGGGATCGGAGCGGCGAATGAAAGGAGGGTTGCCTTTTGTTCGGGACAGGCTATTCGTTCCGTCAGTGGCGCTGCAGCGCCAGGCCTTCGTATGGTGTCATGAATCGCTGATAGTAGGTCATCCAGGGTGTACAAAGACACTTCATCTCCTACAACGTCACTTTTGGTGGGAACGCATGAACAAAAGCGTCCGACAGTGGATACAACAGTGCGACGTGTGCGCCCGAGCCAAGAGCGACCGCTCGAAAGCCAAAGGCAAGTTGGTCCCCATGCCGACTCCCGCAGGGCCCTGGCGGCACATCAGCATCGACTTCGTGGTGGGCCTACCGATGGACCAGGGAAGCAATGCGATCATGGTGGTGGTGGACAGCCTCACCAAAATGGGCCATTTCGTGCCGTGCAAAAACCTACCCTCGG
Source organism: Triturus cristatus (assembly GCF_964204655.1). Classification (NCBI taxonomy): domain Eukaryota; kingdom Metazoa; phylum Chordata; class Amphibia; order Caudata; family Salamandridae; genus Triturus; species Triturus cristatus. The sequence continues at coordinate 902,726,339 of NC_140590.1, read as the reverse complement.
CCAGTCAAACCGCGCAGTTATTGCTATCTCATGTGGTACGCCTGCATGGATTTCCTGGGGTGATCGTATCGGACAGAGGCCCGCAGTTCATCGCACGATTCTGGAAAACTTGGTGTAAGGCCCTGCAGGTGGAGGTAGCCACGTCCACCAGCTTCCACCCACAGACGGATGGCCAGACCGAGCGACTTAATCAAACGCTCAAGACGTATCTACGTTGCTACTCCAAGGAAGCAAGCGCATCATGGGTATCGCTCCTCTGGTTGGCTGAGCTCTCATACAACAACGCGTGGCACAGTTCCATTAAGGAGTCGCCCTTTAGGGCCACCTACGGTTTTCACACAAAGGTTCTTCCGTTGTCTTTCCCCGAGGAGGTGCGGGACCTGCCCTCTCTTGCTGCCCAGTTGCAGGTTCTGGGGAACTTGCATGAGCGCCTCAAGAGGAATCTGGAGAGAGCGAAGGGCCTTTATAAGGCTTGGGCTGACCACCGTCGGCGGGATGGACCGTCCTATCAACCGGGAGACATGGTGTGGTTATCCGCGAAATACCTCCGCTTCAAATTGCGCAGCGTTTTTCATCCTCGCTTCATCGGTCCGTACCCCGTGGTCCGTCGCGTAGGTTCCGTGGCTTATCGGTTGGCTTTGCCTGCCTCCTTGCGCATCCATCCGGTGTTCCACTGCAGCTTACTGAAACCGGCGGCGGGGGCTAGGAGGATGGCGGCCCCGCCGGTTTGTCGGGACGGCCATGTGGAGTACGAGGTACGGAAGGTGTTGGATTCCAAATATCGAAGGGGTCGGCTGTGGTACCTTCTGGCCTGGAAGGGGTACTCGGCGGAGGAGGATTCCTGGGTTCCAGCCTCGGATGTCCACGCCCCGGTGGCGGTGCGGTCCTTCCACGCCCGCTTCCCCGGCATGCCTGGTCTTAGGAGGCGCACGGCGAGGGGGGCATACTGTCATGCGCGGATCTAGGGCGCCTACCGAACGTACAGTCAAAGGAGGACTACATCCCCCAGAATCCCCGGCTGTATGGAGGCGTGGCCAAGAAAGGGTAAATACGAGCGAAGCGAGCCACTCATGGCGCGTAATACTGAAAGGTGGTTTGGTGCTGGAGACGAAGCTCAGCTGAGAAGAGGAAGACGCTGAGGTTCGCGTCTTATCCGTTGAGGAAGCAAGTGCCTGGCCGTGGCAGAGTTGGTCGCAAGGTACGCGACTCCGGGAAGTCAGTTCCGACTTCAAAGAAACTTCACGCAGGACGCTGACGCAAGCGTCGCCGCGTATCAAGACCGCTGGACAATAAGGAGGTTCGGAGCGGTGGCGTTCCTACGGACATCGAAAGAGACGCGCTGGAATAGCGGAAGGAATCAGGTATCTCTGGAACCCGGGAAGGGTTGCTCATTGCGGGACAGTACATTGTTGCCAGAAAAGAGAGGAGGAGTAGAGGGAATTGGGGTACGAGACATTTGGTCATTCCTTACCTTCTATCTGGCGAGGACGCCGAAAGCCCTAAAATACTCTACATGGAATTAATGCTAGAGTAGTGACTGTGGGATTAGGGCACTTGGGTTTCATTACGAGAAGCGCTTAGTGGCGCCACTGGGGAGGCAACCAAGGGAACAAAGGGGAGAGAAAGGGCTGACAGTGCCTGCGGGTATTAGAGAGGGCTGGTCCTCTCGAGTCTGTGGTTACGACACCTGATTTACGGAGTGCATTTTTCTTATGTTCTTTCCTTGCAGGGCTCCCAATCCCTGCGGTACCCCTTATATTCTTTGTCCCTCGCCTGATAGCTCTGGTACTCTGTGTTTCTGTAAACCAGAGCCGGGGACGTCGGGAGGTGGAACCCTTGTGCTTCATTCGAATCCACCGGAGCCACAGAGGAACGTGACAGCAATGCTGCGTTGTGATTGTTCTGTTGTGGTTGTTCATGAGCACCGGGACAATGCGTTCAGGCAGGAGTTGGAGGGGTGGACATGTTCTCCATGCAGGCTGTAATGCAGCCTGCATTGCAAACAGGGAAGTGCACATGACTCTTTTGGGCTGACTGAGAGGACCACCAAACAGTCATTGGGCACTTGAGTGGGCAAACCACTCTGCCCCGGGCCTGCTTCTTGAGTAGAGCAGCCCCACCCACCCTCCCTCACACAAAAGAAACATAGCATAAGTACCTCAGAAAGTTATCATCATGGTATGTTTTCTCACCTTGCACTGCTCAAAATCTGTGGGCAATGCTCCACCACCATAGCGGTTGAGCCACCACTGGTGGTCCCTCACACACAGGTGCTAGCCCTTGGCCCCACTAGACCCCGGGCATCCTCCGCTACACGTCCCACCTTCTCCTCACTTGGACATCAACATGGTGGCGCAATCCGCTGCACTTTCTCAAAATCTGTTACTTAGCCAGCAGGAGCCTCAGCCAGGTGGGATTTCACAAACCTGGGCACAGCATTCGCTGCCAACTCAGCTCGGGAACCTCACGATGAAGGTGATGCAACAGGGCTCCCTTAAGTGTGAAGTTTCAGCGCTCACGCAACATAAGTTTGGATCATCTCAGGGGCCTCACCCTCCACAGCATCTGGCCAGGGGTACATTCTCTGGCCTGTGATGCAGAGATGCATGGGCCACCGTTGGCAATATCCTCTGTGCACCCCAGTGTAGTGTTGGGGCATGGTATGCGATGTGTACCTCCCTACATTGGTGCTGAGAAGTGCATCTACCATTCATAGCTAGAAAGGGGACCAGGGTGTCTTCTCACGCAAGTCAGCAACGTGGTTCCATGCGAACTGGCTGCCTTCACCACCAGGTAAGGGCAGTCACTGATACCTCAATGCCTATCGCCACAGCCCAGCAACTCAACAGCACCTCCAAATCCCACTTAGGGTCCCAAACGCCGGCCCTGTGATGCTTCCATGACCTGGGGACTTATCGGTGCTTCAAAGGTTTTGTATGCCATGGTGTTGCAGGAGTGCACAATGATAAGTGACGACCATTGGTATTGCTCAGCAATGTGCTTCTTATCATTATTGTAGCCCAGAATTTCAAATTCCCCTGGAACTCTGGCTGGTCATCCTGGCTGTTTGGGGCTTGAGGGGTTGTTGATCTGCAATGTACTTGGGCATGGCAGATCCATTATGCATAATAATTATTTTTTTCTCTCCTAGTTTTCATTGGAGGTGGACTTAAAGGCTCTGTTTTCCCTGTTGAGGCAAACAAAACATTGGGCTGACTAATGTGACTTCATTTGCCGCTAAAGTGCCTTTTGTCAGTCGTTGCTTCCTAGCGTCAGATTTTGTATTGTTTTCATGCTAGTGTTTGTGGAAGTTTTCATCATGGCCAACAGAAACTCTTGCCATGTCCCAACGTATTGTGATAACATCACTAACAGGGTGATACTTTTTGGTGATTGGCCAGCGTACAGTAAACTGCTAGTAACTAGTGGTAGTGTTCGTGGTAGTGTGTAGGAGTTCTTGTACATATGGGCCATAATGTCTTAAAAATGTGCATGAAAACATATCTTTAGGTTTTCAGTATGTTATGCTTGAAAGGAGGCAAACACACTCCTATCACACACTCACTTTAATTTGACAGTGCAGTGTTGCCATAAAAGTGCACATACCACTAAGAAGAGCAACATTTGCAACGCAGTGTATGTCCATGTGTCAGTAACAATAATTACCACCACACTGCACCACTCCTGTAACAAAAAGTGGTGCAATGATCTTGCAAGTGGGAATAAGTCTTGACCATCAGTCTGCATCATGACATAGATCCCTTGACTGTGACACACCTTTATAGGTAGAGGAGCCAAATCCACAATAGACTTCATAACTATGCCAAACCGTTACGTAAGTAACGTTACTGGTTATAACATCCACCAAAATGTAATGAGTGACCACTTGCCCCTGAGTGTAAATTAACCATTCCAACTATAGCAGCAAGTAAATATTGCAAGCAAGTGGTGGGGGCCCAAAACGTAATACTAGGACGACAAAATGGTTACACATTACGATGGTCTAGTTTGGCCCCTTCAGAGTTGTGTGAACAAATTGTTAGTAAAACATACAATTCAATTTTAACGTGCCTGAACGATAATCCATCATACGAAAATTTCTTGACTGCTTTTACCCATACAACTAATGCAGTTAAAAATGTGTAGAAATGATAGAAAGGGTTGGTTCGATAATAACTGCACAAAAACATATACCAAATTAAAAGAAGCCTTACATAAACCAGCACGAGATAAGGAGGAAATTAGGAAGTGCGGGAAGTTGTACAACGAAGCCAGGAAAACTAGAAAAAATTACTTGAAATAGAAGGCTTGGGAGAATCTTAAAAATGCCTCAGGGAGTAGAGACAGCTCCCTATTCTGGCAGGCTGTGAATGCGTCCTTCTTTATTGTTAATAAACCTGATGCACCTTCAATTGAAGTAGCAATAGAAGAAAAAATCTGGGTGGACTTCTTTTCAAATGTTTACTCCCTACAGAATGGCAGAGAAAGAGAAACAGATTGGAGGCAAGAGTCTGGTAGGGACCATCAGGGCATCCAAGATTTCTGGCCTATTGACTTTCATATCACTCCGGAAGATTTAACAAGGGTGGTAAACGAAAGTAAGAGCAGCAAGGCCCCAGACCCGGGTGGGGTCCCAATCAACCCTTTTAAGTCAATTCCGCAGTTATGGTGCCCAATATTAATGCGGGTTCTACAAGCATGTTGTACAAAAGGATTCATAGATACATGGTCGAAATTGGTTATTGTTCCAATTTTCAAGAAGGGGGACCAGGAAAATCCACCCTTTTACCACCCAATATCCTTATTAGATTCCCTCATGAAGGTGCCTGGAAGGATTGTCTTAGATAGGTTGCAAACATGGGCAGAGGAAAACAACATTTTAAGTGATGTACAGTACGGTTTTAGATCTGGTCTAGGTGTGAACGAGCAGGCTCTTAATCTGAGTATTTTAATTGGAAAGTACACGTAGGCTAAATCAGAGAAATTTTACTTGGCTTCCGTCGACCTTACAGCAACATTTGACACAGCAAATTCTTAGTGATTTTAAGGTCAACGCAATTTTATTTGAGTTTTTAAGAAAACTATATTCTGGGGCGACAGCTAAAGTCCGTTATGGGTTTAACGGAGAATGTACCACATTTTTCAAAGTGGAGAGGGGAGTGAGGCAAGGGTGCATTTTGGCCACATTCCTCTTCAGTCTTTATACTAACGCGTTGGGACAGGAGTTGGTGTCAAACGTTAGGGACCTGCCATATGTACATAAGCGCCCGATAGTCTCCCTCCTCTATGCTGACGATGTGGTACTTATGGCACACACTCAGATTGGTTTACAGAGGGCCCTTACTTTTTATACTAGTTTTATGGACACCTTGGGTTTGAAAATGAATGCAAAGAAAAGTTTTATAATGACCTGCGGGAGAAGGAAACAAAAGTGTACAAGTTTTCAAGCTGGAGGTAGCAGGGTAGAATCTATAAATACTTTTACATACCTGGGTGTTTTATTCAACCGCACTGGGACTTGGACACAAACGATCAAGACCAGGAGCCATCTGTTTATGAAGTCCACTGCGGCATTAATACATTTCTCCCAAAAACTGGGTGAAAGGCCACCTGAAATCCTCTTGAAAATTTACCAGCCCAAATGCGTGAGCATAGCAATCTTTGGGGCAGGTATATGGGGACTCCACGATTGTACACCAATTCAACAAGTTGAAAACGCCTTTTTAAGATTCATATTGGCAGTTCCTGCAAGTGCCCCGGTTTTTAATTGCAACAGCGAGCTAGGTGTACCATATATTTCAGATTTAATTAAGGCACAACCTGTGCTGCTTTGGCATAGAATTTGGACCTCCACGAGCACAGGGCTAAATAAGGAAATCCTAACCGACGCAATGAGATTAGATGATGCTAATAATATCACCTGGGTAAGATACGTAAAACAATTTATGCAGGATATACGGCATCCAGATTATTTTTTTCTACCAGAAACGATGAACTCAATACATCAGAAGGAGTTCAAAAAAGTTTGCATGTCTGTCTTGGAAGACAACAGGTTAGCTTTGGAAATGAACAAACCTATGGTGGTGCAGCACCCATTAAATACTATCATGTATAACATCAAACCGTATCTATTGTGCTGTATGGGGGATACGATAGATACGTGTTAACACGTTTCAGATTTGGGACTTTCCATCGTTTGATCAGTCACCCACACATGAATAATTGGTCAAGGGATCTAGACCTGTGTCCTTGTGATAACATCTCTCCATAAACAACCATCCATGTAATTTTATTCTGTAAATTTTATGCAAACGAAAGACGTAGATGGATTAAACCCTTAATAAAACAGGGGGGCTGGAGACAATGTCGTCCAGCTTTATTGTATTTACAGATGTTGGATAGTTACTATTGCATTACAACTATGGTGAGCTTACTGAAAAGCACATTGAGAGCAAGGAAAACTATCAATGCATAGAAGTTGGAGGGGACATATATGAGATGTTTTAATACTGTGATGTATTATTTTGGCATAGAGGTCATATGCTACAATTGTTTAAACAATAGGAAAAGCTGCAGCAAACTGAATAGTTTTTTATGAATTTGTTCATATTTATGCAGATCACTGTATTTTTAGAATTGAGATGAGATGTTTGTATTGTTTGTTTTTATGATTTTATATGCCTAAAATCGAATAAAGCTTGTTTTGACTTGACTTGACGTGACTGTGATACAGAGATCAGCCTTGAAAAACCACATGTGATGCCTTTTTCTAAACATCACTATGATTGAACATGCAAGCACTAGTAACACATTTCCATCTTTTTTCAGAGGATGCACCTACCATATCCCAACATGTGGATGACACCAGTGAATTTAATGAGAAATTGTCAGTCTGCCCACAATTGACAAATACACTCTGGATGACCTTCTGCACATCATAAGGTCACCTACACCACCTCCAGAGAGTGACAACAATGTGGTAGCTGCGCCCGCAGAAATGCAAGAAACTCCCAACACAGAAACTGCCACTACACATACAACCCCTGACTTGTATGAGACACAGATACAGTTCCAAAGAACTGCTGTTGGTCTACAATGTGACCTACTCATAGAGGTGCATGTGGCTGGGGAGAGTGTGGGTGGCACACAGCAGGCAATACTCAGAAGCATGAACTCAGAATTAGTGAACATTGGTCAGGACCAAACCACCAACAACCCAACACCTGGTCTTGCACAATCACTAGCCAACATATTGTCTATAATGAGTCAGAGGCATGAACAAATGCCACCACAAAGTGGCAGCAGGGATGTTGCTCAACATCTTCTAAATATCTATGACATACTGGGAGACATGCACCAACAGCAGCACAGTTACATGGCAACAATGTCTGGCTTTCATAGTGAGTTGCTAACTGTCATAAAAAATCAGCAATTAATGTTAAATGCCCTAATGGCAAACTTCCTGAGACCGGATTATGTGGTACCTCACACCTCCTCTGCCACTGCTGTAGGTATCACTACTCCAACAAACCCTGCAGCTAACGAGCCAACTGAGGGGCAATCGAAAAATACTGATGAGGATGACTTTTCAGCTACACAATTTCAAAGGAAGACTGGAAACTAAATTAACACCAAATCACAGGTGTTGTATGTCAACAGGACTGATTCTCCATTGATGAGAAATATTGCAAAAATACAAACTCCTTTTGAAACCGGTTATACCTGTGCCGCACATCATTTGTTTATTCATTACTGAGGTTCAATACATTGTGCCAACAACAATGTATGAATCAATGAACAAAGTAAACATTTATTTTGTTTTTTATATACTCACAAACATGTCAATATGAGTGCAGTTTCACTACATGTGTGTCAAAAACAATGTGCCCTTGTTTTATGTTTGATCTTCTTTCACCATGCCACTGGGATTGTTGAGTGAAAATTAATTCGGAAACATGTGAAAGAGTGTGGAAGTAGTTAATCAATGTCTGGTAAGTATGACAATGTAAATATGATAATCCATGTTATAATATTGCACACTAAAATATTAATGATGTACTGTCAAAATAATCAACATGTACAGCTAGTGACATTATTCGTTATCAGTAACCAAGATGTGGGCAGTGTTGTACCTGCTTACTATATCCCCCAGCCATGCTACTCAACTTGTCCTATATACAGACATTGTGGTGCCCAGTGGTATGAATTTACTACTTGTAACACAATGACTAGTTGTCCATTACCATGAAGTAGCTCTAACAACACCTAGAGAGATAATGTGTAGTGTGTACGTCCTGTCCATCTGTGTAAGAGACAGCACCTATGTACCAAAATATAGGTTAACTAAACATAGATGACACAGATTTGTGATCCATATACATACATATGTTGTTTGGATAGCCATGATTTGATTCAGACCCATATGTATTTAAAGCCACAAAAGTGTGTACACAAAACAGTTGATTCACAGGTATTGGAATAACATGTACAAATATTTCATCCGGGAGCAGCAACCTGCCAAATTTTGCAATTACAATACAATCAAACACAAATCTGTGTTTACATTCCATGTGCCCAATGACTCACACATACAACTTTCAAACTGAGGAACATCAATAAATACTTTCAGAGGTTTTCAAATAACATAAGTTTATTAACACGGAAAATAGGTAAGGAATCTCTGTAACTATCTATATCACTCATACTAACCTATATTAAAATCTAAAACTCTATCTAAAAACCTATCTATCCGAACTATGGGCAACCTACATAACTTTACGTAACTCATCCTAACCTAAACATGAATCACGTTAGACTACTGATCATCAACCCCCACCCACCATTAACACATCAATGCACAATCAACATACACATACTTAACCTATACATGAACTAAGAAGTAAAGAAGTAAAACACAGATTTGTTTTCTTTTTTTCCTAAAAACAAGTAACCAAGTAACCACACTAAATGACCCACCCACCATAAAGTACTAGAAAAATAGAATATGAATAAAATGTAAAGTAATTAAGAATATAAAAACCTAACTAACCTAACTAAGATTACCTAATTTAACTATGTTACATCTACATTATAACTAATCCTAAATATTAACATTATACGATATATGAAAATATATACAAACAGTGCATTATATCAGGCTAATTAGATGGTCCAGACATTGCTGCATCTTGTCTATTTTGTGGCACATTGCATCCATCTGATTTTTCAGGCCACTGATCTTCATTTAAAAAAAATCCAAATCTTGTGGTCATCCCATGGCTACAATTCTATCCAGAAGTAGAGGGGGATGCATTAACGGGCCCCGGGGCTGGTGTTGGTGCATTCAATGGTCCTGGAGGCTGTGAAGACTGCTTGCCATTTCCTTTTTTTTCTTGATTGGCAGGATCATTGGAAAGCCATGTCTTTGCAGCCTTCTGTTTTTCGTACAGACGAGAGGTACAGCGAAATCCCTTGGCTACCTCACATATGTGGGAGTACCTTGCTTTACGGATACGGAAAAGCCTTTCCTCCTCTGCAGTTATGTTGTCTTTTGGAAAAGATGTACACATATGTCAGTCAATGTGTACATAAATGAAAAATGTAGATAGAAAATGCATGCTATCATTTGAGATGATTCCAAAATTAGTGCCAATCATCCGATCACTGTGTGGGGCACACACCCCAAAACCATACCACTAAGGTTGTTCATCACATACCACTAAGTTTATTCATCACATACTGTGCAGTCAGCAGAACCTCATAATTCAAAGTAAATCATTGTTTCACACAAATCAAACAAATTATGAAGAGTCTGAGAGATAAGAAACCAGCTAACATACATCATGTCCTCACATAATTTCCTCAAAAATGATATCATCTGGCTCACCAGGTAAAAATCATGTAGTCATGTGATCAAAGCAGCAACAACTGCTGAGATCAGACAGTGTCACGGTGTGTTTAGTATGAAGTTCATGTTTTCAAGACATTTTAGCCGCAGGAACGTTCATTTCACACATTGACAGAGTAATGCACTGTTGTTGCAAGTGCCATTTTTGGAAGCAGATATGTGGTTGGTGTTTTAACAATGATGCACCATATAATTGAGGAATCTACTCATATTGACTGCCATGCAGCATACCATGTAGTACTAGCAGGGTGAACTACACCTGGGCTTATTAATCAGGCATACATGCACATACCTTGAAAACTAGAGTCATGGTTTGTGTACAGTGTACATACTACAGCACATCAAAATGTAGCTACAGTTTGATCACAGTTACTTAGTCCTCATGTACATAGATCAAGGTTTCCTTCGAGCATTATGAATTCAGTCTTACGCAGTCAGGACTGTGAATGCATTTTTTGAGCACAAGATGTGCCACATTTGTGTAATGACACAATTAAATCTTGTCCTTAACAAAGCACAATGATTACCCCATTCAATTTTATAAGGCAGATTGGCAATACTATTGCTCAGCTGCATACGAATGAGTATGGTCTATTGATGTATATTGAAAGTGCTGCATTGAACAGGAATTCTGATTACAAGACATCAGACATTTGAGGCTTGTATGACAAATAACAGTCAGATAACTAAACATGTTCCCAAGTAAATTTTCATATTCATGAAGAGACATATGTCAATGATGGACACTGAGCATGGCCATATTGTGCTTGGTTGTACTCCTGTTTATTACATTGACTCACAGTGAAAATGCATTGCAAACCATTTACTTCCCTGGCCCAGCTGACTCTGACCTTGCACCCACACTGCAACCCAGGAACACCATCCTGTTCAACAACTGGGTACAACACCACCACCCACATGTACTGAGGAATGTTGTAAGCATGCCTTCCTCTCCAAACATCATCCATCTGATGCTGCTGTCTCCACTTGACTTCTGCTACCTCAGTCAAAGTGGCAATTTGCACTCCATTGTGCATTGTGGACTGAGGGAAGGCATGTCTGACACTTTCATGGGTTTTAATAGGTTCAGGCATGTCTTCACACAGTACACCATTCACAATGTGTTTCCTCATGGTCTTTGAACTTTAATAGCGTAAGACAAGTTGAGAAAGCAGCTGGATGTAGTGATCCACTTATAGTTGTCCACATACATAGTCATCTTTTCATCCTTGCACGTCACCAACCTCACAATCAATGATGAATGATACTCACTGGTAGCGTTGGGGTTGTCAAATGTGTCTACCTTCCCCTGTGTATATAGCTGGGGTCCACCTAAGAAACATGAACAGATGTACAATCAGCTTGGTATTCAGGACATATGTACAGTCTATACAAAATCCCCAAAACGTTATCATGACACATGCAGGTAATTACCAGACCATGTAACTCCTTTCACATTAAGTACAGCAATGTTGTGCCACTTACACCTGGACAGCGTAAATGCTGGGTCACTTCCACATCACAGTTCACTGAGGGTAAAACAATTATGTGAAGCATCCCTGGGAGTTTTCCTGTGCTTTGACAGATTCATCAGACATGCCCAATGATGGAAGGATGTCTGGTTCTCAAAATTGGTTTGTACATGCACATATGAACACATTCTTGGACGTGATAGTTCACAATAAATGTTTGACCCCTACATGCTTGCAGCATGTTAACCTCTATCTTGTGGCCTGATTGCACACTGATTGGGCCTTGCTTGTCACTGATGCATTGATTTAGGCCATGTCTTGTTGTAGTTTTTGCTGCCCGCTTCCCCCTCCGTTCCTGCACCCTCGTTGACTCGACCCTGCTGATTTTTGACTCCGAGCTGCACCTCCGTCCCCCATTCCCTATTTGATGGTGTTCGCTGCATGTCCACACAGCAGCCATGCACAGCATTTGCTCAAAAGCCAAACCCGTCTGCAGCTGTCCATGATCAAAACACAACCAGCGCCAGAGATCCTGGATCTCCTAAATCCCTCCCTCCTAAATCCCTCCACTATGACTCAGAAAATGTCCTAGCAATGTAGCCTTGAAAAATTTTAAAACAGCAAGCTGTACACACAGAGCACCACCCATGGACAGTTATCCTGACACCACTGCCCCCAGACCTTCACCACCAACCGCACCCACACAAACACCACACATACCAAACAGCACCACCTCTGGATCCCTGCAATGCATCCTCCTCAAGGTGCGCTCCCTCCACAGACTCGCCATGGAGATCTGGATCCTCCTCAACACCCTCGCTCCAGATGTTGCCTTCCACACGGTAACCAGGACAAACTCCATCTTTGCCAACAACATTGGCAGCGCCATCCACAACAGATACAAGAACCAGAATAAGGCCCGCACCAACCGCCTAGGATGAAGCCTTACCATTGCACATAAGAGCTACCTCCGACTCAAGCAACAGCCCTCTCAACACCAAACACCTCCACTTCCAGATACAGGGCAGCCCCAGGACAACCCTGCCAGGCACCCTTGCCTACAGACCACCCCTACCTCGAACTGTGTACACCACCTCCATCGCCAACATAATCGCACAACACGCCGTTGCCTACATGTACTACATACTTATCATATATCTCAACTTCCACCTTGACAACCTCAGTGAACCCATGTTTGCCACCCGCATGGACAACCTTGCAAACCTCTGACAGAAACAAATTATCACTATCTCCACCCACAAGGCAGGGCAGAACCTCACCACATCCACTGCAGCCAGCCCACGTAACCCGCATGGACTGACCACTACTGCGTACACCTCAATGTCGACAAAGCATCTGTAAACAAACCTACTCCCTGCGCTGCACAAAGGAACTGACACAAGATGACCAAAGAGCAACTCAACTCTGCCCAAAATAAAAATGGCACCAACACCTTGACCAATGCCAACTTTGCAGACAAAGGACCCCACAGATGGATCTCAAACTGTGCAGATGAAATTGCACCCCTACGTAACCGCAACACACAGCAGCACAGGAAGCCCACATGGTTCAAGGCCAAACCCCATCAAACCTGATGCACATACAGACGCCTTGAGGAGAACTAGAGGAACAGCAAGTCCTCTGAAGACGGAACCACCTACAAGAGCACCGTATCAGAATTCCACCCACACACCAGATCCACAAAAAGGACCTTCATCCCAAACTAGATCCTCACAAACTCCAGCAATACCAAGGAACTATCCTGCATCATCTATGACTTTGCCAAAACACAAATTGAAAATACAGACATCTCCCCCTCCCAGGACCACTACAACATGCTCTGCTCCTACTTCCACAAGAATTTCATGTGCCTCTAAGACAAATTCAAAGATCAGACACCCGTCTCTGAAACCACACAATCCTCCAGCAACGTCAGCCACCCCTCCATCTCATGCTGGACCCCAGTCAACACCAAAGACAATGCATCTACCATGAGAGGCATACACTAATGATCCCACATGGACCCCTGTCCCACCCCTCTTCCACAGAGCAGCTGCAGCCATCGCTCCAGCACTAAAAACTCACGATCAACACCACCGTCAAAACTGGCATCTTCCACGACAAGTGGAAGTGCGCATAACTCTGACCCCTATTAAAGAAGCCTTCAGCAGACCCCACGAGCCTCATTGGCTAGCCACTCATCTCCGTCCTCCCATTTCTGAAAAACAGTCACAAAGAAGACTGTCAACGTCCAGCTAAGGAAACAAATTGAATTAAACTATAACCATGAGCACTCACAATCTGGATTAGGTAGCAACCACAGCACAGATGCCGCTCTACTTGACACGAAAGTCCACATCCTCACACTCCTCGTACAGGGACACATCGCAGACGAGGTCATACTAGATCTCTTTGCAGCCTTTAACACCAACTCCCACCAAACACTCACCTCCAGACTCCACGAAATCGGCATTCAGTCAACCACCCTTGAAGGACTCCACTCCTTTCCTCGTCGTGAGAAGACAAAGATTCACACTCCCAGATTTCCTATCAAAATCCACATAAAACAACTGTTGAGTACACCAAGGATCGTAACTCAGACACACACTCTTCAACATTTACATTGCCCCCCTCTCCACCATTGACGGACATCACAGACTCAGCATAGTATCCTAGGCCAATGACACCCAGATCATCCTCTACCTCACCAATAACACCCTCACCACCAGACTCAATTTCCATGAAGGTATGAGAGACGTTGTATCCTGGATGTGCCACAGCAGCCTGGCGCTGGTCTCAGAGAAGACAGAGCTCCTCACCCTTGGACACTCTACCTCTGCATGGGACAACTCCTGGTGGGACACCGCACTCGACAACACCCCACCAAACCACAGCATCATACTTGACTCATCCCTCTTCATGGCCCGAAATGTGTATCCTGTAACATCCACATGCTTCAACACCCTCTGCATCCTCAGAAGCACCATCAAATGTATCCACCCTGAAAGAATGAAGCACATCACCAACACACTCATTACCAGCAGGCTGGAGTACAGAAACACCCTCTACGCCAGGATCCACAAATCTCTAATCCGCAAACTCAATCCTGTACTGTACACCGCAGCCAGGCCTCTCATTGCCATCCCCTGATACATACACATCACCCAACACCAGTGAGACTTCCACTGGATCCTCGTAGCAAGCAGAGTAACATTCAATATACTCACCCATCTCAGCAAATGCCTCCACAACAGCAGAGCCTGATACCTCAACTACAGACTCTTCTTCCACACCCCCAAGAGGAACCTCCAATTCTCCAAGCACACAGTGCCCAATTCCCCACCCATCCACAGAGCAATGACAGTCAGGAGATCCTTCTACTACATCACAGCCAAGACATTGAAAGATCTACCAATCAACAGCCGGCACACACCCCACCCTGCACATCTATATTACAGCTGTAAAGACCTGCTTCTTTGACTGCTCGCAGATGCTCCCCTGCACATTCAGACCCTCAGCGCACTTATAATTTCCATGATTGATTGATTGATTGTTTGATTGATGCCTCATGCTTATATAGACATCCTGACTAATGTGTATTTTGAAATTTACACAGGATAGGGCCAGATTTCCAAGAGAGTGCTGCAGTGAGGCACCACAAGCCCCTTGTCTGCGCCACACTGCGGAACTTTCAGACCACTTGAATACAACAGGGCTGATTTACAAGCCCCCTGTGGCACCAGTAAGTAACTTTTTGTGACGTACTGGTGATGCATTGTACTGTTCCATATTTACAAGGACAGGAAAAGCCACCCTGTGTGATTTTTCCTATGCTTGTAAATATGGCCCCTTTACACATAGCACTTTGCATGAAAGGGATGTTCCATGGGTGTTGCTGTGGGTGTTCCCATGCAACATCCATGGAACCAAACATATTTCCAGATTTCCGAGGAATCGTAAACCTGGAAATGCGTCAGTATGCTATGCCACCCTATGTTTTCATTCCTCCTTGTTTTTTCCTTTTTCAATGCGTGCTGCATTCTACAGCATGCATTGAAAGAGGAAAATGCCTTTAGTGATTGTTTTTGTGAGGGAAGGTACCCCTTCCTGCACAAAAACAATCTGCCCACGACGCGGGAACCCTTGCACCATGGTGCAAGGGTGCCTGCGCCAGCACATGGCTGCAGTTTGTGCCAGCACAGGGGAAAGCATAGAGATGCAACATATTGTTGTAAATATGTTGCATCCCTGTGCTTTGAAAGTGCCTCAGTGCAAAATGGCTTGCGGAATGCACTGAGTCACGTTCATTGTAAATCTGCCCCAAGATTTTTACAATGATATGTCGCATTCCTGTACTCACCCCTGCACAGGCACAAAGACATGTGCCAGGCGCTGGTGCTGGCATCCTTGCACCATGGTGCAAGGTTGGCTGCATCATGGGGAGATTGCTTTTGTCCTGAAAGAGTCACCTTCACGCACAAAAAACAATCACTACAGACATAATTTGCTTTCAATGCGTGCTGTGGAATGTAGCACACATTGAAAGAGGTAAACACTTTTGAAAAATTGAACATTTATCCACGTTGTGCCTCATTACGCCAACCCTAGGGTGGTGTAGCATACAGACGCCGTACCATGTTTACAATTCCTCGTCAATCTGGAAATGTGTCTGGTTCCATGGGTGTTGCGTGGGGACACCCACAGCAACACCTATGTAACACGGCTGTAGTAGTACCGCACACAAGTGTAACATTTTTACATGGCCAATGAATGTCACACAGGTTAGCTTCATACAGCTTCATACATCACTATTGATGTGATAGCAGTGAAAATATAGATTATTGCATCACACAAAGATTCCCACCTTGGGCACTGTGTGCTTGTGTGTGTGCAATGATACCATTGAAAAACAAAATCATCAAAATTCGGTACAACATATGGGGCTGTGACCGCACAACATGCAATTTGGTCCTTGAGGTCATGATTTATCTTCTCAGAGACCATTGCGACACCACTGAATCTATGTGAAAATATGGACAGAACAATGTATGGCTTTACTGTACATCTCTTACTAAACAAGAAAAACTTTTATAGACATTTTTTTACAAGTTACAAGGGAGAAGTGTGGCTCAATGATTAGAGCGGCAGACCCTGATGCAGAGGTCTAGCCCGGGACCAGGGTACAATTCCCCGCCTCGGCGGGTCTTGGGCTCAAAAATTCCACGGACCTGATAATTCTCTCCTCGGTGCCTATTCCAATCATGGAGTCCCACTCTGCAACTCTGGGCAATAGCTTGCTTAATCGCCACAACGGCCCCCACAACGCTAAGGATGCCTGGCCTCCACCTTGGGGGTGCCCAGGAGTGGACCCCTCACAGGGAAAGCCAGGATGGGTTCCACAGCGGTATTCGTACAAGCGCCTTGAGACCCTTGTGGGTGAGTAGTGCACTATACAAGTATCAATTTACATTTACAAGTTGGCCCACCAACTTTCAGGCACAGATGATCCAGCAAGTCTCCCTCTCAGCTTATGATATCCTGCCAGCGGTGTTTAATTTGGTAGGGTGTGCATTGCACATTAAACATCCTTGCCATGTGGTGCTGGACCCTGCCTCGCCTCTGCCTCCGTTCAGGTGCTGGGTAGCCCTTGCTCACCCTGCTGCCTGTGCTCATCATTCTGGACAGGAAATTAGATATGAGCCATACAAGGCTCCCAAACTGTCTGTTGGACAGGTTTTTGGACCTGCCAGACACAATGACTTAATAATTTGTTAGTGAAATTGAAACTTACAAAGTGTTAGAACGGAAACTTATAGTCAAAGAAAAGAAATGATATGACTAGCCTACACCTAACTACCCAAAATAAACACATACACCCGAAGATACAACTATTTAGACCACAAACAAGACTTTCAAGTGACAAAACACAGACCAACAAATGTTAAACGTAAACACAGGACAGACAAAACACAGTCCAAACTCCAATAACAATCACAGCACTCCACAGCAGCCTCCTCCACAAAGTACACTCCTAAGGACAGTAAGAGAAAGTGAATGTAACTGTGTACTTCCTGGTTTTCAACATTCTAGAATAATTGCATCATCTCCTGCATAGATTCAGCACATTTTGACGTTTTACGTCATATTTCAGACGATGTGTTGTGTTTTTGACTCAATTGCCATTTCAGTTCACATCATCATGCGTGACGTTTCTCTGTTTTGCGTGTGTTTCAGCTTAGTTGCGTTAGGCCTCATGCGTTAACATGCATTTGTCAATGCAAAGCTTCAAAGTTTTAAATTTACGTTGTGTTTTGTACAGATGCTACTCGTTTTGTTTGTTTCGCAACACTTTATGGTCGGGTGCAAGACTTTTTGGGTGTCTGAGTGACTGCACCCAGATTTAGAGATGCTTTACGCTTGTGACTTTGTGACACTTTACATTTGGATGCTAGACGTTTCGGGTGTCTGAGTGACTCCACCCAGATTTGGAGATGTTTTACGCTTGTGACTTTGCAACACTTTATGGTCAAATGCGACACGTTTCATGGATCTGAGTGACTTAACCCAGATTTGGTGGTGAATAAGTGGATATGTGTGGTGCTGTACAAGGGATGTGTCACGTAATGTACATGTATGTATTCCTTTTCAAAATGTTGCATGATTTTGGGATGAGTTGTGTTATTTTCTGTTACCAACATTCACGTACATCATGGGATATGTGTACATAGTTTTGTGAAAATTGATTAGTTTGTTTGTGGTACTTTTACAGTGGACTTGCACAGCAGGTGGATTACATTGCATCATGCCTCAACTGCACTACCTGCAGGACATTTGTTACCATGTCACAGTGAGGCACCATGTGTGTATTCACATATGCTTGTGTCAAATACCACCTCTCACACCAGCTTTTCATGTTGTGAGTAGACATGGGAGTTGGTGATGATTTAGCATTTTACACACAAGTCCACTTTTGCATTTAGACAAAATCATCATCATAACTTTATTCAACGGTTGAGTCATCAAAGTACATCATAAACAGACATGGGAGTTGGTGATGATTTAGCATTTTACACACAAGTCCACTTTTGCATTTAGACAAAATCATCATCATAACTTTATTCAACGGTTGAGTCATCAAAGTACATCATAAACACACAAAAAAATATAATACATCAATTATTTAAAATACAACGAATTTCCAAAAATACATAATTAGTTAAAAATAACATTAAATTCCAAAGACAACTCTCGACAATTAATTTCAAACTACGATATCGTTAAAATATTCCCAATTTACTATAATCTAAAACTAATCCATCATAGCTAACACATTTCAATCAGTAATGGATACCAATCTCCATCGCAGCATATAAACACAGAACCTTATGAAGCAACTAATCTAATGTATCACATATGGCTATTTAGCTGTATGGTTACCTCACGTACTCCTTTTTTATACAATTATACTCTAAGTAAGGCCAGTAGTTTAGAACGAATTGACCAGGCCCATTTGAGAAATTTCGCCACAGCTATCGCAATTGTAGGGTTAGAATCTGTACTTAAAATTCTCAGAGCATCAACATACCCCCGAGTGCCCATGAGCCGACAAATGGGTTTTAACCACATTCGGCGAGGTGCAAGATATTGAGGACAGCCAAACAAGATATGACTGACAGATTCTTGTTGGGCCGGACACCAGGGGTATCTGTCACTGGGAGACCCCTCCCATTTCACCATAAACTGCCTAATTGGGAGGGTACCAACCCTAAATTGAAAATACAATTTGCGATCATAAGGTCTTTCAATAACATCCCAATATTCTTCAAACACAGGCCTGGTCTTAAATTCAAGAAAATGACCCATGAGATTTGTTGATAGCTTTTCCAACATTGTTGAATGGTGCACCATTTCCCAATATCTTGCTTTCAGAATTTTTTTACTTGGGAAGGTTGCATTTTGAGGATTATCCCACAGTTCTGCCATTCCCATCTTCCCTAATAGGGATCTAATCTCCCTCAGCCATTTTGTTTTATGGAAAGGATCATTATTAATGATATCTATGAGGCCTCGAGCATATTGCGTTAATTCCTCTGTGCTCCATATTCTACACCAGTATAACAATGGGCGCAAAATTACTAAATCTTTAATCCCTTTTCTACCTAGATTCCATTGTAGGGGAATTAAAGGGGTACTTTGTGGGACACCGGTCATCTTGCGAAAAAACTCATTTTCCACCTTGGTCAAACGAGTTACATTTTCAAAGCCCCATAGTTCGGCTCCATATAGGGCTGAACTCAATACCTTCATCCCATAAATCTCGAGAGCTGGGCGAATAGGTTTTGTCTGTGAAGTTTTGAATTTTTGCAAGAGACAACCTGCTTGTTGCTGATGCTTAAGGACAGTCAAATCAATATGATTATTCCAACGCATGTCCCTCTGCAAAGTCACCCCCAGGTAAGTAAAAGCGTCCACCTCTTCTAATGGGCATGTATCCATGACTATATTGCCTCTAAAGGATCTGTGTTCATTAAACGCCATGAACTTAGTTTTGGCAGTGTTTATTTACAACCCATGCAGGCGACAGAAATCTTCAAAGCGCAACAGGGCTTTCTGAAGGCCGCAGGGAGTTTTAGAGATGATCAAAGTGCCATCCGCAAACATGAGGACAGGGATGCGAATACCATCCAGCACCGGGGCGTCAGTGGGGGTCAGAGAAAGGTAATCCACCACCCCATTGACAAAGAGCGAGAACAGGGTAGGCGCCATTACGCACCCCTGCCACACCCCCCCCGCTCAACGGGGAAGGCTTCAGTAACCTCCCTCTGTAATCCCCACCGCACCCGTGCAAAAGTGTCCTCATGCATGCGGACGATCAATGTTAGAAGTTCCGAGGCCATCCCCAAATCTTTCAAAACCTGCCATAATTTACCACGTGGGACTAGGTCAAAGGCTGCCCTCAAATCCACGAACACTGCATACAAAGACCCTTTCCCTAGAACCACAGTGCGCCAGTACAAGGTTACAAACCGAAAAACTTGATCAATAGTGCTACTTTTCCTACGAAATCCCGCCTGTAATGAACTCAAGATACTGTTGTCATCCATCCAATCCTGCATTTTAAATAGGACTAGCCTTCCCATAATTTTTTGAATGGAGTCAATCAGGCTGATAGGCCTGTAATTACCTACAACAGCCTTATCCCCCTTTTTATAAACCAGCACTATTTCTGCCCCCTTCCATGAGGGAGGAACAGCCCCGCCCAGGGCTATAGCATTTCCCAATTGAGCTATATATACCCGCCATGTTTGCTTATCATTTAAGAAAACATCTGCTGGGATACAATCCATACCTGGGGCCCTGCCATCTGTTACAATCTCTAGAGCCCTGTCCACATCTTTCAAACTAAAGGTAACATCTTTATAAGATGTATATTGGGTGGTGTTACCACACTCATAACTTCCACTGCGTGCATATTGTGGTTTAAAATACTCTACCCACAAGTGTTGCGCAACATTATTCTGTGTGCGTTCAGGATACCCCCCCCATCCCATTTAAATATATCCCAAAACAATTTTGGATTCTTGGCTTTACATGCGTCTTTCAACTCCTGCCACTTACATCTATCCCATAACTTCTTCGGCTCATTCTGGACCTTCTTATACAGCCCCCTCACCACTCTTACCAAAACGGGATCCCGCTTCTTTATTGCTACACCCAGATTCCATCTGGCGTGTTTACAAGCCGCATTGTACCAACTTTCTACATTCCTTCTATTTTTCTTATTTCCAAGGCCCGGTTTACAAAAATAAGTCTTCAGCTGATCAAAGAGTTTTTCATGCACTTGGACAATACAGGACTGGGGGTCAGCTGTCTTCACGAGGGATCCCAAATCTATCAATGCTTTATTTACATCTTCCCTAATTAGCGTCAAGGTCTCGGGGTACTCAGCGACCTTGCTCCACTTAAGGTGTCTCTCATCATTTGCTAGGGCTACTTAGGGGACTATACTATCATAATTACCTACTCCCGCTCTACCTATTTCCAATTTGAAAGAAGAGGTAAGTGGGTTGTGATCGCTCTCTAGGCGTATAATGACAGCCATATCCATAAGGCAATGCCATCATTTCAAATGGACAAGCAAGTAATCTATTTGGTTAGACCTATGGCCGTTATCATACGTAATACTACCCTGCCTATCAGAGTGCGTACGCCCATTGGTTGCCCTTAAATTGTTCCCCATACATAAGCCCTTAAGTTGTATAGCCCACTTTTTTATGGGTACCAACTCAAGTTGGGGAATACCCCATCTGTAGTCTTCCTCCTCCGATATCTTTTGGTTCTCGTAACCTAGCGGTTCGAACGTAACATTAAAATCCCCCGCAATAAGCGGGAATGAGTTAATTGGTAAGGTCTCAATTAAATTGTCCAGGGCAGAAATGACCATAGATTTTTTACCTCCTGGGATCCCTCTTGCATAAACATTAAAAATATCTAGACTACCACCAGACGAGAAGCTAAGTCTCACCGCCAAAATGTCTTTATTTAAGACCTGGAGTTGTCGCATATTACAACTTAGTACCTGTTTGACCCAAATGACTAATCCTCCCATTGGCCGTCCTCTTTCCTTTCTATCTGCAGGCACAAAGAAATTCACATACCCCTCACGAAAGGCAGGTTCCACCAACCAGGTCTCTTGGAAGAGGCAGATATCATATGTATCAACAAAAGTAGTCCATTCAACCAAATTCAATTTGGAACCAAGACCCGCCACATTCCAAGATACCAGTGACAAGGAGGGAGTTCTATTGGATTTGCTATAAACATTTTCAATCCCCCCTGTACCTACATCCAATTCAGTTAGGGATGGTGGAGTCGCCATTATATTACATTTCTGTACTGGTTGAACTATTTTCTCTAAACTTGATTGGTTCACACCTGGAATTCGGGGTATGTCTTCATATAGATTCTCTTCATTCACCTGCATAACCCATAAACAGCTTTCTGGTGGTGGTGATCGACGTCAGTCACAATCCTCCAATCCCGACAATACCTCAAATCTATTAAAATCTGTAAGACCCATTACGTTATTCCTGTTCCAAACCCCTCTATTTGATAACAATTTCCTGGGTGCTGGAACTATTACTGGGTAAAAAAAAGGTCAAGGGTAGTGTCTGGATCACAGTATTTGTGTCCTCATAGGCCCATTTGTAAATATAATCAACAGCCCTCCGATCTCTAAAATTAATAATTATACAATCACCATCTATCGACTTACTCCGCACCCCAACCCAATCCACTCTTCTCACAAACAATATTCCCACAGATACGTGAGGGGGGAGAGGGCGATTTGAATTAAGCCAAAAGATACATTTGTTCTTAAGCTCCATATACTTCTCCCCCTTTTCCTGACACAATTGGGGGACACCCGCAAGAACCACCATGTACGGAGTAGAATCCGGTGGAAGATCAATGCATGGTACATTTTTTGAAGGGTGCATTGCAAAGGAAGTAGCATCCCTCGCCAGTTGAGACTGAGTTGCAAGTCTCGGAACTTCTGTTACCACTACCCTATCGCTAAGAGGGGGTGAATTAGTAGGTTCTACTGGAAGCTTATCGATGGTTAAGGTATAAGTCCAGAACCCGTAGTTTTATCATCATTTTGTTTCCTTCCCCCCTGAGAGGAAACTGGAGCCACTACGATTCCTGTTTTCTCCATTGAAACCTTTTCGATGTTATTTACTCCGTTTACCCACACACCACCCCGCAATTGGCCAGATGCAACAGCAAGTTCTAGACAAACTAATCTACTTTCAATAATATCTAGTCTGTCATAGATTGCGAGGCAAATCTTTTTTTAAATGTCCTCCAACTTGCTCCAAAAAGTGGGTCCCAATTCATCTGTCAATACATCAACTGTGGTGCTCGGGGGTCCACGTCTATTTCTACGATTGGATGGCACATAATGGGGCTGGTTGGAGGTATAGGAGCTGAAGGGCCATTAATTTTCATAACTTTAGCTTTCCTTCCCTTTATTTGTGTTTGTACTCCACTCCACTTCCTTTTGTGTCTCCTACTTACTGCTTGCTGACACTCCCCAGCTTTGTTACTATGGGCAGATCTAGTCTTAACACACGGTAACAGTGACCCAGAGTCTTTAGTGTTCAAACTGGAGTTTGCAGTGGAAGTAGTCTGGGTGTTACTTGACTGCAAAACAGCCCGACATCCATCCGTCTGTAAAGGGGAGTTCTCCTCTCTTTCATCGGGGTCTATCACTGCACCCGTGGCAGGTACCGAATGGGGCAAGGGGGACCTAGCAGAGGCTAATCTACCCAGGGTGTTGTAAATTAAGGCAGAATGTGATTAAGCATTCACTGAAAACATTAGTGTTTCCCTTTTATCGTGTTTTCCTCGTTATGTTGGCCGAAGTCCGGACTCCATTTTGTATTGACATGCTGCCACGTGCTCACCACGAGGAGAGTCCGACCTCTGTGTTAGTTGCTCTTGTAATCTGCCTAGCAACAGTTATAAATAGCTCTCTCTTGTCCATCTGACGCATGCCCAGACTTGACCACATCTGTTATAATTAGCTTTGCTTGACCATGTGTTTTCGCGGGCTCAAGGAGTGTGTTAGCTCCGCCCATGTATTGATTTGGTATCGAGAATGACCCTAAATGGTAATGTTCTTCGACTTCATGTGGTATCCACCCACTCATGAGCCCCTCTGTTGTGTATAAAAGGGGACAATGTACGCAAGTTCTGTGTGCTACTCCTTGCAATACTGAAGAGTGTTGTGTGGATTGTAGGACCACCCTTAAGGGTTAATAAACGTTGTTTTTGTACTTTGCAGTTTCCGTGCCAACTTCCTTATAGATTTCGTTACAGAAGAGCGAACCCTTGTCTCTTGCGGGCCTAGCTGGGGCTTGTATTCATCAATTGGCGCCCGTCACGTGGGGCTCATCGGCGACTCGGATGCTCGAAGGACTGGTCGCGACGAAGGTGAGGAGTTTGGCCGGGGACGTGATCACTGCCAGCGGCGTCTTAGCCCTGGCATCCCGAGGTTTTTCTTCCTTCCCTTCCGAGCTGACCATCTGGGTGGCGCCGGTCATCGACTGAGACCTCTTCTGTCGGTCCTGCCGTGAGAGCCGTTTGGGCGATTGTGGAGCTTGGCAGTTGGAACCTGGACTCTTGATTGGTAAGAACCGTTGTACGGTACTTGCTCCGAGTTTTGAAGCCTGGTCTGGCTATTTGAGTTTGATTGATGGTGACTAGTCATATTTTGAATTTGTCTTTGTGCAAAAAATATATGCGTTGCAACACATATAGGCAGGTAATGTGGAGAAATTTCTCCGGAGCTGTGTAAACTTGGAACGGCGCAACGATTAAGTGCCATTTTTCTTGATAATACTGCATATTTTGCATTATTCCTAGCATGCCTGCTTTTAGCGCACTCCGTAAGTGGTGCTGCTGTTTGGATAACCGGTTGAACCTCGAGGAATCTGCTCCAGCTCCCCCAGAGGGGACTCCTAATAGGGATATGTACGTGAAGCATGGTCTTTCTTCCATAATGTACAGCACGTTATGGAGGAAATATACTAGGAAGGATCCTGAGTTGCGATGGCCTTTGTATGGATCGTTTGATATACGTAAGATTGAGTATGTGGAACAGTGTATGTGTAAGCGACGTGCTCGTCAGGATATGTTTGAGTGTGTGCGATTATGGGTGAAGGAAGTGCGTGAGCGAGAGAAACGTGAGAAAGCGTTGTTTGATAAAGAACAACGGAAGAATGATCATATGCGAGCGCAGGAAGCGAAGCATCGGGAGGACAAAGAGCAAACGGACAGACAAGAGAAAGAGCGTAGGCTACAAGTTTCGGGTCAATATGTTGTTCGTCAGCCGCTTTATCCTGTCCTTAATAATCCTGATGACGATTTTTATTTACTAGATCGCTCTCCGCCCCCTTATGTTGGCGCATCTGCTCCACGGCCGCAAGATTCTGACCCGGCTTTGGGTAAGGTAGACACACGGTCCATGCTGCCGGCCGAGCAAATGGCTGAGCTTCGGCAAATTTCCTTCCGTGCGCTTAAAGGCAAGGTATCCATGGAGGAATTATTTCAAATTTGGGGGCCATGGCAGGAGAGAGATAAAGTGTATTTTCTGGGTCATTTCGCGGATGAAGTGATTAATGCTTTCCGAAAATATTCTCATGTTTTTGAGCCTGACGAAGTGTCTTCGGATGCAAGAGCAATACGTAACGGTGCTTTTTCTCCCTCTAAGGCTCCTGAGGCGGCTCGGCGGCTGTTCGCCTTACGGGACGAGGTGCTGGCCCTTCGAGAGAAAGCACGCCAACGAGCGGAGGAGGAGAAGCGGTCGGATTCAGTTGCGGCAGGGGGCCACCCATCCACCTCCCAGTCAGATAAGGATAATGTAGTGCATGCTAAACCGATGCGAGAGGCGGCACCTTTGTATGTCCCTCCGAAAGGAGCAGGGACTAGCTCGGACATTAACTCCGCCGATGCTAGGGGATATTTTGTGTATAATTGGGTTTATACTCCTTGGCATAGGGCCGATGTTATGGCGTTAAAGAATGCATTGCCTGACCCCCGCAAGAATCCAGCGGCCTTCTATGAAGAAGTCGAGGGGGCCTTGAATTCTTGCATTATGACCTTAGCGGATATAGATCTGTTCTTTGGCCTTATTCTACCACCGGACACGTGGCGGTCTGTCCGAAAGGTGGATGATGCAGTTGCTTTTAAGGCCCGGTGGTCTGAGCTTGAGGATGAGGATAGGGAACGGAAGCCCGCACAGAAACCACCCCAGAATATTCTAGATCTCCCTGCTGCTATTGTGGCTAAATTGAAAACAATAATCCCCCCTAAAAAGATTGACTGGAATATGTTAGCGGCATGTAAGCAGAAAGTTGATGAGTCAGTTGCAGATTTCTTCACGCGCTTCGAAGAAACGTTCCATGACTTTAGTGGCCAGTCGCTTACCGACGACACAGGCCGCCACCTTTTCGCGGACAAATATGTGGCCAATCTGCTGCCGGCAGTTGCGGCCCGGTTAAAAGCGAGTGAGAGTTCTTGGTCCTCCGCGACACCGACGGCCCTTCTGACCATCGCTCAGTATTATGAGCGTCAGGAGCACGAGGCGAAGGGCCAGGAGGAGAAGAAATCAAAAGATCTCAAAACCAAAGTGATGTTAGCACAAGTATATGGCCCGCCCCGCCGGGGTAATAATAATAGGGGAAGGGGCGGATCTTATGGTCCCCCTTCGGGCCGATCTGATTTGAATAAGAACCAATGTGCGTACTGTAAGCAGTTGGGCCATTGGGCCAGGGAGTGCCCAGCATTGCGTGCTTCGCGGCAGGGGCACACTCCGGGTGGCCAGAGAGGTAGAGGGGGCTTCTCGAACTTTAGAGGGAATTCTAACGATAATGTCCGTTTCGACACTGCTGGGCAGCACCGAGATAGCTCAAACGTTTTCGATCGCCAGCATCAGTATCATGTATCGGACATCGATCACTCGGGATATCATGATTCTCAGCATGCATAGGAATGCGTAGGATGGGGGTCCGAATCAGTTGAGGTGCCGGTCGATCAGACGGGTCCTTATGTATCGGCTGAGGTTTTAGGTTCTACTGATCAGTTCCTAGTGGATACAGGAGCGACACGTAGTGCATTGTCTAGGTACTTGGTTCCGGGGGCTCCCCCATCCGGCTCAATAGTTACATCGGTAGGGTTTGACGGTACACTCTCCCGAAGCCCTCTTTCACAGCCCCTTGCGTTTAAAGTTGATTGTTTTTCTGCGCCTTGTCCGTTTCTGCTTGCTCCATACACACCGGATAACATTATGGGCCTTGATATGTTAAAGTACTTTAGGGCTACAATTCGTTGTTCCCCTGAGGGTGTGAGGGTGATTTTAAATGACAACTACCCCCGATCTGGGCGGATGTGTACGATCTCAGAGGATGCGTTGTTGGCTACCCTCCCCCAAGCTTTATGGGCGACTTCGGACACAGATGTCGGACAAATGGTGATTCCTCCGGTCCACATTAGTGTCCAGGAGGGGGCGGTGCTACCACGCCTCCCACAGTATCGTATTTCCCAGGAGGGCGAGGAAGCTCTCATACAGATTGTGCAGGATTTGATCGCAGTAGGAGTAGTGGAAGAAGTTCCCTATAATATCTGTAACAGTCCGATTCTCCCTATTCTGAAAAAGGACACGGATGCAAAGGTCTATCGGTTCATAATTGATTTGAGGGAGGTAAACAAGATCGTGATACCTCAGTACCCGGTGGTTTCCGATATCACGACGTTGCTTACCTTGGTCCCGCCTACGGCGACCGTGTTCTCAGTGATTGATTTGAAAAATGCCTTCTTTTCTATTCCCATTCACCCTGATAGCCGATTTCTTTTTGGGTTCACACTCAACAATAGATCTTATCGTTTTTGTAGAATTCCCCAGGGCTACACAGAAAGCCCTAGTATCTATAGTCAGGCTTTGAAGCGACAGTTGGATTCCTTTGTTTTACTCGAGGGGGTCGCCCTCATTCAATATGTCGATGACATCTTGTTGGCGGCTGACACCCTGGAGTTGTGCGAGAAAAGCACGCTATCCCTACTTTCCTTTTTAGCCTCCCACAATCACAAGGTCTCTAGGAAGAAATTGCAATTCTGTAGACCAAAGGTGACTTATTTGGGTCACCTTTTGTCTAAGGAGGGGCGTGCACTCACACCAGATCGTATCCAAGTAATCTTGGACACACCGAGGCCATCCACGCAGAAGGATGTGCGTGCATTTTTGGGCCTCGTTTCTTTTTGTAGACAGTGGATACTGGGGTTTTCACACACGGCTAAGCCATTACTAGCCCTCTTGACAAAAGATACGCCTATCCCAATCCCTTGGTCAGATGAGTGTGATGCTGCTTTTCAGCAATTGCGACAGGCCCTTTGTTCAGCACCAGTGTTAGGGACCCCTGATTATGCAAAACCCTTTTCGTTGTATGTGCATGAGAAAGATGGATGTGCATTGTCAGTTTTAGTACAGATGCATGGTGATAAGCAGCGCCCTTGTGCATACTTTTCGGCTGTACTTGATCCTGTCGCCCGAGCATTGCCGGGGTGTTTTCGCTCGGTTGCGGCGACAGCTGTGTCAATACGGCAGAGTGAAGGAATTGTATTGTCCCATAAACTGTTGGTGTTAGTTCCCCACGCTGTTGATGCCCTGCTTAATCAAACAAAGACGCAGCATTTGACCAGTGCCCGTTTAACGGGATATGAGTTGACGCTTTTAGCTCCTCACATTACGTTAAAAAGGTGCGTGACATTAAACCCGGCCACATTGTTGCCATACCCCGAGACACAGCCTGAGGCACAGAAAGCGCATGATTGTATTCTTGTGACTGAGGAACAAACAAAGGGTCGTATTGATCTCCAGGATACGCCCTTTTCAGATGTAGATGGAGAGTTGTGGGTAGATGGATCATGCCTGAAGCTACCAGATGGTACGACTTCAGCAGCATATGCAATTACCACGTTACAGACGATAGTGGAGACAGCGCGCATACCACAGAAATCAGCCCAAGCAGCGGAACTGGTAGCGTTAACACGAGCGTGTGAGCTTAGTACAGGATTGTGTGTGAATGTTTACACAGACAGCCGCTATGCCTTCGGAGTAGCGCACGATTTCGGCCTACTCTGGAAGGAGAGAGGGTTTCTAACGTCACATGGGGTGCAGATAATGCATGGGGAGTTAGTCCACAATCTTTTAACTGCATTGACATACCCAAAGAAAATTGCCATTGTTAAGTGTAGTGCCCATAGGAAAGTAGTTGATAAGGTTGGAGAAGGGAATGCGTTAGCGGATCGAGTAGCACGGGAGACTGCGATGCAGCCCGGTACTACTGCCATGTATGTAGTGAAGTCACAGGTGGAGAGATGGCATGATGCGAAGGAGGAAGTGCGAGAAATACAAAAGACCGCTTCTGACAAAGAGCGGGAACAATGGGCTAGCGAAGGAGAACTGGATGACGAGGGTTGCTGGAGAAATAAGCAGATGGATAGATGGAAATTACCCACGGCTTTTGTACAACCTATGGTCCAGATGGCACATGGGCTAGCACATGTTGGAGCTTCCGCAATTGTGAAATTGCTTACCCAAGTTTGGGAGCATCCAGAGATTGCTAGCACGGCAAAGAGGGTGGTGCAGACCTGTATGATCTGTCTGAAGTATAACCCAGGGAAAGGCACGCGAACTCCAGCAGGAGGATTTGCGACACCCACTGCACCCTTTGAGGTTCTGCAGATGGATTACATCCAGCTTGAGCGCTGTAACAATTTGAAGTATGTTCTAGTAGTGGTTTGCGCCTTTAGTAAATGGGTCGAGGCGTACCCTGCGAAAGACAATACTGCAATGACTACAGCGAAGCTATTGCTGAAAGAGTTTTTCCCCCGATACGGCGTCTGTAGACTTCTGTGGAGTGATAATGGCCCTCACTTTGTAGCAGATGTTATAAAGTATGTCTTGAAGGGCCTAGGCATCACCCAGAAGTTCCACGCCGTGTTCCACCCTCAGTCTGCAGGACTAGTCGAGAAATATAATGGTACACTGAAGCTTAAGATCGCCAAAATTCAAGCTTCAACGTCTTTGACTTGGCCAGACGCTTTGCCACTGGCGTTATTGTCAATTAGGTCGGTGCCACACTCCCGAACCGGCCTTACACCCTATGAGATTGTATTTGGACGCCCAATGAATATTTGGGGTCCACCAAGACCTAAGACTGTGTATGATGTACCTTGTGTGATGATGAGTGATTATCTGGCACAGTTAACGGATAACTTGGTTTCTATTCATCAACAGGTCCGAGAGGCGCTCCCTGATCGGTCTACCGGTGAAGGACATGGTCTCCGGCCTGGGGATCATGTCATGCTGAAGGTTTTCGACAGAACGAACAGTTTGGAGCCGAGATGGGTCGGACCTGAGCAAGTTCTTCTTGCAACGAGGACGGCAGTGCGAGTCTCGAACAGGAAGAATTGGATCCATTCCTTGCACTGTCGAAAGGTACCGCCCGGATTGGTGGAATCTGCCGTGCTGACCGATCAACGAGATATCTTAGCAGCAGAGACAGGCTGTGCTGCAGAGCCAAACGACACTGAGGAGCTCTTTCCGGATCACACGATTTCTGGAGGAAGGCGATATCATCTGCGACCAAGGAAGTGAGGTTTCTAGTACCGGGACATACTGTCAGAACGGCCCTTGGGTTAGTGAAACGGAGAGCCAATGAGGCAAGGGGGGGGGATCAGCCCTGCATTAGTGTAGCGACACCCGTCTTGGCCCGCTGGTGAAGAAATCAACCGCTGCCCAAGGGGAAGAGTTCTGACAGACTTTTTTTTTTTAGTTTCAGGAAGATACCAGGGTATTGTTTCCTTTGACATGGAGAAGAAGAAAATTCTTTGTGCACTGGGGTTCATGCTAACAGTAGCTATCGTTGGTATAACCACATGGTTTGTGGAGGAGGCAACTCCTGCCCGAGAGACACTTGTGTTGACGACTCCAGTGCCTGCGGAGCACTACTTTTACACATTGCCATACCAAGAGTTGAAGCATCGACAATCCTATTTGAATAACACTTTCATTCAGATGCTGCATCACACCCACGTTGCTACAAATGCTACGAACTGTTGGATATGTGGGATGATGCCAGCCCATCAGAAGAAAGGAGGTACGCCATTCATACCCCTTCCTTTCTCTCATAATGGCTCTTGTAGAGCATGGTACACTTTGTTGTTTGCTACTCGAAAACCGACAGTGGGACGATTGCTTTTCAGACTTAATAAAGAATGCCATCAGGACAAGAATGGATATCCACAAGCGAATGGGACAATTTGGGAATGGGAAGAGTACCGACCGGACAATGAATCCATCCCCTATATCTTCACGAACACCAGAGACACTGTGGGGAAGGATAAATTTGTAATCCAAGTAGCACAAGCCCAAGCGGACCTGTGTGTCCAGAGTGTGGGTTTTATCCCTGTTGGTGTCAGTGATTGTATAACCGTATTAAACATCGATGGGCTGAACAACAGCACCTTCCTAGCATCCCATAATACCTATTTCGTATGTGGAAATAAAGGTTATTACCGTTTGCCGGCTGGGTGGTCTGGGGTATGCTATGTATCATTCCTATTACCTCCTGTATTTCTAGCACCCGCGTCATATCATAAGGATTTGAAGTTGTTGAATAATGTGACTGTAAATAGATATAAACGTACTTTATCGATTGATGATGTGGATCAAACTGATACTAGCTTGCAACAGTATATTGATTTCAACTTAGGACTGTTTTTCTTTGTTGGAGCTGCTTTGAATAGTAGGAAGATCCGGAGATTAACAAGAGTGGTAGAAGCTGTGACTAATCAGACTGCTGCTGCTCTTGGGAATCTTACGGAAGAATTACAGATTACCAGGATTGTTGCATTACAGAATCGTATGGTATTGGATGTGATGCTAGCAGATCGAGGAGGAGCCTGTAAAATTATTGGAAGTAGCTGCTGTGTGTTCATCCCTGATCATACGCCATCCGTTTATAACGCCATTAATAAGCTGCATAAAATAGCAGCTGAAATCCACACGGAAAACGGCACTTGGTCCTTTTCTGGATGGTTTTGGGCGTTGGTTACTGCCTGGGGATGGAAGGTCTTAACTGGTCTCTGCATTATTATAGCAATTCTGTTCTTTCTCTGTATGTGTATTCAATGTGGACCATTGTGCTGTTCCGTATGCATTTCATTCTGCATTCCAGATAAGAAAGCTATTGCCGATGTTGCCCGCCAGAAGGGTCTAGCTAAAGAGGTTAAAGGAATGATGATAATTGACATATACGATGATTATTCTTGGAAACCGGATGTCTTCAGTAAATGCTGAAAGGGTCGTCTGTTGTAAATTAAGGCAGAATGTGATTAAGCATTCACTGAAAACATTAGTGTTTCCCTTTTATCGTGTTTTCCTCGTTATGTTGGCCGAAGTCCGGACTCCATTTTGTATTGACATGCTGCCACGTGCTCACCACGAGGAGAGTCCGACCTCTGTGTTAGTTGCTCTTGTAATCTGCCTAGCAACAGTTATAAATAGCTCTCTCTTGTCCATCTGACGCATGCCCAGACTTGACCACATCTGTTATAATTAGCTTTGCTTGACCATGTGTTTTCGCGGGCTCAAGGAGTGTGTTAGCTCCGCCCATGTATTGATTTGGTATCGAGAATGACCCTAAATGGTAATGTTCTTCGACTTCATGTGGTATCCACCCACTCATGAGCCCCTCTGTTGTGTATAAAAGGGGACAATGTACGCAAGTTCTGTGTGCTACTCCTTGCAATACTGAAGAGTGTTGTGTGGATTGTAGGACCACCCTTAAGGGTTAATAAACGTTGTTTTTGTACTTTGCAGTTTCCGTGCCAACTTCCTTATAGATTTCGTTACAGAAGAGCGAACCCTTGTCTCTTGCGGGCCTAGCTGGGGCTTGTATTCATCAAGGGAAGATCGTTTACTGAGCGCAATGTCCAGCGATAATCTTTTTTCTGTTAGTTCGATTTCATGCGCCAAGACGGACGAAGCTCTGACAAGAAACTGGTCCAAAGTGCCTACTGTTAATCCACCTGGCATAGTTTTCCTTGGAAGGTTAGGCATGGTTTTACAACCTGTACACTAACCTTAGTCGCCGATGTTAAGGGGTGGCCCGTCCCGTCCACTACGTTCTCGAACAGGCTCAAACGGGCCTGCCCTTGGCCTGGGCTTCGCCCGCGCGCGTCCCGTGGTGCGTAAGAGGGGCGTGTTTAAATACAACAAGCAGGTATTTGGGAGGGAGGTCGACGGGAAGAGGCACCAGCTGTGTCTGGAACTGAGGCCGCTGGTCCTCGCAGTCCCGCACTCAATGTCCAGGCAAGGCAAGTCCGCAAGTCCACAGAGCTGCCACGATCGGCACCCTGCGAAGCGGGGGCTGCGAGCAGTCTAAAGGCGGCAGACAGGTGGGAGGGAGGTCGACGGGAAGAGGCACCAGCTGTGTCTGGAACTGAGACCACTGGTCCTCGCAGTCCCGCACTCAATGTCCAGGCAAGGCAAGTCCGCAAGTCTACAAAGCTGCCACGATCGGCACCCGCGAAGCGGGGTCCGCGAGCAGTCTAAAGGCGGCAGGCAGGTGGGAGGGAGGTCGACGGGAAGAGGCACCAGCTGTGTCTGGAACTGAGGCCGCTGGTCCTCGCAGTCCCGCACTCAATGTCCAGGTAAGGCAAGTCCGCAAGTCCACAGAGCTGCCACGTGACAAAATCAAGAAGAACTAGCTCACACTAAGGAGGCTAAATGTTCATGTTTTTTGGAAAAACCATTTGTTTTTTATGAAAACCCTCACCTACCAACCTAGTTGGTGGCATGCTTCATCATCGGGTCCCACCCAAGGTGCAGAGTGCAC
Organism: Triturus cristatus; assembly: GCF_964204655.1. Lineage (NCBI taxonomy): Eukaryota > Metazoa > Chordata > Amphibia > Caudata > Salamandridae > Triturus > Triturus cristatus. The sequence goes on along the minus strand of NC_140590.1, from coordinate 902,692,497 downwards.
CCCGGGTGTGCTGCAACGCCTGTTTTGCAGCAGAGCTGGTTTTTCAGTGTAGTGATTGTGCAGTGAAGTGATGTTAAAAAACTGTCCACAGGGTCCCTTAAAGTAAGGGGTATTTATTCAATGATGGGTCCTCTGGCAGTGCTTAAAAAATAGGTGGATATGTGTAGAGGTAAACTATGGCTCTAATATCCATTCATATAAAAACAGGTCGACATGTTTCAGCCAGGCTACGTCATATACTGGCTTTTGTCAGGACCTATGTGCAAATAATAAGGTGGCAAATTTGATGGTCAGCAAAGATTGTCGTGACCTTAGGTGAAGGCGCGCTCGCTAAGGTGTGCGTTTTTTAGGAGGGAGATGTCCTCCTGTTGCTGCTATTACCTGTAAAGGAAAAGACTAAACAGGACATACATGAACATATAGTAACTCAAAAACGAGCTTGTCATTTTGTGCTCATTGTGGTAAGTGACTTTTGGTTATTAGACCGGGCATTATGCAGAAAAAGATGACATGAGAATGTGATGTAGCGCTGATGTGTGACCGTGCCAAAGTACTGAGTAATATGCGGTATGGTGAGTAATACCTGGGACTATGGCGGTCTCACATAAGTCGGTAAGGTTTTTATGCTTATGATAAGATTTTTGGCAGTTCGGGCTGGACTGTTCCCATGAGGCACAGGGTCAAGACTGATTTGCATATGGCCATGTCTGAACTGGGGTGGCGTAGTGGGCCAAAGAACGATGGATTTAACCCAGATCTCTTGACTGGGGGAGAATGTCTGCATTGTCAGCATTCCGTCCATCATTTGTTTGTTGTAACGCTTTTCGCCCTAAGTGGGATGGGTATTCCCAGACGTGGGACCCGTGCTCACTACGCCACTGGAGTCAAGCTATCCTGGCTGATGACGGCTGATAGCCAGAAACCGGTCCTAGGATGCTTGATTCCGGTCCAGGGAAGACATGGCTTGGCAGTTCGGGCTGGACTGTTCCCATGAGGCACAGGGTCAAGACTGATTTGCATTTGGCCATGTTTGAACTGGGGTGGCGTAGTGGGCAAAAGAACAATGGATTTAACCCAGATCTCTTGACTGGGGGAGAATGTCTGCATTGTCAGCATTCCGTCCATCATTTGTTTGCTGTAATGCTTTCACCCTAAGTGGGATGGGTATTCCCAGACGTGGGACCCGTGCTCACTACGCCACTGGAGTCAAGCTATCCTGGCTGATGACGGCTGATAGCTAGAAACCGGTCCTAGGATGCTTGATTCTGGTCCAGGGAAGACATGGCTTGGCAGTTCGGGCTGGACTGTTCCCATGAGGCACAGGGTCAAGACTGATTTGCATATGGCCATGTCTGAACTGGGGTGGCGTAGTGGGCAAAAGAACGATGGATTTAACCCAGATCTCTTGACTGGGGGAGAATGTCTGCATTGTCAGCATTCCGTCCATCATTTGTTTGTTGTAACGAGATTTTAATCAGTGGCAACATGAATCCTGCAGGGAGTGCAGGACCTATAGTCACACTCTATATGTGTGATGGGAGGAAGGAGAAGAGAGAGAGGAAAACAAGTTCAGAGGTAACGGTTCCCCAAGCTCTAGCGGTGCTTATTACTGCAATCTTGGTCAGATGAGGACTCCGGACTCAATCGGTTGCTTACTTTGTCAAAGCCATCTGCCCACTTCCCGTACCTACTACAGCCTGCTGGACGGGATTCCGAAGATGTTGTTGCTGTCGGGAAGCCGGCTTATATGTGTGTCGGTTTCCCGACCGTTAGAGGACGTAATTGCTAGAACGTGCGCCTCGGCGCATCGTGTCATGATGGTTGGGCATGGTTTGTACTGTTGTTGTGTGGTCTTGAAATGGAAAAACGACTCACTGGTGGGGAGTCTGTTTTCAGAAAGTTTTATAAAAAATGTTTTATTGCCCTAATTTGCCGATGTCTTCATTGGTGACCTCGAGAGGTCTTAGACAAATGTTATGGAGCATGGTTGCGACCTCTCTTTGTGGGAGCGTTTGTGAACTGATGCTGGATCTCCATCGCATTGGGGCACCCCGGGTTGGTTCTCACCTAGGTCTCAGTAGAGAAAGGGGTCTTGGGGCAATAAGTGAGCAATTTTAGGGAGGTAAATTCAGAATATTTAGCGTTGAATAGTCATTCTTCGCCCGATCTATTGGGGATTAGAATTCTGCTATGTCATGGATCTGTCAGTTGTTCAGTGTATTCCAGGGGATATTGTCATTCAAACCAGTTTTATGGGTTGATAAGCAGTAAACCCACCTCTGTTCTTTTTGTAGCAGGACCCTCTCATTACTAGAGCTTGTGTTTGTGATTTGCTCTATCAAATGTTTAAAATAAAGCTGTAATATCTGTTGCTTAGTTTTCCTCAAAGCGCTTCTATATTTCCCAGTTTGACTTCCCCCACAGGTTACCAGTGAATGAACAAATATTGACATAATCATTGGTGTACAATTAGTTTGTGGGCACAAGTCCAAAGCATATAAGCTCTTGCATTCAGCCCTACATGTCCACTCAAATGGTTTGGTTCTTTACTCATGCATTGTTGGTTGTGGTTGTATTCAATTGCAGCCAGAGCAGGCAGACACTGCTTCTAGGTTTCCTTTTTCCAGTACACCAGACATACAAAGGCTGCCTATGTAGTTGCAGAGTAGCCTGTGTGCCTAGGCTATGTGCCTGTGAGAGTGCAGGGTGAAGCACACTAAAGCCCGACCGATTGGCATTGTAAATACTTGTTAATAATTTTAAGCTGGCAATACCAACATTTTGGAATCTTGTTGGTGCAGTCTAGTGTTTCCAATATAAAAACAAAATCGCAGGAGTGTGCCTGGACCGATAGGCTGACCAGGTTATTCGACTCTTCAAAAAATTATTTTGGAAAACATATTAATTGTATCCAACAGACTCGCTAAATCTTGACAACTTTTTCTATTATTTATATTAGGCGTTTACAATTCTCCAGTCTTGCTAATCAATCAGTTGCTATCTGAAAAAGATGTGTAAGAAAAGAAGACAACACTTAACAATGTTTTCGTTTTTTTTTTAATATAGTCGACGTAAAGGAATGGTCTTGATTTTGGGCATGTCCTCGCCTAGCTTTGCAAAAATTGTGGCACACAGAGAATTAGATACAGGTCAACAAAAGTTCACATAATGAGTTTTCTATTTGATTATTATCAAAGTTAATTTGACAAACCACTGCACTCAGTTTGAGAGATTGTGATTGCTGAAAGCATTTATTGAGCAGCACATTATACAATTTACAACTCGGCCTAAGGACCTTAATTTTGAAATACAGATGGTTGCCACTCAGACGAGGTGTTAGACATAAACTGCAAAACAGATGAAGCGATCTCATTGAAAAAAATAATTTCCTTGATGATTTACTACAACCATCACTATAGTATGCATTTCATTTAACAATTAATTAATAGAAATGTATGTACATGAATGTATATACATATTTTTGATTCTTTGAATGCACAATTTGGGTGCCTACATTAATGATATCCTTTCACTGTATTCCACACCTTATTTAGAATTTGGTGGAAGGGTTACTCTGTCACAAGCACGAGGGATATCCACTCCAGCGTATAACAAGTGCATTATATCCAAAGGCAATTGTAATTAGGCAGATGGAATATTTTACCCATTAGCCAAACCAGGCTCACAGTATTCAAGCTGGACTTCAAGCGCTGCATGTTGCAATCTGGAATGATGAAAAACCTACTGGTATGGCTTTCAAGTAAACTTTCATTGGCATATGTTGCAAGAAGATGAGAGTGTAAACTACACACAGAGGACTTTGAGAGTATCACAATATTCTCTCAACACAACAAAATATTAGTTTCTATGTTAATAATTTTCATTTTTTCATTTAGGATGAATGTTTTCTTACAGATTGCATCTCAGCTAGCCAATGAATTATCACAGTCTCCACTGGCCGAATGTATCAGCTTTATCTCAGTGACACTTCTATGATTCCAAAGATTGTGTGCGTATCAAGCAAACCTACTCTAGAATCTCAACTTATCATATCTCTCACAAAATTAAAAAGTATCACATATCTCTCATGCTTCAAGAAGCGCTGACCTGTTTTTGTATGCCATCGAGGGAAATGTTCATCAGTATATGGCTGTTATTAAAAATTATTTATGCAGAGAGACCATTCATAGATGACATAGGAGACAGTGGTGTATCTCCAGTATGATTGTTTTAAGACAGATTTGTATTCAGTAAGCTTCCCAGTGATGAGATTTCTAACCTCCTCATACGCATTGATGCTGTTATATAAGGCATGTAAATCACGTCATTGCACTTACCACTTCCAGTGGGGGGACTACAGCCCTCACCAGGCAATGCGGGATGAGCCGCCCACGTTCCTTGTTCATGCCAGGAGGCACAGTTAAGCTGTTCGGGGCTCCCGCAGCACGGGAGCCCGTCACCGCTCTCAGCACTTACCAGTGGGGGCAATACAGCCCCCGCCAGGCAAAGCGGCAGGAGCCGCCCATGTTCCTTGTTCGTGCCAGGAGGCGCAGATAAGATGCTTGGGGCTACCGCGGTGCGGGAGCCCGTCACCGCACTCAGCACTTTTGGACTCTGCTGCCAAAATTATGTGAAACGTGATTCTGAACCGGCTATCACTATGGCTAGAAAATGTTAATGTTGTTAGCGATTTGCAGTATGGATTCAGGCATGGGAGAGGTACAGTAGATGAATGTATAAATTTGAGCCTGGTGATTGGGAAGTACACCTTAGCAAAGCGGGGCACCCTGCACATGGGATTCATGGACCTAACGTCAGCCTTTGATCGAGTAAATCAATCAAAACTGTGGGGGACTCTGGAGAAATTGGGCATGGAACCGAGTTTGGTATCCTTTTTACACTATGCCCACAATAACACAACAGTTCAAAACGCCACAGGAGTATAACCCATAGACCAGGTTGAGATCTGGGTGAGTACAAGAAAGCTAGCAACAAATTCTCAACCTGATTCAATGGAAATAAATATATATGTATGTACAAGACATTACAGGAAGGGAAACAAAAAAGGGGGGAGTCTCCCAGTGATTTGTTGAATGTGCTCATGGCATCATATATTTAAAACAAATTATACATGACAGTTATATCAGCACTGTTAGCATAAATGCAGAGGCAACCCTAAGGAACTTGGTGCACGTTGTGCTCATGACAAAAAAGAGACGCCGCAAGTGACAAATGAGGAACACAGCGATAGGCGAGTAGTAATAAAGTGATATAGAATATATACAAAGCAATTGGTTCAACACAATGATTTTAAGATAATTATTTAAGGTTTAGAACAATTTTGTGAACCAATGATGAATGAGCGCCATAAATTGCACTGATAACAATGGTGGACGGCGTTTCGATCCTAGTGAACCAGGATCATCATCAGTACGGGGTAGCCAAGATTGTAGGTGCTGTATGAAAAAGAAAGAAAAGGATCAGGGCGGCTGGGGGCATACTGGGAGAGGAGAAAGCGAGGAGGGGAAGTCGAAGTACGGGCAAGGCTGCCTACCTGTAGCACACGGGGTTGGGGGTCCAAGAGCAGATCAACAGAACTAGGGTCCTATTGTGTGAGGCAGCGTGGAGAAACGTCTGCGGGTGGTCACGGGACTGGAGTAAGTAGTCTGGGGAGGGAGTAAACGAGTTGTCGTGCTGATGACCATGCGTGGAAACGGTTGAGACAGTGAAGCTGGAATGGTTAACTCACCCACTGATAACTCGGCGGAGGAATCGAAGGCGAGGTGCAGAGTCGGAGCCCCGATCCACTGCATCGACAACGGGTGTTGATTCCTGAGGATGCAAAAGGGGTCTGAGCAAGCGTTTTTGGCATTATGAATTGAAACTAAAGGTAGCGGGGCTCGAGAGTAGCCACGGCTTACCTTGAGACTTCAGGGGGCAATGTGGAGTAAATCCGAGAGGAGAACGGGTTACGAGTATCTCCGGGCCGCCACAATCGTGTACGGTGTCCTCCGGTATCTTGTGGGGGTGTGGTGTATGGATAGGTTAAATGCGTCTACCATTTCCGGGGAGCGTGTCATAGATCGCGTGACCACCTCCGGATTGGTAAACTAAGGGGGTGGGAGGGGCGTTGTTAAGGACGCTAGTCAACCATCAGAGAGGTGTCCAGAGGAGAGTGAAGAGTTACTCTAGGAAAGGCCTAGTTGGGAAGACAGAGGGGTTTTCGGTGAACGGTCAAGGGTTCCAGTATATGAAGGTGGCGCATTGAATATGATGGAAGTGTGTATGAATGTGGCATAAATACGGTTCAAGTAAAAGTGGTGAATTCAGAATCTATCTGGACATGACAATAACTAGGCAGACAGGTGGCAACTGGGAATCGGCGTAAACGGTTCAATATCATGTAATAGCATCAATAATTTCTATTGGTTGTATCAGCAGTCTGGTATTTACAAGATGAAATTAAATTGATAAATTGTACATGGATGGAAAAGGCATGATCATAACTTTAAAACAATTAGGGCAAAGTGGTGAATTCGGATTCAAACGGTCTGTGACATGGAATTGGCAGATAGATAACAATTTGCAATCGGCGCTCAATTAAAGAGCATATGATAGCGTGAATAAGTGTACCGACTAGGTACCATGTCATGTGCAAGAGATGATCCCATGCGTGTGAGTGTAGAGCGGCTGAGGTGTTAGCAAGGTGGGCAGTGTACAAGAGACAGTCGTGTAGGAAGCGAATGGTAATGTATCAATGATACAGTGGGGAACAGGGGTCACACCTGGATGGTGCTGTTCAACTCGTCAATCGTGTTTAGGCCCTGGTTTACTGAGTTACAGCGTGTGATCCATTTGCACTAACTCTTGTTCAGTAAAGTCTGGAGATTGCCACTTCTGAGGGGGAGCAAAGGTTGGTCAATCACCTGCCAAACAATATCAAGTTCACTGTGGTTTTTTTTTTCAAGGTAGTGTGCCACCAAGGGGGCTGACAGAACTTTGCAGTGTATTCTGCTCTTATGTTGGATGATTCTTTGCTTGACCATTTGGGTAGTCTGACCAATATATGTCAGATTACATGGGCACTGGATCGAGCAAATCACATTCTGGGAATGGCAGTTGGTAAAGGTTTTCAATGTGTATGATTTGTTGTTGGTCCTGAATTCCTTGGTGTTGGAGGTGAGGTCACAGACGCTACATGATTGGCATCTGTAGTGGCCAATCAATGGTGGTAGACCCCAGGTGGCAGTGATGGAGTTAGTTGAATGTGTTTGGTGGGCCAAGTTATGGCATGGACCAGGTGATTGGCCAGGTTGTCACCACATTGGAAGGAAAAGAGTGGTGGTTCCTGAAAGTACTTATGAGTTCTCAATATTGTCCAGTTCCGTTTGATGATCTTCTTGACGTGGTTACTGCAGGGGCTGAATTTGGTCAGAAGTGGGATTCTAGAATTCATCTTTTTGGGTTGAGGTGTGAGGAGGAGGTCTCGGTGGCAGTACCATGCTCTCTTGCGGGCTTGTGAGATCAATCGTGGCGGAAACCCCCTGGAAATCAATTTTTCACGGAGGATACCCGATTCCCTGAAGTAATAATGCGCCATATGCAATTTCTTTGAATGCGCAAGAATTGGCTGTATGATAGACCATCCCTTAGGCCACGGGGGTGGTAACTGGAATAATGTAGTAGAGTGTTTCGTTCTGTGGGTTTCCGATAGAGCATGGTTCCGATTTTGCCTTCCTCCACATGGATTGTGATGTCCAAGAATGGTAAGTCATTGGACTTGAAGTCTGAGGTAAACTTTAGGTGAGGTTGAGATTGATTCAACCAGAGAACAAAGGAGTTCAATGTGTCAGGGGTACCTTTCCAGAAAAGGAGAACGTCATCTATGTAATGTCGCCAGAGGGGAATTTGTGTCCTGAATGGATTAGTTGAGGTCAAAATGTGGGATTTTTCCAGATTATGTACAAACAGGATAGAGAAATTCGGGGCAAAACAAGCTCCCATGGAGACACCCTTGATTTGTAAGTAGAACGAATCTTGGTAGAGGAAGTAATTGTTCTCTAGGGTGATGCGTAGTTGGTCCATGACGAAATCAGTAGGGATCAAGGTGGGTCTAGGTCTGTCTTCAAGGAGTTCTTGGATGACTTTGAGTCTTTCATCCTGAGGAATGTTTGTGTATAAGGACTCTATGTCGAGTCCAGCCATAAGTTCAGTGTCTATATCATAACGTCTGTCTTCGATGGTGTTGATAAGATCCATACTATCACGTATGAATGTATCAGTCAGCGGAAAAAATTCTTTGATGCATGCATCAATATATTTTCCTAGTGGCTCCAGAATGGAACCACAGCCAGATACAATCGGACGTCCAGGTGGATTATTGATGTCCTTGTGGACCTTCGGTAAGATGTAGATCACAGGTGTCCGGGGGTGTAGGTTATTGAGAAAGGCAAATTCTTTATTTGTGATAATATTCTTGGCTTGGGCTTCGCTCGTGACGCGTTGGATCTTGTTTTTCAGATCAGGCAGGGGATCTCTGGTGATGTAGACTGTTTGATAGTTGTCTTTTAATCTCAAGATCATACTTGTCTCTGTCCATGACAACAATCCCACCGCCCTTATCTGCTGGTTTTATTATTAAGTCTGTTCTTTCTTTGAGGCTGAGAAGTGCTTGTTTTTCTGTGAGTGGTAAATTGTAAGGGACATATTCGAATTATTTTTGGAGGTCCATGACCTCGCGTAGGACCAGACGTTCAAACAAGAGTATCTCAGGAGGCATGGCTGTTGAGGGTAGGTTGAAGGTGGATGGCGGGTAAAAATGTGGTCTGTTCAAGTAGTTGGATTCAGGCTTATCTGATTCAGGGGGTCGAGAACAAATTTATGCATGGCCTCCTTGCTCTCTCCTCTAGTACCCCTGCCTTTATTTTACTCGAGGAGCTTGGTTTGGGGTACATTTCGGATCATATTGCTGTTGCACCACTGAGGTGTTGGTTAAAGATCTGGTCAAGTAAATCTCCCACCTTGAATCAGATTGTCGTTGTGGATTGGGCTTCACAAATTCCGTGGCTAAAATAAGTCAGGGAGCAATTGACGCTGCTGGGTTGTCCAGACATGTATTGTACATACATATATATTAATTTCCATTGAATCCGGTTGAGACTTTGTTGCTAGTTTTCTTCTTCTCACAATAACACAACAGAGGCAGTAAGATTTAACGATGACGATAGTTTAACGGATTCCTGGGAGGTTAAGTGTGGGGTACAACAGGGGTGTATTATGCACCTTTACTGTTTACACTCTGCATTTTCAAAGTCAGGACCACCTCACAGGCAGTTCTCAAGATATTCCAAGAGCTGAGTCCAAATTGGTCCCAGCATTACTGTACGCAGATGATGCAGTGTTGTTCGCAAGGACTGCCATAGGTCTCCAAAATCTTTTAAATACTTTTATTGATTTTATGGAGTCACTTGACCTAGCAACCAATTTTACCAAATCACACACAATGACAATGGGTAGGAAAAAGGCTGCTAAGACAACGTTTTTTGCAGGGGTGAAATTGCCGAAAGTGTCCACTTTTCCGTATTTGGGGGTGTTATATGACAATAATGGGTCCTGGGTTGCACAAAGGCATTTAAAAAAGAATATTTTGGAGAGCAGTCGGGCTGTATGGGATTTTGCCTAAAGATTTGGGGTGGAAACCAATACCTGCCCTACTCAAGGTTCATAAAGAGAAATGTATCCCTATGGCGACATATGGGGGTGATGTAAGGGGTTACAAGGATGCGAGGGATATTCAGGGGGTCGAGAACAAATGCATGCATGGCCTCCTTGCTCTCTCCTCTAGTACCCCTGCCTTTATTTTACTCAAGGAGCTTGGTTTGGGGTACATTTAGGATCATATTGCTGTTGCACCACTGAGGTGTTGGTTGAAGATCTGGTCAAGTAAATTTCCCACCTTGAATCAGATGGTCGTTGTGGATTGGGCTTCACAAATTTCGTGGCTAAAATAAGTCAGGGAGCAATTGACGCTGCTGGGTTGTCCGGGTATGTATAGTAATCCAAGATCTTAAGGTACAGCAGCAATCAAGGATATCAAAATAAAGTTTTTGGGTAGGCAGAAGACGACTAGGGAAGGCCTCAAACCAGCCAAGTACATGGTGAGAAGGTATGTCATCCTAAGTCTGACCCCACAGCTACAGCCATATCTGTCACTAGTAACAAATGCACACCATCGTTTTATCTTAACTAGATTCTGGCTGAATCATGTACCCTGGTTTCTAGCCTTTCCAAAGGGGTTTTTACGGCCAAGCACCCTAAAGCCGTGCCCCTGCAGCAATAATTTCTCAGAACAGGACACTTTGCATTTTACCTTCTTCTGTGAATTTTATGCCCCCCCTTTATAAGAAATCTATGTTGCTGCTATTGAGAGAGGCAATCTTTGTTCAAGTAAGGCCTGCTCTGTTATTTCTACATATCCTAATATCCTCTGTGGTGTGCTTTGGGGTTGCAAGCTTTCTGCTTGGGGCAATGAGATTTAGGAAGAAGATGTCCCTGCAGTAGCTGCACACTAACTTTCTGAAATTCGTTTATAACATTGTATACTCCTTTTAGCATTTTTTTTTTAAAACGTCAAATTATGCGGACTTTTAACAACTATCTATTTCTATGGTTTTCTACTTGCTGAGTATTTAAATGCACTGATATCTGGATGACTGTTTACAACGTGTTTTACTTCAATTTGATTAAAGTGATTCATTGTTGTATATGTAATATGTGCATAATGGGCACCCTTGTAACTGACATGTGTACCACTCTTCTTTTTTAAATATATTGATTGCCCTTTAAAAGTCTATATATGTTTTAACTGTGTGCTTTTATGGCTTTTGGTAGCCAAATAAAGTATTTTTCACTTGAATACAATTACACCTATACCAAATATTCTGATGATTTATGCAGATCTCTGGCAATTTCATCCTCACAGTCTTAATATCTAGCACAGACAAAGTTGCAGCTTCACCTTTTGTGGCTAAAGCATGAACTCAGGTAACACCTACTGTTAGACTTGGCATCTTTGGCATGGTTTCCCCTAACTTTTTGCCTCTAACTCCTGTATTTTCGATGCTGTGCCATCTGGGATGCTTTGGGCAGTTTGACACTGTTGATCAGTGTCAAAGTGCAAGTGCTCCCTGTATAAATTACTATTGTGATTGGTTATCCATGATTGGCCTATTTGATTTATTGGTAAGCCAATAGTAAAGTGTGCTGAGTGTGCCAGGGCATGTAAATTAAATGCTACTAGTGGGCCTGTAGCACTGATTAAGCCACCCACATGAGGAGCCCTAAAAAGTTATCTTAGACCATTCCCTGCAGTGTCTGCATGCAGTTTAAAACTGCCATGTCGACCTGGCAAGTGCACCTACTTGCCAGGCCCTAAGCTTCCCTTTTCTTACATGTAATGTAGGCCCAAGGTACCCCCATGGGCAGGGTGCAGTGTATGTGAACGGTAGGACATGTACTGGTGTGTGTGACATGTCCTGATAGTGAAATACTGCCAATTTCGTATTTCACTATTGAAACGTCATCTGTCCCAGAGCAAGCATGGGAGATACTTTTTAATATCTTACAAGTATAACTTCCCAAGGGGACAATATATAGGAATACAATTTAGGCTCTCTGAACTCAGAATTTAATAACACATATTTGAAAATGCTACTTTTAGAAAGTAGGCATTTGATTGTTTAACCATTATGTGTGCCTCTGCCTGTTTGTGGATTGACTGTTTGATTTTGGTTGGAGTGACAGGGACTAGGGATGGTCATTCACTGTAGACAGCCATTGAGGGGGTTGAGGTGTGCCTGGCCTCTCCTGGATGACTCAGAGCTGAGCTGACTAGACCTTGGCTGCATTTAGAGTAGTGGGAGGAGTTTTCCTTGTTTTCCTTGCACCTGAATAGGGCCTGTCTCCCTTGCACAATGCTGTCTCCTCCCGTTGTGGTAATACTGCACCGGTGAGGACAGGACTGGTTTGGACTGGGCTCGGAGACCCTTGCACACAGAAGAACAAAGACAAAATGGGGAATAAGTATTGGACCTTAAGCCACCCCAGAACTTTATATCACTTCTGGACTCAAGAGGAACCTTTGCCAAGGCAAAGAGCTGGAGAGCTGTGGGAAGGAGTACTGCCCCTTTGCTGTGTGCTGTGTGGGTCTGGCCTGAGAGCTGTGACGAGGAGTGCTGCCCCTTTGCTGTGTGCTGTGTGGGGCTGGCCTGCAGTTGCTGCGTCTGCCAAGGAAAGGACAAAGACTGAAACTTTGCTGCGAAACCTGCTTGAAGAAGAGTCTCAAAGGGCTTGTGTGTGCTGGCCTCCTGTTCTGAAGTCCCATGGACAAACATTCTTCACCCCCAGCTCCCCTGAACTCTACTGCTGAGAGTTCTGACCTGCCACATGATGTGCCCATTCCAGTTTGGGGCCTCTGGAGGTTGTTTCTGCTGATGGGAGCTGGAAGTACCTAAAAGAAGCAAGAAAAGCAATCTCCGAAGCGCCGCCACCGTGAAGCTGCAACCTGCACCAAGGCCAGGGGCACTGCTTGTGAAGTGCACGACACACCACCCGTCCTGCAATGCCTTTTAACGCCTTCAGTTATTTGCATTCATGATGCCAGCGCTCACACCAACTCCGTCATCGCCAGCGCCTGCATCCTGTTATCGCGGAACCAATAACCGCCAAGGATGACTCAGGAACTCACCAACTTCGCATTGCCTCACCGGAACTGATGCCTCACCTCTGACTTCCCTGTCCTGGATTCAACACGTCACCTCCACATGGACACGACATCTCGCCTCCTTATAGCAGACAAGGAGCCGGCCTCGACCTCGGCACCAACTTCTCAAGTCCACGATGCCGTGTATTGTCATAGACTTTTTTCCAAAGGTACTGTTTGTTTGGGGGTCCGTGTGACTCCGTGCCTGTTGCTGCACACTTCACGGTCGGCGCCCTACTTTCGATTTACTGCTGTCACGATGTTGTAATAGCCCCAGGTGGAGCTATTTGTTTTCTACAAACTTTCTTTTGGAAATATCTGTTTTTAAGTGCTATTTGACTACATATATCTTGGATTTTTGCCGTTTTGGTCTTGTTGAGTGTAGATAAAGATACTTTAGTTCTCTAAATTGGTGTCGTGTCCATTTGTCGTGTTATCACTGTATTACTGTGTGTTTTGCGTACAAATACTTTACACATTGGCTTTGGGATAAGCCTTTCTGCTAATGCCAAGCTACCAAGGGTGTGAGCAGGGGTTATCTACAGTGTGTATCTCCTTTACCCTGACTAGAAGCAATGGTCGCTACTTGGACAAAGGTACCTACCTCTGTCAAATAGAGAGAACCAGTTCTAACACCTACCAACTACTACTACTCACTTTCTCTGCTGCTAATTACATGTCTATTTTCATTTGACTCCTCCATCCTTTTTTTAGTTGTCTTCATTGTGGGCATTTCACCGAAGTCACTGAATTCACCTTGATGTATGTTTCAACTTGTTCTTTTGGGTGGACTGGCCAAAAGACCTATGCTCTGCTACAGATACACTCCTAAATTACTCTATTGAACAAATTTGAAGATCATATTCATTACAATTATTTTTTATCTATCTATCTGTGTTAGACTTGGCCTTTCTGCAGAGTGATCCCGAAATGTTTTTGCCTTCACCCCTCTGTTTGTTAAATCCGTTTTTGTTGGCTTTTAGGACAATGTGCAATTTGCCACTGCTAGTGCTAACCAGTGCTAAAGTGCTTGTGCTCTCTCCTCTAAATATGGTATAATTGGCTTACACCCGATAGACATATTTGATTTACTTATAAGTCCCTAGTAAAGGAGCACTACATATACCCAGGCCTGTAGATTAAATGCTAATAGTGGACCTGCAGCAATTATTGTGCAACCCACTTAAGTAGCCCTTTCAACATGTCTTAGGCCCGCATTACAGCCTGTGTGTGCAGTTTTAAACTCCCTCTTCGATCTGGGAAAATAAACATATTGCCACACTCAAACCTTTCTTTTTAATACATATAAGTCACTCAAAGTGTAGGCCCCAAAAAGCCCACATGGCAGGGTGCAATGTATTTAAAATGTAGGACATGTAATTTTGAGTTTTACATATTCTGTTAGTGAAAAAATTTTCAATCAGTTTTTTTCTATGGCAAGGCCTTTTTCGCCCATAGGATAACATTGGTGTTACCTCATTACATTTAATAGGTTGTTACTTCCAAATGGGAATAGGTAACTAGTTCATGTTTGGTGTCTTTGGAATTGTAATGAAAAATCCTCTCTTATGGTAAATGTCAGAGTTCAAATTACAATTTTGAAAATGCCACTTTTAGAAAGTTAGCATTTTTAAATGCCTTACACAGATATTTCTCCCTTTTGAGGTATTCACACAGGAAGTTAGTAAGGAGGACAGTGTGATGGGCCAAGTTATCCCATTATTGCATCTGCTATGGGACCAGCTAAAGAAGGTGTCTGAAAGGTTTACCCTCTCAATTGTGACAAAATCACAGAAGAGCATGCCTTGGTTGAGAGCTTGCTTTTTCGATTGGCTTCCAATGCAAGGCTGCAAGACAAAATCATCTTGTCCAAACAGTATATCTGTGCCACACTACTTGATCCATGGTACACAAAAAATTGTGTCCACTTTCATTCATTTTCCTGAAGGAGATGTTGCAAACTGCAAGAGGTAGATTTTTTTGAGGAAGCTGGAGATGTGGAAGAACAATGGCTGGAATTTAGAGTCGCACTCTGCAGTTCTGGGGTGCCACCCTCAAATTCCAGGGAGGGCAGTCTTGTCTCACAACAACCTAAAGCCCCATCAACCAGAACAATGGCAACAACAGCAACATAAAGACTGGACCCAACTGCTGCATTGCATTGGTGTCAATTGGCAGGGCTTAAATCCAGTGCAGAGGCTATGGCAAAAGAGGTCGTGTAAGTAGCAGCACCAAGGACCATCCAAGGTTGTTCCAGTAGTATCTGGATGATTGAAAAGAGTTCTATGTGGATCAAAATACATTGATGTAATGGTATGGGAAGATGCCCCAATGGGCAAAGCCCAGCAGGCTGGCAATGGAGTATCTGGATTATCTTGTACCCAGTGTGTCTGCTGACCGTGTGTTCAGTGCAACTTGGGCAGTTGTTACAGTGAGAAGGGCCAGTCTCTCACCTCAAAACATGGGGAGATTGAATATGATCAAAATGAACCAACATTTCATACCACACAATTACACCATTCCTGAAACAGCACAGGACGAGGAGGAGGAGCAGAAGGAGGAGGATTAGTCAGAAACAACTGTGTTGGCTGATCAAGTTCTGCGTGAAGCACCTGAGTTTGAGGACAAAGTCTCTTCCCGGACTGAGTATTCCAGTGCCACCATGGATTTTTTAAATTATTTCTCGTTGAACTTCTTTCTTTGCAAACAAAAAAAGTAGCTAGTGGAACATTATGTTTGTGTCTGATTTATGCTGCCCCACCAGTTTTTTAGCCACATATATTGCCAGATTGCTGTTGGACCAGTGTGCAGTGAAGAAGCCTCCACAATTGCTTAATGACATTTGCCTACCTCCCTCTCATGCCTAGATTTTTTGCACTTAGCAGTGCTGCCCCAGAAGATCGCTGATGTACACGATTGGCAATACCAAATCACAATGTGTTCCCTGCATCAAATATACAATTGTGTACTTACTACCTAACCTACTAGTGCTTGGATTGGAAGAGGTAACTTCAACTATGGCAACCTTGAGGGAGTGATTATGAGTGTTGATTGAGGAATCATGTGCTGGCAGACAGTGTTGGAGGGTCTCCATACTGTAATTTGTGAACTTGATTGAGATGATTTGCAATGTATGGGGCCTAAATGATCGCTGGTCATTTTCCCTGGAGGTAATTGGCCTTTACAAACATACTGTGCAAAAATTAACCTGTATGGTCCACTCCTATGACCCTTCTATATTCATCACATAGAAGGGCTGCCCCAGAAGATTATTGGAGACTACCAGACTACCACCACCTTACCTTGGGGTTGACAACACCATTGCTGGGGCACGGACACTGTTGGTTCTCCCCCGCAGCCGTAGCTTCTTGCCTCGCTCGGCCGTCGCGGGGGGAGACTACAGCTTCCAGATTGCTTAGCGGCCTTCCGCACCGCCCACTTCCCGCCTGGTCATGCCCGGAGGCGCATAAACGACAGCTGCTTCCTCCGCGTCGAGGACGCGCGCGGACGGCGCCGGGCGAAGCCCGGGCAAAGGGCGGGCCGTCTGTGGCCGTCAGGGGCCAGAAGAGGCCAGGCCGAGCCACCCCTCTTAGCCGCAAGAATGGGTAAGCATAAAAAGCTGGGAGCAGAGGGGGATGGGGCTAAGAACTGCCACGTCAGGCAGATACCATTATCTCCTATTTGACTTCCGCTGTGGGGGCGATTGACCAGAAAATCGCTAACGCTGAAAAAGAGCTGGAACTTGAAAGGGTTTCCGAAAATGTGGACAACACACCCTTTATTACTCCTCTATCTGGGTCTACAGAGGGCGAACGCCTTAATCCCGTAGTGAGTACAAATGCGGATAATGCTCCCTGCTCTTCCCTGTCTCCGCATGCAAGGGGAGGCAGGCCTGGTGGCGTGACTTCTCCGGCCAGAGCAAAAGCTAAGAAATGTGTGCGCAAAGTCAAGCATTCGCAGGGGGAATTGGACTACGTTACCCGCACAAATTTTGGAGACAAGATGGAAGAACTGTTTGAATCACGTATAGAACCCTTGTTGGTGGGCATTGTAAATAGGCCTGGGCGAAGCACTACGCTACGCTCGCGTAGTTTGCGAAGTTCGCGCTACTTCGCACTACGCGAACTGCACGTAGCACAGTGCGAACACGCGTAGCGTAGTGTTGCGTAGTGCTGCGGTCATTTTTTGCTTGCTCGCGGTCCTCAACGTCAAGTTGGCGACCGCGAGCAAGCAAAATGACATCCTGGCGAGACTTTTTCCTTGTTCGCGATCGCGAGCATGGAAAATAAACCTCCCGGCGAGATTCACAACGCGAGAAGGTCAGGTTTCTCATTGCGAGGGGTCGCGTATGCTCGCGACCGCTCGCGATGAGAAACTACCAGTTCGCGTTGAGAAAGCTGCAGCTCGAGGAAAAATCTACTCGAGCAGCAGAAAACTACAGCTCGCACTGTGCAAGATGCCATTTTCAATGATTGCACAGTGCCGGTTGCTTGTCCGCACTGTGCAATCATTGAAAACAACATCTTGCACAGTGCGAACATGTTACTTCGCAGTTCGCGAAGTGCTACGCGTAGCTCGCGTAGTGCGAACTTCACTTTGCGTAGCTTCGCGAAGTGCTACTTCGCGAACTACGCCCACCCTTAATTGTAAAGGACATTTTAGACTCTATGAACATTTGCGTTGCTGGCCTTTTAAATAGATGCGATAAAATTGATTCTTTTATCAAGGACTATCGTAACGATGTATCGCAATTGGCTAATAACAAAAAATCTGTCATTAATACAGGCCCAGAGTCTATGGTTTGTCCAGAGTCACACGTGCCTCTAGGTAGTTTGCAATCTCAAGCGCCCCACACACCACAGCCAGCGGTTCAAAACTTAGGTAATAAAACCACCGAGATGGAGGTTCTCTCAAATTCCCCAAGAGCACATTCCTCTAAATCGAACTTGCCCAAGAACCCAGTAATACATCTCAAACCCTGCAGCCACAGGTTGCACCTCCCGCCAGATGCAGCACCATTTGTTGCAGTCTTAACGGGGGTCCTGCCTCTTGAATCCAATACGAGTGAGTCTACGGAGGACCTCTTAGGCAAATCCAGGGATTGGTGCAGACATTACTCCTCGGGGGGGGGGCGACATTTCATCCTCTATTATTATGGCCAGAAGAGTGGGGTGGGTGGGACAGGGCCCAAAGTTACTTAAAGGGGACTGCATCGTCGTGAATTTCCGTGGGAGAGACGACGCTGAAAAGCTATTTTGGGATGGGTCTGATTTATTTAATACCAATTGTATAAGACCGTTACCACTTGGTTTTTAATATCCCCCCTGGGGCACTAGGAAAACACGCCCTCCTGTCTCAGGTCTATACCCAAATAGAGAAATTAGCACCTTGAGACCGCATTATACTATTAGGTCCCATATGCCCTCTTTGAGTCCTGTTATTCATCCACAATGCTCTAACTCGGTCCCCACATTCCCTCAGGCATCTGATAATACCCAGAGTGGGGGACTGGCCCTGTCAAATCGCTTCTCCCCCCTGCGCCATATACAGGATTCTGACTGACTAGATAACAAACGTTGCAGAAATGATATAACCGTGCACAAGTCAAGTATGAAGACCTCATGTAAAATTTTAAGTTGGAACATCGTGGGCATCAGATCTAAAAGGCAGGATGAGATATGGGCTGGCTATGTTATATCTCATGACATCATAGCACTACAAGAAACTTGGGATACATCGAATAGTTTCTTGTTGGATGGTTATGCCCATTTTTACATCCCAGCTAAACCTAGCTTGGTGGGTAGGGCGAAGGGGGGTCTTGCACTTTTAGTCTCTTTGAACTTGGAAGGATCCGTAACTCAGTTAGAATCAGGCTCCCAAAACTGCCTGGTCGTTGAACTGGCGGTAGTAAATTCTCCCACTTTGTTACTTATTAACTTTTATAATTCACCAGATAGTGTCAGTCCAAACCAGCACCTAGAAACTCTAGGGGAGGTTTTGGACAAACTCAGAGTGTCACATAACAATCCCGAGGTCATCCTGATGGGTGACTTTAATATCCACCCATGCAGCTTGGAGTGTATTGTGGAAGATGATGGGGGATCTCCTTACTCATCATCCACACACTTCGAACATACCAAACAAGGTGAGGTCTTGGAGAGCCTTTTGGCCTCCTCAAATCTCTTCGAATCAAGTTGTTGCATGGATGGGCAGAGGACTTTTACATTTAAAGGAAAAGATTCAGGAACAGTCATTGATTACATATTTTTATCTTCTTTGATTTTGTCTTCGGTTTTAAACTATAGGGTAGAAGATTCTGTTTTCAGTGACTATAATCCCGTTATAGTAGAGGCTGTCCCGGGGGGGTCACTGGCTTTTAAAGATATAAAAACCATAGGAGCAACAGACCTTTTTTTAAAGGATCAGGGTAGGAGATTGAAATGGGCTAAAGTGACCCCGGCCACCTTTTTACAAGAGGTCCTGGCCAAGGCTGAAACGGAGGTGGGCATATGTCTAGATCACGCTAACACCAACTCAAGGATAGTTGAGGCTTTCAATACCATCTGTCTTCAAGTAAACAATGCCCTATTGGTAAAAACCAAGTCAGGCGGGCAATTAGGCAAAAAATGGTTTGACACAAATTGTTCCAAGGCCCACTCTGCTCTTTTAAAGGCATTAAAAAATACTCCCAGAAATAGAGCACTGATAGTATCCTTGAGGAAACAATATAAATTGGCCATCATAGCTCGGAAAAACCAGATCAAGGAAGATGCTTGGAACGACCTACAGTCAGTCGAATTCTTGCGGGATAGTTCCAAATTTTGGGGGGTGATAAATCATCATTACTTTTCCGGAATGTAGTATCCCAGATGAGCGGTGGCTAGCTCATTTTGAAAATATTTACAGTCTGCACTCTCATGGGCGCTTTGATGAGATGTTAACTTTTAACTGGGGTGGTTTAGTCCTGGCCTTTAGGGAGGAGGATGTGGAAAAAGCTATTAATGAGACAATTAAAAACAAGGCCCCGGGTCCAGATGCTGTCCCTGCAGACCTATACAAGTCCGCCCCCAAATTTTGGGCCAAAATATTGACTAACGTCTTTAATGCTGCCAGAGATAACAACGTCCCCGAGTCCTGGGCCAGATCCCTTATTATCCCAATTTTTAAAAAAGGTCAGAGGGGTGACCCGGCCTGTTATAGGCCTATTTCTATAATTGACTCGGCCGTCTTAGGCAGAGTCATCTTGGGTAGGCTGACCATGTGGCTCGAGGGCAGCGGCATACTGTCAAATGCCCAATATGGCTTTAGGGCTAATAGGAGCAAGCTAGACCAATGCCTTAATCTCCACTTACTCATCTGTAAATATACAATCGCGAAGGAGGGGTCCTTGTATATGGCTTTTATGGACCTCTCCTCAGCTTTTGACCTGGTAAACAGGTCAAAGCTGTGGAGGATCCTTCTGGATATGGGGATTGATCCCCCTCTGGTTGGCTTCTTGGCAGACCTACATTGTGGCTTACTAGCCTCGGTGAGAGTCACCCAGGGAGGAAGGTGTACAAGTTTCTTTAAGTCAGAGAGGGGTGTTAGGCAGGGGTGCATTTTGCCACCCCTCCTCTTTACACTATATATAAACGCACTGGAGCCAGCTTTGGCCAACTCAGTGGTGGACGTCCCGCGTGCAGGAGAGACCAAGATTCCAGTTCTCCTATACGCTGACGACGCCGTTCTTCTGGCCCGCTCAGGTGTGGCCCTTGATAGACTACTGGCCACATTTGGTGAATTCATGACCTCTCTAGACCTGCAAATTAACACTCAAAAGTCTCAGGTCATGATTACTGGTCAGGATAGTAGGAAAAAGAAATCTAAAACTTTTTTTTGCCTAGGTAACGAGGTAAAAAGGGTCCCCATCTTTACTTACCTGGGGGTGATCTTTGATGAGAAATGAACGTGGGGCCCCTAACAAAAACTAAAAGGCAACTCTGTAGCAAGATCTGCCGTAGCTATACTAGGTTTTGCCAAACGGTTGGGAGCACGCCCCATGGAGGCTATTCTAAAGGTTTATAAAGCTAAATCTTTGGCTATAGCCACCTATGGTTCTGCCATCTGGGGTTACACAATCACCGATTCCATCCAGAGGGCGGAGAACATGTTTTTAAGATCTCTGTTGTCCGTTCCCCAGTCCACACCCACCTTTACGATACACTCAGAGTTGGGTGTGGGGTATGTTGCAGATTTGATAAAAGTGGCCCCCGTTATTTGCTGGTTAAAAACATGGCTCAACCAGGAAATTTCTTTAACCCACCTGATTCTCAAAGATTGCCTTGCCTTGGACAGAGCTCACAGAATCCCTTGGCTTGTCTACGTTAAACGGACACTTGCAATAGTGGGTCGACCAGAGCTATTTTATTCCCCCAATTGTATTAGCAAAAAGGATGTCACGGTCATTAAATCCGCATTAGTAACCCTATTCAGGTAGAGAGGGAGGATTTAGAATTAAAAAAGCCATTAGTCAGAAGGAACTATATGCTCATAACCGTCTCTGGTCTTGAACCCTATTTGGCCTTTGTAACGAGACCATTTCATCTATCTCTCCTAATCAAATTTTGTTTTAATCTGATACATTTTTTGCTTGGTTTTTATCCCACATGGGCTACCACAGAAAATGCAACCCCATGTGATTGTGACAACTTTTCCACCCAAGACACGCTACATTTTATTATGTTCTGTGAACACTATGCACAGATTAGGAAAAAATACTTGTTACCCATTCTGAAGGAGGCTGGTTTTTTACAAGTGAGGCCAGCGCTCCTGTTCTTGCAACTTTTACCCAGCATTAGTATTGCATTTCATGTAGCAAGTTTTTTAGTTGCAGCTGTCCGTATAAACAAGAAGCGCGCCAATGTACGGACAAGCTCCATTATGATCTGACTTGGTCTGAAGGGAAGGGGTTTTTTTCTTTTTGGAGTTAATTTTTACTCTATCAGATTCTTTTATACTGTAAATATATTAATGTATCATATTTAATATTTTTTTAACCTTGAACTGAACTTATGTTATATGCTAATTTTAATTTTGAATATTGATAATGTTATTTATAATTATCAGTGTAATTGATTAATTCTTGTTCCGTATTTCATGTGACTATCTGCTTGTTATGTCTTTTTTTGATTTTTAGTAATCGAATAAAAGTAATTGACTGACTGACTATTGGATTTACAAGACTGCCAAATTCCAACGTGTTGCTTTCATCAAAGAGGAAATGCAGTTGTCCCCCTCTACCTACCATCATGCTTCGATTGAAACAGGTAACTATGGTACCAATGAGTGATGTATTATTGAGTGATTATGAGTGATGATTGATGATTCATGTGGTGGCAGACAGTGAGTGAGGGTTTTCAAGTGTAATTTGTAAGCTTGATTAAGATGATTTGTAATGTCGGGGGCCAGAATGATGGGTGATCATTTTTCCTGGAGGTGATTGGTCCTTTCACCCTTAGCCAGATTTACCTGCAAGGGCCACTCCTTTTTTCTGGTTCTTCAGAGACCAGACCAGTCTTTTTAGTTAAAAAACAAAAACCTTTACAGAATACTGCAATTCTGTTTCTATACTCGATGTTTAACAGCAATTCACTATGCGCCTATCTTGCTCAGGTTGGGACTGGGACGGAGTTACTCATAAACATCTAGAAGTTATTGAGAAACCATGACTCTGAGGCCTAGTACTCAGATATGTGGAATGGAGATAGGTGTGTTGATTTGGGAAATGCTGCTGGGTGGGTATGTTGCACAGGTGGAAAAAGTGAACCTCCGAGGCCTCTTGTTTTTTGCTCTGCATCTGAATCTTCTTGGTACACTACTCATGAAGTTTACCTTCCTTCTGTCTTTCTCCTTGACTCTACATTACAATACAGTTTATGTTTTACAATGAACAGGCCTACTCGCCTCCTGCACAAACAAAAGGCAAAAGCTGAGCTCAGCACTCCTGCTTACCTACCAGACCGATCAAGACAGGCACCCAAGAGTGAAGGACAATCCTGAGGAGAATGCAGATGCACCACCAGCAATACAGTATCATTTTTCTTTTAACAATCATATTTTCAGAACTGGGTGGGTTCCCTCCTCCATAATTTGATTTTTTCAAACCTAGAAGACTGAACATTCAGATATCTGATAACTTGGGTCTCTGGGTCAGAAGGACTGTATACAGTGCATTTAACTGTACTCTTTCATACTCATTACTGTTTCCTTGCACAACAGATTGATGACGATGATGCGCTGCTCATCGCCCAGATAAATATTGTCATTATGTAGTGTTTTTCTTTGTCACACCTTTCCTCAAATACCTATATCCATCAATTCATCAAACCCCTACTGTGTGATGTATTGAGTTGTGACTTAATTTACACCATAAATGGATCACACACTTGGTGGGCTGGATGTGGTGAAAGTGACACCAACTCACTACAGGATCTTCCATTACCTAAGCAATAGCTCACACTGGCCCCATATACCCACCTAGACATCATAATGATCCATTTTTTAGATATAGAAGAATATCAGTCGTCAAGTACATCATTCAGTCCTTGTGTTGCGTAAATGCTTAACCTTCTTCACTTCAGACTCTAATTTCACTTTTCATGACTCGAGGATTTTGTAACTCTAGTTTTAAATAAATACTAGCTCCGCTCCCCATTGCTCAGAAGATGTTACTACTATTGTTATTTTTTTATATTTTATCACTCTATGTTATTCTTTGTTGTGTCATGTAGCAGAATTCTTTGTAAAGCTATAATATAATTTCTAACCCACTAACACAGTTTTTTTATTTCCATTTATTTGCCTGCGATAGATAATTCTTCCGATTGATAGTACAGTTGGAGCTCACCTGGGTGGGAGTGGGACTTTGCTTGTGAACTTGTGATGCCGTTCCTGTGATTGCTTCATCTATTTTCAGGTAAGAGAACTATGGAGTGAAGTGAACTAGTTAAGTTAGTAAGTAAGCAACTAACTGCTACTAAAGATAAGTAATCATGTATCTAGGTTTCTGTAGGCAATATAGGTCAAGGTAGTAACAATGGTGTATAACTAGCTAGACCTGACTAATCGGTATACACTTTTATAAGTCGATTTTTTTTAAAACAGGCAGCGTAAAAAGGCAGCAGTGGAAAGTAAAAGTAAAACACAAATAAAATACTACAGGCATAAATTGTGAAGAAATAAAATGTACACGTCCCTCTCCTCCCACAACATGCTCACCCCTCTCCCCAAACCAATTGACCATCCCCAACCAATGTCCAAGCCAAAGTCAATGAGAAAAACACCCAGTCCCAACTCCCTTTCCACTCTCTCCACCTACAACAAGTCCCTCCCACCAAAATACAATTTTTAAAAGGGCGTTGTCTGTTTGGGTCTGGAGCTGGTCTAGGCTCCGCTCTATACTGCTTAGCCGGCTCCCCATTCGCCTCTCCATGTGGTCCAGCTGCTTCATGATGGGCCGCAGCAATATTCTCTCAGTGTCAGGGACCCTGACAGCTGGTGACAGCATCTGTGTTGGAATGGCCGGGAGGCTTGAGGTTGTGTGTGACTGGCTGCACTGGGGCCTGGCTCACAGGAAGCTGTTTCAGCCTCTTCTTCATCCGTCTGGGCCACCAGCCACCAATATTCCAGCTGGATAGTGTCCAGCCTCTGCCGCTGCAGCCAGGCAGCTGTCTCTTGCCTGCTGGTGCAACTGGTGGACCAGCAAGAGTAGTTATATTGAGAAAGCATAAATACAAAATTAAGTAGTAGATGGCTCAGTAGCAGTGCATTGCTGGTCCCCTAGGGCCATTGGAATTTGATATGATTATGATTAAGGGTGTGACAGGGCCAATTTTGTACATTTTTACCCACACATGCCTGACATAAAAACACTGAATGTCAGACAGAAAACAATTAAGGCAAAATAACACCAGATTAAAAGAAACTGTGATTTTATTTTGTTTTTTAAGGGTTGTCTAGTAACTAAACATAAACTTTGAGTGGAAAACTAAAAATAAATTGCCTTTCATTAATGAGTAAGACATTATGCACTATGGAATATAAATTGTTGTGCTTAATTAATGGAGGCATCCTAGTCAACGCGCCGTGTATTTTGCTACTGTCTACAGCTGGGGCAGCTGTAGTTGATAATTTTCTATCCTTAATTCCAATCCCCCTGCTCTTTTCTAAAAGCCTTTCACTTTCTAACCTAACTCCAAAGATGGAGATTAATAATAAATAACATACTATTTCACACACGTCTCATATAATGCAGATATTATTATCCTGTCTGCTGTAAGTAGACGGTGGGGAAAATTATGCATTGCACTTCAGAGAAAGGAACGGGCTACATAGGTTGTATTTGGCATGTTTGCCTCCAGAGGTGATCCCCTGTGATATACCTTTAAAGATACACCTCGGAAAGACTCTTTCACACTACTTATTAAGACCGTTGTGACTGCTATTAATGTACTGGAACTCATATTGAGAGACTTCCAGTAGGAACTCTGCTGATATATCTCTGTGATTTGACCTCAACGTGACCGCTTCAAATTACTGATACTGCCCTGAAGAAGTTCTTTTGTAAAGAACGAAACGCGATGGCTGGTGTCTGACTGCATTTTTTACTATAAAGAAAAAAAGAAACTTAAAGGACTTTCTTAGTAGCATTTGGACTCTTTACCTGGTGCACCTTCCATTTGCTCAACATTTTTTAGATGGCAGATTTACCTCTCCTTAATATTTTCAAGGAAAAAAATACAACCTCAATACATCACTACAGTTTGGTTAGCACTGCAGTATATTCTATCAAATATATCACTCTGGACATTTGGTTGGTTCACACTGTTAGAAAAGCCAGGTAGTCATGCCAAAAAAAATCATAATGGAGGGGCAGAGCTATAGCCAAAGATGATGATGACTCTAAGTCATTGCAGGACAATGTAGGGGTGGAATAATAATGGTCTTTGAAAGACATGATGTTGGTTGGCAAATGCAGTGGGACCTCATACTTTCCAGCCATTCTGCACTGTAATGGGAACTGCTGTTATACTGTATAAATATATTACACAGCACAACATTGGGGCCTGGGGGGTGGTCACTGACCATGGACACTCTTGTTAATTGTTAGAGAATGAACAAGAAAAAGAACGCCTTCTCAACAAACATACATAATATACTAGCTTACTTGGGCATTTAATCTTCACAGTAGAGTACCAACAATCTGTTCTTAGTCTTACAGTACCACAATAAATATAGGGGAGGGGGACAGATGAACAACAAAGCAGGAGAAAACTACAGACTACAACAGACCGGAAAAAGTCAGCTACCAAAAAAAACCTATAATTAGTGGGGAAAAGATCATGCAGAGATAACTGGATTGGGTACGGGAGTTGAAAAAAAAGAGACAGTAAAAAAAAGTAAACAAGGCAAAATTAAAAGTATTGTAATAGTGGGCAAAGGTAAAAGTTAGGGAAATAATAATAATAATAAATAATAGGAGGACTTACTTAGCTGAGCAGAGCAGAAGAGGTGGTCAGGTCCTCTTACCCAGCTCTTCCTGGACACACCTGTGCACTGCCCCTCTTCTTGCCCTTGGGTGCTGATGTAAGAAATAAAGAAGATAAATGTGGTACAGTCAATCTCCACAAAAGTATTATGACATGCAAATTCAGTAACATTGTATTTATATAAATCAAATTGCCTATAGTACTTGTATCGACTATCGTTGAGTTGGCCATACTAATCCTAAAATACCTATTCCAAATTTCCTTAACAAAAACTACTTTTGAACCTAATGCATGGCAATGAATGAGATTTGATTCTATTCTCATTTCTCAACCCCCTTGATGGATCAACAGTCTCCCTTTTTACAATTCATAGATGCATACTAGTACTACATATCACTATGAAATTGCTTTGGAGTGTATGAACTGCACAAGAAAGTCACAAAGAAAGCTAACTCACTGATATCCCTGATTCACAATGGTGACAGGAGGACAGAGGAGTATGCAATGGTTTCTTAAATAATCAGCCAAAGTGAGTGCCGACGAGTATGATTAGATAGCGCCAAGCACTTGCCTAGCTCAAACTGGATCACATAAGAATATTCTTAATATAAACTGAATGTAACACACCTCTCAGTGTGATTAGCATGGTATTCAGAAAAAAATGTTAGCAGTGTACAACACAAACACAACAAATAAATAATACTCAGGAGTCCCGCAATCTTGACTCCTACCAGGTAGAGCAGGTCCTGTTTCTGGTGAAAGATTTCCACCCAGTGGTGCGTCAGCTACAGGGTGGTGTGCTGGACTTGGCTGTGGTTACCACATACACCTGCACACCCTGCCCCAATGAAGCTGATGCTCCCGCAGGAGGTACCCACTGCCTGGTCTGCCACCTGCTGCGTGCATGGAGGGGAGGTGGGTTACATAAAAAAAAACTGTGATGCCACCTACACCTCTTAAAAGATTGCCCGGGTCTGCACCTCTTGGTGGTGCCACCACCTGCAAGGTAGGGAGCTGCTGCTACTGGCTGTTAGTGGGTGCCTACCACAATCGCTCCCCTGGTCACTCTGCTCTGCCATGGTGCTGGGTGGGGTAAAGAAAAGAATCAGTAAAACGAAGGAAGGTAAGAAGGAAGAAATAAGCAAGTAACGAGAAATAAAACAAAACTACAAAAAGTCATGAAAAAATGACAATATTGAAGAAAACGTAAACTACACAGACACAAAAACACACACTAATACAATAAATAAAAAAGGGGGGGTAGATTTATCAGGAGAGTGGAATATTAAAATGATTAGAAAGGGATTGAAAAACAGTGCCAGCACTTTAAATAGAGTAAGAAAACAAGATGGCGGCACCCATAGGACCTGCATTGTGCCATTCGCGCATGCTTTTTAACACGAGGATGTACTCCACATTACATATGACAGCAAATGCAACTTGAACGGGCATGCCACGAACCTCCACCTGCCCACAGAACTCCGCGTAGTGGGGCAGAGATTTTTCAACCACCGCCTAGTGTGACTCTGCAAACTCTACACAGGCCTAATCTTTACCTAAATCTTTAACATTACATATCTCCAGTTCTACTGATTCACTTTTTGTTGTTTTGGCCTTGTTTTATTTATTAACATCTGCTCTATGTTTCTAATTTGGTGTGGGATCCTTTTTATGTAGTGTTTTAATTGTATTAATGTGTGAATTATTGCACATATACTTTACACATTGACTCTAAGTTAATCTTGACTGCTTTGTGCCAAGCTACAAGAGGGTTGAGCACAGATGAACTTTTTTTGTTAAATATTTTTTTATGCGCCTTTTCAAAGCAAGCAAAGAATAAACCAACATCTCTCCCATCAGTCCAACATACATTTGGTCAAATCAGTGTAGACATGTAACAGTATTAGCACAAATGCATAAATCAAAACCTTACAGCCAGTATATCCCATCTGCCAGTAGACACCACCCTCTATGTCTCCTCCGGGACTGTCAGTAGTTATGTGGTAAGAGGAACCCAAATGTCTTTTGGTCTCGAGGGCTGCAATAGTTCTCCCACATAGAGTTCCAGCTGTTCACTGCAATAGGTCAAATCTGATATCCACTACCTCTTGGTGGGTACTGCACATTTGTCCCAGTTCAGAACAGCTCTCCACTTCGTCTACAGCAGGGGCACTGCCAAAAACCTATCATTGGCTGGTTGGAAGCCTTTCACCTGTCCCAGCAAACACACTCTAGAGCTACAATCCAACGGCTCCAACACCATTGCTGTCTGAATCTTCTGACATAAGTACACAACGAGCCCAGATGCAGAAAATCTGCAGCTGTGTTCCTTCCACACTGCACACAGTTTACATTTCCCCGCAAACCAAATTTGCAAGTCCGGGTGTATAGTACATTTCGGGCAAATACTTAAAGCGTATGATGTGTAAGTTACAATTAGATGTAAGCATACTCATCTGTGTGCAGCAAAATTCACAATCAAGAAATTTCAGCAGCCTATCAAGCACTTCATTCCATTTATCTAGCCCCCAATCCAGTGTCGGTGATCTATCAGTTTGTGCCGCGACATAAAATTTTGTGATCAGACTCCTGCGCATGGTACTAGTGAGTAAAGTTTGCAGTGCATTAAGTGAAGGGAGCTTCTCGGTGTATTGGGGATAGAACTTGTGTAGGGCAAGTCTAAGTCCATAGTACGAGAATATCAGTTATTGTGATTGTCGCTGTGTGTGTGAAATTTCATTGAAGGCTATGAAAGTGCAATTAGGGTAAGCATCGCTCATGGTTATCATCAGCCAGCAGGACCAAGCAGTTCCGGTGCTGAACTGTCCTGCAGAGCTGATATGGTGGGCTAAAGAGTAGTGGGAGCACCGGCACATATAATGTGCTCTTGCCAGCCTGCACCCTGAGCGCCTGACAGGCTTTCATTGTGGAGAGGACCAGGTTAATTCCCTACGTGTCATCCACTCATGCTTATGCAGCAGAATAGCCTGGAGTGGAATGGGGTAAGCATCATCATGTTTGACTGCAAGGTGTGGCACATAATCATATGTCAGTAGTGCAAAAATGGGCCTGACCACATAAATAGTATAGTCATAAGTCAGGTGCATTAAAACCCCTGCTGGCATATGGAAGTGTGAGCAGCTCCCAGTGAATCTTAGGGCTGTTTCACTGCCCATGCCAGTGTGCTCATATGCATTTGGAGTGTTTTAAAAAGATTTTGTGGTAGTACTATAGGAATATTTTTAAACAGATATAGAAACTTAGGCAGCAACACCATCTTTATGACAGCTACCCTAAATGCTAAAGATATTGGCAATCAAGATCATCTGGAGCTCTGGACCTCTAATTCTGAAATGGATGGCCCATAATTGTAGCATAACACCATTTACAGATCGCTATGATTACATATACCCAGATATTTATCAGGGTCCATACTCTACACCAAAGGAAGATCAAGAGGGTATACTAGAGTGTTTGGTGTCTGAGGGAATATGACCAATTTAAAGCTGTTGATGATGAGGCCAGAGTACCATTCAAACCTGATGTATTCTCGAATTACAGGTGATAAACATGAAGGAGGGTCCCTGACATGCAACACCATAACCACATCATCGGCATATAGGGAGATATTAAGGGGGCACAGGCAAAACTTCAGTACGGAAGGAGTATGCCACTGCTGGATCACACAGGCCAGTGGCGTCAGTGGAAGAGCAAATTATAATGGTGTCAAAGAGCACCCTTTTAGTATACCACTATGAATTGAGAGCACCTGAGATGTGTTACCATTAACACAAACCCGAGGCACCAGGTTAGTGTACAGCAAGTGAATCCATCGCAGCAATGCTGCTGGGATTCCCATAAGGACATATAGCACCTTTCAGTGGAATCAAAAGATTTGGTAGCTTCCAATAATACCGCTACTACCCTCATTGAGGGATGTAACTGGTGCAATAATGCAAAAAGAGTTTGCCGGTTGTGTGTGATAGATTGGGCTGGTATGAAGCTGGACTGGTCCGGCAACCCCAGACTGGGAAACAATGGTTGGAGTCGAGTCTCCAGTATCTTAGCCTGGATCTTTGCATCAGTATTCATTAAGGATAGTGGTCTGTCTGACTCAAATCACTCCAGTGATTTATCAGGCTTCAACAGCGTAACAATGAGAGCCTCACATAGTGAAGGGGATAATGTCTGTTTAGTGTACACTTTTTCATACAGGGCAAGGAGATGTGGTGCCAATAGGTCAGCAAATTATTTATGGAACTCACTGGTTAATCCATTCTGGCCTGGGGCTTTGCCATTGCGGAATGTGGATATGGCATCTTCGATCTCCTCAATTGGTTTTACCAGATATTCTCGTTGACTTAGGGACACCCACACAAGGGCCTCATCCTCAAGATATCCTCCTATCTCAGCCTCCATAGCAGCATGACTGATACAATGTAGGTGGGTGTAGAAGTTCATGAAGTCAGTTAGAATAGAGACATTGTTGTAGTGAGCTACACCCTCAGGGGTAGTGGTCCTCACAATGTGTGCTTGCCACCCTGGTGATCCCCGTATGTCCTAGCTATGTGGTGTTTGGATAAACATTATGGTTCCTGTGTGGCAAGTTCATTAAAATTGGTGATGTGCTTTCTAATTGCAGCAAGGGTGGTGGAGCGAGTGTTCACTTCATAGTCACATTCTAGGTAACTCTATATGTCTTCTGTAGTTTGTAATTGCTTACAAATTGCTCGCAACACGCACACCAATGTACTAATTAACCCATGCTTGATGGGGACCTTCAGGCATCCCCTCCACAGAGCCGACATTCTTGTATTTTAAACAACAGCTGAGAGCGGAGTCCTTACCAGAAAACAGGATCCAGTGGTGCCGTTACTGTGAATATCCATTTGAATTGTGTGGGAGCATGGCTGGGGATTGTATTTACTAGCCTTACAGGTGCATAGTCAGAGAGTCTTACGCAGGTGTGTGACCTCTGTCATCCAGGCCCAGATCTCCCTAGATACCAACCAGAAATCCAGTCTAGACCACGACCCATGTACGGAGGAGGTGAATGTACCTTACTGTTGAAACAGATGCCGGAGCCTCCATAGTCTACCATCCCACATCCTTCCAGTCCATCCCATGTAACCTTGGTGGAGAACTTACCATTGCATTCTGTCGTGGCCAACTGGTCAAGCATAGGGTCCGGATATGTGTTTAGATCTCCACCATATAATGGTTGTCAGAGAAAGGTGTGAATGTGGCACCAAAATGTTAAATAAAAATCAGGATCGTCCATATTGGGTCCATATGTATTGACAAGAGTTATAGCAGTACCACAGAGGCTCCCTTGCATTATAGCAAATCGGCCCTGCTCAGCCACCATGGAGTGCGTAATCATGAACGGCACTCCGTGTTTTATGTGAGTCTCATGACACTTCTAGAGTAAGAGGAGTTAGAGGAGGCCAATTTATACACTGCCCAGAGGGCACCAATGTTCAGCTCTGTGTGTCGTGTTAAGTGTGTCTCTTGCAAAAATGCAACTTGAATGTGATGCCTGTGAAGGTAGGAGTATACCAGTCGAGTCTTACGATGGTTATAAAACCCCTTTATATTCCAAGTCAGGAGGGCTATGTTTCCTCGGTGCTGGGCTACAGTATCAACAGAAGGTTAATTTCAACACTACAGATCTGAACAAGCAGCATGTGATGCACAAGAATTGCATAATATCGAGCAGCAACATGGTAGCATCTAAAACAACAAGCAAACAAAATTCCCCCCACAACCCACTTCAGCATCCCAAACACACTCAAGACAGTCCCACAACCAAAACACAACAAATTCATGAGCAAAAACATAACAGTAGACATCATAAATTAATGCATACTATTGCTCATAAAGACCATATGGGGTGTTCCCTGAAGGGAGCTGCTGGGTTCCAGCACTCCTTCAGGTGGCTGGAGGTGGCCGGGAGGATCAGCAGCGCACCAACCACCTTGGGCAATCCAGGTGGCTAGGGCTAATTGACACTGCAAGGGGGGACATGGCCTCATCCCCCCACTGAGGCACCACTCCTCAAGAACAGAACAAAGGCAGTAAATGAAGAAAGCAATTTACAGGTACAGAATTAGTACCATCTTCATCAATATTCTCGGTCACTGATCTCGGCGTTTCTCTGGGTGATGGACTTAAGACAGTCCTTTGCTGCCCTAGGGTCTGTAAATATTTCTGAGTTCCCAGAGTGTCTATTCGGAGGCACACAAGTCTAGAGCATCACATAGGAGATTTCAGCTTTTTGCAGGTGTTTCTTGATGGTTATAAACTCTCAGAAGACCACCTGCACCGCCATCGTGAAGTCTGGAAAGAAGTCTATCTGGTTACCCTGGTACGCAAGTTCCTTTTTTTCTTGTGCCATTTAGAGCATGGGTCTCAATCACGATAGTTTAACAATTTCACTATTATTGGGCATTTAAGCGCCCAAGGGAGAAGTCATGTCATGAGTGATCTATGAGCTCTCTCCACCACCAGCAGGTGCGATAAGTTCTCAGGGCCAAAAAGCCTGGTCTCCACCTTGCCTATTTTAGTGGATTAGGGATGCCAATGATGCGCAGAATATTTTGTCATGAGAGAGCTTCTAGATCTTTGTACTTTGCCTGTATGACTGCCAGCACCTTCTTCATGTTGAAACATTTTGTACTCATGGATTGTAGGTCATCTTCCGCAGTAGATAGCCACTGTTATGCTGCTGTGATTTGCGCCACCTGCTTATCAAGTTTGGCTGACATGTGGTCCATTCAAAGCTTCAGAGAGTTGATATTCCCATCCGCGGAGAGTAGGCTCTGTTGGATTGCCATGAGGGTGGTCTCTTGTGCGGTCGTACCCAGGGTCTCCACCTCCTGTTCCTGGTCAGATAGCACCACCCACGCTGGCTTGGCAGTGCACTGGGATTGTAAATTCAGGTGCCTTTGCCTTTGAGCAATTTTTCACAGGATTTCCAGCTGACCTGTTCCAGCACAATCTGTGGGGACCACTATCAATCACTGGCCCCAGGTCAGGGTGTACTGTGAGGGGCAAGCCACACCTAAGCAGTGCAGTAGCACAATGAGGGGAAACAGGGTTGCAGGCTCGCCAACCAACATTCATGTCATATCCAGGACATGGGGTATGTTAGAAATGGGGTTTCTAGTTGGCTTGGGTTTGCGCTTATGCCAGGCAGAACCCACCACTTTAGTCAGGATAAGGGAGTTACACACCCAAGATAACCCCTGCTTACACCCATGGTAGTTTGGCAGAGCAGTTTGGCTTTTTCCAGAGGCAATGTGTAAAGCTTTTGCACAAAACACACACCAGTGACACACTAGCTACGCCACAAAAAGAGCTTCCACATAAGATTATATAAAAATCCTTTCTATTATATATAAATCACATTAGACCACAATCACATACATCACTTTACCAACCAAGCGATTGGCATGAAACCACATAGGTCCTAAATCACTTTGCCAATCAGGCAATTGTCATAACATCACAATATAGTGCAATAAGGTAAATACTTATGTGTTGCACAAATCATAAAAATACCATCACTGTGCAAACACATGCAAATCCTGAAATAATACTCATTATCCTGACAAGGCAAGGCAAAAACGACATATACCATAACATCAGGGCATAAAGAAAAGCCAGCAGTTCTGGGTTAGGATAGGGAATACCTAAATAACCAGATATCACCATGAATGGGTAGGGTGCAGTGTCCCTGCCTTCCTACTACACTTTATTTGGCACTCCCCAAGGTTACAACTATGGCCCCTCAGGACCTCCTGCCGGTATGTCACGAGGGGAGAGCACACACACTTCAGGTAGGGTGAAGACCTAATTTGGTTCCCCTCATACGAACTTCGTGAAGGGCAATTGCCCGCGAACACGTGTTGCAGCTGGTGCCAGCCCATTGAATGCGTGGCTCAAGAATAAATGCCCCAATGTAGGCAATGGAATCATGGGGCGCAGACACCGACACAACTGCGGTGGGGCCTGGCTATGGCACTCCGTTGAGGGGGCCAGCTGTGCCCCTGTAAATCACAACTCACCAGGGCTGCACAGGAGATGCCCAAAAAGCCACTGTGCTCTGCCTGGTGTTTCTGTGTGACCTGGGCATGAAGGTGGGGTGGTTCGCACTGCGGCTAAAGGTTCCGGGGCCGAGGTGCATTTGGAGTGGTTGCAGCCGGACTCTGTCCAATGGGATCAGTGTGCAGCTTCCTTCTTTCTAGCACCATTCCTCCAAGGTGGGGCTCTACCCTCTGATGTTGGAGGTGCGAGGCAGCATGGGGAAGGTTCCTGACTGGGACTTCCTTCTCCATGTTGGCTCCTTTGTGGCTATGGCACTCTGCAGGGGTCGAGTCTGGGCTCCTGCCAACACTTTGGCTTCTGACAGGTGCCCCGCCTTGCTATACAGAGGTGCAATGGTCCCTTATTTCAAGGGGTGTATAAGAGCTCACCACACGCTTGGTTCAGGACCAATAGAAGAGAGAGAAACATGGCTGGGCCCATGTAGCACTTACCACGTGTTCTCCACCGGAAAATAACTCTCCTCTTGCTCTAGGGGAAGCACATCGCTAGTGTCTCCACAGAGGTGAGGGCAATGGCAAGCCCTCCCCACTTGCTTTCTGCAGCATAAAAGCGCTCCAACTTGGATTTCATAAAAAAATAGCGCTCACCACGTACTTGTTAATTTTCAAGCCTTTCCTCTGCTATAAATCCAGCGCTCAACATGCATTCTGAATAAGCGACAATAAAGTGCTCACCATGTGCTCTGCCGGCAAGGACAAAGGGTATGAGCAGAACTCCTTGGAGAGCACTGGGCTCCCACCAGCAGGGTGCAGACAGGCAGGCCAGCACAAGGGTCCTCAGAGCAAAGTGGCAGTCCTCATCTCAGCCCAACAGGCAGCAGGTCGGCACTATGGAGTAATCAAGTCTCAAGGCAGTTCCTGTCGGCAGTCCAACAGTGTTCTGGCAATGTGCAACATGTAGAGCCAGCAGCCTCTGGTTACAAGTTGATGCTGTGTCTAAAAGCATAGGGTCACAGCCCCTGCACATATACCCACAAAGTCTTTGTTCTGGAAGCACTTCAAACAACTTTAGAAGTGCACAACACCCCCATTGAATTCCCAGCCCTGGCTCTAGCGACACTATAGGAGGACGGAGACAGCATTGTGAAAGGCAGGTACAGCCCTATTCAGGTGCAGATGGCAACTCCTCCCACCACTCTAAGGGGTATATTCATAAGAACGTGTGTTAAACATCACCAGAGTTAGCTAACGCAACATTTTCCCTCGCAGCCTTTCGCGGGAAAATATCCCCGTGTTAACGTGAAATTCACAACACAGCGCTAGCATACGATAGTCCGTCGATAATGCAGACAATGTTCGCGATACAACGTCCTCGCTGGAGATACAAAACACAAACCTCAACGCGTGAAAAGGTGCGATGTGCACTAACATGATAATTAAACAGTGAGAACCAGTGAGAGGTCTCTGAAACGCCTCTGTAGAGCCCAGACTGCGCGATGGAAGGGAAACAGGCTTTAACTCCATCACAAAGGGCTTGGCGGTGCTTTGTAAAAACAAGCACAAAATGCAAACGGTTTATAGACGTTTATCTGGCACGTGGGATGCAGGCTGCCGGAGGGAAACATTGCCACTGCATCATTGCCACTGCAAGCCTTGAAGCCCAAATGACTGGGGTGTGTGAGGGGTGTTAATACCGTTCCCCATCCGCTTTCTATAAATAACCCATGGTCTCTGTGCTTGAGCAAAGCATGCAGAATGGCTGCATTTACAAACTCGAAATAATTAAGAATTTAACAACTGTAATTTTTGAAGTACAGGAGCTGCAAAATATTCAAATGATTCATAATTTAGTTATGCTCTGACTCAGCGTCTTGTGTAGCCAGGTGTACGTGCCTTTACAATAACATCCTAACATTGCATTGCAAGGATGATAAAAAGCCAACGACAGTTAATCCCGGCCTGTAATGAGAAATAATCCTGCAGATTCGGGATTTCGCTTGTGATCTCCAATATTTAATTTTCAGACCATTGTCCTGCACATAGATTCATTTCATAATACATTGCACAACAGCAGTTTTCCCCTGTGGGTCTTCTGGTGTGGCTCGTGGCTGTGTTCCCTTTCATGTTGCAGGTAGTCGTCCTGCTTAACACCAGCGAAAGGCAGGTGTAAAATCCCTGGTGCTACAGCGGGTTATCCCCTGTTTTCGCTCCACTTCGCAGATCTGGCAGTTCGTTGTGAATGTGTTGTTGTGGTTTTCTCATGTGTTTTTGCACGGGAACGCCTACTCTGCATCTCATTAGTGTTAGTTGGTGGTGTCCTCTGTGGAGATATATTTGGGGGCAGTTTTCGCAGGAATACTGGTGTTGTCTGCAGTTTGCACCAGCTTGTGAATGGGGTGTTAATTCTATCGCCACATTTGATGCATTAAAGTGGGGATAATTCGGACATAAATCCTTGTGAATATGCCCCTAAATGTAGACCAGGCCTACTCAGCCCAACTATGAGTCACCCAGGAAAGGCTGGACACAACTAAACCCCCTTTGGGACTGTCTACAGTGAATGCACATCCCCAGCCCCTGTTACTCCAAAACCAGACAGTGGATACACAACCAAGCAGGGCACAAAGAGTCATAAGTGCCATTTCTAAAACAGTGGTAACAAATCCGCTTTCACCAATAAGCCGGATTTATCACTACTATTCCAAACATACCAAGCAGGGCCACGCTACCCCTTTCATATCAGAAATTACCTCTGAAACAAATATGAGGGAATTCCCAATGCAAACCTATGAGAGGAGAAGCCTCACTGCTGTGAGAAACCAAATAAGCTGTTTGTCACTACCAGGACATATCACACAACAAAGGCACATGTCCTACATTTTACCTACATGGCACTCTGCCCATAGGCCTTCCAAGGGCCTACCTTAGGGGTGACTCATATGTAGTAATAGGGTCGTTTCAGACTTGGCAAACACTTTAAATGCCACTTCACTGTGGCAGTAAACGATGCATGCAGGCCCTGCAGTGGCAAAGGCCTGAGACAGGTTTGAAAGGCTACTTCTGTGGGTGGCGCAAGAATCGCTGCAGGTCCACTAATAGCATTTAACTTGCAGGCCCTAAGTATATAGTACAAGGGACGTACAGGTATATTAAATATGTGGAACAAGTGTAGACCAGTTGTATCAAGTTTTCAAGAGACAGCACATGCACTGTAGCACTGATCAGCAGGGGTAAAGTGCCCAGAGTAAAAAAAACAACAAAAAAGGTCAGGGAAAATACAGGAAGAAGGTAAAAACTTTAGGGATTACCCTGGAAAAATTTTCAGGTCCAACAGGGTGGCTGGTGGGTAGAGGCCCGACAAATGGTACCTCAGCAATGTTTGACTTATGAAGAATACTATTCAATTGGTGTTTACTAGTCATAATGACTGCAGCTTAATTAAGTTGCAAACAAGGTGGCCCTGCAAATTTGCAAAGCTGTTGCTAAAACTGCACCCGCTATGTGGTTTATGAAACTGATGGAGTTTTAAGCACCAGGGTTAAAATAGAGCTGTATTGTTCCACAAATGCTACAGCTGTCACACAAGGCTGGCAGTAACAGCCAATTACCTTTTGACCTGGTTACACTACATTCTGTCTCAGTTCCCAACTGCTGAATGTTGCATGTCTGCAGTACCTGGAACAAGGAAAGAAGATCACGCGGTGGTGTGGCTGTTAATGTGCTTTTTAACTGCCATTCAGATGACAGCATGGGAAACAATTTCCTGCAGGTTGATGCCCAAGGACTTACTCTGACAACATGGAACCGATGTTCAACTCCTAGATCCTCACTGGTGCGTTATATTTAACACCCAGTCACATATCTATTTTGACTCTGATGGTACTGCAGTTTATCTAATGGACTACAGCTTGCTGGTGACTCCTCTGGTCTTACACATTGTGCATACTCATGTGTTCGATTGTAGTAATTTACTATACCATCACTGTAAAGTAACTGACTTTTTACAACAGAGTTCCTTACAACTTGCTGGTTTTCTGACCATTTGAAGTGAGATCTCAAAGAACCAAACTTATGCTGGGTATACCAACTGAGACTTGAAGATGCCCTGCTAGCATGGACAAAAACACATGTCTCTTGTCTACATAAAATGAACGATCTTCAAAATCTTTTTTTCTTAATTTGGAAATTCACTATAAGTTCACTATCATTATCATTTCTGACCAATAAATTCAGAGCCCAATAGCACAGGTCTGTTATCTGGCTTCCATACTTCGTAACCAAGTATGGTGTGATAAAGCTTATAGATACCGAATCTCTGTTCCATTAGCTTAGTTTACTTCTATGGTGCTCAGCGGCGGCTTGCATAGGGCATGCTGCGGGGTGGTGGGGCAGGGGAGGGGCAGGGTGGGGTGTAGCAAACACGGACATACGACGGAACGGAGGAAAGTAATTATTACGTCCCTCCGTTCTGTCGTATGTCTGAGTTTTCTACCCCCCACCCTGCCCCTCCCCCACCCCGCCCCACGGTCCCACTGCCCCACAGCACGCCCTATGTGATCTGCCACTAATGGTGCTGTTAACAGTCTGTGCAATCTTGTATAGGACACAGCTTGCTGTATACCTTTGGTTGGGAGGAGCAACTCTTTTGTTAAGCACCCAAAATGTCAGTAGCGGCTCCTCGAGGGAGTGTTGTGGGCGGTGGTGTGGGGTGGGGGCGGGGGGAGGGTGGGGGGTAGTAAACTCCGGCATACGGCCAAACGGCAGTAAGTAAATAAATAAATAAAACAAATTACATTGCGCACGCTGCAATGCCAAATGGCGATGCAGCGTGCGCAATGTAATTTGTTTTATTTATTTATTTATTTACTTACCTCCGTTTGGCCGCATGCCGGAGTTTAATACCAACACCCTGCCACTCCCCTGCCCCACCCCACCGCTGCACCGCCCCACAGCACTCCCTCGAGGAGGCACTACTGCTAAATGTGTTTCACATCGGTTTCAGAAAAACAATATGACTAAATGTGTCCTTTTGGGAGTGCATCAACGGTGGCCAAACCTGCCATCGTAATAGCTTCTGATGCATGTGAGCATGCCATTCAACAGCATAGATTGACGACTTTTAACTATATCATTTTCTGTCAAATTCAAGAAATGTCACATTTTTCATGAAATTCAAAATTGAATCCTTTTTCCAAAATTAATTTTTGCCCATCCTTAGTAATGGCAGTTCTTTTTGTGTTGCATCATTTTGTGCTAGTTCTTTGTGAACTCAAGCTGGTTCCTAGATGCAGGCTCAGCAGTGGGCTGTAGGATGAAACTACTTCTAGTTGTGACTTTTAGCTTGGTCTTATGGTGCTGGGGTTCCTGTCTTACACAGATATTGGTGGAACACATGGAGGAACAATTCGCACTAAAACCCTCATTACAAGTTTGCTGGTTTCCGGATTAAAAATCACAGTAAATTCCAACAACAGAATGCAATATTTACTGGGTGTAGCCGGGGTACCTCTTGATATTGAGTTATTAATATTTGGAATGTGGGAAATCCATGGACGTTTGTGTTTCAATTTTCATGTATTTTTACTCATTCGTAGCATTTTTCCTTGAAAACATTTTGCGAGGTTACCTCTATTAAAATGTATCCTAGAAAAATGTCAGAGTTTCTGGTTTTCTCTCAACGGGGTATATTTACAAGAATTGCCGCTAAGCAGTGTTGACGTTTCTTAGCAGCAATTCTTTTACCGCTGATTATCGCCGAAATCCATCACCATGTTAGCGGCGTATTTACAATACGTCACCACATGGGGTTAGGATCAGCTAGCTGCGGCGAAAACTGAAGCTAACTCTAGTGTCACAGCGATAAAAAACTTGAGGCTAGGGTGAAAAAAGTGCCGGCCAGCCAATTAGCGGCAAATAAATTCCCTCTAGTCAGCCCAATGTCACTTTTCAGCTTCTAGAAGCAAAAAGAGCCTACAAATACACCTCTAAGGAAACAAAAGAAAATAAAAACACCAGAATGCAGAATGGAGCAGCCAGGACCATGTTCAGCACAGGTCAACATCCTCCCCCAAACCTCCCAACAGCCAGGATGACCAGCCAGAGTCCCAGGGGAAGAGGAAATACAAAATCAGGGCCTTATTTACGAAAAGTGGAGCATCGCTTGGGAAAAATTGCGATGCAGCACTTTTCATTGCCCCATCCTTACGACACCATGGTGGCAGATGCCTGGAAGCTCGGACAGTCCCTGAGGCTGGAGTCCTCACTGGGCCTGCATCTGAGACCTGGAGTGGGAGGCACTGATGCTGTGGAGTTACTGTGGCCTGATGGTGGAGGCAGGCTGTGTAGGGCCCAAGCCTGTGGTCTGTGGCTGTAGACATTGAGGCGTTGGCAATCGCTCTAACCTGGTGGCAAAGTCTGGCAGGTCACATGGAGACACATTGCTGACCTGTGTGAGAAGACCGCCTGGTGCCCCTTGAAGCTGTGATCACTAGACGGAAGTCTACATTGCTTAACAGGTGCCACCACTACACCGGGGTGTGCAGAGGAGATTTCCGATGGCGGGCCACGCCTCTCTGCATCACATGCTGTAGGAGGTGGCGCTGCCTGGACGCTGTTCAGGGTACGGCCCCTGAGCAGCGCCACAGTTGAATGGCTGGAGCACCTCGACTTTGTGCCTGAGAGTGCCCGGTTGAATCACATGTATCAAGAGGTTCCCCAGCGGACTCAGAGGTGACTGCTGTAACCAGGCTTGTAAACTCTTGCCTGGTTGTGCATCCTACTAGCTGAGTCACAGATTCAGAGAGAGCGCCGTGGATTGAGCCCTGATGTCAATGTCCAGGTGAGGAGAATGTGGGACAGGGAGCGGAGGAGTCCCAGGGGTCGTGTCGGGCCCAGGCCTAGCACCTGTGTGTTGTGCACATTGTGCCATGAGCAATCCCTGCGCTGCAGCAGACCCACATTGCCAAGGACCCCGCACAAGACTGCAGACTGGTAGGTGAATCCAATAACAGGCTCATGATGCTGATATCGGCTATTGGTGGCATTATATGCCAGGGGCATGTGGTTTGGTTCGGGTCCAGGCCTTTGGGTGCACAGCTTGATTCGCCGTTACTCGCTGGGCCACTGGGGAACTTGGAATCTGGTTGCCAATGTTAGATCAGAGGAGGCGACCAGCTGGTGCCACCTTTCCTTGCACCTTGTGTATTCTACGGGGGACTATCCCTTAGTGGACTTGCTCATGCCAAAGCGCTGCACCATCTGGTAACTGCTGCTGCTGGCTCCTCTGACCCGGAGGTCAGAAGTTTGAGGCCCTCCTCCACATACAGGCTCCTGCCTGCACCTCATCCCTGGTGGTCCAGTGGTGGAGCGTCACTTCTCTGATGCATAACTGCCCTTCTGTCCATCTTTTCTGCTGTTTCCCTCCCTCTTTCTGCTCTTCACAGTCTTTTTTTTTGTTTGCTTTGTTTGGTTTTGTTTTATCTGTGCTTTTTTCAGTTCCTTTTTCCCTCTCCTCTTCCTTGTTGCCATTGAGATCCCCCATGGCCCCACCCCATCCAGTGTTTTTTCCCGCTCCCACGTTTCCTGCTTCCCACCAGTCCAGCACCCCCCACAGCACTACTAAGAGCAGCATCTGCGCACGGCAGCCATGCCAGTGGCGCACCAATGGCATGTCAATTGGAAGCCCATCTGCATCTGTCAGCACAAAACACACGCCCAGCGACAGGGACCCTGCCTCTCAGACACTCCAATGCTATGACACCATCACCCCCCTCGCCCTCAACCCTGGACACCACGCCGCCTGCCATGTACCATCACAGAAAAATTCCCTTGGACCCTTTGCCTGCAGAAACTACAACTGCACCTTCTGGCACGCCAACACACCAGCCCCTCTCACTGCCCAGCTGTCCAACAGCACACCCGACCAGCTCAACTGCATCCTCCTCAACGTGCGGTCCCTCCAAAACATGCCACAGAAATATGGGACCTCCTCAACGCCACCTCTCCAGGCATCACCTTCTTCATGGAAACCAGGACCAACCTCTGCTCCAGACAGGACATCACCATCACCATTCCCGTCAGCTACAAAATAACGTGCAAGGACCACCCCGACCACCCAGGAGGAGACATTGGCATCGTCCACAAAAGAACACTCCGACTGACCCCGCACTCTAATGGCCCAACGGTGACCAAGGAACACCTCCACTTCCAGATCTGGACCAACCCCAACGCCAACCTCCACAGCACCCTCGTCTGCAGGACCCTGGCCCATGACACCCCTTCACTGACACCATTGTAGACTTCCTCACACCCCCTGTTCCCACATCCACCAA
Source organism: Triturus cristatus (assembly GCF_964204655.1). Lineage (NCBI taxonomy): Eukaryota > Metazoa > Chordata > Amphibia > Caudata > Salamandridae > Triturus > Triturus cristatus. The sequence goes on along the minus strand of NC_140590.1, from coordinate 902,649,833 downwards.
CTACATCCTACTCAGAGACCTCAACTATCACCTGGATAACCCCAGTGACCAGAACACCACCTCCCTCCTGGAGAACCTCGCCAACATTGTACTCATGCATCTAGTCACCTCACTGACCCACATAGCTGGACACATTCTTGACCTCGTCTTCTCCGCCAGCGGTAACTTCCAGTACAGCCACACCATCAAACTCTCCTAGACTGACCATCATTGCCTACATCTCGCCTTCAACATGCCCACCATCATTGCCCCGTCACACCTAGATCAAGGCCACTGAAGAACTTTTCGTCAACTCCCTCAGCACCACCACTATGCCAAAGCCCATGGATGCCAACAGCACAGTGCGCAAGCTCCACCGATTCATCTCCAATTGCGCCAACACCTTTGGCACCCCTCCCGTTCCCAGCCAAGGTCATAGAGAAGGGCAACAATGCCCAATTCTCTGAGTTCATTGAAGTGAACCATGTGCTGGACACCTCCCAATCCGGCTTCCAAAGCAACCACAGCACAGAGACTGCACTCCTCATTGCCACAGATGGCATCTGCTCCCTCCTTGACCGTGGTGAGACTGCAGCCCTCTGGACATCTAAGCCACCTTCGATACCATCTCCCACTGCATCCTAATCACAAGACTCAACAACGACAGGATCCACAACAAGGCTTTGGACTGGATCCACTCCATCCTTAGTAGCCAGACCCAGCAAGTCAAACTACCGCCATGGAGTACCCTCGAGTTCCCCCCTGAACCCCATCCTCTTCAGCGTCTACATGGCCCCCCTCGCAGCCATCGTGAAAAGCCACAGACTCAACATTGTCTCCTAAGCAGACGGCACCCAGCTGATCCTCTCCCACACCAATGAACCCACAACCACCAGAACCAACTTCCACAGTGGAAAGAAGGCCGTCAGTACCTGGATGAAAGGCAGCTGCCTCAAACTCAACTGTGACAAGACCAATTTACTCATCTTGGAACACACCCTTTCAGCCTGGTATGACTCCTGGTGAGAGGCTGCTCTGGGATCTCCCCCTACCCCGACTGACCATGCACTCAACCTTGGCATTATACTGGACTAATAATGAACCACCAATTCAACACAGTTTCCGCAGCCTGCTTTGAAAGACATTCCAATGGATCCCGACGGAATCCAGAAAGACGTTCTCCCATGCACTCATCACCAGTAGACTCAACTACAGAAACGCACTCTATGCCGGCGTCACCCAGAAACAGCTCAAGAAACTACAGAACATACAAAATGCAGCAGCCAGACTGGTCCTTGACATCCCCAGCCACATCATGCAACACCTCTGACAACTCCACTGGATCCCAGTCAACAAGAGAGTCACTTTCAAACTCCTCACTCACGCCTACACGACAAAGGACCAGCATACTTGAATTACCACCTCAGATTCTACGTGCTTGCCAGATAACTCCGATCCTCCCAATTCGCCCTCCCCTCAGTCCACAGGATCCACAAGACGAGAACAGCAGGAAGGTTGTTCTCCTACCTTGCTGCCAAGACTTGGAACACCCTGCTCCTGCACCTCAGGCAATCTGCAACGCTGACCCAATCCAGCAAGGACTCAAGACCTGTCTCTTCAAATGATCCTCCACCAAGTCCGAGCAGCAGCCCCCCACCCCAGCACCTTGAGACCCTCATAGGATAGTAGCCATGCTATATAAGTCCCTAATTGATTGATTAATTGATTGATTGATTTATTTCCCTTGTTGCCGCCTGAACGAAGATTCCTGGCTAGCATACACCTGACTGGAGGAGAGGGGCTGGCTGGCCACACTGCACTACACCCCATGTCATACACAGTGTCTGGGCATCGGGTGCAATGATGGGCCATCTGCACACGGGTGGTGTCAACACCAGGCCTCTGTGTCGGTGAACCGAGCGCCTGGGAGTTGATGGCCACGGGTGACAGCAAACACCCTGGACATCAAACTAGACTCTGTACTCACGGCTGTGGAAACAATTGGCACCTCCCTCGAACAAACTCACGCTTCCCTTGAGGGCTGCAGTAACAAAATCACAGTTGACTTCATCCTGGAGCATGCTGATCCTCGCAAGCTTACTGAAAAGATGCACAACATTGAGTAAGAACTAGCAGAAGTCCACCCTATGACCAGGAATGCAGTGTTGGCGTTACAGCAGCTAATGACACGTGTGACATCACTCGACAATAAAGCGGAGGATGCAGAGGGCCGACCCAGGAAGAACAAAGTGCGTGTGGTGGGTCTGCCTTAGGGAGCAGAAGGAGCTGATGCAGTGGCATATGTGGTTGAGTGGCCATCAGGTGCACTCTCCCCATTCTTTGTTGTGGAGGGGGACCATCGAGTGTCGGCAAGCTGCCATTGCAGGGGACAGGTCCTAGACCTTTTCTTGTCTGCCTCCTACAGGGATTGTGACACTGTCCTGAGGAAGGTACGCAAGCTGGGGAAGGGGAAAGTGAATAGCGCCGAAGTACTTTTCTTCCCTGACTACGCCACGTGGCACAAAGGCAGAGGGGGTCATTTTTAGTGATTAAGCGACGCCTCAGAGAGTTGAGCATCAAATACTCCCTCCACTTCCCGGCAAGGATGCGAGTGGTCTTAGATGGTAACACGCGATTCTGTGACGCTGCTGAACAGTTCTGGACCTGGCTGAAATCTACTGTTCACATGGTGCTGCAGAAATGGAGTGAAGGGTTTCTGCAAAAAGCTGTTATTCACGGAGCCAGTCCTAGTGGCAGGCATAGAAGGAGCAGGCGCCTCCTGCCACAACTACAAGCCACCCCCAATGTGGAGCAGGTTATAAAAGAGAGGCGGAAGGTGCTGCATGCGGCTGCGACAATGCGCAATTGCACTCAGAGACAGGATCCCAACAATTCCCCAGAACACTCGACCAGCAACAATGGCTCCACTTCAACGTGGCCATCTGGTGTGGAGTCCGGGCGGCCCCCGGATGTGACTCCACAGATGGCAGATGACATAATTTAAGGTTAACTGGTTGTGCATCTCTCCTTCGTCCATGGTTCCAGATAGCTCTGGAGAGTTTCTGGCTTTCTGCCATTCCTGGTCTCCAGCTTCCTGTTGCTGACGTTCTGGTCTACTGAGGGCGGCACTTAGCGGGGATCAGGTCCAGTCAACACCCAAAGTGAACAGAGCAGTTGGGCAGGTGAGTGAGGCATGACAGGGGTGGTGGTGATGGTCTCCTTGGTATTCCTAGCCTAGCTGCAACGTTAGGAGGTCCATGGTGTTGTTGATCTTGCCATTGATGAATTGTGAGAGTTCTTCTATTGGCCAAAGCCTCAATTATGAGGCCATAGCGGCACTTTTGGACCACTGGAACATCACTTTTTTTACGTACCAGTGGCGCAATGTGCCACAGCATGCTTACAAGGCCACATGAAGCCACTTTACATGGCTTTTTATCACCTTGTAAATATGTGCCCCTTTCAAGCATGAAACTGCGTGAATGGGGCTTTCGATGGATGTTGCGGTGGGCGTTCTCATACAAAACCCATGTAATCTGAAGCATTGCCAGATTTACGAGAAACCGGAAACTTGGGAATGCATCAAGGGTGGTGTTTGGGAGGCGCGACGAAGATGAATGTTTTCATTTCTCCTCTTTTTTCATTTTTCTATATGTGCAGCATTCTGCAGCACACATAGAAAGAGGAAATTGCCTCGATTTATTGATTTTGTGCAGGAAGGGGTCAATCAGCTCTGCGACGTAGGCACGCTTGTACCATGGCGCAAGGGTGCCTGCTTTGGGGCATGGCAACCATTGTGCACCAACGTAGGGGAAAAAGACAGGCTTGTGCCCTATCTCATTGACAGGGCGCATTCCTGTCCTTTTGTTTGGTCGCAGCTCAGCAAGGTCCCTTGCAGTGCTGTTGAGCACTAAAACCTCTTAAATGAGGCCCCAAGTATGTTTGCACCATTTTTAAGACCAGGTATTTTCTGACGTTAAAAACAACCTCTAATTGAACTTAGTGACAGTTCCTTTTCTTTAATGACGTACAAGGAGATCCTTGTAAATATTGATTGGGTGTTTTGTGGGAGTTTCTACTTGGGAAAGCCTACTTTGCATCTCGTTTTCGGAAAAACACAGTAACAGAAGTGCCGCTATGAGAAATTCACGTTAATGCTAGAAAAATGCAGCTAAATGGAGTTAGGGGCAACTTGTAAATATGGCGATTAAAAAAAGCTGGTGTAACGTCAAAAAAATCTACGCTATGGTGGCGTTAAGTTCTTGTAAATATACCCTCAAATGTATAATCCCTGTTCAACAGCAAGCTCCTGTTTCCGGCTCAATTGGGTCTTTCAAGAAACTAACAATAATAATGTAAGCCTAAGTGAGGTTCTTGATGTTTCTACTATGAAGGGCCCTGAGGCATAGTTAGGGGCCCAAAAAAATCGCACAATGAAATAAAAACTAAACAAACTCAAACTAGTCACAAAACAGCTAAATGCAAGAAATACAAATCCTGAATTTAAAGGACCGAAATACTAAACTTAATAATGAAATTGAATATTAAAAAACGAAATATATCATTTTGTGCCTGAATCAACTCACAAATACTAAACATCCTCTAAATATCTGCATTCAGTCAATTTAAAACACGACTGTTGTATTTTAACATGAGAAATGTACTGCTTAATATTATACTTGAAAACAAGTGCTTGGGAAGTTTGGCGATCTTGAGGAAACAGATATTAACAGCAGCTAAAGGTTCCTAGCCAAAGGAATTACATAAAGAGCCATTGTACGCCTTTGAGTTTCTCAGCCTTGCCATTTTAATCATAGTTCAACAGCAGTGCATCTAGCATTCTAGCTAATTTAGCAGTAGATTCTGGCAGAGGATCCTATTACAGAAATAAATGAAAGAAGCGCTTGCAGGTTGCATGTCTTCCTGTTTTAGAAGTGATGTGTGTCGTGCATTGAAACGGCCCAATTAAATTAACTTCTTTCTAGATATTGAGCCTGTGGTCATTGACTGTGCATAAGGAGTCGGGAACGTTTCCCTCTGCTTTATTTATAGGAATTCACACACTGGCAATGCTCGATTCAACAGTTAGAAGATGACAATTATTTCTTGGAATACTCTTCTGCAAATTGAAGGCATGTTTGATTTAGACATTTTGCAGCGAAAACCACTCTTTTTGTAAAAGCGTTTTCATCTGGTGAACCCTTTCTTCCTATTTCCGTTTTAAAATGCAATAATATTTTTTTAGGGCAAACAATCTTAGTATTTTGTCACATATAGAATGGTCAAATGTTGCACTGAATCAGGCCAATTGGTGGCTCAGTGAAATGAGTGATTGTCTTGTACTATAGGTTGCATCATTGATAACGTGATTAAACCGTTTGGAAAGGTAACTAGCTACCCTGATACACATTTGCCAATAGCTATTACATCAGTAATCGTAAACACAAAAAGACATAAAACCAAAACGCACAGTACCATTGGCATAGAACTTTGCCACCTTGTAGCATTGCCACTTATGAGTGTGGCACTACCTTTTGGTCACTCTCATTATTATTTCTGTAGTTAATTGTGTATAAGTAGGATGCAGTCAATTTAGGGCCTCATTTATGGGGATTTGGCATAGAGCAGGGCTGCAAGTCTTCTTGACGCTCTGCCCCATGCCAATGTAAAAGGCAGGAATTCATCGTATTTATGAAATACAGTGCATTCCTGTCCTTTCCCCCCCTGTGCTGGTGCACAACTTGCTGCCCAACACCAATGCAGGCACTCTCCTGCAAAAAACCATCCCGAGATGCATTTTCCTCTTTCTATGTGTGCTGCAAAATGCAGCAGAAATGGAAGGAGAAAAAAACGAGGAGAAATACTAATATTTCTCTGCGTTATGCCTTCTCTGGGACAGCGTCAAAGTCCATGGATGTTGCATGGGAAAAACCACAGCAACACCCATGGAACACATCCCTGGTGCAGAGTAAGGAAACAGAGCAACTTGCACTGCTTTGTCTTACTCCATGTCTATGAGGCCACGCAAAGCCCCACAAAATGGCTTTGCGTAGCCTCATGGATATGGTTGAGAGGTTTGCACCACCGGAGCGTCAGAAAAAGTGGCCTCCAGTGATGCAAGCCTCTCATAAATAAGCCGCACAATTGTTTTATTGACTGTAGCTAGCTAAGGTTACTAACTCTATTAGCAGTCTAGTGCTGAAACTTCCCACCAATTCAGTCCAATTCGCAATGTTTGCAGCTATGAATGGCACCAATTAACACAAATTCACCAAAGGAATCCCAGCAGGTGTGAATATTTTTACAACATCGTGTGGTGAACTCCAGAGAAGTAAACCCATTCAAGAGGTGGGCAGAGCAAGGCTTGGTTAGCCAGCTTGTGAACGCCTTTACAAACTGATATCTACCCATTCTTTTACACAGGAAACCGTCTCAGGCTCCCATTCATGATGGAAAAATGAACTGATAGCTCTCAGATTTGGTAAGCTGGGCAAAGGCTCTCACCCAAAGGATGTTTTTTGCCCTAAGGAGAAGAAAAAGAAATGTAATTTTGCATATTATGTCTCTGTTCCCACTGTGTCTAATTGTTTGCAATGTACACTTCAGCACAGGAGGGACAGGCAGTCAAAAAAAGTCACACTACAGTTTATTGTGCAACGAAAACCTGCATCTGCAGTTGGCGTGCTCTTACATATCTTTTATCAATAGTTAAAAGTTTAAAAGTACGTTCATGTGAAGTCATATACTTTCAGCCATACTTTATTTAACACTGCTCTTCCTCTAAGTGATGACACCATCAAACATTATTCTGCACCGATCAGCATATCCACTCTAAAATCAACATAATTAAATTTAAAAAAAGGATGTCAGAAGGTCCATCATTGCTCTGTGACTGATAGCATTAGATCTTAGTACATGATAGTAGTACATTAAGAGCAAAGGGAAATGTACACCACAGGAGAAAAAACAATAACAGGAAGATGACATTGAATCAAGTCAAGGTAAAGAATCAGGCCTACCAATATGCCCCAGTGGCTGGCATGTGCAGCAACTGAACTTGTTTTTACCACAAAAGAAACCAATATGGCCCTGGGGATCTGCACTGCTTTTTCCCACGAGAGTACTGATGTTATGCACTAACCATAACACAGGGTACACATTGTTATCAATCCACTATGAAGGTTGATCTCCTCTGCACCCATGACTCTCTAGGTAGACGTGGACTAGCAGTCAAGGCATGGTTCAAAGGAGGTGTTGTAGGGTGGGAATGAGGTACATTACAACACAATTATCCCAGTCACAACTAAGATGTGAATATCCTGCCACCATGTACAGTCAAAACAATATAAAACAAAAAGAGTGTTTGCAACAAAAATTACAATATTTTTGTTATGTAATCAATAGAGTGATCAATCATCCCCACTTAATTATATGTGATTCATATATAATAGATTATCATGAATACCATAGAGATTCTAGAAATGAGAAACACCACATGAAGATGTAGTTAGTCTGTAATATTTGATAATGTAGACAATGTACGGAAACACTGACGGAATCCTTGATCCTGTTGGACACTGCGGGCTTCCCCCCAACAGCTCAGACCACCTGCATCCTAATGCGGTGGTTGGACCAATGGGCTGGGTGGCGGTGGGACTGCCACTGACGGCCTGATGGTGGCGGTCCCACAGCCATCATAATCAGGCCAATAGCTACGAAACCTGGTGTGTACAGTTCTCAAATGGAAAAAGTTACATATAGATTTCTTTGTCATTTTATTCATCATCATATACTTGTAAATTTCTAAAGGCACCTTAGTTTTCGAGGAATTAGGCTCACCTGGACAAGAACGAAACTAAGGTGCGTTCCAGAAATTCATGAGCAATTTGATAGTAGGATAAGATTGCATTTAAATATATATGTAGGAAGAAAACATTTGGAATTACAAATGCAAGGTTTCATCACTATGTTTAGATGGAAATGCTCTAAATGTATTGAATGACTCTTGAATGTATTCACTATATAGAATTGTCAGCTTCTCTGAGATCACTCCATGATGGTACAAGGGAGTGCATCTCTCAGTGTGGTCAGTGAATTTATTTTCATGAAATGGATATTTTGGGAATTCATTAAAATATATGAATTTCCAGATCAGTTTTCGATTAAAGTGCATCAAGTCATGAACTTAACTTCATCACATGTTAATAACATGCTTTTTATTGTATGTTGTATCAGGTGAGGGTAATTTTGATTTGACCAATATGTCTGCAAAATGGTAAGTCCACCCTCTGTCATCTTGAGGGATATAAGAATTCTTTGAAAAACAGACTTGGTAATGATAGATATGGAAGTCTTTTTGTATTTGATACTGTGAGAATCCTTTTTCTATGTACATTTTTTATCAAGTAATGTCAAGTCAAAACTACTTTATTTTTTTATTTCTTTATTCAACACATACATAGCCATAAAAGACACAATGAAATATATACAACAACAAAAAAACGTCATAAATAACAAATCTAAAATTACAGACGAGTCAATTTATCGAATAACAGCAACCGCCAACCGATATGCCAATACAACAGATAAATAGGCAGCCAAAAAGAGTAGTGCATCCTTTTCACCCTCAATAGATCTCCTTGATCTTACAGCAGCTTTAAGAAGGCACAAACCGCTTGACAAACTTCATGGGTAACTCAGAAGCCGCGCCACGGTGCCAGCCCTAAGATGGAAATGAAGAGACATTTCCCACAGTGACAAAGGTAAGGTGAGATACAAAATAACATTTTCACATTCATGGAAATCACAATACAATTAAACTGTCTTTCTGTTCATTTCACTTACAACTCTATGGGTGTCATAATGGTCTAAAAACAACAATTTGGTCCTTTTCTTATCTGATTTCCTGATTCTGTCGGCGGAATCAAACAAAATGAATAAGTTCAAGGCACCACAAATTTTGTGTACATAGGCTAACCACAGGATGTCATATCCATTATCTAAATGTAAGCAATCTATAATAATTTCCCTGTTTACCATCACCTCGTGGTTACACTAAATGCTCATCCATAATAAAAGTGGTGCCAACTTGACCAGGTCACTGATATACAAAAGTAGGATGAAATGCGAGCTCGAGGGTGACAAGTGCATTATCCATCTACAAATATGGTTTTCTATGACCGGCAAGGCGTTGATGTTGCCATAACCTCAGATCCCAGCCCCATAAACAGCAGCAGAGACACACTCTGTATTGTAGATGTTGAGAATTAGGGAGATGGTGCACCTTCCATCACCCAGTGGTAGGTTAATAATTGCTCCAGCTGCTCTGCAGAGCTTTAAAGGTGCATTTCTGATCTGTGTGTACCTTGTCCCCTGCATTACATTTAATTGTTTGAAAAAAGCACTGATAATGCCAAATTATTTAGGAATAAACAATACTGGAGGTAGAAATCTGGAGTTTGGACTGTCTTCTTGTGAGAAGTTTATCTGCTATTGAGGAAGAAAGGCATCTGCCCTGCACCAGCATGTGGTGGTTGAACCCCTGCTTTAGCTCTAAATGGAGGACTGTGTCTATATTGGAGAAGGGCCACCCGCTGCCCAGTGCTTGTAATTTCATTGAAACCGTGCTTTGTCACAGCTTCAAACATACAGATGTGTGGAGAGGTTCAGATGCTGCATCAGAGAAGAAGATAAGGGACTACAGTTCCAGTGGTCCCTGAAGACAACGAAACAGCAATGTTCGCTTTCGTCCTGCACTCTTCACATTGGTAGAGTCAGCTGTGGTTGGTGTACACCACTGGTGTTTTTTTCATGTTTGCAAATGAGCACCTTAATCAGGTTTTTTTTAAATGACAAACATTTATGGAGGAACGCAGCAACCAACTTAAAACTGGAGGCACAAGACTTGTTTAAGGATGACAGCAAAGCCAGGTTTCAGGAAATGAGTGGTACAGGATTAAAAGGTCAAAACATAAATTTGAATCAGAAAATTGTGAAATTGGAGAAGAGAACGTGGAAGGAGAGAAGTAAATGGTGGGATCTCATCCTTAAATAATTATATACATTTTGGCCATATTCCAATGGGTTGAGGATTTGTCTTGTACCAACATACTAAAACATATACTCACACGCAGGTCAAGCCTGGTGGTGGACGCTACTAGAAATGTGGGGCATATTTACAAGCCCCTATCACCACATAAATGTCACTTTTTCAGATGTTCCTGTGACAATAGGGACTTCACCTTATTCGCAAGGCATCGTTAAGCCACTTAACATGGTTTAACGCCACCTTATGAATAATACCCCCTTTCACACTACACTTAGCGTGCAAGGGGTTGGGCAATGGGTGTTGCAGAGGGCGTTCTGCCGCAACACCCATTGATTTAGATACTGCCCTATATTTACAAGAGAGGCCCTTCCTGCACATAAACAATCATTTGAAAAAAAGACGCGTTGCAATTTCAATGTGTGCTGCATTCTGCAGCACACATAGAAGTTACAAAACGCCATTACTGATTGTTTATGTATAGGAATGGACACCTTTCCCTGCAACTCAGGCACCCTTGCTTCACGGTGCAAGAGAGCCTGCATTGGCGCTAGGCAGCTACATTTAGCACCAGTGCAAAGAGAAAGGCAGGGATACACTGTATTCTTGTGAACACAGCGCATCCCTTAGTTTGGAAACTGTCGGAGCGCTGCGTTAGCCTTCTTGGTTTAACGCTGTGCACTGACAGTTTCCTTTTAAATATGCCCCATGATGTTGTTATTGGTGGAATACACAAAGATGGATGTGGAGCAGACTTGCAAGGAAATTGAAGATCTCCAGGAGGAAATGAAAGCAAACACTGAAAAAGAGATGGTGGAGAAATCTTTTAAAGATTTGGAGGATAATCTACGGTAATTTGAGGAAGAATTCAAATTGAAAAAGAGCATATTTACCAGAGAAAAAAGGGACTATTCTCAAGGAAGCATTTTTAATTTTGCAAAGTGGTTTGTTTCTGTGAGGAATTATATCCGAATTGTGACAATACAGCAGATACAGGAACCAACATTAATAGATTCTAGCTCAGAAGTGAACACAGACTCTGATGTGCAGAACAGCAACACCTCAGATAGTCTACCTATCTGAATTACTTTTTTAGACACATTTAGTCTCTTAACCAAAATGAGCAACTAGGAGGTAGATGTGCCTGTGAAAGGCCAAAAGGAAAAGGAGGAAGCAGAGGAAAAAGTACGAGGTGGGATGGGGGTTGGAAAATCTCCTAACAAAGACAATACGCCGCACGGGAAATGGATGGTGTTTCAAAAGGACTCCAAATGATGAAGCTACATAAAATATCAAGTTTACAATATTGAAAAACATAAATATTGGAAAAATATTGTGATTCAAAAATATTGTAGTAAAGAATATAGCGTTCAAGAACATCTTTGTTTTTAATTTCATTTTCAGTAATATAGTTGTAAAAATATAGTTTTGCAATTAGTTTAATGAGTTTTAGTTAATATACTAATTTTAGGTATTAGTAATGCTTGCATATTTGTTATTCATTTATAGCTTGTAATCAATTTTAAGTAATTTAGTATATTTTAAATGTTTTTTTCTTTAAAGTTTTCAAAACCTTTATTAGAAGCAATAAGTATGGATCACAGCATGATGCCTACAAACCTGGGCGGGCTGGCAGAGTAAAGTAATGTATCTTAAAGCATGGTAGACAGGGAAGGGTTACACAGCCAGTCGCCTACAACCCCTTCGGGCCGGCCGCGTCAGGTGGAATGACTTAGGGTAGTTGCAGCATAAAATCGTAAGCATTTTGTCTCAAAAACCAACAGATAGAAGATTACCGGTACCACTTGTATACATTTTCAGAGGAAAGATGCTGTGTAGATTCTGAGCGGTGAGGTATGGAGTAACGTCACCTGGGGACCCGTGGCCCCTACCGGGCTGTGACTATCAGCCTAGGTGGGGACCTCAATGTTTCAATTTAACTCCCTAGGGTGTGATCCTGTTGCAGTGGAGCATGGGGTAACATCTGGTTCCGTGGCAGCAGTGTGTTCCAATAAATACATTTGGAGGGGGGCCCATATGTCACGTGGGCGAGAGGAGGGGGCAGAAGTTCTGCGTAAATGTGTAATTGTTCTTGGCAGTAGATGAGATCTTGTAGCCAATCTTTGAATTTAGGTGCCCTCCCTCTTCCCCATCTGCAAGCGATCCGTCTTTTGGCGAGGAGGAGTGCCAGAGAGGTGTACCTCTGTATCTTGATGGCCAGCGTCTCAGTGTATCCTAAGAGTGCAGTTAGGGGGTCGTCAGGGCTATGTAGTCCTGTCATATGGTCCAGCGCTGCCAGCACCTCCGTCCAGAATCCGCAAATGGGCGGGCAGTCCCAGGCATCGTGTCTAAAATCTGCTCCTCGGCTCCCGCAGCGATCACATCGATCACTGTCTCGGAGACGTAGGCGGTGTAAGCGCTCAGGTGTCTAATAAAGACGATGGACGTATTTATAATGGATGATGCGCAATCTGCTGTTAGCAGAGATGCTTCCAGTTTGCCTGCAGCAGAAGGACCACATCGGTGAGGGGGGAGCCTAGTTTCTCCTCCCATCTGCATCTGGCTGAGGGGGGTTCGTATGTCCTGTCTCTCTGTACAGTGCGATATAGCAGTGACACAACGTGTGTGGGAGCAGTTTGTTGTAGAATGGCATGTAGGGGAGACATGGTGGTTGGCTCCTGTGGGAAGCAGGGAGTGAGGGCCCTCACATCCTGACGGAGTCTAACATAATAGAAATGCTCCAATGGGGTGGGAGATGTGGAGCCAAAATCTTTTTTCGCTGGTGCGGAACTTTCCCCCAATGTAAAGTTGTCCCCAGGTCTGAACGGCTAGTTTGCGGAGGAGTCCGCGGCACCTCCCCTCTTGTGTGACCGGGAGGTCATGCCTACCAGGAATAGGAAGGAGAGGGGAGTACATCAGTGTGTATTGTAGTATTTTAGCTAGATTGTGCCAGGCACTGCTAGTGCATTGTACAGTGGTGGAGGCGGAGCGCCAATGGACTGCAGGGGTGCTCAAAAAGGCAGTGCAAGGGGTCGGTGTCATGTACCCATCCTCTATCGCAAGACGAGGCATGTAGGGGGGAGGGTTTATCCAATATGATGCAAAGTGAGCTTGCGCACAGAGGAAGTATAATTCCAGATCCGTTACATCAAAGCCTCCGGCCTCAAAGGGTCGCCTGAGTGTGTCCCAGCATAGTCGTGCCTGTATTCCGCCCTCAGTGAGGCGTATGAGTTGAGTTTTGACCGATTTAAAAAAGTGGCGGCTGGGGGCATAGGGGATATTAGTAAACAGATAAAGCAACTTGGGGAGGACTACCATTTTGATAAGGGCGGTTCTCCCAGCCAGGGAAAGTGGTAGCGCGATCCATCTGGTAATTTTCTCAGTTATTAGGTCAAGTGCAAGGCCATAATTGGACCTCATTAGTTCCTCTCGATCGTGAGAGATGACAATACCAAGGTAGGTAAGGGTGTCGGCACACCATGTAAGGGGGTAGTCGGGCACAAAGCGTGGCATGGCGTCAGTGAGGGGATATATCTGGGATTTCCCCCAATTTATATTGACTCCAGAGAGGTGACCAAATATTATGAGTAGCCTTAGAATGGGGTTAAGACTTTCGTCTGGGTTCCGTAAGTGTAGGGTGAGGTCATCCGCGTAAAGGGAGATTAGTATTTGTCTCTCTGGATATATGAGGGCATGCTCCCGAACGTGTTGATGGACATTAGCGGTGAGGGGTTCAATAGCCAGGGCAAAGAGTAGGGGCGAGAGGGGCACCCCTGTCGGGTGCCTCTGGCTATCGTGAAGGGGGAGGAACGAGCGCGATTGATCATTACAGTGGCTCTCAGGCCCATGTATAGCAGATTTATCCAAGCCAGGAAAGGAGTGGGGAATCCTATGCGGTGAAGTACAAAGGCAAGATAGTCCCATTCTAGGGAATCAAACACGTTAGCAGCATCCAGGAATATGGCCGTTGCGTTCGTGTCAGGGCCAATATTGTGGAGTACCGCAAACAGTGTACATAAATTGTGGGACATGCCTCGGCTGGGTACAAACCCCGACTGGTCAGGGAGTACCAATACAGGCATAAGGGGACTGATTCGATTCGCAATTAGTTTGGCTAGGATCTTGGCGTCGACATTGATAAGGGACAGGGGCCTATACGAATCACATTGTGATGGTGCTTTACCTGGTTTAGGTAGAGAAATAATTAGTGCTTCGCACATTGTTTGGGGTAGTATGCCGGTCTCGCAGGCTTCTTCGAAGACATACCGTAGCACAGGGATAAGAAGATGTTGGTACGTTTTATAAAATTCGGCCGGGAGGCCATCGGGCCCTGGGGCCTTACCAGATTGCAGTTGCATTATAGCAGATATATTCTCCTCGTCTTCGTGGTGCGCAAGTAGGAATTCTCGTTGATTGTCTCCCAGCCAAGCGATGGCAGTGTCTTCGAAGAAAGGGGTAAAGTCTACTGGCTGCGTTCTGTGCGTCTTGTATAAAGTTTTTATAAAAGTGTTTGAAAACGTCTACTATGAGCTGGGGTATTTCTATGTAGTTGGCCATTGTCGTCTTCAATTTCTAGAATGGTATTAGAAAATCTAGGGGGGCAGATGACGGAGGCTAGCGCTTTGCCCGGCCTTTCCCCCTCTCCATAGTGGCACGCTAGGTTGTATTTTCCCCTGAATTTACTTTCCCGCTCGGCCGTGTCCTGGTAATCTGTAAGGAGATCTCGTAAGTGTGCCTTTAGTTCTGAGGTGGGCATATCTAGTATTAACAATTTTGTTTGTTTAAGCTAAATCACTAGTTTTCTAAGCGTGGCGCGGATGTCCTTCAGAACACCTCCGCTCTTAGCAATGCAGATTCCACATATGGTGACCTTAAAGGCCTCCCACGCCGTGGAGTATTGTGGGATGGAGCCATCATTTTGGGGGGAAAATCAGTAATCTCTTGTTCCAGTTCTTCCTTAAAAACGGGGTCTAAGAGGGCCTGTGGGGTGAGGCGCCAGGAGATATAGGGTGATTCCTCATGAGGCAGCGTGAGGGTGAGGCAGACAGGCGAGTGATCGGAGTATGTGCACGAAAGGTGAGAGGCGTGTGTTAGCCAGGGCACCAACCCTTTAGTGAGTATCCACCCATGTATGCACGACCAGGAGGAATGAGCTGTGGAGAAACAGGAACCCTCTCAAGTTTGTGGGTGAAGGTTACGCCAAGCGTCAATCAGATCATGATCCCCACAATGTGGTTGAAAGTGTAGTGTGCGTTAGAGTAGTGATGAGGCTGTGGATGTGATCTGTCTAATATCGGGTCTAATATCGGGTCTAAGGTGACGTTAAAGTCTCCCCTATACCAAGTGTGTGGATCCAATGTCAAGTATTTTGCCCCAAAGTATCCGAAAGAATTCAGGATCAGGATCATCAGTGTTAGGCCCATAGCAAGAGACCAGGGTTATGGATTGGGCAGCCAGTTGCCCCCAAAGAATACTGTACCGTCCTTGTGGGACACGGTAGGAGCCGATGGGAGTGTAGGGAAGTGTACGTTTCACCAGGATAACCGTGCCGCTGGCGTAAGAGGAATAGGATGAAAAGCATCTGCAGGTCGCAGGATGCAAATGTGATGGTTGTCGTGGGAGCGATATGTGTTTCTTGAAGCATGGTGCAGTGGATATTGTGGCAGTCCAGGTAGGACAGGATGTGTCTGCGTTTGCGGGGATCGCTCAGGCCACGCACATTCCATGTCATAAAATTATGTTTGAGGGGGCTAGGTCGGGTCCCCATGGTTGTTGTGTATATTGGTAGTGGCGTAGAGTGTGTGTAATAGAATCTGAATAGGTGGTATGGGTGGATTAATGCAGTACCAAGTGGTAAACAACTGTCCCAATGACCTCCCCCCTTCCACATCAGCAGCCCAAACCTGCTGTGGTGTATCCCTCCCCCCTCCCCAAAGTCCCTTTGTGTCCCGCTCCCAACAGGGGAGATTGAGTCCAACATATTAACCATTTCAAACTAAGTTTGTTTAGGGTTCAATTGAGTGGGTGGTAGAGAGAGGGCAGCCAGTACCTCCTTGCGTTAGCAAGGGTGCTCGGTGGGTATTAGTGGTAATCTTTTCCAGTCCATGGCAGATGTCTCCGCAAGCAGGGGATTTTGCATCGCAGTTCAGTGTGGGTTGTGCGAACCTGCAGTCAATACAGAGAAATCAAGGGGAGGGTTTTGCCGTCTCCAACCCTGCCCCGCCGGGGTATATGTGAGCGCCGTGGATCTGGGCCTAGGTGTCATTCCACATCTGATGTGCCTCCATCATCATGGTTGCGCCTGGGTGGGGAGGATCGGTCTTTCAACAGTCCTGGCAGAGTTTTCAAGAAGTCATAGACGTGTTTCGGGTTCGCAAAGAAGTGCTGCTTTCCCTGATGGTTGATCTTGCGCACATTCATGGTGTCCATTTTTGTTTCCATGGAGGTAAGATTGCCTGATTGTATGGCAATGAGGAGGGCCTTCAGATCTTCTGTAGACGTTGGTTGTTCAGGAGTTGTGGACTGTTCGTCCTCCATCTCTGTTTGGGATCGGGAAGACTTCCTGGCATCAAAGTTCAGATTGGGCTGTTTGGCGTTTGTGTGGCCCATGTCGGGATGGTGACTTCTCAGCGGGGGCAGAAGCATCAGATCTGGTCGAGGAGGTAGCCGTGGGCGGCACTAGAGAGGGGGTGTTGGTTGCCGCGTTTAGTGCTTTCTCTTGTCCCAATGGAGTCCTGTGGCGTAGCCGTGCATAGTATAGGGGAAACTGCGGTTACCCAGGCCAGCAGGGTCAGTCCGCCTCTCTTCTTGATGTGGTGCCCATGCAGTCACGGCAGGGCAGGTTGGCAGAAAAAGCGCACAGTGTTGGCAGCTGAGGTGCGGGCGATCAGGGAAGCAATGCAGCAATGTGAGCTTTATTTAGGCAGTGCGCAGTGCTATCAGCAGATATGACTCCCAGAGTCTCGCGGGGACCAGAGGCATCAACAGGCAGGGGTCAATGAGGCCTGTGCACATCCATGCTTGAGCTCAGTGGTGTGTATAGCAGGTCCCACTAAGATGGAGTGAATAGTTGTTTCGGGCCAAGCTGCCAGTCGGCAGTCCGAGGGCGCAGCCCATAGAGGGCCCAGCGCTCACAGTTTATCTACTTGGGAGTTGATTAAGACCCGTTTCCCTCGTGGGGATTGTTGAAGAGGCACAAGTTAGCAGGTGGGGTCAGAGGGGCAATGCGAGTGACTCACAAGTGTTCCAGCGATGATGTTCCCCTCTCTCGACAGGCAGCTCCTCAGGCCCGTAGGTTGTATAGTGCGGCACAGTCCCACAGGGCCCCGACAGGGCTGCGCCAGAGCCGGGCGAAAGTGCCCGTCCCCAGATCCGGGAGCAGCGCCGGAGCCCACCATGCCTCCCTGCCTGCTGCCCGGAACCCCTGTGGTGGGGAGGCATCCCGGCAGCGATGTGGACTGCAGGCAGCAACGGACCAGCCCCCCAGGCCGTGGCAAGAGCCGGGCGGGGCTCAGGCATTGGGGATCTTGGCACGCCGCAGCCAGCTGTATATGCTCCACGCACCGGCTCCTGAGGCGACAGGAGCCGTGCGCTCCCATGGGTCAGCAGTGCAGGAGGAGGTGGAGGGCCGCAGTGTGCTGTAGAGATGTTTATGCAGCCGCGACTATCGCAGCCGCCACTTTGTGGTGGCCCGGCACGGCAAGGCAGGAGGCTGTTGCTGGAGTTCTCGGCTAGGTTGCGGCGAGAAGAACAATTGTCTAGGCAGCAGAAGGTAATGTCCATAGGAAATCTCAAAATTCTATTTTGAATAACTTTGGCGCCGGTTGACGAATCCTCGCGAAATTTTCCAAACTAATGGGGCGCTCCGTTCAGCTCCTACCCTGAAAATCTCGGGGTGATTCATCAAGCGGGGGCCAAGAAAAAAGGGGGGTCCCAAAACGCGTTTTCCCCATGCATTTTTCCATAGGACCTTTAGACGCAGCTACAGCCCGAACGGCTGAACAGAATTACTTGAAATTTGGCAGAGAGGTAGCCATAAGGTCAAGGAAGTGCCTTTTGCAGGTCTGGTGTAAATCTGTTCAGTATTTACTGAGAAAATAGCATTTAAAAGCATATCAATATCTATACGCGCGCAGGGTGCGCGCACCGTGCGCGCACCTTGCGAGCACCGTGCGAGCACCCTAACGTGCGCGAGCGTAATTCTGATTGGTGGTTAAATGTTAGTCAACGTTCGAATCGGTCGAAATCAGGAAGTGTCGGCCGCCATTTTGTTTGTTTTCAGTGCGAAAGTGAAAAAGGAAGGTGGCGAACTTGAAAAGGGGGCAGGGTAGAGAGTTCCTGACCCGCTAGCCTTTGTCAGGGGGCCCTGAAGGACCCCGAAGGCAGAATTTTTTTTTTTTTACTTTTTAAATCACGGGGGTACGTGCACCGTGCGCGCATGGTGAAAAACCATTAAAAAAAAATATATTTTAATACGTAGTTTATTGTAAAATAAATATATTAAAAAATAATAATACATAAATAAATTAGCATTTAAAAAAACGTACAAATTCACTGAAAAAACCATAGGTTTCACTCACGTTATAGTTAGGAATTAGCATTTAAAAAACCTTGCAAATTCACTTAAAAAACCATTGGTTTCACACATGTTATAGTTAGGTGGATATTTCTCTCGTAAAAAACCAATGAAATTCCCCCGTTATAGTTAGTTCAGATAACTTTAACTCGCGCGACCGCCACTCTATCACAATGATGATGTCATCAGTGATGTCATGAGTGATGCCACTGACCATGTCATGAGTGATGTAATATGTGACGTCATGAGCAGTGGATTGCGGGCACGTGAGTTATAGTTATCTGAACTAACTATAACGGGGGAATTTCATTGGTTTTTTACGAGTGAAATATCCTCCTAACTATAACATGTGTGAAACCTATGGTTTTTTAAGTGAATATATAGATAGATAGATATTTATATATATATATTGCTACAAGTCTGCATTATATAGAATATATATATATATATATATATATATATATATATAATTCAGCAGTTATAGTTAGCTGAGCTAACTATAACTCACCCCCCCCCCCGCAATGCACTGCTTATGACCTCACATATTACATGACTCATGACATGGTCAGTGACTTTTACTGATGACATCTCAAATGATATCACTCATGACATCATACAGCTATTCATACAACCAGTCACTTACTCATACTAAGGTTGGTGGACCAAAGAGGGAAGCATGCAAGTGATTTCCATATGTGCACAGTCACATATAGATTGCACTCCAATAAATCAATATTGCACTCACCTCCACGAAGGATGCCAGATACTTTGTTCGCTATGGAATTGCAGAGAA
Source organism: Triturus cristatus (assembly GCF_964204655.1). NCBI lineage: Eukaryota > Metazoa > Chordata > Amphibia > Caudata > Salamandridae > Triturus > Triturus cristatus. The sequence continues at coordinate 902,630,441 of NC_140590.1, read as the reverse complement.
AACTCACTTGCTTTGCCTTCGCCAAGCCCAGGAGTTAGGATCATATTTCCTATACAGAAGTGGAGCTTCAGCGGGGGCACCTGCTATATTTCTATTTGAAAGCGCTTCCTGTTGAGGTTTAATTTCTGTGAAATGAGCATCAGGGCCAGAAGTCCCCTGGTGACCCAACCTTCCAGGGGCCTACCCAGAATACAGTGGGAAAGGTGGGTTGTATAGCCTCCCTCCCCGGGGTGATTTCAGCCCCAGGGACCCCATCCTCTGGGGCCTGGCCCTAACTCAATTGGGGAGAGGAGCCAAGGGGAACCCCTCCCCAGGCTGATTCCGGCCCGGGGAACCCATCTCCAGGGCCCAGCCATGTATCCCTGGGTGCCCTGGTCCCAGTCAGGGCACCCAGTGTGCAGGATGGGACAACGGGGAGCCTCAAGGCCCCCGCAGTCCAAGCCAGCTCCCTACCTCCTGCGGGAGCCAGCACTGCATTTGCACACAGGGAGCTGCTGGAAATGCAGGTCCTTGTGTGCAAGAGTATTAGTTTCATGTCTTTCCCAGCCTGTATGTCTGTGGGCAGAGAAAGAGATGAAACCTTCGCTTCCAGTGAGTGGTAACACTTTGGGAGCTTCTGCCTGATGGAACCAGAGTGTTTGCTTTTGCTTGGTGAAAGCTGTCAACTCCGGCTAAGTAAAAAGCAAACTACTATGTCCTGGGGTGGGCACCCCAGGACATAGGAGGAGCCGGCCCTGTTGGTTGTGGTCCCCAGGGCCATAAATGGCTCCAGGAGGGGGGCCACATGGTGCCCCGCCTTCTCTGTGCATGGGCCGGCCTGGGGAGGTGGTGGTCACTGGGCCCCATATGGCCTGGGAGAGGGGCTGCTTGGTCCTCTTTCTTTATTGTTTTTAGCCTCTGGTGGTGGTCCCACGGCACCTGGGGATCCACACGGCCCCCCATATCATTTTTATTATGTAGCCCCATGGAGGCAGTAGTCTCTTGGGCCCTGAGACCTGAGAGTCCACACATCCCTCCAATGTAATTTTTTATTTGTACCCCTGGGGATGTGGTGAATCCTGAGGCCCTGGGGGTCTGAGCAGCCTCGCTTATTATTAAAATAGGCACCAAGGAGGTGGTAGGTCCCCAGGGCATCATTAAGCTGTTTGAGGGGGGCACCATGCAACCACTCCATTTTTCATTAAAGGATGCATGTCCCCTGGACCTGGCCTACACTGGGGCTACAATTAAAACATGTGCTGGACACTGTGCTTTTTTAAATAAAAATTTAGTTCACGGTTATATAGGTGAATATTTGGTGAAAATCAAAGGGAATATAAAAAAAAATGCTTTTTTGCCCTCACGGCGTATCTATGGGACTCCAAAACCAAAGCTTGGGGATCAGAGTATTCCTACCCTGCCCCCTTTTCTTTTTTTTTCAATTTTTTTCGGGGGGACTGGTCTGAAGTTGAATCCCAAAATGGCTGCCAACTCTTCCTGTTTGAAGTGTTGACATCCAATCAGAGCTCTGCAAATTGCTACACAAGCTCGTTATTATTTGCGAAGACTTCGCGATCGTAGTTATATAAATTTGGGTCCACCAGTAGGTTTTATATATATATATATATATGTATATATATATATATATATATGTATGTATATATATATATATATATATATATATATATGTATAAATATATATAAATATATATATATATATATATTACCTACTGGCGGTCGCCAGTAGGTAGTTATAGTTAGGACCCTGTTTCCATAGGAAATCCGCAACATTCTATTTGGAATAACTTTGGCGCCGGTTGACGAATCCTCGCAAATTTTTCAAAATAGGTGGGGCGCTACGCTCCGCTCCTACCCTGAAAGTCTCGGGGGGATTCGTCAAGCGGGGGCTGAGATAAAAGGGGGGTCCCAAAACGCGTTTTTCCCATGCATTTTTCCATAGGACCTTTAGACACAGCTACAGCCCGAACGGCTGAACAGAATTACTAGAAATTTGGCAGAGAGGTAGTCCTCAGGTCAAGGAAGTGCCTTTTGTAGGTTTGGTGTAAATCTGTTCAGTAGATTCTGAGAAAATAACCTTTAAATCAATATATATATCTGAGCCAGCTTACGGTGCGCTTACGGTGCGCTTACCGTACGCGTACGGTGGCGTGCGCGAGCGCGATTCTGATTGGCTCTTAGATCTTAGTAAACATTCGAATCGGTCGAAACCAGGAAGCGGCGGCCGCCATTTCGTGTGTTTCACTCAGAAAAAAAAGAGTGATATCTTGAAAAGGGGGCAAGGAGGAGAGTTACAGACCCCCTAACATTTGTAAGGGGGTCAAAGAAGGACAGAAAAGTACAAAGAAAACATTTATTGATTTTAAAAAAAATCGCGGGGTACGCGTACGGTAAGCTTACCGTACGCGTACGGTAAAAAAAAAAATTAAAAATGAAATTAAATGCAGATTTAAGTGTTTAGATATTAGGGGGCTCGGGGGCGTGGCTAGGCGCCCGAAGGAGATGGCGGCGTCCGGGTGACGGCTCCGTCCGAACCGGAGAGTACCGGCGGTTCGCGCACCCGTTTCCAGCAACGAAGGGAAGCCCCTTGCACCGGAAGATGCCAGGCTCATTTTCATCCCCCTTTCGCTCCTGAGGCACAGCTATTTTGGACTTAACAGCCCTTTTTACCTCCGGTCGCGGCTTATCATCGGCCGCGGCCGCCATTTTGTTTATCTTTGCCCGCGAATGCTTCAACAGCGCGTTCTAGCGCGCATGAAATTCCTGGATGCCTCGTTCGCACACATATGACCCCAGCAGCCTCTGAGGCACAAATGCGGCAGACCAATATTCTAAGGTGACTTTCTTTATTTTTCTTTTGAAAGGGTGACCTTTTTCATGGTTTTGACTGGAATTTTTTGGCTCTCCTCATCCACGGCGGCCATTTTATGACCTTAGCCTTAGATAGCTACGTCTACAGTTTTTTGTCTGGCACATCTATACATTATTGTGTCCTTTGGAGTTCTTTTTAGTTGAACATTGAGACCATCTTGCATGTTCTGACTGGAATCTTCACCTCTCCTCATGAAGGGCGGCCACCTTTAGGACTTCAGTTTCTAACTCCTACGAGTCCAATTTTTTGACCTGGCAAGTCTCTGTATTAATTTGCTTTCTGCTCCCTTCTGAGTCAGGCAATAGGATATCTTAAGACCTCACGCTCCACAGGTGTGCTGATGGCGGATTGCTCCAGTAGAGTTCAAAAGCGTAATTTCATTAAAAATTCCAAGTTATTCACTGCACTAGCCCATTTGGAAGCTTCAACTGAGATGACGTCGACTGCGGACACCCCCTCACAACCCTCAGCAAAAGCGAACTCTAAGAGGTTAAAAAAGGACCCTCCTTCGCCTCCTAAGCCTTCTTCACCCATTTCTATGGAGCTACTTCTCGAAGAGATACGGGCCTTGCGCCCTTACATGGAAGAGACCAATGCTAAACTGCAGATTCTCACTGACAACTGGGCTTCGATGGATGAAAGAGTTTCGTCGGTGGAGCGTGACGTGTCCTCTCTTCAGGACTCTATCGCCAAGGTCTCCCACGTGCACACGCAGATTTCCTCCCTTCAGAAGCAGGTGGAGGATCTTGAAAACCGCAACAGACGCAACAATCTCCGTATTTACGGCCTGCTGGAGGGTTGTGAGGGAAATGATCCCATTAGTTTCTTCAAATCCTTTCTCCCGAAGCTTCTTCATCTTCCTGAAGATACCTCACTAAACATCCAACGTGCCCATAGGCTTGGTCGAGCTCCCTCTTCTCCTTCCACGTCAACGAAGCCTAGAGGTGTAATAATGTACTTTCTAGAGTACACAGACTTGCTGAAAGTTCTCTTAGCCGCCAAAGCATCTCCTCGTCTCACATGGTCAGGCTCCACTTTGTTCTTTGCACAGGACTATGCCAGGGCCACTGCAAACCGTCGTAAAGCCTTCCTTGATATGAGACCAGACCTTCGCTCCATTGGTGCCAGATATGGGCTTTTTCATCCTTGTTTATTTAAGGTCACTCACAACAACAAGACAACGACATATGAGGATCCAGCGCGACTTCGAAGCTTCTTGAACTCCTGTGGTCAACATGACATGGAGATAGCTGGTTCCTCTTCCCACCAACCATGACTTGTTTTTGTAGCTGCAATTTGACCCTCTAATCTGTTTACTTTTTTTGCCTTCATTTCTGCAGGTTCCTCTGATTTTATGACTTCTAGTTAAGATTATATTTCTCATTTTATAGTTTGATAGTGTTGTTCTTGTTCCTCAGTTGGTCATATGTTTTCTTTTTTATCTTTGTTACGTTCGAGTTTCTAACCTTGTTATTTTTCTCCCTACACAGATCACTGTTTTGCGTTCCGTTGTGTTATCTCTGGTTGGACGTTCCCCTCATCCCGACTGCCTTGCCTCTCCCAGTTGGCCCTACCTCCCTTCCCTCATCTCCACATGTATTTCCGTTTGTTCCCAGTTCCTGATTGTATTTCTCCCATGCTTCCCCTCGTAAGTACTCTTCATTCCTTATTTATCATGTTTTTTTACGTTCGATGTTTCCTTGCCTCCCCTTTTCCCTTGTTGCCTTCAGATTTATTGGTGTCACTATCTTTTCCATGGTTCTTCTACACTTCTCTTTCGTCACTCTCTATTTTCCTCATTGTTTGTTGGCTCTCTTGCTTGTATTCATCTCTCTTTACCTATTTGATTCTCCCTCTCATCTCTCTCATCATTATCTTTAAGAATTATTGTGTCTTCCTATCATTCTTCTTACTTTCTTGGCTCTTTCCTACCTCTATGGCCTCACTGGTTCTTCTCTCTCTTTTTCTTCTACTCCTGTTCATTCACGTTAATTCTCGCCTCATTCTCTTTTTCTCTTGTGCCCTTGCTCGTTGCGAGGTATTTCCTTACTGTCCTACCTTTCAACTGATCCACTTTCTGATTAATCCTTAATGTCAGTCCGAATTGTTTCCTGGAATGTTAAAGGTCTGCATTCTCCTATTAAGAGACAAAAAATCCTTTCTCATTTAGCCAAACTGAATGTAGACGTTGCCTTTTTACAAGAAACGCATCTGTCTGATGATGAGGCTGCCAAACTTAAGAGAGGTTGGGTGGGTTCTGTGTTCTCATCTCCGGGTGATGGTAAGAGGAACGGAGTGGTTGTATTAGTTCGTAAATCTTTTGCTCACTTGCTCTTGAGTTCTGAATCAGACCCTGATGGCAGATGGTTATACGTTAAACTCTCCTCAAAGGGCGCCCCTCTTTCCCTCCTTAATATTTACGCCCCTACTGGTGGTGATCAGTTTTTTTGGCGTGCAATGGCCTCCCGTATCACCGAATATATCGACGATAATTTTATCTTAGCAGGTGACTGTAACCTTCCCTTCGACCCTTTTTTAGACAGGAACTCCAAGGTACCTTTTGTCCCTAATAAATCCCACAAGCTTTTCGCCCAAGCGATATTCCAACATAAACTCATTGATGCTTGGCGTCTCTGCAATCCCACCTCTAAAGAATTCACCTTCTACTCCCCAACTCACCACTCTCAGTCACGTATTGACTATATCTTCCTCTCCCACCATTTGTCCCAATCCCTAACCCACGCTGATATAGGCCCCATTTTATTTTCTGATCATGCCCCCGTTTTGGTAAACATTGACATTTTACCCAAGTCCACCGGACCAAAGAGATGGCGCTTCAATAACACTTTACTCCTTGACCCCAAATTCTCCGCCTCCTTTGTAGATTTCACCACAGAATTTTTCACCATTAATGATACACCCACTGTGCCTAACCACGTTGTTTGGGATGCCTATAAAGCAGCAGCTAGAGGTTTCATTATCAGTTTTGTGGCCACCAAACGCAAGAATGCTCGCAAACGCATCAATGATCTCCTCTGTACGATTAAAAAGCTAGAGCACTCTTTCTATACATCCCATTCGCAAGAAAGTCTGACCGCCCTCATTGTTGCTAAGATGCAATTTAATAAACAATCCACCGAGGATGCTTCATTGTACTTGTTGAAATCCAGTTCAAAATTTTATGGTGGTAAAAATAAGGCGGGGAAGGTTTTAGCCAACTATTTAAAAGTCAAACAGAACAAACTGAATATTGAATCTGTTTACGATGCTAATTCTGTTTTAAAGCATACAGATGTTGACATTTTAGAACAATTTTCCCAGTTTTATTCCAAACTCTATTCTTCTGAGACGCACCCCACTGCTCAATCTCTTGCTGCTTTTTTTGCCACCATCCAACCGCCTCCTAATTTCCCTGTTGATTTATCTGCCCTTGAATCACCAATTTCTGGTGATGAATTACTCACAGCGCTTCAGTCACTCAAGAAGGATAAGGCTCCTGGGCCAGACGGATTCACAGTAGAATTTTATTTACATTTCTCCAAATTGTTGCTGCCCAGACTCCACTCCCTTATTGATTCCTTCATATTAAACGGTTCTTCCTCAGGTACATTCTCAGACGCCCACATTTGCATTATACCCAAAGAAGGCAAAGACACCCAGCATTGTAAAAATTACAGACCAATTTCTTTAGTCAACATTGACTATAAATTGTATGCCAAATCTCTCGCCATTCGATTAGACCCTTACCTTCCCGAACTGCTAGGCCCTGAACAGTCTGGCTTCGTTAAGGGTCGCTTCATCACTGATAACACCAGACTGTTGTTTAATGTCCTTTCCAAATCTCCACAGTTCCAAGACTCATTAACAGCCATTGCCCTAGACGCAGAAAAAGCGTTTGATAGGGTGGAGTGGACTTTCCTTTTCTCCGCCCTCAAATGGTTTGGATTTGGTCCACGTTTTATTTCTTTTATCTCCTTCCTTTATTCCAGTCCTAGAGCGGCGGTTTGCGCCAATGGTCTAGTCTCCTCTTTTTTTAACCTTGGTAGGGGTGTTCGTCAGGGATGTCCTCTCTCCCCTTTTCTTTTTAATTTGGCCCTGGAACCTTTTCTTTCAAAACTTCGTCAAAATCCCAACTTACACGGTTTCCAAATCTCCCATACTAACATTAAACTTGCTGCCTACGCAGACGATATTCTATTATTCATGTCTAATCCCGCAACTTCCATTCCCGCATTCTTAGCTGAAGTCCACGAATACTCCCAGATTTCAGGCTATAAGCTAAACAATGACAAGTGTGAGATTCTACCCCTCACTAAGTTCACTTTTAAACCGGACTTTATGGCATCCAACTTTACTTGGAGCCCCTCACACATCAAATACCTAGGTCTACACATAACTCCCTCCCTCTCCGACACTGTCTCGCTGTGTCTCACCAAATGCACCCAGAAATTATCCGACCTCACTTCCAGATGGCACCCATTATACCTTTCCTGGTGGGGTCGTCTTGATACGATTAAAATGATGCTTTCCCCGTTAGTCCTCTACACCATCTCCAACATCCCAATTCCTATCCCTGCTAAGTTCTTTAAGAAAATTAACACCATTCTCTCCTCCTTTCTTTGGTCCGGCAAAAAAGCACGCATGTCCCTGCTTAGATTGCAACTCCCCAAATCCGAGGGTGGAGTTAATTTCCCGAATTTCCCCGCTTACCACAAAGCATTCCTTTTGCGGCAAGCTTCCCATTGGCTGCAAGACCCTGCTGAGCCGTCCCCCTTATGGGTTACCACTGAGCGGCTTTCATTAGCCCCTTTCACTTTTGCTGAATATCTCTCATTCTCTCGTAAACCTCACTTTTCCTCCATTCCTATCCACAAGTTCACAGCCAAGTTGCTTCTTTCCACCTCTCCAGACCCCCCTTCCTCCACAGCAGAGTTCCTCAATTCCACTATCTGGCACAATAATAGTATTACCATTAATCGCAAGCCCTTTTATTGGAAAACCTGGAGACAGAGGGGTCTACTCTGGGTTTCTCAACTCTTCTCTAATTCTGATTTCTTATCCTTCTCCGCTCTCAGCCAGCACTTCCATCTCCCTCGTTCTTTTGCCTGCAAGTATCTTGTGCTTAAAAATGCAGTTATGTCCACTTATGCTCTCCTTTCTAACCCCCTCACGCATGCCCATCCCCCAAATCATACCTCACAGCTTCACTCCTTCTTGCGCACTCACCCTACAGCCTCCTCAATATACCAATCATTTCACACGATTCTCACACCTAGGCCAAAGTCCAAAGTTGAGGAACAATGGGAGTCTGATCTTGCCATCTCTTGGCCCACCTCCCTTTGGGATAAACTATGGACCAAACTTCGCAAGACATCTAGAGCTGCTTCTCTTACACAAACCCTCTTTTTCATATACAACAGGCTTCTCTTTTCTCCCCAGGTGTTGAACAAGAGATTCTCTTCTACACCAGATCTTTGTTGGTCCTGTTCTGCTCCTAAGGCCACTCTCTTCCACATGCTTTTCTCTTGCACTTTCACGCAAAATTTCTGGACACTAGTTTGGACCCAAATCAATGCCATATTCCACACCACATTCCCCTTCTCTCTGGTCAATATTTTTTTAGGAAGCCTTTCACCTTGTTGGGATAATATTGACCTTAACACGCAAATTGTTGACTTGTTATTAGCTGTTGCTTTCCAGCAAATCACCGTCAACTGGAAAGACTTTACGAATATTTCTTTTAAAGCATGGTGGTACAATGTTTGCTATAATCACAGGCTAGATACTGCTTTTGTACACCCCCTTAGTCTAGCTGCTAAACGACATGATTTATGGCTTCCTGTAACCTTGTATCTAGATACCTGTGCTAAACGTTCCTCTCATGTCTCACCTATTCAGCAAGAGGTCCCTAAGCCCCCCTGATTGACATTGATTTTCATTTGTACTATTCTATTTATATAAGCTACTTTATTGCTCATTAGTACCAGTGCTGATTTTTGTTACTCAGCCTTAAAACTTCTGTTATCCTCTGATCAATTGTATATTTTCATTACCATGTTTTACTTTCTCCTCTAATTGAAGATATGTTTGTATTTTCTTTTTTCTCATGTATTGACACCTTTACTTATCCAATAAAAACCTTTTGAACTTAAAAAAAAAGATATTAGGGGGCTCTAAAAAGAGCCGTTGTGTTTATGAAGTGATTTTTTAGTGGTACCTACAAGTAAGTACCGATGCAGAGTCTAAGGTTCAAGAGGAAGACTCTGTTCCCTTCATCATTGAAGTGCACACCATCTCCTCTATAAATGTCTTACATGTCGTAACGCAAGTTGTTGTGGTAAATGGAACCCATACCGTAGTCACGGAGGAAAGCAGAAACAGATTTGTTGACGTGCTTTCTTGCTTTGTCAATCTGCAGACAGAAATGATTGGACCAGTTCCATTTTTGCCTTTGGCATATGTTAGAAAACACAAAGGCAGTTTTTGGGAAAAGTGAAAACAGTTGTGCAAAGGTCTCCTTCATAAGCATTTCCAGACCTACCCCAGTCAAAGTGCCTAGGTCATTGCCACCACAGTGCACTATTATGAGGTCAGGGTGTTGGATTTGCATGAAGGATTTCACCAATGGCATCAATTGGTGCCACTTTAACCCTCTCTGACCAATCCATTTAATGTCTACATTTGGTAAAGCAAGGTCTCTCACCATACCTGTTTTCTCTGCATACTTTTCACTCCAGAAGACATAGCTGTGCCCTACAATCCACACTGTGAACATCTTCAAAGGAGAACTGGATGCACTCAGGAGGTGTAATTCAGTAGAATGGTAAAAAGAAATGAAAGACAGTTTGGAAATGGAGGCATACATATTTTTTTCATAAAAAAAAGAACTGATTGGCTGTTTCATACCATTCTAGAATGAAAACTAGGCTGTATGTGTAAATTAATAGAAGCATGTTTTGTATTGGTACAGAAAAATGTGTTACCAAAGAACAGTACTATGGATTTGCTGTTAGGTTTGAAAAGTCAAGCACTCTTGCTCGGTGGAATTGAAACATTGTTTGGTGAACTTCTGACCTAACTCCACACAGCAGTGTTCCATGAGCTGTTGCTATGGTAGCAGGCAGAAGTCAAGTTGGGGGAAGGGTACTAGGCAGAAGTCAAGTTTGGGGAAGGGTACTTTTGGAAATGTTTGGTTTTCAACCAATAGAAATGTGTGATTACATTTGGAAAAAAAGGGGGAAGCACTGAGATTTGAAACTTACATGTATATGTGTGGAAAAAGAGAGGGAAACTTTGCCATTATCTGGTTCTGCTGAGAGGAGAGAGGTGTAAAGAACAGAGATCCTGGCTCTGATAATCTGCTGTTTGAGTGTCACATTTCTTTCACAGCTAACTAATTTTAAAGGTGAGTTTAGAGTTTGAGAGGGGATGTATATGGTAAATTAAGAAATGAATAATAGAAATAGAATTCCTTTTGTTGAAGTTGTGTTTATTATTTTCTGTTTTGGGAGAAATTTAAATGTGAGGAACATGTAAAATAATTTGGACTATGTTTTCACCATAAATTAAGGTGTACTGGTAAAAATAAAGAATACTTTAAGAGTTTGAGGTTGGACTCAGTAATGCAAATACATACAGCATCAGTAAGGCTGGTTGCCCTTGCTTGACTGTAGGCAGTTACCCAGGTTACACATGGTGCTGGTCTGAAAAAGCAGTTTGGACATGTGCTTTTTTAAGAATCTGAAAAGTGGATTCATAATGTGTCAGTCTGTAAAAGTGTTTATCACTTGCCAAAAAAAAGAGTAGTAAGTGTGCTTTCAAATTGGCAAAGAAATTTCGTTTTGTGACTAATGTGAAAACATGAATCTGTGTGCAAATAGGAATTACAGGCAGAGATTTATTGCGTATTGCTCTGGTGATTTCACAGTTGCATTAGATGGAAAGGGGGAGCCATTTTTTGGTGCAGAAGCAGACTCTTAGCACACACCCAGCTGCTTACCCTGTGGAATCATGCACAGTATTCACAAGCGAGTGGGGTTTGAGGTTTCAGTCAGTAATGCAAATACATTCAGCATCACTAAGGCTGGTTGCCCTTGCTGGAGTGTAGGCAGTTACCCAGGTTACACATGGTGCTGGTCTGAAAAAGCAGTTTGGACATGTGCTTTTTTAAGAATCTGAAAAGTGGATTCAAAATGTGACAGACTGTAAAAGTGTTTATCACTTGCCAAAAAAAAGAGTAGTAAGTGTGCTTTCAAAATGGCAAAGAAATTTCGTTTTGTGACTAATGTGAAAACATGACTCTGTGTGCATATAGGAATTACAGGCAGAGATTTATTGCGTATTGCTCTGGTGATTTCACAGTTGCATTAGATGGAAAGGGGGAGCCATTTATTGGTGCAGAAGCAGACTCTTAGCACACACCCAGCTGCTTACCCTGTGGAATCATGCACAGTATTCACAAGCGAGTGGGGTTTGAGGTTTCAGTCAGTAATGCAAATACATTCAGCATCACTAAGGCTGGTTGCCCTTGCTTGAGTGTAGGCAGTTACCCAGGTTACACATGGTGCTGGTCTGAAAAAGCAGTTTGGACATGTGCTTTTTTAAGAATCTGAAAAGTGGATTCAAAATGTGACAGACTGTAAAAGTGTTTATCACTTGCCAAAAAAAAGAGTAGTAAGTGTGCTTTCAAAATGGCAAAGAAATTTCGTTTTGTGACTAATGTGAAAACATGACTCTGTGTGCATATAGGAATTACAGGCAGAGATTTATTGCGTATTGCTCTGGTGATTTCACAGTTGCATTAGATGGAAAGGGGGAGCCATTTTTTGGTGCAGAAGCAGACTCTTAGCACACACCCAGCTGCTTACCCTGTGGAATCATGCACAGTATTCACAAGCGAGTGGGGTTTGAGGTTTCAGTCAGTAATGCAAATACATTCAGCATCACTAAGGCTGGTTGCCCTTGCTGGAGTGTAGGCAGTTACCCAGGTTACACATGGTGCTGGTCTGAAAAAGCAGTTTGGACATGTGCTTTTTTAAGAATCTGAAAAGTGGATTCAAAATGTGACAGACTGTAAAAGTGTTTATCACTTGCCAAAAAAAAGAGTAGTAAGTGTGCTTTCAAAATGGCAAAGAAATTTCGTTTTGTGACTAATGTGAAAACATGACTCTGTGTGCATATAGGAATTACAGGCAGAGATTTATTGCGTATTGCTCTGGTGATTTCACAGTTGCATTAGATGGAAAGGGGGAGCCATTTTTTGGTGCAGAAGCAGACTCTTAGCACACACCCAGCTGCTTACCCTGTGGACTCATGCACAGTATTCACAAGCGAGTGGGGTTTGAGGTTTCAGTCAGTAATGCAAATACATTCAGCATCACTAAGGCTGGTTGCCCTTGCTTGAGTGTAGGCAGTTACCCAGGTTACACATTGTGCTGGTCTGAAAAAGCAGTTTCGACATGTGCTTTTTTAAGAATCTGAAAAGTGGATTCAAAATGTGACAGACTGTAAAAGTGTTTATCACTTGCCAAAAAAAAGAGTAGTAAGTGTGCTTTCAAAATGGCAAAGAAATTTCGTTTTGTGACTAATGTGAAAACATGAGTCTGTGTGCATATAGGAATTACAGGCAGAGATTTATTGCGTATTGCTCTGGTGATTTCACAGTTGCATTAGATGGAAAGGGGGAGCCATTTTTTGGTGCAGAAGCAGACTCTTAGCACACACCCAGCTGCTTACCCTGTGGACTCATGCACAGTATTCACAAGGGAGTGGGGTTTGAGGTTTCAGTCAGTAATGCAAATACATTCAGCATCACTAAGGCTGGTTGCCCTTGCTTGAGTGTAGGCAGTTACCCAGGTTACACATTGTGCTGGTCTGAAAAAGCAGTTTGGACATGTGCTTTTTTAAGAATCTGAAAAGTGGATTCAAAATGTGACAGACTGTAAAAGTGTTTATCACTTGCCAAAAAAAAGAGTAGTAAGTGTGCTTTCAAAATGGCAAAGAAATTTCGTTTTGTGACTAATGTGAAAACATGACTCTGTGTGCATATAGGAATTACAGGCAGAGATTTATTGCGTATTGCTCTGGTGATTTCACAGTTGCATTAGATGGAAAGGGGGAGCCATTTATTGGTGCAGAAGCAGACTCTTAGCACACACCCAGCTGCTTACCCTGTGGAATCATGCACAGTATTCACAAGCGAGTGGGGTTTGAGGTTTCAGTCAGTAATGCAAATACATTCAGCATCACTAAGGCTGGTTGCCCTTGCTTGAGTGTAGGCAGTTACCCAGGTTACACATGGTGCTGGTCTGAAAAAGCAGTTTGGACATGTGCTTTTTTAAGAATCTGAAAAGTGGATTCAAAATGTGACAGACTGTAAAAGTGTTTATCACTTGCCAAAAAAAAGAGTAGTAAGTGTGCTTTCAAAATGGCAAAGAAATTTCGTTTTGTGACTAATGTGAAAACATGACTCTGTGTGCATATAGGAATTACAGGCAGAGATTTATTGCGTATTGCTCTGGTGATTTCACAGTTGCATTAGATGGAAAGGGGGAGCCATTTTTTGGTGCAGAAGCAGACTCTTAGCACACACCCAGCTGCTTACCCTGTGGAATCATGCACAGTATTCACAAGCGAGTGGGGTTTGAGGTTTCAGTCAGTAATGCAAATACATTCAGCATCACTAAGGCTGGTTGCCCTTGCTGGAGTGTAGGCAGTTACCCAGGTTACACATGGTGCTGGTCTGAAAAAGCAGTTTGGACATGTGCTTTTTTAAGAATCTGAAAAGTGGATTCAAAATGTGACAGACTGTAAAAGTGTTTATCACTTGCCAAAAAAAAGAGTAGTAAGTGTGCTTTCAAAATGGCAAAGAAATTTCGTTTTGTGACTAATGTGAAAACATGACTCTGTGTGCATATAGGAATTACAGGCAGAGATTTATTGCGTATTGCTCTGGTGATTTCACAGTTGCATTAGATGGAAAGGGGGAGCCATTTTTTGGTGCAGAAGCAGACTCTTAGCACACACCCAGCTGCTTACCCTGTGGACTCATGCACAGTATTCACAAGCGAGTGGGGTTTGAGGTTTCAGTCAGTAATGCAAATACATTCAGCATCACTAAGGCTGGTTGCCCTTGCTTGAGTGTAGGCAGTTACCCAGGTTACACATTGTGCTGGTCTGAAAAAGCAGTTTGGACATGTGCTTTTTTAAGAATCTGAAAAGTGGATTCAAAATGTGACAGACTGTAAAAGTGTTTATCACTTGCCAAAAAAAAGAGTAGTAAGTGTGCTTTCAAAATGGCAAAGAAATTTCGTTTTGTGACTAATGTGAAAACATGAGTCTGTGTGCATATAGGAATTACAGGCAGAGATTTATTGCGTATTGCTCTGGTGATTTCACAGTTGCATTAGATGGAAAGGGGGAGCCATTTTTTGGTGCAGAAGCAGACTCTTAGCACACACCCAGCTGCTTACCCTGAGGACTCATGCACAGTATTCACAAGGGAGTGGGGTTTGAGGTTTCAGTCAGTAATGCAAATACATTCAGCATCACTAAGGCTGGTTGCCCTTGCTTGAGTGTAGGCAGTTTCCCAGGTTACACATTGTGCTGGTCTGAAAAAGCAGTTTGGACATGTGCTTTTTTAAGAATCTGAAAAGTGGATTCAAAATGTGACAGACTGTAAAAGTGTTTATCACTTGCCAAAAAAAAGAGTAGTAAGTGTGCTTTCAAAATGGCAAAGAAATTTCGTTTTGTGACTAATGTGAAAACATGACTCTGTGTGCATATAGGAATTACAGGCAGAGATTTAATGCGTATTGCTCTGGTGATTTCACAGTTGCATTAGATGGAAAGGGGGAGCCATTTTTTGGTGCAGAAGCAGACTCTTAGCACACACCCAGCTGCTTACCCTGTGGAATCATGCACAGTATTCACAAGCGAGTGGGGTTTGAGGTTTCAGTCAGTAATGCAAATACATTCAGCATTACTAAGGCTGGTTGCCCTTGCTTGAGTGTAGGCAGTTACCCAGGTTACACATGGTGCTGGTCTGAAAAAGCAGTTTGGACATGTGCTTTTTTAAGAATCTGAAAAGTGGATTCAAAATGTGACAGACTGTAAAAGTGTTTATCACTTGCCAAAAAAAAGAGTAGTAAGTGTGCTTTCAAAATGGCAAAGAAATTTCGTTTTGTGACTAATGTGAAAACATGAGTCTGTGTGCATATAGGAATTACAGGCAGAGATTTATTGCGTATTGCTCTGGTGATTTCACAGTTGCATTGGATGGAAAGGGGGAGCCATTTTTTGGTGCAGAAGCAGACTCTTAGCACACACCCAGCTGCTTACCCTGTGGAATCATGCACAGTATTCACAAGCGAGTGGGGTTTGAGGTTTCAGTCAGTAATGCAAATACATTCAGCATCACTAAGGCTGGTTGCCCTTGCTTGAGTGTAGGCAGTCACCCAGGTTACACATGGTGCTGGTCTGAAAAAGCAGTTTGGACATGTGCTTTTTTAAGAATCTGAAAAGTGGATTCATAATGTGTCAGTCTGTAAAAGTGTTTATCACTTGCCAAAAAAAAGAGTAGTAAGAAAACCATCGTTTTCTGCCTAATTTCAAAGCATGACTTTGTGTGCACACAGGAATTATTTTTAGAAATTTAATTTGTGAAGGTGTGTTCTGCTTGGGTTTTCGGATCAGATAGAACCCGCTTATCAGAGCCTCACTAACCCAGCCAGAACGTTACCCCCTCCCTAGAACCTATTTACAATCCTACAACCACATATATCTATCACCTAAGGACAGGGGATTCCTACTATGCATACCAAAATCTCATAGGTGGCGGCCTCGCGGTCCGATACGAACCCAGACCTCTCTGCCCATACGACAGTATCACAAATGGCGGCCTCGCTTTCCCATACGAACCCAGACCTCTCTACCCAGACGGCAGTCTCAGCACAATCGGCGGCCTCGCGATCCCATACGGATCCAGACCTCTCTACCCAGACGGCAGTCTCATAAGTGGCGGCCTCGCGGTCCCATACGAACCCAGACCTCTCTGCCCATACGACAGTATCACAAGTGGCGGCCTCGCGGTCCCATACGAACCCAGACCTCTCTACCCAGACAGCAGTCTCATAAGTGGCGGCCTCGCGGTCCCATACGAACCCAGACCTCTCTGCCCATACGACAGTATCACAAGTGGCGGCCTCGCGGTCCCATACGAACCCAGACCTCTCTACCCAGACGGCAGTCTCAGCACAATCGGCGGCCTCGCGATCCCATACGGATCCAGACCTCTCTGCCCATACGACAGTATCACAAGTGGCGGCCTCGCGGTCCCATACGAACCCAGACCTCTCTGCCCATACGACAGTATCACAAGTGGCGGCCTCGCGGTCCCATACGAACCCAGACCTCTCTACCCAGACGGCAGTATCAGCACAATTGGCGGCCTCGCGATCCCCTACGAATCCAGACCTCTCTACCTAGACGGCAGTCTCATACGACAGTTCATCCTATGATCACCATAACATACAAAAAAGGGAATCAGTCTCACTATTCATCAGATCACACAAGGATTGCCAGTTCGGGCATAGCCTGTTCTCAGGTTTGAGGGGCTCCTCTTTCCCTTATTCAGTTACCACTTACCTATTCAGGGTTAACATCTGTTCATGTAGCCGCAGCTGACTAGAAGAATAGGCTACCCTCTTATACAAGAACACACAGCATATGTTGGTTCACTACAAACTGGATACTTTATTACTCATTACACATACAATCACATAACATTACGATATAACACATAACCTGCAAGGAAAAGTGAAAGATTAAGTTGTACACTCTAAAAAGAAAGGGTCGACATCACCTTAGTAGTATGTAGCCTGCACTCAGTGGTCATCTAGGCTCCCTTCTCGTCTGTGCCTCGGCTCGCCTGGAATCACCCTTCTCCGAGTCACCGGGACCTCTTCCTTATCGGCTACTCTCTCCTCTCTGGCTATTCTGTTAGGAAAGCATCTGTCTCTCGGTTCTTCTCCGCCTTCAAGATGGCGTCTGTCTTCCCTGGAATAAGTAGTAGCTCTACTGCTAACGGCTAGATGCCGCCTACAGACTGAACATGTAACTGCCTCAGACTTTCACTAATATAGAGGTGCATTTCCTCATGGAAAATTCCGGCCCGTAACCTGCCGCCCACCAAATTCTTGTACCTCCCCGTACCAAGGACACGTTCCCAGCCGGCCGGCCTGATGTAGTGTCTTCGGCATGAAGAAAAATACAATCCTTCGATAAGGGCCGGCCTGAACCGGTTCTCTCCAAGCGAATAACACCTCATAACTAAAACATAACTCTTGACCTAGAAGAATCCCAAGCTGCCGGAGCAGAAAGAAAGATGGAGTCTCTCCCGTTTGAGGCCTACCAGGCCTGCATTCAGCACGGCTCCATGAAATACCCTCACTACAGGACAGGTTATCCCTAATACTAACGAATCTATCCCCTAGGCTATATGTGCAAGCCCTGATCTATGGGGAAGAACACAGAATCATGTCGAAGTGCCTAGTAAATAGGCTCCATTCACTACTCTAACCCTTAGGCTTGAATGGTAAGAGAAGGAAGTCACATTCAATCACTTGTTAACACAAGAAGGCCAGGAAAATCGAGCAGAACAAGGTGTTATTGTGATTTTCATTTATAGGAAAGGGGTAGTAATATATTTAAATAAAATTAAGGAATTTTTTTTTAGTTTTTTTCAGGTATTGCTGAAGAGCAGTGAACAAAATTTAAGATGCCTACAAAATCCAGAGTAAAGAAAGACCACAAAAAAACCTATATTTGAAGACAACTGGAGGACCTAAGTTAGTTGGAGATGCTCATGTTGGGAAAAAGAAAAAATCTTCTGGTAAGCAAACAAAAGATTTTTTAAAGAACATATTCAAAAAAAGGAAAAATGTACAAAATGTCTGTACTGGAAAAAATGTTTTCAATAGAAAAGGAGAGGAAAAAATTGAGCATTTAGTTAATGCAAATATACCTTCTGCAACTAAAAAGATAAACTTAAACAGAAAAACAGCGTTTAAAGAGATACGTAGAAAAATGTTTCAGAGAAGAGTCATGTCCAATTTGATAAAGGATGTGAAGAAATATAAGCCAAAGGTTAAGTTTTATAAGAGAAAAAAAGAAATTGAAGCCATTGCAGCAAAGGCATTAGAATTAAAAAGGAAACTATTCATTTTAATTTTGAATAGGATGCGTACATTAGATAAAATGGTTAATGTACTGAAATCACAAAGCAAAAGGAAAAGAGTAGTGAACAGAACAAACTTTTGTAAAGTGTTTTTAGGAAAATGGATGCATAGTTCAAGTAGTGAACCTTTTTTTAATGAAGAGAGCTATTTTCAAAGTAATAGTTTGCTGCATGCAGTTGACACCAGAGGTCGTGCTTACGAAGTGAAAAATGGTTGCAAAATGGAGAAGGAGATAATGGTTCCAAGAGATGAGGTACAAGTGATGGCGGATGAGGCTATGGGGAGACGTCCTAAAGCCCCAGTGTACACTTGGAATTGTAGTAGTATTTGCACTGTGCGTCAGGAATCTATTGATAAATTTCATGAGTTTCTAAGAGAATATAGTAAAAAAAGTGTAAAACAGAAGATTAAGGTGCTTCAAAGTCTGGATCCATGCAGAGTGAGAGAGAATACTGGTTTGCAGGGTCATTCTCTGGCTTGTCTATCTAGAAAAGTGTGTAATAGTGTTTTCCATCATTTTAGGATGCTGGCTGTTCATCATACTGAAATGAGAAAGTTTGTGAGACGGTTGTATTTTGCTAAAAGTCCAGCAATAAAGTTAGATGAATTGAATAGGGCTCTGTTCCGTGGATCGGTATCAGATGTAGAGAAGGTTGTTGATGAAATTCAGTTTTGTTACTTTGGTCCTGAACAAAACAGTGCAGAAAAGGACACAGTAAATGAGGAAGAAGTGGAAGAGAATGTAGAACCCTCTGTAAGTAAGACATTTAATGATCACATAACAAAATTTGCAATAATCTCTAATGAAAGACCAAATATTACTTGTATTTGTTGCCGCAGAACTCATTATAGAAAACAAACCAGGTATGTTGATCTCTATAGAAAAAGTGAAAATGAAGATAATTATAAGTGGAAGGATTTTGCCACATATATATTTATTGAAAATTGTTTTGAATTGGGTGAAGTTCAGCGTATTTGTAAATACTGTTATAATAAGTTAGAAGAAAATAGAATGCCGACCAGAGCTGTACATAATAATTTAGAATTGGATGCAATTCCTGCTGAACTTTCTGAATTAAATACATATGAGTCTATACTCATTCAATGTATTCATCCGTTCCAGACCATAGTACGTATGGAGCCCAAAACTGGTAAATTACCTCCTTCAGATTTACTGAGAGGTTTAAAAGGTAGAGTGGTGTATTTGCCCTTGGATTTGAAAAAAAATATGGAAACTATTGATGCGGATACTTTGGAAACTGAACCATTAATTATTCTGGTTAATGGTGTACCTACAAAGAATAAGAAGATTTGGCAGGAGCTGGTAGATGTACGGAAAGTACAAAGAGCAAATTTGTATTTGAAAAGGAATAACAAATGGTATGAATCAATTGATATAGAAGAAGAAGAAGAAGAAGATTTACAAGAAGACACAGAAACACCAACTGGACAAATTGAAAAAGTGGACAAGTCAAAGGAAGAAGAAATTTATGAACATTTTAGTATACATCCTCTTCATTCAAAAGAAGTTATGGGAGACAATATTGATCTGTTTCAGATGAAGAAAGCAAAAGGAACTCCCGTGAGTGTATGGGAGGAGAGCTTGGAAGCTCGATGTTTTCTCCAGCTGTTTTCTACAGGAAAAGGAGGACGATACGATGAACGTCTGGAACAGATTCCAGCTTCTGAGTATCAGACTACAAGACTATATGCTGAAGATCCCAGATTTCGACAAAGTATTCCTTATTTGTTCCATCTTTTATTTGAAAGCGACTTGTGTGCACTGTCTTATGCAGTAAATCA
The DNA here is from genome assembly GCF_964204655.1 of Triturus cristatus. Lineage (NCBI taxonomy): Eukaryota > Metazoa > Chordata > Amphibia > Caudata > Salamandridae > Triturus > Triturus cristatus. The sequence goes on along the minus strand of NC_140590.1, from coordinate 902,610,533 downwards.
CATTTTAAAAAGTGGAGTACATTTACAAAATGTGTCTGCTAAGGATTTTATGGAGAAAGTGCAGCACCGAGATGGTCATTTGGAAACACAACTGATCAATCTGATGGCTTGTCAGCGTGGGACAAATGAATATTGGTACCGACGTCATGGTGAATTAAAATGCATGTTACGGAATTTAGGAACACCAACATGGTTCGTTACCCTAAGCTGTGCTGAGTACGCTTGGGATGATTTACTGGATTTTCTACGAGAGGCAAATTCAAACATTAAAAACATCGAATACAAGACAGCAGGAGAACTGTGCTCATTGGATCCAGTTAATGTTTGCAGATATTTCAATCATAGATGTGAGGCTATGATGTCGTTCATCTGCAATAAAAAAAATCCACCTCTAGGAGAAGTAGTGGATTTCTTTTGGAGAAAAGAGTACCAGGCAAGAGGTGCTCCTCATATTCATATGCTGTTGTGGATCAAGGATGCCCCAAAGTTTGGAACAGATGCTGATGAAGCAGTGTTATCTTACATTGAAGAATATGCAACATGTGCTATACCAAAAAGCACAGAAGATAAAAAGTTAAAGGAGCAAGTTTTACGTTTCCAAAGTCAAAGGTGTGGAAAATACTGTCGACGGAAATACAAGAGCAAAGATAAATACTACACTAAGGGCCTCATGTAGGTAGCCAAATACCGGTCGGTAACGGCCGATTTTCGGTAAATATGCCGTTACCGACCGGTATTCAGACAAGTGAGATGTAGGAGTCCAAAAACCACTTTTCGGTAAATATGAGGCGGTAAATACCGATTCATATTTAGCGAATTCCAAAATACCGAATCAGATTTACCGAATACATAATTAACGATTCGGTAAACATGAAGTGGTAAATATGAAGTGGTAAAATTTAAAATGACATGTAGGAGCACTCGGTAATTAAGAAATCCAGGAAAATCGGTAAATAAGAGTCGGTAATTAACACGGATTGAAAGCAGGTGGTAACCATCAACAATGCATATAGGCAAACCCAAAATGCAACAGCGTGGACAACATGGCCGCCATGTACGTCATTGCAAGGCGCCTACGTCTACAGGCAGCAGGACTGAGGGTGTGGCGACGGGAGGAACAAATCTACAGACAGCGCATCACACTATTCCAGCTGACTGATGCAGAGATACATGAGAGGTACAGGCTACACCCCGAAACCATCATGGACTTAATCAGGGACCTTCACCCACTCCTGGACCAGCCAATAAGAAGGGCGCACGCCATACCCCCACATGTGCAGGTGCTCTGCAGCCTACATCTGTTGGCATCCGGCAGTTATCAGGTGGTGATAGCTGCGGTGGGTGGGGTATCCCAGAGTTGCCTGTCACGTTTCTTCAGGAAGTTCCTGGATGCCATGATGCAGAGAATGCACCACTACATAAGCTTCCCAAACACACAGGCTGCACTGCAGAAAACAAAAACAGACTTTTATCACATGGCACAGTTCCCCCATGTCATCGGCTGTATTGATGGTACACACATCCCAATCTGTCCACCAGCTGATACAGAGCACATCTACAGGAACAGGAAGTCCACCCACTCCATCAATGTGCAGGTGATCTGTGATGCAGGGAACATCATCACAGATATTGTTGCAAAGTTTCCTGGGAGCACCCACGACTCTTACATCTTCCAGAATAGTGGGATCTACACACGACTGAGTGCCGGAGAATTCGGAGAGGGATACCTGCTAGGTAAGTAACAGTGACGCCCCTTGAAACCTGCAAATCATAGTGTATAGAGGCATGTTACTGATGGTTCCCTTTCACTCATCCAGGCGACAGTGCATATGCATGCCGGTCATTCATCCTCACTCCCTACCTACACCCAGCAACCCAGAGTGAGAGACGATACAACGTGGCACATAAAACAACACGCAATGTGGTGGAGCGCACGTTTGGACTACTGAAGAGCAGGTTCCGCTGCCTGCACAAGAGCGGAGGCGCACGCCAGTACAAACCCATCACCTGCTGCAAGATTATTGCCACATGTGCAATGCTGCACAACCTTGCCACGAAAAAAGGTACAGATGTGGAACTAACATATTTTGAGGACAACGAGGATGAGTCAGGCCAGCCAGAGGGCAACGCAGCTAGAGTGCCAACTGCAATCGATGGGAGAGAGAGACGGGCAGAGATCACATGCAACTATTTCTGAGTAAGTGAGGGGACACAGCGAGTTGTGAGAAGTCCTGACGTAGTTTTAATGTGGCACCACGCCATGAACACATGAACAGGCCAATCAGGCAATATACCATCTATACAAGGAGTATGTCCAGGGTTACGTCACCCAATGGGAAGTGGCTTAGCAGGGCTACATCAATGTTTGCGCATACGCGCTGCAGTGGTGGATTGCACGGCCTGTGCATCCTCACTAGAGCCAACCCCAAGCCGCCTGCTGCTCCTGCGTGCTTCTGGGACGGGGGGTGTGATGCTGCTGCTGGTGTCGATGCTCTCCGCAGCATCCCCTGCAGCAGTTGTCGACGCCTGACTAGTCAATAGCACCCCTAGTGCACTTGTCACCTGCACCATCCCCCGAGACAGGTCGCTGCAGCACTGTGTTAGGCCCTCCTGCATCGTCACAGAGCGCCGGCACAGTAGAGAAGTCGCAGTTGCCAGACGGTTGAGTGCCCTGCTGGTAGTGTCCCTTCTCTGGCGTTCCCGGCGCCGTGCTTCGATGTCAGCATCTAATTTGCTGCACAACTGCTGGATTGACTGGGACATGTCCCGAATGCCCGCAGCCATGCCGCTAATGTTACTGTCCATGTTGACTAATGTTGTCCTCATCACCCGCATGTGCCTCTGGACTGACATGACTGCCTTTGATTGCAGGCGCTGTTGCTTCAACATTTGGCCCTCGAGACCCAAGAAGACACCATGGCCGTCAGTGGGTGCTGGTGGACTCTGGACACGCGACCTGCGGCGCCCTCTTGCTCCCGTCTGTGCTGCCTGTGAGGTGTGGGGCACAGTGGCATGGCTCCCTTCCTGGGGCCCGGTGCGGTCTTCTGGGCCCATGCTGTCGTCTGACGAGGTGTCTAAGGCTCGTAGCCTGGCTGCTGGACGCCTCCTCATTCTCACACCTGCAAGCGGAGATGTGGCCGGTGATTCGAACATGAGTGGCGATGCTGGCTCTGGTTGTGGTGATGCTGGCTCTGGTTGTGGTGATGCTGGCTCTCGGTGAGGTGATGCTGGCTCTGGGTGCGGCGAGGCTGGCTGTGTTGGTGGTGCGGCTGCCAGTGGGCCTGCTCCCTGGTCTGCACTTGTGCTGGCTAGAGGTGATACTTGTGGCCGGTGTGCCGTCTCTCCTGCAGCATGCCCTGTCCTGCATGATGTCACATCTGTGGACAGAAATACAACATTGGCTCAGTGTCCCCGAAGGGCTGCATTGCAAGCGTCACAATAAAACATTTCACATTCCAATATGTCCTCTGTCTCCTTGTGCCTCGAGTGCGTGACATGCCTTGTTGCCCTGTAACATTTACGTCATGGTTAGTGTTGCCCTGACTACATCTCCCGGAATGCATTGCCTGTCTGCACTGACACGTGTGGACTGCAGTGTGATTCTCGTTTCACAATGGGGGATGTGGGATAGGGGTAGGGGGGGCTACATTGCTGTGCTTTCGTCTTACCTTGGTGTGTTGCGGCTCTGGCAGAGCTGTCGGCGTCCCCAAGACCCACGACGCTCTCCTGCTGGATTGTGGCCGCCACCAGCTCCTCCAGTTCGGTGAGGGCAGGTGCCCTGTTGGTTCCACCTCCGGTCTGGCTGGCCTCCTTCTGGATGTCGCCCATCTTCCTCTTGGTTACAATCCTCAGGTCATACCAGCGCTTTTTGAGGACCTCAATGTCCCTGTGGGTCACTCCCACAGCATTGACCTGCGCCTGGATGGCCAGCCATATGTTGCGCTTTTCCGCCTCAGGCACTTGCAGGGATTGCCTTCCAAACAGCTTCTGGTGCTGCTTCACCACCTCCTCCACCAGCACCTGGAGTTCCTTGGGGCTAAATTTCAGCTTCCTCCTCCTTTCCCCTCCGTCTTTCTGTGTTCTCTGGCTGGACATGCTGTTCGTTTACCCGCTCGCACATGCAACGGCTCCCTGCCTCTCCTCTGCACTCCAAGCCTCTCCAGGGTCGGCTAATTATGTACACCTGCCTGGGTGTGGCCACTTCGGCTAATTATGTACACCTGCCTGGGTGTGGGCACTTCCTGGTTGGGTGGGCTGTCGTTGCACAGGATTAGCTGTTTCGTCAAGTCATGTGATTTTATTTACCGAATCCGTACATACCGATTCGGTATTTTCCGATTCGGTAAATACCACCTCGGTATTTTCCGATTCGGTAAATACCACCTCGGTATTTTCCGATTCGGTAAATACCACCTCGGTATTTACCGATTCGGTGAATTCCGATTCGTGATTACCGAATGTTACCGAATCGGTAACTGTTACCGAATTTTTACCTACATATAACTTACCGATTCTAATTTACCGATTCGGTACGGCTCGGTATTTAAGAACCGGTAAAATTTATTTACCTACATGAGGCCCTAAATGTCGATTTGGATTTCCTAGACCTGTTCTTTCAAATGGAAGAGTAAACAGTTTTATGTCATCTGTGAGACATACTATCACAAGAAAATCACCTAAGAATACCTACAACCTTAAAAGAAAAGAAGAATCAAAAAATATAAATGACTACAACCCAGTCCTTTTATCCATGTGGAATGCTAACATGGATATACAGTATGTAGCTGACAATACCATTGCTGTTGCTCGATATGTAAAAGAAGAAAAATTGGTTCTGTTGGGAGTGAACTTGATTTGAGGGACACTGAATGTGTTCAAAAGATTATTACAAAAAGGTGTACCTAATCACAAGAAAACACACACACATAACAAACATTACTCTAACCAACGCAAAGTGATTTTCATTCTCAATATATTTAAATATGCATGATTGTTATTGCAATATAGAACTGACCCAAAAGACAATACATAAACTCACAACACATTTAGTGATCAATAGTGTACAATAACATAAGCAATCAACATAAAATTGACATCATGAACATATACTTGGACAAAAAAACACTTTAAAAGAATGATGATCCGAGGTTCGTAGCATATAGCACCACAATATGTATTATTCAATATTTAAACGGTGGAATTGCATGGATCAATCAGATAGATAACGTCGACGTTTCGACCCTAGGATTACGTGTAGATTTATACGCATCAAAGACGGGTCTTCATCAGGACAACAACAACCGGTCAGTCTGTAATTACAAAACATATAATCAAAAACTAAAAGTTATGTGTGTGTCTTAGTAGTTATTCTACAGAGATTATGTGGCTACTGCTCACCTGAGGACTAAGAATCGATTTATATAAATATATATCCTTGTGTCGCATACGGTGAAGGCAATCAAAATATCACTGCGTCATGGCAAAATTTCCTGCAATAAATAACGCAAATTAACTATCATCTATGATATACTGTATAATCATAGTCCGTAAGGTGACTTATGGCCGACACATACCTTACGAAGTTCCTGCGCAGGGCAGACAAGTACCGTCAAGGCGATCAACAATTTCTACAAACAAACGTATTTAAGACTTCATTAGTGGCATAGTAAACAAAGAAATTAAATAGCCACCTATTCATAAACTTAAATGCACTTTCAAGGTCTGAGCACGATTCTAAGATACCATCCTTAGACTGGTATCAGCACTAAATGGTAACTCTCAAAATGATGACAGTATCCTATGCGGGCTGATGCATATGTCTACAGTGCCCCATGAACGTAAATTAAGTAAATTAAGTAACGCCCTAATCATCAATGCTTGCAAGATCATAATTAATGGCATACTCAAAGTGCCAATACGCAACCAAAGTATTCGAGTTTGCGTGGCCTCTATATTGTGAAGCTATGAAATTGACCAAACCGAAACGATTCGGCTCAAATACTATCCGTCGTTGAGATACGTGCATTTACACCCTACAGCAAACCGTTACAATCGAAAGCTCTGAAATTGACTAAAACAGGAACAAAACAGCACGGAGTGAATAATACCCGCCGCTGAAAAACGTGCATCTATGGCCTACATGTAAATGCCCCATACACTAAATGTCGATTTGGATTTCCTAGACCTGTTCTTTCAAATGGAAGAGTAAACAGTTTTATGTCATCTGTGAGACATACTATCACAAGAAAATCACCTAAGAATACCTACAACCTTAAAAGAAAAGAAGAATCAAAAAATATAAATGACTACAACCCAGTCCTTTTATCCATGTGGAATGCTAACATGGATATACAGTATGTAGCTGACAATTCCATTGCTGTTGCTCGATATGTAACGTCTTACATTACGAAATCAGAAAAAACAGAATTGAAGGAAATGTGGGAAGAGATTTCTCACGAGAAGACTGTCAGTAAGAAGCTGTACAGTTTCAGTTTGAAGATGTTATTGCATCGAGAAATTGGATCCTACGAATGTTCAGATAGGTTATCTTCTGCAAGTCTTTACTCGAAATCAAGAAGAATAATTTGGGCAAGTTTAGGCCTTGCAGCAATGAGAAATCGGGTACTGAAATCTGTTGGAGAAATTGAATATTTGGCAGAGAATGACCCAGAAAGTACAGATATTTTGAAATCAAACATGTTGGACACATATTATCCCAAGAGAAGTCATCATCTGGAGAACATGTGTCTCTATGAAGTGCTGCAGAACTACATTTATTCACAGAAAGCCACAGAAGACATCAACAATGGAAAATATAAAGTTATTGGTGAGGAAGGATGTTTGGTGAAGCAAACAAAAGGAAGTTTGATAAATCACAGGAAGCTGAGTTGCGACACTACTGACAAAAAGGAATTTTACTACTTGGCTCTTTTACAGCTGTTTAAACCATGGCGTACAGAGGATGAACTACTGGGAGAATTTCAAAGCTATGAAGATTCTTTTAATGCTTGCAAAGACAGCATACAATGCAGTACATTCTCAACTTATCTGCAAATGTTAAATGAAGAAATTGAACAGGAAACTACAATTGCAGCAGAAATAGCTAGAGACAGTTCTCAGGACAGCCAAAGTTCAGGAACACTCAGTCAAGATCCCCTAGGACAACCAATCGTTGAAAATGAAGCATCAATAGCCATGAATGAAGTGGAAACAGCTATGAATCAAGCTCAAGAAGAATTTATAGACTTACAAAATTTGGAAAGACAACTGAACGAAGAGCAGCAACAAATTTATGAAGAGATCAGAAACAAAATTGATCACGGATTTCTACATGAAAAAAAAGAGTGCTCATGCACATCATTTCATCCAATCAGGATGTATGTAAGCGGACAAGCTGGAACTGGAAAAAGTTTCCTTATAAAAGTCATCAGAAGCTACCTACAGCAAAAAACAGATTCTACTTTGTCTTGTGTGGTTACTGCTCCAACTGGGTTAGCAGCATATAACATAAAAGGAATCACTTTACATCGTTTGCTAATGTTACCAGTGGAGCATGAGAACAAAATACAATGCAACAAGCTAACTGGAGAAGCATGCTTGGAAGTTTCAAGAGTATTGAAGAAGATGCAAGTTCTCATTATTGATGAGGTGAGCATGGTATCAAACTTAATGCTTGCCTTTGTGCATTTAAGAATGCAGCAAATTCTGAAGACAGACTATGACGTGTTATTTGGAGGAAAACATGTCATAGTTTTTGGAGATCTTTTGCAACTTACTCCAGTTAAAGGACAACCAGTGTTTAATACTGTGACACATGAAGACACAAAGAAGTCATTGGGAAGCATCGGTAATGCAAATATTTGGTCCTTCTTTGAGTACAAGGAACTTACTACTAATATGAGGCAAGCAAACGATGAAGAATATGGAAGTATTCTGAAAGATATCAGAATTGGACTACTCACTGAAGCTGGCAAAAAAGCATTACAGAGTCGGCTGCTACATAATTTATTTCCAAAGGAAGAAATAGTTGCAGAGAAGATATACAAGAACATTGCAGAAAAGAAAAGTGTCATCTGCTTAATGCCAACTCTACGTGAATGCTCAATATTCTATGAGGAGCTTTTGAAATTGGAAAAGGAAGATATCAGGAAATTGGAAGCAGTGGACAAAATTGAGGATGGAAGAATTACTGTCACATTAACAGGCACACTGAAAAATAAATTGGATTCACTAGAGAAGAACATTTGCAAAACAGCTGGATTAGAAAAAAATCTATATGTTTGCATGAACTGTAGATTATTTTTAAGGAGAAATTTGGATGTTGAAAAAGGCTTCGTTAATGGAGCTATGGGAAGAGTTGTGGGTTTTATTAATTATCAGAAAAAAGATGGAATTGAATGTTTAAAAATAAAATTTGATCAGATAGAAGAAGTTAAAGACATTTGTCGTTGTTCAGTTCGTTTCATGCTTGTGAAAGATTTATATGTACGTAGGAAGCAGTTTCCGTTTTCTCTAGCATATGCTGTAACTATTCACAAGTCTCAAGGATTGACTGTAGATTGTGCATTTGTGAACATTGGTTCAACTGTGTTCAAAGAAGGTATGGCATATGTTGCTTTGTCACGAGTGAAAACATTATCAGGTTTATTCATGATAGACTTTGATGACTCAAAAGTTAGTGCTGATGCAAATTGTGTAAAGGAGTATAATAGATTAAGAAGAAGCTATGCTCCTCATTTAGGTCAGTATCCTGTGTTGGAGAAACGTGTAGTTTCTCGTAAAAGGAGAAATGAGAATATCTGTAATGAAGATGTAGAGAGGAGGAAAAAAAAGAGGAGTGATGTAATTACAAGCAAAAAGAAAAAGGAAAATGAAGAACAGGTTGTAGGATGTCATTTTGAAAATAGCTCTGGTGTCAACTGCTACGCTAATGTAGTGCTGAATGTTGCATTTTATCTGGAAAGTGTGCAAGAGCAGATAATAGTAAATCAGGGAAAAAGATTCTGTTCTGAGTTGAGTCTCCTTTTTCAAAAGCTGAGTAATGATAAAACTCAAATAGAAAGTGCTACTGAAATTAGAAAACTTTTAGATGTATGTTCAGGACGAACACAGTTTTCTCAAAATGTACAGCAAGACGCACAGGAATTCTTGATGTTTTTTCTTCAGGTACTGGAAGAAGAAGGGGTTCCCATTAAAAATTTATTTGGTCTCTCTTATAAATGGGAACATAGTTGTGAAAACTGTTATAATATATGTGGCTCTAATGTTGATTCTGAAAGGTTTATTTATTTAACATTGCCAGAAAGTAAAACAGTCACTTTTGCTAAATTAGTTAAAGATGCTAATCATAGCATGGAATGCAGTGAGTGTCAATCTGACATGTTTTCAACGTTAATTTTAAAGGAATACGGACAGTATGTAATTTTAATGATCCAACGCTGTAAAGCTGATGGTTCAAAATTAGATACTTTAATAAAGAAGTTTACAGGACAGCAATTATCAATTTCAGGAAAAACTTTTGTAACAGTTGCAAAAATTTTCCATGATGGACCTACTGTAACTTCTGGACATTACACAGTTTATCTTAAATGTGAAAAAGGCTGGACACTGTGTAATGATTCCCAATTGATTTTTAAGCAACGTTTGCCTTCTGATTTAGCAAATTCCTATCTAATCTTCCTGAAACCTAAATTTTAGAGAGATTTGGCAACATCTGGAAAAAACAATTTTACCATTTTATTGGATTACCAGTGGAATTTTCAAAAAAAATGATTTTACAAATTACCATTTGGCCTAATGGAAAGGTAACCAATTGTAATGTGGACTTTTTCAATTTTAAATGAAACTTTGGAAAACCAAAAATTTTGAAAAAATCGGTAACATCTGCACAATTTAAATTTTAGAATGTTATTGGATTGCCATTGGAAATGTATTCAAAAAAGATTTTTAAAATGACTATTTGGCCATGCGGAAAGGTAAACAATTCTATTGTGGACTTATTTAATTATTAATAAATCTTTCGGAAACCAAAATGTTACAGAGAATCGGTGAGATCTGTACAATTTAAACTTTAGATTTTTATTGGATTAACATTGGAAATTTAATCAAAAAAGAATTTTAAAATTACTATTTGGCCTAAAGGAAATGGAACCAGATGTATTGTGGAGTTATGTGAGATATATTTTTGTGATTATACCCCTGAAACAAAAATATCAGACGGTATTTTAAAGAAATAAGTATTGATATTAGATGATATTATGCATTTCTATAAAGTTATGTTTATGCAAAAAGAGATTGTGGCTTTTTTAAAACAATCTTTGAGATTGTTAATTTTTTTTTTGCCCGCTGTTAAATGATGAATGCAATTGCTTTCACAATTTATAGTGAAATGCAATATATTCTTAAAACAGCAAAAAAAAGGCAAATTTTTTTTTTGAAAAATATGTAAATATGTGTACTGTATTATAAAATGTTTTATTAAATATTAATACTTTTTTCTTTTTTTTCAGATTGAGATAGAAAATTTTCGAAAACTAGAACCATTTTTAAAGCAATTAATTTTTTTTTTAAATTAATAAATATTTTTTTGAGTAGGTATGGTAAGTCAAAAATAACATGGTCCCTTTTTTCCACTTCTCCACAATCACATTTTCAGTTTTTCATTGTAGTCTCTCAAGGACCTTGTAATGTGATAATTGATTTTTAGTGTTTTAAAAAAAAAAAAAAAAAATTACGCGTACCGCGTACGGTAAAAAAAAAAAAAAAAAAAAAGTTTTAAAAACATATATAAAAAATAGATGAAAGGTAAGTTTGGCTCTTAAAAGAGCCGTTGTGTTCATGCAGGGACAGAGGAAAGAAAGAATGGGAATATTAGACGGTACGACAAGTGTGCTGATCTATTTTATTGTTCACTAGGGAAATACTGGTCTCCCTATAACAAATTAGATCATGACAAGTGGCGCACCGTATTTCAACCCTCAGAAACCGAGGGTTAATTTCCTGAGGAGAAGAAAAAGGAGATGCTCCCCCCACAGATGAAGGGCTCACCTGACCTGCAGAAGAAGGACTCGGCACTGCAGATGATGGTCCAGGCTGAGCTGCTGTGGATGTGCTTGGTTGATTTACTGAAGGGTTACCTTCAGTAAGTCGAGCATGTGTCCTTCTGTGTACATCCTTAAGGTGTCTCAACATGGTGTGATTCCCGAAGGAATACTTCCTGTCGGGATTCCCTCTTGAAAGTACACGGCCACACAGCTTACAAGTCACTAAGGGTGCATTTACCTTTTGCTGGCCCTCTGGAAAAGAAAAATACTCCCATATGAAAGAGGTCTTTTGTTTCCTCGCTCTCTGCCTCAAGGTAGTGCTGCTAGCCTCACTCTCAGAAGGGCTCTGCTGTTCTGCCATCGTATCACAAAGACAACCCAGCTCCTTCTCCTAAGGGATCACAAGCAGAAATGAGGGGAATGGGTGTGGTGTAGGAGAGTTCTAGAACTGAAAGTAGTTTCAACCAATCAAAAGTTGTGTTTCATGATCACATGACCCACCGTACGCTTACGGTGCGCTTACGGTGCGCTTACGGCAAAAGTACGCATGCGCGTAAAAAAGACACACGCACGCGCGCATGCGCAAAACAGGCACGCCCCTTCACTTCCGCATAACGTGCGCGTGCAGCGTACGCGTTACGCGCTGTGCGCGCGTGACGTGCGTCTACGCAAATTGCGTAAATGAACGCAAACAGCGTAGAAATCTAACGTAATTACAGCAAGACGTGCGCTTACCGTACGCGCACGGTAAAAAAAAAAAAAAAGAAAAAAAAAGGAAAAAAAAAAAATATGTAATACTAATAAATTTTACCTGTTTATTTTAAAAAAATGGTAAAATAAAAACATATGGTAGAATTTTTAAAATTTAACCATAGTCTTTAAAAAGGATAGACAATTAAAATAAAAATATGTAAAAAAAAAATAAGAAAAAAAAAAAAAATTAGCATTTAAAAAACCTTGCAAATTCACTGAAAAAACCATGGGTTTCACTCACGTTATAGTTAGGAATTAGCATTTAAAAAACCTTGCAAATTCACTGAAAAAACCATGGGTTTCACACGTTATAGTTATAGTTAGGAATTAGCATATATCAAAGGTTATATTAGGGTGAGAGGAGGTCTACCACTCTGTCACAAGGATGATGTCATCAGTGATATCATTTGAGATGTCATCAGTGATGTCATGAGTGATGTCACTGACCATGTCATGAGTGATGTAATATGTGACGTCATCAGTAGTGCATTGCGGGCGCGCGAGTTATAGTTAGCTGAACTAACTATAACGGGGGAATTTCAATGGTTTTTTACGAGTGAAATGTCCAGCTAACTATAACATGTGTGAAACCTTTGGTTTTTTCATTGAATTTCTAAGGTTTTTTAAATGCTAATTCCTAACTATAACGTGTGTGAAACCCATGGTTTTTTCAGTGAATATATATATATATATATCCAAAGTATCTGCTGATAAGCAAAAATGCACTCTCAGTAGCTAAGTAAGTAACATAGTATTGTGTGGCATGAAAAACACATGTTTCTAACATTAGACGTATGCTCCTTGTATACTATCATTGAACATAGTCAGGGTATTAGAGCATGCATACATTACCTTAATGAGAGAGACATTATGTATCTTGACCACACTAAGATGCTGTAACAGAAATGATGAACATGTGTCTTCGCAACAATATATTTTTGTTTAATGGAGACCTTTACAAACAAATCACAGGTACATCAATGGGGACATGTTTTGCGCCTAGTTTCGCGAATTTGTTTCTAGGTTTGTGGGAAGAAGAAGTACGCAATGATGTTAAATATGCCACTTATCTTAACAAAGTTGACACCAGGTTAAGATACATAGATGATCTGTTTCTTATTTGGAAAGGCAGTGAACAGGAAGCGACAGAATTTGTAAACCTCCTCAATGATAACCCCTATAACATTGTTTTAACTCACAACTTACAAAAAGAAGAAATAGAATTCCTTGACATCAAGATTACAGCCAAAGGCAATGCCTTAGAAACAAGACTATACCGGAAAGAAACAGCCGGTAACAGTCTTCTTCATGCCCTCAGCAGCCACCCTGATACCCTTAAATGGAGTATACCTTATGGGGAGCTGCTGAGGGCAAGACGTAACTGTAGTGACAATGAGGGATATCTCAAAGAAGAACAAATAATGTTAAGAAGATTCAGGGAACGTGGTTACCCGGATTGGGTGCTGAACAGGGCTGTTTCCAAAATCAGAAAGATAACTAGAGAGGAAACATTAGAAATTAAGACACAAGGAAATGTGACCGAAAATAATGAGACAAGAGTGATCCTAACTTACAACAAAGAATCACGTAAGATTCAAAAAATCCTTACTGATAACTGGAATATTCTCCAAAATGACTCCATTATAGGTAGCAAAAGCCTGCGAGATATATTAGTACATGGCGATATTACTGTCAATAGGGACCCCTATCATTATAATTTGAAAGGTTTTCATCCTTGCGGACACTGTAAGGCATGCAGAAATAGCAAGATGGTTAAAGAATTGAGCTTACCTGGGAGAGTCGGTATGAAAAGCATAACACAATTCCTTACTTGTAGCACGACATATGTTATATATGTTCTAGAATGTCCCTGTGCAAAGAGATATGTAGGGAGTACCACTCACATGGCTAAAAAGAGAGTTCTCGAACACCTGAGAGCAGTGAATAACAAAGATCCACACTACCCGATTGCACGACACTTTGCTGAATTCCACCTTTCCAATAGCAATTTACTTAGCTATTTTGCTGTGGAACAAGTGAGAGTGGGGAGGAGGGGGGGGTAACAGAGAACTGTCCTTGAGAAAACGGGAATCTATGTGGATTATGGACCTTGAAACGAAATTCCCGAAAGGTCATAATCAAGACGAGGAATTGGCAACACACTTGATTGAAGACTAGCCCGTTTTGCGGTTGTTTCTCATCGAATTATACATGTGTAATTTTTACAGTCTGTGTAGATGTTTGTAAAAACATGATAATGGCAATATTTTAACTACAATTTTTCTTTTGTTGTTTATCGTTTCAGGAGGAAAGGAAGGGGCCCTTTGTATCCTCACGAGCACTTCACGGGCTCCTACCCTTTTCTTCGGTTCCATTGGAATGAAATCTGCAAATGAGTAGATATGAGAACACTCTTTATCTATTTGTCTTTATTTACTCTCTATCCCACTAGGATTGTTCCACATATTCTCTTTCTCTTTTTCTCACGTTATATTGAATTTTATTGAAGGGATCACATCTGCACCTGAGTACACTAGTGAGTATAATTGGATTTATATGCCGGTTTGGATAATCTTAGTGCTCCTCTTTCTCTTCCTCCCTGTATTGGCACAACCACTATGGTGCGAGTATTTAATCAATCTACGTAATTTTTAAAGAGTGCATCACGTGTACAGGAAGTTAGTAAAAGTCTCTAAATACTATGTCACATTAATGTGTTTCATACAGCCAATTCTGTTGCCTTTGTAATATTGTAAGAGAGGTTGTCACCATGACGTATAGAGGCTTCATCAACGATACTTATACCAAGCTAGTAATCGTTTAGAAATGTGTTTCCGTTATTATGTGATAGAGATAGCCGCCTTCATCAATCAGTCACTAGGACGAGATGTATTGACATGGTTTTGATGAATAACTGTAATATGTTATGTACATGGGGCCAATTTATTTTGTTTATGTATAATGTATACCACTTCGTTGAATATTTTTACACCATCACACATTACAAGATGGCCGCCAAAGTCACCCTTTGGTTTGCACTTCCAGCCGGCAGTCCTTTGACTATGTTTACTTAACCTTGTACTTATGGATGCTTGTGGTGTGAGGCCACACTGAGTGACCAAGGGAGCGTGTCTCCCGAAACGTGTTACAGTGTAATTAAATGTTACTTACTTAGCTACTGAGAGTGTGTTTTTGCTTATCAGCAGATACTTTTGGATGTAATTTGCCGGCGGTAGCTCTACCGGCTTAACACACCTCCCGACAACGGGCGAAATTCCAGGAGGAGCTCACAGCGTCACTTTATATATATATATATATATATATATATATATACACACATATATATATATATATATATATATATATATATATTCACTGAAAAAACATAGGTTTCAGGGCTGTTATAGTTAGCTGGACATTTCACTCATACAAAACCATTGAAATTCCTCCGTTATAGTTGGTTCTGCTAACTATAACTTGCGCGCCCGTAATCCACTGCTGATGATGTCACATATTACATCATTCATGGCATGGTCAGTGACATCACTGATGACATCACTGATGACATCTCAAATGACATAACTGATGACATCACTGATGAAATCATCCAGTGAATGTGGTTTGGTTCAATGGACACACCCGTGATATTAATATTTTCCCTGATGTACTGCTACCAGCCCACTGGGGTATGATTTACGGACTTCCAGCCCCACAATGCATCATTGATAAAGGTACTCACCTGTGATTGATTGTGATGACAATAAATATGGGAGAAAGACTGGATGGTCTGTTTGTTAGCAGTCATTTGGGAGCAGACAGCCTATGAGGAAGGGTGGAAGACCCGAAACGCGTCAGGCCACTGCTGACGCCGAGTGTGCCCTACTTTTCTACCCTGGAGCATGCCAAACTGTGAGTGTGCCCGCCTTTGGGGCAATTGTGGACTTTGATGTTAATACGGCCGGCCCGGCCATGGGATGCACCGCCGTCAATGGTAACGGCTCCGCAGCTGGACTGCCGTTCAGCGCAGCGGAACTAACTGGCACATGGCGTATTGAGGAAAGGCTCAATGGACACACCCGTGATATTAATATTTTCCCTGATGTACTGCTACCAGCCCACTGGGGTATGATTTACGGACTTCCAGCCCCACAATGCATCATTGATAAAGGTACTCACCTGTGATTGATTGTGATGATAATAAATATGGGAGAAAGACTGGATGGTCTGTTTGTTAGCAGTCATTTGGGAGCAGACAGCCTATGAGGAAGGGTGGAAGACACGAAACGCGTCAGGCCACTGCTGACGCCGAGTGTGCCCTACTTTTCTAACCTGGAGCATGACAAACTGTGAGTGCGCCCGCCTTTGGGGCAATTGTGGACTTTGATATATATATATATATAAAGTTTTCAGCTCCAGCAAGCAAAACACGCACTCAGAAAGGTACAGCTCGTTGGCGATTTATTCACAAGGTAATGCTACGCGTTTCAGCACAGAAGTGCCTTGATCACACGTGTGATCAAGGCACTTCTGTGCTGAAACGCGTAGCGTTACCTTGTGAATAAATCGCCAACAAGCTGTACCTTTCTGAGTGCGTGTTTTGCTTACTGGAGCTGAAAACTTTATTGAATCTAAACTCGGCGGTGGGATTGGCCGAGTACAACACGCCACCTGACTATGGGAGATGGATCCCGGAAACGAATCCTGTTGTGAAATGATGAAATATATATATATATATATACACACACACATATATATATATATATATTCACTGAAAAAAACATAGGTTTCAGGGCTGTTATAGTTAGCTGGACATTTCAATCATACAAAACCATTGAAATTCCTCCGTTATAGTTAGTTCTGCTAACTATAACTCGCGCGCCTTTAATCCACTGCTGATGATGTCACATATTACATCATTCATGGCATGGTCAGTGACATCACTGATGACATCACTGATGACATCTCAAATGACATAACTGATGACATCACTGATGAAATCATCCAGTGAATGTGGTTTGGTTCGTTATTTAAATATGTATTATATATATAGCAATATGCATTGAAGAATGAGTGATATATAAATATAAATATCTAGATGGAGGATTTAGTAGCAGTGTGATTGACTGTTTACTTGACTAATTTATAGTGTCTCACTAAATATATTGGATAGTGACTAAACTGTGTGAATATCTGTATCACTTTGTCAGTTGTTGTGTAAACTGCTGCACCAGTTGGTTACCAGCTACGTGAAAGTCTATATTAGTTATTGATTAGTTTACTGAGTATTTGTATGGGAGAGTGAATTTGTGTGTGATTCAGTGGGGAGTGTGTGACTGCCCAAAGATGTGTGAATAGTTTATTCAGTAGGTATATGAGGTTAAGAGTACATGTTATAACAATTGTTTGGGTGAGTGAATATCTTTATGGGTGTGGTGATGAGCAAATATATCTCTCAATGGTACATGTCCAACAAACTAGAAAAATAAAAGGCAGTGTATGTGACAGTTGTTGTATATAAATAAGTATACATAAGACTCCGTGATTGTATGAGTGACTGTATGGATAACTGTATACTTGTATTAGTGATTTTATAACACACTAAGAAGGAGTTATTATCTATATTAATAAATGAAGTGGTGTTTGTATAAGTGTGTAGCTGAGTAAATGTAAGTATGATCCATTGTTTGCATAAGTGAGTAGGATGACTGCATAAGTGAATAGGATGTGTGCTAGTGTGTAATGTCGATATAGGTGTATAAGTATATTAGATAGTGTTCTATTGATCATTGACAGCATGTATGAGTGAATCTATAGGTAAGTGATTAGATGTGTGTGTAGATCTAGGAATCACTGAGTGGGTTTTTAGAAACTTGTATTGGTGTGTCGATGGATTCAAATATGGTACTCTGTATTTTACAGTGAGTGATGAAATGTTTACTACTGTATGATGAGGTGTATCTGATTCTCACATGGATGATGTCATCAGTGATGTCATCAGTGATGTCACTGACCATGTCATGAATGATATAATATGTGACATCATCAGCAGAGGATTGCGGGCGCGCGAGTTATAGTTAGCAGAACTAATTATAACAGAGGAATTTCAATGGTTTTGTGTGAGTGATATGTACAGCTAACTATAACAGCCCTGAAACCTATGGTTTTTTCAGTGAATTTCTAAGGTTTTTTAAATGCTAATTCCTAACTAAAACATGTCTGAAACCAATGGATTTTTCAGTGAATTTCGAGGGTTTTTTAAATGATAATTTTTAAATGTAATATTAGTTATATGTATTTTTTTATACTGATTTTCTATAGTTTTTTAACTGTTTATTTTTTCCTATTTTATTTTTTAAATTACATTATATATTTTAAATATAAATGGAAATATATTTTTTTTTTTAAATATTGAAACTGAAATATTGTTTTTTTTGTTGAATGTATAAGTGCAGAACTATAAGTGTGTTGGTTAGTTAGGGGACTGCATGCATAGTGGATAGGGGTTTGAAGCAGTCCATGTGCTATGGCCTGGCTCAGTGCATGAGTACTTGGTTACTGACTGAATGATTAGAGTACTGCAAGGAGAGTGCCTGGGTGATTTTATAAGTGGTTGGGTTTTGTCGCAGTGAATGGATTAGTACATGGTGCTGAATGGGTCACTAGAGGAGTGCAAGGGGAGTGACAGGGTGTTTGCTGGAAGTGTATGGATACTGACTGGGGAATTGAAGGTGTAAAAGACAAGTGTGTAGGTGGTTAAAGGACTGCATGCATAGTGGATAGGCATTTGAGGGAGTCCATGTGCTAGTGCCTGGCTCCCTGCATGAATACTTGGATACTGACTGAATAATTAGACTACAGGTTTGAGGAACGTTAGTTAGTTGGACATTTCACTCGTACAAAACCTGAGAAATTCGGCCATTATAGTTAGTTGAGCTAACTATAACTCGCTCCCCCGCAATGCACTGCTGATGCCACCACATATTGCATCATTCAAGACATGGTCAGGGACATCACTGATGACATCACTGATGACATCTCAAATGAGATCACTGATGACATCACCGATGACATAATCCAGTGACTGTGTGTTTCTGTAAAGTTTAAATATGTTTTATATATATATACATACCAATGTGTATTGAAGAATGAGTGGGTCTATAAGTGTCTGAATGGAAGATTTAGTAGGTGCGTGACTGACTGTATAAGTGAGTGATTAAACGTGTCTGACTGAATGCATGGGTTAGTGACCAAACTGTGTAAATGTCTGTATCAGTCTGTCAGTTGGTGTGTAAGCGGCTGCATGGGTTGGTGAGTAGCTACATGAGTGTATATATATGGGTTATTGATTGGTTTTCTGAGTATCTGCATGGGTGCCTGAGTGTCTGTGTGGATGGGTGGGGGTGTGTGACTGTGCATAGATCTGTGAGTGGGTGATTCACTGGGTGCCTGGGTTCAAGAGTACATCTGTGAATGTCTGTATGGGTGGGTGAGTGTGTGTATGGGTGTGTTGGTGAGTAAATGGATGTCTCAGTGGTACATGTGTGAATAACTACATATGTGAAAAGCTGCATATGTGAGTGTTGGAGTATATAAATGACTATATGTGAAAGTGGCTGTATGGATGGGTGTGTGCTTGTGTCAGTGATTGTAGAAGAGAGTAAGTATGTGTTAGTATCTGTATGAATAAGTGAAGTACTGTGTGTATAACAGTATAGGTGAGTAAATGGGAGTGTGATTGATTCTTTGCATGACTGACTAGTTGTGTAAGTAACTCTATCGATGAGCGGCAGTGTGTGAGTGTCTGTAGGTGTATGAGTGCATATGATAGTGCTGTATTGATGAGTGACTGCATGTATGAGTGACTGTATGTGTGAATTAGTGGATGTGTGTATAGACCTAGGAATCAGTGAGTGGTTATGTAGTAACTGGTATTGGTGTGTCTATGGTTTCTAAAATGGTAGTCTGCATTTTAGAGTGGGTGTATCAAAGGTTATATTAGGGTGTGAAGAGGTGCATCAGATTATCATGTGGAAGATGTCATCAGCGATGTCATCAATGATGTCATTTGACATGTCATCAGTGATGTCACTGACCATGTCATGAATGAGGTAATATGTGACGTCATCAGCAGTGCATTGCGGGGGAGCGAGGTATAGTTAGCTCAACTAACTATAACGGCTGAATTTTGCATATTTTGTATGAGTGAAATGTCCAACTAACTATAAATTCCCTCAAACCTGTGTTTTTTTCAGTGAATATATATATATATATATATATATTATCTACTGGCGGTCGCCAGTAGATAGTTATAGTTAGGACCGTGTTTCCATAGGAAATCCGCAACATTCTATTTGGAATAACTTTGGCGCCGGTTGACGAATCCTCGCGAAATTTTCAAAATAGGTGGGGTGCTCCGCTCCGCTCCTACCCTGAAAGTCTCGGGGGGATTCGTCAAGCGGGGGCTGAGAAAAAAGGGGGTCCCAAAACGCATTTTCCCCATGCAATTTTCCATAGGGACCTTTAGTCCAAGGTACAGCCCGAACGGCTGAACAGAATTACTTGAAATTTGGCAGAGAGGTAGTCCTCAGCTCAGGGATGTGCCTTTGGCATATATGGAGTCAATCTGTTCAGTATTTCCTGAGAAAATCAAAAGTAAAATCATATATATATGTGGGCGGAGCCTAACCACACATCTCATCCTGAGATCTGATTGGCTGTCAGCACTTCATCCAAGAAGTGTTGGCAGCCATCTTGGGACCAATATACATGATAGCACCTCATTAAAAAGCATTGCAGTTAATAGAAGGTTTTTAGACTTTAGTTACATTATAAATCATTTGTTGATGGTACCATACTCATTTTAGGAATTGTGGTGTGTTCTAAGGTGATTTCACCATGTGAAAAAGCCTTCTGCTGGGATATCATGATTGAGAGAAAAATATTTTCTCATGCTTTGCCCACAGTGGTTTGGAAGGTGATCTATAAGCTAAACTGAGAGCTTATTTTCTGTAAATTCACATTATCTTTCTCAGTCATGTGAGAATGAAGTCTGACATTCTCAGTAAAACATGTACATCCAACAAGGGCAGAGACTGTCAGTTGATTCCTTTGTGTTCTACTGCAGCTTCCCAGAGTGTTCCAAAGAACAACTAGAGCGCTAACAGTCCTACTTATGATAAATGCATGGCACACCTGAAGCCATCTGGCTTGGATTAAGGTGGTAACTCTTAAAACATTTAATTTAAAAAGGAACAACATGAGGGGGTTCATTTTTCCATAAAAGGTATGTTTAGTGCTGCAGAAAGAAAAATTAGGGCACATTTTGAGTGACTTCTCAAATCCTCTTCTATTCCATTAAAAAATTCTGACATGCAGACTGAAACATGCACTTTCAATACCAGCAGCAGTTTTCCCTGGTGAGCAGTAGCTTTACTACAGTGATCTAATGAGCAAAATGAGTGCTAACATTCTTAATTTATAGCAAATGTGTGACACATCTGAATGCCTTCTTGATGGAATCAAAGTAAAAAACTGAAAGTATTTCCTACTGAGGAGACTGCAGTAAATGAGGAAATTAGGAAACTTCATAACAAATAAGTCTTCCAAGATGGCCACCAGAGACAAAAGAGCCCAAATGTAGCCCAAATATCACCCAGATGTAGCCCAAGTATAGCCCAATGACAGAATGTCCAAGAGTGTTCTTAAAAACAACTAGAGCGCTTACTGTCTTCATTATGACAAAAGTATGGCACACCTGAAGCCATCTTGATTGGAATAAACTGGTAACACTTAAAACATTTAATTTAAAAAGGAACACAATGAGGGGTTTCATTTTGCCATAGAAATTATGATTAATGCTGAAGAAAGAAAATGAGGGCACATTTTGAGTGACTTCTCAAATCCTCTTCTATTTCATTAAAAAATTCTGACATGCAGACTGAAACATGCACTTTTAATACCAGGAGCAGACTTCCATGGCGAACAGTAGTTTTACTACAGTGATCTAATGAGCAACTAGAGTGCTAACATTCAGAATTTATGGCAAATGTGTGACATATCTGAATACCTTCATGATGGAATCAAAGTAAAAAACTGAAAGCATTTCCTACTGAGGAGACTGCAGTACATGAGGAAATTAGGAAACTTCATAACAAATAAATCTCCCAAGATGGCCACCGGAGACAAAAGAGCCCAAATGTAGCCCAAAATCACCCAGATGTAGCCCAAATATAGCCCAATGACAGAAGTGTGCAAAACACTTATTATTTTGTGTTTTTGCAGTGTTATATAGTGCAGACTTGTCAGGTATTGGAGTGCTTTACATGAGCATTGGTTACATCACACAAGAACAAATTCATTTTGGTTGTAGACATGGGAAGACTAAGTGATTTGACCAGAATCACAGAATGTCGAGCTGAAGCAGAAACTCCAACCTGGTTCCCCAGTTGCAAAGTCTGTAGTTCTGGAAGTAACACCACATCCTCTCCCCTAAGTGCAACATTTAATCAAGTGGTCAACTGGATAAAAAAACATAAAGATAACAAATAATTTAAAAGTGCTTTGTCGCTATTTGAAAACTCAGAAAATATGTCCTTATTTTAGTCTTTTAGAGCACTAACCATAATTTTGATGCCAATAAGACCCTCTCATATATGTAATTTCTAAAGGAAATGCTCTAGGTATTACAGTTTTGATTACATCAAGATGACGTCAGGCGTGCCACACTTTTGTAATAAATATAGAATGTTAGCAATCGAGTTGTTCATTAGGATACTGTTGAGAGGCAGAGGCCAGGGGCACGGACTCTGAAAATTGAAGGGAGGTAGGAGGGTGCAAAGGCAACAATTTAACCACACTGAGCAGGCAGGAAGGGCCGTGGCAGCACAACAGACTATGGAGGGCAGTGGAAAGGGGGGCAGGGGCAACAAACCAACAATACAGGACTTGCAAGAGAGGCTGTGGCAATGTAATAGACCATTGTGGGCAGAAGGAAGAGGCAATGGTAGTACAACCATACATGCCAACAGACCCGATTCAGCCAGGAAACGTCCAATGTTTTTAAGCTCAAATGGGCTTTATTTGATCTGTCTCCTGTCTACAATCTCCTCTTTTTCAATGTAACTCAAAGGGGAAAATCAATACCCCAGTTTTTTTTCAAAATCTCCCTCTTACCAAGTTCAAAATGCTCGCAAGTATGGTACATTGGATCATGGAAGGAAATGGGGTAGGGACATGGACTTGGATAACAGAGGACAGGAGGGACATGGAGAGGTGCACCAAACTGACCCTGCAGGGCAGGCATCAGGGTTTGCAGCAGCACAATACACCACACAGGGCATGCGGGACAGGAGTGCAGCACAACAATCCATAGAAAGCAAGAGGGAGGGGACAGAACCATGCACATGGACAACAGAGAACAGAGGGGCAAGAGGCAATGGTAGCTAGCTGACCATAATGGATAGACAGGAGAGAAAGCTGCAGCATAACAGACCATAAAGGGCAGGAGGGACGGATCAGGGGCATTACAATGGAACAGACAAGCCAGGAGGGAGGGAGTAGGGGTCTGCACATGTAAACAGAGGGCTGGGGGCAAGGGGGCAGGGCAGGAGCAGCAAGATAGCCATGGAGGTCAGGCAGGATGGGCACTAGAAGCAAGACACACCATGAGAAGAGCAACAGTGAGACTGTGATGGCATACACACAGACCATGGAGGGAAGGTGGGAGGGGGTCAGGGGCAGCTAACCGACCACACAGGGAAGGTGGGAGGGGCCATGGCAGCACAGAAGACCATGCATGGCAAGTGGGAGGGTTAGTGGCAGCACAATGGCTATGATGGGCAAGAAGGAGGGTGCAGGGGCATGCACAAAGGACGATGGAGGATAGAAGGGAGGGTCAGGACCTGTGCACAGACAAGAACGTTCAGGGGAAGGGGCCTCACAACAGACCGCACGGGGCAGGCAGGAGGAGCAGTTGCAGCACAACAGATCAGGGAGGGCAGAAGGGTGTGGCAGTACAATGGACCATGTAGGACAGGAGGAAGAGGATAGGGGCATGGCATGGGGACAGGCAGGGTGGAGGTGGCAGGGACAGGTTACAGTCATCTGACAATGCTAGGCAGGTGGGAGGGGAGTGGCAGGTCAACAGAACACTCAGAGTAGATAGGAGTGGCAGGTCCATGGAACATGGTGGGTAAAAAGGATGGAGCAGGAGCATGCACAAAGACATCGGAGGGCAGGGGGAAGGAGAATAGGGGCAGCAAGCTAAGCACAGAGTTTAAGCAGGAGGTCAATGATGGGGCATAGAATTGGGCAATGGAGGGCAGGAGGAGTGGACTGGTACATCATACTAAATTGAGGGCAGTGGCAGCACATCAGACCATGCATGGCAGGAGGGAGGAGGCTAGTCCATGGATCCACACAACAGAGGATAGGGAGGAGGGGGATGGGGCAGTAAGCTAACTGTTCAGAGAAGGCGGGTATTAGGAACTTTAATGTTTTTAAAACGTGTGTCTGTGCAAACTACTTAAAATATGAACAAGTATGCAGCATAATCTCACTTTTATTCAGGAAGAAGAGGACGTTTGTGACTGTGACTCCGGGCTCACTTGGCAGAAACACCCCCTGACCCTCCACCCCCTATCGCAAAATGTAATGCCCGTGAAAAGGGTAGGTGAACACAGTGTTATATAGAACATAGTCCTGAGAGCACGATTGAAAATGAAAACTAGATATAGTGTATGGTATAAACTATGCACCAAAAAGTGTGATATAAGATGAACCGGGCGTGAAATATAATATGCAATACATTGTGCGCAATGACAGATTCATTGGAGAGCGCGAGATAGCACAGGCACTAGCGCGTGCTATGTGATATGCGCCTTGGAGTGTAATATGCACAGGGCAGTGTTGTGTAACCTAACTAGTCTCTAAAGTTGTAATATAAAATATGTGCTGGGGAGTGTAACGTTGCATATGCACTGTGACAAAGATATGGATCCCAGATTGTAATATGTATGGCATAGCGCTGTGCGTTATAACATACACATCGAGGAAGGCACGTTAGATGCGGCAATATAACCCGTGCGAAGACAAGTGTGGCATGACATATTCACGGGGTGGTGTTACAGTGCACATGGGCTAGAGAGTGTCATAGCATATGCACTAGCTAGTGGAATACAACACAGAGGTGTGTGGCACTCAGCAGGCAATGGTGGGTGTAACACAGCATTGGGCTCTGCCAGGAACGCGCTGTGACTCTCAAGTGATGTTCGTCCCCTTTCCAGAGAGTAAAATAAAAAGTATTACACATCTGGCAGTGGACGTGTGTTTTATTAACCGTGAGGGGGGTTTCTTGCATAGTTTTGGTCGAATTTTTGTCGAATCCCCTTTGAATGGCTTGGTGTGCATGTGTATTAAATGTGCCCGTCAATAGCTACCCATGTTTGTATAAATAAACGACAAGGGTGTCTACCGGGATTAGGCACGGTAGGGCATCAGACATTTCAGAGCTTCACTAGTGGTGTAAATACATTCCACATGGATTCATTGTATGCATAGTCGCCTTTTAATGAATATCACGCAAATCGTCATGGTGATAGGTAGGTACGGTTTGTCCAGCATGTCCTAGGTGTGTCTATAAATATATATTTTTTAAAAATAATTAAAAACAGTGGCCGACCCTGGGGATTGGGGTCAAAAAAATATAATTAGGAGACAGGCCCTGGGGGATGGGGTCATCAAGGCAAATAAATTAGAATAAGAAGGGGAACCACACAGCCCCCCTTCTTAAAAAATTAAAATAAATAAAAGACTGGCATCGTGCCGGAGGCCACGCCCCCTCCTTGCAGCACTCTGCAAATGCGCCCCCTGGCGAGTTGTAAGTTGGGGAATTAATTCCTCTTCAATACTGAGGGTCCCTGAGGGCCAACTAGCCCAACAGGCATCTCCAGTATGCGCCAGGGAGCTGCGCTGCAGACAGGTGTTCTGAGGCCAAGCCCCTTTTTACACCTCTCTGCAACGCAGCTCTGTGGCGCTTACTGGAGGTACCTAGTGGTCTAGTTTGACCCTAGGGCCCCTTAGGATTCAAGGGGACTTAATCTCTCAACTTAGAACAGCCACAGGGCGCGTTTACACAGTGGTGAAGGGAGGGGACGGGGCCTGAGGTGACGTGTGCAAACACGCACTATGGCACGTTTTAAATTGGGGATATAATTTCCCTTCAATACTGGAGGCCCCTGTGGGCTAACTAGCCCACCAAGTGCTTCCAGTAAGCGCCACTGAGCTGCATTGCAAAGAGGTGGTCCAGGCCGTGTCACTTTTTACACCTCTCTGCAACGCAGCTCTGTGGCACTTACTGGAGGTACCTAGTGGGCTAGTTGGACCCTAGGGACCCTCAGGATTCAAATGAACTTAATCTCCCAACTAAAAACGGACACAGGGCGTGTTTACACAGTGGTGAAGGGAGGGGACGGGGCCTGAGTTAACGTGTGCAAAAACGCCCTGTGGCCTGTTTTAAGAGGTAGTTTTAATCCCCCTGCCTTATTATATACTAGGGGCTTACAGAGGAGGTCATGCTAATCACAGGGGGACCCCAACGCATAATGTTCCCTAGTGTATGTAGGTGTTTTCACTGTATTCTAAGTGTCTTTTAACATAGCACTGGCTCTAGGACTGGTTAGTCAGACTCAGTTACCACCAGTATCCGTCTGAAAAAGTTGAGGGTACAGGATGATTTTGCAACAAGGCTTCTTTCTGCTCTTCTTTTTGTTCTTTCAGCACGTTATCCTTCTTCCTGCACTTTTCTTCGTCTTTGAGGACTTCTGTTGCTTCATTCTGCACTTCTTTTTTTCTTTCTGTGCATTTTTTCTTCTTTCTTCACATGTCCTATCTCTGTAGCCATAGTTATAAATTAGCATTTAAAAAACCTTTGAAATTCACAGTAAAAACCATAGGTTTCAGGCACGTTATAGTTAGGAATTAGCTTTTAAAAAACCTCCGAAATTTACTGAAAAAACCATAGGTTTCAGGGGTGTTATAGTTAGCTGGACTTTTCACTTGTACAAAACCATTGAAATTCCCCCGTTATAGTTAGTTCAGCTAACTATAACTCGCGCGCCCGCAATGCACTGCTGATGACGTCACATATTACATCACTCATGACATGGTCAGTGACATCACTCATGACATCACTGATGACATCTCAAATGACATCACTGATGACATCACTGATGACATCATCCTTGTGATAGAGTGGCAGACCTCCTCTCACCCTAATATAACCTTTGATACACACATTCAAAAATAGAGACTAAAATTTTCAAAACAATGGACATACCAATACCAGTTACAACAACCTCTTCAGTAATTCTAAGATCCACATACACATCCACTCATTCACCAACAGTCCTATACAGTCACTCATACATGTACTCACTCATCATATGTACTCATACACCTATACATCCTGTTACACAATGCCACTCATCCATAGAGTTACTCACACACATGGTCACTCATGCTAATAAAGAATCAAACATACATTTACTTGCATATACAGTTATACACACACCACCACACTTACTTCTACGGAAACTTACACATACTTAGTCTTATAAACAATCACTTATAGAAACACATACTTATTCATACAGGAACTCTTTCAATCTCTCACTCTCACATATACTCACTTATATACACCAATAGTCACATATACTAGTTTAAAACATATGAAGTTACTCATAAAGACACTATTGAGACAGTCATTCACTCACTAACACACCCATACACACACTCATCCACCCATACAGTCCTGCACACATGCTGTCTTCAACACATACAAACAGTGAGTCACTCATTCATGCATCTATGCACTACGTAATACCCCCCACCGAACCATGCAGACACTCAGACTGATACTCAAAAAACCAACTAATAACCTATATAGACACCCATGTAGCTACTCACCAACCCATGCAGCCACTTATACACAAAGTGAGAGACTAATACAGATATTTACATATTTAAACATTTCTCACTAAGCCATGTATTCACTATGATACACTTAATCAGTCAGTTACACAATCAATTTTTCAAAAACAAATCATCCATTTAGACACTTATATACCCATTTATTCTTCCATCGACCTTGAGATATACATATATAAAACATATTTAATTTTCAGAAAAACACACATTCACTGGATGATGTCATCAGTGATGTCATTTGAGATGTCATCAGTGATGTCATGAGTAATTTCACTGACCATGTCATGAGTGATGTAATATGCGACGTCATCAGCAGTGCATTGCGGTCGCGCGAGTTATAGTTAGCTGAACTAACTATAACGGGGGAATTTCAATGGTTTTGTACAAGTGAAAAGTCTAGCTAACTATAACACCCCTGAAACCTATGGTTTTTTCAGTGAATTTCTGAGGTTTTTTAAATGCTAATTCCTAACTATAACGTGCCTGAAACCTATGGTTTTTTTCTGTGAATATATATATATAACTTTGAACAACAAGAGAGAGAGGGTTGAGCCACACTCTTAGTCCCCCTAAAATATCAAAAATAACAACAAAAGAGTGTGAAAATAGTGTAAACAGAACAGGTGATTCCTAAAATAGATGAATTGTGAAACTGCAAATCAATCTGATGTTCCTATGGAACCCTCACTCACCAACATAGTTAGTGACATGCTTCATCATGGGGTTCCCCTGGGGGTACCTTGTGTACCTCCAGTGTGCTTCAACGCTATGTTAAGGCGGAGCAACAAAGTTAGACTAAAGGAGTATAGTGACTCCTAGTGAAAAATGAGAAAGTTAAAAAGTCAAGATTCATCCACAGATATATTTAATTGTGATGAAGCCTGAACGCTTTAAAAACAGTGAAGGATGTGTAATACTGACTATAAGTGGGTCAGATACATCCTATTGAGATCATATTGGGATCATATTGGTCGACATGTTTCAGCTTAGTATTTGTATCTCACAAAGCTTTCTTCAGGACCTAACCAAAAAATCCACCTTGGCGGTATAAGCTTACTAAAGCTTATCCTAACCTCAGGTGCAGTTAACCGATACACTCACGGTTTCGCTATATGCCTTCCACAACTCCGAAAGGATATCTGTAAGGAAATAATTCACACAAATGTGTTGTATCAGCATGTGACTGTCATCTGAGTGTTATTTCATACCAGGAATAGATTAAATGCAGTATATGGCTCAGAACTAGGAGGCCATTAGAAATTCTATAACCATAATAGAATGTACTGCCACTCCGTAGTTAGCTTGAAACATCTACGAATGACATTTGCATTATAAATGTTGATTTAGACCTTGATTTAGGAAATACTCAATCGGACCATTCGACCAACGAGTCATTACAAAAATAAGTAAAGTTACCAAACCAGTGTGATCACATTCAAAACTAGGCACTAATGACCAAATAATTAAAAATTTGAAAACATAGGCACTCACGTATATGAAAAATGAACTGAGCTCCTTAGGCAAGAAGGTGGGTGGCGGGACTACAGAACAACTACAGAGGGGACAAAAAAAACGGGAAGATTGCATTTAACCCAACTGTCCCTCGGTTGCTCCGCCAGGCCAGCATTCAGTAAAAAGAAGAAATAGGAATAGAACCACTTGCGGTACTCACATCTTCCAAGTCCACTGCCTGGTTCTTAGACCTACGTATACCACCGAGCCCGGAGTCAGCGGCATGTCAGTCATGCTGGCTAAAGTAGGGGAAGCCTCCATACCAACCGGAAACCAGGTTCCGGCAATGACAAACAGAGACAAAGGACTGCCTTGTTTATTGTTTAGAAAAAGACTAGACCGTTGAATCACAAAACGTAATTCAAAGCTTTACTCGATAATCGGAGTAAACAGACAATATCACAGACTGGGACGGTTGAAAATCAAGGGAAAATTGAAGAAAAAGGACAGATTCCCCAAGGTGAAATACCATTAATGTTAATAACGTGGAAGGTTACGCAGGGAAAAACATCATAACTCCCATTGTAAACCACAATAGCGTGTGATTAAAATCGCCAAATAGTATTGGGAAGTATGAATCGAAAAACACACGGGGTGTGTAAATGATCGTGATAACATAACAATGTCTTAGGGTACATAAAGTATTGAGTTCATAAACAGCATGGTCTAAATTAAGCCTGTGCAAAGCACTACGCTACGCTCGCGTAGTTTGCGAAGTTCGCGCTACTTCGCACAACGCGAACTGCACGTAGCACAGTGCGAACACGCGTAGCGTAGTGTTGCGTAGTGCTGCAGTCATTTTTTGCTTGCTCACGGTCCTCAACGTCAAGTTGGCGACCGCGAGCAAGCAAAATGACATCCCGGCGAGACTTTTTCCTTGTTCGCGATCAGCAACATCAAGTTGGCGATCGTGAGCATGGAAAATAAACCTCCCGGCGAGATTCCCAACGCGAGGAGGTCAGGTTTCTCATTGCGAGTGATCGCGTATGCTCGCGACCGCTCGCGATGAGAAACTACCAGTTCGCGTTGAGAAAGCTGCCGCTCGAGTAAAAATCTACTCGAGCAGCAGAAAACTACAGCTCGCACTGTGCAAGATGCCATTTTCAATGATTGCACAGTGCCGGTTGCTTGTCCGCACTGTGCAATCATTGAAAACGACATCTGGCACAGTGCGAACAAGGTACTACGCAGTTCGCGAAGTGCTACGCGTAGCTCGCGTAGTGCAAACTGCACTTTGCGTAGCTTCGCGAAGTGCTACTTCGCGAACTACGCCCAGGGTTAGTCTAAATTGGTTCGCCAGAAAACTGAAAAGAACTGGCACAATTATCTGATAATAATGGTTATTTCCGCCTCAGGACTGTGCCCCACGGGATATTATCATTCAGACCGGTCAGATGTGTAGATAGACGGTAAATCCAGCGTTGTTCCTTTTCAAACAAAAACGCTGGTTTTACCTGTTCAATGATGGTCCAATGTAGATCATCCACCGTGTGGTTAAAACGCAGAACATGTTCCGTTAGTTTAGTCATACTTTTCTTACATCGGATATTACTCCGATGTTCACCAATACGTAACTTCACCTTACGTGCGGTCATCCCCACATATCTTAAATCGCAAGGACATGTGATTAGGTATACTACGTCAGCAGTGCTACAATTGGTGTGGCTCCGTTGCGTCCAGATTTTACCTGTTTCCAAAGCCAGAGTTCTTGTGGTGGAAGTGAGATAGCAAACACTACAAGACCCACAGGGATAATGACCAAGAACAGGTGGTAGACCCCACGCATTGAGGATAGATCTTTCAGTGGGAGTGTTTAGGTTACGTGGTCTAGTATGAACCAGAGAGTCCTTCAAGCTTGTGGCCTTCTTGTATGAAAATAAAGGTTTTTCCCATTTGATGTTATTGCTCTCGAAGATCCGCCAGTGTTTTCTGATGGATTTTGAGATGGTGTTGGAGGCAGCATTGTAAGTAGTGTGGTAAATAAAAATTCCTTTACCGGGACTGAATTTGATACAGAAACATTATAAAATAGCTCAGTAAAATGAGAGGCAGAATCCGTGATATTAGAGTTTCGAGAATGGGCTTTATTCCAATAATCGATTATAATCGGATGCTTCAAGTTCCATCACCACGGGGGTTCAGGAAGTGAAGTACATACTTTATTGACAAGAAGTAACTTTTATAGTACATACGTTATAATGGAGCAAATACAGTAGGCGTAATAATTGATAAGGAACTTGACGTGGTACCTGCGTAACCGAAAATGGGTGTTTACAAGGAGTAAAAAGACACATGATTGGTTATGATATCATGCATAGGTGGATCTATAAGATAATACTTGACATAGATGCGCACGCAGCAGCATGACGTGTAATTGACGTGTAACTAGGGGGTGAAGGGAACTTGACGTTAGCTCTACATGTGGAGACGAAAAGTCTGGGGGTCAGATCAACCTAATCCCAAATCATATCTAACATCCTATGTTTAAAGAACTATGTTATCCATAAAAGAGGGACTCTCGGACAGAATCTATTCTATACTGACTGTGCGTGCGTGTACAAGCGTCTAAGTGTCTACACTGAATGCGAGGGGGTAGGAATATTCCATGGTAACAGGGCTATGAATTACTTGCATGAGGACAGAGAAGATGGGCCTCTTACTTGGTAACTGGAAGAATGTTTACTTAAGCTACTAGGCAGGAATGCATCGGCTGAGGGGGAAGCAGATAATTCGAAGGTGAAATACAGCTCTTGGCAGAGAATAGGCTGATGTCAGGCTTCGTGGGCCGCGCAGAGAATGAGACAGAGTTCATGGTCACAGATGCAGGCTCGGGCTGGAGCTTTCAGAGGCAGAAGGCAAGAGGAGTTTTGATGACAGAATCAGGGCCTACTTGCCTGGACTGTAAAGTGGCATAAGTGAACCATATAAAGCCGATGGCCTTTCATATTTAGGAATGGGATATCCGGCCTATACATGGCGGATCTGTCAAAGGACATGTTGACGGTGGACGCACATGTATTTGCGTCTTCATAACTGGAACTGGAGGGAACATACATGTACTTGTGACATGCACATAGAACCGTTGGGGTCCAAGATAGGGGACATAACTGACCAGGAAAATCCACATTTCCACATTCCCTCCTTGTCCCCCTACTTGCCCTTCAAGAGATATCGATCTTCATCAATCCATCGATCTGTTCATATAGCATCATTTGTTCTTCTTTCTTCTTCCGGGATCTTGAATGAAAATCTTGATGTGGAATGCACGATGTGGCACACAGACCACAAATTGCTGGTCCACATTGTAGACATAGACAGCAACTGAATAGTATGAGAAGGCCAATACCTAGGAAGGATAAAACTCTCCATCCCCAGGCTGATACCGCATTCCAAAACCAACTGGACCAAGTCCAAGTGCCTGTGTTCTGGTGTATCTGGCTTACAATCTTATGAAGGCGAGTGATGGCTTTATATACAGATGGCGAATTTTCTGGTATGAATACGCAGCAGCTTGATCCGATGACCCTACAAGCTCCGCCCCTATCAGCCAGGATGACGTCAAGGACAAGACGATTTTGAAGCACAACAATCCGCATAGCAGACTGCTCTTCCGTTAAATTGCCTAAGGCGGAAATAGTCTCATTCACTACTGCTTCAAGGGTTCTAGTTAATCTACGTATCAGCTTACTATTAGTAACAGTACCTATATAGGGAAAGATGCCTTTATTAAAATCTACATACTTGTCCCATGCCGTCTCAGTGTAATCGACAATGGGGAGATCTCTCCGTTCTCTGTTGTGTACTAAATGAATATTTCTGTAATAATCAGGAGGAGCTAGGAAAACAGGTGGCAAAAGGAATGCAATGTAGCAGGTACCATCCCAATCTAGAGGTAGACGCATATATGCAGTCTGACCACATATAAAGTAGGAGTGGCGAGAAGCTCTAAATGAAGATTTGTCTTGATCACGGAATTCTACTATAGTATTGCATTTACTATGGCCCATAGGTATGGAACCAACCTTTCTTACACACAATTCACCCTTCGCTGGGAATACTGACATGGTGGGCAAGACTAGTTCAACTTCGGATACGACATTTAGAATCATGAGATTAGGTGTAAAATTACCTAATCCATATACTTCATTTTCTAGATCAGTTCCTGTTCTTTTGGGGTGACCCTCCTTGTCAGGGTAACAGACCTTGAGTAAAGCTAGGTTCAGATTTCCCCATACCCAATGATCTTGGTAAACTGCTGTGTCTGAGTCTATGGAATTAATTAAGCTAAACCATGCTCCACAGGAGCCATTATGTGTAAATGGATGTGGAAAGAAAGGCAGGACTCCTTCATAATTCTGATAGGGAGGGAGTCGGCCACACACCCAACAATTGGTGGCATTACTAGTCTGATGGGAATGATGTAACATACTAATGAAAGTGTTATTGCGCAGCGCAAGTCTATAAGACAATTCATGCGGAGGTAAGTCACTAAAAGAATGTTCAGCAGCAACATTATAAACATGTCTAGAAATAGGGTAATAATATATGTGCAACAACATACTTGTAATAATTATTAAAAGACTCAATAAAAACAAAATTAATAATGTCACTATGCAGTGGCTACGCAGTGATTTACAATACGCCTGTCGTTTCATCATTTTTCGCGACTGTTCATGATTCAGGTCTAGAGGATACATGTCAGAGACAGATTCAACCGCTTCACCTAGGGGAGGACTTAAACAATCAAACCGTCTGACGTCCTAGGCCTTAACTTAACTTTGTAAAGTTCGCTTTCAGTTTTTTCCACCAAAGGAAGTTTTGAATCAGTCTGTGAGGGAGTGCAGGGCACAATGTCTATATCCGAAGATAGTCCATGAAATTTCTTGATGTGGCTTGAATGAATCCAGCCCTTGCGGCCCTCGATCTTCACGGCTGTTCTTGTGGTCAACAGGACCAACTTGGGTGCTTTCCACCTGGGCTCCAGCTGAGTCTTTCGGTCGAAATTCCTCACAAAGACAAGATTACCCGGAACAACGTCATGGGGTTTCACCTCAGTGTTGTCGGGAAAGGCTGCAGCTACCTGTGAACGAGAAGATTGTAGTGCAGACATCAAGGAAGCCAAGTAATCTGTCAGCATATTACAGTCAATATCAGTTATTTTGCGTGGTATGGGCGTCCCCCACATATTCGGTGGTCTACCGAAGATCACCTCATACGGGGATAGCCCTGTTCGAGAGTGTGCTACCATTCTCATGTAAAAGAGTGCAACTGGTAACGCTACTACCCAGTCGACACCTTTCTCTCTGCATATTTTGGACATTCTAATTTTCAGTATCTGGTTATGTCTTTCTACGAGACCTGCTGCCTCGGGATGTCGGACACAGTGGAATTTCCACTGATATCCTAACAGAAGTGAAACGTGTTTCATTAATTCGGATGAGAACGGCTGGCCGTTATCTGAGTAAACAGCACGTGGTAAACCATATCGTGGGAAGAATTCTCGAACCAACTGTTTGGCAGTAGTCGGGGCAGTGTAATCTGAAACCGGGTATGCCTCCGTCCAACGGGACAGAGCGCAGACAACTACGAGAACATATTTGAATCCTCGACATCGTTCCATCTGGATATAGTCCATCTGGAGTACTTCAAAAGGATGGTTAGGAGTATGAAATCCACCCTGTTCTACGGGAACGCTTTTTCCTGGGTTAAACTGACAACAGATCATACAGGTACGGACCTTTTGTTTTGCTGCTGCTCGTAAATGTTTATTGAACCAAATGTGTTGAATGCTGTCTAGCATAGCTTTTTCTCCTAGATGCGCTGGACTATGTATAGTGTTTATTATAACTTGGACCATTGAGTCAGGAAGGAACCATACAGACTTTTCCTTCATCATCCATCCTTGGTCCGTTTGGATCCCCCCTAATTCAGTCCATTTCTTTATTTCATCTGGTGTAGCATGTGTCTGTATGTCAATTACGTCAAGAGTAGGATCTTTAACTGTCATGCAATGTGTCGGGACTATTGTCTTTGTCACGTCGGGGATTTGAGTTTGAGCAATCAGTTTAGCTGTTCTGTCGGCTAGATCATTGCCTTGGGAAATGATATCAGTAACCTTTGTATGAGCCTTACATTTCATAATTGATATTTCAGTGGGCAGATGTATTGCATCTAATAATGCATGAATGAGGGGTCCGTGCTGAATGTGGGCACCGTGGGAAGTTAAATAACCTCTCTCTCGCCACAGCACGCCGAAGTCATGTACAACTCCGAATGCATAACGTGAGTCAGTGTATATGTTGACTTTTTTATTCGTGGCTTGAATACAGGCTTGTGTCAGAGCGATAAGTTCTGCGGCTTGAGCTGACAAAGTAGTTATACGATTAGTTTCAATGACCTCAGTATCTGTTGTGACTGCGTAGGCGGCTACTAACTCTCCTGTACTTGTTCTCATGCATGAACCATCTACATACAAGGTCAGGTCTGGATCTGACAATGGGACATCGGTTAAGTCTTGTCTGGGTTTTGTTGTTATTGTAATAACTTCAATACAGTCATGGGCTAGTGGGTCTGTTCCGACTACTGGTAAAAGTGTGGCAGGATTCAATGTGTTACAGCGTCTGATTTCTATATGTGGCTGAAACAATGTAAGCTCGTATCCTGTAAGTCGCGCTACAGTCAAGTGTTGTGTTTGCGTTCTATTTACAAGAACCTCTACTGCATGTGGTACTTGAACTGTCAATGGATGTCCTAACACTATGGCATCGCTTTGTCTGATTGCTAAAGCTGTTGCTGCTACTGATTTTAGGCATGCAGGCAAAGCCTGAGCTACGGGATCTAATGTACTAGAAAAATAAGCACATGGTTTGTGTGCTCCTGCTTGTTCCTGTGTGAGTACTGACAAGGCCGTACCTTCGCGTTCTGTAACAAAGAGTGTAAACTGTTTTCTGTAACATGGCGTTGCTAAAACGGGTGCTTGACATAAAGCTTTCTTTAAGCTTTCAAAAGCTTGTGTGTGTTCCTGAGCCCAAGGGAGAACAGTCGGTGTGGCTGCCTCCTGTGTTGTCAATTGAATGAGTGGTTTTGCTAGAAATGCATATTGAGGGATCCA
Organism: Triturus cristatus; assembly: GCF_964204655.1. Taxonomy (NCBI): domain Eukaryota; kingdom Metazoa; phylum Chordata; class Amphibia; order Caudata; family Salamandridae; genus Triturus; species Triturus cristatus. Next base: position 902,574,131 of record NC_140590.1, on the reverse strand, counting down.
CTGTCTACAATATGAAGTGAGGCCTATAAAAGCCCGCACCTCCTTCTGTGTCTTGGGTATTGACATGTTAGCAATTAACTGAATGCGGTCGGGTGTAAGCTGCCTTCCCTCCTTGGACAGCGAGTGACCAAGATAAATAACTCGCTGGACACAGAATTGCAGCTTAGAAGGGGACACCTTGTGCCCCTTTTCGGCTAGAAATTGTAAAACTGTCAGCGATGCTTTTTCACATTCCGGTTCGCTTCTCGCGGTGATCAGCAGATCATCGACATATTGAAGCAGAGCAGTGTTAACTGGCATGTGGATACTGTCGAGTTCTCGTTTCAGTGCTTGGCTATAGATGCTGGGGCTTTCTGTAAATCCTTGAGGTGCGCGGGTGAATTTAAAGCTACGCCCATTTAAACTAAATCCGAACAAATATTGGCTTTCCGGATCTATTGGGACGCTGAAAAAGGCATTTTTGAGATCAATTACAGTAAACAATGTTGCTTCGGAATCAATAGCTGTCAATAATGACGAGATATCTGGGACCACAGGAAATTGTGGCACAATACATTTGTTTAACTCGCGCAGATCAATAACCAATCGATATACTGGCGGAGCTGTAGGATCTGTTCGTTTAAGAATCGGAATTATCGGTGAATTACATATATTGGAGTCGGTTTCTACAACCACTCCTTGGGTAATGAGCTCGTCAATGATTTGTAGTAAAGCCGTTACAGCATCTGGTGGTAACTTGTATTGTCGCATTCGTGGTAGCACCACTCCTGCCTTTAGTGTGACTCGATATGGTGTAATATTCATGCAACCAACATCAGTAGGGCCTTGTGCCCACAGATGTGTAGGTAAAGTCTGCAGTCGGGGATCCATGTCTCTAGATACATAGTGACCTTTAAAATCACGTAAAAACAACCTTACTCCTTCCGGAGAACAACATATTATGGCTCCTAGTGCTTTCAACGTTTTTATTCCTAACAAGTTTTCTGGACATGATTTAGTAAGCAATAAATCTGTAGTTCGGGTCAGAGGTCCTATCGTAAGTGGCAGAGGCTGTGACACTTCATTAACAATAGGTTTTCCTGAAAAACCAAGGGAAATATTCTGTGAGCCTGAGAGGGGTGCCCCTGGGACTTCACTTCGTTTTATAGTTGTTCGACTTGCCCCTGTATCGAGTAAAAATTTTCTATCTTGACCTAATAATTCACTATGTACATAAGGTCCTTCTTGATCTACAGGAATCTCGATAAGGGGTAAGTCAACTTCCCTCTCTAGGCTAGTTCATGCGTAACGTTGATACTCCGGATATTCATACTGTGCAGTCTGATACATTTGTCGTGTTGTTGTCTGTGTAGCAGCAACAGGCAACGGTGGTGCAGCTGGCACAAACTGTATTGGCTGTTGTGCGGCTGGCATGGCCTGGGCATGCTGCGTAGCTCCTTGTTCATTCTGATCTTGTCTTAGTGGCCGTGATCTTTCTTGTGTTTTGCCTATGGCGATATTATGTTTTAGCACTGGACAATCGTGTACGTAATGACCTGGCTTTTTACAATAATTGCATGTCCCTTTTACAGGTCCTGCTGAATCGGAATGTGTCATACCCTTTTTGTGTCCTTCAGCTGGAACTGTCTGGGAAACTAGCATTTTCATTTTCGTGTCTTTCATGCGTCTGTGTTCATGTTCTTGTTCCTCTTTAATTCTATTGTGGTGGTACTGTAACATTTGTAACATTTGTGTTGGAGTGTTACCTTGCCAGGTACTCTCGAATTTTAATACTCTATTCTTTACTGGGGGCAGGGCATTTTCCACTAATTTTGTTACAAACAGATGCGGGTATGATTCGCTACTTGCTTTTATGCCACTATTTATACCAAAACATTTCTCGAATCGGGCATAGTAATCGCTAGTGTCTTCATCTTGCTTCTGTTTACAGGCTGAAATTGTACCCCAATCTTCCTTTTTCGTAGTTAATAAACGTGGCAGTACTTGTACTAGTAGACCTGGTAGTGCTTTAGTTTTGTCCCCAAGCCCCGAACCTGGACCTCGGGCCCTTTCTTCTGCTTCTAATGCTGACCATTCTATCTTTTGATCACCTACCTCCCACTCTTTTTCCTTGAGTTTCTCATAAATGCCAGCAGGCATCAACACCTTTAATATTGTCATAATGTCGGGGTAGGTATACTCTCCCATGAGTAACATGTCTTTAATTTCTCGGTGAAAACCCGCTGGGTCCTTGTCATGACTGGGTACTACTTTCTTCATTTCTAACAATTCTATTTTCGATATAGGCGTATATACAAATACACGTTTAAACTGATTGTCCTCGCCTTTTATTGGGTGTACTTCTCGTAAAGGATTCTGTCTATCCAGGTGATACGTCGTTCTTTCCTTGACAGGCAATGAGACATGTTCTGAGCATACAAAAAGAATATACTGCTTTCTAGATACTAGAATTTCTTTAATTAATTTGGTACCTGGACCTCTCCATTTATTCATAAGCAATTCAGTCAATATGTCAGGTAAGGGACCAGGGTCCGAATGCTGACTCTGATATCGTATAATGAGTTGTTGAATCATATAAATCCCAGCTAACCTCTGCTCATCTGGGGTGAGATTCAAAAATGTGCGTACTACTGTCTCATCACTATATTTTCCGGGACTGTCCACCCAATGAACAGCTGCCCTCGCTAAATCTTGTTCATCCATAGAATCGAGAAAATGATAACCTCTTCGTTCTCGGAGTAGTTTGTCGGCGGTTTGGAACGAATGCTCGTTAGACCTTATGTTAATTATAGGTATTTGGAGATTCCTGTCATTATCTGGACATATTGGACGTATTGGGTCAGTATGACATCTAGTCTGATTCCTATTACAAGATCTTCCTCTACCTACATAGGCTATGGTGTCTGACTGTCCGGCGGGCAGTCCTGACCCTTCTTCCTCGCTTTGCTCGAACTCGTCTGTCTCTAATCTCTCTTCGTGTAGGCGTTCTATTTCTTTACGGATCTTTCGGCACATGGCTATTATACAATTTTGCTTATCGTGTCTCCCTTCTGATATATTCTGGCTCCATTTTGTAAGAATTTTCATTGCTTCCGGATCTACCCCCGGTCGGTCTTGATTTCTGATCATACAGTTTATGAGGAAACGCAACAGTTCCCCCTGTATCTCTACTTTCTGGTATTCCATAGCTCTGTTAATACATTCTGGATCTCGCCCTGTTTGAACAAAATGATATATTTTATCTAGATGCGCAGTCATTCCTGGTAGCTTCGCTAAATACCCTGCGGCTCGTCTGATACGTAATGATGCCAGGATCATTTCGTCCTCTTTACCGAGCACCGGGTCATATCTACAATCTATAAGAAGTTCCTTAAGCGTACGATCACTTACGAATTTGGGTGTACGTGAATGCGCTGACTCTTGGAAAATAAGTTTATTTATTCTAGGTGGCGTAGAAAAAATATTGGTAGCACCTCCCGTGGCCCCGTCTGGGGCGTCGGGTGTGAAAGGATTCGTCGAACGTGACACAGCAACTATAGGTGTGGACTCAGCTATAGAAGTACTTGTAGGAACAGATGCAGAAACAGATGTGCTTGCCGGAACTTGTGACTCGATTTGTTGCTGCAGGGATACGGGTGCTGGATCTTGGCGTTGGACCTCCCTGGTATGCGGTCTACGTGGGGCGGAATTAGCATACTCGGGAGCTGCGTCATCTAAATATGAGGAAAGAAAAACATCTTCTGCGGTTCTAGGATGCCCCTTAGGATGTACCTTGATTGGGAATAATGGGGGTGGCAAGTCTTTCGGTATCTCTGGAGTAGCCTTAGGTAATCCTTCGGCCAGAAGGGGATACATACCATTCATAAGGGCATTTCTTTGTCTGTCTACTTGTTCTGATTTCACTCGGATACCTTCCTCAATTAATAGATTCTCTCGAACTTTATTGGAATTCTCTTTACTCTTCTCTTCCTGTCTACGTGCTTTTTCTGTTCGTCTATGTGATTCTTTACGCCATAATTCAACGGCGTCTTTCTGTGACTGTCTGACTTTTCTTTTCCATAACTCTTCCTCGACTTTCATGATGCATTCTGCATCCCAGGTCCCCGCTGTGGGCCACCTCTGACTTTCTGGTAATCCCTTGGTATAGTCTACCCATAAATCAAGAAATAATATAGCGTCTAAGCCATGTTTGTGATACATAAAGTGCCCTGGAGTGTCCCTAGGAGGAATAGGGACGGCTTCTTCGAGAACCCCTTTTCTGGTAGTGATCTGTCTTAATTTCGAAAAGAGCGGCATATTGAGAACTGACCTTATACTTGATTTTGACCTGATACTTGAATTTGAACAGACTTAATACAATAAACACGATAATGAACAGTCATTCATACCACGATATTCAGAACATACTTAGACACTTTAAACATTTAACATTAAACCTTTAACTGAAACAACAATGATGATCGTCTGCATAACTAATCACCAAGCTTAATTCTCGACAATAACTAGACAATAACTAGATACTTCGGAATACTTCGGAATACTTGATATACTGCTAAACAGTACAGATACACTGCTAAAACAGTGCAGACCGGATTTGTGTACCCAAACCCGTCTTGACCGGCACAACCTATGTGCACGTCAGAAATGCCTCCCCAGCAATGGTACTCACCGGGTAGCTTCGGAAACGGAAGGCCTCAGTAACTTGAACTTGAACCGGACTGGACTCGACTCGACTCGTCGGACACTGGGCTTGACTTCGGACTGGTGGGTCTCTGTATACCTCGGATCTTGCTCTCTCAGCTAGGCTCTGGTCGGGATACTTCGCACTTCTCACCGCCTCGTCTGGGTGTTGATCGCAGTCTCAGTCGCCCCCGCTTGACCGGAGGGAGATACAGGAAATCCTGCTGGTACGCGTTATTGTCCGTCCAGCTGTGGCAGGAGACCGGGCCTGCAACGCACCGCCGGCGCGTGAGATGAGAAAGTGTCCCTGTTCGGGCGCCATCATGTGGTAAATAAAAATTCCTTTACCGGGACTGAATTTGATACAGAAACATTATAAAATAGCTCAGTAAAATGAGAGGCAGAATCCGTGATATTAGAGTTTCGAGAATGGGCTTTATTCCAATAATCGATTATAATCGGATGCTTCAAGTTCCATCACCACGGGGGTTCAGGAAGTGAAGTACATACTTTATTGACAAGAAGTAACTTTTATAGTACATACGTTATAATGGAGCAAATACAGTAGGCGTAATAATTGATAAGGAACTTGACGTGGTACCTGCGTAACCGAAAATGGGTGTTTACAAGGAGTAAAAAGACACATGATTGGTTATGATATCATGCATAGGTGGATCTATAAGATAATACTTGACATAGATGCGCGCGCAGCAGCATGACGTGTAATTGACGTGTAACTAGGGGGTGAAGGGAACTTGACGTTAGCTCTACATGTGGAGACGAAAAGTCTGGGGGTCAGATCAACCTAATCCCAAATCATATCTAACATCCTATGTTTAAAGAACTATGTTATCCATAAAAGAGGGACTCTCGGACAGAATCTATTCTATACTGACTGTGCGTGCGTGTACAAGCGTCTAAGTGTCTACACTGAATGCGAGGGGGTAGGAATATTCCATGGTAACAGGGCTATGAATTACTTGCATGAGGACAGAGAAGATGGGCCTCTTACTTGGTAACTGGAAGAATGTTTACTTAAGCTACTAGGCAGGAATGCATCGGCTGAGGGGGAAGCAGATAATTCGAAGGTGAAATACAGCTCTTGGCAGAGAATAGGCTGATGTCAGGCTTCGTGGGCCGCGCAGAGAATGAGACAGAGTTCATGGTCACAGATGCAGGCTCGGGCTGGAGCTTTCAGAGGCAGAAGGCAAGAGGAGTTTTGATGACAGAATCAGGGCCTACTTGCCTGGACTGTAAAGTGGCATAAGTGAACCATATAAAGCCGATGGCCTTTCATATTTAGGAATGGGATATCCGGCCTATACATGGCGGATCTGTCAAAGGACATGTTGACGGTGGACGCACATGTATTTGCGTCTTCATAACTGGAACTGGAGGGAACATACATGTACTTGTGACATGCACATAGAACCGTTGGGGTCCAAGATAGGGGACATAACTGACCAGGAAAATCCACATTTCCACAGTAGTCACGCATGTAAGTGGGATCTCTCTGGGTGGTTTAGGATAGTCTTGTAATAGACTTTCTCGGGGTTGATTTCTAGCCCTCTTACAGCTCATTGTCAGAATCCTTTCAGGATACCCCCTTTGTCGCAGTTTTTCTGTAAGTTCCTTAGACTGCGTGCGAAAATCAGTCAGGTTACTGCAATTGCGTCTAATCCGCACAAATTGACCATACGGTAAGTTTTCCCGTAATGGACGTGGGTGAAAGCTTGAAAAAGTCAGAAGGTTATTCTTAGCTGTGGGTTTATGATATGTTTTTGTCAATAAAGACGCATCCACCTTCGAAACAACCACATCCAGGAAAACCATCTCATTGCTGTTAAACGTATGGGTAAACAGCAAATTTGGGTCGCGTGTGTTAATCCAAGACAGGAAATTTAATAGAATGCTCTCGGGACCCTGCCAGATGATAAAAATATCATCTATGTATCTCTTCCAAAAAGAAAGGTAAGAAGAGAAAGGATTAGAAGGGTCCAAAATGTGTTTGCGCTCAAAATCGTAAACATACAGTCCTGCTACGCTCGGCGCAAAGGTGCTGCCCATAGAAGTACCCGTACATTGGAGGTACAATGTACCCTGATATTCAAAAAAGTTCTTTTTAAGTGCTAGAGTAGCGCAATCAATGACAAAGCTTTTAGGAGTTTGAAACGTCCAATTTATCGAGTCTAAAGCTTCCCCAATGACCTTGATGGTATCGTCCTGGGGAATACTAGTGTAAAGATTCTCAATATCTAATGATACAAGAATGGTATTGTCATTATCAACTTTGAGGTCCTGTAGGGATGCCCAAAAACTTTTTGTGTCCCTCAAATAAGTAGCAGTATTCTGGATTATAGGTTTTAAAAAATAATCACAGTAGATGGACAGGGGCTCTAAAAGAGAGCCAATACCCGATACTATTGGGCGACCTGGAGGGGGTGACTTGTTTTTGTGGGTTTTAGGTAAGGTGTAGAAGTAAGGTACTATACCTTTGCCCTTAGTCAAGAAATCTGCTTCGTGCTTAGTAATATACCCACTGGTCTCAGCATGTTCCACGAGATTGCATATGGTTGCCCTCAAAGATGGAGAAGGGTCTGTAGTCAGAGGAATGTAATTTTTAGAGTTGTCAAGAAGACGTTTACATTCAAAGTCATAATCAGTGCTATTCTGAATAACAATCCCACCCCCCTTATCTGCTGGTTTAATCACGATAAGGGCATTCGATTGTAATGATTGGAGTGCCTGAAAGTTTGCGGAACTCATGTTTTTAAAGCTCCCTCGGTCTTGAAAGCATTCCAAATCATTAAAAACTGCTTGTTCAAACGCAGTTATCTCTGCTGGTATCGAATGTGGTGGGGGTGTAAATGTTGATTTCAAACGTAAACCAGTATCACTTGGATGATCTACAAGGACATCAGATTGATTCTTCTCGAAGAAGGACTTCAGTTTTAATTTTCTGAAAAACTCAGACAGTTCACAATGCAGTTTAAAACGGTCAAACCGTGCAGTAGAGACAAAGCCTAATCCTCTTTCAAGCACATCACTCTCGTTCTGAGTAAGGACCACTGAGGATAAGTTAGTAATTAGACTCTTTGGTTGTTGGCTGCACCCTTGCTGCGTGTGTTGTTCCCCATCCCCTCCTCTTGTTCCCAATGGACCTGATTGTTCCCTCTTCTTCTCCCTCATCCACGTCGGCCTCTGTCCAAAAAAGGAGGGCGGAATGAGGACTGAGGAAAAGGAGGTAGCGGGACAAAGCCCGGGTTCCAGCCCATCTTTGGGAATTGAGGTGGTTGAAAATGGTTGTGATAACCTAAATTCCCTTGATTGGAGGGGGGTTGTTGCCAAAATGATTGATACTGGTAAGGTCTTACCAGTATCAATCATTTTGGCTAATGTATAAAAATCTCGACACAATGTTTCATTAACATACTTAGCTGAAAAATTGTAAACAGATTCCTGTTCTACAGTGTGATAACACAGAGAATAAAAATTGCATCTATTCATTTAAGGTGGAGGCATATAGTATTCAGATGTAGGGCCACTTCTCTCATCGCGTTTCACCCTGTTTATACTTGAAAATAAAACTGCCTAAATGCAGTACATAAAATCGAGCTGCTGATATGGTACATAGTGATTTGCAACCCTTGCTGTGCCTAAAAATAAAAAGCAAAAGACACAGCCATCCAGTTGTAATCAACTTGTCCTGTTAAAAATAGAGCATAACTAAATTGCAGCATACAAATGCACTTATAGAACAACCCCATTGGTAGCATAACATTGAAAGGTAGTCCAATGTCCATGGCTCTTTAATTTTGCTGTCCCACGGAACTACAGGACCCATAATTCCCTTTGCTGGCCCTGGAACACCAAAGTCCGTTGGTATATGCCGGCAATGAAAGTTCGAATGTGCAAATGTTCCTTAGATTGCTATATCTGAAACAGGTGCTTGAAATTCAATCCAGAGTTCAAAAATAGGGATATCAAAATAGTGTCACACAACCTAAATATAGCAGCAGATCGAAATATAGTTCCGTGATGGGCATATCATGGAGGTCGGGGGAGACTGATGCACTTCAAATTAGACAAGCCAGAACAGACCTCACCGTATCCGCTTCAGCATCCACAGTGTCCAGTCACCAAAGGGCGCCAGTATACCAGGTAAGGCTTTTCATGCTATGGAACCCGGACTCGCATGCTGGCAGTCATTGAGAACCGCTACGCTCTGCTACCTCCAATTCCACAGCTGTCATCCTTGCTCCATTCGTCTGGCATGTACTTTGGGTGCTCCGCTGTGTAGCACTACAGTACTCCTCTCAACAACGATGCGGTCAGAGCGGAGCCACACGATGACTGGTGGTACGTGAACAACGCCAACCGCCGACGTTTGAATGTAATGCACATCCCCAATCCCACTTCCCCAAGGAAGAGGCACGCACGCCCGTCTGTAAGTATGGGGCTGATTTAATGGTGTTTCAGGTCGCCCTCGACCCCGCAGAAAAGAGAGATGCGTTTTGCCTGCGCAGCAGGCTTTATCAATCTAAGTTGCACCAACATTTCAAAGATATATATAGCCCTCCCACTCCTTCAAACATGTATAGACATGGTAGAAAGACTAGATGCAAAATATCACTGGCAAATCCCGGCTGAGATTCGCTCAGTCTCAGTAATCCGGGTATCAGCTAATGTATAAAAATCTCGACACAATGATTCATTAACATACTTAGCTGAAAAATTGTAAACGGATTCCTGTTCTACAGTGTGATAACACAGAGAATAAAAATTGCATCTATTCATTTAAGGTGGAGGCATATAGTATTCAGATGTAGGGCCACTTTTCTCATCGTGTTTCACCCTGTTTATACTTGAAAATAAAACTGCCTAAATGCAGTACATAAAATCGAGCTGCTGATATGGTACACAGTGATTTGCAACACTTGCTGTGCCTAACAATAAAAAGCAAAAGACACAGCCATCCTGTTGTAATCAACTGGTCCCGTTAAAAATAGAGCATAACTAAATTGCAGCATACAAATGCACTTATAGAACAACCCCATTGGTGGCATAACATTGAAAGGTAGTTCAATGTCCATGGCACTTTAATTTTGCTGTCCCACGGAATTACAGGACCCATAATTCCCTTTGCTGGCCCTGTGTTCTGCTTGGGTTTTCGGATCAGATAGAACCCGCTCATCAGAGCCTCACTATCCCAGCCAGAACGTTACCCCCTCCCTAGAACCTATTTACAATAATGTTTCCACATATATCTACCACCTAAGGACAGGGGATTCCTACTATACATACCAAGACCTCTTATAATCGGCGGCCTCGCGATTCCATACGGATCCAGACCTCTCTGCCCATACGACAGTATCACAAGTGGCGGCCTCGCGATCCCACACGAATCCAGACCTCTCTACCCAGACGGCAGTCTCACAAGTGGCGGCCTCGCGATCCCACACGAATCCAGACCTCTCTGCCCATACGACAGTATCACAAGTGGCGGCCTCGCGATCCTACACGAATCCAGACCTCTCTACCCAGACGGCAGTCTCAGCACAATCGGCGGCCTCGCGATCCCCTACGAATCCAGACCTCTCTGCCCATACGACAGTATCACAAGTGGCGGCCTCGCGATCCCACACGAATCCAGACCTCTCTACCCAGACGGCAGTCTCAGCACAAGTGGCGGCCTCGCGATCCCCTACGAATCCAGACCTCTCTGCCCATACGACAGTATCACAAGTGGCGGCCTCGCGATCCCACACGAATCCAGACCTCTCTACCCAGACGGCAGTCTCAGCACAAGTGGCGGCCTCGCGATTCCATACGAATCCAGACCTCTCTACCCATACGACAGTATCACAAGTGGCGGCCTCGCGATCCCACACAAATCCAGACCTCTCTACCCAGACGGCAGTCTCAGCACAAGTGGCGGCCTCGCGATTCCATACGAATCCAGACCTCTCTACCCAGACGGCAGTCTCAGCACAATCAGCGGCCTCGCGATCCCCTACGAATCCAGACCTATCTGCCCATACGACAGTATCACAAGTGGCGGCCTCGCGATCCCACACGAATCCAGACCTCTCTACCCAGACGGCAGTCTCACAAGTGGCGGCCTCGCGATTCCATACGAATCCAGACCTCTCTACCTAGACGGCAGTCTCATACGACAGTTCATCCTATGATCACCATAACATGCAAAAAGGGAATCAGTCTCACTATTCATCAGATCACACAAGGATTGCCAGTTCGAGCATAGCCTGTTCTCAGGTTCGAGGGGCTCCTCTTTCCCTTATTCAGTTACCACTTACCTGATCAGGGTTAACATCTGTTCATGTAGCTGCAGCTGACTAGAAGAATAGGCTACCCTCTCATACAAGAACACGCAGCACATGTTGGTTCACTACAAACTGGGTACTTTATTACTCATTACATACACAATCACATAACATTACGATATAACACATAACCTGCAAAGAAAAGTGAAAGATTAAGTTGTACACTCTAATAAGAAAGGGTCGACATCACCTTAGTAGTATGTAGCCTGCACTCAGTGGTCATCTAGGTTCCCTTCTCGCCTGTGCCTCGGCTCGCCTGGAATCACCCTTCTCCGAGTCACTGGGACCTCTTCCTTATCGGCTACTCTCTCCTCTCTGGCTATTCTGCTAGGAGAGCATCTGTCTCTCGGTTCTTCTCCGCCTTCAAGATGGCGTCTGTCTTCCCTGGAATAAGTAATAGCTTTACTGCTAACGGCTAGATGCCGCCTACGGACTGAACATGTAACTGCCTCAGACTTTCACTAATATAGAGGTGCGTTTCCTCATGGAAAATTCCGGCCCGTAACCTGCCGCCCACCAAATTCTTGTACCTCCCCGTACCAAGGACACGTTCCCAGCCGGCCGGCCTGATGTAGTGTCTTCGGCATGAAGAAAAATACAATCCTTCGATAAGGGCCGGCCAGAACCGGTTCTCTCCAAGCGAATAACACCTCATAACTAAAACATTACATTTGACCTAGAAGCATTCCAAGCTGCCGGAGCAGAAAGAAAGATGGAGTCTCTCCCGTTTGAGGCCTACCAGGCCTGAATTCAGCACAGCTCCATGAAATACCCTCACTACAGGACAGGTTATCCCTAATACTAACGAATCTATCCCCTAGGCTATGTGTGCAAGCCCTGATCTATGGGGAAGAGCACAGAATCATGTCGAAGTGCCTAGTAAATAGGCTCCATTCACTACTCTAACCCTTAGACTTGAATGATAAGAGACTGAAGTCACATTCCATCATTGTTCCTCACAAGAAGGCCGGGAAAATCGAGCAGAACATTTCACCCTTGACTTCAGTCTATTATACATTCATTAAACAGAACTAATATCTGTGGAAGAATAATATGAAACAAGACTAACTGATCTATGTCTAGTACCAGGTGTGCAGAATTGAAGTAGTGAAGGAATACACTGAATAAAGCAACAGATAGAAATCAAAATGCCGATAGCAATCAGAATACCTCCTAATATCTGACGTAACATATGCAAATCAGGTAACCAATTAAAGAGCCAGTCAAACCAGCCCTGGTCAATGTGTTTTCTAACTTCTTCTGTCAAGTCATGTAGTTTATCAATGTGAGCTTGAATGGATTTTGTATGATCCGACAAGTTAAAACAACAAAGACCCTCAAAATCAGAACAATCGTGTCCATGTTTAAGCAAAAGATAATCAATGGCCGCTCGATTTTGCAAGATAGCCCTACGTTCACCCTGGGCGTCTAATAGCATGTCAGACAGGACTGTAGAAGTATGATTGATGGATTTCACCATCCAGCAGGCCATTTCCCCAATAGATTTGGCATTATAAACTGCCAAAGCAGGAACACCAACAATTGAAATAGCTAGGCTAAGGTATTCAGACTTGGAATATAAAGGCAAAGATGAGTCACAGTCCTCCTGTAACCTCACTGTATCTCGAATCACACGAGAGTTGGCATTCGGATGTGGAGAAAACATTAACAAGCTCAGTCTAGTAATGGCACAAGGGCCTCCAGAAATATTTGCGGGAATATATGGCCAGGAAGTATTACCACATGAGAAAAGCCATCCGGCAGGTAGTAACATCGTGCGATAATGACTGGGGGTAACTACCAAACTCTTGCAAGTCATGTTATTCTGAACAGAAGTACATGTTTTCGGTGTCCTTTGAAGGCACAAAGTTCGTTCATGAGCGGTGAATGAAGTGGCACCTTTCAATCTTAAACGCATACATTCAGAAATCGCACTAGGATCACAAGTAAGGAAAAAACACAAATCACCTTGTGTGATATTATAGGTAACTATTTGGGACTGGATGGGGGGTATTGGGTCTGACAGTACAGTACACAAGGGGCAATACTCATGGGCAGCGAAATCGCCCAGAAGAACATTGGGGCGAGCATTTGATATATTAAAAATATGAGTCAAAGTCTCCAATGAAGCAGGGACAGCAACTAAACAAGTCGCTAGAATGTCCGTCACCGATCTCATCGGTGTCAAGCAGAAATGAGGGGCTTTAGTCACTTGTTTTGCTAATGTAATCCAAAAGTTCGACGACGAATCCCACGCAGCGAAGGAACGCGACACTCGGGTTCTCAACTCAGCCCGGGTTGATGGGATCCCTCCTCTCTCGTCGTACCAGCCCAAAAGGAGTCCAACGCCGACACATCCTGCAGCAACAGTCCAAAGAATGATCTGAAAGAGAATCAAATACAGGCATTATTCATTCTCGTAAGTAACATTTGTCAGCCGGACTGCTTCCCAGCTATCTTTCCCTGGTCTCATAACTAAAATGGTGTTGTCTTGACCGGTTGCAATGACTTCTGCTTGTTCAGGGGGATTCTTAGGCGACTGCACCCAAACTCTGGCCCCAGGATTATCTGTGGAGCCAAAACCTTTCTGGCCTCGTACAGTTAGCAACGTTGGGGCAGTGCCTTTTGTGATCTCACCACTGAAAACAGGCATTATTAGCAATTGAGCCACTCAGTCAGTTTGATGTATCAGTAAGTCAACCTCACTGCTATTCAGCAGGAGCACCTTAATCTCTCCCTGATAATCACTATCAATGATTCCTCCAAGCACCTGAATGCCTTTTACAGCCAGCCCCGATCTAGGGGCGATTAATCCGAAATTTCCAGTTGGTATATGAACACCAACACCAGTTTCAATGATGACTCGATCCTTACTTTTTATAACGGTGTCATCCATGGCATGCAAGTCTAAACCTGCTGACCCTGGGGTCGCTCTACATGGAGCCAAAGCTCCGGGAGTAATCTCCCAGTACATCACAGTCTCTCTGATTTCATTGGGCTTAGCATCAACATTCGGAGGAAACAAACGCATAAGTGGGGATTCAGCATTTAGAAAAGGACGGTTATTCAAAATCAATAACGCTTGAGGCAAAAAGTCTCGCCAATTCTTATACTTGTCATCTGTTAATTTACGTAATTGGTCTTTTAGCAGGCCATTCAACCTCTCCACAAGACCCGAGGCCTGTGGATAATATGGTATATGAAACACCCATTCAATATTGTTTTCCACACAGAATTCCTGTACCAATCTTCCACGAAAATGGGATGCATTATCAGATTGAATTTGGAATGGCACACCATAATACATCATAATCAATTCCAATGTTTTAATAGTATTCAATTGGGTAGCTTGCTTACAGGGAAGGGCCACCAACAGGCCACTGTATGTATCAACAATAGTGCAAACATATTGACAATTCCTACTCATAGGAAGTGGACCAATGTAATCAATCTGCCAAATTTGAGCGGGCAATTTCCCGCGATGTAAATGACCTTTAACAATTTGGGGCACTTTGCGCTGCCTGATATGCTGACAAATGGGACAATGTAGAATAACATTTTTAATTAAATCTAGGGGAATATAAATTCCTCGATCAGCAGCCCACCTGCTAGTGGCTTTCTCTCCAAAGTGTCCTGCTTTCTGGTGGGCCCATTTCGCCAATCCCGCAATATCAGAATCTTGCCTGTCCACCACTGCCTCAGCAATTTTAGATTTCTCATCTGCAATGTTATGAAAGAATTTGTCAAGACAGTCTATCGGGGTATGAGCATCCACATGGAAGATTGTAACAGTACTCTGTGGGAGCATTTCCCAAATCTCCTGCCATAATTCTTTTCCCCACAGTTCTTTTGAATGGATTTTCCAACTATGGGAATGCCAAGTCGGTAACCAAACTGCCAATCCATTGGCAGTAGACCAAGAATCGGTGAAAATATGACATGTGCCAGGTAACTCTTGTTTCAGAACTTGATAAACAGCATAGAGTTCAGCAAATTGACTGCTCTTACCCTCACCAGTTGTACTCAGCAATTTTTGTGTGATCGGATTATAGGACACCGCCTTCCAATGCCGCTTCGTCCCTATGAACCTTGCTGAACCATCCGTAAACCAGACATGGTTTCTGTCCTCTGCGGACAAATCATCAAAAGGTCTACCCCACTTAACAGGAGACTCCTGTACTAAAGGTACGAACATTCACTCTCAGTCTCAGTTGATGGCGCCCGTGCCACCTGTTCATGCAAAGATGCAACTCCTTTTTGTCCCACACGTGCCCTGTCTTGTATATACCATTTCCATTTAATCACACTCGCCTCTTGAGCGTGTCCAATTCGGTGAGTTTTCGGCGAACTCATAACCCACTGCATGATAGGAATTTCAGGTCGCAAAACTATATCATGTCCCAAAGTCAATTACTCGGTATCCACCAGAGCCCAATAACATGCAAGTAACTGTTTCTCAAAAGGTGTATAACGCTCACCAGCATCAGGTAACTTTTTAGTCCAGAAACCTAACGGTACTCTACTCTTGCCTTGTTTCTGCCACAAACTCCAATTCGCATAAAGGCCTTGTACAGACACATTCAAATCCACATCACCATCACATACAGGCCATAAATCCAGAGCATGCTGAATTGCTTCTTTTGCCAGACTAAACGCATCTTGCTGTGGTTTACCCCATTCAAATGCATTCTTTTTACGAGTGACCTGGTACAAAGGGGCCAATATTTGACTCAAATGAGGAATATGCTGGCGCCAAAAACCAAACAAACCAATGAAGCTTTGGGCTTCTTTCCTATTCCTCGGAACTGCAAAATCAAGAATTTTCTGTTTAACCTGAGGGATCACTTCTCGGTGCCCCTCATGCCAATTAATACCCAAAAATTTCACAGCCTGGGACGGACCTTGTAATTTATCCGGGTTGATTTTCCAACCTTTCTCACGCAAGCACTCAATGACTCTATCCAATTGAGTCTGAACTTCCTCTTGTGATTCGCCTTGGATCAAAATATCATCAATATAGTGACATATCTGAATTTGCGGATGAACCGGTACCTCAGCCAAATGCTCTGCCACCAGCCGGTGACATATCGTAGGACTATGCACATAGCCCTGGGGAAGACTTCTAAACGTCATCTGACGCCCGTTCCATGTAAAACTGAATTGTTCCTGACACTCAGGGGCAATCGGAATCGAAAAGAAAGCATTAGCAATATCAATGGACGCATACCATGTACCTGGATGTTTTTGGATTCTTTCAATTAGGGTAATAACATCCGGTACTGCAACAGTCAAAGAGGGTGTGTGTCTATTCAATTCTCGATAATCAACAGTCATGCGCCAAGAATTATCACTCTTACGTACAGGCCAAACAGGATTATTCCAAGCAGAAGTAACTGGGGTTATAACTCCTGCATCCACCAACTCCTGAATAGTGGTACTAATCTCTTCATGACCACCTGGAATACGATACTGCTTCTGACGAACCACTTTTGTCGCCTGGGGAACTTTTATGGGGGGCATTCTTAAACGACCAACCCGTACAGGCCTGGACGATATATAATGTTTAGTTCCAAATTGGTAACATCCATCATCTAAGTGCAAAGTCATTCCTTTCAAAATATCAATTCCAATTATGAATTCTAAGAGTGGCACCACTAAAACAGAGTATTCTTTTCTAGGAATTCTACCTATTCTCATTTCAAGTAAAGTTTGAACTGCGGGAGTTTCCTTTCCACCTAATCCGGTAATTGTAAAAGACTGACCTTTAAACTTCTTTGATTTTCCATGAATAAGAGTGGCCTCCGCTCCTGTATCTACCAATGCTCGGGCCCTTTGGATATTACGATGTCTCCAATAAATATCAATATCTACATAGGGTCTATTATCTCTGTGAGCCCATCTGTGTACTGGAGCTTGACCTATTTCCTAGTCATCTTTACTGCGTTCTGTGTACCAGGATAAATCAGGATAAAGACTCTCACGTTTCCCAGGTATCGATACCTCCTGTTCATATCCATCTCCATTACGAAATGGATTCCTGTTCTCTGCATTGTACTGCGGGTTTCGATCGGCCAATATGTGTCGATCCTCTCTCCTTCTCAACTCAGGGGATTGATCCCTATCATCTCTACGTCTGCTGTTAACATAATCATCTCTCCCCCTCTCTCTTTCCCCCTCTCTCTCCCTGTCTCTCTCACGACGGGGGGACAAATCACGTACATAACGTCGATCATCACGACGATCAGAGCGCCCACGGCGGTCGTCATCACCGCTACCGTCAGAAAAACCACGATCACACTCAGTTGTCCGAACACGCCGGGCACCCTCCTTTCGATCCAAGCCACGTTTGCGAAACATTTCCCACAAACGAGAAGTAGTCTCACCATCAATGTCCTCCTTCCGCACACCATCGGCCATAAGACCAGAAAACATATCACGTCTAGTAAGTTTATTGTCACCAGGAGTACGAGTGTCAGGCCGGGACTGCCGTTCAGGTTTAAACCACTCACCCAACTCACCGAGTTGGCGTACCGATTCCAGCACCACAGATATCATGTTACCAGTCTGATTAATCAATAAAGTCATCATGACCTGCTTATAAGCAACAGGGGAAGAACGAATAATACGATTCCGCACAGAAGATGTCAAGAAACCATCAAGCAACCTGTCAGCAGTATTTAGAAAAATAGCCGTTTTCATCACCTCCTCTTTCAGACGTTGTGCAGCATCGCGCAAAGTATACCACGGTTTGTCATTCACAGGCCAGTCAGACTCAGTAGGATATTTTTGATTACAACCCTCAGTCGCCAATTGAAGTAAAGAAATTTGACCACCAGCATTAAAGTTACGAAAATGATCCTGTACAGTAGAATCCGAACTCAAGGAACAGAACTTCAAACAATCGCCAGTATCCAACATAATGCCAGCAGCGCCCAGTTCATAAAGGCGCACCATCCATGTGAGTAAGGTCTCACCAGCTCGCTGCCGAAATCGCTGCAAAATATCACTAATTTCTTGTTGAGTAAAATCCTCCAAAGAGTCTAAAGCAATACCATTCGGAGCACCGGGAGCCTGCTGCAACTTCCGCCGAAAAACTGGATGCACCGAGACCGCGGGACGAGCATCACAAGGAGCTCGACCAGTACACGTAGAGGAACAATCAGTGTAAGAAGCATCGACCCCACTCGAAGGACGAGCGCAATCACTGGGTGCACCATCAGAGGCGCAAGAAGCAGACTTACAATCACGGCCGGAGCGAGAGGACTCGCGCTTGGCAGACTCCTCACCCGAGGAAGGAGAATCACTCGAGTTCCAGATATTACCATCCCATTCATCAGGATTCCAATCCAGTCCGGCTTTCGCCACGACCAGACGCACCTTACGCGTCGAAACCCGACCACGCCGATTCTTGTATTTATAACGAGCAATTCGCACAGCCGCCCTCTCGGCAATAGTTTGGTACGTCTCAAGTTTATCAGCAAGCAACTTATTTT
Organism: Triturus cristatus; assembly: GCF_964204655.1. Taxonomy (NCBI): domain Eukaryota; kingdom Metazoa; phylum Chordata; class Amphibia; order Caudata; family Salamandridae; genus Triturus; species Triturus cristatus. The sequence continues at coordinate 902,555,614 of NC_140590.1, read as the reverse complement.
GACATCGCAACAAAGTATGAGCATTCTGATTCTCAACAAAGTTCGCTTCCAAATCCTTATGCAAGTTCTGTAACTTCAACAACCTCTCATGCAGAATCCTGTACGCAGACAGAACAATCCAACCTCTGCGCCCCAAAACGGGAAGCTCATCACCCTTAGATACCGGCGCCTTCTGTAAACAAGTAATCACATTAGCCGGCTCCGCCAGCTCCAAAAAAGAATTCCAATTCTCACTCAAACCAGTAGAATCAGCCCACTCACGGGCTAAGGCTTCATAAGGCGTTGAATCCCAGCCGGGAATATCAACGGGCAACTTAAAAGAAGATTTCGACTTTCTAGAAAACATCTCGGAAAAGAAAGAAAAAGAGAAAAAGAGAAAGAAGAAAGAGAAAAGAAAACTACACACAAGTATATACAAAAAATATACAAACAAAACCACGCACGCGCCGAAAGCAAACACGATACAACCACAATGCACACAGGTTTCGTAAACGGTTCGTGACGCCAAATGTTCTGCTTGGGTTTTCGGATCAGATAGAACCCGCTCATCAGAGCCTCACTAACCCAGCCAGAACGTTACCCCCTCCCTAGAACCTATTTACAATAATGTTTCCACATATATCTACCACCTAAGGACAGGGGATTCCTACTATACATACCAAGACCTCTTATAATCGGCGGCCTCGCGATTCCATACGGATCCAGACCTCTCTGCCCATACGACAGTATCACAAGTGGCGGCCTTGCGATCCCACACGAATCCAGACCTCTCTACCCAGACGGCAGTCTCACAAGTGGCGGCCTCACGATCCCACACGAATCCAGACCTCTCTGCCCATATGACAGTATCACAAGTGGCGGCCTCGCGATCCTACACGAATCCAGACCTCTCTACCCAGACGGCAGTCTCAGCACAATCGGCGGCCTCGCGAACCCCTACGAATCCAGACCTCTCTGCCCATACAACAGTATCACAAGTGGCGGCCTCGCGATCCCACACGAATCCAGACCTCTCTACCCAGACGGCAGTCTCAGCACAAGTGGCGGCCTCGCGATCCCCTACGAATCCAGACCTCTCTGCCCATACGACAGTATCACAAGTGGCGGCCTCGCGATCCCACACAAATCCAGACCTCTCTACCCAGACGGCAGTCTCAGCACAAGTGGCGGCCTCGCGATTCCATACGAATCCAGACCTCTCTACCCAGACGGCAGTCTCAGCACAATCGGCGGCCTCGCGATCCCCTACGAATCCAGACCTATCTGCCCATACGACAGTATCACAAGTGGCGGCCTCGCGATCCCACACGAATCCAGACCTCTCTACCCAGACGGCAGTCTCACAAGTGGCGGCCTCGCGATTCCATACGAATCCAGACCTCTCTACCTAGACGGCAGTCTCATACGACAGTTCATCCTATGATCACCATAACATGCAAAAAGGGAATGAGTCTCACTATTCATCAGATCACACAAGGATTGCCAGTTCGAGCATAGCCTGTTCTCAGGTTCGAGGGGCTCCTCTTTCCCTTATTCAGTTACCACTTACCTGATCAGGGTTAACATCTGTTCATGTAGCCGCAGCTGACTAGAAGAATAGGCTACCCTCTCATACAAGAACACGCAGCACATGTTGGTTCACTACAAACTGGGTACTTTATTACTCATTACATACACAATCACATAACATTACGATATAACACATAACCTGCAAAGAAAAGTGAAAGATTAAGTTGTACACTCTAATAAGAAAGGGTCGACATCACCTTAGTAGTATGTAGCCTGCACTCAGTGGTCATCTAGGTTCCCTTCTCGTCTGTGCCTCGGCTCGCCTCGACTCACCCTTCTCCGAGTCACTGGGACCTCTTCCTTATCGGCTACTCTCTCCTCTCTGGCTATTCTGCTAGGAGAGCATCTGTCTCTCGGTTCTTCTCCGCCTTCAAGATGGCGTCTGTCTTCCCTGGAATAAGTAATAGCTTTACTGCTAACGGCTAGATGCCGCCTACGGACTGAACATGTAACTGCCTCAGACTTTCACTAATATAGAGGTGCGTTTCCTCATGGAAAATTCCGGCCCGTAACCTGCCGCCCACCAAATTCTTGTACCTCCCCGTACCAAGGACACGTTCCCAGCCGGCCGGCCTGATGTAGTGTCTTCGGCATGAAGAAAAATACAATCCTTCGATAAGGGCCGGCCTGAACCGGTTCTCTCCAAGCGAATAACACCTCATAACTAAAACATTACATTTGACCTAGAAGCATCCCAAGCTGCCGGAGCAGAAAGAAAGATGAAGTCTCTCCCGTTTGAGGCCTACCAGGCCTGAATTCAGCACAGCTCCATGAAATACCCTCACTACAGGACAGGTTATCCCTAATACTAACGAATCTATCCCCTAGGCTATGTGTGCAAGCCCTGATCTATGGGGAAGAGCACAGAATCATGTCGAAGTGCCTAGTAAATAGGCTCCATTCACTACTCTAACCCTTAGACTTGAATGATAAGAGACTGAAGTCACATTCCATCATTGTTCCTCACAAGAAGGCCGGGAAAATCGAGCAGAACACCCTGGAACACCAAAGTCCGTTGGTATATGCCGGCAATGAAAGTTCGAATGTGCAAATGTTCCTGAGATTGCTATATCTGAAACAGGTGCTTGAAATTCAATCCAGAGTTCAAAAATAGGGATATCAAAATAGTTTCACACAACCTAAATATAGCAGGAGATCGAAATATAGTTCCGTGACGGGCATATCATGGAGGTCGGGGGAGACTGATGCACTTCAAATTAGACAAGCCAGAACAGACCTCACCGTATCCGCTTCAGCATCCACAGTGTCCAGTCACCAAAGGGCGCCAGTATACCAGGTAAGGCTTTTCATGCTATGGAACCCGGATTCGCATGCTGGAAGTCATAGAGAACCGCTACGCTCTGCTACCTCCAATTCAACAGCTGTCATCCTTGCTCCATTCGTCTGGCACGTACTTTGGGTGCTCCGCTGTGTAGCACTACCGTACTCCTCCCAACAATGTTGCGGTCAGAGCGGAGCCACGCGATGACTGGTGGTATGTGAACAACGCCAACCGCCGACGTTTGAATGTAATGCACATCCCCAATCCCACTTCCCCAAGGAAGAGGCACGCACGCCGGTCTGTAAGTATGGGGCTGATTTAATTGTGTTTCAGGTCGCCCTCGACCCCGCAGAAAAGAGAGACGCGTTTCGCCTGCGCAGCAGGCTTTATCAATCTAAGTTGCACCAACATTTCAAAGATATATATAGCCCTCCCACTCCTTCAAACATGTATAGACATGGTAGAAAGACTAGATGCAAAATATCACTGGCAAATCCCGGCTGAGATTCGCTCAGTCCCAGTAATCCGGGTATCAGCTAATGTATAAAAATCTCGACACAATGTTTCATTAACATACTTGGCTGAATAATTGTAAACAGATTCCTGTTCTACAGTGTGATAACACAGAGAATAAAAATTGCATCTATTCATTTACGGTGGAGGCATATGGGGCAGATTTATGAGCCCCTTGCGCCACTTTTGCGTCACTTTTAACATGGGAAAAGTGACGCAAAAGTGGCGCAAGGGGCTCATAAATCTGCCCCATAGTATTCAGATGTAGTGCCACTTCTCCCATCGCGTTTCACCCTGTTTATACTTGAAAATAAAACTGCCTAAATGCAGTACATAAAATCGAGCTGCTGATATGGTACACAGTGATTTGCAACACTTGCTGTGCCTAAAAATAAAAAGCAAAAGACACAGCCATCCAGTTGTAATCAACTGGTCCCGTTAAAAATAGAGCATAACTGAATTGCAGCATACAAATGCACTTATAGAACAACCCCATTGGTGGCATAACATTGAAAGGTAGTTCAATGTCCATGGCGCTTTAATTTTGCTGTCCAACGGAACTACAGGACCCATAATTCCCTTTGCTGGCCCTGGAACACCAAAGTCCGTTGGTATATGCCGGCAATGAAAGTTCGAATGTGCAAATGTTCCTTAGATTGCTATATCTGAAACAGGTGCTTGAAATTCAATCCAGAGTTCAAAAATAGGGATATCAAAATAGTGTCACACAACCTAAATATAGCAGCAGATCGAAATATAGTTCCGTGATGGGCATATCATGGAGGTCGGGGGAGGCTGATGCACTTCAAATTAGACAAGCCAGAACAGACCTCACCGTATCCGCTTCAGCATCCACAGTGTCCAGTCACCAAAGGGCGCCAGTATACCAGGTAAGGCTTTTCATGCTATGGAACCCGGACTCGCATGCTGGCAGTCATAGAGAACCGCTACGCTCTGCAACCTCCAACTCCACAGCTGTCATCCTTGCTAAATTCGTCTGGCACGTACTTTCAGTGCTCCGCTTTGTAGCACTACCGCACTCCTCCCAACAACGTTGCGGTCAGAGCGGAGCCACACGACGACTGGTGGTACGTGAACAACGCCAACCGCCGACGTTTGAATCTAATGCACATCCCCAATCCCACTTCCCCAAGGAAGAGGCACGCACGCCGGTCTGTAAGTATGGGGCTGATTTAATGGTGTTTCAGGTCGCCCTCGACCCCGCAGAAAAGAGAGACGCGTTTCGCCTGCGCAGCAGGCTTTATCAATCTAAGTTGCACCAACATTTCAAAGATATATATAGCCCTCCCACTCCTTCAAACATGTATAGACATGGTAGAAAGACTAGATGCAAAATATCACTGGCAAATCCCGGCTGAGATTCGCTCAGTCCCAGTAATCCGGGTATCAGCTAATGTATAAACATCTCGACACAATGTTTCATTAACATACTTAGCTGAAAAATTGTAAACGGATTCCTGTTCTACAGTGTGATAACACAGAGAATAAAAATTGCATCTATTCATTTAAGGTGGAGGCATATAGTATTCAGATGTAGTGCCACTTCTCCCATCACGTTTCACCCTGTTTATACTTGAAAATAAAACTGCCTAAATGCCGTACATAAAATCGAGCTGCTGATATGGTACACAGTGATTTGCAACACTTGCTGTGCCTAAAAATAAAAAGCAAAAGACACAGCCATCCAGTTGTAATCAACTGGTCCCGTTAAAAATAGAGCATAACTACATTGCAGCATACAAATGCACTTATAGAACAACCCCATTGGTGGCATAACATTGAAAGGTAGTTCAATGTCCATGGCGCTTTAAGTTTGCTGTCCCACGGAACTACAGGACCCATAATTCCGTTTGCTGGCCCTGGAAAACCAAAGTCCGTTGGTATATGCCGGCAATGAAAGTTCGAATGTGCAAATGTTCCTTAGATTGCTATATATGAAACAGGTGCTTGAAATTCAATCCAGAGTTCAAAAATAGGGATATCAAAATAGTGTCACACAACCTAAATATAGCAGCAGATCGAAATATAGTTCCGTGATGGGCATATCATGGAGGTCGGGGGAGACTGATGCACTTCAAATTAGACAAGGCAGAACAGACCTCACCGTATCCGCTTCAGCATCCACAGTGTCCAGTCACCAAAGGGCGCCAGTATACCAGGTAAGGCTTTTCATGCTATGGAACCTGGACTCGCATGCTGGCAGTCATAGAGAACCGCTACGCTCTGCTACCTCCAATTCCACAGCTGTCAACCTTGCTCCATTCGTCTGGCACGTACTTTGGGTGCTCCGCTGTGTAGCACTACCGTACTCCTCCCAACAACGTTGCGGTCAGAGCGGAGCCACACGACGACTGGTGGTATGTGAACAACGCCAACCGCCGACGTTTGAATGTAATGCACATACCCAGTCCCACTTCCCCAAGGAAGAGGCACGCACGCCGGTCTGTAAGTATGGGGCTGATTTAATGGTGTTTCAGGTCGCCGTCGACCCCGCAGAAAAGAGAGACGCGTTTCGCCTGCGCAGCAGGCTTTATCAATCTAAGTTGCACCTACATTTCAAAGATATATATAGCCCTCCCACTCCTTCAAACATGTATAGACATGGTAGAAAGACTAGATGCAAAATATCACTGGCAAATCCCGGCTGAGATTCGCTCAGTCCCAGTAATCCGGGTATCAGCTAATGTATAAAAATCTCGACACAATGATTCATTAACATACTTAGCTGAAAAATTGTAAACGGATTCCTGTTCTACAGAGTGATAACACAGAGAATAAAAATTGCATCTATTCATTTAAGGTGGAGGCATATAGTATTCAGATGTAGTGCCACTTCTCCCATCGCGTTTCACCCTGTTTATACTCGAAAATAAAACTGCCTAAATGCAGTACATAAAATCGAGCTGCTGATATGGTACACAGTGATTTGCAACATTTGCTGTGCCTAAAAATAAAAAGCAAAAGACACAGCCATCCAGTTGTAATCAACTGGTCCCGTTAAAAATAGAGCATAACTACATTGCAGCATGCAAATGCACTTATAGAACAACCCCATTGGTGGCATAACATTGAAAGGTAGTTCAATGTCCATGGCGCTTTAAGTTTGCTGTCCCACGGAACTACAGGACCCATAATATATATATATATTCACTGAAAAAACCATAGGTTTCACACATGTTATAGTTAGCGGAAATTTTACTGATAAAAAACCAATGAAATTCCCCCGTTATAGTTAGTGCAGGCAACTATAACTCACGCGACCGCAATCCTCTGCTGATGCTAATACTGTATTTAGACACTTATTTGCCCATGTCTTCTTCCATACATTTTTAGCTATACATATATTACAAATATTTTTTTTTCATAAAGACACATATGTCATCAGCAGAAGATTGCGGTCGCGTGAGTTATAGTTGCCTGCACTAACTATAACGGGGGAATTTCATTGGTTTTTTATCAGTAAAATTTCCGCTAACTATAACATGTGTGAAACCTATGGTTTTTTCAGTGAATTTGCAAGGTTTTTTAAATGCTAATTCCTAACTATAACGTGTGTGAAACCTATGGTTTTTTCAGTGAATTTGTACGGTTTTTTAAATGCTAAGTTACTTTATGCCATTCGTGGCGTGCGCGCCCACTTAACGCAGTTCGTTCCGTGCGCGCACGGTGCGCTTCGCGCACCGTGCACGCACAGTGAGCACGCGGTGCGCTTCGCGCACCGCGCGCCCACTTTACACAGTTAGTGCCGTGCACGCACGGTGGGCACGCGGTGCGATGACAAAGCAAGAAAGCACGTCAACAAATCTGTTTCTGCTTTCCTCCGTGACTATGGTATGGGTGCCATTTACCACAACAACTTGCGTTATGACATGCAAGACATTTATAGAGGAGATGGTGTGCACTTCAATGATGAAGGGAACAGAGTCTTCCTCTTGAACCTTAGACTCTGCATCGGTACTTACTTGTAGGTACCACTAAAAAATCATTTCATAAACACAACGGCTCTTTTTAGAGCCCCCTAATATCTAAACACTTAAATCTGATTTTCATTTTTTTTTTTTTTTTTTTCTACTGTACGCTTACCGTAAGCTTACCGTACGCGTACCCCGTGATTTTTTTTAAAATCAATAAATGTTTTCTTTGTACTTTACAGTCCTTCTTTGACCCCCTCACAAATGTAAGGGGGTCTGTAACTCTCCTCATTGCCCCCTTTTCTTGTTTTCACTCTTTTTTTTCTGAGTGAAATACACAAAATGGCGGCCGCCGCTTCCTGGTTTCGGCCGATTCGAATGTTTACTAAGATCTAAGAGCCAATCAGAATCGCGCTCGCGCACGCCACCGTACGCTTACGGTAAGCGTACGGTAAGCGTACCGTAAGCGGGCTCAGATATATATATTGATTTAAAGGCTATTTTCTCAGAATCTACTGAACAGATTTACACCAAACCTACAAAAGGCACTTCCTTGACCTAGGGACTACCTCTCTGCCAAATTTCGAGTAATTCTGTTCAGCCGTTCGGGCTGTAGCTCGTTCTAAAGGTCCTATGGAAAAATGCATGGGAAAAACGCGTTTTGGGACCCCCCTTTTATCTCAGCCCCCGCTTGACGGATCCCCCCGAGACTTTCAGGGTAGGAGCAGAGCGTAGCGCCCCACCTATTTTGAGAAATTCGCGAGGATTCATCGACCGGCGCCAAAGTTATTCAAAATAGAATGTTGAGGTTTTCCTATGGAAAAGGGGTCCTAACTATAACTACCTACTGGCGACCGCCAGTAGGTAATATATATATATATATATATATATATATATATATATATATATATATATATATATATATATATATTCCATAAACAATACGGGTCCTTCTGGGATCGGTCCCGTCGCCAGGTGGAGCGTCCTCCGACAGCAACCCAAGCCGGTGTCAAAATGTACAACAGTTTATCTCAAATAATGACGCTCACTCGGGAGTCCCTTGCAACCATAGAGGTTTAATAAAGTGAACCGCTACGCGTTTCGACACTGAAAGTGTCTTGATCACACGATTTTCACAGTGCTACGTGGCGTGTATAAGTAAACAGTACACATAAAAAAGGCACTACATTGGGAGCAACCCTTTCAGCTCCGTTTTTTTTGGCATCCATCTTGGAACAGTAACCACCATCAGTATATAGTATCATACACAGTGTAGAACTGCACATAAGTACCTACAAACATGCCAAATTGTAAACTTGTCATTGATTTGACCATGTTGCCATATTGTTCAATTCCTATATTTGTGTACAACTAGAGTCCAGAACAAAAATACAAAAACCAATTAATAAGTATATTGTATATACGATTGTTCTCAATGTTATAAAGGTGTAAATTCCTATGAGACATCTCTTATTAAAAAAGTATATTCACCAATGATTGCACGTACTTGTGTGTCAATTGCTTGAGCCTGATTAAGGTTCAAACATAACTTAGTATTTGACAGTTGTAAAGGCACTTGCCTGTCAAATACTAAGTTGATAACATTGAGAACAATCGTATATACAATATACTTATTAATTGGTTTTTGGATTTTTGTTCTGGACTCTAGTTGTACACAAATATAGGAATTGAACAATATGGCAACATGGTCAAATCAATGACAAGTTTACAATTTGGCATGCTTGTAGGAACTTATGTGCAGTTCTACACTGTGTATGATACTATATACTGATGGTGGTTACTGTTCCAAGATGGATGCCAAAAAAACCGGAGCTGAAAGGGTTGCTCCCAATGTAGTGCCTTTTTTATGTTTACTGTTTACTTATACACGCCACGTAGCACTGTGAAAATCGTGTGATCAAGACACTTTCAGTGTCGAAACGCGTAGCGGTTCAATTTATTAAACCTCTATGGTTGCAATGGACTCCCGAGTGAGCGTCATTATTTGAGATAAACTGTTGTACATTTTGACACCGGCTTGGGTTGCTGTCGGAGGACGCTCCACCTGGCGACGGGACCGATCCCAGAAGGACCCGTATTGTTTATGGACTATTATCGAAGGGATCGTATGCCGGCTGAATCCGTTAAATAAGAACTTTTCCAGGAAAGGAGACCGTGGATTACGCTGCTGCCACAGACAGGGGAGGTAAGCCTCGAGCTGCGGACACGTCGACTGGGGGACGCTCGTACACTTGTGTGCGAGTGAACTTCCGGGTTGGCGGGGTCGCTTCAGCTTCGTTTTTTACCTACCCGTAAATGTGTGCTAGCATGCGGGAAACATAATTGATAACGAGAATACTTATTCATGGTAGCGGGAGGACTCGCACAGATTTGTTTGAAGTGTTCATTTTTCCACGAGACTCCAGGAGGTCATTCAGGACCAGGAACTGCCTATGAAAGGCGGGGGAGCCATTGCATAGTATAGAGAGTTAAGGAGCGGTATTCTACAACCGCACATTTCCTATCTATCGTGACGAGTGTAACGTTGGGTAAACTTTGCAGAACAGTGTCTCAAGCACTGTGAAACCAAGATGGATGATGAGGAAGACAGACGGAGAGAGGCACTAACATTATTTGCCAGAGCACCAGGCAAAGGCACAAAAATAAACACAGCAACTGAAAAATCTAATGAAAATGTGTTAAACACGAAATTAAAGAGATATGAGAAACTAAAGAAACAAGAAACCTCCAAGTGGTGGGAGGCGATCTCCCTACAAGATTACATGGATAAAGATATGATACCACGTGGACTAAGGATCTATATAACTCCGTCACATGAATCACCAAATCCCAAAATGCTGGACGACTGGGCAGCCAATTCTGCTGCCAGTTCTAAAAATATGCTGGGCATATTAGTGAAATATGCATGGGAAGATCGGGAAACCATTATCAAAGAACTTAAACAGCTTGATGATGAATTCAGCAGCAGCACAGAACAAGAGAACATCAAAAAGTTTAAAGATGATCTCAAAGGAAGATTAAAAAAATATGAAGACGATATCAAGTTCCGCAAACAGAGAAAGCTGCATAGGGATTGTGGTGACTATGAGAGTGGACGGATTTTAACATACAGCCCAAAATATGACCACCTATATAGTCAAGGAACTGTTCGTGAAGACGACACTACTAATCCCGGTGTTCCACCAACCACTCAAGATCAGGTAGATATCAGTGATACAGACACAGATATATCGGGGACAACAACTAGCAGCACCTCAGATGTGGAAATTTCTTCAAAGCCAGCAACTTTTTTAGACGAGTTCCGGATGCTGAGAACACGTCGACAAAAAGACCAGTCGCAATCAACACCCCAAGGAGTGAGAGGACAGAGTCGGGGGAGAGGAAGAACAAGAGGCAGACCCGCTCAAAGAAAAAACGCCTCAAAAGAAAACAGAGGAGTATTAAACAGAGAGCCAGTGGGAACCAGACGTGGAGGCCAAACCAGAGACAAATAAACATGGATGAATCAATGGTAAATCAAACAATTATTAATTTATCATCAAGAACATTGACTCATAAAGAAAAGACTACTTTATGCTTAGGACTAACCTTCTGTCCAACCGAGTTGTTTAATTACACTAATACGAGGGTTGATATTTTCAAATTTATTCGTAAATTGAAGTTGAGAAAATGGCATTCCTTATTTAACAACAAACAAACTTCAAATGTGACAAATATATCTGATGGATCCAGCGATTTTTCCAATTTAACTGTAGGCGATGCAATTGTACTTGAAACTGTGTATGATTTGGGGGGAGTAACAAACAATGATGATGATGGTACACACTCACAGTCTATAAGCACTGACAGAGCAGCTTGTACCCCGTTTAAGCCCAAATCTATCTTTTGTCCAGTACTCCCACATGACTCATTAGATACTTTCCATGATGTTCTTAACAAAGAGCTGAACAAATATAAGTACAAAATGACACAAACTAGGAATGTAAGATTCAATTTAACTAAACAACAAAGGGATTTCATTACCTCCCTGGCTAAAGATACCAGTGTCATCATTAGACCATCAGATAAGGGAGGGAATATTGTACTCTGGGGAAGACAACTATACATTGAAGAAGCACAGAAACAACTTAGCGATAGAAATTTCTATGTTTCTAGTAACTTTACAGAGTATAATTTGAGCATAACCAACACATGGGAAAAGCTGTCCCTCTGGCAAGAAACTGGGTTACTCACATGGCCAGAATGTTGTTTTCTCAAAAAGGATTACCCGAAACTCCCCATAATATACTTATTGCCTAAAATTCATACAAATGCAACGAAACCACCAGGGAGACCTATCGTTTCATCAATAGGTAGTGTCAATGAAAACGTTTCCAAATACATAGATCATTTCTTGAGGGATTATGTCACATGCCTCCCCTCATATACGAGGGACACGAAAGACTTCCTCAAAAAAATTGAAGATGTCAACTGGGCTAATGGGTATCTCCTCATTACGATGGACGTAAGTTCACTATACACGATCATCAATCATGACCAGGGTATAGAGGCTTGTCTACATTTCTTGAAGAAACGTGACATAAGATATCTTGAACATACACATATGATTATTGATATGCTGAAAATGTGCCTAAGTAATAACATCTTCATGTTTGATGGTGATCTTTTCAAACAAGTACGCGGGACCGCGATGGGTTCGTGCTTTGCGCCGAGCTTTGCTAATTTGTTCTTAGGCAAATGGGAGGAGGAGATTCGCAGGGATGAGAATCTACAGTCTGGTTTCAATTCAGTTGTGGCTTGGATTAGGTACATCGATGACCTGTTTGTTATCTGGAGGGGTACGGAACCTGAGACACAGGCCTTTATTAATAAACTCAATATGAATTCATACAACATCACACTCACTGCAAACATCAACAGAGAAAAATTGGAATTTCTTGAAACCATGGTTATGGTAGAACAGGACAAACTAGTCACCAGTTTGCACAGGAAGGAAACTGCTGGCAACAGTCTCCTCCATGCCCTCAGTGCTCATCCGGAAGCTCTCAAGTGGAGTATCCCATTTGGAGAGTTACTGAGAGCAAGGAGGAACTGTAGTACGGATGCCATGTATGAAGGTGAACAAGAAAAGATGCTTATCAGGTTCAGAGAACGAGGGTATCCAGAATGGGCTCTTAGCAGAGCTGTAAATAAAATAAAAGAAACCACTAGATCGAGCACCCTTGAAACTAAACAACCTATATCCAGCGAAGAAACAGTGACTAGAGTAATCACCACTTTTAACCAGGAATCTGAAAAAATCAAAAAAATACTGGTAGACAACTGGAAAATTTTAAAAACTGACAATGTAATTGGTTCCAGTATAGGAGATTGAGCCCTCATCACTTATCGGAGAGGGAGAAGTCTTAAAGATATCCTGGTAAAAGGTGACATCTCTGAAATCCCTAATAGAAACAATTACAACCTTAAAGGTTTCTATCCCTGTGGTCATTGCAGGGCTTGTAAATCTAGCCACATGGTGCAGGATTTTGAGATTCCAGGTAGGAATCACAATAGAAAGATTGAACAATTCCTAACTTGTAGCACCAATTTTGTGATATACATCTTAGAATGCCCGTGCCAACTGAAGTATGTCGGCAGTACGACTTGTATGGTTAAGAAAAGAGTTCAGGAGCACCTACGGGCCATTACCAACAAAGATTTACATTACAGGATTGCCCGTCACTTCCAGGAGAAACACCAATCCAATAATTCTCTGTTGAGATTTTTTGCCATTGAACAAATTAACATGAACAAAAGGGGCGGAAATAGAGAACTAGCGCTTAGGAAAAAAGAATCAAAATGGATTATAGAACTGGAAACTAGATTTCCAGGAGGGCATAATCTTGATGAGGAACTAGCAAGCCATTTGCATGATGATTAGTTCTTATATATATTGAATGCTGTGATTATATCTTAGAACTGTACTGTAAATATTGTGTTTTTAACTGTGTGCTCTGTTTTTGTTGTTGTTTTAGGAGGAAAGGAAGGGACCCTTCAATGGCACTGGTGGGCATAGATTTCACGGGCACCCTACCCTTTTCTTCATCAAGAATCACCTAAGCACTCTCCGACAAGTAAAGTGACAAAACTAATGTTTTATCTTTACCTTCTTAGATATTTATATTTATCCACTTTTCTCTTGGTTTTCACTGTTTGGGACTTTTTGATTTTGCAAAGCTACCTGGGGTAGTATCTACAGGATTCATGAAAGGTATTTGCTCAAAGCCACTAGAGCGCTTGTAATATGGTTCCACCGTTTGTATATAATCAACATAATTGTTGTAAAGGCACTTGCCTGTCAAATACTAAGTTATGTTTGTACCTTAATCAGGCTCAAGCAATTGACACACAAATACGTGCAATCATTGGTGAATATTCTTTTTTAATAAGAGATGTCTCATAGGAATTTACACCTTTATAACATTGAGAACAATCGTATATACAATATACTTATTAATTGGTTTTTGTATTTTTGTTCTGGACTCTAGTTGTACACAAATATAGGAATTGAACAATATGGCAACATGGTCAAATCAATGACAAGTTTACTATTTGGCATGCTTGTAGGTACTCATGTGCAGTTCTACACTGTGTATGATACTATATACTGATGGTGGTTACTGTTCCAAGATGGATGCCAAAAAAAACGGAGCTGAAAGGGTTGCTCCCAATGTAGTGCCTTTTTTATGTTTACTGTTTACTTATACACGCCACGTAGCACTGTGAAAATCGTGTGATCAAGACACTTTCAGTGTCGAAACGCATAGCGGTTCACTTTATTAAACCTCTATGGTTGCAATGGACTCCCAAGTGAGCGTCATTATTTGAGATAAACTGTTGTACATATATATATATATATATATATATATATATTCACTGAAAAAACCATAGGTTTCACATATGTTATAGTTAGCTGTACATTTTACTGATAAAAAACCAATGAAATTCCCCCATTATAGTTACTGTAGGCAACTATAACTCACGCGACCGCAATCCTCTGCTGATGCTAATACTGTATTTAGACACTTATTTGCCCATGTCTTCTTCCATTAAATTTTAGCTATACATATATTACAAATATTTTTTTTTCATTAAGACACATATGTCATCAGCAGAGGATTACGGTCGCGTGAGTTATAGTTGCCTACAGTAACTATAACGGGGGAATTTCATTGGTTTTTTATCAGTAAAATGTACAGCTAACTATAACATGTGTGAAACCTATGGTTTTTTCAGTGAATTTGCAAGGTTTTTTAAATGCTAATTCCTAACTATAACGTGTGTGAAACCTATGGTTTTTTCAGTGAATTTGTACGGTTTTTTAAATGCTAACTTACTTTACGCCATTCGTGGTGTGCGCGCCCAGTTAACGCAGTTCGTTCCGTGCGCGCACCGTGCGCTTCGCGCACCGTGCGCGCACAGTGAGCAGGCGGTGCGCTTGGCGCACCGCGCGCCCACTTTACGCAGTTAGTGCCATGCACGCACGGTGGTCATGCGGTGCGCTGCGCGCACCGCGTGCCCACATTAGGCGGGATGGGCCATGTACACACGACGCGCTTCGCGCACCGTGCGCACATGGGGGACATATTATGCGCATCGTTGTGAAATGTTTTGTTTATTATTTTCATTTGTTTGATATGCCATGCACAAATGGTGCCCTTAGGGCACCATTTGCACTTGGGGTGGGGAGAGTGTGGATAATTTTTTTTTTTTAAACCAATTTTTACCGTACGTGTACGGTAAGCGTAATCGGCGATTTTTCGAAAAAAAAATAAAAAAATTTTTGGCCTTGGGGATTGTTTGGGGGCCCGTATATCACTGCTGGGTGAATATTATCTCAATAAACTGCCCCTTTACACATTTTTGGGCTTCATTTATGCTGCCCCACTCAGAGTGCGAGAGAGAAAATGGCGGCCGCCGCTTCCTGGTTTCGGCCGAATCGAATGTTTACTAAGATCTAAGAGCCAATCAGAATCGCGCTCGCGCACGTCACCGTACGCGTACGGTAAGCGCACCGTAAGCGTACCGTAAGCTGGCTCAGATATATATATTGATTTAAAGGCTATTTTCTCAGAATCTACTGAACAGATTTACACCAAACCTACAAAAGGCACTTCCTTGACCTGAGGACTACCTCTCTGCCAAATTTCAAGTAATTCTGTTCAGCCGTTCGGGCTGTAGCTGTGTCTAAAGGTCCTATGGAAAAATGCATGGGAAAAACGCGTTTTGGGACCCCCCTTTTATCTCAGCCCCCGCTTGACGAATCCCCCCGAGACTTTCAGGGTAGGAGCAGAGCGGAGCGCCCCACCTATTTTAAAAAATTCGCGAGGATTCGGTAGACCGGCGCAAAAGTTATTCAAAATAGAATGTTGCGGATTTCCTATGGAAACGTGGTCCTAACTATAACTACCTAATGCACCTAGCCATGTCGAGGGAGTCCCCAACGATCCCCCAAGTGAAAAAAGGCAATTTTAATTTTTTCGAAAATTTCGCCGATTACGCTTACCGTACGGTAAAAAATAATAAAAAAAAAAAATATCCACATTCTCCCCACCCCGTGTGCAAAAGGTGCCCGAAGAGCACCTTTTGTGCATGGCTTATAAGAGCTAAACAAAACATATATTTTACCTGTCACAACGATGCTCATCATATGTCCTCCATGTGCGCACGGTGCGCGAAGCGCATCGTGCGTTCATGGCCCATCTAGCGTAACGTGGGCACGCGGTCACTGTGCGCGCACGGTGCGCGAAGCGCACCGTGCGCGCATGGAACGAACTGCGTTAAGTGGGCACGCACGCCACAAATGGCGTAAAGTAACTTAGCATTTAAAAAAACGTACAAATTCACTGAAAAAACCATAGGTTTCACACACGTTATAGTTAGGAATTAGCATTTAAAAAACCTTGCAAATTCACTGAAAAAACCATAGGTTTCACACATTTTATAGTTAGCTGGACATTTTACTGATAAAAAACCAATGAAATTCCCCCGTTATAGTTACTGTAGGCAATTATAACTCACGCGACCGTAATCCTCTGCTGATGACATATGTGTCTTTATGAAAAAAAAATATTTGTAATATATGTATAGCTAAAATTTAATGGAAGAAGACATGGGCAAATAAGTGTCTAAATACAGTATTAGCATCAGCAGAGGATTACGGTCGCGTGAGTTATAGTTGCCTACAGTAACTATAACGGGGGAATTTCATTGGTTTTTTATCAGTAAAATGTCCAGCTAACTATAACATGTGTGAAACCTATGGTTTTTTCAGTGATATATATATATATATATATATATATATATATATATATATATATATATATATCAAAGTGTTGATTTAACAGACTAATCCTGTTGCTTAGTACATGAATAAAAGTACACAGAATATAATTAGAAGAGCACAAATGCATATTACAAGAATAATCTGGCATTTTTTTAACATGGTTGAAACACCCTAAAGACCACTTCCATGCGCTACACTGGGAGATCATGGTGTAGCTAACTTGCATCTAGAGGTTATTAGGGATTCAGAAGACTGCTTACCTCTTCAGAGGAGAGATGCAGTGGTTATAAGACTTTGGCCGGTAGAGAGTGTTCCCTCAAAGGAAAAACAGATATCAGCTGTGCTCAGCTCCTCTCCTCCAAAATTTACTGTATCAGCTCTCAGCATTGTGATGGATGCTATGCAGTATAGCAATCTGGCAGGACCTCTTACAATAACATTGGGCAAAGACTGCTCCGAATGGGTGGTCACTCCATGGGGATTTTACAGGATTGACTACTGACATTTACCATACATTGGACCAAAGTATATCAATTTGGACTACATGTTTACTGTCTGAAATTAAACATAGATTTCAGGGAACTGGTTTGTAGATTTATGTCACCCTTGGTGTTTTTCAATGGCATTGTTTGGATGATTTGACACTTTCATGAGTTCAGTGCAAGATAATAACACAAGGCATATGCGTAAAAAGTGTACAGACTAACTTATTGGGTTCAAAATCTGGCCTTTCGGGTCTATAGGACACTCCCTCCCCTGAATGATATTGCCTAATTAGCACACTGGGATGTTGAGAGCTCCATTACAGATAATTAGAACATTTGAATGTGGAGCACTCCATTGAAGACAAAAGAGTGCTCCTTGCTTCTACAGGCCGGTAAAGGCCCGCAAAAGAATGTTGTTTTCACAAAGGCATCTCGGAGTCTGAGGGGATTTAAACCCCCTCGGGCTCTGAGAGACCTTTGTTTTATTTGTTAGAACATTCTGCCGTCTAGTGGCAGAATGTTGTAATAGCCTTATAGCCCTTCATAGCTGGGCTATACCGGCTATTAAAGTCCTGCTCCCTTGTTAAGTCCCTCGCCTTCGGCTCGGTCCTTTAACACCGGAGCGGACCTTTAATGGCCGGTATAGCCCACTAGGGCAGGCTATAAGACTAAATTAAGTAGCCAAGGCTAACAATAGGCTGGTATAGACCTTCTGCTCCAACATTCCAGTGACTTCCTTTATTTTCTCCTTTTAATTTTATAATATTCTACCTTCAGTGCATAACATGTTGTAATGGAATTATCCCCCTTCTGCCAAAGGCTGCACTGGTTGTTAAAGGCTTTTCCCATTGTTAAGGGGCCTGACCTGTGCCCCAGGCCTATAGTTTAGGAAGAGTGCCTCCGCAGATGACTGTAATGCTATACTTTATCACAATATCTGCAAAATGCATATCCAGCTGACAACTGATTTCATCAGGACTTGAAAAACACAGTCAGTGCAATTACCATGTGTTAGGTAATTTTGGTATTTTTGACTGAGAGTAACCTACTTGCTGTGGCATTATCTTCTGTGTCACTTATACTTTTTAATAGAAACAAGCATATTCAAAGCATTCATTTAAACAATTAAATGTAATGATATTTACTTAACACATCCTAAAAAGTTGTTTTCTGTGGCAGTATCTTATTGTAAATGGATATGGTTTATTGGTCTGTTATCTTTTTAAGAATATGATGTTGCACTTTATGTAATTTGTGATAGGAAATTGCAAATAAATCTGATATGTGGAAAATACTGTCATAAAATGTATACAATTTTAAGAAAGATAGCATGCATCTACTAATGGTGTGACTTGCTTGAGACCTGCTGTTGGCATGCAGTATTTACTAAAATTGCTCAATTTTCCAACACAACAAAATCTGGTAAGATGTTGAACGCTTGATATATGTTGTGAATTTTGATATGGACTTAAAAAGTTCAAAGAATACATCTTACTTTTTTTTAACACAAACTTGATTGCATCTTTTCATATTTTACAGCATGAGTAAATCTAATTTTAGGACCTTTTCACATGTACCCAAGGATGGCAAGGATGTCCTACAGTGAAGCAGATCTGGAGCAGATCAACGTTGTCTTCAATAGAGTATGCAATACATAAAACATAAGAAAGAAGAATACTCCACCCACCCACCCATAAATCATAACTTTTCAACTAGTGTGTATGTCTATTTTATGGGAACTAGGGGTCATAGCGTATTGTGTATGAGTTATAGGGAGTCGTAACTGTACTTCTGCCTAATTTCTGGAGTAGCTTGGAGGGGAAAGGACAGGCATAGTCAGTACAAAGGCATTGGGAGGGCTGCCCCTCAGAAGGATCAGTGGAGTGGGGACCCACTGTGACACCAAGGCCACTTGGAGTTCAGCCCAAACGTACAGGTTTGGCTCCTACCTCAGGGATTCTCATCATGCACCTTAAACCCTTCCAATAAAATGTCCAGTTCCATCTATATGGATTTTTTCCGGAAGCCTCTATATTCTTCTTGTTTAAAGGCCTCATTTTCAGCCTGTTCCCAATGTAGCACTTCCTCATACAATCTATCCACCCTTCAGGACAAAGAGGCTTTCCAGTGCCATGTTATCAGCCATTTCGCTAATAAGAAAGCTGATGCCATGATGCGCGATACCACCTTAGTACACTTGGGCCGTGGGTGCAGCCCAAATATACAAATGTCCAGTGTATTCCAACGGTCAAGGCCAGCCATGTCCTCTGTTAGACCTGGTACCATTGGCATGAGTCCCCCTTCCATTTTTTTGCTGATGTCTCCTCAGTTTTTGATATTTTTGCTGGTTTAGAATGATGCTTTGGGCACTGTGCCACTGCTATTCAGTGCCACAGTGCAAGTGCTCCCTATGGTAAATTATTGTAATGGATTAGTGACTCCATGATTGGCTTGTTTGATTTACTTATCAGACCTTAGTATAGTGCAGCATGTGTGCCCAGGGTCTGTAAATCAAATACTGCTGGTGGGCTTGCAGCACTGATTGTGCCACCCACAGAAGCAGCTTGTAAAATGTGTCTCATGTCTGCCATTGCAGAACTTGTGTGCAGTCTAGTACTGCTGTTGACTTGGTAAGTGCATCCACTTACCAGTCCCTAAACCTTCCCTTTTCTACATGTTAGCCACCCCTAAGGTAGGCCCAAGGGCAGGGTGCATTGTAAGTATAAGGTAGGACATGCCCTGGTGTGTGTGGCATGTCCTGATAGTGAATTAAAACCAATTTCGTTTTTCACTATAGCAAGGCTACCTGTCCCCATAGGCCAGAATGGGCAGTTTGATTATAACATCTTATAATCCTAACTGACCCAGGGAACATAGTAGGAAAACGAATGCAGTATGGTTGAACTCAGAATGATAAAATATATCTTTTAGTGAAGTTGGTTTTTAACATTCTATGTTTGAAAATACCACTTTTAGAAAAGTGGGTATTTTTTTACCTAAACATCCAGCTTGCCTCTGCTAGGATGTGTATTGCATGTCTGGTTTGTGAGTGACAGGAGGGCTTGGGCGCCAGCAGTCTGATGAGTTAGGGCTGGGCTGAATAGGACCTTGGCTGCATAGCGAGTGGGGGCAGAGATTTTCTTTCACTCCCCTGAGCCCTCATAGAATAGAGAGTATGGGGAGGAGATTTCCTTTCAGCTACCTGGGACCTGCTTTTAACAATGCCGTTTCCACCTCCTGCCAGGAAGCTGCACAGAACTTGTTCTGGCTAGTTACAGGCACCCTCTGTCTTCAGAGGACAAATGATTTACTATTATAAATATTGAGGCCCAGACCCCAAGACTTTAGATCACTTCTGGGAATCAAGATGGACCTTTTGCCAAGGAGAAGAACCAGAGAATCTGCAGGAGTGTTTGACTATCCCTGTGCCAGTGTGTTATTTGCTGGGGTTGGCCTGCAGTGGATTATTTATTGCCAAGGAAAGGAGAAAGACTTTTATTGAAACTTTCATCATCTTGAAGAAGAATCTCCAAGGCTTGAATTGTGCTTGCCTCCTGCTGAAGTCTCAGGGATACAAGACTTCACCACCAGCTCCCCTCTGAATTCCCTTGCTGGAGATTCTGTCTGCAGAAGCCTGCGTGTTGTTGGGAGCTGGATGCGTGACTCAACGATGCCATCGCATCATCGGAGAAGCATGTCTCCACTGCAAGGGTTTCCGTCGCATCACAGGAGAAGCGTGTCACCACCGCAAGGGTCGTCATCGCATCACCGGAGAAGCATGTCACAGGGCGTGTCGCGGCTCCAAAGTTACAGAGTTCGCCGCACAGCCGTAGGGTGTGCACGCATCGTCTTCACGTCGTCGCATCGCATCAAAGACGCCATCTTGTCGCATCACAACTGGAAAGAACCACAAGACCGTCGCATCGCCTCCTCTCCGGTAAGGAACAGATACATCACCTACTTTGCACAAGCACTGACGGACAGACGCATCACCTCCCCCGAAGCAAGGAACAGACGCATCGTTCTCCCTGCGAACCTTTTGTTTATTTTGCGTGACGCATCTAAATGTACTTTGTGAGAAACGTGTTGCATTTACCATCATCTTTGAACTAAGCTATTTCTACCATCTAAAAGTCATTTTCTAAATACTGTATTGTAGATTTCTTTTGTTGTTTGGGTCTTGTGTCAAGTCTATATAAAGAATACTTATTTTTATAAAACCTGTGTTGTGGCCATCTGTAGTTTTTCACTGTATTACTGTATGTGTTCACAACTGCTTTACACACTGCCTCTGAGATAAACCTTCCTGCTCGTGCCAAGCTACCACAGTGTTGAGCAGAGGTTATTTAGGAGTGTAGCCCCCTTACTCTGACAAAAGGGCAAACCTTTGCCAAATAGAGACCCCCAGTTCTAACATCCACCAATGCTGCTGAGATTTCTCCCCAGTATGCAGGTAAGGAAGGGCATGACCATATCATGTGCAAGAGGTCAGCCTGAAGGCAGGACATCTAGGACATGTTAAGGCAGCTCTATTGAATATTTCAATAGTTTTACACGGGGTTAGATATGCTCTTTATAAAACAGTGAACTGAATGCAATTAAACCTCGAATTACGTGAGACTTTTTGGGGTCCTTTCAGTAGGCTGGCCCATTCTTTATCTGGTAGCTCCCTGGGAAGGTTGACCTCCCATTTCGATTTTAGGGCCATGAGTGGAGTGATAAGTTGTTGTTTCCGGAGTCTCCTGTAGAGCCATTTTTTTAAGTGCCTACCATGCCCCATAGAGTGTAGTTCTTGGAGACGCTCATGTGTCTTGGGTTCTTTACAATTTGGAGCCCAGTGTTTACAGACTTAACGGAGGATAATAGCATGAGTCAGGAAAAGTGTTTCAGGCAAGTCATGAGTATGCACAAAATCAGTATGGATATTAATGTGCCGTCCATGAACAATGTCCGCACTATTGCAACCCCTGTCTGGTCCCACGGGCTCCACCTCTGTGTGGTCAGTGTGCCTGAAGGTGTGGGTAGATGTAGACTGCAGAATAGAACATTGGGGACATAGGGTGCGCGTGAAGAAGTGTACCTCATTGCCCTCTTCCATTAGGTTAGAACAGTGTACAGTAAAGGGTGTCCATATGCAGTGTCAGGACACCAGTAAGGGTCAGCCTATGCCCCAACCACTGTTCAACTGGCCAGTTGTATATCCTATTTCAGGCAGATTGTGGCTGCCCAGCCAATTTGAAAGCCACTACAATTGTCTGGCTATGCAATAGGCCTAAATATCAGAGGCCCCCATACCACCCTTGGTGGTTGGCAAATACAGTTTTGTTATGCCAACCCTACGGCAGCCAGTCCCCCTTGTAAGTTTAATCAGTATAATATTCAACAGCCATACCGGTATTACAATCGCCAAATTCACAAAGTGATGCAGTAGCCTTGGCAACATAGCCATTTTCGCCAGGGCCACTCGACCATCCACCGACAGAGGCAGTGTGACCCCAAAACTCCCATGGGATTTAAGGGGCATATGATCAAGCACGACGTTAAAATTATCGCCTCTTTAGCGGCAGAAAACTGCCGCTAAAGCAGCGATAATGGGCTTGATAATATGCCCTGGAGAATTCCAATAGAAACCCATGTTGACACCAGAACATGGACTTCTTTTGGAATTCTCTGTGGCATATTATCAAGCCCATTATCGCCGCTTTAGCGGCCGTTTTCTGCCGCTAAAGCGGCGATAATAGTAACGCTGTCCTTGATAATATGCCCCAAAGTGAGTTGATCGTATGTCTCGGTATGCCTGTATCCCTAGATAATAAAATATGTATGGAGCCGTGGGTATATGCACTTCCGCGAACTGGAATGTCTGTGTATGTTTCCACAAAGGAGTACACTGATGACTTATCTATATGAATTCGGAGTCCGGATAGTTCCCCAAACCTCACTAGCAGTTAACTCAGGACCCGCAGTTCCTCTCGCAGATCTTTCAGATATAGGATCCTGTCAGAACTGTATAAGGATATATAGTATGTACTGTGTTATAAAGTAGAATCTGGTTACCCCCAGCCTCTAGCCGAATCTGCTGTGCTATGGGTTAGATCAGGGCCAGCTTTAGGGCGGTGCGACCGGTGCCACCGCACCGGGTGCTGGCTTCCTGGGGGCGCCCTGTTTGAAAGTTTATTATGCTTTTGAAGCACCTGCTGCAGCGTTTCTTTCCCCCCAGCAATTACCAGGCCTCACATAAATGTCAAGATAACTCGTGTGATTAATTATCTTCCTGGAGAGATATCAGCATTTTGTATAGTTGAGGTTTTGACTTAGGTGAAGTTAGTGCAGAGGGTTAATATGCCTGCTGCAAAGAACGTGTACCAAGTAGATTACAGAGTGTGTATGGTGTAAACAGATCAGCAGGTTACTGCTTTCAAAAGACACATTTTTTTTGTTACTTGCAATTTATAACTTAAAGTCCTAATATAGAATAGTGAGCTATTAACTTTCATCCTAGAACTGCATATACACTGCAAAGTATACATTATTAGAACATTGATTAATGTTGCAAAAAGGGTTCATTTGGCTAGAAATCGATTCTGATTATTAAAGAAAACTCCCAACCATGCTGTTTCTTTTTCGACTCTGAGTTTGTGCTTCTCCACATCAAGCACTCTTAAACTATACTGCCTGCCAGTATGGATGACATGTGACTCCTACACTTTTAGTCCTTTGGCTTATGTAACATTTCCTATACACTGATTTACACACGTATGATTGATTGTCTATGTGTAATGTGTGTGTGATGCAAAGTGCTCGGACACCCTACACTGGTAAGAGTGGCGCTATATAACTAATTCAATACATCTGAGAGAGTGTGGTTATGGAGCCTTGGTCACTGTTAAAGGGTGCTAGTGAGAGAATCTGTGGCAGAGGTGCTCATTGGGGGGTGGGGAAGGCGCCAACAAACATTGTCGCACAGGGCGCCACCAGCACTAAAGCCGGCCCTGGGTTAGATTGACAGTATAAAAAGATTTGCGGAAAGGGGAAATCCAGCGGTGTACCCCGCAGTACCCGATAGGAGCTCGAGATGTAGGGTCCAGGTCTTACTCTAGCTGCTGGTGCTGTGTACAGTCGTTTTACCCATCGTATGTAAGCAGGGGGTATCTCATAATGGGCCAATGCTGCAAACATAAAACCCCAACCAATTGTGTCAAAAGCTTGGCAGACATCTAAGGACAGGAAACCGGCATAGGGATAACATCCCCAAGCTGCATCAATCGCCAGAAAAACCAGCCGAATACACAGGGAGGGATTGCGTTGTAGGACAAAACCACATATTTATTCTGTGTTTACCAATGATAATGTCCTGTACGAGGATAGCTCCAAAGATGGTGTGTCAGGTTTCAGCATGGAGGTGACTAGCGCTTCTCCAGTAGTAGGGAGTAGTGAACCCATAGCAAGAGATGTCGCATAGAGCTACTCTAGGTGTGGAACCAATCGTGTGGCATAGGCCAAATAGAATTCCAACTGTAGTCCATCAGAACCCAGAGCTGCTTGATAAACCCTCGAATCTCACTCTCGCTGTAATGTGTGCACCTAGTGCTTCCCTGTAATTCGGAGTCACTCTGCGTAACTGTGCTTGATTACAAAATGCTGCTATCTCTGCTGTGTCGGGAGGGGGCGATGCAGTTTATAACGCAGTGTAGAGGTTACTGAAGGTCGTATTGGTTCCCCACTGGGTAACTATCTGACTCTGCTGAGGTGCGCTTATCGACAAGTAAGGCATATGAGATGGGCTGGCTCAGATTTGGTGCACCAATAATGTGCCCCACCTGTCCACCTCCATGTGTATCTTCTATGTGTAAGCCCTATAGTCTATTACTCAGAGGCATTCCAGGAGTTCCGCATGTGTGATCCTAGCTTCCTCTCTAGGGGCCCAGACTGTTCTCCAGCTGTGTAAATTCTTGATGAATCTCCTGTCTAGCCTCCACTATTGCATTAATCGATGTGCTGTGCACTACAACTTTAAATGTCTCCCACTTCACCAATGGTGAGGAGGCTCTATCAGTAGAAAAGTATGTATCAATGGCCCCAGCCTGGGTTTTTCTGAACACTGTGTCCTCTAATAGCCATGACTGTAAGCCCCAGGTCGGGATTGGGGCTGGCACTCAGCCCCAAGCAAGTGTTATATACACCCGAACACCAAAGGTTTACCATCTAATGTACCCCTAAGCTATACATAGCGGTCCTGCGTGTCAATTATCGAGTCAAACACCACACACAGGACCCATGCTCGGAGCCAGATCGCGGACCCGTCATGAAAACAGAGTAAGATGTATTGACAAGTTGACCTTAATCGTCTGTGGAGTTTCTGGGCCTCGCAATCCCCTATGTCTCTTGTCTACTGACCCCATACCCCTCACATTCTAAGTGATAACATTTAAGGGGCATATCAGCAACACCCGGCGATAATTATCGCTCAGCGCTCTTAGTGTGAGGATAATTATCGTTGGGTAATGTGGATTTTTATCGCTGAGATAGCGTGCTATTAGCAATGCTTATCTCCTCAGCGATAAAAATCGCCTAACTGCCTAAAGTGAGATTATCGCTAGAAACCCAGCGATAATCTCACGTAGTGTGGCGTTATCTTGCTGATAGGGCCTCACAAACTTAGCCATGATATCCACCTTCCATAGGATATCATGGCTAAGTCAGTCTTGAAGCAGGTGTAAGGAAAGTAGCGATAACAGGGGTTATTGCTACTTTTCCTGCCGCTATGCTTCATAGCGTGGGGATTAATGATAGGAGAAATGTCGCTTACGACATTTCTCCTGTCATGTTAGGTCAAGAACGCCCACTTTGCATCTCATTAGAGATGCAAAGCTGGGCGTTAGGAATCTCCACGCTAAAGCAAGGTTTCACACGTTAGCGTGGCCTTGCTAATTAGGCGATAAAATTATCGCCGCTTTTCGGCCGAAAATGGCCGCAAAAGCGGCGATAATTTTTTATCGCCAGCTTGTAAATATGCCCCTTAGTTTTTCACTACAGTTGTTATCTCTGACATAACAAGACAGTTGTAAATAAAGAAGTCCCCCGCCCATTACCATGGCCCCTCTCCAGTACTCAGGTGACTACTGTAAACCATAACCAACATTTCCCCACTCCTCATGCTAATAGTCGTATATATGGGGTCACGCCCTACATAATGGAGAATATTAGAGGTATGTAGAGGTATTTGGTGATAGAATAAACATTTCCCCAATCCTGGGCCCAACAAATAACAGATGTTTGACCAAACTAAAATCAACAAACAAAACGACATTACTGTATGACACTTTGGGAAGTTCCCTAAGGAGGGGGACCAAACTTATCACTTGTGTGGCCCCACTAATACAGGGGGGATAGCAAAGACTTGTGTCTCACATTGGAGCTCCAGGAATTCGACATGGACATAACTGTCCGGGAATACCGCACATTACATATAACAATTTGTTGCAAATTGACAGTAGTAGACTGACAACCTTAAATCTGAAGTCCACACAGGAATGGCGAGGTGAGAGCAAGGGAAGAGAAGAGAGGGAACAGAGGTGGGGTGAGTAATGAGGTGATGGGAAAGGGCGGGTGGAATGGGGTCACGAGTGGAAAATGAGGAAGGGCACTCTTTTATGATATCACGTGCATGATATAACAGGAACAAAGGCTGTGTTGTAACATATTGATGGCGTAACATCAGGTACAAAGTGGAACAATCTCCCAACAATGTTTAATTAGGGTGTGTCCTATCTAAGGTGCACATTAGGGAATAGCACCTCATTTGTGCTGGAGTATAAGTCAGAGTTCAAACTCACTGAGGATCTCGAGGAGGGTTTCCGCTGGTGAGATTCAAATGATGACGTAGTCACCAGAATGGCAACCCTGCCCTCCAGGGCCTGTTGAAGGGAAGGTGCCGCCCTTAAAATTGTCTGATAGACCTGTCATTGATGCCAAAGTAATTCTTGCTCTCGCCTCTGTGCGCGTTCTGCAACATGCCAATATCAATATCAATAACAATAACAATATCGACGTGCCGGCCAGTCCCAAGCGGCATCAGGAGTATCAAAAAACAAGGGGGCATATCAACAACAACTGACGATAATTATCGCAAAGCGCACTTAGCGCTAGGATAATTATCGCCGGCTAGCGTGGATTTTTATCGCTTAGATAGCGTGCTATTAGCAACGCTTATCTCAATAGTGATACAAATCCTCACGCTAACTGGCTAACGTGAGATTATCGCTGGAAACCCGATAATCTCACGTTTGCTTGTTGATAGGGCCCCACAAACTTAGCCATGATATCCTCCTTCCGTAGGATATCATGGCTAAGTCAGCCCTGAAGCAGGTGTTAGGAAAG
Organism: Triturus cristatus; assembly: GCF_964204655.1. NCBI lineage: Eukaryota > Metazoa > Chordata > Amphibia > Caudata > Salamandridae > Triturus > Triturus cristatus. Next base: position 902,528,104 of record NC_140590.1, on the reverse strand, counting down.
TAGCGATAACTGGTGTTATCGCTACTTTTCCTGACGCTATGCTTGATAACGTGGGGCTTGATGATAGGAGAAATGTCGCTTAGCGACATTTCTCCTATCATGTCAGGTCAGGAACGCCCACTTTGCATCTCATTAGAGATGCAAAACTGGGCGTTAGAAATCCCCACGCTAAAGCAAGGTTTCACGCGCTAGCGTGACCTTGCTAATATAGCGATAAAATTATCGCCGCTTTTCGGCAGAAAACGACCGCTAAAGTGGCGATAATTTTTTATCGCCTCGTTGTAAATATGCCCCAAGGAGCGCTCATCGTGTATAGACTTCAGGGCATATTATCAAGGGCCTTATCTCCGTTTTATTGGCTTTAAAAGCCAAAAAAGAGGAGATAATGTTTTCGCCCTATTAACAAGGCAGTGCTAACATGCATTAGCGCATGTTAGCAGCCTTGTTATTGACGCCTCGCTTTGTATCTCTAATGAGATGCAAAGTGGGCTTCACTGGGCAGTACAACCTTGCAAATATCGCTGATGTGCACATCGCGATATTTACAAGGCTGCCCCAGCATTTAGGCAGACGTTAGTCTTAGGAGAAAACTGCTGTTTTCGCCAACAAGTAACGTCTGCTAAAATGCAGACTGACCTATCTCTAACATTGGGGTGGATTATGCTGATACGACCACAGGGTCGTATCAGCAAGGTTATCGCCGTTTTGCAGGGAAAACCAGCGATGTTCCCTGCAAAACGGCGATTTCCCCGCTAACGGTGGAATTTTTTTTGCCCTGGAGAAACGCGTTGTTAATAACGCACTACCAGAGCGATAAATTCCAGCGATGGACGGTGATAAATAAAAAAGCGCTAAGCACGCTTTGAGTTATTTATCGCCGTCCCTAGATAATATGCCCCATATTCGGGCTGAGAACATTAATGCATAGGTAAGACCCTCTGTACGTAGCTGCCACCTGAGCGTTTGGAAGGATGCACGGCGTCTCTGCACCGCTAATGTATAGTTCAGAAAATGTTCACCATGGAATTGTCTACTCTGATGGGGGCCGCCTCTCTGGCTTTATGAAGCAGGTGATCACGATCCCTATAATTAAGTATCCATGCCACTATGGAATAAGGTGGTGCTCCAGGGGGAGGGCATCTGGCGGGCTCCCTGTGTGCTTATTCCACTGTAAATAGAGGTGACATTGATCTTCTATAGATTAGAGTGAGTGCAAAGGTCTTGTCCCTTTACACATTCATGTGCAGTACTGCTGAGAGGATAAACTTACATTTGCTCCTTTTTTGCAACCTGTAATGTTTGCAGTGAATGCTGTGATTCTAGTTGGAATAATAACGCAAATGCAGCGCGACTTGTTGCATTGGGTTATGCTGTGTAATTCTGCTGTTTAACATACATTTGTATTATTTTTCAAGAACACATTTTACTAATTCTCAAAAACCTTGCTTAATGTGTCAATAAGGTTAAAGTGCTGCCTAAATGTCAAATTAAATAAATTAAATTAACCGAACACACTTCAGGCAACGTAAAAATAGAGTTGAAATTGTTCATGGACGTCAAAGTACTCTCAAGTTAATTTAACAAATTCATTTGCAATTAGGTTAATCTTTCACTCTAAAGCTCCATGCGTTGTGAAATTATTTATTGTAAAGAGGAAAGAAAATATAACTTCATCCAAATGAAGCTGTTGACATTACAAATGACATGACAGGTTCTGTAAGGTCGCCATCAATTGCCTAATGTTTATACCTTCATATATGGCATCATAATAATTGATAAAACAATTGATCACCTCACTTTTGGTCACATTTGATCACATACTTCAGTTCCTAGACATTCTTTAGAGGTCTGTGTTGTACTACAATATGTATTCTCGCCAAAATACTATACTTACTGAAGTGACAATGAGACAAGAATTCTAGTCATCAAAGAAGTTAAGGAAATGTTGGATCATTTTCTGGCTGTATACTGAAGCTATGTGTATGGAACCTAGAAGGGGCTTCTGACATGTGGAGTGCCTTAGAGTCTTTGGGGCAGATTTACTAAGTCTTGGTGCAACACAGCACAACAACCAGTTTCGCTGTACTGCCTTGCATTAAAAGGTGAGAGAAAAAGAGCTCCATATCTACTAAGATGTGGCGCTGTTTATCTCTGTCCCTATGCCAGTGCACGTTAGGCTTCTAGGTGCCAACACACTCACACTCTTGCACTATAGTGCAAGGTTTTAATTAAGGTACACAGGTTTTGCATTCTCTATCAAGCATCCTTAAGAAAGAGTCATTTTGGAGCAAATCCCTGTCTACAAACGTTATTAGATAGGACTGGCTGAATAGGAATGCCGGTGTACCATCCATGGTTGGCCCCTTTGCCGCAAAGTAGCGCCTAGCATTACTTTCCATTACTTTAGGCAACTTTCCAACATAAATCATGATTTACTTTGGAAAGTATATTCTACTACAACACTTTGTGCTGATGTTGCATCACTATTGTGATGCAAATCTGGCACAAACTTTGAGTAAATTTGGGCCTTTTCTGTAGATGTTCACTTATGGGTGATTGATTTTTTAGGATAAATACGAAGCATCCTGTGATGGATTGTGCCTTTGGGAGTCTTTATGCCCTGTATTCTATTCCATGAAGCACTTATAAAGTGTGTAGCTACCCGTAGGCATCCCAGCGCTGAAAGTGAGGCAAAGTATCATTTGGAGAATTAAAGCGACCCGTCATGGAATGAGCGAGTCGAGAGTTTTGCTACATTGTATCCGAAGAAACGTCCTCCATATTTTGCCCTCTTGATGACAGGTACATTAGCAAAATGAGCATTGGAAAAATGCAGGGATCTCCTTGGGGTATAAGAGGACATCAGTACACAGGAGATCAGAAGCTCCTACTCAAGGATGGCCCTGTTAGCAATACAGAATGATTTGAATTTAATTCTCTTCGCGATGGGAAGCCAATGGAGAAGGCAGACAGATTGTCTGACAGATTGATGTCTGGGCCTTCTGCACTATCTGTAGTTTCTTTATTGTGGCTTTGGGTGCTCCCAAATTGAGAGAGAGGCTGTAGAGTAGGATCAAGAGTATTAACACTTGGACTACCAACCTCTTTGAAGCAGGGGAAGAAGAGGGAGAATCTTCTGAAGCATCCTCAACATATCAAAACAGATAGCATCGACCTTTATTATTTGTGAGTCGAATTTTAAGTGATTCATCCAACCACATTCCCAAACCCCTTATAATAGGTTTTAGAGCGGGAGAGGCCTAGATAAATTGGCCAGCTCATATTAAAGAAGGGTTGAGATTGTTGCCCAGGAACATCAGCTTTCATTTAATTTAAGACATGAGCTGGTCATCAACTTTGCAACTTTTTCCAGGCAAGGGCCTAAAGAGGGGGAGGAAGGAGTCGTCCTTCTGAGTGAGAGTAAAAAACAGTTGAGTGTCGTCTGCATAAGATATTATTGAGAGCCCAAAGGGAAGAACGACATCTGCAAGTGGTCTTATATACAGATTAAAAAGAGTAGGGCTCAATGAGAAGCCCAGGGGCACTCCACATTTGAAGGGGAAACTGTCTGATGCGCACTCCCCGACGAACACCTGAAATGTCTTGTCTTCCAGAAGGGACTTAAGCCAGTCCAGGGCAGTTCTGGTTATCCAAGCAATCTGTGGTCTCTTAGCAAGAATAAACAAGTCCTCTGCTATGCTGTGCTGCCAACTCAGCGAATACAACATGCCTGAAGTCCTCACACGAACTGACTGGTGAGCAGGTTTAAAATATTCTTTGGGTTTATCGTTGCTAAAATGCATGTAATTCCTGACATGTATATGTTTCCCTCATCTTCATTGCTTGATTTTGCTCGTGAGAAAGTGTCACTCATAATCATTGAAATATCAGTCATAATTGGACCGAAATTATGAAATTTCACACATGGTAATCTGAGACCTTGGCAGCTATGTGCTCCACATCCAAGTTCACTTTGCAAGAGGGACTTCTTTAGTGTTTTTGGGCCTCATTTTACTTTATTGGTTACCACACCAGTCCCCCGGATCAGCAGAGGCATTGGCATATGTCCCCCAGTGGAAGACTACCAACATCATTTTAGGATTCCATCTTGCCAGGCTCAAATCTCACCACCTTAATGCATCTACTGCACTAGCAGATGCCCTTAAGGCAGAGCTTAGTTCCAAACATGCTGCCATGTTGCAGGGGTTTCCTTTGCATTTTCTTTTGTTAAACACTGTAAACCTCCAAAGTAGGGTTTCATTGTGCATAACAAAATGTCCTTGATGTGCCAAGAAGTTTTGCTAAATAGGACTTGGCCTACCACCAATGGGGAAGACAAGCCAATGGGTCGAAATGTTCCAATGGTCTGCCAGGTGAGACTCCACCATCTGAGTTCTGCCACTTTCTTCACCTCTAAATGCAGTTAAGTGAACCAAAGCATGAATTTGCTAAGTAGGAACCTCAATGATGGGAACCTCAATTATTTACCGTTGGGCCACTGGGTCATCACTGGATCACCAAACCTTAAATGAGTCCCTTTGTCTTCTTGAAGCCAACATGAAGAAAGTTGTCCTTGCTACAATGAGAGTGCTAACTGTGCACAATAGTCAGTCTCTGGACAAGTTATTTGGAGGTTCCAGAAATAAAATTTTGTTAGACCTTAAAAGTTTTGCCTTTACCCTCCTGTTTTTCAGAGTTCGTCTTTATTGGCATTAGGACCCCTTGCACTTTGACACTGTTAACCAGTGCTAAAGTGTGTTTGCTCAATCCCTAAAACATTGTAAAATTGGTTACATCTGCTTGGCATATTTAATGTATTATACATCTCTATGGAAGTGGAATACTGTAGTAATTTTGGGCTTGAGAGTTTTGAGGTGGAATGTGACTTGGTCACATTCCTCTGCAATATCATGGTGAGGAATGTTCTCATGGGAATGTTACCATTTGATTTACAACTGGAGCCTGACCGGAAGAGGATAGCTGTGATGATTCTCCTGTAAGCTGAATCTTAATAAACCTTCATTTAACTACTTTACATGCCTGCGACTCTTACATCTTTGGAGTAACCAACTGTCAACACTGGTGATGAGGAGGATATTGGATTTGAAAGAGAAAGAGAAGAGAAGCTGGAGGAAGAGAAAAAAGAATGAAAAACCATCTCAACATCGTGTCCGCAAACCTTTGTGTGCATTGAAAGAAACTTGGAGTCAGCGCATCCCGTGTACTGAGAGGAAGAGAATGCGCTTTACTATGAAAATAGAACCAAGTTGGTAAGATTGTTTAATTTTACAACACCTTAACCTTTAACTGCCGCTGCGGGGCCCGTGTGTGTTTTGTGCTCTTGATATCTTGAGCATCGCAGACTCAAGTGCATTCTTTGGAGAGACCCCAGAGTGAGTGTGCTTGGACACATGTGTGTTGCGAGCCTGCTGTGACCTGCGTTCCTCAGAGAGACCGTGAAATGTCTCAAGCACTTTCTTGTCTCAAGCACTCATCAAGCATGCGCTCAAGATACAAGCCTAATTCCCTGCAGAAATTGGCATAAACCAACGTAGTGGCGGCCATTTTGTGGAGTTGGGCTTAGTTGTATTGTCCTTATTCGTTCTAACAAAATTGGTTTTGGCGACAGGCACTCCATGCTCATTGTGCCTACAATAAAAAGTTTCTTCGCTCACGTTGTAATAATTACAGCAATAGGCATGCCACTTCCTTTGCTTGTTCAGTTGGTGAGAATTTATGCAAAGGTAGTTATTGTGCATGTGCTTGTGCACTGACGGCGATAGGCATCCCTTTTTGCAAGGAAGTAAAAATAAGTTATAATTGTGCCTGTAAGCTAATGGCGATAGGCACGCCTGTTCACAGGGAAATAAAAGGTACATAGAATTATAATTTTTTATATGTTGAGGGCGGCATTGCGACAAATTAATTGGTGCCTGAACACTGACGGCGATCGAAAAGCCTCTTCACAAGTATAGCTTAGGCCATTAGCCTATGGCATTTTGTGTGTGCGCCAATGCCAATCGGCACACCTCTTGAAAAGAAAGGGGAACAATAGCAGAAGGAAAACGCAAATGTTCCTCCGAACAAGGGGAAAGACTTGCGAGTAATTCAGCAGCCAAGCAAACTATTGAGGGCACATTATGCAAATATGGTGATAATCGTGCCATGCACAAGGTACTGGTGTGGTAAGTGTTGCACTAGTTAACGTTTGTAGTCAGTTAATTTTGGTCTGTTTGGCAGTAATACCATGCAGAAAGTTACTACACCTCCATTCTTTTTGCCGTCACCTGTTGAACCCGTTATAAAATGGAACATATGGAGGAAGTTGTTTGAGAGGAACACTAGAGAATGCGGAGCATCATTGAGCTCTGAACTCAAAACAGCTCTTTTAGTGCATTGTTTAGGACCCGAAGGGAAGGAAGTGTTTGATCATTGTTAGACCTGGCATCCTTAGTGTGGGTTTCCCCTTTATTTTTTCCTTTGCCTCCTGCGTTTATACGGTGTGTTGGACTATGTTTTTGCTGGTCTGGATGCATTGGGCACTTTGCCACTGCCTTTGAGTGACAAAGTGCAAGTGCTCCCTCTGTAAATAGATGTTATGGATTAGTGTGTCCACAATTGGCTTATGTGGTTTACTGGTAAGTCTCTTGTACAATGCACTGTGTGTGCCCAGGGCCTGTAAACCAAATGCCGCTAGTGGGCTTGCAGCACTGATTTTGCCACTCACCCAAGCAGGCTTGCAAAAGGCCATCACAGTGTCTGTGTGCAGTCTGGTACTTCCATGTTGACCTGGCAAGTTCACCCACTTGCCAGGCCCTAACCTTCCCTTTTCGTACATGTGAGTCACCCCTAAGGTAGGCCCAAGGTACCTGTGGGCAGGGTGCAGTGTATGTGAAAGGTAGGACATGCCCTGATGTGCGTATCATGTCCTGATAGTGAAATACTGCCAATTTAGTTTTCACTATTGAAAGGCTATCTGTCCCATAGGATAGAACAGAGAGTTTCATTATAATACCTTATAAGTATAACTGGCCCTGGAAACAAGATTGGAAAATGGAGTTTAGTATCCCTGACTTCCGAATATAAAGATGTATCTTTTAGTAAGGATGATTTTTATATTCTGAGTTTGAAAATGCAAATTTTAGAAAGTAGGTATTTTCTTGCTTAGCCATCCTGTGTGCCTCTGATAGGTTTGTGTATTGACTGTCTGGTTTTGGAGTGACATGGGCTGGGGATGTGCACTCTGTTCAGACAGCCAGTTTGGGGTAGGGGGTGGGGGCTGAGGTGTGTCCTGCCTTTCCAGGGTGAGTCAGGACTGGGCTGAATAGACCTGGGCTGCATTTAGAGTAGGGGGAGGAGATTTCTTTCACACCTGAATGGGCCTGATCTGCCTTGGACAATGCTGTCTCCACCTCCTGCCAGAAAACTGCACGAGAAAGGACAGAACTGGTTCTGGCTGGGCAAAGACACCCTCTGCCTCCAGAGAACAAAGGATTTCATACTATAAAAAGGGGGGCCCAGACCCTAAACTTAAGATCACTTTTGGACTTCAAGAGGAACCTCTGCCAAGGAGAAGAGCCCCTTTGCTATGTGCTGTATGGAGTTGCCCTGCAGTAGCTGTTTCTGCAAGTAGAGGAACTGTGTGTGTATCCTGCTTGGCAAAGTATCTCCAAGGGCTTGAGGTAGAGCTTGCCCCCTGTTCACGAAGTGTCAGGAACAGCAAAGGCTTCACCATCCTTCTGGGAATAATCTCTGGAACCGCTGGTTTCAGTTGCCGCAGAAGAAGACAGCAGCCGACTCTGTCATTGAGTCCGTCACTGGTACAGTGTCCTGAGAGCACCACAGAGGGCACCGCTGCACTTTGACCGCATACCTGGTCTCACTGACGCTGCTCGGTGACAGTCACCAAGCCTTTGCTTGCGCCGCGTCACCGAGTCCCTCTGCCCCGACATCAATGACACAGTCACTAGCCTGACTCGAACACAAACTGGCTCCATTGCCGGCATCGTGACCTACCGGCATCGTGACCTGCCAGCACCTCATCGAGCACTGCCTCACTCCGCATCGTAAGCCTTGGTCTCACTGAAGATGTTGGACAACCATCACCGAGCCGCTGCCTACACTGATCCGTGAGGACACCGCAAACTGCACTGCTTCACTTTACTGCAACCGCGCCAGTTGCCTTGACCGACTCGTATCTTCGGGATCAGCCACAACAAGAAAGGTACTGTCTATGAGTCTGTCACCGCTTTAGCTGGCCTGTGCTGACATGGTCGGTTGGAACTGTTAGACGGTCATTTTCAGCATCGCGGTATCCCCGGATGGAGCTGTCGAGTTCGAAGAACTGTGTTTTTCAGCTATTTCTGCAATTTAAATATTATCTTAAAAAGTAACCATTTTTACTGTATTGTATTCTGGATTTTGTTCGTATTTGGTCTTGTTGGTTTAGATAAAGTTTTGTTTATTTTTCAAAACTGCCCATTTGTAGTGTTTTCACTGTGTTACTGCATGCATGCACTAATGCTTTACACACTGCCTCTGAGATAGGCCTGTCAGCTTGTGCCAAGCTACAATTAGGGTTATTTTAGAAGCAGGGGTTATTTTAGAAGTGTATCCCCCTTACCTTGACTAGGAAGAAGGGTCCCTACTTTGACAATGGTACACGCCATTGCCAACTAGAGACCCGCATTTCTAACAATCATCTTCCTGCTGTGTCTAATAGTGATGCAGAAGATTTGAATGACTATGATTTATGTATATGGAAATTGGACAACCACTATTTAACCGAAGTCAGTACCATTACTAAGAGATACCATTTTGGCATGAGAGTGCAAAAGGGAGGTGAGTCTGTAGAGAATTATATCATGGATTTCAGGAAACTTGCATCATGACGTAAGTTAATAGATACCATGGAGGAAAGTTTAAGGGAGCAGTTCATGCTGGGGTGCAGCATTAAAAATGTCAGTGATGAACTTTGGCAAAATGATGATCCCACTCTTGGGGAAATGTTGGTAGTGTAGAAAATCGACTATTCAATGAAATTTGTCAATATAATTAAGAAGGTCTCAAGGTTTATGCATGATGTCACTGCGGTGGAACAAAAGAAAGGGTCTCAAGATTCCAAAGGGTTGAAGGAAAAAACTAATGACCAGAGAAGGTGTTTCAGGTGTGGGAGCAAGAATCACTTGGCTTTCCACAAAGAATGTCCAGCAAGAAAAATCTTGTGCAGGAATTGTGCAATTAAGGCCACTTCCAGCGTGAATGCAAAAGTAAAGGGGAAAAAGTCAAAGGAGTGGTTGTATAACAAGACGATACTGAATGTGACGTTGAATGGGGAAAAACTGTTTAACAAGTTGAGAATTGGGACAAGAAGTGTCCTATTGGTGAAATCCTAGTGGAAGAGAAAGAAACAAGGGTGTTGTTTGATTCCAGGGCCAAGATAACATCAGAGTTCAATGCTTTCTTCAAGCAGATGTTGGTAGGAAAAGTGAAACTTAGGAAACCGGATGTCGGACCCTCTGCCTATGGAGGGGAACCTATACATTTAAAAGATTATTTTGTATGTGTGATTGAGTACAAGAAAAGATACGTAACTGGCAAGATATTTGTTTCTGCAAAATGCCATAGCATCTTGAACTGGTTCCACCAAAAACATCTGGGTGTGATGCTGGATCAAAACAATGATCCACCTTTAATTATCAAAGATTCAGTTCAAGTAGTGAAACCTGGAGACGATGAGCTCCTGGATGAGAATTTCACCCTGAATTCAGTGAAAGAATTTCCTTCAGTGTTTAGGGTGGATTTAGGTTGCCTCTAAGGGTATGTACACACAATCAAGATAAGGGAAGGAGTACAACCAATATGTGGTAAAGTACACAATGTGCCATTTGCGGTGAGAGCGTACATGTGGGCGGGACAGGACAAGTTAGAAAAGGAAGGTGTGATAGAAGAAGTAGAAGGTACAGAATCGCTGGCTCCAGTGGTAGTGGCAAGGTAGAGCAGTGGAGAGGTGAGGTTGTGTGCGAACCTGAGGGAGTTGAACGAAAGTGCTGTGGTAGATAAGTATCCCTTTCTGTATATAGCATACATGCTAACATCTATGAGGGGTGCCAGATAGAGCTGGATGAGAAGTCCAAGGATATCACCGCCTTTGCGACATCTTTTGGCACATGTAGGAGTAAAAGAATGCCATTTGAACCAGGGTCAGCATCTTCAGTGTTTTAGAGGGCAATGAAGAGGGTTCTGAAAGGATTAGAGGGTGTCTAGATGAACCAGGATAACATACTTATCTGTGGCTTCAATAGAATTTAACATGATGAGAGAGTGTGAGCAGTCCTCAGGAGGTTGAAAGCGGTGAACTTAATCATAAAAGGAGAAAAATGTGAGTTCAGGCAATCACACATTGAATATCTGGGGCATGACATTTCAGATAAAGGTTTAAAACCAAAGGATAGTTTGGCTTGTGAAATCAGTGTGTTATCATCACCCCATACCAAACAGGAACTATTGAAATATTTAGGCATGGCTGCATATTACTGCAAGTTTATACCCAATTTTGCAATGACGAGTATGAAGATGAGGAGACAATTAAAAAAGGGTGCAGATTTTGAATGGGACCAAGATTGTGAAAATGAGTTAAAGGATATAAAACTGAACTAGTTGCAGCCCCCAATCTGCGAAGGTTTCATCCTAACATAAAGTCTACATTAATCATGGATGCGAGTGTGAAAGATTTGGGAGCAGTATTTTGATACAGGGAGAGGAGGATAATGCCAAGATCATTTTGTTTGTGTCTTGGGTAGTACCAAAATGAGATACTTGGTGATTGAGACGGAACTCCTGGCTATATATTGGATAGTGAGGAAAATACAGACTGTTCTTTGGGGCTTTGAGTTCAAGGTTAAGATGGATCGCAAGCCTCTGAGGGAGGTTTTCTATAAGAAATGCTGTATCAGGGAGGATCACCAAATGGATAGTGGAATTGCAGGAGTATAATTTAGTCATGAGATTCATCACCGGAGCAAGAAATGTGGCAGAAGCTTTGTCTAGTTGGCGGCAGGTGAGGATGAAAATAATGATTGGAGATGACAAATTGAACAAAGATAAAAGTGGTTGTGCCATAGAGGGAATGGTGATTTCTGAAAAGGAGTGGAGAAAAGCGATTGTTAGGGCTGAAATAATAGAGGTGGTATTTAAACTGTTGATGTCTGGTTGGTGCAAGAATGGTGCTGACAGTAGAAAATGCCAAAAGTTTTATAATGTAAGGGAGGAATTATCAAAGAAGTAGGGAATCTTGTTTTGAGGAACAAGGTTGGTTATGCTGGTTTTCTTGCGGATTTCATTATTGAAATTGGCACATGAAGGGCACCTGGGGAGCTCGAAAAGAGAGATTAAGAACCATGTATTTGTGGGCATGAATGGACAGGGATGCAGAAAGATTAGTGAGAGAGGGCATACAGTGTATGACAAGTTACATAATACTTAAACCAGGATGTAACCCATGGTTGTGAGGAAGTTACCGGGGAGACCATGAGATGAAGTTGTGCTTGATATACTGGGGCCAATTTAATCAACTGTTGGATCCACATATGTCATTAACTGATGGACATATTCTCAAGATAGCTGGAAGTTACTTTTATCCAGGGAGTGGAAACCAGACATGTGGTAGCATTTAACAAAGAACTTTTAATTAGGGAGAGTATTCCCAGTGTGTTATAGAAAATGGGGTACAATTGGTCTCAAGAGAAATGGAAGAGTTGTTTGATGAAGAAAAGGATCAAACACAAAATGTGCATCATATCACTAAGAGGCCGATGGTATAGTGGAACACTTCAACAGGGTGCTGCGGGAAATTTCAGGATAGACAGAGACACTGCAGCCGAGTGAAGCAGAGAAAAGTCAAAGTGTTTTGCTTGACTCCACATTTAGTTACTGGGAAATCTGAACTGTTAAGAAGGAGGAAACCTAACTGTGTGATGTCCCCTTTTTGGGTGAATGTCAAATGTGAGAAAAAGACTGAGTGTAAGACTGCACAAGAGAGGAAGTTGAAGTAAATGGAGTAGAGAAAAAATGGTTTGTTGAGAGAAGAAGAATAAAGGCCACCAAAGTACAAGTTTGTGATTGGGTAAGGATGCTGAGGGTAGCATCACATTTTCTGGTCTGATACGTTTAACACATTTTTTTAGGATTGCTGTTAAGACTGCTGACACCAGAGTGTAGAATCTCAATAGTTTAGTTGTGGTGAGACACAATGAAGAAAGAGAGAAGGTTGGAGAGACAGAGAAAACAATAAATAGAAATTAAGCTTAGAAGCAAGAAATAATCACCTATGTATTTGGATGATTATGAGAGAGATGGGTGAAGCAATATTTTCGATGCATTACGATTCTTAGAATTCCTTCATCCAATGGTACTTAGGATGCCTTAGTCAAAAGGTACGTAGGCTGTATATTAGTTAGTGTTGTATGTAGATATTTTAATTGTAATTTATTTTCTGCTTTGTCAATTTATTGTGGACAGTCTGTGTTATGAAATAGGGTTGTTTATTTGGAATGTTTATGAGAGGGAGGTGTGTGGTAACTTGGAGCTTCAGAGGCTTGAGGTGGAATGTGACTGGAACATCATGGTAGGGAATGTTCTCAAGAGAATGGTACCATTTCATATTCAACTGGAGTCCGACCGGAAGAGGATGGTTGGATTGATTCTCCTATAATCTGAATCTTAATAAACCTTTATTTAACTACTTTACAAGCCTGTGACTCTTACATAAGTGGAGTAACCAGCTTTCAACACATACCATATACCCAGGGCATGTGAATAAAAAAATCTCAGGCCTGCGTTTGCAGACCTTCATGCAGTTTCAAACTGCCAATTCGACTTAGCAAAATAACCCCTTTGCCAAGCATAAAATCCCCTTTTTTAAAGTATAATACAGCTCTAAGATAGGGCCTAAATAGCCCATTGGGCAAGGTGCTTTGTGATCAAAAAGTTGGATTTGTACTTTTACGTTTTACACGTCTTGGTAGTGAAAAACTTGCATATTCATTTTACCCTATTGTGAGGCCTACTTCTTCCATAGGATAACATTGGGTTAACCTATTACATTTGATAAGTGATAACATTTGATTGGGAGCAGATAAGAAAGTCAAGTTTGCTGTCTCAGGAATTGCCATTTAAAATCCTCTTTAATTGTAAAGTTGGATTTAAAGTCTCAATTCTGAAAATGCCACTTTTAGAAAGTGAGCATTTTTGTGCCCTTAACATTCCAAGCCTGCAATCTGTTCCTGGGTTACATGACTGGGTGTAAGTGGCAGCTGGCCTTTGTTTATTCTTCCCAGAAAGCCACAGAACAGAAAGTAGGTGTGCCTGAATGGGCCATCTCAGGCAGGATGCACAGCCCCACTTACACATCAATAGGCTGTGCCCTGCTCACACACAAAAAACTTCATGCCAGCCTTTTGTGACATTTAAGACGCTTCTGTGGGGTAACCCTCCAAGAGTTCCTCCTGCTTCAAAGGGGGCACGATGTATAAAATGAGGATCCTCAGATCCACTTTCCATTTTACGTCTGAACATGCAGAATGAGTCTCAGAGCACTGCCTGCTGCTGTGGTTTGCTGTGTACATAAGAGGGACTGCTTTTCTTCACCTAGAAGGACTGCTCTGCTGCCTGAAACCTGTTGTAGCCCCAGAGGTCTGTCTTGCTGCTTGAGTGACTCCAAGGTCTAGTTGGCTGGCCTCCTGATCAGGGACCGAAAAAGCTCCAACCATCTGCACCTGGATCTTGCCTGAGTGAGTCCTGACCCTCTAAGTGGTGCATCTCCAGTTCTGATCCCTTGGAAGTGGTGCTAAAGCTGCCCAGATAGCCACACCCAAAACCTGGGACTTAGAAGTTTTTGGCCAAAAAGTGCTCTGAGAACAGAGAAGAGACCAAAACTTAATAGCTCATTATCCTGCCCAAGGTGCATTGCCAGTCAGTCTGACTTCAAGGCAACTCCCACTATGGTCTCCTCTGCAGCAGCAAATCCTGTTCAGTGGCTCCTCGTTAGAAGGTGTATTCAACCTCATGGAGCCCTCATCAATTACAGCCTGCAGCTTCGATCTGCTGGAGATTTCCAACTTCCCCAAAAAAAGACTACGTCTGAACAAAATAATCTTTCCCACAACTATGTCCAGCCCCCTCCACAAATGCCTCTTCCTGCTCAGACTTGACTAGCTGCCTTGCCCCACTGAACCTTACCTTCTCAGACATCTTTTTCTTGAAATTTCTTCCGAGTCCAAAGGCAAGCGGAAACCAGGCCCAATTAACTTTATGCATTCAAACCTCCCTCCATTGCAGTTGGCCATAAGTTTTGACTTTGCCCTGGTCTTACGTGACTAGATGTTCGCAGTTGGCGCTTTGATCTTTTAGGCACAATTTCTTTCGGAAATGTTGAAAATTCATAACTCCGGTTCTACCAATTGGATTTTTGTCATTTTGGTGTAAACATATGTATGTATACAATTTACTCTACGTTTCTAAATTGGTGTGGGATTTTTCTTGTGTCATTTTTTCACATTATTGCTGTTTGTTTCTGCATAAATACTTTACACATTACTTCTAAGTTAAGCCTGACTGCTTTTGTGCAAAGTCACTAGAGGGTTAAGCACAGGTTAATGTAGTGACTTTTGGGGTTCATCCTGGCTGACGCCCTCTGTTGGAATCTTTGCAGATGCCCCCCACTTTTTTCCGCATTTTAGACTGCTAGATGCTGTTTTTTGACTCTGATAGTGCATGGCACCTGCTAAGCAGGCAGCAGTGCCCGTGCTCTATCCCCTAAAAGTGATGTGAATTAGTACACCCAAATGGCAAGGTTATAAGTCCCTAGTATATGGTACCAGTGATACCCAGGGCAAGGTTGGTGAAGGGGTCTCCAGGGCTGCAGCACTGATTGTGCCACCCTGTGTGACCCATGTGAATGTGTGTTTGCAGGTCTGCCATTGCATCCCTGCACGAGCAGCCTGTCTGCTCGAGAGGGACTCTACACACACCTTGTGCTGCAGAGCCACACCACTGCCTTAATGTAAGCTGGACGTAATCGCGCTAGAGTTCAAAGGTCTCTTCTGATGCCGTGAGCTCACTCGGTCAGTTTGTCGAGTGAGCTATGGGGCATAGAAGTCGCTGAGCAAATTTGGAAAGTAAGTCATCTGCGGCGTATTTTGCACTAAGCCTCGACGAATAGGTAGAATCCTAGTCTGATTTCACTCTTATTTTTACTCTACAGAGTAATGGTGCAGACGACTGGTGCCGACTTCTGTGTAAGTAACATAATGCTGTGTTGAAGCAATCGATGATTTTAAGTATATTAGGGTGATTTTAAGTGTATTAGGGCTAATCTGACTTGATTTGTGTGCTTGATTTTTTGATTCTCTGATTTAGTGCTATCCTAACTGAAGGACGCTGTAATTGAAAACAGGTCCTGTGTATCCAACGTCTTGAAGAGTGAGTTTTTGGATATTCTGCACGTAGAGTGTTCTCCACAGTAGGGTGTATTGTTGTTGGCTTCTCCATGGTGGAAATCACCTGTATGGTGTCATAAATGGCGGTTTGGACCAATTAATTGTCTGGTATTGGGGTGGTGTTTAGTAGTTCTGGCACATGGCCTATGAATCATGTATAACACACCACTTGGTTTCCTTGGTGTATAGATGATACAGATTCTGAACTCAAAAGATTTCTTAGTGTTTATTATTCTGATTATTGAATGTGCATATGTTGTTTCATGCTAGATTCATTGCGCAACATTTGTCCTGAGGATGGTCTTGTGGATTTGATTTTCCAATACTGAGACCGAAACGTCGACGCAATGACACTTCTTTTGTACATACAATTATCATTAGATGTTCTCAGGAATTATATTTGTATGAACCAATTGATTTCAATATATGGCCGATTGTTTACATGGCCCATATGTTTGTATAAAATGTGTCACATACTACTGCATATATGATACAGAACGAGAAAGTAGTTCTTTGGTTGCCCTTCATGATATGATATATGGATCAATACTCATTGCTCTATCAAATGAAAGTATTGAATATATTAAATGATTAAATCTGATACAAAAAAATAATTTGTGTTGATACGAAATGCATTTGAGTTCTGCGAAATTGTGTTCACTGTGGTGACTATTTAAATAATGAATATAAGGTGAATGAATCCTCAAGGTTTATCCGTGTTTTGTTAATTAATGTAAGTAAGTCACTCTTAAGGTTGTCCTTCCAAGCCCATGAGGTAGAGTGGATTATATTGAAGGTGTGGATATATGATTATACATATATATACCTATTGTAGCCCTTTAAGACAATGTATTACTGTAAGTGACCGCCAGTAAATAGAGTAACATGGGCTGGCTACCAAGAAAACTCCAGATAGCCAACTCAATTATAGAGCAACGGAATTGTATCATGTTTGTTGTCAAACGCCATTCTTTTTCATCTCCAACACAATTCTCTTGTCAAGGGTGGGCTGGCATGCAAAGGGGTTCCACCCTGAGTGGGTGCCTCCATAGGATATAGTGACCCAGTGCCTTGGAAGGCTACCCGAGCTGTTTGCTGTCAAGACAGGAGTCTGCTCTCCTGGTGGGATGTGCTAGCCCTTCCCCAGGATGGAGACAAAGGCCTGGGCCAGAAGGAGGTCACACCTTCTCCCTACCACGATGACTAGTGTGTTCTCTCATCAAGGAGGTGAGCTTTAAAGGCTTTCGATGCCCTTGATCTGCAATTACTTGTCCACCTTCGAGAACAAAGACATTTCCAGCCTGTCCACCCCAACAGGTGGGAAAATTGGTTATTCTGGAGGCGTAAACCTCCAAAAGGCTAGCCACACCTTTAGGGTGTGCTGGGAGGTCTGTACAGCCAAGGAATGTTCGGCCATGTTGGAAGACCCTAAATTAGAGGACTCTGGGTAGAATGGTGACATACACCCACAAGATGCTGTCACCACAGGGGCCGGTTAGCCGCAGGGACCAGTCGCCACACACCCTCAATGGCCCCTAAACTTTGAATCTGAGAAGATGCACAAATAAAACGCCATCACTGAACCATGTGTTTGAAGTGTGTCCATGGCAAAGGCTCATTGCTCCCAGCAAGAAAGCCTCCAGTGGATTGGTGGTGTGCTGCATGACAAGAATTATGACCCTCTGGGCAGAGTGGAAGCTCAGCTTTAAACAAGATTCAAGCCACTACTTCAATCCTGTCAACCTCACCCCACTGATGTATCCATGGACTACATTTGCTGCAACCTAGGCTTGGTGATCGCCATTCGGATAATCGACCCCTTGAGTGACATCTCCAGCCCGAGATCAACTCACAGAGACAGTGACCGACATCGGCAATGACCTTGCTGCTGTGTTCCGGCACCTTGAAGTTGGAGTCGTCAAGTGTGTGGTAAAGCCTCTTTGGACCAACCTGCTCCGGTGATTGACAGCTGCCAGCTACCACTACACCCAGAGCAGCTCAGAAGAGAAGAAGAAATCCAGCAGTTGAACCCGGGTTCTAGGTCCCCCAAAGGCCTCCACTTGCTGTGGGTAGAGTGCAGCTCCATTTCCAAGTGTGGTTTGACATGTGCTGCAAGTTTGACAGCTCCCTTGGATCCTGTTCAGTGCCAAGGACAGCCAAGTCACCTCTGTACCCAGACTCCCTGGACAAAGTAAAGAAGTAACGACTGGTTGGTGACATTTTGACGTGTGGACGGCTTTGTTACTTCAGAGGTACTATTTACGGGGACATTCAACCCGTGGCCGTACATATGGATTGATCATAAAACAAGGATTAATTGACGATATATCCTCAAATACAATCCTATTTACACAAATATTCCATGCACGATTAAGTGGGAACACTCTAATTATTTATATGTGGAAGCCCTGACGAAGTCCAAGTAACATAAATTGAAGTAAACACATTGGCTGGATGTTTTATATGAAAAAAATATCAGAAAATAAAATAAAAGGGAATATCTATCATAAAATTGCCTGGCTTATTTTGTTTGGATAAGAAGATTACCGGTGCATCATTCCATACCCAATACAACAAAGTAATGACTGTTGAAACTTGGTCTAAGGACCAGCATGACCTTACCCACATGAGGGCTCATTTGAACTCACCCTGCAAGTGACCGAGAGTCACCGGTGTTACTCCCTATTCCTGTCAATGGGACTAGTTTGACAGATTTGCTACATTTATTTTTGAATGCTTTAAAAATCCACAACTCTGGTTGTATGTATGATACAAAGTTCATTTTGGTGTCTATATTTATATAAAAATAAGCTCTATTTTTATAAATTGGTGTTGGATTTTGTTCGAGTCGTCTCAATTACTTATGCGTCATAATGGTATGGTAAAATGCTTTGCAATTGTTCCTCCAGTAATGACTGACTGCTCTTTGTCACACTACCAGGACTGAGCTAAGGATTATTGCTGTCAATTCCAAGGATCATTTCTGTGTATGGTGAGAATATTGCATTGTAAGGCCTCCCAGCCATACCACCTAATATTTCTCCTTCAACACCCTCCTCAACCAATAACCCAATTTCACATGAGCTTAATGCATGATTAAGTTTAAAATGTTCCTCGTTTCTATAGGAAGACATTTCAAGGAAGCAAAAATTGGTGACATGTGTTCAGAATTCTTAAGCTTGTTGCCAACTTTGTTGTTGCATGATGAGCTGATTTGAGGGAAGCTAGAGTTTATTTTCATAGGACAAGAGACTGGATCAAATCAGGTTTTGGTACGAAAGATTTGACTCCACAGAAAAATCAGAGTTGAAAAGTGCCCCCTTTGACAATACTTTGATATGTGCTTAAAGGTAAAACATTTTGTCTACGTAAAAACCTAGACATATGGTGACCTAGAGAAATGATGGGTTACGGTTAAGCACTGTAATTGAGTAGAACCATTCAGAAAGGTGTGCACAGCAGAAGGAACTTCATTATGAGAAGTGTAAGCTTTAGCTACTTGTGTGACATCTACGCTGTAATGTTATCAAATATCTTAGACATTTGGCATCATGTGGGAAGAAGACTTTTAGTTAGAGATTGGTATTGTTTTTAAAAAACTAAATATTTTTATTGACATTCAGTAGTAAACCTATACAGAGTGTGTACAGAAACACTGTCCATCATAACAAAATCTATCAGTCAAGTGTTTCTATTGAAGATCCAGCGACATTGTGTGGAGTTCCAGAACATTTGTCCCCATAACATTTAACATGAAATGCTTTAGAGATAATAAAACCAGTAAACCAAAGTACATAAAAAGACCTTCCGCCTCGCCCTTGCTCCGCTCATTCCATAGTCTCTTGTCTGAATATATCATACAATGTGGATTAACCCCAGTTGTTCAGCCTTCATATGAATCATCGTGATCGTCAGGATCCAAACTCCTATATATGCCGGCTATGGAGAAATTACATGTGGTGCTAGAGTGACCTAGAGCTAAGGCTAGAGAAAACAATTTATAATCAAAGTGGGTAGTAGACCAAGAGCTTTGTCCTTGCTCTGTTGCCATGAATCGTAGTGGAAATTTGCCATTTTTACAAATTAAATGCAGTTTTCCTTCTAAGCTGAAAGCTGATTAAATGCCCTACCGAAACCCTAGGGATTTTCAGGAGAGTGGTGCGTTTTACCATGTTGATGTCAGCTGATAAAGAGGTAGGAGTCACGTTTGTCTAG
Organism: Triturus cristatus; assembly: GCF_964204655.1. Classification (NCBI taxonomy): domain Eukaryota; kingdom Metazoa; phylum Chordata; class Amphibia; order Caudata; family Salamandridae; genus Triturus; species Triturus cristatus. The sequence goes on along the minus strand of NC_140590.1, from coordinate 902,508,392 downwards.
AAAGCAGCACATCAACTTTTCAAGACATCTTACATTCTCTTCTGCATCATAACCTGAACCTTTATTGGATCTCATCAATAAGCAAATATGCCACGTTACAATGCATGTGTTACATCGCATGCCATAACAACGTGGTTGTTACAACGACCATGTTGTTACATCGCATACCATTCCAACGCAAGTCGTTACAACGACTTGCTGTAGGGGGCGTGCTGGACTTTGGAATAGTATAATTTACTATTCCAACTCCAGCCTGTGCAACAGTAGGGAAGGGGTTGGATTTTAAATCCAACACCTTCCACCCCCTACAGCAAGTCATTGTAACGACTTGCGTTGTAATGGTTTGCGAAGTAACAATGCGGTTGTTGTAACAACATTGTAATGGCATGCAATGTAAACTATGTTTCCCCAATAAGCAAACTGTGGCCAGGAAGATAAGACAGGAGACCAGTGATAGGAGACTGGATGAAGGTGATTGAGATTGGCGGTGTGTGTTCCAGATTTTTCAATAAAGGCAAGGCCTGGCCCACTTTTAAACAATATGTAACAATTTTAGAAACATAGAACAAGTTTACTAAATACGAAATCACAAATGGGATAATTTCCATGATAAAAGTGATGGTAATAGAGGTCAGTGAAATATGAGGAATATTTCATTTTGACAATTGTATTGAGCAGTTCCATCAGAGTGACTTCTGTTTAAGAGGATTATTTGACCTTCCCTTTATTTGAAATGACATTAAAGTAAAATGATTTAATGGTTAGCCTGAGGGACAAATCTATCCTGAAAGGGTGAGGGGTGAACTCTACACGTTTTTCTTTTAACATGGTAGTGACCCCCATCTTTGATTATAAGAGTAGATTTCAGAACAACTTTTCAGGTGTTTCTAACCTGGTATATCACAATTTTATATAATAAGATCCGGCTTTGAAGATTATTTTTTACATTTGCTACTTTCAGTTCTAATTCTTTCAGTAAGTGTCTTGCTTACCAAAGAGGGAGTTTGATGCTAGACTGCTTTGGTTGTTCAGAGATTTTATTCTAGCCTTCTCTCCTTCTTGGAGAACAAGTGCGCACATCTTTCTGTATTTGTCTTTTATGTGTTATAGAAGGAAGCAAATCCATTGTCTCTATCATGTTTTATTGCATTGGTTGTGAGTGAATTGACTTCCTGCTTCTGTGGTAAAATAACATCTATGGAATTTTCTCATTAATACTTCAAATGTAGTGTAACTTGTTGCATCTCATGTCTGCTGCTTTATTCTTCTTTCGTAACTTTTATATTTTGCAAGAACAAATTTAATTAATCCTGAAAAACTTTGCTTAATGTAACATAAACTTTATATTGCTGTGTAAAGGTCAATTACGTAAATAAAACTAATTGAATTCACTTCAGGCAATGCAGAAATAGAGTTAACAATGTTAACAGAGCTCGCAATAAACTAAAGGTAATTAAAAAAATGTTTCTGTCTAAGGTCACAACAATATGAAATTCAGTTTTTCGTGAGCAAAGATTACATAATCTCATCCAGATTTAAACATTTTGTCGAATGTGACCTGATTAATGACAGAATGTCAACAATGCCTTTCTAGATACCATTGAGCTGTAAAATTACGAAAGCCTTTTACCACTCCAGGCAGAGCATATAGCTTTGAATTGGTAAAATGCCAGCCAAGGTAACCTGAAATAAATAAAATAAACTCCTGACATGTGTTCTGCTCTCATTAGAGCTCTTCAGAGAGATATAGCTTTGTCCAGACACAAGGGAGCGCCCACTATAAATCAAAACCCCCGAGTCATTGGACATGGGTACCACATGTGTATCATGTCTCCTCTCTCACCACATCCTTCCAAAAGAGGTCGGATCCACCCGTGATTGCTTTCATCCTGACAGGTGAGAGGTACCATCTAGTTACGACTTTTTATTCATTTTGTTTGTGATGCACGTAGATAGATGATTTTGCTGCCCTGAACCATCCCAATCCCCATGTGTCTTGTGATATTTCCTAGCCTACATCTCTGCTCCTTGTGTAAGTGGGGGATTGTGCCTAACATGCTTGATTTAGTGCTGTGTGTAATAGGGCAGCCCCTTTTTGGGTTTTAATATGGAACACCTGTTCGAGTTTTCATTTGACCTAAGGGCCTTATTTTTGGATTCCACTATATCTCATCCAGTGTTGCACTTGGGTTAGTTTATATTTGTCATGTGGTGTTGAATTTGAAATTGATCGATGCAGGCATCTTCTCTATCTACTAATCCTTTGTCTTTGTAAAAGTGTCCCAGTCGCAGCTGGTCTACCTCTGTCCATTGCGAGAAGCCTGGGTCTTGTTGGCCTGCAAAAACTCTGGGTTAGGAGTAACTAGGGTCATGGGGGATGGGAAGGAGGTCAGGCCTCGGATACGAGGTACTGACTCCCAATGGACTAAATGGTTAGTTGTCAATTGGAGTAAGGTGAGTGGATTTAGCCTATATTTGCGTGGCAGTCGGAGCATGTTACCCAGTGGGATCTTGATGTAGAATTGTTCCACTCCTGTACTGAGTGTGGTGTGAGGGATCTGGTGCTAATCTAATGCTGGGTGCAGTTGGGCTACCCATATATATCCTTCAATGTGAGGTAGCTCTACTGCTCCGTCTGCCGGGGTCTTAAACATTGTGTATCTATAAACCCTTGATGTGTATGAATATCTATGGATGACATCTTGATAACTAAAAACCTCAAAAATATGTTTATTCCAAGATGTCCACCTTCCCAGTACTGGCTCCTCAAAGTTATCAATTTAATATGATACCAGCCTCTTGTCCTGTGATACTATTTCCTATCAAGATCATATACAAGGAGTCTCGGGCTTGAAAAGGAGGAATCCCTACACGTTTTGATTGTCCTGTTCATTGCCCACTCAATGTACATATTTTTATGATTTTTGGGTCTGTTTTTGCAACAAATTCCCCTTTGATTCTCTCTTCTGGAAGAGCTGTTCCTATTCTCCTTATGAACCTGATTTCATAGTGTTTTTTTTATATATATTGTAGATTGAAAGAGATTTTGACTTGTTCATGGTGCCATTGGAAGTGTGCTAGTTGCAATATGACTTACTGGTTATTTTTAAAAACTTAGGGCCAGATGTATGACCTGTTTTTGAATGCGCAAACGGGTTTGCGAACCCGTTTGCGCATGCAAGAACATATTGGGCCATGTACATAGCCCATTTAGCGAGTCACATTTTTGTGCGACTCGCTAAATATGTTTTGTGACTCACTATTTGGAAGGGGCGTTCCCTTCCAAATTGCGAGTCTCAAAACAATGTACTAATGTTTTGCGACCGCAATTGCGGTCACAAAACACTTGCAATCACCACCGTGATAATGCACTTGCAAAGGGGAAGGGGTTCTTAGGGGGCCCCTTCCCCTTTGCAAATGCATGCAAAATACTTTTTTAAGGGCAGGCAGGAACCACTGCCTGCCCTTAGAAAATGAAACGAAAACGTTTTTTTCTTTTAAAATGCATTCCGTTTTCCTTTAAGAAAAACTACTGCATTTTAAAAAAACTGCTTTATTTAAAGCAGTCTCAGACACTGTGGTCTGCTGAGCCCAGCAGGCCACCATCCCTGGGAGGGCTGGCATTCACAATGTGCTCACAAATTGCGAGAGGCTCATTAATATTATTGAGGCTCGCAATTTTCGACCCCATTGGAAATTGCAAAACAGTGTAAACACACTGTTGTACATTTCATTTAGTGCCTCGTAATTTGCGACTCGCAACGAGTCGCAAATTGCGAGGCGCTAAATGAAAGCGTCGTACATCTGGCCCTAAATATCGCCCACAAACCTGAAACTTTTCCTAGGTGTGTTGGAAGTCTAAAAAGAGAAGCTGGTGAAGGTCATGCATTAATTGACTTGTGTGTGGAAACATGAAGTTCTTTTTTAAGGTTATCGAGCAAATTGATATTTGCAAAGTCTTAGCCTGTAGGCTTGTGATTTGACTGAATTCCCTATTTTGACATCAAACCCAGTACGTTGCCTAAGTTCATTACCTTGGCATTAAATAAAATGATAGAGGACATCTTGAGAATCATGTCTTTGAGCAGTGGGCCCAGGAGCAGAGTCTCAGTTTTGCAGTTCTTTTGTTTCATACTACTTAAAATATTCACGCTTTCTAGTTGCTGTAGACCTTCGGGCACTGTAGATAATTTGTACTTTTCTCCTGTGGCACAGAGGTATACTTGGTGTCATCCACATAAAAATTGAATAGTATATTTATAAGGAAGCAAACGTACCCCAATTGTAGCATAGTATGAGGTAATAAGAAGAGAAATAATGTCGGTAGTAGAAAACCTAGCGATGGGATAAGAGAGTTAAAAAATAACATAAACCAAAGAGTCTAGTAAATAGATTTTGAATAGGTGGGTCTTCAAATTTCATGTATAAGAAAGTAGGTATTAGAAAAAAGATGTGGGAAAACTAGAGATGCTGGGTTCACAGACAGTCCATCAGTGGCTGTAAGTATTTGTTGAACAAGGGGGAGATGAGCCCTAAAGATGCTATGTAACATATCCTGACAGAGAGAGCAGTTTTATCTTTTGCTGAGGTCAAACAGAAAGGAATCTAAGGGGTAGTGAGATCGGCTGAGTTGGAGACAAAGGACATTTTGGTCTACTATACTGAAGGCAGCCGAGAGTACAGACACATCAGTATGAAGACTATGTCGTCTCATAAGGTTATTACAACAATACCTGTGCTACACTGTGAGCTGCAACCTGTTTGTTCAGTGTTAGTGATTTGCTTTATCCCATTTGGAAGCTGAGTTGAGCAATAATTAACTTTCTTAAGCGGAAATGTTGCAACGTAGTGTTAGTTGTTTATATTAGCTGTGAAAGTGAGTTTGATCATGGAGTGATTGAGTATGCTTGATAGTGCACCTCATTGAAAGCAGTTCTTGATGAAACCTATTATTAGAGCACCAAAGGTATTGGCAGCGGCGGCTCCTCTGCTATGTTTGAAGGAACGTTGCCCCCCTGTCAGCAGCTTCAAAAGTTGAAAAATAAAACGATATTAAAACAAGTTTATTATTGTTTTTTTGTATGTGGAAGAAAGGGTTCCCCTAGTTTCTTTTAGGTTCAAGAGGAGGGGAAAGGGCACATGTAGAGAAAACAACCTCTTGTCTGACCTGTTTTAATTGTTAATGATAGTTATTCATGCATTTGGTAATCCCCAGAGCCCCAAAACATTTCAAGGATAACTTACTCTTGAATCTATTTATTGTTTTTTATTTTTATGACACATCATTTATAGAATTTCATTTAACACATAGTTTATGTTCAAAATAGACATTGCCATACAAATATTTTTCCATTAAATTGGGTGACAACAATTTATAAGAATAGAAAAGGCACATAGAGACAAAAATCTTTTTTGGTTCAAATGATTGAATTTAGAGAGACAAATAAGAAAACATTAAGAGAGAGACCCCACGAAAACATACCATCACACTGTCATTCTCACCTGTCACTCCACCCTTGCATACTATCAATCATACCACAAAAAGGTTTCCTTTTTTTTATTAAAACTAAAAAAACACATCTGGTGTAAGATCCTGTTTGAGTTATAGTCCAGGAATTGATAAGATTCGAGAGAAACACAAAAGATTTTGGTCAAAGCATTAACACAAAGTTTCTACTATGGGTCTCCCAGATATGTGGTCGCTGGTCGGTCTACGCACGTTTCGGAGACTGTATACGAATTTCCCGTCTCCTTCTTCAGGACCAATATATTTTTAAAAATTTCTTTATAGTCTGTGCGGCGATAAGGAGGGGTTCTCTATGTATAGTGCAGCGAAGAAAACTCTCTGGTTCAAAAGGGACTGATCCGTTTTTCAACTTGCAGCATGATGGAAAAAGTTATTTTGGTCAGGCTCCTATCATAGGTTAGTTTGTACAAGAGTTAATATGTTTCAATCTGTTAGATATTTGGTTCTCCTTATGTTCTTATTTTTCTTATATGCAATGCAGCAGATAAAAGCCACGTTTTCTAGGAGGCTATCTTGGTTCCATCTAGATAGTTAGAGTACACAGTTCCCCAGAGAGTGTGAGAGATATACTTCTTATCTTCCGTAGGCTTCCTCAATTAAGGCACTTTCGATGTTCAAAAATACATTCTCATAGTTTTCAAAATACTGGTGCCAATGTCGTTCTTCTCAAACAATTAAAACAGGTCAGACAAGAGGTTGTTTTCTCTATTATTGTTTTTTTTCCATCTTCTCTCTGCTGTGTCCTGGGGGCGGGGCCATCGCTGAGGCAGTCAGGAGAGGGAGTTGTGAGCAGCACTGCTATCAGTGCTAATGTGTTTTGCCAGTTGTCTTAGGCCGGCCAAACCCACATGCGCACTGAGCTGCCTCCAACCCAGCTGCATTGCCGGGTTGGAGACAGCAGGCAGAGGCTCCCAGTCTCCCTGGGAGCTCCAATCATTGGGGCTCGTGTCAATCCTCAAGCTGCTCTCATCTATAAGAGCAGCTTCAGGATTGGCCATAGAGAGGCTGGGAGCCTCTGCCTACATTGGAGCCACAAGAGAGCAGAAGGCCGGCGATGCGGCAGGCTGCAGCTGGCAGGTAAGATATTTTTTTAACTTCACTCTTTCTCTGCCCACCCCCCGCCCGCCCCCCCCCCCGCCCAAACGCAACTCTGCCCTAAAGCGAGCCACTACTGGGTAATGGTGTGGGTTGTGTCAGAGAAGAGGACCCCAGCACCATTACAGAAGGCGGTGAAGGTTGAAGGTTTGTAATTTAGACACTGAATATACACTCACTTATACAATTGACTTCTGCTATAATGGGAAGATGTGAGAGGGTATAAATTCATGTAGAAATAGTACATACCGCCTATTTTTAAAGAAGTATTCACCAGACCTCATGTATTGTTCAACTTGGGGCTGCTCACATTTTATTTTCACAAAGTATTAGATCTTTAAAGTGAAAATACAGAGACAGCGTGTGGCACGATAGTTCAATTGATAATTCAATTAGCAAATAGAATGAAGGGTAAAATGATGTCTTGAAGACTTGATTGCACCAGTTCATCTGTTTTCCAGGATAGAAGGTTTTTATTTACTGCAATGTATTATACCAAGTAGGAACATATTAAAAAATAAAATCTCTCATGCTTTGAGCCCTTAATCAAAGAGATACAATAAAGTGTGTGTTGATTAACAGAGTGCAAACAATGTGGTATTATTTAAAACAATGTTTTTCATTTAGAAGATAATTGCTATACGTTGTGTAATGATTTAGATTCATACGTTATTAAGTAAACATTATTAATTATTCATAACACAATATAACTTGCATTGCTTATGAAAAGATTTTGGCCTGTGAAATAACCTAAAGCCCCAAAGGTACAAATTGTGTTGTGTACCCATGGCAAAAGTATTAATTTGTATATTTATTAGTATTGTATTAATTAGAATTAAAAATTGCAATAAAACATGAGAACATTCTTTTCAGTTAACACTTGTTTAGCAACTAACAGGATGGGCAAATCGCAAACAAGGACAATGTTTCCAATTCAAATCCAGAGACCAGAACAGAAGCTTGGCCCGAAGTTCCATGTAATGATCAGTAGCATTTTGTTCCACAGAGCTTTTGTGCTTGAAGAAAGTATACATTATCCTCCACACTGGCGACAGCTGCCAGAACACTACAGTATAGACAGCAAATTGAAAATATACAACAGCATACGAAGGTGAATCTGCTTAGATTGTGTATTTTTTCTTTTAGATCCATTTATTATGTGCATAAAAAAAACATTCATTTGGCAGTATGAGCTCTTTAAAACATGGTTTGAATTGAACTTGCTTCACGTATGTATACAGAAGGCACTCATCCTTTGTCCATACATATTATTCAATAAAAGGCCCTTTCAACAAGCATTGGCATAGCCAATAGGTCTCGCTTTTGGGAACTTATAAGTGTTTAGCCATGCAACAGTTGATGTTGTTGCATCAAGGATATTGTGCTGCATAACTAAATACTTATAAGGTCCCAAAAGCGAGACCTATTGGCTAGGAGGGGGTTTAGCCTGGCTAATGTAGAGAAATGACTGACATTTATACCAGAAAGATCACACTGCCTACTCACCGGTTCCTTCCTCCGCAACACTTGCTGTTTCACGGTTGCTGCTGTAGTGGCTCTGCACCTCACTGGCAACCTCGTCATCGTCGCTGGCCTGCGAATCTGCTCCAGTGTGCCTCGGGCACCTAGGAAAATAAAGTGCAGTGGTAAGTATCAAAGATGGCACCCCATGGGTTGGGGCTCCTTCCATGTAAGCACCAAGTACAAAAATGGAAAGGCCATGCAGGTTGAAGGTTAACCTTACATAAAGGAATGATGGAAGGGTAGAATGGATTTAAGGCGATTTCTGAAATACATCTGTCCAAAGCATTACGTATCTGCTGCAGCCATTTTAGTAGAGACAATAGAATTTTCCAGCATCTCGACTCCTACTTCCACACCCTTCCTACCTATGGTACACAGGGCTACTCCACACAGACCAGTATGACACCTACCACACCTGCACACAAAGTATGAACATGACACCCTGCAGACATTTGCAGTGTACCACAACTGCAACTAGCAGGAGAGTTTTAAACACCACCCTCTTGCACAATAATTTGGACAAACCCACTTAAAACGGAGCACCTTTACTACACGAAGGGGTCTACTGCCACATGGCATGACACAAGCTCTTTGACAGCACAGGACTGCCTCCTTCTCAGGTGCTCTGCACTGCCAACACGCCACATGACGTTCATAAACACTATTAGTGGTTGTGTTTACCGTTGGAAAGAATGCTTAGTCACCATAAAAAGTGGGGGGAAAAGTCCTGCAAAAACCATATAGGAACAATGAAGAACACATTACTATATTACTAGCAACAAAGTTATGTACTGTTCCTACACCGAGGAAAGACTAAATACATGGTCATGAAAATAAGAGGATATCTGCATGTACAACACCAAAGTAGGCTTCGGAGAAGGAAAAATATGCCCTTAGAGACCGGCATTAACACTCACGATTACACCACTGCTTAATGCGAGTGTTCTGGCTGAGTCATAACACTGAAACATTAGCATTTAGTTCGGCAGACAAACATCTAAACATTACAAACCGGAAGTAGACACGTCCAAGGAGCAGCTTGTGCAAACAATACCCAGGCCCTGCACATGCAGGGTAACATTACCCGGTCTAAATGTTAAAAAAAAATCAAAACTGTAACAATAGGCAGCCCTAAACCTCAACAAATACCATAATGACGTCTTAATGGACCTCATACATAAAGAACCCCTCCAACCAAACAGCCTGTCCTTCCCATTGCAAAATTAACATACTAAAAGGGTGATCGCCTCACTCCGGGTCATTACAGACACGAACGATATCCAGTCCTGAACTTCCCATTTACAAATCACTGATTTCGGGGATGTTAATCTCATTAGGTATATAAAAGCAAAACAAGCCTACGACATCCAGTATGTTCTATTGTGTCACGCAAAAGTCCAGGTAAACACAGGGCGGTGCGACCAGTGTGACCGTTCCGGGCACTGACTTTAGGTGGGGGCATCCTGTTTGCAAGTATACTATGGTTCTAAAAGCAATTGCTGCCTCCTTCCTGGCCTCCAGCAATTTTCAGAAACTATACAAATTTCATGATAACGCTGGTGATTAACATTCTTCCTAGAGAGAGAGAGAGATCAGAGTTTTGTCTACTGGAAGTTTTGACTCATGGAAAGGTAGCGTAGAGGGTTAATGTGCCTGCTGTAAAGAACATGTACCATGCAGATCACAAACTGCACATAATGTAAATAGGGCAGTGGGTCATTGCTTTTGTCAGAGAGATCCTTTTATTCCATTCAATTTATAGGTTAAAATCATAACATGAGCTACTAACTCATCTAAGAACTGCATGCAAACTGCAAGGAATAAATTAGAGTGTTGTGGTTTTTCCCCCCAGTCTTTGATTTTCCTAATGTTGCAAAAGAAGTTCACTCAGATGGAAATCAATTCTGATTATTAAAGAGAACCCCCAACCATGGTATTACGTTTTAAATTCTCAATTTGTGTTTCTCCAGACCAATCACTACTAAACTGCATTGCCTACCAGTATGGTTGTCATGTGGCTCCTACACATTGTAGTCCTTTGTCTTTTGTAACATTTCCTATATAGTGATGTACAGACGTATAATTGATTTTCTCTGTGTAATGTGTGTGATGTAAAGTGCTCTGACACCCTACATAGTATGAGTGGCGCTATGAATCAAATTAAATGCATCTGAGAGAGAGTGTAGTTATGGAGACTTGAGGGGCATTGTTAAAGGGTGGTAGTGAGGGAATCTATGGCGCAGGTGGTCATTGGGGGGCACCAACAACCATTGTTGCACATGGCACCACCAGCGCTAAAGCCAGCCCTGCCCTTGAGGCCAGACCGCCTCATCCATTAGTACCTCCATTGGCCTTGTTTCAGCAGTAGTAGCTATAACTCACCAGGGATCAGCAATGCAGGATTTGCACGCACACCAAACTAAGTTCGCAAACTTCACAGTCTCTCTGCTTCATGCACAAGCACTTTTAACATGTCCTGCCTGCTTTGGGGTCACCGTAATTATGAAGCAAAGGAGGACAAAAGTATGCTGCAGTGTTGACTAAATTATGCAGTAAAAAAAGGTTGCAGCATAATGCAGTATAGTTTCTGATACTTTGTTATTTTGACATTTTACACATGCTAACAGTCTCTGCAAAGATTTTGCCTTATTAGTACCATTGTAACATACAAATACAGCAATGACTAAGGTGATCAGTCAACCTTTGTGAAGGGCTGTCCACTTTTCAGCAACATAAGTCACATTTTGTTTTGTAAATTTTGAACAATTTATTAGTTAAAATTGTCAGATTATGTATCAGATGTTGTGTTATGTGTCAACTATGCCATAATTATATAGAAAACATTTGCAGACTCGAATATTTTGCCATTCATGTTGGAACTGCTCTGGTGGAAAAAGGGAGGAGAAGTGAGTATGACAAAAACTGCATGGCTCGGAAACAAATGGCTTGTGCTTCCGCTTTTAAGCATATTTGGGACATTCTGTGATTGGAAACATGTCCCACTTTGTGAATGTATTTTAAAGTCAATTACTCATATTAAACCTTAAATAATCATGTGTGTCCATTGGTTGAATTAAATAACATAATAAGCTGTAACTGGTTAGTGAAATGCCAAACAAATACTAAAAATTGGGATGTTTTGTTCATTCTGGCCACTCCTTTGACTCCGCCCCCTGATCCAATCCTCGGGTTATTCCCACCCTCTGATTCTCCTCCCACACTTTCCCTACTTTTTTCCCCCCACTTCGACCACTGAGGTAAACACTAGCGTAGTGAATTGGAGGAAGGTGGTCACCATACGTGCTATTTTCTAAGCTTATCAAATTAAAAAAAATAAGAAATCGGCATTAACAAGAGAAAATACTTATGCAAACATTGGCAAATACTGAAGGACGGCTGTCACCTAGTAGTTAAAGCAAGAAAAAAAGACGGGTAGCTGGGGCCCCACAGAGGCAGCAGCTATTTCTGTACAAGGATGCTAATCCAACGCAAGAATGGAGCCAGTAGGAGGCTCGCGCAGCGTCAGCACACGGAACGGGATCCCAAGGCTTACGAGGCCTGACCTGGCGAGCACCAATTGGGCGGGCGTGGCCAAGGCGGGAGACTTTTATTGGCTCAGGGCCTTTAATTACCAGGACTTGGCACTCTCTGAGGAAACTCCACGAATTGTGAGAATACGTCAAGATTACTATCACCAGAAAGCAAACAAACGCAACAGCTGACACAGGTGGACGACGTCAATTCTTAAAAGCCAGAGGAGCCGGTGGAGGCACGAAACTAGAGGGAAGAGATGCACTGGAGTGGGGTGAAGGGACGACGTGGATGAAATACAATGACACGATTTAGCAAAGGGCATAAGCACCAACGTGGTAAAATGTCAGTTCAATAAGTGGTTCGAACAACAGATGCCTCATACCAGACCTATGAAATTAGAGGCCGGAGTGTGCACTCCTGCGGGAATGGATTAAAGCAACGGAAATTGCAACAAACCCTTAGCCAGCCTATTGCGGCGATAGGTGGGTTCATGATCTTGTGTGTTCAAAGCTCCAAAATAAAAGTGAATAACCACAAGTTTTAACAAGCGTTGGCCGCGCGCGAGCGGCCGCGAGACGCGATATGTGGTGATGGGAGGGGGAGAAGCGGGAGTTGTGTGCTGCGTGCTTCATCGCAATCGCTCTGAAAGAGAAAGTTATCGCGATGACGCATGAGTTTTCAAAGTACTACTGAAGGCTAGCGGTTCGCGCGTGCATGGTCGCGTGAACGCAAGCACTGGGCCAGCCAGCAGCACTTTGAAAACTCACATACAAAATGTCTCTCCGAGCCAGGCCTTGTGTTCCACCACGCATTTCCCGTGAGGCTGGAGTCCTTGGAGGCTGGTTATGAAAGCCCAAATTACCATGACACCTCGCCACTAAAATAAGTTGTGTTTCATATTAAACCTCTTTTGTGGGTTACTGTCTGCAGTGGTTAGATCTAAATTGTAGCCTTTGCCTACAGATACACAATATTCGCGTTTATTTTGTCCTCAACATGCTACAGATAAATTAACAGGTTCTTTACTGCGAGGTCAACTTAGCACCTCTTTCTGCTCGATGTGTGATAGAGCTAGGCTCAGTCACATGAAACACTGAATTACGTGCATTTATTCACTCTTGTTGAGCATCACTCACAGCATTGACGCAAATCATCAAATTAACTGGACTTCAGAATTCTTGTATAGAAGAAGCAGGAAATTGCTGAAGGCCATTTAGAATATCAATAATAAATTCAACCTTTACATGAAAATCTATGCATATTTGAAGAAAAAGTAATTATATTTCCCAAATATGGCATATGTATTGATTGGTAGAATTATTTTACTTTAGAAATGCAATCAATGTACTGCCTTAAAGCTTTTACCGCACTTCAGTTCTGACAAAAAGAACATTATTTTTGCATTTTATGTTTGAAGTCACAGAAAAGTCAAAATAAAAAAATATTTTTTGGATAAAATAAAAGATCCTAAACAATATTTGATGAACACCAATAAAGGGCTGGATTTGGTTTTAGCAAATATGATTTTTTTTGCAGCTCTCTTTTTTTCTTCCATAAATATCAAAGTATGGCTAAACGTCACTTAGAAGGCATTGTGAGCCTGTGCACCAACAATGTACTGTTTTATGTTTCCCCAGCCTTGATACCAGAGCAAGTTTTGTATTCCATATCACCTTGCACAGAACAGGCAAAAACAATGTTTGTCATAGGACATTGATTACTTCTAAAAAACGGTGTTAGGTAGTGGGTCAGCGAGCTCTAACTGCACCCAGGATAATCATTTCAAACGTGCGCGAGAGTACTACCGGATTTTGGGACAGTTCGCCCATACCTGTGTGTATTTGTTGTTACAAGTGAGTGACCCTTGTTTGTGAGATCTTTTCTCCTAGTCCTGCTTCAATCAATGGCCACTGAGAATTATCTCTGGCAGGCAGAGTAATGTTCCCCTCGTGCCAAGGGCCCTCCCAGATACTCCATTTAGCACTTAACTCTGCAGCAGTAGCGCCCTGGCAGAGTGAAGCCTTATTGTTTTCCAGCATGTAATCCTAAATAACATTTACTAGACTGGATACTCAGTCAGATATATAACATTTGAGGCAATACCCATTTCATACAAATAAGAGTACTATGGGAATAATAAAAGGTAAAAATCGATGTAGGACCAACAGGACATGAAACAGACACCCGACATTGAGAGATGCAGAGGTTAAATAAAGAATCCAAAAAGATATTAAAGAATCTAATGCATGGAAAAAAATGTTTTTCCATTACAAGGACAAAGCCTCTCAAAGGGGTAGACTTTTAGAGGTCAAATATAATTAACATGCAGTTCACAAATGTGCATAGTGAGGCAAAATACACATATTGAAAATCCTTGCGAATCGAGGTCAAGAGGGTGCGAAATTGTCGCTCCCCCATTGTGACGTGCAATGATGGTATGCGTGAATGGATCATCATTGCTCGTCTGCTGGCAGAGCATTTGATGCTTCTTGGTAAGGGCAGTCCGGATCTAGATGGAGAGTGGAAACTGTCAGTGATGGATAGTTTCAATTAAGTCAATTACAGCTTCAGGGCACAGAGGGAGAGCAGCAAATCTTCCTCTTGTGACATGCAGACACAAGAGACGCAACCAGCTTGGTGGAGTAGAGCAGATGTACACACCATGGAACAAATCCCAAGGAAAAAGTGTACATGTACCAATTACTTCTGCTTTCACTAACCCCTTGCCCCACATTTCCCATGGGGGAGCGTTATCAGGAGTGACCCAGGGCTGCCCAGTGGCATTTTAAGATGAACATGAGGACCGGTCCTGACAAAGCAGTGATAAGCTGTGTAGTCAACCACCAACAGAACATCCAACTTTGGACAGTCACCCAAGCACAAAAAGATCTAGCTGTCATGCTATCACCACACACCCACCTTCAGATATCTCCATCACAATCAACATTCAAGGAAGGAAAGTTCACACCAGGAAAATTGAGGGAAAAACTCAGTATCAGGAGCATAGAAAGCCAGAGAGAAGAATACAATGTAGGGACACTTGAAAGATCCACCGTGGTCAAATCACCGAAATGGGTGCGTGAGTATCCACCCCCCCACAAATGCAGTGGAGGGAGCAAATTTCACTGTGCCTACAGAGAGAGTGTTTAGAGCATAGCACAAAAAGCTGAGCATTCTCGCTACCATCCATTGCTCAGGTCCCTTCAATAGAGCCCAAAAAATACTAGGAGTTGAGTTTTGTAATGTCCCGATCATGTATTTAGGAAAGGAAAAAATGCTGATTCGAAGTCTTGGCTAAGTCATGAATGTTGATTGGCTAAGAAGCGTGGGGAAAGCGAGTGGGTTACAGAGAAAGGCATTAGATGAAAAGGGAGGCGTGGGAGCCTAGATATTGTAGGGAGATATTGCTGATGGAAATCCATGAAAGAACGCCCAAGCAGCTTATCCATGGGCTGTAGGAAAAAGAACAAACACTGTGACCAATAGTCAAAGGAACAAGGTGTTCCCATTTTTTGTTTGTGCTCTCTCAGGTGAATGACAATCTACTTCTTCGATCCTACAATTGAGACAACAGCTAACATCTGAATGTTTTGTGAAAAAGAGAGTGACATACAAGGACCTGTCTATGCAGAATGGCATGCATGGACTCTATGTGCATGGTATTGGTTCTATTAATGCAGAAGGACAAATAATCTGAATCACAGGAGTAAGGGGTTGGGAAATGCACTTCAGTGAAGAGACCCCTTTTCGATGATCACTCAATAGCACCCTTAATGCAATTGAGAGGGAGCATCCCTAAACATGAAGCCATGTACAGGTTCCAGGCACACTACCAGGAATGCTTATTTTTCCTATTTCCACTGTGAGGACTTCTCCATAGCAGAAAAGTCTGCACACGCGCTTCCCTTCATTTCCAATTTAGGGTTATTTCAGATCTCATAAAAAGGGCCATGGAAGCATCGCTTCCCACCTTAAGTAAGTTGTTTATGGCTGATACCTTCCATATGATCTCTTTACCCACAATCAAATGGTTAGTTTTAAACAGACATGAGCTCAATGAATTATCTCCTGGAGTTGATTTGCCGGAGCATTCTTTCCACTTCTCATTTTGACTTGGCCAAGATCACTTCCAGGTGAAACTTATCCGGGCTTCCAAACTACTGCGGTGTTAGAAAGTGAGCCCTTCTCTTTACTCTTAAAGAGATCATAGATTACAGGCCCAGAGTCGAAGCTGTCTTTTTCTGTTTTCCTGCTGCCTTTGAGTAAGACATAAACCAGAGGAGAATCTGCAAGGAATTGTTGTCCTTCATCATAGCTTTCTGGTGCAGGTCCAAAAACTGGCAAGTAGTGCTGAGGTGCTTTTCTGTCTCCACTGGGAGGGTAAAAGATTTTGCTTCCAGGTCGTCTCCGTCTCTTTGCAAGGATCCACCATGCAAGAATACATTTCATAGCTTTGTGCGATCAAGAGGGAGCGTTATTTTCCAGTCGTTCAGTTGCGAACACATAAACGCACCCACACACACACACACACACTGGCAATGATTTACTTGTTTACCTTTTTCTCACTGCTCCCTTGCTCACTTAAAGTGTCTCAAAAGTATTTCTCCTGCCGATTCTCTCCACCCCCTGTCATATCATAGGTTGCACATCAATGTCAGTAGCACAGGAATAACATGGCATTACTCACCAATGGTATTCTTTTCTTGCCATTAGTCATGCTGCCACATGCAACAGAGTTCCCCTCCCTCATGTGCTGGATGTGGAGATGAGGCTGCCACAGAGAAAGATGCAGAGTGATGGGTAATTCTACAGGGGCCATAGGAGGTTCACATGGAAAGCCTTCTAAATTTGCTGT
The DNA here is from genome assembly GCF_964204655.1 of Triturus cristatus. NCBI lineage: Eukaryota > Metazoa > Chordata > Amphibia > Caudata > Salamandridae > Triturus > Triturus cristatus. Next base: position 902,491,857 of record NC_140590.1, on the reverse strand, counting down.
TTGGCTGGGCGCTGAGAGTCAGCCCAGTTGCATTGAGAACACAGAAGGATGCCTCTGAAGAACTGGAGACTTATGAGGGGAGGTTGAATCCAGTGAGAGCGCATCGGTGGAACATCGGCTGCTTCATAGACAATGCAATACTGAGCATGGCTGCTATTGGTCTATCTAAATGTGAGGAAGAGCAATAGGTATACCCTCCTACTGGACAGTGAGGGTGAATCAGAGTAAGCCAGGCTGCTCCTGAGCTGTTAGGCACCTTCAATATGCTACTCATCCACTACCCCACCCCTTGCTCTCCGTTCTTTCTCTGGATTTCTTTAGGAGGGGTGTGAATATTGGATCCATATTGCAGAAGGAACTCCTTCATACTAGGGATACATATCAAATTGCTGTGGTGTTAGCCTTGAATTTTGAAAACTCGGGGTGCTAATGTGTTACAATATGTGCCTATAAATTGAGACTCAGCAGTGTGGAAGAGATAGAATAAATGAACTTAAAATTGGTCAGTATAGAAATAATGCAACTATATGATGCAGCATGCATGGGAAAACTATAGACCAAATTGTGTGTTTACGCCAATAATTGTCAGGAATCTGCCATTTTATTAGCCTGACCGTAATATTCTCTGCTTCTATTTTTCAATGTACAATCCATAAACGAAGTAATGCAACTTGCACCCCAATGGGTTATTTCTGTTTAGAAGTTCTGGGTCTTCATAGATTTATACCCAAAGGGCCATGAAAATCAGTAAATTTTTACCTATAGACATCTGCATGCTTTATGTTTTCGGTAATGTCTTTGATATATATGACACTGTTGTCATAAAACAAACTGACTACTGGCTAAACATAACTTCATAACAGAAATTAAGGGGTGCATGGACAAGCAAGATGGCCGCATAGACACTCCTTTCGGAGCTCGTGCCATAGCCAGTGTAATCTGTCACTAATCCTGGGTTATCCTGCCTACTTGTGACCCCGAGCAGCTTTCCCTCAACTCCTTTGCCACTGCCCAACACAATGCGGGCTTCCAGCAGACTGTTATGTTATGCTAACAAAATTTGTAGAGTGCTCGTATACCCTGAGGTGTCTTGGAGCTGATATAACTTGAACACGACCGGAGGGAAATCTTAATTATAAAACAGCCATGTTTTGAGCTTCTTCCTAAAGGAGATCATGAGGGCAGAGCTCTGATATGAGGAGGAGGACAGTTCCAGAGCTTGGTCATCCCTGTAACAACACTTCATGCCTCCCCAATTCATTTTACAGAATTTAGGGACCGTTATTTTCTTGGCCCCGGAGGAGCGCAGGAGTCTCCTGGGATGGTGCCAATCAAAGAGATGCCTTAAAAAGTGTGGACCAGTATTACACAAAGCCTTGTAGGCGATGCAGGGGGGCTTGAATTTTTAGAGCTTCCAACAGGAAGCCTGTGTAACTTGTTAATTTCTTTAGAAACAGAATTACATTTGTGAATCCCTAATAGCGGTCTTGCTGCTGCATTCTGTACCAATTGTAATCTATTTATGTGCTGTTCCTCCATATTCACATAGATTCCACTACAGTAGTCAAGCTTTGAGAGAACTAAGGCTGTGATGACAGTTTTTTTAGCATTGGCTGGGAGAAAAGAAAGAATTTTCTTGATCATCCTAAGTGTAAAGAAAGAAGAGGAGACAGCAGCATTGACTTGATTTACAAAATTCAGCTTGCTATAAATCAGAACACCTACGTTCTTGGCCTTGATTACTGGGGTGGGAAGAGAGTCAAATTCCTCTGTCCACAAAGGAGAGGCCCAAGCCAGGGAGAGGCTTCCAAACTGCACTACCTCGTTTTTTTCTGAATTAAGAGTCAGATAATACTAGTTCATCGATGATCTGATAATACACATACAGCTATGGAAAGAGGTGCTAATGCCAACATAACACCTTGTGTGTCATTGGAATAATAGGTAAGGGAGAAACTGAAGTTTTTAATCCGAGTAGCCAACTCTATCACATATACTTTGAACAGTGTTGAACTAAGCAAGGATAACTGTGGGATCCCCAAGACAGAGAAAAAGGAGAGGATTCAAACTGTTCAAGAGACACGGATTGCACCTTATCTGATAGCAATGAGGTTAATAAGGCCAGGGCTTTATCCTTGATTTCTAGATCTCCTAGCTACTTCATCAGCAACTTATGATCCACCGTATCAAATGCAGCCTATAAGTCGAGGAGAATAAGGGCCACAAACCTTATCTCTACTGTGGCTTTGATCATGGCAGTCTCTGTGCTTTGTCCAGGTTGGAACCCAAACTTTGAAGGGTCCAACAAACAATTTATGAATAAACTGGGCAAGCTGTACATTCATTACTTTCTCCACATTGTTTGCAGAAAGTGGAAGACAGGATATAGGGTAATAGGTTTTGGGATCAGCTGAATTCAAAGTAGGTTTCTTCATGAAGCTTTTTTCCATTGAGAGGAAAAGGCTCCCATAATAAACATTGAATTAAAAATGTCAGAGTGATTTGTTCCTATAAAATCCGGTATAAGCGCTAATGCTGATGGGCAGCATGGGTCTGAAGGCGAGCCAGACATAGCAATAGGAATCATTTTGCTACCTGATCTGGAGTGACTGGGATGAATTCCATGAAGGAGGTTTGGACAGTAGTGGCCTGAGAGGTTTTATCAGTTATGTGGGAGTTGTTTGAGGCCTCAAACTTGGAATAGATTTGGTTGCCTAAAGTGTATGCTATGTCTGGGACCCCGCTTTTACTGCATGTCAGTCACCCCTAAGGTAGGGCCTAGCTAGCCCTATGGGCAGGGCGCATTGTAGGTAAACGGAAGGACATGTGCCTTCACTGTGTGGCATGTCCTGGTAGTGACAAACAGCCATTTCCTGGACCATCCTGGACCAGATTTGGTCACACAACCTAGTGTTGTCTCAGCCTATTGTCTCTCCCGTTGTCTGGTCAGACCACTTCTTAGTCGACACGGTTATTACCCTCCCTGGCAGTCTCCCGGCCCCTCGTATGGCAGGCGGGCTCTCTCGAAAATGGAGCACACTGGACTCCCAGGCCTTTCTCACGACCCTAGCAGACACCAGCCCAGCCCGGGATCTTACAGCCTGCCCTGATATCGACACATTAGACAGTAACATCACTAATTGGCTGAAGTCGGCCAGCGATCTATTTGCCCCGCTGACGCGATTCCCCCCCACTAAGCATACCTCCTCTCATAGATGGTATACGAATGACCTTAAATTACATAAACTAAAAGTACGCCAACAGGAACGTATCTGGAGGCACACTTACTCCGACTCAGCTAGACTACACTACATTAGTGCTCGTAGAGAATACAAAGCAGCCATCACTTTAGCCAAATCAGTCCACTTCTCGGACAGGCTCTTCTCTGCAGCCAACAAATCCAAGGAAGTGTTTAAAATTATGAATGAGCTTACCACCGATGACAGAACCCTCCCTGCTCAGACCCCTTCTCAAGAAACTTGCGATGCCCTCAACCTTTTCTTTATCGAAAAGATTAAAAAAATCAAAGACTCAATCCACTCTCCTCCCCAGCCATCCCCCCAGGTTTCCATGCCTGATAACCACTCGGTCATCACGACGCTCCCTGCTCTTAACGCTGACTCATTGGCTCGACTCGCAACTAGAGTCAAATCTGGCTCCCCTAGTGATTGTTGTCCACCCTCAGTCATGCGGGACATCTGTCTTAAATTACCGGATCACATCCTCCCTTTATTGAACAGCTCCCTCAACAGCGGCTTTGTCCCTGCATCTTTTAAGGAGGCAATTTTGGTGCCCCTTTTAAAAAAACCTGGAGCAGACCCGGGTGAACTCTCTAATTATCGCCCCATTTCCCTCCTCCCCTACCTCTCAAAGTTATTGGAGGCCCACGTTACTCAATTTCTGTCACACTTTATTGAGTCCTCTGGCTTCCTTGAGCCCAATCAAGCTGGGTTCAGACCTGCCCATTCAACCGAGGCGGTCATTCTCGCAGTCTTGAATACTCTGAGAAGTAATGCGGACGCTGGTACTCCTCAAGCCTTGGTGCTCCTGGACTTGTCCGCCGCGTTTGACATGGTGGACCATAACATCCTCCTCCGCCGTGTTGCACAGGCGGGCATCCAGGGCATCGCCCTTAATTGGATCATGTCTTTTTTAACCGGCAGAACTCAGGCCGTACGCCTAGGCCCTTACACAGCCGGGAGAACTGCAACTACTTGTGGAGTCCCCCAAGGCTCCTCCATTTCGCCGTTGCTGTTCAACCTCTACCTTCGTCCACTCATTCAGTCACTCAGGAACTGGGATATCACGGTGTATAACTACGCCGACGACCTGCAAATCATCTTCCCACTGAACTCCCCTAATGCTGTTAATACCTTCCATTTTGTCATGATCCACATTTTGGAATGGATGAATACTAATCAATTAAAGTTGAACCCGGGGAAGACTGAACTACTTCTCCCTGGTTCCAGTTCTGGTCACTGGGGCCCACAGTTCTGGCCCACCGAATTAGGCCCTCTTCCGGTCCCGCTGAAAACAGTGAAAAGTCTCGGCGTGATAATCGATGCAGAACTTTCTCTAAAAGCCCAAGTGGGGGCTGTCATTTCCTCCTCTATGCACCAGCTCAGGAAGATCCGTAAGATCAGCCACCTACTTTCATCCCCTGCATTAATCCAGGTCGTCATCTCCCTGGTCCTGTCCCGCCTGGATTTTTCTAACTCCATCTATCATGGTCTTCCTCAGTGTCTTCTGCATCGCCTTCAGGTTGTCCAGAACCAGGCGGCCCGTCTTATCTACAAAATCCCCAGGTGGCAGTCGGCAAAACCACTACTACAGCGACTTCACTGGCTGCCAATCGGTCAAAGGGCAGCTTTTAAGATGGCGTGCATCATCTATAAAGCACTTCACTGCACTAGCCCTGCCTTCTTGCAATCCTTAGTCACGGCATACCAGCCATCACGTAATCTACGCTTGTCTACCTCCACTTACTGACTGTTCCCAGAGTCAAAACTAAAAAGTTCGGTGCCCGCTCTTTCGCCCTTCTGGCCCCTTCCCTCTGGAATTCATTATCTCTCCCCATCAAGTCTAGTTCCTCCCTCCTCGACTTCAGGAAACTGTTAAAGACTTCCCTCTTCCCCCCTCCTTGCTAACCTGCCTATTGCTGTCTGTCACTCTGCTGCTGCTCTCATTCTTCTGTCATTAGCGCCAGGAAACCATTGGTGTCAGTGCGCTTTACAAGCTTCATTTAACATAACATTTTGGTTTGCATTGGGGATTCCTTGATAAATGTTTCAGTTGTAATTCCTGATCTGAGAGGAGTAGAATGGTCAAGTTTGGTATGTTTGGAATAGTGGTAATAAATGCTGTGCAATGGTTTTTGCAGATTTATTATCACTATTTTAGAAATGGCACTTTTAGAAGTGGGCATTTCTGTGTGCTATGTGTCTTTGTGCCTGCCTGATGTGTATTGCATTTCTGGCTCTGGAGTGACAGGGGCTGGGTGAGTCAGCACTAGGCTGAATAGGCCAATCTGCTTTGGGAGTGGTGGAAGGAGTAGCCCCTGGAACTGAATGGGATTGTGCCTGCCTTCCACAATGCTGGCTCCACCCCCCCCTGTGGTGTCTCTGGGGCCAGGGCCTACACTGACAAAGGGGGTGGTGGTGGTAAACCTTTAGAAAAAGGTGTGAGGGCCCCAGAACTGGTTTAGACTGGACGCAGAGCCCTGGACCAGGGGAAGAACAAAGACATTGAGGGTGTAAGTATTGGGGCTGTGACCCCATGAAGGTTGTGCTGCTTGGTGCTACTTGAGACCGGCAGGATGCCGGTCCGCCAGAAGGAGCCACCACTGGCGATTGACCTGCTGCCCTGCTTGGTAGCTGAGGGGTCTGCGGTCTGTCTTGGAACCCCAGTGCACTGGCCTGCCTGTGCACTCCTTGGAGGGGAGTGCTAATTGCTCCCTGCTGATGTCTGCAGGTGAGGGCCTCTTAGAACATTGCCCAGACTTTCAGGTGGTGATTTGGCAGCAAGAGCATGGTGAGCGCTTTTTCCTGAGACCAAGAAAGAGGGGCTCCTGCTGACCAGCGCCTCGTGTGCGCTCTATCTTTATTGCCCCTGCAAGCCAGTGCTGAGGAGCAGCATGTGGGTGGGGGTGAAGGGGCAGCCATCCCCCAAACCAAGAAGTGGCAGAGGTTCCGCTCCGCATTGTGTGGCAGAGGAGGCAGCAGGGGCAACGGAGACCTTGCTCCGTGACACCACAGGACCGGAGAGAGGCAAGGAAGAAACAGGAAGCCAGGCCGTGCTTGCCTGACTGTGGGCAGGGCTCCCGTGAGAGAAGGGAGAGTGTTATCTAAAGTCCATCAGGCAGCAGAGAGAAGGTCCATGAGAAGTAAGGAGGGGAGAGCTGCAGTGAGGGAGTGCTCTCCCTCCCCTTGTTTTGGAGGAAACTACAGCAGTGCGGAAGAAGCTGGAAGTCAGGCAAACTTTGTGCCTGATTGTGAGAGGGGGCGACCGGCCAGAGAGACGAGGCCTCGCAGGCATTCAGTGCCTAAGCAATGAGAAGCCAGCCCAGCCGTCACTCCAGCAAGGGAAGTCCAGCCACCCTGAATGCATTGCCAGAGGCGTAGGGGAAGCAAGAGAGCCCCACGGGCCAGTGAGACCATCCTGGAAGGGAGTCCCGGTGAGTTTGGGTCTCCAGAGTCGGGTGGGGCACTGCCAATAGCAGAGCCCACTTCAGCAGGCCCCGGTCCCAGTGTGGACCTTTCGAGGGCACTATTTTTGCCAAATAGAGCAGCTGCCCCGTATGGTAGTGGGCAGCTGCCCTTGCAGGAGGCACATTGGGGGCATGACTTTGCACTCTTGAGGAGGAGCGACAGTATAAGATACTGAGGTATTCAGGTCATTATGGTATGATTAGCACAGTATATCTAATGACGGTATGCTTAACCACTGTGCATTGGAAGGATCGAAATCCCCGTTACGTTTAGCATGACAAAAGGGCCGAGAACCAAACTGCCTCCATCTTGGATTGCGGCTCCTGCTCTTAGGAGTCACGTGGTCCTCTTACACACCATCTGCCTTCTCTTTTCACGGTAATAATTAGGAGACAGACAGAGTTGCTGAGAAGCAAGGTCACATCTGCTAAAAGGGAGTATCAAGCGAATTCCTCCAGACCTGGGACGAGAAGGGAGTCACCCTTCCGACCTTCTCTGTAAAGATAGTAACCCTTTGTATGTGTAACCGAAACTAGAAATAGGCATGAGCTCATTAGGGGCGCCAGGACTAACTGGTACTTTTCCACATATAAGGTTTTGTATGCTGTGCTGATAAATGTATAAAAGAGTGTTACTGTCAAGGAGCCAGCAGTCTTCCTCGGCGCACCTGATGGGTGAGGATCGACGAGGCTCCTCTATATAGAGATCTATGATGTCAATAAACGTTTGAACCTTCCACGTTGCCAACTGCTCCTTATTTAATGGATATTGCGGGTCAATGGTAAGTGTGGCCCTTGGAATAATTATTTGAACACAACAGTTGGCGACCACGAAGGGACCCCGTGACAGGGTCAACCCCCCCCGTATTCGGGTGGTGGGATTGGGGGCGTCCTGACCGGTCGACGGGAGAAGGAGCCTGAGGATTTCTCCCACCCTGCGCGACTTTTCGGTACGCCCCCTGCTGCTAGTCACCCTTCACCGGGGTCCTACGGGCTTAACCCAGAAAATGGACTAAGTTGGCCAGGAGGAGTTGGCAGCGGAGAATGAACATTCGTATCTGGGTGCACCCGGTGAGTATAGATTGATTTGATTTGATTTGACGAAGCACGCGTCGAGGACGGTGTGCTGTTTGATTGATTTTAAGGGCATTCGTTGAGAACGATGCATTTGTCTTGACTTGAGCACTGGTTGCATTTGTTTGAAGCTCGCGCTGGACAGCGGTTCGTTGATTCGAAGACACGCACCGGAGAGTGGTGTCTGGTTTGATTAGGTTCGCATTACAGTGATCTGATTCGAAGTACGTACAGATGATATTGGATTGATTAGAAATAGCGCGCCGGAGGAATATAGACGGATTGCACGAGGAAGGACCTGTGACCTGGACTGGGTAGCCACAGGCCATACTCCCGACTAGGCAAGTCCTTGTTGGAGAGGGGTTGGTCTTAGTGGTGAGCCAGGAGGGTGACCGGAATCCCCGCGTGCAGTTTGAAACCTGGATCGTGAACCAGAGTTGACGGGCTTGGTTCTCGGATATTGATTGTATGTTGTGTCTGATTGTTGTTTTATGTGTATATGTCTAAAACTAACCAAAATGTCCTGTTTCAGTAAACTGAATTGTTTTGGCTGCTGCTGCCGCACAAGTGACTCCAGGTTGGCTGAGAGCCAACCCGCCCCACCAGAAGGCAGTCCGAGCCATTTTATGTATGTCAAGCATGGAATCTCTCCTATATTGTTTTGCACTCTGTGGCATAAGTATACTAAGGGTAATGAAGAATTACGGTGGCCCAAGACTGGTTCGTTTGATGAAAAGAAAATTGCGTTCCTACAGGAACAATTGTTTTCTAGGCGGAGCAGGCAAGCCATGTCCGATGCTCTAATTGCATGGCAGAAGGAGGCTAAGCAGCGGCGAATAAGGGAAGAGAAAGTAGCTAGAGCCAAGGCAGGACAGAGTGGTACTCAGAAGGCTATGGCTTATGACCGAGAAAGAGTAGAGAAAGGATTGGATTGCATGAATCGCGAATTCAGACTAAAAGTTGATAAAAGTTATGTGACCCGCCCGAATGCGGAGGATGAAATAGAGGATCTGTTGGACACCAGGCCACCGCCCCCTTATGTGCCCCAGAGACTATACCCCGAGGTGACAAGAGCCTCAGCCCCGACCCCAGATCCGTCCCTGGGGGCCTCGGCTTCGGCTCCCCCGGCCAATACTACCTCTCCCTCCCTGCCAAACCTCTCCCAGTTGTCGGCATCTGTGTCCGACGTTATAGCCCTGTTACCTAATTTATTTTCGACAGCTGCAGCCGGGACCCCTCAGCTGCCGACGGGGTCAATGTCTTCCCCTTCTGTTCTACCCTCCTCCTCCGCTAGCACAACACCAGTAGCAGCTGTGACTACTCCGGTACATCCGAGTAGTCTGGCGGAGGGGAGGAGGTTGTTCACTCGTTCTGCTTTGGGAACAGAAGAAAGGGCAGCTATTGCCACACAAGCATCCCAGTGGATGCGACATTCTATTTATACCCTTGCTGATATCTGGAGTACCATGAGAGACTACGAACCAGTAATGCAACAGCATGCCCTGGAACATATGGCTAACCGTCTCATCTCTGTATGGGAACAGGTACACCAGGAAGGGAAAGCTCCGGCCATATTGTATGATATCCTTGATCAGATTCACAAATCCCGACTGACACCTGAAGACGTGTATGGGAAAGTGCAGACTTTGGTCTCTTATAGAACTCGTCTGCAGTCCGCCCTTCCCGCCGGATCCTCCCAATTTCCTATGCGGGAGGTACACCCTATCTTCCACCCAGAAGTGGCTGCAGTGGTGGATGACCACGGTGTCATTACCCGTCCGGGAGTAGATGCCCGGTTCCAGGAACAATGGGTCTATACCCCTTGGAAGCGGAGTGAGGTATTATCCTTAAAAAGCCAGTTGCCTGATCCTAGGAAAAACCCCACTGCCTATTATAAAGAACTGACCGAAGCCGCCTCGTCAGCAGTAATGACGTTGGCGGATATTGAATTATTCTTCGCCCTACTAGTACCGGTGGATATTTGGCGCCAGGTACATGACCAGGACCATGTCACGGAGTTTGGTGGGACATGGGACCAACTGAGAAACTGGGATAGAGATCGCAAGCCGGGGAATAAGCCCCGACCTGAAATATTGGCTCTACCTGAAAAAATAATAACATATATGCATTCCTTGATCCCGCCTAGAAAGGTAGATTGGGACAAACTGACGGCCTGTAAACAAAAGAAGGATGAGAGTGTATCTGATTTCTTCACAAGGTTTGAGGGAGTATTCATTGATTTCAGCGGGCAGGACCTGGCTACGGAGGGGGGTGTACGTTTGTTTGTTAATAGATTTGTAACAAATTTGCTACCCGAGGTATCGGCTAGGCTACAGGCAGCCGAGAGTACCTGGACGACCACCACGCCTTCCACGATATTAAGCATGGCTCAGTATTATGAACATCGGGAAAATGAGAGCAAGGATAAGACAGAAAGGAAGTCAAAAGATCTGAAAACACGAGTATTGTTACAGCAGGTGGAGAGGGGTAGAGGAAGGGGGAGATGGGTACAGAATTTCGTCCCGAGAGGGGCGGGGCCCGTGCACCCGACTGGGCGAATGGATCTCGGCATAAATCAATGTGCTTTCTGCAAGGAGGAGGGGCATTGGAGAGCTCAATGCCCGTTATTGCATGAACAGAACGCTGCTTCTAGGGGACGTGGAAGGGGTAGAGTAAGTGGACATCGAGGTGGATACACGAGACAAGAACAGGCGGTACGAGGTGAGAACAGTCAGAATTATTTCGATCAGAGTCAGGGTAAACAATACTACCATGACGGACGTGTGACGGAGGGAGACATCGGGTACACTCAAGCATAGGATAGCCAAGGGCAGAGTAAGGGGCATGTGTCAATCCCGATAGATCAGGCTGGACCTTATGTCCATGCACAATTGCTGGAGGCATCAGGTAAGTTTTTGGTTGACACAGGGGCTATGAACAGTTCTGTTTCACGTGCCTTGGTCCCGGGGGCTGCTCTGTCTGGCCAGACTAATGTGTCCGTGAGGTTCTCTGGAACTCCAGTGGTAAGCCCCATTTCAAAACCACTTTCCCTTACTGTGGGACCAGTAACAATTGAATCACCTTTCCTCCTCACCTCCCAGTGTGGGGAAAATCTCCTGGGTATGGACATACTAAAAAGATTACATGCACGCATCTTTTGCTCCCCCGATGGAGTTTACCTAACCATTAGGAATCCCTCTGTCCCCTCCATTCAATGTTTTGCAAAAACTGACTCCTTACCCCCTGAGCTTGCGACACTCCAGAGGAACCTCTGGGCCCTGGGGGACACTGATGTGGGGTACTTACCAATTCCACCGGTGTCCATCACTTTAAAACAGAATGCTCGATTGCCAAGGATTCCGCAATACAAAATAGCCCCCGAAGGTGAACGTGCCTTACTGGCCATTATTTCCGACCTGATTAAAACAGGGGTGGTGGAAGAAACGGCGTCCAATACCTGCAACAGTACAATTCTCCCGATTCTTAAATGAGCCCCTGTACCCCAGTCCCCTGATTATGCTAATACCTATCGATTTGTGATTGACCTACGAGAAATCAATAAAATTGTGGTACCCCAGGCTCCTGTGGTGCCGGACATTAATTCCATCTTAACGATGATTCCTCCCACTGCCACATTTTTTTCGGTGATTGATTTAAAGAATGCGTTCTTTAGTATTCACATTCATCCAGATAGTAGACATTTGTTCGGTTTCTCGTTAGGAGGCCGCAGCTTTAGATTCTGTCGCGCCCCCCAGGGGTACACCGAAAGTCCGAGCATATATAGCCAAGCCCTGAAAAGGGTATTAGACTCTTTGCAATTGCCGCCAGGTAATGTCTTATTGCAGTATGTTGACGACCTCCTTGTGGCTTCTGATACAGAACAGGGTTGTCGCGACGCCACGGTAACCCTGCTGCACCATCTGGCCACCCACGGTAACAAGGTGTCACTTTCTAAATTTCAATATTGTCGACCGGAGGTGACCTATCTCGGTCATCTCCTGTCGAAGGAGGGAAGACGGTTGACTTCTGAGCGTATCGCAACCATAACTAACATGCCTGTCCCCCGCACGCAACGTGATGTCCGCGCTTTGCTTGGCATAACCTCCTACTGTCGCCAATGGAATGCTAACTATTCTCTCTTGACTAAACCTTTCCTGTATCTAACTACAAAGGATGTGCATGAACCTTTACCATGGACTGACGAATGCCAGAATGCTTTTTCCGCTCTGAAAACTGCTCTTTGCTCTGCTCCTGTGCTTGGCACCCCTGACTACCGGAAGCCTTTTGTGCTTTACGTGCATGAGGTGGACGGTTGTTCTCTTTCAGTGTTGACACAAGACTTTGGTGGTAAGCAAAGGCCTTGTGCATATTTCTCGGCGGTTTTGGACAATGTCGCCAGAGCACTTCCCAGTTGTCTGAGGGCTGTAGCGGCAGTTGCCATAGCAATCAGACAATCGGAAGGGCTAGTCCTGAATACGGACCTGACAGTGATGGTGCCTCATGCTGTGGACGTATTATTAAACAGGACGCAGACGCAGCACTTAACTAGTGCACGTCTTACAGGGTACGAGTTGACCCTGTATGCACCTCACATAACGATCAAACGATGTGTTAATTTGAATCCTGCCACGTTGTTACCCCTCCCTTCGGAAGGCAGTGGACAAGACACACATGATTGTATCTTTCGAACTGAAGAAGAAACCAAGGGTCGGATAGACCTGACTGACACCCCACTATCTGATGCCCAAGGGGAGTTGTATGTAGATGGGTCATGCTTCAGATTACCGGATGGTAAGACAGCTGCGGCTTATGCGATCACTACTCTACAAACGGTAGTTGAGGCGGCGAAGATACCATACCGGTCGGCCCAGGCAGCCGAATTGGTTGCATTATTCAGGGCTTGCGAACTAGGAAAAGGTATCAGGCTGAACGTCTACACCGACAGTCAGTACGCGTTCGGTGTAGTGCACAGCTTTGGGAGGTTGTGGGCGGAAAGAGGATTCCTGACATCCCATGGTGAGAGAATAAAGAATGGACCACTAGTTGAACGGTTATTGGCCGCATTAACATTGCCCAAGACCCTGGCTATAGTCAAATGCAGTGCACACAAAGTTATCACTGATGACGTGGGGAGGGGAAATTTCTTTGCAGACCAGATCGCGAAGGAAACGGCCCGGTCTGACACCACTTCCATGCTTGTAGTGACAAGAATGATAGAAACAGAGGTTTTTAATAACACCATAGATAGCGTGAAAGAGCTGCAGAAAGAGGTGACCCCGGAAGAACTGACATACTGGCAGGAGCAAGTGGGGAGGCTTGATGAGAATGGGTGTTGGACCGATCTGTCAGAGAGGTGTAGATGGTTACTGCTGAACGCTTTTGTAAATGCGGTGGTAACTATGGCACACGGACCTTCGCATGTAGGAGTTCAGGCCATCTGTGCCATATTGGATTCTGTTTGGTATAATGTCAATATCCCCAAGACAGCTAGGAACCTGGTCCATCATTGTATAATCTGTCTCCAACATAATCCTGGGGTTAGTATCCCCGTCCTAGCAGGTAGTTTTGCACCGCCCACCTTGCCTTTTGAAGTACTCCAAATGGATTACATACAGCTAGAGCGAGTTAACAATCTGAAATACGTGCTGGTGGTGATTTGTACCTTTAGCAAATGGGTAGAGGCGTACCCCACGAAGGAGAACACTGCCTTGGCAACTGCGAAAGCTCTGGTAAAAGAGTTCTTTCCTCGATATGGGTTGCCACGGGTAATTTGGAGCGACAATGGGACCCATTTCAATGCTAACTTAGTTAAGTATGTATGCAAGGGCCTATCCATCCGGCAGAAGTTTCACGCTGCTCGACATCCCCAGTCAGCGGGTCTAGTTGAAAAATATAATGGAATTTTAAAACTGCGATTGGCTAAGCTTCAGGACACGACGGGATTAAAATGGCCCGATCTCCTCCCCCTGGCCCTGTTGTCTGTAAGAACTACTCCCCACTCACGGAGCGGTATCTCCCCTTACAAAGTCATTTTCGGCAGACCTGCCAACGTATGGGGAGTACCCCGGCCCAAATCTTTTAGGGACATTGAATATCCAATGTTGACTGATTACTTGTATGCTCTGACTAAAGATCTTCGTTCCATTCATCAACAGATATCTGCCACACTGCAGCCCCTGCCGGAGGGTCCTGGACATGGCGTAGAACCAGGACAGTGGGTCCTGGTCCGAAACTACCAATGGAAATCGAGTTTGGATCCGCGCTGGTCCCGGCCTTACCAGGTGCTCCTGGCCACGCAAACGGCGGTGAAAGTCGAAGGGAAGCAGCACTGGATCCATATCTCCCATCTTAAGCGAGTTCCTCTCCCATTGCCAAGGGAGCAACTGGACCAGGAGGAAGGTCAGCCGACTCAAGGTGAGCCCAGCACCGGAGAGCCACTTTTCCCGGACACCCACAGAGAGGTTGACGGGCGAGGGGAGAGTGCTGTGGGCGTTGAAACCCCTTTCTGTCACCACCCAATCATCCAAAGTGAAGCATCTGTTTGGGATCCCAGCTCCTCATCTGACCCCACTGTGCCCACCTTGTTCACGAATCCTGAAACCCCTGGTCGGGACCGATATCACCTGCGGCCCCGGAAATAGACGAATCCCAGGTCTAGCCCCGGCAAGTGCAGCTGGAGGCCGCCACAGAGACCTGAGGATTGTCGGAACACTGGACTGAACTCGTTGAGAGCATGGAACTTTAAGTAAAGCTCTGTTCAGAACGAAGATAGAGACATTGATAAGACGAACAGGGGCCCAGGTGGAGGTCTCTTTTCGACACGGGATGCGTCAAGTGTGACTCCAACGCGAGAAGTTTTTACCCTTTTTCCTTTTTGTTTTTCTGAACAATAGGAGTCTGCCTGTGAGGCTCTAAACGGACACAGGAAAGAAGCACCCTCCGGCAGGACGGACTGCTTGTAGACCCCCCTTGTTTGCCCGAGATTATATTTGGACTTTTAGTGAGGAAAATGTACCCTTTTGCTCGTTTTGTCCCCCGTGCAGTTCCCCCGCATTTGCCAATGTTCTCTTCATGGAGCTTGCGTGTTAAAATTGTTTTCATTTTTATACTGATGGTATCATTTGTACTATGCTTAGGTTTGTTCATATATTTAGAGTTTCGTCATCCTGTACACACCCTGATAATGTCTACTCCTGCCCCTAAGGAACATAATTTCCAGACTTTTGCTCCTCATAAAGAAAGACACCGACAGACATATGTACATAATGCTTTTATCTAAATGCTGCACCAGACTCATAGCTCTACGAACGTTACTGATTGTTGGGTCTGTGGGCTTCTCCCGTCAGTGATGCATAAGCAAGATTTGTTTATATCAGTGCCTCTGTCTTACTTAGGTAGTTGCGAAGCTTGGTTTAAAATGTTATCCATGTTGTACGAACACTACACTATAGATGAACGTCGATTCTCAGAGAAGGATTACGCCTTGATTTTAGCATATATAGAGACACACCAAGGTTTTACCCCTAATGCTGAGGGAACGGATGGTACCCTTGACCCCACCGCCTGTATGAATGTATATACCGATCATGAAAATGATACCTGGCTGAGGGATGAAGTACTAGATTTCATGACCTTCAACTTTACTGAATATTTCAAATACTTCCAAGAGCGAAATGTCTCAAATGAGAAAATCATTCCAGTCCCGGTATTGAATACATCCTCCTCTTTCTGTGTGCAGGGGATGGGGCATTTGTTCGTAGGATATAGCAGATGTAATTACACTTATAGGTTGCAGACATACAGTAGCCCCCCTACACTCACCCCTCCCAATGTCTATTTTGTGTGCGGTGAAAACGCCTACACCTGGTTACCCAGGGGGTGGATGGGTAGGTGTTACTTGTCTTTCCTTTACCCACCGGTGTACATAGCTCCTTCTGATTATCATAAGTCTCATTCCTTAAATCGGCGGAGCCTAACAGCTGACGTCGCCCGTAATGATGCCACTGATCAAACTGACACTCCAGCACAACATTTTGTTGATATTATAAAAGGGGCGTTGCCCATATGGGGACCCATCCTCAATAGTAAGGAAGTTAGGAGGTTATCCAGAGTGGTGGAAGGGGTGGTTAACACTACTGCAGGGATATTAACTAATATCACAGTAGAGCTCCAGGCGACCCGGCTCGTGACCCTTCAAAATCGTCTTGTTTTAGACGTTATCCTAGCGGATCGTGGTGGAGCCTGTAGGGTCATCGGCAGTTCCTGTTGTGTATATATACCTGACTCCGCCCCTTCCGTCCATCTAGCTATCCAGAAACTGCATCGACTAGCCTCTGAAATTCACACTGACACTGGCACTTGGTCCTTGTCCGGGTGGTTCTGGGATTTGGTGACCGCCTGGGGATGGAAGTTATTTATGATTCTCTTGGGGGTGGTAGGATTCCTTTTCACCTGTTGCATTTGTCTACAATGCGGGCCGGCCTGTTGTGCATATTGTGCTACTCAGGTTCGCCGATCCATCCCTAAGCCCCCGTCTAACCAAACCAGGATCGATGCTCAGCGGACTCAGAAGGAGACGCATGATTTAATGCAGATTGATGAGGGCATTTTTGAAGACTGACTTCGTTATTAGTTATACTGCACTAAAAGGGCCGTTCTGAGGTATTCAGGTCATTATGGTATGATTAGCGCAGTATATCTAATGACGGTATGCTTAACCACTGTGCATTGGAAGGATCGAAATCCCCGTTACGTTTAGCATGACAAAAGGGCCGAGAACCAAACTGCCTCCATCTTGGATTGCGGCTCCTGCTCTTAGGAGTCACGTGGTCCTCTTACACACCATCTGCCTTCTCTTTTCACGGTAATAATTAGGAGACAGACAGAGTTGCTGAGAAGCAAGGTCACATCTGTTAAAAGGGAGTATCGAGCGAATTCCTCCAGACCTGGGACGAGAAGAGAGTCACCCTTCCGACCTTCTCTGTAAAGATAGTAACCCTTTGTATGTGTAACCGAAACTAGAAATAGGCATGAGCTCATTAGGGGCGCCAGGACTAACTGGTACTTTTCCACATATAAGGTTTTGTATGCTGTGCTGATAAATGTATAAAAGAGTGTTACTGTCAAGGAGCCAGCAGTCTTCCTCGGCGCACCTGATGGGTGAGGATCGACGAGGCTCCTCTATATAGAGATCTATGATGTCAATAAACGTTTGAACCTTCCACGTTGCCAACTGCTCCTTATTTAATGGATATTGCGGGTCAATGGTAAGTGTGGCCCTTGGAATAATTATTTGAACACAACAATACGTAGGGGGACTCAGTGAGGTCATCCTGCCAGAGAAGCCGGTGTATGCCTACCCCCTCGCATGTGCCCATACTTAGGGAGAGACGGTGTGGTGTCTTGAGAAGACCACGGTGAGACCTCCACGGAGCCCTTGGCTTGGGTAATTGCACTCTCAGGAGGTGGGTGCGTGGCCCAGCAGCCTATGGGAAGACCCCTATATCCGCACAAGAACGCAGGTAACTGGTATTCCTAGATGGGTGGTGGACAACTGACATTGCGGATATGTTGCACCATAGGTATTGTTTCATCCCTAAATGGGGCATGTTGTGTTTTCTGGAATGCACTTCTGCTGCTAGTGTTTACCAGGTGCACTGTGGGCATGATGTGATGATAAAGTGTGCACCTACGGAATGAGGTTAGGACGGTCACTGCTAATTGGGATGTTTGCCTGATTTGCTTATGCTAAGTGTACCTTTAAAAGTAGTTGCTGGTTGTTCTCACTAATTGTGATGTTATGTCTAGAAGGGGCCTGATGCAATTATGATGTTCATGCTCAGGCTTTATGCCTAATGTGATTGATGCTTAAAGTGTTTACGCTAAGTGCGTTACCAGTAGTCACTGGTTGTTTTATTACTTACCTGGTCTAATGGTTCTGACAGTGGCCCGATTGGCTCCGTCCTGTATATAATCCCCTGTAAAGTACTACCTAGTGCCAGTTGGCACAGTGTATATTTGTAATTGTGATCTATTTGTGTTTATGAGTAATACAAAGGCTATTTTTTTTTACAACTTTATGTGGAGTTTCTTTTGTGGTGTGCCTAGTGTGTCGCTGCTGTGCTGTGTGATTGTGTTGCGCAAAAGCTTTACACATTGTCACTCGGATAAGCCTGACTGCTCGTGCCAAGCTACCAAGGGGGTGAGCAGGGGTTATCTTCAGCTTGTAACTCCCTTGCCCAGAATAGAGTGGTGGTTTCTGCCTGGCTAAGGTGCATGCCTTAGCCAACCAGAAACCCCATTTCTAACAGTTGTCATATTGAGAATCCCAGTATCTTTCATGTGTCCTACACTTTTGTCTTTATAATCTGAGTGCCTCAGAAAACCAAGGTGCGGAGGGTGTGATCCATTTAGAGGATGTTTGTTTAAACAGAGATAGCCTTCTAACAGCAGCATTAAGCAACTCAGTATAGTCTAGTGAGACTTGCTCCTCATCTTTTTGGAGGTTAGGTTGGGTCTTAGTCACCTGCTGGGTAAGTTGATCAGCATCACTTGTGTTCCATGCCTGAAAGAGGGAGGAACATGCTGTGCCAACGCTAGAGTGTATGTCTAGTAGATTGTTTAACTTCAAACATAATTGCAGAGTGGTCTGTCCAAGCTAGTGGAAGCAGATCTTTGAAGCTAATAGAAAGATTGTAGATTTACAAAAATGCCGTCTAACATGTTTCTGGCCGGGTGTGTGGCTTTATTGATTAATTGCGTCAGTCCTAGCATGCTCGTTGTTTCAAGAAGGGCCTCTGTATCTCTGTCTCTATCTGAAGAGGCCTCAAGATGGAAATTAAAGTCACCTAAGATAGTGTTGTCCTTTGCACAAACCACAACTTCTAGCAGCGAGGCAATATTTCTATAAAAGTGCTCCTGGGCCTGGAGGGTGATATAATAATATGCCTTTAAATGATTGCTTATTGTTAAGTTCAGAGCTAAAAAGAAGGCTTGCAAACTTAGGAAGGAACTGTTTCAAATTTAACTGTAAAGGCAGATCAGTGCTTATCCACTGCCTTGTTTAAGAGGTCTGGCAAACCTGTGTACTGTAAAACATGTGGGTACTACTACGGCGAAGTTTGGGGAGGATGCATCATCTGCCCATGTTCCAGTTACAAAAAGCAGATCTAGTTTCTGTCCGTCTATAAAGTCAGACAGTTCTGGTTTATTTTTGGGAAGGGAGCGCAAGCTTATAAGGGCGCAGAGCAGCATGGAGGTCTGATTTTTCATGCATGATAGTGGGTTCTGTTACTTCTTACCAGGCGGCGCGGTGAGAGTACCTACGAGTGGGTCCAAAATGTGAAAAACACAGCAAGCGCAGTCAATCTCACTGTAGGGGAAAGTGAAGCAAAATTAAAACATGTACAGCGGGTGTTAAGAGCAGGGAAATTGAGGGCTTGAATCTCCTTATCAGAATTGGTGATTTTTTCATGTGGGTGAGAGGCATTTTGACCAGGGTTCCTGATGATTGGTGTAATCTGGCCATGGTCGGGCACGGACTGGCTTGATTTTGATGTGCCTTGGGCGCGTCCGCTCTGCACAGACATGCTGTCTATGGCATTAAATGTTCCTCCAAGTGTAGGTGCATGCTGGGAAACCGACTCTGTAAAGCTCTTAAGCTTCCTCATAAAGCTGCACTGACTAAAGCATTGATTGAGGGAGCCGGCACCATTTTGCCTCGGGGCGCTGGTCCGACTCAGAAAGCTGCAGAGGGACCCTACCAATTATTGCATGGTCTTCTTCGGCAGAACCCGAACAGGAGTGAGGGTGAATGAGCCCATGGTGTAGCGTGGGCTCCCCTGCTGTGCAGCTGCAGGGTCAGTGTAGGACTTGGCCTTTTTGGCTAAAGTTCCCTAATCTTTTTGCTTTCCCTCTGGACCGTTTTCCTGACATAGAGTTGCCAATTTAGATTCTTTGGGTACTTTGCCACTGCTGATCAGTGTCAAAGTACAAGTGTTCCCTGTGTAAAGTGTAATGATAATTTGTTGGCCATGATTAGTATGTTTTCTTTACTAGTAAAGTCCCTAATAATGTGCACTGTGTGTGCCAGGGCTAGTAGGGAAAGGGTGCACGGAGAAGGGAACTCAGGCCTGCAGTGTAGGCACAGTTAGCTAAGTTAGCATGTTGTCCTGACAAGTGCAACCACTTGTCAGGCCTTACTTTCCCTTTTACGTACACAGTGGGCACCCCTGTGGTAGGTCCAGGGTAACCCCTGGGCAGAGTGCAGTGTAAGTAAAAGGCAGGACATATACTGAGGTGTGTGCTGTGTCCTGACAGTGAAAAACACTCAATTTCGTTTTTCACTGGTGAAAGGCCATCCTGCCCATAGGACAGAATGGGCGAGGCTGGGTAATGTATTTGTTAGCCTAGTTTCCTATAAGTTTAAAATGGAGAGGTGAAGTTTAGTATGTATGAACTCACAGCGTCCTAACACATCTTTCTATGAAAGTGGTTTTGTCACTGTGTGTTCAGACACCACTCTTTTAGAAAGTGGCTGAGTTTCGTGCTTCAAGCATTTCAGTGTGTCTCTGCTGAATGTGGATTGACGGTCTGGAACTGAGAGGTGCGAGGAGCTGGGAGAGGTCCTGACTAGGCCTGGGCTAAATTTCCGTTCCACTCGCGAAAATTGCGATAATTTGACATTTTCGCATTCCGCGGAGAGCGCGAAAATGTCAAAATTTCCGAATTCCGCAGCTTGCGATAATTTGTTTCTTGCTCGCGCTGTAAAATAATACATTCTTGCGCGCGCGCGATCGCCTTACCTGAATCCCCGCGTTCGCCGACAAGTTTTCCCGATCCGGTCGCGTTCTCCACAAGATGTTGGGTTGTTGGTAGCCATTTGCGCTGTTTCGCGACAGATCACGCCCGCATTAATGTCATTGGTCGCGTGATCACGTCTTCCTTCTCTCGATCATGCACCGCGAGAAGAGTGAAAACAAGATGGCCGCGCCCGCGAGCAACCGCATGGGTAAGTTGGCGAGCCGCGACCACACAGAAAATACCGCGAACGGGCGGGAAAAAAACTTCCGCATCTTCGCGATATTTCCACGTGTTTGCGGAGATTTTTAACATTTTCGCGATAATTTTTGAAAGTCACTTTCGCAAATTCCGCCCACCCCTAGTCCTGACCCACGGAGGGGTTGAGGTGGCACAAGGCTGCCCTTCATCTGGAGAGTAGAGGGAGGAGAAGCCCGGGAGGTTAAAAGGGCTGGGCTGCTGCTATAAACCAATTGACCCATCTCCTGCTGAGGGATTAAGGATCCAGACCCCCAGTATCAAAGGGAGAAAGGTGACACTGGGAGTGACACACCCAGAACTGATTTAGGCAATGGTCAGGGACCCCTGAGCACAATGAACTTCAAAGACATTTAGGGGTATAACTATGAGAGCTGAGGCCCCTGAACGTTTGAAATAGAAATGGATTGAGACTGAAAAGGCTTAGACCCATTTCGTGGTGAAGAGAACCTCTGCTAAGGAAAGAACAACTGAAGAGACTGCTGGG
This sequence comes from Triturus cristatus, assembly GCF_964204655.1. Taxonomy (NCBI): domain Eukaryota; kingdom Metazoa; phylum Chordata; class Amphibia; order Caudata; family Salamandridae; genus Triturus; species Triturus cristatus. Next base: position 902,470,534 of record NC_140590.1, on the reverse strand, counting down.
AAGGACCAACCCTTGCTTCTTAATCTGGGGCTGGACTGCAATTTGCTGTTTTAACCAAGGAAGAGGCTGTTGGGACTGTGCTGTGTGCGCTGGGTCTCCCTGCTTGAAGAAGACTTTGCTTTGTGCTGTGTCTTGTAATCCCAAGGACCCGAGGTGAGCTGGCTCCCTGTTTGGAAGCATAGGAACATAAAAGTTTCTAGAGAAGTTTCAAGCAATGTGGTGGGCTCATGTTGTGGCAGCTTGAGACCCTCGGAAGGTGTGCCTGTGATCTTGGACATACAGAGGAGACTCAGACGCGCTGGGAATGTGTCGTGGTGCACAGGAGGCGTTGGTTAAGAGTGCCTGGTCAATATCTCCAACAAAGGTGAAGCGAGTCTCTTACTTGCCGGGAGTGTGTCGTGGTGCACCGCAGGTGTTGGTGAAGAGCACCTGATCAGTGTGTGCATCGGTTGTGAAGTGTGACTCGGACGCGCAGTGTGCTTGTTGTGGTGCACTGCAGGCGCTGGTGAGGAGCACCTTGTCAACGTGTGCATCGGAGGTGAAGTGAGTCTCGGACGTGCTGGGTGCATGTCATGGTGCACAGGAGGCATTGGTGAAGAGCGCCTGGTCAATGTGTGCATCAGAAGTGGAGTGAGTCTCGGACACGCAGGGTGTGTGTCGAGGTGCACTGGAGGTGCTTGTGAAGAACACCTGGTCATCGAGTGCACCGGAGGATAAGTGAGCCTCGGACACGGTTAGCGTGTTATGGTGTGGCCAAAGGCATTGGTGAAGAGCATCTGGATATTGGGGCACCTGAGTTGGAGTAAGTCTCAGTAAATCAGTGTGCATGCTTTGGTGCAACCTGGGACTGTGTAGGTGATCGGCTGATCATTGTGTGCACCGGAAGAAAGTGAGTCTCTGCAACGTGGTGTGCGTGTCTTGGTGCCAACTGAGACCGCAGGAAGGAGTGCCTTGTGAACGTGCACTCGGAGTCGACTTGAAGTCCCATCGGCGTTGTGTGTGTGGCTTCATGCCAGAGGAGACCCAGAGGGTGCTGTGGTGAACGTGCACCCGGAGTAACATAGTCTCAGAGGCATGGGGTACATGTGCCCCGCGGCCACCTGAGACCATCTTAAAAGTCGCGGCCCGGACCGGAAGCCCCGGAGAAGCTGAGCTGCCAGGCCGAGCCGCTGTGGCCCATTGATAAAGTCCTCCATGGAAGGCCCAGTTCACTGAAGGAGGAGCGAAGAGTGGGGTAACATGGATCACTATCTGGGCGGGGTGCGGGCTCCGAGGGACACTCTCTTCGCCTCTCAGACCTTCTGGCTACGTGAGCATTTGCTTCGGCTCAGATTGGGGCCCGTACTGACCAAAGGAGTGGGAGTACTGGGGCCCGAGTGAGAGGCTGCACTTTATGCCGTCGTTGATACATGTGGGGGACAACTGTTATCTAAGAGGCTGATTGTCGTAATACACTTTGCCAATATTGCTGCTAACGAACTGCCGGACTGTCTCATGATGCCTGACATTATTTCTGCATAACAAAGTACACGATTGTAGCGCTACGCACTGCATTATTTCTCCATTGCAAAGTACAGGATTGCGGTGGCCCGCATTGCATTATTTCTTCATTGCAAAGTACATGATTGTAGATATGCATTGCATTATTCTGTAATTGCAAAGTACATGATTGTGGCGGCATGCATTGCATTATTCCTTCATTGCGCAGTACTTGATTGTAGCGGTACGCATTGCATTATTTCTTCTATTGCAAGGTACCGGGGTGTATCATTATGCATTGTATTATTTCTCATTTGCTCAGCACAGTTTTGTATCGTTACGCAGTGCACTGTTGCCTGTCCATTGAAACGTGTGTTATTCTAGCATTACGACCAGTATAGCATTTTAAAAGCGGTGGTTGGGATTTGAACCTACCAGCTAGCCAGAAAGAATATTGCCCTTTATTATATGTTGATTTTTGTATTGTGTGGTCTGCTTGTATATCTTTTTATATAGAGTTTATAATCGTTTTATCAAACTTGTGTGGATTCCATTTGTGGTGTCACCAGTGGGTTGCTGTGGGCGTGGTTGCACATACTGTACACTCATGTCTTGGAGATAGGCCTGGCTGCTCGTGCCAAGCTACTAAGGGGGTGAGCTGGCCTATCTCAAATGGTGTCCTTACTTGGCCTAACATTGAGTGGGGAGTCCTGGATCTCGCATCTGGACACAGTGGTGCGGGACGGGAATTCCGGCTTCCAACAGTCAGGTACAGAGGTGAGCAATCTGGGCCAGGCGGGCTTGGCAGCACTGATGGCCTGCGCTCGATCGATCCCTGCCTGTGGATTACTTCCTGTGACTGCTATCAACAGCCTGATGTGAAACCTGTCCCCCCAGAAGTGATTGGAATGACAGTAGGAGAGTTGTAGCCTGTGATGAGCTCCGAGACACGTGTATTTCCGCATCTAGAGCTGGCGGGTGTCATGCTGCAAGACCCCTCCCTGAACTGAATCAGCAGGTCAGTGCCTCCAGTGTGAGCCCAGGCTCAAGCTGTGTCTGCAGCGCCTGGGCACAGTGGGCTGCTCTCCCTGGGTCTCCTTTGCCCGGCAATGCCCATCACCTCTCGCTGTGCTCAACTAGGGATACAGTGATGTCAGCCCTGAGCACTGTCCAGATAAGCTTTCACAGATGCTAGAGACCCCCCCTGTGGGGAAATATTTGCTGCTTTGGGCCCTCATTGGCCCAAAGGTAATACCCTACAGTGGTCTGGAAATCACTTGGACCCAGCCGGACTGGGCAAAGGAGACAAATCTGCACCCTCGTAAGGACAGTGGTGCTTGGGGTCTGGAGATTCAGGACCTAGATTGCATTCACTCTCTCTAGTTCCCTGCGAGACTCTAAAAATTGTCAGTGACAGTGGTGGTGTGCAGGGGACCACTGGACCCAGTCTCAAAAATACCCCTGCCTGGCGATAGCTTGGGGTGGCTGCTGCGGTCTCTATACAGCAGCCCATGCTTTGCCATATCTGGCTAGTGAGTGGTATATCCTCAAAATGGTTAAAGGCAAGGGAACCAAACTCACTCAGTGGAATACAATCATCAACTATATTCAGCCTGTTCCTCCAGAGTGGCAGACTCCAGGTTGGCCCATGCCCGGCACTGAGGAGACAGTGGATGGAGTGGTAAGAGCATCTCTACAACTAGCGGGCCTACTAGCAACAGTCCAAAGCTCACAGAACAAGATGATTCATGAAATTGACTCTCTTGTCAGTTACCTTAATTTGTTGTGCACTGACCTATGAAAGGTAGGAAAACAGAATGTGGACTCCCTGCAGCAAGAGGTCCACACCCTTCATGACACGGTCATCAATCTACAGAAACTGACAAACTGCCTGGATGATCGAATGAAGGATTCTGAGGGGGTTCCCACAGAAACAAACAAATGTTTGTGGGGTTTCCAGAAAAAAAACACTTTATGGAGGACTGGATCAATTTGGCCCTTATGCCCAAGAGACTCTCAAAGTTTTTACAATGGAATGGGCATTGATCCCTCTGCTAAGGCCCCTCCTAGAGGAACCATTGCTTGTTTGTTTAACTTCCGCGACCACTACGCCATCTTGCAAAGCACTGGCACATGAAGTCCACTGCTGTTTTTAGGGCATCCTATCCCTCTATTCCCTGACTATACACAAAGAGTGCAGGACCAGCGGAAAACCTTTCTTTCGGTAAAGAGGAGGCTCCTGGACCTCAACATGAAGTAGAGTTTGATGTTCCCAATAAAATTGAGGATACAGATTGAGGGAAAGGCCTTGTTCTTCTTCACTCTGGGAGTTGCTAGTGACTGGCTAGACACACAGGCTTGCTCATCTGACAAGTCAACAGAACACATCTGTGTCAGATACACAGTGCCAATTGGCATGTCTCTGACTAAAGTGGGGTCACTAAAAGAGCCTGGAGGAAGAATACCGGAAGGAGAAGATTGTGGTCTGCATGAACGGAGGTGATTCCAGACTCAGGGGAGGAGTCCCTGGGGAGGAGAGCAGACCATGGCTCGGCCAACAATAATTCAACCTGCATCTGAGCCACAAGTTGCCCCAGACATAGGTGGGGGCATAAGCCCATGTGACTGGCTACCCAGTGATAGTGCTGGATCATTCTCTATGGCGGCGAGCACAATTAGGCCACTTAGCCACATGGATAGGGTGCTGCTGGGAAAAACATACTTAGACTGCCTATCATCATAAAATTCATATCAAAGGTGATAAAATGGGTGCTTTGCTGGCCTGGTTGGTCCAACAGGAGGTCCCCAGGTCCCCCATCCTGACACTCTACAATGGCACAGGAACCCTGGTCTGTACACAAAGGGCTATTAACGGTGTCTTCCCTGCCCATATACATAATATGTATGGTAAAAAGGCTGCACCCCTCCTCCGATAGACTGCAGGCATTCCTAGCAAATATAGAGCTACCAGGTTGCACCCTGGAGGCTAAGAAATCCCTACATTGTCCATCTCTAGAGAAGAGACCCATACCACGATCTGTTACCTTAAAATAGCGAAAAATCCAGGTAACAATGGTCTACCCTAGGACCTTTATCACAAATATTCTGTCATTGTAACCCGACAAGCTCCTAGAGGTGTACGAGGAGGCCCTGCATACCAGTACCTAGAGAGCCACCACGTGCAAAACATCTGTTGTTATGGTGCCGAAACCAGGTAGAGACCCGACAGTCGCCTCAGCATAGTGACAGATTTCACTTTTGAATATTGATATGAAACTCGTTAGCAGTGTGCTAGTGGCGCACCCACTCCCATAGTTGGTAGGTTTAATACACACAAACATGTCAGTTTTCATCCGGAGCAGAACACCCTTCACAATCCATGACATTTAGCTCACGGCTATCATGTCTCCCTGCTCCTCGATGATGCCTATGCCCTGGAGTTATTAGACATTGAGCAGGCATTGGACTACCTAAACTGGGCCTGCCTAAGGCAAGTGCTGTGCAAGGTAGGCTTAGGCCCTAGATTTTTCCAATAAGTCTTTCTTCTTTACTCTGACCCTTATGCCAGGGTGCATTCAGGTGGTGTGGTCTCCGAGACCTTCCAGTGAGTAGAGGTACCAGGCAGGGATGTCCCCTCTTGCACCTCCTGCTTGCCCTTGCCATGGTGGAAACTCTGAGATGGACAATGGGTCCATGGGGTATCCCACTGGGGACAAACAATGCTGTTGTCTTTCTTTATGCTGACGATGCCCTGGTATATTTGCGTCAACCAACTGTCTCAGCACCTCTCCTACTGAATATCATGTGTGAGTTTGGAGAGCTCTACGGACTTCTTGTTAACCTTGAGAAATTTAATTTTGTTTCACTGGGGAATCTGGCAGGGGTCCGAAGTAGGAGCTTCCTGGGGTTGGATTCCCCTGGATGACTGCTGATGTGTGGTATTTGGGTATTTGATTGACACACACGGGAAGAGTAGTGAAGGGGTGTCGGGCTTCCATCCGATTCTGTATGGACTTACCTCTGTCCCTCATCGGCAGTATAGCCATTGTAAAAATGATCTCCATACCATATTGCCTATATGCACTCCAAAGCACCCTATAAGCGATCTCTAGACACTATTTCAGCACCTTGGATAGTCTTATAGTGGATCTCCTCTGGGGAAACAAATGTAGACATGTCAAGTTAGCCACATTGCAAGGGAGACGGGGTCAAAGGGGTCTTAAAGTCCTGCATCTGGAGTCTATTGCACAGTGGCACACCTACAACATGGTATTCATTGGCTTGATTCAGAGAACAACTGCAAAAAACAGCTCCTACAAGGCACTCATCAGGGAAGATCCCTTCCTGTCCTACTAATGAGTGGCTCACAAGTTCCCCCACCTCCCACTATATTATTTATCTAGTGGCTGGTGTCTGAGAGCAAGTGGTCAGGAGGGTGATATAGTGCACACCATATGCACCGGACATGCCACTATGAGTTGCGCAACCCTTTCTGCACATCACCAACTCAATGTCGGTGCAGAGATGGAGGGATGGAGTTGATGATACTATAGGGAACCTCTACTCCTCATACCTACAGGGTGCCCAGCAATGATCTACCGCCACAGATGCCTAACATGCATACCAAGTGGGAGGAAATATTAGGGGAACCCTTAGAGGCTAAGGAATGAGTAAAAGTTCACGAGGTAGTGCGGACAGTTAGCTCCACTGCATGATTCAAGCTTGCCGCAGTATAACTTTATACACCAAACGTAGCTTACTTCGCAAACCCTTCATGCTATATGTCCCAACGACCTGTCTGCTGCACGAGCTACAGGGCCCTGTCAGCAGAATTTATGCATACGGTATGGCTTGCCCCTCTCTGTCCCTTTACCGATAGGAAATATTGGGAAATATGAATAGAGCCCAGGGCTGGGCAGTGCCACTGGAGATCCGTTAGGTATTACTGGGCCTGCTTCCTTCATCTGCAAAGAAAGAACTGAGTGGAAATGTTGTCCTCCTTGGCTGAGTATTGGTAAAGCACTGTATAGTGATTGGATGGCACAGTCCGATTCCCACTACATATGCGACATGGTTGAAGGACATTTTTGAGTGGACAGCTGTGGAGGAGGTGCGCATGAGGCATGTCCTCAGGGATGATAAGTTAGAAGATGACTTGAGGGCTTGGTCAACCCTGTTATTTCAGTTGAAGGAACCACAGAGATCGGCCAGTTCCGGAGATGAGACCATGTGATGTGCTGAGTGTACCCTACCGTTGCTGAAGTGCGAGCTGGGGACACCCTGGGCTGCGTCACGGGCATCCACATTCCACTTAGCATGGACTTATCTTCAACCAGGACAGGGACTGAGCACAGTGGGGGGGGGGGGTACGGTTGATTAGTTATTAATTTCTAGGGGTGGTTTATGGACAGCTGCCTGGTTTGTGTCATTATTGTTTCCCGATTATAACTGTCGTCGATGTCTTCTATGTCAATGCTCAACTAATCTTTTTAAGCAGATCCTGTAATGCAACGTCTTCGATTTTCTGTTCACTTTACCGAGTTTTGGTACGTATTGTATGTGACGCATTTGTACTGCATTTGAAAAAAAGCGTGTTTACATCTATGCTTAAAGAGACTGCGAAGTAAACAACGGCACAGTGAGCTATGCTGAACGTTCCTTCATTACACTGTTTATGCGATATCACCCAAAATAAATAACGTTCATTAAAAAAAATAACATAACAAAATAACAGAAATTAAATGCAGCTATTCTTATCGCTCCGAGATATGCCGAGGAGCATTTGAAAAAAAAATCAGACGGAAACCAAGCACCACCATTGCGTGCTGTAAGAAATGCGTTTTATTTAAATATACTCAGAAGTAACATTTTAACACGAATTTCTCAGTTAGCCTTCATGTGCCAACTGCTCTTTGTGATTTGAGAAATATCGAGGTGTAAAGTTTTGCAGTTTCTTTTCCCAGAACAGCTGTACAGTGATGGGAGATGAATCAAACCTATCCACCTGAGAGAAAAAGCAGTTTCTGTCGAAAAAAATATATTCTTACTCGGGGATGATTTCCCAGCTGCCCGTAAACATGTTAACGGGAATTCAGAAAACTGTGCTCCTAAGAGGAAAGAATGAAAAGCTGCAAAAGTAACAGTTTTGGATACAAAACAAAATTAGGTCTCCGATGAATATGAACTCTTTATATAACTGCCCCAGGCAAGTCTCTAAGCCCCTGGAGGTTAAAATAAATTGCTTGTCTTTATTTTGAAGAACAATGTGAGATAATGGATGCTAATTCTACACCTAAATTGGTACCCTGAGATGGAGCATTGCATAAACCAACAATGACTATAACCTGGTGAATTAAAAAAAATGACATATCAACACTGGTAAAATGATTATCAAAGTCTTCCTATAACTCTCCGATGCATTAGACATGTTTATGTCTGTATTTTTCCATCTTCCATGATATTGAAAAGCGTGTTTCTTGTTTTTGTATTCTGGACCACTGGGTGGTGGATTTTGTAGTGAATCGACACATGAGGTTAGCATTTTTAAGCAATACAAACAGCTCACTGCTTTGGAGACAGATAAATACGAGGAAATTGTGCAATGCCTATGGGTCACAAAATAAAAAAATAAATGATATCAAGATCCCATAAAATAGATGACAAACGTGTCTCATTGGGCAATAACATTTCATAAAATTGGTAATTCAGTGCCACAAACTAGATAAGCTTAAAACAGCCCCATAGACATTCATATATTTCTGTTACTCCACTAGTAACGTTTAATCTACCTGCATCCCTTAGCCCTAACAAGTACATTATCTGAAAGTGTCTCACGGGACCTCTGAAACGTTCGAGCTATGTCATATATTCCATATAATTTTCAAGTAGCTGGCTGCCAAAACATACTTGGTACAATGTATAATGTTGCTGAACATTTGGGGCCAGATTTACTTACCTTTCACTCAACTCAGTGGAGCAAGGCAACTTGCTGTGCTGCATTGCATGGAGGGTAGAGATACTCCCAAGATATTGTGCACTTCTGCTCTTTCATAGCGCTCGTACACTTCAGACAGTCTAGCGACAACGCAGGCACTCTTGCAGCATGGTGCAAGAGTGCCTGCGTTACAAGGCAAAATGTTTTTGTGAAGGAAGAGATACCTTCCTGCATCAAACAATCTCTGGAGGCATTTCCTCTTTCTATATGTGCTGCAGATTGCAGCACATATACAAAGAGGAAATAATAAGGAGTAAAAAGAGCATTCTCGGGGCGTGGCTTGGACGTCGTTCAAGATGGCCGCCTGAGTCCGGGGCTCCACATGCGATGCGATGTTTCCACACGTTCTCCGCCGGTTCCTGAAATCGGAGCATGAAGTGCGCATGGTGAGCCTAAAATGAGCGCGCAGTGACTCTTAAAAGCTTCGTTTTTATCCCGTTTTGTGAGCGCCTCATAGCGGCCGCCATTTTGTTTTTCGGCGCGATGATTCCTACGCAGCTGTATTTCTCCTCATGAATATGGAATCTTGGAGTGCGACCACGCTAGACATTGCATATTCCCTCACTTTTTTCTTCTTTTTTTATTTAACCCTTCATGGTCAACTTTCAAAGGTGTTTCTATTGACAAGGATGCACAGTTCTTATTCTTTCCTCGGTCTGCTTGCGGTTTGAGGATTACTGTCAGATGCTGTTCGCTGTGACTTTATTTTTCTGCTCCAACTCCTTCGGAGGCCTTGGTTCTTCTTCGTGGCAGGTGGAGGTGGCTGTGGGGTCTTTGGGTGGATCGTTGTGATCCCGTTAAGTGCCTATTAAAATTCTTGTGACGACGCTGCGCACTCCCCCGAAGTGCGATATTTGTGGGAATTTGTTTGGAGGGCACCTATGGGCAAGCTTCGCAACCCGAAGTTTGTTTTTGTACCATCAAAGGGCTCTTCCACGGCTCCTCCTTCCTCCTCCTCATCAGTTGATCCTTCTTCCAGTCCTACGGATCCAATGGCGGCAGCGTCGTCCAGTCGTCCTCCCTTGTCACAGTCAGCCTCCAGTAAGTCCTCTTCTTCTGCTACGTCAACCAAACGATTAAAACAGGACTCTCCTCCTCCGGAACAAGCATCACCCCCTATCTCCATGGAGTTAATACTTGAGGAAATACGGGCTTTACGTCCGTTTGTTGAGGAAACCAATAACAAGATGCAACTTTTTGAAGAGAGATGGTCAACCATTGAGAGCAGAGTGTCGGTGGTGGAACTTCAGACTTCGGAGATTCAATCTCACTCTCAGCGTATCACCTCGCTGGAGAAATCTGTTCTTGCTCTTCAGCAACATACCGAGGATTTAGAAAACCGGAATAGGAGGAACAACCTGCGCATTTATGGTCTGCCGGAGTCTTTGGAGAGTGATGACCCCGTCTCGTTCTTCTCTTCTTTCCTCCCGAAACTTCTGGATATGCCTCCTACCACCTCTCTTACCATTCAATGGGCTCACAGGCTTGGTCCTCGTCTATCAACTGCAACTAAGCCTCGAGGAGTTATCATTCTCTTTCTGAAGTTCACTGACCTACTCCTTGTCCTCACCGCGGCTAGAGCCAAGCGCCAAGTTTCCTGGTTGGGCCAAAGGGTTTTCTTTGCTCAGGATGTTTCCAATGCTACTGCAGCAAGAAGAAAGGAGTTTTTGAGCCTTCGTACACCTTTGCGCTCTCTTGGTGCCAGATTTGGTCTATTCCATCCTTGTACCTTCAAAGTTACTCATCAGAATAAGACTTGGACTTTTCAAGATCCTGCGGAGCTTAAAAATGTTATTCACATACAGTCCAACGTTGGCATGGATACTTCCACTTCTACCAGTGGTTGAATGCTCCCTCTCCTTTTTTCTTACAGGTTGTTCCTGATAATGTTTCTGCATTGCCATGGTCTGTTATGCTGTTGGTTTTTCTCATTCTGTTTTACTCTTAGGAGTTTTGATATGTTATCTTTCAATGTCTCTTATTAACCCTGCTGGTTACTCTCTTTTAAGCAACCTTTGTCTTTCCCATTTTTATTATTGCCCACAATTCTTGGCTGTTTACGTTCCATTGTTTATTGTTTATGCATCTATTTACGTGTCCCTTTTTCTTATCAGCGTTTTTTATTCTCGTGTTTGTTTTCCTTACCCAGATCGTCTAAAGTATTCCCCTCTTCCCTCATGTGAGTCGTGTTTCTTATTCCATCCTGGTGCGGTCGGACTATCCTCCTGGTTTCGGGAGGTCATTCTTGTCTTGTTGCGTCATCCACTGCCCCGATATCCTCTCCATGTTCCCTTCAGGTATGTTATTTTCAGTCGTCCTTTATGGATTTGTACTATCTCTTCTTGTATCTTTCTCTCTTCACCTTTCCCCTCTCTTCCCTTCCTTATTCTTACTTTCTTTATTCTTCGTTTCCCTTACCTTGCTTGTGCTTTTTTTTCTTGTATCTATTCTTTTCTATTTCTATCTTTTACAAATGTTTTGCTTTTTACCCGTTGCTGTAGATATTGTTCCTGATAATGTTATTCAGTGTTTAAGTTCAGAGTAATTTCCTGGAATGTGAAAGGTTTTATTAACCCTATCAAACGCCAGAGAATCCTTTCCCACCTTGCTACTTATAATCCTGACATAGTTCTCTTACAAGAGACGCATCTTTCGGAGACTGAGTCTCTCAAATTAAAGCGTGGATGGGTGGGTACGGTTCTATTTTCTCCTTCTACCAACAAGAAGAATGGTGTGGTTATTTTGTGTCATAAAAAGTTAGTATGTAAAGTCTTAACACAAGAGTCGGATTCTGATGGTAGATGGATTCTAGCTAAATTGTCAATTAACTCTATCCCTTTAACTGTGTTTAATGTTTATGGCCCTACACAACCTGATTTACTTTTTTGGCCTTTTATTACTAGCAAATGTTTTCAATATAAAGATGACCTCTTCATTCTAGGTGGTGATTGTAACCAGATTGTGGACCCCTTTATTGATCGTAAGTCAAGTGTTCGTTTCATACCTCACAAACCCCACAAACAATTTCTCGACACCATTTCTCAAGCATCTCTCACTGACTCTTGGAGGCTTTCGCACCCTGACACTCTTGATTATTCCTTTTTCTCTCCTCCTCACTCTTCTTTCTCTCGTCTTGATTATATTTTTCTTTCTCTTTCCTTGTCGCAAAATTTGCTGTCGTCTTCTATCGAACCTATACTTATCTCTGACCATGCTTCTATTGTAACAGATCTTGACCTTCTTTCCCCTCCTCCCAGATCCTCTCGTTGGCGCTTTAACAACTCTCTCCTTACTGATCCCTTTTTCTCCTCTTCCTTCCGCTCTTTTGCTACTGATTTCTTTCTATTAAATGATGTTTCTAACATTTCCCCTCATCTTCTCTGGGACTCCTTTAAAGCCACCGCTCGCGGATTTGTTATTGATTTTGTTTCCAAGAAAAAGAAACGTTTTCTCCAGAAACGGAGGGATATATTAGCCCATATTAAGTCTCTGGAGCACCAGTTCTATTCTTCCTCTAATAATTCCGTTCCTCCGGAACTTATTCGTGCCAAACTAGATTTTAACAAATCAACTACCGATAATGCCTCGTCAATGCTTCTTCGTAGTACTGCCCGGTTTTATGGTGGGCGTAACAAAGCAGGGAAGCTTTTAGCCAATTATCTCAAATCACGCAAAGAACGTTCATCCATTGACTCCATTTACTCCTCTGATAATACTTTATTGCATAAAGCTCAGGATATTCTTGAACAATTTCAATTATTTTATCGTACCCTTTATACACCTGAGTCTTCTCCCTCTCCCTCTCTTGTCCAAGCTTATCTAGACAAACTTCCTAAGCCCTTGACGTCTCATCTTCATTTCCCGGATCTGGAGGTTGACCTTTCTTTACATGAGCTCTCTACTGCATTGACTATTCTTACAAAGGGTAAAACTCCAGGTCCTGATGGCTTTTCAGTTGAATTTTATCTACATTTTTCTGACCTGTTACTTCCTAAACTCCTGTCTCTTTTTCAATCGTTTCATTTATCGGGGAGAGCGGAAGGTACGTTTCAAGAAGCTACCATCTGCCTTATCCCTAAAGACAGTTGCGACCCTAAATACTGTAAGAACTACCGTCCGATTTCTTTAGTGAATGTTGATTATAAGCTGTTTGCTAAAGTATTGGCTCTACGCCTAGATCCCTTAATGCCCCATCTCATCGGTAAGGAGCAGTGTGGCTTTGTGAAGGGTCGGTTGACATCTGATAATTCTCGTCTCTTCCTTAATGTACTAAATAAAGTTCCATCTCTTTCTATTCCCTTAGCGGCTATCTCTGTTGACGCAGAGAAAGCCTTTGATAGAGTTGACTGGTCTTTCTTATTTGCTTCACTGCGCTGGCATGGCTTCGGTCCTCGCTTCATCTCTCTTATTTCTTTGTTATACTCTGCCCCTAAGGCTTCAGTTCTGGTCAATGGTCAAGTTTCTTCGTATTTCCCTCTTCAGCAAGGGGTTCGTCAAGGTTGCCCTTTATCTCCCTTGCTTTTTGTTCTTGCCCTTGAGCCCTTTCTGTCTTCTATCCGTAACAATAATGCCATCACTGGTTTTCCTTATGGCGACAATCAACTGAAACTCTCTGCATACGCAGATGATATTCTTCTTTTCATTTCCACTCCAGAAACATCCATTCCCCCACTACTGTCTGAATTCGAGTCTTTCTCACAGGTTTCTGGTTATAAAATCAATTCGGATAAAACTGAAATTCTTCCCCTTACGAAATTTTGCACTCCTCATGCCTTTTCCCCTATGGGCTTTGCTTGGAATGGCTCTAAAATTAAATATTTAGGAGTATGGTTTTCTAACTCTATTTCTTCTTCAATTGCTCTTAATATGTCAGCGGTTTTGTCCCGCATTGAACGATTATTCTCTTCTTGGAATCCCCTTTTCCTTTCTTGGTGGGGGAGATTAGACTCCATCAAAATGATGATAGCCCCCATTTTAATCTACGTTCTTTCTATGCTACCTGTTCATATCCCCGCAACTTATTTTAAACGTATCGATTCTTGTTTGTCTAGTTTCCTTTGGAACAAGAAAAGATCTAGAATCTCTTTGGCATCGCTCCGTAAATCGAAGGCCAATGGTGGGGTCAACTTCCCAGACTTTCGTCTTTATCATAAATCTTTTTCCCTTCGCCAGGCATCTAGATGGCTTGCTTCTGTCCCTTCTGCTTTTGCTCCTCTTTGGCTTCGCATCGAACATATATTATTGTTGCCCTTTTCTTTTGGGGAGGTTATACGCTTCTCTGCCAAGGTCCCACACTTGGCACTTCCCTTATTTAAGCATACTTCTTCTCTTCTAAAACCACTTTTCAATCCTACGCCTATTACTCGGGAGTCTTTCTTGAATTCCACTGTTTGGCATAATTCCCTTATTCTTATAAGGAATAGACCCATCTTCTGGAAATCCTGGAGATCGCTGGGCATCATCTGGGTGAACCAGTTCTTTGATGGAACATCCCCATGTTCTTTTCCCCAGTTTCAGATGTCCTTTCACTGTCCTCGTTCCTTTCTGCAGAAGTTTGTTATCTTGATGACGCTTATCCTTGATATTTTTTACTCTCTTCCCCCCTCCCCTTCTTCGCTCTCCCAGGCACCTCTTCTTAAAATTCTTTTAACCCTACCCAAGGCATCTCTCATTTATAAATTCTTTTCATCCCCTAATCCAGAGCGCCTTAAATCTAAACTAGAACTTGCTTGGGAGGAGGACTTGGGTTGTGCTTGGTCCGTCGCCTTGTGGGATAAGCTTTGGTCTAGATCTTTGAAAATTTCTCGTTCGGCCTCCCTTACTCAATCTTTATTCTACTTATACCATAGACTATATCTCTCTCCACTCTCTCTAGCCCGTTTTTCCTCCTCTTCTGATTCTAATTGTTGGACTTGTTCTGCCCCTAAGGCTAATCTCTTTCACCTCTTATTCTTATGTCCCTCTGTCTCTCAATTCTGGAACTCTGTTTGGCTCTATATCTCTCGTATTTTCACTCTCCCTTCTCCATACTCAATTTCTACCCTTTTTTTAGGCAGCTTATCTGAGTCTTTAAGTCTCCCTCTATGTTCTCGAGGTCTTTTTGACCTCATGCTTGCTCTCGCCTTTCAGCACATTTCCTCTAACTGGAAAACCCTGGCAAACCTTTCCATCCGTCACTGGTGGAATTCCTTGTGTCATTTTCACAGACTAGATACTGCTTTTGCTTCCTCCTATAATCCTACACATAATAGGGATCTTTTTTGGCTACCTCTTACTACATACTTAGATCGGATGGTCCCGAGGAATGTTTCCGCCATCACTTCGGAAAACTTCAAACCACCTTGAGGGAATTACTCCTTCTTCTCCTACTTTAATAATATCAGATTTGTTTATAATTCTATTGGATTTGCTATGTAACATTTTGATTGTTGTTTTGCCTACAGCTTTCATTCCTTCCTTACAGCAAGGAATTAGGGTCTTTTATTATATAATATGTTTTTGCCGTTTCCCTTTCTCCCTTTTTATTTTTCTTGTTCCCCTTTCCCTTTCCTCCCTTCCCATTTTTCCTTAAAACTGTATAACATGCTTTTGTCTGTTTTTTAATGATATTAGCTTGTTCAATGCCATTTCATTCCATTTACTTGTCTCTTATATTACAGCTGATGTCTATGTATTTATTTCTTCTTGAATAAAGCTTTTCAAACATAAAAAAAAAAAAGAGCATTCTCATTATTATGTCATCCTTTGGAAGGCGTAGCGATTTCACGCAACCCAGGTTTGCAAACCTCTGTAAATCCGAGACTGCGTGAAATCCATGGCAAGATGCATGGGAACTCTCATGTTCCACCCTTGGAATGCCTCCCAGAATGAAATTAAATGCAACGCAGCACAAGCTGCTGCATTGCAGTACATTTATTTTTTCGAATCCATGCAAGGGGGCAAATCGCAATTTACGGCGATTTTTAAATATTTACTAGCATTTTGTGACATGGAATCGCCACACAAGAGGTGCAATCCTGATGAAAAATGTTAGAATATCTGACCCTAGATGTATTATGTATCGAAAAAAAATAGCACTTTTCAGCACCCTACATAGGACAATAAGAAAATGCTCAGCTTGAGACCTGGAGGCCACCCATTAGTCAACACTGCCAGGGTAAATGCAAAGAAGGTGTGTTTACTATGTTTCTTTTCCTACTTGCAAGTCCCTTTCTTGAAGAATCTGTGCAGCTATGCTTGATTTTCAAGCTCTATTGTGACTCTTCGGTATGTTTGTTTTCCGACCACCTTCAAAGTTGGAGATAGTAGTCTCTAGATTGTCATGAAGGATGATTAATCACTGAGCTTCATCGTGCCCACCCCATTGTTCAGAAACACAGAGAGTGCTCCTGGGAGGATCGGGGGAGTGTCTGGGAACAGGAGAGGGTGGAGTGGAAGGACTCTGTCCAAGCTGCGAGTATCAGCTATTCTGATTTGGGGATTGTTTGCCCCTGCTTCACATTAATCCAGTGTGTGTGTGTGAAGGCCTACACATACCCTTGACTGGAAGGTGGAGGGGCTCAACGAGGAAAATGTCAGTGTCAATAGGACTATTAATCTACCAATTATTGATTTCACACATGTAGTACAGTGGTTGCAGCATATTGTTACATAGTAAATATTTTCTGACAATGCCTCTTTAGCTGTGTCACGTGATGGGGAGTGCACGGCATATTCACCTACAGTTCAGCTCCTAATGGTGAACCCAGAATCCTGCAAATCCTAGCACTATATATCCATGCGTCTCTTTATATGTATGTATGCCAGTGGGATTGCTGTGCCATGCCTGAGTGAATCACAGTGACTCTGGCAAGTCGATTTATTTTTTTGAAGTCCCTGTCCTGTTCACATTCATAAAACGAGGGTAAGGTTGCTTTTCCAGACAATGGAGGTGACATTTCTGAGAATGTATGGAGGGAAAGTAGACACTGAATTGAAAGAAGATGAGACAGGCTTCCCATTAGAAATTCAATTAGGCCCTTTCTGATACAAAAGGCTACTAGTTTGTCTTTCTGCTATTGTGGATGACAGTTGTGTACTGTGCGGCTGCAGTATCTCTATCTAGATGTGAAGGGTCCTTTGAAAGGGAAGTGGCACTTTGTCTTTCTTCCTAAATATTGTCAGATGTAGCTGTTGATAGTCAAGGTCCAGATTGCTCTCTGCAGTTTGTGCCTGTTTTGTGGGTGCTCTAAACTCGAAACGTTAATGCTGTGAAAAGCATCACTTGAGAAGACAAATGCTGAGTCCATATGACAGCCTGAGGAGGCCACATGAAAGGGGAACAATTACAAACCACTTCTGCACCGGCAAATCGAGAAAACACATTTCCTGTCTAAGTCTGTTTAAAGTGGTGGCTGCTCGCATACTTATTGTTCCAGTTCCATGTTCTCAGCAACCAAGGAGAATGTCCTTCCCGGAGTACCCAGAGGACAGCTGTGCAACCAGTTCAGGTATCTGCCTGACATCCAGCTTCTCAGAGTTATGGAACCATCACCAGTACTCTTCGACCTGCAGGAGGAATTGCTGACTTGACCTGAGAACCATGTAGTCCAGTCTGAGTGAGAGGGAGGGAGTGAGCCTACCCTGTAGACTTCTGCAAGAGTCTGAAGCAACTGAATCCAGTGTGGGGGTCCATCCAATAGCAAGTCATAGACTGTATGATTATTATTATTATTATTATTGAAGCTTATAGAGCCCATGGCTACCTCCAACGGAAGTGTCCCGGCGCTAGCAATACATCCTTCATGAGGGGAAAAGAGACCAGGTTAGACCATTGACTCTAAGGCAGGCCGAATAGCCATGTCTTTAATGCTTTCCTGAACATGGTTTCCGCATCGATTTTCCTCAGATGGTTAGGCATGGAATTCCATAAGGTGGCGGTTTTCACCGAGAAAACACGACCACCGATCCTTGCCTCTGCAATATGACTAATGACCAAAAGATTCTAACCATTAGATCTGAGTGCCCTGGCTCGGCTATATTTCTGAAGTCTCCACTTCAAGTATTGATGACCAGTCCCTCTAATTGCTCTATGTGCAAGGACCAGAGCTTTGAACTCTATTCTTCTCTTAACTGGGAGCCAGTGTAGGCTGCGCAGGTGGGGGGTAATATGATGTCGTAGTGGCACATTCCTAATCAACCTGGCAGCTGCGTTTTGGATAATCTGTAGTCTCTTAATCAGGTACTCCGGAAGACCAAGGTAAAGGCTATTGGCATAGTCAAGGTGAGAAGTGACTAATGCATGCACTACTGACTTCCTGTAATCCATGGGCAGGAAGTGGAGAAATCTTCGCAGAGACTTCAGTTTCCAGAAGCACGGAGAAGAGACATGAGCAATTTGTGCCTTGCCAGTAAGTTGGGAGTCAAACTTGAAACCCAGGTTCCTGTCAGAGGGAACTGGTAGCGGATGCGGATTTAACTCAGTTGGCCACCACAATGCTGAGCGGGGTAGAGTAGGTTGATAAAAAAATAGGACCTCCGTCTTATCAGTGTTTAATTTTAGGCATCCATGATGAGATGTTTAAAAGACACTGTCTAAATTTGGCGAAAGCTGTCTCACCAATTGTGTATCATTGATCCATCATTGCACCTAATGGGAGAACCACAGCACTGGTATTACCCTCACTGCAGACCCTTGCATTTATTGTGCCCAATTAGCCAGCCTGACTGAAGCTGAAATAAAAGCTTGCTTTGTGGCACCTGCTGTGTGCTGCTGACCCAAGATGGCATTACCAATGCAATCTGGCCCGTGCCGTGCAGCTCCTCCTGCTAAAGAAGTTAAAAGACTACAACCCTGCAGTTCCCTCATTGTACTCCTTCAGAGCAGTGTACCTGGCAACGCCCTTAGTGTGTCTGGGAAGAGCACTACTCAGAAAATTAAGGCCATCGCCTTGAGGCTTCTTGTGCCGAAGTAAGTGCCTGGCAGCAGTGGCACCTAAGAACTCAGTGCCTGATTGGATCACTACCAACATGCACATTTACACATAGAAATAAATACCTGTGTTACTACTGCCGTAGAGTCAAGACTTTAGGCAAGGGATGTCAATTGCCTCCATTCATGGAAAACCAAAGAGACCAGTCAAGACTTACAGGAGTGAAGGAACTGGGCTTGCTGAACCAACAAAACTCACCTGCCATGGCACTGGTGCATGCCATGCACACTAGGTGTGCCCTCCACCAGTCTATATACCACCCTTTGAAGGTCCAAAGTGACCCAGCACGACACCAGAATGAATGGATGGTTAACTGTAAGGGTCCCAAACCTGACAGGGAAACTTTGAATGGAAGATTAACTGTAAGGGTCCCAAGCCTGACAGAGAAACTTTGTGCTAAGGGAGGTGGGAGGAGATTTGAATCTAAATCTAGAGACTACACCACAAGAACCCTAAGACCCCCAGGACAGAGAATGGGGTTGGTAAAGTGGCAAGCTATGGACCCAACTTTGAAGCGCATTGGTACTCTACCCACAAGCCTGCGGCGGAGATATCTTTTTGAAACTTAAAAACATAGTAAAAATATTATTATGTTAAATATTCATGTAGATAATTTTTATTTCTTTTCTTTTAATTTAGAGCAATATAAACACAATGCTACAACACTAATAATGTATTAATTTATTTTGAATTAAAGACTTAGCTCAAGTATATTAAATTAAATTAAATTCCAATTATTTCACAAAAATATTTTTTTTAAATCCCGCTTAAAAAACCTGTTCACAGTTGTAATGTAGCTAAATTTACTAAAAGATATGCATAGAAATAATTTAATTTAATGTATACTTGTTTTAAATTAATGCTACATATATGTTTACATTTCAAAAGTTTTATTAAAATATTTTATTCATACATAATTTTGTAACATTCATTTTTTTGGGGATATATATATATATATATATATATATACATATATATATATATATACATATGTATACATATTTATTTCGTACTTAAACGGAGCACTCTCGAACGGGTGTTGAAGTCGCGGTGGTGCACCCACGAAATTTACCAAAGCTCCTTTTCTCCAATTTAGAAAGAAAAAAACACTTGCAGGGGCAGTTGCAGTAGATTAAATAGCAACGCAACAACAGACACATTTCGGCTTGCGCCTTCATCGGTGTTGCCTTTCACACTGGAAGCGGTTGTTTTTGAGAAAATTCATTGGGCAAAAACAGTGAAAACGGACAACTTTCCTTTGTGTATGGGAAGCGCCATTTTGGCATGGTTTTACATACAATAAATGCATCAGTTATCAATTAGCTTATATGCGCAAATGTTGTAAAACATTGCTTTGGCAATCATAATTACTTACCACAATGCATATTATTTCATTTGAATCAATAACATGATTAGTATACTCAATATTGTCTAGCCGTGTATCAGCATATCTTATTGTCATGTTTTTTATATCATACAAATTCATTAAGCAACTACATTGAGAACAGACAACTTTATAATAAATAAAAAAGCGTCATTTTAGCATGATATTTCATACGATAAATATTTCAGTTCTAAATGAACTTCTCTATTAAACTCTCAAATGTTGCCATAAATTGCTTGTGCAGTCATAGTAACTTACATAAATACATGCTATTTCATTCAAATCAATGCCCTTAATACTATTTACAGTGGTAGAGTGAGTCTGCACACCTCAACAACGCACTTCACTTTTCGAGTGCACATCCGTACTCTCTGAAGAAGCACTTACCTGTATCTCAGCTCACCAGGATCAAAAGAATCACTTCGGACCCACAGCAGTGTGATATTGACATCACACAACAACTTGAGAGATATAAAATGAGAGGATATCCAGAGGACATTCTTAAGGAAGCAAAGAATCAGGTTGACCAAAAAAATCGAGGAGATCTGCTTCAGACTACTCCTAAAAATTCTTCTAAACGAGATGTTTTTGTACTAAAACATTCCACTCAAGCCACACAGATCAAGTCAATTATCCGTAAACGTTGGGATATAATTGATCAGGAACCTGATTTTCGAGATTTGTTTAAGGATCCGCCTCTTTTTGCACATACCAGACCAAAGAATTTGAGGGATCTTCTCAAAAGTCACACTTGTCCCACAATATCCAAGAATCTTGGTATGAGAAAATGCTATAATTGCGGACAATGCGGTAATGTAATCACAGGAAATGTGTTTACACATCCTCACACAGGCAAAGGCATTAAACTTCAGCACACTTCAGATTGCAATTCAGAATGGGTCATCTATGCCATCAAGTGCCCGTGCGGCCTTGTATATGTAGGGAAAACAAGCAGAAAAATCAAAACGAGGATTATAGAACATAAGAGTAGGATCCGTAACAGTAATTTGACATCCTCCCTGGTAACACATTGGGTGAACACTTCTCACACTATTCCACAACTACGTTTCACAATCTTAGAACGTCTTCATGTACACACTGACTCAGACATGAATAATGTTCTTGCCCGTAGGGAAACACATTGGATAAAATTCTTAGGAACAGTGTGTCCGGATGGTCTGAATGATCATTATGAATTATTATGCTTTGTTTAGGCTCTAACATATTGTACATCTGTAAAGGATTTGCACTCGCAATTAAGTTTTATCCATGTTTTTTGAATATCGCGAAGGTTCTCATCCACCTTCTTTTTGTATATTTTGTTCATATAAACTCTTACTTTCTATACGCATTGAAAACTTGAAGTTTCTCCTTTGAGTATTATTCATTACATTTTGAATTTACACATGGTGGTTTCACCAGTTTCTTCTTTTTTCAACACACTCCATTGACCACGTCTGTTTTTACTCATTCCGCAGTCCTCTTTTCATTACCATTGCCCTAGACCCTCTTCACTTTTTAAACCCCTATGTTTCAGTAGATACGCACGCGCCAAAGCTGAACGGGAGTAGTTTTGGAGGCTTTTTTCAACATACACGAACAAATACAACAGGTAAGGCTTGTTCCGCTAATTCGCGGAACAGCACTATTGAAACCGCTGCACCTTTATTGTCACAGCAACCGAGAGTAATCTCTCTGGTCGCTTTTTTTTACAGACACGGCATTTTGATCATTTTCGGAGCAGCGTCCGCCGCTTTCGACATCAAACAATTGAAGAGGGTGAGTCAGTAACATACATAACACTCGGACTCTGATCTTTTGTAACACATCACGGCCTACGCCACCTGCCTTTCTAACTATGTATAACCTTTTGCAGACGGTTAGCCCATTATTGCCCAGAGACCTTTTTCCAACACTTGGTAACGCCGTTTTTTTCGGTAAGCTTGCAATATATTTTCACGTCCTCACTTTGGGTGATACCTCATTTTTTCTTTGAACCACATCACCGCATGGGAATCGTTTTACGGGTTTTCCTGTTTTCCCCTAATTGCCTTTATTTCGAGTGCAAATTCTATAACATTTCTTTGCCTTTACAAACATGTTTAACAGCACACATGTGCTTTTTGTTGTAGTTCCGTATGGAGGTCAAGAAGAACACAACACAAGAAAGTCTTTAAATTGTTTATTGCTAGTGTTGTACGCATTTATCCCCTGACGAAGGGTAGGCATTACCCGAAATGCATTGGGATTTTTAACATTGTATGTTTTCTTTAGTTTGAATAGTAATGCATTGATACAAGTGATGTGAAACTTCGAATGCATACCAAATATCTTGATTTATAAAACACGAACAATATACTTTTGTTTCCAAACAATCATGTTGTTTCTGATTTTTGAATACTAAATCATGTTTAGTTCGCGTTTCTTGTTAATTTATATTTGATAAAAACTTAACTTTACGAATATAGAGACCTTAGGTCCTAGCTGTGATTCACACAGGCTCTGGTTTTCCAGAACCTCCCTTCTTTTCACTTAATACTATTTAGCCATGTATCGGCATATCTCATTATCATGATTGCTATCTTTACTATTATCTAGCCGTGTATGGACATATACAGTTTTCAGTGCTTAAATGGTTGCAATTCATCTCAAACATTTTTCAAAAGATACAGCATCTCAATCTCTTTGTGTATCGGCTCATTATACAATCTTATATCTGTAACATTATCGATAAAATTCAGATTGATGATCAATCCCCCAGGTGAACTGATAGTTCTTCCCCGCTATTCAACCCTTTAGGTGCTCTTGTTTGTAAATCGATAATGTAACAAGACTTGAGTCTGCTGAGTTTCGAAATTCGGTATCCTCCCCTGATGTTATTAGGTAAATGGTCAATGCCATAATATTATAACAGGTCCCTGGTACTTTGATGCTTATTAGCAAAATATCTGGCCACTGGATATGAAATATCCTTCTTTACAATGACCCTCATGTGCTTTAGTCTATAGATATTTATTGGATGAATCGTGCTTCCTATATATTTTAATCCCCGTGGGCAGATTAGGCAAAATACTGATTATGCAGTATTACAAGTTATACATTTAGTTACATCTCTGAGCCTTTTTATTCCAGGTATCTCATACATTAATATCTTTCCACTATTAACACAGGCTTTGCATTTTCCACAATGGAAAAAAAACTTTAATTTCTTTGAGAGGACTCTTCTTCTGTATTGCTTTTTTTGATGGCTGTGAACTAACATGTCTTTTAATGACCTTGCTTTTGAAAAGTCACTAAAGGGACTGATGGTATATCACTTCCATTAATCATATCTGTTTTCAGCACGTGCCAATTTTACCGAAGTATACTTTTCTAGCAATTGCCATCTTCTGAGTAGGTCGTAACCATCCTGAATTTACCTTCCTCATTTTTCCTTTTAATCTTATTTTTGCCTTTCAGTAGTTGTTCTCTAGGAATGGTCTCTACATTTTTCAAAGTTGTTTCTAACTATTGTGTATTGTACCCTTTGGCAACAAATCTAGCGGTGCTTTCTTTAGCTGCTAACTGAAAAACACAATCCCTTGTGCTATTTCTCTTCAGTCTTAGGAATTTGCCATGGGGACTAACCTGGGTGGATGACTGCTCGTGGCGTGGAGTGTAGAATTTCCTTCCGTTTGTTTTCTAAACAACAACATGCCTAGTTTGCTTTCAACGATGGAAACCCTTAAGTCTAAGATGTTCACTGCTAGTGAACTCACTTCACCTGTGAACCGTAGTTTCACTTTGTTCTTATTTAGGTGTTTGATAAAATCCCATGCACATTCTGATGACCCCTTCCAAACCAAAAACAATTCATCTATGTATCTATACCAAGACACAACATTTCCTATCATTCTGTGTTCTCGGACGACCATGCCACCTGCTCCTCACACCAACGCATGAATAAATTTGTGTAGCTGGGGGCAAAGCAAGTGCCCATGGCCGTATCCGAGATCTGCCTGTAGTAGTCCTCCTGAAACAGAATAATGTTATAGGTTAAACACAATTCAGTAAATTCCAATAGCATAGAGTTGGGTTCTGCAAGTTTCAATGGTCTTTTGTTTAGGAAAAATGTCACCGCATTAAGTCCATCTTTATGATATTTACATGTATTTAGACTTCTGATGTCTAATACAATCAATCGGTACGATGGATCCCAAGTCAATTGATCCCTATCACTCAAAAAGTCCTTTGTGTCCTTAATATATGATGTTAATTGTAAAATAAAATGAAACAAGAAATAATCAATGAATATTGAGAGATGTTCGGTCAAACTGCCTTGTGATGAAACAATTGGTCTACCTGGTAGGTATTCACATTCTTTATGTATTTTTGGTATGTGGTAGAAGGTGGGTGTCACGGGATTCATATTGCGAAGGAATAAGTATTCATCCACTCTCAACATTGATTTTTCATACCATTTCTTTGTCAAGGAGTAATATTTCTTTACGCACTCATTGTAGACCTCGCTGGTTGTTTTCTCATAATATCTATTGTCAGTCAGTTGTCTTTGGGCTTCTATACAATACTGTTCTCTTGTTTGTAAAACAATATTTCTGCCCTTGTCAGGGGGCTTACATATTATAGATGTATCCATCAGTAAACTTTCCAATGCTCGTTGTTGCTCCTTTTTTATATTGCCTCTTCTCTTTGGACTATTTCCCTTTGTTCTAAATCTGAGCAGATCTTTATTGACAGCGTCTGAAAAGATTTCTATGGCATCAATCGGCATTTGTGGTATGAACTGCAATGTCGGTTTAAAAGGACTTGTGGCTTTCTCTTGTTCGATGTCCAGCCTCATCGTTCTATGAATGTCACTCATCTCCTCCTCTTGTTCCATACGCAGCCATTCTAATGTTTCTAGAGCTGCCAGATGATCCACTGTCAGAATTTTAGTAACTGTGGATTTTTGTTGTATTCACCTTGATTCTTTGATTGTTGGTTTTAGTTTAAAATACTTGTGTAATTTGAGCTTGCAAGTAAATTTGGAAAGATTGATACTTGTTTGTGTGTACTTCATTTTATTTATGTTAGTCCTTATCTTAACACCAACTCCTCGATGGATGTGAGGTTTTTAGGTGTAAGATTGACTGTGTTAGACTCTCCATGTCTATTTCCATTGGCTCCCCCTCTTGCTGCGTGTTACTCATGGGGACATATTGCCTCTTCCTGCACCAGCCCCCCCTTCCAGTTTTGCGGTGGTGCCTTCTGGTCGCTTGCTTTTGCCCCCTCTCAACCATGACTGGCTGATTAAATGGAATTCCTCGTGAAAAAGGGGTTTTCTTATATATGTGTCCCCTGAAGTACTCACAGTGCCATCTCCTGACAGTTCATTCTCTGTCACATCTGATTCTGAATTATATATTATACAAAAAAACTTTAAATAAATTAATGCATTTTAAAATTGTTTTTGTGGGTGGTTGGCTACATTTTGTCTAAGGAAGGGTGTTACAGGCCTAGTGGCTGGGCATGTGTGGTTGTGAATGTAGACTAGGCGAAGTTACAGTAACTTTTCTGTGTTGGGGCCTTTTTTTGGCAGTGCAGTCTGTGAATAGGAAAAGGCTTTTTTTTTTTGCCGGTGGACATTTATCCCTTCCTAAAACACTCCCTGGCCCCCCTAAACTCTCTCATTTGGTAGTAGGGATTTCCCATTTTTCAGCCACCCTCTATATTTACTGCTAAAACTTAGGCATATGTGTGTGGAGATCTCCGGTGATGTGCATAAATCTCTGATCATAAAAAACAAGAGAGGCAGAGGCGTAGACCTCCACATGTAGGTTTGTGAGCAGCATTTTGTATTGTATAAGTAATACTATTGGACATCTTCAAAATATACTACTAAATACAATTTGTGACTAGGCCTCTGTGCATGGATAGAGAGTGAAGGGTTCCCTGAAGCAAGGATAGGAAGATCCTGATGAGTTATGTGGTAAACCAGTTAGAGAAAATGGAGGGAAAGGAAACATTTAAATGGTTTCTATTGAAGGTACCATGAAAACGGCCAAGAAGGGAGTGCTGTAAAGCCAGGCTTTCTTAATCCCATAGTTCAATTTTTCCCTCAATACACCCAGTGTGTTTCAAAAATGTGCTTTTCAGTAGTTCCTCAAGATAGTCAACACCCTAATTTCTATGGCATCATTGGTCAAATCACCCAAAGTTCTGCTGCTAATGATGAACCCTGGAATTCTATTGCCGGGATGCTACACAGATCCTGTGCTAGTAGAGTTGGTATGCAGTGAATGCGTGACTGAGTGAACAAGAATGACACAGATCAGTGGGCTCGATTTTGTAATCCCCTCGCCTGTAACTGTGCACAAGACTATCTATATTGCCTCACTACTACTACCTAAACAGATCAGATTTTCAGGTTAGAAGCTATTTCTTATACTGATTATATCCAAATTATGCTTAGAACGGATGGGAAAGTACAAGCACTACAAACTAATTTATGGACGTTCCTGGCAAAAAAGTGGATTTACTGATAAGTCAAAACTGCCTAAATTTGAATTCTGATAAGGCAGAGGTCATATTTGTCATTGGGCCTAATTCTGACTGCAAGGCTGATGGCACACCTCTTTGGGCACTTGCCGTGTCCTGGCGCCCTCTATACTCAATCTTTGTTTTATTTTCGGGAGTATACAAGATGCACAATCAAGCTTGCCTTCTCATGTCTTTGCCATCAAATATTTTTGAGAAAGGTACTGCCTTTACTCCCAACGCAGGTACGGTTCTTAGTAATGCGAGCTGTGGTCAGAGCTTGACTGGATTACTGCAAGGCATTGTATTTAACGTTGGACAAACATCAGCTACATAAACGTCAGCTACTCCAAAATCAAGGTTATTGTTGAAACTGCCTTGTTGGGTGCCTCTCTCTCATCATCTGAGACAATTGCACTGACTTCTGATATAGAAACGAGTAATATTTAAATGGCCATATACGAGCCATAAGGCCTTGAATGGCAAGTGCCCCCTGTTTATTTATAAATGATTAGAGGCCAGATGTATGACCCATCTTTTCATGCTCAAAACAGATTAGCCACCCGTTTATGCATGCAAAAATGAATAGGGCCATGTATAAATGCTATTTTGCGCGTCACAATTAGGGAGGGGTGTTCCAAGGGCGTCCCTTCCTAATTAAGACTCGCTACCCTATGTAAGAATGTTTTGTGACTGCAATTGCGGTTGCAAAACACTTGCAATTTACCTACCTCTTCAAGAGGGTGGTAATGCACTTGCAAATGCTAAGGTCCCCTTTGCAAATGCCAGGGACCACTACCTACCCTTAAAAAATGCTAAGCGAAAACGTTTCATTTTTTTTCAAAAGTGCATCCCGTTTTCCAATTAGGAAAACTGGCTTCATGTTTTTTAAGAAAGCCTGCTTTATTGAAAAGCAGTCCCAGACATGGAGGTCTGCTGAGCCCAGCAGGCCACCATACCTGGGAGGGCCAGCCATTCCTAATGGGGTCGCAAATTGCGTGTCCCTCATGAATATTGATGAGGCATGCAATTTGCGACCCCATTGGGAATCGCAAACAGTGTCTCTGACACTGTTGTACATGGTATTTAGCGACTCGCAATTGAGCGCAATGTGCGAGTCGCTAAATGCCTCGGACGTACATTTGGCCCCTAACCCCTATTAAACCACTAATATGATTTGCTTGGCTTGAAACACAAATTCCAACTTATAAATAACACTAAAAACACTTTCTACAAAAGACTAAATTCACGGATATTTTATATGGCCAGCAGGCATCACTTTACTTTTTGCTGGTAAGAAATTGCTGCGGTTGCATTTTCCTTTCTGATTGGAATAATCCCATTAGGCAGCATTACCAAATATCCCACAAGATATCAAAAGTGGCAATGTAACTATTAGTGCAACCACATTTTCACACAACGCACTTTCAAGCCAATTTCCTTATTTCCACAACTTTGTTCTCATATGTTTTATAAAACAAAAACTTATAAACCACTGCCAAAAGTAAAATGGAATTGAACAGAAATGTCTTAGCTACAGATAGTGTAAATTGTCTGTACTCATGAAAAATATATCCCATGCTCAAAGCGAGGACACACATCCCGAAGAGAAGGCACACAAGGACACAGTGACAGAAATGGTAGAGGTTGGGAAATAGAGAACACAGTTGGAAACAGAACAAAAACTTTAGAGAGGGCAAGGAATAAGCGACTGAGGTCCACTGCTGTTTTCACAATATGCGTTTTTCGCACCCTCAGGCTTCTAGAAAGGGGAATTGAGTTATTTGAATTCGTAAAAAGTCAGAACAAGCAAACACAGTTGCTTCAGTTTTCAAATACACATGGTATAGATTACTATGACAAAGACATCGACATGATCCACAAGAAAATGTAGCATCCTATCACACTAATAATTCGATGTAATCAATATTATTCATAACGGTTATTTTCTTGTGTGGAAATTGGTAAAATCTTTCCACTATGTAAAACATTCTTGCTTCTCTGAAAGGAGATACACAGGACCGTAGACAAAATAAAGATTACATCACAAAACCAAATGAAATCCTGGCATCTGCACATTTTCTATGCCATCTGACAGGGCACACATATGGTAATGGATAAGTGAGAGCATGGATGAGTAAATGAGCATAGCAGGAGGGGACAGTAAGATCCTGCTGCCAATGGGACAACAGTCACTCAGGCATCCTTCTCTCTGACGTCTTTACAACCATTTATCTTACCCATTCACACAGCCCTACACTAACTTGGTTATCATGCTTCCACCCATCAGTAAATTGATTCATCCCTATATTCATCCTTGCACACATCCAGTCACTCGGTGACCCATTCATGTAGCTCATCTAGCGGTCCACTCGCTTACACTTTCATACATGCACTCCATCCTCCATGTATGAATAGACTCATTGATTTATCCATTCATGCATCCAATCACACATTCATCTATCATATGTGAACTTGATGTCATGCCCATTCACCTATCTACATACATCTTCATACAAACATTCATTCACACTTTTTCTTATTCGTGTGTACTCAAGAGAAAACGTAGGCAATTATTTTTGTTTAAGTAGCAACAGTTGTACAAAATTCAGTAGCTTTCAAGGCGAGTCCTGGTTTACATGGTGAGACTGATCGCCTCATCTGATCAATGTAAACTAATGTGTTTCTAACCGAAGAGTCGACTCTCTTCTCAACGTCCAATCTTACAAATCTGTTTATTTACTAAATCAATGTAGATTTGAGTTTTACTGTTTTTTTTCATTGTATTTAAATTATTTGACATTATTTGCATTACTCAAAGTCAACTCATAGATGGCTTATTAAGGAATAAATCCAACACCCCTTGCATGGATCATATGAAATACGGATTTATATTTTGGCACAAAGGAAAGAGGATTTACCCTGAACGTGGTCTGTTCTGCATGCGGTGTCAAAGAACAAACATATTTTGCTCCTATCCTCACATGCGAAAGATAGCACTACTAATGTTTAAGCACTACTTCACACCATTCTCTAAGCACCAAACATGATACATAATTGATAAAGTTAAACCAGATTGGTCGCACACTGCTACACCTACCAGTCGTGTTCCCCCAATGAAAGTGGTCCCTGAAGGTCAGCGTCGGCGGATACACCTATGCTCGAGTATGAATGCAAGTATGCGTGGCGTGTGCCATCCCTGGACACGTGTTTCGAGGTAGTTGCCTCTCGTCAGCAGGGAGTAGGAAAATGTGTGGGGTTGCTGTGTAAGCTGCTAAAATCGTTATCAGGTCTAGTACCTCTCGTAGCGCGCAGGTGCGTAACAATGAGTCCGTCGACTCCACCGGCTCAAGGGAGCCTGAATATAAAGTTAAACCAGATTGGTCGCACACTGCTACACCTACCAGTCGTGTTCCCCCAATGAAAGTGGTCCCTGAAGGTCAGCGTCGGCGGATACACCTATGCTCGAGTATGAATGCAAGTATGCGTGGCGTGTGCCATCCCTGGACACGTGTTTCGAGGTAGTTGCCTCTCGTCAGCAGGGAGTAGGAAAATGTGTGGGGTTGCTGTGTAAGCTGCTAAAATCGTTATCAGGTCTAGTACCTCTCGTAGCGCGCAGGTGCGTAACCATGAGTCCGTCGACTCCACCGGCTCAAGGGAGCCTGAATATAAAGTTAAACCAGATTGGTCGCACACTGCTACACCTACCAGTCGTGTTCCCCCAATGAAAGTGGTCCCTGAAGGTCAGCGTCGGCGGATACACCTATGCTCGAGTATGAATGCAAGTATGCGTGGCGTGTGCCATCCCTGGACACGTGTTTCGAGGTAGTTGCCTCTCGTCAGCAGGGAGTAGGAAAATGTGTGGGGTTGCTGTGTAAGCTGCTAAAATCGTTATCAGGTCTAGTACCTCTCGTAGCGCGCAGGTGCGTAACCATGAGTCCGTCGACTCCACCGGCTCAAGGGAGCCTGAATATAAAGTTAAACCAGATTGGTCGCACACTGCTACACCTACCAGTCGTGTTCCCCCAATGAAAGTGGTCCCTGAAGGTCAGCGTCGGCGGATACACCTATGCTCGAGTATGAATGCAAGTATGCGTGGCGTGTGCCATCCCTGGACACGTGTTTCGAGGTAGTTGCCTCTCGTCAGCAGGGAGTAGGAAAATGTGTGGGGTTGCTGTGTAAGCTGCTAAAATCGTTATCAGGTCTAGTACCTCTCGTAGCGCGCAGGTGCGTAACCATGAGTCCGTCGACTCCACCGGCTCAAGGGAGCCTGAATATAAAGTTAAACCAGATTGGTCGCACACTGCTACACCTACCAGTCGTGTTCCCCCAATGAAAGTGGTCCCTGAAGGTCAGCGTCGGCGGATACACCTATGCTCGAGTATGAATGCAAGTATGCGTGGCGTGTGCCATCCCTGGACACGTGTTTCGAGGTAGTTGCCTCTCGTCAGCAGGGAGTAGGAAAATGTGTGGGGTTGCTGTGTAAGCTGCTAAAATCGTTATCAGGTCTAGTACCTCTCGTAGCGCGCAGGTGCGTAACCATGAGTCCGTCGACTCCACCGGCTCAAGGGAGCCTGAATATAAAGTTAAACCAGATTGGTCGCACACTGCTACACCTACCAGTCGTGTTCCCCCAATGAAAGTGGTCCCTGAAGGTCAGCGTCGGCGGATACACCTATGCTCGAGTATGAATGCAAGTATGCGTGGCGTGTGCCATCCCTGGACACGTGTTTCGAGGTAGTTGCCTCTCGTCAGCAGGGAGTAGGAAAATGTGTGGGGTTGCTGTGTAAGCTGCTAAAATCGTTATCAGGTCTAGTACCTCTCGTAGCGCGCAGGTGCGTAACCATGAGTCCGTCGACTCCACCGGCTCAAGGGAGCCTGAATATAAAGTTAAACCAGATTGGTCGCACACTGCTACACCTACCAGTCGTGTTCCCCCAATGAAAGTGGCATTCTATGCCATCTGACAGGGCACACATATGGTAATGGATAAGTGAGAGCATGGATGAGTAAATGAGCATAGCAGGAGGGGACAGTAAGATCCTGCTGCCAATGGGACAACAGTCACTCAGGCATCCTTCTCTCTGACGTCTTTACAACCATTTATCTTACCCATTCACACAGCCCTACACTAACTTGGTTATCATGCTTTCACCCATCAGTAAATTGATTCATCCCTATATTCATCCTTGCACACATCCAGTCACTCGGTGACCCATTCATGTAGCTCATCTAGCGGTCCACTCGCTTACACTTTCATACATGCACTCCATCCTCCATGTATGAATAGACTCATTGATTTATCCATTCATGCATCCAATCACACATTCATCTATCATATGTGAACTTGATGTCATGCCCATTCACCTATCTACATACATCTTCATACAAACATTCATTCACACTTTTTCTTATTCGTGTGTACTCAAGAGAAAACGTAGGCAATTATTTTTGTTTAAGTAGCAACAGTTGTACAAAATTCAGTAGCTTTCAAGGCGAGTCCTGGTTTACATGGTGAGACTGATCGCCTCATCTGATCAATGTAAACTAATGTGTTTCTAACCGAAGAGTCGACTCTCTTCTCAACGTCCAATCTTACAAATCTGTTTATTTACTAAATCAATGTAGATTTGAGTTTTACTGTTTTTTTTCATTGTATTTAAATTATTTGACATTATTTGCATTACTCAAAGTCAACTCATAGATGGCTTATTAAGGAATAAATCCAACACCCCTTGCATGGATCATATGAAATACGGATTTATATTTTGGCACAAAGGAAAGAGGATTTACCCTGAACGTGGTCTGTTCTGCATGCGGTGTCAAAGAACAAACATATTTTGCTCCTATCCTCACATGCGAAAGATAGCACTACTAATGTTTAAGCACTACTTCACACCATTCTCTAAGCACCAAACATGATACATAATTGAGTTGCTACATGGGCCGCTGTACAAAACATACATGTAATATAACCATGCATCAAAACCTTTTTGCTATGTTGTTTCTTACGTAGGCGGCAAACACTGTGTAAAGAAGATTTCACAATTTTGATGATGTGTTAATGTTGATGTTAATGTTATAGGATTTATACAGCGCATAGCTGCCTGCCGGCTTCCCAGCGGTGAGAGTGAGACACGGTACATAGGGAGTGGGGATTATTTAGTAGTCCTGGTGAAAGATCCATGTCTTCAGCTTTTTTTGTTCCAGGAATCGAGGCAGTGCATTCCACAACTTGGATGCCAGATGAGAGAAAGATCTGCCTCCCCATCCTGATCTTTTAATTCTAATAGATCTCAAGCGACTGTTGGGGGCATATGACACCACCAAGTCTCTGATTTTCCGGGGGCCCCTGTTTTATAAAGGTTTGTGTGTCAGGCAAAGAGCTTGAACCTTCACTGTCAGTTACTTATCCATCCAGAGTCCAAGATTCTTAATCGAAGAACTCAGGGCTGGCGGATTATCCATACAGCTCCACCAACTAGACAGAGGCCTAGGGACTGATATTGTCCAAGGACCATCAGGCCTGTCTTGTCCCCATTCAGCTTAAGACAGCTGCTTGCCATCCACTCCACCACCCTTTCCAAACACGGCGCCAGTTGATCAGATTCAACATTAGTTCCAGACTCCATGGTCTGCATATGATAACCATGGAGATGCAGAAATCCTGGACCATGTCAGCAAGCGGACGCATGTATATATTGAACAATGTTGGAGTGAGGGAGGAGCCCTGTAGCACCCCACTAATCAGTAGCATCTTGTCTGAAAGGATGCCATGACTTGGAAAGAACTGTCCTTCAAAAAGGATATCAGCCAATCCAAGGCTTTATTGTGTATACCGGTCTCCCTGAGTCTGTTTTGTAAAATGCTGCAATGCATGGTTTCAAATGCCGCGCTTAGTTCTAAAAGCAGCAAGATTGTTTTTCATTTTTCCGAAACTGCTAAAGGGGTGGATTCCGTGCTATGCTCTGCATGAAAGCCCATCTGCATAGGGTGAAGGCAAAGTTTTTCTAGCTACTCTGGTAGTGCCCCATTTACATGTTTCTCTATAAGCTTTCCAGTGAATGGCAGGAGTGAGATGGGCCGATAATTACAGGGTAGTGAAGGATATAAATTGGATTTCATTAAAAGTGGTATGATTTTTACATGTTTCCATAGTTTTGGGACTTCGGCTGCCTCTAAAGACTGATTAACAATGTCCACTATCTACGGGACCACCTCCTACATAACTTTGTAGAGTAAGGGAGGTGGAGCAGGATATAGTGGAGATTGTTGAGCTATCCACACACGAGTAGCTACACACATTGTTTACTGTGGCATACACAAACAGTATAGCATTCACACATGTCAAGCAACACCATAGACTTGCTAGATGAACATATTTAAGTATTTGGATATTTTTTGGGTACGTGGAGGTGGTGGTGGTAATGATTTGATAGTTGTACTTTACGTGTGGTGATTGATATAGTAAGCATTCTTAGTAGGTCTTGTTGCTGATGGAAAAAAGAATTCAACAAGGTTTGTGTCAGTGATCTAAATAAGTATTAGTATAGGTGGGGTGGACTGTTGCATCCAGAGAGCGGAGAGCTAGAGATGCATATTTTTCATAACACATACAACATCACCCAGAGTTGTCATCTGCTAATTGCAGGACCACAATACACAGCTCAGAAATATATACAACCAGAGCCTGCATTTTGTGATATAGAAGCTCAGGGGCATATCTAGATTCACAGTCACATTCGTGCAATAGTTCAAAATGCATTAATCTAACCATAACAATCCCCATAGGTTCTTAGGTCCAGAATGTGCTATAGGATGGCTATCCTAAACACACAAACAACTAATAGGTGCTGCATAATTTAGGCTTGTTGAAGAAATAATGTTGTAATCCCTATAAAATGAGGTGTAAAATCATTTTATGCTGTGCGGACAGTGCAGCGAGACACTATTCCATTATTGTGTGAAATAGGTCATGTACAGTATAAGATGGCAGTGATGAAACCTGATTTCCCCTTCTAAAAAAGTGCTACAAATTTAGATTATTGACCATGACTTCTAGCATTTTACCTTTAGTGTAGCCTCTCACTCATTTGCCATAATCGTACACCATTTCTGGCTAAAATGACAATTTGAACATTTCTTTCCAGTTCAGACGCCCTAATTCCTTGTAAGGACGAGGGAAGAAGTCATCGGCGTCTAGGGCACAGTTACTGTTCGAGGTTATTTTCTTTGGCAATAGGAGATGCTGCTGCCACCTCCGAGAATACAAGCGTCTGACAGATTGTTTTTCATTACTCGGATTGGGCCTCTCTGTGGCTGTGTAGGGCAAGTATTAATTGACAGGGGCTGCAAGGGATGAGCTGTTTTTAGCCTCTCCTGATCCGGTGATTCAAAAGACAAAAAAAGTTTCCCTATGTTATTTCACAGGAGAATCATATTTCTATTCTTGCCAGAGGATGCGGGAATTTTATTTCCTCAGAACACATCCATAAAAATAATGTGATTTTAGAAGAATTATGCTTTCTCTTTTATAATGCCTTAACTAACCTTTCAAACATTAGCTTAAAAAAGTGAGGACATGTCCTAAAACAAATCAGCAATATCGAGCATCTTTCTTAAAATAAGGGGGCGAACTGGACAACTTCATGTAAATTAACCACTTATGTGGGACTGGATCATGCAGTAAGTTTTGTTTGGAGCAATGCTATCCAATTTTGGAAGTTTGCACATATAACAAATAATATTGTTGCAGGAAAACAGTAATTGCAGTGCCCTACTCTGAATCAATGTGACTTATAATGAACACTTGTTATAAGTCTTCTCACTCTCAGTGGCGTAGCAAGAGTGGGTGGTCCGCCCCGGGCAAACGAGGTTTGGGGCGCCGGCCTCTCCGTGCTCTTACAGCAGCAAGAGCAGGAATTGCCAGCAACACCCCTCTTACATTCGGCCGTCATGGGTTGCAAACACAGGGACTACCATCGGTAGCACAAGGCCTAGCTACGCCACTGTTCACTCTGATTCACATGGTGCTGACAATGATTTGTGATCAGTTGTGTGACTATTATACATTACATATCCGACTCACAGAAATGGCATAGTAAATTTACACCTACTCCTGGTTAAGTTTTACACATATTTAGGTATGTGGTGCATTGGGCAGAGCTGCCGACCTCGGAGCTGGGGATCTGAGTTTGCGTCTAGTAATTGGCACAACATCCTGTGAATCCTGGCAGATCATGCACTCACCCGTGCCCATGGACAGCGCCAGGACAACCACATAGGTGATAAGGAGCGCTACATAAATCTACAAACCGTATAAAATCTGCAAACAGTATTTCACAAACTCGGACATGCAAGTGAGTTTCAGTCCAGTCATTCAAGTGCATGAAGTTTACCTTTCTACTTTTTCTTCCTTTTTATACATTATGCGGTCCAGTTAGCAAAGCAGAAGGCCATGTCCTGCATGAGTATAGATTCCGCTGACCCACTCTCTATCTTCTCTATAAATGGATTTTCCTCTGTTTTTATACTATGCCATTCTAGGATATCGGACAAGGTTAATAAATAAATAAAACAAATAAAGGATTATGGTACTAGCAACAGAATGTCTCAAAAAAATAGATGTTTCTTTATGACTATCATCTAAACCATGCTCCAATTGTTCAACTAAGTATTTATCAGTGGCAAGTCACAGACATTGAAGGGTTTTCAATACACATACAACATCACCCAAAGTGGTCTTCTGCAAATTGTAGGACCACAATACACAGCTTAGAAATATATACAAGCAGAGCCTGCATTTGTTGATATAGAGGCTCAGGGGCATATGAAGATTCACAGTCACATACGTGCAACAATTCAAAATGCTTTAATCTAACCATAACAATCTCGATAGGTTCGTAGGTTCATAATGTGCTATACGATGGCTATCCTAAACACACAGACAACTAATACGTGCTGCATAATTTAGGCTTGTTGAAGAAATAAAGTTTTAATCCCAATAAAATGAGTTGTAAAATCACTTCACTTTTCATGTACATGTCCTGAGAGGGCCGGACACGAATGTGTCGAAACTCGTCAACCTGTGACCCTGTGAACAAGAGAAATTCCAGTTCCACAAGTATGATGATTTGCTATTAGACAATTTGGAATGTAAATTAATAACCCATTCTCGTTAAAATTTGGAATTTCCTCTGGGTGTACTTCAAATATTAAAGTTCAGTTGAGACACCCCATTTGAACTTTACAACAAGGACTGTGCAATTGAACGAATAGATTAACAGATAAAGCCAACGTTCGAGTAATGTTTAATATATTTGTAGGTTTTTATTGTTCCTTTCATCCTCTTCATCTGCTTTGATTATTTGATTGAGAGCCATGTTATGATACTATGCAAATTTGAAGACATATTAAATATGTGTTTGCAATTAATTATGTTTCAGTTCTAATATTGATAAGTTTCCACTATTGTTGATCAGAATTTAGCTTGCATAAACAGCCTCTTAAGGAAACTAATTGTTTTCATTATACTCATCAAACAACAGAGATTCCTCTTCTCGACATTTGCAAGAAGCTGAAGACCTGGATTTTCCAGTAAGCCCCCAGTGTTGGCCTCACACACCTGCTACAGCGCGCCTGCATACCCTCACAGGTGATTAGCATGCTATAAAACACTGACAACATAACATAACATAATTTCACATCACATAGCATAACAGATTCCATATAACATAACACAGCACAACACTACAGAACAGACAGTGGACATTCATTGTAAAGTGCCACACATGCGGAAAAATACACACAGATCAATTCACAAAAGAATTTGAGTACAGAAAGGGGTACCAAAGGAGTAGCCTTCTATGTGTACTTACATTCTTTTGTGCCTCACCCCCACAGTATAAAACTGCCTCCTGCTGAAAGTGCAAAAAGGGTTAAATTCTTTCTATTTGTTTAAATTATATATGTTTAGCCCCTAAATATTCTCCTTTTATTCCCATTTAGGTGTCATGAATCTCTTTCCCAAAGGTTTGTTAGTATGAAAAGAGTACTGTAAGAAAGTCGGTTTATAGGTGAGGTAGATGTGAGTCCACCACAAGTAATAAGCCCCAAATGTGTTAGAGTGAAACGCAGTTTCAACAAATTAAACATGATTCAACCCTCTGGTAGCTATGGCACAGAGCACACAGGCTTAACTGAAGAAAATGTAAA
This sequence comes from Triturus cristatus, assembly GCF_964204655.1. Classification (NCBI taxonomy): domain Eukaryota; kingdom Metazoa; phylum Chordata; class Amphibia; order Caudata; family Salamandridae; genus Triturus; species Triturus cristatus. The sequence goes on along the minus strand of NC_140590.1, from coordinate 902,432,976 downwards.
AGTATTTAGCAGTAACAAAACACAAAACAATAAAAATCCCATAATCAATTTTTAAAAATATTAAAAAATGTATTGACCAAAATGACAGAAAGTCAATAACGGGAACCAGTGTTATGTATTTTTAAAGATGTAAAGTAAAAAGTGCCAAGCAAAAGTAAAGTGATAATGAAAAGAATCAGTTTTTGCTTGACCGGGACACACATGATTTCAGGTCGAGAGCGATGCAGTGCAGGTCAAATACACCAAGTGGGTCATTCTGGTCAAAGATTTTACCTTCTGCTTAGAGCCTAATTCAGAATTTGGCAGACGCGTGCTCCATCATAAATGTAACATACTAACAGTATTATTGTAACTTAATCTTTTTCTAACATGCCTTTTGTCAGGGATTGACCCTTGCCTGCCATATCCGGATTTGAGAAGAGGCGCCCACGAACTTCCGATCCCAGAAGGCCTAGGGAGGAGGGGCCTCTCAGTATTTCAAGCAGAGGCGCACGTCAGCCGGCGTGCATAATTCCATTTGTGAGGAACGGTGTTTCCTCGCTGCCACATGATTTGATGTTCATCCATTCTTGAAGGAAGGAACGATTCCTGAGGGTTTCCTTTTCTAGGGCCGTCCGCTGGTTCACAGTGCGGTCGTTCTTCGTCCTGTTGCCGACTCGCGGTGGGATTCAAACCGGAGCCGGAGGATTATCCACACCATACACCTGGAGTAGCGTTCTCATGAATTGAGACTCGTCGGGGCAGTAAGCCATTACTTTGTTTTCCGGCAAGGCTGACTCCAGTGACCGTTGGAGTCCTGAGGCTGCACTGGCTCGTGTGGCTGCTCACCGGTGGGGGTAATCAGTGCTGGACAAGATCAGACTTTCAGAGCGATGCTGCCTGAGAAACTACAGTGGCGGGTGTTCCAGGTATTACCAATTAACGTTGGTATTGTTCATTCGGAGTGTAAAGAGAATACTCCAGCGTGTCATATTTTTGTTTTCTTTTAGTTTTTGTTTCCAAGGAGCATTTGTCATAGGCTGCGTTACCCTAATGGAGTATAGTCAGTTCATGGACTATTAAAATGCTATAAATGTCTGAAGACCTGCACTAGCATTTCTTATGCTTTATTCCTAAAGAGCTTCTGGGAGCAAGGAACAGAACTTTGGTTTCGGACTCCTTACTATCTACCTTCTAGCTGAGGTCTCTTCCTTTCTGCTATTTTATTGCTCTTGGTTTACTGTGGAATGGGAAAGACATACACAAGGGTATGTATGAGTAGGGGAGGCGGTTCAGCATAAGTGAAGGTGGGCTGATTTTGGTATTCACCTATGTGTTATGAGTTGTAGGTATATCCTCCTCAACTGTGAGAAGTATCATCACTGAGTAGTGTGTTGGATATTGGATTCTGAGGAGTTCCTGTGGGTGTGACAGAATTATGCACCCACAAATTTAACTCCTCTCGATCCAGGCGATCCACCAAGATGGCTTCCTTGGATGAAGTCATGCAGGCGCTAGTTGCAGTTCAGCAGGAGTTAGTAGCATCTAGAGCTGAAACAGGGGCCCTTAGGGAACGGATAGATAGACAAGCTGGGAACCCGTTTGACGCCTCCACCTCACAGATTCAAGTTCATGTCCCTCCACCCATACCTTTGGTGTGCCTTGAAAGATATTCTGGGGATCCCCTGAAAATTCAGACCTTCTTAACACAGATTATGTTGCACTTTTCGTGTAAACCAGCTTCTTTGCCTAACAACCACTCAAGAGTGGCTTTTGCCATATCGTATTTAACAGTGACGTGGCCAATTGGGCGGTCCCTCTTGTGAAGCATGACGATCCCATGTTATCAGATTCGACTGCTTTTCATAGGGAATTTGAAAGGGTGTTTGATCCACGTGCCACCACGTTCAGCACAGACAGGGAATTCCTGGAGTTGAAGCAAGGAAGGCAGGATCTGATAACTTATTTAACATCATTTAATTGGCTGGTAGCAGAGACTGCATGGCCTAAGGAGTAGTGTGTATTGCTCCACTACCAAGGACTGCAGGATGACATGAAGGACGTGTTGGCCCAAATCGATCCCCAACCCACTAAGTGCACTGACTTAGTGAATCTTACTTTACGCTTGGATCACCGATTAGCGGAAAGGGGAGAGGAGTGCAGGCGAGGAGACAGGTCATACACCCATTTAGAGAAGGGGAACAGACCGCTGAACGCCTCTAGTGAACCAGGGCCGGAACCTATGGACGTGGGAGCCATTAGGTCTCCTTTGTCTAAGGCAGAGAGGGAGAGCAACAGAAAGCAGGGCCTCTGCATGTACTATTGGAAGAAGGGCCATTTTGTTCGGGAATGCCCTCATAAACCCAAGGGGTCGGGTCTTTTTCGTTCAAATAAAAAAGTGGCCATCATTGCTATCCAGGCTAGCGTTACCGATAACCCTGGGCATAGTTCGCATAGTAGTGCTACGCGTAGCTACGCAAAGCGAACTTTGCACTACGCGAGATACGCGTAGCGCTACACGAACTGCGTAGTACGCTGTTTGCGATGATTGCAGAGTGCCGGATGATTGTCCGCAATGTGCAATCATTGCAAACGGCATATTACACAGTGCAAGCGGTCGTTTTCTGACGCTCAAGTAGATTTTTACTCGAGCGGCAGCTTTCTAAACGCAGACTGGTACTTTCTCATCGCGAGCGGTCGCGAACATACGCAACCACTCGCAATGAGAAACCTGGCCTCCCCGCGTTGAGAATCTCGCCGGGAGGTTTATTTTCCACGCTCGCGATCGGCAACTTGATGTTGCTGATCGCGAACAAGGAAAAAGTCTCGCCGGGATGTCATTTTGCTCGCTCGCGGTCGCCAACTTGACGTTGAGGACCGCGAGCGAACAAAAAATGCTAACTACGCTACGCGATTTTGCACTGTGCTACGTGCAATTAGTGTAGAGCGAAGTAGCACAAACTACTAAAACTTCGCGAGCGTTGCGTAGTTGTCCGCCCAGGGTGAGTTACCAAAGCTACCTCCACAGTGGGAGGAGTTGTGGATGCACAACAGAAACAGGATTTAATGCTGCCCTCTTTTGCGGTCATAGAAGCAAAAGAAACTGAATCGCACTTAGTGCTTTCCATCACGCTCACTGCAGGTCACCAAGTCCACCACGTGTGGTTGATGATCGATTCAGGGGCCTCGTGGAACTTCATAGATCAGGGATTAGTGGAAAGTTTGGAGCTACGGTGCATCCTTAGAGAGGTACCGGAAAAGGTATTTGCTGTGGACGGCAAACACATCAAGTCAGGTCCCATCACTGAACAGACAGAGTAGGGTTGATCCTGAAGGGGGAACAGAAAGACCACGTCGAGGATATAACCTTGAACATCATTGAAGCGCCACAATATGAGGTTATACTGGGAATGCCATGGTTATGGCAACACAATCCCTGTGGGGATTGGAAAAAGAAAACAGTAGCCTTCCAATCAGAGGAGTGTAGGAAGAACTGTTTGCATACTCCAGGTTCTCACTTTCTGGCTCTTACGCAGATGTTTCATATAGCTACTGCGGCAGAACAAGAGACAATACTTCCCTTGGAGTATGCAGCTTACAGGGAGGTGTTCAGTGACTTGGGAGGTGTTTAGCGAAGAAAAGGCAAAAAACCTCCCCCCACATCGCCCCTATGACTGTCATATAGATCTGATCGCTGGAACTACCATCCCTTTTTGCCATGCATATGCATTGTCAGAGCCAGAAACAAATCACCTAAGAGAATACTTGGACCATTATGTTGAAATCGGATTTATAAGGCCCTCTCGCTCACCAGCTGCATCGCCCCTTTTCTTCATTTCTAAAGCAAATGGAGATCTGAGGATGTGTATCAATTACTGCATGCACAATAAGAACACAGTAAGGAATCGATACCCTCTTCCACTCATCTCGGTTCTGTTAGATCAGGTGGGAGAAGCTAATGTCTACACCTGACTCAATCTCAGGGGGGCTTCCCATCTGGTCCGTATCCATGAGGGAGATGAGTGGAAGTCGACCTTGAAGACACGGTATGGGTTGTTTGAGTACTTAGTCATGCCCTTTGGGTTGTGTAACGCCGCAGCAGCATTTCAGTTTTTTTCGGACGATGTGCACAAAGACATTGTAGACAGGTTCATGGTTGTCCATATAGATGACATCCTGATTTACTCCAGAGATCGGAATATACATGTGAAACACGTTTCTCAGGTGCTTCAGAGACTCCATGAACATAGTTTGTTTTGTAAGCTGAGCAAGTGTGTATTTCATGTGTCTGAGGTGGAGTTTTTGGGGGTAGTATTGAGTCCATACGGGTTGATCATGGCTGAGAGTAAAGTGGAAGCGGTGCAGGAATGGCCTGTCCTGAGGAATGTGAGAAAGGTATAGTGCTTCTTGGGGTTTGCCAACTACTATCATAGGTTTATCTCTCATTTCTCCCATCTGGTCTCTCCCATCACACGTCTGTTACAAAAGGGGTTGCCATTTTTCTGGAGCACTGTGGCCATGGAAGCATTCTCATTTCTAAAGAAGGCTTTCACCACAGCCCCTATACTGAGTCACCCACAAACTGAGATCCAGTTTATCATAGAGGCCAATGCCTCTGATGTAGCGGTTGGGGCGGTGTTGTCCCAACATGACAAACAGACAGGACAGTTACATCTGGTGGCCTTTTTATCCAGGAAGTTGACTGTGGCAGAACTCAACTACACTGTTGCAGAAAAGGAGTTTCTGGCCAGCAAGAAGGCTTTCCAGGAGTCCAGGAGTGTAGACAGTACTTGTGGGGGGCTCAATGCCCAGTTACTGTATACACAGATCACCGAAACTTACAGTACATGAAAACGGCCAGACAACTCACACAGAGACAAATACGTTGGATGTTGTTCTATGCTGACTATGACTTAGTCGTAACCTTCCGTCCTGGGTCGGAAAATCAAAAGGCGGATGCATTGTCATGTCAGAACGAGGATTCTGTACCCCGCAAAGGAATCACTGAAGCAAGAGTGAGTCCCAGTAAGTTGTTATGTGCGGTGACATTAGAACATTTCCTGGAATTAATTGCAAGACACAGACCCTTGGCTGGGTGGCAAAGATGGGCTAATCAGGACACTCATCGTACCCTCAAGCATGGATTGCCGTTGTACAGAAATAAACTGTTTCTACCAGGACAAGAACTTAGTTTAAAGGCATTCAATTGGTGCCACAACTCAGTCCTGACAGGTCATACAGGATGCACCAAAATATTACACCTAGTAAAACGACAATTTTGGTAGGAAGGAATGGCTCAAGACATAACCCAATGGGTGTCACAGTGTAAGACATGTGCCCGTAACAAGAGGGAGCCGGTCAAGGACAAAGGAAAACTGATGCCTATGCCCACTCCGTCGCAGCCCTGGCAGAACATCAGCATGGATTTCGTCCTTGGTCTACCTAAGGACCAGGGGTACAATGCCATATTAGTCGTGGTAGACAGCCTGACTAAGATGGGCCATTTCATCCCATGCAAAAGCCTATCTACAGCAAGGCAGACTGCTCAGCTACTGTTGATGCATGTGGTTTGGATACATGGGCTCCCAAGACTTATAGTGTCTGACGGAGGCCCTCAATTCATTGCCCGTTTTTGGCGTATGTCGTGCAAGGCTTTGCAAGATGAAGCAACCCTATCTACCAGCTTCCATCCAGAGACTGATGGGCAGACAGAGAGGCTAAATCAGACGCTCAAGAAATACCTCTGTTGCTTTTCCAGGGAAGAAAGTGACTCATGGGTTTCAATACTGTAGTTGGCCGAACTGCCATACACAACACGTGGCACTGTTATATGAAAGATCCGCCCTTTAGAGCCGACAATGGATATCATGCTAAAGTATTACCATTGACTGTTCTGAGTGATGTGGTTACTCAGCCTACAGTGTTGCAGCATATCAAAAGACTACAAACCACGAATAAACAGTTTCAAGGCAATTTGAAGTGGGCCAAACAAGCCTATAAGAAATGGGAGGACAGACACCGTCAAGAGGAATCATGCTATCGGCCAGGTGATAGAGTGTGGTTGTCTTTAAAGAATATCTGATTCAGAGTTTGCAGTGTATTCCACCCTAGATTCATAGGCCCGTATGCTGTGCTGCGCAAAATCAACCCAGTCACCTATAAGCTCAAACTGCCCGCGTCTCTGTGGATACATCCTGTATTCCATGTCAGCTTATGTAAACCAGCGAAGGGGGCCCGATGCAGGGCGGCTCCTCTGGTGCTTCAGGACGGGCAGTTGGAGTATGAGGTGCACTGTGTTTTGGACTCCAGGTACCACCAGGTGTGACTGTGGTACCTCATCTCCTGGAAGGGATACTCCTCGGAAGATGATTCTTGGGAACAGAGCAGCAATATCCATGCTCCTCATGCTGTTCGCTGTTTTCACCCCCTCTACCCAGGCAAGCCGGGCCCTAGGAGGCGCATGGGAGGAGGACGTACTGTCAGGGTCTGACCCTTGTGCCTGCCATATCTGGATTTGAGAAGAGACGCCCACGAGCTACCGATCCCAGAAGGCCTAGGGAGGAGGGGCCTCTAACTATTTCAGGCAGAGGTGCACGTCAGCCAGCGTGCGGAATTCCATTTGTTAGGAACGGTGTTTCCTCGCTGCCACAGGATTTGATGTTCGTCCGTTCATGAAGGAAGGAACAATTCCTGTGGGTTTCCTTTTCTTCGGCCGTCTGCTGGCCCACAGTGTGTGTCGTTCTTCGACCTGTTGCTGACTCGCAGTGGGATTCAAACCGGAGTTAGAAGATTATCCGCACCGTGCACCTGGAGTAGCGTTCTCGTGGATTGAGACGCATCGGACGACACGCAGCTGGTGGTCTCTATGACACAGGCAGCTAATCCATCGGCTCCGGGTGGGCTCAGAGATTGCCTGGAGGAAGTGAAGACCTGGATGTCCCTATCATGCTTAAAATTGAATGGGGACAAAACCGAGCTTATGCTCCTAGGCCCCTCTAATCTTAGTTTCCATCCCTCCATGTGGCCGTCAAGTCTGGGACCACCCCCCCTACTCCTAAAGACAGTATTAAGAGTCTTGGAGTCTGGCTGGACAGATCCCTGTCCTTCAACATTCAATTCATAAAACTTTCAGCCACCTGTTTTGCTATTATGAGGATGTTAAAAAAAATTCTCCCTCTCCTCCCCCTGGAAGCTAAACAAGTGGCCGTACAAGGCTTAATTCAGTCACGCCTTGATTTTAACAATGTACTTTACCTTGGCTCCCCTGAATCCACTCTAAGAAGGCTTCAGATAGTCCAGAATTGTGCGGCACGCATTTTACTCGACCTTCCCCGGAGAGAGTCAGTGAGGTCTGGACTGGTGTCCCTGCATTGGCTACCGGTGCGCCAGAGAGTTGTGTTTAAAGCTATGTGTATAGCTCACCAGGCCTTCTGGAACACCGGCCCAAGGATCACGCGGGACCTAATCTCTCATTACATGCCTAGTAGAAGCCTACGCTCTAGTCAGACCTATCTGGCAACAGCCCCCAGAATTAAAAGAGTCAGAGCTGGAGGCAGAGCATTTTCCCATAATGCTGCCACAGCCTGGAACGCCCTCCCGTTGCATCTCAGAGCCAACTCTAACCTCACGTCCTTCCGTAAACAGCTGAAAACCTTTTTATTTCATCCAGTATAAGTTCCCTTCTCTCCCTGTGTGGGCCACTGTACGGACTATGAGTATTCTTAGCGCTTGGACGCCTCCGGGCAGCAATTCGCGCTCTACAAATGTGCATTCATTCATTCATTCATTCATCGGCGCAGTAAGCCATTACTTTGTTTTCCGCCAAGGCCGACTCCAACGGCTGTTGGAGTCCAGAGGCTGTACGGACTCATGTGGCTGCTCACCGGTGGGGGTAATCAGCGCTGGACAAGATCAGACTTTCAGAGCGACTCTACCTGAGAAGGTACAGTGGCGGGCGCTCTAGGCATTAACAATTAACGTTGGTATTGTTTATTCAGAGCGCAAAGAGAATACTTCAGTGTGTCCTATTTTTGTTTTATTTTAGTTTTCTTTTCCAAGGAGCATTTGTCATAGATTGCATTACCCTAATGGAGTATAGTCTGTTTATGGCCTCTTAAAATGCTATAAATGTCTGAAGACCTGCACTAGCATTTCTTATGCTTTATTCTTAAAGAGCTTCTGGGAGCAAGAAACAGGACTTTGGTTTCGGACTCCTTACTATCTACCTTCTAGCTGAGGTCTCTTCCTTTCTGCTATTTTATTGCTCTTGGTTTATTATACAATGGGAAAGACATACACAAGGTTATGTGTGAGATGGGGAGGCGGTTCAGCATAAGTGAAGTGGGCTGATTGTGGTATTTCACCTATGTGTTCTGTGTTGTAGGTATATCCTCCTCAACTGTGAGAAGTATCATCACTGAGTAGTGTGTTGGAACACTGCTGCTGGTGGAACTTGGTTGACAGGTACTAGTTCGCTTAGTGAGATTATATGAGAGTAGCTAGTAAGTAGAACTGTATTCATCATTGTATTTTCTGTTTCCAGGTATCCTGTTCCCCGCTGTTCCTACCCTAATTCCTTTCCCTCACTTGATTACCTCAATACTCTGTACCTTATGTGTTAGAGTTGAGGAAGTTGAGAGGTGGACCTCTTTGAGCATCGCCCTGATTCTGAGGAGTTCCTGTGGACACAACACTTTTTATTAAGGTGAACTGAATAACAGTCATGTTTGTAATGGCGTCCACCAACCTCACAATCAGGCCTTTAGTGTCTGAAATGGAAGTCAAAATCTTTCCTGGGGCCAAGGTTGTGGGAGAAATTCAAATTTATCCGCAAAGTACTTCCATTAGATGGACACTTTTCACACCTTCGCCTGTTCAAGATGTTTACCTTCGGACTCTGGGCCTGATTTAGAGTCTTGTGGGCGAAGATAAGTTCATTGGTATGGTGGAAGATTTCTTCCCCACCACACTTAGGATCCTCCACCCACTAAATTTAGAGTTGTCTGCTGGCCTTGCCGAAAGCTCCACAAATTGCCGAGAACCACTATCATGGGGGTTCCTGTCAATGTTGTCAAATATGACTGCTGCCTATAAAATGTTAACAAAGTATTACATTATTCAAATACAAACTTCCAGTGTGAGTTTGTTATGGATACATTTACAAATAATGGCCTCGACACCAGGGAAGTTGTTTCCCATGATGTAGAGGTGACTGTTTGTTTTACTGTCCTTCCCTACTGGGTTTTACCTGGAAGTGATGACAGCGAAAAATAACCCATAAGACTGTACACTCTAAATCGGAGGATGGTGTTATATGCAAACCTCCAACAGCCACTATTCTGTCAGGCTGTTAGATAAGTATGCCAGTGACAGAACCAGAGTAGTCTTCGTTGCTAGCATACTTAAGCCTGTAAATCAGGCGGGGGGGATCCAAGGATTGGCAGAGAGGGGATTGCGTTGCAGTTGTGCACTCTCTGCCAAACTCTAATTGGGCCATTAGTCTTTTTTAATGGAGCTCAAAATTCTGCAATGTGCAAATCTTGAAGTTGTATCCAATGAAATCCTTTTGAAATTAGACACCTTTACAATGAGGTATCGCTGACTTGTAAGTAGGAATGTGCTCAATTTGTGTAGTTTCCTTTTATGTAATTATGTAATTGAAATATGCCTAACAAATAATGTCTTCCTTTTCAACCATGAGTTTTTTCAACAGCAATTTGGCACCACCATGGGCATATTTTTCACAAAATATGCTAATATTGTAATGGACTGGTGGGGAAAGGAAATTGTGTGGGGAACAGAAAATCAACAGCAATTGGAAAGCATAGTACAATGGGTCAGATACATAGACAATTTATTTCTAATTTGGAATGGTAACAATGACAACTTCATGAAGTACTTTGACAAACTAAATTAAAACATTATAGGATTATCATTCACCTGCAGAACCAGTAAAACAAGTATACATTTTCTAGATAAACAAATTTATATAAACCAAGGTAAAATCCATTCAACCTTGCTTAGAAAAGAGACATCAATCAAAGTGTACTCCATGTAATAAGCTTTTACCCAACATCATTGATCAAGAGCATTCCATTTGGAGAACTCATCAGAATTGTTCCAAAGATGAAGATGAGGAAGAAATATTTGCAGTGACAGCATTTAATTAAAAAAAACAGAGGATACAAACTAAAAGACTTTAAAAAAGTGTGGAAAAAGTCAAAAACAAACCACGTGCAGATATGCTAATCACGCGGAAAGAAAAACAAGCGTTGACAGCCAAACAACAAGATCAATAATAACATATAGTAAAGAAAGTAAGAAAATCATTAACTTAATTCTAAAATATTGGCGTTCCATAGCATCCATTAGTAACCTACGAAAAACTAAATCCATTAAAGACTTATTGGTTCAAAGCCACCTGCAGGATAAACCAAAAAAGAATTGCCTTGGAAAATGAGAAAATGGCTTTACAAAATTCAGTAACTGCAAGGCGTGCATAATAGGGATCAATACAAAAAATAAAACAGATAAAGAAGGAAAAATGAATAAAATCCAACACAAAATCACTTGCAACACTAAATTTGTAATTTATGTTATAGAATGTTCCTGTGGATTACAATTTATAGGATGTGCAACATGCATGTTGAAGAAGAGAATACTAAAACACAACCATTCACTCACCCATACATTCACTGAGGCACCTAATCATTCACTTATACAGCCAGTCATGCACCTACTGAATCATCCATACAGGGGTGGCAATGGATGACTCTGGTGGCAGCCACCTCCCAGGGTCCACCTCTGCTCCCTCCTGAGGTGCCTAGCCTCTGAAGGTAGCTGTTTGCTTTTGCTTGGTGGGAGCTGACAGCTCCCACCAAGCAAAACCAAATATAACTCCGCTTTCTGCAAGCGGGAGCTGACAAACAACTCCGGCTTGCAGAATGCAGAGTTTTAATCTGTTTCCCTGCATGCAAATATGCGTGCAGGGAAACAGATGAAAACATTGCCATGCATGCAGGGTGCTACATTTCCAGCATCTCCATGTGAGAAAGATTACTGCCTGCTCCCTTAGGAGGTGGGTAGCTGGCTGGGACTGCAGGGGCCTTGAGGCTTTCCTCATGGTCCCATTGCATACTGGGTGCCCTAGGGGCACAAAGGTGACTTGGCTGGGCTCCGGGGGATGGGGTGCCTGGGGTCAAAATCAGCCCAGGGAGGACGGGCTACATGGCCCCCTCCCCTATTAAAATAATTGGCCCAAGTGCATTTCCCACCAATTTTGCACATAGGATCTTGATGCTTTGGAATACGATTGCATCTCTTCTGATCAAAGAAAAACGTACTTCTGTAGAGTACAAATCATCCAAGTGGATTTTCTAAGCTTTTCCACCATGAAAAGTTATCAGAAATCCGTGATGGAGGTATTTGCATCTTTGCTTTTCTCATGTGCAATATCTCAAATAGTGTCTGTGAGCAGGAGGTTCTTTCTTGTCATTTGCTGCCGAGACCAGAGATAGTGTTCTAAACTTTTAAAAACTAAAAGTATGTGAACTTGCCTAGAAACTAGGCCTGGGCGGTAAATTCCGTACCGCTCGCGGAATTTGCGGAATTTCGGTAATTTCGCGTTCCGCGGAGAACGCGAAATTGCCCAAAATCCTGCTTTCTGCGACTTCGCTGAATTTTTTCTTGTTCGCGTTCTCAAAATGCGTGTTTGCGAGATATTTCTCCCCGAGCACGCAAACAGCAACTGTGAACAGGAAAAAAGCATCGCGAACAAGCAATTCCGCGTGTTCGCGGAATTTCTGCATGTTTGCGGAGATTTTTTACCGTTTTGCGAAGATTTGCGTTACACGATTACGCAAATTCCGCCCACCCCTACTAGAAACCCCTCACTTTTGCACTGCATCATATACATTATAGGTATGCAGCGTCTTCCCACCCTTTTCTCAGGTTGCTGGACGGCTTATTAAAAGTTTCCCCCAGCGTGTTTCATGAGAATTCTAGAGACAGGTTCTTGATGCCTAGGAATATGATCTTATCTCTACCAAACAAAGAAGCACTTACTTCTGTAAAGTACAAAACATCTGACTGTGTCTTCTCTGCACTTCCACCTTATAAAGCTATCTAGTGAAAACCCTCAAAGAACAATCATATTGGCCAAATTACAGACACACAAGGTCACTGGAGACATTTTATTGGCGTGCAATATGCAGCTGTAGTGTAGGAGATGCACTATACATTTACCAAAGGAGGTAGCACATACTAATTAGCCAGTAAAAAGTGCTCCAGGAGAGTAGAGGTATTGCTCAAAATGGTGGCATCTTCTTGGATAAATACACAGGACAGAATTAATTCTGGCATGATGTGTGAGTGGCTGTATTGGTCAGTGAGTAGGTGTATGAGTGGCTGTATATGTGAGTTAGTGGTTTTATTAATGGCTGTATGTGTGAGTTGATATGTGAGTGGCTCTAGGGATCAGTGAATAGGTGTGTTAGTGGATGGGTTTGGGTTTGTGAATGGGTATGTCAGTGGTTGTGTAGGAGGGGGTGTATGAGCTATATGGGGGTGTAAGTGGGTGTCTGAGTTGTTCAATGGATGATGCCACCAGTGATGTCATTTGAGATGTCATCAGTGATATAAATTGAAATGTCATCAGTGATGTAATATGCAAGGTCATAAGCAGTGCATTGTTGGAGCATAAGTTATAGTTATCTCAGCTAACTATAACTGCTGAATTTATCTGGTCTTGTATGAATAAAACATGAGCCTAACTATAATGTCTCTGTAACCTTTGTGTTTTTCAGTGAATTTCTAGGCTTTTTTCTAAATTATATTTCCTAACTATAACGTCCCTGTAACCTTTGTTTTTTCCAGTGAATTCCCAATGTTTTTTAATCCTAATTCCAAACTATAACATCCCTGTTTTTTCAGTAAATTTTGGAAGTAATTTTAGGTTTATTTCCTAACTGTTACCTGTAAAACTTGAGAGTGGGCGTGTGAGTCACTGTATAGGTTGGTGACTGAGTGTGTGAGTGGCTGTATGGGTCTGTGAGTGAGTATGTAATATCTGGGTAATTAAGTCAGTGCATGAGTAGTGTTTGTGTGATTTTATGAGTACAATTGCCAAGGATACACTTTTGACAAAGTGTAAAACACATATAGATACATATTTTAGATAAAGTTTAATTGTAGCTATTTAGTAAGATACTAATTTAACTTACCCCATTGTATTCATTTGTCAAAATAACTATATCAAAAATGCATTTTCCTTCTTCACAGCAACACCAGAGGTGGTAATGACATCAGTAGCCACAAAAAAAATTACAAAGTGTAAAACAAATATATAGACTTATTTTACACACAATTTGAGTCTAGCTCTTTAGTAACATATTTGTTTAACATTATTTTAACAACACATTTGTAAAAAAGAAACAGTTTAAAAAAATAACTTTCGGCCATCATAAAGTGCCTCAGTTGCTCCTCAGTCCAATGGTCTTGCAAGACTGTTAAATTATTGTCACTAGCAGCACAAGAACTGTAAAAGAAAGAAACAGCACAACAACTTGGAAAGAAAGAAATAGCACAATAGGAATTTGGAAGAAGGTTATAAAGCAGCGGGCCTAAGTCTTTTTAGATCTTTTTTTTGTACTCCCTTTCTTTCAAAGCTTCTTTGTATGACAAGTCTTACTCTTTAAAAAGGAGGCATAAACACGTTCATACCAGTAAATGTTCTGGGATAGAAAGCCACAGTGACTCAAGAAACTGGAAAGAAGGTTATTTGTGGCAGTTTTGCACTTTTCTCCTTCCCCATTTTCCATTGGCATTAGTACTTCATTTACAATAGAAAGCACAGACATTTTTACATTTCTGCTACAATTACCTGTTATACCTTGGTACCATATCACGTTAGGATCACGACTACTAAAAATGCTTTACTGAAATATTTTTTCTGTATCTGAATTATGTTGTTTTCATCATGGTGGTAAGTATTATTATTATCAATCCTTGTAAAGTACTTATTTGGTGTTTTAAACTTCGCCTTGGAAAGATATGCAGAAATGTCCCTAATTTATCAATGGATTGCTGTCAAATACTACAAACACTACTACAATTCCATTTATATCCAGGCACCTGACTCCACCTTCTTTGTACCTTTTCCACAATAACTTGTTCTATATTTGTTGGAGCCATCACCTTTCTTGCTATAGGACTGCCTTTCTTCATTTCATAACATTGTCATCTGTAATCAATAGCATGAACTAATCTATTATCCTGGAAATAGTTTTCTTTATTAAAGAATGACTCTGTACTAGAAGTATGTATGCGTTCTTCACAAAACAAATTACAAAAGTTACTTCTATTCACTTATCTTTTTTTCTGGTTTTGTCTCGTCATGCACATCACAATTTTGTCAAGAGTATTCATTCTATTTATAATTTTAAAAAAAGCTTTACCTTCAAAGCAAAGGCCTTATCAACAACTCTCTCAACTTGTTCTTTCTGTTTCAGTGCATGTCTCCTTCTTCTATACTTCCTCGTGTTTCTCTGATTTCCTTAAACTGCTTCTATCTCAGGGCTAAGGTGTGTCAATCTTTGTTACATTCTTTCCTGTTCTTGTTATATATATTTTGTCCATTGTTTACCTTTCTCATAGTATTAATTTTATTTTCATTATTCCATCATCTTTGGAAATGTCTACATATATTTTTAGGAAATGGCTTTGTCCTCTTACCAATAGTTTTTTTTCGTTCACCACTTTTTCTTCATTTTGCCGTCTCCGTTCTGCATCGACTTAGGTGCCGATTACGATCCGGTAAAAACCGGGTACGAACCATCGGTCGGAGCGTTTTCCCCGTCCGACTCGTACCCGGTCGTAAAACTTTACAAACATGGAATTACGATTCGCACGGAAACACCATTTCCGTACGAATCGTAAAAAACACCGACCGACGAAAATATACATACGAATGTGATCCGGGAATGCTGCGACGTGACGTCGGTACGCTTTCAGGCAGCGTTTCACGACCCAGGAATTACGATTCGAACCGACAGCAGTCCGGACGGCAATATTTTCACGGCACCCAAAAAGTGCCGCAAATGCGAAGTACGGCGCGAAACGACCAGAGTAGGTGGCCCGGTAAGCGCCGTACCCCCCCCAGCCCCCGCATGTACGCACCGTACCCCCCCCAGCCCCCGCATGTACGCACCGTACCCCCCCTGCCCCCGCATGTACGCGCCGTCCCCCCCCTGCCCCCGCATGTACGCACCGTACCCCCCCAGCCCCCGCATGTACGCACCGTACCCCCCCAGCCCCCGCATGTACGTGCCGTCCCCCCCCTGCCCCCGCATGTACGCACCATACCCCCCCCAGCCCCCGCATGTACGCACCGTACCGCCCCCAGCCCCCGCATGTACGCGCCGTCCCCCCCTGCCCCCGCATGTACGCACCGTACCCCCCCAGCCCCCGCATGTACGCACCGTACCCCGCCCAGCCCCCGTACGTACGCACCGTACCCCCCCCAGCCCCCGTACGTACGCGCCGAACCCCCCTCTATGTACACCCGTGTACGTGTCGAACCCCCCCGTGTACGTTCGAGTCGAACCCCCCCGTGTACGTTCGAGTCGAACCCCCCCGTGTACGTTCGAGTCGAACCCCCCCGTGTACGTTTGAGTCGAACCCCCCCGTGTACGTTCGAGTCGAACCCCCCGTGTACGTTCCAGTCGAACCCCCCCGTGTACGTTCGAGTCGAACCCCCCGTGTACGTTCGAGTCGAACCCCCCCCGTTTACGTTCGAGTTGTACCCCCACCCGTGTATGTACGGTGCGTACCCCCAGCGCGACTTGAACGTACACGGGGGGGGTTCGACTCGAACATACACGGGGGGGTTCGACTCGAACGTACACGGGGGGGTTCGACTCGAACGTACACGGGGGGGTTCGACACGTACACGGGTGTACATACAGGGGGGTTCGGCGCGTACGTACGGGGGCTGGGGGGGGGTCGGAGCGTACGTACGGGGGCTGGGGGGGGTCGGCGCGTACGTACGGGGGCTGGGGGGGGGTCGGCGCATACGTACGGGGGCTGGGGGGGTCGGCGCGTACGTACGGGGGCTGGGGGGGTGTTCGGCATGTATGCGGGCACATGTCTCCATGTTTGCTATGGGTGTTCGGTGCGGACGGTGTTTTTTCCATACGGTTGTGACCTCGGACGCACGGGATGGATCGTGATTCCTCGGTCGGACTTGACTTTTCACGTTTGTACGGTAAATCGTCCGAGGACGTGTCGGACACATTTTCCGACCCGAGGACGTGTGGGGAATGATTCCCAATGCGGTTCGTATGGACTTTTTACCATGCGAATTGTGATCGTGACCGTACCCCGCCCAGCCCCCGTACGTACGCACCGTACCCCCCCCAGCCCCCGTACGTACGCGCCGAACCCCCCTCTATGTACACCCGTGTACGTGTCGAACCCCCCCGTGTACGTTCGAGTCGAACCCCCCCCGTGTACGTTCGAGTCGAACCCCCCCGTGTACGTACGAGTCGAACCCCCCCGTGTACGTTCGAGTCGAACCCCCCCGTGTACGTTCGAGTCGAACCCCCCGTGTACGTTCGAGTCGAACCCCCCCCGTGTACGTTCGAGTCGAACCCCCGTGTACGTTCGAGTTGTACCCCCACCCGTGTATGTACGGTGCGTACCCCCAGCGCGACTCGAACGTACACGGGGGGGTTCGACTCGAACGTACACGGGGGGGTTCGACTCGAACGTACACGGGGGGGTTCGACTCGAACGTACACAGGGGGGTTCGACACGTACACGGGTGTACATACAGGGGGGTTCGGCGCGTACGTACGGGGGCTGGGGGGGGGTCGGAGCGTACGTACGGGGGCTGGGGGGGGTCGGCGCGTACGTACGGGGGCTGGGGGGGGTCGGCGCATACGTACGGGGGCTGGGGGGGTCGGCGCGTACGTACGGGAGCTGGGGGGGTGTTCGGCATGTATGCGGGCACATGTCTCCATGTTTGCTATGGGTGTTCGGTGCGGACGGTGTTTTTTCCATACGGTTGTGACCTCGGACGCACGGGATGGATCGTGATTCCTCGGTCGGACTTGACTTTTCACGTTTGTACGGTAAATCGTCCGAGGACGTGTCGGACACATTTTCCGACCCGAGGACGTGTGGGGAATGATTCCCAATGCGGTTCGTATGGACTTTTTACCATGCGAATCGTGATTGCCAGTTCGTACGGCACTTGTACGATTCGTACGGTAAAAAGACCGGATACGAGTCGCACGGGGAATTTTTTTACCGGATCGTAATCGGCACCATTGTATTTACTTCTGTACCCTTTTCCTCCGAGCTTTTGTAGGCATTTTGTCTGTAATTATGCAGATATTGTTCTGTAAAAACTATATTTGAATGTTCTTTCTAGGCAATGTACGAACTACTTTACTACTGGCTTACAGATTATAAAAAACTGTTTTAAAATTATGTTGCAGTTTTAAATTACAAATAAACCTACCTACATAAGTGCAAGCACATACTTCAATGAACCAAACCCAAATCAAAACACAAAACTTAATTTATTAGTTACCTTTAAAT
Source organism: Triturus cristatus (assembly GCF_964204655.1). NCBI lineage: Eukaryota > Metazoa > Chordata > Amphibia > Caudata > Salamandridae > Triturus > Triturus cristatus. The sequence goes on along the minus strand of NC_140590.1, from coordinate 902,415,396 downwards.
ATTAGAGCACCCTCTCCTACAAAACAGCTGCACCATATCTCAGTTCCCACTTATAGATGCTAAAAGAGCACTTTATCCCTTATGTACTCAATTTTAAAATATACATCAACCAACGTGTTAAAGTATCTACAGGGTCTCAATACTGTAAATCCAAAAACACAATATAAGAGTTATTTCTGTTCCTTTCTTCCACTGTGTCACTGGTACATTTAGTGTTTTCTACATAGATGTGTCAGATTAAAATTTTACGAAACACTGCATATAAACATCTGCACATTTATCTGTATCTCAACATATAGCTCACTAATTCTACTGAGTACATGCAAACAGTGTGTGACAGGTTAGATATATATTTCACTGTATGGTTCTAAAATAGTACATATTCCTCAATAAACTTCTAAATACATGTGTTTCTGGTTGAGTACAACAATATTACCCGGATTAATGCATAGATAGTGCCTAGGTGATTCCTTCAGTATACAGGTAGCGCCTGCATGATTTCCGAAGTATGGACGAACTACATTGGTGGTTCCATATATGCCAATCTAGTCACATGACTATATTGCCACTTTCTGGGTGATTGGATGAATGCATGGGTGTTGGCTGCGTAGTTCAATGAGTACATAATTAGTGCCTGCATGATTGGAAGAGTGCATGTATAGTGCCTGGTTTATTGAATAAGTCTAGATAACACACTTGATATATATTTGCATACATGGCTCTCTAAGAGCATAGATTGCTCTGTTACGTGGATACTTATTGGCATACCTACGTCATTTCGCAAATTATTTTTGTGTCTTTAAAACACTTATTCAGCATTTCTAAAAAAAAATTCAACACCAAGTGAATCTAGCACAAGAACTCCCAAGAGACATGCTGCAATAGTTTAACCCTCCTCAATTTTAAACATATAATGTTTAAAGAAATACACCAGCCTCACAATGTACATGACATTTTCAACAGCCTTAAAGAACATAGATCACCATATAAACATATATGTGATTTCATAATAGATATATACCTTCATGCCATCTTTCCAAAAATATCTAGTTCTCTGCATCTTTAAATAAACTCAAGAGTCTCATCATACATATAATTATCTGCAACCACAAAAACCAAATCCCACGATCTAAGTATATGCAAACAGGTCTGTAAGTTAAAAGCCACATTGACAAACACTTCCTAATGCATACCTAACATGTATTAATTCTTTATAATTTATATACAGACGCAGCACATTTTCTTATATTTTATTTCTGACTACACTACTCCTGTTTAATAATTAGGCCTGGGCGGTAAATTCCGTTCCGTTCGCGGAATTGGGGTAATTTCGCGTTCCGCGGAGAACGCGAAATTGCCCAAAAATCTGCGTTCCGCGACTTCGCAAAATTTTTTGCTTGTTCGCGTTCTCAATATGCGTGTTCGCGAGATATTTCACCCCGAGCACGCAAACAGCGATCGCGAACAGGAAAAAAGTATCTCGAACAAGCAATTCCGTGTGTTCGCGGAATTTCTGCGTGTTCGCGGAGATTTTTTACCGTTTCGCGGAGATTTGCGTAACGCGATTACGCAAATTCCGCCCACGCCTATTAATAATGTGACTAAAACTACCAAAACTCCCAGAATGCTAATAATATAGATGTATCTGTTCTGCATATAATGCTTAGACATTCAAAATGTTGTCATTTTTAAAGGCATTGCTTATGGTAATTGTCAACAGTACTAACATCTTAAACATATACCCGCTGACAGATTCACTTTATCTGATATATTTTTTTCACAACACTCTTTTAAATGAAACTCTCATATACATCTTCAGTTCTAATGCACATTTTTTACATATTTAACATTTATATACATACCAGTGAGATGATATTGTTGTTTTAGCTCTTTCTGGATAGTTTTGACACTGTTAAGATTTGTAAAAACTAAGCACAAGAATGGTACACCACTGTCATAGAAAGCAACTCTAAAATTGCAATTTCTTCAATGTTCCACTATATCATCATGGGAGTGGCAGCATATGAAATCATGTCTTTCATTTTAGACTACTGCTTCTCCACTTGTGAATGGTTAGCATTTGTTAACCTTTTCCCTGTCTTTCAAAACGAGGTTCCTGTTGTCAGGTTTTCACGATGATAGCCAGCTTAATTTTTTTAAATTAAATACTGAGCAACAGTTGATTGCACAGTCCTGAGTTGGACATTATAGGTTGCTATTACTTACAGTGTGTCATCACTCCTCAACTTAAAACAATTCTGTCTCTTTAACACCCTTACCCCAATAAACTCTTAGCTCAGTGTACCTGGCAACCCAGTGGAACCAGGAGGTGTCAAGTTCACAGCCCATTCTAGAAGGAACATCCTACTTCCAAATAAGATACAGCAGGTGTGCTTTACTTCCATGTCTATATTACATTTCTTTTTTTTAAAAGAACTACCAATAATAAGACTTCTTGCTAAGTCATCCAACACACTACCTCATTTCATTCACTTCCATGCTGACAGCATCCAATGAAATATATCTTTTTTTTTAAAACCCCTCCATTTTAACTGCTTTTCATTTGGAAAACTATCTCATTCAGCTCCAGCCTTCTCCTGACTGCTATTGCTGCTTAACTTCAAAAGGCTTAGAGTGTGGATTGTGGGCTGCACCCATGTCTATTTGGCTAAAGAGGCTGCAATAAACAGAGGTATTGACAGGGACTTGGGTTTGCCAAATGTGGAGAATAGTTGGTTTGGCCAGAGAGAGTTAAAGTTTCATCAGTTGCTGGCTTTGGTTAAAAGCATTGTGGATTGCCCAGCTCCTCACCACATGATTGTGCACTGTGATGGCAATGACCTAGGCACATTGACTGTGGTAAGTCTGGTAAACCTAATGAAAGATAATTTTGCAGAACTGTTGTCACTTTTCCTGCACATTGTCTTGGTATATATGCCAAACACAGAAATGAAAGTGGTCAAATCAATTTTGTCCACAGATTGACAAAGTGAGGAAACATGTTTATAAAACTCTTTCTGTATTTCTTAGACACCATTGCATGGGCGATACCTATAAAAACAATCTGCATTTTGACATGCGTGGAATTTATAGAAATGATGGAGTGCACTTTACAGACAAAGGCAACAGGATGTTTCTAAGTAACCTCAAACTCTGCATCTGGTCTTATGTCATATACACATAATCAAAACAAAGGCTCTTATCAGAGCCACCTTAGTACCTGAAATATTGCTATTTCTTTTTTTAAACCCCTTTTTTTTGTTTTTGGGTATCTTCGCGATGATGTCAAAATCACTGCGAATACATTGTGAAATTGTAAAACAAAAGTAGGCATTCAACAGCCACCAGGGCATCCAAAAATATTAACTTAAAATTCCATTCTAAACATTGCTCTGCACATAATACTATGTACATGTTTCATGTTTAGATCCATGTTTTTGCACTAAGTTTCTTTAAAATACATCTTTAAGACCCATTTTCAGTTTTCACGGTTATTCGGGGTGTCACAACAACATCGTTAACCACAAAATACATATATGCACACATATTACAGTATTTTACACACTAGGGGTTTAATACTGTACAATTCAAACTCACGTTTTTCCAGTGTATTTCTAGAACAAGCATCTTTAAAACCTATATTCCATCTTTGCGGTGAGGCCGGTGATCACAATGACGTCGGTAATCGTGATCCCCATGGATATGTCTTAAAAGCGGAAAGCAAAAGCAGGAATTCATTAGCCACCACAACATAAAAAAATTATAACTATTGAATTTATTCAAAACATCACACCAGATCAATCACTAACTTAACTCTATAAAGCCATTTATCAGGATCTCAAAATAATACAATGTGTATTAATGATTCATTGATATATTTTTTATGTTTTCACCAATATTTGCGGTGTTGCAGCGATACTTGTGACGTCCCAGCGACGTTACACGAGGGCCGCGCTCTCCATTGTGGCATCATCGCATATTTTGTGCCTGATAAAAAAAATCAATTTTGGACACTTAACTTGTGTCACTAACATTTACATGTCTGAAACATGGGGTCAAAGTCCCTGACCCATTATGTTTGCTTTTACAGAAAAGTTTAGCCTGATATCAGCAGACCACCATGTCTGTGATTGCTCTTAACTGAAGCTGTCTTTTTTTTAAATACAAACCGTTATCATTATAGGAATACAAGATGTGTTTATAAAAAGGAAATGTTCTTATTTTTCTTTTGTTTATTTAAGAAGACACAGTGGTCCTGTGGACCACAGCCTTCTCTTGAACAAACGTTTTGGCTACATTCACAAAGGGGAAGAGATTCGATGGGGGCTTTTTCCCATTTGTGAATGCATTACCACTACATTTCTGTAGTCAGTAAATGATTGATGTTTTGTGATTGGAATTCGGTTGCAAAACATTAATACATACCATTCTGATTTGTTATTTGGAAGGAATGCCACTTTCAAATACTAAACTGATATTTGGTCGCAAACCATAATTGCAATTCAGTAACGTAGTAGCAAATCTCAGTTTTGGTTTGATACATATGAAATGTTTTATTGAAGATCGCAAACAGGTGAATTCTGTGCATAGGCCCATTTGCAACCGGAAAAAAACTTGATACATCTGGCCCTGAGTGAACCTTTACTGAGAAAATGGTATTAGACAAAGGGCTGCATGGACTCACTTGTGTGCTTAGTTTGAACCATCAAACACATGCACACAAACCAGGTGTGGACAGTGCAGTATATACAAATGACTTTGGAAAATTTGTTTCAGTTACCCTCCATCCATGCAATTTACTCTCTGGTGCATTCTTACTTCCAACAACTAAAAACATCTTTGTTGCATAAACATTTAAAGCGCATCCTCTACAATTAGATATTAAACTACAAACTACACAAGGAGTGCTTAGTTTGTAAACGAATGAACACTGGTGCCCAAAGCTCTGCTCAGAAGCCCACAGCTGGTGCAATTAAATGTTGGTGCACCTAGCACCAAGGCTGTGTAAGCTTGATTACACCTCATGCTGTTTTAATCCACTACCATATGCCCCTTAATATCACTCTTTTGAATTCATGCTTTCTCCCTTTATGACAGTTTTCATGTCTTTCTCTTCCTCTAGCTTTACCCTTTGTGTGTTTTCCCCTCTCTTGCATTGGTAAATATCTGATGCATATAAATAAGTGCTGGTCCCAAACATGAGTGCAAGTGACCCCCATAGGCATCCACAGCTGTCATTGAGCACTGTTCACAGGGTAACACCAGCTAATGTAATAAAAATATTCCATCAAAAGGAGAACACATGGGCATATATATGTAATTGGTGCACTGTCCCTGTTTGTGCATTGGTGCACCTTTAAACCTGTGTGACATGTGCAAACCTGTAAGGTGCACTCTGTCAGAATAAATGTGCTCTCCCCATGGTAGCCACAAACTTGCATCTGCTATGGAGATAGAATATTCAATGGGAGACAGAGATTCCCCTTAAGGAAGATGTGGAGACGCACCTTCAGGTGCATGTCTGAGACCCCCTCTCCCTCTCCAGAGTGGGTGGAGGTGCAATGAGCATTTGCCACCTCTTTATCTCACAGTCAATGTGCCTTCTGACAGTCTATTTGCCCCTACACCCATGTCCATAATGTTGCAAGGGCACATAGGCAAAGTCCATCCCTCATTTCCTTGGGAATACACCCCAAACATATGAGGGTAGGCCCCCTTGAGATAGCGCTGTCACTATCTCTATCACAGAAGGGGCACACAAGCTTCTGTGACTGCTTCTGTAATACAGCAGTGCCACAGGGTGCACAAACATGCACACACACCTTTTGAATCCCAGGGCAATAGAAGTAAAGCTGCCCTGGTTTAGATAACACAAGCTTGTATATGACACTGTATAGTTCGACTTTTTTCTGTGTTTTCAATGTCAGAGGTGCATTTAAGAGATCAAATTTACCGCTTTCATTTTTTGTTGTTTTATAACACATTTAGTGGCATGCAGCCAATGGCATGACACCAGTTTTCTTATCTCACCCATATTTTGCCTCGTGATGTGGCTGGTTGCATATTTTTTTAAACAGTTTGCTAAAACAATAATAATCATAAATCTTGCAGTATTCCATGATTTCTTTCATGAAAGCCTTTTACTTCCCCTACAGCACTTTATTGTTTAATGGAGTGCCACTGTTTCCACACAATAGTAACCCATGTTATGCATCTGAATACTGTACAGCAGGATATTTTTGAGCTTAAAGAAAATTAAGGAGATACAATAATGTTGTGGGTGTCCTGGTTCTGCTCGTTTTGAAGCTTACCGACAGTCTTCAATGTCTGTCTGGTGTAAATTATATTTCAGAAGCTCTAGCAGTCAGTGCTAGTTCGACCCTTAAGGGCAGTCTTTAGATGTAGAAGAGTCACTGCATCTGTCAGGGCTTATGGAATGTATTTTTGAGGCCAGAGTTGACTTGTGGAAAGGAATATATCTCTGAGTCAAAGAGCACCATGAGATTTTTCATTTTGGGTTTGTTTGAGAATAGTGATTGATATGTTGTCTGTATGTATACTGACATGCTTGTGTATGGGAGCAAGTGCAAAATGATGTGTATATTTAAATGTGAGTGTGTGGGTTTATGTGTTCATGTTGCTGGGTGCCAATAATCAGACACATCACCGCCAATGTTAGTAGATAGTTAGACAGCAAGGACGGCAACATAAACATTGCAGAGGTTTGAATATGAGGCCAGTCTTGAGAGTATGCCACAGGTGCCTTTACTTTGCTTCAAACAGTATTTTTTTATTTAGGGCTGAAATTGGACATAAAGTGGAGATCAGGGTGTGGTAGATGAAAAAGGGATCGATTCATGAGGGGCAGAGTAATGAAAGGTGGATTGAAAGTGGATGAAAAGGGAGGACTTAGTATCAACCTTGTCAGCAACCTGGCTTTCGACAACCTCTGTTTTTTCAACAACCACACTTTGGTGCACGGGGTCTTCCATTGTTGCCCAACTAACCACAGAGGTTTCCCTCATTATTTAGACCCCCCTCTCTTAGTGAGAGACCAGAGTCAACCCAGAGGAAGATAAAAGAAGGAGGTACAATGGGATGAGACAAACCTAGGGGTCCAAATGAGTCACACCAAGAACCAAACACCAGGGACGAACTCTAGCGCCCTTAGTGTTCAACTGAAGGGAAAGAAACTCACCCAAGCCATATCAATGTCTTAAATAAGGGCTTGGGTTTTGTCCCTATTCCTTAATTTGACCGCTTCCGGTTTTATTGCGAAATTACAGAATTCTGCAGGATGATAAAGCTTAATTCTTACTTCATTGATAAGCAGGAACCATACTTGATTGGTGACCCAAATCTTCGAGCAAGCTCAACATTTTGTTCGCCCTCCACAGCACCCCCAATAGAGATAGTGGCCTTCAAACAGGCACTCTTTAAGGAGATTTAATCTATTGATATTAACAAAATCAAGACCTTCCAGAACATTACCTGGAGTGAAAGATTGGTTATAAAATAACTGCCTTATGATGACGGCATCATCACAAAACTGGCTGACAAAGGAGCGGGTACTGGCCTTCTCACCAAAGATGACTATTAGTCTGAGTGTAAGAAACTACTAGCGGCCAACAGATATTACAGAAAGATCACGGAGGTACAACATTGCACCTTAAGAACATTATGCACATACAAGTAGAAGAGTTACAGGTTGCGAATTGGATTTTGAAGCAGGAAGCTGATTTTCTAATGAAAGAAAGTCCAGTGATACCCCACTTTTACATCTTATCAAAGGTACATAGGGATCAGACACCCTTCATCAGGTCACATCCATATTGTTTATCATTAGCTCTATTCTCGAACCATTACCTCAATTTGCTGACTTCTTTCTCCATCCCATTGTTCAACAGACTCCAACCTGTTTGAAGGACACTGGGATGTTTGATGTGATATACCCATTAAACTCTTGAATAACTTATTGGCAGGCCTTGGCATTGAGAACTTGTACACTAGTTTTCCTCAAAACACAATCTTAGATACCATAAAGGGGATTATTTATCAGGAATATTGGCAATACAGCACTCCATGCCATTTTGTCTAGTAATGTACTAGACTAATCTGCACAGAGAGTTTGTTTCAGTTCCAGGGCCCACTATACCATCCGATATCTGGGACATCAATGGGCAGAACCTTTGCCCTTAGTGTGGCAGGACTCTATGTACATCATTTTCAGGAGACGTTTGTCCTCACTGACATAAATCCAGATAAATATCAGATATTACAATGGAAACATTAGCTCAATTATGTCTTGATCATCTGGAAGAGGATGAGAGTTTTGTCTGTGCATTTCACAATTAGCTAAATGAAGATGAGCATCATATGAAATTTTCACACACAATAAGTAGAACTAACTTCACCTTTCTGGACATTACATCACCCCGGATCAAGGGGGTCGCAAGGCAAATACTTACCGGAATCCTACAGATAAAACAGCCTACTGAAATGTAGTAGTTTTTACCCTCAACCCTTATATGACAATCTCTTTTATGGTCATTTTTTATGACTTCAAACTACAGTCAAATGAACTCACCAGGAAACTTAAGGACAGAGATTATCCAGATTCTATAATCTCTAAAAGCTGGAAGCGAGCCAGGAACCAGAACAGAGAGATGCTCCTTGCTCCACCATCAAAAACCAATGACAATAACATTCTAGCCTGTGTAATTATGTATAAAATAGCCCTTAACTATGTCAAGAGAACAGGGGCGTGGCCAAGCTGAGCACCAAGATGGCCGCTTGGCGAAGTGGGTCTGCCGGCCGAGTGCATTATCCGGCAATTATCCGGTATTTCTACCACTCATCCACGGGCAAAGCGCGCACTTTGCGATGTTCAGCCTTGCGGTGTGCAGCCCCTTGCGGTGGGTGGTGGACAACGTGACTGCGGCCTGAGCTGTGCTGCGAAGGCCCGAGGAATTAGTGAGCTGCGGAGCAATCGCTACACTATCGTACCTGTGCTGGGGGCTGCCGGCTCTGAATCCGGAGTGGCTGAGACGAGGTGAGGTGGCTGAGGGAGCTGGTGTGAGGGAGCGGAGCCTCTGTGCGACACTATCCGGTGGCTGGAGCAGCCTTGAAAACTCCCAGGAGGAGATACGCGAGGCTGCTGCCGCACAGGACCCCACAACTAGAGGCGCTGCCACGCCGGCCTGCAGACACGGCGCTCCTGGTACTCTGGGCTGTGCTCGCATGAGTGATCTGGGACCTAAAAGGCATCCAGACAACCGGCCACAGCGCCGGAGCTGCTGCTGGAAGGAGCGAGACGGCTGCGGATAGCTGGGTTGACCAGGCTTCGTAAAAAGGTACTGTGCTCCAATATCCGGAGGCCCTAGCCGGAGCATGTGGGAGCCCCTGACTGCACCCTGCTTTGTAAATCAGATCACGCCTGTTGACCCTGGGCCTCAGATGGCAGATGATAATGGGCTGATAGCGTCTGGCGCACCTGCTCCCATCCCCTGCTGCGGGGTGCAATAATGCCGTGTGTACATTGAGTGTGACTGAAACTGTAAAGGGAGCGGTCTCGCCCTGGGACGAGCGCCCCTGGTTCTGCTGATCGTGGGGTGGGAGCCTTCAGTGATGGCTCGCAATATCTTGAAGACCCCTGGCGGCCCAGGTGCACATGGGAGGTTCGAGTGGTGCACTGATCTCTATGACCTGTCTCGTCCCACACTGTGGGCCGCCGTGCATTTGCTTGTGGAGGTGCTTACTGTGAACACTATCTCCTGTGCCCCTTTCTGGCTTTGCTTGGCGTGGTGGGTTAAGTGGAACCACGCAGAGGGCCCATTGCGCTTCCTAGTGTGGTGCAAATCTCAGCCACTCCTTCGCCTCATCGTAACAAATTGTGACAGGCCTTGCACCATGGGATTGGTGAGTCGGGGGGGCTCCGGGTGCATCCAGCATTTGGAAACCGTGCGATGATCGCATACCCCAAGGTGTCACTGTGACCATTGGAGAACGACCGCACATTGCCTGACTATTGATCCTTGGATTAATACACACAGCCACCCTGTGTTCACCAGCTAGCGACGACATGGCACATGGGCCTTTAAACTGCATTTGCTAGAGTGACGACTGTGGCGCACACAGTGCTGGTGGCTGCCTGCGGCTGGAGTCCCTGCCTCGTTCGCAGGAGTGCCCTGCCCCCTGAAAGAGATGCAGACCATGCCTTCGCATCTTGGAGGAGCGCCATGTCCGGGGTGCGGCCATGGGTAAACCAGACAATAAACATGCCAAGATCACCTTTGAAAAACGTACCACTAGGCTGCAAGATATGGGGTCGATGCCGATCACCATGATGCCCGAAACGCAGCTAGAGCCCGAGCAGGAGGACGATATTAAAACAATACTGAGGGAGGTAAAGGTCTGCCTACGGGAAATAGGTTCTAAGCTTGACTCCATGGCGCTGCGCATGGATCAGGTGTTGCAAAAGGTAGACAAACATGAATCTCGCATTGACACTCTAGAAACCAGGGTTTAGGATTCTTATGACCGTCAAGTTGAAACAAATGAGCATCGCCTTTGTATGGATAAGATACTAGACTTGATTAAGGCTCGCTACGAAGACCTTGAAGCGAGGTCGAGATGGAATAATGTCCGCATCACAGGGATCCCGGAATCAACGAATATCACAAACATGGAACAGTACGTCGCAGGTTTGCTTAGAGAACAGTTTGGCTGTGGACTGCCGGAGATGTTCCTGGTGGAAAGAGCTCACCGTACTTCAGTCCCTAGACCCCCCCTGGAGCACAGCCGCAGCCGATATTGGCCCGTCTACCTTCTACTGAACTACAGAGACAATGTCTTAAGGCTGGCCCAGGAGAAGGGAGAAATACACCACCAGGGCAACAGTATAGCTTTCTACCCGGACTTCACACAAGCGGTCCAAGCAGCACAATGGGAATTCATCCCAGCCAAGAAACTCTTCCAGAAGTCCAGCACAAAGTAGGCTTTGTTGTACCCTGCGCAGCTGCGGGTACAGACTGGGGGCAAACCGATGACTTTCACGGAGGCCAGTGCCGCTCTGAAGTTTGCCAGGCAGACGGCGAGGCAGCAGCAAGGGAGGTTTTTGGCAGCTGCATCATCACCGAGCAGCCAGCTGAGTGACAACGACTAATGCACTATCTATGGTGGTTTGTGTCGCAGTTGTATGTTACATAGCCCGCAGCCACATAGTGTATTGCTGTTCATTTTTTTCTCACAACATAATGATGTGGTAATAATAATTATACTCGGCCACCCTGCTGTTTTGCAACAGGGCAGTTTGCTGGCAAATCCATGGCCCTGTGGGATGACTCCCTTTTGTCATGGACCCCCAGGGCCAATGTTTGCAGTGGGATGTTTTGGGAATGCACAACCTGTTTGGGGGGTTAGTGTGGGTGGGGGGGTCATTTTTGCTCTTTGTTGTTTTTTGCCGTACATATTAAGCTTACTTGTCGATGATAACCCCTGTGGGCAGCGTTATCCGGTCTTGCCAGTGAGATACCGCACACACCGCCAGGCTGGATTTATGTGGATGGACACGTGGCTATGGCAAAGTTTATTGCAATGCCGTAGTCACTCCAAATTTGGTGTTCTACATCCTCGTATCCTTTTTCACCAATGTCCAAGTTAACTTGCATCACCTGGAATGTGCGCGGTCTTAACAACCACCGCAAGTCTCGACTGGTACAGTCATACCTCATCACACATGTTGTTGATATCTGCCTGCTACAGGAGACCCACCTCAGGAAATCTGCCAGATCCAGGCTATTATCCAGTCCTTGGAGTGAAGTGCACACATCCAGCTACTCCAATTATTCACGAGGGGTGGCGACATTGATAAAAAAGGGTATCCCCTGGCAAACGTTGAAAGTGGCTGATGACCAGGATGGCAGATTTTTGTTACTTCTGGGGAAATTGTTTCAACAAGTTGTCATTGCAAATGTGTATGGTCCGAATGTGGACGATCCTTCCTTTTTAACCAGGTATGGCAACATATACAATCATTGGGAGATGCTGCTCTGCTCTGGGGAGGTTATTTCAACACAGTATTGTCTTTGTCGGCTGACAGGGCGGGAACATCTCGCACTCACCATCCCTAGGCGGCTGCAGTCCTCAGGGGCCTGATCTCAGATTACCACTTGCTTGACACATGGCGGGTATTTCATCTGGATGCCCGAGAAGCATCACACAGCAGCATCTGGTATGGTCCAGGATAGAATTCTGGCTTACTTCCAGGAACTTACATGCTTGGGTCACAGCAATTGCACATCATGCATGAACATTGTCAGACCATGCCCCGGTAATTTAGTGTCTCACAGTACCCAAACCGTATAGACAGCCGTTCATGTGGCGCCTTCCCCTGAACGTGCTGCTCGATGCGGCCTTCAGAGAAGGAGTCAGGGCGCAAATAACCAAATATTTTGAGCACAACACAGGTTCGATGAAAACCATCGGTGTGCTCTGGGAGGCATTTAAAGTATCATACGGGGGTCTTGTATAGCCGGACAATCATGGGTGCTCCACGCCATCCGTGGGAGTTTAGACAAACTAGAGGCAGAATTACACACCCTGGAAGCAAAATACTGCACCAAACCATCCTCCACCACACTGGGGCACATCCTTAGCAAACTCATGGAATTTCAGGATGAGGCATTACGTGAAAGGAACTTTCTACACAAGCCTAACACTGCGCAACGCTACGTGAAGGGGATAGACCAGGCAAAACGCTTGTGAACTTACTGCGCCCACCTAGAGCTTCCTCGTTTGTGGCTGCTTTAGCCACCCCCACTGGAGACATAGTGCATACTCCACCAGACATTCTGGACACCATGAAAACTTTCTATGCACAACTGTATACATCTCGTTCTAGCCCATCAGATGCCGTATTGGTTGACTACTTTGACTCCATAGCATTACTGTGGTTGAGCAGGGCACACCGGGAGTATTTAGATGTCCCTTTCACTGTAGAGGATGTGTGTCGAGTTATAAACAACCTTCCCACAGACAAGGCACCAGGCGCGGACGGCTTGATGGCCACATCTTATAAAGAATATTTGGAACTGCTAGCTCCCCGCTTGTTAGAGGTCTATCAGGGGGCAATGCAGCTGGGAACTCTTCCCGGATCCATGCGCGAGGCCATCATCATCATCACATTGTTAAAGCCAGATAAAGATCCTGCCCAATGTGACTCCTACCGCCCCCTCTCCCTGATTAACCTGGACGTGAAACTTTTCGCCAAACTCTTAGCCACCAGACTCCAGCCGTTGCTCCCACTGATAGTCAGACCGGATCAATCTGGCTTCATACCGGGACGGTCAACTTCTCATAACCTCCGGGCACTGGTCGGCCTACTGCATTATCTAGCCCCACACGTCTCAGCCATTGTGGCACTCCTCGACGCCACTAAAGCGTTTGACTCACTGGAGTGGGAGTTCCTGTTCCCACTGCTACACATACTAGGGCTTAGCCCGCTTTTTATTCAGCAAATCAAACTTCTCTACACCCTCCCCACGGCGCGCCTGAGAGTGAATGGCTTGGTCTCTGACCCTATACTCATCACACGGGGTACTAGACAACGTTACCCCCTATCGCCATTGCTGTTCCCAATAGCAACGGAGCCCCTAGCCACCTGCATACGCCAGCACCACACTAACAGAGGGATAGGATTCACAACCAGAGGACTCACGGTGACAATGTACGCTGCCGATATCACGTTGTATGTGACAGATTCCAAAGAGAATTTTGATCCGATGACAAGGGAACTCGTTAGATTTGGGGGACTGTCCGGCATAGTGGTTAACTGGAGTAAATCTGTAATTGTTCCACTAACATCTGGAACTCAGCAATTTGCCACTGACTATCTGATAGCTTGGGTCACTGGCCTGACACGATATTTAGGGAATTGGATTAGCAACAGCATGCAGGTGATATGTTAGGCGAACTACTGCAGAGTGGCGGAATGGATAGAGGACAGAGTGAGGAGGTGGAAATTCCTCCCTCTCTCGCTGGCGGGCCGAATATTAGTGGCAAAAATGATTGTCCTGCCCAAATTATTGTATTTGCTTACCAATATTCCTATCCCCCTCAAAAGGCACTTTCTCAAATGCATACGCTCACTTATGATAGAGCTGGTCTGGGTGGGGAAACACCCCAGAATATCTTTGGAGCTGTTAACCTCACCTCAGGCGCAGGGTGGGATGGCAGCCCCAGATTTCACACTGTATGCGTACAGAACTCAGGTGCAATTTTTACACTTTTGGGCTCATCCTACACTTTTTCATCTGCATGTGGCGATAGAGACTGCTAGAGTGGCGCCTCTTCCCCTGAGTACAGCACTCTACCACACATACAAACGTCCACGAGATGAAGTGGACGCTGTTGAAACCCTGCGGTGGGCCTCTGGAAATACTCTACATGCCATCTATGCCACTGCCTAATAATCCACTGCTGCCCCCACTGATGGATGCCAGGGTGCAGGAAACGCGTGCAGGCTCACAACCTTCATCTTGTCAGAGATCTGTACCCAGATGATGGCTTTTTCACAATACAAGCAATGTGTGGTCCTACCCCACCCACTGCACTTGACATGTTACTTTACTATCCGGTTCGTGACGCTTGTATGAGCAAATTTAAGACATTTCCTGACCTGCCCCCCAAATTGCCAGCACTTGAAAACATATTGTCATTGGAGTCAGGCCGAAAACTCACCTCCCGGATCTACAACATAACACAACGGGAGTCTCCGGTAGCTGTTCCACCATCCCGCGGGGCTTGGAAGTAGGACCTTGGGGAGAGCATCATGAATGAACAATGGAGCTTTGGTTGCAGGCAGTTAGAGCGACTGTCCCCCAATTATCGCCTCAGGCTCATCCACTTCAAATATCGCCATCGGTTATACTGCACCCCCACACAATTACATAGAATGGGTTTGCGCTCAGATTTCAACTGCTGACAGTGCAGATCCTCCCAAGCCACCTTTCTCCAGTTAGCCTGTCAGTGTAGGCCCATAGCAAATTATTCAATCAATCAATCAGAGCATTTATAGAGCGCACTACATAGCCGTGAGGGTCTCAAGGCCCTGGGGGGGAAGCTGCTACTGTTCGAAGAGCCAGGTCTTGAGAAGTCTCCTGAAGGTTAGAAGGTCTTTGGTCTGCCGCAGGTGGATGGGGAGGGTGTTCCATGTCTTGGCGGCGAGGTTGGAGAATGATCTGCTGCCGGCGGTCACTCTTCGGATGCGGGGGACGGTGGCGAGGGCACAGTCTGCGGAGCGGAGCTGGTGGGTCGGGGTGTAGAGGCTGAGTCGGCTGTTGAGGTACGCTGGTCCGGTGTTGTGGAGTGCCTTGTGTGCATGGGTGAGGAGTTTGAAGGTTATCCTCTCGTTGATAGGGAGCCAGTGCAGGTCTCTCAGGTGGGGTGTCATGTGGCTACGGCGAGGGGTGTCGAGGATCAGGCTTGCGGAGACGTTCTGGATGCGTTGGAGCCGATTCAGGAGTTTGGCCGGAGCTCCTGAGAAGAGTGCATTTCCGTAGTCCAGTCTACTGCAGACGAGTGCCTGGGTGACCGTCCTTCTTGTTTCGGTGGGGATCCACTTGAAGATCCTGCGAAGCATGATGAGGGTGTTGAAGCAGGAGGAGGAGATGGCGTTGACCTGCTTTGTCATGGAAAGGGTGGAGTCGAGGATGACCCCTGGGTTGCGTGCATGGTCGGTGGGTGTAGGAGGTGCTCCTAGTGCAGTCGGCCACCAGGAGTTGTCCCAGGCCGAGGGGGTGGATCCGAGGATGAGGACCTCCGTCTTGTCCGAGTTCAGCTTCAGTCGGCTGTTTCTCATCCAGTCGGCAACGGCCTTCATTCCTTCGTGGAGGTTGGTTTTGGCGGTGTGGGGGTCTTTGGTGAGGGAGAGGATCAGCTGGGTGTCGTTGGCGTAGGAGATGATGTTGAGGTCATGCCGTCGTGCGATGTGGGCGAACGGTGCCATGTAGACGTTGAACAGTGTTGGGCTGAGGGATGATCCTTGGGGTACGCCGCAGATGATCTTGGTGGCTTCGGAGCGGAAGGGGGGGGAGGCGGACGCTCTGTGTTTTGCCAGGTGGTCCTGTCCAGGGCCTTGTCTTGGATTCCGGCGTCGTAGAGGCGTGTTCGTAGTGTGCGGTGGCAGAGCGTGTCGAAGGCGGCTGACAGGTCCAGGAGGATGAGGGCTGCGGTTTCTCCATTGTCAAGCAGGGTCCTGATGTCATCGGTGGTGGCGATGAGGGCAGTTTCTGTGCTGTGGTTACTGCAGGACCCGGACTGGGATGGTCCAGGATGCCGTTCTCCTCGAGGAAGCTGGTCAGTTGTTGGTTGATGGCCTTTTCGATGACCTTCGCCGGGAACAGGAGCAGGGAGATGGGTCGGAAGTTCTTGAGGTCCTTGGGGTCTGCTTTGGGTTTCTTGAGTAAGGCGTTGATCTCTGCGTGCTTCCAGCTCTCTGGGAAGATCGCTGTCTCGTAGGAGACGTTGATGGTTTTCCGTAGATGGGGTGCGATTGTGCTGCTGGCTTTGTTGAAGATGTGGTGTGGGCAGGGGTCTTCCGGGGATCCGGAGTGGATGGTGTTCATGATATTGATGGTGTCGTCGTCGTTGATGTTGGTCCAGGAGAGCAGGTGGTTGGTGCGAGTGGTGGTCGTGGGAGCGGGGGTCTCACCGGTTGCCGGGGTGGTGACGGCATTAAAGCTGTCGTGGATGTCTGCGATCTTGCGATGGAAGAAGGTGGCCAGCTAGTCACACAGGTCTTGTGAATTATTGACTTTCAGTATTGCATTATATAAAGACTATAATTGGGCAGGAGCTCCCTTGCACGCAGGTGGTGGCACTGCTATGTGTCATTTTAAGTGTGCCACCAAAGTCTAGGAAGCTGCCAGCAATGTTGTTACTATTAGCAATTTTTTTGTTTGTTTTAACTAGGTGTATCAAAAAATCTTTTAGATTTGTTGCGAGAGAAACAAGTATTCTTTAAGTCCTGATGAAGGTCAACGCCTACCTCTGTATTGGGTTATATCCAGGAACAGCCGCCTGTCTAATACAAACATGAATGAATAGACTGATGGTGTATTTGATTCCTGTTGGCAATAACCTTCTCTTGATGAATTTAAAGTGTTTCACATGTAAGTTTTTGTCTCTCATAATGATTTTTTAATTTTAATTTTTTGTATACATTTATGTATTTTATTTATTGTCAATCATCATTAATTTTGTAAAGCTATTTTAATGTTGTTTTTAAATACATTTTGACTGTAGTATATATTGGAGTTTTTTATCTTTGTGTACCATGTGGTTGCCTTTTTGGGCTTAGATTTGTGTCCCTATGTGGATGTTTTTGTACGTATAATACAAGGATGTATGGTTGGTGTGAATGAATACTTAACTATAGATACATAGGTCCAAGAGAATTCCTTATTTCACTATTAGCAAAAAGACAGGTGGCCTTGCATTGGGGAGCTGTCTCCCCCAACTGTAAAGGAGTGGGTCAGGGATTTGACATACTGCAGGGAGAAGCTGGAGTGTTACTGGAAACTCCTGCTTACTAGGTCCTGCCCGTGGGACATCTGGGACCCAGTGGCAGAATGGCTGCGCTCTGATGCCGCTGAGGATCTGTGATGTAATTGTATTGTTAAATTGGCATGCTGTCACTGAGAAACTGACTATCTGACATATCGTTGCAAACCCTGTACGGACAACATAGTGATTTAGGGACTTATGTGTATTGAGTTACTGTGTTTATGACATTCTCCACATGATGTTATACATGCCTGTCTCGGCACGCTGGACCACTGTATCTTGATGTCAGATTGGCAGAAAATAAGTTTCTACGCTGCCTACCAGGAGTTCCCCAAAGTACCCCAATGATTCCGCTTACATATGACCTAGGCAGGAAAAAAGTCGAGGACATGGCACGACTACTCCCACTCCTTTATTGGCGACGGATAATGGTAACTCCTGAACTAGCCCATTATGCCATCGCCATGCAGGATATCATTAGGGCAGACCGTTTCCATTCCATTCCATGGCTCAAAGAAATTAGAGACCTGCTAATAAAACTAGAACTAGGGCATTTATGGACTGACTCAAATGGTTTAAGTTTCCCATCCAAGTCTTCCCTTAAAAAATTGTATTGGGATTTGACTTTGACATCTGCCGTTAGCTCTTGTCAAAATACAAATCTAACGGGTCGCTATTTTGACATCAAATCTATACCATCTCGCGAGGCATTTTGGGACATTATAGAAAGGCCCATTGACAGAAAACTGTACTTTCAATTTAGAATTGGGTCCCTTCCTGTAAAAGCATTTGCCCATAGATGGTCATCTTCCCTGGATAACAAATGTCCCTATTGTTTAAATTTGATTGAGGACATAGGTCACTTGTTGTTTGTGTGTCCGCTGTACGTTGCTCCACGTCATAGGAGGTTAAAACCAGTATGTTTAAATATGGGAACGCGTAGGTATAAGGAGGCCCTAAGAATACTTGAATCAGATTGTACTCCCTGTCTGGCTATTGCTGTAGCAAAATTTCTAGGATGGGCCTGGACAATTCGCTCTCGGACTCTAAAGTTTTTAGAAGATGGTCCATGAACTGTTTTGACACCAAATGATGTTTGATCAATTTTAATCTAATCTAATCTAATTATCGATGATATTTTTTTATAATATTCGCCAGCATTATGATTTAATGTATTTTTAAACGTATATATTGTATTTTATTGTAGTATTTATAAGTACCATTAGGATGTTCTGCTTTTATGACATGCTGTCGAATAAAGCTTTGAAACTTGAAGTATCTTGATGTCTGTTAGGGCGGGCGGGTCGCCCTCCTGTATTGTACTGCACTTTGTGTTGTTGTTTGTAATCATATTAAAATCAATAAAAATAATATATTATAAAAAGCTATGTCAAGGGAACAAGAAATGGTGCATCATCAATACAGGATCATTGAATTTTGGAAATGTGAGATTTGCACATAAAAGAGGCAAACATTCAAGGAATCAATTAGTACACATTTGCCCATTACTTCCCTGAAAACAGTCACAACAGTACCATTGCTTTGGGGTCTCCAACCAGGAGGGGGACATTTGCATTGCAGTTCATGAAGTGTTTGTCCACTGACTACAGCAACAAATTTGATTTTCTTTGGGTGGGAAAAGTGTTGGTAATTGAATAAACACTAACTGCAATACATCACATGTATTTTATTTGATTACTTACCCTTGTAGTATGAGCTACATCGGCATGACAGGCAGACAGATCCATGTTTACAAAGGAGAACTCAGAAGCAACATCTGATGTAAGAAAATCACAACAAAAATGAATATCCTGAATCAAACTACACTGTGGAGGACCTCAAATGGGCCATTCTGTAGACCATCTAGAGTCCCAATAGACAGACAGAGAATATTCCCTCTAAAGAAAAAACAACAATTAATTTATCATCTCCAGGTGCATAAGGCTGCATTGAATGATATAATTTGGTGGCTAGCCTTGAACCTCTGCAGCCTGAGCTAAAAGAGTATGGAGCACCACCTTTAAACAAACAGTATTAACCTGTAACCTACTAAGGGTACATCAAGGCGTGGACTCTTCCTTACTGTGTGGCAAACCCAGCAGCTTCCCCACTCCCATTTTTTTAAGGTTGTAACCATACTTGTTCTGTCTGGACCGATTCGGCATCCATGCAGTCACATTATCCATCATGCATCTGTACTTTTAATAATGAGTTTCCTATGGAATATTTCTTTTTATTTATTTTTTTCTTGTTTATTTCTATTTTTATTATTGTTGTTTATCCTTATCCTCCAGTCCAATTTTCACTACTTTACGAATGCTTCTGCTTTCGCCCATTGACAAATATGGAGGGACTCGCTTTGGACCCACCAATATAACTTGTGATGTTTTGTAGGCAAGCGAGGGAGAGAAGCAATGAAATGCCACACTGGTTCAGCATATTTAAGCTTCATAGAGCCCCGTCTCCTACAAGATGTAGAGCATAGAGGTCAAAGTAGGTACTCCAGCAGGGATGGCATTCTGGTTGAAGAAAATGAAATGTGCTGGAGGGGGTTGGACTCTTTCTTCATTATGACTAACTAGAACGGTTTACCTTGAAGAAATTTGGTAACGGTCACTCCCTTTAAACCCACATTGTGTGACTACAGGGTATGCCAGCTTCTAAGTTGCCATCTAGGGCTCCAATAAGCCCCCTTATAAAGTAGCTGAATGCAATAAATATATCATCTGTCAACGACCTTTAATTGCTAGGTTCTAGTCTAGCATGAGGAATGTTCACCATTTTTTCACATGTAAAGGTACGATCTAGCTTAACCTGCAGGGCTACCACAAGAGTGAGAAGAATATCTCTATGTAGGTCATGTGTGTCTTTGATTGTATGTCAGCTAACACATTTGCATACATGCATTATCCTAGAGCATGCCATAATATCTACTACTGGAGAGATGCACTTTGGGTTCTGGAATATTTTTCTCAAGGAACTATGACTGAAAAACATTTATTATGTTGTATGTGCTTTCTTCATCCTGCAGGTACAAGGACAGTATAAGCAGATATTGCATGAACTATTACTTTGCTCATTTACACTTTATAAGTAATACTTTTTTGAACACCCAATACAGGATAGTGTCCGCAATTGTAATGACATATAGGGATCTGTCTCAGTAGGATATTATCACCCCCAAGTACATCTGTTAGTTCTTTTAATCTTATCCCAATTCTAGGACACAGAATCAAAACAGATTAGGATATTGGAGTTAATTTTAACATACACCTCACAGATCCCACTAATAATTCAGTTTAGAAGTGTTCCACCGTGAGGAGGTTGAGCCCACTCAGTCACACTAGGTGCATGAGTGCTGACCCGATGATGAAGCAAGGCTAGGCATCTCCTAAAAAACCCTTAGGGATTGCAAGACTGATTTGGTGTTTCTTCGGAAATCCTCTCCCCTTAGAGTTTTGTAGTAGACTAGCCCACTCCCTTTTGATTCTTTTCTGTTCACATTTGGAAGTTGAGTGGAGATGTCCTAGGTTTTTCTTCCTCCATGTTTTGATTCGTTATTGGCTGCTTAATTGTGTGCCAGTGTCAGAAAGGGACAACAGGATAAATACAACATTTTTCATTGGGTTATCCAGATCCTGCTCAGAAATAATGTCCGGAAACGGGATATGGCAGGATCCCCCTCATTTCCTGCAGTGCGTGTATCCCAGATAGAGCATTTGTTTATCAAAATTGATATCTATGCTTTTAAATACCTTAGTCTCAATTGAAGTCACTTAATCTCTCATGGTGGGTTGTTAAAGGCCTTCTGTTGTTGGCAATCTGCTCTAGTATAAAGAGTACCAATGTATAATGAAGTATGAATTACTTTATGATGCAGGGAAGATCGAAATTTACACTGCTAGCCCTGCCTAAGCGACTATCCTGTGACATGCATGCCCCTGTGCTAAGAGGGGACCCGGTTCTAGGCAGGATACTGGCACATATCTGCCATCCACAAATTGCAGGTCATAGATGTGCCACTTGCCATTTTTATTGACACAATCAGCACCATCTTTCGTTGCTTGCCTTTTGTGATGAAGACCTTTGCCTGCAGTATTTTCAGGCAATTTATAAATATTTCACACAAAGACACTCCCAAGTTAGTCCTAGGTGTACCCTAGCCCCACTGTACACCTGTCATAAGTAAATTGTTGAACTATTAAGCTGCTGAACGTGGGCACTGTTTGAAAATAAATGCTTGCACTCTCTCAGCAGGGTCGTGCTATTATTATGAAACGAAAATGTGTTTTATTTTTATGGCAATAGGTAATGATCACTTGCAGATTCCAGGGCGATTACGTCAATAGGGTGGGAATCTTTATTAATACCCCTTTCATTCAAGGATCTGATATTGGAAACTATTGCTCTAGATCACGACCGTCTATCATCGTTTGTAATTTAGTGATAAACGAGGCTTTCTAGATTCTACAATAAAGTATACTTCTTAAAAATAAAGTTTTTATTCGAATTTACTTCTATGTGGCAGAGGGTACACAGTGACAAACAAAACTTGCATGACTCCTTAACACTGCAGGACAGCCACAAGGACTGTATTACTTCTGAAACTGAGACAAATGCTTTTAAAATTCAAACGAAAAAGTGGTGTCTCACAGATCCACAAGACATGAGGCATCAAGGGAACAGAATGGGGTAGAAGCAAAAGCATCACAAACAATAACACTTGTGATCTTTAAATAAAGTCCCCTGGCGAACAGGGCAGAGTTGACATATTGTCCCTAGACCAGTCAGGAAATGAAGAGAAAAACAAGTTGGCAATGATTTCCTGCTTCATCCTAGCAGAATAGCTTTCTTAAGCGCAAATGGGAATTGGTTCTGGTGCTTCAGAATACCAGAGGGACTGAACACTTGAACTTCTTGCATCTTGTGGAATTGCACAGAGACGTGTGGTGTGGCCAAATGTTCATTCTCAGAACACGGAGGGGCAAAATAACGCAGAGAAACATTTTTGCGATGAGTCAGAAATCTATATTTTCTGTCTAAACCTGTCTGTATTTTTGGTTGAACAAATGTGTTTTCTTTTTTACTTCTACATGTATTCAAGTTTATGGAAGTAAGGATTGGGGCTCGTTTTAGGAAACATGGACAACACTGAAATGTAAATAAATATAAATAAAAGTAACAGATACAATTTTTCAGGACAGAGCCTATTTTTAAATGGGCAATTTAAGCACTTCAAACACTGCGCCAGATTAAACACATTTGTTTCCCATGGAATGTGATGGTAAAATTTCAATCATAGCTATTAGCCATCGAAATATAAGGTCCGTCGGGAACAATGGACACTGGTTTTGACCTTTGTCTGCAGTGGTATCCAACCAAGAATTGGCACAAAGCTTTTCCTGTCGGAAAGTCCTGACGCTGTTTTCAATGCCTCCCTTAAATGTCTGAATCATAATCTATGCCTAACACTTCCTGCACAATACACTGTTTTTCAGTCAGCCGAAGAAAGGCACAAGTGTCAGTATAATCAATATCAATAAGTTGTCTTAGTTCAGGTTTGTACCTTCACTTAGATACATGAACAGGGTTGAAGAAAAGATATCACAATTTACAACAATTTAAGATTATTTGAAGTAGCACCGCTGGAGAACACTCACTTCAAGCTGTCCTTTAGAATGGGAAATGACACAGTTCCCCTGGCAGTTCACAAGTGGTACATCGATGTTCAGCTCTCTTCAAGTACTATTCTTTCCTGTAATAAGAGCCACAAGAGTGGGTGGCATTTGATTGACACCTATAGCAGTTTAAAGGATCAGCTGTTACCACTGTTGCAAGCTGGGAAAGGTCTACCAACAGAAATAATAAAAATGAGAGGTAAATTGAATTGCACCCCAACTTGTGTACTTACCAGATAGGTATTTCTGAAAGTGCTGTGCAGTTTCTCTGATTTAGCCTCCCAAGGGGCATATTATCAAGGGCCATTTTGCCACTTTTTTGGCTTTAAAAGCCAAAAAAGCAGCGAAAATGACATCGCCCTATCGACAAGGGGATGCTAACATGCATTAGCGCATGTTAGCACCCATTTTCCCGACGCCTCGCTTTGCATCTCTAATGAGATACAAAGTGGGCGTCACTGGTCAGTACTCCTTGTAAATTATCGCTGATGTGAACATTGCGACATTTACAAGGAGGCCCACACATTTTTGCAGATGTTAGTTTTTGGCGAAAACCCCGGTTTTTGCCAAAAACTAACATCTGCAAAAAAGCTGACTTAATTATACTTACCATTAGGGGTGGATTATGCTGATACGTCCATGGGGTCGTATCAGCAAGGTTATCGCCGTTTTCCATGGAACATTGCTGAAAAACCAGCGATGTTCCATGGAAAACACCACTATAGCTGGAAAATTATCGCCATTGCGCTATGCGTTGTTGATACAGCGATAGCATGGCGATAATTGCCAGCGATAGCCGGTGATAAATAATTTCTCGCTAAGTGCGGCCAGCGATAATTATCGCTGCCACTTGATAATATGCCCCCAAGTTCTTTTACTTAATTGATCACAGCAGTTCAAGTGAGACAGTGAGGAATTGAGTTGTTGGTTGAGTAGGGTGCGAGCCCTTCTCAAGCAACAGCCACAATCCCCATTAGGGTGAACCTCTAAAGTCACTAAATAAAACTGTGCTTAATCCTCTGAAAGCTTGGCACAAAAGCAGTCAGCCTTAACTTGGAGGCAATGTGTAAAGTATTTTTACAGCACACACACACACTAATAAAGTGAAAACACAACACAAGAAAACTTCCCCACCAATTTAGAAAAAAAGAGTATGTTTTGATAAACTATTTGACATTAAAATGACAGAAATCCAATAATTGGAACCAGAGTTATACATTTTAAAAATACATGGTAAAATCTAGTGCCTAAATGATCAAAGCACCAACCTCAGACATCTGGTTGCATGAGATCGTGGCAAATTAAAAAGTAATGGCGGGCCTTGATTGAGCATGGGTTGATACAGGGAGAGGATTTAGCTGGGTCTCTGCTTACCTTTGGACTTAGAAGAAATGTTGTAGAAAAATGTCTTGAGAAGGTGAAAGTTTGGCGGGGCAAACAGCTGGCAGAGTCCAATGAGGAGGCATTATCAACAGGGAGCCGCTGGGAAACGTCACAGTGCAGAATCCTTTATTCGGATTTTGTCTATTTTTTTTACTCTGAAGATTACCTGTTGGACACAGCTGCAGGGCTCCACGAGGCCAAATACCCCTTCTGCAAGGAGTCACTGAACAGAATCTGCAACTGCAGAGAAGAATGTAGTGGGGGCTGCCACAAAGTCAGGCCGACCTGAGGTGCACCTTGGGCGGTTTGACAAGCAGGTGGGTTCCAGTCTCCTAACGGTTCATAAAGCACTTGTTTGTGTGAAGAAAGTCACACCCTATGGCTTGCAAGTGGGACTGTTCCCAGCTCCGCCCCTATCCTGCCTGTGATCACCCACCCAGGCACACCTAATGCCTCTATTTTGTGCAGAGTGGGCCTTTGCCAGGACAGCGCACTGGGCTGAAAGACATTTGGTGCCCTCAATCAATCAATGAATTAGGTGGTTTATAAAGTGTGATAAATGACCCGTGATGGTCTCAGGGAGCTGGGGTAGCTAGTTGCTACAAGATGATCTGTTCATTCCAACAGCCTGGTCTTGAGTCCTCTCCCGAATTGCTAGAGGGATGAGACAGTTCTGAGGTGCAGGGGAAGGTCATTCCAAGCTTTGGCCACCAGATGTAAGAAGGATTGTACTCTGCTGTTTTTCAGCGGATCTGGGATGGTGTCAGTGAGGAAGAGGGAGGCAGATCATAGGCGTCTGGTCATTTGATGGAAGGTCATACATTGTTGATGTATGCTGGTCCTTCTTCGTACAGGGCTTTGTATACAAGGGTCAAAATCTTGAACCAGCATCTCTTCTGGATCAGGAGCCAGTGCAGCTTCTTGAGGTGTGGTGCATTGTGGGTTTGTCTGAGGAGGTCCAGTATGAGTCTTGTTGCTGAGTTCTGTATAGTCTTTAGTCTATTGAGGAGGTGTGCAGTGATTCCTATGAAGAGTGTATTCCTGCAGTCCATCCTGCTGTTGATGAGGGCCTGCGTTATAGTTCGTCTGGTGTTGACTGGGAGCCACCTGATGATCTTACGAAGCATGCAAAGGTTGTGGAAGCAGGCGGACAAGACTGCGTTGATCTGTTCTCTCCATAGATAGCTTGTTGTCCAAGATGATTCTGAGGTTGCAGGCATGGTCTGTCGTGGCAGGGGATGGACCGAGTTCAGAAGGCATCCATGCGTCATTCCAGGTAGAGGTGTTGTTCCCAAAGATGAGGATTTCCATCTTGTCCGTACTGAACTTGAGAAAGTTGTCCCTCATCCAGTTGGTGAATTTCATCATATATCTCAGGAAGTTGAGGGGTCTTCTGACAGTGAAAGGATAAGCTGGGTGTCATCGGCGTAAGAGATGATTTTGTCGGCCAAGGGATCATGTATGTGTTGAAGTGGGTGGGGCTGAGGAACGATCCTTGGGGGATGCCGCAGATGATTTTCTTGGGTTATGAGGTGAATGGTGGGAGAATGGTTTTCTGGGTTCATCTGGCGAGGTGTGCGGTAATCCATTTGAGGGCTTCTGCTTAGATTATAATGTGATGAAGTCTGTTGATCAAGATATGATGGGAGACTGTGTTGAAGGTTGCTGACGGGTCCAGGAGAATGAGGACTGCAATTTAGCCATGGTCCAGGAGGGCCCTTATGTCATCATTGGCAGCAATCATGGCTGTCTCTGTGCTGTGCTTGGTTTGGAATCTGGATTGAGAGGGGTTGAGGAGTTGTTGTGTTCCAGGTGTTCGTTTCGTTGCTTTGATTGTCTTCTTGAGAACCTTCACTGGAAAAGGGAGTAGGGAGATGGGTCAGTAGTACTTCGGTTTGGCCTGGGTGGTGGAGGGTCTCTGTAGTAGGTGTCTCATTTCCCTGCTCCTTCACAATACAATGAGCCACTTTTATTTTCAGAGATTAGTCCTTAGCTGTCTGTATCAGAACTGTGAACAGCCTCTGAACACAAACATCTCAGCTTGTGCTAGTGCCAAGTTGTTTGTTGAAGGGTGTAGGGTCAATAGTGTGTAGCAGCACAGGGTGAGAGGTAGATGGGAGGAAGAAAGGTGGACAGTGAGGTGCTAAAACAGCACATGCAGTACTGTAGTCAGGTGACAGGGGCTCAGCTATCTGCATGAACTTAATACAGACTGCTCCGTATGCCCCCTCTGAAGATTGGTGCTCTGGCCCTGGACTCTGCTTCCCCATGTCAAAAGCTGGCCCTGATTATGTGGCTGTGTGGGAGGAAAATACAAAGCCTACTGCCAACTACTCCCAGTCATGTAAACCAGGAATGGGTTGCAGGCATAAAATAGTTAGAGGAGGAAAATGCCAAATTTCTAAGAGTGCCATTTTCAAAATTGTGACTTAAAATCTGACTTCACCATTAGAGAGGATTTTAAATGACAATTTCTGAGGCACCAAACATGTCTTTCCTACCTGTTCCAAAAATAACATAAGCACTTATTAAATGTAATAAGGTAAGACAATGTTATTATAAGGGAGAGGTAGACCTCACCACAGTGCTTGTTTGTAATAAAAAAAAGGAGTATATGGCTTGGTAAGGGTTTATTTTGTCAAGTGGGTGTTGTACTACTTCAGCTTTTCAATAGGAACTGTTCGTATGTTGGACAATATACACCTTGGGATGGTGCCAGACTGACTCTGTGAACCCCCTCAGGATATTTTGGCCTATTGTCTTGTGAGCTCACAGTGCCATCATAAGTACCACGAAACCTGGCAAGGTAACAAATGGTTTGGGCAACCTCAGAACATGACAATCCTGACTCCCCAGGGAATAGTGGTAACAGATCTAGTACCATTTCACCAAGTCACTCATGCTCATTCAAAAAGATATACAAGAAAGACAAAAAGGACCAGTTTCACACTTTATTGAACCATTGTGATTCTTATATAAGACATATGTGCTGCAATGATTAATAGACAGAAGCAGACAAATGTGATGAGCAATATAGGGACAGTGGAAAGAATGAACGATTCCAACATTGTGCCAAAACAGTGTAGATATGCTGGCATATAACTTCTGTGTATAGTGTGCTTCTACTATGAATTCCCTAACCTAGTTTCCTATGGCAGGTGTTCTGCCAAGAATCCCTTACAGGATGATCTAAATCAAATTACCTGAAGGCAAGATATGTAGGTTCCCATCTTGGTCACATGCTGGACATCCCCTTCTCGCAGAGGGTAAACAGGAATCAGATGTACTAAAATGCTGATGATAACGATGACCTCGCAATGACAGCAGACTGCTCCTCTAATGTGAGCACGGAAGAATGTGTGTATTTATAACAACAGCATAACTGCAACAAATGATGGACGGAATATTGAATGATTCAAACATTCTCCATTAGTCAAGAGATCTGGGTTAAATCCATCGTTCTTTTGCCCACTACGCCACCGCAGTTTGGACCCAGCCATATGCAAATCAGATTTGACCCTGTGCCTCATGGCAACAGTCCACACCAAACTGCCAAGCTAGGTCCTCCCTGGAACAACAGCATCCATGCTTCCATGTCGAGGATTCAGTCATGCTGACATTGTTTAATGTATGCGTGATAGCGCAGTCACCTTATGAACGAATAGTGAGCAACAATATTTGCAAATGTGTGTCCAGGCTTTGTACTGAATGATCAAGTTGTCGCGATAGTGTACTTACAAAGTGATATTGTAAGCAATGTGGTTTCAGAGAAACTAATCTTGCACTCCCACACAAGCAGATCTGTTTTAAAAGTCATTGTGTGGAAAAAGAAGGCAACTTTAGAAATGCATAAATGTAAAATGGCAGTGTTTCTTTCTGGGCCTAACCTAACTGCGTGACATTGTATTGGCAGTTTAAAACTGCTAACAGGCTGCAGTGGCAGGCTTGAGACATGTTTTAAGGGGCTAATTAAGTGGATGGCACAATAAGTCCTGCAGGTATTTTAGTAGCAATTAATTTACCAGCCCTGGGTGTATGGTATTACACTTTACTAAGTATTAATGGGAAAATTAATTATGCCAATCAGATGTAAGCCAGTTTTACCATGTTTAAGTGAGTGAGCACAAACATTTTTGCACTGGTTAGCAGTGGTAAAGTGCACAGAGTACTAAGGCCCACATAAACAAATTCAGCATAAATAGGAAAGGTGAAGGCAAAATGTTTTGGGGAAGACTACCCTAAGACTGACAGGTCTAAGAGAGACAATCTACCAACCCTAGCATGATGTTTCAGCAAACAAAGTGACTTGACACTGATTGGTCACGTGTTGATAACACTGCAAACCCACCTCTGACTTTCATTTGTCTGAAAGATACACAGTGTTTTCTGATTAGTTCTGTTTTTCCCTTATGCTTTTGTTTCATCTAATCGTAACAAAATTCTTCATGCATGTGTGTGACACCCATCTCATTTTAGATGTGTCTCCAAATCAGGGATCTAATCTGAAAAGCACTTGCTTCCTGTCAGAGAGACTGGCAGTTGTCAATAAGTAGAATTGGAACATTGGCATGTTGGGTGCTCCATTGAAGACAAAGGAGTACTCCCTGCTTCTACTGGCCGGTAAAGGCCTGCAGAGCAACATTCCAATGTTTCACAAAGGCCTCTCAGAGCTTGAGGGGATTTAAATCCACTCGAGCTTCGAGAGGCCTTTGTTTTATTTGTTAGAACATTCCGCACTCTAGTGGCAGTATGGTCTAATAGCCTTATAGCCCTTCGTAGCGGGGCTATACCGGCTATTAAAGTCCCTTTCCCTTGTTAAAGTCCCTCGCCTTCAGCTCGGGCCTTTAACGTGGGAGCGGGCCTTTAATAGCCGGTACAGCCCGCTACAGGGGGCTATAAGGCTATAGTATATAACAATTAAAACTAAGTACATGCTATCTGACAATAGGGAATAATTAATTATTTCAGTTGATATAGATTTATAGAGTGATTGGTTGGAAGATAATAAGGCAATTAAATGTTTGACAAAAGTCAAAATTAGGCATAATACTAGAGTTCTGAAAAAATGGATGGACCCACAACACTTCTCTATTTCTCCAGGAGCTCCAAATAATTAATCTTCAGTTAATTATAATATG
This sequence comes from Triturus cristatus, assembly GCF_964204655.1. Taxonomy (NCBI): domain Eukaryota; kingdom Metazoa; phylum Chordata; class Amphibia; order Caudata; family Salamandridae; genus Triturus; species Triturus cristatus. The sequence goes on along the minus strand of NC_140590.1, from coordinate 902,385,632 downwards.
CTTATTACACAACAGGGAGGTATGATGGAAGATATATTTTGGCTGTTTTCCATACATTAAATAAGGCTCAAAAGGTTTGGAGGGAAATTTAAAATTAAACGTAGAAAAGAGAGGCAGCCTATCTAGAATTTTTTTTAATTCTTTAAATTTAAATTCTGAATAAAGGATTTTTCAACATTGACCCACAATGGGAAAAAATTATGCTAGGAGACATCGTTCAAAAGGAAGCTTGTTTTCAAGTGAAGGGTTTATGATATAAAGGGAAATCTGGAAATGTAATCCCTACAAAAGAGTGGTCTCTTTTATGCTTTGCCAAGTCAAGTTTGGGTTTTTATTATTTCATCAAATATTTGAGAGATTATGAAAAAAAAATTAAAGTAACAGTAAGGAATAATAACTGTCAGCATGGAGGTGAGGTACACAGTTAAAGGAGACAGCATTGTTTTCATTGAGTTGAGTTTACCCCACCATGAAAAAAATAACGGAATCCAGGTGCTGGTAAGTTATTACAATTTCTTAAGAGGTTCTTTAAAATTGATATTAACAGTTTCTTTAATTGACTTAGCAAACCATAAAAATACATTTTTATTCCTATAGAAAGCCCAACAAAAATCAAAAGAATTGAACATATCTTTGGTGCAGTATGCAGTGTTTATTTAGTGATAAAACTTAATCAGATTTAATTTTATATCTGGAGACTGGAGAACATTGAAGAATTTCTCTCAAATGAAGAGGTATGGAGGATTCCAGATCTGAAAGAAATAAAAGAATTTCATCCATCTAAGCTGCCAATTTTTACTTGTTAGATACATATTTAAAACCAGTAATGTGAGGATTATCTCTGAGTCTTGACAAAAGTTTTTCTAATGCTAGGATAAATATTAAAGGGGACCAAGGACAGCCTTGACAACCTGTATGTAATGAAAAATAAGAGGAGATCTGCCCATTAACACAAATGCTCTTGGTGAATTCTATAATAAAGAATCAAAAGAAATGAACCTACGACCAAAGCCATACCATTTTAAAGATGCAAGAAAACAATTCCAATCAAGTCTGTCAAAAGCATCAATAGTAATGACCTCTAGACGCTTGTTGGAGATAATTAATTTAGTTAAAATTTTAAGGAATTGGCGTGTGTTCTGAGACCCATAATAAAACCTGCCTAATGTTTTTCCAATATGATTAGATAAGAGGGTATCTACTCGCAACACCAACATTTTTAAAACATTTTATAGTCAATATTAACTAGCGCAAAGGGTCTGTAATAGTTACAAATTGAAGGGTCTTTACCATCTTTGTGAATAAGACAGATGATTTCCTCTTGTAAAGTACAATTAGTATAAATGACTAGATAGAACATTTTGGTATAGTTGTAATAATTTAGGGAGCACAATATTAGAAAGATTTGATTTAAAAAAAGACATTGACTATGTCCCTTCCCTTTTTTCATATTGAAATTGATCTAACAATATCAGCTATTGAGATATCATGTCCGAAGGATGAGAAGTCACGTTGGTCAATGGAAGGTTTCCAAATCGAGTCTAAAAATCTTTGTGTATCTTCAGAATTAGGATGGTGTTCTGGAGTGTATAAATATTTATAGAAATTGCCAAATTCACAAAACAATTTCCTTATCTTAGAAATAGGAGCGCCAGCACTATCTATCAAAGACTGCATTTTCATTAATTCTCTTTTGTACTTAAAGTAGTTTGCTAAAAGCTTACCAGAAATGTTTTTACCACCATAATATCTAGGGCTAGATTTAAGAATGTTAACAGAGCTATTGTCGGTGGAAGACTTGTTAAAAGCTAGCTTTGCCTTAACCAAATCCTCTGACACCTATGTGGAACTGGATGTGGCATGTTATTTAGAGTCTTTAATGGTAGACATTGCATTAGGTAAATGAGTTGATGAAACAATGTCAAAGGTTTTAGGGGAGGGCACTGTAGTAGTATGCATTCTTGTTTTCCACATAAATTGCTGTGAAGAGGTGTAGGCTTACCAGAGAAAGATTACCAAAAGTGAGATGAGGAGAGGCTCCCTTTTATATTATGGCATCTAAGAAAGTCACCAAGAAACCTTGTGTTGTGTCTCAGTCTGTGAAAAAGAGAACACACTGCTGTTAAGCTAAACTGAAATAAATAAAACCCATTAGTTAGAAGGAGAGCTGCAGCATTCTTCTAGCTTTCCAATTTGTTGATGTAGAGACTCCATTGAAGTAGTAATGTGGAAAAAGAAACAAGTTTGAACGTGCTTCAAAATGGCCACCGCAACATGCCTTGCCTGAGGGAACACAGCCTATCAAAAAAAGGACTCAGTACCTTTGAGTGTGCTGAAAAGTGCTCAACTGACATAGGCAGTCATGAGGTAAGGTATGAGAGACTGAAAACCTCACAATAGGAGGTCTGTCCCTACAAAAACACGAGCGTAGTCACCATTGCATTCAGGAGCTCCAGAGTTAGGTGACCATCTTGTTTGGCAGCTTAGCCATGCCCACCAGCAAATTGCTTTTTATTTTCTGAACTTTGACATATGCTGAGACTCTGAAAACATAACAAAGTTTTAATGCTAAATATTTTTTCTATGTAAAGAGAAGAGCAGGTCTAAACTAATCTTAATCAGATCAGTCACAAAAGAGTAGGGGCAGAAGGGCATTATAACCTGAGCTTTGTGGTTTAATGGACCAGTGCGCCTTCATCAAAATGTATTTAGAGCTAGTTAAGTGTAAGAAAGCCTGAGACGGCTCATGGTTACCTTTGCCTACAGGCATTTGCTTGAGATGCATGTGTGCTGTCTGTTGTATGTAAAAATACTCTTTCCTACCCTGATATCAGGGCTACGTCCACAAAGGGTGTCTCACTATAGCTCGAGAATTCCTGACCTTGTTATCAGAAGGCAGCACAGCAATAACATGGGCCATGTGCATCAAGGCTAATTGTAGAATTTGTTTTTTTTAAAGATTTTCTTGCTTCAGAGAAACTGGTTGTGTCCTTTAAACAACATACAACAGACACAGCTTGGGCACTTTTTATTTAAATCTATTCCTCTGATTTATTAATGTATTAGTTCTAATGCTCAAGATGAATCAAAACGAAATTTTTAGTTTCTATGAGTTATTGTTATTAATCCATATGAATACATAAACAACACTGTTTACTGAGTTATTACATTATGCTTCATTCATAACTTATTACTGCTTCTGGATTTACAGTGTGTGAAATGTGCGTTTTTTTCTCTGAAATACTGATACACATTTCACCTTTGACTAAGTGAGTCATTTTTATTAGTTTGTTGGAGCGAATGAATCACCATAACATGGTGGGTCATCGGCCCTGCCAGATTTGCAGTTCCCCACCTATTTAACGGCTGAGGAAACTGCAGACTTTCCACTTTTGGATCTTCGGACGGCTCACCCCATCAAAACATGTGACCTTCTGGCCAGTCTGCCACAGTAACGCCATGTCATAGTGATGAGTGTTCCTTCTTATTCTAAAATCAATAAATGGTTCTTCCATGCAGGGAATAACTCCCTACATGTTAGCTCCATTGCTTTTTTGTGTTCCTTTTTTTGTTTTTCATAAACAAACTCATAACGTGTCTGTTCTGAGTAGAGCCAAAATATAGAACACATGCAGGAGAATCAAATGGTGTAAGATTGATGGACTGGCATTACACAGAGCGCTCCTGGTAGACAATGATAGCTACATGTGGAAATGCCTAGACAGTAATATTGAGGGGAGCGACCTGATTACAGCATTTGAGGGTACCGCCCAACACATTGATAGCCTCTTAAGGTGTAAGATGAAAAAGCACACAGACCCTTGCCCGAGATGGTTCGACAAAGAATGCTCGAAGGCCCACAGGAATTTGAAGCAGGCGCTTAAAATAGTCCCAAGGGATAGAGGCACGATCATGGAATGCAGGAATCAATATAAAAAGGCCACTAGTAGAAGGAAGCATTGCCTTCAATCTCAAGCTTGGGAGTCACTAAAAGAAGCAGCGGAGCACCGTGACATGACAAGCTTTTGGAAAACAATAAATGACCCTTGTTTCCAAGACTCGAATAAGCCTCAGGTTGCATCCCACATCTTACCGGAAGAGTGGGTAGTGCACTTCTCAAAATTATACAATCGGGGTAATCCAGAGACGTTGCAATCCCAAACTCTGGAACTACCCGAGGGTGAGTGCATACCATTCACGGTGGAAGAAGTTAAACTTGGAATAGATGGCCTGACTTTAAGAAAAGCGCCTGGACCCGATGGGATCCCGCCAGACCCATTCAAAAGCCAGGCGGAACTTTGGGCACCAATATTGGCCAGGGTATTAAACGCTGCCTGTCAGGAGGGCATGCCGAGATCATGGTCCACGGCGGTCATCGTCCCAATATTTAAAATGGGCAATAGAAATGACCCCCAATGTTATCGCCCAATATCCCTCATAGATGTCACGGCGAAAATCATGGGGAGAGTCATTCTGAATCGCCTTTTGGAATGGGCCAAAGAATATAACATCATTACCGATCTCCAGTATGGGTTTAGAAGTGGGCGCTCAACATCAGATCAGTGCCTTAACCTTTATCATCTAGTGGCCAAATACACCCTGGCCAGGGAAGGCACTGTGTACTTAGCGTTCATGGACCTCTCAGCAGCCTTTGACTGCATCAGCAGAAGGAAGCTGTGGGAGATGCTGGCTGAGATGGGCATAGATTGGGGCTTGTTACGAGCACTACAGTCACTTCACCTCGAAACCACGGCACAGGTGAGATTCCCAGATGACGGTGATCTGACCGAGGAGTTCCACTGCCGGGGAGGGGTGCGGCAAGGCTGCATCCTGGCCCCTTTTTTATTTACGCTATACGTAAATGGGCTAGATAAAGCACTGGGAGGGCTGGATGCAGACTGCCCTTCTATAGGGAAGAGAAGCATACCAGTCCTCCTATATGCAGATGATGCAGTACTATTGGCCCGCACAGGAAGGAGCCTGCAGTTGCTTATTAATGGGTTTGTCAGGTTCATGGCGGACCTAGATCTAGTGCCTAATTTATCCAAGTCATATGTCATGGAAGTAGGCAAAAAACCGGCTAAGAACTATAGCTTCTCAATAGGTACCCATATAATGGAAAAAGTAAAAACTTTTAATTACCTGGGGATTGTTTTTGACCAAGATCTCAGTTTTAAACCCCTAGTAAGCCTGAAATGTAGTCAATTTCCGAGTGCTGTGGGATCCATCATAAATTTCGCAACAAGATTGGGTTGTTGGTCCCCGCACGAAATTATCCAATTATATAGTTCAGTTTGCTGCTCAAAGATCCTCTATGGAAGCGAGGTATGCGGCTTTCGTGATATGGGGAACATTCAAAAAGAAGACGACAAATTTCTAAAAAGGCTTCTGCAGGTCCCCATAAGCGTCTCTTCGTATGTTGCCCACGAGGAATTGGGCATAGATTATCTTACCGATAAAGCTGCCTCTAACCCAATTTCTTGTTGGGTAAAAATATGGACTAATCCAGAGGCCACCCTGAGTAGATTAATCATACAGGATTGCATGAAAGGGGATAAGTGGCTTAGAATACCATGCTTAAGATATGTAAGGGATGCTCTGACCAGGCTGGGTCACGAAAAGTTCTTTAATGATCCAAGCACGCTGGCCAATAGAGATAAGGGCAGCATAAAGAAAGCCTGTAGGCAGTACTTGGCTAGGACCAGAGAGGCAACAGAGGGGTCTAAAAGTACAGTGAGATTACACCAGCTCATCAATTCTATTTGGCCAACATGTACAATAGACATGATAGATATTTAATGTCTAGATTTAGATTAGACTTGCTGCATCATATTCTGGCCGTCCCAGCAGGTTTTGTACATGACATAAACTTAAAAGGGTGCTGCGGCTGCGATCTTAGATCTCCGCAAGACACCCTGCATTTTGTTTTACTGTGTCCCTACTTTTCTTACCCACGTTCATTGTTTTTAAAAACATTATTCAAACGTGCTAATATTGGACATGCCAAAGTGGCCCTTTTATTTCTTAAGCTTGCTGCTGATCCTTTTACATTGTTCAGCATGGTACATTTCTTGCGTCTGGCAGTCAAGCTGAGAAAAACTAGGGGAGAGGAGTAATGGGGTCGAGCGTATCGAAAATGAGCAGTAACAAAAGAACTAAAATTAAGAAAGGAATAGAGTACAAGTGTATAGCTCTCCCGCACAAGGACGATATGGATTGTTAGCTTTTAAAGTCGCTTGTTTTAATATGAATTATTTATTAATGTATGGAATACTGTGTTCTAGAAGGCCCAAATGTATAACATGTATCTTTTATGGCCATTTTTTTAATAACCGAATAAAGATTATTTGAATTTGAATTTGAGTCATTTTTATTAGTTTGTTGGAGCGGATGAATCACCATAACATGGTGGGTCATCGGCCCTGCCCGATTTGCAGTTCCCCACCTATTTAACGGCTGAGGAAACTGCAGACTTTCCACTTTTGGATCTTCGGACGGCTCACCCCATCAAAACATGTGACCTTCTGGCCAGTCTGCCACAGTAAGGCCATGTCATAGTGATGAGTGTTCCTTCTTATTCGAAAATCAATAAATGGTTCTTCCATGCAGGGAATAACTCCCTACATGTTAGCTCCATTGATTTTTGGGTTCCTTTTTTTGTTTTTCATAAACAAACTCATAACGTGTCTGTTCTGAGTAGAGCCAAAATATAGAACACATGCAGGAAAGTGTTTTTCCTTCACTGCACCTGCTGGACCAAGGGTGATCCTCCAATGGGAGCTGAGCCAGAGTATGTGTTCTTCTAGTGGGCTCACAGGTCTCCCATTCACCGATAAATCACCCTCTCCGTTATTTTGTAATATTGCATTTTTCCAATATCTGTAGAAATTCACCTTTTCACCTCAGTACTTATCTAATGATGAAAACGTTGCCAGAACTGGAGTGTATAAGAATTCAAAAGTTTCCTTTCATTACTGTCTTTGACTTTAGAAGTATGTTGGGAGAAATGTTGGTATGAAAAAGTCATGTGGCTTTCCTCTATTGCTTATACACTTTAAAGAGAAGTGGTAATGATGCACCTAGCTCTTCTATCTAGGAGACAACGTATGTGCCATTCATAATGTCTAACAAGATTGACTCCACATCTCTTGCAACCTTTTGCAGCCCATTCAAATGCTCTGGTCAATCCACAAAAAGCATCTCCCAATGAATAAAGTATGCAACCATTATAGACCATACTACATATCAAAGCATAACCGCACCCACTACCTCACGGCATTTCAGTCATGTAGGGAACTCTGGGGCATATTATCAAGCCAGGCGATAAAATTATCGCCGCTTTAGCGGCAGAAAACTGCCGCTAAAAAGGCGATAATGGGCTTGATAATATGCTCTATGGAATTCCAATTGAAGCCCATGTTAAATGTGAAGGGCGTCTAACATGGGCTTCAATTGGAATTCCATAGAGCATATTATCAAGCCTATTATCGCCGTTTTAGCGGCAGTTTTGTACCGCTAAAGCGGCAATAATTTTATCGCCTGGCTTGATAATATGCCCCTCTATTTTGTAACTGAGCTTCAAGCTTGGTAAAGATGTCACAGAATTTAAGCAAACTACCATTTAAAGGTAAAAACAGGTTTCTGTAAGCAATCTTCATCTTTCCATTGGTAGCTTGGCACATGTACCAGGCTTTCCACTGGAAGACTTAACAGAAAGGTTTCTTTTACTTCTGACTGACTCAAACCGGAGCCCACCCAGTTTGGTCACTTGATCACAGAGAAACACATCCCTCAGTATAGGTGTGAAGCTGTCTCTGGGAATATTAACTGCTGTATTTTCTTTGTGGCTTGAGAATGCAGTTACACAAGCCCACACTTGTTTTTGTGTAGCTAAGCTATCAGAATTATGAACACTGATTTTTCAGGCATTTGCATGGGACAGGGTTAGCATACAATTCACTTAACATTTATTAATCACAGCATCTTAATTGCACGCACAGTGACATTGACTCAGAAGACCCTACTGCTTCTGGAAGAGCACTCATTATGTAGGAAGTGCATGCCTCATTTAGAACCGCAGAGCTGAAAAGAGGGTTATTAAAATAAACACCGTGTTGCCTCTGCAACTTCCACTTTGGCCAGATTTGATTTAGGATCGATTAGAAGGATGTCAGAAGTGGACAACTTTTATAAAAATATTTATTGTGACATTTGCCTTAACAGTGCAAGTTCCCAGAACAATTCGATTTTGATAAAAATATAACATTTCAGGAAAGTGGTGTTTCTAGCTATTTCCTGTTTAAAGCTGGCAATGCACCTTTTAAAAATATTGTGTAGCTTTCTCTATATAAACTGTTTGAACTTTATCATCTAGACACTGCTGTTTCAGTTCACATATGCAGTTGACTTATATAATGTTCGAATAAGACAAACTATCCAAAACTGTTGAGTTTGGTACTTTACCACTGGAAAGCAGCACTATCTTCACTGTTACAATTGTTGCCTCCAACAGTTAATTTTTGCAATCTTCCTATCCTCTATAGAGATGGGGAAAAGCAGCACTATCTTCACTGTTACAATTGTGGCAACGCACATTTTATTTTTGCAATCTTTCAATTCTCTGTGGCCCATATGTATGAACACATTTTCCCATAGACACAGAATGGCTAAAACCCTTTGATACATATGGCCCTATGAGCGTTGGGAATTGTCTCGCTGCATTGGGCATTACATTTTATGGCACTCCAAGATAATTTCTGATGTTTACTTTAGATTAATATACATTGCAGTTATGACAAATGTAGTCTCCAAATCAGTTAGTAAAACAATGTATGCAGTGAGAGGTTGCTTGTCAGACTCTAATGTCCCACAGAGGAAAACATTTAGCTATCTAGTCACAAACGGTGTGAACCATGCAAAAGGTTAATTGTCCTACAACTCACATGCAACCATTCCATTCAAGGTACAGACTGCATAATCTACACAGGACCTAGGTATCTAGGCAAGACCTCAGGTCACACCCACCAAATATACATGAACGATCAATGACAGTAAAAATGAGCTAAAAGCAATAACAGAAATACAAATCACTGAGTCATATACCTTAATAACTGCTGAACAAAATTAGACACTCTAAGTGGTGGAATCTGCAAAACCAAGGTAGAAGGTAACAAACTCTACCAGTATTGTGTAGTCATGCTTATAACAGAATGTGCACAGTTTGATGAGATGTTGCCCTACAACACCTAGGTGTGAAAATAATCATCTGTATAATTTAGTAGGCCATGAAAGATATTTAAGATTGCTACATACACCTATTCCTGAAACAGGAATGGGGGTCATCTCTATTTACCCGGAAATACATTTAAATAAGATTAAATATTAAATTAATTCCAATTAAATATCAAATCCTGTCAGAAAACATCTTTCCTATAGTATCATGCGATAAAAAGGAACAGATATCAAGCTTTTTACAAAATTAACAGAATAAAACCACAGAGGAAAAATACAGCATGAGCTTTACACGATCAAAACATTTCACACATATGGTAAAAATAACATTAAAGTACAAAGACCTCATATATATATATGTGTCGATCAAGTATATATTATGTAACAGAAAAGAAAGCGGATTATGGGGCATATCATCGACAACCGATGATAATTATCGCTAAGCGCACTTAGCACTGGGATAAATATCGCAGGCTATCGCTTGTTTTTATCGCGGAGATAGCGCGCTATCAGTGACGCTTATCTGCAGAGCGATAAAAATACCCGAGTTAGCTGGCAAATGTGCAATTATCACTGGGATTCCAGCGATAATCGTACAACGTTTGCCGCTGCGTGGTTGATAGGGCACGGCATACTTAACCATGATATCCACCTTCCATTAGATATCATGGATAAGTCAAATTAAAAGCAGGCGTAAGGAAAGTAGCGATAACCTACTTTTCTTATCGCTATGCTTGTTAGCGTGCCGATTGATAATTGGAGAAATGTCGGTTAGCGACATTTCACCAGTTATTTTCGGAAGGAACGCCCACTTTGCATCTGATTAGATATGCAAAGGGAGGCGTAGGGAAAAAGGGTGCTAACATGCGATTTTGCATGTTTGCACCCTCTTGTTCATAGGGCGATAGTTTTGTCTCCGCTTTTTTGGCTTTTACAGCCAAACAAGCGGAGATAAAGCCCTTGCTGATATGCCCCTATGTGTTATATTACATTTGTGTTGCTTTGTTGTGTGCAGATTTAGATTCCGTATATAGGTTTCCCGATTTATGCCCTTATATAGGTACAATTCACATTGCCCTTATTTGGACATAGAAATCCGGCCCTTATTTAGACATTGTCCGTACAAACCAAATACAGGCATGGCCACCTACATCCGTCCATCCACGTCACAACAAATTCTTGGAAAACCAGACCCTTAAGCCTTTAGGAATTTCCCTCAGCTTGAATATTGATTTCTCCAAGAACTCATTAAGTATGCATGAACATCTATTCCTTAGGGGTTCATTCATGACGTTGCTCTGCCTGACTTTTACGGCAATACTGGCATTCCCAGACACCTTCAAGGGATAAATATACCAGCACTTGCCCTGGCAAATTGCGGTTCCCTGAGGACTCGATCCAACCCAGACTACGCGGTTCGCTGCTGCAAGTTCGGAAGGAGATCGAGTTCCAGCCTGATGCACTGACCTGACGCTGCCATCCTCCTTGCAGAGAATCCAGCTCCAGTGCTCTCTTACTTCCCTTTCGAGTCCAGAAAAGAGATTCCAACCTCTCTCATTCTAAGGTATGGAGCTGACTAGAACTTAGAGAAACTTTTGGCAACTCTTGGCTAAACTAAGATATAGCTAGCTACACTTTAGAAATGGCACCTACTTCAAACCTCGCACTGCACTTAGGTTAGGTACACTGGAGAAGAACAATTTAGAAGCATCAGATGAGTATCACATTTTTGCTTATGTTATTTATGTATGTATTTTGATTAATATATGTCATAGCTACAAACCATGCTATTGCAGTGTTATTTTATCTTACTGCTAACCTCGTACATATTGTACTTCGCAGTCTGTCTTACGATTGTAGTAATTCATATCTCTTGCATGAGAAATAAGACTATTCAATAAACTCTTTTATTGAAACGCCCATCTCTCTATTTCTGTGCAACTCTGTAGAAGCGAAGCATGCACGGTTGACTGAGTAAAACTGTTATCTATTGTTTCCACCATTCTTAGACTGATCCGATTCTAAAAGGAAACAAAGTTGTCATGTTTATGCGGTTGTCAGAGACTAAACCCTTCTTGTATTTTCAAGAAGTTTCTAGTGACCTCTTAGTTAGCTGACACACACAAGTAATATAGTTTAATATACTCGATAGAGACATACTGACCTCAGTCCTATGTCAAATCTATAGTGTATGTTATTCCGATGTGCAGAGTTTATCAGGGATATAGGAACTACACTACAGCCTTTCGAAGCGATAATATAGATGGAGGTCAATTAAAATACACTTTATTCAATAGTAGAACAAATGCAACGCACTTACAAACTGGGAGCCCAGAAACAATTAAGTATATAATAATAATAATAATAATAATAATAATAATTATAATTATAATAATAATAATAATAACTGTTATTATTATTATTTTTATTAATATTGCTTTTATTATTATTACTATCATTACTATTATTATTGTTATTATATTAATACCAATAATAATAATAATAATAAAATCAATAAAGTAAACAAAAAATGATTCATGGTATACTTTAATTAATCTCTGCCACTGGTAATTATTGGGGCCTCAACCCACTCCATCTTTATTTTGCACCCCATGCTACCTCAGTTTGGACCCAACTATCTGCAAATCATTCTTGGCCATGCTTGAAAAGGGAACAGTCCAGCCGGGACTGCCAAGCCAGGTCCTCCCAGAACTGGAACACAAGTAACACAGGACCAGTTTGACCTTTGTTATGGGCTCATCAGCTGGGTATAGCTTGGTACCAGGAGCACATTGTGCATGGGACCCACATCTGGACTTACTCGTCATACTTAGGGTGACTTGCTAAGGTGTATATAAAGGTGATGGATGAAATTCTTGAATTAATCTCTGCCACAGGCAATTACTTGGGCCATATCTCACTCCATCATTAATTTGCACACCATGCCAAATCAAATAAGTCTTGGCCCTGCTCCAATGGGAACAGTCCAGCCTGAACTTCTAATTCAGGTCTTCCCTAAACAGAGCACAAGGAATCGAGGTCTGGTTTCACTCTGGGCTCATCAGCTGGGCAAAGCCCGGTTCCAGTGACAAAAATTGCATGGGACTCACATCTGAGCATACCTGTCCTACTAAGGGCGAAACACTAAAGTATACGAAACGTATTCCATCCATCACTTTTTGAATACTATAATCAAATGAGTATTCCATATTATAACAAATCAAAACATAAAAATATAATTTCCAGAAGTTGTCTTGCATGGCTATCCAAAAGGACCCTACCCACAGATGAAAGTAAAAGAGCTGAAAGTTGTGTAACTTAGCTTATTCAATCAATAATGTTATGTTTTCCACGCAAGTCACCTGCTTAATCCACTTAATAACTAGTTTAAAACAATAAGTGCCTATCTTAGCACTGGCATGGATCTCAGTAACAAACAATACTATTTTATAGTGCCTCATTAACACCTTAGGTGCTAAGGAAGTGCTTGATGCATCCTTAGCACCGGTGCTCGGGTGATGAGAAAAGGTCCAGCATTTCCTAGCAATCACCCACAGGGTGAAGCACTAATGCTCCCCTGAGGCCTCCACCACATGCCCCACCAGGGATGGCAGCAGCAGTGCTTCCGCTGCTACCTCAACCCCAAGTGCGATGATGAAGTCACTGTGCACACTGCACACCAATGTAATCATAGGGAGCCAGGACACACTGGAAGCCATTTGCTTCAAGCGTACCATGGGTTCAGGACATTTTGGAGGTAGGTCCGCTGGGGAGGGACTGAATTTGAAGAGGCACACGGGAGAAAGGAAAAAATGTCCCTTCCCCCAGTGTCTCTCTTCAGAATCTTCCTGCTGGGGGATCGCTGCAGGGACTGCAATCATGCAGCAGGCATGCACCCACTAGACACCAGAGATGTCTTTTTGGTGTAGGGTGCAGCCCCTTGGGCAACAGTTGCTCCCGAAAATACCTGGGTATTTTAGTTGGCCTTTTTGCCCCCCTGGGTGAAGAGCAGCCATGTTTTGAGGCCAACCTGCTCCCAGAAGGGGGTGGAAAGTCACTAGACAGCAGGAATTATGCTGTGTATTTATATTTATGGGTAGCCTTAGGGGCACACATTTCCTTTTTTTCCAAACCCCTAGGGGTATATAAAATGTTTAGGCCGATCGAACCAAGTGAGGGTGGAAATCACTTGACACCAGGATTTAACATTTCTGCATATGGGAAAGTAGCCCCTTTGGCAAAGTTTGCTCCCCAAAATATTTGGGTATTTGCTTTGGCCACCCAGGGGCAGATAATCCATTTTTGTAAGCTGATCAGCCCCCTAGATGTGTGAAAAACCTCTTGACACCAGGGAATTTATTGTACAATGGCATTTCGCTGGCAGTGTACTTGGAATGGCATTTGGGTAGCGGAGTTTGTGGACTGGTGTGTTGCTAGCATTTGGCTGATGGTGTGTTTGAAGTGGGATTTTGCTGGTCGTGTGTGTGGACTGGCTTCTGGCGGGTAATGTGTGTTGCTGGCTTTGGACAGTGGTATGTGTGAAATGGTGTTTGACTTGTGCTTGGCTGGGTGATAGGTCAAGAGTCATTCCACTCTGGGGTGCCCTGTTATTGCCTTTGCTTTGTGCCCTTCTTAGAGGCAGATTGGGCACTTTTGATGCCCATCGACATCTAATGGCATGCTTCATAAGGGTCGATTACGAGTTTGATGGTGCGGTGGAGGGACCGCCACGCAGTCGCACCGCCAAACCCGCATGAGAACTGGTTTCCAAATAATGACCTTTTAGTCATTGCGGGCGATTCCTTTGGCGTTCCTATTAAATAGGCACCGCAATGAGGATATTAAAAAATGTTCCAGCAAGCATGGACTTAAAAGTCCATGCTGTGCTGGAACCTTTGTACATGCACACAGAGGGGCACATTTAATGCCCCTCTGTGAGCATCCATAGGGCATGGGGCACAAGGGGGCCCCCTTTGTTTCCTCTCCGCTAGGTTGTTTCTTCCCCACCAGGGTTTTCATGGAGGAGAATCCATCATGAAAACCCGGGCAGAGAAGAAACTCCTAATATGCTTGGTGTGACCATGGCAGTACCTCCAAGCACATGGATGCCCCTAGACTGCCGCGCCACTGCCAAGGAATGGCGGTTTCCTGGATGAGTTGGCGGTCCCAGGGCGGCACGACCACTAGGGTCATAATGTGGTGGTTGTAAGACCACCACTGCCACCCCACCATGAGTCTGGCAGTCCGAGGACCGCCAGACTCGTAATTAGGCCCATAGTGCTTTATGAAGTTAACTGATTTATTTCTTGTCATAATTAGCATTTTTCGTTTTAATGTTTTATTTCCAATTTTTATTGTAGGGCAAATCTTTTGATTTACTTGGTGGTTACTGCTTCTTGCAGTACTGTGGGTGTATGAAAGTGTGGGACACTTGAATGGCGCTGTTTGCTGACGTGAGTGTTGTAATATGCTGGGCCTGTGGCTGGTGGTGAGAATGGTTGTGTGTGTGTGATGCATAACACATGTGTGAATGAACTGTAAAGCAGTTGATGCCTTGTCGTTGCTTTACAGCTCACGAGCTGTGAGTCACTGGTTCTATATTGAAAAATTATAATTATCTTATTAACAGTGATTTCTACATTTTAATTTTCATGTAAATCATTTGCTATATAAACTTTACATTTTGAACGTTTCACTCACCCTCGTCAAAATCCAAACAGTATGTGTGTGAACTTGAGTAGTATATGGTGGTGCAGTGATATTTGTCTTTTTTGTCTTTCTCTGTCAAGGTGTACATTGTTTCTAGGGAAAATCTACCAGCCCCAGATACTTTCATGTCTAGAAAGGGTTCTCCAGGGTGGTGTGCCTTCTGTGGATCTCGCAAGGTTTTCTTACCCAGAAGTCCTTACAATCCACAAACATTGGCTAAAACACACCTTTTCTTCATATTTCTGTGACTCAAAGAGCTGGAGTCTGTGGGGAGCTGCAAATTTCCTGTACTAAGAGTTCTCACATGTCTCCTGA
The DNA here is from genome assembly GCF_964204655.1 of Triturus cristatus. Classification (NCBI taxonomy): domain Eukaryota; kingdom Metazoa; phylum Chordata; class Amphibia; order Caudata; family Salamandridae; genus Triturus; species Triturus cristatus. The sequence continues at coordinate 902,370,377 of NC_140590.1, read as the reverse complement.
TAAAAATGGTACTTCACCTGAGTAGGTAGGCCTAGCTCCCACAAAATGGTGGGGTCCAAGATGCAATGTGACATCAACAAAAGAGGTAGCTGCATTTTCAGAGCTTCGGCTCAACTGCCACCCAAGAAAATCCACCAAGCCCAGTCATTTCTGAAAATTAGACACAGGGGATACAGGGTTGGTGTATCTCTTGTGGATCCCACAAAGTTTTCTTACCCACAGTGCCCTGCAAACCAAAAATGTGCCTAAAATTAAAATTTTCCGAGTATTTATGTGACATATTCTACCAGAATCAGAAGTAATTCACAAAGTTCCTACCACCCAGTGTTCCCACACTTGTCCGAATAAAAATACTGCCCCACTTGTGTGACTGGGCCAATGGATCAAAGTAAGGTCAATGGGAGTCATCTCAAAAGGGACACTCATTGGCCTTGGTTTGATCTGTTTCTTTTGCAGTCATTAGGCCCAACTACACAATTGAGGTACTACTTTTCTTGGACGATTTGGAAGAATGGTAGGAAATGAGTTGCTCCCTACAGATTCAGAAATTTTTGTCACAGAAATGTGAGCAAAAATGTTTTTTAGTCAAAGTTTGAGGTTTACAAGGGCTTCTTGGTTAGAAAACCTGGCAAGAGCCACACAAGTCACCCCACCCTTGATTTCCCCTTGTGACTAGTTTTTAAAAATGTGCAGGTTTCCTAAGGTGCTAGCTGAGCTAGTTCACAAAATCCACAGCTAGCCACATTGCAAAAATGGTTCAGTTGAAAAATGTGATGTGTCCATCTTGTGTTTTGGCACCTTTCCTGTTATGGTCACCAGCCCTACCCACACAATTGTTGTACCAGTTTTATTGTGAAACTTGGGGAATGTTAGGTGGTAGGACGTTTGTTGGCCCCTACAGATCTCAGAGCTTACCATCACATAAATTTGAGGGAAAAGTTTTTTTTGTCAAAGTTTGAGGTTTGCAAGGGTTTCTGGGTAGGGCAACCTGGTAAGATCCACACAAGACACCCACTCTGGATTTCCCCGTATGTCTACTGTTAAAAAATGTGCAGGTTTTTCTAGGTTTCCCTAGGTGTCGGCTGAACTAGGGCCCAACATCCACATTGTTACAAAAGTGTCTGTTTTCAGTGGAAAAATGTGATGTGTCCATGGTGAGTTTTGGTTTCTTTCCTGTCGTGACCACTATCCCAACGCACACATGTGAGGTACCATTTTTATTGGGATACTTAGGGAATTGGTAGGTGGTAGGAAATTGGTTAACCCTTGCAAATTTCAGAACTTTCCATCATAGAAATGTAAGGTAAATGTGTTTTTTGTCAAAGTTTGAGGTTTGCAAGGGATTTGGGGTAAGACAATCTGATGAGAGCAGTGCAAATCACCCCAACCTGGATTTCCCCAGACATCTAGTTTTCCAAAATTCCTGGTGTGCTAGGTTTCCGAAGGAGCTGGCTGATCTAGGTCCCAAAATCTGCAGTTACCCACATTGCAACAAAAGGGTCAGTTTTCAGTGGAAAACATGAATGAGTCCATGTTGAGTTTTTGGTCCTTTCTGATCATGGGCACTAAGCTTACCCACACAGGTCTGGTACCATTTTTTATCAGGTGCCTTAGGGGAACACAGAATAGACAGAATAGTAGAACAAGTGTTATGAATAATTGTATTTCTCTCCATTTGTGCCTTCCAAATGTAAGCCAGTGTGCAAGAAAAAGGTGTTTTAGAAATGCCCTCTGATTTACATGCTAGTATGGGTGCCCACAAATTCAGAGATGTGCGAATAACAACTACTTCTAAACTCCATGTCTTGTTCCCATTTAGGAAATACATAGGTCTCCTTGATACCTATTTTTCACTCCTACTATTTTACCATATGAATTGCTCTATACCCGGTATACAATGAAAAACCATTGAAAGGTTATTGGCTCTGGGTACCTCTGGTTCTTGGAAAACCCACAAACTCTATATATCCCCACAACTAAAAGGGTATAGCAAATATAATGGTATATTGGTTTTGTAAATCAGCTATCATGACAACCTGGACCAACACCACCTCAGGACCGGACATTACCATTGCCATTCCCCAAGGATACAAGATCTCCAGGAAAGACTGCCCCACCTGCCCGGCAGAAGGAATCGCCATTGTCCACAAATTCACCTTCTGCCTGAGCACACTCCTTGATGAGCCCACAGGCCTGATGGAACACCTGCACTTCAAGATACAAGCCAGCCGTACCATCACCCTCCAGGGTACCCGCATCTACCAACGCCCTGGACCCCGAGGACTTTTCAGCGACTCCATCACGGACATCCTCTTCCCACATGCCATTGCATCCACCAACTACAACCAGCTGGGAGACCTCAACTTCCACCTCAACAACCAACTAGACCCCAACACTGCATCCCCCCTAGACAACCTCCACAATGTTGGATTTCGCCTAATAGTGACCGAACCCATGCACTCAGCGGGAAACACCCTCAACCCTCTCTTCACAACAGGAAACTCCATCAGTTTCAGCCACACCACTGACCTCCCGTGGACAGACCATCGATGCATCCATTACACCTTTAGAACACTCACCATCCTCAGACACCAGCACCGGCTCCCACAAAGAAACTAGATAAAAATCACTGTCGACCAGCTCACCTCCTCACTCAGCAACTCCACCCTGACCACTGCAGAAGACGACACCCCCAATACTGCCGCCTGAACTCTACACAAATGGATCACCGACAGCATCAACACCATACCCCCCTCATGTAGAACAACAATGCACACACCAAGAAGGCCAGATGGTTTACCCCCGAACTCCGAGAGTCCAGGGAAACCTACCGCTGCCTCGAGAAGACCTGGAGGAAGTCCAGATCCACAGAAGCCCACAACAACTTCAAAGTCACCACCATCACCCACCACCACCTCATCAGAAACACAAGGAAAGCTGCAATTGAAGACAGAATCTCCACACACGCACACACCAGCAAAGACCTCTTCAACATCATTAAGGAGTTCGCCCAACCCACCAGCGAGTCAACGGACATCCCCCCATCACAAGACCTCTGCAACAAATTCAGCACAGTCTTCCACCGCAAAATCAAGAACATCTACGACAACTTCGACGAAGACAACCAACATACTGAACCCCTAGCTACCACCCTCGACACCTTGAAGCCAACGATTGACAGCTGGAAAGCCCTCACCACCGAAGACACACTGCATACGATGAAGTCAATCCACTCCGGGGCTCCCACGGACTGCTGGCTCCACCACATCTTCTAGAGAGCTGCCAACACCATCGCACCCATGCTTCGCCACACCATCAACCGCTCCCTGGAGAACGCCTCCTTCCCCGATGACTGGAAACACGGCGAGATCAACACCCTCCTGAAGAAGCCCTCGGCAGACCCCACCGACCTCGAAAACTACAGACCCATCTCCCTGCTCCCGTTCCCAGCGAAAGTCATCAAGAAAGCCATCAACAGCCAACTCGCCACCTTCGTCGAAGAACACAACATCCTTGACCAATCACGATCTGGCTTCAGAAAAAACCACAGCACAGAAACTCCTCTCCGCAACAGACGACATCTGCTCCTTACTGGACAAAGGAGAAACAGTAGCCCTCATCCTACTCGAGCTCTCTGCGGCCTTTCGACACGGTATCCCACCGCACCATGATACGCAGACTCCGTGACACAGGTATCCAGGACAAGGCCCGCAACTGGATCTACTCCTTCCTCTCTGGCAGAACACAGCAGGTCAGACTTCCCCCTGCCTCTCAGACCCTACACCAACCACCTGCGGAGTCTCCCAGGGGTCCTCCCTCAGCCCAATGCTCTTCAACGTCTACATGGCTCCCCTCGCCCCCATCATCAGAACCTACGGACTCAACATTGTCTCTTATGCGGACAACACCTAACTCATCCTCTCCCTTTCCAACAAAGCCAACACAGCCAAACACAACTTCCAAGAAGTCATGGAAGCTCTCACCAAAGGATGAAAAGCAGCTGCTTACAACTCAACACTAACAAAACAGAAGTACTTATACTTATATGGGCCCACACCCCGATGCCTGGAATGACACATGGTGGTCAACCGCCCTTGGCAGCCCACCCGCCCCCACGGACCACATACGCAACCTTGGAATCATCCTGGACTCCAGGCTCAAAATGTACTGAAAAATCAACTCTGTCACATCCTCCTGTTTTCACATCCTCTACCTCCTACGTAAGACCGTCAAATGGATCCCCCTTGAGCACAGAAAAACCGTCACCCATGCCCTCGTCACCAGCAGACTCGACTACGGCAACGCACTCTATGCCAGAATAAACAAAAACCTCACCCGCAAGCTACAAAACATCCAGTACGCCGCCGCAAGACTGGTACTCAACTTACCACAACACTGCCACATCTCCCAACATCTGTGCACACTCCACTGGCTCTCTATTGAGGCAAGAATCAATGTCAAGATCCTCACCCACGCACACAAAGCCCTCCACAACACCGGACCTGCATACCTCAACAGCTGTATCAACTTCCACACACCCCAAAGAACCCTACGATCAGCCCAGCTCTCCTGCGCCATGGTCCCCCACGCCAGAAAGACCAGATCAGGAGGCCGCTTCTTCTCCTTCCTCGCGGCCAGTGCATGGAACGCCCTACCGCTCCACCACAGGCAGACAACATCACTCCCAACCTTCACGAAAACCCTCAAGACCTGGTCCTTCGACAGACCCCCTCCTTAATGGACTGGAACCCTCACCCCTCCCTCCTCCCCAGCACATTGAGACCCTTACGGATGAGTAGTCACGCTTTAACAAACCTATGATTGATTGATTGACAAGAAGTTAAAATTGAAAACATTATCATAAATCCACACTTTTTCCTACTGATTTTCAATATTTTCTTAATCAACAGTCAGTTTCTATGGGAAATCCTTGAGACAGCTACAGGAAGTATCTCTTGCTTAGTTGGAATTTTGTCTATTTTTCAGAAATCTGTAGCTCTCCAGGATGAGCCATGAGTTTTGCAGCGGTTTCTACCATTAAACTGGAAGTAGGTTCAAAGCAAACAAATTAGGAAAAATGGGCAACCTCTTTGAAAATGCCCAAACTGTAAGAATGTGGACTTTTTGATTCAGCTCTGCATGTTCCTGAAAGCCAGGAAAATGGGCACCTTAGCACAGCAAACATTTTGCTGATGTCATTTTTAGGAGAAAAAACAAACAGACATGTTTTTGCGCAGCACATTTTTCCTTTTTTTCTCCAAAACCCCAAAATATAGCTGTATTTCACCTATTTTCTCAACCGTCCAGGGGAATACACAAACCCTGGGTACCTTTAGAATCCCCAGGACTTTGGAAAAACATATAGATGAACTTGGCATGGATACTTCATGCATCATGCAATTAAAAAATATTAATGCCTAAGCATGAACTATCCCCAAAAGGGCTTAGCATTCGGGGGGGGGGAGTGGGGGTTGGAGGGTGGAAAGCTTAGGAGCCAAGGGGTTAATAGTATTTTAAGTAATCTGATGCTTCATATATTGCCCCCATAATGAAGGGGACTATAGACAACAGGGATTCTTTACATCTTGGGGTCACTGTGAGGCAGTGATGAAGAGATGATAGAGGCATTGCCTCTGATGCCATTCTACTGATGGCACTGTTGCAGCTGGCCTGTTAGCAATGGTGGAGCCGGTGGAGCTTGGCTGTGGGAAACCCAGCAGGTCCCCCATCTCTACACGAAGTTGGGGAACAGTGAGTTTGGCAGAATTGGCAAATGTCTGATTACCACCGACCCAGATATGACCTACAAACTATAACTGCTGAAAAATTGAGATGGCAAGCAACATTTCAGAATTAGTGTTTTATTGTGTATCATTGTTCATAACAGATGACTACCTTATTTATGTTCCAATACATGCTACTTTAAAATAACTGTGGTTTCTCTTCTTCATCTCCAAATAGATAAATATAAATCGAAAAGGCTCTGATTATGGATTGAATGGGCTTCTGTGAGGTTTTTGCTGAAGAACTGTTGGTCTAATGGAACAAAACTTGTAAGGAACAAAACTACCAAACCCCAAATACAAAAAGAAACTTTACTGCTTCGGATTATACCTATGATAGGACGTTCAGCGGAGATCACAAAAAGTTGTCAGGATTTCCATCAACTGCCAAGAGAGGTCAGTGTCATCATCTGGTTATCCTTCAATCTTAGCCACTATTCCTCAAATCCTTGAGGGAAATTGTGTAGCAGTAAGATTGCAACTAAGCAAACAAAGTCTAGTCACAGAAGGAGAGAAGCAAAAGGTGGCTGATCAGTGTGATCTTGAAAGATAGTACGTTATCTCTTGCTTCATGGAAATGATGTTAGTGCAGTGCAGGACAGTGAGATTTAAAAAGGAGTTGGAAAAGAGAGAAACAGCCTTTAATCACCATCTCTGTACCAATCCTATTAAAAACATGCTAAAGCAACTTTGAACAAATAGGTTGCTTCACAGTGGGTCAACTAGTTTTAGCCTAGATGGAACTGTGTCCGGCTTTCTTCAGGACCTATATATCAAATTGAGCTACTGCAACAGTGAACTTGTGGTTTAAAACAAAATTGTCAAATGTACAACCTTGGGTGATGAGATCTCAGAGAGGGCAGGGTGATCTTCACTCCTGGAACAAATGGAAACATAGAGAAATCAGAGTATTTATTGTTTGGAGAAATAGGTATAGTCTAGTAAGTTCCTTACAAGTCTTAACAATGCATCATTCGAGGTGGTTCTTTAAAAACAAATGCCAATAATTATTGGCGCACTGTAATAGTAAGCTATTAACGCTGTGCACTCACCTGCACCTTTCTAGATACAGACCTCACCTCACCTGGTCACTAACTCAGGGATGGGAGACCCCGCTCTACAATGAATAAGAGAGTGGATCAGTGTTAGTGCGAAGAATGCTGTGTATTCCTTCAGAAATGTGTTAAAATCTTAATGTTGTTCGTCTTATTTCATTATGTCAACCAAACATCCAAACATTCAAAAAATGGGAGACATTAACTGTGCGACTTCCCTAATAAGTTTCGACACAATTATCTAAAAGGGAAAGAGAGGAAAACGGAAAGCAAGTGGCCACATCCGTATTGTGTTGGGTCAAAAATGCTCTTAGAAATAGAGCAACGATAGATGCAACAGTCTCTGTCGGTGTGATAGAGAGCCGAGTGGCAAGCAGGTGTGTCTATGAACACTCGGTCGAGTGGTCACAATGGTGATTGTATCGTGAGGTGATTTACAAGGTGATTTAAAATAGTGTCAAACCTCGGTCAAGTGTGGTTCACGACTCAAGATAGGGAGACGATTAAGACATCTCACGTACTAGGAAAGAAATGAGTGAGTTCTCATGTACTGGAGACATACCAAAGAAGAGTATTGTACTGCGCAGAATCCAAACTTCGCTAATGTTTAAGCAGACTTCTAAGTGTTGAAAATAGAAGAGAACGATTTATGCACGCATAACACTCACCTATCCGTCGGTGCCTCGGGCTCCCCTGTGTTTGTGGGAGGTACTGAGGCGCCGATCAGGTGGTGTATTTATGTGTATGCGTAACGTTCGAGCCGTTGCCAATCAGAGCACTCGGTTAGAACTACGAGATGACCTCATCTCTTAAGGAAGTGGTAGTTCAAGCGATGTATATGTGCGTGTACATAGCGGCAGAACTGTGGTGAATCAAATTACAAGATGACCACATAATTTCACGACATAATAGTTCTTTAGTGTCTGCCAAGTAAAAATACATCCCACAGGCACTAACGATGTAAGCTGTGAGGACGAATGCATAAAGCGGACGAGAGAATGTTTATAACATAGGTACCACAATAGTGTAGTCATAATTCCGGACAGCCCAGATAGGTATCATGACTAGTGTCCTCAATTATATATGGCGTTGGACGTTGCATGGTCTGCATAGGTTTGACCAGCATGAGTGTAAGTATGTCTATTGATAAGAGGCCAGCAGACATGCGCTGATCAGCTAATGAAAAAAACCTGATGAAAAAAACTTTTGAAGTAACTTTATCGACAAGGAAAGAGTTTTTTGTCGGTAAAGAGCAGAACTCAAACAGGTCTCAAGGGGATTACTGATTATAAAACTCCAGACAAATTGGAATGGTTCGCAATATACCACTGGGTTCATTCAGCAATCATGGAATAACTGTTCCATCAAGGACTATGATAAAGTAGTCCATGGGATTGAATCGTTGAGACCAAGCTGGTCACTACGCAGCTTGAATACCCAACGCTGTTCTTTGTTAAACAAAAAGTGGGTTTTGTCAGTGATATAGGATGGTATAAATGGTTTTTCTAAGACCGTCCATGTGAAATCCTCTGCTTTGTGATTCTTTTCAACGAAATGTCGAGTTAGCCTTGTGTTGGTCTTGCTGCATCTGAACGTGCTCTTGTGTTCTTGCATTCTTATTTTAACTTTCCGGGTTGTCATACCTACATACTGGTATTGGCATGGGCCCTTCAGTAGATAGATCAGGTTCTCACTATTGCAGTTTGTAAACGATTTTTGTCTCCAAGGTCTAGTAGTACCTATCTCTATAGTTTTGGAATGTTTAGTTTGCGGACAAACACCACACACCCCACAAGGATAGTGACCTTGGATAGCTGGTAGATTCCATAAAGTGCCTTGTGTAGATTGTTCTCGTTCTTTGAGGCGAGTGTTGACCAACTTGTCACGGAGATTCTGACCTCGTTTGAAGGCAAAAAGAGGCATGGGGAGTTTTTGGTTACATGTATTCAAAATCCGCCAATTTTTTCGGATGCTCTTCTGGATGCCATTAGAGAGTGTACTGAAGGTGTGAACAAAAGTAAGGCGTTCCAGTGGTGGTTTTTCAGGTTTAGGTTCAAGTAGTGCATCTCTGTGGTTGTTCAAAGCACGTTTACATGCGTTTTTTATCAGTTTTTTAGGATATAATTTCACTGATAATTGGTTCGAAAGATCGTTGGCATGTTGTTTGTATAAATCAACAGACGAACAATTCCGTCTGAGACGTAAAAATTGTCCGAACTGTAAATTGTCTCTTAAAGATTTAGGGAGTTGGCTGTCATATCTTAACAGAGAATTGTGGGCCATTCGTTTGCGATAAAGTTCGCTGGCTAAGCCATTGGGTGTTACAAAAATTGACAGATCCAAGAAGGAAATTCTGGTCTTATGTGCTTCTAGAGTGAACCTCAGGAAAGCGTTTCGTGTGTTTAGCCATTCTTGAAAAGATACAACCGATTCCAAGCTGCCTCTCCACACTACCAAAATATCGTCGATATACCTCTTCCATAGTCTAATAGACTGATGGAACGGGTTATTCTCATTGAGAATGTGTTCTTGTTCGAACCTATGCACATAAAGGTTCGCCAGGCTTGGCGCAAAAACGCTTCCCATGCTCGTGCCTGAGACTTGTAGGTAGATCCTGTCTTCATACATGAAGAAATTTTCTTTCATTGCTAGCTGTGCTAATGCCATGATAAAATGAACAGGCGTGATGGAATCTAAGTTCGCATCGTTAAGGATGGAAGCAATGGTATCCAATGTTTCGTCTTGTGGGATAGATGTATAAAGAGATTCAACATCAAAAGAAACAAGGAGATCTTGTTCTGGATCAAAATCTACTGTGGGAAGGAGACGGAGTACATCTTTGGTATCTTGAAGATAGGTCGGCATCTCCCTCACCAGTGGTCTCAAGAAAAAATCTACAAACGTAGATAGAGGTTCTAACATGGAACCAATCCCTGATATAATTGGTCTTCCTGGGGGAGGTCTTTGGGTTTTGTGAATTTTAGGTAATGTGTAGAAATACGGCATTACCGGATGGGTTGTCTGCAAATAGGTACTTTCTTGCGAGGTTATCCAACCTTCGGTTAGTCCTTCTTCCACTAGCCTACTGATGGTTTTCCCAATTCTTCCAGATGGATCTTCTCTCAGGCGACGATAGAATCTATCGTTGTCAAGTTGCCTGAGACATTCTTCTCGATAACTCTGGGTATCCATTATAACTGTGGCTCCACCTTTGTCGGCAGGCTTGATGGTTATTCCTCTATCTTCAGTGAGAGACCGGTTTTGGGGTAACATGGGTCCCTTTCCCACTTTGCCACAGGATTCAAGCTAGCCTGGCTGATGAGGAGTGTTAGGCAGAAACCAGACCCAGGATGCTTGTTTCCGGTCCAGGAAAGACCTTGCTTGGCAGTTTAGGCTGGACTGTTCCCACAGGGTCAGACTGCATATGGGTGGGTCGGTACTGGGGTGGCGAAGTGAGCTAAAGAACGATGATTGATTAAACCCAGATTTGTGACTGGTGGTGGATGTCTGAAAAGATTCAGTGCTCCGTCCATCATTTCCTTTTGTTTGCCCTAAGTTGCCAGGGTATGCCCAATAGTGAGTGTTAGACCTGGCATCATTGGCGTGGGTCTCCCTTCCTCTCTACTCTCCCTATCTTTTATATTGGCTGGATTTAGATGTTCTGGGTGCCGTGCCACTGCTACTCAGTGCCACAGCGCAAATGCTCTGTGTATATAAATGGCTGTATGAATAAGGATAACTATAATACCTACATCGGTGTAGCCTGTTTCAATAGTGAGTTACCTTCCATTTCTCTGTCGCTACTTCGAAACAATCCATTCTCATAGGCCAGGATGGGCCAGTTAAAGATTGCTTTCTATCATCCTATCGGGCCCTAGGAACCTGATAGGACCCTTGAGGTGATATGTATATGCTCAGGACACTGAGGGGCACCTTTTAGTAAGGACCGTTTATATATTGCATGTGTTGAAATACCTTTCCTGAAAACGTGGTAGTTTCTTGCCTAAGTTTTACTGTAGGCTGTTGCGCGTATGTGTATTGGCTGTCTGGTTTTGGAGCAGCAGGGCCAGCTGGGTCAGACCAGGCTGGAGAGAGAGATCGGTATTCAGAGCATGGGGAGGAGTGACTCCCCACGGACTGGGCGCTTCTGAACTTCTGCTAAACCTGTGCGGGCCACTGCAGATAAGAGAGAGCTGCCACCGCTGAGAGCCTGCCTGAATCGGAATTGAGACTTTCTAAACTTTTGCTGAACCTGTGCGGGCCGCTGCAGCTAAGGGAGAGCTGCCGCCGCTGAATGCCCGCCTGACTCTGAACCTATGAACCTTCTGGCTAAACCTGTGTGGAGAAAATTTGTTATTCCTTGGCACAAATAATAAGTTTGACAATTAAGTTCAGTTCTTGTACACCCTAATTTCTGAGCCCATTTGTTAGGACATGGATCTCAACTTAAAAAAAATCAAAACAGACACTTTATTCCGTATATAAAAATGTTATACATTAAATTTATTAAAAACACATTGTAATGCAATTAAAAATAGACATATAACTGTCTAATATCATAGGATACAATTCATACAGAACACACTTCATATACAATACAAACTACCCTCCTTAAATTGAACACCTAATACTGCGACAGACACATTACAGAGAGAGAAAAAAGAAGACAGTATATTTTGTCATTAATTAACACATCCGTTCTCACAGAGTTCTTTTAGTAATAATTCATCCTAAGCCTTTTCTATATTTCTATGTCATTAGGAGAACCTCTTGCAACGAATTGTGTTAGTTTCAGCGTCGACGCATTTCGATGGCTTAATTCAATGTTCCATCTTTTTCAAGACCAAAAACATATATGTCTCTCCTATTATTGGCACTGGATGGTTGCCATTATGTCACACTTCCTTATATCATATACTTATTTCTTCTGGTTTATCTGATTTAAGGACATTCGTTCCCTAGACCGATCTGATCTACTACCATATTCTTATCCACTTGCTTATTATTCTGTAACCGCGTTAATGACATCAAACGAGCAGCTTCAACTTTTATTCGTAGTCTTTCACTGTAACCATATTAACACATGGGAGATTATTCTTGTAATTCTTTCTGGTTGGGGCAACCTCAATGGGAGTTCGTTCCTCCAATCCCGGATTCTCTTGAGAGATCCTTCTATTAGGCGTTCGTTATTCGCTCCTCCGTAGTGTCGGGTGCTCCTGGCGTCTTTCATGCAAACTGCAGACAAACCTGTGTGGGCCACTGCAGCTAAGAGAGAGCTGCCGCCGCTGAGAGCCCACCTGAATCGGCACCTTCGGACCTTCCGCTGAATCTGCGTGGACCGCTGCAGTCAAGAGAGCGCTGTGGCCACTGAGCGTCCACTGTGGTGCTCGCCTGGTGGAGACCCTGATCTGTCCCGTGGGCCGCTGCAGCTAAGAAGGAGCTGCTGCCACTGGGTGCCCACACCCTTTGCTACTGTGCAGCATTGTAATTTGTCCTGTGGGCTGCCGCAGCTAAGAGAGAGCTGCTGCCGCTGAGTGACCACACCCTTTGCTACGGTGCACCATCGTGATCTGTCCCGTGGGCCACCGCAGCCAAGAGAGAGCTGCTGCCGCTGAGTGCCAGCACCCATTGCCACTGTGCACCATCGTGATTTGTCCCATGAGCCGCCGCAGCCAAGAGAGAGCTGCTGCCACTGAGTGCCCGCACGCTTTGCTACTGTGCACCATCGTGATCGGTCCTGTGGGCCTCCGCAGCCAAGAGAGAGCTGCTGCCGCTGAGTGCCCGCACCCTTTGCTACTGTGCACCATCGTGATTTGATCCGTGGGCTGCCGCAGCCAGGAGAGAGCTGTAGCCCCTGGGCGCCCACCCCCTGTGTTATTTTTCATCCTCGTAATTTGCCCCACGGGCCGCCTCGGCTAAGAGAGAGCTGTGCCTGCTGAGTGCCCGCACCATTGACAACTTTGCATCCTCGTGATTTGTTCTGTGGGCCGCCGCAGCTAAGAGAGAGCTGTGGTCGCTGAGCGCCCGCACCATTGACAACTTTGCATCCTTAGGATTTGTTCTGTGGGCCGCCGCAGCTAAGAGAGAGCTGCTGCCGCTGTGAGCCCACCACGGAGCTGCACGATGAGTGTCATCACCGCCACCAGCCTGAGCCGCCACAGCCACGAGCTGCAGCCACTGAGCGCCCCCCTGCCCCTGGGTGCCCGAACCACTGTGAGTGCATGCTGCGGACCACAGCCTCCAAGACCTGTGGTTGCTGGGAGTCCGCCTGTCACTTTTTCCGCTTCTTCCAGAAGCTGCGGGCTGTAGTCCCTTCAAACGACAGGTACCTGGTGCACAACGGGTCACGTAGGCCCTGGCCCTGAACTCAGTCCGTGTCCCACTTTAGGTGAATATGTTGTTGTCTCGTTTAGTCCCTACGGGTTGAAGTGAATTGGAGTTGTTGAAACACATTGTAATGCAATTAAAAATAGACATATAACTGTCTAATATCATAAGATACAATTCATACAGAACACACTTCATATACAATACAAACTACCCTCCTTAAATTGAACACCTAATACTGCAACAGACACATTACAGAGAGAGAAAAAAGAAGACAGTATATTTTGTCATTAATTAACACATCCGTTCTCACAGAGTTCTTTTAGTAATAATTCATCCTAAGCCTTTTCTATATTTCTATGTCATTAGGAGAACCTCTTGCAACCAATTGTGTTAGTTATAGCGTCGACGCGTTTCGATGCTTAATTCAATGTTCCATCTTTTTCAAGACCAAAAACATATATGTCTCTCCTATTATTGGCACTGGTTGGTTGCCATTATGTCACACTTCCTTATATCATATCCTTATTTCTTCTGGTTTATCTGATTTAAGGACATTCGTTTCCTAGACCGATCTGATCTACTACCATAATCTTATCCACTTGCTTATTATTCTGTAACCGCGTTAATGACATCAAATGAGCAGCTTCAACTTTTATTCGTAGTCTTTCACTGTAACCATATTAACACATGGGAGATTATTCTTGTTATTCTTCCTGTGTGGGGCAACCTCAATGGGAGTTCGTTACTCCAATCCCGAATTCTCTTGAGAGATCCTTCTATTAGGCGTTCGTTATTCGCTCCTCCGTAGTGTCGGGTGCTCCTGGCGTCTTTCATGCAAACTGCAGACAAACCTGTGTGGGCCACTGCAGCTAAGAGAGAGCTGCCGCCGCTGAGAGCCCCCCTAGATCTGTATCTTCAAACCTTTCGCTGGATCCGTGTGGGCCGCTGCAGCTAAGAGAGTGCTGCCGCCGCTGAGAGCCCACCTGAATCGGCACCTTCGGACCTTCCGCTGAATCTGCGTGGACCGCTGCAGTCAAGAGAGCGCTGTGGCCACTGAGTGTCCACTGTGGTGCCCGCCTGGTGGAGACCCTGATCTGTCCCGTGGGCCGCTGCAGCTAAGAAGGAGCTGCTGCCACTGGGTGCCCACACCCTTTGCTACTGTGCAGCATTGTAATTTGTCCTGTGGGCTGCCGCAGCTAAGAGAGAGCTGCTGCCGCTGAGTGACCACACCCTTTGCTACGGTGCACCATCTTGATCTGTCCCGTGGGCCACCGCAGCCAAGAGAGAGCTGCTGCCGCTGAGTGCCAGCACCCATTGCCACTGTGCACCATTGGGATTTGTCCCATGGGCCGCCGCAGCCAAGAGAGAGCTGCTGCCACTGAGTGCCCGCACGCTTTGCTACTGTGCACCATCGTGATCTGTCCCGTGGGCCACCGCAGCCAAGAGAGAGCTGCTGCCGCTGAGTGCCAGCACCTATTGCTACTGTGCACCATCGTGATTTGTCCTAAGGGCCGCTGCAGCCAAGAGAGAGCTGCTGCCACTGAGTGCCCGCAAGCTTTGCTACTGTGCGCCATCGTGATCGGTCCTGTGGGCCTCCGCAGCCAAGAGAGAGCTGCTGCCGCTGATTGCCCGCACCCTTTGCTACTGTGCACCATCGTGATTTGTCCCGTGGGCTGCCGCAGCCAGGAGAGCGCAGTAGCCCCTGAGTGCCCACCCCTTGTGTTATTTTTCATCCTCGTAATGTGCCCCACGGGCCGCCTCAGCTAAGAGAGAGCTGTGCCTGCTGAGTGCCCGCACCATTGACAACTTTGCATCCTCGTGATTTGTTCTGTGGGCCGCCGCAGCTAAGAGAGAGCTGTGGTCGCTGAGCGCCCGCACCATTGACAACTTTGCATCCTTAGGATTTGTTCTGTGGGCCGCCGCAGCTAAGAGAGAGCTGCTGCCGCTGTGAGCCCACTACGGAGCTGCACGATGAGAGTCATCGCCACCACCAGCCCGAGCTGCCGCAGCCACGCACTGCAGCCACTGAGCGCCCCCCTGCCCCTGAGTGCCTGAACCACTGTGAGTGCACGCTGCGGACCTCAGCCTCCAAGACCTGTGGTCGCTGGGAGTCCGCCTGTCACCGTTTCCGCTTCTTCCAGAAGCTGGGGGCTGTAGTCCCTTCAAACGACAGGTACCTGGTGCACAATGGGTCACGTAGGCCCTGGCCCTGAACTCAGTCCGTGTCCCACTTTAGCTGAATATGTTGTTGTCTCGTTTAGTCTTTGAGTTAAACTGTTGGATAAATATATTATTTTTCTATTTCTACCTGAGTTGTGTCCTTTTGTGGTGTCATTACTGCCTTATTGTACATGGCCATAAACGCTTCACACACTGCCTCTGAGATAGGCCTAACTGCTCGTGCTACGTTACCACAGGGTTGAGCAGGGGTTATTAAAGGGGGTAGCCCACTTGCCCTGACTTAGGAAGAAGGGTCCCTATTTGGACATTGGAGGCAGCCATGGCCAACTAGAGACCCCCATTCCTAACAGTGAGTCCCTTGAACACTTTGCCACTGGATTCAAGCTATCCTGGCTGATAAGGGGTGTTACCCTGAAACCGGTCCCAGGATGCTCGTTTCTGGTCCAGGGAAGGCCTGGCTTGGCAGTTCGGGTTGGACTGTTCCCATGAGGTACAGGGTCAGACTGATTTGCGTATGGCTGGGTCTGAAATGGGGTGGCAAAGTGAGGTAAAGAACGATGATGGATTAACCCCAGATCTGTGACTGGGGGTGAGTGTCTGAAAAGTTTCAGCACTCCGTCCATCATCTCCTCGTGTGATCTTGTTCAACCTAAGTCGGCAGCGTATGCCCAAACGTGGGTCCCTTGCTCACTTTGTCACTGGATTCAAGCCAGCCTGGCTGATGAGGGGTGTTACCTTGAAACCGGTCCCAGGATGCTTGTTTCCGGTCCAGGGAAGACCTGGCTTGGCAGATTGGGCTGGACTGTTTCCATGAGGTACAGTTTCAGACTGATTTGCATATGGCTGGGTCTGAAAGGGGGTGGCAAAGTGAAGTAAAGAACAATAATGGATTAAACCAAGATATGTGTCTGGGGGTGAGTGTCTGAAAAGATTCAGCGCTCCGTCCATCATTTCCTTGTGTTTGTTGCTGATCCTGAAAATGAGGCATAAGAGTTTTACTGCATCACGTTCCTCATGTTTTCCCTCTTTTTCATGCATTTTCTATAATATGTTTCATAATGTTTGACTTGCCAACATTTGTCTGAAAAAAGGTTTGTGGGATTGCTAATTACCAAACACAGTACATTCTGTGGAAATGGGACTTGCTGACATGTTTTTGTGTATGCAATTTTCATGGGTTGCTGGAAAGTGATGCTGATATGGTACATGGTCACATGGGGAATTTGAAGCTTGAGGAATGCAGTACCTAATACTTGCTTAGCCACATGGTCAATGCCAAGTTCGGGGGCAAGCTCAAGTTAGGGGAGCTAATGAGGTTGACTAAAGGTAGGATTCATATGGAAAAGATTTTGTTGGCCAATTGAAAACCAATGGACAAAGAGAAGGGGATGTCCACATGGTCATCTCCCATGGTAGTAACATAAGTATACTAAAGAGCTGTGCGAGGGGAAGGTGGAAACATTTGGAACTTTTGTAGGGTATGTATTTTCAAATGCAGTTTGGAGAAGGTAAGGAAATGTGATGAAGATGAGAGGGAAGAGAGAAATGTTTTCCCTGGGGCTGAGTCACATGTTTTGAATAGGGCAAGCTGGAGTAATGTTGATAAGAGAAGAGGAAATATCAGAACACTTACACCTACATCCAATCTCAGAGGGAGCATGCTCTACAGATGCATGCCAAATAAATTGTAGTTTTCTAGTATAGTGCCACTGATGGTTCTTCAATTGTGTTTTGGAGGGTTCTAGTTTCTCTAATTCCTGCTTTTAGTTGTTGTGTTTGAATTAATTTTTATAAAAATTTTGTTCAAGGAAGGAAGATGTGGTAACTGGGCTTGTGTGTGTATGTAATGGTCATGAAGTGCTGAAATATGAAGCTGGAATGTTACATGGTAATAGGGGAGTTTGGAGTTCGAAGAATATAGTTTTGAAGGAGCTGGGAAAACTGCGACAGTGTTGTACCTTTAAATTTTAAATAACGAAGATACTGCCTTCACTTACCTGCTTGCCAAGTGTCTTAACATCAGACACCCAATGTGATAATTATAATGCAAACCGGAATACAAACTTTAATTACTCCTAAGTTCATCATCAGGGCCAAAATGTTAGGGTTCAGTGTCTCAAATGGAGAGAAGAGAACTGATGCTCAGCAAATGAAATTGTTTTAAAGTTATCAGCCTGAATATTTTTATTGCATATACATTCAATGTTAGATAGATGAGTAGCAGCAATAATATAGATGGCATATAATACTCCTAGATCTACATTCTAAACAAGCCGATGAAACAGGCGGTACTCTAAAAAAAAGTTTCAGATTTGGGAAGATATCAGGGGAAGCAGATATCATGAGAAGCAGGGCCCAGAGACCACGGCCTAGGCCTAGAACACAAAGTTTGATGAAACAATTCACAATAATAAAGGTGCTCCTTGAGAGCACCTTCCCCATTGAAAACCAGTTACCTATTCCATTGTGATGCTGGTTATTGATCTTTGGTTTGCGACAGCAACGGTGCTTGAAAATTGTTGAAACATACCATTCCAACTCACATTTAGGAGGATATGACTTTTCTATGTCCGCTCATAATTGTGGTTTGAAATGGATTGAAAAACCTCCTTCGTGAGTTGGAAAGGCTTTTCTGACCTGCAGAATGGATTTTGAACATAAAAAGAGCGCTTTTGCAGTTTCAAAGTCATCGATTTTGTAAATTGCAGGGTTTGTGAAAGTGATACAAGCTGTGTACATCTGGCCCTAAATATGCTCTCAAAGTCTTGATTTCATAAATGTATTTGAGAAGATCATGAATGAAGCAGCACCTGCACAGGTCATCTATTGATCATTGCTTCATCTTCCAAAGAAAGCACCAAGGGCCTCATGTAGGTAGCATACCAGTTACCACTTCTAAAATACCGAACGATACCGAATCGGTATTTTAGAAGTGGTAACTGGTATGTAGGTAATGAGTCGGTATTTTTTACCGAATCGTTACTAGTCGGTAATTACCGAATCGGTATTTACCGATTCAGTAATGAGGCATACCTTCCCATTGATGGGAAGGTATGCCTCATTACCGAATCGGTAAATACCGTTTCGGTAATGGGGGGAACACATACAAGGGTGGCAGGGTGTCACATTGACACCCTGTTGCACCCCTGATTCGGCCATGTGTGCACATGTGGCACACATACATGCCCTAAGGGCATGTATGTATGCCACATTGCACACTGCTACGCGCGTAAAAATGCATTTACACATACATTCATTATTTACCACCAACTATAAGTTGGTGGTAAATACCGACTCTTAAACACACACACACACTCCCCCTACATCTCGATTTTGCTTTCGGAATTTACCGAATCGGTAAAATTACCGATTCGGAAAAGTTACCGATTCGGTAACATTACCGATTCGGTATTATTACCGAATCGGTAATTTTACCGATTCGGTAAATTCCGAAAGCAAAGTTTGTCCCCCTACATACCAATGGCCAAAATACCGGTCGGTAACGGTATAATTACCGAAAATCGGCCGTTACCGACCGGTATTTGGCTTCCTACATGAGGCCCCAAGTCCTGAACACTTCTTTCAAGCTGCACATTAGGAGAAACTGTCCTTCCAATAGATCCCTGTGAAGTTTGCCGTAATACCCACAACACATCACCTGTGAAATAAAGAAATCCTTGCAAACCAAGCCCCACCTTTCATCATGTCCTTAAGTCCAGCAAAAGAAACACTTCCATTTGCTGTCACCTTTAAAAGTCTTGTAACCTTAATAACCTCTTTCACTTTCACTCCCCTTCTTAGATATACCAATATTCACAACACATCTCTTTGCCTTCTTCTTTTTTAGGGCACCTTTCTCCTTATGTTTCCTCTCCCTGACACATTTAACCACGTTTCATAGTTTTAACATTTAACATTCTCCAATGCTCTATTTTGATCAATTGTTTCTCTAGGTTATTTCATGTTATTGTATTTCATGCAAGATTTGTAGAAGTCACTATCATCTGTCAGGGTATCCTGGGGGTGAAAAAGTGTGAGCCTAGCCAAATCTATGGCCTACTGGGATTACTTGAAATGCCAGGTCTTCTTATGGAATTCAATAAGTGAGGAGGTGGCTCTAATGTGTAGTGGCAAGTTATTCCACCCTTTAGGAGAATACTCAACCACCTGATCTGGTTTTCTGTATGCATGGAATGTGTGCAAGTAGGAGTTCACAGGTGTCTGGAAGGTTTGCGAAAGCAGATGTGATTGTTGAGGTATGCTGCACCAGTGTTATCCAGTTCCTTGAAAGTGTGGATGAAGAGTTTGAATTACATTTGTTTGTCTATGTTGAACCAGTGTAGCTCCATCATGTGTGGTGTGATGTGAGTGCAGCTTGGGATGCTTTGATTCTAGTTCTGAATGGTCTGCAGACTTCTAATGAATTTTTGTTGATACCAGCAGAGACAGTGTTCCCTTAGTCCAGCTTGCTTGTGACCAGGGCATGTATGACGGTTTTCCAGGTGATGATAGGGTGCCATTTGAAAATTTCTCTCAGCATCGTCAGAGTATGGAAGCTTGAGGCAGTAATGGTGTTGACTTGCTGGTCATATCGAGTTTGTTGTTAATGATGATCCTGGGCTTCTTGGTGTTGGGTGGGTGCCAGTCCTAGCAGTGTTGGTCACCAGGTAGAGTCCCATGGTGAAGTGCTCTTTTCAAAAATCATGATTTTGATCTTATTGCTGTTCAGATTTAGACAGCTAGACTTCATGTAATGGGCGATTTCTATTGTGCAGGTTTTTTACTTTATCCTGGTACTGGGAGTGTTGTCCATGAGGAAGAGAATGAGTTGCATATCCTTGAAGTAGGAGAGGATGTTAATGTCGTGAGAACAGATGATGCTGTCTAGAGAGAGCATGTGTGCTTTGAAGATGGTCGGGCTCAGGGAGGGTCCTTGTAGAACTCTGAGGAGGAGGTCAGAGGCATCCGAGGTGCACCGTGCCAAGCTGACAGACTGCGTCCTTGCAGCCACGAGGGAGCAGATCTATCGGAGCTCATATTCTTGAATTCTGACATTGTGTAGGTGTTGGATGAGTATGGGGTGGGAGCCCATGTCAAATGCTGCAGAGAGGTGCAGGAGATGCAGATCTACATTTCTCCTCTACCCAGAGTTATGCAGATGCCATGCCACTGTGGTGAAAGGTTCAGCGTCTGTGTTGTGGTTGGGTCTTAAACCAAACTGAATGGTTTTAAGGAGTTGGTGGATCTTGAGGTATCCTGTTGATTATGTTCTCAAAGATCTTGGCTGAGATTTGTAGCAGAGAGATTGGTCTGTAGTTGGTGAGCATTGAAAAGTCTGCAGAGAGTTTCTTCTCAAATGAGAGGATAGTTCCATGTTTCAAAGTATCTAGGAAGGTCTCAAAAGAGGTGGAACATTCAAAATGGTTGTGAGTAATGATGTAGTGTGTTGCAGTCCACCGGAATTGGAGTTGTGGGGGTAGGGGTCCGATGGGGCTCCTGAGTGGATGAACTTCATGATGGTGGCATTTTGTTTTAGGGTCATGATGGGCATGTGGTTTGTATTGGTTATTTGGATAAGATTGGGATGCATTTGGCAAGGTCTATCAAGTCCGGTTGTGGGATTAAGTTGCTGTACATGGCAGAGATTGTGTTGCTGGAATATTGAGAGTTTAAAAGGTCTTGAGAGAAGGTGATTGAGATGGGGCCAACCAATGATAAGGTGACATCCATTATGATGGTTATTATTTCCTTGCTTCTGTTGGTGCTGGCATTCATGCGGCGGTCTGCCAGAGTGGCGTGTTTGATTCATTTAGTGATAGCATCTCATGGCGAATTTGAATGCGCTTTTCTCTGTATTGTCCTAGGCCATTCTCCACTTGTATTCCGATTGTTTTCAGTAATATTACATCAGTCTGAATTCCTCCATATACCAACTGGTGAAGGGTCTACATCTTGTTGTGTTGCTGTGTTTGTGGGGGCCAGGAGCCATCACAGAAGGAGATCTAATTGTTGAAATTATTGATGGTTTTGTTGAGGCTGTCGCTGTCTTCCAGTCTGTGGGTGTTGAGAGCAGTGCTTAAGTCCTTGTTAATGCTGCTGTTCCAGTCTTGGCAGGCCATCTGGTGGTAGTGCATATGCATTGAAACAGGTTGGGGATGCTTAACTTGACAAGAACATGGTCTGTCCAAGAGATTGGTGTGGGCTAGTTGACTTGGATGTTGTCAAAGGTTATGAAAATAGGGTACAGGAGGTTTCCAGTGACGGGCGTAGGTCACTTTACTCATTGGATGAGGCTTAGTCGTCCACGTTTTCAGGGGGAGCTTTAGAGCTGGGGTCGGCATTGTCTTCCAGGTGGAAGTTCAGGTCTTCATGCAGGAAGCAATTTCCAGCTATTAGGGCGAGTGGTGGGTTGAAGCCTGTGATGGTGTTGGTGAATTCGGTGCATGGTCCTGCTGGTCTGCAGAAGGGAGTGCCACTTAGAGTGAAGTAAGCTGTTATGTGGCCCTTGAACAACAGGTGTTCCATGTTGGAATATAGCATGTCCATGGAGATGGTGCAGCTGATGGTGTTCTTGTGGATAATGTTGATTCCACCTCCAAAGGCTTGGGAACTCTGTCTTGCCTGGCGATCTTGTAGCCGGGTGGGATTACCGAGTGAGCAGGGTCGGGGCAGATCTCTAGAAGGATGCTATTCTGTGTACAAGACGCTAATATGCATTCCACTCTACTCCTAGCTTCAAGGAGCCTGTGGTTACCCGTATTGGGGTAATTATCCAGGTTAAGGTACAATTAATGATTTATTCTGGCCTGATATTTTGACCGATCACTATGACATTACAAAAAGTGTAAGGAATCGAGTCAATTGTAGTGTATTTAGATATTCTGGGTCCTGATGAATTGCCGCTATATCCGATGGGACTTACATATGCGAGAAACATGTTGACCATATTCTAGCTTACACATTGATTAGTCTTATTAGGACCATTGCATCCTGTATAAGCATCACATGTTTTAACTAGGGTAGTGAGTTCAGTCAATAAAGTTAGTTGACAATGAGGGGCACTCTACCTATTTCAAACCATTGCTATTAAAACTCTTTCACACCCTACAAAAATCACCACCCTCTCACCCCAACTTCATCATACGGAATACACAAAAAGATCTCTGGAAAAGATGTCCCTCGTGGGGGACCGCTGGGCATTGCAGCGTCGGCCTGATAAGAAGCTTCCCAATGATGAACAGTACAAAACCCATTCTTGGAAATAGATTACTTGGGCGATGTCAGGTGCTGATGTGGTGTTCAGCCAGGTTACCTGAGTAAAAGAAGGTCTGTAGCATTGTGCAGTAGGTCCCAGATCTCTGTGGTGTGTCTGGTGAATATGCAGGTATTGAGGAGCACGCATGTGAACACAAGGTGTTGTGTGGGTAATTGAGGACTGTGTGAGTGTGAGAGAGTGGGTTGTTGGATGCTGGTGGTGCGGGCATGGTGAAAGTTAGGTGGGGTGAGTTCATGAAAACTTGCAGGAAGCACAGGAGAATGCTCTGTTGGTGCTGTGTTGTGCAGTGAGCCAGCAGTGTGGAGAGGGGTGGCTGGGTTTGAGGGCACAGAGAGTCACAGTGGGGTAGCAGCGGGAGGCAGGAAGACTAGAGGTACCTGGCTCTGAGCAATGTCCAGGCGTGTATGGTTGCAGATGAACTGCTTTGGCACACCTTCATACGTCATTAAGTAGGCCTTGGGAGAGAAAGCAGTTATGTCACTTCCTGTGCAGATGAATGATGGGAAATCCAGTGAGGTCACTTTCTGTCCAAATGGATGATGAGAAATCCAGTGATGTCACTTTCTGTGCAGATTGATGATGGAAATGAGTCCTATTACCTGGCTTCTTTTAGTGACAATTTTGGTGGGAAACCAGTGATATCACTTTCTGTGCAGATGGATGATTGGAAATTAATCAATGTCACTTCCTGTGCAGATGGATAATGGAAAAAATATTGCTGTTTGCACATGTGACTGGATATTGTGTGTTTGTAAGCATGCCTGCATGCACTGCTGAAATGTCCCTCAAACTTCAAACCTATTAGCATTTCCAATGCATATTTTACATGTTGTTTTATGTCGCAGTTATTATCGTAATATGGAATTGTATACATTGTGCAATTTCATAGCCATAGACTGGAGATAGAGATAACTGCTCATTTGGTGTGAGGGCCTAGGAACATGGTCAGAATTGTCTGCCGTTTTACTATTTGCTGAACTTGGCCCTATCTGCAAGGTCACTCCCATACTTTTGGCCTTTACTCCTCCTGTTTTCTGAACCTGGTTTCGTTGACTTTTACTACTCTGCACCTTAACACTGCTAACCAGCAGTAAGGTGCTTGTGCTCCTGAAGAATTAGCCTACATCTGATTGACACATTTCATTTAATTTATTAATAAGTCGCTAGTAAAGTGGTACAATATGTACCCAAGCCCTGTAAATAAAAATTCTACTAGTGTGCCTGCAGCACTTATATGGCCACACATTTAAGTAGCCCTTTAAACTATGTCTCAGGCCTGCCATTGCAGCCTGCATTGCAATTTTAAAAATCCAATTTTACTTCAGATTATAAACCTTTTGCCAGGCCTAAACCTCTCTTTTTAATACTTATAAGTCACCCCTAGCCTAGGTCTGAAACATCCCATAGTGCAGTGTCTATTGTATTTAAAAATCTGGACATGTATTTTTAAGTTTTACGTGTCCTGGTAGTGAAAAACTCTAAATTAATTTGTCACTACTGTGAAGCTTACTGCTCCCACAGGATAACATTGGGTCATCTTCTTATATTTAAGCAATGCTAAACTTTGATTAAGGTAGGTAAACATGCTCTGTTTGGACTCAAATGTATTGTAATTTAAAATCCTCTTTAGAGGTAAAGTTTGATTTCAGATTACAGTTTTGAAAATTCCACTTGTAGAAAGTTGGGATTTTCCTGTCCTAAACTTTCTGAGGCTTTTTGAGAAGTTTCCATGTACCTGGGCCTTTTAATTGCCCCCCATCAGGAATGCATATAAGGCCCAGACAGTGAACAATGGGACCTGGGTGTAGCTGGGACAGGGCCATCGTACCAGAACAGAAGGGGCAGAGCTACTTTCCTGCTCTATATACATTTCAATGGGGCTGCCTCAGCAAACTCACAAAGAACTTGATACAAGGGGGGAGATTTACAAGCCTCTTGCAACACTTTTACGTCGCCGTTGCGTCACTTTAGTGACGCAGCGGCGGCGTAAACCATGCACCACGTTGCGACTTATTTACAACGTGACGCATCTAGGCAGATGCGTCACGCTGTAAAGCCCTGCGCCTCATGAAACCTGCATCAGGTTTCATGTGGGCGTTCTTTCGCAGGGTGGGCGTTCCCTCACAGGAAAGCCCCGCAAAACTGATGCAGTGAAATCTATAAGATTTCACTGAGTCAGATTTACGACGCTGCTGCGTCAAATCATTACGCCTGCTTGAAACAGGCATAAGGAGTGACACACCACGTTAAGAATGGGCGGCCTCTGTGCATTGTAGGAGTTGCGTTGCGCTTGCGACGTGACTCCAGCAATGCACCACCCGTACGCCACAAGATGCCTCACACATCTTCCCCTCCTTGCACCATGGTGCACCGCATTGTAAATGCGACGCATCTGTGGTGGCGCAAGGGGGGGATTACGTGACGCATCTGTTCTGGCGCATCCCTGCTGATTTGCAGAGATGCGCCAGAAGTTGTAAATCTGCCCCAAGGTGTTTGTCGCCCCAGACATCTTAGGACCTGGACACGGAGGAAGGAAATTCCAATGCCTTCTGTGGAAGGTAAACAGCAGAAGCTGGCACCAGGTATAAATATCAGACCCTCAGAGCCTCTCTTCAGTACTCTTCTGGACCTGTGGATACTACAGAAGTGGGATTGCCCTGCTTTGCTGCTTGAGGCCGGCCTTACTGTCTGAGAAGGAAGACTGAACTTTCATCCTTTATACCAGCCTACCTGAGTGACTCCAAGAACTAGTTAGCAGGCCTCCTGTTTTGAATTACAGGGACACAACAAGCTCCAGAGGTCTCCCTGCGCCTGTGCAGCTGTCCTGCAGCACTGGAGCTGCCCTAACTTGCAAATGCCCCTTCCTGAGCCCTGCTGGCTTCTGCTGAAGTGAGTAACTGATCCCAAAGAGGTGCCTCCAGGTCCTGGACACTTGGTGTGGAATCAGTTGAGATCCTTCTCTCACGTTTTGGGCTCTTCAGAACACTAACAGGCTTGATCATGCTAAGATCATTCTGCCAATGCAAAGCTCTGGTGAATTTGACTCTTCAGACTACAGCAACCGCCAGCAAAGTCCAGCAACATAAGATCTGCACTTCACGCTACTACATCGACAGCCGTGGTGACTGCCAACATAAAGCTCCTGCAATGACTGTTCATGATTCCCAACAGGATCTTCGCACTACAGAAGCGAGCATCCAAGATGCCTGGCTTTCTCTTCACACTACATCGACCACCATCCACGACTCTCTCCCTACTCCTCGTTGCCTCCTCCACTGTGAACTGGACTCTTTGCACTTGACTTCAGAAGGAAACATTTTCAGCAGAACAAACTTGGTTCCTGTTTCTGGTCCATACTCCATCATGGTTGGCCTGAACTTGTGAGTTTCATCTGGTCTCACACAACCAGATAACCACGAATGGCACTTTGTGCTCTTAGGTGCTATTCTTAACTTGAATATTTCAAATTGCATGGCTCCATTTCTAATGAATGGATTTGTGTTGCTTTAGTGTCAAATAATCTTGTGTTATTTTTTCATCTTATTACTGTTTTTGTGCTGCATAAATAATTACTTATGCACATTGACTCTAAGTTAAGCCTGATTGCTTTTGTGCCAAGCTACCAGAGGGTTAAGCACATGTTAATTTAGTGACTCCGGTGTCTCACTTGTCCTCCTACTCACTCCCAGAGGAACTAGTGATTAGACATCCCAGAGCACAACACTCCCAATGCTCTCAGGAATTGCGGTTGTAGGACACACCCTTTTGCTCTCACTCTCGTACCAGTCCACAATAAGATTTGACAGAGACACAAGAAAAGTTTTAAATGTTTATTTTCACTATCGTGCTCTAGTATACAGTATACATGCCACAACAAGTAGAAAAATGTCTAACACAAATATGGTTAGCATAGCAAGTAAGTCATAAAAGGTGCTGTCATTATATATGACAGTATAGCCTAACCTCCCTCCCCTTCTTTAGAAGCAAAATGATTATATATTAGAAGATCTCTGGATGTTAGCAGCAGATGCCTTACCTCAGTCTATAGATGGTAGATCTACATCACAGGTGCTGTCAGGCTTCCTTCTCCGGAAAGATCCCTCTCCAAGTGTGTGTTACCCACCCGTGTATACATATATGACCAAAGTACATGTTCTCAAACATCAGTTGCATCTGCATGTTTTGCCTACATGCTAGGGCCTGACCGGAAGAGAATAACAAGGGGCCTTGTTGTTCGGCCTTGTCTGCAGTGTTCAGACTAAATTCCAGAAAAGAACAGAACGCAAAAAACCAGCATGTTCTGCGTGAAAGTTGCAGTGTGGCACAAATCAAAATGTGTTTATGTAGTAAACCACGCATAGCATATGACAGTCTGCCACGGGCTCATGCTAACATAGGGAAAACTGCTATGGCCACATGGACCACATGACAAAGGTTATGGCTGTTGCTTGAAAAGGACTCACCCTCCCAATCAAAAACCTAATTTTTCACACTATTCCTCCCCTATCCCATCTGTTACTAACTCATTGAAAGACATTTTGAAAATAGTCAATGAACACTGCAATACTGTTGCTTGTATGGCCAGGGTTTACCCTTTGTGAAAGTCAGGCACTGTATTTTTCATCTAACAATAAAGACAACCAATCTGTTTTCGAAACCTAGCATTAACAGTGCATGTGCTCTTATCCATACCTTTATCCCAGACAGTAGGGATTCTATACACAGTCTGCTCTCTCTCTCTGATGGTGTAAGTCTCTCTGATTTTGTTCCTAATTTCTCATGACTCAGTCAAAGCTTCTACAAAGGCCATTAAAACAGGTTCCTCTTCTAATGTGTCACCTACCCACATATGGCACTTGATGCCAGACATCATCATTCCTGCTGTGGCCACCTTGTGCAATGACTCCTTCCTATATGCTGCTGTTGCTTCTACCTGGAAACCGGGTTTGCTTATTGTAAAAACCTTCAGCTGACCTCACTACCAGGGCCCATTTCACTTTGCTCATTCGGTAAAAGTTGCAGAAGGGAAGCTGAACAGCACATTTATACTTTTGTGTCTAATACAAAAAAACCTTGACCCTACAAAATCATATGTCACAGCCTCTCATAATTTTGAGGTCACAGCAATATCCGTTATGGATCAGATCAAGTTACAATTTTAAATTTTATTCTTCTGAACCCATCCACTGTGTTTGATACCATGCGGTATACCCATGTCAATATGAGACTGTGAAGCCATTATTCCTGTCATCTTTGACTGGTTCAAGTTTTTATCAGAGAGATCTCTAGCTTTCTCCTTACAAATTCAAATTCTTCCACCATGCCTTTACTTGTCGAATCCCACTTGGCTCCTCTCTGATCCCTACCTTGTTTGTCCTTTACGTGCTACCCCCTTGTAAATCTGATTCTTTTACTCATTCAGCATCAACCTTAAGTTTTATGTTGATGACACTCAACTCTTTTCAAGAATAAACTCCAACCCTCTTCAGTTTCAGTCTACTTCTCAAAGCCTACTTTTTAGCTGTTGCTGATTGGATAAACTCTGTCCATGTAAGGCTATTGTGATGATTGTGAGTGAATCATCCCCATCATGGTCTCATGATTGTGGTCTGTGCCCATAATCTGAAATCTGGAGGGGCTGCAGGTCAGAAGATCTCCATCAACCTTTCTGTTCATCACAGGTTGTCAAAGTCTATGGTGCTATGTAAAGCGCTCTGATACCCGATGCCTCGGGTCTAGTTTGCGCTATATAAAACTACAAAAAAAAAGAAACTGTTCGCTTTTTCCCATCTTCGGATACAAGTTTGACTTTCATTCCTGAATTTGACCGTTACCTTGATATTGTGTTCTCATTGACTCAAGGCTAGATTATGGTAATGCATGGTAAAAGGCATCCCCTATTTTTGTTGCAAAGACTGCAACTACTTCAACATTCTGCAGCTTGTCTACTCTTCCGCCCATGCTCTGCACTCAGCAGTCTGTTTACACTGATTAGCTGTTGCTATAAACTAGCCATATTCAAAGAACTCTGCATCTGCCGAAGGGCATTATTCGGCAATAGTCCACTTTTCATTAAGACGTCTTTCACGTAATACTCTCCACCATGCACACTGCACTCTTCCAATGCTTTGTTTTGCATTCTCCCAAATGTCACAGATCTACCAAACCGGGGCCTTCTTTATTAATGGTAGTCTTTAATCTTTGGGGCTCTTTCTCTTTGTCTCTCCTTTTTACAACTGAGCATTTGGCTGACTACTTTTGAGGTTTCACTGCTCTTCCAGTTGTTTCAACACCAGGACACCATCTTTTTTAGCTATGTATGTGTTTATTTAAATATCGGCAATGAATAAATTAACACCTAAAAACATAAATACATAAGTAAGTATAGCTTACGACTGGTATGTCACTGTTTGACATTATGTGGCGTGCAAGTACTAATTTCTACCAATATTTAACTTGAATTTTTGTCATTTTGTGTATGGAAAAAATAACTTACAAAAAAAGGTTTCACGATTCTAACGCACATGTTTTTGTCCGGGAAAGTGTTCACGGATCATAGGCCAAGTGAGAGTTAAATTATATTTTAGGAAAATTATGCATGCAGCAGAGGTGATCAATGCAAGGGATGTATCTTTCAGGTAAATGAATGCAGATGTGAATAATAATGATGCTTGCCAATTTCAAATACATGTCTGGGACTTTATCGGATCAAGCGATAATGAGTTTAATACCGTGCAAACCTTTGAAATGTCAACCATCACCTTGTGCCATAGTTAACAAATGGAGTTCTACCAACTGTGAAATTTTCATGACGATACGATCTGAGATAACTGATATACTTCAACAGAGCGAGAAGAGAGTTACGGTTTGGGTCTTTTTCCTGCCATCCCTTAGATTTCACCGAACTTTATCTGGATGTAGACGACCTTCTCGAATCCATTAGCAAGCCCTGTCATAACTGTCTCCATGTAGAAAATGTAAATTAATCTGTCAACAATACCCAAAATATTATGCAATGTTTACTTATTTCCAGTCTGTAAACATCCATCATGTAAAAGTCCCGTGTGCTCAAGTCAGATGGAATATTTATTTTTGCTTCAAATGAAAGCGGTGCGTGCGGCACCGTGCCTCTTTGGCGTCCTTGTACCGTGCTAACAGCCTTTGAAATGGTGCTGCTTCAAATAATTCAGGCAAAGACATAACAAAATGTGAACTGTTAATTTAGAAGTGAAATATTTTATTCGAAAACAATGTCTAATAGAGGTTTGGTTTAGTAAGCATTACTAGACTGCATTAATAAAAGTGGTTGTGGCATTGCAGAGAAATGCGTGTTTATTTGTGGTGCATTGCTACAAGCATTCATTGTCTTATTCAGCTGGAAACCATAATGTAGGAAGCTGGAGCTCTATATTATAGAAAAAAGAGGTATAGTGTGCAGAGAGTCCAGTGGATCCGCAGAGGCTTTACAGAGGCTTAATTAGATAATACTAATGCTGTCATTGGTGACGCGGCTGCTAGCATGTACTGACAAAGCACTCCGGACCGCCAGTGAGGCTCCGCACGAGCTTCGTCTCCTGGCTCTGGGATTAAATTCTTGATTGCCTAAACTAATGCTAGGCAAGGAGGTACAGCGGTTGTGCCCATGGGCAGGAGTTGAGGGCAGGAGCTGAGTTTTTACCTGGCGCCCAGAGGTGTAAGTAGGAGTGACACAGACAATCGCGGGCAGGGCCCTAGGGCCATGGCCTTTCCCCAGCAGGTGCGGAAGAGGCCGGTTTTAGGCAGGTGAGGCTTGCTCCTATTGTGGGGGCCACAAGCTGCGATCCACCTTTCAAGATGAATCCTGTCCTCTCTACTGAGCTGAGCATGATGAGGGGAGAGGAGAGGAATTTGCTGAATTGATGTGGGGTACAGGGAGCTGTGGCAGTGGAGCTTGTTGGAGTTTATTGGAGTTTGTTCTCCCCCTCTGTAGTGCAGCTCTTTCTGCTCCCTCCACCGTGCAGAGGCTGTAGAGGCTTTTCTGCCCCATCCCCTTCACTGTGTGCCTGGACCTCTCTATATTGTCACTGTTAGGAGGTGGTGAACTTTGTCTTTTAGTTTTTTGAGAGCTCTTCTTTCCCTGGTTCTTGAAAAGCCAGTTGCTGTGGAGTGTGGTCCTTCCTGAGGTTGTGAAGGTTGGGTTGGGCCACAGAGGCTGACCCCTCTAACACTATATTATTGATGTTGCTGTCTGAGTCCAATTCTTGAAATTTTGGAAATCCTGGAATACCCCGGAGAAATCAAAGTTGAATAGTAGTGTAGCTGTGAAGTTGTTTTATTTGTGGAATAAAGTTTGAGAGACCGAGAGTAAAAGTTAATAATGACTGAAAGAAAGCTAAGATTGGTTCATTTGCTCCTGGGCAGAGGCTGTACAAAGACTAAATCAAGTCTTCTCCAGGAAAAAGACACTACTGTTACGATGCTGAATCGGAGAAACCAGTCTAAGTGAAACCAAATATCTTGATTGAATTGAATGAGGGGTCTAATGCTAATACCAATATTTTTGTTAATTCTAATGCTACTGTCAATTAGCATCCTATGGAACCTGAAGTTAAGGGTGGAGGGCTGTCTATAATACAGAAGGATCTCATACGGTGTTCTGGGGTATAAATAGCCAACCCTCTTACCTGACCTTGTCAGGATCCCCTCAATCAGTGTCAGTGACGGTAATTGATAATCCACATATATTTATTCAAGAAGCTTCCTGTACTCTGAAAGTAGCAAATGCCCAGGATGAGGATTTTATTTTAGCAGATTTAGAAATCGACCTCTGTAGGAAATATGATTTACAGGATATTAGTAAGGCTGTGGAGACTGTGGGTACAGCAGCTACGATAGTTCCAGTGGGAATGAAATTGTTCAGTAGTATTCCTTCAAACAACTCCTCTCTGATATCTCATCTCTCTGTGACCACTGATTTTTTTATAAGTGATATCCTACCTAGTCACCCTCCAAATGAAGAGGTAAAAGTATCAGATTCATTGGTGTGCTTAGAAAGGGTATTATCTTCTATTTTCAAGCTGTTAGAAAAATGTGTTAGAGGTTCTGACAGTGTTTTGGATACGGTGACACAAGTGTAAAAAGAGTTGATACGAAATTAAGAGGGAACAGGTCCCATTGAACCACTAGAAATAGAAGGGGTTTTGACATCCTGTAAAGGGAACGTTTAGATTGATGATGGTTGTCAAATTAACATTTCCGCTTAGGCTGGTAACCCACAATATAAGAAGCTAGTAAAAAAAGTTTCGATTCTAGAGAGCTTATTTGCACCCACATTTGAACCCATACAATCTACTCTTGAGACTACTCCTACTTCTAATAGGAAGAATCTCGATGGTACTTCTAAAAAGGTTGAATCTTTAAAACCCAGTGCAGTCATGAAATAATTATTTTGTGATTTAGGTGCTCCACAGGAAAAGGGAAATGAGAAAAAGGAAAAGCAAAGAGGAAAGAAGAAAAATCCTATGCTTAGATTTGCTAAAAAGAGACAAAGGAGACTACGTTTCAGAGAAGATATAGAGGCCATAGAAACTATATCTGGTACACAGAGTTTAAGCCAACTCCCACAAGTATTTAATCAAGTTATTGACCCTGAAAGTGGTCATGATAACTTATAAGATGAGGAGTTTGCAGTGGAGTTAACAATGGTGCATGTGATGTCTCCCCATTCTATATCACTTACATTGAATCCAACAGTCCTTGAAAGGGATCATGCTAACACTCTGGCTAAGGTGTTAGCAGTAGCTCCAATGGGAGATAAAAGGGTGTCCCTCTCCTATTTACCATCTCTATTTAACCCAATGGTGGTTCCTTCCTTAGACTCTGGTAAAAAGAAGGCCCTTCAGAGTTAGAAGTGTTAGAACCTTTTTTAGTGTAATGTGGGCAATTTACAGGCTGAATTTTATTCCCCTGTTTGATGGAGATTTAAGCGTAAATAGGTACTGGCTGCTAAAATGCTTTTCGGAGATTGAGAATCTGAAGCTTATCCATGGTAGTGATATTAATTTATTTTCCATTTTACCCTCTGAACCCGGTTTTAAATCCATGTTATCATTTCATTCTAAAATGACTGCAAATTTGATACTAAGATTGTTGGAAGCAAAATCTAAACATTACAGTGGAACCCTTACAGGCAATCGCACCTATCCTGCTAACCCCACTGTTCTTATAATGACGGCAATAGCCCTATATGTATCAATGTGCACACAGTTATAGCACCCACTGTCAAGGAGCGGTCCGGACAGGGCTATACAATTCTGGACAAAGCTCAACCAGTGCAACAAATAGTGCTTAAACATTTAGCAGTATTCAAAAGAGTCAAATATAATTTCAGAGATGTATTTCCATATCGTTTTTTTTATTCACAATAGGTTCAGACATGATATGTGTGTGCAGGGGAAAAACAGCCATCTCGTTTCGTCCAATACATTGGACGTCTTCAGGGCATGAGCTTAGTGTTATAAGAGTGTTTGCAAGGCCATAGATACTCCCATCCAATCGCAGGGAGAAACCTGTTTTGTGTATTCATATAGAAAATACAAATCAAATCATAGGAAAAAATTATCCAATTAAAGGTCTAATTTTTAATAAGCTCCATCCAGTGAGGTCAGTTTTGTAAATGATTCCCGATTAAGGGAGAGCAAGGGCATATAAAATCCTCGTGTCCGCACAATTCTGTCGGGTTGGGCTGATTGGAGAGGGTTCTGGGCTGTCCCCTGCTGACCACCACCATGGGATGAAGCACATCTGACGTCACTGGTAATGGCGGGGCAGCCCTGAACCTCTTTATGCAGCAGCTAGTTAACGCTGTAAAACAAGCGAACCCAAAGGAAAGTTTGAAAGTGATCCCTTGGCCCCTTCTTTGGTTAAATTGTGAACTACATACTCTGGTTAAGGAACATTATCTGGATTACACCCCTGAAAGATATACTAGGATGTTGTTGTTAAAAAGGAGGAGGAGTCAGATGATGGTCCATTTAAAAAAAAAGAGGAGGAAGATAGATTTTGGATAAGACTTAGGGACGCAGTATTAAAAGACCAGACAAGGACTTTTTGAAGTCTTGTTGTGCAGGATTGTGGACCTAGAGCTAGATCCATCCCTGTCGCCACAGAATAACTTAAATGGGCCAGTTTTATTCGGGGACTCTATGCAGCAAATGAAGGTGCCATAAAGTATTTTACAGTAAGGGAAGATCTCACTCCGTATGGACCACCCCCTGAAAGAGAGATAGAGCTTGTAATCAGGGAAATGCACACTTAGGTGCGATTGGCCACCATGAAATCCCTTTGACTGTTATAAAACAAAATGGTCCTCTTTGGAGAAAAATCCTCAGCCCGGTTTTTAGGTCTCGCCTGGCTATCGCGTAAGCGATCGCACAGCGAGACTTATGTAGGGGCTTCTGAAAATGCTCCCAAAGGCTTCCCAGGCGGATCGGGTGGCGGTTATGCGCACAACCGCGCGCATTCCATTTGCCACCAGCTACTTCCTGCGCTTGCGCCGCCTCACGCATTCAGAGAGATTTAGTAAGGGGCACAAGACCTTAGGAATGAGGTTTATGGCCAGTGCATGTGAGGCATTCAAGCGCAAAGCTGGCATCTGGCATCGGACATGAAAGCAGCAGACTTCTTTCGACAGAACTTTCGTTATAACTCACACCCCATATGCTCGTTCCCTCCCACCCTTCCTTTGATGTCCGCTTTTCTTGTTGTTTACAAACCACGCCACACACTGCTGCACGCCACACACTGCTGCATGCCACACACTGCTGCACGCCTCACACTGCTGCACGCCGCACAATACCACACGCCACACACTGCTGCGCACACTGCTGCATTACACACTGCTGCATTACACACTGCTGCATTACACACTGCTGCACACCGCACACTGCTGCACACCTCACACTGCTACACAAAACACTGCTGCACGCCACACACTGCTGCACGCCTCACACTGCTGCACACCTCACACTGCTGCACGCTGCACACTGCTGCACGCCTCACACTGCTGCATGCCGCACACTGCTGCATGCCGCACACTGCTGCACGCCTCACACTGCTGCATGCCGCACACTGCTGCACACCACACACTGCTGCATGCCGCTGCATGCCACTCACTGATGCACGCCGCACACTGCTGCATGCCGCACAATACCACACGCCACACACTGCTGCGCACACTGCTGCATTACACACTGCTGCATTACACACTGCTGCATTACACATATGCTCGTTCCCTCCCACCCTTCCTTTGATGTCCGCTTTTCTTGTTGTTTACAAACCACGCCACACACTGCTGCACGCCACACACTGCTGCATGCCACACACTGCTGCACGCCTCACACTGCTGCATGCCGCACAATACCACACGCCACACACTGCTGCGCACACTGCTGCATTACACACTGCTGCATTACACACTGCTGCATTACACACTGCTGCACACCGCACACTGCTGCACGCCTCACACTGCTACACAAAACACTGCTGCACGCCTCACACTGCTGCATGCCTCACACTGCTGCACGCCACACACTGCTGCACGCCACACACTGCTGCACGCCTCACACTGCTGCACGCCTCACACTGCTGCATGCCACACACTGCTGCACGCCACACACTGCTGCACGCCTCACACTGCTGCACACCTCACACTGCTGCATGCTGCACACTGCTGCACGCTGCACACTGCTGCACGCCTCACACTGCTGCATGCCGCACACTGCTGCATGCCGCACACTGCTGCACGCCTCACACTGCTGCATGCCGCACACTGCTGCACACCACACACTGCTGCATGCCGCTGCATGCCACTCACTGCTGCACGCCGCACACTGCTGCATGCCACACACTGCTGCACGCCACACACTGCTGCACGCCTCACACTGCTGCACACCTCACACTGCTGCACGCTGCACACTGCTGCACGCTGCACACTGCTGCACACCTCACACTGCTGCACGCTGCACACTGCTGCACGCTGCACACTGCTGCACGCCTCACACTGCTGCATGCCGCACACTGCTGCATGCCGCACACTGCTGCACACCACACACTGCTGCATGCCGCTGCATGCCACTCACTGCTGCACGCCGCACACTGCTGCATGCCACACTGCTGCACGCAGCACACTGCTGCATGCCACACACTGCTGCACGCCGCACACTGCTGCATGCCTCACACTGCTGCACACCACACACTGCTGCACGCCACACACTGCTGCACGCCACACACTGCTGCACGTCTCACACTGCTGCACGCCTCACACTGCTGCACGCCGCACACTGATGCACGCCGCACACTGCTGCACGCCGCACACTGCTACATGCCACACACTGCTGCATGCCACACACTGCTGCACGCCACACACTGCTGCATGCCGCTGCATGCCACACTCTGCTGCATGCCACACACTGCTGCACGCAGCACACTGCTGCACGCCACACACTGCTGCACGCCACACACTGCTGCACGCCTCACACTGCTGCACGCCACACACTGCTGCAGGCCGCACACTGCTGCAGGCCGCACAATGCTACACGAAACACTGCTGCACGCCACACACTGCTGCACGCCACACACTGCTGCATGCCGCACACTGCTGCATGCCACACACTGCTGCATTACTCACTGCTGCATGCTGCACGACACTGCTGCACGCAGCACACTGCTGCACGCCGCACACTGCTGCATGCTGCTGCACGCCACACAGTGCTGCATGCCTCACACTGCTACACAAAACACTGCTGCATGCCACACACTGCTCCACGCCACACACTGCTGCACGCCACACACTGCTGCATGTCACACACTAATGCACGCCTCACACTGCTGCACGCCTCACACTGCTGCACGCCGCACACTGCTGCATGCCGCACACTGCTGCACACCGCACACTGCTGCACTCCACACACTGCTTTTATGCGAGTTTATGCTACTGACATTGTAAATGACAATGCCTTTCATTTGTTTTAAAATCAAAACATAAATAAAAGGCATTGTAATTTTACAATGCCAATAGCTCGAACTCTTATAAATGCGAGACCTATTGCATTGCAAATGCTTGTTAAATGTTGCTATGAAAGAAAAATGGTTCACCCCTCTTGGAAGGGGAGTATCATAGTTCCATTCTTTAAATGGGAGACCATAATCTAGTAGAAAACTATCGCCAGATCACTCTTCTTGATGCGGTGAGTAAATTCTTCACTAACTGCCTGTTGAACAAGATTAGTGAATGGGTAGAAGTTCATATAATTATACCTGGGAACAAACTGGGTCCATAAAGAAGCATAGACTGATTGATAACATGACTGCCCTTCAGGTAATAATTGAAAAATATGTTAAAGTGAAAAGGGGAATGGTATGCACAGCTTTTAATGAATTCAGGCAGGAGCATATCTCTGACAAAGCTTGACAACATCTCTGTTTGCCTCTGAACGCAAGTGCGCAGCACTAAACAAGTGTGTTTTCAATAGGTTAAGCCCACCTTTGAAGTGTTTGCCTGCACCCAGCTTGTACTGGATGCCAAATGTCCTCGCTAATCAGATACATGAATTGACTTGCAAACCCTTTGTAGCATCCTCCAAAGCCTGGGTACCTGCTAATAACTATGCCACACACGGAGGTTAGAAAACATGTCTTTATTCTTCTGCATGTAAGCGTGAACTCAACATTCTAAATTTGCATTCACTTCACTGCATTCTGAAGCTTATGTCACAGTTCTACAGTCTATCAGGAGCCAAAAGGGTACCGTCATTGCTAACTCTCATAACACTACACCCATCACTCCATGGGCAGCCTAGAGCTGCACAGAATTATGCACCAGTTCTGACACTCTTTAACCCCTTCATTGCAAGTGTTAAACCATTGCAAACAACTGCGCTACCTCTCCATCGTGGCAACAACAGTTTGCCACCGACTAGGGATGCTAGGGAACCTCCTGGGCATGCACCAGAGTCTTCCACACCTGCATTAATCTTTACCAGTCTCCCCACCCACCAGTGATGCCAGTGGACTGTACTATGTTCTGACATCACAAACGTTACCTGAACAGCAAGTGGGAGCAGTAGATTTGCTCCACTAGCATCCAGTGGGAATTTCTCCCACCATGCGACACCTTCCAGCTTAAGAGAAGCAATACTGGAAAGGGGGGGGTCTGTTCTACTCTTTCTAGTGTTGCCACTTTGAAAATCATTTCTGCTTGTGGATTGCCGATCCACTATTTCACAGGCTACAGATAGATGGAAAAAGTATATATAATGTCAAGCACATGGAAGACTTTTCTTCCAAAAATACTGCAATAATTTATCCATAAACCTCATCTTCGATTACAAAAATAAACACCATGTACAGAGCTCTGAAAATGGCAAACGCTGGTAGCAAATGCTGGATGAATATTAAACAATGCATATCTCTATGGTGTTTTGCTAATACATAGTAAGGTTTTATAAACACTGCTTCTAATACACCAAACATTAGAGTTTCTGCATTGCAAGCAGTTAGCACTTTAAATAATCATTGGTCGTTACAAATAGTTGCTTGCTTTGTTGCAATGTGGTAAATACAGGTTTGCTGCTTACATGGAACGGGTGTTTTTTTTTTATATACCAAAATTAATTGAGTTACATTTCAAGGCCTCTGAATAATGAAACACTGTGATGGACCGACTGGAACCCAAACGGTTGAGCGCTTAGCCCACTTGTTGTCTGCCAAATTTAGTTTCACAGGTCAGCCATGAAATGGTGTACTATGATAAAAATGTAGCTTTTTTGGTTTCCGCAACTATTTGTTTAGTGTTAAGCATCCAGTTCCAATTGGATTTCTTCAAGGTTCTGCTCGATATACATTTCGAAATGAACAGTGTTCAACTTATACTATGCATATTCCTGTGTATTTTCATTTGCTATTACATTTGGGATAAGAAATGTGCAGAACGCTTGTCCTTTTGCTCGGTTTCCACGCGTCACTAAGTGGGTGGCAGAGTGCTACTATAGCAGTTTCAAATATGAATGAATATTACAAGCAATGACTTAAGCTGAGAACGGTGTCACATCGCGCCCTTGGCATGGCTCCCAGCAGCAACACTCTAATTAAATGATACGGTTTATTGTACTGACCCACTTCTAGCTGCTGCTAAAGGCCATGGGATATCTCGATGCAGCATCATTTAGCGAAGCCATTAGAAAGTAATTGGAGATGTTGTCTTAGTTCGTCCCCTAACCTTCCATAAAATTGACATTTAAATGGAAGGCACTGGGCCATTTGCTGTGTTTTATGGTTAATTGTAGAAATGGAGGGTAGTGGTGGCCAGGTGAGAGACTTCATAAGTACAATCTCCTGTTCTCACGTGATCAGCTTCAGGTGCTGGTGAAGTTTTGAGTACTGCCACGGTTCATTGAAGCCCTCCATATTTTGTTGAGGTGGGCCCGCCGAGCCACGATCAGTGATATTAAATCATTGATTCAGGATGTCAGCAATGATAGTTAAGGAGAAAAATGCACGTATTGTTATTGACTGCCTATGTCGTTGATGTCCAAATAGTCTGTGGAGGTTGTCGGCCATGAACTTGGAAGTGAATAAGAGTATTGGAACAGCGTAATTTTGGCTCCACCCTTACACATCACAAATATGCGACATAAATGTGCTCTTAGCACATTGTTCTCTGTGTGTCCTAACTATATTAATGTAAAGTGTCGCACTTGACATCACTATTAGAGTGCATTCACTATAGCCCATTATGAATATGGAGACGGTTGTGACAAATTATTGGCCTGGAAATCGAATATAGAACAGGATAAGAGCATCATTAAAGTTATTGGAATTGAAGAAACTGGTAAAAGATGTGTGGAGGATACAGACATAAAGAAGGCCTTCACAAAATATTTCCAAAAGTAATATACAGAAGATCTAGGGATTTCTGAGGACCAGATTAGGAGCTATTTTAGGGAAACTGCTATCCTGACTTTGAAAATAGAATTAAAGGATAAGTTAAATTTGGGGATCAGCTTGAAGATGGTGCAGGCAGCAATTAGAATACTAAAGAGAGCTGGTCCGGACGGCCTTCCAAATGAGATGTAAAGGGCCTGAAGGAAGAGCTAGTCTCTGCCTTAACTGAGCTGCTGAGTGCTGTATTCTCCAAAGGTCAAGCCTAGAAATTTTCCTAGAAAGAGGTCACTATAGGTATATTTTTAAAACCGAATACAAATCCTAAAATCTGAGAATCATATAGAGTAATTTCGCTACTCAACAGTGATTATAAAGTGTATGCACAGGTGCTAAGAGATTGGAGAAGGTGCTCTGAAATTTAGCTCATGAAGACCAAAAGGGTTTTCAAAAGAAGGAAACTCCATGAACTAATGCATGATCTGATTGGTGCAATATATATGGCTACAAAGGATAAAAATGTTTGACGGTACTGACTTTTCATGCTGCCAAGGCCTTTGATATGGTGAGCTGGCCTTATCTACACTTGGGGTGGGCGGAATTTGCGAAATTCACTTTCGCAAATTATCGCGAAAATATTAAAAATCTCCACAAACACGTGGAAATATTGCGAAGATGCGGAAGTTTTTTTCCCGCCTGTTTGCGGTATTTTCTGCGCGGTCACGGCTCGCCAACTTACTCATGCGGTTGCTCGCAGGCGCGGCCATCTTGTTTTCACTTGTCTCGCGGTGCATGATCGCGAGAAGAAAGACGTGATCGCGCGATGACTGACGTTACTGTGGGCGCGAACTGTCACGAGACAGCGCAATGGCTACCAACAATCCAACTTCTCATGGAGAACGCGACCGGATTGGGAAAACTTGTCGGCGAACGCGGGGATTCAGGTAAGGCGATTGCGCGCACGCGAGAATATGTTATTGTACAGCGCGAGCAAGCAAAAAATTTCCGGTAAAATGCGGATTGCGGAAATTTTGACATGTTCGCGCTCTCCGCGGAACACGAAAATGTCAAATTATCGCAATTTCCGCGAGCGGAACGGAATTTTAGCCCAGGCCTTATCTACACAATGTAATTCAACAATATGACTTTGGCGCGGAATTTTCAAGAGCACTCAAGCCACTGTATAAGAACCCAACAGCAGGGATAGTAGTGAACGGAAATCTAACCAAACAGATAAATATAGAGAGAGGAACACAACAGAAGTGACTGTTGTCACCTCTGCTTGTTAACCTATCTATTGACCATCTGGCAAATAAAATTAGCGCAAATCAAGATATTATTTTCTTTGAGAGTAATAGGTGGGTGAAAAAAGCGGGGCTCTATGCTCATGATTTTATTGTATACTCTCAGGGTCTAGCAAGCACCCTTCCAATGGTCCTGAGTTCTATGGAAGAATTTGAGAAGGTTTCTGGATATTTGGTAAATCAACAAATGATTGAAATAATGGAATGGGATACTCATTGTAATAGACCTCTTATGAAACAGGAAATATTTAGAAGTGAGGTGGGTGAAAATCTAGATAAAATGGGCCAGGTCAAATTTGAGAAAATAATAAAGTGAGATACCACCAGCTGTAGGGAAACCTAGCAAACCTATACATTTTCGAAAAATGCACTCCCAGGGAAATCCATGATGGAGTAATTTGTGTGGCTTTCACCAGGTTATCTTACCCAGATCCCTTGCAAACCTCAAACTTTGCCAAAAAACACATTTTCCTCACATTATTGTGATGGAAATTTCTGGAATATGTGTGGATCCACAATATTCCACCCACCCTGCATTCCTCAAAATCTTCTGATAGGCCTACCTCACTTGTGTGGGTAGGCCTAGTGCACGCTAGAGGAAACGGCGCATGACGCAACATGGACTCACCACATTTTTTACAGTGAAAACTGATCCTTTTCTTGCAAAATGCCTAGCTGTAGATTTTGAACACTAGCTCTGCCAGCACCTAGGGAAACCCAGCAAACCTATACAGTTTGTAAAACTAGACACCCTGGGGAATCCAGAATGGAGTGACTTGTGTGGCTTTCACCAGGTTCTCTTACCCAGAATCCCTTGCAAACCTCAAACTATGTCAAAAAACCACATTTTTCTCACATTTCTGTGTTGGAAAGTTCTGGAATCTGTGTGGATCCACAAAATTCCTCCCTCCCCGCATTCCCGAGGTCTTCTGAGAAAAATGGTACCTCACTTGTGTGGGTACGCTTAGTGCTCGCTAATCAGATACATGAATTGACTTGCAAACCCTTTGTAGCATCCTCCTAAGCCTGGGTACCTGCTAATAACTATGCCACACACGAAGGTTAGAAAAACATGTCTTTATTTTTCTGCATGTAAGCGTGAACTCAACATTATAAATTTGCATTCACTTCACTGCATTCTGAAGCTTATGTCACAGTTCTACAGTCTATCAGGAGCCAAAAGGGTTCCGTCATTGCTAACTCTCATAACACTACACCCATCACTCCATGGGCAGCCTAGAGCTGCACAGAATTATGCACCAGTTCTGACACTCTCTAACCCCTTCATTGCAAGTGTTAAACCATTGCAAACAACTGTGCTACCTCTCCATTGTGGCAACAACAGTTTGCCACTGACTAGGGATGCTAGGGAACCTCCTGGGCATACACCAGAGTCTTCCACACCTGCATTAATCATTACCAGTCTCCCCACCCACCAGTGATGCCAGTGGACTGTACTATGTTCTGACATCACAAACGTTACCTGAACAGCAAGTGGGAGCAGTAGATTTGCTCCACTAGCATCCAGTGGGAATTTCTCCCACCATGCGACACCTTCCAGCTTAAGAGAAGCAATACTGGAAAGGGGGGGTCTGTTCTAGTCTTTCTAGTGTTGCCACTTTGAAAATAATTTCTGCTTGTGGATTGCCGATCCACTAATTCACAGGCTACAGATAGATGGAAAAAGTATATATAATGTCAAGCACATGGAAGACTTTTTTTTCCAAAAATGCTGCAATAATTTATCCATAAACCTCATCTTCGATTACAAAAATAAACACCATGTACAGAGCTCTGAAATTGCAAACCCTGGTAGCACATGCTGGATGGATATTAAACAATGCATATCTCTATGGTGTTTTGCTAATACATAGTAAGGTTTTAAAAACACTGCTTCTAATACACCAAACATTAGATGGACATTTCTGGGATCTGTGTGGATCCTCAATATTTTACCCACCCTCCATACCC
This sequence comes from Triturus cristatus, assembly GCF_964204655.1. Classification (NCBI taxonomy): domain Eukaryota; kingdom Metazoa; phylum Chordata; class Amphibia; order Caudata; family Salamandridae; genus Triturus; species Triturus cristatus. The sequence goes on along the minus strand of NC_140590.1, from coordinate 902,327,560 downwards.
CTATATCTTCTGATAAAAAAGATACCTTGTGTGGGTGGGCCTAGTGCACGGTACAGGAAACGGCGCATAACGCAACATGGACTCACCACATTTTTACAGTGAAAACTGATCCTTTTCTTGCAAAATGCCTAGCTGTAGATTTTGAACGCTAGCTCTGCCAGCACCTAGGGAAACCCAGCAAACCCATACAGTTTTTAAAACTAGACACCCAGCGGAATCCAGGATGGGGTGACTTGTGTGGCTCTCACCAGGTTCTCTTACACAGAATCCCTTGCAAACCTCAAACTTTGTAAAAAAAACAACATTTTTCTCACATTTCTGTGATGGAAAGTTCTGGAATCTGTGTGGATCCACAAAACTCCTCCCTCCCGGCATTCCCGAGGTCTTCTGAGGAAAATGGTACCTCACCTCAGTGGGTACGCTTAGTGCCCGTGACAGAAAACGTCCCAAAACGCAATGTGGACACATCTAATTTTTACAGTGAAAACTAACCACTTTTTGCAAAGTGCCTAGCTGTTGATTGTAAACCCTAGCTCTGCCGGCACCTAGGGAAACCTAGCAAATGTATACAGTTTTGAAAACTAGACACCCATAGAAATCCAGGATGGGGTGACTTGTGTGGCTCTCATCAGGTTCTCTTTCTCAGAATCCCTTGCAAACCTCAAACTTTGCAAAAAAAACAAATTTTCCTCACATTTCTGTCATGGAAAGTTCTGGAATCTGCGTGAATCCACAACATTCCACTCACCCTGCATTCCCAAAAGTCTTCTGATATAAATGATGCCACACTTGTGTGGGTAGGCCTGGGGCCCACGAAAGGAAACAGCGCAAAATGCAACATGGACCCACCACATTTTTACAGTGAAAACAGACCCTTTTTTTGCAAAGTGCCTAGCTGTAGATTTTGAACCCTAGCTCTGCCAGCACCTAGGGAAACCTAGCAAACCTATACATTTTCGAAAACTGCACACCCAGGGAAATCCATGATGGTGTAATTTGTGTGGCTTTCATCAGGTTATCTTACCCAGATCCCTCGCAAACCTCAAACTTTGCCAATAAACACAATTTCCTCACATTATTGTGATGGAAATTTCTGGAATCTGTGTGGATCCACAATATTCCAACCACCCTGCTTTCCCCAAAATCCTCTGATAAAAAAAGAAACCTCACTTGTGTGGGTAGGCCTAGTGCACGCTACAGGAAATGGCACATAATGCAACATGGACTCACCACATTTTTACAGTGAAAACTGATCCTTTTCTTGCAAGATGCCTATCTGTAGCTTTTGAACGCTAGCTCTGCCAGCACCTAGGGAAACCCACCAAACCTATACAGTTTTTAAAACTAGACACCCAGCGGAATCCAGGATGGGGTGACTTGTGTGGCTCTCACCAGGTTCTCTTACACAGATTCCCTTGCAAACCTCAAACTTTGTAAAAAATAAATATTTTTCTCACATTTCTGTGATGGAAAGTTCTGGAATCTGCGTGAATCCACAACATTCCTCCCACCCGGCATTCCCAAAAGTCTTCCGATAAAAATGATACCACACTTGCATGGGTAGGCCTGGTGCCCATGAAAGGAAACGGCACAAAATGCAACATGGACCCACCACATTTTTAAAGTGAAAACAGACCCTTTATTTCAAAGTGCCTAGCTGTAGATTTTGAACCCTAGCTCTGCCATCACCTAGGGAAACCTAGCAAACCTATAAATTTTTGAAAGCTAGACACCCAGGGAAATCCATGATGGTGTAATTTGTGTGGCTTTCACCAGGTTATCTTACCCAGCATCCCTTGCAAACCTCAAACTTTGCCAAAAAACAAATTTTCCTCACATTACTGTGATGGAAAGTTCTGAAATCTGTGTGGATCCACAATAGTCGACCCACCCTGCATTCTCCAATGTCTTCTGATAAAAAAGATACCTCACTTGTGTGGGTAGGCCTAGTGCACGCTACAGGAAACGGCGCAAAATGCAACATGGACCCACCACATTTTACAGTGAAAACAGACCCTTTATTTCAAAGTGCCTAGCTATAGATTTTGAACCCTAGCTCTGCCAGCACCTAGGGAAACCTAGCAAACCTATACATTTTTGAAAGCTAGACACCCCAAAAGTCTTCTGATATAAATGATGCCACACTTGTGTGGGTAGGCCTGGGGCCCACGAAAGGAAACGGCGCAAAATGCAACATGGACCCACCACATTTTTACAGTGAAAACAGACCCTTTTTTTGCAAAGTGCCTAGCTGTAGATTTTGAACCCTAGCTCTGTCAGCACCTAGGGAAACCTAGCAAACCTATACATTTTCGAAAACTGCACACCCAGGGAAATCCATGATGGTGTAATTTGTGTGGCTTTCATCAGGTTATCTTACCCAGATCCCTTGCAAACCTCAAACTTTGCCAATAAACACATTTTCCTCACATTATTGTGATGGGAATTTCTGGAATCTGTGTGGATCCACAATATTCCACCCACCCTGCATTCCACAAAATCTTCTGATAAAAAAGATACCTCACTTGTGTGGGTAGGCCTAGTGCATGCTACAGGAAACAGCGCATAACGCAACATGGACTCACCACATTTTTACAGTGAAAACTGATCCTTTTCTTGCAAAATGCCTAGCTGTAGATTTTGAACGCTAGCTCTGCCGGCACCTAGGGAAACCTAAGAAAAGCTATACATTTTTTAAAACTAGACACCCAGGGGAATCCAGGATAGAGTGACTTGTGTGGCTTTCACCAGGTTCTCTTACCCAGAATCCCTTGCAAACCTCAAACTATGTCAAAAAAACTCATTTTCCTCACATTTCTGTGATGGAAAGTTCTGGAATCTGTGTGGATCCACAAAATTCCACCCACCCTGCATTCCCCAAAGTCTTCAGACGAAAGAATGAATTTACACTATTTAATATGAGGGGAGCAGAGGCCCTTGCCCAAGGGGCCGCTCCCCCCTCCCTGGTGCTTAGTGGGTGGATCCTTGCTTGGGGATCGTCCTCCAGGCAGGGATCCACTAGGGAGGAGTACCATTGGAAAGGGGAGATTCTCCTCTTTCCAACAATACCTCTCCTGACTTTCTATGTGCTCAGGAGGCTGATATAGCCCCCTGAGCATGTGGAAAGTGAAACTGAAATGAGCCTCTTGGCTCATTTCAGTTTCAGTTTCACTGAAATTATGTCAGCGCGACTTGCGCACTGATTGTCATTTCAGGGAAACCAAAGAAACAGGCTGCAGCAGAGGGATTCCCTGGGCCATGTGATCGGATGGCCGGGAGCTGTCCGACACACATGAGCACTGTTGCGTCCAACGCACCGAAGGGGTTAAACCTGTGGAGCATGCTTCAAGTATTGTTTTAGAGGCTTTGAACATGCATAATGCTAGCTTTATATCTGGCCATAAAGTGCTTCAGTGTAGAGAATCGTGATTTTCTTAAAGGCTATGAGGGCAGAATTATCCTTTCTTCCCATCCCAGTTAAAAAAAAAAGAATGAAGAAAGCAATACCTACTTCCTTGTAGTTGCTTATACTAATAGGGAATTTTGAGATGCGAAAATGTTAATTTTTTTCTGTATATAAGATGAGGATTTTATTCATGACTGTTTTCATTTTAGAGACAATCGATGAGCAACATTGGACATGCAGAGAAGATGGACAGGCTGATTGAACAGAGAAAAGCGCCAAAAGAAGAGTAAGTTGGAATGTTATTTGATTAAGTGCTCTGTTCGGTTTATGACTACCGTGTTCCTTTCATGGAACTTTGAAATGTTGCAGCTTAAAGTTGGTAAATAAAAGGTTCATGCACAATGCTAGTCTCCTTGTCTTTAATAAAATCACGATTCTCTATACAGTAAATCTTTGTGAATTGTCATTTTCTTGCATATAGATCAGGACAGCACCAAAAACCCTCCCTCAGTCGCATTGGCTCACAGGTTTAAGTTCCATCTTTTATGCCGCAATATTTGTTTCCCATAATTTTGCTCATATTTGCTTTCAAATATTGGCTCTTATATGAATGTCTTTCTGGATCAGTGTTCTTTCCTCTTGTGGGGCCCTTTGTCAAATGGACATTGCAACCCACATGTTTGATTGTTTTGCTAAACAGTTAATGAATGCCCAAACTTCTAGATTTGATTATTACAGAAAAATTGAGTCAGACACTCAAACAGGAATACAGTTTTGTACTTCTAAGCTTCTTTCACTGATTGGGTATGCCATCCTCACAATTGTGATGAGGATTTCGAGCAGCAAGTTGCAAATAGCGCCATTCAATAATCCATTAACAAAGTTCTTATTTTATTTACATCACTACTCATGTGGCAAAGTCATAAATATCAACTTGTTAACTTAAGTGATAGCCTGGTAGTACAATATTTTGCCATTCCCTTGCAGCTTTTGGGTTTGAGACTCTCTGACTTTCTTCTATCCCTTCGATAATCTAGGAACCATAAACAAACAGGTATAGAAGCACTGCTTGTTTTGATCATACTTATTTCCTTGCTTTTAATAGGTCTACAGATGTAGGTGTTGGAAGGAGGGGTGCGGTGGTGCTGCAACACCCCCATAAATAACTATGCTGGAGTTGGGAAGGTGAATGAGCAGTAATTATGCCTTTAAATTTTGTTTTTATTATGGCACATTTTATGAAAATTAAAATGCAAAGGTCAAATGTCAGGCTATGTCTTCTGACAAAAGCCTGCTTTTTAAAAATTGGTTTTATGTCTCAGACTGCAAAGTGAGAGGATTTTATTAAAATGACCTAGTTGACAATCTTACAGGGGTACAGGAGATTAAAGGAAGGACTGTAGGATGTCAGTGTTTTGCTAACATAGAACACAATTTAAATACCTATAAATGAACTGTGCACATACTTCAACACATATCAGACATTCGGAAAGCAGGAATGAAACACATGTTTGTGTATTTCTGAAGTGTAATGTCAACATTTAATAGGAACAAATAAAGATACTTGACTTGGTGTAAATGATAATTATTTGTTGAAAACTGATTTCCACACATCATAGTTTGTGTGGTACATAGTTTTACGAGTAAAATTGCATGTCTATGCAAATTTAGTGGCCAGTTCAACAGTAAATATTTCTTTTAGCAAATAACAGTGAGCTATCTCACCAGTGATCCTAAATGCACCACAGGCTACAACCCACACCCTTACCACTCTCCTGCTGAATGGGCACTTGTTTTTTGTGTGACACTTGGATTTATCACAATCCTTAGGGTTTCAGTGCTATAACATTGACGGCCTCACTCCCACTCTGAAAAGCGTTCCAGCCCTACTGCGCAGGGATCTTCAAAGTGTGCTTACACAAATTAATGTATATGCAGCTATAATTTTACAGAAGGCAAGCATGGGAGGCATCAGATAGCTCATGGATCGCAACAACATTGTTCGTTGTCAACAGGATCTTTTATTGGCACTCACAATGTTGCAGACATAGCAACTAGTATTTCCATTCCCTGCTCTCCAATCTTGAGCACTAGAAATAAAGGTTAACTCTACTGCCTTGATTAGCTTTCTTGAACCTTAATGAAGCCAAAATAATGTGTTGCCCTTGTCAGGTGCAGTCAACCTCTGAACCACTGCAATTTTCTTATTAGGTTAGGATCTCTCACTTGAACAACAAAATGAATCACAACAGCTCTTATAGAGTTTAAAGTGAATACATACATACATACATTTAGGCTGCATACAGATTGTTTGCATTTTGTGATTGGGAATGCTTAAGCTATTAAAAAAAACGTTGTACTTCATGTCCAGACAACCGTTTATTAGAGACAGAGCAACATATCTAACTTTTTTCTTCCATGGAAACCTATGCAGATGTGCAGTATATTCCTGTCTTCGCCAACTCGATGTCTGTGCATAGTATAGCCTATTATTCCTTCAGTACCTGCCAACTCACCTTCATTTGGTCTGTGTCGCCCTATTTCAGTCATATTCTTCCTCAGGATAAATAAAATGCTTCCATTATTTTCAATGGGGGTCATATTAATTTCACTCTTATATCACCCTCAAAAAAGAATTTCTTCCTCCAATGACTTTTAAGGGGTCGACTTCGTAGAAAACACAACCTCACCCTCATTAAAGACTCACCAAGTTGTCAGTACAGCACTTTAATTCAGACTGTCACTTCATTGACATAGATAGGGGTACTGTGGATAGGAATACTAGTCACCTCTCGGTCATTAGGGAATCTGTTTTTTATTTTCAATGATTACATCATTTTGAGTCTCAGTTTACTTTTCAGTGTTTCGTTGCTTTTGATGCTGAAGCTAAGATTGCATGAGCTTAAACCAGGGTTAGGCAGTGATGGCTGGTAGGGAACGGGGGTGGCGGGTCAGCGGGTTGGACAGGGGATGGAGTTAAAAAATATCAAATAAAAATGCACTTACCTTTTCCACCACCTCTCCTCCGTCTCCGCTTCTCTTCCTGACTCCAGTCTGGAATAAGCTGCAAGAAGCACTCGAGCACACAGGCTCACCTGAGCCAATCACAATGCTGCAATGCAGCATTGTGATTGGACTGAGTGCCATGGATCGGCACTCAGATGCAGACAGGTAGCCTGTGTATATTCTCCACTAGGCTGTGCATTACAGCCTGGTGGGGAATATGCAAAGCGTGCATAAACTTTTGGCCAGGCCAAGATGGCCGGACAAGCAGTCATGCACACTTCAGTTCGCCGAAACCACGCCTCCTCCCTAGTCATCAGCCCCACCCCACCGGAACCCAACCCCGCAGAAGCAAAAAATAAAATGATAATAACGTTGTTATTATCATTTTATTTTTCCCTTTTTCACTGCTTTAAGAGCAGTGCGGCGACGCTCCTCCTCCTTAGCGGAGGAGCCACTACTGGGTTTAGAGTTTTTCACGAGTGCGCCTCGCATAGAGCAGGTAGAACATGTGCGCTAGCCATACTAGCTTCATCATATTCAGAACAAACACAGCAGCAGCACAAACAGGTCAGATGCATTGCAAGTATCTTTCACTCACTGATCAGCCATAGCCTGGAAAGCTGCTCTGCAAACCGTGCTCGCGCAACTAAAAACAACCCAAACATTGCATATGGGTGCATATTAGAAAGGCATGTGTTGCCTCTCAATTCACCTGGGGCACCATGTACAATCGAGAGCTATTATAAGTAACTGCTGAAAGAGTGAATGCTTTGCTATTACTGCCTTCTTTAAAAAGAAAATGTCCAGGCTGATGAGAAATCTGGCCTTATGTTCCGTCTAGGAGAGGGGCTTGATCTGTCAGTGTCTGGTTCACGTTTTATATTTTCTTGATGACTTTCTACTAAACTGACTCAGTAGGACATTTTATGTACGTTTTACTGAACGTTTTAACTAGGTGAATCCTGTACTTTGAAAGGTAGCAGCCCTGATGTAATGTTTGTGCCTGTCAGCAGCTCATAAATATGTGCAGACTACTTGCACATCCAATACTTCTCCTCTATGTGGAGCAAACATAGCTAAGCTCTCATTTGTCATTAGAGATGTGGCCTAACGGTTAGAGCTGCCCACTTTGGAACTGAGGAGCCAGGTTAGAGTCATGATGGAAGGTCAACATGTTGTCTTTCAATGTCTATGAAAAAGTTAATTTGACCTGTGTAATGTACTCTAATGCTAGTGTAAAGTGCTCCAATAGCCGTAGACGGAGTGCATGCTATATAAAACTGCTAAAGAAAATGTAATTGTCAGGAAGTGTGAGATATATAGATGGAGGCTTTCAAAAAGATACGATGATAAAAGTGGCATAGGTGTCTAACTGAGTGAGGGACTGCAGAAAAAAAGTGGTGTGAAGGGAAGAACCTGTGTGTCTGAAACGATCTGTAAGCCATAAGCCCTTCCACAGACCACAGTAATATTTAAGTCACAGTATAATATTTTCAGATTTTAAATATATTCAATTTTGTTTATTCACAACAAAATCAATCCTGTCATTCATGTATCTGATACAGGTAACAACCTTGTGCAATACCAATAAGTCTAGTTATGTATACATATTTATGTTGGTTATCTGATAAATCTGAGTACAATAGCAGAAACACTGGTCATGCTTTAAGCAACACCCTTAATTACATAGGCAGGACTCTTGGAATGGATTCATAGTTAAGGTTCGTTGGCCACACCTCGTTTAGAGGCCCTGCACCTTTTTAATCCCACTTTAAGGACTGTTTCTAAACACAATCACTCTTAGGACATGTATTTAACACTTTGGAGCCGATTACGATGTTGGTCGGAAAGCCTCCAACCGCTGTTCCGACCACCTAATTACAATGTAGGCGGTCAGATTCGAAACCGGCTGGTCATTCCGGCCGGATTACTATGGGCTCAAGTAGCCCGTCGGCCAGTCGGAGGCCGGTCCTTAATCCCATTGGACGGCGTTTCCTCCGTTGGGATTACGATGCTCAGTTTCCAACAGGCTTTCCATGTTGGGCTCTCCGACATGGAAAGCCTGTCAGAAAGCAAATTTAGGGGCCTCTAGCAGGCCCCCTTCTCTTTGCAACCTCCGGTTCGGGGCCAAAGGGGTACCCGTGGTGCACCCCTGTTGGTCCCTGCACCATGTAGTAGGCATATTGAGGTGCCTGACACATGGTGCAGAGATGTACACAACCTTCCATTTCCCTATAGGAGCTTGTGCTACAGACATTTTACGGCCATAGCACAAGCTCCCATAGGGAAATGGGAGTATGCGACTGCACCATGTACAGTCTCATTGTAATTAGGTGGTCAGGACCGCTCCCCAGAGGTTGGTCATTCACGATTCGGTGATGATTTCAGTCGGAGGCAGCTCCGACCAACATCATGATCGGCCCCTTTGTGTTCAAGCCTACAAACAAACCTTTCATTGCACCATACATGAAACAAAATAATACAAATCTATGTAAGACACAAAGTCGCTAATTGTTGATGGGTACTACAAGTTAGGTTGAAGTCATTAAAAATTAAGACTCATTTCTTTTTTTGTTTTCAAAAGGACACTAACTGTAGATTTACATTGTTGCCATTCATGATTGCTCAACTGATGCTACACCAAGGTACAGCACCTCGGAGACACCTTTTTGGGATCAGGAACTTACTTCAGCAGAGGCCAGGTGGGCTCAGGCAGGTGTAGTTACAGGGCCAGGCAGGTCCAGTGCAACAGGCCAGCTGGGCAGTTACAAAGCTGTCTCTGTAACGTGTTGTGCCCCTGTAGCTCAGAAAAAGAGGCCGGCTAACTAGCCCATTGAGTAACTCAGGTGGCCTGTCATTTAGGTAGAAGGTCGAGTCGTCCTTCTCAGACAGCAGGGCAGGCATACAGTAGCAGTACATTTTTTGGCAGCAGGGTAGTCCTTCTTCTGCAATGTCCACTTCCCCAGAAGTGTACTAAAGAGTGGGTCTGAGGGTCCTTGTGTTATACCTGGTACTGGATTCAAAGTGGAAGAAACTTCTGAAGTTGCCCCCACTAGAAATGACTGGAATTTCCTACCTTCCTACCCTGGTCCAAGGATGTCTGTAGTCACAATGGACTAGTATGACATTCTTTGTGTGTGTGCTGAGTCAGTGTCTTGGAAGTGCAAGTAGGGCTATGTAGTACAGCTCTGCCTTCCCATCCTGCTTGGATTGTCCATCCTGCTAACTCCTAGTCCCTCTGTTGCGTGGCTGTCTGGGAGTAATACATAAAAGTGGCCAGCTACCCATTACACGTAGTCATGTGACCCAGTAACAGGCTGTGACTCAATTGTCAGGACAAGAAAATGCCAGTTTTTAAAAAGTGGTGTCTTCAGAATTGTGACATAAAATCGGAATTTTATATTAAAAATCTTCAGACACTAAACATTACATTGTCGCTTAATCCCAAGCAAATATTATAACTTATTAAATATAACAGGGTAACACAATGTTATCCTCTGGCACTATGGGAGAGGTAGACCTCACAGTACTTCAAAACAGTTTGGGGAGTTGTTCACTACCAACCTCCTCTCTTATAAAATTACCAAAATTGACCAATCCTTCCCTCTAATCCATGACCCGCCCATCCCCCATATACGATTGACATTACCTTAGACATTCCTCCCTGGTCGGCACCACACCTATCACCTAATCCCACCACCCACCAAACCACCCCAACTTCGCCCATCGACATCCTTCCCAACTTACAACTGAAAAATAACACCTCCTGGCATAATTTCCATCCTATGACTGAGCTCTAAGTCTTTAATATTATTGCTAAACTTAAGCCGACTTTGCATACCAAAGACCCTCTCCCTTCTACACTAGTTCACAATCTTAACCACATAATTGCCCCTTCTTGGACAAAAATCATCAATACCTACCTTTCCACTGGATGTGTCCCTGACTGCCTCCAACTCAGACAAATCACTCCCATTGTTAAAAACCTCACTGCTGACCCCAATGATCCTAACAATCTTCGCCCTATCTCTAACTTCCCACTTCTTGCTAAAGAAGACCTTGAAAAATGTGCAATACTTCAACTGGACAAACACATAGGCAATTACAACTTACTCGATTCCTTTCAATACGGTTTCAGGAAAGGCTGCAGTACAGAAACCGCCATGCTGAACATTGTGCATGACATCCAAGGTGCCCTAGATAATGGTGAAGCTTGCCTTCTTACTCTTCTCAACCTCTCTGCAGCATTTGATACAGTTAACCATTCTTTCTTACATAATTCGCTTAAAGCTCACTTTGCCCTTAACGGTGTGGTCCTCAAATGGTTCTCTTCTTTCCTCCAACACAGAACACCATAAATTCAAATCAATGCCTGCCTCTCTAAGCCAACACCTGTCTTCCTCTGCATCCCCCAGAGCTCGATTCTCTTCCCCTCTCTCTTTAACCACTCATGGAACTCCTCACCCACATTCTTAAACAAGCTGAAATCAACTATCACCTTTATGCTGACTCTTAAGGACCACATAAAAAATGTGGCCAAAAGAGCACTTTTCACTATACGACACCTTGAGAAAATCAAACCCTTCATCCCTTCATATAACTTAAAATGGGTTGTCCAATCACTAGTCCTATCTAAACTTGACTATGGCAACGTGATTCTCACCGGAACCCCCAAAGTACACCTAGCCCCCCTTAAAGCTGTGCTCAACTTGGCAGCCAGGCTCATCACTGACTGTAAACGATTCAACCACATCTCCCCGGCCCATAAAGCCCTCAAATGGCTACCCGTGGAAGGAAGATGCTTTTGTAAGACTGCATGCATCACACACAAAGCTCTTCACCAACAAACCCTGTTGTACCTAACTAACAAACTCAATATAGCATGCAGCACCAGAAGGATGACAAGCTCCTTCTTGTTCCCCCACTTTTAAAAAAGAAATCCTCTCAATCTCGCTCCTTCTCCGGTAATGCCCAGAACATCTTTAATGACCTCCCGAAGTACCTGCGTTGTAACGCCTCCTACATCAGCTTTAAAAAAGACCATAAATATCATCTTCTCAACATATACTTAGGTTCTTAATCTCCTCCTTTGACCTTGCTGTCTGTTTTCCCTGCATTGGTTATCTTTTCCTAACCCTCATTTCAATCTCTTGCATATCTTCCTTTCTTGTCTGCCCTAAATTGTTACCTCCTGTATATTATTTATACGTTTTATTCCCCCAGAATAACCACCCAGAATGTTTGCCACCTTTGCTTAATTTGAGATGTACCTGCGTGTTTTTGCTACCCTGAATAATTGCCTAATTTTGTGTGCTCCCTTTAATTCTATTTTGAGATGAAATTGCCTGTTTTTGTTTAACCTGAACTACTTCTTTTCTTGATTGTTTCTGTTCTTGTAAAGCGTTCTAATACCTCCGGGTCTAGCCAACGCAATATAAAACCTTTCAAATAAATAAGTAAATAAAATAAATAAATGACATGTTAAACTTAAAAGTAAATGTTCAATTTTTTTAATGCAGTGCACTCTACCTTATAGGCTGTTTAGGGCCTACCCCAGAAGAGACTTATATGTATTAAAATTGGATTTTTAGACTGGGTAATTGGTTTATTTTGTTGTGTGAAATTGGCAATTTAAATCTGCATATAGGCTGAATTGGCAGACCTGAAGCATATTTAAAAAGGCTACTTGAGTGGGTGGCAAAATAAGTGCCGTAAGCCTACTAGTAGCATTTAATTCATCAGCCCTGGATATATTGTATACCATTTGACTGGGGATGTAAAAGTAAATTAAATATTTCAATCAAGTTTAAGCCACTTTTGCCATTTTTTATGGAGTGAAAACAAGTAGTTCAGCACTAATTAGTAACCCTGGGCATAGTTCGCGTAGTCGCGCTTCGCGAAGCTTCGCGAAGATGTCATTGCACTACGCGACCTTCGCGAAGCTTCGCGAGCTTGCGTAGTTGCTTGTGGCAACCTGTTCGCGATGGCTTTTTCTTGTTCACGAGCGCGGTAAGCATGTTCGGGGAACTGTTTGCATGCTCGGGGGATATATCTCGCGATCTTACCCATGTGGTCGCCAATGGGCGCGGCCATCTTGTTTTTCTATAGTCCCGCCCGCTCGCGATGCCTTATTTCCTGTTCCGGGTCGCGGATAGCGTGTTCGCGATGTGCATTGACGTGTTCGGGAGCACGGCCATCTTGTTTTTCACTCTATGCCATGTTTCTGGCCCACTTTTGTATCCTCCCTTTATCTCAGCAATCCTTTGTCATTAAAGCCTTTTTCCTGACTTTTTTTAGTTATTATCTATCTCTCTGTTTGCCTCAGTTTATATTTTGCATTTTATTTCTACTTTTACTGTGTTTTTGTTACTTTTATAAAGTTCTTTCTATCTTCTTCCCCCTAACTTTTTTTCCCCTTCGGACTTTTCTTTTCCGCCTCCCACCCACCCCAGAACCATGGCCAAGGGCACACCAAGTCCCAAGGGCAAGGGACCTGCAGGCGCAGAAAAGCGCCGCCTGCCTTGCGGCAGAATGCGTCCTGCAGGGGTGCAGGCCTGGCAACTGTTTGGGGAGGAGGAGGTGGCGGCTCTTGTTTTCTTCATCCAGCGCCTCCTCCCCTTGACCTTGGCAGCAGGCGGCAGGCCCGGCTCCGGGTACGCTACCCAGGAGCGGCACCGTCGGTGGGCGAAGGTGCGCCGGGCCGTGTTCCGGTGCACTGGGATCCGGCGCACCCACAACCAGCTAGCTCACCGGTGGTCCGACATCCTGGACCGGGAGCAGGACCTGTTGGGCCTGCTAGGTGTCGAGGTCATCGGGCTTGGTGAGTAACTGATTGTGTATATTAAATTAGATGAACAACAAGATTACTGCTGCGTGCCAAGCGTTGCTGGTAAATTACGTTCCAAAAAGCAAAATGTTCTTTGATTTAAGGACCCAGGTGCACGGTGGTACTCTTACTTGTTTGCAACGTAGTTTGAGCTAGCTTGTGTTGATGCTGATTATGTAAGAGTTTACTTTACAGAACTGAAGTTAGGTAATGCGATTTGCTAGAGAGACTCTAGTCCTTCCATTGTCCTACTGTGAAATAGTGGTGGATGGATATTGGATACTAGGTTTAGTTTGTTAGTAGTAGTTACTAATTGTTTTATGCGGTCTGCGTGACGCATCCTCTGTCACTGAGTGCTGCTTACCCCAGTCCTCCGTCGAACCTTTTGTACTTTGTTTAGTGAGTGGTAGGCTTAGCATGGTCAGTCAGTAGCAGAACTAGATCAGCATTATGCAACCAACCCACAATTTGTTGTATGTATGCACTAATGTATGCAACTATGCATGTGTCCTCCATCTCATCTATGCATTTGGTGGCTGAAAAAAATTGAAGTGCAGACTTAGTGAACAATTGGCCCGTCTGGAATAGGTGGTGTAGGTCAGGTGGTACTTACTAGGCTTTGCTAGTATTTGGAATCAGAATGATCAAGGAACACTGGAGTGTTCATAAATAAGTAGACGATCCGTAAATCCACTAGGAAGCAGCCAGTAGTCGATCCATCTGATTAGATAGGTCAATTTTATTGCACTTGTTGTTTCCTAAAATGTTCTTTGACTTATTGTTTTTCCAAATGATTTATTATTTTTCTCACAGCACTCCTTAATGTTGGTCTCTTTCTTTATTATATTTTACATGATCATCAGCACCACCCAGGGGCAAGAAGACCGGGTCGGAGTCGGCGGGGGAACCCCAGGACCTCTCCTCTACTGAGGCTCCTGCAGCTGGCCCCAGTAAGTCCTCCATTGGTTAGTTTGACATTTATATTTCCCTAAATGTTATGTTACTGCATCTTTTTTTTCCCAAACTCTAAATTATGGTTCCACTTTCTGAATCTCTTTTTTACAAAAGCTTACTTCTTTGACCTTGACTATCTGTTTACTAATTCTGTTTATCCCTGCCTCGAAGTTGCTTCTAACTCCCTCTGCTATGACTCTCTGTGCTACTAATACTACTACTACTATTACTATTATTACTCTGTGTGTAGCGAAGCTTGCACAGTTGCCCACTCTTTAATAGAAGGTTTTCTTTGCAACAATAAAACTCTGATTGACCAATAGCTCTAGCCACTGGGTCCTGTCCTTTGGGTTGTCCTCTTCAAGTCTTCTCAATGTTGAGGCTTTGACAATTACCACAAACAAAATGCCCAACCAGATATTTGACTAGTATTTTTGATCGGATAGTACATGATACTACTATTGTCTAGGATTCTGCAGAGCCACATACAGAACTATGCACAACAAAATAGGATGTTGCTGATGGGAGGTTGGATCTTACTGATCACACCTCAGTCCGAAGAACCCAGGATCCCCTAACCGACTAGCTATAGTGTCTCACATTAGGGTCCCACTCCCGACCCCCCCACGAAGACGATACACAATGTTGATGATGACTGAGACAGAGACAACCCAGAACATAATAACAAACACCATTTTGCTCACACACTTGTGTAAGTCCACTCCACCACACCAAATACCACAGAGTCTATGTGTAAGTTCAAAAGGTTTACTTGAAACAAGTATCAAACTCTGTACATCGTTAATATGAAATTTAATTTACGACAGCCATAGTCAATAAGCCAGCAAAAAGCCTAACATTAAAACAGTAAACATTTACAAGTGCATGATTGACAACAAGAACAAGAGCCAAGATCTTTTGAATTCTGGAAGACCCCTCACCGTAGAACGTAGAAATACTGGTTACATCATCTTGCATCCAATATGCTCTGTAAATCTCTGGTTTGTAGAAGGGAATCTTCCGCCTATGATATATTAGAAAAACGCTGCGAGTTAGCCGTTAGATAGTATACTGGTGAATGCTAGCATTTTGCAGTCATGCCAAAAAGTGTAACATGTATGTGTGATGGCTAAGCAATATAAACTAAACAAAGTCAATAAGTTGTTTTTTTTTCGACCTCTTCACTTGTACGCAACAGTCAAGCGGCCTTAAAGGCATCTACTGCACATGTCAATAAGCTGGCAGGTATAATATGCACCAAAAGAGTAGTAGTCGACATGATGAATCTAAAAGGGTTACTCATGGCCCAGGCTAACTTTCAAAAGAGTAGAGTAGGACTAGATGACCCTAGGAAGTGGAACCATATCCTACTAGTGTCTGTCTACTGACTGTACTTACTGTCTAGTGCTGATGTATGTTGCATCGCATTCACTTTTTTTTCAATGTTCCAAGTGAACACTTAAAATAGGGGGAGGTTTACATGCATCTAAAAAATTTGTGATGCTTTTTTCTAGGCACACTACCATCCACCAGTGCCGTCGGGGCCAGCGATGCGGCCATTCCGGAGGGGGCAGGCGAACTGGCGGCACCTGCAGGAGACACAGGGCCCAGGGGGGGATCCAGCAGCAGTGGCCGGCGGCGGTAAGTTATATTCATTACTTCTTGACATTACAGCTAGATGGAACTGTGTTCACTATTTCACTGTACTGTGCGACTTATTATACAACGGTTGAAGAAGACACCCTTTACGTAGCATTACCAGCGTGAGTAGAGTAACCAATGGCCTCTTCTATTTGACTCCAAAATCAGCTGTGAATGTTTTATGGAGAAGACAAACTCAGATCAGATGACCTTCATGGATGTGTTGAACATAGAGGGAAAGCACTAAGGGTGGAAGGACGGGCGAGATAAACAATATGACTGACCGGCAGAGAAGGATATGTTGTTGGAAGCATGCATAGGTGGCTGATAGTAATAAGATCAGATGCATGGGTTGTTGAAGGATGGGTGGAAGGTGAAAGAATGCCTGCCTGGGTGAGCGACACAGTATGGGTGGATAGTACTAGATAGCAAGAATCAGCGGTGTTTTTGGTTCAAACTCAAAGCCAAGGCAAGGAAGGAAGGAGCAGAAGCAAGGGTGTTTGTTGGTGAAACCAACTAAGGTTTGTTAAGAGATATATACAAAAGGATAGACGTTTACTTTAATGGATATATGCCTGGATGTACTATCACCAAGAGACAGTATAGGTGGAAAGTGTCACTGGAGATTCTTACTTTGAAGAAAATGTAAAAGAAACTGCGCGACAGTAGCAAAGCCTAAAGGAATCAAGGTAGTATTATGAGCATACAGTACACTTGCAGTAGTTTGCAAGCACGTCATATATTATCAAGCGGAAACCCCTTCCTCCCGCTCTGGGGACCACTCCCTACCTATTATTATTAATGTATTTTCGATTGGGGCAGCCAGCCTGCAAAGGGTGGCCTATCTGTTGTTTAATGTTTATGTATATTGGTTACACAATCAATGAAAGCAAAGTACCCTCTGCAGTAGCGGTTGGTGGTGGGATTGTTGGCGGGCGGTGACATGGGGAGGGGACGGGTGGGTGGCACTGGCGAGTAAACTGTGTATTACTGTTACGGGCAAATACAGGTAATCAACATAAAAATAAATAAAACTATTTTCAAGGTGCGCACTGCACCGCCGAATGCGATGCAGTGTGTGCTACTGTGTGCAGCAATGTTTTATTTTTATGTATTCTTTAATTACCTGTGAATGTCCTTAATCCATCGTTTACTATCCCCACCCTGCACCTTCCCACGTCACCGACCGGCAGCACTCCCACCACCGACCGCTACCGAGCTGATGTCGTATATCGTATTAGTACTAGCAGCATCTATAATATGAATATAAGCAATGATCGTTGGATCCGATAAATAATCAGCCTTTTTGTAGTACCCATGGCAGGGTGTAAGTGAAATTGTGCATGCCATTTGCCCTCATGTAACAGAGTATGACCAGTGCCAACGGCCGTAAGGCGTCAGACAAAAAGATGAGCTTCCCCACCTGCAGACAGTAGTAGTAAATAAAACTAACGTGAGTCTGCATCATGTGGCTCATATCTGTTTCTCTTGGGTGCAAGCTTAGCTGATGGACCTGGCATGCCGCCTACAACAAGGTTATGTAATTGGGCTAAACTACAGATAAGAACAGCACGACTGGTGTACCGGAGTACATACATAGTACGATTATATTTATAAATAATGTCTGAAACGGTCACAAATGTTAGAGTCCAAGGAAGTAGGATTAGAGATACTTACCCCAGCACCAAATCCCAAATGTTATGAACTGTGCTTGCTAGTGATACTGTGACACTATGTGTTGAATGATTTTAGTGTTCCTGTTTTGCTAAGAGTATTGGCTCCTACAAGTTCTTTTTCTTTCTTGATATAGATGATACTCCTTCCACTAAACCATCAAGGAAGGAGTTGGCCGCTAGGGCCCGGCGCCGGAAACTGGAGGCCATCTGCGAGCATTATCGCCGGCTGGTGGCTCAGGAGGAGGAGGAGGAGGAGGCGGCTGCAGCTGCAGCCTCCTCCAATGCCCCGGGCCCCAGTCAGGCCCGGCCTCCACTTTCACGGCGCCGTGGTCCGGCATCCGCCCGCCGCTGCGCCTCTATTTCCAGAACTGCTGCCCCCCACCCTGGATGTAACTGTAGGGCATTTCGCCGCCAGCTGCTCCGCCGGATGGCCCGCTTGGAGGAGAACATGGAGTAAAGATCCTGGTGGACAAACACCTTAAGGCCCGCCGACAATAGAGGACCTCGTCGTTTGCCCCTTTTTTAATTCCTTTTGTTGGTGGGTGGGTTTGTGGGCGTTGGGGATTTCTACGGACATTGGGACTTTGGACTTTCGTTTCGTTTCGTTGGGGTTAGGGAGGGGGGTGGGTTAGGTCAGAGCGGGATAGTTTATTTTTGTTAGGGGACATTAAAAATATACTTACTATTTATTTATACGATGTTAATGTTTTGTGGTGGGTTACAGTTTTCCGAATTCAATGTAAGTTACATGGTTGTTTACTTTGTTTCCGTGCTGCTGCATGCCCACAGCCAGTGTTTGATTTAAAAGATCTGCCGATTTTGTAACACACAAACCGATAGATGCAGTACCCCTCACTGAGTTATTTTTAATTGTCATAATAGTACTGTCAGTCTCTCCTCCTAGTCCATACCTCCCACCAAACTTATCTTACCTGTGATTGATGATGAAGTTCGGCACACTGATGGCTGCATGGTTGGTTTCCCAAATTGACGGAGTAGATGCCATTATTGTGGTGGTAGTAGTAGACACTGGCAATAGCGTTTGAAAAAAGAAAGAGAAAGTCACTTGACTGAGACTCTGGGAGGAGGAGTGGAACAGAACACAAAGTAAACTACAGCATGGGTGGTCAAGCAGAAGAAGATCCTTGCCCTGCCTTAGTTGAAATTCAATTAGTGTTGCTTTCACCACATCTGCCCCAGCAAGCTTGTGATCAATTGGTGTACATAGTCATCACATCACACCTCAATATAAATCACACAGCCCGGGGGAAGAGGGTTAGGGATTGATGATTGAATGGGAAGTGGGGTTTTGGGAAAGGTTTGAGAAAGAAAAACAGACAATATGCATGGACACAACAAAAGTAAAACACAATCTTGTAAGACGACCATGATCCATTATAAAAGAAATCAAAGTATGAAGTGAGAGAAAGCAAATGCATGCATGCTGAGGAGGATAACTTGATGGTTAATGATAATGAGTTGTACTATAACTACTATGACCCAATGAGACAGTACAGTCAGGGACGAAATTGAAATTTGCCTTGCCTGTCTGACGCCCTCAGAGCTCAGACCGAACCCAATTACATGCTGTACCGGGCTTACTTTTATTTTTCAAGCTAGCTAAGGAAATTAAAAAAAAGTTGGATCAATTAACAAACAAACCACAACACACAGTCGTAATGATTAAAGAGAAAAAAGCAAGCAAATAAATGCAAAGACGAATGATGATACTAAAGTTACTGTATTATCCTGGTCCAAATGTGGAGTTGCATCATTCTCGTCATTCTTCTTGGTCCTCCCTTCCATGGACACTCCGCACATCAATCTTGGGTACCACTGCCTGCCTGATGCGGATTGGTAAGGTACGTGTGAGTCGTTTCTCCCACTGTAGCACAGGGTAAAGGCCAGCCTGTAAGTCTAGATGGAAAAAAAAACGGGGTATTGAAAAATTACAGCCTTTACAACAATAAACTCAATTACAGTGGAGTGCAAGACAACACTCTGGAGAGAACACTTTCAGACTGAGGCAGCTTGGATAGGCTACATAGTGTGTCTACTCTACAGCATTAAGGTACAACAACAACGGGACAGGATTCAGGAGCCAGCACAGCCACAGAACAGGAGAACCGCGGCACAGGCCAGGCACCCTACCCCTTACTTACATTTTGACCGAGCCAGAGAAATGTCATATGCACTGCAGCAACCTAGAATTTTCCCAATGAAGTGACTAAATCAATGTGCCACTGTCCGTCATACCACTACACTCTACTCCAGTCCACACCACTACACGGACATCTAGCCTAGGTCTGCTGTGGTTCTTGTTCAAACTTTTTACCTTTTATATGTCAGCCCATGAAACGCCTGATGCGGATTGGTAAGGTACGTGTGAGTCGTTTCTCCCACTATAGCACAGGGTAAAGGCCGGCCTGTAAGTGTAGATGGAAAAACAAACGGGGTATTGAAAAATTACAGCATTTACAACAATAAACTCAATTACAGTGGAGTGCAAGACAACACTCTGGAGAGAACACTTTCAGACTGAGGCAGCTTGGATAGGCTACATAGTGTGTCTACTCTACAGCATTAAGGTACAACAACAACGGGACAGGATTCAGGAGCCAGCACAGCCACAGAACAGGAGAACCGCGGCACAGGCCAGGCACCCTACCCCTTACTTACATTTTGACCGAGCCAGAGAAATGTCATATGCACTGCAGCAACCTAGAATTTTCCCAATGAAGTGACTAAATCAATGCGCCACTGTCCGTCATACCACTACACTTTACTCCAGTCCACACCACTACACGGACATCTAGCCTAGGTCTGCTGTGGTTCTTGTTCAAACTTTTTACCTTTTCTGTCAGCCCATGAAACGCCTGATGCGGATTGGTAAGGTACGTGTGAGTCGTTTCTCCCACTGTAGCACAGGGTAAAGGCCGGCCTGTAAGTGTAGATGGAAAAACACACGGGGTATTGAAAAATTACAGCATTTACAACAATAAACTCAATTACAGTGGAGTGCAAGACAACACTCTGGAGAGAACACTTTCAGACTGAGGCAGCTTGGATAGGCTACATAGTGTGTCTACTCTACAGCATTAAGGTACAACAACAACGGGACAGGATTCAGGAGCCAGCACAGCCACAGAACAGGAGAACCGCGGCACAGGCCAGGCACCCTACCCCTTACTTACATTTTGACCGAGCCAGAGAAATGTCATATGCACTGCAGCAACCTAGAATTTTCCCAATGAAGTGACTAAATCAATGCGCCACTGTCCGTCATACCACTACACTCTACTCCAGTCCACACCACTACACGGACATCTAGCCTAGGTCTGCTGTGGTTCTTGTTCAAACTTTTTACCTTTTATGTCAGCCCATGAAACGCAGTTATTCCATCAATTTTCTCCAATCCAACTGACTGTGTGCAAAGATAGTATGCTCAGCATCCTCAATGATGGTGACCGTGTGGTACGTATTCTCCAACACCAACTCAGTCTGTAGTGACTGATTAAGTTTATAATATATTCCATATTACCAAATTGCAACGGATATTGGCCGGCACCTGCAGTGGTAGGAGTACAATGTGGTCATTATTAAACAACAAGGAAACATTAACTGTCACCACACCTGAGTCACTTTTACTTTGTATATAAACTAGTATAGTTCTACTTCATGGCATGCACAATTCTTCGTAGTCAGCCAGCATCCAATGCAATGCATGCCACCATCATTCACAATAATCACTCATTACCTGTCTTGGTGTTCTCTTTGGCTGTCTGATCTGATGCCTGCCTAGCCTTCTGCCAGTCAGTGATGAGTTTCTTTCGGATTGGAAACAAAATGGAATATAGGTGGAGTCACGTTTCACTTCTTATGGAGGGACTGTTAGAGGCAACCTGTATTGTACTATTCTCCATCTCCATCCAATGTCTGACTTGCTTGAAATGTACTTAGGGAGAGTAAGGAACATGGAGCAGGACCCTGAGGAGTGGAGTGGACAGTTATGCACATACGTGCAACTCCAATAGGGAAATAAAAAGAGGAGACTGTTGATGGCTTTGTTGTGAATGTAGATTTTGAACCAGAAAAACAGATACACACAGTCACACACAAATAAAGGAAGGGAGAACAATTTGAAAGCCTAGTTGTCAGGGAAGAGGAGCTCATCCTCAAACTCTGGTGGTTCGGACAGCAGTACGTCTAACAATCCACTACTTATGTCATCAAAGTCGCTCTCCTCTTCCTCCTGTGATTCACGTATTTTGTACTCTGGTGGTATAAAGTGTTAATTCATTTTGATCATGGTTAACCTCTCAACACTTTTGGGCGAGAGACTGGTCCTTTTGACAGTAACAATGGCACCAGCAGCACTGAAAACACGCTCTGAAGAGACACTTGCAACAGGGCAAGCCACATACTTTATCGCCAGCCTGCTGAGCACTGGCCATTGGCTTCTTTTCCCATACCAATACACCAATGGGCTTTGCTCCATGTAGACCTCTGTTGTGTCATCTAGATAGGCCTGAACCATCCGCTCAATGTTCAGGGGTGCTCCGATTTCCTGGGCCTCTTTTGCCTTTGCATCAGTCATGGATGTGCAATACCCTTTCCGTAGAAACCAATCACCTGCCGTTGTTGTAAATGTGCCTGATGATCCTGTTGGTGCTGTTGATGTTATTGCTGCTGGCAGTGTTGACTGCTGGGAGGCAAACACACTGCTCTTGGCTTCTGAAGTAGAACTTCGTTCTGGGTGCCCTGCAGTACTTTTTCTGCCCTGGAGGGGCGGGCCTTTAATGAAGATCCTTTCGTTTTCAAACTCAGTGGCTTCCTCAGCTATCAAAGTTTTGTACTGGGCAACATTCACTTCTGAAAAAGGAATGACTTCATTACTGCGCAGCAATAATTTGTATCGTGGATCCAAAATTGAGGCAGTAATGTAATGTGGATCTGACAGAATGTTATTTTGAATCCTTGTATTGTGAGATAAGCGAGCGGATAAGGTGTCTGCCAAAGAATGTGCGTCTACTTTGTCATCCACACCTGCGTACATTTCTGCCACCTCCTTCAGCTCTTGCTCTAGCATGTACAACAATGGGATAGCTTGGCCCATAGTACAGTCCTCCCGGCTCACTTCACGGGAGAAGACCTCAAAAGGAAGTAGCATCTCTGTCAGGCTTTTGACAATGTCCCATTGGGCCATCTCAACTCTCATGCCTTTCACTGTAGGATCCCCTGACCTTTTCATGACATAAGCATTAAGTGGTATGTACTGCTCAAACAGACGCTCAAGCATGTAATACGTTGAGTTCCAACGTGTTGGCACCTCTTGGATGAGTGCTTTGACTGGCATTTTATGCTCACGTTGAATCACCCTCAGCTCCTTCCGGGCTTTAAAAGAATGGTTGAAATGTGTGCATATTCTTCTGCAGGTGGTCAGTAAGCTGCTGACTTTGCTTTCATTTTTTAGAAAGTCTTGCACAACAATGTTAATGCAGTGTGCCAAACATGGCACCCTGAAATAGCCACCATCTTTCATGGCCCGAACTACATTACTGCCATTGTCCGTGGCAAGAAAACCAATGGTAAGACCTCTTGGTCGCAGCCACTCAAACACCTTGCTGTTAAACTCATCCAAAATGTTAGCAGCAGTATGAGATTTCTCCATTGCAAACATGGCTACAGTTGCATGTTTGCGAGTGTCTTTAAAAATCTCAGCGGTGTTAACAACGCCATCAGATATCTTATCTTTAACACCCGAAAAAGAGACCCAGTGTGCAGTGATGCACATGTAATCAGTGGCTTGGCAACTGGTCCACATGTCTGTTGTCAGGTGTATACTCTGAACAGCACTCTTTTTAAGGCTTTTCCAAGCAATTCCAGCACGTCGTGATGTAGTGCTGGAACAGCAACTCTTGCAAAATAGTAGCGGCTGGGAACTTTCCATTTTGGGCAGATGGTGGTCACAAACTCAAGAAAACCCACCCCTTCAACAAAAGAAAAAGGGAGAAGGTCCAGTGCTAACATTTTTGCCAGCTTAGCATTGTACAAACGTGCTATTGGGTGATTGCGTTCGTACTGCCCCTCCGGCCTAATAAACATGCTAAGAATGGTAGGCTGCATGGTATTCCTTCCTGTGGTCGACGTCACACTTTTTGGGCCAGCAGTACTCCTTGGTGTCTCAGGCTGGCTCTTACTCTTGTGCCAATGAGATGTGGCTGAGGATGTGGGCGTTACGAATGCAGTACTGGGGACAGGGCTACTTTGTGTACCATTAGCACAGAGAATGTCTCCCTCTTCTTCCTGTTCCACCGTGAGCGGACTTTCTACTTGTTTAAGCCCAACAGCAATGGTTCCAGTTTTGATGAGCCTAAGGTGCTCCTCCCACTGGATTGCGTGGTGTTTTTTCAGATGTGTCATTTGGCCTCCAGTACCATAGTTTGTACCAAGCTTTCCACGGCTAACACAGGAATGACAAACGGAGCATACAGCAATGTTCTCCTCCTTTCGGCTAACCGTAAAGAAGTCCCACACTGGGGAGCTTAACTTTTGTCTCCTGCTGGAGGTGCCACTCCCACTTCCAATGCCGGATGAACTGGAGGGTGTGTGTTGAATTTGACTCTGTGCAGGACCACTACCTACTTCTGCTGAGGTGGTGCTTGTTGTGCTGGATGTAGGACGCTGCCGGCCCTTTGCTAATGTAAATATGGAAGCTGGAGGTCGTGTTGGTGTTACCTGTGTTGGAGGTATGCGTGCTACATCCCTCGCATCCATTTTGGATAATGTAAAAATGTTGCTCTCCATCTCCTCAGGCCCGGGAGTGATGTTTGTGATGACTGGCTCATCATCATCATCATCATCAACCTGCTCTTCTACATCAACATCCATAAGTGTAAGGCTTTCTGGAACCTTCCTTTTCCCATGCCTGCTCTTGTGATGTGTTTCCCTCTCAGACTCAGTTTGTGGCTTCCAAGTGACATCTAGATCATCAGAAGGGGGGCTTGGTGAAGAACTTGATGTACTAACCCTCCTTTTCCTTGCTGGGGATTTAAAAGCCAATGCAACTTCTAAAGGAGTGGCTTCCTCTTCTTCCTCTGCATGAGGCTCAATTTCCTGAACTGCCCCTACTTCGGGAGGAACAACAGCTACTATTGCGGGCGGTGGCTGCGGCTGTTGACCACTTATCTGCTGTGTTGATGATGTTCCCTCCTGCGTTGATTGTGTACTACTTTGAGATAGCGATAAGTTTAGTTCAGGCTCAGCATCACTGCTTTCTACCAAAAGGCTGGCTACCTCTTCCACACTCATCTGCTTGGGCATGGGTTGGTGGGTTGGGCCCACTGATGTAGAGGTGCTGCCCCCAGCTTGCCCCCCCCCGACACCACTGCTGCAGGCCTCATTTTTGGTGAACCAAAAAAGGTTTTGGGAGGCACACCAGACTTAAGTGACACTTCCTTCTTCTTCTGTTCCTTCTTCTCCATGGCAACTTTCTTGGTACCGGAGGACCTGCTACCTGCTTTCTTTGGGGGCATCTTCAACAGATGTCAAAACAGCACTCAGTTGCACAAGTTGCAGAGATGCCTGGTCAGGTCACTGACACGTCACGTTGTGTACACTACAGCAGCAGGACGTCGGTCTGGCACCACAACAGTGGATGATGATGAGACACCTCTGTCTTTTGTGCACCTAAAAGCAAAAAAGCCAGCAGAACATCAGTCAAAAGCTCCATAATATAATATATAACTTATTAGTGTCTCGTGGGTGGTCATCACAATTATTAAATTTCATGAAGTCAGTGAACAACATCAACAGTATAGCCAGCCATTAAGAGACTGACAAGGCCAGGGATCCTGTTGTATTTGTACTGTGTACACATAGGAAGAAGAATAGCAAGGAACAAAAACCCGCCGTGATGATTGCTGAGTTGTACCCCTGGGCCTACTGTACGACTAGGCCACAAGTTTGGACGCCTATGGCAAAGGCACAATGCATGCCTTCCTAAAATGGCCATCACACACATGCACAGCCCACCCACCACAATAACAAACAAAAAGTGATTGCAAAGGACAGGAAGAGGAAGTTGTAGTGTCTGTGGAACTTAATCCCTCTCATAAAAATGTTTTCCAGACAAATAACAGCTTCTCCCTGCTCCAAACCTACAGCTCAATGACAGCCTGAGGAGTTTTTTGTGCAGAAATGCACAAAAAAGCGTTTTCGAGAAGGGTCTATGTTGCTCGCGAGATATTGTTTGCCAGATTGCAAAAGCTGCGTGTTCGGGATCGCGAACTGTACAAAAAGGCTTTCTCGCGTGCGCGAACACGCATATTGCGAGCGCAAAAATGACGAAAACTGTAAGTCCGCGTTGTCGCGCTGTGCAGGGTTAACGAAAGTTCGTGAGCTGAATCCATTGCCTTCCATGCTGGCCAAAAAAGCCCAATTTGTTTAGCACACACCCAAAAAATGCTATTCCACCCCAAACACACCTTTTGCAATAAAATCCAAAGCCATCCATGGAGTAAAGGAAAATCACCAGACAACACCAACTGTACATTCAAGTCACGCACCACAGATTGGAGGCTGACTATCTCTGGGCCTACTGGAAGACTACTAGGCCACAAGCTTGGAACCGGATGGCAAAAGCAAGCACACTGCTTGGATGGCTCCACAAAATGGCCGCCACACACCCACAACAACCACAAGAAATGGGAGACAGTCAATGTACGCCTATGGCAAAGGCACAATGCATGCCTTCCTAAAATGGCCGCCACACACATGCTTAGCCCACCCACCACAATAACAAATAAAAAGTGATTGCAAAGGACAGGAAGAGGAAGTTGTAGTGTCTGTGGAACTTAATCCCTCTCATAAAAATGTTTTCCAGACAAATAACAGCTTCTCCCTGCTCCAAACCTACAGCTCAATGACAGCCTGAGGAGTTTTTTGTGCAGAAATGCACAAAAAAGCGTTTTCGAGAAGGGTCTATGTTGCTCGCGAGATATTGTTTGCCAGATTGCAAAAGCTGCGTGTTCGGGATCGCGAACTGTACAAAAAGGCTTTCTCGCGTGCGCGAACACGCATATTGCGAGCGCAAAAATGACGAAAACTGTAAGTCCGCGTTGTCGCGCTGTGCAGGGTTACCGAAAGTTCGTGAGCTGAATCCCTTGCCTTCCATGCTGGCCAAAAAAGCCCAATTTGTTTAGCACACACCCAAAAAATGTTATTCCACCCCAAACACACCTTTTGCAATAAAATCCAAAGCCATCCATGGAGTAAAGGAAAATCACCAGACAACACCAACTGTACATTTAAGTCACGCACCACAGATTGGAGGCTGACTACCTCTGGGCCTACTGGAAGACTACTAGGCCACAAGCTTGGAACCGGATGGCAAAAGCAAGCACACTGCTTGGATGGCTCCACAAAATGGCCGCCACACACCCACAACAACCACAAGAAATGGGAGACAGTCAATGTACGCCTATGGCAAAGGCACAATGCATGCCTTCCTAAAATGGCCGCCACACACATGCTCAGCCCACCCACCACAATAACAAACAAAAAGTGATTGCAAAGGACAGGAAGAGGAAGTTGTAGTGTCTGTGGAACTTAATCCCTCTCATAAAAATGTTTTCCAGACAAATAACAGCTTCTCCCTGCTCCAAACCTACAGCTCAATGACAGCCTGAGGAGTTTTTTGTGCAGAAATGCACAAAAAAGCGTTTTCGAGAAGGGTCTATGTTGCTCGCGAGATATTGTTTGCCAGATTGCAAAAGCTGCGTGTTCGGGATCGCAAACTGTACAAAAAGGCTTTCTCGCGTGCGCGAACACGCATATTGCGAGCGCAAAAATGACGAAAACTGTAAGTCCGCGTTGTCGCGCTGTGCAGGGTTACCGAAAGTTCGCGAGCTGAATCTCTTGCCTTCCATGCTGGCCAAAAAAGCCCAATTTGTTTAGCACACACCCAAAAAATGCTATTCCACGCCAAACACACCTTTTGCAATAAAATCCAAAGCCATCCATGGAGTAAAGGAAAATCACCAGACAACACCAACTGTACATTTAAGTCACGCACCACAGATTGGAGGCTGACTATCTCTGGGCCTACTGGAAGACTACTAGGCCACAAGCTTGGAACCGGATGGCAAAAGCAAGCACACTGCTTGGATGGCTCCACAAAATGGCCGCCACACACCCACAACAACCACAAGAAATGGGAGACAGTCAATGTACGCCTATGGCAAAGGCACAATGCATGCCTTCCTAAAATGACCGCCACACACATGCTCAGCCCACCCACCACAATAACAAATAAAAAGTGATTGCAAAGGACAGGAAGAGGAAGTTGTAGTGTCTGTGGAACTTAATCCCTCTCATAAAAATGTTTTCCAGACAAATAACAGCTTCTCCCTGCTCCAAACCTACAGCTCAATGACAGCCTGAGGAGTTTTTTGTGCAGAAATGCACAAAAAGCGTTTTCGAGAAGGGTCTATGTTGCTCGCGAGATATTGTTTGCCAGATTGCAAAAGCTGCGTTTTCGGGATCGCGAACTGTACAAAAAGGCTTTCTCGCGTGCGCGAACACGCATATTGCGAGCGCAAAAATGACGAAAACTGTACGTCCGCGTTGTCACGCTGTGCAGGGTTACCGAAAGTTTGCGAGCTGAATCCCTTGCCTTCCATGCTGGCCAAAAAAGCCCTATTTGTTTAGCACACACCCAAAAAATGCTATTCCACCCCAAACACACCTTTTGCAATAAAATCCAAAGCCATCCATGGAGTAAAGGAAAATCACCAGACAACACCAACTGTACATTTAAGTCATGCACCACAGATTGGAGGCTGACTACCTCTGGGCCTACTGGAAGACCACTAGGCCACAAGCACTAGCACACACATCCAACAAAGGTAAATCACACACACACACACCAACAGTGAAATACACCACAGCCACGTTTAGCATTTCAATCCTATGCCATCCATGCCCTACATGATGTAGAAATTCTACAGACACCACAAAACATGGACCCATGAGTACCCTACTGGCTGAAATTGCAGAGAAAAACAACTAGGCCCCTATTGAAAGTAGTACAGGCCACCCACCACAACAATAATTTTTAAAAACAATAAAAATCCCAGAAAAATGTAGGTACAAACGATCCCCAATGAAACAAACACACCAATTCTCCAACTTACTTGTAGTAAATTAAATCTCAAATCAAAAATTCCTCAAATAAATCCAATCCAATGGTATGATGCAGCAGACAGACACAAAAAGTGATCCTTCCAGCTCCAAATCCAAATGAAAGTGAACAACACATGCACAAAGCACGTGGGAGGAGCTTGCTGGACAGGAACAGGAAGTTGTAGACTCAGGGGCACTGCCTTCCTCTTGAAAAAAAAGAGTTAAAAAAATTAAAGGACTCTTTCTTACACAAAAGACTACAGCAAGATCACAATCTGAGGAGTTTTCTGAGCAAAATGATCATTTTAGAGAAGGTTTTATGAAGCTCGCGAGATATTCTTTACCAGATTGCAGTTTTTCCATATTCGGGATCGCGATCTTACCAAAACAGCCGCCGGAAGTCAGCTCGCGCGCACCAATGACGTGTTCGGGGTCGCACACTCTCGCGGGCTTGGGCAGCCATAGTACAAATCTCGTGGCGCTCGCGAACAGACAGAAAAGCAAGTTGGCGATCGCAGAATCAAGGTAAGACGTTACCGCGCGCGCGAGAATGAATATTGAGCGCGCGAGGAAGTAAATTTACTACGCTACGTGCTAGATTGCGTAGCAATCTGCAACTTCGCGCTCTACGCAAATCGCGAAGTTACCTAAACTTCGCAAGCTCCGCGAACGGAGCGTAGTTCAACGCCCAGGCTTACTAATTAGCAGTGGTAAAGAGTCATAAAGCTAACAAAAACAAATTCAGCAAAATAGGAGAGTGGAGGCACAAAAGTTTAAGAGAAGGCTGACCAGAGGTGTTTTCACTTTGTTACTTTTATGTGCTGCATAAATTATTTACGTATTGCCTCTAGGTTAAGCCAGACTGCATTTGTGCCAAGCTACCAGGGGATTATGCACAGGTTAATTTAGTGACATTTGTGGTTCACCCTTACAAGGCTTGTGGCAGTTGCTTGAAAAGGGCTCACAACCCCCTCAGCCACTAAACCAATTTCTGACAATTGGTTATCCCCAAACAAACTGTGGGAAAAGAAGGCATGCACGACAATAATCTTTTATAGGAATTCTTAGGTGAGATGGTATTTTGATTTGCCATCTGCAATTTTGTACAGGTTTGTACCTTTATGACTGTTGCCAGATGGTTGTCCAATGGAAAGCTTGCACTCACAATGGGGTTTAGACGGTTATGGCAACAGGCTAATGATAAAGGTTATGGGCCTTATTGTTTATCATGAAAATGTATGCTAAATACAGTTCCCCAGACATAATGCTTGTGAAAAGCATATGTTAACGTAAGTAGGTTTTTAAGGGTGGATTGATATTACTCTTAGGAGAGAAAGTATTTTGCTTTGCCAACTATAATTTTTGTACACTACATATACATACATAGAGGGCCATTGGATCACCTCTGTTTGACATTGGTCTGTCTATGTGTCTTGTACACACTGCTACAATTCATTACAGCAAACTTCATGGGGTAATGGTTCCATCTACATCAGTAATTGCCTCTCTTGAACTGTGAATTATGGCATTTTCTAATTGCATGTGTATATCCACCTTAAAATTGAGTGTGCTTTAGTGCCACGGCTGGTTGGCCAGTCCTTTAGTTTTTACTCTTTTTTCCTTTTATAGTTCCCCTTTTACGTCTTTGCTTCTCTTTTTATTCTAATGTTTCCAAAGAGAATATTACAGCTCTCCAGTCAGTACTAATGCATTGCATGCTTTCCGCTCAATTCATTTGCAGTGCACAGCATACCACAAGGTCATTTCCTCTAAACCAGTATACCATTTTGAAATGTTGTAGTCTAAAGTGTATTTTAAGGAACAACGGTCCCTAAGACAATGGATAAGTAACAATGCTCTGGAGAAAAGAATAATATCCAGGAATTATCCAATTGGATGTGTATTTTATTTCCAATTAAACAATAAGTTATAGAAGATCAACTCCGCTGGGCTAATCCTCATCAGGTGTGTAAACCATCAAACAAACAGGCAAGAAACATTGTGTGACCATCAATAATACACACAGTCAAGGTCACTTACTTTTAGAACAGAATCCTAATGCATCCAAAATTCATATATGCATATATAGAGGGTCAGAGAGTTTTAGGTCGACAACGTTTTGATCCATTAATAGTGCAGGGTCATCCTTACGACAACAGAAATATATGCCTTGATTACATCATTCATATGTAGAGAGTATACATAAATTAACACCAATGTAGTTTCCAAGTGACCATCTACGATATCTCAATATTTCTCAATGTAGGTTCAGTGACTGTGAGGGGTTTGTTACAGGTAGTCACTGTCCATAGTAGAGTGTTAGTTATGTAACAGTGCTTGGGTATCTGGAGGAACTTGGTTTTCCCTGAACAGTTGTATACAGATTGAGCACCATGTGCAGTAATGGTTACCCTTTTATCTGTGGTTTACATGAACATGGCTACCCATGAAGTGTACTGTATAGGATCAATGTTGCACACAACACAATCTTGCTTCACCTATAAGAGTTCTATTCATAATGGCAGTAATGATGCCCTATATTATTGTGAATTATGTTGCAGGTATATTCAGGCTCCCAATACCATATTACATTGTAGAGAAATGAGTGCAAAAGAAGCTTGGATGATGTCACCAGTGATGCCATCAGTGATGTTATCAATGTTGTAATTTCAGATGTTGTCAGTGATGTTATAAATGATATCATATAACATGTTTAGAGGTCATAAGCAGTGTACGGCAGGGGAATTTCTCTGGTTTTTGAGTTTAAAAAGTTAATATTGTTCCCTGACATCTTCACCTAACTATAGCATTACTTTAACCTTTGTTTTTTTCAGTTTTTAAACAGTACCAAGAATTTTATCACATCTAACTATAACGTTATTTTAATCTTTGGGTTTGCAGTGAACATCTAGGTTTTTTTCAATATAAAATATTATTTTATTACCAAAAGTAAAGCCAACCTCCCACTGCAATAGCCTTAGGTCATGCACGGCAGGGGTTTAGGCTCTGTGGCAAACCCACCCAGAGGCAGCTGATTCTCCTGCAGGCAGCCAACCTCACGCTGTGCAGAGTCTTTTGTCGCATGTGGCATTCAAATTGGCCTGCATCCAGGCAGCTACTGGGAGGCAACCAACCCCACTCAGCATTCGGCCTCTGCTCATGCTTGGCATGGGGTTAGCTGCAGTACCTGTGTGCAGCAAGGCCTATTTTCCAACTCCTCTCAAGCAGCCAACCCCATGCTGCACACAGTCTTTGGACATGCACAGCAGGAGATGTATCACAGGCCTAAGCTTTTGGCCCATCTCTGTGGCTTAAACTCCAGCAGGCTGCGAACCCCAAACCACATACAGCCTTTGTCATGTGCAGCGTAGAGTTGGCCTTCAGGCCCTGCCACCCCAAATACCTGGGGCAAAAACATATATATTAAGTGGAGGAGGGCATGCAGCTTCCTCCCCAACACTTTATGTATATCTATTACCAGGTGGTGGCCGCCACTGGGTAGTTATGGAATAGGATTGTGTTTCCATTGGACCGGTTTCTGGCTAATCAGCCATCATCAGCCAAGCTAGCTTGAATCCAGTGGCTGATTAGTCAGAAACTGGTCCCAGGATGCTTGTTTCCGGTCCAGGGAAGACATGGCTTGGCAGTTCGGGCTGGATTGTTCCCATGAGGCACAGGGTTAGACTGATTTGCATATGGCCATGTCTGAACTGGGGTGGCAGAGTGAGCTAAAGAATGATGATGGATTAAACCCAGATCAGTTGACTGGGGGTGAGTGCTTGCAATGTTCAACACTCCGTCCATCATCCCCTTTGGTTTTGCTTTGTTCGCCCTAAGTTGGCAGGGTATGCCCAGACATGGGTACCTTTCTCACTTTGCCACTGCATTCAAGCTAGCCTGCCTGATGATGACTGATTAGCCAGAAACCGGTCCCAGGATGCTTGTTTCCGGTCCAGGGAAGACATGGCTTGGCAGATCGGGCTGGACTGTTGTCATGAGGCAAAGGGTCAGACTGATTTGCATATAGCCATGTCTGAACTGGGGTGGCAGAGTGAGCTAAAAAATGATGATGCATTAAACCCAGATCAGTTGACTGGGGGTGAGTGCTTGCAATGTTCAACACTCCGTCCATCATCCCCTTTGGTTTTGCTTTGTTTGCCCTAAGTTGGCAGGGTATGCCCAGACGTGGGTCCCTTGCTCACTTTGCCACTGGATTCAAGCTAGCCTGGCTGATGATGGCTGATTAGCCAGAAACCGGGTTTAGGATGCTTGTTTCCGGTCCAGGGAAGACATGGCTTGGCAGTTCGGGCTGGACTGTTCCCATGAGGCACAGGGTCAGACTGATTTGCATATGGCCATGTCTGAACTGGGATGGCGGAGTGAGCTAAAGAATGATGATGGATTAAACCCAGATCAGTTGACTGGGGGTGAGTGCTTGTAATTTTCAACACACCGTCCATCATCCCCTTTGGTTTTGCTTTGTTCGCCCTAAGTTGGCAGGGTATGCCCAGACATGGGTACCTTTCTCACTTTGCCACTGCATTCAAGCTAGCCTGCCTGATGATGACTGATTAGCCAGAAACCGGTCCCAGGATGCTTGTTTCCGGTCCAGGGAAGACATGGCTTGGCAGATCGGGCTGGACTGTTGTCATGAGGCAAAGGGTCAGACTGATTTGCATATAGCCATGTCTGAACTGGGGTGGCAGAGTGAGCTAAAAAATGATGATGCATTAAACCCAGATCAGTTGACTGGGGGTGAGTGCTTGCAATGTTCAACGCTCCGTCCAGCATCCCCTTTGGTTTTGCTTTGTTTACCCTAAGTTGGCAGGGTATGCCCAGACATGGGTCCCTTGCTCACTTTGCCACTGGATTCAAGCTAGTCTGGCTGATGACGGCTGATTAGCCAGAAATCGGTCCCAGGATTCTTGTTTCCGGTCGAAGGACGACATGGCTTAGCAGTTCGGGCTGGACTGTTCCCATGAGGTACATGGTCAGACTGATTTGCATATGGCCATGTCTGAACTGGGGTGGCGGAGTGAGCTAAAGAATGATGATGGATTAAACCCAGATCAGTTGACTGGGGGTGAGTGCTTGCAATGTTCAACACTCCGTCCATCATCCCCTTTGGTTTTGCTTTGGAAAGTTTTATGGTCATGCATCAAGGGGTGGACGAGAAAAAAGGGGGTATCCCAAAATGTGTTTTCCTCATTCATTGATACATTGGTTAAACACAAATTACTGAATGGATTGACAACAAATTACACAAAAAGCTAGATCTTGGATCAGAAAGAATGATTTTTGTGATTTGGTGTAAATATGGTGTAAATATGTTCATTAGTGTTTGAGCAATTAATGCTCAAACATTGTATATGTGGAGATGCAGAGCCTCCGCGAATCTGACAGCTTTGAAGCTGAGTTCTGATTGTCTGCAACCACATAAACCAGGAAGTGATCGCAGCCATCTTAGGAGTAGAGAATCAATCTTGAATCCTTGGAAAAAACTCAAAACAATATATGTAGAGGCAGGGTAGGGATACTAAACCCCCAGGTCTGTTGTTGGGCCCGGGGCCCAAAATTATTTTTTCCAACAAATTTCTTCACAAATTTGTGGAACACTTGCAACATTTAAAAAAAAGCATGAGGTTCTGCGTGTTTTTTATAAATTTGGGGAGGGGGGTGCATGGCTTCTCTCCTCAAGTCTCGGAGAGGCCCCAGGAACCCCATGCTCCAGAGCCACCATAAAATAAAGAGGGGAGATGGCACACAACCCCCTTCCAGAGCCTAATTAGGCCTGGAGAACCCATTCCCTAAGGCAGAAGTGAATAATAAATGGGAATGCGGGACACACGCCCCTCAGTCCAGAGCCTAAAATGGCTCCCTGGATCCCATCCCTCATGTGAAGTAATTAAATATTTCACCATTTATAGTAATCTGAAGTGCCTACAGCTCATGCTCTAAAGTAACGATAACGTGTGCCCTCACCATGCCAATGTTGTCATCAATTGTCATCTCAGATGTCTCAATGATGTTATCAGTGATGTGATAGAATATGTCATGAGTAATGTTATATGTGAGGTAATTAACAGGGCATGGCGGGGGCAAGTTATAGTTACATTAGACACAAGTTATATTTACGTGAGATAACTATTTCCATAGGGTTTTAAGCATAGGATTAACCTGGTACCAGCCATGCTGAGTTAGAAAAGTGACAAAGTACTTTGCCATTTCTCAGAAAGTCTTTAAAGCACAGGGTTCTCTAGTGACAATGACAAAAGCCTTTTATCACTCCAGGCACAGTATTACATCTTTGGATTGGTAAATATCATCCAAGCCAACCTGGAATGAATAAAAGCAGTCCATGACATGTTTTTTGCTCTTGCCAGAACTCAACAGGCAGACATAACTTTGTCCAGGCACAAGGGACCACCCATTAAAAGTCAAAGCAATACCGTTTCATGCTTAGTGTGCTATATAAATTATGCAATAAAGCAAGTAGGGAACTTTGGGTAGTTCCCAAGTTTTAGGTGGAGAGCAGCTCCATTATATGAAACACTCTACAACACCACCTTTCAAGAGTGCCTCACTTTTGTCTTGAATATAAAATGTTAACAATCTAGTTGTTCATTAGAGTACTGTAGGAAACTGCAGTAGGTTAGAAGGTAGTTAGCTGAGAGACTGCTAATTGTATTGGAACTAAATGTATCACTTTGCATGTCAGAATGTTTTACTGAAATGGATAATGAAGATAATTGTGAACTCACAGAAAATGTGTCAAACTGTTAGCTTTCCAGAGCACTAACGATAATTTCTCTGATAAACAAAAAACATAATTTTGTTAATTTATTGCTGTATCCTCTGTAGGAAATTAATTTTAGTGCTACTGCCTTAATTTTATCAACATGGCACTTGGGTGTACTGCACTTGTGACATAAATGCTAAATGTTCGCAATCTGGTTGTTCATTAGAGCTCAGTGGTGCAGCTTCAGTTGAGCAATAGAGACATAACTGACAGACTGCTGCTGGTGTTGAAGTACATTTTTTTTCATGGCATTTCAGAATGTTATACTGACTAGGGGTGGGCGAATTTGCGAAATTCATTTTCGCAAATGATCGCGAAAATGTAAAAAATCTCAGCAAACACGCAGAAATATCGTGAAGATGCGGAAGTTTTTTTCCCGCCCGTTCGCGGTATTTTCTGCATGGTTGCGGCTTGCCAACTTACCCATGTGGTTGCTCGCGGGCGCGGCCATCTTGTTTTCACTTGTCTCACGGTGCATGATTGCGAGAAGAAAGACGTGATCGCGCGACGAATGACGTCACTGCAGGCACAAATGGCTACCAACAATCCAACATCTCATGGAGAACGCGACCAGATCGGGAAAACTTGTCAGCGAACGCGGGGATTCACGTAAGGCGATCGCGCGCACACGAGAATGTATTATTTTACAGCGCGAGCAAGCAAAAAACTTTGGGTAAAATGCGGATTGCGGAAATTTTGACATTTTCGAGCTCTCCGCGGAACGCGAAAATGTCAAATTATCGCAATTTCCGCGACCGGAACGGAATTTTAGCCCAGGCCTAATACTGACATGGATGAGGAAGATATTTGAAAACTCAGAATTATTTTTCTTAGTTTAACTTTCTTGAGCACTAGCCATACATTATATGATAAAAAAAGAACCCTTTCTTTTAGTACCTTTACAGCAGTCTCCACAGTAGGAAATGTATTCAGTTTCCATCAAGGTGGCATTCAGGTGTGTCAATTTTGTCATAAATACAGAAGGTTAGCACTGTAGTTGCTCATTAGATCACTGTAGTGAAACTGCAGTAAAATCAGCTGACAGGTTCTTTTTGGTGTTACAAATACATTTCACTATATATATATATATATACACATATATATATATATATATATATATATATATATATATATATATATATATATATATGTATTATCTACTGGCGGTCGCCAGTAGATAGTTATAGTTATAGATAGGACCGTGTTTCGATAGGAAATCCGCAACATTCTATTTGGAATAACTTTGGCGCCGATTGATGAATCCTCGCGAAATTTTCAAAATAGGTGGGGTGCTCCGCTCCGCTCTGCTCCTACCCTGAAAGTCTCGGGGGGATTCGTCAAGCGGGGGCTGAGAAAAAAGGGGGGTCCCAAAACGCGTTTTTCCCATGCAATTTTCCATAGGGACCTTTAGTTCATGGTACAGCCCAAACGGCTGAACAGAATTACTTTAAATTTGGCAAAGAGGTAGTCCTCAGGTCAGGGATGTGCCTTTTGTATATCTGGAGTCAATCTGTTCATTAGTTCCTCAGAAAATTGCAGTTAAAAGTACATACATATCTATAGGCGGGCAACCTTCGTGTTTTTTTGTGTAGTGGCCTGTCCAGCCGCGAAGCCGTCCCGCCGCCGGAGAAGGCGGATCCTTAAGGCCCGCATTTGCGATCCTGAACAGGAACTAGGGGGACCGGAGCCTCAGGTACATATTGGCGTGTACCACAGTGAGCCTACTCAGCGTGTTCATCTATTGTGATTAATTATCAAACTTTGACTCATTCGTGCTTATAATTTTGGTTGGAACATGCAAACACCCAACCGGGTTAATATGGGACTACAGGCATGGCTAATAACAAATGGACTACAACATCCAGATAGCCATGAGGACGCCCACTGGGGCGGTGCTTGTTTAATTGAATAAATGATGTCCTACCACACGTTTGCTGCTCCTCTGCATCAATGAAATGTTAGACTGCCAGTGAACAAGAGCGCTGAGACGCTTGAAACGCGTATGGTTAATGGGCTGAATTAAGAAGCGCGAGTGACATGCTGTGACTGCAGCCACCTGGGGCATCAGTGTGCTAACCCCCTCGTGTGAGATGGCTTCAGTGGGGCAACCTTCGTGTTTTTATATATATACATATATATATATATATATATATATATATATATATATATATATATATATATATCAAAGCTCCAACTTCCTCCAGTCGCAAAGGAAATAGGCACTCACGGGAGACGCTTAGAAGATGTTTTTATTCCGGTATGACAAACAGACACGTTTCGGCGAATTGCCTTCCTCGGTATTTTGCTCGCACACCGGGAGGTCGCCATTTTAAGTGCATGCAAAAACTGTCATCGTGATACATCAATCATAGAAAGCGGACTTGCACATTAGCAAATAAACGTCCGCCATTGCTAAATTTGCAATAATAACTTGTTTGAATGGTAAATACATATCAAATCACAACCTAAGTCGTTAAATAAATTTGAAGACAAGTTATGTACATGTTCACACGCACTATGGCTATTTAACAGAATTATGCCATGTATTGGCTACGGTATCCAAGTAACATTGCCAAAAGCGGATTATCCAATCAATCTTAGAAAACCCGTCATAAATGGACAGACAAGGCTACAGTTGTAGTTCATTGCTTTGATTATGTTCATACTGTATGACGGTACCTCACAGCTTGAATGCCCTGGGTCCCAATTTCAGTTGGAAAATAAACATTAACTGCGTAAGTGGGCGCGCGCACGGAACGAACTGCGTTAACTGGGCGCGCACGCCACGAATGGCGTAAAGTAACTTAGCATTTAAAAAACCGTACAAATTCACTGAAAAAACCAAAGGTTTCACACACGTTATAGTTAGGAATTAGCATTTAAAAAACCTTGCAAATTCACTGAAAAAACCATAGGTTTCACACATGTTATAGTTAGCTGGACATTTTACTCATAAAAAAACCAATGAAATTCCCCCGTTATAGTTAGTGCAGGCAACTATAACTCACGCGACCGCAATCCTCTGCTGATGACATATGTGTCTTTATGAAAAAAAAATATTTGTAATATATGTATAGCTAAAAATTAATGGAAGAAGACATGGGTAAATAAGTGTCTAAATACAGTATTAGCATCAGCAGAGGATTGCGGTCGCGTGAGTTATAGTTGCCTGCACTAACTATAACGGGGGAATATATATATATATATATACACACATATATCTATATATATACATATATATATATATATATATATATATATATATATATATAAATCGCAAAGTTTGCCTGAAGAGAGGGAGCCCACGCAGGTGAGTAAATCTTGCCTTCGATTTTATTGAGGAAAACAACTTGAGCAAAGTAGGTGCTTCCGCCGCATAAGAGAGTCTTGCCTGACGCGTTTCGTGTCGTGGACACTTCCTCAGAGGCTCAAGGCTCAAACAGCATCTGTCTTGGGCGAATTCATGGCATTACATTTGTACGATAGTCCCCGCCCATTTGGGCGTGGCCACCCGCGTGGCCTGTTGGTTAATGTAGTGCCTGTTAACTCCAGTGAGTGAATCTCCCCAAAGAAAGTTCTTTTGCCATTAAAAATCCCCAGTGGGTTGCTGAGGCACTGTCAATGCGCAAGTTGTCGTTTCATTTTCTTCAATGGCATCACCTTACCCCTTCAGCTATTCCGCCGGATTGCGAAGCAGCAGGACCACACAGGCGTGCGGCAGGGCTCTCCTCGCGGCCCAGGCACGGCCGCAAACATCAATCGCAAAGTTTGCCTGAAGAGAGGGAGCCCACGCAGGTGAGTAAATCTTGCCTTCGATTTTATTGAGGAAAACAACTTGAGCAAAGTAGGTGCTTCCGCCGCATAAGAGAGTCTTGCCTGACGCGTTTCGTGTCGTGGACACTTCCTCAGAGGCTCAAGGCTCAAACAGCATCTGTCTTGGGCGAATTCATGGCATTACATTTGTACGATAGTCCCCGCCCATGTGGGCGTGGCCACCCGCGTGGCCTGTTGGTTAATGTAGTGCCTGTTAACTCCAGTGAGTGAATCTCCCCAAAGAAAGTTCTTTTGCCATTAAAAATCCCCAGTGGGTTGCTGAGGCACTGTCAATGCGCAAGTTGTCGTTTCATTTTCTTCAATGGCATCACCTTACCCCTTCAGCTATTCCGCCGGATTGCGAAGCAGCAGGACCACACAGGCGTGCGGCAGGGCTCTCCTCGTGGCCCAGGCACGGCCGCAAACATCAATCGCAAAGTTTGCCTGAAGAGAGGGAGCCCACGCAGGTGAGTAAATCTTGCCTTCGATTTTATTGAGGAAAACAACTTGAGCAAAGTAGGTGCTTCCGCCGCATAAGAGAGTCTTGCCTGACGCGTTTCGTGTCGTGGACACTTCCTCAGAGGCTCAAGGCTCAAAC
Organism: Triturus cristatus; assembly: GCF_964204655.1. Lineage (NCBI taxonomy): Eukaryota > Metazoa > Chordata > Amphibia > Caudata > Salamandridae > Triturus > Triturus cristatus. The sequence continues at coordinate 902,287,657 of NC_140590.1, read as the reverse complement.
AGCATCTGTCTTGGGCGAATTCATGGCATTACATTTGTACGATAGTCCCCGCCCATGTGGGCGTGGCCACCCGCGTGGCCTGTTGGTTAATGTAGTGCCTGTTAACTCCAGTGAGTGAATCTCCCCAAAGAAAGTTCTTTTGCCATTAAAAATCCCCAGTGGGTTGCTGAGGCACTGTCAATGCGCAAGTTGTCGTTTCATTTTCTTCAATGGCATCACCTTACCCCTTCAGCTATTCCGCCGGATTGCGAAGCAGCAGGACCACACAGGCGTGCGGCAGGGCTCTCCTCGCGGCCCAGGCACGGCCGCAAACATCAATCGCAAAGTTTGCCTGAAGAGAGGGAGCCCACGCAGGTGAGTAAATCTTGCCTTCGATTTTATTGAGGAAAACAACTTGAGCAAAGTAGGTGCTTCCGCCGCATAAGAGAGTCTTGCCTGACGCGTTTCGTGTCGTGGACACTTCCTCAGAGGCTCAAGGCTCAAACAGCATCTGTCTTGGGCGAATTCATGGCATTACATTTGTACGATAGTCCCCGCCCATGTGGGCGTGGCCACCCGCGTGGCCTGTTGGTTAATGTAGTGCCTGTTAACTCCAGTGAGTGAATCTCCCCAAAGAAAGTTCTTTTGCCATTAAAAATCCCCAGTGGGTTGCTGAGGCACTGTCAATGCGCAAGTTGTCGTTTCATTTTCTTCAATGGCATCACCTTACCCCTTCAGCTATTCCGCCGGATTGCGAAGCAGCAGGACCACACAGGCGTGCGGCAGGGCTCTCCTCGCGGCCCAGGCACGGCCGCAAACATCAATCGCAAAGTTTGCCTGAAGAGAGGGAGCCCACGCAGGTGAGTAAATATATATATATATATATATTATCTACTGGCGGTCGGCAGTAGACAGTTATAGTTACAACCTATTTTCCATAGGAAATCTCAAAATTCTATTTTGAATAACTTTGGCGCCGGTTGACGAATCCTCGCAAAGTTTTCAAAACAAATGGGGCGCTCCGTTCAGCTCCTACCCTGAAAGTCTCGAGGTGATTCGTCAAGCAGGGGCCGAGAAAAAGGGGGGGTCCCAAAACGCGTTTTCCCCATGCATTTTTCCCATAGGACCTTTAGTCGCAGCTACAGCCCGAACGGCTGAACAGAATTACGTGAAATTTGGCAGAGAGGTAGCCATAAGGTCAAGGAAGTGCCTTTTGAAGGTCTCGTGTAAATCAGTTCAGTATTTCCTGAGAAAATAGCATTTAAAACAATATCAATATCTATACGCGCGCACCGTGCGGCACAGTGCGCGCACCCTTACGTGCGCGAGCGCAATTCTGATTGGTTGTTAGATGTCGGTAAACATTAGAATCGGTCGAAACCAGGAAGTGTCGGCCGCCATTTTGTCTCTCACAGTCTGAGGGGGTGAAAAACAAAGGTGGAGAAAGTGAAAAGGGGGCAGGGTGGACAGTTCCTGACCCCCTAGCCTTTTTCAGGGGGTCCCAGAAGGACCCCCAAGGGCAAAAAAAAGAGTTATTTTTTTTCGAAAAATCGCGGAGTGCGCGCACCCTGCGCGCACGGTGAAAAAACAGAAAAAAATCAGCGAAGTTCACGAGTGCGCGCACGGTGCGCGCACAGTGCGCGCAAGCTGAAAATTCCATAAAAAAAAAAATACATACATAAATTAGCATTTAAAAAACCTTTGAAATTCACTGAAAAAACCATAGGTTTCACACACGTTATAGTTACGAATTAGCATTTAAAAAACCTTGCAAATTCACTTAAAAAACCATAGGTTTCACACATGTTATAGTTACCTGGACATTTTACTCGTAAAAAAACAATGAAATTCCCCCGTTATAGATAGTTCAGATAACTATAACTCGCGCGACCGCTATCCTCTGCTGATGACGTCAGATATTACATCACTGATGACATGTGTGTCTTTCTGAAAAATAAATATTTGTAATATATGTATAGCTAAAGATTAATGGAAGAAGACATGGGTAAATAAGTGTCTAAATACAGTGATGTAATATCTGACGTCATCAGCAGAGGATTGCGGTCGTGCGAGTTATAGTTATCTGAACTAACTATAACGAGGGAATTTCATTGTTTTTTTACGAGTGAAATGTCCAGGTAACTATAACATGTGTGAAACCTATGGTTTTTTAAGTGAATTTGCAAGGTTTTTTAAATGCTAATTCGTAACTATAACGTGTGTGAAACCTATGGTTTTTTCAGTGAATATATATATATATATATATATACATATCAGACTTTTTTCTGACAATGATGAGGAAGATATCTGTGAGTTTATAGAAAATGCCTCCTCAGTTAGGGCCACATGGATGAAAGTTTATTGCATTCGCAACCAGTGTGATTCAGTCAAATCAGCCGTTTGCAAAAGCAAAATAGCCTTAAATGATGTATGAAAGGCTTTGTAGTCTCAAATGTAGGTAATTGCAAAAATTGTGATTACCTGAAATTGCGACTACAAATAGGGAATCGCAAATTGCTATTACCTTAGCACATGTATGAAGCATATACGAAAATATAATTACCATCAACTTCAAGTTGATGGTAACAATGTGCAAACTTTGAAAAATGCACAAAACTGTATTTTTCAAAGTGGCATGCAGTGCACACATGCTTCTAGGTCATGTGTGCACTTTACACGTGCACATTTATTTTTGGGCGGGTGCTTCAAGGGCGCCTTAGGCCCCTGGGGAACCTTGGCTTTGCATTACTTAATTTGCGATTACCAATTAGGTCATCACAAATTAGCTAATGCAAAACCATTCGGACCTCTGGGCCTTTCGCCCATAGGAATGAATCGAGTAATATTACCTAATATTGATTCGCTATTTACTAAATGACTATTTGATAATATTACGGGATGGCAACATCTTTGGCGATTCCTTACATATGTAGCATTTTGCGATTACCAAATAGCGATTTGGTAAGATTCGCTATTTGGTTATCGCAAAATGCTTATTTGATACATGTGGCCATTAAACTTTGCAGAGCTCTATCCATACCTTCTATGACAAATGAATCCCTAAATTTTATTCTTTTCGAAAGCATCTTCTTTCAGTTTTACTGTTTTGATTTAATCAAAATGGCATTCAGGTGTGCCATACTTCTGTCAAAAATACAGAAGTTAGCACTCTAGCTGTTCATTAGAACACTGTGGTGAAACAACAGCGGAACTAGTGATCTAATGACCGGCTGCTGCTGTATGAAGTGCATCTTTTGCTCAAAATATCATGCTTTATTCTCACATGGCTGAGGAAGATAGGGAGGAAGGGGGCTCAACTGGCATATCGGGGTGGACTATTTCGATGTGGAGCAGGGTCTGTAATGATTTGCATGAGATGGGGCTTTTCCTAGAATAGCAAAGTGAAAGAAATACGAAGAATTCAAATGTGGCCTGAGTGATTGCCAGTGGCTGGGATTAATCCCTGCATTCTATCCCTTACCTTGTTGTTGTTGCAGATGACACCCTACATTTTACATTGTGGTCCCAAACCCTGTCATTTGCACACTGCTAAATTATTTGTGACTGTCAAAATACTCTTTGTGACCCCTTGAGAATTTACAATATGTAGACGTCATGAAAGAACTTCTCCTCCCTCTCCTCCTAAAGAGTCGCAATGAAATGTATCTACAGCTAGTGACTGCAATTGCAGCTGAAAATTACTGATTGAAAGCTGACATATCAAAGCAGGTATCAGTCATTCATAAAGTGAATGCTGTCTAAGGGACAGGAGCAGCACTCAGTGGAAAATGGCATTTCGATTTTGTGAATGATGGCAAGGGGATTTTATTAATGCATATTTTTATTTTTAGTTGCTCATGCATGAATTTGCAAATTCTACCAAGTGCTCATTAATAATATTGCCAACACACTTTTGAACAGTGGGCGCCAAATTTCCTAAAGTGGATTGTTGAATGTAAGCAGATGTCATACAATAAGGAGTTCACACTCTACATGTACAACTGAGGCAAAGGCGTTATTCCTTATAAAAAACAGTGATGTTGTAGCCTTTCATTGTGATGATTTTATGTTTATGACGGTATGATGCTATATGTCGAAGCACATTTGAAATGAGTTAGTATTTCTTCCGAAAAACAAAATAAAAATAAAAGACTACTAGCTACCCAGGTAGTGGCATGAAAAATTCATATCAAAATGAATTGTCTTCATCATTTTACTCCTACTGCAGAGGAAAGATTTGATCATCATATTTTACTTCATTCCCAAATAATCAAGCTGTAGTGATTGGTAAAGCAAACACGCGTTAGCGGTCTTTTACCCTTGAGTCAATACGTATGTACGTTTCTACGGCAAAAGTCATTATTTACCATTATAAAGAGAAAATGGCCATTGTATCAGACACATGCCATGCTGAAAATCCGATGAAAACTTTTAAAAACTGTATTCTATATAACTTGGTCTTTTCATTTACTAAGGAGAGCACATTCAGTAGTCGGTAACAAAAACTTCTTACTGAAATCATCTTTTATTTATGCGACTGACCCCAATTGCGATTTGCACGGATTTTTTTTCATTATATCTAAACGAATACGTTTTGATGTGATCTTTGTCTTTCAATGAGTGCATCCTACATTTCTCATATTTGCAGTTTCTGCCATTCATGCATTGTGAAGGACAAAGTGCATTGTGTCCCTACATTAGCCATTTAAAGTCTAATCAACTTAGTGTCTGTAAAGAAAGCTTGAACTATAACAAACGAATTCTGTATTCCTTTAATGTCTATTAGCAGAGTTGCAGCTCTCTGAAAAGACAAGTTTCTAGTCATCAAATATAACCCCTATTGCTAATGACTAGGCGATTTTGTTTAGTCTATCTATGTGCCATCATATTAACCCCTGTAGCATTACCTTAGTCTAGTACTGTGTTTCTTTGTCAATTCAGTGGAACGTTTTAAAATCCGATACAATGATTAGAATATGTTTAAAATATTTCTAAATTATTAAGCATAGTCAGAGAAAAATATGAGCGTTTGGGCAAGTTAATGAAATCTAACTATTCCCTTAATGCATTATTATATATTGCTATCAAACACACAAAGGTGGTAGGAGAAATGCTTGCTAATTTTCTAAGGGCCTTATTACGACTACGCCGCCATTGTGCCGTCTGCTGTAGGACCGCCAAAGCCACCTACCCACTGGATTAGGAGTTTAATCCTGGTGGGCGGCAGTGCTGAAGTGTTCTCATGGCAGTGGGCTGTTAGGCTCATATGAGAACCTAACATGCAGCCTGTCTCTGTGACAGCGCTGACTACACACTGCATGCACCCCCAGGCCCAGGAGTGGCATGAGGGCCCCTTTTAGGGTCCCCTTGTTGCCTCTCCGCCACCCTTTTCATGGCGCGCTCAGCAACATGAAAGGGGTGGCTCACAGGTAACTCGTAATATGCTCAAAAGGTTTACAGCAGGACTGCCAGTATATTGCAACTCCCTGACCGCTGCACGACAACTGCAGGATCCTGGCTTAATGGTGGACACACCGGTACTGTGCTGGTCCGACCACCCTACCCGTGAGTACAGCGGTCATATAGACTGCAGTATTCATAATCAGGACCTAAATCTCTGGCAATTACCATGGGTTTCATTCCAACCCATCATTTTTCACTCACTGTGCCTCTTTAGACAGAGGCTCGCCTTAAGCAAATCAGTACTGGCCTGCAGTTCATGAAACAGTCCATCCAAAAAACCAGGGACGCTTTACGGAAAGAAACACAAGCAATCCCAGACCTGTTTTGTCCCTGTAAGCTTCATCGGTGAACTATAGCCTGAATCCTGTAGTGCAGCAAGCAAAGGACCCACGTCTAGGCATACTCTTGGCCAGTTTATGGTTTGTGTTTGTTGTTTCAAGCACACAAATGGTGATTGGTGGAATGTTGTGTCCTTTAAGTACTGTATTCATCAGTCTTTTGTTCACAGTTTTATATATTACTCAAGTACATCATTTTCCCACACCTTCCTGTGCAGTTGCTTTTTAATTTAAATCCCCAAAATTTGTGCTTGGTGCATCACTTTATTGTACATCGCCAGTGTCATTTGGAGAAGCTTAGTGGTCAGGGAAAATCAGGCAAGATCTGCCAATGCTGTATTTGGAATGGTTAGAGAAGAATAGTAGTACAGTTTTGGTCTTTGCACAAGCGTGCTTCAACACTATTAGATTGAGAAATGTAATATCTATGAGGAATGTGGTGGCCTTTTTGGACTTGGCCAAGTTGCATTTTTTTTAGGACAGCTCACTCATTGCTGGATTGCAAATGGCAAGTGGTTGTACTCCAGCCCACTAGCACAAGGATTATTTTATGTAGAGATTAGAAGAAATTAAAATATATATATATATATGTGCATAGATTTGGAGTGTGATTATGGGAGTTATTATAAAAAAAGTGTCAATAATGCAGACAGGGTCCACAATGGTTCATGATCTACAAGCGTTTTGGATCTTAAATGAGAAATTTGACTGCCTTAACCTAACAATGGGCCAGAGGTGGAGTTTGATGGATGGACCATTATTTTCTCATACTGGCAGGACTGCCGTGTCTGGCGTCTTTAGGGTTAGGTTGGTGGACTGCTATCGGTCAAGACAGAGGAAAGAGCAGTGTCCTTCATTGTAAATTTTTCCATCCTTCATCAGTCGTGCTATGGAAGATATCTGTCTTCCATATTCAGAGTTGTCCACATCACAGTGGGATGGAGGGGCCCTTGTGATGAAGGATGGAGTTTCTGATGGTGGATGTGTGCCTCATGATTGATGGACCTATCCATTAACACACACCTACCCAAAATCAACTCATCAACAACATCTGTAGCTACCACTACAAAGGTCATTCCTCAAACCACACAATCTATTTACAACTCATGACGTTAAGTGGCAGAAGAGCTTCTATGGTTGGTAAAAGTCAACCCAGGATCTTGACAAATAAGCTAACTGTGATGGTGGATGAGATAATTAGAGTTTCCCCAGTGGTTTAGAGCACACGTCTAGACAATAGAAGGGAAATGTGGACAAGAATTGTGAATAAGGTGGATGCTGTCTCGAAACACCAAATGCTCACCGGAGGATTTCTGCAAGCAGTGTAATGACCTGTGTCAGAGGATCAGTTCCCTTGTCTCCAGGGCACACCAATAGGTTGTGGTAGATAGTGGTGGGTTTCCCAGGTCCCTGAACCTTATACAACCCCATGCTCTTGGAGGAAAAGTTCTAGTCCATACTCCACACTGAAGGTATCATAAGAATTACAGGCAAAGTGAGTCTAGGAAGTACAAACACAAGCTCTTTCGCACTAAAACAAATCACCATCTCTGCTCTAGGTCACCCGTCTTCCTTAACACAAATATTTGCAGTAATGATAGCATATTCCCACAAATATGCTGAATGATGTCTTTCCAAACTCATTACATTCTAAATGTCATAATAATTTTTCTTTTCTTCACTCCTGCACACCATCTCCTTAACACATCTTCTAGAAACTCAAACCCTCTGCTATGTAGCAGCAATTCTCATCATGTTGCTCATCCCACTTTAGGTTGAACTTCCTTTTATCATCTCCACACAGCAAATACTAGCACTCAGGTGCCTCTATCGTGCCATTTCAAAAATTGCCAGTAGAAATAGGTTGATCAGATGAATTCATTTACTGGAACAAAACTGTTCCTGGTCAGCATTGTATTTGACCTTGTCACAGCATTCTGGGAGTATTTGTCAATATTGGTTAGCCATTTGAACTAAAACAGGGATACAAAGATATGTAAACTCAAAGTCAAGAAATGTAAAAGTGGTATCATGGTGATGTTGTTCTCTTTTGTCAACCAAATAGCACACTGAAGTGGCACTCAAGATTCTCATCCACAACAGTGAGTAGGTTGGGGTTTTAAACAAGCAAGGGTTCCTCCCACATTGACTGCCCTATCCACATTGTAGTGGAAATAGAGCAATGTTGTACCGAAACACCTCTTTTTGCATGATAACCCACAAAGTTTTGGACTTACGTTACCGGGTGTTCAACTCTGAGTCTGCGCTGAGGCCTGCTAACCAGATCTCATTGCCAGTGCTATGACCCTTAACCCCTTCGCTGCGGCGTGAATTCCGCCGCAGCGCTGGGGGGGTTTGGGGGGTTTGCGGCGCCGCTATGCTCATGACGGAACCACGCCGTCATGAGTCACGGGCGAGCTGTGCTCATGACGGCGTGGTTCCGTCATGACTCCACCCACTTGCGCTAATCGCCCGCACAGGCGGGCAATCAGCGCCGCGTGGGCGGAGCGGCCGCCAACGGCCGCAGCATGACGGAACCACTCCGTCATGAGCACACGGCGCCGATGTTATTACTTTCCAATGACACCTTGGTTCAGGTTATTTAGCTTTGGTCATGTCAAGAATTCTCTTTACTTGGGTCTTCCTAAACATCTTATGAGGAGGCTTCAGTTGGTGCAAAACCAGGCTGCTTGGATGATTCATCGGCTTCCCAAACGTTGCCATATTTCTAAAGCGAGAAAAGACCTTCACTGGCTCCCAGTTGCACAGAGATCTACATTCAAAACATGTACTATTATCGAAGCTTTGCACATGAAAAGTCCTGCTTTTATTAAATATCGGATCACAGTTACTCCCCCACCAGAGATCTCAGATCCACCCATTTGCACTTGTTAGTTATCCCCCAATTTAAGAGGTTTAGGATAGGTGGAGTCAGGTTTTCAGTACACTACTCCTCTTTTCTGAAACTCCCTGCCCCTGGAAATAAGGATCACCTTCAATTTTGGGAAGTTCAGACATATGTTGTATACTTAGCTTTTTATGCAAGCATATTATCAGGTATCCTGAGATGTTTTGGGGCAGTTACCTAGTGCCAAGAGACCATCTGGTGTGTAAGCGCTATACAAGCTGCAGTGACATAACATAACATAACACAACATAACAAAAGATAACATAACATACCATAACATAAAGTAACATAACATACTAATGAGTCTCCAGTGCATGGCGCAAGGAGTACCTATGGCCTGTAAGTTAAAGTGTCCCTTATGAACTGCAGCACCTATTGAACCACAATGAGTGTGACTAAGCAGCGCAAGACTCCCAGCATGCCATTATGAAATTAAATTAAATGACATTTATAGAGCGTGATGGCTACCCTGAGGCCTCCCAGCGCTACAGACGACATGGCAGAGGACTGAGCCGTGACAGTCACATACAGTTCCTAAAGAGTCATGTTTTTAAAAGCTTTAGGAAGGCTAACAGGTTGGGCTCTTTCCGAAGATGAAGTGGAAGAGCGTTCCAGAGGCTAGCGGTGTTAGAGGAAAAAGACCGTCCGCCACATCTGGTTCTCTTTATTCTGGGGGTAAAGAGAGCAAGGCCGCTGTTGAGCAGAGGACTCTCCTGGGTTGATAGGGGGTGATCAGGGATTGGATGACAGCTGGGCTGGTTTTCCAAAAGGCTTTATGGTCCAAACACATGGCTTTGGATTGAGTCCTTTCCCGGATCGGCAGCCAATGAAGGGACTCTAGGGCTGGTTTAGCAGACTGCCGGCGGGGGATCTGTAGAAGCAGGCAGGCAGCACAATTCTGGATTATCTGGAGCTTATTGAGAGTGTATTGTGGGGCTCCCAGATATAGGATGTTCCCATAGTCCAGGCGGGAAAGGACAAGGGCCTGGATCATGATCCTTCTAGCTTGAAAAGGAAGAAAGGGAAGGAACTTGCGAAGCACCCTAAACAAGCCGAAACAGGTGGCTGAGAGTTTCGCTGCTTGATGAAGGTGAGTGAGTGGTTGAGCCAGATGTCAAGGCTCTTGAACTGTTCTTTGGGGACTGGAGCAGGCCCAAGACAGTTGGGCCAGAGCAAATTTGCATTGAAGGAGGGGGAGTTTCCCAGGAGCATAAACTCAGTTTTGTCCCCATTGAGTTTGAGGCATGAGATTTCCATCCATCTGGCAACCTCCTCTAGGCAACCGCCTAGGGTGCTAGATGACCTCCTGGGGTGGTTAAGAGCCACCACGAGCTGCGTGTCATCTGCGTAGGTGATGATTTTTATGCCAAATGGATGGACAATCTCGGCCAGAGGTCTCATATATATATATATATTGAATAGCGTGGGACTCAGGGAGGAGCCCTTAGGAACCCCACAACTGAGAGGCAACTGATTGGAGACTACATGTCCTTCGAAGACCTTAAAGAAGCGTTCACTCAGGAAGGACTGTAGCCGGGTTAGTGCAGTGCCGGCCACTCCCAGATTTTTGATTCTGAGCATCAGGGTGTTATGATTGACAGTGTCAAAAGCGGGACTGAGGTCGAGGAGGATGATCGCTGCAGTACCCCCTTGTTCCAGTATCCTCCTTGCCTCCTCTGTTGCTGCGAGTACGGCAGTTTCGGTCCCAAACTGGGGACAAAAACCGGTCTGGGAGGGATGAAGTAGATCATTTGATTCCAGAAAGCTCACCATGATGGTATTTATGCGTTTCTCAAGAATTTTACTCACCCAGGGAAGGAGAGAAATGGGGCGGTATTTGGCGAGGTCATCCTGGCTGAGATTAGGTTTCTTTAGCAGGGTTTTGACCATGGTACATTTCCAGGCTGGGGGAACAGTACCAGATGAGATGGAGGAATTCACGAGATCAAGGATAACAGGACAGATGATATTCATGGCTAGTGTGAGGATATGGGGGGACAGAGTCTGTGGGAGAGCCATATTTAAGTTTAGTGATGATTGGGCTCAGCAAAACCAGATTTAGAGGCGGAAATTGCTCTAGTAAGATTCGAGGATGAAGTTGTGCTTCTGGCATAGGTAGCAAACTGTGATAGTTCTGTGGGATCGGAAAGGAGGTATAGATCTTTTGAATTTTCTGTAGAAAGAATTCTGCCAGGTTATTGCAGAGAGCAAGAGCACTGTCAGCTGAAGGTTGTTTCGAGGGTAGTTTGGTGAGGGTCTTAGCAATGTGAAAAATTTCTTCGGGGGAGTTTGTGGATACATTAATCTTGTTTTCATAAAAAGCAGTTTGGGCATCTCTGATTTCACGTTTGTAGGACCTAATGGATTCTCTATATTCCAGTTTGCTAAGGTCTGAGTAGTCCGGTCTCCATCTCCTTTCGAGCCTCCTGCAGAATTGTTTTAGCTCTCTTAGCTCAGGGGTGAACCAGGGAATGGTATTCTTCCTGCTGATATTCTGAGTGGGTTTCAAGGGGAGTACTATATCCAGTGAGTCTTAGATCCATAGATAAAAAATCTCGATAGCCAGGTTAAGATTAGGGTCGCTAGCTGGTCTAGTGGTTTCCAAGACGCGTTTCCACAAATCAGTGGGAAGTTTGGACCAATTCCGTTCTTGTACTGATATTATATAGGTCCGGGCATTTCCCAGGTTAAAGGGATCAAAAAGTGATTGGTCCACGGGAGTGGGACTGGAGTTCCTACCTTAACCTCGTTTCAGTAGCTAAATATAGGGTCCTATAGATGACCCTTACAGTGGGTGGGTTTCAGTACTTTCTCATTAAGCTGTAGCACCAGGAGATTTCCAGTCAGTTCGTTTGCCATTGGCTGGCAGAGCAGTTTTTGAACTGCTATCTCGACTTTTCCATTTAAAATAATGACAAACCATACTTCTGAATATACATAAGTCACCCTTATGGTAGGCTTATCGAGCCCCAAGGCAGGGTGCTGTACAACTAGGACCTAACAGTAAAAAACTCAAATTGTTGCTTTTGCTGTAGAAAGGCTAGTAGCCCAGTTGGCCAGTACAGGGCTACACGCTTACAGCTCAGCTGTGCTAGCTTCTAACATTGGTACTTCAAGTGATAAAAAGAATGGTTACACTAAACCCAACTTCAAGGCTAAGTCGCATTTAATGTAACTTATAAGTGACTATCAACTTTTGAAAGTTGGCACTCGATTGCTCAATATTTTCAGTGACTGCTTATAGTTGCTGGCCATGAGACAGCTCCCTGCTGTCCTGGATAGATGTGCTAATGACTCTCAGAAGGGAATAAAAAGGGTGTGCCATTGAAAGAGGTGTTACCTCTACCTGGCAGGAATGCCAAACAGGATATGAGACTAAAAGGTGAGCTTCAAAGTGGAAACCGTCTTTGAAGGGCAAATGATGGACATACATGAGAGGGGCTGGTCTTTTGTTGTGGTAAACAGCCTGGAGTCAGAGAAAGATGGGGGAAACTGTTAACAAACCAGTTTTACCATGTTTGTGTAGCCCTTAGATAACCACACCACCAAGGGAGTGGGCAGAATAGTGTACTGTGAGAGAGCTAGATGACACACTTTGTAGGAAATTTTCATCAGGCGGGAGGGTACCTGGTTGCCCATTGGCTAGTAGTCACTGCATCCCGTGAAGGCAGTTGTGGCTGTAAAGTGCCACGCCTGGTGCCTAGACCTGCACTAGAGAGAGCACTAAAGGAGGACTGGCTGATGTTCCCTGGACCTGGCAAAGAGAGGCACAAAAAACTGGACTGCACCTTCTGATCCTTGGGATAGCAAACAGAGGATTGTGCCTGTGGTGCCCCGCTCAAGGCAAAGTCATCCCTAAGTCCCAGACAGAAGAGGTGAGCTTCAAGGGTCAGTTGGCTGACTCCTGTTACAGCTCTAGGTCACAAAAGCTGAAGAAGCCTGCGTTCACCAGTTGGTAGCCACAATCATTTAACTGCTGCTGACTGGCGATACTGGCGGAGTCGATGGGTGCCCAGATCATATCATACGCTGACGACACCCAGCTCCTCTTCACCTGCAAGAAGGCATGGAGTTTGACGGGGAGAGCATCCGTGGCTGCCTTGGGGCTGTCTTCAACTGGTTTCAGCGGAGCAGCCTTAAGTGCAACCCTGATAAATCCGAGGTGCTCTTCTTCGTCTGTCAGGCAGAACCGCCCTGGCAGGAATGGTGGCCGGTTTGCATGTACCCCCCTTCCTCTTCCTCTTTGGTCGCTAAAAACCTTGGGGTCAAAATCGATAACACCCTGGCTCTGAAAACACAGATCACAGGTCTCACGGGTACCTGTTTTGGTCTACTTAAAATGATGCGTAAATTCCTTCCTTTGCTCCCTTTAGCCCACAGGAAGCTGACAGTACAAGCTCTGATCTGTTCCAGGCTTGATTATTCGAATGTCCTCTAGCTGGGTTTGCCGGACTATCTCTTGCATAAACTCCAGGTTGTACATAATTCAGTGGCAAGAGCCATCTTCGGCCTACCCCGGCAAGCCAGATCATCTGAGTTGCTTTCCTCCCTTCACTGGCTTCCGATCAAGAAGCGAATCACATTCAAAGCTCTTACACTGGCCCATAAGGCACTCCATTTGGTGGGGGCCTCCTACATTCAGAAACGGCTTTCTTTTTACAAACCCTCCAGATCTCTCCGGTCGGAAAATCTTGGCCTGGCAATGGTGCCTCCCATTAGGAAAGTCAGAATTGGTGGACGTTCCTTTAAATATCTCGCTCCCAAACTATGGAACTCCCTTCCTGTTGATCTCCGTCTTATTCCCAACCTGTTTGCCTTTAGAAAGGCCTTGAAAACCTGGCTTTTTAATCAGTAATTCTGTTATGTTTCTGTTCTCTTTTTTCTTTTCTCAGTAATGGGTCAGAAAGCGCCGGGACACTCCTTGGAGTAGCCGTGCGCTATACAAGTCACCCATTAACATTAACATTAACTGTGGAAGTGCAGCATGGGAGACCAAGTTTTGACACTCAGAAGTTGCACCTGAGTCTACTAGACCAGGGAGGGTCATTGGAGTTTGGTTGCCCGAGATAAACACTAACCTCAGTTAAATGGAACCACTGGTTTTGCTGTAGCCGGAGACTAGTAGACCAGTGGCAACTGGTTTTTGGCTGGAATTCAACCAGATATTGAGGGACCTTGACCTCTGTGGCCAAAGTCTCCCCACCATGTTCGAGGACCGAGGGTGGGCCCAGAAAGACCCCCTTCAAAATTAAAATCATCCAGAGCATCCTTCAGCATCTTCAGCATCGTGTATCCCTTGCATCAGGACCACTCCATTTATGTATTTGCCGGTTTGCCCATAGAACCTGGAACTTGACTGGAGATTGCATTGATTCTGAAGGAAACTATCCTACGAACTCTTTTGGGCCCTGTGAGTCACTCCCTGATGGATCTGGCTGCACAAAGCAGGCCTGAGTAGCCGAACACAACTTTCTAAAAGTTCTCAAAGGAACCGCTTTTCGAATGAAAATCAGTGATTTACAATGTGCATAATAATTTATATCTCTTGAACCTCTGGTGGATTTTGTTAATTAGAAACGGAAAGGACTCCACAGATTACTACTACCCAAAGATTGGATGAGAGTTTTCAGTAAAAATACAGTCACAGCTATTATGTAAGAAATGAGTGCTAGCTCAGCATCTGCACTGGGTATCTTGCCTGAAAAACCCAACACTACGTAATGGAGGGGTTTGAGTCACAGGGAACAGCAACCCTAAATGTTATAAAGTCACATGATAATGTTGTTGTTTGTGAGTATCAGTGTTTTATATTGACAAACGTCCTTGTTTTGCAACTGAAAAAGAAACATTGGCATGTACAACCTTTTAATACACTTTTCTTTTATTCCACTTTTGGTTGTACGTTGATCTGAGTGTGCTTTATGCATGCACAAATCTCCCTGAGAACTCTATGATTGTTTTCCATTGGTACCACCGACAGTCACATGCTGGAGGAGTTGAACTTGTCACAGTTATGCTAATACATAGTAGGGTGGAACAAGCTACAGGAGAGCCAAACAACCGTGGCCCCCCACTGAGGCCCAGTAGCGCAAGTCTGCCCTGTGGACCCCCAATTGCCATTCCACAATGGATCACACAACAAACTGTGATGTATATGTAATGTTAGCAATCAACACAAAAACACTCACAAGCTCCTTAAACAAAATAAAAATGATTTATTTGACAAGTGCACCAACTCATAACACTACATTAACATCACAATAACAAAACAACATTTTTCAAAAATCATAGAGAATTAGAAATTTGTTAGCATTTATGTGTGCCCAAGATTGGCTTCATAAACACATATATGTAATGTACCTGAGTGATAGTTGACCATCAATGCAGAAGCAAACTTGCACACGTAGGTTAGATAACGTAAGGCGCATGATAGACAACTGCCAAAGTGCAACCAAAACTCACTTCTAATGTAAGCAAAAAATAAGCCTTAGCAATAGTCTAAAATATCAGATCATCTCAAATTTGACAGACTTATAAAGCCACGATCAGGACACATCACATTAGAAATATGAGCTGTAAACTCTGTTGAGTTACCCTGAAATGAGCAACTCAAAACTGCAGTAAAATTAGTAAGATATAAAGAATATCGCGTAGAGCCTGATTTAGATTTTGGTGAATAGGTAACTCATTCACAAACTTGATGGATATCATGTTTGCAATATAACAATTGTGTTATATTCTATATGATTATGGAGGAGTAAACTGCCCTCAATAATCTAAATCAGGCTCTTTTGAATGAACATGTAACTCAGAACAAATTTATATTACCCTAATATCTCCAAACACCATATCACAATGTGTCTCTGTTCTTCTACAGAGAATGAAGGGATTTTTTAAGTGAGTACTGTGACAGATTGTGTTGGTGGTTGAGGGGGGTGTGCACCCGTCTCAAGCAGCAGGTGCAATCCTTGTCAGGGTGAACCTCAAAAGTCAATACATTAACCAGTGCTTAACCATCGGGAGAGGAGCTGGCCTAATGGCTAGGGCGGTCGACCTCAAATCTGTGGAGCTGGGTTCTAGTCTCGGCAACGACGCTGAACATCATGTGATTCTGGGCAAATCACTTAATCTCCCCGTGCCTTACAAAAAATGATTGTGTCCTCATGTAATGCAACCGGTGCTATGTAAAGCGCTCTGACACCCGATACGTTTGGGTTAAGTTTGCGCTATATAAATCTCCCTAAAGTAAGTAAAAATAAACCCTTTGGTAGCTTGGCACAAGTGCAGTTAGACTTAACTTAACTAGAAAAATCCGACACCTATTTAGAAACAAAGGATACATTTTAACAAATTGTTTGACACCAAAACAACAAACATTCAATCAGTGGAACCAAACTTATGAATTTTTAATGTTTAAAGTGAGAAAAGTTGTTAATATTGATAAATACGATGTCAATGTTCTTCATGATATATGTTCGTATAACAACAAACTCCCGTCACTGTTGTCAAATACACACGATATGAGCTCCGCATTAACTCCGAGTCAGAAATACATGGTCAGGCAGGCCCTGTGACCTAGGCCTGAAGCAACTGATTGACAGATTACAGGTGGGGTGACACGTAACTCTTAGACTAACGAGTGAGCACGAAAACCCGAATTGATCCCACAGATAGGCAGCAACACCACAATAGTCTTAGGAGATTGGCTCCAATAAAATATGTTTGCCGGAGGGGCGCGTATTCCCACAACACCATAAACTCATATGCTACACTAAAAGCCTGATTTAGATCTTGGCAGGTCCGCAACGGAGTGGGCTTTTTTGGCAGTCTTCCCACGTGCCGCCCTGGTGGTCCGCCACCTCGATTTAGATACTGGCTGGCAATCTGAGAGAACACCGCCACTGGCCCGCTGACTCCGCCTGGATTTCACTCCCCACTCCTACAGAGTGATGGGCTGAAGCCAGGATTCCCCCAGTCCCTATTTGTTTCAAAGGAACTTCCAGCGGGAAACCCTCCTACTTAGTTGACGGAATGGGACAAAAAGGGTGAAAACTCCCATGGTAGTCTGAATTCTGATGTTCAGAAAAAGTTCAGATTGGTTCCACTGCCTGTATGATGTTGCAGTTCAGCCAGTACTTCTCAATGAGGTGTCTTTCATGTATGGTCTGTAAATTGAAACATGGTCTGCACACACGCTTATTTGCATTGATGTATCCTTCTCCATCTTCGCTGAGATGGATGATGGACAACTCTGCTATATATAAGTGCAACATCTAAGTAACAAAAGAGAATATATTTCACAGACAGATTTGTTTACTTTAAAAGTTAGCAAATTGTATTAATACACACATGTATATGTAACTTGGGTGCTGTGTGAGTACTGTTGGTAACTTTACTCACATTCACAAAAATATAATTTGCAACATACAGAATTACATATGTTTTTATATATCTGCTTTTATTGTTTCACACAGAAAGAAAAAGCTTTCAGATATTATACCAACAAGAGTACTGGTACATTATTAAATTGTTTTTCACATTTACGTAATACAGTTAGTTTTCTTTCTGGAGAACTTCTTTAGTAACCTTGAGATGGGAGTATATTAACATCAGAAAACACTCAGAGCAGTGACATCATAGTCCAATTTTGGGAAAGGGCTTCATTTTTGCATAATCACCCCTATTTGTTTGGGACTGACACTGCTGTTTTTTTTACTTTGTACACTGAACCTCTGCTAATCAGGCCCCAGTGCAAAAGCTCTGATCCCAAAAATCTGCCAAAATTGGATTTACCTTAGCTTTCCATCATGCAGGTGGTGGCACAGCTCTGGAAAACAAATATTAAGAACATGCTACTTCAAAAACAAGATATCATATCCCAAAAGATATGGTGCCCAGTGAAAATGCGGGGGTGACATTTAAAATTGTTGGCAGCCTATGAAGTGGCTTTGAAAGTCCACAGTGTCCTGGAGGAGTTCAGGGGGAGGGGGTAGTCTTTGCAGTACATGCCCACAGTGGGGAGGGGCACACTCCTTACACTAGTGGTATGGGACCAGACCAACTGTGCTGCCATGAAGACCATTTTTGTCAGGAAGTTTGGGTTAACACCTGAGAAGTACAGGCAATGGTTCAGGGCTAGTCACAAGCTCTCTACACAAACATGGGTGAATTTTCTGGATTATGCTGGAAAGGCACTGAGGAGCTGTGCGAGAGGCAGCAAAGTTAATGAGTATGAAGGGTTGTACAATTTGTTATTGAAGGAGCACATTCTTGATTCTTGTTTCCCAGAGCTGCACCAACAATTGGTTGATAGCAAGCTTTACAATGCCAGGAAGCTTGCTAAGGAAGTGGACTTATGAGTCAGCACCAGAGTGTCCAAAAAGGTATTAGGGGATACTCCCAAATGTGTGGTCAGGGTACCAACCAGAAGAAGGAACGAGGAGATAAAAATACAGAGTTCTCTAAATTCCTCTGAAAAAACTCACAGGGCAAAGGGTCTGGTTCACATTCCCGATCTGGCCACCAGAAGAAATCTTACCCTGACAAAGGTCAACAGCCCAAGCACATCAAGTGCTATGAAATCTACAAGGGGATCCAAGTGTCCAAAAAGAGCACCACCTCTGACTGGAGGAAATATTCTGGGGGTGGATAGTATCGTGCTGGGGGAGGAGTTTGTCCCAGTACAAGGGGGAATTTAAAGGGGTTACCCTAGTGTCCCTGAGACACAGTGAAAGGGTTCCTAAGATCCATGTCCCTTCAAAAAATACAAAGTATAGGCAATGGGTCACCATCAGTGGGCAAGGTGTAGAGGCTCTGAGGGAAACAGGAGCCAGAATGACTACGGTAAAGAGTCAGGTGGTTTCCCCAGAGCAGGTAATCGATAATGCACTCTACCAGGTTGTAGTGGGTGACAACAGAGAAGGTCCTTATGCTGTGGCCCTGGTGCACAGTTGCAATGTGGGGGATGGCACAGATAAATGGTTGGCGGCTAATGAACTGTCTTTGAAAGTGCACAGGTTCCCAGAGGAGTTCTGTGGTGGGGAGTAGTCTTTGGCAGTACAAGCCTTCAGAGGGGAGAGGC
Organism: Triturus cristatus; assembly: GCF_964204655.1. NCBI lineage: Eukaryota > Metazoa > Chordata > Amphibia > Caudata > Salamandridae > Triturus > Triturus cristatus. The sequence continues at coordinate 902,268,888 of NC_140590.1, read as the reverse complement.
ACACCCCTTACACTAGAGGTCGGTGACCAGACCAACTACACTGCCATGAAGATCATTTTAGGCAGTGAGTTTGGGTTAACACCTGAGAAGCCAGGGAAGGGTTCAGGGCCAGTCACAAACTCTCTACACAAACATGGGTGGATTTTCTGTATTATGCTGGTAAGACAATGAAGGTCTGGGTGAGGGGCAGCAAAGTTAATTATTATGAAGGGCTGTACAGCTTATTTCTGAAGGAGCACATTCTTGATGCTTGTTTTCCAGAACTGCGCCAACATCTGGTTGATAGGAATCTTACCGATGCAAGGAAGCTTACTGAGGAGGCAGATCTCTGGGTCAGCACCAGAGTGACCAGATAGGTACCATGGGGTGACACAGAGAAGGGTGGTTCAGGATTCTCCTAACAGAGCTAGGAGGAGGTCCAAAGAGACCCAGACACGTCCCATGGGAAGAAAAGCGGTGCCATGTCTCCCTCTGATTAGAGAGAGGTAGGTTCTGGTGGGAGGTGAAGTTAGATTTAACATAACTGTCGAAAGTGGAAATTTCTCTGAATATACATTTCTTTGTGCCTGACAGCCTCCGTCCAATACATGTCTGGGCTGGGTGACAGCTATACGTTGTGCATTCCCTCTAGACAGCCACAAACACAGGAAGGTGTAGCTCATCTACATTCTGATGGGTTATCCTGGAAAGGCAGAAATGGGACAGACTGACACGTACACTTCAATAAGTAATGTCCTGGGAGCCAGGACTTGGTTGAAAGGGTTCTTGTGCACTTCAGAGAGTTCTTTTGAAGTTTACGCCAAATGCACTTTTGGGGTATAACTACTGGGTCTGTGGCCCCTAAAGTCAGACAATACTGGACAGGTAACTAAGCTCTGTCAGATGAAATGTTGCGTTTCCGAAAGGACTCATCTGGACTGATTTTCTGGAAGGACTGCTTTCTGCTTGTTTCCCTGCTGCCTTTTGCTCTCTTACTCTGTTGAAGGATATCTGGACATTGCTTTCTGCCAGGTGATCTCCAAGAGCTTGTTGGCTGCACCCGTTTATGAAGTCTCAGGGCCATCAAAGACTTCATTGTTCTACCATTGCAGTGGGACTCTGCAATCCATGAGTCCGGCATAGAGCAGAGCATGCCTTATCACCATCTTGCTTGCCTACAGATCGAGTAATGTTGCCCGCTCAGGATCAGCACTGCATATTTCCAACTGTGACCAGGAGCAGAGTGTGCAGGATCGCTAGCTGTTTTTCTTTTAACTGACCAGCGATTTTGCTCCATTCAAGATCAGCGCGTCATATTCAACCACAGCTGCAACCCACCAAGGCTGTGTGTGCTGTTCACCGCCTTCATCTGAATCTGGTGCAGCACCTCCAACTGTGGCTCTTCAGTGACACATTGCCTGGGAGACCAGAGGTGTTCCCATTGCACGAGGCTCACCAGCCTGTCTCCGCAAGCAGGATCAACATAGTGTGTTCTACACTGGTAAACCCCATCTGGAAATACACAACAACACAAACTCACTTCAGAGTCCTACTGACATCTCCACAGCCCGCCACCTTCATCATCACCATCCCGGGATTGCTGACTTCGACGATCCTTCACCGTGAGGTACTGTGAAATTAGCTTGGCCCTGCAAGGTCCTTGGAGTCGCCCTGCATGTTTGTGGATGACTGATTTTTCATTGTGGATAACTGATTTTTCCTGTACACACTGGTCCAGAGGGACCAGCGCAGAACCTCCGAGTGCCTGTTCGGCACTGTTGGGCACTGTTCTATGCAGGAGCTTTTGCAAAAACCTATCTAACGATCCACTGCTTGGATCAATAATTATTTAACCTGCGATTGCTGTAGCACTGCGTTGACTTTGAGAGCACTACTTTTGCACTTCCACAATGAGAAAGCTCATTTGCCTTTTACTGGCATTACATTAAGGAATCTAATAGAAGTGAATACATTTCTAGCACTGTGTTTATTGTGATGCCTTTCATGTCATAACTTGAGAAGTATACATGGGATCTTTGTTGTTTTGATCTGGTTTGGTTTATAATATTAACCACAAACAAGGGAGGGAGTGAAGAGGTTCTGTTAGCTGTGGACTCAGAAAAAAAGAAAGTCCACACTTTATTTGTAGAAAAATGCCATCCTTCCGAGATTGGTTCCGAAGTGAGCATTTAGAAGACTGTAGGATTTGCTAAGGATGTATAGGAAAACAGAATGTTTTGTTAAAATAACCCTCACCCACCAAAAGTTCCCTTGGTGGCATGCTTCATCATCGGGTTCTTCCCACCCCGCTGTGGGACGGGGTGTGCTGCGACCGACGAAGACGTGGGAGCACTTATCAGTGAGGTGATACTATGTGTTGTGTGAGAGTGGAAGGGTCAGAAGAAATGTAGTGAGTTAAAAAATACTTGACTGTGTGGAAACTACATTTTAATACTCCCTGTAGCTGGTATTAGTAAAAATGGGGAGAGAAGGAGGTGTGCTATAATAGGCTGTTTCCTCCCTGGTCTAAATGTTTCATAGCCTTCCCCTTGGCTTCACTTCAGGACCAAAGTCGTTGATCCCTGCACCACTCTACAAGAAATCAATGTGGTCTGCCTGATCAATGTCAGAGACTCGTGTGCATATTGTAAAACGTGCACTCATACAGTACCTAATTGGTATATTCCCGTAAATTAATCTGGAAGGATAGAAAAAACATGATTATCACAGCGATATATGCTTGCAAAAACCACATCACCATACTTATGGAATGTCAATTGGTGATATATTTTCTCACTCATGCACGACTACTTATAGTTCATTCACGTGGGTGCTGTGCTGCCCTTAGTCATGACATATAAGACAATACAAGACAAAACAAAAAACACACACTGTATATTGGTCGTCATCTGTGGTGGTCAATTCCATATTTGGTGATCTTGCGGTGCCACCGTGGCATACATGCAAGAGAGACATAATGAGACTGAAGGCTTGGAAAGATATTATATGAGATAAATGTAAAAAATCAAAAATATTTAATTTACACTTTGGAGCCAAACTAAAGCCCCATGAACTTTTTCACGGGAGGGGAGGAACACTTGTAGTCAAACACTGTTGGAAACAAAGGACTGACTAATGAGAAATGAAGTTTTTAAAGAAACGGTACCTTATTAATGAAGATGCTCGTTGTCTAGGGGAATCGGCTGTGCCGTACTTATGTTGTCAAAGCTGTTCTCTCACCCAAGCAATGCCTACCAATGGCTCCGATGAACAAGGTTTGTATGTGGAGAGGCTGCTTAGGGAACCGGTAGCGTCCGTGTTGTGCGTGTGTGTGTGTGCAGGTGCTGGAACGCTAACCTCCTAAAATTGCTGCCCCTAGTTGGACTAACAGGTTCTTGGTACTTGTGGTGGCTTCCACGAGTGATGCGCACGTGCATCATGGAAGCTAGAATTCGAACAGTCACAAAATGCCCGTCATGCTGTGACGTTTCTTACTGGTTAGTTTTTGGGCATTGCGGTAGCAAGTACGTGGTTGCGCCCTTCTTGCATTGATTAAAAAAATGGAAAATGACAAAAACAAAAATTCAAGCTAATCATTTTGAATCAGCAAACCATGAAGGGGGCTATAGAAAAAGGGCTGGTTAAATATTATTATGAATCAGATCAAAATTAAAAGCAATCATTTTGATTTAGCAGGCAAAGAAGGGGGTTAAGGAAATGGTGTTAAAGAAAATAGGCCGGTAAGATATTACAAATATTCAAATTCCCTTTGTGAAGAGAATTTTCAAGCTCATAGTTCAGAGGACATATGTTGCGAGGATGGCTGGAGAGTGCTCTACCACCCCGTGGCCAAACAAGGTCATAGTGTCAAGTATTTTCAATAGGATACAGGAGTGGGAATGTCTGGGGTTAGTGTAACCAAACTGTTGATGTCTTAAGCACTTCCCTAAGTAACTAGGTAACAAAGGTGGCCATGACTGGAGTATTCTTCACCAGATACCTATTTAAGTTGCCCCCATGGTATGTCATTGTTGAGTCTCCTCGCATGTGTGCCCTGGAGGAACACCCAGCGTTGTTTCTTTTCAAACAGTGTTACCTCATTGTTTACTTGCTCAATGACTGCCCATTGTAGGTCTAGTATTGTATGATTGGCCTCTAAGTAGTGTGATGACATTTTTATTGTCACTTTTTTGCATTTGACACTTTTCCTGTGTTCGCTAATGCGTGTTTTCACTGGGCGTGTGGTCATCCCAATGTAGCGCAGGCTGCATGGGCAGGTGATCATATAGATCACATTCTTGCTTTGCAGTTTGTAAAAAGGCGTTGTTTCCAAACTGTGTCAATGTGAAAAGAAATGTGTCTGCTCTTACTGGTCAAATGACATACACTACAGTGTCCGCAGGGGTGGTGGCCCATCAGGGATGTGTGCAGAGTGTTTAATGTCCCTTCTTCAGTTGTTGTTCGTGGCCTTGTGTGTACCCCCATTGCCCGCAAAGTCCTTCCTCTCAGGTGCGAAAACATAGGTTTCAGAAAATGCAAATAACCGCAGTTGAGTATTTGCCAATGTTTATTTATTATCTTGGTTACTTGGTTGGAGCCAGTTTTGAATGTTGTTATGCATATTGTCCTCTCTTCCTTTGGTTTCTGTGGTACAGGTTTCAAAAGAGCGTCCCTGTTGTTGTTCCTGGCTTGTTTAAGTGCTTTGTCCACTACTCTGGTTGGGTAATTCCTTTTCTCCAATTTCTTCCGCAGATCCTTTGCCTGTTCCTTGAATCTTTTACATTTGAATAGTTTCTTCTTAGTCGCAAGAACTGACCACACAGGAGATTGTCCCATAGGTGTCACGGATGGAAACTGTCATATAGTAGGAGACAGTTTTTTGCTGTAGTTTTGAAGTGTGTTGTCATTATTAAGCCACCATCCTGTGGGAAGATGTTCAGGTCCAGGAACAGTAGTTCTTTATTAGAGATGGTACTTGTGAACTTAAGATATTCATTCTGGTAGTTCAACCAGGTCATGAACTTGTTGGCTGTTTCCCTATAGCCATTCCAAATGACTAAGACATCATCTATATAGCGCTTTCATGTCCTGATGTGTTGCTGGAAAGAGTTATTTATGTGGAGGATCTTATGGCATTCCAAATGATGGACATGCAGGCCAGCTATACTGGGGGCGTAGGTGCTGCCCATGCTGGTCCCGTGTTTCTGAAGGTAGGGTGGGTTCTGATATTGAAAGAAGTTATTGGTAAGTGCTAATTTGCAGCAGTCCATCACAATGTTGCGCGGGGTTTGGAATTCCCAGTCAAACACGAAGGTGTACATCCTCTGTGATGCACAATGTTTCATCATGAGGGAGACTAGTGTAGAGGCTTTCAACATCCAAGCCCATTAGGAGTTCGCTTGTAGGGTCAAAATGCATATTGTGTAGGAGCCTAAGCACATCTTTAGTGTCCTTTAGTTAGGTGTTTGTCTTTTCTACGAGAGGACGTAGGAAGGCATCTGCAAATTTGGACAAAGGTTCCAAAATGGATCCTATGCCCGACACAATTAGACTTCCCGGGAGTTGGATTAGGTTCTTATGGATTTTGGGAATTGAGTAAAAGTAAGGGGTTACAGGTGATTTATTGGTTAGAAATTTACCTTCTTTGTTCGCTGGCATTACAATAAGAAATCTAATAGAAGGGAATGCAATTTTAGCACTGTGTTCATTGTGATGCCTTTCATGTCATAACTTGAGAAGCATACATGGGATCTTTGTCATTTTGATCTGGTTTGGTTTTATAATATTAGTTATATGGTTGAGAGGTGCACTCCTAGTTGAACCCTGTTTAAATTTTGTGCAAATTTTTGTCGAAACTTTTAGTTAAAGGTGCTGCAACATTCAATAGCTGTCACTTCTTGGAAAATCTAGCATTATTTATATCTCAAGCACAAGGACTTGATATGCTGCGCACTGTTCACAAAGTGATTACCATCATCACTCTATTTATTCTGAATGTAGATTCAAACAAATTTATTCAACATGTGCCAACAGAAAAAGAATCTTTCTTTTCATCTCATGAAATTATAATAAATGATTGATAAATACAATTTCCATCATATGTGCAATGTATATCATATAATTGCTCTCATGTACAATTCTTTACAGAAAACATTGCTTGTTCAAAATCATATAACATATATTCCACATTTCATTATGAGCCCAATGCATTTCGGGAACTTAATACAGTCCCTTCCTTCATGGACAAATCTTTAAATGCAAATTGAAAAATAATTGTAATCAGTACCCATACTGAATCTACTTTGAAGCTCATATTCACACAACAATTTCTTTTTTGAGTGTCAAAAATAGTTGCTTGTCACTTTTGCCATTATAGGTGTTTCAAGTGTGTTTTGTACCTTTATGGATACATGTCACCCGGTGGATAGTGTGAGTATTCCCAGTGTGAGAAAATCATACCTGTACTCTGTAATGATGCATTTAACCAAAATCATTCCTTATTTGAATGCTGCGGAACAACCATAGTACCATTAACTATCGTAAAACAACAATGAGCTTCTCAGACAACTACATGAATACAAACTGAAGTGCCTTACCTACGTTGCGCGGTACTGTGTATCGAATCTACAAACCAAATGAGAAACTGCTATCAGAAAACAATACACGGGGTAATTTCATACAATTTGCCCGTTTATCAATACAGTCCAATATCCTGGTAACAGACATGCCCAAAATCTTATGGAGCTTATCGGTGAACCGAAACCTGAACGCCGCGTAGAGTAACCCCTCAGATAGTGTTTGAATGCCGGATACTAAGCATCGCGGTATTTCAAAAGAAGTGTACACAAGAAAAACAGACTAACCACGATCCAAAACTGTCGCCATATTGGAATAGCTAAATATAATCATTTAAATGTTGATCAGGGAGTCTAAGTAAATGCAAAAAAATGAATGAAAATGAAAAACTAATTAACCCACTAATGAGACTCGTAAAATAAGGATATGCTAAATTACCGCCATATTATACAGGCATATAAACCCAATGGGAATAATCTACTCCTAAGAATAATATAAGGAGACAGATGTGTTGTTATCTCAGAGTGTGACACTGGAGTATCTAAATTTTAAAGAATCCTTCTGGTAGGACATGCTACACATAGCGGTTCTGGACACTGAACTCGTCGGTATTGAAATTAAAAAATCAAACGATTAGAAAACGGACTTATTGTGATAGAAAACTGACGCCATATTGAAATGACTAAAAAATACACTTGCTATCGATAATGTAAAAACATGTAGGAAATACAATACTCAGAAAGACTGGTGTTATAAAGATATCATAATGCTCCACCAAAAGAGAATGGGAAATAATCCTGATAAAAAATGTGACAGAACTGATGCCATAGAATGAAGTAAACGGTATTAATAACTCCTAGAAATTGCTGCTCCTAGACCATCGCTTATAACAGAAATTGAATAAATCCTCTATAGAAAATGAGGATATCACCCTGCCACTACTAGCCAGAACTAACTACCTTACCACATTAAACCCACGGAGGCCAAAACTTTACATTACAGCAAAAATTCATAAAGACATGGTCAACCCGCCGTTTAGGCCCATTGTGTCCGGATGTGGGTCTATTTTTGACCCCCTGGGCAGATATTTGGATCACTTTTTACAGATATTTGTACAAGGATGGAAATCTTATATCAGAGATACTAACGATTTGTTAACTACACTCCAAAATATGCAACCAGTGATGCAATCATCTTGGTTACTGTGTACTATTGATGTCACAGCCCTTTACACATCCATACCACATACAGCTGGTTTGGAAGCCGTTGAATGGGCTTTGCTCCAACTTGAAGATATAGACACCAACAAAGTATTTTTATTACAGGTACTTCATTACTGTTTACATCATAGTTATTTCAAATGGAATGACAAATATTATGCACAACTAACAGGTACCTCTATGGGTTTTTCTGGGGCCCCATCATATGCCAACATTTTTATGGCTCTATTTGAACAACAACATATAATGAGCAATCAGGTTTGGTGGTCCAAAATAAACCTCTACTGCAGATTGATAGATGATATTTTCATTATTTGGATGGACACTTGGGAGACATTGGAAGAAATGGTACGAGTTATGAATACCTTTGATCCTAGAATTCAGTGTACAGATCAATGACAAACAAATTGATTTCTTGAATGTAACAGAAATTAAAAAACAAGATGGCACAGGCCTAGACACCCGTGTACATACTAGATTGACAGACCGCAATATTGCGTTAGCATATTCTAGTTTCCATCCCAAGAGTCTAATAGAAAATGTACCATATTCTCAATTTATCAGGATAAAAAGAATATGTTCTTAACCGGAAGTCTGTCTGGCAAAAATGGAGGAATACAAACTGAGGTATCAGGAGAGAGGTTATCCTGAGAAAGATTTACTAGAATGTTTCATCAGAGCAACAAACAAGGAACGTCATGATTTATTTGTTTCTCATAAACAAAGACAAAGGAATGACATTGTATTTGTTTCTAAATACACAACAAGCTCCACAGCTATTAAAAGGATTAGAAATACAAGAAGGGAATTATTATCAAATGAACCTGAGTGCAACAATATATTTCAGAACAAACTTTCCACATGCATACACTAGAGGAAGGAACTTGCGAGAACTATTAACTAACCCCAAGACCAAAAAACAACAAAAGGATCCAAAAGGCACCACAAAATGTTATAATTGCACACACTGTAATAATGTAATTCCAGGTAATATTTTAATACATCCCAAATCTGGAGAAAAGATACAACTAAGACACAATAGTGATTGTAACACTAATAATGTAATATATTGTATCAAATGTCCCTGTGGAAAAGCTCATGTTGGAAAAACGAAGCATAAATTTAAAATAAGGTTACCTGAACACAAAAGCAGAATCAGGACAAAAAACATCACCTCATCATTAGCAACCCATTGGATTGAAGCAAATCACTCTATTTCACAACTTAGATTTCAGATTGTTGAAAAAGTCATACCACAACCAGGTGTAGATAATAATAGAAAACTACTTCAATGTGAAAGCTACTGGATCAAAAAATTGGAAACCATGATGCCCAAAGGACTTAATGACCATTTAGACATGTCATGTTTTATTTAGGTACACATTGGGTCAGGCACATCCACACAAACATTATCAAATCTAAGTTGCTATTGGATAATGGTAGAGCTGTACTATTGGGTCCTTTTAAGAATCAGGTTATAGAAGTTTTTCTAGTTCTGGCTAGTAGTGGCAGGGTGATATCCTCATTTTCTATAGAGGATTTATTGAATTTCTTTTATAAGCGGTGGTCTAGGAGTAGCAATTTCTAGGAGTTGTTAATACCGTTTACTTCATCTATTGAACATATGGCATCAGTTTTGTCACATTTTTTATCAGGATTATTTCCCATTCTCTTTTGGTGGAGCATTATGATATCTTTATAACACCAGTCCTTCTGGGTATTGTGTTTTCGACAGGTTTTTACATTACCGATAGGAGGTATATTTTTTAGCCATTTCAATATGGCGTCAGTTTTCTATCACGATATGTCCGTTTTCTAATCGATTGATTTTTTAATTTCAATACCGATGAGTTCAGCGTCCGGAACCGCTATGTGTAGCATGTCGTACTAGAATGATTCTTTCGAATTTAGTTACTCCAGTGTCACACTCTGAGATAACCACACATCTGTCTCCTTATATTATTCTTAGGAGTAGATTATTCCCATTGGGTTTATATGCCTGTTTAATATGGCGGTAATTTAGTATATGCTTATTTTACGAGTCTCATTAGTGGGTTATTATTTTTTCATTTTCATTCATTTTTTTGCATTTACTTAGGCTCCCTGATCAACATTTAAATGATTACATTTAGCTATTCCAATATGGCGACAGTTTTGGATCGTGGTTAGCCCGTTTTTCTTGTGTACACTTCTTTTGAAATACCGCGATGCTTAGTATCCGGCATTCAAACACTATCTGAGGGTTACTCTATGCGGCGTTCAGGTTTCGGTTCATCGGTAAGCTCCGTAAGATTTTTGGCATGTCTGTTAACAGGATATTGGACTGTATTGATAAATGGGCAAATTGTATGAAATTGCCCCGTGTATTGTTTTCTGATAGCAGTTTCTCATTTGGTTTGTAGATTTGATGCACAGTACCGCGCAACGTAGGTAAGGCACTTTAGTTTGTATTCATGTAGTTGCCTGAGAAGCTCATTGTTGTTTTAAGATAGTTAATGGTACTATGGTTGTTCCGCAGTGTTCAAATAAGGAATGGTTTTGTGTTAAATGCATCATTACAGAGTACAGGTATGGTTTTCTCACACTGGGAATACTCTCACTATCCACCGGGTGACATGTATCCATAAAGGTACAAAACACACTTGAAACACCTATAATGGCAATAGTGGCAAGCAACTATTTTTGACACTCAGAAAAAGAAATTGTTGTGTGAATATGAGCTTTAAAGTAGATTCAGTATGGGTACTGATTACAATTATTTTTCAATTTGCATTCACAGATTTGTCCCTGAAGAAGGGACTGTGTTAAGGTCCTGAAATGCAATGGGCTCATAATGAAATGTGGCATGATTTCACATAAGTCATGTTCTCTGTAAAGAATTAGGGGGCAGATTTATGACGACTGGCGCATCCCTGCATATCAGCAGGGATGCGCCAGTAATTATGCGCCACAGCTCCGCCACCATGGATGCGCCGCATTTATAATGCGGCGCACCATGGGGCAAAAACGGCACAGATGCGTCACGCATCTGTGCCGAAAAGTGGCGCATTGCTGGAGTTGCGTCGCAAGCGCGACGCAGCTCCAGCAATGATCTGGGGGGCCCTATCTATACAATGCTGCGTCAATCCTTACGCCTGCTTCAAGCAGGCGCAGGGTTTTGACGCAGCATGGGCCTAAAAGTGACTGAGTGAAATCTTGTAGATTTCACTCAGCCACTTTTAGGAGGCGTTCCTGCGCCGGAACGCCCCCACCTGCCCTGGAACGCCTACATGTGGCGCAGGCCTTTACAACGTGACGCATCTCCCAGATGCGTCACGTTGTAAATACCCCGCACCATGGCGCAGGATTTGCGCCGCTGCTGCGTCACAAAAGTGACGCAACGGCAGCGCAAAAGTGGCGCAAGTGCAACATAAATCTGCCCCTAGGTTTTTGAATATATGTTATATGATTTTGAACAAGCAATGTTTTCTGTAAAGAATTGTACATGAGAATAATTATATGATATACATTGCACAGATGATGGAAATTGTATATATCAATTGTTTATTATAATTTAATGAGCTGAAAAGAAAGACTCTTTTTCTGTTGGCACATGTTGAAAAAATTTGTATGCATCTGCATTCAGAATAAATAGAATGATGATGGTAATCACTTTGTGAACAGTGCGCAGCATATCAAGTCCTTGTGCTTGAGATATAAATAATGCTAGATTTTCCAAGAAGTGACAGCTCTTGAATGTTGCAGCACCTTTAACTAAAAGTTTCGACAAAAATTTGCACAAAATTTGTGAACAGTGCGCAGCAAATCAAGTCCTTGTGCTTGAGATATAACTAATGTTGGTTTATAATATAACATCCTATTTTTATGAATCTGTGTGGAGTCTTTTTGTGATATATACATTGCATTACTGTGTTGTGTTGCACACATACTTTACACATTGCCTCTCTAATTTAGCCTGGCTGCTCTGTTCCAAGCTACCAGAGGGCAGAGATAAATGTTTAGTGTGTATCTTACTTACCTTGACTAGAGTGGTGGTTCCTGCCTGGCCTGCGTGCATACCTCTACCAACCAGGAATCCCATTTCTAGCAACTGCTAATTGGCATCCTTAATTTACCTATAACCCACTAGTGTATGGTACAAAGTGTACCCAACTCCTCTAAGTTAAATGCATAAATAGTCCACTGCAACATAGATTGTGCCACCATTAGAGTGACAGTGCAAAGCATAACTTCATGCCTGCCATATTAACCTGGCTGTGCATGTTTAAATTACAAATTAAACTTGTCAAAATAACCCCTTTTATCAGGATGAAACCCTCCTTTTAAATAGTAATTGTCACCCCTAAATAAGCCTTAATGTACATACGGCAGGGTGCATGGTATCTACAAGTAGGGCATGTTTAAGCTTACTTTTAAAGATGTCCTTACAATGACAAGGCCCCAAATCTATGTTTGCTGTATCAGGGTTAGCTGTTTCATGGGAAGACACTGGGATAAAGTATCAAATTTGATAAGGTAATCTCCACCTAGATAACGGCAACAATTTTCATTATTTTAAAATAGTTATTACATGTAAGATTCATGTACATGTAAGATTCTCTGGTAGATTCAGATTTGTAATACATATTTTAGCATAGGAACTTTTAGAAATTCACCTGTGTCCTGCCTATAAGCCCATTTGCATGAACAACCAAATATCATCAAGAATCTCAATAGCCCCTGATGAGGTTTGAACTTGCTCCCAGAACCAAAGGCCATGGGTGTGGGGAGGCTTTCTGTTCATCTGGCAAGAGGAGCACCTGGGCTGTGCCCAGGAACTTAATTAACTTCAAAGAGTCCTACCCTGGCACATGAAAACGTGACAGGGTAGGACTCGTCCACCAGTCACCAATGCCAGTGGAAGAAGAATTGCCCCAGAACTGGTTTGAAGTTACCACAGAAGAGGGGCTGTTCATTTCCCTGACCAGTACTTCTGGGTTGGGCAAAGGAATTATGCACAGGAGAAGAAAGGCTCTTCCGTGTTGGATTTAGGTAGAGAGGGACACTTTGGGATTATTTAAAGTAGGGTCCAAAGGGCTGCCGCAAAAGTGGATAGGGTTACCCTAGGCACTTTTTCCCTATTGGTTAGGGAGGGGTCAGGAGTCTCACCTACCCACAGCCTAGTGCAGGGCATATATGTAGCATCCCTGGTCACCCTTTTCAAAACACTACTGGACCTGCGGATGACAGAAGAAGGACTGCACCTGCTATTAAGTCATGTAAGGAGACATGAAAGGGTACACCTTCTCCCATTTGTATCCAGGACAGAAGTGGATTTCAAGGGTCAGTTGTCTAACCTCCTGTTAATCTACAGGAATACAACAAGCTGCTAGAAGCCCTTTTCCTGAAGAGTCCAGCTTGCCAGTTACAAATGGGCCTTTCCTTGGCCCTGCTTATGGCTTCTGCTGGTGTGAGTCTTGACCCCCAATTGTTCTTTCCTATGTCCCCGGAACCTTGGCAGTGCCCAAGTGTACTCCTCCTAACATCTTGAAAAACCTGGGACTATGACATTTTTGGCTATGAAGATCTTCAGAGGACTGATAAAATAACTGCCAAGTCAATATGACTGAGGTGCAGTGTTGCTGGCCCGCCTATGCAGGTTGCTCCCTCTCAGAGCTTTTCCACAACAGCAAATCCATTTAATTGGGACATTACAAAGAGGGTATCTGACCTAGTGGAGCCTTGATTGGCTATTGTTTGCAGCTTTCTCACAGTAGAGTCTGAATACAGAAATCTTCGCCAGATGTAGGAGCCAAAAAAGTCTGACCTCATCTGACAGCTATGCAGCCTCATGAACCCTTTCTCAGACACACCCTGCAGCATTTACCCACTGAGGATTTTTTACTTCTGTGTCAGAAAGTAAGTCAGAAACTAAAACTAATGGTTTCCAAAGCCACCTTCGTTCCACTGTGCTCAGCATTAAATCGCACTTTGTGTCGATCAATTGAAACTAGATGACCACGGATAGCACTTAATGCTTTTTGGTAATATTTTCATTTAAAACATTTAAATCTCTTGTTCCACTTATTGGATTTTTGTCATTATGGTGTCATGTTGTTCATTAGATTATACTCTAGTTTTATAAATTGGAGTAGGAGTTTTATTGTGTTATGTTTCCATTTTGGAACTGTTTTTAAACTTCTAAATGCTTTAGACACTTTTCTTAAGTTAAGCCGATCTGCTCTGAGCCATAGCTACTAGAGACAGAGCTCAAGCTTAAATTACTGAAACCTTTTTTGGACATACCAAGAACAGTGACATTATTACATGCTGTGTACTAACATACACCCCAATTAATAAAACACTTTCTGACACCTATCATTCTCACTAGTGCATGTTGTGTTACCTTCGGCTGTTGTGCTCATGTTGTTCTCACAATTGGTTGGTTTTGCATGTTGTAGGAGGTACTGCCTCACTGGGGTCCTTATGTACCTGGGTATTTATTTAGGTAGCATTAGCATGTTGTTAATTGTTCATTGCTGTATGCAATGTCATGAATCGAGTCTTGGTCTTTTGGCGCTGCTCCCTATTCCCACCTGATGGGCTCCATTCATTTAGCTAACAATAGGAGCAGTGAAGTCAATTTCTTATGCGGTAGGGGAATGTCTTTTATGCAGACTAGCAATGTCAGAAGAGGGGTATGTGAAGACACATATTATGTCCACCACACCCTAATACTCCTGTATCACCGGGAAATGCAATGCTCGATGCAGGAATCTCCCTTCTACTGCCCTGCATCTTTCACAGTGTAATGTGGTTTTCCTGTAAGCCCATTTTGTGTAGTTTATTAGGTGTCCATTAGTTACTGGTGACACATTTGAAATGTATATGTCTTAAATTATAGTTTGGAAAAAGCTCTGACATCTGATTGCAGCAGTACTTTCAATGTGCATCTGTGAGTATTATCTACTACTCCTCATCCCATTTTTGTCTGGATTTTGGCTGACATATCGGGCATCACTTTGGATTGTTTTATAATAACGCACAGTTGTCCAGTCTGGACCATAAGTTTCGGAAGCTGGATGCTCAGGTACCTTCTCATATGTTGATTTCTAGATTACAACACAACCACCAGGATGTTGTCAGTTGTAGTTTGCTACATTTGCTTTGTCGAATGGGGGTCTCCTGCTATCACTGGATCTACCGGCATTTGGGTCTCGATTCACATGCAAGTCCCCCCAGATGTGCTGAAATACTGTATTTTAAGTCACAACTCACAGAATAAGGATAGGTCTATATATGCATGCTATTGTGGTGGGAAGTGTGTGCATAAGTGCATGCAGTATTATACATCGCCCTTCCAGATCTGCTATTAAGTGGAATAGGCAAACTGGAGCACCTTGCTTCACCAGAATGTTCGGGCGTATGATGGGTAGAATGCCATATATTTGTGCTCAATCCATTTAGGGTGGATCCTGGTGTCCAGTAACTGGGTCAGATGTGTCTCTTGTCTCATGTACCCGGCCATTATTTTTGACTAATGCCTGTCTAGTTTTATGGAATTATCGAAGTGTCATACATTTCAAGTCATTAGATAAATACATCTTATTATGTTGTTCTGGTGTATATCCCTAAATGTGCGCTTTGTTTCTGTATAGATCGGTTCTATGCATGTGTATCCGATGTTCTGAGTCATAGTGTTCAGTGATAGCTTTGCAGAACCCTGAAGAGCGCATCAGTTTCCCTGTGTTCTCTGATTAATCTTCCCCCTGACTTGCCAAAGAAGGCATTATATTCCATAGCTCCAGTTTTAACACTATACATACATGAACATGACAATCAGTGAATGGGATCAGACCGACCCTGTCAGCATACTTGATCATTAAATTATGATGACCCTTCATGACCCTAGACTTATGTCACCAACAAAAACAAAGATGGGACTTCCCTGCTTGGAGGGGGGGAGCGAGAGCCCAGCCTACATCCAATCCTCAGATGGGGTTGGTGATCGGGTGTGAGTTATTGCTTGTGATTAATGTCACAGGGCCTTTGCCTAGTTTTTGGACCGATTCTGTATTTAGATGTTCATAGGGTGAGCAAGTAGCTTCACTTACTCTGGGTCAGGATCCATTGGTATTACACGTCAGTGATCCTACTCTAGTTGCATCTTGGCCAGGACCGAGTTTGCGAATCTCCATGTGAAGTTTTTAGAAAATAGGAACAAAAAATAGACAACATTTCAATGAGTAAACAGAAATATAGAAAATATTTTGAAAAGCAGAAATTAGGGTTGCTTTTTTAATCAAAACACTAGAGAGTTGACACAGCATTTGGCCACACCTCTTACCATTGGTGATACGGTAGACCTTTTCTACCTCAAACTGAGAGGTAAAGGGAGTTAGCATTACATCAATCAATTTACCTAACAGTGCAACCCATTTGGCTACACAATAAGTGCCAGGAATCAGTGACTATAGTTAAGAAGGGTTATTAAAAGTTAGCAGTCAGGTTAAGATAAACAAATCTTAGTACCATGCTGTGAAGATACAGAATAACAACAGGGGAAACCCTACCTCCTAAAGAATTTTAGGTGTACCAAAAGGAGGCAGAGAAGAGGTTCAGTCACAACAATACAAAAGATCAATAATAGAATGTGGTACTCAGAGAACAGTTTCTGAGTTTCCCTTCTATACTTGAGGGAAGTCCAAAATCGTCTAATTAAGGTCCAAATGCAGAAAAATAGGAAAAGGTGGGAATGTATAGGAAGGTATAGGAAGGTGTCAACATCTTAGAAACTTGGTCAAGAGTCTTCTTTGGTCAGGGAAATGAGTGTTGGACTAAACCATACTCAGTAAAGAATCAAAGGGAAAGCAGCTTCACCTCAGACAATGTGAACTTCAGTTATTCCCACCAGTAACTCCAAAGTAACTTCCCCCTGTACCCATCGTCAGGGGCTCACTTGCCCTTTCCATTCTCTCATTGTAAGCCGAAACATCGTCAATTTCTCCCAGGCCAAACAGAGAACAATATTATCCTTTGTCACCTGTAAGCCTTTACAACAGTGTTGAAGGGACACTTTCAGTTAACGGTCTGGCTCACCATGTTCCTTGTCAAGGTCTCATTCTCAGGCTCTCTCTGTACAACTAATACATGTTTTATCTCTTCTTAAACTAACAAACCTTGTGAATTTCACCTACAAGGAAAAACACGCAAGCAGAAAATGGAAAACGGCATTTCATGCAGAAAGAAATACGGGCCTAGCAATGGCAAGTAAGACTATTAAATCAATGAGAAACAATCAATATGCGTGTGCACATTCAAAATACAAATAAATGGAAACTGTCAGTACAATAGAGTCACGTTACAGAATGCATACAGGTGAAATCTTGAGAACATGTGTAACTAAAAACTACACTTAAATGCAAAGCAATCAATCAATAATTTTTTGTAAAGCATGGCAAGTCACCCGGGAGGTTCTTAAGACGCTGTGGTTGCTAGCTGCTGCGAGGTGATCTGTTCATTTGAACAGCCAGGTTTTGATTTCTCCTGAATTACAGGAGCAATGAGGCGGGTCTGAGGTACAGGCCGAAAGTTATTCCAAGCTTTGGCCACCAGATGTGAGAAGGAGAGTCCTCTGCTGCTGGCTCAGTGGATTGGGAGGTGTCTACAAGGAAGAGGGAAGCAGAAAGTAGGTGTCTGGTCGGTTCCTGGAAGGTCATGCATTTGTTTATGTAAGCTGGTCTTTCATTGTGAAGGGCTTTGAATGTATGAGTCAACATCATGAATTGGCCTCTCTTCAGGATTGGGAGCCAGTATAACTTCTTAATGTGGGGGTGATGTGGGTGTGTCTGGGGAGGTCGAGTATGAATCTTGCAACTGAGCATTGAATTGTCTGCAGTCTCTAAAGGAGATGGACAGTGATTTCAACGTAGAGTGTGTTCCCGTAGTCCAGCCTGCTGGTGAGGAGGGCCTGCATGATGGTCCTTCTGGTGCTGACTGGGACCCACCTGAAGATCTTGTGGATCATGCGTAGGGTGTAGTAGCAGGTGGATGAGACAGTGTTTACCTGTTGCTTCATGGATAGCTTGATTTCCAAGATGATGCCGATGTTGCACGCATGGTCTGTTGGGTCGGGGGATGGGCCGAGTTTCGCAGGTCACCATGCATCATTCCATGGGAAGGTGTTGTTCCCAAAGATGACGACTTCTATCTTTTCTGTGTTCAGCTTGAGACAGTTGTCCTTCATCCGTTCGGTGACGTTCATCATAAATCTATGGAAGTTGGCTCTGGTGGCAGAGGGGTCTTCTAACAGCGAGAGGGTGAGCTGGGTGTCGTCGGCATAGGAAATTATTTTGAATCCGTGCGATCTGACGGTGCTGGTCAGGGAGGTTATGTATGCGTTAAAGGGGCTGGGATGATCCTTGGGGGACACTGCAGATGATCTTCTTAGGTTCTGCGAAATCATTAAAAGGAGCATATAATCAAATATAGTACATTTATAGATTATAAACAATATCAAATTTATGCAATTTGAAACAAAATTACAGTGCGAGGAGTCTTGAAATTTCTTTTCTTCCCATAATCTTTATTTTCATTTCCAATCAGAAGCATAAAGCTTTATGCTTCTGATTGGAAACGAAAATAAAGATTATATGAAGAAAATAAATTTCAAGACTCCCCGCACTTTAATTTTGTTTCAAATCGCACACCTTTGATATTGTTTATAATCTATAAATGTACTATATTTGATTATATGCTCCTTTTCTTTATTTCTTTAGTCTAAGAGAAGTTTTCTTCTCATATAGTGCGACTTCTATGCAGTGGGGTTACGAAAAGTGGAGCATTACGATTTAAACACTTATGGGAACTAATATACTGGTGCAGCCTTTTAAGCCCACACTGCGGTTTCTCTAAAAAATAGTTCTTAGGTTCTGATGTGAACGGTGAGAGAAAATTCTCTGGGTTGTTCTGGTCAGGTATGAGGCGATCCATTTGAGGGCAATCCCCCTGGATTCCAATGTCATGGAGTCTGTTGATCAGGATGTGATGGGAAATGGTGTCGAAGGTGGCTGAGAGGTCCAGGATTATGAGGGCTGCCGTTTTACCTTGGTCCAGGAGGACCCTGATGCCATTGGTGGCTGAAGTCAGGGATGTCTGTTTTTGGCTTGGAATCTCAATTGAAAGGGTTGCAGGAGGACATAGTGTTCCAGGTGTTCGGTGAGTTACAGGTTGATTGCCTTCTTGAGAACCTTTGCTGGAAAAGAGAGAAGGGAGATGGGTCAGTAGTTCTTTGGATCAACTGGGTCAGCAGATGGTTTCTTCAAATTGGCCTCACTTCTGTATGTTTCCAGTCCTCAGGAAAAGAGGTTGAGTTGACGAAGTTGTTGAGGACTTTCTTGAGCTTGTTGCCAATCGTGTTGCTCTCAAGGTTGAAGGTTTATATTGCATATTTGTGATGAGTAAGAAAAGAGCCAAAATTACGCTGCTCCATTCCCCTCTGTGGGTGAATCATGCCATCACGTCAAGATGAGCATTGCTTATCAGATGGATTAATTGCAATCTAATTTTTTTCATCATCTTCAAAAACTTCACATTATCATACTATTTGCTCTATCTGTTTCCTAATTCTAAGTGTTCTCTTTTTCTCTTCATTCCCCTTTTCACTTGTGCACATTTGTATCCTTTATATATTACAAGCATGAATAATCCACAAAGAGCAATAATCAGTAGGGGTTTGAAGGTGCTTCCAACAATTCCCCTCTGTAAGTTTCAAAACCATCTGCCTATATTAAACAATCTGTTCACTATTGTTTTCCAAGCACCGGTTGCTTTCAACCCCTTCAAATCTCTCTTTATGTCAGTAATGTTCTAGATGTATGTCTTCAACTCCTTACTTTTAGCAGGAATGTAAGTACAGTATTGTTGAACTCTTAACATCTGACAGACTCCACCCTCCTTTGTGAAAAGGACGTCTAATGCAAATCCATTCTGTAAAACCATAGATCTAATCACTACCATTTCAGTATCTATAACTAAAAACCCTCCAGCCCTACTAGTAGATAACTTATCAACTACCGTGGAAAGCTTTCTGATCTTATGCAAATTCATTATCCCCCTGAAGATGGTATTACAGTACCAAAGATGCCTCTTACACTTTCACTAGCACTGATACCTCTATTAGTTCTCAAGTGTTGTTCTCCTGTTGGGTCATCAAGATGCCCCACATGATAGATTTTTTTGAAAAACAATCCCTATGTTATATGTACCATACAGTCTCTTGGGTAATCTATAATAAGCATTCTTTCCACAAATATAGTACACTCCTAGAATAACAGGATCTGCTTAATTGAAATATAATTCCAAAATTCTATGGGTTTCAAAGGTGTGGTCACATTCACTCCTACCTACAAAATAAATATCTAAATAAGATGTTTGTGTATATACACACAGCTTCCCTTAATGTTGCCAATCTGATGCTAATGCGGCTACATTTCCATCTACCTTGTGCTTAAACTCTTCTTTAGCCCATATTGGTGCATTCGTCTGAATTGCTGCTCTAGCCATAATAATTATTCTCCTATGTTTTACTGAGTCTATACATTTCTTCTCAACAACTGTTGTTAATGTGCAAGTTAAATTGTGTTTATGAGCATAAGCTGTATCTAATGTTATAGTTGGTTTAAAAGAATGTCCAACTATATCCAGAGTTTTAGCATTAGGCTGACAATTCAAATATTTCAGGAAAGGAATTTCTGAAATTACTAAATCATAATTTAAATAATATTATTGGAGATGCCCCTTTCCATAGAAAAGACTCATCAAAAAACTACAAGACACACCATAAGTCAGATGGATATGATGATATGTAATACCCTCTGTAGTAGAGGTAGGCAATTGCAATCACACAAAATAATCTCTAGTATACATATTGTCAACATAATTTTAAAGCAATTTGGAATAAGTATTTCAAGAATAGCCTCCTCTAGATGCGTCTACTTGTAAGTCTTTCTCATCTATTGAAGGTACAATACTATCAGTAGGGAATGGCATTTGGAAAGCACTTGCAGACCTAAACTCCCTTACATGAGAATGTGTAGGTAAGGTCCACTTTACAAGCAAAGCAATCAATACTAATGTCACAACAACAAATACTCCTGCATACAAGCATCTAGGTCTACTAGTATTAGTACTTATCTACGTGATTTCTCTGAGGCTAACCATTTGGTGAAAGATAGCAGCACAGTTTTTAGGTAGATTTCCACCTGTGCAAACTGCCAAACAAAGTTCAAGTGTCTTTTCAGCTAAGTATGCACAAAGGATCTTCATGAGACTTCCTTAACCCTACTCTGTATTCTTCGAAATGACAATCTTACACTCCTTCAGCAAACTAGGGCCTCTGTACTCTTCTTAGTAGTTTGGTCAAAATCTATCAAGTTCTTTTTAATAAATGTGCAGTTAAATTTGTTAATGATCACATCCAGGATACACTGACTCAATCTGTTTTATGGAAATGCGATTTCAAAGCTCAGTTCAATCCAAGGAGGCACAATTGAATGCAAATTGTTATTGCAAAATGTCCAAAATGCTCTCTCCCAGTCATTGACAGCAAGATATGTCCATTCAGAGGAGGAGTACCTTGAACAGGGTCTGATCAACTGAGTTCCTTGAACATGGACTGATCACCTGCTGCCTGGTTTGTGGACTGCTGCCACAAACCACCAAGAAAAGGCCATTTCTGCTGCTCCTGGCAGAATTCCTCCCTGGAGGGGTCCCCTTCCTGATGCCAATGGGTTCGCTCAGGCAGGTCCCCCAGTTTGGCACTTGCTCCCCTATAGGCTCCAGGGCATCCACCTCAAGGTTTGCTTCCTCCTGGACTGTGGGAACTTCAGGGGCTGGTTTCCTGTGCTCCCTGCCTCTTCTCTTTCTGGCAGGCATCTGGGCCACTGTTTCAGGCTCCAGGTGTTCTAGAATGCCCTTACTGGCTGCCATAGGCCGAGTGGTCACACATGCCCACTCAGGCAGGCCCAACATCTACAAATGAGACTTACGCTCCAACTTTTCCCAAGGGGAACTCTCCAAATCATTGCCTAGCAGACAGTCAACAGGCATGGCTGGCCTCACAGCTACTTTCAAGGTACCTGAGAGACCCCCCAACTCAAAGGGAACCTGTGCCACATTGCAGAGGCACTCCGAGTTGTCAGCTGCAACTACTGGGTAGAATGTGTTGGGGACCACATGCTCGTCACACACTAGCTGACAACTGACAGCTGTCACACTGGCTCCAGTGTCTCTCAGAGCTTCCACACTATGGCCCTTGATGGTCATCCACTGCCTGTATTTTTTAAGCAGATGAGCTCTTAGGACCATCTCACTGTCTCCTAAAGAGACCAGGGTCATTTCTATGGGCCCGCACCCCTCCTGGGAACCCGACACCACCCTCAAGGCTACACTAGCCAACTCACAGGGCAGAGCACCTGTGGGTGCAGTAATGGCTTTCTTGGGACACCTGACAACAAGCATAAAATGTCCTGGGGCCCTTCTGGGTAGGCTTACCTCCCCGGACCCATGGCTTCTTCTCACTGGGGGGCTGGGAACCCTTACCTTGGTTGCCATGGGAATTACTTTGGGGCCCTTTTTGAAACTCCTTCTGTTTACCCTTGTCCCCCCACTCTTCTGCTGAGGACTCTGCCCAACTTTGGCAGAGTCACCCACATAACCTTTGTGGACCCTGGTACTGACCAAGTGGTCCACCTCCACAGCAAGCTTCCTGGGGTCAGTCAGCTTACTGTCAATTAAATGCTGGTGTAGCTCTGGAAAACAACTACCAGACAAGAGCTCCAATGCAACCAAATCATAGAACCCTTGAAAACATTTACCTGGACACCCTTCACCCAACCATCCAGTACTCTGCAAAAATAGGACACATACTCAACCCAAGTGCTTGACTCAAACTTCTTACAGGCCTTCGACTTCTGCCTTTACAGTTCTGGGGTTAAACCATACCTGCTGATTAAGGCTTCCTTCAAGTGGGCATAAGACATTTACTCCTCGATTGGTAAGGCTAACAAGGTGTCCCCACATTATGTCATGAAATGGCTCCACAACCCTGCTCCCCAGGCTCTCAGAGGGACTCTGTTAGACCTCGTTGCTACCTCATATGCATTAAACCACTGCCCAATATCCTCATTCTTTACAAAATCCTTAATCACTTCCTTGGGTATGTATACCTTCCCTTCTCCAGGCACTGGCAACAAGCTACCACCATTAGAAGTGGGTGCCACACTCTTGGCCTTTATGTCCAGTTCCTTCAAACCTCTCTCGTGCTCTAAAAGCATCTTCATTTCCTCCATGGCCAGTTTCTGCTTCTCTCACTCCAATTTCTTATCCTCCATGTCACACTTATTCCTCAGCCTGTGATTTGTAAACTCCAACTCATGCACTCTGCTTCTCTCCCTGTCCTCCAACTCCTCTGGAGACATACCAATTGTATGTGGTTATGTAATGGTCTGCACTATACTAGTAGTGTACATAAATCACTGTATGTAAGACACAAATCCTCACCGCTGACCACCAATGTTAGAAAGTAGGGTCTCTGGTTGGAAGAGGTAGGTACCTTTGTAGGGACCTTTCTTCCTAGTCAGGGTGGGGGGATACACTTCTAAAATAACCCTTGCTCACTTCCTTTGTAGCATGGCATGAGCAGGCAGGCTTATCTCAGAGGCAGTGTGTAAAGCATGTGTGAACACATACAGTAATACACTGAAAACACTACAGAATGACACCACACCAGATTAGAAAAATAAGTAACCTTTATCTAAACCATAACAGGACCAAAATATGGCCTTCAAATGGTAGAAATAGTTCTGTTCAAAGCAAATTTCATGAGGCAACACATTTTCAACACAAAGTACCTCGGATGCGTTGGGCACAGAAACAAAAGCTGTCGCAAGGATGGTGATGCGTCGATTCCTTATGCCCAGGGAAGGTGATGCGTCGGTTCCTTACTTCAGGGAGGTGATGCATTGGTTTCTTACTGGGCAGGGAGGTGAGGCTTTGGTTTCTTACTGTGACCCCAGTGTTCTTGCCAGTGTGGCTCCCAGATGCAATGCATGAGGATTGGGATGCGTTGGTTCTTGATGTGGGGGCGGCAACGGCACTTAAGTTGATTTCTTCAGCTGCGGTCCCATGATGCATTGGTTCTCGCAGCTGCACAGCAGGGCCTGCGTTAGAATCGATGTGGTGATCTCAGCTTTCATAGATCAGTGCACTCGATGCGACGTGAGGCGATTTCTCGAGCCGCGAGCAGGAGCTGCGTCGGTTTCTTCGGCGATGCGTCGGAAACAGGTACGGATGCGTCATGCTTCTTGAAGTTGCATTACTTTTCCAGCTCCCAGCGGCAAACAGCCCCCAGAGGTACAAAAGAGCAGCAAGCACCTCTTAGCAGGTCAGAACTCCCAGCAAGGAAGTTCAGGGGAGCTGGTGGTGAAGTCTGTGTCCCTGAGATCTCAGAACAGGAGGCAAGCTCTTCTTTCAAGCCCTTGGAGATCTTTTTCAAGCAGGGGACAAAGCACACAGCACAGTCCTTTCTCCTCTCCATGGCAGAAACAGCCACTGCAGGCGAACCCCAGAAAGCACACAGCAAAGGGACAGTATTTCTCCTCAGTTTCTCCAGCTCTTTTCCTTGGCAAAGGTTCCTCTTGATTCCCAGAATGATCTAAAAGTCTAGAGGCTGAGCCCCTCTTTTTATAATACAAAATCCTATGTTCTTTGGAGGCAGGGAGTGTCTTTTAACCCTGGGCGTAACACTACGCTTCACCCACGTAGTGTACGTAGCGCTGCCTGCTTCGCAGTTTTCGAAGTAGGTGAAGCAGGCAGCACTACACACACGCCAGGGCGAAGCGTAGCTGCCTGCCGCCCACCACCCGCCTCCCGCCCGCCCTCCTTTTAAATCATACCCGCATGTAAAATAAATAAAAATTAAAGAGACTTACCGGAAGCGCGGCGTCTCCGGGGCTCCCTCTTCCTCATTTCCAACTTCTTCTGACAAATGCGCATGCGCGGGCGTTTTGATGCGAACAAAACAAGATAAGCTTGTTAGCTGGGTTTTCCTGGGCGGAGTATGGAATGACAGCCCAAAATACTAAAAAACTTTGGGAGATGTAGGTAGGAATGTGAGTATGATGGTGTTAGAGAAAGATGTTTTCCTGTAGAGAAAGAAAAATGTAAATGTGCAACTTCCTATATGTATTATACTGCATCAGGTATATTGTCAGCACACATGGACAATTTGCTTCACTAATTTTAGAGGAGATAAATGCTTCTAGATAATCTTTGAAATAAATCGTTTGCGAATGCACTCTTTGTTTAAGAGTTGTTCAACACATGTTTCAATAGATGAACCCATTGAGCCAACTCACCAAAATTATCCATAGAAAAAAATTGTCTATTTAAAAAACACTCATTTGTATATGATGGCTTAGACAATTTTGCTGTTAAAATATGTAATTCAAATACTTCACACATGCAGCTTAGAAAGTAATAACTCAACATTTCCTGTGTGATTCCATTTCCAGTTTCTGAATTGTTACATAGGGCTGAAAATGAGTTTGGCGATCTTGGAGCGGGCCACCATTACAGCCCTGCTCTAAAAATGCAAACTCGACCACAAGCCACCCACCAGATTACGAGTCCTTTGGTGTTCCCATGATGATGCCTATTAAAAAGGCACCACTAATGGAAACCCAAAGCCTGTTCCTGCATGGCATGGCAGAGCATATTAGGGCCTCTGACCACCAAGCCACTGCTGTGGGATCCATGATCACCAGCGGTTGGGGAGGTCCTCTGGTGGTCCCACCATTGTATTTGTAAAATTGTGGGTGGACCGCCAGTCTGGCGGTCCAGGGACCACCATCACAGGTCATACCGCCAAACTGGTAATCAAGCTCATAATCTCTCTTAAAGTTTATGTAAAACAAATAGGAAGTCAACTTCGATCCTGTTTTTTAGAGTTGGGCAAACTCACATACCAACTACATTCCTAGAGACATATAGAAATCAAAGGCTTTCTTCAGAACTTCCACCAATAAAGTAAATTTTAGATGGATCCTATTATTCAGCCAGCAATGATAATGTCATTCTTAAGAGGAGCACAAATGGCTATCTTCCACAATGTGCTTGTCTGCTTTACACAGACAATGCTGTATTAATGTTAGAACTGTGGTGGGGTTACAGCGTTTGATGACCAAGTATTTTGAATTTATGGATTTGACTGGGCTAAAAATATATGAGGTAAAATCATGTTGGTGATAGAGTACCAACATGTCTTGGAGTTATATTTGACAATAAACTAAACTGAGGACCGCTCATAATGAACAAATCAGTCTATCTGGTATAAATTATTAACAGAATCCTACATTTTAAAGGGGTACTGTTCTGTCTATTTTGAGAATGCACGGTCCAAAGAGTGCCCCACTAACCTGCCCCCATAATTTGTGACAAGACAATGAAAATTGATTTTTGCACTGAATACTTAGGGGTCGATTCCGATCCTGTTTTTTTTTTCCTGTACGACTCGTATCCGTATTTTTTTACGTACGAATCGTAAAAGTCCCGTACAAATGGCGAAGTACGATTTGTACGTGGAAAATACATACGAATCGCCCCGGGAAAAGTCTATGAGACGTCCCCGGACAGTTGTACTTACAAATCGTAAAACTGAAGTCTGAGCGCGCAAGTACGATCCGTACCGCCCATCCGAAAACACAAGCGCATGGAAAAGGCTCCGTACAGAGCGAACTTTGTACGAGCCCTACCCCGAGTACACTTGTGCCCGGGGTACGAGTCGTACAGCCCCCCCAGCCTCCCACCCCTCCCGCGTACGTCCGCACCGTACCCCCCACCCCCGTATGTACGGCACGTACCCCCCACCACTGTATGTACGGCGCGTACCCCCCACCCCCGTATGTATGGCACGTACCCCCCACCCCCGTATGTACGGAACATACCCCCCCGTATGTACGGCGCATACCCCACCCGCATATGTCCACACCGTACCCCAGGCGTACCCCCACCCGTGTATGTTCACACCATACCCCAGGCATACCCCAATCCTCGCATATGTACAGACCGTACATACGGGGTACGCCTGGGGTACTGTGCGAACATACATGGGTGGGGGGTACGTGCCATACATACGGGGTGGGGGTACGCCTGGGGTACAATGCAAACATACGCAGGTGGGGGGTACGCGCCGTACATACGGGGGTGTGGGGTACGCGCCGTACATACGGGGGTGGGGGGGTACGGGCCATACATATGCCATGTTGGGGTACGCACCGTACATGATGACACGTACGATGTGGGTGGTGGCGTGTACGTCACGTAGCTGGCCCCCTTTTCCTCGTGCATCGCAGCGTACTTCGCTTTTCCGGCACATTTTGGCTCCCGTAAAAATATAGCCGTGCGGAGTGCTGTAGGTACGAATCGTACTTGCTGGTCCGTAAAACGCTGCCTGACTCGTCGCGCTGTCCAGGATCGGAATTGTATGTATTTTTTAGCCGTACGGTGTTTTGTACGATTCGTACGGAAATCGTATTTCTGTATGAATCGTACTCGCTGGTTTGTACGGTGGAATTCCCGGGTACGAGTCGTACTGAGAAAACGCTCCATACGACCATTTGTACCCGGGTTTTACAGGATCGGAATCGGCACCTAGAAGTTTTCTATTCCACTCCCATATATGCATCTGGATCTAGCAGTGCACTATTTGGAGGGCAAATGCAAATATTTCCCTCTCCTACATTCGGACTCCATCTGGTTCAACCAATATGCCAAATTGATCAGATGCAATTTATTAGATTTTAATCATATGCAATTCATCTTTCTAACTCCTTGTGCATCTTAGATTAAGGACGTGTTGGTAAAGATTGGCTAAGGGAAAATCTTGATGCATCCTGAAAAGATTAAGCTCTTATATAAGGAGAAAATTTCACCCTATCCTTCGTGTAGTCACCTTGGTGAGGGAGTTTTCTGAATTTGGTCAAATGTTCTGAGAGTCCATCTTTTAATTAAAACATGCTGGAATGGACCACTAGCTATGGTTAGTTCACAATCATTACCAAAGGATCCTGCTAACATGATCTAGATGTATTAGGCACTTTCCTAAATGCCAACTCCAGAATATATATTTTTTCATATCAAGGTCAAAATAATGTGACTACAAAAATATCAAAGTAGGAAATAATGAGAGCAATTAAGCAATTTTTTATCAAAGTGTAAAATATAGATTTAATAATGTTTTTGTATACTATATTGTTACAATTGTTCCTAATGTTACATTGTTTTAATAATGATTAAATAAAATAAAAATTAACTCATTAATAAATAATGTCTTAAAATATTTATTATGTTTCTGATTGTTACCATTAGTAGTAATTTTATTTTTTAAATTGAGCTCACCAAGCCACATCTGGACCTGTGAAAGAAAAGAAGAAGACTTGACCTCGTATCTGTGACCTGTGTGAAGACCTGAGGACCTGCTCCTGCTTGTAACAAGGTCTGAGAAGTGGATTCCAATGGTCAGTTGGCTGACCTACAGGGCAGTTAGAGTGACCCAAAAAGTGGCAAGAGACCTTTGTCCTGAAGTACCCAGAAGACTAGTAGCAACTGGACCAGGACTGGACTCTGCTGGAAGCCTCTGGCCTCTAAGTGCTGTCCCCCAGGTCCAGGGAGACATAGAAGAGATAAAGAGAAGTCTGAAAAATCAGAACTTCAACGAAGCCTGAAACTTCAGCAGGATCATGAAGCATAGGAGTTCAGTTTCAAGAGGATATTGTCAGACACAGCATCCAGGCTTGTCATGCAGGAGAATTCAGATCTATAAAAAGGAAACTAAGTCCAAAGATAGAAATCTTGAGTCGGCAAAGTATCAAAAAGTGTTGCCCATGGAGAAAACGTTGGTGTTTGATGGCCATGAAATTTGAATCTTCCAATTCATAGATTTTGCTGGTAAAATTACCTGCTTCTGCAGGACAACATCAATCAGTTATCAAAATTTAAGAGGACTTCACTGGATACAGCATGCAACCTTGCCTAACTGGATGATTTCAACTTCCATATCAGAGATGTAGTCAGAGAGTGAAATCTATCACCAGGACTATTCCCTCGGTGTACCCAACCTCTACTTTATTGCGGTTGGTCTGAAATCAAACCTAGGTCCTATTAAACCATGAGAAGTAACATATGATTGGTGCTTTACTTTTTCTTAGTGCTTTTTACCCTAAAACATTTAAAATTCACGTCTATGGTTCACCCAATACAGTTGTTGTTGTTGCGGTGTCATATTTCATATTAAATTTAGTTTGTATTTATAGAAATAGGTTCTGGGATTTTTATTATGTTGTGTTTTTACTCTTTATTGTTTGATACTGCTAAATATGTGAAACACTTTTCCTTAAGTTAAGCCTGCCTGTTTTTTGCCATGGCTCCCACTGACTGAGCCCAGGCCAGGTTTATTAATTGAAATTGTGTGTTGGGTATGACTGAATTCATGACTTATTACTTGGGAAAAATTCACATCCTCCTCAGCTAATAGCCCACTTTCTTAAAACAACAACTGAATTTTGATTGTGATTTTTTTTATTGAATTACATGGATGTAAAGGTAACATTGTTTTAATGGTGGCTGTGTAGATCCACGTAGTGGGTTAGTGGTAGGTGTGATGGTGAATGATAATACCTTATGTTGCAAAATACTCCTTTTTCAGCTGACACTCTGGCTGTGAGTAGCAGAGTTTGACTGCAAACCCTGATCACAAGGATAGGAAAGCTGATAGATTGGTCTGAAGCTGGCTTAATGAAAAACCAAATTGAAACAAACTTCAACTTGGTCTAAAAATTATTTTAGGATATTAAAAATGTTACTGCCTCTGCTGACTCCACAAATAAACATCTCCCTTCCCAAAAATATTGTGACGAGTTAGTTATTACTTTGTCTTCCAGTTCCATTGAAATTATGAAAATTCAAGTATTTGTTAGATGGTAAAATAACTCGTATGGTTAAATTTGTATCTTCAGACAAGATATACACCCCTACAATCATTAAAAGGTTAACAAACTTAATGTTTCCTCATATTATCAAATTAATGAACCCCCAAAGCATGGTACAAAGAGATCATATTGCCATTCTTAAAAACGTCAATTCATATTTAAAAAAAGCTAGGACTTATTGTGCTCCCACTCTCCTTCTTTGCCAGCTGAAAATAGTAGGAAATACTCAATTGTCATCCTTTCGCGAAAAGAAATATGCATTACTATCCATTGGTTTTCTTTCCTGGAAGACATATCACTTTACATATCCTCATCACTTTGCATATCCACATGGATGATATGAGACAAATAGTAGACAAGGGAGATTGTGCTGCTATAATTCTCTTGGATCTCTCTGCAGCCTTTGACATAGAGCGTCATTGCATCCTGTTGGCTGGTATCAATGAGAATAATATTTTTGGGAATGTGTCAAAGTGGGTGACTTTTTTTCTTAAAGAGTCTCAGCCTTCCACTATTTAGTCCCAGTTTGATTCATTCATTTGTGATTTCCACAATTTTATGTGTCGATATTACCCATCTATTAATCTACTCGTTGACTAGTGTCAATCAATGTCTTAGTGATGTTTACATTTGGATGATTCATAATTTTTAAGCTGGACAGCGATAAAACGGAGCTCCTGCTCACTGGCATTGAAATAGACAGTAAGAATAAAAATGTCTGACCATTGTCATTTGCAGAACTCCACTCATGTTAAGTCCCTGGACCTCCTAATTGACTCTATGTTAGCTATGGATGCCCACATAAACAAATGCACTTCAGCATGCTTTCTCTTTCTCAAGCAGCTGCCCAAGGCCCTTGTGGTTGTGCCTGAGAATGCTCATGCCCAAGATATCACTGAACTATTACTATCTAACGGGACTTCTGCAACAATCTATATTTAGGTCTACATGAGTCTTTTATAAAAAAGTATCATTGAATTAAAAATATCACAGTCTATCCCACTCAAAAACATTATTTTTCAAACCACATTACTTGATTCAGAAAGTATATTTCAATCTTAGGTCTTCAAGCTTTGCAGTTAAATTCATAAAACACCAATCAAATAAATGACTCTGTTCTGATATGGCTCTCCATTTCCAATTGCCTAGGGGCAAGCTGTTGTGTCGGATGAGCACCTGGAACAATTTACCCAAACCCTTTTGACAATTGCAGGAGAATTCTTTATTTTGGAAAGCTCTGAAGACCAATTTCATTGCTATTTGATGATGAAAATGCTTTGTAAGGCTTGTTGCTGGCCTTTCGCAGTGCCAAGATGCTCTTTTTTGAGTGAATGTCTGCTCTACTAATACACACACAAGCACACACACTCTTTCTCTATTATTTCTCTCTCTAAATGTATCTTTCATTCACAAGAAAGTGAAGGTTTGGTCAGATTTGATTATAACATACACTGCATGTTTAAATAAAAATCTCAGAATTGCACTTAAAATGCTAGTGTTAAAGTAGGGTTATGGTTACAAATAGGAGTGGACAGAACTAATTGAGTTTCACTCCACAGTATGCCTCGGAGCCACCTAAAAAGTCAGCGGGGGGCGATGTACTGTTCATGTTGATTTTTAGCACCAGGAGTGCAAATGGCACCAGGCTATGTGCCACAGGGTGCTGCTTCTTTCTGTCACTCCAGTAGATTTTCTATTTGAGCGGCATCTTACTCAAAATGAGCGGTAGTGACCTGCCGTGACTGTCCTCGTTGAGAATTTTGCCAGGAGGCAGGTGAGAGCTCGAATTTCTCATGTGCCTACCTGAAATGGGTGATCGCAAGCGGGAAAAAACTGTGTCATGTGGTGGTTGGCGGAGTTTTTCTGGAACTGGGGCAAAACTCCACAAATTATGCGTGAGGAGCAGAGTTTATCGTGCACCCCTAGGTATGAATTAGGAATGAAAACAACCCGTAATTTGTAAGTTACGGTTAGATCTGCAATCCCCAACATACAAAACAGCAGGCAAACCATACATTAGACATCAAATACGATGCTCAAGACTTCACCCTTGATGCAATTTCAAATGGTATAAATAATCTTAGAGATGAGAATACTTGTACCATTACTTTTGCTCATACACTGCATTCAATAGTTCCGTGAGTCCAACCATCATTTGTCAACCAACCCATGCTATTGAAGGACTGGGCAATTTTTAAGACCCAGCGGTGCCAGGGGACAACACCTGAGACCTACGGGGTTCACCTGTTTTGGCGTACTAAACAAACAGAGACACGGGAATCATCCTCTGGCGTCGAAAGATCTTTTTCATGACTGCAGTCAGGAACAGAAGTCACAGAAGTATCGTACGAGAGAGATTCTACGGAGACTGCTCGATTTGTACAAAGCAGGTCGCTCCTTAAATACTGAATATTATGCCTCGGGCAAACATTCCTACAAGTTTACAATTATTCCCGTTTCTGTATTCCAAACAATAAGATCACACAACATCACATTCCCATCTCCAGGTGTCCGGCCTTCAATCACACAATTCTGACATCCCTCTATTGAAAGGCCGGACCGCCCCATAATAAAATTGGTCACCTCCTCATCATAAAAGGCTAGAGGGAAATACAGGGATAGATGCAGAAAATAGGAGAGTCAGATAAGACATATTCGTAGGCAAATAAAAGAAGCGTGGTCTATTGTATCAGGGTCAGTAATCTTGCTCAGGCAGGACAAGACAGAAAACCGGTGTGGCAGGGTCAGCTTCGGGCGGCAGAGTCAGCTTTCGCCAAGTCATGCGGAATTCAGCAGAACGTGCACTAGGGAATACGTGTCCTCGTGAGGTTACCCAAACAGGGTCATCACTCGGACATCGCCCATTCACTGACTATGTGAGGGCAATGATACAAAATGGACGTCGTGCACAAAATGAAACCCGTAGGTTTGAACACGAAAACCAGCAATATATGACAAATCCTTCAGTGCAGCGTTGCAAAAGCACTCGCCCATGCTAAATTCATCATTTGTGATTCACTAATACCAAAATCGTCACGGTACCATTTGTTCCAAAACACGGGTTCAGTTTTCACGGAACCTCAGACCCTCCTTTTGCCCTTACATAGGCAAGCACTAATCGATATCTGAGTCGATACCTATTTTCATCAAATCACTGACGTGTTGCTGAAGCATCATCCTTTCCATCAGTACCTCTCTAGTAACAGGCGGCCTTCTTATACATGTCATAGCACAAAGGCCACATAGGGCAGGACCACACTGGACACAGAGACAGCACGAAAACAGGAGAACTAAAACAACCCCAATGACCATCAGAATCTTCCATCCCCACGCAGATAATAAATTCCAAACCCATCCAGTTAGCGCCCACTCTCCTTCATCCACATGTATAGAATCAGAGATCTTATGCAATTTAGAAATGGCCTCATAAACTGTCGGAGCATTATCCGGAATGAAAACACAGCAACTCGATCGGATCACTTTACATACTCCACTTCGATCTGCAAGTACAACGTCTAGAACCATACAATTCTGCAACGTCATAAGTCAATCCGCTTGAAGCTCAGCTGTCAAGTTACCAAGGGCACCAGCCGTTACATTAACAGTGGATTCAACTACACGAGTCAGTTATCTCAGGTTCCTACTATTGACCATAGGTCCCCAAAACGGCAGGAAACCCATGAAGAAGTCTCCCGCTTCCTGACCAGCAGTATCCTCCTGGCTAACAACACCTCTCACAACTCTAGTCTTGTGATAATCAGAGGCAGCAGTAAATGTCGGCGGTAGTAAGTTAGCAACATAACATGTTCCCGAAAAAATCAGGGGGCAACCATGTGTATGCTCGATCATAACAGACAAAGTATGTACCCTTGGCAGCCAAAAACGCAGGGGAAGACTGTGATGGGAAAACGTACGTTTCAGTACAGTCACTCTTCCCTAGCTGAGCTCTCGGATTCTGACCATTGCCTTGCAAACAAAAACGACCTAAGTGGGGTACGACCAAAATCGGAGACGAACTCTTGCTCTGTTTCTCGCCCAGACTAATGCTATACCAAGTCGCATTCCAACCCACATAAGCTCGCAACTCATCCTTGGGAATGGATGAATATGCATCAATATCTCTACTCATATGGGCAACTCCTCTTACCAAGGCCTTATTGTTGGAGCTAAATTTTGTGGAGCGCGGTGGTCGTGGGGGATAGGTCTCAAGTGCAAAAAGGAACATAGTCTGGAATGCCCACGATGACCCATTATAGCTAAAAGGCAGAACTAGATACGGGATACCCTTATCAGTGGTATGCGGCATCAAACCACACACCCAGCAATTAGTCGTATTCATCACTAGTTGGAGTTGGGGCAGGAGTTGAATAAACGAATTGTTTACAAACTCAGAACGTCTAGCTTGTTCGTGTTCGGGCAAAGGGTGGAAGAAATGCTAAGAAGCAGTAGTAGCGGAAAAAGAAATGTGAGGAGGCATCGTAGACATAGCAGGTACAAAAATTAAAACAATTCCACCCACCAAAGTTATCAAGAAAATTAAAAACATTAGGGCACACTGGATCAGGAAACATTTGTTGCGCAATATTTCATGCAATTTCGCTTTACGCTCAATTACAGTATTAACACCTCGCAGCTCAGGAAGCTCCACCCTCTACTCGAGCCGTCCGCGGCGGTTGGTTTGTACCTGTTCAGAAATGCGTCCGTTAGCCTTGGGAGTTCCCAAAAACCAACCGGTGAAACCGACCTAGTGTCTGGTAACCTGCAAATCAAAACTAGGCACACGTCACGGCCCTATGGCGAACCCGGATGGCCGGTTCAAGAACACACATACAGCAAACTTCCTGGCTGAGGAGAATACAATTGTCCAAAAACGAGTTGTCAGGGCAGAGGAGGCAAAAGAAAACAAAAAAAGGGGTATTCACTTTATTAGTCCTTGGAATGGGAGCGTAAAGAGTAACGATGTCTTCCAGGTTGTGTCTGCTCTTCGAACAAAGGACCAGATGACAAAACAGTGTTCAATTGTTCAGGTGAATGTTTGAATGGAGTAATGTTCGGATCCAGGGGCAAAGGCACAGTTCCAGGTGGAGCAGCAGTGTTCTTCAGTTTAGCTGACTCAAGACTTTTGAATCGTGCATCGCTGAACGGGACAAGCCTAGGAACACACTCTGTCTCAGAACTGCCAATTCCCTGTCTAATCCATTTGTCATACAATAAAGGTAGCGGTACACGCTTCGTATGGGCAGCGTGCACCCAATGCTTTCTTCCAGCCAATCGAACAGCAGTCCGTGTTGACAACAGGACCTGGAACAGTCCAATATATCTTGGCTCCAAGTTTCTGGATTTCCCAAAGTTCTTTACGACAACAAAATTGCCAGGCTGTAACTTGTGTCCTGGTCCCTCTGTTGGTTTTGGCAGAGCCTCAAAAACCTGTTGATGAATGGCACTTAGTTTAGCAGTCAAGTCATAAAGGTAATCGATCAACATGGGATATTTGAGCTGGGTAAATTCCTTAGGTCTAGGGACTCCCCAAACGTTCACAGGACGACCAAACACAATTTCATACGGGCTAAGCCCTACTCGAGAGTAAAGAGTCGCCCTAGTGGACAGAAGAGCCAAAGGCAATGCATCTGGCCATGACAATCCAGTAGTTGTTTGGATCTTAGCTAACTTCAATTTCAGAGTCCCGTTATAACCCTCAACAAGACCTGCGGACTGTGGATGATTAGCACTATGGAACTTCTGCCTAATCCCCAAACCCATACACACACTCTTCATAACCTTTCCCACAAACTCACTTCCATTATCCGACCATACAATCCGTGGCATGCCGAACCTAGGGAAGAACCCTTTGAGAAGGACTTTGGCTGTAGACAGGGCTGTATTATCTTTCAAGGGGTAGGCTTCGATCCATCGTGAAAATGCACAAACTACAACAAGGACATACTTAAGGTTGTTACACCTTTTCATATGAATGAAATCTAATTGAATAATCTCAAAGGGACAAGTCGCGGGAGCAAAATGACCAGCTGGAGTTGGAGTTCCCTTGTCAGGATTATGCATCAGGCACACCATGCAGTTCTTAACCACCCTCTCCGCACACTTAGAAATCCCATCATTCTTCAATACTGGGTCCAACAACTTGCAAATTCCCTTCGCACTTATGTGTGCCATTCCATGTGCCATTGTAACTACTGCAAGCACATACGCATCGGGTAACATCCATCTCTGATGTTCAGACAGATCAATCCAACAACCAGTCGAATCCAATTTACCCATACTTTCTTTCCACACATTCTTCTCACTCTCAGTAGCCTCCTTCTGAATTGACTTCACACTCTCAATCGTATTTTCACACATTCCAGCATCCGTAACCCATCTTGCAGAACTTGCAACATACATTCGACTCATCATGTTCTTTGCCGTCTCTTTCGCAACCTCATCTGCAAACGTATTACCACGACCAACATCATCCGTAACCTTCCGAAGCGCACTACACTTCACGATCGCAACTTGCTTTGGCAAAGTAAGTGATTCCAGAAGCTCATTCACCAATTGTCCATGCTGTATTTTTGTCCCGTGGGACGTCAAGAATCCTCTCTCTTTCCATAATCGTCCAAAACTGTGTGCAACACCAAACGCATACTGACTGTCGGTAAACACATTCACTCTCTTTCCCTCGGCCGAGACACATGCTCTCGTCAACGCAATCAACTCTGCAGCTTGTGCAGAATTCTGACTTACTCTCGCAGTCTCGACAATCGTAATCAATGTCGTCACAGCATACGCAGCAGTCACATCACCATTCGGCAACTTAAAGCACGAACCATCCACATACAAAGTACCATCCGGATCTGACAACGGGGTGTCTTTCAAATCGATCCGACCCTTCGTTTCTTCTTCAGTTCGCAAACAACAATCATGTGGTTCTGAATCACTCGACTCTACAGTAGTCGGCAACAATGTGGCTGGATTCAACACACTACATCTTTTAACCCCTTCGATGCTGCGCAGATTCCGCCGCTGTGCTGGCGGAATCTTGCGCGGGCGTGGTCATGACGGAATGGTTCCGTCATGAGCACAGCTCAACCGTGGGTCATGACGGAACCATTCCGTCATGAGCACCGAAGGGGTTAATCTGGATATGGCTTGCCAAGAGTGTCAGCTCATAGCCTGACAACCTAGCACTCGTAAGATGTTGAGTTTTCGTCCGGTTCAATAGAGTATCTACTGCATGTGGAACCATTACCACTAACATATTATCCATGACCAGACCAGTAGACTGTCGAATAGACACAGCAGCTGCCGCTGTCGCTCTAAGACAATTCGGCAATGCACTTGCTACTGGATCTAAAGTCGAAGAAAAATACACACACGGGCGCTGTTTATCACCAAATTGTTGCGTCAACACACTCAACGCACAACCCTCTCTTTCATGAACGTATAGTGTAAACGGCTTACTGTAGTCGGGAGTACCCAACATAGGAGCTGAACACAACGCATCACGTAACTCAGAAAAACTCTTCAGACAGTCATTAGACCAAGGCAGAGGATTCGAAACATCTTTGCACGTGAGAGCTAACAAAGGCTTTGCTAACAAGGAAAAATTTGGGATCCATTGTCTGCAGTATGATGTGATACCTAAAAAGGCACGTACTTCTCTTTGAGTGCTTGGCACAGTCATTTGAGCAATTGCTCTAATTCGTTCCGGGGTCAACCTTCTTCCCTCCTTTGACAAGAGATGACCTAAGTAGG
Source organism: Triturus cristatus (assembly GCF_964204655.1). NCBI lineage: Eukaryota > Metazoa > Chordata > Amphibia > Caudata > Salamandridae > Triturus > Triturus cristatus. Next base: position 902,231,336 of record NC_140590.1, on the reverse strand, counting down.
TTACTTCTTGGCAACAATATTGTAACTTAGAAGGTGACACCTTATGATGTAAATCAGACAAATGCTGTAGCAAGGAAATCGTAGCCGCTTTGCAAGTTGCCTTGTCATCAGCAGCTACTAAAAGATCATCTACGTACTGGATCAGAGCAGCACCAACAGGTAACACAAAGGTATCAAGCTGGCTTTTCAGAGCCTGACTATATATCGAAGGACTCTCACAATAACCTTGGGGTGCGCGCTTGAATCTAAAGCTACGACCACCCAAGGAGAAACCAAAAATGTCCCTACTCTCTTCTGCTATCGGGATGCTAAAGAAGGCATTCTTCAAGTCAATCACCGAGAACCAGGCAGCTGAAGCAGGAATCAATGTAAATAAAGCTGTAATGTCGGGAACCACAGGAAACTGTGGAACCACAATCTTGTTCACTTCTCTAAGATCAATTACAAACCGATACACAGGAGGTTGGGAAGAATCGCTACGTTTCAAAATCGGCAAAACAGGACTATTACACACGTTACCTCGTGTTTCTTCAATCACACCCTTCTGGATCAAATCATGGATGATCGCTAAGAGTGCTCGTTCACCATCGCTCAAAATTCGATATTGCGGAATTCGCGGTAATCTGACATTCGGTCTAAGCTGAACAACATATGGAGGAATTTCCAAAAGACCGACATCATTAGGACCCGTAGCCCAAAGAGATTCAGGGAGTGAACGCAATTCTGGTGGAAGTCTATCTGTCGACACATAGGAGAGATCACTTTCTTACACAATGTAAGTTGTACTCCCGAAGGGGAACAATGCAACGTCGCATACAATCGTTTCAACTGGTCCAAACTCAACAAGTTCTCACCACAACCAGTAGTCAAAATCAACGGTGCTTCTAACTCACATGGTACAATTGAAAGGGACAAAGGACTAGAGACTGGATTACGAACAGGGGCGCCAGAAAATCCAACTGAGACATTCGTTAAGCCAGACAAAGGTGCGCCAGGGAGTTTAGAATGTATGATTGAACTTTTTGCCGCACCAGTATCCAACAGATAAGGCTCAACCACACTTGATATAGCTACTGAAACGTAAGGCCACTCTGATCGACTGGAACCGACACTACTCCCTCTCTCTGTCCATGGCTATCCTAGTAATCATTATACGCAGCACTCTCGCCCTCGACATAGTAATCATCTACATGGTACTGTGGAGATTTACCAGATTGCACCTTCGATTGATCAAAACAATTGAGAGAACTCTGTGACGGAAGAGAACGCTCATTGTGAGAAAACGCAACACCACGTCCTCTACCTCTAGAGACTTGCTGAAAACCACCACGACCTCTCTGAACTGGCACACCATTCATTCGTTGTCGCAAAACAGGGCACTCGTTCTTATAATGACCCTCTTCCTTGCAGTATGCACATTGATTCGATCCTAACAAGGGCCGAGAAGCGAAATACTCCGATCTCAATGGTACTTTCGGGAACTGTGTCTGTTGCTGAAATTGCGAACGTTGCTGCGAATCGTTCTGATTCGAGCGAGGAGGATACGCCTGCTGCAACAACACCTTAGTCTTCAAGTCCTTTGTTTTCTTTTCTACTCGTTCCTTTTCTTCCTTATCTCTGTTCTTGTAATATTGGGCTGTAGCTAGAATCTGAGCCGTTGAAGAAACAGCCCAAGCACTTTCTGAGTCTTTCAATTTGTTGCACAAGTCAGGCAACAAGTTAAACATGAATTTATCGACAAATAGTCTCTGGCCTCCCTCCGAACTCATGTCTTGACCACTGTGGTCCACAAAAGTCTCTTCAAATCGCGTGAAAAAGTCGGACACACTTTCATCCTTCTTCTGCTTACAAGCCGACAATTTATCCCAGTTAACTCTCAACGCTGGCATCAAAGTCTTCATCAAATTAACTATCCTATTCGGTAACTCCGCTACTAGGGGCTCAGGCTTTGCACCTCCTACTTGGAGAGCATACGCAGCTAAAATAGCCGTCCAGGTACCACCTAACTCGTTCGGATGATCCTCATGGTGGATCTTTGCCCATATCGGTCGTGGCACTACATTGCCAAACAACATCTCAATATCTGCAATGTTCATAATACAAGCGTCCACTTTCTGGGACAGTTCCTTATAGTAACCAGCAGGATTCTTACGCGGGTCTGGCAAAGTTTGTTTTAATGCTAACACTTCAGACCTTTTCCATGGGTAATGTATCCAAACTCTCTGAAAATGTGCTGGAGTGGCCTAAATACCTCTCCCTGCATCAGCCTGTACCGCATCACGCCATACTGGCGGGACCTCTCTCATAGGATACTGTCCTAACGTCTTCGTTGCCGAAGAATCACTCGCAAACAAAGCTCTAGAGGGCAGTACAGACCTATAGGCAAGAAGCCGTTCTAACACATGTCTAGCTTCAGAACCCACTATCATACCTTTCGCAAATTGACTCTGGAGTTCGAGCATTTCAGTAGGGGCTGAGTCTAATTCGTCGTTATCCCATTCATCTCGCAACAACTTACACATCTCCTCAAACACATACCTCTGAGTCGGTTCATTCCATTGAGAAAATGTATCGTAAACTATACGAGAACTATACCTATCGGGTTTCAAAATCCACCTATGAGCCATCGAATCTAATACGGCTCGTTCCCCAGAGCCAGGGAGCTGGCTACGTCTCTGCGTGGAATCAGAAACGACGGGCGCAATTAGCGACCCAAAAAGAGGAGTCAGAAAACTAGGGACGGTGTCAGTTACTCGCCGACGAACGGAAGGTGAAATAGACATAAGAGCAGGAGAGACAGCGTTCAATGCAAGCAAAGGAGCAAAAGGAGTAACAGAAACAGGAGTAACAGACGTAGTAAGGTGAGGTGTAGTAGTTAAAGATGAAAGAGGCAACCCAGGAAGAGGGGGTGCCGGAGGAACATAACTCAACTGAGGAACAAGGGCAGGGACAGAAGGAGGAACTACCAAAGGCTGACCAGCAGCCGGTTGTACAGCAGGGGGAACCAAAAGAGCTGTAGGACTTTGTACATAAGGAGGTGGCAACTTCAATAAATAAGCCATCGGAGGATCCTTTTCGGGGTCCTCTATCGGTTTATCGGGACATGAAGGCAAAACAGGGTAGCACTTATCAATTGCCATGCTCTGTTGTCTAGTGGAAATCTCGATCGCTTTCTCTTTTCATCTTCCTTAAACTGCCTAGCAGCTTGCATAATCGTGACACCTTTTTCTCGTTTATCCTTTTTAGCCTGTTTGATTTCTTTCTGCTTGGCTTCTTTGCGCCATAGACGAAAGAAGTCAAACATCGCCGGCCGGGCTTTCTTCTTAAATAATTTCGCTTCCAAATTATCCAAAATTGAAGTTTCAAAGCTACCATGTTGTGGCCATCTGAGAACACCATCTTTCCTCGTATAGTGGACCTATACCGCATTATACGTGATAGGGCCCACACCGTGCTTTGAACAGAGCTCTAAAGTCGGAGTTCCAACCGGAGGTAACGGACAAGAGTCCTCCAATCGGGAATCCTTGTTGCAACATCCAAGACAAGACAAGAAACCGAGACTACGGGTAGGCATCTTCGCTCACTAACCGAGTTTCAAACTTCAAGGGGCGATCTCTACCGATACACTCGTAAATGTACGAGACCCTCGGTTTTTGGGAACTGCAGCTACCAAATAATCCTAAGGACCAAAACTAAACCAAAATGCAATGGATCCATGCAAACCAAAACTAAGGACCAAAGAACTCAAGTTACCAATCAAAACAAACCTGAGGACTGGGAGCGACCCACTTATACTTAACTGAAAGATCAATGACGTCACCAGGAAGACCCGTCTATCGTCTCGCCGTACTAAGGACTACGCCAGGCTCCAAAACAGGTCGACAGTCAGGGCGCCAGTCCTTTGCAGCCGTCTGGAAGCGGGAACCTTCGCGGGGAAAGACCTTCGGACCACTTATGCGACATACATGGATCGATGAAGTGGGGTGCACCTCCCTCGGAAATTTCACACGAAGCTCCTCACAATCTTCAGGCTAGGACCGGGACTGCTCGATGTCACCCAACGTTGGGCGCCAACTGAAGGACTGGGCAATTTTTAAGACCCAGCGGTGCTAGGGGACAACACCTGAGACCTTTGGGGTTCACCTGTTTTGGCGTACTAAACAAACAGAGACACGGGAATCATCCTCTGGCGTCGAAAGATCTTTTTAATGACTGCAGTCAGGAACAGAAGTCACAGAAGTATCATACGAGATAAATTCTACGGAGACTGCTCGATTTGTACAAAGCAGGTCGCTCCTTAAATACTGAATATTATGCCTCGGGCAAACATTCCTACAAGTTTACAATTATTCCCGTTTCTGTATTCCAAACAATAAGATCACACAACATCACATTCCCATCTCCAGGTGTCTGGCCTTCAATCACACAATTCTGACATCCCTCTATTGAAAGGCCGGACCGCCCCATAATAAAATTGGTCACCTCCTCATCATAAAAGGCTAGAGGGAAATACAGGGACAGATGCAGAAAATAGGAGAGTCAGATAAGACATATTCATAGGCAAATAAAAGAAGCGTGGTCTATTGTATCAGGGTCAGTAATCTTGCTCAGGCAGGACAAGACAGAAAACCGGTGTGGCAGGGTCAGCTTCGGGCGGCAGAGTCAGCTTTCGCCAAGTCATGCGGAATTCAGCATAACGTGCACTAGGGAATACGTGTCCTCGTGAGGTTACCCAAACAGGGTCATCGCTCGGACATCGCCCATTCACTGACTATGTGAGGGCAATGATACAAAATGGACGTCGTGCACAAAATGAAACCCGTAGGTTTGAACATGAAAACCAGCAATATATGACAAATCCTTCAGTGCAGCGTTGCGAAAACACTCGCCCATACTAAACTCATCATTTGGGATTCACTAATACCAAAATCGTCACGGTACCATTTGTTCCAAAACACGGGTTCAGTTTTCACGGAACCTCACTATGCACAGCCATTGACCATGCGCAGTGGGTGTAAGCTAGAAGGCCTGCAGTGAGGATTGGCTATAGCACACATCCAAAGGCCCTGGACAAAGCCTTGCAGTGCACATGCAAAGTCATGGCCCAGGAACCAACACACCTTAGGTGGCCATCTCCCTCTATGCACAGCCATTGGCAGCGGAACATTGGTGTTGGCTTTGGGCCTGAGTTTCAGTCAGGTCATGCACCCAATACATCATGACAGCTGCACTCTGATATGCATGACTTTTGAGATTCAGCAGACTTTGTGGTGGTGTTCTCAGATCTATGCAAATAGGAGGACCTTTGTTCAACCTCCTACATGTTTTGCAAAACACAACATTGTGTCCAGACACTTTGCAGGAGGTCCTATAGGTGCCCAAGACCACTTGCTATGGGTTCACAGACCCTTCACAATGGTTCAAGGATTTTGGGGGCAATGGTGGTGGCTAAGAACCAAATGCTGGGGTTCGCAAACCTAGCAGCAATTTTAAAATGTATGTCCCAGAATGATCTGCAAACCTAGGTTCGGACGAATAGTCCAAATATCTCTGATTCCGACTTGATTTATGTTTTTGATGAGCTTCGAGTGCTATCTTTAAACTGCCTAATGGTTTTTCTCTTGTCAGCTCACTTCCAAACTATAAATGTTTCTAAAACCTTTAAATCTTGGCTACATTGAGTCTCAGAGCTTGATGACATTTACTGAGAAAGTGAACAATCCTAAGAATTTCTTATTGTAAGGTGATGTGGTAATCCATGGTGCAAGCTGTCAAAAGAGTAAAATGCTGTGTATTACTGTTGTTGAGTGTGAGCACGAGGCATGAGTCATGAAGGGCAAAGCCTTGTATTTGTCATGATGTCCCTCTTGTTTCTCATCAATGGTAATTGATAGCATATTAAACTCAGTGCACCTGGTTGTATTATTTAAGTCAACACATTTCTATATGTGCTGTAGTTTGGCCTTGATTTTCCTCAGATCTTGTTGGGTTTGCTGCTAGGTTTGGTTTTATTTTGTACGCTCTACTCAATGTGGTTCAGTTGCAAGGTAAGAAGTAACTAATTATCTCTCTGCTCTACCTTTTGTCTGAAACATCTAAGCAACCTTTGGTTCAAGAAAGTTTTCAGGGGCTATATTACATATACGCCACATTTTAACTGTTTGCTCTACGGGCTGCCTTTATATAGGTGTGCAAACAGGGAAAGCGCACCGCATTGCAGTCAATGTGCTGCCCCCTGGGCAGCCACGATCTTTTGCTGCCCTGGGGGAAGTGCATTCAAGGGAAATACGGAGCGGCTCCTTCAATGGCACTCTGTGTTTCACTATGCAAGTGGCACCCAGCCTGCACTTTTATGAGGGGAGAGAAATAATCTTGCAGGCGTGTGCAGTGAGAGATTGCACCCACCTGCAATGGGATGTTTGGGGGGGCCCATAAGACATCCTTTCACCCTTCCAGAGGGCTACCTTTGTGAGGTGCACTTTCAGTTCAACTCCTAAAGGCATTTTTGCCTCTTTGCACGTTTCTATAATATGGCGTGGGTGCAAAGGAAAAGAGATTTCCTCATTTGCATGGGACAAAACCCCCATCAAATGAGGGAATGCTCTCTTGAGAGAGTGCGGCCATCAGTGCTATCTGTATTACAAAAGGAGCCATACAAGAGTTTGTGCCCCCTTCTGTATTACCAAAGTGCCCCAGGTGCTCACAAAGCAGGCATGCACATGCCCATTGTGGTCCTTGGGGCACTTTGTATAATACAGTCCCAGATTATCTGATCTAAAAACTTTAGCCTTGTACCAAAAAACAGTAGCTAATGCCCCAAAAAACATATTTTTGTTCCACTGGGAAGGGTTGCTACAAGTTGCCACTGGGAAATGAAACACTTGTGAAAATAAGCACTGTCCTAATGTACCACTACATGTGAGCACAGGCGCCAACAACAGGCCCTTGCTTTATAACAGGGCAGTGCTTCAAAGCTACAAAAATGTTTCTGATTCCTGCTAAATAATTTGCTGTATCTAACTTAACCAATATTATAGAGATGTGGGGCAAAACTGTACCCCAGAAGTTGGACACCCCACAGTTTACTGGATCAGAGGTGGCGTAAAACCTCACTTTTCTGAGGTAATATGTTCCCAGAGTGTGAGAAATTGGGTTGTTGGTTGACTGGGGTGTGAGCCGTGGTCAAGTAACAGTCACAATCCCTTGCAAGGTGAACCCCAAACCGTCACTAAATTAACCTGTGCTTAACCCTGGGTAGCTTGGCACAAACACTTTTCAAGCTTAACTTAGAGGCAATAAGTAAAGTATTTATGCAACACACAAACAGTAATAAAGTGAAAGCACAACAAAGAAAATTCACAAACCAATGTAGAAGAATTAACTTTTTGACAACAAAATGACAAAATTCCAATCAGCAGAATCCCTGTAATTAATTTTGAAAGATATTAGTGAAAATAGTGCAAAAATTCACAAAGAACAAGTTATGGATAGCTGGTCATGCTGGTCCGGGTCAAAGTCACGAGGTCAGGCAGGCCAAGATGGCGCCAGAATCGTCCCACTGAAAGTTTACCTTTTCAAATCAGTACCACCAGTCTCGTTCATGGTGGAGGGGGCCGTGAGGAACAGTGAACGCATTGCAGGAGGCTGCCGTAGTACCACCAAGAGCAAGCCAGGTGTTGCAGAAGGTCATTTGTGGATCTCTGCGTTGGTGATCCCTATGAGCAGTCAATTTTGCAGCACCAAAAGGCAGCTGCCAGAGCTTCACATTGAATGGTGGTGCTGGAGGCGAGGTCTTGGCAAGAACGGGCCTGCTCACGGTCATGAAGAGTCCAAAAACGTCAAAACATCTTTCTAAGGCCACACCTAAACATCCAGGACCTGTGGGACACCACTTGGTGAATCAGGAATCCACTTCAACTGGGTCCAAGAGCTGGTGAGGGATGTTGGGAAGTCTTTTATGTCCCTGAGGCTCAGATTAGGAAGCCATCATACTAGCAGTTAGAGTTACTCTGTTAGCCCTTGGTCCAATATGAGGTTGCAGGTCCAGTCCTTCTTCCCCAGGCAAGAGGGCAGCAGGATAGAAAGGCACCAGTTCAACAAGGCAGCAGCAGGACAGCAGTTAAGCAAAATGGCTGTACTGAAGAGTTGGTTTGTGAGGTTCCCTTTGTACCTCCTGGTGCCCTGTTTCTGAAAGGTGAGAGAAGCTTCTAGACAGTGCCTTTGAAGTGTTTGGAATTTCCTGACTCCCCTTCCCTGGTTCCAAGCTGGTTGCAGCAACAATCGTGGAAGTGACAGGTCCTTTGTGTGAAGGTAGAGCACTCCCCATTCAGTTGCAAGTAGAGCTTTGTTTGGCTCCACCACCTCATCCTGTCAGGTACACCTAATCCCTTTATTGTGCCATTGTCTGTGAAGAATTCACAGAGTTTGTCAGGTGCACCCAGTCATATGACCCAAAAGATATAAACGTGCTATGGGCAGAAAAATCCCACCTTTCTAAAAGTGGCATTTTCATAATTGTAATCAAAAACCTGACATAACATTACATAGTTTTTTATTATAATTCCAAAGACATCAAACATGAAATGGCTTACTGCTCCCAATTAGCAATTACAGCGTATTAAATGTACTAAGGAATCCTCGATGTTATCCTATAGGAGTGGCAGGCCTCACAGCAGTGGGAAACTAATTAATGAGTTTCTCACTACCAGATTAGGTAAAACTTTAAAGTACATGTCCAACCTTTTAATTACACGTCAACCTTGCCTATGGCCTACCTAATGCCAATCTCAAGGGTGATGTATATGTAATAAAAGGGGAGTTTAAGTATAGGCAAGGGGTATAAACGCTAAGTCAACATAGCAGCCAAACACTGCATTCAGGCCACAGTGGCATGCCTGGGACATGTTTTAAAATGCTACTTAAAGTGGGTGGCACAATTAGTGCTGCAGACTCACTACAAGGGACTTTTAAGTAAATTAAATATGCCAATTGGGTATAAACCAATTTAACCATGCTTTAGGGGAGTGAGCACAAGCAGTTTAGTGCTGGTTAGCAGTTGTAAACTTCACAAAGTCCGAAGGCCAACAAAAACGAATTCAGCAAAACGTTTAGGGAAAAAATCTAAAGGTTTGTGGGTGACCCTGCAGAGAGGGCCAGGTCCAACACTGTGTTAAGGAAACTCTCTAAATATCAATTAGCACAGTGAAAACTGCTAATTAAGAACTGGGGTCAACTCAATAATTGATCAATAAAACATTTAAGGGTTTTATCACAAAAGGTTTAAAATAAGTGGTCCTGTGCCATGAAAGGTCTGAGATGGCTAGTTATACATAGTATGTATAAATCTTAAAATATTCTAATAAGCAACAAAATAAGAAAATTAGCCAGCATCCCTAGCAGCATGGGAAAGGCATTCTTATACACAATTCTTGCATAGTAAAGTTGAAAAGCATCATCATGGTGTGAGCAAGAGTATCAATTCTTTAGCAAATCGGACACAAGAATAATACACATCATCACCTTAATGCATAAGCATCATGCCCAATTCAAATGAACATATTCAACACCATCTATGCTAATGTCATCCAGAGAAGTTCAAACAAATATGAAACATTTAGACAATAAAACTTTCTCCCAGTGGATTGACCCAGTGAAGAAAATGAATGAGATAGATACTTCTTCCAAATTTACAACTGCACAAGAGCAAATTAAACAGTAGCAAGGCAACTACTGCTGTGGAAAGAAGCCAATATATCATCAGCAGCTTAACGGTGTCTGCAAAGCCTGTGAGGAGAGGATGTGCTCAGGGGTAATTAGGAGTGAGTGACTGGGATAGCATCTATCTTATTCCAAATGGACAAATTTTACAAACTGTGGCCAATCTAAAACACATTAATAACTCCCATTTTCTACATTATAGGAAATTAGTTTAAATTGCAATTGTAATAATTCGGGCTATATGTGTATGATCAAGTGTAAAGTGTATGTATTATTATAAGTGCCTGTAAATATAAAGTAAAAACAATCCCACAGGGACAAGGCACAGATTATAACGAAAGCAGCAAATTACAAACATCTGAAATCCAGGTATCTGGTACTAATTTCATCATTTTTTATTAGCTGAGCATTATTATTGACACACAATACTATAATCTTTTGTAACAAATGCATATTAATAATTTAAGAATGTGTTGCAGGCTGGACCATCTGTCATACATTGACTGCCACTTCGTAGTGAATCCCTAAAGTTCCTTTCTACTCTTGTGCTAATCTTGTGCAGGTTCCTTAAAACAATATTGAATCTGAAATCACATCAAAATATGCAATGAGCTCAAGCACAGGTTCACATCTAAGAGGATTTATGTTTGTGCTTTTGGCACTGCTTGCAAAGCTACAAGAGCGAAGCTAACTGGATTCCATGTGGTGGAAGACAGGGCTCTAGATGTAAGGTAATGCACTTTGGTGTTAACTCACTTTCTATGCACTTCTCTTAGACAGAAGAATCAGATCTGCCACAAATTCTCGGGAAACATCCATTCTTGGGTTCACTGAGTTTCCATGTGCATTAAGGATCACAATCCCAACATAGTCTGTCTATCCACTTCCACACGTGAGTTGCTTCAGGACTGACCATGATCCTTACATTTAACAGATGGTGGTGCAGTGCAGCAATCTGAAGAAGTGTCTTGTAAACTCTGAGAAACTCTTGAAAAATCGTATTGTAGGACACATTCAGAATTGAGGTTCCTCACAAGACTAGAGCAGTTAGCAGTATTGAATGGTATCTAAAAAGCCTAAGTTTATTCTGCCCTACTATTCCGCCTAATGTTCCACTACTGCTGTATTCACTCAAGCTTCCGCTTGAAGGGCACCTGGGCTTGTATCCTCTCTGCAATGTTGCGGCTTCTTCAATGTTTGGTTTATGCATATATTTGAGCTTCTTAACAAACGTGCAACAGATTTGACACTATTAAGGGGCTTTTGGTTGAGTAAGGGACAGTATTCATATATATTGCTTGGCGGATGGGATACTCTGTCACAAACATGATGGAAATCCCACCTGCTGTATTCCAAGTTCCATAGGAAATAATGGAATTGCAATTTGGCAGAGATCCTAATCAGGAGCTTTAATTTTTTCGCGGTATATTGTGTAGCATATAATAGCAGAGTCAACTAAGTAGGAGTTGCAGTCAATTTCTGGAACTTCTGGCCTGCGACACGGTTTGCATTTCTGACATACTTGTATTTTAATTCGTCTATCTACCAGAAATAACCTGACAAGATTGACCTTTTGTTAACGCAGGCCTCTTCTGATGGTCCAGGCTCATCTGACATTGCTGATGCCTTTTCACAGCAGGATGCCACCAGGCGAATTTTCAGAAGTGAGACGGGTCCCTTGCTGTGTCTGTTTGATAGCAGCAGGGAACATCAAGTCATGCGGCTTTTCCTTGTGCAGCTGCGGCCCAGTCAGGCATTTTCTGTAAATAACAAAGGTGTCATTTGGAGTTCACAGAAGGAACACTGGGTTTAGTATTTGAACAGTTATACACTTGTTTATACACTTCCATGAACACATTTTCAGAATTACCTGACAATAAATCCTGGGGTGGTCTTTGGATGTGAAGAACTAACAGCTTTCCATCTGGAGCCGTTTTTAATCTATGACTTTTTCTGCCATCTTTTGTGGAAATTAATTGCATTGAGTAACGCCCTGAAGCTTATCCTAAATTGGGTGCATCAGCCTTGCTTTGTCGCCTAAACTCAGTCACCATGGCTTATAGGTAGGCATGGGCAAAATACACATAATTTCCTATGTGGAAATTAAATAAAATACCCCCCGAATTCTGCAAAATTCCTCATTATTACGTGAAATGCCAGCTTTTGCATTTTGCAAAATGAGTCCTTGTGTACCTTTTTGCCACAATGATGCATTTCTGCTGTAAAAAGAAAAAAAGTATTGCAAATTCGTGCACGATGCAAACAGCTGCTCGCGTTCGAATAATTCACGCTCTTCCTGTGCGCCAGCGTTAGGCTGTTTACCCGAATGAAGTCTCAAATATGAACAAGCATTTGCAATGCAATAGGTCTCGCATTTACGTGAGTTTAAGCTATTGGAATTGTAAATGACAATGCCTTTTATTTATGTTTTAAAAATGAAAACAAGAATAAAAGTTATTGTCATTTGCAAGGTCAATAGCTCAATCTCGCGTTTGCAATGCAAATGCTTGTTTTTGTTTCCTCCCACTACAAACCAAAACACATTGTTAAAAGACATTGTCATTTACAATGCCAGTAGCTCTAAATCTCAGCAATGCGAGACCAATTTGCATTGGAAATACTTGTTTAACAAGCCCAGGCAGCCACTATGTACAGTAATGTCCAGGGCTTAGGTCAATCGTTGATGCAACTGAATAAACTAGCCTCGGGGTTGGTCTTCAACAGGATTAGACCCGGGCACCGTAATAAAGGCGACCCCATAACGGAATCAGACAGCTGCCACAAGTGTCCGCCGTTTGCAAATCAGGGCAGGTTTAAACTTGTAAAGAAGTTTATAAGTGTTTTGAAATGCGTTGGAGACTGAAATAATTTCCCCTTTCTGCAGACTATGGGGCATATTAGCAAGAACCTCGTTAAAATTATCGCCGTTTTAGCGGCAGGAAACTGCTGCTAAAACGGCAATAATGGGCTTGCTAATATGCGTTATAGAATTCCAATAGAAGCCATTGTTAGATGCCCTGCACATCTAACCTGGGCTTCTATTGGAATTCTATAACGCATATTAGCACGCCCATTAACGCCGTTTTAGCGGCAGTTTCCTGCTGCTAAAACTGTGATAATTTTAACGAGGTTCTTGCTAATATGCCCCTATATTTGTAGTATTATCAGTGTTATCGATTACAACCCAGCCAAGCAATATAATCCAGCCAACCACACGCTAACCTCTGAGAAGAGCCCTTCGGGTAGTGTCAGGCTGCTCAGTAGGTTAGTCCGAGGCTGCTGATAATGTGCCCTCTTACAGCAAGAAGGGATGAGAAGTGTGTTAAGTGCACACCCTGGGGCATATCAGCAAGGTGATAATTTTATCGCCCTATCAGCATGGACACGCTAACGCGTGAATCCATGCCTTAAAGCCTGTTTACTGAACGCCCAGCTTTGCATCTCTAATGAGATGCAAAGTGGGCGTTCCTTCCCAAATTAACTGGAGAAATGTCGCTAACTGACATTTCTCCAATTATCAAGGGAATCGCTAACAAGCATAGCGATAAGAAAAGTAGCGCTAACCACGGTTATCGCTACTTTCCTTACGCCTGCTTTAATTCTGACTTAGCCATGTAATCCAATGGGAGATGGATTACATGGCTAAGACCACCCCGCCCTATCAGCAAGTTATCGTCGGTCACAGTGCGATTATCGCTGGTTTCCCAGCGATAATCACACTTTTTTCCAGCTATTGCTTGCATTAATTTTGTTTTGTACATAATAGACACCATGAATACTCTGCACAAGGTTATGGCCTTACTACGATATCAGACAGGTAATGTTTATTTAAGTTACCTACCTGTATACTGCCCGGGGTCTCCATCTAGTTGGATAAAATAACGTTAAATAGCTAAATTAAAACTCAGGTGTAGAAACATTATCATTATGTCCTGACTAAATGAGAGAGGCTGCAATTGTAACTGAGAGGAACAAATAGCACTGAACTGGGAAGAAGACGGCGTACAACTATATTGGAGAAATAACCTCGTACAGTACTGCATACCGCTGTGCTGTGCAGCCAGGACCACATATAGGCCCAGGTTTGGATGCTACTTGAGAGAGGCCATAGCACAAAAAGAATAGCATTACCTATTCGTTTTACATCAGTGATTAAAATTAAGTAGTACTCCGTGTTTTCAATATCGGCATCCTTTTCGGGAAGGTTATCTAGCTCGGCAAATACGTGCAGATTCAACACCAGCGACGACACTCCATTATGTCTCGTTACAAAGAGCACCCTGCTGACGCTGCAGATTGAGCACCAAAATACACAGTCACCATTACATTCTTTTGGACACCACCGTCCTGGGTCAGCACTACATTACCACCCTGGCCCTCGAGTGCAGTGCTTCCGTGATACAATCCACAGCTGACATGGAGGCCCAAGTGATACCGTCTGAGGCATGCTGCAGACCACATCTGGAAAGCACTGCTCACAAGTGGTGGTGTTGTCAAAAGGTGCAATGTTCAGATACCCAAAGGTCAAAGAAATGCTGTGGTTACATGTGGTATAATGCGGTTGTGAAAAGGTGTTATTTGAAATTCCCAAAAAACGTCGCACCTACAGAGAGGATGCGTCAGTAAGAGACGCAGTGCCACAAATGATACTGGATAGTGCATAATGCTTAGCAGCGTGGACAGGCGGTGAAGTGCTTCGCAGGTCCTCGCACCACTATCATGAGAAGCATCGCTCATTGATCTGCGGTCCTTGCGCGGTGCAGGAGCCGCCCGAGAAATGCATGGACCATTCCAGGGAAGCAGCGCGTGAGGAGATGCAAAAGACCATTTTTCCTATGTTATATTAATCTGATGTGTAGAGCACCCGGAATGTATCCTGGCCCTGGGCAGGACTGAGCCTAGAGTTACATTAATGCTTCATTACCCATCCTTCCATCCCAAGAGATACACTGGATGGTGAGGAGGGGCTCCTATGATTAAGAGACTATCTCAAATGCAGTGCCCGCAGTACAGAAGCAGAATATCTGAGACAGTTTCTACTTGCGAGGCAAAGCCTACCGGTGCCCCCAGCAGACGGCGTCCCTTCCCAGGCAGTATGCTACTCCATCCCATTCTCTCACCTGGTGAACCTCTTCATGACTCCCGCGCCCTCGGAATGGTGGTGCTCCAGAGCCCCTTTGGTGCTGCCAGCCAGCTGCAGGTCATGGTTCGGGCGGCAGTCCTTGTCCAGAAGGCTGAAGATCTCATGTCTCGCGAGGCTTCGGTAGCTGGTGACGGCAGCAGGCTCCTGCGTTCTTTTTATCACTGTCCCGGTCAAAACACACAGAAAAACACAAAAGACAGGCAGCTCAAGTCAGGGTGATCAGGGGCATATGGAAACCTGTGGGATCGGCTCCCTCCTCCATTGACATTCAGATACCCGGCCAGCAAAACTGCAACACAAGCCCCACCCACCGCTGTCACTGCCCACCAATCACGAGCCAGAGGCGGCCCGAAAAGCGGTGCACAATTCCCAAAACTTAGGTTACGCCTACCGCTGTCAGCGCTACCTAATCAAAGACTAACAATGGTTCCGCGCCGGCTTGCTGTTACAAAACACAAATGATCGGTCACTAGTTGGGCAGGGCAGGACACAGAAACCTTGGTTACAGACTCCGCCCAGTGCTTTCGTGTTCAGCTAACCAGGCCGAGGGGAAGAGATTCAAGCACACACAGCTTTTGAGCTTCTTAGAGGACAACATAAACAAGCAGCATGCGCTGTCCGCCCCTCGCGCACACCGGCTCCTTGCGCATGCGCTTCTGCCATGTTTAAGTCAGGCAGAGATGCGCGAGACAAAGAAAGAGTGCAACAGTGCGGACGAAAACTATAGTTGGTGGCCACTGATTCCGGACTACACGGAAGTCAGTTGGACATCAACAGCCAATCAAAACAAAGGTAACAAAAGCGATACGAACATTCAGCAAATGGCAAGCAGCAGGAGAAACTACCGCTGCTTGCCAACATATAGAGATTACTTTAGGTCTTGCTGAGACAGTGCATGCAGCGCATGCGCTGCCAAGGTAAGACCTAAAAATGTGGTTATGTAATCTCAAGAGTTTCACTCAACAATCGTAAACAAAATTGGCTTAGGCAGTGTTTTGTAAACAGGTGTTCTTTCACATTAACCCGTTCCCCGCTCATGACGGAACCGCTCCGTCATGAGCCACGGTTGCCATGTGCTCATGACGGAGCGGTTCCGTCATGCCACGACCGTTGGCAAAATATGTTACAAAAAACTGCTGCTAACCCTTACTGGCTCCGTGCTGCCACTGAGCCAGTAAAGAGAGGGTAAGCAACAGGCAAGCAGGCAGCAGAGGTGTTAAATGCCTCTGCTGCCTGCCTTTGAATTGTAGCTAGCCCCCTCCTGAGCAGTTTGCCTGCCACCTCACAGGTTTGTCTCCCCTGCAGACTTACCCCTAACCTCCTACGTCTCCTATTGTTTTTTTTACCTTTCGTCAACCTTCTCTGCCACCACCCCCACCCCTCCCAGCCCTTCACACCTGCTGCCCTGCATCCTCCGGTTACAGGCTCTGCGCTGCTGGAGACTCTGCAATGTTACAGACTGTGAAATAGTACAGTCTCCAGCAGTGACAGAGCGCAAGCTTTTGCTATTTTTGAGGCGGGCACATTCTTTGCCCACCGCAAGAATACAGCGCATTTTGAGGATTTGGGCTGCATATTTTGCTTTTTTTTGCGGCAAACTTTCCACGCAGAGTGCAAAATCCTGGGGGGTCCGAATAAGGGGTATATTTACTAAGGGCCCGATTCACAGAACAAACTTAAGACAAAATCCTAAACTTAGTACCATTTTAGTATTCACAGAATGCACTTACTACTTCTGGTATTCACAGAATGAACTTACTACTTTTGTGATTCACAGAATAAACGTACTACTTTTGCTATTCACAGAATGGATTTACGACTACTAACTTTACGTCCGCACTCGGGCCGGAAATTCCGGCCCGGAGGCGGAGCTTCCGGCCCGGAGGCGGGGCTTCCGGGCCGGAGGCGGAGCTTCCGGCCCAGAGGTGGAGATTTTGGCCATGGCTAAATCTCCGCCACTGGCCGGAATCCCCACCTCTGGGCCGGAAGCTCCGCCTCCGGGCCGGAAGCTCCGCCTCCGGGCCGGAATTTCCGGCCCGAGTGCGGACGTAAAGTTAGTAGTCGTAAATCCATTCTGTGAATAGCAAAAGTAGTAAGTTTATTCTGTGAATCACAAAAGTAGTAAGTTCATTCTGTGAATACCAGAAGTAGTAAGTGCATTCTGTGAATACTAAAATGGTACTAAGTTTAGGATTTTGTCTTAAGTTTGTTCTGTGAATCGGGCCCTTTGAATTTACATCATGTTTGTGTCACAAAAGTGACAGAAAATCTTGGTTTACCGATTTCGTTTCCAGTGCAAAATCAGTTTTGTGCTGAAAAATCACTTGAAAGTATTGCAAAGCAGCGCATAACACTGCTTTGCATTACTAAGCGCCAGGGGAGCTTTCTATAGAACCACCCAAGGTTTTTGACAAAAAACGTATTTACTGAAAAACGTATACTTCCAGTACAAAACCTATGCTAGACTTATGGAGACACCCTTGCATTATGGTGCCAAGGTGTACCAGTGGCGCATAGCAACACATTTCAGCACCGATGCTAGAGAGAGGGCAGGATAGTGACACTTTTCTGTAAATACTATGATCTCCTACTCTCTCATTCTCAGGCAGCGCAGCATTTGCAGTGGCTGCATTGCGTGGCATGATTATCTAGTAAATCTGGGCCCAAGAGTCATATTTATCTACCAAGTGTCCAACAATGACTTAAACGTTTGCAAAATGTAAACTTGCCTAAAAGTAATGTAAAGTACCACTTGAATGGCTTTACATTACTTTGAATCAAGGGATCTTCCTAGGGTTGGTATGTGGGTATTCTCCTACTAATAAAAATGGGGGAATATTTAGAACGGAATTGCGTCACCAGAACGTTACTTTTTATGACTTTCCAGTGGTGCTCTGCCCTGCACCATATATACAAAGTGGCGTTAAGCCACCTTGCATAGCTTAACACCGCTTTGTAAATATGGTACACTTTCAAGCAGTTTTCTGTGTGAAAGGGGCGCAATGGGTGTTGCTGTGGGCGTTTTTCTGCAACACCTATTGCTTTTTGAAGCTGCCCCAGATTTACAAGGATCTGTAAGTCTGAAGCAGCGCCAAAAACTACCGCCATGAAAAAGCAGGCATTAAATTGGCTCAACGAGGAGAAATACTTTTATTTCTCATTTTTTGCTTTTTCGATGGGTTCTGTGTTCTGCAGCACACACAGAAAGAGCAACCACCTTTAATGATTGTATATGTGCAGGGGGGGGCTAGCAAATCACTATTACTGATTTGGGAGCCTTAGTTGCTCCATCTTGTTTACTTGTGGAAGGGCGTGGTGATATTTGAGACATTGAATCTAATTTTTTATTTATGGTTTCGTCAATTGAGCCCAATACATTCTCTAGAGCCTTATTGACTAGCTCCTCTAATTTTTCCTCAATATTTAGTTGAGGTAGGGGTGCAGACATTTTTTGTGGATTTTATAGAATGTTTTAACAGTTTGTTAAAAAGGGGAACTATAGAGGATCTTATAAATCCCTTAGTAAGGTATGGTGAGAGAGAAAGAGCTTCGGTAGTAAGATCCCTTTAAAAGTAGTAGTCCGAGTATTGGATTATTGTTTAGTTCTGCAATCCTTTTTTTTTTTTTAATCGAATTGGGGTTGGTAACGATATCTGATGGTAATTCCTACCTATCCAGAGCAAAGCCTGTCGAGCGATCAGCTGATGTCTGAACCAAAGCAGTTATTATAAATGCAGGTGTTTTGAGTTAATAGCTGTTCGTGTTCGAAGCTGTTAAAATGTCCGTTTTGTGCTTGGTATTGATGTGGCCCAAGAGCTTAAATGTCCGTCATGCACGTAGAAAGACGTGCATGGCTGCCAGCTAGGGTATTTTCCTTTAATCATGAGCCGGCCCTCCTCAACGCATACGGGAAACAGCCTTTGCCACGAAGCATTTTCTACGCAATACGTTTACAATGATACACTTACCTCGTAAACGTCTTCACAACGCGTAATGCTTCAACGACCATCTTCACCACGCAAGCAACGTCATCACGGAACAACGTCATCCTAATCCGAAAAAAAGCATCAGTCCGTTTTCAGTGTCGGCGGAGACCTGCGGAAAAAGGAAAAAAAAAGAAGAAAGGGGGCTTGGGGGAGCTTGGGGGGGTCTCCCCCCCTAAAAAAGAAAAAGCGGAGTAAAGGTAAAATCGGGGTAAGGGGAAAGCGTGGAAAACACATTCCGTTGTAACGCATGCGTGGTAAAGGCATGCGTTGCAACGGAATGCGTAGTAACAACATATATTCAACGCATACGATCATGTCGAGGGCGCCGGATCGGGAGAGTTAGCCTTCGTGGAGTTGCTTCCCTGTCTCAGGAGCAGGGGTAGTTGCGGTAGGGAGGGATCGGGGCACCAGGTATGAATGGGGAAGAAACTGCTTGTGGAGATCGCAGGAGGAGCGAGAGGACATGCTTGTGTGCGCGCGTGTACCTGAGCCGTTAGGATTATGTTTTTGAAAGGCGCGTGTAGCATTGAGGATTGCTGGAAGCCTAATCCGGTTCAAAATAAAACCGTAGAAAAAGGGAAAGGAGTGTGGTCGAGGGATATTAGAGTTCATTGCCATAAAGCTTAAATAGCGAGATCGCCAAGGATAGAGAAAGTACAAAACGACTGCTACAGGTTTTAAAAAGCATCCAGTAAGCATACAAGGTTAACAGATATCATTCATATATATCAAATATTTATTTACATTAGCCACACATCATACTAGGTAAATCAAGTAATGTAAAAGTGCTAAGCTTGTAAAGGTAGTACTTATCTCTCTGAGCAGCAGCAACAACGAAGGAAGATGGTTGGTCATTGGGGGACTTTATATCTGAATGGAATGTTCATTGAAGTTCTGTGTTCTTCAATTTTTGCTGGCAATAAAGGAGATTTGCATAATATAAGCCTCCATGTCCTTAATAAAATCCAGACTGCCCAGGAGGCTGTGAAAAATCTAAATTGTTTAGGCGCAGGAAGGGACACCTTCCTTCATATAAACAATCATTCCCTGCAATGCAGGCCCCCTCGCACTATGGTGCAAGGGTGTCTGTGTTGTTGTCAAGCAGCTATCCTTAGTGCCAGTGCAAGGGAAAACACAGGGGTGCGCCATATTGTTGTATATACGCCTATATTTTTTTTAATGATGCAGCACGGAGCTGCAAAATTTGCAGCGCTGCGCCATTGTGCACATTAAGGGCCAGATGAATGACAATTCCATATTGTGAGTCGCAAATTGCTTCGAATTGCGACTCGCAATTTGCAACTCACAAAATGGAATGTACAACAGTGTCTTAATCACTGTTTGAGATTCCTAATGGGGTCGCAAATTGCATGCATCATTAATATACATGAGGCAGGTGCAATTTGCGACCCCATTGGGAATGGCTAGCACTCCCAGGAATGGTGGCCTGCTGGGGTCAGTTCATTTTTTAAGGGTAGGCAGTGGTCCCTGGGGCCTCTGCCTGCTTGTTAGATTTGGGGGTCTCTAGTTGGCATAGGTAGGTACCTGTGACAAATAGGGACCGTTGCATCTAGTCTGGGTAAGGAGGTACACTCCTAAAATAAACCCTGCTCACCCCCTTGGTAGCTTGGCACGAGCAGACAGGCTTATCTCAGAGGCAGTGTATAAAGCATTTGTGACCACATACAGTAATCAAGTGACAACACTACAAGATGGACACCACACAAGTTTTATATAAAAAATAGGTATTCTTTATATAGACTTATCACACGACCACAAATCAATCAATCAATCACATAATTTGTAAAGCGCACTACATACCCGGTAGGGTTTCAAGGCGCTGGGAGGGGGAGGGGGGGGGAGGTGCTGTTACTGATCGAAGAGCCAGGTCTTGAGTTGTCTCCTGAAAGACAGCAGTTCTTCGGTTTGTCGCAGGTCGAGGGGGAGGGCGTTCCAGGTCTTGGCGGCGCGATGGGAGAAGGACCTGCCTCCGGAAGTGGTTCTCTGGATGCGTGGGACCGTGGCCAAATGACACAAATCCATAATACTGTTACTTTAAAATGGTAGAATTTAGCATAGTTCTTTTAAGATGGTAAATGCGACACTCAGAGATCAATATACCTGAAGATGCGTAATGCAAGGCAACAAAAGTGTTGCAAGGACGGTGATGCGTTGAAGATCCGGTGCAAAGAAACAAAGATGGCGCTTCCTTCCTAATGCGACACGATTCCCGGTGATGCGGCGGCGCCTGATGCGACGTTGATCCTCTTCTCCAGTGATGCAAGATATTTCCTCACGATGCGAGCCGTGACAGGCCTTGCAACACGCTTCCCAGTGATGCGACGGCATCTGATGCGAAGTCTATCCTCTTCCCTGGCGAATCGAGTTGCTTCCACAACGATGCGAGCCACGACAGGCCCTGCGACACTCTTCCCGGTGATGAGGCGGCGTCTGATGCGACGTCGATCCTCTTCTCCAGCGATGCGAGGCACTTCGGCGGACCTGCGATGACTCAACTATTCTTCTGTGACACGCTTCCCGGTGATGAGGCTGAGTCTGCTGCGACGTCGATCTTCTTCTCCGGCGATGTGAGTCGCTTGGTGTTGTGAAGCAGCAGCGGCAGTTCGGCGACACGCTTCTTTTTCGTGAATCGCGCTTCCAGTTCCTTGCGACACACAGTCCCTCAGAAAGCCTCAAAAAACAGCAGGCACTTCCAAGTAACTTTTGGGGAGCTGGTGGGTGAAGTCTGTTGTCCCTGAGTCTTCAGCGGGAGGCAAGCCCTTTTCCAAGCCCTTGGAGATCCTTCACAAGTTGACTAAAGTGCACACAAAGTCCTTTCTCCTTTCTTTGGCAGTCAGGCAACCACTGCAGGCCAATCCCTCAAGCTTAGTGATAGTCTCTCCTCAGTTTCTTCTGGTTCCACTCCTCAGCAAAGGTTTCTTCTTAATTCCCAAAGTGATCTAAAGTTCTGGGGTCTGGGTATCTCTTTTTATACACAGTTTCTCTTTGTTCTCTGAAGGCAGAGAGGCCTTTGCCTAGTCCACACCTGTTCTGGTCAGTCCTGGAGCACTTTGTTGACTCCTTCTTTCATTTGACAGTGTAGGCCAGGGCCATCAGATGCACCACAGGAGGTAGAGCCAGCATTGTGGAGGAAAAGCACAGCCCTATTCAGGTCCCAGGTTCAACTCCTCCCACCCATCTACTTGGAGATCTCTCTATTCAACCCTGTGCTGACTCACCCTGTCTCCGGGAATTCCCCTGCTCCCTAGAATTCCCCAGCCCCTGTCACTCAAACTCCAGACAAGGAATACACAACCTAGCAGAGGCAGGTTTGGATGCTTAGACAAGAAAGTACCTACTATCTAAAAGTGGTATTTTCAAACACAGAATGTTAAAACCAACTTCACTAAAAGATGTATTTTATAATTCTGAGTTCAGGCATACTAAACTCAAATTTCTGCCTAGTTCACAATCTGAACCTATTGGAATCTCTCTGTCCATACTCTCAGGGCCCACCAGGCTAATCCATGGGGAACCCTTCTCTTCACCGGTGGACACCACCTGTGCAGCACTTAACCTTAACTTGCCCACAGGTGTGTCCCAACAGGCAGACAGCAGAATGCCACAGTGGCTAATGACAGTGTTCAGTGATGAGACCCAGGCCTTATGCCTCTCAGGGCTCTCAAACTTCTGTGGTGTCAGAGAGCGGGGGCAGCAGCCCCAGGTGCTTGGCACCCTTTGTCCATTCTCCCTCCTGTCAGGTCAGATATGACATCCTGGCACTGACCCACCAGCCCCAGGCCTGTACCCAGCAGCTGGACAGGAGACTGGGGTGGCTTTCCCACACCCAGTCCTCCTCCTCCTTGTTGGGGCTCTGTACCCTCCCACCTGGAGTGGTACCCCCTTCCAGAATTGCCAGGGCACCTGTGGCAGGTGTCCTGCTCATTTCGCCCACCAGTTCATTGGTTCTATCCTGCAACTGAGCATCCAGGTCAGGGGGACACCCTGAACCTGGTCCTCCAATCTAGTGTCTAAACCCTCAGACTGCATCTGGGTCAGAGGCGAGGATTCCCTCCCTCTACACACCCTTCCAGTGTGCTGTACCCTCCCACCTGGAGCGGTACACTTTTAAGCTACATCGGTCAGGACACTGATTACAGTTGCCCCTTCCTCCAGGTCAGTCAACACCTGAACCTGGCTCTCCAACCCTGGGACCAACCCATGCGGTTGAACACTCGCCTGGCGCACCAGGACTTCCTGGGGAGAACATATGCCCCGGAGGGTAACACATAACTCATGTGTTGTATGATAGTCTGCCTGGTGCATATCTCCCAACCCCTGTCCATCTGACAGTGGGCAAAGATACCCCAGGACAGAAGTGGTGTCACCATGGTCATTCACTGGGGATGCAGCCCTTCTGGCTGGCCCCTGACCCACTGGTTCTTCCACTGGGGTCTCTTTCCCCCTCTCACCCCTCAGTCTGGACTTCTGCACCCTCCTCTTAGGAGTGGCACTGCCAGACACCAGAACGGTTGGAGGCCTGATTACAGACACTCCCAATTCACCAGACACTAGGGGATCCCGCACAACGGACAGCCCCTCAGGACAGACTAGGCTCCCCACCTGGTGTTTCCTTAAAGAACCATCCAGGCTCTGAGACTGGGTTTCGGACACCTTGGGACACGCAGCCCCACACTCACTCCCTCTCCACTGAGACAGGACGTGAGTCTCTACTAGGCCTGGGCGAAAATTTCGTTCTGTTCGCGGAAATTGCGATAATTTGACATTTTCGCGTTCCGCGGAGAGCGCGAAAATGTCAAAATTTCCGGTTTCCGCAGATTGGCGATAATTTGTTTCTTGCTCGCGCTGTAAAATAATACATTCTCGCGCGCGTGCGATCGCCTTACCTGAATCCCTGCGTTCACCGACAAGTTTTCTTGATCCGGTCACGTTCTCCATGAGATGTTGTGTTGTTTTTAGCCATTTGCGCTGTCTCGCGACAGTTCGCGCCCGCAGTGACGTCATGCGTCGCGCGATCATGTCTTTCTTCTTGCGATCATGCACCGCGAGACAACTCAAAACAAGATGGCCGCGCCCGCAAGCAACAACATGGGTAAGTTGGCGACCCGCAACCATGCAGAAAATCTCGCGAACATGCGGGAAAAAAACGTCCGCATTTTCGCGATATTTCCGCTTGTTTGCGATAATTT
This sequence comes from Triturus cristatus, assembly GCF_964204655.1. Lineage (NCBI taxonomy): Eukaryota > Metazoa > Chordata > Amphibia > Caudata > Salamandridae > Triturus > Triturus cristatus. The sequence continues at coordinate 902,207,280 of NC_140590.1, read as the reverse complement.
TAAACATTTTCGCGATAATTTGCGAAAGTTAATTTTGGAAATTCCGCCCACCCCTAGTCTCTACACCCCTCCCACTATACTGGGACCTAGCTGGGTTACACTGAACCTCTTCCCCCACTCTGGGTTGGAAGATACCTGACCCACTCTTCTTAGGATCACTCCCCAATGCCTCTCCAGACTGCCTGGAATCCACCAAAAGGTCTGCCTCCAATGTGAGCTCCCTGCGGTCAGAGAACTCACTCTCCAACAGGTGCAACACCTCTGGAAAACAGGGACTTACAATATGCTATCCCACAATTGGATCACACAGCCCCCTACAAGGGTTAACCAAACTATCCTTCACCTCACCATCCAGTGCCTCGCACACGTACTCCACACAAGTCTCATGAGTTTGGCAAGACAGTATCTGCCAGTTTAACTTGAGCTTGGTCAGCTCCATTTCATGCATCCTACACTCTTTTCTGTCCTCCAACTCCTCTGGAGACAGGCCTTTGGCAGAAATACTGCTACCTATTGAGGAAGTTACTCTCCTCCCCCCTGGACCCACTGGCCCACCCAGCTGCTCCTCTGCATTCTCAACCTCTTCCTCATCATCAGAGGTATTTCTAGCTGCGACCCAGGCCCTCAGCGCCTTCTGGTACTCATCCCTCTTGGAGAGACCGGTCATTGCAACTTTGAATTTCCTGCAAAAGTGCTTCAGCTGTCTGACAGTATACCATTCCAGTTCTCCTCTTCCCAATCAAGATCAACAGATGCGTATGGATGCTGCTTTCTCCATGGTGGTTAAACTTGGCAGTTATTTGCGAAAATAGAAAGTTCCAGAAAAACAATCTACCAAAAGTATGTGGTTGCGTTTTGGTCTGCACTCACTAGTAGTCTTCACCAATCACTGTACATGAGTCACAAATGCAAGTCCAAATCCTCACCGCTGACCACCAATGTTAGATTTGAGGGTCTCTAGTTGGCATAGGTAGGTACGTGTAACAAATAGGGACCCTTGTGTCTAGTCAGTTTAAGGGGGTACACTCCTAAAATAACCCCTGCTCACCTCTTTGGCAGCTTGGCACGAGCAAACAGGCTTATCTCAGAGGCAGTGTGTAAAGCATTTGTGACCACATACAGTAGTCAAGTGACAACACTACAGATGGACACCACACAGGTTTTATATAAAAAATAAGTATTCTTTATATAGACTTATCACAAGACCACAAACGAAACAAATCCGCAATACTGTTACTTTAAAATGGTAGAATTTAGCTTAGTTCTTTTAAGATGGTAAATGCGACACTCAGAGTTCAATGTACCTGAAGATGCGTAACGCAAGGCAACGAAAGTGTTGCAAGGACAGTGATGTGTTGAAGATCCGGTGCAAAGAAACAAAGATGGCGCTTCCTTCTTGATGCGACACGCTTCCCTGTGATGCGGCGGCACCTGATGCAATGTTGATTCTCTTCTCCAACAATGCGAGATGTTTCCTCATGATGTGAGCCGCGACAGGCCCTGCGACATGCTTCCCAGTGATGCGACGGCGTCTGATGCAACGTCGATCATCTTCTCTGGCGATGGGAGGCGCTTCGTGTTGTGAAGCTGCAGCGGCAGTTCGGCGACACGCTTCTTGTTCGTGAATCACGCTTCCAGCTCCTTGCGATATGCAGTCCCTCACATAGCCTCGCAAAACAGCAGGCACTTCCAAGGAAACTTTGGGGAGCTGGTGGGTGAAGTCTGTTGTCCCTGAGTCTTCAGCGGGAGGCAAGCCATTTTCCAAGCCCTTGGAGATCCTTCACAAGTTGACTAAAGTGCACACAAAGTCCTTTCTCCTTTCTTTGGCAGTCAGGCAACCACTGCAGGCCAATCCCTCAAGCTTAGGGATAGTCTCTCCTCAGTTTCGTCTGGTTCCACTCCTCAGCAAAGGTTTCTTCTTGTTTCCCAAAGTGATCTAAAATTCTGGGGTCTGGGTCCCCCTTTTTATACACAGTTTCTCTTTGTTCTCTGAAGGCAGAGAGGACTTTGCCTAGTCCAAACCAGTTCTGGTCTGTCCTGGAGCACTTTGTTGACAAGACTCCTTCTTTTCTTTGACAGTGTAGGCCAGGGCCATCAGACGCACCACAGGAGGTGGAGCCAGCATTGTGGAGGGAAAGCACAGCCCTATTCAGGTCCCAGGCAACTCCTCCGACCCATCTACATGGAGATCTCTCTATTCAACCCTGTGCTGACTCACCCTGTCTCTGGGAATTCCCCAGCCCTCTGGAATTCCCCAGCCCCTGTCACTCAAACTCCAGACAAGGAATACACAACCTAGCAGAGGCAGGTTTGGATGGTTAGACGAGAAAATACGTACTAAATAAAAGTGGTATTTTCAAACACAGAATGTTAAAACCAACTTCACTAAAAGATGTATTTTATCATTCTGAATTCAGGCATACTAAACTCGAATTTCTACCTAGTTCCCTGAGTCAGTTAGGATTATAAGATGTAATAATCAAACTGCCCATTCTGGCCTACGGGGAACAGGGAGCCTTGCAATAGTGAAAAACGAAAATGGCTGTAATTCATTATTAGAACATGCCACACACACCAGGGCATGTCCTACCTTATACTTACAATGCACCCTGCCCTTGGGCCTACCATAGGGGTGTCTAATATGGAGAAAAGGGAAGGTTTAGGAACTGGCAAGTGGGTGCACTTGCCCAGTCAGCATGGCAGTACCAGACTGCACACAGGCTCTGCAATGGCAAGCCCTAGACACACTTTAACAGGCTGCTTCTCTCGGTGGCACAACCAGTGCATGCCCACTAGCAGCATTTGGTTTACAAGCCCTGGGCACACTCAGTGCACTGTACTAGAGTCTGACAAGTAAACCAAGCCAGCCAATAATGGAATCACTAATCCATACATTAATTTACAATAAGGAGAGCATATGCACTTTAGCACTGATCAGAAGTGATAAAGTGCCCAGAGTCATAAAACATCCAACAACAGGTCAGAAAAATATAGGAGGAAGGCAAAAATTTAAGGGATGACCCTGCAAAAAGGGCCAAGTCCAACACTGCTCGTAAAAAATCATTTTCTCACCCAATCACAAAGGTGAAGGGGTCCACTGGGGACCCCTAACCCTTTGATAGTGGCCTCCTACCTACTTGAAGTAGGTGGTAAACTGTGAGTGTTTTGCAGTCGCAAAACAATGATACCCTTGGCACGCCCCTTCCTAATAGCGAGTTGCAAACCCAATTTTGCGAGTCGGTAATTGGTTACCAATTCCCAAAATAGGGTTTGTATTTTTGCGGTGGGCCAGACCAATTTCGCAGTCACAAACAGGCCGATTTCCCATTTGCAACCGCAAAAAATGGGTCGAACGTCTGGCCCTAAATGCCTATTTACAGGGGGTGCAAAGTTAAAAAAACTTTTTTTATCTCCAAACCTTTCCAGCTTTCCATTTGGGCTGCACTGAACAGCTCACATGCAAAGTGGTAAATGTTTTAAAGTATGTCTGAGTGTGGTATTGTGTAATGGAAGTGCACCCTTCCTGTACAAAGCCTATATTTGACATACTGCTAAGTAAAGTCATTAAAGGGTCACTCGGACCAGCAGAAACATGCACAATGCTAGAAGCTGCAGTGAAAACGGTTACACGCTGATAAGGCCTACACAACTGAGGCAAAAACATTAACAGTAGATTCAACGCAATGAATGAAAAGCCTTAGAAAAGTTTATTGGTAACAGTGCAAAGGGATGACAGAACATTTCTATCTACAGATGGACCACTGCTTCTGTTCTCACTATTGCTTTTTTGGATACATGCTTGATGATAAAGTATCTTGCTCATTCATTCATAATTCTTAAATAGACGGGAAAACACATTTTGCCCTAGCACAGCACCACACATATTTAGCTCCCTTCTGAGGTAGACTTGCCAACCTGTTGTTCTTTGATAAGGCCTTCATCCTCTGCCAATTGGTGTTTGGGATTTCCACCACCTACTGCACCAATATTGGTTGCTTAACCTCCCCCTGTCTGTAGATGAGTTACTCTAACCTTTTGGAATCTGCTCCCTTTAGAGGTGCTGGTGGAGATTGACCCTGCATGACTATCTGAAAGGGGCATCTTCACTAGATATATTATCTAGGAGTGCTCATCCCTTTGGGCCTGTATTATACATTGTGCCCCAGGGGTGCAATGGGCATGTGCACCAGTTTTTTGTGCCCCCCGTTCACAATGGTATTACAGAGTAGGCTGCAGATAGCTCTGTGTCTCCATCTGTAATACTGATAGCGCTGGAACACATATTGCGCCAGAGCTATCATAAGCAGGCATTCCTTTTTTTGCCTGGGGGCAATGCCCCATGCAGATGAGAGAATCAGTTTGACTCTACACCCACGCAGTATTATGGACACATGTGCAGAGGTAAACAGACCTGTAGGAGGTGCACTGAAAGTGTGCCACAAAAAGGAGACTTACTTTCAGTGTGCCTTCTAAACACAGCCCTCTGGAGGGAAGAATGGATTCCCCTCAGACATCCCCCAGCAGGCTGGTGCAATCACTCACTGCACTCGCCTGCAAGGAGATCTCTCTCCTCTCTTGAAAGTGTGTGCATGTTGCTGCCTGCATTGTGAAACATGGAGCAGCTTTTGAACAGCTGCTTCCTATTTCGCTTGAGTGCACTGCCCCCAGGGCCTTGGGAGCAATGCATTCTTATTAAAACGACACACTGTCCCTGTTTGCACCCGGTGTCGTACTTTGATATTTGGGACCACGTAGGAGACAGGGCCCTACCCCTGTTTATTCATGTATTAGCAAACCGCGATTGGTCAATGCGGTATGTACAAGCGCTTTGCATAACGTCCCATTGCCAAATGCATTATGTATACGTTATTATACATTGACTCCGTGGGTTCCATCTTGGAGCGGTGGCCATCTTATAGTTGCCCTCACATAGACTACACTCTAAGAACAAATACAGGCCTCCAGAACACATGTACTTTCCTTTGACCTCTCTGTGACCTGGGCAGCTTGGCTCCGCTTCACCAGGTCAGTCCGGTCTCACGAGCTCCCCGTCCCCTGGGCACCTGTGATTAGCATCAGGGCTTGACACACCATAAAGTCTTTTCATCCTACACCAGCCTCCGGCTAATCTCTTTCACACCTGACTGTTCCTGCTTTATGGCTTGTTTCCCAAAACAGGAGATGCTCATGTTTATTGGGGTCAGTTGATATCTGATGTGGGATCTGAGCCTTGCTGGGTAAATAATTGCGGGCTGGCTGAACTGAAATGTGAGATTGCAATCATGACTCTGCTTGTTCTTTGAAGTAAAATATGTGAATGACCAACTGCAAGAGAAGGGCGGTGTTGCCCAGATTCTGTATAAAAAAGGAGACTGGTTTCTGTTCTGGGGACTGCCTCATTCAGTTGCTAAGGCTTCTGTGCGACGTAGTCTCACTCATTTAATGTTTAATAAAGATGTCTTTTTCATATTTCAGCTTCTTCTGCCAGTTTCTTTGTTACATTACCATGAGAGCGTCTTTTATAATACTACAGCAACAGGATAACCCGAAGTCATAGGGTGCTATCCCTGGCACCGCTGGGGTCCTAAAATCCCCGGTACTTCAGTTGGCGCCCGACAGCGTGGCATCAATACAAGTGACTATCTGGAGGAGCGATCTTGTCAGAGGACAGAAATCTACTGGGGAGAACAGGACAGAAATCCACTAAGCAGGTACCGAGGTTCTGGGGGATTCTTTGTCTCTGCAGCCCAGTATATCTCTGATCTTTCTGACTTTGACTCTCCAAAAGATGTCACTCCCGATTAGAACCCTTTTTGGCGTGAGTATTATAAAAGACGTTTTGTTATGAAGAACTTGACAGTTAGAATTTGGATAACCTTTTGATTAATAAAAGTAAGAGTTAAGTATAAATGGGTCGCTCCCACTCCTTTGGTTCTTTGGGTCTTTGATTTGGTTATCGCAATTACCAAAGCCGAGGGGTTGGTTTCTTGGTTTCTGATTTGGTCATTGCAATTACCAAAACCGAGGGTCTCGCATATTTGCGAGTGTATTGGTAGAGATAACCCCTTGAAGTTTGAAGCTAGATTAGTGAGCTATAAGATGCCTGATCTTAGCAAATTTGGAAATGTAGCTTTTGGTTTGTATAGGTTTGGATATGCGAATTGCAATTTGCGTAGGCAAGTAATGAGGAGATATTTCTCCATTTGGTTTTGATTATAATACTTGCGTTTTCAGCAGTATTTTTGGCATGCCTGTTTGTAAGCTCACATGGAAAAATGTGTTGCTTTTTGTTTTGAAAGGTACCATAGTGTAGGAAATATCTAAATAGGTTAAATTTAAAAACATATTTCTTCCTTGGTGATTTTGTATCCCCAGGGAACTAAAATATGACATAATACAAAACAAGGATCCTTCGTTCTGCGCAGTTTCATGAATGAAGATATGCAGAACGATTTTGTGTGGTGTTCTGCTAGGCAAAGCTAGTGAATTAAGCGCATTCACTACTTCTTGGACATGCATCTGTCTGTGGGGCTGTTTATGCAGCCTTTTGGAACACTATTGAAAAGCGTTGCTTGTAAATATGACCTACAACTAGTATTTGCAAATGGTTTGTTTCAAGTATAGTCTGTGAGCTGTTCTTTCTTTCTGTCATGCGTATTGATTTGTAGGTCAACTGTGTGTTTAAATGTCTGTGGTTGTTTTCATTAGTGCAACTTCCGTAAGTAAATTGCGACGGCGCTATTTATGAAAAATGGCTAAAGCGCGCTGTATTGTCTGTTTAACCCCTTTCTGTTTATGTCTGAAATGAGCTCAATATGTGTTTGTGGGTCTTCTGATATTTCCAGTCTGTTAAGTAGATTGCTGGTTAATTAATATCAAGTAGAAACTTAAAACAAAAATCCAGAAATGAACAATGTGATGTGCTACAATAGCTATGTGTTGCTCTTTAATTTATAGAATGAGCAATTGTGCACATATACAAAACTGCCGTTAAATGCTTAAAGGATAAAATTAGAAACACATTCGATAGATATAAATCAGGCCCCAAAAATGAAATTATCTATTTTTGCAAAAGTAAATAAATTTACAGCATTTTCCTTAGATGCATTGTATTAGATGTTCACAGGCAAACTTTTCAGCTGCAGTATATTTGATAGAAATGTTCATTCAGCCAGCACCTTCCCAGTTGAACACGGGTGGAATTTGGCAGAACCGTCCTTTTAAATGAAAGTGGCGCAAAAATGTGACGCGTTTCAAATTGGGCTTATGCGCTTAGGCTTGTGAGTTAAATGTGTCCAAAATGATAGGCAAGGGATGCAGCTTGTTTTTTATACATGGAATTATCACAAAAACGAATAATTGGGATTTTTTAAAAGAAAATTATTAATCATGGGAAAAATTATTTTAAAAAAATAAGTGCTTTTCAAAATCGTTTTTTGATATTTATAAAGCTTAATACTCATACTATGACCTCCTAGCATTAAAATTTGATTTAAGTTGTGTTGCATCTCTAAAATGACAAGCATTCGCGCGTACAATTTTCCCTTGGCGCAGGCGCAAACAAGCTCATTTTTATAAAGTATAAGTTATTATTTCCAATGCCTGACTCATGGGTTATGTAATAGACATTCTGGTAATGCATATTATGCAAGAAAATTGTAGGATATTCATTTTTTAATGCTTAAAATATCAAAGTCGAATTTGGGTCAAAAGACTGTTTCAATTGCATTTTCTTTCATTCAGAGTACTGTTTAAAGTGTCTCAGGCTTCAGTAAATGCATACGTTTAGGTTTTGATATATATTTACAGGTTGTGCCTTCTTATGATTCAATGAGTCAATGTGCCAGTACAAAGGCTTGTTTTAATATCAGGGTTGAAGGTTCTAACTTTAGCTGTGTCTGTCACAATACTACTGAACACGCTATGAAAAACAGGACCTTTTTAAAACTTGGAGAAATTAAATAAAATATGGTGTCACAACCCGCAACTATTTGATGTTAATAAAAAACGGCCTTAATGGAGTTAGCACCCACATAGAGAAAGAGAAATGGAGAATTCTTTTTTGATGAGGGAAAAAGAGGATGTTTGTGAGCAGGTACGTGATGAAGTCAGTAATGATAGAGGGGTGGAGAAATGTAGAATTACGGTTATAGGAACTAGGTAATACGTAGGAAGGAGAAGAACAATTGGGAAAATAGAATGCCGTGGAGGGAAGAGAGATGATGAAGGGGAGTAATAAAGACATGAAGAGTAGCGTGAGGAAGGTTGTATTGACGAAGGGAATAAAAAGGAATGTGGTATCGGTTTGAGTAAGTAGGAGGGGAAATATGAGATTGCAGGTTCTAGCAGTAGGGGTGAAAATATTGTAATTACCTGGCGGGAGGCACTGAGTTTCATATGCTAATATGAAAGCGACAAACAGAGCTTGAATAAAGGCAAGTGACTAAATGATGAAGAAAATATCAAAACTCATTGCGAATACAATTCACAGTGCCAGTGGACTGGGGCAGAAAGCGGTCTCACTTGCTGGAGTTCAGTCTAACTTTAGCTGGGCCTACTGAGACGTTCATTCATTTAAGGTTGATGAAATGTGTACCATTGCATAGGATTGCAACAAGCATTTATTCTAAAAACTAGTATGTGTGTTATTAAATTTTGTGAATTATTCACAGTACATGTAGTTTAACAATCTGGGAATAGGGATAATTTTTTAGTGCCTAAAAAGGAGAAATTATTTTTCAACATAGAGCGAATTATTGCAAGTTAGGAGGAATTAGGAAGGCCTTCTGGCTTTGAAGAATTCAGAGTGTCAGAAGCTGGGGGTTGGGAGAGCTGCAGAGGCTGGCTCGGTCACGCTGCTGAGATGCTATCTTTCCAGTAAACAATGGAGTTGACATTTATGACCTTTTAAATTAGGGCCTTGCCTCTGTGGAATGAAGAATGCCCTTGCTACACGGGCCTCTAAAGGTGGGGTTTCTGGTTTCTCCATAGCATCACTAAAACTAAAGAACTTAATTCCAAAGGGAAAATATAGCAAAGGGGTTTTCTTTGAAAGTCCAAACATCATGTTAAATGCTTTGCTGATACATTGGTGCTCTAAAAAAAAAATGGAATGATGCCTGACAGTTAATAATGGCAATTTATTTTTGTGTATTTGGTTCTCTCATGAATTGTTCTTGCTGGTCCTGTATGTTAGAAGAGAAACAGTAAAGTTATATTTGACAGCAGATTTCCATTGCCTGGTGATCTACTGTCAAAAAGGAGGGTAAGTATTTTAAACCTGACAAATTAAACAGGCCCAAATATTGGGTTTTGGGCTGCAGTTTTACAGTGCATAAAGTACATGACATGGTGTTTGTGTGTCACCGCTTATTACATATGCTATTGTTTTGTCTATGCTTTTTTGTGCTTGATATACAGCAGGTATATCTGATGGCTTGACGTTTTGTGCGTTTTTATTTTTTTTTGCATGTTTTCGTTGTTTTTGTTGCTGCTTTTTGATACTATTACAAGTTTACCTGTTTTGTAAGGGGATGGTCATGACGATGCCCATCGCTACGCAACAGTTGGTTGAACTTGTTCTGGTTACTAAATTCCACAGCTAATGATATTTCATGCTGTGAACATGAGAGGCAGCACTTTACCAGTGCATGTCTAAATTGGCTATAATGGTATTACAGAAAACTAAAAGAGATCTACAGGATCAAAGTGTGTCACTTACTGCCCTTTCCCTTAATGGAACAGGCAGCCTTACATTTATGTATCCTTGATTGGACCTAAGGATGAAATTATAGATCTGTGACTCAAGGTGGCCTAATTTCTATATTACATTAGGTAATGGTGTCCTGTCTCCTAAGTAGCATATGGCCTTTGCTTCTTAAAAGGAAACTAGGTTTGCAGTATTCCCTGCAGAAGGAACTGGAACATTAGCTAAGATTGCCGTATATGGTGTAGTCGCCAGCGGTAGAGTTAAAATGTATGTAACTTTGGCCTTTTGTGTACCACCCGTACTCTTGGTGTAGTGTCACATCCCTGACTATCACCCAAGTAAATTCTTGTCCTTCCTATAGATTTTTATTTTTTATTGCTTTTGTTTCTTCCCTGCCCAATGTCGCATTATGCTTAGTGATTGGGGATTTTAGTTGTGTCCTAGTTCCAATTCCCTTTTCCGTATTCCTTTCACCAGTCAGCCCATTTATTATTGTAGGTGTATTGTTCAGGTACATACTTCCAGACTGCAGTGATGCACCAGGAACCCCCATATTATGTACAATTCCCTTTTGCATGACCAGACTGGTTTCCAAGAATTTTCCTTAGGCCTGCTTCAATGTTTTCCAGCCTGACTGTCAGGATAGCGATAGACTGGCTAACTGACTCAATATTATAGTAAGACAAGTTTTCCATCTCAAAAGGAGATATCTTACGTTTACTTTTTGAACATGACAAATTTTGAATGTCTATTTTTAATGTGGTTTTTACCCTTTTTGTTCCTGCTGCTTTAATTTTCGGTGGGATCAGAAGTTTCTAATCATGCAAATATCAGGACCCTCTAGTTCTTGTCTTTTGTTTTCATATCTGACTATTAGCCTGTGTATTGCCTAGTGCACCTGATGTGAAAGGTTTCTACATGCCTATAATAATCTGTACCACGTGATTTCTCTATTGAGATGTCCTGGATAAGGAATTTAGAAACACTTATATGTAATCATTGAAAAAAAATGTGTTTGCCCTATTAGACAATGCCACCATATGTGAAGACATCCATGTAGACAGAATTCTCGTGTAGTTATCTACCCTTAGATGATGGAGGCTCTCACACGGAAACCCAATTGAAAGGCTTAGAGACACTGTTTTGCCTACTACCTTTATATTTGTATTGCTTTTTGACAGTGTATTCTAGACCAAAATTGTCCCATGGCGTGTGGCCGCTCTTTTGAAGATCACAGGCCGTCTGTTTACAGTCCCCTTGTTATACACTGAACTGTTTAAAGCATCGCACTTGCTTCATCAGAAGGCGTTCAACATCAGAAAAGAAGGAGGAGCTGGTTTTGCCACAGAACCAGAATTTCAGTGCACAAGAGCGCCTGTCATGTGCTGGTAACCTCTGACAGTGTGCAGTCCCTTGAGCCCCTTGGCCTGAGTTTTTGGCCACACACCCCCCTCTTTTCCCTTTGCTCCAATGGAAGTGCAGTGCACCGGCGGATCCAAGATTGACAAAAGGCACTAATTCCAGTGCCCATGGAAGAGCAGCCTGAGCATCCTCTGACACTGAGTGACGAGTGTTGGAGTCTGAGAATGGTCCCGAATCTGCACGAGATGACCTGTGCCCTTGATCAATGGAGAGCACACTACCTGTAGTGCCTGCCGCAAAGGAAAGATACTGGCGCACTGCCTTGGGACATTGAGACTTTCGTGTGAGCTGTGGGTGTTTGCCAGGAGGGCACTCCAACTAAATAGTACTTCTCTCATGAAAGGCTTGAATGAAGAGGCCCATGCAAAAGAAAACAACAGAAGAAGATTTGATGGACAATAGAAGCCTGCCAGAGAGGCTTTTTGAACGGACTCTGGGCCTAGTTGGTTTCACAAAAGGTTTCCGTGTGATGGTATAGACTAGGTGTTAGAAACTGATTGTTTTGCTGGCATTGTCTTAAAGACCTATTCTGTTCAGTATAAGCAGAATAAAGTCCATTTTCTGTGGAAAGAGTACCCCCTTTTCACCTCAGAGCATTGATGAGGGTCACCACTGTTTCACCTGAACATAAAAATTATTATTTCATTTGTAATAGTGGTCACTACTTTCTCCCGTTGTCTATATGTTTTTAATAACGAGTTTTCCAGTGTCTTTTTAAACATGACGTTGTCATTTATGGATGGGATTGTTTTTCTCTACCCAATTGACTTCTGCACCCGCTTCCCAACCTATGTCCTTTCCTACTACTGCTTCTTTGCATTCTTTTCACCCTTTTCCTGAACATGAGCAGGTTAAAAGATCAGAATTCGTAAGCAATTCTTCTATACAGCTTCTGCATCGACACTAGTTAGTAGTGAACATCACTAATTGTTGGGGGTGTGATCTTATGCCACCTAAATAGAGGTATTCCTTATTTTGTCCTGCCATATGTGGCCTTTGTGCTTCTTCGTGTTCAAGGAGACCTGTCCAGAGAGAGAGTCCAAGTACTAGGATTTTGCTCCATCAGCAACATCTTGATGATCTGGTGAATATAGACCTGGACTAAGATCAGTATGAGTATAGTGATTGCCTATGTAAGGGCAAAAGGAGGGTCTGTCGTACTTTGATATTTGGGACCACGTAGGAGACAGGGCCCTACCCCTGTTTATTCATGTATTAGCAAACCGCGATTGGTCAATGCGGTATGTACAAGCGCTTTGCATAACGTCCCATTGCCAAATGCACTATGTATACGTTATTATACATTGACTCCGTGGGTTCCATCTTGGAGCGGTAGCCATCTTATAGTTGCCCTCACATAGACTACACTCTAAGAACAAATACAGGCCTCCAGAACACATGTACTTTCCTTTGACCTCTCTGTGACCTGGGCAGCTTGGCTCCGCTGCACCAGGTCAGTCCGGTCTCACGAGCTCCCCGTCCCCTGGGCACCTGTGATTAGCATCAGGGCTTGACACACCATAAAGTCTTTTCATCCTACACCAGCCTCCGGCTAATCTCTTTCACACCTGACTGTTCCTGCTTTATGGCTTGTTTCCCAAAACAGGAGATGCTCATGTTTATTGGGGTCAGTTGATATCTGATGTGGGATCTGAGCCTTGCTGGGTAAATAATTGCGGGCTGGCTGAACTGAAATGTGAGATTGCAATCATGACTCTGCTTGTTCTTTGAAGTAAAATATGTGAATGACCAACTGCAAGAGAAGGGCGGTGTTGCCCAGATTCTGTATAAAAAAGGAGACTGGTTTCTGTTCTGGGGACTGCCTCATTCAGTTGCTAAGGCTTCTGTGCGACGTAGTCTCACTCATTTAATGTTTAATAAAGATGTCTTTTTCATATTTCAGCTTCTTCTGCCAGTTTCTTTGTTACATTACCATGAGAGCGTCTTTTATAATACTACAGCAACAGGATAACCCGAAGTCATAGGGTGCTATCCCTGGCACCGCTGGGTTCCTAAAATTCCCGGTACTTCACCGGCGCACCTTTTAAAACAGGGAAAGTGTGCTGTATTCATAGTACAGCTACTTTTGTGCACTATTCAGCTTTTTTGAGCTTATACAGAGAAACAGTGGCAGAGAATGAGCAATGGGGATTTCTTGAGTGATTTTAATAGAAAGAGTAGTTGAAGAACTTTGTATATGACTGTATCTACTGAGCCAGGATGACCATTTCATATTTGGTCAATTCTGCCACCTGGTTCTGGTGAGCTTCCTTGGTGCCGTCATTTGGGAGCCAGGTCTCGTCTAGGTGATCTAGCTTTTCTCACTGATATTTTCATCAGTGGTATTGGCAGCGGTGTCCGGTACAGGTAAGCACAGTAAGTTGACAGATGACAGAATAGTTATGATTAAATAAATAAATAATATCTATTCTGTCATCTGTTCACTTCCACCCTGCCCCACCCGCCCCGTTCCACCATGCTTACCTGTGCCAGCCGCGGTTGTCTATTGGTACTTGATAGTTGCCTCCATATAAAATTTTGAGGGGGTCCTATGACGCCCTCTGTGTAGAGAAGTCCTGTGAGGTTTTCTTTCTGTGGAAGTTCTGGTGATTGAGGCTTCCAAAGCTATCATCTCCTGGAGATTTGTTTTGAACTTGGCTTTGACATCTCCTTGAGATTATTATTGGTGACTATGTCTGCACCTGAGCTAGTCTAGGAGAGATTTTGTTTGAATTGATGAGGGTGAGATTCAGGCATGACGTACACTAGTTATGGTGGTCCAATGTAGAAGTGATGCCGTTGTTTTCTTTATAGGTGTCTGCCTGTACCTAGCTTGTAAATAATATTATTTTAAATGATTTACTTGATAGCTGGAATGCTATTTTTGTTTGTGTGAGTATACAGGTGATGGACTTCAACTTCATTAATGTGTGTTGGTTATCTTGTTGGAATTTGATTAGGATCTGCATCCACCATGTTGGTTATGCCTGGCTATCAACAACCCTCCTTCATCTGGCTCGGTGTTGCAGATGATTTTAGCTTTCATTACTGAATAGTGCTAGGAGAATTACTGCAATGGGTCCATCAGTATGCAACTTATTTTCACACAATTCACTGAGCCATTTTACTTCTTTAGTTTCATGAGAGATCTTTGTACTGGCACAAAGTGGCAGCCCAGTGTTGGGATATTCATGGCAGGTATCCTACTGTGGAAAAAGTAGGTATTGGGGTTGGAGCCATATGATATTATATAGACAGACCAACTATGCTAATTATTATCACTTCGAGCTGTATCTAGCACCATATTACATAACTTATGGGAGTGCTATTTTGCTACATCCCTCTTTTAAAATGCAGAAGTGAACATAAGCAAAAACTGATAGGAACATGACAGGAAAACAGCAGTTGGGCTGACTACACATAATGAATTATAATAATACCATAAAATTGGGAAACAAAACAAATCATGAATAATAAAATAGGTAAATGAAAAGTGAGTTCTGAATGGTCAGGTATATAAACTTTGAAACAGAAGGATGGGTGGTAGGGAGGGAAGGGTAGAAATTGGCTGGGGAGTTATGGGGCGGGATCACCTCATGGTGACACCATGGGCACACTTCACATACAATCAGGGCATGGCATGTAATACAGGGACACAGCTGTGGCACCCCTGTCTAGTCCCCCTAGAGATGTCACAGGAGGGCGATATAACCTGGCCCATATGGACCCTGTCTGTGGGCTTAGTATATAAAAGCCACACCCAGGCCACCCATGGTGCCCTCAACTTCATCGTAGTCATGACTGCAATGAGATACCCCGTGTACTTGATTCACACTCATGTGTGACCACCGTTATCAGCAGGCCACGTGTACAGGGTCATTCTCCTCCTAAGATCTCCTCTTCAGATCCGTCATTTGGCCAAGGGGCGTTCTTTACCTTTTTCTTTTCTTTATTTTTATAGAATGGAAGGAAAGATTATTTCCGACTGTCAGTTCATTTTATAACTTCACGAACAGTATTAGGCGGTGTTTTATCAAATAACCGCCATTTAGCGCTCCAGTCTCCCCCTCTCATAACATTCAAGTGTACCACTACATGAAAATTGCATCAACAGGAAATAAGGTTCCCGTTCAACCATTGATTTGGTTTAGCTGTCTAGTGCCCCAGCCTTCATCTACATCACAAAATACTGCCGCAAACAGGAAGTGAGGACTCCCTGAGATTTGAGGCCCAGGAGTAGCGGTCTAGGTTTCTTTACCGATTAGGGCCCCTTTTGGCAGAAAACTCTCAATTAAGATGAGTATATAAGTACACTACCCGCACTGGCTCAATGTTCCACGGAGCTGCGGCGATGTAGTGTTCTGGTGAAGAGGTAACCTTGAAATTGTAACTACGGCATAGCCGCTATGCAACAGTGCAACACTGTTAGTTTATAAGGGAATTTCTCAAAACCAACAAATATTTTTCTGCATTTCTCCTGTCCAATGTTTGACTATAGGTACCCCTTCCCTCCCATTTCGAAGGCTCTTGAGGTATTAGCAGTGCAGAATCCAAGTAGGTGAAAATCCCAGTGTGAAGGTTTAATTTCACAATTTTTCACTTGGCTCGAGACAATGTTTCCTAGGATATATATATATATTTTTACTGAGACCAATATTTATACCTAGAATTAACCCTAGGAGTAGAACTATGCTACGCTCGCGGAGCGTGCGTAGTTTGCGCTACTACTCACTACGCAAATTGCACGTAGCACAGTACAAAAACGCGTAGCGGGCATTTTTTGCTTGCTCACGGTCCTCAACGTCAAGTTGGCGACTGCGAGCGAGCAAAATCAACATCCCGGCGAGACTTTTTCCTCGTTCGTGATCAGCAACATCAAGTTGCCGATCGTGAGCGTGGAAAATAAACCTCCCGGCGAGATTCTCAACGTGTGGAGGTCAGGTTTCTCATTTCAGCATCTTCTGCTCTATGATCCAGTACTTGTACATGAGCAGTAAGGTCTGCCAGCTGAATTTGCAACAATTGTTGAGCCTTTTCAATTCCTCCACCGCTACTTCTGTTTCTTTAACTCTGTCTGTGAGTTTGCAGTGGTCAAACCTCAAGAGGCCCACCTCCTTCGTGATAGATCTGATCTTCAACTGTAGGAAGGCCTTCAAAGCTGCCACCCTTCCCAGGATTTTATCAAGTGTGTGCTGCAGTGCTGGAGGCATGCTGTCCTAGGTGTTTGCTGCATGTGCACCATCCATCAAGGAGGTACCCTGGGATTCAGGGATGTGCCCACTTCCTTGCCCCTAGGTTTGCACATCTTATCAATGCAAGTGAGGGAAAACGTGGCTGCTCCTACCTGTGAATGAAGAGTCAGCCACGATGGCTGGCACCAGCAGGGTGCCCCAAGGCAGGTCTCCTCCTATTGGGCCTGAAAGAGTCCCAGGGCCAAAAGCTAAGCAGCACACCTCTCACCTCTTGGCCATCATTGCCGTCCACAGGTGGCTAAGAGTATGCTGGAGTCGCATGGGCGGACCCCCACCGGCGGCAGCCAGTACGAACAGCAGTAAAACAGGTGATCAGCACCAATACAGTGTGTCGTGGTGAGGATGGAGACAACTACCCCCACAATGCAAAATTCAGTAGGGGTCACATACAGGGACGCTTTCAAGGGAATGAGATCGCAAACTACCAGTAAATGCACCCCACAGTGAGCTCCCTTCTCGCAGGAGAGCCACATGAGCCAATTAATGTGCTGTCATGCGCCCAGGGAATGAGGAGAGGGGATCCAGAATATGCCCCAAAGTCCACTGGTCATGAGGCGCCACTACCAAACCTCCAGTTCATTCTCCAGCCCGTGATAGGCTCAATGTGTACTTGCAGGTGCCCTGTTCCAAAGCCCACTCCTCCTTACTTTCTCTCTAGGGGGGGCCTCAGCATCAGGTCGCCCAGCAATTCCACCAGGTGCACCCCTGGCCAGTCTCCTCGGAGCATCCATGCACAGAACTGTCTCAAGGCCCCAGAGGATCCTACCAAGCACGCACCAGGGTCGACTATCAACTCACCTCCTTAACCATGCGGACAATTTAGGCCCGTCCCAGCCCTTGTATCACCCAGGCCCAAGTGCATGGTTGATTTCTCACCGCCTCAAGGCCCGGCACTTCATCTCAGGGTTGCTGCCAGCAGAGGAGCGTCACAGCCTCTCCACAAGCCATCGTCAGGTGGAGGGGCACTGCACCAGCGGACTTCGTTATTCAGGAGCATTTCTAAGCAGTGTGGCATCCAGGCCCGATCAGGCCCCCGGACTAGCAGCCACAACCCGGCTCTGGTCTCCAGGCCCAAAGTCATCAGGTGCTCTCACAGTAACACCTACAGCCCACTAAGAGCCCCACAGGGTGCATTTCCTGCTAGTCTCCATACACGAATCAGGAAGAGATGTAAGCTTCATAAAGCAACAGGATGGCCTAGGATAGAAGTGTGGTGTGAGGGAGCTTCCCTCTAACACGTTTGTTCCGCCATCTTGCGTAGCTATGCCCCTTTTGCTACATGTCTTTATGTAGCTAGGAAGGCACTACAACCGCAGTCAAATCACCTGGGACTTGAGGGGTTGACTCAGAAGGGCTGTACATTTATAACAGTACGTGTTCCATGTTACAGCATTAAAAGCAAGAAGAGTTAAAGCTGGATGTAAAGAGGAAATAATTCGAGAAGACAGCTTCATCAAATTGGAAGGGAAGCTGGCCCTCGCCTGCTGCGACAGGAGACTAGGATTTAAAGATTACCAGCATCTGGCTACATCACGAAGGGGCAGATTTACAAGCCCCTTGCGACACTTTTACGGCGCCCTGGCGTCACTGCGGTGGCGTAAACCATGCGCCACGTTGCGACTTATTTACAACGTGGCGCATCTTGGCAGATGCATCACGTTGTAAAGCATTGCACCACATGAAACCTACATCAGGTTTCATGTGGGCGTTCCGTCGCAGTGTGAGCGTTCCGTCGGAGGAAAGCCCCGGAAAAGTGACGCAGTGAAATCTGCCGCTCGGAGGCTTTGGACTTACCGAAAGCGATTGGGCTCACACTCTGCTTCATCTCCACGCTCGCAGTTGATGAAACGCTGCTGAAAGGGGAAGTTGGTGTTTTTAATTGGACTGTTGTTTCACGCGGGACTGCGAGGACCAGGCTGCTCGGCGATTACTCACCTGCCCCACCTGGCTCCTCTTCCCGGCTCCTCCCTCACCTGCTATTTTACGCCTCGCGGCCCCCGCTTCGCGGGAGCCGCTCGGAGGCTTTGGACTTACCGAAAGCGATTGGGCTCACACTCTGCTTCATCTCCACGCTCGCAGTTGATGAAACGCTGCTGAAAGGGGAAGTTGGTGTTTTTAATTGGACTGTTGTTTCATGCGGGACTGCGAGGACCAGGCTGCTCGGCGATTACTCACCTGCCCCACCTGGCTCCTCTTCCCGGCTCCTCCTCCACCACGCCTCTTCCCTTCATTCGGAAGGTTCCGCGCAGACGCGTCAGCGGGACGCGTGCGGGACGCAGCTCGGGGCGAAGACCGGGCAAAGAGCGGGCCGTTTGTTGCCGTTCGAGGCTGGGAGTGGACGGGACGGGCCACCCCCCTAAGGTTGACATTTCATGTGCACAAACGTTTGCCCTACTGTGAGTTCCTGTTGTATTTAAGTTAGGTTGCTAGCCGTGTACTATAGTTGTCACGTTATTTTACTGCTCTTAAACCAAATGTGATTACTGATTATTCAAATAGTTTGCACATCCAGGGTCCATTGTTACTGTTATTGGTTGCCCCCCTATTTTGTAGGCTTGTAATACTCGAGGATAACATCCCTAAGGTCCGGTAGGAAGATCGTGCAGGGCAGTACTGGGGGCTGGGACCCTTGATAATTTTATCACAAGAGCAGCACGGGTCCTTGAACAAGAAATTATTTTAACAGAAAAACGACTGTCCTTAGAAATATCTGCAAAGAGATCGTCCCTTGGTAACATCATGGCAGCCATTTCCCCTGAATGTAGGCTACTGCCATCTGTTTCTGATTTGTTGCTTAGTAATGTGCCTGGGATGTCGGATACATCAATACATGGCTCTTTGGAAGATATTTCAGATACCATAATTATCTCTGAACCCAGTGGCTTACCTACAAATTCTAGTGTTATTCCCACCCTGCCCCCTATTGAGCAGCCACGTATAGCCATTTCGACCTTGGGTAGCAAGTCCCAGCCTACTAATGGGAAAAGAAAACGTGTGGGAGCGCCCCCTAAGGGTAAACGTGCAAAAGTGTCTAAAACGTTTAAACCTGCCATCCTACGTTCTGTTTCCCATTCCCATCCGTCTTGTAGTACATCTCCTCCTGTTGGGAGTCTTTCGTCCTCCCATTCCTCTGCTACTTTACCCAATGCCAACTCTCTGCTTTTCAGCTTCTCTGAGCTTTTGGAGCAGTCGCTTAAATCTTTCTTTTTACCCCTACATGAGAGAGTCAAGCAACTCTCTACTTCCATTGGGAAACTAGAGAGTATGGTGCTTACTAATACGACTCTACTGGAGAAAATTATAGCGACTACTCCTGTCCCAAAGATTTTACCATCTTCTGCCACAGCTGCCAAAACAGGGATTGTTTCAAACGGCCTTACCCCTTTGGTTAGTGTTCCCTCCCTCCCTCCTGTTCACAATGAACAAATTGTGGAAGTCACCCATATACCTGCCAGTGCTGTCACGTCTATCCAATCAGATAGCAACGTTGTTAATAATAAGAGTAATAATGCAACAAGACAGCCTTCTTCTGAGGGTGCAGGTCCGTTTCTAAATCTCCCATGTATTAATCTTCCCCCAGAGTCCTTGCCCTATACAGTTATATTGGTTGGCGTTCCAAGGCTCCCCCAGGCAAAGATTGAGTCTCATAGCAAGTTGAGGAACAAAGTGATTCACTGGCTAAATGGAAATAGGCCTTTGCCGTCCAGAATAAGTGCTGAGATTTTGACTGTACGCAGGGTGAGTTGGTTGGGTACTGGGGTAAAGAATGTGGAGGGAGATTGTGTAATTACTAACTTTCGGGACCCCAGGGTGGTGAGTCATATATGTTCCCTTCCTAACACCTTGAGAGCCACTGAAATACACACCGTGGATTTGTCCTATTTCTACTCATGTGACCCATGTGATATTCCTTGTGTCTTGTCTACTGGTTGGGAAAGGGTCACCAGAGGCTTTCGTTGCCCGCCCAGACTGGATTTTCATCTTCCATTGTTTAACCACTTTGCACCCTTGAATTCTTTGGAAGGGGTTGATTGACTGTCAACTAATCCAATCAATTTGGGCTGTGCGAATAAGACTCCTGTTGGCCCCAAATGTTCTGCCTGCTCGGGGTCCGGAAGTTGGGGTGGGCCAAAGGGGGTACATCTGGTTCCTCTAAACGAGCCCCTCAGAAATCCTGATCCCATACTAGCTCTGGAGTGCCCAGACTTTCCCAGGCCACAAATCGTGTTAACTTCAATCCCTCCACCACCGAGATGGTAACCTGTACTCACATGCAGCACATTGATAGTCCGTTAATCATACACTCAGATCCTTGCACCTATGAGAACGCGCGTACGGGACCAGGCATCACTGTAACCCACCCCGCCGTACTGGGTTCCTTACCTGCCCCCCAGTTGGTTGGCTCAACTAGCTCTCTTCCTCTCACATTGGCCTCCTGGAACATTGCTGGCTTACGAGGCAAAAAAGTAATGAAGGAATGGTCTGCCAGGGCAAACATCCACGATATTCTTGTTTTCCAGGAAACGTGGGCTGTAGACCCTATTCTTTTTTCTGTCAACTTTTATAAAGGGGCCTCTGGTGGGTCAAGGGGTCGTCCATCGGGCGGTCTCTGCATATGGGTAAGGCAAACTTTAAAGTACAGACTTACCGAATTGGCAATTGATAGCCCTGACATATTGATTATCTTGATGCAACTTAATGACGAACCTGACTTCCTGATTATTAATGTATATAATAGGGGCCTCCCAGGCGGGAGAGGTACAAATACCTTTTTACAATTGGATGGGTTTTTGGATTCTGTTAACCCATGTACTAACGTGGTAATAGTGGGTGACTTAAATTGCTGTTTCGAGCCCCTGTATTCTGCTTGGGTCTCACTTACAATGGAAGTGGATGCAATTTTGAATATCCCACCTCTCGATCTTCCCCCATCAAGAGGTGGACTGAATCTGCCATTCAGTGGATGACCTTGTGTATGGAGCGAGGTTTTAGGGCAGCAAACGGACGGACCCTCTCTGACAAAACTGGCAAGGTCACCTTTTCTGATGGTCGTCGCTGTAGTAGAATTGACTATGCCTTAATTAAAGTGGAGTTCTGGCCCATATTAAGCGATATGGTGATTCAAGACCGCCCCGAGAGCGACCATAATCCTTTAGTCCTGAATCTCTTAATGTGTTCAGCCCTCAGAAATAAACCATCTGAGAATGTTACTGCTGACGCCTTCTTAACTAACAACCAACGGAGAGTGCACTGGGAAAAGGTTGCCATTGACAGTGCAGTACTCTCCGAGATTAGTTCAAAAGTTTCTCGTGCGTTGGAAGACTTCCAATCTCTCCGGAGCCGCTAAGAAGTCGTTGGCGAGTCTACCCACATACATGATAATTTATTTCAAGGTCTTAAGTCCCTTTTTTCCAAACCTTGTAAGGCCAAGAAATCGCTTTTACCAAAGCCAAATTCTTGGTAGAACAACGCCTGCCGTGAGTCTTATAGCAAATTGAAATCTGCCATTAAATCTAAAAATCAGGCAAATATTCGACTTGCCAGGAAAGACTACAGCAAGGCTAAAGTCCTGGCCAAAAAAGATTGGGATAATGATCATTGGAATGATCTCTTGGCTGCTAGCAAACAAAGAAATCTGACTTTGTTTTGGCACATCGTGAAATGGGGCAACTCTACGAGCACGCAGGTCCCGTCAAATCATGTACTCCCCGATATTTGGGTGTCGCACTCTGAAAGTCAGTTTTCGGAGTCTAATCTGGAAGAAGTGACCGCTTTTCCTATTTCCCAGGTCATGCCCTCTCTTCGGAATTTTAAATTTGATTGTAAAGAGGTCGAGTTGGCTCTATCCAGGGTTCCTAGTGGCAAGGCACCGGGTATAGATTGTGTCCCTGCGGACCTTTTCAAATCTGACCATAGCAATTGGGTGCCTAACATCGCACTTTTGGCAACTGCTATAGCCAATGGGGCTGCCATTCCTGAATCCTGGAAGGGCGCTGACATTTTGCCCATCTTTAAGAAGGGTGATCGCTCTTGCCCGGGGAATTACCGCCCGATCAGTTTAATTGACTCTGTTCAAAAAATCATAGCAAGGATGATCCTGGCAAGAATTCAGTCTTGGATAGAGCAGGAGAATATCATCTCGCCCCTGCAGGCCGGGTTCAGACCCTGCACAAGTACCATCGACCAGGCGTTCAAGTTTCAACTGATCGTCTGGAAAACGGTTTATCTTTGCGGCGGTACCTTGTACGCCGCTTTTGTTGACCTTCGGTCAGCATTTGACTTAGTCAATAGAACTAAACTTTGGGCGGTATTAGCAGAGTTAGGGATGCCTGCAGACCTTTTGTATATTGTCATTAGGTTGCATGAAAATAACTTCGCACAAGTACGTTGGGGGAACCAAGGGCAGGTCACCGATAGATTCAAAGTCAATAGGGGTGTCAGGCAAGGGTGCGTCCTTGCGCCTACTCTGTTTCTGTTATTCATTAACAGAGTTGTGCAGTAGTTTTCCTCTACATCTACGGACGCCCCCATGCTGGGTGGTATTAAAATTCCACTCCTCATGTTTGCCGACGACACCCTACTCCTATCGCAGACCTTGTCTGGGCTACAGGTGGCTTTGAACGTATTTGCTAACTTCTGCTCTGATTTTGACCTGTTAGTTAATGTTTCGAAAAACAAAATACATGGTCTTTAATAAAGGGAAATGCGTGAAAGGCCATGTGACTATGAACAATGACTTACTCGAACGTGCTAATGTCATGACCTACTTGGGGG
Organism: Triturus cristatus; assembly: GCF_964204655.1. Taxonomy (NCBI): domain Eukaryota; kingdom Metazoa; phylum Chordata; class Amphibia; order Caudata; family Salamandridae; genus Triturus; species Triturus cristatus. Next base: position 902,184,123 of record NC_140590.1, on the reverse strand, counting down.
TTGTCTTTGAAAATAAGCTGAACTGGAGGCCACAAATAGATGTCCTATCCCTCAAATTTGCCCAACTCTCAGGGTGCTTGGTTAAAGAACAAAAACAATCCCAGATGAAAATGATAGGTCCAGCCATTAAAATTTATAATTCCAGGATTAATTCTGCGATCCTCTATGGCACCGAACTCTGGGGTTTTGCTGATCTTTCCCCACTGGTCAAGGCACAACACAAATTTCTCAGGATCCTTACAGGTCTCCCTTGTTCTACTCCAGTGAAACCGCTTCTGCTGGATCTTGGTTGTTATTCTTTTGATGACATTGCCAGGTTTAAACCTTTGGCTTTTTGGAGGAGATTATGGACGGTCCCGGAATTAGGGCCCTATGCAAAGACATTTCTGGACGTTCGTTCCATCCTGGGCGCCGGTAACATCCTGTGGTTCAAGCAAGTTAGCTCACTATTGGAATCTATGGGCCTGGGAATTCTCTGGACCGACCCGGCTACTAATCCCTTCCCTCCTAAAAAAGTTTTTAAAAGCCTTTACTGGTCAATGGTCCGTCAAAAACAATTATCCCTAGTTCCAGCGGAGTCTTTGTCAGGCAGGTTTCTTGTGCAGAAAAATGTCCCTCTTTTAGAAGCTTATTGGGACATCATTACCAGACCCAGCGACAGGAAACTTTACCACCAACTGAGGGTTGGCAGCCTACCCATCAAATCATTCACTAAAAATTGGAAGGGTGAGACTTGCGATTCCTGCCGTTGGTGTACAGATTGTACCGAATCTGTGCGTCATATATTTTTTGTCTGCCCGGCTTATGCCGCCCCCCGGGCCAAATGGCTTAAACCTATATGTCGCAATCTGGGCACTAGACAGGGGCTTGAGGCCCTAAGAATCCTGAGATATGACAGTGGCGAATGCATCGTAGTTGCAGTGGCCAAATTTTTGGGTTGGGTCTGGATTATCAGAAATAGGAGGCATTAGACTTTAGAGCTGTGTTAATTCATGAATTTATTCTACTTGTGTTATAATGGAATAGTTCTTAATCCTAATCTTGTATGCAATGTTTATTTTGTAACTGTCTTTTTTTGATGAAACTGATCGATAATAAAGACTAACGAAATCTACAAGATTTCACTCAGTCACTTTTCCGATGCCGCTGCTTCAAAACCAGCATGCATGTTGGAGATAGGCCGGGTTGGAACAGTGCTGGAGTTGCGTCGCGCCTGCGACGCGACTCTTGCACTGTGCCAACCTTACGCCAGCAGATGCTCCACGCATCTGCCTATCCGTGCGCCACGGCACGCCGCATTGTAAACGCGACGAATCCATGGTGGTGCACGGGTAGTTTTGCGTGACGCATCTTTCTGGGCGCATCCCTGCTGATTTGCAGGGATGCGCCAGAAGTTGTAAATCTGCCCCGAAATTTCTACATTTGAGCTGAGCAGTCAACCTACATTAGATCTAAACTAACTTCTAATGTCTGACCCAAGTTGCAGTTGTTCGCCATTATTCTCAGTAGGAGTGTTTCTTAATTGGGTTTATTGGTCAGATAAAACATAAAAAAAACAAGTCAGAGCAAAATGCATTTGAATTTAAAACACATTTACATATGAAAATGTATTTATTCATTAAGTAGATGCATTTCTGAAAACAAAATAAATCTGGAGCCTGAGAATCAACAATTTTTTCATTGTCCACGGATAATAACGTCAAATGTGTACAAGCCAAGAAAGAATCATTGGCAGACGAGTGTTTAAAGACGGCAAAGAATTCCAAAAGGCAAATGGTACAAATGGTTATTATCCATTGAGGACATAAAAAACGTTGAGCATAAAGTTGTTGAAAGAGCTATGCAAATGTGGATTTCCATGGTATCTTTTCTTATCACTACATCAATAATTCAAAGCGCGTATTCTTTGAATTTCGGAAACACTTCTTTATCGGACCAAGAAGTGCTTCACAGCAAATTAAGCTAAATGCTTCACACCTCATCATCGCATTGATTACACAGCATGTAGGCAGGCGCAGCGCCTATCGATTAACCTCAACTCAATTTTTTGCATTCCAAGAAAACCTTTGAGAGGAAGCACTTGGCTTGCACAGTGGACAGACTAGTTAGGCAGAAATGTCAGCGGGATGGCGACAACTCAGGTGATCAATCGAGCAGGGGATGAGGAGGGGCAGTTTTACGATTCAAATAACGGAATCGTGGGGGAAGATCTTTACTGTTTATTTCAGAAACCACACTACCTTCCTTTTAGTATTTAGTAACCATTTTAGACAGGTTTTAAAAGGCAACCATTTCAACTTTTACAAAACTAACAGAATCAATGTACAATTTCAATAAACCATTAAGATCTTTAACCATTGATAACATGCGTGGTTTGTCCATGCGGGTTTTTATTTTTTTGCACTTTTATATGAAGCAAACTCGACTCGAAGGCATGGAAGCGCTCTACATAATCACCAGTTACATTACAAAAGGACACATTCATTTTTGTTGTTTATGGTCTGGCTTGACAGTGCATATGATCTGTCACAAGAAAATCATGTGAGAATTACTATGAGAGAGAGAGGCTTTGCTCTGCCCTTGAGGTGAGAGCCATGTGTACTGGGCCAAACTGGGATCGCAAACCAGCCCTGGCAATTACGAGGCGTTGGACATATTTGGGAGGGCTGGAACACTGCTGCTGCGCTTTTTTTTACAAGGGGCCAATTTTACAGCACAGCTGCAAAACCGGCCCCCAGTAACAAAAACGGCCCCCACTAGTACAAAACCGGCCTCCACCCTTCCAACCCACCAGGGAAACACCCGGTGCCCACTACAGCCAGTCCAGCCCTGCTTGTGTATATGTTTTGAGTGGGCAGAAGTTGCGTGCTTCCACAAAAAAGTGCTTGTTACCCACACAGCTGTGATTATTTTGTATGTTCATCCAGCTGCCTGAGGCTGATTTTTCAGGGGCACAAACATGAAATTGTAATGCTATTTAAGTGTCTGAGGGGCATATTATCAAGACAGGCGATAAAATTATCGCCGCTTTAGCTGCAGAAAACTGCCGCTAAAATGGCGATAATGGGCTTGATAATATGCTCTATGGAATTCCAATTGGAGCTCAGGTTAGATGTCCTTCACATCTAACCTGGGCTTCAATAGGAATTCCATAGAGCACATTATCAAGCCCATTATCGCCGCTTTAGCGGCAGTTTTCTGCCGCTAAAGCGGCGATAATTTTATTGCCGGTCTTGATAATATGCCCCTTAGTATCTAGATAATTTATGGTGTTTTGTTCTGAAAGCAGCATCGATAACAGGAGGACAGTCGTTAGACTTCCTGGAGTTTTAGTTCTGCATTGACAGGGCAGCTGTCACCTGAAACTTTAACCTACACCAATATAATTCTACAGTTCTTTGGTTCCGCACAAATGCATATTGATTTCCATTCTATCTACTAGTAATGCTTCAGATTGCTATACAACCTTCTTCTAAAGCCAAACCTATTACCATTGCTTATTTATTTTTTAATCATGGGGCGTCTGAAGTTTTATGCCCAACATAAAAGTATGTCAAGCCTACGCCAAAACTCAAACCTGTTTCCCCAGTTCCAAAGTCGGCAGCTCTTGCCGTTATGCTGCAGCACACGAGTATGACTGAGTGAAGATACTGCAAATGGCACAGATGCTAATTTCAACTTGAGAGCTACAGAGTCTGCAATGCTATTGGTGTAAAGCAGAGGTCTTCAAACTTTTGGATGCCGAGACCCCCCTGTCAACATTTTGAGGCGTAAGGACCCCCTCTTGACAAAAATGTCTAAACCTGTTGACTAAATTGCGTGGGATGAAAATGTAAATAAGGTTATGTGATGCCGCGTATTTTGGGATAGCATTGCTTCATTATTTTGATATTTGTTACACACAGTAACGCTGAGGAAAGATTTCACCCAATCAGTACCCATTTATAACCAAAATACAGCAATTATCATCAGAAAGATTTCAAGTCAACCTTTGTGAAGGGCCTTCCACTCTGCAGCAATACGTGCTGCCACATTAGAAGCTCACCTGGCCCTGACCGGAAGAAGCAGGGGTCCCTTAAAACCCTGGCGGTTTTGTGTAGAGTTAAGCCTTTTACCCATGCAGCTTTCCTCTCACCCCCTCCCTTCCATCCTTCTCTCCTCTCCTAACCCCGGATCCCTCTCTCACTTTGCAGGTCATTTTCTTTCACCCCTTTTTACAACTTCTGAACTCTCCCCATTCAACCTCTCACTTCACCTTTAATCACCTCTTGCCATTCTGTCCTTTCACTGCCCTCATCTCTAACAGTCTCTCACATTTATCTCATGGCCTCTCTGGCCCTGTCACCTCCCGTGCCCCTCAGCACTTCTCATTCACCTCGTCTCTTCATTCAAATTTTTGTCTATTTGTATCTTACACCTCTCCAGTCCCCCCATTCCTCTTTCACATCTCCCCTTTGCTCTAACAGAAGCCCTCACCTTTGGATCACACTCACTTCTTGCGTGTCCACACTTCTCTTCGGCAATTCACATTTCTCCTCATCCCTGACCTCTTCAATCAAATTCTCTCACTCCCTTGCTGTCCTCTCTCATTTTGGGTGTGGATGCAAGTTCAGAATGGGATGAATGAATGTATGATTACTGATGGGCTTGTTTGAGTGAGTTGCATATTGAGTAGTGAGGGGGACAGGTGAGTGAAGTGTCACATGAGTGCAGGATGAGTAGTGTACTCGTGTGACTGCAGGTTGAGGTATGGTGTGAGCAGGACAAGTGCATTGTGAGTGCAGAGTGATCACTGTGAGTGCAAGGTGAGCGGGTGAATGGTGCAAGTGCATGGTGATCAGTGTGAGTGCATTGTGATCGCTGTGAGTGCAAGGTGAGCGGGTGAATGGTGCAAGTGCATGGTGATCAGTGTGAGTGCATTGTGATCACTGTGAGTGCAGGGTGAGCGTGACAATGAAGGGCGAGAATGAGGAATGAGTTGTCTGAATGCAGGGTGCATTCCCAGACCCATGAAGTAACTCAGCATGTTATTGACGGGGGCGTAGACTTTAATATCCAAGTTAAACTATTGCGGCATTAATCGGGGATCGAGGGTGAAGGAAATAAATAATGTGCTGATCCTGCAACAAACTTCCAGTCCTATGGTTAGGGTTGCCAGCAGATTATTTTGGTGGCCCAGTCGGTACAAAAAAAAGCAGTCACCTAAAGCGGTATTTTCAGCGCTTATCTGTGCATACTTCCCAGGGCCGGCTTTAGTGCTGGTGGCGCCCTGTGCGACAATGTTTGTTGGCGCCCCCACAATGATCACCCCCACCATGGATTCTCTCACTAGCACCCTTTAGCAGTGACCAAGTCTCCATAACCCCACACTCTCAGATGCATTGAATTAGTTATATAGCGCCACTCATACCAGTGTAGGGTGTCCGAGCACTTTGCATCACACACACATTACACAGAGACAATCAATCATAAGTGTGTAAATCAGTGTATAGGAAATGTTACATAAGCCAAAGGACTAAAAGTATAGGAGTCACATGTCATCCATACTGGTAGGCAGTATAGTTCAAGAGTGCTTGGTGTGGAGAAGCACAAACTCAGAGTCGAAAAAGAAACAGCATAGTTGGGAGTTTCCTTTAATAATAAGAATTGATTTCTAGCCAAATTAACCCTTTTTGCAACATTAATCAATGGTCTAATAATGTATTCTTTGTAGTGTGCATGTTGTTCTAGGATGAAAGTTAATAGCTCACTATTCTCTATTAGGACTTTAAGTTATAAATTGCAAGTAACAAAAGGATGTCTCTTTTGAAAGCAGTAACCTGCTGATCTCTTCACATCATACGCACTCTGTAATCTTGGTACACGTTCTTTGCAGCAGGCATATTAACCCTCTGCACTAACTTCACCTAAGTCAAAACCTCAACTATACAACATTCTGATCTCTCTCCAGGAAGATAATTAATCACACAAGTTATCTTGACATTTATGTGAGGCCTGGTAATTGTTGGGGTAAAGAAACGCTGCAGCAGGTGCTTCAAAAGCACAATAAACTTTCACTCACGGCGCCCCCAGGAAGCCAACTTTGTATTCCTTTCCATGAAATGCATTCTCACACTACGGCAGTGAATGTAAAATCCAAATGTAAGGAATAGGCACAGTGGGGACCCAGGGGGTACTGGAACCAGCAAAAAAACCTGAGCCTCTGTAAGCAGTTTACAAAGGCATGTTAAATGGTCTTTAAAGACCTGTGAAAAAACACGGGGGTGCCGGAGATAGGAATCCAGACACTGCCCAGCTGAGCCCCCAGCAGCTCAAGTTTCACTGCAGCAGCCCGGGCTGACTGGGAAGGCGCGACCCCCTTTGCATCACTCCACGGCCCCCCTGGGGGTCGCGCCCCACAGTTTGAAGACCCCTGGTGTAAAGGGACCCAAGTCCAGGCCTCAGTAGTTCCATATAACTGGATATGCCTGAAGCCAAATCTGATCCACTTGTCAACCCTGGACACCCCAAGAGTTCGTGAGCACATTCCATCTACTTTTTTATGTGTCACAGTAACCAACACATGCTGATTTAATCCTCAAAGACAGCAACCCTTCATATTGTTCATGACATTAAAGTTTTTTTTTTTCCAAACAGGTCTGAAATCAGGACATGGAATAGGAGGGTCAAATAAAGCCAGCCTGAGCTTAGCCATTTATACAAAAACTAGCCTAGGTAAGATACTTGCATCTTTAATGTTTTGTAGGTCAATCAAATCTAAAAAATTAATGTGTATTTGTGCATGATAAGTAGTGAATAAGCAAGAAAAAGTATCAACCAAGGTACCCAGCTAACTGAACTGAACTTTCAGCTCTAACACCACCGGCTCTACCATTTTTGATTTTCTGAAGTTTAAAAATCTCCACCAAGTAGAGAAGATAGCGTGCACATCCCAAGATGGCTGCTGCAGGCAATGCTCTGTCATATTGCCTGCCAATCACTGATAATTAGATGACATAAGTAGAGTTCTGACCTGGATTTAGGCCGCGATTATATACTGAAGGTTGGTCGGCTCATCTGGGAGGTATGTTTTCTGGATTTTCGTGCTGTGTTTGTGAGGTAGGAAGGCAGCCTCTTTCAAATGATCTTCCCGGCAGCGTCGACTCCCTGAGGCCCTCCCTATGAGAAAGTGACAGCCTCTTCATTCCTGCCCACTTCTGAACATCTCAAAGGGATATTTTCTCTATATATGGTTACCACAGACTTTCTTAAAGGGATTATTTCCTCTAATTGCTGGATTGCTCAATATTAACCCTTGGAAATCCTTTTACACTGCAGGCGCTCAACCTTTGCTTACAGTCATTTAAGATTTTTTGACACGCATATTAATTCTGCGCTTTGGATCTTTTTCACATTTCTATGCTCTTTATCTACTCTCTGATATGGAAACAAAGGCACCTTCCACTCACTCTAACAAAAGGAAACAAACTACCTCTCTACCACCATAAAATCTAAGGCAGTATATTTATAAGAATTGTCCTTTGCTAAAATATTAGAGGGGATACAAGTCAATCACGTAAACACTGATTGAATATGCTCAGACATTAAACATATTCAAAGAGACATGGCTAATATATCAATGAAAATCTATAATGATAAAATAAAAATGAGTGATAATCATAAATCTATTACAAATCTGGCACTTTCAGTACATCGAATCTCAGCTTTGCAAAATACATTATTGGACTTAGAAAACAGAAACCAACAATACAATTTGCCCATTTCTAATGTCCCTGAGATCCTGAAGGCCTAAACTTCCGTCTTAGAGTCTATGTTACTAAAGCTTTTGAACATTAAATTACTGGAAAAGTTTGAAATAGATAAGGCATATCGTATTCTTTCTCATCATAAGTTGCATCATTAAAAACCAAGGCAGATTATCTTCAAAGATATACGTCATCACCAACTTCTCCTCATCAGGAAAGCTACACAGGAAATCCCAACTCTACTACTAGAATGTAACAAGTTTTACATACATCAAGAACAGTGAAGCTTTGCCAACAATTCTGCGACTTATGACAAAGATTAAGAGATGCAGACTACAAATATGGTCTTTTGACAACTGTATGATGCACATCTGGAAAATGACTCTTCTTAATCCTTTTCTTCACCTGCAGACTTGATTACTTATCTTGATCAACAAGATCCTGCCACAATGGACTCACTTCTTTTCAGTTCTGCGCTAGCTAATACCTCTCCTTACATTCTTATTTTACTCTTTTATGCACTATAGCAGGTTTTCACAGCGTGTTCTATTGTGTCCCTACCTCTGTCTCTATTTACTCACTTTGTATGAGGTCTTGGCGTATGACCGCTATATGTTAATGTATGCTGTGCTTGTCTAGATTTTATGGGCTACCTTTCCTTCGTTAGTTCCCTGTTTCTCCCTTTCTTTGTTATAGTGTATATACCATTACGATTACTCAAAATAAACGTACGTTATCTCGCTCAATGTTAAAGGCTTATGACAGTTAGTCAAGAGATGTAAAATATTAGACTACCCAAAAAGATTTAAGGCAATCATGTGTTTCCTTTAAGAAACTCATGTTCAAAACAAAATGTTAAATTCCGTGTCTAAAGGATGACTAGATACTATTGATTAATTCCTAGCTGTAGGTCACACGAATGGTGTGATCATCCTCTTCTCAAAAGCTTCCCTATATAGAACTATTAAATCACTGCAATGACTCCAACAGCAGATTTTATATATGTTCCAATAAAAGTTAGAGTATATACACTCATCTTAGCCAATCTTTATGCTCCCACAATGGATCATCCTGTTTTTGAAATACTATGACTGCTGAAATTATAACACTTGTTATTTTTCCACTCATAGTGGGTGATGATTATAATCTTATTCGAGACACTCTTTTGCATAGAATGCCACAATTGCTATTATAGCTACTAAATCCTTTCATATACTCTGAACTTTTATTTCTACTACCAAATAAATTAATTTTGGGAAATTAGCAATCCAGCTAACAAAGAATTCACTTTGTTCGCACACACACTCTACTTACCAGACTTGACTTTATACTTATTTCCAAACACCTTACTACAATGACTTCAAATCTCAAAATTGACCAAATCTCCATTTCTGACCACGCTCCTAACTCATTTTCACTTACTCTTCAAGATATCCAACCTCCAAAATCCAGAATGAGAATGAATATTGATATCATCCTAAATCCTCTGAATGCCACTAAACTCTTCAACGCTATTAATGATTATCTCACAAACAATAATCCAAATGATACCTCGAAAATTATTAATTGGGATCCTTTTAATAAATACATTAGAGGTACTACCATATCCTTTATGGTATATGAGAACAAAACTTTTTATGCTACTCTAGCTACATCAAAAAAGCGCATAGCTGGACTACAAAGATTGTTTATCAGATCTAGAGACACTAAAAATAAACTTCAACTACAAAAAGTGAAATATAAATACAACATCCTTCTCAGTAAAAGAGCGGGTTTAGAAATTGCTCAAGAAAAAACAAACTACTACTTTAATTCCAATAAATCTGGATGCCTTCTTAGCTAATTATTTACGTGCCAAAAAGACAAATGCCAAATTACTGTAATTATGATACTTCTCAAGCGGGATATATTGCCAGGGAAGTTCTGTCTTGTTACTCTGCCCTTTCTGATAAACCTACACCTCTGTCAACTGATTAAATTGCTACCTTTCCAAAGGATTGCACCTGCCCCAAATCTCTGCAGAAAACTGCCTCTACCTAGGCAACCCAATTGATGTTCAAGAAATTAACTCGTCAATCAAGTCTCTTCACTGTAAAACATCTCAAAGGCCTGATAGTATACCAGCAGAGTTAAAAAAATAAATTCAGCCTCAATTTTCTCCTACTCTGCTTTCAATATAGCATGATTTTCAACTGTCATCTTCTGTAGAATGGACCTTCTAAAGAAACTATTATTAGCGTTCTACCCAAACCGGACAAAGACCCTACCTTAGTTCCTAATTATCATCCAATATCTTTTATTAATAAAGACTGCAAAATATATGTTAAAATATTAGACAGGAGATTAACTCCTATACTAAATTATATTATTCATGCAGATCAAATTTGATTTATGAAAGGCAGATTTTTCGTCCCACAACACATGCCTTTTATGTCATGTTTTATCCTTTGATGATAAAATCAAGGACCTAGCTGGTCTGTCAGCATTAGATGCAGAAAAGCGGTTGTTAAAGTACACCGGAAATTCTTTTTTCACATTTTAGAAGCTTTTCATTTGGATCCCTATTTAATAAATACATATGATTAAGACACTATATAATGAACAGCTACAATTCATGTTAATTGTATTATTGCCCAATCTTTCAATTTGCACAAAGAAAATAAATAAGGGTGTATTTTAACACCCCTTTTTTTCCTTTTTGCCATTGAACCCCTTTCATGCTCCAGTTGTAGAAACAATGAATATACTTGAATTAACATTACATATGCTGTTTCGAAAATCTCAGCATATGCAGATGATATCATGTTATATATTACTGATCCTGTTACTTCTGTCCCTGCTTTTCTGGACACTATTAGTCAATATGCACATGTCTCAGGTCATAAATTCCTTTGGAATAATGAACCTGCCCGTATTAGCCTTAAATTCTTGCAGGTTCCTAAAAAGGAGAGAAGTATTGTGTTAGATTTGGGGGTCTCTAGTTGGCACAGGTATGCACTTGTGACAAATAGGGACCCTCGCCACTAGTCAGGGTAAGGGGGTACACACCTAAAATAACCCCTGCTCACCCCCTTGGTAGCTTGGCACGAGCAGACGGGCTTATCTCAGAGGCAGTGTGTAAAGCATTTGTGAACACATACAGTAATCCAGTGACAACACTACAGATGAACACCACACAGGTTTTATATCAAAAATAAGTATTCTTTATATAGATTTACCACAAGACCATTAAACCACAAAAATAAACAAAACTGTTACTTTAGATGGTAGAATTTTGCTTAGTTCTCTTTAGTTCTTAAATGCAACACTTTAAGTCAATGTACCTTCTAGATGCGACACGCAGGGCAATGAAAGTGTTGCAACGATGTTGATGCGTTGAAGATTTTGGTGCAAAGAAATAAAGAAGTGAAGATCTTCCAGATGCGGCATGCTTCTCCGATATTGCGAGAAGACTCGATTCGATGCGTCAGCTGCAGCGGCGACACACTTTACGCGATGCGACAACAGCAGCTTGGCAGCGACACTCTTCTCCGACGTTGCGAGATGCTCCCGCTCGATGCGATGCTGCAGCGGTGATACCACTTTACACGATGCGATGACAACAGCTCTGACGGCGGCATGCTTCTCCGTGGATGCGAGGCGCTATTCTTGATGCGGTGCAATGTGACAACTACGATGGCTGCGATGGCGACACGCTTCTTCCTCAATGCGAGACTCTTCTCTTGATGCGGTGCAATGCGTCAGAAACGATGGCTGCGATGGTGACACGCTTCTTCGGCGTAGCGAGACACTTCCTGGATGATGAGAGATGCTTCCGCTCGATGCGACAGCTGCAGCGGCGACACACTTTACGCGATGCGACGACAACAGCTCTGATAGCGGCACACTTCTCCTTCTTGAGTCACGCTTCCAGCTCCTTGCGACACGCAGTCCCTCAGAAGGCCCAACAACAGCAGCAGGCACTTCCAAAGAACTCTGGGGAGCTGGGGGTGAAGTCTGTTGTTCCTGAGACTTCAGCAGGAGGCAAGCTCTTTTCCAAGCCCTTGGAGATCCTTCACAAGTTGAGCAAAAGTACACACAAAGTTCCTTTCTCCTCTCTTTGGCAGTAGGCAACCCCTGCAGGACAATCCCCCAGTTTCAGGGATAGTCTCTCCTCAGTTTCTTCTTGGTTCCTCTCCTCAGCAGAGTTTCTTCTTGTTTCCCAAAGTGATCTAAATTCTTGGGATCAGGGTCCCAATACTTATACCCCAAAATCCTTTGTCCTCTGAGGGCAGAGGGGCCTTTGCCTTGTTCAAACTGGTTCTGGTCAGTCCTGGAGCACTTTGTTTAACTGACTCCTTCTTTCCTTTCAGAGTGCAGGGCAGAGACATCAGACGCACCACAGGAGGTGGAGCCAGCATTGTGGAGTGAAGGTACAGCCCTATTCAGGTCCCAGGTGCAACTCCTCCCACCCATCTAGATGCAGATCTCTCTATTCACCACTGGGACACCTCACCCTGTCTCGTGGAATTCCCCAGCCCTGTCACTCAAACTCCAGACAGGGAATACACAGCCTAGCAGAGGCAGGTTTGAATGGTTAGATAAGACAATGCCTACTTTCTAAAAGTGGCATTTTCAAACACAGAATGTTAAAATCAACTTCACTAAAATATGTATTTTATCATTCTGAGTTCAGGCTTACTAAATTAGAATTTCTACCATGTTCCCTGAGTCAGTTAGGATTATAAAATGTAATAACCAAACTGCCCATTCTGGCCTATGAAGAACAGATAGCCTTGCAATTAGGGGTGGGCGGAATTTGCGGAATTAACCTTCGCAAATTATCGCGAGAATGTTTAAAATTATCGCAAACAAGCAGAAATATCGCGAAGATGCGGAAGTTTTTTTCCGGCATGTTCGCGAGATTTTCTGCATGGTTGCGGGTCGCCAACTTACCCATGTGGTTGCTTGCGGGCGCGGCCATCTTGTTTTGAGTTGTTCTCGCGGTGCATGATCGCGAGAAGAAAGACGTGATCGCGCGACGCATGACGTCACTGCGGGCGCGAACTGTCGCGAGACAGCGCAAATGGCTAAAAACAATACAACATCTCATGGAGAACGCGACCGGATCAAGAAAACTTGTCGGCGAACGCAGGGATTCAGGTAAGGCGATCGCGCGCGCGCGAGAATGTATCATTTTACAGCGCGAGCAAGAAACAAATTATCGCCAAGCTGCGGAAACCGGAATTTTTGACATTTTCGCGCTCTCCGCGGAACGCAAAAATGCCAAATTATCGCAATTTCCGCGAACGGAACGAAATTTTTGCCCAGGCCTACTTGCAATAGTGAAAAACGAAAATGGCTGTAATTCACTATTAGAACATGCCACACACACCAGGGCATGTCCTACCTTATCCTTACAGTGCACCCTGCCCTTGGACCTACCATAGGGGTGTCTGATATGAAGAAAAGGGAAGGTTTAGGCCTGGCAAGTGGGTGCACTTGCCCAGTCAGCATGACAGTACCAGACTACATGCAGGCTATGCAATGGCAGACCTAGACACACTTTTACAGGCTGCTTCTGTGGGTGGCACAATCAGTGCTGCAAGCCCACCAGCAGTATTTGGATTTACAAGCCCTGGGCACTCCTGGCGCGCTGTACTAGGGTCTGACAGGTAAACCATACTACCCAATCATGGAATCACAAATCAAATATGAAGGATTGCTACCTCTTTACCGACCTATATTTCTTTTATTCTATGGTGAACACTCTCAAAAAAATCATAATGAACAAGCTTACATCAGTGAAAACCCATAAATACAATGTCTACACAAAATTATTTCTTTTTTTCATCTTCGTTTTTATTTATTTAATAGACAAAGATTTTTTGTATCAAAAGTGATTGTAAATACTTCATTTGTCTGTTATTTTTTGTTATGATTCAACAGTATAATAGAGACAAATATGTGCAATTAAACAAAAATATAAAACATATCAATGAACATTAATGAACATTAATATAAATCACAGTACTATGTCACATAGTTTTGCCCCTCGGTAGGCAAATTAGATCTCTACATTCACATCTTGCATACTAATCTTGCATACTAGCAGTCATACCACAAACAAATCAATATAGAGAAGAAAACCAATAAAAGTACACAACTGGAAGAGTACGTTATTGTGGATTGTTCTAAACTTCTCTCAGAGTTTCGCTGTAGGGGTTAATGCCACAGACTTAGTTTCTTCTTATTATTTGATCTAAGTAAGTCCAGATACAATTTGTTGTCCAGTTGTGGAGAAGCTGGTCTACGTACATTTCGGTGAGAGAAAAATTAAAATCACCTTCATCAGGACCACTGAAGAACAAAAATATCCTGTGCACAAACGAGGGGACTGTATCCTGAAATTATAAATGCATTGTATATAAGGAATGGGTATCACTGATGTGTATCGCATCTACTTACTCAGGCTTATATTAAATATTACTTTAAATATGGCCAAAACATGCGCGTCTCAGAAAAAGTAGAAAAGGGAGAAGGGGAACAGAAAAAAAGAGAAAAGGATGGAATAGAAAAAAGGAGAAATGAAAAAAGAGGGGAATGGCCTCCTAAGAAAAGGAGAGTGAGGATTTGAAATACCTATTAACTGTAGAAGCATTCTCATTGGTATATCTCCTTTCAATATATTAATAGTAGATCGTTTTCTTAGCATGGTGTGGTCTGAATACCATCTACCAGAAGAATAGACAGACTCAGCGGTTTATAACATCGGCTGCAACTCTACACAATCTCAGCCCTCAATATTGACCCTCCCAGCGGCTCATACACTTATCAATTATACTAGGCATTTTTAGCCCTCTATATTGCTAAAACTTTGGCTGTGTTCCCAATACTTCTTTGGGCGCAAATAATTTCGGATGGTCAATACCCCATATAAAAAATAGATTCAAACCATCAATCTAGATTGATCAGTCTGCACATGTCAAACTATGCGTCATCGATTCAGATATAGATCTATCCTGCCTGTGATTATAATTTTCATGTTTGTCAAACTATACACTATATAATGAGAACTCCTTTATTTTACTCCTAGAATCACCTAAAATTTAAAGACTCTTGACTTAAATGCGATATACACTATTGCCACCTCAAGTCTCCTGGAGAGTAGGACAACAAAATTCTTTCTTCTTTCCACACTATTTATGAAGGTAAGATTCATTGAGCACACAAGTACAATAAAACAAGTAATACATATCCTTTCTCTTTATGAATAAATCCATAGTATATCTCTCCCATCTTAGATATACCTCCATTTCGAAACACCTGACCTTGGAGAAACCCCGGCAGGCTAGTCAACTCCTTTTGACTCTGATAATCTATACTTGTTTTAGGTAAGAGTCAAAGATCTACTCTTAGTAATGACCCAGTGATCACTACCAACCGTAGACACTTATTTATACTTTGCTGAGAATTGCTCAATTGATTATGCAATCCTTTTCTGATTATTAACAGATATTATTAACAGGAGATCCATTTCCACTTCAGCACTATCCTTGAGGAAACTGATAGGAGTCTAACGGTTTGAAAATACGATCTGGTGTATCTGTAGTGGGTACCTTACTGGCATACCTCTTTCCTTTTTGACATCGGTACGTTTTGACCTTTCTTAGCTGGCTTTTAGCATACACATAGACACTGCTATAAAATAGAAATTGATATGAAAAGCACTTTCTCACATTAGGGTGTGATTTCAAATCCTCACTCTCCTTTTCTTAGGAGGCCATTCCCCCCTTTTTTCATTTCTCCTTTTTTCTATTCCATCCTTTTCTCTTTTTTTCTGTTCCCCTTCTCCCTTTTCTACTTTTTCTGAGATGCGCATGTTTTGGCCATATTTAAAGTAATATTTAATATAAGCCTGAGTAAGTAGATGCGATACACATCAGTGATACCCATACCTTATATACAATGCATTTATAATTTCAGGATACACTAGGCACACGTAGGGGTGTGAATAAAAAGCATGTAACTCTGGGCGTGGTCCTCTTCCGGAATGCCCAGCGTCTCAGCCAGGGCGGCGCCTCCCAGCCCACCATGAGTCCGACGTTGTTGCTGTGAGCGGTGTTGCCTGTGAACATGTGCGCCTGTTGCACCCCGGGACACTGGTACCCAACCCGTCATGCCTGTCTTCGTGCAGCCAGACCACACTGCTCACCTGCTGACACCGGCCTGTGTCAAGGAGGGCCCACCACATGCCGGCACAAGCCCAAGGCCCAAGAGCTGAGCAGCCTCCTCAGACCATCACAGCCTCTGCAACCCAGGCCCGCTAGTACTCCTTTCTCGTTTACATACTCCACCAGCCTACACAGCTGCCAGGTCAGTCACACATTTGGAACTGAGTCTTAATTATGCAACGGCACTCTTTGTGGTTTCGTTTATGTAAATATACTTCCTTTGATCTGGTGTCACCAACTCTGTGCATAGCATCCTGCACGACACCTGTCTGTGGTCCCTTTCTGACTACTGCCTTCGGCCTACACTGTGGTCGAGTAGGTCACACAGTTGGAACTGAGTCTTGATTTGTGTATGGTGAGTTCATATCATTGAACTCATGGAGAGGAGTAAGAGGAAGACAAGTCCAAAAAAGGATCCTCGTTACGGAGGTGATCAAACACTGCCAACAACTGCTCTGGTGTCATTGAGCCAACGACACGTGGCTGTGGGCCCCTGCTGACCGCTGCCTTGGGCCCACACTGCGGTCAAGTAGGTCACACATTGGGAACTAAGGGGCAGATTTACAAGCCCCTTGCACCTCATTTACGCTGCCGTTGCATCACTTTTGTGACGCAGCGGCAGCGCAAATCCTGCGCCATGGTGCAGGGTACTTACAATGTGATGCATCTGGGAGATGCGTCACGTTGTAAAGCCCTGTGCCACATGTAGGCATTCCTGCGCAGGGGGGACATTCCGGCGCAGGAACGCCTCCTAAAAGTGGCTGAGTGAAATCCACAAGATTTCACTCAGTCACTTTTAGGCCCATGCTGCGTCAAAACCCTGCGCCTGCTTGAAGCAGGCGGAAGGATTGACGCAGCATTAACAAGATAGGGCCCCCCAGAGCATTGCTGGAGTTGCGTCGCACTTGCGACGCAACTCCAGCTATGCGCCACTTTTACGGCACAGATGCGTCACGCATCTGTGCCGTTTTTGCCCCATGGTGCGCCGCATTAACAATGCGGTGCATCCATGGTGGCGGAGCTGTGGCGCACAATAACTGGCGCATCCCTGCTGATACGCAGGGATGCGCCAGTCATTGTAAATATGCCCCTCAGTCTTGATTTATTTATGGCAGTTTTGATATCATTGTACTGGCCTCATCCCAAACTGTACACCCCTACAGCTCCGGTGTCACTAAGTCTGTTCCCCGACAGCCATGGGCACTTTCTGGTAGGACTTTGGTCGCGACTGATTCCATGGACTTGGCGTTGTCTTCATCATCATGTTGGTGATACTGAATTCTGGTGAAAACGAGGCTGTAGCATTCCACTCCTCCATTTACTGCTTCCAGATGGTTTCTACCCTCTACATCATGCCCTGGAGGACACTTTCCACTGTCACCCGCAACCCTCCGCCACATTCACCTCGGACATCGATGAGGACCCGCTCAGCTTGCGTGGTCCATCTCACTGCACCGCAAGTCACCGTCCCGTGGCGGTGTGCCTGTGCCTGTGCCAGCTGCAGTGCATCCAGGGCCACTAACTCTGTGCAGCTCAAGTCAGGGACCCTGTCCGCTGAGATATTGGATGGCCTCTGAGACGATGGCCTTGGGGTCCTCAATGCCATGTTTCTGTGGCCCTGCGCTGTCCGCTGACTCCAGACTCGAATGTGGTCCACCAGGGCTCACACACCAAATCGAGTTCTGACCGGCCCGGACATCACATCACCGCAGGAGGCACACGCCACCACCGCCAGGACCTCCTTCAAACACCAACTGCCAGTTGAAACAGCCGTACTGGTAGACTAACAGAGATGCTCACAACTGTTGTGGATGCCATCATCTGCCTGCTACCCTGCTGAACGCTCCAGGTGCCACTAACTCAGTGCACCATGACTCATGGACCATTTCTGAATGAGTTGTGTGCTGTGGTGAGCTCATGCAGCAATGTCACCTCAGGCAGTGTGGGAGACCTGGGATGATGATGGGGAAAATGATGCATGTGTAACACACACCACAGCAGCTGCATCAGGAATAACCCAATGGTACACAATCCTCGAATTTTTTTTCACATGAGCAACCTCATCTCCAGTGCCACAACCTCAGTGCACTGCAACTCACAGATACTTGTGTTTGTAAATTGGGTGACCTCTGTACTTGCTCCGGATGCCTCCATGATGCACCACAGTTGTCTCTGTCATGCTGTTTTTTTCTGTTTCCGTTTTAATGGTGTTCACTGCTCAAGTTGTTGCCAGCACCAATCACTCCGTGCGGGCTAGCTGACACTCACCCCACACCCATACAGCACAGGCATCACTGTACATGTGATCCTGCCAATAAAAGGGCTGGGTGCACGTGCCCGTAGCCATTTCCACAAACTATCTGCATGTGTCTGTGTGGTCATGATGTATGCATTAGTGCCCAGGGGCCTCCCACATCACATTGTGCTGTGTACAGCGGATGCAACCATGTCACCTCTGGCAGTGGGTAAGGCCTTGGACATGTAGCTTTGTCGTCAGCCACTAAATTGCGTGAGATGAGTGGACTGGGCCATCATACGGAGGTCCAGCGCGGGGGTGTGATTGATGATTCCGTGGCTCTGGGCGTGATTCATTGTAGGCAATGTGCACATGCATGTGTATCTGTTGCAGTGTGGGTCTCCTTTGTGGGGTGTAGGTGGTCCCTGATGGGACTTGAACACCCACGTATGTGATCTAGTTCGGCTTCCATGAGCTCTGACCCCACCCGCACCTGTTCGGCCACCTCCTTTTGGCATTCTGACACCTGGCATTGGAATGCGATGTGGGCCTAGGTGAAGTGATGGGAGCCAGTTGTGGTGGCGGGTGCTTCCTGCTGTGTGGTCTGTGCAAGGGCTGGGGTCTCCTCTGTGTGGCTTGGCTGCCCTGCTCCTGGGGGACGGATGCCTGGGATGTCCATGGGCTGCAGTAGGGCATCGGTGTCGAAGACGTGGTGGTCCTCTCCAGCATCACAGATGTGTGGTCTGGTCTGCTCTGCTGGAGGTGTTGTTTGTTCATCTGTAATGTGAAGGGGAGATGCACGTTGACATTGTGTTGGAAATTGGAATGCATGTTGGCACATTGTTCTAGTTTATATGCAGACTGTATGACAATGTACATTGTGACTGTTTGGGAGGTGCTGTATATTTGTTGCGGTACAGTGGACATTTGGACTACATGACGGATGTGTGGTTGTACATGTGCATTTCCATCTCACAGTTTCCCACTGTGTTAGATGTGATTGGCCTGTTTCTGCACATGAGCGGACCCAGTGGTGTCCTCTGTTCTGCAGTGTTGGTGTTGTACTTTGTGCCACATTGTCGTCAGATGTGCTGTTATTGATGTGTGTGTGTGTGCTGCAGTGTGCCACAGGGATCAGGGACATAATCCAGGGTCATTTTGGGTGGGTGTGCAGTGTGCTACACATCTTTGTGCATTTGTGACATTGTGCCCATCTTCCCCTGTCCCCCCAGGCCCTGGTCATTACTCACCCAGTTGATGTGGTGTCAGGTCCAATCGGGCTGTGTCCGGACTCCCAACTCCTTGCGCCGTCTCCACCCTGATGACTGTGGCCTCCATTTCCTCCAGCTCCTCCTGTGGCGCAGGACTCCCACCTCCTGTTGCCGGTGCTGCCTTCCTGTTGGCAGCGGGTTTGTGCTTGGTTTGGATTTTCACATCATGACAGCGCCTCTTGTCCTCCTCCATTGACCTCCTTGACACTCCGACTGCATTCACCTTTGTCATTTTGACATTCAGTGGGTGTTTGTATTCTGTCACCTCCATGTCCCTGATCTGTTTTTCCTGCGGACTGTACCCCGTCTGCCTCTTCCTCTTCTACTTGGCCTTCCCCGACCACGAGGTCCTTGCTGGGGGTCTGTGGGGCGGTGCATCGATGTTCTCCATGCAGTGGCAACGACGCGTTGGTTCCAAAGCTGTGGTTCCAGAGGAGATGCAGCAGTTCCAAGGGTGATTTGCCGTCCATGTAACAGTGTTGGTGTGCTGATTCTGATCTCACAGCAAGTGATGCATCAGTTCTGTTCGGTGTAACGGTGCTGATGCACAAATTCTGGCAGGTGCAGCACTTTGTCCTCACTTTCAAGGGCATTGGACTGAGTTGGCACCACTTGGCAGAGCAGGACTTACAAGTGCTGTTTCTGAAGATAAAGGTGAAGTATTTGATATTCCTGAGACTTTAGCAACAGGAGGCAAGACAACAAGCACTTGGAAAAACTTGGGCTCTGGGAAGTAGCAATGCAGGTCCAGTCCTTCTCACTCCCCGGCAAGAAGCAGTAGGCCAAACAAGCAGTTCAGCAAAGTGGCAGACCCTCCTGGTAGCACAGCAGTCCTTCTTCCTGGTAGTATGTCCTCAGTTCCAGAAGTCTTCTGATTTGGTGGTGTCAGAGGTCCAGTACTTAGACCCAGTGGGCTTTTGAAGTAGGGAGACTTCAAAGAGATGATTTGAAGTGCCCAAGACCCTGTCTTTTCTGCCCTGGTTCCAGACTCACTCCAGGATGCTATCCAATTCTTTGCGTGGGGACAAGACATAGTCCTTTTAGGTATGATGTGTCAGCTATTCCATCCCAATCTGCTCAGGATGACCCATCAACATGCAGATGGCTATTCAGTCACACCTAAGCTCCCTTTGTGTGTGGCTGTAAAAGGGAATGCAGGAAGCCAGCTATCACCCACCCCATATGTGTTTTCCAAGACAGGCAAAAGACACCAAATGATTTAAGCAGGAAAATACCAGCTTTCTAAAGGTGTCATTTCTAGAAAGAACTGCATTTTTAAAACAAACTTCACCATTATTTGTGTCTTTAAATTGTGAGTCCAAAGACACTAAATTGGGGGTCCAATCTCTTCCCAATTGGAAATTACACTTTAAACAAGTAATAAAGCAATTTCAATGTCATACTATGGGATAGACAGTGAAACATTAATTTAAGAGTATTTCACTACCAGGACATATAAAACGTAAAAGTACATATCCTACTTTTTAAATACACTGCACCATGCCCATAGGCTGACTAGGGCCTAACTCAGGGGTGAAGTATACGTAATGAAAATGAATGTTTGGGCGTGGAATGTAGGTTAACTAGCCAGGTCGACATGGCAGTTTAAAACTGCACACACAGGCTCTGCAGTGGCCAATTGTGGGTAGGCCAATGTTATCATCTTTTAAGTAAAGAGCACATACCCTTTGCCCCTGGTCAACAGTGGTACAGTGCCCATATTCATAAAGCCAACAAAAACAAAGTCAGCAAAAATAGTCAAAAAAACGAGGCCAGAAGGCAAAAAGTCAGGGGAAACCACACCAAGGATGTCAGGTCTAAAAAGTGACCCGCCCCAGCAGAAAGTGTGGAGAGCTATCAGACCCACTGGGAGTTCTCTTCACTAAGGCGGAGGAACCTGGAGAGGCCATCAGCATTGGTGTGATCTGTTCTAGGATGGTGTTCGACTGTAAAGTCCATTCCCTGTAGGGAGATCGACCACTTCAACAGTTTGGTATTCTCAGCCGTCATTTTTATTAACCATCTGAAGGGCCTGTTTTCTGCCTGAACCCGGAAGTGAGTGCCAAAGAGGTATAGCCTCATCTTCTCCAGTGCTCATACCACAGCAAAGGCTACCCTTTCTATTGCTCTCCATCTCTGTTCCCTTCTACTGATGAAGCCTGCAGGTTGATCCAGGCCCTCTTTGTTCAGCAGTGAGAGCATGGCCCCAATGCCATGCTCTGAGGTGTCTGTTTGCACAACAAATTCTTGGAAGAAGTCAGGGGCCTTGAGGACAGGTGTTGTCTAGATCACCTGATGTGAATGCTTCTTGGAAGTCAGCTCTGTCAAGGGGAGAACAATGATGCCATACCCCTTGACAAATCTCCTGTAATAGCCAGTGAGGCCTAAAAAGGCTTTCACTTTCGTCTGGATCTTGGGGGTTCCCAAGCCATAAAGGTTTTAATATTTGACTAAAGAGGCTGCACCTTTCCACCCACTACTTGGTGTCCCAGGTGGACCATAGAACCCTGCCCTATCCAGTACTTACTCGCCTTGATAGTCAGGCCTGAACTTTGTAGAGCTTAAAGCACTTCCTAGAAGTGGTGTAAGTGGTCCTCCCAACTAGAACTGAAGAACACAATGTCATCTAGGTTCGCAGCACTGAAGTTCTTCAACCCAGCCAGGACCTGGTTGACCAACCTATGGAAGGTGGCATGGAGGTTCTTCAACCCAAAAGGCATTACCTGGAACTGGAAGTCCCCTTCTGGTGTTGAGAATACCGGCCTCTCTTTAGCCCCCTCAGTCAAGGCAATCTGCCTATACCCAGACGTTAAGTCAAAAGTGTTCATTTATTTATAAAGTTTTATATAGCGTGAACAGAGCACTTTACAATATGATGAGAGGAAGGACAAAAGCAATATCTATAACAATATCCATAAGAGGAAGGGAGAGAAAGAAAATACAGTGCAAAATACAACTAGGGGGGTAATACAATAAACAGGTGTAGGCGGGCAGCAAGGGTGAGACACAGTGTACATTAAGGGGGAGCTGTATCAAATGTAAGAACAAAGTCAGCAGGTGCAATGTCAACGGGCCCGTGAGTCTAACCCTATGAGGGTATGAATTTGTTCATTAGGAATCTTTGGGTTTCCCTTTGAATGCCGTCAATGAGGAGATTCTGCGAACTTCCGGTGGGAGAGAGTTCCAAATCTGAGGGGCAGCTCCGGAGAAAGCTCGGTGACAACTTCTCTTTTTATTAAGGATGAGTGGTTACAGGAGGAGGGTAGAGGCACTTCTTGAAGATCTTACGCCACAGGATAGTTTAAGTTTTTGCACAAGGTACGTAGGAGTATTAAGGTGAAGGGCTTTGTGTGTAAGAACAGCAATCTTTAATTGAATTCATGCTTCAAAGGGCAACCAATTGAGGGACTTTAGGACTGGGGATATATGATCTTTTTGTTTGGTATCTGTAACCAGTCTAGCAGCTGAGTTAAGTGAAGCCCTTAGTGGAGCCAGAGCGTATTTGGGAAGGCCACAGAGGGTAGCACTGTCGTAATCTAACCTCAGCAAGACAAGCGCTTGGACCACTTGCTTGAAATCATTTAGAGGAATAAAGGTTTGATATTTCTGAGAGATCTCATCAAGTGGTTAGCTCCTTTGCATACATTGCTGATATGACCTTTCATATTCAGGTGCTTGTCCATGGTGATACCGAGAGCCTTGGCTGCGTCTATGATGAGAGGAGTACAGTTGAAAGCAGTGAGGTGACTCAGCCAGAGGTCTAGCTTAGGGATGAGGTTCGGAGGGGAGATGAGCAAGAATTCCGTTTTAGAAGTGTTGAGCAGTAGATGATTCTCCGTTAACCAGTTTTGAGTAAACATTAGAGTAGTATTGATTGAGGTGATGTTTTCCAAGGATGAGATTTTCAGATATAGTTGCGTGTTGTCCGCATACATGTGGAAGAAAATATCAATGGAATTTAGAGAAAGTGCAAAAGGTTCCAAGAAAAGGTTGAAGAGGATAGGAGATAGAACGGATCCTTGGGGGACCCCCATGAGCACGGGGAGGGCTGGGAGAGAGAGTGGTTTGCCTTGACTCTTTGAGTTCTGTGATGAAGGAAGGATGAGAACCATTGTAACACCTGATCAGAAAAAAACATTCTATTTTGCAGGATGGATAGGAGGTTGTCATCATTAACCGTGTCAAATGCGGTGGAAAGGTCGAGGAGGATCAGGAGGCAGGATTCATTTTGGTCGAGCATTATTAAAATGTCATCAAGAGCATGAGTGAGAGCCGATTCGGTGCTGTGCCACTTCCTAAAGCCCGATAGATGCTGGTCTAGGAGTTGGTAATTCTGTATGTGAGCACAGAGTTGGGATTGCACACATTTTTCGAATAGTTTCGCTAAAGTGGGGATGTTGGAAATGGGGCGAAAGTTATTGAGATCAGATTTGTCAGCGTTAGTTTTTTTAGTATGGGTGTTACCTGAGCTGCTTTTAGGCATTCTGGGATCATGCCTTGTGCTAGGGAAGCATTTACAATCCTAGTTCATGTGGGTATCAGTGCATTCTTGATTTCTTTGAAGAAGGAAGGGGGCAGTGGGTTGCTGAAGTGGTTGGAAGGGTTGATATTCTGAAGATATTCTGAAGTAATGCGGATTACTTAACACTAGGTCATTGCGAAAACATAGTCTTGACATTTACGAGCTACTCATAGACCATAAGATGGATTTATTATTTCTTACTGAAACTTGGCTTGATTCTGATTCTGAGCCTGACATAGTGGTGTCTCTGCCTATCGGTTACGCCATGGCACGCTTAGATAGAACTGTGGGCAGAGGTGGCGGAATAGCCATAGTTTACAAACAACCGCTATATTGCCAGCTTGAACCACTGAATATTGCCAACAGTGAAGCGGGTGCTTTTTCCATTAAGGTTAATGATGGAAACATATTGAAGGGCCTTCTGATTTATCGTCCTCCGGGCCCTTTTACTCATTTCTCTAATAGCCTTATTGAGGGTCTGACTGAGACAGCTCTACGCAGAGATAAATTAATGCTCCTAGGCGATCTTAATATCCACTGGGAGGACCCACTGGACAAAGGAGCTACTGATCTCAGTCAGCAACTACAATCTCTTCAATTAGAGATTAAATCTGAAACCCCTACCCATCAAAAAGGACATTTACTGGATCCTATTTTTATGAATTGGGAAGATATTGAAATTCGGGCCCCCGTTCCATTCTCTTGGTCCGACCATTTTCTGGTGCCCTTTACACTAAGCATCCCTCCTAGCCATAACTATAAGAGCACTAACTCTAAATATATTAGTCGCAAATGGACTGCTTTTTCTAAATCCAAGTTTGACATTGCTCTTATCAAGGATGGCAAACCAGGAGGTGAGGATGCAACATCTGCATCAGAGAAACTAGAAGCTCGTATAAACAAGGCCCTTGACGATATTGCCCCGCTATGCTATAAAAATCCGCTTAGCAGACGTCTGAAATCCGCCCCATGGTATGCTAAAGAACTACACCTGGTGAAAGCTGATTGTAAACAACTGGAAAGACAGTGGAGACTGGCTTATTTGGATCAAGCAAAACAGAAATATATCGCTAAACGTAGAGAATACCACACCCAAATTAGGCGTGCCAAAACCAATTATTTCTCTGGTAGAATAGTTGAAGACAACAACTCCACCAAAGAGCTTTTTAAAATTTATAAAGAGATTGCCATTTGTGGCTCTTCGGCTGACCCGTCATTGGTCTCGGAAGACTCATGCAATCGCATCGCTGCCTTCTTTTCGGACAAAGTGGCTACCATCTATTCCACCTTCTCGGGAGGAAAAACAAATGGAACAGCCTTCAAGGAGAGTAAAGCAGTCGATGTAGGAACTAACAGCTTGACTAACTTTCTTGTTCCTTCCTCGAAAGAGCTTCAGCGGTTATGTCGTTCAATCACGTCAGGATCCCCACGTGACCCTGCATCTCCTAAGCTTTTGGCAGGGAGTATTGAGACCCTTGAACCTTACATCAGAGAGGTTTTGGACCTTTCTTTTGGCTCCGGCAGCGTACCTCAAAGCTGGAAACAGGCTGTGGTACTTCCGATCCAAAAGAAACCCAACCTTAGTTGGGATAGGCTGGATAATCTACGACCCATCTCACTCCTACCCTATATGGCTAAAGTGGCAGAAAAGGTGGCCAATCTCCAACTTATGGCTTTTGTGGAGAAAGCCAACCTGCTTCATGCTACTCAGTTTGGCTTTCGGGCCCGACACTCTACTGAGTCTGCATTACTCTTGGCCACTGAGACCATTAGGAAAGGGGTTGATGAGGGGCACACTATGGCCCTTATACTACTTGACCTTAGTGCGGCCTTTGACACTGTAGCACATTTCACCTTGCTACAGTGTCTTAACAAAGGAGGTGTCACTGGTTTGGCACTTATGTGGATTCAGTCTTTTCTTACTGACAGGAGCTTTCAGGTTAGACAGGGAGAACATTACTCTCGTATGTTCTCTCTTAACCAAGGGGTTCCTCAGGGCTCGGCCCTGAGCCCCACCCTGTTTAACCTTTATGTTTCCCCTGTTGCCACCATTGTGGAAAGACACGACCTCCAACTAGTGTCATACGCCGATGACACACAGCTGGTCATCTCATTGTCACGAGCTCCTGACGCCGCTGCATCCAGCTTCAGTGCCTGCATGCAGGAGCTTGCATCCTGGATGTCTAACAACTGCCTGAAGTTGAATGGGTCAAAAACTGAAGTGCTCGTGATGGGAGGTGCACCGAATGTATGGTCATCGGCATGGTGGCCGGACTGCCTAGGACATACCCCTATACCTTGTCAGCAGGCAAAAAATCTGGGAGTGGTGTTTGACATCAAACTTTCTTTCACGGCCCAGATTAATCGGGTGGTCGGAATCTGCCTTGGCATGCTTAAGAGTCTTAGGAAGACTCTCGACTTACTTCCAGTTAGTGCTAGGCAGACTCTTGTTCATGCCTTGGTCACATCCAGACTCGATTATTCAAATCTTTTGTATCTGGGTGTGACAACAAAATGCCTTAACCGTCTCCAGGTTCTTCAGAACGCAACTGCCCGATTGGTATTGAGGCTTCCTAGTAGAACATCATCTAAAGCGGCCTTAAAGTCCCTCCACTGGCTGCCCGTCAGGGAACGGATTATCTTCAAGGCACTGTGCCTATGCCATCGCATCATTATGTGTAAGGCACCCACTCCTCTTTGTAATCTTATTACTCCCTACAGACCAGAGCGGTCGCTCAGATCCTCGGGCACTGGACTGGTCGCCATCCCCAAAGTTCGAAAAGCTAGAATGGGAGGGAGATCTTTCAGATTTCTGGCGGCAAAAAAATGGAACCTACTCCCGTTGGAGCTGAGCCTTGAATCCTCAGAGATCAGTTTTCGTAAAGCACTAAAAACACACCTGTTCCGCACCGCACTGGTATGATCTCTTGCCTGACTCGCCTCTTTTTTTCTCCTCTCAGCGCGGGGACACGCCGGGGTGCGTAACCATGCGCTCTACAAAATTCCATAATAATAATAATAATAATAATCTTGAAGATATCATATTCACTAAATGTGGTAAAGGTGCCCCATGATGTATTTTTTTTGGAATTCGTGGAGGTCGATTTATGCCTTACACAGGAGTCAATGGGTGAGGCAGCAATGGAAGAAGGTAGTAGAGCCTTCTTAGAGGCGAGGTCAATAGAGATGATTCTTGATGTCTTTGTGAAGAAGGCGGCAAAATCATCACAAGAGGGAGGGTTGCCACCAGGATCAGATTGGTTAGACCCAACGACTGATTGTTGTTTGACCAATTCGAAGAGTTTCTTGGGGCGGTTTGCCGCTTGATCCAGTTGGTGTCTGAAGTAAGTTGCCTTAGCACTCTTGATTTGTTTGTTGTATCGGATCCTGGCGTCTTGAAGGAGGTTTCGTTGGTCCGAGGAGGGATTGACTCGCCGTGACCGCTCAAATGTCCTAAGGTTGCGGTGTTCTTAGTTTAAGTTTTTGTCATACCAAGGTTTGGTTGAGGATCTTGGTGGATCCAAGCTGATCTATGAGCTCAAAAGATCGGGATGGAGGTGCGTCAGTCTTCATGACCGCATTGAGCCTACAGTACTCCATCCAGAACCGGAGTTCGGGTGTGAGACCTAGCGGGGTAGCCTTGGAGACCAATGCGACTGGGCTGGACCAAGGGCTGCTTGAGATCTCGATAACCCCTAACAACAGCATCTTAGGGACCTCCTCTTTGATGCTCGCTCTCATCTTTTCAGATAAACTGCGAATTGTGTTCTTCACAGGCATACTATCCCCAGAATCAATATCATGGGTGTACCATGTAGTGACTAGGGGTGGGCGGAATTTGCGAAATTCACAGTCGCAAATTATAACGAAAATGTTAAAAATCTCCGCAAACACGCGGAAATATTGCGAAGATGCGGAAGTTTTTTTCCCGCCCGTTCGCGGTAAATTCTGCGTGCGCGCGGCTCGCCAACTTACCCATGCGGTTGCTCGCAGGCGCAGCCATCTTGTTTTCACTTGTCTCGCGGTACATGATCGCAAGAAGAAAGACGTGATCACGCGACGAATGACGTTACTGCAGGCGTGAACTGTCGTGAGACAGCGCAAATGGCTACCAACAATCCAACATCTCGTGGAGAACGCGACTGGATCGGGAACACTTGTCGGCGAACGCGGGGATTCAGGTAAGGCGATCGCCCGCACGCGAGAATGTATTATTTTACAGCGCGAGGAAGCAAAATATTTCCGGTAAAATGCGGATTGCGGAAATTTTGACATTTTCGCGCTCTCCGCGGAACGCGAAAATGTCAAATTATCGCAATTTCCGCAAGCGGAACAGATTTTTAGCCCAGGCCTAGTAGTGACCCCTGGGTTATGGGAGAACATAGAGATAAACTGCCCCAGAAACTGTTGGCAGTCTCTCTGTTGATCTAGGGTTAGTGTACAGGGAGGTTTACATCCTCCACTGACTCATCCTGCTCTTTGGAAGAAAGGAAGTCCAGCCAGGAGAGGTTAACTCTCCTCTCCCATCCCATCATCAGTAACCAAGAGCATGGTAAGTGCGGAACTCTCAAACTGGGACTTAAGGTGATTGAGATGAAGGACCCTTAAAGGGTTTCTGGGAATTTTGAGTTCCACCAAGTAGGAGACATCACTCTTGTTGTGCTCCTTTATCTCATAAGGCCAGACCAATGGCTTTACAGGACCTTGGACTCCACAGGCTTCATCACCCACACTTTTTTTGCCCAGACTATAAATCAATCAGGGTAGTTTTCTGCTCATTCCAGCATTTCATGTGCTTCCGGCTAGCTTCCAGATTCTCCTGTGTGATTTTACGGAAGTGGGTTGTCTAGTTGCAGAACGCCAGCATGTAGCTAACTACATCCTGGGTTGGCTTCTTTGGAGATTTCTTCCAGCCTTCCTTCACCAAACATTATGTGATGTTATGTTAATTGCACTTGTAGAGCGCACGGTTACCCTGGGGTATCCTGGCACTAAGTACTGATTACCAGGGAAATTGAGTGTAAGCTACTGAGAGAAGAGCCATGTCTTCAAGCCCTTCCGTAAGGAAAGGAGATCTGGGACATTCCTAAGATGAAAAGGAAGGTCGTTCCAAACTCTAGAGGCTCAGAGAATGAAAGTCCTGCCTCTCCAATTGACTTTTTTAAATGTGGGAACTTGCACTGGTTTGGCTCCAGTGGACCGTAGCATTCTACCAGGGACATACCATTGGAATTTAAGTCTAAGGAACTCAGGACCAGCTCCATTGATGGCCTTAACCCCTTCCATGCTCATGACGGAACGGTTCCGTCATGAGCCACGGTTGAGCTGTGCTCATGACGGAACCGTTCCGTCATGGGCCCGCCCGCGCACGAACCCTTCAGCACCGCGGCGGAATTCGCCCAGCGCTGAAGGGGTTAAAAATGGTACATAATGCCTTGAAGCGAGTTCTTTGTTTTACAGGGAGCCAGTGCAATTTCTTAAGTTCTTCTTTCACAGAAACACATTTTGGCCTTCCAGACAGCAATCTGGCCGCTGTGTTTTGGACTAGTTGATGCCTATTCGTATGTAGTTTTTGGACATTAAGATATAGGCCATTGCAGCAATCCAAACACGACATTATGAGGGCCGTTACCACTGTCTTGCGACTGCTCTTGGTCCAAAAGAAGTAAATTTTTCTTATGATTCTAAAAACCATAAAACAGGCTGAGATCACAATGCTTACTTGATCACCCATGGTAAGTTTATTGTCCACCAATACCCCAAGGTTTTTGGCTTTCCTTGTGGGTATGGGACAAGAACCAAGGTCCTCCGGCCACCACTCAGGTACCCACACCCGAGGATTGTTCCCAAACTTGATGACCTCAGTCTTGCTGGAGTTTAGTTTTAAACAATTAGAGGACATCCAGCCCGCCCGAGCTTGCACTCATACAGTCATGAAAATGTTCCCCTTTTCACCTCCCTCAGTCAGTGACAAGCAACACAATTTGCGTGTTGTCAGCGTAGGAAGTGAGCTGGAAGCCAAAGGACCTGATAACTCATGCCAGTGGTGCAACACATATATTAAAAAGTGTTGGGCTGAGTGATGAGCCCTGTGGCACCCCACAAGGGAGTGAAAAAGGTTTGGACCTATTACCATCCAAATCCACGGTTTGCAACCTATCAGATAAGAAGGATTGAAGGAGTTTCCAAGCTAGACCTTCAACTCCGATCTCAGACAACCGGTCCATCAATACTTTATGATGGACTGTGTCAAAGGCCGCAGACAAGTCCATCAAAATCAATACAGCATTGCCTCCCCTGTCTACGGCCTCTCTAATCTCCTCCATGGATTTCAACAGAGCCAGCTCAGTGCTATGATATGCTCTGAACCCATATTGTGAAGGGTCCCGAGAGTTGTTGAGCTGAAGAAATGCACTGAGTAGGATATTCATTGCCTTTTCCAACATTTGGGCAGGGAAAGGGAGCCGTGAGATCGGCCTGTAGTTGTTGGGATCTTTAGGATCCAGAGTCTGCTTCTTCAGCAAAGGAAGAACAGAAGCTTTCTTCTAAATTTTGGGAAATATGCCAGAGGCAAATACGGCATTCAACAGGGGCGTCAATGCCATCTCAATTGTTTAATAACCCGGACAGGGCAAGGATCATTTGGGGCTCCTGAGCGGATTGAGTTCAGAACATTGATCGTCTCTAATAACTCCAGGGGTGAGAATTGGTCGAATATCAGTGGAGAGCCACGACTGTCCAGTCCCTTCATATAAGAGCTCATCTGTGCCATTTTATCGGCTTTAATGAAAGAAGAAAAAATGATTTCAACTTCATGCTTAAAGAAATCAGCAATTTTATTGCAGAATTCTGGGTTGCCCTGACACTTAGGAGCATTCCAGGTAGACAGTATTTTAATAGTTTTGAAGAGTTCCTTCGAGTTAGATTTGGCTAATGCTATTTGTATTGAAAAAAAACATTTTTTTTACTCCTAATAGCGATTGCTTATAAGTAGTGATGCAAAGTTTGTATCTTTCCTTATCCGCATCAGCATACCTTTTGCGCCATACCCTCTCTACTTGCTTACAAGCCAATTTTTTGGCTCTAAGCTCATCAGAACCCCAAGGAATTTACGGTAAAGCTCGTTTGGGAGTCCACTTTTTTTCGGGAGCTAGTTGGTTACAAGTTGTAACTAGCCATTGATTATAATCTACTGTGGCTTCTTCCACTCCCAGCGGAAGAGGGCTCATCGAACTCCTAAAGGGAATTTTCAAATTTCTTAATGTCAAGTCTTCCCCAGGCTCTGGTTACAATCTCCTAGGCTGATTTAATACTGGTTGAATGGCCCCCGTAGCTGTTCAATTCAAACTGAATGGCACAGTGGTCAGACCACAAGATCAGGAGAACTGAGGTGCAAACCAGGTCACAGTTATTAGATTATATCCCATCCAGGGTTTGTCCTTTTTCGTGAGTTGGACTCTTCACCAGAGAGGTCCTCTCATAAGGTGCAGGTACAGAAGGTAAAAGAAGCCAACCCCTTTACCTCCCTGTAGCCAAACAAAATGCCTAGCAGCAGGTCACTTATGCCTCATGGGTTCAGGTAGACCCATAGTCATGCATCGGAGAATATGGCTGAATCTTTCAATAAACCCATTGGTTTGGGGTGGTAAGGAGTGGAGAACTTGTAGGTTACCACACACTCCTTTCACATGGCCTTCATTTACCCAGACATGAAGTTGGTACCCGGTCAGATATCTCCTCATTGGGGAAACCCACATGGGTAAAGATTTCCATCAGTGCCCTAGCCATGGCAGGTGCAGTAGTCACAGTCCTTAGAGGGATAGCTTCTGGGTACCGTGTACAATGGTCCACCAAGATCAAAATGAATCTAGTGCCCACAGCTGTATAACGATCCAAATGCCCCATAATGTCAATGCCAACCCACTCAAAAGGGGTGCTAATGACAGGGAAAAATTGTAGCAAGGCCTTGTACTTCCCCCCTATGCCTCACATGTAGGAAGGACCTACAGAACACCTCTGAGATTCTTAGGCCTTCCTCATTTGAGCCAACAAAACTGGGTGACAAGCCTGTCAAAGGTCTTGCATTGCTGCAAATGACCTGCCAGTGGCACATCATGAGCAAGATGCAATAGGAAGGCCCTGAAGCACTGGGGTACCACCAACACACATGTTACACCAGGCTCAGGATCCTTAGGCTCACTATACAGGAGACTATTCTCCCAGTAAATAAGGTGTTGCCAGAGGCGTCACCAGCTGCTTGGGTCTCAGCCTGGTGATGAAGACCCACAAGAGTAGGGCACTCTTTCTACACTTTGGGGAACTCCGCCCTGGTGGGGTCCACTTCCTGCTGCCAGTTGGACAGCTCAGGCAGATTCCCCAGTTTAGTCACATCATCCCCTGTAGGTACTGGGGCATCCCTCTCAGGGTCAGTCTCCTCATGCCCCTTGCCATTCCTATTTTTGGCAGACACATGGGCCATTCTTCCAGGGTTGAAGTACCATTGAACCCCTCACAGGTTGCCATGGACCATGTGGGGAGGCACACCCACTCAGGTAACCCTATCATCTTCAAGTGTGACCTGAGCTCCACCTCCTTCCAGGTGGTATGCTCCAGGTCATTACCAAGCAGACAATCCACAGGCATGGAAGAACTCACAGCTACCCTCAAGGAACCTGAGACCCCTCCCTACTCAAACTGAACCAGAGTCACTGGTTAGTGTTTCTCACAGTTGTCAGCAGCAACAACTAGGTGGAACACCTTAGGGACTACCTGTAATGAAGATGCTAGATGACACTTGATGGTAGTCATGCCGGCCTCAGTGTATATCCGAGCCTCCACCCTTTGCCCATTAATGGTGATTCACTGCCTGTACTTAGTAGCATTACTAGACATATGGGGTTCTCTGCACCATCTCTCCATCATCCAGGGACAGTAGGGTAACCTCAACTCTGTCCCCGCCAGTAGCTGGACAATCTCCTTCCCAAGCGCTATAGTAGCCAGCCCCTATGAATGCCCACTGGTGGGTAGCTGTGTCCACTTAGAATCCCCCTTGTAGTATCCTTCCTTTTCACACTCACTCATAAAAGTTAGATGGTGTGATTCCCTGCAGACTTACTGTCAGGGAACCACTTATTTTTGGTCTCAGCAGGGGATTGGGAATCCTGGACCTTGGAACTAGAGTATTCTTTCCTCATGCTTTTGTTCCCCTCCTCTTCTGGTGAGGACCCTGCCCACCCTGTCGGTGATCCCACTAGATACCTTCTTATGGACCGTGGTGCTGATCTAAAATGTTCCCTGGGGTCAGAGAGCTTACTATCAATCAATTGGTGGTGCAGATGGGTAGAACAGAGACTAAACATGTACTCATTTGCAATCAAGTTATACAGCCACTGATAATATTTAACATCACTGCCCTTCTACAACCATCCAGGGTCTTGCAAAAAGAATCAACACAATTCACCCAGGTTGGTGGGGAGAATTTCACACTGTCCATAAACTCCTGCCTGTACTAGGGAAACCTGCTCTCGCTTCAATGAAGCAAAGCAGATTGCTTTTCCACAAGGGAAGCTGCATGTTAGCAGCTCCCCATACGGAAAATCAATGCCGGCTCCCGCAGGATGCGGGGAGCCGGCGGGACCGTGGGGACATTGGGGCTCCCCTCACAGTCCCTAAAGGAGAGGGCCGGCCCCGGGGGATGGGGTCCCTGGGTTAGAAGTGGAAGTGTAAAACTGTAAAATTGTAAAAATGAAAAAAATAAAAATAAAGACCGGCGCCGTGGGATGGGGTCCCCTGGGCTGATAGAGGCCTCAGGAGGGGGGCCACGTAGCACCCCTCCATAAAAGATAAATAAATAATGTGGCCATGCCCCAGAGATGGGGTCCCCGGGGCTGAAATTGGCCACGGGAGGGAGACCCACGCGGCCCCCTTCCCGTTCATTTTTTTAAAAAAAGGGCTGAGGCCCTGAGGGACAGGATCCCCAGGGCCCAAAAAAAGGGGAAAAGAAGGGGGGCCACACAGCCCCCTTCTAAAAAAAAAGACGCGATTGTGCCAGAGGCCCCGTCCCCTCCCAGCAACAAAAATGCCCTGTGGTGCGTTTTAAATTGGGGACTTAATGCCCCTTCAATACTGGCGGTCCCTGGGGGCCAACTAGCCCACAGGTACCTCCAGTAAGCGCCACAGGGCTGCGTTGCAGAGAGGTGGTCCATACCGTGCCCCTTTTTACACCTCTCTGCAACGCAGCTCTGTGGCACTTACTGGAGGTACTTTGTGGGCTAGTTGGACCCCAGGGACCCTCAGGATTCAAGGGGACTTAATCCCCCAACTTAAAACGCACCAAGGGGCGCTTTTACAGACTGGTAGAGAAAGGGGGCATGGCCTTTGTCTACCTCTCACCAATCCCACTGCGTGGGGTTACTAGAGGTAAAAGGTAGGCTAGTTGGCCCCTAAAGGACCCGCAGCAGTGAATGGGACTTCATTCCCCATGAAAGAGCGTGCCAGGGAGAGCGTTTGTAGAGTGGTGGGCAAAGTGGGCGTGGTGTTGTATGAGTACTTACCAATGCTGCTGTGTGGGACTGACTGGAGGTAATAGTTTGGGAAGTTGGCCCCCAAGGATGTCCTAGGGCCAACTACCCCTCTTGTTACCTCCAGTAAGTCCCACACTGTGGGATTGCTAAGACATCTCGGAGGCCATGGCCCGATTTCTCTACCACTCTGCAAACGTGCCTCGTGCAGACTACAGGACAGGGGATAAAGTCCACTTTAGTCCTGAGGGAGTTTGGGGGCCAAGAATCCCTGCTGGTACCTCCTGTAAGTCCGACGCAGTGGAATTCCTGAGCGTTGGTTGGATGCCCAGCACCCTTTATCCACCAGTCTGCAATCTTCACTGTATTCTAAGTGTCTTTAGCATTACACTGGCTCTAGGCCTGGTTAGTCAGAGTCAGTTACCACCAGTACCCGTCTGAAAAAGTTGTGGGCACAGGATGATTTTGCTACAAGGCCTCTTTCTACTCTTCTGTTGGTTCTTTCTGCACATGTCTTGCTTCTTCCTGCACTTTTCTTCGTCTTTGTGGACTTCTGTTGCTTCATTCTGCATTTCTTTTGCTTCTTTCTGTGTGTTTTTTCTTCTTTCTTCACATGTCCTACCTCTGTAGGCATAGCTAGAAACTAGCATTTAAAAAACGTTTGAAATTCACTTAAAAACCATAGGTTTCAGGCATGTTATAGTTAGAAATTAGCATTTACAAAACCTTTGAAATTCACTGAAAAAACCATAGGTTTCAGGCACGTTATAGATAGAAATTAGCATTTAAAAAACCTTAGAAATTCACTGAAAAAACCATAGGTTTTAGGGAAAGTTATAGTTAGTTGGACATTTCAATTGTACAAAACCAGAGAAATTCCTTCGTTATAGTTAGTTCAGCTAACTATAACTTGCGCCCTCGCAATACACTGCTGATGATGTCACAAATTACATAACTCATGACATGGTCAGTGACATCACTGATGACATCACTGATGACATCTCAAATGACATCACTGATGACATCATCCATGTGATCATTTGATGCATCTTCTCACACCCTAAAATAACCTTTGATACACCCACTCTAAATTACAGACTGTCATTCTCAAAACCATAGACACTCCAACACCAATAACTACATACCCACTCACTGATTCTTAGTTTTACACACACATCCACTCACTCACCCGTACAGTTACTCATACATATGGTCACTCAGTGCAGGACTATCATATGCACTCATACACCTATATAGACACTAACACATCATCCGTAGAGGTACTCACACACCTAGTCAGTCATGCAAATAATTAATCACACTGCCATTTACTCACCTATACAGTTATACACACACCAGCTCAATTACTCATACAAATACTAGCACACTCTTATACTCTTATATAATCAATCAATCAAAATAAGCTTTATTCTAAGTCACAAAGTGAATCATAAAAGCTGCAAAATACATCGATAACAATGATTAAAAATTACCAAGAATAAAATTTATAACAATGTACGCAATTCGTCCTTATAAAAAATGTGCAAGCTTAAAGTATTAAAAAAGACTACCATCATGACACAATAATGTGATTACTGTTTACAGCTGCTTCCTATAGTTGATGACAGCCAACAAAAAACGCGACATTACACAACAAGTAAAAATGTCTGGTAACATTTGCAAATAGGTATACGCCGGGCGACAATATCTGAAACCCAACTGTAGTAACAAGGGTTTTATAAGTTTCTGTCTCAGACATGAGAAGTGTTTACAAAAATATATGGTGTGCATAGTGTTCTGAGATGAAGTATCATCACACGTACAGTTCCCCATGTCAGCTGACCAATTGTTAACATTAGGAAAACTGATTAAGTGATGGAAAATATCCATCCGAAAACGGGTGAGCACAAATCGGTGACGAGAATTATACACGTTAGCTAGATATGGTTGCATGTAAACACTAGTCAAGATCAATTGGTTCCTCAACACAGTTGGTTTACAGATTTTAGATGCTAATCTGATTTCTTCCAAGAAAGAGATACATTTCAACTTCAAGGCTTTCCTCTGCACGGTGGCCAAACTATCGGGGAGGGTAAAATATTCAGGATGGCCAAGGTTTACCAAAAAGTTATGGACATACTTGAGCCACGGAATTTTAAAAACCTTAGTTGATTTTTGGCAGTCGGCAAATATGGTTCGATTTCAAATAGTGTATTCAGATGACTGTATTTTGTGCCATAATAGCACTGGTTGGATCCTTATCAAGTCTGCTAGGTAGGGGGCACCTAATTCAGAGTGACATAAAAATGTTGGGCTACTTTTCGGGAGTGCAAGTAGAGACCTGAGAAAAGCGTTTTCTTCAAGCTGTAAAACATCGATCTTTCCATGCCCCCATAGCTCAGCCCCATACATAGCAGAGGATCTGCACTTTACATTATAAATAGTCATCATCTCCTTTGGATGTTTAAAGCCACACTGACTGGAAAAACTCAATAGGGCCATTTATGTTTTCATAAAATGGAGTCGCCTTGATTTAATAGCCCCTTGAGTGATTAAAAACAATGCCCAAATATTAAAAAGAATCTGTAAACTGAATGGTAGAACCCTCAATGGAAATGTCACGGCAGCGGGTGACCTTCTTCCCAATCTTCATAGCAAAGGTTTACTTATAAACCTTTACTCATATTGATTTTTAACCCCAAGTTAGACATATACTGAGCAAATTCGTCCACCAGATGCTGCAGGGCATAAAATAATGCTTGAATAGGCCTTTGTCTCACCTGAGGTAGATCTACACATTTACTTTCCAGTATGTCTCCTATACTGTTAATATAAAGGTTAAATAGGAAGGGGGCCATTACGCATCCCTGACGCACCCCTCTTCCTATGCTAAATGACTCGGTACAGGTGCCATTAAGATCGTAACGTACTTTGCCTCTGCCTTGGGCGTACAAATCTCTTCAGAAATTCACAATTTTAACATCCACGCCCATATTAGTCATTGTTGCCCATAACTTGTTGTGAGCTACCAAATCAAATGCCGAAGATAAATTAATAAAGACTAAAAAAAGATTACCACCTTTCATATGCACATACTTGCCAATTAATAAATCTAAGTTTACAGCCTGCTCTACGGTTCCCAGCCCAGCCCTAAACCCGTACTGTAGGTCTGAGTGAATATTGTTTGATTCTGCCCAGTCCTGTAAGCGACCCAAAAGCATGCAACCAGGAACCTCAACCAGGCAATCCAAGAGGGGAATTAGCCTGTATTGTGCTGGGTTGTTACGGTCACCCTTCTTGGGGAGGATGAGCGACTCAGGCCAGGTAGATAAAAAACCCTGCGTTTGGCAAGCTTTAAAAAGCAAAGTGAGGATAGGGCCCCAGATCTCAATGTCAAGTTTAAACAGATCAATAGGCTTTGCCCCCCTTGCTTTCTTTCAGCGTCAATCCGACTTCATCCAACGAAAAATCGGGATATCTACACACGTTTAAAGGGCCAGTGGGTTTGGGAGCGTTAACAAGAGACAAAAGTCCATTATGTGGCAAGGCACTGGCGGTGGAAACAGCAAGCTCTTCCTCAGGGGAGTATAATTTAGAAAAGTGAGCTATCCAAGCATCCTCAGAGATTGCTATCTCTACACGTGGAGAATCTGAAACGTAATGAGAATGGGAATTAATAATATGCCAAAAAAGAGGTGTTATCTTTGGATAGACTAGCCTCCATTAACTTATTTCAAGTATTCTCTTTCAAAGGTTGTTTCCGTTGTTTTATGGCTGCTTTGTAGGCCAATCTACACTCCTGGACTTTCATGACAGTCCTAGGTTGTTCAGCTAAAGCTAATTTCAAGTGTCTGTAGGCTTTAGTACAAGCTGAATCAAACCAACCACACACACCCGCCTTTCGTATTTTCTGTTTTACAGAAAGGCCCTCTCCCATACCCTTGTTTATTTGATGAAATGGCAAGATAAAGTTATGCGCCTCTGTGGTTTCATCTAGGCAAACTTCAAAAGCCTCCCTCTCTTTTTGAATCAATTTTTCGAGGAAGTTAAGAGGATCCACTAGGGACCACTTTAACGCATACCCATTGCGGCAAGAAATCACAATTTCCTCTTGTACAAGGGCTTTATATTTACCGCATGGCTGCCCGGTAAGATCAAGCTTCAATGTTACACTTTGGAGGTAATGATCACTAAGTGCTATATTGTGGACAATAAGCTCCAAGACCAGTGTTGAATGACGCTGGGGAACAGTAAAAAGTCTATCACACTATTGTCCCCCCTTCCACTGTACGTACACCTCACTGTAATCAGTAAGACAGCTAAATCATTGCAAAACCCTAAATTGTGTTTGAAAATTAGTTCATTTATGGCATCCCCATATAGCGAGTGAATAAAGTGGGTTGTCTCACGGAGGTCGGGGATGTCATACTACATGCCTTGTTTGTTGTCACGGTAGAT
Organism: Triturus cristatus; assembly: GCF_964204655.1. Classification (NCBI taxonomy): domain Eukaryota; kingdom Metazoa; phylum Chordata; class Amphibia; order Caudata; family Salamandridae; genus Triturus; species Triturus cristatus. The sequence continues at coordinate 902,145,158 of NC_140590.1, read as the reverse complement.
GTTCGTATGTTAAAGTCACAACCCCATAGAATGATGGGATTGCGACAATTGCTGTAAAAGACCTTCTCTAAGTCGTGATCTAATAATTGGAGGACTGTAGTGATGTCCAATAAGCACGCATTATTAATTAGAGTAACATGAGCAGAAATTACCAAGGACACAATTTGATAGAAAACTCTTGTAACAGTCTCTGTGGAGCTTAAAGGAGCTAACATATTGGAAACATAAATACACCGTCCCCCTTTAGGGCGCCCATGTTTGGACTCTATAGCTAGGCTGTGGAAGGTTTTAAAGCCATTTATATGGATGGGCTCAACAGCCCAAGTCTCCTGTAGGCAAAGAATATTGAATTTAGAAATAGAATCTAACCCATTCATTCATGAGGTGTTTGTGATGTAAACCAGCCACGTTCCAATAAAGGACTTTAAGGGCTGTGACGGGGGTACCAGCCCCGGACTCTACTAAGGGCGATGGATATCCCACAAAGTCACGCTCCGAGTTTACTGGCTGCACTAAGACCTCATCTAAATCTACCAATGACCCCCTCTTGTGCGATGTCGCAATCACAGGGCCAGGCTGAATCTTCCTGTTTGAATCCACAGGTTTCATTAGTCAATCCACACCATTTAAAGTGGAGAGACAATCAAACCTGTTATGGGTTTCAATTGTATGTAGAAACTTTAACCGGGACCCCTGGTAATGTGGCTCTGCTGCAAATGGCAGCTGTTCATAATGGACGGGGTGTTGATAAAAGAAACCAAGTGGTAGAACCAATATCTGCTTGGGTGCAAGAGAGGGAAGACTAGCACTCTCAAGAATGAGACTCACCAAGTTGGGGGAAGTAAAATGAAAGCACAACACAATCACCCTCTAATGTTTTACTTCCTGTTCCCACCCATCTTACCCTCCTAATCATTTTTAGATTGGCAAAAAGTGCCCCCCAAGCCCTACCCTTGCGTTGAGCCAGTTTAGCGATTTGTTCCTGAGAGATTCCCATGACACATGTGCAGAATTAGTGAGAACCGGAACATTTGCTCGGATTACTACATAGGGGGTAGCTGCAGGTGGAAGCTCTAAATAATTCAATTTTGTTACCAGGTAGTTGCGCCTGTCAGCCAGAGTAATTACATCTGTACGAGTTAAAGTATGTTGGGGGAAAGATGGAATCGTAGAAACACTATTCAACCCAGGTCGGAAAGGCGAGGGTTGAAGGGGATGAAGGGGGCCACCCTGAGTCAAAATGGTGTTTAAATCAGTGTTTGTAAAATCCCTCAAACCGCCACCCACTGTATGATAGGGTTGAGTTATACCTCGGGTGTTAGTGCAAGAAGAGGGTTCAACACTGGCACTATTATCCGAACTTTGTTGAAGGTGCTGAAATCTAATTTGGAGTGGATGTTCTTCTCTGTCTCCTTTAGTTGCTCAGTGAGTGAACTGAAAGCGGCCCTTACCGATTCTGTTAGGGATTGGACTAGGGCAAACAGGGCAATCTAATCTGCATGCTGCTGTACTGCCCCAGATTTCTTATTCTTTTTTGCCAAGGGTTGCTTATGGGAGTTCTTAGAGTGTTGACCACTCCCACCTGTTCTTCCTATTCTCTCTTCTTCACTAGATTCAGGTAGCAAGACTGGCGGCGCAATGGACGGGGTTTTAAATAGTTTACTAGGGGGATGAATAGCAGATTGGATATCTGGGGGTACAGTACTAGACGATTTTTCAGGGTCCTTCCTTCCTTCCCTCTGCCCAGGCACCTGCAAACTAGCAACACAGTCAGCACTATAGCCAGTAGCAGGATATTCACAGGTAATTGTAGCTGTGCCAGAAGGAGTTGAACCTGAAATATTATTAGTACAGCATGTTAAAGACTCCTCCACACTCATAATTTGTTTCTCCAAAGCCCCCATTCCTCCTGTAATATAATTCAGGATAGAAGAGGAAGGGTGTACTTTATTCTGTGATTTAGCAGCCCCGCTTGGGTGTTTCCTTTTACCCATGTTCAGAGATAAGGACGAAACCAAGTTAGACGATAAGACCATAACTTGGCTGCAACAAAATCATAAGCTCCCCCAAAAAAAACAATGTCAGTATGTCAAATTCTATAGCAGGAAGCACCAAATGAGTCTTAAGTAGTTCAGTTGGAATTGAACAACCGGATGAAACTTACTAAGTAGCGAGATCAGCACGGACCGCTTCAGCTCCTCATAACATGTCGAATGTGTGGGACCAAAGGGGGTGGCCCTGCCGTGCCCCTTCCTGTCACTGACGGGCACGGCATGGGCCTGCCCTTGGCCCGGGCTTCGCCAGGCCGCGGCCTGCACGTGTCCCGCGCTGCGTTCCCATTGGAGCTTTTTAAAGTGCTAGAGAAGTGCAGGCTCCTCCCTCCTGGTTGTGCTGAGAGTTCCGGGGCTTGGAGTTCCCCACCAGGTGGCAATAGCAGCAGTAGCAGGCAAGGCAGAAAAGCAAGAAAACAGCGTCCCTTATATAATCACTGATACAAGCACACACTTATCCATGCAGCCACTCTCATAATCACACATTCTCACTTATAGCCATTTATATACTCCAACACACATATATACTGCCTTTCACATATGCAGTTACTCACACACGTACCACTGAAATATACATTCACTCACTAACACACCCATATACACACTTATCCACCCATACAGTCCATCACAGATGAACTCTTGAAACCATGCACCCAGTGAATCACTCACTCACACATCTATGCAGAGTCAGACACACCCCACCCACACAAACACTCAGACACCCATACAGATACTCAGACAACCAATCAATTACCCATATGGTACCCTGGCTCTTCAGAGCATCTGAGGACTTGCGCGCGTTATTAGAGTGCTGAAGGTGCGCAGCGTCTGTTTTTAATTCACCCGTTTTGTATTTATGTTAATTAGTTAGTTTCTTCCCCCTGGTTTTAAACTCAGGCACTCTTCCCTCTTACCTGCATTGTAATTGTTGAATCACCGCTGCTTAGCGGGTCCGGTTCTGAGGGTTACGAGATAGTGGGGAATTGGCCGCCATCTTGGAGTGGTGCTGGGGACGTTTTCGGGGCGCCATCTTGAGCGGTCTAGTGGTGGTGGAGACACGCGGCTACTCTATTTAAACCATCCTCAAGCGCGCAGCGGTTACGCGCAGCGGGCGCGCCCTTATCGCTCCTGAGTCGTGCCAGAGTCCTGCCCGTCTGCGCTAAGGAGGCGCGTGGCGTGGGTACACGCTGCTCATAGGAGTCCCCTTCTCACTGAGGTGATGTCCTCGGTGAGGGGATATTCCAGGGATGAGCTGTTGCAGATTGGTCAGGCTGCCCCATGCTGCTCGTACGAGCCTGTCAGCCCCCTCTGTGGTCAGTATAAGTGCGCATGTGGCAACTGGTCACTTAAGGTCCCTTCTTCAATTTCTGCTGTGACGGAGTCCTCTCCGTTTAAGCCTTCTCGGGGTAGACCATCTGCCTTCCGAGAGATTACTATTTTGAATCTTAACATCAGGTCCCTTCTGAACCACCATTTAGATCTTTATGATGTGTTTTTTTTGACGGAAACTTGGCTGCAGGAAGGTGACACGGCATTAGTGAATCTTGCACTCCCCTCTGATTATTCCATCTTTACTCACAATCGGGCATCTAGGGGTGGTGGCATTGCTATGGTTGTAAAGTCCTGCTACCCCTGCGATTGGAGGGTAGTAAATCTGTCAGGTTGTGAAAGTGCGTTCTTTAGAATCTCTATAAGCCATCGTTTCACGCTATCTGGCCTCCTTATTTATCGCCACCCCGGATGTGACACTGCTTTCAGAAAGGCTCTCCCTGAATGTGTCAGCTCTCTGGCATTGGGCTGCGCTAATGTCAGCATTCTCGGAGACCTTAATCTCCATTTTGATTGTCGTCATATCTCTGCCATTAGTAGTACTCTGGCGGATATGGAGGCCCTTCAGCTTAATCAGCTGGTCACCTCCCCCATTCATGTGGGTGGCCACATTTTGGATCCTCTGTTTACAAATTTGACAGGAGCTAAGGTGGCTATGCCTAGCCCTGTGGCCTGGTCCGACCACTTTCTAGTTAAAATCTCTCTTTCGATCAATGAACATCTATTTAAGCCCCTGGATAGAGTAGTGTTTAAACGCCATTGGAAGAAACTCAAACTGGAGGATTTCTATCACTTACTGGAAGTCAACCCTCTAGGCCCTTATCTTAATGTTGATTTCAGGTATAATCTTTTCTGTGATTGGGTTTCTCGAGCCTTGGATGCTCTGATCCCTGCGGCTTGGACGAAATGCCGTCACAGAGAACCCAGCCCATGGTACGACAGTTCCCTGGTGCCGCTAAAAAAGGCCTGTAAACAGGCTGAAAGGGACTGGCGGAAATCCTATGAGGCCGGGAAAAAATCTCTGTACTTTTCTAAAGTTAAAATATATCATAGAGCTGTATGTAGAGCCCGTGCTGCCTACTATGCACAGGAATTCAGAACAAGTGCCAATCCGTCCAAGCTCATTTTTAAGGTCCTGAAGGACCTGACGGCTAATAGAGCTACTGCGGCGGAAATCTGTTCAGTGGCGCATTGTGAAGATTTGCCCTTTTTTTTCCTTGAAAAGCTGCAAGCTATCTACCGTGCCTTTGCCATTACGGAGCCGGTAGTTAAGCCTGTCAGCCCTACGCCAGCTATAGGAGAGGACTTGGTATCCTTTCCTAGTCTGTCGATGGAGATATTTTCTAAACTGGCCCATAAGATAAAATCTGGTTCGCCAGCAGATCCCATGAGGCAAGCTCAGTTTAGAGACTCTGTTGCTATCTGTTTTCCACCATTATGCCATCTTATTAATCTCTCTCTCGCCTCAGGTGTAGTTCCTATTAAATGGAAACAGGCTGTTGTTACACCCATTCTGAAAAAGCCCTCATTGGACCCCCTAAAACCCGAGAGCTATCGCCCGATCTCTCTTCTCCCTTGGGCCGCGCAAGTTGTCGAGGCTCATGTGAACGAGGTGCTGACTGATCATCTTGCAAGGGCCAGCATTCTGGACTCTTCTCAGAATGGCTTCCGTGCTGGCCACAGCACCGAGACTGCTTTGCTCTTTATGACGGAACATCTTCGTTCTGTGCTTGACTCTGATCAGACTGCGGCACTGATTCTACTTGATCTCAGTGCCGCGTTTGATACGGTCTCGCATAGGATTTACTGCAACGTCTCAGGGAGGCGGGTGTTATGGGCATCGCTCTCGATTGGTTCCGCTCTTTCCTTACTGACCGGACCTTTAAGGTCACTATTCCACCTTTTGAGTCCAAGTCTTATTCGCTGGAGTTTGGTGTGCCTCAGGGTTTGTCGTTGAGTCCCACTTTATTCAATCTTTATGTGAGACCGCTAGCGGCTGTCATCAAACATTGGGGTATGACTATGGTCTCTTATGCTGACGACACGCAGCTGGCGGTTGTCCTGAGTGGGGACTCCGACCTTGACGCCCCCAGATTCCGGGATGGCCTCTCAGCGGTGGCTAGTTGGATGAATGCCAACTGTTTGCAATTAAATGCAAAAAAAACTGAGGTCATGATTGTGGGTAAGCGGACGGATCTGTGGGGTGACATGTGGTGGCCTCCTAAACTGGGTGTAACTCCTATCCCAGTCTCAGAGGTAAAAACCTGGGGGCTTGGTTAGATTCTGCCTTAAGTTTCAGTGTCCACACAAAAAAAAGTGGCGGCTACCTGTTTCGGTATTTTACGAGGGTTAAGACCCATTTTGAGGTTCTTTGGTGCCTCTACCAGGCAGCTGGTCATTCAGGCATCTATACTATCGCGGCTTGATAATGCCAGCTCGCTCCTGCTGGGGGCTAACCAGGCTGAAATTGCCCGGATGCAACGGGTCCAGAATGCCGCAGCAAGAGCCCTGGTAGGTTTACCAAGGTTCTGCTCTCCGGAAAGTACCATCCGTGCCTTGCATTGGCTGCCTGTTGTACAGAGGATCCATTTTAAGACCTTGTGTCTTTCTTTTAAGATCCTTAAGGGGGCCTCTCCCCAGATCCTTGCTAATCTTTTGGTGCCCTATGTGCCCTCTGAGATCTTTAGGTCAAAACCTGGTGGTGGTCCCACGGTTTAGGTTATGCAGGGCCGGAGGCCGATCTTTTCGGGTTCTGGCTGCAAAATTGTGGAATTCCATTCCGCCCCACTTGCGTGAAATGGATGAGCTTTTGAAGTTTAGGAGGGCTATCAAAACTCATTTGTTTTCGTTTTTGTCTTAACATTTTGATTTGTGCGCTTCTGCCGCTGTATGGCTTTTGTTGTGCTGGGACCTTTCTTTAGCGCCGGGACGCCCCTTGGCTGGGGCAGCTGTGCGCTATAGAAGTGTTTTTAACATAACATAACATAACATATAGACACTCATGTACCTATTTGCAAACCCATGCAGCCGCTTACACACCAATAGAGAGATGGATACAGACATTCACACAGTTTAGTCTCTAACCCATGCATTCAGTAATATATGGTTAATCACTCACTTATAGAGTCAGTCATGCACCTACTAAATCATCCATTCAGACACTTAAACACCCACTCATCTCTCAAAGTAAAATCATAGATATATTTGGGCGGAGCCTAACCACACATCTCATCGTGAGATCTGATTGGCTGTCAGCACTTCATCCAAGAAGTGCTGGCAGCCATTTTGGGACCAATATACATGATAGCACCTCATTAAAAAGCATTGCAGTTAATAGAAGGTTTTAAGACTTTAGTTACATTATAAATCATTTGTTGATGGTACCATACTCATTTTAGCAATTGTGGTGTGCTCTAAGGTGATTTTACCATGTGAAAAAGCCTTCTGCTGGGATATCACAAATCATGTTTGAGAGAAAACTATCTTCTCATTCTTTTTCCCACCGACATTTGGAAGGTGATCTATAAGCTAAACTGAGTGCAAATTTTCTGTAAATTCACATTATCTTTCTCAGTCATGTGAGAATGAAGTCTGACATTCTCAGTAAAACATGTACATCTAACATGGGCAGAGACTGTCAGTTGATTCCTTTGTGTTCTACTGCAGCTTCCCAGAGTGTTCTAAAGAACAACTAGAGCGCTAACAGTCCTACTTATGACAAAAGTATGGCACACCTGAAGCCATCTTGATTAGAATAAAGTGGTAACACTTAAAACATTTAATTTGCAAAGGAACAAAATGAGGGGGTTCATTTTGCCATAGAAATTATGATTAGTGCTGCAGAAAGAAAAATTAGGGCACATTTTGACTTCTCAAATCCTCTTCTATTTCATTAAAAAATTCTGACATGCATACTGAAACATGCACTTTGAATACCAGCAGCAGACTTCCCTGGTGAGCAGTAGCTTTACTACAGTGATCTAATGTGCAACTAGAGTGCTATCATTCAGAATGTATGGCAAATGTGTGACACATCTGAATGCCTTCTTGATGGAACCAAAGTAAACAAGCATTGAAAATGCAATAGGTCTCACCCTTGTTTAAGTTAAAGCAATTCTGTTTGTAATTAGGTGGCTTTTTAGCTTTGCTTTTATTAGTGTTTTTCAAACTTTCATGTACATAACATGCATATGTTATGTATGCATATATGTATGTATGCATGCATTTATATAGATATGCAGATTATATATATGTTTATATACGTATGTATACATATATACACATACAGATATATAAATGCATATGCATATATATGCATATATATATATGTGCATATGTGTGCGTGTAGAGCGATGTAGAGAGAGGTAGAGAACTTTTATTAGTGTTTTTCAAACTTTCATGTACATAAAATGCAGATGTATGCATCTGGTATATGTATGCATCCATTTATATTTGTATTTATATAGATATGCAGATTATATATATATGTTTATATATGTATGTATATATATATATATATATTACCTACTGGCGGTCGCCAGTAGGTAGTTATAGTTAGGACCACGTTTCCATAGGAAATCCGCAACATTCTATTTTGAATAACTTTGGCGCCGGTCGACGAATCCTCGCGAATTTTTCAAAATAGGTGGGGCGCTATGCTCCGCTCCTACCCTGAAAGTCTCGGGGGGATTCGTCAAGCGGGGGCTGAGATAAAAGGGGGGTCCCAAAACGCGTTTTTCCCATGCATTTTTCCATAGGACCTTTAGACAGGGCTACAGCCCGAACGGCTGAACAGAATTACTAGAAATTTGGCAGAGAGGTAGTCCTCAGGTCAAGGAAGTGCCTTTTGTAGGTTTGGTGTAAATCTGTTCAGTAGATTCTGAGAAAATAGCCTTTAAATCAATATATATATCTGAGCCAGCTTACGGTGCGCTTGCGGTACGCTTACCGTACGCGTACGGTGGCGTGCGCGAGCGCGATTCTGATTGGCTCTTAGATCTTAGTAAACATTCGAATCGGCCGAAACCAGGAAGCGGCGGCCGCCATTTTCTCTCTCGCACTGAGAGTGATGTTTAAAATATAAAGCACAAAAACATGTAAAGGGGCTGTTTAGACAGCTCCCACACACATAGCCATGTTGACGGAGTCCCCAAAGATCCCCCAAGGGCAAAAACGGAATTTGTATTTTTTCGGTAATTTCGCCGATTACGCTTACCGTACGCGTACGGTAAAAAATTATAAAAAAAAAAAAATTATCCACACTCTCCCCACCCCGTGTGAAATTGGTGCCCGAAGGGCACCAATTGTGCATGGCTTATTAGAGATGAGATAAACTAAAATTAAAAAAAAAATAATAATTAAAAAAAAAATTATCCACACTCTCTCCACCCCGTGTGCAAATGGTGCCCGAAGGGCACCACTTGTGCATGGCTTATAAGATATACGAAAAATTAAAATATTACCTTTCAAAACGAAGTGCATCATATGTCCTCCATGTGCGCACGGTGCGCGAAGCGCATCGTGCGTACATGGCCCATCTAGCGTAACGTGGGCACGCGGTGCGCATAGCGCACCGCGTGCCCACCGTGCGTGCACGGCACTAACTGCGTAAAGTGGGCGCGCGGTGCGCGAAGCGCACCGTGCGCGCACGGAACGAACTGCGTTAAGTGGGCGCGCACGCCACGAATGGCGTAAAGTAACTTAGCATTTAAAAAACCGTACAAATTCACTGAAAAAAACCATAGGTTTCACACACGTTATAGTTAGGAATTAGCATTTAAAAAACCTTGCAAATTCACTGAAAAAACCATAGGTTTCACACATGTTATAGTTAGCGGAAATTTTACGGTTAAAAAACCAATGAAATTCCCCCGTTATAGTTAGTGCAGGCAACTATAACTCACGCGACCGCAATCTTCTGCTGATGACATATGTGTCTTTATGAAAAAAAAATATTTGTAATATATGTATAGCTAAAAATGTATGGAAGAAGACATGGGCAAATAAGTGTCTAAATACAGTATTAGCATCAGCAGAGGATTGCGGTCGCGTGAGTTATAGTTGCCTGCACTAACTATAACGGGGGAATTTCATTGGTTTTTTATCAGTAAAATTTCCGCTAACTATAACATGTGTGAAACCTATGGTTTTTTCAGTGAATATATATATATATATATATCTATATATACACATACAGATCTATAAATGCATATGCATATATATATGTGCATATGTGTGTGTGTAGAGAGAGGTAGAGAGGTAGAGGTGTAGAGTTAGAGGTGTAGAGGTAGAGAGGTAGAGGTAGAGAGAAGTAGAGAGAGAGGTAGAGAGAGGTAGAGAGGTAGAGAGTAGAGGATGAGTAATAGAGAGTAGAGAGTAGAGAGTGAGTAGTAGAGAGTAATAGAGTGAGTAGTAGAGAGTGAGTAGCAGAGAGTGAGTAGTAGAGAGTAGTAGAGAGTGAGTAGTAGAGAGTAGTAGAGAGTGGGTAGTAGAGAGTGGGTAGTAGAGTGAGTAGTAGAGAGTAGTAGAGAGTGAGTAGTAGAGAGTAGCAGAGAGTGAGTAGTAGAGTGAGCAGTAGAGTGAGTAGTAGAGTGAGTAGTAGAGAGTAGTAGAGAGAAAATAGTAGAGAATGAGTACGAGAGAGTAGTAGAGAGTGAGTAGTAGAGAGTGGGTAGTAGAGAGAGAGTAGTAGAGAGTGAGTAGTAGAGAGTGAGTAGTAGAGAGTAGTAGAGAGTGAGTAGTAGAGAGGGAGTAGTGGAGAGAGTAGTGGAGAGTGAGTAGTAGAGAGTAGTAGAGTGAGTAGTAGAGAGTGAGTAGTAGAGAGAGAGTAGTAGAGAGTAGTAGAGAGTGAGTAGTAGAGTAGTAGAGAGTGAGTGGTATGGAGTAGTAGAGAGCAGTAGAGTGAGTAGTAGAGAGAGGTAGAGAGTGAGTAATAGCGAGAGAATAGAGAGTAGTAGAGTAGTAGAGAGTGAGTAGTAGAGAGCGAATAGTAGAGAGTGAGTAGTGGAGAGTGAGTAGTAGAGAGTAGCAGAGAGCGAGTAGTAGAGAGTGAGTAGTAGAGAGTGAGTAGTAGAGATAGAGTAGTAGAGAGTGAGTAGTAGAGAGTAGTAGAGTGAGTAGTAGCGAGGGAGTAGTAGAGAGAGAGTAGTAGAGAGTAGTAGAGAGTGAGTAGTAGAGTAGTAGAAAGTGAGTGGTAGAGAGTAGTAGAGAGCAGTAGAGTGAGTAGTAGAGAGTAGTAGAGAGTGAGTAGTAGAGAGTGAGTAGTAGAGAGCTGTAGAGAGTAGTAGAGAGTAGTAGAGAGTGAGTAGTAGAGAGTGGGTAGTAGAGAGTAGTAGCAAGTGAGTAGTTGAGAGTGAGTAGTTTAATTTAAAATCAACACAATGAGGGTGTTTGCCAAAGAAATTATGATTAGTGCTGAAAAAAGAAAGATTAGGGCACATTTTGAGTGACTTCTCAAAGCCTCTTCTATTTCATTAAAAAAATTTGACATGCAGACTGAAACATGCACTTTCAATACCAGCAGCAGACTTCCCTGGTGAGCAGAAGCTTTACTACAGTGATCTAATAAGCAACTAGAGTGCTAACATTCCGAATTTATGGCGAATGTGTGACACATCTGAATGCCTTCTTGATGGAATCAAAGTAAAAAACTGAAAGTATTTCCTACTGAGGAGACTGTAGTAAATGAGGAAATTAGGAAACTTCATAACAAATAAGTCTCCCAAGATGGTCACCAGAGACAAAAGAGCCCAAAGGTAGCACAAATATCACCCCGATGTAGCCCAAGTATAGCCCAATGACAGAATGTCCCAGAGTGTTCTAAAGAACAACTAGAGCGCTAACAGTCTTACTTATGACATAAGTATGGCACACCTGAAGCTATCTTGATTGGACTAAAGTGGTAACACTTAAAACATTTAATTTGCAAAGAAACAAAATGAGGGGGTTCATTTTGCCATAGAAATTATGATTAGTGCTGCAGAAAGAAAAATTAGGGCACATTTTGACTTCTCAAATCCTCTTCTATTTCATTAAAAAATTCTGGCATGCAGACTGAAACATCCACTTTGAAAACTAGCAGCAGACTTCCCTGGTGAGCAGTAGCTTTACTACAGTGATCTAATGAGCAACTAGAGTGCTAACATTTAGAATTTATGGGAAATGTGTGACCCATCTGAATGCCTTCTTGATGGAACCAAAGTAAACAAGCATTGAAAATGCAATAGGTCTCGCCCTCGTTTAAGTTAAAGCAATTCTGTTTGTAATTAGGTGGCTTTTAAGCTTTGCTTGTATTAGTGTTTTTCAAATTTTGATGTACATATCATGCATATGTATGCATATATGTATATGTATATGTATATGTATATGTATGCATGCATTTATATTTGTATTTATATAGATATGCAGAATATAAATATATTTATATAGGTATGTATATATGTATATATATACACATACATATATATAAATGCATATGCATATATATTCATATATATATGTGCATATGTGTGCGTGTAGAGAGAGGTAGAGAGGTAAAGGTGTAGAGGTAGAGGTGTAGAGGTAGAGGTAGAGGTAGAGGTAGAGAGGTAGAGGTAGAGAGGTAGAGGTAGAGAGGTAGAAAGTAGTAGAGAGAGAGGTAGAGAGAGGTATAGAGGTAGAGAGTAGAGAGTGAGTAATAGAGAGTAGAGAGTGAGTAGTAGAGAGTAGTAGTGAGAAGTAGAGAGAGTAGCAGAGAGTGAGTAGTAGAGAGTAGTAGAGTGAGTAGTAGAGAGTGAGTAGTAGAGAGTAGTAGAGAGTGAGTAGTAGAGACTGAGTAGTAGAGGGAGTAGTAGAGATTAGTAGAGAGTGAGTAGTAGAGAGTAGTAGAGAGTGAGTAGTAGAGAGTGAGCTGTAGAGAGTAGTAGAGAGTGAGTAGCAGAGAGAGAGTAGCAGAGAGTAGTAGAGAGTGAGTAGTAGAGAGTGAGCAGGAGAGAGTAGTAGAGAGTGAGTAGTAGAGAGTGAGTAGTAGAGTGAGTAGTGGAGAGTGAGTAGTAGAGAGTAGTAGAGAGAGAAGTAGAGAGTGAGTAGTAGAGAATATTAGAGAGTGAGTAGCAGAGAGTGAGTAGTAGAGAGTAGTAGAGTGAGTAGTAGAGAGTGAGTAGTAGAGAGTAGTAGAGAGTGAGTAGTAGAGAGGAGTAGAGACTGAGTAGTAGAGGGAGTAGTAGAGATAAGTAGAGAGTGAATAGTAGAGAGTAGTAGAGAGTGAGTAGTAGAGAGTGAGTTGTAGAGAGTAGTAGAGAGTGAGTAGTAGAGAGTGAGTTGTAGAGAGTAGTAGAGAGTGAGTAGCAGAGAGAGTAGCAGAGAGTAGTAGAGAGTGAGTAGTAGAGAGTGAGCAGGAGAGAGTAGTAGAGAGTGAGTAGTAGAGAGTGAGTAGTAGAGTGAGTAGTAGAGAGTGAGTAGTAGAGAGTGCTAGAGAGTAGTAGAGAGAGAAGTAGAGAATGAGTAGTAGAGAGTAGTAGAGAGTGAGTAGTAGAGAGTAGTAGAGAGTGAGTAGTGGAGAGTGAGTAGTAGAGAGTAGTAGAGAGAAGTAGAGAGTGAGTAGTAGAGAGTGAGTAGTAGAGAGTAGTAGAGAGTGAGTATCAGAGAGAGAGTAGTAGAGAGAGAATAGGAGAGAGTGAGTAGTAGAGAGTAGTAGAGAGTGAGTAGTAGAGAGTGAGTAGTAGAGTGAGTAGTAGAGAGTGAGTAGAATAGAATAGTAGAGAGTAGTAGAGAGAGAAGTAGAGAGTGAGTAGTAGAGAGTAGTAGAGAATGAGTAGTAGAGAGTGAGTAGTAGAGAGAGTAGTAGAGAGTAGTAGAGAGTGAGTACTAGAGAGTGAGTAGTAGAGAGAGAGTAGTAGAGAGTAGTAGAGTAGTACAGAGTGAGCAGTAGAGAGTGAGTAGTAGAGAGTAGTGGAGTAGTAGAGAGTGAGTAGTAGAGAGTGAGTAGTAGAGTGAGTAGTAGAGAGTAGTAGAGAGTGAGTAGCACAGTGAGTAGTAGAGAGTTGTAGAGAGCGAGTAGTAGAGAGCAAGTAGTAGAGAGTGTGCAGTAGAGAGTGAGTGTTTGGATCCTGGAGCCCTGCTGACTGTGTCTGACCTGCTGCTGGTCGGGGGTCGCTGTTCGTGCTCTCCTCACCTCGTCTGAGTCCTGCTGTTCCTGGGCTGCCACGCTGACATCGCCGCAACGCCATTTCGCGGACTGGAAAGCGGAGCGTACTACAGCTCCCAGCTGCCCTAGCGACCCGTGACGCTACCTGCGCGCCCGGAGGCGCTTAAAAGGACGCTGATCTCCCGCGTCGCGGGACGCGCGCGGGCGGTCGCCGGGCTAAGCCCGGGCAAAGGGCGGGCCCTCTTAGGCCCTCAGAGGCTGATAGAGGTTGGGTTGGGACTGCCCCCTGTAAAGTGACTGTTGGAGTGTTCATCCATCCTTGGAACTGTACAGGTGATTACTAGTTGGTTGGTTTGTGCTCTGTGCTGCTCGGTGGAAGAATGTTGAAAGGGTCTTCTAAAGCATGCTCAAGGGTTGCGGGTATGGGGACCTTGGATAGTTATTTAAAACAGGCAGAATCTGCCATTGTGAAAGAGATCGCTTCGGTCGAACGAAGACTATCATTGGACCCCATTAGATTATCTGTACCTTTATCACCCGCTGCAGTTTGTTCATCAAACAACATTCTTGAGGATGATGTGCATTTACTTGAGAATAGGAATGGCTCTTGTATTAATGTTAGTCCTACAATCATGTCACCCCCCTCAACCATAGCGAGTCCTGTACAATCCTCACCTGTAGTTCGTACCAGACAATTAAGAATTAGGTCTAATTTGACTGTTGGTGGTGGTAAAATTGCCACGGGGAAAAGGAAGGCGAAGGACAACCCACAGGGTAATAGAAAACTGGCAAAACTATCTAAAGCTAATAATCCCGCTCCCGGATTGAACAAAACCACCACTGAGGTTCCACTCTCAGTTAGTGAGAACCTGGGAGCGGCAGGGAATGCTAGCACTAAATTAACTTTGGGTAGTTCTACCGATAGAAATAGCAAAAAATCTATGTCAGAGCTCATAAACATTCTCGATGAGCACCTTAAATCATTTACTGCTCCGTTATTGGTTACCCTGAGGCACATTGAGGAGTGGCTGAACATAATTGAGTCACACCTTACTCCTAAGGCTTCTATCCCTGGTCCTAGTACCCGAGCAATTAACTCTCTTAACTCTCTTAACTCAGTCACTGCCTCGGTTAATAATCTGTTGGATACCATAATCACTGTACCCCAACAACCAGTACATCATGGTTCCACCTTGGCTTCTGGCGTAAATCCACCACCCATAGCTTTAAATCCTACGAGTACAACTCAAACGGTGGTTTCGGGCTCTCAGAATATTGAAAGGGGGCCCGGCTTTTTAGCTAACTATGACAAGAGGGACTCCCTGCACCTACCTGTTGAGGCCTGTCCATACACCATTATTTTAGCTAATGTCCCTAAACTGGAAGGGGATAAAAGAGAACATTGGACCTCTTTGAAAAACAAGGCCATCCACTTCTTATCCAGAAAAACCGTTTTGGGACAACATCTTGTCAACAACTTTATGATGATCAGAAGGGTTCCGTGGGTGGGTAGGACAAACAAGAGTCTGACAGGTGATTGTATTGTTGTAAGTTTTAGATCTCCAAGGTTGGTTGAGGATATACTGAAACAGGTGGGGACAGTGAGAATCCAGACGGATTTCGTTAATGTTCTTCCTTTGGGCTTCTTTTATCCTCCTTCTCAAGTCGTGCCGTCACTGTGTGACCCCTCTAGGGGTATTAGCTTAAACAACTACGCTGTCCCTATTTCTAACAGATTTGACGCTCTCTCAAATCTAAATGATAACGAATGACTAGGGACATTGGCAGAGCGTAATACTCTAGATAGCGGGGCAACTGGCTGTGATGAAAACTTATTGCAGCCATTGGATGATAGTCTTGCCGTATCTACTTTTGGTTCAGTGGGCAATCTATTTAGATTGGTCAGTTGGAATATAGCTGGGCTGAAAAATAAAATTGATGACCCAGCTTGGCGGGCACTTATAGGTTCAGGACATATTATTAGTTTACAAGAAATCTGGGACATAGAGAATACCCTGTCCGTTGATGGCTACAGGAGTTTTTTTGTTCCAGCTGTACCCTCAAACGCGGGGAGGGCAAAGGGTGGGCTGGCTACCTTAATCTCCGCTAGCATATCGGGCCATCAGATCTAAATAGACACAGGTTCACGGAACAGTTTGGCTGTACAAATTTCCCTGTCAGAAGGAGGCGTTCTTTTAATCGTAAATTTTTATAATTCTTTTGAAAGAGTCACCACAACCGATCATCTCTTAGCTTTAACACGCTTTCTGGCGGCCTATAAAGACGCTAACCATAATGACTGTTTTATTATAATTTCGGGTGACTTTAATATCCACGGCTGTCCTGACACTTGTCTGTCTTTTGATCCTCTAGGCTCATCTGCACAAGGCGATGCTCATTTTGAGCACTCTGTCCAGGAAAACTGTCTTGAGTCAATCTTAGCAGATTTTGGCCTTATACTCCCTTCTTTGACGTCGGAGGAAATTCCCACATTTAAAGGGAATGGTAAACATTCTGTCATCGATTACATTTTTATTAGCTTTGCACTTGGTAACATGATTCACGGTTCCAAGGCGATGTGGTCACATTTCAGTGACCATAACCCTGTGGTCCTTAGCATTTCAGAAACTCTTATCATCCCTACTAAAACTCCGGGCGGGACGGATAAATCTAATATCCGCCCCTCTGACCAGAATCGCAGGATTAGATGGAACAAAATAATTCCGGAGGACTTTCATTCTAATCTAAAAAGGAAGGTGGGTCCCAAGATAAATACTTGTTTGAATGTGAATGCCGGTAATAATGAAGTACTAGAGGAGTAGTAGAGAGTAGTAGAGAGTGAGCAGTAGAGAGAGTAGTAGAGAGTGAGAAGTTGAACGAGTAGTACAGAGTAGTAGAGTAGTAGAGAGTGAGTAGTAGAGTGAGTAGTAGAGAGTGAGTAGTGGAGAGCGAGTAGTAGAGAGTAGTAGAGAGCGAGTAGTGGAGAGTGAGTAGTAGAGAGTGAGTAGTAGAGAGTAGTAGAGAGTAGTAAAGAGAGAGTAGTTGAGAGTGAATGGTAGAGAGTAGTAGAGTGAGTAGTAGAGAGTGAGTAGTAGAGTAGTAGAAAGTGAGTGGTAGAGAGAAGTAGAGAGTATTAGAGTGAGTAGTAGAGAGTAGTCGTGAGTGAGTAGCAGAGAGAGTAGTAGAGAGTAGTAGAGTAGTAGAGAGTGAGTAGTAGAGGGTGAGTAGTGGAGAGCGAGTAGTAGAGAGTAGTAGAGAGCGAGAAGTAGAGAGTGAGTAGTAGAGAGTGAGTAGTAGAGAGTAGTAGAGAGTAGTAAAGAGAGAGTAGTAGAGAGTGAATAGTAGAGAGTAGTAGAGTGAGTAGTAGAGAGTGAGTAGTAGAGAGTAGTAGAGAGTAGTAAAGAGAGAGTAGTAGAGAGTGTATAGTAGAGAGTAGTAGAGTGAGTAGTAGAGAGTGAGTAGTAGAGTAGTAGAGAGTGAGTGGTAGAGAGAAGTAGAGAGTATTAGAGTGAGTAGTAGAGAGTAGTAGTGAGTGAGTAGCAGAGAGAATAGTAGAGAGTAGTAGAGTAGAAGAGAATGAGTAGTAGAGAGTGTAGTAGAGAGAGTAGTAGAGAGTAGTAGAGTAGTAGAGAGTGAGTAGTTGAGTGTGAGTAGTAGAGAGTAGTAGCGAGCAAGTAGTAGAGAGTGAGTAGTGGAGAGTGAGTAGTAGAGAGCGAGTAGTAGAGAGTGAGTAGAAGAGAGTGAGTAGTAGAGCGAGAGTAGTAGAGAGTAGTAGAGTGAGTAGTAGACAGTTAGTTGTAGAGAGAGCAGTAGAGAGTAGTAGAGGGTGAGTAGTAGAGTAGTAGACAGTGAGTGGTAGAGAGTAGTAGAGAGTAGTAGAGTAAGTAGTAGAGAGTAGTAGAGAGTGAGTAGCAAAGAGTGAGTAGTAGAGAGTAGTAGTAGAGAGTAGTAGAGAGTAGTAGAGAGTGAGTAATAGAGAGTAGTAGCTAGTGAGTAGTAGAGAGTGAGTAGTAGAGAGAGAGTAGTAGAGAGTAGTAGAGAGTGAATAGTAGAGAGTAGTAGAGAGTGATTAGTAGAGAGAGAGTAGTAGAGAGTGAGTAGTAGAGAGTAGTAGAGTAGTAGAGAGTGAGTAGTAGAGAGTGAGTAGTAGAGAGAGAGTAGTAGAGAGTAGTAGAGAGTGAGTAGTAGAGTAGTAGAGAGTAGTCAGTCAGTGTCAGTCAGTCAGTGTCAGTCAGTGTCAGTCAGTCAGTGTCAGTCAATCAGTGTCAGTCAGTCAGTGTCAGTCAATCAGTGTCAGTCAGTGTCAGTCAGTCAGACAGTGTCAGTCAATTAGTGTTGGTCAGTGTCAGTCAGTCAGTGTCAGTCAATCAGTGTCAGTCAGTGTCAGTCAATCAGTGTCAGTCAGTGTCAATCAGTCAGTGTGAGTCAGTCAGTGTGAGTCAGTCAGTGTCAGCTAGAGCAGCCCTGCTGACCTGGTTCTCTGGCTCTAAAGCAGCTCTGCTGACATGGTTCTCTGGCTCTAAAGCAGCTCTGCTGACCTGGTTTCTCTGGCTCTACAGCAGGTCTGCTGACCTGGTTCTCTGCCTCTAGAGCAGTTCTGCTGACCTAGTTCTTAGGCTACAGAGCAGCTCTGCTGATCTGGTTCTCTGGCTCTACAACAGCTCTGCTGACCTGGTTCTCTGGCTCTAAAGCAGTTCTGCTGACATGGTTCTCCGGCTCTAGAGCAGCTCTGCTGACCTGGTTCTTTCCCTCTAGAGCAGCTCTGCTGACCTGGTTCTCTCCCTCTAAAGCAGCTCTACTGACCTGGTTTCTTTGGCTCTACAGCAGCTCTGCTGACCTGGTTCTCTGACTCTAGAGCAGCTCTGCTGACCTGGTTCTCTGGCTCTAAAGCAGCTCTGCTGACCTGGTTCTCTGGCTCTAAAGCAATTCTGCTGGCCTGGTTCTCTGGCTCTAAAGCAGCTCTGCTGACCTGGTTCTCTCCCTCTAAAGCAGCTCTGCTGGCCTGGTTTCTCTGGCTCTAATGCAGTTCTGCTGGCCTGGTTCTCTGGCTCTAAAGCAGCTCTGCTGACCTGGTTCTCTCCCTGTAAAGCAGCTCTGCTGACCTGGTTCTCTGGCTCTAAAGCAGTTCTGCTGGCCTGGTTCTCTGGCTCTAAAGCAGCTCTGCTGACCTGCTTCTCTCCCTCTAAAGCAGCTCTGCTGACCTGGTTTCTCGGGCTCTACAGCAGCTCTGCTGACCTGGTTCTCTGGCTCTAGAGCAGATCTGCTGACCTGTTCTTAGGCTCTAGTGCAGCTCTGCTGGCCTGGTTCTCTGGCTCTAAAGCAGCTCTGCTGACCTGGTTCTATGGCTCTAAAGCAGCTCTGCTGACCTGGTTCTGTGGCTCTAGAGCAGCTCTGCTGACCTGGTTCTCTGGCTCTAAAGCAGCTCTGCTGACCTGGTTCTCTTCCTCTAAATCAGCTCTGCTGACCTGGTTCTCTGCCTCTAGAGCAGCTCTGCTGACCTGGTTCTATGGCTCTAAAGCATCTCTGCTGACCTGGTTCTCTGGCTCTAAAGCAGTTCTGCTGGCCTGGTTCTCTGGCTCTAAAGCAGCTCTGCTGACCTGCTTCTCTCCCTCTAAAGCAGCTCTGCTGACCTGGTTTCTCGGGCTCTACAGCAGCTCTGCTGACCTGGTTCTCTGGCTCTAGAGCAGCTCTGCTGACCTGTTCTTAGGCTCTAGTGCAGCTCTGCTGGCCTGGTTCTCTGGCTCTAAAGCAGCTCTGCTGACCTGGTTCTATGGCTCTAAAGCAGCTCTGCTGACCTGGTTCTGTGGCTCTAGAGCAGCTCTGCTGACCTGGTTCTCTGGCTCTAAAGCAGCTCTGCTGACCTGGTTGTCTTCCTCTAAATCAGCTCTGCTGACCTGGTTCTCTGCCTCTAGAGCAGCTCTGCTGACCTGGTTCTATGGCTCTAAAGCATCTCTGCTGACCTGGTTCTCTCCCTCTAAAGCAGCTCTGCTGACCTGGTTTCTCTGGCTCTAGAGCAGCTCTGTTGACCTGGTTCTCTGGCTCTAAAGCAGCTCTGCTGACCTGGTTTTCTGCCTCTAGAGCAGCTCTGCTGATCTGTTTCTCTGGTTCTAAAGCAGCTCTGCTGACCCGGTTCTCTGGCTCTAAAGACCCTCTGCTGACCTGGTTCTCTCCCTCTAAAGAGCTCTGCTGACCTGGTTCTATGGCTCTAAAGCAACTCTGCTGACCTGGTTCTCTGGCTCTAGAGCAGCTCTGCTGACCTGGTTCACTGGCTCTAAAGCAGTTCTGCGGACCTGGTTCTCTCCCTCTAGAGCAGCTCTGCTGACCTGGTTTCTCTGGCTCTACAGCAGCTCTGCTGACCTGGTTCTCGGCCTCTAGAGCAACTCTGATGACCTGGGGCTCTGGTTCTAGAGCAGCTCTGCTGACCTAGGTCTCTGGTTCTAGAGCAGCTCTGCTGACCTGCTTCTTAGGCTCTAGAGCAGCTCTGCTGACCTGGTTCTCTGGCTCTACAACGGCTCTGCTGACCTGTTTTCTCTGGCTCTACAGCAGCTCTGCTGACCTGGTTCTCTGCGCTCACGATGCACGCACCCGACTTCGCGAAAATATATTTAAAAATAATATAAGTTTATTATAAGTACAAATATATTATTTGTATGAATATCTTAGATAATCGCTTGCCTTAATATGTATATTAAAGACACATACATATAATTTTGGAACATACAATTTTTTTGCGGGAGTCGCACACCCAGCGCGCCCCAGCACATATATGACGTTAGGCGGTACCCGCCACCACGCAAGCATCTCGTACCGTAATGCACATGTGTCGTGAATGCGCAGGAGCCGCGGACTGGTCGCATACCATTTATTGGCTATCTAGGCATGAAACATGTTGATCTTCTTGAGCGTAGGGCATACATAACTAGCAACATAACCACTAGTGGCTATACCCACCTCAATTTTCATTTATTTTAATTAGGCTGTTTACCACTCTAATAAATATTCATCTGTGGACAAACAGTACCTATTTTAATACTTCCACTACATCTACACACTCTAGGGCCCCTTACCCCCACAGCACCCTTCGGCAGGAACAAAAGATCCCCGCTAAAGAGCCCCATTACTGGGAGCCCGTCAGGAATTGCAGCGCCGACCTGACGAGGGGCAGGCTCAAATGATGAAGCATGACACCTAGCTTGCTGGGTGTGTGAGAGCCCTAGTTCCAACAAGGGTTTTCCCCCCCTCCGTGGCACATGACAGTCCTACTGATAACATAACCCTCCCCCCCTTATGTTTTTCTTCGACCAGAGGAACTTTGTACCCTTTTCGTATTGTTAGGCGGTACCCACCACCACGCAAGCATCTCGTACCGTAATGCACATGTGTCGTGAATGCGCAGGAGCCGCGGACTGGTCGCATACCAATCGCGCACATCACATAATATTAAATGTATATGATGTAACTAAAAAACACACAGCCGTCGCACACCGTTCGCGAATCCTTCACGACTTTTCTAAAATGGTGGCTAGAATCCGCACACCCACTGTGATTTGTACGCTTTGAGTGTGTGACTCTGAAATAAATTTGGAAAACATTTTTTTAAAAGAAAATAATATAAATCTTTTAAAATAATAAATGAAAACAAAAAAAGTAATCAATATTTCAGTTTGAAAAATATACAATGTTATTTAATGAATATAATATATATAAATAAAAAGTTAACTGAAAGGTTTCAGATACGTTATAGTTAGAAATTAGCATTTAAAAAAGCTTTGAAATTCACTGAGAAAACCATAGGTTTCAGAGATGTTATAGTTAGAAATTAGCATTTAAAAAACCTTAGAAATTCACAGAAAAAAACATAGGTTTTAGGGGTGTTATAGTTAGCTGGCCATTTCACTCGTACAAAACCATAGAAATTCCTCCGTTATAGTTAGTTTTGCTAACTATAACTCGCGCGCCCGCAATGCACTGCTGATGATGTCACATATTGCATCATTCATGACATGGTCAGTGACATCACTGATGACATCACTGATGACTTCTCAAATGACATCCCTGATGACATCACTGATGACATTATCCAGTGAATTTGGGTTCGTTTGAGATTTAAATATGTATTATATATATACCAATCTGTATTGAAGATTGAGTGTATATATAACTGTCTGGATGGAGGATTTAGTAGCTGTCTGACTGTCTGTTTAAGTGAGTAATTAAAAGTGTCTCACTCAATACATGGGCTTTGCACATGTTGGGAGAGGGCCGCCTCTTGGAGCCCTGTGAGGGTCTTGGGGACCGCCACCCCCACTGCCGGCTCCTGCAGTGTCCCAGGGTGCCTACTCCCGGGAAACTGCTGTTTGCTATGGCAGGGCGGGAGCCTCGCGGCTCCCGCCCTGCCATAGGGAGGGGACGGGGCCTGAGGTGACATGTGTGCAAACACTCCCTGTGGCGCGTTTTAAGTTGGGGAAATAATCCCCCTTCAATTCTGTGGGCTCCTGGGGGCCAACTAGCCCACCAGGTGCTTCCAGTCAGCGCCACTGCGCTGTGTTGCAGAGAGGTGGTCTCCGCTGTGCCCCTTTTTACACCTCTCTGCAGCGAAAGCTCTGTGGCATTTACTAGAGGTACCTAGTGGGCTAGTTGGACCCCAGGGACCCTCAGGATTTAAGGGGACTTTATCCCCCAACTTAAAATGCCCACAGGGCGTGTTTGCACACATGTCACCTCAGGCTCCCCCCTCCCTTCACCAGCATGCAAACGCACCCCATGGCACGTTTTATGAGGTAGTTTTACTCCCCCTGCCCTATCATGTACTAGGGGCTTACAGATAAGGTCATGCTAATCACAGGGGTACCCCAACACAGTGTTCCCTAGCGTATGTAGGTGTTTTCACTGTATTCTGAGTTTCTTTTAGTATACCACTGGCTCTAGGCCTGGTTAGTCAGAGTCAGTTAACACCAGTACCCATCTGAAAAAGTTGTGGGCACAGGATGATTTTGTAACAAGGCCTCTTTCTGCTCCTCTGTTGGTTCTTTCTACACATGTCTTGCTTCTTCCTGCACTTTTCTTCGTCTTTGAGGACTTCTGTTGCTTCCTTCTGCATTTCTTTTGCTTCTTTCTGTGCGTTTTTTCTTCTTTCTTCACATGTCCTACCTCTGTAGGCATAGTTAGAAACTAGTATTTAAAAAACCTTAGAAATTCACTCAATCAATCAATCAATTAAAACTTTATTCGGATACAAAATTTGTAACCATAAAAGTATACAAGAATTAAAAACAAAGTTTTGAGATTAAAAATATTCAAGTAAATCATGAAAAAGTTAATATGCATTGATTGTAAATACAACAGGTATATAACACATAATTACTTTTAATTCATTACAATCTGGCGAATTAAGAAAGGTCATCGTTTTCACGATATTTAACGCAAGCTTTTAGAAAACTGGATATTAAAAAGATGCTATGCTCAGTGTCCAAACGTTGTAATGCAAGAAGGGCCGGACGACACTGGCGTAAGCCTATGACTTTTAGTAAAGGTAAAATCCACTTATGACGTGGAAAATCATAATAACTACAAAATAGGACTACATGCAATAATGATTGTTCAGAATGGCCATCACAGGGACACGGAATTAATTTTCTGGACCAATCTTTTGTCTTCGGGAAGGTAATCAACCGATAGAAAGTGTTAAACCGGAATCGTGTTAAAAGATATTTTTCATAATGGGTGGCACTGGTTAGTAAATATGGCTGAATTCCTAATGAGACTTGTACAGCGGCAAGAAGGAGATTTGTGGGCTTTGAGATCTCTGATGTTAGGCGCAGCTCACGTAGATGAGATAAGCATGCGGTTTTCAAATTTTTGCGTGAAATGTCCGCTGAAGACTCAGGAAGTATGAAAAGAGATTCCAGGTTTACATCTTTCAGAAATTTATAAACATACAGCAGCCACGAGATATTTTTCCAACCTTCTAAGGTGAGACAGTCAGAGATGAGCTGCCGAGTCAGTTTGCATTCTGGAGTAACCCAAAGACGATGCCATAAAAGAATTGGTTGGATTGCAATAAGATCCGAAATGTAATCTTCCCCCAACTCCATGTGGCAACCGTAAATTGGTGAACTTTTGGGGGCGGCCAAAAGGTACCACAAGAAAGCATTTTCTATTTTTTGGATCGGTTCCGTGTCGATGTAACCCCAGACCCCTGCCCCATACATTGCCACTGGACGGCACTTGGCCCCATAAATCTGAATCAACTCCCGGGAAGGGCGCTGGCCTAGTTTTTGTGCGAATGTGACCAAAGCTGTTGTAGTCCTGAGGAGCCCCAACTTTCTGGCCTGGAGGGTGGGACCCCAACTAGAGGTATTGTCTATCAGAATACCTAAGTAGGGGTATGCAGTAACAGTCTCCAGGGTGGTATTGTTTATCTGGATACAGCCGGAATGTCTAAGGCGTTTCCCCATGTGCATGGCAAACGTTTTCTTTATGTTTACTTTTAAGTCGAGGGCTGCCATGAAGTCACAATATCTATCGAGGAGAAGTTGGAGTTGGCGTGGGGTCCTGGCCATGATCACCGCGTCATCCGCGAAAAGCAACGCGGGTATCGAACGGTGACCAATCGCTGGTAGGTCCTGGCTTCCTGCCAACATCGCAGCTTCTAAACCGTTTGTATATAGATTAAAAAGAAAGGGGGCCAAAACGCATCCCTGTCTGACACCCTTAAGTACTGGAAATGATGCTGTGACTTCCCCCCCCGAGAAATTCACTCAAAAAACTATAGGTTTCAGGCACGTTATAGTTAGAAATTAGCATTTAAAAAACCTTTGAAATTCACTGAAAAGACCATAGGATTCAGGCACGTTATAGTTAGAAATTAGAATTTAAAAAACCTTAGAAATTCACTGAAAAAACCATAGGTTTCAGGGGCGTTATAGTTAGTTGGACATTTCACTCATACAAAACCATAGGAATTACCCTGTTATAGTTAGTTCAGCTAACTATAACTCATTCGCCCGCAATGCACTGCTGATGACGTCACATATTACATCACTCATGACATGGTCAGTGACATCACTCATGACATCTCAAATGACATCACTGATGACATTAGGAACTGCATACTCCTGTATTAACACTGATATTTCTACCATATGGTAAGCACATGGGGCCTGATACATAAAGGCGAGTTAGCAAATCAGTCAGCATTTTGTGTACACCACTTGATTTGCCACCAGTCCTTCTTTATTGTGATGCAACTGATGTATGATCACTTATGTTTCAAAATATACATTCATGACACAAAATGTCTTGCCTCATTAAGATGTATAAGGCTAGAGGCATGTTGTCACCTCCTTCAGAATGGCAACTACTGCAGGGATGGTGACCTGTAAGGGACAGTGACAACCCTCCTTGCATTTGCATTTCTAATATGTTGTCATTTTGATTTATAAATATAAGCTGCCACATAGAGGGACAGGAGAAGCATTTAAAAGCATCGGGACACAATTACTGTTTATTGGTCCCACCTGGTAAATAACAACCTTCACAATTTTGCTGCAAAGCAAAAATCTGGTGAGACACGCTGATATAACACTTATTTAACATGAATTATAAAGCACTTAACGCCTCTGGTTATGCGCATCTCAGTTTTTACCATTTTTCTCACATTACAAATTATAGATAGGTAACAAATGAAGCTTGCATAATACACTCGACAAAACTGAACACATTTTAGAAATGTAGGCGCCTAGACAGCAATGAACGCAACAACATATGACTCAACACACTAAAATATCATATTTAAAAAGGGCAATTCAAATGTGCAGCATAAAACTCCATTCACATATGCACAAACACAATCTGCAGCCCTTTATTTTGAGTGTAGTGGAGGTGAAGCTCATGCTAACCTAAGCACAGCCCTTGCCCTTCACCCAAGTAGGCAGTGGGGGGCATTTCATTGCACCCATCCTTTGCTTCTAAGTGTTCTGCATCCTATGCTTTCCAGTTTATCCTACATATAGGGTTCAAATTGACATGAGGCATTCATTATCATTGTTGTGCATGGCTCTCTCAATGCAGTTAAGGATCAGATGTAATCCCTCTTTGGTTATTCAATTTATCTGAATCTGAGCTGGCCAGAGCTGTGTGTCTGTTATAATAAATTAACACCAATATGTTACTGCTATAGATAAGTTACACACATTTGTGTGCAATTGCTTGCAAGACAAGCTCAAGCTGAAAATGTCTCTTGTGGTTTACTTAATTCTTAATTGAAAATCAGATGCGTAAACTTCAGCATGCTTCAAATCACAAAAATGTTTTCATCTGCAGCAGTTGAGATCTGTACTTGTGTGGTTTGTGCATGAGATGCTCTTCATCAGAATGATGGCAATACTTTCAGGTAGTTTTGACTTTTCTCAGTAGGATAGCAATACTGAGCAAATACTGGGGATACATTCCATCTTCCATTACTGTGGTTTGCAATTTTACCATACCTAGGTGAAAATGACTAAGGAGCAGTTGCATAAAAGTTCTGATTAGGAGGCCAATAGGGGATAATTGTAAATCATAAACATATTTTTTTACATACATAACATTGTGTGACGAATGCAAAGTAAGTTTCCCTTCAACAAAGCTTAATTTCAAATCTCAGTAGCAGCATATGGAAAATACATCAATAATATGCCCTTGTGTACCAATGAAGCAGATCACTGTATTATATGCCCAATGCATGAAGTCATTTTGCAGATAGTCTTCTTTAACCTCCTCCTATCACAACAATCTGTGATTCTCAAAAAGTCTGGTATTCTCTTTCACATCTACGCTGATGACACTCAAATATACATGAAAATCTCATCTACTGAAGACATTGCCGTATTTTCAATCACACTCCTAAAGATTCAAAACTGGATGTCTGACCACCACCTAAAACTCAACCCAACTAAAACAGAATTTCTCTTGAATTCTCCTCTGAAAGCAAAACCCCCAGTAAGGGAATGGTTGGCTAACGTTCCTGCCCTGGATGGCTGCCCTGCCATTTTCCAGAGTGCTAGATCACATGGTATCACCCTTGACAATAATCTCAATCTTCATAGACACATCACAGCCATGACCACAAGCACATGACACCAACTTAGGTAACTTTGGGGCGTCATTCATATGAACCCAGAACAAGACCACAAAACATTGGTGCAGTACCTCGCTCTCTCCAGACTAGACTTTGGAATTGCCCTTCTCTCAAGCATTCCCAAAGTTCACATAGGATGACCGAAAGCAACACTACATGCAGCAGCTCAATTCATTTTAGGTCTCAAGAAATTTAACCACATTTCCCCTGCCCTGCTAACCCTCCAATGGCTTCCCATTGAAGTGCTGGCCTAATTCAAAACCGCTTGCATTACCCACAGGACGCTGTACTGCTCTTCACCCTACTATCTAAATGAGAATCTAAAAATCTCTGGAGCAAATAGGGATTCAATAAATGCCTATTACCTGCTCCTGGAACCCTCTACCTTCATTTAAGAATGGTATATACTCTAATCCTTCTCTGGTATTGCTACAAGAATCTGGAACTCTTTACCTCTCTCCCTCCACCTAACCACCTGCCTGATCACCTTCAAAAAGGATTTCAAGCTTCGCCCATTTGACAGAAACCTTGGTTAATCACTCTCTACCGTACTTAAGTACTCTCTACATCAGGATACAAACTACCATGGGTATGTGACCCCACCATCTTAATCGATGCTTGAGCTGTGTATGACCGCAGACCAATCTGCTGCAATTGTACTGTCGTCTCTACTAGAATAAATGTCAGAATGTATTTATTGTAATTGTAACTCACTGTACCCTTGTATCATGCTAATGTTGTAAAGCACTCCGATGCCTTCAAACCACCTCTGTGCTATATAAAGATGCAAATAAACTAAAAATAAACACATTCTCCTTGGAGCATAGTGTGGTCATAAGACAACTGCTTTGTGAACCCAGTGGCATTCCCTACAGGTCAGCATTTAAAAAAAAAAACCTTTCCCTGTCTCTCTAAGGGACAGCTGATGTTTTTATATCAAAATGTCAACATACAGGAAATGCAAATGCAAGGAGTGTTGTCACTGTCCCTTACAGGTCTCCATACCTGCAGTGGCAGCCATTCAGAAGAGGGTCAGAAAATACTTCTAGCCTCATATATCTTAATGAGGCAAGACATTTTATTTCTTTCATGGTTGTTATTTCACAGCGTGACTGATCAATACATCAGATGCATCACAGAATGAAGGACCGGTGCAAATCAAGTGGTATGCAAAAAATGCTGACTGATTTGCTAACTCTCCTTTGTATATCAGACCCCATGTGCTTACCTCATGGTAGAGAAATCAGTGCCTGTATAAATCTGGCAGTTACAAGCAAAGTAATGGCTTTGCTTTTCATAAAGTAAATAGTAGCTTTGTCAAAGAGAATGTAGTAAGCAACAGACCACTTCCTCTTTGTTGCTGGATGACCATGGCTCAAGCAAAAATTAGTCTGTCCTATAACGTCTGGCAGGACCACTTTTAAAAAAACTTAAATATAATGGATCCATTCAGCTTATGACCTAGTAAGTCATTGCTGACGAGGCTGCGAAATGCAAAGGTAAAATGTGCTGGTTTGAGAAAATGTTTCACCCTCACAACAAAATACAAAGCGGCCTCTTTGTGAAACAGAGAGTCAGGACAGGGTGGGGCCTGCTGAGTGACAGCATCAGGGAGGATGGTGGACTGTATATGCACTCTTTAAAGTGTGCATGTCTTTTTGGCAGGCTGTCTTGTGGTGGCTAGCAACACATGTGCACTTTAAACATCTCTAACCCAGCTGTCTTAAGACAGCTGGATTAGAGCAAGTGCAGGTCTCCTGAGCACTGTGAAGAACTGAGTGAGGCCACTCCTTTCAATCAGAGTGCTGCTCTCATGCTACTTAAGAGGATTGGTCAAGGGAGGTTCCTGGTGGCCAGGCTTCAGTTAAAAAAAGAAGAGGTCCAGTGTGGAGGACTCGGTAAGCGTTGAACTTAATTTTATTATTTTATTTTATTTGTGCTCGCCCACCCTCCGTTCCCATATTTGTCAGCTGCCACTGAATATCATTTATTCCTGCTTTTTACCTCTGGTCTGCTGCCCTTTGGCAGCCTCGCACCAAAGCAGGCACCCTTGCGCTATGGTGCAAGGGTGCCTGTGTTGCATGCAGGATTGTTTTTGTGCCGAAAGGGACACCTTCCTGCACAAAACCAATCTTGAGAGGTAATTTCCTCTACCTATGTGTGCTGCAGAATGCAGCACACATAGAAAGAGAAAGTAACAAAGAGAAATAATGATATTTATCCTGGTAATGCCTCTCCTTTTGAGGCAATTCTTTTTGGTGCATTCTCAGCTACCAGTTCTGGTAAATCCGGGAATGTTTCAAAAGGCATGGCAGCGACGGAACGCATTCACGGGGCAGAGTAAGGCAAGCAGTGATATACGCTGTGTTGCCTTACTCCAAATTTATGGAGCCACTCAGGGCCACACAACATGGCCTTGCGTGGCTTCATAAATCTGACCTAAGGTTTATGTTGCTCTTGCACCACATTGCATGGTACAAGAGTGAGGCACACCAGCTCGTAACAAAGAGAAGCTGAACAAGTTGAAATAGAATATTTACATTTTACTTTCCCTATGATGTTTACCTCTGTAAAGTGTTCAGAAGTATATTACTAAGATAACTTCACATCATACCATCACAAAGTAACATCCCTATGTCAATGAGGAAAATGATGTTAAGTGATGTGGGGCCATATGTAGGTAAATAATTTTTACCGACTCTTAAATACCGAATTTTACCGAATCGGTATTTAAGAATCGGTAAGTTATATGTAGGTCAACAATCGGTAAACATTACCGATTCGGTAAAATTCGGTAAACATGAATCGGAATTTACCGAATCGGTAAATACCGAAGTGGTATTTACCGAATCGGTAAATTCCGAAGTGGTATTTTCCGAATCGGTAAATACCGAATCGGTAAATACCGAATCGGTAGTTCAAAAACACATGACTTGAATCAGCCAATCCTGTGCTACCTAAACCCCACCCAACCAGG
Source organism: Triturus cristatus (assembly GCF_964204655.1). Classification (NCBI taxonomy): domain Eukaryota; kingdom Metazoa; phylum Chordata; class Amphibia; order Caudata; family Salamandridae; genus Triturus; species Triturus cristatus. Next base: position 902,115,558 of record NC_140590.1, on the reverse strand, counting down.
GAGTGGCCACACCCAGGCAGGTGCACACAATCAGCAGACTCTGGAGAGGCTGGGAGTGCTGAGGAGAGGAAGAGAGCAACTGCCTGATTCAGCCCTGGAGACTGCAAGAATGGCCAGCCAGGACACAGAGAGGGAAGGAGGGGAGAGGAAGCGAAAGCTGAAATTCAGCCAAAAGGAGCTGCAAGTACTGGTGGAGGAGGTCGTGAAGCAGCACCAGAAGCTTTTTGGAAAACAGTCACAGCAAGTGCCTGAGTCAGAGAAACGCAAGATCTGGCTTGGAATCCAGGCACAGGTGAATGCCATGGGAGTGACCCCCCGGGACATCGATGTCCTCAAGAAGCGGTGGTACGACATCCGTATCATCACGAAGAGGAAGGTGGCAGAATTAAAAAAAGAGGCCAGCCAGACAGGAGGTGGACGCAACAGGGCACCAGCCCTGACAGAACTGGAGGAGCTAGTGGAGACAACCATTGAGCCAGAAAGCATCGTGGGGATTGGGGACGCTGACAGCTCCGCCAGAGGCACCTCCAAACAAGTTAAGACGCTTGCACAGCAATGTGCCCCCCCCTACCCCTATCCCAACTCCCCAAATGTGCCATGAGAATCCCACTCCAGTACAGGTATTAGTGCATGCCAGCAATGCATCATGGGAGATGTAGTCCCTGAAAGCCCAAACATGATACGATTAGCACAGAATAACAGGGCATGTGACACACAGTAGCGAGAAGCAGGCAGAGGACATTGAGATACTGTACAGAAAATGTATTGTCATGTCATCAAATCAATGCTTCAGGTACACTTAGCTGATGTCGCTTTTCTGTCCACAGGCACTACTGCGCACAGAACTGCCCATGACAAGGGAGAGAGGGCACACCACAAACACAGCGCAGAGAAGGCCACCACCAGTACTGCCCAGGGAACGGCACCACAGGCAGTCACACCACCCCAGCCAGCATCGCCGCTCCTGCCAGCATCCCCACTCCTGCAGGTGTCACCACCATCTTCACCACCTGCATTGCACAGGTTGAGGAGGCGTCCTGCAGCCAGGTTGGATGTGACCGACTCATCGTCCGAAGACTTGAGGGGGCCGGAAACGTCCACTGTACCCCAGGATGTAACCCATGCCAGTGTGCCTTCCGACTCTGAGGGAGAACACACAGTTGGCAGACGGCGCCGCAGGGCTCGGCCGCAGAGTCCACCTCCCCTTGGGCAGGGCCATGGAGTGTTCTCAGGGCTTGAGGGCACCATGGTGAAAATACAACGCATCCAGGCAAGGGCAATGGTGTCCGTACAGCGACAAATGCGTGGCCTCAATAATACTTTTGGAAACATTGACAAGGGCATCAGCGCCATGGCAGGGGGCATGGCTGAGATGGCAGTGGGCATGCGGGACATGTCCCAATCCATCATGCTGCTGTGCTCAAAGTACGATGAGGACAGGGCAGCACGGCGCAGGGGACATCAGAGAAAGGATCTGACCTCGAGGGCAGTGAACCGGCTGGCGACTGCCACATCGCTGCTCTGCAGGCGCTCTGTGGCGATGCAGGAGGGCCTTGCACACTGCAGCACAGATGTGTCCAGGGGGATGGTTAGGGTCACGAGTGCACTAGAAGTGCTGCTCACCAACCAGTCTGCAACAACTGGCGCTTTGGATGCTGGTGACACAGAAGACACGACCAGCAGGAGCAGCATAACCCCCCCTGTCACAGACACTCGTCGGAGCAACAGGCGTCAACGTGGTGCCACTGGTACCCCAGCCAGTGAGGACGCTCCCTCAATTCCATCCCGCACTGGTGCGCGTGGGCGCAAACATTAAAGCGTCAGGCAAAACAATGACACAATTGGGTGAAGTAACCCTTAACTGACAAAATTTAATTTCTCATTGTTGTTGGAATACGTTTTCCTTTGTGTCGTGGCGTAGTGCTGCCTGATTAAACTACGTTATGGCATCCAACTACTGGCTGTGTCCCCTTACTCATTCAGAAATAGTTGCATGTGATCTCTGCCCGTCTCACTCTCCCATCTGTTGCTGTTGGCACTCCTGCTGCGTTGGCCTCTGCCTGTGCAGACTTATCATCATTGTCCTCAATATATGTCATTTCGACCTCTGTGCCTCTCTTTGTGGCAAGGTTGTGCAGCATTGCACAAGTGGCAATTATCTTGCAGCAGAGGATGGGTGTGTACTGGCATGCACCTCCACTCTTATGGAGGCAGCGAAACCTGCTCTTCAATAGTCCAAACGTGCGCTCCACCACATTGCGTGTAGATTTGTGTGCCACATTATATCGTCTCTCACTCTGGGTTGATGGGTGTAGGTAGGGAGTGAGGATGAATGACCGCACGGCATATGCACTGTCCCCTAGGTGAGTAAAAGGGAGACATCAGTCACATGCCTCAATACACTATGATTTGCACTGAGTACTATGGAGCGTCACTGTTACTTACCTAGCAGGTATCCTTCTCCAAATTCTCCCGCAAGCAGTCGTGTGTAGATCCCACTGTTCTGGAAGATGTAGGAGTCATGGGTGCTCCCAGGGAATTTGGCAACGATATCAGTGATGATGTTCCCTGCATCGCAGATTACCTGCACATTGATGGAGTGGGTGGACTTTCTGTTTCTGTAGATGTGCTCAGTGGCAGCTGGTGGGCAGATTGGGATGTGTGTGCCATCTATACAGCCAATGACATGGGGGAACTGTGCCATGTGATAAAAGTCAGTTTTAGTTTTCTGCAGTTCAGCCTGTGTGTTTGGGAAGCTGATGTAGTGGTGCATTCTCTGCATCATGGCATCCAGGAACTTCCTGAAGAAACGGGACAGGCAACTCTGGGATACACCGCCCACCGCAGCTATCACCCCCTGGTAACTGCCAGATGCAAGTAGGTGTAGGCTGCAGAGAACCTGCACATGTGGTGGTATGGCATGCGCCCTTCTTGTTGGCTGGTCCAGGAGTGGGTGCAGGTCCCTTATCAGGTCCATGATGGTTTGGGGGTGTAGCCTGTACCTTTCATGTATCTCAGCGTCAGTCATTTGAAATAGTGTGATTCGCTGTCTGTAGATGCGTTCCTCCCGTCTCCATATCCTCAGTCCTGCTGCCTGTAGACGTAGCCGCCTTGCAATGACATACAGAGCGGCCATGTTGTCCACGCTGTTGCATTTTGGGATTGCTTATATGCACTGTTGATGCTTACCACCTGCTTTCTATCAGTGTTAATTACCGACTCTTATTTACCGATTTTCATGGATTTCTTAATTACCGAATTTACCTACATATCTTTTTCCGTTTTACCACTTCATATTTACCACTTCATATTTACCGATTCGGAAAATATGTATTCGGTAAATTTGAATCGGTATTTTAGAATTCGGTAAATATGAATCGGTATTTACCAATTCATATTTACCGAATATGGGTTTTTGGCCTCCTACATCTCAACTATCTAAATACCGGTCGGTAACGGTTTTTTACCGAATTTCGGCCGTTACCGACCGGTATTTAGCTACCTACATGAGGCCCGTGATGTTATGTTATTTTATGTAATGTTATGTTATGTTACTAAGTCAATGCGGAAAATATATTGTCTTTATTGCCCATGCTTCCTGAAAGATGGGGTTGCTTCTAGGCATCAATTAGTTGTATGCAACAAAGAATATTCTGCCAATGATAAAGACCCAAACTATACCAGTCCTGGGGCTGTATTATATATGGCACACTTTCCCTGTCTATGCAAAGACAAAGGCGATTCTAACATTTTAATGAATCAATATTACTGAGCAGAAACAAAAGACTTGGGGCCTGATTAGAACTCGGCAAACAGGTTACTCCATCAAAACTGTGACGGATATCTCATCCGCTGAAATAAAAATCCCATTACATCCTATGGGATGTATATTTCGGTGGACAGGAGTAACCTGTCCGCTGAGGTCTGAATCAGGCCCTCAATTGTGCATTAGAGCATATGCTTATTATCTTAAAATAAACATTTATTTAAAGGACCAACGTAAATCAATGGCAGTCATGCTTTGTCATGTTATGTTGTATTATGTTCTGCTAAATTATGTTATGTTATATTATGTTATGAAATGTCCCTAAGTCAGTGGGGAATATATATATATTTTTATTGCCCATGCCTCTTCATGAATGGGGTTGATTCTAGGCATCAACTAGAAGGCGTCAAACTTGCGGTGCACTGGAGGCAGCTCATTCAAGTGAAATATGGAGCGGCTGCTTGAAAGCCACACCGTGTTTCAAAGTGCAGGCGGCATGCACTTTCAAGAGAGGAGCAAGATTCTCTTGCAGGCGGGTGCAGTGAGTGACTGCACCCACTTCCAGGAAAATATATCAGGGTGTGTCGCTAGGACCCCTTTTCTCCTCCCAGTGGGCGGCCTCTAGGAGGCACACTCAACGTGTGCTGCCTTTTTGTGGCACGCTTTTAGTGTGCATCCTAAAGGCATGTGTGCTTCTGCGTTCACATCAGTAATACAGCGTAGATACAGAGGCAAAGTGATTTCCTCATTTGAATGGGGCCATGCCCCCATGCAAATGAGGGAATGCCCTCTTATGATAGCTCTGGCGCTACATGTGCCCCAGCATTATCAGTATTACAGGAGACACAGAAGCATCCCTTTCTGTAATACCATTGTACCCAGGGGCGCAAAATGTTGGCACACATTCCCATTGCGCTCCCTGTGCACAATGTTTAATAAGGCCCCTGGTGCTAAAGTGGTTGGTCCCAGGTAGTTGCTTCACCTAATTTTTCTGCTAACTTTTTAAACAACTTCACAAGACTTAAGGCCAGGCTTAAAGGCTGCTGTTCTTCACACCTTCTCATTCAGAGGTGCTGGTCCATCACAATGTCATGGCTATGATACTCAAAACCTTAAGGAACTGGTCTGCAAAGGTCAGGTAATGCTGGTCGTTCCCACGTGAGGCAGATATACTGCAGTGCTCCTTGTGACTCGTCTGGGAGAATGCCCCCTGAATCTTGAAACTTTCTGAGGCTCTTAAGAATAAAAATGACTTTTGGGCAAGTGAAACACTTGCCGAATAAATGGGTGTCAGTGTCGAAATATTTCATAATGTTTGGCCTGGATGATAAGGTCTCACAATAAAATCTGGCAATTTAATTGGTTTTGCATTGATTCTCTAAATGTTTCAAACTCATATTAGCTACACCTTGAGCATATTAAGGGGACTATTTATTACCATTTTGCCCTGGGGTTCACATGGTCCAAATTAACGAAAAGCATTGTATCTATATAATTACGAATATAAAGGTTTGTGTGTGCAGTGCTAAATTGTAATCCCTTGTGAATAACTCCCTAAGAGTTGGACTAGAGGCAACCAGATTGTGTCATTAAAAAATGACCTGCACTACAACCTGCGTCTAATTGGGAAAATTGAAGATTGAAAGCAAAATCTGAGTTATAATCACTTGGTTCTATGCTATCTTTAGTACAAATAGAGGTAATTCTCAATGTTATACAAAACAAATAATTCCAAGCTTCTGGTGCACTTGTTCCTGTTCCAGACAAATCCCATTATTCCACAGCAGGGACTCATACGTCAGTGTAATCGACCACTATAGCACCACTTCTCCTGCAATTAGAGTGAGAGAGTCAAACCTGGTATGAAAGACATTTATAGAGGCCATTATAAAAAAGACTACTCGGCAGTGACAAAGTATTTTTTATGTATCATGAAACTGATTTAAGCAATTCTTTATACAATTATGAACATAGTGTTACTAAACAAGGGTAACATTTCATTTTAGAATTATGTGCATCATTGTTGAAATAGGGCAATCGAGGTACGAAATGTCACAATATACAAAAAGATGTAAAATATTTATACAAATACTTTTTGTCTCCGGAAGTGTTACAAAAACATTTAACATGTGTGAAGCAAGTTAATGCTTTGCCTGACACCGTCAATTAAACGTATTGGGCTGATTTGAGAACAACTATTAGTGCACTGATGCACTGTCATCTGTGCCAATGCTTATACTTTCACGGGTCGTCCACCTTTCACTGCAGCATGGCACAAAAAAGAGAACTCATTCAAGAGTGCCTCTTAAAGAAGATTTCGAGCCCAACATGAAAACAAGGTATGACACCAGCAGCAACATGTCCCATCAAGGGGCACAGGATACCAATTGTGTGATTTCTCTACCCAGGACCACGTCTTGTATGACTGTCCAGAGTAGAGAAATGTTGTGACAGACTCTTCACCATAAAAGCTGCTGAGCAACCCTCATTATGACCTGGTATCCTTGTGGTAGGCGAGCATTCAGGTCAGAGGTTCATGGCGGCTGAGACATTTGAGGCCCCGCTGTCAAAAACCGAGCGCTATTCAAACTCTAAGTAGACTATAGAACTACAAGGTTAGCAGGTGGTGGCACCGATTAACGGGACTATTTCTGTTCCACCATACTCCAGCTGATCCTCTAAACCATGAGGCCTTCAAGCCTTTAAACCTTTTTTTAAATTAACACCATTTTGTGCCTAAATTGTCGAATCTCATGCTCAAGGCACCTTAAACAGGTCTACTTACACATCTTGGCTTTATAAATATCATTTTCAAGGTACATAAACACAAACAATTTATCATGGTGAAGAATACACAATCATTTACACCTGGACATTATTCCAGAGACTACTCACATCATTTTTGTTTCCCCTTCATTGTGAGGTAGTACCCTTGAATAGGTTATGTCTAATAACACCAAGAAGAAATTTAGGAACGATTATTGGTAGTAATAATGCTGAACAATGGTGGTTTTCTCCAACCCTCCAGTTGAGAGCTGCCATCAACTACACATGTATGAGCCTCTACCAGCTCAGAAATGAAAGCTGATATAGAGACCTGCTGGCAGGATAATTTGAATTGTTAGAAGTCTCATAGCACCAGTGTGACATGAATTCCTAACTTCAATGAGACAACTCCAGTTTTCTGTGTTTGATGATGTATCAGGTGGATAAGAATGTGTCCCGTGTGCCAAACCATCACTCAAATATGCTAAGTCAAATTCGAGAAGTGACTGTTGAGTTTCTCTTGAAGAAAGAATTTGAGGAATTCTGAGGAGTGAATTGCCACTTGCCACCGTAAAGATATTGTGTAATAGACAACTGCTCATTTCATCTTCGAAACAAAGGGATGTTGAATACATTATTAATAACCATGTTTAAATTAGGTGGGATCCTGACCCTTTTGACTTTCAGATGCACTGGAATGCAGTGCTCTTTTCAAGGCAGAGGCACTGTCAACATTGGTTATCGATATTTTATAACATTTCATATAATCTTGTTACGTTTATTTTATTTCAAGTTCAAATCTATGCCATCTGATAATCATTTCAATGTAACATGTTTAAAAAGGTAGATTAAAGTACTTAAGTCAATTAACACGTTCTGCTGACAAGTTAGAAGTCATAGAAGAGAAAAACACCTCGTTTTAAGATACTAGCAGTTGTCTTCATAAGTCTGCCACTGCAGCAAAATATTGAAAACAGTATGAGCAGGAGCCCGACTGAAGCAAACTTAGGACAAGAATTGGATAGATGGCACAAAAGAGATCTATCTTTGGATTTTAAGACATTACTAGGTATTTTTTTGAAGAATAACACTGAATAAGAAGGCATATTAAACGTAATACTTCTGATTTAGGGATAGTGCAGTAGCGGCTCCTGGAGGGAGTGCTGCGGGACAATGGGGCGGGGTGAGGGGTAGTAAACTCCGGCATACGGCCGAATGGAGGTAAGTACATAAATAAATAATTAAATCGAATTACATTACGTTTGCTGCATCGCCATTTGGCTTTACAGTGTGCGCAATTTAATTCATTTTAGTTATTTATTTATGTACTTAGCTCCATTCGGTGGTATGCCTGAGTTTACTACCCCCCACCCTGCCTCTCCCCCGCCCTGCCTCACCGCCTCACCGCCCCACAGGACTCCCTCCAGGAGCCGCTACTGGAGTTTCCTAATTTTCGCTCACAAAGTAACAATCGCTTGCACCTACTGCAAAAACCACTGAACGAAACAACACCAAACGAGCATGAAACTATAACATTACATAAAAAACATGCTTTTGTTAGTTTGATGTAAATCCATTCAGTATTATTTGTGATACAAACACTTAAATCTGGGTGGGCCTAAACGTGTCACCTCTTGTGTACGTTTGTATCTTTTAAAGCTGCAATTTATTGATTCACAGCTCCTGTCAGTCATATTTGAATATTTTAACAAATGTGACTGAATGGTGGAGTTCTCTGTAGAATTTTTTCTCACCTCAATATCTTAAAATTTCAAATAATGACTATTGAGCTGTGGAAAAAAAGCACGGAACATAGTGTGTGATTTGTAAAACAAAACACAGTTGTTCGAGCCTCCCTATTATTAATGATAAAAATATGAATTCGATTTGATTCAAAGCTTTCACAACTCTTGAAAAGAAGAAAGAAAGGGTGTGATGTACAGCGATAAAAAGAGGCTGATCTAAAAAGACAAAGAGCCGGCAAATCAAATGTCAGCCACAGCTCGGATGTGTACAGCAGAGGTTGGGTACCATGTACCGTTTGAGAGCAGGGTCAAGCCTTAAGTCAGGACCCTAAGGTTAAATCCCACATTGCATTGCTAAAAATCAGGAGCACCGACAATTGGCCTCCTCCTGTGAGTTTGGTTCAGTGCCTGGCAATCGGCCAGGACTTGTCGATACTACCATCGAAGGCTATGTGCAGCATCGTTAAGTCACCTATGACATAATATGAGCAGTGCCTGGTCACCTGCTAAAACATGGCATGCTGACATTACTTCCACAGGTGTGCTCCAGTGGCCAGGGCACATGACTTCACACCATAAGACACACAGTTTAGGCTCACGGTTAAATCCCTGACTCCCGCAGCAGCTCACCTTAGCAGCATCAGACTACGCAATACCTCACTTAATTTCTGTACCCAGCACTTTCAGACCCGTAGGTAAGAGTAGTTCGCTTCGCACCCCCTCTATAGCACACCCTAAACACCCCACAGAGGTTACAGTGCTCCTACTCTCCTCTTTCCCACATTTTTTGCACTTTTCCCCCCTTACTCGCTTCAACGGAATCACAAAATGGCGACCAACACTTCCTAGTTACAAACGCTCACGGCGCTCGCAGCCAATCAGCAGCAAGCTCGTGCTCGTAACGCCTCTGCCAATCAGATGGCAAAATTCCCATATATCGATATCTGTAAGTTTCGATATTTCTCAAAAACTACTGAACGGATTTACACCAAATAAACAAAAGCGTGCTTTATAGACCAATACGCATCTCCCTGCCAAATTTGGGGTCATTCCGTTCACCCGTTCGACCTGTAGCCTTGTCTAAAGTTTCCTATGGAAATTAACATTGAAAAAACATGTTTTGGGACCCCCTTTTTTCTCGGCCCCCCTTTGACGAATCACCCCTAACTTTTAACATGGGAGCTGATCTCAACAAAGAATTAGTTTTGAAAATGTCATGAAGATTCATCAATCGGCGCCAAAGTTATTGCGAATAGAATTTTGCCATTTTCCTATAGTAACTAGGTCCTAACTATAACAACCTACTGGCGACTCTCGATTTAATTACCCTATATAGAATGTATATAGCGGGACAGACTGTGTAAAGATGGCGTTCTGCACCATAAAGTCGTCACAGATGTTTGTATTATAATTTAGTAACAATCGAGTAAACCACCGGGCTCAAAACAGAAACGGGCCAATTTGAATTAAAACAAATATGCATATGTAAGGAAAAATAGAAGAGATTGTAATGAGAATTCTAGCAAGACAAAAATGGCGCCTTAATCTTCCTCTTTCTTTAAGAGAATGTGTCTAAATTCGGAAGTAGCCATGTACATGGATATAAAGCGTTGCATTTGGCTTTTAACATGCCGCAATTTAAACGTACGGCTAGCGGTACATATTGAATGCACAAGATAGAATAGACCAAACAAAAAGGGCGCTGTATTAAAATTGACGCGTACAAGGTTTGGATAACATAAAACAGAGGTACAGTTTAGATCATTAATGCCCCTAAATGTGTAGAATAGGAACGCGGCAATAGACTTTCTTTATATTGTATAGAGGGAGATAGGTATAAAACCATGCTATCGCACAAAAGCTATATATTGTGATCATTGTCTTCCAGTTTGAAGAAAATGCACATGACAACAAGACTTGAAAAACTTGGCCTCAACGCATATTGAACCTTACCAAAATTAACCAATGAGGATTAGGACAACAGATGCCCAACAAAAAGGTATTGATATCTCATGAAAAAGTAAATGCAAAACATTGTGGATTTAAAATGTACTGAAGAAATTAGTCTATCTAATGCATATCCCTTTATGTCTTTAATTAGAGGATTGAATTATAATGAAGAAAAGACACAACAATCGTGGAAAGTGAACAGAAATTCTCTGAAGTCACCTAATTGGAGATAAACGATTAACTTCTTTTAAAAAGGTATTGACTTTTAATTTAATTGTGAATATTAAACACGTCAAACGTTAAGACTAGACATTCAAGGAAGATTATACTTGTATTTTTCTATTATGTTTTTAAGCGAAAAAAAAGAAATTGTTGTAGAAGATTTCAAATTGAAGAGAAGTAGAGTTACCCTGCTCAGAGCTACTGCTATAAGGTATAATCTAAATAGAAATTAAGCTCTAAACACGATTAGGGCTCCAATCTGGTAAAGGTCTTTAGGAGCCGGTATTTTCTAAATTCAGGCTCCTTCTATAGCTTTTTCACATATATCATGGTTCACTACTTTCAAGCACATGGGTGAATCTTCGCTGAGCACAATTCAATAAAATTATTTTTAAATATATGGTGAGGTGTCAATGGGATACATCTGGCCTTCTGTGCACTATCAAGTTTCATCCTAAATGTGATATTATGTTTAATTAGATTCATCAAGCAGGCCTACTAACATTAGACCACATTATTGTTAATCTCTCCTTTCAAGAATCTGTGACGGGGTCCTGACGAAGGTGCAAGCCAGAACGTGCATAGTTAGAATATATACTGCCAGTCTCCTCATATCAAGAACATGATGAATGTATATAACAAGTAATGGCATTGTTATTGGATGTGATGAAATGCATATATTGAATTGTCCTTCCATAAATAATCAAATCATTGATATTGATATGTTCATTGTGAAATGTGAGAGCAATTATTATTATTAAATGTATGTACACTAAAACAACCTTCTTTTATAAGAAAAATATCTTCAATAGATAACTTTTTATAGAATTTATGTTATATAAAAAAGTGACTATTTTCATTAAATAAAACAAAAAAGAAAAAAAGAAAAGAAAAAGAAAATGTATCAAATAATAGGTTGTTGCATATTTGTACATTTGAGTTATGTGTGTGGTCGCTTTAAATAATATGTTGTATATACACGTATCATAGTAGTGTCAGCATGTGTTTATACCTTCTGGGACGAACTACTGACTCCTACTGGTTTGAAAGTCCTGGGGTACGGAAAATATGTGAGGTATTATCTAGAGTCTCATGGTGCTAAGCTGAGGCGCTGCCTGAGTCTGGGATGAAAGCGTGAGTCCAAACTGTGTGTCATATGCTGTGAAGTCATGTGCTCTGACCACTGTTCCACATCTGTCAAGTAGTGTCAGCATGTAGTTATACCTACTCAGAGGAACTTTTGTTTTGAACATTGTAACTTGTGTATGGTGCTTAGGGGGTGTTATACAGGGAGTGCTAAGGTACATTTGCGCGTATCAAATCAATACGGTATTTGTAAAGCGCAAACTACTCACCCCTATGGGTCTGAAGGCCCTCGAGGCCGGCGTGGAAATTATGTGAGCTATTAAGTGAGCTATTGCCCAGTGTCACATGGTGATGAGCTAAGGTGTCCAAAGGTGTCCTTCATAAGAATTTCCAAACCTACCCCAGTCAATGTGCCTAGGTCATTTCCACCACAGTGCACAATCATGAGGTCAGGGTGTGGAAGATGCAAAGAGGTTTTAACCAAAGGTAGCAATTGGTGCAACTTCAATCTTCTCTCTGTAAACCATTTAATGTCCACATTTTGTAAACCTAGGTCTAAGTCAATACGTCTGTGTTCTGCATACGTCTTGCACCTGAAAATATAGCTATGACCTACGATCCACACTAGCATTTTGAAGGCATGGTTGGAAGGGATGGAAAGATGTCTGTAGCTCATGCAGTACCTTGGTAGAATAAGAGATATGTTTAAACATGGGGAAGTACTTTTTTTGCCACAAAACGATACGTGATTGGGAGTTGAAAAGCATTCTTTTTTAAAAGTAGGGTGCACATTCGTTTTGTGGAAAAGCATCTTTGTGATTGGTTAAGAAAAAGCATTTTCAACCAGGGGTGGGCGGAATTTGCAAAATTCACTTTTGCAAATTATCGCGAAAATGTTAAAAATCTCCACAAACACGCGGAAATATCGCGAAGATGCAGAAGTTTTTTTCCCGCCCGTTCGCGGTATGTTCTGCGTGGTCGCGGCTCGCCAACTTACCCATGCGGTTGCTCGTGGGTGCGGCCATCTTGTTTTCACTTGTCTCGCGGTGCATGATCGCGAGAAGAAAGATGTGATCGCGCGACGAATGATGTTACTGCGGGCGCGAACTGTCGCGAGACAGCGCAAATGGCTACCAACAATCCAACATCTCGTGGAGAACGCGACCTGATCGGGAAAACTTGTCGGCGAACGCGGGGATTCAGGTAAGGCGATCGCGCGCACGCAAGAATGTATTACTTTACAGCACGAGCAAGCAAAAAATTTCCGGTAAAATGCGGATTGCGGAAATTTTGACATTTTCGCGCTCTCCGCGGAACGAGAAAATGTCAAATTATCGCAATTTCCGCGAGCGGAACGGATTTTTAGCCCAGGCCTAGTTTCAACGTGGAGTACATATCATAGGATAAAATTTGCTCAACTGAACCACAGCTGCTACTTGCATTTGGAAGGCACTGTTCGAACTTAAAACAATCGTGAACTTTTAACCTGCATGTGCCGTTAAATGTTTGAGAAAATGTTGCAAAAAATATCGTTATGTTTAAAAAAATTGATGAACTTTCAACCTACACGTGTTGTAGAATGTTCTAGAAAGTGTGTTGATAGAATACGTTGCACGTCTGACTTCTATGTGTTGTTTTATATTTAAAAAACTGTTTATATGGAAAATTCAAAAGAAACCAATAGAGAGAAGTTTTGAAACCTAAAAGAATCAAGGAACTATTCTAATTTGTTCTTTACATGTGTTTATGTGTGGAGCAACAACATTATAGACACAACAGCTCCAGGAAGAGGAAGAAGCACAATTAAGTACAGCACACGTATAGACAAACAATGGCCAAAATGAAACACACCAACAAGGAGCACAAGTCACACAACCCGCCAATATCACACCACTGAACGAGCATAGAAGTGAAAACCATGCTGCATTCATACAACATGTGTACAAAGGCCGTTCGTTGGTGGTGTGGGATGTCTGCAACCGTGGTTATCATGGATGAGATGTCCAGCACGTGGCACATGGGTGAGTTCACTGTGTGTTACATTGCCAAACAGCTGCTTCTCCCTCGCACAAGCCCCCACACTTTTCTTTGGTGTGCTGTTGTATCTCGTGCACTCGTATGGCACACCATTGTAATGCCTATTCACGCATGTCCTGCTACATTCAAACTACACCATCACAGTGCAGTTTGGAGGTGGTGCATGGCACTTTACAACATCGAGTGCTGCGGCCTTTGTGGCAGGCCACACCAGAACACAGACACACACGTACCGCACTTCCTGTACACGGACATGTCCGAGACACCCTGTTCCCCTTGCCGGATAGGCACACCCCTGCACTGACCTGTGTACTCCAGACCAGCACATGTCGGTTTTGCATGCAGGAGGATGCGTGCATAGCTACATGTCCAGGCTCACTGCCAACTCTGAGATGACAGCACACTGTGATGTTGCAGAGCTCATGCCTATCATGCTAAGACAATGACCACAGGGACACACTTGCTTAGATGCGGGTTTAGGGGGCGTTGGCGGTCCTGGAGTTGTTGAGATGAGTCTTGTGGCCCTCATGGGTATCCCTGCATTAGCTCATTGATTCTTCTGGCACCTGTGGGTGTTCTGGTGTGGCTCTTGGCTGTGTTCCGTTTCATGGTGCAGGTAGTCGTCCTGCTTAACACCAGCAGAAAGCAGGTGTAAAATACCTGGTGCTAACGTGGCTTATCGCCGGAATTTGTTTCGCATTGCAGTTGGTGTAAAAGTTGTGATGTGATTTTTTTTGTGTGCCGAACAATATACGAACTGAGCAGTGTATCTCGTCAAGATCCAGCACTTGACGCACTATTCCCAATCAATATAAATACAATGAGAGTTCTTAATTGATTTTGTGTGTACACTGTAAGTGCAGCCACTACCTAAGTGCAATTCAATACAGGATTTTAGTATTTAGAATAAATCGCAAAGGTGCACCTTGTGTCTTTTTGTACGGGAACGGCTAGTCTGCATTTCATTATCAGCACTTTAATGGAAGTAAAGTTGAAATAAATCTAACATACTATTCAGAAGTTGGTGTAAACTGCAGACATCACCAGTATTCCCACGATAACTGCCCCAAAATTTAACACCATGGTGGACTCCATCAAATAGCAGTAATAAGAACAAGAAAGAGCCACACAACAGTGAAGAGAACAACCAAAAACGTTATTAATTTATTTTTTTTAAACTTTATTTTTTTATAAATATATATGTAAACGATAAACGAAAAACTATTTGCAAAATTAATTTTTTTATGAACATACATATAAATGATAAACTAATAAACAAAATGTAACAAAAACAATAGAAAACAAGAAGGCGGAACACTCCTGTGGGGACCATGGATGTCGACGACAGAGCCTGGAAAATAAAGCACAAAATAAGGACATGTGTAATAGGCATATCAAAGGAGAGAGGCACAGTGAAACAGAGAAGGAAAAAAAAGCCTGAGAGAAAAAGAGAGAGAAAGAAAGAGAGTGAGAAAGGGAGAAGGAAGAGAGAGAGTTAGAGAGATAGAAGGAAAAGAAGGAAGAGAGAGAGAGAGAGAGAGAGAGAGAGAGAGAGACACTGCCGCCTCTGCACATCCATGAGCAAATAATTACCTGGTGCCACCGGAGTGTGCAGCAGGGGGCACTCCACGTGCCCGTCAAAACTCCGCACATCCAAGATATGTTGCGCATCCCAGATATGTCACTGAGTCCTGAGTCATGAATGACGGAGACAGCACCAGCTTGTCCGCGGATCTCACAGATGTCGCTGAGTCCTGAGTCATGAATGGCGGAGACCACATCATCTTCTCCATGTCCGGGCAGATCTCACACATGTCACTGAGTCCTGAGTCATCAATGGCGGAGACCACATCAGCTTCTACCGCCGCCCAGCAGATCTTACACATGTCGCTGAGACCTGAGTCATCGATGGCCGAGACCACATCAGCTTTTGGGGCTGCTAAGCCTGTGGAACTCAAGTGTGTGCACGCGGTGGTAGGCCCTTGATGGCCATATGAGGTTTGGGTGGTACTAAACCTGTGCATCTGAAGTCCGCACCAAGGGGGTGGTAGGCCCCTGATGGCTATACAGATCAGGGTGTGATTAACCTTCTGCGCAACTTTTCAAAGACTCTTTATGGTTGAGACACGTGGAGCATCTGCCATCTAGTTAGCACCGGCAATAAAGGATGTGACTTTGTCGATCTATTAGATTTGCGTGGTCACATGGCCTGTGACGCATGTGCTGGATGGGTGTGGTGTGTGCGCAAACCTGCCCTGAGGGAGTGGGCGTGAGATGTTGAGATGTTGAGAACTAGACCACTGACCTGCACACCAACAGCGAGTATGCCTGGGACAGGTAGCTATGTGGGGCCAACGTCGGAACATAATTGCAGTGTTGTGGCGTATGATGGAACAGGGCAGGGATAGCTACAATAACGTGGACGGCTCGTAGTACTGCATCTGTGAGTCGAGCGGATGGGCTGCAGCTGGCCCTCTGCGAGCCTGGGTGCTAACTGTTTATAACTCACACTACATAAGCATTGAAAAACCATTTTGTGATTCAGTCCATCAGCTGCCATTTGTCCAAGGCATTTGTTGAAACATATCGGAGTTCTTTCTGTGATAGATACCCCTTTGACGCTACCTCTCCCCACATCAGCAGGTAACGCACCCTCTTCCCACATTACCATCATACCCCCAACAACCTTCTTGGGCCTGGAAGTGTCCCTGTGTGGTTGGACAAAGAAGAATCTTAGTCATGTATAGATTTACATATAAAAAAAATTATTAAAAGAAAAGAACAACAAATAAGACTGAAGGGAGTCTGGTGCTGTGGTCGCTGCCACGACGTTGGGGTCACTGCCATTCAGGACTCAGGACACAGTTACACATGTGGGATCAGCTTGTATTAAAGAGGGTTAGTGGGACTACGTGTCGCCAGCCTTGCATATCGAAATATGCATCACTGATTGAAGGGAGTGTGGTGCTGTGGTCGGTGCCACGGACTTGGGGTCACTGCCATTCAGGACTCAGGACACAGTTACACATGTGGCACCAGAAGTATTGAGACTGTATGAGCCTGTGATGATGCTTAGTGTGGACGGGCCGCACAGGGAGTAATGTGTCTTGGGTACTGGACTGCGTCATGTGGAATCAGAACTCTATCTGAATTGTGAGTCGTGCTGACCGTAGTGTAGGCCAGAGGTAGCGGTGAGCAAGGGCCCACAGCCACATACATACGTTGGTGGCCCCACCGGCCTGCGTAGTAGAGGTTCAGTGGCACCACGTGTCGCCGGCCTTCCATATGCAAATACCCCTCACTAATCGAAGGGAGTGTGGTGCTGTGGTCGCTGTTATGAAGTTCGGGTCACTGACGTTCAGGACTCACAACACAGTTACACATGTGGGATCGGTTTGTGTTGAACAGGGTTAGTGGCACCATATGCTATTGTACTTGCATATGAAAGTATGCGTCACTGATGAGAGGGAGTCTGGTGCTGTAGTCACTGCCACGGACTTGAGGTGACTGCCATTCAGGACTCAGGACACAGTTACACATGTGGGATTGGCTTGTGTTAAAGAGGGTTAGTGGAACTACGTGTTGCCGGCTTTGCGTATGGAAATATGCCTCACTGATCAGAGGGAGTCTGGTGCTGTGGTCGTTGCCACGGACTTGGGGTGACTGCTATTCAGGACTCAGGACTCAGTTACACATGTGGGATCAGCTTGTGTTAAAGAGGGTTAGTGGGACTACGTGTCGCTGGCCTTGCATATGGAAATATGTCTAACTGATAAAAGAGTATGCTGCTGTGGTCGCTCCCACGGACTTGGGGTCACTGCCAATCAGGACTCAGGACACAGTTACACATGTGGGATCGGCTTGTGTTAAAGAGGGCTAGTGGGACTACGTGTCGCCGGCCTTGCATATGGAAATATGTCTAACTGATCGAAAGGAGTCTGGTGCTGTGGTCGCTGCCATGGACTTGGGGTCACTGCCATTCAGGACTCAGGACACAGTTACACATGTGTGATCGGCTTGTTTTGGACAGTGTTAGTTGGCACCAAGTGTCCAAAATTCAAATTGTGATGTCTGCTGCCCACAGTGTAGACTGCCGAGTGTTCATTTGTACTTGAAAATGAATTTGGTCATTGTACTAAAGCTATAACTGATATAAAAAATGTTCAAGAAGAGAGGATACTAAAAGGATATTATGGAGATTTGAGGCCTGTAATAGTTACTTGCCTAGTGGACTCTGTGGGTAATGAATGAAGAAATAATTTTCATTGTGAGCCCTACTGAGTGCAGTGTGGGCGTATGATGAAAAGATGAAATAAGTATAGAATACATTGACAAAGTGTTGTATTTTGTGAGTACAATCTTGTTAGAAGTTAGCATTTAAAATTGGAATTGTGAGCTGTACTGCCTGTAGTGTAGACTGGTATTCCATGTTAGTTTGCATTTGAAGATTAATTTGGTCATTGTAGTAAAGCTATAACTGATCTAAAAAACAATTCTTGAAGTGAGGATACTAAAAGGATAATATGTAGGGTGTAGGACTATGATAGTTAGTTGCCTACGAGAGTCTGTGGTTGCATATGGAAATACCCCTCATTGATCAAAGGGAGTGTGGTGCTGTGGTCGCTGCCACAGACTTGGGGTGACTGCGATTCAGCACTCAGGACACAGTTACACATGTGGGATCGGCTTGTGTTAAAGAGGGTTAGTGGGAATGCGTGTTGCCGGCCTTGCATATCGAAATATGCCTAACTAATCAGAGAGAGCATGCTGCTGTGGACGCTGCCATGGACTTGGGGTCACTGCCATTCAGGACTCAGGACACAGTTCCACATGTGGGATTGTTCGGCTTGTGTTGAACAGAGTTATTGGCACCACGTGTCGCCGCCGTTGCATGTGGAAATATGCCTCACTGATCGAAGGGAGTCTGGTGCTGTGGTTGTCTCAAAGAGTTAGGGTCACTACCATGCAGGATTTAGGAAACAGTTCCACATGTGGGATCGGCTTGTGTTGAAGACGGTTAGTGGCACCATTTGTCGCCAGTCATCCACAGTGTAGGCCAGAGGTAGCAGCGAGCAAGGGCCCACAGCCATGTGCATACGTTTGTGGCCCCACCGGCCTGCACAGTGCAGGTTCAGTGGCACCACGTGTCGCCGGCCTTCCATATGGAAATACCCCTAACTGATCAAAGGGAGTCTGGTGCTGTGATCACTGCAATTCAGGACTCAGGACAAACTTACACATGTGGGATCGGCTTGTGTTGAACAGGGTTAGTTGGCACCACATTTCTTTGGTATTCCACAGTGTAGGCCGGAGGCAGCGGTCACAAAATGCCCACAGGCAGGTGACGTTGACTTGAGCTGCACAGATTGGGATCATGTGGTCTTCCTAACCCATTATAGTGTCTTACACAATTTGCGTCGCTACTAATCTTGAATTGTGAACCGTGTATCCCCAGTGTAGGGCGGAGGCAGCGGTCAGGATGGGCGCACAGCTACGTGGCGATGATTTATGGTGCAGTGAGTTAGTAGCACCTGAAGCAGACAGCATGTGCGCACCGTGCGATGATGCGTGGTCTGGGCGGGCCGCACTGGAAGCAAAGTGTCTTGCGAACTGGACTGCGACATCTGCAATCGCCACTGCATCTGAATTGTGAGCGCTGCTGTCCGCAGTGTAGATCGAAGGCAGAAGTCGGTACAGACATAAGTCTGCGGTGCTGTGCCGCTGGGTTAACAGGGGGCCTGTGTAGAGGAGGCCCGCAGTTATGGTGGCAGCCACATGCCAGGGTGAGGACTGCCGTTGTGACAGACTCATTGGTCTTCCCTCAAGTGAACCACGCCTAGGGTCTGGCCTATTTATTCATACTGCTACGCTGGAGTGGAGTACGTTGGAGCAGCCCACTCCGCTTCCGCTTCCAGGGGGGACAACACAACTACATGACCGAGATCTTCCCCACTGCTGAGCTAACATGGTTGCGTCCACTGTGCACTACACTACAAGTATCAACAGTATATCTCCACATGGAGAGGTTTTTGCTTTGCATAGTGAGGTCTGTGCAGCACATCAGCGTTACACTTGGCATTGTGTGCTTTATTGTTGAAGGGTGACTTGCCTCCTTCATATATAGTTGGTTGCCACATCTCCCAACATTCAGCTATTGTGTGGCTGAGGGGCATGGTGTTTTGGAAAGGTCCGTTGTCCTGTGTTGCGCTGCATTGGTGGTAGTAGGGGTGGTGGTGTGGGGGGGTGGTTCTGGTGGTGGTGGCGCTGGGTGTTGTGGTCTTGTTGCGTGTCGGACCTGCATGATCAGTAGATCTATCACGTGTTGGTATTTAGATGTGGCTGTGTGTTGGGTACAATTCACGGAGTAGATGGTCGACCTCATTACACCAGTTAAAGGTTGATGTTAATTTGTATCTGCTAACTCGGCTTATCGCCTGCTTTTTGGATCGCATTGCAGATTTGGCTGGTCGTGGAAAATATGGGGAAGTGGTGTTTTCGTGCTTTTTTGTGCGGGAACGCCTACTTTGCATTTCATTAGCATTCGTTTTGGCTCTCGTTTGTGGCGATTTTGTTGGCGTAAGGTGTCGATGGAAGAGTGGTGAGATTTGCAGTTTTCACCAAGTTGAGAATGGGTTGATAATGAAAAAACACAGAAAAAAGATAGGTTTAATGAACATTATAATTAGAAATTAGCATTTAAAAAATCTTTGAAGTTCACTGAAAAAACCATAGGATTCAGGCACGTTATAGTTAGAAATTAGCATTTAAAAAACCTTAGAAATTCACAGAAAAAACCATAGGTTTCAGGCACGTTATAGTTAGAAATTAGTATTTAAAAAACCTTACAAATTCACTGAAAAAGCCGTAGGTTTCAGGCACATTTTAGTTAGAAGTTAGCATTTAAAAAACCTTTGAAATTCACTAAAAAAACCATAGGTTTCAGGTATGTTATAGTTAGTTGGACATTTCACTCATAGAAAACCATAGAAATTCCCCTGTTATGCTTAGTTGAGCTAACTATAACTCGTGACCCCACAATGCACTGCTGATGACGTCACATATTACATCATTCATGACATGGTCAGTGACATCACTGATGACATCACTGATGAGGGTCCCTGGGGTTCAACTAGCCCACCAGGTACCTCCAGTAGGCGCCACAGAGCTGTATTGCGCTCACTGGAGATACCTGGTGGGCTAGTTGGCCCCCAGGGACCCTCAGGATTGAAGAGGAATTAATTCTCCAATTTAAAACGTGCCACAGGGCGGGTTTGCACACATGTCACCTCAGGCCACACCCCCTTCCTTCACCACTGTGCAAACGCATCCCGTGGCGTGTTTTAAGTTGGGGGATTAAGTCCCCTTGAATCCTGAGGGTCACTGGAGTCCAACTAGCCCACCAGGTACCTCCAGTAAGCGCCAGAGAGCTGCATTGCAGAGAGGTGTAAAAAGGGGCATGGCCTGGACCACCTCTCTGCAACGCAGGCCTGTAGCACTTACTGGAGGCACCTGGTGGGCTAGTTGGCCCCCAGGGGCCCACAGGATTGAAGAGGAATTAATTCCCCAACTTAAAATGCGTCACAGGGCGTGTTTGCACACATATCACCTCAGGCCCCACCCCCTCCCTTCACCACTGTGCAAATGCACCCGGTGGTGCGTTGTAAGTTGGGGGATTAAGTCCCCTTGAATCCTGAGGGTCCCTGGGGTCCAACTAGCCCACCAGGTACCTCCATTAAGCGCCACAGAGCTGTGTTGCAGTGAGTTGTAACAAGGGGCGTGGCCTGGACCACCTCTCTGCAATGCAGACCTGTGGCGCTTACTGGAGGTACCTGGTGGGCTATTTGGCCCCCATGGAACCCCAGTATTGAAGGGGAATTAATTTCCCAATATAAAATGTGCCACAGGGCGCATTTGCAGAGTGTTGCTGGGAGGGGGCGGGGCCTCCGGCACGATCGCTGTCGTTTAGAACATTTTTTTTTTAGAAGGGGGGCTGTATGGCCCCCCTTCTTTTTTCTTTTTTTGGGACCTGGGAACTCCATCCCCGAGGGCCTGACCCCTTTTTAAAAAATAAAATAAATATATGAACGGGAAGGGGGCCATGTGGCAAGTAACCTTTTTTTTTAAATGGTGTAAATCCGTTCAGTAGTTTTTGAGAAATTCAAAGAATAAGAGTCAAAAAATCAATTTCCCATAGGAAACTTTGTGCAAGGCTAGAGCCGAAACTACTAAACGGAATTACCCCAAATTTGGCAAAAAGGTAGTGCTTGGATCAGAAAGTGACCTCTTTTTTTAAATGGTGTAAATCCGTTCAGTAGTTGCTGAGAAATTAGAAAAATAAATGTTTTAATATCTGGGCGGAGCCTAAATACAGAGGACGAGCTTCACTGTGATTGGCTGTCAACACTCCACACCAGGAAGTGTTGGCAGCCATCTTGTGACTCGGTAGAAGCGAGTCACGAGAAAACAGAGAAACAAAGGTATAAAACAAGAGAAGGGGCAGGGTAGAAACACCCTGACCCCCTAGGCCTGCTCAGGGGGTCCCAGAAGGACCCTCGGGCCATAGGAAGCATTTATTTTTTATTTCAACATGTTTTATTTATTTTATACAAGAACACAATTCTGTTACAGGGTTAGCATAGGTTGTCCCAAGTGCAGTTTATACATCAGTGTCACGTTTGTTTAGCTAACCCCACATATCGGTAATTAGAGAAAAAGAAAGAGAAGCAGGCAGAAATAGGGGAAAAGAGGAGATAGGAGACAGGCAAGGAGAGTTACATTCCTTATAAATTACATCTGACATTCTGTGGAGATGTTGGCACACATGTAGACCGGCGTTGGTAGGCCTTCCCCTGGCGCCAGACCAGAGAAGGCGACACTGATTGAGCCCAGTTAAGTACAATTGTCTCAGTGGTGCGTCCAAGGTGGGTACAAGGTTGTGTATCACCAGTATATCTTATTTTCATGGAGGTTCGTAAAAGTCTAGGTACGTGTCGAGAGAGTTCCACATCCTTCTGGATGCCAGTTTCCAGGGAGAGTTCTGTAGTGCAATGTTGTCCGCTCCTTTGAGATGGGTGATCCAGTTGATTCATCCATTGTAATATGTCTTGCTTGTGTCTTCCCAATTGGCAAGGACCATTTTCACTGCTGCTGTTAGTAGCAGGTCTAGTAGATCCTTATCGGATTCAGATCTCAAGTTTGTGCTCATAAATGTCATGGGTAGGGTGGAAAATTATTTTATTAGCGTACAACCAAACAAACCATTTATAAAGACAAAGATTTTCTCCCAGAATGCTTTGAGTATTGGGCATTGAAAGATAAGATGTGCTAAATCCTCTGTTTCCTTGTTGCAGTTCCAACATAATGCGTCATATTTATTTAAAAAAAAATATATCGGTGCAATTCGTGCTGGGGTCGCGGGTTCCCGCGTTTTATTTTAAGGCGCCCCGGGGTGGGCTAGGTTCCAGGGGCATTTCTTATAAAGTAATAGTGGGGGCTCACTGGGGCTGCAGGGGCCCGATGGAGTCCCCGCAGATCCGGGGCTTCACTCATGTTGGGAGGGGGGTAGCGTGGCCCCCTCCTGGAATCCTACATGTGCTTATAACTTTGGCGTCGTTTGACGAATCTTTACTGAATTTTTCCCAAAAGTTTCTCTTTTTTGATCAGCTCCTATCATGAAAGTTTACGGGTGTATTGAGTCCGTACAAGGTTGGTTGTTGATTTAAAGCAAGTTTATTGCAAGATATTTTCACCCACAATCGGAGCCATCCAGATGCGAAGACGTATTACAGGGTGATTGGTCAAGGGGGGCTGAGAAAAAAGGGGGGTCAGAAAAAGTGTTTTCTCAATGCATTTTCTATAGGAAACTTTAGACAAGGCTACAGGTCAAACTGCTGAACGAATTATGCCAAATTTTGCAGGAAGAAAGGTCTTGGTCCAAAAAGCACACTTTTGTTGAAATGCTGTAAATCCGTTCAGTAGGTTTTGAAATATTAAAGGAAAAAAAGAAATATATATCTGGACAGTTCCTAACTCCTGAGCACAAGCTTGCCTCTGATTGGCTGTTAACACTTCAAACCAGGAAGTGTTCTCTGATTCGCTGCTAACACTTCAAACCAGGAAGTGTTAGCAGCCATCTTGTGCCTTGCATCGAGTGAAAATATAAAAGAAAGGTACCAGGGGCAATTTAATATACCGGAGCGCTGTCTGTGCGAGATACCCCTTTCACGCTGCATCTCCCTACATCAGCAGGTAACGCAACCTTTTCCCGCATCAACAGCATACCTCCAACAACATTCTTGGGCCTGCAAGTCTCCCTCCGCGAACCACTTGTCGGCTCACAGCTCTTTAGGTGTGAGTTCTCGGGCCCGCAGTTGCATCTGTGAAGCCAAGACTGGAAATATATTGCAGGTCTCTCTCTGCGAGATACGCTCTTCATGGTCCCTCTCCCCACATCACTGTTCCGCAGCTATCCCTTTGGAAGCCAATGGCCCACACCTTTCCCTATACCAGTCGGTCCGCAGGTCTTCCTCTGCGAGCTGGCCCACAGCTCTCCCTCTGCGAACTGACGGGCTGCGGTTCTCCCTCTATGAGCCTGCCATTCAGCTCACAGCTCTTCATCTACAAGCCAGCCCGCCAGCTCAAAAGTCTCTGAGAACAGATGCAATGGAGGCAACGATCATGCAGGTTGGACACCCAACACTGCTCCGACATCCCCCACCAGGAGCTACTTGTCCGCCATCCCCCCTCACCCCCACCCCCACAAACAAAAGTGAGAGTCATGTTAGGGAATCTGGAAAGTAAAAAATTGGGTAATGTTGTACAATTATTAATAAGAAGATGCTTGTGAGGTTGGACAAATAAGAATCTTAGTCATGTATGGATTTACATATAAAACATTTTATTTAAAAAAAAACACAACAAATAAAACTATGAACAGCCATGTCATGTCATCGCTGGACCATTTGTGAATCACAGTCTGCAAGACAGAAAAAAAGATAAGATGGTGTGTCATGCGTCCAGCAAAGGAGAAAAAGAAAGAGAGAAAGAGTGAGAGAGAGGGAGAGAGAGAGAAACAAAGAAAGAGAGAGGAAGACAAAGAACGAGAGAAAGAGTGAGAGAGAGGAACAGAGAGAGAGTGAGATACAAGGAAGAGAGAAAGAGAGAAACAGTGTGAGAGAGAGGAAGAGAGAGACAGAAAGAGTGAGAGAGAGGAAGAGTGAGAGAGAGGAGGAGAGAAAGAGTGAGAGAGAGGAATACAGAGAAAGAGTGAGAGAGAGAGGAAGACAGAGAAAGAGAGAAAGAGTGAGAGAAAGAAAGAGAGAAAGAGTAAGATACAAGGACAAGAGAGAGAGAGAAACAGTGTGAGAGAGATGAAGAGAGAGAGAGAGAGAGAGAGAAAGAGTGAGTTAGAGGAAGAGAGAAAAAGAAAGAATGAGAGAGCGGAAGAAAGAGAGAAAGTGTGAGAGAGAGAGAAAGGAAGAGATGGAGAGGGAGAGGGAGTGTTGACACTGGAGAAAATATTCGCTGCTCACCTTTGTACCACCAGTGTGTCTGAAACCACGTGCTGGGACATAGTGCACCTTCAAGTTTTGTCATCTGAAAGATAGTATAGAATTAGTAATTACAGAGTACATACAACTGCACATGCCTAATTCTCTATTTTGCCAATGCACACTCAGGCTGCTACAGCCCATCCACTCCCACTGCACGGAGGTGTCTATGCACTCTTGTGTGCCCAGGCTGCTGCCCACGATGCACTCCCACCGCCCAGATGTGACTGCCAGCTGCTGCAGAAAGAAGCCTCTCTGCTCATCTTCTGCCACCGGCCTGTGTATAAGAGGGTCCACCACGTGCCAAAGCAACTTTCTCAGGTGTGGCCAGGATGGCCACACATCATCGCAGGTTCTGCACGCGTTCAGCTGTGGTGGTGTTGGGGGGATGTCGATTCGTGAATCACAGCCCGTTAGATGAAAAGCAAGATAAGATTGTGCGTCATGCTTCTATTAAAGGAGAGAGAGAGAGAGAAATAAAGAGTGAGAGGAAGACAAAGAGAAAGAGAGAAACTGTGGGAATGAGAGGAAGAGAGAGAGAAAAAGAAAGAAAGAGTTAGAGGTAGACAGAGAAAAAGAGTGAGAGAGAAGAAGAGAGAGAGAAAGAGTGAGAGAGAGGAAGTGAGAGAGAAAGAGTGAGAGTGAGGAAGAGAGAGAGAAAGAGTGAGAGAGGAAGAGAGAGAAAGAGTGTGAGAGAGGAAGAGAGAGAGAAAGATTGAGAGAGAGGAAGATAGAGAGAGAAAGAGTGAGAGAAAGGAAGAGAGAGAGAGAAAGAGTGAGAGTGAGGAAGAGAGAGAGAAAGAGTGAGAGAGAGGAAGACAGAGAAAGAGAGAAAGAGAGAAAGAGAGAAAGAGTGAGATACAAGGAAGAGAGAAAGAGAGAAACAGTGTAATAGAGGAAGAGAGAGAGAAACAGTGTGAGAGAGAGAAAGAAAGAATGAGAGAGAGAGGAAGAGACAGAGAAAGAGAGAAAGTGTGAGAGAGAGAAAGGATGATATGGAGAGGGAGAGGGAGTGTTGACACTGGAGAAAATCTTCGCAGCTCACCTTTCTGCCACCGGTGTGTCTCCAACCACGTACCAGGACATAGTGCACCCTCAAGTTTAGTCATCTAAAAGATAGCATAGAATTAGTAATTGCAGAATACATACAACTGCACACGCGTAATTCTCTGTTTCGCTGCTGCGCACTCAGGCTGCTGCACCCCATCCACTCCCACTGGTCAGAGGTGTCTGTGCGCTCTTATGCGCCCAGGCTGCTGCACACTATCCACTCCCACTGCCCAGAGGTGACTGCCTGCTGCTGTGGAAAGAAGCCTCTCTGCTCACCTTCCGCCACTGGTGTGTGTGTAAAAGGGTCCACCACATGCCGAAGCAACCTTCTCAGGCATTGGGTACTTGTGGTAAAGCAGAGCGTACATTTCAAAGTGGGTGTTGATTGTCAGGATGGCCACACATTATCGCAGGTTCCACACAAGTTCAGATCTGGTGGCACTGAGTGGCGGGAGTTCCGTGTTGTGGGGGGCCTCAATCATGAATCACAGCCTGTTAGATAAAAATCAAGATAGATTGTGCGTCATGTGTCCATCAAAGATATAGAAATAGAGATAGAGAGAGAAAGAAAGAGTGAGAGGAAGACAGAGAGAAAAAGAAAGAAAGAGTGAGAGGAAGACAGAGAGAAAGAAAGGAACAGTGAGAGTGAGAGGACGAGAGAGAGAAAAAGAAAGAAAGAGTGAGAGGAAGACAGAGAGAAAGAGAGAAAGAGTGAGAGAGATGAAGAGAGAGAGAAACAGTGAGAGAGAGGAAGAGAGAGAGAGAAAGAGTGTGAGAAAGAGGAAGAGAGAGAGAAAGAGAGAAACAGTGTGAGAGGAAGAGAGAGAGAAAGAGTGCGAAGGAGAGAAAGGAAGGGATGAAGAGGAACAGTGAGTGCCCATACTGTGGACAAAACCGTCACAGCTCATCTTTACGCCACTGCTGTGTCTCCAACCACGTGCCGGGATCTAGTGGAGCTACCACATCTGAAACATAGTACAGAATTAGTAATGGCAGAGTATATACGACTGTTCATGCCTAAATCGCTGTTCTGCATTTTTGCATCCAGGCTGCTGCACATCATCCACTCCCACCACCCAGAGATGTCTGCCTGCCCCTGCGCACCCAGGCCTCACTGCTCACCTTTTCACGGACAGGGCACCCTGCATATCATGCAGCCCCGCTCCGCAAGCCACCAGGTCTCACATTTGGTGCTGGGTCTTGATTTTGCCATGGCAGAGGACATACCAGTGCACCGGCTTTTCATCACAGGCTGCACACCCACTCAACCCTTGCGGTGCCACTAACTCTGTGACCAGCGCGGTGACGCCACGTGGCGGTAGGCCGGCACTGTCCAATGGCTCAGGCCTACACTGTGGTCCAGCAGGGCACACAAAACCTGAGCTCTCCAGACTGCCGGGACGGGCCATCACCGCAGGCGGCACACCCGCTCAGCAGTTACGGTACCTGCACCTCAGTGGACCGAAAGTCACCATCCCGTGTCGGTGTGCCTGTGCCGGCCACAGTGCATCCAGTGCTAGCAACTCTGAAATGGCGTTGAGCACGTGCGCCCGGTCTGTTTTATTGGGAGGGTCACGTGTCCTGTCATGCCTGTGCTGGATGGGTGTTGTGTGCGTGTATACTAGCCATGAGGGAGTGACTGTGACGTACTGACAACTAAGGTGTGACCAGCAGATCACTGCAATGAAAATCTGGGCCATGTAGCCTTGCTTTCCTTCCCTGTAAGCGTAAGTAGAGTGGGCCGGCCTGGCGTATGACAGTCCTGCATGAGGCTGTAAAGAATGACTCTGGAGCTATGGGCGTGGCTCCATCGTGAGCTGTGTGAGGAATCAACTGATGCCGTGCGGGTGTTCTTGTTGTAGTGCTGACGTCACCCGGGTTGCACGTGTCAATGTATCACTCTGTGAGCCAAGTCCCACAACATGGCCAACATGGAAGGTACGGGGAATCACTGACCCTACATTCATCCATAGTTCCACAAAAGAAAGATGGTAGACATGACACATCTGTGTGGATGTGAATGTGTATTGCACATTCAGTGGAGTATTGCAGCTGTAGCAATACAGGGCCATGCAAAGCCCAAATTTCAGTTTTGGGACATGGAGGGCAGCCAATTAGCGACAAGCTTGTTGTCTGAGTTAGGCTGCGCCAACATACGTGCTTATACAATCACTCAGCCAATCCCAACACACTTATAAATTCACTATACACTCTCCTTGCAGTACTCTAATCATCCAGTCTCTACGTACGTACTTGTAAAATGATGTAGACAAAGTTACATAACCAAAGTTTTCTCCCACTGTCAAAGGTAAGTTGGTTGCATACACTGTCCAGAGCACAATGTAATGTGGTAGGGCCCAGGGGCAGCATGTTGCATACATAATGAACACACGGACACAGATAGATAGTGGAACTGGGTACAGGCATGTGCGCTCGACTCCTTTTCATTACCAGGGTCACATGTCCAGTGACGTCTGTGCTGGATGCGTGTGGGGTGAGTGTAAGCTAGCCCTACGGGAATGGTTTGTGTTGGCAGCTAGCCCTCCGGGAATGGTTGGTGCTGGCAACAAGTACAACAGTAATCATTGGATCAGACAGAGAGATTCAACGTCTGTGCTGGATGCGTGTGGGGTGAGTGTAAGCCAGCCCTCCGGGAATGGTTTGTGTTGGCAGCAAGTACAATAGTAATCATTGAATCAGACACAGAGATTCAATCATAAAGGGTCAATGATTTGTGCTGCACTAAGGTAGGGGCACCAGATGCGAAATAATATACAAAATAATCTATCGTAAAGGGTCCATGACTTGTGGTACTCTGAGGTAGGGCCACCAGATGCAAAATTATACACAAAATATTGTATCATAAAGGGTCCATGAGTTGTGCTGCATAGGGGCATTAGAAGAACTCAGCATGTGCGCAGCCAGCGATGATGCGTGGTCTGGGTGGGCCGCACTGGGAGCAATGTCTCTTGCCTTCTGGATTGCGTCATCTGCAATTGCGACTCAATCTGAATTGTGAGCCCTGCAGTCCGCAATGTAGATGGAAGGCAGTAGTCAGCACAGACATCGAGGAATGCTTTTTGTCACTTCCTCTTGACACAATCCGAGGACATAGATTACAATTCTGTCTGCAATTAATAAATTATGTCTCAATGTAAATTGTGAGCTCTGCTGACAGCAGTGTAGGTAACAAAAGATGAAATATGTATGGAATACATTGCCAAAATGTGTAGGTTTCGGGTACATTATAGTTAGTTGTCTACTGGACTCTGAAATTAATGAATCAAGATTGAATTCGAACTGTGAGCTCTGCTGGCCGCAGTGTAGACTGCCATTCAGTGTTCCTTTGGACTTGCAAGATGAATTTGGTCATTGTACTAAAGCTATAATTGATATCAAAAAAGTTCTTGAAACAAGGATACTGAAAGGATATTGTGTAGGTTTCAGGGACGTTGTAGTTAGCTGCCTACTGGACTCTGTAATTAATGTATCAAGACTAAATTTTAATTGTGAGCCGTGCTGACCGCAGTGTAGGCCAGAGGCAGCGGTCAGCAAGGGCCCACAGCCACGTAGCATTGAGGTGAGCTGCACAGTTAGTGGCATCAGAAGCATTTAGCATGTGCGAAGCCTGCGATGATGCGTGGTTCGGGCGGGCTGCACTGGTAGCAATGTCTTTTGTCTAATTAATTCTGCCTTAATAAGGCTACATGGCGATGGCTTGTGCTGCAGTGAGTTAGTGGCACCTGAATCAACCAGCGTGTGTGCACCCTTTGATGATGCATGGTCCGGGCGGGCTGCACTGGTAGCAATGCTTGTGTCTAATGATTTCTGCCTTAATAAGGCCACGTGGCATTGACTTGTGGTGCACTGAGTTAGTGGTACCTCTGGCGCTCAGCGTGTACGCAGCGTGTGATGATGCGTGGTCCGTACGGGCCACACTGGGAGCAATGTATCTTGCCTACTGGACTGCGTCTTCTTCAATCGCGACTCCATCTGAGTTGTGAGCCCTGCTGTCTGCAGTGTAGATCGAAGGCAGTAGTTTGTACAGACGTAACTCTGCGGTGCTGTGCCGCTGTGTTCGCAGGGGGCCTGTGTCGAGAAGGCCCGCGGTCATGGTGGCATCCATGTGGCAGGGTGAGGGCCGCCGCTCTGGGAGGCGCGTTGGCCTTCACACAAGTAAACAATGCCCAGAGCCCCGGCCTATTTATTCACACTTCTACGCTGTAGTGGCGTACGTTGGACCAGCCCACTGCGCTTCCGCTTACAGGGGACGACAACACAGGTACATGACCGAGATCTTCCCCACTGCCTGAGGTAACATGGTTGCGTTCACTGTCCAAAACACTACAAGCACCAGCAGTATAGGTATACATGGAGAGGTTTGTGCTTTGCATAGTGAGGTCTGTCCAGCACATGACCGCTAAACTTTGTATTGGCCACTCATCCAGAGTTACTCACACATCTAGTCAGTTATGCAAAGAATCAATCACACTTCTATTTAATCAGATATACAGTTATACACACACAACCTCACTTATTCATAGTGATACTATCCTATACTTACTCTCTTATACAATCACTGATACAAATACACACTCATCCATACAGCACTCTCACAATCACTGACTCATGTATAGTCATTTATATCCTCTCTCAGGCACTGCTTTTTACATATGTAGTTACTTGGACATGTAGCACTGAGATATCCATTCACTCACCAACACACCCATACACACACTCACCCACCCATACAGCTGTTTCCACAAGCAGTCTTGAACCCATACATCAAGTGAATAAAGAACTCACACATCTATGCACAAAGTCACACACCTTCCACCCACCCACACACACACTCAGGTACCCATACAAATACTCAGGCAACCAATCAATAACCCATATAGAAACTCATGTAGCTACTCATCAACCAATGCAGCAGCTTACACAGCAATAGACAGACTGATACAGACATTCACACAGTTTAGTCACTAACCCATGAATTCAGTAAGACACATTTAATCACTCACTTATACAGTCAGTCACGCAGCTACTAAATCCTCCATCCACACACTTATACACCCACTCATTCTTCAATATACCTTGGTCAATATAATTATAAAACATATTTAAACTTTACAGAAACACACAGTCACTGGATGATGTCATTATTGATGCCATCAGTGATGTCATTTGAGATGTCATCAGTGATGTCATCAGTGATGTCACCGACCATGTCATGAATGATATAATATGTGATGTCATCAGCAGTGCATTGCGGGGGTGTGAGTTATAGTTAGGACCAAGTTTCCATAGGAAGAACATTTTTTGTTTTGCTTATAACTTTGGCGTTGTTTGATGAATCTTCATAAAACTAATTCTTTGTTCATATCAGCTCCTATGTGGGAAGTTTGGGGGTGATTCGTCCGGGGGGGCAAAAAAAAGGGGGGCCAAAAACGTGTTTTCTCCATGTTAATTTCCATAGGAAACTTTAGACAAGGCTATAGGTCGAACGGGTGAACAGAATTGCCCCAAATTTGGCAGGGAGAAGGGCCTTGGTCTAGAAAGCACGCTTTTGTTTATTTGGTGTAAATCCGTTCAGTAGTTTTGGAGAAGTATCGAAATTTACAGATATCGATATTTGGGAATTCTTTCATCTGATTCGCTGAGGCATTATGAGCACGAGCTTGCTGCTTATTGGTTGTGAGCGCTGCGAGCGGTTGCAACTAGGAAGTGTTGGTCGACATTTTGTGATTTCATTGAAGCGAGTAAGGGGGAAAAAGGGCAAAAATAGTAGGAAACAGGAGGATAGGA
Source organism: Triturus cristatus (assembly GCF_964204655.1). Lineage (NCBI taxonomy): Eukaryota > Metazoa > Chordata > Amphibia > Caudata > Salamandridae > Triturus > Triturus cristatus. Next base: position 902,083,579 of record NC_140590.1, on the reverse strand, counting down.
GCACTGTAGCCTCTGTGGGGGAGTGCAAAGCAAAGTAGTCACACCTACCAGTCTGAAAGTGAGGTGTTGCTCAGAGTGCCATGGTGCTAAGATGAGATGCTGCTACAGTCAGGTATGAAACCTAGAGCCTAAACCAGGAGGTCATTGCTGTAAAGTGATGTGCTCTGGTGTTTGTAGGATACCTGTGGAAGTAGTGTTAGTAGGTGTTTATACCATACAGGAAGTGGGAAGCAAACTACTGAGCTCTACCACGTGTTTATAATATACCGTAAGTGCGAAGCGAAGTACTACGCCTACCGGTGTGAAGATGCGGGAATCAAACCGAGCTGATTGTTGTAAAATGATGGGCTGTGGCCGCTGTAGCATAATGGCCGCTGTAGTATAACTGTAAGTAGTGTTAGTATGCGTTTATACTATACAGGGAGTGGGAAGAAAACTACTCACCCCTACTGGTATGAAGACTCGGGATTAAACTGTGAGCTAATTGCTGTAAAGTGATGTGCTCTGTGTACTATTTCAATGTAAGTCATAGTACAATGTTAGTATGTGATGATACTATAATGTAAGTATGTAATGTTAGAATGTAGGGCTGTCATGAGGGGAATCTTGGGGTGTTTGTACATGGTACTGGAGAAGACGGATGCCTTGCTGTCTGGTCCTGTTGGTGGCTGTTTAAGCTGTCTTCTTTTCCTGCAATAAATCTACTTATCAGATCCACTGCTGTCTTCCTGTTCACTACATACATTTGGCAATGAGTGGGAGAAGGTGAAAAGAAGGCAGCACTCACCAAGATTTTGAGCTTGCTTGTGTTGTGCTGAAGACCCGTTTTCTTGGTGAATCTGTTTCTACTCATCCCAGGGTTGTGTGCCGAAGACCCGTTTTCTTGGTGAATCTGTTTCCACTCATCCCAAGGTCGTCAGCTGATCGAACTATGTGATCCTACATCTGGTAGGATTTATATTTTTAGATTTTGGGCTTCCTCTGCCTCTTCACTACACTCTGGTTGCTGTACCACATGTGTGCAAGTAGTGTTGGTATGCGTTTATACTAATTCTGTAGTTATGCATTAAACAAAGCATCATGGTCCCATGGAGCGCCACCTCCCAGGCGCAGGTAATACAATGTCCCATGGTGTGCAAGCGCGGGACATTTATGTTTGCTATTACAGGACGGGAGCATTGCTTGCACCTTGTGATAGTAAATTCTTGTTTGCCTCGTTGAAGCGAGAGGAGGAAAACCTCTATTTGTTTCAATAAAGTGGAGCCGGATGGTAAAAATGGAGAAAAAAAAATTAAGCGGGGTCTCACCCGTTCATTTAAATGAGCCACTGGTGGGTAATGTTCCGGGGCCAATCCTATTATTATATTGCGGGGTCTCTGCAGCACTGGGGATCTTAATCTCACATGTAAATTAGGTGCGGGAGGGCACAGAGACGTTTCGCAGACTAGGGGATCGACACCTCCCTGGGTATTGTTTACGAATTGTTCAGGGGGCTTCGAGGCCAACTCAAGACCAGGGATCGGCAACCTCCGGGGCTTCATTTAAATATGCAGGGTGGGCCTCTCCAGTCCTTGAAGCCTCGGTGGCCCTAGGCAGTGCATTATTGGTTCTGAAATCACACGGGTAGTACTCATGGTGTTATAAAGTGATACACTCATAGAACTCTTGCTGTTGTGCAATTACCCAGGCTTCATTCATGTAATAGTCTGTTGGTTTATATTTGGTAGGTGCACCAGAAAATTAAACAAAATTTCCCTTATAACCTACTATCAACCGCCGATTTTCACAATAAACTACAGACAAGTGTTGTCAGAAAAAGAAGACCCATACACTCAGTTATTTATTGGTAAAAAAAATAACTTTTATTAACACAACACAAATAAATGGAAATGTAACTTTATTGGAACAACAGTAAAACATGAAAGAAGTGGGTGGGACTCCTCCGGAAGCAAAGTACAAAACCTGCAAGACAAAAAAGAAACTTAAGTATGTGTGCCATGTCTAAAAGAAAAAGAACGGTAGTGAGAATGAACGGAGGAAAGTGAGAATGGGACAGAGAGCGAGTGGGTGGAAGGGAGAAGGGGAGGGATAGTGAAAATAACAGATGGAGGAGGAGACAGAGCACCAGCCTGCTGCACCCAGCCCTCACTGTTCACCTCCCGTCACCCGTGTGTCTGGGACGCTGGGGTCCAGCAAGTCCTTAAAATGAAACAGAGATATGAATGAGGCCAGAGATTACATTATTATCTATGGCAACATCGCTTGCCTGCAACTGGGCACCCAGGCTGCTGCACCGCAGCCCCTTTCTCCGCTCTGTGCTCAATTGCAGCTTCTGTGCACCGAGGCTTGACTGCTCACCTGCCACAACCGGTGTGTCCAAGGATGTGCCGGTGCGAGCTCCAACTCCAGGGTGCCGCTATCAGGGTGGCCCAGCAGGTCTCTGGTCGGGGAGGATGACTTGATACCACGGTGGAAGGTGTTAGAATGCCCAGGGCATCATCATGGGGTGAGCACCCGCTCCGCCCATTTTGGCTCCACTAACCCAGTGTCTGAAAACGGAGAAAAAATATAATGTTGGAAATGTCTTGAGGTAAATGAAGGTTTCTTTCAACGTTAATAGAAAACACCAGTTGAGTGTATCCTTCCTTCTTGAAGTACGATCTTCGAACTGTTAGTGGTAATCGTGGTTCAAAGAGGAGTTGGAGTGCACAAGAATACAGAAGGTTAAATAATAATATGTTATGCCAATGTTCACATACAAAGGAACAGAGCGCATGGTAGAAACATAATGTGCGCATGTAATGCAGTGGCGCAAGCCTGTGTGCATGTACACTTAGCAATCAGCTCACTACAGTGCCCCAAAAGCCAACGCCACGTGTCTGTAGGGCAGTGCTGCCCACTGGCTCAGGCCTACAGTACTGTCCAGCAGTTCCTTAAAATGAGACAGAGATGTGACTGAATGAGTTCAGAGGTTACATCGGTATGCAGGGTAACATCGGTTGTTCGCACCTTTGCACACAGGCTGATGCACCCCACCCCTCCCGAAGCACTGCGCTCAACACACGTCTGTAGGGCAGCACTGCCCGCTGACTCAGGCCTACAGTACAATCCAGCAGGTCCTTAAAATGAGACAGACATGTGACTGAATGAGGTCAGAGAATAAATTATTAAGCAGGGCAATATCGCTTGTTTTTACCAGCGCACCCAGGTTGATGCACCCCACCCCTCCTGCAGCATCGTGTTCAATTACAGGCCCTGTGCACCCAGGCCCCGCTGCTCACCTGCTGTCATTGTTGTGTGTCCAAACATGACGGGCAGCAGTGTTCACAATTCAGGCGCAGTGTTGATTGCGAAGATGGTGTACGCCTTATGGATCCCTTTCTTTATTGTGCCATATCACCTGAGGCAGTGTAGAAGAACTGGGACATGTGGCGTCATCGTTATCCTATTTATACATATGCAAAGTGGGCTGGGCTTGCATACACCAGGCGAGTGTAGGGGTGTGAATAATAGTTCCGGGGACCTGGGCGTTGTTCAGTTCCTGCCTGGCCAGGAAGTGTACTTATGTGTGTTTCTGTTGCAGTTTTGATGTCGCAGAATGCGCAATTTACATTAATGTAGCATGTACCGGGAGGGCAGCAACTATCGCTAATGAGATGCTGTTCGAAAACATTGAATGGCCAACATCACATGTCATTGTCAAGGTTGTGGATATGCGCAGGCACTCATGTCTATGGTGTGCGGTGTTATTGAAAGTGTTGCTATCGCTTAGCGCGCACATGTGAATGTGCTCGGATGGAGGGAGGATCAGCAGTGAGGCAACGTCATAAATAGTGATAACGTTCATTATTGTCAAGCAATGCACGCCAAACGTGAATCTGAAAGTCTCACATATGACATACTACTATACTGGTAAAGCCTGACAACAGAGAATACAGCAATACAAATGTACACATTACTATTTACTGTTTGTCACATGTGATCTAGGATGTGCACTCTGCCCGTGGTTGATGATACCCCTTCAGGTCAGCAATACCCAGGCCAAAAGGCAGCACAATAATGTGCACACACACACCAGGGGCATCGTGTAACACACATTTGATTTTGATGTAATGTTTGAGATGCATGGCAATCACACGTGGAAGGCTACTGTACAGACCATGAATATTGATCAAGGTGATCGTTGCATGTTGTGTGTAGTAGAAGATATGTGTACACAGCAAAAAAACTTTTAAAAAAAGCTCTCTAAGCAGAAGGGGTGTGTCTCATCAAACGCTGTACAGAGAATGACTAAAATGGGTGGGGTACTCCAACTGTTACAATGGGAAATGTTATGAACTAATCAAATGCTTTTCACATTGCAATCGCGCATCGAGGGCGCAAGGAGGCCACACCGACAAGATTTTGAGAAAATATATTTATCATAATATATGTTTATTACAGTTAGAAATATATGTTTAAAATATTTTAGATTATCGCTTGCTCTCATATACAGTTTAAAGTCATTTAGATATAGCTTTGAGACAAAAAAAAACAAGGGAATGGTGCACCCGGCGCTACACCATATGTCTATGACGTAACAAAGGGCCTGGCAGCATGCACTTGTCGCATACGCAACGCGCAGCGAGCACGACCCCATACGTACATGACATAACGCGTAGCTTGGTACTGCGTACCCGTCGGATACCTATGTAGCAGCTGGCGCAAACTCCTATGTATATGATGTTACGCGGGACGCAGTGCCATGAATCCGTCGGATCTGAAATGCGCACTCTTTATGAGTTTAGCAATATGGCGGATAGGATCCGCGTGGTGATGAAGCTTGGTACACTACGGTATGGGAGTGCAGTTCTCTCCCCAAAAAATAAAAGATATACATATTTTTTGGGGAAGATATAAAACATTACTAAATTTTTAAAGTTAAAAAAAGAAGTATAATAGAGTTCCAAAATATTACAAAAATAAATAGAAATAATATAGGTTTTATAAACATAGAAATATGAAATTAACATTTAAAAAACCTTTGAAATTCACTGAAAAAACCATAGGTTTTACAGACGTTATAGTTAGGAATTAGCACTTAAAAAACCTTTGAAATTCACTAAAGAAACACATAGGTTTCAGGGACGTTATAGTTAGTTGGACATTTGACTCATATAAAACCACAGAAATTCGCCTGTTATAGTTAATTGAGCTAACTATAACTCGCGCGCCCGCAATGCACAGCTGATGATGTCACATATTACATCACTCATGACATGGTCAGTGACATCACTGATGACATCTCAAATGACATTATTCATGACATCACTGATGACATCATACATGTGATAATCTGATGCACATACTGATGCCCTAATATAAACTTTAATACACCCATTCTAAAATGCAGACTACAATTTTTGAAACTATACACACAACGATGCCATATACTACATATCACTCACTGTTTCCTAGGTCTACACACGCATCCAGTCACTTATACATGTAGTTAATCTTCAATACAGTAGTATAATATGCCCTCATACATCTATACATGCAGTCACACTCCGCCGCTCACCCATAGAGTTACTCACACACCTAGTCAGTAATACAAAGAATCAATCACATATCCATTTACTCATGTATTCAGTTATGCACACCAAGTTCATTATTTATAGACACACCATATCACTTATTTATAGAGATACTAACACATATTTACTGTCTTATACAATTACTGATACAAGCAGACACTCATTTATACACAAACTCTTCAAATAACTTACTCTCATGCATAGTCATTTATATACTCCAACACTCACATATAGTGCCTTAAAACATATGTAGTTAGTCACACATATACCACTGAGACATTCATTCACTCACCAACACACCCATACACACAGTAACGCATCCATACAGCCCTTCCCAGATGCGCTTTTGAATCCATACAACCAGTGAATCACCCTCTCAGACATCTATTCACAGAGTCATACATCCCCCCCACCCACCCATACAGACACTCAGGAACGCATACAGATACTCAGACAACAAATCAATAACCCATATAGATACTCATGTAGCTATTCAGCAACCTAAGCAGTTGCTTACACACCAACTGAGAGACTAATACCGACTTTCACACAGTGTGGTCACTAACCCATGCATTCAGTAAGACACGTTCAATCACTCTCTTAAGGCTTAAAGCAACATAGCCAGACAGGGTGACAAAATTAACGCTTAAGTAACAAAACAATGTTACATCAGACTTAAGCTCAGCCTTGGAGAATGAGACAGACTCAGAAGTTGGTAGAGCTGTACTAGGAGCCACAGTAAGTCAGATTAAATTGACTCTCATGGAGGAAATAGATTTTTTATGCTGCAATCAGCCCAAAGCTTCAAAACAAGCAAAGATGGAACCAAAGACAGAGACAAAGCAGGAAACTCAGCAGAAATAAATTCCAAAAAAAAACAAGGAGCGAAAAGGAGACAAAAATAGACACCCCAACTAAACTAGGATCAATCTATCCAACATTGAATTAAATGAAGCAGAATTTCACTTGCTATCATCAGGACTGACCTTTTGTTTGGAAAGTTCTTTCAACTATAGTCACACTCGTATAGATGTTTTCAATACAAAAAATAAAACTAATGAAATAGCAGAGAGAGCACTCTATGGTTACAAAAGAAGAAACTCCGGAAAAAACAGATTCGAATAGCCTACAAATATCAGATATCGACCTTATCCGTGATATACAGAGTCTTCAGAATGAAAGATCAGATTAAAATGTCACAACATCAATCAAACAAACAATTCATCAACAAGCCCTTAATGTATTTGGCTCAGTTGAAGCTCCTTTAAAACCCAAATCAATATTTATTTCAACTATGCCAAGAGATGCTATCGATATCTTCAACAACAGAATAATAGAGGAAATCAAAAAATATTATCATTGAGTTCAGAAAACACGAAGGAGATGGAATGACCACAAAAAAAGATACTTAATTAGTAAATTACAAAACAGCAAGGAAGTCATCATCAGAAATGCAGATAACGGAGGCAACATTGTTCTGTGGCCAAGACCAAGAATGGAGTACCTCACGGAGGCCTACAGACATCTCAATGATCAGCAATGTTATAAAAGAAGTACCACACAACATGTGAGAGAGATCAACATCCAGTTCAAGAAGAATGAGCGTCTATTGACTAAGGATACATTTTTATTTTTATATTATAACCATCCAGTAATTCCTGTGATGTACTTCATTTCTAAGGTTCACTAGAAAACTGTCCCTACACCAGAAAGACCTATTATATCAGCAAGAAACAGTATTTTTGATAAAAACTTCACAATACGTGGATTATTTCTTTCAAAAACATGTGTCCAGTCTTCCTTCGTTTAATTCAGGGTGCAAGTGATTTCCTACGTAGCATATATGATATCCCTTAGGCCAATGACTATCTATTGATGATGTTGGATATCACTTTGCTATACACAAGCGTTAAGCACCAAAATGGACTGCAGGCAGTGAATTACTATTTGAGGAGCAGACCATTGAGGTTTTACAATCAAACAGTATACTGCTATCCAATATCACTCGGTGCCTGAATAATAACATTTTCTACTTTGATAACAAGGTGTTTCAACATCTAAGGAGAGTTGCCATGGGTGTCTGCTTCTCCCCCAGTTATGCATGTTTACACATGGGCTGGTGGGAGGAGCAGGTACTTATGGTTGACCATGATGAAGATTGGGAAAATAACATTGTTAGTTGGCTTTGTTACAGCGATGATGTCTTTGTTATATAAAAGGGTCAATTGCTTTGATATTTGTACATAAGATCAATGGCAACAATGTCAATCTAGAATTCACTGCCCATATGAACACACATGGAATCGATTTCCCAGATGTACATGTACATGAGGAAAATAACACAATCGAATCCCAGCTCTATAGAAAAACAACAGTGGGCAATTCAATTCTCATTCTCCATACCCGCAGCTTCCATTCTAGGCATTTGAAAGATAGTATTCTATATGGAGAAATGCTTAGGCTGCATAGATTCTACAGTCAGATGATTACCCTTACCAAATGTCAAGAAGAAGCTACATTAAGATTTTTGGAACGTGGCTATTCGATGGCAACCATTAACCACACCATTGAACGAGCCAATAAGGAGAGTAGGGAATTGGTCCTATTCAGGGATTGTTTGAGTGATAAGATACAAAATAAGAAAAAATCACAAAAAAACTATTGATGATATTAACGTTAGATAGATTGTTCCATTAAGCAAACAAAAACAAAAGCTAAGGACCATTTTTAAGAAACAAAGTCTCATAATGCAAACGGATCCTATTATAGGGCCGTCTCTTCAGAGAAAACCCTCCATCAATTTTAGAAGAGCTCCATACACGAGTAACACATTAGTGACCAGCAGCCCTGAAGTAATACAAACGAGTAATTGGCTGTTATCCAGGAAAGGGTTCTTCAATGTAGCTCATGCAGAGCATGCCGTTTTGGTGTGAATATGTCACAATATCCCACTGTATTTAGTGACAAACGAATAAAACGTAAGTTTTTTTCTGACATGCTCTGTATGACTTAGAATGCACTTGCAAACTCAAATATGTTGGTACCACCAAACTGCTTATACATGTTAGACTCCTATTACACCCGAGAGCCATAGTCAATTTGGATTAAACCTATCCCATAGCCAGACAATTTATACAGTATCACAACAATAATCTCAACTGTCTCAAATATTTTGTTATAAACTCAATACCTAGGTTGAGGCGGGGAGGGAATCGAGAATCATGCCTTAGACATTAGGAAGTCGACACATACTAAATCTAGATACCAGAATGCCCAAGGGGTTTAACTCTGGGGAGTACTTATACCATTTGTAGTGAGACAGCAAGAGAGGGTATACAGAGAGAGAAAAAACCAACAGCAACAAAGAATGATTGTGAAATTACTACTAAGTAAACTGTGAGATAAGTCAGTCCAAATATACTTTTATTGCCAATTTAGATACATGCTGCTACAAACCTTTGCACTTTAATATGCACTTCCCTTTTGCACGAATAGCACTTTATTAGAAAGGACGTAAATAGAAACAGAGTACTCACAAACAACAAATGATTAAACAAGTTGGACATTATTGTGGCAGTAAAACATTGCCCAGATGATGTACAATAAGTTAACACATAAGATAGCATTTGTTGTAGGGGCCTAAATAATATTATGGACAGGTGGCTATCTCAATATGAATCATGAAAAAGCTCACTTTGGGCATGATTGCTATTGTATGAGTCATCTAAGGCACGTATTCCCCACATTATATTTTGGATATCAATATATATATCATTAGTCTCTTTTTTAGCTCTTAAAGCAATTTTTTAACACTATACACCGGGATATATTTATATACTGTCTCAGACTTGTTGTCAGACAATTCAATTCAGACTTTTGTATTTTACATATTTATTCCAATTGCTATTTATGTATTATTCAAGTGCAGTTTCTCAATATGAGTTAGCTATGCTCTAATAGTGTGATTTTAACTTGAAAAATACGACAAACGATAATAGTCTATTTTCTGAAACCAAATAAACAATGCGTAGTCTGGTTTTAGTGGCTATCGTTTGCACAGTGTCAAGTGGGGATTTGGTAAAAATACAAATAAAGATGCTTTGAGATGAAATGCATATGTGAACAATGTGAGGCTTGGCCGGAAAGTGTCCTATCTTGTGGACATGCTGTAATAACAATAAATCAACCTAATGAAATTGGAGCCTGTGGCCAGTCACATTGAAGGATTTTGGGAGTTTGGACAAGTAGGGGCTGAGAAAACGGGGGGTCCCAAAGCATGTTTTCCACATGTTAATTTCCATAGTAACTTTAAACACTGCTAGAGCCAGAAAAGCTGCAGAATAACACCAAATTTGTCAGAAAGGTAGCTGTTGGTCCAGAAAGTAACCTTTTTGTTACCTGATTTAAATCTGTTCAGTAGTTGGGAAGTTATTAAAAGAAATTCAAATGTGTGTATCTGGGGACACAGAGGATCTGCAACCCCTTACGTTCTCATGCTGGGATCTGATTGGCTGCCAACACTTCAAACCAGGGAATGTTGGCAGCCATCTTGTGACTCAGTTTAACCGAGTCACAAAAAAAAAAGAGGCAATGTATGAAAACACCAACCCCATAAGCCTCCTGCGGGGGCTCCCACAAGGACTCCCCATGGCCAAAAAAGCATTTTCTTTAAAAAAAAACAATGGGATCCCCAGATCCAGCTGATTATTTTTTAAATGAAGTGCAGCCTTGCCCGCTTCGTTAGTTATTGGCCCCCGTTTGGACCCACTCCCAGGGGTATTCTGATAATAAGGGAGGGGGCATGTTCTCCCCCCCACCTGCCACTTTTTATTGTCTGGCAGAAAACCACATCCTTGGGGCTTATTGCTTAGTAAACGGAGGGGCCCCCGGGATCCGATGACCATCACCTCCCCGGGGCCATGTGCAAAGCATAAATCGGGGGAGCTCTTTCATCCCCTGTTCCCCGGGGATAATATATAATATGGGGCGCCTCACAGACCTCCCCCTGGACCTGGTGACAACCACCTCCCCAGGGCCAAAATGAATATGTGTTGTGGAGGCCTGAGAGACCCCACAGGCCATCCACCTCCCTAGAGTCATTTGCATTTGAAATAATTGGGTGGGGGGAACATAGCCCACCACCTGGGCTCTTCTTTCCCAAGGGGCAGTCATCTTCATGGGGAGGCCCAAAGCAAAACAAAGGAGATGGGCCACATGGCTTGTTTGCTCTTGTTTGCTCAAAGTGGAGCACAGTTTGTTACACCTTGGCGGGAACGGTAAAGCTTCCACCAAGCCATAGCAAACAGATATTCCCCAGGGGTGGGCTCCCAGGGACATAGCAGAAGATGGTGGTGGCACCTCCTTTGTTAGAAGATGCCCTGCATGCCAACGGAGAGGTGGCATTCCCTTGGGCAGTAAGGGGGTACGCGTGGACCCCACATTATTTGCAAATTTAGCCTCAGGGAGGTGGCTTCCCCTGGGGCTACAGTGAAGGGTCCAAGGAGCCACCCTGCATTATTTTTAAAATTAGACCCGGGGAGATGGTGGTCTCGGGGTTGTGGGGCGGGAGGGTTGAGCCATCTAAAAACTAAAAACTAAAGCTCTGGGGAGGTGGCTTCCCCGGGTGCTGCTGGGGGGTCCACGCAGCCCCCTTAATTTTAAAGCCCTGTCCAACTAACTATAACGTCCCAGAAACCTATGTTTTTTTAGTGAATTTCCAAGGTTTTTTAAATGCTAATTTCTAACTGTAACGTGCCTGAAACTTATGTTTTTTTCAGTGAATCTCAATGGTTTTCTAAATGCTAATTTCTAACTATGCCTACCAAGGTAGGACATGTAAAGAAAGAGGAAGAAAAGCGCAGAAAGAAGCAATACAAATGCAGAAAGAGGCAACAGAAGTCTAGAAAGATAAAGAAAAAGAGCAGGAAGAAGCAAGAAATGTGCAGAAGGAACCAACAGAGGAGCAAAAAGTCCTCCTGTGTCCCCAATTTTTTTACTTATGGATACTGGTGGTAACTGACTGACTAACCAAGACCGGAGCCAGTGCTATGCAAAAAGACACTTAGAATACAGTGAAAACACATACATACACTAGGGAACGCTATGCGTTGGGGTACCCCTGTGATTAGCATGACCGCCTCTGTATTTGCCATGAGTTAGTGCCTGGGTCATTGCATGAGTACATGGGTACTGAGTGAATGATTAGAGTACTGCAAGGAGAGCGCATGGTGAATTTATAAGTGCTTGGGTTTTGGCGGAGTGATTGGATAAGTACATGGTGCTGGCTGGGTGATTGGAGGAGTGTATGGGTAGTGACAAGGAGATGGCTGGACTGCATCAGTAGTGTTTAGGGGATGGAAGCAGTGCATGTGTTAGTGCCTAGGTCATTGCATGAGTACATGGGTAGTGATTGGATGATTAGAGTACTGCAAGGAGAGTGCATGGTAAATTTATAAGTGCTTGGGTTGTGGTGGAGTGATTGATATGTACATAGTGCTGGCTGGGTCATTGGAGGAGTGCATGGGTAGTGACAGGGCGATAGCTAGACTGCATGGGTACTGCTCATGGTATTGTAGCAGTGCATGAATTAGTGCATGGGTCATTGCATGAGTGCATGGGTAGTGACTGGATGATTTGAGTGCTGCACGGAGAGTGCATGGTGAATTTATAAGTGCTTGGATTTTGGCGGAGTGATTGCATAAGTACACAAATGTCACCTCAGGCCCCACCCCCTCCCTTCACCACTGTGCCAACGCGTCCCCTCGTGGGTTTTAAGTTGGGGGATTAATTCCTCTTGATTCCTGAGGGTCCATGGGGGCCAACTAGCCCACCAGGTACCTCCAGTAAGTACCAGCGAGCTGCGTTGCAGAGAGGTGGTCTGAGGCCACGCCCCTTTTTACACCTATCTGCAATGCAACTCTGTTGCACTTACTGAAGGTATCTGGTGGGCTAGTTGGCCCCAAGAGACCCTCAGGATTCAAGGGGACTTAATTCCCCAACTTAAAATGCACCACATGGCGCGTGTGCACACTTGTCACATCAGGCCACCACTGTGCAAACGCACACCCTGGTGCATTGTAAATTGAGGGATTAAGTCCCCTTAAGTCCTGAAGGTACCTGGGGGCCAACTAGCCCACCAGCTACCTCCATTAAGCGACACAGAGTTGCTTTGCAGAGTCGTGTAAAAAGGGGTGTGGCCTCTGAACACCTCTCTGCAACGCTTCTCCCTGACGCATACTGGAGGTAGCTGATGGGCTAGTTCACCCCCAGGGACCCTCAGGATTGAAGGGGACTTAATCCCCCAATTTATAATGTGCCAGGGGGTGCGTTTGCACACTTGCTATGTCAGGCCACGCCCCCCACCTGCACCACTGTGCAAATGCGCCCCCTGGCACATTGTAAATTGGGGGATTAATTTCCCTTGAGTCCTGGGGGTCCCTGAGGACCAACTAGCCCACCAGGTACCTCCAGTAAGCGCCACAGAGCTGGTTGCAGAGAGGTGTAAAAAGGGGTGTGGCCTCTCAACACCTCTCTGCAAGGCAAATCCCTGGTGCATACTGGAGGGACCTGGTGGGCTAGTTGGCCGCCAGGGACCCTCAGTATTCAAGGGGAATTAATTCCTCAACTTACAACGCACCAGAGGGCACGTTTGCTGAGTGCTGCAGGGAGGGGGCGGGGCCTAACCACAATGCCGGATTTTTTTATTTTTTTTATTTCACAAGGGTGGCTGTGTGGCCCCTCTTCTTTTACATTAATTGTGGCCCTGGAGACCCCATCCCCCAGAGCATGCTCTTTTATTTTTATTTATAAAAAAAATGGGAAAGGGCCACGCGGCCTCCATTCCAAGGCCAATTTCGGCCCTGGGGACCCCATACCAGGGGACGTCCTTCCCTTTTTAATTTTATTTACATTTTTTGGTTTAGGGGAGGAGGCCGCGTGGCCCCTTTCCCGGGTCACTTCTGGCCCCGGGGACCCTTCCCACAGGGCCGGCCCTATCCATTGGGGACCGTGGGGTACCCCAATTCCCCCACGTTCCCACCGGCACCCCGCCTCCTGCGGGAGCCAGCATTGCTTTTTCACACGGGAGCTGCTGACATGCAGCTCCCTTATAGAAAAGCAATCCTGCTTTGCTTCATTGAAGCGAGAGCAGGTTTCCCAGCTCTCGCTTCAATGAAGCAAAGCAGAGTTTGCAGTGACAGGGTGGGAGCCGTGCAGCTCCCGCCCTGTCATTGCTAAGAGAAGTTTCCTGGGGTAGGCACCCTGGGACCGGGCAGGAACCGGCCCTGTGGGTTGGCGGTCCCCAGGGCCATCAAGGGCTCCAGGAGGGGGGCTGCGCAGCCCTCCTCCCACCTACTGCACAGCCCAGGGGAGGTGGTGGTTCCTGGGGCTCAGAGGTCCGTAACGGACACCCGCATTTGAATATTAGTGCCCCAGGGAGGTGGCGGTCCCCAGGGGGTGTGGGTGGCTCTATTTTTTTTTTTAAAAGCGCCAGGGGTTGTGATCCCTGGGGCTGTGGGGGGCTGTATGCTCCCCGTGAATACTTAATCAAAGCCCCGGGGGTGGTGGTCCCCAGGGCTTGGGGGGCCTCCACATTAAAAAAGAAACTCCAGGGGGTGGCGGTCCCCGGGGCTGCAGGAGGCCCAAATGCTCTCCTGCACATAATGTTGAGCAAGCCCCGGGGGGTGGCAGTCACCGTGGCTGTGGGGGCCCCCACGGGCCCCCGCATATCTTTGTTGAAAATGCCCCCGGGACCTCGCCCACCCGGGGACCTCAATTAAATGAAGCGCGGAATTTGCGACACCAGCGTGAATTTCGCCGAAATTAAAAAAAATACTTTTTTGGGCCCTTGGGGTCCTTGTGGGACCCCCTGAGCAGGCCTAGGGGGTCAGGATGTTTCTACCCTGCCCCCTTTTCTTTTTTTCACCTTTGTTTTTCTGTTTTCTTGTGACTCGGTAGAAAGATGGCTGCCAACACTTCCTGGTTTGGAGTGTTGACAGCTAATTAGAATAAAGCTCGTGGTCAGGAGGGTTCGGGTCGGGAGGGTTCGCCAACTAGCCCACGAGGTACCTCCAGTATGCGCCAGGGAGCTGCGTTGCAGAGAGGTGTTCAGAGGCCACGCCCCTTTTTACACCACTCTGCAACGCAGCTCTGTGGCGCTTACTGGAGGTTCCTGGTGAGCTAGTTGGCCCCCATGGTCACTCAGGATTGAAGAGGAATTAATTCCCCAACTCAAAACGCGCCACAGGGTGGGTTTGCACACATGTCACCTCAGGCCCCGCCCACTCCCTTCACCACTGTGCAAACGCGCCCCGTGGCGCATTTTAAGTTGGGGGATTAAGTCCCCTTGAATCTTGAGGGTTCCTGGTGTCCAAGGCGGTCCCCAGGGCCATCAATGGTGCCAGGAGGGGTCCGCGCAGCCCCCTTCCCAACATTAGCCAAGCCCCAGGGAGGTGGCCGTCCCCGGAGCATGAGGGGGGCTCGAGCCCCCCCACACAGTGGTTTTTTTTTTTTAATACAAGCCCCGGGAGAGGCGGTCCGTGGGGCTGCGGGGGCCGTGAGCCCCCTGCAAATATTTTTGGAATGCCCCAGGGGTGGCGGTCCCCAGGGCTTGGGGGGCCTTGGAGGCCCCCCACTCATTTAAAAAAAAAGTCCCGGGGTTAGCGGTACCCTGGGCTGCGGGGGTGCTCTGTGCCCCCCTGCAAATATTTTTAGAAAGCACCGGGGTGTGGCGGTCCCCGGGGCTGCGGGGTTCCCCCTGGGCCCCCGCACCTTTATTTTTAAGATACCCCCGGGACTTGGCCCACCCAGGGTCTAGTTAATAACGAAGCGTGGGAGCCCATGCTTCGTTTTTTTTATATTCGCAGCTCGATCCGCGGATCCTACGCGTATCCTGCGATTTAAAAAAAAATGCTTTATTTGGCACTGGTGGTCCTTGTAGGACCCCCTAAGCAGGCCTAGGGGGCCAGGGTGTTTCTACCCTGCCCCCTTTTTTTTTCTTTTTTCACGTTTGTTTTACTGATTTCTTGTGCCTCGGTTCTACCGAGGCACAAGATGGCTGCCAACTCTTCCTGGTTTGAAGTGTTGACAGCCAATTAGAATGCAGCTCGTGATCGGGAGGGTGTGCGTATCATCTGTGCCTCTTAATATCAAAACATTTATTTTTGATTTTCTCAGCAACTACTGAATGGATTTACACCATTTTTAAAAAGGTCGCTTTCTGAACCAAGCAGTACCTTTTTGCTAAATTTGGTGTAAATCCGTTCAGCAGTTTCGGTTGTATCCTTGCATAAAGTTTCCTATGGGAAATTGATTTTTTGACTCTTATTTTTGGAATTTCTCAGCAAGTACTGAACGGATTCACACCATTTAAAAAAAGGTCTCTTTCTGAACCAAGGGCTACCTTTTTGCAAAGTTTGGTGTAATTCCATTCAGCAGTTCGGGCTGTAGTCGAGTCTAAACTTTTCTGTGGGAAATAACATGGAGAAAACGTGTTTAGGGACCCCCCTTTTTTCTCGCCACCCGCTTAGCGAATGACCCCAAAACTTTCAGGGTAGGAGCTGACCGGACCAAGACCAACATTTTGAAAATTTCGCAAAGATTCGTCAACCAGCGCCAAAGTTATTGGGAACAGAAGAAACGCTTTTTCAATAGAAACAAGGTCCTAACTATAACTATCTACTGGCGACTTGTAGTAGGTAATATATATATATATATATATATATATATATATATATTACCTACTGGCGGTCGCCAGTAGGTAGTTATAGTTAGGACCCTGTTTCCATAGGAAATCCGCAACATTCTATTTGGAATAACTTTTGCGCCGGTTGACGAATCCTCGCGAAATTTTCAAAACTAATGGGGCGCTATGCTCCGCTCCTACCCTGAAAGTCTCGGGGGGATTCGTCAAGCGGGGGCTGAGATAAAAGGGGGGTCCCAAAACACGTTTTTCCCATGCATTTTTCCATAGCACCTTTAGACACAGCTACAGCCCGAACGGCTGAACAGAGTAACATGAAATTTGGCAGAGAGGTAGTCCTCAGGTCAAGGAAGTGCCTTTTGTAGGTCTGGTGTAAATCTGTTCAGTAGTTCCTGAGAAAATAGCATTTAAATCAATATATATATCTGAGCCAGCTTACGGTGCGCTTACGGTAAGCTTACCGTACGCGTACGGTGCCGTGCGCGAGCGCGATTCTGATTGGCTGTTAGATCTTAGTAAACATTCGAATCATTCGAAACCAGGAAGCGGCGTCCGCCATTTTCTCTCTCTTGCACTCTGACGGGGAGAGGATAAACAAAGGCCAAAAACATATAAACGGACTGGTTAGACAGCTTCTAACCACCTAGCTTTGATGTATGTGTCCCCAAAGTACCCCCAATGGAAAAATTTTTTTTTTTTTTTTTGAGAAAAATCGCCGATTACGAAATAAATGAAAAAAAAAAAAATTATCCACATTCTCCCCACCCCGTGTTCAAATGGTTCCCGCAGGGCACCATTTGTGCATGGCTTATAACATTTTAGAAATCGAAATGATTAACTTTCACAACGAAGCGCTGAATATGTCCTCCATGTGCGCACGGTGCGCGAAGCGCATCGTGCG
Organism: Triturus cristatus; assembly: GCF_964204655.1. Taxonomy (NCBI): domain Eukaryota; kingdom Metazoa; phylum Chordata; class Amphibia; order Caudata; family Salamandridae; genus Triturus; species Triturus cristatus. The sequence goes on along the minus strand of NC_140590.1, from coordinate 902,066,403 downwards.
TACATGGCCCATCCACGGCACTAACTGTGTAAAGTGGGCGCGCAGTGCGCGAAGCGCACCTCGTGCTCACTGTGCGCGCACGGTGCGCGAAGCGCACCGTGCGCGCACGGAACGAACTGCGTTAAGTTGGCGCGCACGCCACGAATGGCGTAAAGTAACTTAGCATTTAAAAAACCGTACAAATTCACTGAAAAAACCATAGGTTTCACAAACGTTATAGTTAGGAATTAGCATTTAAAAAACCTTGCAAATTCAGTGAAAAAACCATAGGTTTCACACATGTTATAGTTAGCTGGACATTTTACTGATAAAAAACCAATGAAATTCCCCCGTTATAGTTAGTGCAGGCAACTATAACTCACGCGACCGCAATCCTCTGCTGATGACATATGTGTCTTTATGAAAAAAAAATATTTGTAATATATGTATAGCTAAAATTTAATGGAAGAAGACATGGGCAAATAATTGTCTAAATACAGTATTAGCATCAGCAGAGGATTGCGGTCGCGTGAGTTATAGTTGCCTGCACTAACTATAATGGGGGAATTTCATTGGTTTTTTATCAGTAAAATGTCCAGCTAACTATAACATGTGTGAAACCTATGGTTTTTTCACTGAATATATATATATATATATATATATATATATATATATATATATATATATATATATATATATATATAAACTTGTCGAAAAACCGCTTGGTTAATCCTGCCGCGTCTCCAGATCAAAGGGCGCGTCGTCTTGTCAGACCAACCCCGCGAGGACCGTAATGAATTTCCACGAATTCCTTAAAAAGGATTGACGACGCTGTGTCTTGTGTTGCAAATTAGTTTTATTTGTCAGCTGCTGGACGTGTTTCGCCTGACCTGCAGGCTTGCTCACCAACATTTTAAATAACGTTTTTTCACCAATTTAAATGTGCTCAGATCAAAACGGAAGTCACATGATGGACTACAAAAACAGTATAATGGAAAAAAGACTCGTAGTTTTTGTAATCCAAATAATTACACATTACTTTTCTGCACACATAATGCCTCAAACATGAATCATTTGTTTATGTTAGTACATTTTGAATATTTTAAATATTCTAATTTAGCCCCAGTGGGATTTATAATAGGGGTGGGCGGAATATGCGGAATTGCGTTACGCAAATCTACGCGAAACGGTAAAAAATCTCCGCGAACACGCAGAAATTCAGCGAACACGCGGAATTGCTTGTTCGCGATGCTTTTTTCCTGTTCACAATTGCTGTTTGCGTGCTCGGGGAGAAATATCTCGCGAACACGCATTTTTAGAATGCGAACAAGCAAAAATTTCGCGAAATCGCGGAAAGCAGACTTTCGAGCAATTTCGCGTTCTCCGCGGAACGCGAAATTACGCGAATTCCGCAAATTCCGCGAGCGGAACGGAATTTACCGCCCAGGCCTACTTTATAACTCAAAAGTTTCTATATTGAAACCAATCAACATAATTGATACGGCTCGTGCCTGAAAATCAGCGTTTGGTATATACAACATTTGAAATATCGCATTTCATCTGCTGAACATGTGTTCTTTGCCCATTGTGTTGCAATTAATAAAGCCCAAGTGGGCAACAGTTGATACAATTATCTACAGTCTCTTTTGTACTTCCAATAGTATGTGACTTTCCTCTAATACTTATTACAAATTAACCGTGCTCAAATGTGAAAAATGGTTAAAAACGGAGAAAGGGAGTAGTGCATTTTCAATACCTATTCTATTTACAGATGTGTGTATAGATCTTCTTCTACATTCAAACCTGCAGGGGTTTTGCAGTTTAGTTTTATTATGTACTTAGATTCCATTTTCCTCAACTGCTTCTCACGATTTCCCCCTCTCTCATTTGGTTTAACAGAATCTATTACATAATAGGTTAGGCCCATTATGTTTTTTTGGTGGTATCGTTCAAAGTGGTGTGCCACAGGGTACGTTCTGTCTCCATTTTTGACTGCTCTTAGATGCTGCAACACTCTCTTATGGACTGGTAAGATCGTGCTGCCCACGTACCTCAGTCCACACGGACACTGAAGCACGTAGACAGCATGGTCTGTCTTGCAAGTATAATGACCTCTGATTTTGAATTCTTTACTTGCTAGATTTGATGTATATTTAGTGGTGTTGGTCCCATGGATGCAGGCTTTGCATTTTGTGCATTTGACAAAACCTTCTTTTTTGTTTAACCACATTTTGGACGATTTAATGGGCACCTTTTTCATTACATTACTAACTAACATTTCTTTGAAGCTTCTTGCTTTTCTGAATGTTAGTTGGGGCCTTCTCTGCACGATTTTACCCAGCACCGGATCATTTCTGATCAGATGCCAGTGCTTGGATAATATGTTTCTCACATGTGTGTGCTGTGTGTTAAACGTGGTTATCATCCTGCATACATTCACATTTAGAGTTTCTTTTTTCTTTTTTGTGTTGCTTGTCTTAAATAGAATATCTTCTCTGGTTCTTTTTTTAGCTTTCAGAATGGCTGAGTCTATACACTGATCTGGGTACCCTCTCACCTGAAATCGTATATGTAAAATTTTCAACTCTGCATCACAGTTGTTTTTGTTGCTACAATTACGGATTGTTCTGAGGCTTTCCCCATAAGGAATACTATTAATTAAATTCCGGGGATGGAAGCTTTTGGCGTGTAGCAACGTGTTGCCTGCCGTAGGTTTACGGTATAACACTGTTTCTACTTTACCCTTGTCAATATAGATGGTAAGATCTAGAAAATTGACTGTGGTGTCACTGATGTCACTAGTAAATTTTAAGTTCAGATCATTGTTCTGTAAATGCGCAACAAAGTCTATTGCAGAGTTTCTGGAGCCTTTCCATACGATGAACAAATCATCAATGAATCTGCTCCAATGCATCACATTGTTTTGCCAAATTTCTGGGTACATTTTTTGGATCACCTGCTCCTCCCACCAGCCCATATGCAAATTCGCAAAGCTGGGGGCGAAGCAGGTGCCCATCGCTGTGCCACATACCTGATGGTATAGTTCACCATTAAAAAGAAAGTAATTATTCTTTAGGCAAAAAGCTGTCATTTCTATTAACATCTGGGTGTGTGCCCAGAATTTTACTGGTCGATTGCCCAAAAAATGTTTGACTGCATTTAAGCCATCTTCATGGCGAATGCTGGTGTATCAACTTGTCACGTCTATAGTTACCAATAAAAAATCACTTTCCCATGGCATGTCGTATATTCGTTTAAAAAAATCCCCTGTATCCTGGATATATGATGAAAGACATTTTGTTAAGGGGCATAAAAAAGAATCTACAAACTTGGAAGTATTGGCTAGTGCACTGCCAATAGCCGAAATTATAGGACGGCCTGGAGGGTTCAATTGATCTTTGTGTATCTTCGGTATTAAATATAACACAGGTGTTACTGGGTTACTGATTTTCAAAAAATTCATTTCCTCTTGCTTCAATAGACCCCTTGTGTACCAATCTGATAACATACTATTATACAAAACATGACTATCCTGCATAATTGATTCAGATATTTTGACATAGTTCGAACGATTGTTCAATTGTTTGTTTGCTTCCAGTAAGTATTTCTGTTTGTCCCAAAGTACTACATTGCCGCCTTTGTCAGCATTCCTCACAATGCAGTTGGAATTCATTGCTAATTTGTTGACTAAGGCAAGGTATTCACGTTGTTGTTTTGATACAGTTTCTTGTTTAGACAATGTTTTAGTACACAGTTGTTTTAAGTCATTGACTACCAATTCACTGTAGATGTCAACTACATCCTTTCCAGTCATTGGGATAAATTTAGAGGTTGGTTTGAAATGCGTTGGATCATTGCTGATGATATTGATGCCTTCACATTCTGCCAATGATACTGCTCGATCAATATCCGCACTTGTATTTATGGATGGTTGAGAAGAGCATGGTTGTTCCTGCAAATTGTGCAAGTCTAACATTAAGTTCATGTCCTCTACTACTAATTCTGTGCTTGTTTCCAATGTAGAGGTGTCTTCATTTGATAATGTCGTTTTGGCGTTGTCACTGAAGTATTTCTTCAGTTTTAATGATCGAGTAAATTTGAAAACATCGAGTCTTGTTTGAACGTAATTGAAGTCTTCTTTAGGGCAAAAAGATAGGCCTAATTTTAAAATTCTTTGTTCTTTTTCAGATAATTGTATGTTGGTCAGATTTACAATTGTAGCCTTGTCATCATCTGTTATTTCCTTTTGTTCTTGGGCTGCTCTGCGTTTTCTGAATAATTTTGTGCCTTTCCTCCTCTGTTTCCTCTGCCTCTTCCTCTTGGAGGCTTTGTGTATTGGATGAATTGTCTTGGCCGGAGATTGAATCGTCTCTCTTGTTCTAAAAAACGAAACTCATCCAATACTGAAGGGGTTGGAGCCATCTGCCCATTGGTTACTACCTCAGCAACTGTGTCAACCTCTGAACTCGGGACACTGCTTAACTCTGACTGCACTTGACCTGTTATTTTGCCTCCTTCATTTCGTTTTTGACGTCGTATGTTCTCAAATTTTTTTGCAAACGTGTAGATCTGACCTCGCTCATAATCCTGTTTGTCCCGTATGAATTTCTGTGCTTTCCTTTCTTTTATTGAATCTTCCAATTTACGCATTCTCTCCGACATCCCAATCTTAAATTTATTGATAACTTCTTGATCTTTTTCTTTGTCCAAAAACTCAGTGATTTGTTGAATCTCTTCAATGATCTTTGCTCTGTCTATTTCAGCATATTTTATGAGGATTGCTAACATTCTAGCTGATGACTCATGATTGTTTTCTGCCCACTCACGTAGCATGTTGGGGTTTGGGTTTTCATACGTGGGGGCAACCAGGATGCGTAGTCCTCTGGGGATTCGTTTGACTTCAAGATACCTTGTCAATGATTTAGTCTCCCACCATTTTGAAAGTTCTGCTCGCTTGAGCTTTTCCAGTCTTTTCAGCCGTACACTGACATCGTCTTTGTCGATAACTTTTGTTGCATATTTATTTTTAGATTTAACTAATACATCATCGAAGATGCATAATGCCGCTTCCTCCCTTTCTTTAACTTCTTCAGCCGACATGTTGTGTTTGAATGAATTAATCCTTAAGAGTAGAATTTACTCGCTCCCACATGAACCGCCAGTGTCACAGCTTGTAATTCAGCATAGACTGTAGTGATCAAAACTGGCTTTCCCTTTTCCTTATCGTTACTCCAAATCCCGGCTTACCTGGGTCTCAGTAGAAAGCCTCGGGTCCTCCGACTCATTTAAATATTTTAAATATTCAAATTTATTTTTATTTATGTTAATTGCAACACAATGGGCAACACAATGGGCAAAGAACACATGTTCAGCAGATGAAATGCGATATTTCAAATGTTGTATATACCAAACGCTGATTTTCAGGCACGAGCCGTATCAATTATGTTGATTGGTTGCAATATAGAAACTTTTGAGTTATTAAGCCCACTGGGGCTAAATTAGAATATTTAAAATATTCAAAATGTACTAACATAAACAAATGATTCATGTTTGAGGCATTATGTGTGCAGAATGTGTAATTATTTGGATTACAAAAAACTACGAGTCTTTTTTCCATTATACTGTTTTTGTAGTCCATCATGTGACTTCCGTTTTGATCTGAGCACATTTAAATTGGTGAAAAAACTTTATTTAAAATGTTGGTGAGCAAGCCTGCAGGTCAGGCGAAACGCGTCCAGCAGCTGACAAATAAAACTAATTTGCAGCACAAGACACGGCGTCGTCAATCCTTTTTAAGGAATTCGTGGAAATTCATTACGGACCTTGCGGGGTTGGTCTGACAAGACGACGCGCCCTTTGATCTGGAGACGCGGCAGGATTAACCAAGCGGTTTTTCGACAAGTTTATTTAAACGACTGCCGCCCCCCTTATCGTACAACGCAGGAGCGTCAAGATTTGAAATACGTCCCGAGCGAAACCTGGAGCGCTGAGTAGCAGGACAGCGAGTCGGAGGACCCGAGGCTTTCTACTGAGACCCAGGTAAGCCGGGATTTGGAGTAACGATAAGGAAAAGGGAAAGCCAGTTTTGATCACTACAGTCTATGCTGAATTACAAGCTGTGACACTGGCGGTTCATGTGGGAGCGAGTAAATTCTACTCTTAAGGATTAATTGATTCAAACACAACATGTCGGCTGAAGAAGTTAAAGAAAGGGAAGAAGCAGCATTATGCATCTTCGATGATGTATTAGTGAAATCTAAAAATAAATATGCAACAAAAGTTATCGACAAAGACGATGTCAGTGTACGGCTGAAAAGACTGGAAAAGCTCAAGCGAGCAGAACTTTCAAAATGGTGGGAGACTAAATCATTGACAAGGTATCTTGAAGTCAAACGAATCCCCAGAGGACTACGCATCCTGGTTGCCCCCACGTATGAAACCCCAAACCCCAACATGCTACGTGAGTGGGCAGAAAACAATCATGAGTCATCGGCTAGAATGTTAGCAATCCTCATAAAATATGCTGAAATAGACAGAGCAAAGATCATTGAAGAGATTCAACAAATCACTGAGTTTTTGGACAAAGAAAAAGATCAAGAAGTTATCAATAAATTTAAGATTGGGATGTCGGAGAGAATGCGTAAATTGGAAGATTCAATGAAAGAAAGGAAAGCACAGAAATTCATACGGGACAAACAGGATTATGAGCGAGGTCAGATCTACACGTTTGCAAAAAAATTTGAGAACATACGACGTCAAAAACTAAACGAAGGAGGCAAAATAACAGGTCAAGTGCAGTCAGAGTTAAGCAGTGTCCCGAGTTCAGAGGTTGACACAGATGCTGAGGAAGTAACCAATGGGCAGATGGCTCCAACCCCTTCAGTATTGGATGAGTTTAGTTTTTTAGAACAAGAGAGACGATTCAATCTCCGGCCAAGACAATTCATCCAATACACAAAGCCTCCAAGAGGAAGAGGCAGAGGAAACAGAGGAGGAAAGGCACAAAATTATTCAGAAAACGCAGAGCAGCCCAAGAACAAAAGGAAATAACAGATGATGACAAGGCTACAATTGTAAATCTGACCAACATACAATTATCTGAAAAAGAACAAAGAATTTTAAAATTAGGCCTATATTTTTGCCCTAAAGAAGACTTCAATTACGTTCAAACAAGACTCGATGTTTTCAAATTTACTCGATCATTAAAACTGAAGAAATACTTCAGTGACAACGCCAAAACGACATTATCAAACGAAGACACCTCTACATTGGAAACAAGCACAGAATTAGTAGTAGAGGACATGAACTTAATGTTAGACTTGTACAATTTGCAGGAACAACCATGCTCTTCTCAACCATCCATAAATACAAGTGCGGATATTGATCGAGCAGTATCATTGGCAGAATGTGAAGGCATCAATATCATCAGCAATGATCCAACGCATTTCAAACCAACCTCTAAATTTATCCCAATGACTGGAAAGGATGCAGTTGACATCTACAGTGAATTGGTAGTCAATGACTTAAAACAACTGTGTACTAAAACATTGTCTAAACAAGAAACTGTATCAAAACAACAACGTGAATACCTTGCCTTAGTCAACAAATTAGCAATGAATTCCAACTGCATTGTGAGGAATGCTGACAAAGGCGGCAATGTAGTACTTTGGGACAAACAGAAATACTTACTGGAAACAAACAAACAATTGAACAATCGTTCGAACTATGTCAAAATATCTGAATCAATTATGCAGGATAGTCATGTTTTGTATAATAGTATGTTATCAGATTGGTACACAAGGGGTCTATTGAAGCAAGAGGAAATGAATTTTTTGAAAATCAGTAACCCAGTAACACCTGTGTTATATTTAATACCGAAGATACACAAAGATCAATTGAACCCTCCAGGCCGTCCTATAATTTCGGCTATTGGCAGTGCACTAGCCAATACTTCCAAGTTTGTAGATTCTTTTTTATGCCCCTTAACAAAATGTCTTTCATCATATATCCAGGATACAGGGGATTTTTTTTAACGAATATACGACATGCCATGGGAAAGTGATTTTTTATTGGTAACTATAGACATGACAAGTTTATACACCAGCATTCGCCATGAAGATGGCTTAAATGCAGTCAAACATTTTTTGGGCAATCGACCAGTAAAATTCTGGGCACACACCCAGATGTCAATAGAAATGACAGCTTTTTGCCTAAAGAATAATTACTTTCTTTTTAATGGTGAACTATACCATCAGGTATGTGGCACAGCGATGGGCACCTGCTTCGCCCCCAGCTTTGCGAATTTGCATATGGGCTGGTGGGAGGAGCATGTGATCCAAAAAATGTACCCAGAAATTTGGCAAAACAATGTGATGCATTGGAGCAGATTCATTGATGATTTGTTCATCGTATGGAAAGGCTCCAGAAACTCTGCAATAGACTTTGTTGCGCATTTACAGAACAATGATCTGAACTTAAAATTTACTAGTGACATCAGTGACACCACAGTCAATTTTCTAGATCTTACCATCTATATTGTCAAGGGTAAAGTAGAAACAGTGTTATACCGTAAACCTACGGCAGGCAACACGTTGCTACACGCCAAAAGCTTCCATCCCCGGAATTTAATTAATAGTATTCCTTATGGGGAAAGCCTCAGAACAATCCGTAATTGTAGCAACAAAAACAACTGTGATGCAGAGTTGAAAATTTTACATACACGATTTCAGGTGAGAGGGTACCCAGATCAGTGTATAGACTCAGCCATTCTGAAAGCTAAAAAAAGAACCAGAGAAGATATTCTATTTAAGACAAGCAACACAAAAAAGAAAAAAGAAACTCTAAATGTGAATGTATGCAGGATGATAACCACGTTTAACACACAGCACACACATGTGAGAAACATATTATCCAAGCACTGGCATCTGATCAGAAATGATCCGGTGCTGGGTAAAATCGTGCAGAGAAGGCCCCAACTAACATTCAGAAAAGCAAGAAGCTTCAAAGAAATGTTAGTTAGTAATGTAATGAAAAAGGTGCCCATTAAATCGTCCAAAATGTGGTTAAACAAAAAAGAAGGTTTTGTCAAATGCACAAAATGCAAAGCCTGCATCCATGGGACCAACACCACTAAATATACATCAAATCTAGCAAGTAAAGAATTCAAAATCAGAGGTCATTATACTTGCAAGACAGACCATGCTGTCTACGTGCTTCAGTGTCCGTGTGGACTGAGGTATGTGGGCAGCACGATCTTACCAGTCCATAAGAGAGTGTTGCAGCATCTAAGAGCAGTCAAAAATGGAGACAGAACGTACCCTGTGGCACGCCACTTTGAACGATACCACCAAAAAAACATAATGGGCCTAACCTATTATGTAATAGATTCTGTTAAACCAAATGAGAGAGGGGGAAATCGTGAGAAGCAGTTGAGGAAAATGGAATCTAAGTACATAATAAAACTAAACTGCAAAACCCCTGCAGGTTTGAATGTAGAAGAAGATCTATACACACATCTGTAAATAGAATAGGTATTGAAAATGCACTACTGCCTTTCTCCGTTTTTAACCATTTTTCACATTTGAGCACGGTTAATTTGTAATAAGTATTAGAGGAAAGTCACATACTATTGGAAGTACAAAAGAGACTGTAGATAATTGTATCAACTGTTGCCCACTTGGGCTTTATTAATTGCAACACAATGGGCAAAGAACACATGTTCAGCAGATGAAATGCGATATTTCAAATGTTGTATATACCAAACGCTGATTTTCAGGCAAGAGCCGTATCAATTATGTTGATTGGTTTCAATATAGAAACTTTTGAGTTATAAAGCTCACTGGGGCTAAATTAGAATATTTAAAATATTCAAAATGTACTAACATAAACAAATGATTCATGTTTGAGGCATTATGTGTGCAGAAAAGTAATGTGTAATTATTTGGATTACAAAAAACTACGAGTCTTTTTTCCATTATACTGTTTTTGTAGTCCATCATGTGACTTCCGTTTTGATCTGAGCACATTTAAATTGGTGAAAAAACTTTATTTAAAATGTTGGTGAGCAAGCCTGCAGGTCAGGCGAAACGCGTCCAGCAGCTGACAAATAAAACTAATTTGCAGCACAAGACACGGCATCGTCAATCCTTTTTAAGGAATTCGTGGAAATATATATATATATATATATATATATATATATATATATTTTTATATATATATATATATATATATATATATATATATATATATATATATATATATATATATATATACTTGAAGATGAAGGATCTCAAGAAAACAACAGCCAGCCAGGGCAAAAATCTGGATCCCAAAGGATACAATGAGTCACAAAGAAATAAAATATCCAAGAAAGAAGTGACTCAAAGAGATAGATTCACCAAAGAACAAAGATATATTTCCACTACAACGTTTCAGCTTTCGCCTTCCTCAGGTAGTACAAGATGGTTAGCTCTGTGGCTGCACAGATGACACAGTTGAATTTGCAAAAAGCATCATGAGCGAAGATTCCATTTGGAATGTGGAATCAATGCAGTCCTGAGAGCTCTTGAGATATGCAGTAATCAGGTTGTGTTGTCAGTAATGTTCAGTCCATCTGGATGCAGTGATTTTAAACGGTACATCCAGAAGTTTTCCCTGAAGTCCAGTAATTCTTCCTTTGAAACATGTTCCACGGGGAAAATCTTCAAATCTGATAGTGAATGATCCACAAGGTTGAAATGATTGGCTACAGGCTGGTCAATTTTCTTATTAATTATTGCAGATTTGTGGTTCCCGAATCGTGTACGGAGGTCATTCACTGTTTGGCCTACATATTGTTTTTTACAGCTTTGCCGTTGGCACTTAATCACATAAATAATGCATGTTGAGCGACATGTAAGATGCTGCCTTATTGCATAGGTCCTTCGCGTAACAGAACTAGTTACAGATGATGTTTGTAAAAGATATTCACACGTGATGCACCTTTTAGAGTCACAGCAATGAACCCCTGCATTTGTTACAGCTTGCTTGAGTTCAGCTCTCACAATAAGAGATCGTAAATTTGGAGCTCTGCGGTAAGCAATGACTGGTGGTTTTGGAAAAACCTTTTGCAATTTTTCACAAGTGGACAGTAAGGGAAATGTTTTTTGCATTATATTTCTGTAGTTAGGAGCTGATGGATTTTAGTCAACTACAAATGGAGTTCTGTCACTTTTGTTTCTGCCATTGGTATTCCAAATAAGTGCTTCTCTGGGTAACTGCAAAGACTTGTCAATTTGTTGCTGTAAGATATGCAGAGGATAGCCTCGCCTTTTAAATATTGTAGCAAGCTCCTGTAGATGGAAGTCTCGGGGTGATTCGTAAAGCGGGGGCTGAGAAAATGGGGGGTCCCAAAACACGTTTTCCCCATGGATTTTTCGCAGCTACAGGCTGAACGGCTTAACATAATTATGTAAAATTTGGCAGAGAGGTAGCTAAAAGGTCCATGAAGTGCCTTTTGCAAGTCTGGTGTAAATCTGTTCAGTATTTCCTGAGAAAAAAGCATTTAAAACAATATATATATCTGTAAGCGCGCAGCGTACGCGGTGGGTGCGCGCACTCGGCAGTGCGCAAGCGCACTTCTGATTGGTTGTAAGAAGTAAATAAACATTCTAATCAGTGGAAATCAGGAAGCGGCGGCCGCCATTTTGTCTCTCGCATAAAGAGGGGGTGAGAAACAAAGGGGGAGTACGTGAAAAGGGGGCAGAGTGGGGAGATATTGACCCACTAGGCATTGTAAGGGGGTCACAGTAGGACCTTGTAGGGCAAAAAAAAAGATTTATATTTTGAAAAAAAATATCGCCGAGTGCGCGCACCCAGCGCTCACCCGAAAAAAAACGTTTAAAAAAATAAATAAAAAATCGCATTTAAGTGTTTAAGTGTTTAGATATAAGGTGGCTCTAAAAAGAGCCCTTGTGTTCATCGTGTGTTTTTTGGTACCTACAAGTAAGTACCGATGCTGAGTCTAAAGTTCAAGAAGAAGACTCTGTTACCTTCATCAGTGAAGTGTACACCATCTCCTCTATAAATGTATTGCATGTTGTAACGCAAGTTGTTGTGGTATATAGAACCCATACCATAGTCTCTGAGGAAAGCAGAAATAGATTTGTTGACGTGCTTCCTTGCTTTGTCAATCTGTGGACAAAATTGGTTGGACCTGTTCCACTTTTGCCTTTGGCATATATTAGAATATACAAAGGCAGTTTGTGGAAAAAGCGACATCAATTGCACAAAGGTGTCCTTAATAAGCATTTCCAGACCTACCCCAGTGCCTAGGTCATTACCACCACAGTGCACAATAAAAAGGTTAGGCTGTGGGAGATGTAGAAAGGTTTTCACCAAATTAAAGTGGCATTAATTGGTGCCACTTTAACCCACTCTGACCAATCCATTTAATGTCTACATTTGGCAAAGCAAGGTCTCTCACCATACCTCTTTTTTCTGCAAACTTTTCACTCCAGAATACATAGCTGTGACCTACAATCCACACTGTGAACATCTTCCAAGGAGATCTGGATGCACTCAGGAGGTGTCTTTCAGTAGAAAGGCAATATGAAATGAAAGACAGTTGTAAAATGGAGGCATACATATTTTTTTAACATAAAAAGAACACATTGGCTGATTCAAATCTTTTAACAGAAAAAAGTAGGCTGTATGTGTATATTTTTAGCTGCATGTTTTGTATTGGTTCAGAAAATTGTGTTCCCACAGAAGATTAGATTGGATTTGCTGTTAGGTTGGACAGGTGAACTACTCTTGCTCTTTGGATTTGAAACATTGTGTGCTGAACTTCTGACCTCTCTCCTCACAGCAGTGTTCCATGAGCTGTTGCTATGGTAGCAGGCAGAAGTCAAGTTGGGGGAAGGGTACATTTGGAAAGGGGTTGAAGTTTTCAACCAATAGAAATGTGTGATTTCATTTGAAAAAAAGTGGGAAGCACTGAGATTTGAAATTAACATGTATATGTGTGAAAAAAGAGAGGGAAACATTGCCATTTACTGGTTCTGGAGAGAGGAGAGAGGTGTAGAGCTCTGATATTCTGACTCTGATAGTCTGCTGTTTGAGTGGCACATTTCTTAAACAACTAACTAATTTTAAAGGTGAGTTATGAGTTTGAGAGGGAAAGTATGTGGTGATTTTTGAGATAAATATTAGAATTGTGAATCTTCTTCAAAAGTTATGTTTTACATTTTGAGGTTTGGGAGATATTTAACTGTCTTGAACTTGTAAGATATTATGGAGTATGTTTTCACCATAAGTTAATGTGTACTGGTAACAATGAGGAATACTGTTTTGTGCCTACCATCAAACCATGAGTCTGTGTGCAGAGAAGACTTGTTGACAGAGATTTAATTTGTGCTGCTGTTGAAAAGTAAGACTTGCAGTTGAAAGAAAAGGACAGCTTCTTTTTAATTGTGATGGTTAGGATTTAGCAGAAATCACTTTGAAAGAAAAGAGAGGAAAATGGCAACACATTTGAAATTAGCATTAGTTCTGTAAGAATTGCAGTCCCATGAAAGGGGCAGCCTGTGTTTTGTGCCTACCAACACAGCATGAGTCTGTGTGCATATAGGAATTGTTGTCTGAGATTTAATTTGTGAAGATGTTGTTCTGTAAGAATTGCAGACCCAGGAAAGGGGCAGTCTGTTTTCAAAACACAAATTAACTCTTACCACACATGCACTGTTACATACATCCCAGCAGTCTTCATGCAGTTTTGGAAGTCTCTTTGCTCATCTGTCTTGCACCAGACAATACACAGTCTCCAGAAACACACTCTTGGCACACACGCAGCAGCTTCTCCAACACTCCCATGCGTACTACTCAGCTCTGTGTGCTGTTTCAGATAGCACTGTGTAACGCAAACACATTCAATGTCACCAAGGCTCATTTCCTTTGCTCTAGTGTAGTCACTCACCCAGGTTACACATGCTCATGGTATGAAAAAGCAGTAAGGACGTGCTCTTTTCTGCCTCTGTAATCTACAAGGAAAATGTGTCAGGCTGTAACAGTAATTATCACTTGCTCTACCACAGTAGTAAATGTGCTTTGAAATTGCCAATCAAATTCTGTTTTCTGCTTAGAATCACACCATAAGGCTGTGTGCGCACAGGAATTGTGGCCAGATATGTAATTTGTGTTGCAGTTGTTCTGTAAAACATGCACTTGCAGGAAAGGGACAGCTTGTTTTCTTCAAATGTGGTGGTTAGCACTCAGCAGAAATCACTAAATCGCAAATGAGAGGCAAAAGTTAAAACATTTGAAACCAACAGGGTAGATTTTCCTTTCAAAATAGCAAAGGCACAGGTAGTTGCCATATGTTCAAAACTGAAAAAAACCCTTAGCACACATGCACTGTTACATACATACCAGCAGTCTTCATGCAGTTTTGGAAGTCTCTTTGCTCATCTGTCTTGCACCAAACAATACACAGTCTCCAGAAACACACTCTTGGCACACACGCAGCAGCTTCTCCAACACTCCCATGCGTACTACTCAGCTCTGTGTGCTGTTTCAGATAGCACTGTGTAACGCAAACACATTCAACGTCACCAAGGCTCATTTCCTTTGCTCTAGTGTAGTCACTAACCCAGGTTGCACATGCTCATGGTATGAAAAAGCAGTAAGGACATGTGCTCTTTTCTGCCTCTGCAATCTACAAGGAAAATGTGTCAGGCTGTAACAGTAATTATCACTTGCTCTACCACAGTAGTAAATGTACTTTGAAATTGCCAATCAAATTCTGTTTTCTGCTTAAAATCACACCATGAGGCTGTGTCCGAACAGGAATTGTGGCCAGAGATGTAATTTGTGTTGCAGTTGTTCTGTAAAACATGCACTTGCAGGAAAGGGACAGCTTATTTTCTTCAAATGTGGTGGTTAGCACTCAGCAGAAATCACTAAAACGCAAATGAGAGGCAAAAGCTAAAACATTTGAAACCAACAGGGTAGATTTTCCTTTCAAAATAGCAAAGTCACAGGTAGTTGCCATATGTTCAAAACTGAAAAAAACCCTTAGCACACATGCACTGTTACATACATCCCAGCAGTCTTCATGCAGTTTTGGAAGTGAATTTGCTCATCTGTCTTGCACCAGACAATACACAGTCTCCAGAAACACACTCTTGGCACACACGCAGCAGCTTCTCCAACACTCCCATGCGTACTACTCAGCTCTGTGTGCTGTTTCAGATAGCACTGTGTAACGCAAACACATTCAACGTCACCAAGGCTCATTTCCTTTGCTCTAGTGTAGTCACTCACCCAGGTTGCACATGCTCATGGTATGAAAAAGCAGTAAGGACATGTGCTCTTTTCTGCCTCTGTAATCTACAAGGAAAATGTGTCAGGCTGTAACAGTAATTATCACTTGCTCTACCACAGTAGTAAATGTACTTTGAAATTGCCAATCAAATTCTGTTTTCTGCTTAGAATCACACCATGAGGCTGTGTCCGCACAGGAATTGTGGCCAGAGATGTAATTTGTGTTGCAGTTGTTCTGTAAAACATGCACTTGCAGGAAAGGGGCAGCTTGTTTTCTTCAAATGTGGTGGTTAGCACTCAGCAGAAATCACTAAAACGCAAATGAGAGGCAAAAGCTAAAACATTTGAAACCAACAGGGTAGATTTTCCTTTCAAAATAGCAAAGGCACAGGTAGTTGCCATATGTTCAAAACTGAAAATAACCCTAAGCACACATGCACTGTTACATACATCCCAGCAGTCTTCATGCAGTTTTGGAAGTCTCTTTGCTCATCTGTCTTGCACCAGACAATACACAGTCTCCAGAAACACACTCTTGGCACACACGCAGCAGCTTCTCCAACACTCCCATGCGTAGTACTCAGCTCTGTGTGCTGTTTCAGATAGCACTGTGTAACGCAAACACATTCAACGTCACCAAGGCTCATTTCCTTTGCTCTAGTGTAGTCACTCACCCAGGTTGCACATGCTCATGGTATGAAAAAGCAGTAAGGACATGTGCTCTTTTCTGCCTCTGTAATCTACAAGGAAAATGTGTCAGGCTGTAACAGTAATTATCACTTGCTCTACCACAGTAGTAAATGTGCTTTGAAATTGACAATCAAATTCTGTTTTCTGCTTAGAATCACACCATAAGGCTGTGTGCGCACAGGAATTGTGGCCAGAGATGTAATTTGTGTTGCAGTTGTTCTGTAAAACATGCACTTGCAGGAAAGGGACAGCTTGTTTTCTTCAAATGTGGTGGTTAGCACTCAGCAGAAAACACTAAATCGCAAATGAGAGGCAAAAGCTAAAACATTTGAAACCAACAGGGTAGATTTTCCTTTCAAAATAGCAAAGGCACAGGTAGTTGCCATATGTTCAAAACTGATAGATATTATTTTGCCATATGTGCTTTTGCAACAAGGTTTAAAGACGGAATATCTAAAAAAAAATTATTCATCTAGAAAGGTATTTGTAATATATATGTAATATTTGTAACAAGGTGTATTTTAGTGTGGATAGTTTTGGGGCTTTTTAAACAATCTTTCTGATTTTTTTTTGCCCGCTGTTAAATGATGAATAAAATTGTTTTCACTATTTTAAGTGAAAATTAAAAAATTCTGAAAACAGCAAAAAAGGGCAAAAAATTGCTTTGTAAAATATGTAAAAACATGTACTGCTTTATAAAATGTATGATTGAATATTAATATTTTTTTTCTTTTTTTTCAGAACTTGAAAGAAAAATTAAAAAATGAAATTCTGTTCCCTTGTAAATTATTAAAAATGTTTTTTATCAAAATAAGTTTTTAAAAAAAAAATAAGATAACTAAAAAATATTTTTATTTCTTTTCATGATTCCTTTTCTTCACCTCTCTTTGTTCATTAAAATTTAAAAAAAAAAGAATTTTTTTAAAAAACCTCCTTGGGTGCGCGCAGCTTGCGCGCACCCCCAAAAAAAAAAAAAATTTAAAAAAATCCCCCAAAAATATTTTTGGGTTTAGTTTTTAGGTGGCTCTGAAAAGAGCCCTTGAGTTAATGTAGGGAAACAGGAAGAGAAAAACGAAAAAAAGAAAAAAAATCTATGGCCTAGAGCAATGATGCGCATCAAATTTTCGCTGAAGGAGATCAAGACTGGTCTCCCCCACAGAAATAAGACTACCGCAATCAGTGCACCGTGTAGACAACCTCGCCAAACAAGGTGGTCCAACAAGAGGTGTAGAAAAAGGTGAAGGCACCATCGCAGTAGAAGTGCTAGCCTGAGCTGCCGTAGATGTGCTCGGCTGAGCTGCTGCAGATGTCGTCGGCTGAGCAGGTGGAGGGTTTTCTCCAGATGCTCGACGAAAAGTCACTGGATGCATTGCCTCAACATGCCTCATCATTGTGTGTATGCTAAAAGAATACTTCTTGTTAGCATTCCCACGTGATAAGACTTTTTGACACAATACACACGTAACTTTCGGTGCATTCACTTTTTTTTGTCCCTCAGGGAAAGTAAAAAACTGCCATATAAAGCTGTCTTTCTGCTTCCTGTTCCTCTGTCTCTCAAGAGAGTCCTATTCACTCTCTGAAGATGGTTGCTGCTCAGCCATTGTCTCTCAACAACAGATTAGCTCCTTCTCCAAGGAAATCAGAACTAATAATGAAGAAAGTGGGAGTGGTGTTGGAAGAATCTGGAACTGAAAGTACTTCAAGCCAATCAAAAGTGATTATTGTTGATCACATGACTTGCAATGAGGGGATTGGGTGTGGTGTTGAAACAATCAGAAACTGAAAGTAATGAAAACCAATTAGAAGTGTTGTTTTATTCAGAACATAACCCGAGGTGCGCGCACGGAGCAAGCTCAGAGCGCGCACGGAGCAAGCTCCGAGCGCGCACGGTGCAATTACGCATGCGCGAACGCGTACGCGCGCATGTGCATACGTGGTATGCGCGTACGTAACGCGCATATGTAGCACACGCGTATACGCGAACGACAGCGCGCGTACTCTTCGCGTATACGGAAGTGTACCGTGTGGAGCACGTACGACGCACACACGCATGCGTATGTACGCATGCGTACTGGGTGCGTGCTCCGAGCGCGAAAAAATACATATGTATACATACGTAAAAAACGTAAAACGGAATTCATAAAAACTTACGCAAACGTACTAGGTGCGCGCTCTGAGCGCGCACCCTAAGAATTAATATAAAAAAAAAAGAACATAACTTAAAAGAAAATATTAACTATGCTGTTCAACTTTATCCTAATTGAAAATTTATAAAAAAATGAGCCAAAAAAAATTAAAGGATAAAGAGAATATATAAATGAATACATAGGATATTTTTGTAAAAAAAAATATTTAAAAAATATAAATAAAAAATACATAACTTAGCATTTAAAAAACCTTGCAAATTCACTGAAAAAACCATAGGTTTCACACACGTTATAGTTAGGAATTAGCATTTAAAAAACCTTGCAAATTCACTGAAAAAACCATAGGTTTCACACATGTTATAGTTAGCTGGACATTTCACTCATACAAAACCATTGAAATTCCCCCGTTATAGTTAGTTCAGCTAACTATAACTCGCGCGCCCGCAATGCACTGCTGATGACGTCACATATTACATCACTCATGACATGGTCAGTGACATCACTCATGACATCACTGATGACATCTCAAATGACATCACTGATGACATCATCCAGTGAAAGAGTGGCAGACCTCCTCTCCCCCTAATATAACCTTTGATACACACATTCAAAAATAGAAACTAAAATTTTCAAAACAATGAACATACTAATATCAGTTACAACAACCTATTCATTATTCTAAGATCCACATCCACTCATTCACCAACAGTCCTATAGAGTCACTCATACATGTACTCAGTCATCATATGTACTCATACACCTATACATCCTGTTACACAATGCCACTCATCCATAGAGTTACTCACACACATAGTCACTCATGCAAATAAAGAATCAAACATCCATTTACTTGCATATACAGTTATACACACACCACCACACTTACTTTTACAGAAACTTACACATACTTAGTCTTTTAAACAATCACTTATAGAAACACATACTTATTCATACAGGAACTCTTTCAATCTCTCACTCTCACATATACTCACTTATATACACCAATAGTCACATATACTAGTTTAAAACATATGTAGTTACTCATAAAGACACTATTGATACAGTCATTCACTCACTAACACACCCATGCACACACTCATCCACCCATACAGTCCTGCACACATGCTGTCTTCAACACATACAAACAGTGAGTCACTCATTCATGCACCTATGCACTACGTAATACCCCCCACCGAACCATACAGACACTCAGACACTCGTACTGATACTCAAAAAAACAACTCATAACCTATATAGACAATCATGTAGCTACTCACCAAACCATGCAGCCACTTATACACAAAGTGAGAGACTGATACAGATATTTACATATTTAAACATTACTCACTAAGCCATGTATTCACTAAGATACACTTAATCAGTCAGATATACAATCAATTTTTCCAAAACAAATCATCCATTTAGACACTTATATAGCCATTTATTCTTTCATCGACCGTTATATAAACATATATAAAACATATGTAATTTTCAGAGAAACACACATTCACTGGATGATGTCATCAGTGATGTCATTTGAGATGTCATCAGTGATGTCATGAGTGATGTCACTGACCATGTCATGAGTGATGTAATATGTGACGTCATCAGCAGTGCATTGCGGGCGCGCGAGTTATAGTTAGCTGAACTAACTATAACGGGGGAATTTCAATGGTTTTGTACGAGTGAAATGTCCAGCTAACTATAACATGTGTGAAACCTATGGTTTTTTCAGTGAATATATATATATATATATATATATATATATATATATATATATATATATATATATATATATATATATTACCTACTGGCGGTCGCAGGTAGGTAGTTATAGTTAGGACCCTGTTTCCATAGGAAATCCGCAACATTCTATTTGGAATAACTTTGGCGCCGGTCGACGAATCCTCGCGAAATTTTCAAAATAGGTGGGGCGCTACGCTCCGCTCCTACCCTGAAAGTCTCGGGGGGATTCGTCAAGCAGGGGCCGAGAAAAAAGGGGGGTCCCAAAACGCGTTTTCCCCATGCATTTTTCCATAGGACCTTTAGACACAGCTACAGCCCGAACGGCTGAACAGAATTACTTGAAATTTGGCAGAGAGGTAGCCATGAGGTCAAGGAAGTGCCTTTTGCAGGTCTGGTGTAAATCTGTTCAGTATTTCCTGAGAAAATAGCATTTAAAAGCATATATATGTGGGCGGAGCCTAACCACACATCTCATCCTGAGATCTGATTGGCTGTCAGCACTTCATCCAAGAAGTGTTGGCAGCCATCTTGGGACCAATATACATGATAGCACCTCATTAAAAAGCATTGCAGTTAATAGAAGGTTTTAAGACTTTAGTTACATTATAAATCATTTGTTGATGGTACCATACTCATTTTAGGAATTGTGGTATGTTCTAAGATGATTTCACCATGTGAAAAAGCCTTCTGCTGGGATATCATGATTGAGAGAAAAATATTTCCTCATGCTTTTACCACAGAGGTTTGGAAGGTGATCTATAGGCTAAACTGAGAGCTTATTTTCTGTAAATTCACATTATCTTTCTCAGTCATGTGAGAATGAAGTCTGACATTCTCAGTAAAACATGTACATCCAACAAGGGCAGAGACTGTCAGTTGATTCCTTTGTGTTCTACTGCAGCTTCCCAGAGTGTTCCAAAGAACTACTAGAGCGCTAACAGTCCTACTTATGATAAACGTATGGCACACCTGAAGCCATCTTGCTTGGATTAAAGTGGTAACTCTTAAAACATTTAATTTAAAAAGGAACAAAATGAGGGGGTTCATTTTTCCATAAAAAGTATGATTAGTGCTGCAGAAAGAAAAATTAGGGCACATTTTGAGTGACTTCTCAAATCCTCTTCTATTTCATTAAAAAATTCTGACATGCAGACTGAAACATGCACTTTCAATACCAGCAGCAGTTTTCCCTGGTGAGCAGTAGCTTTACTACAGTGATCTAATGAGCAAAAAGAGTGCTAACATTCTGAATTTATGGCAAATGTGTGACACATCTGAATGCCTTCTTGATGGAATCAAAGTAAAAAACTGAAAGTATTTCCTACTGAGGAGACTGCAGTAAATGAGGAAATTAGGAAACTTCATAACAAATAAGTCTCCCAAGATGGCCACCAGAGACAAAAGAGCCCAAATGTAGCCCAAATATCACCCAGATGTAGCCCAAGTATAGCCCAATGACAGAATGTCCCAGAATGTTCTTAAAAACAACTAGAGCGCTTACTGTCTTCATTATGACAAAAGTATGGCACACCTGAAGCCATCTTGATTGGAATAAACTGGTAACACTTAAAACATTTAATTTAAAAAGGAACACAATGAGGAGGTTCATTTTGCCATAGAAATTATGATTAATGCTGAAGAAAGAAAATGAGGGCACATTTTGAGTGACTTCTCAAATCCTCTTCTATTTCATTAAAACATTCTGACATGCAGACTGAAACATGCACTTTTAATACCAGGAGCAGACTTCCATGGTGCAGTAGTTTTACTACAGTGATCTAATGAGCAACTAGAGTGCTAACATTCAGAATTTATGGCAAATGTGTGACATATCTGAATACCTTCATGATGGAATCAAAGTAAAAAACTGAAAGCATTTCCTACTGAGGAGACTGCAGTACATGAGGAAATTAGGAAACTTCATAACAAATAAATCTCCCAAGATGGCCACCGGAGACAAAAGAGCCCAAATGTAGCCCAAAATCACCCAGATGTAGCCCAAATATAGCCCAATGACAGAAGTGTGCAAGACACTTATTATTTTGTGTTTTTGCAGTGTTATATAGTGCAGACTTGTCAGGTATTGGAGTGCTTTACATGAGCATTGGTTACATCACACAAGAACAAATTCATTTTGGTTGTAGACATGGGGAGACTAAGTGATTTGACCAGAATCACAGAATGTCCAGCTGAAGCAGAAACTCCAAACTGGTTCCCCAGTTGCAAAGTCTGCAGTTCTGGAAGTAACACCACATCCTCTCCCCTAAGTGCAACATTTAATCAAGTGGTCAACTGGATAAAAAAACATAAAGATAACAAATAATTTAAAAGTGCTTTGTCGCTATTTGAAAACTCAGAAAATATGTCCTTATTTTAGTCTTTTAGAGCACTAACCATAATTTTGATGCCAATAAGACCCTCTCATATATGTAATTTCTAAAGGAAATGCTCTAGGTATTACAGTTTTGATTACATCAAGATGATGTGAGGCATTCCACACTTTTGTAATAAATATAGAATGTTAGCAATCTAGTTGTTCATTAGGATACTGTTGAGAGGCAGAGGCCAGGGGCACGGACTCTGAAAATTGAAGGCAGGTAGGAGGGTGCAAAGGCAACAATTTAACCACACTGAGCAGGCAGGAAGGGCCGTGGAAGCACAACAGACTATGGAGGGCAGTGGAAAGGGGGGCAGGGGCAACAAACCAACAATACAGGACTTGCAAGAGAGGCTGTTGGAGGGAAGATCTATTACGGGTCAAGGAAGCTAGGGGCGGTCCCCAGATCCCCGGGAGCCACCACAGAACTGAGCAGGAGAGTGAGTCAGGGACAAAAGGGGCACCTTAATTTGAGCCGGGGTGCCTAGGAACGCTTGCTCCAAAAATGAAGAAAACAGACATATGAGACATGGAATTGGAGGCAGAATACAATGGCAGTTTAATGAGAAGATGCAACTTCAAAGAAACCGCAGAATAGAGACATAAAGTACAAAATACAGAATCCAGATAATCATACAGCTGTCATAATATTCTCTGTATCTCAATTAATGTACTGACAGAGAGAGAGAGAAAACACATCTATAAATGCATCATGAGAAACAAGTTACACCAAGGAAAATGTTACCTAGGAACACTCACGTTTACTCTTAGAGCAAGCATTCCTGCAATTACAATACAAAATCTTTTAAATGCAAAAGTAAAGAGAACAATGGTTAAACATAACATGACATTTCATATAGGTAAAATAGAATAAGATACTTCAAGCAAAGCAGAGCAAGACATTTTAAGCAAAGGAAGACAAGAGCTCCCAGCTCTTGGGGAAAACCTGCACTGCCTGTTAACCTACATACAGACGGCGAGGTAGTCCGTCGATATCTGTGGGTGCTCCCTTTTTATATCATTTTGTGGGCTCCTTTGCACGCTACATCTACCTACGTATGCTACCCAAAAGCTTCGTCTGCAGATTTTACCAGACATTTCGTCATTTACCCACTTAATGCTGACAATGGACTGGGTGAAAAGGTCAGTCTCTCAGGCCAATCGCTTATCGTAAGTTCCATAGAGCAAGCAGAAAATAATGGGTATTGTACGGGAATTCAATATATTCATGTATAAAATCTCCTCAGTTCTCCTAACTTGACGCTCTGCGGTTGCCACTTCCTTAAAAGCGGGAAACCTGCCCAGGAAGCAAGTACCAGTCCAGGATGCAGCCTACTGTATGTCGACAGCTTCAGGGGGATGTTGAACTTTGATACCGAGCACGGAGCACTCGGGAAGGGTGGGGGCTACTAGTTTGGATCAGAAGGCCTCGCAGACCTGCCTTCAGACTGCTATACACTAAAATTGCAGAGCTTTGGTCAATTTAACAAAGAGGCCTACATATTGAACAGAAGGGCCTACACAGGGGTTTATGCTGGCTGAGTGGTAAGGATGTCTCAGGATAATTATATAGCAACACAGGACCCGCTGGTCAATTTAATACGGCCTACAAATGCAGCTGGCAGGGCAAGGACAAGGGTCTCATACTTCAGGTGTGGACAGAACGGGCCAGGGGCCCCTGTGATACAAAATCTACCCTCCTTCAAGGCTGTGGCAATGTAATAGACCATTGTGGGCAGAAGGAAGAGGCAATGGTAGTACAACCATACATGCCAACAGACCCGATTCAGCCAGGAAACGTCCAATGTTTTTAAGCTCAAATGGGCTTTATTTGATCTGTCTCCTGTCTACAATATCCTCTTTTTCAATGTAACTCAAAGGGGAAAATCAATACCCCAGTTTTTTTTCAAAATCTCCCTCTTACCAAGTTCAAAATGTTCGCAAGTATGGTACATTGGATCATGGAAGGAAATGGGATAGGGACATGGACTTGGATAACAGAGGACAGGAGGGACATGGAGAGGTGCACCAAACTGACCCTGCAGGGCAGGCATCAGGGTTTGCAGCAGCACAATACACCACACAGGGCATGCAGGACGGGAGTGCAGCACAACAATCCATAGAAAGCAAGAGGGAGGGGACAGGACCATGCACATGGACAACAGAGAACAGAGGGGCAAGAGGCAATGGTAGCTAGCTGACCATAATGGACAGACAGGAGAGAAAGCAGCAGCATAACAGACCATAAAGGGCAGGAGGGACGGATCAGGGGCATTACAATGGAACAGACAAGCCAGGAGGGAGGGAGTAGGGCTGGGGGCAAGGGGGCAGGGCAGGAGCAGCAAGATAGCCATGGAGGTCAGGCAGGATGGGCACTAGAAGCAAGACACACCATGAAGAGCAACAGTGAGACTGTGATGGCATACACACAGACCATGGAGGGAAGGTGGGAGGGGGTCAGGGGCAGCTAACTGACCACACAGGGAAGGTGGGAGGGGCCATGGCAGCACAGAAGACCATGCATGGCAAGTGGGAGGGTTAGTGGCAGCACAATGGCTATGATGGGCAAGAAGGAGGGTGGAGGGGCATGCACAAAGGACGATGGAGGATAGAAGGGAGGGTCAGGACCTGTGCACAGACAAGAAAGTTCAGGGGAAGGGACCTCACAACAGACCACACGGGGCAGGCAGGAGGAGCAGTTGCAGCACAACAGACCAGGGAGGGCAGAAGGGTGTGGCAGTACAATGGACCATGTAGGACAGGAGGAAGAGGATAGGGGCATGGCATGTGGACAGGCAGGGTGGAGGTGGCAGGGACAGGTTACAGTCATCTGACAATGCTAGGCAGGTGGGAGGGGAGTGGCAGCTCAACAGAACACTCAGAGTAGATAGGAGTGGCAGGTCCATGGGACATGGTGGGCAAAAAGGATGGAGCAGGGGCATGCACAAAGACATCGGAGGGCAGGGGGAAGGAGAATAGGGGCAGCAAGCTAAGCACAGAGTTTAAGCAGGAGGTCAATGATGGGGCATAGAATTGGGCAATGGAGGGCAGGAGGAGTGGACTGGTACATCATACTAAACTGAGGGCAGTGGCAGCACATCAGACCATGCATGGCAGGAGGGAGGAGGCTAGTCCATGGATTCACACAACAGAGGATAGGGAGGAAGGGGATGGGGCAGCAAGCTAACTGTTCAGAGAAGGCGGGTATTAGGAACTTTATTGTTTTTAAAACATTGTGTCTGTGCGAACTACTTAAAATATGAACAAGTATGCAGCATAATCTCACTTTTATTCAGGAAGAAGAGGACGTTTGTGACTGTGACTCCGGGCTCACTTGGCAGAAACACCCCCTGACCCTCCACCCCCTATCGCAAAATGTAATGCCCGTGAAAAGGGTAGGTGAACACAGTGTTATATAGAACATAGTCCTGAGAGCACGATTGAAAATGAAAACTAGATATAGTGTATGGTATAAACTATGCACCAAAAAGTGTGATATAAGATGAACCGGGCGTGAAATATAATATGCAATACATTGTGCGCAATGACAGATTCATTGGAGAGCACGAGATAGCACAGGCACTAGCCCGTGCTATGCGATATGCGCCTTGGAGTGTAATATGCAGAGGGCAGTGTTGTGTAACATAACTAGTCTCTAAAGTTGTAATATAAAATATGTGCTGGGGAGTGTAACGTTGCATATGCACTGTGACAAAGATATGGATCCCAGATTGTAATATGAATGGCATAGCGCTGTGCGCTATAACATACACATCGAGGAAGGCACGTTAGATGGGGCAATATAACCCGTGGGAAGGCAAGTGTGGCATGACATATTCACGGGGTGGTGTTACAGTTCACATGGGCTAGAGAGTGTCATAGCATACGCACTAGCTGGTGGAATACAACACAGAGGTGTGAGGCAATCGGCGGGCACTGGTGGGTGTAACACAGCATTGGGCTCAGCCAGGAGCACGCTGTGACTCTCAAGTGAGATTCGTCTCCTTTCCAGAGAGTAAAATAAAAAGTATTACACATCCGGCAGTGGATGTGTTTTTTATTAACCGTGAGGGAGGTTTCTTGCATAGTTTGGTCGAATTTTTGTCAAATCCCCTTTGAATGGCTTGGTGTGCGTGTATATTAAATGTGCCCGTCAATAGCTACCCATGTTTGTATAAATAAACGACAAGGGTGTCTACTTGGAGAGTACCCACCGGCGGGGGCGCCGGGATTAGGCACGGTAGGGCGTCAGACACGTCAGAGCTTCACTAGCGGTGTAAATACATTCCATGTGGATTAATTCTATGCATAGTCGCCTTTTGATGAATATCACGCACATCGTCATGGTTATAGGTACATACGGTTTGTCCAGCATGTCCTAGGTGTTTCTATAAATATATATATTTTAAAAAAATTTAAAAACAAAGGCCGGCCCCGGGGGATGGGGTCCCCGGAGCCATAAGTGGCCTGAGGAGGGGGGCAACGCAGCCCCCCCTAAAGAATTTAAATTAAAAAAAGGCCATGACCCGGGGGTTGGGGTCCCCGGGGCCGATTAAGGCCTTGGGAGGGCCAAATTTATTTTTTTCAACAAAAAAAATTAGGGTGCAGGCCCTGGGGGATGGGGTCCCCAGGGCCAGTAAATTAGAAAAAGAAGGGGGGCCACACAGCCCGCCTTCTTAAAAAAATAATATAAATAAAAGACCGGCATCATGCTGGAGGCCACGCCCCCTCCTTGCAGCACTCTGCAAACGCGCCCCCTGGCCAGTTGTAAGTTGGGGAATTAATTCCCCTTCAATACTGAGGGTCCCTGAGGGCCAACTAGCCCAACAGGTATCTCCAGTGTGTGCCAGGGAGCTGCGTTGCAGACAGGTGTTCTGAGGCCACGCCCCTTTTTACACCTCTATGCAACGCAGCTCTGTGGCACTTACTGGAGGTACCTAGTGGGCTAGTTTGACCCTAGGGACCCTTAGGATTCAAGGCGACTTAATCTCTCAACTTAGAACGGCCACAGGGCGCGTTTACACAGTGGTGAAGGGAGAGGACGGGGCCTGAGGTGACGTGTGCAAACACGCCCTGTGGCGCGTTTTAAGTTGGGGAAATAATTCCCTTTCAATCCTGAGGGACCCTGGGGGCCAACTAGCTCACCAGGTGCTTCCAGTAAGTGCCACTGCTCTGCAATGCAGAGGTGGTGCAGGCCGTGCCCCTTTTTACACCTGTCTGCAATGTCGCTTACTGAACGTACCTAGTGGGCTATTTTGCCCCTAGGGATCCTCAGGATTCAAGGGGACTTAATCTCCCAACTTAAAAAACGGCCACAGGGCATGTTTCCACAGTGGGGAAGGAAGAGGACGGGGCCTGTGGTGATGTGTGCAAACACGCTCTATGGCGCGTTTTAAGTTGGGGAAATAATTCCCTGCAATCCTGAGGGCCCCTGGGGGCTAACTAGCCCACCAGGTGCTTCCAGTAAGTGCCACTGAGCTGCGTTGCAGAGAGGTGGTCCAGGCCGTGCCACTTTTTACACCTCTCTGCAACGCAGCTCTGTGGTGCATACTTGAGGTACCTAGTGGGCTAGTTGGACCCTAGGGACCCTCAGGATTCAAATGAACTTAATCTCCCAACTAAAAACGGCCACAGGGCGTGTTTACACAGTGGTGAAGGGAGGGGACGGGGCCTGAGTTAACGTGTGCAAACAAGCCCTGTGGCACGTTTTAAGTTGGGGAAATAATTCCCCTTCAATCCTGAGGGCCCCTGGGGGCTAACTAGCCCACCAGGTGCTTCCAGTAAGCGCCACTAAGCTGCGTTGCAGAGAGGTGGTCCAGGCCGTGCCACTTTTTACACCTCTCTGCAATGCAGCTCTGTGGCACATACTGGAGGAACCTAGTGGGCTAGTTGGACCCTAGGGACCCTCAGGATTCAAATGAACTTAATCTCCCAACTAAAAACGGCCACAGGGTGTGTTTACACAGTGGTGAAGGGACGGGACGGGGCCTGAGTTAACGTGTGCAAACAAGCCCTGTGGCGTGTTTTAAGTTGGGGAAATAATTCCCCTTCAATCCTGAGGGACCCTGGGGGCCAACTAGCCCACCAGGTGCTTCCAGTAAGCACCACTCCGCTGCGTTGCAGAGAGGTGGTCTAGGCCGTGCCCCTTTTTACATCTCTCTGCAACGCAGCTCTGTGGCGCTTACTGGAGGTACCTAGTGGTCTAGTTGGACCCTATGGACCCTCAGGATTCAAGGGGACTTAATCTCCCAACTTAAAACGGCCACAGGGCGTGTTTACACAGTGGGGAAGTGAGGGGACGTGTGCAAACACGCCCTGTGGCGCGTTTTAAGAGGTAGTTTTAATCCCCTGCCCTATTATATACTAGGGGCTTACAGAGGAGGTCATGCTGATCACAGGGGGACCCCAACGCATAGTGTTCCCTAGTGTATGTAGTTGTTTTAACTATATTCTGAGTGTCTTTTAACATAGCACTGGCTCTAGGACTGGTCAGTCAGACTCAGTTACCACCAGTGTCCGTCTGAAAAAGTTGAGGGTACAGGATGATTTTGCAACAAGGCTTCTTTCTGCTCTTCTGTTTGTTCTTTCTGCACGTTATCCTTCTTCCTGCACTTTTCTTCGTCTTTGAGGACTTCTGTTGCTTCTTTCTGCATTTATTTTTTTTCTTTCTGTGCGTTTTTTCTTCTTTCTTCACATGTCCTATCTCTGTAGGCATAGTTAGAAATTAGCATTTAAAAAACCTTTGAAATTCACTGAAAAAACCATAGGTTTCAGGCATGTTATAGTTAGGAATTAGCATTTAAAAAACCTTAGAAATTCACTGAAAAAACCATAGGTTTCAGGGGTGTTATAGTTAGCTGGACTTTTCACTCGTACAAAACCATTGAAATTCCCCCGTTATAGTTAGTTCAGCTAACTATAACTCGCGCGCCCACAATGCACTGCTGATGACGTCACATATTACATCACTCATGACATGGTCAGTGACATCACTCATGACATCACTGATGACATCTCAAATGTATCTAATGTATTTTTCCTGCTAAAGTGTAGGGAGTACTTTTTTTCTCTACAATGTGCGTGCATGTAGAAACCATTCTGTGATAATCATTTGTGTTTTTCATGTGTTTGTAAACAGATAACTGTGCAGTTGTTATATTTTGGTAGAATTAGAAACCAGTCATTGTTTATGAATTTGTGAAATGAGTTATGTTATGTTTCTATACTAAAATGTAGTACTACGTCTAGATGAAGAAATGTGTTTTGGTATAGTGCAAGGGATAGTGTTGTTTGTCTAGAATCACACAGTGAGTCTGTGCGCATTTGGGAACCACTGTGGGAGAAGCATTTGGTAACATCGTGTATTTGCTGACAGATAACTGTTTTAAAACCGGTCATGTTGTCAAGTTTTAGTAGCATTATAAGCCAGTCTTTGTTTATGCTTTGATTAAATGAGTCAGGCTTTGACACAAAAGTGCAGTCCTGAAATATGTAGATTGTGTGCAGTTCCCTTACCACTTGCACTGTAGTGAATGAGTTTTGGTAAACTCATAGGGATAGTGGTGCTTGTCTAGAATCACACTGTGAGTTAGTGTGTATTTGGGATCAGTGTGAGAGAATCATTTGGTAACATCATGTATTTGCTGACAGATAACTGTTTTAAAATCTGTCATGTTGTGAAGTTTTAGTAGCATTAGAATCCAGTCTTTGCTTATATGTTGATTAAATGAGCCATGCCTTGACACTGATGTGCTGTACTTATATATGTAGATTGTGTGCAGTCCCCTTACCCCTTCCACAGTAGTGAATGAGTTTTGGTAAAGTCCTAGGATAGTGTTGATTGTCTAAAATCACACTGTGAGTCTGTGTGCATTTGGGTAAGGATTGTGAGAGAAGCATTTGGAAACATGGTGTATTTACTGACAGATAACTGTTTTAAAACCTGTCATGTTGTCAAGTTTTAGCAGCATTAGAAGCCAGTCTTTGCTTATGCATTGATTAAATTAGTCAGGCATTGACATTAAAGTGTAGTCGTAAAATATGTAGATTGTGTGCAGTTCCTTTACCACTTCCACTGTAGTGAATGAGTTTTGGTAAACTCCTAGGGATAGTGTTGTTTGTCTAGAATCACACTGTGAGTCTGTGTGCATTTGGGAACCACTGTGAGAGAAGTGTTTGGTAACATTGTGTATTTGCTGACAGATAAGTGTTGTAAAACATGTCATGTTGTCAAGTTTTAGTAGCCTTAGAAGACAGTTATGGCTTATGCTTTCATTATATGAGTCAGGCATTGACAGTAAATTGCAGTTGTGAAATATGTAGATTGTGTGCAGTTCCCTTACCACTTGCACTGTAGTGAATGATTTTTGGTAAACTCCTAGGTATAGTGGTTGTTGTCTAGAATCACACTGTGAGTCTGTGTGCATTTGAGAACCACTGTGAGAGAAGCATTTGGTAACATCGTGTATTTGCTGACAGATAACTAATTTAAAACCTCTCATGTTGTCAAGTTTTAGTAGCATTAGAAGCTAGTCTTTGCTTATGCATTGATAAAATGAGTCAGGGTTTGACACTAAGGTGCAGTGCCATGTACTATTCTGTTCACTGTGGCAGAACTGAAAATTTAAAAGTTTTACCTAAGCACTGTCCTAGAAGTAGTCTGATTATTTAGTCAGTGTCTAAGTACCAAATAGACTGCTTCAAATGTCTATGCAGTATGCATGTAGTGTTCTAACATACTATACACTTGTCTTTTACACTTTCAATTCCCTAGTCAGTATTCATACACTTCCAGGAAATATCCTGTCACTTCCTTTGCAGTCCTCTAGAGACCCAATCAACAGCATGTACTAATCCATTCACTGTGCCAAAACCCAAACACTTATAAATTCACCAAGACACTCTCTTTCCAGTACTCTAATGATTCAGTCACTGCCTAAGTATTCATGCACAGAGACAGGTCTTAGCATATGGACTTCTTCAAACCCCTATCCACTATGCATGCAGTCCTCTAAGCACCTACACACTTGTCTTTCACACCTTCAATTCCCCAGTCAGTATCCGTTCACTTCCAGCAAACACCCTGTCACTCCATTTGCACTCCTCTAGTGACCCATTCAGCATCATGTACTAATCCATTCACTGCGCCAAACCCTAATAAATTCACCCAGGCACTCTCCTTGCAGTACTCTAATCATTCAGTCAGTACCCAAGTACTCATCCAGTGACCCAGGCCTTAGTATATGGACTGCTTCAAACCCTTATCCACTATGCATGCAGTCCTCTAACCACCTACACAATTGTCTTTCTCACCTTCAATTCCCTAGTCAGTATCCATACACTTCCAGGAAATTCCCTGTCACTTCCTTTGCAGTCCTCTAGTGACCCATTCAGCACCATGTACTAATCCATTCACCATGCTAAAACCCGAACACTTATAAATACACAAAGATACTATCTTTGCAGTACTCTAATCATTCAGTCAGTGCCTAAGTATTCATACACTGAGCCAGGCCTTAGCACATGGACTGTTTCAAACCCCTATGCACTATGCATGCAGTCTTCTAACCACCTAGACACTTGTCTTTCACACTTTCAATTTCCTAGTCAGTATCCATACAGTCCAGCACTTGTGACTGCCTTTGAACTCCTCTAGTGACCCATTCAGTACCAAGTACTAATCCATTGCCTGTGCGAAAAGCCTAGCACTTATAAATTCACCTAGGCACTCTCCTTGCTGTACTCTAATCATTCAGTCAGTACCCAAGTAGTTATGCATTGAGCCAGGCCTTAGCACATGGACTGCTTTAAATGCCTATGCAGTATGGATGCAGTCCTCTAATCACCTACACAGTTGTGTTTCACACCTTCAATTCCCTAGTTAGTATTCATACTATTCTAGCAAACACCCTGTCACTCACCCAGTGTGTCTCCTTATAGTACTGTAATCATTTAGTCAGTTAGCATGTAGTCTTTTAGTGAGGTAGGCTTTAGGGCATGAACTGCTTCAAAGTAGTATGCACTATGCATGTAGTATTTTAACAATCGTCACACTTGTGGTTCAGGGCTATAGTTTCTTAGTCAGTTTTTATATAGAATGTGTTTGTACAGTAATGGAATAGTATAAATTTTAAAGTTATTAATATACATTTATTTGTGTTTCTTTTTTACAGATACAGAACAGGAGTGTTTCTCATCTGTTTGCACTCTTCTCGTGCAAGATTGTTTGGATGAAGGGTCCTTAGGTGTTTCATCATACTTGCTGTGCCGCACGAGTATTTTTTGTTAGGATCCCCTTGTAACAGAACTCTTTGGCAAATCTTGTGAATGAAGAAGGTGGCATTGGTCTTTGTTTGCCCCTTGGAAAAAGTTAAACATTTCTTCACCACTGAAGAAAAACGTTGTGGGCGTGGTGCCTTCTGCAAAAATATTTCCTCAGATTCGGTAAATATTTTAAAGCGGCAACATTTACAGTTTTTGTAAGTTAAACTTATAAAATTTTGTTAGCTGTATACATTTTATATATCTGTGATTTGTTTCTTGTGGTATTTTGTTGAGAATACCATGTTGGTTTTTTTTAACAATCTTTCTGATTTTCCAGGTCTGTCGTCGACATCCGTGGTTCCCACAGGAGTGTTCCGCCTTGTTGTTTTGTATTACTGTTGTTACATTTTGTTTATTAGTTTATTGTTTATATTTATGTTAATAAAAAAATAAAGTTTGAATATAGTTTATCGTTTATATATTTATTATTATAAAAAATAAAGTTTGAAAAAAAAATTAATAATGTTTTTGGTTGTTCTCTTAACCCCTTCGCTGCGGCGGGAATTCCGCCGCAGCGCTGGGGGGGGTTTGGGGGCAGCGAGGTGGCGCTGTGCTCATGACGGAGCCACTCCGTCATGAGCCACGGTTGAGCTGTGCTTATGACGGAGTGGTTCCGTCATGACTCCGCCCACGGCGCTAATCGCCCGCACAGGTGGGGAATTAGCGCCGCATGGGCGGAGCGGCCCCCAACGGCCGCGGCATGACAGAACCACTCCGTCATGAGCACACGGCGACCGTGGCTCATGATGGAGTGGTTCCGTCATGAGCAGGGGAGGGGTTAACTGCTGTGTGACACTTTCTTGTTCTTATTACTGTTATTTGATGGAGTCCACCATGGTGTTAAATTTTGGGGCACTTATCGCTGGAATACTAGTGATATCTGCAGTTTGCACCAACTTCTGAATAGTGTGTTAGATTTATATTAACTTTACTTTTGTTAAAGTGCTGATAATGAAATGGAGAGTAGCCGTTCCCGTGCAAAAAGACATGAGGTGCACCTTTGCGATTTATTCTAAATACTAAAATCCTGTATTGTATTGCACTGAGGTATTGGCTGCACTTACAGTGTACACACAATCTATTAAGAAATCTCATTGTATTTATATTGATTGGGAATAGTGCGTCAGGTGCTGGATCTTGACGAGATACACTGCTCAGTTCGTATATGGTTGTGCACACGAAAAAAATCACATCTCAACTTTCACACCAATTGCAATGCAAACAATTCCGGCGAGAAGACACGTTAGCACCAGGGATTTTGTACCTGCTTTCTGCTGGTGTTAAGCAGGACAACTACCTGCACCATGAAAGGGAACACAGCCAAGAGCCACACCAGAACACCCACAGGTGCCATAGAGTCAATGAGCATGATACAGGGATACCCATGAGGGCCAGAAGACTCATCTCAACAACTCCAGGACCGCCAATGCCCCCTAAACCCACATCTTAGTAAGTGTGTCCCTGTGGTCATTGTCTTAGCATGATAGGCACGAGCCCTGCAACATCACAGTGTGCTGTCACCTCAGCGTTGGCAGTGAGCCTGGATGTGTAGCTAAGTACGCATCCTCCTGCATGCACAACTGGCGTGTGCTGGTCTGTTGTTCACAGGTCAGTGCAGGGGTGTGCCTATCCGGCAAGGGGAAACGGGGTGTCTCGGACATGTCTGTGTACAGGAAGTGCGGTAAATGTGTTTCTGTGTTCTAATGTGGCCTGTTACAAGAGCCGCAGCAGTCGATGTTGTAAAGTGGCATGCACCACCTCCAAACGGCACTGTGATGTTGTTGTTGGATTGTAGCAGGACATGCGCAAATAGGCATTACAACGGTGTGCCGTATGAGTGCACGAGATACAACACCTCACCGTACAAAAGTGTGGGGGCTCGTGGGAGGGAGGAGCAGCCGTTTGGCAACATAACACTCAGTGAACTCCACCATGTGCCACATGCTGGGCATCTCATCCATGATGACCACGGTCGCAGACATCCCACAACACCAACGACTGGCCTTTGTACACATCCTGTATGAATGCAGCGTGGTTTTCACTTCTATGCTCGTTCAGTGGTGTGATGTTGGCAGGTTGTGTGACTTGTGCTCCTTGTTGGTGTGTTTCATTTTGGCCATTGTTAGTCTATATGTGTGTTGTACTTAATTGTGCATGTGTGCCATTCTGCCCATCTCCCACCCTCCCCCCACTCCCTGCTTCTTCCTGTTCCTAGTGCTGTTGTGTCTATAATTTTGTTGCTGCACACATAAATACATGTAAAGAATAAATTAGAATAGTTCCTTGATTCTTTTAGGTTTCAAAACTTCTCTATTGGTTTCTTTTTAATTTTCCATATGAACCGTTTGTTTTTTATATCCAACAACACATAGAAGACAGAAATGCAACGTATTCTATCTTCACACTTTCTAGAACATTCTACAATACGTGCAGGTTAAAATTTCATCAATTTTTTTAAAACTATACGATATTTTTTTGTAACATTTTCATGAACATTTAACGACACATGCAGGTTAAAAGTTGACGATTGTTTTAAGTTCGAACAGTGCCTTCCAAATGCAAGTAGCAGGTGTGGTTGAGCTGAGTAAATTTTATCCTATGATATGTACTCCACGTTGAAACTGCTTTTTCTAAACCAATCACAAAGATGCTTTTCCACAAAACTAATATGCACCCTACTTTTAAAAAAGAATGCTTTTCATGATATCTTCAGAGATAAGTTATAGATAGGAATTAGCATTTAAAAAACCTTTGAAATTCACTGAAAAACCATAGGTTTCATGCACGTTATAGTTAGGAATTGGCATTTAAAAAACCTTTGAAATTCATTGAAAAAAACAAAGGTTTCAGGGGCGTTATAGTTAGGAATTGGCATTTAAAAAACCTTAGAAATTCACTGAAAAAAACATTGGTTTCAGGGGTGTCATAGTTAGCTGGACATTTCCCTCGTACAAAACCCTAAAAATTACCCTGTTATAGTTAGTTCAGCTAACTATAACTCGCGCCCCGCAATGCACTGCTGATGACGTCACATATTACATCACTCATGACATGGTCAGTGACATCACTGATGACATCACTGATGACATATCAAATGACATCACTGATGTCATCACTGATGACGTCATCCATGTGAAAAATGTGTGCATCTTCTCACACCCTAATATAACCTTTGATACACCGACTCAAAATTTCAGACGGCCATTTTGACAACCATAGATACTCCAATACCAATAACTACTCACCCACTCATTGACTTTTAAATCTACATACATCTCCACTCACTCACCTGTACAGTCACTCATACTTACAGTCACTCTGTGCATTTATACACCTATATAGACACTCACACACCGCCAATCATCCATTGAGGTACCGACACATCTAGACAGTCATGCAAATAATTAATCACAGTAAAATGTACTCACCTATACAGTTAAAAACACTCAAGTTCACTTACTCATAAAAATACTAACAAATTCTGTGTCTTCCTGCAGAAAAACAAACAGCACATGACACAGATATCCTTGCACTATGGCGCATACAGCCACTCCCAAAATCACACACTCTCACATATAGATAGTTATATACTCTTACACACATATACACTGCATTTCACATATGTAGTTACTGACACATGTACAACTGAGATATACATTCAATCACTAACACACCCATAAATACACTCACCCAACCATACAGTCCATCACAGATGCACTCTTAAAAACATGCACCCACTGAATCACCCACTCATACATCTAGTCACAGAGTCACACACACCCTACCCACACAAACACTCAGGCACCCATACAGATACTCAGACAACCAATCAATAACCCATATAGGCACTCATATAGCTATTCACAAAACCATGCAGTCACTTATACACCAACACACAGACACATACAGACATTCACACAGTTTAGTCACTAGTCTGCAGTAAGATAGATTTAATGACTCACTTATAAACTCAGTTACGCACCTAGAAAATCATCCATTCACACACTTGTACACCCACTTATTTTTCAACAGGCCTTTCCCTATATATATATTAAACATAATAAAACTGTTCAGAAACACATACTCAATGGATGATGTCATCAGTGATGTCATCAGTGATGTCAGTTGAGATGTCATCAGTGATGTCATTAGTGATGTCACTGACCATGTCATGAGTGATGTAATATGTGACGTCATAAGCAGTGCATTGCGGGGGCGCGAGTTATAGTTAGCTGAACTAACTATAACAGGGGAATTTCTATAACACCCCTGAAACCAATGGCTTTTTCAGTGCATTTCTAAGGTTTTTTAAATGCCAATTCCTAACTATAATGCCCCTGAAACCTTTGTTTTTTTCTGTGAATTTCAAAGGTTTTTTAAATGCCAATTCCTAACTATAACGTGCATTAAACCTATGTTTTTTTTAGTGAATATATATATGAATATGAAAAAGACATGGAAAAAAAAAAATCCTCCCCACCCACTTTGTAGCCAGCATACTATTATTAGTAGTGGTGATGCCATGAAAAACAGAGTTTCCCTTCATATTTCTAGCATGCTTTGACTATTCTTTTATCATATGGATAGGAATGTTCCCATTCATCTATTAGCAGGGGTAATGCCATGAAGAACAGCGTTCTGCTCCACAACTTTACCATGGTTCAAGTATCCTGACCTTAACCTGATACGTGTCCCAAGAAGCATATATCCATCATTAATGTTAGACATGGTGTCATTGATATATTAGCTTTACATTTCCCTTTCATTGAGCTTCACCTTTGCTATTAGAAATGCAATGCATATTTCTGTGATGAATAATGTAATGAAACAGTGTATGTTTAGTTTTTTTCTGTTTCGTTATCAACTTATGCAGTAGTCTGCACTCTAGCTTTTATCCTTGAGCAGAATTCATACTTTAACTCTTACATGCAGAGCTCTCCAGTTCGACTGTAAAGTCTTCCTATGGCATATAATAGGACTTATTAAAAAAATATGTAACTCCCAAATAAATAAATAAATGTGTTTATAATAAATATTAATGTAAATTACGTTTATATTTATTAACATAGCACAAAAGTTAAAAACCTGCTGCACTGATGACTGATTTGTGAAATACATCTTTAATAAATGAAACATTTTAAATGAGGTTAAAAATATTTTTCTGAAGACTGAGTTACAAAATAAAATCTCATATAAAGGAAACATATTTTATTATGCATTATTATTAAAATGATGCATAATAATAATTTCAATGAATTAAATTATATTTTAATAACATTAATTTCACATTATGTTTTAAATTCTAAATAGGGTATTTAAATATTTTATAATTAAATAATAATTATGTATAATTTATTGTTTTTTAACATTAAATTATATTTATGACAAAATATACATCATATTAGCAATTAAAGGGGTATATTCACATGAACGTGTGATAACTACCGCAAGAGTAGCTTAACGCAACTCCGTACCAACCAAGTATTCACAAAGCCGCGGTAGCATGCCCTGGTTAACAGATAACGCATCAAAGGGCCATGCAAAAATCAACACCACACCGCAAAAATGCGAAACACGTACGCAAAAATTCACGCGATGAGGCCAATGGCGGTACAAAAAGTAGTGAAAACCAGCCACAGGCTTGTAAATCCCACGCGTCTGGTGGGAAAATGCACCATAAAAACCACAGAAACAACATACCAGAAACAAGCCAAAGCACGTTGCAATATGGAAGCACCCTGACCGAGTGCAGAGGCCAACAGGAACCCCACAACCCCCACAGACCACCAGCAAGGAACAACAGGGATGGAGACAGCCGAGGAGAATAGGGGGAGCAGTCCGCAGAAACCCAGATCAGCGTCACGGAGGTGACAGAACACTACCAGCAACTGACCCACAAGTAGACCACCTGGAATGCAGTTGGAGTGCTGAGGAGGCCAATTGAGGAGGCCAAGAGGCGCTGGCATGATGTGACAACCTAAACCAGGCACAAACCCGCTGCCAACAGGAAGGCTGCAATGGCGACAGGAGGTGGCAGTCCTGCGTCACAAGAGGAGCTGGAGGAAACCTAGCCACAGTTATCAGTGTGGAGGCGGTGCAAGAAGTAGGGAGTATGGACACAGATCGAGAGGACCTGATACAACATCAACAGGGTGAGTAACGACTAGGGACTGGGGGTACGGGGGAGATGGGCACAATGGCACACATGCACAATGAGGTGTAGCACACCCACAATTACCCTGGATCATGTCCCTCATCTCCTTGGCACACTGCAGCACAAACACATAGCAAGAACGGCACAACCCCATTGACGACAACGTGGTACAATGCTCAAAGCCAAGACCGCAGAACAGAGGACACAACTGGCTCCGCACATGCACAGAAGCCTGTCTACTACATCTGACAGAGCAGGAAACTGTGAAATGGAAATGTACTCATACGATCTCACATCCGTCATGTAGTCCAAATGTACACTGTCCCGCAGCAGTATTCAGCACCTCCCAAACAGTCACAATGTACATTGTCATACAGTCTGCATGTAAACCAGAACAATGCGCCAACATACATGTCAACACAATGTCAACATGTATCTCCCCTTCACATTGCAGAGGGACACACAACACCTCCAGTAAAGCACAGAAGAAAACACATCTGTGATGCCGGAGAGGACTACCACACCTCCGACACCGATGCCGTACAACAGCCCATGGACATCCCACGAAACCCACCACCAGGACCCGGGCAGCCAAGCTACTCAGAGGAGAACACAGAGTCTGCAACAGACCACACAGCAGGAAGCACCCGCAAGCACTGCTGGCTCACAACACTTCACCCACCAACACATGGCACCCCAATGCCATGTGTC
The DNA here is from genome assembly GCF_964204655.1 of Triturus cristatus. NCBI lineage: Eukaryota > Metazoa > Chordata > Amphibia > Caudata > Salamandridae > Triturus > Triturus cristatus. The sequence goes on along the minus strand of NC_140590.1, from coordinate 902,026,976 downwards.
AGCACGCCAAAAGGAGGTGGCCGAACAGGTGTGGGTGGGGTCTGAACCCATGGAAGGTGAAGTAGATCACATATGTTGGCGTCTATTACCCTTCAGGGACTACCTACACCCCACAAAGGAGAGCCACACTGCCATTGAGACATATGCAGAAGCACATTTACAGTACAGAAGCATGCCCAGGGGCACGCAAATAGCAGTCACACACCCATGTTGGCTTTGCATACGACGGCAAGGCTACACCCCTTATGAATTGAGTGGGTGACGACAAAGCTACATGTCCAAGCTCTAACCCGCTGCCTGTGGTGACATGTCTGCATCCGCTGTACGCAGCACAATGTAATGTCGTAGGGCCCTGGGCCCTCATACATACAACAAGACCACAGGGACACATGCAGATAATATGTTAAACTGGCTATGGGCACGTGCACCCGGCCCCTTTATTGGCAGGGCCACATCTACAGTGATGCCTGTGCTGGATGTGTGTGGGGTGAGTGTAAGCCAGCACGCACAGAGTGCTTGGTGCTGGCAACCACTTGAACAGTGGACACCAGTGCAACGGAAACTGAAAACACCTGCATAACAGAGTCAACTGCTGAGCAACATGGAGGGAGCCGGAGAAAGTCCAGAGGACACCCAACATGCAAACAGAAGTGTCCGCGAGTTGCAATGCACTGAGGTTGGGACACTACATCTGAGCGCGCCCATGTGAAGAAAAAGTCTCGGATTGAGTCCCTTTGAGATGTTCCTGATGCAGATGCAGTGGGGTGTGTTAGACCTGCATCATCTTCCTCATAAATGTCCCAGGTCTCCCACACTGCTTGAGGTGACATCGCTGCACAATCTCTCCACAGCACAAAACTTAATCAGTAACGGACGATGGCTTGCGGTGCACTGAGTCAGTGGCACCTGGAGTGCCTAGCGGGGCATCAGTCTGATGATGGCATCCACGACAGGTGTGAGCAACTCCGTAAGCAACTCCGTAAGTCTGTCAGGACCCCCGTTTCTACTCTGGCAGATGGCGGTTGGAGATGGTCCTAGCAGTGGTGGCATGTGCCTCCTGAGGTGATGTGACTTCCGGGCCGGTCAGGACTCGATTTGTTATGTGTGCCCTGGTGGGCCGCAGTTGAGGCCAGAGGCAGCGGACAGCGCAGGGCTACAGACACATGACTTTGATGACCCTAGGGCCATTGCCTCAGAGGCCATTCAATATCTCAGAAGGAGGGGTCCTGGACCTGACCAGTACAGAGTTAGTGGCCCGGATGCTTAGCGGCCAGCACAGGCACCCTGACACGGGATGGTGACTTGTGGTGCACTGAGGTAGGTCCACGCGCAGTGAGCGGGTCCTCATCGATGTCGAAGGTGAATGTGGCAAAGGCTTGCAGGGGACAGAGGAAGGTGTCCTCCAGGGCATGATGTGGAAGGTCTGATGTTATCCGGAAGCAGCAAATGGTGGAGTGGAGAGCGACAGCCTCGTTTTCACCACCAATTCGGTATCAGCTACATGAGGATGAAATCTAGTCCATAGACTCAGACGCCACCAATGTACGACCAGAGAGTGTTCATGAATGTCGGGGAAAAAACTTAGTGGCACCAGTGCTGAGAGGGAATGCAGTCTGCGATGATGCCGGTACACTGATATGAACTCCACCATTGCTAAATCAAGACTCTGTGACCTACGACCTCAGTGTAAGCCGGAGGCAGCGGTCAGCAGTGGCCCACACCCACCTGTTGTTGGCTCGCGATGCAGGGAGTTAGTGACACCAGGGCAGTTGTCGGTAGTGTTTGATCACCTCCATAACGATGATCCTATTCCCTCCGGACTGCAACATGTCAACCTCTTACGCCTCTCCATGCGTGCGATGATATGAATTTTGCCTTTGAATAATCGATGTTCACTTCCAATTCTGTGACCTACTTATGCGCAGCGTAGGCCGAGGGCAGTTGTCCGCATAAGCCCACAGATACGTGTGGTTGAAATGTTATGCACAGACTTGGTGTCACCACATCGAAGGGAGTATAGTGACATGAACTCTGCTTTAAATAATGTTCACTGACATGGTGTAATCAAGACTCAGTTCCAAATGTGTGACCTACTTGACTGTTGTGTAGGCCGGAAGCGGCAGTGGAGTACGTCAACGAGAAAGGAGTAAAGCGGGCCTGTGTTGTGGAGGCCGTGATGATCTGAGAGGCTGCCAAGGTCGCGGGCCTCGGGCTTAGAGCTTGCGCAGGCACTGGTGGGTCCTCCTTGACAGACGCCGGTGTCGGAAGGTGATCAGTGTGGCCTGGCCACGCAGAGGCGGGCCTGACGGGTTCGGGGTCCCGCAGGCTGGGGTACGGCAGGCGCACAGGATTGCAGGCATCTCCGTTCACGAGGACTGTGTCGGCCTCTTGGCGTGATGAGAGGCGCCGTCCTGGCAGAGACAATGGGCTTTCCGGAAGAGGACCATGTCCAGGGCTACGTGCTTTATATGCACACCCCTACGCTGGCCTGGCATACGCTGGGCCATACCACTCTGCTCACGCTTACGGGGGCGATATAACAGGCAACATTTCTGTGAACTCCCCCGCTGGCTGGGGTGACATGGTTGCGTCCACTGTCCACTACACTCCATATACCAGAGGTGTATGTCCCCATGGATATGGGTGTGTTCGGCATACTGCGGTCTGTCCAGCACATCTCTGCCACTCTTGGCATTGTGTACATTCCCAATCATGGTTCTCCTGCATTCTTCACACATGCCTGGTTGCCACCTCTCCCCACATTCGGCTAGTGTGTGGCTGAGGTGCCATGCCGTTGATGGCTCATGTTCATGACTTGCCCAGGTTACCATTGTGAGTTGTTCTGTCATGTCTGGTGGGTGGGCATGTTGTTTTGCATGTTGGTTGTGATTTTGTGACGTGTGCATTGCCAGAGTTGTGAGTTGCATGGTTGTGGAGCTGAGGTGAGTGGGGTGGTCATTTGGAATTTGCCAAGGGGCTGTGCATTTCCCTTGGTGCCATCCTGAGAACGCTGGTTGCTAATGGACTGTCGGAGGATGAAGGAATCCTGCACATTGGCTGGGTATTGGTGGTAAATGACGAATGTCTTAGAAAAAGCATTATTTGGCCCTTAGAAGTGTGCAATGTGGCAAACATACATGCCTTTAGGGCATGTATGTGTGCCACATGTGCACACATGCAGGAATCAGGGGTGCAACAGGGTGTCACTGTGACACCCTGTCACCCTTGATTGTGCTCCCCCCATTACTGAATCGGTATTTACCGATTCGGTAATGGTAACTGGCTTCCCATTGATTCCTATGGGCCTCCTGGCCCATAGGAATCAATGGGAAGCCAGTTACCATTACCGAATCGGTAAATCCCGATTCTTAATTACCGACCAATTTCGAATCGGGAATTATTACCGACTGATTACCTACATAGCATTTACCACTTCATAAATACCGAATCGGTAGAATTCGGTATTTATGAAGTGGTAAATGTAAGGCTACCTACATAAGGCCCTAAGTGTTTACAACTTTTTCTAAATTTCCCCTTTTGCTGAAGATGTCCACCATCCGAGGGGTGGTTAACATTATATGCGTCTCAATATACCGCACTGTCCTTACAATAAAATTGGGAATGTGGTCAGAATCAAATCGGATTCCCTCCTTACCCCACATGTAAATGAGAAGAGTCATACTCTGGGTTGTGTAGACAGCCCAACAACTCCTGGATATTCGCTAATTAGGAAGAGAAGGGAAGTCTTTCCTTTTAGAACGAGCAAAAACTAGCAAAGTTTGGCAATCTGGTCATTAAATTAGGTTTTCAATTTTCAGAATTTCCAAAGTATCACACTTAAATGGTATTTAATCCAATTACTTACAGTTACTGTTACTACTGTTGCAAAGATACACAACAGGTTTGTGGTTCATGCAAATAGAAATGAAAACAGCATCACTACATTTCTAACATGAAGACCGAAGAACGCCTTTGTTTTAGGTTATCCGACAAAATAAAACATTCTTACCAAAAGGGAGTGGATGAATAAAATCCAGGTTGCATCTATCTTAATAGAGCTTACATTGGCAGTTATTGATTCAGAAATCAATCTGACGCAGTACTCAGACTGCCAGTATCTTCGGCAGGAATGGGTACACCACAAAGTTTTAGGGTAGGTATTTTCTCTTCAAATATTCGTCGATGGAAAAATATAAAAAGGAATTGAAAGCAACATTAGGGAATCCATCCAGGACCTGTATGGTATTCAATTCAAACATTCTGTCAATCTCACACACATATTTGGCAATATTTCTTCCCCAAAAAATAAATAAATCACTGACATCCATTTCCTGGCAGTAAAATGATTTGGGTGCCAGACAGCAATTCAGTTTTTTTGTCGCACAATTGCTGTGTTACGTGACACCTAAAAGAAAAGTGAAACCCTGTGTTCTTCATGCACAATTTGCTATGGCGTATTTTCGCCAGCTCAGACCTACATTTTGTCTGACAGGCAAGTGCAGCGTGTGTGCAGAATGTAAAAACACAATTGAGTCAGGCTGGCGTGAGTTGCTTTTTGCTATACTAAGTCATTTCGAAATGACAATCAAACATACTTATCCATTTTTTGTCTTATTTACATAATGCCCGCAATATTTCTGGTCACATTGCCTCCCACTCTTTTCCATAAAATTCTATTTTAAAATAACGTGCCATGTCATTTACCCGGCAAGCAGAGAATACAAAAGAAGCACGGTATTTTTTTAAAAAAAAATGCAAGTATATTAAATCATATTTTCATTTCAGTTCAAGAGATAACCAAAAGTCTGACAACTTTTTAAGACTCTTAGACATTCACGCCAGAAAGGTCGATCGGTTTACTTCTAGTTTATTCAAAGTAATAACACTGGTGATATATCAGAAAGGATGTTACAGTCAGCCCGAGAGCAACCACAGATGGCATTAAGAGCAGACAATACTGCGTCTTTCATGATAATGCTTGTGGTAAACACCTTCATTCAGCACAGAGAGGAATAAATGTACAGGAGGTGAACACAACATTAGATAATGGAAACAAAATACCCATAGAGATCTTGCAGCCCAGCCTCGTCTGCTGGTACTCATAGCAGCACCTTTTCTAACCTCTGGGTATATGATTACGAAGGTGCAATGTCAGACACATACCTCCATTCCCTGGGGCCTTTCTCAGATAGGTAAAGACACACCTTCACTGCCCTAATATTCATGCTTTTTTACTTAATACAAAGGCACTCACCATTACTGTTTTCCACTATGGGTTTGTTGTAGTGGAACCTTGCTGGCGCAAGGATGTCTGCCAACTGCAGGATGACTTCATCCCCTGGTATATGAGGTATCAACATGGACATGTCTGAAAGTGCTGTTTGCCTTTTGCAGTACAAACAAGGGGCTTATTTAGATTTTGGTGGACAGGATACTCCATCACAAATATGGCGGATGCCCCGTACACCTTATTGGAAGTGCAATAAAGCCTATGACACTGTATTCTCTCTGCCAAAGTCTAAAGAAGGCCATAAGCCGTTAGTTGCTTGTATATGCAAAACACCAAGGGGATTTACACATATGATTTCGAATTATTAGAGTAATTAAGTTATTTAAGAACACTTATTTCTGACTACCAGTAACAGAATTCATTTATCTGGCAACAATAAATTCTGGATTCATAATTTCTTTTGAACATAGCGTGCATTTATATTAATCCGATATGTATTTGCAACACAACATCTGGGTGTAATTTGCATACCTTAGGATATCTTTCCTGACATAAGCCCTAATTCTGAGCTGGTGGATCAGTAGATGCCCTCGAGTACCCCCTAAAAAATCTAACTCGGAATGTATTGGATGCAATAGGTAGCAGCTATTGTGACGTTTTGGGGAATAACATGCAGATTTTGATGCTTAGTACATGTCATAGTAAATACTATATTGTTTTTCCCCGTTAAATTCCTGTGGGTTTGACCTGCTGAAATTTACCAAAAGGTGATTTATTAAAAGCCGCCTGTAATTCTGGGTGTAGAAAAACATCCCGCCTTGGATACCAACCCTTGCACAAACAGTGGTTTGCATATTGCTTAGAAAATTCCAACCACCTCAGAATCAGGTACATAGTAATCTGTTATTTCTCGGTTCTGATAACATCCAGAGGTCATTGCCTTTGAGTGACTATGTCAAGAATGATCTATGAACTTAAGTCTGCCATTACATCAAGGTATCCACCATGGGATTGAACATTTAATTTCCAACAATTTGGTTGGAATTTACTTCCAGAATAATTGATCTCGTAATGTAATGCATCCTCAATATGGGCAGACATATATGATGTCTCTTATGAGAAGTCAAGGATGGGAGAAGGACTGGCATGCACAGCATCTACTGTGACAGGCTTTTCAAGGTAGAGATGATTAGGTGCATGTTAATTCTCTGCTGAACATGGCAGTTGAGCCGTATCATCACTGTTCATTTGTTTTAAGTTATAGCAATAAGGGACAGACTTCATTTGTAAGTGGAAAATAATAATTGCATGATTATACCATGATAATTGCACCTGATAATAATTCGGATTTTTTTGTGCTTAGCCATGTTGTCTTGATCAGTTTGAACAACATGATGATCAGGATGCATAATAAGACCCTCATCATGTTCCTGGATAAATTCCCCAAGTCAAAATTCCAGGTGTGTTCAGGCCTGGAATTATCAGGTCTGAAATCTCTGGACTCAGGCAGCAGCATTGCTCTTTCCCTGCACCTCAGAGCAACAGTCCAGGAGGGTGGAGCAGACAATGCTCCCCGACCAGGTACAAGCATGGATTACACATATGCCCCTGCACCCTTGCCCTCTGACTGGTGCACAGATTCTGCTGGTAAAACAGAACTGTGTGTCAGGAAAACAACACATCAGAATTTAGGGACTGAGGGGCCTATTTCGATATCGATCAGATGCTCGTCTGACCAATACTGTAGTGGGATGGAATCCACTCAACTTTTAGTCGCCAGTTCCATCCACCGAATTAGGATGTGACTGCCTCATGGGAGGTCAGAAACATGCAGCGGCTGGAAAAGGCCGCAGCACAAGCTGCAATAGATAAATTGATGTTTTCAAACCTTGTGTGTTTGGATGTTTGGGAGGGCACCACAGGGGGGACATAGGCCCTGCTAGGGTCCCCAAAGTTCCTTTCATCTTCTGCCCGCCATAGAAAGGCAGATTGAAAGGGACATCGAAATCCCTACAGCGGTGCCTGAGCATGCACTGCCCCTCTTGTAGGGATTATTGTCCCACCGCTACCTCAATGGGCTTCTTGAGCCCGTCAGAACAGTAGCTGTCAGTCCCTCCCCAGGTGTCTCTGTCCGCTGGATCGGAATCCGGCACTTGGACCACTTCAATGGATGTCGGTGGGCCCACCACTGACTGCCTGATGGTGGTAGCCCCACCAACATTGTAATGAGGGCCTAAGTCTTTATACAACATCAGTAACTGTCAACCCAATCCTGCCTAGCTCACAGTGCCTCAACTGAACTCCTAAACTTCCCAGAGTAACAGATTATTTTGGCAATCTCGACCATGACCCTTTGTAATCTAAGTGAACCGCTCTTCCACTTTTGTTACAGACTTCCTCAATCATGCATGCCTGTAGTAAACATAAGAAAGAAACAAAGAAAGTTTACAATACTTTTATAGAAACTATGGGCCTGATTTCATTGCCGGTTGAACTCTTTTCCGATCAGCACTGTATCAGAAGCAGGACCGCCCGACTCAAAGTCGGCGGTCCTGCTTCCCTGATTACGATGTGACTGCCTTCGCGGCAATCGTAATGTGCATATTTCCTATTGCGGCATGTGCTGCAGTCTGCTGCACATGCCTGAATCGAAAATAAACACATTAAAAACAATCCTGCACCCTGTGGAGGCCACCATGTGGTGCCTACCACATTGCGCAGGGATGTTTAGGGTGGCACAATAGGTACCCCTCCAGACCCCATAGTGGAGGGCCAGGGGGAAAGGGGTCCTGCTAGGAGCCCCCAAAGTTAATTTCTGCCTGCCTGCCGTCGGTGTCGGACCCACTGACATCGTAATCAGGCCCTATATTAGTCTAATATGCAGCAAATGTGCTGTGGGCATTAGGCTGATGCAACTAAACAAAATAATTAGCATTACTAATAGGGTGTATAGGACAAACATTCAAACCATGGCAAATTATTTATCTGTGTAGGTCCACCCTTACTATGCAAGCACAGGTATATATTTGCAATCTTTGGGATTGGCCTAGGACCTCATACCTGGTGAATGCCTTTAGGTGTTCTGCATCATGAGTGTAAACTTAGTTTACACAGTGCTACATGTCAGGCACTGCTGTCATTCCAGAAAAGTCTTCTCTGCTGGAATTCTCTTCTGTGGCCCCCAAGAGTAACAAACACAGTTTATATAATAAAAACTATTGAGCTGGAGATACAGCTCTAGAACTGTGTTATCAATAAAACGTTATGAGCTGTTGCTGAATGAGCAAAGAAAACAGTACATTATATTTTTATGTATTCAAAGTAAGCTTGTACAAAATGTGTAGGCTAACTCACAAGAAGAGTTACTCAATAACAAACAACATGTACAGCATATTCCCAGAATGATGTTGCAAAAACAAATGTATTATATGGGGCTCCACAGAGCTAGAAGAGGCAGCCTAAATAGGCTAAGACGCAAAACTAAAGGAGAAGCAAAGTGGGCCCAGAAGGAAAATCACTACACTACCCTCCCACTAGTACTCCCCCTAACACCTTCCACATGCTCAAAGCAGGTTGCAAATGTTGGCTTTTTTTTTTACTGAAATGGGCAAATACTGCCAGGAGAAGGGTCCAATATTATGTGCTGCAATGAGCCCTACAGTCCTCAGGACAGTCTCTCTTGCTCATCCCTAAGTGTGCCCGCTCCCGGGTGGGCGGTCGCTCATTTCAGGTGCTGGCCGCCTGTTCATGAAACTGTCTGTCTCTCCATCTCAGGCAGGTCCAGGATCTGCTTACCTTCAGGAGACATCTAAAAACCTGGCTTTTCCAGCAGTAATTGCCTCTTGGCTTGGCCTGGCCTCGGAGCTCTGGTATCCTGTTTTTCGGTGGTCCTTCAGCGCCAGGGCACTCTGTTGAGTAGCTGTGCAATTTACAAGTACCTATTTTCGTTCATTTCATAAAGCACCTGGTACCTCAGGATCCAAGCAGTTATTCCCCATTTCAGGTAACAACTCGCAATTGCTGGCCTTAGGTGCAGAAATACCAGTCAGTAACATAGAGGCCTCTCAGTATTTCCAAACAAAGGTACTGTCAAATCATAATGACGGCCTTAGGTGGGCAGTGCCTCTAATGATTTATAAGAAATTGGAACCAGTCACACTGTTTTAAAGGTGCTGGGGGAGCCACTTTGAAGATTCAGTAAGTTTCATTTTCTATTAAACATACAATGAGAGTTTCTCTGCGATATTAAATTATATCCCTTGTATGGTCAGTCTATGGATGTCTTCTTGTCTGATAGGCTTCTTCACCTTGGGTAGAGAGGAGGTATCTGTCGCAATACCATGTAGGAGTGTTAAGCCCTCTCCCTTCCTTTTCCACCATTGCCTTTGCTCCATACCCTGCCATAGATCCTTCCAAGAGAACCAACTACTTGCAGTGAAAAAGAGGGTGTGCCATCACTATTCCACAAAGGGTTACAACATCTTCTCCCTGCTTGCTCCTCTTCCCTGCCTTATATATGGTATTTAGAGGTGTTTCAGTGAGATGTGTGCAGTACGTTTTCCTGATTGGACCTATTCTGTTTGGTGCAGACCCAGCTGGAGGTGACGGTATCTCAGTTGGAAAAACGGTTGAGGACTAATCTGAAAGCCCTCTCCTATTTTCTTTGTCACAGCAGACCCACTAAATTGAGTCTCTGCTGACTAAATAGAGTCTCTGGTACCTAAACAGAATCTCTGGTATAGGTTTAGAGGTTACTTTATTTCCCCTCTCTTTAAAGCCAGTGCCCTTCCACAAAACCCGGCCAACATGATCCATTGTGCTTCTGAAGCTGGGGTTGAATGAGTGGTTATATGGCATCATGCCCCAGGTGAAGTAGTTGCTAAAGTCATGTTCAGCTTCAGTGATGTAAAGTAATTCAGGTAAGAGTGGAAGGTCTCTGACGAAAGAGAACTTTCAGGTTCAGTTTATTAAAGATGCCAGAGAATATGGAAGAAGCGCACCATCACCATACCTAAACAGCAATTCCTTTTTGTTGTCTAAGGAATTGATATATCCCCAATGAAGGACAGTTGCTGTCAACTAAATGTCCAAGTATTATAAAATGACAAAGCTGATACAATTCAATGCCCTCTCCGGGGTAAGAAGGTTTGAAGTAAGGCGGCTAGACTGTCTGATTAACAAATTAAACAACAATTTGAAATCACCAAGCACAAACACAAAGGCCATGCTGCTTTGCCTTGGGTTCTACTATGTTGCAACCCTTATGTTACAGAGGTTTGTCCAAAGGATAAGACGTCCTATGTTTCCATGGTTTCTAACATAGTGGCTCTTCTGTATATGGATCTTTCTATCTAGTTTCCTCACTCACTGATTACTCAACAAACTAAGATACAGTAGTCAATCCTGTTCCCTCACAGTTTGCAGAGCTGCTATGTGGTAAATTCTCGTTCCATACAGGGATGTTGAAATGACCAAAGTATTAAAGACTTTTGTTATGTCTCCACAAGTTTCCTGTCCTTAAAATCATACTGCTAGTTTTACTGTGTCATGGTTTCTTTGCACTGCTGGTGATAAATGAGCTAACACTGTCTTGTTTCCAAAACTTGCTATGAGCAAGTCAATGAAATCTACATATGTAGAAGTCTCCCATCAAATATGCAAAGAAATATTGATTCGGAAATCAGTATGGAATTACGATAAAAAGAGTTTAAAAAAATGTTTATTTTTGAATTTTGAAATATTTGAATTTTTTTTAATTTAAAAAGGTTTTTGCAACATGATGGATGCAGCTGCCTAATGTGTCAGATGAAGGAAGCCACACTCCCTTCAACATGGAGAAACTGAAGCAGTTAGAACTCTGAGCTACAGTACTCCTGAATTTTGCCCTGTTGCTCCCAGCTTAGCTTCAAAATGTAGGTGGTCCAGTGGTTGCAGCTCAGCAACAGAGCAGCAGGGGCCATGGTTTGGAGCAAGGATTTCTCTAGCTCCAGATTGTGCTACTGGCGGAAGCTGTCATTTCTTTATAAAGTGGATGCCCTGCTTTTGTTGTTGTTTAAGGGCGTGACCCTAAGGTCCCAGCCACCCAAGCTGACTCCCCAACCTGCACCATTGTGGTGCTGGTGGGAGCGAGCCCAGTCACTTTCCTCCCGCCTAGGTGGGAGCAGCATTTTTCACCGCTCTCTGTTTCACCCAAGCTGTGTTTCTCTGCACAGGAAAGGGATGGCAGGTAATACAGTATGTATTCCCTGCCTGTACTCTCGTTGGCAGGATACACCTTGTTCTTGCTAATAGTTGTTAGTTACAAATCATTTTGCAGCAACAACTGTGGCTTTCTTGCATGTGTTTTTAGTTGTTTCATTTCAGACATGAGGAGAGTGTGAATGGAGTCATTCGAGTATCTCTGCTGTTAGATCTGGGCAGGTGATACTGCTGCAAAGTAAACTTTCTGTCTCAACCTGAAGGTGCGACCCTAAACGGAGAGTCAGTTTAACCCTTTTGAGCAACTGTGTTTTCAACCTGGCGATGCTATGCACTAGGATGCCACGGACCACTTCTTGGCCTTTTACGCATCTCTTAGTGCTTGCTCCTTCCACTGCCACTTCCTGCCCCCTCATGTCCTACTTCTCAAGATATACCTTTACATCCTGATACATCGCAGCAACAGCCTCTTTCAAGCTGCACAGCAGGAGCTCAGCTGTATCCTCAGTTCTTGCTCCCAGTAGAGGTAAGGAGGCTATTGGGGGCAGGGAGGATGTCCTGTGCCGGTGTATTCATATCAGTTGCACACACTATTTGTGTGTGTGTTCATTATATAGCTAAAACATGTGATACGTGTAGCAGTGGAGATCTATCAGTGCATATATATTCAGATTTATGTGTATATGCACACTTTTAGTCCAACCTCTATGTTGAGCCTATCCCTGTTTTTGATATTCCAACTTCGGTCACCCGATGCTGACACCCCCCACTCATGCTGACTATGCTATGGACCACATTTCCAATTGTGGAACTTTGACTTGCTGTTGACTCAATATCGACTGATTGGTGTGTCACTTACTGGCGGTTGCGTGCACAACGGTTTCGATTTTGGAGGTAGTCGAGTAGATAGAGCAGTGGCAGGACATGTGCAATAGACTTCATGTCTTCACCGGCAGTGTGAAGCTGTGTAAAGGTGAGTTTGGATCTTATTTCTCTCCCTTTCCACCAGCTCTGATGAGATGGTTGGACTGCTACAGACGGCTTGTTGTAAATGTGCATCGTAATTGGGTGGGAGGTTCGAAGGAAGGTCCACTCTCCGATTGGCTCTATTGGTCCTTTCCGACACCACCACGGTCAGAATTTCTGGTCGGAGTCAGAGGAACCATGACGGTCAGAAAGCTATGTATTTGAATGTATCCTAATCCGGTGATATGAGCGATCCCTTCCGTTGATAGTACGAAGGTCCAACCACTTCCAATAGGATCCCTGAAGCTGGTTCCCACCCCTTAATGCTTGATTATGAAAAGGTGCCTGTGAAATTGATGGGTATTTCGATCATAAAAAATGTCATAGATCTTTACAAAAGAACCTACAGTCTATTAATTAATGAAGTACAAAATGTATTGGAAACATTTAGTATTTTACCACTTCCAGTAATGAGTATAGAGGCAATTATGAAAATGAATAATCTTCCCTTATTTATTTTCCCAGTTTTCCACACTCCACTGTGCTCTTTTTAAGGATTTCTTTCATTGAGAATGACAGAATGATAAGTAGCTTGTTCTGGAAAAAAGGCCCACACCAAATTGGTGTGAAGAAATTACAGCTCCCAAGAGAATATCGTGGATTGACACTCCCTGACTATTGGTGTTGTTATAAGGCTGCTTAGTTATTAGTTCATCCCAGCTTATTCAACCTGATGTAAGGTAATGACTTTGATAATTTTAATAATTATCATTCCAATGTAAATAAAAATGAGCAATATTACTAACCTTTGGTAAAAAAGCAGATGATTGAAAACCCCAATCTTGTACAACATAGCGTGTTAGATATTTACATCAGAAGACAACGCAGGATATCAACACTTATATCATCACTTAACAATTTCTAATAAACATGCTGATTCATCCCTATCCACAAATTCTATCTCCAAATGAGATAAAGTACTGAGAAGCAATACACTTAGGTAAAGTTGGGGATTGGCTGATTGACAGTAGCACTATATCCTGGGAATATGTAACAAAAGAATCAGGTCAAATGTTCTTACTGTCAAGAGTGTAGCACTATATGAGTTTATATAAATTTCACATTGAAAGATTCAATAACGTAAAACATCTTTTTTAAGGATCATGTATTCCAACTTGGGACTGGTTATTGGGTCTGAAATGTTCGCTTACATACATTTTCACCAGATCATTGCTGGACCAAATATTTAAGATGTGACACAATTACATTTTGACCAACAACAGACATCCAAATATTTTTGAAAAATTCCCAAGCTGCCATGAATCAGGATATTTGGCTCATATGACTTAGGCATGTGCACTACTGCAAATTAATTTTTGGTATAACATTTTTAGGTTCATTATGAATTGTTTGGAATTCAATTAAACCCTGATGAAATTTCACCATTGTTTGGCTGCTCCAGTCATTTGGGGATTATATCTAAACTGGAAGAAACTGGTGGTATAATGCTATTTTGATAGTAAGCTCAGCAATAACTCTGTATTGGCAATCCAATGACTCAAGTTCTTTTTATGTATGAGTTAATAAATTAAGCAAAGTTTTCAACAGTAAAAAAATAAGTTCAATGGATAGGAGCAAAATACAGGTTTAACAATACCTGGTCTTCATATGAGAATATTATTCACAAATTAATTAACAATCGTAATTTTAAAGTATATTTTGTCAATTTTTAAGAACTATGAATCAAGATGATTCATTGCTATTTGATGAAAGTCTGATTGAATGGAAACCTAATAATGAAAAAGAAAATATTTTTCAAAATTAAAAATATTTTTTTCTTTTTGTTCAATTTTAGTTTTTTTTCAAATATATTAGTATTTTACAGCATTTCTGGGAAATAAGTAGGAAAGTGATTTAAAAAAAAAATTGTGACGATTGCTACATTTTTTAACATAAAATTATTTTTATATATTTTTTTTTATTTTTCTGAACTTTTTTATGCCTGCATGTAAAATTATTTAATCATCTCTTAGTAGTGAATTCTAGGTTTTATAGATTTTGTTTTTGTTACATTTTTAATTGATTCTTTCATACAGTCCGATGCCAGCATTAGGGACTTTCAGTACCAGCATCCTCAGTGCTGCTCCAGGTGAGTCAGAGGCAAGAGGAAGCAAGAGGAAGCACCATTTTCACTTGTTCTAAATAGTGTTTTCAGATGTCTGCAGTGCAGGCACACAGTCCAACTCCAGCAGCAGGGACTACCTGTCCCAGGATCCTCAGCACTGCTCTAGATGTTATGTTAAAATAAACTGTAAAGCACACATACACCGGATTGGTTTCATGGTGCTACTCTGACAGGTAACAGAGCCCTACAGAGTTACTCGTAAGCTTGTCTAAACAGCCAGGTCTTGAGGAGCCTCCTGAAGCTGAGAAGGTAGGTGCAAGATTGAATTCCGACGACTCATAGGTGAGAGGAGTGTCTATCTTTACCTGCACCATATAGGGCTTTCAGTTGTCCAGCAGTGCAGTGACAGAGTCCGACGCCAGCCCCATGGACTACCTGTTCCAGGATCCTCAGAGCCACCCTAGGTGACACAGATGTGAGAGGAGGGGCCATCTTCTCCTGCGCTCTATAGAGCTTTCAGTTGTCTCGTGCATGGGAGGCATTTGGAATGAGCCCTGGCAAAAACAAGGCCAAGAGCAGGCAGTCTGTGCCCGTCGGAACCCGGAGGAGGCTGTGATGGGCCACCCCTCTAACGTTAGTATTTTTTCTTCAATTTTTATTAGCAAGGGTGGGATTTCTAGGACATTTATCATTGCCCCCCCCCTTTGATGGCCCATCAGAGTTCACAATTAATTCTTAACATATTTAATCTATTTTCTAGCTTTAGTTGGTGTCATGAGCAAACATGAATTTACCCAGGCACCTTGCGCCTAAAAATAACTGTGTAGTAGCTCCAGTACTCTAACATATTTGACATCTGCAGTTAGAGCAATAACCAGTGAAATCATCTCAGTTGAAGAAGAACTGAGTTTAGGTGTTATCTGCCGCAAAACAAAAAGAATGCCCTATTGATTGTAGGCCATCACTTGCAGAGGGTGTTTCTTCATTAGACAAGGTGTCAAGACCTCCCACATCAGGCGATGTACATTTATTTGAGGCCATCATCCATCAGCCAACTGCAGAGGGTTCTGTCCTACTTTCATCCTCCAAGCCCCCTTGGATATGAAAGAAAGCAGCAAATGTTGGGGCATCTAAGCAAACTGCTGTGACATTAGAGCTTGTGGGAGACATGCTTGCAAACCATTTTAGAAACCTGGAGAATGTGATTGAAGCATCCTTATAACAATAGGCTGGCCAAGCTGGAAGTTGCCCTTTCAATTACAGACCACTCCGCTGGCTGCTCCAGGTGTTATGCATCTAATATTAAATTGCTAGTAGTGTAGTAATAATTTTATTTTGGTTACATAGAAATAACCATGACAGTATGGATAAAAATAAAGGAAATAATAATAGAATTACAATAGCGTAATGATTATGTACATCGAAATAGCCTCCAAAAGATGGTATTTTGCCTTAATTTGTCTTGATTACAAATATCTACAATTAAAAAAAAAGAACAATGACATAATAAAAAGGCAATTTTTACAGGCAAAGGAGGTAAATATTAAAGTGGCTTGTGCCTACACCTCAAATGGAGGGATGCCTTCCCCAGGAAACATTTGGTCTAATAATCTATTTACAGCTTCTGTCCAATTCAGAAATCTTGACATCGCGAAGACTATTAGTTCAGAGGTATCAAATCTAAGGATATGCAATGCTTCCATGGAATGGGCAATAACCAGTTGGTGACGAATTGGCGCAATCCACTTACCACAAGGTAGGCTACATTGGGCAAAAGAATAAGAAATGGGCCAGTGTTTCCCTCATTGCTGGGCAAAATGGACATTCATCCATATCACCATCTTTCCCCTTCCATTTGGCAACCAGAGTATTTAGAGGAAGGGTATTAATCCTGAAAGGGAAATACAGGGTTTTAGCTGTATGAGGAGAAATGTTGACCAAAAATATTTCATGTTTTTGCATACATTTGTAAGACAGAAACTGGTCAATCAAGCCCTCCGGGCATGATTCGCACCAAACGTGAAACAGGATATGATCCAAATATAGACTATTAATCTGAGAACCCATATTTCCTCTCTTGCTTTCTGGGTCTCTCCACACATTAGGCAAACTTAAGCTGAGACAAAGTTCTTTAACAGCCTTAAGCCAGGGTGTGGCACAATTTGTGTCGAGAGGAATCAGCTACTTGACGGCCTGTGGTCCATAGTCTAATCCAATGCTTTAGGACCCTTAGCTTAGCCACTTTCTCACTTTTCTAAATATTCAAATCCTACCTGAAAGGGGGTACTGGTAGGTAGATCAAGCAATGAATTTAATAATCTGTTTTCCATGTGCAACAACACTTTCGGATTACTACAACCCCATACTTCCTCCCGGTAGAGGGACCCTCCCAGAACAATAGTGAGATAGAACTCAAGGACTCAAGGACTAGAAGTAATTCTATACTTTTTAAAGCTGGCCATGGATCTATGCTGCAGCATTGATTCGCTCTTTTCCAATTGGGTTTTCAAAGTTAGTTTAACGGAGAGTCTCACACCAAGAAAATGGAAACTTCTGACACTCTCATTCGTTATCCCATCCACTACCATTTTATTTTTAAATTAACACTGGGGATTCAGGGCTATAAATTAAATATCCTTTGCATAACTGCCAGCCCTCTGTTTTCACAGAACATTTGGAAATCCACTAGCAAAACTCAAAGGGCCATAGTGGTAAAGGATATGGGTAGTGTATCATCTGCAAACATCAATACACCTCACCAGGCCATTAATAGACAAACAAAACAGAACAGGAGCTAATACACAACCCTGTCTGACCACTTATGCTGTGTAGATCTCACTGTATTTTGAAATGATAAGGAGTTTGAGTCTAGGTAGATGTTAACATAGACATTGCTTAAAAAAAGAACAGTAAGGGTAAAGGAATCTGTGAACGTAATGCTACATACATTGTTATTTTTAAGGGAGTGAAGTAGTAAAACATTTACAATTAGTGCCCCTTAAGAAACTGGTAGAAAACTGTCTTGTAAAGTTTCGTGGGCTTACCTTATGTTTCTGTTTTAGAAGGTCTTCATAGGTTCTGGGCAGAGGCCAGGTATTACTATTCCTTTTATTAGAGAGGAGAAACTATAATAAATGGAGATTGGAGGGTTAGAAATAAAGGAGTGAAAGGGGTTTAAAAATTACTCTGCCTATTGTGGGGATGTTTAGAGAGTCACCCCAATGTTGTAGTTTCCCCTTTGCCTTAGTCCTTCAGTGGGCACAAAATGAGAAGTCGGGATTGTTTTAAAAAAAAATGACCCGATGGACTCAGTGTCGTTTTCTCATGCCCCGGGGGACATAGAATTACGTTATCTGATCTTGAAACAGAGGTCAATTTTTGCTGGTGCCCCTGGGGTATGTACAAGAGCAACCACCTCATGTACCATTCGACAGTCATTAAGATTGTACTTTTGTCTAAACATTCGGTTCTACAGGTGTAATGGAACCTGTGTATCTTATAGAATAATAATTAATTCAATAGTGGTTAAATGCAGGTATCATTTATCGAGATCAGAATAGTAGAAAGATAAGAGCGTTTTTTAATCAAAAAAGCAGACAGACTCTGGGGGACTTAGGGCACTTTTGTTATGCTCCAGTGGGACTTGGAATGATGCTATCCGATCTAATAACTGAGGTTGATGTTCACTGGTACCCCCGGGGTATCAGTATTAGCGACTAACTCATATACTATTTTAAAGTCATTAAGATTGTACTTCTGTGTAATTATTCGGTTCTAAAGGTGTAATAAAGCCTTTTCATCATTTAATCACAAATTAAATGATGGTTTAATGTAGGTGTCGTAAACAACCAATGAGTGTGCCTTCTTAGAAGAAGAGCAAGCATAGAGAATCTGATTAGATTCTTTAGAAAGCCCTCACTCACCAACCTGGTTGGTGACATGCTTCATCCTTGGGCCCCACCGGGTGAGGCCGGATGCCTCCCTGGTGTGATTCAATGCCAGAATTACTGCAGAGCAGGTCTTGAATTGTGTGACAAGTGAAAGGGAATGTGATTGTTAAAAGTGTGTAGATTGTGTCCAAAAAACAATGTATTATATGGCCAATCTGACACGTTAAAAACAGAGTGTGGGATAAAAGAGCTAGATAGATTATTCAGCCATATCCCTTGATGTGGGGTCAACATGTTTCTGTCTAATCGGTGTTATTTACCAGGCATTCATCAGGACCAACAATCTGTACCTCGGCGGTATGGGCGTGCTAAGGCCCACCTTAACCAGAGGATCTGATATGTGAAAAATTAAAATTGAAAAAACGCAATCAAAAATCAATCAGGGGTTACTCTATTTAGAGAAACCAGATTGCTCCTGTAATGGAGAAAGAAGAGAAGACAAAATAAAACACACAAAGAAACAAAAAACAATTATTGTTCAGATTGCGCGTTTTATCCCAGAATTCTCATGCTTTGGCGCTCTTCATAGTGCACTTACTAGGTAACTCAGAGTGCTAATGTAAACTGAGGTGGGTTGTAACATGCATTTTTTATCATTATTGCCATTTCGAATTTATAGGTACCTCTAAAATATAGCGCTATATTACCTGCACGCCTACTAGGGCGTTTAGCGGTATCAATTGTATTGTGGGTATTGTGGGTGAAGCAATTCTACTTCAAAAAGTGGTTTCACGAGTGCCCTGCACATGAAATACATAACACCATACACAAAATGTCTCAGATGTGGTGTAAAAGCTAATTACACCATGGGTCTCGGAAGGGGGGTGATGGCAAATATGGCACACCCTGTAGGTAAAGAGAAAAAGAACAAGGGAAAACCTTGGAGTCAATGTCAATTCCCTGAAACAAAATTTACTTATCTTATCAAAGCACTTGAAATTCCACTCACGCCGACGTTGCCAGGCACCTGCTTGGTACCTGATCCTACCCTTGTAAAGCAGACCCCGTCGATAACGATTGGAATCTGAGGCGGTCTAAATAGCGGGAGAGTAGGTGCCATCGGCGTGTCGGACTCAGCCTCGGTGATCTCGTGGGCGTGTCCAGACATGTCATCGTGTCTGAATGCACAGCGCTGCGACAGACGCGTCGAATCCTCTTCCGGCTAGCGGAACAGCGTGAGTGATTGCCCAATCACAGTTAGCTGCACAATCTCCGGCTGTCCATTAAATCACAAAAAAACTAGACCGAGTGGATTAAAGGTCTAAATGGGATAAAGAAACAAATACTTTATTGGCAAGCGATGTGAGGCACAATAATTCCAGCAGTGTGAATACACTTTCGCCATCATTGTAAAGGAAAGTAAAAGTTTAAAATTAACATGAGGAAAAAACATCCTCTTGTTATAAACGCCAAAAAGGAGGGAAAAGGAAGGGTGAAGCAGTCAAAACAGAAGGTGGACATTAAAATACATGTTCTGTTCCAGGATTGGCTGGGTTCTATTACCTAGGTGTTATAGGTCAATTGGTACCACTGGTATAAAGTTAATGTTGATACAGTGTGCAAATGCACATCAGCAGTTATGCCCAGATGTTATTTGTACAAATGAATATACAGTTTTTGTGTATGATCATTAGTTACAAAAAAAGGGGGGGGCTACCATTTTAGAACTGTTCCCCACGGAATACTGTCATTCAGTCCTGAGATATGTGTGCCCAAACGATAGACCCACCTCTGTTCCTTTTCGAACAGGATTTGTTGTGTATTTGTCCCCAATCTAACTTGTTCGATAATGGTCCATCTGAGGTCATTAGTCGTGTGATTATTGTGGAGGAAATGTTCACTCATTCTGGTTGTGGCTCTACCACATCTTATATTCCTTCTGTGTTCACACAGTCTTTGTTTCACTTTACTAGTGGTCATACCCACATACTGCAGCTGACAAGGACATGTGATAAGATAAATCACATTTTCAGAGTTGCAGTTTGTGTGGGCACGTTGTGTCCATTATTTACCGGGTTCTAGGTTCAGGACCTTCGTGTGTGACGTTAAATGGCAGACACTGCAATTGGTACAGGGAAAATGACCCACTACCTTCGGTAGTCCCCATGTGTCAGTGATAGATCAGATGTCCAAATTAGGTTTCTCTCTAGGGCGAGTGTGTACCAGAGTGTCCCTAATGCTATGTCCCTTTTTGAAAGAAAACAGTGGTTTTTCCCATATTCGCTTGTTACTAGTCAGAATCCTCCAGTGTTTGTTGATTGGTTTTTTGACAAGATTGAAACGCTACTGTAAGTAGTAACACAAGTAAGGAGAATAGCATTGGGTTCCCTTGGGCTGTCTTCCAGTAATGCCTCCCTCGGTTGGTTTTGTGCTCTCTTATAGCTCTTGTTGAGAACTTTATCCGGGTAGCCACAATCCTTTAATCTGATGGTGAGATCGGTTGTTTGTTTTCGGAAGTCCTCTAGTTGACTGCAATTTCTTCTGACCCGCAGGTACTGGCCATAAGTCAAGTTCTCCCGTAGGGGACGTGGATGGAATCTTGAGAATTCAAGCAGATTATTTTTGGCCGTTGGTTTATAGTGAGGTTTAGTGGTGAGGCTACCATTAGTTTTTGAAATCACCACATCCAGAAAGACCACCTCTGATTTATTACAGGTGTGCGTGAATTTCAGGTTTGCATCAAGGGTATTAATCCAGAGGAGAAAGGCATTCAAGGTATTCTCTGGACCTCTCCATATTAAAAGGACATCATCTATGTACCTCTTCCAGAAACCTATGGAAGAGGTATAGGGGTTATCAGCAGATAGAATAAATTTACGTTCAAAATCATGGACGTAAAGCCCCGCCACACTAGGGGCAAAGGTGCTGCCCATCGAAGTTTACAGTCGATTGGATGTAGATGTCACCAATTGTAATATATATGTGATGTGCTCTTAATGTTGAAAAACAGTGTTTTTTTGGGAGATACATTTTTCAAGTCTCTTGTTATCTATTCACCTATACATTCACAGGGACATATGTAATCTAGATGGGCACCAATTTCAAATTACTAATGCCCAAGGAATGTTGTCGTTGAGTCCTTTGTGGGCTCTGCCAAAACGGTGGACCCAACGCTGTTCTTTTTGTACTAAGTTTTTTTAGCATGTGTGTCTACATAATCTAGGGTGTCCAAAACCACCCACCTCAAATCCTCAGTTGAGTGTTTTGTGGTGATTAAATGGTTGCTCATTTTTGTTGTTGATCTATTGCACCTTATGTTGCTTCTGTGCTCACAAATGAGTATCTTGACTTTTCTACATGTCATGCCTATATAGCTTAAGACACAAGGCCATGTGGTCATGTAGATAGCATGTGATGTATTACAATTTATGTGCCTCTGCAAAGTCCATATGAAATTTGAAGTGAGCTGTGGTACTTCTGTAGTTGTTGTTAGAGGGCAAACTGAGCTGGTGCCACATGGATAGCATCCTGTATTGGGAGGAATTCCTAGCATTGTTGAACTTTTTCCTGCCTTACTACTTTCTTCTTTGGTCAGGTGTGAATTAAATGATCCATAAGGTCCTTTTGTCTTTTATGGGCGAAGTGTGGTATAGGCCTTTTCAAACTGCCTGAGTTTACTATTCTCCAGTTCTTACGTACTAGGTTTTTTAAGAGATTAGATGCTGCATTAAAGATTGTTACACATGTCAGTGTATCTTGGTCTTGAGGTTTTTCTTTATTTTGCAGGAGTACCTCTCTATGTTGGTTCTTTGTCCTTTTAGAACTTTTTGTTACTGTCGATTTAGGATAGTTTCTATCTTCTAGTTTTTTAGTTAGGGCCTCCATTTGGCTTTGAAAATCTGTCTTCTCAGTACAGTTACGTCTCAGGCGGATGTATTGGCTGTAAGGCAGGTTTTCTTTCAAAGACAGAGAGTGTAAACTGTTGTATAGTAACAGGGTGTTCTTATCTGTTGGTTTGTAATATATCCTGGTGCCAATCTGGTGATTCTCGGCAAAGAGGGTGATGTCTACGAAGGGAGGAATGGGGTTGCTTATCTGGCTAGTGAACTTTAAAAAGCTGTCGCATGTATTCAGTAGGGGTGGGCGGAATTTGCGAAATTCACTTTCGCAAATTATCGCGAAAATGTTAAAAATCTCTGCAAACACGCGGAAATATCGCGAAGATGCGGAAGGTTTTTTCCCGCCCGTTCGCGGTATTTTCTGCTTGGCAACTTACCCATGCGGTTGCTCGCGGGCGCGGCCATCTTGTTTTCACTTGTCTCGCGGTGCATGATCGCGATAAGAAAGACGTGATCGTGCGACGCATGACGTTACTGCGGGCGCGAACTGTCGCGAGACAGCGCAAATGGCTATCAACAATCCAGCATCTCGTGGAGAACGCGACCGGATCGGGAAAACTTGTCGGCGAACGCGGGGATTCAGGTAAGGCGATCGCGTGTACGCAAGAATGTATTATTTTACAGCGCGAGCAAGAAACAAATTATCGCTAAGCTGCGGAATGTGGAAATTTTGACATTTTCACGCTTTCCGCGGAACGCAAAAATGCCAAATTATCGCAATTTTCGCGAACAGAATGGAATTTTGGCCCAGGCCTAGTATTCAGCCAGGATACAAATTCATATGCAGATGTCGTGCCTCTTTCCCAGATAATTAAAACGTCATCAAAATAATGTGTCCATAGTTTTATCCTATGCCGGTATGGATTGGTGTTTGTTAGGACCTTGTTTGCCTCAAAATCACTGACACAGAGTCCTGTTAGGCTTGGGGCAAAGGTACTGCCCATCGGAATCCCATGGGCCTGAAGGTACAGTGTGCTTTCGTAATCAAAGTAGTTTTCAGTTTATGGGAGTCTACAGCATTCCAAGACAAAATGTCTTGGAGGTCTGTATTGCCATTCTGTTTTGTAGAATATTTGCTCAATGCTCCGTACTGTGGTACTCTGTGGCAAGCTGGTATGCAAACTTTTGATGTCAAGTCCAATGGGTAAATTCATCTCTTGGTCAAAAGGAAGATCTTGTAGTATCCGCAGGACATCTGTAGTATCTTGTAGATATGTAGGTGTCTTTTGGGCTATTGGCTTGAGAAAATGGTCTGTGAACTGTGAAAGTGGCTCCAAAATGGAACTAATACCTGAGATGATCAGGTGACCTGGTGGGGGATCTCTGTTCTTGTGCATTTTTGGGAGGGAGTAAAAGTATGGTGTTTGTGGTTCTTTTCTGCACAAGAACTCTGCCTCTTTTTTAGATATCCAGCTCATTACTTCTGCTTCTCTACAATGATGCTGATGGTTCCCCTAAGTCGGTCTGTTGGGTCTTCTGTGATGATTCTCAAGAGACCAGTCATTTAAGATTGCTTGCACCTTGACAACACTAATATTATCCCATGGATTAATTGTGTCAAGGATTGGTTTCTCTGATTAGGAAGACATGACCAGTTTTACCAACCTAACATCATAAAATGAGCTGACATGGTTTGGGTCATGTGTTTCAATGAAATCTGATGAAAGAGAATCTAACACTTTGTCTATGCCAAACTGTGAGTTCCTATTTCTTGGTTAAAATGTCCCTTTCATTGGAACCTTATCTAATATTTGGGCTTACTATTGTTTCTGCTTTGTGCTAACACAATTCAGGTTAAACTTGATACACCACTTGCTTTGTGTACCCAAGGGGTCAGCGGATGATGACAAAGGCATCCATATCATATTGGACAGTTATTCAGCCCAAGACAGTATGCACTTTGTTTTTGTATGTCCTTTTTACCTGCCTATGTGCAAGAGATTTTTTAAGCCAATCTTGAATGAATGCAAATTTAGGCAAGCTAGGCCCACTTTGTGACACTTACAAAAGCTGCCTGATATTAGAACTTGTACAATGCTGCTTGCTTTTTAATTAGTGCAGTTAAAATGAGGTATTCAATGATTTTGGAAAGATGCACTGTTCGTAGAGGTTGTTAGCATACTTTTATTGCTTTTAGCTTTATTTTGGAAAGTTTTAATAAGTTCTAATATGTATTTTGTTATTAATTTTTATTGTTGTTATGATCCTATTTTTTCTTTATTGTTTATTTAATTAATAGTTTCGTTAAAATGTCATTCTTTTAAAAGTTTTTTTATATTAATTATATACATTGTTTTATGTTGTTGTTAATTTAGTTTGTAGGATTTTAGGGAGTTTTGTTGATATTATTTGAACTTGTGACAAATAGATTGTTATTAGTAATTTTAGAGCAGGACTTGTAGGTGTAAATCTTCCAAGGTCTAACACTTTCCCTAATGTGGCTATGTTTGAAGTGGGAATATTACATCTGACCACCACTTCCATCCAATTCTTCATGCTCCTCAATGTGGCTGAGTTTCACGTGGCTATGGCCAATTGAAATCCCTTTATTTCTAAGTCTAGTGTTGCTTCTCCAGGAGTGAGAAAAATAAATGTTACCAATCCCCTCCACAGACTGGTGTGGTTACTGTTGAAGTTGGCACAGAGAAATTGCTCCCTCCACCCCATGTGGCTAAGTGAATAGTGGGATTAGTAAATCTGCCCCTCCCCCACAAAGACCAGCACTTTCCACAGTGTGGGCCATTTTGGAATGTGAATGTTCAATTTATGTGTTCAATTTTGAACAGTTTCCCGAATGTGGTTTAGTTTGAGCTTTATTGTTTATGGTGCTCTTTTAGATTATTGTTTCTAGGCAGGGTGGAACTTGGTTGTTAAGAAATAAAACACTTTGCTTGCTAGCATTTTGTGCATTTGTTTTTTCAGTTTGTATATTTCAAGTAATTGGCAGAGTTCAGGGTTGCTTTTTCAAAGTTTTCCTCTGCTGCTTGTGGGACTGTACTTCCATATATATTCCACCATGGAATATAAACCGGGACACCGAGTGTCTTCAAAATTTTCCATTTGTGAGGAAAGTTTTTGATCTTTTTTTGGTACAATGGGGATTCAGTGAGCATGTCATAATCAGTGCTTTATTTGTAATCTGAATGACCTTAGTGCTCCTGAGGTGTTGCTGCCCCCTTGGTTCTAGCTATTAGACTTTTACTGTTTCTATTGCTTACCGTTGTTCTGTAGCTTTTTTAAGAGCTTGGTGAAGTATACCATTAAGAGTAGTTTCGGTAGTTGCTTGGGAACTAGTGCTTGCTTCTTTTAAGTCCTGCAGCTTTTTCTAACCTGTATTTCTGAGATACTGAGAAGGGTGATCATGTTCCTTCACACTATCTGCTATGTCATCTTTCATAGTGGCACAACTGTGGCATGCCTTTGAACAATATTTAGTGCATTTCCAATGTGTCCTTTCATCAGTAGAACTTTGTGTCCAGAAGGTGAATTCTCTATTGCTTGGCATAGGTTGTCCTTTTTGTGAAGCTATATATGCTAGAGTGTCTGACATTATATCTGTGCATTATAACATTTTGAACGTACATGCTATTTTTAAGTTATAATATTGATTAATGTTGTATATGTTATCAAAATGTAATACATACTTTACTCTACATACTCTACATCTTTTGTCTTTTCTTCTCTTTAAAGGATTACTAGTTCTTCTGTTTGATGAAGTTGTATTTTCCCTCTTTAATTTTCTCTCTATTTCTAGCTTAACTATTGAAAGTATATTCTTTTTTTAAAGTTAGTGGTATATTTTTTTTAAATGTGTGGGAAATAAAAAAAAAATGTTTGGGGTAAAGATTTTGCTATTAGATTTATAATAACCATGTTGGATTTATTAATTATACCTAGATCTTGGAATGTCTTTGCTGTACTTATTTCAGCATTTGTTCATTATTTTGTTTAGGTGTTTTCTTTTGCAATCTTGCTTTTGTAAGTTGGAGCTTAAAAAATAATAAATAATTATTAGTGGTATTTCTGTTATTTAATACATTTGAAATATTTTGTTGAAGTAGTTGTGAGTTATGTGACAATTTAAAATATTTACTTTGTAGGTGTGGGGGCAGATTAGTGCAGTCCTACTGTGAACTGTTGTGGACAGGCAGAGTGATATTCTCCAGCAGCAATGGTTTCATGTGTAGCCGTTTCTTGCACATTATCATTCAATTTCTTTTTTTTAATGAGAAGCTATATATTACTTTTTCTGGTTAATTTAATTGGTTAACGTTTAGCTTAGCTATGTTTTTTCATTTAACCATGTGTGGTGAACACAATTTAATGTTTTTTTTTAAAGCTGATTACATTTCTTGATATTTTTTTAAAATTATTCTGTATCTTGATATTTCTGTGATCGATATTCTGTCATAGGTGCGCTGCAGGTCCTGCTCATTGGGACCTGTCACTATGATCCAGGGGCACAATGACCAGCTTCAAAAGGCAATGCTACAGATTGGAGACCACCTGAGGCTCTAACCCCACAAGGACTACTTATAGCAAATTTCAGAAAATACTTGTCTGTGTAAAGAGTTGAAGCCATTACCAATCATTCAAGGTTGTTGTACAAGACCACATTCTGCAAAGCAATATATAAACATTCTAAGAAAAGCAGACATTTGCGCCATCCTGTGCAGATTCTTAAATGAAAATGTCCATTAAATCAACAGAGACCACAGATATTGCTCTCAAAAATAAAGTTACTGCCACGATCTAAATTTACAACCCTTAAACATGTTTTACAGAAAGATAAATAACGGGTTCAATCTTCCCTATTTAGTTTTGTCACCTTCAGGAGGGCACAAACACCCCCCCCCCCACGCTTTCCAGCATTTGCATTCAACCCATCATGGTTTTTTTTAACTCCAAATCCCTTCAATTGTACTTTTACACTGCCAACTCAAAGATATGCCCATGTGTCGACAGAGAACAAAAAACAATTCCAACTTGTGCTGTGCCTAATGCACTCTAGGCCATCAAGAACCATATGGAGCATAACACGCTACGGCCTAATAGTTCAAATATTGATATTGTCATCTTGCCCCCCCAAAAAAGGAGTTCTCAATCACTGTCTGTATAGTTTGTCGTTTTGAGAAATGTTTCCCTTCTTAATGAAAGTTGGGAATTGAGACAATGTATGTGATAAAGAGTTCTGGCTTACCTCATAAGTGGGTTCATTGTGAAGCCAGGAATCTTGCAGCTAATTCTCCTAAAACTGATATGCATTCCTCTCCTATCAATTTGTGGCTAGACTATGGCAGTTTTCCACAGGCTGGCTATAAGAATGTGAATTATTAAGAGGAGTAGATCATTGTCCACCACAACTGTTATGCCCAGACAATTGTTTTAGTAATTTAATCCTGACATCATCCCCTAGTAGCTATGGTATAGAGCATGCAGGCTCAACTTAGATAAAATGTGTTAAGCATTTTGAAGTACAAGAGCATTTGAAACGAGAACACAATTAAAATCCCAATCAAATTTATAAAATAGAGAACATTTTAATAAGTGAAATGAAACCAAAACTGCAAAAATCCAATAAGGAGAACCAAAGATATAATCTTTAATAGATTTAAGGTAACAAACACCAAAAAGTAGTAAAGCATCAATGGTAGTATATGCTCACACTTGACTGGGTACTAGGCATGATTTCGGTCAACTGTGATGGAGTGCAGTTCTCGCAACACCAACCAGGTTTGCCCCAGTTTGAGATTTTACCTTGGGCCTTAGTCTCTGAAAATTTAAGGCAAAATCCTTCAGTGGTGCAGAGTCGAAGACTATATCTGACCATGGGTTTCAAGAGGCTGGATATCTCAACACCGATGGCCTGTTGAAACAGGTGTGCTGCTGCCAAGAAGGTTGAAGAGGGATAGCCCTGCTACTTCTTTCCAGTGAAGTTGTGCCCTGGCTGGTTCGGCTTGGGTGTTTGGACCCTGTCCTCCAACAAGAAGTCAGGATTTTCCTAAAACCTACAACTTTTCAGAGATTGTGGGAGAATGCCAGTTAGACACAGTCAAAAGTCCCTCCAGCAGAGATCACCAGCAGAATCCAGTCCAGGTCAAGTTTCAACTGCGCAGGTGGATACTTCAGGGAAATGACCTCTTGCAGCTTGTTGTGTCCCTGTCACCACACAGGAGGTCTGCCAATCAAATCTAGGAGCTCACTTTATTGATCTCTGTATATGAGGGAACAGGTCTAGCCCTTCTGTATCCTCATAGCTCTTAAACAGCAGTTGCAATTTTTCTCTGATTCTTCCACAGTTCCCGAAAGCGTTCTGGAGAGAGTGCCTTAGGGTGCCACATTTTTGGTTCGAATTAGCTTATGGGTGAGGGTGACTCATGCTCTTCCCTCACCAATGGAGTAAAGGTTTTGAGGGGCAAAGCTCCTTATTTTTTAAAGCATTTCCCTACTGTAAACAATCCCACAGATCACCTCATTCCCATAATCCAAAATGGGAGGTATCTCATGCTTCCATGTTCAGAAGTGGAGTGCCTACCCAGAAGGGTGACCTGGAAAATTAACAGTCCCCACCTCTGTGGTCACTCACAAGGGGTTCAGCACGTAGCTCCGCTCCCACTGGATTTTGGGCCAGTCTGGCTGAAGGAACAAAAGATCTCACCAGGTCTCACTTTACATTTAATTGTGAAAGGACAAGGTCTTTACAAGTTATTTAAGTTTATGGGGCCACCATAACTGGCCTTCCTGCATGGGGAAATACCAACCCCCCACACCCATGGTCATTGTCTCTACTCTGGGAGCAATATTCATACATCATTAAGGTCAGGCACTGCCTGTATAGCTGCAGGAGGGCTAATTAAAATACGCCTCGTGGGGCCATATTAAACACGTGCTGTGGGGCGTAATGGGCATGTGCACCTACTTTGTGCACCCCCAGGGCACTTTGGTATTACAGAAGGGGCACAAAACACTTGTGAGGTCCCTTCTGTAATGCTGATAGCACTGACACACATGTAGTGCCAGCGCTACCTTGAAATGGCATTTCCTCATTTCCATGGGGCATGGCCTCATGCAAATGAGTGAATCCTTTGCTTTAGCACCAATGCCATATTTTGGACATGGGAGCAAAAGCAAAGAAGTCTCCAAGAGGTGCAGTGACAATGCACCACAAAAAGGTGTAAAGCTAATGCAAATTAGCCTGCCGGGGCCATATTAAACAAGTGCCTTGTGGGCGCAACAGGCTTGTGAACCCTCTTTGTAGGCCCCCAGGGCTCCTTGATATTATAGAAGAGGCCACAAACACTTGTGTGGGCCCCTTCTGTAATACTGATAGTGCTGCCACACATTTAGTGGCAGCTCTATACCGAGAGGGCATTTCCTCATTTGCACGGGACATGGTCTTAGGCAAATGAGGAAATCTCTTTGCCTTTGCTCCCATGCCATATTTTGGTTGTGTGCGCAAAAGCAAAGAAGTGCTTGTCTGCTTGTACAATTTATAGGGCTGATTGAAATTAGTGTCTTTTACTTCTTCTCTTTTATTTTCTGTCTTACGTTTCCTGTTTGTATTTAATTTTTTTCTAAGGGAAGGAAATGTGCTATAATTTGTTAGGCTTTTGATGCATTCTGTGCACACCTCCATTGTTCCCTGCTCTGCTCAGCAGTGTGCGATATCATGGGATGTTAGTGAGTAACTGAAGGTCGGTTGGAAGTTAGAGAGAGTGATCTGAGCAGAGAGGATGCGTCTCCAGGTGGGGTCCTTACTATAAAACCTTCAATCTAACCTATACCTTCTTCAATAAACCTACAACCTGGTACGCTACATGAGCTTGCTGTCTGAATCCTGCTTACAAAGAGTATACCTTTAATTACAATAAAGCCTCCATGAGGTGCACTGATAGTGCATAACAAAAGGTGTCCCATCGTCATCCTCAAACGTCTCCAGAAAGTGGGAGAAATCAATCTCTGTACCTGCTTGCAGGTGGATCTCTGTCCCCTTCTGAAATGCAGGAGGGTGCACTTGTCCAGTGAAATTCAGAGTGGCTGATTAAAAGGCTCAGTGTTTCATTGAATTCACTGCCCTGAGGGCAGCCCTAAGTTCAGGGCTGCCCTGAGGGAAGTGCATTCATTGTAATCTGTTGCACTGTTCATGATTGCATCTGGGGTACCTGTTTAAAGGTGCACCGTGGTGCAAACATAAACAGTGCATCTCATACATAATGCTAGCCCTGCAGTTAAGGCAGGAAAAAGTTAACTTTGTAATAGCTCATTTTTCTAAATATTTATTACATATCTAACTTCTGGATTTTTTTGGGCTTTTAATGAATATCAAAACTAGTAGCTGAATGATTATTCTAGCTGGTTCTAAACTCAAGATAGCAGAATTAATATTTTATTCTGAAACATAGTTTTCTTCATAGAGCAGTCATAGCCTACCAAAGACATGACAGCATTAAATGTTTACATTCCCCATGTTTAACTCGTTCCGTGCTCATGACGGAACCACGCCGTCATGAGCCACGTCAAGATTTGTGAAATAAAAGGTTTAGATGCTAGTTCTATATCACACCCAGAGTCTATGAGTACTGACTTACAACCACGTCCAGCGGTCCAAGTGATCCCTTACTGACACCCAGGGATGAGATGTACCCTCTGTTCCATGCCCAGTGGGCCAGGTGATCCCTTACTGACCCATGCCCAGGATCAAATACCAAAAATCATAGCTACCTTTGCCTTCTTCTTACGTGCTGTCTTGGGAAAAAACAAATGCAATCTATATACTTGCCCTAGTTTTCCACATGCCACATACTGGGACTATGGATCCAATGTAGACTTTCACCCTACAACGGCTGTCTCTGGACCGATCTCCACCTCGTGGATTCAGCAGAACTTCTAATCAATTATGGTGTCTTCTCACCGATCTTTTTGCACAGATGTGAATCCGTTCAGGCCAGGATCCTTCCGTCGACAGCAGTCAGACTCGATGAACCAATCTCTCCTAGCTGGCTCGCCAAAATGTTGCTCCGATGTGAATTTATCTTAAATAAATTAAAGGACAAGAGGTGTTTGGCAAAACAAGATCAAGTTGGTGTAATTAAATGCTGCGGCAGGGAGAGCCTCAACATAGTGCTTCTGCTCAAAGTTGCTCAGTGTACAAAGTTCTGGCTGCCATTATATACAGTTCAAGAGGTACGATAAAACAATTTCCACATTCAAGAGAAACATCTCAGTTTATTAATTAACAAGCGCTGACATCTGATAAGGACAGAGATGGCTCTCAACCTTGGGGACAGCTAGTTTGGGCCAGTGTGTATGTGTCCAGATGTCCGGCATGAGGAGCAAGTGATCACTACATGTGGTGTGCATGTTGTGTTCTGATTGGCTGATTGTTTTCTGCATGTGGTATTCAGCTTTGTGGTATTTTTGGGGAATGTGAGGTTTTGGCCAATCATGTCTTCTTGGGGCCATTTGCCTTGGACCTGTTTGTGGTGCAACTATCTAGCTGTAGGATCGATAAGGGTTTTCCCCGGGCTTGCGTTTGTCTTTTGATTAAGAGAGACCCCATCTTTAGCCTTGTATTCAATAGGCTGGGTGTGGGTCGGAGGACCTGCCTAACCACGTTTTTCTGACTAAGGGTTCATGGGGAGGTCACTTTGTGTGAATCTGACAGCAAAGGTGTGAGTTTATTAGAACTCCTAAAAATAACATGGCAGTTACTGGTATAATTTTATCGACATTCTTAACATTGTGCATACAGTTCTCATAGCGTACATCAATATTGTGCTTGTTAGTATTTACACGTTTATGCTTGTATAGGTCATAACACATCAACATTGTTCTAACTGGTAACAATAGTGTCATTTGTGCATGGATTATGGAATTCATTGACATTGTTGCTGTCAGTGTCGACACTGCTGTGCGGGCAAAGGTTATGGCATTCGTTGACATTGCATTCATTGTTATCGCTGTTGTCGAGTCTGTACATATCACGGTATTCATTGACATCGTATTCACCCATTCCAACAAAGCATTTTACCTGTCCAATACAATGTTTCTCCTCTAGCAAGTAAAAAGTGAACGGGAATTGTAAATTTCCTTCTTCATGCCATTTGCGGATAATTATTTTTTATAAGCAGGGAACAGATGTAGCAATAGCTGGTTATTTAACAATTTGGAGAAGACAGATGTTAAATTTTGTTAAATAAACTGATATTACCACTTTAAGGAGAGAAAAAAATAAATGTAAGTATATAAGTTGCATCTGGGTATTTATTTTGAATAATTAAAATGCATCTCATGTTGAATAATCATTTTTTCTCAGGCTAGACAAGTCTGGAGTATTGTGGCTCACAAATTCGACTGCTTTAGCCTCCAGTGACATGTTCATGGCAGTGGATTAAACTATGCCTACATAAAACGTGTTCTGTCATTTTTACAGTGCTGCTATTTTTGGTTGATGGCTTTGATAAAGGGAGGAGAATATAGGAACATTCGTGGATTGAAGCTCCAAGTAAATTTACCAATCTCTGACCTTTTCTATTAGGGTTAAAGTTTACATCTGCTAGTACTGAGAACTAAAAACAAACTCAAAGATTCTCTAAAATTGAAATCTTTCCACTGAACACCATTTACACTCCTTTTGCATAGCAGTTGAACTGAATTTAGAGCTGAAGAAAGAGCCAATTGTATTTTTCCACAAGTATGTAAATACTTTCGACTGGTAGAGGCAAAATATGAGTTTGCAGTAACTCCTGGTAGAGGCAAAATATGAATTTGCACTAACTTCGTTTCAGGGTTTGAGTTTGACTGGGTAAGGACGATGTACAGCCAAGGCTTGTATTGTTGGGCGGTTTGGGATAAATTGTCAGAGACTACTACTAAGGTGATAAAACAAATAGGGACAGATTTACCAGCCTTTTGTGCCTCCTTGCTCAGCCATTGCGTCACTTGTTTTGATACTACGGCAGCGTAAACAATGTGGCCAATTTACAACATGAAGCATCTAGGGAGATGCATCATGTTGTAAAGCCCTGCACCACATTATACCTGCGTCAAGTATAATGTATGCAGGGTGAGCGTTCACACGTAAAAAGCCATGTAGAATTGACGCATTTCACTGTGTCACTCTACGCCTTCACTGTGCCAAAATCCCTAAGCCTGCTCAGACCAGGCGTAAGGAATGATGCAGGGCTTTTTTAATGGAATCACCTATCTATTGTGGCACATTTCTGGAGTTGCATCACTTTCATGAGCAACTCCAGCAATGCGTCACTTTTGGGCCAACAGATGTGTCAGAAAATACAGCACATCCATGGTAGCGCAAGGACATTTAGTGCTGGCGCAAGGAAACAGACGCATCTGTGCAGATGCTTCAGTTCCTTGTAAATCTGCCCCATAATTTGCATTTTATGGTCACTGTTAATTCCTTATTTGAAATTACTTTTGCCACTTTCCTCTGTTTAGGTCTTTTGCCATTTAGCTACCCTGTCCCTTCTCCCTTACCTAGTGATTACAGTGATTATTTAAGAAATGGACTAGGGGCTGCTTTTCTAACATGAGCAAAAAGATGGTGATAAATCTGGGTATAAAAATGTTGTGATAATAACTAAATTGATATCAGTAATCATTTTTATTTCGGATAAAAATCCATAAAACATCAATATAAATAAAAATGTTTTAAATGTACAGCATATCAGATCAAAACAAATGTACATGAGTAAAATCAATATAATTATCCATGCAAAATCAAGCAGTATCTAAAAACCTACTCACAGCATAAACAATCTAATCAGATGAATCAATTTTAAAATTCTCAGAGTTATATGCGTGAGTAGAGTCCACAATAGATTTCCACACAAACCAAACTATATCTAAAAATGTACTCACAGCATACAAAATGTAATCAGACGAGACAGCTTTAAAAATCCGAAGAACCGATAGATGCTGGCTAATGCCCAAGGTCCTGCATACTGGTCGTAGCCACTTGCCTTGAGCTTCTCGATAAGATTTTCTTGAGAAGCAAAGCAAATGGGACAATGACCCATTTATTAACAAAGCTGTTTAAGGGTAGAGTCTCCAGCCTGAAATTAAAGCGTCATATTTATGACCAAGTCATGCAGTACAGCAAGTCACCTTGCTGTGCTGCACTGCGTGACAGGGAAAATCCAGGAATGTGACATATTTAAGTCAATACGGTGCATTCCTGCCTTTTCCCCTGCCCTGGTGACTTTTTGGCTCCTTAGCGCCAATGCAGACACTCTTGCACCATGGTGCAAGGGCGCCTTGCATTGTAAGGAGGATTATGCTTGTGCAGGAAGTTTATTTAAGCGAAAAAAGAAAGGGTTTGGGGCAAAGCACAATTGCACCTATCCCTAGTGGAGTTTGTGCAGGAAGGGGCACCTTCTTGCACAAAAACAATCCCCTGAGGCCTATTCCCACACATAGAAAGAGGAAAAAACAGGGAGAAATAGAGATGTCCCTCCTCGTTATGCCTCACCTGGGTAGGCATAGGTTTTTGGCGCTTTCCCAGGTCTACCACATCTGGTAAGTTTGGGAATGCGCCAAAATACATGAATGTTGCGTGGGAACACCCGCGCAACATCCATGGAAATACCTCCTTGGCGCAGAGTAAAGCAACGAAGCGAGTTGTACTGCATTGCATTACTCAATATTTATGAAGTCACTCAGGGCCATGGCTTCATAAATCTAATTTTAAAGTTGCGTCACTCCTGCACCACAATGTGTCGAGCAGGAGCGGTGCAAAAGGGCTCATAAATATGCCCCCAAAAAGTTCTTAACATAGGGAGAAATGTATTATCTAAAAAAAGCGTTGAATTCAGACTGGTTAGTTATCATTATTGTAGCTAATGTCTACAATTAGAATTTCAGGTGACAAATTATTTTTTTCTGCTTGCATCACTTTATGGTGAATGGTAATGTATTGGTTTAATTTTTGGGATGAAATATGTTTTATTTCAAACTAATGATAATGAAAACAAAAGGATGATGCCTTACCTGCTTCATTGCCCTTATGCCAGCATTCCGTGCAAGCTCCTTAAGCAGAGATCTTCCGTTATTCAAAGTAGTAGCACAACTCCACAGGGTAAGCCTCCAAACGTGATCAATAAAGAGTAGAATAAACAACCCATGTATCATTTATGCTCTTAAACTACCTAGCCACTCAGAGGTTCCATGAATGCTATGCCTACATGTCTCACAGTTCCCTTTCTTCATTTGCTCTGCACCTTTACAACCTTGTTTTTGCACGTGGCAGGGAAACATCCCAGATATACGAACTGTAACAGCTTTCATAGAATGAGAGGTGTTAGGAAGGGTTCCCCAATACTCTACAGATCACCATTTGGGACATAGAAGTGCTAGGTCAAATATGGAACTTATTCTGACCTAGCTGGTTTGTTTTTCTTACAAATGCACTGGAGAATGGAATACTGCTCTCCTAGACAAATCAGGCAACCACTTAACCTACACACAGCTGCAGACAGGGAAGTGCTGTGTTTCTTTTTGTATGTGGCAATTAACAAGAGTGGTTTGAAGGGGTGTATTGTCCCTGTCCTGTTGAGTAAAGCAAATGAGTCTGGAAAAACATCCCTTGATAAGAAGACGGGCTACTCTCTGCATACACACAGTAAAAGTGGCCAACATGTCAGGGAAATACCTAAGGAGAGGAAAACCCATGAGATAAAATGGCAATGACATCCATTGAAATCCCAAGAGGTCAATAGGGGGCAGTCAGAAATGGTAGACACTAATTAGCATTAAAGAAGGGACATTTTTAGGACCTTGCCTCTCAAACATCACTATATAAACCTTGGGGCACTGCATGGCAGAGTAGAGAATTTATAGACCCGATTGGGGATGTAATCTCTAAAGTCACCCTTTCCCTTAAAATAGACTTTTACCACAGTGTGAAAAAATTGAAAAATGCTTATCCATCTCTGAGACTGGAGAACACTGCTTCCTTGAGATCTGCCATGAACTGTTTTGTACACAAATGTAATGCAATTGCAATAGGGGGAACGTGCTAAATATTTACAAAGCAACACATTCCTTTGCAACCTTTGATCCATAACAGTTGGATCACACTTTTTCTGTTTCTGTAATTCATCTTCATAAAAGTTAATTCTTCAAAAGGATAAGTGTACTCAGTAAAGAAGCCGATGTGTTTATGTCTGGCTGGGTCTTCCCAGAGGGTAGTAGCCATACGTCTGTTTTAGCAGTAGTCACAGAGTGCATCACTTAATCTCCCATCAGCTCAACCACTTACTATACTCTATATAATCTAGCATACTTGACCTATTTTACTGTACAGGCTGCTCTTAACTTCTCAGTAATTTATGATGCCTTACTAAATTAATCAAAATGATTGTTATCTGTTAAATTAGTCAGGATACTAAAATTCACTGATTGCTCGCTGCGTTCTCAGTTATTCAATTCTCACAATTTACCACAAGTGTCAGACCAGTTTTTCAAGTTCTGCTTGATTTACATACATTTTTACAGCCTGGCAAGCAAAGAAGCAAACCACCAAAACTGAGTAGACCATGGCCTCCCCTTCCAAAGAAGAAAGCGACAGAGAAGGTTGGAGATCTCTGACTGCCCGGCTGGAGCACACTACCTTTAGAAAAACCACTGCTGCCTGCCATTGTTGCTCTAAACACAGAAGATTGTTCTCGCTGCCCATAGTGGCCATTGTTTGATTTTCCTGCCAGGTCACACATAATGGCTTACATGGTGGTGCCAGGCAACTCTAATCACAATCACACTGTCCTACATTTGACGAGGTCACTGTCGCCCTGTGGTGCATGCTTCACCAAATTAAAAGTTTACAACAGTCTTGGCTGGTCCTACAAATCAGTAGTGGGGCAGGGGGAAAAGGGGGGGAGAAAAAAAATAACAAACAAATCATTACTGGCCAGCTGCTGCCTCTCTTCAGTCCTCTCCCTGGATTCAACTGTAACAGGAAGCATGAAGCAGGATAGGCTACCCTGAGCCAATCACAAATCTACAATGTAGCAAACAAACAAAAAAACACTTACCTCTTCGGTCGGCCGCGTCTTTCCTCCGCTTCCCTGCCAGTGTCCCAGAATGGAAGCAGGACCTGGAAGCACACAAAAGACTCCCCTAAGCCCATCACAATGCTGCAATGCAGCATTGTGATTGGTCTGAGCACCGTGGTTCGGTGCTCAGATAGAGAAAGGGAGCCTGTGCATGTTCTGCACCAGGCTGTGTAATGCAGCCTGGCGGGGAACATGCAAACTGTGCATGACTGTTTGGCCAGCCCAAGACAGACGGCCAAACAGACATGCACACTTAGAGCCAGATTACAAGTCTGGTGGTCCTGGAACCGCCAGACCGATGGTGACATGGCGGTGGCAGATCCAGCCACCGCTGCACCATTGGTCTGACCATCTGATTACCACTCAGGCAGTCGGACCACATTAGGACGCCAGCTCTGCCATGAAACTGCGGTCTCTGGTGTAGGAGTGGCGGCCGGAGGTCGCAATATGCTTGGCGGGACCGCCACCGTCCAGCCAAGAATATTACAACTTTCCTCTCTGTCAGGCTTTTCATGGCGTTTCCACCATCATGAAAAGCCTAGCAGAGAGGAAACAATGGGGGCCACACAGGTCCCCCCTCTGCCTTAGAAATATATGGATGCCCACAGGGGGGCATAGCATGTGCCCCCCCTGTGTGCATGCACATAGGTTCCTGCATGGCATGGACTTACGAGTTCATGTTGTGCAGGAACCTTGTGAGGCGTTCCCATTGCAGTGCCTTTTTAAAAGGCACTGCAACCTTATAAAGGGCACTGCAGGGTAAACTGTCACGCCGCCCACCCACCAGACCATTGAAAATTAGTAATCTGGAAGGCAACCATCGGGGATTTTCGGTGGAGCAGTGGTGCTGCTGTTTGCACCGTTGCACCACCGCTCTGCTATAAGGTCACAATTAGGCCCTAAGAGTGTGCCCACCACTCCGTCCCCTGTGACCCCAGCCCCACCCACCCTAACCCAACCCCACAGCTAACTAAAAAAAAATGATAATAACTAAGTTATTATAGTTTTCTTTTTTCACTGCTTTGAAAGCAGTGGGGCGATGCTCCTCCACTTAGCGGAGGAGCCACGCCTGCTCAATCCTGTCCCCTTGCTTTCACTTCAAAAGCTGTGACCATATGCAGGATTTGAGGAGTACAGGATTCGAATATCTGCTGCAGGCCTTAAGGATCCTAGGATTCAAGACTCTACTACAATAGTAGAGAATTATGCAATGTATCAAAACCACGCCCAGGACATGGCCTGGTCCTTTGTTCTTCCCTGGCGAAAAGAGGAAGCCTCTGCTTCGACTGTGTTCTTCACCTGTCTCTCCCTGTTTGAACTCAGCTCTAAACCTGTGTTCCTTGCCCTCAAGTTGAGATTAGAAACAGAACATCTTTCCAGAGGTTTTCTGTTTGAGGTGCTTCTTGAAATTCCTTTTGTATCTCACCTCAACAACATTCCTTGCAGCCTGCAATTATTCCAAAGGTCTCAAAACTGTCCTCAGAGGCCTCAGATTAGTGATAGCCAGGCAGAGCTAGATATTAATTGTTTGGATTCTGTGACTCCTGTTGGGCCCATGGACTTTACCCTGCACCTACTTACTGGGTTTCTAGCATGCACCCAAAGGTTTACTGTAAGAACGGTCTTCTGGGCCTTCAAAGTGTGATATGCAGGTCCTGTATGAACATATTTTTTCTGATTTGTGTTTCAAGTTGTGAAGCATTAACAACTGCTATAGGATATCAGAACAAGACCAGTCCGAAGACTATTTTTTTGCTCAAACAATATGAAAGTATTGTGTTACTGATATGTTGATTGGTTACCACAGGACAGCAGTTACTACTGTGTGTCTGTGTATGTCTCATTTTGTAAAGAATTCAGGTGAAATCAATTCAAATAAAACAAAATGTGCATTTTAGGTTGTTGTAAGAGCAGAACAGAGATTACCAATAGTCTTATTATAAGGACATAATCTGTGATAGACTGCAGAAATTCTGAAAGATCCCTCATCTGTCAAGATGAGCTGTGCAACTAATAGCCTACTATGTCTCTTGTGTGCCTATTCCCCAGCTCCCTTTTTACTCATCAGTGCCATGTGCTGTCTTTGACATGTTTGGCACATTTGATGGGAAAGGAGACTGTTGTGTTTTTGCAGCCACATTTGGATTCACAGTTTAGTGGGGACTTGAGCCTTAAGCTCACAGTGCCCTGCTGCCACATTGACATGGATAAGGGACTTACTGAATACAGTCCAGATGTCTGCAACATGGTCACATCCTCAGATGACAGTCAGAACTATACAGCCATAGTCACTCTAGCTATCATTCAGGCATATTTACAGGACCTTTGTCTAGAGAACCAATCTCTAAGGGCAGAAATAAAATAGTATCACCCCAGTGGACAACCCTGGTTCATGTCAAGGCTGGTTGCACTTCCTATAATGCTTTTCCAA
This sequence comes from Triturus cristatus, assembly GCF_964204655.1. Lineage (NCBI taxonomy): Eukaryota > Metazoa > Chordata > Amphibia > Caudata > Salamandridae > Triturus > Triturus cristatus. Next base: position 901,987,166 of record NC_140590.1, on the reverse strand, counting down.
CCATCTTGACTGCCAACATCCATCTCTCAGCCCAGTCTTTCTTCTTTTATCCTTGCAGAAATCCAAACTTTGGCTCTAACAGTGGTCAATCAGCCTTCTGTCACTTTGATCCCTCCTGAGTGTGTTCATGATGGTGGTGCGAATCAATGTCATCTACATTTCTTGTGTTGAGATTAACACATCCAAAGGAGCTTTTAAATGTTCATACTTGTGAGGCAATGCTGCAATTTTGTCAATACCCCTTGGTGAGAGAAATTACACTTTGCTATACAAATTTTCTGCCTTCAAGGGGGCCATTACAAAGTTGTTTGCAAACCATACATGCAGGCAATTGATAATGAGTTATTAATTCCAAAGCAAGAAAATAAAGGGTCTCTTTAATTAGCTAACACTGTACAATTGACTGTTTGCAGAAATGAATGGACCCTAACAGAAACATTATTCGCTCTTTAATTGCTGCCTTTACAATGACTTAAAACACATCCTAGCCCAAGTAGTTGATCTTTTTAACTCTTGATCAGCTACAAGTGAAATTGGATAATTGACTTGGAGAGATAAAATAGAACAAGACTAGGAGGCACCCTAAAATAGTTGTCATTTATAAAAAAGAAAAATGATAATGAATTGCACATCTCCACCAATAGGTCAAAACCTATGCATATTGGAAGTATGCATGATCCACTGGTTAATGAAGAGAAAGAGAGGCACTGGAAGCAGAATTTGTGCTTATACAATGACAAAGCAGGGCACTTTGTGAAGAACAGCCAGCAAAGTCTAAATCAACTATAACTGTGGCAGTGACACTGGATGTGACACTGGAGGTTCAGGAAAAATACCAACACTCAACAGTAAGTAGGATGTAAACCCATTTTCAGTCTTTCATTTTTAGGCTAATATTTTCATCCAAGAATTCCAATACCTGGCCATGCCCATCATCTAGGCCATACACATTCTCCTGGACAGGTAATGTCCTCAACATAGACTATGCTAAATTCTTAGATATACCTGTTCTTAAGAAAGAGAACCCAGAAGCAGTTTGAGCCATAAATGTATTGTACTCTACCCAGAGTTAATTCATTATTAAAAGAAACCCACTACCATGGAAGGAGATAATGAATGTGTATGAATAATTATATTCAGTTTCATTGAAGCTACTTTGTTTGCTACTTAGCTGGTATCTCCTGGCTGTATGCACATGACCCCTAATCCATGATAACATTAGGTAATCCACTATTCAGGTATTTAATGCAAGCTTATATTATATATAGGGGTCTCTGTTTTATGGTATTTCTTTTTTTTGACATTTAAGTATGTATTTATCCATATTTATTTTTTGTCAACTTTATCTGTATCCATATTTATTATGGGTTATGTTAAAAACATTAAACTGAAACTGGTATATTTCCACACTTATTTAGCGAATAAATATGCAGTCATGCTTGAATGCCTGCCAGGTTTCAATGTTAGGAGCACCTGCAGAAAATAAATCAATGTACTTATATGAAAATGTGCACATTTCAGTATCAGCCTTAAGAATATCTGCTGCTGTTTAAGCCTCTTTACTAAAATGACTTTTTTTTTAAACCCCTGTACCTATCAATCCACAAAGTTATTGGCCTGGCAGTCATGACAAAGTGTATTTAGAATCACTCAAAAAGCATCCCAAAATTGAAGAACCTCCTCAGGGTTATGTTCTCTTACAATCGGCATAGATCACTTTGTTTGGGGTTGTGGTATGAACTAAGGCTGTACGAAGCTGAACTCACCCTAGCTGACTGTTTTGCAACCTGCTTGATGCTTATTAAAAAGGAACGTAAAAAAAAAAAACACCTGATTTCCGTTTTTAGCCATATTTGAAAATAAATACAGACAGAAAAATAATTTGTTTTCTGTCTGTATTTATCTGTAAAAATCTGTAAAAACGGAAAACAGGGAGCCTTAATTATATATTGCAGGTAAATATGTCAGTTGCATGGAAAGTTAAATTTCACCGCTGGTAAGCAGCACTTATTGTGCCATTCACTTTGAGTATGCCTTGTAGTCCACAAGTAAAGTGCCTAATATTTAAAAGCAGTCGGAGCAATAATTTAATGTTGGCATGCACCTACAGTGACTATATCAGAAAAGCTATTTTTAATGTTGTGGCCATAGCTGTTGTATAAGAAACATCAACATGCAGACAAAATGAGTCTGATAACTTTGGTTTGGGATAAGCTGCAGACCCGATTAAACCACTATTTTTATTATTTATTGCAATTTCAGTTCATTGGTAAAGTTGGGTTTGTTGCAAATGTTTAGGAAGCATGACTTTTAAAAATGACACTTAGCCTGCCAGATCCACAAGTTGGCTAATTAGCATCAGCCAGCAGCCGGACGCTGTTAGGACTTCACCTTAATGAGGCATGAAAACTGCTCCCAGAGCAGAAACACAAACTTAGACCTTTTGACAGGATGATCTCCGGGTAAGCAATTTGACTTCTCTCAGCCCAGGACGGACTTCTGGGGAGGGTCTACTAACTTCATTAATTTGAAAGAAACAATATTTAGATCTTACCATTCAGAGTGAAGTATAAAGGAAGACCAGGGGAAAAGAAGAATATTATTCAGCAGATTCTTTGTAACCAGTTTGGCACAAGCTCAGTTGGATGGAGAGGTGCACTATAAATCAGTTTGGTTTAGCTGAGGAAAAGGGTACTGCTAATTTCCCTAAACCCACCCCTGGTTGATACACAAGCTCTGTTAAGGGGCAAAAATATTTTGCCATGTTGGATTTGCCTCAGAATAGTGCACTGTGGTATAGCTGGCAAACGTGATATGCTGCAAAAGTGGGAAGGGTTGCCCCTGAGATTTATTTTCACATTGGATGGTGTGACGTGGAGTCAGCCCCACCCACTGCTAGTGAAAACAATGAAACTGGCACTTTACCCACACATCAGGAAAACACTGTTTGGGTCTGTGAAAGAACAGAAACGCTCTGGATTTGATGCTTGAGACCTATGGCGACATTTCAGGGATGTGGACTCCAAGGGTCACTTGGCTGACCTCTTTTGTTGCTAGAGGGACACACCAAACTGCAAGAGGCCTTTTTCCTTAAGTGTCCAGCTGACCAATAGCAATTGCAAGGGTACAGGGCCCTGAAAGTGGCTTTGTTGGTGTGTGTTCTGGCCGCCAAGTACTGTCCCTGAGGTCCTGAAAACCTTAGAAATACCCAAGAGGAACTGAAGCAAAAACTTTAAAAAGTTGGGACTTGGAAAATGTATGTACTTACAAGACCTCAAGCAACAGTGGATGATTTTGATAGGACTTCTCCAAACACAGATTTCAGCTTGCCCCATTGGAGGATTTTAACCTCATTAAAAATACTGAGGCATTATTATGACTATGGAGGTCCATCAGACCGTCGTAGCCATAGTGGAGGTGCGGGCACCAGCACACCGGAGGTCAGACTGCCCCATTATGACTTGGGCAATTGGACCACATTGGCAGCACTGCAACCACCAGGAATTGCTCTTGAGGCCACAATATGCTTCGGCCCCGCCAAGTATATTGCGGGTTTCCTCCCTGTCACTGTTTTCATGCCAGTGAAGCTGCCATGAAAAGTGTGGTGGAGAGGAACCAGAGGGGGCCCTTCAGGGTCCCCTGTTGCCTCTGCAACAGAAGATGCATGCAAGGGGGCACATGGTGTGCCCCCTTATCTGCATGCACCCCCAGCTCCTACAGGGCATGGACTTGACAGTCCTTGCCCTGCAGGAACCTGCAATGGTGTTCCCATTGCGGTGCCTGTTACGGCTCTCCTATGAACAGGCTGTGAGCCAGCCGCTGCAGGACCGTCCGACCTGGATTCCAGTTGGAATCCGGTGGGCGGTCTAATTATGGCTTTGGTGGTGGGGGAACAGGGTGCCGGCGTGGCAGCCCACTTCCGCATTGCCAAAGTCAGAATAAGGCCCTAAGTCTATAGAAAAAATATTTGACTGGGCACAGGCAAAAACTGATATTAGGACATCGGCACCACACTATTTTAATTTCTCCTGCTCAGAGCATTTCCCACTAACACTAACCATGTCTGTGGGACCTCAATGAGGGGCTTTCAGGCTTGAAGAGGATTTTGGTATATACACCCTGCAACTTTGCTTCGTTGGAAGATTTGGACAAAATGTAAAATCTTTGACCTGGATTAACTTGCTTGACTTGCACTCCATCGCAGTCAAGTTAAAATTGCACCTTGGGCATGGTCACCCATGAACAGTAACTATTGATTTTCACTTTAATTTTTCTTGTTGCCTTTTGCCTTCTCTCATTAAAAACTTATATTTAATGTTCTGAAAGGTTCCTTCATTTGGTGTCGTTTTCCTCATTACAATTTCCTCTGTTTGTGGGATTATTCTTGTATTGTGTTTTGACTTTTTAATTGGTTTTGTTACTGCAAAATACTTTGGACATTTTCCTTTTTGCTCTTTGCAATAGCAGCCAAGGTGTTAAACCCAGGTTTAAATTATTGACACTGTGTTTTACCCTAACGAGTTTGTAACCTTATTTCATGTGGTGGACTCCAATTCTCCGCAATTAATAAATCACAGTCTTATATGGAGCAGTTTTAGAAAGCACTCTTGAGGGTTGTCTACCACCTAATTTCAGAGGTTTGTCTTGTGCTGTCGTCTAGACTGAGAATGTAGTTTAATACAGAAGCTGAGCACATGTAAGAGGTGCAGGCTGTCCTTCAGCGTCTAATTGAGCTCAGTCTTTTCGCTAAACTGTAAGACTACATTTTCTATACTACAAAAGTTGAATGTCAAATCCACCAAACATAGATTGAATCGATTTGTCCTCTTGTGTCAAGGACATTCAAAGTTTCATAGAATTTGCAACATTCTACATACGGTTTACCGCTAACTTTTCTAGTATTGTTGCTCCTATGACCCATTGCCTGTGGAAAGGAGTTCTTTTTTCTTGGCCACCAGAAGCCACCTTCAAAATGTTAAAAGAGGGTTTTGCCTCAGTACTTGTCCTCAAACAACCAGGTCCTGTACTTCCATATGTGAAGGTAATTGAGGCTTCTCAATTTGTGATTTAGTGGAGTACTGTCTCAATGAGAACCCAACAGGGCCATCATGAACCTCCCCCTCTACTTTAACTGCTTAAGCCGGGTTCATGTCACAAGATAGTTGTGCTTAACATATATTGGTAATTAATTATTGTTTATTTTTTCCTTTTACCATAAGTGGAGATGCTGTTCTCCAACAGATGCTGAAAAATACCAATAATGAGGCTGTGAAGCAAGAGGAAACAAATGTTACATAAGAGCACACACAATGAAAGAAGGGAGGGAAGGAGAAAAATGTAGACATCAATGGAAAAAAAAGATGTGTGCATGGAGATAAGTTGGGATGCATGGATGGAGCAAAAAAATAGATGAATGAAGAGAAGGATGAAGAGAGGGATAGGTGAATAGAGGGACAGATGGGGAAAAGAAAGAAGGACGCCGAAATTGAAAGATAGACGGATGGATGATAAAAGAAGAATGAACTTCCCCTTGTGCCTGTCAAATATATAGCTAATTTGCTTGAATGTTTTTCCTTAAAATGAACTATGTGTCCTAATTTTGTATAAAAAACTTTCTTTAGTAGTGAAGAGGAACCCCAGTAGGCAGACTTTGATAAATGTGATTGTTTCAATAGTGTCCATCCTCAACTACCCAGGAAAAGTCTACCTTTTGGCAACATTCTTTAAGAATTGAAGTGTAAAATGCACCTTTTGGTCATAATATTTTCCACATTTGCTTGGATGAGAGAAACCATCTTGTATGAGTGCCAGCCTCACTTTCTCGCTCAGTTCCAATTTGGATATAATTCAAAGTGAGGGGTATTTTAATTTTCTTGCAACCTCACTGGACAACTTCATCCTGTGGTGTTTTTCTCTAAAAAGCTGAAAATGAGCTATTAGTCATCATTAGGCAGCCTTCCAAGAATGGAAGCATTATATGTTAGGGACTACTCATACTGCGACCACTTACTCAGACAACAAGCCTGCAATTTCTGCACTCAGTATGAGCATTGACCCTCAAACAAGTGATATATTTGGCATTGTATTGCCTTTTTGTATCTACTTATTACCCCAGCCAAGTTATTTTTTAATTTATTTTTATTTTTTGGGGCGTTTCATACAGCTCAAACTAGACCCGAAGGTGTCAAAGCGCTTTGCATGAGCACCAGTTGAGTTACAGATGTACACATTATTTTTTTTTTGTTAGGCACGTGGATTGTGGTGAGTGGCATACTACTCTGGAATCTAAGGTTGGTGGTTCAATCACTGGTTATCGCTTACGGCTGATTATGCTCCTGAGAAAAATTACCTCTAGGCTTTGGAGGTAGATTAAATTGACAGGAGGTAGCTATGACCACTAGTGGGTTGATACAAGAGGTCATGGAGATGGGTATTGGGGTAAAATTATAGCATAAATTAAATGTGTTTTTTTGTAGGGATATGGTTTCAAAGAAGGAAACGCTGCGATGCAGGAAATACAAAATAATAGTGAATAGGGTGGACAGTCATTCGACGTATGATAAACTATACGAAGTGAGAGAAGGCATGCAGAGGATGAAAAGTAAGAATGTTATTTAAAAGAAAGAAAGAAAAGGACAAAAATTAACAATATTCGTGCATGGTTTTAGGCATAAAGTGGGAGCTTTTTTTTGCCATAACAATATTTGTATTACAGACAGTGTATTTAGTTTAGCATTTGAACTACAACCAGAAGAAAAAACTGTAAAAAGAAACAACATTGTTTGCATGGTAGGTAGTATATTGTAGCATTTGTACTACCGATATGTGGGTTGCTGAAATGCTAAGCCACATGGATAGCATTCTACACCATGTGTGTGCATAGTTTGATATGTGTTCACTTTTGCCTGATTACGATATCAGTCGGAAACCAAACCACCCGACTACTTGTCTGATTAAATTCTGACCGACTCGCGGTCGGTGGTCCTGCCCGACCGATTATGATGCTTTCGAACACCATTCGGAAGGACTCCCGTTGACTTCAATGGGAGCCTGTGTTCCGACCGACAACACAGGCTCCCATGGGGAAAATTGGTGTCTGCGGAAAATCTTGCACCCTGTCACGGGCATCCCACGGTGCCTGACACACTGTGCATGGTTTTACAGGGGGTCCCTCGAGTACCCCCTCGACCCCAAACCAGAGGAATCAGGATGAGGAAAAGAAGTGGGTGGTAATTTGGAGAGACTCGATTACAGTTCTCCTTTATATTATTGTAATTAAGATACATCAATTGAGGAGATTTGGCAAGATTTACTGTAATATAATTTACCTGGTACAATAGGATGTCAGTCTATATGACTATTTGGAGAATGCAAACCGGATTATGATCGATCCCTCCAGAGACCAGCAGTATGTGGCATAATTATCTAGCCTTTGCAGACCTGGTTTGTTAGAACTTAGTAGTTCTTTGGGCTGGGATAGCCTATGTCTGTGCCCTCTAGTTGCAGAAAGGATCCTGTCAGAACCCACTGCAGAGGGCCATGGGACACCAAGGGACTACTGGGCCCAACTGTGGTGGCTAATGCCTTTTACTCCTGATATCCCAGGGCCCGACCTAATAGTGATCCTGCTCAGCTCTGCCAATTACCCCTTCTGCACTTGACTCTCAGTGGTAGCTGTGGTCAAACAGTCAAGACTCCCTGTGCGGGAAGGGATACAATTCCCTGGAACACGACTCATAGCTCAAAGTGCAACAAGTAACAACAATAGATCAATGTTCAGCCAAATACTTGGTTTTATAGGAACAAGTAGTATTTTTAGTATTTTATTTCTATCACTACACATGCAAGGCACATGCCATTCAGAGGCAACAACATAATCCCCTTGAAGTTGGAGCTCTAATAATTGTCATGCAAATCCCTTTCCCACCATCCATAGTGTAACATGTTCAAGGTTATTTCCCATTTATTTAATGGTGTCTCCATCAGGCAATAAAACCTATTTGGCTGTACTGAAGAATTCCCTTTCAACTCTTCAGGATTTCATACAAAAATGTCAATGGTGCTGCAGCACCATCAGCAGGAAACCCCCTTAGGCCCCAAAGGCCTGGTTTCTGTCACAGTCAGTGGTTTAGAGAGTGCGACCTCTCCTCGAGCACTCCTAAGTCTGGATCCTGTATGATGAAGCCAGGACGCTCAAGATGGACATGACAGCACCATGTGGTACAGGCTTTTTCTGTTGAGCAGCGTTGCCCGTCAGGTTTCAGTGATCAGAGTATCTCCTGCTCAGCAGAAACAAAAGGAAGGTAGCACTTCCCCTAACAAAAAGGGGGGAAGGTTCTCCAGCTCCGAAGTGAAGCTGCAGCAAAGGTGAGACTAACTCAGCGGCATCTTTCGATACTCAAGGAAATAGTCAGGTTCAGCTGACAGGCTGGACTCCCTGGTCACTGCAGTAATCCCCTTGTCCGGGCCACGACCCACAGAGTTGGCCTCAGCAACTGCAGCCATTTCTAGCATATGGGGCTGGTGTGTTGCTTACTATGGGGTGCAGACTCTTATACAGACAAAAGTCTCACTCTCCAGATCAATTAAGTTCACCGGTGGCCGCTTCTGGCCTACGGGGTCACTGAAGTTTTGCGGCCCTCATCTTTACCACACAGCGTACTTCATATGGCTGCAAATACGGTGGTCCTCTCCTGACAGAAGGAAGCTATCGAACTGTTCCTGCACAAGGTCAACAATTTGATCAGTATGGAGCCGCTCCGCACACATCTTGCACAAGTATCCCTCTCGGCAGGTCTCCTCAGTGGTCCTTACTCCCTCCAATGCTCTCCTCTTCCTCACAGGACACACTGGCCTTGGCAAGCAGGCAGGTGATGGTGCTCCAGGTTCCAGGGCTGGTGATCTTGGTTTCCCTGGGTGATGTCCCCTCATCCAGTAGGGAGATTATCTTGCCTTGTCCCCCAATCCAGGTTACATGCATAAGTCTTGCATAGTTTCCCCTCCTGCTCGGAAGATGACAACTTTTTGGAGACTCAACCTCCCTTTTTTTATAGTCCTTTTGCAGACACTAAGGTGTCGATTCTGATCCTGGAAAAACCGGGTACGAATCGTCGGACGGAGCGTTTTCTCCGCCTGACCCGTACCCGGGAAAAACACCTTACAAACCCGCAAGTACGATTCGTACAGAAACACCATTTCCGTACGAATCGTAAAAAACACCGACCGGCCAAAATATACCCACAATTCCGATCCGGGACACCGCGGACGTGACGTCCGGATGGAGTCAGGCAGCGTTTCACGAACCAGCAAGTACGATTCGTGCCCACGTCACTCCGCACGGACAATATTTTACGGCAGCCAAAAACTGCCGGGAAATCAGGACGACGCGCAGAAGGAGCACCTGTACACGACGTACAGCCATGGACCCCAACCTATGTGTCATCCTGGCCCTCATAGCAGTCCACCTGGTGTACAGGAACCGACGCAGACGCCGCAGAAGGTCAGAACAACACCCAGGGGCAAAGGGGGGGGCAGGGGCAGGAAACATAACCCCCACCCAAGTTCAAAATCATACATGCCCTGTACATACCTGACCCCCAGGGCCTGGTCACTTCGGGGGTGGGGGGGTGTCCACCAAGGCCTGCGGCGGAAGTCGACATGGACGCGAACCGGCAAGACAACAATTGTGGTACGCACTGTACCCACGCCTTAAGAGCGTGGTTATGGGTCGTACCACGCCCACCCCTACGTCACCTCAACAATGGCGTTACGGCCCGTACCCAGGCCTTGGGACGTGGGTACGGGCCGTACCCCCATTGTTGTGGTTACGTAGGGGTACGTACCGTACCCATGCCATTAGGCCGTGGGTACGGGTCGTACCACGCCTACCCCTACGGCACCCCAACAATGGCGGTACGACCCGTACCCACGTCCAAAAAGGCATGGGTACGCGCCGTACCCCCAGCCCCCCGTATGGATGGTGCGTACCCCCACGCCACCCTATGGACGGTGCGTACCCCCACCCCCCTATGGACAGTGTGTACCCCCACCCCGTAGGTATGGAGCGTACCCCCACCCCCGTAGGTATGCTGCGGAACCCCAGCGCTACACGCTGGGGGTCCACACCGTACATACGGGGGTGGGGGTATGCTCCGTGCCTACGGGGTGGGGTGGGGGTATGCTCCGTACCTACGGGGGTGGGGTGGGGGTACGCTCCGTACCTACGGGGGTGGTGGTACGCTCCGTGCCTACGGGGGTGGGGTGGGGATGCGCTCCATACCTACGGGGGTGGTGGTACGCTCTGTACCTACGGGGGTGGGGTGGGGGTACGCTCTGTACCTACGGGGGTGGTGGTACACTCCGTACCTACGGGGAGGGGTGGGGGTACGCTCCTTACCTACGGGGTGGGGGTATGCTCCGTACATACGGGGTGGGCTGGGGGGGTGTTCGGCGTGTATGCGGGCACATGTTTGGACGTCTCAATGGTTGCCATGGGAGTTCACTCCGGACGGTGTTTTTTCCATACGGTTGTGCATTCGAACGGACGGGACGGATCGTACTTGCGCGCTAGGACTTCAGTTTACTGAATCGCACGTAAAACTGTCCGGGGATGTGTCGGACACTGTTTCCGACCCGAGGACATGTCGGCGAATTTTCCCAATGCGATTCGTATGGATTTTTTAACATACGAATGGTATTTGCGAGTTTGTACGGGACTTGTATGATTCGTACGTAAAAAAATCCGGATACGATTCGTACGGGGAATATTTTTAACGGATCGGAATCGGCACCATAATGTGATTTGGGCCTGGGCCTTTGACGTTTTATGTTGTATGTCGGGGTACTCCTTCTTTTGAACTGGACACTACTCCTTTTCATTTTCCATCATGAAAGAGGTCTGTCACAACAGGCACGACTCCACAGCTGTTTGTCCACAGCACAATTCATGGGAGTAGCCAGAGAATACACCAGGATGCCAGCCACAGTAATTTTTTAATCAAAAGGTTAATCCTAGAAGCCCTAGCCATACTCTTTGTTTCTCTTATCAGCCCAATCTCCCTTCCTAAGATATGTCCAGAACCCTTCCTCCAGATCTCTGACTGAATCAAAGAGCAGTCTTTTGAAATGTAAGAGGAGTCTCATTTTTATCCCTCCAGCGTGTCCTCACCCAGCTCACACGAATGCAGCAATCCACAAATCTGTCTGGGGGATTTCTCTCCTCCTCATGCCTTTACCAGGCAGGCCTGGGCTTCCCAAAATGAATACCAGGGGCCTCCATACATTTTCCATTGCAGGCACATTTTACACAGTGTACACTCTCAGCACACTTACTGTCCATCATTAATATCTCTTTGCCTTGTATATTTACCTGCATACATGTGTTTAGTATACACACTCTATTGGCACACACTGTTCAGTACTGAATATTCAACCAGGTAGTGTTTTTTTAAAAGCACATGCATTGCCTGCACACAAACTCACTATGTGTGCGCTGCACAGATCTTCACGAGTTATGCTATGCAAGCGAGTGTAGGTGAGGGTCTGACTAACTCAGCCATAGTTTTCACCAGACCCTGGTGGAATTTACCAGAGCATAGAATCATTATAAAACTCCTAAAAACGTCATTGTTATAGTTAGGTTAGCTTGCCTATACTTCAGATAAGCGCAAAAATATTCCTCCATGTATGATTCTCTATGTTATATCAAGTGCTGCTAACATAACATAACTTCAAGCAAGATCACATATACCCATCACATGAGGTCCGAGCACACACCCTGCTCATCACTACATCTCTCATGTAATGTATTCCTCTCAGACATACATACACCCCGCAAATGTACTAACAACATAGGTAATAAACAATACTGTGCAGTCCTTGTACTTTACCCTTCGAAGACACAGATACAACCAATGCAGTGTCACCATTCCTGAGCTATGCAGCACTCCACATCTACCTTATGTAGGCCAAGAGTGAGTTCAACACACAGCAGCAAAACTTTTAAAAAGTTGAGTAAGGTTTTAAGCCTCACTCCAGTGGCATAGAGTAAAAAAGCCCTTTATTCTGAAAGGTGCCACCCCCGTGCTTGAGCTGCTTAACTCCCTGTGAAGGTGGTAAGCTTCCATCACTATGTGCCATGAGTCTTAACTCAGTCATGATTACAACAATTTAGATGCACACTGGCACTACGCAACACTGCGCTACGCGTGTTCGCACTGTGCTACGTGCAGTTCGCGTAGTGCGAAGTAGCGCGAACTTCGCAAACTACGCGAGCGGAGCGTAGTGCTTCGCCCAGGCCTAGTCGAGATACTAAAGCATGTAATGCTAATGTTTTCCATATTTATTATATTTCCTGTATTCTGCACCATAGTTTATGCATATGGCTTGTATTCAGACCACAGCAAGTGTTGGGTGTTTTCAGGCATGAGGATGCAAATGAGAAGCTTTGGCAGCTAAACTGTTTTCAAGCTCTTACAGCGTGCACACATGTCAAACTGTCAAAACGTGAGCACATATTAACCGAAAAGCCTGATATGCAAATGTATGAGTTAGTACATTGCTTCCATAGACTGCTTGGCAACCAAAAACTATTTAAACCACACCAAGCTCTTTGAGAATTGCTTAGTCTTGTTTGTTCGAGTCACTTACCTGTATCCATTCTGTGAACCAGCTTCACTTCTCCAGCGTCTGATTCCTTGACTGCGACACCATCTGGTGCCCTTCTCCTGTGGCTGGCTCAGTTTCCGGTGAGTCCCTTCCATTGTTCCATCCTCCTTCTGGTCTCCCGGCTGGGAACCATTGCAGTGTGTTCAATGTAACTTGTTTTATTTATTTATTTATGTACTTACCTCGGATCAGCCGTATGCCGTAGTTTACTACCCCCCCACCCTGCCCTTCCCCACTCCGCCACACCGCCCTGCAGCACTCCCTCCAGGAGATGCTACTGGCAAATTGAATGTCTCCTCCTTCAAAACAGGCTTTTAATGCTTGTCTACATGTTTCGAATCCGTCTTTGTTTCCAAAAGGGTTTTAGTAATAGTCTTCTCTCTTTCTCTAGACCTTTGCAACTGCACAGTAAATGCAAAACGTCCTCTTTTTGGTCGCCGCAGTGTCTACAGTTCATTGTTGTTTCTAAACGTTTCCACAGGGGAAGGTGTTTTTTTGCGGGTAAGACTCCCATCCTCAGTTGCAGGTAAGATTTCTTCACGGTCCTTGAAAACCCTATTCCCAAATATGCTTGTGGCAAGGACCTGGTATATCTCTGGATGACAAACCACCCATGGGCCCTCCTGGTAAGTGTATCTTTATCTTCTTCCAGAGATAATATCTTCACTGTTTTATTTACGAGCTGCTTGAAGCATTTGTGGGTCCCATTGGTTTCCCAGAGGTCTTGTAACGCAAGAGAGCTTATTGCTGTCTGAAGATAGACCATTGCTGGGCTGTCTTTGTTCCTTTCCAGCTCTTTCCATAAATATGAATTCTGGGTACTTGTCTCAGCATCTTTTGTTTTGTGTCAACATTTGGCATAGGCACCCTTACTTGCTATTTGTTGTTTTTGAAGGCTGAACTCAAGCCTTAATTGTGCTGGCAAGGTGTACTGTGGGAGGTTGAATATTATTTGCATTCCTTTGGACACCACTTTATCCAAGATGGTCTTGTCTCTCCCTCACATACATTCACTGCTGTAAGTGATAGTTGGTAGCAGTCTTGCTTGTAGCACTTCTAGTAGAGGGATTACATTTGGACCCGTTATTTTGTGCTTGATGCTCTTTAATGCAATGGCCAGTGATATTCCTTTATTTCTGATCGCCGCTTTATGTTGCCCAAACATTCCTTTCCTGTCAAATATTATGCTCAGGTATTTATATTATTTGACAACCTCCAACTTCTGATCCCGCAGTACCCACCGAGGTTGATGTTTTTTGCACTTTTGGTTTAATATCATCACCTTAGATTTTTCTAGGTTTATGCATAGCCCATTCTTGTCTGAAAAGCTGTTTGTCGTATTTATAAGATGTTGGAGGCCTACTGGGGTTCGACTAATCAATATTAAATCGACCGCGTACAGAAGAATCGACAGTGTAAAGCCCCCTAGATTGGGGGCATGATGGTTGCAATTATCAAGCTCTGCTGAGAGGTCAGACATAAAGAGATTAGACAAGGTCAGGGCAAAGACTCAACCCTGCTTAAGCCCCTTGGTGGTCGGTACTCAGTTTCGCTACACATCAGGTCTTAAACCAGATCCATATTGACCACACACCCAGTTAACAGATCCAATATAGCCCGATCAACAATCAAGCGGGCCTAAGAATTGTGAAAATTTAAAAAAGAATAAAGAGGAAATTCTGGAACTATATACATTACTGGATGGACATTCATTTGATTACTAAGTCTATGGACTCATAGGAGTGGTGCAACCCGCAGTGGGTTTAATGTTTTGGATCTAGATGATCACCCCCGTGAAACGGTGGGGGTAGTGGAGTTGCACACCATGCTAGCTAATCAGCTTTCTTACTTTATTTAAAATTTAGGAGGGTCGGCAAGAGAATTGTCAAGTGAGGTGCGACCTGAACCCTAGGGTCCAGTAAATTGAACCGTTTCCTTTTGGTTTTTGTATAGTCAATAAAGCAAACAAATAGTGGCTTTTTGATTTTTATGGTGGCATCTATTAAAAGTGAGAGAGCAAGAATATTTGTCGTTGTCCCTGTGCGTTTTTGAAAACCAGTCTGGTTAATGGTAATTAAACCTTTCATTGATGCCCATTCAGTGAGTTCTTCCAATATGAGACCAGTAAAGTATTTTGCGTCTATGTCTATTAATGTGATGAACCTATAGTTTTTTGCTTGGCTCATGCTGGCTTTTTTATAAATCGGGGAAATGATTGATCCCTTCCAGTTCCAAGATGTTTTTGAAGAGAGGTCGTAGTTGCTCCACCCAATAGTTTGGGTCCTGCTTGTATAGATTTGGTGAAATACCATTGGGCCCAGGGGCTCCCTCTTTTCTGCCTTTTGCGATTCTGTTCTTGATATGTTTTATTGTGCATGGGAAGTTGATCTCCTCGGCTGGATGTTTTAGGGCCTGCAGACCTCGCTGGTGAGCCAGGACGTCTTGTTAAGTTTCGTCAGCTTCTTTGTTGAAGTATTTTAACCAGGCTTCCTCAGTTATATAAGAGTTGATTCCAGGAGCCCTTGGGTTCAGTATATTGTTCACAGTGTGCCAGACTCTCACACTGTTGTTGAATTTTGCGTCGTATAACAATTTGGCCCATATTGTTTCTGTGTTTTCCTGTTTTATTCGCCAAATGATTTTGTTCTTACTACATTTTAGCTTCCTCAGATCCATTTGTACGCTGTTGTCTGGGCACTTTTGACAGAGTCTGTGGATTATTCTGTTAATATCCCTTTTTATTTGCATTAATTTACCAGTTTGGGTTGTTGAGGGATAGATTTTTTGATTCTTTGTGGGCCTGGTAGATAGTTCCTATTGGTTATTGGTTCCGTTTATTGCTTTTGATGATTTTTGTTTGGAGTTAGCGAATCCAAAATGTTTCAAGAAATTCTCCCAGGCATTAATGCTATTGTCATTCTGCAGTTTAATTTCTTCCCAGCAAGTTTTTGCCTCCGGCAAACGTTTTTCGGGATCGATCATTTTGCATTTAATTGTTTTGCAGTTTGATGAGACCGTTAAATTTCGAGCTTTAATTGGGAAAGTAAATGCTGTTCCCTGAGCCATAAGTGTGAGCTCTTGTGGCTGATGGTCACTGCAGTATGACATTCCAATCTAAAAATCACTTGCTGATTTTAAAAGTCAATAGGATAAGAAAGTATAGTCTATCACTGTATTTGCCACTGAGTTATGGTAAGTTGCTGCTTGGGGTTGGTCACCAGGTGATCGACCATTTAATGCTATTACGCCCAAACTTGTTAAATCCGTCAGTAGGTCTTTTGATACCTTAGTTTGTTTTCCCCACGTGCACTCTTCCTGAGGTGGGACCCCCCAGTCGAGCAGTTGATCTTCTGCCGGCTGATCTTTTTCAGAACTCCTTGAGAGGGACATATTAAAGCAGAGGTCTCCAAACGTTTTGATGCTGAGACCCCCCTGTCAAAAACATTTAGGTGTAAGGACCCCCTCCTGACAAAAATGTGTAGAACTTGAGCCTCCTCATCATTGCCAACTATCGACAACCATAAAAGTCCCCAATTCCCACAGCAAATCATTTATACATTGGGGAAATAAATTAAACCGTGTTTAGGAAACCAAAGGTCAGTGGTTGATGGCGTGGTCAAAGGTGTGGCTAAAAACAAAAGGCCTCATTTATGAGTCATTGGCGTGAGGGCAGCACCGCAAGTCTTCTTGCTGCATTGCCCTACGCCAATGTAAAAGGGCAGGAATGCACCTTATTTATGAAATTTCCCCCTATGTTATCACACACTTTGCTGCCTAGCACCAAAATAGGCCATATGGTTTTTGTGCAGGAAGGGGCACCTTCCTGCACAAAAACAATCTTGAGAGGGGTTTTCCTCTTTCCCTTTGTGCTGTAGAATGCAGCACAAATGGAAAGAGGAAAAAAGGGAGGAGAAATTAAAACATTTCCCCTCGTTATGCCTGCTGTGGGGAGGCGTAAGGTTTGGCATTTCCCCAGGTTTACATGGTTTTGTAAATCTGGGGCAGCGTCAAAATCCGTGGGCGTTGTGTGGGAACACCCACCGCAACGCCCATGGAACACCTACTTGACATAGAATACGGCAACGCAGCGGCTTCCGCTGTTTTGTCTTACTCCATATCTATGAGGCCATGAAAAGCCATGCAGGGTGACTTTGCCTTGCCTCATAGATCTGATTGAGATGCTTGTGCTACCGAAGCTTAAAAAAAAACTGACGCTTCAGTGGTGCAAGCCTCTCATAACTCAGTCCTAAAATATTTTGTTTGTTTTTAGGTCTTTCACCATCAGGTAGCTACACATAAAATAATGGATAGCTTAAATGAAAAATATATTTAAAAAGTTGTTACTCAGTGGGAAATGCACTATATAGTACAATATTAAACCTCTATTATTTAATGCACTGCATAGGTCTGTGGGTAACTAGACAGCCACACAATTAAAATTGGTTGGTGAAGTGGAAAATAGTGACTTGTGTATTTTTAGTTCTATGAGGTCACATCCTGTGACAGAAAGCACTGTGAATGTGTAAGTCATTATTTTATACTTGCATTAAACACATTACAAGATAGACTGCTACAAATTGGCCGATTCCGATCCGGGTCGGAAGGGCACTGAACGCGATCTGGCCGGAAAAACTACGAGCCATATGCGTGTTTTCCGGCTGACTCGTACAGCTGTACGAGCGAGCAAGTACAATGCGAGCTACATGAAATTCACCGACCGAGTCGTTTCCGGGTCCAAACTGCTCCGTACGTCTTGGTCATAATCTAACCGTGGCGTGCAATGGATGCGATTCACGACCGAGCCAGTACGATGCACGCGTGGGACAGCCTGTGCGAGCCGGAGTGTCCGGCTCGCAAATTGTCCGGGTGGTTGCCTTTGGGGGTCCGCATCGGACCCCTTGTCACCTGCAGCCCTACGACTCGGACACAGGGGGAGACCCATAGGTCTCCCGAACACAGGCATGTACGGTGCAGATGGCACCGACGCGTACCCACTGTAGGGGGCGCCCTTGTACGCGACCTACCCATTCAGTCAATGGGAGCCCATGTACGAGTCATACGACCGGCTCCCATTGACTTCTATGGGAGTCCGACCGAACCAGCATACGGCCGCATCGTACTCGCTTGGTCGGACTGCATGACTCCAGCTCCGGATCTGGCTCGGTCGGAGTGCTTTCCGACCCGGATCGGAATCGGACCCAAAATGTGCAAAGAGTTTCAGGATAAAATGGAGCTTCCAAAATGTAGATTTGTGTAATATCAGACAATAGGTAACACATTTTTTTTGCATAACCGTCACTTCAACACCTTTTCAGGGGTACTAAGCGCTGTGTCAATACAGTTATCAATAAAAGCATGCACTTCACAGCCCAGTTGCTAAACACCACACGAAAAAAACCACATCTTTGCCATCACACTGCTTGAAGTGATTCGAGCAATTAAAGCCAGAACCACTCCCAAGCATCCTTTACATTTGCAGATTAACTCCTAGGGTACATTTGCATTTCATTCAGGCATGCAGGCACCCTGGTATACGGATCCCCCATGCTTCTAATTGATGTTCCACTTTTAAAACTTTATCCACTATTTCTCCTGTGGCCCAGGTAGTTTTTGTTATTTCTGGTTCTGACAGATGTTTAAGTTGTTCGAATTCTACAGATTCCAGGTCTTGAGTGACTAATCTGGTCAGGTTACTAATGGATTTTAGTAATCGAAGAATATTGCTTCTGTTTAAAATATCTCCCCGACCCATTGATTTAAACTCTGGAATAAACAAAATTGGGTTGGGATCATTTAGCTCTGTTTCTATCCTCTGTAATTTCCTGGGTGGTTGGGGATCATTACCCCCCTGGTTCCATATTTCCACTTGAAAAGTTAGTATTGATTGCTTCTGCCAGCATTTTTATACTTTTGCAGCAGCGGCATCCTGGGTGTCAATTTTCCCTGTTTTTGGCTTTTCCGAGCTGTATGCAGTTTGGATTATTGATCGTCATGCAAATCTGTTTTTCCCTCTTTTCCATTTTACGCATTTCTTAAGGCTGATGCTGTCGGACGTTTGATCTGTAAGATCGTATTTTCGGATCCCTTTGGCCAGAGTTCATTGGTGTTGCTTGCTTGTTGAAAGAAGGACTTTATAGTGGGGGTTTTGTTCCTCCCTTTTCTCCTCAGTTTGCGTCGTTGTTTAGAGGATTGTTTTTTACTGAACTGTGTGTCCCCTTCTTCTGGGTTACTTAACTGCTTGGTGGGGCTAACCAGGTGCTGCTCTTCTTGTTGGAGTTTGTCTGGGAGCCCTGTTTGGTCAGGCCCCGAAGGCTTGCTCCCTTTGAGGCTACCTTGATCCCAAGGTTTTTCTTTTTGTACCGATCCTTTGGTGACTCCTTCTCCAGTTTTTAGATCTTTTCTTTCCTTGAAAGACAATGCATCAACGTTGTTCCCTTCTTTGTTTAATTTAGAATGGTTTGATGCCTCTTCTATTAGGTTATTTTGAGGTTCCGTTTCTAGTGTGTTTCCTTCTCTATTTCCTTCTCTGTTTCTGTCTACATTTAGGATTCCCTTGTTTTTGGTGTTATTTGCATTCTTTATATCTGTTAGGAGATCTCCCATTACTACCGGTAGTGTGGCACGTTTATTGATAAGTGAGTAACAAGTGCAGCTTGGAGGATTTATTGCCATTTCAGATTGGGCTCTCTTGATCAAATTATTCAATTCTGAGAGTTTGTTATCAATACTTGTAACATGCATGGCTGGACAATTTAATTTAGGAGAGTTAATTGAATATCCATCTTATCAGAGTGGTATTCCATAGCCTTTGTTGAAAGTTGCATGGTGTTTAATAGAGACGCCCATATTTTATTCTCTTCTATTCTTAAACGCTCAGTCTCCTCCTTCGTTGCTTTCCTGTATCCTGCTGTGGCGTGTCACCCTTTCCCAAGGAGTATGTGGAAACCAGTTTTTCCCACCCTTCTGTTGTGAGGAAGGATATGTTACTTCAGGCAAGACTAGGAATCTCTCCTTGTAAGGCGCCGGTCTTCTCAGTTCTTTTGTCGGAAGTCACAGACATGGAAATTGACTGGTGTCCTTCTGAGACTCGGACGGTGGGAACTATAATCGTTGAGTCGCTTCCCTGATCACAACAAAGTGTTCTCGGATCCGGCATGGTGCGGTCTAGGGGGGATTCATCTATGCTTTTTTGTAGGGTCCTTTCTTCCTCTGTTTTTGGTGGTAATTCGACAGTGGTGGAAGTACCATCTCTCCTTTCTAGGGCACATCAGAGATGGAAGCAGAGGATGTAACATTTGAACTTGTCGCCTCTATGTCTTTTGTTTCATATTTGCAAGGTCGAATTTTAATGTTTGGTTACAGTGGAATTCTCTGGGTCTCCGGGAAATGGGTAATGAATGAATTTCCTGATGTTTGCCTGGCTTCCAGTGCTTTAAATGTGCCGGTACTCACCGGTACTGAGTACCGGCACTTCCTAAATTTATCACTCTGAGTACCGGCAACTCTCTACTGCCGAGGAGAGTACCGGTTTCATGAAAAGGTAGACGCATTGGCTGAGAGTGCTAAAGTGCAGGATTGGAACGTGTCGAACAGCCAAGGCGCCGCTTCTGTGCCCCGATCTGAGCTCCAACTGAGATATTCAGCAGGGCTCATTTGAATAATGTCCGGTGCATACCATCACGCTGTGCTTGACAGAACAGGGACCGTAATATTTATTTTACCTGCTAGTGTGTGCATGTGATTTTCAAAGCGCAGCACTTCAGGTAGTGAAAAGTCAGTGCAGGGTAATAATACTTTAAATATAGAAATGATATCAGGGGCAAGGCCGGCGGATTCTCACACTTCCCGTACTGTCTCTCGGAGGGTTAATGCCCAGACTATGCAATCAAAGAGACCCCTCGAGCACTAATCTAACTGCTTTCTGCACTAAGGCACCTACCTTACTAACGCCAAATGCCTCAATTACCCGGTCTGTGCATAAAAGTCTTTCTTTTATGCCAAAGAAGCTCAAAAGTAGCGCCACCAGCCCTGCTTGCTCTTAGTGTTCCCCGGGTCGCGTCAGGTCTCACATGGGCACACTGTTGCGGAGAAGAAATGTCCGGCCGGCGCCCATGCTGTGGCAGCATGTTGCATTTCCTGCCTGCCAGAGGGGCCCGGGGCACCCTGGAAATGCCCTGCTGCATGGAGTTAAAGGAGGAAGCCGGTGTTCGAGAATCAGTCACCTGCTCACCTCCTCCTGACGTCCACATAATGTGCTGCTGCTGTGCCCGGCAGAGCCCAACTTCTGCCCCAGACTCACCACACCAGCGTGAGTCTCATAGTGGGAGCAGATGGCACAGGCTGAGACACTGCCACAGGGCTCGCTGTCTGACTCTCTGAAGAAGAGACAGGCAAGAGGTCCACGCGGTGCCAGGCCAGCAGCTCCTCTCGGTGGGTCGTTCTGATAGCTGTAAAGAGATTCAGGTAAGTCAGAGATTAATTTAATAATCATCATCATCATAGTCTTTATTCGAAAGTTCAAATTCATAAAAGACACAAGTATCACGTAAATACAAATACAATAAAAGCACCCTAATGGATGCAAAGAACCATAAAATATATCATATGATAAATATTAAAAATATGAATATAAAAAGAGATTAAACAGTAATTCGGATGACTAGATGGTGGAATAACATATAAAAATGTGAAAAGTTAAAACATCAAGAGTATTCCATGGCCCTACCAACAGAGCTCAATTAAGAACTAACAGAGTGAGCGTACCGATGTATTCCTTAGATTCCATGCCCAGCCCAGATATTTGGCAAGACCAATAGAAATAATCGGAAGGGTATTAGTGCGTAGGATCCTTAGGGCCACAAGACTACTCCTTGTGCCCAAAACCCTACACAATGGAGACAACCAGATACGTCTGGGGTCAATATAGGCAGGGCAGACAAACAGGAAATGGCCAATTAATTCAGACTGCATGCCACATGCGGGGCATGTATCATTACCAGCACTCGACCACCTGCTTGTAAGGGACCTGAGTGGCAAGGAACCTACTCGTAGCTGAAAATATAACTTCCTGTCACTTGGTTTAGTAATCAAGTCCCAGTAAGTTTCTAGGGCTGGAGTAACCTTTACCTCTAGGAACCAATTAGTCATCCAAGAACAATTAACTTGGCTCCAGGTTTTATAATCAATATGTTCCCAATATAACATTTTCAAGGAGCTCTTAAAGGGGAATGTCGTTGTCATTGGATCATTCCACAGCCCCTCCAAACCCAGATCTACGAGGACCACACGTATCTTCCTCAGCCAACCAATCTTATGAGAAGTATCAGACTTGATGACATCCAAGAGCCCCCTGGCATAGAAGGAGAGCTCCGGAGTAGACCACAACCTCCGCCAGTATAAAACCGGACGGAGATTGGCTAGTTCCAGAATAGCTCTCCTACCTAGATTGTATCTTAAAGGGACCAAGGGAGTACTCTGGGGAAGGCCTGTAATACTACGTAAAAATTTATTTTCAACTACCATTAGTGGACTCAACGAGTCAAAACCCCATAGCTCAGCCCCATACAAGACAGAGCTTAAAGCCTTTGCCTCATAAACCTGGAGAACAGGTTTAACCGGCTTAGTAAGGGAGGTTTTGAACTCGTTGAGTAAGACCCCAGTGATCTGCCAAAGTTTCAGGGAGGTTGTCATGATATGCTTACTCCACTTGTTATCGTTAGATATGTGCATACCAAGATATATAAAACTTTTGACCTCCTCTAGTGGCTGGGCATTCATGAAGAACTTCCTTGCTCTATAACTAGAAGATGGATTAAAAACCATGAGTTTGGTCTTGGATACATTTACTTCCAGACCCTGGGCTAAACAGAAATCGTCAAAGACAGACAGGGCTCTTTGCAGACCACTTGGCGTTTTTAACACAATAAGAGTGTCGTCCGCAAACATCAATATTGGGGTAACTATCCCTGCCAGCTTGGGAGCATCTGTAGGAACACTAAGCATAAGATCTACGATCCCGTTTATATACAAGGAGAAGAGCGTCGTGGCCATAGTACAGCCTTGGGGTACACCACGCTCAACTGGGAACTCAGGAGTAACATCATTAAAACCTCCCCATTGAACTTTAGCATAATTGGACTTGTGTAGTCTCATAACCAGAGTCAAAACTTCCGGAGAAAGCCCCAACTTTGCTAGAACAAGCCACAGCCTTGAGCGTGGGACTAAGTCAAAGGCAGCCCTTAAGTCAACAAAAGCAACAAAGAGGCTGCCTTTCCCCAGGGTCACAACCTTCCAATATAATTGGATAAAGCAAAAAACCTGGTCCACTGTGCTAATGGATCTACCAAAGCCAGCTTGAAATGAGGATAAAACCCCATTGTCCTCTTCCCAATTTAGTATTAAATTCAGGACCATCCTCCCAATGATCTTCTGAATTGTATCTATCAGACTAATGGGTCTGTAGTTACACGGGAGGGCCTTGTCGCCTTTTTTAAAAACTGGAATAATGATAGCGCCCCCCCACGATTTTGGAACAGGGGCACCTTCAGCCACCGCGTTGGCCACTAGTGCAATGTACTTGCTCCAGCAAATTCTATTCTGGAGAAAGACATCAGACAGAACCCCATCAGATCCAGGTGCACGTCCGGTAGCTACCGAGGCCAATACTATTAAGACATCTTTGGGGCTGAAAGGGCCTTTGTTGTAGAAGACGTATGAGATTGTTACAGAAGGAATATGTAAAAGGCTACAGGCATACTGAGGCTTAAAGTACTTAAGCCACTCGTCCTGAGCCACATAATTTAAAGGAATATCAGATAGGCCACCCCTATTCCATTTAATAATATTCCAAAACCTTCTAGAATCATTCCCATATCTGGCTCCCTTCAGATCTTGCCAAAAGAGCTCATCCCAATTCTTTTTGGCTTGTACAAGACATTTTTTGTAGGCCTGCCTTGCCAACTGGATGTAAATCCTATTGCCACTTGAGAGAACAGCGGCTAGATTCGATCTTGCATTTCTACATTCCCTGTCAAACCAGTGGAGCCGCCTAGGAGGGCGCTTATTAGTTTTAGTGACTGACTTCAGAAAATGTCCCTTTAATCCTTCAAAGAATAACTCATGTATGCCAGTTACTTGAGTCAAACCTTCATCGGAGGCCAATACGTCCTCTAGATGTAAAATAACTCCCACCAAGTCAGCTTCTATTTTTGCTATGGACATGTCATTAGTCGCCACCTCCCGCCACCTAAGCCTGCGCATATTATTAGAGGAGACGACTTCTGGCGGGTGGAGTTCAATTATACCAGCTACAGAAGAGGTACCACTCCACCACTGATGGGTGACACAGATGGGATTATGGTCGCTCTCAACTCTAGGTTCCACCACCATGTCATTGATGGAATGCCATAAATTATTACAGCAGAGGACATAGTCAATCCTACTTTTGGAGCGACCATTATCAAAAGTATTAGCACCCGACTTATCACCCTGGGTTCTGCCATTCAAAGCCCTAAGACCATGCTCATAACAAAGAGAATTTATCTGAACTATGACCTCGGACCAACGTTTAATTGGGGGGAGAGCCAGGGCTGGAATGTCCCACAGACGATCCTCCTCAGGATCAAGACCCCATTCTGAATCCGAAGCTAAAAGGGGTTCGAACGTAACGTTAAAGTCTCCCGCGATAATCGTACCCTCCTTGCTACCATAGGTATCCATAAGAGAATCCAGAGTAACCAACACTTGCGACCTTTTCCCCTTTGTCCCTCTGAGATAAAGGTTGTAAATAACCAAATCCTGCATAGAGAACAAAGGCAACCTAATTAATTGGATGTCTGGGGACCGGGTCTGCAACTCACTAGCCTTAGAGAATAGAGCCTGACGAGCCCAGGTAGTTAGGCCACCCATAGGGCGGCCTAAAGGGCCCTTGGATGCTGGAATATGGAAATTTAAATAGCCTGGCAAAAACAGAGGCTCAACCGACCAAGTCTCCTGGAATAAACACACGTCAAAGTTACTTATGAATTCTATCCATGCGGGAGAATCCATCTTCGCCTTGAGGCCAGCAACATTCCAGGAAATCAGGGATCCAAACCTGGATCCGAATGCCCTAATCTGGGTGTCAAAACAAGGAGTGGCTACCTGAGAACTCGAAGACTGGATAGGCAGATTTAGAACCTTTTCCCTAGAAGGGGAGGGAGTGCTAAACTGAGCCTGAAAAAAGACATCAGGGTAAGCCTGTGGCACATCAGCAGTAAAGAGAACTCCCCTGAGGACGGTTACACTAGGATGAACAACCTCTGGTCAATCTATATCATTCAAGTTACACACACCATTATTACCATTGGGAGTCAAAACAGAGGATCTATAATTAAGTCCTCTCCCCATCCAGGCCACATCTCCTGCTGCTGACATTTAAAATGTTTGTTAGGGAAATGATTAGGGGGCTCCAGCATGGCATAGGGCCTTGCAAATGGGCACACTAGAGTTGTCTGTCTGTGCTTAAAAAAATGCGCTACGTATTGTCTCAACTAGCAGTTTTGCTGATTTATTAGTAGTGCAAAGTGTTTAACATCCCTGCTTGACAGTGACACTACGAAGCAGCAGCCTTTATTTTCTCAGCACAGTTAGCCTTGCTAACATGGAGATGAGTCATGTGATTATTGTTCCCGCTGGAAAGAGGTCAGAGTTTTCTCTACTGGCAGTTTTCACTCTCACCATTAAGTAGTGTAGAGGGTTAATATGCCTCCTTCAAAAAACATATTGTACTGTATTGGATGCGGATAGCTCAGTGAGTTGCTGTTTTTGTCACAGAGATCCCTTTGTTACATGTGTTTTGGCTGCACCTGAAGCGGAGGTTGGGGTGGAGGGTGCTGATTTTTTTAGATATTAAATAATAGCTTCAAAAGCACCTGCTGCAGAGTTTGACTTCCTTGTTTCAAAGGAGTGAGATTTCTGATATGTGTCTATTTCTATTGATCTCATACCATGATTTTGGTTGAAAGAAAGTGCCACTCTAAGTGCTACTCATCTAGTTGTTGCCTGACTCTCGTAAATCCATTGAATCTATGAAAATGTCACACATAAGCAATCTGAAACATTATCAGCAGCTATACTCAAATGGGTGTACTTCCTGATATTTATATGATTCCTTCATCTTCACTGCTTAATTTTGTTAGCGAGAAAGTGTCACTCATAGTCAGGGCCGGGCTGGCTGTAGCGGGCACCGGGCAATCCCCTGGTGGGCTGCAAGGGTGGGGGCTGGTTTTGGGCCCCCCGGGCCGCTTTTGTTACCGGGCCGTTTTTGCAGCATAGCTGCAAAATCAGCCCTGTAAGAATATCGGCTGAAAACCGGGCCTGGCAAAGAGCTTGGCCGCACCCCCAACCCCCGGGGGGGGGGGAGGGGGAACCATCGAGCACTTTGCCAGGGCCGGTTTTGGTTCCCAGTCCGGCCCTGCTCATAGTCGTTCAAATGTCACTCATAATTACAATGAGAATATGAAAATGTCACACATAGCAATCTGAAACCTTGGCACCTATGGGGTCCATTCAGGCCCTGTGCTGTTGACCACATTCACACTATCCTCTACCTCTGCATTTGCGCAAACACAGGAATCATGGTAGTCCCCTGGCAGTGGCAATTAAAAAAGCCATAGTGAAGAGTATAACATGGCTTTTAACATACCAGCGTCTTTTGTGTGTCTGCATTTGTTTGTGTGTTTACCTGCATTTGTGTGCCTGTTTTTTGTAAGAAGAAAGCGAGAGAGAGAATCAAGACACTCTCAGAATGTATTTTAAAGAAAATTGGTGGCACTTTGTGTGTACATGTCTGCTCGGCGACAAAGGTTCATAAATAACATAGTAGGGAGGGTTGGTGGGTGAGTGAGTGAGTGAGTGGATGGATGAGTGAAAGAGGGTAGATGATTGGATAAAAGGGCGGATGATGGGTGGGTAAGTGAAAGACTGGCTGGATGAATGAAAGGGAGGGAGGATGGATGTAAGGTTGGATGATGGATGAGTGAAAGGAAGGATTGAGTGAAAGGGTGGATGGAATGAAAGAGTTGATGGTATAAAGGAGTGAAAGGGTTGATTGATAGATGAGCAAAAGGAATGATGGATGAGTAAAAGGATGGATAAAGAGATGGATGAGTGGATAGGTTTAAAGATGGATGGATGGATAGGTTTGGATTTGAAGAGTGGACAGACGGAACAGTGAAAAACTGAACGATGGATGAAAAACTGAATAGATGACAGAATGTAAAGGGTAACTGGTGGACATCAGCAGGTAAATGGTAGGATGAAAGGATGAATGGATAGATCGATGGAAGAGACAAGAGATATCTTCTGGGGAGGGTCATGATGATTTGCTTCATTTGCTTGGTGCCATATGAGTATTGGCTCGAAGTGGGGTATTTTCAGTGTCTTCCTACTCACGTGCTCAAAAATATATAGTATTGTGTCAAACAACAGCAATTAACTGTATGGCATAAAGGAAATGTTAACATATTATCACATTTCTCTTTTATGTTGTGTAATGAGGTAACCTGCATTGTTTATATAAACACATTTATCATGTGTTTTGGTATGTGCTACAACTAATGTAGAAGTTGTTAAGTATCATCATGTTTTGCCCTTAGCCCTGCCCCCAGCCCCGCCCACTCACTACATCTGTAGCTCATTTTAATAAATACCTGCACTTATTTTTTCCCATTAAAGCACTGCTGGCTTCCTTATTTCCTTTCGCATTACTCTTAACAGGAGGCTCTTCTTTGCAATCCTTGTTGTCTTTGACTTGCTTCCAATATCGATCATGGTCTTGGCTGCATATTAGGCGCCAGGACGCCCCTTTGCTGGGGCAGCTGTGCGCCTAATAAAAGTTATTAACATAACATAACATAACATGTTCTTTCTCCACTTCCTTCAATTTTTGCTCCAAATACTCCTTTCTTCCACTACCGTTTGTCTGTGTGAGCTTGGTTATTGGTCCTATGGTGTCTGTTCTTCCCATTCCTTTTGGAGAGAATTTTTCTGGCTGTAGTGGGGAGAGGAGTCCCCTTTGTGTTTCGTTGGCAAAATTTAACACTGTCCCCGCATCTGATACAAAAGAAAATTTGGAGTAGATTTTTGGTTGAGAGGAGATTTTGGTGCTTTCACAAGTGTTGATGCTGCTCCTTCTGTTTCTGTTTCCCTGTCTAATTCCACTAACACCTCATACTCTATGTTGGCTGTCATGTCCATTGCGGCCATTTTTTCCTGGGCGCTGGCAGATACGCTGGCGGGTGCTTTGAGAATCCTATTTTTCCTTTCCTGATATTGATGACAGTTGTAATACTCAGCCTTTCTTTCCCCGAACTCATGTCTATTTGTCTGTCTATCTCTAATTTGTGATGTAATTGTGTTATTGCAACTGAATAGAGCCGTTTGGTAATCTGTGGTAATCTGTGCTTGTAATATAAAGATTTTAATGTCTCGGCACAGTCTCTGCGAAGTTAGGGTTTATCTTATCGGTAAGAGTCCTGCTTGGCTTAAGTTAAAGAGTAAATTATGGTTTTAAAATCGGTCCACACAATGATATGGTCTCTAACTGCCACGGGTCTCTGGCTTTTTCCCTTAAGTTTTTCTCTTTCCGTTGTTTAAAAAAAAAAAAAAAAGTGATTTATTCCTGCCATTGCCATATTGCTAATGGTCCATAATGGTGGTGTTGTGCAGTTTTAAACTTGTGGTCTGCCTGTCACAGCACTCTTCAATTTTGGCAGTTTAGAGACACTTTTGATTGCCCCCTGTCTCTGGGCTATGGATAGAGGCTCCTGTGAACTCTCCTGGCCCCTCACAGCCTCAGAAGCATCTGTCACCCTGAAAGAAAGAGACAAGAAGGAAAACAATGTACACAACAATGTAGTAGCATCAATGGGGAAAACCCCAAAGGATGTGTTGGTAACTGCCATACTATGTGATTGAGCCGTCAGCGAAGAGGACATAAGGACAACTGGTAAAGCATGTTTTGAGACCTGTCACTCACCGGAGAGTCAATACAACTTAAATTGTGGGGCTGCGAGAGATGTCCATATCTGAATGGGGAGCAGCCAGTGGTGATGGTGGAGAAGCTGGAAGTTTGTTCTGGTCCGGTTCTCACCTCTCCCCATCAGAGGCAGGGTTGGACTGGAGGTAAGGATGGTGAAGACAGCCACACCCAGGGGGGACAAGGAAAGTAAATGGAATTGAACAGTTCTCCGTCTCCTTTGGGAATTAGTGCACCACCTGCATGGTTTAGGTAGCAGCGATGGTCCCTTCAAGTCAGTAGCATTCGGCCAGGGTGATGTGAAGGGGGCGTGGCCGCAGAGTAGATGACCCTGAGTGAGCCATTGCCAAGCAGACTCTGATTGTCAAAAAAATGTAGATGGTTAGCATGAATGATGTGTAGGCGAGCTAGAAACAGTACGTGGTACTGGAGCCCCATGGGCCTGAGTGTAGTCTGGGAAAAAGGAGGACCTTAGAGCCGTCACACTGGAGTTCGGAATGTATCCAAGCCTCTCTAAGGATTGCATCCCTATCCCTGCAGTTAAGGATGCGGGCTATTATTGGTCTAGGGGAGCCACCGGTGGGGGACCTTGTAGTCAACGCACAATGGGCCCTTTCATTTGGGAACCAGGTAAACAAATGTTTAGGGGCCATCCAGGATTTGACCCAACACCTTCCCGGTCGAGGATGGTTCCTGTTTCCTGCCATGGTTTCCTGCTTTGGACCATACTAAAAGACCATAAGTGCCGAGGGCTATCCAGTCCAGTGGAGTGAGGAACGGCTCCCCTGGTCCTACATAGGACCAGCGCCCAATATAACTTGTACATTTATTCCCAGCTGTGACGCCACGATTGGCTTTCTTTTTATCTTTACGTCTGGACGGGTTACCCACATTAGCAGGTCCAGATTCCTTCTGCAAGAAGCCCGCTGTTTAAGGCTCCATGCATCAGTTCTCCATCTAACAATATGTAGATGTCTGTGTCACAGTCCTTTTGGGTGCTTTGCCGGCTATATAGCAGGACCCACATTGCTCACACCCAGTCCTTGAGCCATCGCCGGGACGTAGACTCATTAAGCGATATATTTTAATTGAGCCCCTTGTGCCATACATTCAGTGGACCATATTAGATGTCCAAATGGCTGTTGCTACTGAACATATATTGATCTCTATGCCCTGAAGAAGGAAATGTGCATTTACTTCAGTGTACCAAAACGCA
Source organism: Triturus cristatus (assembly GCF_964204655.1). Lineage (NCBI taxonomy): Eukaryota > Metazoa > Chordata > Amphibia > Caudata > Salamandridae > Triturus > Triturus cristatus. Next base: position 901,957,266 of record NC_140590.1, on the reverse strand, counting down.
TGTCAGCATTTCCGTACTGTTAGCTTAATATCATTCTCAAATCCATTGTATTATATTGTATTGTTTTGGTGTATATATGTAATTGTTGTTGTTTATTATTGTGCAGTGTATGAATTTGTTTAATCTTGTTGGTTGGTGTACGGATTTTATGAATGTCCTATTTTGTAGTGTGTTGCATTTTTGTGTTTAGTGGGCTCTTCTTTTCTGTGTATCTATCATGTGTTATTATTTAAATGAATGTAATTGTATACATGAAGGATGGAGTAAGTAATTTAGATATATGATATATAAAATAAGTTCTAAATATTTTTTATAAGAATGTTATAAATGTATTGTTTCGGGGGACAACTATTGATTCATTTTGGATGACTTACCATATATTTAAATAAGAAGGGGGAGGTTTTGGTTGTTTTTTGGTGCCATCCAGGATGTTATACAGTGCACTAAAAAATATGAAACTCGTTGAGGGTCAGTGCCCTCCGTACCTTCAGGGATGCCAATTATACACACATTATTGCGCCTGGAGCAGTTTTCAGCATCTTCGGTGTGTTGATGTAGCTAAAGTAGAAACCTGAGATTTAAGGGGGGAAAAGTCATCTTTCACAGAGGAGATTCAAGACTAGGTTTCTGTAATGCACGCATTTTCAGGGATCTACGCAAAGTAGGGCTACATCCATTCTTAATTCCTGGATTTTTTTCTCCACCGCTGCCTATGATGTCGCTCGATGTAGAGCCGGACTTTTCTTCCTCACAAGGCACGGGCGGCCCATTGGTAGGTCCAGTATTGTATTGACCTATGCAAGTTTGTGAAGTGGCGCAGTGGGTGGGCCTATCTTTAGCCATCTTGGCAGGATTTCATGTCATCCAGGTCTCTCAGCAGAGAGGAGTCAGCCTGCTTGCATTGAGATTAAGAATGGGTTGCAAACTCCGCTCCGCCGGTGAAGTTCCCGGTGTTTTAGTCACTGTGCATGGAGTTCAGTGAAAAGCTCTGTATACCACGGGCAGAGAGGAGTTTACAGGTGTGCTTGCAGCCCACCCATAGTTATTACATGCCCTCGCTTTTTATTGCTTCTCTGGGAGAGTGGGGGCTCCATTCACATCACCACTTTTCCTCCGCAGGAGTCCCATTTGGACCGAGCAGTGCAGATGCATTTAATAATTACAGGTATGCAGCGCTTTATTGAGTGACTGTGCAGCACTATATCTGTGTGTACAGTGCACAGAGACGATCCTGCATCAGGTGTGGCAGCAGGGATTGTTAGGGGGCAGGGGACGCAATGCTCTTCTTGGAATCGCTATCTTGGCAGGTCAGACACAACGCGCTTAGCTGGCGGGGTGTGGGGTTCTTTTGGGGTATATGTATTGCACCCTTGCAGCAATGGGGGGGCAGATTGCATTGTACATATTACAGTAGTCTCTCTGTGGTCACCCATCCTGCCATGTTCAAGATGTCCTCTGCTTTATCCCTACCTTAGATGGAGCTGTGAAATGCATGGTTTCTGCACCTTGTTTCGACATCACCTCAGGCCTGTGTGCTGAGTGGTGGTAACAGTGTGAGAGAAAGTGCTCCTTCCATGACCCACATGAAGTAGGATGCTGCTCACAGCAAATCAGCTTCAGCTGATCATCACCAGCCAAAAGGATGGAAGTTCTACCTGGGCAGCTGAGAGTGCCACCAGGCAAACACCGGTTACAGGAGACCCCACGTAGGATCTCTTCCTCCACCTCAATGTCCCAGAAGCAATTCCAAGTCTCTCCTAGCAGATTCTACAGAAGGAGGAGAAGGAAGCAGTTAACAATAGATTGACAGCACCGCCTGCAGTGCAAACTGCCTTCTGCAAGCAACCACGCCCTCCCATGCACATTGCATGCTGGACTTAAGGTAAGAGATATGCATATTATGTTTGTTTGTATCGCTATGCACTCACTGGAGCCAGCGGTGCCCACACCTCAAGGTCTGCTGCGAGGGGATGAGGCAGGGTCGTAGGCACTGCTAATTAGGGTGGCCACACTAGCTGTGCACTACTCAGTCTAATTCCTATGAGTTTTCTGGGACCTATGCAGAATTCCATGGATTAAAAACTCTGTGATTGAGATCATAGAAGCAGGAGCAGCTGGCTCCAGGGATGTGGCGGTTGCTCTCTGCTGTGGATGTAGGGTGTAGACAGTGAAAGCAGGTTATCAGCTGGTTATTCTTGTAGTACAAATTGCGTAGGTGCTGAGGTCTACACTGTTAAGCAGAGCATGGAAGAGTGCAACTCAGGGAGCGCCTTCCTAGGGGGATCAGCCACAAGATGGAGTCAGGCAGGAGGCAAACGGGCCCAGCCAGGCTGGTTTCTCACCACAGAGGTTGTGGATATGGTTGTGAAAGGACTAAGCCTGGGCAGAGTTTGAGAAGTTCTGCTACGCGGATCTCCGTGAAGTGATAAAAAAACTCTGCCACGCTACACAATACGTTAGGGTAATGCTGTTAGTGGTGATTTTTAGCACCGGTAGTTTGACCCACACTGGAAAATCATTGCAAAAGGCACCAATTGCAGTGCAAGAAAGCAGTGCATTCTTTGTGCTGATCAGGATGATTTTCTACCCGAGTGGCAGCTTTCTCAACATGAACGAAAGGTTTCTCAATGCAAGCGGTCATGAGCAAACGCAACCACTAGCATTGAGAAATCCAACCGCCCGAGTTTGGAAATCTTACGAGGAGGTTGATTTTCCCCACTCGCACTCACCAAGTAGACATTGACGAGCGCCAATGAGGAAAAATCGCACTGGGAGGTGTATTTTCCTCGCTCGCGCTCGCCAACTTGACGTTGAAGAGCGCAAGCGAGGAAAAAAACTCTGCTCTGCTTTGTGGAGTGGAGTTTTTCTAAACTCCATGAGCCCCGCAGAAAGCGGAGTGCAGAAAACTCCGCAAACTCTACGAGCGGAGCAGAGTTCGCTGCCGAGGCTTAGAAAGGACATCCAAAGAACTCCCACCTCATGAGGCAAGAACTCAGTGCATCATACTGGGGGGATAATGAAATGAAGAACCTATGTAGAGCAGGTAAGTCAGGTCAGAGGACAACTACATGGATTTCAGAGATCCTCAAGCACTAGGAGTATGATCCTAGGCAGAGCCTATCCCCTGCATCGCCCCCAGCATCGTTCCTGCCTGGTTCAGGGACAGGAGAGCAGCCCCCAGGGAAGTGCTGCAATAGTGACAGGGTCAGCCTCAGTCCTCGATGTGGCCCACAGGGATCAGTACATTGGGTGGCTCCACCAGGTGAAGGGCATGCGCAATCAGGGTGGCTCCCTCCAATCGGACCATACCCAGCACCAGAAGATAAACCAGACCGAAGCAGACAAACTGAGTGCCACAGCTCAGCACCACCCTTGGCCAAGATGTAGCCATCACGGAGAGGGGGAGACAAGGATCCATGAACAATGGGAGGCAGCAGACCTGGATTGCCCCTTGAGGGAGCCCTGCAATTGACCCCTCGGGAGCGCTACAACATGCCATGGAACTCAGGCAAGTATGTCTCCAAACCTTGGGCCATGCACCGCCCATCAGCCGCACCCAATGTTGGGCCACAGGAGCCGGTAGGACATCTTCACTCAGGATCCTCCACAGGACAAATCCCAGCTGCACCAGAATGGGTGCCACACTTAGGCCCAGGCAGCACCATCAGTTCAGGAGAGGAGCGAGGCAAAGTCTTTCATGGTGCAATGCCCTCACACCAACATGCGTCATGCTGCAACATCGAAGGGAGGAGCTGGTGTGTAGGCCTCCCAGGGCCCTAAGTCAAGACCCTGAGACTTGCACTGCTCTCCCCCATTCAGGGTCACTCCTGCAGCAGGCAAAGGGTGTGGGCCAGGCACAGAAACAAGCAGCTACGACAGGCCAAGAGTGGACCAGCAGCCACAGGTTCGATTGTGAAGCTGCAGCCCCCCGGCAGCAGCCAGCACCACAGGCCCTGCGGGATCCAGACAGTATCACCAGTCCATGGGAGGGAAGCTGCCTTTCTTCTCATGGTGCAGGGCCCCCACCACACCACTGGCTGCACCACAACATCAGAGGAAAGAGCAGGTGGGGGTGCCTGCTCATGTCCTGAGCCAACGCCAAGCCACCGCTGGCCCCAGGGCAACACCAGAGCTGAGCCCAGCTCCCCGCTCTGGAGCAGTCTAGCAGAAGTCGTAGGGGAGGCCATGACTCTGATGTTCAGGTAGTGCAGAAGAGCCCGGGGAGGTCGCAGCTACGAGGTCAGTGTGAATGCTGCGGCCTCCCCTCCACCACTGCTATTTCAGGTCCCACTTTGATAGCAGGTGTCTGGTACATTTTCAAGGGACTCCATGGGCAGCAATGTTCCTACCTAGTTGCGCAAGCAAGGGAGTCACCCTTAGAGTGGTCAATGGCAATTAGGCAGTGGGATTTCCAGTGGATTAGTGGAGTTAGCTCAGAGCTGAGCTAAAAAGTGGCTCTCGTGATGGCCGTCCAAGCCACGCCCCACGTTATTCCATTTTATGTGCCATTTATATCATGGTTTCCTTGCTCATTACTTGTACCAGTCCTAAAGATTGTTGGGGCCAATTCAGAAAAGCACAAATTAGAATGGGAAAGAGTAATATAGCAATACTCTTGTACGTAAGGTTATGAGTTTGTGTATCACCATCGAAATGCCCAATGTTCTATTGTGCATGAATATTTCATGAATAGTCCTACTGTATATTTTGGGGCCAATTCACAAAGATATGTATAATTACTTAAAAAACTACCACAGGAGAATTACTCTATGTACGTTATAACTCCAAAATGCCTTTGTGAATACACCCCAGTTAATTGTGTGAAGGGGATAACATACAAAATATCTTTATATTCATGTAAACAGCGGATTACAGCAAAATCTTGTCAGAGTCAGCCAACTGGTATGATGACATATCGTTTTCATTAAAGCTCTTTAAAAAAGAGTAGACTTGTTAAAAATTGACTGAATGAGTGCGGCCACTGTTGTGTACAAGGTACTTAAAATGTGAATGGGCCTGACTGACAAAGGCAATCTGAGACACATGTCTAAATTTACAACTTTTGGTATTCACAGAGATCATTTACAAGTCGTATCTTGTACACCTGCAGATGGGCTGGAATATCCATCTCAAGCCGTACTCTCCGGCTCAAGCCTTACTCTCCACACCTGGGGCAAATTCTCCGGGTTTAGGCGGATGAAGTGTAATCAATGGGCCAGAATGAAATTTTTAGAAAAAGGAGCACTAGGAATGTGAGATAAATGGTAGAGGAGGTCATGAAAATCAGTTTAGGCAGGGAGAAGGGTGTGGCCATACATTATACCACATACCAGGAAATTCTGCTCCTTTGCATCATGGTACATGCAGTCCACAATTTGCGTTCCCCTCAGTGTTGACTGTAATGTCTCACCAAAGTTTGGTGTAACACTATAGTCAACACTGAGGGGAGCGCAAAATTTGGACTACATGTACCATGATACAAAGAATCAAACTTTTCTTGGATGTGATTCAGTATCTGGCCACACCCTTTTCCCTGTCTAAATTGATTCTAATGACCTAGACTACAATTTATCTCACATTCCTATTGTTCTTTTTTGTAAAAATTGTGTACCGGCCCATTGATTACACTTCATGCGGTCTGAGCCGGAGATTCTGCCCCGGGTGTGGAGATTCCGGCCCGAGTCGGAGAGTACGGCTTGAGCAAGAGTGTACTGCTTGAGCCAGAGATACTGACCCGACTCTGGACGTAAAGAAGTGACTCGTAAATGACCTCTGTGAATACCAAAAGTCATAAAGTTAGACTGTTGTCTCAGATTGCCTTTGTGAATCAATCAGGTTAAGTACATGTAGGGTGGACAGGGAACCAAAAGCACCCCTTGCAAAAATGTTCAACTCGGTCCTTGTCTCTTCCTTCCCGCTCTCATCAATATCTTCTCTCTCTCTCCTTGCTCTCATTCCTGAAGCACTACCACCGTGCTCGCTATAATTTCCTGGGAAAGCTACAGAAAGTTACAGAGGCAGCAGAAACAGTTTGTGACACACGCTCAGCACTCTTCACCATCCCTACCATAAGTGTGGCAACACATGTGCAGATTGTACTACTGGAAGCAATTTTGCATGACTGATAGGATATTTTTTCTTTTAATTAATTCTGTCTGGGATCACTTTGAGGGTATTAAGTGAAGTGACTCTGGACTAGCTTTCGCTATGATCCTCTGATTAGCCTAGAAGCAAATTACTGTTTTTGGCTATGTCGCTCCTAGGGGCTACTATGCCAATGTTGGTCTAGACTATAAATGTAGAGCGCTCTGACAGCAAAATATTTGAAGAAAGGTATCATCAATTGATGGCAACAACTCATCAGGAGTGCAGTGTGGGTATAAGTCTTTTGTGTGACTTTTTATTCTGTCCTAGAGGATTTTTTGCACCATGGATTTTGGCATGGTAGCATGAGTCTAATTTTAATGGATTGCGAGCAATGAACAATGCACAGATGAGCACATGATCTGGACAAGTTGGAGTGTAATTTTCCAAAAGAAAGTGAGATTGTGTTGGTGGCAACTAGTGGCACATAGATTGTATGACTTCATTATCTAATTGGCAGATGGGCTGGAAGCTCATTACAGAGGAGGGAAAGGCTGGTCCTGCACTGCTGTGAGGTTTGGCAGCTCATATCCAAAGTCTAAATGAGGCCCTGAATCCGTTTTAACATGAGCATGCACTTTATTAAATCTTCAGTCATGTAATTACTGAGACTACTGAAACATATGATGTCAAGATTTACCAACTGGATAATGGAAAATATATATAAGGAAATAATCCCTCCAACTGTGGGCATGCTGGTGTTACAGTCTGTGTTTTCCTTCTCACACACCACCAGCAAGCTACACCTTCCAAGTCATATGCTACAAATCCCTCCTATGCTGTTCACCTTTAACCTTTCTGTCTCATTAGCTGTCAGCATCTACCATCATAGTTACTGCTTTAAATTGAGGGTAGAGCAGTTCTGTTCTGATACTTTTACCTTTCACTTAAGCAGGTTGCTATAAAAAAAAAAAGAGGAGACTCACAATTCTAGCATGCTAAGGATCAAATATCCAATACTGTTTCATGCTCCTCAAGGCTTCCACAGATTTATTTACAAAAGTCATCATGCAAACATTTCCACATGAAAGAAAAAAAGCAGTTTATGGTGGTCGCTGAGTTCTCAACATATCAGATACCCCTCTTAAACTCTTATGTGCCTCAAGTATACACCTTGCTCATTGAGTCTTCATTTGTTAGATTTGCATTTGAGGGGCTTACTCTGATGAGGGGGGAGTAGCTTACCTTTTTCTCCTGAGGTCCTCTATATTCCTCCCAACATTAGAGGGCTTGGTTACGAGCGTGATGGAGTAGGATGCTCCCTTGCACAGCTCGGACCATGGTGAATGGCATTAATCCTGAGTCAAAGCATACTAATTGAATGCAGCTGCAATGTGACAAACCAGAGAGCCCTGCTGAGGAGATATATTCGGCAGTTGTCGGTGAGATTAATGGGCTGGAACCCAGGCCTCCGCACTTGCAGTGGGGCAAGATGGCACCCGACATGCTTTTACAAAGGAATGAGGCCATGACTGTGTGATGGTAAAATGGATATTTACTGGATCACGCAATAAGCTTGCTGAGTTTCCTACCTAAGTAAGATAATGGTGACCATGCTCTCAGCCTCTCTCAGTGGATTTATTGTACTGGGCCCACTCAGTGGCGTAATGCAAAATGATGGCCCCCATCAGAAAGTGACAAAGGACCCTGGTGTCTTCCATATCCCTCTGACATTTATTGGTCTTAGGCTCAGTGACACTCATACCATTGCACACGTTCTGCAAGGCATGCAATGGCATGGCTTAGAGGGTGAGGGGGCCTCATCAAAACAAGAAATCCTGGGGCCCTTACACGCCGTGGGGGCTTCCATTATGCCCCTTGGCCCACTGTGTTGTCTCTGGTGAGGGACGATGTCCACTGTAGTCATGCATAAATTAGTGTGTGACTACAGAAGACATTGTCGATCCCCAGACTGGATGGCGGGTATCTCCTTAGTGAGGGTAAGATTTAGGACCAATCAAGCTGTTGTGCATGTTTGTTTATTAGTTTTACATATGTGTTTATGTGTGTTCTGTGTTTCGCAGTGTCTTTTCACATATGACCCACATATGAGGTAATTTACCTCTGCATGTAACATGTGCCTCTATTTGACAATACCAGGTTGATAAAAAATCCCTATTTTTATGTATGTCGTGTTCTAAGTGTACTAGCAGTAAAGCCTAATGTAATTCACGCTGGTCCTCCCAGAACTTGTTTTTTAACTTTTTACTATTGACTCTTTTTTTTTTAGTCTAGGTCTTTAGGGATCTTTAGCCCCGACAAATGCCCCCGATCGTTATAGGTGACTTAAATTAGGGCAGAAACATGTTGGCGATAAGATGATTGTATGAGCTCTCATTCCATTGCGTAGTTAGTTTTAGATACACCAGAGGTCATCACTAATGAAGGTAAAAACCTGCTTACCTCTAGGTACTTTTAACTTCATCTGGATCCCCCTGTTTTGTCCACAAAATTCTCTTATTTAAGAACTCACTTGATCAGATTTACTAGGAAGATGAGTCCTCCCTTGTGGTATTGTTCTACCATGGTGGGGAGAGATTGCCTATGATGAAGCATGTCACCTTATGTGAGTTAGGCTTCCTCTTTCAATAAGGTTGGTTATTCTTCTGCTCATGGCATTACACCTAGCCACTGCAGATTCTGGGTCATTTAGGTATCAGTGATTTGTACCATAACACTGATAAAAAGTTGTAGAAGCCACCATACCTTTATCTGTTTTGGGCCTTTACTTTGCAGAGACATGTATTGGCATGTACTCCCCCTCTCCTTTTGTGTTTTGGCTTGCCTTGTGTTGTGATGTGCTTATTCTCTATACACTCTCCCTACTCTGGCTCTCTGCCTGCCTGCTCAGTCTTTGATGAGGTATGTTAGAATGTTGAGGGTGGTTGGAATTCTAGTGGGATCAGTTGGTGAGAAGGGGCTGAGCAGGGAGGACGCTGCTCCTGGTGGGGCATTAAGAAGGAACAGAACATCTTCCTGTAACATGTAACTAATGATTTGGATCTAAAGAATAAAGCATCAATCATCTATACAAGACCTATGCCTGCGCCCATTCATTCTTCATAACACTGGCGACGAGTTAAAGAACCTGCGTGTACCTTCAAGCAGTTTGGACTTGTGAAACTGTAGGGCCTACCTTGGATGAATTTGGGAACTGAAGAAGCGCATAAAAGGAAAAAAAAAGAAGTAATCTTGCACTCCACAAGCCCCACCAGTGACCATAAGACCGGTCAGCCCTATTGTGGAGGTGCCTGATGATGGACTGGGGTGAGAGTTCCCCAAAAGACTGATTGGACTAGTTGCTGTTTGGTCCTGGGTAAAACCGACATCCCTGTGAGGAGTAAAGGCTGGTAGTCTATTATTTGCTGCTGCTGAGGTGAAAATGATGACGATATGAATTCCGGCGCAAGGGAAAGGGACTGATCAGCATCACAGCATCACACACGCACTACGGAGCATCGCATTTCAGTCTGTGTGCCCGTTTCAATTGGTGTTGGTAGTGTCTGACTTGAGCTGCAACGTGTCAGAGGAATCAACAGCTGCACCGTGTACTGGGGATTAGGCAACTGTGAGCTGTTCTGGAGTAAACTGTGGTACAGTACAGTGGGAATTTCTCCGACTTTGTCTGCCAAGAAGTGGATCTTGCAGTGACTTTTGTGGAATTATTTCCACGAGTTTTGTTTGCCCTTGTGCTGCTGTGTCTATGTTGAGACTGGAAGTATGCAGTAATTTGCAACCGCCGCAATCGGGCTTTTAATAAAAAAAAAAAGAGACTGTGACTAAGCTGTGGATTTATGATCGGGGGCACGAGTCGAGCCCCAAGAAGTGTTTGCCTGGACTTCGTGCTCACATGGAGCATTGGCGCGTGACAGCTGTGGGAGTAATTTAACGTCCTAAGATGGTGGCCATAACGGTCGGATATTGATTTGAGGTTTAAAAACTTACCGGCATTCTGTAAGTAGCGCGTGGTTCTCTTGATGAGTGGGTTTCCGCGCGCTGAGCCGTCCTTCAAGTTCTTCTCCGATGCGCGTCATTGTGGAACGCGTATTGTCAACGCAACCCCGGATGTTCCTTGGTGACCTCAGCGTTGTTGTTACGGCGTTTCGTAATTGCGTAGTTCAACGCGGAAGGTCGTTGGACGTTGCCCTGGTAACCACTGCGCGGCGAGTTTCGTGATGGTGGATTTAGGAATTCTTTGAACGCGGGTATTTCGGGACGCTATCCTGCATGATGTCACTGGATTGAAGGTTATCAGCTGGGGGAGTCCTTGGTGAGAATCTCGGGTGAGAGATCGCTCACCGGAGCCAGAGACTTTCCTCTTCTTTATTTTTCAGCAATGTGACACTGTTATTGTTTTTATGTTTTGAATGGTGGGGTTTGTTTCCCTAGGATGTGGTGGTTGGTTGGGTTACAGTTTATTATTGGGGGTTTTGTGCATTTGAGTTTAAATTCCTTATTGTGGCCAATATATTTTGGGGTTCAAGGACATACTTGTTTTGATATGTTGCCTTGAACTGTAGTGGGTTAAAGGTTACCCTAAATTTTGTCTTGGGTTATAAATACCCATAGTGTTTTGCGGGTGTGTGTTTTAGGGTTAAGGGATACCCTAAAATTCGTCGTGGGGTATAATTACCCATAGTCTTTTGCAAGTGTGTTTTTGGGTTAAAGGATACCCTAAATGGTCTAGAGTCACCCACGTGAGGGTGTGTCTTGGGTTAAAAAGGTTACCCTAAATTTGTCTTGGGTTATAAATACCCATACTGTTTTGCATGTGTGCTTTAGGGTTAAGGGATACCCTAGTTCAGTCAGATAGTTACCTATAAAGCATTTTGAGTTTTAAGGTACCCTATGTTTGGTTAGGGTGAAGGGATTTAGTCTTAGATCTGTCTTATTGGTAGATCTGTTTTGTCTTAGTTGTGCAGTTTAGGGTTGTAGATCCCTTTTCTGCCGCAGTCTTGTGCCTTTTTATGAGGCACAATGGGTACGTGGTGGGGTGTAGTGTAGTGTCTTGTACCCATAGTTGTAGTCTGAGTTTTCATGCTAGTTTGTTATTTTGTTTTTGATCATTATCAGGGGTAGGATGGTGTTTAATGTTTTGGTTTTTCATCTTTCCTTTCTACTAAATGTGTGTTAAATTTATCTTCATGCATTTTACTGTTATGATCATTATCGCTGGGGGGGTGATGTTTAATTAGTTGTTATTAATGCATCCTCCTATGCTCAGTGAGTGTTGTATTATCATAACAGTTGTTGATTGTTTTCGAATATTATAAGGGGGGAGATGTGTTGTGATGTGCTTATTCTCTATACACTCTCCCTACTCTGGCTCTCTGCCTGCCTGCTCAGTCTTTGATGAGGTATGTTAGAATGTTGAGGGTGGTTGGAATTCTAGTGGGATCAGTTGGTGAGAAGGGGCTGAGCAGGGAGGACGCTGCTCCTGGTGGGGCATTAAGAAGGAACAGAACATCTTCCTGTAACATGTAACTAATGATTTGGATCTAAAGAATAACGCATCAATCATCTATACAAGACCTATGCCTGCGCCCATTCATTCTTCATAACACCTTGCTTATTGCATTTTATTCAGATTATAGCTATGATATTGGAACATGCTTTTTTGATGGAAATTAACAGTATGTTCTCTGATTTGGTGCGTGGAGTAAGAGGAAAATACTTTCTATAGATAAAATGAAGTTTCTAGTGCAGATGTGGGGTGCCCAATTTAAAGACATATTGTCTGGTGGCACAATTGATTTGGCCGATTTGGTGGTTAAATAACAAGATGCCAAGGAAATGGAATCAGGCAAAGGGAGGATGCCAGAAACTATTGTGTTATTGGGACTTGATAAAAATAGAAGAGGACATCCAAGGGCACTCAGGGTGATTGCCCATTATTGGCAAAGTTATGCCCATGCAATGGAAGTTAAAATTGTTTATGCCCCTGAGATTCCATTATGGGGTCTTCCGAAATTCAATATTATCACAGGAGAGCCTAGAGTGAGGCTGGATTGTGTTTGGTGTGTGATCTATTTGCTAGAGGGGCATTTCCTGGCTTATGCTGCTTTGTTAGTGGCAGTAAGGGCGACATGGAATAATGAAGGCCAGGAACTTGAAAGTTCCAGTGTTTCCTTATATCCTTAAGGTGGGGAACTCTAAACATGCAATCACAATTCTGAATAGTGCTTTATCGCCCGCCTTCTACAAGGGCACCAAGAGGGCCAAAAGGGTATGGGATGCCTCCTTGGGCACAGAACCGATGGATAAAGCATGAGACAAACAAAGCATGTCTCCCTTGTTCCATGAGGCGCCCAGGATTATCACACTGTTCTTCACATGATGCCTGATTGGTCCTTAACGAAAGTGCTAGTGGAAGAGACACTACTCACCCTTAGTCAACCAGTGACATTACAGAGTCCACATACCTAAGCACCTCAACATTCTTCACCTTGGTTATTAGAGGCAAGGGTCTGGGAATACACATAAGATGTTTAAACTAAATAGGCTTCCTGGATCCCTGGCTACTCCCAGTTTCTGCTGCTGCCTTATTTCAACAATATAGAGTTAATATTAATCTTCACATATATTGACTCCATGATATGACTGAGCATTACCGGGCTCAGCATCATACAAACTCACTAAGAGACTCTGCTTATGTTAGAGTGCATCAAGGGGGTTTCGAGAAACCCTCATGTTTGATGTACTCAGGTAAATTATGTTCATCATACTTTTTTTGTTACCATATAGCATTGTAAAAGTTTACATTTGTGCTGCTGATACTTGATCTAGATACCTGAAGACTGGGGTGAATTTCCATCATATGGTGTAGGAATGTGCCAATTCTTCGCCGGCACCCTCCGAATTGTCGTAGCCACAATTATTCCTTCATTATGGTTTTCACTCACCTTCACTTTTGCTCCACTATGAAGTTAACTCTGTTCCTTGACACAGGAGAATTACAGTATGCCTAGTCAGATTTTTTGCCTCTACTTTCTTGTAAATACCTTTGACTTTCTTGTAAATAATTTTGTATAGTAAATTCCTATTGCAATTTATCATGTATATTTATCACGTTTCCCCATTTTTCTTCTCCTCCTCTCTTCTTCCCCTTTTCAACTAAGTTACTCAGGTTTATTGTACAGGCATTATTTATGTTGTCCTGATGATGATCCTTATACTGCGTTAATAGGATCGAAACGCCGTCGACACCAGTACACACCCTATATGTCTTTAATGATAATATGTTCTATACATAAGGTTGTTTTTTGTATTGTTTGTTAAAGTTCATCCGCGATTTCTTGCCCAATTGTAACAAACAACTCTTTGCCTGAACCTTTTTTGTTATGTATGTTTTTTTCCTATTTAAATGTACGGGTCACAGGCTTGTGTCCAACTTTGAGAATTTGTTCTGTATACTGCCGCTTAATTACTATATCAGTAAAAACCTATGACCACTGTCCGGCTGGACAAGTCTATGAAAATAAGCACTGATCGGGTCCTTATTTATCCCCTTCCCTATCTTACCTGCTCCTAGGGACCTTTGTTGTTTATATTTACATGATTCCCATGGTCCCAGGCCGACCGTATATGGGTGCTCTTGTTGTTGAATAACTAAAGAATAAAGCATCAATCATCTATACAAGACCTATGCCTGCGCCCATTCATTCTTCATAACACCTTGCTTATTGCATTTTATTCAGATTATAGCTATGATATTGGAACATGCTTTTTTGATGGAAATTAACAGTATGTTCTCTGATTTGGTGCGTGGAGTAAGAGGAAAATACTTTCTATAGATAAAATGAAGTTTCTAGTGCAGATGTGGGGTGCCCAATTTAAAGACATATTGTCTGGTGGCACAATTGATTTGGCCGATTTGGTGGTTAAATAACAAGATGCCAAGGAAATGGAATCAGGCAAAGGGAGGATGCCAGAAACTATTGTGTTATTGGGACTTGATAAAAATAGAAGAGGACATCCAAGGGCACTCAGGGTGATTGCCCATTATTGGCAAAGTTATGCCCATGCAATGGAAGTTAAAATTGTTTATGCCCCTGAGATTCCATTATGGGGTCTTCCGAAATTCAATATTATCACAGGAGAGCCTAGAGTGAGGCTGGATTGTGTTTGGTGTGTGATCTATTTGCTAGAGGGGCATTTCCTGGCTTATGCTGCTTTGTTAGTGGCAGTAAGGGCGACATGGAATAATGAAGGCCAGGAACTTGAAAGTTCCAGTGTTTCCTTATATCCTTAAGGTGGGGAACTCTAAACATGCAATCACAATTCTGAATAGTGCTTTATCGCCCGCCTTCTACAAGGGCACCAAGAGGGCCAAAAGGGTATGGGATGCCTCCTTGGGCACAGAACCGATGGATAAAGCATGAGACAAACAAAGCATGTCTCCCTTGTTCCATGAGGCGCCCAGGATTATCACACTGTTCTTCACATGATGCCTGATTGGTCCTTAACGAAAGTGCTAGTGGAAGAGACACTACTCACCCTTAGTCAACCAGTGACATTACAGAGTCCACATACCTAAGCACCTCAACATTCTTCACCTTGGTTATTAGAGGCAAGGGTCTGGGAATACATATAAGATGTTTAAACTAAATAGGCTTCCTGGATCCCTGGCTACTCCCAGTTTCTGCTGCTGCCTTATTTCAACAATATAGAGTTAATATTAATCTTCACATATATTGACTCCATGATATGACTGAGCATTACCGGGCTCAGCATCATACAAACTCACTAAGAGACTCTGCTTATGTTAGAGTGCATCAAGGGGGTTTCGAGAAACCCTCATGTTTGATGTACTCAGGTAAATTATGTTCATCATACTTTTTTTGTTACCATATAGCATTGTAAAAGTTTACATTTGTGCTGCTGATACTTGATCTAGATACCTGAAGACTGGGGTGAATTTCCATCATATGGTGTAGGAATGTGTATATATCCAAGCTTATTGGAAAGAGGTATTGCAAATGATTAGGGAGTTGTCTGATACAGGGAATCCCTGGGACCCTCTGGAATACTTTATATTAAGAGAATGAGGGCCAGCAGATAGAGGTGTAGGTTTTTTATTTAGCCCTTGTTGTGGATAAATAACTTGGCAATGGCGTGGAAGGCACCCCTTGCTCCAGACAAAAGTCTTCATATGATGTGATTAAATGGGTGAAGGCTGAATTTACCTCATTGGCATTCCTTCATGGCAGGAATCCTAATACTCACCCCACAAACATTTGGAATATGGTCTTATTCTCAATAGAAGCCAAACTGACATTCACCCGCAATTAAGCCATTTCAGTTTCATCTAAGAACAGCATAAGAAAAATGTTGCATCAATCTTGAGAATGCACTACTTGGTTAAATTCAACTGTAAAATATAACACATGCAACGGTTGCAATGCTTGGCTAAATGAGAGGAGAGGGGGTTATTTGGGAGCTGTGTTTTTTGTTTAATTGTGTTGTTGTTAGCATATTCACAAGCAGGTAACAATTATATAATCTACGTTGCAGTGTCTGGGAAGCTATAGCAATAATTCCATATGTTGTTTATTTGAAGTAAAATGAATAAAGACTAAATTAAGAAAAAATTACTGAGCTTATAACCATGAATCCCGCATACAGATTGATGGATCCTTGATGGCAACAGAGATGTAAGGAGCTGAAGTCAATCATTATCAATTATCATTACTTTTAGTTCAGTCTATAAAGACAGTTAAGTGTGAGTTAAATGGTTTTATTTTCAAATCTTTCAGTTATACAGTCTTTTATTAAGTATTATTTTTTAAAGTCTCAACATTAAAGGTTAACATAATCAATATATCAATCAATGTTTAGTAGTAAGGTAATTCAATTTGGCAAATCCAATAAAGCATCAATAGAATAAAATGTAATAGGTGGATTCCATGAAGAAACTTTCCTATTCCAAACTAAGCCAAGTTCATTGCGAGAAGGATTAAAGGTGACAGTTCAGATACCAGTGAACGGTCCTGGTGAGAGAATCAAGCATAAGCCTGAAGTTTTAGCAGAATAAACTGGAAAGTATTCTCCGGCAAATGACAGAAGATCAATAAATAAACTAGGAATTCTTATAAAGAGATGTCCAAGAAAATTCAGTAAAGAGTATCCTGTCTGATATTCTGTAACAGGGGACATACACCAACTGCTGCTCTAATCTAAGAACACACACTAATATAAACACACGTTTTCTATGTTGCAACAGTAATATTCTTTCTTCATCATGTTGACCAATAGGATTTCAGCATGCTCATGGTAACAGGTCTACTCCCCATCTTCTCGCCAGTTGTCTTTCAACCATGTGTCCTTGAATTTTGTGGCACACCCTGTCTTGTTTTCCAAAATTCTTCCCACAACTCACCCTCCTTGTCATCTACATTTTTTCCAGTGAGAACCTTACTATCAGACATTTAATACAAAACATGTCTGTTCATTAACTAATAAACAATAGCAAAATTGCAATGTCTGCAGCAACGAGAAGAAAAACCTCTTGCACAACAGCAATTTGATCTGGAAAAGAAGCATTTCAGTATTAATATGTCAAGTTAAGAATCTATGTTTCATTTATATGTTCCAGGCCTACAGTTGTTAAGTATGGTTGCCTTCTACAATGTTTTTTCATTTGACACAATTAATTTTTAACCATAAATGTTGCATATTATATTTTTAATAAAGCATTTTGCAAATAATTTCATTTAGGTTAGTAATTCCATATGTTGTTTGCTCAAAGTAAAATGAAAAAAAATATTTCAGAAAACATTATTGAGCTTATTCTGTGAAAGAGTTAGTGGAAAATTGTAAAGGAAAATTGGCCTTAATAATATGCCGTCACCTTTGTCAGGTACATATGGTTTAAACTTGTGCCCTGTAACATCATTGTGCACTTTCACATCAGGGAACCAACTGCTCAAGCAAGCAGGCATTGAGAGCCTCCCTGCAGAACTGCAGTTTATTAGACTACCATAACCTATGTGTAAATCTCAGTGGCAATTCTCCTTCTTTCTGGCCACTATCTGCCAAAATAGATAACCCTAGTGGAAGAGATCAGGACTTAATTTACATCAGTTATGTCCTGAAGTATAAGACCCATCAACTCCTTACGCTCATTGCTGGTAATGAGATTTGTGTTCTGGCAGATTGCAATTCCCATTAGAAGGATACACTATTATACCCACTGTCCCTCGTGTAATTTCTGTTAAACATCTCTAGGCGGAAAGTGTGGATACTGCCTTTCAGGATCAAAAATTCCATTGCAGAAGGAGTGTTAAAGGTTCCAAGTTGAAGTCTCATTTAACACAAAATGCACCAGTATGTGCTGGAGTCACATCCTATAATGAAGCACAGGAAGAGTTAGAACCAGTGTCAGAACAGCCAAAAAGAATTTATTTAGAAAAAGGGCACTTAGCCAACAGGGATTTTGTGAACCAACTCATTCATGGTAGATTTGTCAACCAAGTGAATTACTAAAGTATTGGACTTTTCGCTCTACAGGTTTACACCAAACCTTTTGCATTCACCCCTCCTATTTTTGTTGAATTCATTTTTGTTAAACCTAGGACTCTGCGCACTTTACCACTGCTAACCAGTGCTAAGGTGCTCGTACTCACTCCCTAAAACATGGTAACATTTCTTTACACCTTATTGGTATATTAAATTTGCTCATAAGCCCCTAGTAAATTGCAATACCACATACCCAGGGACTGTAAATCAAATGCTACTGTGGCAATAATTGTGCACCCACGTACTTAGCCCCTAAAACGTATGCCAGGTCTGCTATTGCAGCCTGAAGGCAGTTTTAAACTGCGAACTCAATTTAGCATTATATCCCCCTTGCCAAGGTGGGAACTCCCCTTTTAGTGCATAATCTTCACCCCTAAGGCTGGTTCTAGATAGCACATAGGGCAAGGTGTATTGTAAATAAGAGGTTGGAGACGTACTTTTAAGTTTTATATTTCCTGGTATTGAAAAACTCCTACATTTGTTTTTTCTTTACTGTGAGGCCTACCTCTCCAACAGGATCACACTGGGTTGCCTTATTAATTTATAAGTGCTAACCTTTGATGGGGAACAGATAAACATTTCATGTTTGGTGTCTGTGGGATTAGAGGTATTAGGTGTGCATGGATAGGAGATTTGGGTATGAATTTTGAACCTAATGGATGTGAAAAGGCAAGAACATTATTCCATGATTTGAAGCCCTAATTTTATGCCAAATTGTAAAAACACCCACCCACAACCAGGGATACCATTTAGACTCTGTTTTCCCTAACTTGATTAACATTATACTCTCTCCCTAGTCTGTGGTCTGATCATCATTTAGTCCTCTTCTTCCTCGAAATATCAGAGAAAACTGCCAACCCCCATTTATAAAAACCAAGATGTGCATGGTCCAAGCTTAATATATGTGAGTGGAATGATGTCCTTGATGAAACTGCTCCTGTCCTAAAGGGTTTCACTTCAGAGAGGTACAACACCTTTGAGAAATAGCTCACTAACTCGCTAGAGACCAGAGTCTCCTTTAAATCTCTGAAATCGAACCAGTCCAAGGGCAAGGCACCTTTTGCACACCAGAACTAAGTCAATTAAAAAGAGAAGCTAGAAATAAATAGAGAGAGTGGAGGAAGGAGTATAGTGATGACAGCGAAAGAGGCCATAGAACAGCCATAGAAAGTTATAAGCAAGGGATCAGGAAGGCCCAAATCACTTATCTTCAAAAGAAAAAAGAGACCACCACAAATGGTCAACAAGTTCGTGACTCTTCTCTCTTGCTCTATAGGACCCCAACCTCTACAGGTCATTGTAGCATGTTTGCCAACCACTTCATTTAAAAAATCAATAAAATTCTGTACCTTCTTCCATCAGCTACAATTCCTAACACGTATGACTGATCAAAGCAACATGTCTGCCTTTCCTGTATTGAACAGTGAAAAGTTGAAATCCACCCTTGAATCCATCAAATCAGACTCCCTCTGGTCCCGGCCCCTTCAGATATTCTAGGCAAGGGTGGAATTCCCATATTAGACACCCTCAGGAATATCCCCAATCACTCACTCGAAACAGGACATATTCCTAATGCATGGAAACAGCATTACTGAAGCTACTGTTCAATAAACCAACTGTAAATCCTGATCTAGCAGACTTCTATCGACCTATTTCTCTGCTCTTGGTAGTGAGCAAAATACTGGCAAAACATGTTAATAAACACCTGTCCAGTCAGAGGGGCATTACGTCTGGCCGACTGTACTGCTGGTTGCCACAGAGGAACTCTGTTCCACTTTAGATCAAGGTGGCTCAGCTGCTATAATCATGCTGGACTTGAGTGCAGCCTTCAATATGATGTCACACACCATCCTCTTTCAGAGGATGCTGGATGTTAGCATCACAAGGATCACCATTAAATGGCTAGAAGCCTTTCTAGCTGACAGGAGTTTGCAAGTTTGTAAAGATTCCTTTGCCTTTTCTATCCATCCTCTATTTTGTGGGGTCCCACAAGGCTTCGCACTTAGCCCCACATTGTTCAACTTGTATTTACGCCCCCTGGCTAAAATATTTCATGCACATGTGCTTGCCCTAGTGTCATATGTAGATGACACTCAGGTTATCCTGGCCCTTACACCTAACACTAACCAAACTACCTCCCAACTAAATTCTTGCCTCAGGAAGTCACTGATTGGATGTCTAGCAGCAGGCTAAAGCTTAACGGTTACAAAATGGAGGTCCTGGTGGTAGGCAATTTTAGTTCTAGGTGTCAGGAACTCTCAAGGACAGAATATCTGGGTGACCGCCCTAAGCCAGCCCAAGCAGTGAAAAGCCTAGACGCATGGACAGACAATAAGCTTACGAATTTAGCAGGCTCATGCTTCGACAGTTTAAGATCCCTTAAGAAATTACTGCAAATGATACCTTTCCCTACAAGAAGGGTAGTGGTACAGAGTCTTATAAACCCTCCCATTGATTACGTTAACTCCCTGTATCTTGGGAGTCCGAAAAATGTGATCAAGAGGCTCCAAGTGGTGCAAAATGCTGCCGCTAGAATTCTTATAAAAATACCAAAGCATCAATCTGCCAGACCATCCCATTGCCCTGCACTGGCTTCCAATTCACAAAATAATCTACTTCAAGGCTCACTGTATCACACACTGTGCCATTCATGGACATGGCCCATTTATCATTAGGTCCCTGTTCACCCTCTATGCTCCAGCAAGGACTCTTCGCTCAAGCAATCTGGTGTTTCTGATCGTGCCCAAGATCAAAAGAGCATGAAGTGGAGGCCGCTGTTTGGCATTCCTCACCCCCAGGCTCTGGAACTATCTTTCAGCTTCCCTTAAAAGTCAGCAGTAGGAAGCCTGTTTCAGGAAATTACCTAAAATCCACCTGTTCTAACATGGCTTAAAGAAACGGTTCATCACAATTTCATTAAGAGGTTGTTTTGCAACTAGCGCTGGGAGGCCTGTTTGGGTAGCCATGCACTATACAAATACAACTGAAATGAGGCATTCTATTTAAAACTCCTCTTTAATTGTAAGTTCAATTTTGAAAACTGCAATTTTAAAAACGTTAGCAATTTCCTGTCCTCACTATTTGCTGCCTGCAGCATGTTCCAGGGAGGAGTGTGGCTCAATGGTTAGAGCGGCAGACCCTGAAGCAGAATTCTGGCCAGGGACCAGGGTTCGATTCCCGCCTCGGCGGGGCTCGGGCTCAATTTCCTCGGACCTGTCTATTCTCGCCTCGGTGCCTATTCTAATCACGGGCCCCACGCTGCAACTCTGGGCAATAGCTTGCTTAGCCTCCACACCGGCCCCAACAGCGCTAAGGATGCCTGGCTTCACCCTGGGGGCGCCCAGGAGTGGACACTTCACAGGGAAAGCCAGGAGGGGTTCCACAGCGGTATGAGTATCAGCGCCAGGAAACCGCAAAAGGCGACATCGCAAGGTGGCCGTCTGGTGGCAGTGCGCTCTATAAGTACCTTGACATTGACATTTGACATTTACATGACTGAGTGCAGGTGGCAGTTGGACTTGGTTTCCCAGAGAGCTACACAATAGAGGGATTTGGTGTGCATGGATAGGCCACCAACTGACAGGATAGGGGGAAGAACTTGGCAAAGTCCCACTTGCAACAGAATAGGCTGTGCTCTGCCTTCACACAAGGGACATGTCACCCTGCATTATTCACACAGGCAACCAGGATCCAGGGCAGGGGAAGCTGGAAACTTCAAGTACTTCAAAGGGAATTCTATGGAACTTCTCCTACTTCCAAGAAGGCACCAAGTATAAAAACAGAACCCTCAGACCCACTCTTCAGTTCACTTTCTGGACCTACAGAAGGACTCCCAGAGGACTGCCTGCTGCTGTGGCCGCCGCGTACTCCAGAAGGATGCTTTGCTCTACACCTGGAAAGTCTGCTTTGCTGCCTAGAGCTTGCCCTGAACCCTCAGAGACTTGCTCTGCAGTTTGAGCCCTGTTCCACTGCTTGAACTCAGAACTACCAGAGTGACTCCAAGGGCTAGTTGGCTGGCCTCCTGATCAGAACCACAGGGATAGAAAAGGCTCCAACCATCTTGAACCTGCCCCCAGCCTGAGTGACTCCTATCCTCCCCAAGAGGTGCCTCTTCAGTCCTAGACTCTTGGTGATGGTGCGAACAGTGCTTAGATAGCCAAAAGTGAAAACGTTGGTCTTAGAAACGGTTTGAGTATTGACTGCTCTGAGAACTGAGGGAAGACCGTGACCAACTTGCTTGTCTATTTTCCCAAGATGCATTGTTGGTCGGCCTGACTTTGCAGAAGCCCCCACTATGTTCTTCCCTGCAGCACCAAATCATATTCAGCAGAACTTTATATCCGGCCTCCTGGATCTTTCATTGGCAACAGCCTCGTCCCGCTGGAGATTTTCCACTCCCAAAAAAGAGACTATGTCGGAATGAAGAAATCTTCACTGCAACTTTGCCAGTGGTTCACAATGATGACATCTCCTCCTCGGACACCGCCTGAAGCGTTTCCCCACTGAACTTTAACTTCTCAGAACACTTTTTCCAGAAATGTCTTCTATATCCAAAGGTAAGCACTGACCGGCTCAATGCACTTATTGTATTCAACGCGCTCTCCATCTCAGTTGACCATATATGTTTGACTCTTTGTAATTTTGGTGTTAAATTATTTATTAAACGTAACTTTATTTTTCTAAATTCATGTGATATTTTTCCTTTAACTGTTTGTGTGCAGCATAGATACTTTACACATTGCATCTAAGTTAAGCTCGTCTGCTTTTGTGCCAAGCTACCAGAGGGATAAGCACAGGTTAACTTATTGACTTTTGCGGTTCACCCTGACAGGAATTATGGCCGATGCTTGAGCAGAGTTAACACCCCAATGATTCAGTTTCTCACATGTAAAGAGGAAATCACCAAAATTGATTGTTTTCTGCAGGAATCAGCCCCGCAACGCAGGCACCCTTGCACCATGGTGAAAGGGTGCCTGCTTTGGCGCATGGCAACCAATGGTGCACCGGCACTGGGGAAAAGGAAAAGAATGCACCGTATATCGTAGATACTGCACACTGCTGCCCGTTTGTTTTGATGTAGGGCAGCACAGCAAGATTCCTCGCGGCGCTGCTCTACATCAAAACCTCATTAATGAGGCCCCTAATTTTTTGCCCTCCACTGCTTGGTTTTGCGTTTTCTGCTCCTTTTTCTGCTTTTTGTTTGGCCTTTTCTGTCCTGCATTTGCCCTCCTATGCTCTGTTACACCTTCTCTCTTCATTTTTCTGCCCTCGGTTTTGCCTTTACTGCTTCCTTTTCCGCCCATTTTTCTGCCCTGTTTTGCCTTTCTGCTCATTTTTGGATCTCTGTATTGCCTTTCTGCTCTTTTTACTGCCCTCTGAGTTTGCCTTTTTATGCTTGTTTCTTCACTCTTCCTGCCGCTTCCTCAAGACCCAGATACCCCCACCAGTGATAGTGCCATGCTTCACAAATGCTGATTGGTTGATTGATTAAAGTAGGTGTTTATATCACAAAGGCCACTCCAAAGTCACAAATACATCAGAACCTTGCAGCAGAAAAACAGCAAAGCCAAATTAAATCAAAGCAATAAAATAAAAAAAACTACAAGCATAATATAGGCAGCCTCTTTTCATTATTCATGGATATTTCGCTGTTTTCTATTGGGCTTTGCACATGCTTTAAAAAGAATGAAAACTATTCAATTTTTCAGCATCTTCCATTTTGTATTTTTACACAATTTACTATATTCTCTTAATACTTCACTACCCTCACACTCTTTGTGCATTATTTGACCTCTTTCTTTTTCTCTTTTTACTTTAACCCATTTTGTCCCATCTACAGTCCGCCCTTCCTCCACTTTTTAATCCCGTTATCTGCTCTCAAAATTCATATTCAATGTATCAATGGTCATGTGCCTCATTTTGTTTCCTACGTATTATTCCCCGCCGGTTCCATTGATATCCAGCGCCTCGGATCCATATTTTCCTTTCTTCTTTTCGATCTCACCAGTCTGTAGCGGACATTTATTCAACCACTCTACTCCAGTGGCATCTCCTTGATGCCACTGTCAAATAAAAGCATTGCTGCTACTCTCTTTTTTTTTATAAAATCCATTTAGCAAAAGATCATAGTGTGACTTTTCCCTTGTTTCTTGTTAATGACAAGCTTGTACTAAGAGTCTGAGAAACTGCTATTTCTTTGACCTCACAGAGGTCATTTGTTGCTGCGTCGTTCCTATGAGTTATGAGCCTTTGCTACTCATGGAATAACTTTGATCTTCTGACAAGTAATGAGACAAATATGTATAAGCTTCATCCCTCGGAAACTGTAATGCCCCAAGTGAATCCTTGACATTTTGCAACTGTTAGCAGTTGCCGCCGGCACACGCAGAAACCTCGAAAGCTGCTCGAATATATGACGTTAGGAATGTCAGCGCCACTGCAAGGTGTAGTGAAGTTATGTTCCTTGCAAAATAGCCATCTTTGGCCATTAGACCTTTCGTTATGTTTTTATCTTGTAACCCACAAGAAGAGTCCTGCTGTTTATGTATTGTACCCACAACACAATGCAGGATGCATATAACCTGCAGTTCCAACATCACCTTAGTTTTGATTAAATACAAATGTTTTTCGTGCTATAAGTTTTCCCTTTTGCTATAGGGCACCTCAACATTCTTCACCTTCATACTTAAAGGCTGGGGGCTGGGAACACATGGAAGATGCTCAAACCAAACAGGCTTACTAGATCCCTGGCTATTTCCAGCTTCTGCTGCTCTTTCGTGTCACAATGTATGTAGAGTACATTAGTATCACTGGGCTCACATATTGACACCACAAGATGCCTACGCATTACTGAGCTCAGCATCATACAGACTCACAAAGGGTCTCTGGTTAAGCTAGAAAATTCTATCAGAAATACTTATTACCAATAATAGACTTTTTAAGCAGTCATTCGGTTTCGTATTGCAAAAATGGCATAAAAGGGTAATTTCAAATGTTTTACAAATTCAGAGGGGCAGTTATGTTTTTTTTTCTCACAATCAATTTCTGGAAACATTCCGACTTTTAAATAAAGTAAACATTTATTCACTCATGCATTTTGAGGGGAGTAATACTTTTCAATCATATTATCAGTGTAGGAATTGTGAAGAAAATATAGGGCCCTATTCACAAAGGGAAATCTGCGAATGGAGATAAAGCACACATAGATTTCCACATTTAAGTGAACTGAAATCTTACCCATACACAAATCACCGAATCCAGGAAAACATTTTAAACCACTAATTGGAATAGAAAAGGGGGTCATGGCATGTGTGACTGAAAATACACCCATAATGCTACTGCTAGTAACTTAATCGGTATTTTGGGAATATACATATAAACGTATTTCTACAGATTGTCCTTAGAAATTTCTGCCAAAGCTGCATAGAACTATGGATTGAAAAAAAAGCAAGGAAAACCTTCTGCTGGGTAGAATCATTTATATCTGACAAACATTACCACTGGGAGCACAAAAATATAGAGCATGCAAAAAAGCCCATGCTCTGAGGTCTGACATCCTTCTCTTGTACTATGTGATGTTATGAATGCCAGAAACTTGCTACAGCCTCCAGGATAAAGCCCACCACACTCAAGAGAAAAATCAACTTCAGGAAGGGGGAAACAGAAATTCTAGTCTACATGTTCTGTCTGCACATACACTCAGTAGAGAAGAGAAAGTGTCCAACAATCAATCATTCAGGATTTATAGACCACAGCTAAACACCCAATAGGGTATCCAGGTGCTTGCAGGTCCAGGAAGCTCATTCCAACAGCCAGGTCTTGAGGGCCATTCAGAATTCCGAAAGTGATGTGATTGTCCGGAGTTGCGTGGGAGGCTGATCGAGGTCTCTGCTATGATGTGGGAGAAGGAGCGTCCTCTACTTCTGCTTCCATTAATGTCAGGAGTCTGGGCAGGTGAGAGGGAGGTGGAGCATAGTCTTCTAGATGGTTGGTGGAAGTTCAGGGGATGGTTAATGTAGGTAGGTCTTTGGCTGTGTAGAGCCTTGTGTGCGTGGATCAGCAGCTTGAACTGACATCTCTTCTGTACGGGGAGTCAGTGGAGTTGCCTGAGGTGAGGTATGATGAGGGCTCGTCAGGAAAGGCCAAGGATGTGTATCACTGTGGCATTTTTTATGGTCTGAAGCCGCTGTAGGAGGATTGCAGTGATTCCCATGTCGAGGGCATTGCTGTAGTCCAGTCAGCAGGAGGTACAGGGCTTGTGGTACAGTGCATCTCATGTGTAGAGGTTGAACCGTGAAAATCTTTAGTAGCATGCACAGAGTGAGGAAGATGACGGAGGAGACTGCATCGATCTGTGATTGCACGGTGAGCTGGTTGTCAATGATGATTCTGAAGTTTCTGATGTGGTCGGAGGGAGTGGGTGTGGGTCCTAGGTCTGATGGCCACCAGGAGTCGTTCAATGTGTTGCTGCTGTTGCCAAAGATCAGTAGTTCCATTGTAATTATCCAACGAAGCAACGGCGGACCTCCTGTATCGCACCTCACGCCAGTTCCAATATGTAAGTTAGCCGTGCAACCAACCCTAACCGTTGCGTGGCGTCACTGTGCTCCAGATCAAAAGAATATTTGTCAAATGGGGGTGCGCAGCTCATGAACTCCAGTAGAGAGATATTGATATAAAGATAACTTCTGCATTCCAAATTTGTAAAAGCCAGCAGACATAGACACTCCAGCCAACAAGCTTCGGTAATAACACGTGTTCCCGAAAAGTGAACGGAACCTCCCCAAGGCGAACGTATGCTCCTATGTATGCTTATTGTAACAATATCAATTAGTGGTGGTTGTTTAGGTGACGGTTCCATTTACCGTAATGTAGCCAAGCGAAGAGAAGCTAGTAGGCCACTGAAATCCCTATATCCGCTGAATTTTCATAAAAGTTCCTTATATTTAGTACAATCCAGTGTATTGCAGTGGAGCCTGAGCACACAAAAGGCAGATATAATACCTCCTAAACGCCATATCAAACTTCCTCTCTCCTCGTACGCCATTGTGTCTGTGGTCAGCTGCAGACAGTTGTTCTTCAGACAGTTCACAATGCTTGTCATGCATCTGTGGAAGTTGGTTCTGGTGGTGTTGGTGGGGTCATCAGTGAGTGAGAGGATGAGTTGGGTGTAGTCTGCATAGGTTGAGTCAATCTTGACCCTTCTCCCCAAGAGAGCAGTCTAGCCCTAACTGCCAGGCCAGGTCCTACCTGGACTGGAAAAAAGCATTTTGGGACCGAAATAAGCATTCTGTCCATCATCTGCACTTTTTGCATTTGTCACCCTAACCGGGAAGGGTATGCCCAGATGTGGGCCCCATGCTCACTGTGCCACTGGATTCTAGCTAGCCTGGCTGATGAGTGGTGATACCCTGATTTCAGTCCCACAATGCTTGTTTCCGGTTCCGGGAGGACCTGGCAAGGCAGTTCGAGTTGGACTGTTCCCATGAGGAGCAGGGTCAAGACTAATTTGCATATAGCTGGGTCCAAACTGGAATCGCATGGTGAACAAAAAGACAAAGGATTTAGGTCCAGATCTTTGTACTGGGGTGAATGTTTGACATTGTTCAGCATTCTGTCCATCATTTGTTCTATTGCATTTGTCGCTTTAAATGGGACGGGTCTGCTCAGAAGGTGGTTCCTGTGTTAACCATTACACCGGAGTCAAGCTATCCTGGCTGATGAGGGGTGATACCTCGAAACCGGGCCTAGGATGCCTGTTTCCAATCTGGAGAGGCCCTGGTCTGGAAGATCGGGCTGGACTGTTCCAAGGGTGGTGGGGGGCATAGTCAATTCTGATTTGCATATGGATGGGTCCAAACTGGAATGGTGCGGTGAGCAAAAAAAAAATTAATTTAGGTGCAGATCTCTGTACTAGCGGTGAGTGTTTGACATTGTTCAGCAATCCGTCCATCATTTGTCATTTCACTGATGTTAATGTCACATCCACGCTCTTATCAAGTGTAGATCTTTCATTGTCATAGCTCATCAGTGTGATAAATACCTTGTCTCCATAGTCAGAGTCAACGTTCTCATTCTATCGTTACATTGTAGGTGACTAGGGTAAAAATATGATTTTTCATATCATGTAATTTTTTTATTTGCAGATCAGGTGTTGTCAGCCCTTTATCCACATGCAACACCTGTTTCCTTCTGCTGTGCCTATGACCACATTCAATATTGAAAGAACCCTGACTGTAAGGGTTGACAAATGTTTGGTTGGCACGTGTGCTCCCTGATGAAGGGCTGATCCCCAGTATGCATTCAGGCATCATATTGCGATCCAATCACAGTAAAATTGTTCATTGAATGATTCAATGATAATTCTGGTGGAATTAAAATACAGAATTATGTGATTTTGGTGTGCATTAGAAAGAACATATAGATATGATTCCCTGCCTGCACCAACAGGTGGACATGTTACAGACAGCCCGCCGATGCAAAGCCTTATAAATTTGCATGCATGTCAATTGATAATAGTCTATGCACATCTCCCTCTGGTGCCACGTTAGATGACACCTTAAAAACAACTTAGCTATTGACTAGCCGTGTACTTTCCATGGTACTCTTGCTAATTGCAAGTTCCCAGGCAAATCTAAAAAGCCATGGATTCTAGTCTTGGCTTTGCATAAGTCATATAGAATTACCCTTAAAACTGCAGGTACCTTGATTTTCGTCCCTGTTTCATCCTTCCACTGAGGTGTAACTCTGGTCTTCTCTCCATCTTCTCACATAAAGTAACCTCCATGTGAAATTGAATTCTCTCCCTCTGAGCATTTCCCATGCCACAGGGATGGAGGTTTGTTAAAGGGGGCCAATAAGCAGCATCGTCACCCACCTGGAAGTCCTCCCAGGCTTGGTGAAGAGGCACACCAGGTTTTGGAGAACATAGACAAATATCTCTATGACATCATGAAATTGCATTACCGATTAGTATTGAGCAAGGAGCAGTGCTATATGCCAAGCAATGACCATGCAGCCTTTATAGGACATCTGCATGTGGGACCCACCACCTGTTTCCAATCCACAACCTGATTTCTAACCCAACATTAGCCTAGTATTGCCCAGAGGGGGCATAGCTTGCCTGTGAACTGTAACCGCCACATCTCGCTGAACATTACGTCTATCAGACAGTGTCCCAATCCAACACAGCAAAATTCTACTGTTGTTTTCATCCATCACAAAAAATGCAAGATAGAAAGCATAATCTGTTAATTTTTTTAATTAGCACCAATAGCACCTATCTTCCACCTGTGTGTTATCTCATATATGGCTAGGCTAGATGGCGGGTGCATGCGAGTAATTTCAGAGAATATATTGTAGAAACATGATATTTGCAGTTCATGCTTAGGTCACCACAAACACACATATCGGCTTACAGGCATTCCCACAACTTTTAACATTGTTCCAGAACTTCACAAACCTCTACATACGTTTTAAAAATGTACAGATTTATATAAAATGTTTTAAATTATCAAAAGCAAATTGTGTCATGGGTTTAAAGAATGGTGTTATGATTTAAACTGTCCTTCAGGAAAGGAAAAATATCCATGATCGAGACTGAGTACAAGGAGGGAGAGTCAACATGGAACAGGATGGGGAATAGAAAGAAGTATGTCAATAAATTCAGAAAAAATGTTTATACACACTGTCTAAAGGGGAAAATGAATTAAATAAAAGAAAAAATCCAAATCTATAGCTCCAACAAAGTACATTTTAATATCCATCAGGAAGACTATACAGTCCAACATTAATCACAAGTAATTTGTCTAACCCAAGAGCTGTTTCATCATTGCTGTTATGGTTTGAAGGAAAGGTTCTGGCCATCAGCTGTGTGGGAGACTTTGGTTATCTCACCCTTGTTCACAAATCCTCCGGGTGGGTACTCCTAAGAGGAGGTGGGTGTCAGGGGTTCAGCAGATTTCTGTGGTGTTGTGGGAATTTGGCCATTGTAGGGGAACAGCTGTTCCTGAGACACCACTAATAACAGTAGGCCCTGGTCAAGAGGAACTCCATTGTGAGACTAAGTAGAAAATTGAGTCACTGGTTGAGGGATGTTAAACCCTAATCAAGAAGAAATCACAACTCTTGTGAGGGTGAAACACAAACAAATCCAAAATTAACCTGTGTTGAACCTTCTGGTAGCTTGACACAAAAGCAGTCAGATTTAACTTAGAGGCAATGCGTAAAGTATTTATGCAGCACACAAACACAAACATCAATTTAGAAAAACAGTCAATTTTCATACATTATTTTACAGCAAAAAACAAAATTGCAATCAGTAGAACCAGAGATATCCAATTTCAAAGATTTAAGGTAAGTATAGAGTCTAAAACCACAAAGCACCCCTCGCATTTATGTTGATGTGCGAGACCATGCATGAGATCAGAATGAGACCAGGCAAAAGTCACTAGTTCAGACCAACCACGAAGGAGCAAGAGGCCGGATTAAGGTGCCAGGAAAGTCCCACTGAAAAAATTACATTCCAAAGTCCAGTGAAAAGAATTCAGTTTGTTGTGGAGTAGACCCCTCAAACAGCAGGGATGGCTTCACTGATGGTTGTTGCTGTAGTGTGACAAACAGGCCAAGCGGTGCAGATGGTTCTTGCTGTAGTGTGAAATTAAAAGTGCAAATTGGGTGTTAGACTATTGTTGGACCTGGTCCTTTTCAAAGGTTTATCCCCAAACATTTTGCCTTTTGCCTCCTAGTTTTCTGACCCTATTTGTATTGGCTATAGGACTCTGGGCACTTTATCACTGCTGATCAGTGCTAAAGTGCATATACTCTTGGTGTAAATTGTGATTACGATTGGTTATCCATGTTTGACATATTTAATATACTGGTAAGTCCCTAGTAAAGTGCGCTATGTGTGCACAGGGCCTGTAAATCAAATGCTACTGGTGGGCCTGCTGTACTGATTGTGCCACCCACACCAGTAGCCTTTCAAATGTGTTTCAGACCTGCCACTGCAGTGTCTCCATGCAACTTTAATTGACATGTCAACCTGGCAGATACTCCCACTTGCCAGGCCTTAACCTTCCCTTTTCGTACACGTATGTCACCCCTAAGGTAGGCCCAAGGTACCCCCATGGGAAGGGTATAGTAAATTCTGTGTTGGAAAAAGGCCCTTTTAGAAAGGAGGCATTTTAACCATCCTGTGTACCTCTGCCTGTTTGTGTATTCACTGTCTGGGTTTGCAGTGACAAGAGCTGGGGATGTGCATTCACTCTAGACAGTCAAAAGGGGATTAAGGTGAGTCCTGCCGTTCCTCAGTTACTCATAGCCAGGTTGAATAGACCTTTCTGCATTTAGAGTGGGGCACCTGATTAGGCTGTTTATGCTCTGCACAATGCTGACTCTACCTCCTGTAGCAAAGCTGGACAAGGAAAGATAGAACTGGTTTTTACTGAGTGCAGAGACTCTTGAAACAAAGATAAATGTGGGTATAAGTATTGGACCTAAAACCCCAGAACTCTATATGGGGTGGCAAAGTGAGCTAAAGAATGATGGGTGGCGAAGTGAGCTAAAGAATGATTATGGATTCAACCCAAATCTGTGAATGGGGGTCAGTGTCTGAAAAGTTTGAGCGCTCTGTCCATCATCTCCTTGTGTTTGCTTTGTTCGCCCTAAGTTGGCAGGGTATGCCCAAACTTGGGTCCCTTGCTCACTTTGCCACTGGATTAAAGCTAGCCTGGCTGAAGAGGGGTGTTACCCCGAAAACAGTCCAAGGATGCTTGTTTCTGGTCCAGAAGTCGCAGTCTGGATGACCAACAGCTGCCTAAAACCCACCGCCGAGAATAATAATAATAATAATAATAATCAACATTTGTAAAAGGCGAACAATCACCCGCAAGGGTCTCTAAGCGCTGGGGGCCGTCGGGAAGATTAAGCAAGCTATTGCCCAGAGTCACATGGTGCTGGGCTAATCTGCCGCCGGTGCCGGGGATCGAACCGTGATCCCCAAATTCCAGAGTCAGTCGCCCTGGCCGTGGCGCCACACCTCTTCCACAGAGAGAAAACTGAAGTCCTCATCATCGGAACCACCCCTTCAGCATGGGACTACACCTGGTGGCCCCCTACCCTCGGAAGCCTCCCTACCACCTCAGGTCACGCCAAGAACCTCGGCATCATACTCGATTCTTCACTCACCATGAACAGACAGGTCAACACCGTCACCTCCAGCTGCTACAACACCCACCGCATCTTCCGGAAGACCTTAAAATGGATGCCCCCAGAGTCGAGAAAGACAGTGACCTATGCACTCATCACCAGCAAACTCGACTATGGCAACAAACTCTATGCCGGCATCAACAAGTCCCTACTCCACAAACTGCAAACAATACAGAACACTACGGCCAGACTCGTCCTCGGCATCCCCCGACGAGAACACATCAGCCAACACCCGCAGCGGCTCCACTGGCTCCCGGTGGAGACGAGAGTTACCTTCAAAATCCTCACCCACGCCTAAAAATGCCTGCACAACAACAGACCCAAATACCTCAAAAAAAGAATAAACTTCCACGTACCCAAAAGAAACCTGAGTTCATCCAACCTCGCACTGGCTGAAACCCCCGCATCCACATATCAGACTCACACCCTCCCTAAACACCTTCAGGAAGACGCTCAAGACCTGGCTCTTCGGCTGAACAGAGCAGCACCCCCCCCCCCCAAGCACCTTGAGACCCTCACGGGAGAGTAGCGCACTTACAATTCCCTTATTGATTGATTGATTGAGGGAAGTCATGGCTTGGCAGTTCAGCCTGGACTTTTCCCATGAGGCACAGGGCCAAGATTTGCATATAGCTGTGTCTGAACTGGTGTGGTGAAGTGAGCTAAATAATGATGATGGATTCAACCCAGATCTGTGACTGGGGGTGAGTGTCTGAAAAGTTTCAGCGCGCCATCCATCATCTCGTTATGTTTCCTTTGTTCGCCCTAAGTTGGCAGGGTGTGCCCATACATGGGTCCTTTGCTCACTTTGCCACTGGATTCAAGCTAGCCTTGCTGAAGAGGGGTGTTACCCCAAAACCAGTCCCAGGAGGCTTGTCTCTGGTCCAGGGAAGACATGGCTTGGCAGTTCGGGCTGGACTGTTCCCATGAGGCACAGGGCAGAGACTGATTTGCATGTAGCTGTGTCTGAACTGGGGTAGCGAAGTGAGCTAATGATTGATTATCGATTATCGAATCAACCCAGATCTGTGTCTGGGGGTGAGTGTCTGAAAATGTTCAGCACTTCGTCTATCACCTCCTTGTGTTTGCCCTAAGTTGTCAGTGTGTGCTCAGATTTGGGTCCCTTGCTCACTTTGCCACTGGTTTCAAGCTAGCCTGGCTGAAGAGGGATATTACCCCGAAACCGGTCCCACAATGCTTGTTTCTGGTCCAGGGAATACATGGCTTGGCAGTTCGGGTTGGACTGTTCCCATGAGGCAATGGGCCAAGCCAGATTTGCAAAAGCTGTGTCTGAACTGGGGTGGCGAAGTGAGCTAAAGAATGATGATGGATTCAACCCAGATCTGTGACTGGGGGTGAATGTCTGAAAAGTTGCAACTCTCTGTCTATCATTTCCTTGTGTTTACTTTTAGAAAGTAGGCATTTTAACCATCCTGTGTACCTCTGCCAGTTTGTGTATTCACCGTCTGGGTTTGGAGTGACAAGAGCTGGGGATGTGCATTCACTCTAGACAGTCAAAATGGGGTTTGAGGTGTGTCCTGCCTTTCCTAAGTTACTCATAGCCAGGCTGAGTAGACCTTTCTGCATTTAGAGTGGGGCACCTGATTAGGCTGTTTATGCTCTGCACAATGCTGACTCTACCTCCTGTAGCAAAGCTGGACAAGGAAAGATAGAACTGGTTTTTACTGAGTGCAGAGACTCTTGAAACAAAGATAAATGTGGGTATAAGTATTGGACCTAAAACCCCAGAACTCTATATGGGGTGGCAAAGTGTGCTAAAGAATGATGGGTGGCAAAGTGAGCCAAAGAATGATGATGGATTCAACCCAAATCTGTGAATGGGGGTCAGTGTCTGAAAAGTTTCAGCGCTCTGTCCATCATCTCCTTGTGTTTGCTTTGTTAACCCTAAGTTGGCAGGGTATGCCCAAACTTGGGTCCCTTGCTCACTTTGCCACTGGATTAAAGCTAGCCTGGCTGAAGAGGGGTGTTACCCCGAAACCGGTCCGAGGATGCTTGTTTCTGGTCCAGAAGTCACAGTCTGGATGACCAACAGCTGCCTAAAACTCAACGCCGAGAATAATAATAATAATAATAATCAACATTTGTAAAAGGCGAACAATCACCCGCAAGGGTCTCTAAGCGCTGGGGTCCATCGGGAAGATTAAGCAAGCTATTGCCCAGAGTCACATGGTGCTGGGCTAATCTGCCACCAATGCCGGGGATTGAACCGTGATCCCCAAATTCCAGAGTCAGTCGCCCTGGCGCCACACCTCTTCCACAGAGAGAAAACTGAAGTCCTCATCCTCGGAAGCACCACTTCAGCATGGGACTACACCTGGTGGCCCCCCACCCTCGGAAGCCTCCCTACCCCCTCAGGTCACGCCAAGAACCTCGGCATCATACTCGATTCTTCACTCACCATGAACAGACAGGTCAAAGCCATCACCTCCAGCTGCTACAACACCCACCGCATCCTCCGGAAGACCTTCAAATGGATGCCCCCCGAGTCGAGAAAGACAGTCACCCATGCACTCATCACCAGCAAACTCGACTATGGCAACAAAC
Source organism: Triturus cristatus (assembly GCF_964204655.1). Lineage (NCBI taxonomy): Eukaryota > Metazoa > Chordata > Amphibia > Caudata > Salamandridae > Triturus > Triturus cristatus. Next base: position 901,922,832 of record NC_140590.1, on the reverse strand, counting down.
TCTATGCCGGCATCAACAAGTCCCTACTCCACAAACTGCAAACAATACAGAACACCACGGCCAGACTCGTCCTCGGCATCCCCCGACGAGAACACATCAGTCAACACCCGCAGCGGCTCCACTGGCTCCCGGTGGAGAAGAGAGTCACCTTCAAAATCCTCACCCACGCCTAAAAATGCCTGCACAACAACTGACCCAAATACCTCAAAAAAAGAATAAACTTCCACGTACCCAAAAGAAACCTGAGTTCATCCAACCTCGCACTGGTTAAAATCCCCGCATCAGACATATCAGACTCGCACCCTCCCTAAACAGCTTCAGGAAGACGCTCAAGAGTCAAGACCTGGCTCTTTGGCTGAACAGAGCAGCACCCCCCCCCCAAGCGCCTTGAGACCCTCACGGGAGAGTAGCGCACTTACAATTCCCTTATTGATTGATTGATTGAGGGAATTCATGGCTTGGCAGTTCAGCCTGGACTGTTCCTATGAGGCACAGGGCCAATACAGATTTGCATATAGCTGTGTCTGAACTGGGGTGGTGAAGTGAGCTAAAGAATGATGATGGATTCAACCAGATCTGTGACTGGGGGTGAGTGTCTGAAAAGTTTCAGTGCTCCATCCATCATCTCGTTATGTTTCCTTTGTTCGCCCTAAGTTGGCAGGGTATGTCCATACGTGGGTCCTTTGCTCACTTTGCCACTGGATTCAAGCTAGCCTTGCTGAAGAGAGGTGTTACCCCAAAACCGGTCCCAGGAGGCTTGTCTCTGGTCCAGGGAAGACATGGCTTGGCAGTTCGGGCTAGACTGTTCCCATGAGGCACAGGGCAGAGACTGATTTGCATATAGCTGTGTCTGAACTGGGGTGGCGAAGTGAGCTAATGATTGATTATGGAATCAACCCAGATCTGTGTCTGGGGGTTAGTGTCTGAAAATGTTCAGCACTTCGTCTATCACCTCCCTGTGTTTGCTGTGTTCGCCCTAAGTTGTCAGTGTGTGCTCAGATTTGGGTCCCTTGCTCACTTTGCCACTGGTTTCAAGCTAGCCTGGCTGAAGAGGGGTATTACCCCGAAACCGGTCCCACGATGCTTGTTTCTGGTCCAGGGAAGACATGGCTTGGCAGTTCGGGTTGAACCAGATTTGCATATAGCTGTGTCTGAACTGGGGTGGCGAAGTGAGCTAAAGAATGATAATGGATTCAACCCAGATCTGTGACTGGGGGTGAATGTCTGAAAATTTGCAGCTCTCTGTCTATCATTTCCTTGTGTTTACTTTTAGAAAGTAGGTATTTTAACCATCCTGTGTACCTCTGCCTGTTTGTGTATTCACCGTCTGGGTTTGGAGTGACAAGAGCTGGGGATGTGCATTCACTCTAGACAGTCACAACGGGGTTTGAGGTGTGTCCTGCCTTTCCTAAGTTACTCATAGCCAGGCTGAGAAGACCTTTCTGAATTTAGAATGTGGGGGGATTTTTCACTAACACCTGATTAGGCTGTGTATACTCTGCACAATGCTGACTCTACCTCCTGTAGTGAAGCTGGACCAGGAAAGATAAAACAGTTTTTTACTGAGCTCAGAGACTCTTGAAACAAAGAGAAATTGGGGTATACGTATTGGACCTAAAACCCCAGAACTTTATATCACTTCTGGACTAATTGAATCCTGCCAAGAAGAAGTGCCAAACATCCATCAGGAGGAGTATTGCCCCTTTGCTGTGTGTAGCTTTGCTGGGCTTGCCTGCAGTTGCTGCTTCTAATTGTAGGCAGTGGAAAGGCCTTGCTCAGGTATCCTTCTTAAGAAGATTCTCCAAGGGCTTGAAGTAGAGGTTGCCTCCTGATCTGAAAGTCTCAGGGACACAAAGACTTCACGTACAACTTACTAAACAGCACCTGGACGCCACTGCTGGACTCCTGATTGCCAAAGGGGGCTAATTCCAGTTCGGTGCCCTTGGAATCATGTGGTTGGTGCTGCAACCTGAGAAAAACAACACCAATGCAGTCAGCGATGCTGACAGTGTCACCATGACATGCACTGAGCCATGAGCACCGCTCGTGAAGTGCACAACACACCACCCCACATGCACCACAGCTCCGATGCCCACCAATGCCTACCAACACCTGCAAGTTATCGACGTGGCTGACTTTGTGAACTCATTGACACACCACTGCTGAACATAACCAATGCCTCGCCACTGATGCTGCTTCACCTCCCCTGCCAGCCCGGAATCAATGCCTCGCCTCCTCACAGACTCAACATCTCGCCTCCACTGTGGCAGTAAGGAGCCAGCCTCGCCTTGGTCCATTGACGCTTCAACTCCTTGGCGCCATGCACAATCTTTTGACTTCATTTTCCAAGGTACTCTTACCTGGGGGTCTGTGTGAATCCGTGGCTGGCCTGCACACCTCCCGATCGGTGACGTACTTTGGATGTAGGCCTGTCACAATGTCGTAATTGCCCCAGTTGGATATATGTATTGCAGATTTTCTTGTTTTAGTCTTATTTGGTTTAGATAAAGATACTTTATTTTTCTAAACTAGTGTGGTGTACATTTGTAGTGTTTTAGCTGTGCTATTGTGTTTGGGTACAAACACTTTTCACATTGCCTTTGGGATAATCCTGCCTGCTCGTGCCAAACTTCCAAGGGGTGAACAGGAGTTATCTAAAGTGTGTAACTCCCTTATTTTGACTAGAAGGAAGGGTCCCTACTTGGACAAGGTGCATACCACTGCCAGCTAGAGACCCCCATTTCTAACACCTATTCTACTTTGTTTAAAAGAGAGAGGACACACACTTCAGCACTGCTTAGCAGTGGTACAGTGCACAGAGTTCTAAAAGCCAATGGAAATGGGTTCAGAGACAGTGGAGGTGAAGGCAAAAAGTTTGAGGGTCTGGCCCAACAGTGCTGTACTGTGTTTCAACTGGTGTAGAGTGGGTTGGAGTCAGGGCTATTGATACTCCCACATCCTTTGTAATGGTATGTGTGTTGAATGTTAATGAACCTCTGGGGTTATATGTGTTCCACTTAGTCTGATGTTTGTTCATGTGTCGCTTGTTATTACATTTTGAAATATATTGCTACTTCTGTAGGTTTCTAGATATAATGAATGTGCTATGAATTGGATCCTGATTTTTCCCTTGTGAACATTTCTAGCATCCATTAATGTGTACATGATTCCCTAGCAGTGTGTCCATTGGTGGTGTGTGAATTCTTCCATGGCTTGGGTGGAGTAGATCTGACACTGATTGGCCTGTGGCACTACTTGAATAGATGTGAATAGAATTTTGGTGAATAGTAACTGCCTCACACTTATATGTGTGTTGTAGAGATTTTCAATTTCCCGTCCACTCTTCTGTTCTATGCCCATATTTGCACCACAAACATAGACCTACAAATGTGGTCATACTCCACATGGATGCACACTCTAAACATAAAAGATCAGAAAGGCAAAGGCATGGTTCTCCTTCCACGGGAATTGCGCTTTGTCAGTGCATTAATTTGAAGATCCTCAAAAAGGGATTGGTAAATATGCCTCATAGATTTTATTGAACATGAAAAACACTATACATATCCAGATTGCCCAATTTTGTTCGGACCATAACATCGTTTTTGATGGCTTTACATCCTAAGTTATGACATATGCAACTTTATGTAAGAGACCATAGTCAGGGACGGCTCCTCCATTAGAGGGGGGAGCATTACCCAACTACCTAAAATGCCCCAGAGATGAAAAATAAATGGTAATAAAGTTAATTTATTATCATTTTATTTTTCATCAACATGTCCCAAGCCGAGTGTCAGTACGGCGGGTCAGGGCCTGCTGAGTTACAGCAGCAGGAAGGAGTGGTGGGCTGACTGTGCACTGAAGTTTAAAATGCACCTTTCTTTGGCCAGCTGTCTTGTAACATGTGGACTTTAACCTCTGAACCCTACTGTGGTAGACAACTGGGTTGAGAGCAAGCACAGGCCTCCAGTGCCCTCTGGAGCGATAAGAGAGGCAACTCCCTCCAATTGTGTCACTTCCCTCACGCGAGTTAACAGCATGAGAGCAGCGCCAGGATGGGTAATAGAGTTGGTTGGGGCCTGTGCTGTGTCCTGGTCGAGATGAAGAGAAGAGAACTGGTGCGGGGACGACGTGTTGTTGTGCAGCATTCAAGGTAAGTGGTATTTTGTTTTATTTTATTTCATAGTGCCTTGCATGTAGCGCACGTGTCTGCACTCACCCACCACCCAGTTGCCCACCCAGTACTCTCAGAGTTGCCAGTAGCCATTGCCTTGGGCTGCACGCGTAATGGTATTTGATAGGTCCCTCTGTAGTGCTCGTGACACAAGTGGGCAATATGTCCTTTCTGCTCAAATAGCAGCGCCATCACTGGCGACCTTTCATGTCAGGATGCATATGACTGGGCATCAATTGTAATAAGTAATGCTGGTCCATTATGCATAACAAATACACACATTTCAGCATCAGCACCTAAACACATTGCAGATAGTGAAGCCTGGAAGAGAAATGAAATGGCATACACAGAGAGGCGATGCTGTTTGCTGCCAAGAAGCAAAACAATAGTGTGAATATACAGTGTCGGAGAGAACTCTTTTGTCAAGGACCCTCGACACAGTCAATACTTCATGATGGGCTGTTTGTTATCAATGGGTAAGAGAGATATCTGTCTATTTTTACAGGTGTAAAGTAGGATCCCTTTACATCATTTTTCCAAAGCAGAGTTCTCTGGGTTAGCCAGAATTTGTAGTTTGAAAAAAGATCATAATGCAGAAAATATGCTAAACAGGGCTTTTCAAATTTGCTCGTTCACGCCCAATGAGTTGACATACTTTCAATCGCCATGTAATATAAACTGTGTTGTAAGTAGTCAGCTAAACACGTAATCCAATTGTACTTCAGTGTTTTGCCTTAGTCTCTCGCTGTCTTCTTGTTGGCCTTAAGGAACCACTCCACTAAAAGACCTTTCCCCGTCTAGAATCTAGTAGAGTCATAGTTGTATTATTAAGGAGACGCAGTCGAGGAATCACTTTACTAACATGAGGCGGTGAATCAGAAAAAAAATACTTGTTTACGTCGAAGAATTTTGCGTGAAATAGACACTTTAAATTCACTATATGCACCACAAATTAATAAGTATAACTTTACTGTTAATTATTTCATGCTACTCAATTAAAAATAGCTTGTAAATAATGGCTTTACCTTTAAAGAGTTCCAGCACATTTTCTTTATGCGGAGTTTAAACTTTCAAGTCTGCAGGCAGTAAGGTTAAAGAAGAGATTTTCCAATTAAATGTTTATCTAAGTCAATTAGGATTGAGTTACAGTTGTTCAACAAGGGGATTGTGAATATGCCTGAGCAAAGGCTTCTCCGCATCACAGGCAGAGAGGCAGGGGATCAAGGGAACACCATCATGTGTTAAAAGGATCAATGGAGCATTGATCTGCAAATATCAACACTAGTCCAGACACCAGTCGATAACGAAGAGTTGTGAGCATTCAGTATGTACGTCCAGCAGGCAAGGGAGAGAGGCGGAAGTCTTATTATGTTAGCAACCAGTATTTAACAAAACACCATATTTTTACATATTTGACCTATTCTTGATATCAGCGAATGTTCATTTATGCAGTTTTGTATTTAACATATTGCCATGTGTGTTGCTCCCTTGTGACTTTTTATGATTTTTATTTTGCTGAATTTCAGTAATATATTCGTATTTAGCTTCATCAAGTGAGTAATAGTGATTTATAGGCACCTGATCAACTCCTTATCCTCGACCTGCTTCAACACCCTCTGCATGCTTTGAAAGACTTTCAGATGGATCCCAAGCGAATCCAGAAAAGAAGTCACTCACACTCTGGACTACGGCAATGCTTTCAATGCTAGAATCAATAAGAAACTACTTTGCAAACTGTCCAGAATGCCGCAGCCAGACTGATCCTCGACATCTCCCGTCGCAGTCACATCACACAACACCTGCGCGATCTCCACTGGCTTTCAGTCGAAATAAGAATCACCTTTAAACTCCTCACCCACGCATACAAGGCCCTTCACAACACTGGACCCACATAGCTGAGCAGTCGACTCTCCTTCCACGCACCCAGAAGACACCTGCTCACTCTGGCCACCGTCCCTCGTATCAACAATAATAGAATAGAAGGAGAGTCCTTTGCCTACCTCGCAGCCAAAGCCTGGAGCACCCTACCCATCCAACTCGGGCAATCTCCCACATTGCCCAAGTCCAGGAAGGACCTGGCTCTTCGGATGACCTCTGCACACTACGGAGCCAAACCCCTGTCTCCCCCAATGACTTGAGACCCTCACTAATGAGTAGTTGCACTTTACCAACCCTGATTGATTGATTGATTGCATCTGTTTCCTTGTCTTTAAATATGAAGACATAAGTATGAAAATAAAGAAATGAGAAAAAACACACTGAGCTCTTATGAGCCAAGTCATGAAAGAGAAATTAAGATTAACAGGACTTCAGGAAGATGTACTTTGTCATGTGTATAAAGCAATTCTGTGAGAAAGCAGATTATTAGTTGTGGTTGTTGTGAGACATCACCAAGTAATAATGTGACTAATCTGTATCAGGTCCATTTATGTAATTTTAATTTAAACGCTATCTCAGTCCTTGGTAGCTATGGCACAAAGCAGGCAAGCTTCACTCAAAGCAACAGGTGTAGAGCATTTAACAGTACCAAACCATTTAATAAGTTGTTTCATTCATTCATAAATTGAGAAAAAACGATATCCATAACAGAGTCACAAGAATAGAACACAGTAGCGGTCCGTGGAGGGAGTTCGGTGGGGCAGTGAGGCGGGGCGGGGGAGGGGCAGAGTGGGGAAATGTGAACACCGGAATGTGGATGAACGGAGGTAAGTATACATTTAAATAAATAAAACGAATTTCGTTGTGCGCGCTGCATCGCATTTTGCATCGAATTCGCTACTGATAGAACAGAATAAAATATGGAAAAAATGCACTTACATTCCTTTACACAGTATATCATAACAGGTTTTAAAAGAATTTAGCAGGTGAAATAGTATTAAACTGTACATAGGTCTCTTAAAAGTCACATCATTAAAATTAATTTCTCATGCCTCTTAAAAGTGACTAGAATGTCTCACTACATTACAGTATATTATCAAAGCTCAACCTCATATTTTAGTGCTTCCAGATATGAAAGGTGTTTTCATCTGGAGTTGTCAGTTATGATAAAAGTTGAGACAGAATAGCATAAATCCACATTATCTAACATACAGATGTAGTTAAAGGATTCCTGATGGTAACTATAGTTTCCAGTGACAAACAAAGGTCGTAAAATATGCTTTTCCTTATAAAATTTACCAAACAGAATAAAATGCATAGTAGATGGATTAGATTTACCATTGCAAAGACATTTAGGAAGCGTCTGTGGACATACCCCCAGTTTAGGAAGAGCAACCTTAAAGTGCCTAATCGTAATATTGTAAGATAAAATCTGGGTTGCATATTTTTCACAGTTAATAAGTACATTTGGGATCCTTACTGCTCTCACATTTGTCCCTGTCTGCCTTTCTCTTCTCCATTAAATATATTTTGGTTCCTTTATTGCAAAAACGCAATATACTGGCAGGATTCTCATTACTAATATTCTTATACACCGTTTTTTGTAGGCTTTTGATGTAGGCCAACCATGTAATCCTTAACCCTTTCTCTATACTCAAGTGTTGTTATCAGCTCTTTAGAAACTTCTTGCAATTTATGCCCCATAATCTGTGTCAACATAAAACAGGGCTTATCTGAATAGCATCCTCCAGAAAAGGAACTCCCAATTCCTTGTTTGTGATATTAGAGGAGGTTGACTATGGGACTGCCAAAATTCTATCTAAAAAGAGATTCTCTTGTATCTGTAAGGGGGTGCAATGTGCCCCATAGCTAAAACTGGGGAGACATTTGCTTTTGTATAGAGTAAAAAATTCACTGATTGGCTTATTTCCTATTTTGGTGGAGAATCTGAAGAGGGCTTCTATAGGTCTTAACAATGTCAATTCTCTGGCTTTCAGCTGTGTACCCCAATTGCCACAACTAGCAAATTGTATACCAAGATATGAAAAATGTGGGGTTTCGGCCAAGAACTCACCTTTAATGTGATGGTTCATTTTTTTGGACCACACTTTCCCACGCACCATGGTAAATATATTCTTTAGGTTCATTTTCATATCTTTATCCTCCATATATGAGACAACGGTGTCAATCAGAAGCTGAAGCCCATTGGCAATTCTAAACATCAGAACCCCCATCATCGGCATATAGGAGGATGGGAGTTGGACACTTATTAATCCTAGGTGCTTCAGCCTTCACTTTTTGCAATGTCTCATCTACCCCATTAATGTATAATGAAAACAACAGGGGATCAATTACACACGCCTGTTCTATACTTCATGGTACCTTAAAGTGGGAAGGGCATTCTCCCCTTTGCGCATATCGTACTAAGGCAGTCAGGCAGGCATACAATTGTGACAGGAATGTAATGATCACGATTGCAGCACCCATCTTTACCACTGTCTTCCACAGCTTAACCTGATTCACTAAAACATATACACTACTTAATTTTGCAAAGCATAAGTGGATATGTCCCTGTTTGCTACATTATATTTGCTAGTCAGGAGATGTAAGTTAACACATTGTTCCTTCATTCCAACATCCCTCCTAAAACCATATTGTGGGTCCGTATGTATATGATTTTCGGACACCCATGTTTCCAACCTTTCGAAAAGAATTCTGCCCATTAATTTGGCAGAACCCAGAAGGGATATTAGACAGGGTTTTCCAAAGCAGTAGTTGCCTCTTCTAGAGGGGAAAGATGTGCAGACTTTCTTAAGTACAAATCAACAGAGGATAATTCTATGACAAGGTAATCTGGGTTAAATATCACTACGTAATATTTTAACAAATACTCCTGTTGAGGTCTCAACCCTGGGGGCAGCTGAATTTTAAAAAAAATGGCTGGTTATCAATTTTCCAAAACAAAGTGTTAATATTGGTATCAGCAGCCTGTTCTAAGTTATCCCAGGCACTATCTTGAGTCTCTTTTCTCCTCTTTACCAGGGATTCTTTATAAGTGGCTCTCAGGGTAGTGATTGTATCCTTATCCTCCGTATATCGTGCAGAGTTTTCCTCAGATTTCTATTTGAACAGGAGCATTTATGATCGAACCAGCGATGAGTCTTATTTATCTGTACTCTTGTTCACGAGTCTCAATTTACCAGCTATTTCAGTCATAAGTTTACAAAAGGCTGCTATAATTAAAGATGGAGAAGGGCTCCAATTGGTACAAGTGTTAAAATCTCTACAGTTTTCTCTTTTATTGAATTTTTTTAAAGGGCAATGTAATTCACACTCGACCATCTACGGCTAATACCATTATAACCATGGGTTTCTATATGATTGGCATGTTGCAGGCCATTCGGGTGGGATGTTGTGATATAAAAAACCACCAACAGGTGGTGATGTGTTGTGTTTCGATTTAGATGCCCGTACATAAGTTTGCCTGAATTATGTCCTTATATAGGCACAATTCGCATTGCCCTTATTTAGGCATAGAATCCCAGTCCTTATACCAATCCTGATGGCGGCATTCATTGAGATCTCACAGACGCAACTGCTGAGGTACAAGATGGATCAACAGTCACACAGGTAACATTGATAACGAACACTGCTACTGACGATGCGTCACATCTATGTGCAGTTAGTCTTCTAAACGAGGTAATCGACCTATCACCGACTTTTTGGTAGACGATTTTTTGTCTACAGGAATAGAAGATTTCAAGTTTTCATCAGCATCTTACACTGACTTTTGATTTGGCTAACAGTGTACCGGATAATCTATTAATTTGGCCTTCATTTTTCAAAAACAAAAGACTTGGGGTCATATGTAGATAGCTAAATACCGGTCGGTAACGGCTGAAAATCAGTAATTTTCCCGTTACCGACCGGTATTTAGCCCTTTCTAATGTAGGAGGCAGGTTTTAAGGATTCGGTAATTTACCGAATCGGTATTTTAAGGAATCGGTAAAATACAGAATCGGAAATTACCGAATCCTTAAATCCTATGTAGGGAGCACTCAAGTGAGTGCTCTTTTGTTTTAATGATTCGTTATTTACCACCAACTACAGGTTGGTGGTAAATACTGAATACCTTTTAAAAAGCAAATTTGTGCTTTTCTAGAAATGCCATGTGGCAGACATACATGCCCTTAGGGCATGTATGTGCGCCACATGTGCACACATGCACTATTCAGGGGTGCAACAGGGTGTCAATGTGACACCCTGCCACCCTTGAATATGCTCCCCCAATTACCGAATCGGTATTTACCGAATCGGTTATAGTCAATGGCTTCCCATTCATTCCTATGGGCCTCCAGGCCCATAGGAATGAATAGGAAGGTATTCCTTATTACCGATTCGGTTAAAACCGAATCAGTAATACCGAATATTACCGAATCGGTAAAATTTACAGATTTTTTACCTACATTCTATTTACCGATTCTTAAATAACGAATCGGTAAAATTCGGTATTTAGGAATCAGTAAATAGAAATTACCTACATATGGCCCTAAATTTGGAACCTTTTCAGATAATTGACTTTTTTCTTTTATGGCTTACAAACTCTGCTGACAGTAGAACTATTCATAGAGAACATACTTCTTTGAACACTTCCAGGGACACATTGTCACCTATTCTTCGCATTTATGTAATCATGACATGAAGTGGCTCTGAACTATTTTTTTCCTTTCTGTAAAACTGGACCATTTCATTACATATGTGTATATATTTCTGTTCATTCACTTAGCATTCACTGTAAATATATGCTTAGAATGAAACATTGCTTTAATATGTACAGTACCATTGCATTTCATGTCTAGCAACGTTTTTAACAAAGACTTATTTTAGTATGCTTTTCAATTTGTTTTTTTGTGAATATGTGATACTCAATTTTATGTGTTTAGCAAGTTTAGCATTTAGTAATATCGATCATTCATCAATGGAGTGGGTGTTGTGTTTCGATTTAGATGCCCTCACATAGGTTTCCCTGAATCATATCCTTATATAAGCACAATTTGCATTGCCCTTATTTAGAGATAGAATCCCAGTCCTTATTTAAGCTTTAGCCATGCTATCCAAATACAGGGATGGTCACCTACATCCGTCCATGCCAACGTCACAACGAGTTCTTAGAAACCAGACCCTTAAGCCATTGGGACTTTCCCTAGCTAGGATTATTGATTTCTCCAAGAACTCTTCTATTATGCATGAACTACTATTCCTTAGGGGTTCATTCATGACATCTTCCTCTGCCTGACTTAAAGTCAATGCTAGCATTCCTAAGCACCTTCCAGTTATATATATACCATCCCTTACCATGGCAAGTACGGCTCAGCTCGGCACGGCTCAGCTGGATACGGCTCACCATGGCAAGTTCGGAAGGAATTCTAGTCCCCGACTGATGCACTGACCAGATGCTGTCATCCCTGCTCGCAGAGAATCCAGCGTCCAATGTTTTCCTACTCCCTTCGCGGAGTGTTGGAGTTTGAGATTTGGAAAGAGATTCCCACCTTTCTCATTCTAAGGTATGGAGCTGACTAGAACCTAGAGGGACTCTTGGCATATAAACTTAGTATATACCATACTATAGAAAACAGCGCCTACTTCTTACCTTGTACTACATCTAGGTTAGGTACACTGGGGTAGAACTATTTAGAAGCATCAGACGAGTATTCACTTTTTAGCCTCTGTTATTTATGTATGTATATATGAATATATGTCATAGCTAAAAGACAATGCTATTGCAGTATTATTTCTTCTTACTGCTTACGCTGAGCATATTATATCTTGCTTACTGTCGAATGATTGTAACATCTCATATCTGTTATCTATTGTTTCCACGATTCTGAGACACGTTCCGATTCTAAGGGAAACACAGTTGTTATGTTTATTCGGTTGTCAAAAACTACTCCCTTCTTGTTTATTCAAGAAGATTCTAGTGACCTCTGAGTTAGCTGGCACACAAAGTAATTAAGTTTAATGTACACGATAGAGGCATACTGACCTTAGTCCAATGCAAAAACTATAGTGCATATTATTCCAATGCGAAGGGAAATAGGAACTACACTACAGATGGTCACTAAAGGGAATCAGAATTACCTCAAAATATTCCACCAAACACATCCCATTTTCAGAAACTAAAATATGGTCAGTGATGGAGTAGTGGCCATGTCCTTGGAAGGTAGGTATTGGTGACTCCCCTAACTCATAGGGGTGTTCTAGCAACTCTAGATTAAATTTAACGATGATTTCCTTAATTGCCTTCCCATGTATATTGTGGGAGAAATGAGGCAGTTCAATCCCCATTTTCTTTTAAGTAGCCACGCTTTTTGGTCATTAAGAGATTGCTAATATTATAGTCCCCTTCCCAAACAAGGATGAAATCATCTTTAATGGGACTCATAAACGATTACAGCTCCCTTCCGAGGTCAACAATGACCCTGAATCTAGTATTGTCACAAATGTTATTATATAGGTTAACTAGAAAAATGTTCAAATGGTCATCGGTCTGCAAATGAAAAAAACAGAAAATAGGGTGAATTGGAATAGGACCTTTTTAGTTTAAGGGGGGTAGTAGTGGATATTAATAAGGCTAGACCCCCCCTTGGCCCGCACTGCATCTGAGAGAATGGTTGGGGTAATCATAGAGGAATAACCTGCTATGTGAAAATTCTCCACCGCCCATGTTTCCTATAGGCAAACTAGATGCGATATCTTAATAATACCCAGCCATTCTATATTCCCTAGTTTGTCCTTGACACCCATGATGTTCCAGGACTTGATGACTAAGTAATCACTTTTGCTATTAGTGTTAGATAGCATAAGGCTTTCCATTATGGAGTGAGCCAACTGGATATTCGTTGATTCAGGTTCAACAGGCCCCTGGAGTCAATCCTGAATATCACATTAGGAAAGGGGTGCAAACATGAAGGTAGAATGAGTATATACAAACTAGGTTTAGAAATTGAGGCAGGTACATGTGGGTCGAGGTAGCAACTGGACAGGCCTATGTGAATGTTATGAAACAAGTCGGGTTTATAAAAGAAACCAAGAGATTCAGCCATTTTTCCCCACTTATATCACAGTTAAGATGGCACCTATGATCAAGTCCAAAAACAAGAGATTTGACTGCCTAAGGGGAACGCAAGTTCACAATAATACAGTCGCCCTGTACAAATTTTCTGTACCAATTCAACCCTTATCCTCATTATCACTTCTTGGAATTGGACATTTGAGTAACAAATCTGTTTGGCCATCCAATGTATCACCTTATTTTTCAAATCACTACATGACTCAGATGAGTGTGATTTTAGTTTGGCAACATTAAAACATAAGGGGTTGCCTATGATGGAAGGTGCAAAGAATCATATATATAAGCTGCAGCATCCAGAGTTGAAACTAACTCAGTGGGTGCAAGAGGTGATTGCTGGAAAGTAGGACAAAGAGTGGAAGGCATATGAGGGTTCGGTGAAGTGGAAGTTACTATTATGTTAGAAATGGTGTGGGTTAGATCTGTCCTCTTGAACAAGGCTATGGTTTTGCCGACAGATTTCCCCAATATAGAGATCCTTTCCTTTATCTCTTTCATTTCCTACAAACAAAATTGCTCCAAGTTCTCCATCTTGGTATATAGCTTCTTAAATGTTGTTTCTGAACATTTTGGAGGTATCGAATCCTCATCCTTTTCAGTCCCCTTAGAACTGCTGTCACTCACACTGACCCTGATAGTTGATCTCCCCTTCTTTAGAATGAGATCTGCTGGAGCCTGTTTCTGGCGGCATTTCTTAACTGGGGGGAGGGGGTTGGGTCACTATTATGAGATTCCTCAGAAATCAGGAGAGGCTCATGGGAAACACAAGGAGTCTGAGCATGTTTGGGTTTGTTTTTTGTTATGTTGTTGCATAAAGGGCCCTGGTCTGGGTGAAGCAATCTCATTGTTGGCAGCCTCCCTAGTAGCGCATAAGGTGGACTTTGTTGCCGTCCGACTTTCCTCAGCATTAACAATTTTGCAATTCAACTGCCCCATGACATTAGTGAAATAGTTTGCAATGCCATTGATGGGTTCTGATGGCATTGTGCCTGTCCCTCCATGAGCTTGCACTAATTTCTGAATGCCCATATTGATGCCTTTTTAGCTAATCAGAAATTAGGCATAGATATATTGAATACCATTGCAAATAAATGTTCCTACTACGTATCAATTCCTGGGCCAAGATCTCAAGCTCAAAAGAGGGTGGGCCCAGCCTCAGTTGGCTGTGGATGGGCGCAGACAGACCCACCCTTGGCCTGCTGGAGTTGCTTGGCGCTTTAGAAGCATCAACAACAGGCTTCTCCTCGAATGGCATGGTGAATGCTGGAGGACCAAGTCCCATTCCAGCGGGTCCATTACAGCAACCAGAATGCAGGTGAGCGTTGCAGGCCTGGAATGGCCCGTTGAAAGTTTCCCATGCTGCAGGAGTCTCTCGGTGCATTTGAAGCATCAATGACAGGTCCCTCCTGTAATAGCAGGGTGAATGATCGGGGACCCGAGTCCCACCCCAGTAGAGCTGTTACAGCAAATGGAATGCAGGTGAGCAATGTTGGCCTCAGATGGCCAGTTGGTAGTATCCCGCGCAGCGGGAGAACCTTGGTGCTTTTGAAGTGTCAATGACAGGCTCCTCCTGTAATGGCAGGATTAACGCTGGGGGACCAAGTCCCACCCAAGCAGGGCTGTCACAGCAGTTGGAATGCAGGTGAGCATTGCAAGCTTGAGACAGTCCGATGGAAGTGTACTGCTCTGCGGGAGTCCCTTGGCACTTTTGAGGCATAACGACAGGTCTCTCCTGTAATGGCAGGGTGAATGTTCAGGACCGAGTCCCACTGCAGCAGGGCCATTACAGCAACAGGAATGCAGGTGAGCATAGCGATCCTTGAAAGGCCCTTTAGAAGTGTAAATAAGTCGAAAAAACCACACCATAAACATACCACTCCAATGTATGTAAATAGTATATTTAGTATATTTAATTAGAAAAACAACAACAAAATCTGATGAAGGGAACCAGAGATAAGATTTTCGCAGTTTTAGAGTGTCTAGTGTCAACAAGCAAATCGCTAACCACTGGTATCTGGTCATGCTAGACCGGTTCAAACTCAAAAGTTACGTTTGACTGCAGTGGAGCATGGGTTGGCTGATGGGACCAAGGTTTTCCTGTGAAAAGTTTAGTTTTGAATTTATTCTTTTTATCAAATGAATTTTCTCGTTAACATGGTGGGCTGCCAGCTTGATCTGACAGAGAGATTGTGGAGGGCAGGGCGCTGCTCAGAGTTGCCCCATTGAAATCCTCCACATTGGGAATTAGCAACTTTTCTGGAACTAGAACTGCCTTCAGCAGGGTAGACCAGCAATTTGAATGCAACTGGTGATGGGATGACTGCTGCTGAGGTTCGGCAGCGTTCCCATGGTAGCCTTCTATGAAAAAGTGTCCATGCGGCAATCTTAAATTGGAAGAGTGCACTCTAACACCTGCCAAGGGTCTAGGACCTTTTTTGGCCTTACGTGATAAGTTAGGACTTAATCCCCCAAAAAACAGCAGTAGGTCCATGGCAAATCCAGCTGGAAGTGGTCATGTGGGTTCTTCTTTGTTGCAGGCTTCTTGAAAATTCTGTGTTCTTAAAGGTTTACAGGAGGCTCACCAACTAGCTATTGGCGTCCACTCTTCTGTCCCGGGTGCAAGTGGGAGCAGGTCCAGTACTTGAGGTCTCTCTCCACGTGCATTTCACAGGCTCAGTCCTTCTTTGGAGCTACAGTCATTTGGTCCAGCTTCTGTTTTCCACATGTCCTGAGGAAAGTAGAGTTTTATTTCTGGCACCAGCATCTGTGTGAGGGAGACTCCCTGACCGGACCTGAGTAAAATTCCCACAGGCAACCATACCCACTCTTACATCACTTCCTGAGGGTTTGACACTAATCATATCTGTTAGACCTGTCAGCCCTAGGGTGGTCTTTCCCTGTGTTTGTCGCCCTTGCCTCATTTTTCCCACCCTCTTTTTCGTTGGCCTTAGGTCTCCGAGTGCCTTCCCATTGCTAATCAATGTTAAGGTGCAGGTGCTCTCGTCTCCCAACATGGCTGCCACAGGCCCCTGCTACTGCAGAGTGGTCTTTTTAGTAGCACCCTAGTTGCCAGGAGCTGGCTGGGACCCTAAAACATTGTTGCCACACCAGCCGCCTTTTTCTCCCATAGTTAGAGTAGGGAAGTTCCTGGAACCTTCCAGAACAGGGGAGGGGTCTGCTTTGCCGCCTGAGAGTGTGGTCACCTGACCTGGGCATATCTAAGGGAAGGCGGGAAACTTTCTAGTCAGTTGGGGCGACGCTGACCTTGGGGAACCTACGCAGGAGACTTAGGTGGTAGGGCCTAGTCAGGGACCTATACTACTGGGAGTGACAGAGCTTAGGTGCTGCCTTCCAAGCTGTGTGAGGAACACTGGACTAGCCTACTGATCTGGCCCGGCGGGAGGGGAACCCAGGGGCGACCTGCAGTGACTGACTACCCTGCCTTCAGCCACCAGCTCAACCCCCCTCCCTCAAGAAACCATCTACTAAGGGCGCAGGAACCATCAAGCGCTGAGAAGACCCTATAACTTCCCACAGGACTACTGGGGAATCAACCAGGTATTGGCGCTGTGTCACCCCTGCACTCCCTGACTCCACCTGGGACCCCTGTACTGAACTGCCACCGTCGTGTGGCCTGGCCTGCCCTGCTAACCTGAGGCGCTGCAGGCAAACTCACCGCCGCAGCCCGGCGCCGCCATCGCCTCCAGGTCCTTCGAAGGGTTCGGGGCCCCGCCATCGCAGTCGCGACCAGGGGGGCTTCCCCCGACGTGGGTCCAGCGGCTGGTTGACCCTCGCGACGGCCCTCGGTAAGGAGAGGGCCGCCGGAATCAAGAGTGGGCCACGCTAGGCCCTGAGGCAATTGTCCCGCATCACGTGACGGGGGCGTCTTCCTGGACTCCCCCCCGCCGCTCTCCCATTGGATCTCGGGGCCGCGCCCCCGCAGGCCGCGCTACCGTTGGCGGCTGCGGGCGCGCCTTTGCTGAGGCCTACTACCACCGGTCCCAGGGCCCCAGGAGCCATCGGAGGGCCCGGGACTGGCCCCTCGACAGCGCAGGGCTCACTGGCTTCCCTCAGACCCGCCGGAGGCCCCACAAAGCCCTTCTCAACCCAGGCCCTGCCCCAAAGCCCCCTTTCATCCCGGATATCGCCGGGAAGCCCACACTGCTGGCGGGAGGGGCTCCAAGGAGAGCGAGCCCCCGGCCTGCCTGAAACCCGCTGCAAGGGCCCAGAGGAGGCCAAAGGAACAGGTAACCCCCGGGGAGGAGGGCAGAAGGCCAGAGGGAGGCCCTGAGCTCACCCCTCCCCCGGGGAAGACTATCGTTGGGCCCTGTTGGCCCTCACTTACCCCAGGAACGGGGAATAATCCGGCCCAAGGCCATGTTGACTCCTGCTCCATGATGTACTGGATATCGTTGGCCTAAGGAAATATTGTTTGCTAATGCTACCCAGGCTGCGTGGGATATTTATCCCTCCCTGACAGAAGGTTTAATTCTTGCCTAAAGAAATGTTGAGTAATTGCCTCAAATGCCATGTTTATTCTTGATGAAATGCTGTTGGACCCGGCCTCGTGGCGTGGTCCTGACTTCCCTGGGATTGGGCCCGTTCCCCGCCCTGGCCTCCACGGGCCACCCGTTCGAGCCGCACGAGGTCACATACACCTCGGGGCTCCACCATTTTGTTGCCTGCCACGTGACCCTGCACACCAGCCCACATGACCCCGCTCAACCCGGCCTCGGCCCCAGCAAGGCCCAGACATTGAGGCACCAAGAACTGGCCAGGGGGTATCACGTGAACACTTCCTCGCCCCTGGCGGAGGGCGGTATCGATGGGACCCCCAACCGTCCCCACACACCGAGGTGCGATCGGCCTCCATCTCTCCTGGGCCGGGCGCCTCTCCTGCTGGGCGTCTGGCCGCTCCCAACCCGGCCTCTCCGCCCCCCGGGCGCAAGGGTCCGGACATCAAAGGGCTCCAGGCCTATATCTGGGGCGACCCCGCAACAGACCGGCAGTTGTATCCCGGAGTCGAGAGCCCTGCTGATCGAATCGCGGCCGACCCTACGGAGAAGAACTCTTGCTTGAAACCACCACGAGCCCTGCAGACTGCGTCGCGGCTCCTTCTTGCTGAAACCTTGAAGCCCCCCGGAACATCGGGGCCCTGCTGACGCTGTCGCGGCCCAACCTCGCTGAAACCTCCCTCGGAGCCCTGCTGACGACGTCGCCGCTCGAGCTGAGCAGAAACCATCTTGAGAGCCCCGCTGACCTGGTCGCGGCTCTCCACGAACTGAACGCCAGAGCCCTGCTGACGCCGTCGCGGCTCGACCCCTCCGAGATCCGGAGGCCCTCCAGCTTGAGGATAAGAACTGGTTCCCAGGTACCCTCGTACCAAGCTCCTGCCAAAGACTGTCCCGCTACCCCTTCCCTTCCAAAAAGACACTGAGACTTTTGTGGATCCCTTGATCCCTTTCGTGTAAATATTGATCCCGTAACCTTTAAGTGCTGATAAAGAATTGCTCGTCTTGAGACAACCTCCTTGAGTCCTGTGTGGTGGTGTTACTGTGCTAGTACATGATAGGAGAAGGACCTCCCTGGAGGCTTCTCAGCAGCGCTCGGCTACTTCGTACAGTGTGGGGGCCCCTCTGGGTGGTCTCTCCGACTCCCCGAGGTCCGCCTTCCAACATTTGGTGGCCAGCGACGGGATCCGAGCCGAACGCAGTACGTACAAGCCAGTAACCCACTAGCTACCCATCCAGACAAACGGAAGTCATGAGCAACCAAGAAAACAACGCGACCACGGAGTTCCAGCCCGAACGGTTGGAGGAATACACGCACAAAGAATTGAAACAGTTCTGCAAGGACAAGGGCATTGCAACCACCGGCCTAGGTACCAAAGAAGAGATGCAGAAAGCCCTGAGGACCTGGCTAGAGGCCGAGGCAGGCCCCTCCCAGAACGAAGGTCCCCTGCCCCTGACTGTGGCCACACCAACCGCACCGACTCCGGCAACCGGAGGAAGAAACAGCCTAGAAACCGGCCTCTCCGCAGAGGAGATACGAGAACGGGAGAAGGTCCGGAACCACGAACTAGAGCTCGCACGACTGCGGCTGGACGGCGAACTCCAGCTGGCGGAAAAGAAAATAGCCCTAGAGCAGCTACGGCTACAAGAGGAAATAGAAGAGAAGAGACGGCATCGAGAGTTGGAAGAAAAGAGACTGACCCTTGAGCACGAGCGAAGTCTCAAAGAGCTCGAGCTCAAGGCACAGAAAGGGGGGACCGACACCCCCAGTAATAGAGACGCCCTACCGCCTGCCGAAGCCAAGGTACATATCCCTAAAGATGTCGTCAAGGAGTACTATAAAAATGACGACATCCAACAATGGTTCAAGGCATACGAGGTGGCCATGACCTCCCATCGGGTGCCCCGAAAGGACTGGGGTGCCGGCCTGTGGGGTCGGTTCCTTAGTGAAGGTCGAGACACACTGCTCCAGCTGCCAGAAGAGGTGATGACCTCCTACGACCACATGAAGGAGGCCCTGCTCACCCGCTACGGGCTAACCGCGGAAATGTACCGCCAGCGGTTCAGAGACTGCAAGAAGATCCCTGGTACCACCTGGGTGGAATATGTGGACTTTTTCAGCCGGGCCCTAGAAGGGTGGATCAAGGGTAGCAAGTTCACCACCTACGGGCAGCTAGTCGACCTCATTGTTTGGGAACATCTCTCCAACAACTGCTTCGTGGAGCTAAGGCAACACCTCCTCGACAGCAAGATGACCGACCCACGAAAACTCGCCGTCGAGGCCGATCGATGGGTCAACACCCGAGTCCCCCGGAACTCGATGGGGGAGTACCAGAGGAACCCCACCGGACCTCCCCGCCAACGCGGTGGAGGGGGAGGGCCGAACCGGAACCGGGACCCCCCCGCCGGGGCCCCCCGGAGCCCACCTCGAGGGCCGCCTCAGCAACACCTCTCCCCGAGCCTAGCCCGAAGAGGGGCGACCCCAGCCAGAACCGGACCACGGCCCCCAATAACCTGCTACGGCTGTCAACAAACCGGGCACTATGCCAGCGATCCGGTCTGCCCCCTGAACCGAAGAAGCGGGGCCGGCGGACCCCCGCCCCGACAGCTGGCGGCCGCCGCCCTGGGGGAAGGAGAGGAAGAGGAAGAACCCCTCGACTGAGGAACCACCGAGTGGGAGCTGGCGGCCATGTCCCTGGTCTGCCTGGGCAGCCGAGAAATGGTGCCCCGCACACCCATCCCAAGCAACACCCAGAAATACCAGCAGCAGGTCACCATCAATGGACGACGTGCCGAAGCCCTTCGCGACACCGGCGCCAGTGTCACCGCTGTCCGCTGCCACCTGGTGACCCCCGAACAAATCCTACCCAATGTGCTGTGCCCCGTCCGGACGGCCGACAACAGTGAAAGCCTGTGCCAGATGGCCCTGGTCCCCTTCGAGTGGGGAGGGGTGACAGGCCTACTAAAAGTGACTATCCGCGACGACGCACCAGTGGACTGCCTCCTGGGGAACGACCTAGAGAGTTCCCCCTGGGCTCAAGTGGAGCGACGAGAGCACCTCCGAATGCTGGAACTATCCGAATGGGCCTGCGCCATCACCCGGTCCATGGCCGCCCAGGCCCCCCGCTCGTCCCTGGCCTCCGGTTCCGCCAAGCCCGCGGGGCTCGCACCACCCCCCGCCTGCAGCGAGGGGGAGGCGGACACCGACACTGGACCTACTGAACCCTCCCCCGAAGAGATCGCTTCCCTCGGCGCCCTACCAGAACTTGCACAATGGCGCCACGAAGGGGGCCCCACCCGAGAGCAGTTCCAGCAAGAACAGCAGTCCTGTCCCTCTCTCGAAGGGGTCCGACAACAGGCGTCCGCACAAGCCAACGGTGACAAGACCGGCACCCACTGGGTCTACTGGGCCGAGGGCCTATTGTACAGTGAACAGAAAGTGGCAGAACTCGGGGCCAGCCGCGTGTTGGTGGTCCCCCTCCGCTTCCGGGAGTTCCTTCTCAACCTTGCACATGACGTGCCCCTCGCCGGACACCTAGGGCAAGACAAAACTTACAGCCATCTGGTGACCCACTTCTACTGGCCCCGGATGCGGAGAGACGTGGACAACCACTGCCGGTCCTGCCAGACCTGCCAAGCCAGCGGGAAGACGGGGGGTCGGGTCAAGGCCCCTCTCCAGCCCTTTCCAGCCGTCAGCACCCCGTTCGAACGGGTCGGGATCGACATTGTGGGGCCCCTGGACCCCCGGACTGCCCTGGGCCACCGCTTCATCCTGGTCCTCGTGGACCACGCCACCAGGTACCCGGAGGCTGTCCCGCTGAGAACTGTAACGGCCCCTGTGGTGGGCCGGGCCATAATGGGAATCTTCTCAAGAGTGGGATTTCCCCGCGAAGTGGTGAGCGACCGGGGCACAAACTTCATCTCCAAGTACATGCGGTCCCTGTGGCAGCAGTGCGGGGTCACGTACAAATTCACCACCCCCTATCACCCTCAGGGGAACGGACTGGTCGAGCGCTTTAACAGAACCCTAAAGGGGATGATTCAGGGCCTGGAAGAGCCCCTCCGGCGGAGATGGGATGTCCTACTGCCATGCCTCCTGTTCGCCTATCGGGAGGTCCCGCAGAAGTCCCTGGGGTTCAGCCCGTTTGAACTGTTGTATGGGCATCCGGTCCGCGGACCCCTCAGCCTGGTCAAGGAGGGCTGGGAGACGAAGCTCCAAGGCGCCCCTCCTGACGTCTACCGATACCTCCTGACCCTACGAAACCAGACCCGCAAGTTCCGAGCCCTGGCCGAAGCCAACCTCGAGGCCAGCCAGGAGGATATGAAGCGGTGGTACGATCGGAACACCTCTACAATCGAGTTCGAGCCAGGCCAGCGAGTCTGGGTCATGGCCCCTGTTGAGCCCTGCGCCCTCCAGGACAAGTGGACCGGGCCCTTCAAGGTGGTGGAGAAGAAGAGCCCCGTCACCTACCTAGTCGACCTGGAGTCTCCCCGGAACCCCCTCCGGGTTCTACACGCTAACTGGCTCAAACCCCACTTTGCCCGGACCGAACTGAGCCTGCTACTGGCGACCGAAGAGGGGGGCGAGGACGACTCCGAGCCCCTACCCGACCTCTTGCAGAACGACGTCCACGACGGATCCATCAAGGGTGTCCAACTCGCCTCCTCCCTGACCCCGGAACAGCGTAACGACTGTCAACAACTGCTGCAGGACTACGCAGCCCTCTTCTCCCTCACCCCGTGGGTGACCCACTGGTGCGTCCACGACGTCGACACCGGGGACAGTCCCCCCGTGCGACACCGAGCCTACAGGGTACCCGACCGAGTACGGGCATGCATCCAGGCCGAAGTAGCGAAGATGTTGGCCCTCGGGGTCATCGAGCCCTCCGACAGCCCGTGGGCCAGCCCTGTCGTCCTGGTACCGAAGGCCGCCGCACAAGGCCATCCCCCGGAGTTACGATTTTGTGTAGACTACCGAGCTCTGAATGCTGTGACCAAGACGGACGCCCATCCTATACCCCGGGCCGACAAACTCATTGACCGCTTGGGGTCCGCCCACTACCTGAGCACGCTGGACCTCACCGCCGGGTACTGGCAGATCCAGCTCACCCCCGGCGCCCAAGAAAGATCCGCCTTTTCCACCCCTGATGGGCATTACCACTTTCGGGTGATGCCCTTCGGCATGAAGAACGCCCCGGCCACCTTTCAGAGACTCGTAAACAAGGTTTTGGCCGGGCTCGAGGCCTTCAGCGCGGCCTATTTGGATGACATTGCCGTGTACAGCAACCACTGGGCTGAGCACCTGGGTCACCTCAAAGCAGTCCTGGCCGCCCTCCAAAGGGCCGGGCTCACGATCAAGGCCAGCAAATGCCAGATCGGCCAAGGATCGGTGACCTACCTGGGCCATCAGGTGGGAAGCGGTCAGGTGGCCCCCCTCCAGCCGAAAGTCGATGCCATCCAGGCATGGGAACCCCCCACTACCCAGACCGCTGTACGGGCCTTCCTGGGCCTCACCGGATACTACCGGCGGTTCATCCGGGACTATGGGAGCATTGTTGGGCCTCTCACGGAGCTCACCTCAAAGAAACAGCCCAAGAAAGTGCACTGGACTCCCCGCTGCCAATCAGCTTTCGAGGCTCTCAAGGCAGCGATGTGCACTGCCCCTGTGCTCCAGGCCCCTGACTACAGTAAAGAGTTTATCGTGCAGACAGACGCCTCCGAATATGGGATCGGGGCCGTCCTGTCTCAGGTTGATGAGAAGGGACTCGACCGACCAGTGGCCTTCATCAGCCGACGGCTGCTGCCCCGGGAGCAACGATGGAGCACCATCGAGCGCGAGGCCTTCGTAGTAGTGTGGGCCCTTAAGAAGCTCCGGCCCTATCTCTTCGGTACCCACTTTCGGGTCCAGACCGACCACCGGCCCTTGCGGTGGTTAATGCAAATGAGAGGCGAGAATCCCAAGCTGCTGCGGTGGTCCATTGCCCTGCAAGGGATGGACTTCTCTGTTGAGCACCGGCCCGGCAATGACCACGCCAACGCTGACGGCCTATCCCGCTTCTTCCGCCTTGACGAGGAGAATCCCCAAGGAGATGGGTGACTCTCCCTGCCTTCGGCTGGGGGGGACGCCTGTTGGACCCGGCCTCGTGGCGTGGTCCTGACTTCCCTGGGATTGGGCCCGTTCCCCGCCCTGGCCTCCACGGGCCACCCGTTCGAGCCGCACGAGGTCACATACACCTCGGGGCTCCACCATTTTGTTGCCTGCCACGTGACCCTGCACACCAGCCCACATGACCCCGCTCAACCCGGCCTCGGCCCCAGCAAGGCCCAGACATTGAGGCACCAAGAACTGGCCAGGGGGTATCACGTGAACACTTCCTCGCCCCTGGCGGAGGGCGGTATCGATGGGACCCCCAACCGTCCCCACACACCGAGGTGCGATCGGCCTCCATCTCTCCTGGGCCGGGCGCCTCTCCTGCTGGGCGTCTGGCCGCTCCCAACCCGGCCTCTCCGCCCCCCGGGCGCAAGGGTCCGGACATCAAAGGGCTCCAGGCCTATATCTGGGGTGACCCCGCAACAGACCGGCAGTTGTATCCCGGAGTTGAGAGCCCTGCTGATCGAATCGCGGCCGACCCTACGGAGAAGAACTCTTGCTTGAAACCACCACGAGCCCTGCAGACTGCGTCGCGGCTCCTTCTTGCTGAAACCTTGAAGCCCCCCGGAACATCGGGGCCCTGCTGACGCTGTCGCGGCCCAACCTCGCTGAAACCTCCCTCGGAGCCCTGCTGACGACGTCGCGGCTCGAGCTGAGCAGAAACCATCTTGAGAGCCCCGCTGACCTGGTCGCGGCTCTCCACGAACTGAACGCCAGAGCCCTGCTGACGCCGTCGCGGCTCGACCCCTCCGAGATCCGGAGGCCCTCCAGCTTGAGGATAAGAACTGGTTCCCAGGTACCCTCGTACCAAGCTCCTGCCAAAGACTGTCCCGCTACCCCTTCCCTTCCAAAGAGACACTGAGACTTTTGTGGATCCCTTGATCCCTTTCGTGTAAATATTGATCCCGTAACCTTTAAGTGCTGATAAAGAATTGCTCGTCTTGAGACAACCTCCTTGAGTCCTGTGTGGTGGTGTTACTGTGCTAGTACATGATAGGAGAAGGACCTCCCTGGAGGCTTCTCAGCAGCGCTCGGCTACTTCGTACAGTGTGGGGGCCCCTCTGGGTGGTCTCTCCGACTCCCCGAGGTCCGCCTTCCAACAAATGCTCTGATGCAATGCCATGTTTATCCTCGATGAAATGCTCTGATGAAATGACCTGTTTATCCTTGAGGAAATGCTCGGATCTAATAGAGATGCCGTGTTTACTGATTACCCTGATTCTGATATAGATAAAAGCTATTTGATTTTTACTCAAACTCACTGGTGTGGTGTCAGTCATTGCGTGTGTTTCCGGTTCCAGTGGATGTGTGTGCTTTATGGTCACTTTACACCTCAGCTTTCGGGTGCCTGCCTGCTCGCGCCAAGCTACCCCCTGGGGAACTGGTGACCCCAGTTCCTACATTGGTGTTCAGCAGTGGGATCAGGACCTGTGGCTATACAGCACCCTCCAGTGAGACGGTGTGCGCCGCAATTGGACGCCTATCGTGTATGCGAGCTGCATCAATTGACCCCCCTACTGTCTAAGTTGAGTGTGAGGAGTCCTGTTTTAACCCAATACTGTTACCTACGTCCTAGTGTCTTTCCCTTTGATTTATCTGGGCCCCCACCTGTCAAAATGGAGTTCCAGCTAGCCAACATTGAAGAGTATACAGTGGTGGAGCTGAGGGAATTCTGTCAGGGGATGGGGGTGCCTGTTGGGCGGAGAACCAAAGGAGAGGAGCTCCGTACAGCCTTGAGGGCATGGGTAAGGGCCCACCCAGAGGGGAGAGGGAATGGGGGACAGGAGGGGCAGGGCACACAGCAGGAGGCGGGCGCACAGGAAGAGCTAGACCTACTGCGTATTGATGTTACTGAAAACTTGCTACCAGGGAGAAGTTCCGGGGCAGGCAGTAGTGTAGTGTCTAGGAGGAGTGCGTCGCCGGAAGAATATGAGGACAGGAGGGAGGAGAGGCAATTGAGATGGGAGCTTGTCAAGCTGGACCACGAGAGGGAGAGAGAAAGGGAAGATAAGAGATTTGCAATGGAGGAGAAGAAGCTGGCACGAGCTTCAGCTTAAAGAGTTGGAGCTGCGAGCATTGCCGTTAAGTGCGCCAGGGAATGCTAATGGTGACAGCGTACCAAAGGGTCTACATGTGCCTAAGTTTACCCAAAGATGTGATCGCGAATTACACTGGGGGATGACATCGCCAAGTGGTTGGAGGCGTATGAGGTGGCCTTGACAGCCCATGGGGTGCCTTAAAGCTACTGGGGAGGTGGCCAGTACCGATACATACCTCCCAATGTCAGGGACACCCTCCTGTACCTAGAGAAGGCGGACCAATTCAGGTATATCCCCATGAAGGAGGTGCTACTTAAGAAGTTTGGCCTCAACCCAGGACGGTATCGGCAGAAGTTCCGTGGCAGCCATAAGCTGTCCACGCAAAATTGGGTAGATTTTTTTGACTATGCCCGTAAGGCTCTGGATGGTTGGGTGCGTGGCAGCGATGTGCATGATTATGAGGGCCTGTACAATCTATTTTTGAGAGTGCACCTCTTGGATAAATGTATTCCGGAGCTGCGCCAACATCTGGTGGACCGCAAGCAGACTGATCCCCGTGAACTTGCGGAGGAGGCGGATACTTGGGTTAGCACCCAGGTGTCTCACAAGGGCCCCGGGGGAGATGGCCCAAAAGGTGGACAGGGTACCCCCAGCAGAGAGAGGGGGGAGATAAAAAGAAGGAGTTCTCACGAGGCCCACAAGCTAGCCAGTTTGGGAGAGGAGTATGGACCCCCCCTCAGTCCAGTTCCCCAAAGCCCACTTACCCTGACAAGAGCCAACAGCCAAGAACTGTCCGTTGCTACAAATGTGGGGAGGTTGGACACTACAAGGGCAATCCTCAGTGTCACAAGAGACCCCCAGCCCCCACAGGAGGTAAGAGCCCCGGGGTGGCTAGTGTAGCGCTTGGGATGGAGCTGCCCCTAGATAGGGAAGGGGAGTGGACAGGCCTGCCCTGGTTTCACTCGGGGACAGAGAGATGGTCCCAGTGATGTCCTTTCCTTCTAACACTGCTAAGTACCAGCAGAGGGTGAAGGTTAACGGGGAGGAGGTGGAGGCTCTGAGGGACACAGGTGCCAGCATGACCACCGTAGTGAGGCGGCTGGTGTCCCCTGAGCAAGTGATCCCTGATGTGTTCCATCCGGCCGTATTGGCTGACGGCAGTGTGAGTCACTATCCTGTGGCTCAAGTTCCCTTTGAGTGGGGAGGAGTCAAAGGCCCGTTGAGAGGTGCTGTGAGCCCTGCCTTGCCTGTGGAGTGTTTACTAGGAAACGATCTAGAACATACCGCCTGGAAGGAAGTGGAATTTAGAGCCCACACTGAGATGCTGGGGTTACCAGGATGGACTTGCGTGGTTACGAGGTCCATGGCTGCCCGGCGGGCAACTCAACACGGGTTGGAGCCTGAGACAACTGCCCAACCCAATGCTGGTCATGAAGAGAAGAATGTTGTGGAAGACACGCCCCGTGTGATGGATGGGGAGCCCGCGGAGGTACCCCCGGAGTCCGCGGAGGTGGATGTTGTTCCCACGGGGGACTTGCCGACTCTGGCCGAGTGGCATGTGGAAGGAGGGCCTACCCGGGAGGAATTCTGTCGGGCGCAGAGAGAGTGCCCCACGCTTGACGGCATGCGGCGGCAGGCCAAAGCCCATGCGACCAACCAAGAGACCGGCAGTTATCATGCGTACTGGGAGGATGGCCTCCTTTACAGTGAGCCTAAGGTTCCGGTGCATGGATCCTCGAGGGCCTTAGTGGTCCCCCAATGCTACCGGGCCTTCCTATTGGAATTGGCGCATGAAATACCCTTAGCTGGACACCTGGGTCAGGACAAAACCTTTGCGCGCTTGGTCCCGCATTTTTATTGGCCCAGGATGAGAGTTGCCTCTGACACCTACTGCAAGACCTGCAAGACTTGCCAGGCGAGTGGCAAGACTGGGACTAAGGTGAAGGTCCCTTTGGAACTGCTCCCGGTGGTCGGGACCCCTTTTGAGCGGGTCAGAATTGATATTGTTGGGCCGTTGGACCCTCTGACCTCTGCGGGACACCGGTTCATTTTGGTGTTAGTGGACCACGCCACTCAGGACCCGGAGGCTATTCCTCTGAGGACCATCACTGCACCTATGGTGGCGCGGGCCCTGATGGGGATTTTTACCCGAGTGGGATTCCCCAAGGTCGTGGTGTCAGATAGGGGCACGAACTTCATGTCGGCCTACATGCAGGCCATGTAGAAGGAGTGCGGAGTGACCTATCGGCTCTCCACTCCTTACCACCCCCAGACTAACAGGCTCGTAGAGCGCTTTAATAAGACTCTGAAGGGGATGATCCGGAGCCTGCCAGAGGACTTGAGGTGGAAGTAGGACGTCCTCCTCCCTTGCCTGCTGTTTTCATACCGCGAGGTGCCGCAGAAGGAAATCGGGTTCAGCCCTTTTGAGCTGCTCTATGGCCACCCCGTTAGGGGGCCCCTCAGCCTGGTGAAGGAGGGGTGGGAGAAGACTTCGAAGAAGCTTCCCCGTGATGTCGTCAGCTACATGCTGGCATTCCGCAGCCAGATGGCCAAGCTGTGGAAGGAAGCCTCAGACAACCTGGAGGCTAGCCAAGCCGTCATGAAGGAGTGGTATGAACGCAACGCTCGGATGGTGGAGTTGGACGCTGGACAGAAGGTGTGGGTCATGGAGCCTGGGGAGCTTAGTGCCCTCCAGGAACGGTGGACTGGTCTGTACGAGATTGTGGAGCGACGAGGCCAGACTACCTATGTCGTTGATTTGAAGACAGCCCGACATCCCCATCGGGTGCTCCACGTCAACCGCCTGAAGTCACACCATGAGCGATCTGAGCTTGCTCTCCTCATGGGGACGGATGGGAGCGAGGAAGAAGAGAGTGAGCCTCTTCCTGACCTTCTGGTGGCCCAGGAGAAGGACGGATCGGTGGAGGGAGTGGTCCTCTCCCCATCCTTGACCCCAGAGCAACAGAGGGACTGCCTCCAGGTGTTGGAGCAGTACGACTCGTTGTTCTCCCTCACGCCTGGAATCACCCATCTGTGTACCCATGATGTGGACACAGGGGACAGCCCACCTGTAAAAACCAAGTCTTACCGGCTGTCCGATAGAGTCAAGAACAGCATCCAGGTTGAGGTGGCCAAAATGCTGGAGCTGGGGGTGATCGAACCTTCCAGCAGCCCGTGGGCTAGTCCGGTAGTATTGGTGCCGAAAGCGGCCCCACTGGGCACCACACCAGAACTTCGGTTCTGCGTGGATTATCGGGGATTGAACTCTGTCACCAAAACAGACGCGATCCCACGGGCAGATGAGTTTGTTGACCGGCTGGGAGCAGCCCGGTACCTCAGCACCATCGACTTAACATCAGGGTACTGGCAGATTGCCATGGCCGATGGAGCAAAGGAGAAAACAGAGTTCTCCACCCCGAGGGCCACTTTCAATTTAGGGTGATGCCTTTCGTGCTCAAGAATGCTCCGGCCACTTTCCAGCAGTTGGTGAACCAGGTGCTGTCTGACCTGGAGTCCTTCTCAGCGGCGTATCTGGATGACATAGCTCTCTTCATTAG
The DNA here is from genome assembly GCF_964204655.1 of Triturus cristatus. Taxonomy (NCBI): domain Eukaryota; kingdom Metazoa; phylum Chordata; class Amphibia; order Caudata; family Salamandridae; genus Triturus; species Triturus cristatus. Next base: position 901,893,396 of record NC_140590.1, on the reverse strand, counting down.
CACCTGGGAGGACCATCTGCAGCATCTCCAGGAGGGGCTACAGGCTCTGCAATGTGCTGGCCTGACCATCAAGGCCAGCAAGTGCCAGATTGGACAGCGATCGGTCGTCTACCTGGGACACCTGGAGGGCGTGGGTAAGGTGCAACCCCTACAGGCCAAAAATGAGACCATCCTGGCCTGGGAGCCCCCCAAAACCCAAACTGAGGTCCGAGCTTTCCTCGGCCTTACTGGATATTACCGCCGGTTTGTCAAGGGGTATGGTACCATCGTAGCCCCCTTGACTGAGTTGACGTCCAAGAAGTAGCCATGAAAAGTGATCTGGACGGCTGTTTGCCAAGAGGCATTCGAGACCCTGAAGCACGCGATGTGCATCGCTCCGGTGCTTGCAACGCCTGACTTCACGAAGGAATTCATCATGCAGACGGACACCTCTGAGCACGGCATAGGTGCTGTGCTTTCGCAACTGAACAACGACGGCCAAGACCAACCTGTGGCCTTTATCTCAAGAAGACTCCTCCCTCGGGAACAACGGTGGAGTACCATCGAGCGAGAAGCCTTCGCTGTGGTCTGGGCTCTGAAGAAGTTGAGGCCATACCTTTTTGGCTCTCACTTCCTGATTCAGACAGACCACCGACCCCTTCGCTGACTCATGCAGATGAGAGGCGAAAATCCCAAGTTACTAGGTGGTCCATTTCCCTACAGGGGATGGACTTTCGGGTGGATCATCGGCCCGGAGTTCACCACGCCAATGCTGACGGTCTCTCCAGATTTTTCCGCCTTAGTGACGAGAACTCCCTAGAGGTTGGGTAGCTCTCCCCACTTTTGGCTGGGGGGGACACGTGTTAGACCTGTCAGCCCTAGGGTGGTCTTTCCCTGTGTTTGTCGCCCTTGCCTCATTTTTCCCACCCTTTTTTTCGTTGGCCTTAGGTCTCAAAGCGCCTTCCCATTGCTAATCAATGCTAAGGTGCAGGTGCTCTCTTCTCCCAACATGGCTGCCACAGGCCCCTGCTACTGCAGAGTGGTCTTTTTAGTAGCACCCTAGTTGCCAGGAGCTGGCTGGGACCCTAAAACATTGTTGCCACACCAGTCGCCTTTTTCTCCCATAGTTAGAGTAGGGAAGCTCCTGGAACCTTCCAGAACAGAGGAGGGGTCTGCTTTGCCGCCTGAGAGTGTGGTCACCTGACCTGGGCATATATAAGGGAAGGCGGGAAACTTACTAGTCAGTTGGGGCGACGCTGACCTGGGGGAACCTACGCAGGAGACTTAGGCGGTAGGGCCTAGTCAGGGACCTATACCACTGGGAGTGACAGGGCTTAGGTGCTGCCTTCCAAGCTGTGTGAGGAACACTGGACTAGCCCACTGATCTAGCCCGGCAGGAGGGTAACCGAGGGACGACCTGCAGTGACTGACTACCCTGCCTTCAGCCACCAGCTCAACCCCCCTCTCTCAAGAAACCATCTACTAAGGGCGCAGGAACCATCAAGCGCCGAGAAGACCCTATAACTTCCCACAGGACTACTGGGGGATCAACCAGGTATTGGCGCTGTGTCACCCCTGCGCTCCATGACTCCACCTGGGACCCCTGTACTGAACTGCCACCGTCGTGTGGCCTGGCCTGCCCTGCTAACCTGAGGCGCTGCAGGCAAACTCACCGCCGCAGCCCGGCGCCACCGTCACCTCCAAGGCCTCCGAGGGGTTCGGGCACCGCCAGCGCAGTCGCGACCGGGGCGCTTCCCCCGACGTGGGTCCAGCGGCTGGTTGACCCTCGCGACGGCCCTCGGTAAGGAGAGCCCGACGGAATCAAGAGTGGGCCGCGCTAGGCCCTGAGGCTGTTGTCCCGCATCACGTGATGGGGGCGTCCTCCTGGACTCCGCCCCCGCCGCTCTCCCATTGGATCTCAGGGCCGCGCCCCCACAGGCCGCACTGCCATTGGCGGCTGCGGGCGCGCCTTTGTGAGGCCTACTACCACCGGTCCCAGGGCCCCAGGAGCCATCGGAGGGCCCGGGACCGGCCCCTCGACAGCGCGGGGCTCACTGGCCTCCCCCAGACCCACCGGAGGCCCCACGAAGCCCTTCTCAACCCGGGCCCTGCCCCGAAGCCCCCTGTCATCCCGGACATCGCCGGGAAGCCCACACTGCTGGTGGGAGGGGCTCCAAGGAGAGCGAGCCCCCCGCCCTGCCTGAAACCTGCTGCAAAGACCCCTAGGAGGCCGAAGGAACAGGGAACCCCCGGGGAGGAGGGCGGAAGGCCAGAGGGAGGCCCTGAGCTCTCCCCTCCCCTGGGGAAGACTATCGTTGGGCCCTGTTGGCTCCCACTTGCCCCAGGAACGGGGAATAATACGGCCCAAGGCCATGTTGACTCCTGCTCTATGATGTACGGGATATCGTTGGCCTAAGGAAATATTGTTTGCTAATGCTAACCAGGCTGCGTTATCCCTCCCTGACAGAAGGTTTAATTCTTGCCTAATGAAATGTTGAGTAATTGCCTTAAATGCCATGTTTATCCTCGATGAAATGCTCTGATGAAATGACCTGTTTATCCTTGAGGAAATGCTCGGATGAAATAGAGATGCCGTGTTTACTGATTACCCTGATTCTGATATAGATAAAAGCTATTTGATTTTTACTCAAACTCGCTAGTGTGGTGTCAGTCATTGCGTGTGTTTCCTGTTCCAGTGGATGTGTGTGCTGTATGGTCACTTTACACCTTAGCTTTCGGGTGCCTGCCTGCTTGCGCCAAGCTACCCCCTGGGGAACTGGTGACCCCAGTTCCTACAATATCACAGTGCATTTCTCTACCCAAATCCATGATATCAGAATCTTCCTTTCCTGGGTCAGAGTAACGGGCTCATCCCTGAGGTGTGTATAAGAAAATGATGATCTACCCCTTCAAAATCACTTCTGTGTCCTTCCACTGTCATTACTGCTACTCTGGCTATTTAGACAATGGTAGGCGCAGGCCTAGGTGTTAGTTACATCTACCTGTGACAGGGGCTACCCTTTGAAGCTTCTACAGTTAGTGGTCACATCCCCTCAGGCCAACCAGTCAGATGGAGATCACACCTCCTCCAAACCAAGTCCCTTTTGTTCATTTTTGCTGAGAACAATACACTCCTTTCTGCAGGCTGCCAGGTGACAGTTGGGATGTGTCTCTGAAAGGGCTGCAAGAGGCTTTATACTGGAAAATACCAACTTTTAAAAGTGGCATTTTCAAAATAGTAGTTTAAAATGAAACTTCACCATCAGTTTGGATTTCAAATTGCTATTAATTATGTCCTTGAAACATACATAAATTTCCAAAATTGAGTTATACATTATGAAGCGTTATAATGTAAGTCAGTGCTTTTCTATGGGCGAGCCAGGCTTACCACAGTGGAAAACAACTTTGGAGATTTCTTTACTGTCAGGACATGTATAACATAAATTCACATGCCCTGCCTTTTAAATACCATGCACCCTGCATTATGGGTACTCTGGGCCTCTCTTAGTGGAGATTTATAGCTATTTAAATATATGCCTGGGTGGTGAACTCTGCTCCTTTCGCAGAGTTGTCAGAGTTTTCCACACTCCATGCTCCTCGGAACATGCTGGGATCTGAAAAACCCTGCTTAACGAAGCATAGCAGAGTGTTTTCCTCGTTCGCGCTCACCAGTGTTAAGTTGGCGAGCGAGGAAAATCCAATGCTAGACTACCTCTCAGCAAGATTTCTCAATGCGGGTGGTCAGGAATTGTCACGACCGCTCGCATCGAGAAACCATCCGTTCACATTGAGGAAGCTGCCGCTTGATTTTTTGGTCACTTTGCGGAGGTCCGTCAAGGGGAACTCCGCAAACTCAACCCAGTCCTATTAAAAAGAACGGTTTAGGAATTGGCAAAAGGTTTATTTTGCCAGGTCGAATTTGCAGTTTTAAAACTTCCATGCTAGGCTGCAGTGGCAGGCCTAGAGTCATATTTTCACTTTGTCACTTTAGTGGTGGCACAATCAGTGCTGCAGTCCACTAGCGAAATGCAACTTACAAGGCCTGTGTACATAGAGTTTCATTTTCTAGGTCCATGGATGTAAGGTAAATATGACAATCAGGTATCAGCTATTGTGACATATACTTCTGGGATCCGAGCCTATACACTGGAACTGGATATCAGCCCCCGAGTGTATCAACCATATGCATGGTAGGCAAAGTTTGCTGCCAAACAAATTAACATGTCATGTCACACAGTGGTGCCCCGATTATGGTACAGGGAAAAGCCCGCATTTTGAATGGGCTTAATAGTCATTGAATATGGCTTCTTTGCTAGTCCAAGGTTGTGTAAGGTGAGAAGATGTCTTAAAGCACCTCGGCTAACCAGAGCTGAGTTCCAGAAAGACAAATATCACACTGGGGCATCCAAGGTCAAATTCTCCATGGAGAGCATATAATCATATCTACACAGGGCAGGGTTGTGTTGGAGTCTGCAGCTTCCCCAGGCTGAAAAGTTCCAGTAATCCGCAGTGAGTAGTGGGTGAAGCCATGTCTTTAGACCGGGGGGACGGTTCCTAAGGCCAGGGTTCCAGCCATCAGGCAGGGCCACATAGCCTGCCCAGAGCAGGGGGACTCTAGACGAGGAGGAATCTGGGCCTCCTGTGGGCTGGATAATTTAAGTTTTCCAGAGAGGTGGGTGAAACCATACCTTTTGCCTGAGAGGCTAGGTCACTGTAGGCCAGAGCTTCAGTCACTAGTCAGGCCACTTGCCTGCCTGGTCATGGTTGGTGTAGGACTGGGAAAGAGTCTGGCCTCCTCTGAACTGAACAGTTCCTGTAATCCCCACAGAGAAGTGGGTGAATCCATGGCTTTTGCTTAGAGGTCCAGTTCCAACAGGCCAGAGCTCCAGGTAATAGACAAGGTCACCTAATCTACCGCAGTCAGGGTGTTGTTGGACCAGGAAGGAGTCAGGGTCTTCTCCACACTGAACAGTTCCAGTAATCCGCAGTAAAAGGTGGATGAAAACATGGCTTTTGCCTGGGAAGCCTGGATCCCGCAAACTGCTCCAGTCACTGGGCAGAGCTACAAAGCTTGCCTGAGACAGGGTAACGTTAGGCCAAGAAGGAATTCGGGGGGACTGCCGGCCTAAACAATTTCTGTAAACTCCAGATGGAGGTGAGTGAAGCTTTTGCTTTAGCTTTAGCTTGACAGGCATGGTTCCCTCAGGCCGGGAAGCCAGGCTCAGGGCATGGCCCCCAGCTAGGCCAGAGCAGAGTGGTATCAAACAGGGAGGAGTCTGGGGCTCCTCTGCACTGAATAGTTCAAGTAATCCCCACAGAGAGGTGAGTGAAGCCATGGCTTTTGCCTGTTAGGCGAGGTCCCCACAGGAAAGGGTACAAGCAAACAAGCAAAGCCACCTTGCATGCCTGAGGCAGGGTAGCATTGCACTAAGGAGGGGTCTAGAGCTTGGCCAGGATGGACACTTTCAGTAAACCCTAAATCTGAAGGTTCCACCATGGTTCATTACTCAACCCAACAATGGTTAACATTTATATATCACCACTCGCCGACATCATCAGAGCACACAACATCTCCATCATTTTCTATGCTTATGACACCCAACTCATCTTGTCAATGTCTGACAAGTCCAGAACCACCAGAGCCAACATCACCAAATGTCTGATCAATGTAGCAGAGTGGATGGAAATGAACTGCCTGAAACTTAACTCTGACGAGACAGAAGTATTGATCTTTGAGAACAGGAACTCCCTTTGGGACTCCACCTGTGGCCTTCAGAGCTTGGTCCCACACCAACCATCTTCGCAAGAAGCCATGTTATCATCTTAGATGAAAAATTCAGTATGACAGCACAGATAAATGCAGTCAGCTCCTTCTGCTTCCATATACTCTGCAAGCTTTGAAAAACATTCAAATAGATTCACAGGAAGTCCAGACGTATCGTCACCCAAGCCCTCATCACAAGCAGAGTAGACTACAGCAAAACGCTATACGCCTGCATTTCTAGTCACCTCTTTCATCGACTTCATACCTTCCAGAATGTTGCACCAAGATTCATTCTAGAACTCTGACATTGCACCCACATCAGAACACACCTCAGAGAGCTGCACTGGCTGCCTAAACGCAAATGTTGCCAATTCAAACTCCTCATGCACACATATAGGGCACTACACAGTGGTCCCCCGATTATGGTACAGGGAAAAGCCCGCATTTTGAATGGGCTTAATAGTCCTTGAATATGGCTTCTTTGCTAGTCCAAGGTTGTGTAAGGTGAGAAGATGTCTTAAAGCACCTCGGCTAACCAGAGCTGAGTTCCAGAAAGACAAATATCACACTGGGGCATCCAGGGTCAAATTCTCCACGGAGAGCATATAATCATCTCTACACAGGGCAGGGTTGTGTTGGAGTCTGCAGCTTCCCCAGGCTGAAAAGTTCCAGTAATCCGCAGTGAGTAGTGGGTGAAGCCATGTCTTTAGACCGGGGGCCCGGTTCCTAAGGCCAGGGTTCCAGCCATCAGGCAGGGCCACTTAGCCTGCCCAGAGCAGGGGGACTCTAGACGAGGAGGAAACTGGGCCTCCTGTGGGCTGGATAATTTAAGTTTTCCAGAGAGGTGGGTGAAACCATACCTTTTGCCTGAGAGGCTAGGTCTCTGTAGGCCAGAGCTTCAGTCACTAGTCAGGCCACTTGCCTGCCTGGTCATGGTTGGTGTAGGACTGGGAAGGAGTCTGGCCTCCTCTGAACTGAACAGTTCCTGTAATCCCCACAGAGAAGTGGGTGAATCCATGGCTTTTGCTTAGAGGTCCAGTTCCAACAGGCCAGTGCTCCAGGCAATAGACAATGTCACCTAATCTACCTCAGTCAGGGTGTTGTTGGACCAGGAAGGAGTCAGGGTCTTCTCCACACTGAACAGTTCCAGTAATCCGCAGTAAAAGGTGGATGAAAACATGGCTTTTGCCTGGGAAGCCTGGATCCCGCAAACTGCTCCAGTCACTTGGCAGAGCTACAAAGCTTGCCAGAGACAGGGTGACTTTAGGCCAAGAAGGAATTCGGGGGGACTGCCGGCCTAAACAATTTCTGTAAACTCCAGATGGAGGTGAGTGAAGCTTTTGCTTTAGCTTGACAGGCATGGTTCCCTCAGGCCAGGAAGCCAGGCTCAGGCCATGGCCTCAGCTAGGCCAGAGCAGAGTGGTATCAAACAGGGAGGAGTCTGGGGCTCCTCTGCACTGAATAGTTCAAGTAATCCCCACAGAGAGGTGAGTGAAGCCATGGCTTTTGCCTGTTAGGCGAGGTCCCCACAGGAAAGGGTACAAGCAAACAAGCAGAGCCACCTTGCATGCCTGAGGCAGGGTAGCATTGCACTAAGGAGGGGTCTGGAGCTTGGCCAGGATGGACACTTTCAGTAAACCCTAAATCTGAAGGTTCCACCATGGTTCATTACTCAACCCAACAATGGTTAACATTTATATATCACCACTCGCCGACATCATCAGAGCACACAACATCTCCATCATTTTCTATGCTTATGACACCCAACTCATCTTGTCAATGTCTGACAAGTCCACAACCACCAGAGCCAACATCACCAAATGTCTGATCAATGTAGCAGAGTGGATGGAAATGAACTGCCTGAAACTTAACTCTGACGAGACAGAAGTATTGATCTTTGAGAACAGGAACTCCCTTTGGGACTCCACCTGTGGCCTTCAGAGCTTGGTCCCACACCAACCATCTTCGCAAGAAGCCATGTTATCATCTTAGATGAAAAAATCAGTATGGCAGCACAGATAAATGCAGTCAGCTCCTCCTGCTTCCATATACTCTGCAAGCTTTGAAAAACATTCAAATAGATTCACAGGAAGTCCAGACGTATCGTCACTCAAGCCCTCATCACAAGCAGACTAGACTACAGCAAAACGCTACACGCCTGCATTTCTAGTCACCTCTTTCATCGACTTCATACCTTCCAGAATGTTGCACCAAGATTCATTCTAGAACTCTGACATTGCACCCATATCAGAACACACCTCAGAGAGCTGCACTGGCTGCCTATACGCAAATGTTGCCAATTCAAACTCCTCATGCACACATATAGGGCACTACACAACGTAGGAGCAACATACCTTACTAATCGCCTTCACTCTCACCAACCCACCAGATACCTGCACTCAGGCTCACCTTTACTATTACACATGCCCTGCATATGCATAGCACAATGGGCAGTCTAGATTTCTCACACATTAGACCCAAAGCCTGGAATGACTTCCGTCTACACATTAGAGCCTCCTCCTCACAACTTGAATTTCACAAGAAGGGATCAACTCCCTAACAGCAGAGCCATTCACATGTGACACAGGACATTGGCAAAAGGCATAAATGGTTAGGACAAAAAAATGCCAACTTTCCATAAGTAGCATATTCAGATTTGGGACTTAAAATATGACTTTACGATTAAAGACGACTTTATATAATAATTAATTTGGGTTTAAACATTATATTTCTACCCACTCCCAATCAAAAGTTAGCACTTATTACATATAGTAAGGTAACCCAATTTTATCCAATGAGAGAGATGCCTTTCAGTAGTGAAAATAAATGTAGAGGTTTTTCGCCATTAAGACATATAAAACTTAAACCCACAAGTCCTACTTTTTAAATACAATGCGCCGTGCCTTTAGGGCCTTCCTTGAGGGGGACTTACATGTATTGAAAAGGAAGATTTGGGCCTGGCAACACATTTATTTTACCAGGTTGAAATGGCAGTTTAAAACCTCACTCAGGCTGCAGTGGCAGGCCTGAAATACGTTGTAAAGTGCTACTTAACTGGATGGCACAATGAGTGCTGCTGAAGGCCCACTAGTACCATTTAATTCACAGGCCTTGGGTACCATGGAGTACCATATACTAGGATATTATAGGTAAATTCAATGTGCCAATCAGGTGTAGGACAATTTCTCCATGTTTTAGGGAGAGTGCACAAGCACTTTAGCACTGGTTAGCAGTGATAAACTGCAGAGAGTCATAATGTGAACAAAAACAAATTCAGAGAAGCAGAAGGAGTAAAGGCAAAATGTTGGGGAAACCCTGCAGAGAGGCCCAGGTCCAACAAGGTGCTATTTATCGCACCTGATAAATAGCAATATACCAGCTTGTGTTATTTATCTGGTGTGGTAACTAGTGCACTGGGTTTGTACCGAGTCAAAAATTGGCAAAGCCTGAAAAGACACTGGCACCTGCTACAACACACTCCAAATCTAGCTGATGAAATCAAAACCTATCCGGAGATAACCTTCAGACGTGCCCCGAACCTAAAAGACATACTGTGCAAATCAGAATTTGAGGATAAACGCAAACAAGTTACCACCTTTCTAGACAGACCGCCAGGATACCATACCTGCAAGAACTGTAGTGTCTGTAAACTGAGCCGCGACAAAACCAAAAAGATACCAATGACACAAGGAAAAGAATTCACAATAAAAGAATGGATTGATTGCAATAGCAAATTTTGCATTTATGTGATCCTTTGTCCATGCAACCTACCATACATCGGGAGTACAATCCGACCCCTACGTATCCGGATACAAGAACATTACCGTAATATCCACAAACACACATCCGGTCACCCCCTGACGGAACATTTTGCAGACAAACATCAACACAAAAAGGATTTCATCTTCTATGGACTGGAAATTGTACACCAGACCAAAAGAGGAGGAAACCGAGAACTGAGACTTCGCAGACGCGAAAGCGAGCTGATCATGAACTTCAAAACAACTGAACTAGGACTCAACAAAGATGCAGAAATGCATGTATGGCTGGGAGATGACTAATTGTATTAACTGAATGTCCACCTTTTCTGATTGTTTTTTCTCCCTAGGGTGTGAAACCATTATGATTAACATCCCTATCTTAAAACCTAGAATTTCCTCTCATTCCCCTGGAAATGTGTCTGAATAGTATTTTGTACAAAATCTACACTATATATCCAGAACCATTCCACAGTCCGACCCTTGGTATCCCCTAGAATTTCGCTTTATATTTCTACGCACCTTCTTGAATGGCCAATGATCCATTGGCCCCTTTCAACTCAACTAAATCCTTATAATTTCTAGTATAATTTTTCTTACTAGAAACTTTATTTGTCCTTGACTACTAACATGACATCTAAACGGCCAATCTACCTCCCCCGTCCCCTTCCCTATCCAAAATGGCGCTCCCGCACGAACCAGGCCACTTCCGGGTCCCGACCCGGATGTCCTTCCATGAGCCCCGCTATTTACGCTGCCTCCGCTAAGCGCACAAACAGAACTGAATGAAACAGAACACTCGTACCGGGCATTAGCCAAGATTTGAGGTAAGCATTGCAACGAAGCAGTTACTCCCGTCGGCTTTACCTCCTTCTTTGAACTAAGGATTTCTTTTCTCCTTTTTGATCCCCTCCCCTTAGAATCCGACTATATCTTTCTAGCACATCGTGGAAACGTCCATTTTCAGTAATACCCGCCCTGAAGAAGCCCCAGGCCTATAGGCCATGTAGGGGGCGAAACACGTGTTGGCTGTGCCACCCCTTGGTTTTTTCTCATACCCACCCCTATGTATGAGTGCAAATAAAGGACTAGCTCACGTTTAAATCAACTTGCTTTGAATTGGAATTTTTTCCTCCAAGAATCAGAATACACTAATCTTGCCTTGACAACCCATCAGAACTTCCACTAGTACCATTTAATTCACAGGCCTTGGGTACCATGGAGTACCATATACTAGGATATTATAGGTAAATTCAATGTGCCAATCAGGTGTAGGACAATTTCTCCATGTTTTAGGGAGAGTGCACAAGCACTTTAGCACTGGTTAGCAGTGATAAACTGCAGAGAGTCATAATGTGAACAAAAACAAATTCAGAGAAGCAGAAGGAGTAAAGGCAAAATGTTGGGGAAACCCTGCAGAGAGGCCCAGGTCCAACAAGGTGCTATTTATCGCACCTGATAAATAGCAATATACCAGCTTGTGTTATTTATCTGGTGTGGTAACTAGTGCACTGGGTTTGTACCGAGTCAAAAATTGGTGACCTACTCACAATGAAGGCTCTAGTGCCTGAAATCTGCCATGTGTGTGAGAAGGTAGACTTAAACTTTTGACAAAACCTCCAAAGTATCAGGTAGTGTCTATGCAGCTTTATCCTGGTCATCATAATAGATTCAAATCCCTTCAAATCAATAACTTGAAGTTGAAGTGCATACCGGTCAGAACTTGAGCCCACTTTCAAACTCCACATAAAATTATGTTGGACAATTTTTTGGGGATAAAGTACATCTTGTCATACATTATAAGGATGTTTTAGGTCATAGACGAGTTATGTTACCATATAAAGAAGAAGGCCAAAAGTGAGTTATTAAGATCATGGAACTTCAAGGTGACTTAAAACATCTTTTTAAAGTACAGCAGAGGGTATTTTATTCCTTATAGCTCATGGTCACATCATCACTTTTCCCCTCAAACCATTTAAATACTAGGGAGAAGATTTATTAATGAGTTGCTTCAACCTTGCACCATGCAAGAGGGTGCAAGGGTGAAGCAACTACTAGGGGGCAGATTACGATGCCGTAGGAAATGGCTCTGCCCCATCAGTCGTAGCCGTTCTTACGGCATTGTACTCTCCTGTTTGGATTAATTTCCGACCGACCCATTTTGATGGAGTCAGTTGGAAATTAATCCAAACAGGATTTCTGAATTGATTTGAAATTCGGAAAGCCTCCTGTAATCCCAAGGGCGGCTCTTTCTTCCCGAGGGATTACAATGTTTGATTCCGACAGCCTTTCTGTGCCGGCCTTTCTGACACAAAAAGACTGTGGGAAGTCGAATTTGGGGGCTCCCAGCAGGGTCCCCATGGGTGCAAGGCCTCTGGGTGGCAGCCGAGGGGGGACCTATGGTGCCACACTGTTGATAACTGCACCCGGTGGCAAGCATCTCAAGGTGCCTGCCACCGGGTGAAGGGATGAACTGCACCTCAGCTCTTTACAATGAGAGCCTGCATTTAGGTCGGAATGCATGTTCCCATTGTAAAGAATAGGTGTGCGACTGAAAAGTGGGGCAAATGTACAAGCCCCTATCTCCACGGGAACTTCACTTTTTCTGACGTTCTTGTGGTGATGGGGGCTTCACCTTATTTACAAGGCAGCGTTAAGCCACTTTTTTTTTTTTTACAAACTTTATTGTGCCATCTTTCAGAGTACATTCCAGTATAACAAAGATTCCAGGCATTTTCGTTTTAAGTATAGCATTGACCCATCTTTCTCCATAAGTAAATATATACATACTTCAATCTTCGTATCTATCATGTACAAAGCATGGAAATGGCAATGCGATAAATGTAATATGTAGAATCATACTTATGAATAATTAACATCTTCAATGTACCTTGGCATATAATTATACTTTTATTCCCTAACCTTAATTACTTACCCCCTCCCTTCCCCACCCCCCCCCCCCTTCCTGGCCTGCCCAAGTGTCTCCATCTATTCCGTATCATATCCTTAAGAGATCTTGGATTCCAACCTATGTCTTTGGCGTACTATGGGCCTTCCCTCATAATTTACCCTAATTTTCGCCGGCTTTATGGTAAGTGACAGACTGAATCAGGAGAGTGGATCAAGAAATGTAAGTGGGATATCCAATTTTGTGAGGTCTTCTAACATGATGTCCCAGTCCATGGAGATGGGATGTTTTCTCAACCCCTCCGCCTCCCAGCGTTAAGCCACTTAACGTGGCTTAACGCTGCCTTGTAAATAAGGTACCTTTCAAGCTATGCTTAGTGTAAAAGGGGTGGGCAGTGGGTGTTGCAGTGGGCGTTCCGCCGCCACACTCATTGATTTTAACTTTGCCCCCTATTTACAATGGTGGAGTAAATAGGAGGCAGCGCCAAAATTGAGACCAGGGAAAACCTTGTCTTAACTTGGCGAAATGAGGAGAAATGCTTTATTTCTCCTTAGTTTTACTTTTTCCATGTGTGCTGCATTGTGCAAGCTATGGTGCAAGGGTGTCTGCATTGGTGCTAGGCAGATAAGTGTAGCGTCAGCACAGGGTGAAATGTAAGGCTGCCCCATATTCTTGTAAAGATGGTGCAGCCTTGCATTTCTGAAGTGGCGTTAAGCCATGACGTCTAACGCCTCATTCCACCACTTCTTTGTACTTATGCCCCAGTGTTTGTCCTAATGGCTGGTCCCTTGCTCACTTTGCCACTGGATTCAAGCAAGCCTGGCTGAAGACGGCTGAAATGCCAGAAACTGGTCCTAGGAAGCTTGTTTCCGGTCCAGGGAAGGCATGGCTTGGCAGTCCAGGCTGCACTGTTCCCATGAGGCACGGGGTCAGACTGATTTGCATATAGCCATGTCTGAACTGGGGTGGCAAAGTGGGCCTAAGAACGGTGATGGATCAAACCCAGATCTTTTGACTGGGTATGAGTGTTTGATTGGTTCTGATGCTCCGTCCATCACCACCCCCTTTTGTACCGCTTTGTTCGCCATGGGTTGGCAGGGTATGCTCAGACGTGAGTCCCTTGCTCACTGTGCCACTGGATTCAAGCAAGCCTGGCTGAAGACGGCTGAAATGCCAGAAACCGGTCCTAGGAAGCTTGTTTCCAGTCCAGGGAAGGCATGGCTTGGCAGTTCAGGCTGCACTGTTCCCATGAGGCACGGGGTCAGACTGATTTGCATATGGCCATGTCTGAACTGGGGTGGCAGAGTGGGCTAAAGAACGGTGATGGATCAAACCCAGATCTGTTGACTGGGTGTGAGTGTTTGATTGGTTCTGATGCTCCGTCCATCCCCACCCCCTTTTGTACTGGTTTGGGACTGCCAACAGGAGGTCGGTCGGTCCCGGTTCAAGATCGAAATCAGCCCCTAAGTCAAATTTATCAAGCCACTCAAGGCCACCTTGAGTGGCCCTATGTGGCTCAAGGAATGTAAAGTAATTCAACACAGCGAAAATCTCTGTGTTGTGTTGCTCTGCCACAGGGAGGCATTCCATGGGTGAAGTGAGTGTTACCAAGCATCCACCCAAGGATTTTGGCACATTCGCAGATTTACCATTACTTGTAGGCCTGGGAATGTGTCAAAATGCTATGCCTCCCCAGGTGAGGCGCAATGAGGAGAAATATATTTATTTCTCCCAGTTTTTTCCTCTTTCTATGTGTGCTTACTTCTGCAGGAAGGTGCCCTATCGTGCACAAAAACAATCCTGCCTGCAATGCACTCACTCTTACATCATGGCACATGGGTGCCTGCTTTGGCGCTAGGCAGCACATTTTCTGCCAGGGCAAGAAAAGGACAGGAATGTGCTGCATGATGTAACATTTTGAGCATTATTTCCCTTTCATACTGCACAGTTCAGCAAGGTGACTTGCTGTGTTATATATTGATAAATCTGCCTCTGTGTCATGCTCTTTTATGTGAAAGAGAATAGTATGGTTGCAGATATGTACGAAAAAAACTGAATTTGTAGTGCAAAATTAAGCACACCAAAAAGCAGTTGGTAATTTTTCAAGTAAAGATATGTGAATCATATAAATGTAAGTCAGATTTTCAGAAAGGCTGTACCTCAGAATGCTTAGGTAAAGAAAGAAATTTTGTCTTTGCTCTAATGACCTGTAGCGTGATGAAAATAAAAATGTTGCCACATATATCTCCTTTCTTCTGATGGCTGTTCATTTGAAAACATAAGATCAGAATGAAAATATGTTAATATTTACTGTGATTGCAGTTGTAACAATTATCTGTGACCTGTCTTTAACTTTGGCTGCTGGCAGGAGGCCTTTTGTTCTCACAACTCAACTGTAATAAGTCATTACATATGAGCAGCTGCACCATTTTGGTTTTACAGGGGATTACAGGCATGTGCACACGTGTTGGCTGCCTGTGGGAGACTATGATGTGTGCAGCCCGGTCACTGCAAACCGGTAGCTGGGTACTGTGGATACTCTGCAGGATTGGATAACATCCCGGGGTAGGCCTTATTCTGTGACCTTATAATGTTAGTGTACACCAAAAGGGAACGTCATTGTGATTTACTGTTTTGTGTGTAATGACACATAGGGAGAAAATGGCCCTAGAGTGCAGTTTGTCACCCTGTTCTGCCCAGTTAATTACATTTCTCTCCAGCAGCAGGAGCAAAGACCTTCCCACACAAAGGAAGCAAATGACAGGCATTCACTCAGTTCCTGATGAGATAAGGGGTGGGACAGAATGACCTGTATCAATCAATCAGCTGTCACACTGTTCCAGGGATGGGCCTGCCAAGCCCACTGAACAAAGGAGGGAGCCCATACCTATGGAGCCAACAGAAGAGTGGGCTCCCCTTTGAAATTCTAGTGAGGAAGGCCTTGGCAATGATGCTAGTGAGTGGCGGGGCTGAAGCATCCCGAGAAGATATGACTAGTGGCTCCTGGATGACACCATTTTGAACTGTCCCAGCATGCTATGCAAGAGGGTTGGGACAGGGATGGAGCGGTGACGTGGTACCCTAGGATTGGGAAGAGATGCCTAGGATCTGGAACCTCCCACTCCCCTTTAAAAACTGAAGGGGGAGACTATTTCTTGCCTGGTAATTTTTCTGTGCTTTGTTGCTGGACTCTAAGGCCACCATGGATTACTGGAGAGAATAACTCACAATGCCCACAAGAGACTAAGGACTCTGGACAGTTTACCCCAAGATCAGTGGGTCTCCTCAAGGGTCAGTGATGCCGGCCCCTTTACTCTCCGTTGGGACCAGTTGGGGAAAGTCCTGCATTTTTTTAACCCAGAGACCGGGACCAGGAGGAATGCTGATGAAGGGAGCTAGGAGAACTAGCTCCCTGAGGACTGCACCACTTTGGAGATGAGGAGATCTACCACATCTGCCCCTGGTGGCTAGAACTTACCACCAGGAGCATAATGAGTCAAAGACCTTCAAAATCAGCCCAAAGGGGCCAGAGTATTTGATTATTTATAAACATTTGACCTTACTTTTTAATGGCTGCACATGTGGGGCTCCTCTGCTATTTTCTCTATTATTTCTGAGGTTGGCCAGGGCCCAAGGGTTGGCACAGGATTTGAATTTTCCCTTGTGTGGAGCCCCCTCTCTGTTTTTACCTTTGCCCTGTGGACTCCAATGTGCGGTGGACTCACGCCACTCTCCCCTTGGCCAACAAAGAACTACACCCGGCTTACATGGAGCAGGCAGGGGAGAACAGAGCTGCTGCCTCTAGTGGCAGCAGGAAGAGAGTCTCACACGCAGGAGCCTGGTGAGGCAGCCATAAGTGGGTTCCCTTGACAGCCCCCAACTTTTGGGAGCATGTGGGGGCCTGGTCTCACCTAAAAAAGAAAAGAAAATAGAAGGAGACACATGCACAAGGTCACATGAAGAAAAATGAAAGCAGGATCGCCCGACACAGTGGGAGAGCCACTCATCGGATATTCACTGCTCCCGACTGGAGCACCCCATGATTGCCCTTGGGGACTCTTAATTTTACTTGTTTTTCTTCCCTAGTGGTGGCTCCCAAAATGGGCAGGGAGCGCCACCAACATCAAGAGAAGGCATTGGGGGCTGCAGCCGTGCAGCAGCTTCCCCAAAGATTTTTTATTGAAGTATTAACCCTATGTTTATGTGGTCATCGAATCCAGGAGCCCAATACGATTTTCTCAAAGTTTTCAAGCACTCTCAAGGCTGTAGAGTTTGCTGTATAGCTGGGAGTGGATCTAGGGGCTGATTGTCTTGTTACAATTATTGTGGCCTGAAAGTGCAAAAAGAAGGTACATGTATTGAAGCGCCATTTAGAGGCTGAGTCTAAGGTTGCAGGTCTATCTAGTCAAAATGCGATGCTTTCTAGGGGTTGCATTTACATAGTTGGAAAGTTATAAATAATACACAGACACACGGTTTGCTCATTTTAAATGTTCTATTGAAATATCAATGCTTAAAAAAAAACGTTTTATTGGAACAGAAAAAATACATGGCGTACATCTACGGCCATATCAAAGGAATAAACAATAAATAATAAAATTCCATACCAAAGGCTTAAGAAATACATCCCATTCTGCTGCTACTAAAAGGCAGTTGAATTCTGGAATTCTGTTTGCTATCAACGGCATGTGGCAAAGACCCAATAAACCAAGTAAAGCGTTCTGCAAGATCTCAAGTTTCAATTCATCTCCCAAAAACCCGAATACTAAATTGTTTAGTTTATAACAGTGCCAGATCATGTGATATCAATTCCCATTGTCTTTTATATTGCATCTGAAGCATTTGTTTGGGTAATCTTTACAAATTCTGTTTAAGAATTGAGTGCCCGGTAAATAAGCCATTTAAAAAATAAATAGCATTTAGCAATAGTTAGCACCCCTCAGAGTTTTATAATGTAATCCATTAGCTTCCTGCCAGATATCTTGTGACACTGTTAACCCTTCCTGCTTGAGCCATTTATCATAGATATGGCTTATCACATAGTAGCAAATATCTATGCCAATCACCAACATGCATAGACTGCAATGCACCATAAATAACTCTATACAACCATTAGAGCTCGCTTTTATTGCTGGTAATAGAAGCTTTGACTCCCTTCAAAGATTTCCATTTGTCACAGACCAGGCATTCATCTAATGTTAAAAAACCATTCATTTTCCAGCTTTTTGAAATTACTTTGTCTATTACTTTCCCATTCCCCCCATTCGATGTCCCAGGTGATTGATTCAGAGTTCGTGAGTGGAAGACTATATTTTCTTCTAAAAAAACATTGGAGAGTCTTGTACATAAATCATTTGTGATCAACACTTAGGTTCTCAGCAGTCATTATGTCCATCACTTCATTATGTAAATGGTTAAGCGGCCAGTAAGGTTTTTAAAATCTAAAAGCAAACTATAAAAACTGAGCAAAATAATAAGATCTCAAATTAGGAAGGGCTAGCCCCTATTCCCTCACACTCCTGTATGCAATCTCCAAAAATATTCTCAAATTATCTCTAGTCCATAGAAATAAGGAGATCATGGACTCCAGTTTCTTAAAACATTGTGAGTACAGAATGCAGTGAGCAGCGTCAAACAAAAAAAATTAAAAAGGGAAGCACTGCCATCTTTATAAGAGCCACCCTACCCAACAGCATAGGAGATAAAAGCACCCACTTATCTAGCAATGCTTTCACCTATTCAGAAGTGGCTGGTAATTCATTTTGTACAACCCACCTAAACCTTCTGTTACAAAAACTCCCAAGTAGCGTTTTGGTCGAGTTTGTTCACCAGCTCTAAACTCCGGCAGTATTTTATCACTCAAGTAGCTGCAAAGAATAATCTCACATTTAGATTTTTGATACTATACCACCCTACAGTATTAAAAGCTTTAGAGATCTCAAACACTATGTTGTACTGAACTTTCGGGTGCTAGTATTAACATTACATTGTCTGCATGTAGTTTTATTTGGACATTTGATACAAAGATGCCTGAATGTCAGCATTTTATCTAATAGCATGAGCTAGGGGCTCAATAAAATCGTCACAAAGAGCAGGGGAAGGGGGGCAACCCTGTCTGGGGACTCAAAGAAGTTTAAAAACACCATGGATGTGTTTAAGAATAAGATAAGGCTTGCTTCAGTATTAAAATACTTCTTTTTTTATAAATCCTGCAGTCTGCGGAGCAAAATGGAATGCTCTGAAGAGTGTTTCCCAGGCCACAAGGTCAAATGCCTTTTCACTGTCTAAAAGAAAAATAGCTGGTGTTATCTGCTTGGCAACACATATATCCATGGACTCAATTAAATAATTTGTGTTGGTGTAAAGCTGCCACATAGAAACAAACCCATTCTGATCTTCATTTATCAACTTTGGGCCAGTTTATTCAGCCAATTGGCAAATAATTTCATTTCAGTCTTGTAGTCTGCATTAAGCAGTGTAACAGAGCGATAAGAATTAGGATCTAGAGTGCCTTATTCTTTTTGTTAGAAGTGCTATCCAAACAAATGATGTACGGAATGCTGAGTAAATCATGCATTCACCCCCAGTCACAAGTGTAGACTGTATGATTTACTCAACATTCCGTCTATCATTTGTTTGTATAGAACATTTTGCCCTAAGTGGGATCAGTATGACCAGACGTGGGTAACTTGCTCACTGTGCCACTGGATCCAAGCTAGCCTGGCTGATGAGGGGTAGTACCTCAAAACCAATCTTGGGATGCTTGTTTCCAGTCCAGGGAGTACCTGGCTTGGCAGTTCAGGCTGGACTGTTCCCATGGGTAACATGGTCAAGACTGATTTTCATATGGCTGGGTGTAAACTGGGGTGGCATGGTGAGCAAAAGAATGATGGATTTAACCCAGATGTTTTGACTGGTTGTGAATGTATGATTTACTCAGCATTCCGTCCATCATTTGTTTGCATAGCACTTTTTGTTAGAAAGCCCACAACATTACCTAGTTGGATGGTGGGGGTGACCCAACCTTCAATATAAACTGAGCCACCTCCAATAATAAAGGGTTTAAAAGATTCCCAAATGCCTTATAGAATTCGGCGGGGAATCCTTCAGGCCCCCTTACCTTGCCCCCAGACTTGCTCTTAACTATTTTAATCTAGGACTTGGCGAGTGAATAAATCCTCTAAAAAACATCCATCTCCCCTGACCAGCATCACTAGAGAAGCTATATATTTTTTTTTAAATGCTCAAAAACAATCTTCCTATTCTCCCCCTCTAATGAAATCATGGCACCTGTCGTATGACACTTTACCAAATTAATTATATTATTATTGCAGTACTTCTGGGTTTTCCAAGCCAAGAATCTCCCTGCATAATCACTTTCTTCATAAAGTTGCTGTAGATACGTATAATCCTGCACATACATTTTAGCATAATAATAATTCTGGAGTGCCAATTCTGCCACATCTAGAGACTTTCTATTATCCCTGGACCCCACCCTAAGAAATTTCTCATATTCCTTCTTAATTTTATTTTCCAAATAGGCTTTTCCTGCTTATACTGATCTCAGACAAAATATGTCCTTGTAGATCGAGGAAGCCAATGGTGCCAATGTTTAGCTCTAAACCATTCTCAATTTTGACTCTGTAGGAGCCCAATTAGCTCTCCTCCTCCAGGTAAGTCATATTAAAAAGCCACCCCTGTGATTTGGATTTTGGCTGCCCATCCTATAGATCCAGTTCTAATGCTAAATGGTCTGAAAATTCATTTGGCATCATGTTTAGCCTTTTGAACTTGTCTGCACCAGAGACCAAGAAAAAATCAACGTGTGACGATTTGTTATATCAGTTTGAGAAGCAAGTGAACTCTTTTTTATAGGGAGAAGCCATTCGCTATGGGTCTTATAATTTAAAATGCTAGAATTAGTTATAAGGATCCTTGTGATTTGAGGTTTGTGCTGTCTCTTATTTCTAGTTGAAAAGCCAAGACCTGGATTTTGATGGAATTTGAAGTCTTCTCTAAAATAATCTCACCTTCTATCGACCCAAAAGCATCAAACACTTTGCCTAATGTATCAGGATCCTCTTCCACAGGTGCATACAGACAAATCAATGTGAATAAAAAAGAAACCATCAAGCAATTAACCCAGTACCATCAAGCATCGGAGTCGTTATACCATAGATGGATTTTAATTCTTGCCCTCTTATTGATATATATCACAACTTCTCTATGGGCACCACTAGGAGAGGTAAAGCAATTAAAGTGGGCCCAACCCTTAAATATATTAAACGTACTCAGCTAATTTGAGGGAATGTGTGTCTCTTGCATGAAAATAACTGTTGTATTATGCCTTTGAACCCAGGCTTTTACAGCTTGCTTTTTCTGCCTGTTGTTCAGCCTATTCACATTAAAAGATAAAGCATTACGCCTGGCATAGATCAGTTTATTCAGAACCATAAATCAAAAGTGCTAAAGTGCTGATGCTAATAAAAAGTTTAGAACAAAGAGCATGGTAACAACCAGTAATACTATATGTACAGCAAATTAGGGAATTGTTCTTTCCAAGGTGCCTCCATAAACTGCATACATAGGGCTATAATGTGCATTATATATAATCCATGTCCAGCCATAAAATGTGCTATAAGTGCAATAAGAAAAATACATTCTTAAAAGTAAGCTAGTCCAAAATATCCAACACAGTAAAATAGTCCCTCTCAAAAAAAAGTGTTAAACGTACTATAGAGGCTAACCACAGTTTGTCTTGGAAGACATTCCTATCTGCACCCTGTGTACACCATCTGGCTCTAACCCAGCTTCCATGCCTTCTCTGAGAGAGAATGCAAGACACATTTCTCCTCATTATTCCTGATCTAGGAAGGTGGAAGGTTTTGGTGCTGCCCCAGGTTTGCGAGATATTGTAAATCTAGGACAGCATCAAATTCTATGGGTGTTGTGTAAGAACACACATAGCAGCACCCATGGAATGCCTCTTTAATGCAGAGTACGGAAAGGCAGCTTCTTGCATTGCTTTGCCTTACTCCATCTGTGCAAGGCCATGAAAAGCCACACAGGGTGGCTTTACATGCCCTTGTACATGTGACTAAGCCCTGTGCCCCACCGGGACGTAAGAAAATGTGAGGTTCCAGCAGTGCACAGGGCTTGTAAATAAGCCTCAAGGCCTCACAGTTTTTAGTGTATTTTAGTGAGTTTCTGAAATTAGGGTCATATGTGCAAAACTGAGGATTTGTGATTTACGAATAGCTGTAGAAAATCACTATTAGAGAATTGCAAAATGAGATGTTCATAACCTTGAATTTCACTATCAGTGATTCCTACGGATTTGCATTTGCAATTAGTCAATCGCAATTTGGGAAATTGCAAATTTACAATTTCCATATAGGCAATCACAAATTTGGAAAAGTTGCATTCTGGATGCTGAATGATGATGTTGAAGCAGGACGTTTATAAATGCAGGGTGTGGCCACAACGCAGGGTCCTAGGAGGGTGCTGGATGGGAGGAGTGCACATGTTTGAGTACTGGCAAGGGATTATCTCTTATTGCACTGCACTATGTCCAAAGAAGATGTGCACAAGGAATCTGAGAGAAGGAAGCAGAAGGTGAAATTCTCCAAAAAAGAGCATGGTGTACCCTACATAGACTAGCCATTCAGAAAGGTCTCTCTCACTGTTCCTAAGAGCCAGAAGACCAAGATAGGGAACAGCATCTTGAAGAACACAAATTCCCCTGGTGGGTAACACAGAGGACCATCCAAAAGATATGAAAATGGTGGTATGAACTGTGATCCAGAACAAAGGATAAGGTAACCAGTAGGATGGCTAAGGGTTGTGGTACAGGTGGTTGACCCTCAAAACACCTGGTCATGAGGGAAAATCACAAAGCTTTGACACAACAACCCTGGCAAGGAGAACTGTAAACATACAGAATGACATGGGGCACTGCTGTCAGGATTTTGCATTTGGGCTAGTTTAAGGGACCACAGCCTTAGAAAATATACAGACCCACAACTTCTGTGTCCCCAACATTCTGTGCCCAACTCAGAGCAAAGAGAGCTCTAGCCTCAGTAGCACATCCATGCAGGAGGCATGCAGTACCAGGCATACACGCTGAAACACTTCTGGGTCTGACATGTCGACACTTATACAGACCACTGTTGCTGACAAAGCACCCAGCCCCAAAGGCCAGAAGAAGTTAATCAACCGAACACTCAGAATAATGAGTCTACAGATTATTTGTTTGTAATTACATACTTTTTGCCTAGTTGACACAATGTAACATCTGCAATGGATACTGTTGTTTTAGGAGATACATTTGTGTCACAACCTGAATAAAAGGTGATCTTGCCGTTATGTACCATGCATAACCATCATGTGTGATGTCCATTTCTTACATGTTGTACTCACTCTTACCTCAAAAATAGTTGTTGGTGATCTCAATGCATCATGCACAACCCTCTACTGCATGTGTTCTGACCTGCTGCACCTGTAGTGGTGGTAATTCATCATCTGCATAAGATCTGTCCTCAATAGTGATGTTCTGAAGACCCTTCCTGATTGCTATAATGAGCACGATGGTACATATGGTGATGATTTTACAATGCATGTTAGGTCTGTTAAGTAGTGCTCCACCGCTATTGTGGAGGCAGCAGAACCTGGACTTCAGTATCCCATTGGTCCTCTCAATGATGGAGCACAATGTGTTGTGTATCCTGTTGTACTGCCTTCCTCTTCTTGTCCTTGGAGACAGGTATGATGTGAGTATCCAGGGATGCAAGGCATATGCACTGTCTCCTTATAAGCATGAGAAGGAAAACCATTAGGTCACATTACACAAACAGTTCTGGGAACTGTAATGATTGTGTAATTCTCTTACCTAGTAGAAAACCATCCCCAAACTCAGCCTCTGGCAGTCAGTTTTGTATCCCATTGTGGCAGAACATGAAGGAGTCATGGGTGCTGCCTTTGAATCCGGTCACAATATCTGTTATGATACATGAGGCATCACACACTACCTGCACATTGAGTGAGTTTGATTTTTTCCTGTTTCTGTAGATGAACTCATTAGCTGAGGGGGACTTATGGCAATATGTGTTCCATCAACACAGTCAATGGTATTGGGGAACTGTGCTACCCGGTAGAACATTAATTTGGTCTTTTGCTATGAATGGGGGCTATTTGGGAAATATCTGTTTTGGTTAAGCTCGCTAACCATGATGCCCACAAAGTTGTGAAAGAACCTGGAAAAGGCACTTTGTGACACCGCTACTGTCACGACCACAGGTAACTGCAAGGAGCTAAGAAGTGTAAGCAATACAATACCTGTACATATGTTGGGATTGCATTGCTTCTGAGTGTTGGAGTCTAAAGCTGGAGTTGTAATTTAGATATTAAGATGAGGGTTAACTCACTACTGAGCCTGTACTGTTAAAAAAAAACACCCATTCAGTCTGTTCAAACAGGGTGCCCGGCCTCACCCTAAATGTCCTCTCCTGTCACCTCCTCCTTCTCTGCCTACAAGCCAAAATCCTCATCCTCCTTGCCAAAACATACAAAGTACAATAGTTTGCACCTGGTTACCACCTGATCTGATTTGATGGTAATTGCATATCCTCCTAAATGGGCCTTTTGAGAGTAGTGTCGATTAGGGAATCCTTTGTACATGCAGTTAAAAATGAGCATTTTTGAAATTCCTATTTGCGATTTCCTATTTTGCAATTTCCAAAATGCGATTTCTGCTAGGTAGAAATTGCATTTGCACCACCGCAAATGCCTTTCATCGATACCGAAATGGCATTTTGCATTTCTCAATGGCCCAAAATTGCAATTTAGTAAATGCAAAATGCCTTCTTACATATGGGCCTTAGTTCCTTATGCAGGGGGATACTGGTTTATATCAGTGATTAGGTTGTCGATTGTCTATAGCTCCTACCTCACCATTCAACTCCAGTCGTGCTCCATGGTGGTTATGTGGTTATGATACGATCTCAGCTGCTACCGCTGTCCCTCACAGTGCTCAACACTCACTGTTCATTGACTTACCTTGCCAAATCAATCCGCCCTGCTCGTCAACTGGTCTCATCATATCACACTTCCACTTGGATGCATCGAGTCCCTCCAAAAACGCTCCATGACTTGGCAAGCCAATACCAATACTGCAGCCGAGCTACATATGTCCGCGGGGCTTGAGAGCCAAAACGTGCCTTCTGTCTTTCATCAGGGAGATGACAAAGTCACAGTGACAGGAGTTTCGGGCCCGCAGCCTGCTGGAAATGTTCTCTTCTTTCATTCCCAGGTCAGTACACACAAGAAACAATAATGTTGACAATGATTATTGCTCACAGTGTATGTTTTATTAGCAGTCATAAGTGTATTTACACCTGATTATTATTATTGATGATTGAATTTCTGCGACAAAATCATGTCTTTAATATATGGTTTGTGGATCTTGAACCTTTAACAAAGCCAGTAAGCATACTCTATATGTTTGTGTGACCCTTTTAGGGGTCAAAGGTGATTGTGCGATGTCATCTATGGTATTTTCTATCTGCCAATGTACATATTTGTACATTACTATGTAGTAGTTAGTAGAGCGTTTGTAATAAATATATTTCTTCCTTTTCTAAAAGAAAAAGCACTGACTGGACAAGCATGTATTGAGTGTTATTATTGGATGCCAGTGAATGGTGATTACTAGTCTACCCCACTTCCCCTAAGTAGGCATTGGACTGCTCTGCTTCACTACCCTGAGAGAGTCAAGCACTACAATGGGGTGCTTGGTTCCCAGTAAGGAGAATTGTGGACCTATTACTTGTGCACTCCTCGCAGCTAAAGGCCCCAATTTTCTACACACTGAATTACATTCTCTGACATATTATCACCAGCCTTTTACTTGTCTGTAGCGCTTAGAAATTACTCAGTAAAGCAGCCAGTCAAGCATTTACTTCAAGTTTTGGGATTTTCTTTGCTCACACTTACTAATCCTCGTGTAATCCATCGGTAATAACAGGATCAACAAGAACATATTTGGGCAATACATCTGGACTTTTCTCATCTCTCAAAATAAGATGGGGCATCATTGCAAAGGACATTTTATGAAGGATACATATAGGAGTCTGAAATGGTATGCTGTGCTTTTTGAAAACTTAACAATTATTAAAATTAAAAACAATGAGCTGCAGGTTTCTATCACAAATTGAGAGACAACTATATACAAAGAGAATCCAAGGAGATAACAGAATTATTATTGGTCAAAAGCACTGTGCAGTCAAATGGTCATGCACTGCCTAATCTTTTAAGTCTGCTTGATTTTATTGCATATTACCTGAAAATACATCCAGTTTCTAGAGAACTGCAACTGTGAATATTGATTTTATACAATTTCCTTCCACAACCTAATTCTGATATGCTGCAGCTAAATATATTTCTTTTCACTTACCAATTATAGGATCCCGAATTCATGCTCAGAAATTACACTTTTTTCTCTGATCATAAGGGTATTTTGATAGGCCGACTCTTCTGATCATTTGATGAAAATGAAATTGGCTTGTTGGCTCTTCCCCAGCTAAAAGGATACCAAGAGGTCTGATTTACCAGCGACTTTTAGCATAGACAACATCAAGGAAAAACCTTGATGAGAAAGGTACTTAGCTCATTATAACCACAAGATGTGAACCTGATATCCAAGGTCAACTTTTATCTTTGTCGGCTTGGATGCTTGAGATTGTGAAAATAACTCTAATGCCACTACATATAGATGGCTTTTAAGTTTTCATACATATCTGTGACCTTTCCAAGCACCAGTATTAGTATTATCATGATAAATCTTCCAGTTTCCATTCGCCATGATAGATTAGTTTTACAGCATATTCGAAAATAATTACAAGAAGATATAATGTGCAACAGTGCATTCAAAATTAACCAAAATTAGAGCCTTATTTAGAGTTTAGCGGATAGGTTACTCCATCACAAAATGGCAGCTATCCCATCTACCCTATGACAAGTGCATTATGACCCATGGCACATTTAATGAGGTGACTGAGATATCCATTATCGTTTCTTGTTGAATAACCCTTAAACCAAACTCTAAATCACACCATTAGTTTTTTGTAACTAATTAAATCTGATGAGACAGTTTATATGGATGTTGAATAAAAAAGCATGGATTCAAGACACAGTCTATTGGTTTGATAGTTTTTAGGCACGGTGAATAAACAAGCATGGATTCATGACTCAATCTATCAAGGTAGAGAAAATATATATAATATTTAGGGCTATATTTAGAAATATGTGATCACTAAAAACGGGTTGCAAAGTGTGACCAGTATTTATACGACCAGTAAATATTTATAAGAACAGGCCTATATACTAGAAAATCAGCTCCTGAAAATCAGAGTTATAGCATGTCAAAACCTGCCCCACCTCATTAATATTAATGAGGTAGGTCGTAAATTGTGACTCACTATGATTGGACGCCATCACAAGGTTGGCGCCCTCCTTGGGCCAGCAGACCAGTATGTCTGTGATTGCCTTTCAATAACATAAAGTTTTTCCTTTTAACTAGAGTCTATTTTCCTTAAGGGAAATAGAACTGATTTTAAAATGAGAAGTTTCTTTTTTTGTTTGTTTTAGAGATGGCGTTGGTCCTACGGACCTACTCTTCAACAAACTTTTGTTTACATTCGCAATTGGTAAATGGACCCTTTTTCAAGGTCATTACCACCTCCTTTGAGGTGTTGGTAAAATTTTAATGTTTTCTAACTGTATTTCAGTTGCAAAACATTGATACACTAGATCCTGATTTGGCATGTGGAAGAGATGTCTATGGCACACCCCTTTTAAATGTCAAATATATATCCATTCACAATCTCTAAAAATAGTATATGAATTGGCACTATTTATTTTTTATTTAAATATGAGATTTGATATATTTTTTGCACCTTAATTATCATGTCTGCTATTCACACTCAATAAAAACAATTTAAAAAAAACACAGTGCCTTTCTAGGAACTGGAAAACATTTTCTAACTCCTAAAAAGGGATTACTTCATAAGAACATGCATTTTTACAATTACCAACTCCAAATCTTTTCTCGAAGACTCTTCTCTGACTATTTTAACAGGCTGCTTGTGTGCCTTCGCCCCCCCCACTGAACTATTATACTAATTTTACTGTGTAAAGCTTGTTGAGCCTCCCTAAACTCATACCCATTTCGTTCTTCCAACACAAAGCCAGATGAGTGTGAGCAAAATTATGGAACTGTACAAACTATTGACAGGTATATTTAAGCAGTTAACACAATCTCTCCTGGTAGGCCAGGTAATATTTTGACACACTATACCTCTACAAAAGATCTTTATTCTGCCAATCTGAATCTTCTTGTGAATCCAAAATCTGTCTTAGTAACATCCATGTTCCAATCTTTCATTCTCCTTGGTATTCTGCACTGTAACTCTCTCTACCCACTGTCCTCTGGGCATATTCCTTAGTGAGTTTTCCTGATTCACCAAGTTCAATCTGAAAAGAGGAATAATGAATTTCATTATAAACTCCCAAAGAGCCCGCATAGTTCAATAGTATGTAAAGTAGTACTACAGTAGCACTGTTTAATTACTATGAATTGCAATTCAAAAATCAACCTTCTCACGCCTATATTCTCTTATGGAGTTGTCTGTCACTACGGCGAAGTACGATTCGTACGTGGAAAATACATATGAATCGCCTCGGGAAAAGTCTACGAGACGTCCCCGGACAGTTTTACTTACAAATCGTAAAACTGAAGTCCGAGCGCGCAAGTATGATCCGTACCGCCCGTCCAAAAACACAAGCGGATGGAAAAGGCCCTACCCCGAGTACACTTGTGCCCAGGCTACGAGTCGTACGGCCCCCCCAAGCCTCCCAGCCCTCCCTCGTACGTCCACACTGTACCCCCCACCCCCCATATGTAAGGCACGTACCCCCCACCCCTCATATGTATGGCGCGTACCCCCCACCCCCGTATGTACGGCGTGTACCCCCCACCCCCGTATGTACGGCGCATAGCCCCCACCCGTGTATGTCCGCACCGTACCCCAGGTGTACCCCCCACCCGCGTATGTTCGCACCGTACCCCAGGCGTACCCCCACGCGCGTATGTCCGCACCGTACCCCAGGTGTGCCCCCCACCCGCGTATGTTCACACCGTACCACAGGTGTACCCCCACCCACGTATGTCCGCACCGTACCCCAGGCATACCCCAATTCTCGCGTATGTACGGACCGTACATATGCGAGGATTGGGGCACGCCTGGGGTACAGTGCGAACATACATGGGTGGGGGTACAGTGCGGACATACGTGGGTGGGGGTACGCGCCGTACATATGGGGGGTGGGGGGTACGCGCCGTACATACAGGGGGTGGGGGTACGCGCCGTACATACGGGGGGTGGGGAATACAGGCTGTACATATGCCATGTTGGGGTACGCACCGTACATGATGACACGTACCATGTGGGTGATGGCGTGCACGTCGCGTAGCGGGCCCCCTTTTCCTCATGCATTGCAGCGTACTTCGCTTTTCCGGCACTTTTTGGCTCCCATAAAAATATAGCCGTGCGGAGTGCTGTAGGTATGAATCGTACTTGCTGCTCCGTAAAACACTGCCTGACTCCGTGCGGACGTCGCGTACGCGCTGTCCAGGATCGGAATTGTATGTATTTTTTAGCCGTACAGCGTTTTTTACGATTCGTACGGAAATGGTATTTCTGTACGAATCGTACTTGCTGGTTTGTACGGTGGAATTCCCGGGTACGAGTCGAACGGAGAAAACGCTCCGTACGACCATTTGTACCTGGGTTTTACAGGATCGGAATCGGCACCATAATGTGTGGTGTTAAAGGAAAAGTAAACAAGTGTGGAGGAAGAGACAAGGGATTATGATCTAGGTTAATATTAATTAGTTAAAATTAATTTTCTTTTATATTTTCAGTACTGAAGTGTATTTATTTTTAATAAACTTTAATAATTTTCCCTGGATATTACTATAGGTTCACTGACAAATATCGAGCTCAAAAATATCGACCTACAAAATTATCGAGACATAAATATTGACCACAAAAATGTCGACAACCTAAACTTAAAAGTTAAGTACAAAAATATTGAAAAAATATATACATTTCTTTAATATCATTTTATTAAATATCGATCTTTAAATATATATGAATAAAAATTATTTGAAATTAAATATGTTATATACTAACATGAAGTTAACAAAAATTAAATATGTTTAGGGGGTCATTATGATGTCAGACACCGCATCGGTCATGGGACCGAAAAACAGTAGCCTCAGCACACAGTAAATATAAGAATTTGACAGCAGTAGCATCAGTAAGTCATGACAAATCAACTGGTATATTGAACACGTTCCTTTGGTTCTTTTATTCTTTTTTATTACTTCTTTGTTTCTCCTTTTGGTCTTTAAATACAGATTTACATGCCAACACGTGTTTCGTCGCCAACATGGAGATTAACCCCGTGACTTTTTCAAGGCTAAATGGAACATAAAATATATAATCAACATTTGTGTTTTACCTAAAGAAAGCACTAGTGTACCTGACTGTAAATCAGTGCAAGCAAACAGATCTAATAGTTGCCAAAACAAACTAAGGAAGCAATATAAGGGCCATCGAGAAGTCAGTACTTCATCCAAGAAGTGTTGGCAGCCATCTTGGGACCAATATACATGATAGCACCTCATTAAAAAGCATTGCAGTTAATAGAAGGTTTTAACACTTTAGTTACATTATAAATCATTTGTTGATGGCACCATACTCCTTTTAGGAATTGTGGTGTGTTCTAAGGTGATTTTACCATGTGAAAAAGCCGTCTGCTGTGATATCATGAATCACGTTTGAGAGAAAACTATTTTCTCATACTTTTCCCACAGAGGTTTGGAAGGTGATCTATAAGCTAAACTGAGAGCATATTTTCTGTAAATTCACATTATCTTTCTCAGTCATGTGAGAATGAAGTCTGACATTCTCAGTAAAACATGTCCATCCAACAAGGGCAGAGACTGTCAGTTGATTCCTTTGTGTTCTACTGCAGCTTCCCAGAGAGTTCTAAAGAACAACTAGAGTGCTAACAGTCCTACTTATGACAAACGTACTGCACACCTGAAGCCATCTTGATTGGAATAAAGTGGTAACTCTTAAAACATTTAATTTAAAAAAGGAACAAAATGAGGGGGTTCATTTTGCCCTAGAAAGTATGATTAGTGCTGCAGAAAGAAAAATTAGGGCACATTTTGAGTGACTTCTCAAATCCTCTTCTATTTCATTAAAAAATTCTGACATGCAGACTGAAACATGCACTTTCAATACCAGTAGCAGACTTCCCTGGTGAGCAGTAGCTTTACTACAGTGATCTAATAAGCAACTATAGTGCTAACATTCTGAATTTATGGCAAATGTGTGACACATTTGAATGCCTTCTTGATGGAATCAAAGTAAAAAACTGAAAGTATTTCCTACTGAGCAGACTGTAGTAAATGAGGAAATTAGGAAACTTCATAACAAATAAGTCTCCCAAAATGGCCACCAGAGACAAAAGAGCCCAAATGTAGCACAAATATCACCCAGATGTAGCCCAAGTATAGCCCAATGACAGAATGTCCCAGAGTGTTCTAACGAACAACTAGAGCGCTAACAGTCTTACTTATGACAAAAGTATGGCACACCTGAAGCCATCTTGATTGGAATAAAGTGGTAACACTTAAAACATTTAATTTACAAAGAAACAAAATGAGGGGGTTCATTTTGCCATAGAAATTATGATTAGTAGTGCAGAAAGAAAAATTAGGGCACATTTTGACTTCTCAAATCCTCTACTATTTCATAAAATAAATCTGACATGCAGATTGAAACATGCACTTTGAATACCAGCAGTAGACTTCCCTGGTGAGCAGCAGCTTTACTACAGTGATCTAATGAGCAACTAGAGTGCTAACATTCAGAATGTATGGCAAATGTGTGACACATCTGAATGTCTTCTTGATGGAACCAAAGTAAAAAACTGAAAGTATTTCCTACTGAGGAGACTGCAGTAAATGAGGAAATTAGGAAACTTCATAACAAATAAATCTCCCAAGATGGCCACCAGAGACAAAAGAGCCCAAATGTAGCCCAAATATCACCCAGATGTAGCCCACGTATAGCCCAATGACAGAATGTCCCAGAGTGTTCTAACGAACAACTAGAGCGCTAACAGTCTTACTTATGACAAAAGTATGGCACACCTGAAGCCATCTTGATTGGAATAAAGGGGTAACACCTAAAACATTTAATTTACAAAGGAACACAATGAGGGGGTTCATTTTGCAATAGAAATTATGATTAGTGCTGAAGAAAGAAAAATTGGGGCACATTTTGAGTGACTTCCCAAATCCTCTTCTATTTCATTAAAAAAGTCTGACATGCAGACTGAAACATGCACTTTGAATACCAGCAGCAGACTTCCCTGGTGAGCAGTAGCGTTACTACAGTGATCTAATGAGCAACTAGAGTGCTAACATCCAGAATTCATGGCAAATGTGTGACATATCTGAATACCTTCTTGATGGAATCAAAGTAAAAAACTGAAAGCATTTCCTACTGAGGAGACTGCAGTAAATGAGGAAATTAGGAAACTTCATAACAAATAAATCTCCCAAGATGGCCACCAGAGACAAAAGAGCCCAAATTCAGCACAAATATCATCACCCAGATGTAGCCCACATGTAGCCCAATGACAGAAGTGTGCAAAACACTTATTTTTTGTGTATTTGCAGTTTTATATAGTGCAGACTTGTCAGGGATTGGAGTGCTTTACATGAGCATTGGTTACATCATACAAGATCAAATTCATTTTGGTTGTAGACCTGGGGAGATTAAGTGATTTAACCAGAATCACAGAATGTTGAGCTGAAGCAGAAACTCCAACCTGGTTCCCCAGTTGCAAAGTCTGCAGCTCTGGAAGTAACACCACATCCTCTCCCCTAAATGCAACATTTAATCAAGTGGTCAACTGGATAAAAAAACATAAAGATTACAAATAATTTAAAAGTTCTTTGTCGCTATTTGAAAACTCAGATAATATGTCCTCATTTTAGTTTTTTAGAGCATTAACCATGATTTTGATGCAAATAAGACCCTCTCATATATGTAATTTCTAAAGGAAATGCTCTAGGTATTACAGTTTTGATTACATCAAGATGACGTCAGGCGTTCCACACTTTTGTAATGAATATAGAATGTTAGCAATCTAGTTGTTCATTGGGATACTGTTGAGAGGCAGAGGCCAGGGGCACGGACTCTGAAAATTGAAGGCAGGTAGGAGAGTGCAGAGGCAACAATTTGACCACACTGGGCAGGCAGGAAGGGCAGTGGCAGCACAACAGACTATGGAGGGCAGTGGAAAGAGGGGCAGGGGCAACAAACCAACAATACTGGACCTGCAAAAGAGGCTGTGGCAATATAATAGACCATTGTGGGCAGAAGGAAGAGGCAGTGGTAGTACAACCATACATGCCAACAGACCCGTTTCAGCCAGTAAACGTCCAATGTTTTTAAGCTCAAATGGGCTTTATTTGATCTGTCTCCTGTCTACAATCTCCTCTTTTTCAATGTAACTCAAAGGGGAAAATCAATACCCCAGTTTTTTTTCAAAATCTCCCTCTTACCAAGTTCAAAATGTTAGCAAGTATGGTACATTGGATCATGGTAGGCAGGAGGAATTGGGGTAGGGACATGGACTCGGATAACAGAGGACAGGAGGGACATGGAGAGGTGCACCAAACTGATCCTACAGGGCAGGCATCAGGGTTTGCAGCAGCACAATACACCACACATGGCATGCGGGACGGGAGTGCAGCACAACAATCCATAGAAAGCAATAGGGAGGGGACAGGACCATGCACATGGACAACAGAGAACAGAGGGGAAGAGGCAATGGTAGCTAGCTGACCATAATGGACAGACAGGAGAGAAAGCTGCAGCCTAACAGACCATAAAGGGCAGGAGGGACGGATCAGGGGCATTACAATGGAACAGACAAGCCAGGAGGGAGGGAATAGGGGTCTGCACATGGAAACTGGGGGCAAGGGGGCAGGGCAGGAGCAGCAAGATGACCATGGAGGTCAGGCAGGATGGGCACTAGAAACAAGACACACCATGGAGAGCAACAGTGAGACTATGATGGCATACACACAGACCATGGAGGGAAGGTGGGAGGGGGTCAGGGGCAGCTAGCTGACCACACAGGGAAGGTGGGAGGGGCCATGGCAGCACAGAAGACCATGCATGGCAAGCGGGAGGGTTAGTTGCAGCACAATGGCTATGATGGGCAAGAAGGAGGGTGCAGGGGCATGCACAAAGGACCATGGAGGATAGAAGGGAGGGTCAGGACCTGGGAACAGACGAGAGAGTTCAGGGGAAGTGCCTCACAACAGACCGCACAGGGCAGGCAGGAGGAGCAGTTGCAGCACAACAGACCAGGGAGGGCAGAAGGGTGTGGCAGTAAAATGGACCATGGAGGACAGGAGGAGGGGGATAGCGGCATGGCATGAGGACAGGCAGGGTGGAGGTGGCAGGGACAGGTTACAGTCATCTGACAATGCTAGGCAGGTGGGAGGGGAGGGGCAGCTCAACAGAACACTCAGAGTAGATAGGAGTGGCAGGTCCATGGAACATGGTGGGCAAAAAGGATGGAGCAGGGGCATGCACAAAGACATTGGAGAGCAGGAAGGAAGGAGAATAGGGACTGCAAGCTAAACACAGAGGCTAAGCAGGAGGTCAATGATGGGCCATAGAATTGGGCAATGGAGGGAAGGAGGAGTGGACTGGTACATCATGTTAAATGGAGGGCAGTGGCAGCACATCAGACCATGCATGGCAGGAGGGAGGAGGCTAGTCCATGAATTCAGACAAGAGAGGATAGGGAGGAGGTGGATGGGGCAACAAGCTAACTGTTCAGAGAAGGTGGGTATTAGGAACTTTATTGTTTTTAAAATGTGTGTCTGTGCGAACTACTTAAAATATGAACAAGTATGCAGCATAATCTCACTTTTATTCAGGAAGAAGAGGACGTTTGTGACTGTGACTCCGGGGTCACTTGGCAGAAACACCCCCTGACCCTCCACCACCATCGCAAAATGTAATGCCAGTATAAAGTGTAGGTGACCGCAGTATTATATAGAACCTAGTCCTGAGAGCACGATTGAAAATGAAAACTAGATATAGTATATGGTATAAACTATGCACCAAAAAGTGTGATATAAGATGAACCGGGCCGTGAAATATAATATGCAATACATTGTGCGCATTGACAGATTCATTGGAGAGCGCGAGATAGCACAGGCACTAGCGCGTGCTGTGCGATATGTGCCTTGGAGTGTAATATGCACAGGGAGGTGTTGTGTAACCTAACTAGTCTCTAAAGTTGTAATATAAAATATGTGCTGGGGAGTGTAACGTTGCATGTGCACTGTGACAAAGATATGGATCCCAGATTGTAATATGTATGGCATAGCGCTGTGCGTTATAACATAGGCATCGATGAAGGCACGTTAGATGGGGCAATATAACCTGTGCGAAGGCAAGTTTGGCATGACATATTCATGGGGTGGTGTTACAGTGCACATGGGCTAGAGAGCGTTAATCGCATATGCACTAGCTGGTGGAATACAACACAGAGGTGTGTGGCACTCGGCGGGCACTGGTGGGTGTAACA
The DNA here is from genome assembly GCF_964204655.1 of Triturus cristatus. Taxonomy (NCBI): domain Eukaryota; kingdom Metazoa; phylum Chordata; class Amphibia; order Caudata; family Salamandridae; genus Triturus; species Triturus cristatus. Next base: position 901,858,232 of record NC_140590.1, on the reverse strand, counting down.
CAGCATTGGGCTCAGCCAGGAGCACGCTGTGACTCTCAAGTGAGGTTCGTCTCCTTTCCAGAGAGTAAAATAAAAAGTATTACACATCCGGCGGTGGATGTGTGTTTTATTAACTGTGAGGGGGGTTTCTTGCATAGTTTGGTCGAATTTTTGTCGAATCCCCTTTGAATGGCTTGGTGTGCGTGTGTATTAAATGTGCCCGTCAATAGCTACCCATGTTTGTATAAATAAACAACAAGGGTGTCTACTTGGAGAGTACCCACCGGCAGGGGTGCCGGGATTAGGCACGGTAGGGCGTCAGACACGTCAGAGCTTCACTAGCGGTGTAAATACATTCCACGTAGATTCATTGTATGCATAGTCGCCTTTTATAAATATCACGCAAAAGGTACATATGGTTTGTCCAGCATGCCCTAGGTGTTTCTATAAATATATATTTTTAAAAAATAATAAAAGGCCGGCCCCGGGGGATGGGGTCCCCGGGGACATAAGTGGCCAGAGGAGGGGGGCAACGCAGCCCCCCTCCTAAAGATTTTTTTGTAAAAAGGCCATGAGCCGGGGTTGGGGTCCCCAGGGCCGATTAAGGCCTTGGGAGGGGGGCCACGTGGCCCAATTCCAAATTTATTTTTTTCAACAAATAAAAATAGGGTGCAGGCCCTGGGGGATGGGGTCCCCAGGGCCAATAAATTAGAAAAAGAAGGGGGGCTACACAGCCCTCCTTCTTAAAAAAATAAAATAAATAAAAGACCGGCATCGCTCCGGAGGCCACGCCCCCTCCTTGCAGCACTCTGCAAACGTGCCCCCTGGCCAGTTGTAAGTTGGGGAATTAATTCCCCTTCAATACTGAGGGTCCCTGAGGGCCAACTAGCCCAACAGGTATCTCCAGTGTACGCCAGGGAGCTGCGTTGCATACAGGTGTTCTGAGGCCAGGCCCCTTTTTACACCTCTATGCAACGCAGCTCTGTGGCGCTTACTGGAGGTACCTAGTGGGCTAGTTTGACCCTAGTTTGACCCTAGGGACCCTTAGGATTCAAGGGGACTTAATCTCTTAACTTAGAACGGCCACAGGGCGCGTTTACACAGTGGTGAAGGGAGGGGACTGGGCCTGAGGTGACGTGTGCAAACACGCCCTGTGGCGCGTTTTAAGTTGGGGAAATAATTCCCTTTCAATCCTGCGGGACCCTGGGGGCCAACTAGCCCCCAGGTGCTTCCAGTAAGCGCCACTGCTCTGCGTTGCAGAGAGGTGGTGCAGGCCGTGCCCCTTTTTACACCTCTCTGATACGCAGCTCTGTGGCGCTTACTGGACGTACCTAGTGGGCTAGTTGGACCCTAGGGACCCTCATGATTCAAATGAACTTAATCTCCCAACTAAAAATGGCCACAGGGCGTGTTTACACAGTGGTGAAAAGAGGGGACGGGGCCTGAGTTAACGTGTGCAATGTCCGTTGCAAAAAAAACACAACAAAATTGACTGATCATTTTTTTAAATTTAATCATACACCTAATGATATGCAATGGATTGTCATCGAACAGGTTTATTCACAGAAACCTTCTACGCATTTATTGTTTGAAAAGGAGCAACGCTGGATTTATCGATTATCCACTAATGTTCACGGTCTCAATGATAATATTCCATGGGGTTCAGTAATGAGACACTGACCCCTGCGAATATTTACGAGTCTCTGGTAATTTTATTACACTAGGAGATTGAGTGACATTCATTTAAGGGCAATAGGGAACACCCTTTTCCTTTCCCCCTTTTCTTCTGTTAAGTTTTGTGGTTTGTTGTAACATCAATTATTCCCCTCCTATTAAACTACAATATTTGTAGTTTGGTGACACTTACACACGGTCATTTTAAACCATTTGTTCTTAATTTAGGTCAGACTGTGCAAAGTTATATAGGGTATAACAACTATAAGATCACAAGTTTGTTAACACCCTTCGATTCCCTTTCTGCCTTTTCTTCTGTACCAGATGGTCTAGTTTCTCTGTGCTACCGACGGTTCCGAACTTTTGCCCATTTTGAATAAAGTTGGTTGACAATGGAACGCTATATGCGGTTAGCATTCTAGCTCTATTACAAGTGGTGTTCACGTAAAACTTGAAATGTCACGTGACCCGCGCATTTTACAGAGCGCTGGATGCGGTTAGCGTTCGAGCTTTCATATGAGTGGTGTTAACGTAACATTTGACACGCCACGTGACCCGCGTAAACCCCGGAAGTAATTTACCGGTTTTTTGGCGCCGCTTGGAAGTGCCAGGATGGTATTTATTTCCCGGCTCGGGAGATTTTTCTTATCTCCAGGTCTGCTGGGACCTCCTAGGTGTAATGGCCGGTGGTCGACCCTCTGCGAAGTAAGTTTTCGTTTTGGTGGCAGTTTGGTTTTAGCGTTCTCATAGAGATAGAGACGCTAATTTGATTCTTTTTGCTACCTATTACTGTAGATTTTGATGAGGCTCCCGCCACCCGGCAGCACCTAAGGAGCAGTATTTACGTAGCAGTAATGTAAGTCCTTTTTTCTCCAATATTGTAAGAACTTTGTTTTTAGTCTGCCATTGCTTTTGAGCTAGCGTATAACACCACTGCTTTTTAAAGTCATGTTTTTCCAGAACATTTGTAAGCCTTACCACCGTGATAACAGTTGGTATTGTATAGGCTAACATCGCCTTAAAAACAATGAACATAATACGCATATGTTATTATGTTTAAGAATTAAATAAGATGTCTATTTGTTAACAAACGGCCCTACATTATGTTAAGTGGGAGCAAGATAGGTCAGAATTTGGCAGAATAACTACTAACAAGTTTGCAATTACAAGTACATATATTCTTGATTGTTTTTTCAGACTCTGTGAAACTTTCGAGAAATCCTTGAAGTTTGTTTCTACACAACAGGGAGTTATGGTACACAATAAATGCCACAGGTTAGGATAAGCCTTAGCGTGCTTATACCGCCGTGGCTTTTTCCTTTGGTCCTGACGAAAGCTTCGCTTAAACCAAATAATAGAAGCTGAAACATGTTGACCACATGCACTTTTTTGGATGTAACTGGTCAAATTAATTCCAGTTAGGGACATCCATTTCATTTGTTTTTAACCAGGAGCCTTTAATTCCGAAAATTAAAAATATTGGGTGGACAAAGGCTTAATTTTTCATTCACTTGCCACACTAGGATTCACGATTTCCAATCAATACGCTCCGCTATATTAAAGCGTTGTAGCACACCAGAGATACATTTGGTATCTCTGGTGGGGACCCTATGATGAAGCATGTCACCAACCAGGTTGGTGAGTGAGGGTTCTTTTATCACCTTGTAGTGACTCCTGTTTTCTGATACATGTCTCCTTTATTAAGGATACACTCTTTCTTTGTTTCGTTGATATTGATCTAGGGGGACTAAGAGTGGTTCCTTAGTTTTTCCACCCTCTCTCTCTTGTTGTTTTGAAGAATGGTGCATTCCCTCCTTTTCTCCTGCGCTGGTACATTTTGGCCACCTAGCACCAATTCAGGCACCCTTGCACCATGGTACAAGTATGCCTATGTTGTAAGGTAGATTATTTTTGTGCATAATGCAGCACACATGGAAAGAGGAAACAACGAGGAGAAAAAAAGATATTTCTCCTTGTTACACTTCACAAAAGAAGACATAGATTTTTGGCCCATTCCTAGGTCTACAACTTCTCATAAATCTAGAAATGCGTCAAAATTCATTAATACTGTGTGGGAACACCCACGCTAGACCCATGGAACGCCTCCGTGGTGCAGAGTAAAACAATGCTACAATTTGTGCTGCGATTCTTTACTCTAGATTTATGAAGCCTTTCAGTGTCACTGTAGTATCAGGGTTAACCAACAATTAGACGTCTCAAGGTAGTTTTGATAGAAGAAACAAAGATGGTCTTTTTTGAAAAAAGTAAATACAGCAATGAGCCACAGCCACTTCTGCCTATATGGATGAGAAGCCAGTTCCCCACAGAACCTCACCTAGCAACCAAAGGTGAACACTCTAAAAGACATGGAAAGACCACATCAATTCTATGATGTAGTCGAAGTAATCAAAACAGGATATAGCACAAAAGTAAACATGCATCATAAAAACAGTAAACCCCAGCATACTACATCACCTTCCTCTCATAAAGGAAAACAAATTAGGACAAATTTGATTTGAAATTTTGATTTGACTTGGTTTGAAATTTAGAGAGCGCAAACAATTACCCAAAGGAATCAAGGCACTGTAGATGACAGTCTGGAGGAACCCTGCTAGAACCATAGATGAAGAGAGATAGTTTAAAGAGAGTATAGGCAGGTCTTGAGTACCTTCCTAAAGGGCATCAGATGAGGTCTAGCCCTAAGGCTTTTTGGAAGGGAGTTCCAGAGTCTATTGGCCGCCGTTGAAAATGCTTCATCACCCCATTTCTTTGTTTCAGTTCTCAGCACCATGAGCTGGTGTTGATGTGCTGATCACAGGTTTCTACCTGGGATGAACCAACTTAACAGCATTTATTCTTAGTGCACAAGGGAGATAAAGAGTCTTGTTCACAATGGAAAAAGATTCAAACATAATGTGATTTCTAATCGCCAGCCATTGTAAGGCGTCCAGTCCCATGACGGCAGACTGGCGCCTTGGAATGTTTAGAATGCATCTGGCAAGCACATTTTGTACCACCTGGCGTCTGAACTGAGTGTTCTTATTGAAGTCCATATATAGTGAGTTACAGTAATCCAGTCTGGACATTACTATGGCAAGAGCGACCTGATTGTGGGCCAACTGCTGAATGAGCAGATTTTTTTTTTAACATTCTTAAAATCCAGTTGCAGGTTGCTACTGTGCGATTCATCTAGGCATTGAAGTTGATTTCAGTATCTACCAGAATTCCGAGGTTCTTAGCCTTCTTTCCTGGGGTCCGGCAGGTTCCTAATGATTCTGGAAAGCAGCTACTATTCCAGCGCGGTGAACCTGCACTGAAAATCAGCATCTTGGACTTTTTCCCCGCTAAGCTTTAAGTTACGGTCATCCAGACTGCCACTGCCGACATGCATGCTGAAACATTATTTGCTAGCGAGCATGAATTCTTGGGGATTGACACAATAATTTGAGTGTCATCAGGATAAGGCACTGCCTTTATCCCAAATGCTTGAATTATTACTGCTAGCGGGGCCACATAAAGATTCAAGAGCGTGGGGCTCAGTGAGGAGCCCTGCAGTACTCCACATGACAGGGAGAGGACCTCTGAGTAAAAGTGCTGTACCTTCATCTTTTGAGATCTATCCCTAAGGAATGAGGACAGAAGGGCTAGGCTTTTACGAGAGATACCAAGATCTTGGAGTTGATCCAGCAGCAACAAAGGCGAGATGGTATCAAATGCCGCTGATAGATCCAAGAGTATCAAAGCCACTCCCTGTCCTTCATCCACTAACTGCTTGATGCAATCTGTTACTGAGATCAGCGCTGTTTCTGGCCCATGATTTTTCCTAAAGCCGAACTTGGAGTCCTCCAGCCAATGCTGCTGTTCTGCAATTTCCATCAGATGGATATTAAGGTGCTTTTCAAGAATCTTTGCTTGACAGGAAGGCAGAGAAATTGGGCAATATTTTTTGCAGTTTGTGCTATCCAGATTAGATTTCTTTAGGAGGGGTATTATAATCAAAAATCAAAATCTCTAAACATACCAGTACTCTGGTTGCTTTTTGTTTTACAGAAGCATGTTCCTTCAACAATTTGGGAACAGGAAAATTGGAACCAATAACCTTTTTGACAATATCCTACTGCACTCCCTGGGAACATTCTGTATCTCGTACTCTGGAAATATTGGAAAAAATGTCAGTGTTAGAATCAACAGTTTTTCCTACAACAACTTGCTGCATCCCCTGAACACATTTATAATCCTCCACTGTAATACAATCTGTAGAGAGCACAATGTTAGAATCAACACACTTTTCAACCATATCCAGCAAAGCACCCAGAGTGCATTCAGCATCCTGCACCCTGGGAACATCAGAAGAATCATCATTGATAACACAAACATTGTGTTATCCTATCATCCAATTTTCAATAATATCCCACAAAGCCCTTTGAGCACATTCAGTATCCTGCACCATGGGAGGATCAGAGGACAAATTATCTTTGGACAAACAATGTTTAGCTATGTCATGACCTATGTGAGTGTGTGACTCATAGAAATTTAGTTTTTCATCAAACGCAGCTTGTGATCTATTGATCTATTGTAGAGTTGCATCTGTGAATTGGAACTAACCTGCTTCTATTCCACCAACCTCTACTGAGTAACAAAACAGGATTCCTAGCAACACAATCAATCCTGAAAACAGATTTCCTATTCCTAAATTCACATAGCTTCTTAATGAGAACCCAGTTTTCATTAACTAAATCTTTCTCGAAGATAAGGCCAGAAACAGCATAATACGTTTTGTCTGTTTTGTTCCATCTGCAACTCATCTTGTAAGAAAGATAACAATTCTAAATGGTCTCACATTGAAATCCAAACCGTTCAAAAAAACTTTGATCTACATTTCCTCCCCCTTAACAACTCAAAAGGAGTGAATCCTGATGCATGATGCGAGGTGTAGTAATAAGCTCTAACCCTGGCCTTCAAAAACCCCTTTAAATAAACACCAGCAGAAACAGCAGACTGAATGCCCTCTTCAGAAAACAGTTTGCTCTCCCTACCAAACCACTGGCAGAGTAGCCATACAGTGCAACTTGAAAGTGCTTAATGTCATGTTTGTAAAGAAAATTCATTATATGCCGAGAAACGAAATGAGTGGAATAGTTTTCAGTATTTGTTTTAGAGTAACTTTAAAACTAAAAAGATTCTGAAGAAAATACAGAACCGAATGAGTGGAGGTGGATTTGACAAAAGAATAATGAATCCACTTTGAATGGTAATCAATCAATCATAACAAGAACCTGTCACAAAAAGGTGATAATTTGATTAGGCTGGCAAATCTAAAGCAACAGTGCGCCATGGCTCTCTAGACAAAGGAACAACTGGTACAGGATTGTACATTAAACATCCTCTGCCCCCATTGGGAATTTCTCCAAGGACATTGGTCATTTTCTTACTAGGTTTTAAATGTATCCCCATTTAGCTAAATCCATCCAGCCAACTAAATCCTTACCTTTGGTAGCAACATATACATTTGTGCAGACTCACCTTCCCACAATATCCACTACAAAGTGAAAAAACCCTAGAAACTCGATTTTCTTGTCCCCGAACACTTTAGGAGAAATATCAATAATTTCCAGTTTAAAGGAAAAAGCCCAAAAAGGAAAGAAAGTTTTATCAGACAAGATAGTGACCAGTGTCTGTCGTAACTTGGATAACATTTCCACATATCACAGCTTGACATACAGGACCTATCACTTTAATAACTTTCTGGTTACAGTTCTTAGTAAGAACAACATTGGTAAATTTCCTAGAGCAATCCTAGACATCAGTTTCAACCATATTAACATTACCAGCACCTCTCCGGAGTCCAAATCTACTAGATTATTCCTCAAAATCGGCTTCAACTATGTTCATGTTAGCAGTAAATCTATGGAAATCTGTATTATGTATCTTAACATTAGTACCACTATTCAGAGCTTTACAGACAGACAGAAAATGTCCCATTTTCCTGCATTTTGCACATTTTCCCAATGGCGGAACAGAATGAGATGCTGCCTAAATGGTTTCTAGAAGCACATCGATAACAACTGGACTGCAATATATTATTCTTCCCAGCCCTGATAGCAGCTATAGTACTCCCCTCCGACATGCAAGACACAGGTAAATCTCCCTTTTGATTGGATAATGGTTGAGTTGAGATAAATGACCTTTCAATGCTTTTTGCGATATCAATCACTTCTGAAAGCGGGGGATTCCTACAAGTAAGTAGCCCTACCTGAATTTTTTTAAATGCAATTGAAGACGGGCTAGTTTCAGGTGTAAATATCAATCGAGTTCTCAAATTCACAAGTGGAAGCTAATCCGCTTAATGCTGCACCATGCTCTTCAACAGATTTATCACTAGCTTGCTGACATTTACAGAAACTGTGCCTCTCCAAAAGCATGCTAGGTTCTTCTGAAAACTGTGTGTTTAGCCTCTCTTTAGCTTCCACATAAACATTCGATACAGCATCACCATCTAGAGGTGGTATCGTAGAGAGATTATCAAAAACTTTTTGTCCAACTATACCCAAATGATTACAAAGTACTGCAAGTGTCCTGTTAGGATTGTATCGAAGACCATCAATAGCAGCCAAATAGTTTTCAAAGATGAATAGCCGTCTCCATTTAATTTCAATGTCTTTGTAAAAATTGAGGTGGCTGCATTGCATTCTGTGTGGTTGCCATGAGTTGAGATGTATAGTAAGCCTCTAGGCAACAATGAAATGATATGATATAAGAACCCAACTATAGATATCTGCTATGAGTGACAATAAAACCCCAAACCAAACTAAATGAAATATTGTAGCATATCATACATCAGAGATACCACAAATGGCCCCAAAAATGGCCCAGAATTTTGGTAAATTAATAATGAAAATGAAGAAATTAATACTGCCAATTGTTTATGCTGTGCTGCATTCCACAGCCAAGCAGTATAGCACTGTGACTTAGGCTCCACTTCGTAAACAAGTGTGTCAGCTGCATGCTGGCAACATGGAATTCCCGCTGCCTTTCAGAAAATGCCTGCAATGCCCTTGGGCAAACCGCAGGATGACCAAAATTGAGCAATAAGTGGGAAACTGCTCAAATGTTCTTCCTGGACACTCACAGATCAGGAACACTGAAAATCTCCAGAATTCAAACTGAATTGCATGCATATGCCATGCACACACCTTTTTGATGACTGCAGCAACGGAGTTAAAATGATACTTTCAGCAGGGACACCCGGTGCAAATCCCAGTGTTGTTAAGCGACGACCAGTGGTTTATGAAAGCTTCAACATATCTGTTGGTAACTCCCCCTCCAGGTACCAGTATGTAGTATCAGGGCTAACCAACAATCAAACTTCTCCACGAGGTTTTGTTAGAAGAAACAAAGGTGGTTTATTTTCAAGAAAGTAAATACAACAATGAACCTCGGCCACCCCTGCCTGTCTGGATGAGAAGCCAGGTCTAATGACCCTCACCTAGCAACCCAAGGTAAACTCTCTAAAAGACATGGAATGACAACATCATAGAATTCCAATTCTATGGTGTAGTCAAAGTAACCAAAACCGGACATAGCATAAAAGTAAAACATACATCATAAAAACAGTAAACATCAACATACTACAGCCATGCAAGGTGGCCTTGCATAGCTTCATAAATCTCATTTTTGAGATGCAAAAATTGATGCTAAATATGCCCCTGAGATTCCACACTAAACTGAAAGATGTCTGCAATGTGAGGAAGCCAAACAAGAGGCTCTATGGAGGTAAAGGTAGTTGTTGCAATCAAAGAATGATTCTCTGTAGGCAGGTAGCATAGGTTGTATGATGAAGTTTAATAGGAGATAATAGTCTCTGCTACAGTTCTCACATGTCATGTAAATGCCATATCAATGCCCCACCAGGAGCACCCTCCAGCTGCCCAGCCTGCTCTCTCTAACAGATGCCTCAGGCATACTTAAACATTCAGTGACACCACCCACAGAGGCTGAGCAGCAGGGAATGCATTCTTTCTAATACAGAGTATAGCAGCAGTTCATGAGTCATTCATTTCAGCCATTGGTCAAACCCCTGATCAGTTTTGATGATGCCCTTCCAACACTGTCAAAAACAAACAATCTCATTAGCTCCAAAAACTGCAAATATTCATGCCAATGTAATTACTTGCATGCCGACCAATTTTCTTATCTGATTCACATGCATGTTGCCTATGGCCATGACCTAATTGTCTGTACTGCGACCAATCAGCTTTTCCCCCTAAATGCACCTGACACCACGACATGCCCCACTTCTCGACATATGTTTTAAATCATTTGAAAGTTACAAACACAAATTACTCACTCATAACACATTACGTGCTTCTGAAGATACTTTTTATGAATTTGCACATATTCAAATTTATTTCTGGCATATCAGTAAGTACAAGCGCAGATGTAAAAAATGTTCTATGATTGTTCTCGATATTGCTTCTCTGTCACACGTGTCCTTATATTGCAGACCCACACTCTGTCATTCTTGAGAATGCCAGACCAGACAAATGTTAAAAATCAACAATTTAGCACGCAATCAATGTTGTTAATATGTAGTACAAGATGATAAAGATTTCTCCTCTTTTGTCCTTGTTTAGAAATATACTGGCTGGCGATGTGGGCCAGGGCTGATCTAATTTCGTCCTTCTGATGCTTAGCATGCACACGCTACTTCAATTTAATAAATGTATAACTAAACTTCTTTTTAAAAGATTTAGAAAGATAGATTGCGTAATGTGTTCCTAACTGAAATCTGACCAAATACATCACGCCAGAAACTCTTAGAAAAAGAAAACCCGTTGTGCTCTGCAAACAGGAGCGCTTAAAAGCATATGATGCAAGAAATGCTGTAGCCATCTCCTTGGAAGCAAGAAAACATTTCGGCAAATCGATCCTGTTAACTTGTTTTGTTTTTTACTCCATCTGTTAACTTCAAGTGGTGTTTTCTTCTACAGTGCCTGATAAATCAGCATTATTATGGTGTAATTACTGTCTTTCCTTAATAAGATCTGCAGAGTTTTTCCACTGAAAAAGGCAGCCCTTGGAAAGTCTGTCAAGACTAATAGTAGACACATTGATTATTGGTAGGCATTTTGCAGAGAGACATCAGTAAATGCCCAGAATAGCTTCTTGATGATGCGGGGGACTTCACTGCAGTGGAGGAATGAGCATCCGGGGCTGGAACCAGCCCAAAACACTGTGATTAAATAACTACAAATGAAGAAAAAGTATTGGCAAAGCCAATAGCTCTCACCTGTGATAAATGTTTGGCTATATAAATACTTTTTAGCCATGTTGTACAGCAGCACAGAGTAACTACTACTTTGTCTCTGCATCTGAAATTTGGCAACTGTGCAAAGGCAAAGTGTTTCCTCATTTGCCTGGGGCCACCACCAATTCAAATCAGAGGATGGTAATTTGGGATAGCACCTGCTTGTTGTATCACAGAAGAAGATGTGTGAGTGTCTGTGGCTCCTTCTGTATTCCCAAAGTGTCCCAGAGGTGCAGAAAGCAGGTACACACGTCCACTTTTTCCCTCTGGAGCTTTGAGCAATTCGGTGCTTGGTCCACAAACTCTAAAACCGCAGGACATCCTACATGCCATGCAGGAACACTTAGAATGGGATGGTCAATCTGTTGTGAGCAAATAATGTGCTGTGTTGTAGTGATATTTCCACAGGCAGTTTTATCGCATTCAAATGCCAGGCCATTTAGAACGAAAAAATATACATCTTAAAATATAATAAAGAGTTTTGGAAATGGTTGTTGCATGCTTGGAAACATTGGAATGATAGAAAAAGGTGTTTTATTTTGTAGGGTTAACTGGGCGCATGAATATGAATGATGAGGTTTAGATATTTTGAGGTTTAGATAATATATGACTGTTGTTTTACAGATATGTAATGTGATAACGACAATAACGGGAATGCGATACATTATATTTGTAGATTGATAAAAGTGGCGTTAGATGAAACAGTACTCCCTTTTTAGGTCTCGGAAGCCAAGAAAGTGAGGGGGCGTCTGAGGTTGGGTCCCGAACCTCAGAGAAAACAACATGGCTGGTCAAGAAGTCGAATATGCTCGCTCCCCTTTGGGTAGGATGTTTGACTTTGTTCTGTTTGTCCCTGCTGACTGCTTTTTCCAGTGAAAAGCCAATGACTTAGCAGAAGAGAAGTGTGTATTGTTCTTATACCTCACCCCACGTGCCACTACATTTTTGCAGTTTTCAAGGTGCCGTTTGCAATCCTCTTTTATCACCCTACCCTGCTCTACCCTGTGATTGATTGTGATGGCTGCGAGTGACCTTGTGCCCCTTGTTGCATCTCCTTCTGCACCTCTAACTTGAGGCAGACATTCACTGTATGGCTGGTGGTTGCTAAAGAAGGTTGGGGGGTGCACAGAGTGTGTCCACAGTTTGTTCATGGTGGAGAGAAGGATAGGGTGGGATGCAGAGCCTGTAGCTGAAGCTATAACTGTAGTAGATGTTAATTGGTAGTAACTGGCAGGTGTTGAGCTTTGAGGATTTTTGAAGACTCATAGACTACCTATTTGACAGGTGAAAAAAGTAACAGCCAGACATTGGAGTGAAGGCGGCACCAGTGTTTTGTAATTACATTTGCCTACAGAGGACCTACAGAGAACCCATGGAGTAACAGATAATAACTTCAATTTGCAAATTGCTGTAAGAAATGTGGTATTTCAGACACTCAGTGATACAATAGAATTATAAGTAATACTCATCTCATTTCCTATACTAATAGTTGATAGTTGTTCCTTTTGCACAAAACATGGAGCATTTAGTGTGCCACAGGTACCTTAAGCTTCGTTTTACTGCACACTATTTGCTATTCAGTTGTTATTAAGCTACTAAAGATTTATAGTCAAGTACAAATATGGTAAAAACAAAAACTCGACAGGACACTTAAAACAGAAATAAATCCCACAATGGGGATTACTGTGAAATCATCACTAGACGTACAGGGGATTAGATTTTCAAGGAACAGAGTAATAAAGGATGGTAAAAAACTGAACATATTTCAAAAGAAAAAAACATCGAAGAGAAAGCTAAAATTAATCCTACAGGGACTGACTTTAGATACAATTATGGATATAGTACAAATTCCGTCAGAGAAGAATGGATGCCATGTTAGAAAGCAGGAACACTGTTCTTGTATAACACTGGAAAAGCAATGGAAATAATGAGGTAGATGAAAAACGTAGTTTGGGAAAAGCTATACTTGAGATACCAGATAGAAATAAAAGCATGAATGTAAAAACAAATGTAAGGAAGTGAAGAATAAAGAGGTAGGCCTCATCAGAGGATTTAAAAAATACTTTTCAATTTGACTTCAATTCAAATAGATTAATGGTATGTTGATAGGATGTAGCCTAATGGCCTGAGCTGCTGACTTTGTAGCGAGTGGGTACCATGTTTGAATCTCGGCATCGGTGTCTACAATTCAGCGCCTGGAGACCCTCACAGGAGATTTGTTGCTCTTTACAAATCCTGGGTTTATCAGTGAATACTTTGAAAAAGGAAAGGATATTGAAAAAATATGTCCATAAAAATGTTGTAACCAGCCATCTGTGTGGAGCTAGCAATTGAGCAGTGTGCCTCTGATGAAATCATCTGGAAGTTACAATTGAGGCAAACAAAGTCTCAATCTTAGATAAACTGATTAATTGAACAAGATTCCTAAGTGAGCTCTTAAGAGAAAATGAGGTGAGTGTTAACCTTGATATATGTTCGATAGCACTAAAACACTAACAATTTGCCTCCTAAATTTGATGAGAAATAAATCATGTATAAAATAACATGAGTTGGATCAGAACTGTATCACTGATAAGACTATCTTGGTAGAAGAATTAAAGCTTGACCAAGAAGCAAGTAATTTTATGCCACTGTGTTCAATGATGTCAGCTTGATTAGAAACATTACACTCAGGCCATGAAAAATTAATAAAGAGGAATTGTGGCAGCCCTGTTGATATACAACAATCAAGAAGTCTTCCAAGAGCAAAATGTCCCTTTTTTCTCCAAAAGAAGGCGATAGTTTGATTGAAATGGTCCTATTTGCAATAACACCAAAACAATGATAAAGTTCTTAGAACATCTATACTAATGTCCATCCAATGTGCATTAGACTCTTTGTTAAAATTAATAGAGAAATTTGCAAATGATTCTGACCATACATTAAAACTCCCGACAATAATACTGAAGACAATTGTTAAGCAAAAAGAGGACAAGTAGATCAAACAGCTCAAATAGAGAACAATATCAGATGATCAGAAACTGAGAATGATGAGATCAAGATTGAGATTGTAGATGAGAATTAGCAATGAAAATAGAGTCTAACAATTTGAAATTGGAAAATGAACCTTAGATGGGAGCAGAATATAAAATTGAAAGACAGTTTAATTAAGAGACCTACAGAAATATACTCTAGGAATAGGAACTTGGATATCAATATACCAACAAGGGAACTCATTTTCTTTGCCTAAATTTAAGAAAAATGCAGATAACCAACCGAGTATAGCAAGGTAATATGGATTAATCACAAGACACTCATTTGTGAATTAAAAATAATACATTTTATTAATAGCACCTAGGAAACCAATCCAGTAAATATCCTAGGCTGTAAAAGACATTCTGCAGAAAAGAACCACGGATCTGAAATTTAAACTGCAAAGGTATATACCAACTGATAAGAAGGGAATATTAAAGAAATATCTTAAGAAACAGATTGAAGTGTTTTTAAACTAAATAGAAGGAATAGGAAAAATGCTTGATCTATAGAGTGAAAAATAATAAATAGAACTAAGGATTTTAGAGTATGAAGCAAAAAAAAGAATTAAGTATAAAAATCAATGCATCAATAAAGAAAAAATATAGCAAAAGAATTTGGAAACTAGGAGTAGCACTAATTTCAATTCAAATATATGAAAAATTAAATTTAATGAGTTATACAGTCTGAATATAAATTCAGGAGGAATTGGATTATGAAATATGCAAGCTGGCTAAGACAATCATAATAAATGACAATAAAGGGTGTGAATATTCGACCTTTTCATCAGTTAATGAAATTGAAGTGTTGCAGGGATTCTGCTCATGCACAGAACTATTCGCAGGAAACCAGGACCTCAGTGAATTGTGGTGTACCAAAAAACTCACCTCAGTACCCAGCACCCATATCCGACTAGCATCAGTGTCTCATCCGTTCTCAATATCATATCGAAGCTACCAATAATTAGACAACCCAGAACAAGCGACTTAGAGTACTCTCAGGAATGGTGGGAATCAGAAACACCTTTTCGTTATTATTCTCACATCAGTCCACAACAAGAGTAATCAGAGACACAGAAAAGTTTAAAATGTTTATTTGTAACTACGTGCTCTAAGGTGCAGTACTTTGGCTAACATAAGCAGACAAATGATTAGAAGTGAAACCATCAGCATTGTTACAATTCCATAGAAAATGAAGGGAGAAATCATATTAAAATTGATAGTGGAAAACAGGTCCTATTATACCTTGTGAACCACCATTCCTTGGCTAGTAAACTAGTTTTATAAACAAATAGAAGGTCTCTAGGTTTGAATGGGGAACCCCATATCTCAAAAATCAGCTTAGGTGAATCACATCACAGGATCAGCTCTGCTTTCTGTGTCTGGAAAGGTTTTCTCCAAGTGCCCGAATCATGCATGCAAATGCAATATTAAAGGCACCCGAGTTTCAGATATTTGCAGCTGTGTGCTTTTTGTGTCTAGAGCGTGGGCCGATCAACCTGACTTCAACAGTATACATTGTTATTTGACCTTGACGGCTTCTGCACACAGTGTTCAGACTAGGCCTGGGCGAAGCACTACGCTACGCTCGCGTAGTTTGCGAAGTTTGCGCTACTTCGCGAACTGCACGTAGCACAGTGCGAACACGCGTAGCGTAGTGTTGCGTAGTGCTGCGGTCATTTCTTGCTTGCTCGCGGTACTCAACGTCAAGTTGGCGACCGCGAGCTAGCAAAATGACATCCCGGCGAGACTTTTTCCTTGTTCGCGATCAGCAACTGCAAGTTGGCGATCGCAAGCATGGAAAATAAACCTCCCGGCGAGATTCCCAACGCGAGGAGGTCAGGTTTCTCATTGCGAGTGGTCGCGTATGCTCGCGACCGCTCGCGATGAGAAACTACCAGTTCGCGTTGAGAAAGCTGAAGCTCGAGTAAAAATCTACTCGAGCAGCAGAAAACTACAGCTCGCACTGTGCAAGATGCCATTTTCAATGATTGCACAGTGCCGGTTGCTTGTCCACACTGTGCAATCATTGAAAACAACATCTTGCACAGTGCGAACATGTTACTACGCAGTTCGCAAAGTGCTACGCGTAGCTCGCGTAGTGCGAACTTGACTTTGCGTAGCTTCGCGAAGTGCTACTTCGCGAACTATGCCCACCCTTAGTTCAGACTAACGTCGCGGTGCACGTCTAGGGATGTGAATAACAGACCGTCGTCATGTGAAGAAAAAGCGAGCAAGCAGTTTTACTTGTAATAACAGCTACCTGTAGTGTTGTGTGCAAAAAGCTGCAAAGTGGCAAGATGGCGTTTAAACTTCTAAAGAGCTTATGCTAACATAGCAATGTGTGCACATGTTATGTTATGTTATGTTATTTTGTATTTATAAAGCGCACAGATGCCTCAGCCAAGCGGCGTCCCGGCGCTGTAAAGGACAAGCAACACAACAACTGATAACACGAACCAGTCATGACCACTAAGCCTCGGGAAACAAAAATGTTTTCACGGCTTTCCTGAAGAGAAGGAGATTTGACATAGACCGAATACTGACAGGCAGTGTATTCCAGAGGCCAGCCGCCAGAACACCAAACGAGCGGCCGCCCATTCTGGCTCTTTTAAAGCGAGGAACCTCAGCTAGAAATTGACCCGCTGAGCAAAGTGCTCTAGCAGGGGTGTAGAGGGAGATGGTCTGGGCTAGAATGGGAGGGGAGGCAAACTTCAGAATCTTAAAAGTCAGGCACAGCACTTTGAATTTTATTCTCTGCCTGACGGGCAACCAATGTAGATCGGAAATAGAACGCCTAGCCGAGCAAAACTTAGGCAAACCAATCAGCATACGGGCGGCCGCATTCTGCACATGCTGAAGGCGTGTGAGCTCTGCTTGGTTAATGCCCAATAGAAGGCCACTAGCATAAGCCAATCTGGAAAGAATCATTGCCTGCATTATAAGTTGCCTAGTGGGGGCATCGAAGAATTTAAAAATAGGCCTAAAGCTTTGAAGAACGCCATAGCAGGTGCCCGCCACTTTCTTTGTATGGGGTATGAATGAAAGATTGGCGTCGAGCAAGACCCCAAGATTTTTCACCTGAGTTGCTGGCGTAGGAGTAGGACCTAGCTCCGATGGCCACCAGTCGTCTCCCCAGAGATGAGGTTCTTTGCCCAACACCAGGACTTCAGTTTTAGTGGCATTAAGTTGGAGACGGTTATCGGTCATCCAACCTGCCACCTCCCTAAGGGCGCTTTGAAAGTTGGAGGCGTCCAGTGTAGTGTTCCCGTTTAGAGTGACCGCTAATTGCGTGTCATCAGCATATGACACTATGGTTAAACCCCATTTATTGGCCACCTCCATCAATGGTCTCACGTACAGATTAAACAGGGTCGGGCTAAGTGCTGAACCCTGTGGAACTCCTTGAGAAATGGAGCGGGGAGAAGACTCATATGGGGGAGTACGCACTTTAAAAGTACGCTCAGTCAGGAATGAGCGAAACAAGTCCAGCGCCGTGCCCTCTACTCCGGCTTCTCTGAGTCTCTGAAGCAGAATAGGATGTGAAACAGTGTCAAAGGCGGCACTGAGATCCAAAAGGATCATTGCCGCTGTCTGACCTGAGTCTAAGAGTCTTCGAAGTTGCTCGACCATAGCCACCAGAGCTGTCTCAGTGCTATGGCCTGCTCTGAAGCCATTCTGGGAAGGATGGAGGGTACCTGTTTGTTGAAGGTGGGCAGATAGAATATTGTTAACGTGAGCCTCAGTAATTTTAGAGGCCCACGGAAGCAAGGAGATGGGCCGATAATGTTCCGGCTTTGCTGGATCTAGTGTAGCCTTTTTCAGGATTGGCATAACTATAGCTTGCTTCCATAGGATAGGCACCGTCCCAGTACTCAGAGATAGCTTAATTAAATTGTGGAGAAACGGAAGACAGAGCTCAGCAGATTCCCTGAATTGTGCTGGTCTCAGAGGGTCCATAGGAGAACCCGATTTGACCCTCACCACCAGAGAATCAAATTCTTCCTGAGATGGAGCAGGAAGCACTACCAATGGGTTGGTAATGACATTCATAGCTTCAACATTGTCAGTGGGAGTAGTGAGGGAAGGAAAGGATCTGTAGATAGTATCCACTTTATCCACAAAAAAGGAAGCCAGCTCTTCACAAAGGGCCTGAGAGCCATTCCCCGGTGTAGTGGTTTTCCTAGTGGTTAGACCCTTAAGAACCTTAAAGATTAGTTTGGTGGGGTTAGAACTGTTCCTAAATTCCGAGGAGTAGAAGGAGGCACGTGCTTTGCAAATGGCCCGATGGTATAACTTAATGCTGGCCAAATACCCCTGTTTTAAAATAGGGTCATAGGCCTTGCGCCAGGCTCTTTCTGCCCTTTTACAGGTGACCTTAAGGAGCCTAGGAGATTCATCATACCATGGGCTAGAATGGCACATAAAACCCTGTCTCCACTACACCCTCCCTTGATCGGACCACGAACAGAATAGGGAAGCAATGTAGGAACGCAGAGTTCAATTTGGAGTGAGACAGAACCAAGTCCATATATTGCCAATCCATATAATTGGTAGTGAAAGTTCAAAAAATGTGTTGGGAAAAAGTAAAAATTAAAACATCTCTCAGGGGCGGAATACATCCCATTGTGGAGTAAAAAAAGAAATATTTAAAAAAATCTGGATTAGGACGTGTGGAAGATGGACTACCGCCAATTTTAATCCATCAACGTGTAGGCACAATATGTTGCAACTGCCTCCAAGAGGAAGTCATTGTAATGTTCAGTAAAAGAGTCAGCCATCCAGTCAAGTAAAGTAAATGAACATACATGTTCTTCTACAACCGGAGCCTCTATCACCATCAGAGGACAACTTGCGTGTTCTTCAAGATAACTGCATGACAGGAAGTCATTGGCTGCAGCAGATATATCCCAATTCCATGGAATTCCATGTGCCGCCCCACATGCCATAATCCCTATACCAGAACAGTCCAACTCATGAGCCAATAAGGGACTCATTAGTCGATTATAATCCGGGGCAAGAGATGCCATGTGTGACAGGCACAAATCCAGAGCCCATTCGAATGGACAATCAAGGCAATGGTAAACAACCTGTGTATGAGAACCGGAAGGACAATCCATAGGCTACGCTCAAAGTGGCCAGTGGTAGTGTTCCATAGTATTCAAGCATCCGGTTGCACAGTTGAAGCCGTCGGAGCCGGCTGTTGTGTGGCAAAGATCGTGCAGCCATTGCGGAGCAAACAAATTAACAGCAGCACACCAGCAGTCAAGGCGAGAATTAACGGAAGCCCGCTGAAGACGCTGGAAAAAATAGAATGAAAAAATGCCGGTATCACGCCAAATATAGTTTGGAACAAGGTCAAAAGGCCGGAGCCCACAACTTTGAAAAAATGCACCAAGCTAGTTGTTGACGAGGCATTGAATATAGTGTGAATCAGAGCACCGAAATGAAATGGGAGATCAGTATTTAAAAGCGCATGCACCTTGGTGCGGGTGTTTGCTACGTGAAGGACAAATGTTTCACGGGAGGAAGTCAGGGCGACTTCTTTTTGAGACAATAGAGCCCTTATTCTGCTCATCTTGTTGAACTCTGTTTTCAAGGTTGGAATGGAAGGCCAGATGGATACATCCAGTCTCCCATGTGGGGGTGGGAAAAGGACATTCTTACAACAGACTACTCGTTGTGAGACAGTTACAATGTATGGAATCCCCACTAGCATCTCACAGCATGACTCATTATTTAGAAGCAAGTAACTACCGTTTGCTAATAACGTGAAAGTGGGTGTGATCACTGGCACAGGATTTCCCTTCAAAATTCAAGCTAAATTCGGTGCGTTAACGTTGCATGCGCCATGCAATTGGATGTTCCTAGAGACTACTGAGTGATCAGGTGTAGAAGTGCATTCCTCGCCTTTTAAATAAGCCTCTTTACCCTCTCTCAGGCACCTGTATGTAAATGGGAGTGACCAAACTTCATGCAGGAAAGCGGTACCCAATGGTGCGTATCTGCCTAAGGCATAGAGTTTCATACATGAACTGAACTTAAACAATGGAAATGGAAGAGTGATTAATCCATGGATAAGCCACACAGCTGAGTTCGATTTGGCCATAGAGAATGGTAAAGGTTCCAACTTTTCAATATGCAAAAATGAGTATGTTGCATCCTTCATGGACATGAACTGTTGTTTATCAGATTAAACGGCAGGAATAAAGATGATGTGTTCATGTAGTCCCAGGGAACTTTCCCAGCCTTCAATGTTTGTAAAGTCCATGCAAACTGCTTTATAGAACGCAATTGATTTTGACCATGGTATAAGACAGACATGTCATCCTGTACAATATCCACAACAGATGAAACAATATTATCTAATGTGTAAATTCTGGAAGAAAGGGTGTTAATGCTATTATCAATGACAGCAAGCACTTTTTCCAAATTTGCTTGATCAATAGCTCTTAATCTAGAAGCAGCTTCAAATTGAGATAAATTCCAAACTTCATTGTAAACAGCATACACCCATCTTTTGGACTTACCACCCACAGGGCCCTTAACAAAAGCATTCAAATCTACTTAATTTGGACAAATGAAGTTTAACAGATCTCAAGGTGGAGTGTTGCAGTCAGTTTGGACATAATTTACCTACGGAATAGGTAGTGACCGAATGGGAAGATTCTAAACTGGGATCCACCCTAACCTGTGTATAAGCGGGGAGCAGACCCAGAAAATGATGCTGACAGGAATCTGAACTTTTCTGCCATAATAACCATCCTTGAGGATCTAGGGTAGAAATATTGAAGGATGTATTAGTAATGAATGACTGCAATTTATCAAGGGACAGATCTGTGTGATTATCCCATGTTGGATAAGCGCCCAGATCAGGAATAGAAGGGGAATTCATCTTTTTAGAAGTAGCCAATCCAAAACAGGTGGTCTGAAAAATAGTAGAATTCAAAAACAACAAGTGGTTAGGTATAAGGCATGCACGATACAGTGCTTCTGTGCCTTGTACCTGCCATGCTTTAGAACCCCAAACAGATTTAAGATCAATGGTATCTTTCCACAGCTCTTAGCCCCCTACAGCTAATTCATCCATAAAGGACTTCGAATACAGTAATTTAGTGTGGGTCAGTCTAACTTTGGAAGCTGATTCAGCAACCATTTTAAAATAAAAGGCTTCAGGCTTAGATACACTGAAATCAGAAAAATATGTAAATTTTTTCACTAAAGTTTTGGAGCTGCCTTCAATCAGTGCTGGACAATGTTCCACTTGTGTATAATTAACAACATTTCTAAATGTATTCGCTTTATGTAGGAAATGATTGCCATAGTGTTAGTAACAAAACAATTTTCGATAATTTGCTGTGTCTAAATACAAATCTTCAGCATCAAAAGCGGCATAATATTGCAAATCAGAAAAAAGAGCCTCAACAGCTTGGACATCCCAATCATCAGAGCATACGTTTTGTTTCACAACATCCCCCATAGAAACACGAAATACATTGGGGACATTAATCACATCTGTGGGACCATGAATTTGAAATTTTACGGCATCCCATACAATCCCATCTAACACAGGCCAGGCAGTAATATTATCTAAAGTCTGGTCTCTCTTCATGATGTGTGATGAGGAGTGGGCTCAATTAATCTAATTGCAGATCTTTTGGTTAGATAGTGTCCATTTACAAGACAGAAAAAAAAATGGATATGAGCACCAGCCAAATGTAAGTCCAAGGGGGAATTAAAAAATGTCTTTTAAACCAAACAGCAAAAATAGAAATATTCGATAGGACATTCGAAGTTATAAAGTTAGTGTCAAATGAAAAACGTGACTGGTCAACTGCACTTGATTGCACACCAGGGAATAACACATCTGTGGGATAGGTATACTCAGTATCTTCATGGGCACCACCAGCCGGTGGAGTCAATAAAGGATTAGTAACTGTATGCATCTCGATGGCAATGTCAGGCTTGTTGGTATTTGCCAGAGCCAAAACAGAATTTCTCTGCATTGCTGGACAAGAGACTGCTGGAGTCATACTAAGAAGAATCGGCCACTCGTTGTAGTTTGACATTGTCAATGGATATGTACCTGTTATCCTTGCAACCAGGAAGTGGAGGTAAAATGACTGTTCTTGTACCCTGCACGCCAAGCACTGGAACCGGTGCACGATAAGAGGGGCCAAACTCCTTCTTGTTCTCCACCTTCTGACACACCAGGCCACCAACTCGAGGTAGCCAGCCAACTGACGGAAACCGAAGTGCAGCATTACTTGTGGAGGGCAAGTGTTTCTTTGCAAGACTGTCTCGGGTCGCTTGTAGATTCTGTAATACAGCAGAATGATCATCTAAGTCAAAGAGTGCGGCGGCCGCCGCCATGTCTAGACCATCAAGGTCCGGGACAAACATCTTCATGCCAAAGAGCATTTCGAATGGGGTCCGCCCACCGAGAGACCTTCTAGGGAGATGATTAAGTGCACGTTGAACGCTACACAAATGGGCCAACCAGTTCCTGCCAGTACCTAAAACCCTAGCTGCCAGGGATTGCTTTAAGTCATGATTCATTCGCTCCACAACACTATTGCCATCAGGCCGGTATGGAGACAAAAATTTTACTTGGACCCCCAAAGATCTCATGGCATACTTGTACGCCTTAGAGGCGAACGCTGGACCCTGGTCTGAATGGAGGGCACCACATGCAAAAATTCCCACAAAGACATGCAAATCCCTGATGACAGTTCGAGCATCAGCACTCCGTTGTTGCCAGACCCATAGAAAATGTGTGCACGAATCCACTGCAACTAAGATGTACTTATACGCAGTATCAGAGGAGAAAGGACCGCAGTGATCTAAATAAACACACCCAAGTGGTGTATTAGATATGAACAACTGTGTTTGAGGTGGATGCACAGCAGTCGAAGGTTTAATCTGCTGGCAAATGTCACAATTGAGGACATAAGCACGAGTCTGTTTATACAATCCGAACCACCAGTAACGTTGTTGTAAGATAGTAACAGTCGCTGAAACGCCGGCATGCGCAAAAGGCATACCTTCGTGAGCAGCTGTTATCAAGGAAAGACTGCAGTCCGCATTGGGAATCAATCTGTCACCAACGTCGTTAATTCTCACATAGGGAACTTTATCAGGACTTAAATGATAAGAGTATTTAGAAGGGAAACCACAAGGGTAATTATCACCCTTTTCTGTTGCAGCAATTGCTGCCAAGAGGTCACCATCAATCTTACGTTTGGATCTTGTAACAGCTGCTTTTAGATATGTTGCCACTGCTGTTGTCACTGCTTCATCAGCTAAACTGTTGCTAACAGCGTGGACACCCACGCGCTGGTGACCAAGAGTATGAATTACATTCAAGAGGTGCAGACGTTGTTTAAGTTCTGCGACTCAAACCCAAAGCATTTTATGTTTGATTGTGCTACCTTTGGGATCACGATACTCATTCTGAGACCAAAAGAATAAATTGTTGTTGTAAGACTGAACACAGTAAAAAGAGTCTCTCACTATAAGAGTAGTCACTCGAGGATCAGCAAACTCCAGTGCAAGCACCAGAGCACGAAGCTCTGCCAACTGGGCAGTACAATCACCCAACGTCTGCATGTGCACAACATCAGACTTGAATTCACCATTTACGAAAGTACCAGCCACTATTGCGCAGGCCGCTGAATAAGTATGCTTAGAATCCGTCGCCGGTTGCGCCAAACCGTCAGTCTAAATGATACAATGGTAATCCTCAAGCGGATGCAAGGACAGAGGAGCAGGATGAACAAATTCATACTGCAAATACTCCTGAGTCTACAATGAGGCATCAAAGATGTAAGTGACATACGGAGACGTCAAAGAAGTAGCCCATTGTATCAAACGCGGATGCAAAGCTTTAGAATTTGGTACACTGGCTTTCGTCACTACCTCAAGAGCAGGATACGGTGTGACAACCAACATGCGTTTCCCTTTCGACAGCACTCTCTCCTTTAGAATCGCCATCTGCACTGCAGTAAAAACCTTTTAGACTGTGGAAAAGCGCATTTCAGCCGAAGTGTACATGTTTGACTTGTAAACAATAGGAACTGTGTCTCCCTCATTGGACGTTAAGTACATGAAACCAACTGCGCCTGGCACAATTCTTATCACGAGGTTAGCGTGGTTATCATGTGTCAATAAGTATTTAGAAGCAAGAAAATCAGCCTGCAAAGATTGCAGGATAGCTGAATGTTCTGGCAGCCAGCTCGATTTGGAAAAAGTTGGTTGTACCAAGGCATACAGCGGCTTGATATACTGGGCATAATCGGGAATGTAAGTACGCCCGAAATTCAAAAAACCCAGCAATGATTGTAGTTTTTTCAGAGTTGTTGGAGCGCTCAAGCATGTGCATTTCTCCAGGAAGTGAGGTGCTAAACCTCAACCTTCATTGTTGAGTTGATAGCCCAAAAACAACACTGTAAACTCCCCAATGTGTGATTTTGCTAAATTAAATTTGTAACCGAAGTCCACGAACATAACAATGATGCGGTCAACGCAGCAGAGATGCAGCCATAATTCGTCGTCTGTGAGATAGATATCGTCAACCTACGAGTATGCATCAGGGTCAATGCTCTCCAACAAAGAGACTACACGTGTGGCAAAGACACCTGGACTGTTTTTGTAGCCCATGGCTAATCTTTTAATCTGTTTTTGTTGCCGCCTGAAGTAAAGGCTGTCCATTGACTGCTAATAGAGGACAGGTTATGGCTAAAAAAGCCGTTGGAGATGTCAAGTGTGGTTTTAAACCTTTTTCTCACGAGACTATCAAGCAGGGCAGAACTGTGGGTACATTGTACCGCGCATGTTCGACAATGAGATTTCAAATGTCGATAATCCAAAACTAGGCACTACGACCCATCAGGTTTGGTTACAGTGAAAAGAGGATTATTCATGGATGACACACATGTTTCAATTACACCTTGATATTCCAATTGTTCAAGGATTTCTGCGACGTGAGATCTAGCTTCTCAGCACATGGGATATTGGGGTTGTGGCTGTGGCATAGACCGTAACGGAATCTCATGGCTTGGTGATAATTTATCCCACCGACCTGACTACGGTACAACGCCGGAGCAATCACCTGTGCCCACTCTTCTGCAAAGTTCTGAGCTTGCTCCTTCAGCACAGTGTGCGCGAAAGATGGGAGGATTACCTCTTCCCCTCTAGGAGCGGCCAATACGAAAGCTGGGGCAAGTCCGCATCTGCTAGCAAAATGACATATGTAAAGGTCAGATTTTCCCAAAAAATCCCTTTTATGGTATGTTGTATGTCACCGTCTATTGAAAGGACTATGTCATATTGTCTGTCAGGGGGAGCCACTCTAGTGTCAGCAGTTTCTACAGTGATAAATGTGTCAGTTGCTGTCGCCTACAGATATGGACGCAGTGCTTGCCGCACTATTGTAACCTCTGCTGTGCTGTCTAGCAGCATTAGTGCCCATGTCAGGTTCCATAGCTGTGTTATCACTATCTGTGGCATACCTCGCTGTTAGTGCAGAAACCTTCTTTTTCTGAAACGGGGGTTGTTGACGTGCAAATTCGTCCTACTTGCCTTTACCATCAGCCGGACGGGGCTGCTCACGTCCTTGTGGGGCACCCTGACCTTTGCCACGTTCTCCTCCACCGGATTTTGAGACCGATGTTTCCTGTGAAGAACGAGGAGAACGTTGTTCAGGAACCTGAAATCTATCAGGAGATCTAATTCTAGTGTGATCGCACAATTCATAAGTGAGTTCAGTAGTCACTTGTACCGGTGACGCGGGACGAGACCCCTGTTTCTTTTGCTGCTTCCCCTGTTTCTTAGTCTTCCAATTATGTTTAGGAAAAGCTGGACGGTCGTCTTTAGTAGACTTAATTGTCTGAGTTTGCGGTTGCGCTGTTGTTTTAGCAAAAGGCTTAACACCCAAACTATTGCGGCCAATGGTCTTATAAGCCTCCGCAATAATTTTCGGTAACTGCCGGGATTTATCGATGTTGTCGACAAGGCGCAGGGCATTCAACGCCTGAAAGTTAACTGCATCCCCCTTGACGTTAGCAAGGATGAGATCAGCAACTACGTCGAACACGGCGACAAGCCTCATTCCTGGCTCGGCCTCCGCCTCCGGACCGTGCTCATCCTGAACATGCTTGATCACGGAGGGCAGTACAGTCATCGGCGGTGTGCCGAAGCACTTCGAGTAGACCACTGCAAACACCTTACCCCAGTTCTCAGAATCAGTTACCTCTGGGACTAAGTCTTTCTGCAAACTAATGGTAAGGATCCTGTGTTTTTCCACTGGAGTACAATTTGGAAATTCCGCTTCCAGCTGGTCAAATTTCTCAGCAAGCCAATAAGGCCTATCGTCCTTACTCTGGGGGTGATTGCACATTACCGAATTAACCATGACGGGACTAATAGTAATCCCGGCTGGGCCAGCTGGTTGCGCCACAACCCCAGGTGCCCCCACCTGGACATTGCGAGAGACATCTTGCACTAAAGCCCTATGCACCGCAATCAAGGCGGTGTGGAGTTGACGTAGATCATCCAGTGGGGCTAGTAAATATCGTGGATGTGGTGTGAACCCGGCCAAGACTGGCCAAGTGGCCCCTGGAATAGACAAGGGACCTAACCAAACCGGTGTAATGGTGTGGGGAGGGCGCCATTGAACCAAATATGATGCTGCCAAGCAGAAATAGGAATCTCCTGAGTCCTATACAGCGTGTAATTAGCTGGAACTATCGTAGCAGTGTATGCGTGAAACGTCTTATCATCCGCATTCACCTCCGGAAAAAAGTAACCCAAGAGTAAAACAGCTCATAGGGGAACGAATGCATCGGCACTCACTACAAAGTTCATAGACATTCCATCATCCGGCACCCCAAACTGCGTCAAATGACGCCGGAGAGGTGCGCGACTATGCGTTGCAATAGTGACTTCAGCCATAAGGACGCAGAGAAGAAAAAACAATCTATATTAACCTGTAGCACAAAAAGGGTCAGTAATTGAAAAAGAAAACCTTTTTAATTGTCAAGCTTGAATGAAACTATAAGTCAACTATATAGGTAGGTTTAAACCGTCACTCCCGTCAACCGGAAACAAGAGTGAGGGTGTTGTGGACAAATATAAGTACTACTAAGGCGTCTCAATCATAAGACCAAAACGTTAGGTGCGCCATGTTGCGGGGATTCTGCTCATGCACAAAAATATGCGCAGGAAACTAGGACCTCAGTGAATTGTGGTGTACCAAAAAACTCACCTCAGTACCCAGAACCCCTATCCAACTAGCATCAGTGTCTCATTCGTTCTCCATATCATATCGAAGCTACCAATTATTAGACAACCCAGAACAAGCAACTTAGAGTACTCTCAGGAATGGTGGGAATCAGAAACACCTTTTCGTTATTATTCTCATATCAGTCCGCAACAAGAGTAATCAGAGACACGGAAAAGTTTAAAATGTTTATTTTTAACTACGTGCTCCAAGGTGCAGTACTTTGGCTAACATAAGCAGACAAAGGATTAGAAATAAAACCATCAGCATTGTTACAATTCCATAGAAAATGAAGGGAGAAATCATATTAAAAATGATAGTGGAAAACAAGTCCTATAATACATTATGAACCACCATTCCTTGGCTAGTAAACTAGCTTTATAAACTAATAGAAGGTCTCTAGGTTTGAATGGGGAACCCCGTACCTCAAAGATCAGCTTAGGTGAATCACATCACAGAGTCAGCTCTGCTCTCTGTGTCGGGAAAAGTTTTCTCCAAGTGCCCGAATCATGCATGCAAATGCAATATTAAAGGCACCCGAGTTTCAGATCTTTGCAGCTGTGTGCTTGTTGTGTCTAGAGCGTGGGCCGATCAACCTGAATTCAACAGTATACATTGTTAGTTGACCTTGATGGCTTCTGCACACAGTGTTCAGACTAAGGTCGCGGTGCACGTCTAGGGATGTGAACAACAGACGTTCTCATGTGAAGAAAAAGCGAGCAAGCAGTTTTACTTGTAATAATAGCTACCTGTAGTGTTGTGTGCAAAAAGCTGCAAAGTGGCAAGATGACGTTTAACTTCTAAAGCTTATGCTGACATAGCAATGTGTGCACATAAAATCCTTTCTCTACTACAGAAGCTCCTGCTATGAACAAAATAAAACAATATATAAGAAGACTAAAGCCATCCTGTGCACAACAGCCAGATGGCATGACTGCACACATCGTAAAACAGATGCCTAATACTTGGTTAAATCTCGTCATCCACTGTACAATCAGAGATAGAGCAATTCAAGATCCCAGTTACCTGGTATCCGAATTCCGCTGAAAAAAAAAGGTGAAAGAGAACATCCAGGTAAATATAGGCTGATTGTCTAATTGGAAATATCTGAAAAGATAGTCAGTAAACATTTATGCCCCGATTCTAACATTTTAGCGGGGCAGCAGTGAAAACCACCGCATCACCGAAGGTTGCCGCCACTAACCCGCTAGAATACAACTTTTAAGTAGTCTAGCAGGCGGGCAGTGTGGCAGTCCCATGGCAGTGCCTCTTTTAAAGGGAGCGGTGCCCTTGAAAAAGGCACCACATTAGGGTTGCAGTACAAGGTTCCTGCATGGCATGGACTTGAAAGTTCATGCCGTGCTGGAACCTATGTGCATACCCACAGGGGGCGCATGTTATGCCCCCTGTGCGCATTCACATGCGGTTGAGGCACAGGGGTATCCTGTAGGGCCCCTTTGTTTCCACTCCTTTAAGGTTTACATGGAGGAAGAACCTGCATGTAAACCTTGGAAGAGATGAAACTCGTAATATTCTTGGCAGGACTGCCACTCCAACGCCAGGGACCTGTGGTTTCCTGGCAGAACTGGCGATCCCAGGGCGCTCCAACCAGCCAACTCCCTGTGGGAAAATAATGAAACATGGAGAATACCTGAGGGCCTCGTTAAGTTAATAAATTAACTTCATGAGATCCAACTGAGTACCAATGACACAGTAACATCAAGAAGGAATACATCAAATGATCTGGGGCAAGGGTGTATATTAGCAAAAGTACTGTTTTCTGTCTATATATCAGAGGCTTTGGCTTACTTTTAAAGAAATATCTTTCCTCAAAAAGATGAGGATGAAATATATTCAAAGTATCTTCCACTTGGATGAGACATTACATTTTGATATTACTCCTATAGGATTGCAGAGAAATCTTTACTGACAGGCAGTGAGGTATACCTTGCACACGGTTCTGTTCAAAGGATAATTCCATACAGAAGCTGCATCAAAGGAACCTGAAACAACGACCACCCTACGTTGTCAGATAGCATATGCAATTGCACATGTTAATAAACTACATACAAAATCAGTTCCCTGAGCAAAAAATTATCGAATTCCAAATCATGAGTCCATACAAAACAATAATTTCAAGTGTTCGTCCTTGGTCTTTCGTATCTTGTATGTAAATGTAAATGTAAATGTAAATGTTGTAGACTTGTAAAGCGCACAGCTGCCCCAGCAACGGGGCGTCCCGGCGCTGTAGACCACTGGGGAACCCGTCCTGGCTATCCCTGTGAGATGGTCCCTTTCTGGGTATCTCCAAGGTGAAACCAGGCATCCCCGGCGTCTGTGGGGGGCCGTTGTAGAGATGAGGCAAGCTTAATGCCCAGAGTTGCCGAGTGTGTTCCTGGTTAGAGTAGGTACCGAGGCGAGAATTATCGAGTCCGTTTTGACCCTGGTCCACGACCCTGCCGCGTCGGGAATTGAACCCTGGTCCCTGGCCGATTCTCTGCTTACGGGTCTGCCACCTCTAACCAGTGAGCCACACCTCTCTTGTTTAAACTTCCAACACAGTTCTTTAAAGATACAACCAACAGCCACAGTTCTTGCTAACACGTGTTTCATCTATTGGTAATACCCAAAGACTTCATCATGGCTAGAACAAGCAAATATAAGGCCAATATACATTTCTGATCTTATGTTAGAACTAACCTCCACCAAAGAAAAAAGAAGAAGAAAAAAGGGAAAGGAAAAGTAAGAGACACCCAGTGTGTCACACATAGTCCTGAAACCAGACTTAAATTGCAATGATGCGCAATCAGATTAAGAACAGCAGTGTACCAAAACCATCTACAGTGCGACAACACCATCCATTTACCAAATCATAATGAATGATAAAAGAGAATCCCAACAGCAAGGGAACCTCATCACAAACCAGTATCATTCAGTCGTGATTTAGAAGAACCACTGTTCTATAGCCAACAAGCCAGAATGTATAACACCCACTATGCAATTCACACCACTTATCTTGAAAAACTCACCTGGACTGTTCTATTAATACAGGAGATATGTAGACAGCCTTCTGCTGATATTGGAGACAGGGTAACTTCTAATACAACAAATGAATAAAACAATATTTGGATATTATCCAACTCAGTAAAATTTGCCTCATTAAAAGTAATCTGTGTTACATGGTGAACCCAAACAGTAAGCTCACTTATCAACTTCAGTTATTCAGTCAATGATAGAAACGTTATCATCAGTTGATAGCGAGATCAATAAGGATTGTATCTTTGAAGAACTGAAGTGTGTTTGAAGTTTAAACAAGTCTTCTCAAGATACAAGATACAAAATAAAAGACCAAGGACGAACACTTGAAATTATTGTTTTGTATGGACTCATTCGATAATTTTTTACTCCGGGAACTGATTTTGTATGTAGGATTGATGAGAACACTGGATGTTTTCTCCAAATATTGTCACAAAATCTACTTAAAGATAAATAATTTATAAAAATTTAAGATTATGATATTTGAAACATTTAGAACCAAGTGCAAATTCAAGATCAGACTAGACAAACAAATCTAAGAGAAGGTAGATACTTTCACATACGTGAGTGTTGCTTTAGCCAGGACTCTGAAGTCCAACCAGAATGTAGAGACATTTGCTGCTCATGCACTTACAATGGCCAGTGCATCGAGTAAATTAGATACCAAACTAGCCCATAAATCTATAGAGATGCTGAAGATACCTTATGAGGCAAAAATCACTTGTATCCTGCTATTTAGAAGTGAAAACCTTGGGGATAAAAAGACATGAAATTTCAATCTGTAGAAAGAACACTCTGGAGAAAGTGGAGGACCTAACATGAAGATTCCCATACTATGTTTTAAGATTAAAATTGGGTCTAGTAAATATATTTTTCACAAGTTATAAAAGAATTGTTAATTATTGGTACAGTATTGAAACTAGGCCTGGGCGAAATTTCTGTTCTGCTCGCGGAAATTGCGATAATTTGACATTTTCACGTTCCGCGGAGAGCACGAAAATGTCAAAATTTCCGCAAGTTTTCCCGATCCGGTCGCGTTATCCACGAGATGTTGGATTGTTGGTGGCCATTTACGCTGTCCCGCAGTAACGTAATTGGTCACGCGATCACGTCTTTCTTCTCGCGATCATTCACCGTGAGACAAGTGAAAACAAGATGGCCGTGCCCGTGAGCAACCGCATGGGTAAGTTGGCGAGCCGCAACCACGCAGAAAATACCACGACCGGGCGGGAAAAAAACTTCTGCGTCTTCACGATATTTCCGCGTGTTTGCGGAGATTTTAAACATTTTTGCGATAGTTTGCAAAAATGAATTTTGCAAATTCCGCCCACCCCTATTTGAAACAGCTCCTTTAGAAAGATGGGGCCCGATTTATAATGGTATGGTTAGACCAAAAGTCTAACTTAGACCAAAAGTCTAACTTTGCTATCTTTCAGTATTCTCAAAGGGACTTGCGAATAGTATCTTTACGCCTGTGGAGGTTCCTCACTCGGGGCAGAACCTTTGCACCTGAGCCAGGAAAAGTGTAATTACATCCACCTGCAGCCAATTAATGGCACCTGCAACCCATGCACTGCAAACCACATCCTATGCTCTGTAGTTTTAAACAAATTCTTCACCTGGCTGCTCTGTGCTTTGCCCTGTCTTGTTGATTGTCAGGAGGAAGAAACACTTCACAGAGAAGGAGACCAAAACGATAGTTAAATTTGTAGTGGAGAACTACAAAAAGCTCTCTGGTCTACCTCTATACCTCGTCAGTGCAACACAGAAGGCCCCATGGCAGCAGTTGGCTAACGCAGTCAGTGCATTCGGGGAGGAAGTCCAGACCATCACTGACATCAAAAAGAAGTGGCAGGATCAGAGGGGACAGGTGAATGATAAGTTCACAAGGAAAGAGATGGCCAAAACTCTCCCTGATGGACAAACTGGAACTCTTCTCCATCTCACACCACTTGAAAAGGACATCCTCTCCACCATGCACCCCCACCTGCTGACTAACAACCTTACTGTGGTGTCAGATAAGATGTGCTGGTTAAACAATGGGTCTGACTCACAAAGGGCCTCCGCTCTTGTGGCAGAATCTCAGCAATGAAAAACTGCAGAGCAAGGATACTGCCACAACAGAAGAGGATCTTTGCGCATTAGTCCCAATGACTTTCTTAGAAAAATGCTTAATATGCAGTGCAAATGTGGCTATGAAAGTTACTTCAAGTTTGTGCAAATAGTCATAGGTTTTTAATTCTGTCTATCACACAAGAAGTTCCAGAATACTAAGTACTGCAAATGTTAACTTTACATTTCTTCATCAGAAACAACTGACCATCTCTACTGGTGATTTCAATTACATTTTGTAACTGGCACATGAAATTGTGCATGCATTTGAAAACATCATAGTTAGATTGTACAAAATCATCATTTGTTGTATTTGTCATCTTCATTAAATTCCACATTCAGCCAGAGTAAATCCACCCACAGGAGCAGAGGCTCCTGCACTTGCAGGATGTCAATGTCATGGGGCAGATCAACCACTATCAACCACTACTATTACCTGGACAAGCTGGTACATAAATATGCCCTAAAGGGGTTTTCATGTATGAAATGATTATCAGACAAGCTATATATATTTTTCTTAAACTCCATCAAGTGTTTCACACATGTGATTTTATCTACCATATGTTGGTTTTAACACGTGTCCACTAGAATGATAATGAAATTATATTCATATACTTTTAGGCCCTGTGACCTTGGCAAGGACAACACATGTACAGGTGTGACAAATGGTCAGGCCTCACACACTGGGGGGATGTTGGATCATTGTAAGATCACCTACATAAAACTTTATATAACACTCATAGCCTAATTTGACATGTTAGCAGTATGTGGTATGTGTCAAACATCCTTGTTGTCACCCATCTCCATGTGCTCAGCTATGGTTCATAAGAGTATACTACTTCATAACATGTTGGCTATTGAAAGTATGACTCAACATTTAAATTGAAATAATAAAGTAATAAGTATGTACCTAACTGCTTAAATTGCCTCGTCTAAAAAGGAGTTGCACTAACTGTGTTGAAAGTGTATTTTAATGACACATACATCATCCTTTGTATTGTAATATGAATATCGTTGTTTCATTACAACCGCTGTCACAAATACCTCCGTTATCCAAAGTATCTCATACAAGGAATCAGGAGACTTTCTGCCTGCAGCAGTCAGAGCAACTACCATCCGTCCGTCAGGTGAGTGTGTAATATTGTTTTGTAAACCATTTTAACAAATAATTCTGAAAGTAATTCTTCGGATAATGCAACTTTTGTAAAGCAATGTTGGTTTGTGATATGTTCCCCACATAGGGCCTGATTACGATGTCGGGCGGAATGTCCGTCCGACCAACGCGGACACAGTGAGATTCCGACTTCCGAATCCGCAGTGTCTCCGACTACCATATTATGATGGATACAAGTCTATTCTCAGACCGCGTTTGTTGTAGACCACTCCGACAGACCCCGAGGAGTTGCAGACAACACCAACAGGACCTCATTGGTTGGAAAGGTTGTCCATAGGGGTTCCGATTTCACAAATTTATTTGTGGGTCCTGCCAGACAGAATATGATGCATCCAACAGCTTGGTAGTTCCATGGCGGCTTGTAGGCCACATGGCAAGTGTGCTTCTGAGAAACTCATGCTAAGGATCACAACACCAACCATAGTATGCGTTCGCAAAATGACACAGCTCATGCCAATTGAAAGAGCAGATACACCTACCAATCCAGCTATAAAAAAATTACCAGACCATGATCGTTTGCTATCACACTTCTGCAGAGCAGGACTGACCGTCTTTTTTTTTCTTTCACACAGAAGCCAGCACTTCACACAATCACGCACTGTCATAGCACCATTCAATCCACATATCATATTTAATTTTTCACTTTTTGTACACACCTTCAACTCACACTCACACTCACGCTAACACTCACTAAATTACACATAATGTCCAAAAAGAAACAGCCAAATTTTTCTGATGGGGAGTTGTCAGTGATTGTAGAAGAAATTGTCAGAGTTGAGCCACAGTTATTTGGAAGCCAAGTCAAAAAATGTTCAGTCAACCAGAAAAATATGATGTGGGACAATATAGTCAACAAGGTGAATGCAGTAGCCAGCACCCTGCGCTTAAAAAATGATATCAGAAAGAGGTGGTCCAACGTAAATAAGAGGGGCAAGGTCTTGGCCAACAGGAACCACCTGGCCGCACAGCAGACTGGCGGTGGTCCTCCCATGTCAGCAGTACAACTTACTGCCTGAGAGGAGAATATGCATGGCATCCGACTACCCGAGAGCTTGCTTGGAATGCCTGGGGGATTGGAGACTGGTAAGTTTTACCTCAACATTTGACTAAAGTTATCTATTACACCTTAGCACACATCAGTGTAATGGTCAAAGGCTAGTAAATCTGATATTTAAAGAAAGCAGTAGCCAAGGTTTTGGAGATGTGTAATAATGCTCACAACCTGTATACCTGCACAGGAAATGAAAAATATCCAAAGCAGTGAAAAATACAAAATGTGACATGTAGGCTGCAAGTGCATACCCATTAAGTCATCATGCCAATAGATGTGTAAAATGTCCTGGGTCTAATTTGAAATTTGAAATCGCTAATACTCAAGTGTCAGTCAGTCAGTCAAAATTACTTTTATTCGGTTCATAACAAAAACCATAAAAGTGCAATACATCAAATACATACATAATAAATAGCATTTAAAATGAACATTTGCAAATATATTTATAAGTTAATAAAAGCTGAGACTAGGTGAAATTTAATCAAAGTTCAAGAATTAATCATTTACAACACTATGTCCACTTAATTTTTTTCTTTATTCTCATTGCAATGGCAAGAAAATTAGCAATATTAAATATCTCCCAAGTAGTACCTAGCAGCTGGAGATACAAAAGAGCAGGTTTGACTTGTCTGAATCCTTTATTTTTGATAAGGGGGATAATAAACTTTTTGCGGAGAGGGGACAAATGTTTACAAAAAAAAATAAAATGTGCAGTATCCTTGAGGGAGAATCTGTCACAAGAACAGATCCCTAACTCCCTATCTTTCATCCACCCTGGAGAATCAGTGAGCAAAAGATGGTATTTGTTCAGTCTAAACCTGGTCAATAAAAAACGATGGTTCATGTTATTCCTGTGGCCAGGTAGGGTTCAATACTATTAGAGGTAATGATCATCTGATGGGCCTTTACTGTGGGTTTGAGTAGCTCCTTTTCCTCCCTGGCTAAGGTTGTCCACTGCTTATACATATCCTTCACCCATTTTATATCCATATATCCATATATACTCAAGTGTCATCTACAGAGTGTCAGGCCCAAACCACTGTTAGTAGCCATGTTACATTCCATGTTGTGACAATGACCATATCAGCACAGAGATGGACCAAGACCATAATACTCATGAAAAAGTCACAATGTTGTCATCTGAAAAATACTAACATAATGGGGATAGGTGCCAATTTCCCAATATAAATCTGTGTTATGTTCCAGGCACATACTCAATGTGTACCTGTTGAGGTATAATGTAGATTTACATATTTAACGGTGTGATATTGGTACCAAAAGGGCGATCTGGTTACACCTCAAGGAAGAATGAGGAAAACGGTCAGCCTTAGACTCCAACCTGGAATGAGCTTTCTAGTGATGATGACTCTCTTGAACTCTTGGACGTGCAGGAGGAACCTGGTCTACCAGGTTTGTCTGGGCAGATGGCACCGGTATGTCCAGCTGGGTCCACTGCAACAGCTCCCACCTCAGCTTCCAACTCACAGCAGACCCCTACCCCAACAGTCACACAATAAAGCATGGGCCACATCACCTACAGTGTACCGTAGTCTACTCCGGAGATGAGGAAGCAAAACCCACTCAATGAGGATGGAGTAGCAGGTTCCAGTGTGCAGGCACAAAATGCATCAGCTCGTGGAGGAGGGGTGGTGGGATGGCACATGTGGACCCACGTCATCCAACAGCTGGTGCCACGGACGCCCAGGATAACCTCTCCCTAGTAATGGGTGTCTAAAAGGGGTACCAGGGAGCAATGGGCAAGCAATATCAAGAACGCCGGGACATTAAACAAATGCAGGTGTCCCTAGACCACTGACTAGAATGACACAATGAGCAGATGGATGAGGTCATTGGGGTTCAGAGGGACATCAGTACCACCCTCAGCCAGGTTTTTGCACACACAACTACCCCTTCATGTAGAACAGCAGCATCTGTCCCTTCAATATCTGTGCAAGCCACAAGGAGGGACGGTGAGCCAGGCCGAGATTCCTTAGTAACCCCGCAGCCTGTAGTTGTGGATCCCCCCCACCCAACGTCGG
This sequence comes from Triturus cristatus, assembly GCF_964204655.1. NCBI lineage: Eukaryota > Metazoa > Chordata > Amphibia > Caudata > Salamandridae > Triturus > Triturus cristatus. The sequence goes on along the minus strand of NC_140590.1, from coordinate 901,821,570 downwards.
GTGGGACATCTAAGGAAAAACACAGGAGGGTCGGATGGCAATGACCAAACCACTGCCAGTAAGAAACGTTGTCCCTGATATCCTCCTTTGTGTGCTTACTTTTAATTGGTTGAGAATTCATCCAAAATGTTCCAGCTCGGATGGAATTACTATGTTGGACTTAGTACTCCAGTGATTGTGGCTTTAATCTGTATGATTTCAACCACCAACACTGACAACTTCACTCAATTGTGTGTTTTATGTTTCGTTCCATTTTTCCTAATCACCCTGTCCGAAAAATAAAATCACTTGACACAACAATACTAGCTTATGTGGTTCCTTTGACATCTAGCAAAATATGTGTTAATTAACCTGTCATCCCTCTGATGAAAGTGTAAACAACTGAGGTCAACAAGAACATGTGAATTGTAACTTAAGTGCAACAAAATCACTCAAATATGCCACCACAAAACAGACATACAGATGTTCTGTATTTTACAAACCGCATTCTACAGTACCTAATAGCAGATCGTGACCTGTACAAACAATCATCAGAAGATGACATCCCACACAAAACTCTGTGCAACTAACCATATTTCTCATGTACATTTTTGTTGTCACCAGTGAAGGAGGAGTCACATCCTACAATGCATAATGAAATCAGAAACACAAAATTTATTTCGCATTATCACCTGGATCCAGATCCAATACATCATAAATGCATACATAATCAGCAAACAAAACAAAAGTGAACAGGGCAGTACTACTAATCAGTAAGCACAGGTTCTGTCCAAACAAGTCGTGCAGCATCTGTTGGGAGGTTACAAGCATATGTCAGTGGTGTTGCATACAATGATGACAAACATCTACAGCTACATCCATATGTGACCCATGGTTGATATAGGTAATTTAAATGAAACGTAGCATGGTCTGTCCCCACAGCCATCATGTGTTGGAGCCCACAATGCTGCACATATTGCAAAACAAATAACACAATATAGGAGAGAAAGCATTCGGCACTGTAGCAACACCCAACCCTTCAATGTGCAGGCAGGTGTCATAACAGATCTGTATGCTTAAAGTCTGTGACAGACATTATCAGGATCAATCCATGTCCAGGTCGTACTCAGAAATAGCATCATATGTTCTCTGATGGCACAACTCTGAAATGTCCATGAGTTGACGACATGGCAAAGTTCACTAAATCAAAAATATGAATTAAGATGAGCTAGGAAAATATATGTCTCACAAGTGACAGTCAACTTAAACATCAGCCAGAACATTGTCAATTTTCAGACTTGTAAAGCTTTAACTATAATATATGCATGTGACATTAACTATTTACAAAACCGGTTTTGCACAGACATTGGCACACTTGTCCTAAACTATGATGTGTACAATACATACACATTGTCCTCACAGCAACACAATAGAAAACACTGTAACATTGGAAATACATCTCAGTGCATACTTACAGTCATGAAAGTAGTTGTTGATAAGCTGTGGTTGCATGTCACATCCTTCCTTCTCACCACTGTCATCGTCAGCCAATCTAGGATCCTCAGCCGGTGGCTCCTGCTGGTCTCCATCTTCTGCAATGAGAGGGATGTTTTTCTGCACTGCCAGATTGTAGAGCATGCAGCAAGAGGTGGTGATCTGACACACCTTTCTAGGTGAGTATTGTAGGCCTCCTCCACTTTTGTCCAGATAGCAAAATCTGTCCTTCAGGAACCCAAAAGCCTGCTCCACTGACTGCCTTGTTCTACCATGGGCCTCATTAAAGCGGACTTCACCTGTCAGTAACCATGGTTTTTTGGGTATCCTGAGTCTCCTACATTAAAGATTGACAAGAGCTCAATGTTCAAGCAAAAATTTACAGAAAATACACACAAAATCACACACCAAATATGTATACTTACCAACAAGCCAGGCTCTTTCTGTAAGCAGTTGTGTCATCAAATGAGGTATGATGCTGTTCTGTTATGTAGGAGAACCTGGAAATCTGGCACAGATGTGTGAGATGTACAAATCTGGCAAACAAACCACCTGCTCATTTATTGAGTGGAATCGTCTCTTGTTCCTATACACCAGTTTGTTGGCTAGTGGTGATATTAAGGCAATATGTGTCCCACCAATAGCTACTATCACATGTGGAATTTGACCAAATTCATAAAATTCTGCTTTAACATTGGCTAACTCTTCATGTTTGGGAAACTGAATGTAGCTGTCCATGTGTCTCAACGGTGCCTACAGTACATCATGAAGTACGTTGATGAATATAGGCTGGGACATTCCGCCAGATGTTGCTACAGTGCACTGGAAGGAACCTGTGGCCAGGAAAATGTAGTACTGCCATCACCCTAACCTTTGGTGCCAAAATGTTGAATAGTTTTGATGACCATGCATGTCAGTGAGGTGTCCACTGCAATCATGGCATCAAGCAGAGACACTGAATTTGATTAGTCCCTTTCTGCCGCAATGAAGGTTCCAACGGCTGGCACAAATCATTGATTTTCGCCTTATTGAGATGGTATTGGTGGATCACGTCTCTCTCTTCCATGATTTGCATGCCAGGAAAAGGCCTTTAGATGGGAGGCTGTCTTACTGCTCTGCAACAGTACCTATGTGTGGCATGTATACACATCAGGTATTACATCACATTGTCCCCAGTAACATGTATGTAGACAAACACAAACACCCATGTGACCACACACAATAGTCTCTGTCAGTGCAAACCATCATTTAAAAACATGTATACAACACATACAGCAGCATACATACCATTTCAAAATATGAGGCAATTGTTTTAAAAAACAGTAATGAAAGGACAGTATAATCATATTTCGCTAGTGACAGATTTGGCAGAGGGCAATTTAAGCCATAAACAGACGTAAACAGTCCAAATTTTACATGCAAACAGCACGAGTTAAGTATGTTTACTCGCTGAGCAAAGTTTTTGGCAAACACAGTATGCTCATTCTGTAAACCACAGATTTCTGTAGTTGCACTCAGCACATCATTCCCACAACTGTGGCGTGGTGGACACTGTCATGTTGTGAAGTTTGCATTGCACATACAATGACATACACCACTAATATACACTGTACATATGCATTAATCTGCAGATGGACACTTCATAGATCACTTACTATGTTCCATTGAATTACACTGCGTGAGTAGGGTGCTGGAAATTTGAGGGTCTGGCCCTCTGTGAATGTTGTATTCTGTATATCATCCAATACACACTGTCTCTCCATGAACATCACACAGATCTCACATTTGGATATAGTGGCCATCAACAATGATCTGTGGACTATTTACACCTCTTAATGGACATGGGCTGCTTAATGCCTAAGAATAAGAGGTAAACATAAAACTGTAGGCAGTGCTTTCATCCTCGTTTAATATGCCAATGAGTGTTTACGGATCATCTCAAGGTGACTTTGTGAAGCAAGTGTGGGCTATTGACTTAGATGCTCCTTTAGCAAACAATATTGTTTATCCAGGCACAGTGGAAGCCAAAGCCACAACATTGACAAAAGTATTTGCACCGAATGCAACATAAATCAAAAGCCGCAGTAGGCGGTTCCGAACTGAGGTGGACACAGCCATAGGCTGTAACTTGTTATGTTGACAGTAGCGGCTCATTGAATGTGTCCTACAGTGAAGACCAACGCTATAAACTTCCATTCCTAATGGAACAAGCTGCATCGTGGACCACGGCTATTTTAAATCAAGTGGTGGGCAGAGTGTCACACAGCAATCACAGCCATTGGACATATTTGGAAAATGTGACGAACGCGGACCTATCCTTTTGAACATCTACACAGAAGACTGCCTATGTGGTCTACATATGTGTATTGCAATTTGCAATACAAAACACTTGCCTTCAGAAACTGTACTTTTTCAGACCTCCCCATCGCTTTGCTGCTGTTCTCATCTACTGGAAGCTACTATGACACGCTGTACAGGGAGCAGGGCCCCTGCCTTCACATCTGAGGAGCTGGAGACCTTGATAGATGCAATCCGTCCCCTGTATAAGCAGCTGTATGGCACACCAGAGGAGCAGGTGAGTACTATTCAGACAGAAAATACTTACCTACAAGTCAGGCAACCATACACATAGGGAAGATTGTGGCACTGAGACCCAGTAAGGATTCTGATTACATTTGTATGAAAGTGTGTTGGGGAATATTAGGGACAAATTTACTGCTGTTTGTGTGACAGTACTGTTATGAACTTTATATCAATATTGTCATGTGCATACCTCATCATAGACCACACACGTCATATGGTGTTTTTGTTATGCATGTACACATCACTGTTACAGAATGTTAAATGTGTTTTCCTTAAATCGTTTACCACAGAAGTGCTTGTGAAATCATAGCTCCTCAACATCTAATGGTGATTGCAATCTGTCAGTTGCATGTGTGGATAAATTGCTGATGTGTACAGTTACAACCAAAACTCCACACACATCAGGCCATATTAACCTTAGGTCAGCCGTATAACAACAGCTCACATAGCAAATCACAGTGATCAACAATGGTTGTGTCAGATGTGGGATGGCCACCAATTGTATTGGTTATTATGTTCAGTAAGGTCATATGATGATCCTGTTTTAACAACAGTCTAGGAATACCAAGCTTAAACATAGGCAAGGTTGTAAGCCCTGTATGGACCATTTCCCCAGCTGAAACACCCTTATGTGGCCAATGTTACTGCTGTACAGGGTATTCCGTTTGTTGATTTACATAGCCTCTGTTTTGGTATCATCACGTCTCATTTAACTATGGTTTTGCAAATATGCTCCTAGTGTAGCAATATATGTTCAAGTACATGCTGTGAGGCACAGACTCAGTTGTCCTTAACATGTACACATTTTGTTCCTCAGTATGTTTGCCTGAAAATGAAGAACCTTTACCATACCAGTTGGCAGTCAGACTATCTTGAGTGATGCCAAAATGTATGTGTACAGTTGTGATGTCAAACATGTCACCTGCAGATATTTGGGGAGATCTGCAGTGCAGTGCATGAGCGCATCACATTCTGTGTTGTACTGTGGCACTGATTATTGTACAATTGTATGTTGATGTTGTACCCTTCACACTGGCACATATGGCATACAGTTCTTTCTTGGAAAACTGATTTTTCAAAGGCTAACACCAACAAACGGGATTTGTAGTCTTACTGTGTTGGACACTTGTCCATTGTTCCTCAGAGTGTGATCAACAAGTTACACAATTATGCTACCTTACATTTGCTTCCAACAATGTTTACTGAACTAAATACCCAGATTTCCGTGTTATTTTAGACAGTGTGAATCTGATAAATTGTCCATACAAGTTAGGTGTATGTAGAGGGTAAAACTGCTACCATTCCTTTCAGGAGGACACAATGGTGTCCTGGGTTAGCCAGTGAAATATTTCATACCACCTGTGGTCAGGTCACGTCCACAATGTAATAAGAGCGATGGCGTACTCAATAGGGTTAAGATCAGGATGGCGGGTGGTGCCAACGGGAAATGCTTACACTAGCTGTATATGACCTATGTGACAAACCAGCTGCAGATGTACATCTTGTATGTGTAAGTGTCTTATTCCATGTCATCCTTACAGGCTAACACCCATCAGAATTTTTTTTCTGTGGAGTATCATCACACAGAAAGTGCGGTACATGGGGGGGGGTCACACGTCGGCGCAGTTTCCACTGTCGCAATGGTAGCAGGACTTGAGAGGCTGACGTTGAAAAATAGCTGGAGTCTAGCTGGGCCTGTGACCTCCAAGCAGAAGAAGTGCATGCTGCACTCTGACCTCCCCAATGGCTTGCATACTGGCGGTGGCCTATCCCAACTTCGATGGGCAGTTGAGAGCCAGACAGCAGCAAGAAGGGGGTGAGCATGGGCCTTAGTGAACTTTCTACAATACCATGCATGTTTATGTTTTGCAGTCAGTTTTTCACACTTATAGGTTTGAGGAGACTCCATACCAATGTAATGTGTAAAATGTAGCATCTGCAGAAATAGTAGTAGGTGCATTGTAATGTCCATTGATTATGGGACATGTAAGGCTAAAAATAGGCTGGCTACTACCAGTTGTGCAATTCCATGGAAGAATGGGCACATGATGCCAATGTCTCATAAAACATCCGTTACATTTTGTAGTCATGCACAACAGAGATCCCCCCAAAAATCACTTGTTACCCTAGTCTTTGGATTTAATCACCCACACTTCTGTGTTAAGTGATGCTGGACCACTTGACTGTATCATGCCATGCAATACATTCAGGTAGCAGAGAGTGTATAATTGCAGGCCTTGGTAAGTGGTGAATATCTGTGTGGAGTTAGTGCTAACACCACTGGTGCTATCTGTTGTCCAATATAGCAGCTGGTAGGTGTGAACTTATGTGTATTGATGTCACATGTCAGACTGGCCCTTACCCTAATGGAGGGACTGAATGTATCCTATCTGATTTCTAGCTAATTGCCTGTTTAGGCCTATGTCTAGGTGACAACATATGTCTGTGATTATCTAACAGAGTAGATGTTACCTAGTAACAGGGGTGAAAATGCATGGATGTGAGAGTCACACATTCCCAATGGCATTGATAGGTGTCACAAGGGAGATCAACATGTCGATGGCAAAATATCTCTTGTTTGAAAAGATAACTGACCAGTCTGGAATTGTGCCTTAGCATACCTCTGAAAAGGGCAGATTCAGTCAGGTAAGGAACCCCTGTACATCTATGAGAGTCAATATGTGCATGATGACATTTATTAGGGAGGGAGGGAGTGAAGGAAGTTGCCTGATTAGGGTCACTCGGATCCCTCACGACCACCTCTCAGCCTTCCATACCAAATGATGAGTCGGTCAGACAGTAAAGAATACAAACCAATAACTCTTTATTCAGGTACACTCAGAGTGGAGCTCGGTCTGCCCAGTCGCTAGGAGTGCTGCAGAGGGACTGACATCAGCAGGCATAAAGATACATTATATGCATTTTAAAACCAACAAAGGCACGCCCACAATGGATTTTTCCAAGCAGATGCAGCAGAAAAGAGAAATACAGGGAATAAGTTTCGATTCTGAGGCCAGGCACACAATTTCTACTATCCAAGGTCGCTCTGGCCATCACTGGCACTAGACGAGTGGGAGAAGGCCTGTACCTAGTGGGAAAGGTATGTGCTAATAAGAAAGTGCATTCATTAGTGTAGCAAAACTCAGCTTTGAAGAAACATAACCTAGAAGAGGCGGTTTCTTGGAAATGGCAAAGGATTAGTTTTGATCATGATTCAAAATGGCACCCAGATACAAAATGGTGCAGCGAATGCTAACTTACATAGAGCAATGCACAAACAATATCATTACTATTCTAACAGGAGGGATAGGCTGAATTGCTGTGGTGAGATGTGTACTTCAGCATTCTTCAGAGGCTTGTAAGTAGTGTTGCCAATTGGTATTAAGTTACATAATTTTCCCTTCTGTTATGGGCACAATTAAGGATCCTACATGGCCTGGAGGTATTGTGAGCCACATGTCCTTTCACTAATCTTCATTCATTGGCATTGGCAGCGTAATAAGCTGTGTTTACGTGCACCAATGCTTTTCAGCATCACACCAGGACAGCGAAGGAGACACTGCCACTGTTGGGTAAGCAGCTGGCCAGAGTGTTTCACATGCTGGCAGTGATTAAGAGGGAACCAGTGGCACAGTGGATGATGGAAGTGCCACGGAGGAGTTGGCAGACAAAACAACATCATCTTCATCAGACTCCAGCTCCAGTGAGCCCTCCCATGTGGTGGTGGATCCTCCTGGACCAGCTTCCATTACATCTCAGTCCACCACCACGCCCTACCATCTCCTCCCTCACTGCTGCACCAGGCACCACACCCCTGCCTCTGCCTCCCCTGCTGCCATGAGTGTGGAGGCCATTGACCTCCTGAGGTTGATATCTGTGGGTCAGAGAGCAGTGTTGAATGCCCTCCAGGTACATACCAGTCAGCAGACGCAGATTGTGTCATTCTTATAGGGTATTCACCCTGACATGTCTTCCCTACAGAGATCCATTTAGGCTCTAGCATCCACACTCACGTCAGCCTTCAACCAATTTTAACTTTACACCCATCCTCCTGCCTCTTTCCAATCCACAATCTCCATTCACATACCTACCCATTCAAACACAAACATGAAAATGCATCCACCTCAACAGCCACAACAGACATAAGCCAAAAGACAGACATGCACGCACTCCGCAGCCAAGAGACACCCTCACTAACAAACTCACTCACTTGCAGACAAACTTCACGCCCACTGCACCAAATCCCTCCAGTACAGACAAACAGGCAGATACTGCAACTGCAGATACCATGGCAGCAGACACAGCCACTACAGACTCCACACCAGAAGACGCAGCCACTATAGACAACACACCAGCAGACACAGATATATCAAATTTATCACACCCTTCTACCTCCACAACCCCAACCATTAACTCAACTTGTCCCCAGTCTGCCCAAAAACTCTACCTGATTGCCCTAGAGTCTAGACCTCTTCCCTACTCAAACTGACCAACCCCCTTCCGAGCCTAAGAAGACAACCTACCCCCCTACCATACTCTTCCTAATCATTCCCAAAAAACACAAACCCAGCCCCCTTGTAAAACCCAACCAACAACCCAAAGAACCCATAAAAGGAAGGGTACCCTTCCAGCCAAAGCCCCCCCACCCAACTAAAATACAAAGATCACCTTCCCCATCCCACCTCATTACTTCCACAATGAAGAAAAGTAAGACTAAAAAGTTCCCCCAGACATATTCCCTCCACCACCCTTCATGGATATAAAATTCATAAAATGTTGAAAATCAGCCCCACCCCCAAATAATCTTTCCCTTCCACTGACCCAGCCAATCCTCCCAATTCTGAGCCCAGCCAGTGATATGTGATTACAGTTGAGTTTGTTTAACCATGATAGCATTTGGTTCTTAAGTCTATTGTGACCTTGTGTAGAATTATGTGCCTACAGTGGCCTGGGGTCAACATTCACAGGATGTATATATAGGGGTATGGGGCAAATGGCCAGACATTGCATTGGGTGTTCTATGCATTCATGGGTTTTTCCATTTTCTTTGGCCAGTGTCCAAGTGTGTCAACCGACAGAACTCAATGAATGAATTATATGCTGCATATGTATTTGATGTCTACAAAGTAGGATTTTTTGTCTTTTGGGGGGCGTTGTGTTTTCATACATGATATGTACTTTGAAAACACATGTACACAATGCAATGTGTACATTTCAGGTTTTTTTTACTAGCTATGAGCCAATTGCTCTTTCTTCTGTGGCTATTGTTATGAACTTCCAATGACATTTGCCACACGAGGATGCCACTTTCTGTCAATACCTATTAGTCCCAGATGCATTCTACATATCCTGTTCACATGATGACTAATCGGTCAGCGCAAATCAGACTGTCTGCTGGCCCTGTTGACTACCATGACTCCACCTATTTTTAGAAACCATTATATGCAAGGAGTCTATATACTGTGGACTTCTGATGTTTTGGAGCTTGAATAGTTGTAATCGCATCCACTTTAGTTGCCTATTTGATGGGGGTGATGTGTGTGGGTCTATTACGGTGCTAAGTAAGTTAAGATGTTTTTTTAAATTTGGAATTCCATAAAGTTGTAAGTGTTAGTTGCATGAGGACCTTTCTTATGGTTCAAGATTGTGTGCTAATAATCAAAAAGGAATGGATCACTTGTCGCTGGCACCAGGGTTCGGAAAGTGGTTGCCGATATTGGTAAAAAACCCTCAATCACGTAATTTAGTTCGTGGGCGGTATATCTTGGTTGTCCGCCTTGATGTTTAGATACGTGACAGCATCATCATTGGGTTTTTCCCATGCTTCCTCCAACCCGGAGGTGAACCACTGGTCGTTCCAGTAGTGATCAGGGAAAAAAAGGGATTCAAAAAATGTGAGGAGTGCTCAGGTGTTTAGGTGATTGTGATAAGTTAAAAAATTCCTCTGACCACCTGTTTACAATTTTATTGTGTTAGGCGCAGGGAAAAAGTTAAAAAAACAATTAGTTGCAGAAAGGAGGGGTAATGTGTCCGCTGCAGTTAAAAGTCTGAGTGATCGGTCGACATGTTTCAGCCCCTAGAGTGCCCAAGAGGGGTCAGGGGGCTTTCTTCAGGACCTCAGGTGAAGAGAAAATGGATAATATCCAATATCTGTGGGAAGTTCCTAAGTTAATCGCTTGGACTTCTGTAGGGTTAATACCTATGTATCGTGAGGGAGGAGGAAAGGTAGACACATATGTCCTTAGTTAGTGTCGTTTTAATCGGTGTCTAGCTGCAATCATAATACAAAAGCAATTATAGATGGCAAATCTTTAGATACAAAACGGTGTACACCTTTCATATGCAAGTGGAGATTCGAACCGTCTATATGGTAGACGTGGTTTAAAAGTTAGCACAATTAAAAGTATTAGTAGAAACATGGTGAGAACACATTTAATGTTGTGAAATTAGTCGTTAAATGACCATGAGTCTACGCCTAGGGCGTCATAAAGCGTAAATATATGTGGAGGGAAAGCTGTCGCCGTTCGATATCAATGTGGCATACTGCTGTAAATAAAGAGGTAGAGACCTCTAGTCATGTCAGAAACTAGGGTTATATGCGTACAATGAGCCACAAATCATTAGCAAAAAAACCGTAGCACACATATTATAGCAAGATTAGTATTCGTGAGCAAAGTTTAGTGTGGCCCATAGATGATCGTGAGGTTATGTCCAGGACGTCATCTCTGTGCAGTGCCAGTATACCATAAGAGTTATATGCAAACATCGAGCCATAGAACAGTAGCAATGGTCAATCGGCCGAGAGCGGAAAGTAAATGCGGTAAACACAAAGTCGCTGTACTGCGCATGCGCAAGTTGTGAAATACCTCGGGGGTCCGATTTAGAACCCTGTAGGGCAGAAAAGGCAGCGATATTGCTGTTGAAAGAAAATGACAAATACAAACAATGTAGGGCATAACAAGGTGCTCGATAACATTACGTGTCTTCCAAGGTGATCCTCGTACCGCAGCTCTGGTGCAGTCACGACTTGTGCTGACACTGATTTCCTGTTTACGGGACGTTCCCAGGAGGCGGGCTTAAATGCTGAAAACAAGTGGGATGGAAAAAGGACTAGCAGTCTCTTAGGAAAAACTTTATTGATATGGGGATTGATGTTGAATTCCCACGTGTTTCAAGTGAAGTTCATCTCAAGTGTGGATAAAAAGACATAAAGGCAGTATTAACTTCAGAGAACAAGAGCGTGGTTTGTATAGGTATTCGCACCTCTCAATACTGGCAATGCCTTTGTCGACATGTGGCAAAAAATAGGAATAAAAGAATGTTTATTCTAATGGCATGTCTGTATGTATTGGCAAGCGAATACTCAGTTAAACGCTTAACCAAGGAATATCATCGTTTAGTCCTTGTAAGTTGGTCTTCAAGCGGTGGACCCATCTTTGTTCTTTTTCGAAAAGTAATTTTTCGCATTGGGTGTTCTGATAGTCAGGGTTTCGAGTATTAACCATTTGAGGTCGTTCACTGTGTGTGGGTGATCAATGAAATGACTGCTCAGTTTGGTTGTTCCTCGTTTACATTTTACATTGCTCCTGTGTTCGCAGATTCTTTGTTTGACTTTACGACAAGTCATCCCGATGTATCTGAGATTACACGGGCAAGTAATCATATAGATCACATGACTCGTATTACAATTTGTGTGTTGTCTTAATGTCCAAGTCATTTGTGGCAGTAGTTTGATGGTTTTGGTGGTTTCTGTGAGATGACATACAGAACAGTTGCCGCAAGGGAAGTGGCCAGTGACAGGTGGTAGGGTCCACAAGGTGTTTTGGGACACCGTGGGCCTGGGATCTGGTGGACGTGTATGTACCAGAATGTCTCTGTAATTCCTGGTTCGTCTATTTGCGAACATGGGTTTGGGCCAGTTCAAAGTGCCTGAAGTGAGAATGCGCCAGTTTTTGTTGATGATCTTCTTCAAGGAGTTAGTGACAATACTGTATGTGGTGACGCAAGTCAGTTTGTCTACTGTAGTAGTTTTAGAAGTCGTTTCTAGAAGACTCTCCCCTGGTTGGTTTCTTGCTCTTTTCTGGCATTTTTTGATTACTTTCACAGGGTAGTCTCTTTTACTGAGTTTGATGCTTAGATCTTGTGCTTGTGTTTTGTACTCACTGAGCTCGCTACAGTTCCTTTTGAGTCGGAGAAACTTGCTGTATGGCAAGTTTTCACGTAAAGGGCGTGGGTGGAAGCTGTTGAATGACAGTAAGCTGTTCTTGGCCGTTGGTTTAAAGTACGTTTTTGTCTTGATGGTATCGTTCTCTACATATATGGTAAGATCTAGAAAGTCAAGCTGTTCCTTATCTGCAGTATAAGTGAACTTGAGACAAGGATCTTGGATGTTAATCCAGTCATGGAATTCTTGCAGAGTCTCAGTGGTGCCGTCCCAGAACATGATGACATCATCTATATATCTTTTCCAAAAAAGGATTTTGGAAAGGAATGGGTTTTTGTCATTTTGTATGAAGGTATTCTCAAAGTTGCTCACGTAAAGACCCGCCACACTGGGAGCAAAGGTACTTCCCATGGAAGTACCGTGGCATTGTTGGTAGAGGGTACCTTCATATTCGAAAAAGTTTTCGGTTAAAGCCATTCTGCAGCATTCTAATACGAAATGCCTTGGTGTATGGTATGGCCAGTCATGTCGAAGAGTAGATTTTCGAGAGTGTTGAGTGTAGCTTGTTGTGGTAAGCTCGTGTACAAACTCTCGATATCGAGTCCCACAAGAAGCATTGTCTCACTGGAAAAGTGTAGATCTACTAGGAGATTGAGGAGATCTCGAGTGTCTTTAAGGTACGTGGGTGTGCGTTGTACCATAGGTTTTAAAAAATGATCGGCAAACTGAGAAAGGTGTTCGAGAACTGAACCGATCCCAGAGACTATTGGACGTCCTGGTGGTGGTTGTCTTGTTTTGTGCACTTTAGGAAGAGAATAGAAGTATGGTGTTCGAGGAAGTGGGGTACGTAAGAAGGAGGCTTCGTTCTTGGAGATCCAGCTGTTGGTCTCAGCTTCTTCAACCATGAGATTGACCGTTCTTTGTAGTCTTGGTGTTGGGTCGACAGAGATTATTTTATAAAACTTGTTGTCCGATAGCAACTCGAGGCACTGTGCATGGTAGTTCTCCTTGTTTAAGATCACTATTCCTCCACCTTTATCAGCTGGTTTTATTACGATGTTGGGATGTGATTTGAGTTCTTCTAAGGCTTTCTTTTCTGAGGTTGTGGTGTTCATGTACGGTTTCTTGACTGACTTGCCAAGACCGTCGATCTCTTTCATGATGGCTTGTTCAAAGGCCTGAATCTCAACCGGAATTTGATGGTTTGCAGGACAGAACGTTGACTTGGGTCTTAAAGAAGTATCTCCTATGTTTGTATTATCTTCTTTATCTTGGAAAAAGGCCTTCAGTTTAAGAGTTCTACAGAATTGGGCCACTTCGCTTTGTAGTTTGAAGATGTCTAGTGGTGGAGTAGGTACGAAGCCTAGGCCTTTATTAAGCACTGTTTGTTGTTCTTCTGAGAGGGTAATATCAGAGAGGTTGAATATCAGTGAGTCGTGCTTGTGCTTGGTTTTTCTTTGCTCATGTTGGACATACTCCTGGTTAGTATTTGCCTCTCTTGGTCTGTCCAAGTAACGCCTCTCCTTCTTCCTCTCTGGTTGGATCGGCCTCTCCCTAAAAAAGGTTGCTGAGTGTAGGGTCCCATAAAAGGTCCTAGCTGTGGTGGTGCTGATTGGTAGGGGTTAAGCCAGCCTTGGTAATTCTGCGCAAAAGGGTGGAAGAGAGGGAGTGGGTGTTCCCCAAATGGGGGGTTACGCCAGTTGTTCGGTCTCCGTCTCTGTTGCCGTCTGTTAGAGCCTCTTTGTTTATGTTGTTGTGTGGTCTCTTCGTAATTGTAATCTGAGTTGTTAGAAGAGTTGCCACTGGACTCGTTGTCTGACTGGTAGTTGGGTGCCTCGTAGTCATCTTTACTGTACGGATGCAAAAATGCATCCGTACAGTAAAGATGACTACGAGGCACCCAACTACCAGTCAGACAACGAGTAGTCATCTTTACTGTACGGATGCAAAAATGCAGTCATTTCATTGATGACCCACACACAGTGAACGACCTCAAATGGTTAATACTCAAAACCCTGACTATCAGAACACCCAATGCGGAAAAATTACTTTTCGAAAAAGAACAAAGATGGGTCCACCGCTTGAAGACCAACTTACAAGGACTAAACTATGATATTCCTTGGTTAAGCGTTTAACTGAGTATTCGTTTGCCAATACATACAGACATGCCATTAGAAGAAACATTCTTTTATTCCTATTTTTTGCCACATGTCGACAAAGGCATTGCCAGTATTGAGAGGTGCGAATACCTATACAAACCACGCTCTTGTTCTCTGAAGTTAATACTGCCTTTATGTCTTTTTATCCACACTTGAGATGAACTTCACTTGAAACACGTGGGAATTCAACATCAATCCCCATATCAATAAAGTTTTTCCTAAGAGACCGCTAGTCCTTTTTCCATCACACTTGTTTTCAGCATTTAAGCTGTAAAAGCCGTAAACAGGAAATCAGTGTCAGCACAAGTCGTGACTGCACCAAAGCTGCGGTACGAGGATCACCTTGGAAGAAACGTAATGTTATCGAGCACCTTGTTATGCCCTACATTGTTTGTATTTGTCATTTTCTTTCAACAGCAATATCGCTGCCTTTTCTGCCCTACGGAGTTCTAAATCGGACCCCCGAGGTATTTCACAACTTGCGCATGCGCAGTACAGCGACTTTGTGTTTACCGCATTTACTTTCCGCTCTCGGCCGATTGACCATTGCTACTGTTCTATGGCTCGATGTTTGCATATAACTCTTATGATATACTGGCACTGCACAGAGATGACGTCCTGGACATAACCTCACGATCATCTATGGGCCACACTAAAATTTGCTCACGAATACTAATCTTGCTATAATATCTGTGCTACGGTTTTTTTGCTAATGATTTGTGGCCCATTGTACGCATATAACCCTAGTTTCTGACATGACTAGAGGTCTCTACCTCTTTATTTACAGCAGTATGCCACATTGATATCGAACGGCGACAGCTTTCCCTCCACATATATTTACGCTTTATGACGCCCTAGGCGTAGACTCATGGTCATTTAACGACTAATTTCACAACATTAAATGTGTTCTCACCATGTTTCTACTAATACTTTTAATTGTGCTAACTTTTAAACCACGTCTACCATATAGACGGTTCGAATCTCCACTTGCATATGAAAGGTGTACACCGTTTTGTATCTAAAGATTTGCCATCTATAATTGCTTTTGTATTATGATTGCAGCTAGACACCGATTAAAACGACACTAACTAAGGACATATGTGTCTACCTTTCCTCCTCCCTCACGATACATAGGTATTAACCCTACAGAAGTCCAAGCGATTAACTTAGGAACTTCCCACAGATATTGGATATTATCCATTTTCTCTTCACCTGAGGTCCTGAAGAAAGCCCCCCGACCCCTCTTGGGCACTCTAGGGGCTGAAACATGTCGACCGATCACTCAGACTTTTAACTGCAGCGGACACATTACCCCTCCTTTCTGCAACTAATTGTTTTTTTAACTTTTTTCCTGCGCCTAACAGAATAAAATTGTAAACAGGTAGTCAGAGGAATTTTTTAACTTATCACAATCACCTAAACACCTGAGCACTCCTCACATTTTTTGAATCCCTTTTTTTCCCTGATCACTACTGGAACGACCAGTGGTTCACCTCCGGGTTGGAGGAAGCATGGGAAAAACCCAATGATGATGCTGTCACGTATCTAAACATCAAGGCGGACAACCAAGATATACCGCCCACGAACTAAATTACGTGATTGAGGGTTTTTACCAATATCGGCAACCACTTTCCGAACCCTGGTGCCAGCGACAAGTGATCCATTCCTTTTTGATTATTAGTACTTTGCTGGAAGCCGAATGGATCACAGCCTCTTCTTCTTCCCTTCCCCTGATTGTTACTTCAAGATTGTGTGCCACAGGAGTTGATAGCTATTTCAATGATGATAAGATAGTCCTGAATGACACTTCATTGCATGCATATGTACATCAGATTCTAGGCTTAACTCACAGTTAGTGCACGTCAGTCTGTGCCAGTACATTCTGTCTTGCTGTTGTTGCAAACATGGCCCCACAATAGATCTTTCAGCCAGGGATGTAATACCCTGTGGCATATGTACAAGGAGTTAACGCCACCGTAGCGTCAATTTTTTAACGTTACGGTGGCTTTTGTTTATCAACTTATTTACAAGTTGCCGCTAACCTCAGTGAGCGGCAGTTTTCTATCATACACCTGCATTTTTAGGATCTCCACTTCTGTTAGCGAGACTTAATGAAAATGAGATGAGATTTTTACAAGGAATTCTTTGTATGGTGCAATATCAAAAAACTGCCTCTAAGTTTTTGGTGCTGGACAGCACTGCAACTCCAGCAATGCATGGGGCCAGCCAATCCTTGTGACACACACCGTTATGTCTGCCATGAGGCAGGCGTAAGGTACTGACGCAGTGGCGTCCTACAAATGTTGCAGTGTAATCTGATGGATTTCACTGCGCCACTCCCATGAGTCTTTGTTGCGTGGGAACGCCCACCCTGTACACATCCTACCTGATGCAGGTATATTACGTGGCACAGGGCTGCACAAGGTCCCACATATGCCTAGATGCGTCACTTTGCAAATATGGCGCAACGTGGTGCAAGAATCATGCTGCAAGTACATTAAGAAAATGACACACTGGCGGGGTGAAACTATCATAAGGGGCTCATGAATAAGCCTCCCTGTCTTTTTCCCCTATGTTGTCGCACAATGGCTGCCATGCGCCAATGCAGGCACTCTTGCGCAATGGTGCAAGGGTGACTGTGTTGTGGAGTTGATTGATGTTGTGGCTGGACTAATGGAGGGCGGGAGTGAACCAGTTGGCCTTTTTGGAGTGGTTTTTCCTGTTTTTTTCTTGAGGGGTGCCAGGGTATCTGCGCAGTTGGAGATCCATCGGTGGAGGTTGCCCACAGCAGTGTTGGCGTCTGAAAGCATTGACAGAGTGGTGGTGCTGAGGGAGGTGATGGGAAGTTCTTTGGCGGCCTAGATCTAGCTGCGACTGGGGCAATGATGCCTATGGTGTACGGTGGGCGTGGTGAAGGCGTGATGTAAACAATGATGGTCGGTACAGGAGAGTCCTGTGGTGTGGCTGTAGTTGAAGCTCCCAATGGTGGAGAAGTTGGGCTTGAGCATGTGTCAGGCTATATGGGTTGGTGCGGTGACTAGCTGCCTGAGTCCGATGTTGGTGAAGTTCCCCGGGAGGGAGGTGGTGTTCTGGTCACTGGGGTTGTCCAGGTGGAACTTGAGGTCTCCGAGTAGGATGTAGTCGGTGGATGGGAG
Organism: Triturus cristatus; assembly: GCF_964204655.1. Taxonomy (NCBI): domain Eukaryota; kingdom Metazoa; phylum Chordata; class Amphibia; order Caudata; family Salamandridae; genus Triturus; species Triturus cristatus. The sequence continues at coordinate 901,804,036 of NC_140590.1, read as the reverse complement.
AGCCTGAGTGCAATGAGGTCTACAATTGCTCCGTTAATTGGGGTTAATGGCCCGGGGGGTCTTTGGATGAGGGTGCGGTGGAGGGTTGTGTTGGGGTTGGTTCGTATCTGGAAGTGGAGCTGTTCCATGGTCACCGTCGGGTCATTAGAGTGCATGATCAGTTGGAGTGTGCTTTTTCAGACAATGGCAATGCCTCATCCTGCCCGCTCGGGGTGGTCTGTGTGGGTGAATTTATAGCCGTCATGGATGGTGATGTATGGTCCGGAGCAGAGGTTGGTCCAGGTTTCCATGAAGAAGGCAATGTCTGAAGAGGTGGCATCAAGAAGGCCCCAGATTTCTGTTGTGTGTTTGTGGAGGGACTACACGTTGAGGAAGATGCAGTTGAGCAGGTCGACTGCGCTGTTGGGCGGCTGGGCGGTAGGAGGCACTAGTGTGCTGATGTGGCTGAAGATGCGTTTGCAATTTCGACAGACGTAGGGTGCAAGAGAATTCTACAGTGTTGCTAGATTGCAGGAGGTGTGGTGTCCAGGGTTGATGGTAAGGAGGGTGCTGGTGTTGTCGCGGTGGAGTGTTCGAGAGGAAGGGTCCTTGGTGCTGGGCGCGGTCCAGGGGCTGACAAACATAGATGAGCTTGCCTTTGGCGCACCACTGGTACGCCTGCTGCGCATGGCCGCACAGTGGCCACCATTATGTAGTGCTGAGTGGGGACTGGACAACTGGGAGGCAGGAAAAGTGGGAAAGGACACTGGAGGGGAGGATGCAGGGGGAGCGGGCATTGTAAATTTATTTTTGATTTTTTTTTTCCTCGAGGCCGAATCCCGTGTCTTCTATGCTCCTGCTCTCCTGAGTCTGCTTCCAGGAACAGGAAGCAGGCAGCCAGGCTCCCTCCCCTATGCCAATCACAACGCTGCAATGTGGCATTGTGATTGTTCTTGAGCACCGTGACAAGGTGTTTAGCCAGGGGATGAAGGGGTGAGCATGTTCTCCATGCAGGCTGTAATGCAGGGATGTGCACATGACTGCTTTGGGCAGCCTGAGAGGGCCGACCAAACAGTCATTGCGCACTTGAGTGAGCATACCACTCTGCCACTACCCTGCTCCGTGAGTACAGCAGCCCCACCCACCCTCCTACCTGCAAAGGAAACATAGCATGAGTACATCAGAAAGTTATCATCATGTTATGTTTTCTCTTCTTGCACTGCTTGAAAGTAGTAGGGCAATGCTTTTCCGCCATAGCGGATGTGTCGCAACTGGGGTTCGTCAACCACAGGTGCTCGGCCTGGACCCGACTCGACCCCTGGGCCTTTTCCGCTATGCGTACCACCATCTCCTCACCTAGACATTGACAACGTGGCGCAATCAGTTGCACTCTCTCCACATCTGTGACACTAGCAGGAGCCTCAGCCAGGCGGGATTTCACAAGTCTGGGTACAGCAGTCACCGCCAAGTCCGCTGGGTAACCTCCCGATGCAGGTGATGCAACAGGGCCCCCTTAGGTGTGAATTTGCAGTGCTCCCACCACACAAGTTTGGTGCAGCTCAGGGGCCTCACCCTCCATGGCGTCTGACCAGCGCAACATCCTCCGACCTGTGATGCAGAAAGGCATGGCCCACCATTGGTAATCTCCTCCGTGCACCCCAGTGTAGTGGTGGCACGTGGTATGCAATGCCCCTGTACCACTCACAGCTCTAAGGGGCACCAGGGGGTCTTCACACACAGGTTAGCAACTTGTCTCCATGCGACCTGGCAGACTTCACCACTAGGTAAGGGTGATTGCTGATGCCTCAATGTCTACCGCCACAGCCCAGCAACTCCACAGCACCTCCGCATCCCACTTCATGTCCCAGATACAGGCCATGCTTTCAAGGTTTTGGATGCCATGGTGTTGCAAGGAGTGCGCAATAATAAGTGATGCATCACTGGTTTTGCCAAGCAATGCGCCTCTTTTCATGATTGTAGCCCTGAATTTCTTCTTCCCCTGGGACTCTGGCTGATCATCCTGGCTGTTGAGGGGCTTGGGGGGGAGGGTTCTTGGCCCTGGCTGCTCCATTCCATTGGTTCTGTTTCCTATTTTTCATTGGAGGTGGACTTATAGGCTAATTTTGCCTCAAGAGGCAAAAAAGTCACATTGGGCTGAGTAACATGAGTTTTTTTGTCGACAATGGGCCTTTCGTCAGTTTTCACCTGCTAACGTCAGAATTTGTATTGCTTTCACCTTAGCGTTAGTGGCAGTTTGCACTGCGGCTACCTGAAACTATCGCCATGTAGCAACGTATTGTAAATACATTTTCGGTGATAGGCCGTGTTAAGGAAACTGCAGCTAACTAGTGTTAGCGTTAGTTAGCAGCAGTTCTTGTTCATACACCCCCCCTGGACTGTACCATGGTCTCCAGCCTCAAAGGGGATGTATGTGCTATCTGAGGGCTATGATTGTTGTAAGTTGTGGATCGTGGTTGCCAAAAAGTGTTTGTGTGTCAAGGGATGTGGAGTTTGTGCACATTTGTCTGGGTAGGATGTGTCACCTGGAAACAGTGGCACATACACACGCTCTTTGACTTCTGGTAGAGTGGATCAGTTTAGTGATGTCTGGATTTGTGACTAGTTTATCTTGTTCATCAGAACCAGAGTTTTAGTGGCTTCATAAAACAGGGAAGTAGGGTGGGGACTCATAGGGACATGTATTTTTTTCTTTTATTTTACAGAGTTTTATATAGCGCAAACTTGACCCAAATCGGGTATCAGAGCGCTTTACATAGCACCAGTTGCATTACATGAAGACACATTAATTTTTTTGTTAGGCATGGGGAGATGAATTGATTTGCCAAGAATCACAGGATGTTCAGCGTCATTGCCAAGGCTCAAACCCGGTTCCCAAGATTCGAGGTCGACCGCCCTAGCCGTTGGGCCAACTCCTCTCCCCAATGTATCATGTCCATGTGCCCACCTTTTACAGCCATATAATCCACATAAACATGCTTTGCACTTAGTAGTACACATATGGTATGCCATTACTTCTGGTATAAGAGAAGATCAAGATAGGTGAATGTACACCTTACATTGCGCATAAGATGCAAAAGTGTTTGGTATTGGCAATGGATGTTATTTTCAATTCAATTTGGTGGCACAAAAATGGCTTCAATACATAGGTATTTGTAGTAAGTTCAATACTGACCTTAGGAAATTGTGATTGTAGTTTTATACATATCTGAGCTACTAGTTTTGGGGCAGTGGTGGGTGATGCTATTGTAAAGTTTGCTTTCTGTCTGTTCAAGAATTTACTGCTAATGCTATGGACTATCATTCACAAAACCACTTTATGGACTGGTATACATCAGTCAGTGCTCGCACCTCCAATTCACCTTCAGCCCCCTCATGTGGTACTTTTTAAGGTAGGCCTTTTCACTCTGACACTGCACTTCAACAACCTCCTTCACGGTGCAGAGCAGAAGCACAGTTGGACCCTCAAAGTTTGTTCCTAGCAGCGGCAAGGGTGGTATTGGGTTCAAGGAGGAATTTGTGTGCCAGTGTATTGGTATCAGTGGCACATACATTTGTGTGTGCATTTATGTTATGTTGCCATAACATGTGACACATATAGCAGTGGTGAGATTACAATAGATTTCTATACATATATATTTGTCTATGCACATTTTAGTCCTACATTTATGCTGAGCCTGTCCCTATATTTTAGTTTCAAACTCCGATCACCTGATGCTAAAATTCCCACCCCCTTCATGCTAACCATGCTACGGAGTAGTTTCACCATAGTGAACCTTTGCTTTGTGGTCACTTCAATGTCTATGGGTAGGTTTGTCACTTACCAGCGGCGGTTCTGAATTTGCAGGTAATCGAGTAGGTAGAATAGCGGTATGATGTTCGCAATGGGTTCCATGGCTGCAAAAGAAGTGCAGAGGTGAGTTTCAGACTTTTAAGCTTCCCCTTAAGCCAACTCTCAAGAGAAGATTGGACTGCCACAGATGACACGTCGGAAATACACATCGTAATTGGGTGGGAAGTTCCAGGGCAGGACCGAGCTCCGATTGGCTCCATTGGTCCTTTCTGAGACCTGCGTGGTCAGAATTTCCTATTGGAGTTAGAAGAATAGCAGAAGATGGAAAGCCATGTATTCAAATGCATCATAATGCAGCAGTTGGATGACCACTTCCGACGAGACCTTTGGCGGATCGACCGACTTCGACAGGACCACGGAAGCCAGTCCGCCCGATATCATAATCAGCCCCATAATCATTGATACCTATGTTTATTTTGCATGTTCAATTATTATTCATGGTGAACAATAATTAAGGTGTCACATCTTTCTGAAGCTACTGGACCAAGGATCTTCTCTATATAATCAAGGAGCCAGGTTCTGCAGCTGACATCACAGAGGATATCAATACCACACAGATCTATACCTGGGGTTAGTGAGTGCAATTTTGCATTCCACATCTTCATTGAACATGAATACCTCAATGGTTCAGTTTGAGCTATTACATGTAGGCTTTTTTTTTTTTTTTGTCCTCATTTTGCAATACATGTGTCAGGTTATGATATAGGAGACCAGTGCTGTTGTTTCGGGTTCCTAAGGCCACGACTCAAAGTTTCGTCAACAGTGAGTTTTCCTTGCAACTGGAGATCTGTTTATCACCTCGACACCTCAAGGAGATCGATAGCCCTTAATCGATTGGAGTATTGCCAGTAGTAAAATCATTGGACTTGATTTTGGTCATAAGAGTTGAGAAAGCACTCCCATAATTCCCAAAAGTTGTGTTTTTTTCTAGGTCTTCCACTTCTGTCCAATTTGTTAACTCTAGCTATTGATTCCCACCAATCTAAATGGTTAGGTGGAGTAGTACAAACCCAGTTTATACATATTTCTCTACGCGCCAAAAGTATTAATATGAAAAGAAGATTCTCTTGTTTTAGGCTTAGAATACTTGTGTTTACCTCTGTTTTATGAATCCCAAAAAACACCAGTTCCATACTTACAGGAATTTGTTTGCCGAAGAGATCCGTCAGAGTCTTACCAACTTTTATCCAGAAGTCTTCGAGCTGGGGGCACTGCAAAAACATATGGATATCGTCTGCCTTATCTTCCCCGCATTTTGGACATTTTTTCGGTTGTTGTTGGCTTTTGAACTCTGAAAGTTTCTTTGGGGTCCAATAAGCTCTATGGATAGTAAAAATATGATTTCTCCTTAGTGCGGCGGACTGGATAATATCCCAACATTTTCTCGTTGATGCATGCCATATGTATGAAAGATCTGTAGTCGGCAGAGAGGTTCCCCAGGTCGATTCTGGAGTCGTGAAATTTTCTTCTCCTGCTGTTATTAGAGACCAGTACCACAATGAGACTTCTTTTTTCTGGGGGGCAGATCCAATCATTTTAAGTTCCAATTGCTGGTTTCCCTCAAGAGGTTCTGTTATTGAACTTATCCAACTTGATAGTTGGTAATATTTAAACTTTGATAAGTGAGTTTCTGTGATGTCCGTCAGCAAGTCCCAGCTAATTAGTTTGCCATTTAGGATTAGAGCCCCCCAGGTCATGATACCTGCTCTCATTAACGGTAAAGCCAGTTGGTCTTTAAGGCAATCCGGAGTTCCAGGAGAATCCCAGAGTGGGGCATATTGACTGTAATAAGGAATTTTGGTGGATTTCCTAATTTGCAGCCATAACCTTGCTGCCGACTGGAGAATTTTCAGTTTAATCTTTTTGAAAAACTTTTGGTGTCCAAATTTGTATAGGAATTGTCCCCCTGTATCTACCATCGCTTGTAAGTGCGGTGGATATGCCTCATAATTTTGTAGGAGTATCCTGGTGTATTTGAATTGGAAGGCCTTGCAATATTCTAATATGTCTGGGCTTGCTATTCCGCCTTGGGTTTTTGTTCTTCTGAGTTTTTTCCAGGCTATTCTTGGGCATTTGGAATTCCATATGAAGCTGTTTATTTCTCCCTGTAATTTGAGTATGGCAGGTTTGTTAAATTCCAGGGGAATTGCACTGAATAGAAAGGTGAATTTTGGGAGAATAGCCATTTTAACAATATTGGATCTACCTAAGAAAGTTAAGGGAAGACCACTCCAAGTTCTTAGGAGCTTCTTTACTTCTGTTGTGACTCTATTAAGATTGGTTTGTGAGATCGTATTTATATCCTTGATTATATCCAACCCAAGATATCTAATCTTTGATTTTACCAGCAATGAGTTGCTCCTAGTATTCCATTCCATGATTTCTGATTTTGATTGGTTTATTTGATAGCCTGAGATAGTTCCGAAATCTTTTATCATTTGGTCAATGTCAGGGCTTGCTTCGGCGAAATTGTCAGTGAAAATCATTAGATCATCGGCATACAGTGCAACTTTTTTTGTCCAATTTTTGTAACAGAATGGTTTTATCTTTATGTTATTTCTAATAGATAAGGCGAGGGGTTCTATGTATAGGTTGAAAAGAAGGGGGGAGAGCGGACAGCCCTGTCTGGTGCCTCTTTTGATGTAGATTTTTTCTGATAGGCTGTCATTTACAAGGATCTTAGCTGAAGGGGAACTATAGATGTTTCTAATGGCCTCCAAGAAATTTGCCCCTAATTTGAATTTCTCTAGGACAGCATGTAGGAAAGCCCAATTAACTCTGTCAAAGGCTTTCGCCGCGTCTAGTGTTATGATTGAAAGAGGTATCTTTTGTTGGACTGAAATGTCTATTGCCCCAATAAGTTGATGAGTGAGCTCTTGTAGCTGTCTACCTTTTATGAAACCTTTCTGATCTTCGTGGATTAAATTCACTGCACATTTGCTCAACCTTTTTGTGAGGATCTGAGTATAAATCTTGTAATCACAGTTCAAAAGTGATATGGGTCTGTAAGATTCACATTTACAAGAATTTTTGTCTGGTTTTAAAATTAGAGTAATTGTTGCTTCATCCCATGAGCCTGGTTGTTTCATTTTATTCACAAAGATCTCGTTAAATAAAAGTGTTAAATGAGGAAGTAAGGATTCCTGGAGAGCAGTATAGAATTCATTTGGAATGGAGTCTGGGCCTGCCGCTTTCGCTTTTTTAAGGTCTTTTAGAGCTTGGGTAATTTCCTCTTCTGAGATTTCTTCATTTAGCTCTGCGATCTGGGCTGGCGTCGTACTCGGGAGAGTTACATTTTCTAAATATCGGTTGATCTGAGATTTAGTAGGAAAGCTATCTTCTAAGTAGAGGCCCCCAAAGAATTGTCTAAATTCCTCCTTAATGATTATTTCATCTAGGGTTTTTTTAGGGGGATTCCCTACTAAAAGTTCTTTGATTTTATTTCTAGAGTGATCTGATTTTATTTTCCAGGCGAGTAGCTTGCCACATCCTTCGCCATATTCATAGTGAGCCAGCTTACTCGTCTCCCACTTTTCTTTTGCCCTTGCCTCCAGGGAATCTCTTAGGAATGCTTCTTTCTCCTTCCTCTCCTGATTAAGGGATTTAATTATTGGATCAGGGTTGGTCCTGTGGAGCTGTATGTCAATCGCTCTTATTTCACCTTCTAATTTATTTATTAATTGTCTAGCCGTTTTATTCTTATAAGTAGCAAAGCTCTTAATATTTCCCCTCATCACCGCCTTGTGCGTGTCCCATACTACCCGGCTGCTCATTCCATCACTATTCTGGTTGAAGAACTGAGTAGTTTCTAACTTCAAGTGATTTATAAATGATTGATCTATAAAAAGGGATCTATCAACCGTCCATCTCTTGTGTGTGGGTAGCTGTTCTAACTTCAGGTCTAATCTAACAGCAGAGTGGTCTGATAAGTGTGCCGGTAAGTGTTCCACTTTTTCTACTTTTACGGCTAGGGTGCTATCGAGGAGGAAGAAATCAATCCTAGAAGAATGACCCAATCTTTTATTTTGGAAGGTGAACCTTGCTAGTTGGTCCCCTTTAAGGCTCCAGATGTCCCTGAGCGCTAACTATTACATGTAGGCTTACATAAACCAGATCACATTTGGAACTTCAGATAGATGCAAAGAAGAATTATTCAAACTGTTCTATTTTAGCACATGATATATTATGGAAAACATTTATTATGTTGCTACCTGTCTCTCAAGTGCTGGGTACAATGAGCAACTTGATGAAGCGGAACCATTCTCTGTGGGGGCTCTGAAGCCCCCCTGGCCAAAATAAATAAAAGCCCCAGGGAAGTGGCAGTCCCTGGGGCAGCGTGGGGGAGGGGGGTCTGGAGCCCCCCACTCATTTGTATACATATATAACACTTCTCATGAGCAGGCACAGTTTCCTCTCCCAGAGACAATGCTCCAGGATCATCATTCCCAAACGTTCGTGTTTGACTTGGCCCTTTCTGCATGGTTATCACCAAACGTTTGCCTTCTTTCTCCTATTTCTCCAATCCTCTTTTTGTTGGCTTTAGGACTCTGGGTACTGCTAATCAGTGTAAAAGTGCATGTGCTCTCTCCTTTAAATATGGTACGATTGGCCTATGCCTGTTTGGTATATTGAATTTACATGTAAGTCCCTTGTAAAGTAGTATCCCATATGCCCAGAGCATGTAAATTAAATGCTAGTAGTGAACTAGCAGCGCAGATTGCGCCACCCACAGAAGTAGCCTTTCAAACCTGCCTCAAGCCTTCCAATGCAGGGCCTGTGTGCACAGTTTCCTGCCACATTGACTTTGCATTTTGAAGTTACATGCCAAACCTGAAACTCCTCTTTTACTAAATATAGGTCACCCCAAGGTAGTGTCTAGGTAGCCCTGTGGGTAGGGTGCTGTCACTTTGTAGGTAAAAGGAAGGATATGTGCCTTTATTATGTGGCATGTTCTCGTAGTGACAAACACCCTATTTCATTTTTCTCTACAGTGAGTGCTGCTCCTCTCATAGGTTAGCATTGGGAATTCCCTGATATGTTTACAAGTGGTAATTTCTGATCTGAAAGGAGTAGCGTTGCCATGTTTGATATGTTTGAAATACTGGTAAATCCTGCTTATTATTGTAGGTGGATTTCTCATTACTATTGTAGAAATTCCACTTTTAGAAATTGGGCATTTCCTATCCATGTCTAGGGCAGAGTGACAGCTAAGCTTTGTGCATACTTTCCAGACAGCCATCATGGAGGGAGTTTGGAGTGTAACAGGGTTGCATTTCCATTCATCTGCATATTGACATTCCTGGACTGGGAGAGAGGGAGGCGGGGCGCCATTTGCATAGGCTGTGTCCTGACCCCATACAAAGGGCTGGTTTACCCCCTACTGTACATCTTTAACAAGAGCTGGGTTGAAAGGTAATGTTGTACACTTTTAAGGTTCTTTTGAAGTTACCTCCACATTAAAGACATTTTGAGTATAAGTGCAGGGGCTCTGACCCCATGATTTTAGACACTACATGGGACTTGTAAGCAGATGCTGCTGGCTCTACATGCTACACATTGCCAGAGGAATGCCAGGAGGAACCACCATTGGACTTAATTGCTTGAAGTGCTGACCTGTGGCCTGCTGGGCTGATAGGACAGTCACTTTTGCTACAGAGATAATTGTGCTAGCCTGTCTGCCTGAGCCCTGCATTTGGTGCCCCCAGTGTTCTCTGGGGGTTGTGGGCTTGCCTCCCCTCCACTCATGTTTGTGAGAAGTTTCAGGGGCCCAGGAAGACTCCAGTACCTTTGCCAGCGTGTGTGTACAGTTTCTACAGTGTCAGCATGTTGAGCGCTTCTTTGGGCACTTGAGCTGGGTTTCTTACGGAGACTAGCGCATGGCTAGTGCTTCATATCTCTCTGTTCCCCTTATGTCTGACCTCAGCGCGTGTTGAGTGCTGTATGTCCTTGTCCCAGGCATGTGTGGCAGTGAAGCCCCGGACTTCTTCGGTACAGTCCCCCCAGCCAAGGGGGCAACGATGGACAACCTGTTGAGGAGCCCCTTCTGCAAAGGAACCTGCACGCAGAAGCAAACATCGCGGCTAACCACCAAAACCCCCCCTAGTGGGGACACAGAGACACAGAGAGCTGCGCTCACCACGCTGAGGGAAGACAAGTGACCAAGAGCCATGCCCGAGACTCCTGCTGTGGTACTGGCAAAGGGGACCTGATAAGAACGGTGAGAGTCTTACCGGCACCGCCCTACCTTGGAACGCCCAAATAAGGGAACAGGAATCCACATAGGTATTGTGGAGTGGGTTCGGTCCAGAAGCATAGTGAGGCCCCAGTGCTTTTTTGGACAGTCCTGGTGGCCATTCAGAGAGCTGCAATGGAGCAGCTCTAGTGTTGAGGGATCCAAGTAATTAGTCTGAGTAGTCACAAAGGGCTACAGATTCACCAACATCTCAAGAGGGACTTATTTTGGTGCATTGGTGGCCCAGATTGGAATCCAAGCCAAGTGCACCCCCAAGTGCGGGTACTGTGAGGCGCAGGGTACTTTCATAGTTCTGTACCGGGCCCGAGGGGCTCCACGATTGCCAGGTAGGGTGGGCATTTAGAACTTTGGACCGGAACACACCTATGCACTGTGGTCTTTGTGATTAGGGTGAAAGCTTTGATATCTGTACAGGGTCCGTTACGTACTGCATGTCAGGCTCTGAGATTGATGTATGTCGAGTTTATGCCCTATACTGACAGAATAACAAATACTATTTTAGGGGCTGCATGATGGACGCTGTAGTGTTTTCTTTCATGATGTTTTGCAGCATAAAAGACATTCTTTGATTGCACACATTGTGATTTCTTTTTCACAATTGCAAGTTGGCAAATTGATTACTGAGTTATGATGTTTTGGTCTATGGCTAATGTAAAATATATTTTATATTTTCATATAACATTGTGTGCAATCTCTTTTATCATGTATCTATTGTGTCACCGTTGCACAAACATTGCCTCTGAGATAAGCTTGACTGCTCTAGCCAAGCTACCAAGGGGGTGAGCAGGGGTTATCTTGGGTGTGTAACTCCCTTACCATGACTACAGTTGTGGGTTCTACCTGGCTTAGGTGTATACCCTAGACAACCATAATCCCCATTCCACACAATGTGCATAGCAGCAACTTGGGCATCTTCCTCAAAGTTTGATGATGATTACAGGTTGGGCAAAGGAAATATTGGGGGACTGAGTTTTCTGCCAGGTTTATTTGGTGTCTTTTGTTTTCCAGAGAAGACTTTTTAGTACAAAACGAAAATAAATCACGTGTGTTATGTTATTCATTTTTCTGTACCTTTCTTAATAAAGATAACTTGAGCTTTCCTCCTTATCGGGTTTAAGGACTAGGACGAGACAAATCATGACATTTTTGTTAAATAAATAAAATATATTTGTTTAAGTAAATAGAAGTTAGAAAACTCAAAAGAATTAGATTTTTTTTTACAAAATCAGGTTTTGAAAAAAATAATCCTTTAAATCGGGCCTGATTGGGTGGCAACATGGGTGCGATTTTGAGAGAAATAGGAGACGAACTTATTCCACAACAGAGCAAGAAATGAGTCTGCGAACTCTCTTATTCTGAGACTGCAAACTCTCTTTTTTCCGACCCTGTTTTACTTATGTGACACATTTATTTAGGTACGTTTTGCATAGCTTTATAAGCCTCTGAAGTAGCTTCAAAAGTGCTTGATGCTAACGGTAAACATCAACGCTAAGCTTTCCAATTAAACGTAAGTAAAGAGATAGGCACTCTGACTGCAAACAAATTACATAGCTGTCTTTGATCACAGAAATTTGTTTTTATCCTGATATTTCGAAAGCGGAAAATCATATACGCGCTTGTACAGCACCTACAAAATGCAAAATCAATAAATTACATGTTACATCTTCTTACAAAAGATAAGAGGGTAGTAATTACCAGTTGACTGTGGCACATAAAAGTATTCATAATCCAACTGCGTGCCAATCCACTGCTCTATGATTTGCACTGGAAGCTTCAGTCTGGATGAGAACTCAAGCAACATCTTTCTTAAGCAAGTTTCCTTCCACCGTCAGAGAGCATCTAACGGGGATGATTCATGGCTTCTGAGAAAAGTAAACAAAGCAAAAATTGTCAAGCCGAGCGCGTGACGCTAGAACATCGTCACACTAGTAAGAATCGACTTAACCTAAATCCCAGGTTCGAAATGTATCCTACAGTATCTCTATAGTGAGGGAAAGATGGAAAAAATAAAATGAAAGCATTGGAAGCACACGTACGTGAAGTTATTAAACTAAATGTTGTATTGCTTTTTATGGTAGTATTTCAGGTTTACTATGTTCAAGTCATAATACGTTATGTTAAATTGTTAATATCGGTAAATACAATTTCAATGTATGCCATGATCTATGCATGCATAACAACGTCAATACCAGTAATTTAATGTCAATGTACACTACATTGTATGCATGGATAGCAATGTGAGTACCAGTAAAAACGATGTTGATGTAAGTTATGACAAATGTACGCATAATAATTAGAATGTTGGTGTTAGCCTTGGCATTTTTTGCAGGGTCATCCTTGAACATTTTGCCTTCCTCCTAGTCTTTTGCTGACCTGGTATTGGTGGTTTTAGGACTCTGGGCACTTTAACATTGCTGTCCAGTGTAAAGTGCGTGTGCTCTCTGTGGTAAACATGGTAAGATTGGTCTACACCTGTTTGGCATATTTAATTTACTTATCAGTCCCTTTTAAAGCGGTATCTCATATAACCGGGGCCAGTGAATTAAATGCTACTGGTGGGCACCCACCAAAGTAGCCTTTCCAACCTGGCTCAGGCCTCTGCCATTGCAGGGCCTGTGCGCGCAGTGTTACAACTGCTGTGACGTGACACCTAAAGTGTGTGCCACGTCTGTGACCCCCCTTTTACTGCATGTCAGTCACCCCTAAGGTAGGCCCTAGCTAGCCCTATGGGCAGGCTGCATTGTAGGTGAAAGGTAGGACATGTACCTTAAGTGTGTGACATGTCCTGGCAGTGCCAAACAGCCATTTTGGTTTCTCACTACTGTGAGGCTTCCCTCTCATAGGAATGCATTGGGGATGCCCTGATAAGTGTTTCAGTGGTAATTCCTGATATGAGAGGAGCAGCATGGTCAAGTTTGGTGTGTTTGGAATAGTAATAATAAATGCTGTGCAATGGTGTGTGCAGATTTATTATCACTATTTTAGAAATGCCACTTTTAGAAGTTGGCATTTCTGTGTGCTATGTGTCTGCCTGCCTGATATGTATTGCATGTCTGGCTCTGGAGTGACAGGGCCATGGTGAGGAGTGTGGCACCAGGGAGGGCAGAGTGAGTCAGTGCTAGGCTGATTAGGAGATCTGCATTTGGAGTAGTGGGAGGAGTAGTCCTGTGGCCCTGAATAGGTCTGTACCTGCCTGGGTTAATGGTGGCTCCGCCCCCCTGTGGTGTGTCTGATGACCGAGCCCCCACCTGACAAAGGGGAGTAGAAGCACTGTACACAAAGTGCTCCACTACACCCCAGAACCAGTTGAGACTGGTTCCCCAAGCCCTGTGCCAAGGGCAGAACAAAGGAAAATGTACTATATATACTGGGGCTGTGACCCCATGAAGGGTGTGTTTTTGTGTGTGCTGTTTGGTGCTTACTTGCGGCCGGCAATCTGCCAGCCTGCCAGGAGGAACCATTGCTGGGGATGGACTGGCTGCCCTGCTAGGCAGCTGAAGGGTCTGCTGGCCTTGGAGCCCCAGCGTGCTGGCCTTCCTGCTGAGTTCTCTGCCCAGCTTTACCCATTTTTTAAAAGCTCCAGGATGAGAGGAGCATGTGTGCTCTGCAGCTCTGGATTGCCAGAGCATCCTGCGGGAATCCCGGCATGGGGATCCCCCTGCAAGGCATTAGAATAAGGTGGGAGCCTACCCCACATTCTTGTGCATCTTCAAGTGGATCTGAAACGAAGGTGGTAACCTACCCCACATTTTGGTGGAGCGGGACCCCACCCTGCATTTATGTTCCTGTAGAGATGGGAGCCTACCCGCACTTCTAAGCTGGAGAGAGGAACCACCAAAAACAGAGGTCGGGCGCCCATTCCTGACTGTGGGCGGGGCCTGCTGGGATTACGAAAGCCTCGCGGGCTCCATTTCCGCCCCCCTTCGCCTCGAAGCGGAAGTCCGGCAGAGGTACAGCCGGTTGTTAATCAGGGGCTCTCGTGCCTGTGAGGAGAACCCCTAGTGTCTGCCAAGCAGGTAGAGGTGGGAGGAGAGCCTCCTGAGGCAGAGGAAATGGCAGAGACTGTGCTGGGTGGACTCGCCGAGACTTCGCTCAGGGTCTTACCGCAGCAGTCTGTCGCTTGCCAGCAGAGGAGCACCCAGGTATCTTCCTAACCCTGGGCCATGGTGGTGAAAGGCCCCACAGTCCTCACCTTGGGCAGCTGCACCGCTAGATCGCGGGTAGCTGCGGGTGAAGAGCAGGAGGATCGGAGCTGTGGCTCCCTCTGGATCTTCTTTGTGGCCACCCAGGAGGCACCGACAGATACCCGGTAAAGGGGGCTCACGAAGTACGGTTGGTGCCAAGGCAAATTTCTACAGCTGCACCGCAAGAGTACGGGCAGATGCAATGAGGGGGCACTTTTGTTCTCAGAGTCCCGGAGGGAGGCTCAGAGGGCTCTGCGGTGCCAAGGTTGATGGTCACAGCTGCACTGCGAGAGCACGGGCAACTGCATATGGGGACATTCTTTCTTTAGGGAAACAAGGGTGAGTTGCACCACCCGCCCCCATTAGAGCACGGGCTGGTGGAGGCCACATGCTCATTTAGCGCCCTGACTTTCTTGGAAAGAGGGCATTGGGGGACAGCCCAGACGGGTCCCAGAGGAAGGCAGTTGGCCTGGGGTCATTTCGGTGTGTACTGGTAGGGCGCAAGGCCCTACACGCCTGCATAATGTGTTTTAGGCCTAATGTGATGCATAATGTGTTTATGCCTAATGTGATGATGCTGAGTACAGTATTTCGCCAGTAGGTACTGGTTGTGTTTTATATTTTCTACATGTATATAATCCCCAGTGAATTTCTACCTGGTGCTAGTTGGCATAGTGTATATTGTGTGATCATGATCTAATGTGTTTATGATAATACAAAGGCAATTTCTATATAACCTTGTGTGGAGTTTCTTTTTTAGTGTGCCTAGTGTGTTGCTGCTGTGTGTGTGTGTGTGTGTGTGTGTGTTGCGCAAACGCTTTTCACATTGCCTCTGGGATAAGCCTGACTGCTTGTGCCAAGCTACCAAAGGGGTGAGCAGGGGTTATCTTCAGCATGTAACTCCCTTGCCCTGACTAGAGTGGTGGTTTCTGCCTGGCTTAGGTGCAAGCCCTAGCCAACCAGAAATCTCATTTCTAACCGTTGGGAAATATGCTATCAATGACCGCCATGTTATATGTACAATTAATAACGATCTGATATTATTGCTGTAGAATTCATCTGAGATGACCTCACCATCACCTCCGAGTCAGAGACATGTGGTCAGACAGGGCCTGCGACCTAAACCCCAGCCTACTGATTGATAAGTCATAGGTAGAGTTACACTTAGCCTGAAGACAGCCACGCTAACAGGGAAAACCCCGATCAATTTCACAGATAGTTACACCACAAACAGGTCAGAGGACAGTAGCCCCAATAAAACGTTTGGCCAAAGTAGCACTCTCACAAAATACAACAAAGTCAGATGCCACTTGTAGTTAGGAACACTGTCCAGTCAGGACACAGTATGCACACCACGCCACTAGCAGTGATCACGTGCTCCACATGCAAGACAGCTGGATACATACACACAGGACTACACTAGCTCTCCCCGAGGTTGAGAGACACCTGTGTAACCTTATCAGATGGCTGTATTTATGTATTATGACCACGCACAGACCTACATGCTTTAGAAGCATGTATAATCATTTTATTGTACCTCACAAACTGTATATATTACCCACCAAAACTAATGCTCTCCGGGCCACTGCATTTAATTGAACCATCTTGTTTCTGTTTTACCAAATACTTCTTGTCTTCTCATTTTTTTCGAGGTAAATTCATATCCGAGCAACATTTTGGTGAGCCAAATAGGAGTAGTTGGTTTATGGAGCCTTACTGCTGCCGAAGGACAAGGACCACTGCCAAACTAATTCAGATGTGCTTAACAAGACCATTGGAAGGCATCCGTCACAGTAAGCGACTACATCTGACCCTTAGTCCCAGTAAATGGCATGTGGCAAACTAGGACAAGCACAAAATTATCTTTGCCCTAGTCAGCACACTACAGAAGATGAAGGTAGTTTGTAGATTGGTTTGCTTGGACCGGTGGGCTTTACCAGGGGAAGCTCCTCCATTATGGCAGAGCAGCATTGCCCCACTAGGTGGCAGCAGATTAAAACAGATGAAAGATAAAAGGATAATAAGCCAATTTTATGAGCTGAGTCATAGGGCTGGACCATGCAATCTATGTGCCATAGTGGGGATGAGGGGTGATGGGAACTACTAAGTGCTCATGACAGTTTGGTTGACTGTCTTTAGCCAGCCAAACCATCATGAGCACTTAACATTTCTACCATTCAACTGTATCATACAGCCACACAGTCAGGTGGAGAAAAGCCACAGGCTCCAAGGTACTGTCTGAGCTGCAAACCAGGCAGCTCAACCCAATCCCAATGCTTCTTTCATGCTGGGAATACTATTGTCAGCATGAGAGTAGTGTCAGGATTGGAATCTGGGAGCCTGTGCAGCGTGCACCAGTGCTGGAGTTGAGGATCGGGAGAGGAGCAATGCAGTGATTGCAGCGGCAGGTAAGCAAAGATTTATATTTGTATTTCTCTTTTTGTCTGTCCATATTTTTATAACCACCCCCTTGCCCCCCTGCTGCCCACCACTTCCGATCCCGAGCAGCCACCATTGGGCATTACACAGATGGTAAGCATAGGCCCTGGGTGTGATATAGGGTCGCTTATCTACTCTCTCTTGAGCTGCTGAGTGTTACTGTTAGACTTGGCTTTATCAGCGGGTTCACCCCAGATGTTTTGCTTTTTCACCTCCTGTTTTTTACACTGTCTTTGTTGGTTTTAGGACTCTGGGCACTTTACCACTACTATTCAGTGCTAAAGTGCATATGCTCTCCATGTAAATTGTGTTTATGGATTGGTGTTTCCATATTTGGCTTCTTTGATTTACTTCTAAGCCCCTGGTACAGGCCCAGGGCCTATAAATCAAATGCTACTAGTGGGCCTGCAACACTGGTTTTGCAAGCCACAGAAGTAGCTTTTCAGAGCTGTCTCAGACCTGCCCTTAAAGTGTCTGCACACAGTTTTTAACTGCCATGTTGACCTGGCAAGTGCACCCTTTTACATTTCTTACATCTATGTCACCCCTAAGTTAGGCCCAAGTTAGCCCCATGTGCATGGTGCAGTATATTTAAAGGTAGTACATGTAGTGGTGTATTTTTGCATGTCCTCAAATTGAAATAAGTGTATTTCATTTTCACTGTAGAAAGGCTATCTCTCCCAAAGGTTAACACGGGAGCTGCTTGGTAACACTGTACCAAGGTAGCTTGGCAGTGGCAGGTGGTAGAAAAACTGGAGTTTAGTAAATATGTTTTTTACTTCATCTGTTTGAAAATACCAATTTTATAAAGTGAGTATTTTCTTGTCTAACCATCCTGTGTACCTCTGCCTCTTGTGTATTCCCAGTCTGGGATTAGAGTGACAGGAGATGGGGATGTGCATTCACACTAGACAGACACAAGGGTGGGCGGGTTGAGGGTGGTCTGCCTCTCCTCGGTGACTCCTAGCCAGCCTGAATAGACCTGGCAGCATTTAGTGTAGTGGGAGGAGTTGTTGTTTGCTCCTGAATGGACTGTGTCTCTCTGCCCCAATGCTGTCCCCACACCCTGGAGTGAGCCTGGCCTGAGCCAGGCAGAAATGATTCTGCATGCTAGCGGAACTTTGTTTTTGCCATCTTCAAAGGGAAATGTGGTATAAAAATTGGGGCCCTGACCCCAGAAGCTTAGATTACTGTTGGACTAAGGAACCTGCCAGGAAGAAGAGGGAGAAGAGCTGTGAGGAGAGACTACCACTTTGCTGTGTGCTCTGCTGGGCTGGCCTGCAGTAACTTGCTTCTGTCTCGGGCAGAGAAAGGACTGAACTGTGCTTTCTGCATCCTAAGAATCTTCAAGGGCTTGATTTAGAGCTTTGCCTCCTGTTAGACGTCTCAGGGAAATAAAAGACTTCAACATCTTCTGGGTACCGGCATCTGGAACTAGATGTTTGAGCTGCCACAGTGGAGAAAAAGGTAACCCGACACCGTCAACAATGCTGCTGCCGGTATCATGACCTGAAGTCAACGCACAGGACATTGCTGCACTTTGCACCACAACCCTGGTCTCACCAACGACGCAGTCTGACAACATCATTGCGCTATTGTTTGCACCATAACCTGTGGGCACTGCACTTAGCACCTCCTTGCTTCACACCACTGCCATGGTATCCTTGAGGATGCTGCAACGCCATTGGTGCAGTTCAGAACACAAAATCTTCCCCTGCTTCCACGGACGGAATGATTTCTCAGTCACACGAACATACACACATCACACGCTGGTGGGGCCCATAACACCAACATTCATGCTCTTCAAACTATCCGTGCCTTTTCAGAGGAGATATCTTGATCCCGAACTACAGTTATTCACTTTGGATAGAGGAAACACATCTATTGACTTACCCTACCAGTTCCTCCATCCGGAGGTCGACTAGATCATTTAGTTGAAATGGAATTTGATGAAACCACTTTAATTCTCATATTAATCCATAAAACATTGCCAGAAATAATCACCCGACACAGTTCTTCAAATAATGATTTTTCTTTATCTAATTAAATTGCAGGTTAAATCCTAACAATGCCATATTATCTTTTGTCATATTTACCTATTCTGGCTATTTGTCGTTTTCTAAGTCAGCACCGGTCCTCAGAAAATTCATCTGAATCCTAAAGTCCCGTCCTCTCCCGTCAGCATAAAGATCTCCTAGCGAAGAACAGCATAGAGTGTCGTGTAGAGTAGCATCGATCAGCTAGGGGTCTTGGGATAATTTCCCTCTCTGGACTACTAATATTTATACAAAAACTTACATATAACAGTAACATTTTCTTTATTCCCAGGCCATGGATTGGCTGAGTTTAAGTTCGTCTTAATACATTAAGAAACATTCTCCAAATTTCACATGTGGATGATGAATAAACTAGGCGCATGGGAAAGGCTGTTTCCAGGTCAAGAAAGTATCAGTCTATTGTGAATAGGTGGCTTTTGGTTCCCGAATGGCAACAATTGCTTCATGTTCAGGGACATTGGCATCTCGCCCAGGGTAGTCTTCATGGACCTGGTCCGATAGTTCATGGAAAGGCCACAACGAAGTCGGTGCAGGCGCCTTTCTCCATTGCTCAATTTATGAAGTCATGTACTTTAGTTAGGATTCAGTCGGCAGCCATCTTTTGGTAGGCCAAAATAGTCAACTTTAAGCAAAGAAACACAAAATCGTAATTAATACATAGAAATGATTAAACAGTGTTATTCCCTTACTAATACCCTTATGTGTATGCATTTATCTAGCCATATTCAACATTTAAAGCCGTTAATGCTGGTTTATTTAAGTGCAAATTACAATAATATTGCCTAAACAACACTTATCATTTTAATATGCGTACCAACTTAGTTCACTTATTATTTTAGCTATGCAAATGCATCCCCACGTGTATTCTCTTGGTTAATAAGGTTGATAATTTGACATCACATCACTCTGTTAATCATTAAAATTAATTATTGTTTTTTTTAATATAAACTTATATAAATGGTTTAGGTATATAAAAATATTTTACCCGCTCCATCAATCCCCCCTTTGGTGATTTTATCACCACAAAAAACCCACAAAAAATTCAATTTATTTCCCCTTTTACAGAAATTGAAATGTTTTCTTGCTCAATTAAAATTCTGTTTCCTTATCGTCTTCTCTTTTTGTTTTGTCATACATACTCTCCTTCCACTCTTCCAATTCTATTTCATTGAGATCTTTTTCTGGTTTCTTTTCCCTCTTTTTGTAAATTTCTCATTTAACCTTCTTTTTATTTCTTCTATATCTACAATACATACATCCCAATCTAAGTATTAATAATACAAATATCACACAGGTTAATGGAAATAATATTTTCCCTATTATAGTACTACCTAATTTACCTAGATAAGCTTTAATAGCAGCCATTTTATTACTAATTCTAGTCCAGATACTTTCAACCTCCAGTGGTTTTATTTCATCATGCAATTCTGTAATATTCTTTATTAATACTTTTAGATCTCTGCTTTCGTCAGGAATGTAAGTGCAACAATGTTGAACTTTCAGCATTCCACAGACTCCACCCTCTTTTGCCAATAAGATATCAAGGGCAAGTCGATTTTGCAAAATCATAGCACGCATGGCAACCAGCTCAGTGTTTACCAGGAGAAAACCTCCAGCGGTGCTTGTTGACAAGCGATCCACTACGGTTGACAATTTCCGAATATTATTTGCATTCCAAGATATTCCCACTGCTGGTATCAAGGCTCCAAAAATATCACCTACAATTTCTAACCAAGTTTCTCTTCTGCTACACATTAGTAGGTTATTTGGTCCACTATTTTCTACTCTATCCATGTGAAAGATCTTTGGAAAGACCAGGCCAACATAACATGTGCCATACCAATGGTCGGGCAACCTGTAGTAAGCCTTATTCCCACAAATATAGTACAGTCCAGGGAAAACTGGATCTTCTCCACCTCTAAATCCCCATCCGGATGAAATGAAATATGTATCATGACACTCACTTGTCCCTATATAGATATAATCATATTGGGACGTTTCCCTCATAATGCATAATTTGCCTTTCTGGGGTGAGTCTATAGCTATTGTTGGTCTAACTCCAACCTGTGTCTCCTTTTTCCCATCTATTTCCCAAATGTTTTCCCCTTCTTTATGTCCCTCTGCATTCTGGTGTATTTTTAGTCTTCTCTCTTCAACCATATCCAAAAATGTTTTCTCTTCCGTTTTCAAGCTGCAAGTTAAATTGTTCTTAAAAATATATTCTAGAGTTAGTCCTTTAGTTTCTATAAAAATTTCTCCTAATACATTAGCATCTTTAGCTGGATTTAATTCTTTATTCATGGGCAATCGTCCAAGAATATTATCTATATTAGACAGATTATACTCTAATTTCCCTACTTGATAAAATATACTAGTTAAAACGCTACATGTTATTCCATAAGTTGCTGGGAGGTGATGATAAGTCACCCCTTCTGAAACAGATGCAGGTAATTGCATACATACGTAGCAATCCCTTACGTCCATTGTTTTTACATATTCATACAATAATTTTGAAAACACATTGCTAGAAAAATCAGTTATTGACCTATCTTGATGCATATGGTCAGTGCTTGTTCTAACTGATATTACCTTCTGTGAGCTTTTCACTATGTTAGTCATATTCTCAGTATGTCCTGCTAGTGTATCTAAAGTTACTTTGAAAGAGATCAAAAGCACGAGTACGCTCCAAAGAAGCATTAATAGTCCTGTACAACAACAACATGTCTTGCACCATCTTCTCATGAAGGTACATCTACTCTTGTTATCATCTATGTTAGCCAGCTTGTTAGAATTAACCGTGTCTTTTGACTTAGCCTCTTCTACTCCGCCTCTTGTATTTTTTCCTACAAGATCAAAGACCTTATCAGGTGATCCAAATACTTCAATTTCTTATTCAATCCTGTGTATTCCTACAAGGATCGATTTAAAATTACTCAGCTTGGCCTCTCGTCGTTTTTCACTTCTTTCTCTTCATCCACATACAGGGGGGCAGATTTATGACGACTGGCGCATCCCTGCATATCAGCAGGGATGCGCCAGTTATTAAGCGCCACAGCTGCGCAACCATGGATGCGCCGCATTTATAATGCGGCGCACCATGGGGCAAAAACAGCACAGATGCGTGATGCATCTGTGCCGAAAAGTGGCGCATTGCTGGAGTTGCGTCGCAAGCGCGACGCAGCTCCAGCAATGATCTGGGGGGCCCTATCTGTACCATGCTGCGTCAATCCTTACGCCTGCTTCAAGCAGGCGCAGGGTTTTGACGCAGCATGGGCCTAAAAGTGACTAAGTGAAATCTTGTAGATTTCACTCAGCCACTTTTAGGAGGCGTTCCTGCGCCGGAACGCCCCCACCTGCCCTGGAACGCCTACATGTGGCGCAGGGCTTTACAACGTGACGCATCTGGGAGATGCGTCACGTTTGTAAATGCCCCGCACCATGGCGCAGGATTTGCGCCGCTGCTGCGTCACAAAAGTGACGCAACGGCGGCGCAAAAGTGCCGCAAGTGCAACATAAATCTGCCCCAGGATTTCCTGATCTTCCACTTCTTCTCCGATGTCGGATAAGATCACTCTCGGGATTTCCCCTGTTTCTTCTTCTTTTATCAATCTCAGCAAAGTCTCCGCTGGATTTCCTTGACTATCTGCCTCTTCTTTTTGTTCAGGCAGTGCCACGTACGTCCATTCATGTGACTTATATTTCTGATTTGGTTTTCTTGATCGTTTATTCGCTTCTGACACTTCTGTTTCCCCCTCTTTTTCTGGATGCTGGCTGGTTACTTCATTCACTTGTTCAGCCTCTGAGGATTTGACTCGTGTCAATCGATATCTCACCTTCTTAATTTTGTTTGGCCAAGGATCACCTTTAGCATTTCTTCTTGTTTTGCCGTTTCTTTCCTCAATCCAAGTTCTCTTTCTTAGAACTTGACCCTCTGGTATTTCAGTTTCACTGTCCTCAGATTCTGTCTCGTTTGACTTTTCCTTTTCAGTAATCTCTTTTTCCACCTCTTGAGTTGGCCCTACTTCTGTCCCTCCTCGGGTCTCCGGCACGCAATCTCCCTGCTGACTACTTGTCCCTTCACCTAGCTGGGTGTTGCAGTTCCCTACACCTCCTCTGGGTTTTTCCGCAATCTGTCCCTCTCTTTCTGTGACTGTCCCTTCTTCTTCTTCCAGTATTTTCTCAGGTGGAACTT
The DNA here is from genome assembly GCF_964204655.1 of Triturus cristatus. Classification (NCBI taxonomy): domain Eukaryota; kingdom Metazoa; phylum Chordata; class Amphibia; order Caudata; family Salamandridae; genus Triturus; species Triturus cristatus. Next base: position 901,781,061 of record NC_140590.1, on the reverse strand, counting down.
CTTCTACTCTCTCATTTGGTGTAAATGTTACTTCTGACTGGACATTCTTTTCTTTTCTTCTTTCTGTGTTCACTATTGGCGTTTTCCTCATCTCCAGAATCTGAACCATCTGAAATCTGAAATCTTTTCTTCAGAATTTCTTCTCTGGGTGTCTGAACTAGTCTTGGCTCATTTTCCCCCCTTTCAGGATTTTCTTTTGACTTTATATTCTCATTGCTTGACTCATCACTTGATTCTGATTCATCAAAGTATTCTTTTCCAATGCCGTCTGCTGGATTTGGAACTCTCAAAGTGTGACTTGCATGTATTCACTTTTTCAGTCCAGCACACTTCACAGCAGTTGTTGTGGTCAAGATGACTTGCCTTGGCCTTCCCCACCTTGGAACCAGGCAATTTCTTCTTCTGTGGACTTTTATCCTCACCCAGTCCCCTGGGCTCAAATCATGGGCTGGTTTCTTTTCAAGTGTGGTGGCATCCGCTCCAATCTGGTGAAACACAGAATGAACTGCGTCAGCCAGGCCTTTACAGTAATCCAAAATCATGTCATCAGTTATAGTCATCAGCTTGTTGACTGGTACAAACACGTGTCTCATGGCGCGTCCCATGATGATCTCGTGTGGACTCAAACCTGTAGTTCTGTCTGGAGTTGATCTGTTGGTCATCAAAACCAGAGGCAAGACATCAGGCCATTTCATACCTGTGGCCAAACACATTTTCCCTATTCTGTTTTTGATAGTACCATTCATTTGCTTGACCACACCAGAAGCCTCTGGTCGGTAGGCACAATGCAGTTTTTGTTGTACACCCAATGCTTCACAAATCAATTTCATGATCTCATTGTAGAAATGTCCTCCTCTGTCTGATTCTATGGTTATTGGGAACCCATACCTTGGGATGAATTCCCTCAACAATAGCTTGGCCACTGTGATTCCATCGTTTCTACTGGTCGGGTATGCTTCCACCCATCTAGAGAACAGACAAACTACCACCAAAACATACCTCAGTTTGTTAAAAGGGGGCATTTCAATGAAATCTACTTGCATTCTGGTGAAAGGTCCTCCCTCCCGGCCTATGGTGCCTAGACTCATCACAGTTTTCCTTCCAGGGTTGTACTGCTGACATGTCAGGCATCTATGACAGAGACTTTCGGCTATCAACCTGAATTTACAAGGTCTGCTTAAAAGCCCTTATCATGGCATCCCCTCCCAGATGCCCTTGGCCATGATACATCCGTGCCATGGTTGACATCATGCTATCAGGCATTACTGGTCTTCCATCCCGATAGACCCACACATGATCCTTTTCCCTGGGTGCACATCCTGCTTTTACCCACTGCCTCATTTCCTCATCAACTGCCTCATCCTGCAACTGCCTCACTTCATCCCATGTTCCCACAACGTTAGTAAACATTATGGAGCAAGAAGACATTTCCTTTTCTTTTGACCGATTAATTGAGTATTGATTTCGGGCACAATACTGAGCCATGTCGTTTGCAAAATGGTTTCCGGTAGTGATGTAATCACTACCTTGACCATGAGCAGCACATTTTACCACAGCCAGTTCTTTGGGCATTTGTATTGCCTCAAGCAATTTTCCAACCACTTCTGCATTCCTTATGGGAGTTCCACTTGAGGTCAGGAAACCTCTTTGCAGCCATAATTGGCCGAAGTCGTGGACAACTCCGAAGCCATACTGGCTATCAGTCATCACAGTCACTCTCGCATTCCTCCCAATTTTGCATGCCTTGGTTAATGCCACTATTTCTGCTACTTGAGCGGATTTAACTCCTTTCAAGGGCGATGCTTCTATAACTGCTGAAACTGTGCATACTGCATAGGCTGCGCTCAATACTCCTTCATCCGTTCTCAAACAGGATCCATCCACAAAAAACACATAATCACTTTCTGGCAGTGGCAGATCTCTTATGTCAGGTCGAGGTTTCGTGCAGTAGTCAAGCACATCCAGACAATCATGATCAACGTCTTCTCTTATCTCCACTCTCTCTGCATCAGGTAAAAGTGTAGCTGGATTCACATTGACACATCTTTCCAGACTCACATTGGTGGCACCTAGAATGACTTTTTCATACTTAGTCAGCCGACTATGTGACATGAACTGTGTTCGACTTCTTGTCAAAAGGATCGCCACACTATGAGGTACAAACACTCTTACTGGATACCCCATCACGATTCCTTCACTCTGCTCTAAGCTTCGGCATGTAGCCGCTACTGCTTTCAGACATCCTGGCAGACCTATCGCCACTGGATCTAACATTGACGAGAAATATGCCACTGGTCTCCTTTGCCTTCCATGTTTCTGTATTAATACAGAGAGTGCACATCCGTTTCTCTCACTACAGTATAGTTCAAATTCTTTCTCGTAGTCTGGCATGCCCAGAGCTGGGGCTTCACACAGACTGTTCTTCAGCTGTTTGAATGCTGCCAATTCTTCTTTGTTTAGTTCAAGGGGGTCTTTGACCACACTTTTCGTCAATTTGACCGATGGTTTGGCAATCAGGGAAAAGTTACTTATCCACTGACGACAGTAACCAACCATTCCTAGGAACATTCTCACTTCTCTTTGGGTCATTGGAGCTCTCATTCCTCTAATGATTCTGATCCTGTCTATGGTTACTTTTCTCAGCCCTTTTTCGATAGTATGACCCAAGTATGTCACTTCCTTCTTGCAGTATTGCAATTTTGTTGGAGATACCTTCAGTCCTCCATCTGCCAAATGATTTAACAAAGCTATGGTGTCTGTTTCACAGGCCTCACGTGTCTTTGACGCCACCAATAGGTCGTCAATGTACTGGACTAAAACTGAACTCTCTGGCATAGTAAGACTTTCCAGGGATTTCTTCAGCAACTGATTGAAAATGGAGGGGCTCTCTGTGTACCCCTGTGGGATTCGGCACCATGCCAAAATACGCTCTCCAAACCGAAATGCAAAAAGCGGCTGGCTGTCATGATGCAACGGAATGGAAAAGAAAGCATGACACAAATCGATTACTGTGTACCATTCTGCGTCATGTGGAATCTGATACAAAATTACTGAGGGATTTGGAACAATGGGACAACAGGATACAACAATCTTGTTAATCTTTCTCAAATCTTGCACAATCCTGAACTTCCCACTCGGCTTTTTCAGTCCCATTATAGGTGAATTACATGGACTGCTCATTATTTCCCTTAACACTCCTTGCTGGATCATTTTCTCAATCAAAGGGGTTACTCCTGCAATTATTTCGGGTGTCAGTCTGTATTGTGGAATGTTTGGGTAAACTGCTCCTTCCTTTACAGCAATTCTCACTGGGTCTACATTTCTCATCAGGCCTACATCTTCTCCAGTGAAATCCCAGACTGCTGCCTTCACTGTCTGTTTCAATTCTGGGGGTAATTCATCTGGATTGAATACTGCATAGGTTCCAGCAACCTCACACGCTCGGTTAGCAATGGTCATTTTATACAGAACATCTTCATCTGGTGTTTCAAAAGCGATTCCGTCGGGTGTACAGAATATGGTGCAATTCATTTTGCACAACAAATCCCTACCTAGTAAATTCACAGGACTGGTGTCACACACCACAAATCGATGCATGTCTGAAAATTTCCATATTCTGACCTTTACAGGATCAGTAAGGTACGTTAGACACACCAACTACTTGGATTGTTTCATCCGAAAGAGGAAGATTTTTCACATCTGCTGATCCGACAGTGGATCGTGTAGCTCCAGTGTCTACTAGAAAAGTAATGTTTTCATCATTAACTTTCCCATCCACAAATGGTCCTGTCTGATCTATTTCTAGAGATGCGCCAAGTACGCACCCTGCTTCCTCTTATCGGCACCGTCAATAAATCTCTTCTGGCTCACTTTCGTCATTTTGCAGCCAATACTGTGACACAGAGCTTGTTTACCCGTTCTTTATTGTAGAATCCTGTCTCCTTACTTTACTTCTGTGTATTCCGGCTCTGTGGTAAGGGCTGTTTTGGCACCTGATTCTGTGGATTAACAGCCTTCTGCTGTTGCGGCGGTGGGCCACTCCCCTCACACTGCACCTGTGGATTCAATGACGGATTTTCATTATTAGTACCTGGTGGATATTTACACTCGGATTTCCAGTGCCCTAATCTTCCGCAATAGTGACAGGGGAACTTCTTCTTGGCTTCTTCTATATTACCCTTTCCTTTTCCTGGGCCAAATCTTGATTTAATGCCTGGATTATTAGCTTGTTCTACCAGCTGAGCTTCCTGTCTCTCTGCAACCTTCACTTGAGCCCACATTGCCTTTTCTTTTAGTTTTCGCTGCTTGCCTCATCTCATCACTAAAGTATTTAGCATGCCTTAGGATCTCATCTATTTTCTTGCTCTGCCAGTCCATGGTGTGCTGCTTAATCATGTCCCCAATCTCGGGACACAGACCATACACAAATCTGTACACAAAATGACTCAGGTCCTTCTCTCCCAGACTGTCATCCCCACTAAACTGTTTGAAAGCCAAAATTAGCCTCTCATAGTATGCGTAGACTGACTCTTTCACTTCCTGATGTGTTCGATCTATTTTAACCCAGTCTGTTTCTTTTGGAGGCACTTTGTTTTTCAAGAATACCATGACCTGTTCATATTTCTTCATTACCTCTGGGTCTGGGGCTCCTGTTTTAGGGTCTCTCGGGTATTCTTTTGTTGGCCAATCTATGACTATCTTACATTCTGCTCACAAGTCTGCTGGCACTATTATATCAAACAGACTATTCAGATCAATCCACAGCACTTTTGACAATCTAACAAATCTGTCTACCTGTCGGTACCACTCAACCGGCTTTTCCCGTAATCGGGGGAAGTCATTGGTAAATGACAAAATGTCCTGTCTGGTCCATGGGACATGCACATATCCCCCTCCTGGTATCTCTCTCATAGGGAACTCTGTCACCACTTTCTCCTTTTCTCTCACAGGAAACGCTGGAAATGTTCTGTCTGAGGTGTCATCCCGTTTCCTATACCACCTGCTCTTCCATTTGTCCACATCTCCCCATTTCCTCAATACTGTGATTATGTCCCTAATCTGCCCTATTCATCCTGCAGCGTTCAGATTCTCAATGTCTTTCTCTGTGAAGTCCACTCGGTATGGCTTCTGTAAAGCTTTTACCTTGTCCATGTCAATTCCCATTTCACTTGCTATTTCTGCTAGTCTGTCATGTAAATTCTTTGCTCTCCAAGTGACACTTTTGCACAAAAACAGTAATTCCTCATCTTGGTAATTTTTCAGCTTTTCTGTGGGGATGGTCCCTACAATCAATTCTTCTAACACCATCTGTAATTTTGCCACATCAACGGTATGAGATTCTTTCTCTTTATCCTGCAAGCCCTGCAGCCATTCGTTCAATTCGTCAGTAGTTATACTCACTGATTTCTCTACATTCCCTGGTTCTGTCAATCTCTGTGGTTCTAATATTGATCCTCCTACCATTCTACTTCTCTCGGCAGTATCAGGACAATAAAATGGGTTCTTTGACACATGCAATTCACTTTTACTCATAGTATGTCCCCAGGAATTCTCTTTTGCTCTCATCAGGGGCTGTTCTTCCTGTCTATTGTTCACATACGGGACTGTTAGTCCGTGCTCACTGTCTTTCTGCTTCTCAAAAATGGGCATAGCAGGACCTATGGTCACAGGGACGGTAACTGCTTCTAGATTTTTCGTCAATTCTCTTATTTTCTCTGTCAGTTCTAATGTGGTTTTTCCTAGTTCCCTAGAATTTTCACTCTCTGCCCTATTTTCCTTTCCCTTTTCCTTAAGAGAATTTCTTCTTTTTACTTCTGGAGTCACAACTTCTGTTTTAATGATTCTCAGAGTCTCCCTCACTGCAGTTGGCATTTCTGGTTCCTGCCTGTACGGAGGTGGGCTTTTGAAAAACATATCATCTAGGACATCGTCCTCGGTCTCGTTGGCCCCATATCTCCGGGTTTCTACATGATTTTTCTTTTCTAGGCATTTCCTTCCTTCACTTTCTCCTTCTGTTCTAACGGGAAACAATCCTTCAGTCATACTAGCATCTCGCCACCTTCTCATTCTATCACAATGAGTTTCGCGATCGTTTGGCCGTCCGGACATGTACCGGTACCTACTGCCATTTCTCTGTTTCTCTCGCTCATGCATCTCATCTTCCCACTCTGTTAATGCCTCAAACTGCGTAGGCCTAGGTTGCGGATCTAGGCTCATCATCCTCTCCCGTAAATTCCTCAATATTGCCAAATTAAAGGACCCATCCTCTGGAGACGCTAGAACTCCGTCTTCCTTTGTATACTTTGCCCAATTGTCTAACCAGATGCACGTATGGTACCCATATTACCATACCATGAAGGATGCGGGGTTATCGCTGGGGGAAGTAACTGTCCTTCCCTAGTCACAATCTCTTTGTCTTTCACGAACCAATTTCTTAGTTTACTGAACACAGACTTTTTCTTTTTCTCGGGTGAATGATAATACATTTTCCTTTCTTTTCGTGAACCCTTTAGTCTTTCCTGCAACTGTACGATCTTTAGTCTAATAGCAACGCGACTATTATTCCTGCACCAATCCCGGCCCGTCTACGTCACTGTCACAATTTACAATCCTTGCGCGACTCACACTAACGCACCAATCCTGGAGCGTCTACGTCACTGTCACAATCTCCAATCCCTGCGCGACTCACACTAACGCACCAATCCTGGAGAGTCTACGTCACTGACTAGCTGTCCAATCCCAGCGCGGTCCTCCTGACGTCAGCAGTCGCTGCAGCAGCTCCTGCTCCTGACTCCGGTCTACAGGCTACCCCTCCTTTACAAAACTACTCGGTAGACTTTGTTTCAATTTTACAATACTTGTTATTTACAACATACAAACATCTCCATTGTCTGATCCGCTAACCACAGAATAGCAAAAGACCTTTCCCACGAGAATTCTGTCTTCCAGAGAGCAGTGCTTACCTCTGCCCTACTACAGAATCGTCACGTCCGTTAGCAAAGTAGCGCATCCCTCTACTTCACCCTTCTTTCAAGCACCAATTAACTGTTTTCTCTGGAATTAAAACACATAGGTGGAAACGCAATGCTCCTAAGAGATAAAACCAGAGTTCCGCAATCAATCCGAATGCTATTTCATTCATGCACTTTTACACAAGAAAATATAGTTCATTCACACAGAATCCTGCTTTCCCGAGAACAGCGAACAATCTGTCCTTCTACAGAATTATAACATACATTAACGAAGCAGCGCTTACCTCTACTTCGTCCTTCTAACAAGCTCAGAGAACACCTGCTACCTTTTCAGTGATAAGCGTTATCGGCATACCAATGGGTTTCCTGGTACCTAAGACCAAAATTTCACAGGTACTCTTCACTATCATACACACTTCTTTTACACAGAAAAATTACTAATGGTAACACTCAGCAATGCTACCGAATCGAACCCAGACAATGCGTCGTGTAACTTCAATTGTCACACGTTTCCCCCGTATACCTACGGGCAAACACATTTCCGTCTTTCCCCAGAGCAGCACCTATCCCTGCTCTGCTACGGAACTGCTACAAATTCCCGAATTCCTACCTCCCAGAAGCCGTACAGACAACATAGAACTCAAGACAACTTCAACATACAGTGTTAGTACATGTATCAATACCAATCAATAATCGATAAGCTATATACATGCCAAAATCATCAAACCAAAACAATAAAAACCATCATCTTGCTACCAGCAAAACCGGTGCAGTTCAGAACACAAAATCTTCCCCTGCTTCCACGGACGGAATGATTTCTCAGTCACACGCACATACACACATCACACGCTGGTGGGGCCCATAACACCAACATTCATTCTCTTCAAACTATCCGTGCCTTTTCAGAGGAGATATCTTGATCCCGAACTACAGCTATTCACTTTGGATAGAGGAAACACATCTATTGACTTACCCTACCAGTTCCTCCATCCGGAGGTTGACTAGATCATTTAGTTGAAATGGAATTTGATGAAACCACTTTAATTCTCATATTAATCCATAAAACATTGCCAGAAATAATCACCCGACAGAGTTCTTCAAATAATGATTTTTCTTTATCTAATTAAATTGCAGGTTAAATCCTTACAATGCCATATTATCTTTTGTCATATTTACCTATTCTGGCTATTTGTCGTTTTCTAAGTCAGCACAGGTCCTCAGAAAATTCGTCTGAATCCTAAAGTCCCGTCCTCTCTCGTCAGCATAAAGATCTCCTAGCGAAGAACAGCATAGAGTGTCGCGTAGAGTAGCATCGATCAGCTAGGGGTCTTGGGATAATTTCTCTCTCTGGACTACTAATATTTATACTAAAACTTACATATAACAGTAACGTTTTCTTTATTCCCAGGCCATGGATTGGCTGAGTTTAAGTTCGTCTTAATACATTAAGAAACATTCTCCAAATTTCACATGTGGATGATGAATAAACTAGGCGCATGGGAAAGGCTGTTTCCATGTCAAGAAAGTATCAGTCTATTGTGAATAGGTGGCTTTTGGTTCCCGAATGGCAACAATTGCTTCATGTTCAGGGACATTGGCATCTCGCCCAGGGTAGTCTTCATGGACCTGGTCCGATAGTTCATGGAAAGGCCACAACGAAGTCGGTGCAGGCGCCTTTCTCCATTGCTCAATTTATGAAGTCATGTACTTTAGTTAGGATTCAGTCGGCAGCCATCTTTTGGTAGGCCAAAATAGTCAACTTTAAGCAAAGAAACACAAAATCGTAATTAATACATAGAAATGATTAAACAGTGTTATTCCCTTACTAATACACTTATGTGTATGCATTTATCTAGGCATATGCAACATTTAAAGCCGTTAATGCTGGTTTATTTAAGCGCAAATTACAATAATATTGCCTAAACAACACTTATCATTTTAATATGCGTACCAACTTAGTTCACTTATTATTTTAGCCATGCAAAGGCATCCCCACGTGTATTCTCTTGGTTAATAAGGTTGATTAATTGACATCACATCACTCTGTTAATCATTAAAATTAATTATTAGTCTTTTCAATATAAACTTATATAAATGGTTTGGGTATATAAAAATATTTTACCCGCTCCATCACCATCACCGATGCTGCTGACTGCACCGTGACCTGTGGTCACTGCTAGTGGAGAGCACGCAGCACTGTCCCAATTCACACCTCAGCCCTGGTCTCACCGACAATGATGCTCCAAGCTGACATAAACGCCGCTGCCAGCACCGTTGTTTGGGAGCAAGGCTCATAGGTTAATCGACGCAATGCCCCGTGCCACACTACAGCTTTGGCCCACCGATGCCATCGACTCCAGATCGTCAACTGACACCGCTGCTTGCACTGTGACCTGGGGGCCCCACACACCACATTGCCTCATCTCGTTCCGCAGCCTTGGGTCTACCATGACTGTACCATAGAAACTATGATGCCTCTGCCTGCACCCTGGCCTGTCAGCACCGGAACGAGCACCGCCCTGCTTCACACCCCAGCCCTGGTCTCACTGACACAGCTGGATGACCGTCACCGAGCCGCTGCCTGTACCGCGACCTGAGGGCATTTCATTTCGCACCACCCCGCTTCACACTACAGCTCCGAAGCCTGCAGACGCCTGTGCTCCGGACTTCAAACTCACGGAGTTTGACCTGCAATGCGTGGGACTTCAAGGGCCCAACGACTCCTGCACCGACGTCTGGAACTGACGCCTGCCGACATCGCTCCTTCAAAGCTTATCCCATGGTCCGATGCCCTGCATCTCCAAAGATGCTGTTTTACAGGCATCCCCGACACAGTAGTTGGCCCATGACTGGCCGGAAATGTTCAATTGTTTTGTTCTCAATGCCATGATAGCCCCGGATGGAGCTATTGATTTCAAAGCACTGTTTATAGATTCTATTTTTGCATTATTCATATTTTCATCACTCTATTTTGGATTTTTTTCATTTTGGTCTTGATTTACACAGATAAGTATTGGATATTCTTCTAAAACTGGTGTGGTGTCATTTTGCAGTGATGTCACTGTATTACTGCTGGTTATGTGCAAATTCTTTACATACTGCCTCTGAGATAAGCCCCCCTGCTCGTACCAAGCTACCAAAGGGGTGAGCAGGGGTATTTTAGAAGTGTATCCCCCTTATCCTAACTACGAAGAAGGGTTTCTACCTGCACAAAGGTGCAAACCATAGAGAAAGAGAAGGATAAGGAGGAGGTTGGGAGGAAAAGGAAGCACACATTCAGTGAGGGGGAGCAGGAGGTGCTCATAGAAGAAATGGTCCTGAGCCATGAGTTGCTCTTTGGGCCAGAGTCAAAAAAGGAAAAATATGGCTGGACATCCAGGCAAAGGTCAATTCCATTGGTGTGATCGAGCGCTCTGTTGGTGACCTGCGCAAGCACTAGTACGATATGCGCTCCAGGTCCAAGGACAAGGTGGCAACCAGGCTGGCAGAGGAAAAGAAGACTGGTGGGGGAACATCCAATGAAACTGATTATACGCCCCTTGAGGAGTTGGTGGAGTCTACCCTACAGCCAGAGAGTGTCAGTGGTATGGCTGACATCGACAGCTCCGACCCTCCCAACACCAGACAAGGTAAGATGCATGCTAAATCATCCCTGACACATTACCATATCAATCACACACTCAGTAAAGCACCAACTACAAAGCAAAAATGCAACTCTATTACACTTTTCCAAGCATACCCAGCAATGCATCATGGGAGATGTAGTCACACGTATCTTTCAGTGGAGCAATGAGACACAGCAATGTAGAATCAGTAGAAGTAAATCAGTAAAGGCAAAAAATGCTAGACAGTACTTAGCTATCCCAAAACCAGAAAATGTTATTCAGTGAACAATGTGAAGCAGAACACACAATTAATATGTGCCTTTTCATTTACAGTTTTACCTGAAACACAGGATGACAGTCCAGGAGCTGAGGAGGCAGCACATACAGATCACCAGGCAGGGCAAGAGGACGCAGAGCAAACCACACTGCCAACACCTGTCCCACAGCGACAGCGTCATCAGTAGCGGCTTGTGGAGGGAGTGCTGCGGGCGGTGGGGCGGGGGAGGGCAGGTTGGGGCGCAGGGTGGGGGGTAGTAAACTATGGCATACGGCCGAACACAGTTAAGTAACTAAATAAATAAATAAAATACATTTTGTTGCTCGCGCTGCATTGCCATTTGGCGTTGCCGCACACACAATGTCATTTGTTTTATGTATTTATTTATGTACTTACCTCAATTCGGCCATATGCTGGAGTTTACTACCCCCCACCCTGCCCCGCCACCCCGCAGCACTCCCTCCAGGAGCCGTTACTGCAAAATAGATCTATGTCCTACTGGGGCACAGACATACATTTCTATACCCTCAAACTATGTATTTTCTTTTTTACCCTAAACAAAATCCAGACAGAGCTTGGCCCTTAAAAGTTTTGGGGCACAAATGCACAGTTAAATGCACATAGCTTATTGCTTTGGTGCATGCAGAGAAATTTCTCTCCAACAAGGAGTCAACCACTGCTTGGATTTTTTCTTACTCCAAAATAATATGCAACCAACATCTGGCTTCTTGCTGTAGCACCGACACAACAATCCGTGCCACAACAACACGCCAGATATTTGGGGGGCAAAAAAAAATCCAAACAGTGTCCGATGACTTGGTGGGGCACCTACACACAATTTCTTCATCTCATAATGCTTCTCCCTTGATCCAAAGTATTTAGAGAGGAAGGAGCATTGTGTTTGTGCTCCAGAATGAGATTGAATCAGTTCTTCTTCTACGAAAGAAATTAAAAAGAATCTGGCTTGTAGATAAATCCAAGGAATAGAAACTAGGGGATGGGGTGAATGAAAACTGTGAGGTACAACAGCAAAACAACACAGAGGCCAAACCAAACTCACTATGTTGTGGTGTGCTGCATGAGTGTGAGAGCGCAGGACAGCTACATATTTACGATATGGCACTGCTGCTCTTTTACCTAGCACTAGTGCACAATCAAGTTGCCTATCGCCACAAACATACCATTGAGTCATAGTACAAAGGTCTTCATGATGCCTAGTATGTATTGGGGTTTGTTCTGGAAGGAAACCCTTTTAGTACGGTAGTATGCCTTTACAAATTTTAAAACTCTTTTCATTTTGGATATGTGCTGTACAATCCCGAACACTTACAAAGCGACAAAACAATTGCAGAAATAAAAACATTTCTATGTTTTAATACCTGAATCAAAGAGGTGCTATTTTTTGGTGCATAGCCATGTCGGCCATTTGTTAGTAGAGAGGCCATTGAATCAAAAACCATGGGTGATAGTTTGAGAGTACCAATGTACCACTAATATAATGCTCCCTTATGTGGAGCAGTGCCAATTAACTCTTGTGGTGGAAAGCAAAACACAAATTAACATTTTACATCAGTTTGTATTATTTTTGTGATACAAACAAAGCGCAAAGTGTCATTAACTCTAACTTGTAGTGCATTTAAACAGACCCCAGGAGTTATACATTCAAAACACAGGTACCCTAAACCAGAATTTGAATTTTAGTTAATTTAAAAAAGTTTGTGAATGTACTGCATCCATTTTATTGCCAGTGGGAACCTGAAAAACAGAAAACCTATACTTGTGTTTTACCCCAATGCTTATGTGACCCTGATTTACACAAATGGGGGAGGGTGGTCAACCCTTTGCATATCTAAATAGTAGAGACTGGAGGAAATGTTGACCTTTTTGAAAAATTGCTAATATTCTGATACACATAATCTATGCATTCTCCTGGACAGTCAGTCAGTGTGAAAAAACCCTGGCACCAAGCATTATAAATTGTAGGATAGGTAGATGCTGAAAAGCTTTTTGCTTGTTATACATTTCCACACAGCGTATGCATAATACCTCCAACCAATCGACAGCCACCTTATACCAGAATTTCACTTTCAGTTGGTTTTCAGTTTCCCAAATTCACTACATTCAGTTTGTCACCTGTGTATACAACAATATTACAAAAGCCATACATGTCTGGTACACCATTTCTTAGGAGACCAAGAGGAACACAGATGGGGTTACTCATTGTCATAGACATGCTCCTGTATGAATGTGTATGAAATTAGGGCCATATTGATCAAATATTCATGCAAGGCTGCGCTGGTCTCAGGCAATCCAGGCAGGTCCAGTTGGTGCTGGTCAGCTGGGCAGTCACACAGAGGTCTCTGGAAAATGGCTGTGTCCCCATAACTAACACAGGAAGTCAGCCAACTGATCCTTGGAGTCACAATGGGTAACCTGGGATCAAGACAAGTAGGTCCCATCTATCTTCCTTCTTCAGACAGCAAGACAGTACTTCCAGCAGCAGGGCTGTCCTTCTGGCAGAAGGGCAGTCCTTCTTTTGAATCTTCCATGGTCCAGGAGTGTTCTGATGAGTTGTTCTGAAGATCCTCTTTTTATACTTCATCTATTGTGTGGAGTAACCCCCTGATCTTTTCCTCACAGCCAGGAAATGTAACATTTAATCCCATCATTCCTACATTTAAATACCATGCATCCTGCTTTATGAGCCTTTAGGGCTTACCTTAGAGGTGACTTCTGAGTATTTAAAAAACAAGTTTAGTCTTGGCTAAAGGAATATTTTGTTAGGTCTAAATTGCAGTTAAAAACAGCACTACAAGCTGCAGTGACATCTGGAGACATGTTTTGAAAGGTTACTTTAGCGGGTGGCACAGTGAGTAATTTTTTTTTTTAACGTAATATCCAGAGTTTTCATTATATCTCCAGGCTACTCGAGATGTTGATTCAGGGTTTGAACCAATACACAATCCTGAATTGATAAAATGAAAAAAAAATACTGAGGGAACTTCACTAGATTTTGCCGCAGCCTAGCACAGCAGCTTTGCATTGGGTCAAAGGGAGGTCGATAAACTGCACCACATCTCAGTAGCTCTGGGGATGTTTTTCTTTCCCCTGTGCTGGCCCAGTCTAGGCTTCCATGTGCAAAAACACACACCTTGGCACCTGGAAACAGTAGATGTGTAAATAGGAGAAAAATAATTTAGATCATCTCAAAAAGTGGAAGGTAAACACCTATTGGCATTTGTCTATACTTTCCTACTGGAACTCCAAGATCTCGAATTCCTTATCCCTCTATAGTTTCTGAAATCCCAAAGAATCCACTCATGCATCATTGTGGAGTGGTAATACCTAAGACCTATTATAGCCTGACTATTAAATCACCAGCATTATTCACAATGTTTAATGGCAGCATGGAGGCATTAAACATAAGGATGCAAAATCTACAAGATTAGTATTGCATCTGATTTTTCTCACAATACATTAAAATACATTAAATGCAAGAAGATCTTGGCTCTGTCTGCTCATCAACAAATGAAACATTTGCTTCCGCCTCTTGGAGCACACCATTATTCTGCTATAAATGAATGGCAGGTGAAGGATATATGCTGAACCTAATGATGTGAACCATTTCTTCATGGGCCTTGGAGACTTAGCCATTGAAACCTCTGAGGTGACTTCAGATGTCTGTAGTAATTGTATTTTCTTAGGACTCATGTAGTGGGAAACGTTCAGTGAAAAACAATGGAACGCCCGCTTTAATCAATGATACAATGGGCCGGTAGAGAACAAGCTCAGGGAGTGGCTGTCCCTAAAGACAGAGACAAAGGTAGTTTCTCTCAAATCCAAAGATGAACCTTCTTAGTCACTTCACTGAGAAAGTCACAACAACATACTTATAGGTAAACCCTATTCCCTGAGTTAGTTTCAGACCATTGACATAGAACAGCATGGTAACAGAGTCAAACATGCTACAAACAATAACCATAATATGACTGCTTATTATTGGCATGATCAACCCAAATTCTGAATTGCTGAATAGCAAGGTATCTCAAGTTCTTTTCCTCTTTTTGGCCACTGATGTCAGATGTTATGACTTTACCCCCCCCCCCGCTGAAGTCCATGCATGCATCCCAGTCCACTGTAGTTTTGCTCACCATGCCGCCTAAGTTTGTACCCAGCCATATGTAAATCAGACTAAACCCTACACCAATGGGAATAGTCCAGCCTGAAATGCCAGACGAGGTCCGCTGTGACCATAATGCAAGCAAGCTAGGACCGGTATTGTCCTAGTTAGGGCTCAACAGCCAGGTATAAATTAATTCCAGTGACACATCTGGGAATACCCATCCTACATAGGATGACACAATAAAGTATGCAAAATGTGATAGCGGGAATGCTTGAATTAATCCCAGCCACTGGTAATTACTTGGGCCTCATCGCTGTCCATCGCTTCTATGCACACCATACTGGCTCAGTTTCGACCCAGTTATGCAAATCAGTCTTGTCCTTGCTCCAATGGGAATAGTCCAGCCTGAACTGCCCGGCCAGGTCCTCCTCAAACCGGAATACAAGCAATCAAGGAACAGTGTTGCCCTAGTTAGGGCTCATCAGCCAGATATAGCTCAATTCCAGTGGCACAGTGTGCATGGGAAGTATGTCTGTGCATGCAAGTTGCACATAGGGCTACTTACTAAAGTATGCAAAGCATGATGGATGGAATGCCTGAATTAATATTAGCCACTGGTAATCACCTTGGCTGCATCTCAGCCCATCTTTATTTTGCACACCATGCCACCTCAGTATGGACCCAGTCATATGGAAATCAGTCTTGATCCGGAACCAATGGAAAATCCAGCCCGAAATGCCTGACCAGGTCCTCCCTGAACCACAAACCAAACAACTCAGGACCTGTTTCACACTAGTTAGGGATCATCAGCTAGGTATGGCTTGATTTCAGTGATTCCTGGACCGCTTTTTGGCCCATCCATCCCACATAGGGTGACACACTAAAGTATACAGGAAGTGATGCATGGAATGCTTGATTTAAGCCCAGCCACTGGTAATTACTCGGGCTGCATCCCGGTTCATTTTTATTTTGCACACCGTGCCACCTCACTTAGGACCCAGCCATATGCAAATATGTCTTATCCCTGACCCAACAGGAACCAGCCAGCTCAAACTGCCATGCCAGATCCTCCCTGAACTGGGATTCAAGCAATCTAGGAACAGATTCACCCTAGTTAATGCTCATCGGCTCAAATTGCTAGATTCCAGTGGCATAATGTGCACAGGATCCATGTCTGGGCATACCTTCCCCACATAGGGTGACACACTGACGTATACACAAAGGGATGGATTGAATACTTGAAATAATAACATGAATTTCATTAACTGCACCAAATCACTAAATACACCTTCATGTATACAATACTTCAGACCATTAGCTGACGGTTATGATCCCAGATTAGTCTGCACCATCTCATGTACTGCTGGCAGTCACTGCTATGACCCAAATATGATTCCTGCTGATTGATTCTTGTATTACATACATTTTAACAATAACTTTGTGTTAACTCCCAGTCTGCCATATTGTCTATTGCATCTAGTACTCATTCATGGCACCCTATTGCCCTATCAGCTTGTCAGTTCTTGGAGAAATCACACTTCCCCTGTGACAGAGAACATGCACTGCTTCATTTCTCATTTCTCTTTTTTTTTAAATCTGTTTTCCTTTCTTTTCTCCTCTTCTGCTTTCCTTTCTTCTCTGCTGGGATATCTATCTATCTATCTATCTATCTATCTATCTATCTATCTAACTATCTATCTATCTATCTATCTATCTATCTATCTATCTATCTATCTATCTATCTATCTATCTATCTATCTATCTATCTATCTATCTATCTATCTATCTATCTATCTATCTATCTATCTATCTATCTATCTATCTATCTATCTATCTATCTGTCTGTCTGTCTGTCTGTCTATCTATCTATCTTTCTGTCAGTCTGTCTGTCTGCCTGCCTGTCTGTCTGCCTGTCTGTCTGTCTGTAAAGGAAAAGGAGGACGATACGATGAACGTCCAGAACAGATTCCAGCTTCTGAGTATCGGACTACAAGACTATATGCAGAAGATCCCAGATTTCGACAAAGTATTCCTTATTTGTTCCATCTTTTATTTGAAAGCGACTTGTCTGCACTATCTTATGCAGTAAATCATATTTTAAAAAGTGGAGTACATTTACAAAATGTGTCTGCTAAGGATTTTATGGAGAAAGTGCAGCACCGAGATGATCATTTGGAAACACAACTGATCAATCTGATGGCTTGTCAGCGTGGGACAAATGAATATTGGTACCGACGCCATGGTGAATTAAAATGCATGTTACGGAATTTAGGAACACCAACATGGTTCCTTACCCTAAGCTGTGCTGAGTACGCTTGGGATGATCTTCTGGGTTTTCTACGAGAGGCAAATTCAAACATTAAAAACATCGAATACAAGACAGCAGGAGAACTGTGCTCATTGGATCCGGTTAATGTTTGCAGATATTTCAATCATAGATTTGAGGCTATGATGTCCTTCATCTGCAATAAAAAAAATCCACCCCTTGGAGAAGTAGTGGATTTCTTTTGGAGAAAAGAGTACCAGGCAAGAGGTGCTCCTCATATTCATATGCTGTTGTGGATCAAGGATGCCCCAAAGTTTGGAACAGATGCTGATGAAGCAGTGTTATCTTACATTGAAGAATATGCAACATGTGCTATACCAAAAAGCACAGAAGAGAACAAGTTAAAGGAGCAAGTTTTACGTTTCCAAAGTAATCGGTGTGGAAAATACTGTCGACGGAAATACAAGAGCAAAGAAAAATACTACACTAAATGTCGATTTGGATTTCCTAGACCTGTTCTTTCAAATGGAAGAGTCAACAGTTTTATGTCAGCTGTGAGACATACTATCACAAGAAAATCACCTAAGAATACCTACAACCTAAAAAGAAAAGAAGAATCAAAAAATATAAATGACTACAACCCAGTCATTTTATCCATGTGGAACGCTAACATGGATATACAGTATGTAGCTGACAATTCCATTGCTGTTGCTCGATATGTAACGTCTTACATTACGAAATCAGAAAAAACAGAATTGAAGGAAATGTGGGAAGAGATTTCTCACGAGAAGACTGTCAGTAAGAAGCTGTACAGTTTCAGTTTGAAGATGTTATCGCATCGAGAAATTGGATCCTACGAATGTTCAGATAGGTTATCTTCTGCAAGTCTCTACTCGAAGTCAAGAAGAATAATTTGGGCAAGTTTAGGCCTTGCAGCAATGAGAAATCGGGTACTGAAATCTGTAGGAGAAATTGAATATTTGGCCGAGAATGACCCAGAAAGTACAGATATTTTGAAAACAAACATGTTGGACACATATTATCCCAAGAGAAGTCAACATCTGGAGAACATGTGTCTCTATGAAGTGCTGCAGAACTACATTTATTCACGGAAAGCCACAGAAGACATCAATAATGGAAAATATAAAGTCGTTGGTGAAGAAGGATGTTTGGTGAAGCAAACAAAAGGAAGTTTGATAAATCACCGGAAGCTGAGTTGCGACACTACTGACAAGAAGGAATTTTACTACTTGGCTCTTTTACAGTTGTTTAAACCATGGCGTACAGAGGATGAACTACTGGGAGAATTCCAGAGCTATGAAGATTCTTTTAATGCTTGCAAAGACAGCATACAATGCAGTACATTCTCAACTTATCTGCAAATGTTAAATGAAGAAATTGATCAGGAAACTACAATTGCAGCAGAAATCGCTAGAGATAGTTCTCAGGACAGCCAAAGTTCAGGAACACTCAGTCAAGATCCCCTAGGACAACCAATCATTGAAAATGAAGCATCAATAGCCATGAATGAAGTGGAAACGGCTATGAATCAAGCTCAAGAAGAATTTATAGACTTAGAAAATTTGGAAAGACAACTGAATCAAGAGCAGCAACAAATTTATGAAGAGATCAAAAACAAAATTGATCACGGATTTCTACATGAAAAAAAAGAGTGCTCATGCACATCATTTCATCCAATCAGGATGTATGTAAGCGGACAAGCTGGAACTGGAAAAAGTTTCCTAATAAAAGTCATCAGAAGCTACCTAAAGCAAAAAACGGATTCTACTTTGTCTTGTGTGGTTACTGCTCCAACTGGGTTAGCAGCATATAACATAAAAGGAATCACTTTACATCGTTTGCTAATGTTACCAGTGGAGCATGAGAACAAAATACAATTCAACAAGCTAACTGGAGAAGCATCCTTGGAAGTTTCAAGAGTATTGAAGAAGATGCAAGTTCTCATTATTGATGAGGTGAGCATGGTATCAAACTTAATGCTTGCCTTTGTGCATTTAAGAATGCAGCAAATTTTGAAGACAGACTATGACATGTTATTTGGTGGAAAACACGTCATAGTTTTTGGAGATCTTCTGCAGCTTACTCCAGTTAAAGGACAACCAGTGTTTAATACTGTCACACATGAAGACACGAAGAAGTCATTGGGAAGCATCGGAAATACAAATATTTGGTCCTTCTTTGAGTACAAGGAACTTACTACTAATATGAGGCAAGCAAGCGATGAAGAATATGGAAGTATTCTGAAAGATATCAGGATTGGACTACTCACAGAAGTTGGCAAAAAAACATTACAGAGTCGGCTGCTACATAATTTATTTCCAAAGGAAGAAATAGTTGCAGAGAAGATATACAAGAACATTGCAGAAAACAAAAGTGTCATCTGCTTAATGCCAACTCTACGTGAATGCTCAATATTCAATGAGGAGCTTTTGAAATTGGAAAAGGAAGAGATCAGGAAATTGGAAGCAGTGTACAAAATTGAGGATGGAAGAATTAGTGTCACAGTAACAGGCAAACTGAAAAATAAATTGGACTCACTAGAGAAGAACATCTCCAAAACAGCTGGATTAGAAAAAAATCTATATGTTTGCATGAACTGTAGAGTATTTTTAAGGAGAAATTTGGATGTTGAAAAAGGTTTAGTTAATGGAGCGATGGGAAGAGTTGTGGGTTTTATTAATTACCAGAAAAAAGAAGGAGTTGAATGTTTAAAAATAAAATTTGATCAGATAGAAGAAGTTAAAGATATTTGTCGTTGTACAGTACGTTTTATGCTTGTGAAAGACTTATATGTACGTAGGAAGCAGTTTCCGTTTTCTCTAGCATATGCTGTAACTATTCACAAGTCTCAAGGATTGACTGTAGATTGTGCATTTGTGAACATTGGTTCAACTGTGTTCAAAGAAGGTATGGCATATGTAGCTTTGTCACGAGTGAAAACATTATCAGGTTTATTCATGATAGACTTTGATGACTCAAAAGTTAGTGCTGATACAAACTGTGTAAAGGAGTATAATAGATTAAGAAGAAGCTATGCTCCTCATTTAGGTCAGTATCCTGTGTTGGAGAAACGTGTAGTTTCTCGTAAAAGAAAAAATGAGAATATCTGTAATGAAGATGTAGAGAAGAGGAAAAAAAAGAGGAGTGATGTAATTGCAAGCAAAAAGAAAAAGGAAAATGAAGAACAGGTTGTAGGATGTCATTTTGAAAATAGCTCTGGTGTCAACTGCTACGCAAATGTAGTGCTGAATGTTGCATTTTATCTGAAAAGTTTGCAAGAGCAGATAATAGTAAATCAGGGAAAAAGGGTCTGTTCAGAGCTGAGTCTCCTTTTTCAAAAGCTGAGTAAAGATAAAACTCAAATAGAAAGTGCTACTGAAATTAGAAAACTTTTAGATGTATGTTCAGGACGAACACAGTTTTCTCAAAATGAACAGCAAGATGCACATGAATTTTTGATGTATTTTCTTCAGGTAGTGGAAGAAGAAGAAGTTCCCATTGACATTTTTTTTGGTCTCTCTTATAAATGGGAACATAGTTGTGATAATTGTTATAATATATGTGGCTCTATTGTTGATAATGAAAGATTTATTTATTTGACATTGCCAGAGAGTAAAACAGTCACTTTTGCAAAATTAGTTAAAGATGCTAATCATAGCATGAAATGTAGTGAGTGTAATTCTGACATGTTTTCAACATTAATTTTAAAGGAATACGGACAGTATGTAATTTTAATGATGCAACGATGTAGAGCTGATGGTTCAAAATTGGATACTTTAATAAAGAAGTTTACAGGACAGCAATTATCAATTTCTGGAAAAACTTTTGTAACTGTTGCAATAATTTTTCATGATGGACCTACTGTTACTTCTGGACATTACACAGTTTATCTTAAATGTGAAAAAGGCTGGACACTGTGTAATGATTCCCAATTGATTTTCAAACAACGTTTGCCTTTTGATTTAGCAAATTCCTATCTAATCTTCCTGAAACCTAAATTTTAGACAGATTTGGCAAGATCTCGACAAAATAATTTTACCATTTTACTGGATTACCATTGCAATTTTGTAGAAAAAAGATTTTTTAAATTATCATTTGGCCTAATGGAAAGATAACCAATTGTAATGTGGACTTTTTAAATTTTTAATGAAACTTTGAAAAACCAATAATTTAGAGATTATCGGTAACTTCTGCACATTTTAAATTTTGGAATGTTATTGGACTGCCATTGGAAATTTTTTCAAAAATGATTTAAAAAATTACTATTTGGCCATGCGGAAAAGTAACCAATTCTATTGTGGACTTAATAAATTATTCAAAAAATTTTCGTGAACCAAAATGTTACAGAGAATCGGTGAGATCTGGACAAATTAAACTTTAGAATTTTATTGGATTACCTTTGGAAATTTATTCCCAAAAAAAATTTAAAATTACTATTTGGTCTAAAGGAAATGAAATCAGATGTATTTTGGAGTTATTTGAGATATAATATTGTGATTATACTTCTGAAACAAACATATCAGACGGTATTTTAAAGAAATAAGTATTGGTATTAGATGATATTTTTTTAGAATATTATGCATTTCTATAATGTTAAGTTTAACTAAAAAAAGAATCAGGGCTTATTTAATACAATCTTTGTGATTGTTATTTTTTTTTGCCCGCTGTAAAATGATGAATGCAATTGCTTTCACAATTTATAGTGAAATGCAATATATTCTGAAAACAGCAAAAATAAGGCAAAAATATTTTTTGGAAAAAAATGTAAATATGTGTACTGTATTATAAAATGTTTTAAAAATATTAATACTTTTTTCTTTTTTTCCAGATAGATATAGAAAATTTTCGAAAACTACAAACATTTTTAAAACTATTTTTTAAAAAAACAAATGAATAAATATTTTTTCAGTGAGTATGGTAAGTCAATAATAATAATTGTAGTCTCTCAAGGACCTTGTAATGTGTTTATTGATTTTTAGTGTTTTTTTAAAAAAAAAAAGAAAAAGTACGCGCACCGTACGCGTACGGTAAAAAAAAATAAAAAAAAGTTTTAAAAAACATATGTAAAAAAAAGATGAAAGATAAGGTTGGCTCTTAAAAGAACCGTTGTGTTCATGCAGGGACAGAGGAAAGGAAGCATGGGAAAATTATTCAAAGCGACAAATGTGCTGATCTATTTTGTTGTTCACTAGGGAAACACTGGTCTCCCTATAGCAAATTAGATCTTGACAAAATGTGCATCGAATATCAACCTTCCGAAATCGAGGGTTGATTTCCAGAGGGCCAGCAAAAGGAGATTCTCCCCCCACAGATGAAGGGCTCACCTGACCTGCAGAAGAAGGAGTCAGCCCTGCAAATGATGGTCCAGGCTGAGCTGCTGTGGATGTACTGGCTTGTCTTTCTGAAGAGTTACCTCCAAAAAGATGACCATGTGTCCTTCTGTGTACATCCTGGAGGTGTCTCTTCATGGTGTGATTCCCAAAGGAATACTTCCTGTTAGGATTACCTCTAGAAAGTACACGCTTACACAGCTTACAAGTCACTAAGGGTGCATTTACCTTTTGCTGGCCTTCAGGAAAAGTAAAATAATCCCATACATAAGAGGGCTTTTGTTTCCTCGATCTCTGCCTCAAGACAGTGCTGCTAGTGCTAGCCTCACTCTCAGAAGAGCTCTGCTGTTCTGCCATCGTATCCCAAAGACAAACCAGCTCCTTCTCCCAAGGGATCACAAGCAGAAATGAGGGGAATGGGTGTGGTGTAGGAGAGTTCTAGAACTGAAAGTAGTTTCAACCAATCAAAAGTTGTGTTTCATGATCACATGACCTACCGTACGCTTACGGTACGCTTACGGCAAAAGTGCGCATGCGCGTAAAAAAGACACGCGCTTGCGCGTATGCGCATAACAGTCACTCCCGGCACTTCCGCGTAACGTGCGCGTGTAGCGTACACGCGTACGCGTGCCACGCGGAGTACGCGCGGCTACGCAAATTGCGTAACTATACGCAAGCAGCGTAGGAAAATTACGGACGTTGCGTAAACCGTACGCTTACCGTGAGCTTACGGTACGCGTACTAAAAAAATTTTTAAAAAAAGTACTGCAAATAAATTTTACATGTTTATTTTAAAAAATATATTAAAAAAAACATATTAAAGAATTTTAAAAATTTAATCATAGTCTTTATAAAAGGTAAGAAAATTAAAATAAAAATATGTTAGAAAAAATAGAAGAAAAAAAAAAAATTAGCATTTAAAAAACCTTGCAAATTCACTGAAAAAACCATGGGTTTCACACACGTTATAGTTAGGAATTAGCATTTAAAAAACCTTGCAAATTCACTGAAAAAACCATGGGTTTCACACACGTTATAGTTAGGAATTAGCATTTAAAAAACCTTAGAAATTCAGTGAAAAAACCATAGGTTTCACACACGTTATAGTTAGGAATTAGCATTTAAAAAACCTTAGAAATTCAGTGAAAAAACCATAGGTTTCACACATGTTATAGTTAGCTGGACATTTTACTCGTAAAAAACCAATGAAATTCCCCCGTTATAGTTAGTTCAGCTAACTATAACTCGCGCGCCCGCAATGCACTGCTGATGACGTCACATATTACATCACTCATGACATGGTCAGTGACATCACTCATGACATCACTGATGACATCTCAAATGACATCACTGATGACCTCACTGATGACATCATCCTTGTGATAGAGTGGCAGACCTCCTCTTCCCCTAATAAAACCTTTGATACACACATTCAAAAATAGAGACTAAAATTTACAAAACAATGGACATACCAATAACAGTTACAACAACCTCTTCAGTAATTCTAAGATCCACATACACATCCACTCATTCACCAACAGTCCAATACAGTCACTCATACATGTACTCACTTATCATATGTACTCATACACCTATACATCCTGTTACACAATGCCACTCATCCATAGAGCTACTCACACACATAGTCACTCATGCTAATAAAGAATCAAACATACATTTACTTGCATATACAGTTATACACACACCACCACACTTACTTCTACGGAAACTTACACATACTTAGTCTTTTAAACAATTACTTATAGAAATACATACTTATTCATACAGGAACTCTTTCAATCTCTCAATCTCACATATACTCACATATATAAACCAATAGTCACATATACTAGTTTTAAACATATGTAGTTACTCATAAAGACACTATTGAGACAGTCATTCACTCACTAACACACCCATACACACACTCATCCACCCATGCAGTCCTGCACACATGCTCTGTTCAACACATACAAACAGTGAGTCACTCATTCATGCACCTATGCACTACGTCATACCCCCCACCGAACCATGCAGACACTCATACTGATACTCAAAAAACCAACTAATAACCTATATAGACACCCATGTAGCTACTCTCCAACCCATGCAGCCACGTATACACAAAGTGAGAGACTGATACAGATATTTATATATTTAAACATTACTCACTAAGCCATGTATTCACTATGATACACTTAATCAGTCAGTTACACAATCAATTTTTCAAAAAGAAATCATCCATTTAGACAGTAATATACCCATTTATTCTTCCATCGACCTTGAGATATACATATATAAAACATATTTAATTTTCAGAAAAACACACATTCACTGGATGATGTCATCAGTGAGGTCATCAGTGATGTCATTTGAGATGTCATCAGTGATGTCATGAGTGATGTCACTGACCATGTCATGAGTGATGTAATATGTGACGTCATCAGCAGTGCATTGCGGGCGCGCGAGTTATAGTTAGCTGAACTAACTATAACGGGGGAATTTCATTGGTTTTTTACGAGTAAAATGTCCAGCTAACTATAACATGTGTGAAACCTATGGTTTTTTCACTGAATTTCTAAGGTTTTTTAAATGCTAATTCCTAACTATAACGTGTGTGAAACCTATGGTTTTTTCACTGAATTTCTAAGGTTTTTTAAATGCTAATTCCTAACTATAACGTGTGTGAAACCCATGGTTTTTTCAGTGAATATATATATATATATATATATATATATATATATATATATCCAAACGACAGGTTGCCCCAAAGAAGGAAGTGCCACACAGGTAAAACTTACTCCATAGTTTACTGACGGCTGCAGACGTGCACAATCAGCACTTTCCACCCACATGTCTTTACGCCAGACGCGTTTCAGGATTCTTTTCCCTTTCTCAATGGCGTTTCAATTACATCTGAGACAATTCATAGTCCTTCATTTAAATGTATCTTGCCACAATGGGCGTGGCCCGCACAGCCCTCTGGTCCTTGAAGTCTAATTTAATCACCACTAATGGGTACGTCTCTTTATCAAAGTTCTCTTGAATTGGAATTACTCCAGTGGGTTGGTGGCAGGTTCCGATCAGCAATGGCTGCATTCTTCCGCCGACAGCACGGAATACCTCCCGCTATGTAGGTGCTTTTCTTTCTCTCACCCCGGGGCCAACATATATAATATATATATATATGGAGAGAGAGAGAGAGACTAAAGTGAACTGGTTAAAAATAGAATGGATTTTACAAATGCCATAAATGTAAGGCATGCATATATGGACGAAATCACCAGGATGTAGTAACCTTCACTGGAGAAAAGAAAAAGATCAAATGAAGAATCACATGTGAGGCAACGCATGTGATCTATGTTCTGGAGTGCCAGTGCGGGAAAAAATATGTGGAAGCACTATAAATAAACTAAGATTACAAATCGTACAGCACATAAGATTAACAAACAACAACGATTTCAAGTATGCTATGGCAAAACATCTCTGGAAGGAACATGGAGGGGACCTGAGCAAACTTTCATTTTATGGTATTGAACATATACCCTGGAGAAAAAGAGGAGGTGACCGTGAACTCATGTTAAGGAAAGCTGAGTTCAAATGGATCATAACCATTGGAACAGAGATACCATGGGGGCTCAACATGGACGCTGAATTAACTTTAGTATATCAGGAATTTATTACAAAATACCATCTTTAGTCATGCAAGATCTAGTATAAGTACTTCATGTATCCCCAAAATTGGACTGTTGCCACCATCATCCCGCGCCTGGAGGCGCTTAAAGTAACCGGCTGGGCCCCGCAGCTGGGGAACCCGTTACCGCAACCAGGAGGGGACCACAAGTCCCAGCATTCACTGAGGCAGTTGCCGCCATCATCCTGCACCTGGCGGTGCTTAAAATCACGGACCGGGCCCTGCAGCATCGGAGCCCGTTACCGCCACCTGGAGGGGACCACAAGTCCCAGCAATCAACAAATTACATTGCACGCGCTGCATCGCAAATGGCGTTGCAGCACGCGCAATGTAATTTGTTTTATTTATTTATTTTGTTACTTAACTCTGTTCGGCCTTATGCCGTAGTTTACTACCTCCACCCTGTCCCTCCCCCTCCCGCCTCGCAGCACTCCTACCAGGAGCTGCTACTGAACAGCTCGACTTTTTTTTGCTTCTCAACACCAAGACTCACCAACCATTGTACACCTAGATAAATTCCTTAGTCATAGCAGGGGATTTAAATGTAACCTTCTTGCCTCTCGAAGTAACTAAAAGCATTACTGATGAATAGGATGCAGAACTAGGTATTCCATTGCTGAAACCAGAGAAGAACGTGAAAGTAGCTCTCCAAGTAGCCTCCCTCACCTACAAACATGGGTTGAGAGCTGTCAGTGGCCATTCCATCTCCGATCTTAGACGACATCATACATATAAGAGGATGAATTGTAAAACCAGAATAGACTACTTCCTGATCAATGTCCAACTATGGTAAAGCCTAGTGGACATATGGGTGATAGAGAGACGTGATAGTGATCACAATGCTCTCTCTTTGGAACTAATAGAAGCACCTTGTTCTCACCAACCACCCTTTGAATCTAAATCTCTCAACTAGATTGTCACTAGTAACAACAGAATGAGGATTAAATTGAGAATAGTTTAGGAACCCTGGCACAAATTTACAGCACCGTTAGCGATTCCTTGATGATCCTAGACACCAACAGTCCAGAGAAGCAAGCCACGGTGGACACATTTAAAACCCTACTAAACAACATTGATATATTCTTCTATAAAAAATCCATAGTGGGAGGAAAAAGTTAAGGAAAAAAACAAACAAGTGGTTTGATGAAAACTGTAAACTAGCTCAACAAGCATTGATAGGAGTAATTAAGTCTGGCCAGAGAGAACTTATAGCAATAGAAAGGAAGGTCTATAAAAACTCACAACACGAGGCACACAGAAACTGACACATAGAGCTGTGGCAAGACTTGCTAGCCGCAGCACACACTAAAAACAGCAAAGAATTCTGGCATTTAATCTCGAAAGGTACAAGAAGCTTAGATGTGGAAGAAAATGTTCATATCCTCCTACAGACATGGGGAGAACACTTCTCTAACCTGTATGCAGGATCAGTTGATAGTGGTGTAGCGCCCATAGAACCTTTTAACCTGTGAGCAGTGGGGGAAAGCCCCAGGCCTAGACTGAATTCCGGGGGCCCTTTACCTCTCTGGATCTCTGGACCCCAAATATGAAGTGTCATTCTTTTTTTTTTTTAACGTTTCTTATTATTAAAAAAACAAGGTATCACAGGTAAAAACAATGTACAAGCACGCCTGTCCACGGTAAATCCATCAATGCTGTTCCCACTAAGTACACAATTCACCAACAAGTGTAAAACATTGCACCATCTCTCTAAATGGGAGCATGCTACTCTGAATCATGCCTTTGCCTAGCCAAAGGCGGTTCACAGATCTCTCCCCTGTAACTGTTCCATTTGTTCCATATTTGTGTCCACTTGTTGGGGCAGCCACTTGATACATATACTGTACTTTTGTTGAGCATACAAGGGTCCATATCATTCTGCCACAGTCACAAGGACGGCAGTTCCTGTGCCCCGCATAACCTTGCAATATTTCGCTTGGCAATCATCATCCCCAAGGACACCCATATTTTATCCTTGGTATTTAAATCAGCGGGACCCCAAATATTTAAAAGACACAGCTTTATATTGCAATCAGCCGTGACGCCCATTACTACTGTCATACAACTTGTCACCCTCGCCCAATATTCCTGGATTGCTTGACATTCCCAGAGCCTATGTATGAACGTGCCATCTTGCCCACACCTCTTTGTACAATCTGCGTCAGTCCTATAGCCCATCTTCACCAGCGTCAGCCCCGAAAGGTGTATTCTATGCAGTATCTTAAGCTGTATGAACTTAGAAGAAATTGCTATTTCCCTAGGAGAGGCGAGATTCTCAAGCCATTCCCCGTCATCCAGTCCCGCTACATCATGATCCCAATTGGTTCTGAAATGGAGGAGGGGGTCAGGCATGTTGTTAACAAGCTTTTTGTAGATTAGCGAAATTGCCTTCTTGGGAAGGTGTGCATCTAGTATCCTGTCCTCTAGCGGGGACGACACTGGTGTGGTCTCTCGCCTAGGTATTGCCGCCTGTAGCACATGTCTAATCTTTAAGTATCTGAATCGTTCTGTATCAGCTAGTTCGTATTCTTCCTTCAGTTGGGCAAAGGGAATTACCCCTGCCCTCCATAGTTCCCTGACCGCAGAAGTACTTATCAAGTCTCACCGGTCAAAGCCTTTAGTGAATCTTGATTGCCTAATTGTACAGCTTCCCAGAGTGGGGTGGCCAGTGTGACCTTATCTTTCCAGCGCAGACTCGTTGTGGCAGTCCTCCACACCTGAACGGCATGGCCTGCAACGGGGGGAGGAGATTCTGGTCATGAAAAAGCATCGGTTCTTTGGACACATAGATCCCCAGGTATTTAAATCCTGTTATGACTTCGGCAATCGTGAACCCCCTGGGTAAGGTAGGCGATTTTCCATTGAGGACATAGAGAACCGATTTAGACCAGTTAAATAGTATAGCAGGGAAACTTCCCAAAGACTATGAAGATGTGCACTACTCTATTCAGGGAGGCCGTCGGCGATGCCAGGTATAGCAAGATATCGTCAGCATACAGCGAAATGCGGCCCTTCCAGTCCTCAGTCCATCTTAGCCCTCTAATAATCGGGTCTTTCCGTATCCACATCGCCAAGGGTTCTAACATGAGGTCAAAAAGTAGTGGGGAGAGGGGGCAACCCGGCTGGGTGCCCCTTCTGAGCGTGAAAGTTGGGGATACTCGATTGTTGACCACTATTTTAGCCAGCGGATTTGCATATAGGAGCTGTATCCAGTGCAGAAAGCCCGGGCCGAACCCTATTCTCCTCAATACTGTGAACATATATGGCCATTTGATCGTGTCAAAGGCCATGGCCGCGTCAAGCCACACCACCAGCGCATCCTCCCGTGTCGTGCCAGTCCGATGTAGCATCCCGTGTAACCTCTTCAGATTAAGAGCGGTATTCCTGGCTGGGATAAAGCCAGACTGATCGGGGTGTTCTAGCTTGGTAATTACGGTTAGCAAACAGGTTGCGGGTAATTTGGCCAGTATCTTGGCTCCTACGTTAAGCAGTGGAATCGGTCTGTAAGAGGAACAGAGATGTTTGGGTTTCCCACCCTTGTGGATGACCACAACAGTGGCCAACCTCTGGTCTACTGGGAGTGATCCTACCTCGCAACTTTCATGGAACATGTTGGCAGATGTAGTGCGATGTTACTTGGGGCGAGCTTATACAATTCAACCGGCAGGCCATTCGGGCCAGACACCTTACCCGCATGCAGGTCCTGAATAGCTCTCTCTACCTCCGAGCTTTCTAGGTCTTTTTCGAGGTCCAAGCGTTCATCGTCAGAGAGCTTTGGCAAGGGGATATCTTGCAGTAACGAGAGTGCGTCTATTTCTGTATATATCATTTGTGTTGTGTAAACACCCCGGTAGTGATCCCCAAATGCATTTGCAATTTCTTGCGGGTCAGAGATTGTTTGACTGGACTCTGTCGTATGTTCCACCACTTCTGTGTTGGCCTGCTCTCTACGATCAAGTCACGCAAACAGCTTCCCGCGCCTTGTCGCCCACCTCATAAACTTTCCTGAGTGTAGCCCTGTGTTGAGCTTTGGCAGCCTCAGTGGTGACCGTTAAATGAGCTTTTGTTTTGAGTCGCAAATCACGTCTTGTCTCTGCTGAGTAAGCCTCGTGAAGGTTCCCTTCCAGTTCCATTATTTCGGGTTTCTAGTCGCACCAGTTACCTCTATTTCTCTCTCTTAGTGTTGGCGATCTGAGAGACAGCCGTACCTCTTATTACTGCCTTATAGGCCTCCCAAAGCACTCGTGCCGAGTCTACTGAGTATTCGTCTTTAAGAAAGTAGTGTCCCGTGTTGTTTACAAGCTTGTCGTGTATCTTAGGGATCTTAAGGTACCATGGATTTATAGGGGCTGTCCTCTCCCTTTGTGACACCCCCACCTCGACCCAAACCCAGAGGTGCGAGTGATCCGATATGCCACGTGCAAGGTGGTTAACCTCTCTGACATAACCCAGTTGGTCCACTGGTGTTATGATGAAGTCTATTCTTGACATACTGCGGTGAGCCCCTGAGTAAAACGTGTATTGCTAGTCTGTGGGATGGAGCGGCCTCCAGGTGTCAATGAGACCCATTGCTTCCAGAGAATTATGAATCAGGATGTGGGCCAAAGGCTGGTCCCTGGGGGTCCAACTATCCAAACTATCGGAGACGATGGAGTTGAATTCTCCCCCTATCATAAGTCTCCCCTCAGACAAGGAGAGTAATAGGTCACGCAGATCTTTAAAGGCCTGGGCTTGAAGTCCAGGAATGTACACAGAGACTAAATGTACCTTCGCCACATACAAACACTCTTTAGACTGACGCAAATGTGTGAGATACTCCGTACTTTTACGATCAGTTGTCATCGGAAACATTTTCAGGATTAGTATCCCCACCCCATGAGATCCAGAGCCAAATGCTGAGTGTGCCATCAGTTTGAACCCCCAGCATCTAAGAGTCTGGCATACATTACCCAACAAATGTTCTGGCGAATGCCTTTTACTATACTGGAGCACTGTGCCCCATTTCATCTTGTCCCACAGCCCATTAACATTCCAGGACATTAGTTTTAAATCCAATTGGTAATGGTAACCCCATAGTAATGTGTTGTGATGGTACCCCATGGGAGTCAACACGGATGCAGCACTTTTTACACAAGTTGGTCCTATTTCAGCTATTGTGCTCAGTGTGAATGTGATACCTGTGATTACGATCATTGCCATGACAGGA
The DNA here is from genome assembly GCF_964204655.1 of Triturus cristatus. Classification (NCBI taxonomy): domain Eukaryota; kingdom Metazoa; phylum Chordata; class Amphibia; order Caudata; family Salamandridae; genus Triturus; species Triturus cristatus. The sequence goes on along the minus strand of NC_140590.1, from coordinate 901,749,568 downwards.
TGACAACATGCTGAATCAATCTTATAAGAACTTTGAACGGAATGAACTAAAACAACCCTCCCCCCCTCGATGTCGCTATATGGGAAAAACTGCATCCCAATAAAATCGTAAATGAATTTAGCATTTTTCATCAATGACACAATTCCCTCCCACCCAGCAAAACCTTAACTGTTCCCCCCCTCCCTGCCTCCCTGCCTCCCTGCATGGCGGTATCAGAACCTCCTGCCACCCCAACATTGCAGAGTGCCTATCGCCCACCCCTAAAACTTGTAGGTCGTGTGCCAGCCCCACACCTGTTCCATCACAATTGTCATGAGTTACTGTAACATTAGCTCAAGTGCTGGGAAGCCCAGTTCGCTTAGTCATGCCACAGTGGCAAGTGTCTAGTGTGGGGAGTAACTAAAACTCACCTTAAAAGAGGTCTATGACCCCCATGGTGGTTAAGACCCATGGTAGCCCAAAAAAGGGAGATGTTGGTGGGTCAAGGATTAGCACAAAAAGGATACAGACCAATTTTTTTCTTTCACCATCGGGCGCCAGATTTTCTCCCGGTAGAGATCCCGCACATTGTTCCATTCGACGCTGACCCTGTCTCTCTCATCTCTTTCTGAGTCCTGGTGGTTTTTCTTTCCTGCGACACGCCATCCGTCGAGCCAAATCCACGCTTCATCGGGAGAAGTGAAGAACCATGCCTTACCCTCCACCGCCACTCGCAGTTTGGCAGGGAAGAGCATGGCGTACTTGATATTCTTCTCACGCAGAGCTCCTTTGATATCGAGGAATCTACGTCTTTGTCTTTGGACCCTTATCGTAAAATCGGGGTAAAAAGTCATACTACTGTTTTTAAACTCTATTGGAGGTGACGTGCAAGTCATCTGCAGTATGATGTCTCAATCTCAGTAGTTGAAGACCCTGGCCACTATAGGTCACGGGGGAGCTCCAGGTGTGGGCCTGCCACTAGGAACTCTGTGAGCTCGATCAATCATGAAAATGTTTGAAAATCTCGCAGGATTTAGGTGCTCTGTGACTAGATCCTCCAAAAATAGGTCTGTCGCTTGCCCCTCAGCACGTTCTGGAACCCCAAGAATTCTCACGTTATTGCACCGTGAGCACCCTTCATAGTAATCAAGTAGGTCTTCCATTCTGTCACTTCTGTCCAGTAAAGTCTTGAAAAAAAAAACATTCAGTTGAAAACTATACCAGAACTGGTTCCAAACTTGTATCCGGAAAATTAATGCCGATACGATACACTGGCATTTAATGTAGCCTCTAGTCTTGACAAGCTGCCACAAAATCGCTGCTTGATTGAAGCACTCGATAAAACTCCCCAACTCAAAATGGCCGCCACGAACGTCACCCTACGTCTGTGCTTTCATTAGGCGATGGCTCTTGTTTCCCACGCGTATGCAGCCGACGTAAGCAGGCAAGATGTGACGGACATTACACAGGGAGAATGGAGGCTCGAGCACAAACGGCTCCACTCGTCAACCGTCACTCAGAGCTTCAAAGTAACCTTTACCTGTTAAAAATGTTTCGAGGATGAAGCGCTTTTCACCAAACACATTCAGCTACCTCCGAGCGTCTCAAATCAGCTCCAAATGCCTTCAGTGTTCCCTTTTTTTTTTTTTAAATAAAAAAAAATCGTGCAGAGGAGATCTCGGTTTCTTCCTTCACGGTGGGTGAGATCCCAGTCATCGCCAATGTAAAGATGAGTCTCAGACCGTAGTTGGATCAAGTTGTTTATTCATTAGTTGCATATAAATAAACCCACCAGTGCAGATAACAGAGGCCCTCCAGCACCGGTCAGCACAGAACACGAAGTGACCCCCAGCATTCTTCCCAGTAACTAAGCAACATAGAATATACCTACATCATGTTACTGACATCAGGGAATTCCATATAAACATCCTACTAATAAAAAGGACACTACACAACACTCAGTCACCTTCTTCTGCAAAGTGGAGGTGTCCTCAACCAACGAGTCAGTAGTGGCTTCAACCTCCTTGATTCTAGAGCTCATATTGCGCATTGCCGCATGTATGACGGAGACTTCGGCAGGAACAGAGTCAATCCTGGTTTAAAGCGACGTCCTCACCATTGTGACGGCCGTCATTATATCTTGGAGAGTGAGCTCTAGCGGCCCATCCCTCTCCAGATGCTGTTCAGAGAGGTCATCTGCATCCTTATCTCTAGGGCCTGCTCCCTTATTCCAGGCAAATCGTTCCAGTTTGGCTTGCGTTGCGGCCTTAGTGTTTCTACCGCCGACCATTTTCAGGCTCCGCAAGTCAAGGATGTAGCCAATAAAGGCGTCCACTCATCGGTTATATGCTAAGCATGAGAGTGAACTGCGCCTTCAAAACTTGCCAGTTAAGGCAATACAATTTCCACTGGTCACTCTTGAGTTGAGCTATGTATCCCCTAGACCGCGTGTCTCGATAGATGGGACACCCCCTCCTTCTTCAAAGGGTCCCCAGAATATCACCAAATCTGTCTCTGCCCTAAACGTCCTGGTGGACAAGGAGCTTGGTGGTAGGCACTCTACCCGGTGGCACTATTCAACTGTAGGGGGTGTCCGTGGCAAAGCTGCGACACATGCTGGTAATCATCCGGGCGGGGAGTAAGCCCCTGTATTCAACCGGGCCCGTGATCCCCTCAGCAGGAGGCAGCCGCCACCAGAAAATTGCGCCACTGCTCTCTGGGCCACGTTACGTGCAGTGTGGTGTGCCTGCTCCACGAGGCTCACCGGAGGGAGTTGTACCCGCGCAATATTCCCCGCTTGACCCCGGATAAGCTTCAGTTGTCGTCCGGTGTGATCAAGTCTTGTGGCTGCCAAAGCCCTGCAACGGGTGCCGGCTGGAGCTGCTGCTAGACTATATATATACAGGAGCTGCTGTTAGGCCCAGAGCCAAGATTTCTGCCCGAAGAGTTCGGAACACAGCGTCATTTAGAATTGTGCTCCACCGTCTCCCACAGACTCGGGGCACGGCCAGGCACCTGGATGTCAGCACTGCAGCTGGCGGTCCGCTCTTCACTGCCAGGCGTGTGTTGCCTTCCACCAGTGCCGACTCTGGGGCCTCCACCTGCTCACTGCAAACTTCGGCCCGAGAGTGTCACTCACCCTCGTGGGTGCTTCCCCGTGACTTCGCTGTCCTCCATTGCGGATATCCGTGAAGGGATAACAGGCGCCCCTCCTCCACCTCTAGGTATACGCTGACGGAGGATCTTCGGAGGCCGGTGCTCCATTCTCTGTCTCCACACTATCAATTCCGCCCGTTCCTTCAGTGGAAATGCTCTGGGTGGGCTCTGGTCACTGGAAAGGTGGGTGGAATGCACTCAGATTCGGATATTGTACAGATATTTTAATGGAACAAGCGCGCTCGTACAGAGCCGCTCTAGGTTGCTGCCATTTTGCACAGCGGTTGGCCACGCCCCTCTGGTGTGTCATTCTTAATTACACATACAATGCCATATTAAAAGGAGAAGGATTCCCCGATTCATGACTGGGTGCTGAGGTCATCCCCAGCGACAAAAAGGGAGACAAAAGTGACCCAGTAAATTACAGGCCCATGAGCCTTATCAATATTGCCCAAAAATATTCTGTCAACAACTATTGGAGATAATCCATGATTGGATAAGGGAGGGGGACTTATTATTACCCCTAGAGGCAGGACTCAGAGGGAATACAAACACCACAGATGAGTTGCTTAGCTTCCTTCTGATCTTGTGGAAATATGTGACAATCGGGAAAGGCACTTTACACGTGGTATTCGCAGATCTCTGTGCCGCTTTCAATTTAGTGCCATGGGAAAAACTTTGGACAGCTTTGATCAAACTAGAGATCCCAACAAACCTCCTACAAATTATCATGAGACTTCACACAAACAATGACACCCAAATTAAATCGGGTAACGAAGGTGGGCTAACAAATCTTTTTGGGGAGAGTCGTGGAGTGATGCAAAGATGGGTTTTTTCGCCAACCCTCGCTTTATATAAACGGCTTGATCAAACAGTTAATAGATTGTAGGTGCGATCCCCCAAGCTTACAGGCCAAGAGGTGCCTGCGCTACTCTTCGCAGATGACACCCTGCTTATTTCTAGGTCTCCGATGGGGCTCCAAAACCTAATGGACAAGTTTGGGAGGGGTTGTGAGGATCATGGGCTAAAAATGAATACCCCCCCAAAAAAAATCATGGTTTTTAATCATTACAAGTCTCTTAATCGTAGTATAAAACTAGGCTCAACCATACCAGAAGAAGTGAAACAATTTGATTACCTAGGGGTGAGGCTCACTAATACACTATCATGGTCACCACAATTACTAAAAAGTCAATTCTTGCTGTAGCAGTTGGAGATGGCTTTAACCAAAAAAGCAATCCAAGTATACCAAGCAAAGGGAATAGGGGCAGCACTCCATGGTGTGGAGCTTTGGGGACACAAAAAAACTGAAAACTATTTTATTAGATCAGTGCTGGAGCTTCCCCGAAATGCACCACTAACACCAATGTGCTTAGATATGGGCATGAAGAGTGTTGCTCATGCAATCGCCTTACGGCCCCTACCATTTTGGATGTGCATATAGGTGAATGACTCACCATTGCCAATGAAAGAATCACTCCAAGAAATACTATCATTGGACACCAGAGGGTGTGTCCAGTGGTTTAAGCACATCAAGCAATGGCTGGGCAAACTTGGCATGAGTGACCTATGGCTATCCCACGGAAATATTAAAACAAACTTGTCAAATCTCCTCAAAAACAGATATTGGAGCGAAGTGGAGGATAGCTGGCTAAATAGGAGAGATGCAGGGGAATTAACAATCATATTTCTCAATGTTAAGGTTAAAATGCAGCAAGAATATTTTTTTAACTGAATAGAGCCACCATTTGCAAAATCACTACCTTTAAAATTCAGGTACAATATATATTACATTACATTATATTATCTTTTAATTAGCCTATTGTCTCTCTCCCTTCCATGGGCTAAAGGGAGAAAACGTTAGCACTCCCTATCAAAGTAAGGAAGTAAGATGGGTCTATGGTTGTACAAATATTATTAACCTCCACTGACATGACTTGCATACACTGTTCTAACTTGTTTACCTATCCCCTGTACATGTTGCCTCAGTTGTTGTGACAGCTCCATTCCATGAGATGTTGCAACTTCAATGTCAGCATATCCATTTTCTGACTTGTACTTTATGTAGCCGTACTACACAACTTAGAAGAAACACCCCGTTTTGCTTATTCCCCCCCATTTTATCTGAACGTTATTGCTTATTTTAAGGCTCTGCACTCTGGGGACTGCTCTGCAGTGCCCAGTGTGTGCTCTTTGATCCGGAAAAAGTAGAAATTTGCTAATCAGTGATTGGTGTATATGACTCTGCTATTCAGCTATATCTGGTGTGCAATTGCACCCATGGCATGGAAAGCTAAATGTCAGCTGTGGACTGCAGCACTGATTGTGCCATTCAGTAGTAAGATAAGGAAATCATTGCTTGAGGCCTACCATTTTAGCCTGACTGCTGCTGTTTAAACTTTCAGTGCAACAACTTAAATTAATACTACCCAACATGTAAACACATATTAGGAAGTCAGCCCTGTGTAAGCATTATTGCCTAGAAGGTGAGGTGCATAAAAAATAAGACATTGAGGCAATTAATGTTAGCAAGTCCCGTCAGTGACTAAGCCCTAAAAGCTGTTTTCACTGTTGCAGGACTAACAGTCCTATGTAGAAAACCCGAGTGTAGATTAAAATACAAATTAATACTGCTAATTAGGGTAAGAGACCTGCTAGAAAAATGATTAAACCACTTTTTATTTGTTACTAAAAATCAATGTCAATGTTGGATTTTTAATGAATATTAGGGAAAGGTAGCAGAGCTTTCCGGGGGCTAATTTGCATTAGCTACCAGCCACAACTCAGCCTTCAATGAGATGTGGGGGAGATGTGAATTTCCTCATAGGAGCACACAATAGGCTGATCTGAATGGGTAGAGAGGACAATAGAATATGCAGGGTGGGAGATGTGGCACTCCTGATGATACCGCAGGGTCAAATCCTGATTGACAAGTCTGTCTGAAGTACATTTACAAGTTTTGCACCTTTCAAAGAGAGCAAACAGGATACTATGACAAACCATGTGTATCACCTTACTGAGTACTGAAATCTAAGGGCAGAGAGATCTCCAAGGATTGTATGCCTGATCCCTTTGGTGGCTACAGGAACATAAAAAAACTGAATACGACATTACTATGAAGTAATGCAGCTGACCAGTTGCAACAGTTTTGGTACTTCTAAATACTTTAAACATATTCTCTAAGGTAAGCCGGCTTGCACTGTGCCACAGCTTCTATGGAATTAATTTACTGACACCTTTGACAGGACCTTTCTACCACGTTCTCGCAGTAACCATTGGTAGAGACTTCACAACCTTGTCCATCACTGTTAATGGCCTGTACAATTATATCACAATTCATTCTTATTCAGCAACAAAATGAGCAGCTATTGTTGCATTATAACAAACTTGCCTCACTAGGAGAGTCTGAAAATCTCAAGAGGGTTTTGGTGATTAATGTTATCTTCTTCTGCAGGACTGTCTTAATTGTATCAAACAAAAACATATCCAATAGTGGGCAAGAAAAAATAAGGTGAGCATTTTTATCTATAAGTCAGTTCCAGTCTGCATATTGATACCAATGATAGCTATGTCTGTGATAGGTCTGTGTAAGATTCCTGTACAAGGGCCTGAAACTGGGTGTGGGAAATACAGGGGAATAGACTGAGGCCTTTTGCTTTATCACATCCTGGCTTACCGCTGGTGTTTGCCACAATTTAGAGACAGAGAAAACACACTCTTCTTATGTATGCATGGTATTTAAATTAGAATCGATTTTGTTTACTGGCATCAGATCCCTTTTATACAAAATGTCATTGAAATTTTGGAAGGAGAAATCTTAGTTCATTCTCCTATTCAGATACTATTTGGTTTGGGCCATGTGCTTCCCCCTACCAAGAGTTGACTCATGAATGTCACCAAATCTAAACATACAGTGATAAAGAAACATCTAAAACACTTTACTTCCTACCTGGAAAGGAATTATCCATATGGAAATGAACACTGACACAGTCACTCTTTGAGGCTCAATGATGATGGACTTCACATTAACATATCAAAAGTGCTCTAAGAGTCAAATTGAGCAAAGACATGCACATTTATGTTATAATTCCATAGGAACACGGTAATAATAGAATACATCTTTTGAAAGGATTTCGGGGTATAGACAATGGGAAATCTTGCATTCCCTTGCTCAAATTGACTTTTCCAAAGTCAGAAAATGGAGTACATTTCCAAATTTTCCTAAATACCACAAGGCGTTTTTATTGCATTAAAATTCTAAGTGGTTCTCCGATTCTTTAACAGACAGCCCGTTATGTGTTGAACATGAAAAATCCCTTCTCTTTTCAAGAATACCTATCTTTCACTCTCAACCCACAATCTCTCTCTACTCATGTTTTTAAATATTCCAACACATTACTGAACTCTACTCTTCATTACATACCCACAGATTATAACACCTTTCTTAATTCTACTATTTGGCACTATAAATCCATATTAGTTAATAATAATCCCATTTATTGGAAGTCCTGGAGAAACAAAGGCCTTCTCTGGATGAGTCAATATTTTAACCATGATACATTTTTATCTTTTCCTCAAGCTTGTCACCTATTTATTTTCATCCTTCTTTTGAAAGTAAATTTAGAGTATTACATAAAGCTCTTGCAGTGCATATGCTCTATTTCAATTTTCTCTTTCTTCTGTCTCATTCCTTCACTAGTCGCTGCCACAACCATCTGCATGCTCTTTAGCACATGCTGATTTAAAGCACTTACTTTTCGCTTGCCCTTCTGTGTAACATTTTTAGAAAATAAATTGGCCCCAGATTAATAAAATTATTCACGCCACAGTTCCCTTTCATTCCCCAACATTGTTTTAGGAAGTTTATTTGGTGATTGGGCACATCCTCACTTAACACATGCATTCTGGACTTATTGTTAGCAGTTGCTTTTCAGCAGATCACCAAAAATCGGAAAGACTTATCTAAATTATGTTTCCAGGCTTGGTGATAAGCAGGTTGTTACAATCACAGATTGGATACAAGATGTGTTTACCCACTGTCTTTGGCCATAAGGCATTTAAGTTTATGGTCTCCTGTTACACAGTTTTTAGATGGTAGTGGAAAACGTTCCTTTGCACGTTCACCTACTCAAAAAGAGGTTCTTCAACCTCCTTGACTTTCCTTTTGTTATTATTAGACATATTTAAGTGTGTTTCTTGTTTATATATATATATATATATATATATATATATATATATATATATATATATATATATATATACATATATATATTTATATATATATATAACCTACTGGCGGTCGCCAGTAGGTAGTTATAGTTAGGACCTATTTTCCATAGGAAATCCGCAACATTCTATTCCCAATAAGTCTGGCGCCAGTTGACGAATCTTCGCGAAATTTTCGAAACTTTGGCCAGCTCCGGTCCGCTCCTATCCTGAAAGTTTTGTGGTGATTCGTCAAGCGGGGGTAGAGAAAAAAGGGGGTTACCAAAACACGTTTTCCCCATGCAATTTCCCATAGGACCTGTTGACGCAGCTATGGCCCGAACTGCTGAACGGAATAACATAAAATTTGGCAAAAAGGTAGTCCTCAGTTCAGACTCATGCCTTTTGCATAAATGGTGTAAATCCGTTCAGTAGTTCTTGAGAAAATTAGAGTTAAAATGATAGACATATCTATGGCCTCAAAGGATCTGCGCACCCAATGCGCACCCTGAGCGCACCTTCTGCGAACTGAGCGCGCACCCTCTCGATCACGCACTGAAGGCTAATTGGCTGTCAAGTGTCTGTCTACATTCGAAACCAGGAACTGTTAGCAGCCCTTTTGTGCCTCGGTAGAAGCGAGGCTGATTAAGTAAGTGAAATAAGTGTGTGAAAGATGTAAAGCGGGCAGGGTAGAAATACTCTGACCCTCTAGTGTCTCTTAGGGGGTCCCAGAAGGATCAAGTTAGCCTGTACTTTTGCATATCCCTTGTGGTTTGATCTGCTTTCATTGTCTCCTAATTGTTAATCCGATATCTACGTGTGCATGGCGCCATGTGCCTGTTGCAGCTTCCTTCTGAGCCTTTTTAACTCTGCCCTCACAAGAACAGGTTCACTAACATACTAATATACTAACAATGAGTAGGCGGAGGGTGGCAGTAGGGCCCACAAACTAAGAGCCTTTGCTCATTGGTAGCACCATGGATGCCTTTCTTCAGCGTGTAGTGGGGGTTCTGGATAAGGAGATTGAACTGGTTACCAGACGTTTATCCCGCTCACCCGTGCACCACCCTGCATTGATATTTCCAACCACCCCACAGGCCGACACCTCAATTCAACCTCAGTTTTCTGCGGTTGATCAGTTTGAGCTGCTGACATCTGGGTCGGGTGTTATTGTCCCTCTTTCCCCGACAGTTATCACCTGGCATACTGCACTTTCTCCAGTTCTCATTCCAGCCACCGGATCTGGACTAGGAAAGCCCCTTGGCAATGGCCTGAGCACAGGAGGCACAAAAAGGAAGCGCTCTTCGGTGGGGGGACCATGTACATGCAGTAAGAAAACCTGTTCTCAGCCAACTCCAGCTGCACACCAGGTAACTTCAAATTTCGATGCAATTTCGCTAGATATGCTTCAAGCAGCACTATTGTCAGCTCTGGACACCAAATTGGACCCTATCCTACATCACCTTGCTGCCTTGGAAAAGAATCTCAGCACATTAACAGCCTCCTTGCAAAGGGACCATGCTCCCTATACTACAAGTCTACCCCCTGTAAGGCCTTCAATGGCGACCACCATTCCCAGTTCTAGCGGCAGCAGTGCGGGGGCAGGAAACGTGGTGGTATCTACTGTTGCCCATCGAGGTAGCTGTCTCCTCAGTACCAACCATGATGAGGCCTGAGCCCGTGCCACCTGATTGCTCAAACTCCTGTAAGGGGGACATTACCTCGAATTCTGTCTACTTTCCATCCCGCCTGCCTCGGCGTGCTAATGTTGGCAGTTTGCATCGTTACACCAACAGGCAAGATGGGTTTGATGTTACACACTATTCCCACTGTGTGGGCTCTGTCCACCTCCCTCCCGAGTCCACCCCCCTTGTCGTGGTGTTAGCCAACATACCGCATCTTGAACCCAATAAAAAAGAAGACTTTTGCCAGCTAAAGAACAAGGTAGTGCACTGGCCTAATTCTAACATTGCTTCTGGTCCCAGGATGGATAATTAAATCCTTATGGTGCGAAGGACCGAGTGGGTTGGTGGCACTAAAAAATCTTGGCAAGGGGACTGTATCATTGTTAATTTTAATAACTCATTCACTGTAAACCACATCTTAAGTTCAGTAGTGCAATCCGAATATAGGGTTTGGAACGCTGCAATCTTCGCACTCCCGTTGGGTTTCTTTTACAGACCCGTTATTTCTAATCTGGGGTCTGACCGCGAGTGGATTCCTGAGGGGGGCGACGGGGGCTGCATGGAGGGGACCTCAGGGGTAAGCACCATAAATAGGTTTGCCCAATTGAGCATGTTGGAAGATTGCGATTGACGCTACGGGTCACGCATCACAGGGGAACGTTCCACCCCCGGAACATGTACTGTGTAAAAATGGAGGATGTAAGTTCCTTTCCTAGAACATTGCGGGGCTGGCAAGTAAGATAGACAACCCTGGGTGGCTGACCCTTGTGAAAACATTTGATGTGATCTGCCTTCAGGAAACCTGGGCCATTGAGAGCAAATATCACCTGGACGGCCATAAAAACCTTCTTTGTACCAGCAACCCCGTCCTTGTCAGGGAGAGCAAAGGGGGGCTTATTACATCTGTTTAGTACTGCTGTATCTGTGCTTCATGCAGCACCCAATGTACAAGCGATGTTGCTGTCTAGTGGCAAGAGTAGACTCCTGTTGGTAAATTTCTACAATGCTGGAGCCATATTTGAGGGTGAGAATAATATAACACAGTTGGGGTTAGTATTACTGGGTTGTATCCTGAATCCTCAGAACTGTCATCATATCTTTTTAACAGGGTCTTTAATATCCACATGTGTGGGGATATCAGAAAAGGAGGAGTGGAAGCCATGGGTTGTGTACATCAGTCGGGCCTGCACATGGAGCATACCCCTCAGGGTAGCAAGCTTAACTCTTTTCTTCTCAAATTTGACTTAACATCAGTCATATAAGTTGCCCTCAGGGAGAACTGACATTGCCCCCACTTTTATTGGTAGAGAAACTTTGATAGATTTTACTTTTGTATCTACCCCTTTCTTTTCTTTAGTCACATACTTTTTAATTCAGACAAGTGACCACAACCCTACTTGCATTACAACAAGATGGTCCTGAGTACCTGGACGTTCTGAAGGGGGTGGGGGAGGAGCCCGACTCAAAGTGGCTGAGGAGGGAGGAGTTTAAATGGGGCAGTATAGCACCGTAGTAATTTCACGAGTCCCTCACAAATCAGTGTTGCAGTGAGTTTGCCACTTGTCTCGATAGCGAGGCCGGTGCCTCGGACATCTTAGGTACTTTCAGCACTATGTCCGCCATCATCCGGAGGCTACTGCACGTCCCGGATGGGGAAAGGGAGCCTGCAGGCCCAAAATGGTTTGATTCTGAATGTTCCTGAGCTTTTAGGAAGTTGAGACAGGCTCTGAGCGACATGTCCCGTGATATGGTGGTGGTTAAAGGTCTTTGTAGAGCATACAAGGCTGCGTTAGCAACCCGAAAGTCCACCTTGAAGGACGAGGATCTAGTGGAGACAAGTACATTGCGAGATAGCTCTAAGTTCTGGGCTATCATTGACAGCCCATTTCTCTCAGAAGAGAGCATTCACCTATTGGACGCTCATATTACGGAGGATAAAAGAGTTAATCATTGCGAGGGTATCTTCCAGCCAGACTCCACGCCTATTGAGAGGCAGAAAAGGGTGGTAGGTAAGACGGACCTCGTCTTCTCCGACCTAAAGGTTAGAGAGGGCATACTAGGTCTGACAAAGAGAAAAGCCCCGGGGTCAGACGGGATTCCACCCGATCTTTATATTGCCCATATAGACAACTGGGTGCCAGTCCTAACTCCTGTTATTAATGCCTCGATCCCGGCTAGCCACCCTGATTCTTGGGCCTTATCGACCATAGTCCCAATATTTGAAAAGGGCGACCGGGACAGCACCTTATGCTAAAGACCCATCTCCCTCCTGGATTCGGTTGTGAAGGTGGTGGGCCGCATGAGTCTCGATAGATTGGCATCTTGGGCGGAGAAAAGGAACTTCTTCTCTGAGATATAAAATGGGATTCGCCCCGCTCGTTCCACTATGGAGCAGTGTCTTAATTTGTATCTTGTCTTAAAAAAGTATATGGTAGCTCATGCCTGCCCTATTTACCTAGCCTTCATGGACCTGGTCACAGCCTTTGACTGTGTGAACAGGTCCAAGTTATGGCAGCCGATGGCATCTGTTGGCATTGATAACATCATTTGGTTTTTGAGGGATCTCCATCGAGACTCTTGGGCAGTAGCACGTTATTCAAAGGTCCCGCCAATTCAATATAAAGAGGGGGGTGCGCCAGGGGTATATCCTCACACTCTTCATTTTCAACGTACATATTAATTCTTTAGAGAAGGTTCTTTTAGACAATAAGGCAGGCATTCCTCATGTAGGCAAGCGCTGTCTGCCGGTCCTCTTATATGCAGAAGACGCAGTCCTCCTGGCGAGGACAGCAAGGGGCTTACAACTTCTTCTCAACTCTTCCGCCTCTTTTATGGAGGAGCTGAACTTATCGGTGAAGTAGTATATCATGCAAGTGGGCCCCAGTAAGGCGAAGGCAAAGCAACCCATTTTTAAATTAGGACGTGTTAGACCCGGGATCCATGGTTGGCTGAGATAGGTACCTTAGGCCAAGTAGGTACCAACGTTCCAACGTCACGGAAAGGAAGGTCACCTTCTTAGAGAGCCCCGCTCACCCCCTCGGTAGCTTGGAACGAGCAGCCAGGCTTATCTTCAAGGCAAATGTGTAAAGTATTTGCAATCACGCTCACAATAACCCAATGATGACACCACAAATAGACTCCACACGAGTTTTATAAAAACGAGTATAAACTTTATATAAAAAGATATACGATAAGACCACACAACATAAATCCAACATATAAGGTTGTGTACTATTTCTCCTGGCCAGTTGTTAGGCCAGCCAGCCCTTGTAAGTTCTGGCGGTATTATTGAGCACTTTTAAGCATTCTCCTGTAATCCTAATATCATGATATAATTATACAGTTCGTAATGCTAGAATCAGGCACGTTTGCAATGTAAAATACTGTAAGGCGAAACGCAGCAATCAGACTCTCTGCATTGTAAAAAGAATGCAATGCGCAACGTAACAATCAGGCACTTTGCAATGTAAGATAATACAATGCGTAATACAACCAACAGGTATGTAGTTATGCAGAAACAAGCCAATGCGTAATACACTCATCAGTTAATTCGTTATGCAGGAATAATGCAATGTGCAATACGCTAATAAGGTAGTTTGTTATGCAAAAACAATGCAATGCGTGATACGACAATCAGGTAGTTTGTTATGCAGATAAGATACTATGCGTCATACACTAATCAGGTAGGCTGTTATGCAGGAATAATGCAATGCGTAATTCTCTAATCAGGTACTCCGTTATGCAGAAATGATGCAATATGTAATACAACAGTCAGGTACTCCGTTGTGCAGAAATTGAATAATGCATAATACACTCAGGCCCGATCACTGGGCCCTATGCGGTCTCTCCGCGTCTCCTTCCGACTTGTAGTCAGCCTCTCAACAGTTGTCACCAACATGGGTATGATGTAATCCGAATTTGCAGCGCCGCACTCCAGCCCCTGTACTGCGATACGAGCTGAAGCAGAGGCTCATACTGCCCATACGAGAGAGAGGCCGAGAGCGTCTCCCCGTGAGCCCGCGCCCCACCTCAGGAGTCAACACACGTTACCTGGGGGGTGCAAACTCACTCTCCTTTCCTTGTCCAGTGGCTGAGCCTCCACTGCAACTTTGTGAATTGGTAACGGCGAGCTCGGGCCGGCAAATCTGCTCCTCCGGGACTGGCGGTTTGGGCTGCTACAGTTACGAAGATCTCAGGCTGCTACAGAGCACACGCACACAGCGTCGCTGAGTCTTCCTTAAGCTTCGGGTGACCAATCACTGGGCGCTCCACACACAGGTCTCAGGCTGCACGAAGATCACGTGCACAGCGTCGCTGAGACTCACTTTAACTCCGGTGCACACGATAACAAGGCGAATCCTTCCGAAGGTCTCACGGTGACCACCGCACCCACACACAGCGTCGATGAGACTCACTTGGATTCCGTTGCACACAATAGCAAGGCAAATCCTCACGAAAGTCTCACGGTGCCCAACGCACCCGCACACAGCATCAATGAGACTCACTTGAATTCCGGTACACACGATCACTGGACAATCCTCACAAAGGAGTTCAGGCTGCACAAAGCACATGCACACCGCATCGCTGATCCTTGCTTGGACTCCAGGTGCCTACGATCACAGGCCAATCCTCCTGAAGGTCTCAGGCTACACCAAGCACACGCACACAGCGTCACTGAGACTCACTTGGACTCCAGGCACCCACGATCACAGGGAAGTTCTTACGAGAGTCTCAGGCTGCAACAAGCACGCACACACATCGCCGCTAAGTCTCTCATGGAAACGTTTGTGTTACTGTGTTTTCGCAACAGGAAGCCAGCTCACCTCAGGCCCTTGGGGATAAGTTACTTCAGGACACAGCACACCGCATAGTCCTTTCAAGCAAGGGGACAGAGAACACAGAAAAGTCCCTTTAGCCTTTCCTTGTTTAAAACAGCAAACTACAGGCCAGCCACAAAATACGCAGTCAGTCCTATCCTTCAGTCTCTTCGGTTGTTTCTTCCTTGGCAAAGGTCCTCTTGACCATGAAGTAGCTCCAGTCTTGTTCATACTTGAGCAAGCCATTCTACAAAGTTCAGGGGCTTCCACTGTCATAGTTATACCCCCTCAATGGCTTTGAAGTCTTTGTGTTTCAGGGGGCACTGACCCCTGTTCAAACCAGTTCTGGGTGCCTCCTTGCCAGTGACACCTTTCTTCCTTTGATTAGTGGGGGTCTGTATTCTCAATCACTCAGCAGGAGATGGGCAAATTATTTTATAGCAGCAACCCAGACCTCTTCACCCCTAGGGGCCTCTCCTCCCTCTACACTCCAGATGCAGGTCAGCCTGTTGCTGTCTCACCTTCTCCCCTGGGTCAAGACATTCCCCAGATCCTATCGCTTTCAAATCCAGACAGTCAATCCACAGCCAGGCAGAGACTCACAGAAGTGTTAGAGCACAAAAACTCAGCCACTTCTAAAAGAGTGGCTTCTAAACACAAAATCTAAAAACCATCTTCACAAAAAGAAGTGTTATTACATTGTGAGTTCAGGCATACTAAACTTCACCTTAAGCCTTTGGGAAGATAGGCTGGAAACCATATTACACAGCCACCCCATTCTGTCCTATGGGCAAGATGGCTTTTCCACAGTGAAAAACGAAATGGAGATTATTTCAATGTCAGGACATGGCACACACCTCAGTACATGTCCTACCTTTTACATGCACTGCACCCTGTCCAGGGGGTACCCTAGACCTACCATAGTGGTGTCTGATGTGCATAGAAAGGGAAGGGTAAGGTCTGGCAAGTAAGTGCACTTGACAGAACAACATGGCAGTTTAACAAACTGCGTGAAGGCCCTGTAATGGCAGGCCCGAGTTCTCTTTTTAAAGCTACTTGTGTGGGTGCCACAACTAGTGCTGCAGACCCAGCAGTAGCATTTGCATTTCCAGCCCTGGCACACATAGTGCACTTTACTAGGGACTTTACTAGTAAAGCAAACATACCAATCATGGACAACCAATTACCATTATACTTTATACAGGAAGCACTTTCACTTTGATACTGATCCAAAGCATCTAAGTTGGCAAAACAAAATCTATCACAGCACCAAAAATAGAGGCGGTAGAGGCAAAAAGTCAGGGGTAATCACGCCATGGTCTAACAGGATGTTTGTCAATACCTAAAACCAGTGTTTTCTCCTACTTAGGAGTAGTATTTGACGACTCCCTGAGCTGGTGCCCCCTGATTAACCGCAAGAAAGGGGACTTAGTGAAAGGATCAGCAGCCGTTTTTAACTTTCCAGCAGAGTAAGAGGGAAGCCAATAGGGGCCCTCCTGAAGATTTACCAAGCAAAATGTGTCTCTAAGGTTAGGTATGGGAGTGAGATATTGGGTCATATTGAACTAGGGGCCGTGCAGAGCACCGAGAACTCATTTTTGTGAAGAGTTCTCTCTGTTCCGCAATGTACTCCATCATTTGTTGTTCACGAGGAATTGGGGATGTCTTTCCTTGTTGATGATCTAGCTTTCCGTCCTATGTCCTTGTGGCTCAAAATTTGGTCAACGTAGGAGAACACACTTAGCAAAGACACCATACGTGATTGTTTTACACTTGATTATGCCTAGCGTATCCGATGGCTCCAGTGCATAAGAGTTGTCCTCACCAGGCTAGGAAGAGCAGATCTTTACACAAACCCAGTAAAAGGGACCTCGTTTGGAGTAAGGAGTTTTTTTTGTGGAAACTGTCATCGTGATAGGGAGGATAAAGAGCTGGGTAAACCGAGCAAGGAAAAATATGTCATACTGAAAACTGTGCCTACCACTGAGCCTTATCTTTTAGGGCTCAAAAGTACCTACGACCGGTATCTATTGATGAGGTTTCGGCTCAACCTCTTTCACTGCTTACTGACATACCCCCAAGCCTCCCAAAGAGGTCAGTGCCTCATGCCCTGTGGCTGCGACGGTGAGTCTCTGTCGTGGTCTGGTATATAACGAGAGCCACTAACCTGAAAGCCGGGTACAGCAGGAACGATGCTAGGTAATGTCCTCCCCTAAGAGGTGACACCTGTGCGCAGTTTATCTTTACGACACAAATGACACCCCCACCGGGGAAGGGAAAAAAGGGACAAAGGAAACACAAACAGAGTTGTCGCCTGCTCTTCGGACCCACTTGGCAAGAAAGATGATATCTCTCTTCGGGCTTCTATCTCTATGCCCTGCAACGAGAATACAATATACATTCAGCAGGTTCGAGGTCATGCACATCCTAACCCCCTCCCCATCCTTAATCCCTAGGTTGTCACTTACACGTGTAATAGCAGGGAGAAGGACAAGATAACAGGCGAGTTCTCCAAACAAAATAACCCCTCAATGGGATAGGATCTATGATGTAGTCTTGTAAATAGAGTTAAATGGATACTTATCCGTCCGTCGCGTGCCTGGCAGTCCATGCACCAACGCTGTTCCGTTCCTTGCTGAAATCCGGCGCTATTATAAGCGCGCAATGTACTCAGCCTTCCACTCTTGGACCAAGGTTACGGCACTCTGGAAAGTGGAAAAGCGGATGGGACCCAGGGGAGTGTGATAGGGAAGAGTTCGAATCACCGCTGCTGTGTGGCTTCGCTATGGGGGTCCGCAAGGAAACGGGGGTAAAAGGTACTGCGGTCTTACACGGGACTAGGAGCCTCCGCGGGTTCAGAGTAATTAGAACGCTGAGAGACTGACCCCTCTACTTCCGCATCGGTGACGGAAAAGCCACGGAGTAATGGGTAGAGCGGGTTGGATGCGCCGCGCTCTCCTGCGTCTTGAAGAGCCGGCGTAGGTCTCGTGAGGAAATGCGAGCGTTTCGCTAGTTCGCGTCGTGGAGAGCGAGCGCTGATCTTTTATTCTCCGGTTAAAGCCCGTAACGGCTTTGGAACGTTGCAGGCGTTGCGGTGCTTCCGCGCTGTGGTGAATATACGGTTCACTCCTTCTGGGGGTATTGTCTTCGGTATTTAGCCTCAGAGTAGAAACGACGTGACTCCTCGGAAGGTCTCAGGAACTTGAGTGACAAGCACCGATTCACGTGGGGGCGGGGCTTATATAATGAATTCAGTTCTTCCCCAGTGCACCTTGGGAATTGCAGTTTATAAGCCCCTCTGTCATACATTTTCATTCCGTACCTGCTCTACGGCGCCCCCTCTGCTGGGCCATGACAGTCTCCTCAGGATATGATGCACTTTTTGATGTTTTGCACTTTTTATGTTGTACCCAGAAAGTTATTTATTATCCCCATTTTTTATTTTAATTGGGTTTTAGGAGGGTGAGACTAGCTTTTATCTTTTTACAACTTTTTTCCAGCAATACTGTTTTGTACACTCTTAGTTTTTTACAGGAAGCCATTAGACTTAGGAAAACCTGAAGCTATTATTTGTATTGCATAACATATTTGTGATTCTATAACTTGTATGATGGTACCTTGTAGGCTGTTTTGACTTTTATGGTTTTATACTTAAAGCCAAATAAAGTTTCTTGATGATGATGAGTAAAAGCTTGTATTTCAGTATTGCATGTTTGTTATGCCAAGGATCTGACGTTTGCCAAAAAGATTGGTTCAGCGTTTGAATGAGAGACTTTACTAAAGTGGCATGAAACGTAGCTGTATCATTTGTTACAGTTTAGACTGGCCTTTGAGAATATAAAACAAGCAAAAAATATAGGGATTTTATGTCTAGCAATGTAATTTATTCATTATCAACTTGTATCTCCCCGTTATGATCCTAATGCAGTAAAACTTTTATTTGTGAGACATGATGATCTTGTTATTCAGATACTCACGTTGGCTGGGAATGTGGGCTGAAATATACATTAATCTAAATTGCAAGAAACTTAAAATAACGAAAATATTAAAGCTTAATGATATCTTGCAGCTTTACAAAATGTTCTGTTCGGTGCTAGGCTCAAAGGTTGTTTTAATCTTAATCCATGGTTTCTAGGTAACAGCAGATACTGATATCCATCTCTCTTTGTGTAGTTGAAAGATTTTGAAATGTGTTGTTGGAAGTGGTGGTTCTTATCGCTTACCGCCACCACCAAATGCTTAAACGTTAGGCTAAGTAAGGACACCGTCTGAGATAGCCCTGCTCATCCCCTTAGTAGCTTCACACGAGCAGCCAGGCTTATCTCCAAGGCAAACACAAGGAGATGATTGACGGAGAGCTGAAACATTTCAGACAGTCATCCCCAGTCACAGATCCTGGTTGAATACATCATCATTCTTTAGCTCACTTCGCCACCTCAGTTCAGACCCAGCTATATGCAAATCAGTCTTGGCCCTG
This sequence comes from Triturus cristatus, assembly GCF_964204655.1. NCBI lineage: Eukaryota > Metazoa > Chordata > Amphibia > Caudata > Salamandridae > Triturus > Triturus cristatus. The sequence goes on along the minus strand of NC_140590.1, from coordinate 901,730,249 downwards.
TGCCTCATGGGAACAGTCCAGCCTGAACTGCCAAGCCAGGTCTTCCCAGAGCCAGAAACAAGCATCCTGGGACCGGGCTCTGGGTAACACCTTTCATCAGCCAGGCTAGCTTGAATCCTATGGCAAAGTGAGCAAGGGACCCACATCTGGGCAAACCCTGCCAACTTAGGGCGAACAAAGCAAACACAAGGAGATGATGGACAGAGCGCTGAAACTTTTCAGACACTCACCCACAGTCACAGATCTGGGTTGAATCCATCATCATTATTTAGCTCACTTCGCCACCTCAGTTCAGACCCAGCTATATGCACATCAGTCTTGACCCTGTGCCTCATGGGAACAGTCCAGCCTGAACTGCCAAGCCAGGTCTTCCCTGAACCCAAAACAAGCATCCTGGGACTCGTTTCTGGGTAGCACCCTTCATCAGCCAGGCTAGCTTGAATCCAGTGGCAAAGTGAGCAAGGGACCCACGTATGGGCATACCCTGCCATCTTAGGGCAAACAAAGCAAATACAAGGAGATGATTGACGGAGCACTGAAACTTTTCAGACTCTCACCCCAAGTCACAGATCTGGGTTGAATCCATCAAAGCAAACACAAGGAGATGATGGACGGAGCACTGAAACTTTTCAGACACTCACCCCCAGTCACAGATCTGGGTTGAATCCATCATCATTCTTTAGCTCACTTCACCACCTCAGTTCAGACCCAGCTATATGCAAATCAGTCGTGACCATGTGCCTCATGGGAACAGTCCAGCCCGAACTGCCAAGCCAGGTCTTCCCTGAACCGGAAACAAGCATCCAGAGACCGGTTTCTGGGTAACACCCTTCATTAGCCAGGCTAGCTAGAATCCAGTGGCAAAGTGAGCAAGGGACCCACGTCTGGGCATACCCTAGCAACTTAGGGCGAACAAAGCAAACACAAGGAGATGATGGACAGAGTGCTGAATCTTTTCAGACACTCATCCCCAGTCACAGATCTGGGTTGAATCCATCATCATTCTTTAGCTCACTTCACTACCTCAGTTCAGACCCAGCTATGTGCAAATAAGTCTTGACCCTGTGCCTCATGGGAACAGTCCAGCCCAAACTGTCAAGCCCACGAGGCCCTCAAGGCCACCTGCAGCTCCTCCTTATTGGCGCTACTCTACATGGAACATCCAAAAGCCCTGCAAAATCAACTGACCAATTTTGAATGTAAACAGTGCCTCAATGTCAAACTCTAATTCTGCAGTCTCAGCATCACCGGTTATCTGGCTCTTCCCCTGAGACATGATGTGTGGATTAAACGTTGCTCAACAATAGAACCACCAAATCCAAAAAAATATGTTGTTGTGTCGCGGTCTGCAATCAATTGATGATGAAAACCAATTACTGTGAGTGATTTTGGACATACACGTTTACTTTATTTTAGGATCGAATCCCACCGCTCTGCCGCCAAATGTTGGTATTGGGGGTCTTTATCGCTTACTGCTGCCACCAAATGCTGGAGGCGGGAGTCCCTGACCCCGACCCCTTGCTTCAACGTTAGGCTAAGTAAGGACACCGTCTGAGATAGCCCTGCTCACCCCCTAAGTAGCTAGGCACGAGCAGCCAGGCTTATCTCCAAGGCACGAGTGTACAGTATGTGCAACCACGCCCACAGTAACCCAATGATGTCACCACAAATAGACTCCACAGGAGTTTTGATAAAATGAGTATAATCTTTATATAAGAAATTATACGATACGACCACACAATACAAAATCAACATATAAGAATGGGTAGTATTCTTTCCGGAGGGTTGATAGGCTCTAATCCCAACCACCGCTTCTAACCAACAGTTAAGCTCACTTCTAACTGTATTAAAAAAAAAAAGGTTAGGCCATTCGTATTGCTAGAATCACACACTTTGCAAAAGGAATCAAATACTGCAATGCGTAACAATATTCTCTTATACTGTGCAACAGAGAAACAATGCCATACGTAACGCCACAGTCATGAACTTTGCAATTGAAGGAATAATGCAATGCGTATCAACATCAGCATGCTCTGTACCAGGAAGAAACAAAACAATGCGTCACGCTATAATCCTGTATGGTGCAATGAAGAACTAATACACTGCGCCACGTTATAATAAGATACTGTGCACTGGAGAAATAATGCAATGCGCCACGTTACAACCAGGTAATCTGCATGGGAACAATAATGCAGTGCGTAGCACACCAAGCATGTAGTTCGTCAGGCACAAATGAGGTCAGGCGTCATACGACAGTTCAACAGTTTGTTAGCAGCAATAATGCAAAGTGTAAAATGACAGTTTTAGGTGCTCTTTAGACAGTGCCCCAGCTATGGATCGAATGATGACACAAAAGTACTGATTCCCATTCCTGCCCCAGTACTGCCCCTCCTTGGGTCAGCACTGCCTTCAGAGAAACTTTTTGGCCGCCAGACTTTCCTCGACCTAATTTAGAGGGCGTTTCTGCAAAGAATTTGGGGATCTGGTTTGGTGAAGACCTTCGGTTCTCGGTGCAAATTAAGAAACTCACCGGAGTCTGTTTCGGCACTCTCAAGTCACTCAGAAGGTTCTTCCCCTTGCTTCCCAGGCCAGCCAAGGAAATGGTTGCCCATGCACTCATCCTTTCTCCCATTGATTATGCCAATGCGCTATACATTGGTATCCCGGGATATTTGCTGAGAAAACTGCAGACCATACAAAATGCCTGCGGCTAGACTTCTGTTCAACATCTCTGGAAGATCTAGCTTAAGACAGCATTTACGAGACCTGCACTGGCTTCCGGTGGCCCAAAGAGTGCAATTTAAAGCTCTCACGTTGGCCCACAGAGCACTGCATGGTCTAGGTCCAATGTACATTAGGCAGCGGTTTGTCTTCTACGTCCCCAGCAGATCTTTGCGCTCAGCTGCCCAATGTCGGATGATTATCCCCTTATTTCATAGGTCACGGCTGGGAGGTCAGTTCGTCTCTGTTAAAGCGGCTATGGCTTGGAATTCTTTCCCATTTGGAATTGCGGCATATGCAGAATTTTAGACTTTTCAAGAAACAACTTAAAACTTTTCTCTTCAACTAGCTGATTCATATTTTCCACTCCATTGGGCTTTGGTAACGGCTCGCGACAGGACACTCTTGAGTATTTGAGCGCGGTATAAAACCCCCTATAACATAACATAATACGGGCCGAGAACCGAGCTGAAGCAACGGCTCGCACAGCTGACAGAAGTGGGAGGCCGAGAGACTGTCCCTCCAGGCCCGCACCCCGCCCCCGGTGTTGACCCACGTTACCTGGGTGGGCGCGACCCCACTCTCCTCTCCGATGCAAGTGACTTGGGCCTTGATCCAGAACTCCGTCACGGGGTGCGGCGGGCACGGGCCGGCGGCTCAGCTCTTCCGGGGCTGCCGGTCTGGTCTGCTGCTGGTTTACTCCGAGGGCCCAATGACTTAGCCCTCCTTCCGGTGGTCTCAGTCCACACCGAGATCCTCCCTCAGCAATGTGGAGACTTTACTTCATATTCAGTGCACATCCTACCCAGGCACTCCTCACCAGCGCCTCCGGGTGCACTTCGACAAGCACACCGCGCGTCCGAGACTCGCCTCTTCTCTGGTGCTTACGACGACCCAGCACTCTTCACCAACGCCCTGCTTGCACCTCGACACGCACCCTGTGCGTCCTAGTCTCTCCTCTTCTCCCGGTGCACACGATGTCCAGGCGCTCTTCAACAACGCCCTGGCTGAACCACGACACGCACTCCGCATGTCTGAGTATCACCTGTTATCCCGGTGCACACGATTGCCAGGCGCTCTTCACCAAAGCCCTGGCTGCACCACGACACGAACCCTGCCCGTCTGAAACTCACTTCTCCTTTTGGTGCACACGATGCCCAGGCGCTCTTCACCAATGCCCTGGCTGCACCACAACACGCACACTGCACGTCCCAGTCTCACTTTGTTTCCCCGTACACACCACACCCAGGTGCTCCTCACCAACGCCTTGGCCTACACCATGACACACACCCAGCGCGCCCGAGTATTAACTTACTCCTGCGTGCCCACGATCACAAGGCACAACTTCTGCGGGTCTCAAGCTGCAAAAGCACACACACACTGCATTGTTTTGGACTTCTCCGGAAACCTTTATGATCCTGTATTTCCAAAAAGGGAGCCAGCTCACCTCGGGCCCTTGGGGTTACAAGACATAGCACAAAGCACAGTCTTCTTCCAGCAGGGGGACCCAGCGCCTCCAAGCCTAGTTCCAACAGCCTCTCCCTTAGTTAGAACAGCAAACTGCAGACCAGCCCCAGATCACGAAGCAAGGTTTGGTCTTTCCACAGCAGTCTCTTCAGTTGGTCCTTCTTTAGCAGAGGTTCCTCTTGAAGACTGTTAGACCTGGCACCACTGGCGTGGGTCTCCCTTCCATTTTTTGCTTTGGACTCATGTATTTTTTCTGGTTATAGATGCTTTGGGCACTGTGCCACTGCTATTCAGTGCCACAGTGCAAGTGCTCCCTATGGTAAATTGATGTATGGATTAGTGACTCCATGATTGGCTGGTTTGGTTTACCTGTCATACCCTAGTACAGTGCACTGAGTGTGCCCAGGGCTGGTAAATCAAATGCTGCTGGTGGGCTTGCAGCACTGGTTGTGCTACCCACAGAAGCAGTCTGTGAAGTGTGTCTCAGGTCTGCCAGTGCAAAGCCTGTGTGCAGTCTGGTACTTCTATGTTGATTGGGCAAGTGCACCCACTTGCCAGTCCCCAAACCTTCCCTTTTCTGCATATTAGTCACTCCTATGGTGCATTGTAGGTAAAAGGTAGGACATGCCCTGATGTGTATGGCATGTCCTAATAGTGAATTACAGCCATTTTCGTTTTTCACTATTACAAGGCTACTTGTCTCCCATAGGCCAGAATGTATACTGACCCAGGGAACATGGTAAAAATTCGAGTTTAGTATGCCTGAACTCAGAATGATAAATACATCTTTTAGTAAATTTGGTTTTAACATTCTGTGTTTAAAAGTATGTATTTTCTTGTCTAACTATCCAAGCCTGCCTCTGCTAGGTTGTGTATTCCTTGTCTGGAGTTTGAGTGACAGGGGCTGGGGAAATTCCAGGAGACAGGGTTGAATAGATCTGTCTGCATGTAGATGGGTGGGAGGAGTTGCACCTGGGTCTGAATGGGGCTGTGCCTGCCTTCCACCTCCTGCGGTGCACCTGATGTCCCTGGCCTACACTGTCAAAGGAAAGAAGGAGCCTTGTCAACAAAGTGCTCCAAGACTGACCAGAAATGGTTTGTACTAGGCAAAGGCTTCCCTGCCTTCAGATAACAAATAACATATTAGTATAAAAGGGGGACCCAGACCCCAGAACTTTAGATCACTTTTGGGAAACAAGAAGAACCTTTGCTGAGGAGAGGAACCAGAGAGAAACTGAAGGAGGATGCTATCCCTAAGCTGAGTGCTGTTTGGGGAATTGGCCTGCAGTGGTTGCCTGGCTGCCAAAGAAAGGAGAAAGGAACCTTGTGCTACTTTCATAAACTTGTAAAGGATCTCCAAGGGCTTGGAAATTGAGCTTGCCTCCTGCTGAAGTCTCAGAGATAAGAGACTTCAACAGCCAGCTTCCCTGAGTTCTTTTTAAGTGCCTGCTGTTGTGCTGGGCCTTCTGAGGGACTGCCTGTTGCATGGAGCTGGAAGCTCGACGCACAAAGAAGAACCCTGACGCTGCCACTGTCATCGCATCACTGAAGAAGGGTGTCGCTGCTGCCGCATCGCAGAAACGCCTGGCATTGCCAGAGAAGAGTGTCACCGTCGCAGCAGATGCCGTCGCATCACTGGAGAAGCGTGTCGCCACCACAGCCACTGTCGTCGCATCACTGAAGAAGGGTGTCACCGCTGTCGCATCGCATCACCGAAGCGCCTCGCATCAAAGAGAAGAGTGTCACCATCGCAGCAGAAGCGTGTCGCAGGGCCTGTCACGGCTCTGAAGATTCCCCCTCTCTGCACCGTACCCCAACACCGTAGCACAGCCCCGCACCTGTACGCGCCACACCCCAGGCCCGTCTCCCAGCCCTGCATCTGTACACCCCGTACCCCAGGACCGTACCCTAGCCCCCCACCTGTATGCGCCGCACCCCTGGCCTGTCTCCCAGCCCCATACCTGTACGCACCGTACCGTAACACCGTAGCCCAGCCCGTACCTGTACGCACCGTACCCCAACACCGTAGCCCAGCCCCGTACCTGTACGCACCGTACCCCAACACCGTAGCCCAGCCCCGCACCTGTACGCACCGTACCCCAACACCGTAGCACAGCCCCGCACCTGTACGCACCGTACCCCAACACCTTAGCACAGCCCCCACCTGTACGTGACGCACCCCAACACCTTAGCACATCTCCCCACCTGTACGTGATGCACCCCAGGCTCGTACCCCAGCCCCGTACCTGTACGCACCGTACCCCAACACCGCAGCCCAGCCCGTACCTGTACACACCGTACCCCAACACCGCAGCCCAGCCCCGTACCTGTATGCACCGTACCCCAACACCGTACCCCAGCACCCTCACCCAGCATCGCGTATGTATGGACCTTACCTACGCGAAAAAGACTCGTACAGAACCAGGACACTGTAAAACAGCACAAGGAGGGTCAATTTGACTCGCACAACACCACAAAACACGTCAACATGACAAAATACATCTCTATGACTGACCTGGCACATCCAAAAAGGTAAACAGAGGCCCTAAATCACAACCACCTCTTACAACACACCCACCACAAATTCAAACCCAGCCACACCCACAAATGGACCAATAAAAAGGGCCCACATACACAACCCATGAGCCTTTGCAACAGACTCACTGCTGCCAGACCCCACAGACAAACAACTGCACCTTACTTACACCTTAACTACACCTTCACTTACACACCATCACACAACCTCATTCTCAAACACCCCCTCTTCACATTCACACACACACCTACACCTTCACAGCCACACACCCACAACCATCCACACCCACACCCCACACCATGCCCACAGACAAGAATCCAAAGTTCACAAGGGCGGAGCTGGACCTCCTCGTCAACGAAGTCATCAGAGTCGAGCCACAGCTGTTTGGAACATTGGTCAGACAGACCAGCATAGCCCAAAAAACAAGCCTGTGGCAGAGGATCGTCGACAAGGTGAATGCTGTTGCGCCCATCCGAAGGACTAGGCATGAATGCCAAGCCAGGTGGTAAGATCTGCGCAGGGCAGTCAAGAGGAAGATGAACGATGAATACGCCCAGAGTAACATCACTGGAGGCAGGCTGCCCCGCAGACCCGTACATTACCATCCCTGGGAGGAGAAGGTGATGGCCATGCTACCGCCGGTGGGAGTACACGGAGTCGAAGGAGTCGCAGAGCCTGGTGAGTACACAAACAACTCACGTAACATGGGGTAATGTCATCCACGCCACAAATACACCAAATGCACGCAACTTCCCCCAAGCCCTCACCGCACACAACCACACTCTAAAACCACGCTCATGCCACTAACATCTCCATGCCCCATTCACAAATAAAGGCAATGCCATGTCCCAGGCCACACCAACCACAAACCCAAGATTGGATGTCCGAGATGCTGGGCGGGTGGGGCTCACACAACACATTGTGCAACTCCGAAGCAGACACCAGTGCCCTCAGCCCATATGGCCTAGGTACATACCCATGCACCATGCCCAATGCACAGGGACTGGCAAAGTAATGACAAGGTAGCTGACACTTGGCCCTGCTGTATGCAGCACAAGGCCCTTCTGTGACCACTGTACACTCAAACACCAACTACACAAGCTCAGATATCTAGCACAGGCACTCAAACTCACTGTCATGCCAGCATGCACCATGAAGGGACAGACACATCACCTGGGAGACCCAATGACAAATCACACCACACCCAACAGCAGGCCCGGTCACGCCTCCCCCCCTCACACAAGCACACAGGCAATGGATTTACCCACTCTCACAATGGACATGTGACACAACAAGACCAATCCATCGCCAAATGAGCATCCGAGCCAAAATTCTACTGGTCAAACACTCAGGAGAACATACCAAACTGTCCCCCGCAACATACCCATCTCCAAGTGGACATTGAGAGGAATGCTAGGCATATCCAACTACCTGGAGGATCTGTGACAACATGAATATGTATGAAACATGGATGTGGCATGAAACAGCATTAACATTGTCTCTCTCTCACGTCATCGACCTCCCCCCAACAATGGGGAGGAACAATCACAGTCCCAGGCTCAGCGTGAAGATGATCCCACCGGCAGCGACAACTCTCACCACTCCGTGGATGACCCCGACCAACCTGGCCCCTCTGGTGCCCAAGCCCCTGCAGCACCTGCGTCAGGTACATCTGTGCCAACCACCACCCCCATTCCTGCCACATCCCAGGAGACACCCAGGAGCCCTGCTTGCACTGAACAACACACCAGTCTGACCAGGAGGGACAAGGTTCTCCGGGCACCCAGGAGGAGGCAAACAACCCCGATAATGCCATCCCTCAGGGGTCCCTTAGACCCGATGTGCCCACAATGGCAGGCCAGGCTCGTGTGGGCAGGGGTGGTGGGATGGAGGCAGGCAGAGGCGCGAACCTGACCAGCCAGCTGAGGGAACCGGTATGTCACACATACGCCACATCCTGGACACATACCGGCGTGACACCAGGGGCAACAGCCAGGTAGTGTCGAGCCTCACAGAGATGAAGTGGACTCTCGACGAGATGAAGAACCTGCAGGCCGAGCAACATGCCAGTCAACAACAACACCAAGGACAGATGGAGGCAAGACTGGCTTAGCTCCTGGCAGTGCAAACGGACATGAGCCGTTCACTCCATCGGATTGCCGACAACATGGGCAACCCTCCCTGTGACACCAGGCGAAGACTAGCACCAGCCACAGGGAGGGAGGAGGAGGAGAAGGATTCGTCCGACGGAGCATCACAGACATTGTCAAGGGCTGCATATGAGGGTCTCCGGAGGAAGGTGGGTCGTCCACGGAAAAGACCGTGAGAGTCAGCGGACCATCCATATCTCCCAGGTCACCTGGCCTGGCACCTGGCCCTCTGGCGCAACAGCACCACCTCACCCAATGACATTCTCTGCCACATGGACTTGCTTGTCACAGTCTGACCAATGATGACCAACACTGTGGTCTGGACTCTGATGACTCCAACTGACAAGGATGCCATCTCCCCCTGTGAACTTTGGATTCAATGCACCCGGTAGAGCACCTTACTTCATCCACCAAAAGACTTACCCCACCAAAAATAAATACTTTATTTTGTCATGAGATGTTGCTGTCATTTGGCATTATTCACCAACATATGTGTGTGTAAATGTCAAACTATGCCTGAGTGTTGAACTAACTCCACACATCCATACCCTGGGATCGGAGTCTGGTACAGGACACACATGGGTCACAATGTATCATTCAATGCAGACATGGAGCACAATACTCACCTGTGATGGCCTCAAGCTGCTGAGGGGGTGCATGCAATACTGTGCCGACAGACCTATTTGGAAGAGTACCATTAAGGCGTAGAGGTCATGCCTCATTCCGAGGTTCCCGGGGAGGGAGTCCCAAGTATGTGTTCCCAGGTGAGAGAACTATGTCCTGCATGCTGGAGTACGGTGGATCGGAAGAATGCTGGCCAGGTCAAGGTTGGATGCACGGAGATGGCACTACGGGGTCTCGGATGACAGTGGTACAAGGTTGGTGTTGGGTCGGGGTTGTGGCCTGGCTCCTGAGTGTGGGTGGGGAGTCTGAAGGTCATCCTGCAGCACAAAGTGATCCGTTGCAGCTATCTCTGCTGGACGGTGATGAGTCTAGGGCGCGGGATGTTGCAGCTGAGGTGTGCAGATGCAGCCTGGATGTGGACAAATGTCCTGGGAGTTTGGTTGTGGTTGCCCCGTAGAGGGCAGGGCAGTATTTGACACGGATGTTGTCGTGGACTTGGGGGATGGTCCGTCTTTCCTTGGAGTGGATCTATCTGGAGATTATGTGCATAATGCAGAGGGTGTTGCAGTCTGAGGCACAAATGCTGGTGATTACCATGGTAAATGTGAGCAAGCAATCCATGATGCACACCATCTTGTGTGCATGGACACTGGGTGCTTGTGCGGGGCTACTGCGGGTGGGACACAAGCAGTTGACCCAGCTGTAAGGAGACAATCCTCAGATGTTGACCTCAGTCCTGTACAAGTCCAGCCTCAGGTGGCTGCTGTTCTGCCATTCATCAATGGATCTCATGCAATCTAGAATATTGGAACTGGCAATGTCTGTGCCCTTGGTGAGGGTGAGGAGCACCTGGCTGTCAATGGCATACAAGTTGATGATGAGGTTGTGTGCGCATGTGATGGTGGAGAGGGGGGTCCTGGACACATTGTAGTTTGACACGCTGACAGATGATACCTGTGCCATGTGCCTCACAACGACAGCATACTACATGCAGAAGCCTTGAGTCCCACTCCCATGTCCTTGCCGGGGTACAGAGCCGGTGGGGAGTAGGAGGGACATGACCTGGTGGGTGTGACAGGGCCTGGAAGGTGTGGCAGCGCTGTGTAGGCAGTCGGAGTTGCACACTCATCATGCAAAGGTGTTGTGTGTGCCCTTAGTGTATGCCTGAGAGCTGGCGGCAGATGTGTGGATGGACATTGCTTGGAGGGTGGCTGCAACATCAGACTGTAGTGTGATGTGGGTCATGCAAGGACATGAGGCTCGTGCAATGTGCACGTTGCATGTGCAGACGGTCCAGCCTTTGGGACGGCGTGGCCGCAACTGTGGCACAGACAAGCTGATGACAGCCAAATGAATGGGTTGATGGAGGAAGGGAGGAGCATCTTTGATGTGTGTGTGTTGCCAAATCAGGAAACTTCGTGTGCCCTTGCTGCAGTGGCTGCAACAGCAGGCGGCATGTCCTGGGAACTATGCCACAATTTCCACACAAAGACTAGCATGTCAGAAAGGACTACTGCAACAGGTGTATGTCAAGGAAGGAGTGACCGGTTTTCAATGGCACACCCAGAGACAAAGGATGCACAATCCCCAAAGATGACTGACACCGGATCATGAAACTGAAGGCCAAGCTGCACACAGGAAACACACGCCAGAAGGTGTTGACGGCCCGTTGTGGGGACCAACATACCAAAACACATACACAGCCATGGACGTCATGCAGAATAGAGAATCAAACACATGTAGAACAGCACACAGGTTGCTAATCTACACATAGACTCATATGCACAATCCTTGACAACCATGAACCATGCCAGAGATGGCGCATGCACAGTGGCAAGAGACCTGCATTGACAGAGATGAGGCACCTTGGAGGCTGAGGAACACCTTTATTACTCAGGCTCACACCTATGGAAATGCATCAATATTAACAGACTCACATGGTCTTTTGGATTAACATGTGGGACCTACACTGGACACCCCTTCGCACCACAGATACTGTCAATCCATGGGAGTGGCACACAAGTGAAGGGGGTGAGCCAAACATCCCCTGCTGCACACGGAGAGGATGCAATTCCCCATTGAGCCTCTCATGGGGATGTCTCGCAATATGTCCACCCGTGTGTTTCCGAGGGAAGTTGTAAACACATAGATGCCTTCATCAAAATCCACAATCCCATAACAGATGACTGTCATGAAGTGTGACTATCAATTCATGTGTGTCATGCTACATGTTATGTGCCCCATGGTGAGTCGACATGTATGCATAGTAACAATACCTGCACAAGAGCAGTGCCCACACATTACAAACAACTACCACAACCAAAAAGCCTTGCTGCAATCCTTACCCAAAGGAGACTTCTCACCATGTCCGTGCATGTAACGTTGATTCAGCACACATTGCATTACTCATGAAATAGCAGGGGCACAACAATGCCACGAGCAGACAGCATGCGCAAATACCTGGGGATGAGAGACACACAAGAAGTCAGGAAACATCTAGTCATCCGCATGCATGGTCATGTACTCTACATGAATAAGGTTGACACCATGCTAGTTGTCAATTGAGTGTGTCAGCTAAAATGTGTGGAATGACATCAGCACTCGAGTGACACATCAGCACACACCTCAAAGACTCGCACAAGGATGGACATCAAGACACACTTCACATACAGTCAGCTGGACATACTGTCATGGCCCAGCAGAGGGGGCGCCGTAGAGCAGGCACGGTATGAGAATGAATCAGAAGGGCTTTTGAAACTACAGTCCCCAAGATGCACTGGGGTAGATCTGCCGTCCCTATAAAAGCCCCTCCCCCACGAAATCAGGTGCTTGTCACTCAAGTACCAGAGACCTGAAGAGAAGCCACGTATTTCTCAGCTCCAAGCGGAGATACCCGTTTAAACCCTACCAGAAGAAGAAACCTGTGACGTTCCTCTGCGTGGAAGCACCGCGACTCCCGCCGCGTTCCCCAGCCGTTACGGGCTGGAAACAAGTTTCAAGGAGTCTTTACGGGGCCAACATTCGCAACACCACCTTGCCTCCGGGAACCGACTCGAACTCTTAGCGCGGACGAAGAGCGCTACACCAACCCTGCATCCCCCCTTCCTTCGTACCTCCCATTCCTTGCTACGGAAGTAGGGCGGGTGCTGGGTAATCCTCCCGAAGCGCCTACCCACCGCATTTCACTCCCGCCGCAACCGCGGGGACTCCATGCTCCTGGGAGGACTACAAGACCCAGGTGTCCCGGTGTTCCGTCGCTTGGGAACAACTCCTTTTCGACCCTGCTCCCTGTGTCCCGTCACCCTTCCATTGCCGGAATACCTTCCCTTGGTTCATACACGACATTGCAAGCGAAACACATGGTGCGCTTATGATAGCGCTGGAAATCCATTTAACCCTGCCTACGAATCTTTTGGTGCGCTTATGATAGCGCTGGAATTCAGCTTGAATCTGAACGTAGAAGAAGCTGCACAGACCTGCACGCGACAAGAGGATAAGTATTCTTTTACCTCTATTTCCGAGACTGTGATATTTACTTCAAGACATTAGAGGTATTATTGTTTGGTGAACTCGCCTGTAGCTACGACCACTGCCTTGTCATTACCTCTTGTAAGTGCCAACCTGCGGAGTGGGAGGGGGTTAGGAAGCGCATGATTGTTTCTGCCACTGAATGTATGTTATATTCTCGTTACAGGGCATAGTGGTATACACAGACAAGAGAGAGTACCCTTCCCGTCAAGCGGGTCCGAAGTACAGGCGACAACGCTGTTTTTGTTTCCTTTGTCCCTTTTTTCCCTTCCCCGGTAGGGGTGTCAGTTGTGCCGTAAATATACGCTACGCACAGGTGTCACTTCTTAGGGGAGGAGATTACCTAGCATCGTTCCTGCTGTATCCGGCTTTCAGGTAAGTGGCTCTCGTTACCTCCCAGACCACGACAGAGTGACAAGTCCACGGAATTATACAGCCCGAATGATGGACACCAACACAGTGCTCATGTCGGTATTAGAAACCCTGACAGCCCTTACGATGGAAGTAGATGCATTCCGGGGGGAAGCACTAGAACTGCGCAGCGAGATGGGCACTATGCGACGAGAGGTAGCGGGGCTATCTCGCACTGGTCCCAGAGAGCAGAAAGGAGCGCAGTACATTAGACAATGGACCCTGCCCCCGCCAAACACTAGCAGTCCCCAGGCAGGTTCTACCTCGCAGGCAGGAGGGAGTAACGTGGGACCATCCACCATACAGATCATTCAGCCAGCACATTTGCCTTTAGCCCCTCCAGAACGGTTCTTTGGGGACCCAAAGAAATTTGGTATTTTCATGGGGCAGTGTAAGTTGCATTTCATGTGCAAACCTGCGATATTTCCTGATGACCAGACCAAAACCGCCTTCGTCATGTCCTATCTGGGAGGCGACGCGGCCAGTTGGTCCTTCCCCCTCATTGAACGGAACGACCCGGCTCTGAGAGACTTTGACTCCTTCTGCGACGAAATGCGCAAGCTGTTCGATCGAAAGGCTCATTCCCTCACCCTAGACCGCGACTTAATCACCTTAAAACAGGGGAATCAAGACTTGTTAACGTATATCACCTCGTTCAATAGGCTAGTCTCCGAGACGGAGTGGCCCCAAGAGAAGCGCACGTCCTTATATTACCAAGGATTAAGAGGCGAGTTGAAAGACGTCCTCGCGCAGGTAGTGCATCTCCCGACCTCTTGCGATGAACTCATCGACCTCACGGTCCAACTTGAACACCGCCTACAAGAAAGGAGAGGGGATAAAACAAGATCAGATACCCGTTATGCTACCCCGCGACCTCGGCCTCTTAGCACGGCTCCTTCCCCGAGTCTGGACGGCATAGAACCCCTGCAAATTAGTGGGATATGCGGCCCACTGAATCAAGAAGAACGGAAACGACGGAGGAAGTTACGCCTATGCCTTTATTGTGGAAAATCAGGGCATTTTATAAAAGAATGTAAGGCCAGAACCCGGGCACCATACAGAGACATAAAAGGCCCGCAAGCAGCGAACATCACAGACACCCTGTTGGAGCCGTCGGAAAACTAGAGAGCCCAGACAAGTACCAGACCCCTTGTTTGAGGCCCAAGAAAAAAGAGGTCTGTCCTGCCCTTGTTAATACTATCCAGAGTGCGGTGGCCCATATCAACGTATGTGTGGAATTAGCAACTACAGAAGTCGGGGTGGTCACGGTACATGCCTTACTCGATTCCGGTGCTACCGGTAACTTTATGGATCAGACCTATGCTAAGGAAACAGGATTCCAAACAGAAAAGAAGGCTGTACCCGAGATGGTGAAAGCTGTGGATGGCACCGATTTAACGTCTGGACCCGTAGAATATCACACGCAAGACCTCACGATGACCATTGGTGGGAACCACCGTGAATCCATCCACTTTGATCTGATTGATGCTCCACAGTTTACCTTGATATTGGGGATGCCATGGTTAACCCTCCATGACCCTCTTATACAATGGGCTGCACGAACGATATCCCTGAATTCGGCGTATTGCAAGGAACATTGCGTTCGTGTTCGAAAGGAAGAGCTCACGAAGAAAGACAACCCCGCGACGTTCTTGGCCAGTGGACGATGCTCCACGAACATAGGCTGTACCTCTCAGTTACCCCCCGAATACCAGCAGTATCAAGACGTGTTCAATGAACAAGAAGCCAACAAACTTCCCCCACACCGGGCTTATGATTGCGTGATCGACTTAGAGCCAGGGGCCAGTATCCCTTGTAGCCACGTCTATGCCCTTACAGAAGCAGAAACTACATATCTACAGCAATATCTCAGTACATTACTGGCCAGCGGATTCATTCGACATTCTTCCTCTCCTGCTTCATCTCCTTTATTTTTCATTCCGAAGCGTGAAGGAGGATTG
Source organism: Triturus cristatus (assembly GCF_964204655.1). Taxonomy (NCBI): domain Eukaryota; kingdom Metazoa; phylum Chordata; class Amphibia; order Caudata; family Salamandridae; genus Triturus; species Triturus cristatus. The sequence continues at coordinate 901,714,851 of NC_140590.1, read as the reverse complement.
CGGGCCTGTATAGATTATAGAGCCCTAAACAGAATCACCAAGAAGAACCGGTATCCTCTTCCCCTCATCCCGTTAATGCTGGATCAATTGAAGGGAGCCAGTTACTTCACGAAATTGGATCTCCGGGGAGCATACCATCTGGTCCGGGTGCGGCAGGGGGATGAGTGGAAGACGGCATTTAGAACAAAGTTTGACTTATATGAGTACCAAGTCATTCCCTTCGGTCTTTGTAATGCCCCTGCCGCCTTCCAGTACTTCATGGATGAGGTACTGAGGGGCCTACTAGACGTATCATGCATCGTATACATCGATGACATTTTAATTTACTCCTCGTCATTAGAGGAGCACACAATTCATGTCGCTGCAGTACTGGAGAGGCTCCAGAGATATTCTCTTTACGCAAAACTGGAGAAATGCTTCTTTCACACGCGAGAGGTTGAATTCTTGGGGTACGTCATCGGTCCCAAGGGGGTGTGCATGGATACTAAGAAAACGCAAGCCATCCAAGAGTGGAAGTCGCCTTCTAGTGTCAAATCCCTCCAGAGCTTCCTGGGGTTTGCGAACTTCTATAGAAGGTTTATACAACACTTCTCCACCCGCATCCAACCCATGACATATCTGCTGAAGAAGGGAGCCACCTTCAAGTGGACAGCTGAAGCAGAGGAAGCCTTTCAAGACCTGAAAAGGTGTTTCTCTGGAGCACCGATATTAAGACACCCTGATGCCTCCCTGCCCTTCATGCTGGAAACGGACGCTTCCTATTACGCGTTAGGAGGCATCCTCTCTCAACGACACCCGGACACCGGACAGCTCCACCCTGTTGCCTTCTTTTCGAAGAAACTGACGAGTTGCGAAATAAATTACAGCACTTCTGACAAGGAGCTATTGGCCATAAAGCGTGCCTGCGAGGAGTGGAGACACCATCTGTTGGGGGCGAGACACACCGTCGAAATCTATACAGACCATAGAAACCTCCTGTTCTTAAAGAGTGCCCGGGCCCTACCACCCCGACAACTCAGATGGTCCCTGTTTTTTGCAGATTTCGATTTTGTCATTAAATATCGACCGGGACCACAAAATGGGAAGGCAGATGCCTTGTCAAGGCCAGTGTGCGAGGGTTCTTCCGTATCAGAGACTGAAGAAGAACCTCCTATGATTCTCCAGAAGGCCACCTTCCCTTCTCAAACAACGGCATCAATATCCACCCAACTTTTTCTTGACGAAGTCAAAAGACACGTGAAGACTATGGACATGACAACCTGGGTCCAAGAAGGGTCTCCACGGAGAACACTCAAAGAAGGGCTACTGTTTCACGACAATAAGTTGTTCGTCCCCAGCAAGCCGTTGCAAGAACAAGCCTTACACTGGGTTCACGATACGCCACTAGCTGGTCATGGCGGAAGACAAAAAACCGAACAAGCAATGTTACGCTATTTCTGGTGGGACACCGTGCGACAAGACACCGCCACCTATGTGGCAGATTGCGCCATCTGCACTCAGGCTAAGGCCTCCCACCAAAAACCAAGTGGTCTCCTTAGGCCTATTCCCACGCCGCCGGCTCCCTGGCATACCATCGCCATGGATTTCGTAGTGGAAATGCCGCCTAGCGGTAAGAACAACACGATTCTGGTACTCATAGACCATCTAACCAAGATGGGGCATTTTATTGCACTCCCCAAGTTACCCCCGGCTGCAGAAGTCGCCTCGATCTTCCTACAACAGGTGGTTAGGTTACATGGAGTACCAGCCGTTATCATCACCGACAGACGGACCCAATTCACGTCTAGATTTTGGAAAGAACTGTGCAGAATAATGAAAGTGGACGCTCGACTCTCGTCCAGCTATCATCCCCAAACAGATGGGAAGACGGAAAGACTCAATCAGACCTTAGAGCAATACCTCAGATGTTTCACCCTGATGCATGCTGAAGAATGGAGTACACTTTTATGGACTGCTGAGTTCGCATATAACAACGCCACCCATTCTTCCTTGGGATGCTCTCCATTCTTTTGTCTTTTAGGGTTCCATCCCAACATGTTACCTTTCGATACTCCCATCACATCGAAACTCCCTTCCATTCAAGAACACCACGCACACCTCAAACACGTGTTAGACACGGCTAAGGTACATCTAGACGAAGCTCAAGCCAGGGTTAAGGCACAGGCCGATAAGAAACGGAGTCCCGAACCCACATACGCAGTAGGCGATAAAGTCTGGCTGAGCACAAAAGACTTGTGACTCAAGGGAAACACTCGGCTGCAACCTAAGTATATAGGTCCATATCTAGTTAGGAAAATCATCAATCCTGTAGCCATGAAACTTACATTGCCACCCCGGTGGCGTATCCACCCAGTGTTCCATGTGTCCCTTCTGAAGCCTTCCCGCTAGACCCTCAGCAATAGACGTAGAAGGGGAGGAAGAGAATGAGGTACAAGCTATTTTAGATGCCAAGGTACTACGAGGTCAACTACACTACTTGGTAGCTTGGAAGGGGTATGGGCCAGAAGATAGATCTTGGGAACCTAAGGGAAATCTACACTGTCCCAGTCTGGTGAGACGTTTTCATATCCAACACCCATCCAAACCAGGAGGTCCGCCGAGACGGCGGACATTGAGAGGGGGTACTGTCATGGCCCAGCAGAGGGGGCGCCGTAGAGCAGGCACGGTATGAGAATGAATCAGAAGGGCTTTTGAAACTACAGTCCCCAAGATGCACTGGGGTAGATCTGCCGTCCCTATAATAGCCCCTCCCCCACGAAATCAGGTGCTTGTCACTCAAGTACCAGAGACCTGAAGAGAAGCCACGTATTTCTCAGCTCCAAGCGGAGATACCCGTTTAAACCCTACCAGAAGAAGAAACCCGTGACGTTCCTCTGCGCGGAAGCACCGCGACTCCCGCCGCGTTCCCCAGCCGTTACGGGCTGGAAACAAGTTTCAAGGAGTCTTTACGGGGCCAACATTCGCAACACCACCTTGCCTCCGGGAACCGACTCGAACTCTTAGCGCGGACGAAGAGCGCTACACCAACCCTGCATCCCCCCTTCCTTCGTACCTCCCATTCCTTGCTACGGAAGTAGGGCGGGTGCTGGGTAATCCTCCCGAAGCGCCTACCCACCGCATTTCACTCCCGCCGAAACCGCGGGGACTCCATGCTCCTGGGAGGACTACAAGACCCAGGTGTCCCGGTGTTCCGTCGCTTGGGAACAACTCCTTTTCGACCCTGCTCCCTGTGTCCCGTCACCCTTCCTTTGCCGGAATACCTTCCCTTGGTTCATACACGACATTGCAAGCGAAACACATGGTGCACTTATGATAGCGCTGGAAATCCATTTAACCCTGCCTACGAATCTTTTGGTGCGCTTATGATAGCGCTGGAATTCAGCTTGAATCTGAACGTAGAAGAAGCTGCACAGACCTGCACGCGATAAGAGGATAAGTATCCTTTTACCTCTATTTCCGAGACTGTGATATTTACTTCAAGACATTAGAGGTATTATTGTTTGGTGAACTCGCCTGTAGCTACGACCACTGCCTTGTCATTACCTCTTGTAAGTGCCAACCTGCGGAGTGGGAGGGGGTTAGGAAGCGCATGATTGTTTCTGCCACTGAATGTATGTTATATTCTCGTTACAGGGTATAGTGGTATACACAGACAAGAGAGAGCACCCTTCCCGTCAAGCGGGTCCGAAGTACAGGCGACAACGCTGTTTTTGTTTCCTTTGTCCCTTTTTTCCCTTCCCCGGTAGGGGTGTCAGTTGTGCCATAAATATACGCTACGCACAGGTGTCACTTCTTAGGGGAGGAGATTACCTAGCATCGTACCTGCTGTATCCGGCTTTCAGGTCAGTGGCTCTCGTTACCTCCCAGACCACGACACATACACATTGCAACACATGCCACACAAGGCTCCAAGCTTGCACACTCAGACCCAGGGACTCACCATTATGAGAAGAAGTTGCGTATGTGCTGACTCCGGATGTCCTCCTCCTCCTCCTCCTCCTCCTCCTCCTCCTCACTTGCCTCGTGACCAAGGCCCTCATCCTCCACGGGTGGATGTTCCTGCTCATCGGGATCCAGGATGAGTGGCACAGCTTTCTCCACTGCCATGTTGTGCAGCATGTAGCACACAAGGAAGATTTTGCAGACCTTCACCGGTGCATATGGGAGGGACCCACCGGTCTTGTGGAGGCAACGGAATCGGCTCTTCAGGAGGCCAAACGTCCTCTCAATCACTCCCCTGGTCTGCCCATGGGTGTTGTTGTAACGGTGATCTGCAGCTGTTCTTGGGTTGCGGAGAGGCGTCACCAGCCATGGCATGTTGGGATAGCCAGAGTCCCCTACATGGAAACATCATGTAAAGAAGTGGATCAGGAGATGCCGTCACATACTAAGATACCGCTGAATACTGGACAAACAGAGTCTACCCACCAACAAGACATGCTCGTTCGTTGTGCAGCTGCAGCATCATTTCTGGCACCCTGCCACGCCTCATGATGTAGGCATCGTGTGCTGACAATGGAAAACGTGCACAGACATGGGAAATCACCATGTTAGCAAGACACACCACAAGGGCATTAATGGAGTGGTAATGCTTACGGTTACGAAATGCTACCTCCTGTGCCCGTGTGGGACCAAAGCCACATGTGTCCCATCAATGGACCCAATTACATGGGGCATCCCTCCCAGGGCATAGAACTCACCCTTGATACCTGTCAACTGCTCAAGAGTTGGAAAATGGATGAATTCATCCAGGTGCTCCGACATGGCTTCTAAAACATCATGCAGGACACGGCTGAACATGGTCTGGGACATGCCACCCACATCAGCTATGGTCAATTGAAACGTACCGGTGGCAAAGAAATGTAGGGCTGACATCACCTTCATCTTGGGGGTCAGCGCAGTCAGATAACTGTGTCGCGGTTGGAGGTGTGGGGCCAGCCTGTTAGTCAGGTCCACAATTAACTGTTGGTTGAATCTGTAGCAGCGTATGCAGTCACGTTCCCTCATGGCAGCCAAGTCTGGCATTGGTCGGGGGAGAGGCGGTGCCCTGCAGAAATTTGGAAGGAATAACGAAGATTGAGTACATTACTACACCAATGTCAATGAACTGAGCACATGTTCAACAGCTAATACACATATGCTACATACAGAGTCTGGTCTGTGCAATACATCCTGCACACATATGCCAGCCAGGTGATACTCCTACCAAGAGCCAGCTACAAACGTGGACGGACCGTATCACTATGGCGTACGCCTACGGCAACACTACCATAGTGATACGGACCCTACACACGCGTGTACGGACCGTATCACTATGGCGTACGCCTACGGCAACACTACCATAGTGATACGGACCCTACACACGCGTGTACGGATCAGACCGTATCACTGGAGTAGTGGTGCCCTAGGGGTACGTGTGGAATGCACCGTACCTGTGTGTGGATAGTGAAATTACATAGGGGACACATGAGGGACAAGTATAAGGGCCTAAATGCATGCTGGTTGTCATGGAGACCGAGTTTCCAGTTCAAAATTTTTCATCAGGTGGCCAGCAAAAGTCGGTTGGAGACAATATACTATGTTGCAAAGTGGTTGTTGACTTGACATCATGCTCACATTTTGAACCATGCAAAGGCCCTCACTAGGGTAGATTTAAAGGGATTGGAGGAAACGTAGGATGCAAATGAGATTGACCAATCACTCTGTACTCCTGTAAATGAAACAGCGCAGCAAGGCAGATATAAGGCAGCCAGGACCCATGAGAGAGCACTTGCCTGCACAACCTTTCATTCCACACCACTGCTGCTGCTTGTGATTCCTCTGGCACCATGTCCAGGTCTGTGGAGAGTGCCCAGCCTTTCACCCAAGAGGAGAATGAGGCGTTGCTGGACGTCATCCTCCCACAGTACCCCTACCTGTATGGGAGACCAGGGGAGCAGGTGAGTGCTGACTCCACTAGCTTTGACTGTGCCCCTTTTTTGTGTCAGTCACTTCTGGCATTGTGTCCAGGTGTGACAGACATGCAATATTGTTCATGGTGGGTCCCAGGGGGGGAATGCCTTATGTCTCCCCTGCAGAGCATGATGTGGTTCATATCTGCACTCCTCACTTGCATTGTGCTTTCTGTGACTATCACTGCATGGTGCATGCCACATTCAGCCTGGCTAATCCTCTTGGGAAAGTTGTTTCTATAGTCCTGATGTGATTCTGTGGTCCCCCCAGTGTGACAGGTGACTGTACCCACAGATGTGTGTGAGTTGAATGTACCTGTGGTGAGAGTGTCCAAATGATGTGTACGGGCCCTGGACATTGGTGTGTGTGTAAGTCCCCTGTCATGTGGGTGAGTGTCTATGTGGAGTGTTGCACCCCAGCTGCATGGGGGATGCATATGCCCTACCCATCTGATGTGAGCAGGGAGCTGTGCTGTGTGTCTGACGTGCGAGCTAGCCCCACACCTGTGACACCCCCAGTCAAGTGGCACATGTGCAGAGTGAGGTTTTTACCCGCAGTTGCCAATGGCAGATGATTGGCCTGTGCCTGTGTGTGTCTGTGTACTCCGCTGAGGATGCGTGAGTGGCCTGGGGCATGTGACTTCTTTGAGGTGCTGTCCATAATTCTGGTGTTGCTTGTGATGCACAGTGTGAGCCATGATCAGTGATTGTGTCGCACCCCTCATGCCACCTGTGTATTTTCAATGCCACATAGTGCTTTTGGCCTTCCCCAGAGGATAATGTCCCTATGACAAAGGTGCAATGAGTTGGCTGCATACTATACCCTGTTCAAACAAGCCAAATTGTTCTAATGTGTGTCTCTGTGACATGGAGCAGGTGTATTGATGTTGTCTCACTTTGTCATCCTCACAGGTAGCCGCCTACGCCAAGGGGGAGATATGAAAGCGGGCTGTCAGGGCCGTGAGGTCGGTGGAGGGTCGCAGTCGGTGCCTGGCCCAGGTGAGGAAACGCTGGCAGGACATCCGATGCTGGACCAGGAGGATCGCCGGGTTCCTGCTGGGGGACTCACCTGCACGCAAACACGGTGGGTGCCGGCCCCTGACCCACCAAATGAAGCGTGTCCTGGCGGTGGTCTTCCCTGACATGGATAGGCGGCTATAGGAGAAGCAGCAGCAGCAAGGGGGTAGGTACATGTGTGTTTGTTGTGTGTCACCAGCTTTTGGAAGTGCTCAGTCGCCTGGATACACTGCCAGGGTTTATATGTGCAGTGCATATCCTGTTCCCCCAAGTCACCCGGTGCTTTTCTTCCTCCCTTCCCCTCCTTGACATGTGTTCCCTGGTCTGTGTGTAGTCACTCTTGCACAAGGTAATCTAGGCTGCCAGTTAATCCAAGTGCCCAAAGCTTGCAGCATCATGTGTGGGGGTGGTCTGTGACATGTGTTGGGACCTTGCCTCTGCCCTGTCCAGTTCAGTCATTTTGGGGTCCATGATTGTTGGCACTGATGCTGAGTCTCAACATAGGAGTGTGAGGCTTGAAATGAACAGACTTGCAGCATGCATGACCGATGTTGTGGCCTCAGACATGATGTGCATGAGGGGGAGATATGCATAGTGCGGGGACGGTTGCTCCTGTTGCAGTCAGATCTATCCAGGACCATGGAGCAGTGTGGCCACTACAGTCCACTGAGACACCTTTTCCTAGGAATCATGTGTGTCATCCAACACTGTGGACATTCTCTGTGTCTTCAGCATAGGTTGGGCTCTGTGGCATTTTACCCTGGCCTCATTTGTATTTACGTAAAGTGTGCTACATGTGTCCACTGTACAGGGTGACCCAATGTGGCTTGTGCATACTCACTGTGGCCAGTGCCTGTGTGTCTCGGTACAACTATCTGATGATGGTTGTTTGTCAATAATATGTGTGGTCAGCCCCACAAGGGGTAGTTGAAGTACACTTTGGATTTCATGAAGCCCATTTTTGTGATCCCAGATGAAGAGGTGTAAGTCCTTCCTCTGTCTCAATCACATAGTCTCAGGTAGGGGGGGGAGTTTATGCGGCCAAGGCCTACATGTCCAAACCTTATGTCTCCTTTCCAGGTCTGGCCTGTGTGTGATGACAGTCTGAACAGACACTCAACAAGTATTGACCCAGTCATGTTGTGCAGGGTTTAATGTTTGTGCTTTGCAGCATGTGTCTAAAGTTGAAAGACATGGTTCCTGCTCATCCTTTTTTAGCAACGGTGTGTGGTCCAGATGCTGTGCTCGACTGTCCACAGACACTTGCTTCTCTGTATAATTCGATATCAAGTTATTTGCTGTTGTGTCATGCTCTCCATTGTTTCCAAGTGGCATGGTGGGTCAACCAACTGTGTAGTGCAGGGCCTACATATGTGCGTAGTATTGTGGATGTTACTCATGATGCTTTTCATGCTATGCACTGTAACCTATGTAGTTTGGACTCATGTGTCATATGTATACAGGTGTCTGATTATTTCCTGTCTCTTCACCTTGCCCACAGCATCGTCGGGGGACACCGAAGGAGATACCGGCACGGACATGGAGGAGGGATCCAGCACCGGTGCCACCAGTGCTGGGGAGTCTGGTGCAGCAAGTGGCACGGAGGGCGAGGGGAGTCAGGCGGAGGACATGTCCAGTCCCAACACCGACTATGACGCTGACGGGTCCGAGGCTGAGCTCCCAGAGGAGGCGGAGGCTGCTCCCACAGCTGAAAGCAGCACTCCATCTCTCGCCGCCCCCTCCATTCCCATCACCGCCCTCCCACTTGCTCGGGTCCCTTCTGTCCATGCTAGGCGACAACATGTCTACTTCGTGCCAGGCACCGCACCCCCTGCCCCTGTCTCCCCTGCTGCCGTTAATGCCGAGTCTGTGGACATCCTGTGGCAGTTGCAGGTTGGTCAGACATCGCTGCTTAATGTCCTCCATGGCCACACCAGACTGCTGACACAGATGGTGTCGTACATGGAGGGCATGTCAGCAGCGATGTCGGACCAACGGATGTTGCAGAGGTCCATGGACTCGTCACTGACGGCATCAGTGGGTCTCCTGCAGCGCTCCGTCCCCCCCTACCCCTGCACCATCCACACTTCCCACTCCCATGCCTGTCCCAAGCACACCCAGACATCCCCATGCATGCACCCCACCAGACACAGGCAGCACACCAACAGGGAAGGCCAAGCGCACACCTCCTGTCACGCACACACAGGGGGAAGTAGGCACACCCACTGGGTCGGGGGGAAACGGCAGACACGCAGCACAGTGGCAGTCCGCAGTCCTCATGACCCACTTCCTCCAAAACCACTCCCCTTAGCTCCCCTGCCCAACAGTCAGACAAAGAGTCCTTCATGGCCAGTCTGTCCCTCAGCCCCAGTGTGACACCACCCCGCAAGCGGTCGAGGAAGTCCCCGGGCAGGGGAGTTGAGTTCCCCCCTGTCCACACCCTCCCCCAGTAGCGCTGCAACCCATCCCTCCGACCCCCCCCTCCTTGGGGCCTGTGGATCCTTTGGGTGCAGGGGAGACGCTGGAAGACCTTGCGACCGTGTGCAGCGCCATCCTAACCACCACCTTTGGCGCTGGCCCACCCCCTGTGGTGGAGTCATCCGTCCCTGCACCCACAACACCTACCCTTGCCCCTCCTGTCCCTGCGGTGCCTGGTCCTTCCCCCCACATGATGCCCCCCCCTGTGGATGAAAAGGAACTCTGAACTGTGCAGGCAAGCTAGGGGAGACGCGTCCCAATGTGTCCCCCCCAGGAGTTCGCATATGGACTGTCCTCTGGGCCTTGTATATAGTGTACATTTCAATTCAAATATTATTTTTATGCTGAATAAAGCATTTTCTTTTCATTTGCACACTAATGCTTTTCTGGTATTGCTGTTGGTGCTGCTGCTCTATGAGTTGGGGTGGTGATAATGTGTTAGGTGTCTGGGAAATGTTGTAGTGTACTGCTCATGGGGTGGACCCTGGTATCTGCGTGCCATCACAAGGTCTCTGCAAATAATCTTTGGTCATGTAAGCTCTTACTGTATGGTGACATTGTCCCAAGGAGTGTTCCTTCCTCTGTGGCACCTGACATCTTCCCTGCATGGTGTTTACCAATTGTTGTGCTGACCTGTGTCTACATTTCCTTGGTGTGCGATGGATCCCTTCAACTTTGGCCATGCCTGCTCAGAAATGTCTCCGCCTGCATCGTCTATGCTATCCTTGGTAGTCACTGTACTTGTGTATGGAGTATGTTGCCATGGCTTCATGTGGACATGGTCCCTTTTCTGCACTATGCATGTGTGTACTCCCAGCCTAGCACACACGTGTTACTTGTTCTGCAGGGTATTTGGGCACCTGACTGACAATTGTGGGCATTGTATCTGTGGGTACCCACCCCTCATATGCCTGGGCACTGCTGGGAGTGATAGGCACCCACCCCTCATATGTCTGGGCACTGCTGGGAGTCCTCTGCACCCACCCCTCATATGTCTGGGAACTGCTGGGAGTGATAGGCACCCACCCCTCATATGTCTGGGCACTGCTGGGAGTGATAGGCACCCACTCCTCATATGTCTGGGCACTGCTGGGAGTCCTCTGCACCCACCCCTCATATGTCTGGGCACTGCTGGGAGTGATAGGCACCCACCCCTCTTATGTCTGGGCACTGCTGGGAGTCCTCTGCACCCACCCCTCATATGTCTGGGAACTGCTGGGAGTGATAGGCACCCACCCCTCATATGTCTGGGCACTGCTGGGAGTCCTCTGCACCCACCCCTTATATGTCTGGGCACTGCTGGGAGTGATAGGCACCCACCCCTCATATGTCTGGGCACTGCTGTGAGTGATAGGCACCCAGCCCTCATATGTCTGCGCACTGCTGGGAGTCCTCTGCACCCACCCCTCACATGTCTGGGCACTACTGGGAGTGATAGGCACCCACCCCTCATATGTCTGGGCACTGCGGGGAGTGATAGGCACCCACCCCTCATATGTCTGGGCACTGCTGGGAGTCCTCTGCACCCACCCCTCATATATCGGGGCACTGCTGGGAGTGATAGGCACCCACCCCTCATATGTCTGGGCACTGCTGGGAGTCCTCTGCACCCACCCCTCATATGTCTGGGCACTGCTGGGAGTGATAGGCACCCACCCCTCATATGTCTGGGCACTGCTGGGAGTGATAGGCACCCACCCCTCATGTGTCTGGGCACTGCTGGGAGTCCTCTGCACCCACCCCTAATATGTCTGGGCACTGCTGGGAGTGATAGGCACCCACCCCTCATATGTCTGGGCACTGCTGAGAGTGATAGGCACCCACCCCTCATATGTCTGGGCACTGCTGGGAGTGATAGGCACCTGCCCCTATGTCTCTGTCCACTGATGTGGATCGTAGCACGACACCCACCCGCCTGCACCCTTGGTGCAGTACACTGCTCACCTGGGCATACACCCCCCCAATATACTGGTCAGATGCTGCACCAGGCCCTATCCCATCATTCGTGGCGTGTGCATGCCTTGTATCAATGATGTGCTGGTGCCCTAGGGGTACGCGTGATGCGCTCCGTACCCAGGATCTGAGAACGTGTGTACGGGTTGTACCACGCGTACCCCTACGTCAGCCCAAGAATGGTGGTACGGCCCGTCCCCAGGCCTTAAGAGTGTGGGTACGGCCAGTACCACGCGTACCACTACGTCACCCCAACAATGGTGGTACGGCCCCTACCCACGTTCTAAAGGCCTGGGTACGGGCCGTACCACCATTCTTGGGGTGACGTAGGGGTATGCGTGGTGCGACCCGTACCCACGCTCTGAAAGCCTGGGTACGGGCCGTACCCCCAATGTTGGGGTGCCGTAGGGGTACATTTGAGATGTCATCAGTGATGTCATCAGTGATGTCACTGACCATGTTATGAATGATGCAATATGTGACATCATCAGCAGTCCATTGCGGGCGCGCGAGTTATCGTTCGCAGAACTAACTATAACAGAGGAATTTCGATGGTTTTGTACGAGTGAAATGGCCAGCTACCTATAACACCCCTGAAACCTATGTTTTTTTCTGTGAATTTCTAAAGTTTTTTAAATGCTAATTTCTAACTATAACATCTCTGAAACCTATGGTTTTTTCAGTGAATTTCAAAGCCTTTTTAAATGCTAATTTTTAACTATAACGTCTCTGAAACCTATGTTTTTTTCTGTGAATTTCAAAGGTTTTTTAAATGCTAATTTTTAAGTGTGATAGTAGTTATACATATTTTTTTGTACTGATTTTCTACAGTTTTTTAACTGTTTATTTATAAATAATTTATTCATTAAATAACATTATATATTTTTCTGGAAATTTCAACAAACTGTTTTTTTTTTTAATTCAAACTGAAATATTGATTAATTTTCTTGTTATCATTTTTTATTTTAAAATATTTATAGTATTTTCTTTAAAAAAAAATTCACATTTTTTTTCCGAGTCGCTCACTCAAAGCGTACACATCACGGTGGGTGTGTGCATGCTAGCCGCCATTTTAGAAAAGTCGTGAAGGATCCACGTACGGTGTGCGATGGCTGCGTGTTTTGCAGTTACATCATATACATTTAATATTACGTGATGTGCGCGATTGGTATGCGACCAGTCCGCGTCTCCTGCTCACGCGCATTCGCGACACATGCGCATTATGGTACGAGATGCCTGCGCGGTTGCAGGTCCTGCGTTGCATCATATACGTGCTGGGGCGCGCTGGGTGCGCGACTCTCGCAAAAATATTTTATGTTCCAAATGATATGTATGTGTCTTTAATATACATATTAGGGCAAGAGATTATCTAAGATATTCATAAAAATATTATATTTGTACTTATAATAAACTTATATTATTTTTAAATATATTTTCGCGAAGTCGGATGCGTGCATCGTGAGTGCAGAGAACCAGGTCAGCAGAGCTGCCGTAGAGCCAGAGAACCAGGTCAGCAGAGCTGCTTTAGAGCCATAGAACCAGGTCAGAAGAGCTGCTTTAGAGCCAGAGAACCAGGTCAGCAGAGCTGCTGTAGAGCCAGAGAAACCAGGTCAGTAGAGCTGCTTTAGAGTGAGAGAACCAGGTCAACAGAGATGCTTTAGAGGGAGAGAACCAGATCAGCAGAGCTGCTTTAGAGCCAAGGGACCAGGTCAGCAGAGCTGCTCTAGAGCCAGAGAACCAGGTTAGCAGAACTGCTTTAGAGCCATAGAACCGGGTCAGTAGAGCTGCTTCAGAGCCAGAGAACCAGGTCAGCAGAGCTGTTGTAGAGCCAGAGAACCAGGTCAGCAGAGCTGCTCTAGAGCCTAAGAACTAGGGGGCATATTATCAAGCACCGCGTTAAAAATATTGCTGCTTTAGCGGCAGAAAACTGCCGCTAAAGCGGCGATAATGGGCTTGATAATATGCCTCCGAGAATTCCAATAGAAGCCCATGTTGACACCAGAACATGGGCTTCTATAGGAATTCTCAAGGGCATATTATCAAGCCCATTATCGCCGTTTTAGCAGCAGTTTTCTGCCGCTAAAGCGGCGATAATTTTAACGCCGTTTCTTGATAATATGCCCCCATGTCAGCAGAGCTGCTCTAGAGCCAGAGAACCAGGTCAGCAGAGCTGCTGTAGAGCCAGAGAAACCAGTTCAGCAGAGCTGCTTTAGAGGGAGAGAACCAGGCGGCATAGATGCTTTAGAGCCAGAGAACCAGGCCAGCAGAGCTGCTTTAGAGCCATAGAACCAGGTCAGCAGAGCTGCTTTAGAGCCAGAGAACCAGGTCAGCAGACCAGTTTTAGAGCCAGAGAATCAGGTCAGCAGAGCTGCTCTAGAGCCTAAGAACTAGCTCAGCAGAGCTGCTCTAGAGCCAGAGAACCAGGTCAGCAGAGCTGCTGTAGAGTCAGAGAAACCAGGTCAGAAGAGCTGCTTTAGAGGGAGAGAACCAGGTCAGTAGAGTTGCTCTAGAGCCTGAGAACCATGTCAGCATAACTGCTTTAGAGCCATAGAACTGGGTCAGCAGAGCTGCTTTAGAGCCAGAGAACCAGGTCAGCAGAGCTGTTGTAGAGCCAGAGAACCAGATCAGCAGAGCTGCTCTGTAGCCTAAGAACTAGGTCAGCAGAGATGCCCTCGAGCCAGAGAACCAGGTCAGCAGACCTGCCGTAGAGCCAGAGAAACCAGGTCAGCAGAGCTGCTTTAAAGGGAGAGAACCAGGTCAGCAGAGCTGCTTTAGAGCCAGGAAACCAGGTCAGCAGAGCTGCTCTAGTTGACACTGATTGACTGACAATGACACTGACTGACACTGATTGACTGAAACTGACTGACTGACAATTACTTACACTGATTGACTGACACTGACTGACTGACACTGACTGACTGACAGACACCGACTGACACTGATTGACTGACACTGACTGACTGACACTGATTGACTGACACTGACTGACACTGATTGACTGACACTGACGGACTCACTGACACTTGCACTGACTGACTGACACTGACTGACACTGACTGACTACTTCTCACTCTCTACTACTCTCTACTACTCTCTCTCTACTACTCACTCTTTACTACTCACTCTCTACCACTCTCTACTACTCACTCTCTACTACTCTACTACTCTCTACTACTCACTCTCTACTAATCACTCTCTACTACTCTACTACTTACTCTCTACAACTCACTCTCTACTACTCACTCTCTACTACTCTCTATTACTCTCTCTACTACTTTCTCCACTACTCACTCTCTACTATTCACTCTCTACTACTCACTCTCTACTACTCTCTACTACTCACTCTACTACTCTCTACTACTCTCTACCACTCTCTCTCTACTACTTTACTACTCACTTTCTACTACTCTCTACTACTCTCTCTCTACTACTCACTCTCTACTACTCTACTACTCTCTACTACTCAGTCTCCACTACTCACTCTCTACTACTCTCTACTACTCACTCTCTACTACTCACTCGCTGCTACTCTCTACTACTCACACTCTACTACTCACTCTCTACTACTCTCTACTACTCTCTCTCTACTACTCTCTACTACTAATCTCTACTATTCACTCTCTACTACTCGCTCTCTACTACTCTCTACTACTCACTCTACTACTCTCTACTGCTCTCTACCACTCACTCTCTACTACTCTACTACTCACTCTCTACTATGCTCTACTACTCTCTCTCTTCTACTCACTCTCTACTACTCTCTCTCTCTCTCTCTAGTTCTCACTCTCTACTATTCACTCTGTACTACTCACTCTACTGCTCACTCTACACTACTCACTCTCTACTACTCATTCCCTACTACTCTCTACTACTCACTCTCTACTACTCTGCTACTCACTACTACTCTTTCTACTACTCACTCTCTACTTCTCACTCTCTACTACTCTACTACTCTCTACTATACACTCTACCACTCACTCTCTACTACTCTACTACTCACTCTCTACTACTCTCTCTCTACTACTCACTCTACTACTCTCTGCTACTCACTCTCTACTACTCACTCTCTACTTCTCGCTCTCTACTACTCTCCACTACTCACTCTACACTACTAACTTTCTACTACTCGTTCTCTATGAATCTCTACTACTCACTCTCTACTACTCACTCTCTACAACTCTACTACTCTATTCTACTCTCTCTACTACTCACTCTCTACTACTCACTCTCTACTACTCTACTACTCTCTACTACACTCTCTACCACTCACTCTCTACTACTCTACTACTCACTCTCTACTACTCTCTCTCTACTACTCACTCTCTACTACTCTCTACTACTCACTCTCTACTACTCACTCTCTACTACTCTCTACTACTCACTCTACTACTCACTCTCTACTACTCTACTACTCTCTCTTACTCTCTCTACTTCTCACTCTCTACTACTCACTCTCTACTACTCTACTACTCTCTACTACTCACTCTGACTGCTCACTCTCTACTGCTTTCTCTCCACTACTCACTCTCTACTACTCGCTCTCAACTACTCTCTACTACTCACTCTACTACTCACTCTCTACTACTCTACTACTCTCTCTTTCTCTCTCTACTTCTCACTCTCTACTACTCTCTCTACTAAACACTCTCCACTACTCTCTACTACGCACTCTCTACTACACACTCTCTCCTACTTGCTCTCTACTACTGTCTCTCTACTACTCTCTACTACTCACTCTCTACCACTCCACTACTCTCTACTACTCACTCTCTACTACTCACTCTCTACTACTCTACTACTCTCTACTACTCTCTCTCTACTACTCACTCTGTACTACTCACTCTCTACTACTCTCTACTACTCACTCTCTACTACTCTCTCACTACTACTTACGCTCTACTACTCTCTATTGCTCACTCTCTACTACTTTCTCTCTACTACTCTCTACTACTCACTCTCTACCACTCACTCTCTACTACTCACTCTACTACTACTCTCTACTATTCACTCTCTACTACTCACTCTCTACTACTCTCTACTACTCACTCTACTACTCTCTACTACTCTCTACCACTCACTCTCTACTACTCACTCTCTACTACTCTCTCTCTACTACTCACTCTACTACTCTCTACTACTCACTCTCTACTACTCTCTCTCTACTACTCGCTCTCTACTACTGTCTACTACTCACTCTACACTACTCACTCTCTACTACTCGTTCTCTACGACTCTCTACTACTCACTCTCTACTACACACTCTCTACTACTCTACTACTCTCTACTACTCTCTCTGCTACTCACTCTCACTACTCACTCTCTACTACTCTACTACTCACTCTCTACTACTCTCTCTCTACTACTCTCTACTACTCATCTCTACTACTCACTCTCTACCACTCTCTACAGCTCTCTCTCCACTACTCACTCTGTACTACTCGCTCTCAACTACTCTCTGCTTCTCATTCTACTACTCACTCTCTACTACTCTACTACTCTCTCTTACTCTCTCTACTTCACACTCTCTACTACTCTCTCTACTACTCACTCTCTACTACTCTCTACTACTCACTCTCTACTACACACTCTCTCCTACTTGCTCTCTACTACTGGCTCTCTACTACTCTCTAGTACTCACTCTACTACTCACTCTCTACTACTCTCTACTACTCACTCTCTACCACTCCACTACTCTCTACTACTCACTCTCTATTACTCTACTACTCTCTACTACTCTCTCTCTACCACTCATTCTGCACTACTCACTCTCACCTACTCTCTACTACTCACTCTCTACTACTCTCTCTCTACTACTCACTCTCTACTACTCTCTACTGCTCACTCTCTACTACTCTCTCTCTACTACTCTCTACTACTTTCTACTACTCACTCTCTACTACTCACTCTACTACTCACTCTACTACACACTCTCTACTACTCACTCTCTACTACTCTCTACTACTCACTCTCTACTACTCTCTCTCTACTACTCTCTACTACTCACTCTACTACTCACTCTCTACTACTCTCTACTACTCTCTTTACTACTCACTCTCTACTACTCTCTACTACTCACTCTCTACTACTCACTCTACCACTCTCTACTACTCACTCTCTGCTACTCTCTCTACTACTCTCTACTACTCTCTACTACTCACTCTCTACTCTCTATTACTCACTTTTTACTCTCTACCTCTCTCTCTACTACTCTCTACCTCTCTACCTCTCTACCCCTACCTCTCTACCTCTACACCTCTATCTCTACCTCTCTACCTCTCTCTGCCTCTCTCTACACACACACATATGCACATATATATATGCATATATATGCATATGCATTGATATATGTATGTGTATTACCTACTGGCAGTCACCAGTAGGTAGTTATAGTTAGGACCTATTTTCCATAGGAAATCCGCAACATTCTATTTGGAATAACGATGGCATTGATTGATGAATCTTCGTGAAATTTTCCGAAATTTTGGCCAGCTCCGGTCCGCTCCTATCCTGAAAATTTCACGGTTATTCGTCAAGCGGGGGCCGAGAAAAAAGAGGGGTCCCAAAACACATTTTCCCCATGCTTTTTCCCATAGGACCTGTTGACGCAGCTACAGCCCGAAGTGCTGAACGGAATTACACCAAATTTGGCAAAGAGGTAGTCCTCAGTTCAGACTCGTGCCTTTTACTTAAATGGTGTAAATCCGTTCAGTAGTTCCTGAGAAAATCAAAAGTAAAATCACATATATATCTGGGCGGAGCCTAACCACACATCTCATCGTGAGATCTGATTGGCTGTCAGCACTTCATCCAAGAAGTGTTGGCAGCCATCTTGGGAAAAATATACATGATAGCACCTCATTAAAAAGCATTGCAGTTAATAGAAGGTTTTAAGACTTTAGTTACATTATAAATCATTTGTTGATGGTACCATACTCATTTTAGGAATTGTGGTGTGTTCTAAGGTGATTTTACCATGTGAAAAAGCCTTCTGCTGTGATATCATGAATCATGTTTGAGAGAAAACTATTTTCTCATGCTTTTCCCACAGAGGTTTGGAAGGTGATCTATAAGCTAAACTGAGAGCATATTTTCTGTAAATTCACATTATCTTTCTCAGTCATGTGAGAATGAAGTCTGACATTCTCAGTAAAACATGTACATCCAACAAGGGCAGAGACTGTTAGTCGATTTCTTTGTGTTCTACTGCAGCTTCCCAGAGTGTTCTAAAGAACAACTAGAGCGCTAACTGTCTTACTTATGACAAAAGTATGGCACACCTGAAGCCATCTTGATTGGAATAAAGTGGTAAAACTTAAAACATTTAATTTACAAAGGAACAAAATGAGGGGGTTCATTTTGCCATAGAAATCGTGATTAGTGCTGCAGAAAGAAAAATTAGGGCACATTTTGACTTCTCAAATCCTCTTCTATTTCATAAAAAAATTCTGACATGCAGACTGAAACATGCACTTTGAATACCAGCAGCAGACTTCCCTGATGAGCAGTAGCTTTACTACAGTGATCTAATGAGCAACTAGAGTGCTAACATTCAGAATTTATGGCAAATGTGTGACACATCTGAATGCCTTCTTGATGGAACCAAAGTAAAAAACTGAAAGTATTTCCTACTGAGGAGACTGCAGTAAATGAGGAAATTAGGAAACTTCATAACAAATAAATCTCCCAAGATGGCCACCAGAGACAAAATAGCCCAAATGTACCCCAAATATCTCCCAGATGTAGCCCAAGTATAGCCCAATGACAGAATGTCCCAGAGTGTTCTAACGAACAACTAGAGCGCTAACAGTCTTACTTATGACAAAAGTATAGCACACCTGAAGCCATCTTGATTGGAATAAAGTGGTAACACTTAAAACATTTAATTTACAAAGGAACAAAATGAGGGGGTTCATTTTGCCATATAAATTATGATTAGTTCTGCAGAAAGAAAAATTAGTGCACATTTTGACTTCTCAAATCCTCTTCTATTTCATAAACAAATTCTGACATGCAGACTGAAACATGCACTTTGAATACCAGCAGCAGACTTCCCTGGTGAGCAGTAGTTTTACTACAGTGATCTAATGAGCAACTAGAGTGCTAACATTCAGAATTTATGGCAAATGTGTGACATATCTGAATGTCTTCTAGATGGAACCAAAATAAAAAACTGAAAGTATTCCCACTGAGGAGACTGCAGTAAATGAGGTAATTAGGAAACTTCATAACAAATAAATCTCCCAAGATGGCCAATCTTTTTTTTGTGTATTTGCAGTTTTATATAGTGCAGACTTGTCAGGTATTGGAGTGCTTTACATGAGCATTGGTTACATCACACAAGATCAAATTCATTTTGGTTGTAGACATGGGGAGATTAAGTGATTTGACCAGAATCACAGAATCTTGAGCTGAAGCAGAAACTGCAACCTGGTTCCCCAGTTGCAAAGTCTGCAGCTCTGGAAGTAACACCACATCCTCTCCCCTAGGTGCAACATTTAATCAAGTGGTCAACTGGATAAAAAATCATAAAGATTATAAATAATTTAAATGTGCTTTGTCGCTATTTGAAAACTCAGAAAATATGTCCTCATTTTAGTTTTTTAGAGCACTAACCATAAATTTGATGCAAATAAGACCCTCTCATATATGTCATTTCTAAAGGAAATACTCTAGGTATTACAGTTTTGATTACATCAAGATGACGTCAGGCGTTTCACACTTTTGTAATAAATATAGAATGTTAGCAATCTAGTTGTTCATTGGGATACTGTTGAGAGGCAGAGGCCAGGGGCACGGACTCTGAAAATTGAAGGCAGGTGGGAGAGTGCAGAGGCAACAATTTGACCACAATGGGCAGGCAGGAAGGGCAGTGGCAGCACAACAGACTATGGAGGGCAGTGGAAAGGGGGCAGGGGAAACAAACCAACAATACAGGACTGGCAAGAGAGGCTGTGGCAATATAATAGACCATTGTGGGCAGAAGGAAGAGGCAGTGGTAGTACAACCATACATGCCAACAGACCCGATTCAGCCAGGAAACGCCCAATGTTTTTAAGCTCAATTGGGCTTTATTTGATCTGTCTCCTGTCTGAAATCTCCTCTTTTTCAATGTAACTCAAAGGGGAAAATCAATACCCCATTTTTTTTTCAAAATCTCCCTCTTACCAAGTTCAAAATGTTCGCAAGTATGGTACATTGGATCATGGTAGGGCGGAGGAACTGGGGTAGCGACATGGACTCGGATGACAGAGGACAGGAGGGACATGGAGAGGTGCACCAAACGGACCCTACACGGCAGGCATCAGGGTTTGCAGCAGCACAATACACCACACAGCGCATGCGGGACGAGAGTGCAGCACAACAATCCATAGAAAGCAATAGGGAGGGGACAGGACCATGCACATGGACAACAGAGAACAGAGGGGAAAGAGACAATGGTAGCTAGCTGACCATAATGGACAGACAGGAGAGAAAGCTTCAGCATAACAGACCATAAAGGGCAGGAGGGACGGATCAGGGGCATTACAATGGAACAGACAAGCCAGGAGGGAGGGTATAGTGGTCTGCACATGGAAACAGAGGGCTGGGGGTAAGGGGGACAGGGCAGGAGCAGCAAGATGACCATGGAGGTCAAGCAGGATGGGCACTAGAAACAAGACACACCATGGAGAGCAACAATGAGACTATGATGGCATACACACAGACCATGGAGGGAAGGTGGAAGGGGGTCAGGGGCAGCTAGCTGACCACACAGGGAAGGTGGGAGGGGCCATGGCAGCACAGAATACCATGCATGGCAAGCAGGAGGGTTAGTGGCAGCACAATGGCTATGATGGGCAAGAAGGCAGGTGCAGGGTCATGCACAAAGGACCATGGAGGATAGAAGGGAGGGTCAGGATCTGGGCACAGACAAGAGAGTTCAGGGGAAGGGGCCTCACCACAGACCTCGCGGGGCAGGCAGGAGGAGCAGTTGCCGCACAACAGACTAGAGAGGGCAGTCATCTGACAATGCTAGGCAGGTGGGAGGGGAGTGGCAGTTCAACAGAACACTCAGAGTAGATAGGAGTGGCAAGTCCATGGAACATGGTGGGCAAAAAGGATGGAGCAGGGGCACGCACAAAGACATCGGAGGGCAGGGGAAAGGAGAATAGGGGCAGCAAGCTAAGCACAGAGGCTAAGCAGGAGGTCAATGATGGGCCATAGAATTGGGCAATGGAGGGCAGGAGGAGTGGACTGGTATATCATGCTAAATGGAGGGCAGTGGCAGCACATCAGACCATGCATGGCAGGAGGGAGGAGGCTAGTCCATGGATTCAGACAACAGAGGATAGGGAGGAGGTAGATGGGGCAGCAAGCTAACTGTTCAGAGAAGGTGGGTATTAGGAACTTTATTGTTTTTAAAATGTGTGTCTGTGCGAACTACTTAAAATATGAACAAGTATGCAGCATAATCTCACTTTTATTCAGGAAGAAGAGGACTTTTGTGACTGTGACTCCTGGCTCACTTGGCAGAAACACCCCCTGACCCTCCACCCCTCATCGCAAAATGTAATGCCCGTGTAAAGGGTAGGTGGACGCAGAGTTATATAGAACATAGTCCTGAGAGCACGATTGAAAATGAAAACTAGATATAGTATATGGTATAAACTATGCACCAAAAAGTGTGATATAAGATGAACCGGGGCGTGAAATATAATATGCAATACATTGTGAGCAATGACATATTCATTGGAGAGCACGAGATAGCACAGGCACTAGCGCATGCTATGCGATATGCGCCTTGGAGTGTAATATGCACAGGGCAGTGTTGTGTAACCTAACTAGTCTCTAAAGTTGTAATATAAAATATGTGCTGGGGAGTGTAACGTTGCATATGCACTGTGTCAAAGATATGGATCTCAGATTGTAATATGTATGGCATAGCGCTGTGCGTTATAACATAGGCATTGAGGAAGGCACGTTAGATGGGGCAATATAACCCGTGCGAAGGCAAGTTTGGCATGACATATTCACGGCGTGGTGTTACAGGGCACATGGGCTAGAGAGTGTCATAGCATACGCACTAGCTGGTGGAATACAACACAGAGGTGTGAGGCACTCGGCGGGCACTGGTGGGTGTAACACAGCATTGGGCTCAGCCAGGAGCAAACTGTGACTCTAAAGTGAGGTTTGTCTCCTTACCAGAGAGTAAAATAAAAAGTATCACACATCCGGCTGTGGATGTGTGTTTTATTAACCGTGAGGGGGGTTTCTTGCATAGTTTGGTCGAATTTTTGTCTAATCCCCTTTGAATCGCTTGGTGTGCGTGTGTATTAAATGTGCCCGTCAAAGCTACCCATGTTTGTATAAATAAACGACAAGGGTGTCTACTTGGAGAGTACCCACCGGCGGGGGCGCCAGGATTAGGCACGGAAGGGCGTCAGACACGTCAGAGTTTCACTAGCGGTGTAAATACATTCCACGTGGATTCATTGTATGCATATTCACCTTTTAATGAATATCACGCGAATCGTCATGGTGATAGTTACATACGGTTTGTCCAGCATGTCCTAGGGTTTTCTATCAATATATTTGAAAAAAAAATATTAAAAAGCAAAGGCCGGCCCCGGGGGATGGGGTCCCCAGGGCCAATAAATTAGAAAAAGAAGGGGGGCCACACGACCCTCCTTCTTAAAAAAAAAAATAAATAAAAGACAGGCATTGCGCCGGAGGCCACGCCCCCTCCTTGCAGCACTCTGCAAACGCGCCCCCTGGCCAGTTGTAAGTTGGGGAATTAATTCCCCTTTAATACTGAGGGTCCCTGAGGACCAACTAGCCCAACAGGTATCTCCAGTATGCGCCAGGGAGCTGCGTTGCAGACAGGTGTTCTGAGGCCACGCCCCTTTTTACACCTCTATGCAACGCAGCTCTGTGGTGCTTACTGAAGGTACCTTGTGGGCTAGTTTGACCCTAGGGACCCTTAGGATGCAAGGGGACTTAATCTCTCAACTTAGAACGGCCACAGGGCGCGTTGACACAGTGGTGAAGGGAGGGGACGGGGCCTGAGGTGACGTGTGCAAACACGCCCTGTGGTGTGTTTTAAGTTGGGGAAATAATTCCCTTTCAATCCTGAGGGACCCTGGGGGCCAATGAGCCCACCAGGTGCTTCCAGTATGCGCCACTGCTCTGCGTTGCAGAGAGGTGGTGCAGGCCGTGCCACTTTTTACACCTCTCTGCAATGGCGTTTACTGGACGTACCTAGTGGGCTAATTTGCCCCTAGGGACCCTCAGGATTCAAGGGGACTTAATCTCCCAACTTAAAATGGCCACAGGGCGTGTTTACACAGTGGGGAAGGGAGGGGACGGGGCCTGAGGTGACGTGTGCAAACACGCCCTATGTCGCGTTTTAAGTTGGGGAAATAATTGCCCTTCAATCCTGAGGGCCCCTGGGGGCTAACTAGCCCACCAGGTGCTTCCAGTAAGCGCCACTGTGCTGCGTTGCAGAGAGGTAGTCCAGGCCGTGCCACTTTTTACACCTCTCTGCAACGCAGCTCTGTGGCGCTTACTGGAGGTACCTAGTGGGCTAGTTGGACCTTAGGGACCCTCAGGATTCAAATGAACTTAATCTCCCAACTAAAAACAGCCACAGGGCGTGTTTACACAGTGGTGAAGGGAGGGGACAGGGTCTGAGTTAACATGTGCCTACACGCCCTGTGGCACGTTTTAAGTTGGGGAAATAATTCCCCTTCAATCCTGAGGGACCCTGGCGGCCGACTAGCCCACCAGGTGCTTCCAGTAAGCGCCACTGCGCTGCGTTGTAGAGAGGTGGCTAGGCCGTGCCCCTTTTTACATCTCTCAGCAACGCAGCTCTGTGGCGCTTATTGGAGGTACCTAGTGGTCTAGTTGAACCCTAGGGACCCTCAGGATTCAAGGGGACTTAATCTCCCAACTTAAAACGGCCACAGGGCGTGTTTACACAGTGGGGAAGGGAGGGGACGGGGCATGAGGTGACGTGTGCAAACACGCCCTGTGGCGCATTTTAAGAGGTAGTTTTAATCTCCTGCCCTATTATTTACTAGGGGCTTACAGAGGAGGTCATGCTAATCACAGGGGGACCCCAAAGCATAGTTTTTCCTAGTGTATGTAGGTGTTTACACTGTATTGTGAGTGTCTTTTAACATAGCACTGGCTCTAGGACTGGTTAGTCAGACTCAGTTACCACCAGTATCCGTCTGAAAAAGTTGAGGGTACAGGATGA
This sequence comes from Triturus cristatus, assembly GCF_964204655.1. Taxonomy (NCBI): domain Eukaryota; kingdom Metazoa; phylum Chordata; class Amphibia; order Caudata; family Salamandridae; genus Triturus; species Triturus cristatus. Next base: position 901,690,215 of record NC_140590.1, on the reverse strand, counting down.
TTTTGCAACAAGGCTTCTTTCTGCTCTTCTGCTTGTTCTTTCTGCACGTTATCCTTCTTCCTGCACTTTTCTTCGTCTTTGAGGACTTCTATTGCTTTTTTCCTCCTTTCCTTCTTTTTCTTTCTGTGCGTTTTTCCTTCTTTCTTCACATGTCCTATCTCTGTAGGCATAGCTAGAAATTAGCATTTAAAAAACCTTTGAAATTCACTGAAAAAACCATAGGTTTCAGGCACGTTATAGCTAGGAATTAGCATTTAAAATACCTTAGAAATTCACTGAAAAAACCATAGGTTTCAGCGTTATAGTTAGCTGTACTTTTCACTCGTACAAAACCATAGAAATTCCCCCATTATAGTTAGTTCAGCTAACTATAACTCACGCGCCCGCAATGCACTGCTGATGACGTCACATATTACATCACTCATGACATGGTCAGTGACATCACTCATGACATCACTAATGACATCTCAAATGACATCACTGATGACTTCATCCTTGTGATAGAGTGGTAGACTTCTTCTCCCCCTAATATAACCTTTGATACACACATTCAAAAATAGAAACTAAAATTTTCAAAACAATGGTCATACCAATACCAGTTACAACAACCTATTCAGTAATTCTAAGATCCACATACACATCCACTCATTCACCAACAGTCCTATACAGTCACTCATACATGTACTCACTCATCATATGTACTCATACACCTATACATCCTGTTACACAACGCGACTCATCCATAAAGTTACTCACACACATAGTCACTCATGCTAATAAAGAATCAAACATCTGTTTACCTGCATATACAGTTATACACACACCACCACACTTACTTCTACAGAAACTTACACATACTTAGTCTTTTAAACAATCACTTATAGAAACACATACTTATTCATACAGGAACACTTTCAATCTCTCACTCTCACATATACTCACTTATATACACCAATAGTCACATATACTAGTTTAAAACATATGTAGTTACTCATAGAGACACTATTGAGACAGTCATTCACTCACTAACACACCCATGCACACATTCACCCACCCATACAGTCCTGCACACATGCTGTCTTCAACACATACAAACAGTGAGTCACTCATTCATGCACCTATGCACTACGTAATACCCTCCACCGAACCATACAGACATCAGACACTTATACTGATACTCAAAAACCAAGTAATAACCTATATAGACACTCATGTAGCTACTCACCAACCCATGCAGCCACTTATACACAAAGTGAGAGACTGATACAGATATTTACATATTTAAACATTACTCACTAAGCCATGTATTCACTAAGATACACTTAATCAGTCAGTTATACAATCAATTTTTCAAAAACAAATCATCCATTTAGACACTTATATACCCATTTATTCTTCCATCGACCTTGAGATATACATATATAAAACATATGTAATTTTCAGAAAAACACACATTCACTGGATGATGACATCAGTGATGTCATCAGTGATGTCATTTGAGATGTCATCAGTGATGTCATGAGTGATGTCACTGACCATGTCATGAGTGATTTAATATGTGACGTCATCAGCAGTGCATTGCGGGTGCGCGAGTTATAGTTAGCTGAACTAACCATAACGGGGGAATTTCTATGGTTTTGTACGAGTGAAAAGTCCAGCTAACTATAACGCCCCTGAAACCTATGGTTTTTTCAGTGAATATATATATACATACAGTAACTTTAAGTATCAGCACAATCCTACATTAGCTGTTTCCTTCTATACAATGGAGATATCTCCACAGGAATGCTCTTTAAAATTGCTTATCCGAATCTGGCACTCTATCAATCCTAACTTCTGTTAAATCTGTGTCACCACTTGACTGATATCTTCTCGGTCTTTTTCATATGGCCTCTTGAATATTTATTCCTCCACTTGACTATGGTATGTGTTCAATCAGTTTTCTGGGGGGGGGATAGTTCCCACATGTTGGAAGCAAGCTCAATAATCCCCTCTTTAAAAAAACTAATAATTAAAAAAAACTACTGTAAGTTCATTTAGTACTTGCCAATTATTGGTCAATTTCTTTATTACCACTCCTGGCCAAATTTGGAGAAAAAAAATTGTTAACGAGCAGAGTTCAGAATATTTGGAATTTAATCTGTTTTTGGACATTCCTTAGTCTGGAATTAGACCAAAACATTGTATAGGGTAAGTTAGTTTTAGTGGCGTAAGTTGATGACGTGAGAATAATATTGGACCAAGGGGGCTCTGTAGTGTTGGTCCTATTGGATATATCTGCTACTACAGATACCATGTCTCATGAGACCGTAACAGCACAACTTCAGTTTGTTCAGCACTTAAATGCATTGTTTTATTCCTAACGGGCTGTTTCTGTGCTGTTTCTTGCAAACCTTTTCTACCATCCTTTCAAACTACCATCTGTATGGTCCTTCAAGGCTCATTCTTTAGCTCTACTCTTTTCAATGTATAAATGTGTCCCTCAACAGAACTTGTTTGTTTTTTTGGTTTCAACATTGCTTCATATGCAAATCTTTTTCCTCTTGGTTAGGGAAGTGCCAAGGATCACTTCCACCCACAGGCTGGTGCCCAGCTTAAACGTGCCACCCGTGGGCACCCTCTTTACACTGTTGGATCTGTGAAAAACAGAAGAAGCACTACACATGCTACTAAGACCTGTGAAGAGACCTGAGATGGTGGACCTGCTCCCAGTTGCACCCAGGACAAGGAAATTGATGCCAAGGGTCAGTAGGCTGACCTCCTTTTAAGTTACATGAATCCAACAAGTTACAAGAAGCCCTTTTCCTGAAGAGCCCAAGTGCCCATTTCCTGATGGAATTGCCCTGGACCCTGCTGGTGGCTTATTCCGGAGTGCTCTGACCCCCATAGTGCTGTTATTGAGGTCCCTGGACTGAGTCAAGGTGTACTGTTCCAAATATCCTGAAAACCTGGGACTTAAAGCCTTTTTGGCTCCAAAGACTACCGGAGGACTGGGACAAACCTGCCAATTCATTCCTAAGAAGGTGCATTGCCACTGGGCCAAAGATTCAAGTTAGTCCCACTAGGAACTTTTCCGCAGAGCAAATCCGCTTCAGCAGGATGTTGCAAAGAGGGTATCCGGCCTCATGGAGCTTTGTTTGGATGCAGCTTGAATTCTTGCCCTACTGGGCAAAGAATTCTTCATCTGACAAAATGCCAAAAGAATCTGCCCAGCAAAAGACCTTCCTTGTGTAAAAATGTTTACTTTTCTGGCTTGGAGCTTAACCACCAAAGGTCAATAGCTTCACTGGGACATTATCCAAGAGCTATTTGGCATTGTGAAGCCCTTTCTGGCCATAGCCCACTCCCTTGCCCCTTGGACAATTTTTGACTTTCATTTCAGTGACTAAGGACCTGATTTCGAGTTTAATGGATAGGTTACTCCGTCACAAATGTGACAAATATCCTGTTTCTCCTAATAGTAGTTTACTGAATCCAATGACAGTTTAAATATGATGGATGGGATATCCTTCACATTTGTAATGGTGTCCACCAAGCTATAAATCAGGCCCTATGTCAGATGGTAAAACCTCCGACTGCCACAAACCTGGTTTGTATTTCCAAAAATATCATCCATCACATTCAGCCTTACATCATACCGATGTCCCAACCAAGCACAACCAGATAGATGACCATAGTTGGTGCTTAATGCTCTTTGGCACAATGTTTTAATGTAAACTTTAAAAATTCTTACCTCTGGTTCCCTCTATTTTTGTCAAATTGGTGTCATTTTGTTCATCAAATTATACTCTATTTTTGTAAGTTTGAGTTTGATTACTGTGCGTGTTTTCAACTTTTTGACTGTTTTGATATTTCACACATTTTTCTGAAGCTAAGCCTGTCTGCTCTGTGTAATAGGTACTAGGGCTTGGGCTCAGGTTGAATATCCTGAAACCTTTACTAGGCCTAACAAGAATAATGATATTATTATGTGTGATGGACTACCATCTACACAACTGATAATCCATTTTCTATCATCAGGTAAGCCAAAGAACAACTCCATAGCACCCTACTTTTCCACTGAGTTACTACCTATAATCTTAATTATTATGATGTAAACTATATTCAGAAAAAAGTTATGAAAAAACACAAAATACAAATGAAACCTAGAACCTGCAGATATAGCCAGCAACCTGTACTCCCGATCTCCCCAAAAGTTCTCAGAAGGATAAATAAAGGGAAAGGAAGCAGTGAAAAGCCCTTAACTATGAAACCTGCCCTAAATAGGAATCAAAGACAAAAAATAAAAGTCAAGTAGTCCAATATTGGTTTAAAGCATAAAAGTTAACCCCGTAGCTGATGAAGCTTCCTCCAACTTCCCCCAATGGCAAGCCCCTTTTATATTTGTAGAAGTTTGTGCTTAAGACTTAGGGGTCGATTACGATGTCGGTCGTAAACCATTCCGACACCGATTCGGCCAGAATGCTTTCTGACCTAATCGAATTCAGGAAGTCTGACCGTCGGATTACGATGTTTACAAACACTGTTCAGTCATACTCTCATTAACTTCCGAATACACAAGCTCCCTTTGAAGAAAGGTGTGGGTGGTGAAAATCATACACCCTGTGGCGGGCACCACATGGTTTAATAGGGGTCCCATGGTTACCCCCACGAACAGCATTCAGAAGGCTCTGGGTTAAGGGGGCCTGCTATGGGCCCCCAAATTCGGATTTTGACAGCCGATCAGTGTTGGAACAACAGATTTGGAAAGGCTTTCCGAATCCAACATCATAACGCGGTCCGTAGACCTGTAGTCAGCTCTGAAAGACTTGGTTACTCCGAATGCCGCTTGGAACCGAGCCAGAAAGTCTGAGCACTTTTGGACTATCGTAATCGGTTGGTTGGAAGCTTTCCAAATTGGTCGGAAAGACAAGTACCAGATCGGATTCGGATGACCCGAATGCCATTCGGAGTCTTTCCGGCTGGCATCGTAATTGGCCCCTTAGTAGCTTTTTCCCCCACAAAATATATTTAGGCTAAATATTTGTCCTTTTTCACCGCATGCTGGGGATTCAAAAGGTAACAAGGGTGAGTGGATTCCCTTGGAGAAAATAGCCAAAATATATAAAGATTTTTTTTAAATGGGGAAGAGTGCTGTACAAGAAAGTGTGTGTATTTTTCTAAAAATGCAATCGGAAAAAGGTTTGCTGTGCTAAGATTACCATGGCTCTCTCTTTCAGGAACAAACAGAGTTGTAAAAAAAAAACTCTGTTTTTTTATTGTTCTCTGTGGTAGCTGGTTTTGTCTACTTTTTGAAAAGTGAAAAAACTCAAAATTCATTAGCGGTCATTTGGGGAAATTGCTCATGCTCAAATAAACTAAATTACAATACATGTATCTGGAATTTTTTGCCCCATGGGTCAATTTACAAATGTAATATACTGTTGCTTCTGTCAGACCCTTCTAGTTGCAAGGATATCTGGTGTTTGTTGATTGTCAAAAAATACCGTCTAACTAGAGCCGACAACTGAGCATGCATTGATTCATACGTAAAATGTAGTCAATGAAGAGGGGTATGAAAGAAATTTGTGCATATTTCAATGTTGTCTTAGATCCTAAATTAGGATAAGTAGTTATTTACAGAAGTGTACATTTCGTAGTTATACATACTATCATGTGATTGAGACAGTGTTTTTAAAAACGTGTAATATCTTGCATACTGGCTTACATTTGGAAACTAGAACCGGACAGTAATTCAATTGATAATTAAAAATGTTCTACTATTCTGTGTTCTCACACTTCTAGTGATATAATTGGTATTCCACTTGTGGATCTTGGCTGATTGCCTTCAACATGATGGGCCCCAAAACACAAAATGTAACCATCAATTTGTACCATGAAAACTGACCCATTTGGTCATGTGGGCTGCTGCAGTATTTGGGCCCGGGCTTGGCCCCCACACTTGGAAATCTACAAAACCTAGACATTTCGGAAAAGTAGACACACAGGGAAGGTCAGGGTAGTGTGGACTCCATGAGTTGCACTATGTTTTCATGCCCATAACATCCTGCAAACCTCAAACTTCTGCTAAAATTACATATTTTCCTCACATTTAAATGAGAAAAAGGACCAGAATATGCGAGAGTACACACAATTCTTTACTGCCAGCATTTTCACACTTCTCACAAATCAAGCGGTATCACACTTCATTTGAAAGCGTAAAACAGACCAAACCTGTACATGGGCATCTGGCCATGTGATAGTGTTGGGCCTAAACATTTCAGAGCCCTCTCTATTTCCGAACATTTTCAGGAAATAAAGAGAGCAATTTATGTGAAATAATTTTCAGGAAGATAAAAGGACTGTTCGTCTCATCCCCATGCAAGGAATGCTAACATAGTCCTCAGAATATTTATTTTCTTTTTAAAGTTTAATTATTGTGTTCTCACATTTAACTGTGTTTGCATAATCTCATCAAAAAACCCATTGACATCATCTTGTTTTTCCTCCGTGCATTAGGTAGCTGATTAACTTCATTTTTGCACAACTGTCGTAGTGACTTTAGGATTACCTATTATATCATCAGGTGTCTTAGAAGAGATAGTTTTCTGAAGATTAGTATTTATTTATTTATTTATGTATTATTATAAATGTTGAGTTATTAAAAACTATTGCATACAAATAGATAAAAGCAAATCATTCACATGAAAACTAATGGTAACAAACTTCGAGTTTAACAATATTTCATAAGGTCAAATCATTAGGTTTTGAAATTTACTTAAAAGGACCTGCTTTTACCTGCCGCCTTTTGCCTGAATCTCTGGTCCAAGAGGGACCACGTCAACCAGCCTGCTTTGCCCCTTGCGGTGCCCGGCCGCCAACGTCATGGAGCAGCGCCAGGAGGCACTTCGAATCCGGCCGCGGGCTCCCGCAGCGCGGGACCCTCTTTTACCTGCCACCTTTTGCCTGAATCTCTAGTCCAGGAGAGACCATGTCAACCAGCCTGCTTTGTCCCTTGCGGTGCTCGGCCACCAACGTCATCGAGCAGTGCCAGGAGGTGCTTCAAATTGCTTTTACCTGCCCCCTTTTGCCTGAATCTCTTGTCCGGGAGGGACCACGTCAACCAGCGTTCTTCCCTGGGCTCTACTATTCTGGGTGATGTCCCCCAAACCTGTTTATCCCCCACTATACAGGGGCAGCCGCCGCCCTATCCTGCACCCGATCTAGATGCATCTCCTATGGACACCGAAGTCGTCCCAAGTGCAGTCACAATAAGATGGACTATTAAGCTCCATATTGAGGTCAAGTCTAAAGAACCACGCGTGAAGTGAAGGACAGGCGTGAGTACGGCCCCTCAAAAACCTAAACTACAGAAACAGACTCGGCATTGCAACCCTGAGGTGACTCAAACTTGCACTATCAGAACACAGACCAACGCTGTTTCTTTCGTGCCCATATGTAGCGCTATTGAGGCTGTTGCCTTGGACACTGCTGGGGACAGTGCCTTAGATTTAGTTTTCGCATGGGTTGATGAACTCTTAGATAAACTAAAAAATGATGGGTTGGGCCCTTTAGAACCCCCAATTCCACTCACTGATAACTTCAGTCATAAAGAGGCCCATGAACAACTGTGTCTTAGCTTAGATGTGATTCATAAAACAGTTGCTGAGTCCGTAGAGAATCTATTGGCTAAGGTTGCTGCCATTGAGGAGTTAGTTGGAAACAGCCATGATGCTTGTCCTATCACCCCCCCTAGCAAACCCTCAATCCCCGTAACAGACACTGGAAACGCAGATACCCCCATTCAGGTGGATCACACCCAAATTACAGAAAATGTTCCTGTAGACAAAAATAATAGTGCTGTACGCAATAGAGATGTTTTAACAGGGCCCAGAGTAAATCACCTGTCCCTTCCCCTACGCACCACACTAATGGATATGGAGGCTGTGGCACTCAATCTACCACCTGAGTTTATCCCTTACACAATAATATTGTCAAATGTACCACATTTCTCCCAGCTGGCCAATGAAACATGGGAGGCATTGAGAAATAAATCTCTTTGCTGGATCGGCTCTAAAACCGGCTAACCGAAACACTGTTCTGTGAGTTCAAGATGGTAAGAAGAGTTGGCTGGGTTGGGACAAGGGAAAACTGCACCCAGGTGACTGCATAGTCCTCACATTCAGAACGGCGAGACTGGTAAGCGAAGTCTTACGTAGACTTGGGAGTGACTATGTGACCAACCGAGGAATAAATGTATTGCCACTTGGATATTTGTATCCCCCCCCAAACCAATTTCCTCACGCCTTACAGTCGAGACTTACTAACCCCAATCATCAACAAAGATTTACTATACCTACCCTCAATAGATTTGAAACACTTACAAGGTTAGAAGATAGAGATTGACTCATCCCTACACACAGTTATGTAATTCAAAGACAGGCTACTGTTAATCATCCAACTGGTCTGGAACCGACAACTGGCAATCCAAATGAATTTAAACATTGTGGCGCAAGAGCTAGTGATGATTCACATGTTGGTCCATGTAATGGTAGCACGGGGGCCCAGCATGATGTTAAGCTCCAAGGTGCTGTAGCTGCTGATACTACTGTGCATTGTCCTAATAAACTGGGTGTAGATTTTATTAATCTAAATACCCCCAATTCATTCCCTCCTAAAAACTGTGTCCATCACCCCATTGTTCCTAACAACGTACCTGCTCATAATAAAAGTACTAAATCGGCTGAAAATAGGTCAAGTATAAGCAAAATTCTTTCCTGGAATGTGGACGGCCTAACCATCAAACTTACCAACTCTGCCTGGATCGAGTTTATTGTTGGCTTTGATATTCTATGCATTCAAGAAGCCTGGGTTGATAGCCCACTGCATATCAACGGGTTTAAAACATTTGTTACCCCAGCCGTATCATCCATGCAAGGGAGAAAAAAGGGTGGTTTGTGTACCTATACTTCATATCGGCTAAATGTAAAAAAGCTAGACCTCCTGGTATCTAACACTTATTACCAGGTTATAAAAATGAATGTTGATGCCTCACATAGTACCATCCTAGTAAACTTTTATAATAATATTCTCGCGCCGCATACAGAGGTAGCCTTGATGAATTTACAGAAGCATCTGGAGAAAATACAAAAGTCATCTAATTTGGACTTGTGTTTCATCTGGGTAGGTGACTTTAATATTGGCCCCTGTGTCCATGCCAAACGTGGTAACTGTGGCTTAATATCCGATGACGAAGCAGACATATCTCACTTTACGCACTCCCCCCTTGGGGATTTCTTAAATGAGATTAAATACACTATGCATCTGGGTTATGCGAATGATTTATGCTCACCACCTCTGCCGGTTAATGGCACTTTTGATTGTCGCAGGCTTTCTTCTGTTATAGATCACATTTTAATTTCCAACAGATATGCAGACAAAATACAGAACCTTGACATTCATATTGTTGCTTTCAGTGATCACTACCCCATTAGTGTTACTATTGACCTACTGGCTAATGTGTTATCTGGGGGACATTCACCCATGCCTGAACACGATATAGCCATAAACAGAACCAACGGCTATACCATTAAATGGAAGGGGGCAGACTCTCTGAAGCTTACTAAGTCCATCCTAAGCTGCTGTAAAAATAATTTTGCAATTTGTCTGGATGAGTCTGCTGTGGCCTCAGATATTCTTAATTCCTTCCAAAATATCACACAAACCATATAAAATAACCTGTCATCAGACTCAAAAAAAGTCATACTACCAAGACAGGTTGGTTTAACTCCTAGGGCCATATGTAGGTAAATATATTTTACCGATTCTTAAATACCGAACTTTACCGAATCGGTATTTATGAATCGGTAAGTTATATGTAGGTAATCATTCGGTAATAATTACCGATTCGGTAACATTCGGTATACAAGAATCGGAATTTACCGAATCGGTAAATACCGAGGTGGTATTTACCGAATCGGTAAATTCCGAGGTGGTATTTACCGAATCAGTAAATACCGAGGTGAATACCGAATCAGTATTTACCGAATCGGAAAAACGAAATCACATGACTGAATGAAACAGCCAATCCTGTGCAACCAAACCCCACCCAACCAGGAAGTGGCCACACCCAGGCAGGTGCACACAATCAACCGACTCTGGAGAGGCTGGGAGTGCAGAGGAGAGGCAGGGAGCCAGTGCCTGATTGTGCAGCTCAAAATCACAATGTCCACCCAGGAGACACAGAGAGATGGAGGGGAAAGGAGGAGAAAGCAGAAATTTAGCCCCAAGGAACTCCAGGTACTAGTGGAGGAGGTGGTGAAGCAGCACCAGAAGCTGTTTGGGAGGCAGTCCCTGCAAGTGCCAGAGTCGGAGAAGCGGAATATATGACTGGGAATCCAGGCGCAGGTCAATGCTGTTGGAGTGACCCCCAGGGACATTGAGGTACTTAAAAAGCGCTGGTACGACCTGAGGATCGTGACAAAGAGGAAGATGGGGGAACTGCAGAAGGAGGCCAGCCGGACAGGAGGTGGAAGTAACAGGGCACCTGCCCTTATCGAACTGGAGGAGCTGGTGGAGTTCACAATAGAGCACGAGAGTGTCGTGGGGCTTGGGGATGCCGACAGCTCTACCAGAGCCACCACCCAACAAGGTAAGACGAATGCACAGCAATGTAGCCCCCCTACCCCTATCCCACATCCCCCATTGTGAAATGAGTATCCCACTCCAGTCCATGTGTTAGTGCAGACTGGCAATGCATTATGGGAGATGTAGTCAGGGAAACCCCAACCATGAACTGAATAGCACAGAACAACAAGGCATGGTACACACATTAGCCAAAAGCAGGCAGAGGACAATGTGAGAGTGTTACAGAAATTTATTGTGATGCTTGCAATGCAGGCCTTCAGGTACACTGAGCTGATGTTGCATTTCTGTCCACAGATGTAACATCGCGCAGGACTGCACATGCAACAGGAGAGAGGGCACACCGGCAAGACAGTTCAGGGCTGGCCAGCACAAGTTCTGCCCAGATGTCATTGCCACAGCCAGCATCACCACTACCACAGCCAGCATCACCACTACCACAGCCAGCATCACCACTCATGCTTGAGTCACCGGCCACATCACCGCCTGCATTTGTGAGGTCTAGGAGGCGTGCTGCTGCCAGGATGCGAGTGTTAGAGACCTCATCTGAAAACAGCAGGGGCCCGGAGCCAAACACCATGCCCCAGGATGGGAGCCATGCCACTGTGCCCTCCACCTCAGAGGGAGCACACACGGGTGCCAGACAGCGCCGCAGGTCGCGGGTCCAGAGTCCACCAGCACACGTTGACAGCCATGGGGTGTTCTCGGGGCTCGAGGGCAACATGTTGAAAATACAGCGCCTACAAACAAAGGCAGTGATGTCAGTTCAGCGGCAAATGCGGGGACTGAAAGCTACTTTTGACAACATGGACAGGGGCATCAGCGCTATGGCGGTGGGGATGAGTGACATGGCAGCGGGCATGTGGGACATGTCCCAGTCCATCAAGCTGTTGTGCAGCAAGTATGATGCAGACAGAGCTGCACGGCGCCGGGAACGGCAGAGGAGAGACAGTCATACCAGGGCACTCAACCGGCTGGCAACTGCCACTTCACTACTCTGCAGGTGCTCTGTGGCTATGCAGGAGGGCCTGACACACTGCAGCAGTGACGTTTCTAGGGGGATGGTGCAGGTCACCAGTGCACTGGAAGTGCTATTGACAAGCCAGGCGGCCACAACTGGTGCTGGGGATGCTGCGGAAAGCATCGAAACCAGCAGCAGGAGCAGCATAACCCCCCCGGTCCCAGATACACGCAGGAGCAGCAGGCGGCATGGGGCTGCCACTAGTGAGGAGGCACAATCCGTGGCATCCCACACTGTAGCGCGTGGCCGCAAACAGTAATGCTGCACGGCATAGCCTAAGACAATTGGGTGACGTAACCCTGGACTTGCTAGTAGTCATTACGCAATGTTGCCAGAATGGCATTTTCTTGGTGTTGTGGCGTAGTGCCGCATTATTAAACTACGTCATGACATCCAACAACTGGCTGTGTCCCCTTACTTACTCAGAAATAGTTGCATGTGATCTCTGCCCGTCTCTCTCTCCCATCTGTTGCTGTTGGCACTCCAGCTGCGTTGGCCTCTGGCTGACCTGACTCATCCTCATTGTCCTCAAAATCTGTTAGTTCCACCTCTGTACCTCTCTTCGTGGCAAGGTTGTGCAGCATTGCACAAGTGGCAATGATCTTGCAACAGATGATGGGTGTGTACTGGCGTGCGCCTCCGCTTTTGTGGAGGCAGCGGAACCTGCTTTTCAATAGTCCAAACGTGCGCTCCACCACGTTGCGTGTAGATTTGTGTGCCACGTTATATCGTCTCTTACTCTGGGTTGATGGGTGTAGGTAGGGAGTGAGGATGAATGACCGCACGGCATATGCACTGTCGCCTAGGTGAGTAAAAGGGAACCATCAGTCACATGCCTCAATACACTATGATTTGCAAGTATCATGGGGCGTCACTGTTACTTACCTAGCAGGTATCCTTCTCCAAATTCTCCGGCAAGCAGTCGTGTGTAGATCCCACTGTTCTGGAAGATGTAGGAGTTGTGGGTGCTCCCAGGAAACTTCGCAACAATATCAGTGATGATGTTCCCTGCATCTCAGATTACCTGCACATTGATGGAGTGGGTGGACTTTCTGTTCCTGTAGATGTGCTCAGTGGCAGCTGGTGGGCAGATTGGGATGTGTGTGCCATCAATACAGCCAATTACATAGGGGAACTGTGCCATGTGATAAAAGTCAGTTTTAGTTTTCTGCAGTTCAGCCTGTGTGTTTGGGAAGCTGATGTAGTGGTGCATTCTCTGCATCAAGGCATCCAGGAACTTCCTGAAGAAACGGGACAGGCAACTCTGGGATACACCGCCCACCGCAGCTATCACCCCCTGGTAACTGCCAGATGCAAGTAGATGTAGGCTGCAGAGCACCTGCACATGTTGTGGTATGGCATGCGCCCTTCTTGTTGGCTGGTCCAGGAGTGGGTGCAGGTCCCTTATCAGGTCCATGATGGTTTGTGGGTGTAGCCTGTACCTTTCATGTATCTCTGCGTCAGTCTGTTGAAAGAGTGTGATGCGCCGTCTGTAGATGCGTTCCTCCCGTCTCCAAATCCTCAGACCTGCTGCCTGTAGACGTAGGCGCCTTGCAATGACATACAGAGCGGCCATGTTGTCCACGCTGTTGCATTTTGGCGTTGCTTATATGCACTGTTGATGCTTACCACCTGCTTTCAATCTGTGTTAATTACCGACTCTTAATTACCGAATTTCATGGATTTCTTCATTACCGAATTTACCTACATATCTTTTTCCGTTTTACCACTTCATATTTACCACTTCATATTTACCACTTCATATTTACCACTTCATATTTACCGAATCGGAAAATATGTATTCGGTAAATATGAATCGGTATTTTAGAAATCGGTAAATATGAATCGGTATTTACCGCTTCATATTTACCGAAAACTGGTTTTTGGCCTTCTACATCCCACTTGACTAAATACCGGTCGGTAACGGGATATTTACCGAATTTCGGCCGTTACCGACCGGTATTTAGCTACCTACATATGGCCCCAAATGTAGTAAAGCTCACGCTGTCTTGGAAGCTGCCTCATGCAAGTCCCCAAGGGACCAGGAAGTAATAAGAAGTGCGAGAGTACCGTATAAAACGTCTTTTAAAGATCGCAAAGAGGAGACAAGAATGGAACTGTGGCTGAAACTTAAGAAAGCTTCAGAGCTAAAAGATACTAAAAGCTTCTGGCAGGCTATAAACGTTCCATTCAAAGTCCTTAAAAACATCCCCAGCATTGAAATCACGATTGGGGAGGACCAATGGGTAACCCACTTTTCCAGGTTATATTGCGACAACGCAGATCTATTTCAGTGTGAGGAGCCAAATACCAGACACACAAGCAATCTCCCAATTGAAATTGATTTTAATGTAGATGTGGTGATTGTGGCAATGAACGAGAGCGTGGGGCGAAAAGCCCCTGGACCTGATAGCGTCCCGGTTGACTTATATAAATCTTGTCCTCAATTATGGGGCCCATTAATCACCATGGTCCTAAAAGCATGTTGCACACAGGGTTTTACCCCAACCTGGACCGAGTCCACACTTGTCCCTATTTTTTTAAAAAGGCGACCCCAATGATCCGGCCTGTTACAGACCAATTTCACTTCTGGATTCCATTGTGAAAGTAGCCAGGCGTGTCGTCTTGAATAGATTACAGAAGTGGGCGGAGGACAGGGGTGTTCTCTCAGAGCTACAGTATGGTTTCCGTCAAAGGCTTGGTACCATAGAGCAGGGCCTAAATTTAAGCCTCCTATGGGGTAAATATACAAAGGCTATACAGGGTAGTCTCTTCCTGTGCTCCTTCGATTTAAGTTCAGCCTTTAACTGTGTTAACCATTTGAAACTTTGGAGTATTTCAGAGTCCATGGGGGTGGAAGTGCAGCTGATTAACATTTTTAAACAGTCCTACCTAGACGCTCAAGCAAGCGTCCTCTATGGGTTAGCAGGTGAATGCAGTTGCAACTTCCCTGTCAGGAAGGGAGTAAGGCAGGGCTGTGTCTTGGCCCCCCTCCTCTTCACCTTATATATAAATAGTCTGGGTGCTACACTGTCAAGGGAAGGTCGGGATTTTCCCAGCATTGGCAGGCGGCAAATTGGAGCCCTGTTATATGCAGATGACGCTGTTCTCCTGTCCCGAACCCCAACAGGCCTGCAGAAAACTGTTTCGAGTTTTGTGTCTTTTATGTCTAGGCTCGACCTTAAGGTAAACATCCCCAAAACCTTTGTTATGAAATGCAGTAAACCAAATGTCAAGTGTCGAGACATCTTTACAAATGATAGAAAACTCAAGTTTGTTAATTATTTTTCCTACTTGGGTATCGTGTTTGAAAAGTGGGGCTTATGGAGCGTTGCTTTGAACACCAGAAAATTATTGTTTGCAAAATCTATAGGAGCCCTAATAAACTTCTCTAGGAAATCAGGTAAGCGTCCTATTGATGATTTGTTGACCATCTATAAAGTTAAATGCATTCCCGTAGCTATGTATGGAGCAGGCATCTGGGGTTCTGCAAACAAAGCGTCCCTTCAGCTGGTTGAGAATAGCTTTTTAAAATACCTTTTAGCAGACCCGAACAGCACAGCCACGTATGTCTGCCATGTTGAGTTGGGTTTATCATATTTGTCTGACCTAATTAAAATCCAGCCAGTTTTACTCTGGCACAAGGTTTGGACCAGTAAGGCGATTATGCTTAATCGGGACACGATCACTGATTGCCAGAACCTGCAATGGGCCCTTTGCATCCCATGGCATGCGTTCGTTAAAAAGTTTATGAACGATTTAGGAGATCCTGAGTATTATGCCAACCCTGATAGTCTGTCCCGTGTTACCAGGAAGGAACTAAACCTACTATGTCTAGACCACCTGGAGACGGAGAACAACCTTTACAACGCAACTTTTACAACGCACTATCATTACAACGAAACTGTTACAACGCAAATGCATTGACAACGCATGCTATTACAATGCAAGTCTTTACATCGACTTGCACTAGTTGGCGTGCTAACATTAAAAATAGTGTAGTTTACTATCCAAACACCTTCCCTACTGTTACGTGGACTGGAGTTAGAATAGTAAATTACACTTTTTTAATGTTAGCACGCCATCTAGTGCAAGTCGATGTAAAGAATTGCGTTGTAAAGACTTGCGTTGTCACTGCATTTGCGTTGTAAAAATTTCGTTGTAACAGCATGCGTTGTAAAAGCATGCGTTGTAACATCATACATCCCCTGGAGACAATTAGATTGTCTGCCAATGTTATGAAATCGTCTGTCAGAGAACACCAACTACTCCTGACACAACTGGGGCTACAACCTTATTTATTCATAAGATCAGGTAACTATGAAAGGATGTTGTTGACGAGTCTACGCCTAGGCAACTTTCATAACAGGGTTACCTTTCCTAATTTAAATGACTGGTCTTGTACCTTGTGCCCATTTCCTTGCGATGATATCTTGGCTCAGTCAACAATCCATATTATCTCTTATGGTAAATGTTATACTCTTATCAGGAAAAGATGGATCCTGCCCATTTTAAAATGGCACGGCCTGAGACAATGTCGACCTGCTTTTATCAAGTTACAATTCCTCGATAAAATGATGTTCATTAATCACATTGCCAAATTCCTGAAAGGGGTGGTCAGATCTAGAATGAGCATGCAGGGTAACGCTTTATCGTAGTTGCATAGGAATTCATCGTATGTTCTGATTGCCCTTGTATTGTCATCTGGTTTTTTAAAAAATTGTAATCAACATGTTTCTCATTAGACTGTTGATTTTAATATTGACGTACAGTCGTAATTTTATCCTCTTTTTAATGTACTGTGCTTTTATGATTTGACACTTTTAAATCGAACAAAGCGTAATTTGATTTGATTTACTTAAAAGGGAGGGCTGGCATTTCTGTATACTCATGCTATAGTGAAAAAAAAGGTTATTGTCAAGTAACAGGCTTGTTAGGCTATCAATCCTTGCTTGCAAATGTGATGGCACAACATCTCATTTTGCCACCTACTTCAAGTAGGCGGTAAACTAGTCGCAAACAGAAAGGGGTGCATGGGGAGACCCCTTTCCCTTTGTGACTGTATGCAAAAATATTTTTGGAGAGCAGGCAGTTGTCCCACGGACCATTGCCTACTCTTACAAAATGAAAAGAAAACTTTTCATTTTTACCTTTTAAACTCATCCTGTTTTCCTCTAAGAAAAACAAGCTGTATTTAAAAAAAAGTAGCTTTATTTAAAAGGGAAACACAGACACAGCAGGCCACTATCCATGTGATTGTACTCCATTCCGACCGGGTCGCAAATTGTGACCTGCCTCATCAATATTCTGATGCAGGTCATTGCGACCCCCATGAGACACAATGGTACATTCTGATTTGTGCAAAATAAAACGTAATTTGTGACCAAAGAAAATGGAATGGTTGTACATCTGGCCCTAAGTCTCTTCGCTGCGCAGGCCTAAAAAAAAAAAAAAGCACACAATCTCTGGTCATCGGCTTTCAGGGACTCGATCACAGCACTTCTACGTGTGTGGATCTCACTTGGTATGAAGAAGGATTTTAGCCTGTGTGTGTTGTTTCATTTGTAAGGCTGGAAGGTGCATGTTAAATGTTTGATTGACTCACGTTGGTAGTTGCATAACTTGCACCACTTTCTGCCATCCACGTTCTGCCACCTCAGAGCCAAGCCAAGATTCGGTAGGTCACCAAGCCAATACCTAATGAGCTGCAGGTTAATTGTAGTAGACAGGCCAGCTGCCAGGTAAGGCTGCAGGTGCAGGGCCTTGCAGCTGTTAATGACAAGGCAGGCATGAGATTGCTTTGCTAACATGTTCTTATCCATGATGGAGAAGAGCAGCCACATGGCTTTGTTGGTTTCAACTTTGATGGTTGTGACGGAAACTGGTGAGGACTAAAAGGTCCCTTTGTCATAGAGTTGTAATTGACTGATCAAGGTAGGTATGGGCTGGGGATGTTGGGTATTGGTTCAATATTTCTAACTGTATAAGCTAGTTTAAAGTCTAAGGCTGAAAAGTTTGTGACAGAGTTTTACATATGACTCCTAGAACATTACAATTTGACTGCTAAGCTAGAACTCCAACCATATATGGGCCAGGAATGGACTCTGTGGTAATCTAAAGGCCTTCGTGAATGTTTATGTACTTTGAACCAGGCTGTCGAGAAGCAGCATGTCCCTGCCACGCAGGACTTCAGACTAACATGAAATGGTCAGGATCACTTTGCTTTGATTACTTGTATGAGTAGTGTTGATGAGGATCTAGACAAGCCGTTTGCAAGTTTTCCAACAGTGATTTGGAGAGTTTGTGCCCCGTTCCTCATATATATCTTTTCTTTTCTTTTAGGGTGAATATTTTTTTAACAGGAGCATTGTCTTAATATAAAAGTAGGTTTTCCTTTTTAAACTTGAATTATTGTGTTCTCCAAACACCCCTTGACATCATCATGTTTCATTGCAGGAGTCAGCCTGTTGGCATCATTTTTGCCTTAATGTCATAGTGACTTTAGGATTACCTATCATATCATCAGGTTTCTTAGTAGAAATAGTTTTCTGAAGAGTAGTATGTTTTCTAGCCATAATAATAATACAAACTGTATTTGCCTATTTTCTCTCACAAAACAATGATGGGGAAAGTTACCTTTTTAGCCAAGGAGCTTAAGTACCGTGCTGCTATCCTCTCTCCTTACAGTTTCTTAAATGTCGGGCGTGAAATATGTGAATTTCTGATGTGTCTTTGTTGACAGCACTCAGATAAGTGTGCTGGTAACAGTATAATTCAGAGTCCTGGCAATCGTGTTTGGCCGTGTTGCGGATCAGGGGCAGACTGGAAAGACTGGAGAAAGCCCTTTAATAGACCTGTACCAACTTCTCGTGTTTCCCGCTTTGCGGGAAACACTCGATCATTCCAGCATCGGGGCGACACCTCTGGAGAGGACTACAGTGCCCACAAGGCGGTGGGGACCTCGGCCACGCCCAGCACACCCGGAACAGGTGTATTAAATCACCACTGGACCGGTGGAAAAGCGGGAGAGTCCTGGCAATCGTGTTTGGCCGTGTTGCGGATCAGGGGCAGACTGGAAAGACTGGAGAAAGCCCTTTAATAGACCTGCACCAACTTCTAGTGTTTCCTGCTTTGCGGGAAACACTCGATCATTCCAGCATCGGGGCGACACCTCTGGAGAGGACTACAGTGCCCACAAGGCTGTGGGGACCTCGGCTACGCCCAGCACACCCGGACCAGGTGTATTAAATCACCACTGGACCCGCGTACATCGGGACGCGCGCGGGACGAAGCCCGGACAAAGGGCGGGCCGTCTGTGGCCGAAGGAGGCCAGGCTGGGCCATAAATCCTGGTTCATCGATCCCTAGGAGTATATACTCGTTACCTATCGTGCACGTGAGACTCTTTATTTTTGTGGACCTTGTTTGTTATCTTGCTTGAGTAATTATATTTCCTATAGATTGGTAATCTCTAAGGTTGGGACATTTCTATCTTGCCGTTGCCCTCATTTGGCTCATTATTTCTTGCCAGACATAATAATTTAATATTGATCATGCCTAATGATAAGCAGGATAAATTTATAGCTGGGACAGGTCCAATTGACAATTATTTGGTCAAAGTGGTCAACAAAATTAATAATGACCGGAGAGCCTCACTTGGTAAAGGGGGTCCCCCTGCCCCTTCCGATACTACCATCAATTCTGTGGTTGGAAGCCCAAGAGATGACGCACCGGGCATGAGCAATCGGCCGGTTACAATGGTTGAAGCTCAGGTCCACCCAGAGCCTTTAGAGGACCCTCTGGATATATCCACTGTTGATTTAGAGAAAGTTTTACCTAGCCCTAGACCAGTGAGAGCTTGTAGGAAACAACAAAGCAAAAGGGGGGGAAAGCACACTAAAAAAAGAGTGGAAGCTTCATACCAAGCTCCAAATAGCACTGTCCCTGGAACTTTACTGCAGGAAGGTAACAGCTCAGCCTGTATTAACTTATTACCAGACCAATTTGCACTATTGGTATGTACTTTAGAAGCTAAATTTGAGGCAAAGTTAGCCGAGTACACCCAATCTTTAGTGCTTCAATTAAATACGGCTAATTTGGAAATCAAGAGGCTTGGAGACTTGTTAGAGAATCACTTGTCCGCATGTGAAAGAGATAAGGCATCAGTCACGGGTTCTGCTGCTGCCTCTCAGGGTACAACTTGTGATACTTTACAGCGACCTACCCAGTACCCCGTTATACCGGAAATTGTCCCCCCTGACACTATACCATTAAATGGATTAACTAACCTATCTTCTCTGCGTCAAGGGGGAACATCAAATTCTAGACATGGAATAAACACTGGCTTTACTAATCTTCCCCCTGATTGCGCGCCATTCGTGGTTGTTTTGACAAATGTGCCGCCCCTAGATAGTCATCATGCACAGTCCCATATGGAATCACATGAGTCACTAAAAAATAAAACAGTGTCATGGCTCAATAGAAGATGTGGCTTCCCGACAAACCTTTCAAATCAAATTTTATTTACTAGAAGGACAAAGTGGGTTGGCCCGTCTCGAAAAAACTGTAGTGGGGATTGTATTATAGTTAATTTTAAAATCCCCCAACACGGTAATACAGTTTTGTTGCGTGCAGCCTCCTTGGTCTATGACGCTAATAGTGTTTGTGCGCGTCCCCTGGGTTATTTTTATACGCATTTAATTAAAACCCCGAATCACGTGAGACTTAGACCATTCACTTTTAGGGAATCCCCGACCCCTGTAGCCCCTCAAGCCCACAATGGTGATCATCATTGCGGATTTGGATCTAATATCTTTACCTATAATAGATTTGGGGCACTTTCGGGCTTGGAGGCCTGCGATTGACGTGAGGATCCTGAGGGACAGGGAAGTGTTAGTCCGGTTGAACAGGGTCATCTGGAATCTGCACAACTAAGAATGAGACAAGGAAATCTTCAATCCAATTCTGATAGCGTTGTTAATGGCACAAGGGAAAAGGTAAAACCTGTTAAGTTGGAATATTGTGGGCTTGCGGACAAAAAGGAATGATAGCGGCTGGCTAAATTTCTTAAAACAATATGATATTATAGCCCTCCAAGAGACATGGGATAAGGACTGTGACTTTTGGATCGATGGTTTTACTTCCTACTTTGTTCCTGCTTTGAGTTCGATAGCGGGAAGAGACAGAGGTGGTCTCATGTTTTTGGTTTCAGTAAACATTGCAGGAAGAGTTAAAAAGGTTGCATGTCCCTCCCATAATTGCCTTATATTGGAAATATCTTGACAAACAACACTAAGTTAATTTTTGTTAACTGTTATAACTCACAGCAAGAGGAGTTCCCAAACGAGCATATTCACTGGTTGTCAACATTTTTAGAATCCTACAAGGAAAATCAATCCACTTTCTGCTATTATATCCTGATGGGTGATTTTAATGTGCATTTATGTAATCTAAATTGCCACCATAGAGATAATGATGGCCCAGATTTCACAACCCCTCAACATTTTGAACATAATTCTAAGGGGGAAGCTATGGAGACCCTTTTGTCTAATAATGAATTGTATGAAGCAGGGTTCCCTGATAAGAATAATAGTGTTCCCACGTATGTTGCAAGGGATTGTGAATATATAATAGATTACATATTTTTATCCTCAGGGCTTTTAAGACATGTGATTTTTTATAATGCTATACGCTCCAGTTTCAGTGACCATAACCCGGTGGCAATAGAATTAGCTAATGACTTCTCCCTTATGGACAAACCAGTCCTGCCTCTTGCTTTAGTCAATGTGAAAGTAAAAGATCAGGGGAGGAGACTGAATTGGAGTAAGGTTACCCCTGAAAATTTTCTTTACTTGATTATCTCAAAGGTTGGCTCACATCTAAACATATGTGCTGATCCGCTCTCTTATGGCAGGGATGTAATTACGTCATTTGAAGCTATTTGCTCTCAAGTGGCTAATGAACTCACCACGAAAGGCAGAGCTGATAAAAGTAAACCTGCTTGTGGTTGGTTTAACCATAATTGTTCTTTAGCCCATAATTTACTTAAAAAAGCTCTTAATGATAATCCTAGAAACAAAGGGCTAGTTATACAGCTAAGGAAAGAGTATACACAAGCAATTCAGGCACGGAAAAGGGAAATCAAACAAGACGCATGGGTAGCCCTAATGGATAAAGCCACATTGAAAGACAGCTCTAAGTTTTGGGAAATCATTAATTCTCCCCTGCTATCTGGCTCCCAGAACTCTGCCCTAGAACTGAACATCTCAGAGGAAAACTGGTTAGGCCACTTTGAAAAAATCTATGGGAGTAACCTTGAATTGGAATCTTTTGAGGTACCAATTTCTAATCCTCCTACCCCTCCTATTAATTTTATTCTAGAGGAGGTGGAGAAAGCCATTGAGGGAACGGCCGGGCGCAAGGCGCCAGGCCCAGACAGGGTGCCTTCTGACATGTATAAGGCTAACCCTAAGTATTGGGCTAAAATATTGTTGAATGTTTTTAACACTGCGGCCGTAACAGCTTTCCCAGAGTCCTGGTCCCGATCGATTATAATCCCTGTGTTTAAGAAGGGCCAAAGGGGAGATCCCAGATGCTATAGGTCCATATCCCCGCTGGATTCCTCTATCAAAATCCTAGGAAAGGTTATTCTAGCTAGGATATCAAACTGGGCCTCAGAGAAAGGTATAATATCCAATGCCCAGTATGGATTTAGATCGGGGAGGGGTACAGAGGACCAATGCCTCAATTTACATTTAATTGTTTCGAAATATACTAAAGCTGTAGGGGGCTCGATTTTTCTAGGTTTATGGACCTGTCCACGGCTTTTGACCTGGTTAACAGGTCTAAGCTATGGTCTACGCTCCTGGAATTGGGTCTGGATAGGCCTCTTGTGTATTTTCTGGCCAATTTACATAAAGACCTGAAAGCCTCAATTAGGATGACACAGGAGGGGAAATGTACTGCTAGTTTTAAATCGGGAAGAGGGGTGCGCCAAGGTTGTATCCTTGCTCCTATGTTATTTACAATGTATATAAACTCCCTAGAAGATAATCTGTTAACTGCTTCCCTTGATATTCCGCGGATGGATGGTACACCTATTCCTGTACTCCTATATGCGGATGATACAGTTTTATTGGCCCGGACTCCGCTCGGGCTTCAAAGACTATTGGATTCTTTTGGGGATTTTATGAAATCTTTGGACCTTGTGGTTAACAATGGTAAATCACACATTATGTCACTAGGTAAGGGTAAAAACCATCTCAAAACCTTTTATTGCAGTGGAGAAGTAATTACCAGAGTGAAAGTGTTCACCTACCTGGGAGTTGTTTTCGATGATAAAGGAACCTGGGCACCCCAACTCTCCACCAAGGTGAATGCGGTACGCAACTCCTCAGCCGCTATACTGGGTTTTGCCAAAAGGTTAGGAGGGAAGCCCTGTGAGGCTATTTTAGCTATATATCAAGCTAAAACTGTTTCAATAGCCAGGTATGGGGCTGCAATATGGGGGTATACTAAATCTGATCCCATATAAAGAGAAGAAAATAAATTCTTACGTGCCCTTCTCGGTCTCCCTCAGTCCACTGCGACCCACTCGGCCCACCTTGAATTAGGGATAGGATACATCTCTGACATAATAAAAATAGCTCCAATCCTGTTATGGATCAGAACCTGGTTAAATCCGGATCTTATATTGAATCATAGTATACTGAAAGATTGTATCAAATTAGATAACATGAAGGAAATCCATTGGCTGTCCTACATTAAAACGTTATCTAAAAAAATTGGGCGCCCAGAGATTTTCACCAATCCAGAAGGTCTATGTAAAGCTGATCTATTGTGGGTTAAAACAAATTATAATAAGCACTGCGAAGTTGAGCGAGAATCTCAGGAGTTAAGTAAACCTACTGTAAGGGCTCACTTCTTGCTTATTCAATCATTTGCCATGCACCCATACTTGTCAATAGTCACGAATTCTTATCATAGATGGCTACTGACAAAATTTCGTTTTAACCAGATTAATTTAGTATTAAGTGATTCACAGGGCTGGTCTAGGCCGGAAGATGTGGCCCCTTGTAAATGTGATGATTTTTCTCCCCAAGATATTATGCACTTTATGTTTTTTTGCCCCCTGTATCATGAAGCTAGGAAAAGGTTTATCTTCCCTATACTGAAAGAGAAAGCTTTTGTATAAATTAAACCTGCATTATTGTTTTTACAATTAATGGAATCCCCTGTAACTATGTTTGGAGTTGCCAGCTTCCTCGTTGCATCTATTAGGTCAAGGAGGAATAGACAGGTAGCCATATTGGAGGAAATCAATTAACTTTTACAAATTGAGTCACCGAGATAAATTATTTTTTTAATTATGAAATTGTTAGAATGTTTTTAAAACTGTTTAAATATGTATTGTATACTTTTTTGATTTTAAATAATCGAATAAATTGGTTTAGATTGATTGATTGATTAAAAACATCCTTATTTTCAAAAGCCTAGCCCTGGTCAAGATCATATTGAACCGTATTCTCAAAACTGTACTGCTGGGGCGGCTCCTCCACTAGAGTGGAGGAGCATCAGCCCACTGCTTTCTCACGGTGCGAGAAGCAGAAACATAAAATGGTAAATGTAAAATAACTACCATTTTATGTTTTTGCTTCTCAAAACTGCGAAAGGGCAGAAGGGTTTGGTTGTGGGGGCGGCTGGGCGGTGCTGCTCTGCGTGCATGGCTGGGCAGGGGTCGAGTGGGGCTGACTGAACCATTCATGTGCACTCTGCTCTTCTCCATGCAGGATGCAATGCAGCCTACATGGGAGAACATGGCCGGGCCATTAGCCCCTGGCTGGGCGGCATCCTGACCAATCACAATGAAGCTTGCAGGTTTGTGGTTGGCCTAGGGGTGGGAACCTGGGTGCCTGCTTCCTGTTCCTGCCAGAGGCAGAAGCGCAGGAGAGGAGCAGAGACGATGCAGGAGTGGCTGACATTTTTTTTATTATTAATAAATTAAAACCCCCCATGTGACCCCCATCCCCGTCCGATCCCCCGCACTCCACCCACGAGTCATGCTGGCCGTGACTGGTTGTACTGTTATCTTGCTCCCACGGTATTACACCCTTGCATGGTTGCAAAGTTGAAACTTCAGGACAGACTGCATATTCTGACACTCTGACATTTTCCCGGTGGGCTCAAGGCTAGGGAGCTGCTACTAGAGACAAATAGCATGCTATGGCTCATCAGTTCCCCCATTAATCCATTCTCGTTACGGCCTCCTGCATTTTAGGACTAGTTTGACCATTTATGCCAGGACTCCTTTTGCTTTCTATTCTGGTAATACATTTAGGAATTCACAAAGCTCTCCCAGGTATGCCTGGAAAACATTTATGAATTCAATTTTCTCATGCAAACATATAACTGTGCATTTTAACACTCGAGTAAATATAACGTAACAATGCAAATGCACTTTTTAGTTTTCACCATGGAAAACATGTTTTCCCAAGGAGAAACAACGTTGTCTACATAATCATCTAATTTTGCTTGTTCCTTTCTCCTGATCACTCTGGAAGGGGATTTACTGCTACATTTAGGAGGACTAAGGGCCACAATTACACAATGTTTAGCAACTCGCACTTTGGGAGTCGCAAAACTTGATGTACAGCAGTGTCTCAGACACTTTTTGCGATTCCTAAATGGGTCACAAGGGACCTGCTTCATTAATATTAATTTGCAAATTGCGACTGTGAGAAGTTGGCCTGGTATATGCTGTTCACTAGTTATAGTGGGCACCTTGCACCAGTTCAAACAACCCTTATTGATGATTAGGTTAAAGACAACCTTTATTGAAAGCTATCCTAGTGGTAGCTATGGAGAGCAGCCTTCAGGCTAAGTCTCGAAGGAATGTAAAGCAGCTTTGTTTACCAGATTATAACCTCCTGAGTGACCAAATGAAAGGAGAACCACACAAGGTATATATAAAATATATGTATTTATTACTAAACACTCTCTACTAACCTCTTTATGAGATTAGAGAACAAGGCGCACAATATTACAGTACTAGAATGACAGTAAATAGCACAATACACAGCGGGTTCCAGGGTGAGACCGAACCATATACTAAGAAAGTTGTATAATAACAACGACTTGACTAGACACAGTGCCTAGAGCACGTAAAACCACTAGGACCCCAAGGGACCACCCAAGGGAGTGACACAGGGGACCCATGGAGGACGTGTGCAGTGTGAGCACACAGCCGCGAGTTCCGTACAATTCTATGGGAAAGTCACGGTTGGAATTTTAAACATTAAGGACACTTAGGAGAGGACTTCAAGCAAACCCTTTGGAACATAGAAGGTTCTAAGGCCAGCACCCTTGAGAGTACCGAGGTACCCGTGTTACCTATCCCAGGAGAGCCGGGTGCCTAGGGGTCAAGTGGTGTCAGAAACGCTCGTTGATTTCAATGGCGTGATGCGAAGAAGTGCGGCTGCCGCGAAGATGAAACATGTCCGGTGTGATCCAAGCCTGGATCGGAGCTGAGAAGAACCTGAAAGCAGAGGGGACAGAGTCTGGGTCACCTCAGGATGACCAGGGGGTCAGTAGACGAATGCCCACTGATATCGGGTGTTTCAGGTGAGAAGAGGTGAAGCTTGACTCTGCAGCCACGGGGACCAGGAGACATCAATGACAACCAAAGTCCACAGGTGAGCTGTCCTACAAAGGATGTCGAGTGCTGGGGGGTTAGTGTCCGGATTGGAGACCAACAAGCCTTGGAAACTGCAACCCACTGGGTCAGAGAAAAGATGCTTCAGTGAGGATCAGCAAGGTCCTGGGGACTCCCAAAGCTATGGAAAGTCTGGACACTTCTAGAGCAACCAGGAAAGCCCACTGAAAGTTAAGGATAACTTTACAGGGACCCACAGGTCGACTGACCAGGGATCGCAAAGGGATCTCGAGAGGAATCCCAAAATACCAGCCCACTGAATACTCGTGGAGTGTAGGCCGGTAATCATCAGTGGAAACACTGCTCGGGTCAGGACTACAAGTAACCTAAAGCACAGCCTCAGGGGTCGCCTAAAAGCATATGCTGCTGCAAATGTACACGGTGCCCAGGGGTTCAGGTTGCACAGTATCCATGAGGGATGTGGATCTCAGAATTGCTGAGAGCACATATCAACCTCAGAGACCACGGGAAGTCACCTCCTGTGTTGCAGAAATCTTCAGAGTCCTTCAGGAGCTGCGTAGATGCAAACCGGTCAGATGTGTTTCAGGTGCATGCCTTGCAGGGCAATAACTCCTTTCACCCCAAGGGCGATTATTCAGTCATCCAAAAAAGTGTAGATAGTTGAAGTACTTGGTTTCTGTAGCAGAGTTTCGTCCACGTAAATATAAAGTCCTGTAGCCAGGGGTTCCTACTTTATACCCAAGGAAGGGGTGGGGCAAACTCGGGGGACCCACCTATGGGAGGGTCGAGACAGAGGGGTGGCTACACCCATGTCCTTTGTCCAGTTTCACGCCAGAGCAGAGGAAAATGGCTCCTGCAACCGGTTTGAACTGGACTATGTACAGGGACACCAAATGTGCCCCCAGTGCAGACATCAAAGCACTCTCAGAGTGCACCCACCCAGCCCTAATACACTAAAGTCTGTCTGAGAGGTGGTCACACCTCCCTGTGACTGGAAACCTATTGTCCAGCCGTCCGCTGCTGGAGTTTCGTCCAGGAGCAGGAGGGCAGACTCGTGTCTGTGGCTGGCAGCATCCATTTTGTGATGCCAGGGTTTGTAAAGCTGGAACCGAGTGTACCGGTGTTGTCATATTTCTCCCTCTAGTAGGGTGGAATCATACCTCCCACACCAGTTCCTGATGTGAAGGTATGAGTCCAAGGTGTTTGACACCAAACACAACATGCTTCCATGCACCCATTTTGAAGTTAGCATTTACTGCGAGGTTATAATGCACTTAAGAGTATATGGTTGGCTGCATCACAAACAGCCCCAGAATAGAGGTTTCAAATGCTGCAGAGGGGCTCTGCTCATGCAGGTGCACCCTCTCACATAAAACCCAGCACCCTGCCTTCAGGATTGATAAGGCCTGCCATAGGTGTGACTGATAGGTTTATATGTGCAATGATATGGAATAGATATAGTGAACCCATATCTAAGTAAGGGGTGCATGCACCACCTTACTCAGACTGCTGTAGCAGACCTGTTGTGTCATTTTGAATGGTCTCCCAGGGGTGGCATAATACATGCTGCAGCCCTTGAGAGGTCTCTGGGGTACCTATGCCCTAGGTACATACTATACCATATACTAGGGCCTTATAAGGGTACCCCAGAATCCAATCTCGAGTGTACCTAAAGTACATGCAATACATTTAGAGGAGAAAGCATCTAGGCTGGGGTCCTGGATAGCAGAATTCCAGCCAGTCTATGTCGAAAACAGTGAAACATCATAAAAAAGTGGGGGTAACTATAAGAAGCAGATCCTACTCTCCTACAGCGACTCATTGGGAATGGCCGACACCCACATGGATAGTGGCCTGTTGGGGTCAGCAGACCACCATGCCTGTGACTGCTTTTTAAATAAAGCATTTTTTTAAAAAAGGCAGCTCATTTTTCTTAAAGGAAAATGGGATGCTTTCCAAAAATAAAAATGAAAAGTTTTCTTTTCATTTTTTTACAGTTGTCTGTGGTCTATTGGACCACTGCCTACTCTGAAAAATGTTAGCGCCCCCATTCACAAAAGGGAAGGGGTCCCTGGAGGGCCCCTTCCCTTTTGTTAATGGCTTACCACCAATTTGAAATTGGTGGTAATCTGCAAATGTTTTGCGACCGCATTCCTGGTCGCAAAACATTCATACAGAACAGTGTGACTCACTATTAGGAAGGGATGCCCTTTAACGCCCCTTCCTAAAAGCGACTCACAAACCCCATTACCGCTTTACAAAATAGGGTTGGTACTACGGAAAATGCATTGGACCGTTTGCGGACGGGAAAATTAGTTGTATAGCTGGCCCTAAATCTAAAATCATTTCCAGAGTTGAAAGGGAAGGGAAATTGGTTAACATTTAACTTCACGTCCTCAAATTCCATGAGTAGGTCTACTCACATAGACGACCTTCTCGGTGCTTTGGCCTACTTCCCAAGAAAGGACTGAGAAGAGGAGGCATCATGCTATGGTAATGCTCTAATTGTTATTATAATCTGCATTGCTGTTAGTCCTACAGTTCCTCATCACAATCCTTAGGACCCGTTTTCCTGCCCTCTGCTGTCCAACCTTCAGGGTTGACTGCTATAGCGAATAAGGATTCTGGGAAGGCTGCCTCACTTTAAGGGACCAAGCTAGGGATTTTATTCTCAACTTTTGAACTAGAACTTCCAGTATCAGAGACAGGACTCTCCTAATTAAAATGGGCTATGATAAGGGAGAGTAAGACTAAGATTTTCAGTATGCAGTGGAGCATTATATCTTAATAAGAATGACTATGAAAGACAATACTACGCCATTATTGGAATTGGTATTCTATTAACTGTTAATTTTGCATGCCATGTGAAGTCACTTTGAAAAGGCCATCCTCTTATCCCCTTATGGTGGTCTAGCCCCAGTTACCTGGGAAGCATGATACATTCTACACAGATGTACCTCTCAAATATTCAGCTGTTGGATCTATATGTTTGCTAGAATACTTAGGCAATTGAAAAATATAATTTCGTGAGTTAGGCACTGCAGCTGTAGACAGGATTAGAAAAGCTTTTTTTTTTTTAAAGAAAGTGCCCGAGACCACATATTAAAACGTTAGCGCGTTTATGCTCTGACGCATACACACATTGAAATAAATAGGTTCTCCTTGAATGCAATCGCTTTGAGAAGTCAATATTTTGACATTTACTAACTGAATGCTACCAAATCACCTAAATATGTTAAGCACTTGCAGCATGCAGTAATAAGGTGACAGTTCACTCGACATCTCTAAAGAACGGGGTCTTGAAGTGTAAATTACTTTTAGCCGGTATGCTGAATGTTAAAGATGTTTTTCGAGCACTTCTTTCATACAGTCACTTTCTGTTGTTTGACTGGAACTATATTTAGGTAAATTAAATCTGCATGTAGCTCAGCGGCTCCTTTAAAAGCAACATTACTGCCTTTGCACCTTAAAAAAGCCAAAGATTAAAGTTGCAGTAACCAAGATAAGGGAAAATCCGATGGTTGTTGGTAAGCCTCTGCTTATGGACGTTCTTCTGATTACTAATTGTTAGAGTTTCATCATTTTATTCTCTCATTGCTTCTGAAGCGTAATCTCTATTGAGGAAGACATATAATGGATGGAAAACACTTTTTGAGAGGGAACCAGGTCATGCAAATTAATGTTCAAAAATGCATCTTTCTAAAATGAATGGCAATGTGATTAGGACAGAAGATTTCTATACATGAGTTACTGACCTTCTGGGGTATATTTAGTATTTGGTGGAGAGAAAACCCTGCCTTAAAGGGGCGGGGCCTTCATCAAGCCGAGCTCGTCACTACCCCACATTATTTGGAGGTGGGAAGACTTGGATTTATGAGTGCAGAGCCTGAAAGTCTGCTGAAAGACTGTGGCTTGTGCTGTGCTGTGGGGTGTTTCGGTGGTGTTCCGGTGGTCGGTTGCCGCCATCAGTGGGCGAGGACACCTGCTGAAACTGTGGGCCCTTGCTTGGTCTGTGGAGGCACTGTCATTTGTCTAATTTCCATTAAACCACCTGTTGGTCTCTTCACTTGCCTGTTTGACTTGCTAAAGAGGGGTGCCGTTCGCCGTGGGAGCTTTGCGAATCCCTGGAAGCCTGCCCTGTTTTACTCATACAATTTTTTTATTGTGAGTTTTATTTGGGAAAGTGACTTCAGAACCTCTCTGTCAGCTGCTTGTGGGTGGACGCTGAGGCTGGGACTGCGAGGACCAGCAGCCCCGTAACCTGAACCAGCTGCATCCTCTTCCCGCCCACGCTACCTGCTGCTACTTAACTCCTCACGGCCCCCGCTTCGCGGGAGCCGTTCGACGTGGGAGCTTTGCGAATCCCTGGAAGCCTGCCCTGTTTTACTCATATAATTTTTTTATTGTGAGTTTCATCTGGGAAAGTGACTTCAGAACCTTTCTGTCAGCTGCTTGTGGGTGGACGCTGAGGCCGGGACTGCGAGGACCAGCAGCCCCGTAACCTGAACCAGCTGCATCCTCTTCCCGCCCAGGTCATTTAATTGGTCGACACATCTGCTGCGCGGTCGCGCGCGGTCGAGCGCCGGGAGAAGCCCGGGACAAGGGCGGGACCGTTTGTGGCCGTTTGTGGCTGGACTGGCCGGGTCGGGCCACCTCCATTGGTTTTGGTACATTATTGTTGACCACTGTTATTTGTTTTGTGTGGTTTAATTAGCGTAAATATGAGCAGGAAAAATCCCTCAGGCATTATACTTGTCAAAAACCACACTGAGATTGCAAATAAACCCTTACCCAGCCTGACCGCCATTGACTGCATGCTACAGAAAACAATAGGGGTGGTTGTCAATGCAATCGAAAACACTGAACGCCGCCTTTCTTTACCCGCTGGCACTCTTCCCCCCCTACACGCGGCCAATACTTCGTTTCTAACTATTAATTCTCAAGATTCGATCTTGGCCGCGTCTTTTGTGGCTTTGCCGGGACCTCGTTTTATCCCTATCACCCAGTCAGCTATGCCTGCTCTGCTCACTGACTCTCCTGTTGCTAACCCAGACCTGCCCAGACTATCACTGTCCCCCACTATCTTTTCTAATGAATCGCCCTCCAACTCTCTCCCCCATTCAGGGGTTGTTCACCTAACCTCGATTTGTGAGCTTCCAGTCAACCCCTTCTCGGCGTCACCCCCGCCGGTAAGCTTACCACCTCATACACCGAGGGTAACAACAAGAGGGCAGAAAGCCAGGTCTACCTTAAAACATTCCAACAGGGACGGGCACATTACAAAAAACGCAAAGACTGCTAAAATACCTAAATGTTCCTCCGGCGAAAACAAACACAAAAAGCCCACTGTCATGAGAGGGAAAAAAGCAGCCAAAAACGTACCTATGAATGCAGCCATACCATCTCAGGATGGTGGCTCGCACGATAACCCTTCTGATCAATTACTTATTCCATCTCCCCCTCTCCCACTAACTGAGAACCTTTTTGAAAGAATTGAACATCTTATGAAGTCCTTAATGACGCCACTTTTGGAAAGGGTAAAATGTTTAGGGGAAAAAATGGATAACATGGGAAAAACAATGCAAATCTTCTGCACTAGTCCTGGCCAAGCGGATGACAACTTACATCCCATGGGCAAACCAAATACCGACTCTCACCTAACCAAAAGTGGTTTAATATCAACTTGCCCTAGCACCCTAGTATCACTTACCCCAACTGCTATCAGTTAACCTCTTCCACTGGGCCCGATTGAATCCAGGGTAGCAGGGCAAGCTATTCCACAAAGGGCTACTGAGACTATGAGCTGTGTAAATATCAATACTGGCATCTCAGGCCCCCCTAGGGAACGATCCATGCAACCAGCCCCGAACCAGTCATTCCCACATATCGATTTACCCCCCCAATCAATACCATATACTGTTGTTTTAGTTGGGGTTCCAGAATTATCACAGGGCAAAACAGAAGTATTTCCCGAGCTAAGAAATAAAGTTGCCCACTGGTTGAACATGAATAGACCGCTACCCCCCACCATCTCTGGGGAAATATTATTTGCAAGAAGGCTAAGCTGGGTAGGCCGTAGGATAAAGGATGTGACAGGAGACTGTATTGTTATAAACTTTAGGGATAGGCGAGTGATCCATCATATCTGTAATTCCTCCCCATATAGTGCCAACACTAAGATTCAAGTTAGGGATGTGACCTTTGTTTACCCCCAATTTCCTTCCCATTTGTCAGATACCCAACTCCGAGTTTTACCAGATTTGGGCAGAAATGAAGGCCCCAGACTATGTTATAATATTCCGACCTTTAACTACTATGATCAGCTCCCCGAACTGGAGAGAGTGGACTGACTTAACCTGGAGGGTCTGCTATCTACGCTGATGCGTAACCCACCTACCCCTATTGTAGTGTCGGAGCACATGTCGGACCATATGTCTAGGGGTCCCGTAATGTCTGAACTCCTCCCTCTACCCATTATCCAGTGTCTTAATCAAGTGGATCCCCCAAGAACGAATACTGATGTTGCGACCCACAAAGATGACTCACTGCTCAAAATCCTTTTTTGGAATGTTGCCGGCCTTCGCCAAAAGGTTCTGAATGATATCTGGCTTGCTTTTATTTATGACTTTGACATTTTGTGTTTCCAGGAAACATGGGCCTCTGCTGAAATACATCTTGAGGGTTTCAAACCATATTTTTCGCCAGCTTTGCCTTCACCCTCCGGTAGGGCCAAGGGGGGTTTGTCTATTTTTGTTTCTAATACCCTCCGTTTTACAACAATAGTTCCTATAATGTTGAGTGTAAACTTTCAAATTCTTGCCCTTCATTGGAACACGGGCAAAGCCTTGGTTATAGTGAATTTCTATAACAATCTTTCGGTGCTTGATCTGGCTAACGTAACCAAGGAAATACATTATTGTTATCAAGAACTGCTCTTCAAAACCCACAAGGAGCTGGTTCTAATTTGGGGCGGGGACTTCAATCAAAACTTATGCACACATAGCGCTAACACAGTGTGCGGTATAGCGGATGAAAATGGTGTCCCGATAGATCACTTTTCACATACTCCACCTGGATATCTCTTGAATGAGACCTTGGGCGGACTAGATCTTGCACTAGTTAACAACATGACAAATCCTCCTATACCGGTGCTACCAACCTTTAATGGAAGAGGCAGGCCTTCCACTATTGATTTTATATTTCTTTCTATGGCGGCAGGCAAAGACCTATTTACCTGTAAAACCCACGATATTGCTATCAGTGATCACTATCCAATTAGTCTCGTTCTAAAAACTCCTAACACCCGAGAGAGGTTTAACATCAAGGCAACTTTAGCCCAAAATAATTTAACTTTAGACAGACTGAATGGATACTCATTAAGATGGGAAAAGGTTGATCCGATGGCCATAACAATATCATTGGTTAAAAAAATGGGGCCAGCGATTAATAAATGTCTTGACCCAGGTACTTCCAATGAGGGAATTATGGACAATTTTGCAACATTATTTTTTGCAATAAAGGATTCTCTATCTGTAAATCTTAAAGATGGAAAACCCAAGGGATGGTTTGATTCTTCTTGCACCAAGGCGTACAAGAACCTAAAAACTGTTCTTCACAATAAGGTAAGGAACAGCGAGGAAATTGCAGCCTCCAGAATTAATTACAAACAAGCCCTAAGACATAGGAAAAACGACCTAAAGAAAGAACTTTGGGATCAATTACATAAAACATCTATTCTTGGGGACGCTGCTGCCTTCTGGAAGGTGGTAAAGTCCCCTTTTTTAAGTGATACTATGCCTAAACCCACTGTTGAGGTCGTGATAGACGAACAAACGTGGCTTGGATATTTTGAGCGGATATTCAGCCTCCCTTCAACCGCTGCTCCTTTAACATCCCCTAGATCACATACCTCAAAATCTCCCTTGCTAATTAACATTGTATACGAGGAGGTGGAGCAAGCCTTAAAGGCTAGCAAAAATGGCAAAGCTCCAGGCCCCGATGGGGTCCCAGTCGACTCTTTTAAATTTACTATGGACTTATGGCTTCCAATTTTAACGAGGGTTCTTCAAGCCTCCTGTGCATTGGGCCCCATTGATTCTTGGACTAAATCAATTCTTGTCCCTATTTTTAAAAAAGGGGACCGCCACCTGCCATCCTGTTATCATCCTATCTCTTTGCTAGATTCACTTGGGAAGGTGGCTGGTCGAGTTATTTTAGAGCGTTTGCAGCAATGGGCACTGGATAACAAAGCTCTTTCTGATCTACAGTATGGGTTCCGCGAGGGTTTGGGAACAACAGAGCAAGCCCTTAACCTTTCCCTGTTGATAGACAAATATGTTAGTGCTAAAGGAGGGGCCCTCTATCTGGCATATGTCGACCTTTCCGCAGCATTTGACTGTGTCAATCATACTAAGCTGTGGAACATCCTAGAGAACATGGGAATAGAGGAGCCCCTAATACTTTTCTTGCGCGGACTCTACTCAGATGCTACAGCCTGCGTGAGATATGGTTTGCGGGGCGAAGTGACAAAATAGTTTAGAGTGGAGCGCGGTGTTAGACAGGGATGTGTCCTGGCCCCATTTTTATTTAATTTATACACAAATGGTTTGGAGAAAGCCATGTTACTTGGGGCTAAGGACCTCCCCACTATAGATCATCGTCCTATACCGGCTCTACTCTATGCGGATGACGCAGTAATTCTAGCGCGAACCCCGCTTGAACTGCAGCGCTACTTAGCAAAATATCACTAATTTATGGAGAACTTGGACCTGAGGATCAATATTAAAAAAACATTTGTAATGTCTCTCGGGTCATTGAAAAGGAATAAAATATCCTTTTTTGTAGATCACCAAAAACTAGAGAGCACTAACACGTATCCATATCTGGGTATTGTTTTCAACCAAAAACGCTCCTGGAAAAGTGCTATTGAGTCTAGAACACTCACTTTCGCTAGAACAACAGCCGCGTTGGTTAGTTTCGCTAGCAAACTAGGTAGACGACCTACTGTCGAACTCCTGGACATTTACAGGGCAAAATGTATCGGCAGTGTAATCTATGGGGCTGGTGTTTGGGGCTATGCGAATATGGAAGAGGTCCAAAAGGTAGAAAACAGGTTTCTACGTTTTCTTTTGGCAGTCCCGCGGACCACTTCGACCTATGTATGCCACTTAGAAGCAGGGCTGCCATTTGTATCAGATCTGATAAAGATTCAACCCCTGCTACTATGGCACCGCATCTGGACTTCCAAAGTTACTACATTTACTCAAGGATTTATTAAAGATTGTATTGCCCTAGATAGAGCACATAAGGTTAGATGGATCTCTTATGTAAAGAGTTTCTTAGGCGATTTGGGTATGACACACTACTACTTTTCCCCGCTGAAAATTGCTGAAATTCCTAGGAAGCAATTTAAAAAGCTGTGCCTAACTCAGCTAGAATCTCTGAGGTTAGTCAACGAAGCCCATAAACCTACAGTACAATACTCTTTATTGACCCAAACAACTCTCACAATTCAGCCTTATTTGACATTTAATTTTACGGACTATGAGAGATTTCTTCTAACAAGGCTAACATTAAATGTTTTCCACCATTTGGTTACTTTCCCTACATCTAAAACTTGGGAAAAACATCTCCAGCCATGTCCTTGTGATATGACCTCCTCTCAATCCACACTGCATACAGTATTGTTTTGTAAATTTCACCAGGAATTGAGAAAGCAGTGGTTAATCCCGATTTTGAAAATCTGGGGCTTACGTAGATGTCGCCCTGCTTTCCTTGTTATTCAACTATTGGACACAGAACTGTTTGCCAAACAGATTGTCATTTTCTTAAAATTGATAGTGAGGCACAGGCAGAATTTGTGACATGTTATTTTATTCTTCAGTCTTTACAAACTACATGCTAATACACCTATATTATTCCAGACTATTCCACTGGCAATGCACCTTTTATACATATGTTTGTATTAGTATTTCTGCTTCTTCTACGCCGTAAACTTTGAAGATGTCATTGCTAAATGTGTTTTTATGTGCTTTTATGGTTGCCTCTCAGGCGTCCGAATAAAGATTGATTTGATTTGATGATTTGATTGAGTGCAGAGCCTCAGCTCGCTCATCGTTTGGAACTATCTTATACCTCGACAGCCCATCTGCACAGGCCCCCTATTTCATAGGCAAGAGGTTGAAAGGAATGATGATCTGAGGGGTAAGCCGATTGATTTCATGGATGGTCTTGCGTTGTCGCAAGGTTGAAGCTTTGTTCAAAGGCTCATTTTCTGATGTAGCAAGTGTACGAAGAAGCATTTGGCATGAAGTGTGTGGAAGAAGATGTGACTGGCAACAAGGGTGTAGTAAACAACCGTTTCTGCTATTTCGCAATATGCTTTGCTCTCTTAAAACAAGTTTCAGGGTCATTGTGACTAGAATTATGCCCAAAACCCCTTAGCGTAGCTATTAATACAGCAGCAGGTGCCGTGGCACTCTAACCTAGGAGTGTGAGGGCCCACTGTACGATAAATATAACTGTTTCTTAATACCAAACTTGGTTAAGATGACCTCTTCTCCTTGATTCCATAAATACCCATAACTTCTCTACTACACCACTGCCAAAACATCTCAGTTTCTGAGCAATATGTATTTCAGGCTACTTTCAAAGTAGTTTGATATCAATGGATTTTGGATGCATAGCACATATGCAGAATATCATGTAGTAATAAAGTTACTGCGTTGGTGTAACCTGTTTAAGTACTTGAGTGAGGAAATGACATTTTATTACATTTGAGGACTGTATGGTGTGATATTGGCACATAAAAAAATTAGCAGCATAAAAAATGTGGAACAGTAATAAATGTTCATATTTCTACAATTACTGAAACAATCTAAGGGACAAATGTACCTAGTTTTGGGTTTGCAATTACCTAATAGCAAATTTGGGCGATTCACTATTTAGTTATTTGCAAACAGCAATGTACAAATGTGTGTTTCGCACAATTAGTAATTCCCAGTGGGTCGTAAATAGACCTACCTAATTAATATTCATGATGTAGGTCTCGGTTGGCTACCCATTGCGAACTGCAAAAATCACAGGGATGGGGCCTGCTGGGGTCAGTAGACCACCATGTCTGTGATTTCTTTCTTTTTGGGAAATGCAGCCCATTTTCCGTAAAGGAAAACAGGATGAATTTCAAAACGAAAAATGAAAAGTTATTGTGATCAGTCACCTTTCTTAGCTGCCCCAGATCTTTCTCCAGACAAACAAAATACTCTTCAGACAGACTTACGGAGCTCTTCTTTATTTCCAATCTCTCTTTTTATGAGAGTCTAGTAATAGGCCAGACTGGCTACTGTGGATGAGTCTCCAAGTTCCACTAACAGCAAAATTAAAACAAGCATTTGCAATGCAAACAGGTCTCGCATTTATGAGTCAGAGCTATTGATTTTGTAAATGGCAATGATTTTTACCTACACGTTTTATTTCTGGAGTGAATGTATGTAGTGTGCAAAATCCCTTGGTAAGGTCCTGCACTTCGTAATTAATATATTGAAAAAGACGCAAAGTGTGGAATGTGTCAACAATTGCTTGGCACGTACCTCATGGGTGAAGTGTCGCCACACATTCACACCGTGGTGCTTACTAATGCAAAACTCATTAATAAAAGTAGTGCTCACAGACTAACCCACGCAATAGGGATCGGAGCATGTGAATCAGAATCCTGGCTTCTTTTTCATTTTCTAGACTGTTTGACTCACTCTCCTGCGTCTTGGTTATCCTCCAAACACTGGGAGGCAACGAAGTTTGCCAAGGGGGCGGGGGCAGGGGGGCTTCGGGGGTACATGAAAATTTATTTATTGCCTAGTTGTCAAAGGTCGCCCGGTGCTATTAGTTAAAAGTGTGCAGATTTCATTAAGATATTAAGAGTACTTTACTCGCATCTATGAGAAAATCGACATTAACTAAACAAAATGCCAGAATGCGTGTCAGTTTTCACAGTGTTTTAGACAGTACTGGTTGCTTAGTTTCATTGCATTAATTTTTGTATTTACTCTTTTACACAGCATCCAAAGTAGGTTACCTAACCCCAAAGCCCAGAGTTGTTAAATGACCCATAGAAGGGAGTGTTTAACAGTTGAGCAAATGTGTCCAAATGTAATCTTGGTAGTGCCATGGAATGATCAGCGAATGAGGTACTCAATGAGCAGGTATTTAACTACACGTTCAAAACGTATGGTATTATGGCTGTTGTCTGTTTGTACACAACCACCTCTCTGAATGTGTTTATTAACACAGAGCTCCATCTACCAGACAGTGCTCACAGAGGGGCGACTAAAGCACAGAACAAAATGTATTCATTTATCCTGAGGGTGAAGGTACCCGGAAGGCTTAGGTGCCCGTCCGGAGAGGCTAGGGATCCCAGCGCTTCTACAGACTCTGCCGTGCTCCTCTGCACCAGCAGGGTACGCTCAGAATCTTCTGCTTCTAATAGAATAGGTGAGGGGGATGAGGTTTGGGCATGCGGGAGTTGTCGGCAGATTTTCAGGTTATTGAAAGTGATGATTCTGACGTGAGGCAATGGAGACTGACTTTGTCTGTTTGTCTGCACCAGTCTATTTCTCTGCCATCTACCGGGCTCACTGTCATGTATCTATTCATTTCTCTTTGTTAGTGGTGCGCGAGCCAATAAATTAATCAGCAGGTAGAGCCAGCCGAAGATGAGCCAAGCGTATATGAGCCAGTGGGCGAGCCGTGAAAATGATCAGCAAGTTAATCATACAGTAAACATGATGTAAATGTGCGATAATGTCTCTTCAGAATTCAAAAAAGTGCATTTCTTTAGCGCGTCACCTCAGTACACAAGATTATAGCACTGAATTGAGAGGAAGTTATTAAGAGTGCTTGTTTTAAGCATGAGTTAAAACACTGCCGCTCCTCCCGCCTGACAACAATGCCATTTGTGAACTAAGAGGCGTCACTTGCCATACATACTCCGAATGTTGCCTAGAGTCTTATTATATTTAGAGTAACATTAAAATCTAGCTCATTAAACACGAGAAGTTTTTGTACAGCACGCATCTTGAACTCGCATATTTCAAGGTGGCAATAATAAAGATGAAAACAGAAGTGCCGGCAGGCAAGAAAACACGAACGGGAGTGGGGGGGGGCGGGTGAGAAATTACAGACTGAGGGAGGGGGCGGTGGGATGGGTAGACAGGGAAGAAAATAGTGTTAGGAGTAAAGGGGCCAATGGCCATGGAAGGATACAAATGATGAATGAGGAGGGATTAACAAGCCTCAATCGGAAGGCAGCATTTAAGACAAAAGCCAATGGGCAGAGAGTGGGCGGAGCTTCCACCAAGCTTCCACACTACAGTATATACTGCATGTCTCACAAAGGGATGACAGCGCATTCGCGCTGCAACGCTAAGCGAGACATAAATGAAAATAGTGTTGGGGTAAAGGGGCCAATAGACGTGGAAGGATACAAATGATGAATGAGCCTCAAACCAATCGGAAGGCAGCATTTAAGACAAAAACCAATGGACAGAGAGTGGGCGGAGCTTCCACACTACAGTATATACTGCATGCCTCGCAAAGCGATTGCAGCGCATTTGTGCTGCAACGCTAGGCGAGACCTAAAAAGGATATTGAGTTTCTTCTTTCTCCGGCTTCCTCCAGTGCTTTTGGGTTTCACATCATTCCTGGGGTACTCCTTGAAAGTAAAAGGCAGAGACAAAAGTATATATTGGTCGGGCTATGTTTCCGATTAACAGGAATGATATATGCTCCCTTCACCGAACCTGTGCAGTTCATGAGTATTATCCTTCAATGGAGAGTGGTTGTGCTTATTTGGGTGCAGCGCCAAATCCCGCCCACCAGCTTCTGATTAAAAAAACTGTGTGTTCGGTACTTGCCTGAGACCATGACCATCCTGGGCCGTGGTGTGGAGAGTTCCAGTATCCTCTTCCATTGTTGGAGCACTACAGTCACTCACATTGATCCCAGATCAGTACTTTCGTTATGTGGATGCGGCGTCCTCTGATCTTCTTGGCATTTGGTGTGGCGTCCGGGATCCAATGTCCTCCTTCAGTCTTTCTCTTTCTTTCACCATACTTCCTGCTTCAGTTGGTCCATCCGGCTCTTCTTCCGTGGTGTCTTGGCTCTCCGCTGAGTACTCCGTTGTGAGTGTAGTCAGTGTGTTCTTCTGGAATCTGCCCTTTAAATTCCAGAGGTCCGGCTGTGGTTGTACGGATGTCTGAGGATTCACTAGAAACAGAGCAGTCCTACCCTGTATTGAGAACTGTGGTGGCCAATTGGAGGTCTCAGGAACTTCAGTGGGGTCCGCATCAGCCTGTTTACACTTATCTTTCATTTTTTCAGAGTAGGCATTGGTCTGTCGGACCACTGCATGCCTTAAAAAATGTTTTCACCGTCATTCACAAAGGAGATGTGGTCACTTCCCATTTTGGAATGGGTTACCACCAACTTGGAGTTGGTGGTAAAATGCAAATGTTTTCGGACCGCATTTGGGTTGCAAAACAGTCACAAATACCACTGCGAGTCACTACTAGAAAGGGGCAAACTAAACAATCCCCTTCCTAATAATGAGTTGCAAATCCAATTTGCAATTTGGTAATAGGTTACCGAATTGCAAATTTGGCCTTTGTGCATAAAAAAAATGTTTTTTGCAGTGGCAAATGGCCCAATTCGGCAAATAGGCATGTCAGTGACCTCAAAAAGCTTTGTACATCTGGCCGTAAAAGTGGGTGCAAGTATCTGAAAACAGAAACATGCGAACGCATTCAGGGCTTCACGGAATACAAATTCATCCCTGTAGCTCTCACCAAGGGATTTCTAACAAAATTCTAGCTGATGCGCTCACTCTTTATCAAGGGAACACACAGTATATCAGGTTAACAGTAATTAATTACACTTTGATTACAAATAATCACTGAAGCACCAATGCTCTGTAGAAATTCATAACAAACTGTGTGAACAGCCTGACATTCTCCAGGTTCTGTAAACATTTTTGGGCCACAGTCAAGATCTATCCAGCTTTCAGTGATACATGTAAACTGCTAACTTCAAGATGACTACTCTGTTCGGTTTGTATATTTATAGCCTGATTT
Organism: Triturus cristatus; assembly: GCF_964204655.1. Taxonomy (NCBI): domain Eukaryota; kingdom Metazoa; phylum Chordata; class Amphibia; order Caudata; family Salamandridae; genus Triturus; species Triturus cristatus. The sequence continues at coordinate 901,648,779 of NC_140590.1, read as the reverse complement.
ATTGTTTGGTGGATAAAATATAGAGCCACATAGATGGCGGATATCCTGTCCAGCATATTACAAGTGAATTATATCCTATGGCCCTTTTAATAAGGCAGACAGGATGTCTGTCATGTTTGTGATGGAGAAACCTGTCCTCCAAACTCTAAATAAGTCCTTTATGGCTTGATTTAGAGTAGAGGGCAGATACTCTGTTAAAATGTGATTCACTAAATCACAGGATTTGCGACTTCTAAATGATTTATTACTGTGTACCAAACCCATTCTGCAATCCCGTAAATCAATTTTGAATTTCAAATGGATTTAGAAAGGAAAAATGAACCACAATTTAGAAGGGGTGTATTGAGGACATCCCTTTCAAATAGTGATTCTCAATATAGCAATCGTTTGTGACTCCAGTTTTGGTCACACACCATTGGAAAATGACCACCATATCCAAGGAGTTGGAACCCATTATCAAAGGGGAAGGGGTTTAACTCAGTCCTGTTTCCTTTAAGGATTTTTGATGCAAATTGTTTTTTTTAAGGATTCCCATATAACCCCAACAGGCCACCATTCCTGTGACAGTATTCTGCCAGAGTAAGTCACAACTCATTATTATTCAAGATGTAGGTTAGATTGCTTCCAACTCTGAATGGTAATAATGTGAACCAATGTATTCGTACATAGGGTAGTTCGCAAAATCTAATTGAATTTGTAAAAAGTCAATGTGCAACCATATTTTGTTATACAATTGTAATTGTCCCACAGTTCTAAAATATAAATGTGAAGCATTATATTAATAAAATGCAGGTGTACTTTATGATCAATATAGTATCCGTCCATTACGCTCATATTGCAGTTAAATGCAAGATGCACAGAGCTTTTCTCTTCAAATAAAAGACATCCTCAAAAGGTGAACTGTTTTCCCAAACTAAGGTACATAAAAGTTTGGCAAACACGAGGCGCTGAAACTTTTCAGACACTCGCCCCCAGTCACAGATCTGGGTTGAATCCCTCATCGTTCTTTAGCTCACTTCGCCACCCCAGTTCAGACTCAGCCATATGCAAATCAGTCTTTTCCCTGTGCCTCATGAGAACAGTCCAGCCCGAACTGACAAGCCAGGTCTTCCCTAAACCGGAAACAAGCCTCTTGGGACCGGTTTCGGGGTAACACCCCTCATCAGGAAGGCTAACTTGGATCCAGTGGCAAAGTGAGCAAGGGTCCCACATCTGGGCATACCCTGCCAACTTATGGCGAACAAAGCAAACATAAGGAGATGATAGACGGAGTGCTGAATCTTTTCAGACACTGACCCCGAGTCACAGAACTGGGTTGAATCCATCATCGATCTTTAGCTCACTCTGCCACCTCAGTTCAGGGTGACCCATATGCAAATCAGTCTTGACCCTGTGCCTCATGGAAACAGTCCTGACCGAACTGCCAAGCCAGGTCTTCCCTGGATGGAAAACAAACGTCCTGGGATTGGTTTTGGGGTAAGACTTCTCATCAGTCAGGCTAATTAGCTGTGTTACCCCTGGTTTATCAAGCCACTCAGGGCCATGCAAGGTGGCTTCATAAATTGTATTTTGGACTTGTGTCACTCTTGCACCACATTGTATTAAATAAAACTTCAATTTTAAATAAGATGGATAAAATAAAATAATATGTATATTATTTATGAACAAAAATTAAACCTCACCAACAAGAAACAACAAACAGTGAAAAATAATTACAACACATAAAATATTTAACACATCATATAACAATTACAAAATTGAATAAATATATAGTTTACTACCCAAAACAAATAAATTACATATGACTTCTGTTCTGTAGCTGCAGATCATCCTCCTTATCCACACAGTCAAAAAGTATATTCCACTACAAAAACTGGAGAAGTAATTTCCCAAAAGGCAAAAAAAAGCAAAAATGAAGCAATTCCAATAGAGATCCATCAAAACAATCCAAAGTATCCATAAACCATAACAAATCTGTATAGAAATGCTCCTGGAAACCCTCCAAAGATCAAATGAAAGTAAAAAAATTACTCGAAACCATAACAGATTTTCATTAAAAACAAATGTCTATAGAACACGTTCATAAAGAATAACCTGCAAAGTACAGTGGAATACCCACCCACAAACAACAATTACATATACATCACACTAAGGACTTTATCATGTGGCGGCGGTCCGCGGGTCGCCATACTGGTCGTCCGACTGCCGCATTAGGACTGTGGCAGTTGGACTGCCATGGGATCTTTGCTGCTACCAGGGTTCCACGATCCCTGGCAGTAGTGCAGTTGTCTGAGGCCCTTAATATACTGGCAGTGCTGCAGAGGCACCATCAAGCATATTAGGAGTTTCCTCACTGCCGCACTTTTCATGGCGGTGCGACTGCCATTGAAAGTGTGGCATGAGGAGAAAAATGGGGCCTTCCAGGACATCCTTACGCCTCTGCGTAATGGGGTGCATGCAGAGGGGCACATGTTGTGCCCCCCATCTGGATGCACCCCCATGTTCCTGCACAAATGAAAATGCACAATATTGTGCATTTTGGTCCGTGCAGGGACATGCTGTTCCCATTAGCATGCCTATTTCAAAGGCACAGCAGTGGGAAAACCAAAGAACTGCCCATCAGCGACTTAAAAAGTTGTAATCTAGCAAGGGGTCGGTTTTGGATTTGGCATTGTGGGAGCGGGAGGTAACGTGGCGCACCTGCTCCCTCACCACCAAAGTCATGATAAGGCTTACTAACATAACACAGTATAACCAATATGCCCAAACATATAGATGAATTACTAAAACACTGTACAAACAACCTAAACCAACACACTAGCGAACAACACTGCAATACTACAACTAAATGTACTAAGAACCCACAAACAACACTATAAATAACCTGTAAAAAGGACTTCTCCAAAGAACAGCAATACATTCCTACGGTCTGAATCCCAGAAAATATACTAAAACTGAGACAAATAGACTACAAAATAGAAAGTAGAAGTAAAAAAATGGCCACAAAATGAAAATAAAAAAAGACTATTTAAAAAAAAAAAAGTTACAAAAATTATAAAAATATATTAAACATGTACAGCATGTTGAACATTTTGCTTAATATGTAAACAAGTGTAAAGTATAAATTAAATAAAAAAATACAAATATAGTTTTATATACTGAAAAAAGTATTTTAAAATGCTGTTATAGTAAGCGAAAAAACTGGATTCATTTAAAAAAAAGTTGAACAGTAGAAAAAAATGTGTCCGGTGGTCGCAAGACTGCAGATTCATAATCAGGCCCTAAATATATTTATAAATGTAAAAATATTAATTGAATACAATTAGAAAAAGTAAATAACTATTTAAAAATGTTTTCCAAAACGTTATTCTATGAAAAAATGTAAATAATTGTATTTATTACAAATATTCATCCAATTACTATGTTAATTATCTTTCTAAATATTAACATTACTAATGACATGACAAACTACAGCTACTGCACGGAAATACATTTTAACAAAAGAATTTAACAGTAAAAGAGTTAAATTAATTATTCCCACTCCAACGTAACCCATTTTGAAGCAGGTGTTGGGCATTAAAGAGGCGAAATTTACTATTCTCACGCCAATCTAAACCATTTTTAGGATGGTGTAGGACACTAAAGGGGTGACATTTACTATTCCCTCTCCAATCTAGGCCATTTTTCTGGAAGGGGTAGGACTTTAAAGGTGTGACATTTACTGTTCGCACTCCTATCTAAAACATTTTGAGGAAGGTGTTGGATGCTAAAGCGCTCACATGTACTATTCCCACTTCAATTTAAACCAATTCAGGGTAGGTGTTGGACACTATAGGCACAACATTCACTATTTCCAATCCAATCTAAATATTTTTAGGGAAGGTATTGGACTCTAAAGGGGCAACATGTACTATTACCACTCCCATCTAAAACATTTTGGGAAGGTGTTGGACATTAAAAGAGCAAACATTGACTCCTTTCAAGTCCAACTTAAACCATTTTGGGGGAGGTGTTTGTATACTAAAGGTGCAAAATTCTCTATTCCAATGCCAATCTAAACCATTTTGGTGAAGGTGGTGAACATTAAAAGGGTCACATTATTCTTCCTTCTCCAATCTAAACTAATTTGGGGAAGAGGATGGACACTAAAGGCATCACAATTACTAATCCCATTACAATCTAAACCATTTTGTGGAAGGTATTGGACACTAAAGTAGTCAAATTTGCTAATCCAGCTCCAATCCAAACAATTTTGGGGAAGATTTGGAATGCTAAAGTAGTGACATTTGCTATTCCCCCCCCACCAATCTAAACTATTGTGGGGAAGGCGTTGAACATTAAAGGTGTCACATGTGCTCTTCCCACTCCAGTCTAAATCAATTTGGGGAAGGTGTTGGACACTAAAGAGGAAACATTCACTATTCTCACTTCCAATTTTGGGAAGGTGTTGGACACTAGAGGGGTGACAATTACTACTCCCACTAAAATCTAAACCTTTTTGGGGAAGGTGTTGGACACTAAAGTGGTCACATTTACTATTCCAACTCCAATCTAAACAATTTTTAGGGAAGATTTTGAACGCTAAAGTGGCAACATTTGCTATACCACCACCAATCTAAACTATTTTGGGGACGGCGTTAAACATTAAAGGTGTCATATGTACTCTACCCAATCCAATCTAAACCAATTTTGGGAAGTTGTTAGACACTGGTGGGGTGACAATTACCACTCCTGCTCCAATCTAAACCATTTTCGGGAAGGTGTTGGATACTAAAGTTTTTATCTACAAAATCAGTACTCCATAGTCACACATATTTTTTCTGTATCAAATAAGATAAACACAAGACACAATAACCCAAAATAAAAACCTATACATTTAAAACTAAACATGGACAAATAAAGTAATGTGTTACTCATTATTAAAAATGTAAATGTGTATTAATATGTCATTATATTTCAAAATTTTGAGGCATAACATAAAAAAATACATAATCCACAGTTACAAATCATTGAACATATTAAAAAAATATATATATAATTGTATGACTATATAATACATATATTTTATATTACATTGAAATATATAAATATTGTAATACAGAGGCCCAACTTCAAATCTTATTCCAGCAATATAAATAATAAAATTAATGTCAATAACATTTCTTTTTAAAATTTAAATAAATAAATTATACCATTTATGATCTACAAATAAATCTTAATTAATATAGCATAAATAATATATATTTAATCCATTTTCATTATCTGATACATAATTTTAAATATTTGCAAGTAGATTGTATTTTTTTAAAAATACAATTTGGAAACAACTTATTAATAATGACAGTATGATCTTCTACATTAAAAAAAAATACTTTAAAAAATAAAAGTACATTTAAAGGTTTTTAGTTTATGCAATTTAAATCTAACACGTATTTTTTAAATAATTTCTATAAATTACAAATACATTTTTAGTTTTACAATAAAATTCCAAGGTATTGTCCAATATATTTTTATATATGATTGAAATAATAAAAATTACATTTACTTCAAAATATTCACTTTTAACCCCTTGAATGCCCATGACGAGCTGGGCTCGTCATGCCACACAGTTCTCGTGTGCCTAGGAGGAGTCCAGCTCGTCATGAAACATTCCCTGGGGAATCCCTCTGATGCGGGCACCAGAGGGATTCCCTGCTTTCCGTGTAATGACGATAGGCGCGCACATCGCACCAACGTCATTACACTGAAACTGAAACTGAAATGAGCCAAGAGGCTCATTTCAGTTTCACTTTCTATGTGCTCAGGGGGCTATCTCAGCCCCCTGAGCACGTAGAAAGACGGGCGAGGTATCGTTGGAAAGGGGAGAATCTCCCCAGTGGATCCCTGCTTGGGGATCGCCACAGGAGGGCAATTCCCAAGCAGGGATCCACCCACTAGACACCAGGGAGGGGGTAGCGGCCCCTTGGGCAAGGGCCTTTGCTCCCTCCATATGACTTTGGCACCATTGAGTCTTTTTGCCCTTCCGGGGGGGGGGGGGAACTAGACACCAGGAATAAAAAATAAAAAAAAAATAGGGGTGGGGGCTGCCCATGCCCCCACCCCCCAATTATTACAGTCTTTCTGCCACCCCCGGAGGGCAGATGGGGCATTGGCCCCTAATCTGACCCTTCGGGGGGGCAGAAAGCCCACTAAACACCAGGGATTTGTTTTTAGTTTTTCTTTAGGGTGGGGGCTGCCCGAAATGGGCACGCCAATGCCCCCACCCACCCGCCACCATTACAGCCTTTCTGCCCTCCCGGGGGGCCGATGGGGAATTGGCCCCCAATCTGCCCCCCGGGGGGGCAAAAAGCCTACTAGACACCAGGGAATAAAAAATAAAAAAATAGGGGCGGGGGCTGCCCAAAACAGGCAGGCCCATGCCCCCACCCCACCCCCCCAATTATTACAGTCTTTCTGCCTCCCCGGGCGGCTGATGGGGCATTGACCACTAATCTGCCCCTTCGGGGAGGCAGAAAGCCCACTAAACACCAGGGATTTGTTTTTAAGGTCTGGGGCTGCCCGAAACAGGCACGCCAATGCCCCCACCCACCCGCCATCATTACAGCCTTTCTACCCCCCTGGGGGGCAGATGGGGCATTGGCCCCTAATCTGCCCCTTCGGGGGGGTGGAAAGCCAACTTGACGCCAGGGATTTTTTTCGCGCAATTTTATTTAGGGTGATGGATTTTATTCATCGTGGAGGCTACCCGAAATTGGCACGCCAATGCCCCCACCCTGCCACCATTACAGCCTTTCTGCCCCCCCGGGGGGCAGATGGGGCATTGGCCCCCAATCTGCCCCCCGGGGGGGGCAAAAAGCCTACTAGACACCAGGGAATAAAAAATAAAAAAATAGGGGCGGGAGCTGCCCAAAACAGGCAGGCCCATGCCCCCACCCCACCCCCCCAATTATTACAGTCTTTCTGCCCCCCCCGGGTGGCTGATGGGGCATTGACCCCTAATCTGCCCCTTCGGGGAGGCAGAAAGCCCACTAAACACCAGGGATTTGTTTTTCGTTTTTTTTAAGGTCTGGGGCTGCCCGAAACAGGCACGCCAATGCCCCCACCCACCCGCCATCATTACAGCCTTTATACCCCCCCTGGGGGGCAGATAGGGCATTGGCCCCTAATCTGCCCCTTCGGGGGGGTGGAAAGCCCACTTGACGCCAGGGATTTTTTTCGCGCAATTTTATTTAGGGTGATGGATTTTATTTAGGGTGAAGGCTGCCCGAAATGGGCATGCCAATGCCCCCACCCCGCCACCATTACAGCCTTTCTGCCCCCCTGGGGGGCAGATGGGGCAGTAGCCCCCAATCTGCCCCCCCAGAGGGGCAGAAAGCCCACTATCCACCAGGGACTTTTTTGCGCAATTGTTTTTAGGGTGTGGGCTGCCCGAAACGGTCACGCCAATGCCCCCACCCTCCCCCCCACAAAAATGACAGTCTTTCTGCCCCCCAGGAGGCAGATGGGAGCTGTAGCCCCCAATCTGGCCCCCCTGGAGGGCACAGAAAGCCCACTAGAAACCATGGATTTTTCTGTTTTATTAGTGTAGGGGTAGGGGCTCCCCAAAATGGGCATGACAATACCCCCACCCCACCCCCAGAGAAATTCCAGTCTTTCTTCCCCCCCCCTGGGACGGCAGATGGGGGCAGAGTCCCCTGATCTGCCCCCTGGGGGGGGCAGAAAGCCCACTAGGTGCCAGCGAGTACGCAGGCTTTTTTATGCATGGTGGTGGGGGCTGCCCAAAATGGTCATACCAATGCCCCCACCCCCACAAAAAATAGCCACAGTCTTTCTGCCCCTTTAGGGGCATATCGGGATGAAACCCCCTTCCCTGATTCCCCCCCAGGGCGGCAGAAAGCCCACTGGGCTCTGACTTTTTTTAGCAATGTGCATACCTGTGGATTTTGGGCCCTAGCGCAGTTGGCACATAGGCAAACCTAGCAAACCTGTACATTTTTGAAAACTAGACACCGAGAGGAATCCAGTATGGGGTGACTTGACTGGCTCTCACCAGGTTCTGTTACCCAGAATCCATTGCAAACCTAAAAATGTGTCAAAAATAACACATCTTCCTCACATTTCTGGGTAACAGAACCTGGTGGGAGGCAGTCAAGTCACCTCATCCCGGATTCCCCTGGGTGTCTAGTTTTCAAAAATGTATAGGTTTGCTAGGTTTCCCTAGGTGCCGGCAGAGCTAGGGTTCAAAATCTACAGCTAGGCACTTGGCCAAAAAAGGGTCATTTATCACTGCGAAATTGAGGTGTGTCCACGTTACGTTTTGCGCCGTTTCCTGTCGCGGGAACTAGGCCGACCCACACAAGTGAGGTAACATTTTTCTTGGAAGACTTTGGGGTATGCGGGGTGGGTGGAAATTTGTGGATCCACGCAGATTCCAGAACTTTCCACCACAGAAATGTGGGGAAAATGTGTTTTTTGGGCAATTTTTTAGGTTTGCAAGGGATTCTGGGTAACAGAACCTGGTGGGAGGCAGTCAAGTCACCCCATCCTGGATTCCCCTGGTTGTCTAGTTTTCAAAAATGTATAGGTTTGCTAGGTTTCCCTAGGTGCCGGCAGAGCTATGGTTAAAAAACTAAAGCTAGGTGCTTTGACAAAAAAGGGTCATTTTTCGGTACGAAATTGAGGTGTGTCAACGTTACGTTTTGTGCCGTTTCCTGTCGCGGGCATTAGGCTGACCCACACAAGTGAGGTACCATTTTTCTCTGAAGACTTTGGGGAACGTGGGGTGGGTGGAAATTTGTGGATCCACGCAGATTCCAGAACTTTCCACCAGAGAAATGTGGGGAGAATGTGCTTTTTTTAGCAATTTTTTAGGTTTGCAAGGGATTCTGGGTAACAGAACCTGGTGGGAGGCAGTCAAGTCACCCCATCCTGGATTTCCCTGGGTGTCTAGTTTTCAAAAATGTATAGGTTTGCTAGGTTTCCCTAGGTGGCGGCAGAGCTAGGGTTAAAAAACTACAGCTAGGCACTTTGCTTAAAAAGGGTAATTTTGCATTGTGAAAATGTGGTGTGTTCACGTTGGGTTTCGAGCCATTTCCTGTCGTGGGCACTATGCCTACCCCTACTAGTGACCTTCATTGCATTTCTGCCTTCCAAATGAAAGACATTGTGTAAAAAAGAAGTCATTCTAAAAAATGACTGATAATTCTCATGCTAGTATGAGTATTCCCAATTTCGGAAATGTGCAAATATCTACTGTTTCTAAACTCTATATTTTGTTCCCATTTCAGAAATACATAGGTGTCTTTCATACCGATTTTTCCATGTACACATTTTTACAGAATAATTACTATATACCCGGTACATAATAAAAAACGATTGCAAGTTGCTGCTCAGTTTTTGGCACTGGGTTCGTCGGGTTCTTGATGAACCTACAAGTCCTATATATCCCCACAACCAGTAATGTCCAGCGGATGTAACGGTATATTGCTTTCAAAGAGCTGTCATAATTAGAAGAAGTTACAGGTGAAAACGTTGACACAAAAGGCTTTTTTGTTTCAACAGGTTTTTAAATTTATCCTATATTTTACTGTTAGTTTCTATCAAGAAACCTTGATGGATCTACACAAATGACCCCTTGCTGAATTCAGAATGTTGTCTACTTCACTAAAATGTATATCTTTTCAGGATCCATTATTACTTTTGTACCCATTTCTACCATTAACTGGAAGGAGGTTGAAAGCACAAAAAATAGCAAAAATAGGCTATGTCCCAGAAAAATGCCAAAACTGTGTAAAAAATGTTGGGTTTCTGACAAAAGTCTGGTATCCCCTAAAATCTGGGAAAATGGAGATTTCAGCCCCACAAATCCTTTTTTGATAACATTTGCAGGGAAAAACCCAGATTCTTTCATTTGCAGCCCGTTTTTCCAATTTTCCCCCCCAAAAAAACAAAATTGCTGTATTTTGGCTCATTTCTGTGACCCCTCAAGGGGAATCCACAAACCCTGAGTTCCTTCAGAATCCCCATGATGATGGAAGAAAAGGACGCAAATTTGGCGTGGATACGTTATGTAGTCAAAAGGTTACAGGGGCCTCAGCGCGCACTACCCCAAATAGCCAAAAAAGGGCGTGGCACAGGAGGGGGAAAAGGCCTGGCAGCGAAGGGGTTAAAAATCTCCCCATCCTTAGCCCCAAGAAACCTAACATTCCTCTGTTAACAAGAATTACATGTACATTATTTGTACACATTGCATTTGAAAAACAAAAAAATAAATATCAAAATTAATAAATGATCTAACACAAAATATAAAGATGCTAACCATATACAATCAAAGATAGTATAATAACATGCATATACAATACTACTTACAAATGATATTGTATACAACAGTATTTTCTAAAATGATATTTTTAGCAACAATATTTAAAACAACAATTAAAGGCAGGATTATCATCTTGATATACCTGTCTACAATAAATATTTGACATCCCAATTCAATTGACACAATATTTTGGTATCACAATATTTTTCTATTTGATATTTTTGTCAAAACGTGAATCCTGAACATGTCCTATGACCAGGAGAGGCACCATTGACAGACAGTCGACGACTTTCCCTGGTGGGGATTTAGCACATATAGTGGTAGTGGCAGCATGCGGTCATTGTGAATTAATTGCTGTGACCACACATTTTTATCAATGTCACTAATTTGGAAGTCTATTGGTCCTCTCATGTGAAGTTCCATTTTAACGTACTTATTGGAATCCTAGTGCTAACATCACCAATGTATATTTTGAATGTGTGTGTGTAGCCTACAAAGTGCCTGCGTCATGTGTGTGAGTGATCCAGTGTAAAGGAGACTTGTGGGGTCCATTTTGAATACCTCAGGTCTGGCCTGTTGCACAAGATGGAGCTGATGTTGTTTTCCAAAATAGTGGAAATATGTTGTTGAAGTTCTTGTGCCGGACAGAGGTGACCAAGACTTGAAGTAAGGGAGGGGGAGACAGGGCTCCTAAAGAAATTAATTTGAAATTCAGTTGACTGATAAAAGCAATGTGAAGAAATCTCACACTGCTTCGTGTCACTTTATAGGTGCTACAAGCTGGAGACAAACCTGCTGTGAGAACCATCACTTTACACAAAGGCTGTGCCTGGAGACCACCTGGAAAGGACACATGAAAGAAGAACTACTCCACAATTGTATTGAAGATGCAGGCAGTAGATACTCATTTACTATCTGCATTTTCTGTGTAAAAGTGGGAGATTCCACTACCTCAATTGTTGTTCCAATTCTTAGTTCTCCATGGCCAAATACAAGAGTGCTCCACAGAGTACTCAGAGGGTTGCTGTGTAACCAGCCCAATTAAGAGGTGAGGGGAAATACCCCAAATATGTCCCCTTTGTTGGATGAGCTGTATGCCTATCCAGAGGCACCTAGAAACCAGGCTGGGTACTGAGAGAGGGAAGGACTCTGTAAACCCTGTGAGAAGAGTGACTAGCGAGGTTGATTGAGTGCCAGAGGTCCTGGGTGTTGGTGGAACTTCCAAAAGAGGAGTAATGTAAAGAGTGAAATGTTAATCCCAGTAATTCTATGCTTACAGCTGCTGGAAACAGTTCTGTGACCAATGATCTCTCGTTCTAAGATCACATTTTAGTGGATAATCGCCAGTTGCATCCACGTCAGTATGCCAGCAGCAAGAGCGAGAGTGAGTAGCAAGCTGGAGTGAGTTCGAGAGCGGGTGTGAGCAGGTTTGAGCAGCCACCGCTGTCATCGACTGCAGCTGACTGCCTGCCGAAAGCACGCGCTGCAGTTCCCCCAGCATCCACCTCCCCCGTGGAAGCCGCCCTGTGGCCGCCGTGAACTTGAGAATTTGAGACCAGATGCGGCTTGCGGGCTTGTGGGGGGCTGACCGTGGCAGCTCGAAAGGCCAGGACAACCTCAGGACACAGCAATACTGCAGCACTGCAGCCCAGCCTGACACGCCGAGCCCCTGCATTTTGATCTGCACCGCACCTGCTTCTTCTTTCCATATTAAATTCTCATGCCAGCCTGCCACCAACAAGCCGCCATTTAGCTAACCAGCCAGCTGGTCAACCGCTGGTCACCCGCACCCCCTCTTCCCTGCCCACCAGCTAGCCTCTGCTAGATCAACCATTAAGGTTGCAGAAGGCAGAGGGCAGTAAGGAGAGGGGCGTACTGTGGTGGGAGGGACAAACTAAGCCCCCAAGCGGCAAGGCAAAGCAAGGAAGGTAGAGGTAGATGGTCAAAGGTCACTAGAAGATCCCTCAACCTCCCACTTTGCTCAGGACGGGGACCGGGACTGTGACAGGTTTGAATTGGATTGTGGTCAAGTTCGTGGGGTGAGTACAGAAAGAGGAGGGCTGGAGACAAGAGGTGTTTGGCAAGAACAATAATAGATAAAAATAAAAATAAAATAAGATCAAAAACAAGAACTTACCGGACTTGTTCGATTCTGCTGATCCTTGACATTCAACTCTCGCTTCTTGTCTCTTGGTACTTTGTCCTAGGAGACGCTCACCCATCCTCCCCCTAACCTCACCACATCATCACTTCACCATGCTAACCGAAGCCTTGTGCCAGCTCTTACAAACAGCAAACAACAGGCAACAGGCTACAGGCTGCACACGACGGGCCATACCTGCTAGGTAACCAGGCAAAATATTTGAATAGGGCCAAGGGGCCAAAAAGGCATTAGGCAACAGGCACAGGCAAAGGGGTAAGAGGACAAAAAAGAGATTAAAAAGGCTAAAAAGGAAAAAGGACAAAAAGCAGCCACCTTCCTTGGTTAACGTCCGGCCGAGGAGAAAAGGAGATAAGTAGCCCAGTTGAGAAAAGGTTGGGCAGGGGCTCTGTCAAGATCTGCTACCAAACACACTGTGACCATACACAGAAACAGCAACTGCAACTACTATAATGAGATCAAGGAAGCCAAGGCAACAGCAGGCGCCAGCCAACCCCCAACAAAAGAACATGGAGGGCAATTAAAAAGGCACTTACCAAGGAAAGCGAAGATGACCAGATGAAGAAGAAGGAGTAGGAGGAGGAGGAGGACATCCCCCTGATTTTGCCACCCCTTACTACCCGGAAAAAACCCTGCCAAAAATTAAGACTAAAAGCACAACAAATGTGTCTACCCCGAGTAAACGAAGCCACCAACCCGAGATATACACCAAATTTTCATTTATAAAAGATGCCAGACCAGTCTTTGTTTGAATAACAACAATGTAAGTAACCTACCCTCTTCTCTAAAACCAAGCAAGGCATATCAGACGGTACAACAGCAGCTGCTGAAAACTGCCTAAGGAGAGTCTGCAGATGTTGGAAAAAACTGTGCAGCAAGAAAAACAGATGCAAGCATAGAAGAATCAACTAAGGGCAATGAAGAAAACGATCTACTAAGCCAAAAGGCTAGGGGTGGGCGTAATGTGCGTAAGGGGCCTACGCGGAGAGGCACGGAGATGGAACCAATCTCCGCACTCTCCGCATAGTTCCCTTATGCACATCCCGCCTCCCGCCCGCCTCCCGCCCGCAGTATTAAATACATAAAGAAATAAATGTTTAAATAACCTTACCTGATTGGCAGCGTCCCCGGGCTTCAAACCTCTTCCAGTGCGTCTTCTTCTGAGAACTGCGCATACACGGGAGCCCACGCATGCGCATTCCTCGGCAGGAATGCGCATGCGCGGACTCCCGGGAGCAAGAAAGACAGCCTAGGACAGGCCATGAGTTATGCAGCGGCAACAAAAAAAGAATGGAATGAAAGTACTAAAAATCAAAGCCCCCTCAGGCACACTAAGGCAGAACCTCTGGATAAAAAGCTTCCACACTGAACAAATAAAGATAGGCATGACTTACAAGTATGCAGCCAGTCTCCGAACAACTTCACCACCCCAAGGGGAGACACAGCATTCTTAGGACTCCCCCAACATGATAAGGCACAGCCGGAGAGAGAACTCGATCAATAAAAGTATTTCATCCCCACAATCAAGACCATGCCTGAGCCCATGGAGATCACCATGGGGAATAAAGACCCTGACAAACAATCAATCAATATGACACCTGACAAAATACAAATCATTCCCCAAACAACTATACAAGAACAGTCTGCCCACCAAATCCATGAACAGCTGCGCAAACAACTTACACACAGCACTGCTCAAGCCCAACTAAACATGCTGGGGACACTTACATCAATATCCCAGGACGCAGAGCCAGAGTCATTCTACCTCACACCAAAGAAATTGGAAGAATTGGTAGTTTCATATTCCATGGCCCCTCAAGAACAACCTCTAGGAAAAAACATCAGCTCCCCAATACTTAACCTCGACAAGTAAACTGCAAGTAAAAGAAGACATTTGTACCTCACTGCTGCACACAATGCAAATGTCCGTAAACGCCGTGCAATACCAATCGGACAAGATGGATCTTCAATTGTCTGTTCTCAACTTACTTTCTATCTTCGTCGCCAACATCGACGACAAATTGGCAGATCTCAAAACCTGGTCTGAAGGGCGCAATCGGAGACGCAATTCATGCAGGCCAACTGTACCTGCATAACAATTGTGGACAAGCTGGCAACACTACCAACAGCAATGGCCAATCTTCTCTCTGATATAGGAAAGGCCGTAACAAACAAAACAGTAAATGGATCTGCCCGGTTTAAAAATTAAGATCAATCGACATTGAAATTGAGAACTCAGGTTCTGGCTCAAGCAACACCAAAGCCGACACAAGAAGCAAGGCAGAATGGAGAGGCCGTGGACACAAAAAAATTAGGTCCAAACAACAACCCATTGAGCACAAGAGCCCAATCACCATTAAAACTTAACACAGCACCGTCTAGGAAATCCCCATAAAAAACTGCCGTGGCAGAAAGCAAGCATCTTACCAAACAGCTGAGAAAGCAGAGGAGGAAGTGGCAAAACCAAAAGATAACACGCAGTAGTGGAAAGACACACGGCTCTGGAAATTAGTTACCGGAAGCCGGACGAGACATGTCAGCCTTGATGAGCGATGCAACAGACTCAGACCAAGACCCAAGAGAAAGGCCGACCCGGGAAGAGAGGTCAGAAACCGAAGGAAGCACCTCTTTCAACAAATTATATAGCACTGGCATTGTTCTTCAAAACAATCCCGGAAAAGGCAGACAAGACTCTAAAGGGGATACAATACCAACAATTCCAACTGGCACAAAGACTGCCCGGGTAAACAAAAAGTGCACGCAAGGTCCAGCAACAACGATGGAAGAACCCATTGGGTCAGGGGATAAACAAACAGGGAAGGCCAATTGAACAGATATGGCCATCTGATACCACCACAATTGTGTTCTACCCGGAGTACAAATCAAAGGGAATGGTTGATACACTAAACAGGGGAAACATCTTACGCCTACTAAGATTCGTTAACAGTCTGAAGAATCTAAAAACCAATGACTTGGAGTCAGTTCAATTTGTCGAATCACCTGAGCAAACAGGAGTGGAAGTAACAAAAACAGTCTGGGCCACATCAGACCTAGCTGAGAAAATTCTAAAAGAACACTCTAAGTTCAATACATGGGGTATCAAGCTACGACCTTTTATTAAACCAAGATATTCGGACCCCCTAATAACCAAAATAGAACATCAAAGAGATCTTGGACCGGCCCAATCCGGTACACGATCATTCTCTGTGCTACGGGGAGCTTGCAGTAAAACCCCTGAGAAAACAGAACACAGAGAGCTGCAGACTCACATGTTAAATACAACCAAAAGCACAGTCCCCCAAGAGTGGAGCTGGCTCTCCAGAACCATAAACATCAAAATTGAAAGTCTGAGTCTGAGCCATACTAAGTCAATCGCACGGAAAACTAAAAATATTCTCAAATTCTGCTCTTGGAACATCAACGGTTTAGGAGATAAGTTTACAAATCCGGAACTGCAAACCTACTTGCAAAAATTCGACATCATCTCACTCCCAAAAATCTGGTCTGACTCAACGACAGCACTCCAGGGATATAATTTGCACTTTCTACCAGCTATAAAGAGCACAACTTTTGGCCAGAGTAAGGGTAGCCTTGCAACATACAGCTCTATACAGAGCATCTATGCAGCGGAGCACTTGGCAAATAAATTAGCACCTCCAGACGCAATGCAAGCTATATGAATCACCACCCAGGAATTGGGGAAAAATCAGCATACATTATTGCTTAATGTTTATTTACACCCACAAGATAAAACTAGAGGAAGCAAGCAACTGAAGGAAGAGCTAGTGAAAATATTAAGGGAGGAGAAAATAAACAGGTTGATTATTAGTGGGGATTTCAATGTAAATATGTTCAGTAATTCAGCCGAAGACACCCGTCTAGAGGAGGACCCTTTTGTATGTGAAACAACATCACAAGATAATACCTCAGGCGGGAGACACGCGAAAATGACTCAGAAGCTTCTAGTGACATTGGAGCATCCGGGCTTTTGTGCACTAAATGGAAGATTTCCAGGAGATCGCCCACAGGCAACAACATTTTACAGCGCAGTGGCAAGTACAACAATAGATTTTACATTCTTTTCTCGTTGCATGTTCCCAAAGGCAAGGGACTACCGCATCGGAACTTTTGATTATAGTGACCACCTGCCTCAGGAAATCACGGTAGAAGCATCACCAATATTTTATCCACTACCAGCAAACGCATACTGCTTAGAATACACCTCCAACAAGAAAAGGGTAAAATGCAGAACAGATGATCCAAAGAACCTCCTCTCTCTTGCAAAGCAATTACTTGGAGAAACACAAGCAGCAGAGCCAGACATAATTGATAGCTGGGAGGTGTTCACAAAAACGCTATGAAACAGCTCTGGAGCCAAAAAGGGAAACCTCCGAAACAAGGGAATGGCCCATGCACCAAATCAATGCCTACACCCAAACATCAGAAATAGTGCGCAACTAAAAATGTTAAAAGCATTGATAAATCATGCGCTTCGGAGAGTGAAGAAAGATCTCTTGGCACTGCAAGATTTGAGAAAGTTAAAATCCACCCACAGGAAATGAACCTGGTGCCTTAGAAAAGAAGCAGACGAGACTCTTTGGGCAAACTCCTTCATGACAACAAAAATAATAACAGTTCACAATTTTGGCAAAAGATCAATGCTCTGACCAATCTTTGGAGCCAGGGCATCAATTCGAATGTTACAGAAGAGGCTGGATAACCTTCCTCGAATCACACTTTAACAAAGATCAAGAAATCCGAACCTGTACAAACAACTTCTCGCCTGACTCAGAAGCTCAGTCATCTCAAACAGTCCTCAAATCAATAATGGAACAGGACATTATAATTATGAATGCGCAAATCTGCAAAAGAATTGCGAAGGGCGGACATGAGGGTGCTCCAGGCCCAAATGAGATCCCTCCTATATTATTCAAACAAGAGCAGGAATTCTGGGCCTCAGTACTCAAACCAATCTTTGAAACAATCCTGTAAACATCAACAATACCATCATCCTGGAGGGGCTTGATTATTTCACCCATTTGCATATATGAATGATCCAAAAAGCTACCGGTTGGTAGCCTTACTGGACAGTGAGGCCAAATATTATGCAAGCTTATTACTTCAAGAATTAACGACCTGGGCTACAGAAATCGCAGCAATTCCACTTAACCAATCAGGCTTTTGCAAGAATATGGGGACCACTACTAACATCTTAGCCGTCTCACTAATTATAGACACCGCTCTTGCAACTAAACAGCCACTATATCTGTGTTTTATCGACTACAGCTCAGCGTTCGACCATGTAAACAGAAACCTACTTTGGCAAAAGATAAAAAGGCTGAACATTCCACTGCTGCTCTTAAAACAACTAATTATTTTGCACAGTGACACTGGAGTGCAAGTAAAATTGGGAGCAGGAGACTATCTAACAAAGAAGATTCCAACAAGCTCCAGGTTAAAACAAGGCTGCGTGCTTGCACCAACACTTTTTAATCTTTTTATGGCAGAGATCAGTTTTTTTGAATGAATGCAACTCGCACGCTCCTAAGCTAGGGGGCTTCCAGCTATCCAACTTATTTTATGCAGACGACCTGGTGCTTATCAGCCAGACTCCCGTAGGCTTTCAGTGTCTGCTCGACATCACCTCTCGATACTCGGAAGCTAACAGACTCAGCATCAAACAAGAAAAAACAAAAGTTATGAGTGTAAACATTCGCAAAACAAAAATAACAAATAACTGGTACCTGGCAACACGCAAGCTGGAGGCCGTAGAATAATATTAATATGTGAGAGTTATCATCGATAACAAAGTTAACTACACAGCTCAACATGAGTCCATAAAAAAACAGAGGAAAATGACAGCAGTGGCACTAAGAAACCTAACAAATAAGACCTCGGGCCCGAGTTTTCGCCCCCTAACCAGGGTGATACAGGCAAAACTAATACAATCTATTACCTATGGAAGGAAAGTCATGAAAGTGAGGGACACAGAAACACTGGATGGCACCATAGCGAGAGCGCTGTGAATGATTTACGGCTTACTGGGATACACATCCCCCACACAAATGAGGTCAGAATTTGGGTTACAAAGAGAAGAGCTGGCATGGAAAGGAGCATTCATCAAAAGCTGGCACAAAATCAGAAGAGGAGAACTGGAATCGCTAAACGCCTTTCTGTGGAAAGAACTGCAAGACAAAGATGCCTGCCACCCTAGACGCTACTCGGATGCTGCTCTTGATCAACTTGGGTTACAGCACCTTTGGAAACAATCGGGGACTCAAGCAAGTTTAAAAAAAACAGTAAATAACATAGTCATGAAAGAATCCCTCATTCAAGAGAAAGCCTCCCTGACAGAACGTGCACAGGGCTGGCTCACCATACAGTCCTACATCAAAGCTTCACCTCAAGCATATCTCCACATTAGCTTCTCTAAAACTATTAAAGAGAAGTTCTTGAGATACCGTCTAGGAATACTGTCTTCCACACACCACAAGCCACTGTGGCTATGCCCTTCGAAGCCAGCAACTTGTCGACTCTGCGGGGAAGGACATAGTGCACCTCATCACTATATGCAGGGAATTAATACAGGAGCGCCGGACCCTCCTGAAACCAGTATTCAATAAGAAACATACACGGACCTGCAGGCAAGCGGTGCTCGCAAGCTTCTCCGGCGACAACGTCCAACTGAGCTGTCGCCTGGTAAGATTTCTAACAGCCACAGAATCCAGCATCAAAAAACAACCTAATTGCATAGTAGGCATCATTGTACCTGAAGTAGGGCGGAACACAGTACCCTGACCCTCATCGTGAAAGACAATGACTGAATTTCCACTCTACCGAGAATTCCAGCGCTGGCCAATTTCTGCACACCTTGCACTTCAAATAGACCAAAAATCTCGGAATGGTCGTGGGGCCAGGTCTTATGTTTGCCCCCACCACAGCAACTGGCCCAAGGACTTTAAGCCGTGGGATACCAGCAATGAACTTTAAATCAGTCATCTGTACCCCATTGTTTTTTTTAGAAACCACCTCCATTTTGCACACTCAGTCTTTTGCAGCCTTTTAATGGTTTTATACGAACATATTTGTTTTACCTTAGAACCCAGGTCTTAATTAACTCTGAAATTGAAATTAAGAAGAAAGCTTAAGGACCCTTGGTGGGTCAACTCTGGCTGTCCTGCACCCGGTTATTAAGTTGTTCTCGCACTCTGCACTTTCCCTTGCACTCTTGTGCACCTGCTGCTTGCTGCTCTAAGCATTCTGCTGCTAAGTATTTGACCAAAGAGGTTACCCTGTCCGGCTCTGCTACTAATTATACGCCTATAATAGCCGCCAGTCTGCAATACTACTTTATCACGAACTCCAATACTGGCAAATATCTGCACATCTTTGCACATAATGCACTTTATTGGAACATCCAACTTCGAACTGTTGTGGGGGAAGCTTCTATGTGTGCCTCCATCGTGGCAACTGACCCAAGGACGTCAACCTGAGAAATACTAGCAAGACAGTTTTAAAATTAGTTGTTTGGACTCTATGGTTTTTTAGAAATTGTCTCCATTTTGCACGAGCAGTCCCCCCATCCTTTAGATGTTTTTATATGAAAGTATGTGCTTTACTCTAGTACATAGGCTTTAAATAACAAAGAAGATAGCTCAATGGCCCTCAGTGCTGCTACGTACTCACTTAAAGAGGTTAATTAGTCCAGCCCTGCTGCTAATCTTATGCCTATAATATTCACCAGTCTGCATTTCATATCCACAATGGTTTCAGGGGGCCAATTTTTAATGCATGTTTATAGTTTAAAGTTTTTTTCCTTCATTCTTTAACAGCAGCCCTTATTTTGATTTAAACTGTCGATTTGAAAATGTGATATAGGATGTATGCTTGTAATGGTTTTAATTAACTGTACAATAAATTTACTTACTTACTAAGATCACCTAAGCCAAGTCATGGCTGTGATCTGAGTAGAAATTGGCCTTTGCAAGGCCATATTGTCCAGAAGAATATAGGCATGTACTTAGACATATTGCCAAGAAGACAATCAATTTGTGTGCGGCCATAGTGTCCAGAAAGAGATAGACCTACCTTAACCCGAGACAACCACACCTGGGAACCCGATGCAAATGACGCAGCCAGAGAACTCCACACCTGGATCTCCAACTGTGCAGACGAGCTCGCCCTGCCATGCAACCCTGACAGACAACGCCCCAGGAAAGCTGCCTTGTTCACCACTCCTCACCAAGAAGCCAGACGCACCTGCAGATGCCTAGAGAAGAACTGGAAAAACATCAAGACAACCGAAAACCACAAAACCTCCAAGGACGCCATGACGGACTACCACAACCAGATCAGAGCCTCCAAGATGAACTTCATCCACAACAAAATCCTGGCCAACTCCACCAACTCAAGGAATTTTTCAGTGTCATTCAATAATTCACCAACCCACGCAGCGAAGCTACAGACATCACCCCATCCCAAGATATCTGCGACAAGCTTGGAACATATTTCCACCTTGAAATCTTTCAGTGGTCATGCAATGGCCTAGTAATGAGGAAAAGGGAGGGCTCCGTCCTTTTTTTAGTGTTTACTTTATTAAGGACTGTACTTTCTGACTGAAGGGAAACAAAAGAAAAGGGTTCGCAGAACAGTCCGCAGACAAGGGAAGCAGTCTTTCTCTGGACACTTCTTTCCTTGGGCGCAATTGGGCTTGCCTCCTTCTCCCCTCCTCCCAGTGGGCTGTTGCGGGGCTTGGCAGTATGCTTGGCGTCTTCCTCAGTGACAGCCGATAAAGAAAAAGGAAGAAACAACAAAAAAATATAATGTTAGGAGAGGGGCTGAGGGATTCCAATATGGACCTCCACCAAACACCCATGTGATTGTGTGCTCTAGAGGTGTTTCAGGGCATGCAGTGCTCTGGCAGTGCTTCACAACTTCCACCACTTCCCAACTGCGAAATACCGAAAGAGTGGTACTTACCTCTGGCCACGGCCCTCCCGGGTCGTGGCAGAAGGAGTCCAGACGTCCTTCTCTCTCTCTGGACGCATGGACTGATCAGCGTTGCCACTGGGCTGACCCCCTCAGTCGGCCCCTGCCTCCCCTCCTCTGGGCTCTTCTCTCCTGGGCTCCTCTCTCCTGGGCTCCTCTCTCCTGGGCTCCTCTCTCCTGGGCTCCTCTGGGCTCCTCTCTCCTGGGCTCTTCTCTCCTGGGCTCCTCTCTCCTGGGCTCCTCTCTCCTGGGCTCCTCTCTCCTGGGCTCTTCTCTCGGCACGTCTTCCCCCAGCAGAAGTCCTTCCTCCACAAGCGCGTCTCTCCCTTCATTCCGAGCTCTCCCAGCTTTGACTGCAGCAGCGCTCACGCGATCAGCATGCCGCGCTGCTGCAACGGTGACCGGCTTGCCCTTCCGAGGCACTGTGGCGGCCATCTTGGGTGTCCCGATCGCGGGACTACACACCTCAAGATCAAAAACCTCTACGACAACTTCATCGACCATCCACCAGGTTTCACAGATGGCCTCCCGCCCCCCAGAAACACCAGCCAGCCCACCATCTCCAACTGGACACCGCTCACAGCCGAAGACACTGCCTCGACCATAAAAAGCATCCACTTGGGGCCCCCAACAATCCCTGCCCCCCTCACATCTACCACAGACCCACAGCCACCATCGCACCCGAACTACAATGCACCATCAACACCACCTTCAAAATAGGCACCTTTCCAACTGACTGGAAGCGCACAGAAGTCAGACCCATGCTCAAGAAGCCCACAGCTGACCCCACTGACCTCAAGAACTATCGGCCCATCCTGCTCCTCCCCTTTGCAGCCAAAGTTGCAGTGAAAACAGACAACAGGAACTGACACGATTGATTGAAGAGAATGCCATCCTCGACCCGTCCCAATCCAGATTCCGAAGCAACCACAGCACAGAGACCACCCTACTTGCCGCCACAGATGACATCCGCACCCACCTGGACCAAGGCCACTCTGCAGCCCTCATCCTATTCTACCTATCAGCAGCCTTCGACACATTTTACCATCGCACACTGGTTGCCAGACTACACGACGCAGGCATACAAGGAATAGCCCTGGATTGGATCCGATCATTCCTCACTGGAGGAAGCCAAAGGATCAGACTCTCACTCTTCTTCTCCGACCCCAAGGAAATCACCTGCCGGGTCCCACAGGGTTCATCACTGAGCCCCACCCTCTTCAACATCTACATGGCCCCCTCGCAGCCATCATCCAACAAAGTTGTATGCCGATGACACCAGCTCATCCTCTCCCTCACCAAAGACCCCACCACTGCCAAACTCAACTTCCAGAAAGGAGTGCAAGACGTCGCAGTCTGGATGACCAACAGCTGCCAGAAGCTCAATGCCGAGAAGACAGAAGTCCTCATCCTCGGTACAACCACTTCTGCATGGGACAGCATCTGGTGGCCGACCACCCTCGGAAGCCCACCTACCCCCTCAGACCATCCCAAGAACCTCAGCATCGTATTCGACTCATCACTCACCTAGAACTGACAGGTCAACACCGTCACCTCCAGCTGCTTCATCATCCTCCACATCCCCTGCAAGACCTTCAAGTGGATCCCCCTGAGTCAAGGAAGACAGACACCCATGCACTCGTCACCAGCAGACTGGACTATGGAAATGCACTCTATGCCAGCATCAACAAGTCCCTACTCTGCAAACTCCAGACAATAAAGAACACTGCTGCCAGACTTGTCCTCGACATCCTCCGACACGAACACATCAGCCAATACCTACAGAGTCTCCACTGGCTCCCAGTGGAGAATAGTCACTTTCAAAATCCTCACTCATGCCTACAAATGCCTACACAAGTACGGATCCAAAAACCTCAATGACAGAAACAACCTCCACATACCCAAAAGAAACCTTCGATCTTCCAACCTCGCATTGGCCGAAACCCCGCGCATCCACAGAGCCAGAGCAGGTGGAAGATCCTTCTTTCACATTGCAGCCAAGACCTGGAATGAGCTACCAGCAGACATCAGACGCACCCCCTCCCTGAACACCTTCAGTAAGTCCCTCAAGAGCTGGCTCTTCGGTGAAACAGATCTGCGGACCCACCTCAGTGCCTTGAGACCCTCATGGGTGAGTGGCGCACTTACAATTCCCTGATTGATTGATTGATTGATTGATTGATTGATTGATTGATTGATTGATTGATTGACCTGTGCTTGGCCAATCTGCCTTAAGAAGATTGATCTGTGCATGGCTGCACTGCAGTAAGAAGATCGTCCTCTGCATAGCTGCAATGACCCCCAAGAACCTGGCTACGTAGGGCACACCTGTTCTGTGCAGCTATCAAGCCTTCCTTGAGGGTTTGTCATGCCTGCTTGCTTCAGCACTGCTTGCTGGGACACGCAAAAACAGGACTGCTGATGCTGACTTTGCTGGGTGGTGCAGTTGCTGGAGAACACATGTCCCCCCAGAAGTGGGAAGGAGTGTGCTTGCTGACATTATTCCATGTGGATGCCAGAAAGGTCTGCTCCACCAAGAACTGAGCAATTGTATTGTATGAAACCTAAAATACTGAAATGTGAAACATTAGGTACAAATACCTTAAGGGCAAGACTAACACCTGAGCAGTAATCACAGTATTGCCCAAATCTCAGGGGGAAAAAAAATAAGGCCATAAGGAGGGTAAGCAGGAGAGATACTGGACTGAGAAGCAACTTTGCCCGGCAATACCCATAAAATTAAATTGTGTTCTGCCTATGTTTGATTAAAATATTCCATTCTAGTGTACATTAAAGTAATTTTCTATTTGTTATGATGATTTATGATGAGTATCTTCAACATTGTGAAAGAACTCTCCAACCCCAGCTCCAACACCAACGTCATCCCGCCGTCGCAAGCCCTGTGCGACTCCCTCGCCACCTTCTTCCACTGCAAGATAGCAGACATCCACAACAGCTTCAACACCCAGACAGCCCCAACAGACAGCAACACAACAGACCCTCCACACACCATCGACCACGACCCCCTCCTAGCCTGGGTCAGCGTGAGAGTTGATGACACCATCAAGACCATGAGCACAATACACTCTGGCTCTCCCTCAGACCCATTCCTGCACCACGTCTTCAACAAAGCAAGCAGCTCCATTGCACCCCACCTGCGCAACATCATCAACCTCTCCCTCGAGACCGCGACCTTCTCAGAGAGCTGGTAACACGCCGAGATAAACGCCCTACTCAAAAAACCTAAGGCAGACCCAAGAGACCTCAAGAACTTCCGGTCCATCTCTCTGCTCCACTTGCCGGCCAAGGTCATATAGAAAATCGTCAACAGACAGCTAACCCGATACCTCTTCGAAAACAGAATCCTGGACCCTTCCCAGTCAGGGTTCCGCAGCAACCACAGCACCGAGACTGCCCTCATCGCCGCCACCGACGACATCAGGACCCTGCAGGACAATGGTGAGACCGCAGCGCTCATCCTCCTAGACCTCTCCGCCACCTTCGACACTGTCTGCCACCGCACACTACGCGCACGCCTCCACGCCGCAGGGATCCGAGACAAGGCTCTGGAATGGACCACCTCCTTCCTCTCTTGCAGAACCCAGAGCGTCCACCTCCCCCCATTCTGTTCCAAAGCCTCCGAGATCATCTGCGGCGTACCCCAGGGATCCTCCCTCAGCCCGACACTGTTCAACATTTACATGACCCCGCTCGTACACATCGCCCGACAGCACAACCTCAACATAATCTCCTACGCAGACGACACTCAGCTGATCCTCTCCCTCACCAAGGACCCCATCACCGCCAACGCCGACCTCCACGAAGGAATGAAGGCCGTCGCCGACTGGATGAAGATCAGCCGCTTGAAGCTGAACTCAGAAAAGACAGAGGTCCTCATCCTCAGCTCCAACCCCTCAGTCTGGGATGACTCCTGGTGGCCGACGGCACTGAGGGCAGCCCTGACACCCACTGACCACACACGCAACCTGGGAATCATCCTCGACTCAACGCTCTCAATGACCAAGCAAGTCAACGCCGTCTCCTCCTCCTGCTTCAACACCCTCCGCATGCTCCTCAAGATCTACAGATGGATCACGACAGATACAAGAAAGACAGACACCCAGGCCCTCGTCAGCAGCAGACTCGACTATGGAAACACCCTCAACGCGGGAGCCCCGACCAAGCTCATCAAACGACTACAACGCATCCAAAACGCCTTGGCGCGACAGATCCTCGACGTACCACGACATGGCCACATCACCCCCCACTTGAGAAACCTGCACTTGCTCCCCATAAACAAGAGGATATCCTTCAAGCTTCTCATCCACAAACACAAAGCACTTTACAAGACCGGCCCAGCCTACCTCAACAGACGGCTCTCCTTCTACATCCCCAACCGCCAGCTACACTCCGCCGACCTCTCACTCGCCACCGTCCCGCGCATCTGAAGAACAACCATCTGCGGGAGATCCTTCTCCCACCTCACCGCCAAGACATGAAACACCCTCCCACTGAGCCTATGACAGGCCCAAGACCTGCTGACCTTCAGGAGGATACTCAAGACCTGGCTGTTCGATCAGTAGCGCCCCTCCAGCGCCTTGAGACCCTCGCAGGTATGTAGTGTGCTTTACAAATGATTTATTGATTGATTGATTGAGTATGGGATTGGAAATTTAGTTATTGTGCAGTTAAGTTATTGAAAAGTTCTGAGCTTTAGCACTCCAACACTATCCCCCTGAGAAGACTGTGACTCCATGCCATTGTTAACACTTAAGGTCAAGTGCTGAAGGGATTGTACTTGGCCCAGTTAGCAGACGCAAAGTAGAATTGATCCCGGGACATTAGAGCCAAATAACCTTAACCCCAATGATTGAGGAACAGTGGCTACAGCTTGCCCTGTGGTGTCCTACAGAGGATCTGACAAGTGCCAAGTCAAATGATTGATTTCTACACTCTATTCTACTGACACTGTATATGTCCAACCATGTCATATGTGTTTAATCTATTGTCTTTGAAGATGCAGGAACACACATCACTGAAAACACACACTGTTCCCCATAGAAGATTAAGTTTTGTTGCAGATGCCCCCATAACCAGAAAAACCCAATTGTTTTCCCTAGTAATAATACCATATCACATGACAATTATGTCACAATGCAACACAACTAGGTTGTTATAGCTTTTTCAGTTCTTTTCAATTATTTTATATATTTCTCATCCCCAACGTTTTATAACATGAAATGATAAAATAAAATGAAATAACATAGCATAACGTAGAATAACTTGCTATAATTTACCACAGCAACATAACTGTCATATTTTAATTTGTCCTATGTATGTGTTTCTCCATGTTATTAGTATTTAGAAGACGAGAACAGGGAAACAATATTTATTCACACTATATTTGACTGAAATTCATGTAATTGAAGAAATGAAAAGAATAGAGGGCCTGTTAGAGGTACCAATTGAATTTTGAGCTGGATTTTCATAATTTTCTGGGTCATGACATTCACCTGAAATTAATGCATTCTGTATGCTTCTACGAAATATAATTGATGCCATGCATAATTTTACATACATAAGAGACTTCACCTTAAAGGTAATCAAAATTAAATTATAATTTTTAAATGCCACTTCTTCCTAAATGCAATTAAAACATGTTTTTAAAGCATATCAGTGGGAACATTTTCAGAAGTGAAAGTGATAGCTCTTTTAACAAACACATTAAACTGAGGACATATTCTGTACAAGCTTCCACATTACTTCACGAGTTTAACTGGACTGATCAATCTGGCGGCTCAACATTGTACCAAGTAAGAACTGTGATAGCAGCCTATGTATTTACTGGAGATCAGGGGTGTGATTAGATTTTAAGGATTGTTCTGGTCGTCTCAAATCATCTTATAACTGTCGCTTAGCATTTGTGACATCAACATCAGGGAATAAAAGATGGTGCCTGAGGAAGAACGGCACGCTGGGGGACCAGACGCTTGAGGTGGCTGAGTTGACAGAGACTAAACATTCCTAGCAAGCACTCATCTGATCTCATTTAGATGGTCATCACGAAGCCATTGCATAACCAGCAGGTTTGTAGGATGCAGGTGGCACACGAAAAGAGATCCTACCTATTATAGGCTCTCTCGCTGCAGCACCGTCATTGTTTGAAGGAGCGTTCACTGTAACATAGTTGGGTGATGCCCTGAAAGCTGCATCACGGCTATGGGCAAGGAAATCAGATGAGTGGACCAAGATGGCTAAAGGGCTGTGGTGATAGATTATACACTTTTTCATAAATTATTGCACTTCGCAAAATGAACCACCAGACTATGACAACCCTCTTAATCGCCTTTTCCAGTCTTGGGGTCAGATGTACGACGGATATTTGCATTTGGACATGTACAAACCCTATTTTGCGACTCGCTATTAGGTAGGGGCGTTCCCTTCCTAATAGTGACTCCAAATGCCATGTATGACTGCAATTGTGGTCGCAAAGCAGTTGCAGTTTACCACCCTTAACAGAAGGGTGGTAAACCACTCGCAAACGGGAAGGTCCCTTGGCCTTTGTGACTGACTCTAAAACTAAACATATTTTTTAAGGGCAGGCTGTGGTTCTAGGGACCACTATCTGCCCTTCAAAAATGAAACGAAAACGTTTCATTTTTCTTTTTTTAAGTGCATCCCTTTTTCCATTAAGAAAAATGGGCTGCATTAAAAAAAAAACTGCTTTATTCCCAATGGGGTCACAAATTGCTAGTGCCTCATGAATATGCATGAGGCATGCAATTTGTGACCCCATTGGGAATCGCAATCAGAGTCGCAGACACTGTTGTACATACCAATTTACGAATCACAAATTGCGAGTCGCTATTACGACGCTGTTAGATCTGGGGGTCTCTAGTTGGCAGGGTAGGTACCACTGTCCAAGTAGGGACCCTTGCTTCTAGTCAGGGAAAGGGGGTTACACTGTTAAGATAACCCCTGCTCACCCACTAGGTAGCTTGGCCTGAGCAGTCTAGGCTATCAAAGGCAATGTGTAAAGTATTTGTACCAACACTCACAGTAACACAGTGAAAACACCACAGATTTACTCCACACCAGTTTTAGAAAAATAAGGTATCTTTACTAAAAACTTCACAAGACCAAATACTACAGAAAAACCAACATACAATTAAAAAGATTACTTTAAAGATAGTTCGAGAGTTTGCAGAAAGTACTCCAGGATGTAAAAGTCAGTGTCCTGCACAATGCGACTCTCAATGCACAAAATGCGACACTCTCGTGCCCAACAGTACCTGTAGTTGCGATAAGGTTCCCAAAAGCTATAACAAGGAAGATGGCAAAGGCAATGCGATACTCCTGAGATCTTGGGGAGGATTTGCAGCAGCCCTGCTTCACGCAGCAGAGGTGGATGCGCCGGCTCTGATCTGTAGGGGGAGGATGCGATGACTTTGGCTTTCGTTGCGTAGGTTTCTTAGGGGGAAGCTTCACGCATAGGTACGATGCGACGATCTTCGGTGCGGCGCGATGCGCGGCGCAGCGCGGACTTCTTGCGCTGCAACCTTCGATGCGTCGTGGTGCGCGCGTTGACTTCTGGGGCCGCAACCCTCGATGCGTCACGGGACGGGACTCTGCGTCGACACACGCAGCGACTGGCTACGTCCATGCACCGGCAGTGGTGCGGCCTGCAAACTGGTTCTGCGACGACCCTCGCAGCGTCAGGAATCTTCACGCACCGGGACGTGCTGCTCGACGCACTCGGCGATGCGGGGACTCCGGGTGCTGCGATGACGCCGCAATGAAATTCTCCTCACACTCTCGTTCTTGCGACTCGCAATCGGATGATGCGTTGGGTACCAGTTACTCTTTTTCACGCTTCTGCTTCCCAGCTCCCAAACACAGCAAAACGACCTCCTGAGGCCCCAAGACTGGGCAAGCACTCCAAGGCAGGTCAGAACTCCTTCAGCAGAGTTCCAGGGGAGCTGGTGGTGAAGACCTTTTGTTCCTGGGACTTCTTAACAGGGAGCCAGCTATTCTTAGGCCCTTGGAGATCAGAATCAAAAGAAGGGGACACAGCAAAGTCCTTCCCCTCTCCTTGGCAGCAAAGCAAAACAGCAAGCAGGCAGTCTTCTCCTCTTCAGTTCTTTTCAGCTTTCTCCTTGGCAGAGGTTCCTTCCTAGTTCCAAAGTGATCTAAAGTTTAGGTGTCTGGGGTCCTCTTCTTATACCCCTCCAAGTCTTTGTCTCTCTTTGTTTCAGTGGGGGGATTCCCCTGCTCAAACCGGTTCCTGGGTGTGCTCTGCCCTGGAGCCCCTGGTTCCTTTCAGAGTGAGGGGCAGGGTCGTTAGACGCTCAGCAGGAGGTGGAGCCTTCTTTGTGCTGGCAGAGGCAGAGTCCTCAGCCTGGCCAGCAGGGGTTGGAGCCGGCATTGTGCTGGCAGAGGCAGCCCTACTCAAACCCTGGGGCTACTCCTCCCACCCATCTAAAGCAGATCTCCCTATTCACCCTGCTGCTGACTCATCCAGACTCCTGGAGCCACCTAGCCCATCACATGACACCAGTCACCCAATCAGCACACAGGCACACAGGAAGGTTAAACAGGAGAATAGCTACTTTCTAAAAAGTGCTATTCTCACACAGTGAATTTAAAAACCATCTTGCTAAAAAGATGTATAATTAAATTCTGAACACAAAGATACCAAACTTGGATTTTCTATCTTGTCCTTATGGGAAGGTAGGCATGTAACAGCCTCCCCCATTCTATCCTATGGGCAAGATAGCGTCTCAGCAGCGAAAAACGAAAATTGCTGTAATTCACTACCAGGGCATGTTACACACCTCAGTACATGCCCTACCTTTCAGATACACTGCACCCAGCCCAGGGGGGTACCTAGGGCCAGCATAGGGATGCCTGACATGTACAGAAAGGGAAGGATAAGGCCTGGTCAGTGGTTGCACTGGCCAGGTCGACATGGCAGTCCTGGACTGCACATAGGCACTGCAAGCAGGCCTAAGACATCATTTTAGGGCTACTCCTGTGGGTGGCACAATCAGTGCTGCAGCCCACTAGTAGCATTTGAACCACCAGCCCTGGCACACTCAGTGCACTTTACTAGGGGCTAACAGGTGAAACAAATATACCAATCATGGATAACCAATCAATATAACAATTTATACAGAGAGCATATGCACTTTAGCACTGATCAGCAGTGGTAAAGTGCCCAGGGTCCTATTGCCAACAACCACGGATCAGAAAAAATAAAGGAGGAAGAAGCAAAAAGTTTGGGGATAACTCTGCAAAAAGGGCCGTTTCCAACAGACGCAATTTCCCAATCGCAAATTCCTTGGTCGTACATCTGGACCTTGGTGAGTGATGACCCAGTTGGTGGAGGATGTGGGCACAGGCTGCTTGGATTTTGCCAAAATCCGTCTGATGAAAATATACATGTGTATGTTTTTGCGTGATAAAATTGAAATTATATTCGTCTTCGAGGAGTACGCCTTGAACTTCCAACAGTTGCAAGTTTTCCAGTACAACTTCGAGAGCATTTGTGAATTCCAAAAAGTTCTTAACCATGTGACAGAAAACATTACCCTTTCCTGTGAATCTAGTTTGGAGGATCGTTCATCAAAAAGTACTCACGAGTGGAGTTTGCTACAGTCTTTTTCTCTTAATCAGACCCAAGAGCTGTGGTGGACTTTTCAACACACCACAGTCGTGGCATATTTAAGGGATTTAGAGATTCAGAGGTCCCCCCAACCAAATCACGGACAAGAACAGGTTTGCTCGAGGTTTGTTCCTGCAAAGTCTGCATTCAAAGGTGAAATGTAAACTATGAACCAAATTTTGGTTAACGTCAAGCTGCCTTGTGTCAATGTGAGAGATAAAAACCGTGCCACGCTACTAAGTTATGGCACCTTTTTCTCACCAACAGCTTTGGCATATTTTAGGATCCCATGTGCCAATGCACAAACCATTGCACCAAAGTTCAAGGGTGTGTGCATTCTAACAAGCATAGGTTTTGTACTTGAAGGGGACTATTTCAGGACAAATACATTGCTTTCACATAGTTTAACATTTTTCAATATTTTCCTGCATTATTCCTGTGCTGTACATTGCACAACACCTGCAAAGTTGGAAAAGTATAGGCACTTTTAAAATTTGCTTCACTGTTATGTCTGCTGCACGTCTGGCATAATGTTTTGGGAGAAATCCCTGCACACAAACATTAGAAGATAGAGATTTTCAGATAAATCCATGGTTGTTTCATGGGAATGCTTATGTAACACCCATGGGATGCCCCATGAAGCAAAGTAGTACAAATTAGCGCATTGCAAGGAGGCAACTTTTCAACACAACCCATGATTTGCTTTGTAAAGTAAATCCCAAACCAACACTTAATACCAGCTTGGTTTCTCTTTTGGGATGCAAACCCAGAACAAAGTGTTAGTACATTTCTCTCTACCTTCATTGGGCAGATGCAGGTCCTACACGCAATCCTAAGGACAGGACACGAATGAGAATGAGACATGAAAGAAATGCATGCCTTGTGCAGGTGAGGTTAAAAGTGGACAAGAGAATCGCAGAAAACTATTAATTGCTTTTTTGGGTATACTGATACGTGAATCAGACTGGATACCGATCGAAACAAGAGAGGTGTAAAATAAGTCGGAATATATGCTACAAAATATGTCATTTAATTACCTATACAGTTGTAATGGGTTTTCAGTGACATATTAGTATGAGCCTCTACTATAAACTTTTGCATAGTTGATGAAAGGAGACATGTAATTTCCTGATGGTCTCATTCCGTTGTATGCTGCAGGACAGGCTCCGTTTGCCAGCAATAACTGTATGCATGTGAAAAAGGCAGAGGGCACAGTTCGCACGCTTTTACGAATGTGAAAAAAATTATGTAGAAATGATTGTCGCCTATTTCAAATATCTCATCAAGTCTCAAAAGGTTGTTTTCACCCACTTTGAAATCATGGGTGCAGTGTGAAGTGGTATTTGCAACAAAAGGGACCATTGCCAAATACATAATTAAGATGGCAACGGTACAGGCTCAGGTAAGTGCATTAGGAACTGGGCACTGAAACCACATCTACACAAAGTTTAATTGAATTGACCTGTTTAATTAAATTGGAATATTGGATCAATTTACTTCAACCAAATTGCTAATCCATCAGAGTACACAGTTGTTTTGGACTTCTGATTTAAGTCTTGGTTCACCTTCATTCCAGTGACAGCTGCAAAACCCTTACTTTGATGCTACATTTAGTGGTGCAAATATGAATTTGAAGATAGATTTGATGTTTGAAGTATGTGAAAATTTGAAATGGATTCATAAAAACAAAGTTTGAAAGGTTGCCTGTATCGTATACATGTAGGGCTATGACGCGACTGGACACAGTTGGTCATATACATCTTTTCAAAGTTAATTGTAAAATCTCACACTGGCTTATTATCAGGCAGATATATTTACAAAGATATTGGGTGGCTAACTCGTACTTTTTTTTACCAGTATCTCATCAAAAACATCCACCTATTTGGAGTTAAACCCCCCAGAATGGGGAATAATTGTGTAAATCCAGATTTCCTGGGTAGAATTCTGCATGGAATTCCAAATTCGTGTGGTCGAATGTACACATTCATAGCATGATTCAAGTAGATGTTAAATGAGTGTAGACTGGGAAGGTGCAAGGTTGGGTTGTGATGATCATTGTTGAGGTAAACGGAAAATGTGACCTTGGAAGGGGAGTATTACATACTACACCTTACCTTAATCAGAGGTTAGGGCCACAGGGGGTTGAATGACTTTACAGCTCATGCCTTTACCACCCTTTTTTAGTCAACTTTAACATCCTATACCCTTACCCACCTCCAAACTCTAAAATTACATTTACCACCCTGAAACCCTACCTATCCTTAAACTCTAAAATGTATATATATGCTCCAACAGTCATCACTATGGTGATCACGTCCACCAGGCGTATGGGTGCTCCGTGGCTCGAGAGACCCCCAGCCAATATATTCAGTAAACAATTTTGGTGTCTGCAAAATAAATGGTGGGCCCTCCAGGAGACATTGCAGATAAAAGCATTTCTTTAATTGGAAAAATGGACCACGGCACTCCTCTCTCTCTCTATCTCTTTCTCTCTCTCTCTCTCTCTCTCTCTCTATATATATATATATATATATATATATATATATATATATAGGACCTGGGCACAGACAATAGAGTTCAGGGGAAGGGTCCAAACAACAGACCGCGTGGGGCATGCAGGAGGAGCAGTTGCAGCACAACAGACCAGGGAGGGCAGAAGGGTGTGGCAGTAAAATGGACCATGGAGGACAGGAGGAAGGGGATAGGGGCATGGCATGTGGACAGGCAGGGTGGAGGTGGAGGTGGCAGGGACAGGTTACAGTCATCTGACAATGCTAGGCAGGTGGGAGGGGAGGGGCAGCTCAACAGAACACTCAGAGTAGATAGGAGTGGCAGGTCCATGGAACATGGTGGGCAAAAAGGATGGAGCAGGGGCATGCACAAAGACATAGGAGGGCAGGGGGAAGGAGAATAGGGGCAGCAAGCTAAGCACAGAGGCTAAGTAGGAGGTCAATGATGGGCCATAGAAATGGGCAATGGAAGGCAGGAGGAGTAGACTGGTACATCATGCTAAATGGAGGGCAGTGGCAGCACATCAGACCATGCATGGCAGGAGGGAGGAGGCTAGTCCATGGATTCAGACAACAGAGGATAGGGAGGAGGTGGATGGGTCAGCAAGCTAACTTTCCAGAGAAGGTGGGTATTAGGAACTTTATTGTTTTTAAAATGTGTATCTGTGTGAACTACTTAAAATATGAACAAGTATGCAGCATAATCTCACTTTTATTCAGGAAAAAGAGGACGTTTGTGACTGTGACTCCGAGCTCACTTGGTAGAAACACCCCCTGACCCTCCACCCCCATCGCAAAATGTAATGCCCATGAAAAGGGTAGGTGGACGCAGTGTTATATAGAACATAGTCCTTAGATCACGATTGCAAATGAAAACTAGATATAGTATATGGTATAAACTATGCACAAAAAAGTATGATATAAGATGAACCGGGGGAGAAATATAATATGCAATACATTGTGCGCAATGACAGATTCATTGGAGAGCGCGAGATAGCACAGGCACTAGCGCGTGCTATGCGATATGTGCCTTGGAGTGTAATATGCACAGGGCAGTGTTGTGTAACCTAACTAGTCTCTAAAGTTATAATATAAAATATGTGCTGGGGAGTGTAACATTGCATATGCCCTGTGACAAAGATATGGATCACAGATTGTAATATGTATGGCATAGCGCTGTGTGTTATAACATAGGCATCGAGGAAGGCATGTTAGATGGGGCAATATAACCCGTGCGAAGGCAAGTGTGGCATGACATATTCACAGGGTGGTGTTACAGTGCACATGGGCTAGAGAGTGTCATAGCATACGCACTAGCTGCGGAATACAACACAGAGGTGTGTGACACTCGGCGGGCACTGGTGGGTGTAACACAGCATTGGGCTCAGCCAGGAGCACGCTGTGAATCTCAAGTGAGGTTCGTCTCCTTTCCAGAGAGTAAAATAAAAAGTATTACACATCCGGCGGTGGATGTGTGTTTTATTAACCGTGAGGGGGGTTTCTTGCATAGTTTGGTCGAATTTTTGTCGAATCCCCTTTGAATGACTTGATGTGCATGTGAATTAATTGTGCCCGTCAATAGCTACCCATGTTTGTATAAATAAATGACAAGGGTGTCTACTTGGAGAGTACCCACCGGCGGGGGTGCCGGGACGGTAGGGCGTCAGACACGTCAGAGCATCACTAGCGGTGTAAGTACATTCCACGTGGAATCATTGTATGCATAGTCGCCTTTTAATGAATATCACGCAAATTATCATGGTGATAGTTACATACGGTAGGTGTTTCTATAAATATATATATTTTTTAAATAATAAAAAAAACAACAGGCCGGCCCTGGGAGATGGGGTTGAAAAAAAAAAAAAAGGCCATGACCCGGGGGTTGGGGTCCCCGGGGTCGATTAAGGCCTTGGGAGGGCCAAATTAATTTTTTTCAACAAACAAAATGAGGGTGCAGGCCTTGGGGGATGGGATCCCCAGGGCCAATAAATTAGAAAAAGAAGGGGGGCCACACAGCCCTCCTTCTTAAAAAAATAAAATAAATAAAAGACCGGCATTGCGCCGGAGGCCACGCCCCCTCCTTGCAGCACTCTGCAAACACGCCCCCTGGCCAGTTGTAAGTTGGGGAATTAATTCCCCTTCAATACTGAGGGTCCCTGAGGGCCAACTAGCCCAACCGGTATCTCCAGTTTGCGCCAGGGAGCTGCGTTGCAGACAGGTGTTCTGAGGCCACGTCCCTTTTTACACCTCTATGCAACACAGCTCTGTGGCGCTTACTGGAGGTACCTAGTGGGCTAGTTTGACCCTAGGGACCCTTAGGATTCAAGGGGACTTAATCTCTCAACTTAGAACGGCCACAGGGTGCGTTTACACAGTGGTGAAGGGAGGGGACGGGGCCTGAGTTAATGTGTGCAAACAAGCCCTGTGGCGCGTTTTAAGTTGGGGAAATAATTCCCCTTCAATCCTGAAGGATCCTGGGGGCCAACTAGCCCACCAGGTGCTTCCAGTAAGCGCCACTGCCCTGCGTTGCAGAGAGGTGGTCTAGGCCGTGCCCCTTTTTACATCTCTCTGCAACACAGCTCTGTGGCGCTTACTGGAGGTACCTAGTGGTCTAGTTGGACCCTGTGGCGCGTTTTAAGAGGTAGTTTTAGTCCCCTGCCCTATTATATACTAGGGGCTTACAGAGGAGGTCATGCTAATCACAGGGGGACCCCAACGCATAGTGTTCCCTAGTGTATGTAGGTATTTTCACTGTATTCTGAGTGTCTTTTAACATAGCACTGGCTCTAGGACTGGTTAGTCAGACTCAGTTACCACCAGTATCCATCTGAAAAAGATGAGGGTACAGGATGATTTTGCAACAAGGCTTCTTTCGGCTCTTCTGTTTGTTCTTTCTGCAAGTTATCCTTCTTCCTGCACTTTTCTTTGTCTTTGAGGACTTCTGTTGATTCTTTCTGCATTTCTTTTTTTTTCTTTCTGTGCGTTTTTTCTTCTTTCTTCACATGTCCTCTCTGTAGGCATAGTTAGAAATCAGCATTTAAAAAACCTTTGAAATTCACTGAAAAAACCATAGGTTTCAGGCACGTTATAGTTAGGAATTAGCATTTAAAAAACCTTAGAAATTCACTGCAAAAAACATAGGTTTCAGGGGCATTATAGTTAGCTGGACTTTTCACTCATACAAAACCATTGAAATTCCCCCTTTATAGTTAGTTCAGCTAACTATAACCCGCGCGCCCGCAATGCACTGCTGATGACGTCACATTTTACATCACTCATGACATGGTCAGTGACATCACTCATGACATCACTGATTTCATCTCAAATGACATCAATGATGACATCACTGATGACATCATCCTTGTGATAGAGTGGCAGACCTCCTCTCCCCCTAATATAACCTTTGATACACACATTCAAAAATAGAAACTAAAATTTTCAAAACAATGGACATACCAATACCAGTTACAACAACCTATTCAGTAATTCTATGATCCACATACATATCCACTCATTCACCAACAGTCCTATACAGTCACTCATACATGTACTCACTCATCATATGTACTCATACACCTATACATCATCCTGTTACACAACGCCACTCATCCATAGAGTTACTCACACACATAGTCACCCATGCTAATAAAGAATCAAACATCCATTTACTTGCATATACAGTTATACACACACCACCACACTTACTTCTACAGAAACTTACACATACTTAGTCTTTTAAACAATCATTTATAGAAACACTTACTTATTCATACAGGAACTCTTTCAATCTCTCACTCACATATACTCACTTATATACACCAATAGTCACATATACTAGTTTAAAACATATGTAGTTACTCATAAAGACACTATGGAGACAGTCATTCACTCACTAACACACCCATGCACACACTCATCCACCCAATCAGTCCTGCACACATGCTGTCTTCAACACATACAAACAGTGAGTCACTCATTCATGCACCTATGCACTACGTAATACCCCCCACCGAACAATACAGATACTCAGACACTCATACTGATACTTACAAAACCAACTAATAACCTTATAGACACTCATGTAGCTACTCGCCAACCCATGCAGCCACTTATATACAAAGTGAGAGACTGATACAGATATTTACATATTTAAACATTACTCACTATGCCATGTATTCACTAAGATACACTTAATCAGTGAGTTATACAGTCAATTTTTCAAAAACAATTCATCCATTTAGACACTTATATACCCATTTATTCTTCCATCGACCTTGAGATATACATATCAATCAATCAATCAATCAATAAATTTGTATAGCGCGCTCCTCACCCAGAGGGTCTCAAGGCGCTTGGGGGAGGGGGGTCCGCTACTGCTCGAACAGCCAGGTCTTGAGTTGCCTCCTGAAGGAGAGGTGGTCTTGGGTCAGACGGAGGTGGATGGGGAGGGAGTTCCAAGTCTTGGCTGCCAGGTAGGAGAAGGATCTTCCTCCCATGGTGGCTCTTCGGATGCGTGGAACGGCGGCGAGGGCGTGGCTGGTCGATCGAAGCTGGCGGTGGGAGTGTAGAAGGTCAGGCGGTTGTTTAGGTTCCTGGGGCCCAGGTCGTGGAGGGCCTTGTGTGCGTGGGTGAGGAGGCGGAACGTGATTCTCTTGTTGACAGGGAGCCAGTGCAGGTCTCTCAAGTGTCCAGAGATGTGGCTGTGTCGGGGGATGTCCAGGATGAGTCGTGCGGAGGCGTTCTGGATGCGTTGGAGTCTTTTCTGTAGTTTGGCTGTGGTTCCAGTGTAGAGGGTGTTTCCGTAGTCCAGTCAGCTGCTGACGAGTGCCTGGGTGACCGTCTTCCTGGTTTCGGTGGGAATCCATCGGAAGATCTTTCGGAGCATCTGTAGGATGTTGAAACATGATGATGAGATGGCGTTGACTTGTCTGGTCATCGAGAGGGAGGAGTCCAGGATGAAGCCCAGGTTGCGTGCGTGGTCCGTTGGTTTCGGTGCACTGCCCAGGGCAGGGGGCCACCAGGAGTCGTCCCAGGCAGAGGGTGATGATCCAAGGATGAGGACTTCCGTCTTGACTGAGTTCAGTTTCAGGCGGCTGTTCATCATCCACTCGGCTATGTCTTTCATCCCTTCGTGTAGGTTGGTTCTGGAGGTGGCTGGGTCGTTGGTGAGGGAGAGGATCAGCTGGGTGTCGTCAGCGTAGGAGATGATGTTGAGGTTGTGTTGGCGTGCGATGGCCGCGAGGGGGCTCATGTAGATGTTGAAGAGGGTGGGGCTGAGTGATGATCCTTGTGGTACGCCACAGATGATTTCGGTGGCCTCGGATCTGAACGGGGGGAGGCGGACTCTCTGGGTTCTTCCGGCGAGGAACGAGATGATCCACTCTAGTGCCTTCTCTTGGATTCCGATGTGGCTGAGGCGCTGCACTAGGGTGCGGTGGCAGACAGTATCGAACGTTGCGGAGAGGTCCAGGAGGATGAGGGCCGCTGTTTCCCTGTTGTCGAGCAGAGCTCGGATGTCATCAGTGGCTGCGATGAGGGCGGTCTCGGTGCTGTGGTTGGCTCGGAAGCCGGACTGTGAGTGGTTGAGGGATCCGTTCGTCTCGAGGAAGGCGGCAAGCTGTCTGTTGACGGTCTTCTCGATGACTTTGGCAGGAAAAGGGAGGAGCGAGATGGGTCGGTAGTTCTTGAGGTCGGTGGGGTCTGCTGATGGTTTCTTCAGGAGGGCGCTGAGTTCGGCATGCTTCCAGCTCTCCGGGAAGGTGGCGGTGTTGAAGGAGCAGTTAATTATGTCCCGGAGTTGGGGTGCGATGACGGTGTCGGCCTTGTTGAAGATGTGGTGGGGGCATGGGTCGGTTGGTGATCCGGAGTGGATGGTGTTCATTGTGTGGATGGTGTCTTCGGTGCTGACCGGGGTCCAGGCACGGAGGGTGGTGGTGGGGGGCGTGGGTTCGGTGGTTGGGTGCATGGTCTGTGCGCCGAAGCTGTTGTGTATATCTGCGATCTAGCTGTGGAAGAACGAGGCGAGTGAGTCGCAGAGGTCTTGTGAGGGAGTGATGTCGTTGTTTCCGGTGCTGGGGTTGGAGAGCTCTTTGACGATGCTGAAGAGTTCCTTGCTGTTGTGGGCGTTATTGTCTAGTCGTTCCTTGAATGCTGTCTTCTTGGTGGTGTGGATCAGTTGGTGGTGTTTGCGGGAGGCGTGCTTGAGGGCGGTCATGTTGTCTGAAGTCGGGTCTTTGCGCCAGGTTTTCTCGAGGGTGCGGCAGTTCTTCTTGGAGTTCTTGAGATCGTCGGTGAACCAGGAGGCTTTCTTGCTGCCGTGTCTGCTGGGAGGGGTCTTCAGTGGTGCGAGGTCGTCTGCGCAGTTGGTGATCCACTGTGTGAGGTTGCTGGCTGCTTCGTTAGGGTCCGTTGTGCTTGCGGGAGGGTTCTGGCTGAGGGAGGTGGTGAGCTGGTCGGCGGTGATCTTGTTCCAGTTCCTGCGAGGAACCTGTTGCGGGTGGTGGTGAGTCGTGGTTCTTCTGAAGCTGAAGTGGACGCAGCTGTGGTCAGTCCAATGAAGTCCGGTGGAGTGGCTGAAGGAGATGTACTTGCTGGAGGAGAAGACTGGGTCAAGCGTGTGTCCGGCGTAGTGGGTGGGGGTGTTCACCAGTTGGTTGAGTCCAAGGTTGGCGAGGTTGTCCAGCAGGGTGGTGGTGTTGCTGTCATTGTTGTTCTCCAGGTGGAAGTTGAGGTCCCCTAGGAGGATGTAGTCAGCGGAGGAGAGGGCGTGTGGGCTGATGAAGTCTGCGATGTCTTCGCTGAATTGCGTGCGAGATCCTGGGGGTCTGTAGATGAGGGTGCCTCTGAGAGTGGTCTTGGGGTCGGTGTGTATCTGGAAGTGGAGCTGTTCGGCGGCTGTGAGGGTGTCGTCGGAGTTGGTCATGATGCGGATGGTGTTCTTGTGGACGATGGCGATGCCTCCTCCTGTCTGGTTGACGCGGTCCCTCCGGGTGATCTTGTATCCGTCCGGTATGGCGATGTCGGGCACTGAGGAGGCGTTCATCCATGTTTCCGTGAGGAAGGCGACATCTGGAGATGTGGTGTCGAGCAGGTTCCAGAGTTCCACGGCGTGTGTGTGGATGGAGCGGGTGTTGAGCAGGATGCACTTCAGGTGGTTGCTGCTGGTGCTCGGCTTGGTGGGTGCGGTACAGGTCCGGATGTAGGAGAATTTGCAGGATTGGCAGGTGAAGGGTCCGTGGGTGCGTCTCGGGGTGGCTCGGTGGCAACCGGGGATCCGGCCGGTGTTGCGTGCGTTGAGGGTGGCGGCATCGTAAGTCCGGCGGGTGGGCTGGCATCTGCGGGGGCCAGGGGTTCTGGCGCTGGGCGCGGTCACTCTGGGGGCGTCATAAGTAAGCAGCCGGGAGGGAGGGTCAGCTGGATGGCTGGAGCGGGGCGGCCAATGGGCTGGCGAGTGGCGGGGCCGCAGGGAGGCAGCGGCGGGAAGAGTCTGGGGCGGATGGCTCAGCGGCGGCTGGGTCGCCCGAAGCAGGCAAGCGGCAAACCAGGAAGCGTGGAGGCTACCTGGAAGGAAGCAGGCAGCAGGCAGGTAGTAGGTAGCGGTGGAGCGTGGGGGTGACCTAGCCTGGTCACAGGCTCAGCGGTCGCTCCCTGTGAGGTGGACGCGGTCCCCTTAAGTAAGGAGTCAGGAGGGAGGGTCAGCTGGGTGGCGGGAGCGGGGTGGCCAATGGGCTGGCAGGGGGCAGGGCCGCAGGGAGGCAACGGCGGGAAGAGTCAGGGGCGGGCAGGTGGCTCAGCGGCGGCTGGGTCGCCCGAAGCAGGCAAGCGGCGAACCAGGAAGCATGGAGGCTACCTGGAAGGAAGCAGGCAGCAGGCAGGTAGTAGGTAGCGGTGGAGCGTGGGGGCGACCTAGCCTGGTCACAGGCTCAGAGGTCGCTCCCTGTGAGCTGGACGTGGTCCCCTTAAGTAAGGAGCCGGGAGGGAAGGTCAGCTGGGTGGCGGGATCGGGGCG
The DNA here is from genome assembly GCF_964204655.1 of Triturus cristatus. Classification (NCBI taxonomy): domain Eukaryota; kingdom Metazoa; phylum Chordata; class Amphibia; order Caudata; family Salamandridae; genus Triturus; species Triturus cristatus. The sequence goes on along the minus strand of NC_140590.1, from coordinate 901,607,127 downwards.
GCCAATGGGCTGGCGGGGGCGGGGCCACAGGGAGGCAGCGGCGGGAAGAGTCTGGGGCGGGCGGCTCAGCGGCGGCTGGGTCGCCCGAAGCAGGCAAGCGGCGAACCAGGAAGCATGGAGGCTACCTGCAAGGAAGCAGGCAGGTAGTAGGTAGCGGTGGAGCGTGGGGGCGACCTAGCCTGGTCACATAAAAAACATAAAAAACATATGTAATTTTCAGAAAAACACACATTCACTGGATGATGTCATCAGTGATGTCATTTGAGATGTCATCAGTGATGTCATGAGTGATGTTACTGACCATGTCATGAGTGATGTAATATGTGACGTCATCAGCAGTGCATTGCTTGCGCGCGAGTTATAGTTAGCTGAACTAACTATAACGGGGGAATTTCAATGGTTTTGTACGAGTGAAAAGTCCAGCTAACTATAATGCCCCTGAAACCTATGGTTTTTTCAGTGAATTTCTAAGGTTTTTTAAATGCTATTTCCTAACTATAACGTGCCTGAAACCTATGGTTTTTTCAGTGAATATATATATATATATATTATATATATTCCAGCAGCTCCCTGTCTGTGAAAGCAATGCTGTCTCCCACAGGAGGCAGGGAGCCAGATAGGTCTACGGGGGCATTCAGGCTCCCCCAGTGGTCCCAGTGAAGACGGGGTGAACAGAAGGAAGCCAGCAGACAAAGCCGGGCCCCAGGGGATGGGGCCTGTAGTACCAAAATCGGCCCAGGGAGTGCCCACTCCTGAAAGTTATATAATTGTTTTAAAAGACGGAGCCCTGGGGTCTCCCAGACTCAAAATCGCCCAGGAAGGGGTGCTGCGAGGCTCCCTCCCAAAAGTAAAAAAATAAAAAAGCTGGGTCCCAGAGGATGGGGCCCCCAGGGCCGTAATCGGCCAGGGGAGGGGGCCAAGCACCCCTCCCCTTTCCATAAAGGCCTGACCCTGTGGGAGGGGGTCCCCAGGGCCCAAATCCGCCAGTACCGCTCCCATAACATGTGTATAACAAAGCTTGCCCGGCAATTCCCGGAGGACCCGGCCCCTTTCTCTACCAAACTGCAAATACACCTTCTGCCGCACTACTGGCTGGGGAATGAAGTCCCCTTGGATGCTGAGGGTCCTTGGGGGACTGTCAGGATTCGCCCCTTCCCGACCCCGTGGGTCACTCTGGAGACTCACCTTTTATAACGCCCTTGTTTTCAGCTCCCGGACGTGGAGGCTACCGTTTGTGATCCGGGGCACCCGACATCCCAGGCTTCTGGCCCTTTAACAGCAAAGCCAGCCTGCAGCCAAACCCCGCCCCTGGAAGCAACGCGGGACGGGATTCGGCCACTTCAAAAGGGTGGAGCCTCAACCAGGAAAAAGGAGAGGAGCGCGAGGATGCCGCCACCGAGACGACCCTGGGAGAGCCCGAATCGGACGAGAGTCAGTCGACTGCCGCGGAACCAACTTCCGACGTCGGACCAAGCATCAAGGAGCCAGGAGGCTTTCCCCGCTCAGCGCCCAGCCGTGGACGAGGAGGTTCGTGGCTACAACAGGTATGTGATCGGCTTTGGGGGTCAGGGTGACGGGCGGCTGACTTCTCCGTGGGTGGCCACTAAGAAGGGCAGGATCCGTGCCTTTTCCTAGCGGGACAACTCCAATCCTGGTGTTGGTTTTCCCTTTTGCCCTCATGGCCCGGCCACACGGGTGCTCCTTCACTTCCCCTCCTTACACTAAGAGAAGTAGCCTGACATTTAAGGCTGTGCTTTCTTTTCTTTTCATGTTCCCCGCATATCGCATGGTGGAGAAACCATAGAGACAATGCAACCCAGCAGAAGCGGCGAGCGAATTCCCAGCGAATAGACCAGAACGCCATCCATTGGATTCTTTCTTCTTTGTCTTTTGTTGTGAATAATTTCCGGGACTTGCCTGCGTATTTGAATAAAATACCCCTGTAACTCACCTCTCTGCCTCGAGCATTCCCTTACCCCGCAACACGTGGTGGAGAATTCTGGCATAGGACTCCGTTGACAGATACCAATGGAGGCCCTCATCCAGCACAGAACAGGACAGAAGAAGCTGGAATGGGCAGTGGAGCACCTGTTAAACAGCACTCAGGCGGACAGAGATACCTTTCGGGACCAAATGAAAGCCCACTTGGATACGCTATTACACGTGGCCGAGGAGTCCCCATCCTCAGGGGCTGCCCAGAAGATAACATGTACCTTGGCAACTGCACCCACGGTGTCCCTGCAAAAGTACATTCTGGGTGAAGACCCGGATGCCTTCCTGCTAAACTTTGAGCAAGCCGCACGGGCTTCAGGATGGCCGGTGTCAAAATGGCCATTTTTTCTGGCCCCTCTTTTGTCAGGGGGGGCTCAAGCCGCCTACCAGGTGGCCAATGCAGGAGGAGTTACCCCCCTATGAGGAGGTGAAAGCAGTGATCCTCGATCATTTAGGAATTGATGCAGAGGCCTACCGCCTGAGGTTCCGCTGAGAAAAAGGGGCTCCCGACGACAGTCCCAAAACCTTGTACTTTAAGTTGAAGTTAGCTGCTGAAAAATGGTTAAAGCCCAGCGAACAGACAAAAGAGGATATCATGAGCGCTATCATCCTGGAACAATTCTTGGAAGCCCTTCCGTATGCCACTCAAAGATGGCTGAGACAGCATGCCGGCTTAACCCTGGACAAAGCGGTTTAGATGGCAACCTCGTTTGTTCAGGCACAACCACGCGCTATCCCTTGGGAGCCGGAGAAAGGGATGAAAACAAACCCCTTACCCAGGAGACCGCTCAGGCCTCTTAAAGAACCGGGAAAAGTCAGCTCACCAAAACCAGAGCCCCTCATTCCCCGACAATCTCAGTGCTTCGAATGTGGCGAGTGAGGCCACATCGCCCGGGTCTGTCCCCGAAGAAAAACTGACAAACCTATGGACATTTGCTACGTGCCTCGCAACCTCATGTACACTGCTGAGATGGTGACCTGTTTCTACGTAAGTGTTACCATTAACAACCACACAATTACTGCACTGCTAGATTCAGGGTGTCGGCAATCCATAATCAGGAGCCACCTAGTCACTCCAGAACAGAGGATTCCAGGGGGACAGGTAGCAATACGGTGTGTCCATGGAGACGTACTTATCTATCCCACAGCCAGGGTACCCATACACTGTCAAGGGAAAGAGAGCCCATCATTGGTCACTGTAGGCCTTATGGCTAACTTCCCTGAGGACATCATAATAGGTACCGACAACCCCGATTTCTTTTCCCTCTTTTGGAACAGTGTGCGGGCTACAACTGATGAGGACAGCACCCCTGCTTTTTTGACTCACGAGCCGTGGAAGATAGATAAGAACTTTCACTGGGCTCAAACAAACGACGCCACCCTTTCCCATGCCTGGCAAGAGGCCAGGAACCCTCCACCTGGCCATAAACCGACTTACCCCACTTTTACTATACAGAATGGTCTTCTCTACTGAACCGCAAGCACTACAATGCCTCCCCAGCTCTTAATCCCAAGGGAATTTAGGGACCAGGTTCTGTTTTTTGCTCACTCCCACTTGTTAGCGGGTCACGTGGGAGCACAGAAAACAACAGAAAACATCCTACGGTACTTCTTTTGGCCTGGCATCTATGCACAAATAAAGAAATATTGCCAGGAGTGTTCCATCTGTCAATTAAAGAACCCCTATCGTCCATCACAAGTCCCCTTACAACCCCTGCCCATCATAGGCCAGCCCTTTGAGCGCAAAGGCATGGATCTTATAGGCCCCCTTCCACGATCCCCAAAAGGGTACCAATACGTCCTGGTCTTGGTAGATTATTGCACCCGTTTCCCTGGAGCCATTCCCCTTAGAACCCCCACGACCCCGGTTATTGCTGACAAACTGTTGGAGTATTTTCCCAGGTAGGTTTTCCACAACAAATTTTGACAGACCAAGGAACTCCGTTTGTCTCGAAGCTAATTTCTCAAGTGTGTAAACTGCTGGATGTTAGACACCTCAAAACGTCAGTTTACCATCCACAGATAGATGGTTTGGTGGAGAGATATAACGGTTCCTTAAAACTGACCCTAAAGAAAATGTTGACGAGTGAAGGGAAGGACTGTGACCGTCTCCTTCCCCTGGCTCTCTTCGTCATCAGAGGGCAGACTCAGAGCAGTCTGGGGTGTGCTTCCTTTGAACTCCTCTATGGGAGACGGCCCCGGACTCTGTTAGAGATGACAAAGGAGACCTGGGAAAAGGAAGAAAACAACACTCAGAGCCTTCTAGAATACTCTCTGCATTTACGATCTAGGATCCGTAAACTAAGAGACCTTGCTCACCAAAACCTAGAAAAGAGTCAGGAGAAACAAAGACACCAGTACCATAAGGGGAAGAAATGGCGTTTCTTACAGGTAAACGATTGGGCCTTGGTTCTGGTACCTTCCTCTTTATCCAAAGTAAAAAGTGAATGGAAGGGCCCCTATAAAGTGGTAGGGACCATGTGACGGACTACTTACAGTCTGCAAGTAACCCCTCAGAAAACCCAGTCCTATCACATTAACCTCTTAAAAAAGTGGCTGGGGGCCCCTCCACAAACCATCCAGTTGTCTCTCCCTGAAGACAAACACCCTTGTACCCTGGAAAAATTGATAGTAAACGAGGACCTCCCCAATGAGAAACTCACTGAACTAATAAACCTTCTCCTTCCTTACCAAGATCTCCTTTCCGATAGTCCAGGAAGGACAAGCCTAGTGGAACACCATATAGACACCAAACTGGGCGTAGTGATAAAACAAAAACCATACAGAATCCCGGTGGCCCGTAGGACAGCCGTTTCCGAAGAAATATGCAAAATGCTACAGATGGGCGTGATCAGACAGTCGGAGAGTGAATGGTCATCCCCCATCTTCTTAGTTCCCAAGCCGGACAGTTCCATTCGTTTTTGCATCAACTTTAGGCGGGTTAACGCCATCTCTAAGCTTGACGCCTACCCCTTACCCCGGGTGGACAAGCTGACTGAAAAACTAGGGAAGGCCCGGTATATCACCACTCTGGATTTGACTAAGGGATACTGGCAGGTACCCCTGCGAAGCAGTGACCAAGAAAAGACCGCCTTTTCCACCCCTGACGGTCTTTTTGAGTTCACCATTTTTCCCTTTGGGTTGCACGGTGCCGCCTGCGACCTTTCAGCGGTTGATGAATAAGGTCTTGCGGTCCCATCAGGCATACTCCTCTGCCTACCTCGACGATATAGTCATCTTCAGTCCTACTTGGGAAAAACATCTTGAACACTGTCGTCTGGTGGTACAGGAGTTACGAACCGCAGGCCTTCACATCAATGCAGGGAAGTCTTGTGTAGGGTTTCACCGTGTGAAATACCTAGGGTACCTGCTGGGAAACGGTTGTATTGAACCCCAGAGAGAGAAGGTCAAGGCCATTACTGAAACACCTGTCCCTACCACAAAAAAGGATGTTTGTGCTTTTTTGTGTCTCCTAGGATATTATAGACGCTTTATCCCACAATACTCAGAGATAGCAGCACCCCTGACAGATCTCCTAAAGAAGTGCACCCCCAACACTGCAATACTACGCCCGTCTCCTCCGGTCTTAGAAGCTATAGATAGACTGAAAAAGGTGATCACTAGTGGGCCTGTTCTGATATCCCCTAACTTCGACCTGCCATTCATCCTACAAACAGACGCCTCTGAGATTGGCATAGGAGCTGTTCTGTCCCAATTAACCCCAGACGGTACCGAGAGGCCTATCCTTTTCGTTAGCCGGAAACTGTTTCCCCGGGAACAAAACTATCCTGTTATCGAGAAGGAATGCTTGGCGGTAAAATGGGTCATAGAAAAACTGCGGTAGTACCTGGAAGGTAAACGTTTTCAGCTCCATACGGACCATCCCCCACTAGTGTGGATGAGTAGGAACAAAGGAAACAACCCGCGCGTTATGAGTTGGTTTCTTTCGCTGCAACCTTTTTCTTTTGATGTCTGCCATAGAAAGGGCTCGGAGAACTCTAATGCGGACTTCCTTTCCCGGATACCATACGTCCCCAAGTGGGACCACACATGGGAAGCGGTGTGTCAGGATTCGCCCCTTTCCCGACCCCATGGGTCCCTCTGGGGACTCACCTTTTATAACGCCCTCTGCTTGTTTTCAGCTCCCGGATGTGGAGGCTACCGTTAGTGGCCCTTTAACAGCAAAGCTAGCCTGCAGCCAAACCTCGCCCCGGAAGCAACGCGGGACGGGATTCGGCCACTTCAAAAGGGTGGTGCCGCAACCCGGAAGAAGGAGAGGAGCGCAAGGATGCCGCCACCGAGATGATCCTGGGAGAGCCCGAATCGGATGAGAGTCGGTCGACTGCCATGGAACCAACTTCCAACGTCGGACCAAGCATCAACGAGCCAGGAGGCTTTCCCCGCTCAGTGCCCAGCCTCAGACCAGGAGGTTTGTAGCTACAACTGGTGCGTGATCGGCTTCGGGGGTCAGGGCGACGGGCGGCTGACTTCCCCGTGGGTGGCCACTAAGACGGGCGGGATCTGTGCCTTTTCCTAGTGGGACAACCCCGATCCTAGTGTTGGTTTTCCCTTTTGCCCTCACGGTCTGGCCACACGGGTGCGCCTTCACTTCCCCCTCCTTACACTAAGAGAAGTAGCCTGACATTTAAGGCTGTGCTTTCTTTTCTTTTCATGTTCCCCGCATATCGCATGGTGGAGAAACCATAGAGACAACGCGACACAGCAGAAGCGGCAAGTTAATTCCCTGCGAATAGACCAGAACGCCATCCATTGGTTTCTTTCTTCTTTGTCTTTTGTTGTGAATAATTTCTGGGACTTGCCTGCGTATTTGAATAAAATATCCCTGTAACTCACCTCTCTAACTCGAGCATTCCCTTACCCCGCAATAGGGGAAAAAAACCTTACCTTCTGTAAGTCCCACACAGTGCAATTGCTGATAGGTCATTGGTGTCCCCCCCCTTTCTCCACCACTCTGCTAACGTACTTCCTGGTGCACTGCTGGTTAGGTGATGAAGTCCCTTTGGATCCTGAGAGTCTTTGGGGGCAAGAGGCCCTTCTGTCACCTTCAGTAAGTGCAACAGAGCAGGATTCCTGAGAGCGGGTCGGTGGCTCACTCCTTTTCTCCACCACTCTCCAAGCATGACTAATAGTTAAAAAAATGTAGAAATTGACTTTAAAAACCAATGGTTATAGGTATTCCTTCCCTGGACCTATTTCAGCCCAGGGAGCACCATCGCCCGGGTTCCGGCCTTTTAAAAAAAATATATATTTTAGAGGAGGGGGCAGTGCAGCCTCCTTCCTGGGCCAATTTCAGCCCACAGGACCCCACCCAAGGGCACAGCCTCTATTCTGGGAGCCCTGTAGTAGCGACTCCTCCGCAATGGCAGAAGAGCATCACCCCACTGCCTTGCCAGCAAACGAACAATAAAGTGATGCTCTAGCATGGAGGGGTGGGGCATGAGAGAGTGGAGGAGTGCATGTGCACTCCCTAAGTGCTCATGTGTATTTGGCCGACTTTTGCAGGCCAACCAAAACACTCATGCACATTTATGTTTCTCTCTGCCCAGCTGCTCCATGCAGCCAGGATGGAGAAACCTCCAGAGACTCCCTAATCTGCTCAGACCAATCCCTGCGCTGCTCTGCAGCACAGGGATTGACTGGAAGTCTGCTGGGACCCAGGAAGAAGAGGCCAGCAGGAGTGACACACTGCAAAGCGGCCGGTGGCATCAGGTACACTTTTTTAATTATTAATATACCGTCATCCCCCCTGCCCCCATCCCATGCTCGCTCTACCCCGGGCTCCCCCCACACACTCCATCACCCTTTGTTAGTGGAGGCCACCACTGGAGCCCTGGTCCTACCTAGGGTACCCAGTGCATTTTGTTTGGGACTGCAGGGGTACCCTGAAGGCCCTCATGGTCCCTGTCAGCTCCCTGCTTCCTACAGGAGCCAGCATTTACTTTGACAGACAGGGGGCTACTGAAACGCAATATTTTCATCTGTTTCTCTGCACGCATATATGCGTGCAGGGAAACAGATACAAATTCCTCTTTCTGCAAGCTGGTGCTATTTCACAACTAGCTTGAAGAAAGTTGATTTATGTTTGATTTTGATCGGTGAGAACTTTCAGCTCCCACCAAGTGAAAGCAAACAGCTATTTCTTGGGGGTGGGCACCCACGGACATATCTAGAGCCGGCCATGGGGGGTGGTGGTCCCCAGGACCATCCATGGCTCAACTCCAACATACAACATAGCCCCGGAGAGGTGGTAGTCCTTGGGGCCAAAACAGACAAATATATGTCTTGGTATTCCAATAAAAGCAGATATAAGGGTTTTCCATCTTTCATAAGGGTAAAAGGTTCTGCCCTTAAAACGCCTATTATAAAAATTTGTGTACTGCTTGCTATTCTGATTCAAGCATGTGACTCTATGAAATATTAAATGCTGGGAAAAAAACTTTACTTACCGGTGTCAATCCATCTGTGTGGGGCTTACGGGAGGTTCCCGGTGGGCTAGTTGGCCCCTAGGGATCCTCAGGATTCAAGGGGACTTAATCCTCCAACCCGCAACGTCCCAGGAGGTGCATTCGCAGAGTGGTCCAAAAAGGGGGCGTGGCCTGCTACCACCTCTCAGCAATCCCACTGTGTGGAGCTTATTAGAGGTAACAGGTAGGCTAGTTGGCCCCTAAGAACCCCCAGTAGCAAAGGGGACTTTAATCTCCATCCAAGGGGATGCCAGGGAGCACATTTGCAGAGTGATGGGGAACAGGGACATGGCCTGCTATGAGAACTTAGCAATGCTGCTGTGTGGGACTTACTTAAGGTAATAGGAGGGATAGGTGGCCCCCAAGGTTGTCCTTGGGGGTGTCGTACTTTAATCTTCGTTACCGCGTAGGGAACAGGGCCCTACCCCTGTCTATCTTGGTATTAGCAAACCGCAAATGGTAAATGCGGCATGTACAAGTGCTTTATATATCGTTCTAGCTATGAATGCACTGTGTACACGTTATTCTGCTTCACTACGCGGGTTCCATTTTGGAAACAGTGGCCATCTTGTCATTGCCCTCACATAGGCTATAATGGAGTAAATACGGGCCTCACAGTACATGGGCTTTCCCTCTGACTTCTCTGTGACCTGGGCAGCTGGCTCTGCTGCCCCAGGTCAAACCGGTTTGACGAGCTACCCTTCCTCCGTCCACCTGTGATTAGCATCAGGGCTTGACCCGTCATAAAACCCTTTCATTCTACACAATCCTCCGGCTAATCTCTGTCACACCTGCTTGTTCCTGCTTTATAGTTTTAAACTAGGCAGTGGTATTTTTAATAGAGACTAGGCGCTTGTAGCGAGTACACCTGGTATCAGTGACGTTCTAAATCAGTGGCGGTGCTCAAGGGTAGGGAAGAACCACCAGCCTCCCAAAAGGATTGTGGTCAGAGCCACAAAGGTCAACAACAAAGGTACCCAAGCACACGCAGAAATAAAGTTTACAAGAATTAATGCGTTAGTTAGAACATGTAACACAATAAGTGAATCTCCGTTTCTATTTTCAATTTAATGTTCTTGTTCTCATAGTAATTTTGCAGTCTTCACAGTGGTTTCCAAGCCAACACGTGTTTCGTCGCCTCTAGTATTATTGTACATGCGACTTGTTCACGGCTGAACACTGTCTAGTTATCAATCATTTCGAATTGGAGCCAGACGCGGATGGGGGCAGTCGCTGACAACAGATACACTCTCCACTACTCGGAGATGGGAACTTTCCATAAATATTGAGCACAGCTGCCGAAGAATTTCGTCTACCTTACAAGGATTGGGCCCCCCCCCGTCGATTGACTGTATGACCTGGAATTATCGTCATACATAAATGATTGATAACTAGACAGTGTTCATCCGTGAACAAGTCGCATGTACAATAATACTAGAGGCGACGAAACACGAGTTGGCTTGGAAACCACTGTGAAGACTGCAAAATTACTATGAGAACAAGAACATTAAATTGAAGATAGAAACGGAGATTCACTTATTGTGTTACATGTTCTAACTAACGCATTAATTCTTGTAAACTTTATTTCTGCGTGTGCTTGGGTACCTTTGTTGTTCCTGCTTTATGACTTGTTTCCCAAAACAGGAGATGCTCATGTTTATTGGGGGGTCTATTGACATCAAATGTGGGATCTGAACCTTACTGTGTAAATCATTGTGGGCTGGCCGAACTGGAATGTGGGATGGTCATCATGACTCTGCTTTTTCGTTTGTAATGTATACTAGTAATGGCCATATCGTAAACCAAGGAATGTGTGCCTGAAGCATGATATTTTGTACTTAAGGAGAAGCCCGTTCCTATGATTTTCAGCAGTCTCCTGAGAACATACACGCTGTTGTACTTCTAGGATACCTGTAATTGGTCTGCAGCCAATAAACGAATCTTTGACTTCACCCAGAAGACTCTGTGTTTCTGTAGGTCTGGAACAGGGTGAACCCAGAAGTCATAGGGTGTGTGCCCCTGCACCGCTGGGACTAAAATACCCAGTACTTCAGTTTGGCGCCCAACTCGGGACGATTTCAGCGGTACCAGTCCAAGCCAGAGGTTCGTGAGGAGCTTCGTGTGGAAATTCCGGAGGAAGGCCGCCACTTCATCGACCCCTGCATGTCGACGTGGTCCGAAAGTCTTTTCTGCGAGGTTCTCCGCGTCCCGACGGCTACGAAGGACTGCTGCCCTGATTAATCGACCTGTTTTGGACCCTTGACGAATTTGAGAGAGCGAAACAATCGAGAGAGTCTTCTGGTGACGCCATCGATCAGCAATATTCAGTTAAGTATAAGTGGAGCGTCTCCTATTTGTTTTGGTATCCTTCGGGATCGTTTGAATTGGTCATTTGGAGTTTGCAAACGCCAAAGCCAGAGGACTCGTGTATTCACGAGAATATCGTAATCGATAATCCTTTGACGTTTGGATCTAGACTAGTGAGTAAAGATGCCTGGTTCTGGAATATTTGGTAGATTATTCTGTTTGGGTTGTGGAAAAGATTTCCAGCTAGAGGAATCATGTCCGGTTCCTCCGGTTGGAACTCCAACTTATGAGCTCTATGTAAAACATGGCGTAGGCCCCATTGCATATAACGAGGTATGGATCCACTACACTAGGAAAGACGGTGTTTTAAAATGGCCCCAAAATGGTAGTTTCGATACCGATATTTTAGATAATTTGGAAATTAAATTGTTTAAGAAGAAAGCCCGGCCGGCGATGTTTGACTCTTTCCGCTTATGGCGAAAGGAAGCCAAACAGAAGGAAATTAAGCTAGCGAAAAAGAATAAGAGAGAGAAAGGTATGACAGTAATGCAAGCAGCTGTACAATTTAAAGACAATGAGGAGGAGCAGATGAGTGAGCAATTGCACAGGCAGCGCAAGTTAGGGATTGACAAATGTTACCCAGCTTTACCACATTCTAAGCAGAATGAGTTAGAAGAAAAGGAGAAAGATCCCCTGATGTCACATTTGTTGAGTTCACCACCCCCGTATGCTCAGAATGCCACGGCACCTCCCCAGCTTGTGAATATGCCACCTCCAGTCAATATACTGCAAGCCTTGCCGCTACCGCCAGTTGCTTTGCAGCCGGCTCTTATCCATGTAGGGCAGCCCTCTCAAGGGCCGCCAGTTGTGCTTCCAACTGCCCCCGCACTTCCTGCGACTTTGCCTAATACAGCAGCTGCCTCTTCTGACACTCTTCCTTGCACCACTCCAGTACCTGTTTCTACATCCTCTTTTCTCCCCTCTGTTTATCCCCCTGTTTTTGCCTCAGCTTCTCCTTCAGCGCGACAGCGCTTAGCTAATGTGGTTACTACATTAATGTCTCCTCTCTTTGATTCGTCTGGTGCGACTCCTGCTTTAAAGCGTAAGCAATTGCGTAGCCAATTGCCTAACCCTGATGAGAAAAAGGTAATAGACAGCATGGCGCGTAGATGGATTGTTTTCCCTTCATTGTATGATGTGGAATCAGTTGTCAACGTTTTCCATCAGTGGGATGCCCCAAAACAGAGATATGTGTTTGAGAAAATGTGCGAAATTCTCTGTGAAGAATTGGAAGATAGTGGTAAAAATCCGAGCCCACAGGAATTGTGTAGAGTGAGGTTCGATTTTGGAACTGGTATAATTGTGGACCGCGAAGTAGATAAAGCAGTAGCGGTTGTATTGTCCTTCAGGAATGATGATTGTCAACAGTCATTGTTTGAACAAGAAAAAGGTAAAAGCGCAACAATACCCCATGAGAGAAGTTCCCCCGGTATGGAAGGAAGCAGTTGCAGCTGATGCTGGTGCCGGTATCGCCGCTGTGCCAGCGCATTTCCAGCGTGTTTGGGTGCATGTTCCATGGAAGCGCTCTGAGGTGTTATCGCTTAAGCAGTCATTGCCTGATCCCCGTAAAAACCCAGCAGGTTATTATAAGGAGTTGTCACAGACAGCAGGGTCATGCGTTATGAATCTGGCCGACATAGACATGTTGTTTGGTAATGTTGTTCCACAGCCCCTATGGGGGTCAATTCGTAATGTAGATCACGATGCAGAACTAGGGGATACATGGGCTAACATTATTGCTGCTGATGCTAGACAAACTGGTGGCGCGAAACCAGAACCTTTAGTAGCTGAACTGCCTGGTAGAATCATCACGTATATGAAGACAATAATGCCTGCGATGCGCGTAAATTGGGACAAGCTATCTGCATGCAAGCAGAAGAAAGATGAGACAGTGTCAGACTTCTTTACTAGGTTTGAAGAAACGTTTATTGATCACAGTGGGCAGGATATGAGTACTGAGGGTGGCCAACGGTTATTTGTGGATAAGTTTGTGCAGAATCTACTTCCTGACCTGTGTAAAAAATTGAAAGATTCAGAAAGTTCTTGGGCTGTTTCTTCTTCAGCGCAAATACTGGCTACTGCACAGTATTATGAAAATAGAGATAAGGACGAGAAAGATAGAACAGAGAAGAAAACGAAGGAATTAAAGACAAACGTCCTTTTACAGCAGGCCTATCCGCCACGTGGAGGTCAGAATAATTATAGGCAACCCCAAGGTGTCTATCACCAACCCCAACAATTCCAGAACAACCAGCAAATGAATGGGTATTATCAACCACGTGTCCCTGTAGGTTCCAACCAATGTTCATACTGCAAAGAGGAAGGTCATTATAAATATAGTTGCCCTAAATTAATACAGCGGAACGGTAATGCGTATGGAGTAAGAGGTAGGGGTGGTCAGCAAGCTCCTAGAGGCAGAGGGCGTGGAAATGCTCCCCAGACCGCGCGTCCTCTGCCGCCTCAAAGTACCATCAATAGCTTTGATCAGCAAGCTAACGTGACTAGTAATACGGCCCAGTATTATAATAATGATTATTATGCAGAGGACGGTGATGCAGAAAGTAATGATTACTAGGACAGCCATAGACAGAGAGAGGGAGTTGTTTCAGTGCCAGTGGATCAGAGTGGACCGTATGTTGAGGTGACTACAGCAAATGTAACGGAGCCTTTTCTGCTAGACACTGGTGCTGCAAAGAGTTCAATCATGCATTCAAAACTCCCTGGCGCACCTTTGTCTGGTGATATAAATGTTTCAGTAGGTTTTTCTGGCGCCCCGGTTAGGAACCCGATTTCTAGTCCCATGTCACTTTCTGTTGGACCTTGCGAGTTGAAAGCACCCCTGATCCTAACAACAGGTTGTGGTGAGAATTTACTGGGATTAGATTTGTTGAAAAGATTGCACGCTAAACTGTATTGTTCTCCTTCAGGAGTACAACTTACATTAGGCAAGAAAGTGATTTCCCCAATGTATTTGTCTAAAAATACAATGCCACCTGAATTGTCATCCCTTCCGGATGCCCTTTGGGCTACTGGTCCCAATGATGTGGGCCTCTTGGAGATACCACCATACGTGGTGACTTTAAAGGCTAATGTCAGACTGCCACGTATTCCCCAGTACAAGATCTCTAATGAAGGGCAGAAAGCATTGTTAGACATTGTCAGCGACTTGATTAATAAGGGTGTGATTGAAGAGACAAGAGGCAACGTTTGCAATAGTCCGATTTTACCTGTCTTAAAACGAACGGATCCTTCACAGCCACCTGTTTACAGATTTGTGATTGATCTTAGAGAGGTTAATAAGATTGTTGTGCCACAGTTTCCGGTTGTCCCTGATATAACTGCCTTGTTAACGATGATTCCAGCCTCTGCTGCATGGTTTTCAGTGATTGATTTAAAGAATGCTTTCTTTAGTATCCCAATTGCAGAAGAGAGCAGAGACATTTTTGGTTTTAGTCTGGGAGGCCGAAGCTTCCGCTTCAAACGCGCTCCCCAGGGCTACTGTGAGAGTCCATCCATATACAGTCAAACTTTGAAAGCGCAGCTTGATGCACTTGTTTTACCTAGTGGCGCTATCCTGATTCAGTACGTGGTCGATTTACTAATCGCTGCGGATACTGAAAAGATCTGTAAAAAAGCCACATTGTCACTGTTGCGCCATTTATCCGCTTTCCACCACAAAGTGTCTCTCTCTAAGCTGCAATATTGTCGACAAGAAGTGACCTACTTAGGTCATCTCTTATCGAAGGAGGGAAGGAAACTGACCCCAGAAAGAATTCAAGCCATTGCACAGTTGAGTGTGCCGAAAACACAGAGAGAAGTGCGTGCTTTCTTGGGCATCACTTCATACTGTAGGCATTGGATCCCTAGTTTTTCTTTGTTGGCAAAACCTTTAGTAGCCTTAACATGCAAAGACACACCGAATCCTATCCCATGGTCTGAAGAGTGCCAGAGAAGTTTTGTGGAATTGCGTAATGCATTGTGTTCAGCTCCTGTGTTGGGTACCCCTGACTACAGTAAGCCTTTTACATTGTATGTTCACGAGAAAGATGGTTGTGCGTTGTCAGTGTTAACACAGCCTTTTGGCGACAGACCGCGCCCATGCGCATATTTTTCATCAACCTTGGACCCTGTAGCGAGGGCATTGCCAAGCTGTCTGAGAGCGACAGCTGCTGCCTGAGAGCGACAGCTGCTGCAGCAATGTCTATCCGACAATCTGCTGGTTTGGTAATGGACAATACATTGATTGTTATGGTTCCACACGCTGTAGACACATTATTAAATAGAACCAAGACACAACATTTGACTAGTGCGCGATTATCAGGCTATGAGCTTACACTGTTAGCAAATCACATACACATAATGAGATGCAATACGCTGAATCCAGCCACATTGTTGCCAATTCCAGCAGACTCAGATGAGATTGAGCAACATGACTGTCTGTTCAGAACAGAAGAAGAGACGAAAGGGAGAGTAGATCTAAAAAATACTCCCCTGACTGAGTGTGATGGCACTTTATGGGTGGATGGTTCGTGTTTCAAACTCCCTAATGGTGACACGACTGCTGCATATGCTATCACGACTTTACACACGGTCGTGGAAACTGCACGAGTGCCACATAATTCGGCCCAAGCAGCAGAATTAATCGCCCTCACGAGAGCATGTGTGTTATCTGAAGGAATGAGAGTAAATATATACACAGACAGCCAGTACGCCTTTGGCGTGGCTCATAATTTTGGGCGACTGTGGAAGGAGCGTGGGTTCCTGACGTCGCATGGAGCTAAAATTCAGAATGGCAAGTTGGTGAATGATCTCCTTGAGTCACTGACCCTACCGTTGCAAGTTGCGATCATGAAATGCAGTGCGCACAGGAAAGTCACAGATGATGTTGGACGTGGGAATGCGTTTGCTGATGAGACCGCGAAAGAAACAGCACAGAATGTGAAGACTAGAATGTATGTTGCAGGCCCCGCAAGATGGGTTAACGATGTTGGGATGTGTGAGAACACAATAGAGAGTGTGAAGTCGCTTCAAGCTGAAGCCACAGAGAAAGAGTTAAGCAAGTGGAGAGAAAGTATGGGTAAGTTGGATGAGAATGGTTGTTGGATTGATCTGACAGAACATAAGCGATGGTTATTGCCTGATGCATATGTGCTTCCAGTGGTTACTATGGCACATAGAATGGCACATATCAGTACGAAAGGTAAATGCAAGTTGTTGGCTCCAGTATGGCAGAATGCTGGGATTCCCAAGTGTGCAGAGAATGTGGTCAAGAATTGCATGGTATGCTTGAAGTATAACCCTGGTAGGGGAACCCCAACTCCAGCTGGTCACTTTGCACCCCCATCATGTCCATTCGAAGTTTTGCAGCTGGACTTTATTCACATGGAAAGATGCAACAACCTGAAATATGTACTGGTGGTTGTTTGTGCTTTCTCAAAATGGATAGAGGCTTATCCTCTGAAAGATAACACTGCCCTATCCACAGCCAAAGCCCTTGTGAAGGAATTTTTCCCTAGGTTTGGAATGCCAAGAATGGTGTGGTGTGATAATGGAAGTGAGTTTGTGGGTAAAGTGATGAAGAATGTATGTGAAGGGCTAGGGATAAAGCAGAAGTTCCATGCTGCAAATCACCCCCAATCAGCTGGACTAGTAGAACGCTACAATGGAGCCTTAAAGCTCAAGCTGGCCAAAATCTAGGCGAGCACCGGTCTTAAATGGCCTGACGCTCTGCCTTTAGCACTCCTGTCCACCAGAATGACCGTACACTCACGAGTGGGACTTAGTCCTTATGAAGTGGTTTTTGGCCGCCCGGCCAACGTATGGGGTGTACCGAGGCCTACGAAGTTCAGTGAGATTGAACATCCAGTACTACTCGATTACCTGTATGATTTGACTGTTAAACTGTGTGTTTTGCACCAACAGGTACATGATACTCTTCCCCAAGCTTCTGAAACTCCTGGACACCCTATCAACCCTGGCTCGTGGGTCCTGATCCGAAATTTCCAGCGTAAGAGCAACGACGAGCCTCGCTGGATTGGCCCTCACCTTGTATTCCTGTCGACAAGATCAGCGGTGCGAGTAAAAGGGAAGAAACACTGGATCCATGGTACCCACTGTAAAGTAGTCCCTTTGCCTCTGCCATATGACCAGTGGGTCAAGGAGGGTATCGCCGACTCTGAAGCAGACACTGTGCCTCGTTTTGTACCATTCAGTGACGCACGCCTAAAAGACACAGTTTCAGACCAAGAGAGTGACAATATTCTGCAAGAAGCTGTGCCACCATCAAATCGATTGGACACCACTGAGCCTGAACTTTTGTTTCAAGACCAAACAGCACCTGGCCGTCTCCGCTATAATTTGAGACCAAGGCCCATGGACAAATAAAGATTTCCTTACTATTTCCTTTTTGACATTTTTGCTCTCCCATCTGAAAGACTTTCTTGATTTTTGTTTTTCGAACCACCATCCGGGTTCTGCCGCAGGGTCGCGGTGCCAAGACTTTGGGGTACAGGCCGAAGACGTTAGGTCAACGGTTCTGGTTGGTCTAGGGCGTTTCCCTGGACTGACAGGCGTGCCCCTTAGCAGAAGACACTCATCCGCCGCGAGCGGCCCGAGTAGAGGATGGAGTTTTTTAAGATGGAGAGACCGATTGAGGAAATGAACTTTAACGCAAGGATGTGTAGAATTGTAAAAAGTAAATGTTTTGTATTTTTGTGCCTTTTTACACTGTGTAGTATCATGATGTTTATTGTAGGATTCGTGTTTTTCTCTGCTCAAAAGCCCATTACACCCACTGAACAGCCTATACCTCTTTCTACTGCCTCCTCTCACTCTTTTCACCCTTTGCCTGAGCACGAACAGACCAGACAATCGGAGTTCGTAAATAACTCGTTTATCCAGCTCTTGCACCAGCACCAACTAGTAGTGAATACGACCAATTGCTGGGTGTGTGGGTTAATGCCACATACCATTAACAAGGGTATTCCCTACCTGGTGCTGCCGTATAGTTACAATGGATCGTCATGGGCATTCCAGACCATGTTTCTCTATGCTCTAGATACGTACTCCCCTCGCCAACCGCGTTCCATCAGACCTATCACCAATAATAAGGCTTTGATAAAAGGAGTTGCCGATATGAGTAGGGATATCGATGCCTACTCATCCATTCCCAAAGAAGAGCTGAGACCTTATGTAGGATGGAACGCGACGGGGTATAGTATTAGTCTGGGTGAAAGACAGCGAAAAATCTCATCTCCAATCTGGGTCGTACCCCACATGGGTCGGTTCTGCTTACAGGGTAATGGTCAGAATCCTAGAGCTCAACTGGGAAGAAGTGACTGTACTGAAACGTACACCTTCCCGTCACAGTTTTCCCCTGCGTTTTTGGCTGCCAAGGGCACATATTTCATCTGTAATGACCGAGCATATACATGGTTGCCCCCTGATTTCTCGGGCACATGTTATATTGCGAACTTGCTACCGCCGACATTTACTGCTGCCTCTGACTATCACAAGACCAGAGTTGTGAGAGGCGTGATTAGTAAGGAAGACACTGCCGGTCAGGAAGCGGGAGACTTCTTTTTGGGTTTCCTGCCATTTTGGGGACCTATGGTGAATAGTAGGAACCTGAGACAGCTGACTCGTGTGGTTGAATCCACTGTCAATGTAACGGCTGGTGCCCTTGGTAATCTAACGGCTGAGCTCCAAGCGGACCGCCTTATGACTTTGCAGAACCGTATGGTTCTAGACGTTATTCTTGCAGACCGCGGTGGGGTATGCAAGGTCATCCAATCTAGTTGCTGCATTTTCATACCAGATAATGCTCCAACAGTGTATCAAGCCATCTCCAAACTCCATAAAATATCTGAATCCATACACGTGGATAAGGGAGATTGGTCACTGCTGGGGTGGTTCTGGGAATTGATATCTGCCTGGGGTTGGAAAGTTCTGATGGTCATTGGAATGATCTTAGCCATTCTTTTCCTGTTCTGTCTGTGCATACAGTGTGCTCCTGCGATATGTGGCCTCTGTGCTACCTTATGTGTAAGGAAACCTGTATCGAGGGACGAGCTAAGTAATAGGATGATGCTACAGCAACATCTCCATGACTTCGTGAACATTGACCTGGACTCGGATTAAGATGAGTATAGTGATTGCCTATGTAAGGGCAAAAGGAGGGTCTGTCGTACTTTAATCTTCGTTACCGCGTAGGGAACAGGGCCCTACCCCTGTCTATCTTGGTATTAGCAAACCGCAAATGGTAAATGCGGCATGTACAAGTGCTTTATATATCGTTCTAGCTATGAATGCACTGTGTACACGTTATTCTGCTTCACTACGCGGGTTCCATTTTGGAAACAGTGGCCATCTTGTCATTGCCCTCACATAGGCTATAATGGAGTAAATACGGGCCTCACAGTACATGGGCTTTCCCTCTGACTTCTCTGTGACCTGGGCAGCTGGCTCTGCTGCCCCAGGTCAAACCGGTTTGACGAGCTCCCCTTCCTCCGTCCACCTGTGATTAGCATCAGGGCTTGACCCGTCATAAAACCTTTTCATTCTACACAATCCTCCGGCTAATCTCTGTCACACCTGCTTGTTCCTGCTTTATGACTTGTTTCCCAAAACAGGAGATGCTCATGTTTATTGGGGGGTCTATTGACATCAAATGTGGGATCTGAACCTTACTGTGTAAATCATTGTGGGCTGGCCGAACTGGAATGTGGGATGGTCATCATGACTCTGCTTTTTCGTTTGTAATGTATACTTGTAATGGCCATATCGTAAACCAAGGAATGTGTGCCTGAAGCATGATATTTTGTACTTAAGGAGAAGCCCGTTCCTATGATTTTCAGCAGTCTCCTGAGAACATACACGCTGTTGTACTTCTAGGATACCTGTAATTGGTCTGCAGCCAATAAACGAATCTTTGACTTCACCCAGAAGACTCTGTGTTTCTGTAGGTCTGGAACAGGGTGAACCCAGAAGTCATAGGGTGTGTGCCCCTGCACCGCTGGGACTAAAATACCCAGTACTTCAGGGGCCAACTATCACTCCTGTTACCTCCACTAAGTCCAACACAGTGGGATTGCTAAGAGGTCTTTGGAGGCCACCCCCCCTTTTTCCACCACACTCTAAACGCACCTCCTGGAACAGTTCTGGTTGGGTTGGAGGATGAAGTCCACTTTATTCCTGAGGGACATTGGGGGCCAAGAAGCCCTCCTGGTACCTCCTGTAAGTCCTACACAGCAGAATTCCTAAGCGCTGGTTGGAGGCCCAGCCCCCTTTCTCCACCACTCTGCAAACGTGGCTACCAGTTAAGGAAGTATTTGTAGTTTAATAGGTCTAGCATTTGCAAGAGTTAGAGCTATTGGCATTGTAAATGTAAATGTTTTTTTACTAATGTTTTTTGGAGTGGAGTGGATGTACGTTGTGTGTAGTGGAATTATGTGGTATGTTGTGCAGTGAAATTATGTGGATAGAAAGTATGTGGTATTTAGTGTATAGGAATTATGTAGATTGGGATTATGTGTTATGGAGAGCAATTATGTGGTATGGTAGTCTGTGTTATGAAGTGGCACCTCAGGTTTAGTCTTCCTCGTTTCCATAGAAGCTAAACTATGAACTCAATGAGAATAAAAAAGAAGGAATCACTGAGGAGCACTTTTGGACACAGTCAGAGGTATGAGCAGGGCCACAGGAATTATGTGACTGTTTGGCTGCACCAACTTTCACACAATTATTCTTTTTCTACATTAGCCACATAATCCATCATGTGCTGCCTAATCTGCAAATTTGAACAGAAAAAGCCTTGTTTCTATCTCAGACGGCTCAAATGTTACCAAAAATGCAGCTACATGTGTTAAAGCAGGGTGGAAGGTCCTTTGTAAACCTAGAATGTCATTTTCATTGCTTATTTCTGCACCTCTTTTGCCTCTTTCTGCACCTCTGTTGCCTCTTTCTGCACCTCACTTGCTTCTTTGTGTACCCCCTTGCCCCTTTCCACACCTCTCTTACCTCTTTCTGCACCCCTCTTCAAACTATCTGCACCCCCCTGCCTCTATCTGCACCTCCGTTACTTCTTTAAGCAATTATTTTGCCTCTTTCTGTACTTCTCTTCCTTCTTCTCTGCACCCCCCTTGCCTCTTTCTCCACCCCTCTTCCCCATTCTTCATGTCTGTTGCTTCTTTCTCTACTTCTCTTGTCTCTTTCTCCACCCCTCTTCCCTCTTTCTGCATCTCTGTTGCTTCTTTCTGCACTTATCTTGGGTCATTATGTACCTCTCTTGATTCTTTCTGCACCCCTTGTGCCTCTTTCTGCACCCCTCTTCTCTTTCTGCACTCCTCTTGCCTCTTTCTGTACATCTTTTCCTTCTTTTTGCACATCTTTAGTTACTTTCTGCACCCCTCTTGCCTCTTTCTCCATCCCTCTTCCCTCTTTCTGCACGTCTGTTGCTTCTTTCTGCATCTCTCTTCTCTTTCTCCACCCCTCTTCTCTCTTTCTGCACCTCTGTTGATTCCTTCTGCACCTCTTGTGCTCCTTTGTACACCCCTTGTACTGCTTTCTACACCATCTTGCCTCTTTCTGCCCCTCTGTTGCATTTTTCTGCACTCCTCTTGCTTCTTTCTATACCTCTCTTGCTTCTTTATTCACCCCTAGTGCTTCTTTCTGCACCCCTTGTCTGTATTTCTGCATCCCTCTTGCCTCTTTTTGCACCTCTGTTCCTTCTTGCTGTACATCTTTTGCTTCGTTCTGCACCTCTCTTTCCCCTTTCTGTACCCTTTCTTCACCCCTCACCCCTCTCCCTTCTTTCTGCATCTCTGTTGCTTCTTTCTGCACTTCTCTTGCTTCTTTCTGCACCCCTCATCCCTCTTACGGTACCCCTTTTTCCTCTTCCTGCACCTTTCTTGCCTCTCTCTCCTCCGTTCCTTCTTTCTGCACTGCTTTTGTTTCTTTCTACAGCTCTCTTGCTTCTTTCTAGACCCCTTGCCTCATTCTATACCCCTCTTCCCTCTGTCTGTACCCTGTTGCCTCTTTCTGCACCCCTGTTGCCTCGTTCTGCAGCTCTGTTCCTTTTTCTGCACTTCTTTTGTTTCTCTCTGCACATCTCTTGCTTCGTTCTGCACCCCTCGTGTCTCTTTCTGCACCCCTCTTCCCTCTTTTTGCACATCTGTTCCTTCTTTCTGCACTTCTTTTGTTTCTTTCTGTACCCTTCTTCCCTTCTTGCATCCCACTTGCCTCTTTCTGCAATTCTCTTGCCATTTTCTGCACCTCTCTTGCCTCTTTCTGCACCTTTCTTGCCTCAGTCTGCCCATCCGTTCCCTCTTTTTGCACCCCTTTTGCCTGTTTCTGCAACTCACTTGCCTCTTTTTGAACCTCTGTTGGTTCTTTTGCACTGCTTTTGCTTTTTTCTGTACCTCTCTAGCAAATTTCTGCACCCCTCTTGCCTCTCTCCGTACCCCTCTTACCTGTCTCTGCACCTCTCTTGATAGTTCCTGTACTGCACTTGTTTCTTTCTGCACCTGTGTTGCAAATTTCTGAATGCCTCTTGCCTCTTTCTGCAACCCTCTTCCCTCTTTCTGCACCTCTCTTGCCTCTGTCTGCACCCTTCTTTCCTCTTTCTGCACCACTGTTGGTTCTTTCTGCATTTCACTTGCTTCTTTCTGCACCTTTCTTACAAATTTCTGCACCCCTTGTGCCTCTTTGTGTACCTCTCTTGCTTCTTTCTGCACCTCTCCTGCCTCTTTCTGCTACTTTTAAACTGAAATCAGGCTCAGTGCTACACACATGCAAGTCCAGAGAAGGGCTGCTCGCCTCTAAACTGCCATGACATATTATATGCTAGGGACATAGAGGTAATATTAATCCCCCTGCCCTATTATGTGCCTGGGCCTCACAGGGGAGGTCATGCCAATCACAGGGGTACACCAACCCATAGTGTACCCTAGTGTATGTAAGTGTTTTCACTGTATTCTAAGTGTCTTTCAGCATAGGATTGGCTCAGTGCCTGGTTAGGCAGAGCCCAGGGTCAGTCAGAGTCAGTTACCACCAATACCAGTTAGCAAAAAGTTGGGGGTGCCCAGGGCACAGGATGACTTTGCAACAAGGCCTCTTTCTGTATCTCTGTTGCTTCTTTCAGCAATTCTTTTGCCTCTTTCTGCACTTCTCTTCCTTCTATCTGCACCTCTCCTGCCTCTTTATATACCTCTCTTGCCTCTTTGTGCACCTCTCTTACCTTTTTCTGCACCCCTCTTCCCTATTTTTGCACCTCTGTTGGTTCTTTCTGCACTGCTTTTGCTTTGTTATGCACCTCACTTGCCTTTTTCTGTACCCCTCTTGCCTCTTCGTGCACCTCACCTTCTGCAATTTTCTTGCTTCTTTCTATACCTCTGTTGCTTCTTTCAGCAATCCTCTTGCCTCTTTCTGCACTTCTCTTCCTTTTTCTGCACCCCTCCTGCCTCTTTCTGTACCTCTCTTGCCTCTTCGTGCACCTCACCTACCTCTTTCTTCACTCCTCTTGCCTCTTTTGAACCTCTGTTGGTTCATTCTGCACTGTTCTTGCTTCTTTCTGCACCCCTATTGCCTCTTTCTGAACCCCTCTTTTCTCTTTCTGCACCTTTCTTGCTTCTTTCTGCACCCCTGTTCCCTCTTGCTGTACCTTTCCTGCCTGTTTCTGCACCTCTCTTGCCTCTTTCTGTACCTCTGTTGGTTCTTTATGTACCTCTCTTGCTCTTTCTGCACCCTTCGTGCCTCTTTCAGCTCCTCTGTTGCTTCTTTATGCACCCTCTTCCTTCTTTTTGTACCCTCCTGCCTCTTTCTGTACCTCTCTTGCCTCTTTGTGTGCCCTTTCTACCCTTTTCTGTACCGCGCTTGCTTCTTTTTGCACCTCTATTGGTTCTTTCTGCACTACTCTTGCTTCTTTCTTCACATAACTTGCCTCTTTCTACACTTCTCTTGCTTCTTTCTACACCTCTGTTGCTTCTTTCAGCAATTCCCTTGCCTTTTTCTGTACTTCTTGTGCCTCTTTCTGTAACTCTCTTGAGTCATTCTGTACCTCACTTGCTTATTTCTGCACTTTTCCTGCCTCTTTCTGCACCCCTCTTTCTGGACCTCTCTTGCCTCTTTCTGTACCTTTCCTGCCTGTTGCTGCACCTCTCTTGCCTCTTTCTGTACCTCTCCTGCATTTCTCTGTACTTCTTGTGCCTATTTTTGCATCTCTATTGGTTCTTTCTGCACTGCTCTTGCTTTGTTATGCACCTCACTTGCCTCCTTCTGCAATTTTCTTGCTTCTTTTGATACCTCTGTTGCTTCTTTCATCACCGCTGTTGCTTCTTTCTGCACTTCTCTTCCTTCTTTCTGCACCCTCCTGCCTCTTTCTGTACCTCTCTTGCCTCTTTGTGCACCTCTTCTGTATCCCTCTTGCCTCATTTTTCACCTCTGTTGGTTCTTTCTGCACTACTCTTGCTTCTTTCTGCACCTAACTTGCCTCTTTTTGTATTTCTATTGCTTATTTGTACTCCTCTGTTGCTTTTTTAACAATTCTCTTGCCTCTTTCTGCACTTCTCCTACCTTCTTCTATCTGCACCCCTCTTGCCTCTTTTTGCAACTCTGTTGGTTCTTTCTGCACTGCTCTTGCTTCTTTCTGCAGCTCACTTGCCTCTTTCTGCACTTATCTTGGTTCTTCCTACACCTCTGTTGCATCTTTCAGCAATTCTCTTGCCTCTTTCTGCACTTCACTTGCTTCTTTCTGCACCCCTCCTGGATCTTTCTGCACTTCTCTTGCTTCTTTATATATCTTTCTTGCCTCTTTCTGCTCCTCTCTTGCCTCTTTGTGCATTTCTCAAGCCTGTTTCTGCACTTCCCTTGCCTCTTTCTGAATCTCTCTTGCCTCTTCCTGCACCTATCTTGCCTCTTCCTGTACTTCACTTGCTTCTTTCTGCACCTCTCTTGCTACCTTCTATACCCTTCTTCACTTTTTTGCATCCCTCTTGCCTCTTTCTGCTGTTCTCTTGTCTTTTTCTGCACCTCTCTTGCCTCTTTCTGTACCTCACTTGCATCTTTCTGCACTTCTCTTGCTCTTTCCACACCTCTGTTACTTCTTTCGTCAATTCTCTTGCCTCTTTCTGTACTTCTTTTGCTTATTTCTGCTCCTCTCTTGCATCTTTATTCACCTCTGTTGCCTCTCTCCACACCTCACTTGCTTCTTTCATCACCCCTGTTCCCTCTTTCTGCACCTTTCTTGCCTGTTTCTCTTTTGCCTCTTTCAGTACCTCTGTTGGTTATTTCTGCACTTCTGTTGCTCTTTCTGCACCCTTTGCGGCTCTTTCAGCACCAATGTTGCTTCTTTCTGCACTTCTCTTTCTTCTTTCTACATCTCTCCTGCCTCTTTCTGTTCATCTCTTGCCTCTTTGTGCACCTCTTCTATCTTTGTCTGTACTGCTCTTGCTTCTTTTTGCACCTCTGTTGGTTCTTTCTGCACCTCACTTGCCTCTTTCTGCACTTCCCTTGCTTCCTCCTACACCTGTGTTGCTTCTTTCAACAATTCTTTTGCCTCGTTGTGCAGTTCTCATCCTTCTTTCTGCACCCCTCCTGCCTCTTCCTGTACCTCTCTTGCCTCTTTGTGCACCTCTCCTACCTTTTTCTGCACCCCATTTGCCTATTTTTGCACCAATGTTGGTTCTTTCTGCACTGCTCTTGCTTCTTTCTGTACCTCACTTGCCTCTTTCTGCACTTCTCTAGCTTCTTTCTACACCTCTGAGGCTTCTTTCAGCAATTATCTTGCCTCTTTCTGCATGTCTCTTCCTTCTTTCTGCACCCCTCCTCCCTCTTTCTGTATCTCTCTTGTCTCTTTGTGCACCTCTCCTACCTCTTTCTGCACCCCTCTTGACTCTTTATGCACCCTTCTTTTTTCTTTCTGCACCTCTCTTGCCTCTTACTGTACCCCTGTTCTCCCTCTCTTTATCCTTCCTACCTGTTTCTGCACCTCTCCTGCCTCTTTCTGTACCTTTGTTGGTTCTTTCTGCACTTCTCTTGCTCTTTCTGCACCCTTTGCGCCTCTTTCAGGACCTCTGTTGCTTCTTTCTGCACTTCTCTTCCTTCTTTCTGCAATCACCTGCCTCTTTATAATAATCCACATTTGCAATAATAATCCACATTTGTAAAGTGCGAATAATCACCGGTAAGGGTCTCTAGGCGCTGGGGCCGTCAGGAAGATATAGCAAGCTATTGCCCAGAGTCACATGGTGCTGGGGTAATCTGCCGCCGGGGATCAAACCGTGATCCCCAGGTTCCGGAGTCAGTCGCCCTGGCCGCGGTGCCACACCTCTTTCTGTACCTCTCTTGCCTCTTTCTGCACCGCAACTACCTCTTTCTGCATCTCTCCTGCCTCTTTCTGTACCTCTGTTGGTGGTTCTTTCTGCACTTCTCTTGCTCTTTCTGCAACCCTCTTGCCTCTTTCTGCACTCCTCTTTTTTCTTTCTGCACCTCTCTTGCCTCTTTCTGTACCCTGTTCCCTCTTTCTGTACCTTGCCTGCCTGTCTGTGCACCTCTCTTGCCTCTTTCTGTACCTCTGTTGGTTCTTTCTGCACTTTTCTTGCTCTTTCTGTACCCGTTGTGCCTCTTTCAGCACCTCTGTTGCTTCTTTCGGCAATTCTTTTCCTTCTGTCTGTACCCCTCCTGCCTCTTTCTGCACTCCTCTTGCCTCTTTTTGCACCTCTTTTGGTTCATTCTGCACTTCTCTTGCTCTTTCTGCACCCCTCTTGCCTCTTTCTGCACTCCTGTTTTTTCTTTCTGCACACCTCTCTTGCCTTTTTCTGTACTCCTGTTCCCTCTTTCTGTACCTTTCATGCCTGTTTCTACACCTCTCCTGCTTCTTTCTGTACATCTGTTGGTTCTTTCTGCACTTCTCTTGCTCATTCTGCACCCCTCTTGCCTCTTTCTGCACTCCTGTTATTTCTTTCTGCACCTCTCTTGCCTCTTTCTGTACTCCTGTTCCCTCTTTCTGCACCCCTCTTGCCTCTTTTTGTACCACTGTTGGTTCTTTCAGCACTGCATTTGCTTCTTTCTGCTCCTCACTTGCCTCTTTTTGCACTTCTCTTGCTTCTTTCTACACCTCTGTTCTTTCAGCAATTATCTTACTGTACTGCTCATCCTTCTTTCTGCACCCCTCCTGCCTCTTTCTGCACTTCTGTTGCCTCTTTATGCACCTCTATTGCCTCGTTCTGCACTTCACTTGCTTCATTCTGCACCTCTCTTGACTATTTTGGCACCTCTGTTGCTTCTTTCTGCACTTCTCTTGCCTCTTTCTGTTCCTCTGACTTAGTGGTAGTTTTAATCTCCCTGCCCTATTATGTACTAGGGCCTCACAGGAGAGGTCATGCCAATCACGTGGCACCCCAACCCATAGTGTATCCTAGTGTATGTAGGTGTTTTCACTGTATTCTAAGTGTCTTTCAGCATAGCACTGGCTCCGGGCCTCGTTAGAGTTAGTTACCACCAGTACCAGTCAGCAAAAAGTTGGAGTCACAGGATGACTTTGCAACAAGGCCTCTTTCTGCTCCTCTGTTGGTTCTTTCTGCATATCTCTTGCTGCTTCTTTCTGCACCTTTCTTCCTCTTTCTGGACTTCTGTTGCCTCTTTCTGCATTTCTCTTGCTTCTTTCTGTGCCTTTCTACTTCTTTCTGCACATGTCCTACTTCTGTTGGCATAGTTAGAAATTAGCCTTTAAACACCTTAGTAATTCACTGAAAAAAACTTAGGTTTCAGGGACGTCAAATTCGAAATTAGCATTTAAAAAACCTTTGAAATTCACTAAAAAACCATAGGTTTCCGGGACGTTATAGTTAGAAATTAGCATTTAAAAAGCCTTAGAAATTCACTGAAAAAAGCACAGGTTCCAGGGAAGTTATAGTTAGATGAACATTTCACTCGTACAAAACCAGTGAAAATTGGCTGCTATAGTTAGTTGAGCTAACTATAACTCGCATCCCCGCAATGCACTGCTGATGACGTCATATATTACATCATTCATGACATGGTCAGTGAGATCACTGATGACATCACTGATGACATCTCAAATTACATCACTGATGTCATCATCCACGTGATAATCTGATGCACCTCCTTAGTCCTTAATATAAACTTTGATACACCCACTCTAAAATACAGACTACCATTTTCGAAACCATAGACACACCGATACCAGTTACTACATACCCACTCAATGATTCCTAGGTCTACACACACATCCACTCCTTCACCCATACAGTCACTCATACATGCATTTACTCACCAATACAGCCATTTCATAAGCACTCATGCATCTATACACACTCACATACCGCCACTCATCCATAGAGTTCTTACACACCTAGTCAGTCATGCAAAGAATTAATCTCACTCCCATTTATTCACCTATACAGTTATACACACACCACCTTACTTATTCATACAGATACTAACACATACTTACTCTTTTCTACAAACACTGATACAAGCACACAGTCATCCATACAGCCACTCTCACAATCACTCACTCTCACATGTAATCATTTATATACTCCAACACTCACATATACTGCCTTTTACATATGTAGTTACTCACACATGTACCACTGAGACATCCATTCACTAACCAGCACATCCATACACATACTCACCCACCCATACAGCCCTTCACAGCTGCACTCTTGAACCCATATACCCAGTGAATCACCCACTCATACATTCATGCGCCGAGTCACACACCCCTCAGCTGCCCACACAGAAACTCAGGCACCCATACAGATACTCAGACAACTAATCAATAAGCCATATGGACACTCATGTAGCTACTCACCAACTCATGCAGCCGCTTATACACCAACTCTCAGACTGATACAGACATTCACAGAGATTAGTCACTAACCCATGAATTCAGTAAGACATGTTTAATCACTCACTGATACAGTCAGTCACGCACCTACTAAATCATCCATTCAGACACTTATACACCCACTCATTCTTCATTACACCTTGGCATATATATATATATATATATATATATATATATATAAAACATACTTTGCAGAAACACACAGTCACTGTATGATGTCATCAGTGATGTAATTTGAGATGTCATCAGTGATGTCACTGACCATGTCATGAATGATGTAATATGTGACGCCATCAACAGTGCATTGCGCGGGCGCCAGTTATAGTTAGCTCAACTAACCATAACGGGCGAATTTCTCTGGTTTTGTATGAGTGAAATGGCAAACTAACTATAACGTCCCTGAAACCTGTGGGTTTTTCAGTGAATATATATATATATTTATTACAGAGTGCCAATAGCCACTCTGAAATTATAGTTAGGGTTACCAGAGATAGGAATTTCTAGAAGTTGTGATTGCTAATACCTTTGGACCCGTTTGACAACTATCCATGACACTTTGCAGACCCATTCCCTTTTCTACATTGGTATGCAAAGGTTTGTGGAGATTCGTCAAGAGGATGCAAAAAAAAAGGAGGCCCCAAAACGCATTTTGGCAACAATGCATTTTTCATAGACTTTTTACTCACACGTAGCGTGAAAATGGCTGGACGTATTTCAATTAAATTTGACAGAGATATAACTTATAGTGTGTAGATTATCATTAAGGTGAACTAAAGGTAAGTAGGATAAGTATTTATTAAGTTATAAGCTATATTAAGTTGGTAATATCTTTTATTGAGGTATTTTCGCCAAATTTGGTTGTATTTCACAGATGGTACATCGTGATGACAAGCCATTATGTGATTGGCTAATGACTACCTTTACAAAAGTTAAAGGCAGCCATGTTGTTTTTCAGTACACTTTGGCTGTGTTCTGTGTTTCCTCCTAAGATATAGGTAAGTGTTAGACTTGAAATGTTTTCCCTGCCTATTACCATTTTAATAAAGTGGTAATTGGTAGGGAAAATATGTATAAGTTTCTATATATTTTTTTTTTATGTACAGAGTGCAGCAGTACTTACACAAATATGTTGGAAAATTCAAAATACACTGCACTACACTCTATTTTACAATATAGTGAACTACAGTTTATTTTCTATTTCTAACATATTTAAATCTTCATAAAAAAGTCAACAAAATTCCACTGTAATACCTACAATTACTGCACTACATAAAAATAAAAAAATACACAGTTCTCCCTAAACTGCTGGAAAAATATATTGAAAACTATAAATACATTTCTCTAATTATTCTTACTTTTATAAAGTAGGGAACAGCTATATAACCTAATGTTTACCTATATAAAATGCCTTAACCCACAGAGATACGAAAGTGTGCTAAAAACTACATTGCTGCTTTTTATGTTTTATAAAGACAGCCATTAGCCAATCAGATACTTCATTGTTATTGACATGATCCAGGGTATACCTTATCCCACTATGAATGGGCGAGTTAATTCTGACCCATGAGTAAACCATGCTTAAAAATGGGTCAGAATTGGGAATTATCAGAATCATTTATTAGCTAAACCTTCATTAAATTTCAGTGGGTCAAAGCTGTCAAATGTTAACAAGGGGAAATCCATATGGTATTTACCATATCAGTAAGATTTTGGTGCGTTATACACCAAAATCCGCATAATATTCCCCACATACTCATAATAGGTACTATTTATTCCCAAGAAATAAAGATACCTGTGGGTTCATTATTAATTAGGTGTGTTAAATAACACCTAAGCCCATAATCAGGCCATACTTACTCGAACAAATCTTTAACACTAGTTACACTATTTACACCTACTACCAAAATTTAGTATTTACACCTCATAATCTTTATTTTCCTTGAATATCAAATCTACATCTGTTCACCCACCCTAACGCTACATCTGTTTCTATTAGAACCCTCCACTCTACACCACTCCGCTCTATGCCACTCCACTCTACACCACTCCAATCTTCGCTATTACATTCTACGCCACTCCTCTCTACATCACTACACTATATGCCACTCCAATCTACGCTAATCCACTGTATATCACTCTGCTCAAACCAAATTCATTGTACACCACTCCATTCTACCAACTCCTCTCTCTGACCACTACACTCTATACCACTCTGCTGTATGCAAATACACTCTACATTGCTCCACTATATGACACTGCAGTCTACACCACAACACTGTACACCCCTCCACTCTATGCTATTGCACTCTATGCCACCAGCCACGGCCCTTGGAGGGAGTTCCGTGGGGCGGTAAGTCGGGGCGGGGGAGGGGCAGGGTGGGGGGTTCTAAAAACCGGAATATGGATAATTGCAGGTAAGTAAACAATTAAATAAATGAAAAGAATTTCGTAGCGCGCGCTGCATCGCAAAATTATATATTTATAACTTATTTATAATTATATAAAAATATTTTCTGAACCACCACTCTTTGCATATACACGCAGCAGGAATATCAAAGAATTGTTAAAAAGATTGCCATCAGTCAATATGGCACCCTTTATGGGTATGCGCAAATGCCATAACTGCGTCAATTGCAACAATGTAATGACTGGGAACGTCATTAATCGCCCACATTCCGGTGAACTCATTTCACTCAAATACAACGGAGATTGCAACATAACCAATGTTATCTACACCATTAAATGCCCCTGCGGACTTCTTTACGTAGGCAAAACTTCGCGCAAAATTAAAATCCGCATCTCCGGACACAAAAGTTCTATTCGGACAAAGAGTTTCAAGTCAAATTTAGCAACGCACTGGTCACAACATCATCACACCAATGCTCAATTGAAGTTTACGATTTTAGAAATTGTTCCATCTAGATTAGGCAATGATACACCCAAGGTTTTAGCTCAAAGGGAAGTTTGGTGGAATAAATTTCTCCAAACACTGGTACCAGCAGGGCATAACGACAAATTGGAAATGCTATGTTTTCTTTAAAATGTGTAGTCTGTAAGTACTGTCCTTGCCATTCATCCATCAACCACCAGTTCATCTATGATTTCACTTTCAGTCTATCATTGGTAGTTTCTTCACTGGGCACTTTTTTTCATGAGTCACTTTCGATTATTCACACTCTGGTTTCTATCTCTGAAGATTTCTCTACTCATGTTCATTATTGATGAGCATTCACACACCGGAGTATCATATACATTTTCAGGATATAACGAGGAGCTATGTTTACATACCAACTCCTTTAGTATGTTTTGGAATACACAAAAGTACACAAGGTCCACAGTCAGCAACCTTATACACAAAATTTCCTGAGCTTACCTATCATTTCACATTTATTCAACATTGTTTTAGTTAGTGACTCTGTCCACCCACGTATCTATCATCAAGTTAGTTCATTATGAGAGTAGACCTCTATTTTTCACACATTGCCTTATTCAGCTCTATTCACAGAGGATCGAGACGGATATTTATCACAATACATGTTGTTCATTGCCACAGTGACTGGTACCAACAAAGTGCAGGCTACCAATGAGAATGTTTTTCATTTCAGGCTATTTATTTTCATACGGAGATACAGAAAGCAACCAATTGCTTGAGTCCTCTTTCGTTGTCTATAGTTAGCGCATACGAGGTGACGTCAGACGCAATGCAGTCTAAATTTTTTTTTTCAAAAGCGTATGCTTATCTTCGCCGCTTTTCTGCAACAACGTTGACATGCATCGCTTTGCCGTCCAGGTCTGACGAGATTGCTACAACTAACTTCAAGGTAAAGGGATACTCTCTGCAATTAATATTAGTGTCGAGTTGACAGTGAGCGGTTAACAGTCAGGTTCACTGACCGCCTAGTCGATCACTATTTTTTCCGCGTTGTTTCTCTAGGTCTTAGGTTTTGCCGCGGTCAGCCATTTCTGCACAGGCATATGGGCATGTTTGGCAGTACGATCAGCAGTGGCATCCTTGCCTTTTGAACCAGTTAGAATTCTGGACTTCAACAAACATCATAGGCAACAGCAGCCTGACATGAGGTACATTGTTTGCAGTATGTGATTTTCTGAGACACTTACTATCAGAGGTTGTGTAACATTGAGTTCAGTTTTTGTATATTCCAACAGACTAGTTGAAGTTTCTGTATATTACTCAGAGGACTGCGGGTGATAGCTCACTATACTGAGAGGACATTTATTCAGCATCCACTTTACAGATTTCTGCGATTTCAGTAAGGGCCATCAATCAAGTACTAAATTATTTTTTCCTATTTACTCTCTATTTTTTTATCTTCTTCTTTCTTCTTTCGTCTTCTTGCTGATTCGAGGACATCACTGGTCACCCACAAAGGGAGTGTTTTCCTTTTGTCATTGGTTTCTGGTTTTTCTCTTCTCCACACAGAATGATGCCACCACACAGTAGAAATAATCTTCAATTCCATTCACTTTTGTTCACAAGAGTTGATCCTTGTCTGGTCCAAGGACAAGTACAGGTGTGTTCCTACCACTCTGGTCATGCACGTTGTATCCATAGATTATGTGTATTCATGCTCTCAATATTTAACACATTGAATATCAGCAAATGTTCTTTTGTTTCATTCTTTCAAATACAGGCCCCTGAAGAAGGGATTTTTGAGAATCCTGAAATGCATTGGGCAACTACAACCACAATCGCCGTCTATTTCAGTGTTACAAGTTCTATGTTGATGTTTTTTAAGAAAAAATTATATTGACAATTCACGTGTTCATTTGGAACTTTATTATCAAGTTTCACATCAAAAAACACTTTTCTAATTTTGATGGTTTACAAAGTTTGGTGCGCCAGGCTTGGAAGAGAGCATCCAACAACCATCGGGACGCACTTTTGGATAACAACATTATGAGGACCCCTAATGAGAGGCTTACTTTTGTTATAACCTTTTGCACCCTCTCTAACAAATTACAAAAGACGATACGCAAGCATTGGCACATCTTGAATGTGGCCGCAGAGAACATTCCATCTCCTCTATTTGCGTTCAAGAAGGGTCCGAGTTTGTGCAACAGCCTAGTGCATACACGACCTTTGACTCAATCTACACAAATTGTGAACACGTTGTGGCCGCTGCCCCCGGTACGAGGCCACTACCCTTGTGGGTCTTGTAGTGTCTGTCCTCAGACTACTAAGACTACTTCTGTTGACATAGGAACGAGTCGCCCATGGATACTTAACAGCCATACGAACTGCAACTCAGAGGGTGTGATCTACATGATTACGTGCCCTTGCTCTTTACATTACATCGGGTACACGACACGGAAAATCAAGCTCCGAATCAGTGAACACAAGAGCACGATTCGGTGCAAGAAACAGTCCACATGCCTCACAGATCACTTCTTGGCCAAACAACATAGAGCTGATGATATGAGGTGGATCGTGCTCGAACGACCTTTGATTCCTCAACACATAAGTGACACCTCCAAGTTTCTATTCTCAAGAGAACAAAGGTGGATTTTCAAAATGAAAACGGACACCCACGGTCTCAATGATAGTATTCCCTGGACCTCTATTTGAATTGCATTTTCTTCTGGGGTGTGTAATATACCATTGTGTTGCATTTATTGAATTATGAGTATGTCCCTCCACACAAGATCTGTCCTTGATGTGTATTATATCGACTGGGATTGTAGTAACTAGGACCACATAGCATCAATATCTGACAGCTCCATGCTATTTAAACCTTATTCTAGAGTCCTATGTAGTACGACTAGGATCTCTATATCATATGTATAGTATACTGGGATTAGATTAGGGCTGATCTCCCTATGTCTCATGAGACGTATGCCCATAAACACTATTGTATCTGCCCTACGAGTCTCTAGTGCTAAGTATACCATTGTCACTGGTCAAAACGTTTTGTGATGCCAACCCACTGAAATTGGCGGATGATCTGATCATTCAGTAAGAAAGACTAGCCTCCCGCGGGAGTTATTTTGACTGATCTCTGTAGGTGGGCCCACATCATTCTCACTGGTCTCCTATTCTTATTTATGTCAACGTACCTTTCCAGACGATATTAATTACCTAAGGTACGGACATCGAGTAAAGCAACTTAACGCCCATTTTTGTTGGAATGCTTGATCCGCGGGTGGGCCAACTAGGACAATATGGTTGAGGATGTCTCCTAAGTCTGTTTGACGGCAGGCAAATTTTCTCTAAACATGTATTCTAATGTAATGTAGTCTGATCCTCACCAGTTAGTTTTAAGTGGCTAATGGTGTAAAATGAAAAATGAAAAACAAGAGTCTATATTAGACAAGGCACCTCTGCACCTTCGGCATAGCAAATTTTAATTTACGTGTGTATTTTACAAGATGTGCCGAAGGATAGCAGGAACACTACCTGTTCCTGAATATTCGGAACGGCGCATGTGCGTCCTGATTAGTGTTACTGTTTCTGAGCATGCGGCTGTTCATGTGTACACTCAGGGCGAGAACCAATAGGAACCCTTGGTTCTTTAGAGCCCGTTCAGATTTGTTTGTGAACACTTTTAGAACCACGCATGCGTGTCATGACTAGCGTCGCTACTCTCACGCATGCGGCGGTCCGATTGTACGCACACAGGACGAGGACAAATAGGAACACCTGGCACTTCGGCACTTATTTGGAGCAATTAGAGCGGCTATTTAAAGATCCCCTGCCTTGCTGTCGTCACCTCCCAGACTGCTCGTGGTCAAGCACGAGGTCTCGACGGACAGGTAAGCATTGGGATACTTAGCACTTTCGCTGTGACTGAGTCAGTTTGCCTGATCGAGCATCTGATAGATCGTAGTCTTCTGACTGTGAGTTGACCTAGAGTTGACCAGACTCCTAGATCTTGTCCTTTTTCAGATGGCTGTTTACTCTGTCCCTCTTAGGATGGAGGGTGCCAACACGATTTAGACTTCTCATTGAGCATACGTAGGGAGATAATTTCCATTGATTTGAATGCAGGTGGCTGTTTAATCTATGACCCCTGCTTTTACTGTGTGGTATGAGAACTCTAAATAGAGAGGGTTAATCATTTGCCTGACTTATTTGATTTGCCGCTGATTTGGTGCATGTTCGTTGAAGCCAAGGGTTGAACGGTTTAATTTGTTGAATTTTATATAGGGGCAATATGAGTACTAGTATCAATGTGCAACTCGTCTCCTTGTGTACCTATTTTTAACAGAGCGGTGCCTCCTTCACCGAGCAGTCAGCCGGGTGAGGTGAGGCTTTTCTCCCACAGAACGCTGGGTGAGTTAAAATTTAAAATTTATTATTATCTTTTCCAAAAAATCCTTTATTTTGTGGACCACTGTTTGAGTAATTTCTAAAGAGTATAGTGCGCAAATGGGGCGCTATTGAACACTAGTCGCTGATGCTGTTGATGTCTGTGCTAGACCCACGAAAAGTTTTTGACTCTTATGATTTCTCCTTTCAGGGGAAGAAGATAAAGCCACAGTACTAAAGCAAAAGTATTGCTAGTCTGGTAGGGTGGCAACGGCCACACACACATTTTTTGTTGATAATATCATGATTAATTTTTGAGATTCAATGTTTATGTACAACACTTTCACCCATTGATCCTGCAGTAGCCTCGAGTACCATCTATTAGGTCCTGAAGAAAGCCGGGTTAGACAACCATATCGGCTGAAACATGTCGACCTTAAGAGACCAAGTCGGGAATTAGTCATATTTTGTTTAGACTAATCTGGTTTTTAGACATGACACCTGGTCGATTCATAATAAACATATTTTTTGACCACGTAGCCATTTTTAAAACACGATCACATTAGAGCACTGCACTTTTTTTGAATCCTTCAAAAATATTATTGCACACTTTGGCAGGAGATTTTTTTGTTCTGGGATCAGTGGGACGGGTACCCAGTAGAGCCGTTCGGCTCAAGAGTGTGGGCCCTGACCTCGACCCCGTAGAGTCTCAAATGACGAAGCTCCGCCAACAAGGGTGGGCTGATGGACTCTTAATCACCCCGCCAAGTGATGTACTAACTATTTGAAGAGGTGTGCATGGCATATACAGCAGTATGCGGCGTTGTGTTCTTTATTGTTGGACTTAAGACCTTCCGTGAGTGTATTTCAGTATTTTTGCGGGGATCGAAGGTTCTGTAGTCCCTAAACTAGTTCCCCTAGGACCCTTTTGTATATTATTGTGTAGGTTTACAAAGCTCAACAATTAAAGGAGCATATTTTGTGTTACAAGAAAAACCATTGTTTGTTTATGTTTTGTTCAAGCAATGATACTTTTCATGATTAAGTGTACATTGTGAAACAGCTCGCAGTTTTCTCATCGCTGTGCATCTGGTATACAGGTGCAGTAGCACCTGCTTTTCATTGATATTCAACTCAGTGGCCACACTACTGATGAATACAGGCCCCAGCTAGGCCCGCAGGACACAAGGGTTCGCTCTCCTGCAATGGAATCTATAAGGAAGTTGGCACGGAAACTGCAAAGTACAAAGACAAGGTTTATTAACCCTTAAGGGTGGTCCTACAATCCATACAATACCCTTCAGTATTGCATAGAGTAGCACAAAGAACTTGCATACACGGTCCCCTTTTATACACAACAGAGGGGCTCATAAGTGGGAGGGCACGACATGAGACGAGGAATGTTACCTTTTATGGACATTTGCAATACAAGATCGATATGTGGGCGGAGCTGACATACTCCTTGAGCCCGCGAAAACATGGTCAAGCAAGGACTAACTGATGACAGATGTGGTCAAGTCTGGGCATGCGCCAGACGGACAAAGGAACTATTTATAGACTGTTACTAGGCAGATTACAAGAGCAACTAACACAAAGATAAGACTCTCCTCGTGTTGAGCACGTGGAGACATGACAATACAAAATGGAGTCCAGACTTCAGTCAACATAACAAAAGGAACATGTGTAAGGGAGGAGAATTCATGTCTTTGGTAAATGCTTAATCACATCGAAGTTGCAATTTACAACAGACGACCCTTTCAGCATTTACTGAAGACATCCGACTTGTTAGAATAATCATCATATATATCGATTATCATCATCTCTTCTACTTCCTTAGCTAAACGTTTCTGAATAGGTGACATTGGCAATAGCTTTCTTATCGGGGATACAAAATGATACACATACAGAACAGAGCAAGGGACCACATTGAATACAGATACAGCAAGAAAACAGAACTGCTATAATTATGCAGAGACCAGTCAAAACCTTCCAACCCCAAGCAGTGATCAATGCCCAAAACCATCCAGAAAAGGACCAAGTGCCATTTTCTGTATGGATTTCAGCTGCAATTTTATGCAACCTGTTAATTGCATTGTAGACTGAAGGTGTGTGGTCAGGAATAAACACACAGCAACTACTTCCGATAATTTTACAAGCTCCACCTCGATCAGCTAACATAACATCTAACACCATACGATTCTGCAATGCAACAATTCTGGTAATCTGTAATTCTTCCGTAAGATTCCCAAGAGCAGCAGCGGTTTGGTTCGTCACAGCCTCTACCACTCGTGTTAATCTTCGAATTTTCCTACTATTTAGGGCAGCTCCAACGAAGAAAAACAATCCTAGATTGAAGTCGACATACTGCTGTAAACTGGTGTCAGTTTGATCCACATCATCAATTGATAAAGTACGTTTATACCTATTTACAGTCACATTATTCAACAACTTTAAATCCTTATGATAGGATGCAGGTGCCAGAAATACAGGAGGTAACAAGAATGAGACATAACATACTCCAGACCAACCGGCTGGTAAACGGTAATAACCTTTAGTTCCACACACAAAGTACGTATTATGGGATGCTAAAAAAGTACTGTTATTCAATCCATCGATGTTTAATATGGTAATACAATCGCTAACACCGACGGGAATATAACCCACACTTTGGACACACAGGTCCGCTTGAGCTTGTGCCACTTGAATCACAAATTTATCTTTTCCCACAGTGTCTCTGGTGTTCGTAAAAACATATGGAATCGATTCATTGTCTGGTCGATACTCTTCCCATTCCCAAATTGTCCCATTCGCTTGCGGATATCCATCTTTAT
The DNA here is from genome assembly GCF_964204655.1 of Triturus cristatus. Lineage (NCBI taxonomy): Eukaryota > Metazoa > Chordata > Amphibia > Caudata > Salamandridae > Triturus > Triturus cristatus. Next base: position 901,568,313 of record NC_140590.1, on the reverse strand, counting down.
CCTGATGACATTCTTTATTGAGTCTGAAGAGTAATCGTCCCACTGTGGGTTTCCGAGTGGCAAAAAGCAAAGTGTACCATGCTCTACAAGAGCCATTATGAGAGAAAGGAAGAGGTATAAATGGCGTTCCTCCCTTCTTCTGATGAGCTGGCATCATACCACATATCCAACAGTTCGTAGCATTGGTGGCAACATGGGTATGATGTAACATCTGAATGAAAGTGTTATTCAAATAGGACTGACGATGCTTCAATTCTTGATACGGAAGGGTATAGAAATAGTGCTCAGCAGGCACTGGAGTGGTCAATACAAGCAACTCTCGGGCAGGAGTCACGTTCTCCACAAACCATGTGGTTATCCCAACAATAGTCACTGTGAGCATAAAACCTGTTGCACAGAGGATCTTCTTCTTCTCCATGTCAGAAATAGAAAATCAATATCTTCCTGAAACTAAAAGTTTGTCAGAACTCTTCCCCTTGGGCAGCGGTCGATTTCTTCACCAACGGGCCAAGACGGGTGTCGCTACACTAATGCAGGGCTGATCCCCCCCCCTTGCCTCACTGGCTCTCCGTTTCACTAACCCAAGGGCCGTTCTGACAACATGTCCCGCTACTGAAGGATTCACTTTCTTGGCCTCAGATGATATCGCCTTCCTCCAGGAGTCACATGGTCCGGAAAGAGCTCCTCAGCGTCGTTCGATTCCACAGCACGGCCTTTCTCTGTGGTCAGAATCTCTCGTTGATCGGTCAGTACAGCGGGCCCCACCAATCCGGGCGGTACTTTGCGGCAGTGCAGGGAATGGATCCAATTCTTTCTGTTGGAAACTCGCACAGCCGTCCTTGTTGCCAGCAAGACTTGCTCAGGGCCCACCCATCTCGGCTCCAGGCTATTCGTCCTGTCGAAGATTTTCAGCATGACATAGTCTCCAGGCCGGAGACTATGTCCTTCGCCGGTAGACCGATCAGGGAGCGCCTCCCGGACCTGTTGATGAATGGAAACCAAGTTATCCGTTAACTGTGCCAGATAGTCATTCATCATCACACAAGGTACATCATACACAGTCTTGGGTTTTGGTGGACCCCAAATATTCATTGGACGTCCAAAGACAATCTCATACGGTGTAAGACCGATTCGAGAGTGCGGAACCGACCTAATTGACAACAATGCCAGCGGTAAAGCGTCTGGCCAAGTCAAAGACGTTGAAGCTTGAATTTTAGCGATCTTGAGCTTCAGTGTACCATTATACTTCTCGACCAGTCCTGCAGATTGAGGGTGGAATACTGCATGGAACTTCTGGGTGATGCCTAGACCCTTCAGAACATACTTTATAACGTCCGCTATAAAGTGGGGCCCGTTATCACTCCACAGAAGTCTACAAACGCCATATCGAGGGAAGAACTCCTTCAACAGCATCTTAGCGGTAGTCATTGCAGTATTGTCTTTCGTAGGGTAGGCCTCAACCCATTTGCTAAAGGCACACACCACTACTAGGACATACTTCAAATTGTTACAACGCTCGAGCTGAATGTAATCCATCTGTAAAACCTCAAAGGGTGCAGTAGGCGTTACGAACCCTCCTGCTGGGGTCCGAGTCCCCTTTCCTGGGTTGTATCTCAGGCAGATCATACAGGTCTGTACCACCCTCTTTGCCGTGCTAGCAATCTCTGGATGCTCCCAAACTTGGGTAAGCAATTTTACAATTGCGGAAGCTCCAACATGTGCTAGCCCATGTGCCATCTGAACCATAGGTTGTACAAAAGCTGTGGGTAATTTCCATCGATCCATCTGCTTATTTCTCCAGCAACCCTCATCATCCAATTCTCCCTCACTGGACCATTGCTCCCGTTCTTTGTCAGAAGCGGTCCTCTGTATTTCTCGCACTTCTTCCTTCGCATCATGCCATCTTTCTACTTGTGACTTCACTACATACATGGCAGTAGCACCGGGCTGCATCGCAGTCTCCCGCGCCACTCGATCTGCTAACGCATTCCCTTCTCCAACTTTATCGACTACTTTCCTATGGGCGCTACATTTAATGATAGCAATTTTCTTCGGATATGTCAATGCAGTTAAAAGATTATGAACTAACTCCCCATGCATTATTTGTACTCCATGCGACGTTAAGAACCCTCTTTCCTTCCAGAGGAGGCCGAAATCGTGCGCTACTCCGAAGGCATAGCGGCTATCTGTATAAACATTCACACACAATCCTGTACTGAGCTCACATGCTCGTGTTAATGCTATCAGTTCCGCTGCTTGAGCTGATTTCTGTGGTATGCGTGCTGTCTCCACTATTGTTTGCAATGTGGTAATCGCATACGCTGCTGAAGTCGTACCATCTGGTAGCTTCAGGCATGACCCATCCACCCACAGTTCTCCATCTACATCTGAAAAGGGCGTATCCTGGAGATCAATACGACCCTTCGTTTGTTCCTCGGTCGTGAGGATACAATCATGTGCTTCTCGTGCCTCAGACCGAGTCTCGGGGTATGGCAACAATGTGGCAGGATTTAGCGTCACGCACCTCTTCAACGTGATATGAGGAGCCAAAAGCGTCAACTCATATCCCGTTAAACGGGCACTGGTCAAATGCTGCGTCTTTGTCTGATTAAGCAGGGCATCAACAGCATGGGGGACTAATACCAATAGCTTATGAGATAACACAATTCCCTCGCTCTGGCGTATTGACACAGCTGTCGCCGCAACCGAGCGAAAACACCCAGGCAATGCTCGGGCAACAGGATCAAGTACAGCCGAAAAATATGCACAAGGGCGCTGCTTATCGCCGTGCATCTGCACTAAAACTGATAATGCACATCCATCTTTCTCATGCACATACAACGAAAAAGGCTTGGTATAATCAGGTGTTCCTAATACTGGTGCTGAACAGAGGGCCTGTCGCAGTTTCTGAAAGGCAGTGTCACACTCATTCGTCCATGGGAGCGGGATAGGTGTATCTTTTGTCAAAAGGGCTAACAATGGTTTGGCTATATACGAAAACCCTAATATCCACTGCCTGCAAAAAGAGACAAGACCCAAAAATGCGCGCACGTCCTTCTGCGTGGACGGCGTCGGTGTATCCAGAATCACTTGAACACCGTCTGGTGTGAGTGCACGTCCCTCCTTAGACAAAAGGTGACCTAGATAAGTCACCTTTGGTCTACAAAATTGCAACTTTTTCCGAGAGACCTTGTGATTGTGGGAGGCCAAAAAGGAAAGCAAAGACAACGTACTCGTTTCACACAACTCCGGGGTGTCAGCCGCCAGCAAGATGTCATCGACATATTGAATGAGGGCGACACCCTCGGGCAGAACAAAAGAGTCCAATTGTCTTTTCAAGGCTTGACTGTAGATGCTAGGGCTTTCCGTATAGCCCTGGGGAATTCTACAAAATCGGTAAGACCTATTATTGAGAGTGAAACCAAAAAGGTATCGACTATCGGGATGAATGGGAATTGAAAAGAAGGCATTTTTCAAATCAATAACAGAAAACGTGGTCGCCGTAGGTGGGACCAAAGTAAGCAACGTCGTGATATCCGAAACCACTGGGTACTGGGGTATCACGATCTTGTTTACTTCTCTCAAATCAATGATAAACCGGTAGACTTTAGCATCCGTATCCTTTTTCAGAATGGGTAGAATCGGGCTATTACAAACATTATAGGGAACTTCTTCCACCACTCCCACCTTAATCAAATCCTGCACAATCTGTATAAGAGCCTCTTCCCCCTCCTGCGAAATACGATACTGTGGAAGGCGTGGTAACACCGCCCCCTCCTGGACACTAATGTGAACGGGCGGAATCACCATCTGTCCCACATCAGTATCCGAAGTGGCCCGCAGAGCACGGGGGAGGGCAGCTAACACAGTATCTTCTGTAGCCACACACATCCGTTCAGACAGGGGATAATTGTCATTCAATATCACCCGCACTCCAGCAGGGGAACACCGGATCGTAGCTCTGAAGTGCTTCAGCATATCAAGGCCCATAATATTATCCGGCGTGCTCGGAGCTAACAAAAACGGACAGGGTGCAGAAAAGGAATTAACCCGAAATGCAAGGGGCTGCGAAAGAGGGCTTCGGGAGAGTGTTCCATCAAACCCTACCGATGTAACCATTAAGCCAGATGGGGGAGCCCTCGGAACCAATTGTTTAGACAGCGCACTACGAGTCGCTCCTGTGTCCACTAGAAACTGATCAGTGGAGCCCAAAACCTCAGCTGATACGTAAGGACCCCTCTGATCAACTGGCACCTCAACTGATTCTAACCCCCATCCAACGCATTCCTATGCATGCTGAGAATCATGATACCCAGACCGGTCAATCCCCGACACTTGATACTGATTTTGTCGATCAAAAACATTAGACCTATCTCGTTGCTGCCCAGCAAGGTCAAAACGAGCGTGATCATTAGAATTCCCTCTAAAATTCGAAAAACCCCCTCTACCTCTTGGGCCACTCTGAGTGTGTCCCTGACCGTGCCCCTGCCGTGAAGCATGCAACGCTGGGCATTCTCTGGCCCAGTGCCCCGATTGCTTACAATACGCACATTGATTCCTATTCAGATCAGATCGGCCCGAGGGAGGACCATAAAATCCTCCCCTACCTCTATTTACACCCCGTCGGGGCGGACCATATACTTGTGCTAACATCACCTTCGTTTTTAAATCCTTCGATTTCTTTTCCTCCTGCCCCTTCGCTTCTAGCTCCTGGCGCTCATAATATTGAGCTATAGTCAGAAGGGCTGTCGGGGTCGTAGTGGACCAAGAACTTTCACTCGCTTTGAGGCGAGCTGCAATTGCCGGTAATAAATTCGCCACATATTTGTCAGCAAAAAGGTGCCGACCCGTATCATCCGTAAGGGACTGACCGCTAAAATCATGGAACGTCTCCTCAAAGCGCGTAAAGAAATCTGCAACTGATTCATCGACTTTCTGCTTACACGAGGCTAGCATATTCCAGTCAATCTTTTTAGGAGGAATAATGGTCTTCAACTTAGTCAGAATAGCAGCGGGGAGATCTAAGATAATCTGAGGTGGTTTCTGCGCGGGCTTTCTCTCCCTATCCTCATCCTCCAGTTCAGACCATCGAGCCTTAAAAGTGGCAACATCATCTACCTTTCGCACGGATCGCCACATATCTGGTGGTAGAATAAGCCCAAAGAACAAATCTATATCCGCTAAGGTCATAATACAAGAATTCAAGGCCCCCTCGACTTCTTCGTAAAAGGCCGCTGGATTCTTGCGGGGATCAGGCAACGCATTCTTTAATGCCATGACGTCAGCCCTGTGCCAGGGAGTATAAACCCAATTATACACAAAATATCCCTTAGCATCAGCGGAGGTAATATCCGAGCTAGTCCCCGCTCCTTTAGGAGGAACATACAAAGGCGCCGCCTCGCGCATTGGTTTAGCATGCACTGGATCGCTCTTATCTGATTGAGAGATGGATGAATGGCCGCCTCCAGTACGCGAATCCGACCGCCTTTCCTCCTCAAGATGTTGGCGCGCTTTCTCTTTAAGGTCTGCTGCCGCATCCCGCAACGCAAACAATCGCCGAACCGCTTCAGGCGCCTTAGAGGGAGAGAAAACACCATTACGCAATGCTTTAGCATCCAATACCACATCGTCAGGTTCAAAGACGCTGGAATATTTCCGAAAGGCGCCAATCACTTCATCAGAAAAGTGTCCCAAGAAATACAACCTTTCTCTATCCTGCCACGGTGCCCAAGAAGCCAACAGTTCATCAAGGGATAACTTGCCCTTACATGCACGATAAGAAACCTGCCGAAGCTCACCCATTCGCTCAGCCGATAACATGGATCGCGTGTCTACCTTACTCGAACCCGATCCAGAATCTTGCGGCCTCGGGGCAGACGCGCCGACATAAGGAGGCGGAGAACGATCTAATAAATAAAAATCATCGTCATGATTATTAAGGACAGGATAGAGTGGCTGACGAACAGCATATTGACCCGAGACTTGTAACCTTTGTTCTTTCTCTTGTTTCTCCGTCTGTTCTCTTTCCTCCCGACGCTTTGCTTCCTGCGCTCTCACATGATCATTCTTTCGTTGCTCTTTATCAAACAGCGCTTTCTCGCGTTTCTCTCGCTCACGCACTTCCTTCACCCATAGTCGCACACATTCAAACATATCTTGCCGCGCACGCCGTTTACACATACACTGTTCCACATACTCAATCTTACGTATATCAAACGACCCATACAACGGCCACCGTAACTCAGGATCCTTTCTGGTATATTTCCTCCATACTGTGCTGTACATTATGGAGGAAAGACCATGCTTCACATACATAACCCTATTAGGAGTCCCCTCTGGGGGAGCTGGAGCAGATTCCTCGAGGTTTAACCGGTTTCCAAAGCAGCAGCACCACTTACGGAGTGCGCTAAAAGCAGGCATGCTCAAAAATAATGCAGAATATGCAGTATTATCAAAAAAATGGCACTTAAACGTTGTGCTGGTCAAAGTTACACAGTTCCGGAGAAATATCTCCACATTACCTGCCTATATGTGTTGCAACGCATATATTCTCACAATAATCAATACAAGATATGACCGGTCATCACAAATCAAACTCAAATAGCCAACCCAGGCTTCAAGAACTCGGAGCAAGTACCGTACAACGGTTCTTACCAATCAAGAGTCCAGATTCCAACTGCCAAGCTCCGAAATTCGCTCAAACGGCTGTCACGGCAGAACCGACAGAAGAGGTCTCAGTCGAGGACCGGCGCCACCCAGATGGTCAGCTCGGAAGGGAAGGAAGAAAAACCTCGGGATGCCAGGACTAAAGTGCCTCTGGCAGTGATCACATCCCCGGCCAAATTCCTCACCTTCGTCGTAAACAATCCTTCGAGCATCCGAGTCGCCGATGAGCCCCACGTGACGGGCGCCAATTGATGAATACAGGCCCCAGCTAGGCCCGCAGGACACAAGGGTTCGCTCTCCTGCAATGGAATCTATAAGGAAGTTGGCACGGAAACTGCAAAGTACAAAGACAAGGTTTATTAACCCTTAAGGGTGGTCCTACAATCCATACAATACCCTTCAGTATTGCATAGAGTAGCACAAAGAACTTGCATACACGGTCCCCTTTTATACACAACAGAGGGGCTCATAAGTGGGAGGGCACGACATGAGACGAGGAATGTTACCTTTTATGGACATTTGCAATACAAGATCGATATGTGGGCGGAGCTGACATACTCCTTGAGCCCGCGAAAACATGGTCAAGCAAGGACTAACTGATAACAGATGTGGTCAAGTCTGGGCATGCGCCAGACGGACAAAGGAACTATTTATAGACTGTTACTAGGCAGATTACAAGAGCAACTAACACAAAGATAAGACTCTCCTCGTGTTGAGCACGTGGAGACATGACAATACAAAATGGAGTCCAGACTTCAGTCAACATAACAAAAGGAACATGTGTAAGGGAGGAGAATTCATGTCTTTGGTAAATGCTTAATCACATCGAAGTTGCAATTTACAACACTACTACTGCTACTACTAACTTGCACCTTCTCCATGCACTGCTTATACTATTTTCGTTATATTTCTTACACCATCTAAAATAGCAGCATTTACAATAACACTTATGACATTGAAAATCACATCATTTGTGATAACACAGGGCATGGTAGTGTGTCAAGTTCTAGTAAAGAAGTGTGGCTACTGAGTTGGATACACTGTGTATGGAGCTGCACGAGTGAGCATAGCGTGAAATCTCATAGAGTTGAGGCATGTGAAGTGGAGTGGCATTGACAGGAGTGGCATAAAATGGAGTGCCACATGGTGTAATAGAGTACAGTGGAGTGGTGTAGAGTGGAGTGGCATAGAGTGGAGTATCTCTACTGGAGTGATGCATAGTGGATTAGCTTAGAGTGGAGTGGTGTATAGTGAAGTGACGTAGAGTTGAGTGGAGTACTGTGTAATAGAGTAGAGTGTAGTGGCATACAGTGGAGTTGCTTAGAGTGAAGTGTGGCACTAGAAACCGATGTAATGTGAAAGTGGGCGACCGATGTGGATGTGACTTGTCAGGAATATAGATTATGAGGTGTAAATATACATTTTGGTAGTATGTGTAAATAGTGTTAGTAGTGTTAGAGTTACAAGTGTTAAAATAAGTAATAGAGGTAACTTTGCGGTATACCACAGTACATGCTGATGAAACCGAGGTTTCTAATTTGCTAATGCCTGTTTTTACAAAATGTTAAAGACAGCCATGTCATTTTCAGTGTGTTATGGGCTTTGCTACGTTCTGGGTTAGTGCCTTAGATATAGGTAAGTAGTAGTTTTAATTGTTGATCCCTACCTATTACCATTTAATTAATGTGGCAATAGTTAAAGAAATGTGATTACATAATTATTTAATTAGACAGAACAGTATCCCACCCACGGATACTAACCAATCCAATTTGTAATCTGTTCGATTTGGGATTCTTGTTGCCCATGACTCATAGACACAACAATAAAATATTTTATTCCAAAAGTAAGGACTCTTTTCAGGGTTCACAAGAACCATTGTGTATCTATTTCACAGTGAAGTAGATATTGAGTAAGAAGTTTCTATGCAAAATGCAATAAACAGGTGCCCATAGTGCAAAATTGTTTGCACATGTCTGTTTAACTTGCATATGCAAATAGACTTTTTTGACATTGCAAACCCACTTCGCTTCTTCTCAAAGTTTAGTTTTTCGTTCATACACATCCTTATTCATACAAAGGCTTAAATGTGGCTAAATCTAAGTAAAGTGGTAAGGAATAGAAGAGGAGAGGATGTTACAGTGCAGGAATACCATGAAGGTTTGTGAACACCGACATACATGCACTTTCATACGTATTCCCAAACTCCCATTTGAACCTGTACCACAATTGAAAAGGTCTGAGAATTAGTCCTACAAAGAGGGGAAGAAACATCTTTCATGGGAATGAAGGAAAAGGGAGGACCTCATAAAAACAATGGGAGTTTGTTTGAGAGGTATTGCTTCTTCATTGAAAAGAGAAAAAAGCCATGTACACCTACTTATTGTGGATATATTCATGTGTATATTTTTCATGTAATAGTGTAACTCTATTGTACTGAATAGTGCTATATCATTTATGGAGTACTTCATACTCCTTGTATGACCTTGAACTGCCCTGGTTTAAAGACAATGCCATGGTTGGGAAGTGTGTTGAGTGTAGTGTGGAAAGTTTTGAGTTGTGGTTTAAGGATCGTTGATTGTCATTACTGCACTTAAGCATGCTGTGTTTTAGAGATCGTGAGATTAGACAACAGTGCTTAATTTGAGCCGATGAATTCCGGTCCTCAGCACCAGCACTTAATTGCCAAAATCTACACTTATTACAGTCTGTCGCATGGTGGTGCTGTTTGTTTAATTTAATGATGAGAACTCAACAGTTGTTAATTAATTGAACATACATTCAAAATGACTAATACCTGTCACCTAAGCCATTAAAATAGCTCTAGGGGCCTGGAAAAATCGGAAATGCTTCACTTGTAGGAATGTGATGTTAGAACGTGTGTTTATACTGTCACTGGCTGCGCTTGCGCTTGCGCTGGCTGCGGAAATGGGCAGTACAAACTGCAGTGGCCTCCTGACAAGGACCCTGGCAATTATTATAATTATTTTTTTTACAAAGTAAGCACTGATTAGACACGATCACACAAGTAAATGCTTATCTTGTTTAATGTAGCCCATATCATGCAGTGAGCACAATAGACTGATGCAAGGTGTATACGTGGAGAGACATTTATGGACATGGTGACCAAAATCGAGATAAAAAATATCTCTGTGAGTGAGATGTATAAAAGGTATTCCTACAGAGCAGGCTGTGTTTCAGCCGAGATTTAAATGGAATAGGAGACCTGGAGGAGATGGCATGGCTAAGAGTGATGGAGGCCAAAGAAAGAGTCATAAACAAAAAGTTGTAATCTGTGAAAAAGCCCTTAGCAAAGCCAATGCATACTCTCTTCCCATGGCAGAGAAATGTATTTTGTTTCTTTATCTGTTTTGGCCATTCTTATAGCACATCGGTACCACATGGTGTTATGGTGCAATAAATGAAACCTGATATAGATACAGCATTTGCCGGTAAATAACAATTTCTAGAATAAGGATCAACAGCCTAGTAAGCAGTATAGGCTGGGAGTGGATCTATCACAAAATGATCTGGCAGTGGGTTAATTTAGAAACTGTCTAAAATATGTATTTCGAAATGCTTGCAGAAGGTCATCAATGAGCTGTATTTCCTTTATTCTAGGAGCATTGAGTTCCAAGTTTTACCTAATGATCCAGGAAAAATTATTCAGCATATTTGAATTTCAGAAGTTCGAGTAATAGGGTGTACTGCTTCTTCAGCAGATCCTCCAGGGATAGGGACTTATTTCTTGCACTGCCTTATCATCTAGGCAATAGGATTTAAACTACATTAATGCAATGATTTGCAGCTAGTCGAGGTCGCAAAATATGAGAGTGATGTGATCCAATTTGCTTGCAGTTAATGACAATCCATGCCTCTGAATATAACACATTTTTGGGGGAATGCTTGAATTAATCTCAGATACTGCGGATCCCGTCTGGCTTAATTTCAGACCATAGTTTTTTGCCCGCCATGCTACTCTAGTCAGAGACCAGCCAAGTGCAAATCAATTTTGTTCCTGATCCAATACGAAGAGTCAATAACTCAATGCAAGGCCAGGCGCACCCCAGACAGGAACAGAAGCAACCCCAGACCAGTTTCGGCCTACTTAGGCCTCGACACTGAGATCTGGCTTTAGTCCCCTGTTACAGTGAGTATAATCTCTTTCTGAACAGAGCATGTTTGCTGATTTTGGTGTTCAGGGGGAATGCAGAGTCAGAATATCAGGGTCAGGAGAGAGTAGGTTGCTGGTGTAGCCATCTAATATGTGTAGGATGAGTGTGAGAGCCAGATGAAGTGTGAATCTGTGAGATGTTATACAAGGAGCAAGTGAGCGAGTAAATGGCGGGAATGCCATTAAGGAAAACAAAATGTGCTTTTCTTATGGACTAACCATGTAATCTTAATTACAGATGTCCTTTTGCTGCCTACGTAACATCTGCATATGTAAGTGTACAGATATTCTCTTATGCTTATATCACATGCCCCAGCCTGATCTTGCTTGGTTTGCAAATAACAGAGCTATACATTAATAAGAGATGCACACAATGGACTTCACATTTTTCTTGCTAAAATATCACAATGTTTCCAATGAAAACCTGTATCTAAATCAAGAACTGCATAGGCAATCTTCGCAATAACAGTGAAATTTCATCAGAACACTTAATGGCAGTACTATTCTCTGCATGTGTTAGACGTATGTTTCACTGAAGATGCACTAATTGAATGTTTTCTTTTGACAGCAAGACCGAGACTACTTCTGTTTTCTTACGATGTGTGCGTGGTATTAGCCCTCCTCTGTCAAACAATGAAGCACTTAATGTCATTGTGCAGAAAGACAACACCACACACCATACGAGCTTCATCATAGTCTGATAGATTTGCCTGTCAGGCACAGGAAACCACTGTCACTTAGTGTCACAGCAGTAACAACAAAGCAATTATCTGAAACAAAAGGCAAAGGTACAGATTAAAGACAAAGTCAAGGCTCCGTGGTAGAATCCACTTAGTAAGAAGAGATTTTGCTTACAATGCTTTGCTAGGAAATCTTGTTTTTTTCTTTGATAATTCGTCAAATTCAGAGAACGGTCTTATGAAGTGACTCTTATCTCCACGAAATGAAGCAATTAAAGTACGGTTTACCGCTATCATTTTTGTATTTTTATTTCCCACTGTTTCTGGATTTTCTGCTCAAAATCATTTGCTGATCAGTCCGTATTCAGAGCGTTTTGAGAATTATCAATATTTACGCAAATTGAGTGTTTTGGGTAATACGCGAATTAGCAATCACTGTTTAAAATGGTGGGAAACGTACATGTAGTAAACTAATTTAGATTTGGCCGATGAGTACTAATTAGCCACGAAAATATCAAACTACAGCAACCTAGCTCAGATTATGTATGTATCCAGCGTCACCTTTAGGAATTTGTGGTGCCACAAACAGGCCAGAAAAGGGATTTATATGCATTTTTACGCGACAGAAAAATGAAACTAAATGCTATTTCAAGTTCCAATTTGCGATACTTGGAAATGGACAGTACAATCATCTAGACTAGAGTAATATTGAGACCCCGCAGTAATGTTATTCTCTCCGCACCGATACACTGCACAGTATTTCTGCCCACCTCGAAATGAGGGGTTAAAAAAACGAATGCATTAATTGCAGCCAAAATTAGATCACCCGGTATCAAGATCCTTTTATGGAATGTAATTGCAGTTCAAAGAGACAACAAAATATACAACTACTCCTTTATCAAGTGTCATATTAAAGTAATTGAATTCGTGCATGTAATGTTTTGTGGCCCACTCATGTTATAGTGCGGATTGATCTCTAGGCACTTGTTGGTGTCTCATGGTGTTGGGTTTCTGTTGCTGCTTGGGGAAGCCTTTCCCCATCCAGTGTTCATGTTTATGCACACTTATCTGTATTTCATACCCTTGGTGATCACCAGTGCCTTCCTTCTGCCAGCTATAAAGAGGCCACTAACAACCTGTCTCAACCATGTTTATTCTCTAGCAGCATGATGGTTATGTGTAAACCATGGGGGTCAAGTTTTAACAGACTTACGGTCTTTCTCTCAGTACACTAGCTACTAAATCTTCACCAGAATGTTTGCATTGGGACCTACACTGAACTCTGACAGCCATTTCTCGCGGTTTTCACTAGATTGACGAACCACAGATGACTTTACTGTACCACTGCTGCAGTTCTCTGCCAGGTTACAATGGTCGTCCTGGAGTGAAAAATACAAACAACTGGTAGACGCCATTTACGGGTCGAGCTCTAGCATTGTGACTCTGGATGTCAGTGTCAAGTAATACGAGCAAACGTAAAGTTCATAAATAGGCCAATAGTCCAGGATGACCATGCAGAAACAGTCCTGTTCAACACTATCCAACAAACACCACTCCTCTCTACTTAATTGGCATCGTAGGCACATCACTAAATGAGTTCTCCTCAGTTTCCTAGTGCTCGTTTTAGCTTTCTGTCAGTTTTCCAAAGGATCAGTTCCGGGTCCTCTCGTGTTCTCCATGTACACTGTTTCTCTAGATGACACATAGTCCTTGTTTGTGTTTTTTCCGACAACCCCTTTGTATATGCCTAATGACAATCATCTATAGGGTGAGTTTCTATTCACACACCCAAAATGCTTACAAAACTGAGAAACCCCACTTGCCTGTGCTGTATCCATAGCATTACAATATGAAATTACCCTATACACGTTTTGTTTTACACACTCTACCCTCTTCTCCTTTAGCAGAATAATTTAACATTATTCACAGATGACAAAAAATGTGAATCGTTTCCCTCTCATAGATTTTATGAGGAGCAGAGCAGCATTATACATACATATGTTTGAAGATGTTTAAAATCATTCCCCTAGAAGTGGGGTTGACTTATTTGCAATACACACACAGCTCATATTGAGGCACACAGACATTAAGTGATTTTCTTTAAAGTGCACACATTATGGTGAAGCACTGAAGCCATGATTTGAAACCAGTTTCCCAAGTTTACGGATTCTGTGACTGAAACTGGAACACCACACCTCCAATACCTATTACTATTAATAGACAATATTGCCTCCCTATCCCCTCCCCACAAAGTCAAGAGCCTTAATACTGCTCTTGTAATTAGCAAAAATGATTATTTTATCCGATTGCTGGTTATTAGGTGCTCATTGTAAACCTTTTTTCAAGACTCCCAAGAAAGCCACCCGTGTCCAAGTAAAACTCCTATGGTGTATGAATATTTGCATTTAAGGCTGTGTATGAACTGAGTGAGGCTATATCAAACGAGGCACTGTCAACACCAGATAAGAGCAATTCAGAGTTTTTCCTGAAGACAAACTTTAGAGATACAATGCTTTGAATATATAAATGCAATACCCTATTTCAAGGCACATTAATCTTTCTCTGAGAGCGTCTAGAGAATCCCATTTGTCCTAAATTAGCCAGCAGAAGTGGAGGTGTTTTGCTGTAAAGATTTAAGGAGGCAAAAGCATTCATGAGTGAGGCAAGTATTACTACGGAAATATTATTTTACGTATTCTTGCATGCCTTTGTGAATCTGCCCAAAACATTTAACTACCTAAAAGGAAAAGTCCACAAAGAAGTACTCTTCTCGACTCTGGTGATATTCGCTTCCCAGAGTGTTTAGCTTCATGGTCGAATACTCAACTTTTTCCATTGAACCTTAAATCTAGTTAATCTGATACTGACACCTTCCTCTAGTATTTCCCCTTGTCATTTTTGATACTTTTTAAACATGTTTTTATTTGCATTTAATCAAAATAAAATAATTGTGCAGACAGAAAGCAATAATTCCCATCTCAAGGTACATATGTGTCCACATCTTGACAGATAAGTAGTAATACTAGTATCATTATGTTCTCATGGAAGACACGTAGCCGGTGTCTAATATTTCACTGTAATTCTTTCTACTGACTAGATTGGGTGGCAGGACACGTACACTCAGCTGTATACTGTGCTGGTCGGTCCGTCTGAAGCCTGGTAACACAGGACTCGTGGCTGCTATTACACAATCAGTGATTACAGCAGTCATAATGGCAAAAACATGTGAACAGTTAAAATAAAATTGTTATGAAAGAAGGTGGAAGGTGCACTCGTTGCCAAGTAAATAAATTCAACCAGATCTTATTCCAAAAAAGCTCCTTTATTAAGTTCAATCTTAAAACTGGCAGACAGCCAACGCGTTTCGTCCCCTAGGGGACTTCGTCAGGGCTCTAAAATAACAACTGAGTAGGTCAAGATGATGATGTAGTTTTGAAAGAGGATATGAGTAAATCCTCTGAAAGGCACAATCAGCCAGAATCACATAGATGTCCAAAGTCATGAAAAGAATAATTATATAGAATCTTGTAATAATATGCTGTAGGATGAGCATCCAAATAAGGAATTGAAGCTGGGTAATCTCAAGCGAGAAGTCGTGCTGCGAAGCGACATAATAACCGGTACCATTAAAATTAGTTAAAATAAAATGTAAAACCCAAAAGAAATCAAACAGTCACCCAATGAGCCCAGTGGGGTTTATTATCGAGAGAGAGTCATAATAGGGTGGATAACAGGGGAATAAAGTTATTTGTTGGGGGCAGGGATCCCACGGGGAACGGAACCCCTCACTTTCGGTGCAATGGAACAATCTCACTGTTTAGGATGATCTCTCAATCAGGGGAATCCACAGTGTCATCTACTAGCTGCATAATCAACATAGTGGCATCGGATGTAGCAGTATGTTGGGTGTCCCAAGCATGAAGAACCTCTGCGCACAACGGCACCAATGGTCTGTGCCAAACTCCCCAGGCATCGTCTCTAACTAGGGCGTTCTCCTCTAGCCCATACATCAACATCCCTCCCCCAGGTTGCAACAGTGGGTCCCATCCTGGACATCCACCCTTGGGCTATGTGTCATTTTGCTATGATCAAGGCAATATCTATAAATCTGGTGCCCACCTTATGTTTCTTGGTCCTAGAAAATAAGTCCAAAAGGCAAACCTCACAGTTCAAGGAAGGGAGCGCTCCAGCACACCATTAAGCTCTGCAATCACGCTTGCCAGAAGTCCGGTAAACCCTGGCCAGTCCCAAGTCATATGTTTAAACCCAGCATCAAGCTCCCCACATCAGGGTCAGCCTGTGGTTCACCCCCATACAAGACCTGAAACATATGGGGGGTCAAGTATACCATGTGAAAGTAGTTAAATTGGACGTATTTAAAGCTGGTGTTTCTGCAGACTTGCCTGGGGCCACACAGGGCCTGGCTCCGCACAAGGTCAGTCAGGTCTCCACCCACCAATAAAGTCAACCTCTCCTGGACCTAAGTCAGGGGTCCCATGGCCATGTCCAATTGCACCCTATAAAGCCTTCAACCCAGGGTCACCAGTGCCTGTCATATACTGTGAGTGACTGATTCTCTGCCACTCTCAGACCACAGGTCCCCGAATGCCCTGGCCATGGTGTGGTAAGTCAGGAACTGGCCAGGGGGCAGGCGTACTCATCTATGAGATCATTCAGTGGAGCAATTCTTCAAACAGGAAGCAGCCACTCACTGTCACAAGGCCCACAATTGTCCAAGCAGCCGTCGTCCAAGTAGGCAGCTCTACATTCGAAAACGGCGATGGAGGATCCCCATGCCATAGGACCACCAAGGGCAAGTCAGGGGCATACCGGGACGCCCCCCAATGTGTGCTTCATCACTGTAGTGCCACCCTCTGCAGGATGCCAGGAAAGAGCGTACGTATATTTTGGTTGAGGAGCTTTACCAGTAAAAGCCCCTGGTTGTCTGCCAGTCCAATAGGGCCCTACAAGTTGATGTGTCTACCATCCAGCCACCGAGCTAACCACTGAAGCTGGGCGGCAAAGTATTACAGCTCGGAATCAGGAGGCTGTAGCCCGCCGCCTCCGGGCGTCTCTGCAAGATCTTCAGGGAAACTCTATTGAGCATATCGTCCCAGAGCATAATCGTTGTAGACATAGAGATACAGGACGATACCGGCAGTTTCAAGGAGTGCCAAAACTGAATACAGGTTCTGAAGGAATGGACTACTGGGCCTAGGTTGCCCTCTTTGAGGACCTCCAAGGCAAGGAACACCTGGATACCCAGGTATCGAAAAGATCGGGGTTACCACATCAGTCCCATTGGCACGCCAGGCGGTAGCACCATGTCCTTCTTTATAGGGACCTAGTGGGTCTTGTTCTGAATAACACGAAGACCCAATAATGCTGAAAACACATCTAGCAACTCAATGGCATTAGCTACACTGACCTGTCTATTCTTAGGTGGAGCAACACGTCATCCCCACACAAAGATATAACATGAACCCTACTCCCTATGACCAGTCCATGGCTCATCCCTCTTTGCCAGGAGAGCACTGCCAGGGGCTCAATAGCCAGTGAAAAATATAGAGGAAAGAATAGGCACCCCTGTCTGGTGCCCAGGTAGTCTCCATATGCAGCTGAGATCGTCCCACCTGTCTTAACCCTGGCAGAGGGGTCAGTGTACAATAAGCGCACCCAGTGAATCCGACCCTCCCACAGGCCCATTCTCCTCATATTCGCATATAGAAAATTCCACCTTAGTGAGTCAAAGGCCTTCTCTCGATCCATAGACATGATCAAAGCATCTAGGCAGTAAGCAGTATCTTGATGGTAAAGAACTTGGAATAACCCTTCCGAGATTCCCAGAAGTGGACCATAGAGAGTGGGCAGTACCCTGATCGGGCAGTGTCAGATAACTTCGATTTGGGGAGGGGAATCACTACTGCCTCCCTGGACGACACCGGTAGAAAACCCAACCGTAGATAAAACGCCAATGCGAAATAGAACTCTGACAGAAGGCTATCTAGGCTGGGCGTCTTCCCAGCTGCCATTTCTTTGATGACCTGGTGGATTCCATGTACTGTTATAGGCCCCCCAAGGCCCTCACAAAATGTTGGATCTAAGGTGCACAGAGGAAAGATTTAAAGAAAGTCCTCCATCGCACCTGGCAAAACAGAATTTGAACAGGCATACAGAGTTTCATAGTAATCATAAAAAGCAGAGTTAATGGCCTTAGGAGCATATATAAGTTCCCCTTCCTCAGTAAGAGTATGTGGTATGGGAGTGCCCCTGACATCCAGACATACCAGCCAAGCCAAGTGTCTGTCCAAGGGGCCCCCCTCCTTATGAACCTGTGCTTGATAATTCTTCAAATGTAAACAGCAAAGGCATTCCAAGCAACACTATATCTGCCCTTCGTCTCTACATGGCCAGCTTGGGCTCTGTCATCAGTGTCTAATCTGTTACCTTTGTTGTGCAGGTTCCACTCCAATGCAGTGAGTTCCCTGTGTCACTCTCTTTTCACCCCAACAGACTGACCCATACACTGGCCCCTCATCACCACCTTAAAGGCGTCCCACACTAGAAGGGGATCCTTGACAGTTCCCTGGTTGAATTGAAAATATTCCGAAACAGCCACTAACAGGGAGACATTTAAGCATGCATTCTCAAGAAAGGATGGACAAAGACGCCAAACCAGTACCAATGTGAGTTTGTTAATGGCACAGATGAACAGCAACATGCACAATGTTTGGGCAACGTATGTCTCAAATACTCTGTGTGTGTATTACCAGGGCACAGGCAGGAGGAGCACAAAACATATAAACGCAAGTGTGTAGTCTAAAAAGATGTGAATAGTTGGAATAGTCATACACCTGATCATGCTGCACTTTCAAATAAACCTGAGGTCCCAATAGGAAACCCAGTCCCTGAAAACCTGTGATGTCACACTTGCTGCTACACCATGTAGCAGTGGAGTAGACATGTCCATGAAAACATCAGCCACCCAGTTATTGTCCCCACCCAATATTAGGTCATCAGCAGCCACAGAAGACAGTGGTATCGACAAAGCCCGGAGGAACATACCAACCCTCTAGGTCAATGAAGGAGCCGAGGACCTTAAAGGGTATCGCTGCCCTTATCCAGAAAATCACCCCTCAGGTATAAGCAGAATAAGAGGTGGTGAATATTTGTCCTATCCATATGCATCGTAGACACTTGGTTTCCTCAAGAGTGAGGTGGGTCTCCTGTAGCATAACTATCTGTGGCCCTCATCTACAGGTAACAGTATGATGCCACTTAGACGCTGAACCCATTCCCTGCACATTCCAAGTCATCAACTGTATGGAATGACATGTGTCTGACTTGATAAACAACTATAACCTCATGCCACATCCTGACCCCCAAAGTCTACTTCATCCACCCGGATGACTTAATGGCACCACAAGCCCACCGGGCAACAAAACAGATCCCCAACCACGAACTCCCATACCCAAGGGCAGCCCAGGAACAGCTGGCAATCAAAACCTGAAGAGGTAAAAACATCCTTAAGGGAGAGCCACCTTCTACATCCCAGCAGGGGCAACCCCAGGGGGAGCTAATTAGGATACCACTGATCCAGCAGCATACCAACAACAAAGATTCTACTGTCATACACTCGCCTGGGCCCATATACACACACAGTTTTGAGTAAACTGCTGGACAGGTTTGTAAGTTTTTTACAATGTTTAGGATTAGTTATTTCATACTCCTAACTAAACTTTCACTGATCAAAAAGTTCTTTCCTCTGGTAAATGGGCCATTAGTTGAACTAGTTGATGGTGATAATGAACACTAACTCTAACTTATTCATTTAAAGTAAATAACCACATACTCGGAAAGTTTTAAAATCTTTATCTAACTTAAATGCATGTGAACCACTTCAAAAATAAGGTACAGTCACCATCATTCATAGGAGAGAAAATTCAATTGTTTAAACACCAAGCATATGCTTCGGACTCATACAATGATTAAAGCTCAGAAAAGGAGAGGACAGAGAGAAAACATCTACAAATAACATGAAATTATAATTACCAAGAATGGTGTGAAGACCAACCCCCTGGCCAAGTAGCTGGTAAGGGTCCCCCGGGATAGATCAGGTGACAAAGACTTCAGGACAGGATTCAGGACAGGATAGTAACCCTCTCTAAGATACCGACGGTTGCATCGCACCCCTCTCTGACACTCTCTTCCTCCTCGAGATTCTTCCGCGATCTTCTGATATAACCCAATTAATTAGGATAGGAAGTTGTACTCAAGTTCTGCATTTGGTTCTTCATTGGCATCTCACAGCATCTCTCCCAGCATCAGCATCCACGACTCACAGCATCTGTGTCTCCCCGTTCTAACTAACTAACTAAAGCTACCTCAATTATACCTTTCGTTCTTCATGTACCACCTACTAATGTTTTAATATCGTGAAAATACGTAATCTAATTGGTCAGGCAAGGGGGGGATTATCATCAGACCATGCTTATATGTCATCTAAATCAGTTTGACCATTGTTCACAAACCCATCCCAATAATTTGTATTAAAAATTTTATTTCACACACGCACTCATGTTTTATTTGCAACATTATTGTTAATAATCTGAATACAAGTCCACATCGTTGAACTTTTCAACGTTCGTTCCCAGGGCAGGACACTTTGTGACCTTGGCTTTCGTTTAACATCAAGTCATCATTCCGGGTTAACTTTCAGTAGACATGCGCAGTCGTCACATGACTCAGCTTACTTCAGTTATACATGAGAGGCCCAAATGCGCACTAGTAATAAAGTCAAAAACACAAATATTAATTTCACAAATAAATGGTTTCACTGTATACCACCCATCTCTTCTCTAGTCCCCTTTACTTATTAATACTTTTCCCGCATTAGCTTTAGTAAAATTGCTCGTTTTAACTTCAGCTAAGCAGATGCCATGCTTCCGACTCTTCAAGACTCCATTTTAGTGTCTTCTGCTCATGGGCAAAAATTTCCCTCCAAGCGATAGCTCATCATACTGCGTAGGTGCAGTTGACGCATGCGCAGTAAAGATTTCCCGTTTAAAGCGGTTTATCAGGCACATGCATCAACCACAAAACCGGTCGCAAACGGGCAGATTCTCAGAATCTGCCCCTTTGCGAGCGGTATTTTTTCATTTGGGATGCATCATCCCAAATGCAAAAATCGCAATTTAAGGAATCTCAAAATAGCGATTCCTTAAATAGCGATTGCATTTAAGGAGTCCATAATTGAGATTCCTTAAATGCAGTGCATTAAAGTTTAAAAAATAGCGATTTCGCTATTAGCGGGAGCAAATTACCATGAAGCTGGACTTCATGGTAATTTGCTAAAACTTAGAAAAATTCACTTATTTGCATTGTTCTAAGTTTCATGTTGCGCACACACATGCCCTTAGAGCATGTGTGTATGCAACATGTGTGCAGAGTTTAAATACATGGGTGCAATAGGGTGTCATTTTGACACCCTTGCACCCTAGAAATTGCGGGAGCAATTTGCGAGTACCTACTGGTACTCGCAAATTGCTCCCGCAATCTCCAATGCATTCCTATGGGCCTGGAGGCCCATAGGAATGAATGGGAATCCATTCATTAATTGCGACTCGCAATTTGTGAGTCGCAATTAATGAATGTTAAGGAATCGCTATTTTAATAGCGATTCCTACATGCATAGGCTTTTGCGAGTCCTTAATTGCGATTCCTTAATATTCGCAATTAAGGACTCGCAAAAGCTTTTCTTGATGCATGTGCCTGTTAGTCCTTCGTTCAGGTTATTCGTGTTAGTAAACACATAAGCAAGCTTCATTAACCCGCGTATTCGGGTGGTGCGCATTAATTTTACACAAAACAATTTTAATAACTTGTTAGTGAGTTAAAGGAGCAGATTGCTTCCGAGCAAGTCTCTTATCTACGAGTCTTTGCTCCATCACCACAGTAAAGACACAAATGCCCACTGACCCATCCATAACAGGAGTCTAGCAAACTAGTGCCAGACATGTGGCATTCCCCGAGTGCCAGCCACCCCGACCTTCCCCAACAAAGTTAATATCAAATATATATGAAGCATACTATGCAGTGCAATGTAGGCCCCCCAATCCAGGGCACCTCAGTTTGCAGAGCACAACACCTCTCAGGGCAAATGCAAGCAAAGAAAACATTAAACAATCTCATCAACTGATTGAGGTGTGATAACAGGCATGCCCTCACCCTCCAGAGCCGAGTCTCCAGAGTCAAAAGCCATCGATCAGTGTTTCAATGAGGTATCCATGCCCCCATCTTCTGGGAGGATACAATGTCTACCACAGCTTGCAAGGCAGCATTACGTTCCACTTCCATCTGTGATGTGGAGGGCTCAGTGAAGTGGGACCTCCAGCAGGTCTTCAAAAACATCTCCTGGATTTACATCGGGAGGGCGCTGGCTTCCCCCATGATCCCACAGAAGGCACCCCCATTTTGTTGGAGTCTATCGAGGTCAACACCACAGCTGGAATGTCACATAAGTGAGTTTTACTATCCTGTATTATGCGGAGCCTGGATGGAAACATCAGAGAGTATTGTAACCCTTCCACGCGGAGAGCCCTCTTGGCATCCCCAAAGGAGACTCTTTGTGCTTGGACTTTTGCTATAAAATCCAGGAAGATTAGGACTCTGCCGCCATCGACCTCATACAGGTCATTCTCACAGGTTCTTTGAAGAATAATGTCCAGGTCTTTATACTGCAATAGCTATGCTATGACAGTCCTAGGCCGTCTCCCCAGCACTATAAGATTCGTCACCACTCGGTGTGCCCATTCCAAGACAAAGAATTTTGTTAGATGGTCCACAGCAACTACTGAGGAAATCCAATCCTCCAGAAAGGCAACCATGTTGGTCCCTTCAGGGAGGCCAATCAAGCGGATATTATTGCAATGGGTCCATCCCTTCATGTTCTCTGCTCTTCACTCCAGGGTAAGCACCCTGGCCGCAAACTCCTCAACCCTGTAATCTGTCACTTTCTGTTCAAAAAGCAGGTCCCCCAGTGACTGCTCCACAGTTTTGATTCAATCAGACAGCTTCTGATGTTCTGCCCGCACCAGTACCAGCCCCACCAACACATCCCTAATATCCTGCTGAAGTGTAGCCTCAGTATCCGCAATGGCTCAGCCAAAACCCTGTCCAGATGGAAACGTATTGAAGTATCCTCCACCTCATCTTCCTCTCTCTAGGGAGGCCCCCCGACCCCGGTTGCCGGACACCTTGTTTGGGCCTAGGTTTGGCCATCTCGGTGGATTGCTGGGGTTTAGCATGCCGACGTGTGTAGCCAGCTGCCAGTCAAGTACATTCTCGGTGTGGATCATCGCTGACAGAGGTGTCCCCCAGTGGGGTGCAGGGTGCCCTGCTGCTCCTAATCTGCAGCAGAACTCCACTAAGATTGTAGTGCTCTGTCCCCTCCACCAAGGACACCAACTGGCCCTGAGGGGGCCCTGTCGACCAATGGGTCCACCTCCAGCTGCTCGGGACCCCAACCTCCCACTCTGCGCACAGTTCTCTGTACTCAATATATCAGCGGTAGGCAATGTGTATGTCAATTATGGGGGTGAGTGCTTGCAATGTTCAACACTCCGTCCATCATTTCCTTTGGTTTTTGCTTTGTTCGCCATATATTGGCAGGGTATGCTCAGACGTGAGTCCCTTGCTCACTTTGCCAGTGGATTCAAGCAAGCCTGGCTGAAGACGGCTGAAATGCCAGAAACCGGTCCTAGGAAGCTTGTTTCCGGTCCGGGGAAGACATGGCTTGGAAGTTCGGGCTGGACTGTTCCCATGAGGCACAGGGTCAGACTGATTTGCATATGGCCATGTCTGAACTGGGGTGGCAGAGTGGGCTAAAGAACGGTGATGGATTAAACCCAGATCAGTTGACTTGGGGTGAGTGCATGCAATGTTCAACACTCCGTCCATCATTTCCTTTGGTTTTTGCTTTGTTCGCCATATATTGGCAGGGTATGCTCAGACGTGAGTCCCTTGCTCACTTTGCCACTGGATTCAAGCAAGCCTGGCTGAAGACGGCTGAAATGCCAGAAACCGGTCCTAAGAAGCATGTTTCCGGTCCAGGGAAGACATGGCTTGGCAGTTCGGGCTGGACTGTTCCTATGAGGCACAGGGTCAGACTGATTTGCATATGGCCATGTCTGAACTGGGGTGGCAGAGTGGGCTAAAGAACGGTGATGGATTAAACCCAGATCAGTTGACTGGGGGTTTGTGCTTGCAATGTTCAACACTCCGTCCATCATTTCCTTTGGTTTTTGCTTTGTTCGCCATAAATTGGCAGGGTATGCTCAGACGTGAGTCCCGTGCTCACTTTGCCACTGTATTCAAGCAAGCCTGGCTGAAGACGGCTGAAATGCCAGAAACCGGTCCTAGGAAGCATGTTTCCGGTCCAGGGAAGACATGGCTTGGCAGTTCGGGCTGGACTGTTCCTATGAGGCACAGGGTCAGACTGATTTGCATATGGCCATGTCTGAACTGGGGTGGCAGAGTGGGCTAAACAACGGTGATGGATTAAACCCAGATCAGTTGACTGGGGGTGAGTGCTTGCAATGTTCAACACTCCGTCCATCATTTCCTTTGGTTTTTGCTTTGTTCGCCATAAATTGGCAGGGTATGCTCAGACGTGAGTCCCTTGCTCACTTTGCCACTGGATTCAAGCAAGCCTGGCTGAAGACGGCCAAAATGCCAGAAACCGGTCCTAGGAAGCATGTTTCCGGTCCAGGGAAGACATGGCTTGGCAGTTCGGGCTGGACTGTTCCCATGAGGCACAGGGTCAGACTGATTTGCATATGGCCATGTCTGAACTGGGGTGGCAGAGTGGGCTAAAGAACGGTGATGGATTAAACCCAGATCAGTTGACTGGGGGTGAGTGCTTGCAATGTTCAACACTCCGTCCATCATTTCCTTTGGTTTTTGCTTTGTTCGCCATAAGTTGGCAGGGTATGCTCAGACGTGAGCCCCTTGCTCACTTTGCCACTGGATTCAAGCAAGCCTGGCTGAAGATGGCTGAAATGCCAGAAACCGGTTCTAGGAAGCTTGTTTCCGGTCCAGGGAAGACATGGCTTGGCAGTTCGGGCTGGACTGTTCCCATGAGGCACAGGGTCAGACTGATTTGCATATGGCCATGTCTGTACTGGGGTGGCAGAGTGGGCTAAAGAATGGTGATGGATTAAACCTAGATCAGTTGACTGGGGGTGAGTGCTTGCAATGTTCAACACTCCGTCCATCATTTCCTTTGGTTTTTGCTTTGTTCGCCATAAGTTGGCAGAGTATGCTCAGACATGAGTCCCTTGCTCACTTTGCCACTGGATTCAAGCAAGCCTGGCTGAAGACGGCTGAAATGCCAGAAACCAGTCCTAGGAAGCTTTTTTCCGGTCCAGGGAAGACATGGCTTGGCAGTTCGGGCTGGACTGTTCCCATGAGGCACAGGGTCAGACTGATTTGCCTATGGCCATGTCTGAACTGGGGTGGCAGAGTGGGCTAAAGAACAGTGATGGATTAAACCCAGATCAGTTGACTGGGGGTGAGTGCTTGCAATGTTCAACACTCCGTCCATTATTTCCTTTGGTTTTTGCTTTGTTCACCATAAGTTGGCAGGGTATGCTCAGATGTGAGTCCCTTGCTCACTTTGCCACTGGATTCAAGCAAGCCTGGCTGAAGACGGCTGAAATGCCAGAAACCGGTCCTAAGAAGCTTGTTTCCGGTCCAGGGAAGACATGGCTTGGCAGTTCGGGCTGGACTGTTCCCATGAGGCACAGGGTCAGACTGATTTGCATATGGCCATGTCTGGACTGGGGTGGCAGAGTGGGTTAAACAACGGTGATGGATTAAACCCAGATCAGTTGACTGGGGGTGAGTGCTTGCAATGTTCAACACTCCGTCCATCATTTTCTTTGGTTTTTGCTTTGTTCGCCATAAGTTGGCAGGGTATGCTCACACGTGAGTCCCTTGCTCACTTTGCCACTGGATTCAAGCAAGCCTGGCTGAAGACGGCTGAAATGCCAGACACCGGTCCTAGGAAGCTTGTTTCCGGTCCAGGGAAGACATGGCTTGGCAGTTCGGGCTGGACTGTTCCCATGAGGCACAGGGTCAGACTGATTTGCATATTACCATGTCTGAACATGGCAGAGTGGGCTAAAGAACGGTGATGGATTAAACCCAGATCAGTTGACTGGGGGTGAGTGCTTGCAATGTTCAACACTCCGTCCATCATTTCCTTTGGTTTTTGCTTTGTTCGCCATAAGTTGGCAGGGTATGCTCACATGTGAGTCCCTTGCTCACTTTGCCACTGGATTCAAGCAAGCCTGGCTAAAGACGGCTGAAATGCCAGAAACCGGTCCTAGGAAGCTTGTTTCCGGTCCAGGGAAGACATGGCTTGGCAGTTCGGGCTGGACTGTTCCTATGAGGCACAGGGTCAGACTGATTTGCATATGGCCATGTCTGAACTGGGGTGGCAGAGTGGGCTAAAGAATGGTGATGGATTAAACCCAGATCAGTTGACTGGGGGTGAGTGCTTGCAATGTTCAACACTCCGTCCATCATTTACTTTGGTTTTTGCTTTGTTCGCCATAAATTGGCAGGGTATGCTCAGACGTGAGTCCCTTGCTCACTTTGCCACTGTATTCAAGCAAGCCTGGCTGAAGACGGCTGAAATGCCAGAAACCGGTCCTAGGAAGCATGTTTCCGGTCCAGGGAAGACATGGCTTGGCAGTTCGGGCTGGACTGTTCCCATGAGGCACAGGGTCAGACTGATTTGCATATGGCCATGTCTGAACTGGGGTGGCAGAGTGGGCTAAACAACGGTGATGGATTAAACCCAGATCAGTTGACTGGGGGTGAGTGCTTGCAATGTTCAACACTCCGTCCATCATTTCCTTTGGTTTTTGCTTTGTTCGCCATAAATTGGCAGGGTATGCTCAGACGTGAGTCCCTTGCTCACTTTGCCACTGGATTCAAGCAAGCCTGGCTGAAGACGGCCAAAATGCCAGAAACCGGTCCTAGGAAGCATGTTTCCGGTCCAGGGAAGACATGGCTTGGCAGTTCGGGCTGGACTGTTCCCATGAGACACAGGGTCAGACTGATTTGCATATGGCCATGTCTGAACTGGGGTGGCAGAGTGGGCTAAAGAACGGTGATGGATTAAACCCAGATCAGTTGACTGGGGGTGAGTGCTTGCAATGTTCAACACTCCGTCCATCATTTCCTTTGGTTTTTGCTTTGTTCACCATAAGTTGGCAGGGTATGCTCAGACGTGAGCCCCTTGCTCACTTTGCCACTGGATTCAAGCAAGCCTGGCTGAAGATGGCTGAAATGCCAGAAACTGGTTCTAGGAAGCTTGTTTCCGGTCCAGGGAAGACATGGCTTGGCAGTTCGGGCTGGACTGTTCCCATGAGGCACAGGGTCAGACTGATTTGCATATGGCCATGTCTGAACTGGGGTGGCACAGTGGGCTAAAGAACGGTGATGGATTAAACCCAGATCAGTTGACTGGGGGTGAGTGCTTGCAATGTTCAACACTCCGTCCATCATTTCCTTTGGTTTTTGCTTTGTTCGCCATAAGTTGGCAGAGTATGCTCAGACGTGAGTCCCTTGCTCATTTTGCCACTGGATTCAAGCAAGCCTTGCTGAAGACGGCTGAAATGCCAGAAACCAGTCCTAGGAAGCTTTTTTCCGGTCCAGGGAAGACATGGCTTGGCAGTTCGGGCTGGACTGTTCCCATGAGGCACAGGGTCAGACTGATTTGCCTATGGCCATGTCTGAACTGGGGTGGCAGAGTGGGCTAAAGAACGGTGATGGATTAAACCCAGATCAGTTGACTGGGGGTGAGTGCTTGCAATGTTCAACACTCCGTCCATTATTTCCTTTGGTTTTTGCTTTGTTCGCCATAAGTTGGCAGGGTATGCTCAGATGTGAGTCCCTTGCTCACTTTGCCACTGGATTCAAGCAAGCCTGGCTGAAGACGGCTAAAATGCCAGAAACCGGTCCTAGGAAGCTTGTTTCCGGTCCAGGGAAGACATGGCTTGGCAGTTCGGGCTGGACTGTTCCCATGAGGCACAGGGTCAGACTGATTTGCATATTGCCATGTCTGAACATGGCAGAGTGGGCTAAAGAACGGTGATGGATTAAACCCAGATCAGTTGACTGGGGGTGAGTGCTTGCAATGTTCAACACTCCGTCCATCATTTCCTTTGGTTTTTGCTTTGTTCGCCATAAGTTGGCAGGGTATGCTCACATGTGAGTCCCTTGCTCACTTTGCCACTGTATTCAAGCAAGCCTGGCTGAAGACGGCTGAAATGCCAGAAACCGGTCCTAGGAAGCTTGTTTCCAATCCAGGGAAGACATGGCTTGGCAGTTCGGGCTGGACTGTTCCCATGAGGCACCGGGTCAGACTGATTTGCATATGGCCATGTCTGAACTGGGGTGGCAGAGTGGGCTAATGAACGGTGATGGATTAAACCCAGATCAGTTGAAAGGGGGGGGGGGTGAGTGCTTGCAATGTTCAACACTCCGTCCATCATTTCCTTTGGTTTTTGCTTTGTTCACCATAAGTTGGCAGGGTATGCTCAGATGTGAGTCCCTTGCTCACTTTGCCACTGGATTCAAGCAAGCCTGGCTGAAGACGGCTAAAATGCCAGAAACCTGTCCTAGGAAGCTTGTTTCCAGTCCAGGGAAGACATGGCTTGGCAGTTCGGGCTGGACTGTTCCCATGAGGCACAGGGTCAGACTGATTTGCATATGGCCATGTCTGAACTGGGGTGGCAGAGTGGGTTAAACAACGGTGATGGATTAAACCCAGATCAGTTGACTGGGGGTGAGTGCTTGCAATGTTCAACACTCCGTCCATCATTTTCTTTGGTTTTTGCTTTGTTCGCCATAAGTTGGCAGGGTATGCTCACACGTGAGTCCCTTGCTCACTTTGCCACTGGATTCAAGCAAGCCTGGCTGAAGACGGCTGAAATGCCAAAAACCGGTCCTAGGAAGCTTGTTTCCGGTCCAGGGAAGACATGGCTTGGCAGTTCGGGCTGTACTGTTCCCATGAGGCACAGGGTCGGACTGATTTGCATATTGCCATGTCTGAACATGGCAGAGTGGGCTAAAGAACGGTGATGGATTAAACCCAGATCAGTTGACTGGGGGTGAGTGCTTGCAATGTTCAACACTCCATCCATCATTTCCTTTGGTTTTTGCTTTGTTCGCCATAAGTTGGCAGGGTATGCTCACATGTGAGTCCCTTGCTCACTTTGCCACTGGATTCAAGCAAGCCTGGCTGAAGACAGCTGAAATGCCAGAAACCGGTCCTAGGAAGCTTGTTTCCAATCCAGGGAAGACATGGCTTGGCAGTTCGGGCTGGACTGTTCCCATGAGGCACCGGGTCAGACTGATTTGCATATGGCCATGTCTGAACTGGGGTGGCAGAGTGGGCTAATGAACGGTGATGGATTAAACCCAGATCAGTTGAAAGGGGGGGGGGGGTGAGTGCTTGCAATGTTCAACACTCCGTCCATCATTTCCTTTGGTTTTTGCTTTGTTCACCATAAGTTGGCAGGGTATGCTCAGACGTGAGTCCCTTGCTCACTTTGCCACTGGATTCAAGCAAGCCTGACTGAAGACGGCTGAAATGCCAGAAACCGGTCTTAGGAAGCTTGTTTCCGGTCCAGGGAAGACATGGCTTGGCAGTTCGGGCTGGACTGTTCCCATGAGGCACAGGGTCAGACTGATTTGCATATGGCCATGTCTGAACTGGGGTGGCAGAGTGGGCTAAAGAATGGTGATGGATTAAACCCAGATCAGTTGACTGGGGGTGAGTGCTTGCAATGTTCAACACTCCGTCCATCATTTCCTTTGGTTTTTGCTATGTTAATTATCTGCCAGCCGGCCCCACCAAGATTCAAGCCACACTTCACTCAACAACTGAATGTGAATTTGCAGGTCGTCATGTGTCTCTTCCCATGAATGTTGTTGTCAATATAGCAGAAGTGCTTTGTGAGGAAATCTTCTCAGATGCCAAGTTGTGGACAAATGCTCATCACAGGTCGCAGGGATCCCAAGCGAACACAGCACCGGGGGAGAGCCTGTCCATCCCCGTCTCTATCACTCTTGAGACGGCGCTGCTCCCGAGCCAAAGAACAGGCCCCACAGAGAAGGCCCACACCGTGCCTGTACCTGGCTCTCAACGCTCAGAGTCAGCATCTCACCACAATGCCAGGGGGGGTCAGAACATCACAGGACCCTAAACGAGGCAGGTGCCTTTCCTTTCAACCTGGGGTCCCCAGCATGACCTCACCGACTCCCTGGGCTTACCCCATTGCCACCGTTCTCTGGACCCTGATATGAGTCCCAAATCTGCTGCACCAGCCGCCGGAGGCAGTTCACCTCAACTCTGCCTGCTGCTACTCCACCTCCGATCCCAGGGGCTGTGCCATGGACCGCAGACAAAATGCCCATCTGGGTGCCTCATCTGCCATCTTGGGCAACTGTGGCAGGCCTCTCCTGCCAGCTGCAGCCACACTATCAGGTAAGTCTGCAAAGGGCAGGCCGGGGGTTCTGCCAGCATGGGCCCCAGCAGTCATTTATGCTGCCATCAACTCAGACCACCGATGATGCAGGAGTTCTGGATGGGCCTGCACGGAGCTGCAGATTGAGGCGACTGCCATCCCTGGCCTGTTAGCCACCTTCATTTTTGATACTTCATTTAGAATAGGAACGTTACTTAATTGAACCTGCTTGGGTCATAGTTTGCTTGCTGTATGTGAATCTTATTTGCAGATTCTATCTGATCAGATATAAAGTCAGTCCGCATGAACATTTAAATATGTATGCTCTAAACATATCAATTTTGCTGACTGATGCAACTTTCAAGCTTAACTGAATTTGTTACTAAAACCATTATGGTTTGGACACCTCTCTGTCGTTCTTGGAGGCCATATTGGCTGCACTGTATTTGAAATGCATTGCTGATGTTAGCTCCTTTCTTAATCTTCAGGTCAAAAATCAAATGTCCATACGACCAGTCGGGGATTCTGTTTGATGACTTCACTAAGAGATTAAGTTTCATGAAACCCCACTCTATCTCTAGAAATAGGTTCTGAAGTTCTCATATATTTTTAGTGTGCTTCAGTCATCCTCTGCTCCCGAAATATTTGTTAGGACTTGTTCTATAGTAATAACTGACATAATATTGATCACAACAATATTGTGATACAGAAATATAATGTCAAAAATATCAATTACAAAAATATTGTTTCCTTATAATGGTAAGTACAAAAAGATTGAAAAAGATATATTGTTTCACACTATCATTAAAAACACACAAAAATATTATTTATGTATATATATATATATTTTACAATAGTAAATTGTAAAGATTTTAATATATAACATTAATATAGTGCCAATTACTTAAATGTAAGAAGCATGTATTTATAAGTATATACTTATATTAACATACACACATAAATATATATGATTTTTTGTATATATATACGTATATAACATTTATGCAATAAATACATGTTACACTATAATACTTTTTTTATCAAATGCAAAACATTAAATAAATTACCAAATAAAAAAATAAACTTACAAAAAAAATTTAAAAATAAATTATACAAATCAATATTTGCATATATACATATATAAAATTAAACAAATAAACTAATAATAAAATTAGATATATATTTAAACAATCTTTAAAAAAGAATTGAAGTCTGGGATTAATAGATATACCACTCTCACTTCAGTCTGTGCAACAATAAGGAAAGTGTGGGACTTAGCATGGGCTAAATTCCCACTCCAGTCTGTACAACAATAGGGTAAGTGTTAGACTCCGGGGAGAGGGAGGGTATACATTTACTATCCCCACTTCTGTCTGTGCAACAGTAGGGAAAGCGTTGGGCTCCACAGTACTAACAAGTCCTATTCCCACTCCACTCTGTGTAACAGTATGGAAAGCATTGGACTTCAGAGGGGTAAAATTTACTATTCCCGCACCAGTCTGTGCAGCAGTAGGGAAAGCGTTGGACTCAGGAGGGGTAACATTTACTATTCCCATTTCAGTCAGTAGAACAGTAGGGAAGGACATCACTTCAAGCTCATAACATATATAGAACATAAACCTATTAATTTATAACAAATATAAAACACTTTATATGAACTTTATTAAATAATCTAAAATCAATATGTCTAAAAATAAAAAATAATTAACATGATTAGTAAACCATTTTATGCACGATTATTAATTAAAAGAATTGTCATTTATTCATTCCTTGATAAAGTTGCCACACTATAGCCCCTCAAACCTAGTTGTCCGCACTTGAAACATAACTAAAATAAATATAATCAGGATAATTATTAATCAATTAAACATTAATGAATAATTTAATAATTAATTGTTGATTAATTAAGAATGAACTTCCCACTCTATAGTGCTACAAACCCAGCAGCGCTCACCTAGTATAACACTTAAAAAATACAATGATTGCACAATTTACATAATTAAGAAACAAATAATTCATAATAAATTGTTAATTCATTTTTAATTAATTAACTTCCCACCCTCTACTCCTTCAAACCCATCAGTCTGCACCTAATATATAACTTAAAAATAGAATTATTACACAATTTACATATTTATTAATACACTAAATAATTAATAATATATTACTGATGAATTATTAATTCATTATTACTTAATTTGCTTTCAGCCCGATACCCCTACACACCCAGTAGCCCACACATATTATATAGCTAAAAAAAATATACTTTTACAATTAAAATAATTAATAATGAATTAAATAATTAATAATACATTCATTACTAATTGTTAGTTAATTATACATAAATAACGTTCCACTCTACAACCCTGAAAAACTAACAACCCACTACAACATTATAAATTACAATGAGCAATTGAATAAAAAATTATAAATCACTTAAAATTGCAAACTATATTTGAAAATACTATTAACAATTATACAAAAAATAATACAACATAAAATTAATAAATAAACAACACACATAAATATAATTTAAAACAATATTAATTATGATATTCTGCAGAAAGATATTACTTACCTGAAAAATCAGTATTCTTGCTAACAATATTCCTACATTACTATAATTTTGTACCAGTATGTTTTTTCCAACATTTCTGCAACTTGATATTTATAACTCAATATTTTGTCCAAATACCACTCAAATGACAAGGGTGGATTTCCCAAACTTAATCCACTTTTGCCCCTCTTCGGCCACTCTCCCTCTTACAGGTCATATACTGTCTTAATCAAGATGACACTGACTTTGTTTTAAGACACTTGCAAAGTTTTATAATTTTTAGGTGAAGTGTAGTGAAGACTGTTGCAAATTTTTAAAAAGTTAAATAAATGTCACGAATTGTGATTTCCTTGGATCCTGTGTGAATCTTTCTTACTAGGGCCTCCATAGTGTGAAACAAGTCTAATGAGGGACCAGCAGGAGAATGGCTCAAGCAGAAAATATCTCTCTGAAAGACATTTCTATTCAAAATAGACTCTTGTAATCAAGAAATCAATCTAAATTGTATAAGTATAATTAGAATTTCAAATCTGCCTACTTGTCCAGCAGCCTGAAATATTTTGTGAGATCATTTCATGCCATACTATTTAAATGAATTTCCCAACCCTGTGCTTAGGGCAGGAGCAACATTTCATGGATCTCCTAAAGATCTTCCTTGTCAGTTTTGCTAAGATTTTTCATCGGGTTGAGTCACTTTTTTTGGTGCTGTGCCAACACAAAATCATGATTTAGCAAATAAAAAGTATCTAAAGGTATAGAATGGCTCTGCCTTGTATTACCTTGCATTTGGAAGGCGCTCCAAGAGTGGAGCATGGGTGTTCACATGCATCCACCCATGGATTTTGGAACATTTCCAGATTTACAAAGAGTTGTAAACCTGGGATTGCAACAAAACGTTATGCCTTTCCCATTGAAGTGTAACAAGGAGAAACATTTTTAATTCTCCTCGTTATTTCCTCCTTTTTCATGTGCTGCATTTTGCAGCACATATTGAATGACAGAAACATTGTTAAGGACTGTTTTTGTGCATTGGCTAAGGTGGCTCAGATTTTCAATAAATGTAATAAGCATTTATCCCAAAATTTTGTATCATAACTCAAGTCACCTCTGACAAAACTTTCAAATTTGTCCTCACTATCTCAGGTCATGTTCTTCATCTAATCTATTAAATCTGGGTCTCCAAAGGACCCTTGCCCTCTGTCAATTATGATTCAAGTTGCTGAAACAGTAGCAATGTCAATGTGCTCAACTGACATCTTTAACTCCATGCTGGAAACAGGAATTTTTCCATCAATATGGAAAAAAGGATCCATACTGCCTGTGCTGAATAAGCCCAACCTAAATCTAAGTGATCCTAATAACTATCGACTAATCTCCCATTTGTCATTTCCAGCTAGGGTAATGGAAAAGGATATTAATCTTCAATTAACTAAATTACTATTCCTCCATCAGATGCTTGACACTACCCAATTTGGCTTCAGAAGTGGTCATAGTACTGAAACTACCTTAAATAAAACCAGTGAGGAGATCAGATCTATAGTTGACAGAAGTGGGAATGCAGCACTAATACTCCTGGATCTGTCGGCAGCCTTTGATATGGTCGACCACAAGGTTTTGGTCGAGCATCTCGGGCTGGCACTCAAAGTGCTAGAATCTTTCCTGTCCAGGAGATCTCAAGTGGTAGCATTGGATCCATTGGTGTCCAAACCTTTATCACTCCCATGTGGGGTGCCTCAGGAGTCCGCACTCAGTCCCACTTTATTTAACATCTATGTTAATCCTTTGGCCCCACTTATTAGATCGTTTGGGCTGGATCTTACTTCCTATGCAGACAATACTCAAATTGTGGTAGCTTTGTCTGCCTCAAACAACCAAGCAGCATCCATCTTCCATGACTGCATGTCTGCAGTAGAAGAAGGGATGACCATGAACTACTTGAAACCAAATGCCGGGAAAACTGAGGTGATCATGTTTGGAAACTCCCCCTCCCTATGGATATCAGCTTGCTGGCTAAAAGAACTGGGCTCTCCTCCTGAGCCAGTTTGTACAGGCAGAAATCTTGGAGTAATAGTGGATAACAAGTTGACTTTTGGACTGCAGGTTAATGTGGTCACATCGTAAAGATTTCACTTTCTAAGGATGCTTAAAAAGGTTTTCCCCTTTCATCCCAGATACAGCCCAAAAACTATACCCACAGTTCTCATACTTTCCAACACAAACTTCTGCAATGCACTACATTTTAGTATGCAGCAGGAACATCTAAATAACCTCAATTTCCTGAAAAATGCAGTGGCAAGACTCCTCACAGGAATACCCAAACATTAATCAGTCACACAGGCTATCAATTGTCTTCACTGGCTGCTTGTTAGACAGCATATCCGATTTAAAGCTCTCTGTCTCACCCATAAGGACCTCCAAAGAGATGGCATAGCATTCCTCAAACAGGCTTTTTAATGGTAAACTCCTGGAAGAAATCTAAGGTCCATGGGTACCTGGAAAGTAGTTGTGAATAGATTCAAACGATCAAATTGGGGAGGAAGAGGCTTTGTAAACTCCACTGCCACAGAATGGAATGCACTCCCTTCTTCTATCAAATCAGTCCCAAACTTACTTTTGTTTAGAAACAAATGAAAAACCTTTTTAATAGCTCATGTTTCTATCTATTTAGGTCAACGTCAGACCAACTTATTAGGATTTAGCATCATGAATCTGTCTAGAAGCATCCTAAATTTAGCGTGTTCAATTTCAGGACTTGTTACATGCTCCCTTATGTGTAGCGCCTAGACACCTATGGGTATTTGTTTGAGCGTTATAAATCCTTTTAACATAACATACCATG
Organism: Triturus cristatus; assembly: GCF_964204655.1. NCBI lineage: Eukaryota > Metazoa > Chordata > Amphibia > Caudata > Salamandridae > Triturus > Triturus cristatus. Next base: position 901,532,858 of record NC_140590.1, on the reverse strand, counting down.
ATGCAGACATCTTTGCACAATGGTGCAAGGCTGCCTGCATTCCCACTAGACATCACACAGTCTTCCAGCCCCAGAAGGCAGTAGACGTTTGCCGTATCCTAGTTGATAAATACATTAACAAAGTGGCCCACATTTGCAAATCAGACCATTGTTTAGCTTGTAATACACTCTGTATGAGTATATTGCAGATTAAAGGAGACTGCATGCATTTGTCTTTGCTGCAAGCAATTTTCTTGGTAATCAACAGTTACAAAACATCCCACCTGGCCATAAAACAGAATAACAAACTGCCTTAAAACTGGCCCATACACTGATCTGTGAAACCAGCCTATCAGACACTACCTGTATGCCCTATAGTCCAGTGCAACCCTGTATGTGCCTAAGTGAGACATCCTGGTTCTCTTTCTGAGTTGTCCAACAATCTCACACGCTTTTTAATTGCTGGTGGTACTGTCTATCATTGTGATGATCTTTTACTCTTTCTTGTGCAACAGTTTATATAACTTATACTGGTGATTGACTATTAGCACTTCTTCATACTTCCTTATCACAGTCTTTCATATATCACTCACGTATCCTTCCCAAGAAAACCACGAGTGCCCATGTAATTGTCTTTCATTTTTATTTTGTTAATGGGTTGAACCCCAGCTCTAATGTGAAAGATCTATAAACGCTCTGCTACTGCTTTTCATGGATCTCCTTCATCCAACATAGGTAGAATTTCCCTGAAATTATTTATATCTTATATCAGTCAGGATTCTCTTATCCTTTTTCAGGTACTATGAAAACACTGGGAGATGGAATCAAGTTTGACCCAAATTTACATTATGGTTTCCTACCCTTGTACTCGAGCACTGTTTTTTATTATTTGTTGATTTATTTATTTCATATTTAAATTATAAAAGTATTCTACCTTTCCACTGCTGTGGAAAACCAAAAATTGCCTGACTTGTTAATGTCTGGGTGTAACTAAATGCTGTCATTTTCTCACAATCAGGGGGATGACTCAGGAAAACACTGCATTCTGGATTGTATGAAGGGGGAGTCCAATGTCCCAGTGTCTATAGTTGAGGCTACATTATACTCTTGAATCTATTGCTTAACCTTGACAGTGATTTCTTAGGTATCAAGCCCCACTCCTGGCAATTGCATTGGCTCAGGAGTCAGATGAAGACTTGCTTCTCACTGCAGTCCAAAATTACTGGACTGCATGGGATAGAATATCCGGGGTTGTTTGGAATAATGTCTATCAAACTAGCCATCAGGCAGCTCAAGGTATATTTCTCCTAGCTCTTTGTTTGGATGGTCATGGGAGTTGAAATTTCGTACATTTAAAGACACTACAAAATGCAGCTGCACCAGTGTTAAAATGGATTTTGATGTGGTTATCGATAAAAATGAACTTTTTTCCTTCTTAATGGAATCGTCTGTTCTGAACTCCATATCTACCTTGACACATAAGTATGTAGTCAGGCAGGCCCTGCGACCTAGACCCAGGATTACTGATTGATGGGTCACAGGTTGGAGGGTGCATAGCTAGCAGGCTAACACTTAGGCAGGAAATTCTTGATGAACCCCACAGAAAGGCGCACCAACATTACAATGGTCAGAGCAGATTGCCCCAATAAAGCACACATGGCCTGAGGGGCTATATACACTCCTGAAATACCATTAATTTAGATGCCACATGAGTTAGGAACAAAGAGCCAATCAGGGCCCAGCACAAGTAGTGATCATGCCCTCCCCATACCAGACATCTAGACATATTCACCACTGGCCATACTGTGTCCATGCAGGTCAAGACCCACCTGTGGTAACCACTGACCATTAATTTATGACTCTAAAGGCAGCTACTAACATTCCTCACCATTATATGGTGTGCCAGAAACCTTATATTTCTTGTTGTAATATTGTATAAAAAGAGAGATCAAACTTGATGTAAATTGTGACAGTCTTCTTTCCTACTGCCTGTGACTGTTCTCCCAGAATGAACAGTTTAATTTAACAAACTGTTCCTGTTTTGCCAAACTCCTCTTGTCTTCTGTTTTTAAGAAAATTGGATTTGAGCAACACTAGCACAGTGTCAAGATACCCATAAATATTTCTGCCTTGACCAGAAAATAGATGACTGCCATGTATATATGTAGGGGTGGGTGCATGGAAGTGGTGATTGTCAACAACTGAATACTGTTTATGATGGTTTGTCTCAATACATCTTGTTTTGTTCACCTTTCTTGATTGTTGGAATTATGTGAGAACATTTTTCATGAGCTGTGGTCTATTTCCAACCTGGAAACGGGGAGCTTCAAAACATAAGTCTGCTGTGATAGAGAGGGAGTTCTCATTTGTGATATTCTTCTTCTTACCCCAACTGAGCAAGTAACAGTAGTCATATTTCCCATTCTCAGTCAAAGAGATCTGCATTTTCTCAGGACTAATTGTGTAATTGATGGAGGCTATATTTATGAGTTTCATAGGAATGAAAGGTCAATTTACTCTTTAGCTAATTTTGACATTTTCCTGACTTTCATTCCACTCTATCTGATCCATTTTTCTGGCAGTATCAATTGCCTTTTTTATCTTGCCTTTATTCTCACCTGATTGTTAAGGCCATCATAATCAGACAGTTGGCAAAATTGTACAAACCTTTGATGTCAAGGTTATCTTAAATTATATGTGACAGAAAGACCATACCAGAAACCAAAATTAACTGTGACAAAAACTATATGGAGCATTACATAGCTTGGTCATGGCAGCCAATCAAGCTCTGAAAGGATTGGCAGACTGGCCAGCTTGTCATTTTGGGCAGAAACACACCTTAGATGAACCCACTGGGTATATGTTTGTGGACAGCCTGGACTATGATCCTTTAGTGACTATTAAAGAGCATCTAACACTGCACAACCTCTTTTTAAGGATTTTATTTTTTTATATTTCGCTCTGCTAAGTATTGTGGACTATTCACCATTGCTAGATATGATGGAAAATTGGGTGCAGCCACTGTCAGACAAAATATTTGATAATATTCTGACATCACCGGTGCTTGCTCAATGATGGTAATGCATTTGATTTGGAAAAGAGATTGAGGCAAAGACGCAACCCCGAGCATGTTGAGCTGAAACTCTCTTACCTGAATCAGATCCCTTTTAAACAACAGCTTGCTAACGTAATGGAGCGGGTATTTAATGCCTACACTCACACAGTTACATGTCATTGAAAATTTGCATGAGCACTATGCATGTTTCTTCTGTTATTTCAATATAACTCTGTAAAGCCCTAAAGGAGTTCTGGTCTTTGCGAAACCTGTAAGTTCTTTCACATCAATTTTTATGATTCGGAGGGATTCAATAAACTCAAGCTTCAGGACAGAGACTTGCACATTTTCCCCATGTTCGCTTTATGGGCCGATACTCTGGGGTCGTCTTGACATATATATTCATGTAGTAAAGACAGTAGGGGCAGTACATTAACAGCTGATTTTCAATATGATTAGCTCTACCTTACCTCATCCAGTGAGTGCATCTCTCTATCTCTCTCTCTCTCTCTCTCTCTCTCTCACTCCCTCTCTCTCCACAGCTCTAAATAGAGACTTTGTTTAGGATTTGATTACAAATATATAAAAATTAATTTTGCATGACAACGGGGTAACTGTTCCTCAGGGAGCATTCACCTCATATTGTATGGACTTGGATAATTGAGATTTTGGTAGATCTAGGCTAGACCCTGATATTATTTAAGTGTTACTGGTTGTACAGAGCTTTTCTCACTCTGTATTTAAGCACTTCTGTGCTTATCATCCCTAGCTAATGTTTGTTTATTTGATCTCTCAACCATGTTTGACCTCTTGAAGACCTACCTAAGATATCCTTTATTTCACCCCCCCCCCCCAGAAATGTTCACTCCTTTTCTAAAAACACATAGGTAACACAAGATGGTACATTCCTAGGGTATTAAAAAGTCTAAGATATATTTCCCTACTATTCCATATTTTCAATCTATATTTGGTGTTTAACATTTTAGCAGGTGTCCCTACACTCTAACTTGTTAATCATTTTTCAACTATTTTCTAAAGGGGTGTCCTAAGAACTGAACATGTTACTCCATCAGAAGTCTTGTCCATGATTAGAACATTAGTGTTCTCATTTTGTTCTTTTTAGCATTGACTCTGCACTGATTTCCCTCTGACTCATGTAGAGCCTGCTCAATCCAGTACAACGCTTTAGGGCTTCAGCTCAAATGTACAATCTCACCAAATGCTCCAATTGCGTTGAATCTCAAGTACCGCTCCACTGGCAAGTCAATAAGGTTTCTCAAATAAATTAAACTGTTTCAAAACCTCTTATTTATTTATTCTGTTAAAGGTGTTTCCATAATCTAGAAAAAGACATACTTCACATTAAGTTATTATGTCACCCTACTGATAAGGTTTTTGAAAATAAGTGACACTGATTTTGATATTTTGCCTCTCAAGTGGCCTCCACCCACTATAATAATCCAATGATCAACCTCTGCCTTAGCGACTAAGACAAATCATAACCTATTTATTGATTCTGGAACCATTACAGAGACCTGTTAGCCTGCATATACACAAGGCCACTGGATATTTGCGATTTTGCCTTAGTGACTGAATATTTATTGGTTTTCCTCATTTGCTACATGATCAATCAACTACTGTGTACTGTATAAGTTACTAAATATGTTACAACACTTGTTACCTCCCAGGAAAAGGCCATTTGCAAAGGTTGACTGGTCCCCTTTATGTTGCTTATTGCAGTATTTGGGTATTAAATTGGTCCTAATAAGGTGAAACATTTGCCCAGGCTGTGTTAACCTTTATAAAAATGTCAATATAAGGAATTACCACTATCAATAAGGGTACTGCATTTTGCTGCATAGTTTGCAATATCTTACGATATAAATCAGTCAACCCTGCCACATTATTTGGTCCTTCTCTGCTGCATAATTCTAGTGGCCATGCTTGTAGGTCTTCCTTTTTCAACAGTGGCAATAGTCTCGCCATATTTAAATCATTGCTTTCATAGGACTGACCAATGAGGCATTCTCAATTTATTACCTCCCTCAAATTAAACTAACATGGTATTACTGTGGAGAAACCTTGATTAAATTAACATCAGATTTACGGATCTCTTCTTGAATTACCTGCTGTGCAGTGAGCAACATCTCTTTGTATCACCTTTGGCAGTAAGATTGCCACAAGAAAATATGCAAAGAGAGACCTTTCAGGCAAAAATATTTACTACAATAAGAGCTATGACAAGTAGCGAAAAGAGGGCTAATATTGTATGAATTTCTGAGTCTAGGATTGTACCAAGATGCTTCAAAAAATTCTAGGGGCATCCTGCCCATTAACCATTGTGCAATTGTGGTGTCCGTGCAGACCTGCAGCAGAAACTGTATTCAATACCTAAACAAATCGTGTACAATCATTTATGTCTGTGCCTCCCTTCTATAACTTTTAAATACTTCATAGATTTATGTATACTTCATCAGTAAAGCCGTCACAGAGTTAAAGGGAGACTGCAAGTGTCTGTAGTGTTTGTTTGAAAGATTTAAGCATACTTAAGATGCATGGGGCTTAAGGATGTACAAGACTGAAATTGCTGAATGCAATGCTGAACAATTTTTACAGATACATTGGAAAATGATACAGGTGGGCACAAGAAACAAACAGCATAAAACAGAAATCAATACAAACATGGTGTGGTATTTCTTGCTGATACACACTTTACCCAAGGTAACAGGCAACATGGAGAGCACTCCAGAAGATCAATGTGTTGATCTAGACATGGAAATTGCACCAGAGATGTGCAACTGTGGAGCGTGAAGTGCACGATGGAAAAATAATATCTCATCTACCAAGTTTGTGATGATCCAGCGCAAGTCCAATGCCTGATCAGGGATCAATACTCGATAATAACAACAGATCAATATACATATACCCAAATCCCTGATGCGCTGGGGTCAATTTATATATGTTCAATTCCTTTCCTCCTAAAATCCATGTGTGACATCACAAAATACTTATCTAACTTCTACATCAACTTTCCTTCTACTTGGTTGATGAACCAATTAGTTGAATAGTTGGTGGTAATGATAATGCTATCTAACTAACTATTCAGTCAGCAAAATAATCACAGACTCTTGGTAAAGTTAATAAAGCTATATCTCAAATTATTGCAAATGCTCAATGCATACAGTCACAAATGCAAACAATGAAACTCATCAAAGGGGAGAGGATATCAATAAATACAATCAGAGTAAAACTTTTTTATTCAACATATGGTAACACATGAAGGAGTGGATAAATTAAGAGACATCAGTTTCAGCATAAATAATGCAAAAACAATCTATTATGATGGAGCGGATAGGTGAAGAGACAAAAGGTTCGGAGCCAAAATATATTTGCAAAATAATTATGGAAAGTACGAGTCAGAATACTAAAACAAACCTAAGGGATCTGTAGAAAACCACACCTCTGGCCAAAGTGATCGCGGAGGTCCCGAGATAGAGTCAGGGAACAAAGATTGCAGGGACAGGAACAGGACACGACAGGAACAGCGAGGCCTCTCTGCAAACTAATGGACAGCGACGCATCTCCTCTCTCTCTCTCTGTAGCCAACCTACCATAGCCACACGCCCAAAGGCACCCCAGTTATACCCTAAAACCTACATGTCCGTCCCACATCAGTTGAAACATTTCACGTAACCTGGCAGATGAGTGGTGGAATTGGGAGGTGGCTCTGTCACTACATTCAAACTTTGGGCATATTCATTGTTCGACACCCATTCCCATGATTTCATAATTGTTCAGTTTACATGATTTAATACATGTTACAGTTGCACATAATTTTAAGCAATGTCCGCGAAGAAGTCCTTTTGTCCCACGGTCAGTCACATCCCTTGGCAGGCGATCATCACATTGGCCTTCAACTTTTATTCTTTCTTTGCAGCACTCAGCACTTATGGCTGCTCTGTCATGACATTCTCGTTCTTATTTCAGCCCCTCCTGAATCCGGCTAACTTAAGGGAAAATGGAGTCTCATCCAGTTCACTATAGCAAATGGAACATGAACATTCATTAATTATAAGGTAATGCACTTTTCACTGTTTACCGCCCACCTTTGTACTATTTCCTGTTAATATTTCCTAGCATAAGCTTTAAGCAAAAGCGGCATTGTTTATTATTTCAAAGCAAGATGCAACATGCAAACTACGAAATGCACATGCTTCCTAGTCATGCATTATTTCTTGTGTCATTAGTGCATACATACATGTAGCATACATACATATAGCATGTATGCTATACACTAATGTATAGCATACATGCTATACATTAGTGCATACAAGCTATTTCCCTTGTGTGTATGTAAGGTGCACGTCAGTTTTTCTATTACTACTTACTGCTAGTACATTTTATGGGGGTATTCAATCGAGCAGGTTTCTTTTTGCAAAATTCTGCTCCATCAATACCCCCTCTGATGGCTTTCTGGAGCCATCATAAAATACCTACCATACCGAGTACCATCTTCATTTATTTAAAACTCAGTATTCTTTTCTCTTTTAATAGCACTTTCGTCTAAATCTTTCATCATATCATAGTATTCTCCTTCCATATCTTCTATTTCTATCTCCTCTATTTTTCTCATTCTTGCTCTTCGTTGATCTCTTGATTCTGTCGCTTCTTTTCTTCCACTCTTCCACTTACAACATTTATATGTTGTCATTATCACTAAGGCTACTGTAGCTAATGAAATAATTGGCATTATTATTTTTCCTAATAAGCTACTTCCAAAGGTAGAAAACCATTTACCTACAGAGGAGAAACTCTTACCAAGTCTCTCCCAAACACCGTCAACCTCCAGTCGGTTCAAATATTCATGTAAATTTGTATTATTCTTTATATATCCCTCAATTCATTTACTCTTATCAGGGCTATATGTACAGCAGTGTTGAATTTTCAATATGCCACATACTCCACCCTCTTTTGCCAATAAGATATCAAGTCAAACTTTGCAACAGTCAACCACTGTGGACGATTTTTGAATTTTGTGTGAGTTCAGAACGACTCCAACTGAGGGTGTCAGTGCACCAAAAATATCACTTACTATCTCTGAGAAACTTGCTCTCTTGTTACGTGTTAGTCCTTGTTTTCTTTCTCTCAGTCTATTATTGTTTCTGTCTACATGATAGACTTTGGGGAAAACTATTGCAAAATAACAACTACCGTGCCAATGTGCAGGCAACCTATAATAGGCGTTCTTACCAAACGCATGATAGACTCCTGGAAAGACAGGGTCAGTTCCATCCTTCAATCCCCTACCTCCAGTAATTTGGAAAGTATGCTCACATTCACTAGTACCAATGAAATAATTGTTATAGTTAGTTTTCATTCTAAGCAAACATATATTTCCTTTTGAGACCAGTCCAAAGACATTGCAGCGTATGTCTCACCTTTCTCATAATTTCCTTCTCTAAAAGCCCACGGTGGTGCCTGTGACTTCATGTCAGCAACCTTACTTTGGAAACTTTCTCTTCTATCTTCTACCGTTTCTATAAATATCTTTTCTTCAACCCGCAAACTACACGTGAGGTTATTTTTATAAGCACATTCTATATCTTAAGTTTTAATAATGTGGAAGAACTCTCCCATATAACGTGCATTTTTACTACTTAAAACTTTATTCAGCTCCTTAATAACAGGTATTTCTAAAAATACTAAATCTATATTGGAATAATGGTATTCGAGCTTCCCCGTCACGTAAAACAGGCTAGTTAATACACTGCAAGACACACCATATGTTAAAGGTAGGTGGTGATAAGTTACCCCGTCTGAGACAGACAAAGGTAATTGCATGCACACATAACAATCACTCCCATTTATTGTATTAATGTACTCATATAACAATTTAGTAAAAACATTTAACGAGAAATCACTAATTGATTTATCATGATGGAGAATGCTTCTATCCATTTGTTCTATATTAGTATTTTAGTATTAGGGGTTTCATTAGTGACATCGCTCATTCTTTCGCTTGTTACATCATTAGTATTGTTTCCATTATTAGTTACCATTAGAATAGGTACAAGGACAGTTAATAATACCGACGTGAATGTTAATGAAAATACACTACATAAGCAAGCTTTAATACATGTACGTTTTAGACTTGATTTTGAATGTTCAGTCACTTCTGCTTTGGCTATTTTGTATTCTATAAAATAAAAATCTATCTAAACCTACGAACTCTAATTTGCTCAAAGAATTCTAAAAATAGTAGTGTAATCCTACACTTCAAGGCTTTCTTCTTTACCCCCTTCTGTTATTACTTTCTTCTGGTTTTTCTGAGTCTTTTTATTTGATTCCTTTTCGGTTGGCAAGGTGCACCTTAACTTTTGTCACAGTTCTCTTAAGGCGGTCTCAATTTGCTTTCATCAGTGTCAGAACTGTCTTTTTCTTCACTTGGATCTGAGCTTTCAATTTCTTCCAAAATGACGTAAGTCCATTCAGGTGCTGTGTATTTCTTGCTTGGAATTCTTACTCTTCTTGTCTTTCGTACTAATTACTCTCCTGACTCTTCTTGTTCTGTTTGACTGGAAACCACATTACTTTGCTCTGGTCTTTTCTTTGACTTGCTCCTCACAAGAGTGTACTTCAACCTTTTCACTCCACTTGGCCAATTATCACCTTTTCTTGGTTTCTTAGTTTTAACTACTTTTTCACCTTCTGCATCTGGTTCACAAATTCTTTTATTTGGCCTTTCTTCTATCTGTTCTTCTTCCTGAGTTTCAGCAACTTCTGTCTCTGCTGATTCAACAGTAATTTATCTTTGAACTGTGAACTCACTTCCTTCTTGAGAAACAGCAGTCTCATTTGTTTCTGGTTCAGCCGTGAACTCACTTTCCTCTGGCGCAACAGCAGTCTCTTGAGTCCCAGTATCTGGTGTCCACTCTACTTGACTTGTGCTCGGCTGTTAAACATCTTTTTTTTCTTCATAATCTGTCACTCTAGATTCTCCAGCTTCACACACTTCAGCAACCGGTCTTTGACTTTGATTTACCAGTTGTTGCTCTTTTGGTCTTTCAAGTGGACTCAGGGTCGTCTGGTATGGCTCGCATGAATCCAATTTGGCAACCCACCACACTTCACTGCCGTTACCAGTATGATTTGATAAGCTCCATTCCACCTGGGTTCTAAACACGATTTCCTCATGTGCTTTTTGACGAGAACCCATTCACCAGGACTCAGATCATGAGCTTGATTTCGCTGTGTTGTAGTGGCATCTTCTCCAACCTGGTGAGACACATAACGAAACCAGATCAGCCAATCCTCTGCAATAGTCAAGTACTAGATCATCCGATATACTCATCAGTTTGATCGCTGGTCTGTATGCTTGTCTCATTGCTCTTCCCATTAGGATTTCGTGAGGACTCAATCCTGTCTTTCTGTCAGGAATACTTCTAAGACTCATCAGTACAAGGGGTAAAGCGTCAGGCCATTTCAGTGATGTGGATGCACACACTTTCCCTCATCTGAATTTTATAGTGCCATTGATTTGATCAACCACTCCTGATACTTCGGGTCGATAGGCACAATGCAGCTTCTGCTCAATTTTTGATGCTGCACAAATCATCCAAATTATCTCATTGTTAAAGTGGGTTCCTCTATCAATGTCTAAAGTGACTGGAAATCCAAACCAAGGAATCAGCTCTCTCAAAAGCAGTTTAGCTACTGTGAGGCTATAATTTCTTCTCGTGGGACAGGCTTCAACCCATTGAGAGAACAACCAACACATACTTCAACCCATTACATGGGGGAAGTTCGATAAAATCCAATTGGAGTCGGGTAAATGGTCCTCCTGCTCTTCCAACTGTACCCCAACTAACAACTGTCTTTCTGGCTGGATTTTGCTGCTGAAAGGTGATGCACCTCTGGCAATGGCTCTCTGCAATGACCCTGAACTTTGTGTTATACCATGTCTGCTTGAAGAGTCTGATCATTGCATCTCTTCCAATATGTGCAATTCCATGTTACACCCTGGAAAATGGGAATGTAAATAGTCTGACAAGACTGGTCTATCATCAACATAGACCCACATTTCATCTTCTGCTGTTTTTCACCAGCCTGATTTACTCCAACTTTCCTTTTCCTCATAACTTGCCTCATCACTTGCCTCTTCTTGCATCTGCCTAACTTCATCCCAAGTTTCAAATGTGGTTGTAAACATAAGATGGCATTCGGTATTTCCCCTTTCAATTGATCTGTTTAAGGCCATTGAATTTCGTGCACAGAAACGCGCTATTTGGTCGGCGTATCTGTTGCCCTTCGTCATATAATCATATCCTGATTTATGTGTGGCACATTTGACCACTGCAATTCTTTCGTGCAATTGCAAAGCATCCAATAATTCTTTTACAGTTTGCTGTTTCTGATAGGGGAACCTGAGGAAGTCAGAAATCCCCTGGCATCCATAGCTGACCAAAATCATGGACAACCCTGAACTCGTATTGGCTATCCGTAAATATGGTCACCCTCAAGTTTTTGGCAATTTTGCATGCGCTAATCAGAGCCATCAATTCAGCTATTTTGAGCGGAGTTTACCCCTTTTCGACAGGATTCTTCAAGAACTCCCTCTATGGTGTAAAAGCATAAGCAGTGCATAATTCATCTTTCTCATTTCTTAGACATGACCCATCTACAAATATCTCAAAGTCTGAATCTTCCTATGGAATATCCTCTATATCAGGCCTGGGTTTGGTGCACAGTTCTGTCACATCCAAACAATCATGATCTGCTTCCTCTCTCACTTCCTCACAACGAGAATTCGGCAATGGGGTGGGCGGAATTTGCGAAAGTGACTTTCGCAAATTATCGCGAAAATGTTAAAAATGTCCGCAAACACGCGGAAATATCGCGAAGATGCGGAAGCTTTTTTCCCGCCCGTTTGCGGTATTTTCTGCGTGGACGCGGCTCGCCAACTTACCCATGCGGTTGCTCGCGGGCGCGGCCATCTTGTTTTCACTCTTCTCGCGGTGCATGATTGCGAGAAGAAAGAAGTGATAGCGCGACTAATGACATTACTGCGGGCGCGAACTGTCGCGAGACAGCGCAAATGGCCAACAATCCAACATCTCGTGGAGAACGCGACCGGATCTGGAAAACTTGTCGGCGAACGCAGGGATTCAGGCAAGGCGATCGCTCGCGCAAGAGAATGTATTATTTTACAGCGCGAGCAAGAAACAAATTATCGCTAAGCTGCGGAATGCGGAAATTTTGACATTTTCGCGCTCTCCGCGGAACGCGAAAATGTCAAATTATCGCAATTTCCGCGAGCGGAACGGAAATTTAGCCCAGGCCTATTCGGCAATAGAGTTGCCGGATTTACAGTTGTGCACCTCACCACAGTCACATTTTCAGCACCCAGAATCACTCTCTCGTACTTAGTCTGCCAGCTAGAAGTAAGGTACTGCGTCCTGGTGCGAGATAAAAGAATCTCAACAGAATATGGCACATACACCTTGACTGGATATCTCATCACAATCACTTCACTTTGCCCTAGACTCATGCAAGTGGCGGCTACTGCTTTCAAACAGCCTGGTAACGCTGCAGCCACTGAATCCAAAGTAGCACAAAAATATGTCACTGGACGTCGTGCCATTCCATTTTCTGAGTTAGGACTGAAAGTGCACACCCATCTCTTTCACAGCAGTACAACGCAAACTCTTTTGCATAATTCTAGCATTCCCAATCCAGGTGCATGTCAAAGACTGCTTCTTAATTCAGTAACAGTTCCATACTCTCATCATCTAGAACAATCAAATCTTTCACATCTTTTCGTGTCAGCCTCTGTAGAGGTTTTGCAATCAGTTAGCAACCACTAATCCACTGCCTACAGTATCCAACCATTCCTAAAAACATTCGTACTTTTTCTGAGTTGTGGGTGGACTCATCTGTTTGATCACATTAATTTCTTTCTGGTGCCACTTTTCTAACTCCTTTACAGGTCTCGCCTGATCCAGCGCATGCGCTGGTCTGGCCGAGACATTTTATATGTGGGTTTTCCAAGTGCTGCCTGAGGCCTAAAGCCTGCGTGCACGTGAGCGTGCACGTGCGCAGCCGCCATGTGTACCTCCACCATGCTTGATCGCATCCGCGATCACTTTCACTTTCGTGGGCCACGCGGCCAATGCTTGTTTTAAGTGTGTTCTTTACCAATCACTCTTACCTTACCTGTCTCTTTCTGACTCTTAGCGTATCTCTTCACTCTGTCTCTTTAGCGTGTTCTTTCCAATCACTCTCCTCTTCCTGCACAACTTCACCCATTGTCTTCCCATATCTTTCTTCCTATTGCACGCAAAGTCTGTCTCTTCCCGTCTCTAGCTTTAGTACTAATATCTCTTTTCCCAACCCTGCCCGCCTCTGCTGCTCTCTTTGTAGCCCTATTCCTCGTCAAACTACTGTGACCCTTTCCCACCCCCTCGGTTTCTAGGTTGCCTTTTATGATCCTGACTTTTCCCTTACGCTTTCCTCCCTAGTGTGTTTTCCGGTTTCTTTTGTAATTTCCGGAAGCTTCCCTCTTTAACTCCCAGCGTGTCCCATCCTCTCTTCCTCTCGCTTCTCTTCCTCCTAAGTCTGCCTCTTTACTCTCCCCTTCGGGATGCCCTGCCTTCTTCCCTGCATCTCACCTGTGCACGCCGGGGTGGCCATCTCTCTGGTTTGTGCTCTCTGAAGGCATGTCTGGTCTCGCCCTCATGGAGGGTCTGCGGGCAGGTTTAGGTGGTCCTGGGGCTGTGATTGGCTGGCGTTGCTGATTCAGTGTTTCTAGTATACTGGCGTACGAGCAAGGACGTCAGCAGGTGGGCACTCTGCTAGCAGGAGATATCCTGGGAACACCTGGCACTACCGCACCGAGAGACACACCCACCGCTCTGCGGATGCACTTCATCCCTTACCTGTTATAGCCCTGCTCTCCCAGTACTGACCCCGTTACATGAGAATTGGGAGAGGATGTGGCCACACAGCCAGAGCTGCCGATTTTGGAGCTGGGGAACCAGGTTCGAGCCTCGGTGTCAGCTCATCATTCTGTGAATCACTTAATCTCCCCATGCCTCCCAAAAAACAGACGTGTCCTTGTGTAACGTATCTGGTGCTCATTTAAAGCGCTCCAATACCTTCGGGTCGAGTTCGCGCTATATAAATCTGCAAGAAATAAATAAACGAAAAGCACCGCCTTAGCACCCCGATCACTCGGGAACCCTGCAATACCAGACCGGTCAACCTCTCACTCTCCTGTCCTCAAGCAGGGCAGAACCTTCCCGTTCTTTGTGCTCGCTGTATTAGGCGTATCCTTCAGCACTCGTTCTGTCCCGGTGTAGCCCTCAATGTGTTGAATTAGAAGTGACTGTTTAGTCAGGTCTGTGGCGCAATAGTCTGTTTATTCACCTAGCTGGTGTGAAATCAAATTGGTAAAGGATCGGGCAAATTACATGTAAATGGTCAGTCCATTACCTACTTGTCATCCCAAAAGTGATGAGGGATTAGTTCTAATTTTTACCATTAGCTCTTGCAATCTACTTTTTTTTAAAAAGCTCAGTCATTACAAACTCATTTTACCTTGTTTCTCTGAGCCATGCAGAATCTTACCATTCTCTCCCACCCACCAACCGACCAACTTTTAGCAGGGATCAGGAATCCTGATGATGATGTACCTCACCCTCTTATCCCTAGCTTCAATGAATTACATATGTTGTTTCCCCCATCTCATAGGCTTTCTTATACTAGCAAAAGGTCTCACAATTCTGATAATTCATACCACACTGTTCCTTTGTAAAAAAAATATATCATTCTATTCGCCTCCTAATTCTACAACATCATCTTCTGTGCCATTCTTCACATACAATATCCTTCAAATTGCTTATCTCTGTGAATCACCAAGTCTTGATCTCAGATTACATATTGCATGAACTATTACCAGCTTAGCTAACTATTAGATATTGAGAGGTGCTTAAGCTAATAAACCCAGAAACCCAAAGGCAGTGTATCCGTTCTTTGTAAGAATAACACAGATATTAACCCAAAACGTTTTCAAAGAAGATTTGAAGGAGAGGTTTGTGCATGCAAATGCAAAACTGGGTACATAACAATAAATTTGCTTTGATTTTATCGTCTCTCCCCCCACCACACACAATTTTCTGCCTTAGTCTCCACTTCCAATAAAGAAGGGATAGCATGTACCACCCTTGATAATGATCATTCCATTGTTCTGGACAACTTCAACTATCATTTAGAAAGCCCAGTTGGTTTACACTTGAACTAAACACCTGTTAACTCAAAGCCAGGACAGCAGAAAGGAAATAATGCCCAAATTACACCAATGAGGCAAAACAACTTTATATCGTGGCAATAGCCTCATACAAACAACACATTTATTTGGCCAGATAAAAACTCCTATTCGTACCACCTTATGCAAGCAACCAACACATGGAAAGAGAGCTTCAGTATGATTGTAAAATTGGTGTCCTCTCTAAAACATGATAATGGATTAGAGCCATGGCAAGCTCTGTGTGATAAGCTGCCACAGTTTCTTGCCACCAAGACAGAGACCAATAATACTTTGAAACACCTTCAAGCATGCTTCAGAATGATCTAGTCATGGCACATACCTGGCACTTACTTTGGCCCTGGATGATCTCTGGAGGCTTGTGGACCATAGTTTGCAAGGGACTGTGGTCCTTTTGAACATTTCTATAGCCTTAGATACCATTGACCAATCACTGTTGCATTCTAGATTGGAAGATATTAGCCTCAATAAGCTGACCCACAAATAGCCCACTCATTTTTGACAGATTATGCCAAGTCAATTTTCTACTTTCAAGCCAGCTTCAAGTTGGGTTAAATATGGAGTGCCCTAGGATCTGTATTTTCCCCTCTATTTTTAATATTTATATGTTACTGTTACTGTTAGCCTTTTGCTATATACTAAGGGAGTACATTTTTCATCTAAGCAGATGACACCCCAACTAACAGCTGCGCAGGCAACCCTTTTTAGGTCTCGCCTGACCCAGCGCATTCGCATTCTGGCAAGACTTTTTGTGAGGGCTCCTAAAAATGCTTCCATGGCCAGCCTAGAGCTACAGTGCATGTGCGCTGGCGCGCGCTTAGGAGCAAAGGATGGCAAACCTCGTCATGCTCATTAAGCGCCCGCGATCACTTTCACTTTCGCCCACGATCACTTTCTCGGCGGCCCTTTGATGCTCTCTTTCAAAGAACATCAAACATCAAAGAACATGTTGTGTTAATGCTTTGCTGCGCCCGTTTGACTTACAATGTGCTTTCTCTTTCCACAAACTCGATGTTTGTGTTCCTTTATTTTGAGATGCTTTTAGTATTACTGTCACACACACAACCACAACCACACACACAACCAAACACACAACCACAACCACACACACAACCACAACCACACACACACAACCCCAACCATAGACACAACCACACATACAACCATACACACACACACAACCACACACACACACACAACCACACCCACAACCACAACCACACACACAACAACCACACAACCACACACACAATCACACACACACCACACACAACCACACATACAACCTCACACAACCACACACACACAACCACACACAACCACACACAACCACACACAACCACACACACAACCACACATACAACCACACAGCCACAACCACACACACACATGTACCACCACACAACCACACCCACAACCACACACACACAACCACATACACACACAACCACACACACAACCACACCTAACCACACAACTACACACACAACCACAACCACACACAACCACACACACACAACCGCACACAACCACACACAACCACATACAAACACACACAACCACATCCACACACAACCCCACACAACCACAACCACACACACACAACCACACAAACAACCACACACACACAACCACACCCACAACCACACACACACAACCATACCCACAACCATACACAACCACACACACACAACCACAACCACACACAACCACACACACAACCACACACACACAATCACACACACAACCACACACACACAACCACACGCAACCACACACACACAACCACACACAAAACCACACAACCACCCACACAACCACACAACCACACACACAAAACCACACACACACTCACAACCAACCACACACACACAACCACACACACAACCACACCCACAACCACACACACAACCACACACACAACCACACACACAACCACACACATAACCACACATACAACCGCACACACACAACCACACACACAACCACACACACAACCACACACACAACCACACATACACAACCACCCACATAAGCACCCACACACATATCCACACACACACATAACCACCCACACACACAACCACACACAACCACAACCACACACACAACCACACACACAACCACAACCACACACATACAACCACATACACAACCACACACACAACCACACACACAACCACACACACTCAACCACCCACACAACCACACACAACCACCCACACAACCACCCACACAACACACACATAACACACACACACAACCACACACACACACACACACAACCACAACACAACCACACACAACCACACACACACAACCACACACACACAACCACACACACAACCACACATACACAACCACACACACAAACACACAACCACATACACAACCAAACACATGCACACAACCACACACACACAACCACACACACGCATACAACCACCCACACACAACCACACACACAACCACACACACAACCACAAACACAACCACACCAAGCATTGGCATAGCCAATAGGTCTCGCCTTTGGAACCTTATAAGTGTTTTGCCACGGAACAGTTGGATTGGTTGCACCAAGGATATTGTGCTGCATAACTAAATACTTAGAAGTTCCCAAAAGCAAGACCTATTGGCTAAGCCCAAGCTTGTTCTATTTTTTGCCCAAAGTACTGGACTTCCTGTTTAAAAGATTGTAATTTTGCTGGGGACACTTTGTGTCCTCCTTCTGCCAAATGGTTCAATAGGGCAACTGTGTCTGTCGCGCATGCTTCTTGTGTCTTTGATTCAACTAACAGGTCATTAATATATTTAACCAAAGCTGAATTTCCTGGCATGACTAAAGCCTCCAAACATTTTTTCAAGATCTGTTTAAAGATTGAGGGACTTTTGGTGTATCCTTGAGGAACTCGGCACCATGCCAAAACACAGTCTCTGAACCGGAATGCAAATACATACAGGCTTTCCGGGTGTAAAGGAATCGAGAAAAATGCTTGGCACAAATCAATCACTGTGTACCATTAAGCATCACAGTGAATTTGGTAAAGGATCAATGCTTGATTTGGCACTACTTTACAACAGAGTACTACAATTTTCTTAATCTTTCTTAAATCCTGTGCTATTCTGTATTTTCCACTGG
This sequence comes from Triturus cristatus, assembly GCF_964204655.1. Classification (NCBI taxonomy): domain Eukaryota; kingdom Metazoa; phylum Chordata; class Amphibia; order Caudata; family Salamandridae; genus Triturus; species Triturus cristatus. Next base: position 901,514,363 of record NC_140590.1, on the reverse strand, counting down.
GCTTTTTAATTCCTATAATAGGCAAATTACAAGGACTGCTCAGTATTTCTTTCAGAATTCCCTGTCCAATCATTTGCTCGATCACAGAAGTGACTCCTGCAATTACTTCTGGACTCATTTTGTACTGAGGTGTGTTTGGATATACAGCACCCTCTTTCACTGTAATATGAATTGGATCTACATTTGTCATTAGGCCAATTTCTTTCCCTGTAAAATCCCACACATCCGATCGTACTGCACTTTTCAACTCTTCAAGCAAATTCCCTTCTGTGAGAAGTAAAAACAACTCATCCACATTCGCTAGCATCATCTTAAATTTGACATCCTCATCAGGTGTCTGAAACACAATACCATCCATCGTAAAATAGATGGTGCAGTTCATCTTGCATTATAAATCCCTACCTAGGAGATTTACTGGTCTCGAGTCACATACCACAAACCAATGCATGTCTCTGAAGTTTCCAATATGAACTTCTATTGGATTTGTGACCGGTTTTCTAATATGCTTATTCGAGACTCCTACAACTTGGGTAGTTTCCCCCGAGTGGGTAGGTTCGGAATTTCTGCTGCTCTCTCAGTAGAACGGTCAGCACCAGTATCCACTAGGAATGTAATATGATTACCTTCCACTTTTCTGTCAACATATGGACCTGACTGATCTACCGCCAAAGATGCGCCAAGTATGCACTCTTCCTCCCCCCTCAGGCACGTCATTAAGATGAGCCTGAATCACTCTCATTGCATTGCACCCAGTATTGTAGAACCATTTGCACACTTTGATTCTTACCAACTTGATCACCTCCGTGAAATTCAGTATTCGCACTGTACCTCTGCATTTGAGCATTCACATTATTTGACATAGGAGCTTGTGGCACCTGTAACTGTGGAGTAACTATATGCTGCTGCTGCTGTTGGTTTACACCCACCTCATTCTGCATCTGTGGAATAAAATTTAGATTTACCCCATTATTCTTTTTAGCAGATCTGCACTCGTTCTTCCAATGTCCATGCTTTCCACACACATGACAATGACATTTCTTCATGGCTTCCTCTCTGCTTATTTTTCCTCTACCTCTATCTCCACAGGATACCTGACCATTCTGATTCCGACCATTTATCTAGCAACTTGTTTGAGTATTATTGTTTTCTTGCTGCTCTGCTACCTTCACTTATGCCCACATCATTTTCTCTTTCAAGTTTTTATGTTTGGTATTTGTCACTACAATACTTTGCATATCTTAGTATTTCATCAACTGTTTTGCTCTGTCAGCAAATAAAATACTGTTATATCATATTGCTAATCTCTGGTCTCAGTCCAAATACAAAACGGTACACAAAATGTCCCATATCTTTGTCTCCAATATTCTCAAACCCACTATACTGCTTAAATACCTGTAATTACCTTTCATAATAAGCATGTACTAGTTCTTTTGATTCTTGGGTCATCCTGTCAATTTTAACCCAATCTGTTTCTTTCGGGGAAATCTTCCATTTCAAATAAGTGATTACTTGATTATACTTTTTCATTACTTCATCTGATGGTGCACCTGTTTTAGGGTCTCTAGGATATTCTTCTTTTGACCAATTGACAGTGATCTTACACTCTGTCAATAAATCAGCTGGAACAACAATCTAAAACAATCCATCTAGATCCTTTCACAAAACCTTTCACAAAACTTTTGAAACCTTCACAAACCTCTCTAATAGTTTGTACCATTCAACTGCTTTTTCTCTTAATCTAGGAAAATCATTTGTGAACATGAACATATCCACCACCTGGTACCTCTCTCATCAGACACGCCCTTTCAACTTGCTCTGTCTCTTTCAACAGGAACATAGATGCTCCTTTACTAGTTGCCTCTTCCTTCTTTATCATCCATCTATTTTTCCATCGATCTACAGCTCCCCATTTCTTCAAGATATTCACCAATTCTTTTATTTGCAATCTTTTCCCAGACACATATAAAACTCTCTAGATCCTTGTCAGTAGATGCCATTCTGTATGATTTCTGCAACACATTCGATTTTTCTATGTCTACTCCTAACTTACTAGCAGCGTCTGATATTTTCTCATGAAGATTCTTCGCACTCCATGTAATACTTTTACACAAAAACAATAGTTCTTCATCTCGGTAAGTCCCTAATCTGTCTGGACTTATTGTGCCAATAATCATCTCTTCCAGATCTACCTTCAATTGGCTCACATTTATACTCTGTGGTTGAGGTTTCGGCTTTGTAATTTCTTTTATCCAATTATTTAATTCTTCCGGTGAAGGACCTGCTGAACTCCCTGCTATTGGAGTGATATTCGGCCCTATTTTTCTTGGGTCTATTTGTATGCTTCTTCTAGGGGTCTCTGTTATTAATTCACAAACCGGAAGATCTAACAATGTGTTATTCAGATCAGCCTGTCTTTTCTCATTTGCTACCGTCATAAATTCACTCCTGACACCACTTCTCGGAACTGACAACGTATCTACTTGTGATAAATTCTGCTTTTCTACATACAATGGAACTACAGGACCAATGTTACCGTACTGTCAATGCTTCTGCATTCATACTCAACTGATTCAATTTCTGTATCTGCTCTCTTCTTGCTTTATTCAACATATTCTTTTCATTTTCTCGGACTGCTTTAGCTATTTTTGTGACCTGTGGAGTTAATGGGGTTTCCATTTGTGGGGCGCTTGGACCACCTCCTCTGAATTTTCTTCATCTGGCGGAGGTCTTTTGTTCATTATATCCTCCAGAAACTCATCATCCTCAAAATTGTTCGGGTCATCCCCCAAGCTTGAAGGTTTTACATTTTTCTATTTCTCTTTACACTTGCCTCCTTTCTGATCTTCAGTAAATAAGACTGGATACAAACCTTCTGTTATCACAGCTCTTCTCCAACTTTTCAGCTTATCTTCCCTACTCTCAAAACGGTATCTATATATCATACTCATATAACTTTTGTTACTTCTATATCTTTCTCTCTCAAATGCCTCAACTTCCCATTCCTCCAATGCTTGGTATTGTGTCAGTCTAGGATTCGGCTCTAATGAATTCATTCGATTTCTCAAATTCTGCAATATTCTTACATTAAATGAACCATGCTGTGGAAAAGCTATAACACCATCATCCTTTGTATACTCCGTCCAATTCTCTAACCACCTACACATATGATATCCTCGCTCCAACATCATACATGAAGCAGGAGTTCTTGGAGGTGGAATCGGAATTCCATCTCTAGTCACAATTGGTTTATCTCTGTTAAAGAAATTCTTTATTTTCTTAAGCAACTTCATTTTTCTGACTCCTTACACTAATTTATTTTCAGCAAAACAAACAAGACAATCTTTCCGTAATTAGTAACTGGTGCTTTGTAAAGCGCTCTGATACCTGATTGGATTCGGGTCAAGTTCGCGCTATATAAAACTCTGCAAAAAAAAAAATTCTACTTGTTCTAATGGTCAACTCTCATCCTATGCTAGCGGGACTCACACCAACCAACCACTCACGGCTCTCTACGTATCTGCTATCTCGACCAATGCTTGCACGGCTCACACTAACCAACCAAACAGAGCTCAGTACACGCCAGCTGCCTGACCAATGCCAGCGCAGCTTTTTCTGATGTTAGTATTACTCCCTCTACTGACCCTCCCTCCACAAAATATTACAGCAATATTTTTCTTAATCAAAATTTCAGTTAGTAACAACACAAAACAATGCAACCTTTTCTGCTCCACTAAATAAAGAGATAGTCTTCACTTCTCAAAGAGATTTTCTTATAATGCAAGCAATAATAACGACCAGCGTTATCTCACTTCTCTAAAAAGCTCCGGGTAGACCTGGTACTCCTCTAGGGATAAAACCAAAATTTCACAAGAGGACTTTTTGGTATGAAAAGGGGTCTTAGTACTCTCCTGGGGATAAGGCTAGAGTTTCGGAAGTGGACCCTTTGCTATTTCAGACACCCTGGGTATATACAAAATGTTCCCTAATATAACACCTACAGCCCTCCGTAGCTTCGGTATTATTACAACAGACAAAGTACTTCTGCAGTGTGATTTCTTTACCACACTCTTCTTCTCCCTACTTCAGGCTAAATTCCATTCCTGGGATTCCTCAGGCCTCTCCGTACCTGTACTTCTAGACAACATGGATCAGGACACTAACTTTTCATGTTAAGAACATATAATCAATTACCAAACTAATCAATAATTAAACTGTCCTCTGCTACCAAGAAACTGATCCAGCGCAAGACCAACGCCTGATCAGGGATAAATACTCGATAATATCACAGAAAATTGCCCAATATACATTCACCCAAATCCCTGATGCGCTGGGGTCAATTTATATTCGTTCCATTCTTTTCCTCCTAAAATCCATTTGTGACATCACAAAATACTTATTTAAAATACTATTTAATTTGTACATCAACTTTCCTTCTACTTGGTTGATGAACCAATTATTTGAATAGTTGAAACTCTTCAGTCAGCTAAATAATCACAGACTCTCTGTAAAGTTAATAAAGCTTTATCTCAAATTATTGCATATGCTCAATGCATACAGTCACAAATGCAAACAATGAAACTTATCAAAGGGAGAGAAAACATCAATAAATGCAATCAGAGTAAAACTTTGTCATTCAGCATACGGTAACACATGAAGGAGTGGATAGATTAAGAGACATCAGTTTCAGCATAAATAATGCAAAAACAATATATTATGATGTGTGGATAGGTGAAGAGGCAAAAGGTTCAGAGACAAAATACATTTGCTAAATAATTATGCAAAGTATGAGTCAGAATACTAATACAAACCTAAAGGATCTGTAGAAAACCACCCCTCTGGCCAAAGTGATGGTGGGGGTTACCTGAGATAGAGTCAGGGAACAAGGATTACAGGGACAGGAACGGAACAGGACAGGAACAGCTAGGCCTCTCAACAAACCGACAGACATCAACGCATCTCCCCTCTCTCTCTCTGTAGCCAGCCTAACATATTCACACCCGCAAAGGCACCCCAGTTATACTCTAAAACCTACATGCCCGTCCCCCATCAGTTGAAACATTTTACCTAACCTGACAATTGATTGGTGGAATTGGGAGGTGGCTCTGTCACACCACGGTGACTTCATTCAAACTTTGGGCATATTCATTGTTCTACACCCATTTCCATGATTTCATAATTGTTCCGTTCACATGATTTAATACATGTTACAGTTGCACATAATTGTAAGCAATGTCCGTGGAAGAAGTCCATTTGTTCTATGGTCAGTCACATCCCTTGGCAGGCGATTATCACATTGGCCTTTAACTTTTATTCTTTCTTTGCAGCACTCAGCACTTCTGGCTGCTCTGTCAGGACATTCTCGTTCTTCCTTCAGCCCCTCCTGTATCCGGCTAAGTTAAGGGAAAATGGCGTTTCATCCAGTTCACTATAGCAAATGGAACATGACCATTCATTAATTATATGGTAATGAACTTTTCACTGTTTACCACCCACCTTTGTACTATTCCCTGTTAATATTTCCTAGCATAAGCTTTAGGCAAAAGCGGCATTATTTATTAATTCAAAGGAAGATGCAACATGCAAACTTCAAAATGCACATGCAGCCTAGTCATGCATTAGTTCTCGTGTCTTTCATAGCACACTGTAAATACGATTTTAGTTCTTTCATATATTATTTTACATTAGTGCATACATGCGGAAAGCTATTTCCCTCATGGTTATGTAAGGTGCACATTAGTTTTTCTATTACTACTTACTGTTAGTATGTATTATGGGGGTATTCATTCGAGCAGGTTTCTTTTTGCGAAATCCTGCTCCATCAATAACTACAAGAAAGGGGGAGAACATCTCGAAATCTAGACGCAGGTGTAATCCAAACACTTTAATCATACAACTGATAGCTTTAGATTATGGCGACTGTGCCCCAAAATGAGTCGTTATCAACCTGAGCTGTGCTAGGGAGACCAATATAAGTTGAAGGTACACACATCAGCAGAGTAGGCATCTGATGAATAGTCATCCTAATCTCGATAATCACGGCGTGGTCACTATGATCCATGTCCCTGTCTCCAGTAAGTGGAGCTGGAATTGGCATTAGACTATTTCTTTGTCCATAACGCCACACTTATCTGACTCCAGGGGAGAAACAAACTACCAATCATAGGGCCAATGCCAGCACGGTGCCAAATCTTTCAGATGGCTGAAGACCTTTCATGCACGAAGGATCTAGTCCCCTAATCCTTTTTTACCATGTGTCTCCTTCACCCCTATCTTGGGGTGTGCTAACTTATTCACTGTTATAGAAGTTGTAGGAGTCAGCTTTAGGATACCCAGAGGGTCTGGAGTATGCAGGGTGGAGATCAATACAGCATGATCATTAGAGAGGCCACCAACACCAGTGCTTGGTGGATCAGTCCTGAATGCCCAACCTCCCAAGCCACATCTGGTCATTATACAAGGCTCTATGTAAAGCTTCTTCCCCATATCTTGGATATTATTTGGTGCAGTGGTCCTCTCACACCTGGAATTACAATTAGAAGCCACATCAGGACTCTCCATGGCCAATTAACCTGAGTCAATACATCTTGGGGTTACCAAAATATCATGAATGTAGATTGCCCCTCACAGCTCTGAGTGGCCTGCTGGTTATTCTACCACCAGAGAAAAGGAACTGCATAATCCATCATCGTAGGCATCACCTCCTGTTCTCAGGAGCTTAGGAAGTGTTAACCATATGGGTGAAATTCTCACACTGTTCTGGGTGATCTTGACCATCCTTACCATATGTATGCAACGCTAATTCCACCATCGTTGCAGTGTTGTTTACTATTATGCCCCATTAGAATCAGAACCTAGAAGTTTATATGCAATTGGGCAAGTAAGGACGTCATTAGGAAAAGAGTCAACAGTATGCATCAACAAAGGAATCTGTATACTGACTTACAATGAGGTCCATCACAGTGTGGTAAATTTAATTACCTAGACTTAATTTATGCGGTAAAATTAAATAAGAATAACTCAGTAAAAATAAGAGGCAGAATCCGTGGCATTTGAGGTTTTAAAATGGGTTTATTCCTTACAAAGGAATTGGTTCGAACCAGGCAATCGTATTCCGTCACCACTAAGGGTTCGGGAAGGGATAGAAGCAATACTTTATTGACAGGTTGTCATATTTATAGTAAATGCATTACAGTGAAGACATATGCAGAAGACGTTACAGCTGAGAAGAGAGATAAGAATACACATACGTAATGAAAAAGGCGTTACAGTAGGCGTGCATAAAGGCGTATACTAGAAACGTCATTTAAGAGGATGTCACAGGTGGGTGGATCCATAAGAGAATCCTGTAATGTCAGCAGAAATACATGGCAGAGATGCGCGCGCAGCCGCATGACGTGTGATTGACATGTAACTAGAGGGTGAAGGGGACTTGACATTTAGCCCTACATGAGGAGACAGAAGTCTGGGATGTCAGAACAACCTAATCCCAAATCGTATCTAATATCTTGTGTTTAAGGAACTATATTATCTGGAAGGAAAGGTCTCTCAGGCAGAGGCTATCCTATACTAACTATTAGTGCGTGTATAAGCGTCTACGTGTCTACATGAGATGCGAGGGGCATGGGCCTACCATGGCAACAGAAGTCATGAATTACTTGCTCGGAGACAGTAAGGCCGAGCCCTTTGCTCTGTAGCTGGAAGGATGTTTACCTAAACTACTAGACAGGAATGCATTTCTCGAGGAGCGGAGCAGATAACTTGAAGGCTGAATACAGTCTTGGCAGGCAACAGGCCGGGCCAGGCACCGTTAGCTGCGCAGGAAGTAAGACAAAGGTCATGGATACAGATGCAGGTCCAGGCTGGAGCATTCAGAGGCAGAAGGCAGGAAAAGGCTCGATGGCAGAATTCAGGGCCTAACTTGCCAGAGCTGGAAAACGTGAAAAGTATACCATATAAAGACGGTGGCAAGGCATACTTAGGAACGGAATATCTGACCCATTCATGGCAGATCTGAAAGAGGACATGTTAACGTTGGACGCATATGTATTTGCGTCTTCATAGCTTGAAGTGGAGGGAACATACATGTACTTGTAGCACGTACATGGAGCCGTTGGGGTCTAAGATAGGGGACACAATTGACCATAAAATTCATATTTCCTCATTCCCTCCTTGTCCCCTACGGGCCCTTCATGAGATATCGATCCTCAGGAATCCATCAATCTGTTCATGTAACATCATTTGCTCTTCTTTCTTCTTCCGGGATTTTGAATGAGAACTTGAACGTGGAATACATGATGTGGCACACAGGCCGCAAATCGCTGGTCCACATTGTAGACACAGGCAACAACTGAATACTATGAGAAGGCCAATACCCAGGAAGGATAGGACTTTCCATCCCCAGGCTGACAACACGCTCCAGAACCAACCGGACCATGTCCAGGTGCCTGGATTCTGATGTATCTGGCTTGCAATCTTGTGAAGACGAGTTATGGCTTTATATACGGATGGCGCGTTTTCTGGAATGAAAACACAACAACTTGATCCGATGACTCTACAGGCTCCGCCCCTATCGGCTAGGATGACGTCAAGGACAAGACGATTTTGAAGAACAACAATCCGCATCGCAGACTGCTCCTCTGTTAAGTTGCCTAGGGCAGAGGTAGTTTCATTCACTACTGCTTCAAGGGTTCTGGTTAATCTACGTATCAGTTTACTATTAGAGACAACACCTATGTAAGGAAAGAGACCTTCATTGAAGTCTGTATATTGTTCCCATGCTGTTTCAGTGTAGTCAACAATCGGGATATCTCTCTGGGGTCTATTGTGTACTAAATGGGTATTCCTGTGATAATCAGGAGGGGCTAGGAAAACAGGTGGCAGAAGGAATGCAATGTAACAGGTACCATCCCAATCTAGAGGTAAACGTATATATGCGGTATGACCACATATGAAGTAGGAATGACGGGAAGCTCTAAATGTAGACTTGCCTTGATCACTGAATTCGATCACAGTGGTACATTTACTATGACCCATGTGTACTGAACCATTCTTTCTTACACATAATTCACCTTTGACTGGTAATACGGACATAGCAGGCAAGACTAGTGCAGTTTCAGATTCAACATTCAGAATCATGAGGTTGAGTGTAAAATTACCTAATCCATATACTTCATTTTCTAGGTCAGTTCCTGTCCTTTTGGGAAGTCCCTCCTTGTTAGGGTAACAGGCTTTAAGCAAAACTAAGTTCAGGTTTCCCCATACCCAGCTGCTCTGGTAAACTACAGAATTTGAATCTAAATAGTTAATTAAACTAAACCATGCTCCACAGGAGCCATTGTGTGTGAATGGATACGGAAAGAGGGGCAGAACTCCTTTGTATTTCTGATAGGGAGGGAGTCGGCCACATATCCAACAATTTGTAGCATTGCTGGCCTGATGGGAGTGATGTAACATACTAATGAATGTGTTGTTGCGCAGCGCAAGTCTATAGGGCAACTCATGTGAAGGTAATTCGCTAAAAGAATGTTCGGCAGTATCATTGTAAGCAGAATGAGCACGCTTGAAAATAGGATAGTACATGTGCAACAGTATACTTGCAGCAATAATCAACAAATTTAGAAAAAACATAATCAACAATGTCACTATACAGTGACTATGAAGTGATTTACAATATGCACGTTTCTTGAGCTGTTTCTGTCTATCTCTCTCTCGATTTCGGTCTAGAGGATACATGTCAGAGACTAATTCAACCGATTCACCTAGGAGAGGACTTAAACAATCGAATTGTCTGACTTGTTAGACCTTAGTTTTAGTTTGTATTCTTGTGATTCGGTTTTCTCAACCAGGGGGAGTTTTGAATCAGTGTGTGGAAGGGGGCAGGGCTGAGAGTTCAAATCAGACGGTAGTCCATGAAATTTCTTGATATGGCTCGAGTGTAGCCAACCCTTGCGACCCTCGACCTTCACTGCTGTCCTCGTGGTCAGGAGTACTAATGTTGGCGTTTGCCAGCGAGGCTCCAACGGGCTCCTCCTGTCGAAATTTCTTATGAAGACAAAGTCTCCGGGAACCACTTCATGGGGCTTCACCTCGGTGTTGTCGGGAAAGGCTGCAGCTACCTGTGAACGGCAAGATTGTAGTGCAGACATCAAGGAAGCAAGGTAATCTGTCAGCATATTACAATCAACATCAGTGATTTTACGAGGTATAGGCGTCCCCCACATATTTGGTGGCCTACCGAAGACCACCTCGTACGGGGATAGCCCTGTGCGAGAATGTGCTACCATTCTCATGTAAAAGAGTGCAACTGGTAAGGCTACTATCCAGTCGACGCCTTTCTCTCTACAGATTTTTGAAAGTCGAATTTTCAGAGTCTGGTTATGACGTTCCACGAGACCTGCTGCCTCGGGATGTCGGACACAGTGAAATTTCCATTGATAACCTAACAGGAGTGAAATGTGTTTCATCAGCTCGGATGAGAACGGTTGGCCATTATCTGAGTACACGATACGGGGCAAACCATACCGTGGGAAGAATTCACGAACTAACTGTTTGGCAGTAGTCGGGGCAGTGTAATCTGAGACGGGATATGCCTCTGTCCAACGGGAAAGAGCACATACAACTACGAGGACATATTTGAATCCTCGACAACGTTCCATCTGGATATAATCCATCTGGAGGACTTCAAAAGGGTGATCAGGAGGTTGAAATCCACCCTGCTCTACAGGTACGCCTTTACCTGGGTTGAACTGACAACAAATCATACAAGTTCGTACTTTCTGTTTGGCTGCAGCTCGTAAGTGTTTATTAAACCAAATGTTTTGAATACTGTCTAACATAGCTTTTTCTCCTAGATGTGCTGGACTATGTATTGTATTAATGATAACTTGAACCATTGAGTCGGGGAGAAACCATATAGATTTTCCCTTCGTCATCCATCCCTGATCTGTTTAGATCCCTCCTAATTCAGTCCATTTCTTTATTTCCTCTGGTGTAGCATGTGTCTGTATGTCAATTACATCAAGGGCGGGATCCCTAACTGTCATGCAGTGTGTCGGTGTCGGAACTATTGTCTTTGTCAAGTCAGTTGCATGAGTCCGATTCTGTACTGTTTGCTTAGCTGTTCGGTCCGCTAGGTCGTTACCCTGGGAAATAATATCGGTGACTTTTGTATGGGCCTTGCACTTCATGATAGATATCGAAGTAGGCAGATGTATTGCATCTAATAGAGCTTGAATGAGGGGACCGTGTTGAATGTTGGCACCATGAGAAGTTAAATAACCTCTCTCTCGCCAAAGGACTCCGAAGTCGTGTACAACTCCGAATGCATAACGTGAATCTGTGTATATGTTGACTTTTTTATTTCTGGCTTGAATACAGGCTTGTGTCAGAGCGATGAGCTCTGCTGCTTGAGCTGATAATGTGTCAATACAATTTGTTTCAATGACTTCGGTGTCTGTCGTGACTGCGTAAGCGGCCACTAATTCTCCTGTACTTGTTCTCATGCATGACCCATCCACATAAAGTGTCAGGTCTGGATCTGGTAATGGGACATCTGTCAAGTCTTGTCTGGGTTTTGTCGTAATAGTAATGACTTCAATGCAATCATGTGCCAGTGGGTCTGTTCCACTTAATGGCAAAAGTGTGGCAGGATTTAATGTACTGCAACGTCTGATTTCTATGTGTGGCTGAAAAAGTGTTAGTTCGTAACCTGTCAGTCGTGCTATAGTCAAGTGCTGAGTCTGAGTTCGGTTTAAAAGAACTTCCACGGAGTGTGGAACTTGCACTGTCAATTGATGTCCTAATACTATGGAATCGCTTTGTCTGATTGCTAAAGCTGTCGCTGCGACTGATTTTAGGCATGTAGGCAGAGCCTGAGCTACTGGATCTAATGTGCTGGAAAAGTAAGCACACGGCTTGTGTGAACCTGCTTGTTCCTGAGTGAGTACTGACAAGGCAGTACCTTCGCGTTCTGTAACGAAGAGTGTAAAAGGCTTACTGTAACATGGTGTCGCTAAAACAGGTGCTTGGCATAAGGCTTTCTTTAAGTCTTCAAAAGCTTGTGTATGTTCTGGAGTCCAAGGGAGGACAGTCGATGTCGCTGCCTCCTGGGTTGTCAACTGAATGAGTGGTCTTGCTAGAAATGCGTATTGGGGAATCCACTGCCTGCAGTACGAAGTGAGACCTATGAAGGCCCGCACCTCCTTTTGTGTCTTGGGTGGTGGCATGTTTACAATTAACTGGATGCGATCAGGTGTGAGCTGTCTTCCCCCCTTGGACAGCAAGTGCCCAAGGTACACAACTTGCTGAACACAGAATTGCAGCTTCGAAGGGGACACCTTGTGCCCCTTGTCGGCCAGAAAATGTAAAACCGTCAGTGATGCTTTTTCACATTCCGGTTCGCTTCGGGCGGTGATCAGCAGATCATCGACATACTGAAGCAGTGCAGTGTTAACAGGCATGTGGATACTGTCAAGTAGTCTTTTCAGTGCTTGGCTGTAGATGCTAGGACTTTCTGTAAATCCTTGAGGTGCGCGTGCGAATTTAAAGCTTCGTCCATTTAAACAGAATCCGAACAAATATTGGCTTTCCGGATCGATTGGGACGCTAAAGAAGGCGTTCTTGAGGTCAATTACAGTGAAGAACGTTGCTTCTGAATCAATAGCTGTCAGTAATGAAGAGATATCTGGGACCACGGGATATTGTGGTACAATGCATTTATTCAATTCGCGCAGATCAATAACTAATCGATATACTGGGGGTGCTTTTGGATCAGTTCGTTTAAGAATCGGAATGATCGGAGAATTACATATATTGGAGTCGGTTTCCACAACCACTCCTTGTGCAATGAGCTCGTCAATGATTTGCAGTAAAGCCACTACAGCATCTGGAGGTAACTTGTATTGTCGCATTCGTGGTAATACCACTCCTGCTTTGAGTGTGACTCGATATGGTGTAATGTGCATACAACCTACATCAGTGGGGCCTTGTGCCCATAAATGTGCAGGTAGATTCTGTAACCGGTGATCCATGTCTCTTGACACGTAGTGACCTTTAAAGTCACGCAAAAATAGTCGTACTCCGTCCGGAGAACAACATATTATAGCTCCTAGAGCTTTCAATGTCTTTATACCTAACAAGTTTTCTGGGCATGATTTTGTAAGCAATAGATCTGTAGTCCGTGTCAATGGACCAACTGTAAGTGGAAGCGGTTGCGATACTTCGTTAATAGTAGGCTTTCCTGAAAAACCAAGGGAAATATTCTGTGAGCCTGAGAGGGGTGCCCCTGGAACCTCGTCGTGACTTATAGTTGTTCTACTTGCCCCTGTATCAATTAAAAACTTTCGGTCTTTCCCTAATACTTGACTCTGTACATAAGGACCCTCTTGATCTACGGGAACCTCAATAAGGGGTAAGCCAACTTCCCTCTCTAGGCTATTTCATGTGTATCGCTGATAATCTGGATAGTCATTTTGTGCATACTGGTACATCTGTTGTGTCGTGTTTTGTGTTGCGGCAATAGGCTGTGACTGTGGTACCGCTATGGTCTGTTGTGCAGCTTGCATAGGCTGTACATTCTGAGGTGCTTGTTGCTGGATCTGATCCTGTCTAGGCGGACGCGGTCTCTCCTTGGTTTTACCCGTAGAGATATTATGTTTCAGAACTGCACAATCGTTTATATAATGACCTGGCTGTTTACAATAGTTGCATGTCCCTTTAACGGGAACCGCTGAGTTACTGGACTGTGTCGCACCCTTTTTATGACTGTCAGCCGGAACTGACTGGGCGACGAGCATTTTCATTTTCGTGTCTTTCATACGTCTTTGTTCGTGTTCTTGTTCTTCTCTAATTCTATTCTGGTTATACTGTAACATTTGTAACATTTGTGACGGGGTATTAGCTTGCCAAGAGCTCTCTACTTTCAATACTCTGTTCTTAACCTGAGGCAAGGAATTTTCGACTAGTTTCGTTACAAAAAGATGTGGATATGAATCGCTACTTGCTTTCAGGCCGCTGTTAATACCAAAACATTTTTCAAATCGGGAATAAAAATCACTAGTGTCTTCATCGGGTTTCTGTTTGCAAGCTGATATTGCTCCCCAGTCTTCCTTTTTCGTAGTTAATAGACGTGGCAATACTTGTACTAATAATCCTGGTAATGCTTTAGTTTTGTCTCCAAGCCCTACGCCTGCAGTTCGGGCATTTTCTTCGTTTTCTAATGCTGTCCAATCAATCTTTTGTTCTCCCACCTCCCACTCTTTTTCTTTGAGTTTCTCGTAAATACCGGCAGGCAATAATACTTTCAATATTTTCATAATGTCAGGATAGGTATAATCACCCATGAGTAACATGTCTTTTATTTCACGGTGAAAACCTGCTGGATCTCTGTCATGGCTGGGCACTAATTTTTTCATTTCCAATAGTTCTATTTTAGTTATAGGCGTGTACACAAACACGCGTCTGAAAGTATTATCATCATTCCTAACTGGGTGCACTTCGCGTAAGGGATTCTGTCTGTCTATGTAATACATTTTTCTTTCCATGGAGGGAACTGAATCATGCTCTGGACATAGGAAGGCACTGTATCGATGCCGATGTTCTAGAATTTCTTTAATTAGATCGGTACCCATACCTCTCCATTTATTCGTGAGTAATTCTATCAGTATATCAGGTAGGGGACCAGGATCGGAGTGTTCGGTTTTATACAATATAAGGAGGTGTTGTATCATGTATATACCAGCTAAACGCTGTTCGTCTGGTGTGAGATTCAGAAACGTGTGTGCTAGCGCATCATCACTGTATTTTTCAGAACTGTCAGCCCATTGTACTGCTGCCCTGGCTAATTCTTGTTCATCCATAGAATCGAGCACATGGTACCCCCTTCGTTCTCGGAGTATTCTATCAGTAGCCTGGAATAAGTGTTCAGGGGTCCTTGGATTTGAGATAGCTGCTTGAAAAATTCTGTTACATTCTGGACGTATCGGACGCATTGTGTTATTAAAAGATCTTCCCTTACCTACATAAGCTATCATTTCTGTAGCTGGTAATTCTAATTGTCCTGTGGTCATTTCTGACTGTTCCTCCTCCTCTCCCTCTGATTCAGTTTTATCTGCCTCTAATCTTCTTTCATGTATTCGTTCTACTTCTTTTCTGATCTTTCGGTGCATAACTTCTATACTCTTCTGTTTATCATGTGTTCCGTCTGCTATATTCCGACCCCATCTGGTAAGTACTTGCATTTCCTCCGGATCTACCTCAGGCCTATCTCTGTTTCTGATCAAGCAGTTTATGAAGAAGCGTAACAATAATTTTTGCATGTCCACTTTCTGGTATTCCATGGCCTCGCCAATACTTTCAGGACCTTGCCCTGTTTGGATAAAGTGATATATTTTGTCTAGGTGACCAATCATTCCTGGTAGCGTCATTAGATAGGTCGAAACTCGTCGTAAACGTACTGATGATAGCAACATTCTGTCGTGTTTACCGGGCACTGGATCATATCTACAATCTGTAAGAGGCTCATTAAATATATTGTGATTAGCTGTTTGGGGTGTACGTTGGTGTGCTAAATCCCTATAAGTCAACCTAGGTGCTGGCGGTGGCGTGGAAAAATCTCCTGTCGCACCTCCTGTCGCACCTCCTGAGGTGCCAAGTCCAAAAGGATTTGTTGGATGTAGGGTAGAGAGTGTAGATGCAGGAAGGACTGTAGAAACTGGTGGAACGTTTAGAACGTGAGGAGGAGTTTGTTGCTGTGGAGGTGGGGGCAGATGATCTTGGGGTTGAGCGTCGTCAACAGGTGGTGCGCTTGGCTGCGCACCATTAGCATATTCGGGGGCGGCATCATCTAAATAGGAAGAAAGGAAAATGTCCTTTGCGGTCTTGGGATGTACTTTAATCGGGAGTAATGGAGGTGGCAGATCTTTTGGTACCTCCAGGGTGGCCTTAGGCAAACCCTCGGCCAGAAGAGGATACATACCATTCATAAGAGTGTTTTGTTGTCTGTCTACTTGTTCTGTTTTTACTCGGATACCTTCGTCAATTAATATGTTTTCTCGGACTTTGTCTGAATTCTCTCTACTTTTCTCTTCCTTTCTGAACGCTTTCTCTGCGCGTCTATGCGATTCTTTACGCCATAATTCAATGGCATCTTTCTGTGACTGTCTGGCTTTCTTTTTCCATAATACTTCTTCTACTCTCATGATGCAATCTGCATCCCATGTTCCAGCAGCGGGCCATCTCTGACTCTCTGCTAAATCCTTGGTGTAGTCCACCCATAAATCAAGATATAATACGGCATCTAGGCCATGTTTATGGTACATAAAGTACCCTGGAGTGTCCCTAGGTGGAATGGGAACAGCTTCCTCGAGTATCCCTTTTCTAGTTTTTATCTGTCTTAATTTCGAGAATAACGGCATCTTGAACCTTGCTACTTGGTTCTTACTCGGACTTGAACACAATTAATACAATAAACACAGTAACGAAGATCGAACAATCACTCATACCACGACATCTAAAACATATCAAAACATTTTAGAACGAACAATAATAATTAGGATAAAACTAGCTAACTGCATAATACTAGATGTACTGCTAAACAGCACAGATACACTGCTGAAACAGTGCAGACCAGATCTGTGTACCCAAACCCGTCTTGACCGGCACAAACCAATGTGCACGTCTAGATGCGTCCCCAGCAACGGTACTCACCGGGAAGCACGGAACGGAACAGAAGGCCTCGGAAGTCTGGACTGGACTAGACCAAACTGGACTGGACTCGACTCGTGACTTAGATACTTCGGAACTTCGGAATCTGGTGAGCCTCTGTATACCTCGGATCTTGCTCTCTCAGCTAGGCTCTGGTCGGGATTCTCCGCACTCCTGACCGCCTCGTCTGGGTGTTGATCGCAGCCTCAGTCACCCCCGTTGGCCTGAGGGAGATACAGGAAATCCTGCGGGTACGCGTAATTGTCCGTCCGGCTGTGGCAGGAGACCGGGTCTGCAACGCACCTCCGGCGCGTGGGGTGTGAGAGGTGTCCCTATTCGGGCGCCAATTATGTGGTAAATTTAATTACCTAGACTTAATTTATGCGGTAAAATTAAATAAGAATAACTCAGTAAAAATAAGAGGCAGAATCCGTGGCATTTGAGGTTTTAAAATGGGTTTATTCCTTACAAAGGAATTGGTTCGAACCAGGCAATCGTATTCCGTCACCACTAAGGGTTCGGGAAGGGATAGAAGCAATACTTTATTGACAGGTTGTCATATTTATAGTAAATGCATTACAGTGAAGACATATGCAGAAGACGTTACAGCTGAGAAGAGAGATAAGAATACACATACGTAATGAAAAAGGCGTTACAGTAGGCGTGCATAAAGGCGTATACTAGAAACGTCATTTAAGAGGATGTCACAGGTGGGTGGATCCATAAGAGAATCCTGTAATGTCAGCAGAAATACATGGCAGAGATGCGCGCGCAGCCGCATGACGTGTGATTGACGTGTAACTAGAGGGTGAAGGGGACTTGACATTTAGCCCTACATGAGGAGACAGAAGTCTGGGATGTCAGAACAACCTAATCCCAAATCGTATCTAATATCTTGTGTTTAAGGAACTATATTATCTGGAAGGAAAGGTCTCTCAGGCAGAGGCTATCCTATACTAACTATTAGTGTGTGTATAAGCGTCTACGTGTCTACATGAGATGCGAGGGGCATGGGCCTACCATGGCAACAGAAGTCATGAATTACTTGCTCGGAGACAGTAAGGCCGAGCCCTTTGCTCTGTAGCTGGAAGGATGTTTACCTAAACTACTAGACAGGAATGCATTTCTCGAGGAGCGGAGCAGATAACTTGAAGGCTGAATACAGTCTTGGCAGGCAACAGGCCGGGCCAGGCACCGTTAGCTGCGCAGGAAGTAAGACAAAGGTCATGGATACAGATGCAGGTCCAGGCTGGAGCATTCAGAGGCAGAAGGCAGGAAAAGGCTCGATGGCAGAATTCAGGGCCTAACTTGCCAGAGCTGGAAAACGTGAAA
Source organism: Triturus cristatus (assembly GCF_964204655.1). Classification (NCBI taxonomy): domain Eukaryota; kingdom Metazoa; phylum Chordata; class Amphibia; order Caudata; family Salamandridae; genus Triturus; species Triturus cristatus. The sequence continues at coordinate 901,496,330 of NC_140590.1, read as the reverse complement.
AGTATACCATATAAAGACGGTGGCAAGGCATACTTAGGAACGGAATATCTGACCCATTCATGGCAGATCTGAAAGAGGACATGTTAACGTTGGACGCATATGTATTTGCGTCTTCATAGCTTGAAGTGGAGGGAACATACATGTACTTGTAGCACGTACATGGAGCCGTTGGGGTCTAAGATAGGGGACACAATTGACCATAAAATTCATATTTCCTCAACAGACTCATCTTGCTCAGCTATCTTATTTCCCAATGTGGATCGCTGGCGTCTCGCGAGACTCCACGATCCCTGATGGCTCCTTTGCTTCCAAGACTGCAGGAAGTCAGATGCTGGCTCTTCTATGTTCATTGGTCATTCTCTTGGGAGATGCAAAGAAATGGGTGGATGCTGCTACAGGTTCCATTACCAACTGCACCAACAATGAGCCCATCAGCCCCACGCCTGGATCGCCCCTCTGAGTCACCCATCCATTGCATCTGCACCGGCTCCACCATCTGCCTCTGTGCCCTGCTCAGCAGTCATCGCAAGACCTCCAGCCAATTAGACCACCTTCTTCACTGCTGAGAAGAATGCTCGGACAGACAATCTTCTCTTGGGCAAGCCCCATTTGGAGATAGGGACCAATGCAGTAGTGCACCTTTCCAACTGGCCTGGTCATCCTTGCTGTGAACCTATTGCGGCTCCTCTTGGACTTGTCCTTGTCCTGAGAGCTCTAGTGTTGGTGGGCGGCATGTCACCTACATAATGGCCCTGAGCAGGTACTTTTGTTGTGTATGCAATTTGCAGGGGTTCGCGAAGATAAGGACATGAAGTGCCACTACATAAATAACACAGAGAAGGGTCTGACCATTCAGAGACACTGATGTGTAGGTTATGCAGAAAGGGTGCCCCTTTTGTGGTTTCCTAACAGCTATAGGTGTTTCCTTCGAGTCAGGAGGAGCCATTATGAGCAGCTCAGACGTGAGCTGCCATCTTTCTCCATCTGGCCTCTGTGTTCACACAAACACTAAATAAATAGTTACAAATGTATAATGTAATAAAGTTTCATTGAGTGATGTGGCTAGTCACATGGCAAGATGGTTGCCTGAACTTTCAATTCCATAAAAATGTTGACATCTCTCACATTTCCTTCACACAGAGAGCTCCAATGGCCAGCCATGTTTAAACATTTTATGGTATCTCACTGAACATTTAAAAAAGAAAGCTTAATGAAAACTGATTGGGAGATGGGTCAATAGTGTAATTATCTGATTCATTCCAGCCAACAGATGGACAGTGAAGATATGGTCAGCTGTTGAAGCACACTTGACATATTCATTGGGCTGAATGTTAACCCATAATGAAAGATTGCACTAGGCCATTCAGCTAGAAACTCAAAAACAGGTAGTGGTGTGGCACCAAAGTAAAACCATGGAGCTGGCGCAGAAATACAGACAGGAGAAAGTTCACTGATTTGTATGACCCTTGATCAGTGTCAGAAGAACAGCTTCAAAGCTGAACATCGACAGACAATGTAATAGAGCAGGAATGACACACGTCCTTAAAGGAAATACACTAAAGAGTAATTTAAGAAAGAGGAATTTGAACCTACTGGTAGCCTCATTCTGTGGGATTAATTCATAAAAATTAACAGAAAAGAAATGGCAGAGTTGTATGCCTTCATCTGTTCATACGTTCCCCTCATTCAATGACATCCCTGATAGTGCAGCTAGAAAGGTGATTCTAACACACGATCCCAGGAGTACTACTAGTGAAGTTAGGTGACATTTGTGCAGATTTCCATGGAAGAGACAACTGCACAGAGTAAATGGATCCCTCTGAGCATGCTCACATTTTGTTTCTCTTCAGGGAATCATTTTTTTCCCCTGTAGAGAAAGTCCTTCCACCACACCCCAACAAAATTAGGGGTGGAAGGGAAGTTACTCCAGCCCTTAGCAGGAAAAAAATCTATCTTTGACCATTTCCAGGTTGGAAAGGGGGCAGGGTGGAGTTTATAAATAACCCCTAAAGGGATTGGTGGTGTTTTCAAACTTCGAAGGCAAACCATGTCTTGCATTGCCCTCTTTCCACCGTTTCAGTGGGGGATGTGAGGGTCGATTTCTCTTGAGTTGTGGTGGAGAAATCAACACTCCTAAAACCATTTATACCTACCAGGAATCCCATTGGGCATTCCTGGCCCGTGTAAAAACAGTACATTTGGCCAAAAAAGTATGTTTATGCCTGTATTTACTTCTATGACTAAGCTCCTAAATGAGTAGTATCCCATGTATTTTGAGGAATATTTTTGATAGTATATTTAATATACCAAAAAAATATCAAAGTGAAGGGGCAGATTTACACATATGTAGATGAATGAAATCTTGTTGAGGGATACATTTCGAGGATTGCCTTATAATTTCTAATTAAATCGATAGGTTGCCACATTTAACAGAGTTCTGGGGACCTATACATTGACAGTAAGGGGCAGTAGGAGTTACACCACATTCAGAAGCAGTGGATACAACACCGGAATCCGCACCCATTGTGCAACCACTAAATACCCTTATACTGATCACAAATAAAGCCTGTCCCTTCCTGATATTAATACTATGATGTCACTACATAGTGGACAATAGGAATAATCACTATTGAATAACAGAAGTAATTTCCCTACATTTAGAGGTAAATATGATCATTGAGAAAAAAAAGCGAATCCTTCTAAATCGTACTGCACATTATTTGCAAACAATTTATAATCCCAGCACTGATCAAAACAGAAACATGAATATTAAAATGTATGTTGCTTTGTACACATACCCAGCTATGTATAAGCACAGAAAAACATCCTAACAATATAAATTCTGGATGTTGATGTGTCTCAACATACAGGACATAACACGGTCAACCAAATCAATCTGGACCATTGTACAGAGATGCCATACATGTTCAACAGCATTTAATTTGTAATAGCAATGAGTTTGATCTCATACCATTCCACGCTATAGGAATCCGTTAGTTGAGAACTACGTTGTGAGTCATAGAACTGACATATACATATGCGATATAGGAATGACAAACATTGAAGCACCCACAGAAGCTAGAGGACATGTCTTATTGCTTGCTAGACGTTTGTACACTGGAACAACGAAGGGAAGTACGATGCATGCCTTAACCACACATTTTTTACCCCACATTTTCTTTTACAACATGTATGTTTTTACACCGTATGCCATTACCATGCATTGTTCATATATATAGACAATGTATTTGTGGGGGGAAATCCCTCACTTCCCCAACTTACCTTAAATGTGTGGTAAAGGTATCCATTGTAAAAACATTCATGTTGTAAAAACATGCATGCTTAAAAATGTGTGGTAAAGTCACAACATGGTAAAAACCTCATTGTAAAGGCTCTTTCCAATAATGGACACCTATCAGTCAAGCTTAAAGACATATGGAACAGAGCTCAATAATAAAATAATCTATCAAATCAGTGTATAACTGTGAAAGTCATACAAGAATCTGCATAACGGAATGTTTGGAAAAGGTTCATTTTCACATAAGATAACTTTCTACAGCTAACATGAAATTCAGGTGTGGGGATATCAGCCTAAGAAATAACATGCATTATTTTTGCATTTTCTGAAGGAACCGAAGGAAATCATTTGTTATATGTTATGAATGACATTTCATTTCATTTCATGACGATTCATTTGTGGAGGCCAGAACAGAAAATCTAAGTATCTGTGGAATTTTTCACAAACTCCATTGACATGGGAGGGGTCTGGAGACTCCTAGATGTATAATTGATAAACACCATTCCAACTGAAGATGATAATCAGCATTACAAACACAACACACCTCATGCTGAAGATTTTACTGGCTCAATAATGCAACTTACAATAGATGGGGAAACTTCAGGTACATCTCTGAATGCTAAAAAATGTCAAACTTACAAGAGGTTTCTGTGTAGGAAAATCAGAACCAATAAATAAAATATTAGAATTTACAGGCTCTCTTCCTGATTCCCTTCTTCAATGGTATATGGGGCAGGTTTAGAATCCAGTGTAATTAATAAGGGATGATGTCTCAAATGTTTGCAATGTGTAATAACAGACAGCATGTGTATATGTCGGGTAAATTCTCCATGTGCCATGTGACAATAACTATGTGTTATGCATGGTTCTTACTGACAGCCAGTAGCATGAATACTGATATCTAAATCTGATTATTCACTGCTACTATGTTACAGAAGTCTAAAATAAAATTGCTTTCCTCAGTGTTTGCATTCCATGATTTCCCTTTCCCTTGTCTGGGTGTCCAAGGACCTGAATAAAGTGGCGGAATGTTGGCTGGTGGTTTCACCTGCCTTCTCCCACCTCGTGGGGCTCTACACACCAGAGAGAGGTGTGTGAATGGAGACCATGGTTTGCCTTAGCCATTTCATACATTACTAGTCGGCTGCATGTCTCTGCAATCTTGTTCTGACAGGGAATTAAATGGTATGGTGACTCACCAATTTGAGAGCCTGTCAGTGTGGCACCTGCTCTCAACTTCATAATGAGCAGAGAGCTTGGCTTAGGTTGGGGAGGGAGAGGGAAGAAATGGGTGATTTTGAGGGTCAGTGGCATGAGGCTAGATGTTACATTTTATAGTTGGGTGGTGAAGGGGGAGGGAGGAACTGATGAGAAGATGATGTGGCAGGGTATCATTGCAGAAGGTTTTAAATGATAGTTGAGAGTGCTGTGGGAGTGTGGAGCGGAAGTATGCTGAGTATGATATTTTAGAATTTGAGTGGTAGAAGGGAGTGATGGTGGGAGGGTTGTGGTTCTTGGTGACAAGACACCTGTTGTAATATGTGGCTGTGGCAGATGTGGACATGGGCATGTCGTATGTATGTGTAAGGTAAATCTATTGTGTGAACCTAGCTGCAAAAGGTCCACATGTTATAGGAGAGGAAGCTGGGTTGTCAGCAGGTAATGCATTGGGATGTAGTGTTCGCAAAAGAGGTGAGTCTTCAAATCTTTCCTAAATTGGAGTAGCTTTGGGGTGGTCTTGATGGATCGGAAGATGTAGTTCCAGATACTGGTGGCATTGATGAAAGAGGCCTGCTGTTGTGTATTTTCTTTTTTGCGCATCTTAGTCTGCCATCCGATGGATCCTGCCTGTTGGCATGCAAAGAACCACCAATGATGGTGTGCTTGTCTGCAATGTAAGCAAGGCTTGCTGCTCCTGATGGCTTTGTAAATGAGTCAGATGGTTTTGGAGAGTGTGTTGTCAGCAAATGGAGTCAATCGAGTAAGATCAGGATGGAGGCGATATATGTCTTCAGACCCTACATGGGACTTATTGCAACATGTAGGATACTCTTAAAGGGTGCCAATGTGAAGTCTGGCAGACTATTCAGTAGGACAGTCCCACTATCCAGATGTGAGAGTGGGAGTACTTGAACAGCAGTTCTAAAATTGCTTTCTGGAAAGCATGGTTTGACTTTCTTTAGAATAGAGAGAGCTGTTACCACCCCATCTTTGTGCTTTGTGGGAAAATATGTCGCTTGAGGGTGAGGTTGGTGCCCAATTAGAGTTAGAGTTTGAAGCCTTCAATGGATTTCATTGAATCAGTTTTGCACTGAATCTTGTTTGTTGTTTTCGCCAGACACTGAAACATTTTCTTCATTGGGTTAAGCTTTAGGTAGGTGTACATCCACATCTGGATGATGTGCAAGCAGTTTTTGAGGTGTATTTCTTAAGTACAAGAGACTTTCAAGTAGGGTTGTGTATCTTGGTCATTTTGTCGAATACTATGCCATGAGTCTACCCCTGCCCAGCTGATAAGAATATGATTAGATTAAATAGATGGGCAATACACATCATAAAATTGTAGATTGGTAACTGTGAATTAAAAATATGTTTTAACCCAGGGAGCTGAGGGACATCATATGCAACGCGAGCCTTACTGTTCTCTATTTGTGTAACTCAGAACCCTTTCTGGAAGGACATCCCTATATTTTACAGTTACCAATTTATAGATAATTCCCATTGTTTGTTGAATTGTTCTGCTCTTGTTTATGTTATTGTCTGCCTCCACTACTACTTCCTCTATATCGGCTATACTTGCCTGTGCTGGGTAAGGTCCAACAAGGGGTGAGATATTAGTTAGAGGGACATTTTTGCAGTGATTTACAATCACAGTTGAATATAGAAATATATTTCTAACTACTATTAGTTCATTACTATCATTGTCCTGATTGTCTATTCTTTGTATACAGCTAATTGTTGTTCCAGATGACAGCTGTTATAAATTGTTCCTTATCAGCCTTATCGTGCCCACAAACAACACCCTATGTAGAATTTAAATCCAAGTTTTGATTGAATGATGATTCTGTATTAGCTTTTTGAAGTCAGCCTGCCAGTCCTGCTCGCTGGTGTTTCTGCTTCATAGAAGAAACACCTTGACAGGTTTTTGATAGGAAAGATTGATTTAAAATCTGCAGTGTCCTCCATTTCACCTCATCTCAATATGAGACAGTTCCACATTAAATGCAGAAGCTGCCTCACTCTAACTCTACTAAAACATCCGCAAGAGTGTTTTAAAGGATGTTTTAAAAACAAGTTAATTTATTTACATATGGTGCCCATCTTAAGGAAAATGTAGTTTGTAGTGTAATTGCTTCTTTGCCTTTTACTCAGGATATTTGCATCGCTTTTGTTGAAGGGCTTAGGACGTTTTACTAATATGTCACTCAAAGGTTCCTGGCAGCCAACTCTGCTCCACTACATTGTGTGAAAAAGTGAGAGGCCAGCACCATATGCATGAATATATGGTGCTGCTGCTCTCATCCCAAGTGCAGGCACACTTTCATATTGCCTTGCCCCTTGTACACAATGTTGCAACATAGTGTAAAGGTGTGTGTGTGATGGCTACATATGAATGTATTAGTTGAGGGGGATGAGAACTCTCCTCAAGTAATAATCTCAATCTGTGTCAGGGTAAACCATAACAGTATAAATAGATGTATGCTTAACCCACTGGTAGCTTAGCTACAAGCAGTCAGGCTCAACTTAAATGCAAGTTGTAACTTAGAGGCAATGTGTAAAACAGTAGTGAAGTGACAATAAAACATAAAAAACAAAACCAATCTACAAAAAAACAATAAAAATCCATTAAGTAGAAAGGGAGACATGAATCTTTAGTTTGACCCAGTGGAAATCTTACCTTCGGATGTAGAAACTTTTATGCTTGTGGCTGAGTTATTAGCAGGGTATGGTGCAAGCTGGATCTGAAGTTGGGCTCAATGATGGCGAGTTGCTGAAGAGTGAGGTTCTGTTGCAGTCATTGATGAAGATGGGAAAGCTCTGAGTGGGCAAAGTTTGAAGTCTCTGCCCATAAAGGTCTTCACATCAATGGGTTGCTCTTCGGCATTTGTCCCTACAAAGCTCTCTATGTTCAGACTTGGAACCTTTTCTGGAAGTCAGGTCTCCTTCAGCTGGGCAAACCAGCAAGATGAGGCGGACCATCGATTCTTCATCAACAGCTGTAGCTTTGACAGGAATCTCTGTCTCAGTCAGTTTCTCAAGTAGAAAGCTTGTGAAAAGTTTTAAAGTCCCAGCGTTTGGAGGTTGGGGACAAAGGGAGTACAATCTAAGACCAGCAAAACATCTAGGGCCTGGGAGGCACCACTTGATGATCAGGACCCACTCCACCAGAGGCCAGCAACAGGGTCCAGGGCAGGTCCAGTTAGTACTAGTCAGCTGGACAGTTGCATGGAAAGGCGTTTGGAAGATTGCTGTGTCCCTTTAGTTCTCACAACAGTTCAGCAATTGACCCTTGGAGTAATTTCTGAGGTCCTGGATTCCAAGCAGGTAGATTCAGTCTTTCTTCAGGTTCTTCAGAGAGCAGGGCAGTCTATCTTCCGATTCTTCACAGGTCCAGGAGTGTTTCAATAATAGTCTGTCGGGTTCACTTTCATTTCTAGTTCTTGTCTGTAGTTGTAGTGTAAGCATTTGTCCACCCCCAAAACCAGTTCTGTTTTTTTGACACCCTGAATAGATAGAGGCAGGCCAATGTGCAAGCTTAGTTTGCCAGTGACACAGTAGGAGTGTTGAAGGTCAGGAAGGGATTATGCATAGCCCCAAGGCCATCCTGTCAAAGGAGGAGTCTCCCTCCCCAATCTCAGGGTCTTTGTCCACCACAGGGGAGTCATCAGTTGGCGGGTGACAGCTGGACACTAACATAAAAGCCTTTTGGTTTTAAGCAAGAACATTACATCTTTCTAAAAGTGTAATTTCCAAGTCACTTATATAAAATCCTACTTGACAATTAATTTTTAATATTGTACTTTTTAGAATGAGTCATTGAACCGTTTTCTAGCTACTCCCAAATTGAATGTAGTACTTAACAAAGTTAATAGTGTAAATCCGTGCTAATCTAAGGGAGAGATAGGCTTATCACCTTGAAAATCAGCTTAGGAGGTTTTCCACCAACCGGACAATTAAAACATAAATTATACATACCTTACTTTTTAAATATCATGCCCCCTGTCCTACGGGTATTTAGGGCATACCTTAGGACTCTATATTAATATCTATTTTAAACACTATTAGAAATGGACCCCATTTTAAAAAGGAAGGTTTAGGCCTAACAATAGGTTTATTTTGCCAGGTTGAAAGTGCATTTTAAAACTGCACACCCAGGCTACATTGGCAATCCTAGAGGAATGTTTTTCAGTGCTACTTCAGGATGTGACACAATGAGTGCTGTAGTACACTAGTAGCATTGAATGTACAGGCCCTCAGTACATATACTAAGGACTTATAAGTACATTAAATGTGCCAATTAGGTGTATGCCAATTTTTACCATGTTTAAAAGAGAGAGCAGATGCACTTTACACTTGTTTTTTTATAAACAACGCTACACTGTGTAAAAGGAAGTTGTTCTTTGTGCTCCACTAGTTCATAACTTTAACTTGGTGAATATTTTGTTTCTTCAATTCCATATTACACAAGCAGCAAATATATTAGTAATTTTTGCACAACCTTAAAGCATACACATTATGGGTGCCAACTTTCCAAATATTTGGCAATATTAAATTTAGGTTTATACAGCGATGATGATGATGATAATGATAATGATGGTGATGATGATGATGATAAGGATGATGATGATGATTATTTTGATTTGCTCCTGTGCACAGTTTCTGTCTCCAGATAGATCATCATATTACATATTTCTAATAAAACCTAATTAAAATTAATGACAACAATTAATACATTGATTTTTAACAATACTCTGAATGTAACATTAACATGATTTCTTTTGCACCATTGTTGTTATCAACAAAGGGGTAGGTCCTCTGCAAAGTCCACACAAGTAGTTGCGCCAAGTGGCTGGGGTACGTGTCGCTAGGAGATCTGTATTTCAGATCTTAATGCCCTCACACACCTGTTAGAGTGTCATGCTTCATCATTGGGCGCTCCTCATCTGGCCGGCGCTGCAATGCCTGATGGGCCTGGGGGCTTCTTTTTTGGAGATCTTTAGATCTGAAGATGCTGTAATGGTGAATGCAAGTGGGTGGTTTTGTAGTGAGTCTAATGGGTGAAAGGTGACTTTAAAATAGGTTCTGGAACCCAAAAACAATCAATTTATTCAGAGATGGGTCCCAGGACTAGGTAAAAACAGTGGTGCTATCTTCTGGTCTTTAGGTTCCAGGATAGCTACTAGGCGAAAGAGGTCACTGGTGTCATGAGGTCAGCATGTTTCGTGCCATCTTGGCCAAACCGTCGGGCGGTACTTCGCCATGACCAAAAAATCAATGTGTCTCCTGTCAGGGCTAGGTGTACACTCAATAGTTGAGGAGGACCTAGTAGTGTGTGCGAGTATGCCCTGCTGGGGTGCGGGTCAGCGATTCCATCTAAGAAAGGGAAAAACAAGAGGTGGAAGGAAAACAGGCAATATAAGAACTAGGAGTACCACATTAAGTGCAAAAGTTAATACAAGTGCAGTAGTGTATTTACAAGTCCTACTGGACAGGGTGATGTGTTTCTGGTAGCGCAAGCAGTTTCTTAACTTGTATCCGTAAATTCTGATTTTAATACCAATACCTACTGCACCCCATGTGACAAGAAGCGATGACCTTACTGCAACACAAAGCAGATACACCTCACCCCATCCAACATTGCCACTAGTCAGGCTGTAACTGGTACAAAGGAAAAGTTAAAGTATAGATTTGCCACTTTAATCTATAACTTTCGACCTGAAGCAGCTACAGATTTCATTTACAGATTTATGTTCACATTTAATAAAAATTAAAGCTAATGGTAAATTCAGTTTTTAATTAAATATATCAGAAATGTAACGTTTAGTAAGTTACTTTTACCATGCTGGAAACTGCTGGAGGCTAGTTTGTATCTACTTTCTAGCAACTGCCTAGCCTTTATTTGGCCTGAAAGTGTGAAAGAGGTGTGAACTTTGCACCTAGTGGAGGGAATGTGAACTGAGACTAATGAGGTGTTTTCTTTCCATGGGATTAGAATGAGCTAGGGTGGGCCCAGAAACTTAAAGTACTTCAAAGAAGCCTCTAAGGTCACAAATAAATGTTACATGATACCTGGAAAGGTGCAAGCATCTGTCCCCACATTCAGGATGGCACCAAACCCAGTGGGAGGAAAGCTACCCCAAAACTAGGGGACAGATTATAACCCTGGCCACACTTTTTGCTGGGCAACAAACTCTTTACAAGGGTAGGAGTGTCTTACCATCTTTGATTTTGAGAGCGATGGGCAGTGAGCGATGAAAGATTTTATTGAAATGTTGACAATATAAAACATTAAAAGGCATGCTATACAAAAAACAATAAAATAAAAAGAAAAGTGGATTGGTTCTGGTAGTACCATTTAACATAGCTGAGGCATACTATCAGGGTATGAAACGCATGATCTGGATCTGCTTTAGTTAGCTTTGAGGCAATATGAGAAATATGTAAGAATCAGTAAATCACTGTGGAGCAATTTAACAGGCTTGTGGTATCCAAAGAAAAGAAACATGATTTATGATCTACTACACTTAAATGAAAGGCGTTACAATTGTTAAAACTGAATTGAGAGATAGTCCGACTATTTTCTACAACTCCAAGCAAATGTAAATAAACAATCTGTGCCTGCTCACCTAAAGAAAGCAAATGCAATTCAACAATCAGAATATTAAGTTTTTAACACCCTCTGATTTTTTCACACAGAAATAATTTCCCCACACACTAATGAAATCTTGACCAGCTGAAAATCACCCTAATCAATGTAGCTTTACCTTTTGTGCAATTAGGTTCTGCCAACATCAATCAATATTAATACATTCACAACAATTTGTTACAATCCCTATCTCAATTGTGTAGTCGACGGTACTTCATGACCCAACCCACAATTCTTTAGAAGACAAGAAAACCATACAGTGCATTCTATATGTATCGCAATATCCCAGGATCTCACACTTCTTTGGAGCCCAATAATGTCTTCAACTTCTTCACAATAAGCACATAAACATCACCAATTCATTCGACATTCTTCAGCATGCGACAATATCAACAAGGGCGATGTAACCCTATTGATACTCACACTTCAATACAGCAAACACCTCGGAAATCGCACCTTGTCAGTCTTCAAATTCTGTGCTTTGGACAATGGAGATTTTGGCATTACTCGATCTCGGGATAATTATTTACAACTCCCCTTCTCATAATATAAACCATCCTTCTGCTAACAAGTTTGCTGAAGTGGGAATCAATTTTAAATCAAAAGAATCTCTGCTTACCATCACCACAGGCTAACTTTCACTCTTGTCTCTCTCTGAAGTGAGTTGTTTTATGGTAGATTGGAGCTGAACATCACATTGATTGAAATTTTAATCACCCATCTAGTTTCTGTCAATAATATGAGCTGAAGGGTTTATTAATCACATCTTTTAGTAAATCATCTTTATTAAGGTCACAAGTTAATTCAAATCAATTCAAACTAATTCTGATTATCAAATATGAACAATACTTAATATCAGTCAATGAAATGCGACTAAAATCTGACTAAAATGCATTAGCTTGGTCTATAAATGAAAATATCCCTATTCTAAGAATCAGGAAAAATGGTGTCAGTCAGAACTCATAAAGAGTTTTAGTTCAAACGAGTGAGAAAAAGCATAAAGCTTCAGCATTAAAAGTCAGCTCAATAGATCAAAAATGATTGAAAGCAGCACTTACCATAAAGAGAGGTTCAAGAAACTCATTAGAGTCCAAAAAAAGCGTGAGCTTTGGGCAGGGTAAAACATTTATGCAACTATTATTTATTTTGAAAGATATTAACATGTAAAGGTCAAGAAATAAATATTTTATGCACATCATGGGGCTTTTTACAATTAACCCTGGGCGGAGCTGGTGGAGCGGGACTAACCAGAGGTCCACGGAGTTGGGAACAAACTCCGTGGAACTCCGCTCCGCTCTGCCACCCACCTCCACCCCCCCTTTTAAAAATTAATTAGACATTATTTGAAACAACATAAAGCCCTTACCTGTACTGCGGCGTCCCCGGGCTGACCTCCTCCTCTTCCTCGCCTGCTCACTCCTACGTTGTGTGATTATCGCGAAAACTGCACATGCGCCGCAGTACAGGCAAGAGTTTTTTTGGTTGTTTCAATTAATGTCTAATACATTTTTAATGGGGGGTGGAGACGGAGGTTGGCCAACTCCACTCCGCTGCGGAGTGTGTGGAGATTTGCCTACTCCGCGTTGCACAGAGAACGCGAAGTAGGCAAAAATCAGCACACTCCGCTGGCAGAGCGAAGTTCTCCTTCCGCACCTAATTACGATGTCGGTCAGAGTTACCTCCGTCTCAGGACCAACCGACTTCCGGTCGGCGGTTCTGACCACCTGATTACTAGGTGACCAAAAACTGTTCAGTCGGATACACACATTTCTCTATGGGAGCTTGTGTTCCTGCTGTAAACCGGCCATAATACAGGCTCCCATAAAGAAATACGGATGTGTGTAAAACCCTGCACCCTGTGGCAGGCACACCATGGTGCCTGCGACACAGTGCATGGATTTACAGGTGGGTGCCCTAGGTACCCCCTCAACCACCAACCATAGGCAAGGCAGCCCTGCTAGGAGCCCATGAAGCCACTTTCCAACAGCCTTTCCATGACGGAAAGACCAACACAGAGAGACTGTTGGAAACCGACATCGCAATCGCGACGGCCGAAACGCTGCCCATAGGGGATTGCGGTGCGGTTCCGACCTACCGTAATACTCTGAGAGCCAGTTGGAACCATGTAGGAATGACTGACCGGTTCATGCTCTAACAGCTGACAATATAATTTGGAGACTGGACTGCAAACCGATGTGTCAGTTGGAAAGCCACTGAGGTGGTTGTCAAGCTTCAGACTAGCGGTTTGAGGCTTTCCGACTTACATCGTAATCGGCCCCTAAGGGTTTCTAGTCAAGTCAGCTTTTCAGACACTGTTGCTTTAGCCATTTGAGGTCTAGTATGACTAAATATGGTTGCCTACTGCAATTTTTGTATTTAAACACATTTATTTTTTATAAAAACCTATACTTTCATTTTACACATTTATAATAAACTATATTATTAAAAACGTGCCTATAACTGTAATCGGTCACAATTACTTAAATTGGTCAGTGAAACAGAATCACAGGATCTAGACCATATGAGATTGTCTTCAGCTGCTTTTGTTTGCAAAGAACTGAATCTTTGAGGCTTTATGCAGTGTTTTATGAAATCAATGAAGTTGTACTGTGGCAATAAGACAGAAGTTGATCGAAGTCTATAGTAATAAATGTGCCAATCTGTGTTTATTGGTACATTTGTTCCAAATAACACATTCTTTGCCCACTTGTTTTTTTCACTAGCTCACTGGTTCGCTGAAAAGCAGCAGCTTAAGTGAAGTTATGGTTACAAAACAAAATCTAAAAACCACTGAAATGTGACGGTCATGGACAGGAGCTGTGTGCATTGCATGACTCCCAGAAAGTAGGATGGACACAAGGCCAGAGGCAGTGGAGAGCGAAGGTTGTCACACATGGTTCGTTGTTTGCGGGATCTGATCAAAGGCAGCAGGAAAATAAGACAGATAATGAATGGTTTTAGCTCCTTCAGATTTGTTGGTTCACCTTGACAAAAAGAACCTGAAAAATGATTTATGCTGTTCGTGGCTACTCACGAAAAGTATAATAAATGATGATGAGATATAGTCTTGAACAAAATGGATACATAAAACCTTAGAATTCACCAGCATGCTGTGAATTAGAAAGAGAGGGGCCCTGCGTTATCTGCTAGTGTTTTGTGTTATCGAAGTTAGTGAATTCATAATATTAATTGTCAGGAAAATTAATTAGGAATAAGACAAAAGGAGACTCATACTGTTTTTAAGCTCTTATCTGAACACTTCAAAATTAGCATTTTTTCTGTGGAAAACCTGAATGTGGGTTATTGAAACAGTCAACTTGAAGTGACTGTTCTTTTGTTATGCTGAACTGAAGTATGTTAAAATGTACAAATTAGCATCAGCAACATATCTAGAATCGTTCCATCATCAAGCTAAATTTCATATGATTCCTATGGGGAGCTTAAGCCTTCTTGCTAAATGGTAAAGCCTTTCTGTTTTTTTCATTGTACATGCTGACGTCATCTGGGCATCGATGCTGGAAATACCCACCAAAGTGTACGTGTCCTTTCAGGTGGGTTTGTAAAAGCACACTTATCTTTGTGGAACAAAGACGAAATGTGAAACTTGAGCAGACATGCCATAAACCTTGGGGTACTTCACATTCCATATTAAAATACACTTTTGTGAAAAGTGGGAAATTCCTATAAGTATTCTGTGGATAACATATTTTGCACTGTGAGAATTTGCATATCATATAAAACCCTTAAGCAGAATGTGACAGCAACGACTATCTTTCAGCTAGCAATTATTGTTATGTATATTGAACGGTCTTTGAGGTTACTGCCTTCAGTAAAGGCAATACTCGCACACTTCAGCAGCTCGACGATTGCTGTTGTCTTTAAAAGTAATTACATTCACAATAGTATAACCTTCAAAAACATACTGTGAGGCTTAGAGCACAAGGATAACACAACCTTTTGACTGACGCTATTACATGTTCTAGGTGGAAAGAAAGGCAGTGGTGCAAACACCTTTTACCATCATATTATAAAATCAGTATTTGTGCATATATATTGTGTTGCATTTTGTTTTGGTCTTGATGTGTTGCTTTTGTACTGCTGCATTTTTGTGGTACCTGTGCTGCATTATTGTATTGCAGTTGTGTTTTACCTTGGTTGTTGTATTTTCTTCTGCTGTGGTTGCTCTGTTGTGTTTTGTCCTGTTATATTTTAGCCATGATGTTATTTGCTATTTGCTATTTTGATGTGTTTTGTTTTGCTGTTTAGTTTCAGAACGTCTCCAAAAGCTGCTACATTTCTGGTCTTATGCAACAAATCCCTTTAAAGCTCCTGTAGGAAACAGCTATTTATCAGTCTATATGGAGAAAAATTACCACTGCTCCAACTCTTCAACTTTTTAACACACCAGTTGGCCCAAAACTATGACAGAGAGCCGTCTTAAGTTAACACTTGAAGGACTCACTTTATGTGATACTACCTCAACTTTGTTCCAACTCTGTTGATATGAACAGAATGCAACAAACAGATATTCTTCTACCAGACAGATAGGTGCAGCACAGCAATCCCGAGGCATCCTTAAAGGGCAAAATAATCGTACAGAAAAACACTTCCATGGACAGTGATATGTCGGTTACCTCAAATTGCCAAAAGACAAAGCAATCTAATTAGCTAGTAACGGATAGATTAAAAACTAGTTCTCTTTAAAGGTGGCAAACAAGGGAAACACATTGCAGAACAAAGGTAAATCATCACTAAATAACTTAGCATGACTACTTCTAAGTGCTGGGAACAATTAACCTATGTCTCGCGTCAGTCATCAGGCACATTTTTGCCTTGCATGAAATAGTGTTGATTTTTTAGGGAGAATTGTCCACCACATGGCTTGTATCCCAGCACCTTTATGCAGGAGGATGTCAACGTTTTACTAGACCAAATGGTGGGCTGCTTTAGAAAAATGTTTTAAAGAGCTTCTTCAGGACCTGAGTTGAGCTCCTTGAGCCAATGCCCAAGATACAAATAAGGACAGATGCCTATCTTTGCTGGAGCTATACGAGTCAGGTTCAGACTTAGTCATTAGGCATGGAACATTCATTTGTATTCACTGAGTTAGTATTCACCCTTTGCCCATTACTTTGTCATGATGAGTTGGGTGTTGCCGGGAATTCTTGTTAGTGTTAATGATCAAGAACAAATGTACTGAAATGTTTAAAGCAATTGGTCTCTGCAAGAATAATGGGCACTGATTAAGTACACATATTGTAAAAAACAGCCATGCAATAAAGCTATCAAACACACTCTTCACTCATCACTACTCTGAAAATTTCCAGCACATAATAAACTGATTAGTTAGTCTCTTCCTTGAAAATAACTAAACAACAGGGCTTGCATAAATTCGATGCAGTGTGTCCCAGTTTAAATGGTTATTGAAAGAGATTGTAATCCTTGAATCACGTCAAATGACTGTATGTAGATGAAAGTTTCCTTTGCAGAAATATGCTGAACAGTTCTGAATTCGATGCATCCTGCCCAAAATGCAGGCAACAAAAACGGGTTTTGTTGACTTTGAGGTAAATCATTGAAAATGTACAAATTAATTGTGCAAGAAATGACTATTGTTTATGAGGCGCATCCCCAGATTTTTGCCTTAAGTATTTTTGCTAGGTACGGAACTTGGGCATTTTACCTCTGCTAACCAGTGCTAAAGTGCCTGTGTTCCTCCTTTCAACATGATGAAATTGTTACACCTTAAATTGGCATATTTAACTTACCTATGCATCCCTAGTATATGATACACAACATACCCAGGGCCTGTAAATTACATTTCACTGTTGGACTGCTGTACCCATTGTGCCATTCAATACAGTGACAGAATAAAACATGGCTTCAGGCCTACTATTGTGGCCTGACTGCGGTGGTTTAAATACTGAAATGTGACAGATCAAATTCTTCCTTTTAAATATAAATAAGTCACCCCTATGTAGGCCTTACTGCCCACAAGACAGAGTGCATGGTATTTAAAAATAGAACTGTAGAAATGTAATGTTAATGTTAAACAGGTCTTCACATTGAAAAAGCCCCAAAAGCTATTTTTACAGAAGCAAGGTTTTCTGTTTCATGGGAAAACACTGGGATGCAATATTACATTTAATAATGCTGTCACTGACTAGGAAACAGCTGCAAATCTCATTTTTAGACTCTTTGTAATACGTATTTGAAGGCAAACTCATTGGTTCGAAATAAGTCAGATTTGTAATAAATATTCAGAAAAAGATCCTTTTTGAAATTTACCTTTTCTGTGCCTAAAGCCTCTGGAGACTAATTTGCATTAGACTCCAGCTGCCGCCCTCTGAGTGCTTAACCTTGAATGAGGCATGAAAGCTGATCCCAAAGCAGGAGACAAAGGCTTGAAAATGGGAAGATGCTTCAGTTTTTCTGCCAGGAAGACAGTTTGGGCAGTGTTCAGGAAATAATTAACCTCAAAGTGGCCATACCATCATAGACACATGTCAGATGACACTGCCACAGGCCCCTTTTTTGTTCTGCTATCAACCAGACCCCAATCATAGTAGGGAGGGAGCTGGCCTCACACCTGGTTTGAAATCACCATAGAGGAGGGGTTGCTCATCTCCACACCACACCCCTGGGGTGGGCACAATGATTCTGCAAAAGAGGGAAAGGGTTTTGCCATCTTGGATCTAAGCAGAGAGGGAAACAGTGGCATTGTTTGCTGTACAAAACACAGGAAAGGCTGCAAAAGTGGGTAGGGTTACCCTTGGGAACTTTTACTTAATGGTTAGGTAGGGGCCAAGAGTCATCTCTACCCACAGGCTAGTGCCACGCATACATGTGACATCCACAGTGCCCACAGCATACCACTACTTGGACTGAGGAAGCTCAAAAGAGGGCTGAACCTGAAGTCTAAGACCTGAGAACAGCACTGTTCTCCATCTTGTACCCAGAACAAATAAGTGTGCTCCAAGGATCATAAGGCTAACCTCCTTTTAAAGCTACAGGGACACACCAGGCTACAATATGCCTTTTCTGCAACTGCCCAGCTGTCAATTCCAACTGGACCTGCCCTGAAGTCTTCTGTAGGTTTCTGCTGGAGTGTGCCTTGACTCTCACAGTGCTGTTCCTGAGGTCCTGGAACCCTTTGCTGTCTCAAAGTGTACTCCTTCTAACATCCTAGATAAACTGGGTCCTACAAGGATTTTGGCTCCAAAGACATCTGGAGGACCTGGGCCAACCTGCCAAGTCAATCTGATGAACTCTGCAGCCCTGGCCTACTGGAGTAATCCATGGTCAAAAAGTGACTAGGTGTGAGTTTAGAACTCTTCATCAGGAGAAGAACCCAAAAGTATCTGGACAGCAAGGACTCCTTCCTTATCCCACACAGAGCTTTCCCGCCAAAAGTCAATGGCTTCACCGGGAGCTCATCCAATGACTATACAAAATCAGTGACCCCTTGCCCTGCTTCCCTGCTGAGAATTTGGGACTTTTAGTTCATAGACTAAGGGCCTGATTTAGATCTCAGTGGATGGGTTACTCTGTCACAACGGTAATGGATATCCTAGCCGCTGAAATATAAATCCCATTATCCACTATATCCATCACCATTGTAACGGAGTAACCTGTCCGCCGAGTTCTAAATGAGGCCCTAAGTACAAAGGTAAAACTGCTAACGAGGTCCAACCTGATTTCCGTAGCTCATCCGTACGCCATTGCAGTCAACTAAATTAGATTAGATTAGATTAATATTTTAAAAAGTAAAAATTCATATCTTCTGTCCCCGAATCAGATTTTTATCATTTGAGGTCATTTTATTCACTAAATCTGGCTTTTTTTTCTAAACTGGTATGGGACTTTTCTTGTGCTGTCTTTTCACTTTATTATTGTTTTGGTACTACATAAATGCTTTACCCATTGCCTTCAAGTTAAGCCTTTCTGCTTTGTGCAATAGTGGCTTTTGTGCCTCTCCCTGACAAGGATTGTGATTATTACTCGAGGTGGGCAGTTACTTCACAGGCAGAGACAGGAAAGATAATTAAAGTTGAAGGTTTTAGCTCTACTTCTGAATAGAAATGTTTATAATTTTAAAAAAAAATTCTCTGATTTTACAGTCATAATGTTTGGCATCCAAAATCACTTTCTTAAACACCAGACGTCAGGAAGTGAGTAGTCTGCCAGTAGTACAAGTGAACATCTGTTTATTAATTGGACAGGTACTCTCTGTGTCTGATTTACAAAAGGACTTGTGTGCAGTAAATTTATGAGTGTGGAGTCCCAACACTCAGGGCTGAATCTCCACATTTTGGCCAGAACCTCTGCAGTTGCACCATACCTGAGTATATGAGTATACCATATACCCAGGGCCTGTAAGGTGAATGCTACTAGTGGGTCTGCAGCACATATTGTGGCCCCCATTTAACTATCATTTTAAAACATGTCCCAGGCCAGCCATTGCATCCTGGATGTAGTTTTGAACCCCTTTAGCAAGTCTTAAACTCCCTTTCTATTTCGTGTGTCAACTCAAAGGTAGACCATAGGCAGTCTTTAGGGCAGGGTGAATTGTTATTAAAAGGTTGGATATGTTTTACATGTCCTGGTAGTGCAAAACTCAACATTGGGTTGCCTTATTACATTTAAAAACATTTAAAAAATGCTAACTTTTGATACCAGGTATCCAGGTCATGTTTGGTATCTGTCAAATTGCAATGAAAACGGAAGAGTTATTTAATGAATAGTAACTGTTTCTTCTAGCATCTCTTTTGCTTGTATTGTTTAGGATGCTGATTTTAACACTATAAATGATGTCTTTTATCAGTCTACATCATATGTTCAGGTATTTTTTCCAGAATTGTATATTCTGCACAATAAAATAATTTACTACAAATGAAAAATCCTGTTTAATGGTAAGTTCAGATATTTAATTACGATTTAGAAAATGCCACTTTTAGAAAGTTTCTGAGGAAATATGAATTTTGTGATCAGTTATGTCCCCTATCGTAGACCCCAACGGCTCCATGTGCATGCTATAAGTACATGTATGTTCCCTCCAGTTCCAGTTATGAAGACGCAAATACATGTGCGTCCACCGTCAACATGTCCTCTTTCAGATCCGCCATGAATGGGTCAGATATTCCATTCCTAAGTATGAAAGGCCACCGACTTTATGTGGTTCACTTTCCACATTTTACAGATTCAGGCGAGTAGGCCCTGAATTCTGCCATCAAGCCTTTTCCTGCTTTCTGCCTCTGAAAGCTCCAGTCCGAGCCTGCATCTGTATCCATGAACTTTGTCCTACTCCCTGCGCGGCTAACGGTGCCTGATCTAGCCTGTTGCCTGCCAAAAACTGTATTTCACCTTCAAGATTATCTGCTCCGCTCCTCATCCGATGCATTCCTGTCTAGTAGTTTAGGTAAACATTCTTCCAGCTACCGTGCTAAGGGCCAGGCCTCGCTGTCCTCATGCAAGTAATTCATAGCCCCTGTTACCATGGAAGATTCCTGCCCCCTCGCATCTCATGTAGACACTTAGACGCTTGTACACGCACTAACAGTCAGTATAGAATAGATTCTGTCCGAGAGACCTTTCCTTTTGGATAATACAGTTCTTTAAACATAAGATATTAGATATGATTTGGGATTAGGTTGACATGACCCCTTAGACTTCTGTCTCCACATGTAGAGCTAAATGTCAAGTCCCCTTCACCCTCTAGTTGCACGTCACTCACACGTCATGCGGCTGCGCGCGCATCTCTGCCAAATATTTCTGCTGACATTGCAGGATTCTCTTATGGATCCACCCACTTGTGACATCATGTATAATGACGTTCTCTAAGTTACGCCTATATGTCCGCCTTTTTTAGTTACGTATGCATATTTTATCTATCTTATCAACTGTTACGCCTCCTGCATCTGTTTCACTGTAATACATTTCTTATAAAAATGATTACCTGTCAATAATGTATTGCCTTCCCTTCCTGAACTTTCGTGGTGATGGAATTTGAAGCCTGCAGTTCGAACTGTAATTCCTTTGTAGAGGAATAAAGCCTTTTAGAACCTCTAATACCACGGATTCTGCCTCTTATATTTACTGAGTTATTCTTACTAGACTTTACCGCATAAAAAATAGTACCGGTAATGAAATATTTACCACATTTCAATGAATGTGCCTTGAGGTAGCAGATGCACACCATTTGTTGGTCAATTATCACAATGTTTTTCATTTTATTCCTGCTTGCGTGCAGACTAGAACCGTGCCCAGCCTCCAAGCACATATATTAAACTCCAAACCAATTGCAGCAACTCTTTACTGCGTTTTCAATCGCACAGCTTGAATCAAGAATGCTTACAAGCTTATGTTCCAAATTCATATTTATACCGTAGTTTCCATAATTGATCAAACTTTGCTTGACTGTTCACAATAAGCCTGTCCATGGTCCCATTTTTTTAAAAATAACGCAGTTATGCCAATCCAGGCCTTTTACCGCATCACTTGGGTCACTCAATTTATGTTTAGCAGCTATAGTTCACCAATGTCCCAATGCATTTTGGGCCTTTTATCGCCCTTCGTCAGGGGTAGCTGTTGAGATTAAAACCAAAGTAAAACCTCTTTAGTTTACCATAGTAGAGCGCTACAGTGTTTTAACACAATGCATACAATGATTAAATCATCTTCAGTCCAATCGATATTATAAAAATAACTAAACTCTTTGATTAACAAAACACCAATACATCAGTACATTCATTGTGTTACTACTTTGTCAAGTGTTCACTGAACGCGGTAACCTCCCCCACATCCATCTTTGATGTCATGCCTGCCATTATGACCGCATTGTGAAGTGAATCCTCAACCACCTGGTGCTCACTGCATACTATTTCCCTAAGTATATCTCTACCCGCACAAAACCTAACTCCAACAGCAATGTGAATCTAATACCCAGAACATGTAAACTGACAGCTTAATTCTATCTTTTCCCCGGTCCCGGTCCCTTTCTTCGTGAAATACCTGCTCATACTCGATAGTTGTTCCTGACAGGTTTCACACCTCCTTTACTTCTAACCGTTATTCCAAACAAATGCTCGAGCAGCTGATTCCTCCCCTGGTGAAAATTCCTCCAATCACCAAAGCCTAATTGCTTTCAGCTACATTCCGTTTGAAACTGCGTGGCCCACTACCCATAGAATTAGATTCCTACCTCCTCCTCCCAACATAACTAACTCCTGCTCTTACTATTACCTTCACCTGATATCCTCAGCAACTACATGCACCATAAACTATTGAGCTCAAATTAACTTTAACATAGAAACTATTACCCCCCACCTTTCACTTAATTTCACTTGATGCAATGTGACAGAAAAAAACCTTGAGAAAACGTCCATGTATACCGATTAATTAATTAGTGCAAAATAAACCCTTGTTTATACAAACAACAAACAAATATCACATACATATTTTCATTCAGCTCAATAGTTATTTTAAAACACAAGTCCAAGAACAACATCCATCAGTGGCTTTATCATGAAATCAAGCAGCCTTATTCGTGAAGATGTTACATTGTAATTTTTGTAATAGTCCATAGGGCAGGCTGAATTGTTATTAAAAGGTCGGACATGTTCTGTTCAGTTTTACATGTCCTGGTAGTGCAAAACTCAACATTGGATTGCCTTATTACATTTAAAAAATGCTAACTTTTGATACCAGGTATACTATCCAGATCATGTTTGGTATCTGTCAAATTGCAATGAAAACGGTAGAGTTATTTAATGAATAGTAACTGTTTCTTCTAGCATCTCTTTTGCTTGTATTGTGTAGGATGCTGATTTTAACAGTATAAATTATGTCTTTTATCAGTCTAAATTATGTTCAGGTATTTTTTGCAGAATTGTATATTCTGCACAATAAAATAATTTACTACAAATGAAAAAACCTATTAAATGGTAAGTTCAGATTTTTAATTACAATTTTGAAAATGCCACTTTTAGAAAGTTGGCATTTTCCTGCCCACAGCACTTTCTACCTGCAGCCTGTCTTGGGTCACAGGACTGTAACTAACATAGTCACACAATGGAGGGAATAGGTGTGCCTGAATGGGCCATCTGCTAGACGGGTGGGTGGTGGAGCTGAGCACATCCCCACTTGCAACTAAATAGGCTGTGCTCTGCCTACACACAAAGGACCTAACTCCTCCACATTGTCACTGACACCAGCTTGGAGCCAGGGCAGGGGAGGCAGGAAATTCCTTGGACTTCAAAGAACTTTTCTAGAAGCTTCTCCCAAGGTCTAAAGGAATACAGCCAGGGTATAAAAAAATGGATCTCTAGACCCACTCTTCAGTTCACTCCTGGACCTGCAGAAGGACTCTTAGAAACGGAAGAGTTATTTAATGAATAGTAACTGTTTCTTCTAGCATCTCTTTTGCTTGTATTATTTAGGATGCTGATTCTAATATAAATGATGTCTTTTATCAGTCTAAATTATGTTCAGGTATTTTTTCCAGAATTGTATATTCTGCACAATAAAATAATTTACTACAAATGAAAAATCCTGTTTAATGGTAAGTTCAGATTTTGAATTACGATTTTGAAAATGCCACTTTTAGAAAGTTTCAATGAATGCGCCGTGAGGTAGCAGATGCACACCATTTGTTGGTCAACTATCTCAATGTTTTTCATTTTATTCCTGCTAGCGTGCAGACTAGAACCGTGCCTCGCCTCCAAGCACATATATTAAACTCCAAAACAATTGCAGCAACCCTGTACTGCGTTTCCAATCGCACAGCTTGAATCAAGAATGCTTACAAGCTGATGTTCCAAATTCATATTTATTCCGTAGTTTCCATAATTGATCAAACTTTGCTTGACTGTTCACAATAAGGCTGTCCATGGTCCCAATTTTTTCAAATGACACAGTTATGCCAATCCAGGCCTTTTACCGCATCACGTGCATTCATGTTTAGCAGCTATAGTTCACCTATGTCCCAATGCATTTCAGGCCTTTTATCGCCCTTCCTCAGGGGTAGCTGTTGAGATTAAAACCAAAGAAAAACCTCTTTAGTCTACCATAATAGAGCGCTACTGTGTTTTAACACAAATGCATACAATGATTAAATCATCTTCAGTCCAATCGGTATTATAAAAATAACTAAACTCTTTTATTAACAAAACACCCTAAAAACCACTACATCAGTACATTCATTGTGTTACTACCTTGCCAAGTGTTCACTGAACTCGGTAACCTCCCCCACATCCATCTTTGATGTCATGCCTGCCATTATGCCCGCGTTGTGAAGTGAATCCTCAACCACTCGGTGCTCACTGCATACTATTTCCCTAAGTATATCTCTAACCGCACAAAACTTAACTCCAACAGCAATGTGAATCTAATACCCAGGACATGTAAACTGACAGCTTAACTCTATCTTTTCCCTGGTCCCGTTCTTCGTGAAATACCTGCTCATACTCCATAGTTGTTCCTGACAGGTTTCACACCTCCTTTCTTCTAACCATTATTCCAAACAAATGCTCGAGCAGCTGACTCCTCCTCAAGCTTACAATTTAAACTCTTCCCCTGGTGAAAATTCCTCCAATCACCAAAGCCTAATTGCCTTCAGCTACATTCCGTTTGAAACTGCGTGGCCCACTACCCATAGAATTAGATTCCTACCTCCTCCTCCCAACGTAACTAGCCCCTGCTCTTACTATTACCTTCACCTGATACCCTCAGCAACTACATGCACCATAAACCATTTTGCCCAAACGAACTTTAACATAGAAACTATTACCCCCCACTTAAACATAATTTCACTAGATGCTATGTGACAGAGAAAAAACCTTGAGAAAACGTCCATGTATACCGATTAATTAATTAGTGCAAAATAAACCCTTGTTTATGCGAACAACAAATAAATATCACATACATGTTTTCATTCAGCTTGAGAGTTATTTTAAAAAACAAGTCCAAGAAGACCATCCACAAGTGGCTTTATCATGAAATCAAGCAGCTTTATTTGTGAAGATGTTACATTGGAAGTTTTGCGATAGTCCATAGGGCAGGGTGAATTGTTATTAAAAGGTTGGACATGTTCTGTTCAGTTTTATATGTCCTGGTAGTGCAAAACTCAACATTGGGTTGCCTTATTACATTTAAAAAATGCTAACTTATTGATACCAGGTATACTATCCAGATCATATTTGGTATCTGTCAAATTGCAATGAAAACGGTAGAGTTATTTAATGAATAGTAACTGTTTCTTCCAGCATCTCTTTTGCTTGTATTGTTTAGGATGCTGATTTTAATAATATAAATGATGTATTTTATCAGTCTAAATTATGTTCAGGTATTTTTTGCAGAATTGTATATTCTGCACAACAAAATAATTTACTACAAATGAAAAAACCTGTTTAATGGCAAGTTCAGATTTTTAATTACGATTTTGAAAACGCCACTTTTAGAAAGTTGGAATTTTCCTGCCTACAGCCCTTTGTACCTGCATAGTCATAGTCACACAATGGAGGGAATAGGTGTGCCTGAATGGGCCATCTGTTGGAAGGGTGGGTAGTGGAGCTGAGCACATCCCCACTTGCAACTAAATAGGCTGTGCTCTGCCTACACACACAGGCCTAACTCCTCCACATTGACACTGCAACCAGCTTGGAGACAGGGCAGGGGCGGCAGGAAATTCCTTGTACTTCAAAGAACCTTTCTAGAAGCTTCTCCCAAGGTCTAGAGGAATACCACCAGGGTATAAAAACATTGATCTCTAGACCCACTCTTCAGTTCACTCCTGGACCTGCAGAAGGACTCTCAGAGGACTGCCTGCTGCTTTTACCTGCTGTGCATGCAATATTGTTTTGCTGTCCTTGGAAGGGCTGGTCTGCTGCCTGGAGCCTGGCTTCAACTGTCAGAGGCTAACCTTGATGTTGAGGTCTGCATCTTCACCTGAACCTAGGACTTCAAGAGTGACTCCAAGGACTAGTTTGTGGGCCTCCTGTTCAGAGCCACAGAGACTTAAAAGACTCCTACCATCTTGCACCTGTACGCAGACCCAGCTTGAGTGAGTCCTTAACCCGCAAGGGGTGTCATACCAATCCTGGACCCTTGGTTGTAATGCTAAACATACCCAGATGGTAAAATCTCCAAACTGAAGACTTTTGGCAAAAAATGACACTGAGAACCAGGAGGAAACTAGGACCTGCTCCCCCATCTGCCCAAAGTGAATCACAGGTTGGATTGACTCTGTAGCTTCACCTGCTGCATTCTTCTTCACAGCAGCAAATCCTGTCAGCAGTCTTTCACCTAAGGGGCATTCAGCCTCATGGAATTGTCTTTGACTTTAGCCCTCTGCCTTGTCTGACTGGAGATTTTTAACTTCAGAAAAACAGACTAAGTCTTAATGCAGAGATGATCACTGTGGCTTTGACCAAAGGCTCCCAACTAAGGAACTCCCTCCTCGAACTCCTCCTGCACCAGCAAGGAATTCAGTAAGGTACAGAAGGAGTGCCCCACCTTGGAGGGCACGAGGAAACAAGCTGAATCCAAGGCAGCTGGTTATACTTCTGGAGATCACCTCACATACTGGGAGAATGACCTCCTTTATAGTAAGCCTAAGGTACGTGCACATTGGGCAACATATGTATTGTAGTGCCATAATGCTACAGGGCCTTTCGACAGGGGCTGGTCATCTGGGGCAGGACAAGATCTTTGCCAGGCTTGCTTCCCACTTCTATTGGCCCCAGATGAGGATTTCCTCAGTTCATTCTACAGGACTTGTCTAACCTGCTAGACAGTAGGATGACAGAGAAAAAGCTGATAGCTCCCCTGAATCCCTACCTGTTGTTGACATCCCATTTGAAAGAGTGGTCATCGACATTGTTGGGCCCTTGGACCCGAAGTCAAATTAGGAAACAGGTTTATCCTGGTCTTGATGGACCATGCTACAAGCTACACAGAGGCCATATCTCTGGGGACTGTGACTGCACCTGCAGTAGCCATGGCCCTGATGGGGATTTTCACCCAGGTGGAGTTTCTCAAAGAAGTGGTGTCTGACAGGAATACAAACTTAATGTCTGCATACATGAAGCGACTGTGAAAGGAGTGTGGGGTAACCTACAAGTTCTCCACACCGTACCATTCAAAAACCAATGGGCTTGTTGAAAGATTTAACAAGACTCTAAAAAGTCATGATTACGGGCCCACCTGAATCCATGAGGTGGAGGTGGGATATCCTCTTACCATGCCGGCTCTTTGCCTACATGGAAGTGCCACAGGAGGGGGTTATAGATAGCACCTTTAAACTTCTGTATGGTCACCCTCTTAGGAGACCTCTTCTCAGTCTGGTCAAGGAGGGGTGGGGTGCAACCAAGCTCCCAACCCCCATCCCAGGATGTGGGTAGCAATATGCTAGCACTCAGGAACCAGATGTCCAAGTCCTGGAGGAAAGCTTCTGAGAACTTGGAGACTAGCCAGGAAGTTATGAAGCAGCGGTACAGTCAGACATCTACTCCTGTGGAACTTCTAACTGTGCAGAAAGTGTGGATAATGGAGGTTGTGGATCCCTAGGCCCCCCAAGACCACTATACTGGGTCTTATGAGGTAATTGAAGGGAAGAGGGATGCCACCTACCTGGTGGATCTGAAGACCCCCAAAAACCATGCTGCTGGTGACAGATGATGGAGAGGGGAGGAGAGAGACCCATCCCTACCTCCTTTCATCAAAATAGAAAAATGGGTTAGTGGAGGGTGTCAATCTCTCCTCTACTCTGACCCAAGAACAACAGAGAGACTGTCGCCAGTTGGGACAATGTATTTCTCTGTTTTCCCTCACACTTGGGTTTACACATTTGTGTGCCCATGACGTTGATCCTGTCTAAAATAACATTTGCAGACTGTCTGACAATGTGAGGGCCGGCATCAAAGAGGAGTTCTCTAACACTTTAGAACTGGAGGTGATTGAGCACTCCAGTAAGTCCCGGTTTAGCTCAGTGGTGCTGGTACTAAAAGCTGCTGCACTGGGTACCACCCTAGAATTCCAGTTCTGCATGCACTACAAGATGACTGTTTTGCTCCCTGGAGCTTGCCTTGACCCCTTCAGAGGCGACCCTGCTGTTGGTCCCTGCATCTTGACTTGAACCAAAGACTACCAGGGTCCAAGGGCTTGTTTGCTGGCCTTCTGTTTCACCATCTTGGACCCGCACCTCTCCAAACCTGTGTGTCCAGAACTCTCAAGCCTTGTTCCACCAGTCCTGGACCTATAGTTGTGGTGCTAAATGTTCCCCGTAGGCCAAATGCCAACACTGAGACTAAATCCGAATGCAGAGATCTTCAGCATGGCTTAGACCCAAGCCTCCCACCAGCAATGCTCCATTGAAGTCAGCCATATTTTTCAACTTTCACCTGATCTCACCCAACTAGATTTCCGATACTAGTTTTTACAAAAAAGTTTACAAATTCATAACTCCAGTTCTGCTGATTGTATTTTTGTTGTTTTTTCTGTCAAATAATATATCAAAACTTAGCGGTCGATTAGGATGGCAGTCAGAGAAGCATTCCGACTGCCGTGGTAGCAATAATTAACCGTCTGCATGTACCGTGGGAAATCCGGCAGACAGATTAGGATGAACTGCCTGATGTATCCGACCGTGGCAGACGGATTCCACGAAACTTCGCCGGGACCGTCCGGAACAACTGAAAATCCATCCCCAGCGGTCGGGTTTTGCTACGGAAATATCCAAAACTGCCGTTCGACCAGCAGAATGACCGCACGTGAAATTACGATACCATGACGGTGCCAGCGGAACAATCAGTTGTTTCCAAACACCACTGTCGCAACAAATGATGAATAGAAGAACAGGCGGAAAGACTGTTGCATTCCGACCACTGCTGTCGCCCTGGAAGAGTAATGGCGATCGAAAGCAAATGCACAACAAGGCTACCAAGTGTGGCTATAAATCTGGCTCAGCCTCAAAAAACACCTAACACACCCCTATGACACGTCCCCATGGCAAGTTAAAAATATAAATCCCAGGTTAACCCACACAACACCCACAGATTAGCTGGATGGAACAGTCCCCACACCCACAACAATGTGTCAGCAATTGCATAGCTCTCCCCAAACTTACAGGTAGGTAGCCATCTTAACAGTGAAGGGTGTTTGTGGGTGGGAAGCCAGCACTCCAACTCCAACCAGGCACCCTTGTCCCACAACTGAGCATGATAGAGCACTCTCCCCACCCACAACCATGTGGCAGCCATTTCATTGCTCACCTTCACCTAACAAGTAGGTAGCCGTCTTAACAGGAGGGGTGTTTGTGGGTGGGAAGCCAGCACTGCAACTTCCACCAGGCACTCTTCTCCCACAGCGGAGCAAGATGGAACACTCCCCCCACCCACAACCATGTGGCAACCATTACATTGCTCACCTTCACCTAACAGGTAGGTAGCCATCTTAACAGGGAGGGGTGTTTGTGGGTGAGGAGCCAGCACTACAACTCCCACCAGGCACCCTTGTCCCACAGCTGAGCAAAATGGAACACTCCCCATACCCACAACCAATGGCAGCTATTCCATTGCTCTCCCCAAACTTACAGGTAGGTAGCCATCTTAACAGGGAGGGGTGTTTGTAGGTGGGAAGCCAGCAATACAACTCCTACCAGGGACCCTTGTTTCACAGCTGAGCAGGATGGAACACTCCCCACACCCACAACCATGTGTCAGCCATTGCATTGCTGTCTTCAAGCTTACAGGTAGGTAGCCATCTTAACAGGGAGGGGTGTTTGTGGGTGGGAAACCAGCACTACAACTCCCACCAGGCACCCTTCTCCCACAGCTGAGCAGGATGGAACACTCCCCACACCCACAACCATGTGTCAGCCATTCCATTGCTCTTCCCAAACTTACAGGTAGGTAGCCATCTTAACAGGGAGGGGTGTTTGTGGGTGGGAAGCCAGCACTACAACTCCCACCAGGCACCCTTGTCCCACAGCTGAGCAAGATGGAGCACTCCCCACACTCACAACCATGTGGCTTCCATTCCGTTGCTCACCTTCACCTAACAGGTATGTAGCCATCTTAACAGGGAGGGGTGTTTGTGGGTAAGAAGCCAGCACTAGACCTCCCACCAGGTACCCTTGTCTCACAGCTGAGCAGGATGGAACACTCCCCACACCCACAACCATGTTTCAGCCATTCCATTGCTCTCCCCAAACATACAGGTAGGTAGCCATCTTAACAGGGTGGGGGGTTTGTGGGTGGGAAGCCAGCACTACAACTCCCGCAAGGCACCCTTGTCCCACAGCTGAGCAAGATGGAGCACTCCCCACACCCACAACCATGTGGCAGCCATTCCATTGCTCACCTTCACCTAACAGGTAGGTAGCCATCTTAACAGGGAGGGGTGTTTGTGGGTGGGAAGCCAGCACTACAACTCCCACCAGGCACCCTTGTCCCACAGCTGAGCAAGATGGAGCACTCCCCCCACTCACAACCATGTGGCTTCCATTCCGTTGCTCACCTTCACCTAACAGGTATGTAGCCATCTTAACAGGGAGGGGTGTTTGTGGGTAAGAAGCCAGCACTAGACCTCCCACCAGGTACCCTTGTCTCACAGCTGAGCAGGATGGAACACTCCCCACACCCACAACCATGTTTCAGCCATTCCATTGCTCTCCCCAAACATACAGGTAGGTAGCCATCTTAACAGGGTGGGGGGTTTGTGGGTGGGAAGCCAGCACTACAACTCCCGCAAGGCACCCTTGTCCCACAGCTGAGCAAGATGGAGCACTCCCCACACCCACAACCATGTGGCAGCCATTCCATTGCTCACCTTCACCTAACAGGTAGGTAGCCATCTTAACAGGGAGGGGTGTTTGTGGGTGGTAAGTCAGCACTACAACCTCCACCAGGCACCCTTGTCCCACAGCTGAGCAGGATGGAACACTCCCCCATCCACAACCATGTGTCAGCCATTCCATTGCTCTCCCCCAAACTTACAGGTAGGTATCCATCTTAACAGGGAGGGGGTTTATGGGTGGGAAGCCAGCACTACAGCTCCCACCAGGCACCCTTGTCCCACAGCTGAGCAGGATGGAATACTCCCCATACCCACAACCATGTGTCAGCCATTCCATTGCTCTCCCCAAACATACAGGTAAGTAGCCATTTTAAAGGGGAGGGGGTTTGTGGGGGGGGAAGCTAGCACTACAACTCCCACCAGGCACCCTTTTCCCACAGCTGAGCAGGATGAAACACTCCCCACGCCCATAACAATATGTCAGCCATTCCATTGCTCTCCTCAAACTTACAGGTAGGTAACCATCTTAACAGGAAGGGGGGTTTGTGGGTGGGAAGCCAGCACTACAACTCCCACCAGGTACCCTTGTCTCACAGCTGAGCAGGATGGAACACTCCCCACACCCACAACCATGTTTCAGCCATTCCATTGCTCTCCCCAAACATACAGGTAGGTAGCCATCTTAACAGGGTGGGGGGTTTGTGGGTGGGAAGCCAGCACTACAACTCCTGCAAGGCACCCTTGTCCCACAGCTGAGCAAGATGGAGCACTCCCCACACCCACAACCATGTGGCAGCCATTCCATTGCTCACCTTCACCTAACAGGTAGGTAGCCATCTTAACAGGGAGGGGTGTTTGTGGGTGGTAAGTCAGCACTGCAACTTCCACCAGGCACCCTTGTCCCACAGCTGAGCAGGATGGAACACTCCCCCATCCACAACCATGTGTCAGCCATTCCATTGCTCTCCCCCAAACTTACAGGTAGGTATCCATCTTAACAGGGAGGGGGTTTATGGATGGGAAGCCAGCACTACAGCTCCCACCAGGCACCCTTGTCCCACAGCTGAGCAGGATGGAATATTCCCCATACCCACAACCATGTGTCAGCCATTCCATTGCTCTCCCCAAACATACAGGTAAGTAGCCATTTTAAAGGGGAGGGGGTTTGTGGGTGGGAAGCTAGCACTACAACTCCCACCAGGCACCCTTTTCCCACAGCTGAGCAGGATGAAACACTCCCCACGCCCATAACAATATGTCAGCCATTCCATTGCTCTCCTCAAACTTACAGGTAGGTAACCATCTTAACAGGAAGGGGGGTTTGTGGGTGGGAAGCCAGCACTACAACTCCCACCAGGCACCCTTGTTCCACAGCTGAGAGGATGGAACTCTCCCCACACCCAAAAACATGTGGCAGCTATTTCCCTCCACTGTGTCACCGAACAGGTAGGTAGACAGTGCATGCACCCTGCCACCCTTCTCTAGATGCATGGAGCCATATGACCACACCAGCCCTCAAATGTCATCCAACTTGGCATAGATCTGAAAGCCAAATCCAGTGTACACACAACTAAGCATATGTAACTGTCACAGAAATCAAACTTTGAACCACCAAGTGACATGTTGAACAAATTCAGGGCCCAATCATGCACTGCACAGAATACAATGTGAGAGTGCCATGGTGTCAGAGCATGAAGACCCATATGAACACAAAACATTCATGGCCAATTGGACAAACTAACTAAAGTACATGATATGAAAAAGGTATGTATGACATCACAATGGCTAGTCCTTGCTTAGCTGAAAGTGATTCTATGAGGAGCAATCCAAAAAGACACATCACATAAAATTGATGTGCCGCAAGTCGTTAGATGACGACGTGTCCCTGTATTCACACAGTCTTTACGTGGCACATGGTTTCTATTTACATTTCACACCATGGACAAGTAATGTAAGTACCTCAACATCATGTCATGATATTCAGTATCATGCAGCCATACCAAGTGATTGCAATGTAAAGTGTGTGGTGTATCACATGTAACATACAAACGCTGAAAACCAAGCTTGTGGAGTGCACTTCAATGACCATTTCACCTCTGTTGAACAGGAGATCCACAAGCAACTGCTGCAGAAGACAAAACCAACCCACAGAGCCAGTCTCTCCCCCTCCCGGAACATGAACTCTCTGATGCAGACTCCCTACGTTTCTCAGATCAGGAGCAACAGCCTGGCCCGTCTGGACTGCCAGGGTGCACCATATCTCAGGTCCTCATCATCCCAACCACCATCACGCCACAACCACAGCAACAACAACAGCGCTGACCCCTGCTACAATGACCTGTGCGGCCTCAACCACCACCACTGCTGCCTGCAACACTCTTTCAGCCTCAGTGGTTACCAACACCACCACACAATCAGAGGAGGGCAGGGAGAGTTTGCGGGTATGTCAAGTGCAAACGCCACAGGTCTGGGTCAGCAGGGCAGGTGGGAGGGCAACTGGGGGATAAATGCAGGAGGACACTGGGACCGAAGCCCTGGCTAATATCGCCAGAGTCCTTGGGGCCTATGAGCAGACCCTGGGACACATGGGCCAGGTTGTGGAAGAAGTGCGTGAGCTCTGCCTGATGCTGCGGTCCATGGAATCGTGTATGGGCCGACTTGTGGACCTCATGGGCCAGCTTGTGGGTGTTCTGAGGGACAGACATGCAGCCCAAATGACAGCTCAACCCCCCTCCAGTGGCCCGCATGCTGATATTCCCACCACCTCGGCTGCGGCCACAGAGAGGGGTGAGCTGCAATAAAATGACACCTCAGATACCGCTGAGCCTGCAGCAGAGGCCCCCCTAAGCCAAATGCACAGGGTCCGTCTGAGAAACACCAGGGGAGGATCACGTGGCAATGCACCATCCAAATGCTAGTTGCAGAGCCAGCCATGATGGTACCTCTGTTCCCCTTGACATTGACGTTGTTGACTATCCTTACCCACATTGCCATTTTGATGGCAGGAGTCTGTTGGATTGTGTGGCTACATCAATGTGGTGACTCCTCTATTTGTCTCATTTACCATCACTGACAACTCATAAATTCTCTTAGCACCATTTTGTAAATAATCTCTTCTCTGTCACAAATACTTATTGTAAATAAACACTCTTTACACACCTATGTCTTTGTGTCAGCTCCATATTTATCACAGTATGTACAATGTCAACTCAGAATCCAATGTACCACAAGCTCTGACTGTGACGAGGCATTGAGAGGGTGAAGGGACCTAGAAAGACAAAAGAGAATGACATGTACTTGTCAGGGGAGGCCATTAGAGGTAGAACACACCACTAGTCATAAAGGTACACAAGTCAGCACACATAACAATGAGCAACAAAATCAACATAGACATGGGGTACCTGGATAAAAAAGCCCTGTGCCACACACATCAGCCATTAGTACAGGGCTAACAACAGCAGCAGTCAAAAAGGTCTTCTATGCCTTGCCACTACCATCAAAGACAACAGACAATATCACTGTTGTACAATGTCACTCACACTCAAGGGAAGTAGTTGTTGATGAGCTGTTGAAGCAGGTCAACCCCTTCCTCTTCTCCACTATCGTTGTCACTGGGCATGTGTGGGTTTGCCGGGGGGCAACTGCTGCTCATCATTATCCAGGAGCAGGGTGATATCTTTGCACAAGGCCAGGTTGTGGAGCATGCAGCACGCAACTATGATCTGAGAGTAGAGTAGTGCACCTCCGCTCTTGTCCAGACACCGGAATCTGGACTTCAGAAGCCCAAAAGTACACTCCACCACACGCCGTGTTCCCCCCATGTGCATCATTGTAGTGGACTTCTCCCAGGGTCCTTGTATTCCTCAGAGAGCTCAGCAACCAAGGCCAGTTGGGAAATGCAGAGTCACTTAGGTGTGAGAATCAGAGAGCAATTTAGTAATATAAAAAGTAGCTGAGGACAGCATGTCACACATACAGCATACTACTTGATTCTGCATGCTCACCAACAAGCCAGGCATGCCTCGGATGCAGATTTGCCATCAATTGTGGGATGATGCTGTTACACAGTATGTAGGGGTCATGTGCAGACCAGGGGAATTTGGCACAGACATGGGAGAGAACCATATCTGCTTGGCATACCACTTGCACATTTATGGAATGGAAATGTTTCCTGTTCCAGTAGATGTGCTCACGTGCCTGTGGTGGAACTAGGCCAACATGTGTGCAGTCAATGGCGCCAACAACATTAGGTATGTGCCCAAGATCATAGAAATCACCCTTCACACCTGCCAATTCATGTCTCCTTGGGAAGTGGATGTAGTGGTCCTTGTATGTCATCATTGCGGACAGGACATCACGTAGCAGCATGCTGAACATAGGTTGAGACATCCCACCGGCGATGGCCACCGTGTACTGAAACAAACCAGTTGCAAAGAAATGCAGGGCCACCATCACCTTAACTGTTGGCGTCAAAGCAGTCGGTTAGGTTCTGTGAGGCCTCAGATGGGGCTCCAATTGACTACATAGGTCTTGAAGGGTTAGGCGATCCAGACGGAATTTCCTTATGATTTCCTCATCCTCCATGTTTACCAGCACTGGGAATGGACAATGCATATTTGGTTGCCTCCTACATATTATTAAAGGGGACACATGTCAATTTAATTCCCCTATGAGATGTGTCAAACATCTTACATCTTGATTGACGCAGCGCCAAAAATGACTGGACTGTAACAGCAGCTTAATGCATAAGTCACATGCAGAGACACCTTGATCTCATGCAGGTGTACTTTTGGGCTTCTGAAGTCCAGATTCCGGTGTCTGGACAAGAGCGGAGGTGCACTACTCTACTCTCAGATCATAGTTGCGTGCTGCATGCTCCACAACCTGGCCTTGTGCAAAGATATCACCCTGCTCCTGGATAATGATGAGCAGCAGTTGCCCCCCGCTAACCTCAAAAACAGATTCTGACTATGTGAATGGTAAACGGTGCACTCATACATCTTGTGTCACCAGCTCTGGGTGTAGGTGACACAGCACAATTTGAAAACAGCAACATTGCAAACTTCTAAGTAGCTGCTGTACCTGCCACACATTCTTGCTTAAGTCACACAGAGCACAACCATTCCACAAAATGAGCACAGTGTGTGTAATCTGATCAGCTATAAAGATGAACACAGCAATGTACACGGTGAAATAGGCACATCATGTGGTCAGGCCATCATTACTGTGTGTTGATTAGCCATCACACACATTGACATGTGCACAAATATGAGACTCCATTACACACTAAATTGGTGTACATGCACACAAATATTATCGGTGAAATGTGAGTGAGTACATGCCAAAGCATGTAATCATGTGCACTGACATGGCATGTGTAGGCATCAGTGAGTTGCATGTCACACTAGCATTCTTTTTTGCAAACAGGTGCTCTGATACATTGTGAAGGTCTAGGGTTCAATGATGAAAATTGGCTATTACCATTGCTAGAGCATAATGTGTCCATAGGTGTGGTATGCGTGCTCCACTACGGTGGGCCCAGTCATTGGGTACAATTGTAAGATGTGTAAAACAAGGAGAGAGCGAGGGAATTATAGAGGTGCGTCCTTGTTCCCAGTTCAATAATAAACTAAACAATGTGGATGAACCCACTGAAAGAAAAACTTATGAAATGCACTGTTGTGGTAAGTTGTCTCAAGGAACCATTAGGTTTTCTTAAAAGACCCCTCACACACCAACCTAGTTGGTGTCATGCTTCATCATTGGGGTCCCAACTGGGTGGCCAAATGCCCGCCGGTTGTGCAACAACGCCTGATTACAGCGGAGCGGGTGTGGTGTATTTGTGTGATTTAGTGTGGGTTAAAAAATATCTCTGGGAATCATTGCCTGATATGTTTAATGATGACGGCCCAGGATATCGTTAAAAACAAGCAACCAATGGAGGGATTTGCTCCTAGTTGTCAAATAATGATCTACATGTTTCAGCTCTGCAAAAATGTGTTAAAAGGGCTTTCTTCAGGACCAGGTGAATTAAATGTGAGTGGCAAAATCACGCCAATGTGAATGAGAATTTTCCAACACACACGCTAAGGTGTGTGGTAGTACTCGACAGTGTTGGTAAACTTACGGACACTCTTTCGTCAAGATGAAAAACCCGCTGTAACCTGTTGCGGTCTCCCGTGGTCCTGGCTGCTGCTTACCACAACAGCAAGTTTCATAAGTTTTTCTTTCAGTGGGTTCGTTCACATTGTTTAGCTTACAATTGTAAGATGTCAAATCGCAGCAGCGACCTCCTGGCAACCACGGTGTGCCACTGCCAATGCCCATGCCATTGCAGCCAATGGAAACTGCGACCACGGTAGTGAATTACACGTTTGAAAACCGCGATAGGCGTGCTACGCTACCGCGGGCCAGGTCATTGGTTAGAATTGAAAGATGCGAAATCTTGATAGTGACCGCCGGGCTCCCGCAGTGTGTCACCGCAAATGCCCATGCCGTTGCAGCCAATGAGAACCGCGATTGCGATCGCGGTAGTGCAATCGGTCCCGGTTATTGGTTACAATTGAAAAATGCTAACCAGGCAGACCAATTGCAGCAGCTGAGTACGACTGAAACAACCCCAGGGGCCTATATATGTCTGTGAGAGAGCCACACATTTCAATTGCATTCATACACTACTGCCTGCCATTCTTTACCACCAACTGCTGCTGTTCCTGTCACGTGGACCCAGTGATGATGAGAACTGAGAATGTCAGGGCCCGTCCCTTCACCACAGAGGCGCTGGGGGTCCTGGTGGACAAGGTCCTTTTACAGTATGGGAGGCTATAAGGTGCGACAGATGTACTGGTAAGTGTTTCAGAGTTAAAGTTTTAGAGTGCTCAGAGTGCTCACATGATGTTGCTCAGCAGTAGTATGTGCCTGTGAGTGCAAGTT
This sequence comes from Triturus cristatus, assembly GCF_964204655.1. NCBI lineage: Eukaryota > Metazoa > Chordata > Amphibia > Caudata > Salamandridae > Triturus > Triturus cristatus. The sequence continues at coordinate 901,458,441 of NC_140590.1, read as the reverse complement.
AATATGCATGCATCAGCATTTTTCATATACCATGTTCCATACATGGCCTAGTAAGAATTGCACTTGAATATTTGGGGAGGATGGCAACATGGAAATTTCTACAGTCCTCCTTTAGCAATAAAAAATACAAACGTTGGTCTGAGACTGGGTAATGTAAATGTGTGATACATTGCCTAGCATGCTGACTTCATGTCAATGGGGTGTGTAGCCTTACTTCCACAGTTCCATGGCTCCATTGAAGGATGGGAAGAACAATGGTTTTGTAGCCATACAGTTACACTGCCAGTTTGGACAGTCGAAGTCTGAAGAAACATTGCCTGTGCTATGTGATGTCATAGTCCATGGGGTTTTCACATGCTCATTTGTGATATTACAAATGTATTTCGTCCAGAGGGTACTGAAGAGTGTGTGCACAGTTTTCATATTTCCCCTATGAATCTGTATGCATTATGCACAAGAGTAAAATGCCTGAGTGTAACACTCTTGGTGGTAATTCACCTATGACACATCAGATAAATGTAATTTGGAGATGTCTTCCTTCCATTGCTTTCAATATGTGTTCTGTCTCGCACTGTTTCCCCTCTCATATTGTACATGCATGTGAAATTTCTGATAGCCCACGTTTAACCTCAGTGTGAGTCCCACTGGCCCAGAAACTGCCCAATTTTAAAAGAGCACACCAGTAACTGGACTGAGCGAAACATATGTGTTGTCCACCACCCTATTTCTCAATGAGCTATTTTACGCCTGGGGATTGCACAAGACAGGACAACACCTTGTGAGAAGAGTGTGAGAATGTAAGATCATGGCCCTAAATGTGACCTCCATGACACAGGTAGCCATTCACTGGCCAAGGACATTGAAGGGTGTGTAGTGTTGGACACAGTGAGTCTGCTCCGACACATTATTTCAAATGTATTGTATGTACTGCTCACTCACATACTGCATCACAAATGTGGGTCTTCTTCACATTGGTTTCTGTGCTGGCACTCTGCATGTGTATGAGATGGTCAGGTACTATGTTCATCATCATACATGTACACATTTCGATAAGATTATTTGATGCAAGTGTACTACGTGTCATGCTGTATGGCCTCTGCGCAACATTTATGTATTGGTGTGCTATGTTTTGTCATGCTCCAGTACTGACACACAGTGGTACATAAAACAGTGTCACTGAAACTTTCTCTTCTTGTCTCCCAAGGTCCACCAGTTTAAGGTCCACCAGCGTAAGGCAATATGATGGGCCACTGCACGCAAGGTTCGGGCTCTGGGTGTCTCCAACCGACGGCACACACACTGTCACAAGAGGTGGGATGACATCTGCCGGCTGAGTGAAAACGTGGCAGAGATGACACTGGGGGTGCTCCCTCAGAGTGGTATGTTGGCGCGCAGGAGCCTGACACCACTAATGGCCCACATCATGGCAGTGAAACAGCCAGAGCTGGATGGACGCTTGAGGGCCCATCAGCAGCAAGTTGGGGGTGAGTATTCAGCGAAGTGTGACTTTGGGTGTCAGTGACTGCATGAATCCCAACCCTGTGCCAGTGGGAAGCTCTGTGATGTCTCTAGTGTGATGCAATGTCTTCTAAGTGGCCACGGTGTTGAGTGCAGCTGTTATGCATTTTTACAACATGTGGTTTATCATGTTTTTAAAACAATAACCCTTGTCATTAACAGATGAGATGTGGCCTTGTGACATATGCTGCAGTATCATAGACATCACTAGGAAGTGAACAGCAGTGAGCATCATGTTAGTGTGCATTTATAGATGTGTGCTGTGCACAACATACCATTTGTGACAACTACACAGAAGACATCAATGTGCAACTGTAGTTGTGCTTCAAAGCACAACATGGTGGATAGCAGGAGCTTGTGGCCATTGCAAAAGGACATTTGGGAGTCTGTATCTGTGGTGTTCCCTTAAAGTGACTCCATATGTGATAGAGACAGCATGTTTAGATGTATATCTATCTCACCTACAGGCATGTAGGTATGCTTACAGAGAATAGTATGTTAGGTTACAGGGAGGCACGGGCCAGCTATTTGGCTGTGTCAACGTCACATGGAGCATTACTATCAACTATGCATGTTTCCATGCATTTTCTGATGATTGCATAAAGGTTGCACATACTGACTGTACATGGAGGAGGGCCACATTGGAGTATAATTTTCAAGTTTTGTGATTCGCTTGCATATGATGTTTGTGAATATGGCACTATGCTGAACCTATGTCTCTGTCTCTTGGAGCATCAACCGTGGGCACGGAAGGACAGGGGACTGACACCAGTGGAGAAGCGTCTGGCATGACTGCTACACATGAGGTTACTGACACTGATGTGACCAGCGCCTCGGAGGGGGACAGGAGTGCCCTGGATGAATCACCACCAGAAACACCAACCTCCACATCCTCAGACTCCAGCGGTGACTCCTCAATGTTGGGGGGCACAGGAAGTTCGAAATCTGCATCTTCTTCCATCACACATCGTCCAGTGCCCACCCTCCCGGTTGCAACCACAAGTGCTGTCCGCAGCCCTAGGAAGGGTAGAGTCTTCTTACCCACAGGCACCGCTGCTCCTGCCCCTGTCTCCCCTGCTGCCCTCAGCGTGGAGGCGGTGGAGCTTTTGCGCTAGCTGTGTGTGGGTCAGACAGCTCTCCTGAATGCCTTCCGGGATCATGACAAGAAGTTGGCACAGCTAGTTGCCTTCATGGAGGGGATTCATTCTGACATGGGTATCCTACACCGAACTGTCCAGTCTTTGTCCTCCACAGTAACGGCAGCCATTCAGCAGTCACAGGCTCCCAGTCCAGCTCCTGTCCCTTCAGCAACCACCATGCCAGTGGTACCACCTGTTTGTTACTTTTGATGCACATTCCCTGTGCAGTTTCTCATGCACACATGTGTGGACCAGAACTATGGACTGGCCAATGGCCTTGCTGTTTGTCACTTTTGATGCCCATTCCCTGTGCAGTTTCTCATGAACACATGTACATACTTTGAATTTGTACTGGCCAATGGCCCTGCTGTTTGTCACTTTTTATGCCCATTTCCAGTGCAGTTTCTCATGCACACATGTGCAAATTTGAATTTGTACTGGCCAATGGCCTTGCTGTTTTGTACTTTTGATGCCTATCTGGGAATTATGTAATAAATACTGTTACTCCTGTTGTCTGTTTTGTCAATGTCCTTGCTAAATAAAAGGTTTTATGTATGGGTATCGGTTCATGTGACACATGCTCTGTATGCCGCTTTAACATTGCAAATTGCTTGTTTTACTTTTTCTGAGGTTTCCAGAGGTAACAGCCACTTTTGTTCTTCTTCAGTCTGAGGCTTGATGGTGCAATGATGGTTTTATGTGATGATCTACTCTTCTCCAAATCATTCTGTGCTCAGGTTTGCTAAATTGTACACATGCCGTGTTTGAATGCTATACCAGAACAGAGGTGAATGCTATCCACTGGATTACTTGCGGGGTGGCCAGGGTCCAGCATTTCTGTGGGCTCTTTCTTGATGTGTGCTAAGGGTGGGCGGAATTTGCGAAATTGCATTTCGCAAAATTCCGCGAAACGGCAAAAAATCTCAGCGAACACACGAAATTTTGCGTGCTCGCGGAGATTTTGGGCTGATTAATGCGTTACTGAATTTGACCTACAATTCGGGCACCTGCTTTATTTATATCTGTAAGTGCTTCCTCTTGAGGTTTAATTTTTGTGACAGGAGCATCGTGCAGAAGGAATCCTGCCCTGCATATTTATCCAAGAAGATGCCACCGTTTTGTGCAATACCTCTACTCAACTGGAGTACTTTCTACTGGCTAATCAGTAAGTGCTACCTCGGTGGGTAAATGTATAGTGCTTTTCCTACACTACAGCTGCGTAAAGGGCCAGAAGAGTTGTCTCCAGCGACCATGTGTGTCTGTAACTTTTGCCACCGCACAGATGGGCGCCGGGGTCCCTCGAGTGAGCTGTCCTTCATAGTGGGGAAAGGGCGGGAAGACGTTGCACACTGCTGATGTGTGGGCTAGGGCCAAACGGGGGGGCTTCTATGCAGTTCACATGCCTCTTGTTTAAAAAGGGTCAGAACTCAGAGACCGACCAGAGCAGCAGATGAGGAGACAGAACCTCCTGGTGTCAGGAACTACACAGGGATTGCGCTCGAGAAACTCATCGATGCACAGACGTCCATCAAGGATTACAGCAAATTGTTGACGGTAGATATGGGGAGAAAGCACACCTGCCTAGCCTCCACCTTGCTCATGAATCTTTTGTGCTGATTACTGCGTTACTGAATTTGACCTTCAACTCGGGCACCTGCTTTATTTATATCTGTAAGTGCTTCCTGTTGAGGTTTAATTTTTGTGACAGGAGCATCGTGCCAGAAGGAATCCTGCCCTGCATATTTATCCAAGAAGATGCCACTGTTTTGTGCAATACCTCTACTAAACTGGAGTACTTTCTACTGGCTAATCAGTAAGTGCTACCTCGGTGGGTAAATGTATAGTGCTTTTCCTACACTACAGCTGTGTAAAGGGCCAGAAGAGTTGTCTCCAGCAACCATGTGTGTCTGTAACTTTTGCCACCGCACAGATGGGCGCCAGGGTCCCTCGTGTGAGCTGTCCATCATAGTGGGGAAAGGGCAGGAAGACGTTGCACACCGCTGGTGTGTGGGCTGGGGCCAAACGGCGGGGCTTCTATGCAGTTCACATGCCTCTTGTTTAAAAAGGGTCTGTTGAGGTTTAATGACAGTATCATCGTTCCTGAATGAATCCTGCCCTGTATATTTCCATTCCGCTGTGGATCGCGGAAGTTTTGACCTTTTTGCATTCCGCGTGGAACGTGAAAATGTCGAAATTTTGCAATTTCCGCAAGCGGAATGGAAATTGTCGCCCACCCTTAATGTGTGCACAGAAGTGTTGATGTGTAGTCATCTTGTATGGACCTGTCTTCATAGTCCCATGTGTACATTTGAATGTGTGCACTTGAGCAGTCATACAGTGTGATTCGTCTGTCATTGTCAGTAGTGTTGATGTGTATGTGCTCCTACACATGCCAACTACACACATGTATGATCCAGGTAATGAGTGCCTGTTTGGTTACATTTCAGACATGTGCTTCAGATAATAGGCACATGTAGTTGTAGGTTGAGCACTATACAGTGTGTCGCTGTGTCCTTGCACTCCTGGGGGACACCTACTTGTTATAGCTATCAGTTGTGAGTATGCAGAGTGTGTCACTGCAAAGTCTGTGTTGTGTTTTGTTGATCAGCCATGTGACTTGTTTAAGTTTGTGCTCACTGTGCTGACCTGCTCAGCCACACTGATATTATCTGTTAGTTTTCTTATGCATTGCTGTCACTTGACACATTTTTGGTTCCAGGATGGTGTGGGGTATGAGGATTTATACCATCCCCTATAGGTGCTTCTGATGCCTACGCATTGTGAGTTACTCTTCTATGTGTTTGTGGACCGTACACTCCTCACCTGTCCACTACTGATGTACACACCACTTTAATCTCATGTCTTCCACCCCATGCCTTGCCAGTGTCTGAGCCTCCACACCAGTTCATAGTGTGACACTATACTGTGGAAGGATGATCTGTGTACAGGACCAATATGCCACTCAGGACAGTTTCACAATTAGTTCTGTGTCATTTTCTGCTAATAGTTTGCACTCTTGGTTGCTCATGTGAAGAGCATATGTTTGAGCAGCACGGTCCTCTAGTCATGTTGTTTGCATCTGGGTTTCCCTGAGTTGTATGTGTGTTTGCTGAGGTACTGCTACCCTTCCTGAGTGTGATGTTATCTGTGTGCTGTGATGATTTGTGTTGTGGGAGTTCATTGTATGGCACTGGTTCGGTTGGTGTGCACACACTGCTTGGTGTGTGTGTCAGTGTATATTGCCTTGTACTTGTCTGGTGTGCATCCCCCTGATGTCCAGCTGAGTTTGCTATGTGATGGATTGGAATGTGCATCTGTTGTGTTTTTGTTGTGAATGGATGCAGTGTTTGGCCTGTGTTGGCTCCCTACTGACAGGTGCAATGTGTGTGTGATGTTCTATTTCCATAACATTGTGTGTGAGTAGTTTGTGCATTGGGATACATTCAGATGTGTGTTGCATGTGTAGTGTGCATTTCTTGTGTGTATGTCACATGCAGCAAGGTGGATTCTTGTTCATGAGCTTGTTTTGTGTGCACAATAGTGGTTTGGCCTCCTATTTTTGACCTGTCACTTGTAAGGATTATGCATGTGCATGCTTGTGGTACACTATAACACCATGTTCACTTGATGACTGATGTGGTATCCATGTCAGTGTTAGCTGATTTGCCCCATTGTTCCCAGTTGGTGTTCATGATTGGCATTTGATGATGCAATTCTTGTTTGTGTTAGGTTATGGTGTCTGTGCATTGGTCCAGAGTGACAATGTTGTGTATTCCTGTTCTGTCTAGGGTCACATTGCCTTTCCACTGTTTGGCTGCACATGGCTGGCCTTGTTGGACTTCTGTGGATGTTGTTTGAGAGATTTGTGTTTGGCTATTGTTTTTGGGTCAGCATTGGTTCAGACACCCCTTAGTGTGAGTCTGACATTTGTAGATGCACACCAGGGTGTGTGATTGGTTGTCAGTAAACTCACAGGACCTTATTTGCACCTTTATGTGTGTTCCTCACAGGTGTTGAGTGTTGCAGGTGTGAGATGGGTAGATGAGGGGTATGTGTGAAGATCCTACTTGGGTTTGACAGTCAGGGAGTGTGACAATGGGCCATGTGTGTTGTGCTGGTGGCATACACCTGTCAAGTAAGTTGACACAGATGTGTGGCTGGTCACTGTATGGCTTCTGGCACTTCCTATCATTCCTGTGCCTATGCATAGCTTGCATTGATGTATCCCAGAGATGTTGCACAGATGTCACTTTGGTTTAATTGCAATCACTGTGCCACCCATGTCTGATTTGAGGGCCTAGGGTAGTGTGATATGTTCCTCCTCTTGCATGTGATGTACACATGCTATGTGGCTTGCTCCAAGGTTTTCCCGCATTATGCACCTCAATTTGGGCTAGCCCATTTCTTGTCCTACATTGCTGCTGCCCTATGGTATGTGCATTTGGCAGAGAGTCAGTGTGGGATCTTTCTGAGGGACTTGACAAGCAGTGTGAACAGTTCAGTCGTTGTTCATCCGCAGTGTGAGTCTTCATTTCTTAATTATACTCAATTTGATTCACATGAGTGGAAGGCAGGTGTGAGGAGGAGGGTTGTCCAGCCCCTGAACTTCTGTGCAGGGTGTTCCTCTTCACCCCCACCTTCCTAGTCAATTTACCTTGCCCTTTGCTGTGTGAGGTGCGAGGTCAAGCCACACCTGGCTGATGAATTGTGCAGGGGTGGCACAGGGCGGCACACAGCATGTGCAGAAATGGGTGTGGGAAGCGTACTGTAGCTAGGGTGAAGGTGGAGCCCTGGAAAGCTGCCCAGAATGCCCATGCCTGGCGCTGGCCCTGCCTATTACTTTGTACACAGGTTTTCCTGCTTCTTCACCGCTGCTATGACTTGCCCGGGACATTGCAGTGATTTAGCGGTTGATGGGTGACCCGGATGTGGAGGTGTGGATTTCTAGCAGGCAGGGCATGTGTGAGTACACTGGGGGATATGTTCCTCTCCCCACCAGAGTGCCTGATGTGGACAGGAACGGTATTTCAGCACAGGAGTTGTGTGTTGTGGTTGTATGCGGAGTTGTATTTTTACGTACCTGCAGTGTTGACCGCGGCGACATCTTATTTGCTGCTGGTGGATGAGGTACAGCAGCGGAAGGGCTTGAGGAGCTGGATCCATAGCGGTCAGGAACACATGGAGGTGACCGGGATTCGAGTTTTGCTCTCCGCAGTCGTGCTTCCGCCATCTACGAGGGGCTGGTTTCTCAGCTGCGTTCTGATGGGCTGTTTGAGGCATCATGATTTCTCCGGCGGTCAGGACGTCATTCCGCGCGGCGGTCTTCATCTATTGCCTCCCTCTGCCACCGTTGTGGAAGTAAATTTCTGGCAGATCCCGAAACTCCACAGCGGACAGGAAATGGGCTATCTTTGCCCATTGTAATATGGCGTATGCAAGGACCACCGATGGTGTACGGAAAAGGATATTTTCCGCCAGCACCGCGGATGTGCTTACGACCACCATCCTAATGAGCATCCTAATCCACTTCGTTAATGTGCTGCATAAATAGTTAACACTTTGCCTCTAAGTTAAGCCTGATTGTTTTTTGTGCAAAGCTACCTAGGGTTAATTTTGTGGTTCGCCCTGCAAGGGATTGCGGCTTTTGCTTGAGTAGGGCTCACACCCCAGTCAACTAACAACGCGATTTCTCTAAGTTGCATCAGAACCCACTCCTCTGCAAGAAAAGGAGATATCCTGAAGTTTTTTGGTTTGTTTTGTGTCCGCGAACTGGCCAGTTTGCACAGAGACTCCATTGCACATGATGACCTCCAACCTGAATCTTCGGTGAGTCCGACTCTTTGCACAACAGTGACCTCTAGCAAAGACTGTCAACGTGAGATCTGCAATTCACTCTACAGCAGAGACAGCCTGTTGTGACCACCAATGCTGAGGTCCAGTAATGATTGTCTGCAATGCTTGCCAGATCTTTGCAATACAACAACTATCATCCATTACACCAGGCCTACTCTTTGCACTACAGTGGCAATCATCCACAATACGCCCCCGCTCCTGGTGGCCTTCTCCACTGCGCACACACCTTTTCGCTCCAGACTTTGAGATTTTTTCAGAGGGACTACTTTGGTTTGTGTTTCTGGCCCACGTTCCATCGCTGTTACCCTGAACTTGTGACTTTCTCCCGGTCTAGCATGGCCAGATGACTGTGAATAGCACTTTGTGCTTTTAGGTGCAATATCCACCTAGTACTTTGACATTGATTATCTCCGGTTCTACTAGTGGTAATTTTGTTGTTCTGGTATCATTTAATGTATTAAAATGTTGTCTATTGTTCTGTGCTTTTTCTTGTGTTGTATTTTCACTTAACTGTTTGGGTGCTTCATAAATAGTCTACACCTTTCCTCTAAGTTAAGCCTGATTGTGTACCAAGCTACCTGAGGGTTAAGCACAGGTTAATTCAGTGAATTTTGCAGCTCACCCTGGTAAGAACCAAGGTTGTTGCTTCAGTAGGGTTTTCACCTTCCTCAACCAATAACCCAAATTCTTACAATTACTTTTTCGACGTTGACTTTGCTTGTTACAGGCCACTGTCAATTATTATATGAAATGAAATGAAATTTTGTACTTGTATAGCGCACTGCTGCCCCAGCGACAGGGCATCCTGGCGCTTGTACTCATACCGCTGTGGAACCCTTCCTGGCTTTCCTTGTGAAATGTCCACTCCTGGGCACCCCCAAGGTGAAGCCAGGCATCCCCAGCACTGTTGGGGGTGTTGTGGAGATTAAGCAAGCTATTGCCCAGAGTTGCAGAGTGGGACCCATGATTAGAGTAGGCACTGAGGCGAGAATTTTCAGGTCCGAGGAAATTGAGCCCAAGACCCGCCGAGGCAGGAATTGAACCCTGGTCCCGGGCCAGATGTCTGCATCAGGGTCTGCCACTCTAACCATTGAGCCACACTTCTCCACACTGAATCAATATGCAAATTTTGCAAGTTTCCACAGATTCAGAATGTGAATATACATCATATTATCTCACTCTTAGTAATTGGAAAACATCAGTGTCTTAGCTTCCAATATTTTAAAGAACAGTGGGTTCATTTATTTCATAGTTTTACTTCTCTATCCTTGTGTCAATTCTTAAGCATGCTGATTTACCAATATTCACATTTCACTTTAATACGTCTTTTGTAAAAATACTTTCCTTACTGAATGATACATGTATTTATCCACATTTTGAAAGCTTGTTGAAAAATAAATAATATATTAAAGTTGGCAGGCTTTTATTGTTAATTTTCAATGAATGTGTTTCTCTTTACCTTCAGTGGTTTTTCAAGGTGATTAAAATGCACAATGTAAACTACATACAACGTGCACCATTTAACCCACATTTTCGCTGCAATGGTATTTTGCAGTAATACCTAAACAAACCATTTTTCCAACAGCTATTATCTTTTCTAAACAAAATAATCTTGTTAAGCAAAACAATTTTTTGCTCTTGGTGTTTTCTCAAACCTCAGCATAAAAGGGGTACAGAAAGCAACGTCGAATTAATGTCACTATACTGTAGAGATTTAAGTTATTACAATCGTATATAATGTAAAACAAAAAACAGTTTTACTAAATGTATAGCATTTATGAGTACTGTAGTTGAAGATCCCTATTGACCAGTGGCAGTTTCTCTCCAAGTGCGTCGGGGCTCCGCCCCCTTTACATTTATAGTAATAACATTGCAACCATAGCACTGCTAAAAATCTGTTTTGATGCAGTCTAGTTGTTAGAATTGCGTTGTTGCAGAGAACGTTGTGGTAATGGAGGATGACTTGACTCAGAGTATTGCTCCCCTTGGGCAGGCCCAATGTCTAAGGCCTGTGAGGGCATCAGCTTGGCAAAGACTGAGCATCCAGGCCTAGTCTCCACTCCCTGATGATGTGGGGGTAAAGTTAGCCATAGGCGTTCCAGAAGGAAGCCCTGTAGCGTTAAGCCTCTACATCAATCAGTGAGTGGAAAGTAGTGCCACCACACCCTTTCCCAACTCGTCACAGGGGGGCTGGAACCCACACTGTGACGAGTTGGGAAAGGGTGTGGTAATAGACTGGCTCCAGGTCTCAGCGGATTTCAAGAAATCCAGTCTGCGCAGACTCGAGTTAACTTTGGTGTGACTACGACACATTGGCTGCGTGCGAGTTCAGCGCCATTTGTAGCTCCGGTGTGTAGTTCACAGAAGCGTTGATTTCATTTATGGCAGCAGTGTCCTTGCGCACAGGCACAGCCCTGCAGGTTTGTGTGGTGACTCCACTCCGACTCGTCAAACTTGTGTCTGAGTGAGAAGGAGTCAACAGACCAGCCGGGCATCGAGAAGAAGCCAGGTAAAAAAAAGTGTAATTTGCCAGGCCAAGGCCCATTTTGTAATAAAATGTAATTGGGGCCATTTCAGGGTGTGGTGGTGGTCCTGCTGCTGGCCCTGGGATAGGCAGTCAGCCTACAGCAGTGTGAGAGTGCTGCGCAGAGACTATGGAAGCACGCCTAATGAATGTGCCCTGCTTTTTTCACTTTCACCTGCGTGTATGAGGCACAACTATGGGTGTCAGGACATTTTTAAATATCATACAACATTAGATTCCAAGGTTGTTCCTCATACGTGCAAGTGAAGGAAGCAGGGCACATTCATCATTTGGCATGTCTGTGTGCAGCGCTCTCACTCAGCTCCATCTGGAATAATCCCCTGCTGGGCATGGTATTTCTCTTCACACCATGGGGAAGCTGGACCCTCATGAGTCGAGCCCTTCTACTTTCTGTGTCCGTGCATCTGCAGTCAACCAGAACAGGCCAGGCTGTGTTAGCCTCCGGGTCTGGGCACATCTCCATGTCCCCTGCAGTCTCACAGGGCCTACACTAACCCTACAGTACACTAACCCTGCCGCCAGTGCAGCTGCTCTCACCTCTTTCGTGTCTCTGCCATGTCCCGAATCATGACCTTGTCCCGAATCATGCTCTTGTCCCAAATCATGCCCTTGTCCCAAATCATGCCCGCAAAGGTCAAGAATGTTAGACTATGTTTGTAATTTACACACATAAACTGAGAACTATGGCTGGGGTATTTTTGAAATATGCACAATAGCCCAAAAGTTCTCAGCTATGTATGTAAATATAGAAATTATGTTTTGAATCTTGTGGCATCAGGGCATGAGGGAGACACTGAAGAGGCAAGAGCATCTGATGGCTTAGAGGACTAATGCGAGGGGTCTGTGTTTGACCTCATGGTCACAGGTACAAATCCAGGTGGATCCACTCAGCCTTTCATCCTGCTGGGTTGCTAAAATGAGTAGAGTTGTGTTGTGAAAACAAATAAAAATCAGTTATTCAATGCCACGATGCCCATGGGTGAATGTGCGCTTTGGAAATACACATCATGTTATGTTAAGGACTGGTTAAATGGCAAAACAGATCTTTTTTTTTTTCAGATAACAGACTTTTTGTTTCTCAGCAAATTTTGTAACGTTTTTTAACTGTTCTATACGCAGGATATCATGAAAATTGTGATTATTAGTCCTCACAAACTTCGTGACAGTTGCAGACATAGCTAAAGAAGGAAGCCAGGCTTGACTACTAAGCCAGGCCTATGAAAGATATTGCTTTTTGGTCAGCTTTTTATCTTATTTTTCTTAAATAAGATTGCACAGGAAATAGTGATTAACCTCCCAACAAATGTCTGCCCCCCGCGAAGCCCCCCACCCGCCCCGGACCAAGCCCAGCTCACCACTTTCAAACCTCACCAGCCGCCACTGCTATTGACTCATATTATATTTTATCTTTATTAATTCAAAAAAATACATGTATTTGCTTCACTTCTCAATGAAAAGCCATTGGTTCTTGCAGCAAATGTTTTCACTGTCTAGATGCTTCCTTATTAATTTTACATGTAACCAAGATTTATGTTGGAAGACTATCTTGGACAAGTTGTTGTGTACTTCCTATTTATTATTGTAATGCATCTCTACAGTTCTGTACTGTTCTTTGTACTACTTTCTCTCTAAAATATAAGGGACAAAGCAGCATAAAATAGATAACTATTTCATCCACTCTTTAGATTTAGTTTGAAAAATGTTATTGAACAAGTATTAATAACATTGTCCAGCAGAAGGATTCAAATCCCCTACACACTTTTGCTTTTTCACTTAAAGTCACAGGCCTTTAATTAACCTGTCCCAATTATTATTTGGAAACATTAAGTGGAAAGGACAACAAATGATTCCTTTAACCTTGAGACTGGCCTATAAAGCGATACCTAAAAAGATACCTCATTGCAGGAAAGAGAAATGCTCATCAACGTCAGAATCAATTCACTCAATGAAATCACTAACTTTTAAACTCTAATTCATCTAAAACTCAGAGCTGCACTCAATATTGTAGAACATAGGAAGAAAATGTTTGTTTTCTTCTGTGAAATGGCACAATGTTGAACAAGACTTCTTCCTCTCCAAAACCGCCAGCAACAAATGCATTGTACTCTATAATTCTTCATTGTCACCCACACATAGACCCTCATTACTAGAGAGGGGTACTTACTTCACATGTTTGACACCATTTCCCAGGGTGATGTATTTACTACATGTGATAAACAACACCTGTTCTGGATTTATCAACCTTATCAATCTTAAAATGATGCATAACCTGAAGAATCAGTATTTCACACACACAATTCTGCATGATTTGTCTTTTTTTTACTAGCTCTTTTCCTTGATAAATTCCAGCAAGTTTGACCTGATACACTTCTGCAAGATTTACTTGCCAGAATTTATCAGAGAAAACTGTGAAGATGCAATACTTATCACACAACTCGTAATTCTGATCTTTGCAAAATTCTGATTGCATAGGGATATCAATTTAGGCATTAGCTTATTATGAGGGTCATAGACTTAAATTCCTAAGTGGCTTTAATAACTCATATTTAGGCTATCTGTTTTTAGGTTTAAACCTACAATAACTGATAAGGAAAATAGCCATCACCAGTGTAAACATATAAATACTGAAAAAACACCTTCACAGCCACAAAATAAGTGCCATTTAAACAAAGAAAAAGCTAAGTGAAAGAGTAATTCGTATTTCTTCCTGCAGTGGCCAATACAATGTAATTGTGTTATACAAGGGAGCAGCAAGAATGACTGGGATAACATTCTGCTTGAATTTTGTTGTTTAGGGATGTCACAATATTATTGTTTCTACTTCCTTCTGTTTTTTCAGGTTTGTGGTGTTTGGTCTAAAGATGTACTGTTTAGAACCTTGTTTTATGTCTTATTTAGTTATTTTATAAACTATAGAGAATTAGGAAATCTCAAAATCATATTTGATATTTTGGCTACATTTGATTTCACTGATCGGTAAAATGGCTGGTTTCATAAGAACTGTTCCCGATATGTACCATCACGTTTACCACGGACTGAGAATTGGTGAAATCCTTGGATACACCTGCCCCCTTTTCTACCGAGTCAGTATTGATTGTAGGTGAATTGTCAAACATCCCAGGCTTTAAACATTCCATGCAAGGTGTGGGGACAGGTATTTGTGAAAAGAGTGTTGCCACCAAGCATCTGAGATAGTGGTGAAAACATGACACCAGATGTTTGGTAAACATGGAACGCAGTGTCACTTGAAATGCTGCTGGAAAACGTTCCTACCAAGTTAAAAAAAAATTGAAGTGATACTGTTTGTATTTGCAGTAGTTCAGCTACTTGTATGGAAAATTTGTATGATGACCTGTAAAAATTGATACCTGCGCTGAAGTGCTTCCCTGTAAAAGATCCTTATTACTTGCTAGATGGTATGCTGAAAGCGTCTTTACAATCTTCAGAGTTAATGAAGAATACTATTGACTTTGCAGTCCATTCTGGTGCACTGTTTCGCAATGCCCAGGAACTAAAATGCAAATATTTCTCATTTTGTGCTTTGTGTGGCATCAAATAGAGAGTCATAATAACTGTGTAATTTAGCCAGTGGCTTTCAGTCCTAGAGGCTGTGAATGCTATATTATCCATGTGGCGACCGTTTACAGACTTTTTGCTTAGTGATGATGCCAAAGGCAAAAAAAGTGATGATCTTTGGTTACATATTGCTAGTGATGTGAAAAAGTACAGTCTACTGCATACTTAGGTTTTTTTAGGAAAAAATTACCTCTGTAGTGGACATAATCAAAATACTAGAGCCTGAAAACCCCCTTGTCTACCAAGTGTTCAGTGTAATTGGTGTAGATGTGAAACATCTCCTTCAGAGTAGGCTGGGCAACACATTTAGGGACTTTGGCATTGCAACATGCTAGAATTCTTGCCACTTGGTAAGCAAAGAAATGTTGAGGAGCAATTCAGGAAATTAAGGAAATGTTATTTTACAGTGCATAGGAAATGTCTTGCTATGATGTATAGAAACGTCCCTTCACCAACCATGGCATTTGAAGTTAATGAAGCCTCTTGAAGGTACCCTGCACAAGATCTAATCCCTTCTAAATTTTCTCCAAACTTTGAAAAGTTCATTTTTGACTGCTTCAATAACTGAGGGCATATGCACCCAATTCAATGCATATGTTGCAGAACATGTCCTAGAGAATCTCAATCTTCAGGTGAACCACTATTGGCATGGAAAGCTATGTCATTGTGTACTGGCTGTTTTGGCAGGGCCTGTTCACAGATAAATGTTCACAAAGGAAGGCAAGAGCAAGCGTGCATGACCAAAGACTCACTAAAGAAGTATTTTATGGTGTACTACAATATGTTTGATTTGTAAAAATGTGTTTGGACCTCATGTACCCTGTATACAGGCTGTCTATACACATGTACTATCAGTGCAGAAAGCAAGCAATAATTAAAAGTGAAGTATTCCATAAACACCGGAAAAACACTGTTTCTGTTGTTTTTAATGGCTTGAAAATGTGTAACCACTGATAACCGCTGTGTTTCTTAAGGTATTGAAAGCACTGAAAGAACCCCACCAGAATTGACCAAAAATAGAAACTGAAAACAGGAAAGCCGACTCATATTCTTGACTATAAAGTTAGTGTTCATTTGTAAGGTGCATTGAAATATGATGTTCCTTTCAATGAAACAGTACTAAAGAGGTAAAGCTTCCCCTTTCTGCTCCAATTTGTTTTGCCACACAGAAGATCCATTTCCTTTGGCATACTGATGACATTTTTTTCTTTTTTATTGGATGGCACTTCATGATAGCTTCTGATTATATCAAGTCAAGTAAAATAAATCTTTATTTGGCTAAAAATACATACAAAAACAACAAGTTCAGCAATTAGTTTAGAACATACTAAAATACAGTAAAACAAATAGGCCTCATCAAGAAATAGGGTATACAATGGTAAATTGGTCATGCTACAAGAGGGGATTTTGATTCTGACAGCGCTTCTAACAAAATTTAGCACTGCATAACATACATTGGGTGTTTCTAATCTCTGTAAGTAAGACATGGCTAACTTGTAAATTTTAATAAGCGCCCGTCAGAGAATTGACTTAAAACACTGGCTTGTTCTGCCGCCGTCTGCCATACAGTTCTCTATACAATACAGGATGCAGATGATGAGCCGCGGGCTCCTCTGCTTATGGCACTCAACCATAAGTACTGTAAAGTCAAATTATCAATGAAGATTTATATCAGTGAAGATTTATTTGCAGTATTCACCCATATAGTGAGCCTATCCAGAGCCACAAAACCTATCCTTCTTCCCTTCTTCTGACCCCTCTCCCTACTCATGTCCCTGTGGCATGCCCATATCCATACAACAACTTGCCAGTAAAGCGAGGTGCCTTCCCTGCAAGTGGCTTGACTGTTCTGGCACTTCAGGAGGTGACTCAGTCAAGTATGAAGCAGGCGACTTAGTATTGGAAAATTGTCAAATCTGGAGTCTCTTAGGGTCTGTCAAACTACAACAGGAGGGTCCCTGGATATGAATATACGGTGTGGAATAAGGGAAAAACTCAATAATAGAACAAGCTGCCACCCCCAATGTACTTAATAATAAGCTCAATGGCCGAACACTCATTTACATAAACATCCAAAGCATTCAGTGCAGAGCCTTTCACCTGTTCATAATTAAAAATATCTTTTTTTATCTATTTAAAGATACATGGAATATTGAATCCATTTATTGATACCTATTTCATCATACATTTATAAACATGATAGCGAAATCAAAATATTTGTCTAAATACTTTAAACGCCTCCCAGAGGCCCATATGGAACATTAATAATTCATGCCTTACTCTCTACATACATATCACACACTCACATTCTACACACTCAATTAAGAATAGAAATATCACATGACACATAAACCTAGTAAATCACAGAGACAGCTTAATTGTAAAACTTCTTCTGACAATACATTATATTAATAATATATTTTATATAACATTTTCTTGTTTATCCATATCAACAATATCATTCTCATATTGTAATCTTATTTAAATGTATGATAATGTAAGTATGCCAGGGTTCCCACATTATAAGAAAAACATAGATTTGTCAGATATCTCACTTTGTAACAGAGTATCCATGCTATGCCGATGGGTGTTTCAGTGTAAAGCAACTCTTAGGTCATACATGTTCCTCAGGCCTCCAGGCAATTTCCAGCAAATGCAATACCACCGAAAGGACCTCAAAGAGGACAAGGAATAGCCTAGAAAATGAGACAAATAAAGCCATAGACATAAAAAAAAGCCAAAAGAGGTCTCAAATAATGGCATTATATACAAGCAAATGGACAGAGGAATCAAATAATAGATCAGAATCATGTGTGAAACCGTAATGTGCAAGATGCATGCGTTAAACTGTGTAGTGCAAGATCAGATTCATCGCGCAATGTGCCATAAGGCAGACTCCCCAGAAGAGTGTTTTGGCAATATTTTAGCATCACATGGTTGTAAAATACCCATTCAACATGGATGCATGAGGGTAGCATCATATCCTCATATTATGTTTTTGCAGGATGAAAATCTTCTGCCTCAGATCATGACCCTCACAAGGCTTCACATCAAGTTCCTGTGCATGTGCAGAATGTTTTTGACCAAAGCTCATAAGAGGTGCATAGAACGTGCCGATCTGTGCAAGTTCCATTGACACAGCGGTTGTGTAGATATATGTTAGGGCCTCTATGGAAGTTCTTGTACGATTTTGCAAGAACATCGTTCTGAGGTACAATCGCCCCATATGTAACAAGGCAAGACAGCAGCAGACAATGTGCACAATTGATTGTGTATGATATTGGCACAAGCTCGATTCTTTTTTACCTTAAGAGGTGTTTTTCCAGTGGTCCCTATAATCTCATTTTGGGAAGGTTAAAAGTGTAGTCCTCAATATGTTCTGTAGGGCTTGCCTTCCCAGTGCTGCATTCAGATAAGGTTGGTGCATGGTGACTTCATGTGAATGGGCAAGTCCCTCTGCACTATGGGTGTTTCTAATCTGTTTAATGTCCTGCTCCCTTGAAGCGCTCTTGCTTTATACTTTTGGCAGTCTTTTTAGGCTGTCCATTGTTGGTGATTAATCAGTTATAGTTTATAAAGGTAGGCTAAAAGTTTCATTGGCGCTAATCAGGTACTTGGCCCAGCTACTTTTTGTATCTCAAAATATCGCCTTGAGTGCTTCCCTGATTGATCCTGCTTCCACATTGTTCACACAGTGGTAGTATTTGACCAAGTCGTTTTTACATTCAATCTACATTGTTGCAATATTGAATTCAAGCCAGATCAATGTGCACTGAGTTGTTTCTGGGAGATTAAATATCTTTATGAGGGGGGCGTGGCTTGTCACCCTCCGTGATGGCGGCATAGTGCGAGAGCTCTGCCAGGGCCTCTTAGAAAGCCCAAAAGATCCATACTAAATCTGGCAGCTGCATCTTGAAAATAGGCACTGTAGACCTTGGAGCACCGTCCCGGGGTCGATTGCTGAAATTGTGCCGGGGGTATCTCCACAAGCGATGGAGTCGGGCCTGCTTGCCAGGCAGCCCCAGAAAACAACTGCAACGTGGGGTGGAGTAGCGGAACTGAGGAGCCTGAGACCAGTTTGGGCAGAGGAAGAGAGGACAGCGGCACTGGGTTGGAATGGGAACCCAGCCACAAGACCACGTCCCTGCCCCAGCGAGAGCGTGGAAGTTATCTGAAGATTAAGCGGGTTCCAGACACACTCGGTGAGTCTGCCGACCCACGCTGGGACCACTTAAAAGGTGTTTTCAGCGTCTGATGTGTCAGGGCTGAGACTGGAAGGAGACGAGGCTGCATTGCGAATGGCGAGACACCATAGTGTGGCTCCCAGATGCAGAGTCAGGCACAAGGAGGTCAGTAGGTACTATGCAGACTGAGAAGATGTGATAGCCTGCTTGGCTGTGGCCTGTGAATGCCAGACAGACACTAAAGAAGGCCAGTGTAAGGGGAGTCCAGAGCTGTGTAATAAAGTTGGGAAGCGCCGGATTGGCGAGGGAGTTTATATTTAAGAAGACAAGTGGCGGGAGCGCTGCCCCCAAATACGGGACCGGACCCTGGGCTGCTTGTGGTGAAAGTGTGGTGCTACAATCTATGTGCGTAGTAGCTGGGAAAGCCTGGGACAACGAGTGGACATAAGGATCGGGAGATCCGTGGGATGGAGGGCCCTGGGCCTGCAGAATCATCAGGACAAAGGTGATGTGGAAGGGGTCCCCACCTTGAGATTCTTACAAAAGCTGGTCAGGACAAGACCTGCTCACCCGCTAGGGTGTCGGGAGAAGAATTGGGAGTTGTCCGGGGGGGCCTTCTGCCTCCCAGTGACAGTAACAAACAGGGGTCAATTGCCTGCAAAGATAACGACACTGCCACCTCACACACACTAGTGAATGAAGGAGACACTGAGCCCAAAAGGAGAGACTTTTTGACATTCCAAACACATATCTCTGGCCGGAGAGTAAACTCCACGGGAGTCCGATAGCTAGGTCAGAGCATGGAGAGTCACGCAGTGCAGCTGCGTAGCCAAACAGAGGAGGACCTAGCCATGATGAAACTGAAGGGCATCCCGCCAATGGAGCAATCCAACAAGTTAGATAAGTATGCGGTCCCGCGACAATCGGTGTCAGAAGACAGACGGACCGGTGACAAGGAGGCGGCAGCCGAACCCTCCCTTGGAGCAACTATGATGGCCATCCAATTTCTGGGTACGACCGTAGAGACAAAAATAGACAAGGTCATCATTGAGATGAATCTAATGCGAGCGGATATGCACAAGACGTCGGAGCGAGTTACCATGACGAAAACGAATATAGTGGAGTTACAATCTATATCACGCAAATTGGAAACACAAGTTCAACAACTGACGCACTAACACAAACAAATGGCCCTGAAGATGGAGGACCAAGAAGGGAGGACCCGCTGCAACAATATCAGAGGGGTGGGGGTCCTTGAGAGGGCGGAGGGCCCAAGCATGGATCTCTTTTTAGAGGACATTATAATGAATCATCTTAAGCTGAAAAGACTCTCAACCTTCCTTATGGTGGAAAGGGCACACAGGGCACCGGTTCCCCTCACCAAGCCAAGGCCCACCCCCCGGAGCAATTATAGCCAGGATCCTAAACTACAGGGACAGAGATGCCATTATACATGTGGCTAGGATGCATGGAGATCTCCCTACGAGAACTCGGTCATACGATTCTTTCCAGACTTTTCCCTGAGGGTACAGCAGGAGCGACACACATTTGACGAGGTGAAGCGTGCCCTGAGAGAGAAAGGACTGAAATACATGATGCTATTTCTGGCAAAACTCCGGGTGATCGACAATGATAAATCCTAGTATTTTACCATGCCAGCAGAGGTGCAACAATAGTTGGAAGAGGGGTGCCCCCAGAAACGCAGCAGACACCGAGAGGAGTACTCCCGGGAAAGCCAAAATGGTAATCTTGAGTCCCCCAACTAGGCAAGCAGAGGATGAGAGTTCATAGACACGATCCACGGGCTTGCGTTCAAGGAGCCCAACAGTCAGAGCAGTGAAGCCTGGAAAGTAAAAAACACTGGCTGCTTCCAAGAGACTGAACATAATGCCGACAAAGGGCTACAGGTACTGATCGAGACTAGTTGGGTGGGCTACAGGGCCTGCTGCCACGACCAATTAAGCACGGTGCATTGTCACAATGGGGCCGAGTCTGATTAATACAGCGACATTCAATGTTTTGGGACCCGGACAGGGCTCCAGGTGGGGTTTTGAGTGGCGGTGCCAGTCAGCCCTACTCCAGTTTACTGTCTATTGGGCGACAGGCGCTCTGCTAGTTGGGATGTGGGTAGTTCTAGACCTACAAGGCAGGGTAGAAGGAAGGGGGGAGTTATTCTTGGGAGTTGCATTTATTCTATCTTGAGTTGGGTTATTAATGCTTCAGGAATGGCGATCCGACAAGTGAAGTCTCTGACCTATGCTCTATGCTATACATTGTGGCCCTAGGGAGGGTGGGGACTGACTGGTGGGGGGATGGGGAAGGATCACATAGATTTCCTAGATCAGTGTTTCCCAAACTGTGGTCCGTGGACCCCCAGGGATACCTGACACATTCACAGGGGGTCCTCAGGCAGCAGTTTTAAAAGCACTGCAAAGTTCCTTGTATAATTAGTAGTTTTGGAGAAACAATAAAAGTGTCAAGATAACGCTAGTGATTAATGTACCTGCTGGAGAGAGATGAGAGTGTTGTCCAGTGGCAGCTTTGACTTATCTAATGTAGCACAAGGGGTTAATATGTCTACTGCAAAGAACGTGTACCATGCATTTTAAAAAACTGTATTTTATGTGCATAGGTCAGTGGGTTACTGCTTTTGTCAAATAGATTATTTTGTTACTGTGCAGTTCATAAGTGACAACCGTAATCTAGCACAGTGACCTATAAACTATCATCAAGGAGATGCTTGTAAACTGCATGGTACAAGTTAGTAACTTATGTTTTTTCCCAGTCTTTCATTAACCTGATGCTGCTAAAAAAGGATTATTTGGGTGGAAATACATTTTTATTGTTAAACACAATGCTAACCACTGTGTCGTGTTCTGAATCCTGGGTTTCTGCTTCTCCAGACCAATCACTCTTCAAAAATGCCTAACAGTATGACATGTGAATCCTACATCTTGTAGTCCCCTTTGCCTTATGTAACATTTTCTATACACTGATTTACACATATGATTCATTGTCTATATGTGTGTGATGTAAAGTGCTCTGACATCCTACAATGGTATGAGCGATGCTATAAAACAAATGAAATAAATGTGACAGTGGGGCTATGGAGAGATGAGAGGCACTGTTGGAGGGTGATAATATGGGAATCATTGAAGAACCCCTACAAAGATTGTCGTATCCTGGTGCATAGTAAGGTCATCATTTACTATTCTTTAAAAGCTAATACAATTCAGTATATAATGATAAATGTGTTGTAGAATGCACCATGGTTTCCTAAATTTTCTTGGGGAGAGAGCTTCCCAAAGCCCCCTTTGTAGTGATCAGGCTCACTCACTGCACTTGGCATGCACCATATGGGGACTCGTCTGCAAACATTTGCCACGGCTGCTTTGGGTTTCCAGCCTGGCCCTGGCAGGAGCAGGAGCCTCATATTGCGAAATAAAATCAACCATTTAAAAGTTAGTCAGGAGATGCAGAACCAACCTTCCCATTAAAATGTTTCATTTTTGCAAATTTTTTAAATGTAAAATACTAAAATCCTTAGTAATTTGAGTATTTGTTTTGTGTGCACATGTGTGCTTTATTTTTTTTAATTACTGTTTTAATTTTCGAAATTTAAATCATGCAAATTGCTTGGGGGTCCCCGGCTTCCAGTGGTGACTCAATGGGAGTCCTCAGGAGTCAAGAGTTTGGGAACCACTGTCCTAGATGGCTGCACGACAAGCTAGACAGTTAACAATTCTCTCTTGGAATGTGAACAGTTTGGGAGATAAGATAAAAAGCACTATGGTGCTGCAATATTTACATAGACACTCACCAGACATAGTGCTCCTGCAGGAGACACACCTCAAAAGCAATAATTATTTGGTACTAAACCGCTTCGGCTATGCACTCTGGGTACATGCTGGATTTACAACGGGCTCTAGGGGTACTGCTATATTCTTTAAAAATGTGGTTCCATTTGTAGTGAATCATACATGGTGTGATGTTAGGTTCTAGCTGTAGCGTGCTGCGTGGAACTTCCATGTGGAGTTCCGGGGTGTGTGTGTTCGAGAAGCGAGGGAGGTGACAGTTGGGAAGAGACGAGGAGAGAGGGCTGGTATATTGACTGTCCCCGTGTCCTGCTGGATTAATAAAGAAGATATTCAACTTACGGTTCCTGTGACTTCTTTTCACTGGCGACGATCGGCCAGCAGGACATCCACGCGTGCAACCTTCAGTCTGCAGACGACGGAGGCCTGGAGATCGTTTTGCGACAGGCAGCTTCCGTGTGCCAATGTCATCCTGAAGTATCTGGACAGCAGTGGGGCTACCATTTCGAGTGGATTTCTACAGTTTTGAGGTGTGTGATTTTGTTTAAGGATAGCGAGCGTTGTTTCGCGCCCAGCACTCACGCGCTCCTCCTCGCATTCCTGCGTATGATGTATACGCGCTTCACGTTTTCAGCTGATTTCACCGGGTATTCGTAGCGCGTCTACTCGTTGCTTAGCGACGTGCGCATGAATACAATTTGCCCGACACAAGCAATAGCGCATTTCTGACTCAGCGATGCGCACGCTAACATAATTATACAGACTGTCTTCATACTTCAACCTCAACTTAGCAGATTTTAATTAAAATTGCCAAAAAAAATATTTATATATATTTTTTTTAATTTTGATGTTCACCAATCGTGTTGTGCTATAATTATATCAACAGTTTACCCATCTTATAACAAAATATATTTATATTTTTTTTTTGACATTCAACACGAACAATTATTTTATTTTGCTGTAAACTACTACTGCTGACAACATGCAACAATCCATATCTGCTCCTTCAGCATTTTCTCCAAGCTCTTCCTCTCCAGAGTTGGACTGGGAGAAATGGAAAGAAAGTTTTGAGGCATATCTCGACGCACTTGATGGCGATTCCTTCACACAAAAAAGGAAATTTTCAATTTTAAGACATTGTCTTGGACCCGAAGGTCGCACCATCCTTAAACATACCCCAAAAGTTGTAGTTTTTTTGAGCGGAGATGAAGGTGATGGTGCAGAGGATCAGTATTCTACAGCTATCAAGTCTCTAGATAATAGATTCAAAGCATGCAAGAATATAACACTAGAAAGACACAAATTTAGGAAAAGAGCACAGCTCTCTGGTGAATCTGCTACTACCTATGTTGGCACATTGCGAATTTTGGCTGAATCGTGCGATTATAAAAATGTTGAAGAAGAAATGATAAGGGATCAGTTGGTAGAAAAAACTAATAGCAAAAAGGTTCAAGAAGCTCTTTTAAACAAGCCTAATTTGTCCCTACAGAAAGCGCTCGAAATAGCTACAAGGATTGAAAGTACTTCTTCTCATTTGGAACAAATGTCTATCTCCAGTCCAGATAATCAAGCTCAAGCCGTCTCTTCTCTGAAATCCAAGCCAAATTCCTTCTCAAAAGATAAGCGCAAAGAGAAAAAAGATGGACAACTTGACACTGACAAAAACCCCAGAGCTAACAAACGTTGGGAGTGTTACCGTTGCGGGAGTAATTCCCACCTTGGCAACGCCAAGTTTTGTCCTGCCCTCAATAAAATTTGCAGTAAATATCAAAAGAAGGGACATTTTGCAAGTGCTTGCAGATCCAATAGCAAGGCGCCCTTGAGCAAACCAAACATGTCATCCACAAGAAAGGTTATGAACATTGAGCAATCCTCGGACACATCCTCCTCTAGTGAAGAAGAACAAATTTGTATGTTGTCTGACGCTAAAAATGCGGATGTGACTGCTATAATTGAGTCAGAGACTAAATGACCCATATGTATACTAACTGTAAATGGTATTAACATCAAAGTACTGGCGGATTCTGGGTCTCCATTTACTTTAATATCAGACACAATATGGGAAGAACTTTTTGTAGCTAAAGGCCATGTGTTAAGACATTCTTTAGTAAAACCTATAGCGTATGGTGGAAAGAATATAAATGTTATAGGTGAATTTGATGCTAATTTATGTTTTAAGGGTAATAGTGCTAACACAATTGTTTATGTTGCTAAGGATGACACATGTCTTTTGAGTTGGAAGGACCAAGGTGATCTAGGAATTATCTTAGATCCTAGTGACCCTGAACAAGTGATATTAAAGAAAGATTGGGTTTTAGTACATGCACTTACTAATGAAACTTGGGTAAATACTCACCCTGAGATTTTTAATGATACGCTAGGGTTAATTAAAGGCTTTAAACACAAAATTAGACTAATTGAGGGAAGCAAACCGGTGGTGCATAAAGTTCGGAGAGTACCATTGGCCCTGCGTGAGGCACTTAAGAAAGAACTAGATAAACTATGTGCTAGTGAAGTCATAGAGCCCATAGAATCTTCTGATTGGGTTTCCCCCATAGTTTTAGCGCGTAAGGCCAATGGTTCTCTTCGGATGTGTGTTGACCTTCGAGAATTAAATCGGAATATCTGGATTGATCAGCATCCTTTACCAAACATTACCGAGATGACTAGCACCCTCAAGAATGGGAAAAAGTTCAGTTTGTTAGACATGACCTCGGCCAATCACCAAGTTGAGTTGCATCCTGATTTGCGGCATTACACTGCTTTTATCACCCCAGAAGGATTGTTTCAATTTAAACGCATGCCATTTGGTCTTGCATCTGCCTCGGCAGTTTTCCAAAGAATTGTCGAATGCATGTTTAAGAACATACCTAGGGTGATGGCGTTCCAGGATGACGTTTTGGTTTATGGTTCGGATCAAAGTCAACATGATGAGACGTTGTCTAAAGTACTCAATGTTCTAAAAGAAAAAGGTGTTACCTTAAGTGTAAACAAATGCAAAATGGACGTTTCCTCAGTGGATTATTTGGGGTATAAATTGTCTGAAAAAGGGATTGAACCAAAAGATAGCTTAGTTAGAGCCATAGAAAATTTCAGTACCCCAATGGACAAAGATCAATTGAGATCCTTTATGGGACTCGTTTAATTTTATGCTAGGTTCATTCCCAACTGCTCATCTAAAACTTTTCACATGAGGAATCTCCTTAAGAAGAGTGTCATTTTCAAATGGTGTGAGGAATGCAATAAGGAATTTCAAAAGATTAAATATGAGGTTGCTCATGCTATTCCTCTGAAACCTTTGATATCAATGACAGGACCATAATAATGACAGATGCTAGTCAGAAAGGTCTTGGCGCAGTCTTAATGCAGCGCAGGGATGGAAGGGAGGATGTTGTAGCTTTTGCTTCAAGAGGTCTAAAGGGTGCAGAAGGAACATACTCAGTAATAGAGCGAGAAGCTTTAGCTTGTTGGTGGGGAATTGTTCATTTTAAGCACTACCTATGGGGCTCTAAATTTACTGTGAGGGTTGATCACAAACCTTTGGTACAACTCTTCACTACAAAAGGAGTGGAGAGGGCAACACCCCGTATTGCGAAATGGCAATATAGACTGTTAGAACATAACTTTAAGGTGGAGTACGTTCCGGGGAAAAAGAACACAGTGGCGGATTGCCTGTCTAGGTTGCCAAGCATTGAGGACATAAAAGAAGTAGCTGAAGTGGAGGGAGGAGACATATTTTGTTTTGCCATTTTTAATCCTTGTAGTGCCATTTCAGAAAATGAATGGAGGGAGGCTTACTCTAGTGATGTGGACATCAAGAGGGTAATGGACACGATTCATACAGGATGGAATAATGAATCACCTCTTGATGACTCTATTGGTAAATTCAAACATATCTTTGATGAGTTGTCAGTAATTAATGGATTTTTATTTTGTTCGTCTTCTTTTGTAGTTCCTACAGCTATGAGGACTAAGGTTCTTACCCTGGGCCATGAAGGACATATAGGGATTCGTGCTATGAAGAGAAGGGTTAGGGAGCAATTCTGGTGGCCGGGCCTTGACAAACATGTTGAACATTTTGTCAGGGATTGTATGCAATGTGTTGTCAGCGACAAAACTCAGGTTACGGTTCCCAGTCCTGTTCAAGCTGTAGAAGTTCCTTCAAAACCATGGTCCAAGTTGGCTATTGATCTCATAGGTCCCTTAAAGTTGTCGGATCATGGTGTGTTGGAGTATGGTATCGTTGTTATAGATTATTACAGCCGTTGGCCAGAATTAAAGTTTGTGAAGGTTCCCTCAACGTCTTGCATTATAGAATTCTTAGAATTTCTTTCTGCAAGGGACGGGGTTCCCGATGAAATTGTTTCTGATAATGGTTGTCAATTCACTTCTTCGGAATTTGGTGAGTTTTTAAAATTCACAGACATAAAACATACCAAAACTCTCTTTATCACCCTAGGAGTAACGGTCTTGTGGAAAGGTTCAATAGGGTGATTAAGGACAACATACACCTCTCTAAGGCTAGCAATCTAGATTGTAAAAAGGAACTTAAAAATTTGTTATGGGCTGTACGCACCACTCCCAATTCTGACACAAAAGTTTCTCCTTTTGTTTTACTCAAAGGTCAGATTCCTTCTTCTAAAATGTTGAGAGGATGGATGGGGGCTTTTAGCGTGCTGGTAACAAAATTACAAGAGGTTGACAAGAAAAGGGATGAAGCTCAAAAAAAGTATGTTCAATCCAGTACAAAACAGCTCAATGTGAAAGTGGGAGATTGGGTGCGTGTAAAGTGTTCCAGAATTGTACCTAAAGGATCATCAAAGTTTTCTCATCCTCAACTTGTAGTGAGGGTCAATAAAAGTGCTGTACAATTGGAAGATGGAAGGTGGTGGAATAGGGGCAAGATTTCTGTTTTCAACCACCACAATTCATCTTGTGTTGATTGGCTTACTTCTTACCCTAGCCAAACCAGTACATGCCTCGATCCCCACATTCGTGAGCGTTCGTCTAGGTCAACAAGATTGCCTAGCAAGTTTCGTGATTATGAAATGTATTAATGAACAATTTAATATCTTAGGATTTAACTTATTAATCTTTGATTGTGGTAATATTGATGTATGTAATTTGTTTTCAGTTGTATAGGAGGAAAGATGTGTTAGGTTCTAGCTGTAGCGTGCTGCGTGGAACTTTCATGTGGAGTTCCGGGGTGTGTGTGTTCGAGAAGCGAGGGAGGTGACAGTTGGGAAGAGACGAGGAGAGAGGGCTGGTATATTGGCTGTCCCCGTGTCCTGCTGGATTAATAAAGAAGATATTCAACTTATGGTTCCTGTGACTTCTTTTCATGTGACCACATGGGACGCTATGCTGCCTTGTCGGAGACGTGGGAGGGACGAGTTGTGAACATTTGCTCAGCGTATATACCCCCACGACTACATGGGACCACACTCCCTGACCTTAACAAAATAAATACTCAAGATGCCGCCGGGCACATTGATTCTAGGGGGAGACATGAATGATACGATGGCTCCAGACATAGACAGGGACATAGATCCCCTAAACCGCGGGGACCCCAACCATTGAGCACATTCGCGAATGCACTAGGGCTGGTGCATATTTGGAGGTGTCACAACCGCAGAACGAGACAATTTACACATATCTCAGCGGCCCATGGTAGAGGAGCATGGCTTGATTACATTTTTATGCACACCACTTCGGTGCGACGCTTTCATGGAGGGTGCCATAAAACACAAGGGATATTGGACCACTCACAAGTGGAGGCTCAGATGTATGGGTCGTTGCGGGATTGGTCTCTCATGCTGTGGCTGGATCCCTATCTATTCAGGGATCAAGAGTTTCAAGATCGATTTGAGGAGTGCACAGAACATTATTTTACAAAAAACGCTAGCGCTGTGCAGTCGGATTGTGTACTTTGGGAGGCATATAAGGTGGTGGCCAGGGACATCGTGCAGGCGACAAGTGGGGGTATGCGCAAAGAATAACGTGCACAATGTGATGACCTGTAGCTAAAGATACTGAGTCTTGAGCTGAAATTGGGCACTACCCTGAGGGCGACACCGAATACAAACATACACTCAAACTCAAGCAAAAAGAACTTAGAGACCTGGAAGAAAACGCCACCCACACACATGTGATCGCCACACAAAGAAGGGTATACGATTTGGGTGACAAGGCCAATACATTGATTGCCTGGCTAGAAAAAAGGGATCGAAGTCAGAACTGGGTCACTGAAATTAGGACAGGGGAGGGAGTACAGAGCGGAACTGATGCAGAGCTAACGGAAGTATTCGCTGGGTACTATGAGAACATTTACCAGTCACAAACCACATGGGGAGAGGAAGACTGTTATGAACTATTAAAGGACAACGCATTACGAACACTGGGGACTGATGATAGGGAAGCTTTGAATTCAGACTTGAGCTTAGAAGAAGTTGAAAGTGCCATCACTTGCAATCAGGGAAAGCAGCGAGCCCAAATGGACTCCCCACAGAGATGTTCAAGTGTGTTGCGGGGAAGCTCTTCCCGCACAAGCTCAATATGTTTCGGGGGCAAGAGATGAGGGTCAACTTCCGGAGGATGTGAGGACAGCGACCATAGTGGTCTTCCTGAAAAAAGGGAAACCCCACGATCTTTGCAGCTCATATAGACCCATTTCCCTTTTGAACTTTGGAGCCAAAGTATTGACCAAGGTTATTGCAAATCGATTGGATCCAATCATACAGTCCTTAATTCATCCAGACCAATCTGGCTTTATGCCACATAGGAGCACAAGGCTCAATTTGCGACGTCTCTATGGCATAATGCATATGACTCAAAAACAGCCAGATGTGTCTGCGGCCCTCCTATCACTCGATGCGAGGATGGCATTCGACAGTATTTTATGGACATACCTATTTGCTGTTCTAAACAAGGTAAGATTTGGATCAAATCTACAGAAGTGGATACGGCTATTGTACACCGCCCCAATGGGGCGATTCAGAGTCAACAGGACAATATCCAGAGCTTTCACGCTTCACAGGGGCACACAGCAGTGTTGCCCGTTGTCGCTGCTGCTGGCACTGAAACCGTTGGCCGCCTGTCTACATGGAGATCCAATGGTGAGAGGTATCGACTTAGGCGGTGGCTGGGAAGAATACATATCCTTGTGTGCGGACGACATCCAACTCTATGCCCACAGACTTCGACAAACATTTCACAGGCTTATTGATATAATACAGACTTTTGGTACATACTCGGGTTACTATATAAATTGGGATAAGTCCCTAGTATTCTCTCTAGCGGGAGAGCTCCCAGCCCTGACATTGATATGCTCGGAGCTGGTGCTGGAAGAGACATTCAAATATCTGGGCGTATGGATAACGAAGTCAGAAGACGAGTTCATACAGTTAAATGTGCAGGCATAAGTGGACAGATTGAGGGACGATGCGACTCACTGGAGGCGATTGCCTGTCTCCCTTACTGGCAGAGCAGTCCTATTTAAGATGATGGCCCTTCCACGTTTACTATACACCCCATATTAGATACCGGAGACGTTCTTTTGAGCCGTTGAATATGAGCTGCGAACGATGCTGTGGGGGTGGGTAATGCAAAAACAACAATTGATGGACAGAATGCAGACCAATGTCATACATTCGCCCCAGTACAGAGATCTGGGCCTAAATCCATCGTTTTTTTGCTCACCATGCCATTCCAGCTTGAACCCAGCCATATGCAAATCAGTCTTGACCCTGTGCCTCATGGGAACAGTCCAGCCCAAACTGCCAAGCCAGGTCCTCCCTGGACTGGAACCAAGCATCCTAGGACCGGTTTCGGGATTTCAGCCCTCGTCAGCCAGGATAGCTTGATTCCAGTGGCATGGAGAGCACGGGACTCACGTCTGAGCATACCCTTCCCACTCGGGGTGACAAATGCAAAAACAACAATTGATGGACAGAATGCAGAACAATGTCATACATTCACCCCAGTACAGAGATCTGGGCCTAAATCCATCGTTTTTTTGCTCACCATGCCATTCCAGTTTGAACCCAACCATATGCAAATCAGTCTTGACCCTGTGCCTCATGGGAACAGTCCAGCCCGAACTGCCAAGCCAGGTCCTCCCTGGACTGGAAACAAGCATCCTAGGACTGGTTTCGGGCTTTCAGCCCTCGTCAGCCAGGATAGCTTGATTCCAGTGGCATGGAGAGCACGGGACTCACGTCTGAGCATACCCTTCCCACTCGGGGTGACAAATGCAAAAACAACAATTGATGGACAGAATGCAGAACAATGTCATACATTCACCCCAGTACAGAGATCTGGGCCTAAATCCATCATTTTTTTGCTCACCATGCCATTACAGTTTGAACCCGGCCATATGCAAATCAGTCTTGACCCTGTGCCTCATGGGAACAGTCCAGCCCGAACTGCCAAGCCAGGTCCTCCCTGGACTGGAAACAAGCATCCTAGGACCGGTTTCGGGCTTTCAGCCCTCGTCAGCCAGGATAGCTTGATTCCAGTGGCATGGAGAGCACGGTACTCACATCTGAGCATACCCTTCCCACTCGGGGTGACAAATGCAAAAACAACAATTGATGGACAGAATGCAGAGCAATGTCATACATTCACCCCAGTACAGAGATCTGGGCCTAATCCATCGTTTTTTTGCTCACCATGCCATTCCAGTTTGAACCCAGCCATATGCAAATCAGTCTTGACCCTGTGCCTCATGGGATCAGTCCAGCCCGAACTGCCAAGCCAGGTCCTCCCTGGACTGGAAACAAGCATCCTAGGACCGGTTTCGGGCTTTCAGCCCTCATCAGCCAGGATAGCTTGATTCCAGTGGCATGGAGAGCACGGGACTCACGTCTGAGCATACCCTTCCCACTCGGGGTGACAAATGCAAAAACAACAATTGATGGACAGAATGCAGAACAATGTCATACATTCACCCCAGTACAGAGATCTGGGCCTAAATCCATGATTTTTTTGCTCACCATGCCATTCCACTTTGAACCCAGCCATATGCAAATCAGTCTTGACCCTGTGCCTCATGGGAACAGTCCAGCCCGAACTGCCAAGCCAGGTCCTCCCTGGACTGGAAACAAGCATCCTAGGACCGGTTTCGGGCTTTCAGCCCTCATCAGCCAGGATAGCTTGATTCCAGTGGCATGGAGACCACAGGACTCACGTCTGAGCATACCCTTCCCACTCGGGGTGACAAATGCAAAAACAACAATTGATGGACAGAATGCAGAACAATGTCATACATTCACCCCAGTACAGAGATCTGGGCCTAAATCCATCGTTTTTTTGCTCACCATGCCATTCCAGTTTGAACCCAGCCATATGCAAATCAGTCTTGACCCTGTGCCTCATGGGAACAGTCCAGCCCGAACTGCCAAGCCAGGTCCTCCCTGGACTGGAAACAAGCATCCTAGGACCGGTTTCGGGCTTTCAGCCCTCGTCAGCCAGGATAGCTTGATTCCAGTGGCATGGAGAGCACGGGACTCACGTCTGAGCATACCCTTCCCACTCGGGTTGACAAATGCAAAAACAACAATTGATGGACAGAATGCAGAACAATGTCATACATTCACCCCAGTACAGTGATCTGGGCCTAAATCCATCGTTTTTTTGCTCACCATGCCATTCCAGTTTGAACCCAGCCATATGCAAATCAGTCTTGACCCTGTGCCTCATGGGAACAGTCCAGCCCGAACTGCCAAGCCAGGTCCTCCCTGGACTGGAAACAAGCATCCTAGGACCGGTTTCGGGCTTTCAGCCCTCGTCAGCCAGGATAGCTTGATTCCAGTGGCATGGAGAGCACGGGACTCACATCTGAGCATACCCTTCCCACTCGGGGGTGACAAATGCAAAAACAGCAATTGATGGACAGAATGCAGAACAATGCCATACATTCACCCCAGTACAGAGATCTAGGCCTAAATCCATCGTTTTTTTGCTCACCATGCCATTCCAGTTTGAACCCAGCCCAGGTGGGTGGCAGCCCCAGGATTGCACTCAAGAAACTCCAGAACGGGGTGTATGAAGGGGGATTGGCTGTTCTTGATCTTTAAAAATATTATTGGGCCTCCCAACTTGTTAATATTAACAGATGGGCCTTCGCACCTCTCGAGGAACCGGCATTTAGGGTGGACAGATGGGCGATGGGCAAAGGTAGCTATCTGACGACGTTATAACAGAGGGGGAGAGGCAATATGCACCTCCCAATACATACACGTACGGTTATTGAAGCACGGCATAAGGCAACCAAAATGACAGGCTGGGAGTCTAAACTCACGGAGCAGACACGCAGTGGGAGGAGATTATTTGGGGGAAGCGAAAAGACTTGGGGGCTTCCGGAAATGGAGCTTTAAAGGGATTGACTTGCTGGGGGACATCTGGAAGGGAGGGAAAAGGATTGAATTCGACACTTTGAAGGAGGAGTTTCAAATGGGGGAGGGGAGTATCTTTGCTACCGGCAGCTGCGACATGCGCTTCACTGTCATCTGTCTCCATAGATCCTATGCTTCATGAATGGTCCACGTTCGTATTGGAAATTGTGTGTCCGATGAGTGTGTGGGGGGATGCAGTGGTGAGAAAGGGTCTTTTTTCACATAATATGGTCCTGCCCCAAAATTCAGGTGTACTGGGAGGGTCTGACCCAAGTAATGACAACAGTGGTAGGGGAAACGGTCCGAAAGAGCCGAGATGGCACTTTCTGGGAGGAATGGGAGAGACTATATGGCCACAGTGGGCTGAGTTCTCAAACAATATGGAGCTACAGAGGGAAAGAACAGACAGGTCGCCCCCCACTCACTGCACTGTAAATATATAAACACAGTGGGCTGAGACCTGGCTGGCCTTGGCAGGGGGAGTGGCCAAGCGAAATATTGTCCGGGCATGGGGGCAGGCGAGGCCCCTGCACTAGAATCCTGGAAGAGGGATATGGATTGGTGCCACAGGGCGGAATAATCAATCTCTCAGAGCAGAGGATGCCCACACAAATGGAAAAAGATATGGGGTGCATGGGCAGGGCATAGAGGCCAATGGACAGTGTATGAGGGTAGTATCTCCCTAGATCGTATTTATTGTAGCACCGAGCAAACAGGAACGATGAATGATCTGACATGGATTTTCGTAACACTGTCAGTCCACAGAAATGTACATTATTGTGTGATGATGCCCAATTTTCAGAAAGCAGGCCAGGGAAGACAAGATGTCCAAAACGTATTGTTGGCATTAGTTTCGCTTTCAGGACTCATCGGATTCCCTCTTCAGAATGACTTTGAAGCTTTTAATATAGTTTACATAGTTACACTGTGCGTATGTAGTCTTAACCACCTTGACTACCAGTGCTTTGGCCAGCAGGGTTGGTTTTCCTGTGTCTGAGAATTGTATGCCCGGGTAAATATATTTGTTGGCTGTGCTTATCCTTAGAGGGCTAGGTTGCCATTACAGCAGTTGCTTCTTCGGTTTATGGCCAAATACCAGGACCTACATTTTTGTAGCGTTTGCCTGCAGAATGTTCTTTATATTATACAGAAGTAATGTATCCAGGGCCCACTTGATGCCAATTCTAGCATTGTCCATGGTGAATTAGTTAAGCCTGAACCCCAACTGATATTGGGGTATGATATGATTTTCATTAATCCAGGCCTCTAACTCATTCAGGAGCACTTCTGCAAATGCCTTGCCGTTGACATTCAACAAGGCAATCAGCCTATAAATATTCCGGTCTGAAGACCTTTTTATGTATGGGGTGCAAAATGGATCCTTTCCATGAATCTGGTACGGCCGATATGTGGTTGCATGAGTTGAAAAGGCTTTGCGCGTTTGGGGCCCAGAATTTCCGATCTTCGTTGAAAATACTGCACGGAAGGCCATTTGGTTTGGAGGCTCCTTCCTTCCAAATACCCTTCAGAATGATTAGGTTTTCTCTTTCGGTTATAATGGTCTGTTGCTCCTCCTGATCTTTAGGATAGTTGCCCACTGTCTCCGTGTTGGAGACCGAGATTTTATTTGAGTTGACGTAAAGCTTTGTTGCGAGAGGCACCCATTCATTAGCAGGTAAGGTGTTGTCTATCTGGGTTCCACAATTGAGACTGCTGACATTGCCCCAACATTCCCTTGACTTGTTGGGCGCTAGTAGAGAGTATATGTGTTTCCATTCCTCCTCTATGTGTTTTTTTTCCAGCTGCCAAGTGAATATTTTATGTGATTTTCTGGTTGCATTCAAGATGTTTTCCTTCCGTGTGCACCTCTCTCTTTTATGTAGTAGTTATTCCCAGCGGAAGCTTCTTTTGCTGTCTTTTATTTCTGTATTGTCAAAAAGGAAGGTGGATCTTCTTACTATGGGAGGGCTTTTGTGATTACCTTTCTTGCATGGAGACAAGACTTTGGATAGTAGTTCTATTTTCTTTGGCCAGTTTCTTTGCAATGCCTGATATTTTTGCATCTAGCTCTATTGTAAATATCTGATCCGGCAAGCAGTTCCCCATTTAATTCTTTTTATGAACAGACCTGGTTTTTGTGGGAAGTATTTGGCCAGTAGGAGTGTGTTCCTCATGCATTGTGGCACTTACATACACCACAATCTATAATGGGTGTTGGTCACTCGCAGTGGTGTGTTGAAATTTGTAGTTTACACACCTCCTAGGGAGTTTCTTGCTTAGAAAGATGTAGCCCCTTTTTGCACATAAACAATCTTTAAATGGCCTTTTGTAACTTCTACGTGTGCTGCTTAATGCAGCACACATAGAAATTGCAAAACGTTATTTTTTTTTAATTATTGCTTATGTGCAGGAAGGGACACCTTCCTGCACATAAACAGTCAATGGTGTTCTGCTGTTTCTATGTGTTCTGCACAATGCAGCACACATGTAAACAGCA
Organism: Triturus cristatus; assembly: GCF_964204655.1. Taxonomy (NCBI): domain Eukaryota; kingdom Metazoa; phylum Chordata; class Amphibia; order Caudata; family Salamandridae; genus Triturus; species Triturus cristatus. The sequence continues at coordinate 901,422,920 of NC_140590.1, read as the reverse complement.
AAAACGTGGAGAAATTAAACATTTCTCTTCATTGCACCTGTTTAAGACCAGGTTATCCCTAATCTTGAATTTGGCGCTGCCCCACATTTACGCTGCCCTTGTAAATATGGAGCAGCATCAAAATTAATTGGTGTTGTGTTGGAACACCCACCATAACACCCATTGTCCACCAAAGGGGGCCTTATTTACAAGGCAGCGTTAAACCACGTTAAAGTGAAGCATATCTCGCCACAGGAATGTCACTAAAAGTGACATTCCTGTGGCGATAGGGGCTTATAAATATGCCCCTTAGTTTTATGAAGATGAAAAGTCCCCAAAAGTTCTTCCAAAAAGATTCTTCTTATGTGTCAATTTGTGGATTAACTGGAAGCCATCGATGTTTCCGGTAAGCAAAGAATGTTGCCTGTTTGTAAGAGTTCCTTGGCTTCTTTGATGCCTTTTGCAGATTTGAGCCCTGCCATGTTCCAGCTTATTATTCTTATCCTGTATCTTTTCGTCCACTCCCTTTTTCCCCTTGTGGTTGGAGTTTGACCACCACTTTGTATACACGATTTTGGATATGCATGCCCAATCAGGTTGTTCCCTGGAATTTTACGTTGCTCCTTTCTCCGTACTAGATGTTAGATCAATTTAAAATACCACATGGGCCTCTTGTTGTGAACTAAGGGCTAAAGATCAGAGTGGCTGATGTACTAGCCTCCGGTTGTTCTTCTGTTTCTCCAGTGTCGTTATGGCATGCCTGTTTGCCATTCATGATTTTTGGTTCATGGGTCAGTATCTGATGTTTTTGTGAGCCCGGTGCGGCATTTGTTTTTCTGGCTGGCCTGGTACTAATCCATTGCCAGTCCCTCTGGGCCCATTCATCAAGGGGTACTGTCTCCCTTGCTATGATTTTCACAATGTGCCTTCATGGGTAATGGTTGTTCTGTTGCTGCACCAGTAAGCCATTCTGTCACCAAAGGCTGATTGCCCTGCTGCTCATCCAATTAAGTTCCCGTGGGCATGTTTGTTTCTACCTGTGCTGTCATTCCTCTGTTGATCTTGTGTAGCACCTTCCTCTGTCTGTTGAACTGCGAGCTTAATTGCTCTTTGGAGGAATATTTGTTGCTAGAATTCACTACTTCTAAGTAAGATCTTTCATGGGGGTTGTGTGCTATGTGCCAATGTTTTTGGGTGGAGATTTACTTTATTAGGCTTACTGCTGATTGCACACTTGTGCTGGTCGGTCTGATTTCTTTCTGGCTGGTGAGATTGTTTGCTTGCATTCCCTTGTTGGTAGTTCTTTGTTTTGCATGAAAGATGGGATAGTCCCTGGGACATTAGGGCTGCTGCCTGTTCTAGGCTCTGCCTGGTTGGTCACAATGTTTAATTCTGCCACTGTTATCACAGATTTATTTTTGCATGGTGTCGATCATGCTGTTTTTCCTTTTGAGTTTTTTCAGTGATTTCTGCAGCTTTTTCTATTGTCGACTAGAGAGCTGCCCCAGAGCACTCACTGTCATTTCTTTAGACTCTCTTGCTTGGCTTGTGTGCCCCACTTTTGTGCTTGTAACAGGGCTGCTATTGTTGTTGTTGTTGTTGCTGACCGTATGAGCCCATATATTCTGGTGCTCCGGAGTTCTTCTGCATGTTTACTCTGTAGTGGCTGTTATTTTTTTCTGTTTCTGTTGTTGCATTGTTGCCTCTGGTGAGGTATTCATTCATTTTGTGCGTTTTCCTATTTTGTATGTTGCTTGTCCAAGCGTTCCTGCAATGATATACGAGGGTTGATAATAGGTCGGGCAACATGGTTAACTTTCCAACAATAACTTCACTTGTTTTCGTTATTTGTGGTTGCTTCCACACCCTTGTCTTTGTCGGCCCACTGACCAACTTTGGCATTAATCATATCCAGCATTTTGTCAATTGTCAGGACACTCTGTGCCAGCAGATGAATTAACTCCACGTGTATTTCTAATCTATGATATTGCCATGGTAGTGCCTTAAGAGTGGCCAGCAGAGAAGAATTTGTTGTGTTTCAAATATGGACAGGACCCTCCCTTTGATTGGGGTCAGGACTTTGGGAGCGGTCTCCAGTATTTGTGTTCATTGTTGCCCACCTGTGTTCCTCCGTCCTTAGCTGAGATTTTCTGTCAGTGTCCGCTGAGGTAAATTCAATGGATTGCTGTCTGGCTACCTCCTTAATTCTTGGTGCATTAGGCTCTATGTCTAGAGTGCAGGATGTGCTAAGCTGTTGAGGTGGCAACTTTCCAGTTTTATTTATTGGGGTGGAACAGTTCTCTCTAGATTTGAGGTCAGCCGTGTTTCTAATATCACCAAGGGTGTCCTATTTCTGTTTGTTTGGGAGATGTACAAGGGTCTCTATTTTAAATTCCTGCCTTTTTTTGTAATATCCAGTTCGGCTTTGACCTGGCCATTATGCCCCTGCATCAGCCCTGCAAGTATGTCACCTTCATTTGTTGCTGAGGAACCTCTAATGTCTCCATTAGTTCCTCTGGCATGCTGTGGTTGGAGGAGTTGTGGAGATATTTTGGGAGGCTCAAGTTCATTGCCGTGTCCGCAAGCTTCACAATCTCAGCAATTATTGATTCCTCAAAGCTGGGGTGAACTGTACAGTCTACAGTGTAGGCTGCTTTGCTCCTTCTGGGCTGGCAGTGATTAAGTCTATCTTGGTTTGCTCCAATCCTCCTGCATCCCCCATGTATTCCTCTAATGGCTCCGCCTTCAGTCTGATGAAGTACTTGTGTATGAGGTTCCTTGTTATCGCCAGGCTGCGGGTCTGTGATGTTAGACCCCTGAAGAGGTCCTGGTCTGCCCCTCCATCCGCAACTGAGATCTGACTCCTCTCTGTGATGTTTTGGAACTGAATCCCCGTCTGTCGTTGACCGGGCATACTTCTTGGCTCTCTTTGTGACCTTGCCCTTTGAGCTTCAATTCCTGAGTCTGCAAGGACAGATCTTCGCTGAGCTCTTCTAGAAATTATGCTGTTCCTGCGGGCCTCGAGAGTTTCCAGTCAGAGTAGAATGCAGAAAACTCCTGCCCAATCATTTGTGCCTGCTCTGTTCACTTTAATTGCCTAGTTTGCCTGATTTTTCCGGCTGGCTTTGTTAGCACAGTTGATGTTACCAAGGGTGTCAAACTCATCAGCGAGCATACAAGTTTTCGAGCTAGTTTGGTTGACATGTGTGCCCTGTTTTTGCCCTTGTTCCTTGTTCCTACACAGGAGACTTCTGCTGACTGAACTTACTTGTCTATGTAGTATGCCTTGTGTGCCTACTACTTATACTTCAGCTTTTGAGTTCTTATTCCGGGTTAGCTGTGCATTTAGTGTTTTTGTTTGCAAGTAGTTCCTATCCACGCAGGGAGCGGCTGTGACCACAGTGCTATGGCACAAGCTGCACCGGCCTGGTGCCAACCACCTCTATGCCACAGCCAGGAGCTCGATGCCTCATGCCTAACATCTGCCTGTTCTTTGCATTTCTTTGCTGTTCTTTTCAGTTGAATCGATATTCCGCCTGCTTCATTTTACTTGGTGTGCTCCTTGCTCCTTGTTCCTTGACTCACTCCTTGTCTCGCTACAGCCTAACAGTCACTTTGCCTCGCTCTGCTTCCTCCTGGCTTCCCCCTCATAGCACTCAGCTCTCGCAAGCTCTTTTGTGGCATGGTCAGGGGCTCAATATTGCTCAATACTGCTTAATGCTGTGTTCGTGCTGTGTTCCTATGCGCCAGCCTGGCCGCAGTGATCAGGCTGGAGACTGAGGCTGGGGCTGGGGCAGTGATGAGGTTGATACTGAGGCAGAGATTGGAGGGTTGGCTGGGGCTGCATCTGACCCCCCTTTGTGGTCCAGGCTTTGTCTATAGTGTCTTTCCTGGTTGGAGACCTCACATTCGCTGGGACTTCAGGGCATTGACTGGCAAGGTGGGCGTCTGCCTTGCTGCTCCTTGCCATTCCACTGCCGCTGCCATTGCCATTGAAGGGAGCTGAAGCCGGGAACTGAGGAGAAGGGCTGAAGCGCGGTCTCAGTGCTGGTGGACGGCCAGTCTCTGCTCCCTCTGCTCTTCCATTACTCTGGTTTAGCAGCAGCCCGCCGAGTTTCCGCTGCACTCCGCTGCTTGCTGCTCCATTTGCTGCTCTGTTCGGTGCTCCACGTACTAGTTTTCACTTCCAGGTCAGTCACCAGGCAGCTCCTCTCTGTGCTTTGCTTCTGTGGTATCACTTCAGCTGACACCTGCGGAGGAAAAGATGTGGATTACATAACTTGCGTCTGTGTTGTTGCTTTCTGAAGTGTGTCATCGGCATTCGCTGAATCACTGATCATTGGTTTATGTGTGCACTCAACACAAACACATATCCACCATGTGTGGAGATTCCATACTTCTAAGGTGTCAACATGAATAGTTTGCCATCACCATCTATAGCTATATTACCTGTGGAGAATGCTTATACTATCATTCATGCAAATTCTATAAAGAGTGAGCTCCCAACCCACATATATTACCTGTAAATTACAGAATAAAGGCTTTGAGAATAAAAGAAAGATCCACTATATGATATTAATCCAATACAGAATCTGCGTTGGGGTACAAAAGCCAATATTAAATATTATGGACTTCCTGTGAGTCCATGGCAAGATTAGTCACTCCCAAACATAAACAATATAATATGGATGAGTACCTTAGATAACCATATACGAAAGATACCAGCCAATCTGTAACTTGTATAATGCAGCAAAGTATCCACTGATAAGAAATGTATCCAGCAACTCACATTTATTGATAGGTGGCCGAACATTAGTGACAATGCGTGAAACCATCCAAACCATAAGCTAGAAAAATTAAACTTATTGATGACTATACCTCAGGGTCTGTCCACTGGTCTAGGGGTTGTGGGGGTGTTTGTTCCAAAAGGGTGCCTTCAGCGTTGTCATCTTTATCCTCGCTTTTCATGGCATCCACTAATTTTTCCCAAGTCCTAGTAAAGTCTTGTGTAACCCAAACTCTGAGCTTCTCAGGGTAAGCATTGTCCTTCATAAGTGGCCCAGTTTACAAGGTTAACTTTCCATTTTTTCACCTATGGTCTGGTGGGGGTTTTTCAATGCGGTGGGCGCTGTGCTCCGCTTCGCCCACGGAGTGCACGTAGCGCTGCCTGTTTCACCGTTTACGAAGTAGGCGTAGCAGGCAGCGCTACGCCCACGGCGCTGCGAAGTGGAGCTGCCCGCCACCTGCCGCCCGCCCGCCCTCATTTTAAAATACTTTAAAGAATATAAAAAGTAAATAAAAGACCTTACCTGCAGTGCGGCGTCCCGGGGCTCCCTCTTCCTGCTTGTCGGTAACTTCTTCACACAAATGCGACAGCGCGCGAGTGTGCGTAGATTTTGCCACACTACGCGCTGCTCCACGTAGCCCACTATGCCCACTACTCCCTGGGTTAATCCATTGCTTGGCTAACAGCGAAACCAGGTCAATAAATCAGGATACCAACCTGTGATTGGCCAGATGAGGATAAATGCCTAGTATACACGTCTAAGGGGATATATCAAGGGACCGATCTGTGATACTGCCAGAAAGTGCATTATCTCCGCTCAGTGGGTAGTCAAATGTGGGCAGCCCCATATCACGTGCAGAATATCTGCCACTTCTAGGTGGCATTTAGGGCATTTGTGGGATATAGGGGGGAAGAAGGCCTTAAGGTATATAGGGTTGAGGTATGCTTGATTCAATGCAAAGTAATGTATGAGTTGGAAGCGTGCATTGCAGGATATTTTGGGGGCAACTTCTAGCATTTTAAACCAATCCCCATCAGTTATGGGCATACCCAGATACTACTGCCACTTATCTTTAAATTGGGCAGTAAGGTCATGTACCCTGAAGATGCACCAAGGAGACCTGAAACCCATCTTCAAGTGTCCTCAGGTGCACAGAGGAACTGACAACCTCAATATGTCCTGTATTCCAAACTCTGTCGTTTCCAGTGTTTCTTCAACATTGCTATCGTTGTGCCATATTGTAGGAACTGTCCTGCTGGTATGCCAAACTCTTCTCGCAGGTCTTTGAAGGAGAGTAATTTTCTATCTTGGTATAGTGAGCCCACTGTTTCCATGCCTGCATCCAACCAGTCCTGTAAGCACCCTCTCTCATCTCCCTGTGTATGTATTAAGAGAGCCTGGAGAGGTAGCATTGGGGAATATGTTGTGGTTGCCTGGGTCGTCGGCAGGGCTCAAAGCCAGCAGTGCCTACCCATATTCAGGGCATTCCTGGCTGCCAAACCACTTTCAGGTCATTCCTGGCTGCAGCAGTTGTCCATCTAGGGTCTGGAATGAGGGTACATAGCAAAGTAGATGCTGGAATGTCAAGGACATGCCCCTCCCCTCAGTCCTAATCTTCCAGTGTCCATCTCATATACCATCACAGCTGAGCTGCCAGGTAGTAAGTTTCGAAATCAGGAGCACTCATTCCCCCGTCCGTGGAGCTGTGAAATTTAATGATATCTGTAGTCTGCCACTTCCTCAGATTAGGTCCGTCAGTATCATATTGAGGTCTCAGAAGTTACCATAGGGGAACGATCATGGAAAGTGTGGTAAAATAATTTGAACGGCAAGGCAGTGCCCCCTTTTAGTGATTGCTATGTACCTGGTCACCGATATCAGGAGCGTCTACCGGATGGCTGCACTGGCCCGAACGGCCACGATGGCTGCACCTATGTTCCCCTCTAGGATGACGAGGTCTGTCTGGTATATGGGAACTCCCAAATATTTCAGTGGCATCGACTTCCACAGCATTTCATGAGTATCTGGGTGATGCAAAGGGCAGCTCTGGTGGTAACAAGCTGGTTTTAGACCAGTTAATTTAAAGCCCGGATATAGCTGCAAATTGATTAAGGAGTTGTACTTCTCCACTCGGGTCTAACCGCATATCGCTGAGAAAGAGTGTCATGTCATCAGCATACAATGATATATCATGGGTCACCCCTTGGAAAGCAGCCCTGTATAATGAGTGCTGAAGCGAGTTCTGCTAGCCAGCGGTTCCACCACTATGTTGAACAGCAACAAAGACAGTTGGCAACCCTGCCTGGTTCCTATTCCAATGGAGCACTTCTCCGATATCACCCAGCCCACATGGATCCTCGCAGTGGGAGAGGAATACAATAGCTGTGTCTATTTAATGAACCCCCCGCCCAGTCCCTTTCGAGCCATCACTGTATAAAGGTAGTTCCACTCCAGGCTATCAAAGGCTTTTCAATATCTATGAACGTGAACCCAGCTTTTTCTGGGAGGTCAGGGTCTTCCTTTAAAAAGGCTAGCAGCATTTCAAAGTTCAATGTCGTATTGCTCCCAAGGAAGAATCTTGATTGATCATGGTGAATAAGAGTTTGCATGTGGGGCAAGAGCCTCTTGGCCAGGATCCTGCTGAGTATTTTATAATCAGCATTTAACGATGATAGGGGTCTGTATGCTTCCAGTCCATGGCAGGCTTCTCTGGTTCATATAGGGGTATTATCAATGCCTCACTCATTGAGGATGGAAGGGTGTGGGCAACTCAGGCTTTCTGGTCCAGGGTGACCAGATAAGGAACTAGCAAGTCTATGTAAGGCGCTCAAAATTCCGCTGGGAGTCCATCCGTTCTCGGATTTTACCTCAAACAATTCTCTGCACATCTGCCTAAATTTGCTTGCACTTCATTGAGTGGGATATGCTGCAGGGGCAGACACATGAAGGTACGACATTAGGACACTATATTGAAAATTAATTATAAAAATACAAGATTCACAAACACAAAATATTGCCTTCATGGAAACAATAATATTATGAAAGGAACCTACAATGGGAAAAATATAATATGGTGACGACGATAGAGGACAGTAAGTGGGGTATACCAATATTTCAAAACCTCAGTGCAACATTACAACTGATTTTAAATTAATTTAGAACTGATGAAACATTAAGAATATTTTACATTGGACTGCCGTTGGAACGCCAAAGAACCGCCCGCCAGATAGGAGAAAACTCCTATTCTGGCAGGCGGTTCAACCACAATTTTGGCAGTGCAGAGCAAGGCGGTCCCGCTCCTGCACCTCCAAACTCATAGTGAGGCCCTAAGAGTTACCACTCACTATTTCTAGATGGTTGAACATACTGTGCTACACTACTTTTATGATAAACAGGCCTCAGGTTTCCTGGGAAAGGTGAACTGTTGGCTCTGTTGCTAACTTTATTCCACACAATTAATTATGCAGAGGAGGAAAAAAAGGGTTGTGGCTCTTTTTCCTCTAAGAAAGTGCTCTTTTTAGTAGAAAAACGAGAGCAAATACAAATTTAGCTTCTGGGGCAGAATTTGTAAACTGGGCCATTTTGGTGATAAGTACAGCTCGCTAACGCTCTGGTCTTGTTCTAGCTCTTGCTTTTTTGACAGTTTTTCATCCCACATCCAGTCCTCATCACCATCATTCATGTTTTAACTTTATCGACCTGTCTACTGAATTGCTCTCTGAATGTTAGGTTTCCAGGGACTCTGATGTATAGCCTTCAATACATTTTAAAAGAAGAGCATTTTTATCCCTGCGGAAATTATTGGCAAAAAGCGATTGCGTGTCTCTTTAGACATCATGAACGGTGTGTGTTTGATGTAATCCTCTTTAAAGTTTTACTTTTCATACTTATTTGCCCATAAAGTCTAATATGGCCCGTGGTCTCCACAGCCGCTCTATTCAATATCCGTCCACAATGTTTTCAGTCTTTTGCTCGAAATTGATTAGAACGTTTACTTTTTCACCTGATGTATCTTCTTGCGTGTACAATTCATTTCAGAGGAATGACTTGTTTTCCTTTCGAAGATTTCATTTCCTTCCATCTCGGAATTTGATGAAATCTCTTTCTTTTTGCCTCAGCTCTCGGAAGAGCTGACAACTAGTATCACATACAATGTAGCTGTCCCATAAGAAGTAATTCATTTCTGTCAAAGATAAGACATCATTTTTTTTTCTTTGACACAAGATGACTGATATTGTTCTTCAAGAGCCATGCAGGAGCAATGTAACCACTTTAGCGATGCGCTTTAGGTCTGTATGTGTTTTGTGTAAGACCTTTTTTTATATATAGATCAAAAAACGACTGTTGCTCAGAATATTTTGAATCGTGAATGGATCCAGAAGTAGTGATTAATCTTTTTTATTTTGCAGTTTTTTTCTTAGGTTCTTGACCATATGGAAGGTCTTGCAAATAATGGATTGTTAACCGCTTAGTTTCCAATTCATTAAATGTAAGTTTCAGAGAGTAAATCTATCCACATTGTAGTATGCCTACAACTGTGCGTACTTTTATGTTTAAATGCAAGTCCCACAAACTAGCAAAAATACGAATAGTATTAAGCTTACATCAGTGTTGTAGAAGAAGCTCATTGTTAGAATATCGTTTGCAAAAAATCGCTCAAATTAAGCTAATAATAGAACATGTATGTCCAATGGTACACTATTTTTGTAAACGATATTTAGAGACCAAAGTATATGTTTGAATATATTTATGGATACAATATTTTGACGTGCAGTCTTTATTTGTCTCCACCTTTTAAATGAGTGTGTGGGGATATGTACACCTTAAAATATGATAGTATTGTTACCACATGTAATATTACAGTCTTATTTTACGTTCTAAAATGCTTATAGTGCTTAGGCCAATGTGTCCACCTACGAATAATGAAGAAAGAAACCAACACCTAAGCATGACTACACACAAATGAAAGAACAATTACAATTTTGAGAGCAGGCTTATGGCCTATTTCTTTGCTCTGTCCTCTTCCCATTGTGGTGCTTGATGATGTGGATGTGGAGACAGCCTTCAAGAGGCACACCATATTATATGTTTAATATTCCTTCCTTCATCATACTAATAAAAAGGAAGAGAAACATTAATGACAAAGAGATAGACATTGTATTGAATTTTGTATAAAATTCAGGTGTTTCCACCATGTCCACTGACATCACTTTTGTAACCTTCAAATCAACTCTTACCAGACTGGGAAAGCAATATCCCGAATTGTCGACCTACAGAATTTACAAGTCAAACAACATAAATGGCTATCAGTTCCACGGAATCTGCCTCCCAAATGTACTTCTCTTTCCCGGGAAATCAAGCTCACATGTGTAAGACTTTGGTCTTTTTAAGTTTGGAAGCATTGTACAAAATGGAAATAAGATAGAACAAATGCTGTCTGTTGCTTCTGTCATTAATTTAAAGAATCCTTTGCCCACGTTCTTTGTGCAAGCCCAACATTTTTTCGTAGGAGTAAGAAACTCCTAAAGCAACCTTTTTGGGACCTCAATATAAAGGCTTGCTCTGAAGCCATTCAGAACTGTCTTCAAGGGTCAGAAGGCAGTCTAATAGGTAGATCTATAAAATCATTGAACAAGGCTCTGGATGAACTAGCTAAACATTATGCCACCAGCCCTGAGTGTAACATCGAGTGGGTCGAGTTCCTGTCTTGCTTGAGTTATTTAGTATATTTCCTGATGGTAGAGACACTGAGGGGAATAATCTCAAGAATGTGTGATAATTATAGCAAAATTAGCTTAACTCAACTTTGCATATCGCAGTCTATCACGGGAAAATAACACTGTGTTAACGTTGTATTCTCAACTCAGCGGCACCTTCCGATAGTCTCACGATAATGCGCCAAATGATCACGTTAAAATTAAATTGACGCTGAAAAAATGCGAAACACGAACGTGAAAAATGTTGCGATGCCCCAAATCGCGAAACAAAAATCATTAATAACCAGCAACAGGCCTGCAATTCCCATGCGTCATGCGGGAAAATGCACTATAAAAGAAGAACAAAAAAATAAATAAATAAACTGCATAGCACCATGGATGCACCCGGACAGAGTGCAGAGGACAACATGAACCCCACAAGCACCACAGACGACCAGCAAGGAACCTCAGGGTCGGGGAAGGCCAAGGAGAAGAGGAAGAGGAAGACACGGTTCAGTCCGCAGGAAAACAGGATCATCATTACGGAGGTGATAGAACACTACCAACAACTGTTTGTCACCTCCAACGTGTCATTGGCAACAAAGACGCAAATATGCCAGACCATCTTGGACCATGTGAATGCAGTTGCAACGTTGAGGAGGACAATAGAAGAGGTCAAGAGACGCTGGAATTATGTGAAGGGCAAAACCAAGAAGAAACTTGATGCCAACATGAAAGCAGCAACGCAGATTGGAGGTGGGGGTCCAGCGGCACACCAGGAGCTGGAGGACATCGAGAAAATGGTGGCCACAGTCATCAGTCGGGATACAGTGCCAGGAGTTGCGGATCCGGGCACTGCTCAACATAACCTGACACAACATCAACAGGGTGAGTACCGACCAGGGACTGGGGGGACAGGGGAAGATGAGCAAAATGGCACACATGCACAAGTGAGTAGACCACACTGCTCACCCAAAATGGCTCTGCATCATGTCCCTGATCCCCTTGGCACACTGCAGCACACATACAAACAGCAAGTAGGACCCCGTCCACTATGGGCACAAAGGAGTCCCACAGCACCAATCTCACAACCAACCCATGCACAAGTGTTAAAACCAGCAAAGCTGCATGTCTGTGAGCCACACTGACAATGCAAGTGACACTGCATGACGAATAGCATGGCTGCAGTCCAATTATCATGACATGGTGCATGTGACAACACTGAGGTGGCTGAGTGAAGAACACATTTCGTTGTGTTTGAAAAACTTTATTCGATTCTTGTGAACCATAAAAATACATAGTTACAATAATAAAACCATGCTTAAAATTAATCCATATTACATTTTACACATACTAAATATAACCAAAACAACATATACGATTTCTTAGCAGGGTTTTCTATAAGCTACCATTCTTTTGATATCAATCCAAGGGTGTAAAAACAAATAAGTAGTAAAAATTGCTTAAGGCCCTATTTCCCAATTTCCCTATCACATTTCACATCTTTTACTGATTCGCAAAACAGTCCTAATAAAATGTAACACAGCACAACATGTGAGTGAATAACACATCCGTAAAGGAGCAGGTCACACTCTGAAACATCCACGTGCACAAACAACCCCTGACGTCAACAACACATCTGCAGATAAACCATGCCCAAGAGTCCAAAATACGAACAAGAGCCAAAATTAGCCAAGTCTGCAACATCTCAGCACTGTAGAAGCACAGAAGTCAAAGGCCCACGGCCTCAAAGGGAGAGGGGCATTAAAATCATAGCAGCAGGGGTGACTCTCCGACAATACAGCAAAGACACATAACATTGACGACAATGTGGTACAAAGTGCAACACTTTCACTACAGAGCAGAGGATACAACTGGTTCTGCTTGTGCGTAGAAACTGGCCCATCACATCTGGCATAGCAGGAAACTGTGAGATTAAAATGTACATGTACAACCTCACATCCGTGATGTAGTTCAAATGTCCACTGTCCTGCATCAAATAGTCAGCTCCTCCCAAACAGTCACTATGTACATTATCATGCAGTCTGTATGTAAACTTGAGCAATGCGTCAACATACATGTCAACACAATATTAAAATGCCTCTCCCCTTCACATTGCAGAGGGACAATCAACACCTCCTGCAGAGCAGACCAGACAACTCATCAGTGATGATGAAGAGGACCTCCACACCTTCAACACTGATACCCTACAACAGCTCATGGAGTTCTTAGGCAACCCACCTCAAGGAGCAGGGCAGCCTAGCTACATCGATGAGACCCCACTCCCTGCATAGGCCACACAGCAGGAAGCACCCACCACCACCGCTGGCTCCCAGCACCTCACCGAAGCACACATCGCATTCCAAGGCCAGGTGTTAGACTGCCAGAAGGAGGTGGCTGAACAGGTGCGGGTGCGGTTTGACCGCATGGCAGCCAAACTAGATCACATACATGGGTGTCTAATTCCCATCAGGAGCCACTTACACTCCCCAACGGACACCCACACTGTGACAGAGACACACGCATTTGCACATTTCCAGTACTGAACCACGCCCAGAGCCCCTGGATAATCATTCACACCCCTACTCTCGACTTGCGTACGACGACCCAGTCCACTCCTCTTATGTATAAAGTGGGGGACGACAAAGACACATGTCCATGGTCATACCAACTGTCTGAGGTGACATGGTTGCATCCGCTGTATACAGCACAATGTGATGTGGTAGGGCCTGGAGCCATCATGCATATGTAATGAGCACACGGACACACTTTGATAGTAAGTTGAACTGGCTACGGGCACGTGCGCCCAGCCACTTTCTATCACCAAGGTCACCTGACCAGTGAGGCCTTTGCTTGATGGGTGTGGGGTGAGTGTGAGCCAGCCACCAGGGAGTGCTTGGTGCTGGCAACATCTTGAACAGGGATCACTGTTAAAGCGGAAACAAAAAATACCAACGTAACACAAAAAACTGCGAAGCATCATGGTGGTAGCCGGAGCAAGTACAGTGGTCACCCAATATGCAATCAGAAGGGTTCGTGAGGTGCAGTGCACTGAGGTAGGGGCACCAGAGCTGAGCGTGCTCATGTGAAGAAATTGTCTAGGATTGTGCCCCTTCGGGATATTCCTGCTGCAGCTGCAGTGGGGTGAGTTACACCTGCCTCATCTTCCTCATCATCATCCCAGGTCTTCCCCACTGCCTGAGGTGACATTGTTGCGTGAGCTGTCCACAGCACAAAACTCTTAGTTAGTGGCACCTGAAGAGCTGAGCAGGGTATCAAGCTGATGATGGCATTCAAGACTTGTGTGAGCAACTCTGATAGTCTGGCTGTAAGACTCTTTAGACTCTGGCAGTTGTTGGTTGGAGGTGGTCCTGGCGGTGGTCGCATGTGCAGCCAGAGGTGATGTGTCATCCAGGCAGGTCAGGACTCGATTTGATGTGTGAGCTCTGGTGGACCGCAGTTGAGGCCGGAGGCAGTGGTCAGCGCAGGGCCACAGACATATGGCGTTGATGACCCCAAGGCCATCGACTCAGAGGCCATCCAATATTCAATCAGACAGGGTCCATGACTTGAGCTACACAGAGTTAGTTGCCCCGGATGCACTGCTGCCGGCACAGGCACACCGCCATGGGACGGTGACTTACGGTGCACTGAGGTAGAGCCATGAGAGCGGAGCGGGTCCTCGTCGATGTCCAAGGTGAATGACGCAGAGTGTTTCGGGGGACAGTGGAAGATGTTCTTCCAGGGCATGATGCAGAGGGCAGAACCAAGCAGACACAGGCAATATGGAGGAGATGAATGCTACAGACTCATTTTTAACACCAAGTCAGTATCAGCAACATGGAAATGAAAACAACACCCAGGCCATAGACTCAGATGCCACCAAAGTTCAACCAGAGAGTGTTCATGAATTTCGGGGCACAGAGTTAGTGGCACCAGAGCTGAAAGGGGATGCAGTCTGCGATGAGGCCTGTACAATGATATAAACTCTGCCACAAAGAAATCAAGGCTCCAAATGTGTGACCTACTTGACCACAGTGTAGGCCGGAGGCAGCGGTCAGCAGGGGCCCACAGCCACGTGTCATTGGCTTGCAATGCACAGAGTTAGTGGCACCAGAGCAGTTGTTGGTAATGTTCGATCACCTCCATAATGATGATCCTTTTTTCCTCTGGACTGAACCGCATCTTCCTCTTACTCCTCTCCTTGCGTATGATGATATGAACTCTGCCATAAAAAAATCAAGACTCAGTTCCATATGTGTGACCTAATTGACCGCAGTGTAGGCCGGAGACAGTGGTGGCGTAGGTCAACGAGAAAGGAGTGCTGGGGGCCTGTGTCGCGGAGGCCAGTGATGGTCTGAGGAGGCTGCCAAGGTTGCGTTCCTCATGCTTGGAGTTTGCACCGGCACGTGGTGGGCCCTCTTTGACACATGCCGGTGTCAGCAGGTGAGCAGTGAGGCCTGGGTGCCCAGGGGCGGCCAAGACGGGTCTGGGGACCAGCAGCCTGGGGTGCAGCAGGCACACAGGATCGCAGGCACCACCGCTCATGGCATCGGCCTCGTGGCAGGGTGAGAGGCACTGCCCTGGCAGACACGTTGGCAACTCCGGAAGAGAACCACGCCCAGAGCAACGTGCTTTTTATGCACACACCTACGCTGGCCTGGGATTCGCTGGGCCAGCCCACTCTGCTCACGCTTACTGGGGGAGACATAACAAGCTACATTTCTGCGATCTTCCCCACTGGCTGAGAAAACATGGTTGCGTCCACTGTATACTCCACTCCACACACCAGCAGTGTATGTCGACATGGAAATGTCTGTGATCTGCATACTCAAGTCTGTCCAGCACATCCACGCCACACTTGGTATTGTGTTCATTCTCATTCATGGGTCACTTGCCTCCTTCGCACATGCCTGGTTCCCACCTCTCCCCACATTCTGCTATTGTCTGGCTGAGGTGTCATGCCATCGATGGCTTGTGTGCATGGCTAGCCCAGGTTACCACAGTAAGTTGTGTTGTCGTGTCTGGTATGTGGGCATGTTGTTTGTCATGTTGTATGTGATTTTGTATTGTGTGCATTCCCAGAGTTGTGAGTTGTATGTTGGTGGAGATGAGGTGTGTGGTGTGTTCAGTTGGTACTTACCGACGAGCATTGCATTTGCATAGATGCCAGTCTTAAAGCGCTGGTTGATGATGGACTGTTGGAAGATGAAGGAATCATGCACACTGCCTGGATAGTTGGCGTCGGCATTGGTGAAGAGTCCCCGGTGGTCCACTATTGCCTGCACATTGATGGAATGCGTGTGCTTCCTGTTGAGGTAATTGTGTGCAGTGGCGGCAAGGGGCACGAGGAGTACATGTGTGCAGTCGATTGCCCCAACACATGCAGGAAGCCAGCTATTGTGTAGTTCCCTTGCTTGGTCTCTAGCTGTCCCTGCGCAGTGTGTGGGTAGTAAAGGTGCTGGTGTACCAAGTAACCCTGGGCAAACTGCGTAGTACCCTGTTCGCACTGTGCAAGATGCCATTTTCAATGATTGCACAGTGCGGACAAGCATCCAGCACTGTGCAATCATTGAAAACGGCATCTTGCACAGTGCGAGCTGTAGTTTTCTGCCGCTCGAGTAGATTTTTACTCGAGCGGCAGCTTTCTCAACGTGGACTGGTAGTTTCTCATCGCGAGCGGTTGCGAGCATACGCGACCACACGCAATGAGAAATCTGACCTCCTCGCGTTGAGAATCTCGCCGGGATGTTTATTTTCCACGCTTGCGATCGGCAACTTGATGTTGCTGATCGCGAACAAGGAAAAAGTCTCGCCGGGATGTCATTTTTCTTGCTCGCAGTCGCCAACTTGATGTTGAGGACCGTGAGCAAGCAAAATATGACCGCTGCACTACGCAACGCTATGCTACGCATGTTTGCACTGTGCTACGTGCAATTCGCGTAGTGCGAAGTAGCGCAAACTTCGCAAACTACGCGAACGTAGCGTAGTGCTTTGACCAGGCTTAGTACCAAGCTGATTATGGCATCCAAGACAGGTGTGAGGAACTTGGATAGGGCTGGCTGTGAGACTCCTCCGACTCTGGCAGTTGTTGGTTGGAAGGTCCCAGAGGCCAACAGGTGCAGCACAGCCAGTAGCTTTGTCTGCAGAGTGATGTTGGTTGTCCGCTGTGTTAGTACCGTCAGCCTAGGGGCAATGTGGGTGAGGATGCAGAGGATGGTTGTCCTTTTGAGCCTGTAGTGGGCAATGAAATCCTCTGGTGTTAAGTCTGTGAGGCTGGTCTGTTTTCTGAATGTCCGCTGTCTTATTCTGCGCTGCCTCTGTGGTAGTCTGGGGGAGGCGAGGGATCGGGGGGGTGACGGACCTGGGGGTGTTGGTGGTGGGTATTGTGGCCCTCTTGGGGCTCCAAGCTGCATGATCAGTGGTCCCATGGCATCTGTTGTTCTTCAGGTGTGGCTCTGGGCTGGGCTCCCTTTTATGGTGCAGGTTGTCGTCCGACTTAACTCCAGGTAAGAGCAGGTGTTAAATCTCTGCTGCTAACGTGCCTTATCGCCTGTTTTGGGATCTTATCGCCGATCTGGCTGGTCGTTGTTAATATTGCGAAGTGGTGTTATTGTGGCTTTCTGCACGAGAACGCCTACTCTGCATCTCATTAGAGTTAGTTGCCGGTGTCATCCGTGGTGATGTTTTTTGTAGCTGCTATCGCAGGACAACTGGCGATATTGCCTGTTAACACCAGCTTGTGAATCGGGTGATAAATCTATTACCACTTTGGCTGCGATAAAGTGCCACTAACTCGGCGATGAGTCCTTGAAAATATGCCCCTTAGAGTCCATTTCCCGTGATATAATGCAGTATTTGCACATTTTGTACTTTTGAACATATGGAAATATTGTCTTGCTTTAATTATTTATCACACTCAACGATGATAGAGGCCCTTAGGAGCATATTTATAAGGTCCTTGCTCCACTGGATTGTCCCTTTTTGTGACACTCCAACAGTGCAAACCTTGAAATCGTATCTGTGAGGCCACACAAATCCACTTTGCGTGGTTTTGAATGGCCTCATAAATATGGAGTAAGGCAAGGCAGCGCTAAAAACTGTGTTGCCTTTCTCTGAGCTCAGGAGGAATTCCATGGGCTTTGCGGTGGGTGCTGCCAAGCAACACACATCGATTTTGACGCTTGCCCAGATTTGCAAAACCATGTAAACCTAGGGATGCACCAAAACCTTATGGCTCCTGAGATGAGGCATAACAAGGAGAATTTACTTTATTTCTCCTACTTTTTGCCTCACACACAGAAACAGGAAAAAGCCTCCCAGGATTGTTATTGTGCAGGAAGTTGCCCCTGCTGGCACAAAAACAATCCTGCTGACAACACAGGCACCCTTACACCATGGTGAAAGGGTGACTGCGTTGGTACTAGGCTGTTGCAAGGGCACACGCACAAGGGGAAAGGACAGAAAGGCATTGTATGATAAATACGGTGCATTTCTGCCCTTTCACTTTCAAATAGGGCAGTGCAGCAAGGTGACTTGCTGCACCGCTCAATGCCAATCCCCATAAATAAGGGCCTTAGAGTCCATTTCCCGTGAGATACTGCAATATTTGCACATTTAGTATTATTGCTTTTATGGGATTATTACTCTACTATGCTTCTACTATAGCACTGTCCAAGACATTTTTTATATTTCCTGGGGTTATGGTTTAAATCTTTTTATTGAAGAAGTTCAGACAAGGAAAAGATAGCATCATTACACATAGTTGACTTGAGCGTGCATAGCTCAATGCTGTGATGAAAGACAAAAAATGGAAAAAATGAATCCTCTAATCTCCTTTCTCCCCCCTGACCCTACGGGTATTCAGAAGCGAGGGCGATGTGATCTAAGAATAGGGTTGCAATGTCTCAGGTGTTCCCTATGTGTGACGTAGCGGAAGAAGTGTCCGTTAAGCACAACTGAAGGTATTTAGGACAGGTAAGTTCCCGAATTTCAGTGGAGAGTATCTTAATGAAAGGGGGCCAGAGTACAGAAAAGGTCATGGGCTGTGCTGACCGTTTGAGGGACCTTCTCTCTATACCTAAGATGTGCCAGAGGCAGGAATCTAGGTATTTGTGTTCGTAAATGAACATCTATGTCATCTAGGACTTGGGCCCAATAACAATCTAGTGTAGGACACTCCCAGAGTAGGTGCAGGAAGGTACTCAGAGCATCACATCTACACCAACACTCTGGATCATGCGAAGGGTTGCCCCTACCTTACTGGGGTAAGATACCTGTAGGTAACTATCTTAATTGATTTTCAACACTAGCCATATTGACTGCTTGGTATCTGTCTTCCCATTCACGGGGCGTTAGAGAGCGGCCAAGTTCAGATTCCCAACACTTTTGAAGAGTATAAACAGTGTGGGAAGTGGGATGCTACTGTAGTTTATAAAGCTCAGTAATCACGTGCCTGTACGATGACTTGGACCAGAGCCATTTCTGGTCGGCAGTGAGGGTTCTTTGAGCTCAACCAGCTCAACCAGCAACTGTAGGGTGCATTATCCAATGCTGAATTTGAAGATATCTATACCACTCCATATCAGGCAATGCAAATGCATAGCAGCAGTCAGCAAAGGACAAAGGGCCTTCAGTATCTAATAAGTGAACAATGGGTCGGCACTCTGGTAGATGGCATAAGTATAATTCGGCTTCATTCAAACCTGGAGGGAACTCTATGTTGCCTACAAATGAGGTGAGAGGGGAAGGGACGGAGGACAAACCCCGGTATACACTGAACCGATTGCACACCCTCAAAGGGCTCTCCAGTAATAGAGGGTGAAGAGAGGCTTTGTGGCCTGGCCTGTTGAGGTAGGAAAGGGATCTTCCAAATAAATATGTTTTCTGGCCAGTGCTCTGCCCATGAAAATCCAGTGTTTTTCAGGGAAGGGATCTTCCAAAGATGTTGTCAGGCCAGTGCTTTGTCCATAAAAAGTCCAGTGTTTTTCTGACACCTCTCTCGACTTCTTGATAGTAGTGCAACATGCGAGGGACCCCTAATCCTTGGTTTCTGTGATGTTTAAATCATAATGACTCCCTCATGCAGGGGTGACTATTAGCCAGACAAAGCAGTTAATTGCTTTCTGCAATAGCTGAAGCATCCCGGAGGCAACTCTGTCGGAACAGTTTAGAATAAAAATTGTATTTTAGATAAAATTGTCATCTTTATGGCCGCCACTCGACCTAACCAAGAAAGGTGGTGAGAACCCCACCTAGCTAGAGCCAATAAAATCTAGCTATATAGTCGCTTATAATTAATGGACACCGTAGTGGATACTGAGGATGCCAACCTTATACCCAGATAAGGTATAGAGGATTTAGCCCATTGTATCGGATAAGTTGTGGAGAGGGGAATTTGGGTATTATGGGCAAGGGAATGATCGAGGGACTGAGATTTTTGCATATATTTACTTGGAATCCCACTGCCTGGCCGAATCTCTCAAGTTCCTCAAAAAACACTGGGAGAGAAGTAATTGGTTGTTCCCGGATACAAGCATATCACCTGCATAAAGGCTAATAAGATGCTCTTCACTTCCAAAAAGCATCCACTTAATATTGGGGTTGTCTCTTACACACTGTGTTAATGGCTCCATATAGACCTCAAACAATAGAGGTGACAGGGGACAACCCTGGTGAATGCCCCATGAGATTAAAAGTGGGGCTGATGTCTAGCCAATAACTCTAACAATAATGCTGGGTGAGCCATAATTGCTGAGAATCCAGGAGCTAAATTGGGAACCGATTCTAAAGTGATGGAGAGTCTTGCGTAATTAGGACCTTTGGACTAGGCCTGGGCTAAAAATCCGTTCCGCTCGCAGAAATTGCAATAATTTTACATTTTCGCGTTCCGCGGAGAGCGAGAAAATGTCAAAATTTCCGCAATCTGCATTTTACCGGAAATTTTTTGCTTGCTCGCGCTGTAAAATAATACATTCTCGCGTGCGCGCAATCGCCTTACCTGAATCCCTGCGTTCGCCGACAAGTTTTCCCGATCCGGTCGCATTCTCCATGAGATGTTGGATTGTTGGTAGCCATTTGCGCTGTCTCGCGACAGTTCGCGCCCGCAGTAACGTCATTCGTTGCGCGATCACGTCTTTCTTCTCGCGATCATGCACCGCGAGACAAGTGAAAACAAGATGGCCGCGCCCGCGAGCAACCGCATGGGTAAGTTGGCAAGCCGCGACCACGCAGAAAATACCGCGAACGGGCGGGAAAAAAACTTCTGCATCTTCGCGATATTTCCGCGTGTTTGCGGAGATTTTTAACAGTTTCGCGATAATTTGCGAAAGTGAATTTCGCAAATTCTGCCCACCCCTACTTTGTACCCAGTCAAATGCCTTCTCGGCATCCATAGCCAAAAGCATGCTTTCCCTGGTAGACGGCTGGTTTTGTCAATAAGGTGGAAAATTATTTTTGTATTATCGCTGCATTGGCAATGTGTAACAAAGCCAGCATTGTCTGGGTCACTGATGGAGGGGAATAGTGGACCGAGGCGTGATGCCAGAATCCATGAGAATAATTTATCATCCATGTTAAGGAGGAAGATGGGTGTATGAAAGGAGCAATGGTGTTTATCTTTGTCTGGTCTCAGAATCACTACTATAGATGCCTGCAGCATAGAGGGTGGAATTGAGTTGGTTGTGTATGTAGTTAAACAACTGGGTCAACAGAGGGGCAAGGGAGGAGCAAAAGGTCTCGTAAAAGACTGATGTGAAGCCATCTGGACCTGGTGATGTTTGTAATTTATGTCTGGCAATTACCGATATAACCTCCGGATTGCCCCTAAAGGCTGATGTAATTTGGGCATCAGTGGTGTGTTTGTCACCATGTGGGCCTAAGATGGTATGTATCACTGTGCACTGTCTGTGTCCTCGCAATTTTGTTGGCTAGCAAACTGCCACATTTATCCCCCCCCCATTTGATATGAATGGTGGAGGCGGAGTTCAGCATGTTCTGCACTATGAAGGTCAAGACCAGCTAGCTACCTCTGTGCGGTTTCTTATTGTCGCCATATCCTAAGTGGCCCAGTGATCTTATGAATGCATTCAAGTTGTTGAACTTGACACATCAAAGTTTCCATTTTGTCCCTGCGCATCTTGCTGTCTGCACTTGAGATAGTGATAAATTTGCCTCTGAGTATGGCTTTCAGGGTTTCCGATCATGTCACTATTGAAACATCAGGGGTATTGTTAAACTTAAGAAAGTCAGCTATAACTTTCTCAATCTATTTGGTCACCTCTGTGTGGTGTAAAAGCGTATCTCGGAGCTGCCAATGTTGGGTCAGAGGAAAATTGCGGGGAAAAGCCATTGCAAGGGAGTCCGCCACATGGTCTGATAATGAGCAGGGTTCTATCTCAGTAGCAAGAACATTAGCTTGTTATGTCAGGGGTCCCAAGAAAATAATCAAGTCGAGCATAAGTTTTATGGGTGAGGGAGTAAAAAGTATAGTTCCTTGTATTGGGGTGTCAGTAATGCCAAATATCCATCAAGCCCAGCTCGTGTAACCATAGCATCCCTGTGTCTGACAGGGCCCCAGTCTGACCAAGCCACTGAGCTGATCTATCCAGACCAGATTATGGTCTCCCCCTATAAGAAACCCACGGTCTCAGGATGACAAAACGATAGTAAATGCCTGATGGAGAAACCACTCCTGTCCATTGTTAGGGGCTTAAATAGACTCAAGTGAGAACATATAGACCACTACTGTAATGGAGTAAGCAAGTAACCTTCCCCTTATTTTGGCAATTTAGGGTTCTACCCCGCCCCAAAAAGAGCTTGTAACTAAGATTGCTACTCCGGCTGTTTTCAAGGGCCAGTAGATTAAAATTAAAGAGGGAAAGGCAGAGAACGTACAAGGGAGCAGTCCCCTGCTAATAAGTGTGTTTCTTGAAGCAAGCATAAGTGGGTGGCCGAGTTGGCCAGGCAAGATAGTATAGCTCTACGTTTAACTGGGTTGTTCAGCACCTTTACATTAAGTGTTAGGATCCTCAACGTCTGGGTCATGTCAAGGTGTGGGAGGAAAAGGTATGGTACCCTTTAGATAAAGATACTCTAAAACATGACAAAACATGCAATATAGGGAACACTGTCCCCAGTAAGCGCCCTAGCACACACCAATGAAAGCTCAGCATTCTCCCTTATACAACAAAGGAAAAAAACACCACACCAAAACGTGATAATCGACATGAAATTGTCGGAGAGAATGAAAAAAAAGGGTATAATCCAAATTCTCATGGAGACCAAAATGAGGGGTTCATGGTGGCTCAAGAGGGAAGTCCCCCCGCCCCAGCCGCCGGCCCAGACTGTAAGAAGCCTTAACGCAAACCAGGAATCCTCTGGTGCTACAAAGTCCCTGGCTATAGACTGCCTGATGTTCCTTCACCATCAGCTCAGAGTCTGGGCAAAATGCTCCAGCCAATACATCCATGTCCCCTCGCCTTTGTCGCTGCCTGGGTCATCTTGATAGATGCTTCATGGGGGGATCCTCCACTGAGTGGGTGAAAAGACCTATGCTTCTTTAGGGTGGAGGCTGATAAATCATGAAACAAGGTCGGGGAGTGGCCCTCATATTGTATGGGATGCTTGATTCTTGCTTCCCTGAGCATGCGCTTTTTCAGTGTATAATCATGGACATATGCTAATATATCTCTGGGGGTAGCTGAACCCATACTCTTAGGGCGCACTCTATGGTCTGGATGAAAAATGTCCACAACAAACTGATTGAGGTCAGACCTCTCTGCATCAAAGGAATGCCTTGGATATGTATATTGTTGCATTTTAATCTGTTCTCCTGATCTTCTGTGTGCGCTTGCAGATCTAAGTTCTGATCTTTGAGACGGAGCAGACCTGTCGCAACTATTTGATCTCCTCTTCCTTACTGTTCTCATGGTTTTCTAGGGGAGACACCCCCTCTACCAGGCTATACACTGTCTGCTGCAATTTCTTTAATTCAGCAGAGATATATTTTCAGAGAAGGTGGAAACCCTCCCTAAGAGAAGTAAAGAGAGCCTCCTAGTAAGGGCGGGTAATCGGAACGTCTGCCTCCCCACTGTCTGCCGAGGAGTCCATGCTTTATGGCAAGGAATTCCCAGGATTAGGGTGGACACCGACCTTAACAAGCATGTCCTTCATGGCGCGGTCCTTTTGCCTCTGTCCGTCGCCATAATGTCTTAGAAAAAGGCTGCTGTGATAGAATGGAGAGGCAACAAGAGTTTCCCAAGTGTCTTAGCACTTCTACTGTGTCAGGGCAAGCCACAGAGATATTTGGGTGCTGCTACAGTAATTCGGGCTCCAGGTTCAAGCAAGCGGCGATCAAAGTGAACATCCCACAGAATTGAACAAGGGGAGTAGGACTTGCAGTTCAAAGACAGGGCCCTGAAAGAGTTCACAAAATTTCAGGCCAGGCCAGAGAAAACACCAGAAAGCTGCCCAGGTAAGAAAGAAGAGGTGGGGCACTACCTAGAGTCTAGGCCACCACTACCAGGAGAATTGAGTTGCACCAAGGCCTCAGGGCCACAAAAGGCAGATTAGATGATGTGTTGTGCTTTAGGACATCCAGAGGGTAGGGAACACACCAGCGAGACAGTCAGAAACAGTAGATCCAGCCTTGCTGCATGGGGATAATAAGTCTGGCACTCCATTCACTGGGGCATGTCATAGCAGCTAAGAATCCAGAGGCCTAACAGGTGGCCTCCAGAGCTGTCGTGGCTCCTAGGGGAACCCCTCCAATCCACACCCAGCACCCATCTGCCATCGCCCTGGCTCCCGCACCACAGCCGCTCTAACCCGGAACTGCCACAACCCTGCTCTCACAGGGCACAAGCCCTCCAGGCCGAAGGCCCAAGTAGACCTCATCTAAGCAAGTGAGAGACCGGACCTCACTCTAGCGTCCTCGTGCTCACCAATCCATCATCATCCTCATAATGAAGGGGGCAGCGATCACTAGTTTATGCCTTTGGAGCTCAGATCCAGCTGCAGGCCTCAGCGTTGAGGTGGGCCGGGAGACCCAAGCACAGGGTTGTGCAGCTTTCTGCGAGGCCGCAGTAGTGAGAGCCTCAGCCCCAGCAGGGGCACTCCGCGGGTGAAGGGAATCCAGGAAGGCCCGTCCGACTGGTGTCTCACCTCAAGTTCAGTGTGGCTACACCCGAATTACAATTGCCACCTAAGCAAAGGCTCCCAGGGGAGCACAAGCCTTTCTGAGTGCTCTCAGCCAGCCAGCCAGCCAGGCTCCACCGCCCAGCCCACTGCATCCCTGGTCACACCCAGCTGCTCCACCCTATACACCCCTGGGGTCACCTCGCTATACCCACCGTCCGGTTAGTGCCCCGCAACTTGCCCTTGTCCAGCACTGCTCGAGTAGTCCCAGTGGGTGTGGGAATGCAGTACAAGCAGGCCTGGCTGGTGGAAGGGACAGAGAGAGAAAGACTTGCATCCTAATCATCCACAATCTTGTCCTTGTCCCCTATTTCCCGGGGTTGTAGGTATTTAGCAGTGTTCTTTATTATTATTATTATTAGCACATTTATAAAGCGCCTGGTTACACTCAGCCAGTGTGTCCCCGCGCTGCGGTGCAAGCTACATTGATGAGCTACCGTCCCGGTCCCCCCAGATCCCGTTATCCTGAAGGGAATAGGTAAGTCTTCAAGTTTTTCCAAAAGGCGCCCTCCATGGGCTCCAACCGCAGGCTCAGAGGGAGCTTGTTCCAGAGCTGTGCAGCCAGAAAGCGAAAGGACGGACCCCCGTCATGGCTCTCTTAACAACCGGAACGCATACCAAACCTCCCCCCTCAGATCTGAAGCGGCGAGTTGGAACATAAGGAGTGAGAAGGTAGGACGGCGCAGTCCCCTGAATAATGTGCGGACGCCCGCACATGCGCATTTGTGTGAAGAAGTTACTGGCAAGCAAGAAGAGGGATCCCCGGGACGCCGCACTGCAGGTAAGGTCATTTTATTTACTTTTTACATTCTTTAAATGAGGGCGGGGGGAGGCGGGCGGCGCGAAGTGGGGCTACGCATAACGCGCGAGTGTGCATAGATTTTGCCACACTACACGCTGCTCCACGTAGCCCCACTACGCCCACTACGCCCAGGGTTAGTCACCAGGGCATGGACTAAGGTCTTCCTAGCTGCCATAGGCAGCGTATCCAGAGTTTTACGAAGGCCTCTCAAAACTCCAAAGCAGGCACCCGCAACCCGTCTGGACTGGTACTCAAAGGAGAGATTCGTGTCCATCCACACTCCCAGGTTTTTGGCCTGGGCACAAGGCACTGGGGTAGGACCCAAGCTCTGCGGCCACCAAGTCGACGACCACACCGATGGTGCTCTCCCCACCACAAGAACCTCGGTCTTATCGCCATTCAACTTCAGGCAGTTATTAGCCATCCATGATGCTATCTCTTGCAAACATGCCACGAAGTTGGAGGCTGCCGTGTCCTGTTCCTGTGTCAGGGAGACCACCAGCTGGGTGTCGTCGGCATAGGACACAACCCTGATCCCGAAACCATCAACAATCTCCGCCAGAGGAGCCACATATAGGTTGGATAAAGTCGGGCTCAAGATCGAGCCTTGTGGTACCGCCTGCTTCAGTTTGATGACCCTGGAATAGTGCACACCCTGCCTCACCTGAAAACTACGCTCCGCTAGGAATGATTCCATCCAGCTTAATGCCCTGCCAGACACACCTCCTTTCCTCAGACGGTGCACCAGAGTGTCATATGCAACCGTATCAAAGGCGGCACTTAGATCCAACAGGATCAAGGCCGCCGTCTGACCCGCATCCACATATTGCCTGATAGTCTCCGTGGCTAATAGCAGGGCAGACTCTGTCGAGTGGCATGCCCGGAAACCGGATTGGGTAGGATGTAAGAGGTTAAGTTTCCCAATATGTGCCGTAAGTTGCCTGTTTACCACTTTCTCTGCGATCTTTGCGAAGTATGGCAAAAGAGAAATTGGGCGCAGGTTATCAAGGCGATCTGGACCTAGATGTGGCTTTTTGGGAAGAGGAAGTACCACTGCTTCCTTCCATCTTCCTGGAACTGTGCATGTCCTAAATGAAACCTCCACAAGATGTCTAATATAGGGCTCCAGTATTTCTATGCTCCCTCTAAGCACTTTTGGGGAGGCCGGGTCTCTAGGAGAGCCCGACTTTACACTCAGGCAAATTTTAGTTAGCACTTCTGGGGGGGGGGGAACGGTAAAACTGTCCAGTCCCTCACCCTCATTAGCGAGCCCTGCCTCCTCCAAAATACCATGGCCTATTTCAATATTCTTCCATGATCAATTGCATATTTGCACATTATCTGATGTCTGATTTATATTTTTCTTGTATTGTATTTATTGTATTTTACAAAATATTTAGAATAGCTTCTGTTTTCATTCGATATTTTGTAATGATTTTTATTAACTAGCAAACAAAGTGTCTTCTCTCACTAGTCAACCTCCACACATCCAATGGAAGCACCTGTACCTCTGACAAGATTTGAACCAGAACTTGCACAAACATGCATCCATGTCACCCTTGTGTCACTGATATGACTGACACAACCACACATCTGAGATTGGTGCAAACTATTTTGACCTTTATCACCACTGGCCAAATTATATTGAGGACTGTGTGAAATCCCATATTTTTTCAAAATTGTTGGGGAAAAAACATGCATTTTTTGCTATATGATGTGAAACTATGTGAATTTATGGTTCGAGTGAAATGTGAATCCCGGATTCTTGCACAGCTTTTCTCAAGCAAGTGTGCACCTTGCATAAATTATAATGATTTTTACTGACACGATTACAATTTCATCTATGCCTATTTGTAACTTGCCTATAAATGGCAAGAACAATTTCTATTGTCACAGAAAAGGTAACAATGAAAAGACCAATGTTTTTACTATATCCTTATCATGTTTCCAGCCATGTGTTTCCAGTCCCTTTGCTTTCTGCTTCCACCTACAATGTTGTAGTTCTGTCTGGGTTGTCATATTGATTGGACTCCACACTAGATGGATGACAGATCCTGGTAAGCCAGTTTGCATGTTGACCTGTAAATGTCCTTGAGTGTCTCCATCGGCAATCATTTAATAACAGTAACATGTTAAATCATTCATTCACAAAGGAGCTCTACATTAGGTATGTGACACTCATATCTATACTGTATGAATAGACATCTTATCTCTATGTTCTCAGTACACAACATACACCCTTGACTATGTCAACATCAGCGTCAGGGATATTACATTTGTGATAAATTATTTTTGATCAACATCATCTTGATCCTTCTGTACATTACATTGGAATGTAGTGCATAACTGTGTAGGGTATCTTTGATTTTTCACAACAGACTACTAATATATATTTCATTACTAACATATATCTGAACATTACACAAAATGTTGCGGAGGATTGGTAAGTAAATATTATATTCTATATTTTTAAAGTACACAGTTGCTCCTGAATGGTGCAACCCTGTACTAAGACTGCCCTGGACCCTAGGAGAAGAGAAGGACTAGAAACCTGCCTGGTAAGTAAGATTAAGGAGCAGGTAGAATCATAAAAAGCCTGAATAGCCATATTTAGAGTTTCCTTCTGAATGTTTTCTCTGTGGGTTCTTGATGCAAGTCAAGCAGTAAGGTGTTCCAAAATTGGGATGCCCGAAAACCGAAGGAAGAGCTACCCAGGTGGATTCATTTTATAATGGGTTAGTAGCGTTTGAGTTGTGGGAAGAGATGGAACCTTGCCGTTTAGGATTATGTGACAAAAGCACATGGCCTTAAAGGAGATTCTCTTTCTTAACAGTAGCCTGTGAAGATAGTCCATTGTGGGACCGACAGGTGCCCATTTCAGGAGTTTCAGCAGAAGGCAATGCTGCCACATTTTGCACCCTCTGGAGTCGTCTAATCTGCCCTGAGTGGCTCCACTGTAAAGTGAATTACAGTATTCCAGTTGGGACCTAACAAGAGCTTGCATGACTGTTTTCCTAGGCGATATAGACAGAAGATCCATGATTTTGGCTGGAATTTTAAGAGTGCCAAACATTTGCCTGCTACAAAGGAGATTTGGATCTCAAAGGTAAAATTGGAATCAAACAATCAAGCCTAGGTTTTTTACTTTTGTATCGGGGTCAGGGGTTAGGCCAAGTTCTGTTGACCACCATGCTGAGGACCAGACTGAGGGTTGTTTCCCGACAATGAGACCCTCCATTTTGTTCAGCTTGAGGCAACTCATGTTCATCAATTCTGTGAGACCCCTCAGGCAGGATCTGAAATTGGGGGCAGATCCTTCCTCCTTCTGGGAGAGGGTGACAATAAGCTGCATGTCATCTGAATAGGACACCATGGTGATATTGTGCTGCTTGATGACATCCGTCAGGGAGTGCAGAGAAAAATTTAACAAAGTGGGCACAAAATTGACCACTAAGGCACCCCCTGAGGTAGGGAGAGTACCTCTGAGGTGAAGGGAGTCTCCATCACTTGTATGGTCCGATCGCAGAGGAAGGAGACCCAGCCACTTTAACTCTGGGCCCCTGATCCCGTAACTTCCCAGGCCCTCTAGCAGGAGGCCATGGGATACGGTGTCAAATGCAGTACTGAGGTCAAGCAAGATAGGGTAGTCTCATCTGGCCCCAGTTAGCACTTATTTTACGAGACTCGAACGCCAACAGTAGGTCTGATTCAGTGCTGTACTGAGAACAGAAGCCTGATAGGGAATCATGAAGTATCATGCTTGAGTCCATAAAGTTGATCAATTGGGCATTAATATTTTTCTCGACTACCTTTGAAAAGAAAGGTAGGAACCAGAATGGCCTGAAGTTTTCAGGTAAAGATGGATCTAGTGAGGGATTTTTGAGAAGGGGTTTTATGATTGTATGCTTTTATTTAAAAAGAACTATGACAGTTGTAAAGGAGATATTGAGCAGGGTGGTCAGTCTAGTCAGAATCAACTCCATTCCATAGATAATAATTTTGAAGGAAACTGGGTCAGAAGGGGATCCTGGTTTTATTTTAGTTAAAAGAGTGTGGAGTTCATCTTACGTGGGAGAGGTGAAGGTAGCAAGGCCGTCATCATAAGCATCAACCTAGGCCTTTTGGCCTCAGGGAATGAGTCGTTGATCTTAGCGACTTTGTCAGAAAAGAAATGAGCTATGGAGTGACAACTCAGCAGGGAAGGAACTATATGGTAGAGATGCGATCTAAGGATGTCAGAGATTTCACAATTTGAGCTGTTTCGAAGAGTTAGATGAGGAGTCAATTTTGTGTGCATAGAAAATGCTACGCATGATGCGGATGAGCTTGTGGTATTCCTTCAAAGATGAGGTACGGATGGCTTTACTATTGGAGCTATAATTCCAATGCCAGAAGTGTTTGAGATGTTTACAGGATTTTTCTTTTACCCGAGCTCCTCATTAAACCACTCCTCAGGTGGTTTAGAGTGGGTGATACATTGTTCTTTAATATGGACAATCCTATTGAGGGCCCTGGTGATCCAGTCATCCAAATGTAGAGTGGCAGACTCAATATTACTGTTGGGCTGAGGACCTTCCATCAAAGGATTGGTAGTGAGGGTCTTGGAAGTAGCCCTAACCCATTTCCTGGATTTTGACTTCATACAGTCCTTGCAAGTTATGATGGGATTAATCAAGGGAAAGGTGAACGGATGATACAGTGATAAGTCCAAATAACCAGGATGTGGTCTTCGGATATGAGGGAGATGGGTTTGGAAAAGATTGAATCCAACAGATGCCCATGACTGTGGGTGGGTATGGTTACACGTTAAGTCATCTGAAGGGTGGCTAAATTGTCAATGAGGACAGTTGCAGGCTGACAGGTGCGATCATCAAAATGTAGATTCAGATCAACGAGGACTAATAGATTAGAGTGGAGCAAAGCATAGAATGGCAGAGCGTCAACTAAAGGACAAGCAAAATTTAGGACAGGTCCGGGTGGACGATAAATTAGAAGGCCTGCTAAGGGAGACATCCGTTACATCGCGGTCTTCACACCACAATACCTTTACAAAGCAGGCATTACAACGCATGTCATTACAATGACTTGCGCTGGATGGCACTTTAAGCTAAGGAATAGTATGATTTACTATTCTAACACCTTCCCTACTGTAACGTAGGCTGGAGTTGGAATAGTAAATCATACTATTCCTAACTCCAGCGCCCTCCGGTGCAAGTCGTTGTAACGACTTGCGTTCTAATGCCGCGTTGTAAAGGCATTGCGGTGTGAAGACCACGATGTCACATATTCGCCTGCTAAAGTGCTGTTGCTTGACATGTTGAGGGTAAAAAAGATGGGCTCGGAGTGTGTGATTCTACTGTCTGGTGCAACTGACAGATGGCTTAAAAATTATTGTGATTCACCGTCCCCCTCTGGGATGTGCGGTCTATCTTACTATCTGGTAGCCTGTGGGTATTGAGCTAAGGATTCCAGGGGCGGAGAACTTGTCCAGCGATGTCCACCCTATCTTCAATTCTAGCAACCAAAGTATGATTTGTCTAAAGTCACCATACCTCCCATTATGTCATACCATGATAGTGTGCCTCATATTGCCCCCATTGTCTGTAACCCAGGGCACAAATTTGCGAATGCTTAATACTTCTAATATACTAATAATCCCACATACACATTGAGGGATCCTGTAAAATATTACTAGTTTATTTGTATTCCTTTTTTCCGCTGCAATATGCAAACATCTCCTAGTTAGCACAATAATGCCCACCCAGCAGCCCACGCCAGGTAACCTTATGCTAGTAGCAGATCATCCATATGCAATCTGTCATTCAAATATACCATTGTCGATAGGCCATGCCCTACATTTTTTAAATATTTGCATCTCAATGACCCACTTTATCATGTGAACTATATGTATATGCAACTTTGAGGATGAACTGCAATGCACAGGTTAAACTATCATCTGTGTCTCCTATTGCACAGCTGTAAGGTCCCTTAGTTGCAAATGTTATTTACAAATTACCGCCTGTCTTAGTCTCTCATGTTTTGGCATAGAAAAGTCCTCTGCATGGTGATGGGTGTGCACACTTACCTGAGTGCCATAACTGCAGGGATAGCTGCACCCCTGGTTCTCATATTTGGTCATGGACAAACACAGATTCAGCATGTGTTCCATGACATAGGCCTATCTCTCTCGTGATGCAGTCTTGTGAGAACAGGAGTGGTGCACCAAGGGCTACCCTCATAGTGGTAAAGGGCTACTGCTCTTGTCAGGAGGGACTTAATCGCATTGATGGCAGTTTTTTAAATGTGTGTACTGTATTGTATGTGTGCCTGTGCTTAGTACATATCATGGAGGCTTTAGGGACTCCATTTTGGAAGTGCAGGCCCTGATACGGCTCGTTGGAGGTGAGTACTGCAACCCCAGACAGGAGATTTACATTTACGACATTCCTGATGGCTGGGGTGGTAATACATACATAAGAGAAGGGGAGAAGAGCATCCTCTATGTACCTCAAGGTTCTCTTTGGTTCTGGCTCATTTACAGGAGAGATGGTGGGTCTGGTAGGGCTAGCACTGTAGGACCAGGGAATCATAATAGAGGGGAGGACTTAGGCCTTTAAACCTTTGGAAGGTATATTACAGGGGAGGGTGACAGCCTGGTTTGATTCACAGTCATTCACTTGGCTGGTGTTTTGAGTCATTCTGAATTGCAGATGCTCCTGCTTTGACAGACTGTTCCTCTGACGAAGGGCAGAACAGAGTAGAAGGCACATCAAAGAAGTTGACACCTACAACATGAATTTCAACAGACCAGAGATTAAGGGCCAGATTTAGAAAGTATTTATGAGGTTGTAAGCAGCCTGATGTGCAAAATCAGGCTTTTTGCTACTGCAAAAATGCTTTATTTTTACTTTACAAACACCAAACTGTGATTTTACAGAATTGAAATTTGCCTTTGTGATTCAGTATTCGGTAGATGCATGTTTACGGCGTCCCTTCCAAATACCAAATTGTAGTGGTATGTATTATTATTTTGTGACAGAAATAAGGTGGCAAACCTTTTTTTACAAACACTTCAAAGCAGATGGTAACCTGTTTGCAAACAGGAAGGGGCTGCCAAGGGAACCATTCTTGTCTTGAATGTTGACACTTTCATTTTTTTTCAACACATCCTGTTTTCCTTTAAGAAAAACAGGCTGCATTTCTAAAAGAAATTACCACTCTTAAAGGATTCACAGACATAGTGGTTGGCTGACCTCATCAGGTCACCATCCCCATGATGGCTATAATTTCTAATGGTACAAAAGGGGGTGGTGATGGACGAGCATCAGAACCAATCAAACACTCACACCCAGTCAGCAGATCTGGGTTTGATCCATCACCGTTCTTTAGCCCACTCCGCCACCCCAGTTCAGACATGGCCATATGCAAATCAGTCTGACCCTGTGCCTCATGGGAACAGTCCAGCCCGAACTGCCAAGCCATGCCTTCACTGGACCGGAAACAACCTTCCTAGGACCGGTTTCTGGCATTTCAGCCGCCTTCAGCCAGGCTTGCTTTTTTTAAAATTTCTAATGGGTCACAAACTGTGACCTACGTCATTAATATTCATAGGAAGGCTGTTCTGCGACCCATTCACAAATTTAAAAAACAAAAGATTAATGCATTATAAATAGCAATTTCCTAATTGTGATTCAGAAAATCTTAATTCAGAAATTACTATCCCCAATGTTTGTACATCTGTCCCTAAATTGCATCAGTGTCTGAATATGGACTATAAAAGTGAGAGCATGCAACCAACAAGTTGCTCATCAGTGTAGAAAGAGATCACCAAGTTCTGTTAGTCTACCTGCTGTGTGAAGTGTAATCATCCAATTATCCAAGAACACTTGCTTCAAGCCTTGTGCATCCACCTTCTGCTTGCCTGGCAAGGCCAGTGTACACTGTGAGGAGGAGAAGAGCGCCTGAAAGGAGAAAGGCTCAGGTGGCATCCTGTTGATTGGATCCAGATGAGTGACGTGTGAGATACCAATTCCTGGTTGGGACCACTGTAAGAGTGTGGGCCATCTACCCACATCTTATGATCATGTGGACAACCCCATATGCCAGGTGGGATCCACCATGAAGATTAAGGCTTCCATCCTCTGATGTTGTAAGATGAAACCCTGTATACCAAGTGGGGGCCCCTATGAATATCGAGGCCATCACCCTTGCTGTGCTGTAACTCTGTAACCCCCATATGCCTGGTAGGTGCCACCCTGAAGATTAGGGTTGATGCCCTGAAACTTTGTTGATACCTGCTGAAGGATCTGAGCTAGATACCACAGCGTGTGGTAACACTTACCAAAAGCAAAGGAAGTAGCAGAGATGTCTGTTACTACATTGGGCCGTCCAAACACTGTGGCAGCCCCTTTACATCATCTGGAAGAGACCTCAACATGCCACAACCCTCCAACGAGAAAGTCTGAAGTGTGAGAAGATGCTCTGTGGTCTGTGAATAATATTTGGCTCAAGAGGGTGCTAATAGTTCAGCCTATGTGAATGTGGTTGATGAGTCTGTACATGTAGATTTTATTTGTATTAGGAAAGAAATGCCAAATTTGTATCTCCCCAAACTAATCAATTTTGTTACAGGTGTGGTTCCAAATGACATTTGGGCAACTTTCCACGTTGTCCTGCTGTGGGCAAATGTTGTACTAAATGTGTGAAGGTAGGTCATTTTTATAGTGAACGTAAACTTGGAAAAAATCCCATGAAAGTACATTGTATGGATGAGGGGGATTTTTTTGATTTTTCTATATTGGATTTGAACTTGAGTGGCAATACTGGTTTGAGTGATAATGTTAGGGATCTTGTCTGACAAGGTTTTTTAGGTGGATCCCTCGCTATAGATATGATGTGTGATTCTGGAGCTCCAAACATCATTATTTCAGACACTGTGTTAAATGCACATTTGGGTGGGACTGTAGTTCTGGAGGAGCCAAATATACATCCCAAAGCTTATAGGGAACAGGACATAGATATGCTTGGCTATTTTGAGCAGGATATCATATGTTTGGGGAGGAGTGTATTCACCAAGGTTTATGTTGCCATTAAAGAAAGGCAAATTTTAAGGTGGCAGGATGTAACTGATTTAGTATTATGCTTGGAGCTGGTTCGAACCCACCTCGAAGGTTGTCAAATGGTCCCATTTGTTTTGTGCAAGTTCAGGATCATTTAGCTGCTAAGAGCATGTGCAAAGTGTACCCTAACATTTTTAACAATACCATTGGGTGCACTATGTAAATTCCTTCAAACTGAAAAGAAATGCAATGCCAGTAACTCATAAAGTTTGCCCAGTGCCATAGAGTGTGAGAGCAGAATTGAAGAAATTACTTGGTCAGATGGTCAAGGATGGCATTATTAAAGATACAGGGTCTTTGGAATGGGTGAGTCCCATTGTTATCGTTCGGAAAAAGGATGGCGATGTTAGGCTCTGTGCAGACCTTTGCAGTCTCAATAAGAACCTTATTATTAAGTGTCATCCTCTTCCCAAGGTGCAAGATCTGTTAGCTAACATTGGGAATGCTAAGTACTTCTATGTACCTCCAAATCCCTTTGGATGAACATTCTCAGGAACTTACATCCTTTGTCATGCCATTTGGGACATTTATGTTTGCCAGGTAGTTTTTTGGTTTGGCTGCCGCAGCCAGTGTCTTTCAGAGGTTGATGGACACTATTTTGGAGGGCGTTCTGGGTGTGCAGGCCTTCCAGGAGGATGTTCTCATCATTGCAAAGACACTGACTGAACACAACAAGGTCATATCTGATGTTTTTGGAAGGCTTAAAGGATTTGGCATTACGCTGTGGGCTGACAAGCGCAAGGTGAATGCACAGAAGTTTGACTAGGTAGGGCATACAAATGGTATTTCACTTTTTGTTGATCAAGGCCATTCTGGAATCTCAAGCCCCCAGAGACAAAGATACGCCCAGATCTTTTTGGGGGCTGAGTGAGTATTACTCAAGATTTGTAAAAGAGTATGCTTATGTTTTGCAACAATTAGGGGAACTGTTTAAGAAGGATACCAAATGTGTTTGGACAGATGAAATCCAGGAGGGTTTTTAAACTGAGAAGAAACGTATGATTTCTGCTCTGGGCCTATCCCCATTCCAGGCTGCCAGGAAGTGTGTAATTATGGTCGATGTCATTCAGATTGGATTGGGGGACATTTTGTCTCAGTTCGTTAAGAGCAAAGAACACACCGTTGCTTTTGCGTCACATTCACTCAGTTCTGCTGAGACAAATTATAGTACCATTGAACATGAAGCATTGACAGGTTTGTGGGCTGTGGAAAGATTTAAGAATTTCATTTGGGGCTCATATTTTGACATGTTCACTGACCATAAACCACTGTTGCATTTCCTTTTTTTTTTTTTTTTTATTTCCTATTTTTTATTAATTTCACCATTGCACAGTTAGCACATATCATCGCACAATCTCCAATAGTACATTTAGATTGTCATATACTATTACATAACAGATCATTTCCAGCATCAAAACATCCTACTTAATTCAATAGGTTAACTTCATCACTCGTTGCAACACCAAATACCTCAGGTTCATCGCTACTCTCCTGCGATTATCCTCTCAAACTCAGGCCCTCTTTCCATTTTATAATAGGGTCCCATATCTTTAATCCCAATTTTCTCCCTGTTCTGCCTTTCCGAGCGTATATATTTTTTTCCAGATTATAAGTGGATAACAGGTTAGCGAGCCAAACTTGCATTGCTGGGGGTTTTTTATCCAGCCAGGCCCTGGCTATGCAGAGCCTAAAGACTGCCATTGCAACAAAAATAAATTCTCTTTGGATAATATTGGTATCTGTAATAATCCCTAACAGTATTTCTGGGGGATTTAGAATAATCTGTATATTTAAGGAGGCATCAAGGAACTTCTCTATATCATTTACCACTGTTTGTATTTGCGGGCAAACAGCAAATATATGGATTAGATATGCATCAGGGGAACTACATCTTGGGCATGTGGTACCCACAGTTCCCCCCCCCCCATTTTGCTATCTTTGCTGGGGTGAAATATAGTGAGAATAGGGTTTTATATTGCTGCGATTGCAGCGGCGAAGAGCAGAGGAGAGTGCGCCCTAGGTCCAATGACTCTTTAAACCAACTAGCCTCACCTGCCAGCTTACCCGCCCATTTTTCACTGTGCTTAGCCATATCGTCTGGCTTTCCTGCTATCAAATTCGCATAAAAACTCCTAATAGAGCAGTCCCCCCCTACCCTTATTTTCTCCAATATATCTACCTTATCAAAGCCAGCTCTCCCGCCCTGCTTAGTCCCCAGAAAGCTTCTTAACTGCAAAAATTTGAAGAAATCCCTCCTGTCTAAACCAAACCTGCTCATTAAATCCTTATACTGAAACACCTCTTCCGTATTCCTCAAATCTCCAATCTGTACTACCCCCTTCTCCGTCCACCCGGCCATTATAGTGTCCCAGAAGATTTGCTTTGGGAGGGAGACATTTTTGTACAGCCTGGTGTATCTATTGTACCGGCCCAATCTAATTTTTTTCATCACTGCGCTCCAAATCTTAATTGCGGCTTGGACTGTCTTAAACCTAGTTCTTTTATAATATGCAAAGTCAATACATTTAAGAAAGGAATTCTCTACCTCTGGTCCCAACACTATGGAATATATCCTAGATGAATCGTTTAGTGTTCTAGTGTCCAAACCGCCCCCGCCTATCAGCCCTCGCATATATTGCAATGCAGATGCCCAATAATATAGTCTAAAATCGGGGGCTCCCCAACCTCCTCTCTCTCTAGGCAAAGACATAAAACGGTATGCTCTGCGTGTCTTGCCATGAGCCCAGATAAATCTGTTTAATATATTTTCGAGATCTTTAAACCATTTCACCTCAAACCATAGCGGTATTGTCCTATAGAAATACAGACATTTTGGCAATATTATCATTTTAATAACATTAGTGCAGCCCACTAGTGACAAATGCATGTTATTCATTCGATCCAGATCCGTCTTAACTTTTAACATCAGGGGCGCCAGGTTTTTCTGTACCAGTGAGTCTAAATCGGCTGTAATTGCAACCCCCAGGTATACTGCTGAGTTGATAACTCTTGGATCGTTGAAAACAATATGTTGATTACATATTATTTGCGTTTTGGAGCTATTTAGGCTGTACCCCGATATTTGCCCAAATCTTTGTGCCTCGGACTCAATTTCTCCTATGGCCATACTGGGGTTGGGCGTCAATATGGCCACATCGTCGGCATGAGCTAGGGACTTTACCTCACACCCATTCAAGCTTATTGAAGGAATTCTTACATTGCCCTCTATTTTCCTTATTAAAGGATCCAAGTAAAGAGCAAACAGTAATGGGGAAGATGGACAACCCTGCCTAGTCCCTCTCCCAATGCTGACTGCTGCTGATTTACCCCTATTCACTCTGATCCTTCCTGACGGGTTCTTATAAAGAGTCTGCATTGCAGTTATAAAACTAGTCCCCAATCCATTCCATTTTAATGTTTGCCATAAATATTCCCATGAGACCCTATCGAACGCCTTTTCGGCGTCCAAAAAAAGTGCCGCGATAGGGTCCCCCAGAACACCAGCCGCATCCAAGGCTGTAATCAGATGCCTAATGTGTTGTGTAGTGCCTTTACCTGGTATAAACCCATGTTGAGTGTGACATACCAATCCCTCTATTATCTCTGCTAGTCTTGTTGCTAGTATCTTGGAGTAGACCTTGGTATCTGCGTTCATCAGTGTAATAGGTCTATATGACCCTGGGAGTAACGAATTTTCCCTTTTTTTAAGATAACGATAATATCCGTTTCCCCCCATGATTCAGGGATCTTGTCCCCCTTTTGCGCTTCCATCATAACATGAAGCATGTCCTTTCCCACGACTTGATAAAACACTTTATAAAATTCCACCGGGAGCTGGTCTGGACCGGCTGCTTTGCCTGATGGTAACCTACTTAATGCCGTGACAAATTCCTCCTGACTAAAGGGGGAGTCCAGCCTATCCTTTTCTTCCATAGATATACCAGGGGGAGTAATATCGCTAAGGTAGCTTTGAATCTCCCTTATAGAACCTTGTGAGAAGGAGACAGGTTCACCCCGTCACTTACCTTCCGGGGGCCCCCGTATCCCCTGGTCTCGGGGAGCCCGGAGAGCCGACACCCGATGTCACAGGTCCGTCGAACGTATGACGGAAAGGATAACCGCCCCCCCTTGTCCTTCCCCTTCGCAGGGACGAATCAGCGACGTGGAGAGCGTGGTAGGAGGAGGGGCTAACCCCGGAAGCACAACAGACCAGACCGTGAAAAGAGACGAGGGACACAAGATCGAAGAGGAAGCGGTCGAAGGACTAGGAGAAGAGCAAGGCGGAAGCAACGGAGAAGAAGGACGCGAGGACCGAGATCGAGTCGGGAGAAAGACCGAAGAGGACGGAAAAGCCGAAGAAGACGAGACGTGGTGCGAGGAGTGGTGGTGCCCACCGGAGGAGGCTGGAGAGCGGCCGCAACTCAGGGAGAGTTGCGGCGGAGCCTGTGAGTAACCCTGAGCGAGGGCACAAGAGGAGCGGGTGGAGGTTGGGACCGGGTGCATGAAGGGAGGGATTGGCTGACGGGAGGGAGCACTGTTTTGAGTAAAAGTCCGCAATTGTCTCCGTAATCGTGGTTTGTCAATAGGAATGATTAGTCAGCCCTAGGACTGCACTTTCCTGAAACCCCTTTTCTCCCATGTTCTGTTTGTCGTTTTGAGTGGCCTAAGGGTCATATATCCGAGTAAGGAAGAGAGTACGAACCCTTTCCCGATCTGTACCTTATTCCCTTCGCTTTCCCCCCCCCTTTGTTTTACCTCTTCACTGTGCTCGCCCAAAATCACCTGTAAATACAACCACCCTCATAGGAAAGGAGGGAAGCACAATTCTCACGTGGTGTTGCGGTGATGGGATACAACCTTGGCACATACCATATACGTTACTGACAGCCGTCTTCTCCTCTCTCCTATGAGCCTCCCTGGGACGAATGTGGGTCCGGATATACAACTAGGAGAAGAATCTCACAAAGTACTCGGAGCGGTCGGAAGGGGCGGAGAACCATCAGTCGAAGGACCAGTAACAGAAGAAGAACCGCAAGGGACTGTTGAGACATTCATACCACCCTCGTGTGGTCCATTACCTGTCATTTCGAATAAAACTCGCAGAGCATCTCACTATATACAGCCTCCTCGTCTGATTATCCGACCCGCCCTCCCACAAACCTCCACTACTCCTGGTATATAACTCTTCATAAAACTGCCTGAACACTTCCCTTACTTCAGTTGTTTCCGTGACACTAACTCCATTCCCGTCCGTAATCTCCTTAATATCTGATGCTGCTAGTCTCTGCCTAGTGCGTACTGCTAATAAGCGTCCTACCTTCTCACTGAAAGGACGGGCAAGATGGCCGCTGTGAGGTTGTGGTGAGGAGCTGCTCGGACCTCTCTCCCCGTGATACTCTGATGGCTGTTGTATAAGGGTTATATACCTTTCCCATGGATCTGGCTTTTTGGCTGCATGCAGGGTTGACCAGGGTATGCACAAAATACCCTACCTCTAAAGCTCGAATCACCCGGTTTTTCGTAAGATTAGCCAAGTGGGAAGCTGTGGTCCGACTAATAAAGATGCCGATACGATTAACAAAAGCCAGCAAAGACAAGGACAAGGAGAAGGATAAAACAAAACCGCAGCAAGACATATCAACAAACCAGCGGGAGACGGGTGGCAGAGGCACGCATGCTGACCCCAAAAGAAGCAGTATGGATCTACCCTATGGGTCACAGCAGCGGGGGCCAGGTGCTATACGGAAGGCACTACCTGCCCAGAGGGCGAAGAAAACTGAGAAAATGAACAAACATGAGGCAGCGGATGAATCGGAGAACGCCGACGTATCTTCTAAACCGGACTCAGCGTTGCCAGAGAGCACCGATCAGCCCCGCTCCAGGCAAGACACGGATCAGTTCGTTCAAACCACCATTATAGGAACAACCCAAGGCGAAGTCAGAGGAAGAGAAACGACGCTAAGACAGCCTACCCTGAAGGAGGCTTTCACATCTAGGAAGAGTTTTCAGCCGGACACGGAGCAATCTGAGTGTACGAACGTCCTCGAGGACGCAGCGGTAGACGCTCCCGGCGCAGAGGCATCCGCTGCTAGGCAACCCCGAGTCTCGGCAGCGGCAGCAACAGTGGCAGCGGCATTCACCAGCAACGGAGGTGTCGGAAGTAGTACAGAAGGTAACGCGGGAGCTATAGCAGCTAAGGTAATGCAACCCATTTCCCCCATCTCTACTAACAACAGTGGACTGAAAGAGACAAAGGGGCCCTGTAAGAATTCGGACATGATGGAAGCAATTATGCAACTAGAAGTTGAGATGGGTAGCAAAAGGGTTAAAGAAATAACTAAAGATGCTACCAACTCTCACTTAGCAAGGAAAAGTGCCGCAGGTAACGAATCTTTGGGGCTGGAGAAGAGAGAGGGAGCCTCAGTCGATGGGGAATGTTTTTTCTCAGTTAATGAAGACACGGACATTACCCAGTCAAGCGACGACACGTCAGAAGAGGGGGAGCTAGATGGAGAAACAAGCTCTGGATCAGACTCATCTAAGAAAGAGACTACACAGAAAAAGAGAAGGGTAAAGGGCAGAAGGCATGATGAAAACTCGGTATCACCTACTGCAGGGGGGAAGAAGTTAGATTGGGACTATTCTGCAACGTCGCAATCTTACTTAGAGGAGGGTAACTCACAGCCCTTAGATAACGCCCCCATCTCTGCGCAGTATTTGGCACCCTTCAACCTGATCTGCGCCACACTTAAGCAGATACAAGGGGAGGCAAGGTCAGAAAGTCGGAGGGCTAGACAAGCCACAAAGAAAATACACAATACCCTCAAGAAGGTTAATAAACTTTATGAAGGCATCGTCGAGAGAGTGACTGAGGTGGAGGAGCGGACTGGAAAACTAGAGGATGATGTTGGGGCATGGCAGGATTTCAAACTGGAGCAGGAAAAGCGGACCAGCGACCTGCAGTGGAAGCTGGAGGAGTTCGAAAACCGTCAGAGGCGGAATAATATTCGCATTTTGGAGGTGGCGGAAGGAAAAGAGGGAGATGACATTATGCATTTCATGGTCAACTTGATGAGAGGAGCTTTTCCTGAATCGAAGTGGGAGTGGGAAAGAGAGATTCAACGAGCCCATAGATTCCCCTTTACTATCAGAAAAGGTCAAGGGGGTGCGAGGGAGGTAGGTCAACAGACATTTCCCAGAGCCATCTTGATATACGTTGGGAATTATCTGCTCAGGGAAGAAATTATGGATAAGGCTAGACCTGATAGGAAAACGTCCTTTGAGGGAAACACTTTCTTCGCCAGGCCAGATTTCTGCCATGTAACGGTAGAGAGAAGATGGAGACTCAGACAGTTTATCAAACCCTTTCAGGTCCTAGGGTCTGAGGCGTTCCTCTTATATCCCGCAAGACTAAAAGTGGTTCATAAGGGCAGAACGAATATCTTCTTCTCAGAGATCAAGGCCCAACAGTTTTTAGAGGAGATTAAATCACAAAAAGGGGGATAAGAAATTGTAGAAATGCCTAAATGTCTAAATGCCTAAATGCCAAGGGTTTAGAATATGATGGAAAGGGGTGCATGCATCGGTAGAGTTAGACTTCAGGTATAGCTTCATTGCCATTGGTTTATCAATAAGGAGATAGCATATGCAAGGGTGAAATAGCTAAGATAAAGATATGGTGGAGGGGTATACGAAGTATGGAAGAGACGGGTGTCGGGGGGAGAGTGAGGAGCAATCCACGCAAGCTCTTGCAGCAACACATAGGTCTCACGGACCTATTTGCCAGTAAAGGGGGGAAGGGGGAGGGGGGTAAAGGACAGCGGGAGAATAGGGGGGGTTAGGGGAGGGAAGGAGGGGAAAAAGGGGGGGAAAAAGTGAGGTATGGTTTAAGAAGCAGCACAGGAGAACGCAGTCTATCGCACAGGGAGTTTATATTACACAAAATATTCTAGTCAAAAGGAGGACGTTACACGATATACGATATCTACCAGATACATCTTCAAGGCAAAGTGACAGATTGAGTAAGGTATGCAGAGTTGGTCAAACTTATGATATATTTTAATGACTTGTAGGATTGCTACTATCAATATCTGCGGACTCAATGATTCGAGTAAAAGACTCAGGGTGGCGGCATTACTTAGGACATTTAAGCTGGACTTGGTTTGTCTCCAAGAAACACATCTTGAAGCTTCTAAGGGTTATCTTTTGGACCACCTAGGGTTCGCCGTGTTAGCAAACTCCAAGCAAGGGACGAAGCATAGGGGGGTGGCTGTACTTGGGAGATCCGCCGACGTGGAGGTGATAAAGAAAATGGAAGATCAATGGGGGAGGTGGGTAATAGTGGAAATAAACTTTAAGGGAGAAAAATGTACCATAGTTTCTGTGTATGGTTCAACAGAAGACGACCCTGAACTTTTTCAATTTTTAAACACTGAGTTGGCACTATGGCCTGAACCAATTATATGCTGTGGAGATTTTAATATTCACGACCCCAGTAGTTAATTTGCACAACCAGGGAGCGTTTACGTAGGGAGGAAAAAGAGAACACATAAGGCATTGGCAGATATGGTGTTAAATAATTCCTTAGTCGATCCGTGGATTAAGCTAAACCCTGGCATTGATGGTAGTACTTTTTTTTCGGCTCCCCATAAGGTACTTGTCAGACTGGACTATTTTTTGATCTCAATTCCCCTGATGGCAGAGGCGCAAATAGAAAAACAACCCCGTATAGTTTCAGACCATAGCCCTCTGATTTTAACCATTAGATTGGGTCAGACACGGCAAAAAGATATGCAGTGGACATTTGATAGAGCCCTTTTGGAGGATGAAGGATACAGGGCTCACATGACCGGCTGGATCAGGACCTATTGGGAAATTAATAAAGGTACGGCTCCCCTGGGAGTAGTATGGGACGCCTTTAAGGCCGGCGTTAGGGGCGAGACAATGAGCTATGTGTTTTCATCCCAGAAAAAGACAAGACTTAAAATTAGAGAGGTCTACCAAAAGCTGATAAGGACAGAGGAGGAACTGGTCCGGGATATAGGGGAAAAGGCGCCAATAGAAGACCATTTAATAAAAATAGTGGCCCTTAGGGCGGAGGCGACAGAAAGCATCTCAAAAAAAGCACTGTTGCATTTCCTGAAGAGGAATGTCTATGGGAATGCCTTTGCATGTCTGGTGAGATTACTGTCAAAATTATAAGAATACCATTTTACACTAAAGTATGTTCCTGGTGGAAAGAACATTAGAGCAGATAGTTTGTCCCGACTGCCTGTGTAGGATGACATTTTTTGGACTCAAATGCACAAGAATGCTTGGTGGTGCTTGTGGAAGATATTTTGCCAGATGCCAGCACTGTTTCTCGTAGAGTGTGTTTTGAAGCTGCATGAAAGGATCCTGTTTTGGCAAAGGTGTCTTCGTTCATGAAGAGTGGTTGCCTAGGGAAAGAAGTGTGGAAGCTGCATTGAAGCTGTTTGTACAAGTATCTGAAGAGTTGTCCTTGGTGGATGGTGTGTTGTTACGTGTGGATGTATGTGTGCTGCCGGCATCCCAGAGAGAGTTGCTTATCAAGGAGGCACATAAGGGGCATTTGGGGATGAGCTGTACGTATAAAGCTCTCAAACAGTTCTATTAATGGACAGTCATGGAATCTCAGACCTCCAAATTTAATTCTGATTGTGCTACATGTTTGTTATCTGATAAGCACTGGATTATGTATGAGTCACCACTTCAGCAAGCTTGGCAGAAGATAGC
Source organism: Triturus cristatus (assembly GCF_964204655.1). NCBI lineage: Eukaryota > Metazoa > Chordata > Amphibia > Caudata > Salamandridae > Triturus > Triturus cristatus. The sequence continues at coordinate 901,378,588 of NC_140590.1, read as the reverse complement.
GTTAAACTTTGCAGACTCGTTTGACTTACTTCCGTCATCACAGAGATAAATTATGGTATCAGTGAATTATTTTTCTAAATGGGTTTACATTGATTTTACTGCTATCCCCAACATGGATGCCACCATTACATTTTTGAAGCACATCTTTTCCATTGAAAGAGGACCTAAGGAGCTTGTGACTGACAATGGCATTCATTTTTTGTCACACAAGATGAAGTCATTTGTTGCCGAATATCAGATAGTACACATTGGAGTAGCTCTCTACTCTCCCTCATCTAATGGTCTCATAGAACTCATGAATAGATTTCTTAAAGAGAGTGTACAGACGGCGTTGCTTATGAATTTAAAAGTGAGCTAATTTTTGGTAAAAAATAAGTTGTCATATTTGGTGAGTCTCCACAGCACCACTGGGGTATGTCCTTTTGTTCTGTTGCACAAAAGATTTCACAGGTGCCCTTTCTGCCTGGAATTGCTCAGAAGTCTGAGTGTGGGTTGGTGGCATCCAGGTTTGCTGCCAGACAAGGTCATACCAAGGATCTGTTTTACAGGAAATATAGTGTAAAGCCAGTTGACTTGATGAGTGGTGATTGGGTGTTGGTGAAAGTGCTACCAAAGTGAGGTAGGGGGAGTCTAAGTTTTCTTCACCTGTCCAGGTAGAGAAAGTTTCTAGTTTAGTGGTGTTGAAGAACAAGGGTTAATTGAGTGTGAGAGATGTGGTTAGGATCACTAAGGAGCAGACAAAGAAAATTCAAAAGGTGAAAAGGTTTGGGTGTGGATCAAAGTTATGGTTTTGTGGGGATCTGCAAAACGTTATGCTGTCTCAATCTGAGGTGGTTGCTCCTTGTCATAATGAGCAGGTTCGTGAGACATCAACTTCTGAAGTTTCTTTTTCAGAAAGTTCTGACTTCCCAGCACAATGTTTGCAACAGTCTGGGCTGACTCCATTCTGCCAGGCAAGAGATTCCAAGAATGTGAGCATGCCCTCTAAGTATAAGGATTGTTTTGTGCCATTAATTTAATGCATCTTTGTTTATTTTTCGTTTGTGTACAGGGGTAGATATTGTACCTGTGGGCTGATGTCATCAAGGGCCCAGTTTTTCTTCTTGTGGCACTCTGGAGTCTGTGCATGCGTGGCTTTGTGTGTTGCACTCTAGAGCAGCGAAGGACACAGTGTGCACCCGCATAAAATTGTATTGTTTAAATGGTGAGTTTTATGTGCAATGTTGTTGGTACGCACTTTCTGTTAATTTGTTGCATGCTTAGTTTTGAAACCAGTTGAGCTTACCTGATGTGGCTTGTATGTCAGTTGAGGCAGTTTTCCCTGGCAAACTGCACACTGGGGTGCAGTTTGCACAGGCTTTGGGCTCCTTTACATTTGCAACTTAATAAAGGAATAATTCAATCTACCTGGATTTGCGTGCCAATTTCCTTCATGTCCATTTCACTTCCAACATATGCGCTTATATTAAATACTACTTGTATTACAAGCTAGTATTTTATGACTTGGCAATCCGTTTGTTGTGGTTGCTGTTCATACTTATAGTCTTGTGGGTGCCTTGCACCTACCTCCCCCAGAGTACCTTTGGCCTGCTTGATCCATTCTATTACTGAGAGTCAAGTGCTGAAGGAATTGTACTTGGCCCTGCTGTTAAGTACTATAGTATTTGGGCCTCATACAGCAGAAGTAAGAGACCGCAACCTCCATGGTTGGTTCCAGTAACCCTTGCCTTTCCTTTGGCCCTCTAAAGGGGATTCTGAAAATGTCAATGAACAGTTAATGATAATCCAAATACATTTAGTAATTCTCCATATTGCAAATAAATTCAATCATGTACTCATAGTATATCACATTAGTTGCAATGCATTTTGGGGTTCAAGAATTTTGTCAGGAGATTCACAAAACCAACTACTTATTTATACCGTAACATGCTGAGTTTCTCACACCAATAACATGCTTAGTTTCTCAGACCAAATTGCCTTTGTTGTGGTTGGTATATGTGGTTACATAACTAAATCCACCTTTGACATCTGTCATCAACTCAAATAATCAGACCTATCACAGTTGTTCATAGTGAGTCAAGGTCTTTCCTCTTGTAGGCTGCTCCCTAAGTGACAGAGACATTATTCATGTTCAGGAACACTACTCCCTCCTATAGAGAAGTGGCAGCTATATTACTCATAGCTCAGGAACACTACGCTTCCAAGTAGAGACTCTATTCGCTCAAATGCTGCACACATATGTGACATGACTTCAGCATTGATTGGTAGGCAAATAAACATCAATCATTCCTAGAAAGCCAATCTCACAAACCTTGTGGCGTACATAACAGGTTTGTCCTCATCGTTTATTATAAAGCTCTGTTAAATGGCACATTTATAGTATAGTTTTGTTTAATTGATCTTTTGTTTTCAGCCATTATAACTTTAATACAGGTCCTGCTGGTGTAAGGACTAAATTGCAACAAAGATCTTGCAAAAAGGTATCAGAACGAGATCTCGCAGGCCCTCCCCATCTTGGATGGCGTATTCTATAAATAGTGGGCCCAACCTGCATTGAATGATTGCTATTGATATTGTTTGGAAATCCGGTCCCGCTTTTGCTCTAGGACTCTGTAGAAGTTTGCCACTTGGGGAAAATTCCAGTTACAGATTCAAATCTGTGCTCCAACTCTGCAGAGTCACTGTAGGGTTGAAATTCTGTCATATGACCCCAGATAATTGTTGAACTCACCTGCAGAAGTTACAAGGAGAACATTTGAATCCATTCCCATGTAGAGAGAGACTTGAGTTGAGTCACTGTGATTCTGGCTCTTTTCCTAACTAACGAATATGTGTGGGGCAACACTTCACCCCAACCCAGTCGCACAGCTGTGAGGGTAAATATTCTCATACTCCAAATATAAAGTCCATTGTACTCCATTTATTCAATGCTTAATTTCAATTGTTATTGGTCCACTTATTTAGTCCATATGTAGGTTGTCATGCTGTTTCCAAAGCTTCTAATGCTCGAAATGTGCCCAGCCAGACCTCTTTCAAGAATACGAAAATCGCATGATTCATCAGAAAGCAGTGTCCTTTATTATTAACCCAATGCATTTCGGGCTTAAACATGCCTTTCTTCAGGGGTAACTGCGAAAATCAATAAAACATTCATAATTACTACTTAAACCTGTGTTTAACATATGTAACAATCCCTTACACCACTTTCATTTTAGTAGTAATTCACAATGTTCTAATTCAACCCTTTCATTCTCACAACCTTTTAAATTTCTCCCCGCATTTGCACTTCTAACATATCGGACACCAACATACACCATCATTCCTCTCTAACTCAATTTTAGCGCTCGCTCTCGGCCAACCATTTCTATCATGCACTTTTCCATCACCCACCTCAAATCTACCACGCGCACCAGCAATAAGCTACCTCACCGCTCTCGACTCGTTACATACCTGCCACAACTATGGCGTACTTCCGTCCCAACATCCATTTCCACAAACCGCTCACCTCGCAACCGTGTATCCACCCATTTTAAAGCATCCTAAATGACCACCTGATCTTTCGTCTCCTACCAAATCACAACCTTAGTTACAAAAAATTTAAAAAATGCCTTTAGCTTAAAAAAAATACAACTCCCTTAATTCAATTCAATCCCCTATCTCCAATAACTGGTAATAATAAAAATTGTTTTTAAAGGAATTGTTAAGGATTATTAAACATATGTACACAAATGATTTTTTGAAAACTCACAATAAGAATGCCTGATGATTAATCAATAAAATGATGACACAAACAATTCTTAATGATCAAGGTATTTCACCATACATGTAGTACTTGGTAAATAATCAACATTTGTCCGCTTTTTTCACTGGGTGCAAACCATCAGTAGGGCAATAATTCAAAAGATTCAACAAGGAGTGATGCGATGCGCACCATTGTAATTTTAATTTATCCGTCCTGTTTCTCAACGTCATCCATGAATGCGTGCTCGCTGGGTAAGTGCCTTGCCCAAATGGCACTGAGATAATCAACAAATAGGTGTGGGGGGACACTTCACCCCCAACCCAGTCACACAGCCGTAAGAGTAAATATTCTTATACCCCAAATATAAAGTCCATTGTACTCCATTTATTCAATGCTTAATTTCAATTCTTATTGGTCCACTTATTTAGTCCACATGTAAGTTGGGGTGAGTTCTATGGGGGTGTGTTCTAAGGTGATTTTACCCTGTGAAAAACCTTCTGCTGGGATATCATGAATCATGTTTGAGAGAAAAATATTTTCTCATGCTTGTCCCATCATATAGGTTTGGAAGGTGCTCCAGAAGCTAAAATGAGATGATATTTTCTGTAAATTCCCATTCTCTTTCTCAGTCATGTGAGAATGAAGTCTGACATTCTCAGTCAAACATGTACATCCAACAAGGGCAGAGACTGTCAGTTGATACCTTTGTGTTCTACTGCAGCTTCGCAGAGTGTTCTAAAAAAGAACTAGAGAGCTAACAACTTAATTATGACAAAAGTATGGCACACCTGAAGCCATCTTGATTGGAATAAACTGGTAACACTTAAAACATTTATTTTAAAAAGGTACACAATGATGGGGTTCATTTTGTCATAGAAATTATCGTTAGTGCTGTAGAAAGAAAAATTAGGACGTTTTAAGTGAGATCTCAACTATCTTCCGGTTCTATTTCAACAGGAGCAGCCTGTCAGTTGATTCCTTTGTGTTGGACTGCAGCCTCCCAGAGTGTTCTAAAGAACAACTAGACCGCTAACAGTCTTACTTATGACAAAATTATGGCACACCGAAGCCATCTTGATTGGAATAAACTGGTAACACTTAAAACATTTAAGTTAAAAAGGAACAAAATGAGGGTTTTTATTTTGTCATAGAAATTAAGGTTAGTGCTGTCAAAAGAAAAATTAGGACATGTTTTAAGTGAGATCTCAAATATCTTCCTGTTATATTTCAACAGGAGCAGCCTGTCAGTTGATTCCTTTGTGTTCTACTGCAGCTTCCCAGAGTGTTCTAAACAACAACTAGAGCGCTAACAGTCTTACTTATGACAAAATTACGGGACACCTGAAGCCATCTTGATTGGAATAAACTGGTAACACTTAAAACATTTAAGTTAAAAAAGAACAAAATGAGGGGGTTCATTTTGCCATAGAAATTATGGTTAGTGCTGCATAAAGAAAAATTAGGGAATGTTTTAAGTGAGATCTCAAATCCTCTTCTATTTCATTAGAAAATTCTGACATGCAGACTGGAACAATCCCTTTCAATACCAGCACTAGACTTCCAGATAATTCCCTGGTGAGAAGTAGCTTTACTATAGTGATCTAATGAGCAACTAGAGTGCTAACATAGTGAATTTATGGCAAATGTATGACACATCTGAATGCCTTCTTGATGGAATCAAAGTTAAAAACTGAACACATTTCCTACTGAGGAGACTGCAGTAAATGAGGAAATTAGAAAACTACATAACAAATAAGTCTCCCAAGATGGCCACCAGAGTACAAATAGCCCAAATGTAACACAAATATCACACAGATGTAGCCCACATATAGCCCAATGACAGAAGTGTGCAAAACACATTTTATTTTTTGTTTTTTTGCCGTTTTATATAGTGCAGACTTGTCAGGTATTGGAGCTTTGCATCTTACTTGGACATCTTATTGCGTATTTTGAACGGAGTACCTGAGATTTATCTTGCGAAACATTGAACTTTACTATTATGTTAACATGAAGTTGATCTGAACAGGGCTTTGTAATACACGTTTTCACCTACTGGTTATAAGTAATTCTCACTGTATTGTATCAAGAAAGAGGATTTACTGTTTTTATGTACACTTTTATGATCTATGTTTCTAAATCAGATTGAATAACGTTTAATGAATTTAATTGAAGTCTCCCAAGGTGGCCACCAGAGAAAAAGGAGCCCAAATGTCACACAAATATCACCCAGAAGTAGCCCACATATAGCCCAATGACAGAAGTGTGGAAAACACTTTTTATTTTTTGTTTTTTTGCAGTTTTACATAGTACAGGCTGGTCAGATATTGGAGTGCTTTACATGAGCATTCACTACATCATACAAGGACAAACTCATTTTGGTTGTAGGCATGGGGAGATTAAGTGATTTGACCAGAATCACAGAATGTCAACCTGAAGCAGAAACTCTAACTTGGTTCCCCAGTTGCAAAGTCTGCAGGTCTGGAAGTAACACCACATTCTCTCCCCTAAGCGTAACATTTAATCAAGTAGTCAACTGGATAAAAAAACATAAAGGTAACAAATAATTTAAAAGTGCTTTGTCGCTATTTGAGAACTTAGAAAATATGTCCTCCTTTTAGTTTTTAGAGCACTAACCATAATTACTATGCAAACAAGACCCTCTCATTTCTATAATTTCTAAAGGAAATGCTTTAGGTATTACTGTTTTGATTACATCAAGATGACGTCAGGCGTGCCACACTTTTGTAATAAATATAGATTGTTAGCAATCTAGTTGTCTCTTGTCTCTTTCTGCACATCTCCTGCCTCTTTCTGTACCTCTCTTCCATCTTTCTGCAGCTCACTCGTTTCTTTCTTCACCTCCCTTGCCTCTTTCTGAACCTCTCTTCCCTCATTCTGCAGCTCATCTTCTTCTATCTGTACCTCTCTTGCCTCTTTTGCACCTATTTTGTCTCTTTGTGTACCTCTCTTGCCTCTTTCTGCATATCTCTTGCCTCTTTCTGCACCACTCTTGCCTCTTTCTATACCTCTCTTGCATCTATCTGCACCTCTCTTGCCTCTTTCTGCACTTCTCTTGCCCCTTTATGCACCTCTCTTCTTTATGCACATCTCTTGCCTATTTCTGCACCTCTCTTGCCTCTTTCTGCACCTCTCTTGCCTCTTTCTTTAGCTCACTCTCTTGTTTTAGCACCTCTCTTGCCTCTTTCTTTAGCTCAGTCTCTTCTTTCTGTACCTCTCTTGCCTCTTTCTGTACCTCTCTTGCCTCTTACTGCACCCCTGTTGCCTCTTTCTGCACCTCTCATGCCTCTTTCTTCACTTGTCTTGGTTCTTTCTGTGCCTCTTTTGCCTTTTTCTGCACCTCTCTTGCCTCTTTCTGTAGCCCACTCTCTTCTTTCTGTACCTCTCTTGTCTCTTTCTGTACCTCTTTTGCCTCTTTCTGCACCTCTCTTGCTTCTTTCTCTAGCTCACTCTCTTCTTTCTGCACCTCTACTGCCTCTTTTTGCTCTTCTCTTGCCTCTTTCTGCAGCTCACTAGCTTCTTTCTGTGCCTTTCTTCCTCTTTCTGTACCTTTCTTGACTCTTTCTACACCTCTTACTTCTTTTTGCACCTCTCTTGCCTCTTTCTGCACCTCTCTTGCCTCTTTCTACATCTCTCTTGCATCTTCCTGCAGCTCACTCTCTTCTTTCTGTACCTACCTTGCCTCTTTCTGCATCTCTCTTCCTTCATTCTACAGCTCAGTCTCTTCTATCTGAACCTCTCTTGCCCCTTTCTGCACCTCTCTTCTTTCTGCACCTCTCTTGCCTCTTTCCTCACCTCTCTTACCTCTGTCTGCACTTCTCTTGCTTATTTCTGCAGCTCACTCCCTTCTTTCAGCACCTCTCTTGCCTCTTTCTGCCACTCACTCTCTTCTTTCTGCACCCCTCTTGTCCCTTTCTGCACCTCTCATGCCTCTTTCTACACTTTTCTTGGCTCTTTATGCAGCTCACTCTCTTCTTTCTGTACCTCTCTTGTCTCTTTCTGTACCTCTCTTGCCTCTTTCAGCACCTCTCTTGCCTCTTTCTGCAGCTCACTCTCTTCTTTCTACACCTCTACTGCCTCTTTCTGTACCTCTCTTGCCTCTTTCTGAACATTACTTCCTCTTTCTGCACATCTCTTGCCTCTTGACACACCTCTTTTGGCTCTTTTTGCTCTTCTCTCTTTCTGCAGCTCACTTGATTCTTTCTGCGTCTTTCTTCCTCTTTCTGTACCGCTCTTGACTCTTTATACACCTCTTACCCCTTTTTGTACCTCTCTTACCTCTTTCTGCACCTCTCTTGCCTCTTTCTGCATCTCTCTTGCCTCTTTCTGCAGCTCACTCTCTTCTTTCTGCACCTCTCTTGTCTCTTTCTACACATCTCTTCCCTCTTTCTGCAGCTCACTCTCTGCTTTATGCACCCCTCTTGCCTCTTTATGCACATCTCCTGCTTCTTTCTGCATCTCTCTTTCCTCTTTCTGCATATCTCTTGCCCCTCTTTCTTCACCAGTCTTGCCTCTTTCTTTACCTCTGTTGCCTCTATCTGTACCTCTCTTGGCTTTCTACTCCACTCTTGCCTCTTTATGTGCCTCTCTGGCATCTTTCTGCAGTTCACTCGTTTCTTTCTTCACCTCCCTTGCCTCTTTCTGAACCTCTCTTCCCTCATTCTGCAGCTCATCTTCTTCTATCTGTACCTCTCTTGCCTCTTTTGCACCTATTTTGTCTCTTTGTGTACCTCTCTTGCCTCTTTCTGCATATCTCTTGCCTCTTTCTGCACCACTCTTGCCTCTTTCTATACCTCTCTTGCATCTATCTGCACCTCTCTTGCCTCTTTCTGCACTTCTCTTGCCCCTTTATGCACCTCTCTTCTTTATGCACATCTCTTGCCTATTTCTGCACCTCTCTTGCCTCTTTCTGCACCTCTCTTGCCTCTTTCTTTAGCTCACTCTCTTGTTTTAGCACCTCTCTTGCCTCTTTCTTTAGCTCAGTCTCTTCTTTCTGTACCTCTCTTGCCTCTTTCTGTACCTCTCTTGCCTCTTACTGCACCCCTGTTGCCTCTTTCTGCACCTCTCATGCCTCTTTCTTCACTTGTCTTGGTTCTTTCTGTGCCTCTTTTGCCTTTTTCTGCACCTCTCTTGCCTCTTTCTGTAGCCCACTCTCTTCTTTCTGTACCTCTCTTGTCTCTTTCTGTACCTCTTTTGCCTCTTTCTGCACCTCTCTTGCTTCTTTCTCTAGCTCACTCTCTTCTTTCTGCACCTCTACTGCCTCTTTTTGCTCTTCTCTTGCCTCTTTCTGCAGCTCACTAGCTTCTTTCTGTGCCTTTCTTCCTCTTTCTGTACCTTTCTTGACTCTTTCTACACCTCTTACTTCTTTTTGCACCTCTCTTGCCTCTTTCTGCACCTCTCTTGCCTCTTTCTACATCTCTCTTGCATCTTCCTGCAGCTCACTCTCTTCTTTCTGTACCTACCTTGCCTCTTTCTGCATCTCTCTTCCTTCATTCTACAGCTCAGTCTCTTCTATCTGAACCTCTCTTGCCCCTTTCTGCACCTCTCTTCTTTCTGCACCTCTCTTGCCTCTTTCCTCACCTCTCTTACCTCTGTCTGCACTTCTCTTGCTTATTTCTGCAGCTCACTCCCTTCTTTCAGCACCTCTCTTGCCTCTTTCTGCCACTCACTCTCTTCTTTCTGCACCCCTCTTGTCCCTTTCTGCACCTCTCATGCCTCTTTCTACACTTTTCTTGGCTCTTTATGCAGCTCACTCTCTTCTTTCTGTACCTCTCTTGTCTCTTTCTGTACCTCTCTTGCCTCTTTCAGCACCTCTCTTGCCTCTTTCTGCAGCTCACTCTCTTCTTTCTACACCTCTACTGCCTCTTTCTGTACCTCTCTTGCCTCTTTCTGAACATTACTTCCTCTTTCTGCACATCTCTTGCCTCTTGACACACCTCTTTTGGCTCTTTTTGCTCTTCTCTCTTTCTGCAGCTCACTTGATTCTTTCTGCGTCTTTCTTCCTCTTTCTGTACCGCTCTTGACTCTTTATACACCTCTTACCCCTTTTTGTACCTCTCTTACCTCTTTCTGCACCTCTCTTGCCTCTTTCTGCATCTCTCTTGCCTCTTTCTGCAGCTCACTCTCTTCTTTCTGCACCTCTCTTGTCTCTTTCTACACATCTCTTCCCTCTTTCTGCAGCTCACTCTCTGCTTTATGCACCCCTCTTGCCTCTTTATGCACATCTCCTGCTTCTTTCTGCATCTCTCTTTCCTCTTTCTGCATATCTCTTGCCCCTCTTTCTTCACCAGTCTTGCCTCTTTCTTTACCTCTGTTGCCTCTATCTGTACCTCTCTTGGCTTTCTACTCCACTCTTGCCTCTTTATGTGCCTCTCTGGCATCTTTCTGCAGTTCACTCTTTTCTTTCTGCACCTTCCTTGCCTCTTTCTGAACCTCTCTTCCCTCATTCTGCAGCTCATCCTCTTCTATCTGTTCCTCTCTTGACTCTTTTGCACCTCTCTTGCCTCTTTCTGTACCTCACTTGCCTCTTTCTGCATATCTCTTGCCTCTTTCTGCACCACTCTTGCTTCTTTCTAGACCTCTCTTGCATCTATCTGCACCTTTCTTGCCTCTTTCTGCACTTCTCTTGCCCCTTTATGCACCTCTCTTCTTTCTGCACCTCTCTTGCCTCTTTTGCACCTCTCTTGCCTCTTTATGTACCTCTCTTGCCTCTTTCTGCATATCTCTTGCCTCTTTCTGCACCACTCTTGCCTCTTTCTACACCTCTCTTGCATCTATCTGCACCTCACTTGCCTCTTTCTGCACTTCTCTTGCCCCTTTCTGCACCTCTCTTGCCTCTTTCTACACCTCTCTTGCCTCTTTATGCACCTCTCTTGCCTCTTTCTGTAGTTCACTCTCTTGTTTCAGCACCTCTCTTGCCTCTTTCTGCAGCTCAGTCTCTTCTTTCTGTACCTCTCTTGCTTATTTCTGTACCTCTCTTGCCTCTTTCTGCTCCCCTGTTGCCTCTTTCTGCACCTCTCATGCCTCTTTCTGCACTTCTCTTGGTTCTTTCAGTGCCTCTTTTGCCTCTTTCTGCACCTCTCTTGCCTCTTTCTGCAGCCCACTCTCTTCTTTCTGTACCTCTCTTGTCTCTTTCTGTACCTCCTTTGCCTCGTTCTGCAGCTCACTCTCTTCTTTCTGCACCTCTACTGCCTCTTCCTGTACCTCTCTTGCCTCTTTCTGACTATTTCTTCCTCTTTCTGCACCTCTCTTGCCTCTTAATGCACCTCTCTTGACTCTTTTTGTTCTTCTCTGGCCTCTTTCTGCAGCTTACTTCCTTCTTTCCGTGCCTTTCTTCCTCTTTCTGTACCTTTCTTGACTCTTTCTACACATCGTACTTCTTTTTGCACCTCTATTGCCTCTTTCTGTACCTCCCTTGCCTCTTTCTACATCTCTCTTGCATCTTTCTGCAGCTCACTCTCTTCTTTCTGTACCTCCCTTGCCTCTTTCTGCATCTCTCTGCCCTCATTCTACAGCTCAGTCTCTTCTATCTGAACCTCTCTTGCCTCTTTTGCACCTCTCTTGCCTCTGTCTGCATATCTCTTTCCTCTTTCTGCACCACTCTTGCCTCTTTCTATACCTCTCTTGCATCTATCTGCACCTCTCTTGCCTCTTTCTGCACTTCTCTTGCCCCTTTCTGCACCTCTCTTCTTTCTGCACCTCTCTTGCCTCTTTCTGCACCTCTGTTGCGTCTTTCTGCACCTCTTTTACCTCTGTCTGCACTTCTCTTACTTATTTCTGCAACTCACTCCCTTCTTTCTGTACCACTCTTGCCACTTTCTACTCCTCTCTTGTATCTATCTGCACCTTTCTTGCCTCTTTCTGTACTTCTCTTGTCCCTTTGTGCACCTCTCTTCTTTCTGCACCTCCCTTGCCTCTTTCTGAACCTCTGTTGCCTCTTTATGCACCTCTCGTACCTCTGTCTGCTTTTCTCTTGCTTATTTCTGCAGCTCACTCCCTTCTTTCAGCACCTCTCTTGCCTCTTTCCGCCACTCATTCTCTTCTTTCTGCACCCCTCTTGCCTCTTTCTGCACCTCTCATTCCCCTTTCTACACTTTTACTGTCTCTTTATACAGCTCACTCTCTTCTTTCTGTACCTCTCTTGTCTCTTTATGTACCTCTCTTGCCTCTTTCAGCACCTCTCTTGCCTCTTTCTGTAGCTCACTTTCTTCTTTCTGCACCTCTACTGCCTCTTTCTGTACCTCTCTTGCCTCTTTCTGAACATTTCTTCCTCTTTCTGTACCTCTCTTGCCTCTTGACACACCTCTCTTGGATCTTTTTGCTCTTCTCTTGCCTCTTTCTGCAGCTCACTTGCTTCTTTCTGTGTCTTTCTTCCTCTTTCTGTACCTCTCTTGACTCTTTCTACACCTCTTAAGTCTTTTTGTACCTCTCTTGCCTCTTTCTGCACCTCTTTTGCCTCTTTTTGCATCTCTCTTGCCTCTTTCTGCAGCTCACTCTCTTCTTTCTGCACCTCTCTTGCCTCTTTCTACACCTCTCTTCCCTCTTTCTGCAGCTCACTCCCTTCTTTCTGCACCCCTCTTGCCTCTTCATGCACCTCTCCTGCCTCTTTCTACACCTCTCTTGCCTCTTTCTGCACCTCTCTTGCCTCTTTCTGTAGTTCACTCTCTTGTTTCAGCACCTCTCTTGCCTCTTTCTGCAGCTCAGTCTCTTCTTTCTGTACCTCTCTTGCTTATTTCTGTACCTCTCTTGCCTCTTTCTGCTCCCCTGTTGCCTCTTTCTGCACCTCTCATGCCTCTTTCTGCACTTCTCTTGGTTCTTTCAGTGCCTCTTTTGCCTCTTTGTGCACCTCTCTTGCCTCTTTCTGCAGCCCACTCTCTTCTTTCTGTACCTCTCTTGTCTCTTTCTGTACCTCCTTTGCCTCGTTCTGCTGCTCACTCTCTTCTTTCTGCATCTCTACTGCCTCTTCCTGTACCTCTCTTGCCTCTTTCTGAACATTTCTTCCTCTTTCTGCACCTCTCTTGCCTCTTAATGCACCTCTCTTGACTCTTTTTGTTCTTCTCTGGCCTCTTTCTGCAGCTTACTTCCTTCTTTCTGTGCCTTTCTTCCTCTTTCTGTACCTTTCTTGACTCTTTCTACACCTCTTACTTCTTTTTGCACCTCTATTGCCTCTTTCTGCACCTCCCTTGCCTCTTTCTACATCTCTCTTGCATCTTTCTGCAGCTAACTCTCTTCTTTCTGTACCTCCCTTGCCTCTTTCTGCATCTCTCTTCCCTCATTCTACAGCTCAGTCTCTTCTATCTGAACCTCTCTTGCCTCTTTTGCACCTCTCTTGCCTCTGTCTGCATATCTATTTCCTCTTTCTGCACCACTCTTGCCTCTTTCTATACCTCTCTTGCATCTATCTGCACCTCTCTTGCCTCTTTCTGCACTTCTCTTGCCCCTTTCTGCACCTCTCTTCTTTCTGTACCCCTCTTGCCTCTTTCTGCACCTCTGTTGCCTCTTTCTGTACCTCTTTTACCTCTGTCTGCACTTCTCTTACTTATTTCTGCAACTCACTCCCTTCTTTCTGTACCACTCTTGCCTCTTTCTACACCTCTCTTGTATCTATCTGCACCTCTCTTGCCTCTTTCTGTACTTCTCTTGTCCCTTTGTGCACCTCTCTACTTTCTGCACCTCTCTTGCCTCTTTCTGCACCTCTGTTGCCTCTTTATGCACCTCTCTTACCTCTGTCTGCTTTCTTTTCTCTTGCTTATTTCTACAGCTCACTCCCTTCTTTCAGCACCTCTCTTGCCTCTTTCCGCCACTCATTCTCTTCTTTCTGCACCCCTCTTGCCTCTTTCTGCACCTCTCATGCCTCTTTCTACACTTTTACTGTCTCTTTATGCAGCTCACTCTCTTCTTTCTGTACCTCTCTTGTCTCTTTCTGTACCTCTCTTGCCTCTTTCAGCACCTCTCTTGCCTCTTTATGCAGCTCACTCTCTTCTTTCTGCACCTCTACTGCCTCTTTCTGTACCTCACTTGCCTCTTTCTGAACATTTCTTCCTCTTTCTGTACCTCTCTTGCCTCTTGACACACCTCTCTTGGCTCTTTTTGCTCTTCTCTTGCCTCTTTCTGCAGCTCACTTGCTTCTTTCTGCGTCTTTCTTCCTCTTTCTGTACCTCTCTTGACTCTTTCTACACCTCTTACCTCCTTTTGTACCTCTCTTGCCTCTTTCTGCACATCTCTTGCCTCTTTATGTACCTCTCTTGCCTCTTTCTGCATATCTCTTGCCTCTTTCTGCACCACTCTTGCCTCTTTCTACACCTCTCTTGCATCTATCTGCACCTCACTTGCCTCTTTCTGCACTTCTCTTGCCCCTTTCTGCACCTCTCTTCTTTCTGCACCTCTCCTTCCTCTTTCTACACCTCTCTCGCCTCTTTCTGCACCTCTCTTGCCTCTTTCTGTAGTTCACTCTCTTGTTTCAGCACCTCTCTTGCCTCTTTCTGCAACTCAGACTCTTCTTTCTGTACCTCTCTTGCTTATTTCTGTACCTCTCTTGCCTCTTTCTGCTCCCCTGTTGCCTCTTTCTGCACCTCTCATGCCTCTTTCTGCACTTCTCTTGGTTCTTTCAGTGCCTCTTTTGCCTCTTTCTGCACCTCTCTTGCCTCTGTCTGCAGCCCACTCTCTTCTTTCTGTACCTCTCTTGTCTCTTTCTGTACCCCCTTTGCCTCTTTCTGCAGCTCACTCTCTTCTTTCTGCACCTCTACTGCCTCTTCCTGTACCTCTCTTGCCTCTTTCTGAACATTTCTTCCTCTTTCTGCACCTCTCTTGCCTCTTAATGCACCTCTCTTGACTTTTTTTGCTCTTCTCTGGCCTCTTTCTGCAGCTTACTTCCTTCTTTCTGTGCCTTTCTTCCTCTTTCTGTACCCTTCTTGACTCTTTCTACACCTCTTACTTCTTTTTGCACCTCTCTTGCCTCTTTCTGCACCTCCCTTGCCTCTTTCTACATCTCTCTTGCATCTTTCCGCAGCTCACTCTCTTCTTTCTGTACCTCCCTTGCCTCTTTCTGCATCTCTCTTCCCTCATTCTACAGCTCAGTCTCTTCTATCTGAACCTCTCTTGCCTCTTTTGCACCTCTCTTGCCTCTTTCTGCATATCTCTTTCCTCTTCCTGCACCACTCTTGCCTCTTTCTACAACTCTCTTGTATCTATCTGCACCTCTCTTGCCTCTTTCTGTACTTCTCTTGCCCCTTACTGCACCCCTCTTCTTTCTGCACCTCTCTTGCCTCTTTCTGCACCTCTGTTGCGTCTTTCTGCACCTCTTTTACCTCTGTCTGCACTTCTCTTACTTATTTCTGCAACTCACTCCCTTCTTTCTGTACCACTCTTGCCACTTTCTACTCCTCTCTTGTATCTATCTGCACCTTTCTTGCCTCTTTCTGTACTTCTCTTGTCCCTTTGTGCACCTCTCTTCTTTCTGCACCTCCCTTGCCTCTTTCTGCACCTCTGTTGCCTCTTTATGCACCTCTCGTACCTCTGTCTGTTTTTCTCTTGCTTATTTCTGCAGCTCACTCCCTTCTTTCAGCACCTCTCTTGCCTCTTTCCGCCACTCATTCTCTTCTTTCTGCACCCCTCTTGCCTCTTTCTGCACCTCTCATGCCTCTTTCTACACTTTTACTGTCTCTTTATACAGCTCACTCTCTTCTTTCTGTACCTCTCTTGTCTCTTTATGTACCTCTCTTGCCTCTTTCAGCACCGCTCTTGCCTCTTTCTGCAGCTCACTTTCTTCTTTCTGCACCTCTACTGCCTCTTTCTGTACCTCTCTTGCCTCTTTCTGAACATTTCTTCCTCTTTCTGTACCTCTCTTGCCTCTTGACACACCTCTCTTGGATCTTTTTGCTCTTCTCTTGCCTCTTTCTGCAGCTCACTTGCTTCTTTCTGTGTCTTTCTTCCTCTTTCTGTACCTCTCTTGACTCTTTCTACACCTCTTAAGTCTTTTTGTACCTCTCTTGCCTCTTTCTGCACCTCTTTTGCCTCTTTTTGCATCTCTCTTGCCTCTTTCTGCAGCTCACTCTCTTCTTTCTGCACCTCTCTTGCCTCTTTCTACACCTCTCTTCCCTCTTTCTGCAGCTCACTCCCTTCTTTCTGCACCCCTCTTGCCTCTTCATGCACCTCTCCTGCCTCTTTCTACACCTCTCTTGCCTCTTTCTGCACCTCTCTTGCCTCTTTCTGTAGTTCACTCTCTTGTTTCAGCACCTCTCTTGCCTCTTTCTGCAGCTCAGTCTCTTCTTTCTGTACCTCTCTTGCTTATTTCTGTACCTCTCTTGCCTCTTTCTGCTCCCCTGTTGCCTCTTTCTGCACCTCTCATGCCTCTTTCTGCACTTCTCTTGGTTCTTTCAGTGCCTCTTTTGCCTCTTTGTGCACCTCTCTTGCCTCTTTCTGCAGCCCACTCTCTTCTTTCTGTACCTCTCTTGTCTCTTTCTGTACCTCCTTTGCCTCATTCTGCTGCTCACTCTCTTCTTTCTGCATCTCTACTGCCTCTTCCTGTACCTCTCTTGCCTCTTTCTGAACATTTCTTCCTCTTTCTGCACCTCTCTTGCCTCTTAATGCACCTCTCTTGACTCTTTTTGTTCTTCTCTGGCCTCTTTCTGCAGCTTACTTCCTTCTTTCTGTGCCTTTCTTCCTCTTTCTGTACCTTTCTTGACTCTTTCTACACCTCTTACTTCTTTTTGCACCTCTATTGCCTCTTTCTGCACCTCCCTTGCCTCTTTCTACATCTCTCTTGCATCTTTCTGCAGCTAACTCTCTTCTTTCTGTACCTCCCTTGCCTCTTTCTGCATCTCTCTTCCCTCATTCTACAGCTCAGTCTCTTCTATCTGAACCTCTCTTGCCTCTTTTGCACCTCTCTTGCCTCTGTCTGCATATCTATTTCCTCTTTCTGCACCACTCTTGCCTCTTTCTATACCTCTCTTGCATCTATCTGCACCTCTCTTGCCTCTTTCTGCACTTCTCTTGCCCCTTTCTGCACCTCTCTTCTTTCTGTACCCCTCTTGCCTCTTTCTGCACCTCTGTTGCCTCTTTCTGTACCTCTTTTACCTCTGTCTGCACTTCTCTTACTTATTTCTGCAACTCACTCCCTTCTTTCTGTACCACTCTTGCCTCTTTCTACACCTCTCTTGTATCTATCTGCACCTCTCTTGCCTCTTTCTGTACTTCTCTTGTCCCTTTGTGCACCTCTCTTCTTTCTGCACCTCTCTTGCCTCTTTCTGCACCTCTGTTGCCTCTTTATGCACCTCTCTTACCTCTGTCTGCTTTCTTTTCTCTTGCTTATTTCTACAGCTCACTCCCTTCTTTCAGCACCTCTCTTGCCTCTTTCCGCCACTCATTCTCTTCTTTCTGCACCCCTCTTGCCTCTTTCTGCACCTCTCATGCCTCTTTCTACACTTTTACTGTCTCTTTATGCAGCTCACTCTCTTCTTTCTGTACCTCTCTTGTCTCTTTCTGTACCTCTCTTGCCTCTTTCAGCACCTCTCTTGCCTCTTTATGCAGCTCACTCTCTTCTTTCTGCACCTCTACTGCCTCTTTCTGTACCTCACTTGCCTCTTTCTGAACATTTCTTCCTCTTTCTGTACCTCTCTTGCCTCTTGACACACCTCTCTTGGCTCTTTTTGCTCTTCTCTTGCCTCTTTCTGCAGCTCACTTGCTTCTTTCTGCGTCTTTCTTCCTCTTTCTGTACCTCTCTTGACTCTTTCTACACCTCTTACCTCCTTTTGTACCTCTCTTGCCTCTTTCTGCACATCTCTTGCCTCTTTATGTACCTCTCTTGCCTCTTTCTGCATATCTCTTGCCTCTTTCTGCACCACTCTTGCCTCTTTCTACACCTCTCTTGCATCTATCTGCACCTCACTTGCCTCTTTCTGCACTTCTCTTGCCCCTTTCTGCACCTCTCTTCTTTCTGCACCTCTCCTTCCTCTTTCTACACCTCTCTTGCCTCTTTCTGCACCTCTCTTGCCTCTTTCTCTAGTTCACTCTCTTGTTTCAGCACCTCTCTTGCCTCTTTCTGCAGCTCAGACTCTTCTTTCTGTACCTCTCTTGCTTATTTATGTACCTCTCTTGCCTCTTTCTGCTCCCCTGTTGCCTCTTTCTGCACCTCTCATGCCTCTTTCTGCACGTCTCTTGGTTCTTTCAGTGCCTCTTTTGCCTCTTTCTGCACCTCTCTTGCCTCTGTCTGCAGCCCACTCTCTTCTTTCTGTACCTCTCTTGTCTCTTTCTGTACCCCCTTTGCCTCTTTCTGCAGCTCACTCTCTTCTTTCTGCACCTCTACTGCCTCTTCCTGTACCTCTCTTGCCTCTTTCTGAACATTTCTTCCTCTTTCTGCACCTCTCTTGCCTCTTAATGCACCTCTCTTGACTTGTTTTGCTCTTCTCTGGCCTCTTTCTGCAGCTTACTTCCTTCTTTCTGTGCCTTTCTTCCTCTTTCTGTACCTTTCTTGACTCTTTCTACACCTCTTACTTCTTTTTGCACCTCTCTTGCCTCTTTCTGCACCTCCCTTGCCTCTTTCTACATCTCTCTTGCATCTTTCCGCAGCTCACTCTCTTCTTTCTGTACCTCCCTTGCCTCTTTCTGCATCTCTCTTCCCTCATTCTACAGCTCAGTCTCTTCTATCTGAACCTCTCTTGCCTCTTTTGCACCTCTCTTGCCTCTTTCTGCATATCTCTTTCCTCTTCCTGCACCACTCTTGTCTCTTTCTACACCTCTCTTGTATCTATCTGCACCTCTCTTGCCTCTTTTTGTACTTCTCTTGCCCCTTACTGCACCTCTCTTCTTTCTGCACCTCTCTTGCCTCTTTCTGCACCTCTGTTGCGTCTTTCTGCACCTCTTTTACCTCTGTCTGCACTTCTCTTACTTATTTCTGCAACTCACTCCCTTCTTTCTGTACCACTCTTGCCACTTTCTACTCCTCTCTTGTATCTATCTGTACCTTTCTTGCCTCTTTCTGTACTTCTCTTGTCCCTTTGTGCACCTCTCTTCTTTCTGCACCTCCCTTGCCTCTTTCTGCACCTCTGTTGCCTCTTTATGCACCTCTCGTACCTCTGTCTGTTTTTCTCTTGCTTATTTCTGCAGCTCACTCCCTTCTTTCAGCACCTCTCTTGCCTCTTTCCGCCACTCATTCTCTTCTTTCTGCACCCCTCTTGCCTCTTTCTGCACCTCTCATGCCTCTTTCTACACTTTTACTGTCTCTTTATACAGCTCACTCTCTTCTTTCTGTACCTCTCTTGTCTCTTTATGTACCTCTCTTGCCTCTTTCAGCACCGCTCTTGCCTCTTTCTGCAGCTCACTTTCTTCTTTCTGCACCTCTACTGCCTCTTTCTGTACCTCTCTTGCCTCTTTCTGAACATTTCTTCCTCTTTCTGTACCTCTCTTGCCTCTTGCCACACCTCTCTTGGATCTTTTTGCTCTTCTCTTGCCTCTTTCTGCAGCTCACTTGCTTCTTTCTGTGTCTTTCTTCCTCTTTCTGTACCTCTCTTGACTCTTTCTATACCTCTTACCTCTTTTTGTACCTCTCTTGCCTCTTTCTGCACCTCTTTTGCCTCTTTCTGCATCTCTCTTGCCTCTTTCTGCAGCTCACTCTCTTCTTTTTGCACCTCTCTTGCCTCTTTCTACTCCTCTCTTCACTCTTTCTGCAGCTCACTCCCTTCTTTCTGCACCCCTCTTGCCTCTTCATGCACCTCTCCTGCCTCTTTCTGCACCTCACTTTCCTCTTTCTGCACATCTCTTGCCTCTTTCTGCACCAGTCTTGCCTCTTTATGTACCTTTCTTGCCTCTTCTTTACCTCTCCTGCCTCTTTCTTTACCTCTCTTGCCTCCATCTGTACCTCTCTTGGGTTTATACTCTACTGTTTCCTCTTTATGTACCTCTCTTGCCTCTTTCTGCACCTCTCTTGCCTCTTTCTGCACCTCTCTTGCTTCTTTCTGCACTTCTCTTGCTTCTTTCTGCACCTTTCTTCCCTTCTCTTTATTTTACTTGCCTCTTTCTGCACCTTTCTCCCTCTTTCTAGACCTCTCTTGCCTCTTTCTGCACCTCTCTTGCCTCTTACTGTAACTCTCTTGTATCTTTCTGCACCTCTCTTGCCTCTCTCTGCACCTCACTTACCTCTCTCTGCACCTTTCTTCCTCTTTCTGCATCTCACACTCTTCTTTTTACAACTCTCATGCTTCTTTCTATGCCACTATTACTTCTTTCCACACTTCTCTTGCTTCTTTCTGCAACTCTCTTGCCTCTTTCATCACTGTGCCTGCTTCTTTCTGCACCTTTCTTCATCCTTTTGCACCTCCCCTGCTTTTTTCTGCACTTTTCTTTCCTTTTTCTGTACTTCTCGTGCTTCTTTCTGCACTTCTCTTTCTTCTTTCTGCACCTTTCTTTGTCTTTCTGCACATGTCTTACCTATCTAGGTGTAGTTAGAAATTAGCATTTAAGAAACCTTAGAAATTCACTGAATAAAACCACAGGTTTCAGGGATGTTATAGTTAGAAATTAGCATTTAAAAAACCTTAGAAATTCATTGAAAAAATAACAGGTTTCAGGGACATTACAGATAGAAATTAGCATTTAAAAAGCCTTTGAAACTGACTGAAAAAACAATAGGTTTCAGGGACGATATAGTTAGAAACTAGCCTTTAAAAAAACATTAAAATTCACTGAAAAAACCTTAGGTTTCAGGGACATTATAGTTAGTTAGACATTTCACTAGTACAAAACCAGAGAATTTCGCCTGTTAATGTTCGTTGAGCCAACTATAACTCGCGCCCCGCAATGCACTGCTGATGATGTCACATATTACATCATTCATGACATGGTCAGTGACATCAGTGATGACATCACTGATGACATCATCCAGTGACTGTGTGTTTCTGTACAGTTTTATTTTAGTTTTTTATTTAGATATGCCAAGGTGTATTGAAGAATGAGTGGATGTATAAGTGTCTGAATAAATGATTAAGAAGGTGTGTGACTGACTGTATAAGTGAGTGATTAATCGTCTCTGACTGAATGCATGGGTTAGTGACTAAACTGTGTAAATGTCTGTATTAGTCTGTCAGTTGGTGTGTAAGTGGCTGCATGGGTTGGTGAGTAGCTACATGAGTGTCTATATGGGTTATTGATTGGTTGTCTGAGTATCTGTATGGGTGCCTAAGTGTCTCTCTGGGTGGGTGGGGGGTGTGTGACTCTGTGCATAGATGTGTAAGTTAATGATTCACTGGGTGTATGGGTTCAAGAGTGCATTTGTGAAGGGCTGTATGGGTTGGTGAGTGTGTGTATGGGTGTGTTCGTGAGTGAATGGATGTCTCAGTGGTACATGTGTGAGTAACTACATATGTGAAAGGCAGTGTATGTGAGTGTTGGCGTAAATAAATTACTATATGTGAGAGTGACTGATTGTGAGAGTGGCTGTATGGATGAGTGTGTGCTTGTATCAGTGATTGTAGAAGAGAGTAAGTATGTGTTAGTATCTGTACGAATAAGTTAAGTGGTGTGTGTATAACTGTATAAGTGAGTAAAAGGGAGTTTGATTGATTCTTTGCATGACTGACTAGGTGTGTGAGTAACTGAAAGGTGAGTTGGGGTGTGTGAGTGTCTGTATAGGTGTATGAGTGCATATGATAGTGCTGTATTGATGAGTGACTGCATGTATGAGTAACTGTATGGATGAATGAGTGGACATGTGCGTAGACCTAGAAATCAGTTAGTGGGTATGTAGTAACTGGTATTGGTGTGTCTATGGTTTCGAAAATGGAAGTCTGCATTTTAGAGTGGGTGTATCAAAGGTTATATTAGGGTGTGTGGAGGTGCATCAGATTATCACATGGATAATGTCACCAGTGATGTCATCAGTGATGTAATTTGAGATTTCATCAGTGAGGTCATTGACCATGTCATGAATGATGTAATATGTGACGTCATCAGCAGTGCATTGCGAGGGCGCGAGTTATAGTTAGCTCAACTAAGTATAACGGGCAAATTTCTCTGGTTTTGCACCAGTGAAATGTCCAACTAATTCTCTCTCTCTCTCTCTCCCTCTCTCACTATATATATATATATATTTTTTTTTATATATATATATTTGAGCTAATATGCAGAAATATTTGACTGTGGCATGATTAGAAACAGGTGCTTTATCGAGTCAGGTAGCTCAGTTGCAGGGTAAGGAAGGTTTAAAGATCCTGTCGACTCCCATATGCCCAGTCATGCCTCGGAGTCCTGACCGTTACCATACATGTGCCCTTAGCCCTCCTCAGAGCAATTCATGAGAGACTCTTCTCATGTGCAAACATTCCTGACACAAGTTTGACTAAATTTCATGGTCCAAACCACTGCCTTTCCAGATGCTCCTTCCCGCATTGCCTTCCTGATTTCCAATTTCAGTGGTGATGCAACCATGTGGGCCATCCTTTTAGTTACCTGTAATAATCCCTTGTTATACAATTATAAGGATTTTAATGCTATAGCTGGGTCAGCTGATCAAGAACTCATGGAACTCTGTCAAGGAAGCAAAGATTTGGTCATTTATCTTACACATTTTAATCGTCTAGTGTCTGAAATTAACTGGTCCGTAGACAAAAGAGCTGCACTGTATTATTAAGATCTGAAGGATGACATCAAAGACCTTAAGGCTCAGATTGACACACAACCAAAGACTTGTGAGGACTTAAATAAATAAATACTCAGATTTGTATAGTGCAGCTAATCACCCATGAGGATATCTAGTTGCTGTCTATAGACACAGGAAAATGAAGTGATTTGCCCGGTATCACAAGATGCTGAGCTGACGCTGATACTCGAACCTCAATCCCCAGCTACAAAGTCAGCAGCTCTGGCCATTACACCACATCCTCCCCCCTTATATAGCACTTACCATACAATGGGATCACTGACTTACAGATTGAAAAGGAGATAGAAAATGATGGAACACACAAAAATTATGTTTGACCAAAGAAAAATACTAGTACTGTCACTAAGGAAGCTAGTGAACCTATGGATATAGTTGGAATCAGGAAATCTCTCACCCAAGAGGAAAAATATCAATGGCAAAAAGTGGCAATGCTTATATTGTGGTAAAAAGAGCCACTTTGCAAAAGAATGTCCCATTTATCCAAAGACCTCTAGGAAAAGATCGACCCTGAACTAGGGGTGGGCGGAATTTGCGTAATTGCGTGACGCAAATCTCCGCGAAACGGTAAAAAATCTCCGCGAACACGCAGAAATTCCGCGAACACGCGGAATTGCTTGTTCGCGATGCTTTTTTCCTATTCGCAATTGCTGTTTGCATGCTCGAGGAGAAATATCTCGCGAACATGCATTTTGAGAACGCGAACAAGCAAAAATTTCGCGAAATCGCGGAAAGCAGACTTTTGAGCAATGTTGCGTTCTCCGCGGAACGCGAAATTACGCAAATTACGCAAATTCCGCGAGCGGAACGGAATTTGCCGCCCAGGCCTACCCTGAACTCCACAGTTAACAAACATCTAGAAAATTATGTAGCATGGGGAAAAAGCAAGAGAGTAACTAAAGCCTAATCCACGAGTCTCGTGAACAATTCATAGCCGACACCTCGCAAATATTGATCCCAGATTTTTCATTAAGTGCTCAGTTAACAGTGAGTGATGTCACAGAAAACGTTGTAATGATAGATTCTGGTTCAAATAAAAGTACTGCTCAAAATTGAAAATTTCCATCTGATAGAAGGAGAAAAAAGAAACAGTAGATAAGGTACGGCTCACCTTAGGTTTCATTACCCACCAGAGTCATTGTAGAATGGACTTGTAATCAACTTCATATCAACCATAAAGAAAACATTAGTTTTGATATTAATCAATGCCCCTCATTTTGGAATAATTCAAGGTATGCCATGGCTATGCAAATGCAATCCATGTATTGAATGGGCTCGCAAAAGCATATGTTTTCGATCAGAGTGGTGTACCCAAGTGTGCTTACTTCCTGTGTCTAGGGAAGATCCCGTAATCACAAGGACTCATCTGATAGCCACAGAGCTGGAGATTGAATTGCCCAAACAAAATGAATCCAACCTAGAAGTGTTCAGTGCCACAAATGCAGAATATTTCCACTCCACCACACTTACGACTGGCAGATACACCTTATAATGTGAGCCAAGATATCATGCAGTATGATTTATGCATTAACACGGAGAAGAGAACCAGTATTTACAGGACTGCCTAGATAAGTACCTTAAAATGGATTTATTTGGCCTTAGAAATTCAACTACTGTATCACCCTTATTCTTTGTGCCAGAAAGAAATGAAGAATTACAATTATGTATTGACTATTGAAATCTCAACAATATTGCAATCAGAAACTGATACTCCGTACCACTCATTCGAGTACTACTCAATCAGGTACAGACTGCCACCATTTATGCCATGGTGGACAGCATCAAATGGTAAGTTCTTGAATAAGCGACTCTTCCACCCAAAAAAAGAGATATGAAATAAGTAATACAGAGACTTGAATGCAAATGGATAGATTCCTGTGATGCAATCAGGCAAGGCTTAAACTCAATTGAAGAATGGCATAATTTTGTGATATTAATGAAATAATGTGTCTCCATTTCAAGTGCTGTCGCCCTGGTTCTTTCTGTCAAAACGTAATACTTGACATACATGTGACAGTGTCCCTTGTTTTTATGTGTCCTCTTTGTTTCCATTGATTCTATTTGCTGCCCCCCTTGCTCTATATGTTAACACTTAATACCTGACGTAAATGTGACAATGTCCCTTGGCTATGTTTCCTCTTTGTTTACACTGATAAAAGGTGATGATATGTGCATCTGGGCCAGTAGCATGCAAGTAGCATTGTAATGGTAATATCAACTTACTGGCATTACTTTAGGATATCATTGAATAGCCTTATATATTCTCTATTCTTTAAACATGCCGAAATATTAAGGTTTGTTCTCTATTTTTTAAGCACACCAATATTAGGGCAGATTTTGCAGCTCGTTTGGGTAACCATTGATTGCCCTATTAGAGAGTGTATTAATTACCTTGGATACCCCAATAAAACTAGTTCCCCCTTCTTATTAGCTCGAAACAACTCGCATCACTTCCCCGTCACTGTCTGGTCCCCCGCCTGTCTCCCGTGGGTATCCAGACAGAGGACTATTCCCTGTGTAGCCATTTATCAGGTTGCCCTTGGGTAGCCGATAGGTTTGTACTCTGACGAGTGTAGCAATATGAAGGTTCAATGCTGCTATCCTCGCTTGATTTGTATTTTACAATTTATCATATCATTTTTTCCCTCACTTTTTAGCTATCTTCATTAAAAAAAATATATATATTTCACATTAGCAATAGTGGTCTATGAGCAGTTGGGTTCCGGTCCTGCATCATTCTATATACAGATCCTTCACCAGGAGCAATGCTCAGGTGCTCCATACAGCAGGCCGAGCTGAACAACAAGCCCCTCGACTCCCCTTGCTATGCCCCCCACCATGAGGACGCTACCTGAGCAGCATCCTCGTCTATATCCTCTTGACAATGAAGCTCCCACTTCATGACTTGTCAGCTGTACTCACACAGAACTGCACAATGGTCTGCATGACAACATTTACTGTATTATCAGTAAGAATTGCTAATTAGAAGTGCTACTTACAAAAGGATATTCTTCCCACCAAGCACTTCCCTTACTATCTTCCATGTTTTATTTCATAGGGTTGTCTGCTGATAGCTAATTGATGTGCAAACAAGATCCACCTAGATCCATTACCATTATGACCTTGAGTGGTCCCCCCCTCCCAGACTGGGCCTCCACTTAATTAGCCAGTATTTATTAATTTATTCATCTTTTATACTATTCTCCCATTTCTAACTTCCTCAAATTAACTGTCCCATTTTCACCTTTTTTCCCCTGACCCTAGGCATCTCTGCCCTGATGAGACCCTCATTTTTTGCCAAAGGGTCAAAACTTCGTAGACAAATCTACAAAGACAGATTGGGGCATATTTACAATTAAGTGATGGAGTGCAGCGTTAGCCTTCCTGGCTTAACGCTGCACTCTGCCACTTAATGCAGCACACATAGAAGTTGCAAAATGTCATTTCACTTTTTGTTTGTTTATGTGCAGGAAGGGTCACCTTCCTGAACATAAACAATCAATGGTGCTTTTCTGTTTCAATGGGTGCTGCACAACACAGCACACATGGAAACAGCAAAAAAGAGGAGAAATGTGTCAAAATCAATAGGTGTTGCAGTGGGACACCCACCTCAACACCCATTGCCCTCCCCTTTCACGCCAAGTACAGTGTGAGAGACTGCCTTGTAAATAAGGCCAAGCCCCTATCGCCATCACAACATCACTGAATGTGACGTGGTGGCAATAGGGGCTTGTACATATGCCCCATTGTTTCTTTGAACTGTGATACAATGATCCATTTTGGTGTGTCCCAAATTTTACTGAATGGAAAAATCGCTGTCTTTCATTGTAAAGCAACCAATATACTGTATATGTTTACATTTGCACTGTATCTTTTCACCTGGGGTACACTCACTCTCCCTACTTTCCTTGAGAAACACTCACATCTACATGTCCGAACTATAATTCCATGCTCTTAAAAAAGTGGTTCGGCTGAACCGCAGTTCTTTAAAAAATACAGGCTGCGCTGATTCTTTCTTTTCTCTGACTTCTCTATTCATGAGTAGTATTGATATCATTTCAAAAAGTTGTCTAATAGATTGATTTTGCACAGAAAAGTTTATGAACAAATACTTGTTTCTAAAAATGAATTCCATGTGAACACTTTCTTAGGCAGTCATGATTCTCCTGTTTACATGGACATACAGGGTGCTCTTGTTCTTTTGTAAATGCGACTTATACCATGCTGGATCTCTGTGGGACTTACCACTTAATATGCATCCGCTCCAGAGATGAGTGGAAAACTGCCTTTTGCACTTTCTATGGGTTGTTTGAAATAATGCCATTTGAGTGATGCAATGCCCCAGCTGCCTTTCAGTTCTTTGTTAAATATGTCTTACACAAGTTTCTAGACAAACTGGTAACTGTCTACATAGTAGGCCTTGGTGGAATTATAATTTTGCTCACTGAGTTGGCAGTATTCACATAACTCGACGATACTAGTGTATGGCAGAGTTCCTGCTAGATTCTACCTTGCTGTACGTGGCATAATTATAATCCCATTGACATGCACAAGGGTTGTGTTAACAAGTGCTTGCATGCACAAATGAGATTTGACGGCTGTTAGCATAACCTCCTGTTGCCATGGAGCCTACCAACACCATTTTTGTGATGCCACCAAGTGTGAGTGGCTGCTGCTGCTTCTTGAGCAGAATCTTGACTTGAGGAACAGCTTAATCAACTCAAAAAATACCTTTGCAAATCCAAATCGATTGTGGTTGTGGTGGGACAACTGGAGTTAAAGTAGGGGCCTTGCATTTTTTTGGGATTTAATTTTTTATCTTTTGTAAGGGAAAAAGGTTGCACAGTTGAGTGCATTTTCTACATATTTGTTAAATTTGCACTTTTCATTTATTTCACCATGTGGCCTTGTCTGCCCATGGGCCATCCAGGCAGTACCAGTCATTGGGTACATGCAGCAATTGCTTCTCTGGTATATGTTGTTTTAAAACACCATTCAACCCAGTGATGCCATTGGATTTCATTGGAAATGTGGATTTCTTAGTATTTCACATTTTTTTCTGCAAAAAGTTTATTTTTGTGGTGTAATATATGACGCCTTTGGGGGATGTGTGTTGTTGCAAAATTGGTATGGCTCACTAAATTTAGTTTTTGTAATTGCTGAATTAATGGTAGTGTTTTCTTTATTGTTCATCATGCCTCCCTTGTCTGGCCAGTGTGTGTGTGTGTGTTTGCCATAGGTCACCATTTTGACTTTGTTCTCCATGCCATGTGGCTAGCGGCCGTTCTGTGTAGTCAGTGTCCATAGTCCTGCATGCTTCCTTTATTGTCCATGCCTCATTGATTGTTGTTTGACCATTTTGCCATGTTGTGTAGCCAGTCAGTGTGCTTTTGCCAGAGCCCTCTTTGTGGTCTTTGTTGTCCATGCCTCCTTGTTTAGTTTTTGACTATGTGGCTGTTTGCCATTTGTGTAGCCAGTCAGTGTGCTTTTTCCATAGGTCTGCATGTGTTCTTTGTTTTATCCATGCATCTTTGCCTGTTGTTGTTGTTTGACCATATAGCTGGCGGCCATTTTGTGTAGCCAGCCAGTGTGCATTTGCCATAGGAGTGCAGGTGTTCTTTGTTGTCCATTACTCCTTGCCTGTTGGTGAACAGGAGGCCGATGCATTAAATATATATTTTTTCTCTTTTATCAGTTCAATGGGCTTGAGGATCATTGTAGTATGTATGTACAGTGTCAATATATGCATTTTTCCATTTACCCATGCACCTCCTTCCCCAAAGTATTTCTCAAAGTCCACCGTGAGGAACCAGCAATTTATTTATTTGTTTAAACATATTTTATTAGTTTTAAAATATACAGTACAGGGTATTCAAATATCATATGTCAACATTTCTTTGTATCACATAACAATTATAACCAGCATTTCTCAGTCTCACATGTGTATTCTGAATCAAATATCTCCACCCGTATCATAACTCTAACAAATACTTGACTCTAACCATGACATTCACCTTTATATGTTCATGATCTTGGCCGTACATCCACTTATTGTATCTATGGGCAAGTCATTAGACTCTTCTCTCCTACATCTATGTTATCTCTTCCGGTATTAAATGAACTTCTGCCGTTTTATATATTTGTAGGGGTATACCTCTATAGATAGCACACCTTGCCCATATTTTGGTGTGTTTCTGCGGGCACCCCTGGTCTATAAACACAGGGAGCAATTCGGGGTGGATTTTCTGCTTTCCATTGTCTGGCAATGACTTGTTTTGCTAACGTGAGATCAAGTAATAAACAAGTGTATTTTGTACCTGTTTCCCCCTATAGTATCCGTGCAGTGCAATAGTGTTAATTTGGGGGATCTCGGTATGTCCCAGGCCAACAATTCTGCCAGGCAAATTAGCACCCCTGCCAAAATAGCTCTAGAGCTGGGCCAGACCATATTGTGTGTATGAATGTTCCATCTTACACTTGACATCGAAGACACCGTGGAGATGCAATCAGCCCCAACGCCCGTAATCTGTGCCTGGCATAATATACCTATGTCAATATTTAAATTGGATAAGGAGAAGTCGGGTAGAGGCCGCTCCTTCCCGTGGTGATTGAAGTGCTTTGGCTCAATCATCGTCATCGATTGGACCAATGTCATTATTCCATGTGGCACTTAAGGCTTCTACTTTTGTAGGGCTGTTAGTGACTAACGACTGATACATTTTTGGAATCTTATGATCCCCAAGATCCCCCTTGAAATTATTTCCTCTAGTGGGGTGAATTCTGGTAGCCTAGTCAGGTCTTTATTATATAGGTGAAGGGCATGTCTCAATTGTAGAAATTTGTAGAATTGCGTACTGGGCTTAGAGAAGTCTTTACGAAGGTCCTTGAAGGATTTGAGTACAGTGCCCCTCATAACGTCTCCCAGGGTAGATATTCTAATTCGGTCCCAGTTTCAGATACCCTGCAGATCAGGGATTTGCTTGAGCAAACAATTCTGCCAGATCGGCGTGGCTTGTGTTAAACGACACCACCAGCCAATTCTACGAAGAGTCTGTTGCCAGGTCATAATCACCAGCCTTGTCACTGGGGGAAGGTATTTAAGATCAGTCCTACTATATAAGAGTGTGTGTCCTGAGGTCTCTCCCATTTTCCACTGTTCAAGCCTATATGCCAGATCCTCTTTGGACCCATACCACCACTCATTCAGTATCTGCAAGTGCGCCACAGCATGATATGACTGTATATTGACCGCAGCGAAGCCGCTGCAGTAAGTGGACTGCATGTACATATGGAGGGCAACTCTTTCCACACCACCCCCCAAAGGAAGTGTCCCAACATTGCGTTAACCTGACAAAACCAGACCAGGATAATGGTCAGATTGTCATAGATACAGCAATTTGGGCAGAGAGACAATCTTAAAGAAGGCCGGTCTACCATATAATGACAGAGGGAGAGTTGACCAGATTCTAACCTCCGATTTAACCTTATCAGTTGTTACCTCAACATTGCATTCACAGGAAATGGTTTGATTATCTGATACGTAAACACTGAGGTACATTAACCCATGCGTGACCATTGTAAGTTCATCCACCCACCCACCTTGTCCCACCGAGCCCTGTAGTGGCCACAGCAATGATTTACATGCATTCATGTATAGCCCGGAAATTTCTAAAATAAAACGCGCATTATCTGCAATATTCTGAGGCCAGTTCGGTGAGGATCGGTCAATTAGAATCGGATATCATCCGCATATAATGCTATACGGTCGGAGATTTCGAGGGTCCACTCAAAGCCGCAATAGAGCGCATCTTTGCTCACCCAAGTCGCAAGGGGTTCACTGGACAGAATAAATAGGCAGGGAGAGAGGGGGCACCCTTGTTGAGTTCCCCATTGAGCCCCGGCCACTCGTATTGAGGCTGTGAGGGCCGTGTTTAACAATCTGATTAATGCTATGTATCTAGGCCCCATGTTTAAGTGTCGTAGGAGCATGAACATGCATGTCCAGCTAACCAAATCGAATGCCTTGTCCATATCCAGTAATAGTAAGGCTGTTGGTCTGGCTAGTCCATTCACCGTGGCTATCGCATTGTAGGCTCTGTGAATATTATGCCTAGTTGCGCATTGTGGCATGAAAATAGCTTGATCTGGGTAGATCAAGGCTGGGAGGTGCGGTATTAGCCTATCCACCAATATCTTGGCAAGTAACTTAGCTTCAATATTTAATAGAGAGATCGGCCGATACGCCGCGCATGATTCAGGTGGACTGCCTGGTTTCAGGAAGACCACTATCTCTGCATGTCGCCAGTCTGGGGGCAGACATTAAGTCGTGAGGGCCTCGTTTATGGTTGCGAGATATCGCGGGCCCAATACCGACATGTTCATTTTGAAAAATTCACTAGGGTATCCGTTAGTTCCAGGTGATTTATCGGATGCTACCCCAGTACTCGCTGCGGAGATTTCTTCCAGGATGATGGGGCTATGTAAGGATTCACGCACTGCTGCTGTCAGTTCCGGGGTGGTATGTGCCAATAAAAATCCCCAATTTGGGATTCCGAAATGACTTACTGTTTGGTATATAGTGCTTGGTGAAATTCTGCAAAGGCTCTCGCAACCCGAGCAGGCTCGGTGATCATCTCCCCAGTACTTAAGTTGATTATGGGTGTTTGTGTTGGTTTTAGGGAATATTGGCACAATCTGTGGAGCATTTTTCCTGACTCATCCCCCATGGATAAATTTGTCATTGTATAGCCAGCCATATATGTCTATTTGGATGCTTTGATACTGTCTCTGTAGGATTTCTAATTGGTGGCGAGCGCCCAACCCTGCCCCCTCAGTTTGAATAATTTGGGCTTCAAGTTGCATTAATTCCTCTCTTTTCTGACATTTGGCCTCTGCACAGTGACTGATATCAAAGCCTTGGATGGTTGGTTTCATGGCCTCCCATTATACAGTAGCTGATTCCACTGATCCCTCATTTAAGGCAAAGTATTGTACTACAGCTTTATGTATGCATGCTCTGTAGCTCGGGTTTTTTAGGTTCCATGGCGATAGCCTCCAACGAAACTCTGGCCTACTCAGGCCTATCTCTACCTTAAGTTGAACAGGAGAATGATTGGACAGGCCTCTAGGTAGGATATCCCCCCTGTCATTCTGTGTGCATAAGCACTAGTGATAAAGATATAGTCTAGCCTGGAAAATGACCCATGTACCGCCAAGAAATATGTGAAGCCCGTGTCTGAAGAGTGCAATGTCCTCCAGGTGTCAGTCCACCCCAAGGCCTCCACCAATGGTCTTAGGCGTGATTCCCTCTGCATGTGGTGTGTAACCGTGGGATGGAACCTTGGTCTGGATGGAAAATATCCTTCCAGTCCCCCCCACGATTAATGGAAGGACATCAGGCAAAGACCCCCATTTATCAACAATACATTCTACGAATGTTTGGCTGAGTGGTGTTCTTTGTTCCTATGGCTCCTTACTTACTGTTGTTGACTATGTGGCTGGCTGACAATTTGTGCATACAGCTAGCATGATGTGCCATACACTTCCATGTGTTCTTTGTTCCCAATGCCTCCTTGCTTGTTGTTGTTGTTTGACCATGGGTCTGGCAGCCATATTGTGCATCCAGCCAGTGTGTTTTGCCATAGGCTTTCATGTGTTCTTTGTTCCCCATACATCCCTGCTTGCTGATGCTCTTTGACCATGTGGCTGGCGACCATTTTTGTGCATCCAGCCATGTGTTCTTTGTTCCTATGCCTCCTT
Source organism: Triturus cristatus (assembly GCF_964204655.1). Classification (NCBI taxonomy): domain Eukaryota; kingdom Metazoa; phylum Chordata; class Amphibia; order Caudata; family Salamandridae; genus Triturus; species Triturus cristatus. The sequence continues at coordinate 901,346,423 of NC_140590.1, read as the reverse complement.
GCTCACTGTTGTTGTTTGGCCATGTGTCTGGTGGCTATTTTGTGTCCACCTAGTGTGGCTTTGCCATAGACTTGCATCTGTTCCCTGTTCTCCATGCCCCCTTGCTCACTGTTGTTTGACCATGTGGCTGGCGGCTGTTTTGTGAATCCAACCAGTGTGCCTTTGCTATAGGCTTATATAGATGGATGTGATATCAGTGTAATAATGTGCTTTACGATCATTGTAGTATATGTATAATAAGTATATGATTTTGACTAACAGTGCTTAAATATTTCATGCATTTTTTGCATTTTTTATTTTGCACCTTCCTACCTCACAATAGGTTTCATCTCACCCTCTCATACAAACATCAGCAAATATAAAAAAAGGTATTGTAATTTTTAATTTCCTTTTTTAATGTAGTTTTTTATGTTTTTTAAATGTATTTATTTATTTTATTTATTTTATTTATTTTATTTATTTTATTTATTTTAGCATTTTGCCTTGAGCCATCCATCCATCCATCCATCCATCCACCATAGGAGCACAGCCGCGCAACAGCCTTCAGTTTTTTTAAGCATAATTCCATTTCCTTCTTGACACCCAGCTGGGATACACTGCAGACATATCAGCATCATCATTTTTTTTTTAATGATTAGTCCATTTCCCCGTGGACAACTTTGCCTGTTCTAGGCGCACACTAACCTACCTTTTTTTAAAGATTATTATTCCATTTACCCATTCACTTCCCTGAGTGCCACAAGTGTCTGCTTTGGAATAGATAGACATAAAACAAAGAGTTATATTTGTAAATGGTGTTATCCTGATTGGAAAGAAAAAGGTATGGCATGGTGGTGTGGTTTGGCTTTTAAGTGGTTGATTTGTTATGACCTACCACACTAATTTTGCCTGGGTCTGTACTCCTTCAAACTGCAGCAATGCCAAATTTCACTAAATATTTATCTTGCTTGTTTGCTTTTATGGAATTATGGAAGGGGATATTGAGGATGATGACAACAAGCTAGTCATTGAAAGGTTCCAAGTTGGACCTATTTTGCCAGAGTTGCTGTTGCAAAAACAACAGTTGATGGACAGAATGCAGAACAATGTCATACTTTCACCCCAGTACAGCGATCTGGGCCTAAATCCATCACTTTTTTGCTCACCATGCCATTCCAGTTTGAACTCAGCCGTATGCAAATCAGTCTTGGCCCTGTGCCTCATGGGAACAGTCCAGCCCGAACTGCCAAGCCAGGTCCTCCCTGGAATGGAACCAAGCATCCTAGGACCGGTTTCGGGGTTTCACCCCTCTTCAGCCAGGATAGCTTGATTCCAGTGGCATGGAGGTCACAGGACTCACGTCTGAGCATACCCGTCCCACTCGGGGTGACAATTGCAGAAACAACAGTTGATGCACAGAATGCAGAACAATGTCATACATTCACCCCAGTACAGAGATCTGGGCCTAAATCCATCATTGTTTTGCTCACCATGCCATTCCAGTTTGAACCCAGCCATATGCAAATCAGTCTTGACCCTGTGCCTCATGGGAACAGTCCAGCCCGAACAGCCAAGCCAGGTCCTCCCTGGACTGGAACGAAGCATCCTAGGACCGGTTTCGGGGTTTCAACCCTCTTCAGCCAGGATAGCTTGATTCCAGTGGCATGGAGAGCACGGGACTCACGTCTGAGCATACCCGTCCCACTCGGGGTGACAATTGCAAAAACAACAGTTGATGGACAGAATGCAGAACAATGTCATACATTCACCCCAGTACAGAAATCTGGGTCTAAATCCATCATTTTTTTGCTCACCATGCCATTCCAGTTTGAACCCAGCCATATGCAAATCAGTCTTGACCCTGTGCCTCATGAGCAAAGTGGACTTCAGTCGCAGGCAGAAACAGTATATCTTCCTGAAGTTGGAGCAGAACAGGAGTTCGAGTTTCCTGCTGACAAAGTACCACCTCTTTCAGAATCATTGGCTCCCAGTGTACTACTACACTCTCTTCTCTAAGCACCACTTCTCAAAATGATGATTGGGACATGGAGTGGACCCCAGCAGAGCATGAGAGATACTAGGAGAGGCAAGGGAAAATAAAAGTTCCGGAAACTCTTAGAATTATGGAAGGGGATTATGAGGATGATGAAAACGAGCTAGTCATTGTGGAAGCTGGCACAGAGGATTCTAACATCACTATTAAGCCTGTTCTGAGGGATTTGGCACAGGAAGCACCACCAGCTTCCATATTTGCAAAGTCCCAGCTAGGACCTGTACCACACCTACCTTAGTAGAAGTATGCACTGCAGAGTGACAATCAATGACACACCCATCTACCTCCAGTTGTTCTTCATGCGTTGGCAGTGGCACAGTAAGAAAGTACTTCTCGCCAGCTTGGGACTTTTTTATGATTAGCAAACAGGAGAAAAACATTGCATTATACACCATTTGCCACACAAGCATTCATCAAGGTGAACCTGGCTCACATTATGGTACTGGAGGCCATACGATCCATGTGAAAAAACATCATGCAATCTGGTAGGAGGAGCATTAAAAAAATTGCTGAACATGGTTATGGTGGTGAAGGTTAGGAGAGCCAGTAAACATCCTCTAAAAGTCCAAATGCGGTGTGAGGTGGCATTCTCACACAAGACAGCCCTCTCCCCAGCAGTGCACCAGCATAATCACCCACCTCAGTGACTTTACAATGGCACAAGAAGACTTAAAGTCAGAAGAAGACATCAAGGCGTACAGTGACTGCCCCACCATGACACACATTGAGTCTACCATACCATCACCTACTTCTCAAAGGTTACCTGTGTTAGTGGCCTCAGAAATGAAGAAAATCCAGGCTACTATTATGGGCATGTTTAGGCATGAGGGGCTCTATGACAGCAACCACCCAATGGCACATATGAATAATACGAAGCTGTCAGAAATGGTAGTAGTGGACGTCCTCCCTTTTCTTTTTCTCTTGTCGAAGATGGGGTGAATGTTAGAATTTGTTTCAGCCATCTACCCGAAAGTAAAGGTTCCAAGTTGGACCTATTTTGCCAGAGTTGCTGTTCCAGCACTGCATCACGCTGTGCTGGAATTGGTTGGACAATCTTTGCAGCAAAGTTTTGTTCACAATATCCACCTGAAGACAGACATTTGGTCCAATTGTCAGGCAACTGAATACAAGTGCATCACTACCCTCTGGATAGATTGTTGAGAAAGCTGGAGACCTGGAAGAAGAACGGCTGGAACTTATTGTCCCACTCTGCAACTCTGGGGTGCCGCCTTCAACTTCCAGAGAGGACAGTCCTTTTGTCTCACAGCAGCCAATACCAGTGACAAGAACACCAGCAGCAACACAAAATCAATAAAACAATCGTTCACCACCTCTGCATTGACTTGGTATCAAATGGCAGGGCTTAAGTCCAGTGCAGTGGCAAAGGCAAAAGAGTGCGAGCAAGTGACAGCACCAATGACCATTCACAGGATGTTCCAAGAGTATCTGGATGACCCAAAAGAGGTCTATGTGGATCAAAACCCATTGATGTATTGGTATGGGAAGGTTCGCCAATGACCATAGCTCAGCAGGCTGGCAATAAAGTATCTGGCTTGTCCTGTAGCCAGTGTGTCTGTTGAGTATGTGTTCAGTGCAGCTAGTGCACTTGTTACAGTGAGAAAGAGCAGTCTCTTGCTACAAAACATGTAGGGATTGACCATGATCAAAATGAACCAACATTTCATATCAAGCGATTACACTGTTCCTCTAACAGCACAGGAGGATGTGGCGGATGATTGGTCAGAATCACGTGCAGTAACTTACAAACTTCTGCTTGAACCAACTGAGTTTGAGGATGAACTTTACTTCCCGGACTGGGCATGCCAATGCCACCATAGAACTTTTTCATTTAACTCTCGTTAAACTTCTTTCTTTGCAAAAAAATGTAGCTTGTGGAACATTATGTTTGTATCAGACTTATGCTACCCCACCATTTTTAATTCACATATATGGCTGGATTGGGCTTGGACCAGTGTGCAGTAAAGTAGCCTCCACAATTCCTTCATGAAATTGGAGACAATGCCTGCCTCCCTCACATGCCTATCCTTTGTTTGCATTTTACAAGAGTTCCAATACCAAAATCCAATGTGTTGCCTGTGTCAAAATTAAAATGATGTACCTACAACCTAACCTACCCGTGCTTGGATTGGAAGAGGTAACTACAACTATTAAAACAATGAGTGAGCGACTGTGAGTCATGACTGATGATTTATTTGGTAGACAATGAGGGAGGGTGTTCAATTAATAGTGAATTGCAATGTTTGGTGCCTGATGGGTGATCATTTTTCATGAAGGTGATAGGCCTTCACAAACTTACGTAGCATAAATTTACCTTCATGGTCCACACTTTTTTCAGGTTCTTCAGATACCAAACCAGTCACTTTAATTAACAAACACAAATCTATGCAAAATACTGCAATTCTGTTTCTCTACTTGCTTTTTACCACCACTGCACTAGACGTTTATCTTGCTCGGGTTGGGACTGGGATGTACTTACTCTGAGTCAGAAAGAGGATGGAAGAACTCAGGAATGGAATACCTCATTAACAGCAAGACGAAGGAAGTTGTAGACTTTAAAGGAAAACCATAACTCCGAGGCCTAGTACTTAGCTATGTGTAATAGAGAGAGGTGTGTTGATTTGGGAAATGCTTCTGAGTGTGTCTGTTGTACTGGTGGAAAAAGTAAAACTCTAAGTCATCTTCTTTTTTGCTCTGCCTCTGAGTCTTCTTTATAGTTGATACACTCCTCAAGAAGCTCACCTTTCTTCTGCCCTTCTCCTTGACTCTACAATACAGTTTCTGTTTTACAATCTACAGGCTTTCTTTTCTCCTGCACAAACAAAAGGCAAACGATGAGCTCACCACTCCTTCTTACCTACCGGACTGGTTCAGACAGGCACTCAAGAGTGATGGACATTCCAGAGGAGAATACAGATACATCACCCAATGTGGCAATACAGTGTCATTTTTCTTCTAACAATCATATTTTTAGAAGTGGGTGGGTTCAATTGACTCCTCCATAATTTTGATCTTTTCAAACCTAGAAGACAGAACTTTTGGCTAGCTGATATCTTGAGTCCCTGGGACACAAGGACTGTTTGCAATGCATTGAATTGAACTGTATCATACTCGTTCCTTCATTTCATTCCACAAAAGATTGTGATGATGATGTGCTGCTCATCACCCTGATGAATATTGTTCTTGTATTGGGTTTGTCTTTACCTTTCCCCAAATCCCCTTCCCCTTCATTCATCAAACCCATAACCCTCTTCATAATTGATCGATTTGAAGAATTAAAGAAATGCCTTCACTTGGGAGTAATGAAAATTAGTTCACAGGAAAGTACATTATAGTTATTGAGCTAGATAGATGTTTAGCTTTGTAATGGTTGGTTGGCTGTCAATTAATGATCATGTACTATGGATTGATTGTTCAAAGAGTTTTTCTCCCATCAAGTAATGTGTAGAGGAACTTCAAAGTCACATTGATTAATCAGAGGAAATATATTGGAACCATCAATCTGTAATGGAAGATAGTTTCACTTGGGCAGACAAACGATGCACAAACATCATATGCCAAGACAGAATTTACTTGTTTAGATAGGATGGGCCAGAAAGACAGACTGATGTAGGGAAGCACTAGCAGGCGACTGAATGGGCACTGGGAAAAACACCTTGGCTTCAGTTTGTGCATTCCAGACTTAGTTCTGTGATGCCACTGTGCTGCAACAGACACATATTAATTCAATTGCCACCTGCACTCACTGCAGCAGCAGCACCAGAGATTATACCACACTGCAGTTTTAGGTGGTGAGATGCCAAGAGCAGGGACTGGATTTTGAAGTTGATTGGCAGAATATCTGCTTGCTTAACCAGTACAGTACATTGTCAATAAGAAAGCAAGATAGCTTACCACTTGTCCCTATCACCACTGGGACAACATCTCGCTCTTCTTTGGTCACCTGCACCTCTACCGACATCTTGTATGTGACAACACTGCTTTTGGTGGTCTCTACACCTGGTGAAAAACATGCTGCACCCATTTTAGACACGAGATAGCTATCTATCAGTTTCTTTGTTTAATATGCATCAGTTTGGGAGGCTTATGTTATTTATTGCTTGACGACATTTTAAAAATCTGGTAGCCTTTGTGTCAACCATCGAAAACCTTCTCTGCTAAAAGAGGGATAGGGATTGGGATTATGAGGATTCAAGAACAAGGGAAGGGATTAAGGTAAGGTTAGGCTATGATTTTACGAATGGATAAAGGGTAAAAGGGAATGCAAAAGACATATGGTATTGGTTGTGTACATGATATCTCATTACTGCCATGCTGAACTGTTATGGAACCTGCTAGTATAAAACAACATTGGAGATCCATGACCATGATGATAACTCTTTCACAGTCACTCACTCATACAGACATTTAGACACCCACTCACTCACTCACCCATACAGTCACTACACACCCACTTACCCACCAACCTAACCATAGAGCCACTCACACTGTCACAAATTTAGCCATACAGCCACTGACAAATCCATTCACTCAACAATACAGCAACTCACTCACCATCTCACTCACCACACAGCTACTTACACACCCACTCATATATCCATACAGCCACTCATATACCCATACACATAAGGATACATGCAGTCACACAGCTGCTCCCATGATATATGCTAGAAGTAGTATCACTCAGAAATACATCACCTAGTATATTCATTTAACCTTTGCAGCAGGTTATTATATATGTTTAACATCCATAAACTCATAAAAAACAGCTACACTCGCTTTATGATGTCATCAGTGATGTCATTTGACATGTCATCAGTTATGCCACTGACCATGTCATGATGATAATAATAATAATAATAATAATAATATGAAATTTATAATGCGCTCAGCTTACCCGGGGGCATCCCGGCGCAAAAGACCAGAAGGAGAGACTCAGCTAATCACTACTATGGGAAAAAGTGGGTCTTAAGAAGTTTCCTAAATGGTAGGATCTTGGGCTCTGAGCGAATCTTGAGGGGCAGAGAGTTCCAAAGAGAGGCCACTTGCACAGAGAAACGCCTGCCCCCAGAACGAGCTCTTCTTACTCTCGCTAACTGCAAAAGGTGTTTTTGGTCCGAGCGCAGCAGACGTGGGGGTTTGTAAGGACGGGCCATGTTAGCAAGGATGGGGGGGCCTTTGCCATGTAAAATTTTGTGGGATGTACATAGCGCTTTAAATTTCACCCGCTCCTTCACGGGGAGCCAGTGAAGCGCTTTGAGGGCCGGGGCAGCAGACTGCCTACTGGGAACATCCATAAGGACTCTCGCAGCTGTGTTTTGCACCTGTTAGAGGGTTTTGAAGGTCGCTTCAGGAGCACCGAGAAACAGCGCATTCCCATAATCGAGCCTCGATAGAATCAGGCCACGTATCAACAGCTTCCTTGCTGGATCAGGAAGCAGAGGTAGCACCTTTCGGGCTGATCTCAGTAAACCAAAGCAAACCCCTGCGGTCTTCCTGGCATGAGTCCTGAAGGACAGGTCTTCTTCCAACCATACTCCCAAGGACTTGATCTCCTTCTTGGGGGATGGTGGGTCACCAAGAGACCGGGGCCAGCAGCTCGCAATAATGGAGGGGCTGGAGTTGCCCAGGAGCATCAGCTCGGTTTTACCTCCATTAAGTTTTAGAGCGGAGATAGACATCCAACGAAAAACATTGGAAAGGCAGTCGTGTAACACCTCAGGTTGTTCCGCCAGCTGAGTGAGGCCCACCACCAGCTGAGTATCATCAGCGTAACTGATGATCTTCACCCCTGAAGGGGCGACCACTCTTTCAAGTGGAGTCATATATATATTAAATAGGGTAGGGCTCAGCGATGAGCCCTGCGGGACTCCACATTGAAGAGGGATTAGGGCAGATTGCTCTGACCCTTCCCAGACTTGGTAGAAACGGTCAGAAAGAAAAGATCCCAACCATTTCAGGGCCGTCCCTGAGACACCTACCTCTGACAGACGTTGGAGGAGCACCTGATGACTCACGGTGTCAAAGGCAGCACTCAAGTCCAGGAGGATCACTGACCCTCCTGTATATAGAGTGCTCCTTGCCTCCTCCACTACTGCCAGCAAGGCAGTGTCTGTTCCATGGCCGGGGCGGAAACCAGTCTGGGAATCTCCTAGCAGGTGGTTAGACTCAAGATGGTGAGAGAGCTGACGGTTGACCAACTTTTCTGCAATTTTAGAAAATCCAGGCAGAAGTGAAATTGGCCTGAAGTTGGTCAAATTGGATGGATCCAGTCCTGGTTTTTTCAATAGGGCTTTCACCACAGCCTTTTTCCATCTCTGGGGCACTGTGCCCTGAGCGAGTGAGAGGTTCAAGAGATCAGTCAGAGGAGTTGACGAGGTGTTAGCCACGAGCTTAAGATGTTTTATGGGAACTGGGTCACTCGGGGAGCCACTCTTCATCTCCAACAGGACTTTTATCACCTCCTCTTCCGAGAAGGGGCCAAAAGATGCTAGCTCAATCGAGCGACTTGTGAGGCTAGTAACCGCTTCATGGCTTTGAGGAATAGTGGGTAAGGAAGATAAGATGATGTAATATGTGAGGTAATAAGCAGTGCATTGCAGGAGCATAAGTTATAGTTATATATCTGCCACATTTCACTGGTTTTGTACGAGTTAAATCTGAGCATAACTATAAAGTCCCTGTAACCTTTGTTATTTTAGGGAAAAAATATATATATGTATCTTTGGTGCTGTTTGACGAATCTTCACAAACATTTCGAAAAATGTGCCCACGTTGAATCTTGTTGTGCATGGAAAGCTTGTGATCTGTCAAGCAGGTGCTGGGGAAAAGTGGGGTCAAAAAAACTTTGCTTCCCTTGTTAATTCCCACAGAGTCATTAGACACGCCTGCAGCCCCGAACCACTGAATGGAATTACACCAAGTTTGGCAGAAATATATATTTGGTTACACAGGTCATGCTTTTAGTTATTTCATGTAAATCGAGTCAGTAGTTGTCAAGAAATTAAAGGAAACCTAAATGTGTTTATCTGAGAGTGCAATGGTTTCCCAAATAATAACAAGCTTGTGCAGAGATCTGCAGAGCTTTGATTGGCTGTCAACACTTCAACTAGGAAGTTTTGGCAGCCATCTAGGGGCTCAACTTTAGCTGAGTCCAGAGAATTAAATTGCATATTATTTAATTAAAGGAGGGTGGCCGCAGGGACCCCCTTCCTGGGCTGTTGCAAGCCCCAGAGCCCATGAAATCCCTGGGACAAATTCAACAAAAGTGCTGGAGGCAAAACGGACCCCCACATCCCAGGGACCACCACTTCCCAGGGGCCAAAATAAAATTTTACAGAGGGAGGGGAACAGCCTGTGAACAACAAAGAAGCGGCCCACAGCCCCCCTCCGGGAGCCACATTTGACCCTGTGGACTGCCACCCCACCAAGGTTGGCTCCTGCCATGTCCCTGGTGTTTGCTGACAGTTCCGGCCAAGCAAAACCAACCACTTCAGTTTCAGTGGGTGAGAGCTGTTAAGGTGCTTACTCCCACTGAAAGTAGAAGTTTCATCTCTTTCCTGCCTACAGACATGTGGGCAGGAAAAGAGATGAAACTACTGCTCCTGCATGCAGGGAGCTGCATTTCCAGCAGCTCCCTGCATGGCACAGCAGGGAACATCGGGGGCTCCGTAAGGCTCAGGAGCACACTCTCCTTCTTTTAAACAATGCTCCCAGGACCTGGTACACCCGGGGTCTTTTTCCCAAACAAGCAAGGGTCCGAGCACTTTTTTTTTTAACACTCTTCGCGATGACATCGGCTATCTCAAAGATCATGTGACATGCAAAGAAAAAGATGTGATTGGAGGAGACACTTTTCATTCACTTTTTATGAAGTTCCCACCTGTTTTTTTTAAGCTTCCAGTGAGTTTTACTTGTTTCTAAGAGGTGTGGTGAATTGTTTGGGCAGAACATTGCTCAGGACGTTCTTGGTGTCATTTTTGAAAATCAAAATGGCAACAGGTGGGAATAAACAAGAGCAGATGCTGCAGCAAGCAGAGGAGCAGGATGTAGACCTACAGGAAAAAGACGTAGGAGATGACGGACCACCTGCAAAAGTATTGTGTGGGATTTCTTCACAATTCCATTGGAGGAATAGTCGACGACAGTGAAGAAATCCGTCAAATGCTGTATCTATTATAAGATCCTTTCTAGGGACAGTGCTAAAACGTATTCATGCGGCACAACAAGCATGTCATACCAATTGAAAAAATTCCACTCTACAGATCTGAAAAACGCACTGAAGAACAGAGATTGAGAGGGACCATCTACCTGCAGGCCTGCACCACCTGTTCCTGAAACTGGGTGCCAACAGAAGTGGAGAAACAAAGCCCAAAGATTCATCCCGAATTAAGGCGTGTTAGCACATATTGTCAGGGGTGTGGCACTACTCTCACAGCTGGTTAGCAGTCTGATGAAATTATCCTGTCAAAAGCAAGGGAACACACTTGCTGTTTTTTTCTTACTTTACTCTAGTATTTGGACAGTTTTTCTGTTTGTGCTTAGACTTTTTTTCTCCCCTCGTTGCCATAAAGTTTGAAGAAAAATACAAAATGTTAGAAAATTAAAAAAACATACAAAACACAGTTCCAAAAAAAAAGACAGCAAATGGTTCATCTTAGAACCACCTTTCATGGCTAAAAAAAGATAAACTGTATGTCTGTGTATATATAAGTGGTCTTATGAGTGTGTGACTGAATGTGTTAGTGACTGCATGGGTGAGTCATTGGGTCTCTATAGGTGAGTGACTGGCTCTATCAACTAATGACTGGGTGGGTGAACACCTATATTCATATATATAAGTTATTGTATGAGGCAGTGATTGAGTGTATGAGTGGTTTAAAAGTATGTGAATGGCTGTGTGATTATGTGAGTGAATGTGTGAGTGCTTGTATGGTTAAGTGAGTGGCTGTGTTGAGAGGCTGTATATGTGATAGAGTGGATATGTGATTGGCTGTATGGGTGAACACATCTGTGTTAATAGCTGTATGGGTGAGTATGTGGCTGTGTGAGTAGCTATATGGGTGAGTGACTGGTTGTATGAGTGGGTATATGGCTGAGTGAATGGTTGAATGAGTGACTTTATGAGCAAGTGAGTGGGTATGTGAGTGGGTGTATGGGTGAGTGTGTGCTAGTATGGGTCAGTAAGTAGTTGTGTGAGTGACTGTTTGGGGGACTCACCATTACTGTGAGTGGCTGTACATGTTAGTGACTGCTAGTGGTAATGGCTGTATGAGTTAGTGAGACAGTGTATGAGAAGCTATATGGTAACCGAGTGTTAGTGTTATTAGTTGTGTGGGTGACTGAATGGGTGTGTAAGTGGCTGTATGAGTAAATAAGTGGGTATGAGAGTAGTTGTATGGGTGAGTAAGTGGCTGTTCGAGTAAATGTATCAGTGAGTGGTTGTGAGAGTACATTTTTATTATAAAACAGGCAAAGCAAACTAGCAGGAACTTAACACAAGTGAACTTTACATGTAATAACTCTTTTCATGGTTATGTGTAATCAAAACATCTGTGGTAGGAAAAATGTTCCTCAGATGTTTAATGACTTTCAACAGCACCTAGTATGATATGGAAAATAAAAATGAACATAAACATATGTTAGTATTTTATCTGTATTATTAGAGAATGACACCAACATACATGACTTATACTGTAAGACTGTATTGCAACATGGTGAAAATATTATTTTCGTATTTTTGCTGTTCTCAGCTTCCACACTTCTTCACCATATACAGTGATCTGTATGAAACATAATCTTCAAACAGCGGGGGAAAAACAATCAAGAGATTGTAAAGAAAACCATTCATACATGGTACAACAGTATAATTGAAATGAAGAATTTACAGAGCTCTACATATACCCAGCGGTTTCTATGCACTTTGGCATAGAGAGGCTGGCAGAGGTAAGGATGCAGAGTTGTTAATAGAGCCATGTTTTTAAGTCATTTCTGAATTTCAGCAGATTGGATTCTTTTTTTAGAGATCTCGGCAGGGAGTTCCAAAGTTTGGAGGTGGTGTATGCGAAGCTTTTTCCTCCCCATTTAACTTTGTGTGCCTAGGGGACGATCAGGTTTCCACTGTCTGATGATCTAAGTAATCTTGCTGGGATGTAGGGAATTAAAGTTGTTGACAATTGCCAAGGATCCAGTCCATGTGTAGCCTTGAAAGCAATGCACAATGCTTTGAACTGAATGTGTGTGGTGAGGGGTAGCCAGTGTAGGTCAGCAAGGGCCTTAGATGCTGAGTCATAGCGTGTAAACCCAAGCAGAACTCTAGCTGCAGCATTCTCCGTCATCTGTAGCTTATGAATTCTGCGCGTACTTGTACTTGTGAGCAGGGCTTTGCAGTAGGCGAGCCTGGAGGCAACGAGTGCTGTTACTACTGTTTTTATTAGCTGAACAGGGATGAGTGGGAAAACTTTTTTCACAATTTTGAGAATGAAAAAACAGGCAGATGTGGTGTGGTTGACCTGCGTTTCAAAGGATAAATTGGCGTTGAAGAAAACTCCCAGAGTTTTTTATTTTGTTGGCAGGTTTTGGAGGAGAGCCCATATGATTCGACCACCATCCATCTGACCAGTTGATTGGTGTATTGCCGAAGAGCATGACCTCTGTTTTAGATGTATTAAGCTTTCAACAGTTGTCTTGCATCCTTTTCCTATGTGGCTCAAGCAATATTTGAATTAAGCTGCAGTGTCGGTCGGTGAGCTGTTGATGGATACTATTATTTGTGTATTGTCCGTGTAAGACACTAGTGGGAAGCCAAAGCTTCTTATGATCCTGGCCAGGGTTTTTTGTTAAGTGAAGCTATGCATTGCACACACTAAAATTCTTTAATCCATTGATTTTTCTACATTTACTTTAGTACTAGAAACAAACCTAAGTTAATAAGTATTTCTTAAATTATTATATCTGGTACAATATTACAAATAAGTACAACGTACTGTTCAATTTTAGATGTCTTTCTGAAAACATCTACCCTGGTAGGCCAAATGATACTTAAATAAGGGTGATCCATATAGACAACATCTCATAGTGTAGATTCAATTCCACAAATAGTACGTAGATGTTTCGTTGATGAAACCAAAGATCCATTTTTACTTTGAACTTAAAGCTGCTGTAATTGGATTATGTCCATTCAGTTTTTGACTTCAATTGCACGGTGTAGAATTTAGATGTGGTTTTAACTCCTTTGTGGAAGATAAAACATCTGTTGAATTTTGAAGAAGTCTATAAAGAAGTTACCCCTACTAGGCCAAATAATGTCTAAACGACTGATGAACCACGTACAACAAAACACTGTCACCACTTTTAGATCCGCAATTCCTCATCCAGCTTTGAAGTTTGTAATTTGAGTGTCCATTTTGGAACCATCTGTTCTATATCGTTTTAGCATTACTATAAAATATTTCCCATTTCTTGTTAGAATTAATGTAGGGATAACATGTGATCTGTATTTTGGGCAGGTCATAGTTTGGTTTGCATTCCTCAGCACTTTGTCAAAAGGCACACTTTCAATCTTGTAATGCTAATAGAGAAAATGCTCAGGATCTATTTTTGTGCTAGATGAATATTTACAATCTTGCTTCCATGTGTAACTCACTCTGAATAAATCATCAATATTTACAATATTTACATCTTCTTCTTCTAAAACTCCAAACATGACCATTATAAATTCTTGTGCATCTTGTTGACTGATGACAGCTGACATTACTGATCCACTGCATATATCTAAAGGATCTTGAATACCCGAAGCTGAAAGAGTCACAGTTCTGTCACTCATTAAACCTTAGAGCAAGTGATACAGTGCAGAACACAAACTCTTATTTTGCTTTCGTTGAATTTGTTGACTAGATTTGGTAAGTGAAGCACTACCCTGAGAAAAACATTTGCATAGCAGTTGACACCTGAACTGTTTTCCAACTGGTAAACTACAATACCTCAGTCAATTTCCAATTTTCTCTTATTAACAGCTTTTTTTGTTGTCCTTATGTCCTTTTTTTCATTTTCTGTGCACTCTTTTGTAATCTTCCATTTTGGGCAGATTATCTGTTTCTCGTAAACAGAGTATTGGCCTAAATGAGGAGCGTATACACTTCTTAATCAATTGTATTCTCTTACAAAGATTGCATCCTGGCACACTATTGATTGGGGGATGTGGTCCTCTTGGATGCTGAGGGTTCCTGTGGATTCAGAAGCCCTCTGTTACCTCCAGTAATTGCAACATAGTAGGAATCTTGAGAGGTGTTCGGAGGCTCCACCCCATTTCTCCACCACTGTGCAAACATGACTACTAGTGAAAAACCCATAGAAATTCACATAAAGGTTACAGGAACGTAACAGTTAGAAAATAGAATTTGAAAAACCTTAGAAATTCACTTAAAAACACAAAGGTTGCAGGGTCGTTATAGTTAGAAAATAGAATTTAAAAACCTTAGAAATTCAGTGAAAAAATAAAGGTTACAGGTTTGTGCAAAATGTATCAGTTATAGTTACCTGATCTAACTATAACTTATGCCCCCGCAATGCACTGCTTATGACCTCATATATTACATCACTCATTACATGGTCAGTGACATCACTGATGACATCTCAAATGACATCACTGATGACATCATCCACAGTACCACTCACACACCCACTGACACCCCATACATACTCTTGCACTTGCACTCCCACACAACCACTCATATACCCATTCAAAGACCCATACCTGTACTCAAACACCCACTTACTCCTCCATAGAGGCACTTACACACCCACTCACTCAGTCAAACAGCCACTCACACAACCATTTACTCACCCAGACAAACAGTGATGCAACATCACTCATCAGTACAGCCACTCACATAGCCACACACTCACCCACACAGCTAGCCACACACCCACTTGTTTACCTACACAGTCACTCACACACCCACTCACTCACCCATACAGCCTCTCAAAGCTGCCACTCAGTCACCCATGCAAACATTCACACACTCACTTACACACCCACACAACAACTTACATACCCATTCACACAGCCAAACAATCGCTCGCACAGCTGCCCCTTCCTGTGCATAAACACATCTCCTTACAATGCAGGCACCCACCCTTGCACCATGGTGCAAGGGTGCTGGCATTTTGCATTAGACGGCCAAAAAGGGCACCAGCACATTAAATATGCATTAAATATGGCGCATTTCTGCCCTTTCCTTGTCATGCAGTGCAGCACAGTAAGGTGACTTGCTTTGCTGCGCTACCCTGCGTGATTTGGCCATAAATATTCTTAGTATTCCAGTTAATCCTGTAATCTCAATGTAATCAGTAACTGAATTTACCCCAATCTCCTGATATTTAGGACATGTCTAGAAACCTTCTTTATGTATCTTAATGACCATATTTCAAACTCAATCGCGAGCTCACTTCTTATAATTAATTATCTTAGCTTTGTTTAATTTCACTACTGTTGGCGTTGTAATGGATCCTCATACTTTATTGTAAAGCACACTAAAATACCTTGTGGTGCGGGAGTACTATATAAAACTGTTTAAAAAAATCCACGATACACAAAATGGAACCACAGCTTGCTATGTGGCTCTTCTGCATCATTTTCAGTTTTCAACTCCACCCGGCAGTGTTTTCCATATATATGGCCTCGTTTGACTTTGGGTTGTGGTCTGAATTTTGTTTTAAAAAAATGCAATAAATTATCCCAGGTATATTGGTTAAAATTACTGTTCAAATATGCCACCTGGGAAAAAGGAAGCCAATTCATTGTTCGTCGCAAATAACGTTGTCCTTTGAAATGATAGTGACAAATATAGGGTTTTGAAATGTTTTCTCAGATGTAAAAAACAGTATTTGTATATATGCTGAGAATTTTCACCAACATTTAATCATTTCTTCACTCCTTGACATTTTAACTTAAATCTAAACGAAAAGTCTTTTACACTTTGAGTATGAACATGTATTATGTTTAATCCATTTTTATTAGGAGGAGCTCTGACTTTATTTATTCTTAACGATTTGCTTCAGCCCTCATGAAGGCTCTTTTTCACATATTAAGCAGCTCTTTGAAAATGTTTACGTAAATTGAAATGATGATGCAATTGTGCTTTAAAAACGTTGTTGTGGTGGTGATGTTTTATCTGTGTTTGGGATAGTGTCTATAAAAACAATAACGTTTCCATTGTTAATGTTGAAACGGTTCCCTCGAGGCCTTCAGTGCCGTGGAGCGCCCCCACACAGTTTAATTAAGAAACTATCAGGGGTCTTCTTAGTTCTATTGTGATTAGTCAGCTAATTTCAATGAATTGCTTACTTGCAATAATTACCGCAGCCATGAACACAATGTCATTTTACGTTCTTAAAAACACAAGAAATGTAAATGGATGTGGCAATGTGCATCGTTTGTACATTAATGCGGACCAAACCGTAATTGTTTACATAACAATCAAGTCATTCTGTCCATTATTGGAAATCAAAAAGCAGCAGCAAAAGTCTTAAAAATAAAAACAAACTTTCCCCGAACAGCGCAGACCCAGGTGCGCCAATCTACAGGGACTCTCTGAGATAAATAGCACTATCGATTTACCAGAAAAAAAATTAATTGTGTTTTCCAGTTGACAATTCTTTTTAGGAAGAAGTATTTTAAGGGCATTTTTTTTGGTTTTTCAATTTTTCTTTTTTCTTTTTATTTAAAACAATTAATATCACAACATCCAAATGTGCCATCCGTTCTTCCAGTTTCAGTACGTTTATGTACTGATTTAATTTTTACATCGTAGTTTGTTGGGTGCATTCATTTGCGTTTGCCGGTAAATTTTACATTTAGAACAGTTTTGCAAATTTCCAGATTGACACTGAATGGTGTCATATTTCTCATTCTTGGTTCAGATTTGTCTGAATATGCTAGTTCCTGGTGGCTAGGAGGCATTTTCCCATATATGATTTTCTCTATCGAGATTTGCTCTTCGCAAAGCCTTTTGCCTTGGGGAAAAAACAAACAAGAGGCCAGATAGATGTACAAAGCATTTTTGAGGTCACAAACTGCCTGATTCACAGAATCGGTCCATTTGCGACCACAAAACTATTTTTCTGATGTAGAAAGCCCAAACTGCAATTACAATTTGGATTTATCTATTCAGTATTTGGAAGGGGCGTGTTTAGGGCATCCCTTCCTAATACTGATTTGCAGTGTTATGTACGAAGTTTTGTGACTGAATTAAAGTCACAAAATATTTGCAATACACTGCCAACACTAAGTTGGTGGTAACCTATTTGCAAATGGGAAGGAGTTCTCAAGAGACTCCTTCCCCTTTGAGAATGTTTTTTTGTGTGTTAATCTTTTTATTTAAACAGTTGCTGAGCAGCACAGAGACAGTCATACATTATTACTGAACAACACTGAGTACAGGAGATCCCACCTCGACATTTGCGCCCAAAACTGTATATGTGGATATAAAACAACATCAGCATATTTGACAATAATAGCCCTATCTAGCACAGCAAATCCCCCAGATCCCCAGCCCACCTACACAATCCTATTTGCAAGAGAGTCCCTAATACCCCCTGTACGTCACCCAATGACCCCAAACTTTTTTCCATTTCCGTGGACAACTCTGACTCAGAAATACCACTTTTTAAGCTGCACAGCACCAGTCAAGATCTGACTTTCAATCCACCACCTACAGGGGCCGTTCTGCCCCCCCATGTCCTGGCTACATTACTTTTTGCTTCCACAGCTGCAACCATTAGCCATGCCTTAAGATATGTCTGCCATGCTTCTTCCCCAGTCACACACAATATATGCCATCTAGGCTCCAGTGGGATCGTCTGGCCCACTACTTCAGACGTAACTCGTGCTATCTCTCCCGAGTATTGCTGGATTTTTGGACAGGCCCACAGAATGGGGAAAAATGAGCCCACTTCCTGACAGACTCTGAAGCATTGGTCCGTGTCACAATGGCCCAATCAGTGTATGAGGGCCATAGAGGAGTAGGATCTGTGAAGGATACAGAATTGTATTCGATGTAAAAGTGCCCTTATAGCCACCTGCCTGGGACTCTGGAGTGCCTCCAGCCAATCATCATCATCCAGCATTCTCACATCTGCCTCCTATGCCTCTAGCAAGGCGCCCAGCAAGTCAGATGTGTTATTCATAATCTTTCGATATATGAAGGAGGTGTCTTTGTCTGGCATTGGCTCTAGCAAAATCCTGTCTTCTAGGGGTGTGTATTCTGGGAGTTGTTCACGTTCGAGGATGTGAGTCCGCAGTGCATGCCCTAATTGTAAATAACAGAACATTTTGGATGCAGACATCTGATATTCCGCTTGTAGGTCCTCAAAGGAGATTATGGCATGGCCCCTCCAGACGTCCCCAAAGTGGCCTATCCCAAGCAGGCTCTATATACTGATTCTCTCTTCTGATTCCCCACCTTCCTTTGGTGATCACTATCCCATAGTGGAGTCCTCCCCGTCACCTTGTCTCCCCAGCCGAGGAATTTGGTGGCCTCCCGCCAGACACTAACAACTTTGTGTGTGTGGCGGCAAATGTTGTTCTGACTGTTGGCGGTATAACAACGCTGGCCATCCCCACCATCCTATCGCGTGACAATCCACCCTATAGGCTGGTGCCTTCTGTCCTGTAAACACTCAATCAATAATTGTAACCAGCTGTGCACCCCAGTTGTATTTTCCGATATCGTGGATCACCAGGTACCCATTGCTCCGGCCCATTTTAGTATCTCGCAATTATCTACTAGAACCCACTCTGGTCAGATGGAACTTTTTACTTGCCCAATAGCGTGGAGGGAATAAACACAATTATCAAAAAAATGCTGTCCGCAATTTGTCATAATCAAGGACTCGAGACTTAATCTCTTGGCTCTCTGGCTTTTATTATCAGCATAAAGATTTGAAGATACAAAGTCCTCAATACGAGGCACAGCAAGTACATAGGCACTAACACAAATGCTACTCTACGAAGAATCCGCATACGGCTAAAAATAACTAAAAGCACAATCTCTAAAAGCATGAGGTAGAAAACTACCAAGCCAATGTCGATATTAGGGACACTGGACCATACCATCTCTGTCCCTACTCTGTACTAGATCACATCCCTACTTAGCAATCCCTTGAGACCCTCAATCAAAAGGTGTCAGAGTGAAACTTCCTAAGAAGTCTTCACTTAGAGAGCTTAGTCTAAGTTGCCCCCTCTAGCTCTTCGCCTAGCCTTTCTCTGCTCTGGGCTGCTCTGATCTGCCTCCACTCTCGGGGCACTTTCCCTAATACAGAACCCCAAGTCCCAGAACACGCCCTTTTGCACATCCTCTTCAGCGGGGTCGTCTTTCAGTAATTTTCCACAGAGCGCTGTCCAGTTCCATCGTCCATCGCTTGGCCTTGAGTCCCAGACACCATCCGCACTAGGAGTTACGATTGGCACATTCCAATGCACTCCCATGTCTGGCTTTTACTACATAAGTCAATTCATGAACAAAGAGCTTCTCTACTAACGAGCAACTGTCCTTGCACCTGGGGTGAGATCATGCAAGGCAGACATACTTCGCAACTTTTAACTTTGCAATTTACTACAGCCTAAAACCTCTACTGGAATAAATCCTTTTTGGCCTATTGCCCTCGGCTAACATAAGAAAATACCAGGCCTTTCGCCTCAACGATATATGCGAATTCTGGCCACTACTTCAGTTACACAAGCATGTCTAAATCACAGTATTGACATTTACGTCTTTCTTTCATGTGTGGTCAAACTAAACAGTCTACAGACACGAATTCTAAACTACACGTTTTTAACGTCACTTTGTGTTCAAATAAACTAACTCTATGCATTTCTCTAATACATTCACAATATGCTTGTACATAGCTAACACTTCTATTGAAATCGATATAGGTTATACAATTCTTAATACATTGCACACAAAATACCTGAGTACACATTTGATTATATGCGGGTGCCGACTAACAGTGAATATAACGCACCCCTACGATTTTCAACCTTTTAAGCGCTACATCAGTTCCCCCCTTTGATGACATCTGTCATCACACCATTACAATCTTCTTCTTTAGAACTGATTTAAACCGTACTGGTCATGACTCTGCCATGTCGAACTCCCTCCATTCTCTTAAGACTCTCATATTGCTGCTCCTGAAACTTCGCCATTCTTTTCTCGTTTGCTCTAAGAGCTCTTTCAACCTTACCCCCTTGATACCACTTCCATGCTTTCACGCATCCCCACAAACAAATCACACAAACTGCAGCAATGACAATTGGCTTCAACACTGATCCAAGAAATCCTCTTCCCAAATTCGCAAACCACGTTCCCACTCTTCCAAATCCTTGTCCAAGCTTTTCCCACACATTCTCCTCCGTCAAATCCATAATCTCCTTGTGAATAGTTGTGATGTTATCTATGTACTTCCCTAACTCCTTCATGTTGTCTGGAATATATGTGCAGCATTCTTGAACCTTCAATAATTTGCAGACTCCGCCTTCCTTGGCTAATAACACGTCTAACGCAAGGCGATTCTGCATAACCATATTTCGTATTGACAACATCTCTCCAGCCACCAACAACAAAGACCTCGCCGTATTCATAGACAACTCATCAACTACAGTCGCCAACCTCCTGATCTTCACGTCATTCAACACCACACCCATACTAGGTATCATTGCTCTATATATATCACCAATCACTGCACCTGTGTTTACGGCCCTACGTCTTCTAGAATGTTGTCTCGTCTCTAACAACTCCAAGTCCTCTGTGTGATAAATCTTCGGGAATATGATAGCCAAATAGCATATGCCATACCAATTTGCAGGTAGCCTGACATAAGCATTCTTCCCACATACATAATACACTGTCGGAATTACTTGTACCACACCTTGCATAAAGTCCTTAACAGAAGCTTTCATGGTGAAGGTCTGAGAACAGGTGCTATGTCCTACTGCAACCTTCTCCGTGGCCGATTGCGGCCGCCCAATACACAAATTCCCTTTCTGTACTTCATCTAATGCTATTGGTCCATAGCTTCCCTTGGACTTGTGAGCTTTCTCCTCCTCAGTCCAGTCTACTGGACTATCTCCGGTGTCTCGTGTCTGGGTCAACTTTCTATATCTGTCCTCTACTTGATCAATGAATTTCTTCTCCGTCCCAGATAACGCACATGTCAGGTTATGCCTGTGAGCATGCGCAGTATCCAACTTCACAGTCGGTTTAAAATACTTCAGGAGTCTGTCCTCTTTCTTATAATAATCGTATTTATTCAAATGCTTGATTGCTGGAACTTCAGGAAGTACCGTATCAAAGTTTGAAAAGAAATACTCGAACTGTCTCCTGTCGTAAAATAAACTGAGCAATAAACTACAAGAAATTCCATATGTCAATGGGAGATGATGATACTTGATACCTTTATCCACTGAAGCGGGCAACTGCATGCACACATAACAATCCATCACATCCATCGCATCAACATATTCATACAACAACTTTGCATAAGCATTAAGCTTAAAATCACCCTTCGACAAATCCATGTGGAGTCTGCGATCCTCACTTAACTTTGATGTTCCCTGTTCTCTAATACTGACACCTCTCTGTCCTGGGGTAATAGGTGTGGGTGCTCCCTGAACCTTCCCCTCCTGCCTGTGAGCCACCATGTATGAACTTATCACCACTGCAAATATAGTGGCTATCACAACCCCTATCAATGTGCTTATTATCAATTTAGCCCTACGATTTGTGTTTGCAGGATCTGCCATCTTCGGAATATACTCAATGTCCAGTACAGTCTCTGAAATGGTAAGTCTCTTTCTCATTAATGTCTCTTTTATGAACCTTTGGCAAAGCTCCCTAACTTTTCTTCGTTCTACAACGGAAAAATCCCTAATTTTATTCTTCTTCCGCTCGGATCTAGGTTATCTTCTTCCCTGCTTGCAACCCTCTCAAATCAGTCCAGCATAACCGCCGGTCCCAACAGTTCCAGGACTCCCTGCAATATTTCGAGCTTAAGGATGATCAATTCTTGTGGATCTGGCACAGCAGTGAACGTCGGGAACTCTAAATTGTCCAAGATCATACCTCGAATGACACTCAGGAATGGTGGACTCGGAATGTGAATCGTCAGAATTCCTTCGATCTCCAGTCCCGGAACTTTCAGCAACACTTCCACTCTCTGGAGC
This sequence comes from Triturus cristatus, assembly GCF_964204655.1. Classification (NCBI taxonomy): domain Eukaryota; kingdom Metazoa; phylum Chordata; class Amphibia; order Caudata; family Salamandridae; genus Triturus; species Triturus cristatus. The sequence goes on along the minus strand of NC_140590.1, from coordinate 901,324,152 downwards.
GGGACACTGTTGATCAATGTCATCGACCTCAGTCTTCCCGTGCTCGGTAACCCTGGCATCAGTCACTGGATATGCCCACTCTGGTGAAGCGTACTTCCGACTTGGCACTCTAGTTCTCTTTGACCTCCTCACAGTACCTTGAGGATACTCCTCGTCACTTGATTCTTCTTCTGGCTCCTCCGAAACTGGTGCAAGATCAGTGTCCGGTACCAACCTCAGGTTTACCCGTTTCTTTCTTGCGGGCCAAACCCTTTCTGCTTCTGAGGCACCTCCGATCTTCCCTTCCGATCTACCCTGTGCACTGGCCTCCTCCTCCTCAGCGGAACTCGATTCCGTACGGCCCACTGCACCTCTTGCTCCTTCGCCTGTTTCTGGGTCAGTACTTCTTTCACGTTCTTCCTCAGCTCGATTCAGTGTACCATCAGCTGTTTCAGCAACCCTTACAGCTTGACTGGCCCTCTCTGGTAGTTCTGTCGGCTCAGCTGGATTTTCGTTCTCGAGAGGGGCTGTATCTTCTAAGGGTGCTGGAACTCTACGGGTATGGGAAGCATGCACCCAGTTTGGTAAGCCTCCACACTTGACTGCTGTGTTCGTGATAAGGATCACTTGAAACAGGCCTCGCCACCTAGCATCCAGGCAACTCTTCCTCACGTGCTTTCGGACTAGGACCCAATCGCCTGGGCACAAATCGTGGCACAGGTCACTCGCAGCTGGAACCGTTGCTGTCTGCACCTGCTGAGACACAGAACGGACCACGTCAGCAAGGCCTTTACAATAGTCCAGGATCATATCATCAGTGATATTTATGAGCGCAGTGGCAGGTATTGCAGGCAAACGCATCGCTCTTCCCATGAGGATTTCATGGGGTGACAACCCAGTCCTCCTATCAGGCACACTTCGGAGGCTCATAAGGACCAAAGGTAATGCGTCAGGCCATTTCAGAGACGTAGACGAACACACTTTCGCCATCCGAGCCTTCAGAGTTCCATTCACCTGCTCCACTATCCCTGAAGCTTCTGGTCTATAGCTACAATGTAACCTCTGATCTATATTCAAGGCAGCACAAAGCAACTTCATAACTTCGCTATGGAAATGAGTTCCTCTGTCCGATTCAAAGGACGTCGGGAACCCGTACCTTGGAATGAGTTCTCTCAATAGTAGTTTTGCTACCGTGAGTGTGTCACATCTGCGTGTAGGGTATGCCTCCACCCACCTGGAAAAGACACATACTATCACTAATATGTACATCAACCCATTACACTTCGGCATTTCAACAAAATCCAGCTGCATCCTATTGAAAGGTCCACCTGACCTCCCTATGTGACTCAACGTCACAGCTGTCCTCTTTCCTACATTCATCTGTTGACAAGTGACACACCTCTGGCACACGGTTTCAGCCACTGCCCGAAACTTCGGGTTGTACCAAGTCTGACGAAACACTCTCATCATTGCGTCTCTACCAAGATGCACAGCACCATGTATCAACCTCGCCATGGGATTCAACCAACTTTCCGGCAACACTGCTCGTCCATCATTCGAAACCCATATATCCACATCTCCTTTCTCACATCCAGCTCGTATCCAACTGTCTCGCTCCTGATCCGAGACTCCTTCCTGAAGCTGTTTCAGTTCCTCCCATGAGTCTGCCATTGCTAACATCTGATCATACACCATTTCCTCCTCAGTTTCCTCAATGTGAGTCTCCGTAAAATTGCATCCCTGCTCTGCACAAAACCGAGCTACTTCGTCGGCATAATTGTTACCCAATGAAAAAAAATCATTTCCCTTCGTATGAGCAGCACATTTAACAACGGCAATTTCATCAGGGCCTTGCAATGCTTCAAGCAATTTTCGTACATGGTCACCATTTCTTATAGGAGAACCTGAAGACGTCATAAACCCTCTCTGGGACCATAGCTGTCCGAAGTCATGAACCACACCAAACCCATACTGGCTGTCCGTGTCAATCGTTACACGGATCTTATCAGCTGCCAAACAGGCACGAGTCACAGCAATGAGCTCAGCCACCTGCGCGGAGTGTACTCCTTCTAAACAAGCGGCTTCAACCACCCCCGTGATGGTGCATACAGCAAACGCTGCTCTCAATCGACCGACACTGTCCCTTAAACATGAACCGTCCACAAAGAAAATCTCATCTGACACTGGGAGCGGTTCATCGACAATGTCAGGTCTCGGTTTGGTGCATAGTTCCGTAACGTCGAGACAATCATGGTCCTCACAATCTTCATTATCATCTATATTTGGAACAGGTAACAATGTAGCAGGATTTAAAACAGCACACCTCTTCAATGTCACATTATCGGCTGCAAGGATAACTTGCTCATAACGAGTCAGCCTATTATTCGTGAGGTGCTGTGTTTTAGTCCTAGTCATCAACAGTTCAACAGAGTGTGGCACATGTACAGTAAGAGGATGACCCATCACAATGCTCTCACATCTCTCGATGCTGACACCTGTTGCCGCAACGGATCTGAGACATCCGGGCAACGCAGAAGCTACTGGATCTAGAGTAGCTGAGAAATAGGCAACTGGTCTACGGACACCTCCATGATTCTGAGTTAACACTGCTAATGCGCAACCTTCTCTTCCGCAGCAGAACAATGCAAATGCCTTGTTGTAATCCGGCATTCCCAACGCAGGAGCACTACATAAGGCTTCTCTCAGCCTCAGAAATGATTTCAAACAGTCGTCGTCCCATGGTACCGGATCACTTACATCCTTTCGCGTCAGCCGCTGTAAAGGCTTCGCTTCAAAGGAAAAGTTTGGGATCCACTGGCGGCAATAGCCCACCATTCCCAAAAACATTCTAACTTCCCTCTGCGTCGAGGGAACTGGCATTCTCAGAATCGCATCAATGCGATCTGGAGACACCCTCCTTTTACCCTTCTCAATTCTGTGCCCCAAATACTCTACCTCAGGTAAACAGTATTGCAGCTTGTTAGGAGACACCTTGTGACCATTCTCTCCCAGGAAATTCAACAGCGCAATGGTATCGGTTCTGCAAGCGTCTTCTGTTTCCGACGCGATGAGCAGATCATCAATGTATTGCACTGAAACAGAGTTTTGTGGCAACACAAGACTTTCAAGGTTTTTCTTTAGCAGCTGATTAAAAATCGATGGGCTCTCCGTATACCCCTGTGGGATACGACACCACGTTAATACACGATTTTCTAGTCTAAATGCAAAACAAAATCTGCTCTCTTCATGTAGGGGAATCGAAAAAAATGCCTGACACAAGTCAATCACTGTGAACCATTCAGCTTCACATGGGATCTGAAACAGTATCACAGATGGATTCGGTACCACTGGACAACATGGAACAACTATGTCGTTTATTTTTCGCAGGTCTTGCACTATTCTGAACTTCCCACTTGGTTTCTGCAGTCCCATAATGGGCGAATTACATGGACTACCCATGATCTCCACCAGTATTCCCTGCCTAATCATAGACTCGATCACAGGTTTAATCCCTGCAATCGTTTCAGGGGATAATTTATACTGAGGCGTTCTCGGGAATTCCGCGTTTGGCTTAACCTGTATCTTCACCGGTTCCACTACCCTGACTAAGCCAATCTCCTCTCCACTTAGGTCCCACACGTCAGCCGATACTGACTCCCTCAAATCCTGTGGAAGCTCCTCCATTGTCAAAGCTGGGTACATTTCCACACACACCCGCTGATTTGCAACCTTAAAGGTCGCGTCATCATCCCTTGTCTGCACCTCTACTCCTTTCGGGGTACAGTAGATTGTGCAATTGAGCTTGCACAATAAGTCTCTTCCCAACAAACAAACAGGACTAGAATCGCACACCACGAACTGATGTCGATCCCTAAAGTTTCCTATCCTGACTGGAATCGGTTCTGTCAAGGGGCTAACTAGCCTCTTGTTCGCCACTCCAACCACTTGTATGCTTTCTCCAGAAAGGGCTACACCCGGAACTACCGCCGATCTTATAGTTGACCTGGTAGCCCCCGTAGCAACCAAAAAGGTAGTAGGGTGTCCATCGAGTTCTGCTTCCACAAAGGGTCCTCTCTGATCTACCTCTAGAATGGCCCTAAGTATGCAGTCATCATCTTGGCCTAAACTCAACCGAGCCAGCAAATCCATATCCTTCTCCTCGCTTACTTCAAACATGGGCATCTGCAAATAAGTTCGAGCTCCCTGCTGTATGTTCTGTATCCTGGGTGGCTGGGGAATCTGCACTTGCTGGATGCCGGGCCCCCCTTGCATCATTCTCGGTGTAGTCACCGTCTGTACCTGTTCCGCCCCAGGGACCTGAACTATTCCTCCCTCCATCTGTGGCTGATTATAGGGGTTCAAGGGACACTCGCGCCTCCAGTGTCCCACCTGGTGACACTGGTGACAAGCAGTCGTCTTTTTCAGTATTGCTACATTTATGCCTGTCCTAGGGTCTACGGGCCTCGGCCTTCCCTGACCCTGCACGTTCTGATTCCCTGTCTGGTAGTTTCCCTGTCTCCTTACCACTGGACCCCCATTCGGCGGTCCCTGAGCAGCTTGCATCTGAATGAGCAATAGATTATCTTTCATCTTCTTGTGCTTCGACTCAATCTCATCTGTGCAATACCTAGCGTACCGCAAGATTTCATCCACGGGCTTATTCTGCCAACAGATCAAATGCTGCTGTATCATGAGGCTAACCTCGGGCTTCAAACCCAGCACGAACTTAGACACAAACTGTCCCATATCCTTCGTTTCCAGCTCATCTAGACCACTGTACTGCTTAAAAGCCTTCAAGAGTCTCTCATAAAATTCATGTACTGTCTCCTTTGGCTCCTGCACTGTCCTGTCTATTTTCACCCAATCAATGTCCTGGGGTGAAACCTTCGATTTCAACCAGGTAATTACCTTATCATACAGCCTCATCACCGCGGGCGACGGACCATTGGTAATCAAATTCCTATCTGGCTCATAGTCCGGCCAATCAACGGCAACCTTGCATGCATTCCACAGATATCCCGGAACCACAATATCAAATAGGGTATTCAGATCAATCCATAATACCTTCGAAATCTTAACAAAGCGCTCAACCTGCTTGTACCACTCTGCAGGCTTCTCCCTGAGCCTGGGAAAATCATTCGTAAATGATGCCAAATCCCCCCTGCTCCATGGTACATGCACATATCCTCCATTCGCCACTTCCCTCAGGGGAAAGGTCTTTGCTAGTAACACTCACTCTCCCGGAGTTCCTCCTTCCGCTCCCTTAGAGGTCTTTTTCCTAGCCCATTTCTCCTCCCATTTTTCAAGCATCAGCCATGGTCGCATGGCTAGAACCAGTTCTCTGGCATGTGACCTCAATCCAACAACCCTCTTCTCCTCCAGCTCCCGCTCGGTATAATGCATCCTATGACTTCCTTGCAATGCCCTAGTCTTGGTTAAATCTACCTCATATTCCTTCGCCAATCCCCTCAATTTCTTGTGTGCCATTCGTGCTTTCCGAGTCACATCTTTCGCTACAAAAAACAGCTCATCCGGACTGTAGGATACTATTCTCTCAAGAGGTAGACTTCCATATATAATTTCGTCTACCTCTGCCTTAAGCCTTACTATGTCTATCATGCCTGCCTTCAAGGCTCCTTTCAACACCTGACAATTTGCTCCATGTCTCTCGTCATATTCACATTCTGGTTCCTTCTCTCTCCTCTCTTCTGGTGCTTCTATAGGAGCAGAATAACTCCTAAAGTTATCCCGAGCTCTCTCCGATTGGACCACATTCGGGTTCAGATGCCTCTCTGACGGTACCCATGACCTTAAATCTGATCTTGATTCCATCAGATTTCTCGGCCTCACGGGTCTCTGTTCCTCTTCGCCCCTAGATGTATCTGACACCGCTACCAATGGTGTACTCCATTGTACAGGGCTTGGAGGTCGGGCCATTGCCCCTTCCAACCCACTTTCCTCGCTTTCTCTCCTCGTTCTTTCTGCCACTTGTTCAGACCTCTCTCTTTCCTCCGATCCCGGACTGTATATCGACACAATTGGTCCAATGGTGACCGGTACCCTCAATGCATCCGGTAACCTCATCTCTCTCTCAATCCTCCCACTAGCCTCAGACTGACTCCGTGAACTCTCTGTTTCAAACGAGACCAACCCTTCCACTCGAGTCTCGGGTTGAATTGTTACTGTTCTAGTTTCCCCTCTCTCACCCCACCTATCGTCTGCTTCATCTGGATTATAAGGAGGTGGTCTCTCGTCTAACAATCTTTGCAATACTCCATCATCAGAGTCACTCTCTTCATCCTGTGCTTTCACATGCCTTATCCCCGTCGAGTCTATCAATAAGGGATACAGTTTCTCTTCCTCAATTGTCTGCACTCTCCATCTTTTCTCCGCTGCGTCCCACTTGGCATCCTGAAAAGCCCTGATTGACTTTCTCATCCTTTCCTGACTTCTTTCCTTTTCCTTATCATGCGCTGCTCTAATCCCCGCATGTAATGCTTCGAACTGTGCCGGTCTTGGCAAGGGTCTTAAGGACCCCATCACCGACTTCAGCTGGTACAGCACCGCTAGTCTAAATGAGCCATACCTCGGGAAAGCTAGTTCCCCTTCACCTTGTGTAATCTTGTGCCAATTCTCAATCCAAACTATAGTATGTAACCCCACATTCTTTGCCATGTAATGTGCTGGGGTGTCCTCGGGAGGGGCTTCTTCTCCCTCTCGCACAACCACATGCTTATCGCCTCTACACAATTCTCGCAAAACCCTAAGACACTTCATGATGAGTGAATTCGATCTCGCGCTCTGTTTACTTCTTGTTCTTAAATCCTCCAATAACAGCGCGACTCAAACCAACCGGCCTATCACAGCGCGACACTCTCTGACGTCACCTTCCTCCGTTCGCAGCAGTTCCCTTCTCCAAACACGTTTCACGCCTGCTCTCGTCCCTTTCATACACTGAAAAAACCGATTAAGTTACTTCTCTGGCTGTCCGTCCACAGCCTCTGACTGTTCGTCCACAGTCTCTTGACCTTGTTGACCTCGATTGGCGTCCGTCTGCCCCCGTCCAGCCAGACAGATCGCCACTGATAGGTTACTAACACTCTGATCCGCACACAACAACCCACGACCAGCGTTAGGTTGCCATACACACACACGTTCGCTCCCCCTATCTCGGTCCAGGTGATCGATGGTACCTCACGATCTCCTTTGGGTGGTCAACAAAATCTATCTCAGGTGTCTTCTACACCACAACTCCCGGGCTGCGCGCGCTCACAGCCTGATATCACAATCACACGACATACACATCAACTCCGCAAGACATCACACAACAAATCAACACCGCAATCTACAACATCTCATTTTTCATACTCACTCCTGGAACTGCTGCTTCCTGCCGCACTGCTACTCTCTGTCGATGCTCATCTGCTGCCGTTTGCTACTCGCCATCTGATGATTCACCATCACTTATCGTCTTTTGGGCCTCAAGGATCACTTATCCTTATCTAATCTAATCGTCCCTCGCTATCGGAAGTAACCATCCGTCTCTGCTACCAACTGCTCCGGCCCATTTTAGTATCTCGCAATTATCTACTAGAACCCACTCTGGTCAGATGGAACTTTTTACTTGCCCAATAGCGTGGAGGGAATAAACACAATTATCAAAAAAATGCTGTCCGCAATTTAGTCATAATCAAGGACTCGAGACTTAATCTCTTGGCTCTCTGGCTTTTATTATCAGCATAAAGATTTGAAGATACAAAGTCCTCAATACGAGGCACAGCAAGTACATAGGCACTAACACAAATGCTACTCTACGAAGAATCCGCATACGGCTAAAAATAATTAAAAGCACAATCTCTAAAAGCATGAGGTAGAAAACTACCAAGCCAATGTCGATATTAGGGACACTGGACCATACCATCTCTGTCCCTACTCTGTACTAGATGACATCCCTACTTAGCAATCCCTTGAGACCCTCAATCGAAAGGTGTCAGAGTGAAACTTCCTAAGAAGTCTTCACTTAGAGAGCTTAGTCTAAGTTGCCCCCTCTAGCTCTTCGCCTAGCCTTTCTCTGCTCTGGGCTGCTCTGATCTGCCTCCACCCTCGGGGCGCTTTCCCTAATACAGAACCCCAAGTCCCAGAACACGCCCTTTTGCACCTCCTCTTCAGCGGGGTCGTCTTTCAGTAATATTCCACAGAGCGCTGTCCAGTTCCATCGTCCATCGCTTGGCCTTGAGTCCCAGACACCATCCGCACTAGGAGTTACGATTGGCACATTCCAATGCACTCCCATGTCTGGCTTTTACTACATAAGTCAATTCATGAACAAAGAGCTTCTCTACTAACGAGCAACTGTCCTTGCACCTGGGGTGAGATCATGCAAGGCAGACATACTTCGCAACTTTTAACTTTGCAATTTACTACAGCCTAAAACCTCTACTGGAATAAATCCTTTTTGGCCTATTGCCCTCGGCTAACATAAGAAAATACCAGGCCTTTCGCCTCAACGATATATGTGAATTCTGGCAACAACTTCGGTTACACAAGCATGTCTAAATCACAGTATTGACATTTACGTCTTTCTTTCATGTGTGGTCAAACTAAACAGTCTACAGACACGAATTCTAAACTACACGTTTTTAACGTCACATTGTGTTCAAATAAACTAACTCTATGCATTTCTCTAATACATTCACAATATGCTTGTACATAGCTAACACTTCTATTGAAATCGATATAGGTTATACAATTCTTAATACATTGCACACAAAATACCTGAGTACACATTTGATTATATGCGGGTGCCGACTAACAGTGAATATAACGCACCCCTACGATTTTCAACCTTTTAAGCGCTACATCACCATCAAATACTCCTCTGTGCAATTTATGAAGGGCTATCCTAGAGCTACCTCCATCCCATAAAAGCTTTCGTAGTTCACTATCCACTTTATGGAAAAAGTGAACCAGTATTTTGTAGGGAGTGTTCTGTAGGACGTATAATAGATGTGGCAATGTCGTAATTTTGAACGGGACAGCCCTTCCCATCAGGGACACCGGCAGTCATCTCCAATGTGTTACATCCCTTCAGAACCTGTCCAACTGCTGGAGTAGATTATCTGCAATTAACTGATTACTGTTCCTGGATATTAATACTCCGAGGTATTTGAACTTGTCCTTTACTAAAAGGGATCTTCCACTAACCGTGAGGGATGAGACAGTTCCCGACAGGAGGAATAAGAGGGATTCATCTCAGTTGATCTGCTACCTAGAATAGCTGCCAAACAGTTGGAATATATGGAGCAACCTGCCTAGAAAGAAGCAGGGGTGCGTGGTGTATAGTAATATGCCGTCGGCGTATAACAAGATTTATTTTTCTCCTCCCAGCCACCCTCTCCCATTATGCCTACCACTAACAGGTCGTGCCAGGTCAAGGCGGCTAGAGGCTCCAGTGCCGATGTGAAAAACATAGGGGAGAGTGGACATCCCTGTCTCATACCCTTGTGTAGAGCAAAAGGGTGGGACATCGTCCTATTTACCTGGACCATTACCAGAGGACCCGCATGTAGGAGTCTTATTCAGGCACAGAACTGTGAGCCAAATCTGAACCTCTCCAGTGCAGAGAACAGGTAATGCTATTCAATGCTATTGAATGCCATCCTTGCGTCCAACGACAAAAGTACAGCTTCCTACTCCCACTTGTCAGCAGTTATGTGCAAAACTCCATACAGGTGCCTCACGTTCAATCTGGTACTTCTATGGGGCATACAACCTGATTGATTGGGATGTACTATGGAGGTTATCACTCCACTAGGCCTGGTTTTAATGGCCTTCACAAGCACCTTAGCTTCCATACTTAATAGTGAGATTGTCCCGTATGAGTAGCAGTCTTCGGGGGGCTTGTCTTTCCTAAGAATGACCACTATCATGGCCAGCCTCAGGTCCTCTGGAAGTCTGCCAACTGTTTTTGCCTCCTGGAACATGTTGAGCATATGCTATGCCACAGTAGCGGCCACACCTTTATACATTTCATCCGGCAGGGTGGTAGGCCCAGCGACCTTGCCAGATTAAAAGTCTAGGTTGGCCTGTGTTATTTCTTTGACTGTTATTCCTTCTCCAGGTCATTACGCACGTCAACTGACAGCGTAGGAAGGCGGATTTCTCTCAGGAGTTTGGTACAGTCAGTCCCTGTACTAACAGGGATGGACATTCACAATGCTTCTTAGTGGTCAGCAAATATAGCTGCAATCTCCTTCCCTGTTCTATGAACCATTCCCTGGGGCGTACAAATCTCCAGGACCCAGCTCCTTTCCCTGTCCCATTTCCCCAACTATCATTTTATTAGCCTTGTCGCCCACGTCATTTAGTCGTCTTTGTGTCGCTCCTGCCTGAGTCTGAGCCCTGTCCTCCGCTATGTCTCTCATTTCTTGTTGCTTTAGCTGGAGTCAATGGCTAACGAGTGGGTCAGGGATACTGCCACCCAGTGCTGTTGCTTCGAGCCCTACGATCTCTTTTTCCAGGGCCTCACATTTAAGTATTTGTTCCTTCCTCCCCATCACCAGGGCTTGGGCATATCCCCTTCTCAGTGTTTTATAGGCCTCCCATATAGTACATGCTGAGTCACTGTCCCCATATTATCTTGGTAGTATTGCTCCACATGCTCCTTTATCTTATCCTTAAAAGTTTTATCATGAAGGAGCCAAGGGTCTAATTTAGGCAATAGTGCATTGTCTCTGCTCGGCCCCTGAAGCAACGTCCCACAGGTGAGTGATCTGAAATACCACGTGCCTTATGTACTGCCGGCTGGAAGAAACCCACACTAGTGGTATATGTCAGGAGATGGTTATGACAGAAGTACCCCTGTGAACTGCTGAGCAGAAAGTAAATTGATTTGTCCTGGGGTTTATGTTTGCACCAGATTTCTACCAAACCCATCATGTGTACACTGGCTCATAATGGCTCTGCCCCCTTCCCCTGTCTGATCTCAATACTCTATCCCATCCCAGGTCCATGGTGGAATTCATGTCTCCCCCAGTAGGAGAGTGCCCAATGGCAGCTCCAGTAATAAAGTACTTGGTGCAGGTAAGGTGTTGGCATATAGTTTTGATGGTATATATACCAAACAGACATTGAGGACTGTGACCTTCCACACACTGGTCAGTGCGACAAATCTGCCTGATTGATCATGCCAAGTTCTACCTGTAATGAATGGAAGCTAAGATTTGACCAATATCCCACCCCGCTGGAGTCCAATGTGAATACCACATGTGCGAGAAATATGTATCCATATCTATCCAGGGCTTTATAAAATGGCCTTTTAGGTGTGTCTCCTGTAACAGCACTATATCAGGGGCATGCCTACATATATACTGGAGGATCACAGTGTGTTTTATGTTGATACCAAGACTGTTAACGTTCCATGTCATGACTCTCGGGGTTTTGCTATCATGGGATCTACTATAATATGGGCTGCATGGGTTTTCCACGTTATTTGAGTGGGTCATGCTAGCCATCATGGCACAGCCTTAATTGACGCCCATGTGTACTACAGGTGGAGAACATTGCCCCTCCCCTACCCATCTCCCACGTCCGTCACTGTGTAGCTATGGCTGCTTAGTCGAACAGAAGATTATGTAAAATAATCAACGCAATATAAAAAAAATAAACGAGAACCTTGGTTATAGAACTCCCTGCTACCCTGCTATGTGGGCTCTAAACCTCTCATGACCCCAACTTGCATAGTGCCTGTCACCCCAGAAACAACATAACTATCAGTAGGGTGGGCCAGCATGGTTGAGTAGGTCCTGAAAACATTACCTGCTTCAATCCCCCCATTCATGCAACTATTTCTTTATGCTGCTCCCTTTAATTCCCTGGTCAGTCTCCGTCCCCCCTCCCCCCAACATGAAAGACAGTTTATGAAGGATATGTGCAAATGCCTCACGTATCATAGGTGTGTACACAGCAGTTCGTCCTCAGTCCATAGTGTAGCGAGCATTGGATATTTGAGGACAGCCATGTTCATTCTCTTCCACTGGTTCCGTCGCACATCTGTGGGTCTGTATCTTCAGTTATGGTGCCTTCCAGTCAGTCTCTTGGCCGCCCCTGCCGCCTATCTAGTGGAGGCGAACGTCCATTTTCCAAGCTGACGCTCCAGCCATTCCCAGGTTTCGTCCGGGGTGTTAAAGTTCCACAATCTGCCCTCGGACACTATACAGAGCTTTGAGTGATAGAACATCATGTTTTTGATGTTTTTACTGCGTAGTTCCTGCTTTACTGCTTCAAAGCCCAGATGTTGCCGCTGCACCCGCAGTGTGAAATCTGGGAGGAACTACACCACAGCATTTTCATAAAGGAGGTCCCCATGTGACTGGGCAGACTGCAGCATAGCGTCTCTGTCCTGATAATTCAAGATCCTGGCTAATATTGCACACAGTGGCGCAGCCGGTCTGGGTTTTGGAATAGGTGCCCTATGTGTGAGTTCTACTGTAAATAAGTTTGCGAGGTGTTTGGGGTGCAGTTGATGCTCAGTCCCTCCGCTCCTTCTGGGACCCCCACTACCCTGTTGTTGTTCCTTTGAGCAGGCCATCCTGGTCCTCCAGTCTCTCTGCCATGATAGCTTGTTGCTTTGTAAGGAGCTGCACTTGTTCCTCCAGTAGCTTTGACTTAGAATGTAACTGGTTGATATTGGTTTCAGCTTCAGAGACCTTATCGGAAATGTTATGGAAATCCGCTCTCAATAAGTTCACGTCTATAGTGACTGCATCGAGCCTTGGTACAAAAGTCAGTTTCAGATATGCCGATATGATGACGCTTAGCATTGGTTCCGCTACCTCAGCCTGCTGACTTTTTATAACCGGCCCAGTCTTTGGCACAGTATATTTATCCATTTTATTAGTTTGAGTGCGACCCAGGCCCTTTGGCTTCATCGTGAACCCTGGCAAGCCTGCTTTGGTTTGGATAGGCTACAGGCGATCAGTACAGCATGTCTCAAATCCCGTCCGCTAGGCAGCTCCGGTCGCCTTTCGGCAGCACCATCAGAGGTCAGGGAAGCCTGCCATTTTGCCTCCAACTCAAGATAGCTCCATAGACTTGTATACTAGATTGCGGCAATATCAAGAAATTCTTTCACTAGTGCCACTCAGAGCACACAGCAGAGGAGGTACCCAATCAGGCACCAATGCAGGACCCCAGCCGACGACCCCCTCCAGGGTTCCTATCTGCAATCTGGCCAGGAGTATTAAGGGGTGGGGTCCATTGTAGTGTTGAACACAATCTCGCCACTCATCTGCTTGAGTCAGGGTTTATGCCCAGGACAGGCCCCTAGAATCTCTGTATGAGGAGTATCTGCTTTACAAATGTAACAATGCAAACTCTATACAGCTCTTGCAATCACCCCTCCACGGCCCGCCGGTTCATAAGGTTTGTCCTTTCCTCTTTGGCCTGGTATGCCCTCGTAATATGTTAGTCTTTCAGCAGGGGGAGGCGAGGTGCCCTCAATTCGCACCACAGGCTAGGAAGGCTATGCCCTAGCACCGTCTGCAGCCGATCTGCTCCAGAGGTCACAATCTCACTGCTTTTCTGCAGGCCCTTTGAGAATGGTTGAATACATTTTTTTAAGAGAAGGCACTGGCTCCACATACCACTGCCTACTCTTAAAAAATGAAACCTAAACAATTAATTTTTTTTCTTTTTAAATACATCCCATTTTCCTTTAAGGAAAATGGGCTACATTAAAAACAAAAATTATAATGCGTTATTTTAAATCAATCACATACATGGTGGTCTGCTGACCACAGAATCCAACATCACCGTGCTGGCAGAGAATCCTAGTGGGTCACAAATTGTGACCTACCTCAATAGTATGCATGAGGTTATGAAATGTGTTAGAAATGGGATTTCTGGTTGGCTAGGGATTGCACCAAAGCCAGGCAGAAACCACCACTCTAGGCAGGGCTGGGGAGTTACACGCCAAAGATAACCCCTACTCACCCCCTTGCACCTGAACTCCCCACGCATCAGGAACTAACATGGTCACTCAGATCCCCCATGCATTCCTATGGGAGGGCAGGTCAGTCTCACCAAACCATACACCGGGACACAGTGTGAAAGCGCCTAGAGGCCTAAATCCACTAATACACCATAGGGAGAAAGCTAATATACTGCAAAAAGTTCTGGGGGTGAACTTGCCAGAAGGGCCAAGTCCAACATAATGTAATGTTAACACATTTTCTAAAGGGCACAAATAGCTGGAGGTGTCTTGGAGCTGGCTACGAAGCAGGAATGTGGCAAAGGCAAAAGAAGCTTGATGGAGCTAGTAAGTATTAAAAAGCCAGGTCTTCAGGAGCTTCCTGAACGTCAAAAGGTTGGATGAACTCTTGAGTCTTTGAGTTGCAGCCAGCAAAAACTTTAAGTGATAGTAGTCCGGATAGATCTAGTAACCAGTTGCGGGTTGGCAGTTGAAGAAAATCGTCTCAACTGCTACGTGATTTTTACTTCGTGCCAGGATTGAAAACAGGCTAGCGGTTGGGATCGGATTCTAAAACTCCCCATGACGGCCGATTTTCTTCAACGGCCAACCCGCCACTGAACTAGATCTATCCGGACTACTTTAACTTAAAGTTTTTGCTGGCTGTAACTTAAAGATTCCTCTCTTGAGTCATGTCCCTAATGCTTGCTGGCTGTCATCCGCCACCCCCCTTGTCCTGAAGAAGACCCGCCATGACCTTTAAAAAGTGCTTTACCTGGGTTGAAACCGCAACGAATATATGGTTCAGCTTTTCACAAGTCTCTTGGCTCAAACTAGCAAGCAAAGGTACTGCCCACCAGAGACATTGTTCTTCCTCATCCTGACCATCTTGTATTTAATCTTCTTGTTAAACTGTACATACTCTCACATTGTATATATGAAATTCATGGCACCACTTTCACTGAGCACCGTAAGTCACTTTATTACATGTCACCTGTAAATTTATTCACTTGACAGCCTCCATCAATTTGTGTGTATATACCTTGAAATCATATAAAATAAAATGTTCCCAAACATTCAATAGTCATTGTTGTTGTGTTCCACTTTCAACTACATGTAACATACATGTCATTTTCTAAAATTAATTTGACCTCTTTTCTAATTCTGTACAATGTTTAATTTGTTTACATCTTTGATTCACTCTTTTTATTTAAAGTGATTGTTGCCCCCGACAGAACCACTGTAGCTTTCTATACAACATTGGGTGTGGTAACCATAGAGATCCAGTACACGGTACTAGCAGACAGTGGTGGGCAGGAAAATCAGGCAGCAGTGTTACGCCACCGAGTGAGTGTAAAAGCCCTTATTGGAACAGTATGCATGGTTGCGGTATATGATTATTAAAAGTAAAAGCAGAAGGTCTGCAATCCTAACAATTGTCATTCATTCTAAAATCGCTTGTGAGATATGCTTGGTAATAGGTAAATGCAAAAACAACAGTTGATGGGCAGAATGCAGAACAATGTCATACATTCACCCCAGTCCAGAGATCTGGGCCTAAATCCATCGTTTTTTTGCTCACCATGCCGTTCCAGTTTGGACCCAGCCATATGCAAATCAGTCTTGACTAACCCTGGGCGTAGTTCGCGAAGTAGCACTTTGCGAAGCTACGCAAAGTGCAGTTCGCACTACGCGAGCTACGCGTAGCACTTCGCGAACTGCGTAGTACCTTGTTCGCACTGTGCCAGATGTTGTTTTCAATGATTGCACAGTGCGGACAAGCAACCGGCACTGTGCAATCATTGAAAATGGCATCTTGCACAGTGCGAGCTGTAGTTTTCTGCTGCTCGAGTAGATTTTTAATCGAGCAGCAGCTTTCTCAACGCAAACTGGTAGTTTCTCATCGCGAGCGGTCGCAATGAGAAACCTGACCTCCTCGCGTTGGGAATCTCGCCGGGAGGTTTATTTTCCATACTCGCGATCGCCAACTTGATGTTGCTGATCACGAACAAGGAAAAAGTCTCGCCGGGATGTCATTTTGCTTGCTCGCGGTCGCCAACTTGACGTTGAGGACCGCGAGCAAGCAAAAAAGGACCGCAGCACTATGCAACACTACGCTAGGCGTGTTCGCACTGTGCTACGTGCAATTCGCGTAGTGCGAAGTAGCGCGAACTTCGCAAACTACGCGAGCGTAGCGTAGTGCTTTGCCCAGGCTTAGTCTTGACCCTGTGCCTCATGGGAACAGTCCAGCCCAAACTGCCAGGCCAGGTCTTCCCTGAACTGGAAACAAGCATCCTAGGACTGGTTTCGGGGTTTCACCCCTCTTCAGCCAGGATAGCTTGATTCCAGTGGCATGGAGAGCACGGGACCCACGTTTGGGCATACCCTTCCCACTCGGGGTGACAAATGCAAAAACAACGTTGATGGACAGAATGCAGAACAATGTCATACATTCACCCCAGTCCAGAGATCTGGGCCTAAATCCATCATTTTTTTGCTCACCATGCCGTTCCAGTTTGAACCCAGCCATATGCAAATCAGTCTTGACCCTGTGCCTCATGGGAACAGTCCAACCCGAACTGCCAAGCCAGGTCCTCCCTAGACTGGAAACAAGCATCCTAGGACCGGTTTTGGGGTTACACCCCTCTGCAGCCAGAATAGCTTGATTCCAGTGAGTGCTTGCAATGGCTTGGTTTTGCTTTGTTTGCCCTAAGTTGGCAGGGTATACCCAGACGTGGGTCCCTTGCTCACTTTGCCACTGGATTCAAGCTAACCTGGATGATGATGGCTGATTAGCCAGAAACCGGTCCCAGGTTACTTGTTTCCGGTCCAGGGAAGACATGGCTTGGCAGTTCGGGCTGCACTGTTCCCTTGAGGTACAGGGTCAGAATGATTTGCATATGGCCATGTCTGAACTGGGGTGGCGGAGTGAGCTAAAGAATGATGATGGATTAAACACAGATCAGTTGACTGGGGGTAAGTGCTTGCAATGTTCAACACTCCGTCCATCATCCCCTTTGGTTATGCTTTGTTTGCCCTAAGTTGGAAGGGTATGCCCAGATGTGGGTCCCTTGCTCACTTTGCCACTGGATTCAAGCTAGCCTGGCTGATGACGGCTGATTAGCCAGAAACCGGTCCCAGGATTCTTGTTTCCCGTCCAGGGAAGACATGGCTTGGCAGTTCGGGCTGGACTGTTCCCATGAGGTACAGGGTCAGACTGATTTGCATATGGCCATGTCTGAACTGGGGTGGCAGAGTGAGCTAAAGAATGATGATGGATTAAACCCAGATCAGTTGACTGGGGGTAAGTGCTTGCAATGTTCAACACTCCGTCCATCATCCCCTTTGGTTATGCTTTGTTTGCCCTAAGTTGGAAGGGTATGCCCAGATGTGGGTCCCTTGCTCACTTTGCCACTGGATTCAAGCTAGCCTGGCTGATGACGGCTGATTAGCCAGAAACCGGTCCCAGGATGCTTGTTTCCAGTCCAGGGAAGACATTGCTTGGCAGTTCGGGCTGGGCTGTTCCTATGAGGTACAGGGTCAGACTGATTTGCATATGGCCATGTCTGGACTGGGGTGGCGGAGTGAGCTAAAGAATGATGATGGATTAAACTCAGATCAGTTGACTGGGGTGAGTGCTTGCAATGTTCAACACTCCGTCCATCACCCCTATGGTTTTGATTTGTTCGCCCCAAGTTGGCAGGGTATGCCCAGAAGTGGGTCCCTTGCTCACTTTGCCACTGGATTCAAGGTAGCCTGGCTGATGACGGCTGATTAGCCAGAAACCGGTCCCAGGATGCTTGTTTCCGGTCCAGAGAAGACATGGCTTGGCCGTTCGAACTGGACTGTTCCCATCAGGTACAGGGTCAGACTGATTTATATATGGCCATGTCTGAACTGGGGTGGCGGAGTGAGCTAAAGAATGATGATGGATTAAACCCAGATCAGTTGACTGGGGGTGAGTGCTTGCAATGTTCAACACTCCGTCCATCACCCCCTTTCATTTTGCTTTGTACACCCTAAGTTGGTAGGGTATCCCCAGACGTGGATCCCTTGCTCACTTTGCCACTGGATTCAAGCTAGCATGGCTGATGACGGCTGATAAGCTAGAAACCGGCCCCAGGATACTTGTTTCCGGTCCAGGGAAGACATGGCTTGGCAGTTCGGGCTGGACTGTTCCCATGAGGTACAGGGTCAGACTGATTTGCATATGGCCATGTCTGAACTGGGGTGGCGGAGTGAGCAAAAGAATGATGATGGATTAAACCCAGATCAGTTGACTGGGGGTGAGTGCTTGCAATGTTCAACACTTCGTCCATCATCCCCTTTGGTTTTGCTTTTTTTGCCCAAAATTGGCAGAGTATGCCCAGACGTGGGTCCCTTGCTCACTTTGCTCCTGGATTCAAGCTAGCCTGGCTGATGACGGCTGATTAGCCTGAAACCGGCCCCAGGATGCTTGTTTCAGGTCCAGGGAAGACATGGCTTGGCAGTTCGGGCTGGACTGTTCCCATGAGGTACAGGGTCAGACTGATTTGCATATGGCCATGTGTGAACTGGGGTGGCGGAGTGAGCTAAAGAATGATGATGGATTAAAGCCAAATCAGTTGACTGGGGCTGAGTGCTTGCAATGTTCAACTCTCCGTTCATCATCCCCTTTGGTTTTGCTTTTCTCGCCCTAAATTGGCAGAGTATGCCCAGACGTGGGTCCCTTGCTCACTTTTTCACTGGATTTAAGCTAGCCTGGCTGATGACGGCTGATTAGCCAGAAACCGGTCCCAGGATACTTGTTTCCAGTCCAGGGAAGACATGGCTTGGCAGTTCGGGCTGGACTATTCCCATGAGGCACAGGGTCAGACTGATTTGCATATGGCCGTGTCTGAACTGGGGTGGCGGAGTGAGCTAAATAATGATGATGAATTAAACCCAGATTAGTTGACTGGGGGTGAGTGCTTGCAATGTTTAACACTCCGTCCATCATCCCCTTGCCCTAAGTTGGCAGGGTATGCCCAGACGTGGGTCCCTTACTCACTTTGCCACTGGATTCAAGCTAGCCTGGCTGATGACGGCTGATTAGCCAGAAACCGGTCCCAGGATGCCTGTTTCCGGTCCAGGGAAGACATGGCTCGGCAGTTCGGGCTGGACTGTTCCCATGAGGCACAGGGTCAGACTGATTTGCATATGGCCATGTCGGAACTGTGGTGGCGGAGTGAGCTAAAGAATGGTGATGGATTAAAACCAGATCAGTTGACTGGGGGTGAGTGCTTGCAATGTTCAATACTCCGTCCATCATCCCCTTTGGTTTTGCTTTGTTCGCCCTAAGTTGGCAGGTTATGCCCAGATGTGGGTCCCTTGCTCACTTTGCCATTGGATTCAAGCTAGCCTGGCTGATGACGGCTGATTAGCCAGAAACTGGTCCTAGGATGCTTGTTTCCGGTCCAGGGAAGATATGGCTTGGCAGTTCGGGCTGGATTGTTCCCAAGAGGCACAGGGTCAGACTGATTTGCATATGGCCATGTCTGAACTGGGGTGGCGGAGTGAGCTAAAGAATGATGATGGATTAAACCCAGATCAGTTGACTGGGGGTGAGTGCTTGCAATGTTCAACACTCCGTCCATCATCCCCTTTGGTTTTGTATAAATGAATATAAGCATTTCAAATTGTAGAAAGACCATGGATTAAAACCGATTAACTAGCATCAAACGTGTGCAATGAGCCTTGCAGGAAAGCATCCATCAACACTTGTAATATAGAAGATGGTTTACCCATAGCACACAATAAACCTGCACAACCAGCAATACTTTGAAGGCCTTTTGTTAAGTAGAGGAGACACTTGGGTACAAATGGAGATATGGAATACAAATCTACGTACTGCTGTTCATGCTTCTAAAATGAGTGATGCAAATACTAAACTACCACAGACATGAATGCAAATAGTATTCAAACCACCAAACTGTCCTTCCTACATGTCTTGAATGCAAAACAACAGTTTCACTATTCTTCTGACAATCTGGATTATTGTTGGTGGGTCTAAATTTCATCCTCAATATAAAAACCCAAAAGGGTATATAGTGTATATGGAGTGCTCTACATTGCCAATGCAACAAGTCGCCAGTCTGGTAGAGGTGGGTAAGCCACTTCAGGGTCAAGCCAAAGGCCTGAACCTGGTTCAGTTCAACATCTCCTTGGACCCTCAAACTCAGTCAGGTCCTCTTGTATCCGCAAGCACAAATCTAGCTAAACTTCATGTTGCTTCTACCTGTCACCAATGTAGAAACCACTTGTGCCAATAATTAAAGAGAAAACAGTGATGTTTGATGTAAGAGAAAGATCTATCCATCTAGCAGCTGAATTACACAATTTGAAGCAAGAAAACATGGGAACAATCTGAGCTCTGCATTTGACCAAATTGTGTGAATTTAGAAACTATTTGATCATGAGGACCTTGAAATGCACACATTTAAGTTGTGCACTTTACAAAACCTCCTACGTGTTTTAATGAACTTTAACAATGGCAACCACGCAAAAAGAAGTGGGGTTGAAGACTGAAGGTTAAACATCCTGCTCCAACCCTGGAATTTATCTAACCCCAGTAGATGTGAAAATGGCTCTTCAGTTTTTTGATGTGATTGATATGATTATTTGTAAAGCGCAACTGCCACTCCGGAGGGAGCATCCTGGCGCTATGCGTAGAGGGAAAGGGGACACAGGAAGACATAGGAAAGAATGATGTGCCTCAATTAAATTAGTGAGAGGCAGAATGCATTGGTGGACCCAAAGATCCAGGTATTCAGGGCTTTCCTAAAATGCGTTTCTTATTCAGCCTTAGTTGAATTGGCATGAGGTTCCATGCACCGGTTCCTAGGACTGCCAGTGTTTTACCTCATTTTCTTTTAAACCTGTAGGTAGGGGGCTTAAGGAAGTTGGGGGCATATCATCAAAGAGGCGCTATGAAATTATCACCGCTTTTGCATCCGTTTTCAGGCTAAAAGCGGCAATAATTTCATCGCCTTATCAGCAAAGAGACGCTATTGCGTGTTTTGCTGACTTAGTGCCCGTTACAACAACGCCCAGCTTTGCATCTCTAGTGAGATGCAAAGTGGGCGTTCCTTCCCAAAATAACTGGAGAAATGTCGCTAACCGACATTTCTCCAATTATCAATGGGCACGCTAACAAGCATAGCGATAAGAAAAGTAGCGCTAACCGCGGTTAACGCTACTTTTCTTACGCCTGCTTTTAGTTTGACTTAGCCATGATATCCAATGGAAGGTGGATATCATGGCTGAGTCTGCCCTGCCCTATCAGAAAGCTATCGCCAAACGTTGTGCGATCACGCTGGATTTCCAGCGATATTCGCACATTTGGCAGCTTGCGCCTGGAATTTTATCGCTTTTGAGATAAGCGTTGCTGATAGCATGCTATCTCGGCGATAATTATCCTCGCGCTAAGCGCGCTGAGCAATAATTATCGCCGGCCCTTGCTGATATGCCCCTTGGCTGGGAAAGATGTAAGAGTCCTGACAGTGGTGTAAGGGGAGAATCTGGCCAATAGGTATTTTGGTCCCGAGTTTTTGAAAGCGCTGAAAGTGATTAATAGTAAATTAAACAGGCTCCTTTTATGAACGAGCAGCCGATGTAAGGTTTTAAGGGCTGCTGAGGCTGATAATTTACGAGGCAATTTTAGCACTAGCCGCGCTGCTGCATGTTGCAAAATCTGTAGTTTATTTAATACTTGTTTATTGGTCCCTGCAAATAGGCTTTTGCAGTAGTCTAATTTGGATAGTATAAGAGCTACCGCCACCATCTTCCTCACAGAGAAGGGAATGTAGTCGAAGAGCATTCTAACAGTTTTAATAAGGCTAAAGCACATCCCCACAACTGCGAGATCTTGAGGCCGAAATAAAAGGGAGGTATTACATTTTACCCCCAGGTTCTTAGCCACTTCCACTGTCTTGGGGAGGGGGGGCGGAGCGTCGTCTGGCCACCACTGGATAGGTTTAAAGGGTTTGTCCTTCCCTATTAGCACAATCTCAGTTTTATCAGTGCTGCATTTAAGATGATTGTCCTTCATCCAACTAATAACCTCTGTGAGGCATAACTTAAAGTTGACCTCTGCTTTATTATCGTCTTTATCTAAGGACAGGAACAGTTGTGTGTCATCCGTGTAAGATGTAGTTGTGATGTTAAAAGAAGATATTAATGACAAATGCGTGGCCATGTAAACATTGAACAAAAGAGGACTGAGGGATGAGCCCTGTGGGACGCCTGACTTGATGGAGCAGTCAGTTGAAAGATATGGTCCTTGGGCTACCACTTGTCTATGATTAGTGAGAAAGGATTTTATCGATGCCAACACAGTGCCAGATATGCCACAATCTTTTACCCGGGTTAGGAGAATGCCATGCAAAATATTATCAAATGCAGCTGACAAGTCCAATAAGATCAGTACCGCATTTTTCTCTTTGTCCAGGGGTCATTTCAGAGTTTCCGCTGCACTGATACAGTTGAATGCTTGGTGCGAAATCCTGATTGGCAGGAATGTAGTATCTTGACATTTTCAATAAAGTTATTTAGCTGTTTATATACCAGTCTTTCTGTGATATTGCCCACAATAGGAAGTAAAGAGATCGGGCTAAGATTGGAAAGAGTGGATGGGTCCAGTGACTGCTTTTTCTGAAGGAGTTTGATGAATGCCAATGTCCATTCTGATAGTACTGTTGCTGTGGACAGGGATTACTTTACTATATTGTTAATTACTGGATTGATGATCTTGATAATTTTATGGATTACCACAGGGGGGCATGCATCGCAAGGTTAGCCAGTTTTACATATCATAATGGCTTGATATGACTGGTCAAGTGAGATATTCTCAAAGACCTGGAGGAGTGTGCCTGTATAGGTAGGATCGAGCTCAGAATCGGGGTCCTGTATGGGTGGAGAGGAAAATTCTTTTTAGATGGAGAGAATGTTCAAAGAATATAGAGGTCTGATCGCATAGCATCTGTGAAGGGGGAATTTCATTGACTAACATTTTTGGATGGGTGAAGGACTTTACTATTGTGAAAATCGTTTTTTGATCCTGTTGTGCCTCTAGGATCTTTTTTGTGAAGTATTCTTTTTTTGCAAGCTTAATATGAAGGTGGTAATTTCTCCTACCAGTTTTGAAGAGGTTAAGTTCTTCTAAGGAGTAGGCTCTTCTCCAACTTCGTTCCAGTTATTTGCATTGAAGGTGGAGCTCTGTTAATTTGATTTGAGCTTGAACCAGGATGCTGAGGTTTTTGGGTTTTGGTTTCTTTTTCGTTGTTTTAAGGAAGCTAGCTCATTATTAATCGAGGTGATCTATGTGTGGAAGAGTTTGGTGTCCTTTTAGGTGTTTCCCGATAGCATGGGGATGGATGTGTTTGCCTGGTGTGGCAATTCCAAGTTTGTAACCTTCTAGCCCAATTGCGACTTGATGGCAGGTCCAATGTTTGGTTGGTGGAAAGGTTCGGGGCTGGGGTGTTAATCTTGAAAGGGATTAACATGTGATCTGACCAGATTTGGGGAACTGGCGAGTAAAATTAGAATAGACTCCCTCGAGGGTGTGACCCGCCTGATGAGTGGGTGCTAGGACAAACTGATGATTTCCAAGGGTTTCTAGGATTTCTACTCCTGGTTCATTCCTGCACTCTAAATGGAGAATAAAGTTCCCTAAAGTGTAAAATTAGAGCATCAGAGCATGAGGTGGCCTAATGTTTCTCCCAGGCTTTTCAAAAATTCCAGGCTTCTGCCAGGTGGGCGATAAATCAGTGCACCCGTAAAGGAAGTAGAGTCATTTAGTTAAGAACAAAAGCCCAGATTTTCTGTCCCTTCCAGGTTGGCAAGCTCAAGGTTTTTACATTGGAAGCTATCCCGAAAGATAATGGCTACTCCTCCTCCTCTTGTTTTGTTTCTGTCTTGTCTACAGATAGTGTAGTTGTGGGGGAGTGCTAATGCAATGTCAGGATTGCACCATTTCTTGAGTCATATTTCATCAATAAAAAGGAAGTCGAGTTGTAACAAGAAAATCATTTCTTTGATATCTAATGCGTGTTTGCACAGAGCCCTCTAACTGTTTGTTCAGTGAAGTGCCATTCAATGTTTTGGATTTGGTTTCTGTGCAGCTAAGTTCCTTTTTGCTTTTGAGACATGTTAGTGGGCCTCTAATTTTGCAAGCTGCAAACCGCATTCACATTTCACTCCCATTATGAATGTGTTTAAAAAGTCTACTCTCATTTCAGGCCCTGGAGGAGATTGGACAGCGTGGCTAGTGCTGGCCGCGTTCCGGAGTCAGATGGGCATAGACGGGCTTGCCTTTGGTGTGCCTTCCACGTGCCCGCCGCACATATCCGCGTTGGCAGGTTCATTAAGTACAGGAGCCTGCAGCCCCAAAATGGTGGCAGTGTGATTCCTATATTACTCACCCCCCCCCCCATGGTCCCTCTGTAGCAAAGGAAGGGTCAGGTTGTGGGGGTATACAGGAATGACAATGCATGGCTAAGATGCTGCCTGTGAACTGTGTCTTCCTGAGTTGGACGTGAACAGTGACAAAGTTACAACAATGATGCCATGACATCTGGCATGTGTAACACAACACAGAGAAACATGGATTTGACAAGCTACTGAAAAACCAATCAGTGAAGTTTTTACAGTACTGTGGATATGTGCATAGCATTGACAACTGATGATTATCAAACTTCAGCATTTTGGAGATATTGTAGCTGGTATAAAAGCGATTTGATAAGCCATGATATAAAATATTGGAATAGCCTATTCTTCTTAAAATGATGGACCTGAAACCAATGCAACTGTGTGTCTAGGGGAAAAGAGGCTTAATCCACCTAAGGATTTGCAGGTAAAAATGTAAATGACTCACTACGGTCCCCAGTTGAGCAATCAAAAACAAATCCTCATTAAATAGAAGTTGCACATGATTTCTGATTGTCAGAGCAATGTTTCCAGACCAGCATTATATTGTTCCTAGAATTTTGTCCTTGACTGTCTTTATTGGCCCTAGAAGTCTGTTAACCTTACCTCTGCTAACTGGCAGCAAAGTGATTTAAAGTGTTTTAAACAGAATGACACTGGCACACACCTGATTGGAACTTTAAATGTACCTATAAGGCCCTAGTATTTAGTACAAAGGCTACCCAAAGCTTGTAAGTTAAATGTCACCAATGCTCTGCAGCACTAGTTGTGGCACCCACTATAGTGACACAATAACCCTGACCCCAAGTCTACAATTGTATCCTGGGAGTGCAGTTTAAAGCTGCCAATTCTGCTTCCCAAAAAAAGCTGTTTTCTCAGTCGCAAACCTTCATTTAAAATGTTAATATGTGCTCCTATGGTAGGCCTTCATACTCACAATGCAAGGTGCATGGTATTTGAAAGTAGGACATGTAAAAGTTTAGTGTGACATGGCCTTACAGTGAAAAAGTCTAAAATCTATTTTCACCGTGGCAAGGCTGGACATCTCCATAGAAAAGGCTGGATTACATTATAAATTATTATTACGCTAATTTCTGGATGGAAAATCTAGAGAAATATTTCAAGGACTCCTTAGTTAAACAAATTGCAATCAAATGGTAAAGTTAAATGTTATCCTACTATTAAGAAAAAATATTTTAGAAAAATTACCTTTCCCTGCCCAAAGCCTCTGAGGCATTTCTGTAAGTATTCCAGCTGTCACCTGGCAGCTGATAGTTCCCCTTGAGGTAGATATGCATTGCTCTCAGGACAGGTACAAAGGCTCTTAGGTGTTGGGATGTGTTCTTCTCTTGACAAGACAGAATGGGGTATTTGCCCCTACAATTGATTATCTTCAAAGAAGGCCTACACTGTCACAGGCAAATGTAGCTTGTCTCTGGGCCTTACCCTCTATTGTCCTTTTAGTCAGACTGGCACCAATCCCTGTGCAAGTAGGAGCTGTCCCAGAACTGGTTTAGAGTGGCCACCAGGGAGGGGTTGCACATTTTCACATCCTCATCTCTAGGTGGGCCCTGGGAGTTCTGTCCAGCGAAACAAACATTCTGCCATGTAAGAATCATGAAAAGAGGGGTACTGGGGGATAGCTTACAGCACTATACAGAAGTGCTGCAAAAGTAGGTAGGTCACTTCTGGACCTTTAAATCCATAGGTTCAGGAAGGGCCGGGAGTTGCCCCCACCCACAGGCTGGTGCAAGCCAAAAATGTAGCACCCATAATTCCCTCCTCAGAATGCTTCCAGACATGGGAAAGAGTGAGAAGGAGACTAGGAAGATTGTGTCCAGGACCCCACATGTCACTCCAATGGTCATAAGGCTTATTTATTCTATAGTCAGAGAACAAGCTTCAAGAGACCTTTCATCTGCATTCCTAGCTGGCCAGTTCCAACTGAATCTGCCTTGAATTCTGCTGCTGGCCTCCTCTGGAGTAAGTCTTGACCCCCCTACCCCCAAGTGTTGTCTCCAAGGTCCTGGACCCTTGTTTATGGTCAAAATGTATACCTCCAGCCTAGCCCTAAAAGATGAGACTTAAAAACATGTTGCCAACATTTCGCCTGGAGAATCAAGATACTGAGACTAACCTGCCAAGCCAATGCAATGAAGATGGATCGCTGCTGGGACCTAAGTTCACTGTAGCTCCTGCTACATTTTTCTCTACAGCAGCAAATCCCTTTGAAAAGAACCTCTTGACGCCGGATTCTGTCAATTTCAAGCCCTCTTCGGGCATAGCTTGCATCCTTGCTCCACTAAAAAATCTGACCTCATATGCCTTTTTATTCTAACCTTCTTCTAACGTATCCAACCCGGGTTTCATGCCTCATATATACTGTACAATAATGGGGGGGAGGATGGGCGACTGCCCAAAGAGGAGGCCCCCCACTGGTGCACCCTCATATTCCTTCTGAGGTGCCTCATCCCCTGTTCATCCACTTATCAATCCCCAAGTCCTCCCGCTTACACAGGAAGAATTAAAGACCTGCCGAAGTAGATAAAAGTCTTAATCATTGAATCAATAAAAAAAAGAAAAAGAAATTGCCCGTACAACAATTATACCAAGACAGAAAGGGAGTCCAGAACTCATGTCTCTTTCTCGTCTGATCCGAAATCTCCAGCTTTGCAATATATTTCATCGATTGAAGCCAGTCCCATTCCATAGGTGAGACAGGGGATACCCATATTTTACATATCTCTCTGCGAGCCAAGAGTATAGCGTAAAATACTAACTTTTCATCATCCTTAGTAATATTACTTTGCAGATCCAGTCTCCCAAATATTATCAGTTCAACGCTTACCTTGATCTGTATTTTCAGGATATTAGACAGGCAATTACTCACGGCCTCCCAAAAAGGTTGAATCTTCGAGCAGCGTACAAACATGTGAATGTCATCTTCATTAGGACCGCCACACTTAGGACAGATCACCACTCCTCGTGCCCCAAATTTCGACAGCCTTCATGGAGACCAATAGGCCCTGTGCATAGTAAAAAAATGGTTCCTCCTGAGATACGCAGGTTTAACTATTTTATAAAGCATGGTCATAGATACTTGCCATTGGTCTTTCATCGCAGTCTCTGGCAAGCATCATCCCCATAGATCTTCAGGTAACGTGAAAGCACCATCTTACGTCTCTAGTAGTAGCCAATTCCAAAGAGCAATTTCCTTTTTAAACACAAAGCTAGACAGAAGTTTTTCCTCCAATTCATTTGATCTCCTTATTTCTTCACCCGAAGCCCTATACCAACTCTGGATCTGGAGATATTTAAATCTTGA
The DNA here is from genome assembly GCF_964204655.1 of Triturus cristatus. Lineage (NCBI taxonomy): Eukaryota > Metazoa > Chordata > Amphibia > Caudata > Salamandridae > Triturus > Triturus cristatus. The sequence goes on along the minus strand of NC_140590.1, from coordinate 901,296,436 downwards.
GAAACTCAATCCCTGCTCTTGCTCGCACCAAGCCCAAGAAACTAAATGTCCATCTGGAAACAACTGCTTCCACCTTAAAATACCCGCCTCTTTAAGTGGTCATGCCAAAAGATCCTTAGTCCATTGTGGAGATCCTGGCGCATCCCAGATTGGAGCTGACCAGCTTAAGTATGGAATTTTTAGAACCCTTCTAATTCTGTACCATGTGTCTGCCATCGACTTTAAAACCTTCAATCTAACCTTCTTAAAATACATTGGCTCAGTGAATTTCAACATAAAACCCATTTCTGCTCCATCTTCTTCTTTCAGCATTTCTCTAAACATCCTGCCTATCTCTGTATTTGTAGGGGAGACTAATAACATCCTACCATTCTTTCAGAAAAATGCCCAAGAAGAAAATAACAGGTCGGGCAAAGCAAAACCCCCTATAATCAGCTTCCTTCTCAGTTTTTTCCAGGAAAGACGTGGTCCTTTTGATGCCAAAATGAATTAACTGATTTTGCCTTCTTGTGAACCATTCTTTCCGAAATGTTAGGGGGATTGTTTCAAATAAAAAAGTTATTTTTGGTAAAACCATCATCTTAACCAGGTTTACTCATCCATATAATGTGAGTGGAAGATGCATCCATCCTCGTAAACTCATACTGACCTCCTTCTTAACTTTATCAAAATTCACCTTGGTAAGATCTGTAATATTTTGAGTAATCCTGATTCCCAAGTATCTTATTTCTTTTATAATTTCCACCGCTTCTGTCTCCATATTCCAGGCCATGACTTCAGTTTTCTGCTCATTTATACTATATCCCAAAATCTTTCCAAAGTCATTTGTTATACCCAGCAAACACTCCATCAACTGTTGTAGGTTCGTGGTGAAAATTAAAATGTCGTCAGCATAGAGCCCGATCTTTTTGTTCTAGCTGCGAAATTTAAAAGGCAATATATCTCGAATATTCCTAATTTTTCTGGCCAGGGGTTCTATATATAAATCGAACAAGAGAGGGGACAAAGAGAATCCCTGCCTAGTTCCCCGTTCAATCTGTACCTGTTGTGTTAACATTCCATTAACTAACACTCTAGCATTCGGATCTTTGTATATAGCTTTTAACATTTTACAAAAATTAGCACCTAAGTTCAAATATTTTATCAATTTCTGCAGGTATATCTAATTTACACGGTCAAATGCCTTAGCTGCGTCTAACGCTATTACTGCTAAGGGAAGATCGTATGCCGTAGCTATATCTATAGATCCTATTAAAGAATATGTCAATTCCTTCAAGGTTCCTCCTTTAATAAAGCTCTTCTGATCCTCTTGGACTAATTTAGGCATTACCACATTTAACCTTATTGCCATCACCTTCGCAAAGAGCTTGTAATCAGCATTTAAAAGAGAAATAGGCCGATATGCTTCTACATTTTTTAATGGCTTTCCAGCCTTTGGGATTAATGTTTTGTTAGCCTCTTTCCAAGACTTCGGTACTTCAAAATCGAAAAGAAAAACCGCATTAAAAAGCTGTCTTAGTATAGGTATTAATTCACTAGCCAGTATTTTGTACACCTCTGCTGGAAGGCCATCAGGCCCTGGAGCGTTCCCCTTTTTACCTGCCCCAATAGCCTCTTCCAGTTACTCATCAGAGATCTCTTTATTGAATGCCCCTATTTCTTCTTCTGATAATAGGTCTATGTCGTCTAACCAGGTCAAAACATAATTCTCCATAACAACACAATCTTCCTTGTATACCTTTAAGAAATATTCATAAAAATCTAAAGCTATTCCATTACCGTCACTTAGAACCACGTCTGACTCTTCACACCTTATTTCTTTGATCAAATTTCTAACCTGTTCGCTTTTCGCCTTCCAGGCTAGTAACTTACTGCAGCCCTCACTATATTCAAAATGTGCCAACTGACTAGTCTCCCACTTTTCCTTAACTCTATCCCTTAAAAGTCCTGACAAACTTGCTTTCAAATTTCTTATTTCCTCAGTCTCTCTCTCACAGTTGTCCTGACTTCTAGTGGTTATTAGGATAGCTTCCATATTACGAATCTGCGTTTCTAAATCTAAAACTTTTTTATGGTATGCTCGTCTTTTTCCCGCAGCTAAAGTACCTGGCCTACCTCTTAAGAACGCCTTATAGGCATCCCAGACAATCCCTATCTTGTCTGAACCCTGATTCTTCTAAAAAAAACTCCTTAGTCTCTTCCTTTAAAATCTCAATCGCTTCAGGGTCACAAAGAATTGTGCGATCCAACCTCCATCCTGAACTGATCCTTCCCTCCCCTACCCTCAAACCTAACAGAATAGCCGAATGATCTGAAAGGTGTACGCCAATATGCTCCACCTCCACAACCTTATCCTTTATTACACAATCTACTAAAAAGCAGTCTATTCACGACTTATGCTTATATTTTTTATTATAGTACGTGAAACCTTTTTTTTGGCCAGTCTTACATCTCCATACATCACATAAGCCCCACTGTCGCATCGTTAAGTGGACTCTTTCTGACATCTTGGGGTTAACTTCCGCTCTACTATTTGACAATCTATCTAATTTATGATCCAATACCATATTAAAATCCCTGCCATAATAATCTGGCCAGTGAACCCCAACAATTCATTTACTATTTCCTCTAAAGGGTTAGTGTCATCTTGATTAGGACCATAATAGCCAACCAGCAAAATATTCTTCCCATAAATCTTTACTTTAAAAGTTAACCATCTCCCAGAAGTACTTGCGGCACACCCTTCTATCACTATACTTGTACTATGCTTTACTAATATTGCTACACCCTTAGTAACTGCCGTTTGTCTCGTGTACCTTGCATGTGCAACCCATTTATATGCCTTAAAAATTGCCCTACTTTCTTTGTCCATCAAATGTGTCTCCTGTAAAATAATAATATGTGCCTTACAATCCTTCAAATATTGCATTATTCTATCTCTCCTACCCCTCACCCAAAACCCATTCACATTCCACGACAAAATTACCAGCTGCCTACTACTGTTCTCGATCATCTAAGACTTCACCTACACACCCCCACCCTGTGCGAACCCTATAAAATAAATAAACTTGTGAAACCAAGACATATGAGGTATTTTTATATATTTTTCCCCATTCCCCTCCCCACTTCCCTGGAAAACCTTAACCAACTTCCCATTGCAATAAGCCCTATGAGTGCTCCCTCAGCATGTGGCTAAAATAGAAAAAAAAATGTTTTTTTGTTTTTATTTGTTTTATATCTTTTTTTTCCTCTTTCTTTTTCTTTTTATAACACAGTTCTAAAGCAGACAGAGTTTTCTACATAATTTTCTAGATAGTTGCTTACTCATTCCTCGCCTCAACTTGTTTAATAAACGTATCCACTTCTTCAGCAAAACGAAAAGAGTACATCTTGTTATTCAGCATTACTTTGCGAAGGGCTGGAAACTTTCATTGAACTGACGCACCTAACTTCCTTAATGACTTCATTCTTTTACCTAACTCCCATTGCCTATTAGACGTTGCCACAGACAAATCCAATCTCACTTCAACCCTAACACCATCTACTTCGCGTATTTTTTTCTTTAAAGTCTTCGCTAGTATCTTCTCTTTCAAGGTGTAGGTAAGAAAGTTCACTAGGGGCCCCGGGTGTACATGTGCCCAGATGTAAACAATTTAAGAATACTCCCAGGAGAAGAGGAAGATGGCGGCCGGCTAACACGCTCGGTCAGGAGCTCCGACCCACCAGCAAAACGAAAATCTAGGATTAATTCTTCCGCAACGTTTCTACGGATTTCTGGGAAAGGGATCACTATCGACAAAAGGGGTTGAAAGAAGAAAATGGAACGCTCGAACGGCGTGTAAGAAATATAAAAAGATATGGTAAATAGTCTCCTGAGTATACCTTTGAAGCTGGGATCCCCGCAGCGGCCGTTTTCGAACACCGGAGCCTGGGTGAGTGCGCATAGAGCGACGTGGAGCTGCCGGAGGGCGTTCCAAATAATTAATTTCCAGTTCCGGGGCACAAGCGGCAGGCTTAGCGGGAGAGAAGCTGACAGACTGAGGGTCACACAAAGCAGCGAGTCGAATGGGCAGAGTAAGACTCTGATTATAAATCAAGCACCAGGGGAGCAGAAAAGAGGTAATAAAAAGCTTAGTAATAACAAAAGCCTGAAACTAGTAAAAGCAGAATACCCTCGGCTAATGAACCTTAAGAAGAACACACCGCTACTGATAATTGAGGGGAAGGCTATCTCTGTCTCACAGACCAACAGAGACCAGGGAGTCTCAGAAAATCTGATAAACCCAGGAAACATTACCAACGTAGAAAGCATACCCTGTTGTGGGGCGGGCAGACTGGAGAGAACAGCGCCAGACTTAGTTGCAAGCTGTTTTAGTCAAGAGGACATTGGTAAGAACAAAGAGGAGAGACATACCCAAGCACATCTTAAAACGAGAGTGGATATTATAAAATCCAGGAAAATAGAAAGAAACCCTGATTCAGGTGCAATAATAGAGGCAGAGAAAGACAAAGATCTGGAAGGAGTAGGAAAATCCTCTTATTGCTTAAGGAATCGCAAACTAATACCACAGTTTGATTTGATAAAAAAGGGTGTATCTCCAGGAACAACTAAGCGAAAACAGAGAGTGCTACCTAAACTAGCAGAACTGTCTGAAAATGTTAAAATAAGATCCACGAGATCAAAGCTCGCCGTAAATCAAAAAATTAGAGTCACTCCCTCTCTGCGGTCTTACTTTAAGGTTCAACAGTCAGTGCAAGTAAGAGGTGGCCTCTCCTCTATACAGAACGAGCCCACTCAACCACCTATAAGCACCAGAGCTCTTTCAGGTAGATCACCTGCACAAAAGAAGTATCTAGGCAGTTTGAGTGGCGAGGAGACGTCGAAGGTTACCGGAAGAGAAACGTCAACTATCTTAGTTAACGCAACTCCGATAACCACACACTTAATGGAGGTAACATTACCACAAACTAAACCCACAGAGAGACCTATAGAACAAGAAATATCGGTAACAACAACAGAGCAAGAATTAACCACAACTGGAAAAGCCATGGAGGTACTTGCTGAGAAAATAATGGCAGCAATGACAGAAAAATTCTCAATCTCTGAGGAGAATCAAAAAAAGATACGCGAAGTATGTGAAGGTTTAGACCAAAAACTAAACGTTTTGGGAGAGAGAGTTACCGCAGTAGAAGCAGCAGTGGAATCCCTTAGTGAAAAGGTCAGCACGGATCAAAAAGAGATTCTAAAGCTAAAAGACAATGAGAAAACAATCAAAGAAAAGCTGGAATCACTGGAAAACCAAGGGAGAAGAAATAACCTCAGGATTTTAAATGTACCGGAAAATATGGAAGGATCGGACATAAAATCGTTTGTCGTCACTCTTTTTGAAGAATTTTTCCCGTGGACCAAAAGTTGCAACTTGATGGTGGACATTCAGAGGGTCCATAGGGATCCTTTCAGAAAAAGTGAAGAAAAGAAAAATCCGAGGAAAATTTTGGTCAATTTTATGACCTATTCCCTCAAGGAAAAAAGTGAGGGCTTAAAAAATGGAACACTAAATAAAGACAACTGGTCATTTAAAATTCGCTCAGATTTATGTAAAGCCACACAAGATAGACAGTGGGAATTGGGACAGTACATGCAGGAGTTGAAAACACTGGGGGCAACTGTCCAGATGAAATTCCCAGCAGCATTAAGAATTATGTGGCGAAACAAAATGTATAATATCAGAGAGCCTCAAGAAGTAGGAAACCTTATAAACCAGATAAAAGATCAGACTCAAAGGGAGAAATCAAATTAATTTAAACACAAGAGATATCCCTTTAGAATAATCTAATTGAAGAAGGAAGGACAATCTTAACCCCTTCCATGCTGCGCGAATTCCGCCGCTGTGCTGACGGTTTCTTGCGCGGGCGTGGTCATGACGGAACGGTTCCGTCATGAGCACAGCTCAACCGTGGCTCATGACGGAACCGTTCCGTCATGAGCACCGAAGGGGTTAAAACACTTTTAAGTAAAAAATCGGTGAAGCTGGTGAATCGGAGCTCAAATCAGGTGGAAAATTCCATCCAAATGGAAAAGGGAGGCTTCCTCAGGGGGGGGGGAAACGAACCTCGCAGAAGAAATATAATGTTAAAAGAAATACACGGGTGGGGAGCAAATTAGGGAAAAAAATCAGAAAAAATATCCTCATAAACCAAAAATGGAGTCATAAGGATGCCAAACAAAATACATACAAGAAATGCCTTAGCACAGCCCTTTTCCGTAAAACTTTTCAAGAAAAAATGACGAGAGGAAAAAGAGTAAAAGTTCTCTCATGGAACGTTAATGGACTAAGAACTCCCAACAGAAGGAGGAAAATTATGGAATATATACAAGAGATGGATAGTGAGATCATTATACTTCAAGAAACTCACCTTGTTAGCACTGAGTGGGAACAGATAATAAAAAGATTAAATTGGGTAGAAACATGTATATATACTACCCAAGACTGTAATGTGAAGGGGGTAGCAATTATCTTTAAAAAATCCTTAAAGGCAAAAATGATAAGCAAGAAAGTAGATGATAAAGGAAGATGGGCCATAGCGAAAATAAGAGTAGAAGGAAACATGTTTAACATAGTAGGGTACTATGGCCCAAACATGATCCTACACCTCTTCAAAATCTGTACTCGGAACTTCTATCAACATCTAATCCCATAATAATAGGAGGAGATTATAATATAATACTGGATCCTAAAAAAGATAGATTACCCCCAAACAAACACCTCAATTTACCCAAGATGAGGGAATGGTTAAGTATATACAAAAAAGATCTAGATCTGGAAGATATGTGGCAGCAAAAGGGAGATGAAGTTTATCCTTTCACTTTCCACAACAAGAAACTAGGACATAAATCAAGGATAGACTTTTTCCTCTTAAATAGATCCTTACAGAACATAGTTAACTGTATCGAACACATTCCTGCACACTTATCTGACCACTCAGCGGTAAAACTAACTTTGTTTCTATCCAAAGATATAACTCCTTCTAGATGGACAGTAGATCGATCCTTATTACATAACCAACAATACATTAGTCAGCTAGAAACGGTGTCACTACATTATTTTGAAGACAATGAAACAGGCACTTCAAAACAAACAACCTGGGATGCATATAAAGCTGTGATAAGGGGTAAATTACTCAGCTTGGGAGCACATAAAGTAAAAACTAAGAAACTGGAAATCAACAAAATGGAATCAGACATCAAAAATGCGGAGTTACAACTAGAGAACGAAATCTCTCCGAAAAAAAAGGAAGATCTAGAGATAAAGCATCAAAGACTAAAAGAAAAGCTAGTAAATTATTTAGACACCACTGTGAGAGAAAAATGGGAAAATAGTAAACTAGCAAACTATGAATATGGGGAAGGGAGTGGGAAACTATTGGCATGGAAAATAAAAAGTGAACAATCTAGGAATAATATACCATGCATCCAGATACCAGAACAATCACTAGAAACTTTCGAAGATAACATAATAAGACAGGAGTTCTCAAAATTCTACTCTGGCATATATAAAGAAGACATAAATCCAACCGAAGAACAAATCGGCAAATACTTAGAAGCCATTCCCCTTCCAAAATTAACAAACGAAGAAAAGACAGTGCTAAATCAAAGGATTAAACCTGAGGAAGTCAGAGAAGTGATAAGCAACTTAAAAAAAGGAAAAGCCGCTGGGCCGGATGCCCTTCCAAAATGAATTCTATATAACTTTAAAAGAACATCTAGTTAACAAACTAACAGATCTAATGAACAGCATATATATAGATCATGAAAAGATCCCAGATTCCTGGAACGATGCGATGATCAGTATTATTTTAAAGCCCGGGAAAAATCCAAAAATATGCGAGTCATATAGACCAATATCGCTACTTAACAGCGACTATAAAATCTTCACACAAGTTATAGCAAAACGACTCGCTAAGGTTATGCCTGGATTGATTAATTTAGATCAGAAAGGATTTATAAAAGGGCGGCAAATTCATGAAATTACTCATGAGCTGTTTGCAGCAATTGATATCGCTACTTCCAAAAAACTTCCCCTCACCATAATCACCTACGACGCCGCTAAAGCGTTCGATAGGGTAAATTGGGCTTTCCTAAATGAAGTAATAGGAAAATATGATCTGGGGGAGAGTGTTGCTTATGTAATAAAAGAAATATACAAGTATCCAAGGGCTAAAATAATAGTCAACGGGAACCTGACTAACAATATTAAAATACAACGTGGTACAAGGCAAGGCTGCCCGTTTTCGCCATTACTTTTTAATCTTTATATTGAACCACTGGCCACTCTGATTAGAGACCATCCACAGATCTTAGCTTTTAAATATCAAAACTGGTCAAAGAAAATAGCATTATATGCTGATGATTTAATGGTATTTACAACAAATTATGAAAGTGCCTATCAAGCATTGGATAAGATGATGAGTGACTTTGGTAAAGTTTCAGGATATCTAACAAATAAAGAAAAAAACTGAAGCAATGAGCTGGAACTGTAATCCACTTTCACCATATAGTAGGGATAAATTAAAATATCTAGGAATTACCCTGGTAAAAGAAATAGATAAAGTTCCGCAAGTAAATTTAACGATAATTGCTAAAGAAATGAGAAAACTACTTAAAACATGGTCAAGCCTACCATTAACTTTCCTGGGAAGATCCAATGTAATAAAAATGTCTATTATCCCAAAATTCACATATCTTTTCAATACTATACCACTGGATTTTAAAAAAGAACTTATGAAGAAGATCCAAGGCGAAATTGCAAGCTTTATTTGGGCTTCAAAAGGGACGAGAATAGCCTGGAGTAAACTCAGGAGGAAGAAAGATCAAGGAGGGATAGCTAGTCCTGATTTGTTTGAATACTCTAGATCTTTTAAATTTAAGAATTTTAGATCATTTTTGAAAAAATACCAAGATTACCCAAGTTTCCTACAAAACATGACCGAGAAAACAGACCACTTCCTGTTTAAATTCGGACATCCAAAGTTTTTCAAAAAAATAAAACTAAAGATTTTATATAACGCCGTTAGACTTTGGTTCCAAATAAGAAGTTCATTAAATATACCGTATTATAGTACAAAAGCACCAATATGGGATTCTCCAGGGACACCGGAATGCCTAAAAGACTCTTTAGCAGTGCCACTTAAAGCAGCAGGAATAGTAATATGGGGACAAATATTAAAAGGAAACGAGATAATCCCATGGAACTTACTCTATGAACTAACAGACGGTAAAATATCGAAATTTAAATATTATCAGCTATCAAATTGGGCCAAGTCGCTACAAGAGAAAAATATCGGAAGCGAGACACTTGAAAGCGAAATGATAAGAACCACACTAATAAGAAAAGAAATATCAAAGTGGTATTGGACACTTATTGAATCAGAGGAAAAAGATTTCTCAATTCCGGAAAAAGTTTGGAGGAAAGACATACCAGATCAAGAGATAGATCTACAATTGATATGGCAAGAATCTATGGGGAAATGTTGGTCCTGCATAAAATCAGCACCATTAAGAAGAAATCACCTGTTTACAGTTCACCGGGCTTACTGGACCCCAAAGAAATTGTCTAAATTCAAAGGATCCAAAATTAAGCTCTGTCCCAAGTGCAGAGAGGCAAGAGCGAATGATATCCATATGTTTCAAAAATGCCCCGCAATAACCAACTACTGGGAGGAGATTGGTAAGACAGTGAATACGATACTAAGAACCAACATAACTGTAAGTATCTCTCTCATTTTTTTGGGGATACATAGTAACACAGGTGCGGATAGCAATAAGATAAATAAAAAACAGGAAAATTTACTCTTTGTATTAATGCTATTAGCCCGGAGAGAGATCTGTATTAATTGGGTCAAATCGACCGCCCCAAGCTATATAAACTGGTTAAACTACACCATCAAAATCAACAACTTTGATAGAAACAGGGGCTATACGAAGAGAAACAATTTTTGGGAAATTTGGGAACAACATTTTCAAAGTAATTAAAATTTCTATTGGGTCATGAACAGCAAATCCAATGATTAATGCGATAAACCATAATACCAGGTAGAAATGATTTCTGCCGAGTAGTCACACTGACTAGCTCCCCCCCAAACAATCAATGGTAATATTGGAAACGATAAAGGGTAAATGGAGAAAAACTGATGGATCAAAACAATGAAAGGGATACTCCCCAAAAATGCATCCTCGGAAAGTGATGGGGCTGTGAAGGCAAAGATAAACAAAAAAGAACATCAGACTCCAGAAACCTCCTTATCTATACAATTGCAAATGAGGATTAAAAAAAAAAAAAGAAAAAAAAAGAAAGTTCACTAGAATTCTCCTGGGTTTAGTTTGGTTCGTAGTTAACCTGAAGGGGTCCCCAATGAATCGGTCCCCAATGAATCCTTTGAATGACCCGGGCTATTTCTTCCTCTGTTTCTTCCAGCTGGAGCTCTCTTCTTAGCATCTGAATCACAAAACCTTTAATATCTCCACCTTCTTTTCCCTCTGAAAGTTTTAAGACTTTCAGGTTGTTTCTCCTTTGATAGTTCTCTAGCCTCTCAACTCTGTCTTCCTGCTCCCTCTCTCTGGCCCTGAGTTCCTCAATCTCTTTCCTGTTAACCTGTGCTATCTCTCTTAGGTCTCTAACTTCTGCTTCAAGCGTGAGTGTTCTCCCAATTAAATCATCTATTTTTTTTTCCACCACCTCACATGCAGACTTAATATCCTTCTGCTTCAGCTCTAATGTCTTGAACCTGTCTCGCATCTCTTGAGTCAAGGTGTTTAGAACTGAAAACACCATACCTATAGAGGGGGCTCCACTCTCATTATCTGTTCCCTGAGCCGCCTGAAGCTGCACCTCAGCTTGCACCCCACCAGGATCCACACCAGGATCCACATCGACTGCATAATCCTCATGACTCTCTAGGGGGGCCTCCTCAAGTGAAGTTCCCCCAACTTCCATAGCTTCCCCCACAACTTTCCCCATTTGTGTAGCTAGGACCTGAAAACGATTAGGGCTTAAAAGCGCAGACCAATCCTCGAAGTGCCCTGGACCTTCCACTAACCCACCCTCCGTTTGATTGCTTTTTTAATTTTGTTGGGGCTCCACTTCCGCTATCAAAGTATTATTTCTCAATACCAGAGTCTTTGGTAGCACCTTGAAATATGTTCTCAGAGATGGGGTCACCCTCACCTTGCGTTCTAAGGATCCTCCTTTTGACTGTTTATTCTGGCTTACAATGTCTTTGCTAGATGAGCTGAGGAGGATTTTTTGGTTGTGAATTCTGAGCTTTTCCCGTTTTAAGCTTTTCGTGCCTTCATAGGTGGCTTCACTTCATCCTCCAGCCATCCGTTGTCAATGAGCCCCTCTTTGGCTACAGCCTGCTGCCTTGCACCTCTGAAGAGGCACAATTTCCAAAAAGGTTTCTAAATGTGACGGTAACTTTTTAACTCGGACTAACCTGCTCGTTGTATCCAACCTACTTTTTACCACGATCAGCCTTACCTTTCACCTAGTCTAGCGCAACCAGATGACTGCGGTTGACACTTCCCTGTATTTAAAGCTGTTTTTAATGCAGACTTTAAAAATGTGCAACTCTGGCTCCCTTTATTAGATTTGTGACATTTTGATGTCATTTCATTTATTAAAATATGCACTATCTGTCTAAAATAATTTTGGGTTTTTCTTGTGTTGTGTTTTGATGGTAATACAGTTTGAGTACTGCATAATTTGTTTTCATATTGCCTCTAAAGTTAAGACTGTCTGCACTGTGCCATAGCCGCCTGAGGGTGGGACTCTGGTTAATTTAGTGACTTCTGTGGTTCACAAGGGCTGTGATTATTACTTGAGTAGGGTCTTACAGCTCTCCATTACCCAATGTCTTACAACAGTGCTGTTAGTCATGGCATTCATAGTGTTTTTCCCTGTCTTTTTGCGTCTGCCTCTTGTATTTTTGGGATGTGTGCTGGTTTAGGTGCGCTGGGCACTTTGCCACTGCTGATAAGTGCCAAAGTGCAAGTGCTCCCTGGATAAATTGTGATTCTGATTGGTTATCCATGATTGGCATATTTGATTTACTGGTAATCCCCTATAAAGTGCAGTGTGTGTGCCCAGGGCCTGTAAATCAAATGCTACTTGGGAGTCTGCAACACTTGTTGTGCCACCCACATGTCTGGCCCTGTAAATGTATCAATCCTGCCACTGCCATGTCAACCTGGCAAGTGCACCCACTTGCCAGGCCCTAACCTTCCCTTGTCTTACTTGTAAGGCACTCATCAGGGATGCCCATGGTACTCCCATAGGACATGTGCTGGTGTGTTTTGCATGTCCTGAATGTGAAATACTGCGCATTCAGTTTTCACTATTGAAAAGCTGTCTGTCCCTTAGGTTAAAATGGGAGCTGCCTTGGCAAATCTTACAAGTGTAGCTTTCAGTTGGGACAAGATGGAGATTTGGAATTTTCGGCTCCCTGAATTCAGAATTTAATAACAAACCTTTTAGGGAAGGTAATTTTTAAATTGTGCATTTAAAAAATGCCACTTTCAGAAAGTGGCCATTTTCTTGTTTAACTATCCTCTGTGCCTATGCCTAATTGTGCATTCATGGTCTGGTTTTGGAGTGACAGGAACTGGGGATTTGCATTCACTCTAGACAGTCATAAGGAGTGGTTTGAGGTGTGTTCTGCCTTTCCTGGGTGACTCATATCCAGACTGAATAGACCTTTCTGCATTTAGAGTGGTGGAAGGAGTTGTCACTAGCACCTGAATAGACTGTGGATGCTCTGCACAATGCTGTCTCCACCTTCTGTAGTGAAGCTGGACAAGGGAGGGCAGAACTGTTTTTTACTGAGCTCTGAGATGCTTGCAACAAAGACTGCAAAGAAAAAATAGGTATAAATATTATACCTAAAACCCCAAAATTTTACATTACTTCTGGAATCAAGGGGGACTTCTGCCATGGAAGAAGAGCTATGAGGAGACTTCCCTTTTGCTGTGTGTTGATTTGCTGGGTTGGCCTGGAGTTGTTGCTTCTGCCAAGGAGAGGTCAAAGACAGGGAGCCCGATTAACAGAACTAACTTAAGACCGAATCCTAAACTTACTTCCATTTTGGTATTCACAGAAGGCACTTACTCATTTTGGTATTCACAGAAGGCACTTACTCATTTCGGTATTCACAGAAGTTAGGAGTCCTAACTTTAGGACTCCTAAATGCCTTCTGTGAATACCGAAAGTCTTAAAATTAGGATTTTTCTCAGTTTAGTAGTAGTATAGTTAGGACTCCTAACTTTAGGACTCCTAAATGCCTTCTGTGAATACCGAAAGTCTTAAAATTAGGATTTTTCTCAATTTAGTAGTCCTAAATTTAGGACTCCTAACTTTAGGACTCCTAAATGCCTTCTGTGAATACCAAAAGTCTTAAAATTAGGATTTTTCTCAGTTTAGTAGTAGTATAGTTAGGACTCCTAACTTTAGGACTCCTAAATGCCTTCTGTGAATACCGAAAGTCTTAAAATTAGGATTTTTCTCAATTTAGTAGTCCTAAATTTAGGACTCCTAAATGCCTTCTGTGAATACCGAAAGCCTTAAAATTAGGATTTTTCTCAGTTTAGTAGTTGTAAAGTTAGGAGTCCTAACCTTGGGACTCCTAAACTGAGAAAAATCCTAATTTTAAGGCTTTCGGTATTCACAGAAGGCATTTAGGAGTCCTAAAGTTAGGAGTCCTAAACTTAGGACTACTAAATTGAGAAAAATCCTAATTTTAAGACTTTCTGTATTCACAGAAGGCATTTAGGAGTCCTAAAGTTAGGACTCCTAACTTTAAGTGCCTTCTGTGAATACCAAAATGAGTAAGTGCCTTCTGTGAATACCAAAATGGTAGTAAGTTTAGGATTTTGTCTTAAGTTAGTTCTGTGAATCGGGCCCAGGAACTTTGCTGTGAACCTGCTTGTGAAGAATCTTCAAGGGCTTGTGTGTGCTTGCCTCCTGTTCTGAAGTCTCAGGGACACAAGACTTTAAGGCTTTTCTCACTTTGTAAGTGTGCTGTACAATGCATCACACATGCCAAGTTTGTAAAAAAGGAGAACTGAAAATATCTCTCCCCGTTGTGCCTGTCTCGAGGAGGCGCATGATTTTGGTGCAAACCCCTGTCAATGACTCTTTGTAGTGAGGGATATTTGTCAATACTCATTGGTGGTTATATGGGGAACCCCATGCACCCCCCATAGAATGCCCCCTTGAAACAAAGTAATGCCAGGCAGCGCATTGCACAACTTTGGAATACTATTCAACGCAAATGCAGTTTTGTGTTAGATAGAAACAACCTATGATCGGGATTGCATTACAAAAGAGAAGCAAACAGGACGCAAAGTTTTAGTACATCTGGGCCTCAGAATTTAATTTAAAAAAAGGATTGGCATCTAGCAAATAGGCCGCTAAACAAGGCTAAAACATTCATCTCAGTCTCCATGTGCCCTCCTAAGTGAAGAACATGTGCAATCAGGAATAGTTCAGGAAAAGATTCAGCCTGGCTCCTACAAAGTGTACATCTTACAAAACTATGCATCATTGTATCTTCCTTCTATACCGATCCTACAATTACTGCCGTCTTACATTGCATTTAAAGTAATTCATACTGCCTTAGCGTCGATGTATGTAATGCGAGGCTTTTATGAACCATTTTAAAAACATTAATAAAGCACCTCACTTCCATATATTGAAGCGAACACTTATAGGTAATAAGGATGCCAGATCCCACGGTGTCGAGATTTGTCATCAGAAACAAAGGAAGAGGAGCCAGAATAATGCTTCTTAATCATAGGATTCTGCCAAATTAACCTCCATAAGGCGCCAGGGGTTAACTTGTTTTCTATGACAGAAAGTAATTAATAAATCACATCGTTTAAAAGACATGACGGTCACAGGCGTGATTAGCCTTTGAGTTTCACCAATCTCCCATCATCCCTCGCTCCTCAGCTGAATTTTTTTCTTTTCTTTTTTCCCTGAAAGTTGAGCAGACCGGCGGCCATGTGCAACTGATTTCGTTCTGTATCCCAAAATAAACAGAAGGGTAAAAAGTGAAAAAACAGTTTTGCTAGAATGTGGTTTATAAACCAAAGGAATCAAGAGATCAAAGGAATGAACAAAAACTGAAAAGGGACAAACAGGAGCCTCCACGTTCTGAATGAATGCTATTTCGTTTTACTGAAATCATCAATAATCTTCACAACAAAAAGCAAAGCACTGACGCTACATTAACTAAGAAAGGCTTGATTTGCTGATCTTCTCTCATGTTTGGTGCTGTTTCCACTGTAAACGCTGCCACAGTGTTGCAGACCTTGCTCAGTATGTAGGGCTTTAAGTGGGATGAAAGAAATAGAGGGTCTCCCTGACAGGGAGAGGCACGCAGGTGGATCAGCCCTGATACTGCGGGAGAACCTTCTCGAGTGCCCTCACTCATCTCATGAGGTCCTGATTCTAATATTAAGGGAAACTCTACTCCTTTCTACAGATTTGACGGCACTGGTTAGTTTAGGCTGCCGCTTGATACTAAAATTGAACTTCCTTTGGTCCTGAAGAAGCGCTTTGGATGTCCTTCTGAGGGCACATACACTGCGAAAAATGTTGACCATTATATATGTCCATTAGGGACATATACCCAGCTACAAAGGGACATAATATCCCCTAGAGCAGCACCACACACTTTGTTTTAACAATGACAGAGGGATCATCCTAATAAATAGTACCCACCCTCCCTCCAGTCATTTTTTAAATACACCACTTTAGACTTCACTGCCACTTACACCCACGCACCCAAACGGCTTCTCATCAAAAGATCTCCAATAAAGTGACCCTTCGGGGGACCCGTAGGGCATTGCAGCGCCGGCCCAATGAGGAGCAAAGCCCAAATGATGAAGCATGACATCCTTTGGGTTGTGTAAGGGCATTATGATGAGGGTACACTGTCCCCCACAGATAGAGTAGCACACGACAAAGGTTATTTCCTTTTTTCTTCCTCTACAAGGAACAGTGACTCCCTTTGTGTACTAGCAGGTTTACAAGCCCCTTGTGCCACTTTTGCATCACTTTTAACATGGGGAAAGTGACTCAAAAGTGGCGCAAGGGGATTGTAAATCTGCCCCTCTGTGTTTGGACTGGTAAATTTGCTTCTTTTTTCAGTGCATACAGATAAACAATACAACAAGTAACATTACACATACAACAAGCCTGGACTGTAGGCTATGTCATTGGTTGTTAGTCGCATAAGATAAATAAGCAACAACTCTGCCTTCATTGTATATAATATTGAAAATGCATTAGTTTCGACACAATGAGACTATGAAAAAACTATAACAAGTCTCTTTTACGTAACGTCAAAGGCAGTGAAGGGTGGTACTGCTGCAGAGCTAAAACTCCGACACTCTGACCTAACAAAAGCCTTCATCTCATGATACTAAATTGGACTTTTTCTAGTATCTCTTATTACTTTTGTACTTCTAATCCACTCAAGACTCTGTCGCATGTGTTTTTGCTGTAAAGCGCTCAGATACCCCCTGGGTCGTGCCAGCGCTATATAAAACTCCTAAAATAATTGAATACAAATAAATAAAATATTCACCCTGGGGGTGAGGGCAAAAATGGAGAGCCCGATAGGGACCCATTTCAGCACCTGCTTTCTTTAGAACTGTCAGTGCTGAGCACCGGCAGGACCCGGCCCACTTAAAGCCCTGAGTAAATGGGTCATGTTTAAAGGTTGGTACACAGAGTACCCCTTCAAATAGTGGGGGTTACCCCATCCACCATCTTTAGTGTGTCATTGTATGTAATTTTCATGCAATGCATCGTATAGAGCTTCTTGTTTTTAATGGCAAATCTTGCCTGTCAAACTGTAAATAACGTCCTATCGATCAATGATATATACCAGCACTTACAGAAATACCACAAAGTCTGGCTATGTGGGGATTGACAATATACCCCGACTTTAGTGGCACAGTTACAGTACCTCCCCACAGCACCCACTCGTTCTAGTAGAAATGTAATGCCCCATTTTAGCAACACATTTGCAATTTTATGCTAATTATCTTACCTGGTGAATTCCAAACTAAAGAGTATCTGATTTCACTCGACACACTTTAATGCCATTCCTGAGTCCATAGTGCATTATTTTCCCCTTATGATCAGTAATTGCAACATTATCACTATCACCTTTGTTATAATTATGTTTTAATTTACACATCAGACATCATCTCTCAAGAACTCTGATTCTAAACCCACTGCAAAGAGAAATTTCCCAAATGTTCCTGCCAATATGAATTAACCTTGACAAGGATGTCTTACTGGTGAAAGAATTACCATCTTTTGCGTAGTATTCTTCCAGATTTTGACTTCTGTTGCTGAAACCTTTTTGTTGGCTATAGTACTTTGTTTATTTTCTGCCTACTAACCAGTGAAAAGTGGCTGTGCCCTCCCTGTCAAACCTGTTAAAAATGGTATAAACACTGCACATTTAATTTGGTCTTGTGTCTATATCCAGGTATGGCAATTGAAATGCTATTAATGGGCTGCAGAACTCATTTTTTCACCAAATACAGTAGCACTGTGAGATGTCTGCAGACCACTGAAGCCTAGATGTGCAGTGTTAAACTGCCATTTTCATTTGTTAAAAGAAACTTTTTGTAAGGTCTAAATCTTTCTTTTTAATACTTACAAGTCACTGGATGCTGAGCTTCGATGTGGACTGTCTTCACTTACAGCCTGATGGGATCTGATATCAAACAGACCCTGTCCAGCAGCTTCATTGGATTCAATGCCATTCAGCCTGTGAGAGATGCCGATTACCTCTGCTAACTGGATCATCTGCTCTGACACCTGACAAACTCCAGTCGATTCCATGACCACACACAGCAGCTCCCTGTCGCCATCGAGCCCTTCCTCAGCTCCAGTCAGCTGTCTGGGTCCATTCAAGACTCTCTACCTCCATAAAACTTTATAAGTCAAAAGCTAAACTTTCCAACAGAATGAAACTCGTCACTGTATCTGATGAACAATCCATTGCTGTTGGCACTAACTCTGACCAGATATCTGTGTATCTGTGGTTGGTGCTCAGTGCGTTTGGCACTATTTTTAACTCAAACTTTAAAAACTTAAGTCTCTGATTGGATTGTTGTCATTTTTATATATTTTTCTTTATTAAAACATACTCTATTTTTCTATGTAGGTTTGGAATTTTCTTGTGTTGTGTTTTTGCTTTAATACTGTTTGAGTCCTGCATAAATACTGTACAAATTCTCTCGTTCAGAAAGCATTCCACTGGGGACTGGTGTGGGGAGGACAAGGCCTTGATGGGAATTGTGGGCCAAAGTAAACAACAGGTCACACTGTCAGACATCTTGCAAGTACATGTCCATTCACTTGCAGGGAGAGCATAGTCCCAGGTGTGCTGTTTGGGCTTGCTGGGAGGAGTGTGTGTGGAACAGGGCCTGGTGGGAGTTGATTTCAGTGTAAATACTTCTCCTCCCACATGGCCCGACAAGCCCCCCATGAACTGTGCTTACCTCACAGTGAGTGGAAAAGTACTGTCAAGATGGCTGGCACTGGGGACTGGTGTGAGGAGCACAAGGCCTTGCTGGGAGATGTGGGCAAAAGCAAACAACAGGTCACACTGTCAGACATCTTGAATGTACACTTTACACATTGTCAGGACATCAAATTCCCAGATGGGCTGGTAGTGTTAGCCATCCAACCACCTAAAGGGTAGACAATGCTGGTAGCGTTAGCCATCCAACCCCCTATGGGCATGAGATTGCTGGGAGTGCTAGCCATCCACCCCCCTATAGGGTAGACAATGCTGGGAGTTTTAGCCATCCACAGCCCCCCATGGGTATTACATTGCTGGTGATGATAGAGCACTCAATGCTCTTAAAAATTTGTAAGGGTGCATTATACTCATGGATAAACTGCACTCGCATATATCCTGTTGTTTTGTTGTAATTCGTGTTATTAGAATGAAGCTTATGTCACTATATTAAGACATTAGAATGAAATTTGTAATGTTATATAGAGGAATGAATAGGTTTACGCACGGGTTTAAATAAATCATATATTCATGCATGTACGTTATGAATATTATGCCATATAAATATATCCACTTGTGTAAATGATTCATATAGAGACTTGTGTAATGGGTGTGCATTAAAAAATGATCTTAGGTCAGCCAATCTTATAGGCTTAACTTTCGTTTCTCCTTGTTTGCTCTCAAGCTACAAGTTAATTAGAATTTATGTGTGTGTAGAAAGTTTCTTTTCATCCATACTGCAGGTGCAGGAATTCAACCTTGTTAGTTTAGATTTAGGAAGATACATGGGGGGAGGAATGTCTTTGAAGAGCCTGAACAGAGAGAACGGAGGATACCTTTTGTGCCCGGTGAAACCTGGGAACCAAGTTTGTTGGAGAGAGCACAAATTAATTGGAGTTTGTGGAAAGTTACTCAAAGGAGGTGTTCATGGAATAAGTCACCATGTGACCTGTTAGGGGTGTAACATTGTCTTTTTATATTAGGAACAGGAACAGTTTTGGAGGACTTCTGCTTTGAACTGAGGTTAGGGAGCATCTTAGAATAAGCTCTGTAGCTCTACGCTACTTGACTCATTTAACATGCTGACACCTTTTGAGGAGAATTCATCTGAGAAGCTAGGTAGGGATGTCACTCTAGAAGTAGAAGTAGAGTAGGGACAGATTGTTCTTTTACTCTATACTCTGATGTGGTTTTTTTCCCTATTGAGCTGAATGACCTATATTCACACACTTGTCTCTGTATTAGTATTCATATCGCTTTATATTCTTATATAGAGGTGTGTCTATGTCCTGTTATTTTTGGCGTTATAATAAATGAGCAAAAAAGTGACATAAGAGTCTATAATCCTTTAGTCGCATGGGGAAGAGAACTGTATTATTGGTAAATAGTTTTCTCCCCTCTACACTTTCTTAACAGGCAATGAAGACCATTGGCCAGGTTTCCTAAGTAAATCCAGAACGTGTAATCCGGCCACATCAGTAGTATTAGCCATTCACCCCCCTTTAGGGTAGACAATGCTGGTAGTGTTAGACATCCAAACCCCTATGGGCATTAGCTTGCTGGTAACATTAGCCATCCACCCCCCTATAGGGTAGACAATGCTGGTAGTGTTAGCCATCCACCCCCCCCCCATGGGCATTAGATTGCATGGAGTGTTAGACATCCAACCCTCTATAGGGTAGACAATGCTAGGAATGTTAGTCATCCACCCCCCTATAGGGTAGACAAAGCTGGTAGTTTTAGCCATCCACCCCCCTACAGGGTAGACAATTCTGGTAGTGTTAGCCATCCACCCCCCTATGGGCATTCAATTGCAGGGAGTGTTAGCCATCCATCACCTATCCGGTTGACAATGCTGATAGTGTTAGCCATCCCCCCTATAGGGTAAACATTGCTGGTGGTGTTACCCATCCACCCCCCTATGGGGGAGACAATGCTGCAAGTATTCCCCTCACCACAATAATGACTGTGGTTTCGTACAAGCTGTATGTAATGTTGCCTTTCATGTGGTAGTAGTGTTTTTATGTGTGGTAGGTGTCTGACTTACCATCTGTGATGACAGCATCATTTAGGGATCAGTTAGGGTTATTATATTGGCCGTACATTAAGTGTATGGGTACGACATGAGCAATAGGATACATAGCTGCACTGTCTCGTTCGCAGGGATTGTGGTGTCGCATAAATCGGAGCTGAAATACTCCTCCTCCGGATGCTTTCACATGTGGGTAGTGTCAACGGATTCAGTGCATGAGAAGTATGCATTGTCTTGGCTCATCATAATTGGGCTGGGAATATGCCTCCGTACGACTCCATTCGGCGTTTACGGATGCTTCTTGTTTGTAAAATGGAGAGAGATTTAAAGTGACCGAGTCGTTCAGTAAGAAAGGGATATTGAGCATCGTACTTCGTCATTTGGAAGACGTGGCTTCCAGTACGAGTTGGTCAGAGGCTACAGCTCCAGACGGCTCTGGGAAGGCCTTCCGTATGGGATTAGAATTGACCACTATGTTAAAACTGACTTCTTTGTGCCAAAGTACCAGATGGTTAAGCACAGGATCATTTAGTGACCTTTGTGGCTCACTCTGACAACGATTGTGATTTTTATTTGAGGTGGGTCCTCTCCCCCTCAACTAATGCTCCAATTTCTTACATATAGCAGATACGCAGATTTTAATATGCTATTTATTACCACGTTGAGTGTGGGGGAAAAGCAATGACCCATGAAAGGTTCAGCCTCAAATGAGTCATGATGTCCCTACCCTATCTCCACAATAGAAATGAAGAGCATATTTTATTCTGTGCACCTGCATATATGGTTTATGCTTTGGCATGTTTCATGCTACATAAACCAGGATGACAGATGTTAAATGTATCTAGTAAGGAAAAATCACAAAGAAGAAGCTATCTGTCGATAAGAAGAAGTGATTTCATGTGTAAAGTAATTGCGATTTACAAGCAGTAAAGCAATATACAGTGATGTTCTCATGTCAAGTTTGTGCAACTTTGAAAGCAAACTGGAAATTGATTTTTATTAGTAGTAGTAGTACCCTTGCTCGAAATAACATGAGTTATTGGGCCACATTCTTTTTCACTGCATTGTGAGTATTCATATTACATTATAAAATTCTCCGAGCACACAAACAGTTTAGGTGTTGAGGTTGCGTTTTTCATCGATGTGCTGTAGGCGTACCAGCAGACTTCATCATGGCTAGGATAAACTATAAAAATATATAGAAAGGAAACTCTGGCTTATCATAGTCCCGCCATAGGGGTCGGAGACCAAAACAGCACCTGACATGATTGAGGTATAAACCTCGTGCATGGCCAAGAGTTGGCCAAATGGATATAGCAAGAAAATTCCTTCTCCGACATCGCGGCCACGACCTGGAACAAACTCCCCCTCAGCAGCAGACGAAACCCCACACAGCAAGCATTCAGGAAGAGCCTCAAGACCTGGCTCTTCGGCTGACCTCAGCTCTCCAAAACCCCCCTACTCCCAGCACCTTGAGACCCTCATGGGTGAGTAGTGCACTGTACAAATCCCTGATTGATTGATTGATTGATTGATTGATTGAGTGATTAATTGTTTCCTTATGACATAATGGGTCTGACGGTCTCCATGTGTTTATCATTATTGGTTTTGTTATCCTTTATGGTGTTTTGCCTTTCCAGTTTTTGTGCCATCTTGTAAGCTCTATTGATGGTGGTGGTATTGTACCCTCTAAACTGAAATCTGTGTTTAATGTCATCCAAATGCTTGATATATTCTCTATCACAGCTACAATTTCTTCTAGCTCTGACCATTCCCCCATATGGTATTGCTTTAAGCTGGTGACTAGGGTGAGCACTATCAGCCTGCAGTACTGTATTAAACAATGTTTCTTTTCTGAACATTTTGCTCAATAGTTGGTGATCATGTATGTAAAGTTCCACATCTAAGAAGTGAATCTTGTGGTGTTCGAAATTCATTGTAAAACACATATTGCATCTATTATTGTCCAAGTAGTGCTTAAAGGTAAGCAACTCTTCTGTGGGGCCAGTCCAGATCAGCAGGATGTCATCAATGTATGTGCCCCAATAATGTATGTATTCTATCCAATATGGACCCCAGTTCCACTCCTCCTCAAACCAACCCACGAAAAGGTTGACATAAGAAGGAGCGAACCTGGAGCTCATCGTAGTCCTGCTGATCTGTTGGTACCACTTGCCCTCAAATAGGAAGATGTTGCTATCCAAAATTAAGCAAATCATTTTCAAAATCATCTCTGTGTGTGTTAATAGGTCTGCTGGTCTTTTATTCAGATAATGTGTGATAGCCGGTACTCCAAATTCCGGTCATATGTTTATATAGAGTGATGCCACATCCAGAGTCACCAGAATCATGTCTTCCTCCCAGTCTATGTCACTCAATATATTGAGAACATGCTTGTGTCCCTGATGAAGTAGGGTAACTTGGAAACTAATGGTTGCAAAAATGTGTCCAAATATTCTGACAGATGTTATATGTGTTCCCCTATTCCCGAGACAATTGTTCTCCTCAGGAAAAGGGGGTAGTTTTGTGTATTTTAGGTAGCATGTTCAAGCATGGCTATCTGGGTTTATTTATCTTGAGATATGCATATTCCTCAGTCTGCTAGTGAGGGAGAGTGATATAGACTGATGGGCCACTTGGCCTTATTTAGACACCTCTGTGACACCTCAATGTGTATGTGATAGCCTACACCCAACTACTTTTTTAACATAGACTGTGCTAAATTGATTGGTACACAGAATATAACTACATCTATTTATCAGCCACATAGAGTATGATACATATTGGTTGTGCTTTGAAATCTTGAAACTAGGAAGTTTGCCACTGTTAGCGTTAACATTGCCCATAGCTAGTACACCATTTATTTCCACCTAACCAGTGGTACTTTATCTTGCCCAAGGGTGGATATTAAACTTTTGTTCATTACAGATTTCACCTGCATCACACGCAGACAAGGCCCCTCAACACTTTAGGGTAAGATTTTACACCTTACCTGATCCCTATGATGTAATAATCATATGAATAAAAACTGATTTTGTGTACTTTATTTAATTTCAGTACAAATATATTCTTGCTCCTGATCATTGGAATGTATACATGGTACAGACTTTGCTCACACGCACTATAAGATGAAGCATTACACATATATGTCTAGGTGGTCTACTACCCACTCATACTCTGTCAGACGCTCGCTTGGGGTAACTAATCAAGCATGTACTTGAAACACCTGCTGAGATGGTTGGTCTACAATGATGATTCCACAGCTCATACTATATATTTTGTGCACTCTTTGCTCTTCATACTTTCAGATTACCGTTGTAAGATCCCACTTAACCTGTGGAACACAAAGAAAATGCTACTTTTAATTTTTCTTGCTATATCTATTTGGCCAACTCTAGTACCTCAGTCACGTTAGGTGCCTTTTGGGTCTCCGACCCTAGTGGCGGGACTATAATAAGTCAGAATTTACTTTCTAGAATGGTTTTATATTTTATTTTAGCCCTGATGAAGTCTGCTGTTATGCCTACAGCATATAGACGAAACACATGTTGGCAAGTGGGAAGCTCAAGTATGAGGGCGGAACTGAATATTGGAATAAAGGACAGTTGATACCATGACCTTGACGCCTAAACTTTTTGTGTGCTTGGAGAATATTATGATTTGGTTCAGACTTCCCCCGGTAGAGGAAGATTAGGTATATCTTCCTTCTCCAGAGCACCAAATGAGATATGGACTCTTGTTGTATGGACTGAAGTGTGCATCCACTTCCTGTACTGATTAAGTTGTGTGCGCCCAAATTCCCAGCCACCATTCATACATTGTAATAGATATTACATGGTTAAGCCCTCTTATTTAATGTTTACAACTGGTTTCAAAGCTCAGATTTTCCGGAAAAGATTGAAGTACTGGGTATTTCAGTCCCAGCGGTGCAGGGGCACACACCCTATGACTTCTGGGTTCACCCTGTTCCAGACCTACAGAAACACAGAGTCTTCTGGGTGAAGTCAAAGATTTGTTTATTGGCTGCAGAACAATTACAGGTATCCTAGAAGTACAACAGCGTGTATGTTCTCAGGAGACTGCTGAAAATCATAGGAACGGGCTTCTCCTTAAATACAAAATATCATGCTTCAGGCACACATTCCTTGGTTTACGATATGGCCATTACAAGTATACATTACAAACGAAAAAGCAGAGTCATGATGACCATCCCACATTCCAGTTCGGCCAGCCCACAATGATTTACACAGTAAGGTTCAGATCCCACATTTGATGTCAATAGACCCCCCAATAAACATGAGCATCTCCTGTTTTGGGAAACAAGTCATAAAGCAGGAACAAGCAGGTGTGAAAGAGATTAGCCGGAGGATTGTGTAGAATGAAAGGGTTTTATGATGGGTCAAGCCCTGATGCTAATCACAGGTAGACGGAGGAAGGGGAGCTCGTGAGACCGGTTTGACCTGGGGCAGCAGAGCCAGCTGCCCAGGTCACAGAGAAGTCAGAGGAGAAGCCCATGTACTGTGAGGCCCGTATTTACTCCATTATAGCCTATGTGAGGGCAATGACAAGATGGCCACTGCTTCCAAAATGGAACCCGCGTAGTGAAGCAGAATAACGTGTACACAGTGCATTCATAGCTAGAACGATATATAAAGCACTCGTACATGCCGCATTTACCATTTGCGGTTTGCTAATACCAAGATAGACAGGGGTAGGGCCCTGTTCCCTACGCGGTAACAAAGATTAAAGTACGACAGACCCTCCTTTTGCCCTTACATAGGCAATCACTATACTCATCTTAATCCGAGTCTAGGTCAATGTTCACGAAGTCATGGAGATGTTGCTGTAGCATCATCCTATTACTTAGCTCGTCCCTCGATACAGGTTTCCTTACACATAAGGTAGCACAGAGACCACATATCGCAGGAGCACACTGTATGCACAGACAGAACAGGAAAAGAATGGCTAAGATCATTCCAATGACCATCAGAACTTTCCAACCCCAGGCAGATATCAATTCCCAGAACCACCCCACCAGTGACCAATCTCCCTTATCCACGTGTATGGATTCAGATATTTTATGGAGTTTGGAGATGGCTTGATAGACTGTTGGAGCGTTATCTGGTATGAAAATGCAACAACTAGATTGAATAACCTTACATACCCCACCGCGGTCTGCAAGAATAACGTCTAGAACCATGCGGTTCTGCAAAGTCATAAGGCGATCCGCTTGGAGCTCAGCCGTCAGATTACCAAGGGCACCAGCCGTTACATTTAGAGTGGATTCAACCACACGAGTCAGCTGTCTCAGGTTCCTACTATTGAACATAGGTCCCCAAAACGGCAGAAAACCCAAGAAGAAGTCTCCCGCTTCCTGACCGGCAGTATCCTCCTTACTAATCACACCTCTCACAACTCTGGTCTTGTGATAGTCAGAGGCAGCAGTAAATGTCGGCGGTAGCAAGTTCGCAATATAACATGTGCCCGAGAAATCAGGGGGCAGCCATGTATATGCTCGGTCATTACAGATGAAATATGTGCCTTTGGCAGCCAAAAACGCAGGGGAAAACTGTGACGGGAAAGTGTACGTTTCAGTACAGTCACTTCTTCCCAGTTGAGCTCTAGGATTCTGACCATTACCTTGTAAGCAGAACCGACCTATGTGGGGTACGACCCAGATTGGAGATGAGATTTTTCGCTGTCTTTCACCCAGACTAATACTATACCCCGTCGCGTTCCATCCTACATAAGGTCTCAACTCTTCTTTGGGAATGGATGAGTATGCATCGATATCCCTACTCATATCGGCAACTCCTTTTATCAAAGCCTTATTATTGGTGATAGGTCTGATGGAACGCGGTTGGCGAGGGGAGTATGTATCTAGAGCATAGAGAAACATGGTCTGGAATGCCCATGACGATCCATTGTAACTATACGGCAGCACCAGGTAGGGAATACCCTTGTTAATGGTATGTGGCATTAACCCACACACCCAGCAATTGGTCGTATTCATTACCAGTTGGTGCTGGTGCAAGAGCTGGATAAATGAGTTATTTACGAACTCTGATCGTCTGGTCTGTTCGTGCTCAGGCAAAGGGTGAAAGGAGTGAGAGGAGGCGGTAGAAAGAGGTATAGGCTGTTCAGTGGGTGTAATGGGCTTTTGAGCGGAGAAAAACACAAATCCTACGATGAACATCATTATGCTACACAGTGTAAAAAGGCACAAAAATACAAAACATTTACTTTTTACAATTCTACACATCCTTGCTTTAAAGTTCATTTCCTCAACGGGTCTCTCCATCTTAAAAAACTCCATCCTCTAATCGGGCCGCTCGCGGCGGATGAGTTTCTTCTGCTAAGGAGTACACCTGTCAGTCCAGGGAAACACCCTAGACCAACCAGAAACCGTTGACCTAACATCTTCGGCCTGTACCCCAAAGTCTTGGCACCGCGACCCTGCGGCAGAACCTGGATGGTGGTTCGAAAAACAAAAATCAAGAAAGTCTTTCAGATGGGAGAGCAAAAATGTCAAAAAGGAAATAGTGAGGAAATCTTTATTTGTCCATGGGCCTTGGTCTCAAATTATAGCGGAGACGGCCAGGTGCTGTTTGGTCTTGAAACAAAAGTTCAGGCTCAATGGTGTCCAATCGATTTGATGGTGGCACAGCTTCTTGCAGAATATTGTCACTCTCTTGGTCTGAAACTGTGTCTTTTAGGCGTGCGTCACTGAATGGTACAAAACGAGGCACAGGGTCTGTCTCAGAGTCGGCGATACCCTCCTTGACCCACTGGTCATATGGCAGAGGCAAAGGGACTACTTTACAGTGGGTACCATGGATCCAGTGTTTCTTCCCTTTTACTCGCACCGCTGACCTTGTCGACAGGAGTACAAGGTGAGGGCCGATCCAGCGAGGCACGTCGTTGCTCTTACGCTGGAAATTTCGGATCAGGACCCACGAGCCAGGGTTGATAGGGTGTCCAGGAGGTTCAGAAGCTTGGGGAAGAGTATCATGTACCTGTTGGTGCAAAACACGCAGTTTAACAGTCAAATCATACAGGTAATCGAGTAGTACTGGATGTTCAATCTCACTGAACTTCGTAGGCCTCGGTACACCCCATACGTTGGCCGGACGGCCAAAAACGACCTCGTAAGGGATAAGTCCCACTCGTGAGTGTATGGTCATTCTGGTGGACAGGAGTGCTAAAGGCAGAGCATCAGGCCATTTAAGACCGGTGCTCGCCTGGATTTTGGCCAGCTTGAGCTTTAAGGCTCCATTGTAGCGTTCTACTAATCCAGCTGATTGGGGGTGATTTGCAGCGTGGAACTTCTGCTTTATCCCTAGCCCTTCACATACATTCTTCATCACTTTACCCACAAACTCACTTCCATTATCACACCACACCATTCTTGGCATTCCAAACCTAGGGAAAAATTCCTTCACAAGGGCTTTGGCTGTGGATAGGGCAGTGTTATCTTTCAGAGGATAAGCCTCTATCCATTTT
This sequence comes from Triturus cristatus, assembly GCF_964204655.1. Taxonomy (NCBI): domain Eukaryota; kingdom Metazoa; phylum Chordata; class Amphibia; order Caudata; family Salamandridae; genus Triturus; species Triturus cristatus. The sequence continues at coordinate 901,268,298 of NC_140590.1, read as the reverse complement.
GAGAAGGCACAAACAACCACCAGTACATATTTCAGGTTGTTGCACCTTTCCATGTGAATAAAGTCCAGCTGCAAAACTTCAAATGGACATGATGGGGGTGCAAAGTGACCAGCTGGAGTTGGGGTTCCCCTACCAGGGTTGTACTTCAAGCATACTATGCAATTCTTGACCACATTCTCTGCACACTTGGGAATCCCAGCATTCTGCCATACTGGAGCCAACAACTTGCATATACCTTTCGTACTGATATGTGCCATTCCATGTGCCATAGTAACCACTGGAAGCACATATGCATCAGGCAATAACCATCGCTTATGTTCTGTCAGATCAATCCAACAACCATTCTCATCCAACTTACCCATACTTTCTCTCCACTTGCTTAACTCTTCCTCTGTGGCTTCAGCTTGAAGCGACTTCACACTCTCTATTGTGTTCTCACACATTCCCACATCATTAACCCATCTTGCGGGGCCTGCAACATACATTCTAGTCTTCACATTCTGTGCTGTTTCTTTCGCGGTCTCATCAGCAAACGCAGTCCCACGTCCAACATCATCTGTGACTTTCCTGTGCGCACTGCATTTCATGATCGCAACTTGCAACGGTAGGGTCAGTGACTCAAGGAGATCATTCACCAACTTGCCATTCTGAATTTTAGCTCCATGCGACGTCAGGAACCCACGCTCCTTCCACAAATGCCCAAAATTATGAGCCACGCCAAAGGCGTACTGGCTATCTGTGTATATATTCACTCTCATTCCTTTAGACAACACGCACGCTCTCGTGAGGGCGATTAATTCTGCTGCTTGGGCCGAATTATGTGGCACTCGTGCAGTTTCCACGACCGTATGTAAAGTCGTGATAGCATATGCAGCAGTCGTGTCACCATTAGGGAGTTTGAAACATGAACCATCCACCCATAAAGTACCATCACACTCAGTCAGGGGAGTATCTTTTAGATCTACTCTCCCTTTCGTCTCTTCTTCTGTTCTGAACAGACAGTCATGTTGCTCAATCTCGTCTGAGTCTGCTGGGACTGGCAATAACGTAGCTGGATTCAGCGTGTTGCATCTCTTTATGTGTATGTGATTTGCTAACAGTGTGAGCTCATAACCTGATAGTCGCGCACTAGTCAAGTGTTGTGTCTTGGTTCTATTTAATAATGTGTCTACAGCATGTGGAACCATAACGATCAATGTATTGTCCATTACCAAACCAGCAGATTGTCGGATAGACATTGCTGCAGCAGCTGTCGCTCTCAGACAGCTTGGCAATGCCCTCGCTACAGGGTCCAAGGTTGATGAAAAATATGCGCATGGGCGCGGTCTGTCGCCAAAAGGCTGTGTTAACACTGACAACGCACATCCATCTTTCTCGTGAACATACAATGTAAAAGGCTTACTGTAGTCAGGGGTACCCAACACAGGTGCTGAACACAATGCATCACGCAATTCCACAAAACTTCTCTGGCACTCTTCAGACCATGGGATAGGATTCGGTGTGTCTTTGCATGTTAAGGCTACCAAAGGTTTTGCCAACAAAGAAAAACTAGGGATCCAATGCCTACAGTATGAAGTGATGCCCAAGAAAGCACGCACTTCTCTCTGTGTTTTCGGCACACTCAACTGTGCAATGGCTTGAATTCTTTCTGGGGTCAGTTTCCTTCCCTCCTTCGATAAGAGATGACCTAAGTAGGTCACTTCTTGTCGACAATATTGCAGCTTAGAGAGAGACACTTTGTGATGGAAAGCGGATAAATGGCGCAACAGTGACAATGTGGCTTCTTTACAGATCTTCTCAGTATCCGCGGCAATTAGTAAATCGTCCACGTACTGAATCAGGATAGCGCCACTAGGTAAAACAAGTGCATCAAGCTGTGCTTTCAAAGCTTGACTGTATATGGATGGACTCTCACAGTAGCCCTGGGGAGCGCGTTTGAAGCGGAAGCTTCGGCCTCCCAGACTAAAACCAAAAATGTCTCTGCTCTCTTCTGCAATTGGGATGCTAAAGAAAGCATTCTTTAAATCAATCACTGAAAACCATGCAGCAGAGGCTGGAATCATCGTTAACAAGGCAGTTATATCAGGGACAACTGGAAACTGTGGCACAACAATCTTATTAACCTCTCTAAGATCAATCACAAATCTGTAAACAGGTGGCTGTGAAGGGTCCGTTCGTTTTAAAACAGGTAAAATCGGACTATTGCAAACGTTGCCTCTTGTCTCCTCAATTACACCCTTATTAATCAAGTCGCTGACAATGTCTAACAATGCTTTCTGGCCTTCATTAGAGATTTTGTACTGGGGAATACGTGGCAGTCTGACATTAGCCTTTAAAGTCACCACGTATGGCGGTATCTCCAAGAGGCCCACATCATTGGGACCAGTAGCCCAAAGGGCATCCGGAAGGGATGATAATTCAGGTGGCATTGTATTTTTAGACAAATACATTGGGGAAATCACTTTCCTTCCTAATGTAAGTTGTACTCCTGAAGGAGAACAATACAGTGTAGCATGCAATCTTTTCAACAAATCTAATCCCAGTAAATTCTCACCACAACCTGTTGTTAGGATCAGGGGTGCTTTCAGCTCGCAAGGTCCAACAGAAAGTGACATGGGACTAGAAATCGGGTTCCTAACCGGGGCGCCAGAAAAACCTACTGAAACATTTATATCGCCAGACAAAGGTGCGCCAGGGAGTTTTGAATGCATGATTGAACTCTTTGCAGCACCAGTGTCTAGCAGAAAAGGCTCCGTTACATTTGCTGTAGTTACCTCCACATATGGTCCGCTCTGATCCACTGGCACTGAAACAACTCCCTCTCTCTGTCTATGGCTGTCCTAGTAATCATTACTTTCTGCATCACCGTCCTCTGCATAATAATCATTATTATAATACTGGGCCGTATTACTAGTCGCGTTAGCTTGCTGATCAAAGCTATTGATGGTACTTTGAGGCGGCAGAGGACGCGCGTTCTGCGGAGCATTTCCACGCCCTCGGCCTCTAGGAGCTTGCTGACCACCCCTACCTCTTGCGCCATACGCATTACCGTTCCGCTGCATTAATTTGGGCAACTATATTTAAAATGACCTTCCTCTTTGCAGTATGAACATTGGTTGGGACCTACAGGGACACGTGGTTGATAATACCCGTTCATTTGCTGGTTGTTCTGAAACTGTTGGGGTTGGTGATAGACACCTTGGGGTTGCCTATAATTATTCTGACCTCCACGTGGCGGATAGGCCTGCTGTAAAAGGACCTTTGTCTTTAGTTCCTTCGTTTTCTTCTCTGTTCTATCTTTCTCGTCCTTATCTCTATTTTCATAATACTGTGCAGTAGCCAGTATTTGCGCTGAAGAAGAAACAGCCCAAGAACTTTCTGAATCCTTTAACTTTTTACACAGGTCAGGGAGTAGATTCTGCACAAACTTATCCACAAATAACCGTTGGCCACCCTCAGTACTCATATCCTGCCCACTGTGATCAATAAACGTTTCTTCAAACCTAGTAAAGAAGTCTGACACTGTCTCATCTTTCTTCTGCTTGCATGCAGATAACTTGTCCCAATTTACGCGCATCGCAGGCATTATTGTCTTCATATACGTGATGATTCTACCAGGCAGTTCAGCTACTAAAGGTTCTGGTTTCGCGCCACCAGTTTGTCTAGCATCAGCAGCAACAATGTTAGCCCATGTGTCCCCTAGTTCTACATCGTGATCTGCATTACGAATTGACCCCCATAGAGGCTGTGGAACAACATTACCAAACAACATGTCTATGTCGGCCAGATTCATAATGCATGACCCTGCCGTCTGTGACAACTCCTTATAATAACCTGCTGGGTTTTTACGGGGATCAGGCAATGACTGCTTAAGCGCTAACACCTCAGAGCGCTTCCATGGAACATGCACCCAAACACGCTGGAAATGCGCTGGCACAGCGGCGATACCGGCACCAGCATCAGCTGCTACTGCTTCCTTCCATACCGGGGGAACTTCTCTCATGGGGTATTGTCGCGCTTTTACCTTTTTCCCCACAAGGACATCTTGTTCAAACAATGACTGTTGACAATCATCATTCCTGAAGGACAATACAACCGCAACTGCTTTATCTACTTCGCGGTCCACAATTATACCAGTTCCAAAATCAAACCTCACTCTACACAATTCCTGCGGGCTCGGATTTTTACCACTATCTTCCAATTCTTCACAGAGAATTTCGCACATTTTCTCAAACACATATCTCTGTTTTGGGGCATCCCACTGATGGAAAACGTTGACAACTGATTCCACATCATACAATGAAGGGAAAACAATCCATCTACGCGCCATGCTGTCTATTACCTTTTTCTCATCAGGGTTAGGCAATTGGCTACGCAATTGCTTACGCTGTAAACCAGGAGTCGCACCAGATGACTCAAAGAGAGGCGACATTAACGTAGTAACCACATTAGCTAAGCGCTGTCGTGCTGAAGGAGAAGTTGAGGCGGAAACAGGGGGAAAAACAGAGGGAAGAAAAGAGGATGTAGAAACAGGTACTGGAGTGGTGCAAGGAAAAGTGTCAGAAGAGGCAGCTGCTGTATTAGGAAAAGTCGCAGGAAGTGCGGGGGCAGTTGGAAGCACAACTGGCGGCCCTTGAGAGGGCTGCGCTACATGGATAAGAGCCGGCTGCAAAGCAGCTGGCGGTTGCGGCAAGGCTTGCAGTATATTCACTGGAGGTGGCATATTCACAAGCTGGGGAGGTGCCGTGGCATTTTGAGCATACGGGGGTGGCGAACTCAACAAATGTGACATCAGGGGATCTTTCTCCTTTTCTTCTAACTCATTCTGCTTAGAATGTGGTAAAGCTGGGTAACATTTGTCAATCCCTAACTTACGCTGCCTGTGCAATTGCTCACTCATCTGCTCCTCCTCATTGTCTTTAAATTGTACAGCTGCTTGCATTACTGTCATACCTCTCTCTCTTTTATTCTTTTTCGCTAGCTTAATTTCCTTTTGTTTGGCTTCCTTTCGCCATAAGCGGAAAGAGTCAAACATCGCCGGCCGGGCTTTCTTCTTAAACAATTTAATTTCCAAATTATCTAAAATATCGGTATCGAAACTACCATTTTGGGGCCATTTTAAAACACCGTCTTTCCTGGTGTAGTGGATCCATACTTCGTTATATGCAATGGGGCCTATGCCATGTTTTACATAGAGCTCATAAGTTGGAGTTCCAACCGGAGGAACCGGACATGATTCCTCTAGCTGGAAATCTTTTCCACAACCCAAACAGAATAATCTACCAAATAGTCCAGAACCAGGCATCTTCGCTCACTAGTCTAGATCCAAACGTCAAAGGATTATCGATTACGATAGTCTCGTGAATACACGAGTCCTCTGGCTTTGGCGTTTGCAAACTCCAAAGTACCAATTCAAACGATCCCGAAGGATACCAAAACAAATGGGAGACGCTCCACTTATACTTAACTGAATATTGCTGATCGATGGCGTCACCAGAAGACTCTCTCGATTGTTTCGCTCTCTCAAAACTCGTCAAGGGTCCAAAACAGGTCGATTAATCAGGGCAGCAGTCCTTCGTAGCCGTCGGGACGCGGAGAACCTCGCAGAAAAGACTTTCGGACCACGTCGACATGCAGGGGTCGATGAAGTGGCGGCCTTCCTCCGGAATTTCCACACGAAGCTCCTCACGAACCTCTGGCTTGGACTGGTACCGCTGAAATCGTCCCGAGTTGGGCGCCAAACTGAAGTACTGGGTATTTTAGTCCCAGCGGTGCAGGGGCACACACCCTATGACTTCTGGGTTCACCCTGTTCCAGACCTACAGAAACACAGAGTCTTCTGGGTGAAGTCAAAGATTCGTTTATTGGCTGCAGACCAATTACAGGTATCCTAGAAGTACAACAGCGTGTATGTTCTCAGGAGACTGCTGAAAATCATAGGAACGGGCTTCTCCTTAAATACAAAATATCATGCTTCAGGCACACATTCCTTGGTTTACGATATGGCCATTACAAGTATACATTACAAACGAAAAAGCAGAGTCATGATGACCATCCCACATTCCAGTTCGGCCAGCCCACAATGATTTACACAGTAAGGTTCAGATCCCACATTTGATGTCAATAGACCCCCCAATAAACATGAGCATCTCCTGTTTTGGGAAACAAGTCATAAAGCAGGAACAAGCAGGTGTGAAAGAGATTAGCCGGAGGATTGTGTAGAATGAAAGGGTTTTATGATGGGTCAAGCCCTGATGCTAATCACAGGTGGACGGAGGAAGGGGAGCTCGTGAGACCGGTTTGACCTGGGGCAGCAGAGCCAGCTGCCCAGGTCACAGAGAAGTCAGAGGAGAAGCCCATGTACTGTGAGGCCCGTATTTACTCCATTATAGCCTATGTGAGGGCAATGACAAGATGGCCACTGCTTCCAAAATGGAACCCGCGTAGTGAAGCAGAATAACGTGTACACAGTGCATTCATAGCTAGAACGATATATAAAGCACTCGTACATGCCGCATTTACCATTTGCGGTTTGCTAATACCAAGATAGACAGGGGTAGGGCCCTGTTCCCTACGCGGTAACAAAGATTAAAGTACGACAAGATGTCTAATTGTGACTTAATTCCAGTACTCCACAGGGCTGAATTAATTTGCAGGATAGTTAGCTTCCATCAAAAATATAAAAAGAAAAATGTTAAATGGATTGTTAAGACTGCATTACATTTTATTGAAGTGCTGATAAAAATGTTTTAGTATGAAAGACTCGCTCTTAAACCATTAATGAGCACACTGGATAGACGCACCTTTTATGGTCATCATTGATGCAAGCATCAACCAATGAATCCTCCACATTTTCAAAAATAAAAACTGCAAATGGAGAACCCTGTCAGCAAAATGTTACACTGTCTCACACTTTACTTTTCATTTACATATGACTAGTTAAGTGGATTATATAGTGTTAATGTACTACAAAAGGAAAGCATATTTTAGAATGCCAGTTTTTTATTTCTTTACAATATGTTTAGCATTTAAAATTGGATTTATAATTATTCACATTGTTGCAAGAACACTTTTAAAATATTAGCACAATAATCCCAAAGGCACCAGTTCATACTCAGAAACAGTAATTGCATAGGTTGAACCTCATTGTCTGTGTAGGAAAGATGTGTGATTTATTGATGAAATACTAAACACTGTTGAATTGTCTGTGAGCATTATTTTGCTGTAGTCCTTGAGAATGGTGATAAACGTGTCAGCACTTTGAATCACATATTATACCTCATTGCATGAGGCAGGTCTATGTGGAAAAGTCACTTGAAGAAATCCATGTCTCTGCATACTTTTGTGGAGTAAAATAAAAATAATGACTTCTTCTAATGTAGTACAATCCACTTCTTCATGTAATGCAAACCAACTTTGCCCTATCTAGTTAGATATCCCTCGGCCAGCGCCTCTTTCAGAACTGGCTGTAGTTTAGGCATAGCATGGTTGGCCAGGGCCCAGTCTTTCATGGATAGCTGGAGGTGAAGACATTTAACAGATTCTTTCTCGCTAGTAAAAAAAGCAAAAAATAAGATTAACCAGCTGTCGATTTTAGTGTGGGTTTTACTGCAATGACCACTGCCACTGAATCAAAAGCAAAAACGTATTAATGTTCATGATCCATGAGTTTATGGATTGTCTCTGCCATGTCCTCCAAAACTGGGCAATTCTCAGAAGGTAATTTCAGTTCATTATGCAGATGTCCTTACATAAATAATTACAGTACTGCCTTACGTTCTCTTCATAGGCATGCAAGGGCTGCCTTTGAGAAGGACAAGGAGAGGGTGCAGTCACAGAACAGGTACCACACCTAGGCATGGGATTACGTAGGTGTTGCCAGAATTTAAAGATGTAATAGAAGAAGGTATAAATAAGGAGTAACTGGGTAAAATGTACAATATGGCACATGAGGAGATCTGGTGACATCATAAGCCGTGAGACAGAAGGCTAAATGCAACGAGAAACCCAAGATGGAAACATAGGACCATATTGCACATGTTACTCTTATGTATATTTTATATTACCTTGGTATTTTACAGTACTTAACTTAAAAACTGTTTTGTTCAAAGTGCAGCTATCAATGTGCAATATTGGGAATTAGGATGTTAGGTTTTGTTTATCTTTCAAGAATGAATGGTTGATAAAATAATGGACAATGTTGAGGGCTGAGAATTAGTGCAGTTCAGTGGCTGTAGCAGATGCTGCATGATTATGGATTTTCTGCTTTTGCCACAACGTTGCCACATAATTTGCAGATTTCATCCCCAATAATTTCTACCAGAAACATATGAAAATAATGATGCCTAATAATGTGCTGCATAATTTGTATTGTTTGTTACGTAGTTCAGATCACCTTGCAACATAATTTGGGCCTCTATGCTGGATAGTCCTAGTATGAATGTATGATGTTCCAACGCATACATTTACAACGCATGCCTTTACAACGCAGTTTTTACATCACAACATCCTTTACAATGCATCATTTTACATTGCATGCCATTACAACACATTTTTTAAGACTACATTTACAACGCATTCCTTTACATCGCATTATACCATTACAACGCATAACATTACAATGCATACTATTTCATTGCATTTCAGGTAAGTGTTGGATAGTGTAGGGGTAAAAATTACTATTCTAACTCCAGTGGGTGCAACAGTAGGGTAAGTGTTGGATAGTGTAGGGGTAAAAATTACTATTCTAACTCCAGTGGTTGCAACTGTAGGGCAAGTGTTGGATAGTGTAGGGATAAAAAATACTATTCTAACTCCAGTGGGTGCAACAGTAGGGTAAGTGTTGGATAGTGTAGGGGTACTATGCGTTGTAATTGTATGCGGTGTAATGACATGCAATGTAATGCCTGCGTTGTAGTGACATGCGTTGTAATTACATGCGTTGTAGTGACATGCAATGTAATGGCTGCGTTGTAGTGACATGCGCTGTAAAGGATGTTGCGATGTAATGACTGCGTTGTAAATGTAGTGCGATGTAATGACTGCATTGTAAAGGTTGTTTCCCTCCTAGTATCTTTGACAATGGTTAAGTTCAACAGAGTGGAAAATGCAAACCTGGAACACAGAAACTTTTTACCAGCTTTTCTTCTGAAGAGCCAGTTGGAGACCGTGGCCACCCTCGAGTTGAAGCCATTGACATTGAACCGCAGGTTGGATTCAATCTACTGGTCTTATCCACTGAATAAGATCTGACTTCCATGAAAAGTCTCTAAGTCCAAATGTAGACGGTTTCACCACGAATGATGCTGAACCAGTGTCGCCCGCTTGGAGCATTCCCACCTTCATCAATGACTGCACAGGGACTGAGCTCTTCAACATTCTGTGGGGGTAGAACTCTGACTAGGATCCAGCTTGCAGCTTCCCGTGCAGACGACTTGTTGATGACAATTTTTTCTCCATAAAGTTTCTAAGGCCATAAATAATTCTTTGACCGGGACCGACCTGATTGTCTTATCTGAACCGCTCTCCATCGCAGTCAGTCTTAAAGCTGACTTTTGTCCCAGTCTAGCATGACTAGTTGCCCAGAGCTGGTGCTTTGGGATTTTTTTGGCACTTTTTTTATTTAAATATTTAAAAATTCATTTCCCCAGCCCCCTTTATTAGATTTTTTTTTTATTTTGGTGTCATTTAACATAACCCTACATGCAGGCAGAGGGTTTGGGTCAGCAGTCTTCCCTAAATATCTTGTTTGGGTGACCCCCCCTCTCAGGCACTGGATCCATGGTCCATGTTAGAACTGGGGAGTGGTAGGTACCTTTGTCCAAATAAGGACCCTTGCGTCTAGTCATCGTAAGGGGGGTACACACTTTAGATAACCCCTGCTCATCCCCTTTTTAGCTTGGCAAAAGCAGACAGGCTTATCCCAAAGGCAATTTGTACATTATTTGTACTCCAACCACACTGTACCACAGTGATAACATCACAAATGGACACCACACCAGTTTAGAGAAAAAAAATGCATCTTGATGTAAACTCAACAAGACCAAAGCGACAAAAATCCAGCATACATATAGTCAAATAGCACTTACAAACAGTTATCTCCAAAATAAAGCTTGTAGAAAACAAATAGCTCCACCTGGGGCTAATACGACGTTGTAACAGCAATAAATCCAAAGTACGGCGGCCACCGCGAGGTGTGCGGTGTCAGGCGCAGAGCCACACAGACCCCCAAACAAACAGTACCTTTGGAAACGAAGTCTATGACGATGCACGGTGTCCTGGAGATGAGACGTTGGTGCCGAGGTCAAGGCCAGCTACCTGGCTGCCACGGGGATGCAGGGCATGGTGTGCAGGAGGAGGCGAAATGCCGAATCCAGGACAGGGGAAGTCAGTTGAGTTGGCGGTTAGGCGTTGGTTCTGGTGAGGTGATGCGAACTCAGCGAGTTCGTGGAGTCACCCTTGAACGTTATCGGCGCCGCGATAACAGGGTGCAGGCGTTGGTGGTGATGAGTCGGTGCGAGCGCTGGCGGTGAGAATGTCGATAACTGCAGGTATCAAGGGGCGTTGGAGCTGCGGTGCAGGCCTGGTGGTGTGTCGTGCACTTCGCGAGGATTGCCCCTGACCTTGATGCAGGTTGCGGCATCTCAGCAGCACCGCTGATGGAGTCGGAGACAGATTTTCTTGCTTTTTTTCAAGCTCCTTCCAGCTCCCAACAGCAAAAACAACTTCTAGAGCCCCACAACTGGAGTAGGCACCTCCTGGCAGGTCGAAACACTCAGCAATAGAGTTCAGAAGAGCTGGGGGTGAAGCCTTTGTGCCCCAGAAATGTCAAAACAGGAGGCCGGCACATACAAGTCCTCAGAGATTCTTCTTCGAGCAGATGCACAGCAAAGTTCCAGTCTTTGTCCTTTCCTTGGAAGAAAGAGGAACTGCAGGCCAACCCCACACAGTACACAGCACACAGCAAAGGGGCAGAACTCCTCCTCACAGCTCTTCTCCTTGGCAAAGGTTCCTCTTGAGTCCAGAAGTGATCTACAGTGCTGGGGTTTTAGGTGTAATACTTATATTCCAAAATGTCTTTGTTCTCTCTGTTCAAGGGTCTCTGAGCCCAGCCCAAACCAATTCTGTCCTCACTGGTGCAGTATGACCAGAGAGGGTGGAGACAGCATTGTGCAAGGGAGACAAGGAAATCTCCTCCCACTACTCTAAATACAGCCAAGCCCCATTCAGCTCAGCTCAGCTCAGCTCTGAGTCATCCAGGAAGGGCCAGGCACACCTCAACCCCCCCAGTGGCAGTCTACAGTTAATGCACATCCCCAGCCCCTGCCACTCCAAAACCAGACAGTCAATCCACAAACAGGCAGAGGCACACAGAATGGTCAAACAAGAAAATGCCTACAATCAGTGCTGCAGGCCAACTAGTAGCATTCGATTTACATGCCCTGGCACACTCACTGCACCTTACTAGGAACTTACCAGTAAATTAAATATGCCAATCAGGGAGAACAAATTGTAATGACAATTAACACAGAGAGTAGATGCACATTAGCACTGATTAGCAGTAGTAGAGTGCCCAGAGTCCAAAAGCCAACAAAAACAGCTCAGGCACAAAAGGAGGAAGAAGCAAAGAAATTGGTGATAACCATTGCAAAAAGGGCCACATCACTTTTTTGATCGGTCCATGCCATTTTGCTGATGTATACCTTCCTGCAGTTCTCTCTTGAAATTATTACAAGGCAGAACTATGTATTTATTAATTTATTAATTTTTTGTTCGCTACATGATTTTTTTTCCGTTTGTGTACTGGTGCTCTTGCTGTACTGGCATCATGGATTCACACTGTACAATACGTATGCCACCATACTGCTTTTCTACACACACAGCATCTGGGGAGCAACTGTTGTTACTGCACCTCTAAATTCTGCCATTTGAATGTCACTGGGCTGCTTCTTTGCATGCAGGACAACCAGTAGGCAACTTTCATCTCACATTTCCCTTATGCTGCTGTCTGGCTGCGTGTCCCGTTTGCCTCCCGGATGCTGCAACACGGCACATCCTGAATGTCTATAGCACCTAAAAGCTGAGAATTTCTTGCTCTTTCCTTTCATTGCATTGCATCATTTTAGGCTGAAGTGAAAGTTCCCCCCAAAGTGATTTTTGACTCTCTCTGCTTCACTAAGACAAAGCTCAGGAAAGCATCCACTGAACAGCATTCATCTTCTCTGTACTCCCATATGCTGAAGCCAGGCCATTGTTGTAGAGTCAGATGTCCCAGCAATCAACTTTGGAAAGCAGACCTCCAGGCCCTCTTCAGCTCCCAGACAACTCCCCATGCTACCATCAAGCCCCTAATATAGAGGCAGATTGCCTTCGCAGCAAACTTCAGTCCAGCAATGCTGGTTGCTTGCTTCTGTAGAGACACAGTACTCAGTTAGAAACCTCTAGCTCTTTGTTCCCCCATGCTGCCTCCATGCCAGTACTGTTGAGGAACATTATCCGATGAGCAACCTTCAGTTTCTCCTTTCTTCTCCATGCTGCAAAACACCCACTCCTCAATAGCCCGTACCAAGTTGTATTGCCTCCATGTGTCTCCAGTACATGCAAACGATTGTGACCATAACAGGAATTAGGATTCTGTAAAATCTATACCTTCTTGCACCTGTTATGTTTAATGCAAATGGCCTGTCGATGGTAACAACCAAATAATTGAGGGTTGCGTTGCTGTCTACTGACTGCAAGACTTCCTATTTTGCAGTTACATTTTCTACAATTCAAATGTTTTTGCTTTGGTTGAGCTGAGACACAACCACTAGAATTGCTGTGATTATGGCCGGTCTGTGTCTAAGGAGAGGTAGTGCATACAACTCATGTCCTCCCCATCGTTCATTATTAAATCATGCATTTCATCCAGTCATTACATTTAGTCAGCTGACACCAAAAACGAGGAACTCTTTACCCTTGGAGCTTCGGTTAGCCCCCTCTGAAACAATCTTTTGGAAAAAGCTGTACACCTGGGGGCAGATTTATGAGGGACTTGCGCCCCTTTTACGCCGCCGTAGCGTCACTTTTGTGACGCAGCGGCGGCGTAAGCCCTGCGCCACGTTGCGCCCCATTTACATCGTGACGCATCTATGGAGATGTGTCACGGTGTAAAGCCCTGCGTCACGTGAAACCTGTGTCAGGTTTCACGTGGGCGTTTTGACACAGGGGGGGGGCGTTCCGTCGCAGGAACGCCCCTGAAAAGTGACTCAGTGAAATCTATAAGATTTCACTGAGTCACTTTCCCATCGCTGATGCGTCAAAACCCTGCGCCTGCTTGAAGCAGGCGTAAGGCTTGACGCACCATGTTAGGGATAGGGTAGGTTGGAACAGTGCTGGAGTTGCGTCGCGCTTGCGACGCAACTTCAGCACTGCGCCAACCTTACGCCGGCACATGCGTCACGTATCTGCTTGTCCTTGCGCCACGATGCACCGCATTGTAAATGCGGCGCATCTGCGGTGGCGCAAGGGCAAACTTGCGTGACGCATCTTCCCTGGCGCATCCATGCTGATTTGCAGGGATGCGCCAGGGAACATAAATCTGCCCCCTGGTTTTTTCAAATCTGTCAAAGTACCTCCCAGTTGGTGTGCATCCTTTTTTCCACAGTCAGCTGTCCAGCACTGGGGAGACATTATTGAAGTAACCATGCACTCTATAAGTGGGATTTATATTTCTTCTTCTTCTTCTTCTTTTTCTTCTTCTTCTTCTTCTTCTTCTTTTTCGTATTATTATTATTATTATTCATAATGTTATTATTATACATCGCCTTGCATTTTGTACATTGCTCTAAACAGTCTGCATACATCCATGCAATACCTAATTCATCCATTCTTGCTCTTACCTATTCACCCATTCATATGTGTACACATTCTTTCATCCATTGTTAGACAGTCATGCTTTTGCCCTGTTCACCCCTATTTTTTGCTGAATGATAGTGGTGGTACCTGACTCTGACTGTAACCTGGGCTCTGCTAACCATTCCCAGGGCCAATGCTATTTTATAAAGGTACATGTAATAGGGTACACTTACAATTGGAAGTGACAGACTCCATAGGTCCCTAGTAGAGAATATGGCTAGGGGTTTCAAACTACCTATACGTCCCTAGTATATAATAGGGTATGGAAATTTAGAGGCCCAGCAGATTTTCAGCACTTGCATGTGTGCACTGCTGAGTGCCTGCTGTCATTTTAAAGGCAATCTGGCTTTGCAGGCTGTCTTTGAAAGTAAATTGAGTGCATATTCCACGTTTGTGGTATAGGAACTTTAAACGTGATATTCTACCTTATTGTTACATATTAGGCACCCCAAGGTCTCCCCTAGGAGTCCCAGGGGAAGAAGGCCATGTAACTATATGCAAGTACCTTATAAAAGATATTTTATATGCCTATGTGAGGGAAAAACTGCCAATTTAATTTTCCCCATTGTGGATACTTAGCTCCATAGGCTAACATTGCAATATTTCATGTAGATATAACTTTTGCTGGGTAAGGTGCGAAAAAATTCATTCTAGGACTTAAAAGATTGGTATTGATAAATTCAAAAACTTGCAACTGTTGATTGTATCATAAATATTACAGAAGAGAAGTTATAGAACGTTCTCTTCTGTGAGCCAAAGTCCAGGCTTCTAGTGCTCTCTTCTGATTGATCATCCTTAACAGTCGTAGCCAGCTGCTTTGATTTGGTGATAAGTGGCGTGGCCTAAGCAGAAGTTATCTGATGAAGAGAGCTCTAAAGCTGAGGAGGATAGATCATAAAAAGGGGGCTGGGCAAATCAAACTGAGCTCAGAGAGAGAGCAGATCAGTAAGAATGCAGGCATATCTACACCCACATCCTGTGCCCCAGACAGATGACAGGGTTGGACAGGAATTTACAGAGGTCAAGCGGAGGAGAGCTTATGAAAATGAGACACACTGTAGATTGGTTTATCCAGCTCTTACTTCTCTGGGGAGAATCATTCATGTTGGATTTAGGAAATTCAGTGCTTTGTGGGAGAAAAAGATGCCACACTTTGAAGGAAGTTGTCATGCATCTGGGTGGCAATCAGCATCTCATTGGACAGAGGTGACCCCCTACTTGTTCCCCAGAACACTAAATAAATATGTGAGAGCTACATAGTCTCACAGATCTGCTGCCTGAAACTACAAGGAGAAGAGGGACTGTCCTGCTGGGATCTGGATATTCACCCAAAGGCCTGCACTTTGAATGACTGCACCTGCTGCAGACACTGGTAATCTCAGCCCTGGTGACTGTGGCTTACATCAATAACGATTGAGGAGCGGACTCCCTGCAAGCTGCAGGTTAACAGAGCCCACCTACATAATCTCCACCAAGAGTCCATATCCTGGTATGCGTCCAGTGGACTTTTAAGGATTTGGCCAGGTTCACTGTTGGGATTGTAGTCCAGACATCCCAGAAACCATCTAGTAGATTCCAGACCTTTGGATTGGTGATTTAAACACTTTGTACCTAGAAGGAGACCTTCAGGAAGCGCCTCCCTGAGTTTGGAGAACTTTTTTGAAAAAGGTCTATGAGGTGACCGACCCGAGAGTCAAGTCGACTACCATCAAGCATGACTTTCAGGATTTGACTGGGGTCTTGCAGAAAGTCAAGCCAGCGAGCCTTCCCTGAATCTGGCTTGCTGTGGAAGGTCGAGGAACATCAGAAGAAGAAAAAGCTCCAGAAAAGTTTTGAAGTGTTAAATGTTGACCAGGGCCTCCCGCTTAGAGTATCCGACCAGGGCTCCATCGCGGCCGGCCTCAAACATTGAATTTGTCCTGGTCAAGTGTGACCAGATGTCCCAGAGTGGTGCTATATGTTTTTAAGCACCATAAAGTGGTTAATATTCATAACATCATATCTCTGGTTCTTTACATTGAATTTGTGTTGTTCTAGTGTCATTTTAAAATCAAAGATATGTATTTCCTATTTTTATCAATTGATGTGGGATTTTTATTGTTTGTTGTGTCTTACTTATTGGATGTATTGGTGTTTGTGAATGCTTTACATACCTGTCTCCTAAGTTAGGCCTGACTGCTCGTTGTCAGCTGCCAAGAATTGAGCAAGGGACTAATTTACTTAGCTCTTTACTGGACCTTATACCGGGCTGGTGGCCTTATTGTCAGTGATTAGTGTATACTTACCCCAACCAATAACCCACTTTCGGACATCCATCTATTGATGTACTCTTGCATCCATTGAACCATTGACAAAACCTTACAAATAACCACGCTCCTATCTACACCACCACAAAGACAAACTTGCAGATCAACAAATTTGCACATTCATTTTTAAAATAGCCAGATCTTTTGGCATTGTCAATGCACATTATATGCAATTTACTGAAATGATGCATGGGAATCCAGGTCACTAATTCATTCTTTCACGTGAAGATGCTTGTTACTCTTCAATATTCCAAAATAGACTGTGTTTGCTCTCATTGTTTTGCATGGACGTTATTTATTAGATTTCTTAATCTATTCGTTTGTCATAACCCGGGGTACTCACTAATTTAGTAAAAATTTATTGGGCTTCCATAAATAAGGAGAACCTATTGAAAAAAACACCACAGATTGCTTTGCTTTTTTGCCATCATAGAAAATATCCATTAATCCACTGCCAAGGTCATTAGATGAACAGACATTCCCAATTCGAGGAAGACATCAAATCTAGCAACACTTCCCACAACAGTCCAGCAATATCTTTAAACAAATTTAGCAGATAAGGTCCAAATTGAGGTTCATGTGAACAAATGGCATGCAGATTTAAGCCTTTTAGTGTATCCTGAAATTATACAAAATCCCCATCTTTTTGGAAAAAGGATTCAGCAGTGATCAAGAGAAATCCCCTTGATGAAACCTTCTAAACAGTACTTAAAAACAAATATCCACCAGTAAAAACACATTGCGCACACACAAAAACCTGTGTTCCAGTGGCATTGACAAAGGGGTCATTCCTCATGGTAGCAGCGGAGAAAAGTAGTCTGATGGTGCAATAAGACTACAGACAGTGAAAAAAACATCCACAGGATTGAAGAATACGGGCAGAAATACAAAAAGAATTGTGAGAGGTGCCATTAATCTACCATGGATCCTCTCTCTTCCCTTTCCATGTGGAGACCAATGTTTTCTCACATGTCAGTGGGTTGTGGACATGATATTCTATAGAGTTGAAATCCGTTCTGAGACAATCCAATTAATCCTCCACCATCAAGTCATACCCCAATTCATCATTTGTCAAAGAAATTGGCAAAAGCTTCATGGGATGATGACAAAAATGGTTCACCTGATGGCACCTCAGTGTACTGGGAAACCGATTTATCAACACTTTGTGTAGCTGCGCAATCGCGAAGGTGACGCAAAACAGCACAAAAATGGTGTTGATAATGCATTTCCTACCCTGTAATGGTTACCTAAAATTAATCAAAGTATCCAATGAGTGGTACTTTGAAGTTCCCATGCTACCACCCATGGTCTTTGGTGCTAAGCCCTATCTCCTAACAAGGGTAGAGATGGGTATGAACCAAAAAATAATACCTCTTCGAGGCAGGTGCTAACAATGAGAAATGATTTTATTTCTTTTAAGTTTTCACACATTACATGTGTAGCGCACTGACCAGCACACATACAATGTAGGAAAGGATTTATAGTATGAATGACCATATGATTATGCATTAAAGGTGTCCCTTTCCAGTACCTAACCTATGCTGGACATCAAACATACACCTTTGCACTATGATGTGTGTGTATGCGGCACTTGGCAGTCTGAAATAAGGCCAGCACATGGAAGAGCATCAGTGCTATTGCAAAAGATATGGTGCCGCCATGCTCTCCAGTCCTAGCACAACACGATGCAGCAACCACTTGCTGTGCTGAGTTATGAATTAGTTAATCTCCCTGGGGTGTTCTTCAAAGCCAGTGCTGGGCTCAGGGCACCAGCAATACCGATGACTGACAAACTGAATTTCTATGAGAATGCAACACATTGGAGAGGCTCGAAATGGTTTGAGATAGGTTGCAGTATTTTCAGCAAATTGCAAACTATAATTGAAGTTTAGTGATGGCCAGAGGCTGCAACAGTGTGCACTAGCACTGCTACTGCTGCTGCAATGACCTAACATATCTTTATACATATATCCTATTTAGCTAATGTCTGCATGCTGATGGTGAGACTCCTCATGGCACACTGTAAGGGAGATCTCCCACTGACCTCAGGAATTTATGATCTCAACTCAGCTTATTTCACGGCAGCTTGAATGTCTTACATGAGTAGAAAATGCCGTGCACGTGGCTCAATTATAAACTGACAATATGTGGAGTGACTATTCAGGACAGTACCTGACTCATGTAGGGACCTATGAATGAACAGTAGTAATTTGTAATAGCTGAACATACTCTCAAGATTGATTTTGAAATCAGAATCCTGTCAAGAATACATGGAATACTTGACACGCCTTTGATACCCTTAATGGGATGCAGGGGGCCAGTTTCTGCTGTTAGTGTGCCTGGTTTCTTAAAGGTTGATGAGCCTGATTCTGACATGTACTGTCAGGTAAGAGCAGATGTCTGAGTGAGAACCAACAGAACTTGGTTAAAGGGCTGCTAGCAAGCATGCACAGACACGCATGATATATGCCCATAAACTACAGTAAATAAAAGTCTTGGCCTACAGACATATTATATTTAACGCGCGCATCTCATGTCAAGAAGCAGTCACGAAAAGGATCTTCTATAGTTAGGACGCCATATTGCGGTGTCAGTGTAGACATGCTGCTTAACAACTCAGCCCTTTTGGGGCAGGAGTGTTCAGTTGAAACAAAAGTTCAATAGTGGGAAAACATCAAGAAATGCGTTATGGAACAGCTGGTGAAAACACACGGAGTATTGTTGCTTCTGATGGTGACTAGCTTTGGCATTCTGTTTTGACATACTGGAAAACATGTGAGACGTGCACTAAAAGTTACTAGCAATGTGACCCTGGTCCTTCTCACACAATATGGGCAGACGTCAAGAATTAGGGCCTGATTTAGAGGTTGAAGGATGGAGTAAAGACAGGCAGGCTGACAGAGGACATTATTACATCTGTCGCCCACCTTTATATCACTCACCACATTTAGAGTTCATCTCCGGCCCTGCAGTCAACTCTACGGGCTGTATGAACCTCACAGCGGTTCATACAAAGCCATTCAAAGGTTTGGTGTGTTTACATCATTGGTGACGGATGCCTGCACCAAACCCTTAAAATATTTTTTTCTACTCTCAAAGAAGGAGTTTGTTTTTGGAAAAGTAAAAGCTAATAAGTCCAGCACTATGATAGTTTTTTCCCATGGTGTGGGGTCATTTTTCTATTTTTACTGTCCCACCTCGCAACGATATTCTACAGGTAGCTAGATAGTAAAAAAGCTATCCGTCCACCCACTGTAAATCGGGTGGATGGATGAATGGCTTATCGCTGATGGCTCATAATAATAGTTCATGCTGTTAGAAGAAGATTTACACCAGTGGAGTCAGGTTTACTCCATCAGTGTAACCTGGCAGTCTGCACAACTCAAAATTGCATGTGCAGACCAAGAGTTTGGCGGACAGGGTACTCCATCGACCCTTCAATGGAATATCATGCCCACTAAGCTCAAAATTGGGGCCTTAGTATTTAAGAGGCACTTTTAAAACTCCTTTCCTAAACTAGAAAAGCAAAAATAGTGTTTTCATGCATAGGACATGATTGACAGAGGTAAATTTACACAAGCAGATTTGCTCATATGTAAATCTACATCTGCACATAGATGTTACTCTATGCCTTTCTGCTATTCACCATTACCAACTGTACATGTGTAGACTTACATGTCTCGACCCCAGGTGTGCCTCCTACAAAAGGATTTACAAATGTAAAGTTACTACTTGTAAACTTTCACACAGAATTATAGATCATCACCACTATGGTGGGGGCCTTCCCATGGGAAAGTACAGTGGAAAATATTAAAGTTTGTTCTGTAAAACAAACATAAAAATATACTTTAATACATTATTTAAAGATAAAGCAGGTCGCTCCCCCACGCTACTGCAGCGTTTTGCTAAACTTGCTTTGCTTGCCTAATTTTGCTTTTCCAAACTGTGCTCTGCTTGCCTAAATTTACTCTCTTTCTGCTTCCCTTCTGTGCCCGGTTTTCCCTTTGCTCCCCCCCTTCGTCCCTCACCTGTTTTTTCCCGCCGCTGCATCCCTGCGGCCCCGCCCCCCTGCTCTCCAATTCGCCACCCCACTCCTGCCTCCCAGCTGCTCCTCCCTCCCACCTCCCCTCATATGGAGCGCCTAAGGGCAGCCCATCTGCGCCCGTCTGCTCCTGGACTGCGCCCAGCACCCTCCACACACTCAACACCGGACGATCACACACCTGCTTTCTGGCCACCCTGAAGCGCACCCACGGATCTTTCACCTGCCGGAACTGCAGCTTCTCCATCATCCGCCCCACCAAGCCGCCGACCAGGAAGGAACCCAACTACCTCAGGTGCATCCTCCTCAACACCCGCTCCGCCCGCAAACACGCCGTGGAACTCTGGGACCTACCCGACTCTACCTCCCCAGACGTCACCTTCCTGACAGAGACCTGGCTGAACCCCGCCTCGGCACCCGACATCGCCATAGCCGTCCCTGGAGGGCTACAAGATCACCCGAAGGGACCGCACCAATGGATTAGGAGGAGGAATCGCCATCATCCACAGGAACACTCAAAGAGTCTCCACCAGCACCGATGACACCCTCAGCACCGCCGAACACCTGCACTTCCAGATCCACACTGACCCCAACACCACCCTCAGAGGAACCCTCGTCTACAGACCCCACGGCCCCCGACCACAGTTCAGCGACTCCATCGCCGACTTCTTCAGCACACACGCCCTCGCCTCCACAGACTACATCCTTCTCGGAGACCTGAACTTCCACCTCAAGAGCAACAACGACTGCAACTTCACCACCCTGATCGACAACCTCGCCAACCTTGGTCTCAGACAACTCGTCACAACACCCACACACTCTGCCGGCCACACGCTTGACCTCATCTTCTCCGTAAGCCCCCACGTCTCCTTCAACCACACCACAAACTGCACTGGACTAACCATCGCTGCATCCACTTCACCTTCAAGAAGCCCACCACGCACCACCGCACCCAACAGATGCCTCGCCACTGCAGGAGCAAAGTCACCGAAGACCAGCTAACCACCACCCTCACCCAGAGCCCACCCGCCGACCCCACCGACCCAGACACCGCCGCCCGCAACCTCAGACAGTGGATCGATGACTGCGCCAACACCCTCGCCCCATTCAAGAAACCCTCCAACAGTCACACCAGCAAGAAAGCCCGCTGGTTCTCTGAAGACCTCCAGGCCTCCAAACAAACCTGCCGAAAACTGGAGAAGAACTGGCTCCATGAACAAACACCGGACAGCTACGCAGCCCACAAGAACGCCACCCGCAGACACCATCACCTCATCGGATCTGCCAAAAGGGCCTCCTTCAAAGACCACCTAGACAACAACGCACACAACAGCAAAGAGCTCTTCCACATCATGAAGGAACTCTCCAACCCCAGCTCCAACACCAACTACGTTCCACCTTCGCAAGACCTGTGCGACTCGCTGGCCACCTTTTTCCACCGCAAGATCGCAGACATCCACAACAGCTTAAATGCCACGACCGCCCTGACAACCACCGAGACCTCTGCCTCCACAACCACCATCCGCGCCAACCGCCTGCTCTCCTGGACCAACATCACAGACGACGACACCAACAAGATCATGAACACCATCCCCTCGAGATCTCCGTCAGACCCATGCCCACACCACATCTTCAACAAAGCCAGCACAGCCATTGCACCCCATCTCCGGAAAGTCATCAACATCTCCTTCAAGACAGCAACATTCCCGGAGAGCTGGAAGCACGCCGAGATCACCACCTTACTCAAGAAACCCAAGGCAGACCCCAAGGACTTCAAGAACTTCCGGCCCATCTCCCTGCTCCCGTTCCCGGCGAAGGACATCGAGAAGACCGTCAACAAACAACTGACCCGCTACCTCGAGGAGAACAGCATCCTGGACCCCTCCCAGTCCGGGTTCCGCAGCAACCACAGCACCGAAACTGCCCTCATCACCGCCACCGATGGCATCAGGACCCTTCTAGACAACAGAGAAACAGCGGCCCCCATCCTTCTGGACCTGTCAGCCGCCTTCAACATGGTCTGCCACCGCACACTACGAACACGCCTCCACGATGCAGGGATCCAAGAGAAGGCCCTGGACTGGACCACCTCCTTCCTCTCCGGCAGAACACAGAGCATCTGCCTTCCCCCCTTCCACTCCAAAGCCACCGAGATCATCTGCGGCGTAACCCTGGGCTCATCCCTCAGCCCAACGCTGTTTAACATCTACATGGCACCTCTCGCCCACGTCATCCGACTGCACGACCTCAACATCATCTCCTATGCCAATGACACCAAGCTGATCCTCTCCCTCACCAAAGACCCCCACACCGACAAAACCAACCTCCATGAAGGAATGAAGGCAGTCGCCGAATGGATGAGGAACAGCTGACTGAAGCTGAACTCGGACAAGACGGAGGTCCTCATCCTCGGATCCATCCCTTCTGCCTGGGATGACTCCTGGTGGCCGACTGAACTGGGAACAGCTCCAACACCCACCGACCACACTCGCAACCTAGGAGTCATCCTTGACTCCACCCTCTCCATGACTAAGCATGTCAACGCCGTCTCTTCCTCCTGCTTCAACACCCTCCACATGCTCCGCAGCATCTACAAGTGGATCCCCACTGAAACGAGAAGAATGGCCACCCAGGCCCTCGTCAACAGCAGATTGGACTACGGAAACACCCTCTACGCAGGAGCCTCGACATCCCTCACTGCAGCCACATCACACCGCACCAGAGAGACCTGCACTGTCTCCCCGTCCACAAGAGGATAACCTTCAAGCTCCTCACCCACGCACACAAGGCCCTCCACAACACCAGACCAACGTACCTCAACAGACGACTCAGCTTCTACACCCCCACCCACCAGCTCCTCTTCGCCGACCTCACCCTCGCCACAATCCCCCGCATCCAAAGAATGACCTCCGGCAGCAGATCGTTCTCCCACCCCGCCGCCAAGACCTGGAACACCCTCCCCACCCACCTACGGCAGACCCAAGACCTACTGACCTTCAGAAGACTCCTCAAGACCTGGCTTTTTGAGCAGTAGCAGCACTCCCCACCCCCCAGCGCCTTGAGACCCTCACGGGTAAGTAGTGCGCTTTACAAATGATATGATATGATTGATTGATTGATAAATTAATTTAAAATATGTATGAATAAACTAGAACTAATGAAGTAAGCTATTCTAGCATAATAATTCATTAAATTATATGTGTGTTAAATAATTAATTTAAATATATTAATGTAATGTATGAACATTTTTTTAAAGAATAATATTTAAAAAATCTCACCATCACTAACATTGTAATTTAATAGGCAGTAAACCATGTTAAAAATTGGGCTGAATTAATTTATAATATTTTAATAATTAATGCAAGTGTACAAGTTTAATATATTTTTTAATTACGTTTCTTATTACATTTTGAAATAATAAAATAATAATCAATAATTATATGTATTTTACCAAACCCACAACACCAACATAATTTATTTATGATTCCAAGGCTGGCTTAGGGTACATTTGAACCTTGTTTGGTGCCTTTAAGGCTGTAGCAACTTTAGAAGTGTAGTTTGTGAATAGCAATGGTCTGCCTCGTTTTGGATGTGCATCTCTATTAGCATGTTCAAACCCTTCCGTAAATTTTCATAAAGCCATAGTGGAGAGGTGTGGTGCAGCAGCCAGGGCAACTGACTTCGGAGCACAGGGCTCACAATTCGATCACCAGCTCCGGCGGCAGCTCAGCTCAACACCGTGTGACTCTGGGCAATAGCTCACTTAATTTCCACAACGGCCCCCAGCACCTTGAGACCCATAAGGGTGAGTAGTTCGCGCTTTACAAATACGGATTTACATCCCATTTGTTAATTAGTGTTTCATATGTCCCAGCCACCCTCCCGCTTTTACTACTAAAATGTATATCTACGGGCGTGGAGATTGGGAGCTTGGGGGGCAGCCGAGCACAGCGAGGTCTGCCCCCCGGGCAGATTGGGAGGGGGAGGGGGGGAGTGGCCGTAGCGGCCATTTGGTAGGTTTTGGGCTACGTTTGGGGGATAGCCCAAATGTAGCCCAATTGCGGCTAAAGTAGCCCAAGGGCTTTATAGGCCAGTCATGCCCCTCCCCAGCCACCATTTTAGGTTTGGTGACCTGGTGGCTGGGAGCGCGGGTAGTAGTCGAAAGATTTTCGGGTTTTCTGAGGTGAGATCGGCGCTTTTAGGGACTCGGGAGCCCTCCTCAAGGGCGGACGATTTACCGAGAAGCAACATGAGTTTTAGGGAAGGGGGGACGTGGTATAATTTTATCGTTCTGTGACACATATTGCGACGTGGGTGAGGTGAAAACGACACGAGGAATATTGAAGTATGGCCTATGAGGCCGGCGCTGAATCTAGTAACCTTGACAACGGCAACTGCGATTATGCGATAGTAGCTTTATCTCAAGCTGGTCGCGTGCATCGGAGCGGGGCCTGGGAGGTGACAGGTTCGCCCCCGGGAGAGCGAGAGGCGGGAGTCGGCGACGGCTGGGCGTCGTCGGGGCGGGGGGGCGAGATCGGGGGGGGCCACCTCGCGACGTGCCCCATTTTGGGACGGCCGCCCCAGAGGCAGGGGAGCGGCGGCGGAGCGGGGGGGGGCGGGAACGCGAGGGAAGTATTGGCGAGGGAATAATCGGAGTGTTATTCTGTACAGAAAGGGGAACTGTATCCGGATTTTCCCCTGAAATTCTAGAATTGCTTGGTTATTCCGCATTTTGTGGGGTTTAACTGCCCCTAAATTGATTTAGTTCTAGAGATAGGAGCCAGAATCTTTAATTCCAGCCGCCCGGTATTTCCGTCCAGAAATCCACATCAGGGCATCATTAAAAGTGGCCGAATATGGGAGGGGATTGCACCCAATTAAAGCTGACACCAAGAGGTTTGTAATTAATCGATTAACTCGCTTAACAGGGGCACGGGGCCCAGAGTGGAGAGGAGTCAAGAGCGAATGGGGGAGGCGCAAGGGGGAGGGTGGGGGGTGGGGTCTCGCGCGGAGAGTTGGACCGGGAGCCGGCGGGCACGGGGTTTCCCGCCAATGTCAGGTGGGGGGTTAGGGGAACGGCGGGGATGAGGGGAGTGTAGCAGGGGGGACTCCCCCGGTGCGGCTGGTTTCGGACGAGGGCGAAGGAGGGGCGGACGGCCGGGGGGTTGGGCGGGGGACGATGGGGGGGCGGGGGGGCGGCGGCGCGCGGACAGGGGATGGGGGGGTTGGGTAGGTGGGTCCAGAGCGGCGGGGAGGGCGGGGACCGAGGCGAGGTGGGGGGGGGGATTTGAGCGCGATGAGGCGGGCGTGGGTAGCGGATACGTTGGGGGCGGGTAAGCGACGATGGGATGGGAGTCGGGAAGGTGGTAGGCCCAGCACACCAGACCATTCCATTTCTTTGCAGGCGGTGGACCAACAGTTTTACCGTCGCGGGGTGCCGGACTTGGTAGGGCTGGGAGCGGCTCGACGGCACCAAGGAGAAGGGAGGGTGGAGCCTTGGGCGGCGTATCCTGTACCGGCGAGGGATCCCCGGCGCGGCTGGCATAAGTAGGCCCGGTACGGGCTCGCCAGCCCCAACACCCACGGGGTCACAGCGCCCCGGGGGGCATCGGCAGAAGAGCACCACAGCGGAGAATGTTTGTCTACCACTCAAGCAGTGGGCGCCGCCAGCGGGGAGCGCTGGGGGTGCGGGGCAGGAGAAATTGGATTCTGAGGAGGAGAGCTTGGAAGACGGGGAGTTGCGTGAAGTGGACAAGGGGGACGGGGGGCCGAGTAATGTTGTGGTTAGTTTCTTGCAGGTGTCACGACGCCAGGCGCGGCCCACGGGTCGGACATCGAGGTGGGAAACCAGCTCGGCCCCCAGGACAGGACGCAGGGAGGAGCGGCGGACAGAGACACTGGCGCCAGGTAATAAACATTTGCTCGGGCGCCCAGTGATGGTTTCCAGAGGGGTGGAGCGGGCTGTTGAAGAGGGGAGGGGGGTCGGGGGGAGAAGTTGCACAAGGGAGTGTACGTAGGGGATGGGGCAGTGGGCCCGGAAGGCACAGGAAAGGGGGACGACGGTAAGACTACTGAGAGTGTGACGGACTAGAAGACGGCAGCTGACACAAAGACAGGGGAGGGTGAGGCTAAATTGGAAAGGAAGGAATGGAAGATCGAACGGTTACCGTATATGGGGGTAACGAAGCCCTTGGGGGCGCATTTGAGGTTGGCAACAAAAGAGAGGATCTGGAAAGGGGGTATATGTGGAAATGCTCAAACTCCTGCACAGGGAGGTCAGGGCAAAGGAGGGCTCTAAGGAGGAGGAATTCGAGTTGGCAAAGAGGCCTCAGGTGCCTCTGACGGTAAGAGAACTGGACAGCAGCTTTTCTCATTTACGCCAGTGTGTATGGTGAGAAGTTTTCGGAGAGGTCAGTGGACATGTTTAAATACATGGTCGTCATTCGGAAAGTGCGAATACAGGGGGGGGATCTGCCTGGGCTCAGTATGATGAGGAATTCCGGGCGCGCATGGCGCGGGATACGGAAGCGAAGCGGGAGAGCTGGACATGGATTTGTGGCAGCACACGATGGGGCTCGCGGGGTCGGAGAAGACTATTTTGATGGCCAGAGGGCTGCCGCTCGTTATCAGCCCTTTCGGGGGGGGCCCACCCGCGGGGGGTGGGTGGGGCAGGCAGGGGAACGACGGGAGAGAAGGGGCGTGCTGGGACTATACCAGAGGACTATGCACGCGGGAATATTGCAGTTTCGGCACAGATGCTCGGGCTGCGGCCAGAGATGTGCGTTGGTCAAGTGGGGGGGGCTCAGGGTCAGTCATACAGCGGTCAGCAGGGGCAGCCCGGAGCCTTTAAGGCTGGGGGCTAGCAGCAGGCACAGCAGGCGGGAGGGGGGGGGCTCAGGGGCCTGGGCCACAGAGCTCTTACTCCGGGTAAGGTGGAGAAGTTGTTGGGGGTATCCGGATAGGGCAGCGGCGGAGCGAATACGGTGGGGGTTTCTGGACGGGTTCAGGTTGGGGTAGGAAGGTACAAGGGTGCGGAGATGGGCAGTCACTTGGACACCGGCGCGGGAGCGCCCACAGGTGGTACAAGCGAAGCTGGATGAGGAGGTACAGGAGGGCCGCATGGCGGACCCCTTTCAGGAGTGGCAGTTTCATAATTTGGTTGGGTCACCCATGGGAATGGTGGTGCCCAAAAAAAAAAAAAAAAAAAAAGAGCAGGGGCAGTTTGGCTGCTACAGCAATGGTCCTGGCCCAAAGGTGGGTCGGTCAAGGACTTTTATTGAGGGAAGTGCGGCCACTGTGTATTAATCCTCTGTTGACGTGGCTATGTCACTGGTGGTGACCACCGGCGCAACAGCGCAGATGGCAAAGTGCGACATGCAGTCAGCTTTCCGGCGGCTGCCTGTTCATCCAGATGACTTGGATCGGTTGGGCATACAATTCGGCGGTCACTGGTATGGGGACAAAGCGTTGCCGATGGGCTGCTCCATGTCTTGCGCACTTTTTGGAAGGTTTCAGCACGTTCCTACAAGGGTTTGTTTACGGAACGGACGGGTCACCAAGGTGCGAGGCATGACTTGGATGACTTCCTTTTGTCGGCACCTCAGACTCCGCGGACTGCCAGAAGGCGCTGGACAGTTTCCATGAGATCATGAGGGAGATGGGGTGCAATGGGCACCGGAGAAACCACAAAGGCCCAGTATGGTACTGGCTTTTCTAGGCATGGAGCTGGGCTCCGTTTTGGTGGAGGCACGCCTTCCGGTGGATAAAAAGCGGAACATGTGAGAGCTGCGCAAGCGCGTTGACGTGACAGAAGGTGACGGTTAGGGACATACACGGGTGGCTGGGACATCTCAATTTTGCGGGAGGGTGGCAGAGTAGGGCGGACGTTCTGGGGGTGACGGGGGAGAGCTTTGGAGGGGCAGAGGCCCCCACACCATCCTTTTCAACTGTCAGCCGGGGTGAGGGTAGCCTTGAGAATGTGGCAGTTTTTACGGCACCAGTGTCATGGGGTGCCTTTTGATGAGGGACGCGGACATGGTATGGTGTGCAGATTTGCTCAGATGCAGAACGGAGCAGGGGATTGGGGCTGTACTGGCAGGGAAGGTGGTGAGCAGTAACTTGGCCCGCAGAATAGTTGGAGGGAGGCAGGAGCATGGCCTTCTTGGATTTCTGTCCCTGAGGGGTGACTGTCACGCTGTGGGGGGGCTTTGTTAGCTCACAGGAAGGCACGTTCAGGAGTGACAACATGGCAGTGGGGCAGGTGGTCAACAGGCAGTCGGCACGGGACGGGCAGGTGCTCAAGTTGTCGAAGGTTTTGGGCTGGGGCGTTGAGTCAGGTTCGGACGTTCCGCGCGGTGCATGTGCCAGGTGTGAACGATGACATTGCGGATGCCTTGCCTAGTTCAAAGGAGGGAGATGCCGTGGGCTCGCCTAGGACGCGGACGGGACTCCGACCAGATGGAGGAAGCAAAGATGGGAAGTAGGCAACACAGGATGCTACAATGGGTTTTAGGCGCATTGGCACGGTCTACGAGGGGGCATACCGGGCGGCGTGGGAGGAGCTTGTCCATTCAGAGGCGAAGCGGGTTTCCGGGGTGGCAAGAAAAGAGGCGGTTTGCAGTTCATATGGGGCTTGGCGGAAAAGGGTCTGGCCGAGGTGACGATTGTGGGCAAGTTGGCGGGGGTCGCTTTCGTCGGGAACTAGTTGTGGGGAGATCTCGTTCGGGGCGGAGGTGTTTTGGAGTTGGCTCAGGAAGGGGGCAACCGGACCACAAAGCTGGGGGTAAGGGGTAGCGGGGATGAGGGTGCGTTCGCCGACGGTTTGCCCTTTGCGGTGGATTTTTGCGTTGGAAATCTTGTTCGGGGGGTTTGGGGGGACTTGGTCTGTTCACATAGGCAGGGGCGGGGCGTTTAGGCTTCGTACTGTGGGCGGTGCGGCATAAAGCGATGAGACGGGGTATCTAGGAGAAGGGTTTTGGCACGCATTCCTTCCACATGGGGGCAGCATCAGGGGCACAGGCGAGGGGTTGGGAGAGTAGAGACATCAGGAAGTGGGCAGGTGGTCATCGAATTGTTATCAGCGGGATGGGCGTAGCAAAAAAAAATAAAAAAAATAAAAAAAAAATTAAAAAAAATGTTTAGTTGGTGTTTTCCTGGTTTTCATTCTTGTTTTCTTTTCAGGTTCGGTTATGGGACCCCTCGCCAGGGAGATGTCCATCGGGATCGTGGGGTATTCTTTTGTGAGACGGGCGCGGGTCCAGGCCCGGGAGAGTTATTTTGGGGGACAGCTGGGGGCTCAAGAAAGATTTATTATCTGTGGCATGGAGGGGTAAGGGCGTTTTGAGCGGGACGGAATTGGTCCCAGTGGGGAACGTATTTTACGGGCGGGAAGGTGCCCGGTTGAGTTGGTATTACAGCTGGGGGAGACTGACAGGGAAGGGAGACAGGTTTGGCACTGAGGCGGGTTATGGAAAGGGACCTGGTGTGGATCAGGGGGAGATGGGTGGTGTTTTCCGTTGTCGGGACGGAATTTGTCCCCGGGAGGTGTTGCAAGGGGGCGGTAAACCCTGGGGCAGTGGGTAAAGTGAGGAGGAAGTTAACCACTGAGATGGTGCGGTTTTGTAGTCATGTGGGGATAGGACGATTGGCTCATGGGGACATCTGTTGCGATGCGCATGTGCTGTTCAGGGATGGTGGGGTACACTCGTCGCGTAAGGGGATTGCCCCTGTACCGTTTGGAGTTTTCGGGAGGTTTTAGCACGGTTGTTAGGGGTCTACATACGTTACGTTTCACATGCGGTTCGGTGGGGATTGGGGGGGGCAGAAAAAGGGGAGGAAGAGGCGTATCCACCTACACTCCCCCCCCTTGTTTCTGGGTGGCGGGGTGGTTGACAGTTGGCCGGGATTGGCTAGAGTTTGTTGTTATAAGTTTGGTAGTTTGGGTCCAGGAACAGGGAAGGGTAACCAGTTTGGATAAGTTTAGATTAGAGGTTGGATAGTTACAGTTGCACAGAAGGCAGGTAGGGGTTACGGTCAGGGGAGTTTGGGAGTGGGAAAGGCTACATGGTGTAGGATTGGGTTAATTGTTGGTTATGGAATGTTATGTTGTATTTTGGGGGATGTGGGAACTGATGTTGGGATCGTAGGGGTGGGGGAAGGAACAAGAGGTCAGGAGATTATTGTATAGCGAGGTTTTAGTTTTGTAAGGCAGTGGCCAAGGAGTTAAAATTGTGATATGTACCTGTTTCAATAAAGCGGCCTTTTTCACACACAATAAAGTGGTCTGGTGTCGGCTTGCCCCCCCTCCCCCTTATCTCCCAATGGGAGCTTGGGGGGCAGCCGAGCACAGCGAGGTCTGCCCCCCGGGCAGATTGGGAGGGGGAGGGGTGGAGTGGCCGTAGCGGCCATTTGGTAGGTTTTGGGCTACGTTTGGGGATAGCCCAAATGTAGCCCAATTGCGGCTAAAGTAGCCCAAGGGCTTTATAGGCCAGTCATGCCCCTCCCCAGCCACCATTTTAGGTTTGGTGACCTGGTGGCTGGGAGCGCGGGTAGTAGTCGAAAGATTTTCCCCACCCGCCCACCCTAATTTTTGGGGGTTGATGGGGCGTTAGCTATTAGGGGTGATGGATTGCGTTTTGGGAAGTCTGGTGGGCAGCATTTGTTGGAACAGGTACATAGGGACAGTTTGATGTATTGTCGCTTGGAACAGGTGCAGGCGGGGTGGTTGACAGTTGGCCGGGATTGGCTAGAGTTTGTTGTTTTAAGTTTGGTAGTTTGGGTCCAGGAACAGGGAAGGGTAACCAGTTTGGATAAGTTTAGATTAGAGGTTGGATAGTTACAGTTGCACAGAAGGCAGGTAGGGGTTACGGTCAGGGGAGTTTGGGAGTGGGAAAGGCTACATGGTGTAGGATTGGGTTAATTGTTGGTTATGGAATGTTATGTTGTATTTTGGGGGATGTGGGAACTAGGCCTGGGCGGCAAATTCCGTTCCGCTCGCGGAATTTGCGGAATTTCGGTAATTTCGCGTTCCGCGGAGAACGCGAAATTGCCCAAAATTCTGCTTTCCGCGACCTCGCAAAATTTTTTCTTGATCGCGTTCTCAAAATGCGTGTTCGCGAGATATTTCTCCCCGAGCACGCAAACAGCAACTGTGAACAGGAAAAAAGCATTGCGAACAAGCAATTCCGCGTGTTCGCGGAATTTCTGCATGGTCGCGGAGATTTTTTACCGTTTCGCGGAGATTTGCGTAACGCGATTACGCAAATTCCGCCCACCCCTAGTGGGAACTGATGTTGGGATCGTAGGGGTGGGGGAAGGAACAAGAGGTCAGGAGATTATTGTATAGCGAGGTTTTAGTTTTGTAAGGCAGTGGCCAAGGAGTTAAAATTGTGATATGCACCTGTTTCAATAAAGCGGCCTTTTTCACACACATTAAAGTGGTCTGGTGTCGGCTTGCCCCCCCCTCCCCCTTATCTCCCAACTATGCCACTTTGGAAGAGAGATCTGCACAGAAAGGATATGATAGGCAGAGCAGATGTCTCCTCCCACAGGTTTGTTAATAGCATTTGTAATACATGTGTAGAACTATTGTAGTTCTTCTTTAAGTATTACAAAATGCAGTTTGATACTTGGGTCCTCAATGTGCAGTGCACACACTGGACCATACGTCCCTCGTGACAAACATACTCAATGCTTTTTGGTGCCCATTCTATTTAGAACTGTTAGTGATCTGGATTACAAACCGATATGCAACACTCATAAATCATCAGAAGACAGATTTTGGTGAGAAATGGTCAATGCTCCACTCAATAATGACTTTGATTTTAATTTTTTTAATGAAATAACAAATTGTTTTTAATTAACATTAATTGTCATTTTTGTATGGATGGACGGCCCAATCCACGTATAACAGCTATAACTCATTGTCTTATTGACAGTCAAATAATTTACAGAGTATATAAAAAAAACACGATAAATTAGGAAAACACAATAATTCGTTAGGGAAACCCTGGTAGTGGTATGAGTTCCTGTCAATATAAATAGCAAAAGGCTCCCAAAATAATCAGGTATTCTATATGTTATCGAGTGGCCAGCGGCTCAGGGACATCTCAATCAATACTGTAGTAGGTGGAGTGTCACCAGGGTGCAAGGGTGTCAGCGGTCCACAGCACCCGTTTTCAGCCGGCTACTTATTACCAAACCAGTGGTTCATTGGTAGCTTCTGTAGGGCCTACAGCACCCTTGCTCTGACACCAAAGCAGCTGCTTGCCTAAAACCTTATTTTGATTGACTGCATTTCGGCATATGCAGGGGAAGGCAGTGATGCCCACCAGCATGGGGCACCATTGGAGACAGAGAGACCAAAGTTGACCTGAACTCAGAGATGTCCCGCCCATTTATTACAGGGCTCCCAACAGAAGTATGTTATGCAAACCTATTGTCCAGGACACGAATCACAAAATCTCTATCGACCTAATGCACATCTATGCAGGTTTGATATAACCCCAGTAAGTGTGTGCACTTCGCAAAGTATGATCAAGTAATGCTTTAACTTTTTGTATTTGAGCACAGTCTTTGTCACGTGGTCTAAAATGGGTAAAAATGTAAAGGCAGATGCATTATTGCAGGATCAACAAGTTATCCTACCTAAAGATGATTCCACTACAGTTTACGATTTCTTGCACGTTCCTTAGTGCTTGGTTGACTCCCAGAACCTTCTCATATATGTTTAAAGCGTGCACATAATGAATAAAAGCAAACCCCACGGGAAAAGAAGACACTTTATCTATTCTTTAGGGAGGCTAAAAAAATAAGTCATATTGCTTATTATATAATTCAGACAACAACCACGAGGCCCGTTTAATTTCTTGCACTAGTGCGCGTGACACACTTTTTACTTTATTGGATGAGATTATTCTGTGTGCAAACACCTACTTTCCTAATTGACGTCATTATTTAATTCCAACCTCTAGTCAGTATTAAGCACTGTGGACTGCAGCGTCCACCTGTAGGCAGTGGGCATGTTATTGTGTTATTGTGGTTTGCCAGCAAATGCTTTCTAAAGGCCAGGGAAAGACCAGTGGCATTATCAAAGCACTGCAAAGTATTTTCTCTTCAGTCCAATGACCCAAGTCTGGTAACCTTTGCAGAGCTCAATCTACAGAGGAATGAGATATGAAATTTACAAAAGAGGAGGCTAATGGCGCCGCAGCTCCCGTGGATTCGGCTATCACCGGCTCGGCACGCTGCTGTGGTTCGTGAATGAAACCTGAGCTAAAGGTGAATGATTTCAAACCACCTCTGGTGCTCTATATTTTGCTGCTGAGTCCTTGTCAAAGGTGTAGTGAATGCAAGCGGGCTCCCTCCTGATGAACATCATTGTCAGGTGCTTACCAAGGTGATAAAACCAGCCAAGGCATTGAGAGACACCGGTGATAGCATGGCATACACATGCCATGCTTTCTGCATCACTGCGTGCACTTTTAGAATACAATGCTGTGTGTTTGTAGCGACATTGACAGAATAAGTTGAGAAATCGACAATGGACGTGGATGCACTGCCTTCCCTGCCTCTCCATAGGAAGATAATGCATATACTGTAAAGTAAATTAAGATACCATTGCTGACAATGTCTCAGCACGGCAGGCCCCTGCGTCTGAAGGATTCTATGTCAGTGTCCGTTTGAGTTTAGAAAGGATTGTTTGGACGTCTGCTGATACTCGGTTCTGCGTCGAATGCCGCCTCTGTCTCAGTTCTGCCTCTCTCTGACGCTGGTAGGATATAGAAGCATTGCTGCGTAATGAGTATCCTCGTGTATATCAAATTTAAGTTACCACAAAGATATGTGTTACCGCAACTGAACATTTATGCAGAAGGTGGAAATCAGAGCTTTCGGTCCCTTGTTTCCACTCTTCCCCTTCGCCCCACTGAAGCCCAGATTGCACCTTTAAATGATTGATTATTGGTGATCTGAGGGATTCAACTTTAACAACATGCCAAATGTAGTCAAAATGGGTCTTCAACAAAATCAGCAGCACAAATTAAGGACAGTTTGCACAAAGTCAAATTTGTAGTGCAGCAGCAAATTTTGCACGCTCCCCTCGCCCCCCACAAAGGCAACAGACTGAACTTCTAGGGTTAGGATGTATCAAATTTACTCCACATGAAACAAGGTGGTATAAACCACTGTAAACAAATAACAGTGCACAATTGAAAATATTGCAAAATGCACAGCAAACCTGAACACAGCATTCCACATATCCTTTTTACATCCCCATTTGGGGGCAACATAGGACAGAAAGACCAGGTGAGAAACTGTCACATCAAACAATTCTGACATCTCCAGATACCACATAGAACATTGGTCCCTGCCTGGGCATCCCATGACTCTTGGTCATGCCCCACATAATCTCCGGGGTACCCGAGGTAGGGCTAGAAGGGTAGGGCCACCAGCAGATCAGCCCTCCTTCCAACCAGCCTCAACCCTGAAAGGCTTCTCCCGAAGGAGGCGCCCAACTGGGATACTAAGTGCCCTCAAGCATGAGTGCCATTATATGGCTACGATGGGCTCCAATGTAGATATGTTAGGGTGGGCGGGTGGCAAACATTCAGCCCGGCTCCCAGAGCACATCAGGGCCAAAGAGGGGGTTACTGGGGAGTAGACAAGTTCTAAAGGGCTCTACTCTGCCCCCTCCCCTCTATCTCATAACTCATGAGCACTTCCAGTCATGACCCACTTGCAAATGGGCAATGGGCTCTTGGCCATCATTACAAAATAAGACAGTGGCCGATACCAGAAAAAAAAAGTCAGGACCGGAATGGAAAGGTGCTGCAAAGGTGCTAGTGAATGAGCGATGTGACCAAGCCACCTTAAAATGATTGGTTTAGGGATACAGGGGCAGAACGCCTTTCCAGGGAGAGAGGATCAATAGACTAATGATAAGAGGCATAGCAAAATCAAATTTGCTGATGAGGAAGTATATATACTCATCTGTGAGGGAACAAATCACAAGGCCACATATTTTTCCGCCTCCAAACTACCACCTGTATAAAAAGCTGCCCTATGGAACTACATTACTGGCAGTGCTGATTTGCAAGAGTGGGCCATCAACACTCTTTTTTGGGGACTGGCACTTATTTTTCCTCACCAAGTTTTGACCCAGAGCAAAGGAGAGGAAAATCAAAATATGACAAAGAGGAAGAGAAAGCCAGAAAAACTGTGACAAAGTCAGTAAGCAGGGATGAAAACGAAACTACAGAAATAAGATAAAAATGCCAGGAGTTCCTGGTGGTGGAATAAAATGTCATGAGGTGGAATCAAGACTACACCGCTTTGGTACTCGGCACTCTGATATTCAGGAGGACTGGCCACAGGTGTCTCACCAAAACCTGGGACCATGGCACTTATAAATTTACAAATTAAATACTGATCCTAGGGAACATAAAAAATTGCTCCCCACAAGAAAGACTGTGGATGAATTGAAGAGGTGCTAGCATGACAAAAAATAAGAGCACAAAAGGAAACCAGTGCATGATCAAAAGCAGCACAGGCAACAAGTAGTGAACTAGATATCCAGGAACCCTTCAAATGGAGACAGGTGAAACAATCTGCACTAAATGTGGAATATGCTACTGATCCAGCTGATTACCAACCTCAGATACCATATACTCAGATGGGCCCAAAAACACACACTCATTCACATAGGCTAGTAGATACTGCTGGGGCCAATTTGTTGTACTAATACCTGTAAGACGAATTTCTCTAACCATTTCTTACCAAACCTTTCTGATCCAATGTACTTTCCTCTTGTCAATGGACCTTTTAGTTAACTGAATAGGTAAAAATTATACAGAGTAAACCTTTATTAAATAACTACAGACTCTCGAGAGTTTTAAATGTTTAACTTGTAAATTCCTGTGAGCTAAGTACCAAAATACTGTTAGGAAGGTAATGACATTTAATTAGAATAATCGTTAAACAAAGTTATTACGATGACAGAACCTGAATAGGGAGGAAACAAAGAGAGCAGTACAATGACATACTACACAGAATTATAGTTACCTAGAATGGTGTGGAAACCAACCCCTTGGCCAAAGAATTGGAAAGGGTCCCCTGGGACAGATCAGGTGAAAAAGGCTCAGGACAGGATTCAGGACAGGCTAGATGACCTCTTCTAGACATGATGCCTGCGTCGCACCCCTCTCTGACACTATCGTCCTCCTCGATTCTTCCGCGATCTTCTTCTATTATGTGCCTCCTCGATTCTTCCGCGATGTTCTTCTAATTAATTGGCTCAAAAGTTCTAAGTCTGGAAATGGATCTTCTTCAGTATCCTTCTAATTCTCAGATAGCATCTCGGTCTCTCAGCATTCTCCATCTCGCTGTGTGTGTCTGACTAACTAAACTTCCTCAATTATACCTTTCTAATGGCATGTACCACCCCTAAAAGTTTCAAATGTATGAAACTTCTTACTCTGATTGGACAGGGAAAAGGGAAGATGATCATCACACCATTCTAAGTTTAATATTTTTCTTTAAGCTCATTGTTCTATGTTCCTGCCCTTAGTTTACTTTCCCATGCTTTATTTCCCACCCGAGTTCACATTTTTATCCATTAAAAATATAAAATTTAATAACTTCTTCATTCATCGGTCATGAAGATGATTCTGTTCCTAGGACAAACAGAGGTTGGGGCCTTGGATGAGTTTCAATTAATTTGTCATGGTTCCTGGCAGGTTGCAAATATGCATGTGCAAGGGACACGTGGGGTATGGACATCTGTCATCCTTTGAGGCCCAAAATACGAATTAATAAAGAAGTCAGAAAAAAAACATATTAAATTCAAAATAAAATGATTTCACTGTATAGCACCTATCTCTACTCTAACCCCCTTTACTTATATAAATCTTTCGTTTTAGCATTTTATTAACTTTGCAGGGTTTAGTTTCAGCATAAGCATGTACATTAACATGTGAGTTCCAAGTGGCCATTTTGAAAGCGATTGCGCAGCTGCAAAGATTTCCCTCCAAAGCATAGGTACGTCCTTACTACGTAGATGTAGTTGATGCATGCGCAGTAAAAGATTCCCGTGTTAGCAGCCATTTTAATCACTCTCGGGTTACTTGTTAGTACGACACATAGGCAAGCTTCCCCTAAGCTTAAGTGTACGAATTTTATGATGTATTATTAGTATTTACGAACACAATTATTACGGTATTACGAGTTATCTGAGAGGATTGCTTCCGAGCAAGTCTCTTTTATACAAGTCCTTGCTCCATCAATCCCCGCTCTGATGGCATTTTATGCCATCACTAATTTCCCATCACCAAATCAGATGCCAACTTTAGCACATCTCAATTCCCTCTTCAACCTTTTCATTTCCTTCCTTTTCATTTCTGTACTGTAAACTTTTCATTCTTTTATATAGATTTCCTTTCATTTCTTCAAGTTGTATTTCCTCATACTTTCTCTTCTTTCCATTTTCATTCACTTCATACCTTTTTTTTCTTACAACATTTGAACCATATCATTACTGCTAATACTAATAATGTTATTCCCAAGATTGGCAATATTATTTGACCTATTATGCTCTTACCTATGTTAGAAAACCAGCTCCCTATTGTAGCAATACTATTTGTTAATTTCTTCCATACACTATCAACTTCCAGTGGTTCCAAATTTTCTTCCAATTTCGTAATATTCTTAATATATCCTCCAATTTCAACACTTTTGTCAGGTATGTAGGTGCAACAATGTTGCGCCTTCAGCACTTTACAGACTCCGCCCTCTTTTGCCAATAATATATCAAGAGCAAGTCGATTTTGCAAAACCATAGATCTGATTGCAACCATTTCTGTGTTGATCATCAAAAATCCTCCAGCAGTGTCAGTAGATAACCGATCTACTACTATAGATAGCTGACAAATGTTTTGTGGATTCAAAATTACTCCCACTGAAGGTATAAATGCACTGAAAATATCACCTACTATTTCAGAAAAACTAGCTCTTTTTATACGTGTTGGGGGCATATTATCAAGAAACGGCGTTCTGGTGTGAACATGGGCTTCTATTGGAATTCTCTGCGGCATATTATCAAGCCCATTATCGCCGCTTTAGCAGCAGTTTTCTGCCACTAAAGCGGCGATAATTTTAACGCCGTGCTTGAAAATATGCCCCTTGGTTCCTTTGTGTCTATTGCTTCCAGTGATTCTTTTCACATGGTACACCTTTGGGAATACTATTCCAAAATAGCAACTCCCGTACCATTGATCAGACAGTCTGAAATAGGCTTTATTGCCACATACTTAATAAACTCCAGGAAATACTGGATCTGTTCCACCCTTTAGTCCCTATCCCCCAATAACTAAGAAATTATGTTCACACTCACCGGAACCAATACATACATTGTTGCATTCAGTCTTTAATCTATGGAGACAGATCTTCCCTTTCTTTCTCAGCCCATTGAGGTATCTACGGTTTCGGTTCAGAAGCCCTCTCCTGGAAGTCCTATCTCCTTTGCTCAAGTAAATTCAAAAATATCTTTTCTTCTTCGTGTAAATTACATGTTAAATTGTGCTTGTGTGCTTCAGCTATATCTATTGTTTTCATAGTTAGAAAATATTCTCCCATAAACTGTGCATCTTTAGTACTTAGAACTGGGTTCATGCTCTTTTGCATAGGAACCTCGGAAAAAATCACATCTACATTAGAATAATAATATTGTAATCTCCCTGTTCAATAGAACAATCTTGCTAAAATACTACAAGAAATACCATAGGTTAATGGAATATGGTGATATGTGACACCTTCTGCTACTGATGCAGGTAATTTCATACACACATAACAATCACTAACTTCCATAGTGTCCACGTATTGTACTAATAACTTTGTAAATACAGTTAAAGCAGTGTCATTATTTGTCACAGTGTGGTGTACATCTAACTCATCTGGTGCTCCTAAATCTACTCTGTCTCTTTTAGTTTTAGACTCATCTGGTGCTTCTAATGCTACTCTATCTCCTTTAATGTTAGCTACCCTTTCATGTGTCTTTGTATTATTCTCTTCTTTTTTAACCATCAAATAAGAGATGGCTACTGTTAGTACTAACCAAATTATAAGTACTAAAAGTATAATACAACATCTTTGTACACAATTTCGTTTTGGTTTTCCAGCAGCCCTATCATCAGCCATTTTGCGTTAAGAAGATTTCTCTACTTTCGAATTACTTGTGAAATTTAAAATTTCTTTTGGAAAATTTCAGGTTGGTCTCACTTCTTTGACAATCTGTTCTGCATTTATTTCTTCATCACTTTCTTCTTTTAAATCTAAATTCTCGAATTCTTCAAGAGTTACATAGGTCCATTGAGGACCCTTGAACTTATTGTTCAGTACCTCTAATCTTTGACTTCTTCATTTGGGCTTATCAGTAGATGTCCCAGACTGACTAGAAATTTTGTTTACCTGGTCAGGTTCTTCATTAATTGTCTTGTAATGATACTTTAACCTTTTCACACCACCTGGCCAGTTATCACCACTTCTGACCCTTTTTGCTTGTACTGCACTGTCACTGTCTTCGAGAGCTCTTTTATTTTCATTAAGTTGTGGCACAATTTGGTTATCTTCGTTTTCAGAATCCCTCTCTGTCTGACATTGTACAGGGCTTATTCTTGTTACGTCCTTTTCTGCCTGGATACATTCTTCTTCCCTGGTCTGTCCCTGTTCAGGTTTTATCTGGATTTTCTCTTCCTCTTTTACCGGAACCTGTTCTTCTTCTCCTATATGGTTCTGCTCAGGTCTTACTGCACTTTGGTTTTCTGCAGCGCGAGCGTGTTCTTCTAGACCTATCTGTCCCTCTTCTGACTCATGAATGGTTTCATTCACTTCAGTCTGAGTAGATTGTTCTCTCCTTGTCTGATGCTGCTCAGGTTCTCCAACAGCTGTATTTTCACTTTCCTGAGCTTGTTCTTCTATACCTGACTGTTCCTCACTACTCTCCTGTCTCTCTAAATGGATTTGGCTTCTTGTTCTCACATCTATTTCAGGTATGTCAACCACTGGTATCCAGTCATCCTGCCTTATGCTTGGTTGTTCTTGATCAGCTACTTCAGGATCTGATACTGTAGATCCTTCAGCTGTACAACCTTCTGCAGCCTCAACTGCTCGAGTCCGTTGGGGTCCTTCTGCGTCAGGTGCTGGTACTCTCTTAGTATGGCTTGCATAAATCCAATTAGGCAAGCCTGCACAATTCACTGCTGTTGTTGTAACCAATATAATCTGTTGTGGTTTTTCCCACCTTGGTGCTAGGCACGGCTGTCGAATGTGATTCTTCACCAACACCCAGTCACCGGGATTTAGATCATGTGCTTGATCCGGCTGCCTGGCAACTGCGTCTTCTCCAACCTGATGAGAGATAGAACGCACTAGGTTAGCTAGTTCTTTGCAATAGTCCAATACCAAATCATCAGTTATATTCAACAGTTGGTGTCCTGGTATACAGGCCTGTCTCATTGCTCTTCCCATGAGTATTTCATGCGGACTCAATCCTGTGTTCTTGCTTCTAAATCCCATCAGAACAAGAGGTAAAGCATCAGGCCACTCCAGCAGGGTAGATCCACATACTTTTGCCAGTCTTGTTTTTATAGTGACATTTATTTGTTCTACCACTCCTGAAGCCTCTGGGCGATATGCACAGTGCAGTTTCTGTTCAATTTTAAATGCTTCACAGATTAGTCAAATTATTTCATTATTAGTTTTTTGGGGCGTGGCTTGGCCGGCTTCAAGATGGCCGCACTCTAAGTGGGCTCTGCCGGCCAAGCTCATTATCCGGAAGAATCCTGCATACAATGACAAGTATGCCGCACAATAACTGACTTCCCGGCTGTGTCTTCACGCGAGGTATCGCCCTGTGCTGCTCCTGACCCTCAGCGCCTCGCAGCAGCTGAAAACTGCCGCCCGTCTGCTGCACCGGGCCTGTGCCTCGTTGTCCCTCTTACCTTATTGCTGGGCTGACTTGTTGGACCTGTGGATCGTCTGAAGGACTGCGAGGAATCCTGCTCTATGCTGCCCGGTGAGTGCTGCTGCCACTGGGGTCTCTCGTGGCGGGACTGGGGGCCCGCGAGCTGCACTGTCCAGCCCAGGCCATTTTCACGCTTCTTGTGCCACTCTCCCCTCCTTTTAACGCCCGCTACGGCGGCTTCGCGTGCCTGGGCCTGGTGACGGGAGCGGCGCGGCCCCCGCGTCTCCCTGCCGTGATTGCCCCAGACGGGGCGCGCTCTCCCGACCCCCCCACTGCTGTGCTGTAAGTGGTGACAGGGGTCCCCTCCCCTGCTGCGGCCTTCTCCAGCGGCCTAAGTCACACTCTACTGCGCTGCCCCGGCCTTTGGTGGCCACACCGATTCCTGATCATTGGGAGTACCTGTCTCTGGGCCCCTACTGCCACTGACTTTGTCCTCCAGCCTGCTCTCCTGTGGTGTGGACTGAGCCTGCACCAGCCCTGTGACCAGCCTGTGTGGTCTCCGGACTGCCGGACCCGATCCTGGGCCCCCGCTTCCAATTTGCCCTACCAGGGCACGGCTCCAGTGCATTCAGGCAGCCAGCTGTACACCTCCGCTGTAACCACCACCACTGTGTCGGCTCCTGCGGTGCGGCCCCCGGATCCCTGTTCCCCCCTCCTGCTCTGCCACCCTTCCATTGCAGGGGCAACCGATCCTGTGGTGCTGGTCCCTCACTGGGCGGCTGACTACTTCTCTTGGTGGCCTATGATCTGCGCTGCTGGCCTTTCCAATTTCAGTTTGCTGTGGTGAGCTCGTGCAGAATTTCCATTGAGTCTGTGGGGGCCGCACCTGTCAAGCTGCTGCACCGCCGGCCCGGGGTCTCCACCTCCTGCTTGGTCCTGCTATCTCCTCATCTTTGCTCGCTCCTCATAGCGACCGGCTGCCGCTGCCCATCCAGCCTGGTGACCCCGCCACAATCCCTGGGCTGTCCAATGCTGCTGTTCATCTGTGGCTCACGTGACACGTTTATTGACACTGTTCCTTCTGGCCGCAAATTCCCCCTCCTGGTCTTACCTGCTCTTGCCTGCCATGGGGAGGACTGACCCCAAGCAGCCCAAGATCGCCTTCGATCAGCGCAGGTCGACTCGACAGGACGGTGTGAGCTCAGATGGTGGTGGCCCTCCGTCCACCATGGAGGCACCGCCTGCACATG
Organism: Triturus cristatus; assembly: GCF_964204655.1. Taxonomy (NCBI): domain Eukaryota; kingdom Metazoa; phylum Chordata; class Amphibia; order Caudata; family Salamandridae; genus Triturus; species Triturus cristatus. The sequence continues at coordinate 901,225,851 of NC_140590.1, read as the reverse complement.
AAGATGACCTGAAGGCGATTATGCTCGACGTTAAGTCCACTATCACGGGCATTGCTCGATCAACTGTCTGCCTGTCTAGACTCTGTAAAGGCCCGAGTTGACTCCCGTGATACTCACATCTTGCATGCGGAATAGAGGATCTCTGACGCCGAGGATGCCGCCACTCAGCAAAAATGATTGCAGATGGACAAAATACTCAACATTATTTGGAACAAAAATGAAGATTTGGAGGCGCGATCCTGGAGGAGCAACCTCCGCATCACGGGAGTGCCAGAATCCACAAATATCTCCCGTATGGAGGACTACGTGGAACAGCTAATCCGGGAACTCTTTGACAACGTCCTTTCCTCCGTCTTCATCGTTGAGCGGGCACATCATTCCCTTGGCCCACGTCTTGGCCCCGGCTTACCAGCTCACCCCATCATTGCTAAAATCTTAAGCTTTAGAGACTGTGATGCCATTCTCCGAGCGGCTCGAGAAAGGGGCAAAATAAACCATCAAGCCAACTCGCTCTCCTTCTACCCAGACTATATTATCGCTGTCCAGGCAGCTCGCCGCGAATTCCTCCTGGCAAAGCAGATCCTCCAAAAACATGATGTCCCTTACTCTTTGGCCTATCCGGCAAAGCTGCGGGTCCGACAGGGCGCAAAAACACTTGTCTTCCCTGATCCCAGAGATGCCCTCTCTTTTGCTAAAAAGCTTGACAAATCGCCTTGCACCTCACCAACTGGTTCTCAAGCAGCTGCGGCTGACCACCTCAGTGACAATGATTGACTGGCTGACTGTCCTCAAGATTTGGGGCCCGGTGACCTGGGCAATGATGACTAACTTGACCCAATTTTAGGGTACTGTTAACCTGCTGTTCTTGTCATGGTGACGTATTCATTTTGCTGCCCCTGATTTACTGTCACCCCGTTTGCCCCTGTGTGGGCATATCCTTCACTGTAACGCTATGGGATCAGCCAACATTGTTCTTTACTGTCACTCCAATATTATGTTGTCTGTGATCTCTGTTTGCTTGGCCACCCTGCTCTGTCGGCAGGGGTGTTTGCCAAGTCTCGCCATGCCTCTGCGGGATAATTCCCACTTTGTATTTGGACTCTTCCCTTCCCAGTTGGGGTTCCATGGGGTGGTCGCGGGTGGTTTCTCAACCTGTTCGGGGGGTTGGTGTGGGCAGAGGGTGGGGGGGGGGCCGTGGGGTTTTGTGGCCTCCTTCTGAGGCGTTTTTGTTTTGGTTCTTTTGTATTGTTCTGTTCTTCAGTCCAACCCGCGATGCCATTCTTTACTGGCTCTGCTTTGTTATGCTGCGTTGCTTTGCGCACTACCCCAAGTTCTTGCTCCTGGGCCTGACAGTTACTGGTATCCTCCTTCAGGGGCTTCACTCTAGTGTCTCCTCCTGGCAGTTAGTGACTTGATGCGGCAGGCTCATAGTGGCCTTTGCTTTTCCCCTGGTTATTGCACCGCACTTCGTTTTCTCAATTGCTTAGCACTACTACATGCATCCGCACGAAGATCTGGGCCACACGTACCACACCATGTTCGATTACTTTTCACAACATGTCTGAATGACTGACATTACCTGTTGGACTTGGAACATCCAGGGTCTTAATGACCACCGCAAGGCTCGACTTGTCCATGCGCACCTGGTTCGGCACAAAGTGGACATCTGTCTGCTACAAGAGACCCACCTGCTTCCTGCATCTGTGGCCAGACTGCACTCTCGACACTGGGGAGAATCACACTTTTCTTACTACTCCAACTACTCTCGGGGGGTCTCTATTCTCATACGTAGGGGGCTCCCCTGGCAAACCTCCCACGCTATTACTGACCCCCAGGGTGATTTGTCATCCTCCATGGCTCCCTTCAGGCCCAACCTGTCATGATAGCTGCCATCTATGTTCCCAATACCAACGACCCAGATTTGTTTGCGCAGTTGTGGAACCACATTTCATCCCTTGGGCCCACTACGCTCCTCTGGGGTGGAGATTTTAATGTCACACTATCCCCCGCCCTGGATCACTCTGGCCCACATGCTTCCCTCCCCCGCGCCATGGCAGTCCTGAATTCCATTCTCACTGAGAACTCCCTGTATGACACTTGGCGCCACACACATCCTGTGGCCCGTGAGGGCCCCTGTGTCACCGGCACTCATGGCTGTTGGTCCCAGCTAGATCTCTGGATATCCTCTGCTGACGCTCATTCCTGGCTTACTTCTGTTGATCACATGGCACACACCCTCTCAGATCACGCTCCTGTTCAGCTCAGGCTCCTTCTACCCCTGTCCACCCATCGCGCTTTCTCCTGGTGGCTACCATCTAACGCCCTCCGTGATTCCGTCTTTTGATCCAGACCACAATCACCAACTACTTCGAGCTCAATGAGGGCTCTGTGGATTCCCCTTCCACTCTTTGGGAGGGTTTCAAAGTCGTCATTCGTGGGGCGTGCATTTCTAAACAATCCGGGGTCCTACGCTCTATACGCAATACCCTTACTACGCTGGAATCCGAAATTAAATGCCTGGACGCCTCTCAAGCTCTTGACCCTAGCCCGACACACTACCCTGCTTTTGCGAGAAACACAGTGTTCACTGAGGAGGCTCACAGAGAATTCTCGTTCCTTGACAGGGAGGCCCGGGCATGCCGCTTTGGTGAGGGAGACCGGCCAGGTAAGAACTTGGCCAATCTTCTCCGTCCAGTCCGCGCTGCATCCTACATCATGGAGCTCCAGGATGGTGGCCCTGCTCGCACTACCTCCCCCGAGGAGATCAAGGCGGCTTTCACAAACTTTTATTCGCAGTTGTACACTGCAGGTCCTGCTCCCCCGCGAGAGGCTCTTGAACAGTATTTAGATACCCTCGAGCTCCTATGGCTCAAACATCACCACCGAAAATATCTGGACGAGCCCTTTTCTAAAGAGGAAATCCTTGTCACCATCAATGGTATGCCTGGTGACAAGGCACCTGGTCCGGACGGTCTGCCTGTCTCCTTTTATGAGACTTTTACTTCACTACTCGTGCCGCACCTGGCCGCCATGTATAGTGAGTCCTTCAAGTGTGGCCAATTTCCACCTTCGCTCCGGGAGGCCATGCTGACCCTTCTTCTAAAACCGGATAAGCCCCCCGAACTGCGTGACTCCTATCGGCCCCTGTCGCTCATAAATATTGATAACAAAATATTTGCCAAACTGCTTGCATCGCGTCTCCTCTCTCTTATGCCGCTCATTGCCCGTCCTGACCAGTCCGGCTTCATACCGGGCCGGGCAACCTCCCACAACCTTCAGACCATTTTTAACATCCTTCATCAAATCAACCCTGCGCTTCCTGCGGTGGCCGCCCTGCTCGATGCCACCAAGGCCTTTGACACCTTGGAATGGCCCTTCCTATTCTGTATCCTCCCACGTCTTGGTTTTAGTTCAATATTTATTCATAGTCTCACTATTGTACACTCTCCCCACCACCCGTTTACGGATCAATGGCATGGTATCCGATCCCATCCCTATGGGACGTGGCACCCGCCAAGGATGCCCGCTTTCGCCAATGCTTTTCATCATCACGATGGAACCACTGGCGGCCTGACTTTGGCAACACCACACCCAGAGGGGCATCGGGTTTGCGGCACGCGCCCTCCTGGTTTCTATGTATGCAGACGACATCACTTTATATGTCCGCCATCCCATGGAACATCTTAGTCCTTTAGTGCACGAGGTCATACGGTTTGGGGGCTATTCAGGCATACAGGTCAACTGGAACAAGTCAAACCTCTTCCCTTTCACAGACACCACCAGTTCTTTTACCTTGGAATATCCTTTTGTTAGTGCGTCTGGTCCCACTCGCTATTTAGGTGTCTGGCTGAGCAGGGACGTGGGCGAACTTTGGAGGGCTAACTTTGGTCGTGCGGTGGACTGGCTTGAGTCGGAGATCCCCCATTAGAGCCAGCGGCCCCTCTCATTAGCTGGTCGAAAAGCCATTGCCAAGATGGTCGTTCTCTCAAAATTCCTATATTTATTCCTGAACATACCTGTCCCCCTCACCGCCCACTTTTTTCGCAGGATTCGCTAGTGGATCATCTCTCTTCTCTGGGCCGGCAAGCAACCCAGGATTGCGTATGATGTACTCACCCTTCCAATGTCATGTGGCGTCTCGGGACCCCTAAGTTCAAGCTCTATGCAATGTGTGCTCAGGCCAGCGTCTTCCCTGTTTGCCCCAGCAAAACTCCCACGCACTGAAATAGACACGGTTGAGACCTTGCGATGGGCCTGGGAGGGACTTTGTCGTTTTTCGGCCCCCCCTTGCTCTCAGCAAATTCGATGCCGATAGTCCGGCACCCGTCTTTTCCTCCTCTTCAACCATCTGGCATGGCTAAACATGCCACCCACTTGGGGCTGAATAAGGTCACAGATATCTATCCGGGGAGAACGTTTTATTCCCTGGCGGAAAATTCCGGCCCCATGGACACTCTGCTTTTTTATCAGCTACGGGCCATCTGCTGGGAGCTGCACCCTGCATTCCCTCTGCCTCCTACCTCAATGACTACTCTTGAGTTCCTATATTCGTCTTCCTCCCCACAGAAGTTGATAACTAGATAATACGCACTCACGCTAGCCGACACCTCCATCTCCACTGATCGCACTTCTGTGGCATGGGGCGAGGACCTTGGTATAGATATCTCTCAACCTGATTGGTTATACTGTTGTAAGCAAACTAAGCAACTGTCCCCTAACTACCGCCTGCACCTTATTCATTTTAAATACTTGCATAGGCTCTACCGCACCCCTGTTCAATTACACAAGTTGGGACTTATCCCCAGTGACAGATGCCTACGCTGTTTGGCTCCTGCGGCTGATTTCGCTCATATTGCCTGGTTGTGCCCCAGGGTCGCCGATTACTGGCGTGAGGTCTGTTCTGCTATATCAGTGATCACCTCCTCTCCGGTTCAGCCTGACCCCCAATTTTGCCTCCTCGTCTTTGTTAAATTCTGCCTGGACGCCTCCCGCCACCTAACCGCCATGCTGCTTGTCCTTGCACGGCGCAGGGTTTCCATGTGTTGGGGCCACAAACCTGCACCTAAATTCGCTTAATGGCTCGAGGATGCATTGTGCTGCCAGACCCTATTGTCCAAATTCTGGGACCTTATGCCTGCTAGATCTCGCCCACGCAACATACGGGGGCCCCTTGTGTCATACCTCCTTGCTCGTTTCCCCCAGCGCCTGGCTTCCTCTCCCGCATTCCCCACCAGCACTCCGCCCGCGGCGGCCGCCGGTGCAGGACAGTAATCGGCCTCCCCCCTGCTCCTTCCCCTTCTCAGTAGGGCCCACCCCTCCACCCGAGCCCTATGCGCTTCACTCCAGTGACGGTTTATTGCCCAAATGAGCCTATATACTGTTTGCCACGCTGTCATTTTCTAATGTTATGAGCTATTGGTCCCTTATGTGATCCTCATTTGTACTCATGTGCATGGTGCTGTGATTTAATGCAAGAATGTAATTTGTCTCTGCAACTCTGTCAATAGAGGTTTTTGAAAATCAAAAAAAAAAAAAGATATTTCATTATTAAAATGAAACCCTCTATCTGATTCCAAAGTTACTGGGAAACCGAACCGTGGTATCAGTTCTCTCAACAATAGTTTGGCAACCGTTATACTGTCATTTCTTCTAGTAGGGTATGCCTCCACCCACCGTGAGAACAAACTATAACGAGTATGTACTTTAAACCTCTGCAAGGTGGTAATTGGATAAAATCTATTTGTAGCCTTATAAATGGGCCTTCTGCCTTTCCAATTTTTCCCATACAGACCACTGTTTTCCTGCCTGAATTCATTTGTTGACATTTTAAGCATCTCTGGCATTGACTCTCTGCTACATTCCTGAACTTCGGATTGAACCAATCCTGTCTAAAGAGTCTGATCATGGCATCCCAGCCTATATGGGTGTCTACATGATACATCCTAGCTAATTGTGAAAGCATACAGTCTGGCATTACAGGCCTGCCATCTAGATAAATCCATACATCATCTTCTGACCTCTTTTGGCCCCCTACTTTCACCCATTCTTCCCTTTCTCTCATTTCTACCTCATCTTGCAGTTGTCTTACTTCTTCCAATGTTTCCACACCTGCAAGTAACATAAGTTGGCAGCTAATTCCACTTGTTTCAATTTTCTTGTTGACTGCCAATTTATTTCTGGCACAGTATTGGGCAACCTGGTCAGCATACCTGTTACCGGCTGACACATAGTCATCTCCTGACTGATGTGCGGCACACTTGACCACTGCCACTTCCTTTGGCAATTGTATTGCTTCAAGCAGTTCTTTTACGGAATTTCCATTTTTAATTGGGGATCCTGAAGAAGTCATGAAATCCCTCTGCATCCAAAGTTGGCCAAAATCATGCACAACCCTGTAACCATACTGGCTAACAGTAAAAATGGTTACTTTCCAGTTTTTTCCAATTTTGCAAGCTTTAATTAAAGCTATCAATTCGGCTACTTGTACAGATTTGACTTCTGGCAAATAGGATGCTTCGACTATTCAAGCCATGTACATACATTGTAAGAAGCACTTAGTCCTCCTTCCTCATGGCGCATACATGAGCCGTCTACAAACAGCTCATGTTCAGCATTCTTCAAAGGTTCTTCCTTTATGTCTGGACAGCGTTTGGTGCAAAGTTCAGTCACATCCAAACAGTCGTGCTCAACTTCATCCCTTACTTCTTCTCATTATACATCTGGTAACAAAGTGGCAGGGTTTAGTACTGTACACCTGACTATTGTCACGTTTTCAGCACCTAATATGATTCTTTCATACTTAGTCATCCGACTAGGAGTGAGATACTGAGTTTGAGTTCTTGTTAAAAGACTCTCGACTGAATGTGGAACATGCACCTTTACCGGATGTCCCATCACAATTGATTTGCTTTGTTCCAGACTCATGCAGGTTGCAGCTACCGCTTTTAAACAGCCAGGTAAAGCTGAGGCTACAGGGTCCAAAGTGGCAGAGAAGTATGCCACTGGACGTCGCTTCAAACCATGTCTTTGGGTTGAGACTGAAAGTGCACAATTATTTCTTTCACAACAAAACTGTGTAAATTCTTTCGAATAATCTGGCATACCTAAAGCTGGGGCTTCACACAAACACTTCCGTAGATTCACAAATGCTCCCATGCTTTCGTCATCCCATTATATAGGATCTTTTGCTCGCTTCTTGGTCATTTGTATTAAGGGTTTGGCTAGCAGGGAAAACCCTACAATCCACTGCCTACAGTATCCTACAACTCCAAGGAACATTCTTATTTCTCTCTGAGTTTATGGCAATTTAATTTGTCTTATTATTTCTATTCTATCTGGGGTTACTTTCCTTACTCCGAGTTCGATTTGGTTTCCTATGTATTTGCCTCCGGTTCGGCAGCACTGTGATTTTTCTGGGGACACTTTATGTCCACCTTCAGCCAAATGATTCAACAAGGCAATTGAATCAGTAACTCAGTCATCTCTTGTTTTTGAAGTGACTAGTAAGTCATCAATATACTGCACTAATACCGACTCTCTAGGCAACGCTAACGTTTCTAGGCACTTTTTCAGTATCTGATTGAAAATTGAAGGACTTTCAGTGTACCCTTGAGGAACACGATTCCAGGCTAAAATATAGTCCTCAAACTTAAATGAGAAAAGATATTGGTGTAATGGAATGGAGAAAAAGACATGGCACAGATCGATTACAGTAAACCATCCTGCCTTCCATGGTATCTGGTACAGAATTACTACTGGGTTGGGCACTACAGGGCAACAAGGTACAACCATTTTGTTTATCTTTCTTAGATCTTGAACTATCCTATATTTCCTGCTAGGTTTCTTTATGCCAATTATAGGGGAATTACAGGGACTGCTCTTTATTTCTTTTAGAATGCTTTGTTCAATCATTCGATCAATTTCTGCTGCAACTCCAGCTTTAACTTCTGGACTCATTTTGTATTATTAAGTATTTGGGTAAACTGCACCTTCCTTCACAGTTACTTTTACTGGGTCTACATTTGCCATTAACCCTACTTCTTTTCCTGAAAAATCCCACACATTTGGATCTACTGTCGATTTGACCTCATCTGGTAAATCGTCTTTTGTCATCATGGAATACATCCCGTCTACCTCGGTGCCTTGTTTAGCTAAAATGATTTTATAGACTCCATCTTCATCTGGGGTTTGAATTGCAACACCCTCCAGTGTGCAAAATATTGTGCAATTCGTTTTGCATAGTAGATCTCTTCCTAATAAATTTACAGGACTGGTTTCACACACCACCAATGTGTGCATTTCCCTGAAATTGCCAATGCGTACCTCCATGGGTTCTATAATAGGGGTTCTAATGTGTTTATTGGAAACGCCCACTACTTGGATCGCTTCTCCCGAGAGGGGTAGGTTTGGAATGTCTGCTGTTCTCACAGTAGAACGGGTAGCACCAGTGTCCAACAAAAAGGTGATATCTTTTCCTTCTACTTTACCATCAACATATGGACCTGATTGATCTACCGGTAAGGATACGCCAAGTACGCACTCCTTTTCCTCCCCCATCAGGGACCGTCATAGGTCGCTGTCACCGAAACAAGGGTTCTGTAAAAGAAATTGTGATGTTGCAGAATTTTTCTTACCACTTCCTCCTTGAAATCCAGTGTCCGCACTGTACTTGGTCTGGTTCACAAAATGTGGCATGGGGTAGGTGGCAACGGACTCTGTAGATTTACAACCTGTTGCGGTTGGCTCATTATCACCTCTTTCTGCATCTGTGGATTTAAATTTTGATATGGGCCATTATTATTCAGAATATTTTTACACTCGTTTTTACAATGCCCCAATTTCCGCACCCATGGCAAGGACATTTCTTCTTTGCTTCCTCTCTACTCATTCGACCTTTTTGTTTTCCCCCATTATTCTCATTTTGACCTTGCCCATTTTCCTTGATTTCCTGTCTGACTGTTTAATTGGAGTTCCTGCTGTTCTGCTAACTTTACTTGGGCCCACATCACCTTTTCTTCTAATTTTTTTTGTTTATTGTCAATCTCATCTCCGCAATACTTTGTGTATTTGAAAATATCGTCTATGGGTCTTGCTTGCTGACACAACATGTGCTGACGAATCATGTCTCCAATTTCTGGTTTCAATCCCATCACAAATCGATACACAAAATGACACATAGGCAAGCTTCCTCTAAGCTTAAGTGTATGAATTTTATGATGCATTATTAGTATTTACGAACACAATTATTACGGTATTATGAGTTATCTGAGGGATTGCTTCACTTTCACAATCACTACAAACAGCCGATTTGCCTTTAAAAAAAACTGATAGCAGTAGCCTATATCTCTGTCACAGAGGTAGCTAACCACTACAGTTTACTAATATAAAATCTTTTCTACCATCAAAACAAACACAAACTATGTTCCCTAATCAATTATTTTTAAGATACTTGGGTTGCAGTCTACATCGCTCCAAACACATACGCCAACCAATATTCCAAATGCCATGGTGGAATTTCGATAAAAACACCGTGACACAGGAAGTCAAAATAATGGCACAGTGGAAGTATTGCCTAATGCTTTCAAATTCACACTAGGCAGAACTCAGCCTACACTACAGAGATGTATAGAAGCTTTGCAAAAAGAGCAAAGCTACCAACAACTATGAATGTAGCAATCTGTAACCCAAATTGCACCTAAACTTAGCATACAAATTAAAACAATGTATGACATGCTATGATTTAAAATATTACTCTTCATAAACAAAAGAGGAGTGGGTTACTTAGCAATAACAGGCAAAAACATGTTATAAAATAAATGGATATCTACAAAACTCCCCAAAAATGATAACTAATCTGAACCAACATCACAAATCAATTTTTATATATAATAAACATAATATTTTATTACATCGAAAACATCAACTAAAACTTTAATCTTGAATCCGACTGATATAATAAAATAATATATAAATCATTTATATAAAAATTTAAACATTACCAAATAAAATGCTCAAAGAACATACTCAATTTGTTAAATAAAATAATTACAACACATAAAATACAGAATTAAAAATAATCACAAACCACATAAATAATAAAATATAACATTTCCCACCTTAAAAAACTTAAATTAAATATGATTTACTGTTCTGTAGCTGCAGATCATCACCTGTATCCACTTAGTCAAAAAGTACAATCCCCCAACACAAGGAGTTATATTTTTCAAAAGTCCTGCAAAAATAAAAACAATCCAATAGAGATCCATCAAAGCAATCCAAAGTAGTTAGTAACCATAAAAAAACTGAAAAATTGTTTATAAAACGGACACAATACCTGGAAACCTGAAAAAAAGAAAATCACAATAAAAAATATTGGTTTATTATACCCCCAGCGAGATTTCCCTAATAAAAAAAAACAAACAGTAAATCCAAATGCCCATTGGACAGGTTTATATAGAAAAGCTTGCAAAGTAAAACAGAATGCCCACTTGTCAAAAATATTACATTCCCAAAAGTACATATACATTCCATTTAAGCATCCAAAAGCAAGTATTATAATAAATTATCATATGGCATATCAAAACCTTTCTGAAACAGTGTATGGAAACCAAAACACTTCAATTAATAGAACTAAAGGCCTGATTATGATGGCGGTGAACCCGCCACCGGCAGGTTGCTGGTGCCGGATTCACCACCATCGTAAGGCCATTCCCCACCCACCAGTGACGTACCAGAAGCTCGTCGGCCACAGGTCCGACAGAGGCAATTGTTATGATTGCCTGTCGGACCTGCCCCCTGCATCCCTAGAATGGTGGTGTTGCCTAGCAGGCACCATCCGCCACATTAGGATGCTGCATCCTGCCAGCCTTTCCATGGCAGTTCCCCCGCCATGGAATGGTTGGTGGAGATTGACTTTGGGGGGCCATTGCGGGCCCCCCTTGACCAGGGACACTTTGTTTTGCACTTGGGGGGCACCTAAATGTCCCTGCACCATGTGGCTGGCACCGCAAGGTGCCTGCCACGTATTGCAGGGAAATGCAAAACATGTATTTTTTCCATTGCGGTGGGTGCTGCAGTCAGCACCACCCGCCACAATGGAAAACATGTAGAATGCGACCGCCGCAGTGGTGGTCGCATTGTGATTGGGCATGTGGGACCCCGACACTATGTCGGGCAGTCCCCATCTCTGTTAGGTTGGTGGGCAGATGTGAGTCTGCCCACCATCCTAATCAGGCCCTAAATGTCCACAACAACACAAACAACACCATACCTAACCTCTAGACCACTCTCCTCTGTCTTCACTTCCCTCAAAACCCTGAAAACCATTTAAAAAGGACTAACCGGTTTTGACGTACAGCAGCACCTTACTGTAACCTGGATTCCTGAAAATAGATGGAAAATTAGACAAAAAGACAGCAGGGTAATAAAAATGACAGCTAAATTAAACCAAATGACATAAACTACTCCCACTACATAGAAATACAATTTAACAAAGTATTTCACACTAAAATGGTTACATTAAGTATTCACACTCCAACGTAACCCATTTTGAAGAAACTGCTGTAGACTAAAGGGGCCCCATGGCTTGCAGATTCGTATGTGAGCCAAGTCAACATAGAAGGAACAGTTCTGTCGAGTGTTTTTGGTTCTACAAGTAGTGATTATTCAAGTTGGACCAGATGTACCCATTTGTAGCAGGATGGATTGTGGCAACTCTGTGATGCGAGTACAACCCTCTCGGGTGACCTTTTTAGATATCTGTTTGACTCGGGATATCCTTGGATTGGTTATCAGAATCACAGATGAATGGTAGATGACAAAGTCCTGAGGAGACTACAAAAAACAAGCAAGGCATATGGGGTAATTTCCAATGCACCTCTTTTAAGGTTAAAGCTTAATATTTCTACAGTATTTGCAGGTGCAAAGAATCAAAGGCTCGATACCCCTTAAACCTCCTAGGACATAAATCCTATGAAAATGCAATTAAGAACAGTGATTCAGCACTCCAATAGGTCAAGAAATTGATATCATTCACAAAAGTAAGTAACATAAGAAGAGGCACAGGAGTCCTGAGGAGACCTTACCAGTGTTTTTGGGGTCGAAACGTTGACATATTTCCTCATATGGTCCAATAACATTTTGTGAAATAATGATACCATTGCGAATTGTAACTTGCATTATATGTTTTGTTTGTATTCATGTATCGAATTGTAAGCACTGCGTCGCCTGCACAATTCATTCACTTTTTTCACATTTGAATAAACTGCATGTTCACACGTGCCGAAAATGGCAATTAATATATATATATATTGTGTCATTCATTTGGAAGTCCAGAACCCTACTTTGAACACTACTGATGCCAGTCATCCTACAGTCATTCATTGTTTCAATTAATTTGGGGAACAGAATTGATTAAAAAAACATTTTTAGGGATTTCAGATTTATAGGCGTAAAGCTCTTAGTCTTAACTAGTGAGTCCCACGTGACATTTGTTATGTACTTATAGTAGACTAAAGGGGTAAAATGTACTATTCGCACTCCAATGCAAACCAATTTGTGAACGATGCTGGACACTAGAGGTGTGACATTTACTATCCCCACTCCAATCTAAACCAATTTGATGAATTTGACACTAAAGGGTTGACAGTAACTATTGCTACTTTAATCTAAACAAATTTGGTGAAGGTGTTTGACACTAAGGGGGTGACATTCACTGTTACTAATCTAATCTAAACCAATTTGGGGAAGGTGTTGGGCACCAAATGGGTGAAATTTAATATTACTACTACAATCTAAAGCATTTAAGGCAAGATATTGGAAACTAAAAAATTTATATAAACAATCAGTACTCCATAACCACACATATTTTTTGATGTATAAAATAAAATAAAACTGTAGACGACTATTATAACATAAATTCCAATCACTATTGATAATTGATATATTTTTAATAATATGTATTAATATTCCTAAACTTTGAAACATCATCTAAAAAGAACGCTCAATCTAAAACATAAAATCATAAAATAAAAAGAAACTTACAACTACATTTCAAATTATTCATAAAAATAATTTTTATTACATTCAAATTAAATCCTTTCAGGATATACATCCCAAACAACAGAACGTTTCCCAATGATAAAAATGTAAATGATTAAAATTTTCTTTAATACATTTTAAAGAAATAAACCTATAACATATAAATAAACAACAAAACCGTATTTAAACATCATAAACAAATACATACTTATTCTATTTTCTCAATGTAACCCTTTCTGTACCAAGGATGTAACAGTTACAGTCCCCGCCATGGTGACCGTGTGTTCAGCAGAGGGAATCCTTTTTTAATTTTTCAGACTCTGGAGCAGGGGAAGAGCTTTTCCTGCCGCCTGAGGTATTTTTTTAAGTGTAATGATGATTGCCGCACATGGAGCCGTGATGTCATTTACATTGAAAGTGAAAGTGAAAAGAGCTGATCGGCTCATTGGGAAAAAGGGCTAGGTTTCAGTAGAAAAATGTACTTCGTCCATGTTGCATTTTAGGCCATTTCCTGTTGCAGGCACAAGGTCTACCCACACAAGTGAGGTACCATTTGTATCTGGAGACTTGGGGGAAAGCTGGGTAGAAGGATGTTTGTGCGTCCCTGCAGATTCAAGAACTTTCCATCACTGAAAGGTGGGACAGATGTATTTTTATAGTCAAAGTTTGAGAGTTGAAAGAGATTCTGGGTAATAAAACGTGGCTCGAGCCATGCAAGTTGGCCCTCCCTGGAAAACCCTAGGTTGGCTAGGTTTCCCTAGCTGCTGGCCAAGATAGGGTCCAAAAAGGGAAAAAGTGGTAGAACAAGTGTTATTATCAATTTTCCAGGCACAAGGAGGCTTCGCCTGCGTGGCCGGGTCCAGTAGCACTGACCGGGCCCTGTCACCCCGGGGCGGGAGCTCCTGCCCTAATGCATCAGCCTGCTGCACTGCCCGGAATGGGATCCATCAGGCCTGGGGAGTCTCCCCCTTCTTGATGGGTCTAGAAACTCTGACAGGGGCCCTGGTATGGTCAGGGCATCTTTTGGCATATTTCCACTGTCTTTTTGCTCTCTGGCCTCCTGTTTTTAATGCTATGTTGGACTTCTTTTTGCTGGTTTAGTGCCTCTGTGCACTTTCTCACTGATGTACAGAGTTCAAGTGCAGGTGCTCCTACTGTAAATCATCTTTATACCTTGGTGTTTCCATGTTTGGCTTATTTGATTTACTACTAAGTCCCCAGTACAGTGCACTGTGTATGCCCAGGGCCTGTAAATCATATGCTACAAGTGGGCCTGCAGCAGTGGTTGTGCCACCCACACAAGTAGTCTAAAAAGGTGTCTCCGACCTGCTACTGAAGTGTCTGCACGCAGCTTCTACTGCCATGTCGACCTGGCAAGTAAACCCACTTGCCAGGCCCTAGCATTCCCTTTTCTTACATGTACAGCACCCCGCAGGTAGGCCCAGGTAGGTACCTTAGGCCAAATAGAGACCCTCGTTTCGACATCAGGGAAAGGAAGGACACCTTCTCAGATAGTGCCTGCTCACCCCCTTGGTAGCTTGGCACAAGTAGGCTGTCTTATCTTGAAGGCAAATGTGTAAAGTATTGGCAATCACGCTCTCAGTGACCCAATGATGACACCACAAAAGGACTATACACTAGTTTCATAGAAAAAAAAGTATAAGTTTATATAAAAAGATTTACGATGAGACCACACTATAAAAATCCAACATATGCGTATTTGTAATATGCCTAATGCAATGCTATGCAGTTCGTAATGCAAGAATCAGACACTTTGCAATGTAAAAATAATGCAGTTCGTTATGCAACAATCCAGCAGTACGTAATGCCAAAATAATACAATGCGTAACGCAACAATCAGGCAGTTCTTTATGCAGTAATAATGCAATGCTTAATGCAACCATCAGGTAGTTTGTTCTGCAAACTAATGCAATGCGTAATGCAACAATCAGGTAGTTCGTTCTGCAAACGAATGCAATGTGTAATGCAACAATCAGGTAGTTCGTTGTGCAGGAATAATGAAATGCGTAATACGACAATCAGGTAGTTTGTTCTGCAAACTAATGCAATGTGTAATACACTAATCAGGCAGTTCATTATGCAGAAATGTTGCAATGCGTAATACACACCAGCACTGGTCACGGTGCTTTAGACGGTCTCTCCGCCACTCGTACTGACTCACGGTCAGTTTCCGTCAACATAGGCCTTTAACACGAGTCTGGTGTAAACCACAGTGCCGCTCCACACTCTGGCCATAGTAATGCCACTCCTTGGCACGTACGGGCCGCTACGAGCTGGAACAGAGGCTCACGCTGCAAGAAGGGGAGAGGCCGAGAACATCTCTTTCTGAGCCCGCACCCCGCCCCAGGCGGCGACACTCGTTACCTGGGTGGTGTAATCTCGCTCTCTTCTCTGCCTCTCGTGACTTGGCCTCCGATGTGACTTGGTTGCTTCCAGGCCGATGGCGGCAACGAAGATCTCAGGCTGCCACAGGGCACATGCACACAGCATCGCTGAGACTCACTTGAGTTCCGGGTGCACACAATCACAGGGAAATCCTCATGAAGGTCTCAGGCTGCACGAAGCACACACACACAGCACACACACTGTTGCAGGGATTCTGCTTATGCACAGAACTATGCGCAGGAAACCAGGACCTCAGAGAATTGTGGTGTACCAGAAACTCCCCACAGAACCAAGAACCCCTATCCGACTAGTTTAGTGTCCCATTCGTTATCCGAGATTTAGCTCGGCGGTCCCAATGTATAGACAACCCAGAACAAGCGACTTAGATACTCTCAGGAGTGGTGGGAATCCGAAATACCCGTTGGTAGCTATATATCAGTCCACAACAGAATAACAAAGACACAGTAAAGTTTAAAGAGTTTATTTTATAAACCTCGCGTCCTAAGATGCAGCACTTTGGCTAACACATCAGCATTGTTACAATACCATAGAAAATGAAAGGAGCAATCATAGTAATAATGACAGTGGAAAGCAACCACCCTCCTTTCTCTAGCAACTAATAAGGTATTATTAGACTAATAGAAGGTCTCGTAGGCTTGCATGGGGGACCCCATACCTTATAGATCAGCTTAGTGGAATCACATCACAGGATCAGCTAGGCTCTCTCCTGCAACAGCTCTTCGTTTCGAATGTAATGTCAAACATGCTGCTCTGTAATATTAAAGGGCTCGTCTTTCAGGTATTGGCAGCTGTATGTATGTTATGACTAAGAAGTGGTACGATCAACCTGAACACAACAACCTGCAACGTCTAGTGACCCAGACTCGTTCTTTACACGGTGTACAGACCAAGGTCACAGCTCGCTGTTAAGGATGTTAAACAACAGACGGTTCTCATGCGAAGCAAAGTCGAGTCAGCAGTTCTCGAATGAATAACATGTAACAACAGTGTCGCGTGCAAAAGCAGCAGAAGCGGCAAGCTGGCTTTCTAACAGCCATCGAGGTTATGCTAACTTAGCGTTGTACATAGGGAGTGGTTAACCCATACTACACCCCCCCCCCTTGATCGGACCACTAACCACTAGGGGCACACTTATCAAGAACGCAGAGTTCAAGTTAGAAAGAAGGGAACCAAGGGCATGAACTATAAGTCCATATAAGGTAAGTGTAAAGTTCGAAAGGGAAAAAAAAAGTCAAAAACAGAAACAGATGTCGTCATGTGGAAAAAAAATATGAAAAAATGGAGAAAAAACGACATCGATGGATACATCATGAGTCGACCGAGACAAAAAGTCAATCCATAAAGGTATAGGCACAATAAGTTGCAACAGCCTCCAAGAGGAAATCATTGGAGCGTTCCGCAAAAGTATCTGCCATCCAATTTAGCAAGGGAAAGGAACACACGTGTTCACTCACAATTGGAGCTTCCAGCACCACACGGGGACAACAGGAAGGTTCCTCGATATAACTGTGTTCCAAAAATTCAATCGCAGCCTCTTCAATGGCCCAATTTCCAAGGACTCCATGTGCCGCACCCAAGGCCATAAACCCAACACCAGAACATTCATACTCATGAGCCGTTAAGGGGCCCATCAGTTGACCAAAATCCGGTACAGGTGACACCGAGGTTGACAGGCATAAATCCAAAGCCCACTGGAATGGACAATCCAGGCAGAGAAAGACGGGTTGCACACAAGTAAAGAAGGGAAACCGAAAGGACAATCCATACGCGACACTTAAAGTCGCCAGGGACAACGTGCCATAGTATTCAAGCATCCGGTTACGCAGATGAAACAGCCGGGGCATGTTGTCTCTGTACGCAAGTTGCGCAGCCATTGCGTAGGACGCAAACCAACAGAAGTATTCCAGCTATAAGGGCGAGAAGCAAAGGAAGACCTCCGAAGACGCTGGAAAAAATAGAATGAAAAAATGCGGGAATCACACCAAAAATAGTCTGAAAGGAGGTCACGAGGCCGGAGCCCACTAGTTTAAAAAAATGAATTATGCCGGTCGTAGACGAGGCATTAAAGATAGTCTGTATCAATGTTCCAAAATGGAAGGGGAGGTCAGTATTCAAAAGCGCCTGCACCTCCGTGCGGGTGTTTGCCACGTGAAGAAGAACGTTTTCACGGGATGAAGTCAAAGCGACCTCCCTTTGAGACAAAAGAGCCCTTATTCTGCTCATCTGGTTGAACTCTGCGCTCAAGGTTGGAATCGAAGGCCAGATAGAAACATCGAGCCGGCCATGCGGGGGTGGGAAAAGGACATTATTACAGCAAACTACACGCTGTGAAACAGTGACTATGTATGGTATGCCCTTTAGCATCCCACAGCAATCTTCATTATTCAAAAGCAAATAACTACCATTAGCAAGCAGTGTAAATGAAGGGGTAATAACTGGCACCGGTACACCTTTCAGAAGGCAAGCCAAATTAGGAGCGTGTACATTGCAAGCACCATGTAATTGTATGTGTCTACACACTACAGAATTATCAGGAGCAGAAGTGCATTCCTCACCCTTCAGATAAACCTCTGTGCCCTCCCGCATGCATCTATATGTAAATGGGAGCGACCAAACTTCGTGCAGGAACGCACTTCCAAGTTGTTCATATCTGCCAAGAGCATAATGTTTCATGCACAAACTAAATTTAAAAAGCGAAAAAGGTAAAGTGATCACGCCGTTGATAAGCCACACGGCTGAATTTAACTCAGCAATAGAAAAAGGCAATGGTTCTAATTTCTCAATGTGCAGTAATGAATAAGTCGCATCCTTCATAGACATAAACTGTTGTTTCGCAGTTAAATTAAAAGGGAGGAACAAAGAGGAAACATTCATGTAATCCCATGGGACCTTCCCTGCCTTTAACGTTTGTAAAGTCCTGCAAACTGCATAACAGATCGCAACTGATTCTGGCCATGGTACAACACAGACAAATCATCCTGCACAATGTCTACGACAGATGAAACAATATTATCTAAAGTGTAAATTCTAGAAGACAAGGTATTTCTACTATTATCAATCACAGCCAACACTTTTTCCATATTGGCCTGGTCAATAGCACGTAATCTGGAGGCAGCCTCAATTTGCGACAATTTCCAAACTTCATTGTAAATAGCATATACCCATCTTTTGGACCTGCCTATTGCAGGACCTTTATTAAAATCATTCAGATTAATGTTGTCGTTTAAACGTGACAAATGAAGTTTAACAGATGCTAATGTGGAATGTTGCAGCCACGACTGGCATAACTTACCCACAGAGTAGGTAGTTACAGTGTGTGATGATTCAAAACGAGGATCTACCCTGACTTGAGTGTACCCAGATGCCAAGGCTAAAAATCGATGTTGACAAGAATCTTAACCAGTTTGCCATACCAACCAACCCTCAGGATTAAACGCCGAAACATTAAAGGTGGTGTTGGAAATGAGGGACTGCAACTTAGTAAGGGAAAGATCTGTGCAATTACCCCAGTCGGGGTTAGCACCCAGATCTGGGATTGTGGGGGAATTCAATCTTTTAGACGTTGCCAAACCAAAACAAGTTGTCTGAAAAATAGATGAATTCAAAAATAAAATATGGTTTGGGATAAGACAGGCGCGATGCAAAGCTTCTGTTCCCTGAACCTGCCATGGTTTAGTACCCCAAACCGATTTAAGATCGATAGTAGCTTTCCATAGCTCATAGCCTCCGACAGCCAATTCGTCCATAAAGGACTTGGAATATAATAATTTGGTATGTGTCAACCTTACCTTCGAGGCGGTCTCAGGCGCCATTTTAAAATAAAAGGAGGTCGGTTTAGACACACTAAAATCCGAAAAGTATGTGAACTTGTTCACCAATGTGGCAGAACTGCCATGATAAGGGGCCGGACAATGTTCCCATTGTGTGTAATTAACAAAATTTCGAAAAGTATTTGCTCTGTGTAGGAAATGTGTGCCGTAATGTTGATAACAAAATTGTTCACCATAATTAGCAGAATTTAAATACAAATCTTCAGCATCAAATGCAGCATAATATTTTAGATCAGTGCTTCAATTGCTTGTACATCCCAATCATCAGATCGGATATTCTGTTTAACTACATCACCCATAGAAACACAAAATACATTAGGCACATTAATCACTTCGGTAGGTCCATGAATTTGAAATTTAACAGCATCCCAAGCGATCCCATCATGCACAGGCCAGGCAGTAATGTTCACAAAAGTCTGGTCCCTTTTCATAATGTGTGATGAGGAATGGGGGGCCAGAGTTCCATCAATTAATTCAATCGTAGATCTTTCAGTCAGGTAGTGTCCATTTATAAGTTTAAAAAACACTACCACAAAGCCAATTGTCATGAACAAAAAAATACATATTAGCACCAGCCAGATGTAAGTCCATGGTGCCACCAAAAAATTTCTCTTGAACCAGGCAAAAAATATAGCAATTTTGGAAGGGGCAGTGGAAGTCATTGATTCAGTGTCAAAGGAAGAACGGGACTGGTTAATCGCTGTTGAATGTAAAAGAGGCAACGGGACACTTGCAGGATAAGCATACTCAGGATCATCAGGCAAACCACCATCAGTAGGCGGCATAGGAGGGGCAGCAACAGCATGCATCTCAACGGCAACCTCAGGCATGATGTTCGAGGGCAGCATCACAACAGAATTTCGCAGAATGGAAGGGCAAGAAACTGAAGGCGTCATACTACGAAGTATCGGCCACTCGCTGTAGCTTGACATTGTCAATCGAGATGTACCTGTTATCCTTGCGACCAGGAAGTGGTGGTAAAATAACTGTACGTGTACCCTGGACTCCAAGCACCGGGACTGGTGCACGATAAGAGGGGCCAAACTCTTTCTTGTTCTCCACCTTCTCACAGACCAGGTCACCAACTCGAGGTAGCCAGCCGACTACCGGAATCTGGAGCTCAGCTTCGCATGTAGAGGGTACGTGTTCCTTTGCTAGAGTGTCTCTTGCTTCTTGTAGATTCTGCAATACAGCACAGTGATCATCTAGGTCAAAAGGCGCGGCAGCCGCCGCCATGTCTAGACCCTCAAGGTCCGGAACAAACATTCGCACTCCAAAGAGCATCATGTATGGGGTCCGCAAACCCGGAGACCTTCTAGGGAGATTATTAAGTGCACGTTGCACATCATACAAGTGGGTTGGCCAGCTTCGGCCTGTACCTAAAACCCTTGCTGTCAAAGATTGCTTTAGGTCACGGTTCATTCGCTCCACAACACTATTGCCCTCAGGCCGGTATGGAGACGAAAATTTGACTTGGACCCCCAAACTTCTCATGGCTTCTTTGTAAGCCCTAGAGGCAAACGCAGGGCCCTGGTCAGAATGAAGGGTACCACATGCAAAACTCCCAGTAAAGACACACAAATCCTTGATGACTGTCCGGGCATCAGTACTCCTTTGCGGCCATACCCACAGAAAACGTGTGCACGAATCCACTGCAACCAAGATGTACTTGTACGCAGTATCAGAGGAAAAAGGACCGCAGTGATCTAAATAAACACACGCAAGTGGTTGATTAGATATATACAGCTGCGTTTGTGGTGGACGCGCGACAGTAGAAGTTTTAATCTGCTGGCAAATGTCACATAAAAGAACATAAGCGCGCGCTTGTTTGTACAAACCGTACCACCAGTAACGTTGCTGCAAAAGAGATACAGTTGCCGAAACGCTGGCGTGCGCAGACGCAACACCTTCGTGGGCAGCTGTAATCAGAGATGGTCTGCAGTCCGCATTGGGAATCAATCTGTCACCAACGTCGTTAATCCTTACTAACGGGACGTTATCAGGACTTAAACGATAATGGTAGCGGGAAGGGAATCCTTTCGGAAAGATGTCATCATCAATCCTAGTTTTGAATCTTGTAACTGCTGCTACTAAATATGTCGCCACTGCGGTTTTTGCTGCCTCGTCAGCCAAACTGTTACCGACAGCATGGACACCAACACGTTGGTGACCAAGAGTGTGAATTACATTCACGAGGGGCAGAACTTCTTTAAGTTCTGCCACTCGAACCCAAAGCGTTTTGTGCTTTACTGTGCTACCTTTCGAATCACGAAAGTCATTGTGACTCCAAAAGTGTAGATTCTCGTTGTATGATTGAACACAATAGTACGAGTCACTCACTATAAGAGTGGTGACTCGAGGATCAGCAAACTCCAGTGCAAGCACCAGAGCTTTCAGTTCTGCCAACTGCGCGGTAAAATCACCCAATGACTGCGTATGCACGACATCAGACTGGAACTCACCGTTCACGAAAGTACCCACTACAATTGCGCAGGCCGCTGAATAGGCATGTTTTGATCCAGTTGCGGGTTGCGCAGACCCATCAGTGTAAATGACACAATGGTACTCCTCGAGCGGGCGCAAAGTCAGATCAGCCGGATGAACAAATTCATACTCCAAGAACTCCTGTGTCTGTAATGCCGCGTCAAAGATATATGTGACTAGGCCTGGGCGGTAAATTCCGTTCCGCTCGCGGAATTTGCGGAATTTGCGTAATTTCGCGTTCCGCGGAGAACGCGAAATTGCTAAAAAGTCCGCTTTCCGCGATTTGCCGAAATTTATGCTTGTTCGCGATCTCAAAATGCTTGTTCGCGAGATATTTCTCCCCGAGCACGCAAACAGCAATTGTGAACAGGAAAAAAGCATCGCGAACAAGCAATTCCGCGTGTTCGCGGAATTTCTGCGTGTTCGCGGAGATTTTTTACCGTTTCGCGGAGATTTGCGTAACGCAATTCCGCAAATTCCGCCCACCCCTATATGTGACATCAGGCGAAGTCAAGGAGGTTGCCCATTGTATCCACCTTGGATGCAAAGCCTTAGAATTAGGTACACTGGCTTTAGTGACCGCCTCAAGGGCAGGGTACGGTGTTACCACCAGCATGTGCTTCCCCTGTGATAGCGCTCGCTCTTTCAGGATTGCCATCTGAACTGCTGTCAGTACTTTCTCGACAGCGGAGAAGCGCAGCTCAGCCGAAGTGTACAGATGAGATTTGTATGCAATGGGGACGGTGTCGCCCTCATTGAACGTTAAGTAGGTGAAACCCACTGCACCCGGTACGATTCTAATGACTAGGTTAGTGTGGTAATCACAAGTTTGTAAGAACTTTGAAGCAAGAAGATCAGACTGCATAGATTGCAATGCAGCCGAATGCTCAGGCAGCCAGCAAGATTTGGTAAAAGTAGGTTGTACCAAGGCATAAAGCGACTTGATACGCTGGGCATAATCAGGAATGTAGGTACGACCGAAATTCAGAAAACCCAGCAAAGATTGTAATTTCTTCAGTGTCGTAGGAGTACTAAGGCGTGCACATTTCTCAAGGAACTGCGGAGCCAAGCCTCGACCCTCATGATTGAGTTCGTACCCCAAGAACAACACTGTGAACTCGGCAATGTGGGACTTGGCAAAGTTGAACTTGTAACCAAAGTCAGCAAACATAGTTATTATGTTATCCACGCGAGCAAGGTGTGGAAGCAACTCGTCGTCCGTCAGGTAGATGTCATCTACATACGAATATGCTTCCGGGTCAATCATCTCCAAGAGTGAGACCACACGAGCAGCAAAGACCCCGGGGCTGTTTTTATAGCCCATCGGGAGCCTTTTGAACCTCTTTTGTTTGCCACCCGAGGTAAACGCCGTCCAGTCATAGCTATGAGGAAACAGGTTGTGGCTATAAAAGCCATTGGAGATGTCAAGAGCAGTTTTAAATCGTTTTCTCACGAGACTATCGACGAGAGCCGAACTGTGTGTATTCTGTACCGCACATGTCCGGCAGTGCGAATTTAAGTGCCGGTAATCCAAAACTAGGCGGTAAGATCCGTCAGGCTTCGTCACAGTGAATAAAGGATTATTCATGGGTGACACACATGTTTCAATTACTCAATGATATTCCAATTGCTCAAGGATGGACGCGACGTGAGATCGAGTCTCGCGACGCATGGGGTATTGGGGTTGTGGCTGGGGTTCCGACCGCAACGGAATCGTATGATTGGTAGAAAATTTGTCCCAGCCCACCTGAGTACGGTACAACGCAGGTGCGAGCACCTGCGCCCACTCCCTGGCTAACCTGTTAGAATGTTCCAGTGGCACTGTGTGCCCAAAGGACGGGAGGATTACCACCTCCCCTCTAGGAGCCTCTAACACGAAAGCCTGGGGCCAATCTGCCTCCGCCAAAAGGATATCATAGGTGGTGGTTAGATTATCCCAAAATACCACTTTAATTTTACGTTGTATGTCACCCTCAATTAAAAGGACAATTTCAAACATCCGTTCAGGGGGAGCTACGCGAGTATCAGCAGTTTCAACACTTACAAATGTATCAGTTGCTTTTGCCGCCAGAAACGGACGCAGCGCTTGTCGCACTACTGTAACTTCCGCCGCGCTGTCTAGCAGCGTTAGCGCCCATGTCTGGTTCAGAAGCTGTGCCCGTACCATCTGAGGCATATCTCGCAGTCAGAGCAGCAACTTTTTTCTTCTGAAACGGGGGTCTTTGACGTGCAGACTCGTCCTGCTTGACTTTACCGTCAGTCTGACGGGGCTGCTCACGACCTTGAGCACCCCTTCCTTTCCCACGATCTCCGCCACCGGATTGAAAAGCCGATGTTTCCTGTGAAGAACGAGGAGAGCGTTGTTCAGGAACCTGAAATCTATCAGGTGACTTAATATTAGAACGATCGCGCAAATCATAAGTGCGTTCACTTTGTATCTGCACCGGCGACGCAGAACGAGACCTCCGTTTCTCTTGCTGCTTCCCCTGTTTTTTAGCGCGCCAACTTTGTTTTGGAAAGTTGGGCTTCTCGTCTTTTGTAGATGAATTCACTTTGGGCATGCCGCACCACAGTAGGAATGATCACGGCGGGTTTCACACCCAAGGCGCTACGTCCCACCAGTCTGTAGGCTTTCGCTATAATCTTAGCGAATTCCTTTGGCCTGTCACCCGGATCCACAAGTGCCAACATATTACACACTTGGAATTGCATGGCATCTCCTTTGAGGTTGCCCATGACCATGGAACAAACAATATCGAAGCTGTCGACAAGCCTCATTCCCAACTCAATGGCTGCCTCTGCACTCTGATTGTCTTGGACCTTCTTGATGACTGAGGGCAGTACAGACATAGACGGAGTGCCATAGCACTTCGCATAGGTCGCAGCAAAGACCTTGCCCCAATTGTCACAGTCGACCATATCCGGGACCAGATCCTTCGGCAAAGTAATAGTGAGTATCCTGTGTTTATCCACAGGAGAAGTATGTGGAAACACGGCTTCTAATTGATCAAATTTTTCAGCAAGCCAGTAAGGAAATTCATCCCTATTTTGGGGGCGCTTGCCGACAACCGCATTAACCATAACAGGACAGATGACCATCGCGTGATGGTCAGTCGTGTGGCCCGCAACCGCAGGTGCCCCCACCTGTACATTGCGAGACACGTACTGCACTAACGCCCTATGGACCGTAATCAGGGCAGTGTGTAGCACTCGTAACTCCGCCACTGCCACAGTCATGTAGCGGGGATGGGGTGTATAACCGGCCAGCACCGGCCATGTGGCCCCTGCAATTGACAACGGGCCCATTCTCGCCGGTACTACCGCATGGGGAAGGGCGCCATTAAACCAAATAGTATGCTGCCAGGCAGTGAGTGGAATCTCAAGTGTCCGATAAGGGGCATAGGCTGCAGGCACCGCGGTGTGAGTATATTCGTGGAACAAATTGTCATTTGCATCCACTTTCTCAAACGTCACCCAAGAGTAAAACAACTCATACGGGAACACCGCATCAGCGCCTACCACTAAAACGACAGCCAAGCCATCATCCGGGACCCCATAGACCCACAAATGTGCGGTCAGGGGAACCCGACTATGCGCGGCAACATTGACCGCCATCGGGACACTCAGAAGAACAACAAAAAGCTATACTGTAGCACTGGGGTTCAGAAAAAGAAAACCTTTTTAATTATCAAGCTTGAAAGAACCTTTAGTCGAAACCTAGGTAGGTTAAGCCGTCACTCCCGTTGTCCGGAAACCAGAGTGAGGGCGTTGTGGACTAATAAAAGCACTACTAAGGCATCTCAGATCAAAAGACCAAACGTTAGGTGCGCCATGTTGCAGGGATTCTGCTTATGCACAGAACTATGCGCAGGAAACCAGGACCTCAGAGAATTGTGGTGTACCAGAAACTCCCCTCAGAACCAAGAACCCCTATCCGACTAGCTTAGTGTCCCATTCGTTATCCGAGATTTAGCTCGGCGGTCCCAATGTATAGACAACCCAGAACAAGCGACTTAGATACTCTCAGGAGTGGTGGGAATCCGAAATACCCGTTGGTAGCTATATATCAGTCCACAACAGAATAACAAAGACACGGTAAAGATTAAAGAATTTATTTTATAAACCTCGCGTCCTAAGATGCAGTACTTTGGCTAACACAAGCAGACAAATGGTTAGGATCAGCACCATCAGCATTGTTACAATACCATAGAAAATGAAAGGAGCAATCATAGTAATAATGACAGTGGAAAGCAACCACCCTCCTTTCTCTAGCAACTAATAAGGTATTATTAGACTAATAGAAGGTCTCTTAGGCTTGCATGGGGGACCCCATACCTTATAGATCAGCTTAGTGGAATCACATCACAGGATCAGCTAGGCTCTCTCCTGCAACAGCTCTTCGTTTCGAATGTAATGTCAAACATGCTGCTCTGTAATATTAAAGGGCTCGTCTTTCAGGTATTGGCAGCTGTATGTATGTTATGGCTAAGAAGTGGTACGATCAACCTGAACACAACAACCTGCACCGTCTAGTTACCCAGACTCGTTCTTTACACGGTGTACAGACCAAGGTCACAGCTCGCTGTTAAGGATGTTAAACAACAGACGGTTCTCATGTGAAGCAAAGTCGAGTCAGCAGTTCTCGAATGAATAACATGTAACAATAGTGTCGCGTGCAAAAGCAGCAGAAGCGGCAAGCTGGCTTTCTAACAGCCATCGAGGTTATGCTAACTTAGCGTTGTACATAGGGAGTGGTTAACCCATACTACAACACACAGCGTTGCTGAGACTCACTTGGACTCCAGGTGCACACGATCACAAGACAATCCTCACAAAGGGCTCAGGCTGCAAAAAGCACACACACACAGCGTCGCTGAGACTCGGTTGGACTCCAGGTGCCCAGGATCACAGCGCACTTCTTAAAAAGGTCTCAGGATGCGCAAAGCACACACACACAGCATCGCAGAGACACTTCTGGGAACTTTTGTGTTCATGAGTTTCCACAACAGGGAGCCAGCTCTCCTCGGGCCCTTGGGGTTCAGTTACTTCAGGAGACAGCCCAGCAAAGTCCTTTCAAGCAGGGGGACACAGCACATAGCAAAGTCCCTTTAGCCTCTCCTTGGTTAAAGCAGCAAACTGCAGGCTAGCCCCAGAACACACAGCAAGGGTCAGTCCTTTCCTTCAGTCTCTTCAGCTGTTTCTTCCTTGTTAGAGGTTTCCCTTGACCACAAAGTAGTTTAAATCATTTTCAGTCTTGATCAATCCAATGTTCAGGGGTTTCTGCTCTCATAGTTATACCCCTAAATGTCTTTGAAGTCTTTGTGTTCAGGGGGGGCACTGACCCCTGTCTAAACCAATCCTGGATGTCTCCCTGCCAGTGACACCTTATTCCTTTGATAGTGGGGGTCTGGATCCTCAATCACTCAGCAGGGGATGGAGCCATTGTTTTATGGCTGCAGCCCAGTCCTCTTCACCTCCAGGGGCTACTCCTCCCCTCTACACTGCAGATGCAGGTCAGCCTGTTGCTGTCTCACCTCCTCCCCTGGGTCAAGACATTCCCCAGATCCTATCCCTTTCAGATCCAGACAGTCAATCCACAACCAGGCAGAGACACACAGAAATCTTAAAGCACAAAAACCCAGCCACTTCTAAAAGAGTGGTTTCTAAACACACAATGCAAAAGCCACCTTCACAAAAAGATGTGTTATTGAATTGTGAGTTCAGGCAGACTAAACTTCACCTCTGCATCTAAAGCCTTTGGGAAGATAGGCTGGAAACATATTACACAGCCTTTCCAACTCTGTCCTATGGGCAAGATGGCCTTTCCACAGAGAAAAATGAAATGGAGAGTATTTCACTGTTAGGACATGGCACACACCTCAGTACATGACCTACCTTTCACATACACTGCACCATGCTCAGGGGGGTACCCTGGACCTACCATAGGGGTGTCTGATGTGCATAGAAAGAGTAAGGTCCGGCAAGTGGGTGCACTTGTCAGGACAACTTGGCAGTTTAACAAACTGCGCGCAGGCACTGCAGTGGCAGGCCTGAGTTCTCTCTTTAGGGCTACTTGTGTGAGAGGCACAATTATTGCTGTAGGCCCACTAGTAGCATTTGCATTACTAGCCCTGGCACACATTGTGCACTTTACTAGGGACTTTACTAGTAAGGCAAACATACCAATCATGGACAACCAAATACCATTACACTTTACACAGGGAGCACTTGCACTTTGACACTGATCAGCAGTGGCAAAGTGCTCAAAGCATCTAAGTTGGCAACACCATGTCAAAAGAAAGGGGGAAAGCAAAAAGTTTAAGGAACTTTAGCCAAAAAGGGCCAAGTCCAACAATCTTTTTAGGGAGATGGTTTTTAAATTATGTGTTAAAACATGCCATTTTTAGAAAGTAACTAAAGAAACCTAGGACAAATTCCTGGCCTGCAAGTGCACTACTAAAAGTACTCAGAGAGTGTCAACACAATCTAACCAATACTTCAAACAAAAGTACAATGACTTAAACACAGGATGATGAAGAGAGAATGTTCATTTTCATTGTGAATCCATCTTCAATAAAACAGCGACCAAACTCCACAGTGGGCTCGTCAAGTTCGTGTTTATTCAACAAGCCAAACAATCAGTTTTCTTGCAGAAATTATAATGTTCATCCCAATGCATTTCGGGCTCAAACCAATAGCCCTTCTTCAGGGGAATCTGTAAACAAGGATGTAGCTATCAATACATTCAGCGCAATACAAAATGATCTAAATTTCAGCAAACATGTCATGCAAAAAAGGCTGAAACAATACCATGCTGCCATTGCTTATGACCCAGGAGATAATCATTGTCACCAAAGTTCATGCAATATGGTGGTAATAGGACGACATGACAACATGTCAACAAGCATTGTAGCATGAACCACACACGATGTGACCCAAGATGCATAATGTGCTAGATAAACAAATGAGAACCACAATAGGAGACTGTAGAGGCAAACCGGAGTAACCTGATGCATATAGTGCTCGGTGTGCAACAAAATGAGACAACTGAAAAAGAAGTGCACCCTTGATAACCAAGAAAACATCTTACAGTGCCAGACTTAGAAGACTATGATGTGCAAAATGAACAAGACTAAAAAGAGTGTGAATCAAGAGAAGAGACGCATACCTGGCAACAAGCAATCAACCTAATAACCAGCAAATGGCCACGAGAACTCCGCTATAAATAAAAAAAAGCCCAAATAAGTGAACTGCATGAGTGTAAAAACAAAAAACTAATGAGAAAAACCAAAATCACAACTTACCCGCTCTGCACACAAAGAGGTGGGTCCGTGTGAACTGCAACCGTGAACCCGGCAGGAAACCGATCCCGTAGTAACCAGTAAAATGCGCAATGTGAAGATATGCATGCGCAGTATATTATCGGGTGAAGCCCAACCTGTAAGTGAAAGTGAATGTGCTCAACGATTGGAATAGAAAGGAAAAACCCAGTGTAGTGCTTGAGAGAAAGAAAGATTCAACCCCGATGCTTAATATTAAAGACCCAGAACGGTTACTGAAAAAACCCTGAAATGGTAAATAAATGCTCCGAACACTGAAAGTAGGCAGAAAGTAGGCATTTTATTGTTTAACCATTCTGTGTGCCTCAACTGATTTGTGTAATGACTGTCTGGTTTTGGAGTGACAGGGGTATTAGAATGTACATTCACTGTAGACAGACACAAGGGGGGGTTGAGGTGTGTCCTGCATTTCCTGGGTGACTCATAGTTGGGATGAATAGGCCTGGTCTGTATTAAGAGTGGTGGGAGGAGTTTTACAAGCACCTCAATAGGCAGTGTCTCCTCCACAATGCTGTCTCCACCTCCTGTAGCGAAGCTGGGCCAGAGAGGGCAGAACTAGTTTAGACTGGGCTCAGAGACTCTTGCCCAAGAGAGCAAAGAGAAATATATTGGGGCCCTAATCCTAGGACTTTAGAACTCTTTTGGGTCAGGGAACCTGTCAAGAAGATGAGCTGGAGAAGCTGTGAGGAGGAACTACCACTTTGCTGAGAAAGGACTGGACTGGTCTTTCTACACCTTCTTTGTTTGAGTTTCTACAAGGGCTTGAGGTAGAGCTTGCCCCCTGTCCATGAAGTCTCAGGAACAGCAAAGACTTCAAGTTCTTCAACTACCAACACTGGGAACTGTGTGTTTTGTGCTGCAACAGAAGAAAAAGCAACCCAACACCGTCTACAATGCCGCTGCTGGCTCCGTGTCCTGCAGACACTTCAGATGGCACAGCCGTAATTTGCACCACAACCTTGGTCTTACTGATGAAGATGACACCCAATGCCACCACCAAGCCACT
Source organism: Triturus cristatus (assembly GCF_964204655.1). Lineage (NCBI taxonomy): Eukaryota > Metazoa > Chordata > Amphibia > Caudata > Salamandridae > Triturus > Triturus cristatus. The sequence goes on along the minus strand of NC_140590.1, from coordinate 901,195,726 downwards.
GCTTGCACCGCGACCTGTGGGCACTGCAATTTGCACCGCCTTGGTTCACGCTGATGCCCTGGTACCCCTGATGATGATGGTCCACACCAACCTTGACCTCAATGCCACTGCTTGCACTCTGGCTTGAGAGCACCGCTCTTAAGTTACACAATGCATTGCCCTGATCCCACACTGCAGCCTTGGCCTACCGATGCAGGCACCATCGACTGTAGTTCGTCAGCCGTTGACAACACCTCAGCAATGATGACGCTGCTGCTTGCAGTGTGAACTGCCAGCACCATGACGAGCGCTGCCATCGTCTCACTGGCGCTGCCGGACGATCGTCACCAATCTGCTGTCTGCACTGCAACCTGAGGGAACCGCACGCCCAACGCCCACCGGTGCTCCCAACTTCAACCTCATTAAGTTCGATCTCCAACGCTTGGGACTTCAAGGGCCCGACGACTCCGGAAACGAACTCCAGATCCAAAGCCTTCTTATGCCGACTCTTCAGAGCTCACTGCGAGGTACCTGAGGCTCTACAGTTATAAAGGTACTGTTTTATGGGTCTTTTTGACAGCATAAGTTGGCCCAAGTCACCACTGTCAGCCAGAACTCTTTGGATTTGTTGTTCACGACGCCGTGATAGCCTCAGGCCGAGCTATTGACCTCAGTGAACTTTATTAAAAGCCATTCTGGAGAAACACCAAAGCGAATGTAGAAAAGGGAAAAAAAGAATAGCTGACTGTATGACAGCTTCCTTGTGTCACCCTTCAGGCTAGTCAGTCATCTGTTTCCCAGCGTACAAGTGCCTAAACAGCAACAAGAACAAATATATATATTTTTTTTTTTAGAAAAGCCCTTTACATCTTTTGATTTGCAGTTTCAGTCATTTACATTGTCTCTGACAATCTAGACACAATATACCTGTTAATTCATGTGAGAGTCCTTTTAAACATTAGTTCTAGTTGTTTCTTCACTAGAATGTAGCTAGTCTCTGTATTTGGTACAAACTGAATGGTTTCCTGAATGTCTATCTCTGGTTAGTGCAGATTGAGCACTTCATCGAATAATAATTAAGTACCTTGTAAATAATCAAGTATCTTTAATTTTTGTCCACCATGATCTTTTACTGATGCTCAATTGATATTCATTTGTCTCACATTCCTGACTTGCATGCGCTCGTGAAAGAGATAAAATTCAAATTTACATAGTTCTCTCTTGTCTCTTTTATCTCTTGCAGGCAGATCAACGAGATCTCTCTCCAGGAAGCACAGGATTCACAGCAAAAGAAAATGTCCTGGATGTGCAGGTAAGCTGGGCCAGTGGGAGAGACAGAGGTGATATCTTCACTGGAACTCTGTTTGCCTAGCAACAGGTGTGGTCCAAGGGAGTGATATTTATACCCTGCAGAAATCAAAGATGGCTGCAACCATCATGTGGTTTCAGAACCTTTTGGCGTGTTCCAGGACATTTTGGCGTGTTCCAGATAAATCAATCCATCAGGATTTATAACGCGCGGGATATCACCCATAAAGGTCTCAAGATGGATCGCCATGTGCTGTCAATGTGTATTTACTGACTTGTTCTAGAACCTTCTGGTTTGTTCCAGAACCTTCTGGCTTGGTACAGAACTTTCTGATTGCAATGTGCTTTCAAAGTCCATTTAGAAAGTGATTAGTTAACAACCTTGTTTCCTTTTACCAGCAGTCTTAAATTATGTTTGTTTGTTACAGTTCTATTACATTTTAACACTTGGACTCCCTCCTGCCCTCAAAGCTTTGGGAACTATATTTTTGTATCTTTGCAACTTACCTTAAAAGACCAACCCCCTGGGATGTTCCGTGAAACCTCTGTAAACTGGTTGGTCCTATGGCACTTATCCAGTGGCATGTGAAGATGAGTCTTTGTAGTTACCATGCAAATAAAAAACAAACTGAATTAGATTATTTACTGGACTTCCCACTTCTAGATATCCATGAAGCTCCATAAACAGACATATTGAGAGTAGGGTTGGAAGTAAGAGGTGTAATTCTATCTAGCATAATTCCTCTATATTACCTCAAAATTACTCGTAAATATGCACAATTATGGGAAAAGCATATTCCAACATTTAGCACTATGTCCTTAATGCAAAATGCACCTGTGCATCCCAAATGGACCCAGGGAGCATTTTCTGCCAAAGAGGACATAAACAGCAGTAGCCAGCAGCAGCTCACTGTCACCAGGTTTGTTGTTCCTGTGCTCCTGCGGTAGAATTTCTACCCCAAATAACACTTACTTAGTCAAGCTGATGTAAAATCGCACCATTACTGAAATCACTGATTACTGAGGAATAATTAACATTTCTCACTAATTGTGAGCTTATGCCAATGTATTCTTTGGGGTTAGGTTATCAAAAGATGCTGTGCTAAAAATAGTTTAATGAATCTCATGGTCAACATTACAAGTCTTACCATGCCCTATTTCAAAGACATATCAGACATTCAATACACAGTTTCCAAGCAAATCAAAAACATTAGACACAAGTAATGAATTAGCAGATATTTTAGCAGATATTTTTGACACCTCAGATACTTGAAAGGACATTTGATTTAGATGCAAGAGACTCATTTGCTGAGCCCATGGATAAAACATGTATAAGATATGCATTTACAGAAATGTCCACAAATGACATTAGAATGGTGTAAGGTATGTAAAAGACAAGTGGGCTTTCTCTTATTCAGGATTTTGCAATTTGGAAATAAAAGACTAACTGTTGGTGGTGTTTAATCGATTTCTGATTTCAGTGATACTGACGTATGTTTTCCACATTGCAAAATCATTGGGCACAACTCCATTATCAATGTAGTTTCAAGGAGATTTGCTTATGTTCTTAGATGACTAGGCTTCAGCATCACATCCTCAAATAATTCACATCTCATGGGTGGTTTTTGGAATGAGCCACATGGCCAGCTGCATTGCAATATTTACTGGAAAAGCATGCAGTGCAGCATAGCAAGTCATCTTACTGTGCTACACTGCTTACAGGGAAAGAGCAGTATTGTGCAGTATTTAAGGCAATACGGCACATGCCTGTCCTTTCCGTTGCACTGGTGCCTTTTTGGTAGCCTAGTGCCAACACAGGCACCCTGGCACAATGGTGCATGGGTACCTGCCTTGGAGGATTCCTTTTGTGCTGCAAGGGACACCTTCTTTCACTAAAACAATCCTGGGAGGCAGAATTGATCACACATAGAAAGAGGGAAAAACTAAGTGATATAGAAATTTCTCATTGTATGCCCTCCCTGGGAAAGTGTAAAATGTTGTGTATTTCCAGGTTTTCAACTTCTTGTAAACCTGAGGATGAGTCAAAATCCATGAGAGCTGCATGGGAACAACCATGCAACGCTCATGGCATGACTTCCCAAGGCAGAGCTCTGCAACACAGCGATTTCTGCTGTGTTGCATTACTCCAGATTTGTGGAGCGACTCAGACTTCAAAAATCTTTCTTAAGGTTTGCACCGTTCTTGCTCCACGTTGCATGGTAGGAGAGTGATGAAACATGCCTTATAAATAGCCCCTTGGTTATTCATTTGTCAAGAGACAGACAGTTTCTAGACCACATACTGGCTCTGTCACTGGAGGCAGAGAAAGCTTTTAGATAGGGTTGAATTGGAGGATTTATTTAGAGGTGTGGCAGGGTCTAGATTCTGGAATATAAAAGCCCTTTATCAACAGGAAAAATAACTTTACTCCACCATATTTCTCAGAGAGAAATACAGCAACATCTATGAAGACTACGTGAAAATGCCCACTTTCCCCTTGTGGCACATCTTCATCGCAGCCAGTCAGCGGGACACAAGCAAGCAATATGTGAAGGTCATTATGCTCACCAGAAAAGAGTTCGAGAGCTAGAATAAGAAGCTGATGAACACCTCTCACGTGTATTTGGTAAAATTATCAACTGTTGCAAATATTAAGCATTTTCAATTTCAAATTTGGCAACGTAAAGAGACATGTTCTAATGTCCAATACCCTTCAGTATTCAGGAATTATTGCTGCATAGAGAATTATTTTATATGAAAAAAGACAGAATGCTTTGTATATTTGCTTCAGTTTTGCAGTTTTGCAGAGGTGGTGAAAACTGCAATTATCACTTTGCGTCTGGGCTCAGGTTGTAAAAATAATGAAGATTCCCACATTTAATTACATGTCTGCTTTGATTAAATTAAATATGAATAAGAAAATTTAGTATCTACTGACATTTGTTTTTAGGAGAAAGTTTTGGAGGTGAGGTTTGCAACGTTCTAACATTGCTCAAGTTTATAGTCAGCAGAAATTACATTTTCAAAAATCAAGTTGTTGTAGCTGCCACAGTAGATGGTTTAGACACTTTTGCTAGCATTGGGTAAATATTAAGAGGTATTCTGTAACAAGGGAGACAATTAAAGTTACAATCTTTTTAATGCAGTGTTTCTGTGCAGACACCACGGATACAGTATCCTACTAGACAGTATGATTATAGCATTTTTATTATTCTTTACTGTGAATGTGGTTCAAATATCCTTTTGGCTATTTATTTAGTAGAATTTAGTGTGTACATTAATGTGTATTTTGGCGTGCCACATCTTTGTTCTAATGAAACTGTATAGTAATGTAACTGAATCTCCTAAAGGGAAGCTGAAATACAAAAACTTAACTTTATGACCTGTTTTTTTCGGAGTCATCAAGGGGAGCGGCCACTAACATACAGCAAATGGAATCAGATGATTCACAATCATGTTACAGCACGTGGGTCAAATTTGGGTGTAGAATTAAAATTACCTTTGTTGTTGCACTGATTCAGGAGAGAAGAGCAAGATGTGTTAGTCAATTTGCCACAGTTAGGACGGGATGCAGCACAAGGATACAATGAGTATGACATTTGTATTAAGACGTCAGATGACAAACTACACTTAAATATATTAATTTCCTCACCTGTGACTCTCTGCATCTCAATCCATCCACCACCTTCCTGTTCACCTACAGGGCCCTAGACTGATGGAAACTTCACAGAATAATTCAAATACTTTTCAGCACTTTATTCATCTACTCACACCACCCTCGAAGTTGATTGATTGATTGATGTTCCTTATTTATATTTATTTATACCACTTATAAAGTGCACTATCACCTTACATGTTTCCTGGTGCCGAGGGTCTATATGTAGACAAAGGTGCATACTGCTAACAAGGGTAAGGTAGCTGTGATCCTGGAGTTACATGGCGGAGAGCCATGATTTTAGTGTAGTAGATCCGGTGTATATCTTAGGGGAACAGGTAGCCTATTCCAAAGCTCAGCTGCTCTGACAATAAAGGCTGCCCAGCCCAATTTTTTTTTAACAGAATTTTGTGACGCAGACGAGATTTGCAGTTGCTGAACAAAGTCATCCCCCTGGGATGTATCTTTTTAGTCTTCTTTGTAAGTTCAGTGGGCCTTTTCCCTGAAGTGCTTTGAAGACTATGCACAAACATTTCAATGATATCCTCTGCTTTATGGGAAGCCAGTGCAGTTACTTCATAGCTCTGAAGGCAGATGATCGCCTTGGCCTATTCAATACCAATTGTTGCTGCTGAGTATCCAAGTTGCAGTGCGTTATAGTAGTTGAACCTACTGAGAATCACGCTTTGCATGAACAAGGTGTTTGCATGTGGGGGCAGCATTGGTATGAGTTTCCTTAAACCTCGGGGAAGAGCAAAGCAAGTGCTAGCCACTTTATTTACAAGGCTATCCAATGTCAACTTGTTATCAAAGGTGACTTCTAGGTTGCGTACTGTTTCTGGTTGGTTTTTGTCGGTTTCTTTAATCAGTGGCCGAAATTCAGAGGGAGATTCATTGGGATTTTTGTAGCTGGCAGCACAGGAATTAGTTATTTTTTCTCTATTGAATTTTAGTGAGTTGATGTCCAGCCATTGCTACAGTTATGAAATGAGACCAGAGCGTCCAGTTTGTTGCTCTCAATAAACAAGATCAGTGATGTTTCATCAGTGTAATTCACAAGCCTGATGTTGTGGGACTTAATGAGAGTCATAAGAACTGTTTAGCACGTTATTTTACCTGTACACGCCGCTATTAGAATCTCTGCTGGGTGCCTACCTGGTCCACCACGGAATGTTCCGATTGTGTGGAGGGAGTAGACACCTACCAGAAGGCAATCAGACTGCACTTCTGGCGGACACCAGACTGGGGCGGTTAGCGCTCTAGCTGACTCCATAAAAGTGGATGCAGGGCACGATGCGCAGCGGACGCGCTTGTGGCAACTCAGGAACTTAATCCTCATCAGGTTAGATCACTGTTACGATAGCGCTAGGAGTGCCTGGTAAAGGGCTTCCCACTGCGATTTCACTGATTTTTAATCTGTATTGAATATAAGGCCAGGAATGAATGCGCCGTTTTTAAAAGAAAGAATCGCTTGTACAAGAACTGTTTAGCACGTTATTTTACCTGTACACGCCACTCTTAGAATCTCTGCTGGGTGCCCCCCTGGTCCACCACGGAACGTTCTGATTGTGTGGAGGAGTAGACACCCACTGGAAGGCAATCAGACTGCACTTCCGGCGGACAACAGACTGGGGCGGTTAGCGCTCCAGTTGACTCCATACAAGTAGATGCAGGGCACGACGCGCAGCGGATGCGCGCAGCAGATGCACCGAAGGTGCGCCAAAGGCAAGCCCGTCTGCGCCCGTCTGCGCCGGGCCGTCGCCAGGAGCCAGAACCCCTGCCGGTCAAACCCCAGATTGGTACCATAAAACAATCACTCTTAAGAAATACTCCAACATAGAACTTACATGTATCAGAGACAGTCACCACCCCAATACACCCCCCATTAGAACATGTTCCCCTTCAAGAATTGTAGAAGGACCTTTCTCCTGCAGGAATTGTAGATTCCAATGTGCAGCGAATGCAGGGCCCCCACTCAAGGCAATCAACGCCGCCTCGCCCCACCAAGACACCAGTCCACTACAGGTCAACAGGTTACAGAAAAAGCACCTGCATTACGCCCATCAAAACAACAGAGTGTGGAATTGCTTCCCGGCTAATGTCCGATCCCTACCCAAACATTCAATAAACATCTGGGATTTGTTATCTTCCACCCTTCCCTACATTGTGTTCTGACCGAAACGTGGACCAAGCCCCATTCCAACCCTGATATCGTCATCGCAATTCCAGAGGGCTACCACATTCAGAGACAAGACAGACCCCTCAAAGCAGGAGGAGGATTCGCAATTATATACAAAGACCCTATCAAAATCTCCATCATTGACCAACTATGCAGTGACACCATGGAGATACTAATTTTCAGACCCGAAATACACCCCCAACTCTGCTGGAAGGGTGCCCTGGTATACAGACCTCCTGGACCCCTATCTAACTTTCCTTCTCAACTATTGGAACTAATCTCACCGCATGTGATTTCAACCAAGAATTTCATACTATTGGGAGACTTCAATGTGAATGGAGAAAATCCCTAAAACAAAGAAGCTGTAACACTATTGACTGACCTCACCACGCTTAATCTAAGTAAAATAAATAAAGACCCTACCCATCAGGTCGGACATTTGTTAGACCTAATTCTAACCAACTCTCCTAATATTATCTACAAAGCCACCAGCCCCTTGGAATGGTCAGACCACTCTATGATCGATTTCACTATTAGCGGCCAACATGGCCATATTGTCCCTAAAACTAAATCTACTAGGAAATACAGATAATGGCATAAAATAACACCTATAAACTTCCAGGAAGCTTTCACCCCCCTCACAACTCGGAATCAGACAGCACAGAGAAACGACTATCTTCTCTGACCACTAGTCTGCTATCCACCATAGACCATTTAGCCCCATTAAAACCCCAATTGAACTCCAACAAACGCATACACACCCCATGGTACTCCCTCACCCTTAGAACTGAAAAAAGTCACTGTAAATAGGATATGATATATGATTGGACTCAAAAAAATCCCGGAGTTCATTGGATACAGCTATTTCTACAGTTTGGGCCAAAAGGGACACTGAGAAATAGGATGGTTTTATGGTAAAATGTCTGGGTCTAGGAATGAGGGAACAACAGCAGCACATTTACAGGCATTTGATAAAATTCTGGTTCCTAAACAATTGTTAAATATTGCTTTATTATCCTGATAAAAGACTGCTAATAAACAGCTGCAAATCTAAACATGTTTTGCCACCATAATAACAAGAGGAGAGTAAAAGGGTTTGCTTCTTACAATCCGGATGACTAGGTTTGAGTCGAAGGGTGGTGAGAATCTAGTCAACTGGTTGTGGTAAGAGACAAAAGCAGTCTCATGAACGAGTGGAGTGTCCTGCAAACATTGAATAAGTTTACGGTTTCATCTGCTTTTGGTAGAAAAGAAGGTGAACAGGCATTCCAGCCTTAGCCCCCACCACACTTACTAAGTGTCTTGGGGTGTGGTCATATTCTCTCCCTCATCCTACCAAGGTGAACAGGTTTTAATTGATACAAATTCTACAACCTCACTCCTGGGCACGCTGATATGCTGTTTAAGGTAACCATCAGACTTCAACACGTCAGTCAGGAGTCTTTTTATTCCCCCCACCCTTGGCCAAGGTGAATGGGCACATGCCCTCACATTCTAGGCCAAGAACGGAAAGCATAGGAGCCACCCCCTCTTAGGACATTTGGCAAGGTCATGTATGGAATTTGTTAACATCCCTAGCTTTTGGTCAAGGATGGGTACAGTGGTCCTGCACAGGCTGGAGGAGGTGCCGGCTAAAGACCCTGGAGCAGATTTATGTTTCCTGGCGCATCCCTGCAAATCAGCAGGGATGCGCCAGGAAAGATGCATCACGAAAGTTTACCCTTGCGCCACAATAGATGCGCCGCATTTACAATGCAGCGCATCGTGGCGCAAGGATAAACAGATGCGTGACGCATCTGATGGCGGAAGGGCAGCGCATTGCTGGAGTTGCGTCGCAAGCGCGACGCAGCTCCAGCAAGGCTCGGGGGTGCCCTATCATTACAATGCTGCGTCAATCCTTACGCCTGCTTCAAGCAGGCGCAGGGTTTTGACGCAGCATTGGCTCAAAAGTGACTGAGTGAAATCATGTAGATTTCACTCAGCTACTTTTAGGAGGCGTTCCTGCGACGGAACGCCCCCCCCTGCACAGGTACACCTACTTCAGGCGCAGGGCTTTACAACGTGACGCATCTCCCAGATGCGTCACGTTGTAAATACCCTGCAGCATGGCACAGGATTTGCGCCGCCGCTGCGTCACAAAAGTGACGCAACGGCGGCGTAAATGAGGTGCAAGGGGCTCATAAATCTGCCCCCTTGTTTCCTTTTAAACCTCCCTGGCCTGTGAAACAGCAAAAGTGAGATATTACTAAGTAGGTGTGCTTATATTTCCACTTATAAATCATGAAGCGTCAGACCTCTTTCATATGCTGCTTTCTTTGTTTTATAACTTTTTCCTTTAACCTCTACCTTGTAGGTCTCCAATGTGCAAACACTGAGATTTGTGGATGTACAATTCCTATTGTCTGCTCGTGCCCACTCAGCATGCACAAAAGTTTTGAAAAATGTCTATTATTTGACATGCATGCTGGACACTGACATTTTGCTTAATGTCTCCAAAATACTGGACTCGTAGAGGAGACCACAAAAAGGATCAAGTGACTGGAAGGCTACTGTGTCAAAATGTGAGTGGTTCAGTGATTTATGAGTTACACATGCACAAAATGTTTCAGTGGTAATTCACTTTTTGAGTGATAATTATTTTGGTTCCTACACATAACATCTGAGCTGCTTTTCTTAACTGGAAACATCAGCATTCTATAAGAATGCTCTTCACATGTTTTACTCCAAGTTTGGTGCACATTAGGAAAGGGTAGCCAATCTCACATTGCCTATTGAGTATGGTGTCAACCTTAGCTACAGAGATGACCTACACGTCTGTGATATATTATCAATCCACGTTTTATTGTAGAGAAGTAAATCGTTTTTCCTTTTATGACTTGCATAATTTATCTTAATATTATACCTTATAGAAGAAGCATATTATTCAGAGATATGCGCATAACAACAAAATACGTTTGTCTCGACTGGAATCATATGTCAAGAATTCAACAGAAAAAGTAACTCTCAAGGACCATTTATTGCACCCTATATGAAGTATTGAGGTGATCCCACCCTAATACTAGAAACATCCATGACTCACACTGAGAATTAATCTTTTCGTAACTAGGGGGCATATCAACAACAACCGGCGATAATTATTGCTGAGCGCACTTAGCGCTCGGATAATTATCGCCGGCTAGCGCCGATTTTTATCTCATCAGCGATAAAAATCCTAGCGCTAACTGGCTAACGTGAGATTATCGCTGGAAACCCAGCGATAATCTCACGTTAGCTAGTTGATAGGAACTCACAAACTTAGCCATGATATCCACCTTCCATAGGATATCATGGCTAAGTCAGTCCTGAAGCAGGCGTAAGGAAAGTAGCGATAACAGGGGTTATCGCTACTTTTCCTGACGTAATGCTTCATAGCGTTAGGCTTGCTGATAGGAGAAATGTCGCTTAGCGACATTTCTCCTGTCATGCCAGGTCAGGAACGCCCACTTTGTATCTCATTAGAGATGCAAAGCTGGGCGTTAGGAATCCTGACGCTAAAGCAAGGTTTCACGCGTTAGCGCGAGCTTGCTAATTAGGCGATAAAATTATCGCCGCTTTTTGGCCGAAAACGGCCACAAAAGCGGCGATGATTTTTTATCGCCTGCTTGTTGATATGCCCCTAAGTAGGCAGAGTAATCTGGAGATTGAATGAACGCAAAAAACGACAAGCGTTACATGGCTAGAGAATTGTCCATTTTTGTAAAATGTCTTCAATTTTCTCTACTTCACATCTCATCAGGCAGCGTATTTAGAGAAATCCCTCTCTGAAGATAAGACAAGTAGGTTATAATTACACATTACATTGTCTTTATTGGGTACTTAATTGCCATATAGTGTTAATATTTATTTGAAGTTAATTAAATGGTGGACAATTTTAAATGCTGAAAGATTTAAACATCATTTGGTACTCGTTAGGCTGCCAATTGCCAAAGATGTGAAACGTTAACATCTCAAATGCCAATTCAATCTAATCCAAGACGCACTGCAGGTCTTTAAATGTAATTAAAACACAGTTGCCTTTGGATCTAGTAGTTAAAGCTCATGTCGGATTTTTTTCAAGTATTAGAGAACGCTTCACCTCAGTTCATCTGAAAAACCGGGTTCCTTCACAGCACATCAAACACCCCACTCTCGAAACTGAATCTGATAATGGTTAATGCAGACAGTGCCTAGTAATAATTTCTTTGGAATTGCTGGTATACCGTGAATGTAAATGAAATTCAAATTATTTTCGTATGGCCACCTTGTTTGTTGCAGTCTGGACATTGATCCATCGCTACAGTTTTGGGTTCATTCAGATAGTATGTAATACAGGTATAGAAAACAACCCGCAATATCTGATTATTTCGAATCTTTAATTTCTTTCGTAACAAATGTATTTTGGGAACGTGCGTTTGAGAAATGTTAGGTTTACTGGAATTTGACAGGTCAGTCTAGGGAGAACGTTAACTTCCTCACAGAAATGTTTTCATTGCAAAGGAAACAACAAGGTAATGTTGTCTGTGGTGTGTTAACGCATGCAAACAGCATTTGTGTATACTTGTGCTTGCATACCTTTGCACATTTAAGCCAGTCCTGTTGGCTCTGAAAATCCGTGTTAAAGACGTCCTGGCGTTTAGCTGTTTCTCTGTTTCTCTCTCTATCTCTCTGTTTATCCGTATTTCTCTATCTCTATTCCTCTCTCTCACCGCCACTCTCTTTCCTGTCTTTTGTCTTCGCGTCGTCGAGTACATAATGTGATGTCACTTGGAACTATCTGGCATAAAAATGATGTGTAAATCACAGTTTTAAGATTATGTACTTCATTGCCAACTGTGCAGAAGAAATAAATGCATGTAACATGACTATTCACTCCTAGAAATATATCTGCGTGTGAATACACACATAAATAGAGCTAGTCTTTTATCAATGTACATACCAGAAAAAAACATGCTTAAAATGGTAAATCGTGCAGTGCACATTTGCACTTATTAAATACCTTTAAACGCAGCTCTTCTACTGCTTAAGTTATTTACATGGAGTTGTAGAAGATCAAAATTACCAGGAATCATGTACTATGGGTAGGTTAAGGCAAGCGGTCTGGAATCTATCCAAATATATTGGCTTGATAATCCCATGTTGCCTCTAGTCAGTGCTTTAGAAATTTGGCAAAAACAGCGAATAGATAGAATGTAAGCTAAAATCAGCCAGTATTTTAAGGGAAGAGGTTTGTAGGTCGATTCGAGGGGTAGAGGTGTCAAAGTTATCACCCAGATAGTTCATATTTTTGTACTGATCTCCTGATAAAACACCCCAAACGTCCATGGGGTTCCATGTCACTACACCGAGTAATAAAAATAAAATATCCACCTGCCACAATTTCGGGTGGAGGATTTCGACTGCCAGTGCATCGTTCATGGTAAGTACATATAGTCAACTGTAAAATTACAATTCTTAATTCCAGATCTGTTACATTAAAGAGATATATGTCATCAAGCTACATACATGTGGAGTGAAGAATAGTAAATCTATTCTTACCAATGCATGATTACCTTGATCATATGTCTTAGTCAGTTTCCTACACTCAGTATTGTTGTAGGTCAAAGAGAGCAGTGACTGGAGGAGATGCAGGCCACTATATGTACCTCATAAATCCCTCCTGGCTTCTGACTTGCTGATGTTTCCGGCTCTTTGTTGAAAGCCCTATCATGGCGTCTCGTCCAATGCTCTCTGCTCCCTTACTGAACACCGATTCTGAAAGCTAGAACACCACCTTATTTCTTCCAAGTCTCCTGATGGGTGCACTCTCATGCTAGCAATGAGGTTTCTGTTATGGTGAGGCGGTGTGGTAGTCACAGTTCATGAGTGCATATGTGATGCTTGCGGTGAAAAAAATCTTATTTTGGGGGGCGAGGGATAAATCGTCTACAACTCAATCTAGGGTTGACACATTCTGTGATGGCTACATTTATTTCATCCGTCTTTTCTGAAGTGCGCGAACAGAGTAACTTGCAAATTTCACAAACGAGGGATGGTACAACACTTTCCGATCTGAAAGGTATAGCAGACTGTGAAGCGTGATGATGATGATGAAGAATTTATAAAGCGCGACAAATACCCTGGGGTGTCTAGGCGCTGCCCTTAACAATTACAGATCAGTACAAACGAAACATGAAAATGATGCCTTAAACGGCCAAGTTTCTAAGCCCTTTCTAAATTTTAACAGGCAAGACTTTTTTTTAAAGCGAGTTTGACAAAGAGTTCCACAGCTTAGTTGTTGTAGCAGTGAAACTCTTGCCACCCCACCAAGCCCTGCTAACACTAGGAACAATTATGTTTCCATGTTTGACAGATCTTGCAGGAATATATGGCTTAAAATATTTCACCTGTTGCATTGGCCCTAGGTTGTTAAGTGATTTAAAGGCAATGCAGAGTGATTTAAATTGGATCCTCTTGGCTATCGGCAGCCAGTGAAGATGGAGTAAAGCTGTGGAGACAGACTTGAATTTAGAAATACCTACGAGTGCTCTTGCTGCTGCATTCTGAGCAGTCTGTAGCTTTTGAATGCTGCGCTTGGGATCGCTGGTAAAAAGGGCATTGCAATAGTCCAATTTTAAGGATATCAGCACCTATACCACCTTTATCCTCAAGTTCATAGGTATGGCCAGAAGAATTTTCCTCAAAATTGTCAGGATAAAAAAGCAAGCCAAGGTGACCGAATCGGTTCCCACTTCAAAGGACAGCTTAGTGTCAAAGATACCTCCTAAATTTTTGGCTTTGAGCACTGGTTTAGGCAAAGGACCAAGTTGGACCGGCCACCAGCTGTCTGTCTAGAATGAGGGATTGTTCCCCAACACCAAAACCTCATTCTTGGATGAATTCAACTTAAGACAATTTCAAGTCATCGAATTGGCTATATGGCTCATTCAGTCATGAAAGCTAATAGCTTTGAGGCAAGATGGGCTGCTCACCGAGACGATAATCTGTGTATCATCTGCATAAGATACAAGGGCAAATCCATAACTTTTTACTGGTCTGGCAAGGGGGATAACATAAAGCGTTGGGCTCAGGGAAGAACCCTGGGGAACTCCACATGGCAGCGAAAAGGTAGGCGAAATATAGTTCCCCAATGCTACGGAGATAGTTCGGACAGGAAGGAGCCCAACAGGGAGAGCGCCTTATCCCTGATCCCGATGGAAGCTAGACGGACCCGCAGCAGTTCATGATTGACAGTAGGTAGACTTCTGTCATTCAGTATTGTCTAATGTTCAGAAACTGATGTGGTCTTTGACCATAAATTTCTCTAATGACTTAAGGCACAGGTGAGTGTCAACAGTGACAACTGGTGCAAGAGTGGTTTGGTGATCAAGAACCTGATGCTGGTGGAGAAATTATATCATAAAAATAAGACATTTCTTTTGTCAGGACCCTTTAAAAGTTTTTTATTGAAGTCTATCATTATGTCTCAAGAACCCTTGTTCCAATGGCTTCTCTGAATTCTCTGGCACTATTTGTCTCAAATGAGGATTCCGTTTTTTGCTTTCCTCCCACATGCTCCTCACCCAGTGATTTCATGCCTACTCTTCAACATCCTATCATGCACCAAACAAAACCCACACTCCTCCTAACACTTTCCACTCTCCCTACCCACACTGGGAACCCTCCAAACAACCATTATGGGTAACTCATTGTACCGTTTGAGCCTCCTCTCTCCGGTGTACATTTATGCTGTGCTTTCATCTGTTTAATTAAACTTTCAACCTCGGTACACTCTTTTATGTTGTGAATTTTGTTGTTCCACATTATCCTCAGAGTTGGGGGAAACTTCAATTGAATAGTAGCTCCTAAAGATCTGAATTCTTGAATTCACTTTTCCAACTCCCATTCCCTACATTGAGTTGCCCCGGATATGTCCTATCTAAAGGGAAAGGACCACTCACCTTTTTTAAACCTACTGGCCTTCAGGGTCTCTAATAGAATCTTCTCTTTTAGGGAATAGGACTTGAAATTAACCAGTATGTTCCTAGGTTTTTCCTTAATTGGATTTCTCATAAAGGGATTCCGAAAAGTTCTATTTATATCTACCTCCAATTCATTTAAGTCTACCAATGGGATACACTCCTTGATCAAGTTAATCATAAAGCCTTCCACCCCTTCTGTAATGTTTAGTACTCTTATATTGTTCTTCCTTACATTGTTTTCCAGAGACCCCTTCTTGTCAAAAAGCTCTTTTTCCCCTGTTTTAGTGACTGAATTTCCTTGCAATTTACATCAGCCTCCTACTTTAATTCCTCGAAGGAGACTTTCATTGAACACAGTCTCTGCATAGGGTCATTCATTTTAAGCTCTAAAATATCACAAACACCTTGTATCCTACCCTGAATCTTTTCAGAGATTGCAAATGTAGACTAAGGGCTTGATTTAGATCTCTGCAGATGAGTTACTCTGTCACAACAGTGACAAATATTCTGTCCTCTGAAATATAAATTCCACTAAATCCTATGGAATTTATAGTTTGGCGAACAGGAAATCCGTCACCTTTGTGGTGGTGTAACCCATCCACCGAGTTCTAAATCAGGATCTTAAGCTCCTCTGTCAGCGCTGCAAGTAGAGATTCTATGCCTGCTTGCCTGGTAATATCCCCATGGAATGTGAATGGGCTTAGGGTGCAAAGTAGAAGGGGATGAATCCTAGAATATTTAAGACTGTCAGATAGTGATGCAATTATTATTGCAAGATACAACTTTCCCCAGGAAGAATTGGACAGTATTTTAAAGGGGCAAAAGCGGATTAGCCATTTTGCATGTCACAGCCAAAGATTTTGCGTAAAGGGGGTAGCCATCCTATTAAAAGCTCCATTCAAGCAGTTATGGAAGAGTGCATTGCTGATCCAGGGGAGAAGATGGTTGGTACTTAATGTCAAGATACAAAGAGTTGGGGAAACATTTGTGGGATAGTATGGTCCAAACATCGATAACACAGAGCCCCTTCGAAAATTATACTGCCAGTGAGTGGAGTTCAACAGTCAAATAGTGATCGGAGAAGATTTTAGTGTATTATTAGACCCCACCTTAAATAAATCCACTACTAGATCTGTGGTTAATTCCCGCCAACATCAGAGAGTGTATACATCAGATGATCAAAGACTTAGGGTTAATAGATGTCTGGAGGCAAATGGTTGGCCGGAAAATGTCTTTTTATCAGACCACTCAGCAGTAAAGTTAGAACTTCCGCTGGATAAGAGATCAGCCCCACCTAGATGGACTCTATATAGGACATTTTTAAGGGATTCATTAATAACTGGGCAACTAAAAAAAGATACAGTAGAGTTTTGTTAGGCAAACAAAGATTCTGCTCCTTTACACATACAAAACCTTTTTCAGGGGGAGTCTAATAAGCTATAAGGCACATAAAAGAAAAGGAAACGAGTGACAGAGCTGGAACTGAAAATTGAAGGGATCCAAAGGACCTTGAATACCTTTAAAAATGCCCAAGAACAGACAATGTTACATAATAAAATTAAAGTAGCCAGAAATGGATTGGCAGAGTATCTGGATGGAGTCTTATGTGAACAATTGGAAGCTAACAAATTGGCACACTATAACTACGGAGAAGGTTGTGGGAAACTACTAGCTTGGAAGACGAGAGTGGAAAAGACTAAAAACCTGGAAATTGTAATTAAGGAAACTGGGAAATGGTGCTTAGACAATCCAGACATAGAACAGGCCTTTGTAAACTTTTTCAGGGTTTATATACAGATGACTTAAAAATTACAGAAGAACAGATAGACAGCTGGCTTAAAAAGGTTACTCTCCCTGCATTAAAATCAGAACTGATGCAGAACTTAAATAAAGAGATAATCATAGAGGAAGTGGAAGGAACACTTAGTGGACTAAAAAAGGGAAGGCAGTGGGTCCTGACTGTTTATCAAATGAGTTGTACAGGGCATTAAAAGATCAACTTACTCCAGTGCTGACCAGGCTATTAGCTGCTATCATTTTGGAAGGCCATGCTCTGCCGCCATCATGGGACGAGGCAACAATTAGTGTAACTTTAAAACCTAACAAGGAACACAAATTCTGTGAATCGTACAAGCCAATCTTGTTGTTAACCAGTGACTACAAGATTTTCACACAATTGTAGGCAAAAGTGCTGAAGAAAGTGATCAGGGTACTTGTGCATGAAGACCAAAAGGAGTTTTTGATAGGCAGACAACTATTTGACTTAAGTCACGACTTAGTGAGTGTACTTGATGTGGCAATTCCTTTCCTTATTGTTATGACTTTTGATGCCACTAAGGCATTCGACAGAGTGAGCTGGCCTTTCTCATTTGAAGTAATTAAACAGTACGATCAAGGAGAAAAAATTCTCAGGGCAATTAAGTTTATCTATAGGGAGCCTACTGCATTGATTATAGATAATGGGAAATAAACAAAGCATATTCAGATAAGGGGAAGAACACGGTGTGAGAAGTTGGCACCTTGTATCAGTCCAAACAACCCCTTATTGGTTATAGGTTAAAGACAACCTTTATTGAAAACTATCCTAGTGGTAGCTATGGAGAGCAGCCTTCAGGCAAAGTCTTTAAGGAATGTAAAGCAGCTTGTTTTAGCAGTCTATAATCTCTTTAGTCACTAAATGAAAGATATCCACACCAGGTATATATATAAAATATATGTATTTATTACTAAACACACTCTCCTAGTCTCTTTATGAGACTAGAGGTCAAAACACATAAGTTACACTTCAATAATCACAGTAAAATAGCACAAATACACGTCAGGCCCTAGGGGCGAGCCAAACCATATACTAAAATAGTGGTATAAGAACCACAACTTAACTAGACACAAGGCCTAGAGCCTGTAGAATCGCTGGGACCCCAAGGAATCACCCAAGGTAGTGACATAGTGTGTGAACACAGCCGCGAGCTCCCGTTAGCTTCTATGGGGAAGGTCGCAGTTGGATTTTTAAAGAGTAGGGACACTTAGAAATGAGTCAGGACCAAACCCTTTTGGTCTTAGGAAGTTCTAGGGCTAGCACCCATGGGAGCATCGGAGTACTCGTGTTACCTCACCCAGGGAAGCCGGGTGCATAGGTGTCTTTTGGCGTCGGGTCTCGTCGTCGATTTCAATGGGAGCTGGCGAAGAAGTGCTACTGCCATGAAGATGCGAAGTGTCCGAAGAGATCCAAGCCTGGATCGAAGATGAGAAGAATCTGAAAGCAGAGGGGACAGAGTCTGAGTCACTTGCCAGTGACCAGAAAGGCGATGAGGAGATGCCCACAGATTTCCGGTGATTTCAGTTGAATGAGGTGAAGCTTGACTCTTCATCCACGAGGACCAGGAGGTGTCGAGGACAACCAGGAGCAGGATTCGAGCTGTCCCACAAAGGATGTCGAGTGCTGCAGTGTCGATGCCCGGATTGGACACAACAAGCCTTGGCAACAGCAACCCACGCAGAAACAAGAAAGATGCTTCGGTGCAGACCAGCAAGGTCTGTGGGACTCATTACTTGGTAGGAAGTCGGGCATATCTAGAGCATTCAGGAAAGACCAAGGAAATGCAAAGTTATCCCCTCAGGGACCCACCAGTCAAAGGACCAGGGATCGCGAAAGGACCTGAAGACAAAACACAAACTGGCAGCCCACGGGTCACTCAGAATGACCAGGCCAACAATCTTTGGTAGATTCAGTGCTCGAGGTAGGGGCTACAAGTTAGCCCAAGTACAACTTCAAGAGACGTCGAGAAGTCAATGCACTTGCAAGAGTGCACGGTGACCAGGAGTTCCGGTTCCACGCTATTCACGAGGGATGCGGGTCTCAGCTTTGCTGGGGACTCGGGTCTGCCTCTGAGATGTCTGGAAATCCTCTAACTGGGCTGCAAATACTTTGGAGTTCAGCAGGAGCTTTGATGATGCAGACTGGCAAATTGCTTTGTTGGTGCCTGCCAAGCAGGGGAGTCACTCCTTGACCCCAAGGGAGATTTCTTCAGTCCTCTGGTCTTGAGCAGAGTGTCAAAGGTCCAGGATTCAGCTTCAGAGTTTCGTCCAGGGTAATCTAAAGTCCTAAGGACAGGGGTCCCATACTTATACTAAGGGAGGGAGTTGGACATACTCTGGGGACCCACCTATGGGAGGGTTTGGAAAGAAGGGTGGCTACACCCATTTCCTTTGTACAGTTTTGTGCCAGAGCAGGGGCTGGAAGCCCCTGAACTGGTTTGAGCTGGACTATGCACAGGGACACCAAATGTGCCCCCAGTGCAGGACTTCAAAGCACTCAGAGAGTGGTCCCACCCAGCCCCAATACCCATAAGCCTGTCTGAGAGGTGGTTACACCTCCCTATGACAAGAAACCTATTGCCCAGGCCTCCCCTGACAAAGTTTTGGTCAGCAGCAGGAGGCCAGACCTGTGTCTGTGTCTGCAGCATACATTTTGTGATGCCAGGGCTCTATTAAGTTTCTACCGGGTATACAAGTGCTGTCATGTCTCTCCCTCTAGAAGTGTGGGATCATACTCCCACACCAGTTACTGGTGTGGGGGTATGATTCCAAGGTGTTTGACACCAAACACAACATGTTTCCATGCAGCCAGTCCAAAGTTAGCATTTACCGTTTGGTTATAATGCACTTAAGAGTATATGGTCAGGTTGCACTACAAACAGCATCATAGAAGGGTCTCCGAACACTGCAGAGGGGCTTTGCTCATGCAGGGGCACCCTTTCACATAAGAACCAAGCACTCTGCCTTCATGATTGATAAGGCCTGCCATAGGAGTGACTTATACGTTTATATGTGTGTAGATAGGGTGAGATATAGTGAACCTATATCTCAGTAAGGGGTGCATGCAGCACCTTACCCAGGCTGCAGTAGCAGACCTGTGGTGTCATTTTGGGTGGCTTTCCAGAGGTGGCATATTACATGCTTCAGCCCCTGGTAGGCCTCTGGGGTACCTATGCCCTGGGTACATAGTGTACCATATACTAGGGACTTAAAAGGGCACCTCAGATCCAATCTGAACTGTACCTAAAGTACAAAGAATCATTTTAGAGAGGAAGCAGCTAGGCTGGGGCCCTAATTAGCAGGGTCCCAGCCAAACTAAAGTTGAAAAACAGTGAAAAACCAGCAGCAAGTAGGGGTAAACATGTGAAGCAGATCCTACTCTCCTACACACGGCAAGGGTGTTCCCTGTCCCCCTTGCTTTGTATTTTGTATATTGAGCCCTTAGTGAGCAGTATTGGGAAAAATCAGGAGGCTATCCCCTTTCAACATCATGACTGGGTGAAAGAAGTTGCATTTTATGCGGATGATATGGTGATACATTACACAGGATTTAGAGATTTCTTTTCCTATCATTCGACATACACTAAATGACTTTGGGAGGGTTTCAGGCTAGTTAGAAAACTAACAGAAAACAGAACTGATGACATGGAATGCCCCTTCTGATAGATCTTTAGAAAATAGGGAAATCAGATATTTAGGGATTCAGGCGGTAAAGGATCTGGATATGAGTGCCCAAGTACATTTTAACAATCTTATTAAAAAAAAACTAAGAAACTTTTGAACTCATGGGATTATCTCCCCCTAACAATACTAGAAACAAATATAATAAAAATGAGGATACTTGTGAAACTAAATTTGAACACGATACCCCTAAACTTCAGGGCACAATGGTTCCGAAAACTACAAGGGGAATTGAGTAGGTCGATTTGGGTTCGCAAGGGAGCGACAATTGCTTGGAAGAAACTGCGCAAAAGCAAATTAGAGGGAGGCTTAGCATACCCAGACTTTCAAGTATATTGCTGGGCTTTTCAAGTTAAGAATGTAAGACTACTACTCACTGGAAGCTTCCAGAATATTTCCCCTCTGTACTGAGTTCGGACTAAAAATCTGCCTAGGAAGGTGACTATTTTCTCTTTTAGTTTGGCTACCCACATTTTTGTAAAGATTAGATTAAATACCTTGTGTGCTTCATGTAAAGTCTGAATCCAGGTTAGACGGATCTTAGGAATTGCATACTACAGCGACATCACCCCAATATGGAATTCAGCCAGAATGCCATACTGTCTGCAGGAATTATTGTCTTGGGCCCCAATAGAAGCTGGGGTAGAAAGGTGGGCCAATAGATGGAGGGGGGTACCCTGGCGTCATGTGAAACACTATCTTATCTTACAGACAACAGTCTTTCTAAATTTAAGTTTTACCAGCTGGCAAGTTGGGCACGCAAACTGTATATTGAAGGGGAAGGAAGCACAGAATGGGAGGAGAAACTGCAAAGCTCCCCCTTCCAGAAAACAACAGGTGCTAAAATGGTATTGGATGCTGGTGCAAGGTGATGATGGGGACTTACAGTGCCAAAAGAGACTTGGAGAATGGACCTACCATTGAGTTAATGCGGTTATTGGAAGTATCAATGACTACCCTTAAGGCCTCAGTAAAATGTGCACCTATAAGGAGAAATACTTTATTTACAATACATAAAGCATATTGGTCTCTGCAGAATTTGTCAAGGCTGGGTGGTCCAAAGGTGAGCTGCTGTCCTAAATGTGGTTTGAAGAGAGCAGACAATGTCCATTTATTCGGCCAGTGTCTCGCCACCCAGCTCTTCTGGCTGGAAGTGGGTAAGGCTATAACAGACATAATGGGAAGGAGGACTAAAATAAGCTGTGCACTGGTTGTTTTGGGCATGTTCGTAGGTCAAAGGCCTGAAGGAAAACTACAGAAGTTACAGTCACAACTTTTATTTCTATTAGTGTTAATTGCAGGAAGATGAATATGCATGAAATGGGTGTCTACTGGTCCACTGATTTGCACAGACCGGGGTACATCTTCGCAATGTATTAGTGGGGTGGGATGTTGTAGTGGTTCAAAGTAAAGTATTGAGACTTGGGAACATTTTCCAACATGATACATGCAATTGTAAGGGGAAGATAGACTAACAGTGAGGATTCTGCTAACTCTGGTATCCGAGAATTAAGCCCAAAATCAACATGGGAGGAGTACAGAGTTGGTTATGTAAAATCCTGAGGAATGCTGAAGGAGGCATTGACCAGAAGAAGGTGGCCCTTCACAGGATTAGAGCCCGTAAGGTATCTCATAATGGACTCCTTGCCTCTTGTCTCAAATGAGGACACACAAAAACAGACTTTTCTTTTAGGCATTGAATAAAGCTGAACAATGGAGGGGACTATTTGTTAATGGATCCCAGGGAGGAATATTGCTGTCAGGAGGAACTCAACAAGTAGTGTTTTGTAGATGCTGATGTTGGTGTCCTTGCATGTGTGCCTTGTTTTCTCAGACTGCAGCGAATAGTATATATTCACCATTTCTATACTGATCGAATACACTTCAAACATTCACATCATTTTCTGTCCTCTGAGTTAACACAAAAATAGGATTCATTTTGAGGATTGACAAATGTGGCGACAATGAAAACACGTTGAGTTTATATAGCATTAGGCCCCATTTATCTACTCTTTTAAGTCTGTGTCCCTAATATTTTGTAGAGCAAAACAGATGTAGTGTAGAAGCAACATATATTGAATATTCCGAACTTAAAATAGGAAGACATTTTGAGAATTATGGGCCATTCATATTTGCAAATTCGTACAGAAATATGAACTACAAGCAATCAAGTCGTTTTTCAATCTTCTGGGTAAAAACAAATCTTAGTAATAGAGACAGGGTAGCTTTCATTTTTGACGTATTGCCTGAAGTCCAACAGCAGTTTCTCGGGATACTTTATTGAGAATAGGTTAGAATGCATGATACGTTAAACCTTTCTCATTTTTCAGATATACTTGCTAGACAACTAGATGTACATTGAGAAAGAAAATAAAAGGTCTTTAAAATGACGTGCGTTGTCTGTAGGGCTTTACTCATACACAACTATTTTAGAGGAAAACCGTAGTAAACATTTATATGACATTAATGCAATTGTGTCCTAGAGTGTTCCTTCAACATTGCTCTTTTTCGTATAAAAATAAGCACGAGGCTTCACTTCTGACAGAGATGCGGTGTATGGAATTCAAAGAAAAATGATATAGTATCCATGTTTTTTTTAAAAAAATAAATAAGGGGCATATTAACAAGGAACAGGGAAAATTAATGCTAAGGGCGCTTAGCGTTAATTTTTTTAACGCTTGCCATTGCTGGATAATATCGCCTGGTTATCGCGTTATTAACAACGCTAACCGCCTAGGCGATAAAAAATCCAGCAATAGCGGCATTTTGGGAGGTTATCGCTGGTAATGCAGCGATACAACTACAAGGATAGGGATATCCTTGTTGATAGCCCATGGTGGATTTAGCCATGTAATCCACCTCCTATTCGATTACATGGCTAAGTCTGAAAATTAGCAGACGTAAAAAAGCAGCGTTAACTGTGGTTAGCGCTGCTTTTTTTGTCTCTAACAGGGTTAGCGTGAAGCTTGATAATAGGAGAAATGTCGCTTAGCGACATTTCTCCTATTATTTTGCTCTAGAACGCCCACTTTGCATTTCATTAGAGATGCAAAGGGAAGCGTAGTGAAAAAGGGTGCTAACATGTGATTTTGCATGTTAGCATCCTGTTGTTGATAGGGCGATATTTTTATCTCCGCTTCTTTGGCTTTTAAAGCCAAAAAAGCAGAGATAAAGCCCTTGTTAATATGCCCCTAAGGGGCATGTTATCAAGACAGGCGTTAAAATTATCGCCACTTTAGCGGCAGAAAACTGCCGCTAAAACAGCGATAATGGGCTTGATAATATGCTCTATGGTATTCCATTTGAAGCCCATGTTAGATGTCAAGAACATCTAACCTGAGCTTCAATTGGAATTCCATAGAGCAGCGATAATTTTAACGCCTGTCTTGATAATATGCCCCCTACTTCTTATTTTTTAAAACTATCTTTATGCTGTCACATGTGTTCTTGCTTGCTGAAGGTGTATAGAGCATCTGTCTCTCACCGAACCTTTATCAAGAGTAAGGTAATAATTTCCGACTTATTTTATCAGATGGTGAGGAGAGAATTATCAGTAAACTACCTCTGCTGTGTCTTCTGCCAGGAAGTGGAAGAACAGAGCGGCGGGGCGAGCAGGTGGAAGAAATAGTGCGAAAGGGAAGCTCCGAACTAGAGCTCATGTCA
This sequence comes from Triturus cristatus, assembly GCF_964204655.1. Classification (NCBI taxonomy): domain Eukaryota; kingdom Metazoa; phylum Chordata; class Amphibia; order Caudata; family Salamandridae; genus Triturus; species Triturus cristatus. The sequence continues at coordinate 901,171,470 of NC_140590.1, read as the reverse complement.
TGGGACATGGGAGGGGCAAAGGTGGGAAGATAAACGAGAAACATGAGTTAAGGGCATCCAACAAGAGAAGGCTTTAAATGTAAATCAACACAGGGCCATTCAGAGGCTGAACATGAGTCATGTGACAGATTTGGCAAAAGGCGTGGACCACATCCTCCGATAATGGTAAAAGAAAGAAGAAAGGCTAATTAGAAATAGGGAGAGACGTGCCACGAAAGTAAAGGCTACAGTGAGAAGGTTTCTAAACAAGCATTTGCAATGCAATTGGTCTCGCCGTTGGGATCTTATATTTATTTAGCTCTGCAGCACATTAGCCTGGGTGCTGAAACATCTACTGTTCTTTAACATGGTGGAAAGTAAGGCCCAAACTGTGTGACATGCCAGGTATTGAAACACATGGAGAGAAATATTGCCTTTCAGAGGGAAATGTTATAGTCCAAAGCTCTGTTTTTGAAATAAATAAAATCAAGGCCTTCGGTGGTCATATCACTGAAAATACAAGATTTGAAAAAAATGTTATTGTCTACCGGTGCTCGTGGAAGACAATTTCCATGGACTGGAATCTAGAGAATGCTAAAGTGATTCTGGTATTTTAATGACCTCTACTGGTCGTTTTCTATCAAGAAAATTAAATAGAGGCAGTTGCCAGAAAATTTAAAAAAAGAAAGTCCCTCAGCAGAAAGCAATTCTGGTATTTTACTGACCGCTAATGGTCGTTTTATATCAAGAGAGTTAAATAGAGGAATTTGAACATAAAAAAATGCCCCTAAGCGGAAGCAGACAAGTCCTAGGGTGATCTCCAGAGCCCACAAAGTACATACACTAAAGTATATACAAGAGGTCTCGAATGCTCGACCGAAAAAGCGTCCAAAGGCACAGTAAGCAATCACCCGGCAGGCTGACCGCAAGAGGGACCCAGTGAGACATTCAGGGATCCTGGCACTTCTGGATGTGCTACAACCCAGGGTGGCTGTAATCAGGGTTGAGGGGATGCCCACACTTGTAGAGACTTTCAGGGCCCTCTGCAGACACTGCAGTCAGGGTGTGCTTGTAGAAAGGCTGACCACACAACTCCTGTATCAAAGCAAATTTCTCTGCAGCTGCATCTCTGACCTTCATTTGCTATCTGGCAAGACACAGTCCAGGGGCCACACTTTGCTGTGAGGTCTCTTCGACCCCATGTGCACCCTGCCAATGGGCACCTTAGCAGAACACACAAATGATGTCCCACCTCTTGGGTGGCACCAAGTTAGTGCATCACTTTAAAGTATTTTTGGCAATGCATCTGTGTCTGTAATATGTTGCAATAATTTACCAAAATAAGAGCTATACTGTAGACACCAACCAGTAACCCTGCGTGTTGACTGCAGATACTGACAGTCATAAGGCAGTTAAACTTTCCCTAGTATGTAGTATCTGTCTGTGAGTGTTCTATTTGTGGGAGGTGGGGTCGAATCTCACAGATGGAACTCATTATTTTCCCATACTTTCAGGCGCACGGTATTCCAGGTGCAGCTTCCCCATCCTCTGTGAGCACCTTGGAAACTGACATTCACATACCGTAAGGTCGCATCTCACCAGTTTTTTCAGACGTTATTTTACACATACTGCATTCCCCTTCTGTTCTTTGTCTCATTTTGGGGTGCCCTGTTTGGCTGCACTTTATCTGTCTTACATGCCATTTTCATCTACTACTTGTTATATATCACGTTTAAAAGTCTGCTTGGGTTTAGGTGCTTATTTACTCCTTTTATGTACCTACTGTGTCTTTAAGCTACAACTTTATTGTTTTGTCCTTCCTTGCTCTTCCTTATCCATGCACTCTTTATTATTGTTTTTTCATTGTTTCTTATTCTTAGTGCGCTTCTCTTGCCCTGCCCCAACTTTGTTCACTTTATCAATGCATGTACACCAACTATGATGCATATGATAGAGCGCTTATAGCACTCTAAATTATATGGGTGCACTATACACATGGTTTCAACGCACTCACATGTATTTCTATCGTTTGCAGTGTTTTACGATTATTAAGATGCATTTAACCAACGTTATCTTCACATTGAAATGTAGTGTGCACATTCAAGTAGGATTTGACATCTATTAGAAACATTCAGAGTTCCTGTATATGTAATGTGCAAGACAAAATTATATTTGTGCTACGTAATCATGTTTAGTTTAAGTTGCCTGAATTGTAGGCCCAAATGGTAAAGTTGTTGACCGTTTCGATTCTCCTTGGCTGCTCAAAAACATTAATTAATGAATCTCTTATGTACTCTAAAGTAGCGTGTTCTCATCCTACTGCAGGTGCAGGAATTCAGCCTCGTTATTTTTAGATTTAAGGAGATACCCGGAATGTTTTTGAAGAAGCCTGGAAGGCGAGAAGGGAGGACTCCTTTCATGCCTGGCCTGTCTGGGAACCAAGGCCACTGGAAGATGACGAAGAATTAATTAAAGCTGCTGAAAAGTTACTGAGATGATACAATAGAGAAGTTTACCACATGATACATTGGGGGCCGAACTTTGTCTGTTTTTGATATGATGCGCATGGACTGAGTCTGGAGACTTCTGCTGATTCTCGGAGGAGAAGGAGCATCTTAGAGTGAGCTCCATAGCCTTAAGCTAGGAAACCCATTTGACGTGATTACTTCTTTGGAAGTCAACACGTGCTGACACCTTTGGGAATTGATATAAGAGAAATAGGTAGGACCCTCGATTAGAGCAGTGTAGGGAAAGTTTATTATTCTTTGTTTTGTTTTCCTCCCAGATGAAAAGAGAACTCAACTCAAATTCTATTCTTTGCTGTACTTTGATTTTGGAGTTCATCATATTATGCCTTTTATGCCATATGAACTAAATTCGTAACATTGGCTCTGTATTGATTTTCATGTATCTGTATACTCTTATACTCAGATGTGTTCACATTCAATTATTTTTGGCCGTATAATAAATCCACTAAATTGGAATTAGGAGTCTGTGGTCCTTTAGAGTATGATTAAAATTGAAAGTATAACTATAACTTGTTTTGCTCCCCTCTACCACTTTTAGCAAGCAAATAAAAGACCATCAGTCGTAACTTGGTAGAATAATTAGGGAAGACTGATTTGGTGTAATCAGGGGGTTAGTGCACATGTGTTTTATCTCTGTTTACGGACGCCACCATCCACCAGGCGCCCTTGCGGGATGGCGCTTTTCAACCCGTTCTACATGACGCCTATATTTATTTACGCCATATGCCATTACCAGTACAACTTTGGGCCATGGCCAGGCCAATTGAACATTGAACATTCTACATGACATACACTTTTCACGACATATATGTGGAAATAATCGACAGGAGCTCTTACTTAGATGCCTGATAACCATTTATTCACACTTTTTCCATTCTGACAGTGCTTCCCATATCCGTTGTATACAGTTCACCTATGAGGCATACCAGTGAAGGCCCTTTGCCTTATCTATTTTACTTTTCTGTTGCTGAGTGGTTCCACACATGATTTATAATCTCTTTTCTTCTTCCACCATTCAGATATTGATGCTGGGCCCTTAACTGTGAGCCCCATCATGGCTCCTCTGCAGGTCTGTTAATAACAGCTACTGATCACCGCATATGGAACTTTGAGGTGATAGTGTATTCTACAGTTGACCCATACCTGTTTACAGTAGCGGCTCCTGGAGGGAGTGCTGTGGGGTGGTGGGGCAGGACGGTGGAGGGGCAGGGTGGGGGTAGTAAACTCCGGCATACGGCCGGTCTGAGTTAGGGAAATAAATAAATAAATAAAACAAACTAAATTGCGTGCGCTGCAACGCATTTGGCGTTTCAGCGTGCACATGGTTCAGGCTCCGGTCAGACAGAGGGCAGCGGGACAGGTCTTAGCCTCCCACCCTCTGCCACCCCGGGATTCTGGGCTTCAAGCCCACCTGGCAGGGGGCATGTGTGATCTGAGGTGGCAGGAGGTGGAAGGCAAGTGCGAGAGACTACCATCCTCCGAGTGCAGGCAGCAGTGAGTAGGGGAGGAAAGACGAGCACGAGCTGAGGAGTGTCAGCTGTGCATGTCTGTGCGGTGACAGCAACAGCAGCAGCGCCCTCCGTGCTGCCCCTAGAGCCCTCCACGGAAACCGATGAATCACATATTGTCAACAAGCATTTGCAATGCAATAGGACTTGCATTTATGCGAGGCCTATTGCAAATTGCATCACGGACAATGGGAGGGTGGGTGGGGGCACTGGCACGGATAACAGGAGTGCTGGCGGGGGGACAAGGGGGGCACAAAAAAGTGCTCACAGTCCACGTACGGTGTAACACTCGAAGTGAAGGGGCCAGTAGCCATGGGAGGTGACAAATTACGACATAGCCGTCATAAGGAGGGACTAACAAGCCTCAAAATTAATCCGAAGGCAGCATTTACGGAGGACAAAGACACAAGCCAATGGGAGGAGAGTGGACGGAGCTTCCACAAAGCTCTCACTCATACTGAATACTGCATGGCTCGCAAAGCTCGACCTAAAAAGAATTTGGGCGGATTGGAGGAGGAAGATGAGGAAGAGGAGGAGAAAAAAGAAACAAGGGAGAAGACGTGCTGTGCAAGAGATACGTCTTCATTAAATCAGATCTCACAATGTGGCTGAAAATGGGGTCTGGAGGAGAATATTGATACCGCTTTTTAAGAGAGAAAAAACAGGGAGATGTGCTGCGCCAGAGGTGGCAGGAATGTTCTATTGATACACAGATCCTGAAAGATTTGGATGGGGACTCTCAGCACTCTGTGAGGGTGTTAGAGTGGGGGCAGTGGAATGGTAGAAGCAGAGTTGATCAGTCTCAATTCAGATGGCAGCTCCTTCCAAAGCTTAGCTGCTAATCGTGGGAAGATTACAGCTGGCTTTGTAGAATCTAGATGCTCGTAGCAGTCCCAGAGTGGAAACTTCTGGACAGAGAATATTCACAACCTCTGCTCCTGAGATAGAAGTGTTTCTTTTTTGTGAACTACTCTAATGTAATTGACATGGCCTTGAATTTGATCATTTTATTGACCAGTAACACGTTGCTTCAACCAAAGCAAATGGACTCCTTAGTAGGGTAGTTAAGTGTCACACAAGTGGCCACATTTTGAATCAACTGAAGTTTATTTATTAAATAAGCAGGGGTTCCAAGATATACCAAATTGGCATAATCTAATCTAGAGGCCATTATGGTAATTATGGGGGAGGGTGTGGCCTAGCAGCTAGGGCAGTCCAGCTCAAATCTGGGGAACAGGGTTCGAGTCTCGGCAATGACACTCCACATCCTGTGAGTCTGGGCAAATCACAATTTCCCCATGCCTAACAAAAATTAATTTGTCCTTGTGTAGCACAACTGGTGCTCATGTCATGCGCTCTGATACCTGATACTTTCGGGTCAAGTTTGTGCTACATAAAAAAAAACGATTTCCAAGTTTGTGTTGGTAAAGAATTGGAAGACTTTTTTAAACATTCCCTAAAAATTCCCTGAGCCGAGAAAGCATTCACTATTGCCCAAAAACTTTCCTTCTTAGAGTTCATAGGTATAGGAAAGGGAAGTGCTTGTAAGAAAATATTTTGATTGTTATTGAAGACATTTTATTCAAGATTAACCCCTTCGCTGCCAGGCCTTTCCCCCCCATGCCACACCTTTTTTTTGCCTATTTGAGGTAGTTCGCAGTTAGGCCCCTGTAACGTTTTGACCACTTAAGGTATCCACGCCAAATATGCGTCCTTTTCTTCCAACATCACAGGGATTCTAAAGGTACCCAAGGTTTGTGGATTCCTCTGGAGGGGCCCAAGAAATTAGCCAAAATACAGCTACATGTTTGTTTGTTTGGGTAAAATGGGAAAAAAGGGCTACAGGTGAAAGCTTCTGTTTTTTTCCCTGCAAATGGCATCAACAAAGGGGTTGTGGTGCTGAAATCACCATCTTTACTGCTTTCAGGGGCAACACGACTTTTGTCAGAACAGCTGAGATTTTTACACAGTGTTGGCATTTTTCTGGGACATAGCCTATTTTTGCTATTTTTTGTGCTTTCAACCTCCTTCCAGTTAGTGGTAAAAATGGGTATGAAAGCAATGATGGATCCTGGAAGCTATACATTTCTAAAAAGAAGACAACATTTTGAATTCTGCAATGGGTCATTTGTGTAGATCCTTCAAGGTTTTTGTACAGAAACTAACAGTTGAAAATAGAACAAAATAGAAAATGGGTTAAGAAAAACAGCCATTTGTGCCAATGTTTTCACCTGTAACTTCTACTAAGTATGACAGATGTTTGAAACTAATATACTAATACATCCGCTGGATCCTTCTGGTTGTGGGGATATATAGGACTTGTAGGTTCACCAAGAACCCGAGGAACCCAGAGCCAATAACTGAGCAGCGTCTTGCAATGTTTTTTTATTGTGTATATAGCAAGTCATTTGGAAAAATATAAACAGGGAAAAATCGGTATGAAAGTCACCTATGTATTTCTGAAATGGTAAAGAAATATAGAGTTTAGAAACAGTAGCTATTTGCACATCTCCGAAATTGTGGGTACCCATACCAGCATGTAAATTTTAGGCCATTTTTCAAAGTGAATTCTTTTTACACATTGTCTTACATTTGGAAGGCAGAAATGCATTGAAAGTTAATAGGTAATAACAGTTGCGCCACAATTTTGTGTTTCCCTAAGTCTCCCAATAAAAATGATACCTCACTTGTGTTGGTAGGTGTAGTGGCCGCGACAGGAAATGGCCCAAAACGCTACATTGACACACCACATTTTCATAGTGAAAACTGACCCTTGCTATTTTCCTCAGATTTCTGTGATTTGTTTGCAGGGGATTCCCCTTCCGCACACCTCTTCGTGCACACACTCTACATTTTTTAGCGGGAAAGTATTTTTTAGCCGTGGGAGGAAGGTGATCAGGAAAGTGGCGATCTTTCAATCTAGCCACATCCCCCACCACTGCTTCTCTAGGAACTCCTGCCTGTTCTAATAAAACAAGGCTGCCTATCAAAGACTGTTGAAACTGAACAAATATCATCTTTGACTCTGGAGAGCAATCCTTAAATACAACAAAGGCATTGTAGCTTGCTAAATGGAATAAATGGATAGCCAACTTCTAATACCAAATGTTCGCCTTACGAACAGCAGTGTAAGGTTCCAACCTCTGATCTACTCGATCTACACCACCCATGTGCTTATTGTAGTCTAAAATGCACACAGGTTTGCGCACTTCAGCAACCTGATCCCAAACAGTCACAGGTGAAGTACTTTCATCTTGGATGGTAGTCAGCATATAGACATCTCTCCTGTCAGAAAATTTCAAAGCTAGAAGCTCATCACTATGCAAGGCACTGCACTGTCCCATCACAAGTTTTTTTTACAAACCAGCTCATTTGGGTAACCTTTACAGTTAGAGCGGATTGTGTCACAAGCAACAGTGTCCACTTTGAACAATTCCTTGAACAATGGCACAGCAGTGTAAAAGTTATCTACATATAAATGGTGACCTTTGGTAAAAAGTCCTCTGCTCAGTTCCCACACAATTTTCTCTGCAACTCCAAAAGTGGACGGACAATCAGCGGGATCAATACTGGAATCCCTACCAGTGTAGACCATGAAATTATAGACATATCCAGTACTACTCTCAGACAACATATACATCTTAATTCCATAGTGTACCCTCTTACTAAGAATGTACTACCTAAAAACCAATCGACCCTTAAACAGGACCAAATACTCATCCACAGCTATTTCTTTCCCTGGCACATAGGTCTCTGAAAATTGATCAACTAAGTGATCAAGGACAGGCCGAACCTTAAAAAGACGGTCACAATCAGGGTGATCGCAGGGCAATACAAAAGCATTATCAACAAAATGCAACAACCGAAGAAGAAGCAAATACCGATTACGACTCATAGTTGCAGGAAGTATAGCTGTTGCCGTCAAGGGATTAGTAGACCAATATGAAGACAGGGATGGCATCCTAATCGGGCCCATCAAAAAAGTTAAACCCAAGAACTTCTTCAGCTCATCCAGATTTGTGGAAGTCCACTGGGTAGCTCTAGAGTGGGGCCTAAGCCTGGCACTGTTGTCCCTCAAATACTGTTCAGCATACAAATTAGTCTGTTCAACAATCTCAGCCAAAAATACATCATCCAAAAACAACTGAAAGAAATTGATAGGCAACATTTTTCACAATTCACTCTACACCCTGCAACACCATTAAAGACAGGCAGCACCGGCTGCACCATGTTTTGGTCAACCCATAGTCCAGCACTTCCAATGGGAGGCCTCGCAGACTCAGGCTGCAATCCAGATGCCTCTTGCTGCCCTATCGGCACATCAGTGTCCTCCCATAAAACAGGCACTTCATCGGCACTGAGAGTAGCTTCATCTGCACTGAGAGTAGCTTCATCATCAGATGATTTCATGTGGAGAGAAAACTCACTGCCTGAATCTTCCCCTCCCTCCTCAGCCGAGTCAGTCTCATAATCATGGTCAGAAGAAGACTCAAAAAGCATCCCAATAACCTGCTGAGCGGTCATCCTGCGGCTAGCCTAATCCTTGGTTAGACAAGTAACTTGACAAATAAGTCAAAAGTACCCAAAGTGTATAAAAAAAAAGTAATAAACAAAGTGTGGATTTATAAAACTAAAAGAAAAACTACAAGCATATAGCAGTAGCAAGGCAAAGTCTATCAATACAAAGCATGCAAATACCTATATAATGTAAAACAATACCACTCACGTGCCAGAGGCAGCTAGACTCACCAGCACCTACTCTGCATAGACACAGCAAGCACCAATATCCCACTAAAAAATAAAACACAAAATAGATTACACAAAAAGCAACACAATACATATTGTGCACAAATACAAGGAAAATGGCACAGACATTCAAACAAAAGCTAAATAGGCTTCTATTGTTACAAAATTTCCCAAAAAACACATTCATGAAGGTGACATTTGTGGTAAACAATATAAAAAAACATTTCCTTAACAAACACTTGCAACTAAACTGCAGCTCTACAAGTGTCAAAACCGCAGGCACAATTTAAAAAAAAAGCTGTGCCCTAAAATGAAAAGGAGAAAACAAAATGTTACCCCGGGGGCACATGGGCTTAAAAATAAAAGGCCTATGGGGGCATAAACAGCCAGAATATTCACCCCCATAAGGGGCCACTTCCCAAAACAATTTGCACCATAAACAATCAAATCCCTGGTGGTCTAGCAGCTTTTGCCCTCTTTTGGCCCTAATAATATATGGCCAATCTGCCCCAAGGGGGGACAGAAAAGGCCAAAACACTCATCAACCCAAAAGGGGGTGACCCTTGCCCAAGGGGCCACTCCCCAAAAACATAGGTACATACATATGTATATACATACATTTAAAATAACCCTGGTAGTCTAGAGGCTTCTACCCTCCTTGGGGGCAGATGGGCCTAAAAATAGAAAGCCAATCTGCCCCTAAGGGTGGCAGAAATTACCAAATCATTTATCCCCAAAAGTGGAGCAATTCTTGCCCGAGGGATGGCTCCCCATAATTACTAAAAATGAATCCCTGGCATCTAGTGGGTTTCAACCCCCCATGAGGGCTAGATCTAGCTCCAGGGGGGGGCCGAAACATGGAGGTAAAAAAAGACCACCCCCATGGGAATGACCCTTGACCAAGGGGTCATTCCCAAAATGCACACAAATAAATTCCCTGGTGCCTAGTGCGTTTCTGCCCTTCCCCCCGGGGGAGGGCTGATTGGTCTAAAAACGGCCGAATTAGCCCCCGGGGGGCAAAACATGGATAAAATATTATCACCCCTATGAGAGCGACCCTTGCCCAAGGGGTTGCTCCCAAAATCTGCAAATGTAAAAGTCCCTGTTTCCTAGTGGGGTTTGGCCCTCCCAAGGAGGCTGATCGGCCTAAAATCGACCAGGGACGAAACATGGATACATATGCCCCCCAGGGGTGTGACCCTTGCCTAAGGGGTCGCTCCCCCAACAAACCAAAAAAAATCCCTGGTAGTCCAGTGGATGGATTCCTGCTCCACGATCGCAGGCCTCACCCATGATCATGGAGCAGGAATCCATTATAAACAGGCACAGGGAAATATGAAAAACTCTTTTCTTTTCCCCTGTGTCCGTTTTCCCCCAACCCCCCCCCCCAAGAGAAGGACTTAACTTTTTGCGTCCTCTCTCTAGACACGTTGGAATTAAATGGCTTCCAGTGCATCTCCGGCAACCTTTGATGCCGTCGGTGCGCCGTGAGCGTGCCAACGTCATGGGATTGCCGAGGTAGGGGTTGGGGGAAGTAGTGGAAGTGCTTCCGCTGCCTTCCCCAGTGGGGGCATGTAGGGGGGCAGCCCACGGGGGAGCTCCAGCGCTTCCCCCACGGGCCAGTGCCAGAACGTAATGGCTACATCCTCAGCACAGCTCCACCGTTGCAGAGGATGTAACTATTACGTCCTCAGCACCGAAGGGGTTAAAAACCAGGAGAAAATTTGCTTTCAAAGTATACAGGGCCCTTGGAAAGAGAATATTGTTAATATACTAACAAAAACAGGACTGTTCCTGAAGTATCTTGAGAGGAATCAGAAATCAAGAGTTTAGCATGAAAGAATAATCTGAGAAGAATTAAAAAGCAGATCATTTTACTACAGTTGTGACAGTATTCTTGAGCATATTTTAGAACCACAATCAACTTTTTGGAACAACAAACTTTAGTAAGCTTTGACTGACATGAGTCGGGCAATATTTTAAAGTAAATGAGGCAGCATGTGGCAGCAGATTGTCATTTACAGACACCACATTTTCCAATCAGATGGCCATTAAATTTGCACAAATGCAAAAAGAACAAGTGATGAACAGAATGCTGAACAGTGTCAGACATTCACCCCAGTACAGAGATCCGGGCCTAAATCCAACGTTTTTTTTGCTCCCCATGCCATTCCAGTTCACACTCAGCCATATACAAATCTATCTTGACTCATGGGAACAGTCCAGCCAAATTGACAGGGCAGGTCTTCCCTGGACCGGAAAAAAGAATCCTATGACTAGTTTCGGGGTTAAACCCCTCATCAGCCAGGCTAGCTTGACTCCAGTGGCATGGATGACTGTTTGCAGGCTAGGGAAGACCTGGCTGGACTGTTCCCATGAGGCACATGGTCAAGACTGATTTGCATATAGCTGGGTCAGAACTGGGGTGGCAAGGTGAGCTCAAGAACGATGATGGATTCAACCCAAATCTGTGACTGGTAGTGAGTGTCTGTAAAGTTTCAGTGCTCCGTCCATCATCTCCATGTCCTTAAATTTGCACAGACATACAGTTTTACTGAAGAAAACTATATGACATACCAATTGTAATGTACGGAATTTGACTTTCAATGAATATTTAGCATTTGTGCATCACCACGTAAATTGTCTTGATTTGTTTTGATCCTATTAAATTCTTTAATTACGTCACACAGAATTATAAATAATGTGCTTCATATTTGCTTTACTAACATCTGAATGTGTACAGTTCATTTACAGGTATTTACATTTTGTTTTCTGTTACAAAAGATTACATCCTACAGTCATTCCTTTCGCACACTGTACACCAGCAAGATTGCCACTCAATTTACTTTATTTTTCCTATTATGACTGCAAACTGAGAGGAGTTTGTAAACACCAATCCCCATGTTGAAAAAATAAGCTGCAACTTGTCAGAAGACATCCTTACATTTGACCCCTGTCTTTGAAGCACAGCAAATGTGACAAGATAAATACAGAATTTAAAGGCATCTTTAATTATTGCTTGGACATTAATGACCCACCAAAAATTGGCTCATGACCCACAGTTTGGAAAACACTGCTCTAGAGGCAAGTGGCAACAGTGAAGAGCATTTTGTACAGTAGCTGTGAATCATGTTGTTATCATTTGGCCTGGGAATAGTTTTTCGTTATGCATGCATAATCTTAGCAATCTCCAGAATTTCATGTAATGGAAGTGATGTGTAATGCTCAAGATTAAGTCATTATGCTGCAACGTGCAAACAAAATTATTGTCGGAAAACAAATCTTTGAAACATGAGAATATCTCTGGAAGGATTTTGCAAACGCAAGCGGTTGTTTTCAATGCAAGGCACCTATATTCAACGCTAAAATTAATTTTGAGTTGAATTTTTATTCAAGTGGGTAATGTTCTTAGTGCAAAAATACATTTTTTAAACACATTGGGGCATATTTACAATGAAATGGCCCCGGGCTGCAAACAATTTAGCTGTGCCGTGCTGCATCATTTGAAAAACGCAGGGATGCACCATATTTAAAAGAATATAATGCACTCCTGGGTTTTCCCTTATGCTGGCGATAAAAAAGCTTCATAGTGGCAGTGCAGGCACACTTGCACCATGGTGGGACACCTCCCTGCATGAAAACAGTAATTAATGGGGTTTTCCTACCTCTTTGTTTGCTGCAGAATTTAGCACGCATAGAAAGAGTTAAAAACCAAGAGGAATACAAATATTTCTCCTTGTTGTAACTCTAATGCCTCCTTTTGAAAGGCTGTGCCTCAGATTATCAGATCCTTGTAAATCTGGAGGAGTGTCAAAAAGCAATAGGTGTTGCGTGGGAACACCCACAGCAACACCCATTGCATCCCCCTTCACCACAAAAAACTGGGGCAAGGAGGGCCCAATTTACAAGGTGGCATTAAGCCATGCAGTGGCTTAGCACTACCCTGTAAATATGGAGCAGGGTGGTGCACCAACGGAGCGTTGGAAACAGTGACACTCCTGTGGCGCATTGCCTAAGGAAATATACCCCATTGTGTTTTCATAGGTAACTGCCATAGAACGTAATGGTAGTGGACATTCAGGAACTTAATCTGGTGAAAGGCTACTTCCTCTTCTTTGTTCAGGCCTAGGGTATTTTGGATTCTTGAGGGAGGGTATCATCTATCCTTGGTCTATAATATGTGCTGTTTCAACCAGCCTGGAAATTTTACTTTTATTGGGACAAGTACATTCCGTGGAGTACTTTGCACTATGTTTTTGATGATGGAGTGCAAGCACTCTGGTTTTTTGTTCATTTTTTATTATTTTAACTTACTTGTTGATGGATGGTCTGGAGTTTCAAGTAGGGGGTGCAAGCAGGCCCACATGGTATTGGATGAGTAAGTTAAGGCCGTAGACATTTTGAGATTGTAGAGACTTGTGTTATATATATTTCATCCTTTTTCTTGTGTTTCTTAGGCCTGGGTAGAGTTCACGGTGGTCAGCTATGCGGGAATCTGCGAAGTGCTGAAAAAACTTAGCTGCGCTTTGTGGAGAAGATATTTTACTTGAGCTGCAGCTTCCCCAGCGTGAGAGAAAGGTTTCTCAACTCAAGCAGTAGCGACCCGCCGCAACCAATCGCAATGAGAAATCTCTCCACATGGTGGTCTACCATATGATTTCTCTTCGCTCACCAACTTAGGGACCGATTCCAGTCCTGGAAAAAGGCTGTACAAATCGTTGTATGGAGCGTTTATCCCGTACAACTCATACCCGGTAAACTTTTCTTACAACCTAGGAAGTACGATTCGTACAGAAAGCCTCTTTCCATACAAATCGTACAAAAGACCATGGGGCCGATTACGATCCTGTAAAAAATTTCCCCGTACGACTCGTATCCGGTCTTTTTACAGTACGAATCGTACAAGTGCCGTACAAACTGCCAACTACGATTCGCATGGGAAAAAGTCCATACGAATCGCATTGGGAATAATTCCCCACACGTCCTCGGGTCGGAAAATGTGCCCGACACGTCCCCGGACGAATTACCGTACAAATGTGAAAAGTGAAGTCCGACCGCGGAAGTACGATTCATCCCGTGCGTCCGATTTTACAACCGGATGGAAAAAGCACCGTCCGCACCGAACTCCCATAGCAACCATGGAGACATGTGCCCGCATACGCGCCCAACACCCCCCCCAGCCCCCGTATGTACGCGCCCAATCACCCCCCCAGCCCCCGTATGTACGTGCCCAACCACCCCCCCAGCCCTCCTATGTACGAGTCGAACCCCCACCCATGTATGTACACCCGTGTACGTACGAGTCGAACCCCCACCCGTGTATGTACACCCGTGTACATATGAGTCGAACCCCCACCCGTGTATATACACCCATGTATGTACGAGTCGAACCCCCACCCGTGTATGTACACCCGTGTACGTACGAGTCGAACCCCCACCCGTGTATGTACACCCATGTACGTACGAGTCCAACCCCCACCCATGTATGTACACCCGTGTACGTATGAGTCCAACCCCCACCCGTGTATGTACACCCGTGTACGTACGAGTCGAACCCCCACCCGTGTATGAACACCCGTGTACGTACGAGTCAAACCCCCACCCGTGTATGTACACCCCGGTACGTACGGCCCGTACCCCCACCCGTGTATGTATGGAGCGTACCCCCACCCCAACCGTGTATGTACGGCCCGTACCCTCACCCGCGTAAGTATGGAGCGTACACCCACCCCAACCGTGCATGTACGGCTCATACCCTCACTCGCGTATGTATGGAGCGTACCCTCACCCCAACCGTGTATGTACGGCCCATACCCCCACCCGCGTATGCATGGAGCGTACCCCGACCCCAACAGTCTAAGTACGGAGCGCACCCCAGGCCCCAACACCAGCTCCTTCACCCAACATCGCGCATGTACGAGTCGTACCAAGCCAGAGACAAGGACAACAACAAAATGGCCGATGTCCACACCGTACACACGCTAAAAACACACGTACACAACCAGGACAAAGCAAAACAATACAAGAAGACTCTATTCGAATCGCACAAAGCCACAAAACATGTCCAACAAGCACAAATACAACACATTCACTGACCTGCAACTGCCAAACTCCCAAACAGAGGCCCAAAACACAACCACTCCTTATAACACACCCACCCAAAGTTCAAACACAGCCACACCCACCAATGGACCAATAAAAAGGGCCCACAGACACAAACCATGAGCCTGTGCAACAGACTCACTGCTGCCAGACCCCACAGACAACCCACAGCACCATACTTGAACCTTTACTACACCTTACACTTGCACACCTTCACACAACCACCTTCACAAACACCCCCTCATCACATTCACACACACACCTGCACAACCACACCCACAACCATCCACACCCGCACCCCCCACAACCATCCACACCCACACCCCTCACCATGCCCACTAACAAGAATCCAAAGTTCACTAGCCAAGAGTTGGAGGTCCTTGTCGACGAAATCCTCAGAGTCGAGCCACACCTCTTTGGAACATTGGTCAGACAGACCAGCATTTCCGAAAAAACAGCCATGTGGCAGATGATTGTCGATGCTGTGAATGCTGTTGCGTCCACCAGAAGGACCAGGCATGAATGCCAAGCCAGGTGGTACGATCTGCGGAGGAGGGTCCGAGCCAAAATGACCGACGACCACAACCAGGCCAACATCACTGGAGGAGGGCCGCCCCGCAGACGCGTACAATACCATCCCTGGGAGGAGAGGGTGATGGCCATACTGCCGGTGGTGGCAGTGGATGGAGTAGAAGGACTCCGAGAGCCTGGTGAGTACACAAACAACTCACCTCACATGGGGGGAACGTCATCCACAACCAAACTCACAATCATGCACGCAACCACCCCAAGCTATCGCATGACTCAACCACACTCCATAAACACGCACATGCCCCTAGCGCCACCATGCCCCATGCACCCAGCTGGACAATCCCAAGTCACAGGCCACAGAAAACACCAACACAAGACACGGTAACCCGGATGGCGGGAGTGTGGGCCTCAAAAATCACATAGTGCAACTCAGAAGCAGACAACAATGCCCTCTGCCCATATGGCCTAGGTCACAGCCAGACAAACAGTGTGTCCCCACACAGGAAAGACTTGCCAGCAAATGGCGGACGCCTTGCATTAAGACAAGGGGGTGAAGGCACTTTTTGCACATGACAGCAGCTAATGAACAGCCAACACTGTGAAAGAGTGGCAGCACACACCACCACAGCAGCAGCGCAGACACAGACACTACACCCAATGGGTGCCTGGAGATCAGAAACAAACTCACATGAACAAGCCAAGGGCCATTAAAAGATCTGTAAAAAGTGTGTGCCTAGGAAGCTGGGCTGAGGTGACAGAGGGTGACGCACAGAGGGAGGGAGAGGGGGAGAGAGAGGGAGACACAGGGAGACGGACAGAGGGTGTAGGCTGACACAGGGAGGGAGGGAGAGGGGGACAGAGAGGGAGTGAGAAAGGGAGACACAGGGAGACCAATTCAGCCTTGGGTGGTGTGGGAATGTCTGCTCGTCAGCAGGTGGACTGCGTGCATGTAGACAAGGGTGGCCAGTGCCTGAATCCCCCTCTCTTCTCCATGGCAAAACACTGGGCCATGTCTCAACCTGTGCACGAGCACAACGCCAGCTACCTGCATTATATAGGTGTGTGGAACAACTCCATGTGCCCACGTACAGTGCAACACGGAAGGCGCCAATGCATGGCTCGCCACACCTGCTCACTCCACTGCTGACTGCAGTCACAATTGGCGCAGCAAGTAAGACTGTGTCACACATAGGTAAAGTCTCAAAAGCTGTGGCCAAGGGACATACCCATGCACAAGTGCACTGTGAGTGGAATGCAAGACATATCCAAATACCCAGAGGAAATGTGCCAACTTTGAAACGAATGAAACATGGATGTTGCATGGAACAAAAATAACATTGTCTCTCTCACACACAGGTCAACGTCGTGGATCACCCCCCAACACTGGGGGGGAAGACTCACAGGACCCGGCTCTGCGGGATGACGATCCCACCGGCAGCGACGACTCTCACCACTCTGTGGACGACCCCGACCAACCTGGCCCCTCTGGTGTCCAACAACCTGCAGCACCTGCATCAGGTACAACTGGGTCAACCACCACCCCCACTCCTGCCACATCCCAGTAGACACCCAGGATCCCTGCCCCACCACCATAATGCAGCCAGGCTGACCAGGAGGGACACGGTGTACCAGGCACCCAGAAGGAGGCAGGCGACAATGCTAATGCCACCCCTCAGGGGTCCCGGAGACCCGATGTGCCCACAAGGGCAGGCCAGGTGCAAGTGGGCAGGGGTGGTGGGAGTGGAGGACGGCGGAGGCGCGAGCCTGACCAGTTGGCTGCAGAACCGGTATATTCCCATGTGAGAAACATCCTGGACACATACCGGCAGGACACCACCGGCATGAACCAGGTTGTGTCCACCCTCAATGAGATGAAGGGGACCCTCGAGGAGATCAAGAACCAGCAGGCCCAGCAACATGCGGAGCAACATGCCTGTCAACTGCGACACCAAGGGCGGATGGAGGACAGACAGGCTGAGCTCGTGACGGTGTTCACGGGAATTCACCGTACACTCCATCGGATAGCCGACAACATGGGCAACCCTCCCTGTGCCACCAGGCCAAGAACATCACCACCCACAGGGAGAGATCAGGAGGAGGAGGAGACATCCGACGGAGCATCCCAAACATCGTCACGGCCTGCTTCTGAGGGTTCCCGCAGGAGGGCGGGTCGTCCACGGAAAAGACCTTGAGGGTCGGCGCAACAGCCCAATCTCCCAGGACACCTGGCCTGGCACCTGGCCCACTGGACCAACAACAGCACATCAGCAAAAGACATTCTCTGCCACATGGACTTGCTGGTCACTGTCTGACCAATGTTGACAAAGACTGTGGCATGGACTCTGATGATTTCCAATGGCAAGGACACCAACTCCCCCAGTGAACTTTGGATTCCACACACCCGGAAAGCCCCTCTTGTCATACCCCCCCAACACGTACCCCAACACAAATAAAAAGTTACACGATAAAGAGATGATGCCTACATTTTGCATTATTACCGTACATGTGTCTTGTAAAGTCTAACCATGCCTGAGTTCTCATATGACTTCAACCATCCACACCCTGGGGCCTGAGTCTGGCACAGGACACACATGGGTCACAATGTATTAGGCAAGACAGACATGGAGCACCATACACACCCGTGATGGGCCCAACCAGCTGAGTGGGTGGCCGCACAACCGTGCCGACAGACATATTGAGTACAGCAACAGTCATGCGCAGAGGTCAGGGATCATGTGGAGTGTCCTGGGGGCACCCTGGTATGTGTAGACAGGTGGCAGAACCATGTCCTGCAAGCTTGAGTCAGGTGGATGCAGAGAATGGTGGCCTGGCCAACGTTGGATGCATGGGGATGGCACATGTCACAATACCCACACAGTCATGGACATCATGCACAATACAGAGTCTAATCCCACACAAACAGCTTGCATCTTGCTACTCTACACATAGACACATAGCTACTATCACGGAAAACCATGCCAGACATGCCGTATGCACCGTGGCAACACACCAGCATTGACTGAGAAGAGGCACCTTGGAGGCATAGGGACACCTTTATTAGTCATGTATTCCGGAATGCAGAGGCAACTCGGAGTACACATACACAGGTCATGTGGAGTAACATGTGGGTCCAACACTGGAACCCCCCTTCTGCAGCACAAATGCGTGATAGCCATGGAACTGGCACACAAGTTTCAGGTAACAGCTAAACACCCCCTGCTTCTCACGGAGAGGCTGCCATACACCATTGATCCTCTGATGTGGAAGTCCCACACCATGTCAAGCCAATGCAAACCGTATGTGTCCGAGGGCAGTGTTACACACATTGATGCCATCATCACAATCCACTATCCCATCACAGATGACTGTCAACAAGTCTGACCATCTATTCAGGTGTATCCAGCTACATGTAATGTGTCCCATGGTGATGCGACATGTCTGCAGAGGAACCAAACCTCGACAGGGGCAGTGTGCACACATCGTAAACAACTGCCACACCCAATACACCCCTGATGCATCCCTTACCCTAAGGAGACTTCCAAACTTGTCCGTGCGTGTAACGCTGAGTCAGCACACGATGACGTGTCCATGAGGAATAGCAGTGCCACAACAATGCAACCAGCAGACGGCATGCGCAAGTACCTGGGGATGAGAGACACACAAGAAGTCAGCCACAAAAAGCACAGCCACTTGCATGTGCATGTACTCGACACATGTAAGGATGACAACATGCTAGGTCACAATTATGACTGTGGAAATACACTCATCACTGGCACCTTCACTCGAGTGACACATCCACACACACCTCTGACTCACGTGGCATACATGCAGATAGACACACACATCGCAACACATGCCACACGGCGACCAATGCGTGCACACTCAGACACTGGTACTCACCACTAAGCAAAGAAGTCGCGTATGAGCCGACTCCGGATGTCCTCTTGCAGAACCACATCCTCCACATCACTAGCCCCATTGCCAAGCCCTTCGTCCTCCACGGGTGGATGGTCCTGATCATCTTGATCCAGGATGAGTGGCACAGCTTTCTCAACTGCCATGCTGTGCAGCATGCAGCAGACCATGAAGATTTTGCAGACCTTCGCCAGGGCATATGGGAGGGCTTCCCCGGTCTTGTGTAGGCACCTGAATCGGCTCTTCAGGAGGCCAAATGTCCTCTCTATCACTCGCCTTGTCCGGCCATGGGCGGTGTTGTAGTGGAGCTGGGCCGGCGTGCTGGTGTTGCGGAGAGGTGTGATCAGCCATGGCATGTTGGGATAGCCAGCGTCCCCTACATGGAAACCACATGGACATAAGTAGGACAGGAGAAGCGGTCGTGCTGGAAGTCTACGCAAAATACAGGACAGACAGAGTGTACCCACCAACAACACATCCTCATTCGTTGCGCAGCTGCGTCATCATTTCAGGCACCCTGCTACGCCTCATGATGTAGGCATCGTGTGCTGATCCTGGAAAACGAGCACAGACATGTGAAATCACCATGTTGGACAGACACACCACAAGGGCATTGATGGAGTGGTAGTGTTTGCGATTCCAGTACGCTACCTCCTGTGCCTGTGGTGGTACCAAAGCCACATGTGTCCCATCTATGGACCCAATGACATGGGGCATCCCTCCCAGGGCATAGAATCCACGCTTGACCCCAGTCAACTGTTCAGGAGTTGGGAAATGGATGAACTCATCCAGGTGAAGCAACGTGGCCTCTAAGAAATCATGCAGCACACGACTGAACATGCTCTGGGACATGCCACCAACATGAGCTATGGTATATTGAAAGGTACCCGTGGCAAGAAAATGTAGGGCTGCCATTACCTTCAGCTTGGGTGTCAGTGCCGTAGGATACCTGTGCAGCGGTTGCAGGTGTGGTGCCAGCCTTGCCGTCAACTCCTCAATCAACGGTTGGGGGAAGCGGTAGCAGCGTATACAGTCATTCTCCCGCATGACAGCCAAGTCCGGAATTGGTCGGGGAAGAGGCGGTGCTCTGCAGTAATTTGGAAGTGACAAGGAAGAGTGAGTGCACTACAACAACAATTTATATGTACTGAGCGCATGTTAATCTGTCAATACACATATGCTACATAGGGAGTCAGGTATGTGCTACATGCCCTGGACACGTATGGCTGCCAGGTGACACTCCTACCAAGACCCAGCTACACACGGAGATTGTGAACCTCCACATCCCATGGCATGGGACTAGCTGTGTCCCAGTGTAAGTGAACAGCCAGACGCAACACAGGAGTGACATACATCAACACATCAGCAGAAGTAGGATGTCGATTGCAGAGACAGGTAGCGGAACACTAGAGCCACAGGTCACATGACATTACACTAGGACAGCCCACACACCTTGCCATTAAGGTGTACATGTCATGACTCACCACACATACATTGAGAGGATGCAGACAGGTCCTTGTTACGCTACTCCGTGTCCCATGCATGCATACACACCTTACATCCGATACCACATGTGGCCTGCTTACATCCGATACCACATGTGGCCTGATGTGCGTAACAGTGTGCCATGGCCATCTACACACAGACACATGTTGGTTGCTGCAACAGCAGATGCTTTTGAGGGAACACCAGCATCAAGCTAATGTGAACACACCACACATACATGACATAGACACATCGTGCACCGTGGGTAGTCACATGTCTGGTGTGGTAACCCCTGTAGCAGGCATCAGGGGACAGTTGCGTGTGTTGTTGACTGTGCCATGCCCGTGACGCTCATCCCAAGTGTGCAGTACGACATGCACACATGTCAAAGGAGTTAAGGGCATGTCTGGCACACATTGCACCGTCACACATAACATCTGTACACATCTCATCATACATCTATTGCCTTCACAACTCAGGAGTAATGTGCCACATCACAGCCTTTCACACCTGTGCCACACACATGTAGTACTGCCCAGACAATGCCTTGATGTCCATCCATGGACAAGTATGTCAGCTCTATTCCTTCCTGTGTGCTGCCTGTCACCACTGTGATGTGTGAAAGGCACCGTACATTCGCTCTGAGGGCCTGTGTACGTTCCCTATCACTATGGGAGTGCTGCCGTAGGCCTACCCATAGTGATAGTGAGCGTACAGGCGTGTGTACGGTCCGTATCACTATGGGTACGCATACGCGAGCACACCCATAGTGATAGTGAGCGTACGCGCGTGTGTACGGTCCGTATCACTATGGGTACGCATACGCGAGCACACGCATAGTGATAGTGAGTGTACGCGCGTGTGTACGGTCCGTATCACTATGGGTACGCATACGCGAGCTCACCCATAGTGATACGGACCGTACACACGCGCGTACGCTCACTATCACTATGGGTGTGCTCGCGTATGCGTACCCATAGCGATACGGACCGTACACACGCCTGTACGGGCCGTTGCTATGCATTTGGGGTGCCCTAGGGCCCCGGAACCTGTGTGTGAATCTCCAAATTACATAGGGGACACATGAGGGACAAGTATAAAGGCCTACATGCATGCTGGTTGTCATGGAGACCAAGTTTAAAGTATGAATTTTTTTCTGCAGATGCACAGCAAAAGTCGGTTTGAATGAATCTACTTTGTTGCAAAGTGGTTGTGGAGTTGACATCATGCTCAAGAAAAAAAACAATAAAAACCCACTGACTGTGCTAGGTTTAAAGGGATTGGAGGAAACATAGTATGCAAATGTGAGTGACCAATCACTCTGTACTCCTGTGCATGAAACAGGCCAGCAAGGCAGATATAAGGCAGCCAGGTCCCATGAGAGAGCACTTGCCTGCACATATTTGGATTCTACGACCCAGCTGCTGCTCGTGATTCCCTGGAACCATGTCAAGGTCTGTGGAGAGGGCCCAGCCTTTCACCCTGGAGGAGAACCTGGCATTGCTGGATGTGATCCTCCCACAGTACCCCCTGCTGTATGGGCGACCAGGGTATCAGGTGAGTGCAGAGTCCACTAGCACAGACTGTGTCCCTTTTTTGTGACTGTGACTTCTGGCATTGTGTCCAGGTGTGACACACTTGCAATGGACTGAAGGGAGGGTCCCAAGGGGGGGAATGCCTGATGTCTCCCAGCCAGAGCATGCTGTGGTGCATGTCTGCCGTCCTCACTTGCATTGTGTTTACTGTGACAATCACTGCATGGTGCATGCCACATTCTGCCTGTCTTATCCTCCTGGGAATGTTACCTCTACAGACCTCATGTGATTATGTGGTCAGCCCAGTGTGACAGGTGACTGTACCCACAGATGTGTGTTAGTTCTGTGTACCTGTGCTGAGAGTGTCCACATGATGTGTTCTTACCCTGGACATCGGTGTGTGTGTAAGAACCCTGTCATGTGGGTGGGTGCATATGTGGAGTGTAGCACCCAAGCTGCATGAGGTATGGATATACCCTGCCCATCTGATGTGAGCAGGGAGCAGTGCTGTGTGTCTGACGTGCAGAGCCAGCCCCACACCAGTGGGCCACCCCCCGTCTAGTGGCACATGTGCAGAGTGAGGTTTGTAGCTGCATTTGGCAATGGCAGGTGAATGTCCTGTGCCTGTGTGTGTCTGTGTACTCTGCTGAGGTAGCGTCAGTGGCCTGTGGCATGTGACTGCTTTGAGGTGCTGCACATAATCCTGGTGTAGCTTGTGATGCACGGTGTGAGCCTGGATCATTGATTGTGTCGTTGCCCTCATTCCACCTGTGTACTTTCAATGGCACGTACTGCTTTTGCCCTTCCCCAGAGGATAATGTCCCTATGACAAAGGTGCAATGCGTTGGCTGCATACTATGCCTTGTTGTAACCAGCAAATTTGTTCTAATATGTGTCTCTGTGACATGTGCCAGGTGTATTGATGTAGTGTCACTTGTTCATCCTCACAGGTAGGCGCCTCTGCCAAGAAGCAGATCTGGATGAACGCCGTCAGTGCCATGAGGAGGACAGAGGGTCGCAAGCGGCGCCTGGCCCAGGTGAGAAAACGCTGGCAGGATATCCGGTGCTGGACACGGAGGATCGCACGGGTCCTGCTGGGGGACTCACCTGAGACCCATAAGAACCGTGGGCGCTGCCGTGTGACCCACATCCACAAGCGTGTGCTGGCGGTGGTCTTTCCAGACTTGGACAGGCGCTTACAGGAGAAGCAGCAGCAGGTAGGGGGTAGGTACATGTGTGTTTGTTGTGTGTCACCAGCATTTGTAAGTGCGCAGTTGCATGGATACACTGCCAGGGTTTAAAGGTGCTGTGCAGATCCTGTTACCCACAGTATAGCGGTGCTCTCCTGCCTCCCTTCCCCTCCTTGCAATGTGTTCCCTGATGTGCATGAGTGTGCGATACGCATAGTGCAGGGATGGTGGCGTGTGTTGCAGTCATTCCCATTCAGGACCATGGAGTTGTGTGGCCACTACTGTCCCCTGGGGCATATTTTCCTAGGTGTCATGTGTGTCATCACAAAATGTGGACACTCTCAGTGTCTACAGCATAGGTTGTGCTCTGTGCCATTGTCCCCTGGCACCATGTATATTGACGTAAAATGTAGTACAAGTGTCCACTGTACAGCCTGACCTGATTTTCCTTGTTCATACTCACGGTGGCCAGTGACTGTGTGTCTTGTTACAATCATCTGATGATGCCCATTTGTACATGATTATTTGGACAGGCGCACCTTGGGTATTTTGTGTCCAATCTTGCATTTTTCCAGCCCATGTGTATTTCACCCAGACTAAGAGATGTAAGTGCTTCCTGTGTCTCAACAAATTGTCTCATGTAGGGGGTGGTTGGTGCGGGCAAAGCCTACATGTCACAACCTGAAATCTCCTTGCTAGGTCTGGCCAGTGTGTGATGTGTGTCTGGACATACACTCAAGGTGCAGTGAGCCAGTCATGGTGGGCATGTTTTCAGTATTACCTATGCAGCATGTGCCTCAAGTTCATGGATATGGTCCCTGCTCATCCCTATTTTCGGCAACGCTGTGTGGTGCAGATGCAGTGCTGGATTGTCCCCAGAGCCTGGCTCCTCTGTCAAAATCCATTTCATGTCATTTGCTATTGTGTCATGCTCTCCATAGTTTTTCAGTGGCATAGTGGGTCAACCAACTGTGTGTTGCAGGGCCTACATATGTACCTTGTATTGTAGATATTACTCATCTTTCTGTTCAGGCTATGCACTGCAACCTATGTAGATTGGACTCATGTGACATATGTATACAGGTGTATGATTAATTCCTGTCTCTTCACCTTGCCCACACCATTGTCAGGGGACACGGATGGAGACATCAGCACAGACCGAGCAGAGGGACCGAGCACCAGTGCCAGCAGTGACATCTTGGCTGGCACATCGAGTGGAACTGAGGCGGAGGGGAGTGAGGCAGAGGACCTGTCCACTGCCACCACAGAATATGAAGCTGACGGGTCCGAGGCTGAGCTCTCCGAGTGGGCGGAGGCTGCACCACCAGCTGACAGCGGCACAACAACTCTCCTCGCCCCCTCCATTGCCATCAGCCGCCTCCCACTTGCTCGTGTCCCTTCCCAGCGTGCCCGGTCACCACATGTCTCCTTCCTGCCAGGCACCGCACCCCCTGCCCCTGTCTCCACTGCTGCCGCCAATGCCGAGTCTGTGAACATCCAGCGGCAGTTGCAGGTTGGTCAGGCTGCGATGCTTAATGTCCACCATGGCCACAGCCAAGTGCTGAACAACATGGAGGCATACTTGGAGGGCATTTTCTCATTGCAGGCTGACCAACGCAACTTGCTGAGGTCCATTGACTCAACACTGACTGCAGCAGTGGGTCTCCTGCAGTGCTTCGTCCAACCCCCTACCCCTGACCCATCCACACTTCCCCACTCCCATGCCTGTCCCACGTACACCCAGACGTCAGCATGCACCCACCACAACAGACACAGGCACCACACCAGCAGGGAAGGTCAAACGCACACCTCCTGGCACGCACACACAGGGTGAAGTAGGCACACCCACTGGGTCGGGGGGCAAACGTAAGACACGCAGCCAGAGTGGGAGTCCGCATTCCACAAAATCAACTCCCTCCAAATCCCCTCCCCTCAGCTCTCCTGGCCAAAAGTCGGATACAGGGTCAGTCCTGCCCAGTCTGTCCATCAGCCCCAGTGTGGCACCACCCCGCAAGCGGTGGAGGCAGGACACCGGCAGGGGAGTTGAGTCCCCCCCCTGTCCACACCCTCCCCCAGTGGCGCTGCGACCCATCCCTCCGACCTCCCCCTCCTTGGGGCCTGTGGTTCCTTCGGGTGCAGGGGAGTCGCTGGAGGACCTTGCTAAGGTGTGCAGCACCATCCTGACCTCCGCCTTTGGCGCTGCCCCACCCCCTGTGGTGGAGTCCTCCGTCCCTGCACCCACGACACCTACCCTTCGCCCTCATGTCCCTGCGGTGCCTGGTCCTTCCCCCCCACATGATGCCCCCTCCCCTCTGGAAGACAAAGGAGTCTGACTGTGCAGGCAAGCTAGGGGACATGCGTCCCACCTGGATTTGAACTTTGGATTGCCCTATGGGCATTGTACATTTTGAACTTTCAAGGGACAAACAGATTTTTGGATGCTGAATAAAGCAATTTCTTTTTCCTTAGTACACCACTGTCTAGCTGTTGGTGGACCTGCTCCATTATTTTGGGTGGTGATAATGTGTTGGGTGTGTGGGAATTGTAGTCTTGTGCTGGTCATAGGGTGGACCCTGGTATCTGTGTGCCATCACAAGCTGTTGGCTAAATAACTTTGTTCATGTAAGCAGTTACTGCATGGTGACATCGTCCCAAGGTGTGTTCCTTCCTCTGTGTAACCTGATATCTTCCCTGCAGGGTCATTCCAATATGTGGTGCTGAGCTGTGTCTACATTGGCTGGGTGTGTGATGGACTCGTTAGACTTTGGCCATGCATGCTGAGCGATGTCTCCACCTGCATCATTCGTGGCGTCCTTGGTGGTCACTGTACTTGTGTATGTAGACTGTTGACATGACTTCATGTGGACATGTTTCCTTTTCGGCGCTATGCATGTGTATACTCCCAGCCTCGCACACATGTGGTACATGTACTGCAGGATCTTTGTGCACCTGACTGACATTTGTGGGCATTGGATCTGTGGGTACTCCACCCTTTTCTTTGCAGGGGCACTGCTGTGAGTGTTAGGCACCCACCCCTCCTGTGTCTGGGCACTGTTGGGATTGTTAGGCACCCACCCCTCCTGTGTCTGGGCACTGCTGGGAGGACTCTGCACACACCCCTCTTATGTCTGGGCACTGCTGGGAGTGTTAGGCACCCACCCCTCCTGTGTCTGGGCACTGCTGGGAGGACTCTGCACACACCCTTCTTGTTAAATGGTAGCGGCAGTTTCAGTCGATAACCTTTCAAGTATTGCCCGGCAGTAATCGCCTCTCATACCATTCGATAATTTACCAATGAAAGAGGCAGGCGCCGGAGACTGGAAGGCAGGAAACAAAGTTTTATTCCGTCGGAGCAGAACACATCAGATCAGACAGCAAGGTATCGTCACGAGGTGCTCTAACTGCATCTCTGAGGCCTGGCCTCTTATACACAGGTTTATGACTTTATTGCAGGTTTATCACACATGGCACATTCTTGAGATTGTCTTGATACAAGAAAGAACATCCTCAGAATCCCCACTTCGAGCTCGTTCCCACACATATCTTCAGTGGAAGTCCCCACCCCACCCACAGTAGGAGATGGCTATCACACAGCTGGACATTCCGCCAATTCCCGGGGGTGTGTGCAACCGGTCGGGTCTCAGGTGGTGGGGGCCTTGATCTGCTGTAATCCCTTTGATGTGGGGTGTTTTCCTTACAGTAGGGGCAATAAACTGCATCCGCAGGGCTAGGTGATGGCCTGGGATCGGTTCAGACAATCGGGCGCGGAGGAAGGGGGTTATCAGAAAGGATGTATGACCATGTATGGGATGAAAGGAGGTGTTGGTCAGGCACAGGGTGCGATTCCATGGCAGGGTCGCGCAGAAGGAGAGGTTTTACGGCCCATGTATGAGAGAGCGGGGGAGGCCAGCGCGCGGGGGATGTTCGCAGCGCCTGAGGGGCGCGCTGGTGATCGGCAATGAGCGGGGAGAGAGAGTGGGGTGCCTAAAATGGCGGCCGTGCGTTCGCTGTGCGTGGCGCTGGGGAGAGGCAAGATGGCGCAGATAATGTTCAGTTACAAGCTAAATTTCCACAGTCCTCCCTTTTAACATATCTCGCCAGCTTGCCTGGCCGACATTCACCTTCGTTAACCCTTTAGCTATAATACCGTGAATGTTTTTCATGCATTCCTTAAAAGTACAGAGTTTTTAGGACAAGCAGGAGCAATCTGACACAATTGTACATAGTTACATACAGTTGATAAAGTAGGCGAGGAGGTAGTGCATACAAAATTACATCAGCTGTGCCGCATGTCAGGCCCAGGGATAGGAGGAGGGGAGCTTGTTTAAGCACAAACATGATACCGTAAAGCAAAAATGTTTCTGGCAAAACAAGGGAGATTTCGTACATTACTTAAGGCCCAGACTTCGTGTGGATCAAAAATAGTCAGCATAGTCGTGTGCACGGCTGGTGTTATACGAATGTCATTATACAAAGTTAGAGTTTCTTAACTTATCAATGTACAGTTGGAAGTGACTGACGCAATATCATGAAAACTCGATTGGAAGATAGTCAATATAAAAAGGTGGTTGGGAGAGGAATTCAACTTAACATGAGTTACAGTCATGGAAGGGAGTTCTTCTTTCCAGTGTCCTATTATAACGAGCCATCACTGGTAAGCTCTTATCGTTGCTCTTCTTTTGTTGGCACTGTTGAGCACCGGCGGTGGAGCTAAGGTCCAGCTCAAATCCAAGTTTTCACGTAGCAGGGTGTGACCATTCGTTGTTCTCCGATCACAGTCCTGTTCCCTAACACATTTTATCATAGGTACTTTGAGACGGGGTACCCGCTTTTTGTTCCTCTGTAGTTAAGTCAAATTCAAAATCCATATAAAAGAGGGAGAGAGAGAGAGAAGGGGTGTGGCGTGCTTCGGGATGCCGAGGGAAGAGGGGGTGGAGTGGGATCGGATCAAAAAGCGGACCAAGGAGAGCAGAATCTTCCAGCACTGGGCCCATCAATCGGGCCCGACGGGTTGGGACTTCAGGCACGCTGGTCAGTGAGCAGGGGGCCTCGAGATAGCCCTTCGTTCTATCGCTTATCATCCTGATAATGGTGCCTCGTCTCACGCCCTTTTTGCTTCGTTGCTTCCCCCTTGGTCGATGCCATAGATGTTCCATGGTCCGCAGCCAGGCTGTGCGTCACGTCCGACCCCTCTCTTCCGATGGCCGCAGGTTATCTTTGAATGAGTACAAGAAACAAAATCTTAGAGAGTTGACAGGGAAGACATTTACACACTTCATCCTCTCTCCCAACCACCGAGTAGTTAGGGAAATGCTTTTGTCGGTCGCTGCATGATTGATGTCTATTAACTCTTATGTCGGTGTGTGTTACTAATCTATTAATCATTGCTGTGGTGCAGGTTTCTGTGGGTGTTCCTGTTCATCGTCTGGCCTGCTAGGTGTCGATTCCTGTGCCCTATAATCGTTGCAGGAAGCCTGATATCTGTTGACTTTCTGGTTTATCAAAAATTCGAACCGGCTTCTCCGGTAGAGGACTCGTTCGTCTTAACACAAGTTCTGTTAATACACATTTTCCTCCGAGGACTGCTAAGTTTATGAAAAGAAAAAATGCAAGGTGCTACTGTCATGGGTTCACAGGTATCTATTTCGGGGAGGGACATAAGCTAAACATTTTCTTGCTGAAGACAATAGGTAACCCTTATCAGCTTAGGCGATGTACCTTTAGAGAATAAGGTCATCAGCTGTTTTGTTCGAAATACTCTGAGACGGCTAGTACAGGGCTGGGGTTATTTTGGGAGAACGGGGTGCTTAGACATTCTAGTTCGGGGTAATTGGGCGGGGGCAATTCTGGGCGGTGGAGATGGTGTTGTTAAAGCTCTAAAAACGAAAACCACTGACATATAGTCCCCGTGATGAGGGCCAAATTGGGAGACATCAGTCGTCTTACCTGTCCTTTCTTTCTCAGCCAATTAAGTTCAACATTTGCAGAAAGGAGAGGTAGTAACGTGGTAAACTACGGTCGTTTTTGTTTCTTTCAATTTGTTCGAACACCGCCGTGTTCGAGGCCAATTATACACATACTGAGGAGGTATGCGTCGTTAATTTGTTCAAAAAAAACCAAAGAGGGCAAGAAAGCCTTCAGCGAGGGAGGGAGAGAGAGTAAGAGAGAGAGAGAGAGAGAGAGAGAGAGTGAGTGAAGAGAGAGAGAGAGAGAGAGAGAGAGAGAGAGAGAGAGAGAGAGAGAGAGAGAGAGAGAGAGAGAGAGAGAGAGAGGCGTGCGCATCAAGTAGGCTATTTAGCATACGTACGACACAAAACGAGAGAGAGAGAGTAACATGTATACGATAATAGGCTACTTGGTGCACACACAATATTGGAGTAGCATGGGTCAGTTCTATGTGAGAAAACACAAGCGGGGGAAAGACATAAATTTGGTGATCACGTACACAAAAATACCGGATAGGGCGTGTCAGTACATACATCAAGCGCAGAAACTTAAGACGGAGATACAGGGCTACGTTGAGTATGGGGACCTTTCCTTTCTTGTCCTCTTTCCTATGCATGCTGCGTATTTTCAGTATCTTGTAGTCTATCTTGAGGGGGGGGGGTGTCGGACCTTTTACTCCCCTCCCTTTGATTGATAGACAAGCACTTCAATCATACGATGACGCTCTCCTCAAGCGACCCAAGCATGAAATGCATACACATTCATGCCGCATAATCGTAGCACACACGCACAATCATATCATACAGTTTTTCATGTTCACAATGGTGGTCTGCACTTTGCGCATTATCCCACAATGTTCGTTTATGTTTTTCCCTATATTGAACATGGTGCGGTCCATGTCCACTCCATTCTTTAGTCGAAACTTCGTCGTGACCTATAGAGGGGGAAAAGAGGGGAGGGGATGTGCAGTATTCAATGTACATTAGCGCGCGTAGACACGAAAAAGTTCTACTTACCACGTACCAGGCTAGCCGCAGGAGTGGGTAATACCACAGACCTATTATTCTTTTCTTCCGAAACAAAGATGCTCTATTTCATTCATCTCCTAAATTCGGGTTCCTTGGTCGTACATGTATTTCTCAATCGGTCGTATATTATGGTGCAAGATACCATACCTTGCATTCGGCATATACCTCAAGCTATAGTCGATCATTTTCTGACAACTCTTGGAAAAAGACAGGTGTGACAGGTACAAATTCCGTTAATAAAAAAGATTCAGGTAAATGGGGTCTGCATTATCTGTTTTCTATTGCTTGGGAGTAACAATCATTTATTCAAAAGAAAACCTTTACCAACCTAGATTATTTGTCATGACACTGATTCCGTAATTCATTTAAGAAGCCCTTTATTTAAAACAATGTCAGTATACAAATACGGGCCTACAACCGTTCAGGCCGGCCACGGTGTGAGAGGCGTCTCGGCGCCATTTTGGGGCGAGGTCGGGTGGGTTCAGTGCACAATTATAAGTCTTTCCACTAACTAGCTGCCGGACCAGAATCCCTTTCGGTAGTTCGAGAGTTTTTCATCAGCGTCAGCTTGCGTCAGCATGGCGTTACCGCGGTCTTGTAGCGATGCCGTGGTTCGTCCTTGGGGCGGGACAGCAGGCGGGTTCTTCCGCCGTCGCCCTGAATCAGTCTTTCTTTTACGACACCAAACGGAGGCGAGATGGCTGCTGCCCGGGGCAAGGACAAGTTAACGTGGCTATTGTCCCCACCGGAGGCCCACGGGAGTCGAATGTCAATGACTCCCGCAGAACCTGCAAAGCTGAGGGGGTGTTTTTCAAGGGGTGGGGCCCACGCCCGAGCAGACAAGCCTCCGAGTCCAGGGCCGTCTCACGGTGGGCTAGGCCTGGATCCGAAGAACCGACCGCCGGAGTCCAAAGGCAGCAGCAGCAGCAGCTCTTCGTTACAGCCACCGGGGTGGGTCCCTCGATCTCTCGGCCGCGGGGGCCCATTTCTCGGGTGAAACGCTAATGGCAATCTTAGTGGATCTGCGCCTGAGTGGCTACCCGGCAGGCAAGACTTTGAATGGCTGTCCCGTTGCAGCCGGTCGGTGAGTGCAGGGGCGCCCACTCATCTGGGCGGCGAGTGAAATGACTGGGTGCAACTCAGCTGGCCGGTGAAAGAAACGGCGGGGTGCAACTCAGCTGGCCGGCGAGTAAAATGGCAGGGTGCAACTCAGCTGGCCGGCGAGTAAAATGGCAGGGTGCAACTCAGCTGGCCGGTGAAAGAGACGGTTGGGGTGCCCTCATCTGCTGGCGAGCCTCCACCTGGGGAGGCGGGGGAGGCCCGTCCACGTCGCTTCCCCCCGCCAGGGCACCCTTCGTTGTTGAAGGAAGAAGAAGAGAATGGGAAGATCCGCGCAACGTGGCAGACCCCACCTCGGCGTTGCCAGGGTCTTGGCGCCGCATGTAGCTTCCGGCCTATTCGCACAGTTGTCCGCCACTGATGTCGATGGATTTTTGCATGGCTTTTATAGCCCAAAGCCGACTAAAAGGACCGCCCGAAACAGGCCAATGTTGCAACTTCGAGGAAGGAGAGGCGAGGACGGTGTCACGCGGACGTAAATGCTTTGGGATGGAGGTTGCAGCAGATTGTCATGTAAATAGTTGTTTAAAACGTGTTTTAACTTGTTCACCTTGTCGGAATGTTGTTATACCTATAAGTTATTAAAAATGTTTTAATCATACTACTTTGTTGGAGTGTTGTACATATTTGCAATCTAGTTACTGTGTAATCGGAAAATGGCATAGTCCAATTGTGCGTGATCCTAGTCCAGTTCGGTGACGTCGATGGTGGGTATCAGCAGGCTTCCGGTTGTGTGGGATTTTTGTCGTGTTTACTGGGCGGGGTGGGTGGTAGGGCAGACATGTTTAGGCAGCGAGAGCGATGGAGCCGAGCTACCTCGTGGCCGTCTTGACCGTGAGCTTGGCTCCTTCCCCTAGTTTCATATATCCCACAAAGGGCTATTTCCTAGCGTCTTTTTAGTTTTGTAGGGTCAAAAAAAGATCCCACCAGTGGCCACTGACTCTTGGGGTCCCCCTTTGTATATTTATGCCATAGCTTGCTATAAGCTACGGCGACTAGTCCATATTTAGTGAACATGTCCTTATTAGGGGTGCCCTCCAGTGGAGCCGGATGGTTCACCTCTAATAAGCGGTCCGGGTAGAACCAACTACCAATCAGTGGGGAGAAGATAGGCATGACGGGTTACAACGGGGACAAAAGTCAGTACTACCTATCTTTTCACTGCTTGCAAAGACTAGACAGAATATCTCTATTCCTCGTTATTTGTAAGCAGAGAATACCTCCAAAGAACCAATATCGAACAACTAGTGTTCGGACAATCAATCAATCAATGGGGAGATAAAGATAGGCACGACAGGTTACAATGGGGACAAAAGTCTGCGTTACCTATCCTTCACTATTTGCAAAGACTAGACAGAATATTTCTATTCTACGTTATTTGCAAACAGAGAATATCTCAAAGAGCACTATCCTTCAAAACAATCAATGTTCGGACAATCAATCAGTGGGGAGATAAAGATAGGCACGACGGGTTACAACGGGGACAAAAGTCTGCGTTACCTACCCTTCACTATCTGCAAAGGGAGAGGGAGAGAGAGTATTTCTACTCCTCCCCGTTTGTAGACAGCGAATATCTCAAAGAGAACAATCAATAAGCAATACTAGTATTTTTCCATCAATCAATCAATCGTTTCGCAATGTGTCGTGTTTCACGACCTTACCCGGACCGCGTGGACAGTTTCTCGTCTTCCGCCTCCAGCGCCCGATCGTCCTCTACTCTCCGTTATTGCCGCGGCACTCCTGATGGTTCCCAGTCAGGACCGTAGATCACTCGAGAGAGAGGTCTGCTCGGAATCAGTGAAGTTCGGATGATCGGCTGCCAGATGAGGGTCTATCGGGCAGGAGCTCTCCCGATCGTTGCAGTCGTTCACTCTGTCGTCGGGACCTCTCCCACTGGATCCACGTGTCGCTGATGGGCCCCACGCTTGGGACGCCAATTGTTAAATGGTAGCGGCAGTTTCAGTCGATAACCTTTCAAGTATTGCCCGGCAGTAATCGCCTCTCATACCATTCGATAATTTACCAATGAAAGAGGCAGGCGCCGGAGACTGGAAGGCAGGAAACAAAGTTTTATTCCGTCGGAGCAGAACACATCAGATCAGACAGCAAGGTATCGTCACGAGGTGCTCTAACTGCATCTCTGAGGCCTGGCCTCTTATACACAGGTTTATGACTTTATTGCAGGTTTATCACACATGGCACATTCTTGAGATTGTCTTGATACAAGAAAGAACATCCTCGGAATACCCACTTCGAGCTCGTTCCCACACATATCTTCAGTGGAAGTCCCCACCCCACCCACAGTAGGAGATGGCTATCACACAGCTGGACATTCCGCCAATTCCCGGGGGTGTGTGCAACCGGTCGGGTCTCAGGGGGTGGGGGCCTTGATCTGCTGTAATCCCTTTGATGTGGGGTGTTTTCCTTACAGTAGGGGCAATAAACTGCATCCGCAGTGCTAGGTGATGGCCTGGGATCGGTTCAGACAATCGGGCGCGGAGGAAGGGGGTTATCAGAAAGGGTGTATGACCATGTATGGGATGAAAGGAGGTGTTGGTCAGGCACGGGGTGCGATTCCATGGCAGGGTCACGCAGAAGGAGAGGTTTTACGGCCCATGTATGAGAGAGCGGGGGTGGCCAGCGTGCAGGGGATGTTCGCAGCGCCTGAGGGGCGCGCTGGTGATCGGCAATGAGCGGGGAGAGAGAGTGGGGTGCCTAAAATGGCGGCCGTGCGTTCGCTGTGCGTGGCGCTGGGGAGAGGCAAGATGGCGCAGATAATGTTCAGTTACAAGCTAAATTTCCACATTCTTATGTCTGGGCACTGCTGGGAGTGTTAGGCACCCACCCCTCCTGTGTCTGGGCACTGCTGTGAGTGTTAGGCACCCACCCCTCCTGTGTCTGGGCACTGCTGGGAGGACTCTGCACACACCCCTCTTATGTCTGGGCACTGCTGGGAGTGTTAGGCACCCACCCCTCCTGTGTCTGTGCACTGCTGTGAGTGTTAGGCACCCACCCCTCCTGTGTCTGGGCACTGCTGGGAGGACTCTGCACACACCCCTCTTATGTCCGGGCACTGCTGGGAGGACTCTGCACACACCGCTCTTATGTCCGGGCACTGCTGGGAGGACTCTGCACACAACCCTCCTATATCAGGATATGTACGCTTAGAACATACACGGGTGTGGGTTCGCTCCATGCATACGCGGGTGGGGGTACGGTCCGTACATACACTGTTGGGGGGGGGTACGCTCCATACATACGGGGGTGTTACGGTCTGTACGTACACTGTTGTGGTGGGGGTACGCTCCATGCATATGCGGGTGGGGGTACGGTCCGTACGTACACTGTTGGGGTGGGGGGTACGCTCCATGCATACGGGGGTGGTGTTACGGTCCGTCCGTACACTGTTGGGGTGGGGGGTACGCTCCATGCATACGGGGGTGGTGTTACGGTCCGTACGTACACTGTTGGGGTGGGGGGTACGCTCCATGCATACGGGGGTGGTGTTACGGTCCGTACGTACACTGTTGGGGTGGGGGGTATGCTCCATGCATACGGGGGTGGTGTTACGGTCCGTACGTACACTGTTGGGGTGGGGGTACGCTCCATGCATACGGGGGTGGTGTTACGGCCCGTACGTACACTGTTGGGGTGGGGGTACGCTCCATACATACGGGGGTGGTGGTATGGTCCGTACGTACACTGTTGTGGTGGGGGTACGCTCCATACATACAGGGGTGGTGCTACGGTCCGTACGTACACTGTTGGGGTGGGGGGTACGCTCCATGCATACGGGGGTTGTGTTACGGTCCGTACGTACACTGTTGGGGTTGGGGGGATGCTCCATGCATACGGGGTGGTGTTACGGTCCGTACGTACACTCTTGTGGTGGGGGTACGCTCCATACATACGGGGATGGTGTTACGGTCCGTATGTACACTGTTGGGGTGGGGGGTACGCTCCATGCATACGGGGATGGTGTTACGGTCCGTACGTACACTGTTGTGGTGGGGGTACGCTCCATGCATACGCGGGTGGGGGTGCGGTCCGTACATATCCGTACCCACGCTGTGGAATGCTTGTGCGGGCCGTACCCAGGCGTTTGCCACGTGGGTACGAGCCGTCCCGCCATTGTTGGGATGACGTAGGTGTGGGCGTGGTACGACTCGTACCCACGCTCTTAAGGCGTGGGTACGGGACGTACCTGTATTGTTGTGTTACCGGTTCGCGTCGTCAACCACTTCCGTTGTGGCGGACGCTGGCTTTGCTGGACACGCCCCACCCCCTCGTAGTGACCAGGGCCTGGGGGTCAGGTATGTCCAGGGCATGTGTGCTGTGTGACTTGGGTGGGGGTTTTGTGGCCTACCCCTGCTCCTGCCCCCCCTTTCCCCCCTCCCTTTGTTGTTCTGACCTTCTGCGGCGTCTGCGTCGGAACCTGTAGAGGAGGTCGACTGCTATGAGGGCCGGGATGACACGTAGGTTCGGGTCCATGTCTGTCCGTCGCGTGCAGGTACTCCTTGTTCGCGTCGTCCTGATTTCCCGGCAGTTTTTGGCTGCCGGAAAATATTCTCCGTGCGGGATGACGTCGGTGCGAATCGTACTTCCTGGTTCGTGAAAGGCAGGCTGCGTGCGTCCCGACGTCACGTCGGTGCTTTCCCGGATCACATTTGTATGTATAATTTCGTCGGTCGGTGTTTTGTACGAATCGTACGGAAATAGTATTTCCGTGCGAATCGTACTTCCATGTTTGTATATTGTTCCGACCGGGTACGCGTCGGACGGAGAATATGCTCCGTCCGACGGTTCGTACCCGGTTTTTACTGGATCGTAATCGGCACCCATACAGCTAAAATAAACCAACGATTCTGATCCGGAACAGCTTGCACGCGATGTCTGTATGTAGTTAAGCAGCGGTTTCCAGCCCAGCAAGTACGATTCGTCCCTACGGCACTCCGTACGGCTCTTTTCTTACGGGAGCCAAAAACAGCTGTAAAAGCAGAGTCCCCAAGGGTACGAGTCGTACAGGCATACACCCCTGTGCGTTGTCTATGTACGGTGTGTTCCCCTACATCGCGTATGTACTGTGCGTTCCCCAACATCGGGTACCCCAACATCGCATACCCCAACATTGCATATGTACTGTGCGTACCCCAACATCGCGTACTCCAACATCGCATACCCCAACATCGCATATGTACTGTGCATACACCAACATCGCGTACCCCAACATTGCGTACCCCAACATCACGTACCCCAACATCGCATACCCCAACATCGCGTATGTACTGTGCGTACCCCAACATCGCGTACCCCAACTTCGCATGCCCCAACATCGCATACCCCAACATCGCATATGTACTGTGCATACCCCAACATCGCGTACCCCAACATCGCATACCCCAACATCGCGTATATACGCACTGTACATACGGGATGTTGGGGCATGCGATGTTGGGGTACGCGATGTTGGGGTACACGATGTTGGGGTACGCACCATACATACACAACGCACGGGGTGTATGCCTGTATGACTCATACCCCTGTACAACTCGCACCCCGGGAACAACTTTTCCTGGGATACGAGTCGTACAAAGTTGGCTTCGTAGCGGGTAATGGCATTCCCCGTGTACGGGACGTTTTCCGTACAAATCGTGAATTGGAAAGCCGGTCAGTATCGTACAAGTACGGTTGGACTGCATTTTTACAATTTGTACGGAAAAGTGTCCGGGTTCGTCTGGTACAACTTTTCCCAATCCGATTTGTAAGGATCGGGCCGATCCGTAAAAATCGGATCGGGAAAAGTTGTATTTTTCCCATACGAATTGTACTTCACGGGTCGGACGGGACTTGTACAATTTGTATGGAAAAATTTACCGATACGAGTTAGACGGGAAAAAAAAATACAGGATCGGAATCGGCCCCTTAATGTTGGTGAGCAACACAAGAGAAGAATCTCCAAGCAGCTTTGCTGAGTTTTTCAGAACTCCAAGCTCTGCGCAGAGTGGGCAAAACTCAGCAAACTCTGCCGGGGGAGCAATGCTCACTGCTCACCATTTGCCACTATACTAGATTTTTGGGTCCTAATCTGTTGCAGGCTATTGATATATTTTGATTGTGTTTTTAATTTAATTTTCACTTTTTTACTGCTGACGTGCTAGGGATATTATTTAATAGTTTAGTGTTTAGTGGATGACTTTAAATTCATGACAACGTTAGGGTATTTTGTTTGTTTGTATGTGCCAAATAATGGCAACCGTGTTGGTGGCTCAAGGAGTCCAGGACTATATAGCTATATATTTTCCTTTGTTCTCAGCCACTTTCTTCCAATGTGCTTGCCTACCATTTTATGTGTGAGTGTGTGTGTGAGATGGTTGGTCATTGTCTGGGTAACTGTTGCCTAGGGCTGTTTGCATTTTAGGCATTTTTAAAGGTTATTTTAATTTTTGCTAACATTTTCCAATGATAGTATGGAAATTGATGCATTCATCAATGAAAAGGAAATCTTGTTCTTGTTAATAGAATCACTTGTTGTGAAGAGAACATCAACCTTGACTTGCAAATATGTAGTCAAGCAGGCCCTGAGACCAAGGCCTGGGATTGCTGATTGATAGGTCTCAGGTGGGAGGGTGTGTAGCTGGCAGGCAAACACCCCAGCAGAAATCTCTTGATCCATCCAATGGATAGGTGCAGAGACAGTAGAAGGGTCAAGAGAGATTACCACAATAAAGAACACATGGCCGAAGGTTTTACATGCGCTCTTAAAACACCATAAAAAAACAGATGCCACATGAGTTAGTAGTACAGAGCCAACGAGGACCTAGCGGACACAGTGATCATGCGCTCCCCATGCCAGACTTTACATTATTTGACAAAAACACAGCAGTATCAACCTAGCAATAGGTGACATTAAGAGCCTGCTAAGGAGACTAATTGGGGAGCAGACAAGATGAAGAATAATTCCCTTAGGCAATCAACAACAGAATCTAATCTGAGGAGCTCAAGAGATTCCAGTCAAATGTAAGGGACAGCGGGCCCACCAGAAACGCTGGTAGAAATCGGGGTGTTGTCCGAGGGAGAGGGGGTGCCAAGGATGGAGGCTTCCAAGCCTTTACCCCTGCTCAAGATAGAACTGGTACACCTCTTCCAGGCTCATCTCCATTGCAAGCATAGTCCACTCACATTGCTCCAACCTTGCAGGCACAATCCAAGAAAACAATCGACCCTGACTTCCAACTCCACTGGGGCAGTATGTGGGTAAGAGGGCCACAGACCAATCTCTGACCTCTTCCTGTGGGGCGAGAGAAACAATGAATTATGCTACTCAAGAAAACACCTGATGGAGCGGGGATTCAAGAAAAAGAGAGAAACCCGCTCATATTGAATACCCCCGTAACACATACTAATGTTAAGTAGATAGAATACTAATGTGCACCTATACGTCACATGAGGGTAAACCA
This sequence comes from Triturus cristatus, assembly GCF_964204655.1. Taxonomy (NCBI): domain Eukaryota; kingdom Metazoa; phylum Chordata; class Amphibia; order Caudata; family Salamandridae; genus Triturus; species Triturus cristatus. Next base: position 901,132,401 of record NC_140590.1, on the reverse strand, counting down.
CTTCGCGAAATGCATGAAATTAATCTTAACAAAACATAAATAACCGAAGATGTAATAATATGGTGAGTAGAATGTGTTGTGAATGGCTTGCACTGCAAATTGTGTGCATAGTGTATTAAAAGACATGACGTGTGATGCTTAAGAAATGCTAATTAACGTTGCTTTTTACTTATGCTATGCTAGAATAACTGCTAACTTGGATCTAAGTAGAGGAGGGTGTTCAACAGTAAACATTTCATTACCACATTATTAATAAATATCTGCTTTCAGTTCTTTTAGTAAATGGACAAGTCGCCATGTTCTTAAATTGACCAAACTGTGATGAGTGAAACTTGCAGCACGCACAAACCATGTGATACTGTGGATAAACTTGCTGAGCTAGCTGAAAGAGTGTAACGCGGTGAAGGACATGACACTTGACGAGCGGCCAACTTCTGTGCTTCCGTGTGAAAGTCTGCAAATTTATAAAATGTATAAACTTTGTCCTTAACATGATACTTTTCCCTTATGAGAGAGTACGGATGTATACCAAATAGGTGGGAAAGAAGGCGAACAATGGGTTAGTCAAAGAAAGGATGATCTAATGTAGGATGACCTTCCGCCCCTCGTTTTTAATCAATCTCGTAGCTAGAGTTGGTGACATTAGCAACTTTAGTGGGATGGACATGTACAAAAAAGTGTATAAAGAATAGGTGATTTAGGGGTGTGGGCGGTTGCCAGCTGTGAGACTTTTGAGGGACACGGAGAGAATGAGTGTGCTTTGCTGATTGTTGGGTCGCAGAGAGGCCTAGTTGATCCAGTCCTATCCTTATCCTGATCCTAAGACTTTGATCCCTGACACTCTGTTCAGGGGTCCCCTGTCGCTACCTAGGCCAGGGTGGAGGTTTTCCTTGTTCTTATTTCCTTGGTTGGTATCTTTGATAACTCGAGAATTTATTTTGTGCTTTGTCTCTTCATCTATTTTTCTGAAATGAGAATATGATTTGAAGCCTATTGTCTGATGTCTCTTCAATTATCCCCTCCATGCGACAAAAATATTTGTTGAGATTGATTATTTGCTAGATGATTATTAGATTATATTCTCTATCATGAGGTGTTTTTCCGAATTAATGCATTGAGTTAGATGAAATGTAATAACTTACAAAGAAAGTTTGTGGTTATTTGCGTCTGTCAATGATTTGAAATGACTATTTACCTTCAATTATTCAACTAATTGATCCATCGATCTAGTAGATGAAAAATTGATTCAAGGTGATTATATGTGAATTTGTGGAAATCTTAACTATTGAATTAGGGATATATGATCTGGTAAGGAATCCGCAAACTTGACACCGGCGCAACAGAGACATTGGGTGTATGTGTATGGGCCACAGTAAATGAGAGAATTGAATGATCGTCCCTGTCCAAAATATTGAGTTTGAGCTGGATCACACCCAAACTAAAAGAAATAGAAAAATGCCCAAAATTTGGGCAAAAAGAAGATTCTAGATAAAAAACGATGTGGTTGCAATCAGCCAAAGCCAGGTATCTGATGCTAAAAGGCAGAGCCACATAGCACAGCACATGGCTGGACCAGGGAGATGCACAAACATAATAACGTCCCCTTTCCACAAATTGCCGCACACATGTCGCGTACACACAAAGACTGAAAACAAGACTCACAGCAAGTGCAAATGGGGGTAATATAAAAAACAGGTAACCCTCAGCAAACAAATAGTCTCAGGAATGGGATGCACAGTAACCGTGCACTTAGCCACGTTAGGCAAGGTGTTTTTGGGAAAGATAGTGATGTCTATAGAACCCCTGCTAAAGCACCAATACTATCCCTCTCTGAACACATGGGACCACTCCACAACACATCTAAAAACTGATCTGTCCAGCCAGAGCCAAAAATGTCAGTGAAGGTCCAAAACACCCAAGTAGTATAGGGGGGTCTCAAAGGCTTATAAAAATAAGATCAATCTCAATAATGATGTTTACAGTGTTCACTCTTACTCCTCTAATCACTGAAAGATGCATCCATCAGGGGTCACCTCCCAATACCACACCAGATTGTGACTAGTCATTTGATGGGATCACACCTCTGTGGTAAAATACAAGTTCTCCAAAACCAAGAAGAATGGAGCGTTTGACACTAAGCTGAATTAACAGTCAAGAAAGTTCTTATTAAAAAACAGTTAGCCGCAAGGACACCGAAGTTCACCAAAGCTGACTTGTCATCAACCTCCACAACCCAAGGAAAAAAAGAACATTACTGAACTTGAGCAAGTGGAAGGAGGAAAAAAACACAAGCCCTTAGGGAGGGTTCTACTCACCACTCCCGGCCCTCAAAGCTGAGGGGAAAAGAGTGTGTTTGCACTGGTCGAACGTGCAGTCAAGCCCTTTCATGGGGATATTACTCTAGAACTAAACACTGCAAACTTTCATGAACTGGTCAGAAGGAACACAGCCCTTCTTTGAGTGCAGACATATACCGGGGGTCATACCTAGACCTGTAATGTTGTATGTATATTTATATGGTTATGTACAATCTGCCTACTATGGATAGTCACACAATACTGAGGAACTGCCAAGTCAAAAGAAGTTCACTAAATAGAACTATAGCACCTGCGTAGGGCTCTTTCATACATTACCTACAATTTCTCCAAACACAACACCAGCATTCCGCATACACTGCCCAGCACACTTTTCCACAACACATGGTACCTGTTAGACCTGGCACCTTTGGCGTGGGTCTCCCTTCCATTTTGTTTGCTGTAGCGCCTCCAGTGTTTTTGATATGTTTTTGCTGGTCTAGATGCTTTGGGCACTTTGCCACTGCTATTCTGTGCCAAAGTGCAAGTGCTCCCTTTTGTAAATTGTTGTAAAGGATTAGTGAATCCATGATTGGCTATCTGATTTACTTGTCAGACCCTAGTACAGTGCACCATGTGTTCCCAGGGCCTGTAGATTAAATGCTGCTGGTGGGCTTGCAGCACTGGTTGTGCCACCCACAGAAGCAGCTTGTAAAATGTGGCTCAGGCCTGCCATTGCAGAGCCTGTGTGCAGTATGGGACTGCCATGTCGACTTGACAAGTGCACCCACTTATCAGTTCCTAAACCTTTCCTTTTTTACATGTTAGTCACTCCTATGGGCAGGGTGCATTGTATGTGAAAGGTAGGACCTGCCCTGGTGTGTGTGGCATGTCCTGATAGTGAATTACAGCCAATTTAGTTTTTCACTATTGCAAGGCTATCTGTTCCCATAGGCCAGATGGGCAGTTTGATTATAACGTCTTATAATCCTAACTGAACCTAGGAACAAGATGGGAAACTAATGTTTAGTATGCCTGAACTCAGAATGTTAAAATACATCTTTTATTGTGGGTGATTTATACATTCTGCGTTTGAATATACCACTTTTAGAAAGAAGATATTTTCTTACCTAATCATCCAGTATGCCTCTGCTAGGTTTGTGTATTCCATGTCTGGTTTGTGAGTGACAGGGGGCTGGAGAGGGCCTTGGCTTCAGCAGTCTTATGGGTCAGGGCTGGGCTGAATAGGCCCTGCATTGAATAGAGAGTAGGGGGGAGGAGATTTCCTTTAAGTTTCCTGAGCCTTCATAGAATAGAGAGTGGGGGGAGGAGCTTTCCTTTCAGCTTCCTGGGCCAGGTCTGCTTTCAACAATGCTGTCTCCACCTCCTGCAAGAAAGCTGCACCAGGGAAGACAGAACTGGTTTTGGCTGGCCACAGAAACTCTCTGCCTTCAGAGAACATTTGGCTAGGCACAGACACTCTCTGCCTTCAGAGAACAAAGGATTTTGCAGTATAAATATTGGGGCCCAGAACTTTAGATCACTTCTGGGAATCAAGACACACCTTTGCCAAGGAGTGAAACTGAGACATCTGTAGGAGGAGACTGACCCTGTGTTGTTTGCTGTTTGGGGTGGTTACTTATTGCCAAGGAAAGGGGAAAAGGAACTTTGTGTGTACTTTAATTATCTTGAGGAAGATCTCCAAGGGCTTAAAGCTGAGTTTGCCTCCTGTTCTGAAGTCTCAGGGTCACAAATACTTCACCACCAGCTCCCCCTGAATTTCCTTGCTGGGAATTCTACCTGCAGAGAGGTGCCTGCTGTTGTTTTGGTCCCTCTGGAGACTGCGTGTCGCTGGGAGCCTTGCATCACTGAAGAAGCGTGTCGCATCACCGGAGAAGCGTGTCGCTGCCACAGAGATTGCTGTCGTATCACCGGAGAAGCGCGTCGCAGGGCCTGTCACGGCTCAAGAAACCATCGATTTCACCGCACGGCCGTCGGGCGTGCACGCGTCGCATCCATGTTGGCCATCGCAACAAAGATGCCATTTTGTCGCAGCACACCAGATCGTCGCAATGCAATGAGGCGCCATCTTGTCACATCAGAACCGGAATGCAGTAAGAAACTGACGCATCACCTCCTCTCCGGTAAGGAACCAATGCATCACCTCCCCTGCGCTGCAGTAAGGAACCGACGCATCACCTCCCCCGAAGCCAGGAACCGGTGCATCAACTTCCCTGCGACCCTTTTGTTTGTTTTGCGCGACACATCTAAGGTACTTTTAGAGTACAGTGTCTCATTTGCCATCTATATTGATATTCATTACTGACTGAAGAAGAATTGAAAGGTACTGTGAGATCAGATGAGTCGGACTTTACAGGAAAAGAAATTGGTTTAATGAGAAATGTGGACCCCATTCAAGTAATAGTGAAGGATGGGGCAGTATATCCCAATACTGCCCAGTACAAAATGAGTCCAGAGGTAATTGCTGGAGTAACGTCCGTGATTGATCAGATGATTGAACAAGGTATCCTAAAAGAAATAATGAGCAGTCCTTGTAACTCTCCCATTATTGGTATCAAAAAGCCTAACGGAAAATATAGAATAGTTCATGACCTAAGAAAGGTGAATAAAATCATTGTGCCATGTTGCCCAATAGTACCAAACCCTGCTGTAATTCTGTATCAGATCCCATGTGATGCTAAATGGTATATAGTCATTGATTTGTGACAGGCCTTCTTTTCCATCCCTTTGCATCCGGATAGTCAATATTTGTTTGCCTTCCTGTTGGAAATTGTGTTTTGGCATGGTGCCGAGTTCCTCAAGGGTATCCTGAAAACCCATAAATCTTAATCAGCTCTTGAAAAAATGTTTGGAAACTTTGAAATTGCCCGGGAACACTGTCCTGATCCAATACATTGATGACTTACTGTTGGCATCCAAAACTAGGGAAGCAAAGTGTTCCCATCAAAGTTGCAGTACTGTAGACAGGAAGTTCAGTACTTAGATCATAAGATTGAAAAAGGACTAAGGAAAGTGACCCCAGAGAGAATCAGTATAATCAAGAATATATATCCACCCTGGAATCAGAAAGAAGTGAGGATGTTTTTGGGAATGGTTGGATATTGTAGGCAGTGGATATGTGGATTTTCGTTGATTGCAAAGCCTTTACAAAGATTGACAAGAAAAGATGTGGAGGATCCGATTGTGTTGAATGAGGAGAGTATGGAGTCTTTCAATAGACTGCGAAACAGTCTTTGCCAGGCGCCGGCTCTGGGAATGACAGAATACTCTAAAGAAATTGTGTTATACTGTTGTGAGAGAGATGGTTGTGCGCTTGCGGTCTTAACTTAGAAACATGGAATGGCAAGGCGTCCAGTAGCATATTTTTCTGCTACTCTGGACTCAGGGGCCGCTGCATTGCCAGGTTGCTTAAAAGCAGTGGCTGCCACTTGTGTAAGTTTGTAACAGAGTGAATCAATTGTGATTGGTTACCCAGAAAAAGTCTATGTACCACACTCTGTTGAGATACTTTTAACTGGTACTCGAACTCAACATATGACAAAAATTCGGGTGACTAAGTATGAGACTAATTCTAGGTGCTGAAAATGTGACGGTGGTAAGATGCACTACTGTGAACCCTGCCACATTATTACCAAATTCGAGGTGTGAAAAGGTGAAAGAAGAAGCAGAACATTATTGTTTGGAAGTGACAGAGCTTTGTACCAAGCCCCACCCAGATATTTCAGATGAACCACTGGAAGAGTCTGATTGCGAACTGTTTTCAGATGGATCTTGTTTAAGGAATGAAAGAGGTGAATTGTGCGCTGGATATGCTGTTTGTACTCTGGCTGGAGCCTTGGAAGTGTCTTGTCTAAAAGGCATAAAATCTGCCCAAGTGGCAGAGCTGATTGCTCTTGCTAGAGCTAGTAAATTGGCAACGGGTCTAAAAATAACAATTTACACTGACAGCCAATACGTCTTTGCTGTAGTGCATGATTTTGGTCAGTTGTGGATGCAAAGAGGATTCATGACATCCTCTGGGTCGCCAATTCGGAATGGGAAAACTGTAAAGGAATTGTTGGAAGCTTTACAGTTGCCAAAAAGAATTGCAGTAGTGAAATGTGCTGCACACAAATCTGGAGATGATGATGTGACAAAGGGTAACAGATACGCGTATCAATTAGCGCATTACTATACACAAAATACCCTAGCTATAAATCGATTTATTGAAAGAGGAAATACCGAATGCCACCTTATGATCGCCACCACATTGGAGACATGGGATGAGGTGAGACAAATGCCGGAAGAAGTCAGTGAAGGAGAAAAGGAAGAATGGAAAAGAGCAGGTTGTAGGAAGAATGATGAAGAGATATGGATCTGTTATGATGAGAGACCAGTATTACCAGATGTATTGCTTTCCCACATGGCTAGGATGTACCATGGACATGCGCACATTGGAGGGGACACCATGGTAAGAATGTTCAAACAGTCCTGGTACAACCCCAAGTTTAGGTTAATAGCTGATAGTTTGTGCCAAAGGTATGTTGTTTGTCAGAAACAAAACCCAGGAAGAAAGACGGTGGTAAACTGGGGCGTAATTGGGAAAGCAGGAGGACCTTTTACTAGACTTCAGATCGATTTCATCGAGTTACCTCCATGTAATGGACTAAAGTATGTCCTAGTCATTGTTTGTTTGCTTTCTCGCAGGGTGGAAGCCTACCCGATGAGGAGAAACGATAGTCTGATTGTTGCCAAATTATTGTTGAGAGAATTGATCCCAAGATTCAGTTTTCCAGTCACTTTGGAATCAGATAGAGGATTGCATTTTAATAATGAAATAATTCGAATGATCTGTGCTGCATTACAAATTGAACAGAAGTTACATTGTGCCTACCGACCTGAAGCAGCTGGTATTGTTGAACAAATGAATGGCACAATAAAGTCCAGATTAGGAAAGGTGTGTGCATCCACAACACTAAAATGGCCGGATGCTTTGTCCCTAGTGCTGATGAGTCTTTGAAGCGTACCTGACAAAAAGACAGGATTAAACCCCCATGAAGTGTTAATGGGAAGAGCCATTAGACAAGCATACATTCCTGCAAATAAATTGAGGAATCTAGCTGATGATCATGTGCTGGACTATAGTAGAGGAATGGCTGACCTGGTGCGTTCTGTATCTCGCCAGGTTGGTAAAGATGCCACACCGACACAGCGAGACCAAGCACATGATCTGAATCCTGGACAGTGGGTCCTAGGGAAGAAGCACGTGAGGAAAACATGCCTAGAACCCCGTTGGAGCGGCCCTTACCAAATCATATTGGTAACAACAAGTGTTTTGGTTTGCCAAATTGGATACATGTGAGCCACACACGTCTAGTCCCAAGTCCAATTGAAAGACCTGAAGAGCAGCAACTGAGAAACAGACATCCACAACAAGAAGCTGACGTGTGTGAGGCTGAAGAATCTGGAATGGCAGATTTGGGTGAACATTTTGACGATGAACAGCCAAGCACAAGCCGAGTAGAATGGGCACCAGATACTGGGACAGAAGAGGCTGTTGTTGAGTCGGAAGGAGGTGAGGCTGTTATTGAACCAGGAGAAGGAGAAGGTGAAAATGCTGTCGAAGCAGAAAAAGAAACATCGGAGATTCCAAGGGCCATCTGTAGGTAAAACTGAAATTCCGAATTCTTAATACCGAATTTTACCGATTCGGTATTAAGAATTCGGAATTTCCGATGTAGGTAAAAATTCGGTATTTGTTACCGATTTGTTAAAATTCGCCAAAAAACATTACCGATTCCTTAACACCGATTGGTATTACCAAATCTGTATTACCGACTCGGTAAATACTGAATCGGTAATTCAAAACACCAGAAATTGAGGAATCAGCCAATCCTGTACATCCACCCCACCTCCCAACCAGGAAGTGGCCACACTCATGCAGGTGCACTGAATCTGAACCTTCTGGAGAGGCTGGGAGTGCAGAGGAGGACAGAGGAGCCACTAGGAGAACTTTACCTGTGAAACCTGCACAATGTCTGACAAGGAGACAAAGAAGGTGCTGAGAGGAAGAGAAAGTTAAAGTTCAGTGAAAGGGTGCTCCAGGTCCTAATTGAGGAGGTGGCCAAACAACATTCGAAGCTGTTTGGCAAACTGTCCCTGCAAGTGGCTGAATCTGCAAATTGGAAGATCTGGCTGGGGATACAGGCACAAGTGAATGCCATAGGAGTGAGCACCCGGGAAATAGATGACCTGAAAAAGAGGTGGTATGACATCAGGGGCATCACCAAAATAGAAGATGGCAGAGATAAAAAAACAAGCCAGACAGACAGGAGGAGGAAGGAACAGGGAGCCTGCACTGACTGCTCTTGAACAGCTGGTGGAGTCCACCATAGAGCCGGACAGCGTATGCGAAATCGGGGATGCAGACAGCTCAGCCAGAGCTGCCAACAAACAAGGTAAGAAGCATGCACACCATTCTGCACCCCCCCATCCCTATCCCCATTCCCCAATGAGGCTGTGTGATTCCCACTCCAGTACAGGTTTTACTAATCCCCAGCAATGCATTCTGGGAGATGTAGTCAGTGGAACACGTATCATGACAGTCATCTCACTGAACACCAAGGCATGTGACACACATCAGTGATAAGCAAGCAGAGGACAGAAAGATAGAGTTCCAGGAATGACAATTTATTATTGCTACGTAGGGCTGTCAGACTAGTGAGCTAATGTACAATTTCTGTCCACAGGCGAGACATCGCTCAGGGCTGCACGAGACAAGGGAGGAAGGGCACCCCGGAAGGAGAGAGTGGAGGAGGCCAGTGCAAGTACAGGGCACACCACACCACCACCGCCAGCATCACCACCACCGCCAGCATCACCAACACTGCTAGCATCACCAACACTACTAGCATCACCAACACTGCTAGCATCACCAACACTGTTAGCATCACCAGCAGCAACACCAAAGCCAGTGGCAAGACCCAGGAGGCATGCAGTTGCCTCTCTACAAGAGATGGAGTCATCCTTGGAGGACACCAGGGGTGGCGAAATCTTGACTGTTCCAGTGGATGGCAGTAATGCAGGGTCGCAGTCAACCTCAGGGAGATCGCACACAGGTGCCAGACGCTGCAGGGCCAGTGAACAAAGTCCACCTTTGCAGGGTGAGGACAAGGGTGTATTTGCCGGGCTGGAGGCAAACATGGTCAAGGTTCAGCACCTGCATGGGAAGGCAATACAGTCTGTACAGCGGCAAATGAGACATCTGAATTGTAGCATGCATAACATCGAGAAGGGCATCAGCACTATGAACTCCACGCTGTCTGAGGGCATGAGGGAGATAGCGGAGGGCATGAAAGGGATGGCTGAGGACATGAGGGACATGTCCCAGGCTGTGATGCTGCTGTGCAGCAAACTTGAGGGTGACAGGGTGGCACGGCGCAGGGAGAGGCAGAAGATGGAAAACCATACAATGGCGGTGAACCGCCTCGCAACTGCCACATCTCTACTCTGCAGGCGCTCCGTGGCCATGCAAGAAGGGATGCAACAGTGTAGCCATGATGTCTCTAGGGGGCTTGTCAAGGTCACAATTTCACTAGAAGTGCTCCTAACAACTCAGGCTGCCAATACTGGTGCATGTGATGTGGATGACGCCGAGGAGACTACCAGTCGCAGCAGCATAACTCCCCCTGCAACTGAGACCAGGAGGAGCAGCAGGCAACATGGGGCTGGCACTGGGACCATTTCCAGTGAAGACAGTCTGCTGAGTGAACCCAGCAGTGTTGTGTGTGGCCGCAGGCGTTGATGCAGCCCACACTTTGTGTACTCTACTGGGTGACTTAACCCATGACAAGCTCTTAGCGTTGTCACAAATAGGACTGGCAAGTTGAGCCCTTTGTGTAGTGGCATAGTGCCCAAAAATAAAACTACGTCATTCAAATGCAACAACTGGCTGTGTCTCCCTACTTACTCAGAAGTAGTTGCATGTGATCTCTGCCCGTCTTTGTCTCCCATCTGGTGCTGGCGCCACTCCTGCTGCGTTGGGCTCTGGCTCAGCAATTTCATCATCATCGTCCTCTGAGTCCGTTAATTCAACTTATGTGCCTTTCTTAGTGGCAAGGTTGTGCAGCATAGCACAAGTTGCAATGATTTTGTAGCAGATGATGGGTGTGTACTGACGGGCGCCTCCGCTTTTGTGGAGGCAGCGGAAACTGCTTTTCAATAGTCCAAACGTGCGCTCCACTACGTTGCGTGTTGTCTTGTGTGCCACATTGTATCGTCTCTCACTCGGGGTTGATGGGTTTAGGTGGGGAGTGAGGATAAATGACCGCACAGCATAAGCGCTATCACCTAGGTGAGAAAGAGAATGCCATTAATTACAAACACCGACACATTAATCTGCTGTATCCATCAGGGTGTATCACAATGATTTACCTAGCAGGTATCCTTCTCCAAATTCTCCTGCAGCCAGGCGTGTGTAGATCCCACTGTTCTGGAACAGGTAGGAGTCGTGGGTGCTCCCTGGAAATTTAACCACAATGTCGATGATTATGTTGGCTGCATCGCAGATTACCTGCACATTTATGGAGTGGGTGGATTTTCGGTTTCTGTAGATATACTCAGTGGCTGCAGGTGGGCAGATTGGAATGTGTGTCCCATCAATGCACCCTATGACATGCAGGAACTGTGCCATTTGGTAAAAGTCTCTCTTGGTTTTCAGCAGTTCCGTCTGTGTGTTTGGAAGCTTATGTAGTGATGCATTCTCTACATCATGGCGTCCAAGAACTTCTTGAAGAAACAGGACAGGCAACTCTGTGACACCCCACCTACTGCAGCTATCACCCCCTGGTAACTGCCAGATGCAAGTAGGTGTAGGCTACAAAGCACCTGCACATGTGGTGGTTTTGCGTGCACCCTTGTCGTTGGATGGTCCAAGAGTGGGTGCAAGTCCCTTATCAGGTCCATGATGGTTTGGGGGTGTAGCCTGTACCTTTCATTGATCTCAGCCTCAGTCAGTTGGAAGAGTGTGATGCGCTGTCTGTAAACGCGCTCCTCCCATCTCCAGATCCTCACTCCTGCCACCTGTAGCCGTAGCCGCCTTGCAAATACATAGAAGGCCGCCATAGTGATCACACTGTTGCATTTTGGGATTGCTTATATACACTTAACCTGATTAACACCTGCTTTCATTCAGTGTTAATTACCGACTCCTAAATACCGAATTTCATGAAATTCGGTATTACCAACTTCTTCCTACATCTCTTTTATCGTTGTTACCGTTTCTTATTTACTGATTCGGTAAATTAGGAATCGGTAATTCCGATTCGGTAAATTAGGAATCGGTAATAAGGAATCGATATTTACCGATTCCTTATTGCCGATTCCTTCCCTACATCGCGCATGCCTATAGACTGGTCAGTAACGGTGAAATTTACCGAATTTCACCATTACCGACCGGTATTTGGCCACCTACATCGGGCCCCAAATGTTGTCTCAGAAGAGAAAAAGATCGAAGAATTAGAAGAGGGAGAATTAGATAGTGAGTCAGACTGAAATACTGAACCTACAGAGACTGAAATACAAGTAAACAAAGAAAGACAGATAGGGATAACACTGAACAAGAAAAGTAGCAAACAGAATCCAGAAGGTGATAAGATAGTGCAGGCAAAAAAACTTAGAAAGGGAGACTGTGGGGTAAAACAAAATATCAAGACAGACAGAACAAAAAGATTTAGGAAAAAGCACAAAGAGAAGATAAAAAAGAACAAGAATTCCCTGTAGAAAATACCAGGCCCCTGAATGGATCGGGGATTCAAGAAAAAAAAAAAGAAACCCGCTCATATCGAATACCCCCGTAACACATACTAATGTTAAGTAGATAGAATACTAATGTGCACCTATACATCACATGAGGGTAAACCACTTCGCAGAATGCATGAAATTAATCTTAACAAAACGTAAATTACCGAAGATGTAATAATATGGTGAGTAGAATGTGTTGTGAATGGCTTGCACTGCAAATTGTGTGCATAGTGTATTGAAAGGCATGACGTGTGATGCTTAAGAAATGCTAATTAACATGGCTTTTTACTTATGGTATGCTATAATAACTGCTAACTTGGATCTGAGTAGAGGAGGGTGGTTAACAGTGAACGTTTCATTACCACATTATTAATAAATGTCTGCTTTCAGTTCTTTAAGTAAAAGGACAAGTCGCCATGGGGCATATTTGCAACAGGCAGCGATAATTATCGCTGACCTTGTATAGCGCATTTTTTTCTATCGCAGGAATATTTCGCCAGGCTAGCTTTGTATTAACAACGCTTAGCGCCATGGCGATGTATATTCTAGAGATAGCGCCCTTTTCCATGGAACATCGCTAGTTTTCCAGCGATGTTCGATGTAAAACGGTGATATGTTTGATGATACGTCCCTGTGGCCGTATCACATGAACCCACCTCCCATGTTAGGTATGCCTTAGTCAGGAATTTAACAGACGTTAAATTCCTGCGTTAAGGCATACTTATCGTGATTAAAATAATCCCTTCCCCCCATTGTAAATATCACAAAGCTGCCTTCGCGATGTTTACCCATGTTGTTTCCACAGACACGCCTCCTTTGCATCTCATTAGCGATGAAAAGTTAGGCGTGCTGGAAACGGAAGCAAAATCAGAAAAACACGCAATAGCGTGTCTTTGCTGATAAGGCGATAAAATTAACGCCGCTTTTCGGCTGAAAACGGCCGCAAAAGCAGCGATAATTTTTTATCGTCGCATTGTTGATATGCCCCCATGATCTAAAATTGACCAAACTGTGATGAATGAAACTTGCAGCGCGCACAAACCACATGATACTATGGATAAACTTGCTGAGCCAGCTGAGAGAGTGTGACGCCGTGAAGGATATGACACCTGACGAGCAGCCAACTTCTGTGCTTCTGTGTGAAAGTCTGCAAATGTATAAAATTTGTAAACTTTGTCCTTAACATGATACTTTTCCCTCATGAGAGAGTAGGGATGTATACCAAATAGGTGGGAAAGAAGGCGAACAATGGGGTAGTCAAAGAAAGCATGATCTAATGTAGGATGACCATTCGCCCCTCGTTTTTAACCAGTCCCGTAGCAAGTATAGATGACATTATTAAATTTAGTGGAATGGACATGTATGAAAAGTGTATAAAGAATAGGTGATTTAGGGGTGGGGGTGGCTGCCGGCTGCGAAGCGGTTGAGGGAGACGGAGAGAGTGAGGGTGCGTTAGTGATTTTTGGGTCACAGAGAGGCCTAGTTGATCCAGTTCCTATCCTTATCCTGATCCTAAGACTTTGATCCCTGACACTCTGTTCAGGGGTCCCCTGCCGCTACCTAGGCCAGGGTGGTGGTTTTCCTCGTTCTTATTTCCTTGGGTTGGTATCTTTGATAAATCGAGAATTCATTTTGTGCTTTGTCTCTTCATCTATTTTCCTGAAATGAGAATTTGATTTGATGCCTATTGTCTGATGTCTCCCCTCCATGCGACAAAAGTATTTGTTGAGATTGATTATTTGCTAGATGATTATTAGATTGTATTCTCTCCAATTAGGTGTTTTTCCGAATTAATGCATTGAGTTAGATGAAATTTAATAACTTGCAAAGAAAGTTTGTGGTTATTTGCGTCTGTCAATGATTTCAAATAACTATTTACCTTCAATTATTCAACTAATTGATCCATCAATGAAGTAGATGAAGAATAGATCCATGGTGATTATATGTGAATTTGTGGAAATCCTTAACTATTGAATTAGGGATATATGATCTGGTAAGGAAATCGCAGACTTGATACCGGAGCAACAGGGACATTGGGTGTATGTGTATGGGCCACAGTAAATGAGAGAATTTAATGATCCTCCCTTTCCAAAATATTGGGTTTGAGCTGGATCACACGCAAACTAAAACAAATAGAACAATGACCAAAATGTTCCCAAAAAGCAGATTCTACATAAAAATATATGGTTGCGCTCAGCCCAAGCAAAATCAAAGGGGATGATGGATGGAGTGTTGATCATTGCAAGCACTCACCCCCAGACAACTGATCTGAGTTTAATCCATCATCATTCTTTAGCTCACACCGCCACCCTAGTTCAGATATGGCCATATGCAAATCAGTCTGACCCTGTGCCTCATGAGATCAGTCCAGCCCGAACTGCCAAGCCATGTCTTCCCTGGACCGGAAACAAGCATCCTGGGATCAGTTTCTGGCTAATCAGCCGTCATCAGCCAGGCTAGCTAGAATCCAGTGGCAAAGTGAGCAAGAGACCCTCATCTGGGCATACCCTGCCAATAAAAGGCGAACAAAGCAAAACCAAAGGGGATAATGGACGGAGTGTTGAACATTGCAAGCACTCACCCCCAGTCAACTGATCTGGGTTTAATCCATCATCATTCTTTAGCTCACTCCGCCACCCAAGTTCAGACATGGCCATATGCAAATCAGTCTGACCCTGTGCCTCGTGGGAACAGTCCAGCCCGAAATGCCAAGCCATGTCTTCCCTGGACCGGAAACAAGCATCCTGGGACCGGTTTCTGGCTAATCAGCCAGGCTAGCTAGAATCCAGTGTCAAAGTGAGCAAGGGACCCACGTCTGGGCATACCCTGCCAACTTACGGCTAACAAAGCAAAACCAAAGGGGATGATGGATCGCGATCAGCCAAAGCCAGATATCTGATGCTAAAAGCAGAGCCACATAGCACATCACGTGCCTGTACCAGGGAGATGCACAAACATAATAACGTGCCCGGGGCATGTTGCAAGCATTAGCAACACCAAATGGCAACATGCCCCCTTTCTCCACATTGCCGCACACATGTCGCGTACACACAAGGACTGAAAACAAGACTCACAGCAAGCGCAAATGGGGGCAATTTCAAAAACAGGTAACCCTCAGCAAAAAAATAGTCTAAAAAATGGGATGCACAGTTAGGCACGTTAGGAAAGGTGCTTTTGGGAAAGAAAGTGATGCCTATAGAACCCCTGGTAAAGCACCAATACTATCCCTCTCTGAACACATGGGACCACTCCACAACATATCTAAAAACTGATCTGTCCAGCCAGAGCCAAAAATGTCAGTGAAGGTCCAAAAACACCCTGTAGTATAGGGGAGCTCAGAAGGCTTGTAAAAATAAGATCTGTCTCAATAATGATGTTTACAGTGTTCACTCTTACTCCTCTAATCACTGAAAGATGTATCCATCAGGAGTCACCTCCCAATACCGCACCAGATCGTGACTAGTAGGTTGATGGGATCACACCCCTGTGGTAAAATACAAGTTCTCCAAAACCAATAAGAAAGGAGCGTGTGAAACTAAGCTGAATTAACAGTCAAGAAAGTACTTATTAAAAAACAGTTAGTTGCAAGGACACCGAAGTACACCAAAGCTGACTTGTCATCAACCTCCACAACCCATGGAAAAAAAGAACATTACTGAACTTGAGCAAATGGAAGGAGGAAACAAATACGAGCCCTCAGCAAGGGTTCTAGTCACCACTCCAGGCCCACAAAGAGGAGGGGAAAAGAGTGTGTTTGCGCCGTTCCAACATGCAGTCAAGCCCTTTCATGGGGATATTACTCTAGAACTAAAAACTGCAAACTTTCATGAACTCGTCAGAAGGAACACCGCCCTTGGTGGAGTGCAGACAACTCCCAGGGGCCAATACCTAGACCTGCACTGTTGTATGTATATTTATATGGTTATGTACAATCTGCCTACCATGGATAGTCACACAATACTGAAGAACTGCCAAGTCAAAAGAAGTTCACTAAATAGAACTATAGCACCCGCGTAGGGCTTTCTCATACATTACCTACAGTTTCTCCAAGCACAACACCAGCATTCCACATACACTGCACAGCACACTTTTGCACAACACATGGTACCTGTTAGACCTGGCACCATTGGCGTGGGTCTTCCTTCCATTTTGGTTTGCCTTTGCGCCTCCAGTGTTTTTGCTATGTTTTTGCTGGTCTAGATGCTTTGGGCACTCTGCCACTGCTATTCTGTGCCAGAGTGCAAGTGCTCCTTTTTGTAAATTGTTGTAATGGATTAGTGACT
The DNA here is from genome assembly GCF_964204655.1 of Triturus cristatus. Taxonomy (NCBI): domain Eukaryota; kingdom Metazoa; phylum Chordata; class Amphibia; order Caudata; family Salamandridae; genus Triturus; species Triturus cristatus. Next base: position 901,116,023 of record NC_140590.1, on the reverse strand, counting down.
CTATGATTTACTTGTCAGACCCTAATACAGTGCACCATGTGTGCCCAGGGCCTGTAGATCGAATGTTGCTGGTGGGCTTGCAGCACTGGTTGTGCCACCCACAGAAGCAGCTTGTAAAATTTGGCTCAGGCCTGCCTTTGCACAGCGTGTGTGCAGTCTGGGACCACTGGCGTAGCTGGGGGGGGCGGTGGGGCGGCCCGCCCCAGGCGGCACTAAATTGGGAGCAGCGGCACAGTGCACACGTTACGTACCATTATGTAATTGTGCTGTGTAAGCGCACCTGTTTACAAATGCTGCAGTGCACCCCACGCACAGACGCACGCACCATCTGGCAAAGTGGTGGTAGTCCGGTGCCCGGCGTACTGTGTAAATGGGTCCCAGGGCCGTCAATCTTGTAGCGCAAAAGCGCTACCAATGACGGCCCTGGCCTTCATTTTTAGCCACCCCCGTGCTGTGCTCCTGTGACGCATGCCACCACCAAGCGATTGCCTCAATGGAGAGACAGTCTCGGCAGGGGAGTGCTGGGCAATTTGCAGAACCCCTTCGGTAGGGGCCCTCGGCCCTACCACCACTGTGGAGCCTACAGGAGAGGTAAGGGGTGATGCTCTTCGTTCCCCCACTTGTTTCTTCTTCAGCTTCAAATCAAATGATTATGTTGATTGCATAGCTGGCAAGGTTTCAAATTCCTATGTGTGACGTTTTCATAATTTCAGTGTAATTATGAGTGACATTTCAACCACTATGTGTGATACTTTCTCGCGAGCAAAACCACGCAATGAAGGAGAGGGAAACATAAATATCAGAAATTGCACCCTTTTGAGCAGTAAGAAACTCTAAGAAGATTTTAAAACTACTGCAGAGCACCAGAAATCAGGAGAGTGAGGCGCTTAGTCAACCCTAATAAAAATAATTATTACAGAGCACGTTTGTTTATTTATGGCACGGTACTTGCAAAGCTTGCGTGCTGTTTGGCTTTAACGCTCACTACACCACTAGCAAGGGTCTGAACTCCGGTTTGACGTAAACGTTTGTGTGCAAATCAGAGGTGCACATGCCTCTCAGGCTAGGCGCTTGAGCTTCGGCTAATAAAAGGGACGAGCTTCACAAACAGATGTCAGGGATCAAAACCCTGTGTAAGGTGTCCCTAGTCTGTGCAGTGCAAGTTTGTCCAGGAATAGTATTCACAGCTATCGGTCTCACCCCAGAGGCTAGAGAGTAAGTGTGAGTCTAGAGTGATGGACACTGTGCACTTCAGTTATTTTCCTTGTTTAGGTGCAGAACCTGGGAACACAAACGTTTTTGTTCAGGGAGTTGCACGCAAACACTGCACTCCTTAATAAGTATTTATAATTCTTAAGTTGAGTACAACATTAAAAAGAAAGGCTGCTTTCTTGGATTTTGTGTTTTTTCACTAGGTCCATAAAGTGGGAGATATATAAAAAAGGACCAGGAAATATAATATCTCCTCTTATCTTGCCTTGGAGGGCGTATTAGGAGGGAGTAAGTTCGAATAAAGCAAATTTTTTTAAATTAAAAACGGGGCTTGTCGGCCTCCATCAGAAGAGTGGGTTCCTGCATATTTATGATAGGTCGGGCACACTGGACAGCTCTAAAGTGTGGGAAAAGAAAAACACAACTATAACCTTCCCTGGGGAGGAAAGCACGCTGCGTGCCTGCAGTAACGGTACGCAGATGTAGTGAACCCACAGAGCCCGGCACCAGCTGGGGGTGGCCATCATGGTTATAAAGCATCCGCACTTTGACAGCCAGGGAGAAAACAACAGCACCACCCCACCCTTTGAAATCAAACGGATGGTGTTGAGGCAAAATACAGTAATGTGTGACGTCATCAACATGGGATGCGAGGTTTCCGTCCGGGCTGCAGGCTTTTGGCTCCAGGCTGACTTCTTCCAACGTAACGTTCCAGGGATAGAGGAAGAGTGTGACAAACTAAAAACACCCCATTCTCCTTTCTTTGATTTTTCTTCATTCTGTTTCAGCCGGTCTTCCATGTTTTCATTCTTGTTCTTTACGCGTTGTCTCTTTTTTCCCCACTGTTTATTCTTTACCTGACTGTCCTTTAAGGTAACTAAAAGGCATGCTCCGAAGAACAACGGAACACCGGCTCTTTTTTCCCCTCTATTTATTCTTTACCTGACTGTCCTTCAAGGTAACTAAAAGGAGCGCTCCGAAGAACAACGGAACACCGGCTCACACTGCCTGCATCGCATTAAAGGTAAACAAACGAGTGCTGGCTGCACACTTGTTGCTTTGACACAAACTTCCTTGACAAGTGAAGAGGCACTATAAATGTGTGATAATTATTTTTAAATGCGGTGATGCATGGCACTTGGCAGGGCTCTGATTGCATGATGGCACAGAAGTCTGTCTAACTGAGAGAGATCAAAAGAAACAAGAAGGGAACCTTTTCACCTGTGCTCTCCAGGGCGCTGTCTTCTGAAGGAAGAATAGACGTCACAGCCCTCTGGGGTCACTGGATGTAAATCTGCACTCATGTGACGTGGCATGCCTTATTTAATATATCAGAAAAGGCGCATGTGATGCAACGCACATGAGCTCTATCTAGAAAAGTACAATCTGACCAGGAGTCTGAACATAGTGATGGCCATTTCTCCACCTGAATGATCCAATTGGGCTGCAAGCGGTGGGAGGGAGCGGTGGTCGGTCTGGAGCAAACCGGTCAGAGTGGGGAGAGGTTTACAACAAAAGCCCTACCTCAAAGGGATATAATACTGCCCATAGAAACAAGTATGGCCTCCAAGACTGACAAGCAATGATTCCAAACTGTAAACAAACTAAGAGACAGTACTGAAAACAAACTGCACACAGCACAAGTAATCCCAGAACAGAGACAGCACCGAAGACAATGATTCCAAACTGCACACTGCTTCAGTAACCTCTGAATAAAGACAATACTGAAGACAATGATGACGGAATCGCACACACGTGGGACCTCTAGTGTAGAAACAGTGCAGAAGGCAGTGATCCCAAACTTTGCACAGCACAAGTGAAACTGAGACAGTACTCCAGACAAGTGTTTCTAAACTGTACACAGCACAAGTGACCTATTGTGTTAAATAAGCACGCCAAGAATGTCAGAGCACAAAAGCAGTGTAGGATTTCTCTAAGTCACTAGGCCTTGTATGAAATGAACTTTTATATATCAATAATCATCTGGACTCTGTTTTTTGGCGCAATAGAGCCAAGCTACACTGTTGACTCCATTGGGCTCCAGTCTGTTGGTATCAGTGCAAAGTCTCTAACCTCTCACCTGCCTATCTGCACTATTTACAACATGTTGGTCTCTGTACCATGACACACCTGTTTCTGTGTTCTGTCTCCCTGTTGGTCTCTGTATTACACCTTCCTGTTGGTTTTAGTGCTATGTCTCCCCGCTTCACAGTCTCTCTCTACTATGTCTCCCTATTGGTCTCAGTGTTATTTTTCCCGCTCATCTGTGTCTCTGTACTCTGCCTCCCTTTTGTTCTCAGTACTATAACTCCCAAGTTTCAGTATTTTGGCTCTTTGTTGTTCTTGGTACTATGACTCCCCTGTCTCAGTACTGTCTCTCTGTTTTTCTCTGTAGCATGACTGACCAGTTGCAGTATAATGTCTCTCTGTTGTTCTAAGTACTATGAATCTTTTGATTCAATATAATGTCTCCCTGACAGTGTCCCTACTGTGTCTCTGGGTCATGTCTCTCTGTCTGTTTCAGTACAAAGCTTCCCCTGTCTGTCCCATTACTATACCTAAGTCTGTCTCAATGCAATGAACCATGTCTCTGCAAGTGACATGCATTCAACGCCTCTATCAGTCCCTTTTGATTTAATGCGACCCTCTGTATCCCCATTCCATCTGCTGGGTCTGGCCTATGCATCTGCCGAACCTGCCTGGGAGTATATGTTCAAACATCACGGCAGGATCTGGGAAAGGATGCGCCTAGAAGCGTGATAAAACACCCTACAAGTCTACAGCTCTATATTGTGGATACTTTTAGCACACAGGGGAAACAGATTGTATACTCCCCAGAACTTTCTGTAAAAGTTTTGACTTGATGTAAAAAGTACAAGAATTCAGTAGAATGGACCATTGCATTTCCACCCAAGTGTGACCTTTAGTCTCAGCACAGCCTCCTGCACTCCTTGTTCTCTGTGTATGAGTTGTGTTATTTTATGTTATAAGCACTTTTATAATCCATCTCAAGTGCAACTATAACTTGCATTTTATCACATTCCTATTCTCCTCTTGCTTCCACCTTTTTATTTTCTCACATTCGTTCTTTTCTAGACACCTTCTTGTCCCCTTATTACTCCTTCACTCCTCCAATTGCTTTCTCTTTGTTCTCTTCTCATCTCCAGTTTAACTCCAGTTGTCTCTCCTATCATATTATAGGACGATGTGTGTTTCTTGTGCGAGTAAGAATGCGCACAATACTAGGCACAGCTGTTCTGGACCCACAGATTTAGGTAGTGCGAGTATCACGGTGAAAGACCTATTTATTAATCTCCCGACATCTTCTTGATTTGTTGCTTTTCAGTAGCAGGCTTGTGGTCTCTTGTGTGCTTGTTTGGTAATTTAATGCCTGTCAGTCAGGCCTGACGTTCCTGGTACAAGATGGCTCGCCTCTCTAGGCTCTGACGCCTAATGGAAACAGTCGCCAATGTCACCGGCCCAGGGACAGATGCTCCAAGTGGGGAAGTTATGGAAAAAATGGGCAAAGCAGGTTTTGTTTTTGGGTACAATTATTCCTTCATAAAATGGAATGCCTTGAAGCTATGGACTTTCTTGCAGCACGTGCAATCTATGTGTTCTCCTTTGTACTGCCGGTGTACTCAACTGTGTAGCCTTGGAGCGTGACATGTATGTGCCTGTAACTTGCATGATTGAGCCCATGTGTCTCTCGGACCTCTTTCAAGTGCTCACTGACCTTTTTCCCCAGCACATCCCCCCCCCACCTCCGCTACCTGCCATGGGCGGCAATCTGAGGGATAGCCCCGGGCGCCAGAAGCTCTAGCTACACCACTGCCTGGGACTGTCATGTCAACTTGGCAAGTGCACCCAACCTTTCCTTTTCTACATGTTAGTCACCCTGTTGGGCTGGGTGCATTGTATGTGAATGGTAGGACCTGCCCTGGTGTGTGTGTGGCATTTCCTGATAGTGAATTACCACCAGTTTTGTTTTTCACTATTGCAAGGCTATCTGTTCCCATAGGCCGGAATGGGCAGTTGGATTATACGTCTTATAATCCTAACTGACCCTAGGAACAAGATGGGAAACTAATGTTTAGTATGCCTGAACTCAGAATGTTAAAATACATCTTTTAGTGTGGGTGATTTTTACATTCTGTGTTTGAAAATACCACTTTTAGAACATAGGTATTTTCTTGCCTAACCATCCAGTATGCCTCTGCTAGGTTTGTGTATTCCATGTCTGGTTTGTGAGTGACAGGGGCTAGAGAGGGCCTTGACTCCAGAAGTCTGATGGGTCAGGGCTGGGCTGAATAGGCCCTGCATTGAATAGAGAGTAGGGGGCGGAGATTTCCTTTAAATTGCCTGAGCCTTCAAAGAATAGAGAGTAGGTGGAGGAGCTTTCCTTTCAGCTACCTGGGCCAGGTCTGCCTTCAACAGAGGAGGACAGAACTGGTTTTGTCTGGGCACAGACTCTCTCTGCCCTCAGAGAACAAAGGATTTTGCAGAATAAATATTGGGGCCCAGACCCCAGAACCTTAGATCACTTCTGGGAATCAAGACAAACCTTTTCCAAGCAGAGAAACCAAGGAAGCTGAAGGAGGAGACTGCCCCTGTGTTGTTTGCTGTTTGGGGTTTGCCTGCAGTGGTTACTTATTGCCAAGGAAAGTAGAAAAGGAACTTTGTGTGCACTTTAACCATCTTGAGGAAGATCTCCAAGGGCTTGAAGCTGAGCTTGCCTCCTGTCCTAAAGTCTCAGGGATACAAAGACTTCACCACCAGCTCCCCCTGAATTTCCTTGCTGGGAATTCTACCTGCAGAGAGGTGCCTGCTGTTGTTTTGGTCCCTCTGGAGACTGCGTGTCGCTGGGAGCTGAAAGCGCGATGCAATGAGAAAGAAGCGTGTTGCTGCCGCAGCAGTTTCTGTCGCATCACCGAGAAAGTGTGTTGCTGCCACAGCTGTTTGCCGTCGCATCGCCGAAGAAGCGTGTCGCATCACCTGAGAAGCGTGTTGCCAGCCGCAGAGGTTGCCGTCGCATCACTGGAGAAGCATGTCATAGGGCCTGTCGCGGCTCCAGAAACAATTGATTCTGGGAATCAAGAGGCACCTTTGCCAAGGAGAAGGGCTGGAGAAGCTGAGGAGTAATACTGCCCCTGTGCAGTTTGCTGCCTGGGGTTGACCTGCAGTGGCTACTTGCTGCCAAGGAAAGGAGAAAAGACTTTGCTGTTTGCTGTGTGCCCTGCTTGAGGAAGATCTCCAAGGGCTTGAAACTCAGTTTGCAGCCTTTTCTGAAGTCTCAGGGACACAAAGACTTCACCACCAGCTCCCCGTGAATTTCCTTGCTGGTTATTCTACCTGCAGAGAGGTGCCTGCTATTATTTTGGGCCCTCTGGAGACTACTTGTCGCTGGGAGCTGGAAGTGCGACGCAACGAGAAAGAAGCGTGTTGCTGCCGCAGCAGTTGCTGTCGCATCACTGAGAAAGTGTGTCGCCGCCGCAGCTGTTTGCTGTCACATTGCCGTAGAAGCGTGACACATCACCTGAGAAGCGTGTCGCCGCTGCAGAGGTTGCCGTCGCATCACTGGAGAAGCGTGTCGCAGGTCTGTCGCGGCTCAAGAAACAATCAATTTCTCCGCACGGCCATTGGGCGTGCACGCATTGCATCCATGTTGTCGCATCGCATCAAAGACGATATTTTGTCGCATCGCACCGGATCGTCACATTGCATTGAGGTGCCATCTTGTCGCTTCGTAACCGGAACGCAGTAAGAAACCGACGCATCACCTCCTCTCCGGTAAGGAACCAACGCATCACCTCCCCTGCGCTGCAGTAAGGAACCGACGCATCACCTCCCCCGAAGCAAGGAACCAACGCATCACCTTCCCTGTGACCCTTTTGTTTGTTTTGCGTGACGCATCCAAGGTACTTTGAGAGTAAAGTGTCTCATTTACCATCTACATTGAACTAAGCTATTTTCTACCATCTGAAAGTCATATTTTTATGATTGTATTATGGATTTTTGTTGTTTCGTCTTGTGTTAAGCCTAGTAAAGATTACTTATTTTTCTAAACTGGACTGGTGTCCAGTTTTAGTGTTTTTACTGTATTACTGTATGTGTTCACAAATGCTTTACACACTGCCTCTGAGATAAGCCTGTCTGCTCGTGCCAAGCTACCAAAGGGGTGGGCAGGGGTTATTTTAGAAGTGTATTCCCCTTACCCTGACTAGAAGCAAGGGCCCTTATTTGGACAAAGATACCTACCTCTGCCAACTAGAGATCCCCATTTCTAACAGTACCAGTACATGAGCACAGTCTGCTCCAAAGCATCAGCCAGGGCATGTTATGTCTGTTTATGAATCCCACAAGTGGTAGGTGCAGATAGGCTTTACTTGTTCCAAGAAGTAGCCATGAGAAAGCAAAATACCTTATGCACCTCTACCTATGTGGAATAAGGCCCAACATCCATCCCAACAAACTAGAACCACACAGGGAAGTTGTAAACATAACATGTGACACCAAACCAATAGCTCTATACATCCTAACTGAACCCACTGGTATCCAGATGGAGTTGGACAGGATGCGTAGGAAAGACACATTTGGGAAGATATTGCATCACACCAAAATTCAAAAGGAATCTGATGGACATGAATGCTAACTGCGGAGTGGTATTATATATTCCGGATATGCAATGAGACACCTTCATGCTGATGGACTGATATTGGCAGTGCGGCGAGTGCGCCAACACTCTGCCATGCACACCCTAACCCTGTTCATTCCTGGAAAAGAGCTATCAGTCTTGTACCAGCACCCTTTAAGGACAAAGACAACCTTGCTGCAACTAAGCTCGTGAAAGGAGAGCTGCAGACTATTTTGGCTGAGCATAATTCAAGAAGAATTTAGACTGTTCATGTATGCACAGCTGGGGACAGAGTAGTTGATACCTTTCCTCACCCTGCAAACAAAAGCTAATGCCCACTGGTTACAAATATCCTGATGGGAGATGCTCAACATGCTGAACAGCAAGGAGCTCAGCCTCTATTCAGTCAAAGAAGAAATGTGAGCAATTCGCCTCATGACAATGCAGCACTGATATGTATTGCACTTAATGACCTCAATAGAGGGAGGGATCTGTGTCAAGATCAGAGCAGCTTGCTGTACTTTTATCCCAGCGAATGACGTAGACAATGGGATACTGATGCTTGCCATTCAAGCACTGCACAATCTACAAAGAATCAGGGGTGGAGAGTGAGATGACCCTGAGTGGGAATGGTTTTGGAATTGGTTCTCCTGGCTCCCACAATGGATATCCAGTTTATGTAAATCACTGTTGCCAGTTATCATTCTGTTGCTATTGGTATGTGTTATGCACTGGGGATCACCTATGGTAAAAACACAGTCCTCAAACTGGGAAGAATGCAGGTAAATAGGAAGGTAGTTGTTGTCAAAAGTGAGCATAAGGAACAACAGGCCCCAAATAAAATAATTGTCAAAATGCTTGAGTTAGGTAGTGTATTTGAAGAATCATCTAGAGGGGGGGAGTTAATAGGGAAATTGATGCATTTATCGATAAAATTAAATCTCATCCTTAATAACAGAATCACCTGTTGTGAAGTCCACATCAACCTCGACTCGTAAATATGTAGTCAAGCAGGCCCTTAGACCAGTGCCCAGAATTGCTGATTGACAGGTCACAGGTTGGAGGGTGCGTAGCTGGCAGGTAAATGCTCGGCCAATAAACTCTCGATCAATCCCACGGATAGGAGCAGCAATTTTACAAGGGCCAAGGGAGATTGTCCCAATAAAGCACAAATGGTCGGAGGGGGTTCGTGGGTTAATAAAACACCATAAAAGTCAGATGCCACCTGAGTTAACAACACATAGTCAATCAAGACCTACCACACACAGTGATCATGTGCTCCACAAGACATCTGGACACGTTATCCGCTGGCCACATTGTGTCCATGATAAACTTTTTACTCTTCACTCCACCTTGTGGCAGAATTTGTTTTCGACAGGCATGCTGGAGCTGGGTTTTTGCACATGCTGATGAGTGTGATGAGTCTTGCCGAGCAGTCAGGAGTGCTAGCAAGACCTGCTGGCCACTCGCGAGTACCAGCGAGAAGTGTCAATTGCCCACAAGTGTTCATGAGACTTACCGGCCACTAGCACATCTTTAGGCCATGCCGGTGAAATCCGGTGCCTTTTTTTCTGGCAACAGTGAGACTGCACCAGGGACCTCATTTTCATCCACAAGCAGATTTTCTCCTTGAAAAGTCACTAAATCTACTTGATAATATGTTTTCACATTAATAGTCTTATCCAATGGACTGTTCAAGTTGTTTTTTAGATCTAGGAGCCTTTTTTTCTTTTTCTTTTTTTCAACAAGGAGACTCAAACTTCCTGTTTCTGTCCTTCTAGTGATTTGTTCACCTCCTGGTCACTTTTCCTTTAGATTTGGGGCTGGAAGAATCACTCTCTTTGTCTGCTGCATATATACCATTGGATTTAAAGACTCCGTTTTGTAATATCTCAAGTAATGTCAAAAACAGTTTTCTAAGGGTGTTGTTTGTTTGATAGAGGACATGCACCAGGATGTATTTGTACTTTTATTAATTTTTTAAAATTTATTATGGTGGGTGGCTTGCAGTTTTAATAGGGGCTGTGTTATTGTTTTACATTTATTTTTTCTTCTTTTTGTGAAGAAAAAAGTTGCACAATTCAATACATTTTCTCCATGTTTCTTAAAAACATTTGCAATAATCATGCACTTTAATATGTGGCCTAGTCTGCCAATGGTCCACCCAGCCAGTAGACTCAGAACTTGTCATGGGGGCATGAAAAACTGTTTCTGTGGTGTTTAGGCCAGAGATGGTATTAGATTACATTTAAAAAAAAAATGTTTTTGGCGGGATATTACATTTTTTTTCTGCAAAATGGTAATACATATTTGAGATCCTTGGAGGATTTGTGCTGTTGTAATATCTTAAAGCTCAGTTAATGTTTGTTTTTGGAATTGCTGAATTAATGCAGTTTTTCCCGTGTTACCACCTCCTGGAGGAGGTGAAGTCCTGGATGACCCTGTCATCGCTAAAACTCAATGGGGACAAAACGGAGCTTATGCTCCTGGGCCCGGCTGACCCGACCCTCTTCAAGTCATTATGGCCCAACTGTCTAGGCCCCCCCCGGTTTCGAAGGATAACATCAAAAGCCTAGGGGTGTGGCTGGACAGGAATCTCTCTTTTAACACCCAGGCCACAAAGCTTTCTGCCACCTGCTTTAGACTTCTTCGGACATTGAAGAAGGTTCTCCCCCTGCTCCCAATGGAGGCAAAACAAATAGCCATACAGGGCATAATACAGTCACGTCTGGACTCGAACAACGCCCTTTACCTGGGAGCCCCAGAGTACACATTGAACAGACTGCAGCTGGTACAGAACTGCGCGGCCCGTACCTTACTGCACATCCCCCGTAGAACCTCAGATAGGGAGGCACTGACCAGCCTTCACTGGCTACCAGTACGAAAAAGAGTCTCTTTCAAAGTAACGTGCATTGCCCACCAGGCCTTCTGGGACTCGGGCCCCAAAATCATGCGTAGCCTAGTCAGCCAATATCATCCAGACAGAAACCTACGCTCTAGTCATGCGTTCAAGGCAACGGTTCCCAGAATTAAAAGGACTAGAGCAGGTGGAAGAATGTTCACCTTCAACGCTTCAAATATCTGGAACTCCCTTCCCCTTCACCTGAGATCCAACCCCAATCTCGCCTCCTTTCGTAAACAACTAAAAACACATCTGTTTAAATCTGTTTAAATCTCGGTAACTATTCAGCCCCTCCTCCCTCCTCCCAGTTCTGTTATCCTCACTAAACCCCCCCATCTGGTTCCTCTAGCGCTTGGACGCCCCAGGGCAGCAACCGCGCTGTATAAATTCATTTTCATTCATTTCATTCATTAATTCACCATGTCTCCTCTGTCTGGTCAGCGTGTGATTGTGTTTGTCATAGGCCACCATTTGCCTTTGTTCCCCATGCCATGTGGCCAGGAGCCATCTTGTATAGTTATTGTCTATTGGCCTGTATATTTTCTCCCCTTTCCATGCCTTCTTGCTTGTTGTTTGACCATGTGGCTGGCAGCCGTTTTGTGTTGCCAGCCATTATGTTTTTGCCATAGATCTGCATGCGTTCTTTGTTATGGCCAGGCCTCCTTGCAAGTTGTTGTTGTTTGACCACGTGGTTGGTGGTCATTTTTTGTAGCCAGCCAGTGTGCTTTTGACATAAGCCTGCATGTGTTATTTGTTGTGGCGATGCCTCCCTGCTGGTTGTTGTTGTTTGACCATGTGGTTGGTGGTTTTGTAACCAGATAGTGTGTTTTTGACACAGTCCTTGATGTGTTCTTTGTTGTGGCCATACATTCTTGCTGGTTGTTGTTGTTTAACCAAGTGGTCGGTGGCCATTTTGTGTCAACAGCCAGTGTGCTTTTGCAATAAGCCTGCATGTGTTCTTTGTTATGGCCATGTCTCTTTCCTGGTTGTTGTTGTTTGACTTTGTGGTCGGGCCATTTTGTACAGCACCCTTTTTTTCAGCCACCTGGACTATGAAAACTACCTGTACATGGGCATCACCTCACAACTACTTAGCAGACTACAAACCATTCAAAACATTTTAGCCAGGCTTATCCTCAACCTCCTGAGAAGAGCCCACACCATCCTTGTTACAAATGGGGGTCTCTAGTTGGCAGAGGTAGGTACCTTTGACAAGTAGGGGCCCTTCTTCCTAGTCAGGGTAAGGGGGATACACTTCTAAAATAACCTCTGCTCACCCCCTTGGTAGCTTGGCACGAGCAGAAAGACTTATCTCAGAGGCAGTGTGTAAAGCATTTGTAAACACATACAGTTATACAGTGAAAACACTACAAATGAACACCACACCAGTTAAGAAAAATAAGTAATCTTTATATAAACCAAACAAGACCCAAAATGACAAACATCCACAATAAAGTAAAAATATATGACTTTAAAATGGTAGAAATAGTTCAGCTTAAAGCAAATTGCAGATACAACACTGTTCACACAAAGTACCTTGGGTGCGTCACACACAAAGCAAAAAGGGCCGCAGGGAAGGTGATGCGTCAGTTCCTTACATTCAAGGAAGGTGATGCGACAGTTCATTGTTCCGAGAAGGTGATGTGTTGGTTCCTTACTGCTGCGCAGGGAAGGTAATGCATTGGTTCCTTAAAGGAGAGGAGGTGATGTGTTGGTGCATGGGGAGGTGATGCGTAGGTTTCTTACTGTGTCCCCCAATGATGCAACAGACTTTGAGCCTCGATGCGATGACGATGATTCAAAACAATTCGTGGATTCTTGCAGCAGGGCTTGCGTCGGAATAGGAGTGGTGATCTCAGACTTCGGAGATCGTTGCACTCGATGCGGCGTGCAGCAATTTCCCGAGCCGCATCAGGCACTGCAACGTTTTGTTCGGGGATGCGCCGGGAACAGGTACGGATGAGTCACGCTTCTCGGTGTTGCGTTGATTTACCAGCTCCCAGCAGGAAACAGTCTCCAGAGGTCCAAAGCAACAGCTGGCACCTCTTTGCAGGTCAGAATTCCCAGCAAGGAAGTTCAGGGGAGCTGGTGGTGAAGTCTTTGTGTCCGTAAGACTTCAGAAAAGGCGGCAAGCTCAGTTTCAAGCCCTTGGAGATCTTCCTCAAGCAGGGGACACAGCAAACAGCAAAGTCTGTTCTCCTTTCCTTGGCAGCAAGTAGCCACTGAAGGTCAACCCCAGGCAGCAAACCGCACAGGGGCAGAATTCCTCCTCAGCTTCTCCGGCTCTTCTCCTTGGCAAAGGTGCCTCTTGATTCCCAGAAGTGATCTAAAGTTCTGGGGTCTGGGCCCCAATATTTATACTACAAAATCCTTTGTTCTCTGGTGGCGGCAGAGAAGCCCTGTGCTTGGTCAAAACCAGTTCTGTCCTCTTTGGGCAGCTTCCTGGCAGGAGGTGGAGACAGAATTGTGGAAGGCAGACAAGGCCCATTCAGGTGAAAGGAAATCTCCTTCCCCTACTCTAAATGCAGCCCAAGTCTATTCAGCCCAGCCCTGATTCATCAGACTCTCCGGAGTCACTGCTCCTCCCCAGCCCCTGTCATCCAAAGCCAGACACGCAATACACAAATCTAGCAGAGGCACACTGGATGGCTAAGCAAGAAAATACCTACTTTCTAAAAGTGGTATTTTAAAACACAGAATGTAAAAATGACCCTCACCAAAAGATGCATTTTAACATTCTGAGTTAGGGCATACAAAACTTTTTTGCACTAACTTGTTCCCAGGGGTAGTTATGTTTATAAGATTTATAAGCAAACCCCTCATTCTATCCTATGGGAAAAGGTAGCCTTGAAGTAGTGAAAACTGAAATTCTCAGTATTTCACTTTCAGGACATGCCACACACAGAATAAGCGTGGATAAGGTAGCTCACTCAGGACTTTTGGTGCTAAGCTCTCCTTTACGTTTACCGTGTTTTTGAGTGTGTGTTTTATTGTCCTCTTAACGTGTGTGCTGTGTGTAACGTTTTAACTTAGATACTTTTACCTATTTGCACTGTTGCTCTTCTCCCACATCCACCGCAGCAGCTAGGCTGGTGTTTCAGTGGAGGGAGGTTTTTCATTTTCCAGGAAGCCGGCCTTTCTCACCCACTTCCGTTTGGCCATTACACGGCAGCCATCTTGGAGGTGAGACGCTCTAGTCTCCCTTAATTCCTAATAGGGCTATTGCTATAATTGAGCCAATGGTGCCGACGTGCATAGAATTAGCGGGGATAAAGTAGCTCACTCATCGCTGTTGGTGCTAAGCTCTCCTTTACTTTTACCGTGTTTTTAAGCCTGTGTTTTATTGTCCTCTTAACGTGTGTGTTAACTGTGTGTAATGTTTTAACGTAGATACCTTTGCCTTTTTTCACTTTACTCTGCTCACCTGCTCTGATCACCTCCTTTAGCGTCCTACTCATGCTCTTCTCCCCAGTCCACAGCAGCAGCTAGGCTAGTGTTTGAGTGGAGGGAGGTTTTCCCTTTTCCAGGAAGAGGGCCTTTCTCACCCACTTCCGTTTGGCCATTACACGGTGGCCATCTTGGAGGTGAGACGCTCTAGTCTCCCTCAATTCCTAAGAGGGCTCTGGTTATAATTGAGACGAACGCGACGACGCGCAGCAGACGCCTGAAGCAAGCACACCAACGGCACGCCCAAGGCACGCCATAGGCAAGCCATCTGCACCCATCCGCATCTGGCTGGGGCTAGGGGCCACCCCCCCTGCCGGTTTCACTTCAAATCAACGTACATACTCCTCAGAGTTACTCAGGAGATTGAGGGTACCCCCCAGCAATATTTGTCTACACTCCATTGGTCCATCTATGGATGCTTTGAGCTGTCCTCATTGTTCTTACACACCACTCCCTACACCCAAATCCCGCCTGGCCCCCCCAGTTTCCTCAGTTTACAAAATGCTGTCTATAAATTGTAGATCTCTACCTAAACATGGCAGGCAAATCTCTATCCTGCTCCAAGAGGAGTGTCCTGACGTGCTGTTCCTTACAGAAACCTGGCTCAATGCTGAGTCAGAACCAGATCTGGTACCATGTCTCTTACAAGGATACTTCACCATGAGAAGAGACCGGAAACAGGGGAGGGGAGGAGGCATTGCCATTATTTTAAAAGAAGGTTATAAATGTCGCATCACCCCCAATATCCTTCCTGAATGTGATAATTTGTCTTTCTCCATCCCACTTTTTACAACTCACACCTTCTCAGGTATTCTTTTATACTGCCCCCCTGGCCCCCATGGACAATTGTTCAAAATCCTACCAGAAGTTGTTGCCAGCCTGACAAGTTCCCCTTCTAATTTTACTGTACTAGGGGATCTCAACTTACTTTTGAATGACACCTCAGACCCAGAAGCGACCAAACTAACCAAGAATCTTCCAGCTTTTCAGATAAAGCAAAATGTCATGAGCCCCACCCATGAAAAAGGGCACCTCCTAGACCCCATCTTCTCCAATTGCAGGGAACTTTCATTAGGAGACCCAGTCCCAGTACCTTGGTCTGACCATTTTCTGGTCCCCTTCTCTTGGGATCTGTCGAAACCCCTTCCCATCACCGGCACAACCAGCAGCTGGAAACGTTCTTGGTCCAACCTCCCGCGGGGCGCTTGGAATGTATATCTGAAAAATTCCATACCTACCCTAGATCGCTGCCCCGCTGTTGCAAATGACCAATTTAACCATTGGATTAACTCCTCCCTGGACCTAGTTATACCTAGGAAACACATCCTCAAAAAAACTAGGAATAACCCATCTCTGTGATACTCTCCCAAGCTGCATGATTACAAACAAACTTGCAAAAGACTTGAGAGGAGAAGGACAAGGAACTACGACACAATCAGCAAACAGAAATATACGGACTCCATAAAAATCTACCGATGCAAAGTGAAGGAGGCACAAGCATTATACTATGAGGAAAGAATCAACTTTGCCTCAAATTCCCCACGCAAAATCTTTAAGATCGCGAAACATCTTCTAAAACTACCAGTAAGGCATGCCTCCCCTGATGGCTCAAACACGTGGTGTGACGAATTTGCAGAGTTCTTCTTTAATAAAATCAAGGATATCGATAATTCCCCCCCCCCACGCACCCACTATTAATTCTCAGGTCTTGGAGCACTCCATGTCCGGTGAGCATTCCCTCAATTCCCTTGCTGGGTATGGACAGTCTAGTGAACATATGCGCCTCAGTAAAATCTGGCTCCCCTAATAACTTAACACCCCCCCAAACCATTAGTAAGGTTGGGGATACAGTCCTGCAAGTGCTTCTGAAGTTGATAAACTCCCCCATCTCGACCGGACTAGTACTCTCACTTTGGAAACACGCCATGGTGAGTGCGCTATTAAAGAAACCCAGCCTCAACTCCAATACACTTGGTAATTATCGCCCTATTTCCCTTCTCCCCGGGATCAGCAAAATACTAGAAAAGCTTGTCAACTCAGTTATTTCTGCTTTTCTCAAATCTCGTAACATACTTCATCCCTTACAAACTGGATTCCACCCTCAACACAGGATTTAAACCGCGTTACTTGCAGTGGTTGAAAATGCCAA
Source organism: Triturus cristatus (assembly GCF_964204655.1). Lineage (NCBI taxonomy): Eukaryota > Metazoa > Chordata > Amphibia > Caudata > Salamandridae > Triturus > Triturus cristatus. The sequence goes on along the minus strand of NC_140590.1, from coordinate 901,099,679 downwards.
AAAGTTCATTGACAAAGGTAGATCTACAGCTATCATCCTCCTGGACCTCAGTGCCGCTTTTGACACAGTTAACTATGACATCCTGATCCACAGACTGGGGAATGTCGGACTATCAGGCAGTGTCATCACCTGGCTACAGTCCTTTCTCAAGGATCCCACTTGGCTGCGGCATACCTCATGGCTCATCTCTGAGTCTGACGCTGTTTAATGTCTATATGAGCCCCCTGGCACAGATTGTCCTCCCTTTTGGGATAGAAACTGTTACCTTCGCCGATGACACCCAATTAGTGGCGGCCTTAAATCATCCAAGTTCTACCTCATCCAGCATAGGCCCCTGCCTGGAGAGAGTCGTCAAATGGATGGAATCCTCCTTCCTCAAGCTGAATAGAGACAAAATGGAGCTCATGCTGCTGGGCAACTCACCCATTTTTGACATTGGCCCAGCCTGGCTGAGCTGTCTTGGCTCCCCACCCACCCCCAAAGACCATATCAAAAGTCTTGGCATGTGGCTTGATCAGTCTTTCACATTTGATCATCAAGCAACAAAACTAGTCGCATCTTGTTACGGCATCATGCGGATGCTCCGTAAAGTTCTTCCGCTCCTCCCCTTCTTAGCAAGGAGACTCATGGTCCAGGCCTTAATCCTCTCTCCCCTTGACTATGGAAATGCTTTGTATCTAGGAGCTGCTAAGGTGACCACAAACAAACTGTAATTCATCCAGAACTGTGCAGCATGTATGCTCCTTAAGATTCCCAACAGCAACTCTGCAAGACCTGCTCTGAAAACCTTGCACTGGCTCCCAGTTACGGATAGAATAAAATTCAAGTCCCTATGTATTGCTCACAAATCCTTCTGAAAGAAAGGCCCTCCATTCTCCAATCCATCATATCCCCTTACCTCCCTAACAGATACCTCCACTCATCCAGTCTCTACCTAGCTTCGGTTCCCAAAATCAATAGGATGAGAAGTGGCGGCCTGTCTTTCTACTTCACTTCTGCCAAGCTCTGGAACACTCTTCCCTTCCACCTACGTTCAGAACCAAATTTTCTTTCTTTCCATCAACTTTTGAAAACCTAGTTATTACAAAAGCCCACTTACTAAGCTATTGTGACTTGCCCTATCCTTCTGCTATCAGCGGGACGCCTCCGGATAGCAATGCGCTCTACAAATATCCATAACATAACACACACCAGGGCATGTCCTACCTTTCACATACACTGCACCCTGCCCACAGGGGTACCTTGGGCCTACCTTAGGGGTGACTAACATGTATGAAAAATCAAGGGTAGACCCTGTCAAGTGGGTGTACTTGCCAAGTCGACATAGCAGTACCAGACTGCACACAGGCTCTACAATGAGAGACCTGAGTTACATTTACAGGCTGCTTATGTGGGTGGCACAATCAGTGCTGCAGCCCACTAGCAGCATGTGATTTACAGGCCCTGGGCACACACACTGCACTGTACTAGGGACTGACTTGTAAATCAAATCAGCCATTCATGAAAGCACCAATCCATAACAACAATTTACAAAGGGAGCACTTGCACTTTGGCACTGAACTGAGGTGGCAGAGTGCCCAAAGCATCTAGACCAACAAAACGGAGTCCAACACACAGCAATATCACAGAAGGCAAAGGCAGAAAATACAGGGGAGACCCATGCCAAGTCTAACAATTTCCCACCTCGGACCACTCTACTGGCTCCCCATCCAAAAAAGGGGCCAGTTCAAACCAGTGACCCACGCCTACAAGGCCCTACACAGAAAAGGACCAGTTTATCTCAACCACTGACTGAACTTCAACTAACCTGGCAGACAACTATGCTCCACCTCCCTCTCCCACATGCCCTGCTTCCACAAAAGCAGTAGCGGTAGCCGCACCTTCTATTACCTGGCTGCCAAAACCTGGAATGGCCTCCCACTCTACCTCTACAGAAGGTCAGAGATGGCCTAAACATCTGGATGTTCGACTGGCAATTCCCAGCAGAAGCCCCTTCAGTGCCTGGATACCCTCATGGGCGATAAGCGGCACTCTAAAAATCGATTGATTGATTGAGTGATTGATTCCATTGTCACTTGGACATCCTGCCATAGATGCACAACACACACTAGCAATACTTTTTTAAGGAATATTCCATTTGGCCCTGGACACCCTGCCTGTCATAGGTGCACAACACACACCATGATTTATTTTTTAAGGATTATTCTATTTCCCCCTGGACAACCTGCCTGCCATAGGCAAACAAAACACACATGCATTAATCTTTTAAGGATTATTCCATTTTCTGCAGCACATCCCTGACTGCCACAGATTTCTCCCTTAGATTAGATTAGATTAGAATACTTGTATAGCGCATGGCTGCCCCAGCAATGAGCCATCCCAGCGCTGAAGCAAGACACAGAGTAAGGGAACAAGCAAAAGATTAGTAGCGAGAGAAAAGCCAGGTCTTTACCAGCCTTCTAAAGGCATGGTGATCAGAATTGCTACAGATGTATAGAGGAAGGGAGTTCCATAAAGTGGGGGTCAGCCGCTTAAAAGATCAACCACCCGATCTGGTCCTTCGTATTTGTGGAATTCTTGCAAGGATCAGACCCGCCAAGCGCAGCGCTCATGAAGGTACGTAATGGGCGCATAGGTCGCTCAGGATTCCTGGGCAGATGCCTGTCAAAATCTTATGCGTGGTACAAAGCGCTTTGAAGCGAACTCGTTGCTCAAGGGGCAGCCAGTGCAGATGATAGAGTAGGTTGGAAACATGACAGTATTTGGGAGGGCAAAGATGGCGCGGGCTGCAGCGTTCTGGACCCGCTGCAATTGGTTCATCACAGACTTATCTGAACCCAGAAGAAGCACAATAGAATAGTCCAGTCTGGCCAGGATGGAGGCTTGGATGATCAGCTGATGCGTTTGAGGGTCAAACAGACCAAGTATCCGCATAAGGCCATGTAGAAGCCCGAAACATTTCCCGGCCACTGATTTAGCATGCGCCTCAAAATTAAGATCTTTGTCCAACATAATTCCCAGATTCTTCACCACCGGTTTAGGGGCAGAGGAGGCTCCAAGGGCAGGAGGCCACCATTCATTGTCCCATAGGTGGGAATCTTTGCCTACCAGGAGAATCTCAGATTTTGCTGAGTTCAACTGCAGAAAATTGGGCGCCATCCACTTCTTCGAATTTCGGCCTATCCTGGCTAGTATTATTTGAGAAGGTAATCACCAATTGGGTGTCATCTGCATATGACACCAGGGAGATGACCCGTGCTTTGGCCATCCATGCCAATGGGCTCATATAAACATTAAATATCGTGAGGCTCAATGCCGACCCCTGCAGAACCCCACACTGAAGTGGGTAAACCCAGGAGGCAAAAGGGGGAGTGATTACTTGGAAAGTCCGATCGGCCAGAAAGGATGAGAACCAAGACAAGGCTTTGTTGTTGACCCCGATCTCCTCCAGGCAAAGAAGCAGAATTTCATGGGAGACCGTGTTGAAGGCTGCACTAATATCCAGCAGATCCAATACTGAAGTTCTGTCAGCATCCGTGGCGGTCCGCAGCTGTTCTATGACCATCAGCAGAGCAGACTCAGTACTGTATCGGGGTCAGAACCCATTCTGGGATATGTCTAGTATTGAATTAGCTTCCAAGTAATGTGTTAGAGTCGAGTTCACATGAGCTTCCAAGATTTTGGATAGGAACGGAAATAACGAGATTGGATGAAAGTTTTCCAACTTGGATACATCCAGTGTTGGCTTCTTCAGTACGGGGACCACTTTGGCGTGCTTCCATGCCTTTGGAACCACCGCCGAGGAAGGGATAGTTTAACCAGCTCTAAGCACTCAGGCAGGAGGCACTGTTGAAATTTTCAAAAAGCGTTGGGTCTTAAAGGGTCATCTGGAGACCCGAATTTTATTTTGACAACCAGTGCTTCCATATCTCTAGGAGAAATAGGAGGAAGAGAAGTGAGAGAGAAGATCTCAGGCCCTGCGGTCACATTCCTCCCTGTAATATTGGGGGTTATGCCTAGGTGGAACTTACGATAAATGCATTCCATCTTCTCAAAAAAGAAATTCGCCAACTCTTCACATTGTAGGCTAGAGGATATAACGCTGCCTGAGGCCAAGGGAGATGTGACCAAGTCCTTCAGAAGAGAGAATATGGTTTTACAGCAATTGTTACTAGTAGTAATCATGTTAGAATAGTGATCTGCCCTAGTTTTATGCACCAGATTATGATATGCCTTAATTGCAGATCGATACTGAAATTTAGCCTGAGGATCATAGGAACGCCTCCAGGCTCTTTCCAGAACCTTGCAGTTCTTCCTGGCTAGAGTCAGAGCTTCATTGAACCAAGCGTTAGCCTGAGCACCTTTAGAGTGTGTGAGCTTGAATTGCATACAGATATCCAAAGCTCGGGTTACCCACCCTTGAAAGAGCGAATCAGCCTCTTCCATATTCAAGGATTTGCCTAGCGGTTGTGTGCTCAAGGCCGTGACGAAAGCTGCCTGGTCAAGTTTATGCCAGGGGCGTTTCAGTGAGGGGTGCTAAATTGACCGACGAATAGGGCCGGCTAGCGATATTCGCATTGGAATGAGAAAGTGATCTGTCCAGGTCATAGGGAGGGGTGCTTGAACTTTCAGTGACTGGAGGTTTGAAAAAATCAGGTCGAGGAGATGCCCAGCAATATGGGTAGAGCCCGGGAACAATTGAGTCAGTTGGCAGGCTGCCATATCCCAGAGAAAGCTAAAAACGTCCGGGTACTCCAGCAACTCTAGATGTAGGTTCAAGTCACCTATGACATTAACATTGGCTGTCTGGAGTGCTAGTACAGTAATAGTGTTCACCAGGTCTTCTCTAAAAGTTTTAGATGGACCAGGTGGGTGGTAGATAAGTAGCCCAGAAAAAGTGAAATTCGCAATCAGTGTGATTTTAAAGAGCACACTCTCACAATCCGGTATGTCTTGGGGGATAAGGCTGCACGTGTGGACTGCTTTATGAATAATTGCAATACCCCCCCTCTCCCCACTGTTCTATTTAGGCTGCATATTACATATCCTGCGGGGAGGGCAAGTGCAGGTATAGCCACAGAAACCTCAGAAAGCCAGGTTTCCATTAGGAAAAGGACCTCAGGTGACCAGTCCTGAAGGAGGTCGAACACCACAGCGTGGTGTTTGGTCAGGGAGCAACAATTAATACTCAGAATTGTAAATGTCTGAACCCTAAGATCAAAGTCTGTGGAATATCTGGGAGGGTTAATCCCAAAGGTACATTGTCCACAAAGAGTGGGACAGTCCTCTGGGGCCCAGCCATGAGTCCCACATGGACCCTCACCTTGTAGGGCGAGAAATGCTTCACAAGAGTAGACTAGTCTGTGTACCTCAAATGGGGCAGAGTCCCTGGCGATGTCCTGGCGTGGACGGGCGCAGACGGGCTTGCCTTTGGCACGCCTGCGGCACGCCAGCAGTGAGTCCGCATTGCAGGGAGCATTAAATGCCTTGGGGGCACAACTGGCTCCTCTTGGGCTGAGCTCTGATTGGCTGTGAACGGACCAATCAGCGCAAAGGCACTGCCGGTAATAGGAAGTGTCCAACGCTCATAACAAACAAACAAATGAGAGGCAATTATTATGTGCAAGGTACGCTCTATAAAACTTTGAAAATACAGTTTTAGCAGCAATTGTACGTGCACTCAATTAAAACCTTTAAAAAACAGTTTTAGCAGCAGTTCCCCCAACAATTCTAAAGCGATACCCCCAACTCAGTCTTGCCGTGCGTCGGCGCTGCGGCGAGCATTAAATGCCTGCGGGGCACAACTGGCTCCTCCTGGGCTGAGCTCTGATTGGCTGGGAACTGACCAATTAGCACGAAGGCACTTCCGGTAAGAGGAAGAGTCCAACGCTTGTAACAAACAAACAAACGGGAGGCAATTATTATGTGCAAGGTACACTCTATTAAAACTTTTAAAATAATTTTTTAGCAGCAATTGGAGGTGCGCGCAATTAAAACTTTTAAAAAACAGTTTTAGCAGCAGTTCCCCCAACAATTCTAAAGCGATACCCCCAACTCATTCTTGCCGCGCGTCCGCGCTGCGGAGAGCATTAAATGCCTGGGGGGCACAACTGGCTCCTCCTGGGCTGAGCTCTGTTTGGCTGTGAACTGACCAATCAGCGCAAAGGCACTGCCAGTAATAGAAAGTGTCCAACACTCGTAACAAACAAACAAACGGGAGGCAGTTATTATGTGCAAGGTACGCTCTATAAAACTTTTTAAATACAGTTTTAGCAGCAATTGTAGGTGCACTTAATTAAAACTTTTAAAAAACAGTTTTTGCGGCAGTTCCCCCAACAATTCTAAAGCGATACCCCCAACTCAGTCTTGCCACGCGTCCGCGCTGCAGCGGGCATTAAATGCCTGGGGGGCACAACTGGCTCCTCCTGGGCTGAGCTGTGATTGGCTGTGAACTGACCAATCAGTGCAAAGGCGCTGCCGGTAATAGGAAGTGTTTTCAATGCTCGTAACAAACAAACAAACGGGAGGCAATTATTATGTGCAAGGTGCGCTCTATAAAACCTTTAAAATATGGTTTTAGCAGCAATTTTAGGTGTGCTCAATTAAAACTTAAAAAAAACAGTTTTAGCAGTAGTTCCTCCAATAATTCTAAAGCGATACCCCCAACTCAGTCTTGCCGCGCATCCGCGCTGCGGCGAGCATTATATGCCTTAGATGCATGCATTGCACACAAAGCAAACAGTTACCTTGTTATCTTGATTGGAAATTAAATATTATGTTCTGTGTTTCGAAATGCACCGTTGTTGTTAATTATTTAGGATCATAATTATAACTAAAGAAGCCACACTGAATTAAATTGTCTGTACTAATTCAAACTGCAAAGATGCCACGTTTCACTAATGTTTTTCTTGCTTGTTTGCTTTTAGGTGCAAAAGAGACATCACCCACAGTACTGCCAGACAGTAACATGAGTCTCTAATCTATTCTGCTTGTGCAGCTAAGTGCCACTACCAACTGACAGTTTCAAGATGGCCCCAAAGAAAGGTGCTGCCAAGGAAGTGGCTAGTGGGTAGGAGAAGAGGAAGGTGATTTCCAAAACTGCTGTTTCTTCCCAAACCTTTTTTGGGGTTGAGTGCCTGCCACACTGGCCTCCTGTGCGGAAGCTTGGAGCAGCATTCCCTCATCAACAGCACCACCCCAACCTAAGCCAAAGCCCATGTCTCTCAGCAAGGCAGCCACTGCAATCATGTTGATGCTGACGAACAGTGCCATTGAATTGGATTTGTCTCTTTCCCAAAGTAGAACTCAATCATTTTGGGAAGGTGGACAACAGCCGCAGCCAGCAATGGATCTTAATGATGTTGGAGCACAACAGGAGGTTGAGCTTCCTGATGAGCAACAACCTCCTCTTTTACACCCATTGTCATCCAGGTCTCCAACAAGAAAAAGGAAGGGTACTCCACCATCTTCTCCAAGGCCCCCTTCTGAAGATCTGGAAATTGATTGCACCCTCGTTGAGTCTTAGACACACTAGGAGATGCTCAGGAAAAGGAAAGCTTCTGAAAGCCTTACAATTATGGAAGAGGGTGAGGATGATGATGAACCATTCATTTTGGAAGCTGGCACAGAGGAGTCTGACATTACCCATACTATTCAACCAGCTCCAAGGGATGTGACATGACCACCCCCACCCTCACCTGTTCTAGATCTCATATTTGCAAGTTTGACACCAAGACCAACATCCACCGCTAGCTCTGTAGAAGTATGCACTACAGAAAGCCAATCGTCGACTCACCTGCCTACTTCCACTTCTTCGGGCATTGGCAGTGGGACCGGTGTCCCAATGAGAAAGTGGACCTCTCCAGTTTGGGACTTCTTTGCGGTTAGCAAGCAGAAGGACAGCAGCATAATATGCTTCATTTGAAATGCTAGTGTTTGTCGTGGTAAGCTTGGGACACACTGTGGTACTGGAGGCCAAGCAACCAATTTTTAAAAACATCACACATTCTACTGAGAGGTGCACCTTAATAACTTTCTGCACAATGTGGAGGTTAAGGTGATGTGGCAGGGGTATCAGCTCCAGAGCCTCCCATCAGAGTGGGAATTGTAGGTAGGGATGAGGAAGAACATTTTTATGCAAAGCAGCTCTGTCCCCAGCAGTTCCCCAGTTTCACCCGACTCATCAGCTACCTCACAATGGCACAAGAGTCAGATGGCGGCAACATAGCATACAGTAGTCACAGCCTCAAGATGGGCATTGAGTCTGCCACCTCCTGGTCCTCTCCAGAAGTCGCCTGCATCAGTGGTACCAACCCAAAAAAAATTCAGGCTAATATTACGATCATGCTTAGGCAGGAGGGGCCCTATGACTGCAACCACCCAGCAGAACTTTTGTTCAACAGCAAGCTGGCTAAAATGTTAGCGCTGGACCTCGTTCCATTTTCTTTTGTGGAAGCACTGGGCTTTTTAATGTTAGTGGCAGCCATCTGCCCAAAATGGATGATTCTCAGCAGAACCTACATTGCATGAGTGGCTGTTCCAGTGCTCCATCACGATGTTCTGGAATTGGTTAGAAAAGCCTTTCAGTAGAGTGCTGTTCAGACTATCCACATGAGGAAAGACATGTATACCTGTTAAGCCACTAGTTACATGTCTATCACTGAACACTGGAACTCTTTTGTGGGGGTTAGGCAAGCTATCTACAGGTAAAAACCAAAGGAAATGATGGACGGATTGTTGAACATTGCAAGCACTCACCCCCAGTCAACTGATCTGGGTTTAATCCATCACTGTTCTTTAGCCCACTCTGCCACCCCAGTTCAGACATGGCCATGTGCAAATCAGTCTGACCCTGTGCCTCATGGGAACAGTCCAGCCCGAACTGCCAGGCCATGTCTTCCCTGGACCGGAAACAAGCTTCCTAGGACCGGTTTCTGGCATTTCAGCCGTCTTCAGCCAGGTTTGCTTGAATCCAGTGGCAAAGTGAGCAAGGGACTCACGTCTGAGCATACCCTGCCAACTTAGGGCGAACAAAGCAAAAACCAGAGGAAATGATGGTCCATATTTCACATAATAAAAAATCAATCAAATATTTATTAATAACATGTTTTCAAAAAAGTATTACTTAATTAACTTCTCACCCTAGACCCCTAAAAACCTAGTAGCCTGCAACTAAAATATAACAAAATAAATAAGTATTCCATAAAATAAAACACATTGAAATAATTAATTATTAATTCATTGTTAAGTAATTATTACTTAATTAACTTCCCACACTCTACCCCTACAAAGCTAACAGCCCACAAATAACATGTAGCAAAAATAAACCAGTATTACATAACTTACATAATACGTTTCAATCATAGAATTAGATGAAGTTTGTTAAATAATTCATAATTAATCATACCTAATTACCTAATAAACTACCCATCCTATCCTCCTACAAACACAACAACCCACTAAGGCACTATAAATTACTTAAAAACATTAAATAGAAAATTATAAATCACTTAAAATCACATGCTATATTTAAAAATGAAATTAAGAACATTTATATAAACAATAAGAGCACATGAAATTAATACATCTGAGAAAAAGACTTAAGGTAATTAAAAAACAATGGGGCATATCAGTAACACCCGGCGATTATTATCACTCAGCGCTCTTAGCGTGAGGATTATTATCGCCGGGTAACGTGGATTTTTATCGCTGAGATAGCATGCAATTAGCAACGCTTATCTCCTCAGCGATAAAAATCCTCACGCTAACTGCCTAACGTGAGATTATCGCTGGAAACCCAGCGATAATCTCATGCAATGTGGCGTTAGCTTGCTGATAGGGACTCACAAACTTAGCCATGATATCCACCTTCCATAGGATATCATGGCTAAGTCAGTCCTGAAGCAGGCGTAAGGAAAGTAGCGATAACAGGGATTATCGCTACTTTTCCTGACGCTATGCTTCATAGCGTGGGGCTTGATGATAGGAGAAATGTCGCCTAGCGACATTTCTCCTGTCATGTTAGGTCAGGAATGCCCACTTTGCATCTCATTAGAGATGCAAAGCTGGTCGTTAGGAATCCTGAGGCTAAAGCAAGGTTTCACGCGTTAGCGTGGCCTTGCTAATTAGGCGATAAAATTATCGCCGATTTTCGGGCGAAAACGGCCGCAAAAGCGGCGATAATTTTTTATTGCCTGTTTTTAAATATGCCCCCCAATTTTTAAACCACCAGGGGGCATATTTACAACGAGGCGATAAAAAATTATCGCCGCTTTAGCTGCCGTTTTCGGCTGAAAAGCGGCGATAATTTTATCGCTACATTAGCAAGGCCACGCTAACGCGTGAAACCTTGCTTTAGCGTGGGGATGTCTAACGCCCAGCTTTGCATCTCTAATGAGATGTAAAGTGGGCGTTCCTGACCTGACATGATAGGAGAAATGTCGCTAAGCGACATTTCTCCTATCATCAAGTCCCTCGCTATGAAGCATAGCGTCAGGAAAAGTAGCGATAACACCTGTTATCGCTACTTTCCTAACACCTGCTTCAGGACTGACTTAGCCATGATATCCTATGGAAGGTGGATTTCATGGCTAAGTTTGTGAGTCCCTATCAACTAAATAACGTGAGATTATCGCTGGGTTTCCAGCGATAATCTCATGTTAGCCAGTTAGCGCTAGGATTTCGCTGATGAGATAAGCGTTGCTAATAGCACGCTATCTCAGCAATAAAAATCGGCGCTAGCCGGCGATAATTATCCGAGCGCTAAGTGCGCTCAGCTATAATTATCGCCGGTTGTTGTTGATATGCCCCCATATTACTGAAATTTATATTAAAATCTTTTCAACATCACTATTATTTGAAACAGAATTACTTACCTCAAAAACAATATTCTTGTCAATGATATTCTTGCAGCATGATATTTATGCCTCATAATATGTTATTCTCTATATTTCTGCTTCCTGATATCTACAACTCGATATTTTGTCCAAAAACCACCAAAATGACTGCAGATATTTCTTCGAAGGAGATTTGACCTTCACACAATGCCCTCTCCTTTTTGAGAAAGGGTAGGTATATTTCAGGAAGTCTAAAATTGTTACTTGGAGGCAGTGTTCTCTAGTACGTCTGATCTGTACAAAGTCTCATATAAGGGGCAAAGGCCTCTGTTACTTAGTGGAGTTGTGCCATCAACTGAGCACAATTAACTAGATGGTTGCAATGGCCACCTGTGCTTCTTTTTGTCAGAGCCGGAATGCCAAATTTCTTCCAGCCTTCTTGTTATGTGAACAATGCTCAATTTGAATATAGACAGTTTTTGAACTTTTGCTGGATATAAACTGGACTTCATAGCATCATTAGCCTGTTGGAAGGATCAAATAGTTCTTCAAGTTGTGTTTATTATGTTGTTGCCTTCTGCATAGCAATCACAGTAAAGGCCCTCACAAATGAGTTTTCTGCTGCTCAGAGAATCTGAGTTGAAGATGCTAAGGCCCTCAATGTAAGCTTCCCTGCTAATTGTGATATGTGCAGTAGCCGGAGTTACTGCACATTTCCAATTATGATGTTTTTTAATATAGGCAGGTCATACCTGATTATATTTAATGGGGGGAAATGATATTTCTTGTAATTGGGTAGTATTTATTACACCTGATAAATTCCAACTTAGCTGAGTGGGATGTTATCAGGTGTGATCTAAATCACACCAATCCCCGGACCTTTCGTAATGAGGATCTAACACTTTGTTCTCTGCTCTATAAGTGCACACATCAGATCGGAGGAGTTATTTTTCCACAGTAAGGTTATACATGCATTTCTAATTTTTGCAGTAGGCCGGTTAAGAAATGTAAGGACTTAGGGGCATATCAGCAACGAGGCGATAAAAAATTCGGGCGAAAAGCGGCAATCATTTTATCGCCTAATCAGCAAGGTCACGCTATCGCGTGAAACCTTGCATTAGCGCCTGAATTCTGAACGCCCAGCTTTGCATCTCTAATGAGATGCAAAGTGGGCATTCGTGCCCTGACATGACTGGAGAGATGTCGCTAAGCGACATTTCTCCTATCATCAAGCCCCTCGCTATGAAGCATAGCGGCAAAAAAAGTAGCGATAACCTCTGTTATCGCTACTTTCCATACGCCTGCTTCAGGACTGACATAGCCATGATATCCTATGAAAGGTGGATATCATGGCTAAGTTTGCCTTGCCCTATCATCAAGCTAATGCCAAACATCGATAGTTTCGTCCTGTGAGGTCTCTTAGTCGTGTATACCTCTTTGTCCCGTTAGTCGAACGCCATCGGAGCCATCGCGAACCGTGCACGAAGTCGAATGTTTGGGCAGCGAAGTGGTAGCCACTTCGCTGCCCAAACATTCGACTTCGTGCACGGTTCGCGTGTGTGTTTAAATAGTTTAAATAGTGGAAATAGCCGCGGTCTCACGACTACGTTTATCATCTGTCCTCAGATCTCAGCTGGTGATATAATCTACACGCCGTTTCCCAACAAACGGAAGCACAGCCAACTCCGACCAGGAGGAGCAAGGATATATATGTACTTACGAGACATCTTCTGTCCTAGCAAATTTTCCGTTGGACGTTCATTTATTCTTTATTGATAGCCTGGGTTGCGTACTTTCAAGTTGTAGAGAGTGTTGGTCCTGATGAGAATCCCCGGTGAAGGGATTCGAAACGCGTAGACCTATCTTGACCTATCTTCGCCTTTGGCCAATTATCTGCTAAAACAACTAAAAAATAAGCGTTTTAGAAGTACTGCAAGTGTTATTCGCTGATGGCCTGATGTATTTTGTACATACAAGTGTAAATTGTTTATTTTACGGTGTTTAGTCAGTATTTAGTGCATTTTGAGTGTTGTTGTCGTCTGAATGTTTGAGGTACGCTAGTGGTGTTGTCATTTATATGTGTCTATGTAGTGTAAATATTTGGAATGTATCTTTTGTAATTCTTTGTATTTTCTGATTATTTGTGAAATGCTTTAATCACTTCAATATAACTGTGCAAAATAATAAGAAAAATTTGCATAAAAATATTTTTGATTAAAATCAACCAAAAAATGGAAAAAATGGACATGTTTAATTCAGTTCATTTGTAAAAATCTTTTCGAAAGTCTAGTGCAGCACTGGCACTCTCTTTGTTTTGTTTAGTTTATACCTCTTCAAGGCATGACAGAGGTGAAAGTCAGGCACGGACACCGGTCAAAACACACAAGGTTCCATGTCACCTGTGATCGGGCTGGATTCATATTAGGCTGTCACTCGGTGCAAGACCTGGGACTAGTAATGTTTGCAAGACACATCCATCAGTCGAAGACTGAGGAAATCCTGGCTGCGTTCCCGGAGCTGTTTCTGGGTTTGGGATGCATGAAGGGTGTCGAAGTACAACTTCATATTGATAACACTGTCAAGCCCGTGGCCCTGCGGCACAGGGGGGTGCCGTTTCATCTATGTTCCCTGGTTGAGGCTGAGTTGGAGCGGCAAGAGAAGGATGGAGTAATTGAGAAGGTATCTGGGCCAACACCGTGGGTGTCAATGTTGGAGATTGCACCAAAACCCAAACAGCCTGGAGCGATCTGCCTCTGTGTGGATATGAGGCTGCCGAATAAAGCGATCCGAAGAGAAAGACACATTACACCCACCATCGACGAAATCATAGCCGACATCAGCGAAGCCCAATGGTTCTCGAAGGTGGATCTGAATTCGGGATACCATCAGCTGGTGTTTGCAGTGAAAAGTAGATACATAACCACCTTTTCAATGCATGTGGGACTACGATGATTCAAACGTCTCAGTTTTGGAGTTTCCACTGCGGCAGAGGTGTTCCAAGATGCAGTGAGGGAGGCCCTCTCAGGATTGGTGGGTGTGCTAAATGTCAATGATGACATTCTAATCTTCTCTAACTCTCTGAAAGATCACCACACTTGACTCAGGGCTACCTTGAGGAGACTAGTAGAGCAAGGACTGACATTGCATAAGGCCAAGTGCAAATTCTACGCCAATGAAGTGGAGTTTTTTGGATATAAATTCTCGGTGAAAGGTTTGCAAGTTGATCCTGCTAAAGTCGAAGCCATTAGAGCGGCAGCAATACCTCAGACCCAGTCAAAGGTCCGGAGTTTTCTGGGAATGGCCAATTACTGTGGCAGATTTATACCTCACCTTGCCACACTCTCAGAACCACTTTGAAACCTCACAAAGAAGGATGTGCATTGGCAGTGGTCCAGCGAAGAGGCAAAAGCGTTCAATGACATCAAGAAAGCGTTGCTGCAGGGAGCCACTGTGGCATACTTCAAGCCTGGACAAACCACAGAGCTTGTGGTATATGCCAGTCCAGTGGGTATGGGGGCCATGCTGCTCCAGAAATATCAACAGGACGAGTGGGTGCCCATTGCATACGCCAGTTGGGTGTTGACTGCTGTGGAGACCAGGTATGCCCAAATTGAACGCGAGGCGTTAGCCATTCGATGGGCCTGTTAGCACTTCGACATTTACTTGTGTAGACATACAATCCCCGTGGTCACGGACCACAATCCTTTGGTGCTGTTGTTCGCGGGCACTGCTCGGGGAGGACCACCCCGGATTGAACGTTGGGCGGTGCAAATCCACCACAACAAGTTCGAAGTCGTATATCGCCCAGGGGTCAAAAACTTGGCCAACTATCTATCAAGACACCCATTGGCAATCGGCCCAGGGACCTGGGGTGAAGTCGATGAAGGCACGGAGTCATTCGTGAAGCAAGTGGTGGAAGAGGCCTGCCCGCGAGCCCTGTCGGTAGAAGAGATCCAAGGAGCGACTAAAGATGATGGGTGTCTGCAAGCTGTGACACAAGCATTATGCAACCATCAGTGGAAGCTATTCCTTCAGGAGTCCGGCGGTTTCACAGAAGCTGAGAAAGAGTACCACCAAGGGCTGTGGAGGTGTCGTGAGGAACTGAGTGTAGGATGTGAGGGTGTTCTGCTCTAGGGTGCCAAGATGGTAATTCCAGCCAAACTGTGGAAGAGGACTGTGGATCTGGCCCACCAGGGCCATCAAGGAGTCGAGAAAACCAAGGCGCGACTAATAGCGAAAGTTTGATTTTCAAGTATGGATCGCATGGTAGAAGAAAAGGTCCGAGGATGCCATGCGTGTCTGATCACCAGGACTGAAGCACCCCCCGCGCCGATCATCACTGAAGCACCCAACATGACACCGTGCAACCACATCAGTCTTGATTTTGGCAGTTTTCCAGACAGAAGACACACGGTGGTAATGGTAGACAGTCATTACAAATTTCCAGTGGTGGAGGTGGTGGCGTTGACCGCATTTGAGAGCATCAAGCCCGTACTGGAGAAGAAGTTCACACTTCTGGGAATGTCCGTGGAAATACGCACTGATAATGGCCCTCCATTCCAAGGACAGAAGTTCCGAGAATACATGATCTTGAATAACATCCGCCACCACTGTATAACTCCCCAATAGCCTCAAGCCAATGGGGATGTGGAAAGGTTCATGAGGACCGTCAACAAAGAATTGAGAAATGGAGTGGATCAGGCTGAAGACCTTGAAGGGTGTTTACACCGGTTTCTGCGAGCCTATCGCCAAACTCCACTCTGTACCACCTGGTGCGCACCTAGTGACCTACTTATGCAGCGGGCCATGAGGGATGTAATTACCACCAGTGAAGAATGGTCGCCTGCCAAAATAGACCCCGTGCAGACTCAAGACAAAAGACAATGCACCAATGACAAGGCAAGCCAGAAGCGGAGAGCCAGGCCCACGTGGATCTGTCGGGGAGAATATGCTGTTGTTAAGGATCGACACTCGAGATCTAAGTTTCGAACACCGTTTGAACGAGAGCTGTGGGAAGTGACTCACGTGAAAGGGACAATGATCACAGCAAAAAGAGGTTCGTACTAGTTGGTGCGGAATGCAGCTTGGTTCAAGAAGGTTCCCGCTCCAGCGGCTGTGCCGGAGGTAGAAGAGATGAGAGAAATGCGAGGAGCCAATTCCCGAGCAGCCTGAGCCAGCATCAGGCGTGAAGAGGAGTGAGGAACCAGAAACTCTGACAAGCGAGGGAACAGAGATAGGACCAAAAGAGAGCATTAAACCTAGAGGGGGTCAATGGTACCAGCTAAGAAGCAATCCCCAGCCCAGCACTAGACTGAAGGACTTTCTGTGCTAAGGACTAACGAGCTGGGAATAACAGCTGTTGGGCTATGGGGCCCTGCCCGTTTGTTACGTTAGTTAATTGTTTTAGTTTTTTTTTTTTGCCCATTGGTTAGATGGGATGTAGTGAGCCACACGGCCCTTACCAAAATTTGTAACACACAATTACCTGGGCCGGGCGCGGACCAGGGAGTATAAATAAAGGTGACGTCATGGGCACGTAGCCCAGCGGCACAGACTAACTAAGAAGTGGTTGTGTCCTTCATGTCCTGTGCTGCATGTGTTAGGCCCTCTATGACCCCCTACCCATTTTTCACCTCCCGACCCACCTGTTCTCCTGTGGTGACCCCTGCAGATTACACTGCCCATGACCCAGTCTAACTCCCCAGGATGTCTGACAGGCCCTCTATTGGTCAACAGGTTCATTCTACATAAGGGCAGGGAGAGGATGTCAGATTCTACCACGATTTTTGAAAGTAACCTTTCCTCACTGAGCCATGGGAATCATCAGTCCAGAATGGGGCCCTTCATACCATCCAATCCTCTCCTCTAACTGCCGAGGCACCCCCTCAGGATTAGAGCAAGCCTTTGGGGATGCTCCAGTCAGCAGATCCCCTCTACAAACAGCTACCTTGGTCATGACTAGCCTCCGCCCGCTGCAGTATATACTGAATTATGATATGAGGAATAGGTTAAGAGAAATTAGATGGACATTCAATGAAAGACTTTGCAGGCAAATGTCAGTTCCATTTTCAGCAGCAGTGTAGAGAATAGTGTTTATCCTATATCACAACTTCCTTGGGTAATGGCAGTGTAGTCTGAGTACAAGGTTGGTATTCGATTTAATTTAGAGACATAAATATACTGACATCTATTGTCCTTGAAATTGTTTCACTTCGCTGTCAGTGACCATCTGATTATGTATTTACCACCTATAAGCTAAGCCAACTTTGTTCTCGGTGTGAATTTGAAGTTAGAAGGAATTTTTTACATTCTTCACGCTTTTGTGTTGCAATAGGTCTTGCAGCACTTGTGGAAACTGTTCTCTACATTTGGCCAAAAACGGTAATCTGAATAACCTAATCGAGTTTTTATCTTTCAAAAATACACTTTGCAGGGACAAACCTAAAAAAAATCAGAGTCTCTGTATTATTCCTTCTCTAACATTAAAATTCCACACGCACAAGGCAATCCACTTTTCTAACTTTACAAATGGATTAAACTCACCCACCTGGGTGCCTTCATTTGTATTGCCTCTCCATGCAATATATTTTTTATTCTTTGAGTCACTTGGTAAATATTTTCAGCACCTAAAGAAAAAGGAATCTAAACATGAAACCGAAGAACTGGCCCCTTATGCAATACTTGGTCCATGTTAAATTTAAGTAAGAACTGTGACTTCTAGAGCTACAAGACCACTCCAATGCACTGGAAAGTTTATTACGCACTCACTACGAATTACCAAGTGATTTGTAATATATGTGGTAACTCATTTTCCTGCACATATCACAATTAGGAGTTTAGTGGCAAAAAACCATACTCCCACCCACAGTTTTCCCTTTATAAATTTAAGCAAGGTCAAATATGCAAAAATGTATCAACGATGAAATGGGTGATCATAACCGGGTCATGTGAATTTGGTTGAGTTATTTATGCATCCCCATACATTCTAAATTAGCAGAGTTGTAATTTTATCGGGTCCCATAAATATTCCTCCATACGCCGGTCTACTTGTAATGAATGATAGCCATAGAGGCTACAACCCATAAACCCATAAGGTGTGTTAACATTGCAGCAGCTCCAGAGCACTGCTATGGTGAAAAATGATCAGAATAACAGCTGCATAAAGGTAGGTTCATCCATATTGAAAATTCACCAATGTGCATCCAGTAGCTATGAGATGAAGGATGTATAGGTGTTTTCATTGCTGTTGTATGATGAATGTCATGGTTGTAATTGATTGCATGCAGCGAACAAACTATTATTTACCTGACCATTTTCACAAGAATTTTCACGTCCAAGTGCAACCGATTTCTATATGGCGAAAATGTAAAAGGGGATTGAGTTCTCCTAGGTTCAGCTAATTTCCTTACATTTTTTAAATATTTATTCTGTGACGTTATGTTACTAATCACAGTTAGAGCCATACATGGTAATCAATCATCCACCTTTGTTTCCAAAATATGTTTGTACAGCTGCTAGAGGCGGGCTTTAAGGAGATATTACATAAGATGTACCTTTGTCAATGCATTCATTCAGAAGCCAGCTCATATTTCTCAACTTTTCTATTCATACTTATAAGAATGAATACATGTGATAACATCTTACTAGAACCAAAAAGGCACTTCCTACCGATCCAAAATCATTAGGAAATTGTTTCACCCTTAGGAGAGTAATAACCCGGGCTTTGTATTTGACAATAATAGAACAAGTTGCCTACAGAGGTAAAAAGAGCTGCAGTATATTGCAGCTTGGATATCTTTAATAAGAATAGGTACGTTGAAATCGCTTGGCGACTGCTTGAACATACAGATCTTTGATGTTCCCTCATCTCTACATCATAGAAGGAGCTCAAAGGGTTAATTAACATTTAATGAGATTCGCAGTACTTTGAAAAAGTTATGAACTTGGTTGAGATCAATCACTTTCTTGGACTGCCTGACTTCAAAGCAGACATTATGCAAAAGAAAAAAAAAAGAAAAAACTTCCATTCTGCACTGAATTCCTAAGTAGGGAAACTCTCATTAGTGCTCAGCTCACAGAGACAAGAAGTGCAAACCGAAAGAGGTGGAACACAAAGGAAGTTTCTAAGATCAGAGCTCTGATAACTGCCATATTTTGTTGAGCAGTAGCAAACGCCAGCATTCTTGTACACACGCATTTCCAAAGTGCAGAAATTATATTCTATAGAAATAATTTAAAATGCTAACATTTTTAACATCGCCATTTTACACACAGTGAACAAGTTTGGAACCTCAAAGGAGAATATGGACCGGAGCACAGCATAGGACGCAGGATGCAAACTTCAACTGAACACAAGGAGATGTAAAGGGAAATACCGTTTTATTTTTAGGTTGTAATTAAGCCAAGGCCATTTCTTCTTACTAAAGTTGTATATGTAATGTATTTTACTTATAAGGGCTTTCAGCCAGACCTCTTCATCTGTTGGCCTGTTGTTGTGTCACTCATATTTTAAGTCCGCCCACTACAGCATTCAGCAGGGGTCAGCCCACTTCTGCCACTGGCTAACTTCAAAGTGAAAAAACAAATGCTGCTTCATCACAAGAACATTCACACACAAAATAGTTCTCTTTAGTGCCAGGACTACTATGACAATCAGTGTGTGTTTTTTGAGACCAAACATATTCTTTTCTTTCAGGAAAAGCTTTGACTTGTACATTAGTGATGCCTCAGCAACTCTCTCAACAATAAGGTTTTACAAACAAAATAAAATAAGCATTGGTGAAGTAGAAAAGGCTGGCGGCCAATGCTAGATCTATTGTCTTTGTCAGTATACTGTTGGGATACATAAAGAGTTGGGTTGAACTGAGTTGATTCTTTCTCCATAATCAAAACCAGCCTTTGCTTTCCATTTCTGAATATCTGAGTTGTTAATAGACTTATAAAGCATATGTTTGTTGATAATGTAGTTAGTGGTGTCATATTAGTATATTAGGTGGCAAGATCATTTAAGTTTGATTGATTCTGAAAACTCCCTACAGACTTTGGGGGGTACAGTCTAAATCCCAGTATACCCCCATTCATACTTCTGAGGCTAATGAATTGTGTATGATTAATCTGCCTAGTGCCACCTGTTCTATAGTGCTTAGATATGGTTCATATATCGGATGTGCTCTAATGATTATCCATGGAAATATTTTGTCCGCGCAAGTTGATTAACAGCAAGCATTCTCAGCAGTGTTCAAAGCTAACCATATCTGTTAATCTCTGGTTCCCTTAATTGCAATGTAAGATTTGCTACAATGTCTGGTCCAAATTACTTAGGGAATTGCATGTCCCTGTTTCCATTCATATTGTCCACTGCTTCGAATAAAGTGGCTTACATTGGTCTGTGGATAAGGAGCATACAGAGCAACTTGCCACAGCCTATAGTATGGCTTGGTGGGCCCAGCTGTCTGTCTGTTTAGCTGGTGGATATTTTACCCCTGAGCCAGCTCCTGAAACGATGGCAAAAGTCGTGTTTGAGGACAAACATCAGCATGTTGGAATTGATTTTTTCCCCCCAAAATAGACACCACCAAAAAATACTATAGCTAATGTCCGTGACATGCTGTGAGGTTTTCTCCCAGGTCATGGGGTCATTATGAGTTATGTCTGTTTGAGAACATCACGGTTAACTTGTTGGATCTGAAGTAAACAAGAATGGCATCAGAGGAGATGCCCATAGATTGGTGTCTTTCACATTAAGACCAGGCCTGTCACAAGGGTTATCCCAAAAATGGCAAAGGTGCATTCCTCCAACTGAGTGGACAGCAAAGTGCACATCAAAAAGTTTTTGAGGATGTTCCACCCCCACACTAAGAGATTCCTATGTGGTCTCTTCTCCTGCCTCTTTTTTTAGCTAATGCAGGAATGTCAAGCATTCTGCTTGCATCAAGCCACACATTTGTGTCTAACTGTGGAACGTGCTGGGGGCAAATTCTGAATTATTTGCATGGGCCACATCTGTATAACTATTCTGCTTCTTTTTATATCTAAAATCAATGATGAGAAATTAAATGCCCAGAAGGCATGGGCCAAATCGGTCTGTGGGACTGCCTTGCATGGTTAGCCATTTCATAAGTAGACACCAAAAGAAGAACAATTAAACAAACTGTAAGAACCTGTTTGAATTTCAAAATGTGGGGTTTAGATTGTGGCCGAAATTCCTTTAAAAACAATTAAAATACAATTTCGGTACAAAAAAACAATGTCTACAAGGCACCAATTGTGCAGTATATGTCCTGTTACTCAAATATGTTACTTATGTGAGTGAACAATACAAGCTTGCTTTCAGTCAATGGAAAAAAGATACTCTTGCGACGTATGCGTTAGTAGGAGTAACTCTATTTCAAAGATAGAACATATTATTTTCATGAAGCGTGGCATAATCACTTTATTCTGTTTTACTCAGTGGAAAAAACTGAACTTCTCTTTCTAGATCTCATCCTCCCACTGCTTGAAGTGCTTGCACTGTTCTTCTCTTTACCTGAATCCTTTCATTGGCATTAAGCAAGAGCTGCGAACTATGGGCTTCATTACGATGTGCAAGGATCACCACCAACAGTCTATCGGTGGCGGTCCTTCGACCATCTAACCAGGGATCTCCGGCCGCCATATTATTATAGCATTTGGACGTGTGGCGGTCGGAAACACCGACCACCACGGTTGCGACAGGCGGTCATTATCCGACTGCCTGTTGGACCTCCCTGTATTCCCTGACAGGTGGCAGTGCCTATCAGGCACCGCCGTAGGGGTTACAATATCCCTTTCTGCTGGTTGTTCTGCAGCAGTCAAGCTGCAGCAAAACAACAAGAGGAAATGGATTTTGGACCCCTGGGCCAGGGACATAGGCCCTGGGGAGCACCTAGGGTGCCCCCCTACATTTCCCTACACCATGTGGTAGCCACCGCATGGTGCCTACCACGTAGTGCAGGGATACGTGTGGGGTGTCTGTGTTGTCTTGTTGCGGGTGCTGCAGAGCGCAACACGCGCAGCAACAGAAAGCATGGCCAATACGACCACCACTGTGGCGGTCGCTTCCTAATTTGCCCAGTGGGACCATAGTTCCATGACATTCTAGAGGAACTCAGCCCTTGGTCTCATTACTCTATGTGGTCATAGACCTCCTTATAATGTCCAGCAGCAAGTACTCTAAACCCTGCATATCTCACCCTTCCAATAAACCTAATGAAGTAATTGCAACGAATCCAAAATAGGGCAATAGCAATGCTTTAGCACTTGAAATATCTTCGAGATCTCCAAATCTGCTACCAAGGCAGCACCTAATTGAAAAGTAGGTCCTCTCTGTTTTCATTGCTGAACTGAGCAACATTTTTTCAAAGCATTGGTGAAAAAATTGCCGAATTGGAGGGTGCATTTCTATCAACAGAGCTGTAGATGAGATGTCACCGGAAACTATGGGGCATATTTATGAGCCCCTATGCATCAGTCTTGCACCACGCAACGTGGTGCTAGAGCAACACATATTAAAAATGAGATTTGTAACGCCACACTAGGTCACCTTGCGTGGTCCTGAATGGCTCCATACATCTCAAGTCATGCAACGCAGCGCAAATC
The DNA here is from genome assembly GCF_964204655.1 of Triturus cristatus. Classification (NCBI taxonomy): domain Eukaryota; kingdom Metazoa; phylum Chordata; class Amphibia; order Caudata; family Salamandridae; genus Triturus; species Triturus cristatus. Next base: position 901,077,228 of record NC_140590.1, on the reverse strand, counting down.
GTTGGGTAGCATTTATCTGCACCTGAGCTGTATTCCATAGGCATTGCATGGGTGTTCACACGCAACATCCATGGATTTTCATGCATTCCATGATTTATCAGATATGGTAGACCAGGGAGTGTACCAAAAACCTACGTCTTCGCAGGTGAGCTGTAACAAGAAGAAATATGTTTATTTCTACTCATTCTGCCTCTTTCTATATGTGTTGCATTCTGCAGCACATATAAAAAGAGGAAAAAGCCTCAGGGGATTGTTTTTGTGCCGGTAGGGGCCCCTTCCTGCACAATAACCATCCTCCGTACAACTCAGGCACTCTTGCAGCATGGTGCAAGGGTGATTGTAATGGTGCTAGGCAGCCAAAAGGGTTTCAGTGCAGGGTAAAAGGCAGGAATGTGTAGTATTTCTGTAAATACGCACATTCCTGTCCTTTCCCAGTCACACAGTGCAGCAAGGTGACTTGCTGCACTGCATTGCATTGCATGACTTGGCCCTAGGTGTCTAAGGGGGCCACTGCCCTCCAATTATAGACATGTTTCAACACCCAAGGGGTGGTGGGGGTGAGGAGCTTACTTTGGGTGCTTGCATTGGGGCCCCTGGCATCTTAGCTTACCACTTAGTTCCTGCAGACTTTACAATTGTTCAATACATTTCTTATGAAAACGATGGTAGCTCAAAAAGAACAGTTCAGTGGTTCAAAATGGTCAGTAACTCTGCACTTGTGACCAACCATTAATCCAGCCTCTCAAGAGAAATGTAAAATCTATCTGTCCTAAATTTGCTGGGAAAGCAACACTGTGTATGGTCCATAAAGTGCCAGCATTCTATTTTTCAGTTTTTTGGCTGGTTTTCATTATGTTGATTGATGATTGTACTATGGCATGTAGTACTCTTATGCGGGTTATTGCATGTACGCGACTAATGCTTTATTTTAGCATATCATGCTAATAAAATAAAATCGGAGAAAAAACATGATAAGCATCATTTTACATCGTTTTGCAGTCGATAAAACGTTTTTTTTTAAATTCTACCGAAAAATGCCGCTTTCTAGAATTGAACAATTTTGGGGATTTACATTTTGGAGGCAAATTGTTGTAGTAGCAGTTGGCATCTTTTTATTTAAGAGCAATACTTTCCAATAACGAAGCCTTCAATCTGTGTCGGGCGAGAATCGCAGTCAGGAAAACCATCTGGGGAAAATAATGTTACTGCAGGGTTGTAGTAGTCCTACCATGTGGTTTTACCATTCAATTGCGATCAGACTAGTCGGACTTCTACTATCTTTTCCTTGTCTGAAAATAAAGTTTATAAGGGATACAGGCTCATCAAACATGAACTTTACACATCAATGATGAACTGCAGCCACTCCCAGGCAAACAAACACAACACAGTTAGGAAACCTCACCTGCTTGTCTCTGTGAGCTGTCAATCCACTATAAATCTACATGGTGGTATATTCTAGAGTACATTCTAAAGATCCTTCCTGGATGCAATGCAGGTACGAATCAAGGAAGACAATTGCTTTCTGAGCCCTTGGAAATCGACACAAAGAGTGCGTTTTATGGGTGGGCACATTGCAGAATGTACTAGACTGTGTGGCAGCAGTATAAACAAAATCTTGTGGTCCCCTTACAGAACGTCTCCTATATCCCATAAATATTCATAGGCCTTAGGCTAATTGAGGACTCACTGAAGGGTGCCTTAAATCTCTGCTGTTCGAATGGAACTGTACATTTTCAGGAACAATGAGACCCAGGACTCCATCATTGTCAAACTGGTGTGCTCTGCAAAGCATATCATCTCAAATCCAGAGGCATCTTATCCACTGTATCCTGGAAGCACACAAGACTCCTACATGTTCCACCATTATGTCCAATATGACCAGCTTGCAAAAGTTAATAAATCAATAAATATCATAATTTATAATTCAGTAGACATAACACAACAATTTCCTGTTATATCTTCATACTTGCAACAGTGTATATGTGACTACTGATAAAGGCACCCATTGTGAGCTCTGGCTGCCTTTATTGTGCACATACAATGCAGCACATCACTGGCGTAACGAAAATTGAGGCTCCCCCTGCAAGGTACGTGGAGGGGCCCACTCTGGACTCAATCGGGAGTTCTCATGTCAAAGTATTGTGCCGGGGGCCCCCTGGAGCTTGGGAGCCCACTTCACCGCGGGGCTGCAGGGGCCTGTGTTACGCCACTGCAACACATTAAAGTCCAGATCTATGGAGAGCTTTTGCTGCAGCCTTCTGTGTTCCGCTGGCTGCCCTCAGGTTGGTACAAATATACAGGGAGTACTGACTTTTCTAATCTCTGTCCCATTGATGAAATGTACAGTCAGGGCAGGCCTTTCCACAGACAGTACCCAAGGCAAAACTAAAGTTGGTGCCAGTCCTAATTGTCCTCCTTCACTTCTTTCCCATTTGCTCCCTCCCATTGGTGAAGCATAGATGTCAAGTTTTCAGATTGCTCATGTGTGACATTTCAATGGTTATAGTGAATTTATGAGTGACATTCAAGTGCAAATGTGTGACACTTAAGAGTGACACTTTCATGTGAGTAAATTCAGGCATAGGCTGTGACTTCAACTTCGTAGCACTTTAATACAGTCTCTATTCCTTACTATGCCAATCAGGACTCATATCTGTTTCTCTCTCCGTACACATAAAACATCAATTAGGAAGTGCTCAGGGGGCCTGTGGAGGCATATGCTTAGCCTACAATTCCATCCCTCCCGGATCCATCCTATGCAATATTCACAGAGTAAGTTTTAGAGACCAGTGACCTTTTGTTGTAGACGTTGCAAAGATTTTTTGCATAGCTCTTTGTTTAACTCAGTACCGTTTGCACGCCTGGCAGTTCGTCTTATGTTGTGTGTGCACCACAATGTTTGCATTATGTTAAACACATTCATTCTCTTTCTGTTTGGAAAAACCCCTTGTATTTTTATCCCACAAAAAATAGTTAAATTCAAAGAACATGCCTCTGCTGTCGGTACAATATAAACTGGAAGGACAGCCTAGTGGATTAATGCATATGCCAACGAGATGAGAGCACTCTACTGATTAGGCTCAGATGCCTTATGGGTGCAATAAGCATATTGATTTACTTACAGAGTTTTGTAACACGCTAGCAGTGTCACCTTGAGGTCACTTCGGTGCGCTGGTAGCACAGAGTTTAAAGGATCTCTGAAGGACAGTTGACTGCACCTGGCTGTGCAGTGTCCACACCCAAAGTTCTTCTTTTGAATTCAGCTGAAGGCCCATGTAATGTGGTAGGCTATGCAGGGATGTTGATGTTCACACCACGAACTGACTTCACCCATTTGGTCTTGCCCAATGCCAGGCAGTCCCATGCCAGAGAGAAACCATTGCGTGTGCCTTTCATGTTCCTGCCCCATGTGCTGCCCATCAGTGTGTCCTAGGCCCATTTCTCACTAGCGCCAAGGATACAACATCTAGTGATGGAGGATGGGATCTAACACTCACTACACCGCACTTGGCAAGATCTGCTTTGCCAACACACTCAGCGATGGGAAGCAGTGTCGCCGGTGTAAGCACGACTCGAGTCATCGGCCACACCCGATCCCAGTAAAATGAGCAGCAAACCTTGGCCTTTCAGTTCGTGGTCCACCGTTCACTCTGCTTCACAAGCCCGTCTGAAGACACGTGCTCGGCGAGCACAATTTTATGAATCACCCAACACCTGGGGAGTGGCTGAAACTCACGCCACAACCCATTCATGTGAAACCACCAAATCATGCACACATTTATCCAAAAGAGGGAAACAGCGCATAGGCCCCACCAACACATAAAACAATAGTATAAGAGGGCCGGACGTGCACCCCATCAAGTTGATTCTCTACCCCTGCCATCATGATAAGTGTTGAAAATCCACCCACATGATGTCCGTACCCACCATCAAACCTTTCGTTGACCCTGGTGCACCATCCTCTCAAGCCACCAAATGGGCCTCGTGGGTTGACCGTCTAGAGACATACTTTGCAGCAGTCAGACTCAAGGAAGACAGATAATGACCAATGTTTCTTCACCTTGGGGGTTCTGCTATCCTCAAACTGACCAAGACGGTATGAGAAGCTGGCACCCCACACACTTCCGCCTTGCTCAAGGCAGGCCTTACCGCTCCCTGGGCACCCTTATCCAATCCTGACTAGAAGCAGTTCCTGTGCAGTCAAGCTCAACAGATGGCTGAAGAGTCTGTGGACATGGTATGCCAGGTTATGTGAACTGGCAACCACGTGCACTATGACCAATGAGCAGTATGAAATCTGTGCCCAATTCACCTGGAGCTGTGCGTCCGCAAAACTTTGTGAACAAATTTTGCAAGTGCTCAGCATGATGATGGACCGTATTCTCTTCATGGGACTGTGAGAGGAGCTGTCAAAATCACGAGCTACCCACATGGAGGTCACACTCCAGAGTGCCTTCCAGGCTTAATCCGTCAACAAAGTAGGTGTCATCCCATCACCTCAATACAAGAAAGACCACCCCAAAATGCTGGAAGCTGCCAGACCATGCAGGTGGTGTTGGGTTTGCAACCAACATGCTGTAGAATGTCCAGCAAAAGGATGGAAGTTTTTCAGCCTGCTGCAAAATAAAACATTTTGCCAAGTCTGTATATCAATGCCTGCAGCCAAAGGGCTAAAAAAGAAGACGACCAACCATGTGGATGCAAAGTCTGTGATAGCGGATTGTTAGACCTGGCACTTTGGCGTGGGTCTCCCTTCCATTTTATGTTGTTGCCTCATGTGTTTTTGCTGGTGTTAGATGCTTTGGGCACTGTGCAACCGCTGTCCAGTGCCACAGTGCAAGTAATCCCTATTGTAAATTGATGTATGAATTAGTGATTCCATGATTGGCTGATTTGGTTTACTTGTCAGACCCTAGTACAGTGCACCAGGAGTGCCCAGGGCTGGTAAATTGAAATACTGCCGGTGGGCTTGCAGCACTGGTTGTGCCACCCACCGAAGCAGCCTGTAAAAGTGTGTCTAAGGCCTGCCATTGCAGAGCCTGTGTGCAGTCTGGTACTGTCATGCTGACTGGGTAAGTGCACCCACTTGCCAGTCCCTAAACCTTCCCTTTTCTTCATATCAGACACCCCTATGGTAGGCCCAAGGGCAGGGTGCATTGTAAGTATAAGGTAGGTGGTGTGTGTGGCATGTTCTAATAGTGAATTACAGCCATTTTCGTTTTTCACTATTGTAAGGCTACCTGTTCTCCATAGGCCAGAATGAGCAGTTTGATTATTACATTTTATAATCCTAACAGACTCAGGGAACATGGTGGAAATTCGAATTTAGTATGCCTGAACTCAGAATGATAAAATACATCTTTTAGTGAACACATTCTGTGTTTAAAAATACCACTTTTAGAAAGTAGGTATTTTCTTCTCTAACCATCCAAACCTGCCTCTGCTAGGCTGTATATTCCTTGTCTGGAGTTTGAGTGACAGGGGCTGGGGAAATTCCAGGAGACAGGGTGAGTCAGCACAGGGCTGAGTAGAGAGATCTGCAATGGTGGGCGGAATTTGCGTAGTCGCACTCCGCAAAGCTCCACGAAACTGTAAAAAATCTCCACGAGCACGCAGAAATTCCACGAACACGCTGAATTGCTTTTTCGCGGTGCTTTTTTCCTGTTTGCAAACGTTGTTTGCGTGCTCGGGAAAAATATCTCGCAATCACGCATTTTGAGAACGCGAACAAGCAAAAAATTCCGCGAAGCCGCGAAACGCAGAATTTTGGCCAATTCAGCGTTCTCCGCGGAACGCGAAATTACCCAAATTCCGCAAACTTCCGCGAGCGGAGCGGAATTTACCTCTCAGGCCTAATCTGCATCTAGATGGGTAGGAGGAGTTGCACCTGGGACCCGAATAGAGTTGTGCCTTCCCTCCACAATGCTGGCTCCACCTCCTGTGGTGCATCTGATGTCTCTGCCCTGCACTCTGAAAGGAAAGAAGGAGTCTTGTCAACAAAGTGCTCCAGGACTGACCAGAACTGGTTTGGACTAGGCAAAGGCCTCTCTGCCTTCAGAGAACAAAGAAAAACTGGGTATAAATATTGGGAGCCAAACCCAAGAACTCTAGATCACTTTGGGAAACAAGAAGAAACCTTTGCTGAGGAGTGGAACTAGAAGAAACTGAGGAGAGACTATCCCTAAGCTGAAGTGCTGCTTGGGGGATTGGCCTGCAGTGGTTGCCTGACTGCCAAAGAAAGGAGAAAGGACTTTGTGTGCACTTTATTCAACTTGAGAAGGATCTCCAAGGACTTGGAAAAGAGCCTGCCTCCTGCTGAAGTCTCAGGGCCAACAGACTTCACCCACCAGCTCCCCAAGAGTTCTTTTGAAGTGCCTGCAGTTGTGTTGGACTTTTTGAGGACTTGCGTGTCGCAAGGATCTGGAAGCGCGACTCAAGAACAGGAAGCGTGTCACCGAACTGCGGCTGCCACTTCACAGCACGACGCACATCGCATCGCCGGAGAAGAGGATCGACGTTGCATCAGACGACACCGCATCACCGGGAAGCGTGTCACAGAAGAATTGTTGAGTCATCGAAGGTCCACCGAAGCACCTCGTATCACCGGAGAAGAGGATCGATGCCGCATCAGATGCCGCCACATCTCTGGTAGGCGTGTCACAGGGCTTGTCGTGGCTCATCGCCGGAGAAGAGGATCGACATCGCATCAGGCGCCGCCGTATCTCCGGGAAGCGTGTTGCAGGGCCTGTCACGGCTCATCGCCAGAGAATATGATCAACATCGCATCAGACGCCGCTGCATCACCGGGAAGAGCGTCGCAGGGCCTGTTGCGGCTCGCATCGTTGTGGAAGCAACTCGCATCGTCAGGAGAGAGGATCGACTTCGCATCAGAAGGTGCCACATCACTGGGAAGCGTGTTGCAGGGCCTGTCGCGGCTCGCATCGTGAGGAAACATCTCGTATCGCTGGAGAAGGGGATCGACGTCGCATCAGGTGCCGCCGCATCGCCGGGAAGCATGTCGCATCAAGAAGGAAGCACCATCTTTGTTTCTTTTCACTGAATCTTCAACGCATCACCGTCCTTGCAATACTTTTGTTGCCCTGCGTGTTGCATCTTAAGGTACATTGAATTCTGAGTGTCGCATTTACCATCTTAAGAGAACTAAGCCAAATTCTACCATTTTAAAGTTATAGTATTGTGGATTTGTGTCGTTTGTGGTCTTGTGATAAACCAATATAAAGAATACTTATTTTTTATATAAAACTGGTGTGGTGTCCATCTGTAGTGTTGTCACTTGATATCTGTATGTGTTCACAAAAGCTTTACACACTGCCTCTGAGATAAGCCTGTCTGCTCGTGCCAAGCTACCATGGGGGTGAGTAGAGGTTATTTTAGGAGTGTACCCCCTTACCCTGACTAGACGCAAGGGTCCCTATTTGTCACAGGTACCTACCTATGCCAACTAGAGACCCTCAAATCTAACACGGATGACGACGACATAGATGACGATGAGCCAAATGGCACAGTCCATGTCATTCACATCATGGAACTAAACCCAGGCCGCGTCAGCCGGGCCTCCCAATGACAAGACATGGTCAAAGAACAACTGGTAGTGGCACTGATTGACATAGGGACCTCCATCAACATCTTACCACTGTCACTGCAGAAAGAGATGGCTGCACCGCTGACATTGAGCCCTACCACAACCAGGGTCTGTGTCTAAGGCACCTTCACATGCCTCTTGCTGGCAGGAGTCTTTACCACCCCCATCAATCACCAAGGGCAGGTCACCGAGATAAAAGTCTATGTCACTGAAGGAGAGGGTGACATGTTGCTCAGCTGCCACACTGTTGAATGATTACAGCTGGTCCAGTTCACATTTGGGATCCACGCCAGTGCCCTTGACTTGCTGCTTGATGACTTTGAGCAACTTTTCCAGGACATTGGATGCCTTAAGGAACCACTAATCCACCTCCACATTGATCCAGTCAGTGCAACCGGTTGCGTTGAGTATATTTTGAGTGGCATTCCACTTACACCCCAAAGTGGAGGCTGAACTGTTTAAATTGGAAAGAGCGACATCATCGAAAAGGTCACCCATTGTCGTCGCCCATTAGCCAAAGCAGCTAGAGAAGATGCGCATATGCGTCAACATGAGATTTCCAAACACTGCAATCAAGAGGAAGCGCCACATAACACCTACAGTGGATGACATATTGGGGAAGCTAGCAGGTTCCTGCTGGCTCCCTAATATGTACCTATATTCAGGGTACCTCCAGATCCTCCTTGCACCTGAATACCAATGATTAACCACATTCTCAACTCACCTGGGATTGCAACAAAAGAAATGCCTCAACTTCGGCATCTCCAGTGAAGCAGAGGTGTTTCACAACATCATCAGAGGAGTAATGGTGTGCCTCACTGGCACCCTGAACATCAGTGATGACATCCTGGTCCATGCCCCCAACCAAGAAGAACATATCCACAGCCCATCAACTGTCAAGATGGAGAGGTTGCGCCCACTTCCTTTTTCACTGGCTGACATCATTGAAGCTATTGGAGCAGAGAACTGTCTCCAACAAGTGATGGCTGCCTTCCAATCAGGAAGATGGGACACCATTACAGCAACTCTGCCGCAGTAATCAGTGGAGGCTCAGAGCACGCGCAAGTCACAACATCAGGTGAAGGAAGTGCTCTACATTTCAGCTGACAAATGGCTATTCCGAGGACCCTGGCTCATTGTGCCAGCCAGCCTGAATCAACAGATGGTAGACCTTTCACATAGGTCACACTAGAGAGTCGTTAAGACCAAGTACAGACGAAGAAGCAAGGTGTGTTTCCCTAGCCTGGAAGAGAAATTTGAAAGAATGATCCAGCAATTCAGCCTCGGCCATGCCCCTGTTGGAGGTGACCCCCCCATCATCACTGAACTGTCACCTGGCGACCCCTCGCAAGGCGCTAGTGTGGATTTTGGCAGTCTGCCAGATGGTAAACACATCCACATTGTCATGGACGACTATACCTGTTACCCAGAGGTCGTACAAACGAGAGCCACCTTTGCTGAAAATCTATCCCTACGCTGGAAAAAGGGACGACTACTCAATGCCTCATCCACGAACTACGCACACACAATGGTGAACCCTTCAAAGGACAGGACCTGGTGCACTAACTCACATCCCTAGGGTCCAGACACCTCCGGATCAACATAGTGTCCTAGGCCCAATGTTCACTAGTGCCAAGGACACAACACGTGACAGTTTACATTTCTTGATTTTTCTAAAGCGCCAGTGGTAAGGTTCAACTTTGGAAAGGGGACTTTGACTGTAGCAGAGTTTGGTTAAGTTCCCAGGCATCTTCCACTATTTTCAATGCTTTGTTCCAACTGATTGAAAGCGCTTGGACAGAGGTCTCCAGCTATGATAACATAATACTGCTTACATGACAAACAAATGGAGTTGACAATAATTATGGGCACCTGTTAGTAGTTCCTACTTTCTCCATATTAATTGCTACCCTAGGTCCCAGAGGTCAAGAAGACATTACTGGGGACATACTTTTAACAGCGGCAGTGTTTGCTGTAGTTTTAACTTCTTACCTGCTTCTAATGCCTACCCAGCAAACTGGACTATAGTGAACGGTTAACTGTGAAAAAGAAGTCAACCCTTCGATGTCATCAGTGCAGAAATGAGTCACATGCAATCACTTCCACTACTACTACTAGTGTTGTCAGCTTTGTCTGCAAAAAATACAGGTGATTTTCCAGCATGCAATAAAAAGTGAAACATTAATGAAAGTGTTTTATTTACAGTTGAACCGCATACCACTTTGTGCACTGCAGCGTACTGACACCCACTTAATATATCAATGGACCACATGAGCCCAGCATAGTTGAACACTTTGTGGAAGGATTGTAGACATTTTTGTTTCAGGAAATGTTTATGCACATGTGGCAGACAAGGCTTGTTGTGCTTCACGTATCCATTATCTGTACTTCTGCTACATGTATGTTACTAATATGTCTCTTACATGGAGTCTCTAAACTGCAATATATGTGCTGATGACTTCGAGCGTGTAAGTAAGTCATCCTTTTTTCCTGTTTATTCCCATTTTCTGACTGATATTGGTGGTAACTGACTCTGACTGTGCACTTCGCTCCTCTAACCAGGCCCAGGGCCAGTGCTCTTATTAAAAAGGTATATGGTAATTAGGTGTAATTACAATTGACAATGACAACCTAGTATATAAGGCATGGTGATTGTTAGACCTGGCATCTTTTGGCGTGGTTACCCCTGACTTTTTGCCTCTACCTCCTGTATTTTTGATGCTATGCTGTATGTCGTTTTTACTGGTCTAGATGCTTTGGGCACTTTGCCACTGCTGATCAGTGTCAAGGGGCAAGTGCTCCCTGGGGAAATTGTGATGTAATTGGCTATACATGTTTGGCATATTTGTTCTACCTGCAAGGCCCTAGTAAAGTGCACTGAGAGTGCCAGGGCTGGTAGTACAAATGCTACTAGTGGGCTGCAGCACTGATTGTGCCACCCACAGGAGTAGCCCTAAAATGATGTCTTAGGCCTGCTTGCAGTGCATATGTGCAGTCGAGGACTGCCATGTCAACCTGGCCAGTGCAACCACTGACCAGGCCTTATCCTTCCCTTTCTGTACATGTCAGGCATCCCTATGGTGGCCCTAGGTACCCCCCTGGGCTGGGTACAATGTATCGGAAAGGTAGGGCATGTACTGAGGTGTGTAACATGCCCTGGTAGTGAATTACAGCCATTTTCGTTTTTCACTACTGAGAGGCTATCTTGTCCATAGGACAGAATGGGGGAGGCTGTTTACATGCCTATCTTCCCCTAAAGGCAAGATAGAAAATCCAACTTGGTATCTTTGTGTTCAGAATTTAACTATACATCTTTTTAGCAAGATGGTTTTTAAATTCACTGTGTGAGAATAGCACTTTTTAGAAAGTAGCTATTCTCCTGTTTAACCTTCCTGTGTGCCTGTGTGCAGATTGGCTGACTGGTGTCATGTGATGTGCTAGGTGGCTCCAGGAGTCTGGATGAGTCAGCAGCAGGGTGAATAGGGAGATCTGCTCTAAATGGGTGGGAGGAGTAGCCCCTGGGTTTAAGTAGGGCTGACTCTGCCAGCACAATGCCGGCTCCACCCCCTGATGGCCAGGCTGAGGACTCTGCCAGCACAAAGAAAGCTCCACCTCCTGCTGAGCGTCTAATGACCCTGCCCCTCACTTTGAAAGGAACCAGGTTCTCCACGGCAGAGCACACCCAGGAACCGGTTTGAGCAGGGGAATCCCCCCCACTGAAACAAAGAGAGACAAAGACTTGGAGGGGTATAAGAAGAGGACCCCAGACACCTAAACTTTCGATCATCCTGGAATCAAGAAGGAACCTCTGCCAAGGAGAAAGCTGGAAGACTGAAGAGGAAGGACTGTCCTGATGTGTGCTTGTGGGCTGACCTGCAGTTGCTTTGCTGCTAAGGAGAGGGGAAGGACTTTGCTGTTGCTGTGTCCCCTTGCTTGAAGAGATCTCCAAGGGCCTGAGAAGAGCTGGCCTCCTGTTAAGAAGTCCCAGGAACAAAATGACTTCACCCCCAGCTTCCACCTGAACTCTGCTGAGTGAGTTCTGCCCTTCCTAGAGTGCTTGATCCAATTGTGGGGCCTCTGGAAGTTGTGCCTGCTGTTGGGAAGCTGACCAAGAAGAAAGAAGCCAAGGATCTACACTTTTTCACGCACAGCCAGCTTAGCGAGAAAATTTCCGTCGCTCCGCTTGTTAGCGGGCAAAATTTTATCGCTGCGAACATCGTTGCAGAGCCTGCTGCCGCTGAGCTGGATCATCGCTGGAGAAATCGTCGTCCCGCCCGTTAGCGGGCCGAATTTCGTCGCTGCGAACATCATCACAGAGCCAGCCCAGATCCCCGCTCCGCTCGTTAGCGGGCAGAATTTGATCGCTGCGAACATCGTCGCAGATCCTGCCGCCGCTAGGTGAGATCATCGCAGAGCCAGCCAAGATCATCGCACCGCTCGTTAGCGTGCAGAACTTTATCTCTGCGAACATCGTCGCAGAGCCAGCCAAAATCATCGCACCGCTCGTTAGCGTGCCAAATTTTATCGCTGCGAATATTGTCGCAGGGCCAACCCAGAGCATCGCTGGTGAAATTGTCGCCCCGCTGGTTAGCAGGCCGAATTTTGTCACATCGTGCCTTAGAGAGTAAATTTCTACCGGAAAAGCTACGCCTTGGAATCCATATAAGCATCGCCTCACTCCCAATACAGACCGGATTCGTCACCCACGCCCGCTGCATGCAGCAGGGTTGTCGCCTCGCCTCCCCAGGGTCTCAGGACTGACGGTGTTGCTTGTTTTTCGATGCCTGAGCGCCGCTAACAACTTTTATCGCATCACCAGGTACTGTTGGCTAAAATTGACGCTAAGGTGAATGATTTTGTCGCTAAGCTAAGAACTCTTTTTGAAACCATATTCTTGAACTGTGTATGTTGGATTTTTGTTGTTTTGGTCTTGTGTAGTTTATATAAAAGTACTTTATTTATCTACACTGGTGTGGAGTCCATTTGTGTTGTTTTCACTGTGTTACTGTGAGTGTTGGTACAAATACTTTACACATTGCCTTTAATAAGCCTGTCTGCTCGTGCCAAGCTACCAAGGGGGTGAGCAGGGTTTATCTAAAGAGTGTATCCCCCTTACCCTGACTAGAAGTAAGGGTCCCTATTTGGACATTGGTACCTACCTCTGCCAACTAGAGACCCCCAGATCTAACAGTGATTCAAACTACCTATAAACCTCTAGTACATAATAGGGCAGGGAGGATTAGAGGCCCAATAGATTTCCTGTGCTGGAGTGTGTACTGCTGTGTTGCCTGCTATAATTTCTAAAGGCAGCAATGCTTTGCAGACTGTCTTTAAAAGTAAATTGTATGCAAATTCGACTTTGGAATTAAGGGTACCTCCAAAGGGGTAATCTCCCTTATTTTTACATATGTCACCACTAAGGTCTCCCGTAGGTACTCTAGGGGTGGGATGACTGGTAACGATAAGCAGGGACATTATAAAATATGTTTTATATGCCCTGGTGAGGGAAAAACGGCCAATTTTCTTTTCCCCATTGTAGATTACTAACTCCATGGGATAATTTGGGAATATTTTATTTAAGTACAAATATTGGTAGGAAGGAGATAAAAAATGTCCTTAAAGAAATTCAAAGATTGGTAATGATAAATCCAATAACTTGCCACTTCTTCACTTTAATTAACTAGTACAGAAATGAATCTATAGAACTTTCTTTTCTGTGAGCCAAAATCCAGCCTTCTAGCAGCTTCTCCTGAATGGTCAGCCTTAAGAGGCTTAGCCAAACTGCTTTGATGAGGTGATAAGTTCTCTGATGGGGGAGCTCTGTAGGTGCAAAGTACAAACCATTTTGGGCTAGGTAAATACAACTGGGTGTTAAAGAGAGCAGGACAGTAAAGAATACCAGGACAATCCCCTCTTCCGGTACCCCCCTGCCAAACGGCTGGCTCACGAATGGAATGTGCAGAAGGTCTGGAGAGGGAGTGTTAGTGGGTTGGTTTAGCTAGGTCTTACTCTCCTTGAGAGGAATTATCCATCTTGAATTGTAAAGTGCAGTGCAGTGTGGGACAGCTTTGGAGGTAGCATTCATGCTTTTGAATGGTACTCTTCACCTTATTGGACAGGGGTTCTGCCCTGTCCCCTCCCCCCGTTCATTGAATAAATATGTGAGACCTGCATATCAACTCAGATCTGCTGCCTGAAACGAGAAGAAGGACTGCACTGCTGGGGCCCATCTGCACCCCCAAAGAATGCAATCTGAAGTGCTGCACTCTTGGAACTACACCACTGAGTACTTCCTTGCTTCAAAAAAGATTACGGAGTGGACTCCCTGAAAGCAACAGGTTAACAGAGCTTCCCTGCACCTTCTCCATCAAGAAATTCCCAGCCTGAGTGCGTCCAGTGGACTTTTAAGGATTTGGCCATGTGCATTGTAGGATTTGTAGTTCAAAACTTCCAAATGCCATCTCAGATCTTCTAGACCCTTGGATTTGTGTTTTGAACACTTTTAACCCTCAAGTGGAACTTCAGGAAGAGGTACCAGACGTTTGGAGAAGTTTGGGGTAACTTTTGGAAAAGGCTCCATTAGTGGACCAACCGTATGCCGGGAGTCAAGCTGGCTACCTTCAACCGTGACCCGGCCTGAATTTCAGGTATGACCCACTAAAAGTTCCAGGGCTCCAGACTTCCAGGATTTGGCCGGGGCCTTGTGGAGAACCCATCTGACAACATTGGATCAAAATTGGCTTGCTGGTGGGGTGTAACGCCCTGAACGTCTCAGGATCGTTTAACAGACACGATAATGAGGACGCAACCACTTGTGAAGGGTTAGTTATTTTAATGAAGGCAAAAATAATACAAAGAATAAACAAAAGTTATAGTCACTGGAATCCTCCAGGCTAAGTACGTTACCAGCCCACCGCACGGATGTTCCTAACCGTCCTCTGCATATACGCCGATCCCGGCGTATGCCAACAGAGGGCAGAAATGAAATGGCCGACAATGCCAATCGGTAGGCTGTGAGGGGCACGAAGAGTGTTGGGGAGAATCGAGGAGTCAGGGAAACACCCAGCCGGGGTCTCTACCTGAAGGGAGCAGCCGCTCAACCTCTTCCTCAGACTGCACCGGGACGCGGAGTCACCTCCTGGTGATGCGTCACCGATACCCCAATCAAAAAGCAAGAAGACTGAACCGAGAGCAGCCGCTCAATCGATCCTGTGGACTTCCGAGTCTGTAACGCGGCAAACACCTCCTGGTGTGCGTTGCAGCTGGCAGTCCCTGTATCTCTGGTCTGGCTGGGAGTAACGACTCCAACCAGCAAAAGCGCCACTGCGCTTTGACTCAGCCGAGTCAAAAAGCGAAGCTCAATGGTTGACCGGTGGAGCTTCCGGGTCCTTCACAGGTGACGATGGGGCAAGACACGGCCCAGGGAGTAACGACTCGACCTACCTCCGTTATTGCCTTACTGGAGCACCACTCCGGAACACTGCTCTTCACGAAGCAGGTACGTCGGTGTAAACACAATATCCGACAGCGTTGTACCTCCCGGTTCCTCCCTTTATAGGGCGTGTTTTCCTTGAGTTATGTAACAGCTCTCCTGTTTACATAAGGGCGTGTTTTCCTTGAGTTATGTAACAGCTCTCCTGTTTACATAAGGGCGTGTTTTCCTTGAGTTATGTAACAGCTCTCCTGTTTACATAAGGGCGTGTTTTCCTTGAGTTATATAACAGCTCTCCTGTTTACATAACCTCTCAACCGCTAAGCATCCTGGGAGATGTAGTCCGTTTTCGCTGGTTACCGTTTTCTTCCCCTCGCATGACAGGAATTCTTGACAGTACATCCTCCCTCTCAGCGGCTCCCCACGGGTCCAGCGCTGGCAGGAAAACGCCGATGGAACAAGGAGACCAAGCGCGGAGCATGAACCCCTTCAGCCGGTTCCCATGATTGCTCCTCCGGGCCATAGCCTTTCCACGCAACCAGGTACCACAGCTTCCCCCTGCGCCATTTGGACGCCCGTATGCCCGATACTTCATACTCCACCTCCGACTCCACGCATACCGGCCTAGGTGTCCCAGACGGCTTGGAGGGTGCAGGTTTGAGCAATGATACATGAAAGACAGGGTGTATCCGCAATGACTGGGGCAAGCACACCTTCACGTTCACGGGACCCATACACTTGGCAATTCGATAGGGGCCCATGTACTTGGGATGGAACACACTGTTCTTTCGAAACCTCATGTTTCTTGTGGATATCCAGACGTAGTCTCCAGTGCGGTACAGTGGCCCGGGCCTTCTCTTCCTGTCTGCCGCAGCCTTGTATTTTCTCTTGGCCTCTATTAGGACAGCCCTTGAGCGCATCAACGTGTCTTTTATGTGTGCCACCCTGTCCGCTGTGGCGGGAATCCTGTCCTCTCTGAACGGATGTAGAAATGGCAAGAACCTGGGATGTTGGCCATAGTTGCTATAGAACGGAGATGACTGTGTGGAGCTGTGAGTGGCGTTGTTATAGGCTATCTCTGCAACCCATAGCAAGTCGACCCATTCTTCCCTGCCCTGGTCCACAAAACATCGCAGATACTGTTTGAGCGTTTGGTTCAGGCGCTCGGTTTGGCCGTCCGTTTGAGGGTGGTAGCTGGTGGACAGGGCGGTCTTAACATGCAGCGCAGTGCACCAAGTCTTCCAGAATTGCGCAGTAATCTGCGACCCCCGGTCTGACACGATCACCCCAGGTAATCCATGCAGTCGTACCACATTCTTTAGAAGTAGTGACACCAATTCCCCGGCCGTAGGCACTCTTGCAGGGGATGAAGTGCCCCATTTTCGTCAAGTAATCCACCACCACCAGTATTGCCGTCATCCCCTGGTCTACCGGTAGGCCCACCACGAAGTCCAGTGATATGCTATCCCATGGTCTCTCCGGGGTCGGAAGTGGATGTAAGAGCCCTTGGGTTCGGCCATGGTCGGCCTTCATGGTAGCACACGTAGGGCACTCCTGTCCCCACCTCCTGACATCCACTCTCATGGTTGGCCACCAGAAATGCCGTCCCATGCTAGCCACCGTTTTTTCAAAGCCCAAATGACCTGCGCATGGAGAGTCATGGCACCAGATGAATGCTTGTTTCCTTAGCCGAGGCGTGGATATCAATAGGCACCTGCCCTTCAGGGGTATCCCGTCCTTCAGCTGCCATTCTCTGTGACTGAGGAGCCACCTCCGCCATGCGAACGACCTGATCCCTCTCTTTATTCCCCTCAGGAAAGTATCCGGTTGGATAACCCCCAATACCATCCTCGGGGAAATGATGGAACGCTCGGTCGCAGGCAATGGTTCCTTAACTGCAGATTGACGGGACAGGGCGTCCGCCTTCCGGTTTTCCGTCCCCGGCCGATATGTGATGCGGAAGTTGAACCCCGCAAAGAAGATCATCCACCACAGCTGCCTGGGAGAAAGGTGTCTTGTGGCCGTCATGAACTGTAGATTCCGATGGTCCGTGTACACCGATACCACATGTCTTGCCCCCATCAACCAATGCCTCCATTCGGTGAAGGCGTCCTTGATTGCGAGAAGCTCCTTCTCCGCAATATGGTAGTTGCGTTCGGCGTCGTTGAGTTTGCGGGACATGTACGCAACGGGATGAAGCACCCCTGTGTCGTGGTTGCGTTGGGACAAGATAGCCCCCAGCGCCACATCCGAAGCGTCCGCTTCCACCACGTAGGGGAGATCCGGATCGGGGTGAGCCAACACCGGCGCCTTACCAAAGGCGCTTTTCAGGGCCTCAAAGGCTGTGTTCGCTTCAGGGGACCAGACAAACTCCTTGGACTTCCTCAGTAGCTGTGTGATTGGGGCCACCAATCCTGAAAATCCATCTATAAACCGCCTGTAAAAGTTGGCGAAGCCAATGAAACTTTGGACGTCCTTCACGCTTTGGGGCACCGGCCATTCTTTCACCGCCTTGATCTTTCGTTCTGCCATCTCCTGTCCCTCTGGACTCAGCATCACTCCGAGGAATTCCACGGACGTGACGTGGAAGTCACACTTGCTGAGTTTACAAAACAGCTTGTTTTCCCTCAGCTTTTGGAGCACCGCTTTGACGTGGTGTACGTGCTCCTCCACACTGGACGAGTAGATGAGGATGTCGTCGATATATACGACCACGTAGATATCCAACTCCTCTCTGAATACCTCATTCAAAAAGTACTGAAAGGCTGCCGGGGCGTTGCACAGACCGAACGGCATGACGAGGTACTCAAAAAGGCCGAACCTGGTCTTAAAGGCGGTCTTCCACTCGTCTCCGTCCCTCATGCGCACCAGATGGTATGCCCCTTTCAAATCCAACTTGGTGTAGATACGAGCTTTCTTGACCTGTTCCAGAAGTACACTGATGAGAGGCAAGGGGTACCGATTCTTTATGGTTATCGCATTCAATGCCCTAAAGTCCACACAGGCTCTCAGCTCCCCATTAGCTTTCGGGATGAAGAAGAGTGGCGAGGCGGCCGGAGACTTGGACGGGCGGATGAATCCTAGCTTGAGGAGTTTATCCAGGTACCCCCGGAGATGCACGTTTTCAGGCTCAGTCAGGGCATACAGCCTGCCGCTGGGAACGCTGGCCCCTGGCACCAGGTCGATCTGGCAGTCAAACTGTCTATGTGGTGGTAGCACTTCCGCCTTCACCTCATCAAATACATCCTCAAAACTGTGATAAGCCTGGGGGAGAGCCACATCTTTTTCTGCCGCTGTAGCCACCGTCTGACTCCCGCTCTCATCTGCGTCAAGGGATTCCGTTCTTTTTCCACAATGCAGGATGCAATACAGTGACGTCATTTCGACGCGATGTGTTGGCCAATCCACAGAGGGGTTGTGTTTCTGTAGCCACGGCAATCCCAATATGACGCCATATTGGGGCGCTCGGATGATGTTAAAATCGATTTGTTCCAAATGGTTCCTCCCATATCTCATCGGAAGGACCCCCGTGTGCTGCCCGATGGGCCCCGTCACCAATCGCCTTCCATCTACAGCATAGACGTCTTCGGGTACAGCTTTGGGAAGAAGCACTAGCCCTAGCCTGCATGCCTCGTTGTGGTCCATAAACATGCCAGTGGCCCCTGAATCCACCATGGCCACAACGGGTATCCACTGGTCATGCACTCCCACGTGCACCGTGAGAAACAGGTGTCGGTGTCCCTTAGTGACCGAGTTGGAAAGTGAAGGGATGGATGAGTGACTCCGAGATGCCCCTTCTTTGGTCTGGGAGTCCTCTAGTTTTCCGCCGGTATGTCCACCACGGCTGTTACCGACCGGTTGGCCCGATAACGTGACGTCTTCGGTTTGGCAGGGCATTCACGTACGTAGTGGCCTTTTTTGCCACAATATAGGCACAATCCTTGTTTACGGCGTGACTCTTTCTCCGTGGCTGTGAGGCTCGCTCGTATTGCGCCGATGTCCATGGGTTCTCCCTTGGATGCAGTGGAAGTTTCAGGACTTCCCACCGTCACATAGGATGGAAGGGATTTTCCTTTTCTCCCATGATCCCCTTTTCTTTCACTTAGCCTATGTTCCAGCCGTAATACCAGGTTGATAAGGCCCTCACATGTCTTGGGTTGAGGGTCAATATGAGCCACGGCGTCTTTGAGCTCATCGCACAGCCCGTGATGGAAGAGCGCCGTCTGTTTAGCAACAGGCCACTTGGTTTCCGCAACTAGCCGTCGGAACGCGTTGAGATACTGCACCAGGTCGTTGGATCCCTGTCTCAACTCAAGCATTTCACGGTCCGCCGTGTACGAGTCAGCCCTTCTGTCGAATACCTTCAGGAATTCCTCGCGAAAAGCAACCCAATCACATAAGATGGGGTCGTCCCTGCTCACCAGAGGTACGGCCCATTGTGCCGCGTTTCCAGCCAAATAGGAAATAAGGAAAGCCACACGAGCCTGACTCGTGGGGAACGCCTTTGGTTTGCACGATAAATGTAGCGCCACTTGTGTGAGGAATACCTGCACTGTGTTAGGATCCCCACTGTACCTCTCTGGTGTTGCCAAGGGGATGGCTACCGGCATTTCCACTACTACAGCAGGGGTCTGGTCCGTGAGGGAGGTGCTGGGCGTGAGCGGGTCCAAGTGGATAGCATCCAGTCTGGCTTTTACATCGGCTGTTTCTTGCCTAGAGGCAGCCAATTCAACTTGCACGGTCGCTAAAGCAGCCAGCACATCATCAAGTGTTGCCATGTCTGTTATCGACCGGGAGACAGTTAGTGTATTAAGGTCGGATGTTTTGTAACGCCCTGAACGTCTCAGGATCGTTTAACAGACACGATAATGAGGACGCAACCACTTGTGAAGGGTTAGTTATTTTAATGAAGGCAAAAATAATACAAAGAATAAACAAAAGTTATAGTCACTGGAATCCTCCAGGCTAAGTACGTTACCAGCCCACCGCACGGATGTTCCTAACCGTCCTCTGCATATACGCCGATCCCGGCGTATGCCAACAGAGGGCAGAAATGAAATGGCCGACAATGCCAATCGGTAGGCTGTGAGGGGCACGAAGAGTGTTGGGGAGAATCGAGGAGCCAGGGAAACACCCAGCCGGGGTCTCTACCTGAAGGGAGCAGCCGCTCAACCTCTTCCTCAGACTGCACCGGGACGCGGAGTCACCTCCTGGTGATGCGTTACCGATACCCCAATCAAAAAGCAAGAAGACTGAACCGAGAGCAGCCGCTCAATCGATCCTGTGGACTTCCGAGTCTGTAACGCGGCAAACACCTCCTGGTGTGCGTTGCAGCTGGCAGTCCCTGTATCTCTGGTCTGGCTGGGAGTAACGACTCCAACCAGCAAAAGCGCCACTGCGCTTTGACTCAGCCGAGTCAAAAAGCGAAGCTCAATGGTTGACCGGTAGAGCTTCCGGGTCCTTCACAGGTGACGATGGGGCAAGACACGGCCCAGGGAGTAACGACTCGACCTACCTCCGTTCTTGCCTTACTGGAGCACCACTCCGGAACACTGCTCTTCACGAAGCAGGTACGTCGGTGTAAACACAATATCCGACAGCGTTGTACCTCCCGGTTCCTCCCTTTATAGGGCGTGTTTTCCTTGAGTTATGTAACAGCTCTCCTGTTTACATAAGGGCGTGTTTTCCTTGAGTTATGTAACAGCTCTCCTGTTTACATAAGGGCGTGTTTTCCTTGAGTTATGTAACAGCTCTCCTGTTTACATAAGGGCGTGTTTTCCTTGAGTTATGTAACAGCTCTCCTGTTTACATAAGGGCGTGTTTTCCTTGAGTTATATAACAGCTCTCCTGTTTACATAACCTCTCAACCGCTAAGCATCCTGGGAGATGTAGTCCGTTTTCGCTGGTTACCGTTTTCTTCCCCTCGCATGACAGGAATTCTTGACACGGGGGCCGCACAATGTCAAGAGAAAATCCTCGAGCGAAGGTAAAATTTTGTCAGGGGCCTCCCGCTTAGTGTATCCAACCAGGGCTCATCGCAGTCGGCCTCAAACTTTGTCTTTGTTCTGGTCAAGTGCGACCAGATGTCCCAAGTTGGTGCTATATGTTTTTAAGCACTAGAAAGTTTAACAATTCATATATAGGGTTCTCTATATTGAACTTTTGCCATTTTGGTGTCATTGCAAAGATAAGAATATATCCTCTTTTTATAAATCAGTGTGGGATTTGTATTGCGTGTTTTGTCTTACCTATTTAATGTATTGGCATTTTTAAATGCCTTACATACCTGTTTGCTGAGTTAAACCTTCCTGCTCACAACCAGCTACCAAGGTTTGAGCCAAGGGCTAATGCATTGAGTTATTGACTGGACCTTATATTGGGTTGGTGGCCTTATTGCTGGTGGTAGGTGCATACTTACCCCTACTAAAAATCCACCTTTTAACAGAGCTACAGTAACCTTTAGATTTTCCATTAAGTCGTTTCCATAATCATTAATCCCATACAATATTTAGTAAAAGAAAGGCTAAGTGCACATATCCCGGTACTGTATTCTCAACAAAAACCTGTTAACATTTCCTTCTTTACCCAGTAGAAAAAATCACACACTCAAGTGTATGCTAACCAGGACTGGCGCTTTAAACAGTTTCTTTGACTTGGCCCTTGCCAGACCGATCTGCCTGGGAGGAATCCCTAAGATCCAGTGTCCAGATAAAAGTATTCTTCCTGCATAAAATACAATATGGCTGGTCAAATGCTTGGGGGCCAGAGATATTGGAGGAACATATCTTTCCTCTACAAACTCCCTGCATCATGAGCACCTGTTATCTGCTCCAACCATCCATCACCATTCCTGGGATCAGCTTGTGAACAGGCCACTAGCCTTGGGGCACAGCCCTGCATCAGGAAAACAATGCAAACCTAGCCTGCGTGCCTTGTACTATAGAAGGTGACTGATCCCACGGGAGAGCTGAGCCACGCTCTTGCTGTTACTTAAGCTTTTCTTGTTTAGGAACCCTGTCACAGAATGGCACCACACACCGCCACATCCATACATGTATCCCTGGCTAGATCAGATGTTTTTTGTCAAAGCTAGCGCCACTGTGTGTAATTACATCAACAAAGTTACAGAGCCGACACTATAGCAACCAGTGAGGACTGCAGGGCCCAGCAGCAAATTGAGGGGCAGATTAACAAGCCCCTTGCGCCACCGATGTGTCACTTTTTGTGCTGTACCGGTGGCACATTAAACTGCTCCATATTTACAAGGACAGGAAAAGCCACCCTGCGTGGCTTTTCCTGTCCTTGTAAATATGGCCCCTTTGCAATCAGCACTTTGCGTGAAAGGGGTTTTCCATGGGTGATGCTGTGGGTGTTCCCACGCAACACCCATGGAACCAGACACATTTCCAGATTTACGAGGCATAGTAAATCTGGAAATGAGTGTGAATGCCACGCCTCCCCAGTGGAGGTGTAGGGAGGCGCAACAAGAAGAAATGTATTAATTTCTCCTTGTTTTCTTCTCTGCTTTCTGTGCGTGCTGCATTCTGCAGCACACATAGAAGGAGGGAATCACCTCTAATGATTGTTTTTGTTCAGGAAGGGTTAACTTCCTGCACATAAACAATCATTGAAACAACAACGTTTTTCAACTTCTATATGTGGTAATGCAGCACACATCGAAGTTGAAAAATGGCATTTTTCAGATTGTTTTTGTGCAGGAAGGGAACGCTTCCTGATCAAAAACAATCTCCCCACGATGCAGGCATCCTTGTACCATGGTGTAACGGTGCTTGCGACGGTGCATGGCAGCAGTTTGTGTGCCAGTGCAGGGGGAAGAACAGAGATGCGACATATTGTTTTAAATATGTCGAATCGATGTGCTTTGAAAATGACTCAGTTCGGCACAGCCAAATGGCTTGCGGAACGCACTGAGTCACTTTGTTGTAAATTTGCCCATAAGTGCCTAGGGTAGAGAAGGCAGTTCACAGCAAGCCTAGCATGCTCAGATTGGTTTTGATTATTTTTGAAGGACGCCTAATCACAACTAAGTGTTGAGGAGCTGTAAATGAGTGACTAATGCATTTTAGTGCTATGATATGCACACCAGCACTGAAATGTGTTAAGTTTAACCCCTGATGCTTGTCACTTGGCAGTGCTGGTTATCCTAATGGGGGGCCGTTTTGTGCTCACAAGTCACAAGCTGGCTGAACACCTCAGAGCAGTAACCGGTCTGTGAACACACATTTTCAGCTTACCCCCTCACCTCAATCACCTATTCAGTTGCTAAACTGGAGGTGATACTTCCTATAAGGTAGCTGTGGGAGAAAGAAAAAAAATGAGGGGGGAGAGAGGAAGTCTCAGGAGGCTGAGGAAATTAAAGAAATCATGATTTACACACGATTTGAAGTCAATGAACTGAACTGGCTTCCTGAAATAAAAGATGTATTCAAGGCAGCTGAGGAGTTCAGCTACCTGTGTGCTCCTCAAGCTTTTGGCCCAGTTCGCACATGGCAAAAGCCGGCCCTGCATACAGTATAGGTTATCGGCTGGATTTGTGTTCATATCTATCTGTTGTTGGATTCAGGTGCAGCAAGTGAGCTGTTTCCACACATTTTATTACTTTAATCCCCAAATTCGTCAAAAAGGACTCTTAGGGGCAGATTTACAAGCCCCAAGCGCCTCTTTTACGCCGCCGTTGTGTCACTTTTGTGACGCAGCCGCGGCGCAAAGCCAGCGCCATGTAGGCGTTCCGGCGCACGGGGGGGGGCGTTCCGGCCATGCTTGTAGCAGGCGTAAGGATTGACGCAGCATGTTAGAGATAGGGCACCCCCGACCCTTGCTGGAGCTGCGTCGCGCTTGCGACGCAACTTCAGCAATGAGCCACCTTTCCGACGGGGGATGCGTTACGCATCTGCCCATCCGAGTGCCACGGTGCCCCGCATTGTAAATGCGGCGCATCAGTGGTGGCGCATGGGTGGGCAGATGCGTCGCAACTTCTCTGGCGCATTTCTGCTGATTAGCAGAGATGCGCCAGAAGTCGTAAATCTGCCCCTAAATCACTAAACCTTAAAAAGAGTCACACAGGCAAAAACTCAGCACACAATGGGGCATATTATCAAGCACGGCGTTAAAACTATCGCCGCTTTAGCGGCAGAACACTGCAGCTAAAGCGGCGATAATGGGCTTGATAATATGCCTCCGAGAATTCCAATAGAAGCCCATGTTGACACCAGAACATGGGTTTCTATGGGAATTCTCAAGGGAATATTATCAAGGCCATTATCGCCGCTTTAGCTGCAGTTTTGTGCCGCTAAAGTGGCGATAATTTTAACGCCGTTTCTTGATAATATGCCCATAGTTTTTAGGAAATGGTACTCGAACTATGGAAAGTACACACTTGTAAAATACAACGCCTAGGTCCTGTTTTTACAGAAACAACAACAGCAACTGCAATATCTGAAACTCAAAGTTCCAATTTTCAATAGGTTTTTGCTGAGCATGAACACAGAGGGTCCAGGAGATAGTGTCTGGAAAAAGTAATCATGTGATGCAAAAAACAATTGTTCCATAAACGCTGATGAATTAGGCTATTTGCCCTCTCTTAGAAAAAGTTCAAAAACAGATAACAAAAAATGGAACTAGAAAGAAACAAAAGAAACAACTATATTTCATGTTTAAAAATAGTCGATTTAAAAAACAATATTCTCTATTTAGAAATTAGAATCAATAGATATAGCCTAGCCATCGTCGTGTATTTATTTGGGTTAACGGGACACGATCAAAATGAGAACATTAAGCCATTATAGGGGTGAAACGGCGAAGTAAATTAGGATACTGCAGAATTACCAGAAAGGGCAAGCTAGCAAGGATGCACATGTATACTGCTTACTGAAAAGAACATTGAGAATGACAGACACTATTTGATTTTGCAATAACTTCCTTTGTGACTATGTCATGCTCGCACTTTCCGCTTGAGAGTGCACTTCTTAAATTGCTTTAGGTGATTGGGACTGCACTTCCCGGTGCACAACAACATTCGGCCGACAAAATGCCCTTTTCTACTACACAAGAAGCGTGAGAGGCAGAGGACGCAAGAGCCAATTTTGTGTCGAGAGGAGGAGGTACAGTATCAGTAGTAACCGCATTTAGAAAGGAGCAATGTCTCCCATGATGTTGATTACAACTCGCGCTGACTACTTCCAGACAGCTGAGATTTAAACAAGCTGATATTTAATTAGAGGTCAGTATGCTTTATGGATTGGATATTTTCATAAACTGTTTTGGTGCCTCCTCCATCTTTTGATTTGTTTCACCAGCAGGGTTTAAGATTGGATGTGGGAATGAAAGTTACCCTGACCTGACAAGGACGCCAGATATCTTATTATATCACTTTTGGTGATCATATCTCGGTATACGAAAGCCAGATGTCACTTTCACCCTTGCTTTAGAAGAAATCATCTCAACATTGTACCCCGCGCTTCCGAACTAACAATAGGAGAAAACTTTAGCTACCTATACTACACGGGCAGTAATTATTTTTCCTTTTCCTAACACTGTCGCAATATCTGCTTTTTCTTTTTTTTTTACAAGCAGACACTAGCAAGATGCTTCAGAAAAATAAGCGTTGGGACAACCTCTACAATATTTAAGCATCATGAAACCGCGCAGCGCCAAAAATATCAGCTTGTGCAAGGATTAAAGAAATCAGAAATTTCAAGGATGACAGGAAATTTGAAAAAAAAGATATCCAGTTTTTTTGATTCTGACCAAAGAATGTTTTGAAATTCAAATATCAATGTGCAGTTCCCGTTCTGCTAGGAGTGTAAGAAGAATATAAATAAAACATGTTTTCTTCTCAATTAAATGCATGGTTCTCTAAAATCTATACCATATTTTAAAAATGGTGATATAACATTAAAAATTAACACTACCATAAAGTTCTTACAGCCACCAAACTTCTCTTTGTGTGCATATTTTGAAAACTGCAATATCTCCAAAATATTTTGTATTGTGCCCAATGTTCTTACAATATTTGGTGACCTGCTTGGCCTTCAAATTAGACAGTCCTCATAATTTGCTGATAGCAGCAAGAAGATGCAGCTTTAGGGGTGTGTCTCGTTGGGCTGATCAGCATTGCAACACACAACTACACTGAAGCTAGACTCAGACCTGATTTCCGATTCTTATTTGAGGCTCAGTCATCTCCTTGGAGGGGGGAGGAGGTTCGGGGAGGGGGCAAAATGCTTTCAGCAGGCTAGCCGCCACAGAAATGCCATCACTGTGGCGCTGTAAGACCTGCCCTTTTTATGAAGAACCTTACAATGCTGTTTCTTCCTTCCTAGAAACACCATGCAAGCATGGTCATCTAACATAAAACAAAAACCTAAAAAAAACCACACTAGGTAAATTGTCCTTGAAAAACAAGGAAAGAAAATTGCTGAGTGGCTGCTATGTCTCCATGACATTGATTGATAACTGGCATCTTACGTTTCCAGTAGCATCAATGTAACCCACTAAAAAATAAATAATCGATGTCCTATATATGTGTTTTTGGATTTTCATTTGAAATTGTAAAAGTATAATCTATGTGTTCTGTCAGTCAGTCCCTTTACTATATTTTGACTGTCATTAGAATAAGTATGTTGTTCCATCAAATCACAAGATTTATAAAATTACTGGAGTCACAGCACAACTTTCTACTTGTTAATGTTAGCATCTGATTATCCTTTTGAGAAACTTCTTTTCATTTTTTAGGAACTTCAACATTACAGATTTGACCCAGACTAAGGTTTGTTGCACATTCCGAACGCCACAATAAGGTAATTAAAGTAATCACTATGTGTCAAAAACTGTGTGGGGGCCACAGGGAAGACACTGATTTCTTGGTTCGTCTCCCTATGGATCTGCAAACTGTAAAAGGGCAACCCCTTCTGCACTTGACTCACAAGGTAGCACATGCGAACAGTCACGGATGTCTTAGGGAGGTAGTGTGGGTTGTCAAGTTGAGCGTTCAACAATCCACCCACAGACACAATAACAATGTCCAGCCCAGTGTGTGTGTTTTAAGAAAAAGAAAAGAACTTTTAATCACACAGAGTACTTAGTAATACACAATTCAACTTAGTATATAGGGAATGGACCCTAGGTACGATCTTCATTTGTGGTACTACACAAAGCAAACTCCTTTGGTAACTCCACCCTAGTGACCCCTTTGCTGCTGGTTCCCCCTCTAGTGTCAGGTAAAAGCATGAATCAGGCTCGGGTGCAGCACAAGTTTACCCACACAAGTCAAATGCTCATTCAGTTCATGGTTTTCTCCTTTCTTACTTCTTGGTTGTGTAACAATAGACAATAGTTTTCCTTCGCTTCTAGTATTGGCAGCCCATCCACTCTCCAATAGGCTCGGGATGCAACAAGCAAATACTGTCTAAGGCAGTAAGGTATTCCAAGCATGGACCATGTCTCGAATGACATGCCCATTCAGCTTATTTTTGAGCCTCAGGAGCTGGGCACACATGCGGTCCCACCTTTTTGTGGATTTTGCAAGCAGAAGGAAGGTTTCACACCGAGCCCAGGCTGATATAGTTAGTTGCATCCCTGATCAGGCTGATTAGAGGATCTCAGCAGATGCAAACCCAACTCGGTATATACGTGAGTATCATGGCAGCTCCACCCTAGACTGGGACCATGGCAGTCACAGCCCTTAATGGCCAAAGTGATGATAGCAGCAGTTGCAGCTCCACCTGGGCTGATGGCAGTTGGGGCCCTAATCGTGCTGATGGCAGTTGATACTTTAAAGAGATTCCCACCAGGAGTCTACGGTGAGAGACCATGGAGTCCCTCGGCAACACACTTATCTTGTTCTCAGTTAGTTCTGGACCTTCCTTAGTCACCAGGGACATGCTGGGCCTATCTCCTTCTGGACAGTCTCAGCCTCTGCAGGGCTAGGCAGGCTCCTTCCCTCTCTCCATAAGCAGTCTGGCTTCTATGCACTTGAGGTAGATCTTTAGCTCCTCTGCAGAAAGGTCAGGCTTCAGGTGCTGTCCCTTCACCTCTGGGAGATGGGCTATCAGGCAAATACAGTCCCTGGCTGCACAGTGGTCCTTCAGGTCCTCTCTGGAGCACTACCTTATAGGTCATTAATTATTGTAAACTAAAAGAGTGCAGTGCTTGGGTCCCACACTTATACACATGTTCCAGACCAGGGATGTGGATCCATTCTCTCAAGATGAAGAACCTCTTTGGGGTGGTTTTTCTTTAAAGTATCATCCTCAGACTGCTCCCCAAACATAGCCCTTGTTTAGAATGATGTTTTTCACAAGAGGTAGGAAAGGGGATATCTTCAATCTCTCAGCCTTACCAAACTAGTCATCAGGAACAGAGAAAATGTTATGCCCAAACTAGAAACACTGCAGTTCCACCCATCACCCCTACCAGCAACCAATCAGCAATGCTTAGCGAGACTAATCAGCAGCCCATTGCTAACAAAAGAGTGGATGGAATTTCTAAATGTAAACCTGTCTCCATCAACTTCATTTCAATGTCTAGATCACCTCCCTCCAGCCACATGAATGCTGGCAATGCTGAACAGTATTGATATTTATTTGAAATCTGGCTTCATCTTTAAATTGGGAGCCCTATTTATGAAGCCCTGCGTCACATTAACGCCTCCGTTTCATCACTTTTTGTTACGCTGTGGCAGCATAACTAATGCACCACGGTGCTACATATTTACAAAGTGACTCTTCTGGGCTGGTGCATCACTTTGTAAACCCCTGCGCTCCATTATACCTGCGTCAGTGGGCACTCCCCTGCATCAAAGCCCTGTAGTAGTGGCACATTGAAATCTGTAGGATTTCAGTGTGCCACTTCTAGGACGCCATTGCGTCAAAGCCTAGGTGTAAGGGTGACGCAGGCCCTTTCACATGAGGCTTGCCCCATGTGAAAGGACACATTGCTGGAGTTGCGTCCGTTTTCAGTCACACCCCAGAAATGCGTCACTTTTGCGCCTACAGATACGTCAGTAATACTGATGTATCTGTAACTCCTTGTGACATGATGCGCCGTACTGTAAATACGGTGCATCCTTGGTGTCGCATGGAGGGTGCACTGAGAAGTGTCACATCGCTGCTTTGTTGCTTCTCATAAACAAAGCCCCATGTACCCTGCTGTGTTGGCTGAAAGGTCTGCATAGGAGTGACCCATTAATATTTAAAAGCAATGTTTTCTCCCCATAAACAGTGTTTGTTTTGACCGGTTGGGCTTCAGGTTTAGGCTGCAGCTACCAGGCTGTGGTGGCAGACAAGAGCCATGTTTGCCTGGTCACATTAGTGGAGGGCACATTAGTGCTGTGATCCAAAAATGACATTTAATTTTGCTTGCCAACGGTGCACTGTAGGTACCATGTACATTGACCTTTATAGCAATGATCAATACACCAATTAGGAGTTAGGCAATTTCAACATACTTAAGGGGTTAAGTGTCCCTGTGCACAGTCAAAAAACCAGCAGCATCAGTCATCAAAAAATGTGGGTAACCACTGAAAAATAGGTGCTTTCTCCCAATTATATTATTTCATTGTTTCTTCTATGTGAATTTGATTGTCCTTTTCCATTATTGTTTTGTATGCTTTTTGCAGTGCAGCATGATTTACCTTTTATCTCTACTACTCTAGAGGAGTGTGATTAGATTTTTTTGTTGTTCAAACAATATTTGTTTGTGATTCGCTTCAGTAAATAGTTTTTTGGAATGCTTTTCTAGACTTTTCCCTTTTGGATTTCTTGCTCCCAATTTACAGATATAGATTCATATAGGATGCCAGCTGCTGAAGCTTTATAGGTGATTCTGGAAACCAGTTGAGAACTGGAGCCGATGCAGGAGTCAGATATTGACACAGCATCAGAGTTATAAGTTAGACACTGATCTGGCATTAATTTTTTTCATCCAAAGCAATTCTTAAATGATTCTGGTTTCTCTGATGATGGTGAATTATCTGTTACTGGTGAGTCAATATTTTTGTCTGTTGACCAGGAAGTGGAAGTGCCAGGGCGAAGATACCTCAAGTATACCTATAGTCTGTTAGACTTGTACCTATTTGAAGAAGAACAGAGGATCAGCTGATGTGGGTTGCCCCTGATGTAGTGTAACCTAGTCTACCACATTCTAGTGGAGTTGCTCTTTTTTTATAGACACCAATAATTACACTCCAATTGATTTTGTTAATCTGTTTATAGATTATTGGTTTCTCTGCAAGATGTTTGTTCAAACAAATCTCTATTATGAACTGTATTTGACTTGACACAGGGGTAGGCTATGACCTGATACAAAAATGCACTGGTGGGCTCCAACCAGTGTCGAAGAGTTGATGATGTTTTAGGCTCTCACACTCCTGATGGGGATTATTTACAAACCTTGTGTGTTCTCTGACTGGTCTTATGACCCAGTGTCGTATACATCGTTGTTCTATGCTAGCATGACCATTGGTAATTTTTTGTTTCTGCAGTGCATATTGCATTTGAATGATAATGTACAGGCATTTCCCAGAGACCACCCTCACTCTCATCATCTCTTCATAGTGTTCCCAATGCCTGATATCTATGCCAGGCAATTTAATTTATACAGAACATAGCTGTGGATAAATCCATCATGTTATACAAGTGATGGCTGCTGTTTCAGTGTTACACAAGAAGCAGGAGAGCCCAATAAATTATCGAGTTGTATCTTCCTTGTGAAGGCTTTAGTGGCTATACTCAGATCCTGCTATTTAACACACTGAACGCCTTTAGCATTTCACTTCTTGGTTTCCCTGAGTCTTTAGCAACCAGTAGAAAGATTGGTTGGAATTGTGTGCATTCTCTATTGAACAAGGGCACTATGTATATGTAGATCATTTCCACACAGGAAATCTACTTTTCAGTATGTTTGTTCTGTGGTCACACCTGCTTACGGTACAGTTAGGAGCAGCATAATAGGGTTTCTGTGAAGCTAATTGCTAAGAATTTTTGCAAAAGGTCAGTGTAGTGCTTTACACTGTGAGGAACTGCCAGCCTTCAAATTCCGACATCGCAGGAAATTACATCTTTAGAGCACCATACATAATCAGAAAATATCACCAGTTCCGATGCATAGTCAAATGTCCAAAGTCTAATTGCATTCAGGTCTTTTAAAAAAACACATTTGTGAGGCTGACAAGTATAACTCAATTTTTCAGCCTCACAATGTTGCACATAGCACCAGCATCTGGTTTAAGAAGATGGCAGTTCACCTGATGCAAATGCATATAGTGTGCATTGCCATTCAGCTCCTGGGCACAAGATGCACGTTTTTGGCCTTTAAAAGGCAGTCATCAGCCACCTTGCTTCGATTAAAGATGGAGCTGTACCCATTGAGTTGGAGTGTTTCTCAAAGTTGGTTGGGTGAACTTTTCTGAACGTATATTTTCAACAGTGGTAAAACACCAACTTTACCAGAGGAGTCAGGTTAATTTTTTTTTAAAGACAATCAGGTGAGAAACCACGTACTACTGGCCACAGTGTCCCCTAAATTCTACCCTCTGCCACCCTAATATTTCAATCTGTATCACACAATAGAAAAAGATTGTGGTGGTAGACATCAGGCACTGTGTCTTCATTGACTCCAGTAAATAGGTCTGCATTAGGCTTCCTTACCATGTTCGTTGTTGGACCCGGCCTCGTGGCGTGGTCCCGAACCCTCCTACCAGACCAAATGGGGGCAAGCCCAACCCTTCAAAGCCCCCCGAGATTGTACCCCGCTACCCGCATCAGCCTTCGCGACGCGGCCCGCCCGGGCCTCGGTCCCTGCGAAGCCCAGACCTCGAGGCGCCAAGACCCGACCCAAGGGGGTCGAGTGGCCACTCCACAGATCCCGGAGGAGGGGAGTTTCGATGGGGCCTCCTGCCGGCCCCCGACGCCTGGGTCCGATCGCCCTCCGGCCTCCCTGGGTGATGGCTCCACCCCCCGCTGGGTGTCTGGACTCTCTCATCCCGGCCCCTCCGGCCCCCCCGGCGCGAGGGTCCGGACATCAAAGGGCTCCAGCCATATATCTGGGGCAACCCACAACCAGGACAGTAGTTGTATCCTGGAGTTGAGAGCCCTGCTGATCGTATCGCGGCTGACCCTACGGAGAGAGACTCATTGCCTGGAACTTGGAAACTCGAGCCCTGCTGACCTCGTCGCGGCTCGACCTCGACATCGGAGCCCTGCTGACTTCGTCGCGGCTCGACCTCGAAGAAGTAACCATCGGAGCCCTGCTGACTTCGTCGCGGCTCGACCTCGAAGAAGTAACCATTGGAGCCCTGCTGACCTCGTCGCGGCTTGACCTCGCAGAAGTAACCATCAGAGCCCTGCTGACCTCGTCGCGGCTCGACCTCATTGAGGCAACCCTCCGAGCCCTGCAGACGCCGTCCCGGCTCCCGGAACCCCCCAGCTCGAGGATTGAGAGCTGAGCTCAGGGTGTTCCCGTACCAGGCTGGTACTGAGACTGTCCCGCTACCCCGTCCCTGAACGACCCGATACTCTTTGGGATCCCTTGATCCACCTGTAAATATTGCCACAGAAACCTGCCTTTTACAACCGATAAAGACTTGTGAGATTTGATACCCTTGTTGTGTCCCTTTGTGGTGGGGGGATTACTTGGCTGTACGATCCTAGGAGAAGGACCTCGCCCAGGAGGCTTCTCAGCGGCGCTCGGCTACTTCCTTACGGAACGGTGCCTCTCGGGGTGGTCAGTCCGACACCATCTGACTTCCCGGAAGTCGCCCTTCTAACATTCATCTTCTATCAAAACTTGATGAATGTTTAATTTCCATATTACAAGTGCATTATGATCAATGCACTGCTCACAACGATGAGAGGCCATCCACTTCATTTTGACAGATAACCCTGTCCACCAAACCCTCAAGTCCTTAGTCTTCTTGGAAGTGCTCTTTAGGGAACTTGGGAGCTCCTGCACCAGCATGTGTACCACAGTTTACAAATATTGATTTGCTCACACTGTCTGAGGAATGTGCTGCAGATGCATCCTCAGTCACTGCCCAACTTAACTCCATACACTCAAAGCAGTTTGATTTAGCACAGTGAGTGTGTGAAATGTGCACGAAGGAAACATCTTCATGAGCCTCAGCAGGTTACCATGGAAAGTCATTAGTAAAGGTTCTACCAACTGTGGAAATATGGATTTTTCTGGTCAGTTATGTCCCCTATCTTGGACCCCAACGGTTCTATGTGCATGTTACAAGTACATGTATGTTCCCTCCAGTTCCAGTTATGAAGACGCAAATACATGTGCGTCCACCGTTAACATGTCCTCTGTTGATCCGCCATGAATGGGCCGGATATTCCATTCCTAAGTACGAAAGGCCACCGCCTTTATATGGTTCACTTATGCCATTTTACAGTCCAGGCAAGTAGGCCCTGATTCTGTCATCAAGCTTTTCTTGCCTTCTGCCTCTGAAAGCTCCAGTCTGAGCCTGCACCTGTGACCATGAACTTTGTCTCATTCTCTGCGCGGCTCACGAAGCCTGACATCAGCTTGCTGCCTGCCAAGAACTGTATTTCACCTTCGAAAATTATCTGCTCCGCTCCCTGCCCAATGCATTCCTGTCTAGTAGCTTAAGTAAACATTCTGCCAGCTACCGAGCAAAGGCCCGGCTTCTCTGTCTTTATGCAAGTAATTCATAGCACTGTTACCATGGAAGATTCCTGCCCTCGCATCTAGTGTAGACACTCAGACGCTTGTACACGCACTAACAGTCAGTATAGTCAGTATAGAATAAGATTCTACCCCAAGAAGGCCTCTCTTTTGGATAACATAGTTCTTTAAACATAGGATGTTAGATATGATTTGGGATTAGGTTGACTTGACCCTCCAGACATTTGTCGCCACATGTAGAGCTAAATGTCAAGTCCCCTTCACCCCCTAGTTGCACGTCAATTACACGTCATGCTGCTGCGCGCGCATTTCTGCCAAGTATTTCTGCTGACATTGCGAAATTCTTTCATGTAACCACCCTCTTATGACATCACATCTGATGACGTTCTTTAAACACACCCAGTTACGCCTATCTTTGCCACGTATGAATATATTATCTCCACTATCAATTGTTACGCCTCTTGTATTTGCTTCACTGTAATGCTTATTGTATAAAAGTAATTGATTGTCAATAACGTATGTACTTCACTTCCTGAACCTTCGTGGTGATGGAACCTGGAGCAACCGATTATAATCGACCATTGGAATAAAGCCCATTCCGAACCTCTAATACCACGGATTCTGCCTCTTATTTACTGAGCTATTTTATTATGTTTCTGTATCAAATTAAGTCCCGGTAATTAAATTATTTACCACATAAATGGCGCCCGAATAGGGACACTTTCTCATCTCACGCGCCGGCGGTGCGTTGCAGGCCTGGTCTCCTGCCACAGCTGGACGGACAACAACGCGTACCAGCAGGATTTCCTGTATCTCCCTCCGGTCAAGCGGGGGCGACTGAGGCTGCGATCAACACCCAGACGAGGCGGTGAGAAGTGCGAAGTATCCCGACCAGAGCCTAGCTGAGAGAGCAAGATCCGAGGTATACAGAGGCCCACCAGTTTCCGAAGTCCCAAGTCGAGTCCAGTGTCCGAAGTGTTCGAGTCGAGTCCAGTCCGGTTCAAGTTCAGTTCAGTTTCCGAGGCCTTCCGTTCCGAGCTACCCGGTGAGTACCATTACTGGGGAGGCGTTCTGGCGTGCACATAAGTTGTGCCGGTCCAGACGGGTTTGGGTACACAAATCCGGTCTGCACTGTTTCAGCAGTGTATCTGTACTGTTTAGCAGTATATCTAGTATGTCAAGTATATAAATTCAGAATAATGCAGTTAATACCGAGTATTATGTTTAGTGACTAGTTTCTTAGATCATCATCATCATTGTTGCTCATTTTAAATGTTAAATGTTAAATGTATTGATACGTCCTGCATATTGTGGTATGAATGACTGTTCATTATTGTGTTTTATTGTATTAAGTTTGTTCAAGATCAAGTAGCAGACCAGTTCTCAATATGCCGCTCTTTTCGAAACTAAGACAGATCACAACTAGAAAAGGGGTACTCGAAGAAGCTGTTCCCATTCCTCCTAGGGACACTCCAGGGTACTTCATGTATCATAAACATGGCCTAGACGCCATATTATTTCTCGATTTATGGGTAGACTACACTAAGGAATTACCAGAAAGTCAGAGGTGGCCCGCAGCTGGGACCTGGGATGCAGAGTGCATCGTGAAAGTAGAGGAAGAATTATGGAAAAAGAAAGCTAGACAATCACAGAAAGACGCCATTGAATTATGGCGTAAAGAATCGTATAGACGTACAGAAAAAGCACGTAGACAGGAAGAGAAGAGTAAAGAGAATTCAAATGAAGTCCGAGAAAATCTATTAATTAAAGAAGGTGCACGAGTGAAATCAGAACAAGTAGACAGACAAAGAAATGCCCTTATGAATGGTATCTATCCCCTTCTGGCTGAAGGATTACCTAAGGCTACTCCAGGGATACCAAAAGACTTGCCAACCCCATTATTTCCAATAAAGGTACATCCTAAGGGGCATCCTAGAACCGCAGAAGATGTTTTTCTTTCCTCATATTTAGATGACGCAGCTCCCGAGTATGCTAATCCCGCCCCACATAGACCGCCTGCCAGGGAGGTTCAACGCCAAGATCCAGTACCCGTATCCCTACAGCAACAAGTTCTGACACAAGTTCCGGCAAGCACATCTGTTTCTGCATCTGTCCCTACAGCTACTTCTATAGCTGTATCCACACCTATAGTTGCTGTATCACGTTCAACGAATCCTTTCACACCCGATACCCCAGACGGGGCTACCGGAGGTGCTACCAATATCTTTTCTACGCCACCTAGAATAAATAAACTTACTTTTCAAGAGTCAGCACATCCACGTACCCCCAAACTCATAAATGCCCGCACGCTTAAGGAACTTCTAGTAGATTGTAGATATGACCCTGTGCCCGGCAAGGAGGACGAAATGATCCTGGCATCATTACGTATCAGACGAGCCGCGGTGTATTTAGGGAAGTTACCAGGAATGACTATGCATCTAGATAATATATATCATTATGTCCAAACAGGGCGAGATTCTGAATGTATTAACAGAGCTATGGAATACCAGAAAGTGGAAATACAGGGGGAACTGTTACGTTTCCTCATAAATTGCGTAATCAGAAATCAAGACCGACCGGGGGTAGATCCGGAAATAATGCAAACTCTTACCAGATGGAGCCAGAATATATCAGAAGGGAGACATGATAGGCAAAAATGTATAATAGCCATGTGCAGAAAGATCCGTAAAGAAATAGAACGCCTACACGAAGAAAGATTAACGGTAGACCAGTTTGAACAAAACGAGGAGGAAGAAGGATCAGGACTGCCCACAGGACAGTCAGAAACCATAGCCTATGTAGGTAGAGGAAAATCTTGTAATAGTACTAGATGTCTTACTGATCCGATACGTCCGATATGTCTAGAAAATAACAGGAATTTTCAAACACCAATAATAAATATAAGGTCTAACGAGCATTCATTCCAAGCCGCTGACAAATTACTGCGAGAACGAAGGGGTTATCATTTTCTTGATTCTATGGATGAACAAGAATTAGCTAGGTCAGCCGTTCATTGGATTGACAGTCCCGGAATGTATGGTGATAATACAGTAGCACACACATTTTTGAATCTCACCCCAGATGAACAGCGTTTAGCTGGGATTTATATGATTCAACAACTTCTTATACTATATAAAAGCCAACATTCAGATCCTGGTCCCTTACCTGATATATTGACTGAATTACTCACGAATAAATGGAGAGGTCCAGGTACTAAGCTAATTAAAGAAATACTAGAATCAAGAAAGCAGTACATTCTTTTTATATGCCCAGAACATGTCTCACTGCCCACTAAGGAAAGAACCACGTATTACATGGACAGACAGAATCCCTTACGAGAAGTGCACCCAATAAAGGGCGAGGACAATCAGTTTAAACGTGTATATGTATATACGCCCATATCAAAAATAGAATTGTTAGAAATGAAGAAAGTGGTACCCAGTCATGACAAAGACCCAGCGGGTTTCCACCGAGAAATTAAAGACATGTTACTCATGGGAGAGTATACCTATCCCGACATTATGACAATATTAAAGGTATTAATGCCTGCTGGCATTTATGAAAAACTCAAGGAAAAAGAGTGGGAGGTGGGAGACCAAAAGATAGATTGGACAGCATTAGAAAATGAAGAAAAGGCCCGAGGTCCAGGTTCGGGGCTTGGGGACAAAACTAAAGCACTACCAGGTTTACTAGTACAGGTACTGCCACGTTTATTAACCACGAAAAAGGAAGACTGGGGTGCAATTTCAGCCTGTAAACAAAAGCAAGATGAAGACACTAGTGATTTCTATGCACGATTTGAAAAATGTTTCGGTATAAATAGTGGCATAAAAGCAAGTAGCGAATCATACCCACATCTGTTTGTGACAAAATTAGTTGAAAATTCCTTGCCCCAAGTGAAGAATAGAGTATTAAAATTCGAGAGTACCTGGCAAGGTAACACTCCATCACAAATGTTACAAATGTTACAGTATCATCACAATAGAATTAGAGAGGAACAAGATCATGAACAAAGACGCATGAAAGACACGAAAATGAAAATGCTAGTCTCCCAGACAGTTCCAGCTGAAGGACATAAAAAGGGTACGACACATTCTGGCGATTTAGCAGGACCTGTAAAAGGGACATGCAACTATTGTAAACAACTAGGTCATCATGTACACGATTGTCCAGTCCTGAAGCGTAATATCGCCACGGGTATTACAAAAGAAAGACCACGGCCACTTAGACAGGATCAGAATGAACAAGGAGCCTTGCAGCATGCACAGTCCATGCCAGCTCCACCACAGACTATACAGTTTGTGCCAGCTGCACCAGCGCTGCCTGTTGCTGCCACGCAAACCACGACACGACAACTGTACCAGACCGCACAGTATGACTATCCTGATTATCAACGATATGCATGAACCAGCCTAGAGAGGGAAGTTGACTTACCCCTTATCGAGATCCCTGTAGATCAAGAAGGACCTTATGTGCATAGTGAATTATTAGGCCAAGACAGAAAATTTTTACTCGATACAGGGGCAAGTCGAACAACTATAAAACGTAGTGAAGTTCCAGGGGCACCCCTCTCAGGCTCACAGAATATTTCCCTTGGTTTTTCAGGAAAACCTATTGTTAATGAAGTGTCACAACCTCTTCCACTTACGATAGGACCTTTGACCCGAACTACAGATTTGTTGCTTACTAAATCATGTCCAGAAAACCTGTTAGGAATAAAGACATTGAAAGCTCTAGGAGCTATAATATGTTGTTCTCCGGAAGGAGTAAGATTGTTTTTACGTGATTTTAAAGGTCATTATGTGTCTAGAGACATGGATCCCCGATTGCAGACTTTACCTACACATCTATGGGCACAAGGCCCTACTGATGTTGGTTGCATGAATATTACACCATATCGAGTTACACTAAAGGCAGGAGTGGTACTACCACGAATGCGACAATACAAGTTACCACCAGATGCTGTAGTGGCTTTACTACAAATCATTGACGAGCTCATTGCCCAAGGAGTGGTTGTAGAAACAGACTCCAATGTATGTAATTCACCGATAATTCCGATTCTCAAACGAACAGATCCGAAGGCCCCGCCAGTATATCGATTGATTATTGATCTGCGCGAATTAAACAAGTGTATTGTGCCACAATTCCCTGTGGTCCCCGATATCTCATCATTACTGACAGCTATTGATTCCGAAGCAACATTCTTTACTGTAATTGATCTCAAAAATGCCTTTTTCAGCGTCCCAATAGATCCGGAAAGCCAATATTTGTTCGGATTTAGTTTAAATGGACGTAGCTTCAAATTCTCACGCGCACCTCAAGGATTTACAGAAAGCCCCAGCATCTATAGCCAAGCACTGAAACGAGAACTCGACAGTATCCACATGCCAGTTAACACTGCTTTGCTTCAATATGTCGATGATCTGCTGATCACCGCCCGAAGCGAACCTGAATGTGAAAAAGCATCACTGACGGTTTTACAATTTCTAGCCGAAAAGGGGCACAAGGTGTCCCCTTCTAAGCTGCAATTCTGTGTCCAGCGAGTTATTTACCTTGGTCACTCGCTGTCCAAGGAGGGAAGGCAGCTTACACCCGACCGCATTCAGTTAATAGCTAACATGCCAATACCCAAGACACAAAAGGAGGTGCGGGCTTTCATAGGCCTCACTTCATATTGTAGGCAGTGGATCCCTCAGTATGCATTTCTAGCAAAACCACTCATTCAGTTGACAACACAGGAGGCAGCCACATCGACTGTTCTCCCTTGGACTCAGGAACATACACAAGCTTTTGAAAGCTTAAAGAAAGCTTTATGTCAAGCACCTGTTTTAGCAACACCATGTTACAGTAAACAGTTTACACTCTTTATTACAGAACGCGAAGGTACTGCCTTGTCAGTACTCACACAGGAACAAGCAGGAGCACACAAACCATGTGCTTATTTTTCTAGTACATTAGATCCCGTAGCTCAGGCTCTGCCTGCGTGCCTGAAATCAGTGGCAGCGACAGCTTTAGCAATCAGACAAAGCGATGCCATAGTGTTAGGACATCCATTGACAGTACAAGTACCACACGCCGTAGAGGTTCTTGTGAATCGAACGCAAACACAACACTTGACTATAGCACGACTTACAGGGTATGAACTAACATTGTTTCAGCCACATATAGAAATCAGACGTTGTAACACATTGAATCCTGCCACACTTTTACCTGTAAATGGAACAGACCCATTAGCCCACGATTGTATTGATGTTATTACAATCACGACGAAACCCAGACAAGACTTGACAGATGTTCCATTGTCAGATCCAGACCTGACGTTGTATGTAGATGGTTCATGTATGAGAACAAGTACAGGAGAGTTAGTGGCCGCTTACGCAGTCACCACAGACACTGAAATTATTGAAACCAAGTGTATAAATACCTTGTCCGCTCAAGCAGCAGAGCTCGTCGCTCTGACACAGGCCTGTATTCAAGCCACAAATAAAAAAGTCAACATATACACTGATTCACGTTATGCATTCGGAGTTGTACATGACTTCGGCGTGCTGTGGCGAGAGAGAGGTTATTTAACTTCTCACGGTGCCCACATTCAGCACGGACCCCTCATTCATGCCTTATTAGATGCAATACATTTGCCCATTGCAATATCGATTATGAAATGTAAAGCTCATACGAAAATTACTGATATCATTTCTCAAGGCAATGATCTAGCTGACAGAACAGCTAAACAGACTGCTCAAACTCAAACATCCGACATGACAAAGACAATAGTCCAGACACCAACACATTGTATGATGGTTAAGGATCCCGCTCTTGATGTAATTGACATACAGACACATGCTACTCCAGACGAAATAAGGAAATGGACTGAATTAGGAGGGATCCAAACGGATCAAGGATGGATGACGAAGGAAAAATCTGTGTGGTTCCTTCCTGATTCAATGGTCCAGGTCATTATTAACACTGTCCATAGTCCAGCGCATCTAGGAGAAAAAGCTATGCTAGATAGCATTCAACACATTTGGTTTAATAAACATTTACGAGCTGCAGCCAAACAAAAAGTTCGTACCTGTCTGATCTGTTGCCAGTTCAACCCAGGAAAAAGCGTTCCCGTAGAACAGGGTGGATTTCATCCTCCTGATCATCCTTTTGAAGTCCTCCAGATGGATTATATCCAGATGGAACGATGTAGAGGATTCAAATATGTTCTCGTAGTTGTGTGTGCTCTTTCCCGTTGGACGGAGGCATACCCGGTTTCAGATTACACTGCCCCGACTACTGCCAAACAGTTGGTTCGAGAATTCTTCCCACGATACGGTTTACCACGTGTTGTTCACTCAGATAACGGCCAGCCGTTCTCATCCGAATTAATGAAACACGTTTCACTTTTGTTAGGCTATCAGTGGAAATTCCACTGTGTCCGACACCCCGAAGCAGCAGGTCTCGTAGAAAGACATAATCAGACTCTGAAAATAAGATTATCCAAAATATGCAGAGAGAAAGGTGTCGACTGG
This sequence comes from Triturus cristatus, assembly GCF_964204655.1. NCBI lineage: Eukaryota > Metazoa > Chordata > Amphibia > Caudata > Salamandridae > Triturus > Triturus cristatus. The sequence continues at coordinate 901,036,007 of NC_140590.1, read as the reverse complement.
GTAGTAGCATTACCAGTTGCACTCTTTTACACAAGAATGGTAGCACACTCTCGAACAGGGCTATCCCCGTATGAAGTGATCTTCGGCAGACCACCAAATATGTGGGGGACGCCTATACCACGCAAAATAACTGATATTGACTGTAACATGCTGACAGATTACTTGGCTTCCTTGATGTCTGCACTACAATCTTGTCGTTCACAGGTAGCTGCAGCTTTTCCTGAAAACACTGAGGTGAAACACCATGACGTGGTTCCGGGAGACTTGGTCCTCGTGAGGAACTTTGATCGAAAGACTCAGCTGGAACCTAGGTGGAGGTCACCTCAGCTGGTGTTGCTCACCACAAGAACAGCCGTGAAGATCGAAGGCAGAAAGGGATGGATTCATTCAAGTCATATCAAGAAATTTCATGGACTAAAATCAGATGTGAATACCTCACCTTGTGTGTCTTCACCCATTGACTCAAAACTTCCTTTTGTGGAAAAAAGTGATTCTGAGCATTATAAATTAAAGCTCAGGCCCAATCAGTCGAGCAATTTGATTGTTTAAGTCCTCTCCAAGGTGAAGCGGTTGAATTGTCTCTGACATGTATCCCTTGGACCTGAATAGAGAAAGCACCCGAAAAATGTTGAAACGACAGGCGTACTGTAAATCACTGCGTAGTCATTGCATAGTGACGTTATTAATTTTATTTTTCTCAAGTCTTTTAATAATTACTGCAAGTATATTGTTGCACATATATTATCCTATTTCTAGACATGTTTACAATGTTACTGCTGAACATTCTTTTAGTAAATTACCTCCGCTTGAGTTGTCTTATAGATTTGCACTGCGCAATAACACGTTTATTAGTATGTTGCATCATTCCCATCAGGTTAGCAATGCTACAAATTGTTGGATATGTGGCCGACTCCCTCCCTATCAGAATTATAAAGGAATTCTACCTCTTTTTCCATACCCGTTCACACACAACGGCTCCTGTGGAGCATGGTTTAGTTTAATTAATTCCCAAGATTCGAACTCTGCAGTTTATCAAGACAATGGGGTATGGGGAAATCTGAACTTAGTTTTACTTAAGGTCTGCCACCCCAACAAGGAGGGACTTCCCAAAGGAACAGGAACTGATCTAGAAAATGAAGTATATGGATTAGGTAACTTTACGCTTAATCTCCTGATCTTGAATGTCGAATCCGAAGCTACTTCAATTTTGCCCGCTATGTCAATACTTCCAGTAAAAGGTGAATTATGTATAAGAAAGAATGGTTCCATACACATGGGCCATAGTAAATGCACCACTGTAGTAGAATTTAGTGATCAAGGCAAGTCTACATTTAGAGCTTCCCGCCATTCCTATTTCATATGTGGTCAGACGGCATATGTACGTTTGCCTCTAGATTGGGATGGTACTTGCTACATTGGATTCCTTTTGCCACCTGTTTTTCTAGCTCCTCCTGATTATCACAGAAATACTCATTTAGTACACAATAGAGAAAGGAGAGATCTCCCAATAGTCGACTACACTGAAACAGCATGGGAAAAATACACAGATTTCAATAAAGGTCTCTTTCCCTATATAGGTACCGTTACTAATAGTAAGCTGATACGTAGATTGACTAGAACCCTTGAAGCAGTAGTGAACGAAACTATTTCCGCCTTAGGCAATTTAACAGAAGAGCAGTCTGCTATGCGGATTGTTGTGCTTCAAAATCGTCTTGTCCTTGACGTCATCCTGGCCGATAGGGGCGGAGCTTGTAGGGTCATCGGATCAAGCTGTTGCATTTTCATACCAGAAAATTCGCCATCTGTATATAAAGCTATAACGCACCTTCATAAGATTGTAAGCCAGATACACCAGAATCCAGGCACCTGGACTTGGTCCGGTTGGTTTTGGAGCGTGTTATCAGCCTGGGGATGGAGAGTCCTATCCTTCCTAGGTATTGGCCTTCTCATACTATTCAGTTGCTGCTTATGCCTACAATGTGGACCAGCGATTTGTGGTCTGTGTGCCACATCGTGCATTCCACATCAAGATTTTCATTCAAGATCCCGGAAAAAGAAAGAAGAACAAATGATGCTATATGAACAGATCAATGGATTAATGAAGATTGATATCTCTTGACGGGCAAGTAGGGGACAAGGAGGGAATGTGGAAATATGGATTTTTCTGGTCAGTTATGTCCCCTATCTTGGACCCCAACGGTTCTATGTGCATGTTACAAGTACATGTATGTTCCCTCCAGTTCCAGTTATGAAGACGCAAATACATGTGCGTCCACCGTTAACATGTCCTCTGTTGATCCGCCATGAATGGGCCGGATATTCCATTCCTAAGTACGAAAGGCCACCGCCTTTATATGGTTCACTTATGCCATTTTACAGTCCAGGCAAGTAGGCCCTGATTCTGTCATCAAGCTTTTCTTGCCTTCTGCCTCTGAAAGCTCCAGTCTGAGCCTGCACCTGTGACCATGAACTTTGTCTCATTCTCTGCGCGGCTCACGAAGCCTGACATCAGCTTGCTGCCTGCCAAGAACTGTATTTCACCTTCGAAAATTATCTGCTCCGCTCCCTGCCCAATGCATTCCTGTCTAGTAGCTTAAGTAAACATTCTGCCAGCTACCGAGCAAAGGCCCGGCTTCTCTGTCTTTATGCAAGTAATTCATAGCACTGTTACCATGGAAGATTCCTGCCCTCGCATCTAGTGTAGACACTCAGACGCTTGTACACGCACTAACAGTCAGTATAGTCAGTATAGAATAAGATTCTACCCCAAGAAGGCCTCTCTTTTGGATAACATAGTTCTTTAAACATAGGATGTTAGATATGATTTGGGATTAGGTTGACTTGACCCTCCAGACATTTGTCGCCACATGTAGAGCTAAATGTCAAGTCCCCTTCACCCCCTAGTTGCACGTCAATTACACGTCATGCTGCTGCGCGCGCATTTCTGCCAAGTATTTCTGCTGACATTGCGAAATTCTTTCATGTAACCACCCTCTTATGACATCACATCTGATGACGTTCTTTAAACACACCCAGTTACGCCTATCTTTGCCACGTATGAATATATTATCTCCACTATCAATTGTTACGCCTCTTGTATTTGCTTCACTGTAATGCTTATTGTATAAAAGTAATTGATTGTCAATAACGTATGTACTTCACTTCCTGAACCTTCGTGGTGATGGAACCTGGAGCAACCGATTATAATCGACCATTGGAATAAAGCCCATTCCGAACCTCTAATACCACGGATTCTGCCTCTTATTTACTGAGCTATTTTATTATGTTTCTGTATCAAATTAAGTCCCGGTAATTAAATTATTTACCGGGTAAATAATGAATTTTAAGGAGAAAGTTCAGAAACATGGAGGACACAATCACCCTTCAATACAAAATCTCACCTAAAGTATCCTGCACATATAGACCCTTCTCAAAGGAGGATTTTATATTTCTATGGAGCGGAGCTCTGTCCTCATACAGTACATCACTTGATGTTGTTTAAAAGACACTTATATACCCTATTGGTGTCATGCTTCATCATCGGGTCTCATCCTGGTCCTTAAAAACCAGGATGGGCTCAACCACAGTCCAGGGAGCGCTTAGGATAATATCTCTTGCCAGGGTCCTATATTAAAAATATTTAGAAAGCACATAAGGTATCCCTTTTATTGGTGGTGATTCTGGTATGAACAGTTTATTCCTATTTATGTCTTGATTTTAGACTATTAATTCACGAACAAGACAATCAATCAATAGGGTGTGTGAGGACACTTAAGGTGTGATTAGTAAATGTTCACCTGGAACTCATGTTGTATTACATAGTCAAAGATTAGTCAAAACATGTTTCCATAAGGATCTCATGTAGATAGAAGTGAGATGACCAGATTAAGAATGACATACAGATGATGGCAACCGACCTCTACAGTAATTGGCTGGCAGTATATATGTAGTGACCTTGTGTGGCTGGTGGATAGTAGCATGTGTGTTGGCAACTGATATTTCAGTTCTGTGAGTGTATGAATGTGATAGGTCCTTAAATAGAGAAGTTTGTTGATGTGAGTGTTGGGCTCACAGTGTGAATTAATTTTTGTGGGGCGCACGAATGGCATGTGAATGGACTGTATATTGGTTGGTGCCTTAGCATGGATTTACATCTCACGGGTGGTTGCTTATTCTGAAATTCAAATGGTCCCATTACACATCGGATACTTCAATGATCCTATTAATAGCGATGTCTGCATTTTAGTTGAAGTGAGCTCATTTTTCACACTCCTTTGTTTCACTTATCATGTGGAAATGTTCCTGAGGACACCCATAGTGCTGGATGAATTTGGACACTGCATTTGACTATGCATGGGTTTTCACAGACTGTGGTCTTTAACACTCAAACAAAACTGGTGAGCTATCCTGTAATATTCGAAGCATGCACACGTTTTGAAGCACAAACACTCACTTAAGCTATGTTTACTCCAGGCTTAGTGCAACAAGGTCACCTGCTAGGGAAGTGTACTGGCTGCAAGTATATTGCAGCCTATCCCAATGCAAACTGGAACATATTCTTCTTTATGCATGTAATACAACAGATGAGATTGTCACTCAATCTGTCAAACGCATATGTCCTCTCAAATACCCTCAAGAAAACTAATCACTGTGGACATTTGAGATTATCTACAGGTCAGGGAGTCAAATATCAGAAAGGTCCCCCTCATACTTCCATTTGCAAGCCCCATGAGATCCAGAAAATTGAGTACTATAGAGCTAAACCAGGTCATAGGGGGGCTAGGTATTTGCAGTGTTTAATACAGTGGAAGTTCAGTGTGAAACACTATTACAATCAATTACTTTTATTAAATGTCCAGAGCTAGGTAAAGTTTCATCTGCTTCATTTTCAGATGTGAGGACCACTATTCACTTTTAGTGAGGTGACTGTATTTTCATGTTTGGGTAGTGATTGTGCCTAGAAATAATTCAGTTCCATGTGAATGCAAACCACACTGCAAACAAATGAGTTCCTAAGACACAATTACATGGTATCACTATAGACAAGTACTGCATTAAACTCCTAGCATGTGCACATAGAAAGGAGTGAGGTACAGAGCACCTCAATTAATTACTTAAATGCATATGTAATTTATACACACATTTTTATAATTACCAGCGAATATTGTCAATAAGCAGTAATAACCTCATCCCTTATTATATGGGTACATAAATCGAAGGATACATTGCTATTACCCATGAGAAAAACCTAACATATACCATCTGTGTGACATATATAAATGTGTAGCTGGTATAAAAAAAACACTCAGATATGCTAGACAGATGCATATTGATTTGCGAATTTGTGACTTTGACAACTTAATAAAAATAATCCAAAAGGTGAGAAAGTGCTGGCTTTCAGCCAAAGATTGAGGCCTGCAGGGCATAGTGGGTAAGAAAAATTAGCGGATCTATGTAATTCACACCAACTTGACTCCCCTGGTTGTCTAGTTTTCAGAAATGTCTGGGTTGGAAGGCTTCCTTGGGTGGAGGCCGAGCTCAAGCCAAAATTTACCATCTACTTAAAAGGGTTTTTTCATGTCCAAAATGCGCTGTCTCCATGTTACATTTTGGGACCTTTTTTGTTCCATTTGCTAGGTCAGCCAACACAAGTGAGGCTCTGTTCTTAGCAGAAGTGTGAGAACACTGGTTGGCAGGGGCTTTTTGGCCTTCCGCAGATTGTGAAAGTACCCCGCACATATCTGAAGAAAATGAATGATGGTGGACAAGGTTTAAGGTTTACAGGGTATTGTGGGAACAAAAGGGTAGCAGGATCTATGTATGTGACACCACTCTGGATGCCCTTGAATTTTCTGGGTATGGCAGGTTTCCTTGTTTGACCGCTGAGCCCGTGGCCAAGTTACAAACTATTCATTTCACCAAACGGTTGTTTTTCATACCAAAATGTTTATATCTCCTTTATGTCTTCTTGTCCCATTCTGGGGCCTTTGCTGTCAAGGGCACAAGGTCCAGCTACACCAGTTGGGCAATGTATGTATTATGAAAGTATGGGAATACAGAAAAGTAACACATTTGTTATTATCCATTTGATGTATCTCCATTTGTAGATTCCAAATGAAAGTCAATGTGCAAGAAATTACACATTTTATAAAAAGCTCCCTAAATTACTTGATTTTATTGGTAACCCCAATTCAGATGTATAAAAATAACCACTATACCCAAACTGAATTTCCTGTGCACATTTACAGAATACATAGGATTTCTTCATACCCAATTTTTGTTCATTCGATTTTACCGTATTAATTGCTACATGGGTGATACATAATGAAAAATCACTGTTAGCTTCAGCTCAGTTGTTGGGTCTGGGTTTCATGTGTTTTTGGATAACATACAAACTCTCTATATATCTGCGATCAAATGATTTAACAGACATAAGTATCTATTGTTTTTGTAAAAAGCCTACTAGAGCAAAAAATACAGATAAAAACGTCATCACCAATTGCTATTATTCCTTCTTATTTTCAGTATTTTAATGACAGTATATATACCTGTTCTTACTTGTGTATGTGACAGTCTCTATGAAGACTTCTTTTGCCTGATGTTTGTATTTTTTAAGATGTTTCTTTTATGGTCATATTTTTATATGCCGAATAAAGGTTGTTATTTTATTATTACTTATTTTCATTTTTTTTCTTTAAAGAATCTTTTTTTTAAAACTTGAACAATCTACACAAAATACCCCTAGCTGAATTTAGAATGTTGTCTATTTTTGGAAAAAGATCTCTTTAGAGATTCACCAATAGGTTTCCCACTGGTTTTCACCCCAAATTTGAAGTAAGTCAAGAATCCACAGAAAAGAAGAAAAATGGACTACCAGCTAAAAAAATACATGAAAAGATTTTCTTTTACAACTGTTATTGCTCCTGAAAGCTATATTGAAAATGTTCCTATATTGTGTATTTTCTTCGTTCCCTCCAGGGGAATGAATAATGCCTAGGTACCTTCAGAATCCCTAAGAATGAAAAGGTTTAGCCTGTATATATTTTTTGCAGAGAAAGGTTATGAAGTCTTAAGCGCAAACTGCTCCAAACATCCAAATTATGGCTCTGCAGCTGGCCAGAGGTGGGTGGGTTTGAGGCTTAGCAGCCAGGCGGTTAAACAAAGATTCCGAAATTAAAAGCATCAAGGATCAAAGAGTTAATATCAGAAGAAGTGTCCCTCAGTGTTATTCTTAAAAATGTATGTATATGTCTAAGTCAGGTAAATTGTCTGTATTTACCTTTTCATCAGTCACTTAGGACCCGATTTGAATGTTCGCAGTAAGAATATTCCATCACAACAGCATTGGAGTATCCTTACTGCCAACATAATGGTTTACCCACTGGACTTAGATGCGGGCAGACCTTTGGTGTGACCATGCGGTGACAACTCTGCCATGGGTACCCCCCTCTGACAGAGTAAGGGCCATCGGAGGCAGACCTCTGTGTCCGCCTACCTAATTTAGATGGGCGGGCATGCAGGTCAGTTTTCACTGCCCGTCACTGCCAGAAAAACCTTGCCGGTAAGGGGCCGGAAAAACTGCTCAATGCTTTCTTCGACATGGGAGAGAACTTCAATGGCGAGGGAAGCATTTTCTTCCTCCAACAAATTCCATTTTGCAATTTTCTTTTTGAAACTAAAATAAAATGTTTGACAGACAGCTCTGAGCCATGCATCAAACTTGAAAAAGCATTGGCAAGAACTACTGTTATGGCAACTCCTGCCAATGCTTTGAAATGACCACCAGCTTGGCAGTCATTTTTTAATGTGGTGGGTAGAGTACCCTCGAACTAGCAGATGTTAAGTCTTCCGCCAGGCTGATGGAGAATACTTGATCTGACAAAACTTAAAGTTGGCTCTTAGTTTGTACTTTTGCTCTTGAAATGTACGTCTCAGTCAATATTTACAACTCAAGTCTCTCCCCTATACTTTATAATGATCTCAAATCTAGTTTAACACTCTTCAGGACAGGTTTTTTTCTGAAAGAGTCAATAGTGTGAAGACAAGCCAAATTAACAACTTTATATTTTTGTTATTATACTATATTACATATTCACCAAGCTTCTTCAAGGTTTGGATAATATGCATAGTTTTACTGATTCATTATTCCAAACATTTACTGCATTCTTTAAAATCAAAATATCCATGTAAATATAAACAATTGTAGAAATCCCAATGATCCACCGGTTTGGTGAGTACACACTAATCATACATATCTATCGTCAAGCTCTTCAGTGCAAGTTATAAAATTGTTTGTTAAGATGCCTGCAACACCACCATTTTAAAAAATCATTGATTTGGATCCATCTAAAAAAATAATAGCTTCAACATTTTGACCCCTTGATTGGTTTTCAGGGGGCTATTCTTACAACACTTATCCAATGTAATACTTTGTGATAGATTGAAAACAAGAGACCTTTTATTTATATCTCACACAGGCTTCGTCTGATCTGAGGAGAAGGAAAGAAAATCATAGTGATGCCACTCAAATCTTTCTAATGTTCTTAAAAATTACATTAGCAATGGGCCCCAAAAATTGAGTTACATTTGTTTGTGACATTTGAGAGAAGAAACATCGACATGGACATTAAAATAAAACTTTCTAAATCAAATCAGTAACATAGCATAGAACACACACATGAGACCTGCAAACTAAAAATTATCTTGCTGATGAAAAGAAAATCAAAAAAGTCTTGTTTCCAATGGAGGCTTTTATTTCTTAAATTTAGGTCCACGTACAATCCACAAGTGCATGTTTCCCTAACTAATGGTACCTCTAACTAATGATACCCCTTTCATTTTTTGTAACGTAATTTCTTTGTAATGAGTAAAGTACTCATTGAATGTATAAAATTCAAAGCAAAAGCCCTGCCCTGAGTACCATTCTAGTTTCTTACCCAGTTAAGTATAATTAAATTCAAACTGTTTTCACACTAGACAGCAAATATTCATATGACAAATGTTGCTTTATTGTCTATTTTTAGTGTCTATTTGATTCAGTTTCATGAAGCTACAAATATCAAGAATAAGCTACACTTAGTAAGTGGCTGCCAAGTGTTGTGCAGATCTGTAAAACTGCCCTAAAGTTAGTAGCAAGTCAATAATGTTTAACCAATCCCCTTTACCCTTTCCTCTACTCATTAGATCTGTATGACACCTGACATTCCTTCACTGGGCTTAACTTTCTAACAGCCTGCCAAATTTCATTTAGTTCTCACCCATAAATGTCATTGACTCATCTGTTTTTGCTTGCCTTCATCGATGGACCTGCATGAAAGTATCAAAAGGTTGAAATCTAACGGGAGAAATTAATTGTTCTGCTCTTCTTTGAATCCACGACCAACCATGCATAATTGGTATATGATGGTTAGGAGTAAACTCGGGGATATGGAAGTGAGAGTTTAGTGAAAACAGAGACACCGCTCTGGCTCCTCACTCTGCAGGTTGCTTATGTATACTGTGTTGTAGTGAATATCTAAAAACAAGAACAAGATTATCTCTGGGTAAATGAATTAAAAACAATTGATATAAATCCAGCATATCTCTAAGCCTCAGACTTTCTTGGGACATTGATAGATGATTCTTGAGACATTGGTAGATGATTCTGGAAATTAAACAGAAACAATATCGCTATAATTTGGGTTTTATATGAACCTTACTCTCTTCTTTGTTAAAGACAACATTCTCACTCTTTGTGAGTAGACACTATCTGGTTCTAATATAAATATTCAAGATTGTTTCTTAAACTTGATTGTAAACAAATATTCATGAAAATTAGATAGATTAAACATGTACCACTTAATCACTTTCCTAAGAACATATCTCTAAAGTTGATGTGTTGCCTGGCATGAAATGGAGAGAGTAGGACATTCCAAAAATCTATTAGGATGTGGCACTGCTGCTCTCTTCCATAGTGCTGGTGCATAAACCGTTGCACAATAGTGTAAAGGTGCGTGCTTGAGTTGTAAAAAGGTTTTCTACTGAGAAGATAACATTCCCGGACCAAATGTGATTCTAAGACATTCTTTTAACCCCTTCGACGCGCATGACGGAACGGTCCCGTCATGCACGTCGGTTGCGCTGTGCGCATGACGGAACCGTTCCGTCATGGCCCCGCCCGCGCACGGAATCTTCAGCGTGGCGCGGAAATCCGCGCCGCGCTGAAGAGGTTAAAACTTTTCCCACTTTATGTGTGTGCTGTACAGTCCAGCACACTTGACTGGTTTGAAAAAATTGGAGAATAAATAGCAGTTTTCTTCTACTTTGCACCTGTCTCAAGGAGGTATATATATTTTATCAACAAAGCCCTGCCTCTAAATGTTATTAGATAGACCTTTGCATCAACAACTATGAGTTGTTGTGTTGTAAAGACAATGTAACACACATAGGATGCCCCCTTTATGTGACATTATGGAAAGCAGCTCAAAGGGCTACTTTGTATTACTTTTTAGGATTACTGCAAAACAGGTTTTGCACTTGAGTGCCAAAACAACAGTTTGCACCAGTTTGCGTTACTTTTGGTGAATTTACACTGGTATAAATAAATCTGACCTGGAAATTTCAAGATGGTGTGGGAAAGTCATCCATTTTGCTTAGATCACCCTCATTTCTTTGACTGATACTGGTGTTTTTATTTTTTTATTTTATTTTAACAGTTTTGTATAGCGGGTATCAGAGCGCTTTACAGGGCATATGCATGTGATTGACAGATACATATAAATACGATAAATTATGCGAATACATTCCTGGTAACTGTTAGCTACTAGCACATATCAACAAGAGTGTATAAGAAAGTTCAGGTGAATCTGGACAAGAAAATCGCTTTCACTTCTTTTTTGAAGAAGGCAGCGGATGGATTCAGTCTTGTTTCTGGTGGCAAGGCGTTCCAAATCCTGGGGGCCATTCCTGAAAAGGTACGATTGTTAGTTTTTTTCTTGAAGAAACGTTGTGGTTTAAGTAGAAGATTATCAGAACTCCTAGTGGTTCTGCTACCACCCGATAGTACTAGTTTCTCCGCAAGGTATCTCAGGGCTTTTTGGTGCAATGCCTTATGTGTCATACAGGTGATTTTAAAATGGATTCTGGCCTCAAAAGGTAACCAGTTGAGGGCATGAAGGTCAGGGGAGATGTGGCAGTTTCTTCCGGAGCCTGTGATGAGTCTAGCGGCTGTGTTGATTGAGGCTCTTAGCGGAGCGGTTGTGGATCTGGGAAGGCCGCAGAGAGCGATACTCCCATAGTCCACTCTGGGAATTACTAGGGTTTGAACTGCCTGTTTAAAGTCATTCGCGGGTATGAATGGCTTCAGTTTTCTCAGGGTGTTCAGCTGAAAATTGGCTCCTTTAGTTGCAGCGCTGATGTGTTTCTGCATGTTTAGTTTATTATCTAGAGTTATTCCAAGGGATTTCGCAGAATCAATGATAAGAGGTTGACCATCGAGTGCGATTAGGTGCTGCATCCACTCGCGGATCATGACTGTTGATTGGGGGGAGCGATAAGGAGGAATTCTGTTTTTAGTGTGTTAAGTTTTAAATGGTTGCTTGCCAACCACCTCTGTGCTTTTTGGAGCGTAGAGTTAAGGGACTTGATGTCTTCAAGAGAGTTGAACTTCATGTAGAGTTGTGTGTCGTCGGCGTACATGTGATATTGGATGTTTTAGGAATTGAGAAGCTCAGTGAGTGGTTCCATAAATAGATTGAAGAGTGTTGGGGGAGGGAAGATCCCTGGGGTACTCCCAAGGTGACTGGGGTGGGGTTAGATAAAGATTGGTTGATCTTGAATCTTTGCGTTCTGTCTTGGAGGAAGGAAGTGAACCAGTTTAACACTGTTCCAGATAAACCCATTCTGAGTTTCAGGAGGTCTAGTAGGTTGCTGTGTTTGACTGTATCGAAGGCTGAGGACAAGTCAAGTAGGATTAACAAACAGGCTTTATTTTGGTCCAGTATTTGTAGAGCGTCATCTATAATGTGGGTCATGGCTGATTCGGTACTATGCTCAGATCGAAAGCCAGATTGGAATTGATCTAGCAGGTTGAAATAGTCAATGTGGTTACTAAGCTGCATGTGGACACATTTTTCGAGTAATTTGGCCAGGGTCAAAATGTTGGATATTGGGCGATAGTTATTCAGGTCTGACGGGTCAGCTGATACTTTCTTTAGGATAGCGGATACCTGACCCGCTTTGAGGATGTCCGGGATGGTTCCTTGCAAAAGAGAGGTGTTTATAATCCTGGTCCATAGGGGCATTAGCTGTGGCATGAAGGTCTTTAAGTGGGTTGCTGGGAGAGGATCTGTAAAATGATTGGAGGGATTCAAAGCCATGAGCGTGTTGAAGATAGTTTCTTCGCTGTAGAAGTTGAAGGTGGTCCAGGAGGCGTTGCTCTTGAGGTCAAGCTTTGTAGGACAGTAAGGCGGGGTTACTGATCGAATGTGCCATGGGCTCTGCTATCCAGACCCAGGGCCAGTGTTCTGTGTATGGTAATTGGTGTAATTACAATTGGTTCAGACAGCCTACCTGTAAGCCCCTAGTATGTTGTATGGCATGTACGGTTAGAGACCCCAGTGGACGTAATTCACTTTAGTGTGCACTTCTGTGGTGTTATTTTAAAGCAAGCCCTGTCTTGCAGGCTGGTTTAAACATAAAACTGTGTCCTAAATCGACTTTTCGAATTAAAGGTACTTCCAAAGTCTAAAAATACGTTTTTATTACATGTCAGCCACCTTTAAGGTCTTCCCTAGTTGACCCAAGGGTAGGGTGCCTTGTCATAAAAGGAAGGGGCACTTCAAAAGAAGATTATATGCCATGGTGAGGGAAAAACAGCCAAAGTCGTTTTTCCCCATTGTAGTGCTGCTACCTCCATAGGCTAACATGGGAAGGTTTATTAAACTTTAATGAAGTCTAGCACTTGACAGGACTGAGCTGGTTTTAGACCTGGCTTTTTCAGCGAGTTTATCCGCAGATGTTTTGCTTTGTGGCCTTGTTTCATGACTCTGGGCACTTTACCACTGCTGATCATGCTAAAGTGCAGATGCTCTCCCTGAAAATTGTTGTTATGCATTGGTGTTTCCAAATTGGCTTATTTGATTTACTAGTCAGTCCCTAGTACAGTGCACTCTGTGCGCCACGGGCCTTTAAATCAAATGCTGCTAGTAAACCTGCAGCACTGGCTGTGCCACCCAAATAAGCATCCATTGCAGTGCCTGTGTGCAGTCTAATACTGCCATGTCGACTTGGCAAGTGCACCCACTTTCCAGGCCCTAACCTTTGCTTACATGTTAGTCACCCCTAAGGTATGCCCAAGGTACCCCTGTGGGTAGGGTGCAGTCTATATGAAAGTTGGGACATGCCCTGGTGTGTGTGGCATCTCCTTATAGTAAAATACTGCCAATTTAGTTTTTCACTATTGCAAGGCTATCTGTTCCCATTAAATAGAATGGGTAGTTTGCTTATAACATCTTATAAGCCTAACTACCCCTGGGAACAAGGCAGGAAAAAAAAGTTTAGTATGCCTGAACTCAGAATGTTAAAAGGCATCTTTTAGTGAGGGTGAGTTTTACATTCTGTTTTTGAAAATACCACTTTTAGAAAGTAGGTATTTTTTTGCTTAGCCATCCACTGTGCCTCTGCAAGGATGTGTATTGACTGTCTGGCTTTGGAGTGAATGGGGCTGGGGATCTGCAGTGGCTCCAAAGAGTCTGGATGAGTCACGCTAGGCTGAATAGGCCTGGTCTGCATTTGGAGTGGTGGGAGGAGTAGCACATGCACTTGAATAGGGCTTTGCCTGCCTTCCAAAATGATGGTTCCACCCCCCCTGTGGTGTGCCTTGGTCCGGGGATCACACTGACAATGGAGGTTGTTGTGCATTTGCAAAGTGCTCCCCAGAACGTGTTTGGACTGAGCTCAGAGCCCTGGGCCAGGAGAGAACAAAGAGACTTACTGTATAAAAAGAGGGGCCTAGACCCCAGACTTTTAGATCATTGCTGAACTAAGCAACCTGTCATGAAGAAGGACCAGGGAACCTGGAGGAGGAGTACTGCCCCTGTGTTGTTGGGTTGGCCTGCAGTGGTTACTTCTGTCTTGGGTACAGAAAGGACTGGACTGTGCTTTCATCATCCTGCTGTTAGAGTTTTCTCCAAGGGCTTGAAGTAGAGCTTGCCTCCTGTTTGAAGTCTCAGGCATATACATGACTTCAAAGATCACTTCTGGGAAATCAAGAGGAACCTTTGCCCAGGAGAAGAGATGGAGAAACTGAGGAGGAATATTGCCCCTCTGCTGTTTGCTGTCTGGGGTTGGCCTGCAGTGGCTACTTTCTGCCAAGGAAAGTGAAAAGGACTTTGCTGTTTGCTGTGTCCCCTGCTTGAGGAAGATCTCCAAGGGCTTGAAGAAGAGCTTGCCTCCTGTTCTGAAGTCTCAGGGACACAAAGTCTTCACTCCCATCTCCCCTGAACTTCCTTGCTGGGAGTTCTGGCCTGCCAAGAGGCGCCTGCAGCTGTTCTGGGCCTCTGGAGGTTGATTCAGGCTGTTGGGATCTGGAAAAGCAATGCAACAACAAGAAGCATGACGCATCCGCACCTGTTTCCGACGCAACGCCTGCCAGCGACTCAAGAAATCACTGCACACAGCATCGAGTGCACCGATCTCCAAAGTCTGAGATCACCGCACCGATTCCGACGCTAGCCCTGCTGTGTGACTGCAAGAACCCATCTATAGTCCTGGATGTCGCACCGCGGCGCCATGTCTGTTGCATCAGGGGATGCAGTAAAGAATCGACGCATTGCCTCCTCTCTGGTAAGGAATCGATGCATCACCTCCGCTGAGCCGCAGCAAGGAACCGAAGCATCACCTTCCCCGGAGCAAGAAACCAAAGCATCACCTTCCCTGAGTGTAAGGAACCGATGCATCACCATCCCTGTGGCCCTTATTGTTTGCGTGCGCAACGCATCCAAGTTACTTTGTATGAAAAGAGTTGCATCTGCAATTTGCTTTGAACTGAACTTTTTCTACCCTTTGTAAGTCATATTTATATTACTGTACTGTGGATGTTTGTCGCTTGTTCTTGTTTGGTTTAGATAAAGATTACTTGTTTTTCTAAACTGGTGTGGTGTCTACCTGTAGGGTTTTCATTGTATTACTGTATGTGTTTACAAATGCTTTACACACTGCCTCTGAGATAAGCCTGTCTGCTCATCTCAAGCTACCAAGGGGGTGAGCAGGGGTTATTTTAGGAGTGTATCCCACTTGCCCTGACTAGAAGCAAGGGTCCCTATTTGGACAAAGGTACCTACCTCTGCCAACTAGAGACCCCCATTTCTAACAGCTGGCAACATAATTTAAAGTATCAAAATAGTGGTTACAATACTTCTAAGAACCTGACAAGGTCAGATTCTTATAACTATTTATGAAAAGTAATTTTAGAACTTGCTTGCATGAACTTACCTAAAGCAGCTTTGTAACATTCTCTTATGATCGGCCAGCCTTTGACGGCCTGAGCCAAGCTGCTCACTGATTAGGTGCGAACGGCCTGATCATGTAGGTTTTCCCTGCTGAAAGCTCCAGAGCTCTTTGACATTGACAATGAAGACAAAGGCGTCCAAAATTTACTGAGGCATCATGCTGCAGCAGGCCGCTGCAGTCGAACTGAAATCTGGATCGAAGGACCTGATCGCTAGTCATCGGGAGAAAAAGCTACAAAAAAGTGACTTTTTAGGTGGTAAAATCTTGACCTGGCCATCATCGTATCCAACTCTCTCTCCTTTGTGGTTAGCCTGAAAATGTAAGTTTGTCCTGGTCCGCCATGACCATATAGCCACAGTTGGTGCTTTTTATGTTTTGGAGCTATAAAGCAGATTTCTGTATTAAACCTTTAAAAGTTCATATCGCCTGTTCCCTGGATTTATTGAAATTTGGTGTCACTTTAAAGACAAAAATCGTCTCTGTTTCTAGAAATTTGTGTTGGATTTTTATTGTGTTTTGTGTTTTACTTATTTATTGTTTTGGTGATATTAAATGCTTTACTCACCTGTCTCCTAAGTTAAGCCTGACTGCTCATTTGCCATGCTACCAAGGTTTGAGCAAGTATTAATTTATTGGGAGTTGTCTAAAACTTAATTATGATTGTGGTGTTATTACTAGCTGTAGGTACCTACCTGCACCTACTGATAAATCACCTAATAACAGATGGTCATCATCATTTCTATAAACCTTGAGAGTTGTGTGGCCTCATGGGAAATGTAGTTTCTGATTTTGCATTCAGTCACCTATGCATAGTGTGTCCTCCATAGACGTGAAGCCTTTTGCCAAGTGGCACCAAGGTTCCAGGTGCATCATCTGCATTTCCTATTCTCGGAATGATTGCAGCACTTGTAAGTTCAGAATTTCACGCTTGTGGGGCACGTGAGCACAGGAAGTGAGTCTTACCACAGATCTTGAAAACATTCCCAAATAAGGGCTCCTATCTTGTGGTCGTGCTCCTGGTTTGTCTGGATTCTTGGAATAAAATTAATTAAAAAAATTAATGTGAAGCATTAAAATTGCATCACTATCAAACCAAAAGAGATCTTATTAAAAGTGTGGCCTATAACCTGCACATGTCATGACTAGCCCTCGGCAAGTAAAGACTCAGATTTGCTTGGCATTCTATTATGAATACAAACATTACAATTGAAACATCATTCATAACATCTTTGTTAGACCTGGGGGTCTCTAGAAGGCACAGGTATGCACTTGTGACAAAGAGGGACCCTCGCCTCTAGTCAGGGTAAGGGGGTACACTCCTAAAATAAACCCTGCTCACCCCCTTGGTAGCTTGGCACGAGCAGACAGGCTTATCTCAGAGGCAGTGTGTAAAGCATTTGTGAACACATACAGTAATCAAGTGATAACACTACAGATGGACACCACACAAGTTTTATTTAAAAAATAAGTATTCTTTATATAGATTTACCACAAGACCAGAAACGACAAAAATCCACAATACTGTTACTTTAAGATGGTAGAATTTAGCTTAGTTCTCTTTAGTTCTTAGATGCGACACTTTAAGTCAATGTACCTGTAGATGCGACACGCAGGGCAACCAAAGTGTTGCAACGATGTTGATGCAATGAAAGTTTGGTGCAAAGAAATAAAGACGTGAAGATCTTCCAGATGCGACATGCTTCTCCGATGTTGCGAGAAGACTCGATTCGATGCGTCAGCTGCAGCGGCGACACCCCTTTACGCGATGCGACGACAGCAGCTTTGGCGGTGGCACGCTTCTCCGTGGATGCGAGGCGCTTTACTTGATGCAGTGTAATACGACAGCTACAGCGGCGTCATCCAAGATGCGACGGCAGTGGCTGCGACGGCGACATGCTTCTTCCTCGATGCGAGACTCTTCTCTTGATGCAGTGCAATGCGTTAGGTACGATGGCTGCGATGACGACATGCTTCTTCGGCATTGCGAGACACTTCTTCGAAGATGAAAGATGCTGCCGCTCGATGCGACAACTGCAGCAGCGACACCCTTTAGGTGATGCGACGACAACAGCTCCGACGGCAGCACGCTTCTCCTTCTTGAGTCGCGCTTCCAGCTTCTTGCGACACGCAGTCCCTCAGAAGGCCCCAGAACAGCAGCAGGCACTTCCAAAGAACTCTGGGGAGCTGGTGGTTGACGTCTGTTGTTCCTGAGACTTCAGTAGGAGGTTGAGCAAAAGTACACACACAGTTCCTTTTTCCTCCCTTTGGCAGTAAGACAACCACTGCAGGCCAATCCCCCAGTTTCAGGGCTCGTTTCCCCTCAGCTTCTCCTTGGTTCCTCTCCTCAGCAGAGTTCTCTTCTTGTTTCCCAAAGTGATCAGGGTCCCAATACTTATACCCCAAAATCCTTTGTCCTCTGAGGGCAGAGGGGCCTCTGCCTTGTTCAAACCGGTTCCGGTCAGTCCTGGAGCACTTTGTTTACCTGACTCCTTCTTTCCTTTCAGAGTGCAGGGCAGAGACATCAGACGCACCACTGGAGGTGGAGCCAGCATTGTGGAGGGAAGGCACAGCCCTCTTCAGGTCCCAGGTGCAACTCCTCCCTCCCATCTAGATGCAGATCTCTCTGTTCACCACTGGGCCACCTCACCCTGTCTCCTGGAATTCGCCAGCCCTGTCACTCAAACTCCAGACAAGGAATACACAGCCTAGCAGAGTCAGGATTGAATGGTTAGACAAGAAAATACCTACTTTCTAAAAGTGGTATTTTCAAACACAGAATGTTAAAACCAACTTCACTAAAAGATGTATTTTATCATTCTGAGTTCAGGCATACTAAATTCGAATTACTACCATGTTCCCTGAGTCAGTTAGGATTATAAGATGTAATAATCAAACTGCCCATTTTGGCCTATGGAGAACAGTTAGCCTTGCAATAGTGAAAAACGAAAATGGCTGTAATTCACTATTAGAACATGCTACACACATCAGGGCTTGTCCTACCTTAGACTTACAATGCGCCCTGCCCTTGGGCCTACCATAAGGGTGTCTGATATCAATAAAAGGGAAGGTTGAGGGACTGGCAAGTGGGTACACTTGTCCAGTCAGCATGACAGTACCAGACTGCACGCAGGCTCTGCAATGGCAGACCTTAGACACACTTTTACAGGCTGCTTCTGTGGGTGGCACAACCAGTGCTGCAAGCCCACCAGCCGCATTTGGATTTACAAGCCCTGGGCACTCCTGGTGCACTGTACTAGGGTCTGACAGGTAAACCAATCCAACAAATCATGGAATCACAATTTCATACATTATTTACAATGCCCTGTGCCAGTGCCCTGAGCATCTAACACTAGCACAAAACACATGAGGCAACATCAAAAATGGAAGGGAGACCCACGCCAAGGTGCCAGGTCTAACACGTGTCCCCTCCAGCTGAAATGTGGGGAGAACTACCCTACCTCCTGGGAGTTCTCATTACTAAGGCAGAAAAATCTGGACAGACCATCAGCATTGGCGTGTTCTGTACCAGGGCATGTTCCACTGTGAAATCCATCCCCTGTAGGGAAATGGACCACCTCAACAGCTTTTGATTGTCACTCCTCATTTGCATCAACCATCTGAGGGGCCTGTGGTCTGTCTGAACCCGGAAGTGAATCCCAAACAGGTATGGTCTTAGCTTCTCCAGTGCCCAGACCATAGCAAATGCCTCATGCTGAATAGCACTCCACCTGTGTTCCGTGGAAGTAACCTCCTACTGAGAAGGATACGGGTTGATCTAGGCCCTCCTCATTCATCTGTGCCAGAACAGCCCCCACACCATGCTCTGAAGCGTCTGTTTGTACTATGAACTCTCGGGAGAAGTTGGGTGCCAAGAGCACGGGCGCTGTGCACATACCAGTTTTTAGGGCCTCAAAAGCTTTCTGACAGGTGTCAGTCCAAATCACTCTCTTTGGCTGCTTCCTGGAAGTTAGCGCTGTCAAGGGTGCAACAATGTTGCTATACCCCTTGACAAACCTCCTGTAGTAACCTGTGAGTCCTAAAAAGGCTCTCACCTCTGTCTGGGTTTTGGGCGGCTCCCAAGCCAGGATGGTTTCAATCTTGGGCTGCAGCGGCGCCACCTGGCCGCTCCCCACCTGGTGTCTCAAGTACACCACGGAATCCTGCCCGATCTGGCACTTACTCGCCTTGATCGTGAGGCCTGCCCTCCGCAGCACCATCAACACTTCCCAGAGGTGGCGCAGATGTTCTTCCCAACTGGCGCTGAACACTGCGATGTCATCTAGGTAGGCGGCACTGAACTCATCCAGTCCAGCCAACACCTGGTTGACCTACCTCTGAAAGGTGGTAGGGGCATTCTTCATCCCAAAGGGCATCACCCGGAATTGGTAGTGCCCATCTGGTGTGGAGAATGCTGACTTCTCCTTTGCCTCATCAATCAAGGCGATCTGCCAGTACCCAGACGTTAAGTCAAACGTGTTGAGGTACTGTGCAGCCCCTAGCCGATCTATGAGCTCATTAGCTCTGGGTATGGGATGCGCATCAGTCCTGGTGACTGAATTGAGCCCTCGGTAGTCCACACAGAACCGGAGTTCTGGTGTGGCACCCGGTGTGGCAGCCTTTGGGATCAAGACCACTGGGCTGGCCCAAGGACTGCCAGAGGACTCAATCACCCCTAACGCAAATATCTTGGAGACCTCCTCCTTGATGCAAGCCCTCACCCTGTCAGTCACCCAGTAGGATTGTGCCTCACAGGTATACTATCCCCAGTGTCCACATCATGGACGCACCAATCAGTGACACCGGGAACCAGGGAGAACAGATCAGAAAACTGTCCCAGCAACTGGCGGCAGTCATTCTGTTGCTCAGGGGTCAGGGTGGAAGAGAGGTTGACATCATCCACTGACCCATCTTGCTCTGTCACTGACAGGAGGTCTGGAAGAGGCTCGGTCTCCTCCTCCATTCCACCATCTGTCGCTAAGAGCATGCCCACTTTGGACCTCTCAAAGTGGGGCCTCAGACGGTTGACATGCAGCACTCTCAAGGGGTTCCCGGGAGACCGCAAGTCCACCAAGTAGGTAACCGGTGCGCTCCACAACCTCAAATGGTTTGGTCCACTTATCCTGGAGTACGCAGGGTTCCACTGGGGCCATGATCCACCCTTTTTGACCAGCCTGAAGCTCTACCATAGTGGCATTCTGGTCATACCACCACTTCATCTCCTCCTGACTGGCTTCCAGATTCGCCTCAGCGAGTTGCCTGAAACACCGAGATTGGTTCCTAAAGACCAGCATGTAGCTATATACATCCTGGGGAGGTTTCCTGGGAGATTTCTCCCAGCCTTCTTTACCCAAACTTAGAGGTCCTCTCACTGGGTGTCCATAGAGAAGCTCAAAGGGACTGAACCCTAGAGATTTCTGTGGCACCTCGCGGTATGCAAAAAGCAGGCATGGTAGGAGGACGTCCCACTTATGCCTCATAGGTTCCTCAAGACCCATAATCATGCCTTTTAGGGTTTGGTTGAATCTTTCAACCAACCCATTTCCTTGGGGGTGGGAAGGAGTGGTAAACTGATAGGTTACACCAGGGGCTTCTTATACTTGGAAATGAAGTTGGTTTCCCGCTCAGACACTACCTCGCGAGGGAATCCCACTCTGGAGAAAATTCCCATCAGTGCTCGTCCCACCACAGGGGCCGTCACTGTCCTCAGAAGTATGGCTTCCGGGTACCGGGGTGGCATGGTCCACCAAGACCAGGATGAACCTGTTGCTCATGGCTGTCTTGGGGTCCAGTGGCCCCACAATGTCAATACCCATCCGTTCAAAAGGGGGTGCTGACTACAGGGAATGGCTGGAGAGGAGCCTTGCGCTTCCTCCCACTCTATCCACTTGCCTGGCAAGTCTGACATGTCCTGCAGTGAGTGTCTGAACTCCTGAGCATTTGGGGCCAATAAAAGTGGGTGACAAGCCTTTCAAAGGTCTTGTCCTGCCCCAAATGTCCTGCCAATGGATTATCATGAGCCAGCCCCAGTAGGAAGGCTCTGAAGCGCTGGGGTACCACCAGCACACGGGCTGACCCAGGCTCAGCAACCTTAGACTCTATACAGGAGGTCATTCTCCCAGTAGATCCAATGTGATCCAGACTGATCACCTGCTGCCTGGTCTGCAGCCTGTTGCCGCAGACCCACAAGAGAAAGGCATTCTTTCTGCTCCTTGCAGAATTCCTCCCTGGAGGGTCCTCCTTCTTACTGCCAATGGGTCAGCTCAGGCAGGCAGGTCCCCCAGTACAGCTACCTGTTCCCCTGTAGGCTCCAGGGCATACCCCTCAGGGTCTGCTCCCTCTGGACTGTGGGAACTTCGGGGGTCGGTTTCCCACACCCCGCCTCTACTCTTGACGGCAGGTACCTGGGCCTCCCTCTCAGACTCCAGGTCCTCTTGAGCACCTTTACTCGCTGCCATGGACCGGGTTGTCACACACGCCCAGTTAGGCATACCCAACATTTGTAAATGAGCACTCCGCACCACCTTTGCCCAAGGGGAGCTCTCCAGATCGTTCCCATACAAACAGTCAACAGGCATGGCAGGCCTCACAGCTACCTGAAGAGTACCAGAGACCCCCCCATTTAAAGGGAACCTGGGACACCTTGCAGTGACTCTCTGTGTTGTCAGCGGCAACAACTGGGTAGAATGCACCATGGACAACCTGCTCTTGAGATACCAGGTGACACTTGACAGCTGTCACACTGGCCCCTGTATCTCTAAGAGCCTCCACTCTATGGACCACCCCTCAATCTCCCAATGAGACAAGAGACATCACTGCAAGACACCACCCACCTTGGGCACCCTTCTCCTCACCCAGGGCTGCACTAGCAATCTGCAGGGGGGCTGCACCAGGGGGTGCTGGTTTTCCAAACAGGCATCATTTGGGATCATTGACAAAATGACCCAGGTCTCCTCATTTGTAGCATTTCGGGGGCCCTCTTTGAACAGGTGGACCTGACTGTTTCTGGGGGGGAGGCTGAGAACCTTTCCCTTGGTTCCCTTGGGGACTACTTTGGGGCCTTCTATAGAACTCCCTCTGTTTACCCTTGTCCCCTCCATTCTTCTGCTGGGGACCCTGCCCACTCTTGGCTGAGTCTCCCACATGACCCTTGTGGACCCTTGTACTGACCCAGCGGTCCGCCTCCTCAGCAAGCTTCCTAGGATTAGTCAGCCTACTATCAATCAGGTGCTGGCATAGCTCAGGAAAACAGTTACTTGACAAGTGCTCCCATGCAATTAAATCAAGAAGTCCCTGAAAATCATCAACTTTGCTACCCTTCACCCAACCATCCAATGCTCTGCAGAAAAAAGTGACATATTCAACATACGTACTGTTTGGAATCTTGGTGCACCCCCTGAACCTCTGTCTGTATATTTCAGGGATTAATCCATATCTGGACATTAATGCATCTTTCATGTGGGGATAGGAATTATAGACATCAGAAGGCAAGTCGAGCAGTGTGGCCTGCCCCTCACTAAGGAACCGCCACCACAACCCCGCTCCCCAATCCTTCTCAGGGACCCGGTGGGAAGACATGGCTACCTCATAGGCCTTGAACCACTGCCCCATTTCATCATTTTTTTAAAATTCCTACACCACATCTTTAGGGATATACACTCTAGATTCCATAGGCATTTATGGTGTGCTGCCACCAGGAGGAGTAATCTCTAAGCTCTTGGCTTTCAACTCCAACTCCCTCAAAACCTTTTCATGTTCAAACTGCATTTTCTTCTCTTCTAGGGCTAACTTTCTAGTTTGCATTTCACATTCTAACTGCCCACTTCACTTAACTTGAGCTTGGTCAGCTCCATTTCGTGCATCCTACACTCTTTTCTATCTGCCAACTCCTCTGGAGACAGACTCTTAACAGAAACACTGCTACCGATAGGGGAAGGGGTTCTCCTTCCTCTTGAACCCACTGGCCCTTCCAGCTGCTCCTCTGCATTATCATCATCAGTGGCATTCCTTGCTTCTACCCAGGCCCTCAGCGCCTTGTAGAACTCTTCCTTATTTTTGCACCCCACAGTGGAAACATTGAATTTCTTGCAGAAGTACTTCAGTTGCCTTACTTTGTAGCTTTCCAGTTTCTCCTCTTCCCAATCATACTCAACAGAGGCTACGGATTCTGTTCTCTCCACCATGGTTAAGCTTGGCAGTACTCAAAAAAATAGAAAGTCCCAAAAAGAAATCTACCAAAAAGTATGTGGTCACATTTTGGTCTACACTCACTAGTAGTGTTCACCAATCACTGTACATGAGTCACAAATGCAAATCCAGAATCCTCACCGCTGACCACCAATGTTAGATTTGGGGGTCTCTAGTTGGCACAGGTATGCACTTGTGACAAATAGGGACCCTCGCCCCTGCTCACCCCCTTGGTAGCTTGGCACGTGCAGAAGGGCTTATCTCAGAGGCAGTGTGTAAAGCATTTGTGAACACATACAGTAATCAAGTGATAACACTACAGATGGACCCCACACAAGTTTCATATAAAAAATAAGTATTCTTTACATAGATTTACCACAAGACCATAAACGACAAAAATCCACAATACTGTTACTTTAAGATGGTAGAATTTAGCTTAGTTCTCTTTAGTTCTGAGATGCAACACTTTAAGTCAATGTACCTGTAGATGCGACACGCAGGGCAACCAAAGTGTTGCAACAATGTTGATGCGATGAAAGTTTGGTGCAAAGAAATAAAGACGTGAAGATCTTCCAGATGCGACACGCATCTCCGATGTTGCAAGTAGACTCGATTTGATGCGTCAGCTGCAGCGGCGACACCCCTTTACGCGATGCGACGACAGCGGTTTTGGCGGCGGCACGCTTCTCTGTGGATGCGAGGCGCTTTACTTGATGCGGTGCAATGCGACAGCTACAGCGGCGTCATCCAAGATGCGACAGCAGCGGCTGCGACGGTGACACACTTCTTCCTCGATGCGAGACTCTTCTCTTGATGCGGTACAATGCGTCAGATACGATGGCTGCGATGGCGACACGCTTCTTCCGCATTGCGAGACACTTCTTCGAAGATGAGAGATGGTTCCACTCGATGCAACAACTGCAGCGGCGACACCCTTTACGCGATGCGACGACAGACGCTCCGACGGCGGCACGCTTCTCCATGGATGCGAGGCAGTTTAGTTGATGTGGTGCAATCCGACAGTTACAGCGGCATCATCTAAGATGCGACGGCAGTGGCTGCGACAGCAACACGCTTCTTCCTCGATGTGAGACTCTTCTCTTGATGCGGCGCAATGCGTCAGCTACGCTGGCTGCGATGGCAACACGCTACTTTTGCGTTGCGAGACACTTCTTTGAAGATGCAAGATGCTTCCGCTCGATGCGACAACTGCAGCGGCGACACCCTTTACGCGATGCGATGACAGCTGCTCCGACAGCGGCACGCTTCTCCTTCTTGAGTCGCGCTTCCAGCTCCTTGCGAAACGCAGCCCCTCAGAAGGCCCCAAAACAGCAGCAGGCACTTTTAAAGAACTCTGGGGAGCTTGTGGTTGAAGTCTGTTGTTCCTGAGACTTCAGCAGGAGGCAAGCTCTTTTCCAAGCCCGTGGAGTTCCTTCACAAGTTGAGCAAAAGTACACACACAGTTCCTTTTTCCTCCCTTTGGCAGTAAGGCAACCACTGCAGGCCAATCCCCCAGTTTCAGGGATAGTTTCTCCTCAGCTTCTTCTTGGTTCCTCTCCTCAGCAGAGTTTTCTTCGTGTTTCCCAAAGTGATCTAAATTCTTGGGAACAGGGTCCCAATACTTATACCCCAAAATCCTTTGTCCTCTGAGGGCAAAGGGACCTATGCCTTGTTCAAACCGGTTCTGGTCTGTCCTGGAGCACTTTGTTTACCTGACTCCTTCTTTTCTTTCAGAGTGCAGGGCAGAGACATCAGACGCGCCACAGGAGGTGGAGCCAGCATTGTGGAGGGAAGGCACAGCCCTATTCAAGTCCCAGGTGCAACTCCTCCCTCCCATCTAGATGCAGATATCTCTATTCACCATTGGGCCACCTAACCCTGTCTCCTGGAATTCCCCAACCATGTCACTCAAACTCCAGACAAGGAATACACAACCTAGCAGAGGCAGGTTTGAATGGTTAGACAAGAAAATACCTACTTTCGAAAAGTGATATTTTCAAACACAGAATGTTAAAACCAACTTCACTAAAAGATGTATTTTATCATTCTGAGGTCAGGCATACTACATTCAAATTGCTACCATGTTCCCTGATTCAGTTAGTATTATAAGATGTAATAATCAAACTGCCCATTCTGGCCTATGGAGAACAGTTAGCCTTGCAATAGTGAAAAACGAAAATGGCTGTAATTCACTATTAGAACATGCCACACACATCAGGGCTTGTCCTACCTTAGACTTACAATGCACCCTGCCATTAAGCCTACCATAGGGTGTCTGATTTGAAGAAAAGGGAAGGTTTAGGAACTGGCAAGTGGGTGCACTTGCCCAGTAAGCATGACAGTACCAGACTGCACGCAGGCTCTGCAATGGCAGACCTTAGACACACTTTTACAGGCTGCGTCTGTGGGTGGCACAACCAGTCTGCAAGCTCACCAGCAGCATTTGGATTTACAAGCCCTGGGCACTCCTGGTGCACTGTACTAGGGTCTGACAGGTAAACCAAACTAACCAATCATGGAATCACAATTTCATACATTAATTTACAATAGGGAGCACTTGCACTGTGCACTGGACAGCAGTGACACAGTGCCCTGAGCATCTAACACCAGCACAAAACACATGAGGCAACAGCAAAAATGGAAGGGAGACCCACGCCAAGGTGCCAGGTCTAACAATCATTCATAAACTTAAAAGCATGGCCTTAGACCTGGCCTCAAGCCATACCTACCACTAGAAAATAATCGAGTGTGTTTATGCCTTTTAACCATCAACAGTGACTATGAAAACAACGTTCACTAGTCAACAATCCTGGCCTAAAAACAGGTTTCAAATCTCACCCACACTGCAGGGCCTTATGCCAAATGAACCTCAGCATCCAACCATTATTCTTAACATTGAAAAGCTTTCCAGTAGGCACCATTATACGTCATCTTGTAGAAAACAAAACCAGCTGCATGCACGGCTTTGCAAAGTGACCATGGCTGTCAGATTCACATTCACAAGTCTGAAGGTCTGGCCTGCCACTGGATCGAACACCTCATACACCAAAAGTGAACAGTGAGGGGTGTGTACGGCCCTTGGTCATGTGGTAAAGTCCATGTACCTCACACAGAGCACCCTGTTATACAAGATAGTGGAAAGCAGAACAAAGGGCTAATTGCATTACTCATTAGGGTTCCTGCAAAGCAGGTGTTACACTGGAAAGTAAATGCCAAATAAACACTTTGCACCAGTTTGCATTACTTTTAGTGAATTTACACTGGCGTTATTCAAAATTTAAATCTGGCCTAGATTCTTCCAGATGGCCATCATCCTTTCTATACTCCTTGAGAGGTGTGTGGCATGAAGGAAAATGTAGTTTCTGATTTTGCATTCAGATACCTATGGATAGTGTTTCCTTCATAGACGTGAGCATCAGCAACCAACGACTACCATTAAGACTGCAAGTCTGGAATGACAACAGCCCTTGTTGGTCCCTTATTGTGTATGCTTATCCATTCAAATAATTCTTGAGTTTCTGACACAGTTCAACGCAGTCATTGTCGTTGCACTGTCCTTTTGCAAAGACTCACACCCAGCCCGCCTCTGTCGGCCAAACCCTGTTGAGCGTGGCCTTTGTACAGACACGATAGCTTAGGTTGGAGGGGAGCTTCACAGTCCTTCTGGCACAGGAGGCTGCTCGTTCCCAGGGAGCCTCTCTGGGCTGTAATGTGGCGGGCCCTAAAAGAGGCAATTTTAGATGCTAAAGGAGCTTCAATGCAGGTGGAAGACATCTTGGAACATTAATGGAACTAAATCACCCTTCCGACTGTTGGTAGCCTGTTATTAAAACAGAAAAACATTCATTCAAAAAGTTATTTATATCTACACAAAGTGTTGATTTCATACACGTTCTTTTTCATTACTATTCGCTGTTTCTTTTGTATAACGTATATTAAGAATACCTCTTGTGGAAGTACTAGAATCAAACCTTTTGGCTAAACTGCATAGATTGGTAATTGGCATCATGATATTTTGCATACCATGTGGAATGATGAAGTGAAAATGTTTTACATTCAATTGTTCAAGGGCATTACAGAGCATCGTGATTGATGCATACAAATTTTTTTTGTTCTCCTAACATTTTCTTTTCAAAGATATATTCTGTCAAAACGATTCCGTGGAGTGTTCCAAAGAAGTGAAACCTGATCCAGCCAGCAAAAGAGGGAACATTTGAATAATGTCCTTCTATCCAAGCAGGACCGGGATGTCTTTCGAATGAATTATGTTATCTTGAGGGACACACTGAAGACATTCTCTTGATTTAGATAATGAACAGGCACACTTTGTCGCCACTTGGATCAACTAGCACATTACATTGATTTAAACGTTGCATCTAGAGTACCCATAAAACACGACAAATGCAATATTTCTTTACCTGTGATAGAGAAATTGTGCAGGATACATCGAGGTGAAATTCCTGTTATTATAGATGAATCATAGAAATGGTAATAGACTAGACGCAGTAAATTTCCCAGTGGGTGGGCACATCTGAAATAATTCCTTTGTGTAAACAACAATTAAAGTTATCAAACGATCCTTGTTTTTCATTAGATGTTCTAATGTGAGCTCTTGGTGATACTGCTGGTGTCTCTTACATTTGCATACCCACAAGGCCAGACTCACCTATAGGATCTAAGTCACGGGTTCTCACATATTATTGTTCTACTTGCAACGTTTACATTTTTCATATATGTGGTTCTAGAATCAAGTTCACCCCACTATGGCCCTCATTACAAGGGGCCTCGTAATTCCGATGGAGCCATTATTACAGTTAGCAGTCCCATCAGAATTAAGACATTTACTGGAACGCACATAGGGGCATATCAACAACCGGCGATAATTATCGCTAAGCGCACTCAGCGCTAGGATAATTATCGCCGGCTAGCGTGGATTTTTATCACTGAGATAGCGTGCAATTAGCAACGCGTATCTCAAAAGCGATAAAAATCCTAGCTCTAAGTGCCTAACGTGAGATTATCGCTGGAAACCCAGCTATAACCTCACGAAATGTGGCGTTAGCTTGTTGGTAGGGCCGAACCAACTTAGCCATGATATTCATCCTCCATAGGATATCATGGCTAAGTCAGTCCTGAAGCAGGCGTAAGGAAAGTAGCGATAACAGGGGTTATCGCTACTTTTCTTGCCGCTATGCTTCATAGCGTGAGGCTTGATGATAGGAGAAATGTCGCTTAGCGACATTTCACCTGTCATGTTAGGTCAGGAACGCCCACTTTGCATCTCATTAGAGATGCAAAGCTGGGCATTAAGATGTCGTGCCCTAAAGCAAGGTTTCACGCGTTAGCGTGACCTTGCTAATTAGGCGATAAAATTATCGCCGCTTTTCGGCCGAAAACGGCCGCAAAAGCAGCGATAATTTTCTATCGCCTCGTTGCCGATATGCCCCATATTTCTTTACTTACACACAGAGATTCTGGCTGCTGAAAAGCAGCAGAACTCTCCATGCGAAAGTCCAGGGAAAATTAGAAACTACCAGGGGAATCGGATCCAGAATTACAAGTTCTCCTGTAATTCCTCTTTCTAAGGGGACCTTCAGGGTCCAACTCATAATGGGCAGGATTAAATCCATGGAGTTACCGGTCACTGGATATCGGTAACTCCAGGCGTGTGGAAATACCGGTCCCTTTTTCTTGGCCACCCGTGATGGGGGCCTGGTCTGCACCCAGACTAACTCTGCCCGCGTTATACCTAATGGATCCTGCGAGCTATTGACACCATTCCTTTATTTTGTGATGCTACATAGTGGGCTTACTGCTGAGCCATTTAGACACCGCCTCTAGAGAAAGAAATACCAATTAATTCCCTCTTTAGTGGGCATTAACTGCTTTTGGCTTTCCTGTCATTTAATTATGGCCATTAATGTGCAGTGAATTAGGGCACGCACACATGAGATAAGCCAGCATGTGAGCACTATGGGTGTTAGCATCACTCCTCTTAATCTCATACATCACGCATACACAAATAGGCAAGTTGTCTTCGCCGGTTTTATATCAGGGCTTCACACTCAGGTAAAAATCAGAGGTTAGTTTCTCTGATGTTTATCTCGTTGATTAGCTATTTGCATTCCACACAGAATGCTATTTCGATATAAACGATTCTCTGAGGCACAGCATTGCTCCTTGCTTTTTCACGTTTGACCTTGTTAGCGTTCTTTTGTTGTGGTGGTGTGAGATAGTGAAACCTAGCTTCTAGAACGCCTGGACACAATTAAAGATGGTCTCCCTAAAATAACTGTAGACCACCGTTAGGTAGGCTGGTAAGGGTTGTAAACATACAAGATATCAAAGGGCAGTGATAAACACAATTTCATGTGATGCCATTGACGCCATTTAGGGGTGACTTGAGGTCGCAGCTGCAACCGTGGCTTGCCCCTTGCGACTCCTGGCCTCAGAGATGGCTAAGAACCAGATCCAGAAAACAAGGGGGAAGATTTACTAACATTTTGCACCGTGTTTGAATCATAGAAGTGACGCAAATCGGCGCAAAATCTTTTTTCCCAATTAACTCTTCCAGAGCTAAACTTGTTTTGCGCTGGAAATAACGGAAAATGTATGTGAAGCAGCCCATAGTGCTGTTTTGCATTAGTTAACGCCATGGGATCATACCAAGGGTGGTGCATGGGTGTTCCAAAGCGACCACTCAAGGTTTCTTAAATTTACTAAATAAAGTAGACTGGGTTTAGCATGAGAAAACTGTGCCCTTTTCAAGTAGGAGCAAGGAAGGAGAAATGCTTTCCTTTCTCCTCCTTTTCAGATTTGGAATGTATACTGCACTTTACAGCACACATACAAAATGGTTAAAGTGAGTCTGTACGTAGTATTTTGTACTGGAAGGGTTCCTTCCAGTACAAAACCTACGATAAACTCACGGAGACACACTTGCACCATGGCGCAAAGGTGTCTCCGTGGCGCACAGCAGCTGATTTCAGTGCTGGCGCTAGTGAGAGGTGAAAAGAGTACCTTATTTTAGAAAATAGGGTGCTCTCCTCCTCCCTCCGTTTCACGTAACGCAGCGCAGCATTTGCAGCTGTTGCAGTGTGCTACGTGAAAAAATAATAAATCTGCCCCAAGACGTCTTGCATTATGAACATGAGGCTGCAACGTCTTTGTTTTCTGCTCATATTTGATTACATTTATAATCAATAATTGTCTATCATTAACTATTGGTGTAATAAGAAGTGAAACAGCAGGAACTGGAATAGTACCTTTACTGGCGTCGTAGGTAAGTAAGCAAGAACGCGCCTAACAGTGGAACCCTCTATTCAACAGCACCTGAACTGCTATCCCTCTACTATTTTAACCCCTCTGTACTTACTGGGGTCTGTGTGCACACTGGATCGCACCCACTGTCACAATGCAAGTCCCATTAGGGACCTAACAATTTAAAACATAAGCATAGGTGCACCACACATCAATATCAAGGAAGAGCAATTAAAAAGTCTATTTCCAACACGAATGTTCTTCCAAATTTCCTTTTATTCCAAAATCAATGGCTTTTTAAAACAAAGTCATGAGCATCACTGTTCACAAAGGCACAGCTTACGCGTTTCGTCCTTGAAGCGGACTTTTTCAGGGCGCTGAGTATTTAGAGAAAAAATCAATCTTGTGACGAAAGGAGCCAGGCAATAACCAGATCTGTGATGTATAAGTCATTCCCCATCTAAAAAGGGGTTATTTCATATCAAGCATACACATCGACTTCCTCTTAATGATGGGGAAGCAAGAAGATGTGAATTTGTAGGATATCAAAAATAGTTCAATGAGGATTCACAATTGGCTGCGAGGATGTATATAGAGACTTTTGTCAGGGATGATCCATATTATAGTTAGATATTAGCAGGGATATACAGGTTCCTTATCATGAAGGTTAAGAAAACGATGGAGGGTAGTGCCTTCTTAATTGGTCCACGTCAGTGGATAATCAATATCAGAGACATTGCTCGAATGAAGATCATTTGTGTTGTTTTTATTTATCTTTTTATCAAAGGAGTGCAAAAATTTCAAATTGTGAAGAGAAAAACAAAAGCTGACACGTGTTTCGCCCTAGTGGCCCATTGGCCGTGGGCTTTTTCAAGGCGGTGAATATTAATCAACACAGTCTTCCCGAGGACCGCAGAGACGTCTTTTCTACTCTCACAGGAAGACTGTGTTGATTAATATTCACCGCCTTGAAAAAGCCCACGGCCAATGGGCCACTAGGGCGAAACACGTGTCGGCTTTTGTTTTTCTCTTCACAATTTGAAATTTTTGCGCTCCTTTGATAAAAAGATAAATAAAAACAACACAAATGATCTTCATTCGAGCAATGTCTCTGACATTGATTATCCACTGACGTGGACCAATTAAGAAGGCACTACCCTGCATCGTTTTCTTAACCTAAACTTTTCAATGGCTCTTGGGTGTAGCCATTTACAAGGACTGTGCCACATATAAAATTGGGCCCTAACAACTGCAGCGTCGCAAGTCCAGAACTTTCCACCCATACAGCATCCTTATCATGAAGGATACGTGTCAATAGAAATATATATAGAAGATCCCACGGCTTGAATAGGTCACAAAGTGTAGTACTTATACATCAAAAGAGTTTTGTCACCATATAGGATAACATAAAGGGCAGTATCATGGGTCACTGTAGTTTTAATGGTCAACACATCCATATACCTTCCGTGTCTCTTAGGTTACATGCTCAAATTCAAAGCCGCAGCAGATATAAGGCTACCACAGGATCCTTGAGATGCAAGACGTCACAGTCGGAGAACGAAAAAGGCGTCATAGGTAAGTAACATAAAAAGTAAAATAAAAATACTCTTAAATGTATATTGTTTGCATACATGTGGGTGAAAGTGAGTTTATGTGAGCGTGTAACTGCATGACCATGTATGTTTGTGTGTTATATTGTGTGTGTGTGTGAGTCAGAGTCAGTGAGTGAAAAAGTATAAATGAGTCAGAATAGGAGCAAGTGAGACTGGAAATGAGTGAGACAGATAAGAGTGAGTGCAACAGACTGCATGTAAATGAATGAGGGCAAGTGACCATTCAAAACGCTGGAGCTGGCTCATTGGAGGAAATTCTTGGCATAAGGGAGGATTACTGTGGCATATGTTGAACATCCATTACAAAATGCTAACCCTGGTGTGCTAGAGGTTAATTTTGATATAAGAGTCAGCTACAGGAAACAGCCACTACACCGCAGCAGTTTCCATGCATACCCTTAAACAAGCATGAGTTGCAACGCATGCGTGGGTACCTCGCATACATTTACAACTAATTAAGTTGTAAAGGTATGCATGGCAAAGGTA
Organism: Triturus cristatus; assembly: GCF_964204655.1. Classification (NCBI taxonomy): domain Eukaryota; kingdom Metazoa; phylum Chordata; class Amphibia; order Caudata; family Salamandridae; genus Triturus; species Triturus cristatus. The sequence continues at coordinate 901,002,975 of NC_140590.1, read as the reverse complement.
TGCGTGTGACGGGTAAACACCGTTACCCTGCATAGCCTTTATCATGCATGCCTTTACAATGAAATACGCAGTAAAGGCGGTGGAGGCTATCAGCATCATTAGAGGAAATGGAAAGACCCTTTCACTTCCTCTTTATGTCTGCAGAACTTGAGGAGGAGACATCGTGGAGAGGTAAGGGTGATAATAAATAAAATTAATAGTTTAACTTAAGGGCTGGGGAGGGGGTTGGATCACGCAGTGGGTAGTTTCTAAGGTTCGGGCAGTGCAGGGGTATTTGTTAAAAGGGTTAGTGGGTGGCGGAATCGGGCATGAGTCAATTTTTGGGTATCAGGGGATGGGTATTTGTCAGGAGGGTTTGGGTGTGGGGGAATCATGCAGGGGTACTTTCTTAGGGTTTGGGGTGGGGTATTTCTTAGAAGGATTGTGGGACAGAGGGGGGTTGTACAGGAGAGTTGTATTTTTTAATAAAAAAGAATCAGGGGGCTGGACGGGGCAAGGGACCAGTGATGGGACTTAGGGCGGGGTCTAAGATAACCTTTACCATGAATATGCCCTTACCATGCATGCTTTTATAACGAAATTCATTGTAAAGGTATGCGTGGTAAAGGCATATTCGTGGTAAAGATTATGCGTGGTAATGGCATTCGCGCTGTAACACATGCGTGGTAAAGACAGGCAATGCAACAGAATGCGTTGTAACATCACACAACCATCAGCTACAGAGCGTTAGTAACAGAATTGGCAAAAATCTGACACATGGTATGCAAAGTTTGGGCAAAAGTGGCACCCTTGACAACATGCTGGTCCTTGCAATGGAGGCAGTTTCTGACATACAGGCTCACTCATAGGACATTTTACAAACAAAATAGGATTAACTCATGGGTCAGTCAGGTTTAATTAGCTTGCCACACTGTGAAAGGACTTGAATATTTAATTAGTGCCTTTTCATGGCTTTTTAGCAAATTTGTGTTAACATTATGGTTTATTATTATTAATATGCACTATTACAGGCCATGGTAGAAGCTGTCAGACTCATGTACTTCACTCACTTGCTACAATTCAAGTAAATGTTCCCTTGACATATCATGTCACCACCTTAATATAGATGACATCTAAAATATACATTTCTGTGTTGTGTTGGTACATTAATCATGCAGTTAATATGGATCTTAAGAAATCTTAGTTGATATGTTATCACGGTTAAGGTCATGTGACATCACCTTCTGGGAAGATTCCATATCAAAGTCATATGATGTCACTTTCTGTGATGTCATTAAGGGCAAAGGTTGTATGATGTCACTTTTGCTACCCTTGGCATTTTGCCGGAATCCACATGTGAATCACCATTAATTTCAGGCTTTAAAACTGTGATTGCAGCCCATCAGGAAGATATATCTTTCCATTTTGTGCTAAATGAGAACTTTATGCCGAGCTGTGCCTTTGAAAAATGCATTCATAAGCTTATACAGCCAGCACTGGACTTTTCGGTTGAACTCTACATTATTAGGGAGCAATGTCACCTTATTTTCAAAGACAACTCCAAGAAAATAATAACGAAAGACCACCTCATTTTTAACAGTCTAGTAGCCACTCATGTCCAGACTCATTGTTGTCAAAATCATATATTTATTTTTTCTTTGATGCATTATTTTAGCAGGTTCAGATCAGGTGAGTAAATCACAGGAGTGTGGTCAAGGATGAATAGGATGGAGCAACAATATACATTGAAGTTCTAGGGAATGTTACCCTCCCCTTTTGTTTTTACTTCCATCACACCATAAGACTAAGATATGAACCAAACCATACCACAGAATAATTTCTGTCATATCACTACTCACCAGCCTGCCACCATTGTCTTGTTCCCCTTTATTTCTTACACCCCAACATCTTCTTATTTCACCCAATTCTTCCTTCTAATAACGTAATTTATCACGCTGCAACATACTGCATGCTGTTGCTTTGTGCCTAATTCCCAACACTTGTGTAGAAATCCGTCGATCCAGGAAACTTCCTTTTGTGATCCTTCCCATACAAAGTATATAGGGCCAGTAGATTCGTATCAAGCCTCGTCAAGTGAGTAAAGGCAAAATGTAAGCGGAATAATAGAAGAAAAACATGGTGGGACAGTAGGCCCAAAACAAGAAGTTTTGTTTTTCTTCCTTGATGATGAAAGGCCTATGTACGATGTCTAACTACATCTATGATCCTGTCTGTCAACCATTGACCATGCAAGTCTCTAAACAGCACCATAAAGTGCATGATCTAAGAAAAGCAACCCTGATTTTACCAATCATCAGCATTGCACTGAAAAAAGTATTTTTTCACAAAGTAGCTCAGGCACGCCACATCATATTTATTCATAACAAGGAGAGCAAATCAACAAGGAAATCACCTTCCGAAAAGTGGTATTCGCCTGACCTTAGATTGCAAAAAAGAAACTGTAAAGTTTTAAAACATAATTGGAGAATGACCAAAGATGAGGACGATAAATTATCATACAGAGAAGATCTAAAGAAATATCACACAGCCCTTAAACACGCTAAAAAAGGCCTGTTTGGTAGAAAGAATTAAAGCAAACAGCAAATCAAACAAATAACTATTCAAAATAGTGAAGGAACTGTGCAAACCAGCTGGCATATCATAAACCTTGACCCCGTCTGCAGACAACTGTGAGAAAGTTAGCAACTTTTTCTTTGATAAAATAGCCCACTTTGACTCTGTATTTATATAACAGCCCACTCTAGAGAACACTGATTGGGAAACCCTGGAACCCCACCCTAATGCTTGTTCTTATTTAGGAAACTTTGTCCCTTTTTCTGAAGAACACATTGTGAAGGTAATGTCAGAGGTCAAATCGGGATCTTTGCTCGATCCATGCCCACATAAAAAAAATTCTCGACTAATTTCAGGTTTATGCCCCTACATAACACAAATTCTTAGTCACTCGCTAGACACAGCCGTGTTCCCAGGATCTTGGAAAAAAGCCATTGTCTCCCCTCTGGCAAAATAGGTTGGCATGGATGTCACGAATTTAGCAAATTATCGACCAATTTTTCAACTTCCTTATTTGTCCAAAGTTTTGTAGGGATTGATCAATAAGCAATTAGCTGACTATTGCGAGACAAATGATCTCCTGGATCCTTCACAGACTGGCTTCAGGGCCTCAAACAGTACTAAAGCCACCCTGCTAGTAGTATTAGACAACATCAGACTATTGATGGACCAGAATAAAGCTGCCGCCCTGATCCTCTTGGACTTGTCGGCAGCCTATGATACTGTATCGTATGAACTCTTGTTGAGAACTTTACATGAAATAGGGCTACACTCTAAAACGCTTCATTGGTTCAACTAATTTTTGCTAAACAGAACCCAAACAGTACAAATGGGCCACCCTTCCTCTAACCACAAAACAATTGGGTGCGGAGTTCCGCAGGGAGCCTCCCTGAGCCCAACTCTTTTTAATGCTTACGTCTCCCCTGTGGCTACTATCAGTATGAAATGGGGTTTTAACACCTGGTCTTAATCCGATGATACGCAGTTACTGAAAGCTATTGAGGAAAAATTTGAGGACACTGAGAGTAATTTGAGCAACTGCCTCCCAGAAACCGCAGTTTGGATGTCAGACCATTCCCTGAAGTTAAACGCAGAGAAATCTGAGATTTTGCTCTTTGGTGGAGCACACATAGTCTGGGACACAACCTGGTTGCCCCAAACATATGGCATAGCTTCCGAGCCCAAACGTGTTGTGAAAAACGTGGGGTTGCTGGAAGATAATGCTCTAAACATGCAGGATCAAGTAAGAGTACTGTGTGGCAAATGTTTTGCCATGCTAAAACTACCTTTGAGACTTTTTATGGGGATCGTTTTGAATTGAAGAAAAACCATCACTCAGGCCTTACTGACCAGTAATCTGGACTATGGGAATACGCTTTATGTTAGCATGACCGACTACTTATTTTCTCATCTGCAAGTTATTCAGAATGCGACCGCCAAATTTGTTCATAAAAAGATCAAGTATGGTTCAGGGGCAAGTTTAAACTACTGGGCTACACGCTCAGAGCGTTATACAAACTTGGACCTAGAACCCTGCAGGACAAAGTAGAATTCTTTGTCACCGTGCGGGACCTTAGGTCATGTAATCATGCTCTAGCCAAAACCATTTGCATTAAGAAAAAAAAATTAGAGCGGAAGGTCACTCCTTTTCCTATCTGGCTGCCATTCACTGGATCAAACACCCGTCTGAGCTTTGCCTCATTGATGAACGTATGAGGTTCAGGAAGAAGCTGAAAACGTGTTTTTTCTCAAACCTTAAGTACTGATGCCCAGGAGTTAGCTACCTATGATCCAATTGTTTATGTCTCATGTAACTAATCCTCTTTTCAAACAGGTTCTCACTTTCCTAGTGCTGTGATGTCCCTTGGGATGAATGCTGCACTCTACAAATACAAATACAAATACAAATAAAGGGGGCCATGGCCATCATTTGTCATCTCTTATCAGATTGTGAGCCAAAGTGTAAGCGCAGCGGCACTCAGTGTTAGAGGTGAGTGTCTTGGAGTAATTCTGGTTCGGGTACTTACCCTTGGAGCAACAACCACAGAGCCTCAATGAAGCACAGCACTTAGAACAGGAGCACATCTGTGCAGACCGGCAACTCCTGCAACAGATATATAGTCCCAGTCAAGCCCAGCAAGCAGGAACAGTGAAAGTTTTTAGGTGGCCTCATGAAGAAATTGGTTGTAACACAACATTTGTTTAACTGCATGAAGATGAGGGCACCATGTGATTTTGAACTTCATTTAGATCAGTCACCATAATAGCGTTGTGACCTACATTGTAACCTGCACTCCAGAGACCTTCACATTGCATAGCTGTCTGTAAATCCCTTCAGGATCTACAAATAACAAAATTTAAGAAGGCATCAGAGGAAACCCACAGGACTCTATTTTATAGGATGAAGGAATCGTGGACACATGGCTAGTCCCCACACAGTGCCCCAAAGACTACCTAATTGACATTTTTGTCCTTGGGCAAAGTATCTTTTTAAATAAGAGGAAATGTCATTGTACTCTAGAGCTCAGTGTTTTAAGTGTGGTGAAAGAGGTAGCTTGGCTGTGTATGCAGAGAATGAGTGTCTCAAGAATGAATGGATGTGGAAGTGCGATCAGGTATGATACGCAGATATATGACCACCAAACTTCGTCTTCATAAGATAAAAAAAATGAAAGGTCTGAGAGAGCATGTCCTTGTATGTGCTATACGCAGACTGCCAAGCAAACATATGCTTAGGTCATTTTCATGTATTCTCTTTAGTATGCATGCAAAGAGATATCGTATTCAGATTTTGTCCCTGACCAGTGCAACAAGGTAACCACAAGTGGCGAATTGACCTGTTCAGCACTATTTTTACCTAAACATTTAAAATTGCATTTCTCATCCACCACTGGTTGGACTTTTGTCATTTTGGGATCAAATAATTTAATAAAATTCACTATATTTTTTTTGACTGGTGTGAGAATTCATATGTTATGTTGTGTTCTCACTTTATTACCATGTGTGCACTGAATAAATACTTTACACATTGCCTCTAAGTTAAGCTTGACTGCTTTTGTGCCAAGCTACCAGAGGGTTAAGCCAGGGGCGTAACACAGGCCCCCGCACCTCCTGCAATGGGGGGGCCCCGAGCTGCAGGGAGCCCCCTCGGCACAGTACATATGCCTGAGAGCTCCGGAATAAATCCAGAGCGGTGGCCCTTCCGTGTATATTGCAGGGGAGCCCATTGAACTTTTGTTATGCCACTGGGTTAAGCACAGTCAATTTTGTGAATTCCGTGGTTCACCCTGATGGGGATTGTGGCTGTTGCTTCAGAGGGGCTCAGACCCTCCTCACCCAACAACCACATTTCTCACAAAAACCAGTTTAGACAACAGTAAGACTGCTGCTGAGATTACTGACAAGCATCTCTCCCACTACTCAATATGGATAGCAAGTTCTTCATCCACAATCAAGCCCACTGGCTATTTGATGTATAGGTTTCCAGCGTTCTTAGTATTTTTGCCCTGCCCTCCTCTTCTGAGCGGGCCCTCTACCAACTCCAAAGAGCCTGAGTATGTCAGCTATTGATTGGTGGCACTCTACAAAGTTCTTGTCTTCCGGGTATGCAGAGATATAATGATTAATGGTACTCAGATGCCCACGTATCCTCTTTCATCTAGAAAGGATAGTGATACCTTACATACTGTTGCTTAATCTTTCTTATCAGCCCTGATGGCAAGGAGATATGGCAAATGTTTTTTTTAACTGGCTATGCAGTTGCCACAAATATAGAAGCCCTCTATTAGCTTTAACAACCCTCCATTTTACCACTTGACCGGGGTCTGAGATTGATTTCCGCAGATATGTCCTTCATGGATCTCGATTTAAGATAAGTGACGGACTCATGTCCACTAGACTTGGGCAAAATTAATATTAAACTGGCATAATTTGCATAATTTTGTGAATTCCATGTTATGCTTACAACAAGAAAATCCCCAAATTACACAATTCTGCCACTTCTTGTAAGTAAACGCCATTCATTGTAAAAAATTACCCTGAACCCACACTGTGCAATACAAATTTACAGCGCATGCACACAATCGACAGAACCCACAATGCGCTGCTGTTCGCAGTGCTTTTGTTTAAATATGTCCCACAAGGGTACATTTCCCATAATTATGCAAAAGCTAATTATGACAATTTTGCATACCCCAATGTCCACCCAAAGTTCTTCCAATCGTGATATCGCTTTTCAGAATTCCCCAGTTTTTAGTATGGATTTTACGGACAGCCCTCGTTATCAGGTTGAAGGTCGTATTAAATCTCACCGGGCCTGAACTGCAATTGCTCTATGCTGCAAGTTGGATAATAGGGCCTTTCTACTCACAGCCCGTGCTGTCATCTTGGCTTCCTCTACAATTGTTATGGGGTATCATCTGTCCCTGAATCTTGCCACGTTCTCGTTTTCCCCTTCAAATGATACCTCTGTTATTCAATTCTTTCTCTATTGAGCTTCTCATGTGGTATACCCCATTTCAATCTAACTCTGTGGTGACTCCTGAAATGAAGGACTGTGTCATCATACTATCTTGCCATGAACAAATGAAAGCAGATGCTTCGGAGTAGCAGGTGGTCTAGCATCTGTGCCATCTTCATTTGGTTATAGCAGCTCAAGGAAATCTTTTTCTGTTAGAAAGAAATTTGGTGTGACTTTGAAATAACCTAGAAACTAGAACTTGAGCACCAGTGATATACCAGGACTGCTGATATTACATGTTCTTGGGAACACAAAAGAAGAGCCTACCACAGTATGTGATAACCTGTTAAATATGGGCTTCAAATTGAGAGAAAGAACAATGCCTCACACTTCCCACACTTAACAGTGGTAATAAATAGCATGTTACGCTCTGAACATCTGCACATATACTATATATAACATACACACACACACCAGCACACACACAGACGCATGCATGTACACACACACATACACCCCTAATGATGGCATAATGCAATGATCCTCGTGCAATGTACAGTATACACACTAGTGCACTGAATACAGAACCACCAAATATAGGGGATTTAGGGGCATATTTATAAAGGTTCTGTGTCGCCCTTGCATAAGGGTCACGCAAAACTGAAGTGAGATTTATCAAGCCACTCAATACCACCTTGCATGGCCCTGCATGGCTTGATAAATATAGAATAATGGGCAAATCGCTGCCTTATGTTACTCTTCGGCAGGGAAGCATTCCATGAGTAGAACATGGGTGTGCCCATGCATCTACCATGAATTTGTGGCACATTCCCAGATGTGCCATTAGTGGTAGATCTACGAAGGCATCAAATTGCTATGCGTGACCAGGTGAGGCGTAACAAGGAGAAATATCTTTATTTCTGCTGGCTTTTTCCTCTTTCTACATGTGCTGCATTCTGCAGCACACATAGTAAGAGGAAACGGCCTCTCACAATTATTTTTGTGTAGGAAGATAAACAAATCTGCCTACAATGCAGGCACTCTTGCAACATGATGCAAGGGTGCCTGCATTGGCGCTAGGCAGCTAAAACTGTCCCAGCACTAGGAAAGGACAGGGATGAGCTATATAGTGACAAATACAGAACATTCCTGCACTTTCCCTTTTACACAGTGCACCAAGGTGGCTTGCTTCATTGTGCTGCGTGAAAGATTGATAAATGTGCCCCAGAGTGCTTATTAGTTTGTGGGATACATACCATTACGCTCTTTAGCAGGTTAGCTGAAAATTCTCAGGTCAGCTTACATAATCATGGATCAATTACTTTTGACATATGACATTGAAGTATTTTTTTACCTCACTATGGATGTATCAAGGGGTATTTATTTTACTGGTGAGAGGGATAATAATAATAATATTAATAATACAGACACTTTTAGAGCGCAACAGCTATCTCAAACAGAGGTGTCCTGGTGCTAAAGCGATCAGTAGTGCGTAGATGGCAAACCGGACTGCCCCGGCCCAATTATTCTGCCCTAAAGAGGCCGGTCTTAACCATTTTCGTATAAAAAGGGGTTCTGTATCTATGTTGCGGAAATCATTTGGCAAGGATGGCTTGCAGGTGGAACTTCTCTAATTAGGACCTGCATGTTAGACAGCACACACAGAGAGCAACTGGTGGGTAAATCTGCAAACCATATTGCAAGTGTGTCAATTTTCTCAATTTGTGTGTCTTGCTTCTCATGGAATAAGAGTTCTTTCTGTAAGTAATGCAACAATACGATACTTTCTATGAATTGTCCATGGCTGCTGTCATGGACGTGGTCTATTTTCTATAAATTGAATCTGATCCAGTGGCAGATTCCAAACATATTTCATTTATTTGAAATCATCGTTCCAGACCAAAATGTGTCCTTCTGAATCCCTTTTCGTTTTCCCCTTCCTTCCTCCAGCTGGAGTGGAAACGTATGAAAGTCATTGTTCTGCATTGCAGCGCACTGATGTGAAAAGCAGATTCAACATGACAGATATTCTGTGCTCTCCAGCTGTATCCTTTTGTCAGAGTTTAGGTCACAGAAAATAGGGATTTTTCTTTTGCAACCAGGGCACTCTTTAACGATAAGCCGTGGCACAATCATTCTGCCCGAGTATTGTCAGGAAGCACATTTTGCTGCTTTGCCTTCACACAAAAAACTCTTTAATTGGACTCACTGGACCTTGACTTTCTAGTCACAGTTACATCCAGGCTAGAGGTGAATAGTTTGAGGAAAAGGTTCTTGGAAACTACAGCGAGAATTCTTTGAATGCATTTGTTATAAATTGCATCTCTGTGACATATTCTGCTGCTTCACAATCTTAGTTTTTATACCATCTGGATGGAGGGCATATAAACAGAGCAGCTTTCTTGGCATTAGGTCCAGGTGAACAATGAAGAGGATTTCATTGTTGCACAAACAGCTATAGACAAGGACCCATATTACGGATAGGGTGATCGGGCCATAGCACTTGTCTTACACTTTGACCTCGGTGTGTGAGGCACAGACGGGGCCAGTGACTCAATGAATAAGCTGTTCCCAGGGCAGGTGCGGACTTGTGCTTACACTTGTATTAGAACATTGTAATGTTGGCAGCTCCATTGAAAACAATGGAGCGCTCCGGGCTTATAATGGCTGGTATAAGCCCGGAGCGCCAACATTCCAATGTGTCTTTGTTCACAGCTCTGGCTGTGAACAAAGACTTCAGGGAGCTGGAGGGGATTTGAATCCCCTCGCGCTCCCTGAAGGCTTCGTTTTGTTAGAACATTCTGCCCTCTAGTGGCAGAATGTTCTAATAGCCTTATAGCCCTTCGTAGCAGGGCTATACCGGCTTTTATAGTCCCGCTGCTGTTGTTAAAGTCCCTCGCCTTCGGCTCGGGCCTTTAACGCTGCAGCGGGCCTTTAACAGCCGGTATAGCCCGCTACGGCGGGCTATAAGGCTATAATAGCACATTGCTGGAAGGTGGACCACATTTCACTGTGCAGGTGGCAACCAGGGCTTCGTTTTAAAGGGGGGACAGAGATTAGGTTGCAGTTATCCTGTAATTCTGTCATGGATCTGGCTCTCCTGTACTTTATGTAGCTCTTTACTGTGCCCTTATATGATGCAGAGCTTTTCCGTGCAGGAAAGGTAGTTTGTTATGTGCCAACAAAGTTAATTCAGAGAAAATGGCTAAGTGAGTGTAAAGGTTGGTTAACAGAGTACCTTCCAACTGGTAACTGTATTACTCAGATATGTCAAGTGCATCCACCCTTGAACACCACAAATGGTCTGGGTAGGAAGAAATTGGGTGGCAATAGAAGAAAGAGAGAGAATGCATGCTGAATATGGCTGTTTTAATGCTACTCTAAAGGATCTAGAGATGGCCCGAATGACATGCAGTACTGCTGTAATGCCAAGAAATCCAAGATCTAGTGTGAGACCTCCAGCCATTGTTTTTTTTATTTTAACCAACAGTACTTTGGATACTAGGATTTGTAAATGAGTCCCTGCAAGGTTAAAAGCACAAGTTCCAGATTGCAACTAACTTTTATTTTGAAAAGCGAGGAGCTTAAAGTGCCTCAGGGACACAGAGGTAGTTGGCTTCTATCTTCACATGTTTGTGCATGCAGCATCCTACTGCTAACTTCCCAGGAAGTGACGGCATAGCACTGGAGGAAGTGGGGACAAGGGGTGACACTTATGGGGGCTCATTACTGTCCTCTGGGCTGTTTGAGACTCACATTTCTTGTACTGGACTTAGTCACTCCAACCTCTACATGAAAGAGCTCCCTAACCTCTCTTTTGAGTTTTTGTGCTTTTCACATACCGCACGTGTGTTTTAACTGAATCTTCTCACCTGACGCATGTTCTTAGATAACTGGCATTTGGTTTGGTAGTATTGTTAATGAAATATATAAGTAGATGCCTATACATTATAAAAACATGGGCTCAAAATAACACAGTGAAACACTAAACAATAAGTAATTCTTCAACTGGAGTCGGGCTCCTGGCTGTTCTTGACGTGAGCATACCAGTAGACTGTGTATTGGCTCAAGTTCATAATAAATGTACTTCAGTCAATACTAGAGAAATAATAAAACACTGTGTTTAGAAGCTGACCGAGAAAGTCCTTAAAGTCTCTCTGCAAGACAGTGCTTATGCCCTAAACTATTCATTAGAGGGCATTGGTTGAAGATGGTATACATCTAATCTGGTTGTGCGATATTCACCTCCACCACCTCTAAAATCCCACTATGTCATCAAAAAGCAGTGATCATCAATCCAAATCTAAAATGGTTAAGTGAAAAGTGACAGCTGGTATGATATGACAGTTGGATCCATCACGGTTGAGCTGTTGGTTGCCCATGAGACAATACCTGTGAGCGGACGATGCCTAGGAGTTGAGCAAAGATACTATCACATCTGCTCAAAGGAGCACTGTTGGATTCATTAGTTCTTCCTTTCCTGATATTGCACATACACAGCTGACAAATGGGGAATTCCATGAATTCCCTTGCTGGTGGTGTGCAGTACCGACAAGATCATCTCCTTGTTTCATTTGCACATGTCTGTGCACATCCCAAGGAAAGTACTTCTAAGGATTATTGTGGTCTGGCTCCTTGAGAATCTCCAATATTCCCTAGTGCACTGACATATATGCCCTACATTATGAGGGACTTGCAGAGAGTCTGAAGGATGTCCTCAGACTATGGGTTCTATAAGGTTGTGCTTCTGGTCTCTATGCAAAACAACAGGCACTTCAGTACAGTGATGATTGTACTGCCATTCTGATGACCACCACTGCCCCACCATTGCACCATTAGGGACCAGACATGTGTAATAGATAGCAAAGTTATCCAGCAGCAGTGACTGGCGCATAAGAGAAGTGACTTGGACTTGGAGTAATGCAAATATTTTGTACAGAATGGCTTATTCTGTGCTCCTAATTTTAACACCAGTTTACTGACATGTGTCGTTGGATATACAGTGCAATATCTTTTCTTTAGGTTGGATGTCTTCTTACCCTAAATAACCACTTTTGAATGTGTGGGGCCTGATTTAGAGGTGGGGGTAGGGTAATGTCTGCTAATTTGTGGAAGCTGCCATTGACCATATTACCAATGGCGAAAATAATATGGACATAATTACCACTGCATGCTAATTCTGTCGACAAAAATATCACTCTTATACCGCCAATGTCACATTCATATCACCTGTCAGGAATCAGGGTGTTTTGTTTTTACATTTTTACAAATCCCCAGTCATGCCTGCTGTTTTGTAGTTGTTCTCTTCATCACATTTTCATCACTGATGTCTAATCATCAAAATAGCCGACCTCAAAGCAACCCACCCCTGGCTGACGTCTACTCCCGCACTCTAAAGCACCAACTACACTACTTGCCACATCATTTTGAGCTCCATTAGAATCTGTTCTGTCCATTGTGACAAGCAAATAAGACTGGCCTCCGTCTCCAACTCTGAAGTATCAGATACCCCTATTAACATCAGAAATATCACAAGATCTATTAGCGCATTCCATTCTACTGAGCTGTGACAACATCAGACGGGCCATGCAAGACACTGGCAAAAACCAGGAGGCTTGAAACAGGGATGATATTTTTTGCAGGGACTGCTGTCAATAGTAGCTTGCTGGGAGTTGTAAAGCCATCTTCAATGCGTCAGTGCTCCCCACAGCATGGCCAGTGACATCTAAGGGATTTATTGGGGACCCAATCAAGTAGCTTTTGGGTCCCTTTTTTTGGAACAACTTTAAATTACTGCGCTTTTTGGGCACATCCCACCCCTTGTGATACCAAAGAATATTGAACTACATGTTAAATCTTCTGAAACAGGGGTGCAAAAAAATCTTAAATCTCGAACTTCCTCGTCAACACCAGCTAAATAGCACCATAAGAAAGCCTGAACAAGCATTGATTAAGCCATTTTCTTTCCTGGCGCTCTTGATACAATAGTGAAAATAAAAATGCTGCTCTGTGTATTTTCAACATTCAGTTCGTTGCTATCTGGTTGTTTTCTCCTAGTTTCTTTTTCCCTGCCTTGCCGCTGCTCTCCACTTTATATATTTGTATGCACTTCTCTGTCTAGGCAGTTACCTGTGACTGGTGTGTAAGAGAAATGTGACAGGGAAGTACAGTTGAAGGACAAAATCATAAAGAGAACAGTATATAGAGAGTCAGAAGCAGATGGAGAAACACTGTTGGATCTGGCTCTTTCTGCCGGGCCATCCCCAAACGATTTTTCTTCACTCCTCCGATTTATGCTGAATCTGATTTTGTTGACCTTAGGACTCTGTGCACTTTAGCATTGGTAACCAGTGTTAAAGTGCTTGTGTTCTCTCCTTATAGCAGGGTAGAATTGGCTTATAACAAATTGGCATATTTATGTTTTTGCAAGTCCTTAGTAAAGTGGCACTACATGTCCACTGGGCCTGCAGCAGTGGTTCTGCCACCCATTTAAGTAGCACTTTAAAAATATCTCAGGCCTACCATTTCAAAGAATGTGTGAAGCTTAAACTGCCATGACCACCTGCCAAGATACACCTTTATCCAAGCCCAATCCTTCCTTTTTAATACATATAATTCTCCCTAGGTTAAGCCCTGGACTTCCCAGAGGGCAGGGTGCAATGTATTTAAAATATATGATATACTTTTAAGCTTTAATTTTCCTGGTAGTGAAAAACTCTCACATTGGTTTTTCACTACTGCAAGGCCTATTTCTCCTATAGGATAACATTAGAGTTGCTTTATTACATTTTATAAGTTCCCGGAGGGCAGGGTGCAATGTATTTAAAATATATGATGTACTTTTAAGCTTTAATTTTCCTGGTAGTGAAAAACTCTCAAATTGGTTTTTCACTACTGCACGGCCTATTTCTCATTTCTCCTATAGTATAACATTAGAGTTGCTTTATTACATTTTATAAGTATCATTTCCAAATGCTAAGAGAAAATTGGTTGATGTTCATGTCTGAAATCCTAACTTACAGTCCTACTTATGGCGAAGACAGACTTTAAATACATATTCTGAAAATGCCAAACTTGGCATTTTCTTGCCTATGCCATTAAGAGCCTGCAACCTGTCTCTGGTCACATGACTGGGTGTAGTTGGCAATTGGACTTTGTGTATTCCTCTTAGAGAGCCACACACAATGCAGAGCTTTGGTGTGACTGGATGGGTCATTATTGGCAGGATGGGAGGGAGGACCTGAGCACAGCCCCACGTATACTTGAATAGGCTGTATCCTATCTCCACATAACGGACATGTTAGAAATAAGATTCCTGGTTGGCTGAGGTATGCACCCAGGCAGGCAGGAACCACCACTCTAGTCAAGGTATGTTAGATACTCAATAAGATAACATGTACTCAGGCTCTGGCAGCTTGGCACAATCAGGCTTATCTAAAGAGGCAAAGCGTAAAGTATTTATGCAAGACACTCTTAGAGTAACACAATGAATACATCATAAAAAGACTCCACCCAGGTTTAGAAAAATAGTATCTGAGAAAAATAAGACAAAAACAACAGAAATCTTATCAGTAGAATTCGAGATATGAACTGTTAAAGATTAAATACAAAAATAGTGCTTAGAAGTCACTAGCCATCCGAAGGTTACTTACGGTCACAAGAGACCAGTGCAAATTCAAAGTTATGACTAATCGGGATGAAGGACAGACCGGCCACAGAACCCACAAAGGGTCTGCTGAGACAATATCTTGGATGGAGCAAAACATCTATGCTGAAAGCATGATGTGTCCTTTTCGACGCAGTTGGGTCAGTGCATCGTCTTCGAGCTTTACTGAAGGGAAGGCAATGCATCATCATCGCACCACAAAGAGCATCATCATCAGGCCGCATAGGCTGTAGAACTGCTGTCGTCAAACAGCCTCTGCGTCAACATCAAAGGGAGATGCATTGGTTTCTCAAAAAGCTTAACTGCTCTGTGGCAAGCTACAGGGGGTTGAGCACAGGTTAATTTGGGGTTTGCTTGTGCCTTACCCTGACTTAAATTCGGGTTGCTGCTTGAGCAGGGCTCACATCCTAGTCAACCATTAACCCAATTTCAAACAAGTGGGTAGAGACAGGGGTGATGCAGAAAGATATATGAGAAATGTAAACTAAATAGAGAAAGATGCGGTAGGCAGAGGAAAGATAAAGAAAGGTAGAAAGAAGATAATTTAGGTAGGGAAAGAGAGGAATTAGGTATGGTTTTATAGTGCTGTAGAGGGGTCACTATTTGATGCATCAACGTGTAATACAAGCCACTTGGGATAATGGAGATGCGGAACATACGCTGTCTACCACATTACATACAATTTTAACAAGGACGGTGCCATTATTACTTCTACAGTACTCAGTGATGTCACATCATCAGTGATGTAATTTGAGGTGTCAAGAGTGATGCTATCAATGATGTCATTGAACATGACATGAGAGATGTTGTATGTGAAGTCACAAGCAGTGTATGGCTGGGGCAAGTCCTTTACTCCAGCCTGGATGGGAACAGCTGTTTTCACTGCTTCAGCAGGGTGGGGGCAAAAGTGTGTTTTCATCCCAGGAGAGTGTGGGCAGGTTATGAGCGCAATTACAAATCATGAAATCAGCTCAGTTTCTGAGCTAGGATCTTGCTTTCTGAGACATGTGGTGTAACTTCCGTGCAGCTCTCTTGGCTGTGGCTAATTTTCTTATGTAAAAATGAATGGCGAAAACACGTTTTAGGACCCCTCCCCCTTTTTCCAATTTTCTCAGCCTTCTAGTGTTAGTTTATACTCTGTGAGAATGTGCAGATCAAACACTATTTGTTCCACCCTTTGTATAGAACATACACTGCAAAGGGCTGCTGCTCTATATATTACCTACGCAAAATAGTGGCATTCGACTGAATGACCAGCTGTTGCACATTCCTTATGATGATGTGCTTTTAACTACTTTCATCTGTAGGTAAACTTTATCTCTTAGCCCATTGCCTGTATCTCTGATACCCCCTAATTGCCTTTGCCTTTTGCCATGCACACTCTTGAACTAGACCAAATACATAAATAAATAATTGAAGATTGGTCTTAGTGGACAACCCAACCAATGATTCCAGAAGCAATTCAACATTATTAACGTTCTGTTTTCGCTAGGCTTGTATAATAGAAGGGGCTACAGACTACGATAGGTGACTTTGAATGAAAACCCTCATAGGAGCAGTTAAACGGATGTTTATTTTCAGTTAATTTCTGCACACTTGGAGTCGGTTCAGCAAAAATCGTGCTGAGATATTTACTCTCCAATTACTAGTCTCGTTTGCATTTTGACTTTGTAAAAACCTGACACTTTTAATCTCACTTTGATTATTTACATGGCGTTGTCAAGAAAGCCAATTGAATACATTTTTTCTATAGACAGAACACGCATGCTTCCCTAAGAAATTTACAATTGTACATCGAATTCCAAACAATTGCTGATGCTTGTGTGACTTTCAATCCAAATGCCATGCATATGTTTTTGCTTCTAATATGATTTCACTAGAGGTCTGTGTTAAACTTTGGGAAGTGTAGGTACTTTAATGTATTCTTTGATTAAACTCTGATGGCTCAAGAATCATACCATGTTATTTAACTAAACCAAAGAGGTGACATCAGAAGTTTATAACATGACACACCTTAGCCTGTTGACAGGAGAGATTCTCTGTGATTGTTGGAGTGATACATCTTCCCTCAGCCTGATCACACTACATGTGCCTAATTAAGAAACATCTCTTGAACTAGGGGCATTCTAAGCACTGATGTTCTCTTAGTCATTTTGTTTGCAGATTAAGAGCAGCTGAAACAATGTAAGAAGGAAGTAGGGTAAAAGAGGAAGTCTAAGACCATTCTCCTCTTGTTGCCCAGTGCCATTTGCTCACCATAAGTTGTTATTTGAAGCATTTAATTCTATTTCCATATGCAAAAGGTGCTACATGCCCACTCAACATGTCATGCATGTATTCCTCATCTAAGCACCAATGAGAATCAATAGAAAAATAGGTCCACGGTTTTATTATAGAAATCTCATTTTATGAGATATAGTCTAAAGACAGCTTTAGCTGTCTGTCATATGTTTGTGTTAGAAACTGGGTTTCTGGTAGGCATGGGTATGCACCATCAACAAGCAGCAACCACAATCTTAGTTCGGGTAAGTCAGAAAGACACTTTAATTTAACCTGCGCTCACCCTCTGGTAGCTTGGCACAGAGCAGTCAGGCTTAATTTAAGAAGCAATGAGTAAACTATTAGTGAAACTCTTAAATTACAGTAACCCAGTGAAAACACTACAAAAAGACTCCACACCCATTAAGAAAAATAGAGAATATTTGTATGAGTAAAAGGAGACCAAAACGACAAAAATTCAATAAGTAGAAATTGAGATTAATTTTTAAAGAATAAACCTAAATTTAGCCAATAGCTGTTAGGGGTTGCTTGAGGTTGCACTGGACCGGAGTAAATTGAAAGTTCAGGCCGACCGCGATAAAGGGCAGTCTGGCTACCAGACCCATGCAAAGCCCGCAGATAAAATACCTTGAATGGAGCAAGCGTTGGTGTCAAAGACTCGCTGCGTCAGTTTCGATTCACGCTGTTGGGTAGATGCGATGTTGCCGAGCCTTGCAGTTGAGTCCCCTGTTGTCATCAAACTAAGGAACTGTGTCATTCTTGAGCCTCGCAGGCGGGTCCCATGTTAACATCGAGCCATGCTGGGATGTCCTCGAATAGGCGCTGCGTTGGCATCGAAGGACACTGCATTGGTTCTGATTAAAGCAAAGTCATCACTATGTCACTTTTTGTAGAAAAAACAGGTGCAGATCCCACTTTCACCCAGGATTGGCACCTCTTGGAAGGGCAGGACTTCCAGTTGACAGAGCCCAGCACCTGAAGCAGAGTTGAAGAAAGTCTATGATGGCTCTGATACTTCAAAACAGGACTCAAGCCAGCAAAACCCTGGGGTCAATTAAGCCCTTGGAGGGTGTAGAGAAGCAGGTCTAGTCTGTCTTACTCCCAGGCAAGAAGCAGCAGGTAGCAGGCCAACCCAGCAAAGCAGGTAGCACAGTGGCATTCTCTTCTGCAGCACAGCAGCTCTTCTTCTTGACAGAATGTTCTGAGATCCAGAAGTGTACTGAGTTGGTGGTGTCAGGGGTCTAGTGCTTATACCCAGTTGTGCCTTTGAAGTTGGGGATACTTCAAAGAAAGTACTTTGAATTCCACAAGGTCACTGCCCTTCCTGCTCTGGCTCCAGATGTACTACAGGGCCCTTTTCAGGTGCAAGTGTCAGCTACTCCCTCCCATCTAGATCGGTAAGACCCATCAGGATGTGAATGGCCCATAAGGCATAACTCAGCTCCCTTTGTATATGACTGTCTGGAGGAATGCACAAAGCTCAGCTGTCATGCACCCCAGATGTGTCATTAAAGACAGGCAGAAGAACAGAATGGTTAAAGTAAGAAAATGCCAACTTTCTAAACGTGGCATTTTCAGACTTACAATTTAGGATCCAACTTTACCATAAGTTGTGATTTTAAATTGTGAGTACAGAGACATTTAACTCAAATGGGCAGATTTACAAGAACTAGCGCATCCCTGCATATTAGCAGGGATGTGCCAGTTCATTTGCGACATGTAAAAAAAGCCTTGCGCCACCACGGATGTGGCGCATTTACAATGCGGCGCACTGTGGTGCAAGAATAGACAGATGCATGACGCATCTGTTTGGCGTAGGGGCAGCGCATTGCTGGAGTTGTGTCACATGTACGACGCAACTCCAGCAATGGTTAGGATTGCCTATTCTGAACATGCTGGGTCACTCCTTACGCCTGCTTCAAGCAGGCGCAAGGTTTTGACGCAGTGGCGTTGTAAAAGTGACTCAGTGAAATCTTATAGATTTCACTGCGTCACTTTTACAAGACTTTCTGTGTGGGAATGCCCACCCTGCATAAATTATACCTGACGCACGTATAATGTAGTGCAGGGCTTCACAAGGTGACGCATCTCCCTAGATGCGTCACTTTGTAAATTTGCTGCATTTGTTACGCCACTGCTGCATCACAAAAGTGACGCAACGGTGGAGAAAAGGTGTTGCAAGGGGCTTGTAAATCTGTCCCAAAATTTCCATCTTGTACCACATGGGAACTACACATTAAAGATGCAATAAGTCAATCCCAATGTTAATTTATGCACAAGATTGTCCTTGAAGTACTGAAAAACAAACGTAAGAGTTTTTCACTACCTATGCATGTTAAATGTAAAAGTATGTGTCCTTTGTTTTCAGTACACTGCACCCTGCCCTTGGGCTGTCCAGGGCCTACTTTAGGGGTGACCTATATGTATTAAAAAGAAAGGTTTGGACCTGGCAAGAAGGTTAACTTGCCTGGTCGACATGACAGCTTTACACTGCACCCACAGGCTCTGCAATGGCAGGCCTGTGACATGTCTAAAATGCTACTGAAGTGGGTGGCACAATCAGTGCTGCATGCCCACTAGTAGCATTTAATTCACAGGCTCTGGGCACAATTAGTGCACTTTAGTACTGGTTAGCAGTGGTAAAGTGCCCAGCATCCTGATGCAAAAAAAGAAAACAAATTCAGCAGAAAGGAGAGGAGAAAAGCAAAAGGTGACCCTGCACAAAGTGCCATTTCCAATAGAAACCATAAATCCACATTTCAGATAATGATAATAATCTCACTCAGGTAATTCTTACGTTCATCTAAACCTTTTTAAATTTTAGTAACAAAATGTCACATCTTAATAGCTGCCCCATTCAACATCACATTTGTCTTCAGACAAGCCCTTGTTATAAAAGAAGTATTGGATGCTCTTAAAGACGAGTAGATGAAGAAAGGGCATATAAATAAAGGAATGACACAGAGTAGAAGAGGACTGTAAATTGAGTGATGTAAAGAGTAATGTGAAGGCAAGTCTTGGGAGCAGAGATAGAGCAAGGAAGTGGAGGAGAGAGGATCTTTGTGTGGCAGATCCTGGAAGATGAGACAAAGAAGCAGCAAGTATCCCTGCAAGAAAATCAGGAGAACAAGAGCTGCCAGCTGCCTCTGCCTATTAAACACTGTGGAGGCATAGCAGTGCATCTGTTAACAAAACAAGTCCATGCCTTGTACCTGCACTTCTTTTCCCTTACAATAAACAACACTAAGGGGCTAACTCTGATGCGGGTTGGAAGGCCTGCTAACGGTATTTCCTCTGTCCAAATCTGATCGGGAATGTGTCTTTCCGACCGAGCGCCCTATTCCGATACCATTAGGAAGGCCCCCAGACGGGTTCTGGAATGAGCGAATCAGATTCCGAGCCTATGTGTCTGACCGAGTTGTCCCCCATTCCGAACAACCATGTACGATGCGAAGATCCCCGATCCTGTCAGTCCGAGTCATTCGCAGCTGAATCATGCCACGCAATGGAGCCGGCTTCCGAACGAGCAAGTATGATGCATGATTCTGACAGCCATAACGACTCCGTTTTGCCGGGACAAACCAGCTGTGGGAATTGGACTTCAGGGGGCCGTGGCAGGCCCCTCTTCACCCGGGGCTCTCTGGATCGGTCGCAGGGGGGTACCCATGGGTCCCCCCTTTCCATGCATGCACAGTGTGGCGGGCGCCATGGGGTACCTGCCACAGGGTACACGCTTTTCCCCACCCACCCCTTTTTGCAATGGGAGCCTGTGTATGCGTTTGGTACACAGGCTCCAATTGAGTTTAATGGGAGTCTGACCGAACCGAGTCCGTCACTATATGGACACATCAGAATCGGTTGCTTGGACTCCTGGAGCGCGAGTCATTCAAAAAGCTCTCTGGATTCAAGTCATCTTGAGGGCTTTCCGAACAAGATCAGAATCGAGCCCAAAATCAGAAAGATTTACGACCGACTGAATAGGAATATCCCAATCCGAACCCGACGGCATTCGGAATGACCGAGCAGTACGGAGCAGAATCATACGTCTCTACGGGTCGCGTTTCCGAATGACTGATTATGATGCTGGATTCAGACAGCCTTTCCAAATTGTGCCGTTCGACTCGAATTGGCAGTTGGAATCAGACTTTGGGGGCCCGTACCGGGCTCCCCTGCACCCGGAGCCTTCCCAATCGGGCCAGTGGGGCTACCCATGGGTCCCCCATTTACCAGCCATGCACAGTGTGACAGGCACCAGGGAGTGCCCACCACAGAGTGCCTGATTTTCCACAGCCACCCCTTTCTTCAACCGGAAGCCTATGCATTTGGTCGGAACATAGGCTCCCATTGAAGCCAGTTTAATTCCAATCAAAATGTATCTGGAAGCATCCGGATGCATCGTACTAAGTCGGTTGGACTCTCCCGATCCGCATCAGTCAGAAATCATTCCCAAACCAATTTGTTCGGGAATATTTTCAAACCGCATCCGAATCGGGGCCTAAGTCAGGAAATGGATAAGGAACCATCAAGGAACCACTGAGTTGAGAGCCATGATCACTGGTTCTGGATGGTGCAAAGGTGAAATATGGAGCAGAGGTCAAATGATCCAAATGTACTAATGGGGAGGCACTCCTTAAGCAAAAGTAGAGTTTTTTATTACCTTCCTTGTATCGCTAGAGTGAAACAGTTCATGATTAGTCCATTGCTTCCTTAGTTCAAATTCAATGAAAAATCGCAGTCACCATAATTTGAATTCCTTTCTTGATCCATATTATAGTCTTAAAGATTGATTGTTAAAGGCCCCGAACCAGAATTTTATGTATGGGAGATAGCCTTTAACAACCAGTGTAGCCAATGGCACAATGGCTATAGGGTTTTAGAAAATTCCACCCAAAGATGGCAGAATGTTCTAAATTTAAAACAGAGAAAAGGAAAAAAAAACACTAGAATATTTGATCAGAACCCTTATACTAGCCATTATGAACCTTGAGTCACTTCCTTTTCTTCAATGGAGTTCTCAGCATTCCAGTATTCTAATGTTGGGTATATCATTTTTATAAACATAAAAGGGCAGCCCAGCCACCGTGTTTAATTGTTAACTGGGCCTTTTCCAAGGCTGTAATAATCTATTTGCCATCAATTCAAATTGATTTTACATAACATGTAAAGACAAAATACATATTGAAACTAATCCTGCTGTCCTCCTCTGAAGATTTTGAACCCTTACAATTCAAGTGTTACCACACTTTTATTTAAACTATACAACCTCAGACTGCCACAACACGTCCATCTGTTTCCTTGCTGGCATGTTGCTTTGGGTTCTCTCTTTGCCTTGATTGTCAAAATCCGTTCTGGTTTAAATGTAAACCTGAGTCTGTGGCGTCCTTTATTGGCAGAAGTTGAATTTTTTATGTATTTTCCATGAACACAGACTAGAGTATGGTGGCTGATGATGGGGTTGGTGAGGGGCGTATGAATATAACAGGAAGCTGCTGATCATACTTTGTGGGTCCATAAGACAACCTCCAACACAGGCAGTAGGACCAACTATTCACGACCTGCACACAGAAGTAATTATTCACTGATTAGTTCTAAGGTACAGCCTCCTTTGGAGGTAGTGGATGCCTGCATGGCTTTTGGCATGGGTGTGAGAAAGCGTTGGGGCTAAGTTGATTACTATCAACTTAGCCCCAACGCTTTCTCACACCCATGCACAGTTTGTGATATCCATGTAAGAGATTATGTGATTGAGTGGATGTAAATGTATGATATTCTTTATGAGTCTCCATATTCCACATGTTTGTGGTTTATATTGATATTACAAAAAAAGGGCAGAAAACTCTGATGCAGTATATTCTGAAAGTCACCCAATTAGTTGGTTGGTGGTATTAGGATACCAAGGAATTTCTGTGAATATATATATTATCTACTGGCGGTAGCCAGTAGATAGTTATAGTTAGGACCGTGTTTCCATAGGAAATCCGCAACATTCTATTTGGAATAACTTTGGCGCCGATTGACGAATCCTCGCGAAATTCTCAAAATAGGTGGGGCGCTCTGCTCCGCTCCTACCCTGAAAGTCTCGGGGGGGATTCGTCAAGCGGGGGCTGAGAACAAGGGGGGGTCCCAAAACGCGTTTTCCCTATGCATTTTTCCATAGGACCTTTAGTCCGAGCTACAGCCCGAACGGCTGAACAGAATTACTTGAAATTTGGCAGAGAGGTAGCCGTCAGGTCAGGGATGTGCCTTTTGAAGGTCTCGTGTAAATCTGTTCAGTATTTCCTGAGAAAATAGCATTTAAATCAATATATATATATCTATAGGCGCGCTCCGAGCGCGTACCGTAAGCTTACCGTACGCGCACGCCGCCGTGCGCGAGCGCGATTCTGATTGGTTGTTCGATCTCAGTAAACATTCGAATCGGTCGAAACCAGGAAGTGTCGGCCGCCATTTTGTCTCTCGCAGTCTGAGGGGGTGAAAAACAAAGGTGGAGAACGTGAAAAGGGGGCAGGGTGGACAGTTCCTGACCCCCTAGCCTTTGTCAGGGGGTCCCAGAAGGACTCCCAAGGGCAAAAATTAATTTTAATTTTTTTTCGAAAAATCGCCGAATGCGCGTAGCGTACGCGCACGGCGTAAACGGAGAAATTCCGCGAGGAAAAATTCTGCGAACTTCGCGTAATTACGCGTACCGTGCGCGCACGGCAAAAAAAAAAATTCAAAAAGGAAAGCTTAAAAAAAAATTAAAAAAATTGTGAGGTAAGGTTGGCTCTTAAAAGAGCCGTTGGGTTAATACAGGGATGGAGGAAAGAAAGAATGGGAATATTATGAGCGTCTACAAACGTGCTGGTCTATCTTATTGTTAATATGGGAAACACTGGTCTCCTAAAAAACAATAAGACCACAACACGTTGTACACCTCATTGAAACCCTCCGAAATCGAGGGTTAATGTCCAGAGGAGCAGAAGAAGGTGATGCTCCCACCTCAGAGGAAGGGCTCAGCTGAGCTGCCGATGATGTACTCGGCTGAGCTTCTGAGGTTGGGCTCCGGTGACTTACTGAAGAGTGTTCTTCAGTATGTCGAGCAAAGGTCCTGGGATGTTTATCCCTAATGTGTCTCATCATAGAGTGATTTCCAAAGGAATACTTCTTCCTTGGATCTCCTCTAGATAAAACACGGTCACAAAGTGTGCAAGTGACCAATGGAGCATTGACCTTTTTCTGCCCCTCTGAAAAAGTAAAATACTCCCACATAAAAGAATCCTTTTGTTTCCTCCTTCTCTGTCTGATGATGGTGCTGCTAGGCTCACTCTCAGAAGAGGTCTGCTGCTTTGCCATTGTATCTCAATGTCAATTCAGCTCCTTCTCCTAGGGGATCTCAAGCAGTAATGAGGGGAATGGGTGTGGTGTGGGAAGTTTCTGGAACTGAAAGTAGTTTCAACCAATGAAAAGTGTTCTTTGTGGATCACATGACCTACCGTGCGCGCTCCGTAAGCTAACGGTATGCGCTCGTAAACAAGTACGCATGCGCAAACGTGACGCATACGGAGCGCTTACGGAGCGCGTACGTAAGATGCACTCGCGCATGTGCATTACACGCCCATGCGTAACCGCGACGTTGCTTCCGCGCAACGCGCATGCGTGTACGCGTACGTCACGTACGTATCACGTAAGCGCACTGTACTTATGACGTACGGAGATCGTAGCATCAGCTTACCGTACGCGCATCGTATCACATAAGCTTACCGTACTTATGACGTACAGAGCGCGTAGCATCAGCTTACCGTACGCGCACGGAAAAAAATGCATAAAAAAGAAAATTACCCATTCCATAATGCAGGATATAGTACATATATTATTTTATACATAGGTTTACCAAAAATCTCAAAAACAATTTGCATTTAAAAAAACGTACAAATTCACTCGAAAAACGATAGGTTTCAAACACGTTATAGTTAGGAATTAGCATTTAAAAAACCTTGCAAATTCACTGAAAAAACCATAGGTTTCACACATGTTATAGTTAGCTGGACATTTCACTCGTAAAAAAACAATGAAATTCCCCCGTTATAGTTAGTGCAGGCAACTATAACTCACGCGACCGCAATCCTCTGTTGATGCTAATACTGTATCTTTAGCTATACATATATTACAAATATTTATTTTTCATAAAGACACATATGTCATCAGTGATGTAATATTTGACATCATCAGCAGAGGATTGCGGTCGCGTGAGTTATAGTTGCCTGCACTAACTATAACGGGGGAATTTCATTGGTTTTTTACGAGTGAAATGTCCAGCTAACTATAACATGTGTGAAACCTATGGTTTTTTCCGTGAATATATATATATATATATTTATCACCACTGTAAATTGCTCCTTCCGGTCAGCTCGGGACCCGTGAAGAGTCGCGCACGCACTGGCGGAGAAACCGGTTTGTAAACAATTGCAAAAAGTCCTCGATAAGTGCGCTCTCAGAAAACACCAACTCCGTGTATAAAGTAAATACCGCTGTTTATTCACAACACGTTTCGCTCAAGAAAGCTTGATCACGTGAAGGAGCTTTTTTGAGCGAAACGCGTTGTGAATATACAGCGGTATTTACTTTATACACGGAGTTGGTGTTTTCTGAGAGCGCACTTATCGAGGACTTTTTGCAATATATATATATATATATATATATATATATATATATATATATATATATATATATATATATATTATCTACTGGCGGTCGCCAGTAGATAGTTATAGTTAGGACCGTGTTTCCATAGGAAATCCGCAACATTCTATTTGGAATAACTTTGGCGCCGATTGACGAATCCTCGCGAAATTCTCTAAATAGGTGGGGCGCTCCGCTCCGCTCCTTCCCTGAAAGTCTCGGGGGGATTCGTCAAGCGGGGGCTGAGAAAAAGGGGGGGGCCCAAAATGCGTTTACCCCATGCATTTTTCCATAGGACCTTTAGTCCGAGCTACAGCCCGAACGGCTGAACAGAATTACTTGAAATTTGGCAGAGAGGTAGCCCTCAGGTCAGGGATGTGCCTTTTGAAGGTCTCGTGTAAATCTGTTCAGTATTTCCTGAGAAAATAGCATTTAAATCAATATATATATCTATGGGCGCGCTCCGAGCGCGTACCGTAAGCTTACCGTACGCGCACGCCGCCGTGCACAAGCCCGATTCTGATTGGTTGTTAGATCTCAGTAAACATTCGAATCGGTCGAAACCAGGAAGTGTCGGCCACCATTTTGTCTCTCGCAGTCTGAGGGGGTGAAAAACAAAGGTGGATAACGTGAAAAGGTGGCAGGCTGGACAGTTCCTGACCCCCTAGCCTTTGTCAGGGGGTCCCAGAAGGACCCCCAAGGGCAAAAATTAATTTTAATTTTTTTTCAAAAAATCGCCGAATGCGCGTAGCGTACGCGCACGGCGTAAACGGAGAAATTCCGCGAGGAGAAATTCCGCGAACTTCGCGTAACTATTACGCGTACCGTGCGCGCACGGCAAAAAAAAAATTTCAAAAAGGAAAGCTTAAAAAAAAATAAAAAAAATTGTGAGGTAAGGTTGGCTCTTAAAAGAGCCGTTGGGTTAATACAGGGATGGAGGAAAGAAAGAATGGGAATATTATGAGCGTCTACAAACGTGCTGGTCTATCATATTGTTAATAAGTTGGCGACTATCACAATTGTGGGATTCCCTGAAGTGTCTTGCCACTGGGTATGTGTTATCTTGATTATTGATTGCCCTCAGATGTTGGAGGATGCGTTTATGCACTGGTAGCTTGGTGCTTCCTACATACCTTAGTGGGCATGGGCAAGTCAAGATATAAACTGCGAATTCCGTTTTACATGTAAGCAGTTTAGTGATCAGGTGATCCTTGTTACTGAATCCATCGTGATAAGTTTTGGTGTTTACACCTTGGAGACAAGATTTACATGTTTTGCATTTGTAAAACCCTGAATTAGACTGTAGCCATGATGTTTTCTCAATGATTTCCGGATTTGTGTCAACCAGTGAATCATTCATTGAGGGAGCTCTGCTAAAAGTAAGTGATGCCCGTGTAGGTAGTGATGCACCAATGACTGGGTCATTGAGTACTATGGGCCAATTACGATTGATAATCTTGTATATCTCCCTATGCTGCTTACTGTATCCTGTGATAACCCTGAATGTGTTTTGTTTTTCATCACCAGGAATGAGTATTGAGCTTGCAATTAAGGTACTTTGATTGATAGCATAGGAACTCAATAATTCCTCCCTAGTATGCTGCATAGACTTACTGATGGCACTGTCAATGATTTTTTTAGAGTAACCTCTCTCTTGGAATCTCAAACTACTGGATAGTTGAGCCATGGTTAAATCCGCTGGATTACTGCAAACCCTTCTGATGCGTAGCATTTCCCCATAGGGGATGCTAGCTATCAGATGGGCCGGATGTGAGCTCTTAGCATGCAATAACGTGTTACCTGCTGTTTTTTTGCGGTAGAGTTTGGTTTCCAATTTCCCTTTGTAGACATATACTTCTGTGTCTAGGAACGTTACTGACGACTGACTCATTGTAGCAGTAAAGCTTAAATTATAATCATTGCTGCTGATGTCTCCAATGAATTTATTAGCTAAATCTGCGTCACCCCGCCAGACAATGAATAAATCATCGATAAATCGATACCAAGCTACCACATTATTGTTCATTACCTCATTGAATTGGGTCCTGAGGACCAGTTTCTCCCAAGCTCCCATTACCAGACAGGCATAGCTTGGTGAAAAACTGGCCCCCATGGCCACACCCTGTAGTTGACGGTAGAGAAGGTTATTGAACATGAATACATTGTTGGTTAAACAGTACTGTAACATCTGCAATAACATGGTATTATGGTCACTGTCCTGATCACCCCTTTGTTGCAGAAAATGCAAAATTGCTTTAAGACCAGTCTCATGAATGATGCTCCTATAAAGAGCTGTAACATCTAGTGCTAGCATCCAGTTACCTTCTTCCCATTTGATTTGCTGTATCTTAAACAAAAAATCCCCTGTGTCCTGGATATTAGAGGGTAGTTGTTTAACAAAGGGTTGAAGGAAATAGTCAATATAAATTGATGTTTTTTCCAGTAGTCCACCCCTGGCTGAGATTATTGGTCTGCCAGGAGGTTTACTGATATCCTTATGTACTTTAGGGATGAAATAAATAATAGGTGTAATAGGGTTATCGACTCTGAGGTACTTGTACTCTGCTTCCGTGATCAATTTTTTGTTTTTCCATTTGGTGAGTTTTAAGTGGTAGTCTTGAATCATGATTTTTAAATCACTTGCATTGGACCTCATATAGCATTCCCTGTCATTGAGCTGGGCATAGGCTTCCTTCTCATAGAGTGATCGCTCCAAAAGTACCACATTGCCACCTTTATCACTTTGACGTATCACAATGTTTTTATTGTCCCCTAATTTCTTCATTAGGTTATTGTATTGCATGGTTTGACGGTCATACTATTTCCTTTCTGTTACTGTATTTTTATAAAGTTTTTTGATTTGACTGACCGTGTTTTCATGAAATATGTCAATGGCATCTCGTGGCATTATTGGATTAAACGTAGATGGTGGTTTGAAATGTGTCGTTATAGGTTTCCTTTCATTTTGGTTAGATTGGTATCCCTCACCTTCTGTTTCCCATAATTCTAAGAGCTCTGCTGTTTGTGACATATCACTGGATTCCATGTTGCTCTCCGCCTGACTGCTGCTTTTTTTACCATCAGTGTTTTTGTTGAGTGCAAAGAACTTTCGTAATTTTAATTTTCTCACCGCCTTGTAAATGTCACACCTAGTTTTGGTATAATTCATGTTGCTTGGCGGTACGTAGGAGAGACCCAGTTTGAGAACATCCTCCTCTTTTTTGGTTAGAATACAAGAGCTGAGGTTAATAATGGTGTTGTCTGTCGATTTGGTGTTTATTCCTTGGGCTTCCACTGACCCCTGCCCCTCCTTCTGTTTGAGAAGGCGCCGCCTCTTCCTCGCCCTCTGCCTGTGCCTGTTTTTGTAGTTGATGTGTTTTCTTCTTGCTGTCTTTGGGTCCGGGGTCTGAGCGATTGGAGTCTCTCCCGGTTTAAAAAACCGATTTCTCTGCCCGGGGAAGGTTTGTTGCTTTGCCTTGCTTGAGTCTCATCGCGCATCTCAGTTTCAGATTCAGTTCCTGTCCCTGAACTCAAATCTGATACCGTTGTTTCAGCTTTATTGGTTTTTCGGGTGATTCCCCTCCTCATCTGACCCGTACTGTTGGCTTTTCTCAGAGTGTCAAATTTCTTCGAGAAGGTAAATATTTGTCCCAACTCGTAATCATTTCTGTCCCTCTGGAATTGATATACTTTTCTTTCCATAATCCTGGTCTCCTCCTTTTTCAAATGAGCTTTCATTTCGCTGGTTAATATATCTTTCTCCTCTTTGGTGCCCATAGTTTCAATTTGTTCCAGAAGGGAAGCTATCTCTATTAGAAGTTTGGCCCTGTCGATCTCCGCATATTTAATGAGGATCAAAACTAATCGGCGCGAGGCGTCGAGGTTGCTTTCCGCCCACTCCCTCATAAGATCAGGATTGGGATCCTCGTAGCTTGGTGCTATCATGATTCTCAATCCCCTCGGTATGCGATTGACCTCAATGTAGCCTTGTAGAGATTTCGCTTCCCACCATTTAGCTTGCTCGCTTTTGTACTTTTTTTCTAATGTTTTAAAGATTTCCTTCAGTGATTTGGTGGTGTTAGTTTCCTCATTGATTCTTTCACGTGTGTTAAGATTAATAGGGAGGCTGTCTGAAAACATCGAAGACGCCGCTGTTTCCCGGTCCCTCACGTTGTCAATCGACATGCCTGAATTCGAATGGGATTAAGTAAGGAGCAATTTACAGTGGTGATAAATATATATATATATATATTCACTTAAAAAACCTTAGGTTTCACACATGTTATAGTTAGGTGGATATTTCACTCGTAAAAAAACCAATGAAATTCCCCCGTTATAGTTAGTTCAGATAACTATAACTCGCGCGCCCGCAATGCACTGCTGATGACACATATTACATCACTCATGACATGGTCAGTGACATCACTCATGATATCACTGATGACATCATCCTTGTGATAGAGTGGCGGTCGCCCGAGTTATAGTTATCTGAACTAACTATAACGGGGGAATTTCATTGGTTTTTTACGAGTGAAATATCCACCTAACTATAACATGTGTGAAACCTATGGTTTTTTAAGTGAATTTGCAAGGTTTTTTAAATGCTAATTCCTAACTATAACGTGTATGAAACCTAAAGTTTTTTCAGTGAATTTGTATGGTTTTTTAAATGCTAAGTTATGTATGTATTATTATTTTTTTAATATATTTATTTTACAATAAACTACTTATTAAATGTATTTTTTTGTATTTATTTTTTGGGGTTTTTCACCATGCGCGCACGGTGCGCGCACCCCCGCGATTTAAAAAAAAAAATAAAAAAAAATAATTCTGCCTTCGGGGTCCTTCAGGGACCCCCTGACAAAGGCTAGGGGGTCAGGAACTCTCTACCCTGCCCCCTTTTCATGTTCGCCACCTTCCTTTTTCACTCTCGCACTGAAAACAAACAAAATGGCGGCCGACACTTCCTGATTTCGACCAATTCGAACGTTGACTAACATGTAACCACCAATCAGAATTACGCTCGCGCACGTTAGGGTGCTCGCACGGTGCGCGCACGGTGCGTTCACGGTACGCGCTTATAGTATTTATATGCTTTTAAATGCTATTTTCTCAGGAACTACTGACCAGATTGACACCAGACCTGCAAAAGGCACTTCCCTGACCTGAGGACTACCTCTCTGCCAAATTTCAAGTAATTCTGTTCAGCCATTCGGGCTGTACCTTCGACTAAAGGTCCTATGGGAAAATGCATGGGAAAAACGTGTTTTGGGACCCCCCTTTTTTCTCGGCCCCCACTTGACAAATCGCCCCGAGACTTTCAGGGTACGAGCTGAGCGGAGCGCCCCATTAGTTTTGAAAATTTCGCGAGGATTCGTCAACCGGCGCCAAAGTTATTCAAAATAGAATTTATAGATTTCCTATGGAAACACGGTCCTAACTATAACTATCTACTGGCGACCGCCAGTAGATAATATATATATATATATATATATATATATATATATATATATATATATATATATATATATATATATATATATATATATATTGAGAGGTGGTGACAAGCCTTAAGGCAGCGTCTGGATTCTTCTTTTTACTTACTTGGCACCCTACCAAAAAATAAGGAAAGAACAGCCTGTGTCCATTTTTTTCTTCTGTTTCTGTTATTCCTGGAAATATTTGCTCTTGCAGTTTCCAGGCTTTTCCCAATTTTGGTTGTTATTTAGAGCACTGCATGGTTACAATTGCTAATTATAGCCTGTTGTGAGATACTCTAAAGCACGGATGCTGGTAAATTTTAGACACTTCCCTCTTGTGATTTTTCTATTGTGTGGTAGGGCAGTTCCTTTTCTAGGGGTGTTGATTCCTGTGTGGGTCTATGTTGCCTTGGTGTTCGTGACTGGCAAGTAGACTCTTTTCCTTCCTTGCTGCAGGTGATTCCAAGATTGCACCTTTGATCTCAGATATTATTCATGGTTTATATTCCTTTTGCCTACAGGGCTTAATTACTGCCTGCTGGGCCCTTTCTCATCCAGAGCATTGACTGTCTGGTGGTCTGTACGGGTTGGTTTCCTCTCTGTTGTGGGTCCTTTGCCCTTCAGGGTATGGCTTCAGCTTGGCAGTCCTTTCTTTTTTTAAAAAACATGTTACCTGTGAGTATCAGTTGCCCCTTGGACCCTTTCTCTCTTGAGCATCAACTGCCTGAAGGGCCCCCAACTCCACAAAGATCGACTGCCTGGTGGGCCTCTAAGTCCCCAAAGATCAACTGCTAATGGGCCCCCAACTCCCCAAAAATCGACTGCCTGATGGGCCCCCAACCTCTCAAAAGATCAACTGCCTGATAGACCCTTTCTTCCATGAGCATTGGCTGCCTGGTATATGTTTTCCGCTCTCAGTATTGACTGCCAAATAGATGCTTATTCTTCTGAGAATTACCTACTATGTTGCCTCTTTCCCTTGTGAGCTTTGACTGCCTGGTAGTTCCTTTCCCTTCTGAATGTTGATTGCCTGGTTAGTCTTTCCCCCTTAAAGCAAACCTTTCGCTCTTCTTTACGAACTTGACCTTAATTGGCTGAAAGAGCAAAGCATAAAAGGCAAAAGTTATATATTTATCTTGTTGATCCTAAGGCCGCTTTTTATTCTGTCCCCCGCAATTTGCTTTCGGCGAAGCTATCTGCATGGGGCATTCCAAACCAACTGCTAGACATGAATATATTGCTGTATTCTAATACGTGGGTCCAGGTTAAGGTGGGGGATGGTAGTTGTACTACTTGCTGATTTGACACGCATAGTGGTCTTAAAAAGGGTTGTGTCTTAGCCCCTTGTCTTTTTAATCTTTTTATCACCGATTTACAATCACATTTTAAAAATGTTAATGCTCATTCGCCTAACCTTGCAGGACAAAATATAAAATATCTACAGTACACAGACGATGCCATACTGTTCAGCCATACTCCTATAGTTTTAAGAAGATTACTAGATTCATTTAACAGCTATATATTAGACGATGGTTTACTGTTGAACACCAAAACAACAAAAATAATGACGATTGGTTCGACTAAATCAGACATGAGAGTTTGGAATGTTTATGGGTTAAAGATTGAAACTGTAAGATTTTATAAATATTTAGGTATTACACTTGACGACAGATTGTCTTTTAAACAGCATTTTTTTTTAACTGAAAAGGGAAAGCTATGGCACTGTCATTTGCTTTTAGAAAGCTGAGAGATTCGTTGGCCTGTCCAAACCATAAGCATTTACTTAAGGTAATGAAAGCGAAGCTGATTCCCTCCCTGGCCTATGGGTCAGTGATTTTTCAAGGGAAAAACTCAAAAATTCTTGACTATCTACAGATAAAAGTTTTTCATACGGTTTTCAGGGTTCCAAAGAACATATGGCATGCCAATGTCAGATTGGAATTTGGTTTGAAAAGACAAACTTTAATAAGACAATCTGCATTTTTTTAAATCTTTCTATTCCTTCGTTTGTTCAGACCCAGGCACACTTGCGAATGTTTGCTGCCAGGAAATAATGGGGTATGAGCACGCTAAGGGTTGGAGATTTCATTTAACGGAGAGCCTATATCATTTTAAGTCTCAGCCCTTGGAGGATGTAGCTAGAAATAAAGCTGTGTTCAGACAGACACCAAACCTATCAGCTAATTTCCTAACAACTTTATTGGATAAGGATGAGTTTGCTAAAGAAAAAAGGCCATGCATGGTCCCTTATTAATTCATTCACCAAATTGGAGTCACAGTCTTATCTTATTTCCCATTTAAAACCAATTACAAGAAACAAATGCTTGCTGCTATGATTTGAGAGATATCCCACAAAGTATGGGTACAAAACTGGCCCTCAAACAGTTGTAGGTTATTTGGCTTTCAAAATGAATCACTATTGCATATTTTATCCATTTGTCCTCAACTGTTAGAAGAGAGGAAAGCCCCATTAAAATCCATCCTCAAAGAACACAGAGTGAGGACATGTCGCCAAGCAATTACAACTTGCCTCTCTGGGAAATCGGCTCATTTGATCACACAGTTTGTAAAGTTTATTCCTATTGCAGAAAAAAGTTAACTTCAGAGTGTGCCACCTGATGTTAGGGGTTTGTGATAACCATAAATCGGCTTGTTCAATGATGCTGTCCCAAAGATGCTATTGTCCACTATACCTCCATAATCTGACAACTATATAGAAAGTTGATTGACACAAGAAAGGCTTCTTTGAAAGGATTTGCACAGTGGCACTTTATCTATGGCACTTTAATTATGACATTTTAACTCTTGAATCTAAAAAAGGGGTAATTCTTGGAAGACTTTGAGAAAGGCTCATTTGAAAGGAACAGCACAGTGGCACTGTGACTATGGCACTTTAACTATGACATTTTTATCTTTGATTTTTAAAATAAGGGGTAGTGTAGGCAATTGTTACAAAATTTCTTAGAAAATGTTATTATTACTTTTATATATAATGGAGCATCGTATTTTGTGACTTGTGTGAAACATCTGATTTCCAATACTAGAAATAGAATGTCAACCGTGAGAAGGTTGGCACTCTTGTAATGTTTACATATAAAGGCACTTTAATAATGGCACTTTAAATTAGGATCTGGAAAATACATTAGAGTATTGATGGTTATATGTAAGACTTAATCAATCTTCAAAATGCTGCTTAAACATGGTGTGATTACTGAATTGAAATATAATGTATCTTCAATATTATTTTACGCTTTACAATGTTCTATTGTGTCCATGCACAATTTAATGTCCTTTATATTTCCTGTTTGTTCTGATTTTTAGTAATCAACAATAAAGTATTCTTACTCTCTTTTTCTCGTCTGCCCCTTCACTTAAATTAATTTCATATTCACCACTAATCCCTTTAGGTTCCGGAGAAGCGCTTTGACTCCTCGTCAGGGGTAGTAAACACTATATAAATGCAAATACAGTACAATACAATGCCTTTGCTTTATACGTTGTAGAAGGTTCTAGCAATTTCATGCCAATCTATAATCAACGTGTCACAATGGAAATAACCGATAAAAACAAATAATGTCTCATTGTATATATACTGTAAGTTGGACTGTTTAACTAATTCTAATAGATTCAAATGCAATTAAGCTGAAGTGTACAGTATCAATTCCACCTGTTTTATAGGATGCAATCTGAAATCATTATTGTCACAAATGTAGCCAGTGATAGGGCAAGACAATCATGAGCCTAGTAACGATCTTGTGTTGAGCTGCACAGTTAAATTTCAGTAACATGGAAAGTTTGTGATTTACTTTCACGCTTCACACATCTGATGGAATGCTTTGCTGTATTCCATGTGTAGTCAATGTAGATGAGCTTTTCCAAAGGTCTTCCACAATATATAATGGTATGTGTACCTGAACACAAAGATAGCGGCCTGTAAGTGCATCTGACATTTGTATTCATTATCTATATGTGTCCCCATGACACATATACCATCCATCATTCTTACAAAACACTTCTAATCCAAATCTACATGAAATCAAATATTTTTCTAATTTGATATTAATAATTGACATCAAGTCCAAGATTAATGGTTTGTGGCAATGCGAACACTATCTACACACCCGTTCATCAATAAAGGCCATTTGTCATGAATTGCTGACTTTTACTCAATAATGTGACTAGACCGTTTTAGCTGATGCAGTATTGAATATTGTTACTGGTTATAAACTATTTCAGTGTATTTGGATTAGAAATGTGGCAGCCATATTGTCATGTTTAATTTCTGTTAGACTCACAAAACTACGCCCACTGTAATTCTATCTACAAATATTTTTCGATAGTGATCGAGGCAAGTGGCTCAGGTGTAAACTGGTAATGCCTAAATTGTGTTTGACCACTCTAACATGCCAGATACCATTTTATCCACTGCGGTCCTGGACTATCTTTGGGCCGTGCAGTGGATATCTGTGATTGAAATAGAAATTAAATGGGACAATATGACTGTCTTCTGTGTATTCCAAATAAAACACATCATGGATAACCTATAGCTTGAGTAACTGGCCTCAACACCCCTACTTTGACTATTTACAAATGGCAGATGATGGACTAGCCATTGCGGTTCTGAGTTACTTCCGGATATGGGTCTCAATTTCCACTTATCCTTTATATTACTTATATTCTAATACACATTTTATAACATAGACCTTGAGAGAATACCTTTGACACTGTATATTGAGCATTCAAAGATGGTGGAAGTCGGATTAGCCACTGGTTCTGAGTTACCTCTAGGATATGGTACAAGCTTCCACTTATCAAATATAAATAGACAGGTCAATATGACAGCCCTGCTACACACCAAATACCACAAGCAGAGAAACATACTAGATAAGCACATGTCTATGTGAGACCGTCTTTCTTTGTTATTTATAACATGAACACATGACCACTAACCTGCATATTACTGTTTAAGTCTAGAATTATCTGAAAGCACTTTTGTTCCCTATAACGATTCTTGACTGTATACATGAGTGTGATATATTATTTAAGCAGAACTATTTACTGTGTTCCTTTATATGAACATTCAGTGAATCCTGTGGCTGACCATGACACTGAACTATTTCATAATTTTGAGCCTGGGCATGTCCTTCCTCTCTTTTTATTTGTTTAAGATATTCCTAGGTATCCTTCTGTCGAGATATCAACAGATTCTGAAACATGGTGGCAGATTAACATAATAGTTACCATCTGCCTGGAATTATACAAGTTGCACAGTCACAAATCATTTCAAGAAGGCAGTCATTTCTGTTTAGTAAAAATAGTATAATATAAAGTTACACAGCCCTTTTTATGTAATTTTCCTATCTACATGGATTTTAGTGCTGCATTCGTCCATAAAAAATAAGGACCACAGTTCATATTGGACTGCATCTGTGATTAGGATAGCCGGCTATATTTCATGACCCAATTGGATAGTCAAAATGGTCTGGGTAGACCCACTACCTCCATCTTATCCTTCACCGTGAATGGTTGTTATGCAAATTTGAGCTGCTGCTCATCATATAAAACAAGGGGTGTAATACATATTAAATTGATTTATTAAGACAGACGGTATTTAATTGTTCTTGAATGTTATTGTGCATTATTGTGCCATATCCCATTCTCTCCACCCACGACTATGGAACACGTGTTGTAAAAATTAAGATTACGCAAATTGTTCAAGATGCCCAGTAATACTAGAGTTGTACTGCCAACGTCAAGGAGGGACACCCTCACTAGAGGACATTACTGCCAGATATTTCGCCCATTGGTCACTTATTTATTCACCGGCAGTGCATAGTTTATGGTATTGAGCAAAAGTTGCAACTCGTTAAACGAAAGGTTTCACAGGACAGTTGGTTAGAACCTGCTTTGAAAAGGTTTATCATCATACAACCGTAGAATTCGTAGTATACTTATAATTTCACCCCATCTTACACCTCTTCTGTTACAGTGTTTTCTTCATTTTGCCAAGTTTCTCTAGCATTACTTTTATATCATTAAGAATCAATGGTTTTTATTCATACTATTGGTTTACAATTTTGAGATTGAATGTGTTTCTCAGAATGATAAATGTTGCATCTTGGCAGTTTGGCCTAATATCAATTGCAAATTGGATTGCCTGTACACTTCCAGTTATATGCAATGATTGTATTATGTTTAATAAATAACAGAGATGATGTAATATGTTATCCCATACTTAAACACCATACTCGCCTAGGACTGTTAACTACCACATTAAAGACTTCACCGAAAATTGCATCACCAGACTATTTCACGATGACATTTATTTAGATGTATATTAGAGGGAATAAACATGTGGTTTCTGACCCAGATGACATAAATATAAATTACAAGCCATATGTTAGTGAGTTTAGTTTACTGTGGTCAGCCTTAATCTCCCTAGCTGGTTCAGTTAGTGTCAGCAACAAACCAAAGACTGTGCAATCCTTCTTTGCATTCGTAAAATATATAGCAGAATCATCTTCAAAAGATTTGTTTTGCAAGCCGAAGCATTTTTCAACATATCTATTTCAAACACTAGTAATTGGAAACCTTAGGAAGAACAATATTAAATCCTAATTGTTATATGACATAA
The DNA here is from genome assembly GCF_964204655.1 of Triturus cristatus. Classification (NCBI taxonomy): domain Eukaryota; kingdom Metazoa; phylum Chordata; class Amphibia; order Caudata; family Salamandridae; genus Triturus; species Triturus cristatus. Next base: position 900,965,245 of record NC_140590.1, on the reverse strand, counting down.
AAGAAAACTGCTTGAAATAAAAGCCTTTTTTTGTAGCTGAAAGGAGTTCACAGAACATGCAAGGAAGACAATGTTATCTGATCTAATTGCAACCCAGCAGAAGGCATTTAAAACCTGTAGGAATGTGTTGCAAAGTCTGTAGGCGTTAGGAATCTTTAAATCATTGTATCCTACCGCCTATGTCGGTAGGGCTGGCAAGTATTCGACACTCTCCATGGAAAGCAAATTATTCCTGCTCCACTGCACACTGAATGTGCTATTCAAATTTTAAGACATTAATTGAAAGCCCCCATCACTTACATGTATTAATAAACCTCACATCTATATTAATGATTTCAAATACGCACACTGTTGATAGGCTTCTTTGAGTGGGATTCATGTCCGGAACTATCCTGGTTGTCTGGATTTTAGGTAGGTTTCTCAAGGTGTTAGCCGAGACCGGACCTAAATACCACAGCTACTCACACCGTCAAAACGATCACATTTTAATTGCTAAAATGTGATGTTTTCATTCTGCATTTTTTGGGCATTTCTTGTTGAGGGCAATACGTCCACCCACACAAGTTGGGTGTACTTTTTACTGGGAGAAGCGTAGAAACGAATGGCGGTAGGAATTATATGCATCCCCACTGCCTCTTTTATTTTTGCATTTTTTTTCCTGGTGTCAAGTAGGATTTATGCCCTTCGGTGGGCAGATGGAGGTTAAACCACCCCATCTGTTCCTTAGGGGGCTTAAAAGAAGACAGTTAGGACCATTTTTTGGGTGAGGGTACTTCCCAATGCCAGGGTGTGGTGTCCCCAACCCCTCTGTTTTTGTACTCTATTTTTCCCTGATGCCTACTGGGCTATCCGCCCCCTGGGTTTGCAGATTGGTCACAAGCCCCCAATCGTCCCCCATAAGGGCAGAAAGACTACTTTTATGGTGGGATCACCTACTAAAGCTTAGTGGGCGCGCCCCCCTCTGTGATGTCAGGTTGAAGAATCCCTGCTTGACGATTGCTGACCATCAGCAATCCAAAAGCATGGACCAACCAGGAATTGCTACTGTTGAAATTAGAGCAATACCTCTACAACTTAAAATGCTGCTTTGGGTGCTGAGAAATGGCCTTGGACACCAATCAATTTAAAAACAGTCCATCCCAAACGTGTTAGCTGGTTTTGCTCCCAATTAATGTGATATCAGAGTACTGCGAGCTGCAAATCCCAGTGACTGAAAACAACTATCTCAGAAGGAAGGAACAGCTTTTCCCCACAATCCAACATTATTTTTTTAACGAAAATCCTTGTGCGAGCACCAGAAGGATTTTCTCATTCAATGTGATAAATGAACCCTTCACATCCACCACACTACAAATGTATTGTGTGGATGTGAATAGTTCATCCATTGCACTGATGAGGTTACATTTATGAAGGTTTAAAGGGGAAAGGCAGCTTTTACAAAGTTTTTATTGCCATTTAAAAAATATATGTTGGCCATACCGGTAAAATACTGGCCAGGTGGCAGCCTTATTCTTAGCCTGTACTTTTTATGAAATCGTGATATTTAGTTCCAGTTTCTGGGAGCACAAGTTTGGTAGTTTTGTCCAAACTGAGAGCGTCCTTGTGAGATATAAAAAATGTTATCATCAGAGGGCTACGTATGGTGGATGCTGAATGGCCCAGTAAATTAAAAGTCTCCCGAAGGATGGCTCTGCTGCTTTGTGCCAGAATCTATGAGTAAGTTTAACCTGTGGGATATGTCTGCTGTGTAAAGCGTGATCATTACAGTTTTATGAAAGCATAGGCATCAATTAATTGATTAAAAGCAGGAATATAGGTGCGGTTTCATTCCCCTCTCAACGTAGACTCTTAACCAGTCCACCTTTTCAATATTGAACATTCCCCTTTTAAACATTCGGCCTTTTACTGATTGTGAGCAGACACTGTAAAATAATGCAAAATATACTGCAGAAATGACCTATGACCGTCAATGACTCTGGGTTGGTGTTTCTCGAGTACAGGAGCTCAATTTTCTTTTTGTCTTAATATTATCCTATTTGATAGTTTATTCATTCTGTTGGGACTATTCTCAAACCGAATTTCAATCATTATGATTCTTTGGGTTTTGTTACCTCTAACTCTGAATTTGTAATGGCTGAACAGGAGAAGTGCTACTGGATAAAAAGGATTTTGAGATTAGATAAGTTACTAAAATATGAAATAGAGAGGGAACATAAGAGCTCTGAACTTCTTTTTAGATATCATATAATATCAAATGTCTGATGTTAGACCTGTCAGCCTTAGGTTGGTCTTTGCCCTAACTTTTTGCCTTACTCCTCCATTTTACTGATCTCGTTTTTGCTGGCCTGATGACTCTGCTTACTTTACCACTGCTAACCAGTGCTAAAGTGTATGTGTTTACTCCATTACACATGTTAGCATTGGCTGATACCCAATTGAAATATTTCATTTAATTGTAAGAACCAAATAAAGTGGAACTACATGTGCAACGCACTTGTGAATTGAATGGTACTAGTGGGCCTGAGCCACTGATTATGACACGTACTTAAGTAGCCTTACACATGTCTCAGGCTTGCCATTGTAGAGCCTGTTTATGCAGTTTAAACTGCCATTTAGACCTGGCAGAATAAACCTCTTGCCAGGCCCAAACCTTTAGTTTTAATACATATAAGCCATCCCTAGGGTATGCCCTGAACAGCCTAGAGAGCAGGGTGCAGTGCAATTGAAATGTAGGACACTTGTAAGTTTCCAATGTCATGGAAACAGAAAACTCTTACATTTATTTTTCACTACTGCAAGGCCAATCTCTTTCATATGATAACATTGGAATTGCCTTTTTACATATTATAAGTATCATTTCCAAATGGGAAAAGAGGACCAATTCATGTTTGTTGTCTCTGGAACCACAACTTAAAATCCGACTTTTAGAAAGTAAAAATGTTCCTGTCTTATCCATTTACTACCCATGCCTGTCGCTCGTCACATGACTGGGTGTAGCTGACAGTTGGGCTTTGTGTATACCTCCTAGAGAGCTGCATACAATAGGGAGATTAAGTGTGCCTGGTTGGGCCATCACTGGCATGATGGGAGGGAGAATCTGGGCACAGCCTCGCTTACACCTAAATTGTCTGTGTCCTGCTTCCACACAAAGGGCTGCATACCAACTGTAGTTTTCCGAAGCCAGGAAAGGGAGGATGCCTGGGGACTTCAAAGGGAAACCGCTGAAACCTTTTACATCACTTCAAAAGCTCAAATGGGTGTAAATAATGGAACTTAAATACCACCACTTCAGTACACTTTGGGACCTGAGGATACTCCACCAGGAAGAGGGACTGCTGTGCTGCTCAAGGACTGCCACTCTGCTGTACTCCTGCTTTGCTGCACTGACCTGCTGCCCTCTCACCCAGGTGAGAAGGACTGGACCTGCATCTCTTGAACCCAAAACCCAGAGTGATGCAAAGAGCTAGTTGGCTGGCCTCCTGATCTGAAGCCTCGGGGACATAACAAGCTTCCCACCACCTTACATCTGCACCTGGACTCTGCCATCTGTGAGTCTACCCTACCAAGTGGTGCCACCCCAGTCCTAGACCCTTGGAAGTGAGCTTACAATGGTTACCAGCCTCTGTTGATCCAGCAGAACTGAATCATCTCCTCTGCTGTGCAGTGCAACCCAAAGCAGAAACTACTGAACTCCGCTACTGCGTGGATTGGACTCTTTACAAAGACCTACAATACTGCCGCAGCCCACATTGCCTTCGGAACTGCAACTGCGTGAAGCATCTCAGGGCAGGCCCTCACATCCCTCATTGATGGCAACCTCAATTAGGATGACGGATTCCTAGTCCCAAGCCTCGCGACTCTTCAGTTCTAATGCATCGCCCCGACTGCACACCGAATCCTCGACACTGGGCTTCGAACCACAATCAACAGGATCTCCAATCTTGACACAACAGGCCTCTGCACAGCAGCCTTGCCGCCTCTCGGAACCGGTGCATTGCTTCGGCTGCATGATGCAAAGTTCAGGGCTTAAGTTAAGTTCATTTACCCGTCCTAACTGGGTTGCTTTAGCTGGCCTACACTCCATCGTGGTTGGACTGAACTTGTGACTTTGTCCCTGTCCGGCACGACCAGATATCCACAGTTGGTGCATTACGCCTTCTGGTACGATTTTCTCTCAAAGCTTCAAAATTCAATATCTCCAGTTCTACTAATTGGAATTTTTATTGTTTTTGGCTTATTTTAATCACTAAAGTAAACTCTATTTTTCTAATCTGGCACCGGATTCTTTCTGTGTAATGTTTTTTCTGTCTTACTTTTTGAGCCTGACTAATCTGTACAAATCTACCAGGGTGTTGAACACAGGTTAATTTGGGGTTTGGTAGTGCCTTATCCTGACAAGGATTGTGGTTGCTACTTGACCGAGTTTCACACCCCATTCAACCAGTAACACAAATCCTTAGAGCTGGCCTCAAAACGGTTGTTGTCAGGGCATAGTTTACTTCAAGCACTGATGAATCAATTAATACTATGCAAAAGAAATACCCCAGTAGTGGAGGATAACACTGACTGTCAAACCAGCAAATTCACAAACCAGAGTCAAATTCCTTTTTGTTTACCTTCAAACTGATTTGGAATGAAAATGGTTAAAGCACTTTTATTGGCAAACATAAGATATCATCACTATGAGTTTTCAAAGCCCTCACAAAACAATTAACGGCCAAGACCAAAAAGACACATTAGCATTCATGTGTTGTCTTGCAACAAAACAACTAATGCCAGGGCACATATTCACAATTGAGCATCTTCAGAAGAAAGTGGCTATCGGTTCCCTCTGGTCAAGGAGTCATGATTGCAGTGGGAGACTAGTCCTTCTCCAGCTGCACTTCATTGGGAATGAAACACAAATATCTTCAATTCTTACAAAATCTCTATACGAATGCATAATGGTAAGGACAATGGTTGAAGGCAAAAATAAATCTTCCATTGTACTCCCTGAGAGATACATTTGACTCAGTCGCCTCATTTTGCATGCAGACAATATAATATTTGAGTGATGTAGCACGCTTTCTTCTCACCCTTTATTGTATCATCCTGAAAAAGCAATTCACTCATGTTTTGATCTTTTGAGCTGCACAGTATTGTGTAGAAGATTAGGATATCTAACACATACTCAAGCTGATAGCAAATAGATCACCGAAAATGTTTCTCCATGGTTCTCATCTCGCAACTTCAAAGTGTCTCCAAATGTATCTCAGTCCCAATTATGCTTGGAATTGTTGACGTACCCGACTAGCAGGTGTAACTTACAGCAAGCAACAAGGGGTCATCGAGGGCACCTATTGCCAGAGCCACTGTCAGAAGATTATATGAACCACAATCATTTTTCCTAGACTCTGTGACATTTCAGATTGACTTGAAAGCATCCTGAAAGCAATCTTTTACAAATGTGAATTGTAGATGTTTTGTCTTTTTTTCTGAAAATGAGTTTTTCTTCCTGATTAATGTATTACAAGTCAGCATTAGATTTTCTTAAAGGTCATGGTAATTACAGACTTGACAAAGAGCAGAATATACGCCTTTGATTCTTGAATATATCTTGTATAGACAATATATTATGTACATTTAAAAATATATATATATCTGCAAGAAAAGACATCGGGGGATATTCTCAAGAACGTGTGATAAACAACGCAAAATTAGCTTAACGCAACTTTGCATATCTCAATCTATCGCGGGAAAACAACGCTGTGTTAACGTAGTATTCTCAACCCGGCGGCACTATGCGATAGTCCCTCGATAACGCATCAGATGACCGCGTTAAAATCAACGCAACGTCACAAAAATGCGAAACACGAACGCAAAAAAAGTTGCAGTGAGGCCAATCGAGATCCGAAAATCATCGATAACCAGAGACAGGCCTGCAATTTCCAAGCGTCATGCGAAAAAATGCACTTTAAAAGCAGAACAAGAGAAACACACCAAAAACAAAATAAACTGTATAGCTCCATGTATGCACCCAGACCGAGTGCCCAGGTCAACGCGAACCCCACAAGCCCCACAGACCACCAGCAAGGAACCTCAGGGTCAGGGAAGGCCAAGGAGAAGAGGTAGAGGAAGACGAGGTACAGTCCCCATGACAACTGTATCATCGTCACCAAGGTGACAGAACACTAACAAAAACTGTCCCTCACCTCCACCGTGTCATTGGCAACACAGACGGAAAAATGTCATTCCATCGTGAATGCAGTTGGAGTGCCGAGGAGGTCAAGATGCGCTGGCATGATGTGAAAAGCCAAACCAAGCAGAAACCTGCTGCCAACAGGAAGGCAGCAACGGCGACTGGAGGTGGAAGTCCTGCACCACAGGAGGAGCTGGAGTAAATGGTGGCCACAGTCATCAGTGTGGAGACGGTGAAAGAAGTCGGGAGTCTGGACACAGCTCGACATGACCTGACACAACATCAACAGGGTGAGTAACGACCAGGGACTGGGGGGGACAGGGGTGACGGGCACAATGGCACACATGCACAACGACTTGTAGCACACCGCACACCCACAATGACCCTGGATCATGTCCCTGATCCCCGTGGCACACTGCAGCACACATACAAACATCAAGTAGGCCCCCGTCTACCATGTGCCCAAAGGGGTCCCACCCCACACATCAACAATTCCACAACACACACATGCACCCGTGCAAAACACAGCAAAGATGTGTATTTGTGAGCCACACTGCCAATGCAAGTGATACTACATGATGAGCAGCATGGCTGGAGTACAATCACCACGACATTGTGCACGCCACAAGACTGAGGTGGCTGAGGGTAGACCACATCCGTAAAGCAGCAGGTCACACTCTGACACATCCACGTGCACAAACAACCACTGACGTCAACAATACATCTGCAGACAAACAATTCACAAGAGTACAAAAACCGTCCAAGAGCACAAATGACCCAAGTCGTCAACATCACAGCACCTTAAAAGCACAAAAGTCAAAGGCACACCGCCTTTAAGGGATAGGGGGCAGCAAAATCACAGCTGCAGGAGCGACTCTCCTACAATGCAGCACACACACATAGCAATGACAGCACATCCACATTGATGACAATGTGGTACACAGTGCAACAGTTACACTGCAGAACAGAGGACACAACTGGGTCCGCTTGTGCGTAGAAAATGGCCAATCACATCTGACATAGCAGGAAACTGTGAGATGAAAATGTACGTGTAAAACCTCACCTATGTCATGTTATGCAGTCTGTATGTTATGTTATGTTATGTTATGTTATGTTATGTTATGTTATGTTATTCACTTTTATTAGGCGCACAGCTGCCCCAGCGAAGGGGCGTCCTGGCGCCTGATCAGGTACACAACACAACAGGTCAAGGCCAAGAAAAGAGAAATCAGATAGCAGGGGCAAACAGATGTGTTTTAATGGCGCGTCTAAAAAGAGTCAGGCTGTTTAGGGCGCGAATATGTAAAGGAAGGGAAACTTGAACAATGCGTCAACATGCATGCCAACACAATGTCAATGAGCGTCTCCCCTTCACATTGCAGGGGGACAAACAACACCTCCAGCAGAGCAGACAAGACAACTCTACAGTGATGCTGAAGAGGACCACCACACTTTTGACACCGATGCCCTACAACAGTTTATGGACATCTTAGGCAATCGCCCTTCAAGAGCAGGGCAGCCCAGCTGCATCGATGATATCCCACCCCTGCACAGACCACACAGCTGGACACACCCACCACCATGGCTGGCTCCCAGCAGCCCATCGAAGCACACATAGCATTCCAAGGCCAGGTGCCAGAAAGCCAGAAGGGGGTGGCCAAGCAGGTGCGGGTGGGGTTTGACCTCATGGAAGCCAAACTAGATCACATACATGGGTGTCTAAGTCCCATCAGGGACCACTTACACTCCCCAATGGAGACCCACACTGTGACAGAGACACATTCCTTTGCACATTTTCAGTACTGAACCACACCCAGAGCCACAGGACAATCATCCACACCCCCACGCTGGACTGGTGTACGCCCGTCCAGTTCACTCCTCTCACATATTGAGTGGGGGACAACAAAGCTACATGTGCAAGGCCTCACCCGCTGCCTGCGGTGACATCGCGTCCGCTGTAAATGGCAAAAATTAATGTTGTAGGGCCCGGGGCCCTAATGCATACATCATGAGCACACAGACACATTCAGATAGTTTGTTGAACTGGCTACAGGCACGTGCGCTTGACACCTTTATTGCCAGGGTCTCATATACAGTGATGCCTGTGCTGGATGTGTGTGGGGTGAGTGTAAGCCAGCCCTCATGGAGTCGTTAGTGCTGGCAACAACTTGAACAGTGATCACAATTAAAGCGGTAACAGAAAACACCAGCATAACAGAAACAACTGTGAAGCATCATGGTGGTAGCTGGAGAAAGTACAGTGTTCAACCAATATGCAACCAGAATGGTCCATTGTGAGAAGGTGGCCTGATATATGCTGTCCACTAGTTCTAGTGGGCACCTTGTATCAGTCCAAACAACCCCTTATGGAGATAGGTTAAAGACAACCTTTATTGAAAGCTATCCTAGTGGTAGCTATGGAGAGCAGCCTTTAGGCTAAGTCTTGAAGGAATGTAAAGCAGCTTGTTTTACCATATAATCTCTTGAATGATCAAATGAAAAGACAACCACACCAGGTATATATTAAAAATATATGTATTTAAGATAAAACACACCCCTCTAGTCTCTTTATGAGACTGGAGTTCGAAGTACTTAGTTTACAAGATAGCAATCATCAGTAATAGCACAAATACACGTTTGGGTCCTAGGGGCGTACCAGACCATATACCAAAAATCTGGTATAAGAACCACGACTGGAATAGACACTAGGCCTATAGCCTGTAGAATCGCTGGGACCCCAAGGAACCACCCAAGGTAGTGACACAGAGGACGCACGGAGACTGTGTGCAGAGTGTAAACATAACCGCGTCCCGTTATCTTCTATGGGCCATGTCGCGGTTGGAAATTTTAAGATTAGGGACACTTCTAATCGAGTCAGGACCAAACCCTTTTAGCCTTAAGAAGTTCTAGGGCTAGCACCCATGAGAGCACCGGAGTACTCGAGGGGAAGCCGGTTGCATAGGTGTCTTTTGGTGTTGGGTCGCGTCGTTGATCTCAATGGAAGCCTGCAAAGAACTGCTGCTGCCGTAAAGAGGAGAAGTGTCCGAAGAGATCCAAGCCTGGATCTAGGATGGAAGGAACCTGAAAGCAGAGGGGACAGAGTCTGGGTCACTAGCCAGTGACCATGGGCAGGATGGGCCAATGACCACAGGTGTCAGGTGCTTCAGGTGAGTTGATGGGTGTCTTGACTCTTCAGCCACAAGGTCCAGGAGGCGTCGACTAAGTTCACGAGCCAGATTCAAGCTGTCTCACAAAGTCTGTCGTGTGCTGCTGTGTCGGCGACTAGAATGGACCCGACAAGCCTTGGCAACGGCAAGTCACTGGAATTCAGAGAAAGGACTGCGGTGCAGACCAGCAAGGTCTGAGGGACTCACCCAGCAAGGGTAAGTCAGGGCACATCTGGAGCAACCAGGAAAGCCCAATTAGAAAAGGAGTTGCCTTTGTGGGGACCTGCTAGCCAACGGGCTAGTGATCGCGAAGGAGCCTTGAGCAGTCACACTTGAACCTAGCCCATGGGTCACTTGTGGAGTGGAGGCCAACAATCTTCAGAGCAGGAGGTGCTCAAGGCTGGGGCTACTCGGAGCCCAAAGCACAACTTCGAGGAGGACCAGGAAGATAGTGTTGCTGCAAAAGTTTACGGTGTCCAGGGGTCATGTTTCCACGTCACCCACGATAGCCACGGGCCTCAGCTTTGCTGTGGACTCAGGGTAGCCTCAGTGAAGTCTGGAAATCTACCTCTGGTGATGCAAAGACTTCGGTGTCCGGCGGGAGCTTCAGCGATGCAGACTCGTAAGTTGCTTCTTTGGTGCCTGCCAAGCAGGGGAGTCACTCCTTGACCCCAAGGGAGATTTTTTCAGTCTTTTAGTTTAAGTAGAATGTCGAAGGTCCAGGATATATGCTGCAGAGTTTCATCCAGGATAATCTCAATTCCTAGGGACTGGATTCCTATACTTATAGTAAGTTTAGGGGATGGACTAACTCTAAGGCCCTACCTATGGGTGGGCCTGGAAAGAGGGGTAGTTACAACCATTTCCTTTGTCCAGTTTCACACCAGAGCAGGGGCAGGTAGCCCCTGCAACCGGTTTGAATTGGGCTATTCAAAGGGACAGCAAACGTGCCCCCAGTGCAGGACTTCAAAGCACCAGAGAGTGCTCCCGCCCAGCCCCAATACACATCTGCCTGCCTGGGGAGGTGGCCACACCTCCCTTCGACAGGAAACCTATTGTCCACGCCTCCCCTGCCAGAGTTTCGGTCAGCAGCAGGAGGCCAGACCTGTGTCTATGGCAGAGGCATCCATTTTGTTATGCCAGCGCTCAGGAAAGTCCTACCGGGTTTAGCCAGTGTGAACATGTCTCTCCCTCTAGAAGGGTGGAATGCTACCCCCGCCGCCAGATCTGGTGGGGGTGTAGTATTCCAAAGTGTTTGACACCAAACACGACATGTTTGGATGCAGCCATTCCAAAGTTAGCATTTACCGCGAGGTTATAATGCACTTAAGAGTATATGGTATGGCTGTATCACAGAACAGCCATAAGGAAGTATTTCCGAAAGCTGCAGAGGGGCTCAGCTCATGCATGGGCACCCTCTCACATAAAACCAAGCACTCTGCCTTCAGGATAGTCAAGGCCTGCCATAGGACTGGCTTATAGGTTTATATGTGTCTGTATATATGTGTGGATATAGGTAGCCTGTACCATGGTAAGGGGTGCAAGCACACCCTTACCCAGGCTGCAGTAGCAGACCAGTGGTGCCATTTTGGAGTGCTTACCAGGTGTGGCATAATATATGCTGCAGCCCCTGGTAGGCCTCTGAGGTACCTATGCCCAAGGTACGTAGTATACCATATACTAGGGACTTACAAGGCACTCCAGAATCCTAGATATGTACCTAATGTACATGGAAACCATTTTAGAGAGGAAGCAGCTAGGCTGTGGTCCTGGTTAGCAGGGCCACAGCCAGACTATGGTCGAAAAACAGTGAAACACCAGCAAAAAGTGGGGGTACCCATGTGAAGCAGATTCTACTCTCCTACATCCATGACTTGAGCTGCACAGAGTTTGTGGCCCCGTATGCACTGTGGTTGGCACAGGCACACCGCAACGGGACGGTGACTTGCAGTGCATTGAGGTAGGGCCATGCGAGCTGAGTGGGTCCTCATCAGTGTCGAAGGTGAATGTAGCGGAGAGTTGCTGGGGACAGTGGAAGGTGTCCTCCAGGGCTAGATGCAGAGGGTAGAAGCCGGCCGGAAGCGGCAAATGGAGGCGCGGAATGCTACAGCCTTGTTTTTGCCACCAAGTCAGCATCACCAACATGATGATGAAGACAACCCCCAGTCCATTGACTCAGTCGCACCAAGATTCAACCAGAAAGTGTCCATGGATGTTGGGAAACAGACTTAGTGGCACCGGAGCTGAAAGGGTATGCAGCCTGCGATGAAACCTGTACAATGATATAAAATCTGCCATAAATAAATCAAGACTGAGTTCCAAATGTATGACCTACTTGACCGCAGTGTAGGCCAGAGGCAGCGGTCAGCAGGGGCCCACAGACACATGTCGTTGGCTTGTATGGAACAGAGTCAGTGACACCAGAGCAGTTGTCGGTAGCGTTTGGACACCTCCGTAACGATGATCCTGTTTTGCTCCAAACTGAACCGCGTCTTCCTCTTACTCCTCTCCTGGCGTACAATGATATCAACTCTGCCATTGGGAAATCAAGACTCAGTTCCAAATATGTGACCTACTGGCACGCAGTGGGGGGCGATGGCGGTAGCCAGCGAGGGACCACAGACACTTATGGTTGGAATGCTATGCAAGGACTTGGTGGCAGCACATCGAAGGGAGTACAGTGACATCAAACGTCCCATGAACATATGAACTCGGCCATCAGGATATCAAGACTCAGTTCCAAATGTGTGACCTACTTGACCGTAGTGTAGGCCGGAGGTAGTGGTAGAGTACGTCAATGAGAAAGGAGTACTGCGGGCCTTTGTTGCGGAGGCCGTGATGGTCTGAGGAGGCTGCCACGGTCACAGGCCTCAGGCTTGGGGCTTGCACCGGCACGCGGTGGGTCCTCTTTGATACATGCCGGTGTCTGCAGGTGAGCAGTGAGGCCTGGGTGCGTAGGTACGTGCAAGACAGGTTCGGGGACCAGCGGCCCGGGGTGCAGCAGGCGCACAGGTTCGTAGGCAACACCGCTCATGGTGACTGCATCGGCCTCATGGTGGGGTGGGAGGTGCCGCCCTGGCAGATACGTTGGGCATTCCAGAAGAGAAACACGCCCAGGGCTACATGCTTTTTATTCACACCCCTACGCTGGCCTGGCGTACACCGGGCCATCCCAATCCACACACGCATACAAGGGGGAACATCACAAGCTACATTTCCGTGATCTTCCCCACTGGCTGGGGTGAGATGGTTCCATCCACTGTCCACTACACTCCAAACACCAGCAGTGCATGTGGACATTGATATGTCTGTGGCATGCATACTGCAGTCTTTCCAGCACATCTCAGCCACACTTGGCATTGTGTAAATTCTCATTCATAGGCCACTTGCCTCCTTCGCACATGCCTGGTTCCCAACTCTCCCCGCATTCCGCTATTGTGTGGCTGAGGGGCCATGCCATTGAAGGCTCATGCACATGGCTAGCCCAGGTTGCCACAGTAAGTTGTGCTGTCATGTCTGGTGGGTGGGCATGTTGTTTGGCATGTTGTATGTGAGTCTGTGACGTGTGCATTGCCAGAGTTGTAAGTTGCATGATTGTGGAGTTGGGGTGTGTGGTGTGTTCAGTTGGTACTTACCAACGAGCAGACCATTTCCGTTGGTGCCATACTGGAAGAGCAGGTTGATGATGGACTGTCAGAAGATGAAGAAAGCATGCACACTGCCTGTGTAGTTGGCAACAACATTGGTGAAGAGTCCCCAGGGGTCCACTATTGCCTGTACATTGATGGAATGTGTGTGCTTTCTTTTGCGGTAATTGTGTGCAGTGTTGGCAGGGGGCACAAGTAGGACATGTGTGCAGACGATAGCCCCCAACACATGCGTGAATCCAGCTATGGCGTATAGGCCTTGCTTGGTCTCCAGCTGTTCCTGCACATTGTGGGGGACATATAGGTAGTGGGGTACCAAGCTGATGATGGCATCCAGGACAGGTGTGAGTAACTTGGATAGGGCTGGCTGTGATACTCCTCCAACTCTGGCGGTTGTTGGTTGGAAGATACCAGAGGCCAACAGATGCTGCACCGCCAGCAGCTTTGTCTGCGGAGGGATGTTGGTTGTCCGCTGTGTTAGTACCGTCAGCCTGTGAGCAATTATGGTCCGGATGCGGAGGATGGTTGTCCTTTTGAGCCTGTAGTGGGCAATGACATTGTCTGGTGTTAGGTCTGTGAGGCTGGTGCGTTTCCTGAAGGTCTGCTGTCTTTGGCTGCACTGCCTCTGTCGTGGTCCGGTGGGGGGGTCCGGTGGGGTGGTGGTCCTGGGGGTGGTAGTGGTGGGTGTTGTGGCCCTGTTGGGGCTCCGAACTGCATGATCAGTGGCTCCATGGTATCTGTTGGTCTTCAGGTGTGACTGTGGGCTGGGCTTCCTTTTCTGGTGCAGGTTGTCGTCCGACTTTGCACCAGGTCAGAGCAGGTGTTAATTTCCTGCTGCTAACGCGCCTTATCGCCTGTTTTAGGATCTTATTGCCGATATGGCTGGTGGTTGAGAATGTTGAGGTGAGGTGTTGTTGTGGCTTTTTGCACGGGAATGCCTACTGTGCATCTCATTAGCATTAGTTGCCGGGGTCATGTGTGGCGATGTTTTTTGTGGCTGCTATCACAGGTAAACTGGTGATATGGGCTGCTAGCACCAGCTTGTGAATGGGGCGATACATTTGGCTGCGAAAAAAATGCCGATAACTCGGCGATAAGTCCTTGAGAACGTGCCCCATCGTTTTTCTCTTTGTCTCCCATTTTTCCTTGACTGACTGTTGCTGACTTAGGCTCTGTGCACCGTGCCTCTGCTAAACAGTGGCACAACACATGTGCTTTTGCCCTAAAACATGCACTGTGTAATTGGATTCATTATCTTTCATTTAAGGCCATAGTAAATGGCACAAAAAAATCATCAATGGTGTCGGTATTCAATTGTCATAAGTTGCCTGCAATGTGTATTTCCACCACCCAAATATATGGCAAAATTATACAGATATTTCCCGCGATCCGACAGACGCGGAAGTAGCTGCTCGGGAACACAAGCCGTCGGACTCATTGAGCCACGAGTAATTATTACCCGGAGCAGTGAAAGAATCCCCACACACGAATATACCCTCTAACTCAGAGGAATAAGTTGAAAGAATCCCTATATGTGAATATACCCTCTAATCTCACAGGAATAAATTGAAACGATAAATAGGATTCAAGGATTTTACATCTTCTTACCGAGGAATGATTCTAGAGCGTGGGGAACCATGAAAGATTGAAATAACCTCACTGTAGATTTTTACTGAAAAACACCTCAGTGCGATTGCACAGGTTTATAAATCTGGAGGAGAAATAAATTGTAACTGTCCTGAAGAAGGAGGCCATAATCATTTGAAACCTCTGAAACGCGTTGACGCACTATTTTTGTGTTAAATTCAGAAAGGGCACACAAGTTATTTGAAATAAGGAAGAGAATCCTTACTCTATGTTGCCCATTAGGGGTCTGAATTAACTGCCACATGACAAAATGTATTGTCTTTTATTTTGAATAACTTTCTCCTGTATACTATCATGTTTTTATTTGTCTTTTTTAACTAAAGTGAAAATGTATTTTTTATACTGACTATATACTTGTGAATGTATTTCTCTATGCTAATAAAAAGCTTGTTCTATTACAATTGTTTTTTATGTGTAAGTGTTCCATCCATGTGAGTGATTGTTTGAATACTGAAAGTAGGAGTTAGATGAGAAGGAATATTTGTCATAACCTCAGGAGTGGTTGTCCAAAAAGGAAAAAATGTGTTTACTTCAAAATTATACAGATCCAGGGAGCACCATTGTTCTCTGACTAAACACATGGCAAGAAAATGTGTCTTTGCCATGTAGGATAACCAATTATTACACATTAGATTAGTCATTTCTAAAATGTGCTATTTAAGCCCACCTGGATGCCCTAACACTTGACAATTGCGCAGAAGCTGTTTTCACTGTATAAGTAAATGTAATTTCAATGAAAAGGCCTTAGCTATAAATAAAATGATACATTTTTATATTGTCTGGGAAATGTCTGGATTAAAATCATTTTTAATTCATTTAAAAAATCATATTCAATTGTGAAAGTACATTTTTGATAACTATAGGGAAAATAACTTTAGAAAATTGACTTTTTTTGACAGAGAGAAAACTGGTTTGCCTTTATCAGGAATTAGCCCTCTGGTAGGATGACAGGAGCAGTTGACAGAACAAATAGCAGGCTGAACAGATTTTCCTTTCAACTGAAAATGTTAAATTGGGCTGACAGGATCTCAACCTATCATTCCCATGGCCCTTCCAGAATTTCCTTAGTCAACCTCAGCTGGAGGGAGAAGCATGTTTGACCCTGACAGGGAAAGAATACTTCATCTCAATATGGGAGTGTCTGGGAGCAGAACCGGAAGATAGCTCAAGTAATTTATAGGGCTTATGGGACACTTTGCAGTAAACCAAGAGTGAAATTGCTGCAAAAGGAGGCAGGGAATTTGCAAGAAAATAACTAGAATTATGTTGAAGGAATGGTCCAATAACTGGCTGATGTATAGCATATGACTAGCACGTCACAACTAGCTGAACACACTCCAGGAACCCTGAAGAAAATATGTTCTAGGGAGAAGACGCCTCCTGACTGCTGGACTAAGAAGAAGACTAATTTACTCCTGTCATATGCTGGCACCCAGGGACTGCAATTTCTCTCCAAGGGTCCAGTTGATGATCTCAAGTTTGACAGCTCCAGGAAAACAAAAAGCAAAGTGACTTCTGACTACAGCAAGGCTTAGTTGACAACTTTAGGCTGGTTCTTGAAGGAGCCCTCACTGAGAAAAGATCTGATGCCTGTAAGCCTGGCTGCAGGAATGACCCTAAAGAGATTTTCCAGCTTGGCTACAGGTTCCAGCCTTGTCCCAAGGGAATTTTGAGAACCTAAAACGTGACTAAAGGCCTGCTTTAGAGTTCAGCAGAAGAGCTACCCCCTCACAAACATGATGGATATCCCATCCAAAATATTACCATTTCCATGTGATATAATGCACCTGTAACATGGTGAACAGAATAGCTGTCACCTTTGTGATGGTGTAACCCATCTGTGGAACTCTAAATCAGGCCCTAAGCCCAAAGGTTAAACCTGAGAGTAGGGCAACACAGCAAATATATCCTAGTTGTGAACAACCTCAACAGCTACACATTCCAGCTTTTTTTTGGTTCAGAGCTTTTGGTGCCTAAACCAATCGCTTAAGAGTGAGTAGTCTTCTAAATGGTAATGCCAGCCACTTGTAGATTTCATTACAAGACCGGAGGCTGCAATTATGCATTAATCTTTTAATGCAACTTCAAGTACAGCCACTTAAAAGTTACATCATGAAGGAACACTTCTAGAATAAACAAGTGTAACTAGGCAACAGCAGCACAGAGATCTGCCTCTTTTAAATGTGGCTTCAAGACAGATAAGTTGTGTTTTTCCTATCCTAGTCACTGTACTGCTGTTTCTTACTTTCTATTACCTAGTTCTATTCCTGATTTTCTTCTTAAACCATTGTAAACCCTTACTTATTCTTCAGCCTGGTTAAATGACCTAAATCACCATTTTAATTGCTATTACCCTCTTTGCCGACTTAGGCTCTCCATCTTTCAGCTTTCCTTCTCTGATCTGTCTAAAGCTACCTTTGACCGTTAGCGATATTTTAAATTGTCCTTGTTATGTAAGCATATTTTACGATTGCCTACAATATAATACCGCCGTTTGGAAATATCACCTTAATGTAGATGCTTCGCCATGACTCTCTCCTCTTGTGCCTCGCACCGTTACCGCTCCAAGACGCCTCTCATCCCTGCCAGCACAGGGTAAAATCGCCTCACTTACTTCGTGTCTCATTGTGTCTCGGGTGCGGCGCGGCCGCTCCTGGCAGTTCCAATATACGGTCTACGGGCCGCGCAACACCACCGTCGTGCCTTCGGTTTTTCCCTAGTGCACTCTGAATTTCCCTTCAAGACCTTGCCTTAAACATAAAAAAAAAAAGGGGAATCAATGACGGACTTTTCTAAGGGGGGTCCACATTAGAGGAAACACCCTTAGTAACGACACTCACCACGTCAGACACGTCTCGCAAGCTCCTATTTACCTAGCAACACTGCCTTCAACAGCTGATTATAGGCGGTTGGCAGCTTATTAACTTTTCCCCTCTCCGGACGAACAAATCTATCTTTATATTCCAAATAACAGATTCCTGATTTTAACGATTACCTTTCTTGGTTACCTGATACCATTTCTATATTGAGGTACATATATAATAATATTACTTATATAATAATACTACCTGCCCCTAATTCAGGACTAAATACCCAATCTGGACTAATTTTTCATATAATTGTATCTTCCTAGTGATTCAGTTTATCCTCTATCATGTATGATGCTGAGTCCGATGACTCTCAGACCCATGTACCTGCTCCCAATACCAATGAGGAGCTTATTAAGCAAATGATACAAAAATATGGGTTTGTTGGTGCCTGGAAAGGAATCTGGATTCTGTGGAGGTTCCTATTGAGCATGTAGCCAATTTTCTTGTCGAACAGTTTGAAGGAGGTCTTTCCTATAGATCAATTAACTGTTATAGATCTGCCATTTCTGCGGGTCACTTACTTTTTAATGGTAGAACTATTGGCAAAAACCCTATAATTTGCAAAATTGTGAAAAGTATCAGACTTAAAAGACCTCCAAAAGCTAAATACGACACCCATTGGGACGTTAAGTTGCTTCTTGATCTTTTTTGTAACTGGCCAAGTAATAACTTGTTAGATAATAAGAGACTCTCCATCAAACTAGCTTCTCTCCTTTGTCCAATATCCTGCCATAGAGTTTCGGATGTCAAAGCGTTGGAGACATCCAACAGATCCTATGATGCATTCGGTGTCAGATTCGAAATTATCAAGAGAACTAAAACGATTTCTGATATGATTTTTTACCCTAGGTTTGACACTTGTAAAAAAGTATGTGTGGTGGATTGCATGAAGGAATATGATTCAAGAATGGACCCTCGTCACATCCCTTGTGTAAATCAACTCCTTATATCCTTTGTTAAGCCCTTCAAACCTGTCACTTCTTCTACTATAGCTAGATGGGTTAAACTGGCTATGCAATTAGCAGGCATCGATCTCCTTAGATTTCAGGCACATTCCTTAAGAGGGGCTATGGCTAGCCAGTCCTTTTGTAAAGGAGGTAAGTTGGATGATATTCTCAAAGCTGCAGCCTGGTCAAGTTCCTATACTTTTGCAAAACATTACTGCAAACCTGTCGAAACATTACTGCAAACCTGTTGAACACATGTCAGATGTAGTTCTTCTTGACTACCAACATGCATAATGGCAGCCTCCGGTCTTGTAATGAAATTACGATTTTCCTATTACCATGACCAGAGAATCTGGATTTCATTAAAGACACGGAGGCTGACATTATCCCAACCCTCCCTCCCGGGAGTGGATTTTAACATCGCTTTGATTTGATATGATTACAGTTTTTCACTGTATTTGCATTTTAATGTCTGATTTCATTTACCACTGTTTCTTTTCTCCTTTACATAGGGTGTTAAGTTCTTTTTCCTAATAGTTTGTCCTTTTTCAGATAATTCGTCTTGATTGGCTCATTTTCACGACCCGTTGCAAGCAGCACTCGCCTTCCTCTGTTCCAAGGAGTGGCCTTCTCTGCATGACACCAGCTTGTGGACTTTGTTGCCTTCGGAAGAACTTTTCTTTGCTCTCACTGCATTTAAAAGAGGCAGATCTCTGTGCTGCTGTTGCCTAGTTACACTTGTTTATTCTAGAAGTTTCCTTTATGATGTTGTTGCAGGGATTCTGCTCATGCACAGAACTATGCTCAGGAAACCAGGACATCAGTGAATTGCATTGTCCAGAAACTCACCTCAGTACCCAGAACCCCTATCCGACTAGCATCAGTGTCTCATTCGTTCTCCGTATCATCTCGAAGCTACCAATGATTAGACAACCCAGAACAAGTGACTTAGAGTACTCTCAGGAATGGTGGGAATCAGAAACACCTTTTCATTATTATTCTCATATCAGTCCACAACAAGAGTAATCAGAGACAAAGTAAAGTTTAAAATGTTTATTTTTAACTACGTGCCCTAAGATGCAGTACTTTGGCTAACATAAGCAGACAAATGATTAAAAATAAAACCATTAGCATTGTTACAATACCATATAAAATGAAGGGAGAAATCATGTTATAAATGATAGTGGATTATAGTCACCCTCCCTTCATAAGAAAGCTAGTATTATTAAATTAATAGAAGGTCTCTAGGTTTGAATGGAGAACCCCATACCGTAAATATCAGCTTAGGTGAATCACATCACAGGATCAGCTCTGCTCTGTGTCTGGAAAAGGTCTTCTCCAAAAGTGTCTGAATCATGCATGCAAAATGCAATATTAAAGGCACTCGAGTTTCAGATATTTGCAGCTGTGTGCGTGTTATGGCTAGAGCGTGGGCCGATCAACATGAATTCAAAAGCATACATTGTTATTTGACCTTGACGGCTTCTGCACACAGTGTTCAGACTAAGATCGCGGTGCACGTCTAGGGATTGGAGCAACAGACCGTTCTCATGTGAAGAAAAAGCAAGCAAGCAGTTTTTCTTATAATAACAGCTACCTGCAGTGTCGTGTGCAAAAGCAGCAAAAGTGGCAAGATGGCGTTTTAAATCTAAGACGCTTATGCTAACATAGCAATGTGTGTACATGGAACTTCGTCTCCACTACAATGTAACTTTTAAGTGGCTGTACTTGAAGTTGCATTAAAAGATTAGTGCATAATGTCAGTCCTGTGTCTTTAATGAAATCCAGATTCTCTGGTCATGGTAATAGGAGAATCGCAATTCTTATCCTTTCAGTCACCTGGTGAGAGGGTGGATCATGATTTACTTCTAAAGATTCTTTACACTTTTAAAGTTCTAAGAGTCATATTCTTGTAGTTTTAAGTACAAAGGGGAGGGCAATAAAAAGCGATGAATACGATCTATGATGGATTAAAACCATGATCTCTTGACTTGGTAAGAGTATTCTGCATCATTCAGAAACTCTGTCCATCACCACCCCCTTTTTCCCAAATTGTTTTTATCCACACTCAGTGTGGGAGGGTATGCTCAGACGTGAGTCCCTTGCTCATTGCACCATCAGGATTCAGGCAAGCCGGGCCGATGAAGGCTGTGATGCCAGAAACCGGTCCCCGGAAGCTTGTTTCCTTCCCAGTATAAGAATTGGCTTGGTAGTTTGGTTTGTCCTGTTCCCATCATGCACTGGGACAGGTACAGACTAATTTGCATGTAGCCAGGTTCTGAGCTGGGATGGTGCAGTGAGCTAAAAAACGGTGATGGATTAAAACCATGATCTCTTGACTTGGTAAGAGTATTCTGCATCATTCAGAAACTCTGTCCATCACCACCCCCTTTTTCCCAAATTGTTTTTATCCACACTCAGTGTGGGAGGGTATGCTCAGACGTGAGTCCCTTGCTCATTGCACCATCAGGATTCAGGCAAGCCGGGCCGATGAAGGCTGTGATGCCAGAAACCGGTCCCCGGAAGCTTGTTTCCTTCCCAGTATAAGAATTGGCTTGGTAGTTTGGTTTGTCCTGTTCCCATCATGCACTGGGACAGGTACAGACTAATTTGCATGTAGCCAGGTTCTGAGCTGGGATGGTGCAGTGAGCTAAAAAACGGTGATGGATTAAAACCATGATCTCTTGACTTGGTAAGAGTATTCTGCATCATTCAGAAACTCTGTCCATCACCACCCCCTTTTTCCCAAGATGTCCAAACATGTGCCCGCATACGCGCCGAACACTCCCCCAGCCCACCCCCCCAAGTACGCGCCGTACCCTCAGCCCCCCCAAGTACGCGCCGTACCCCCAGCCCCCCCATGTACGTGCCGTACCCCCACCCCACCCCGTAGGTACGGAGCGTACCGACACCCCCGTAGGTACGGAGCGTACCCACACCCCCGTAGGTACGGAGCGTACCCACACCCCCGTAGGTACGGAGCGTACCCCCACCCCCATAGGTACAGAGCGTACCCACACCCCCGTAGGAACGGTGCGGACCCCGACGGTTCGTACCCGGGTTTTACAGGATCGGAATTGGCACCTAAATGTTGGTAAACCCCTGATTCCTAATTGAATTTATGACTGGATCCAAGGGTAACATTTTCCCATTTATAAATACATTGTTTAACAACTACATTAAGAAAGGAAACATAAAAGAAGAGATAAAATAAATATATATTTTCTAATGCTAATAAATAATCATAAAGAAATCCAAAACCATGTTCCTATTATGGTCCATTATCACTAAGAAATGTTGAAGTTAAGATGAATTGGTCTCATGAATATGGACCGCACTCATATAAAAGTTTGTTAGAAAGTTGACAAATAAAGACCAAGCAGAAGTCAAAACAGAAAAGAGTGTCAGAAGGCTTCAAAGGATTTGTTGGAACTTTTTTCAAAACATGAAATTGCAGTATTTGTTATAACACAGGGAAAGCACGTAACAGTGTTTTATTGGAGTATCAATTTTAGTGATGAGACAAATGAACCTGATTGATACAGATATCTGTAGTGTGAGATCCATCTTTAGTGGATTAAGAGCAAAGATTTTAGTCAATGGATTTTGTTCTTAAAACTCTTCATATGGAGAGGGTCTAAAGAAGGAGATCATAGTTGAGAATGGAGGAAACATAAACCAACTCAATGATTTTAGAAAGACAAAATAGAGAAATTATGTTTTCTGATCATATGCTCCTCGGAGTGATAAATCCAGAAACTTCAGTCCTGGTGATTCTTGGTACAGTTAAAGATTTGGTTGCTTCTTGTGATACAAATGAACCAGAAAACATCCTAATGACATGATGTATGAACATCAAAATGAATAAGGCCGATGTTGTGTAGTTGGCACAGAGGAAAGATCGCCAGGTCAGATTTTACTAGCTTGTGCACTTTTTCTTTGCATTTACGACGTCGTTCGGTAAGTCTCCAACCGCTCGCAGGCTTACCGACTGACACCCTCGGTTTATAGTCTGACCGCCGAATTACAATGTCGGCGGTCGGAGTGTAAACTGGCCGGTCAATTCGATTGTCATCTGATGGGCTCAAGTAGCCTGTCGGGCAGTCGCAAACCTCCACGTAATTCCTTACAGACGGCGTTTCCGCTATTGGGATTATGATGCCGGTCTCCTACAGCCTTTCCATGTTGGCCTTTCTGACATGGAAAGGCTGTTGGAGAGCGACTAGCAGGGTCCCCTTCTCCCCTGGCTCTCCGGCCCCCCTGTAAGTCCCTGCACCGGGAAACAACCTTTACAACGCAGTCATTACATCGCACTAGCTTTACAACGCAGTCATTACAACGCAACATCCTTTAAATCGCATGCCATAACAACGCAGCCATTACATCGCATGTCACTACATCACATTTCATTACAACGCATGTCACTACAACGCATGCTATTACAACACAATATGAGGTAAGTAATGGGGAATTGCACTCACTGGAGTGAGAATAGTAATTTTTACCCCTCCGCTATCCAACACTTACCCTACTGTTGCACTCACTGGAGTGGGAATAGTAATTTTTACCCCTACACTATCCAACACTTACCCTTCTGTTGCCCTAAAAGTAATATGCATTGTAATTGTATGCATTGTAATGGTATGCGCTGTAATGGAATGCATTGTAAATGCAGTTTCTAAAAATGCATTGTGATGGCATGCCATATAAAATCATTCGCTGTAATGGATGTTGCAATGTAAAAACTGCAAAGTAAAGGTATGCGTTATAAATGTTTGTGTTGTATCATCATACATCCCCCTGCACCATGTGGCAGGCACCGTGAGGTACCTGCCACAGGGTGCAGGAATTTACAGAAACTCCCATTTCTCTATGGGAGCTTGTGCTACACAGGTTTCTGACAGCCGCACAAGCTCCCATAGAGAAATGGTACTTCGCAACTGCATCATGTGCATTTGCATCGTAATTGTGTTTTCTGGACCGCGGACCGGAGGTCGGTCAGTTATGCAACCGCAGAAATCGGTAGGAGGCAACTCCAACCAACATCATAATGAGGCTCTTTGTGTTAAGATTTGTTTATCAATATACCATGCCTGGCTAGAATGATGGAAAGCAAAAATACTGCTCAGGACTGCCTTGAGAAAGTTTGGAAGCAGTGTATGCAATCCAAATGTATGTGCTCTTACAGCACACAAAGTTAGCCTGAAGGTGCAGCAACATCATTCAGCAAGAGTACCCTATGTACTTTGCACATGTTCTTACTTTTGGTCTTGTCATACTGTGTAAAGTTTCCAGAGTAGCAGTTAGGAATTGAAATATTCCAACCGCTTCCTTTGAAACAGATGAGAGCAAAGAACCACAAGGGTAGGCACCATGTAATAATTATCCCAGCAGTTACACAGACTATTTCCACTAAGAGTTCTTGGAGTTGGAAGTCAGCAGCCTTATTAAGCAGCAGCACTGAAGCTTCACCTTCCAGTAAGAGATAGCGAACGGAACGATAGGCAAGTGATAGCAAGATAATAATTTGCTGCTTAAAGGGCTCCCTCCTCTCGTTAGTGTGGCTATGAAAAGGCCTGAATCAAATGACAATGAAAAATAAATAGTGATGTGACACCACTACTCACTTGTGTTAAATTACTGTAAATGAACAGTAACACCATATTGCTATTACATTTGTATGCAGATATGTCTGAGATATCTATACAACCACTGACCCACCCATTCACACATCCATACAACTACTCTCACACCCAGTTACACATCCATACAACTACTCACACACCAACATACCGACCCATACAACCACTCACGCACCCACAAAACTAGGCCTGGGCAAAAATTTCGTTCCGTTCGCGGAAATTGCGATAATTTGACATTTTTGCGTTCCGCGGAGAGCGCGAAAATGTCAAAAATTCCGGTTTCCGCAGCTTGGCGATAATTTGTTTCTTGCTCGCGCTGTAAAATGATACATTCTCGCGCGCGCGCGATCGCCTTACCTGAATCCCTGCGTTCGCCGACAAGTTTTCTTGATCCGGTCGCGTTCTCCATGAGATGTTGTATTGTTTTTAGCCATTTGCGCTGTCTCGCGACAGTTCGCGCCCGCAGTGACGTCATGCGTCGCGCGATCACGTCTTTCTTCTCGCGATCATGCACCGCGAGAACAACTCAAAACAAGATGGCTGCGCCCGCAAGCAACCACATGGGTAAGTTGGCGACCCGCAACCATGCAGAAAATCTCGCGAACATGCCGGAAAAAAACTTCCGCATCTTTGCGATATTTCTGCTTGTTTGCGATAATTTTAAACATTCTCGCGATAATTTGCGAAGGTTAATTCCGCAAATTCCGCCCACCCCTACACAAAACCACTCACAGACCCACTTACACACCCAAAAAAACACTGAAACACTCACACACCCAGACAACCACTCACACACCCTTAAAACCACTGAAACACCCATACAACCAATCAGATACCCACGCACACAACAAAGCTACTCCGACACCTACTCATACACCCATACAACCTCTCACACACCAATACACCCACTCACACATCCATTCAACCACCAATTACACGCCCATACAACCACTCACACACCCAGAAAACCACTCATGAGCCTATTCACAGATCCATCCAGACACTCACATATCCACTGAGAGACCTATACAGCCACTAACACTTCCACTGCCAGATCCATACAGCCATGCAAGTCTGTTTCCAGCTGGCAGGAGCATTTTGGAAGCTTGCACATGGTGCGAGTAGGCTTTGTGTTTGCTCCTATTTGGTGGGAGATTTCAAAAATGCTCCCGCTAGGTTGGAGCAAACACAAGTTTCACTACCCATGCTGGTCTGGTTAGGGAAACCACTGTGACCTGGTGGTGGGCATCCTCTGCCACAGTATGTGAGCCAGACTCACAGGATGGTGTCCCCAGGGCCATTTTAGTCTCGGGGGTAGGGCCATTTTAGTCTCGGGGTGGGTCCCTCCCTTTAAAGTTTAGCTATTTACCTGTTTGATGGGGTCCCCAGGGCTTTCTAAAGGACCAGGAAGGGGGGACCACACTGCCTCCTTCCCCTTAACAAATACTGTGGGCCCAGGGGATGGTCCCCAGGGGTCGAATGCAGCTTGGGAAGGGAGGTTGTGCACCTCCCACTGCTAAATAATAAAATTGGATGCATGGAATGGGTTCCCTGGGGCTAAATATGGCTCAGGAGGGAGGCTGGATGTCCCCTCCCCTAAAAAACAAAATATGACCCTGTGGCATGGAATTTCTGAGGCTGAAACTGGTCTTACGCCCGCTCCCCTTAATTAAAGAATGTGGCCAAGGACTGCCATTTTGTTTTTGTTTTCTGCGATCCCATAGGAGTCTAGTGGGATTGTAGCCATAATTGTCTTTTTTTCACTTTTGTCCCAAGGGAGGTCCCTCTTGGTCCCTCATGGGGCCTCTGGTGGCAGGGTATCCCTACCCAGCCTCTAATATCATGTTTTCCCAAAAGTTCAGGACAGGGGACTAAGTCCCCGCATATTGTAATGGCTGCCAGCAAAAATGTTTACTTGCTGCTGGCAGCCAATCAGAGAGCTCGCTTTTTGGGGAGTCTGACCTGCACAGGAGCAAATTGGGCCAAAGGAAAAAAATTGAACACTCGCTTTTTAAACTGGTGCTCCCACGAAACTCTCTCAGACCCAAATGCCTAGATGTCTGAATATTTTTAAACCTTTATTTTTCAAACACCACTGAATGGATTTATACCAAATCACAGAAAGCACAATCTGCGGACCAAGATTTATCTTCCTGCCAAATATGATGTAATTCTGTTGAGCAGTTTTTGCTGTAGCCCCACCTATGGAAACTGCATGGCGATTTTGTGTTTTGGGACCCCCATTTTTCTTGCCCCCTGCATGACAGGTCACTCTGAAACTTTCCAAGCACAAACTAGGTAAAAAAGAGTATACTATAGTTGGCCTAACTATAACTACCCAGTTACAATCATCATTGAATAAATTACAGTGTTTTCCCTGTATTACATGTTCCAACCAACAACAAATTCACAGAGATGGCAATCCGTTGCAAAAACCACCTGTTTATTTCTTTAAGGAAAATGTTTCAGCTTTGAAAAGCTTTTGTCAAACAATGTGCCATAAAACCAGTAGACATAAACACAAAACAGTTCATTAACATAGAATACATACTCCGTCTACACACATTAGCTTTAATTGTTATCAGGTTCTCAAGTTATATGAATTAATTTATTCACAATGTTGTAATAATGCACAAGCATATCGTAATTTACAATCAACTTAGAGCGTGTGATCGTTTGGTTGACATCCATTATGCAATAATCATATTTGAACTACTGGCCTCATAAGGCAATGCATGGCATGAACATTGATACTGCTGAGATATGTCTGTGAAGTTGCTCCAGCTAGTGTTAGCAAAGGCATTAGTGTATCAGCCTTCATCCGCTATTGTAAATATAATTGTCCATATTACAACAATTCACCCAAGATCATAGTATCGGAGATCACTGCGAAATGCATAATTGGTAGTTAGAAATTTTAAGTTAGTAAATCTCCTGACTGTGTCCCTCCACAACACATTATTAATGCTCAACTATGTTATTAGAGAGAATAGCTGGGGACCATTTTTATAATAGGAAAGCATTTTTATTAGACATACAATACAATGTTGGGGTGCCTCCTGCTGTCACCATGAGAAGGATGTGGCCCTGTACAAAAAGAACTGCCACCTCTGACTCATTAAAATGTGACAGGGCATCACCTCCTTGTTACGCCATCATTCACAGGGACTGCATGACTTCTGCAGTGGCACTGCCTGCCTTCACCATAACTGTAGAGTACAGTTTGGGCAGGACAGGTAAAAAAATTAAATAAGACAAAATTGTAAAATAAACAAAAAAGTGTAGTGGAAGAGTGGAAATATAGTGATCCAATGGTTATGAGCTATGTTCCCTCTAAGGTGCCCGCTCGGGCGGCTGAACAACCTCTCTCTTACCAGCATGCAGAGATAAGCTGGGAGCACACTAATACCAGAGAGCTGCATCTTCAAATGACCTTAAACCTCCTTTGAAAACACAGCAGGCTTCTTCGATACCTTGGGTACACTGATGCTTTGAGTGAACACCATACTGCGAAAGCTATCTGTGGTGGATGCCTGTGAGGACAAACATTTGCTTACTTAGTTTAGCAGAGGGTGGGTGAGCTTTAACTTTTAAAGTTTACTCTTTTCTAATACTAATAAGGAGAAATGTGTCAAGGATGGAGGATGCCATAAACCAGTGGGAGAGGGCTCCTTCTGTAAGAGTAAGGGCCTGTCTCCCCCTGCCTCATTACAAAATGCCTGTTTACAGTGCATCAGCAGCCTGTAAAATAAGTATTTATGGCACTTCATTCTGTACTTCTGCCTTTCCTAATTTATGTAAACAGGTGCTACTGTTATGATAAAAAAATTACCTTCCTCAGAAGTATGGAAGGTCGAGACATGCTTCGTGAGATTTAAACTAATGGCTGCAGATCATTGCATGTCTCAGCAGTGAGCACTTAACATACTGAACTATCCTCCTGTTTCATAGGAAATTGAAGCACAAAACCCTTTGATTAAATGCTGCACACTAGTGTCCTGTCACACATTCATAAGTGAGAGTGTACAGTAAACACTAAAAAGTACATGTGCGTCTTCAGCTAAGCAGCTGGAAATGTGTGTTTGAGTTGAGATTACAAACCCTGAATGAGATGAGGTCATGGAAAGAGTCTATTTCTTCTCTTGAGAAGAACAGAGCTTCACCCTATTTCACTTGTCTCCTTCTATCCTGGAGCCTTTTACAGAGAACCGAACATAGTAGACATTTTCAGGCTAAGTAAGCATTTTAATGAGAGTCTAATTTATGCTTTGAAATGTACACAAAATTGCACCAGAAACCCACAAATTGCTGTTAAGGCATAGAGTTAGGAAAGGTGAACCAATGTAGGGTGGAGTAAGGAGGAGTGAATTAACAGGTTGTCTACAAATGATCTGCTAGTGTATATGCATTATTTCAAAAACTCTGCACTCCCCTTCCCAAAGAAATGCAACAATAATAACGTTTTTATATATATATCTCTTCATTTCACCCTGATGACATTCCTAAACAGTGTAAATATCTAACAGCAGTATTACTCACTTGCGGATGGAATGCTGACTCTGCAATACTTAATTAAAGCTTGAAAACTATGCTCAATGTAAACGTTGGGGGGAAAACATTTAACACACTATCATGAATAGCAAAGCTGTCAAAACTTACTTTATTTGTTACAAAGAAACCATGTTTTGAGATGGTGTAGAATGTAAAGACACCTGCTGAAGAAATCTGTGCATTTATCAAGTCTCAAGGTGTAATACTGAAAACACATGTCAAATGGTTAGTCTGCCAATAACAGAGTTGAATTGATAGCTCAGAATGTTATTGTACCTGATGGATTATAATTTATGTAACGTGCAAGTCATTGCTTTCTTATAACAGGATAGGTTTGAATTTTTCATTTTACTAAGGCTCCTGAAATGGGTATAGTTGATATGTTTAGTAATTAACACCAATAATTTAATTGCACACTTATGCATGCATTTGCATTGATAATGAACTTCAAGGTATGGTTATTTCATCCACAATAAAGTTCCAAATTGTAAAGCTAGATCTCTTCTACAGCTATATTGGAGAATATATATTTATCCCCCAATTGGCAGAGCACTCCTGGATTAAATCCCCTCCCCAATACACTTGCAGAAGTGACATTGTGCTCATTTTGAGCACTTAAGAGTAGTTCACAACAAGTGTTGATTTTGCACACAACATAAGAACATGCGCACTTGTACATTTCGCTGCCGCACACTGATGGCAAATATTAGAAGGTGCATTGGTTATGAGTGGAGGAAAATGTGTTAAATTGGGTTGGATGGTGCCTAGGGTGTAGAATACAGGAGGGAATGGCCAAGGAGAAGCAGGCTGGAATAAAAAAGGGCCCCGCGTTGCCAAACAAGACATGCTGTTTGCACTAATTTTAATGCAAAATGCATCACCAATGTCATTTTCTGATGTAGCGAGCGCCAAACTCATCTCGCATATTTATGCATAATGTTTCTGAATTTTGCGGTAGTTCTGTGTAATTGCGTTACTCAGAACTAAGCGAGTCACATATACTAATATATTACAACTACTTCACACATGGAAGCAAATCTTCTAATTGCCACACGGTCTCTTCAATTTGATTTTATTTTAATTTGCATCCACATTTTTGGTCAAAAATCTGTTTTTAAAATAAGGTCAAGTCAAGTCAAATTTAATTTTATTTTGGCTCCAGCCATAAAAGTGTTCGATAAATAAATAAAACATACTAAATATAAAAACATCTCATTAAACCGAAAAAAATCACATTTAGCAGCATACTTATGTTAAGATTATTCCAAAAACTTTCTAAAAAATGCTCATATATACAACAAGCACAATTACCAGCTGATAAAAAGGTTCACGTTTCAGTATGCTACAAAATAAAACCCCAGAACATCAATGTCAGCCCTTCTTTTTGCCTACATCAATCCTAAGAATTTTGCAACTGCACAAGCATGTTAAGGAGAAGGATCAGATCTTAGAATCCTTAATGGTGCATGATGATTTTGAGGTGCCCAGCTGCCTACAGACTGGTGCAATTCAAGAAGAGCGAAGCTTGGCATATGCAGGACATACATACTTTGTAAACAGGACAATCCTCTGAAACTTGACCTACACAATTTGCTGTAAATGACTTCCCAGGGACCAACCCCACTCAAAACTGATGATATAACTTCCGGTCTTGCAAAACTGTGATCAAGTACCAATATTGCTCTAGACTATATGTAGGCTTAAAGTCCAGGAACTCCCCAGCCAAGGTGGAACTCCTAACGTTATGTTCCTCCCTCTGTAGAACGAAAGCCCAATTATGTTTTTCAAGGCACCCGTAGAAGGAATTTTGTCTATAATAGGACGAGGCCAGAGACCACCCAAACCTAGTGAGTTTAGCAGCTCTTTGATTGAAGACAACCATGGGAGTTTATGTGACCTGTCAGCTTTGATTATCTCTACTAGGTCAGCTGCATAATTCACCAGATCCAGGGTGAACCAAATTATCTGCCAAAAAAGCATAGAGTCCAATAGAGCATTAAGGGCTACCTTTTTTAAGTATATATCCAGAAATAGGGGGTACGGAGGGGTGCCAGGTGGGAGTGAGCCTAATGGTTTTAAAATGTGTTCTCAGACTTTACCAAGTCAGAAACGTCACCAAAACCCCATAACTCAGCACCATATGAAGCTTCTCCTAAGGCTTTGGCTTCATAGACTTTCTAAGCTGGGGCAACAGGCTTGTATGGGAGGCACAATGGGGCAGATTTATGAGCCCCTTGCGCCACTTTTGCGTCACTTTTCCCATGTTAAAAGTGACGCAAAAGTGGCGCAAGGGGCTCATAAATCTGCCCCAATGTTCTTATAAAATTGCACCAAATCTCTATCTATGTTTTATCGTTGTCATAATAATATGCTGTCACCATGATAGATTGGATGAAATCTTAATCTCCAGATACGCAAAGGAATCTACTCTCTCCAATACCTCTTCCCCGAGTACTAGGATTACCTTATGTTTTTATGGTTTAACGCCATAAGTTTGGTTTTGGGGTCGTTAATCTCTAAGGGGCACATACATCAATCATATTTGCCTTCGCAAACCGACTAATTCGCAGAATCAGCCCATTTGCGAATGCAAAAAATGCTTTTAAGATGCAGCAAACCCTATTTTGCAATTCGGTTAACTGTTACCGAATTGCAAAATGGGTTTGAGATTCGCGTTTAGAAAGGAGCGTGCTTAGGGCGTCCCTTCCTAATACCGATTCGCATCGGTATGTAGGAATGTTTTGTGGACGAAATGCGGTTGCAAAACATTCACATTTTACCACCTACTTTAAGTAGGTGGTAACCCATTCTCAAATGGGAAGGGGTCCCCTTTGTGAATGTTTGCTGCAGCGTTTTTTGAGAGCAGTCTGTGGTCCCACGGATCATTGCCTACTCTTAAAAAATGAAAAGGAAACTTTTCATTTCACTTTTTATAAAGCATCCCATTTTCATTTAAGGAAAATGGGCTGCTTTACAAAACAAAAGATTGCTTTATATAAAAGCAATCACAGACATGGTGGTGTGCTGACCTCAGCAGACCACCATCCCCATGAGCTTTGGGATTCCTAGGGGATCACAAATTGCGATCTACCTCATTAAAAATAATGAGGCAGAGCGATTTGCATACCCCTAGGAATCACTATCTGAAACTCATTGAGTTTCATACATTGTAAATTGCGATTACTTAATAGCGATTCTCAGGAATTCTCAATTAGGGATAAACAATTTACAATTTTGATGCATGTAGCCATAAGTCTCTTTCTAAACAGAATACACTAAAACTGGTTAAATGTTTTTGAAGGTCACTCAGTGTTTTCATAATTAACAAGGTGTCATCTGCAAACAACAGCATGGGTGTCTTAACGTTGGCTATAGAAGGGGCATCGGCTGCAACCTCAGAAAGTTGGTGTACCTAGCCATTTTGATATAATATAAATATGAAAGGGGACAATAAACATCCTTTGCGGACACCCTTCAATACCGGAATCTTTTCAGTCAATTGGCTCTGTGATCCTCATCTCACCCGAGCAAAGTTCTTGTCATGTAGCCTAATCAACAAGGACAATATATCAAGAGGCTTTCCCATCTCTCTAAGGACCAGCCATGGCTTTGAGCGTGGAACCAGGTCAAAGCCAGATTTGAGATCGACAAAGGCATCATATAGGTTGCCCTTGCAGATCAATACAGTCTTCCAGTAAATTATAGAAAAACATGAAACATGGTCTAAGGTTGGTGTTTTAGCTCGAAAACCATCCTGTACCACGCTTATAATAATATTCCTCTCAATTAATTGCTGGATTTTTACTAGCACCATGAGGCAAAAAACTTTTTGTAAACAGTCAATTAGGCTGAAAGGCCTATAATTGACCCGTAGCCTCTTATCACCCTGTTTATAAACTGGTACTACCTCAGCTCCCTGCCATGATTCAGGAATAGGAGCACCCTTAGCTATCACATTTGCAAGGATTAGTGTATATTGAGCCCAGACATCTAAATCATGAAAAAAACATTCACAGGTAGAGTATCTGAGTCAGCAGCCCTACCTCTTGCAAAGGTGGTCAAATTATTAATGACATCCTCTAGAGAAAAGGGCGGCGTATTTGAATCAAAAACAGTGACATTTAAAGACTCCCCAAAAGGTATTACAGCCTTATCATATTATAGGACTGTAAAAGTGTTGAGCCATTCAGAAGATGGGACATGGTTCTGGGGTTCAAAGCCTGAAATATTATCATTCTTAGCCACGCATCCACTAGATCACACAATCTGTTGTGAACCCACTCTTTCTTGGCTTTATTCATACTTATAGGCTTTCCTAGTAGCCAAAATCAGGGAGCAGTTTTTATCTTTATAGCTTTGGCTAACACTCTCTGTTAAAGCATTTATGGCTTCTGGGCAAAGACGACTTGCTCTTTATAGAGGGAGTTAAAAAATTATGCTATGCTCTCAAAAAATGTTTTGTGTAGCGCAATGATCTCCAATGTCTCTTTATTCATTTGGCAAAATTGCTTGGACGGCTTTCCAGATATTTAATAAAAGTTCATGTTTACCCACAACCTGACACCATCTGAGGTGGCATTTATAAGATGTGTGCTCAATGTCATCAGTACTAGTAAGAGTAGAAGGATCAACCAAAAACTTGTTGAAAAGTTCAGAAATCGTAAGACATAAAGGGTTGCGGTCACTCTCCAATCTAATTCGAATAATCACAAGAAGCAAGACATGTGCAGAAAGAACCAACAGAGGAGCAGAAAGAGGCCTTGTTACAAAATCATCGTGTGCCCACAACTTTTTCAGACAGGTACTGGTGGTAACTGACTCTGACTAACCAGGCCTAGAGCCAGTGGTATGCTAAAAGACACTTAAAATACAGTGAAACACCTACATACACTAGGGAACACTATGCGTTGGGGTACCCCTGTGATTAGGATGACCTCCTCTGTAAGGCCCTAGTACATAATAGGGCAGGGGGGTTAAAACTACCTCCTAAAACGCACTACAGGGTGCGTTTGCACAGTGGTGAAGGGAGGGGGGGCCTGAGGTGACGTGTGCAAACACACCATGTGGCCATTTTAAGTTGGGAGATTAAGTCCCCTTGAATCCTGACGGTCCCTGGGGTCTAACTAGCCAGCCAGGTACCTCCAGTAAGCGCCACAGAGCTGCATTGCAGAGAGGTGTAAAAAGGGGCGTGGTCTGGACCACCTCTCTGCAACGCAGGCCTCTGGCACTTACTGGAGGTACCTGGAGGGCTAGTTTGCCACTAGGGGCCCTCAGGATTGAAGGAGACTTAATTCCCCAACTTAAAACATACTACAGGGCATGTTTGCACACATGTCACTTCAGGCCCCGTCTCCTTCCTTCACCACTGTGCAAACGCGCCCCGTGGCACGTTTGAAGTCGGGGGATTAAGTCCCCTTGAATCTTCAGGGTCCCTGGGGTCCAACTAGCTCATCAGGTACCTCCAGTAAGTGCCACAGAGCTCATTGCAGAGAGGTGTAAAAAGGGGCGTGGCCTGGGCCACCTCTCTGCAACGCAGCTCTGTGGCGCTTACTTGAGGTTCCTGGTGGGCTAGTTGGCCCCTAGGGAC
This sequence comes from Triturus cristatus, assembly GCF_964204655.1. Lineage (NCBI taxonomy): Eukaryota > Metazoa > Chordata > Amphibia > Caudata > Salamandridae > Triturus > Triturus cristatus. The sequence continues at coordinate 900,931,009 of NC_140590.1, read as the reverse complement.
CCTCAGGATTGAAGAGGAATTAATTCCCCAACTTAAAACGCGCCACAGGGCGTGTTTGCACACATGTCACCTCCGGCCCTGCCCCCTCCCTTCACCACTTTGCAAACGCGCCCCGTGGCGCGTTTTAAGTTGCGGGATTAATTCCCCTTGAATACTAAGGGTCCCTGGGGGCCAACTAGCCCACCAGGTACCCCCATTATGCACCAGGGAGCTGCATTGCAGAGAGGTGTTCAGAGGCCACGGCCCTTTTTACACCTCTCTGCAATGCAGCTTTGTGGCGCTTACTGGAGGTACCTGGACGTAGAGCCCGGTGGCCATTTTGGGTGCCGCAATTAGGCGCCAAGCCCGCGATCGCGTCGGACGTTCCCCAGTGCTCTCCCTCTAATGTGTAATGTATAATTGAATAAACCTATACTTACCTGCTATCAAATTGTGTATGGGCTGTGCTTCCAACCCCAGAGCACCCACACTACAAATGGCGACGAGGGACTGGGATTCATGAAGGAGAAGACCGAGGAGAGCACGAACAGAAGATACAGGTGCTCGGGAAGCATCGTGATCGACCCCACACAGGTACTACTAGAGGGAGAGCGCTGCAGAGGGGACACCTGTGCCTGTAGCAACACACGCATGGAGGAACACACATCGCGCCCGCAGAGAGCAAACCCCTAGCAACGCCAGCAAGCGGTCCAGACCACGCGGCAGGGAGGAGCGGCACCACTGCCACAACCAGCCACAGCAACACACTACAACGCAGGAAGTGCGGGTGCTGCAGTCACTCGACGGCCACTGAAGCAAGGTGCGGTGCCACCCGGAACACAAGCACGTGGGCACAAGAAGAGAGCTGCCCTCAAGGCGCTAGATGGAAAAGGAAGGGGGAGGCCCTGGCGGAGCAGGCAGAGCAAAGCAGTGGCAGCGGAGCGGCGGCGCACCAGAGCCCCCCACGCCGGCAGAGACAAAGCGCACCAGGCAGTCCAAGGGGAGAAGAAGAGTCACCAAGGGGAATTGTGGAAATGTGCGCCCAACCATCCTCACTCACGACGCCGATCCCCTTCCTACCCAAACCGGGAGAACCGTCGATGAAATGGGAGGACTGGAGAGAATACTTTATGAACTATTTGGAAGCTCTGGAGGATGAGTCTGGAGAAGCATTCCCCAGCAAAAGGAGGAAGAGGATCTTGCTGCACAATCTGGGACCGGAAGGGATCAGAGTATTTCAGAATATAGTCCCCACGCCGAGACAGGCGGCAGATGACGTCATGTTCCAGCACACTATAGACGACTTAAACAAGCACTACAGGCCCGCGGTATGCACGTCCATAGACAGATATAACTTCCAACAACGGAAGCAAACAGAAGGGGAGTCCATAGATGAATACGTAGCAGCGTTAAGGAAATTAGCAGTCATGTGTAAGTTTGGCACATTACATGATGAATTCATCAAGGACCAAATAGTCATGCACACCACCAACTCGACGATACAGGCCAAATTATGGGTTAACGGAGAGGTGACACTTAAAGAAGTGATAGCCATGGTAAAAAAGGCGGGCTATCGAAGAGATGTGCAGAAGCGGCAAAAAAAGAGGATGTCCCTAGGCCCATGGTGAATAAAGTCACGGAAGCAGAACCACTGGAGTGAGGCAAGGGGGCAACGGGGGACACAAGGACACAGACCAAATGGACGCCCAGACCGGCTCCGACGAGGAAACCGGGCTCCGAGGGCAAGAACATGTGCTACAGGTGTGGCAGTCTGTCACACCCAGCGTACGACAAGCAATGTCCGGCTTTCACAGCCAAATGCATGTTTTGTGGGATAACAGGGGATTATGAGAAGGTATGTCGCCACAAGCAAAACAGAATAGCCATCAAATATGTCGCACAAGAAGAGGAGGAAGAAGGAGAAAATGAAGAAGATGACGACAGTGTGCTGTGCATAGACGACCACGTGCTGGGCATAAATTGCAACCGCTCAAAGAAACCACAATGTGACCTAGTGATTGGAGGTGTTCCAATACAGATGGTAGCTGATTCAGGATCCCCCTACACCATAATACAATGCAATGTGTGGGATGAACACTTCAAGAACCTCCTAGGTGAACATCTGGAGCCCCCAGACATTCGCCCAGTCACTTTCACAGGAGACCCTATCCCGATGGTGGGATACCGCCATCTGAAATTTGAATTCAAGGAACGACATGCCAGGTGCAAATTATATGCGGCTGAAAAGTAGGCCTGGGCTAAAATTTTGTTCCGTTCGCGTAAATTGCGATAATTTGACATTTTCGCATTCTGCGGAGAGCGCGAAAATGTCAACATTTCCGCTTTCCGCAGCTTGGCGATAATTTGTTTCTTGCTCACGCTGTAAAATAATACATTCTCGCGCGTGCGCGATCGCCTTACCTGAATCCCTGCGTTCGCCGACAAGTTTTCTTGATCCGGTCGCGTTCTCCATGAGATGTTGTATTGTTTTTAGCCATTTGCGCTGTCTCGCGACAGTTCGCGCCCGCAGTGACATCATGCGTCACCCCTACTGAAAAGGGCCCATCGGTTCTAGGATGGATAGACCAAGGAGATCTAGGTATACAGTTGAACCCTGGGGGTATCACACAAGTCTTAATGACTAGCGATGCACAGCAGCCAGAAGCAGGAAAGCTGAAGGTAGAGTTTCCCAACGTGTTTGGAGGCAAAGTTGGCAAACTAACAAAATTCACACACAGGATCGAGCTCAAAACGGATGCCAAACCAGTGTGCCACAAAGTGAGGAACATCCCACTGGCAATCAGAGAACAGGTGCAACAAGAACTTTACAGACTGGAAGAAAACGGCATCATAGAACCGATAACGAGTGCCGAGTGATTGGCTCCATTGGTAGTCGCCATGAAACTGAATGGAAAAATATGTCTATGTGTGGACCTGAGGGAGTTGAACAAAAACATCATAGTAGAACAGTTTCCCCTGCCCAGAATAGACGAGATGCTAGCAAAAACCAAAGGAGTGAAGTGGTTCTCGACCATCAATCTCACGTCAGCTTACCACCAGATTGCCCTTCACCGCACCTTCAGGAAGCTAACATCCTTCATAACTCCCTTTGGGTGCTATCAGTTTCGCAGGGTGCCATTTGGACTGGTAGGAGAAGGTGTACAGTACTTTCAAGACGACATCCTGGTGATGGGCATGGACAAAGCGGACCATGATGCCAAGTTGTCCAAAGTTCTACAAGTCCTGGAACGCAACGGACTCACGGCAGAATGGGACAAGTGCTGGTTTGGTATGACGTCGGTCACGTACTTGGGGCATGTGATCAGCGACCAAGGCATCACACCCAACAGTCCAACGTCAAGGGGATATGTGATGCACCACCGCCAAGGTCCAAGGAGGAAGTCAGGTCGTTCCTAGGCATGGCCGAGTTCTATAGCAAATTCGTACAGTACTTCGCTACGAAGACACACCACTTGCGACAACTGCTAAGAGACAAGACCAAATTCGAGTGGACTACGGAAACACAAGAGGAGTTCCAAAGGATAAAGACGGACATCAGCACGGCCATACCTCTGTGTGGATATGATCCGCAAGCCAGATCGGTATTTACGACAGACGCCAGCGAGCGGGGCCTGACAGCAGTCCTAATGCAGGAGTTGAAAGGAGGTGAACTGTCCACCCTCAGCTTTGCTTCCCGATCGCTGTCACCCACGGAACAGAAGTAGAGCGTAATAGAAAAGGAAATGTTGGCAGTAGTCTGGGCCATGGAAAATTCTGCCAGTTCCTATGGGGCATGAGATTCAAGCTGAGAATAGACCACAAGCCCCTGATCAAAGTCCTCACATCGTCAGGACATGCCACGGCGACACCCCGCATAACGAAGATGACGTTGAAATTATTAGACTATAGATATGATGTGCAACACATCCCGGTACAAAGGAACAAAGTAGCCGACTACCTCAGTCGAGCGTCAGCCATGGATGAAGCTCCAAGGAAGTCCAAAGAGGAGGATACTAAAGTGGCGTTCATGGAAGACCACGAACGTGTGATCAGTGAACAAGAGTGGAAAGAAGCGTACAAAACCGACACAGACATAGAGGCAGTCAAGCAATGCATAATAAGGGGATGGCCGGAAAAGAGGCATATGGAGGCGGCGCTCAGGAAATTCTTCGAAGGGAGAGAAGAGTTGTCAGTTTGCGACCAAGAGATCTTCCTGAGGAGAGGAGAGAAAGTAGTTCCCCCTAACAAGTTGATCCCACATCTTCTGGCTCTCATCCACGAGGGCCACCTGGGCATCGTAAAGACTAAGATGAGGGTGAAGCAGATGTACTGGTGGCCGGCGATAGATATCCAGATAGAAAGGCACGTGCGAGAGTGTGGCTAATGCCAAAGAGCAGACAAGTCTCAGAGCCTGATGCGACCACCCCTAGGGAAGTTTGACGACCCAGAGAACACATGGGAGGACCTATCAATAGACATCCTGGGTCCGATATTGGATGGCAAGGGAGTCCAGAAATATGTGTTAGTACTGGAAGATCAGTACTCCAAGTCATGCAATATAACGGAAGAGAAAGAGGACAAGTGATACCTCCCCGGACTCAAGGGACTGAAACCAACCCGGTGGACGCAACCACAGGCAGCCCTGGAGAAGAGATGCAGAAGCAGAAGGGGGGAGTGAACTGGGTGCCTCGGAAGTCTCGAAAATCTACAGTGGATCTCCCAACAGGGGAGTTCCCCCAAGTACTGAAGGTGGAGAAGCAAGAAGCTACCAAGAGGGTACCGAGCAGAGCACACTCCAGGCACCCCGGTGAGATGCACCCGTACCGGAAGGACAGTGATGAGACCGTCGAAGTTTAGATACTTTGAGATGGGAGATGGAAGGGAGTATGCACGCAAGTAGAAGTATATTTTAGAAAAATTTTATCGTAAAGAAAGGAGATATGTAGCGTCGCGCTCTAGTCTTCACATCTACGTGATGACGTAGAGCGCGGCGGCCATTTTGGGTGCTGCTATTAGGCCTCGAGCCCGCGAACGCGTCGGACTTCCCCCAGTGCTCTCCCTCTAATGTGTAATGTATAATTGAATAAACCTATAGTTACCTGCTATCAAACTGTGTATGGGCTGTGCTTCCAACCCCAGAGCACCCACACTACAACTTCTCAAATCCTCTTCTATTTCATTAAAAAATTCTGATATGCAGACTGAAACATGCACTTTTAATACCAGAAGCAGACTTCAGTGGTGAGCAGTAGCTTTACTACAGTGATCTAATGAGCAACTAGAGTGCTACCATTCAGAATTTATGGCAAATGTGTGACATATCTGAATACCTTCTTGATGGAATCAAAGTAAAAAACTGAAAGCATTTCCTACTGAGGAGACTGCAGTAAATGAGGAAATTAGGAAACTTCATAACAAATAAATCTCCCGATGGCCACCAGAGACAAAAGAGGCCAAATGCAGCACAAATATCACCCAGATGTAGCCCACATGTAGCCCAATGACAGAAGTGTGAAAAACACTTATTTTTTGTGTATTTGCAGTTTTATATAGTGCAGACTTGTCAGGTATTGGAGTGCTTTACATGAGCATTGGTTACATCACACAAGATCAAATTCATTTTGGTTGTAGACATGGGGAGATTAAGTGATTTGACCAGAATCACAGAATGTTGTGCTGAAGCAGAAACTGCAACCTGGTTCCCCAGTTGCAAAGTCTGCAGCTCTGGAAGTAACACCACATCCTCTCCCCTAAGTGCAACATTTAATCAAGTGGTCAACTGGATAAAAAAACATAAAGATTACAAATAATTTAAAAGTTCTTTGTCGCTATTTGAAAACTCGGAAAATATGTCCTCATTTTAGATTTTTAGAGCACTAACCATAATTTTGATGCAAATGAGACCCTCTCATGTATGTAATTTCTAAAGGAAATGCTCTAGGTATTACAGTTTTGATTACATCAAGGTGATGTCAGGCGATCCACACTTTTGTAATAAATATAGAATGTTAGCAATCTAGTTGTTCATTGGGATACTGTTGAGAGGCAGAGGCCAGGGGCAGGGACTCTGAAAATTGAAGGCAGGTAGGAGAGTGCAGAGGCAACAATTTGACCACACTGGGCAGGCAGGAAGGGCAGTGGCAGCACAACAGACTATGGAGGGCAGTGGAAAGGGGGACAGGGGCAACAAACCAACAATACAGGACTGTCAAGAGAGGCTGTGGCAATATAATAGACCATTGCGGGCAGAAGGAAGAGGCAGTGGTAGTACAACCATACATACCAACAGACCCGTTTCAGCCAGGAAACATCCAATGTTTTTAAACTCAAATGGGCTTTATTTGATCTGTCTCCTGTCTACAATCTCCTCTTTTTCAATGTAACTCAAAGGAGAAAATCAATATCCCAGGTTTTTTTCAAAATCTCCCTCTTAATAAGTTCAAAATGTTCGCAAGTATGGTACATTGGATCATGGTAGGCAGGAGGAATTGGGGTAGGGACATGGACTCGGATAACAGAGGACAGGAGGGAGATGGAGAGGTGCACCAAACTGACCCTACAGGGCAGGCATCAGGGTTTGCAGCAGCACAATACACCATACCTGGCATGCGGGACGGGTGTGCAGCACAACAATCCATAGAAAGCAATAGGGAGGGGACAGGACCATGCACATGGACAACAGAGAACAGAGAGGAAAGAGGCAATGGTAGCGAGCTGACCATAATGGACAGACAGGAGAGAAAATTGCAGCATAACAGACCATAAAGGGCAGGTGGGATGGATCAGGGGCATTACAATGGAACAGACAAGCCAGGAGGGAGGGAATAGGGGTCTGCACATGGAAAAAGAGGGCTGGGGGCAAGGGGGCAGGGCAGGAGCAGCAAGATGATTATGGAGGTCAGGCAGGATGGGCACTAGAAACAAGACACACCATGGAGAGCAACAGTGAGACTATGATGGCATACACACAGACCATGGAGGGAAGGTGGGAGGGGGTCAGGGGCAGCTAGCTGACCACACAGGGAAGGTGGGAGGGGCCATGGCAGCACAGAAGACCATGCATGGCAAGCCGGAGGGTTAGTGGCAGCACAATGGCTATGATGGGCAAGAAGGAGGGTGCAGGGGCATGCACAAAGGACCATGGAGTATAGAAGGGAGGGTCAGGACCTGGGCACAGGCAAGAGAGTTCAGGGGAATGGGCCTCACAACAGACTATGCGGGGCAGGCAGGAGGAGCAGTTGCAGCACAACAGACCAGGGAGGGCAGAAGGGTGTGGCAGTAAAATGGACCATGGAGGACAGGAGGAAGGGGATCGGGCATGGCATATGGACAGGCAGGGTGGAGGTGGCCGGGACAGGTTACAGTCATCTGACAATGCTAGGCAGTTGGGAGGGGAGTGACAGCTCAACAGAACACTCAGAGTAGATAGGAGTGGCAGGTCCATGGAACATGGTGGGCAAAAAGGATGGAGCCGGGGCATGCACAAAGACATCGGAGGGCAGGGGGAAGGAGAATAGGGGCAGCAAGCTAAGCACAGAGGCTAAGCAGGAGGTCAATGATGGGCCATAGAATTGGGCAATGGAGGACAGGAGGAGTGGACTGGTACATCATGCTAAATGGAGGGCAGTGGCAGCACATCAGACCATGCATGGCAGGAGGGAGGGGGCTAGTCCATGATTCAGACAACAGAGGATAGGGAGGAGGTGGATGGGGCAGCAAGCTAACTGTTCAGAGAAGGTGGGCATAGGAACTTTATTGTTTTTAAAATGTGTGTCTGTGCGAACTACTTAAAATATGAACAAGTATGCAGCATAATCTCACTTTTATTCTGGAAGAAGAGGACGTTTGTGACTGTGACTCTGGGCTCACTTGGCAGAAACACCCCCTGACCCTCCACCCCCATCGCAACATGTAATGCCCGTGTAAAGGGTACGTGGACGCAGTGGTATATAGAACATAGTCCTGAGAGCACGATTGACAATGAAAACTAGATATAGTATATGGTATAAACTATGCACCAAAAAGTGTGATATAAGATGAACCGGTGCGTGAAATATAATATGCAATACATTGTGTGCAATGACAGATTCATTGCAGAGCGCGAGATAGTACAGGCACTAGCGCGTGCTATGCGATATGCGCCTTGGAGTGTAATATGCACAGGGCAGTGTTGTGTAACCTAACTAGTCTCTAAAGTTGTAATATAAAATATGTGCTGGGGAGTGTAACGTTGCATATGCACTGTGACAAAGATATCGATCCCAGATTGTAATATGTATGGCATAGCGCTGTGCGTTATAACATAGGCATTGAGGAAGGCTTGTTAGATGGGGCAATATAACCCGTGCGAAGGCAAGTGTGGCATGACATATTCACTGGGTGGTGTTACAGTGCACATGGGCTACAGAGTGTCATAGCGTACACACTAGCTGGTGGAACACAACACAGAGGTGTATGACACTCGGCGGGCACTGGTGGGTGTAACACAGCATTGGGCTCAGCCAGGAGCACACTGTGACTCTCAAGTGAGGTTCGTCTCCTTTCCAGAGAGTAAAATAAAAAGTATTACACATCCGGCAGTGGATGTGTGTTTTATTAACCGTGAGGGGGGTTTCTTGCATAGTTTGGTCGAATTTTTGTCTAATCCCCTTTGAATGGCTTGGTGTGCGTGTGTATAAAATGTGCCCGTCAATACCTACCCATGTTTGTATAAATAAACGACAAGGGTGTCTACTTGGAGAGTACTTACCGGCGGGGGCGCCGGGATTAGGCACGGTAGGGCATCAGACACGTCAGAGGTTCACTAGCGGTGTAAATACATTCCACGTGGATTCATTGTATGTATAGTCGCCTTTTAATGAATATCACGCAAATCGTCATGGTGATAGGTACATACGGTTTGTCCAGCATGTCCTAGGTGTTTCTATAAATATATATATTTTTTAAATATTAAAAAACAAAGGACGGGCCGGGTGATGGGGTCCCCGGAGCCATAAGTGGCCTGAGGAGGGGGGCAACTCAGCCCCACTCCTAAATAAAAAATTTTTTAAAAGGCCAAGGTTGAGGTCCCTGGGGCCGATTAAGGCCTTGGGAGGGGGGCCATGCGGCCCCCTTCCAAATTAATTTTTTTCAACAAAAAAAATTAGGGTGCAGGCCCTGGGGGATGGTGTCCCCAGGGCCAATACATTAGAAAAAGAAGGGGGGCCACACAGCACTAGAAATTTCAACTTACATTTCTCCAGAACTACTGAACAAATTTGTACCAAATAACAAAAAGCACAATCTACGTAACAACAGGTCTCTTTTTGGTGTAATTCCATCCAGAAGTTCGGGATGTAGGTTCGACTACACTTTCCTATGGAAATTAACATTGCAAATGCGCCTTTAATTGCACCCCAATTTCTCAGTCCCCTCTGCACAGATGAGCCCCAAACTTTCCACAACACACAGAAACTACCTTTTGGGAAAATTCATGAAGATTACTCAAACGAAGCCACAGTTATAAGCAAGTAAAAAAATGCTTTTCCTATGAAAACATAATCCTAAGCATAATACTGCTGGGGACCACCAGTAGGTGAGATATATATATATATATATTATCTACTGGCGGTCGCCAGTAGATAGTTATAGTTAGGACCGTGTTTCCATAGGAAATCCGCAACATTCTATTTGGAATAACTTTGGCGCCGGTTGATGAATCCTTGCAAAATTTTCAAAATAGGTGGGGCGCTCCGCTCCGCTCCTACCCTGGAGTAGAAGCCCTTACTCCCCCCAGATGCTCAATCAAGAACAGCAAGGTCCACGGAGAAAATCACCAACCGTAATAACGGCATTGCTGGACAGCCCAGGGACAGGATCCAGTAATGTATTCATTGACGATACATTGTTTTCACGATTGCTTAGCAAAAGGGAAAAGAAAAGACTCCAAAAACAGCGGAATAAGGTAAAAAATTCCACTCAACATGCAACTTGTGAATTTTATCCAATTTGTAAGGACAAATAATAACCATATTCAATTGATGACGAAAGCAGCTGTTCTAAATCAGGAACTACCCCCAAGTTAACCCAGGACACAGTATCAGAACCCATAAACTCTAATCAACAGTGTTTAAAGCCACAGGACCATATCCCTATAGGGAACGAAGGCCATCGTCGTTCCCAACAGTTGTTGGGGGAGGGAAACATTTGTATTCCAATTATAACAGATCCACCAAAGAAGCTTGGGTTTATCCTTCCCGACGGCTAAGTTAAAGGTATCGGGAGCAATCATGAACACCATCAATAAAGAAATCCCAGCAAAAACAATCCCCTATGCTTGTTAGGAAAGTGGTCACGGCATGATTTAACAGCAACAAAGTGATCCATAATGATCTAACATTGAGTTCTATGGATTCCATCAGGATCACGGTTGCAACGGACATGGCCACGAAGAACAAGCCTAAGGACATTTCACAATGGGACACAAACAGAAGTGAAGAGGCCTCCAATATGATCAGATCCCTAAAGGAAAAACGTGGCCGTGGCACACTGGATCAGAACCCAAACACCAGGTTATTGTTCATCTCCAAGTTCTCCTACAAGGACCAAATGACATTTTAAATAGGGGGAACATCCTAAGATTGTTCAAAATAATTCCTGACCTGAGCAATTTGGATTCCAGTGACATTGAAGCTATAGAATTACTTCCCCAAAGGTCATCAAATGGTAGAACCAACATTAGTAACAGTTACATCAATAGTAATTAAAGAACGAATAGTAACAACAGCGGACGTTTCTCTTTCGTGGGGTATTAAAATAACCACCATGAAAGAACTGCAAAGGTTTTGACTACTTCAAATAACCCCAGGAAGACCAAATTTCCAATATATATTAAAAAATGCACAGGTTGTGCTCTTTTAAATGATAAATCCCAAAAGAAACCTGTCCTAGATGGTACAAAGGATGACTGGGAATGGCTGTCAGCAGCATTAGTTAACAATAGCCAGGACTGAAATACCCTCCAGACAGCCGTTAACATCAATTCAATACCCCCCTGTTAACCATGTGTTTCTGGAATATTAATGGTCTAAAGCAGAAACTTCAATAATTGGACGTAGGTTCATTTTTAAAGCATCACAAAGTCATATTTTTCCAGGAAACATGGGCTGAGACCAGCCTACCAATAGAAGGCTACCTAGAATATTGGAAACCAGTGACCAGAGTGTATAAATTTGGTCGACCAAAAGGTGGGTTATCAATCTACGTTTCAGTCAAGCTAAAAGCTACCATTAACCAGCTGATATTCAAGGAGGACTGGCTCTCAGGCATTAGGATCACAAGACCGAAATTACAGCAATCTCCCTAATTGATAAATGTTTAGATCAGAGTGAGTGTCAGGGAAAAAAGGTCCAAATTTGACTACCTAATACAAACATTGTGTAACCTAATTAATGATAATCCAAAAACAGGGGATTATAATGCATCACTTCCAAGACCTCCCCGAAGATCACATAGAGTCCAACTTTTGGAGATTCCAAACTATGACAGAATAGGTCAAACCCAGCGACCGTAAATTTAGTAAGCTCGGCGAGTACATGGCTTGGCAACTGGGTAGCATAGGCTTTATAATTTTGAGCTGCCATTTTCCGCAGGATAAACCACCAAACTTGGCAAGATCCGATGAGAAATCTTATTCTTACCACGACTATACCATCAGTAATGGCAAGATGTTTTCTCTGATTGAGAATTACTATATAGCCCCAAGGGAGGAAAGTGATCTTTGCCCACAGATTATAACCCTGTAATTTACATTGCCACATCACGCTATAGCAAGATGAACTATTGGCCGGACTCATACGGAGAATTTCAAAAGGCTTAAGTGGTCAAACTCATCCATAAACATCACAACAACCACATGTGAAAATCTGTTAGTAAAAAACAGTACAGATAATGCACCACCGATAACAGTATTGGAAAGTACAATTGCTGGAAAAATTAGGTCAACCAAACCGCCGATCACCCAGGGGCAATAATTACATTAACAACTCTAAGATTAGATACCTTAAAAATAAATGTAATAAAGAATTAAGAAGAGTCCAGTGGTGCCAAGGGGACAACCTGACATTAACCACTTACAAGCAAGCCCAGAGAGCCTGTAGACAGGCAATGAATGCAGAGAAGTATAAACGTCTGGACGACTTCTGGCTAAAATTACACCACTACGGTAAAAACAATTGTGCAAACCATTGTTGGACTCTTGTGAATAGGCAAACAAGAAAACAAAACTCAAGGGGTAGCACCAATATCTCAGAAGAAGAATGGGCACTTTTTCTAATTTCCCATTTTAAAGCAATATAACCAGAAACAGCTGCGAAGTGGACACTGTAAAAACAGTATGTTTATCGGGCCCAAAGCCTTCCTGTCAAGCACCATCCTTCATAGATGCAATCAATATCAAGAGAAAAGATAGAAACACAAGGAAAATGTGCATAGCAGACAATAAACTTCTTCTTCAGCAATGAAATATGTATCATCAAGCTACACAACACCAAGCTACCCTCATAACCCAGATAGAGCGCTTTATTATAAAGGGACAATCTGATAGGGCACCTGGGTCTAACGGCCTTCCACAGGCATTATATAAACAGGGCATCTTATTCTGCGCAGAGTAGTTTGCTACACTTTTTGATGATTGCCAGACCACGTCACTGATCCAACATTCATGGCGAGGAGCTTTAATACACCCAATCTACAAAGGTGGCTTAATATCGAAACCAAAAATGTACAATTTGACAGCCTTCCTTGACACTGATTCCAAATATTATGCCAGCTTGCTCATGGAAGATCTCAAGGCATACGTAGAGCCAAAGCAGCTACTACCATTCAATCAAACAGGGTTTGTGGCCTAATCTGGGCCACTATCCAACTTAATCGCAATATTAGTATTGATGGACCAAGCAGCAGTCTCATAGTCTCTAAACCACTGCTGCTTTGTAGACTTTAAAGCAGCGTTTAATCAAGTTCCCCCTGTTGGATGCCATTATTCTGCTCCACACCTACTCATGGATCCATATCAAATTGGGTGAAGGGGCGCATATCTCCAGAAAAATAACGACATCACGAGGAGTAAAACAAGGATGAGTGCTGGCCCCTTTCCTTTTTATCTTATTTATCACAGATTTATCCCAGTCATTGGAAGTTATCAACAGTCACCACCCCAAAATCGGTGATACTAGGATCAGTAACCTGCTATATGCAGACAACTTAGCGCTATTTAGCCATACTAGGGTTGGTCTTCAACGACTCCTCGACCAACTATGCATCTACACCTCAGCCAACAACATGGAGGTGAACTTAGCCAAAAACAAAATCGTAACCTATGGGTGAAGAAAATATCAAGTAGGAGGCTGGACTTACGGCGGCACAAGCATTGCAACTGATCAGTCCTAAAATATATGAGGGTCCATATTGATACCAGATGCCCTTTTGTGAAACAGAAACAAGAGATTAGGGCCAAAGCCCTGATGTTACAGGTGTTGTTTTCAAAACTACTGAAACATCGAAGCTTAGTCCCCCTAACAACAGTTATGAGGGCCAAATTCCTCCCGTCCCGATTCTATGGGCAGGAAATCCTGCTTAGAAAAGATTCAAGTTTATTGAATACCTTGATTGTAAAAATCTACAAGCAAGTAAAACTTCATCCCCCGCTCAGGTCAGACTGGAATTTGTCCTCACTGATCAACAGGTGGCAGGGGCTGTTGCATATCTAAACATTTGTAACAAGTTATGCAAGGCAAGTCCAGCTACCCTGGAGGCTTTGCTCTGGCTCAAACTCAGTCTAAGTCCCCAAGCAAGATTACATCATCAACATTTTGAATACTCTCCAGATCCTAAAAGCAGAAGACTTATGGGACAGCAATTAACCCAACAGAATTTTAAAACATATATAAGAAAAAGTAGCCGTCATTTCATTTAGACGTCTCATCACCACTTCAACATTGTATCTTGGTTTTGTTGCCTAATGTTCAAAATGAAATCCTGAAACATTTGTTTTGTTCATATTTTTTCACAGTGGTTGAACTGCTGCAATAAAAGTGAAATATAATTAACAAATATGGTTTTTAACATTCTGCAGAATTACATCCACAGATTGCTCCCTGGCTGTTATGGTGGTGTTACAGTTCATGCAGAAGGTAACAAAACGCTTTAGTTCTGGTGGTATGTTACTGCATATTATTTCCACTTCAGCTGGAACTTGGTCGCCAGGAGCAGGGGCTGGAAGTCTGGAGGCTGATGATCCCTCTCCTTTTTTCTTCTCTGTGCAATTTTAAGGTGTGGTATTTATTCGAGTGGTACAACATGCTTGTTGCACCTAGGCCTGGGCTAAAATTCCGTTCTGCTTGCGGAAATTGCGATAATTTGACATTTTCGCATTCCGCAGAGAGCGCGAAAATGTCAAAATTTCCGCAATCCGCATTTTACCGGAATTTTTTTGCTTGCTCGCGCTGTAAAATAATACATTCTCACGTGCGCGCGATCGCCTTACCTGAATCCCTGTGTTCGCCGACAAGTTTTCCCGATCCGGTCGCGTTCTCCACGAGATGTTGGATTGTTGGTAGCCATTTGCGCTGTCTCGCGACAGTTTGCGCCCGTGTGATCGAGTCTTTCTTCTCGCGATCATGCACTGCGAGACAAGTGAAAACAAGATGGCCGCGCCCGCGAGCAACTGCATGGGTAAGTTGGCGAGCCGCGACCACGCAGAAAATACCGCGAACAGGCGGGAAAAAAACTTCCGCATCTTTGCGATATTTCCGCGTGTTTGCGGAGATTTTTAACATTTTTGCGATAATTTGCGAAAGTGAATTTCGCAAATTCCGCCCACCCCTAGTTGTACCACATGAATATTTTATTTGCTGTGTCCCGAGATAATGTCTTCTTACATATGCTGCACCTCACCAATTTAGTAGTGGTCTTCGATTTACCAGACCGACTAGAGAAAAAATCCCAATCTATGCTTTGTTTCTTCATTGGTGGTTCTTCATCATAAGACTATTCATGTGCAGCTGAGTCCTCCCGGTCTTCAACAACAGTTGTAGGCCTTCCACTAGTTCTTCTGATGCCATTTTTTTTTTTTAAATAGCCCAAAAATGTTAACCAGCACAATTTTCAAAATCAGTTTGGGAAAGTCTCTATAGTAAACTAACCAGTGCCTGGAAGGTTCAAGAAGGGAGAAATGGCATGTGATATGTAACAACCTTGTTTTAGGGAAGTTAGTGCAGAGAAGACCGCAAATAATATTCAGGCGTGCAAAATCCCTTAAACATATGTTGGTGAGTAATATAGTTCCACAGTCCAGATCTGCAGCTACAGCCTCTAAATGGTTGAGAAGAAAGGATGTTTTTTTATAAAAATGCACTAAATGCAAAGCTGGTACCCATGGGAGAAACACCGCAGTTTATAAGTCAAGCCTCTTAAAAAGAGAAATGAAAGTTAAAGGCTAATTTTAATGTAAGACTGAAATTGCAGTCTACGTACTTCAGTGCCAATGTGGCCTGAGGTACGTCAGCAGTACAATTCTTCCAGTGCATAAAAGAGTGCTTCAGCACCTTAGAGCCATAAGAAATGGTGATAAATCGTATCCAGTGGCAAGGCATTTAGAGAAACACCACAGTAAGGATGTGCAAGGATTAACATATTTTTTAATTGATGCCATTCCGCCAAATGTGAGGGGCGGTAACTGGGAGAAGGAACTATAAAGATTAGAATTGTGTGATATAATAGACCTTGACACAATGACCCCAGAAGGCTAAAATATGGAAGAAGATTTGCACACGCATCTATGAATCTTGATACAATTTTGATATGAGTCTCCCCGCAATCTCTGTTTTTCAAATATTTACAAATCTTTTTCTTATATTTTTATTTCTTATCATTTTCAGAACGTTGCACTTTCAAAGACTACAGTGTTTTTACATGTAATATCCTTGTGCCAACAATCAAAGACCATTTGGGCAGAATTGCAATGAAGGTTTATTATAACCATTAAAAAGGTGTTCTGATTTTGGTGTAAAATATGGTGAGGCCTGAGTGCAGTTGCCCACATGTGCTGGAAATGTTCAAAGTGTAATACTGAGTATATTCACAAAAGCTGCACTAAATTGATAAGCAAAAGTGTTGTTGTGCGCTCATAGCCATTGATTTCAGTGATGCAGGGTGTACCAATGCCCACATGGGCAGGATTTATGGGAATTAATGATGCAGAGAAATATGAGGCTTGGTAATATTGTACAGCGTATCGTACAATTATACCGATTCAGTATAAATTTTTATTTTATGAATTGACTTGAGCATAGGTTTATTAATTTCAAGATCATTATGTTCTGTATTCAAAAATTGTAAAAACTATGAGTCTGTCTTCTAATACATTTATTTAGTAGTTTTCCCGTGACACGACACAAAGGTGTATTTAAAAATGGTTGAAAACTTTATTGACCTTTGTTGGTGAGCAAGTCTGCTGGGCAGGCGAAACACGTCTGACAGCTGACAAATAAATCAATCCTTGGTGTACGAGGTACGTGCTGTAAATATCTTTTTAATGGCAAACTCAAAAACTACGCTTTTCGGCTTTACGCCTTGCTCACGCTCGTAGAAGCCAAGTAATACCATATTGACACCTATGGTTTTTTCTGTTAATTTCAAAGGTTTTTTAAATGCTAATTTTTAACTATAACGGGTCTGAAAGCCATGGTTTTTCAGTGAATTTCATAGATTTTGAAAATGGGAATTTGTAAGTATAATGTGCATCAATCCTATGGTTTTTCAATTTACTTCATATATATATCTTAACCAAAAGTTGAGAATAATTTATAGTTTGGAAAACTATTTTCATTGGTTTTTTTTAATTATTATTGTACAAAAGTCGCGCACTCTATGCACACCCTACATGATGGCTGCATGCACCTCTCTACCGTAGATTGTAGAAGTCGCGCCGGGGTCGGTCCAGCATCGCTCCGCAGTTGCGACTTTGGCATAATTTGAAAAGTATAAAATACCAATAAAGAAATTATCAATAAATTTGTTGGGAATGGTGTTTGAGTAATTTAATTTAGAAAACTATTTATAAACAATTTTGTTATGGGTGATTGCAAGAGTGTATTATAGTACCTCTGTAATTGGAGAACTTCATGGGTAGTGCACAGGTGATTGTAGCAGTGCATGCTTAGTGCATGCTTAGTGTCTAGGTCATTGCATAAGTACATGGGTACTGACTGGATGATTAGAGTACTGCAAGGAGAGTGCATGGCACATTTATAAGTGCTAGGGTTTTGGTGGAGTGATTGGATAAGTACATGGTGCTGGCTGAGTGATTGGAGGAGTGCATGGGCAGTGACAGGGAAATGGCTGCTCTGCATGGGTAGTGCTCAGGGGATTGTAGCAGTGCATAGGTTAGTGCCTGGGTCATTGCATGAGTACATGGGTAGTGACTGGATGATTAGAGTGCTACAAGGAGAGTGCATGGTGAATGTATAAGTGCTTGGGTTTTGGCGGAGTGATTGAATAAGTACATGGTGCTGGTTGGGTGATTGGAGCAGTGCATCGGCAGTGACAGGGAGATAGCTGGTCTGCATGGGTAGTGCTGAGGGGATTGTAGCAGTGCCTGAGTTAGTGCCTGGGTCATTGTATGAGTGCATGGGTATTTACTGGATGATTAGAGTGCTACAATGAGATTGCATGGTGAATTTATAAGTGCTTCGGATTTGGCAGAGTTATTGGTGTAGGATCCAAATTAAAATATATGATTAGCATAGCGTAACTAAAACTGGCCCTTTTCGTCTAATTAAGTTAGTACGACAAAAAGGGCCGAAAACAGGACCGCGGCCATCTTGGCCCTCAACTCTCTCGTCATGTAGGAACTACGATCACGTGGTTCCCTGAGCCCATATTTTCCTTATTTAGCATGCACCAGTTTAGAAGACAGGCTGAATTGTATTTACGACCGAGAAGCAAGGTCACATCTGCTAAAAGGGAGTACCAAGCAAATTTCCTTCTGAACCTGGGACGAGAAGGGAGTCACCCGTCCGACCTTCTATTCTTAAAGATAGTAGCCCTTTTTGTATCGCTGAAACTAGATATAGGATGAGCTCATTAGGAGCGCCTGGACGGGCTGGTACTTTTCCACTTGTAAGGCTTTGTGTGTTGCGCTGTAATGTATAAAAGTATGAGTTTGTCAAGGAGCCAGCAGTCTTCCTCGGCGCACCTCCTGGGTGAGGATCGATGAGCCTCAGTGGTGAACCAGGAAGGCAGTGAGAGGATCCATGGTGTAGTCAGGGATGTCTATTGTTGGAAATATTACGGATTAGTGTGGGACTGGCTCACTGAGGAGGTGGAAAAGGTTGTAACCTTTTGGTTGTGGTTTATGTCATTTGTGTCTGTATTGAACTAATCACCATGCCTTGTCTTAGTAAGTTGAATTGTTTCAGCTGTTGCTGTCGGACAGGTGACTCTCGGCTGGCTGAGAGTCAGCCTGCCCCGCCGGAAGGCAGTCCTAGCCACTATATGTATGTGAAGCATGGAATTACCCCTTTATTGTTTTGTACTTTGTGGCATAAATATACTAAAAGTAACGAAGATTTGCAATGGCCAAAGACTGGCTCGTTTGATGAGAAAAAGATTGCTTTCTTACAGGAACAACTGTTCTCCAGACGTAGCCGCCAGGCTATGTTTGATGCCCTGGGTTCGTGGCTGAAAGAATCCAAGCAGCGTCGGATAAGGGAGGAGAAGCAATCCAGGGCTAAGGCAGGACATAGCTTATGATAGGTCTCGAGCAGAAAGTATGAACCGTGAATTCCGATTGAAGGTAGATAAGAGCTATGTGACTCGACCCAATGCTGAAGATGAGATAGAAGACTTATTGGATATACGGCCACCGCCTCCTTATGTGCCTCAACGGCTGTATCCGGAGGTGGCTGGGGTCTCGGCTCCAGCCACGGCTGCGCCCTTAGGAACCTCGGGGGCCTCAGCCCCTCCCGCTCCCCCCAGTTCCTCTCCTTTGACAGAACTCTCCTGACTGTCCACATCCGTGTCGGAGGTGATTACTATGTTACCAGCACTGTTAACTGCCGCAGCAGCTGGGACAACACAGCTGCCATCCGGGTCAATGACTTCCCCTTCTGTCCTGCCCTCCTCCTCCACGAGTACTACGCCAGTAGCAGCTGTCCCCACTCCAACGCGTCCGGTTCCTTTAGCTGAGGGTAAAAGGTTGTTTACTCGTTCGGCCTTGGGAACCGAAGAAAAAGACACTATTGCTGTACAGGCATCCCAATGGATGCGGCAACCCATTTATTCATTATCAGACATTTGGAGCACCATGAGAGATTACGAGCCGGTAATGCAGCAGCATGCATTAGAACATATGGCGAACCGCCTTATATCATTATGGGAGCAGGTACACACGGAGGGAAGGGCCCCGGCCATATTATACGATATCGTCACACAAGCCCATAAATCCCGCCTTACCCCAGAAGAAGTGTATGGGAATGTGCAGACCCTGGTGGCGTATAGAACCCGTCTGCAGTCAACTAATCCTACGGGACTATCCCAGTACCCTATGCGGGAAGTACACCCCATCTACCATCCAGAAGTCACGGAAGTGGTAGACGCTCTCGGGGTAGTTACTCGTCCCAGAGTGGAGGCGTGTTTCCAGGAACAATGGGTGTATACTCCCTGGAAACGAAGTGAGGTGTTGTCACTAAAAAGTCAGTTACCAGATCCCAGGAAGAATCCCACCGCGTATTACAAAGAGCTTACTGAAGCGGCTTCCTCCGCAGTAATGATGTTGGCGGACATTGAACTATACTATACTAGTACCGGTGGACATTTGGCGCCAGGTGCACGATCAAGACCATGCAACCGAATTTGGGGGAACCTGGGAACAGCTACGGGGATGGGATAGAGATCGTAAACCAGGGAATAAGCCCCGGGCGGAAATATTGGCCCTTCCTGATAGGATAATAAATTATATGCATTCATTTATCCCTCCCCGGAAAGTGGATTGGGATAAGTTGACGGCTTGCAAGCAGAAGAAGGATGAGAGTGTATCCGATTTCTTTACGAGATTTGAGGGAGTTTTCATCGACTTCAGTGGACAGGACCTAGCCACTGAGGGGGGGGTACGGTTGTTCGTGAATCGATTCGGGACCAATCTGCTGCCGGAGGTATCGGCTCGATTACAGGCTGCTGAAAGCACTTGGACAACCACTACCCCGTCGACAATATTGAGTATGGCTCAATATTATGAACATCGTGAGAATGAAAGCAAGGACAGGACAGAAAAGAAGTCGAAGGACTTGAAGACTCGAGTATTGTTACAGCAAGTAGAGAGAGGACGGGGAAGAGGGAGAGGGTCACAGAATTTTGCTTCGAGAGGGGCGGGTCCGGTGCAGACGACGGGACGGACAGATTTGGGCATAATTCAATGTGCCTTCTGTAAGCAGGAGGGGCATTGGCGAGCCCAGTGTCCGTTATTATATGAACAGAACAGTGTTCCGAGAGGTCGGGGAAGGGGACGTTTTGCTGGACAGCGAGGGGGATCTACGAGACCAGAGCATTCGGCGACAGGTGAGATGGGTCAGAACTGTTTTGATCACGGTCAGGGAAAGCAGTATTACAATGATGATTATATGACAGGCGAGGGATCAGGTTATTCTCAAGCATAGGACAGCCAAAGACAGAGTCAGGGGCAGGTGTCGATTCCAATTGATCAAGCTGGACCTTATGTCCATGCACGATTACTGAACGCATCAGGTAAGTTCCTAGTTGACACAGGGGCCATGAACAGTTCTGTTTCACGTGCCCTAGATCCGGGGGCTGCTCTGTCTGGCCAGAATAATGTGTCTGTGGGGTTTTCTGGAACTCCGGTGGTAAGCCCCATCTCACAACCGCTTCCCCTTACCCTGGGGCCGGTATCAATAGACTCACCTTTCCTTTTGACCTCCCAGTGTGGAGAGAACCTTCTAGGCATGGACATATTGAAAAGATTGCATGCTCGCATCTATTGTTCCCCGGAGGGGGTTTACCTGACCATAAAAGACCCTTCTCCCCTCTCCGCGTAATGCTTATCTAAAACAGAATCTCTACCACCAGAACTGGCGTGCATTCCGAAAACCCTCTGGGCGACCGGAGACACCGATGTGGGCCATTTGCAAATTCCCCCAGTATCGATTACTTTAAAACAGAACGCCCAGTTGCCGAAAATTCCCCAATATAAAATTGCCCCTGCTGGGGAACGAGCTCTAATGGCTATCATTCATGATTTGATTAAAACCGGAGTAGTGGAAGAAACGGCCTCTAACACGTGTAATAGCCCTATTCTTCAGATTCTTAAACGAGCCCCGGTACAACAGACTCCTGATTATGCTGATACCTATCGATTTGTGATTGACCTACGAGAGATCAACAAGATCGTGGTACCCCAGTATCCTGTGGTACCTGATATTAATTCCATCTTGACAATGATTCCTCCAACTGCACAATTTTTCTCAGTCATAGATTTAAAGAACGCCTTCTTTAGTATCCCCATACATCCAGATAGCCGCTATCTTTTCGGCTTCTCATTGGGGGGCCGTAGCTTCAGATTCTGTCGCGCCCCCAGGGGTTTACAGAAAGCCCCAGTATTTATAGTCAGGCACTGAAAAGGATACTAGACACCTTGAGCTTGCAGCTAGGTAATGTATTACTCCAGTATGTTGATGATCTCCTGGTGGCCTCTGACACTGAGGAGGGCTGCCGGACGGCAACAGTGGATTTACTACGGCATCTGGCAAGACATGGTAACAAGGTATCACTGTCAAAGTTCCAATATTGTCGACTGGAGGTGACCTATCTCGGTCATCTCCTGTCGAAGGAGGGAAGGCGATTGACCTCGGAGCCTATTGCATCCATTACTAACATGTCTGTTCCTCGCACGCAACGTGATGTCCGTGCTTTGCTTGGCATAACCTCTTACTGTCGCCAGTGGATCCCTAACTACTTCCTCATCACTAAACCTTTCTTGTATTTAATCAGCAAAGACGTGCATGAACCCCTACCCTGGACTGATGAGTGTCAAATGGCTTTTCTTTCTCTAAAGGCTGCTTTATGTTCTGCTCCTGTGCTTGGCACCCCAGACTACCGGAAGCCTTTTGTGCTCTACGTGCATGAGGTGGACGGTTGTTCGCTTTCAGTGTTAACACAGGACTTTGGAGGTAAGCAAAGACCCTGTGCATATTTTTCGGCGGTTTTGGACAACGTCGCCAGAGCACTTCCCAGCTGCCTAAGAGCCACGGCCGCTGTAGCGGTGGCGATCAGGCAATCGGAAAGGCTAGTCCTAAATACGGATCTCACAGTGATGGTACCACACGCTGTGGACGTATTGTTAAACAGGACACAGACGCAGCACTTAACCAGTGCGCGTCTTACGGGGTACGAATTGACCCTGTTTGCACCTCACATAACGATCAAGAGATGCGTCACTCTGAATCCTGCCACGTTGCTACCCCTCCCCTCAGGAGAAAGTGGCCAGGATGTACATGATTGCATATTTCGGACTGAAGAAGAAACAAAGGGCCGGATAGATCTAACAGACACCCCTTTATCAGAACCCCAAGGAGAATTGTATGTTGACAGCTCATGTTTTAGATTGCCCAACGGTACTACGGTTGCGGCTTATACAATTACCACCTTGCAGACCGTGGTCGAGGCGGCCAAAGTACCATATCATTCCGCCCAAGCGGCTGAATTAATTGCACTACTAAGAGCGTGTGAATTGGGTAAGGGATTGATGCTGAACGTCTACACCGATAGCCAATACGCTTTCGGTGTAGCCCATAGTTTTGGGAGGTTGTGGGCAGAACGAGGGTTTCTTACATCCCATGGTGAAAAGATAAAGAATGGACAATTGGTCGAACGACTGCTGGCTGCATTACCTTTGCCAGAAGCCCTCGCTATTGTAAAATGTAGTGCCCATAATGCTGTAACTGACGATGTTGGGAGGGGTAATGCTTTTGCAGATAAGATTGCTAAGGAAACTGCCCAGTCCGATACCCCCTCCATGTTTGTGGTTAGTCAGTACAGAAGGATGGTAGAAGCAGACATTTTTCGAAACACTGTAGATAGTGTGAAAGAATTGCAACAGGAGGTCACCCCAGAGGAACTGTAGTATTGGCAGGAGCAGGTGGCGGGGGTTAGACGAGAATGGGTGTTGGACGGACCTGTCAGAAAAATGCAGATGGCTACTACCGAATGCATTTGTGAATGCGGTGGTGGCCATGGCACATGGTCCCGCCCACGTCGGGGTCCGAGGCATGTGTGCAATGTTGGACTCTGTATGGTACAACATCAATATCCAAAAAACGGCCAGGAATTTGGTCCAGTATTGTATGGTCTGCCTTCAGCATAACCCGGGGGGTGGTACTCCTGTTTTGTCAGGTAGTTTTGCCCCACCCACCTTGCCTTTCGAGGTACTCCAAATGGACTATATACAGCTGGAACGGGTTAACAACCTCAAATACGTTCTGGTGGTAATCTGTACCTTCAGTTAATGGGTGGAAGCGTACCCCACTAGAGAAAACACAGCTATAGCAACTGCGAGAGCCTTAATAAAGGAGTTCTTTCCCCGATATGGGTTACCACGAGTAATCTGGAGTGATAATGGGACACACTTTAATGCCAATTTAGTTCAACATGTATGTAAGGGTTTGTCAATACGACAGAAGTTCCACGCCGCACGGCACCCTCAATCGGCAGGCCTAGTTGAAAAATATAATGGGATCCTGAAGTTAAAATTAGCCAAACTACAGGACACGACTGGCCTGAAATGGCCTGATCTTCTACCATTGGCCCTGTTGTCTGTAAGAACGACCCCTCATTCTCGGAGTGGGATTTCCCCTTACGAGGTGGTTTTTGGGAGACCTGCCAATGTATGGGGGGTGCCCCGGCCCAAGTCATTTAGGGATATTGAGTATCCTATGTTAGCCGACTACCTCTATGCGTTAACTAAAGATCTCCGTTCTATGCACCAACAGATTTCAGCAGTACTGCAGCCTCTGCCGGAGGGCCCCGGACACAGCATCGAACCAGGTCAGTGGGTCCTAATTCGGAACTATCAGCGGAAGTCGAGCCTGGAACCCCGCTGGACTCGGCCACATCAAGTGCTTCTGGCCACAAGGACGGCGGTAAAGGTCGAAGGGAGACAGCATTGGATTCATGTTTCCCATCTGAAGCGTGTCCCGCTTCCCTTGCCCGAGGATTGCCAGGACCAGGAGGAGAACGAACAGCACAGAGGTGAGCACGACACCGAAGAGTCACCCTTCCCTGAAGCCCACGGAGAAACGGAAGGGCAGGTAGACAGGGCCACAAGTTCGGGGTCAGCTGCGGCAGATAAGGCCCTGCCTGGGGACCAAACGCGTGACCAGGAGGGCCACACACCTCGTTCCTTATCTGATCCCACTGTGCCCATCTTGTTCATGAATCCTGAAACCCCTGGTCACACTCGATACCACCTGCGGCCCCGCAAACGGAATGAGATCCCCCGGTCCGGCTTACAATAAAAGGTGAAGTCTAAGCTAAGGGACCTAGGGATCATATAAACACTGGACTGAACTCGTGGAGGGCGTGGAACTTTAAGTGATAGCCCTGTTCAGAAAGAAGCTAGAGACACTGATAGCAAAGGGGGCCCAGGTAACCTTCCTCTTCGACCAGAGTTGTGTCAAGTGCAGCTCCCACGCGAGAAGGTTTTTGCACCCTTGATTTTTATTTTTTATTTTTATGTTTTTACTGTTTGGAATGCTAAGAGTCTGCCTGTGAGGCTCTAACACGGACACAGGAAAGAAACACCCTCCGGCAGATTGGACTGCTTGTAAACTCTTTTTGCTTCCCGAGCTTAGAACTGGACTTTTAGTGAGAATGTATCCCATTGCTCGTTTTGCCCTTGAAGAAGAACGTCCCATAATCCCTCGCCCTAGATACTCATATTTACCAATGTTTTCCACATGGAGTTTGCGTGCTAAAATTGTGTTTATTTCTATAATAGCTGTGTCATTTCTATTATGTTTAGGATTGTTCATTTATCTAGAATTCCGCCACCCAGTCCATATCCTGGTGTTAACTACCCCCACTCCTCAGGAACACCATTTTCAGACTTTGGCCCCTCACAAAGAGAGGCATCGCCAGACTTATGTACATAATGCCTTTATAGAAATGTTGCATCAAACCCAGAGTTCCACGAATGTTACCGATTGCTGGGTATGTGGCCTCCTCCCTTCAGTAATGCATAAACATGATTTGTTTATTTCAATGCCGTTGTCACATTTAGGGAGCTGTGAAGCTTGGTTTAGATTGTTGTCTATGATATACGAGCATTATACTGTAGACGCACACAGATTCTCGGAGAAAGATTATGACTTAATCTTGGCCTACATAGAGAGGCATCAGGGATTCACTCCCAATGCAGAAGGTACTGACGGCACTTTAGATCCAACAGCCTGCATGAATGTGTACATGGACCATGAGAATGATACTTGGCTAAGGGATGAGATATTAGATTTTGTATCCTTCAATTTTACCGAATACTTCAGATATTTTCAGGAACGCAATGTCTCAGAAGACAAAATTATACCAGTCCCTGTGTTAAATACGTCATCCTCCTTTTGTATCCAGGGTTCCGGCCATTTGTTCGTAGGATTTAGCAGATGTAATTACACTTATCGATTACGGACTTTTAGTAGTCCGCCAATACTGACTCCCCCGAACATATATTTTGTATGTGGGGAAAATGCTTACACCTGGCTTCCCAGGGGATGGTCGGGCAGGTGTTATCTGTCCTTCCTCTATCCTCCTGTTTATATTGCCCCATCAGATTATCACAAGTCCCATTCACTGAATAAAAGAAGTCTGTTATCTACGTCCATTGATAATGATGTCACTGATCAAACAGATACCCCGGCCCAACACTTCGTAGACATTATGAAAGGGGTTCTACCTATATGGGGCCCTATCCTAACTAGTAAGGAGATTAGGAGACTGTCCAGAGTGGTGGAAGGAGTGGTCAATACCACTGCCGGGATATTGACTAATATCACTGTGGAGCTTCAGGCGACCCGGCTTGTGACCCTTCAAAATCGTCTTGTTCTAGATGTCATATTGGCCGATCGCGGAGGAGCATGCCGGGTGATCGGGAGCTCCTGTTGTGTATATATACCTGACTCCGCCCCTTCGGTTCATTTAGCCATTCAGAAACTCCACCGACTGGCATCAGAAATCCATACGGAGACCGGTACCTGGTCCCTGTCAACTTGGTTCTGGGACCTTCTGACCACTTGGGGGTGGAAACTATTCATGGTCCTGTTGGGTATAGTGGGTTTCCTTTTTACCTGCTGTATTTGTATCCAGTGCGGCCCTGCCTGTTGTTCTTATTGTGCCACCCAATTTTGCTCTGCCATACCTAAGTCCCCACTTACCCAAGCTCATGCCCAGATGACCCAGAAAGAAATTCATGACATTATGCAGATAGATGAGGGAATTTTTGAGGAATAGTCATATTTGTTTTTATTTTGTTTTAGCTACACTATGCTAAAAGGGCCGTTCTGTAGGATCCAAATTAAAATATATGATTAGCATAGCGTAACTAAAACTAGCTTATTTTGATTCAGCCCCGTAATAAGGCCCTTTTCGTCTAATTAAGTTAGTACGGCGAAAAGGGCCGAAAACAGGACCGCGGCCATCTTGGCCCTCAACTCTCTCGTCATGTAGGAACTACGATCACGTGGTTCCCTGAGCCCATATTTTTCTTATTTAGCATGCACCAGTTTAGAAGACAGGCTGAATTGTATTTACGACCGAGAAGCAAGGTCACATCTGCTAAAAGGGAGTACCAAGCAAAATTCCTTCTGAACCTGGGACGAGAAGGGAGTCACCCGGCCGACCTTCTATTCTTAAATATAGTAGCCCTTTTTGTATTGCTGAAACTAGATATAGGATGAGCTCATTAGGAGCGCCTGGACGGGCTGGTACTTTTCCACTTGTAAGGCTTTGTATGTTGCGCTGTAATGTATAAAAGTATGAGTTTGTCAAGGAGCCAGCAGTCTTCCTCGGCGCACCTCCTGGGTGAGGATCAATGAGGCTCCTCTATGTAGAGTTTTCTGTCTGGCCAATAAACGCTTGAACCTTCTACGTTGCCAACTGCTCATTATTTGACTTACATTGCGGGCTACTGGTAAGTGTGGCTCTTGAGATGAAAATTTGGATACAACATTGGATAAGTAGAAGGTGCTGGCTGGGTGACTGGAGGAGTGCATGGGTAGTGACAGGTCGATGGCTGGACTGCATGGGTAGTGCTCAGGGGATTGTAGCAGTGCATGAGTTAGTGCCTGGGTCATTGCATGAGTGCATGGGTAGTGCCTGGATGATTAGAGCGCTGCAAGGAGAGTGCATGGTGAATTTATAAGTGCTTGGGTTTTGGTGGAGTGATTGGATTAGTACATGGTGCTGTCTGGGTGATTGGAGGAGTGCATGGGCAGTGACAGGGAAATGGCTGCTCTGCATGGGTAGTGCTCAGGGTATTGTAGCAGTGCATGAGTTAGTGCCTGGGCCATTGCATGAGTACATGGGTAGTGACTGGATGATTAGAGTACTGCAAGGAGAGTGCATGGTGAAGGTATAAGTGCTTGGGTTTTGGTGGAGTGATTGGATAAGTGCATGGTGCTGGCTGGGTGATTGGAGCAGTGCATGGGAAGTGACAGGGAGATAGCTGGTCTGCATGGGTAGTGCTTAGGGGATTGTAGCAGTGCCCGAGTTAGTGCCTGGGTCATTGTATGAGTGCATGGGTAGTGACTGGATGATTAGAGTGCTGCAAGGAGATTGCATGGTGAATTTATAAGTGCTTCAGATTTGGCAGTGTTATCGGATAAGTAGATGGTGCTGGCTGGGTGATTGGAGGAGTGCATGGGTAGTGACAGGTCGATGGCTGGACTGCGTGGGTAGTGCTCAGGGGATTGTATCAGTGCATGAGTTAGTGCCTGTGTCATTGCATGAGTGCATGGGTAGTGACTGGATGATTAGAGCGCTGCAAGGAGAGTGCATGGTGAATTTATAAGCGCTTGGGTTTTGGTGGAGTGATTGGATAAGTACATGGTGCTGTCTGGGTGATTGGAGGAGTGCATGGGCGGTGACAGGGAAATGGCTGCTCTGCATGGGTAGTGCTCAGGGGATTGTAGCAGTGCATGAGTTAGTGCCTGGGTCATTGCATGAGTACATGGGTAGTGACTGGATGATTAGAGTACTGCATGGAGAGTGCATGGTGAATTTATAAGTGCTTGGGGTTTGGCGGAGTGATTGAATAAGTACATGGTGCTGGTTGGGTGATTGGAGCAGTGCATCGGCAGTGACAGGGAGATAGCTGGTCTGCATGGGTAGTGCTTAGGGGATTGTAGCAGTCCCTGAGTTTGTGCCTGGGTCATTGTATGAGCGCATGGGTATTGACTGGACGATTAGAGTGCTACAATGAGATTGCATGGTGAATTTATAAGTGCTTCGGATTTGGCAGAGTTATTGGATAAGTAGAAGGTGCTGGCTGGGTGACTGGAGGAGTGCATGGGTAGTGACAGGTCGATGGCTGGACTGCATGGGTAGTGCTCAGGGGATTGTAGCAGTGCATGAGTTAGTGCCTGGGTCATTGCATGAGTGCATGGG
Source organism: Triturus cristatus (assembly GCF_964204655.1). Classification (NCBI taxonomy): domain Eukaryota; kingdom Metazoa; phylum Chordata; class Amphibia; order Caudata; family Salamandridae; genus Triturus; species Triturus cristatus. Next base: position 900,902,329 of record NC_140590.1, on the reverse strand, counting down.
TAGTGCCTGGATGATTAGAGCGCTGCAAGGAGAGTGCATGGCAAATTTATAAGTGCTTGGGTTTTGGTGGAGTGATTGGATAAGTACATGGTTCTGTCTGGGTGATTGGAGGAGTGCATGGGCAGTGACAGGGAAATGGCTGCTCTGCATGGGTAGTGCTCAGGGGATTGTAGCAGTGCATGAGTTAGTACCTGGGCGATTGCATGAGTACATGGGTAGTGACTGGATGATTAGAGTACTGCAAGGAGAGTGCATGGTGAAGGTATAAGTGCTTGGGTTTTGGTGGAGTGATTGGATAAGTACATGGTGCTGGCTGGGTGATTCGAGAAGTGCATGTGAAGTGACAGGGAGATAGCTGGTCTGCATGGGTAGTGCTTAGGTGATTGTAGCAGTGCCTGAGTTAGTGCCTGGGTCATTGTATGAGTGCATGGGTAGTGACTGGATGATTAGAGTGCTGCACGGAGATTGCATGGAGAATGTATAAGTGCTTTGGATTTGGCAGAGTTATTGGATAAGTAGAAGGTGCTGGCTGGGTGACTGGAGGAGTGCATGGGTAGTGACAGGTCGATGGCTGGACTGCATGGGTAGTGCTCAGGGGATTGTAGCAGTGCATGAGTTAGTGCCTGGGTCATTGCATGAGTGCATGGGCAGTGCCTGGATGATTAGAGCGCTGCAAGGAGAGTGCATGGTGAATTTATAAGTGCTTAGGTTTTGGTGGAGTGATTGGATAAGTACATGGTTCTGTCTGGGTGATTGGAGGAGTGCATGGGCAGTGACAGGGAAATGGCTGCTCTGCATGGGTAGTGCTCAGGGGATTGTAGCAGTGCATGAGTTAGTGCCTGGCCGATTGCATGAGTACATGGGTAGTGACTGGATGATTAGAGTACTGCAAGGAGAGTGCATGGTGAAGGTATAAGTGCTTGGGTTGTGGTGGAGTGATTGGATAAGTACATGGTGCTGGCTGGGTGATTGGAGCAGTGCATGGGAAGTGACAGGGAGATAGCTGGTCTGCATGGGTAGTGCTTAGGGGATTGTAGCAGTGCCTGAGTTAGTGCCTGGGTCATTGTATGAGTGCATGGGTAGTGACTGGATGATTAGAGTGCTGCAAGGAGATTGCATGGAGAATTTATAAGTGCTTCAGATTTGGCAGAGTTATTGGATAAGTAGATGGTGCTGGCTGGGTGATTGGAGGAGTGCATGGGTAGTGACAGGTCGATGGCTGGACTGCATGGGTAGTGCTCAGGGGATTGTATCAGTGCATGAGTTAGTGCCTGGGTCATTGCATGAGTGCATGGGTAGTGACTGGATGATTAGAGCGCTGCAAGGAGAGTGCATGGTGAATTTATAAGTGCTTGGGTTTTGGCGGAGTTATTGGATAAGTACATGGTGCCGGCTGGGTGATTGGCGTAGCGCATGAGAGGTGACAGGGCGATTGCTGGACTTCATGGATACTACCTGGGGAATTGAAGGAGTGAATGAGTAGTGTGTAGGGAGTTAGAGGACTGCAAGGGTAGTGCACAGGGGATTTTAGCAGTGCAGGTCTTAGTGCCTGGGTCATTGCATGAGTACATGAGTACTGACTGGATGATTAGAGTACTACAAGGAGAGTGCATGGTGAATTTATGAGTGCTTGGGAGTTGGTGGAGTGATTGGATAAGTACATGGTACTGGCTGGGTGATTATATAAGAACATGGGGATTGACAGGGTGATTGCTGTACTGCATGGGTACTTCCTGGGCAATTGAAGGAGCTAATGCGTATTGTGTAGGTGATTAGAGGACTGCATGGTTAGTGCAGAGAGGATAGTAGAAGTGCATTTCTTAGTGTCTGGGTCTTTACATGAGTACAAGGGTACTGACTAAATGATTAGAGTACTGAAAGGTGAGTGCATAGTGATTTTATAAGTGCTTCGTTTATTCCATAACTACATGGGTAGTGCTTCACTGATTAGGAGAGTGCATGGGTAGTGCCTGGGTGATTTCATAAGTGTTTGGGTAGTGATGGAGTGATTTCACGAGTGCTTGGATACTAACTGGGTGATTGCAGGATATGGAATCAGTCAATCATTACTCATGTAGTTTTAAAATCAGCTAGTCACTACCTTTGCACTCCTATAATCGGTCAGGCACCTCTCAATAGTTCACTAAGCATACATATAACTGTATAAATACAATTAGAATGCATACATGAGTTATTACATATTATCCAGTTAAGTAGATAAGTACAACATGCCTGCAAGGCTAATATGTGGCAGTTTACTTTTGAGCTACATCTTGAACATTCTATCTACAAACAGGTGACATCATTAAAGTAAACCTCTCAACAGACTTAAGAAAGAAGGCTAAGTAACAACACCTTTTCTGAGCATTTTTAAAACCACACGTTTATTCTACATCTTCACCTTTGTATCTAAAATGATATGGCATTCAACTATACCTTTGTTCAGACTACAAAAAAAGCCAAATTAACAGCAACTTATTTAACCATTCAATCTTAAAATATGTGGCATCATTTAACTTTACGTTTACACAAACTAATAAAAGAAACCTAATTATTAACATCTTATATGATCATCTTTCATAGCATGAGGTACATGGGTACTGACTGAATGATTTGAGTACTGCAAGGAGAGTGCGTTGTGAATGTATAAGTACTTGGGAATTGACGGAGTGATTGGATAAGTACCTAATACTGGCTGGGGGATTGGAGGACTGCATGGGTACTACCTGGTGAATTGAAGGAGCAAATGAGTAGTATGTAGTTGGCTAGAGGACTGAATGGGTAGTGTACAGAGGATTGTAGCAGTGCATATGTTAGTGCCTGGGTCATTACATGAGTTCATGGTTACTGACTGAATGAATATAGTACTGCAAGGAGAGTGCATGGTGAATTTATACATGCTTGGGCATTGGAGGAGTGATTTGACAAGTATATAGTACTAGCTATACCAAAAACAAGAGAAGAAAATACCTTAAGACAACACTCCACTGAATGTGCATTAAACATTCAAATTCACACTGATGTCTATAATCATTGAGGTGTAGAAGTATGGATGAATGTAGGGTCAGTGATTCCCCCTTACGTCCATGTTGCTGATGTTGTGGGACTTAAGTCACAGGGTGCCACATTACCGGGAGGCGCCAACACTACAACAGAGACACACCCAGTGATGTAATTTGAGATGTCATCAGTGATGTCATGAGTGATGTCACTGACCATGTCATGAGTGATGTAATATGTGACGTTATCAGCAGTGCATTGCGGGGGCGCGAGTTATAGTTAGCTGAACTAACTATAACAGGGGAATTTCTAGGGTTTTGTACGAGGGAAATGTCCAGCTAACTATAACACCCCTGAAACCTATGGTTTTTTAAGTGAATTTCTAAGGTTTTTTAAATGCCAATTCCTAACTATAACGTGCATGAAACCTATGGTTTTTTCAGTGAATTTCAAAGGTTTTTTAAATGCTAATTCCTATCTATAACTTATCTCTGAAGATATCATGTTTAATGATTTTGATTGGATTTCTATATTTTTCAAATTCAGTGTGTCAATTTCATTAATTACATTTTTTTTCAAATACTTTTTTAGCACCATTTTTTAAACATATTTTTTCAATTAATTCTTTTAAAAATTAAAAAATATTATTTGAACTTAATGGGTTTTTCAAACATATTTTTTTATATTTTTCAAATTTTTTTTTAACTATATGTGCAAAACTTTATTTTATATATATTTTTTCCATGTTTTTGGATCCGCGCACCCTACGCGCACCATTCTCGATCCCTACGCGATAGCATCTGCGCATGGTAAGCATTGGGTACGTGTTTAGTGCGCGATTGCAATGCGACCGGTACGCGACTCCCAGCCTATACGTGACACGTTTGATGTACGTAACGCGACGTTTACGCGCTTCCGCGATGCGTCATCTGCGTCTATGACGCGGTAGGTACGCGGATCCCGCGAAATATTTAACATTTAAAAAAACATATTTATATGTGAATATTAATTGAAGACAAACTCTAAACTCGTCTTAAAACTAATATATTTTTACATCTAATCCTATAATTTTTTTTAATTCAATTTTGCGGATGCGCACTGGGTGCGTGCTGCGTAAGCGCAGGGTGCGCGGATCCCATGTGACCTGCAAAAAAAGAGATTTGATTGGTTCATTACACTTCCTGTTCTAACTACTGAAAGACCCCACCCACTTCAATCATTCTTCTTTGAGCTTCTTTGGAGAACCATCTCTTTGGAGAGAAGAAGATTTTTTAGACTAAGTTTACATTTAGCTCTAACTTTTTTCAACCAAAAATGGCTTCAGGGCAGCAGGCATCACCTGCATCACCTCATAGTTCTGAGGATGAATTTTTACCGGAGGCACCACTCAAAAACGTTTTTCTTCAGTGGTGTGGAAATTTTTAACTTTTCCCGAGGTGCAGAATAAGATCAATGCCACCTTGGTCACATGCAAGATTTGCAAAAGAGTCCTATCGAGAAGAGATCCTAACAAGAAATACTCTTGCGGCACGGCAAGTATGATGAAGCACATGAGGACTCTTCATCCAAACAATCTTGCAAAAGAAGAGTGCCGACGGATGAGAAACACTCCTGCTCCTGTGCCATCCACCTCATCGCAGCCGAGCACATCAAGAGTGCATCCACCAGCCCAAACCTTGGACATCCGTCCTCAATTTCAATTTTTAAAAGTGCTCTGCGCTTAGTGCAATGCGACTTTGTGCTATGGTGAGCAGTCGATCGATCTGATCTGCCGCCGCCAAGAAAGTCACATTTGCTAGCTTTTTTTTTTTTTTTTTGTTCCCTGAAGTTCATTGTTTGGTTTCTCCTGTTTTTTTTTTTTTTTTTATTTGCAGAAAAACCCCAAAAATTAAAAAATTGTTTAGAAAACCCAAAAAAAATTCTAAAAGAAGAAAGAAGAAAAAAAAAAGTTCTTGTAAGAACTAACTTTCCTGGTTTAAAAAAAGAGCTAAATTTATTTGTTAGTGTGTGAAAGTTTAGATGATTGTATGTGTAGTACGTAATTGTCTGAATGAATGCATTAGTAGCGTTTGGTGAATGTATGAGTGCAGAACTATAAGGAAGTGCTGCAGCATCACACAGTAACCTCTTTAACTGCAGTGTGCTGTAGTACTTCCGAAGCACAGGGATGCAACATATGTACATAAATATGTTGCAAATCTATGCTTCTCTCTGCACGGCTGCTTAAACTGCAGCCATGTGGTGACACAGGCACCCTTGCACCATAGTGCAAGGATATCTGTGTCATGTGCTGTTTGTTTTTCTGCAAGAAAACACACCTTCCTGCACAAAAACAATGAGAAAATGCATTTTTCTCCTTCAATGTATGCTGAACATTTTAGCATGCATTGAAGATATAAAAATGTGGAGAAATGAAAACAATTCTCCTTGTTGTGCTTTCCTACACCAATTTTAGAATGGTACAGCATTCACACACATATCGAGATTTATGATTTATGATAAATCTAGACATGTGTCTTGTTCTATGAGTATTCAGTGCAATCATGCACAACAACACTTATAGAACACCCTATCAACGCAAAGTGGTCTGCATGATGAGGTTGTATTTACATGGAGTATATAAAGTGCACAGAGTGCCTTTTCCTCTGTTTCTAAATATGAAACAGTATCTTACCCAATAACTATGTTACAAAAAGTGACATATTTCCGTTTTTAAAATTCCTTGCGAATGATAGAAGGTAAGCACAGAGTTTTGTCTCCAAAGATGTTCAAAGAAGAATGATTGAAATGATTGTGGTCCTTCAATAGCTACAATGAGAAATATTATGAACCCCTCAAATCTCTTTTTTTGCAGGTCACATGATATTTGATTATGGTCAGATTTCAAAACTACGTAAACAGAGTGTTTTTAGAAACATGTTTCAACTTTGTAGCTTCTTGCAGGCCTCTTCATTCTGCATATTGAGACTTAGTTAAACTTACCTTCACAGTAATAGGAATAAAAAATGATATACATTTTTTTTTGTTTTTCATTCAAATATAAATTCTTAAAAATTGCTTATTTTAAAATTTGGATATGTGAAAGAAAAGAAAAAAAAATTATAACATATAATAATACATTTTTACAACACAACATAATTTCCACAAAGTAATTTGTTTGCCTTTTTTGCTGTTCTCATAATATATTGAATTTCACTAGAAATAGTGATTTCAATGGTACTCATCACTTAAGAGCGGGCAAAAATAAAACAATCAGAAACAATCAGAAGGATTGTTAAAAAAAAAACAACATACTATTCTCAGTAAAATACCAGGAAATACAAATCATACATATATGAAATGCTTACAGATTACAAAATGTTATAACTTTAACTTATAAAAACTGTAAATGTTGCCGCATTAAAATAATCACCAAATAAATGACCACCAAAAAGTCCATAATTCAAAAATATACCTTTCCTTGAGGCCAAATGGTATTTTTGCACTTCTTCTTTATGTAAATTGTCCAATGGTAGTCCTATTAAATTATAATAATAAATTCCTCAGAGAGTGAATTATCTTCCTAAAACTTTGGCTTTAAAAATATTAGGTAGAAATTTGGTAATTCACTAGGCAAACGTTGTTTGAAAACCAACTGGGCATCATTACAATGTGTCCAGCATTTGTCACTTTTTAGATAGACAGTGTAAGGTCCAGATGTGGTGGAAGGACCATCATGGAAAATTATTGCAATTGCTACAAAAGTCCTCCCTGATATTGATAGTTGTGCTGCTACAAATTGTTTTATTAAAGTATCCAATTTTCTTCCGTCAGCTGTACAACGGTGCATCATTAAAATTATGTATTTTCCATATTTTGTTAAGAATAATGTGAATAACATTTCTGATTTACATTGGCTACACTCCATGTTTTGAATTGCACCTTTCACTAATTTATTGAAAGACATTGATTTACAGTCTGGTAATGTTAAATACAGAAATCTCTCAGTGTCTACATTGGTGCTACATGTATACATACAATTTTCACAATAATGTTCCCATTTATAAGAAAGGCCAAAAATATTTTCTATTTCTACACCTTAATTTTCAAAAATGGTAAGCATATACATTAAAAATTCCTGAGCATCTTGTTGGATATTTTGTGTAAATTGTGTAGAACCAGAACACACATCCAAAAGACTAAGAACATCTGAAACAGATTGTATATTACTTCTATCTGTTGTCAATTTTTCATAAACAGAATGCAACAGAGAACAAAATCTTTTTTCCCGATTCTGCATAATTTGTGCTTGCAAACCTTCCAGATAAAAAACAACATTGACCACTACATTAGCATAGCAGTTGACACCAGAACTATTTCCAAACTGATAACCAACAATCTCTTCAACAGTGTCCAATTTCTTTTTACCTGCAATCACAACATTATCTTGTTCTTTTCTTTTCTTGATACCTTCAGAACAGATATTCTCTAACCTTCTTTTTCGACCAACCATACACTTTTCAAATACAGGATATTGACCTAAATTTGGAGCATACACCCTTCTTAACCTATTATGCTCTTTTACACAGTTTGCATCTGCAGTAACCTTTGTCTCATCAAAATCAATCAAAAACAAACCAGATAATGTTCTGACTCGCAACAAAGCAACATATGCCATACCCTCTTTAAATACAGTAGATCCAATGTTCACCAATGCACTGTCTACACTTAATCCTTGAGATTTATGAATAGTCACTGCATATGCCAGAGAAAATGGAAATTGTTTCCTACGGACATATAAATCTTTAACAAGCAAAAAACGAACTGAACAATGACCAATTTCTTTAACTTCATCAATCTGATCAAATTTAATTTTTAAAAATTCAATTCCTTCTTTTTTCTGATTATTCACAAAATCCACCACTTTGCCCATTGCACCATTAACTAAACCTTTCTCTACATCCAAATTACGCCTTAAAATTACCCGACAGTTTACACACGCATACAGTGTCTTTTCCAAACCAGCAGTTTTAGATATTTTTTTTTCTAAACAATCTAGTTTTGATCTCAACTTACCCGTCAAAATAATAGTGATTCCTTCATGTAGTATTTTATCGATGGCTTCCATTTTTACAATTTCTTCATTTTACAATTTTAATAATTTTTCGTTGAATATTGAACACTCACGCAGTGTCGGCATAAAGCAAATCACTGACTTATTTTTAGCAATTTCCACGTACACTTTTGCAGGAACTGCATTTTCATTTTGAAAGACATTGCAAAGTAATCGACTCTCCAAAGCTTCTTTCCCTTTTTTTGAAAGAATTCCAATTCTTACATCTTGAAGAATACTTCCATATTCAGCATCATTTGCCTGTCGCATATTTGTTTTCAGTTCTTTGTATTCAAAATTACTCCAAATGTTCACATTACCAACACTGCCAAGAGACTTTCTGGGATCTTCATGGGCAAGTGTTTTAAAGACCGGTTGTCCTTTTACCGGTGTCAGTTGCAGTAGATCTCCAAAAACTATGACGTGTTTTCCTCCAAATAACACGTCATACTCTGTTTTAAGAATTTGCTGCATTCTTAAATGCACAAAGGCAAGCATCAAGTTTGAAACCATGCTCACCTCATCAATAATGAGAAGTTTCATTTTCTTCAGCACTCTTTAAACTTCACAACAAGCTTCTCCAGATAGCTTGTGGTATTCCAATGTGTTCTCATGCTCTACTGGCAGCATTAGTAAATGATGTAAAGTAATTCCTTTAATGTTATGTGCTGCCAACCCAGTTGGAGCAGTGACAACACAAGACAAATGCGACTCAGTTGTTTTTTGCAGATAACTTGTAATTAAGAAACTCTTTCCTGTTCCAGCTTGACCACTCACATACATTCGGATAGGTTGAAATGATGTACATGAGCACAATCTCTTTTCATTAAGTAATCCATGGTCAATCTGCTCTTTCACTTGCTGATATATTTGTTTCTGTTCAACATTTAGTTGCTCTTCCAAGTTTCCTAACTGTATTGCATCTTCTTGTGCTTGATACATTGCTGTTTCCACCTCATTCATTGCAATCGCTGCTTCATTTTCAACAATTGGTTGTCCTAGTGGATCTTGACTCAGTGCAGCAGAACTTTGACTGTCTTGAGAACTGTCTCTAGCAATCTCAGCTGCAATTGTAGCTTCTTGATCAATTTCATCATTCAACATTTTGACATAATTTGCGAAAGCACTGCATTGTATGCTATCTTTACAAGCATTAAATGAATCTTCATAGCTGGAAAAATCTCCAAGTAATTCCAGTTCAGAACGCCATGGTTTGAACATTTGCAAAAGGGCTAAATAGTAAAATTCCCTTTTGTCACCAGTGTCGCAACTCAGTTTTCTGTGATTAATTAAATTTCCTTTCCTTTGTTTCTCCAGACATCCTTCAGAACCAATCACTCCATATTTTCCATCGTTGATGTTCTCTGTAATATTCCGTTTAAAAGTGTAGTTTTGCAGCACTTCATAGAGACACATGTTCTCAAGATGATGACTTTTCTTTGGATAGTATGTGTCCAACATATTGGTTTTGAAAATATCTGTACTTTCAGGGTCATTTTCTGCTAAATATTCAATTTCTTGAACAGATTTCAGTACCCGATTTCGTAATCCTGCAAGACCTAGACTCACCAAAATGATTCTTCTACTTTTGGAATATAGAATTGCAGATGATAACCGATCTGAACATTCATATGCTCCAATTTCACGATGCGATAACATCTTCAAACTGAAACTGTATAATTTCTTACTTAGAGTCTTCTCGTGAGAAATCTCTTCCCACATTTCTTTCAATTCAGTCTTTTCTGATTTAGTAATGTAAGACGTTACATATCGAGCAACAGCAATGGAATTGTCCGCAATATACTGAATATCCATGTTAGTGTTCCACATGGATAAAATAACTGGATTGTAGTCATTTCTGTATTTTGATTCTTCGCTTCTTCTTAAGTTGTAGTTGTTTTTCGGAGACTTTCTTGTGATGGTATGTCATACAGCTGACATAAAACTGTTCACTCTTCCTTTGGCTAATACTGGACGTGGAAATCCAAAACGACATTTGGTATAGAACTTATCCTTTGACTTGTACTTTCGTCGACAGTATTTTCCACACCTGTGGCTTTGAAATCGTGAGACTTGTTGTTTTAAGTTTTTCTCTTCTCTGCTATTTGGAAGAGCACATGTAGCATAATTTTCAATGAAAGACAAAACAGTTTCATCTGAATCTGTTCCAAATTTGGGGGCGTCCTTGACCCATAACAACATATGTATGTGAGGAGCACCTCTTGCTTGATTCTCCTTTCTCCAAAAGAAATCCACAACTTCTCCAAGAGGAGGATTCTTTTTATTGCAGATGAAAGACATCATAGCTTCAAATCTATGATTGAAATATCTGCATACATTGACAGGATCCAAAGAGCACAATTCTCCAGATGTCTTGTATTCAATATTTTTTATATTGGAATTTGCCTCTCGAAGAAATTCAAGTAAATCATCCCAAGCATACTCAGCACAGCTTAGTGTAACAAACCATGTAGGAGTTCCCAAGTTCTGTAGCATACATTTCAGTTCTCCATGTCGACGGTACCAATATTCATTAGTCCCACGCTGACATGCCATCAGATTAATCAACTGAGATTCTAAATGATCATCTCTCTGATGCACTTTATCCATAAAATCCTTTGCAGTTACATTTTGCAGATGCATTCCAGTTTTTAAAATGTGATTTACTGCATATCAAAGTCCAGACAAGTCACTTTCAAACAGAAGATGAAACATATAAGGGATACATTGTCGAAATCTTGGATCTTCTGCATATAATCTTGTTGTCCGATATTCAGATGCAGGAATGTGCACAGGACGTTCATCATATCGTCCACCTTTTCCTGTTGGAAACAACTGCGGGAAATAACGAGCTTCCAAGCTCTCTTCCCATACACTCATGGGACTTCCTGTTGCTTTTTTCATTTGAAACAACTCAATTGTATTCCCCATCACCTCTTTGGAATGAAGTGGATGTACACTGTAATGTTCATAGATCTCTTCACATCTGGACATGTCCACTTTTTCAATTTGTCCACTTAATGTTTCACTATCTTCTGCTAAATCTATTTCTTCTTCTCCAACAAACGCATTTCTATAGTACTCATTATTTTTTAACAGATACAAGGATGCCTTTTGCACTTTTCTAACATCCACTAACTCTTGCCAGATTTTCTTATTCTTAGTAAGAACACCATTAACTAGAATGACTAGTGGCTCATTTTCTGCATGATCTACACCAATAGTTTCAACATTTTTCCTTAAATCTAATGGTAAATACACAACACTTCCTTTCAATCCTCTTTGCAACTCTGATGGAGGTAATTTACTTGCTTCGGGCTCCATACGAACAACAGCCTGAAACGGGTGAACACATTGTATCAGAATAGACTCATACGTATTTAAATCTATCAGCTCTGGAGGAATAGCAACCAACTCTAGATTATTATGAACAGCTCTAGCAGGCATTTTATTCTCATCTAATTTATTATAACAATATTTGCAAATACGCTGCTCACATCCCAGATCAAAACAATACTCTACCAACAAATAAGTTGCAAATTCCATCCACTTATCATTATCTTCTATTTCACTTTTTAAATACAGATTGACACCCCTAGTCTGTTTTTTATAGTGACTTCGCCGACAACAAATACAAGAAACATTTGGTCTTTCACCTGAACCTTAAACTTTGTGATTTCATCCTCAAATTTTTCTGTAATTACAGGTTCTACATTGTCTTCAACATTTTGTTCTACTAATGTGTCAGTTTCTTCACTCTCTTGCTGAGGCCCAAAGTAACAAAACTCAATATCCTCACAGACCTGCTTCACATCTGAAACTGACCCACGTAAAAGAGCACTGTTCAACTCACTTAACTTTAATGCTGTACTTTTTGCATAATACAACCTTCTCACTAACTTCCGCATTTGACTATGATGTACTGCCAGCATTCTGAAATGGTGAAAAACACTTTCACAAACTTTCCTAGAAAGACAAGCCAGAGAATGACCTTGCAAACCAGTATGTTTTCTCACTCTGCAAGGGTCTAGTCCTTGCAACAGCTTAATCTTTTGTTTTACACTTTTTTTAGTATAGACTCGTAAAAAACTACATAATTTTTCAATAGATTCCTGTTGTACACTACAAACACTACTGCAATCCCAAGTGTACACAGGGTTTTTAGCACGTCTCCCTAAAACTTCATCAGCTATCACTTCTACTGCATTTCTTTCAACCATTTTCTCTTTCTCCATTGGACAACCATCACTAACCTCATAACCTCTACCACTGGTGTCAACTGCATACAATCATTTTTCACTTAGTGAATAACTCTCTTCATTAAAAAAAGGCTCTGAACTAGAACTGTGTTTCCATTCTCCCAAAAAAATCACAATAGTTTTTTTAATTAATAACTCTTTTCCTCCTAATTTTGGCCTTCATTACATATATTGGTTTATCTAGTGATCGAATTCTGTTTAACACTAAAGTAAACAGTTTCCTTTTTACTTCAAAAGCCTTTTCCACAATGCTTTCAATATGCTTCTTCTTTTTATAAAATAAAGCTCTCTTTTTATATTTCTTCACATATTTCAGCAAATTATGCACTACTCTCTTGTAAAATATTTTTTTGCGTAATTCCTTATACTGATTTTGTCTTCTTTTGCCATACTTTATCTCCTTTGACTCAACATTTGCTTTTTTACTTTTCCTCTTATTTAGATTTTTTTTCTTACTTAAAAAAATCTCTGAAGTTGCAGCATTATCTACATTCTGTTTGCTTCTACAAACATTTTTAATAAATTGCTTCGTGATCTTACCAGAAGATTTTTTCCTTTTAGCCACATTATCTTGTTCATTCAATACGTGTGGTTGATGTTTCTTCAAATAATCCTCCTGTCTGTTCTCTTCTTTTTCTTTTTTTTTCTGGCGTTATTTCTCTATTTTAACGTTGAAAAACAGTATCTTCAAAAAAGAATCAGAAATAAATGTATATTAATAACTTTCAAATTTACAGTATTCCATTACTGTACAAAACATTTTATATAAAAACTGACTAAGAAACTATAGCCCTGAACCACAAGTGTGACAATGATTAAAACACTACATACATAGTGCATACTACTTTAAAGCAGTTCATGCCCTAAAGCCTACCTCACTAAAAGACTACATGCTAACTGACTGAATGATTACAGTACTAAAAGGAGACACACTGGGTGAGTAACAGGGTGTTTGCTAGAAGTGTATGAATACTAACTGGGGAATTGAAGTTGTGAAAGACAACTGTGTAGCTGATTAGAGGACTGAATGCATACTGGATAGGCATTTAAAGCAGTCCATGTGCTAAAGCCTGGCTCACTGCATGAGTACTTGGGTACTGACTGAATAATTAGACTACAGCAAGGAGACTGCCTGGATGAATTTATAAGTGGTAGGCTTTTCGCACAGGAAAGGGATTAGTACTTGGTACTGAATGGGTCACTAGAAGAGTGCAAAGGGAGTGACAGGATGTTTGCTGGACTATATGGATACTGACTAGGAAATTGAAAGTGTAAAAGACAAGTGTCTAGGTGGTTAGAAGACTGCATGCATAGTGCATAGGGGTTTGAAGCAGTCCATGTGCTAAGGCCTGGCTCAGTGCATGAATACTTAGTGACTGAATCATTAGAGTACTGGAAAGACAGTGTGTTGGTGAATTTATAAGTGTTTGGGATTTTGGCACAGTGAATGGATTACTACATGCTGCTGAATGGGTCACTAGTAGACTGCTAAGGGCGTGAGAGGGTGTTTCCTGGAAGTGTATAGATACTGACTAGGGAATTGAAGGTGTGAAAAACAACTGTGTAGGTGGTTAGAGAACTACATGCATACTGCATAGACATTTGAAGCAGTCTATTTGGTAATGAATGGTTCACAACATAGGTACTTAGAAACTGACTAAATCATCAGACTACTTCTAGGACAGTTCTGGTGCAGTGAAGACAATACTAAATGGTACTGCACTTTGCTGTCAAAGCATGGCTCATTTTATCAATGCATAAGCAAACACTGGCTTCTAATGCTACTAAAGCTTGACAACATGACAGGTTTTAAACCACGTATCTTCAACCAAATACATAATGTTACCAAATGCTTCTCTCACAGTGGTTTCCAAATGCACACACACTCACAGTGTGATTCTAGACAAGCACCACTATCCCTAGGAGTTTACCAAAACTCATTCACTACAGTGCAAGTGGTAAGGGAACTGCATACAATCTACATATTTCACAACTGCACTTTACTGTCAATGCCTGACTCATTTAATGAAAGCATAAGCCATAACTGTCTTCTAATGCTACTAAAACTTGACAACATGACATGTTTGAAAACAGTTATCTGTCAGCAAATACACAATGTTACCAAACGCTTCTCTCACAGTGGTTCCCAAATGTACACAGACTCTCAGTGTGATTCTAGACAAGCACCACTATCCCTAGGAGTTTACCAAAACTCATTCACTACAGTGGAAGAGGTAAGGGAACTGCACACAATCTACATATTTCACAACTACACTTTACTGTCAATACCTGACTCATTTAATGAAAGCATAAGCCATAACTGTCTTCTAATGCTAATAAAACTTGAGAACATGACATGTTTTAAAACAGTTATCTGTCAGCAAATACACGATGTTACCAAACGCTTCTCTCACAGTGGTTCCCAAATGTACACAGACTCACAGTGTTATTCTAGACAAACACCACTATCCCTAGGAGTTTACCAAAACTCATTCACTGCAGTGCAAGTGGTAAGGGAACTGCACACAATCTACATATTTCACGACTCCAATTTAGTGTCAATACCTCACTCATTTAATGAAAGCATAAGCCATAACTATCTTCTAATGCTACTAAAACTTGACAACATGACATGTTTTAAAACAGTTATCTGTCAGCAAATACACAATGTTACCAAATGCTTCTCTCACAGTGGTTCCCAAATGCACACAGACTCACAGTGTGATTTTAGACAAGCACCACTATCCCTAGGAGTTTACCAAAACTCATTCACTACAGTGGAAGTGGTAAGGGAACTGCACACAATCTACATATTTCACAACTGCACTTTACTGTCAATGCCTGACTCATTTAATCAGCGCATAAGCAAAGACTGTCTTCTAATGCTACTAAAACTTGACAACATAACATGTTTTAAAACAGTTATCTGTCAGCAAATACACGATGTTACCAAACGCTTCTCTCACAGTGGTTCCCAAATGTACACAGACTCACAGTGTGATTCTAGACAAACACCACTATCCCAAGGAGTTTACCAAAACTCATTCACTACAGTGCAAGTGGTAACGGAACTGCACACAATCTACATATTTCACGACTACACTTTAGTGTCAATACCTGACTGTTTAATTAAAGCTTAAGCCATAACTATCTTCTAATGCTACTAAAACTTGACAACATGACATGTTTTAAAACAGTTATCTGTCAGCAAATACACAATGTTACCAAACGCTTCTCTCACAGTGGTTCCCAAATGCACACAGACTCACAGTGTGATTCTAGACAAGCACCACTATCCCTAGGAGTTTACCAAAACTCATTCACTACAGTGGAAGTGGTAAGGGAACTGCACACAATCTACATATTTAACGACTGCACTTTACCGTCAATACCTAACTCATTTAATGAAAGCATAAGCCATAACTGTCTTCTAATGCTACTAAAGCTTCACAACATGACATGTTTTAAAACAGTTATCTGTCAGCAAATACACGATGTTACCAAACACTTCTCTCACAGTGGTTCCTAAATGTACACAGACTCACAGTGTGATTCTAGACAAGCACCACTATTCCTAGGAGTTTACCAAAACTCATTCACTACAGTGGAAGAGGTAAGGGAACTGCACACAATCTACATATTTCACGAATGCACTTTACTGTCAATGCCTGACTCATTTAATCAACGCATAAGCAATGACTGGCTTCTAATGCTACTAAAACTTGACAACATGACAGGATTTAAAATAGTTATCTGGCAGCAAATACACAATGTTATCAAATGCTTCTCTCACATTGGTTCCCAAATCCACACAGACTCACAGTGTGATTCTAGACAACAACCACTATCCCTACGAGTTTACCAAACCTTATTTACTACTATGGAAGTGGTAAGGGAACTGCACACAATGTGCATATTTCAAAAGTACACTTTTGTGTCAAAGCCTGACTCATTTAATCAACGCATAAGCAAAGACTGGCTTCTAATGCTACTAAAACTTGACAACATGACAGGTTTTAAAAGAGTTATCTGCCAGCAAATACAAGATGTTACTAAATGCTTCTCTCACAGTGGATCCCAAATGCACACAGGCTCTCTGTATGATTCTAGACAAACAACACTATCCCTTGCACTATACCAAAACACATTTCTTCATCTACAAGGAGTACTACATTTTACTGCAGAAACATAACTCATTTCACAAATTCATAAACAATGACTGGTTTCTAATTCTACCAAAATATAAAAACTGCATAGTTATCTGTCTACAAACACATGAAAAAACCAAATCCTTATCACAAAATGGTTTCTACATGCACACACTGTCAATAAGATTGTAGAGAAAAAAAAAGTACTCTCTACACTTTAGCAGAAGAAATACATTAGTCTGATTAAAATAAAAATAGTCTACATACATCCCCTCACAATTAAATATCTCACCTTTCAAGATATTTTGTAGATTAAGAAGTATATCAGTCACACACCAGATATCAGTCACACACCAGATTTTCTTATACAGAATCTCTGCACTGTGCACCTGTCAGCAGAACCAAAGAATGGCAATGTTTCCCTCTCATTTTCCACACATATACATGTAAACATCAAATCACATTCCTTCCCACATAAATTCAAAAGCAAACACACATTTCTATTGGTTAAACATTTGAACCCTTTCCAAATGACATAATCTTCAACCCTTTCCCCAATCTGCCTTCTGCCCGTTACCATAGAAACAGGTCATTGAACACTGTACTGAGCACACAGGTCACAAGTTCAGCACACACAATGTTGCTAATCAAAACAGCAAGTGTGCTTGACTTCTCAACATATCAGCTTATCATATATAATGTTCCTTACAATCAGTTTTTGTTAACCAATAAGAATCATGCATTTAAAAAACAGAAATATGAACCCTACCTTTCAGTGGAGAAGGTTGTCAAACAACCAATGATTTCTTGTCTTTTTTCAAAATTGCATCTTAGCCACCATTTTAGAAACATCTTACTTTCCAAACTGCCATTTCATTTACAGAGACCTTCTGAGTGCATCCAGACCTCCTTACAAGATGCTTAGAGTGTGGATTGTGGGACACAGCTACATTTTCTGGAGCCAAAGGTATGCAGAAAACAAAGGCATTCACAAAGACCTAGGTTTGCCAAATGTAGACATTAAATGGATTGGACAGAGAGGGTTGGTGAAATCCTTCATGCAAATCCAACACCCTGACCTCACAATAGTGCACTGTGGTGGCAATGACCTAGGCACTTTGACTGGGGTAGGTCTGGAAATGCTTATGAAGGACACTTTTGCAGAACTGATTTCACTTTTCCCTAAAAGTGCCTTTGTGTATTCTAACATATGCCAAAGGCAGAAATGGAACTGGTCCGATCATTTTTGTCCACAGATTGAGAAATCTAGGAAACATGTGAATAAATCTGTTTCTGCTTTTCCCCGAGACTACAGAATGGGGTCCATTTACAATAACAATCTGCGCTTTCATATGCAGGAGATGTATAGGAGAGATGGAGTACACTTTACTGATGAAGGAAACAGAGTCTTCCTCAACAACTTTAGACTCTGTATAGGTACTTACTTATAAGAACCATAAACTCTCAGTGAACACAACAGCTCTTTTTAGAGCCACTCAAGAACAAAACACTCAAACGTAATCTTTATCTGCGCACAATTTCATTTTTTTCCCTTGGATCCGCGAACCCACCGCGAGAGAATCCGTGCATCCAACGAGATAGGATGCACGCACCGTGCGCGCATTTCGCCGTTTTGTTTTTTTAACCCGTTCGACGCTTGTGACGGAGCGGTTCCGTCACGTGCGTCGGTTGCGCAGTGCGCATGACGGAACCGCTCCGTCATGGCCCCGCCCGCGCACGGAATCTTCAGCGCGGCGCGGAAATCCGCGCCGCGCTGAAGGGGTTAAAGAGGAGGGCCCCCGGGGGTCCTTCTAGGACCCCCTAAGCACCTCTAGAGGGTCAGAGTATTTCCACTCTGCCCCCTTTATATGTTTTACACACTTTTTCCCCTTGCTTCTTCAGCCTCGCTTCTACCGAGGCACAAAAAATGGCCGCCAACAGTTCCTGGTTTCGAATGCAGAGAGACACTCGAGAGCCAATTAGCATTCAGCACGCGATCGGGCGGGTGCGCGCTCGGTTCAGGGAGGGTGCGCGTACTGTGCGTGTACGGTCCGCGGATCCTCAGCGGCCATAGATATTTATGTACTTTTAACTCCAATTTTCTCAGGAACTACTGAACGGATTCACACCATATATGCAAAAGGCACAAGTCCGAACTGAGGACTACCTCTTTGCCAAATTTGGTGTCATTCCGTTCAGCGGTTCGGGCTGTAGCTGCGACAACAGATCCTATGGGAAATTGCATGGGGAAAACGTGTTATGGGACCCCCCTTTTTTCTCAGCCCCCGCTTGACGAATCACCGCGAAACTTTCAGGGTAGGAGCGGAGCGGAGCTGGCCAAAAGCTTGGAAAATTTTGCGAAGATTCGTTAATCGGCGGCAAAGATATTCCCAATAGAATGTTGCGGATTTCCTATGGAAAATTGGTCCTAACTATAACTATCTACTGGCGACAGCCAGTAGATAATATATATATAAATATATATATATATATATATATATATATATATATCCTCCAACTGTTTATCCCTTTGCTTGGAGACGCACTCAATGAAACAAGCAGGACGCCATCATTTCTAACGGAGTCCTTTATTAAAGCATAAACCGGCATTTGCTTTCAAGTCTTTAAGAAGCCCTACGCGTTTCAGTGCTCCTGCACCTTGATCACGGGCTGGCAGGACAGGTTTACGGCGGATTCATGAGCAGATCAAGTCTCCATTTTTAAATCGCAGTTACCTGCCCCCTGGTGGGCGGGCTCTAGTGCCAGTCACAAGGCATGCTGGAACTTGCAGTGTTCTCTCATGTTAATTTTTTCTCCGGTGAGACTCCATCGTATCCCCGTTAACTTTGTGCTTATTTAATACCCTCCAGTGGGTTTTTGAAAGGAAAACCGGTTTCCAATACCGCTAAAACTTGTCATTCTGCTCGTTGCTGAGGTCCCAATACCTCGCAGCAGCCCATCACCTCTCGACGGCGGTGTGATCTCCACGACCAAGGACTGGCCGTAATTTATGTCCTCCAACTGTTTATCCCTTTGCTTGGAGACGCACTCAATGAAACAAGCAGGACGCCATCATTTCTAACGGAGTCCTTTATTAAAGCATAAACTGGCATTTGCTTTCAATTCTTTAAGAAGCCCTACGCGTTTCAGTGCTCCTGCACCTTGATCACGGGCTAGAAGGGCAGGTTAACAGTGGATTCATGAGCAGATCAAGTCTCCATTTTTAAATCGCAGTTACCTGCCCCCTGGTGGGCGGGCTCTAGTGCCAGTCACAAGGCATGCTGGAACTTGCAGTGTTCTCTCATGTTAATTTTTTCTCCGGTGAGACTCCATCGTATCCCCGTTCACTTTGTGCTTATTTAATACCCTCCAGTGGGTTTTTATAGTTAGGACCTTGTTTCTATTCAAAAAACGTTTTTTCTTTTCCCAATAACTTTGGAGCCGGTTGACGAATCTTCCCAAATTTTTCAAAACTAAGGGGGCACTCCGGTCAGCTCCTGTCAGGGTAGAGAAAAAAGGGGGGCCCGAAACGTGTTTTCCCCATGCTATTTTCCATAGGAAACTTTAGACAAAGCTACAGCCCGAACTGCTGAACCGAATTACACCAAATTTGGCAACAAGGTAGCCCTTGGTTCAGAAAGAGCCCTTTATGTTAAATTGTGTCAATCCGTTCAGTAGTTTCTGAGAAATTAGAAAAAGACAAAGTTTCGCTATCTATGGCCGCAGTGGGTTCGCAAACCCTTCCAAGCACGAGCTTCATTCTCATTGGCTGCCAACACTCCAAACCAGGCACTGTTGGCAGCCATTTTTTGACTTGGTTACTAAGTCAGTAGAAACCTGAGAGGAAAGGGAGTCCCTCTCCGTTCACTACTATGCACATCTGAGAGAGAGGTCTCAAAGAAGAGTTTACTCCATCCACACGCCCTACTATGCACACCCATCATTTGAGAGAGCTTTCAAAGGAAGGTCAGTCCCATGACACACCCTACTATGTACACCTGTTATGCAAGAGAGGGGTCTCAGTGGAGAGGCCAGTCCCTGCACATGCCCTACTCTGTATAGTTGTTATTCGAGAGATAGGCTAGAATGTAGAAGGCAGTCCCTCCTCATATTCCAGTATGCACAACCAATAGCCTACAGAAAGTTTTTAGGGGAGAGGCTAGTGCTTGACCTATACTACTATTCCTCTACAATTGTGTTGTGATCCTGCAAGAGTCTTGCGAGAGTGGAGTGCAAGCTTCAGGGGGAGTGGCTTGCTGCATGAGGCCTGTGCGATCCCACGAGACACTTGCAACACCTACATGGAAGTTGCTAAGCTACCATTACATCTTTTGAGATCCTGCAATCCTCTTGCAGTCCCACATGGAGATTTACTGGGCCTGCAATGAGGTGATTTATTTATTATGTATTTATTCATTTAGAAGTTTTGTATAGCGCTAGCCAGACCCGAGGGTATCGGAGCGCTTTACAACAAAAATATTGGTGAGATCAGTCAAAGGAAAACAATATAATACAATTGAGACATGGCGAATCGACATTTTGAGAATATAATATCACACCCTTGTCAAAAAAATGCATTGTATGAGATTCATACCTAACTTAATTTGAGTGAGGACATATTTCTGGAGGGGAGGTCTAGGTACCGATTGGATGGTGGGTGAGGTAGAAGTCTTGATGCTCAGGTGGCTGAGTGTTGCGGAGTGTAGGTGTTTGCGCTTGATGAGCGGTTATCCAATCGGAAGGAATCGGTTGAGGAAGAGGTCTTTGAATTGTCTTTTGAAATTTACAAAGGAGGGGGTGGTCCTAATATGGACTGGGATGGAGTTCCAGATCTTTTGCGCATTTCCCGAGAAGGAACGATATGCATTTTTTTGTTTGTGGGTTCTCGGAGGGATGAGGAGTAGAGTGTTGCTACATCTGAGGCTCCTTGTCTGGCCTGCTTTTTTGAGTTTCACTGCCAGGTAGGCGGGTTTTCCGGTGTGTAGGGCTTTGTGCGTGAGACAGGCAGTTCTGAAGTTTGCACGCATTTCTATTGGTAGCCATTTTAGTTCTCTGAGCGCAGGCGAGATGTGTTCAAATTTCTTTACTCCTGTGACCATTCTGGCTGCTGCATTCAGAGTTGTTCTGAGGGGAGCCAGGTGGGATTTTGCTGCTCTTATGAGGGTTGCAATCCCATAGTCCAGTCTGGACAGCACTAGGGCTTGAGTATCTTGTTTGAGGTCATTCAGAGGGATGAAGGGTTTTATTTTGTTGAGCAGTTTGATGTTGAGGAAGGCGTTCTTAGCAGAGTTTTTGATGTGTTTGGTCAAGTCTAACTTTGGGTCCAGTATGATTCCTAGTGATTTCACTGAGTCGGCTGGGGTGAGAGTGCTGTTAAGAGCGTCCAAGGCTTTGAGCCATTCTATGACTTGGGGGTTCTGTTCCTTGTTGGAAATAAGGAGGATTTCTGTTTTGTCTTGGTTGAGTTTCAAGTGATTGAGTGATAGCCAGCGTTGGACTTCTTATAAAGTGTCATTTAGTCTTCGGATGTCGTCCATGGAAGAGGTTTCGAGGTAGATCTGGGTGTCATCCGCATAGAGCTGGAAGGGAATGTTTGATTTTTTTAGTATGGCAGTGAGTGGTTCCATGCAGATGTTGAAGAGTTGTGGGGAGAGGACCGAACCTTGGGGCACCCCCCTGTTGACGGGCATACGACCGACAGGATGTTGTTGATTTTTATCTTTTGGGTGTGCTTCTGTAGAAAGGGGGTGAACCACTGTAAGACCACCTCATCCGCTCCCACCCTTTCTTGTATTACTTTAATGAGTAGTTTGTGGTCAACCGTGTCGAAGGCTGCCGATAGGTCTCAGAGTATGAGTAGACAGCATTGGTCCTTGTCTAGAGAGTTGCGAATGTCATCTATCGCTGTCCCTGTGCTGAATCCTTTTCTAAAACCCGATTGTTGAGGGTCTAGAAGGTTATTACGGTCCATGTGTTGTGTAAATTGGAGGAGAGCACATCTTTCCAGGGTTTTGGCTAAGAGAGGGAGGTTGGAGACGGGTCTGAAGTTGTTCAGATCGTTGGCGTCTGAGCCCGGTTTCTTTAGTAGAGGTGTGACTTGTCCGACTTTGAGACAGTCCGGCATGACTCCAGTTCTTAGGGAGCTATTTATAATCTTGGTCAATATAGGTGCTAGGGTGAGATTGATCTTTTTGGCCAGTTGGGACGGGATGGGGTCTGATACATGAGTTGAGGGAGTCAAACTAGCAATCATTCTTGATATCTCAGCTTCAGAGATGTGGTTGAAAGATTTCCATTTGTTAGGGTGGTGCTTTGGTGTGGTAGCTTCTGTCTCCGTGAGTGAGCTACTGTCCGGTTGGCAAAGGTGGATGTCTAGGGAAAGCTCAACCTTTGTGATTTTGTCATCAAAGAAATTAGCAAAGTTCTCACAAAGGACTTTTGAGGCCTGCACAGTGGGTACGGGAGGCTTTGAGGTTTGTTGTCTGATGACATTGAAGAGTTCTTTCGGTCTGTTTTTTGCGTTGTCAAGGGCCGTACAAAAGAAGGACTTTTTCTCGTTCTTGATGTGCTTATTGTATGCCCTGCGAACTGATTTGAGTCGATTCAGTAGGTTGATGTCAGTGTTGAACCAGGCTCTCGAAGGGGTTTTCCTGATTCTTTTCTTTTCCAAGAGGGCTAATTGGTCCCTGATGGAGGTCATATTTGTGTTGTATTGTGAGGTGAGTTCTGTTGTGGAAAGGTTGTCAGTGTTGCTGGGGAGGAGTGAGCTTACCTTTCCTTCTAAGTCACTAATCAGAATTTGATTTAAGTTTCTCTTCCAGTGGGGAGGTTCTTGCGTGCGAAGCAGGCATTGGGTAGTTTGGTTGATGTGGAATAGATTTAAGTGGTGGTCTGAGCAGTCCACCGGCAGGATGTGTTTGATGGTGACTGTGTCTGCTTGGGCTATGATGGCATCCAAGGTTGATCCTCTGTTATGTGTTTGTTCTGTACAATGTTGGGTAAGATTGGTGTTATGCAACAGGCCATTCAAGTTTTGGATCATCGAGTTACTTTCCTCATTCCATTGTAGGTTAAGGTCACCAAGAATTATGCTGTTAGAGGTGATTAATGATCCCACCGGAGTCTTGCAAGATAGTATGGGTAGAAGTAAAAAAAAAAGGCAAGGCTCGACCAATAGTTGCATTGCATGGTTGATGAAATGCTGTGATGTGATTGGGTCAACAACCATAGATAGCTCAGTTTGTCCTTGGTGCTGTGGAGGAGAAGCAAATCTGTTTAAGTTGTCATCAGCAGAAGTGAATTTATATGCCACTGAAAGAGACTGGTATCCTCATCTGTATTAAAGAAAAAACTTCAAGTTCAGTTATATCATAATATAAACTTTTTGTGAAGTGTCAATACGTGTACTAATGTTGGTAAACTTATTCTACACAAGGTTTACTGAGTGAAAGTGTAGATTTCTCAGCATAGTTTTTGAGAGGTTAACTGTGTCAAATGCAGCGGTGAGGTCGAGAAGGATGAGTAGGCAGGTCTCGCCCTTGTCAAGGGCAAGGTGGATGTCATCGCCTATGTTGAGCAGTGCAGTTTCAGTGCTGCAACCTTTGCGGAAGCCGGATTGAAGGGGGTCTAGTAGGTTGTACGTATCAATGTGTTTGTCCAATTGAAGTAGGGTGCATTTTTCAAGGGCTTTGGAGAGGAGGGGGAGGTTGGAGATAGGACGGAGGTTGTTAGGGTCATTAGGGTCAGCTTTAGGGTTTTTTGGGATGGGAGTGATTTGTCCGAGTTGAAGGGAGATAGGAACACTCCCTGTTGAGAGGGAGGCGTTAATTATATTGGTCCAATAGGGGACAATGACGTGCTTTAGATCTTGGACAAGTGCAGATGGGAGGGGGTCTTTAGTGTGAGAGGATGGTTTAAGTTTGGATAGGATGTTGAGGACATCCAGTTCAGAAACGGAGTGGAAATTCTGCCATGAGGCATTGTTTTTAAGCGTTGGGATAGTAAGTAGGGTTCAGGAGGGGTAGGTGATGGAAGGTGGGGTGAGGGGGTCAGAGGTGATAGTGGTGTACTATCCAGGGGATATTGAGGGGTAAGCGTGAGTTGAGTTCCAAGGAAAGCACGATCAATTTTGACAATTTTTCAGTGAAAAAGTTAGCAATTTCTTCACATTTGTCAGTGGAGGCCACCGGGTTGAGGGGTGCAGGGGAGGTTGGATTTCTAATAATGTTGAAGAGTTCTCTGGGTCTGTCTGTTTTTGGCACAGGAGAGTTGCAGACGAAAGAAAGATGCTTTTTCAGAAAATATAGGTTTTTTGTAGGAGGATCTTGCGGTTCTAAGGAGAGCGAGATGGGAGGGGGAAGGGTGTTGTCTCCATGTTCTTTCAGCCAGTCTAAGTGAGCGTCTTTCTTTGTTAAGGTCTAAGGTGAACCATGATTTAGAGGGGACATCTTTTAGAATTTGAAAGTTTTGGAGGGGCAAGTTGATCTAAAACCTCAGTGACAGTTTTGTTAAAGTGCTCAGTGAGTTCATTTGCATTTGAATAGGGGGGGGGGTGAGATGAAGTTGGGTTTGAAGTTTATGTTCCAGTGCGCCTGGAGGGATTTGCTGAAAATTTCTAGTCATAATCGTGGTTTTGTTGTTTTTCACTGGGGCGGGTGGGGCTGGAGGGGAGATTGTGAACAGTATGAGATGGTGGTCAGACCAGTTGATAGGGATGATGTTGGATCGGGATGCATGATCAGAGTTAGAGATGATGGCGTCAAGAATAGCTCCTTTGGAGTGGGTAGGGGAGTGGCACAGTTGTTTGAGGTCGCTAATCTCAAAAAGATTATTAAGAACGTTGATTATAGGATCATCAGGTTCATTCAACTGGAGGTTAAGATCTCCTAGGAAGAGATTTTTGGGGTTGGAGAGTAACGATTTAGTTAGAAGGTCAGATAGTTCTTCAGCAAAGGGAAGGGGTTCGCCAGGAGGGTGGTAGATGTTATGAAGTTGTATTGGTGGAGAGCTTTTTATTTTAAGTTCGGCTTTCTAAGTATTCGAAGGTTGTGTAGACAGTGTTACTGAATAGGGAGAGTTGTAGTTCTTTTTTAAAAATGATTGCTAATCCACTCCCTATTTTTTCAGGTCTGTCTTTTCTGAGAATAGAGTAACCAGGGGGGGCAAGAAGGTCAAGGATGGGTGTAGTGTGATCTTTGAGTCAGGTTTCTGTGAGGAAGGCGATGTCAGTATCTTCGTCAAGGATGGTTTCTGAAATTTCAGTCGCATGACGGACAGCCGAGAGGCAGTTCATGAGCATGCAGGTAAGTGGTTTAGGGTTGGTGTTAGGGGTGGACATAGTTGAATGACAGTGAGTTGAGGGGGGTCTGGGAGAGCTAGGAGAACAGTGGATTTTGCTAGTCCCCATGATAACAGGAATGTTGGAGTGAGGGGAGAAAAGATCTTTAAGTGGGGGTTTGTTAAGGTAGGAGTTGCAGAGGTCAGAGAGGTCGGGGCAGAGTAGATACTCGAGGTTTGAAGGGGTCTGTGAGAACAGGAGTGTAGAGGAGTTGTTAACCAAAGCTTGGGATATGGGTGTTTTCGAAAGGCTAGTACATGGAGCAGCGAGCCTAGAGGGGCGGGTTCTGGGATTGTAGGATTTAACTCAATTGAAATCTTCTCTGAGTCGGATAAGTTCAGTAACCAGGGTGGAGAAATTGTAGTCCAAGTTGCAAAGTGTCTGGTTAAGGCAAGTGAGGAGGGAAGTGGTTGGGGCTGAAATGGAGGAGGAGTTATGTACAAAGTACTTAGGGTGAGATGGATTATAGTCTGGAGAGGGCAAGTCTTCAGGAGGAGCAGACATGGATAGTCCTGGGCTAGTGGGCGTGGGGGAGGACAGGGGAGGGGAGGGGGATGGGAGGCGGTGTTGGGTGGGAGTGATGGACATGGTGCAGGATGGCCTGGTGGTGAGAGATGGGGAATGGGGGAGAGTGTGAGGGGTGTGAGGAGATGTGGTAACAATGTTATGGGTGGAGGTGTAGTTTGGGAAGGGAGGAGGAGGGACAGGGGGCTATGGTTGTTATGGGATGGTTAAGAGGGGGAGGGGGTTAGGGAGGTGATAGGGTGTTGGATGGGACGGTCATTTGGAGACGTGGGAGTTTGGGGGAGCGTGAGTGCATTAGAGGAGTTGAGGGGGTGTGTTCAAGAGAGGGTGAACGAGAAGAAGTCAAGGAAAGGGATGTGTCATTAAGGGTAGGTGTGTCATGGGGGTATGGAGTTTGTCTGTGGGAGGTGGGGGAGAGCTGGGAGGGGGCAGGGGTGGGAGCGGGTGTGGGGTGGGGGAAAGAGTTGAGTCGGGGAGAGTTCAGGAGAGGGTGACAGAATAGAGGTAGTTGAAAGGGAAGTGTCCTTAGGGAGAGAATTTGGAGTCGGCGGCTGTGGGGAACGAGGAGGGGTTTTGGGATTGTGTAGGTGTTGGGGGAGGAGTAGGTAGGGATAGCTGGTGGGAGAGAGTGCTGAAATAGAGTTTGAAGATGGTAAGGTGGTGTTCTGAGGCTTGATTCAGGATGTTTCAAGTTTTGTAAATGGATATGTCAATTTCACCAGGGAAAAATGAGGTTGGAGTAGTGGAAAGTTTGAAACCTTAGGGGATTTTGATTGTGTTAGATACTGGGAGGTGGCTAAAAAAGGTTCTCTTTCATTTGGACGGGTGTTTGGTGTAGAAAATATAATTCGTTTTAATAGGGGATGTGAGGCTGTGGTAGTTGTCTTCAATTAGGGTTTCGGGATGCCGGATTAGTAATTTATGTTTACAGTTCTTTTTGGCATTTTCTGAAAGGTTGGGAGGGTAAGGAATGGACCAAGAGTTGGGTCCATGTTTGGTGTCGGTTATGGCAGGAACAGGGCATGATGTGGGGTCGGGATTGAGGTGGGATATGATAGGGCAGGAGGTTTGGGTAAGAACGAGGAGGGAGTGGGAAGGGGAAATAGGGTAGGGTTAGTTTTAGTTTATACAGCAGCAAATCGGGGGGTTTGAATGGCGAGGATTGGCAGGGCAGGTGAGGGTTGGAAATTTTGGGCAAGATAGAGGCGGGCGGGGGATATTTGTATTGGAAGGCTACAAGTTGAGAGCGGAGAAGGGCGAGGATAGTGTCCAAGATGGTGCTGGGTGACAATGGGATAGGGGTAGCAGTGGGTAGGGGTATGGGTTAAGAGGAGGTATGCGGGGTTAAGATGAGGTCTGATTCAGAGTTCGAATAGGTAGTAGTGTTCCTCTGTGTGGGAAGTATGGGGGATACACTGCTCAGCAGAGTGAGAAGAGAAAAGAGGAGTAGTTGTATTAATAGGGAGGTGTGTGGTAATGAAGGCAAGGCAAACATCAACAATAGTAGAAAGCATAAGAACGAAACAGGCCATTTATGACGCATACATGGTCTGATGAAAATAGCAAATGGCTAAGAGGGGAGGAGTGAAGTTGGTGAGAAACAAAAGAAGACAGCTATAGGATTGAGGAGGGCCTCCGACCATTACAGGTGGATTATGGTGCATAAGCATATGGGTCAGATTGGAAAGTGAAGGTGAGCTGAAAGACAGTGAGGGTAAGGAAAAGAAACAACAGTTATATAGGTCAAAAAATCAGTTCATTCAATTTGAGATACATGCGGATCAATTAAATAACATTGAGGAAGTACAAGGAAAAAAAGAGTGCATAGGGGAAATAAGTGGGAGAGAAAAGACAGTTATATAGGTCAGAAAGATCAATACATTCAATTTGAGATACATGCGGATCCAATAAATAACCATGAGGAAGTACAAGGAAAAAAAGAGCGCATAGGGGAAATAATTGGGATAGAAGGGACAGGATTTCATGGGGGAGGGATCAGAAAAGGTAGCTAAAGTGCATGTAGGTAGGGTTGGATAGTAAGGGGGGAGAATGAATGGTAGAGAGGATAGAGAAAAAACAAGAATAGGATAGGGCATAAGCTAAATAACAATGAGGAGATACGTAGGAGAGAGCTATACGGGAAGATTATGATTCATAATGGTACAACAGAATCAAAGTAACCGCAAAGGTGTTTTGGGGATGATTTAGGAACTCAAGCCAATGATTGCCAGGCGTGACTGGCGAGGTTTAGAATGGTCCGGCCCCAAAGAGATTGCTTAAGATCCTGGTCTTAGAAATCAGGGCCAGGTAACTGAGCGTGTCCCCATGTTGTGGCTAAAATGAAGATAAGGAGCTCAGTGACCCTTGGGCATGTTACAAAATTCCGGTCTCGCCAGTCGACGGTCAGCCTGGTAAGGCTCCCAAAGGATTGTCTTAGAGCATGGTGTCCAGAGGGATTCAGATCCGAGGGTCATGGATGTTCATCTGTATCACTTTCTACTAAGATGCTTATAACATTAAACATCGGAAGATTTGCATGACATTGGTAGAGCCAGAGGTAAGCTTTTGAGTTTATAAGTGTTTCTCTTATGTAGTTGCAAACTGGATGGGAGTAGATGCCTCATGACAGGTGAGGCCCAGATGGAATCTCTATTGCTCCAGGCCGCATGTGATACAATCACCCTGCGAGGCAGACGAAACTGGCCTTGCTGCAGCAAGTCGCAAGATGGCGGCCTGGCGAGTCACGAAATGGTTGCCGACCCCAGGGGGCAGAAGCAGGCCAGTAGATAGGGGTCACGAAGGGAGTGGGGAGAGGGACGCTTTCCCTCCTGGAGGGTCAAAGTAGGCCAGGTGTCAGAAAGGCGTCTGATGACTGTATGGCGGGCAACCTCAGGGATCCAAAAAGCAGGCTGGGCCGGGCAGTAGGCAGCGGATGTCCAGATGTCCGCCGACCCCAGGGACCGGCGCAGGCCAGAAAGTCGGGGTCACGATGAGCAGGTGGGAGCCAGGCATCGGCGGCAGGTGCCCGGTGTTGGGATGAGGAGGGATGCAGGACATACCTTCGCAGCCAGCAAGCAGCCGGTGGTGACGAGAGGAGCTCTTGGTCAATGGTCAACTCCGGGCTGCGGGGTTCAGGGCTGCCCACAAGCAGGTGATGAGGCTCCACCAGTGCGGGACAGCATAGGTGTCTGAGCTCCCCCCTCAGATGGACTGAGAGCTGGTCCAGAGCCCCGAGTGGGCTCGCCAGAGTGGAGACACCTCAATCGCCATTTCCCCGATTGCAGGCCCAGCAGGCGGACACAGGGGCTGGGAGCATGGGGTGCATCAACGTAGAGTGCATCGTGTGGTCCAGCAAAATTGATGGCTTTGAGGAAGGTGGGCGCTTTGGGCACCACGGCAGAGAATGGTCAGAGAGCGGATCCAGAGCCTCGACCGGGTTCATCCGAGTAAGGACACCTCCATCGCCAGTATCCCGAAAGAGCCGGTGCTGGAACTGCAGGCTCAGCGGCGGGCACAGGAGCAGGGAGTCCGGGGCTTCCAGTCCTCGAGGTGCAGGTAGGTGACTCCAAATTAGAGATTTGTGTTCCAGGAGTAGTTTGTGGCACAGTGTTGTGTAAAAGAGGGGTGAATGGCTGGGTTAGCGAGGGATATTTGCCTTACCGGTGATCCTTTACCCGGAGCTCCAAGGCTGAGCTCCTACCAGGCAGCCATCTTGCTTGTGTACCTTCCTTGCTAATTGTGCAAAAATAGCTATTACTAACCAAAGTGCCTGGTGCTGTTTAAAAAACTATATACAATATGAAAGTGCTAATGCCTATATGTTAAAAACATATTGTGTATAAAAAGTTACAAAAGTGATATTTATAAAAATCATTATTTACAATGAGATGACAGTCAGTATCATTTTACTTATATTTCCAATATTAAAAAACCTGCTCTATTTGTAATAGTTCTATTATTCATCATAGCAATAATGTTATACATACAGTCTACAATCTATACAGCTCCATGTGTCTCAGTTCATTTGTAAAGGAAAACGTGAATTTCATAAAAAATTATGCATATCCTCAGTGTTATTTATTCCATTTGGTATTTTACTGTCAAATTCTGAAATCGTTCGAGTTTCTAACTGTCTTACAAGTAATTCCCTGTTCCCTCCTCTTCGGAGGACGGGGATGGCATCAACCACATAGTATGTTAGACAGTTAATATCATTGTTGTGCGTGCTTTTAAAATGGTGAGCTACCGGATAGGCGGAATCATTATTAATAATGGCTCTCAGATGCTGGATAATTCTGACATTCAACTGCAACTTAGTGCTCCCAATATATCTTAGGCCACAGGTGCACGTCAGAACATACACAGCATATTCCGTCCTACAATTGTAGTTGTCTCTTATTGCTATGGCCTCTTGATAGAATGGAGTGGTATAATCTGTTTTATTGATTCTGAATTTACACGCTCTGCATGACGAACATTTGACAAATCCTGGTTTCGGTTTTAATCATGTATTGATGGGGCCTAATTCCGGACTCTTTCTGTTTAATAAATTTCCCATAGATCGTGCCTTTCTAAATGTGATATTTGGAAATGCTGGGAGTCTTTGTCGGTCAAAATAATTGGCCAATTCTTTTTTATTATAGATCTTATTTTCCTTTCTTGATGGCTAAACGTGATTACAAGTCAAGGATCTTCCTCTATGTGTGAGGGTTTTATTGTTTCTCTCTGTTTTGGTAATAATGTCAACCTCTGGCGTTATTTTTCTTTATTGACCGCCTCCCGCAACATTCTTGAGCTATAACCTCTCTTCCTTAATCTAGCCAAAGCCTCTTGCGTACATTTCACAAATTCTTTTTCTGTACTGCAAATACGTTTAAGCCTCAAGATTTCTCCATACAGAATGCTCCATATGAGGTGCTTAGGGTCAGCACTACTGGCATGTAATGTCGCATTCCCTGCAGAACTTTTTCTAAAAAGTGTGGTTTCCAATTTTCCATTTACTCACATACACAAATACATCTACAAATGTGATGCGTTCTTTAATAAGGTGGGATGTAAAGTTCAAATTGGCAGAATTATTATTGATGGTTCTAATAAACTGCCTAGCGCTTTCCTCATCCCCTTTCCATATTAGAAAAACATTGTCAATATGACGAAGCCAGTACATTATATGTTGTGCAAAAATTCCCTGGTGGTCTTTTTTAAGAACCTGTCCCTCCCAACAGCCAACATGTAAGCATGCATAACTGGGGGAGAAACAGGCTCCCATGGCTAAGCCGCCTAATTGTTTAAAAATCTTCTTTCCAAACAAAAAATAATTATTGTGAAGACACCAGTTGATGAGGGCAAGCAGCATAGTATTGTGTTCGTGACATTCACAGGATCTTGTAAATAAGAAATGCCTTCACCGCATTCAATCTTGTCAGATGGTCAATACTGGTGTACAGTGATTCTATATCTAATGAAATGAGAATCAAATCATCTGTCCACACCATATCACTGAGTTTAGTCAAGAAACCCTGTGTCCTTCACATATGTGGGAAATCCCTTAACCAAGTCCTGTAAAAAATAATCCA
Source organism: Triturus cristatus (assembly GCF_964204655.1). Classification (NCBI taxonomy): domain Eukaryota; kingdom Metazoa; phylum Chordata; class Amphibia; order Caudata; family Salamandridae; genus Triturus; species Triturus cristatus. The sequence continues at coordinate 900,870,392 of NC_140590.1, read as the reverse complement.
CAGATTGGGCCACCCGTTCACCCATACCATTAATTGCAGAGATGATTGGCCTGCCCGGTGTTGGTACCACATCTTTATGCACTTTCGGTATAGAATATATGGTCGGGAGAACCGGGAATTCCTTGTACATGTAATTATATTCATCTGCTGATATTAGCCCGTCTCGTTTATACTGTTGAAGATCTTTTTTTCAAACTTTCCTTTGCCTTGTTATATTCTTTCATGGTTGTTCTTTCATAGCACAATCTAATATTTAAATGTCTCATTGCCTCTTGTATGCAGTCTTTCTTCGGCCATAACACAATATTTCTGCCCTTGTCCGATTTTTTTATGACAATTTCCAAATTATCCCCTAGTTTTTTCACAAATTTATCTTATTGAATTCTATTATAATGTTTAGAACGTTTTTTATGTTTTACCTGGTGATACAGTTTCTTGATGTCTTCTGTATCTCTTTCATGAAAAAAATCAACTGCATCTTTAGGCATCATTGGGAGAAAACTTGATTTGGTTTTAAACGGGCTGCTCCCAGCTCCTCGTTGTGATATATTGATGTTTTGCAGTCTTGTTTGAGTTGACTTTTCCTTATCCAGTACTGGATTTGTTGTACTGATAACTTCACTAATCTCATTACTTAAATCATGTAGTGTTAGCAGGGTCGGAATGACTGATGCTTGTAACCCCAACGTGTCACTCCTTTCCACAATATGCTCATGTATAAAGCAAAAGACGTCAATTTTGGTACTGGAAGAATTAAAATTACTTTCAGGACAAAATTTTAGTCCCAGCGCTAACAGTTGTTCTTCAGCTTTTGATAGCGCTATAGATGAAAGATTTATTATAGTTTTATCCTCTATCGTTGTTTCATGTACCACTGTGTTTTTTTCTTTGATTTTGGATTTCCGCCTTTTGAGCCTTGCTCTTCTTCTGGCATGGAGTCTTTTCCTAATCCTTTCCTTTGATTTCTCTGCCTCAATGTCTGCCAACATTCGTTGACTATAAAATCAACTTCTTCCCCCAAGCTAAGTTTTGTTTTCTCCATTGAATTGCTCGTGCTATCCCATTCCGAGCCTGATTCGCTTGTTAGCAATTCTGCATCCGTGCTTGATATTTCCACCACATTTCCAAGTTTTTGAATGTCTCTTACTTCAGCATTTTTTGTTCTGTTTTTAAATCTTAGTTGTTTTGCATTCTCATATTTAAAAGCGAAGGCATATATTTATCCTTGCTCGTAATCCTCTTGATCACGAGCAAACTTGGGCGCTTTTTTAAACTTTAATTTTGTCCTCATGCTTTTTCAGGCACTCTTATTTAATTTCTTGTTGTTGCAATATACTCCTTCATTTCCGATTTGCTCAATTCCACATTAATGCCTTCAATTATATTAAAGGTAGCATAAATCTGGTAGATACAGCAAAACTCCCCCCAAAAATGTGTAACTTATTAGAATGGTGCAAAAACTATCAATCAGTTCTTGAAATGAAGCCCCCTATATAATATACATTCTCAAATATCCTTGTAACAAAAACTATGTAGGGGTTACGATACACCCTGTCAACAAAAGAATCTTAGAGCATATGCGAGCCAGAGATACGGGTGACCCCCACTATCTGATGGTCAGACATTTTGCAGAAAAACACTACAAGGACAGAAGCAAATTATCATTCCTTGCTATTGAACAGATTCCTTATAATACACAAAGGGTAAAAGAAAACTAAGGTTCAAACAGAAAGAATCATGCTATATGATTGATCTGGAGACCAAAAAGCCTACTGAATAGAACACCAAAGAAGAATTGAAGATTCAATTAGCAGCCAATTAAAGGTAGTCTTAATTCATAGTGGGTTGTTCTAGGCCTTGGGCTCCTTAGGGGGTCACTTGTTTTTCCTTTCTTTGATTTTGTTGAATGGTTGTATATTTGGTTTTAATGGGATTTTTTCCCTGCTCTCGTTTTATATTCACAGGAGGAAAGGAAGCCCTACTGAGTTGTGAAGTTGCCCGTCTTGGCAGAAGCCCCACCCACACCATTTGCCTTTTTATGTTTGGGCCATGTTATGTACACATATTGTCTGATAAGACAAATTATTTTTAGGTCTGGGCGGTGAAGTTCGCCCTGTTCACGGAGTTTGTGGCGTTTTCTGCACTCCGCACACCCCGGGGAGTGCAGAAAACTCTGTTTCGCGATGTGCAGCTGAGTTTTTTCCCCGCTCGCGATCGCGAATGGTAAGTTCATGAAAGCGAGCTGCTGCTCGGGTAGAATTTCTACCCGAGCACCAGGAATACCAGCACAAACTACAGTTTGCACTGCACTCCGCCACTCGCAGAATGTCACAGAGTTTTTTTGTAACTTCCCGGAATTCTGCATAGCAAAACTCCCTAAACTATGTCCAGGCCTTTTCTGTTTCCATTTTTTTTTTGTTTCTAGGTTTCTTGAGATGTTAGACTGCCAAGATGGCAATGCCAGGTAAATTTCTGGATGTGTATATATGAGGGAGGTGGTTTAAGTATGCATTTGAAATGTGAGGGGTGATATTGCCATTTATTCTGTACAATTTTGTCAGTACTGGGTATTTGGATATTGAAGATATACTTTACCTTTATGAGTTTTATGTCCCCCTCTTATTTTTTATTTACAGTCCACTTGGGCATTTTGTAAAGATGTGTAGGTGCATACTAAGTACCTATTTATATTCTTTCATAGGTTGGCTCGCTATTTCAATTTTGTGCTTCGCAGAGTTCTGTTGTATAATTCTAATTATCAAACAATATCAATATATAAGCTTTACTCAGTTTTAGAAAAAAAACTGTAAAAGCAGTACAGATAGAAAAAAACACGACCTGCAAAATCCATCCTAAAAACATACTAAACGTAAAAATACTTGTTTAGCCATATTCTTTTGAAATAACTCCATACAAAAATTTAATCATAGCTTTTCCTCAACCTCACAGCAACTTTTAAAAAACTGAGCACATTTAGAATGATATCTAACCCTGGGCGAGACACTACGCTTCGCCCACGTAATGTACGTAGCGCTTCCTGCTTCGCAGTTTTCGAAGTAGGCGAAGCAGGCAGCGCTACGCACACGCCAGGGCGAAGCGTAGCTGCCTGCCACCCACCACCCACCTCCCGCCCGCCCTCCTATTAAAACATACCCTAATTGTAAATTAAATATTAGTAAAGACACTTATCTGAAGCGCGGCGTCTCCAGGGCTCCCTCTTCCTGGTTTTCAACTTCTTCTGACAAATGCGCATGCGCGGACGCCCGCGCATGCGCATTTCTTGCGAGAAATGCGCATGCGCATGGGAGCACGTGAGACGCAAAGGAGCCTATATGAGGGGTAAGCTGCTGTAGTATCCTCCTGGCCTCTGCCTGTCACTGGGGCTGTTGATCATAGGCCCGGATTCTGATCAGGAGAGCTTAACGGAGAAGTGCCAGGTAAACCTGAAGGTAAAGTTAATAAGGGGGAAATGGGAGAACAGGAAAGGTGATAAGTGACCAGCTCAATTTCCTTGTCCAATATCCCTGCGGCACACTGTAAAAATTCATCCATGGTAGCAACCGTATTTGTGCGTGACTTAGTGGCAGCCGCCGGGGGCTTACCTTTCCCCTTGTATACCCAAGCTTACCCGAATGCGGCAAGAGGCCCAAGGTCTTTCACACTGCTTTCACAAGGCTCCCATTTGAATTGTCAAGAAAATTAGCCAGCCTTCGCCAGTCTTAACAGGGCTCTCCCAATATACTATCAGCAGTGCGGATACAGATATAGTGCCTCTGGGCACCATAATAAAGCTCCTTAACCACTTGCAACATGCAGGTTATAAGTGGACATTGATTGGTACATCCATCCAACAAGTAGAGCAGAAAAACATTTGCTAATATGCAAAGGAGCAGCTCCTACCAGAACCAGTGCGCAGCCCAGGTAACTCCAAATAATGTAGAGGAAGGCATACTGCTCCACAATGTGCAGAGTCCAAGCGATGAACTCTTAACCAGAGCCTGGAGTCAAGAGAGGGGTCCAGCATACATCCTCGTAGCTCTGACGGGCACGGCCCATGCACGAACCGCACCGCAGTGGGAGGAGGGACCTTTTCAGCATGCGGAACAGGAAAAACTGGTCACGGGCTCCTCTGGATTCTGGGACACAGAGTCCCCAGCACCAACACCCATAAAGCCAGCAAGAATCACCAAAGTCCAGGATTGAGGTGGGAGGGGTCTTCTCAGTGAGTGGAGCGGGAGAAACTGGACACGGGCTTCTTGGAATTCTGGGACACCAAGTCCCCAGCACCAACACCAGTAAAGCCAGCAGGAATCATGACAATAATTCAGATGATATTATGTGAAGCCCTGTCAATGACATATGATTTAATTCACACAAAAGTCTTTGATTTGGGAATTCTTGATGAAAGACTAACATAGGCAAAGTTCAATTTTCATAATAATTTGCCACCTAATTTGTAAAGATATGTCTTTCCACAATGTCCTTTTATCATGTTGATGATGCTTGTAATCTTAAGAGAGGTAGGATTGGCACTGCTGGTGGTGTGATCAGGGCCCTAAGGTTGTAGAGCAATAAACATTGGTACACTTTGTAGAAATGGCTGCATTATTTTTTCGTTTGGATGACTGGTGTACAAAAAAGCCATTGTTGCTCCCTCGACTGCCATTACACCTCTGGTGGTGATGGGGGCTTCCCCTCCAGAGCTTTTTTGTATTCTAGTATGTATATATTTATGTGATGTCATCAGTGATGTCACTGACCATGTCATGAGTGATGTAATATGTGACGTCATCAGCAGTGCATTGCGGGCACGCAAGTTATAGTTAGCTCAACTAACTATAACTGGAGAATTTCTCAGATTTTATATGATTCAAAAGTCCAACTAACTATAACGTCCCTGAAACCTATGATTTTTCTGTGAATTTCTAAGGTTTTTTAAATGCTAATTCCTAACTATAACGTCTGTTAAACCTATGGTTTTTTCAGTGAATTTCAAAGGTTTTTTTAAATGTTAATTTCATATTTTAATATTAATAAAACCTATATGTTTTCTAATTGTATTTTAATATTTTGCAGCTCTATTATCCTCTTTTTAACTTTAAAAATTATGTAATGTTTTATATCTTCCCCCAAAAATATGCATATCAAACATTTTTTGGGGGAGAAAACTACAGTCCCGTACCGGTACTCTACCAAACTCGATCAGCACGCAAATCCTATCCACCACATTTAAATGATGCGCATTTCGTATCCAATAGGTTTGTGAAACCACGTCCCACATAACAACATGTACGTATGAGGTCGCGTCAGCTGCTACTTTAGTAGGCAACGGGTACGCACTACCAAGCCGTGCATTACGTCATGTACGTATGGGGTCGTGCCCGCTGCGTGTTGCGAATGCAACGAGTGCACGCTGCCATATCCTGTGTTACATCATAAACGTACGGTGTTGCGCCGCGTACACCATTCCCTCATTTTCTTTTGTCTCAAAACTATATCTAAATAACTTTAAAGTGTATATGAGAGCAAGCGATAATCTAACATATTTTAAACATTTATATATTTCTAACTGTAATAAGCTTATATTTTAGCAATTATATTTTCTCAAAATCACGTTCGCTGTGGTCTCCTTGCGCACCAGGTGCGCGATTGCCATGTGACCATAAAAAAAATCACTTCATTAGTTCATAACATTTCCCATTGTAACAGTTGGAAAACGCCACCCATTTTAGTCAATCTCTGTACTGCATTTGATGAGACACACCTCTTCTGCTTAGAGAGCTTTTTTCTAAACTTTTTGCAATGTACACATATGTTACACTACACACAAAACGCAACCATCATCTTCATCAATATTCATGGTCTGTAAAGTAGCCTTCCACCTGTGATAGCCATACACCTACAAGTTGCATAACCAAAGTTTTCCCTACTACCAGAGGTAGCATAGTTACATACACTGCCCACAGCACAATGTAATATCATACGGCCCAGGGACACTATCATGCATAGATAATGAACACACGGATGCAGATAGATAGTGGAAGTGGGTATGAGCACATGCGCACGACACCTTTTTATTACCAGGGTCACATATCCAGTAACGTCTGTGGTGGATGCATGTGGAATCAGTGTAAACCATTCCTCAAGGAATAGTTGCTGCTATCATCTACTACAACAGTAATCATTGGATCACACACAGACAGGTAAGGACAGTAGATGTGAAGTAATACAGAAAAATATTCTATCGTAAAAGAAACACAACTTATGGTATACTGAGACACAATTAACAGATCAGAAATAATACACAAAAAGATTTTATCATAAAGGGTCCATCAGTTTTAGTGCACTCAGAAAGCCACATCAAAATCATTCAGCATGTCAACAACCAGCAATGATGTGTGCTGTAGACGGGCAGGCCGTACTTGGAGTATTATCTGTTGGCATCAACAGAACATCATCAGCAATAGCAACTCAATCTAAATTGTGAACACTGCTGTCTACAGTGTAGGCCAGAGAGAGCGGTCAGCAAGGGCCCACAGCTACGTAAGGTGGAATTCAGCTACACAGTTTGTCGTACGCCAAGCAACAAAAGCGTGTCTGGAGCATGTAATAATACGTATTCATGGTGTAGACAGAGCGCACTGGAGCAATGTCTTTTCCTACAGAACTGCGTCATCTACAAGACCAACTCGATCCAAATTGTGAACACTGCTATCTGCAGTGTTAATTGTAAATGGTACTCACACAGACATTCATGAATGCTTTCTCTCACTTCCTCTTAACAAAAGACAACAACATAAATTGCAGAAAAATCTGCAATAAATAAAACAAAACAATTCAAATACCATCTCTGCCGTCTACAGTGTAGACTATTCAGTGTTCCTTTGCACTTGCAAATTAAATTTGGTCATTGTACTAAACCTATAAGTCATTTAAAAAAATTTCTTCAAAGAAGTATACTAAAAACATAGGGCCAGATTTACAAGCCCCTTGCTCCACTTTTGCGTCACTTTTCCCATGTTAAAAGTGACACAAAAGTGGCGCAAGGGGCTTGTAAATCTGCCCCATAATATGTATATTCCAACAGACATTGTAGTTACTTGACTACTGGATTCTATAAATAAACAATCAGCACTCGATCTGAATTGTGAACACTTCTGTCTGCATTGTAGGCCAGACTCACTATTCATTAACACCTGACAGCCATGTACTGTTCAATTCGAAAGCATGGACTTGCTTGCAGCAGATCAGAAGGGGTACACAGAAATAATATTAAACTTCAACTTCTGACATCCTTAATCATACAATCAAGACCCCATTTCACTGTTCGGACCTGCTGTACCACAGTGTACTCCACTGACTAGTGTCAACCAAGCACAATAATAATGTGCAACAGTTAGCTACGGAAACACCAAGTCTGATGCGCCTCAACGGAGGGAGTTCTATGAAAATCAAGCAACAAGTAATATCGGATATCTTCCACTGTGGAATCAAGACACTGTTCCACTGTTGGGACCTACAGTTGCGTGCACCTGGTCGAAGGGACTACCTTCATCTTCACTCTCAGATGTAGTCCTAACATCCTCCATTGTCAGATCAAGACATGGTTCCACTGTTGGGACCTAGAGTTTGATGCACCTCATCGGAGGTGGTACCACAAATCATCATACACTTTAACTTCTCACATCCTTAATCACAGAACCAAGACCCCGTTTCACTGTTAAGACCTGCTGTACCACGGTGTACTCCCCTGACTGGTTAACTATGGAAGCACAGTGTCTGATGCACCTCAACGGAGGAAGTTCTATGAAAACCAAGCAAACAGTAAAATTGGACATCTTCAATTCTGGGATCAAGACACCGTTCCACTATTAGGACCTAGAGCGGGTTGCACCTGGTCGATTGTGGTACACAGAAATAAACACAGACTTTAACTTCTGACATCCTCAATAATAGAATCAAGACCACGTTTCAGTATTCGGACCTGCTGTACCGTAGTGTACTCCAGTGACTACACTCAACCAACCCCAATAATCCTATACAGCAGTTTGCTACGGAAGCACAGAGTCTGATGTTCCTCAGCAGAGTGAGTTCTGCAAGAAACAAGCAGCAGGTAATATCGGACATCATCCATGGTGGAATCAAGACACCATTCCACTGTTGGGACCTATAGTTGCACCTGGTCGAAGGGAGTACCTTCCTCTCCACTCTCAGATGCAGTTGTAACATCGTCCATTGTGGGATCAAGATGCCATTTCACTGTTGGGACCTAGAGTTGATTGCACCTGGTCAGTGGGGGTACACAGAAAATATCACAGAATTTAGCTTCTGACATCCTCAATCATAGAATCAAGACCCCGTTTCACTGTTCGGACCTGCTGTACCGCATTGCAATTTCAACTTCATGCATAGCAATGGCTGCTTCATTTTCCAGTATTGCTCATCCAAGAAGATTGTGAGTGATTACATGGACCACTAGTTTCATTATCTTGAGAACTTTCATTACTAATTTCAGCTGTAATAGTCTTTTTCTGTTCAACTTCATCATTCAACATTTTTAAATATATAGCAAAAATTGTATATGCAACTCTACTTTTACCTGTATTACAAGAATCTTTGTAACAGTCAAAGTCTCCAAATAATTCACTTTCACTATACCACGAAATAAACAGTTGCCGAAGTGCTAAATAGTAAAATTATCCCTTATCTAAACTTTCACAACTAACTTTCTTGTGGTTTATGAGATTACTCTTTGCATGTTTTACTAAACAACCATGACATTCAACTACTGCATATTTTTCTTCTTTTACATTCTCTTTAACATTTCAAGCTGTAATGTTGAAGTACTTCATACAAACATAGCTGTTCCAGATTTTGACTCCTTTTCGGTTAGTACGTGTCCAATATATTAGTTTTAACATTGTCTGTACTGTCTGCTTCATTTACTGCTAATTCTTCAATTTCTTCAAATCATTTCAAGACTCCATTTTGTTTGCAGGCAAGACCTAAACTTACCCAAATGATTCCTCATGACTGTGAATTTAAAATTGAAGAACACAATCAGTCTGAACATCCATACAATCCAATTTCTTGGTGGGAAAGCATTTTCAAAGTAAAGCTGTACAATTCTTTACTAAGGTTTTTCTCTTGTGTAATTTCTTCCCACAGTTCTGTCATCTCAATTTTTTCTGATTTTGTTATGTACGATGTAACGTAACATGCAACAGCAATTGAGTTATCTGCAACATACTGAATGTCCATGTTCGCATTCCACATTTTTAAAATGACTGGATTGTAATCATTGATATACTTTGACACTTCTCTTCTTTTTAACTTGTAGTTATTGTTTGAGATTTCCGAGTTATTGTGTGCCTTACGGAAGAAAAAAAATAATTTACTCTTCCTTTACAAATGACTGGACAGGAGAAACCAAACCGACATCTGGTGTAAAATTTCCCTTTAAATTTGTAGTTTCTTCTGCAATACTTTCAACAACTGTGACTTGGGAAACATAAAACTTGCTATCTCAAACTTCTATCTCCTTCTTCTCTTGGTATCTCACATGTCACATACTATTCAATGAAATACAATACTGTTTCATCAGAATCATTTCCAAATTTAGGTTCATCCTTGATCCATAGTAGCATATGTATATGAGGTGCACCTCTTGCTTGATACTCCTTTCTCCAAAAGAAATCGGTAACCTCGCCAAGAGCTGTATTCCTTTTATTGCAGATAAAAGACATTATAGGTTGAAACCTATCATTACAATATCTGCACAAATATACAGGATCTAATGAACACAGTTCACCACAAGTCTTTATTTCAACATTTTATATATTGGAATTCGCTTCTCTTAGAAAGTCAAGCAAATCTTCCCATGCATACTCTGCACAGGTAAGTGAGACAACCCATGTTCTTGTACCTACGTTCCGTAACATACACTTGAGTTCTTCATGACGACACTACCAATACTCATTTGTTCCACTTAGACATGCCATCAAATTGATTCTAAATTTTCATCTCTTTCTTGAAGTTTCTCCACAAATGCTTTCGCAGAAAGAACTTATTGATGAACTTTAGTTTTAAGTATGTGGTTCACTGCATACGACAAAGAAGACAGATCACTTTCAAACAAAAAGGTGAAATATGTATAAAATGCACTGTTGAAATCTAGGATCTTCAGAATATAATCTGAAATTTCAAGTGGTCAAATAGAGAAAGGGGACAAGTCAAGGACTATAGATATTTATGAACATTACACAGTATGTCCTTTGCATTCAAAAGAAGTAATAGGAAGCAGCATTGAGTTATTTGAAATGAAAAAAGCACAGGGAACCACAATAAGTGTATGGGTGAAATCCTTGGAAGGTCATTATTTTCCACAGCTGTTTCCTACAGGAGAAGGTGGAACGTATAATGATCCACCTGTACCGATTGCAGCTTCAGAATATCGATCAACAAGATTCATCTTCTAAACGTATTACCTGTTCACCCACATTTACAGTTTTGTAATACATTTTGTTCTATATAAGATATAAGGTAGCCTTTTCAACTTTATTAACACCCACAAAATCTTTCCATATTTTCTGACTTTTTGTTACTACAACATTTACTAGAATGACTACTGCCTAATTTTCCTCTTTCACTCCAGCAATAGTTTCAATATTTTTCTTAAAATCCAAAGGTAAGTACACCACTCATCCTTCAAACTTCTTTGCAAGTCTGTTGGTGACAGTTTACATGTTTTAGGCTCCATCCGAATTATAGTTTGAAAAAAATTAACACATTGAATTAGAGCAGACTCATATGTATTCAATTCTGCCAGTTCATCCGGAATAGCTTCTAATTCTAAGTTATTATGTACTGCTCTAAAAGGCATTTTGTTCTCTTCTAATTTGTTATAACAATATTTACATATACGTTGATCACTACTTAACTCAAAATGACCTTCCACAAACAAGTTAAATGTAAATTCTGCCCACTTACCATTGTTCTCCTTTTCACTTTTCAAATACAAATCAACATTCCTACTTTGACTTTTATAATCAGTACGTCGACAACAAACACAAACATAGTCTCGTATTTCACACCACACTACATTAAACTTTCCAATTTCTTCTTCAAACTGATCAGTGCTAATCACTTTCCCATCTCCTCCAAAATCAGTAATTGTCAAACTTTCACGTTCTATGAACTGCTCCTCTGAACCAAAATATCGCATTTCAATATCATCACACTTTATTTGAACAACTAATAAAGAAGCATATAAAAGACTTGTACTAAGTTCACTTAAAAATAATGCTGAACTTTTTACATAGTACACTTTCCTCACAAACTTCTGCATTTCTGAATACCATACTGCTAACATCCTCAACTGATAAAAAACACTTTTACAAACTTTTCTTCTAAGACAAGCCAGAGAATGCCCATACTTCTCAGTATATTTTCTTACGTAACATAGATCTAGTTCTTAAAACAACTTAACGTTCTGTTTAATACTTTCTCTTCAAAATCACAATGAATAACTTCTGTTTTAAATTGAAAGCACTATCCACTATACTTTCAATACGCTGTTTCTCTTTCAATTCAAAAACATTCCTTTTATATTTGAAGCATTCTTTCATTGAATTCTGAATCACTCTAGATCGAAAAAGTCTCTGACGATTTTCATGAAACTCCTTTTGTCTCCGAGTAACAGATACTATTTCTTTATCATCTTTCCTTTTCCTGGTATTTGAAATTGAACTCTGCTTCACCTTACTTGAAAAATTCCTATTTTCCTCTTGTGTGATCCTTTTTTCATCTTGTACTTATAGTAGAACAGAGTTTTTCTGTACTACTCCTATTTTTTCCAAATACAAACTTTTGCCTTTTGCACAAATGTAAATTTTTCTTCTCTTTTCTGTTTTTTTTTTACTTCTTCTTGGCATTTCCAAATTTTAATCCAAACAAAATATTTTTCTGAAAAAAAATAGATTCAATTATTTTTCACATTTGTTCACTATGGTAAAGTTATAACATACAATTACAAAACTTCCACTAACGACTTCCTCACCCAGTGCTGCAATGTGATTGAACACGACAGAGCAGCACTAACATGACAAGTAGTGCCGTAGAACATACAGCAAGTATTTATTTAATTATTTACAAACTCCTTTACAATTTATATGTTACTGCCCTACCTCGTACTTTTCACCTCTCCGCCATACCCCACCACCCCACACCACTCTCTCTGCAACCCACCACAGACAACTTTATAGATAGTATTTTTAATTTTTTTTATCTATGTACTTAAGTTGATATTATCAACCAAAAAGCACACACAAAAATTACCATTATTAGCCTACATTTTATCTACAACTTTCCAAACATAACTCTACCCCCCACCCGGTTTTAAGTGCGGGGGGTGTCTGTGGGTGTCTGAGCAACAGCACTTTATTTTAGGTGGCCTCGAAACAGGTCTTTATGGGGGTCTACTTTTTTTTCTTTGTTGCACTGGAATGAGACTGTGAGAGCATGCACATTACTCACTACTCAGAAGTGCAGACATCATGCCAGGTGACTCGCATTGTAGGAGAAGGGAAATCCTTTAAAAAGACACTTTTTCTCTCAGAATTTCCCTTCTCTTTTTGAAACGCAGGAGCAACATCATCGTGGGGTAATTAGCAAACACACCACCAGGCACGCATCGCCCATTGCCCCGGACTCTCTCAAACAGCTTCCCGAGCGCACACACACAGCCACACCTGAGTACTTCACAGGTTTTCAAATGGTCATTTTTTGGTAAAGAAGACTCTGTTCTTTTTCACCCCTTTTTACAGGCCCTACATCCCCACTCTGCCTATTGCTGAAAAAATTAGGCTCCCCCAAAATTTCGCTCTGGTTGAGCCTCTTGAAATGACCACACGCAAGCAACTCCAGCACGAACCTGCTCTGACCTTTCACATTCTCTTGTTTTAGGGCTACAAAAACACACGCTTTGCCTTACTCACTTAGTTCTCACACCCCCTCTTTAATATGAACATAAAGCTTTCCACTTACTTTTATATTCCTATACTATACTTCACATGGAAATATCAAAATCAAGGTTCTCACCACCCCAAATTACCTCTCTGGTATACTTTATCAAATGTAAGAAATACAGGTATTCAGTATCTGTGAGTCACGACCACTTTTAAACAGTGTACTTATATACAACCCGACAAAACGTTATGTTTCTAAATTAATGTCTTACACTTAAAAGCTCCTTTACATTTCTTTCGCTTTATGTACCTTTCTTTAAAACATCACCACAGAAGGATGGTGAAGTATGCTCCACAAAGAGCAACTCAAAGCTTTGTTATTCTTTATAAAATAATGTGCCTGTCAATGCTTTTCGCAAACCTTTTCAACCCCTTAACAAGCTGGATGGATGAGTACAATACGTCCTATTTAGGATCGGGGCGGACAATGCCCGAAAATAAGAACGTATAGTTGAATAAAAGGCGAGTGGATGCATGGCCAGATGCATCAATTCATATATACATAGATGGATGTATCAATGTATGAATGGAAGGATAAATGAATACAGGGACCAGTACTTACGATAGATTGGTGGACTGATAGATGCTTAGGATTGGTTATGGGACAATTGTATCTATGGATATATAGGCGTATGGCTGCATGAATGACACAGTGCTTACAATAGGTGAGTGCGCTCATAGATGCTTAAGATAAGTGCAGGAACAGATGTATGTATGTATATAAGTAGGAATGTATGCATCAATTAAAAGATGGTTGGATGGCGCAGTGCTTAGGATAGATGAATGCTGGGCTTTAATTGGGCCGGGTCTGAGGACCTGCACTTATTTTCAAGGAGCCTCCAAAAGGATCTCTATCAGGCTCTATTTTCAGCCCTCGCAAACATAGTCAATTTTATTTTCGGTCCTCGCAAACATAGTCAATTTATTTTTTTATTGCACTGCAGTGAGAGCATGCACATCGATGTACGCATGCTTATTTTGCTCACTACTGAGAAATGGGGACATCACACTACGTTACCCACGTTGTAGAAGGAAGGGAAATCCTTATGTAGGATATTTGGAGAGGATTTTCTAAAGCACACAATGATACTTATCTTGATTTAGACCACAGCCCAACTTGCATAGCCCACACCCCTTTAAGAGTTTTGCGCCCCCTTTTAGAGAACCCCCACTTTCTGAAACGCTCATAAGCAAAGCGTATTAAAACATGCAAATTTGCGAGTAAAACATATACCATGCCATAGGGCACTTTATAAGGGCTCCCAGTGCTACTACATCACCTTTATTAGCTCGACATCTGCACGTTACTATATTCTGTGTTTTAATCAGAAATATACCCACCTCCCCCACACCCACAACCACCCACGCCCTTCCTTAACCATACAAAATAAAAAAGAAACCCCCACCATTCCTAGTAGCGCCACTATACCCATACACAGGCTTAATTTTAACAGGTGTGTGCCGGAACACTTATCAACAAAAAGTATTCAAACATGCAAATTCGTGGGAAAAACATCAACAATACCATAACACGGTTAATAAATGGGCCCAGTGAAACTACATTACCTTTACTAACAACACATGCCCACGTTACAAATGTCCGTCTTATAATCAGCAACATACACACATCCCTCACCCCCACCCATACCCATACCATGCTTAACCTTACGTAATCAAACAACGAACCCCTGCACTCCTGTTACCGCCACTATAGCCATAGATAGACTTAATGTCAACAGGTGTCTGCCGCAACGCTCACCAGCAAAAGCTATTAAAACATAAAATTTTGCAACTCAAACATACACCATACCATAAGACGGTTTATAAATAGTCACAGTACCATCACACAACCTCAACACCCGCCTTTGCTTAACCTTACGCAATAAAAGAAAGAGCCCAAGCAAACGTAGAAGCACCACTATAGTCATACACAGCCTTAATTTCAACAGATGTCTCCTGGAAAGCTCATCAGCAAACCATATCAAAACATGCAAGTTTGTGGGTAAAACATATACCATGCCATAGGGCGCTTTATAAGTGCTCCCAGTGGTACTACATCACCATTAGTAGCTCCACGTCTCCACAATACTATATTCTGTATTTCATACAGCTACATAACTACCTCCCCCACACCCACCCCCGCCCTAGGTTAACAGTACGAAATCAAACAGAAACCCCCCATTCCTAGTAGCACCACTTTACCCATACACAGGCTTAATTTTAACATGTGTCTACAGGAACACTTCTCAGCAAAAACAACTCAAACATGCAAATTGGTGGGTGAGACATAAACCATCCCATAGCACTATTTATAAATGAGCCCAGTGAAACTACATTACCTTTAGTAACTACACATGCCCATGTTACAAATATCCATCTTATAATCAGCAACATACGCACCACCCCCACCCATCCCTTGCTTAACCTTACGAAATGAAACAACGAGCCCCAGCACTCCCGTTACCGCCACTATAGCCATAGATAGACTTAATGTCAACAGGTGTCACCCGGAACGCTCATCAGCAAAAGCTATTAAAACCTGCAAGTTTGCAACTCACACATACACCATACCATAAGACGGTTTATAAATAGTCACAGTACCACTACACTACCTCCACACCCGCCCTTGCTTAACTTTATGCAATAAAAGAAAAAGCCCCACAAACGTAGAAGCGCCACTATAGCCATACAGAGGCTTAATTTCAACAGATGTCTCCCGAAAAGGTCATCAGCAAAATGTATTAAAACATGCAAATTTGTGGGTAAAACATATAACATGCTCCCAGTGGTACTACATTACCTTTAGTACCTCCACATCTCCACGTTACTATATTCTGTGTTTCAAACAGCAACATAACTACCTCCCCCACACCCACACCCGTCCTTGCTTAACAGTACAAAATCAAACAGAAACCCCCCCATTCCTAGTAGCGCCACTATACTCATATACAATGTTAATTTTAACAAGTGTCTGCTGGAACACTTATCAGCAAAAAGTATTCAAACATGCAAATTGGCGGGTAAAACATAAACCATCCCATAGCACGGTTTATAAATGGGCCCAGTCAAACTACACCACCTTTACTAGCTAGACATCTATATGTTACAAAAGTTGTTTAAACACTCTGCAGAGTGTATAGCAGGGCATGGGGAGAATAAACAAAGTTCTAATTCCCAAACGTTTGATATACAGTCCCTTTACTGTCTCTATTAAAGATATTAAATTAAATGAATAAATTGACGAATCTCTCAAAAGGGATAGTGAAGATCACCATCAGTAAAACACGAACCACTTCAACACCTACATATATCTGCCACAGCGACACAGCCTGACAAATATTATCACATGTAGTTCTCTAATGTCAACAAAGTCATACAGAAAATATACTGCACATTTACATTATTTATCTCTCACACATTTATAAAACATCTCTTCTAAAGAAGCACTCCCCAACTACTTCTATTCCATAAGAACAGACAATAATTAATACGACCACCATATATTTTAGTATATCTACCTTTTTATTATTCACTAGCCAGAAACTACAAAAACTATTAGTATACCCAAATGCAAACCAGAAACCATATTCTTATTATATCTCAAATTAGGATCACATGATTCAAACTATGCGTACATATAAAAGGAACAAATCACTTTTCCTATCTCCATCTCCTCTCCATGTAATTTCCAAACACTGTACACGGCCCCACTGTACAACAACCTACCCTGACTTACATTCAAACCTACCTCTCAGTGTCAAAATTAAGACCACAACCTGCCCACATAACATTTCTGCATTTCGTTGTATCGCTTTTAACTTAATAACACATACATCTCCTACCACCACCCCCCACCCCACTATTTCCACAAAAAGTATCAGTTGCAAATGTGCAACATTTTCTTTATCTCCCCAAATACATTACAAACTCAAATTAACGCTGTACCTCATTTTCAAAACAATACAGTCCTATCAAGATGACAAACTACACTTCTTCTCTGTGAAAAATTCCTAAACATATATAAAATACTTATATAACAACAGCTCAAATTTTATGCATATTTCATAACCAATATCAAGCACCACACTTTACTAACACTATATTACTTTGAAATAAAAAATACTTACAAAATTAAAAACATCACCTAAAAATACTTAATCAACACTATAAAACACATGACACACCTTGTTCATTTCTAACTCACCTTTGTAGTTGTTATTCAGATTTCAAATGACACACACATACAATTCTCTCTTTCTCACTGAGCACATGTAAAGCACCAACTTCATCAAGAATGAAACCAGGACTGGCACAATTTCTCTGTCGCTCCACACATAAATATATGTAAAGAACAAATCAGAATACTTCATTCCTTCAACAACATTCCAAAACTTACCTCCATTGGTTAGTTTTGAATTTTCCTACTGAAAAGCTACTTATTATTCCACGCCACATACAGGTCACAAGTTCAACCTATTTTATCACCACACTTTCTGGAACCTTCTACGACACCTGCAGGTTAAAAGTTCATCTTTTTTTTTTAACCTAACGATATACTTTTGCGACATTTTATCGAACATTCAACGGCACGTGCAAGTTAAAAGTTCACAATAGGGGTCAGAGGTTCATCAGCTTTATTCCCAACTCCAGCAGCACCTCACCTTACGCTGCCAGCGCCATCAGACCCGTAGGAGTCAGTTCTTTCCACTTTCCAAATACCAAATTCATTTCATACACATGAATTTCCCTTCACACTCCCTATATAACACCCCCTAAGCACCATACACAAGTTACAATGTTTGAAACAAAAGTTCCTCCAAGTAGCTATAACTACATGCTGAGACTACTTGCACAGATCTGGCACAGCGGCCAGAGCACATGACTTCACAGCATATGACACAGAGTTTGGGCTCACGCTTTCAACCCCGAGTCCGGCAGCAGCTCAGCTTAGCAACATGAGACTCTACACACTTCCTCACATATTTTCCGTACCCCAGAACTTTCAGACCGGTAAGGGTCAGTAGTTCATCCTAGTAGTTATAAACACATACTGACACTACTTCCACAGCTGTACTGCAGCGGCCACGGCACATGACTTCACAGCATAAGACACACAATTTAGACTCACACTCTAATCCCCGAGTCCTGCACCACCTCACCTTAGCAGCATCACTCTAGGCAATACCTCACTTCATTTTCATAGCCTAGCACTTTCACACCGGCAGGTATGATTAGTTCACTTTGCACCCCCTCTATAGCACACTCTAAACAACCCACAGAGGTTACAGTGCTCCTACCCTCCTATTTCCCACTTTTTTACCCTTTTTTCCCCTTACTCGCTTCAACTGAATCACAAAATGGCCAACACTTCCTCCTTCCATGAGACTCTAGACAATACCTCACATATTTTCCGTACCCAGGACTTTCACACCCACCACTACGGGTCAATAGTTAATCCTAGTAGGTATAAACACATGTTGACACTACTTCCACAACTGTACTGCAGCTGCCAGGGCACATGACTTCACAGCGTAAGACACACAGTGTGGGCTCACGCTTTAATCCTCGAGTCGCACACAAGCTCACCTTATAAACATCACACACTAGCCAATACCTCACTTAATTTTCGTAGCCTAGAACTTTCACACCAGTAGGTATGATTAGTTCACTTCGCAACCCCTCTATAGCATACCCTAAACACCCCACAAAGGTTACAGTGCTCCTACCCTCCTCTTTCCCACATTTTTCACCCTTTTTCTCCCTTACTTGCTTCAACGGAATCACAAAATGGCAGCCAACACTTCCTAGTTGCAAACGCTTGCAGGGCTCCCAGCCAATCAGCTGCAAGCTCGTGCTCGTAACGCCTCAGCCAATCAGATGACAGAATTCCCAATAAACAAAAGCATGCTTTCTAGACCAAGACCCTTCTCCCTGCCAAATTTGGGGTAATTCCGTTCACCCGTTCGATCTGTAGCCTTGTCTAAAGTATCCTATGGAAATTAACATTGAAAAAACACGTTTTGGGACTCACTTTTTTCTCTGCCCCCCCTTGACGAATCACCCCCCAAACTTTCAACATAGGCGCCGATGTCAACAAAGAATTTGTTTTGAAAATTTCACGAAGATTCATCAATCGGCGCCAAAGTTATTGCAAATAGAATGTTGCCATTTTCCTATAGTAACTAGGTCCTAACGATAACTACCTACTGGCGACCACCAGTAGGTAAGATATATATACATAGATACACACACACACACACATATCTATATATATACATATATATATTATCTACTGGCGGTCGCCAGTAGATAGTTATAGTTAGGACCGTGTTTCCATAGGAAATCCGCAACATTCTATTTGGAATAACTTTGGCGCCAGTTGACGAATCCTCGCGAAATTTTCAAAATAGGTGGGGCGCTCCGCTCCGCTCCTACCCTGAAAGTCTTGGGGAGATTCGTCAAGCGGGGGCTGAGAAAAAAGGGGGGTCCCAAAACGCGTTTTCCCCATGCAATTTTCCATAGGGACCTTTAGTCCAAGGTACAGCCCGAACGGCTGAACAGAATTACTTGAAATTTGGCAGAGAGGTAGTCCTCAGGTCAGGGTTGTGCCTTTTGCAGGTCTGGTGTCAATCTGTTCAGTAGTTCCTGAGAAAATCAAAAGTAAAATCATATATATATATGTGGGCGGAGCCTAACCACACATCTCATCCTGAGATCTGATTGGCTGTCAGCACTTCATCCAAGAAGTGTTGGCAGCCATCTTGGGACCAATATACATGATAGCACCTCATTAAAAAGCATTGCAGTTAATAGAAGGTTTTAAGACTTTAGTTACATTATAAATCATTTGTTGATGGTACCATACTCATTTTAGGAATTGTGGTATGTTCTAAGGTGATTTCACCATGTGAAAAAGCCTTCTGCTGGGATATCATGATTGAGAGAAAAATATTTTCTCATGCTTTTCCCACAGAGGTTTGGAAGGTGATCTATAAGCTAAACTGAGAGCTTATTTTCTGTAAATTCACATTATCTTTCTCAGTCATGTGAGAATGAAGTCTGACATTCTCAGTAAAACATGTACATCCAACAAGGGCAGAGACTGTCAGTTGATTCCTTTGTGTTCTACTGCAGCTTCCCAGAGTGTTCCAAAGAACAACTAGAGCGCTAACAGTCCTACTTATGATAAACGTATGGCACACCTGAAGCCATCTTGCTTGGATTAAAGTGGTAACTCTTAAAACATTTAATTTAAAAAGGAACAAAATGAGGGGGTTCATTTTTCCATAAAAAGTATGATTAGTGCTGCAGAAAGAAAAATTAGGGCACATTTTGAGTGACTTCTCAAATCCTCTTCTATTTCATTAAAAAATTCTGACATGCAGACTGAAACATGCACTTTCAATACCAGCCGCAGTTGCTGGTGAGCAGTAGCTTTACTACAGTGATCTAATGAGCAAAAAGAGTGCTAACATTCTGAATTTATGGCAAATGTGTGACACATCTGAATGCCTTTGGAATCAAAGTAAAAAACTGAAAGTATTTCCCACTGAGGAGACTGCAGTAAATGAGGAAATTAGGAAACTTCATAACAAATAAGTCTGCCAAGATGGCCACCAGAGACAAAAGAGCCCAAATATAGCCCAAATATCACCCAGATGTAGCCCAAGTATAGCCCAATGACAGAATGTCCCAGAGTGTTCTTAAAAACAACTAGAGCGCTTACTGTCTTCATTATGACAAAAGTATGGCACACCTGAAGCCATCTTGATTGGAATAAACTGGTAACACTTAAAACATTTAATTTAAAAAGGAACACAATGAGGGGGTTCATTTTGCCATAGAAATTATGATTAATGCTGAAGAAAGAAAATGAGGGCACATTTTGAGTGACTTCTCAAATCCTCTTCTATTTCATTAAAAAATTCTGACATGCAGACTGAAACATGCACTTTTAATACCAGGAGCAGACTTCCATGGTGAATAGTAGTTTTACTACAGTGATCTAATGAGCAACTAGAGTGCTAACATTCAGAATTTATGGCAAATGTGTGACATATCTGAATACCTTCATGATGGAATCAAAATAAAAAACTGAAAGCATTTCCTACTGAGGAGACTGCAGTACATGAGGAAATTAGGAAACGTCATAACAAATAAATCTCCCAAGATGGCCACCGGAGACAAAAGAGCCCAAATGTAGCCCAAAATCACCAAGATGTAGCCCAAATATAGCCCAATGACAGAAGTGTGCAAAACACTAATTATTTTGTGTTTTTGCAGTGTTATATAGTGCAGACTTGTCAAGTATTGGAGTGCTTTACATGAGCATTGGTTACATCACACAAGAACAAATTCATTTTGGTTGTAGACATGGGGAGACTAAGTGATTTGACCAGAATCACAGAATGTCGAGCTGAAGCAGAAACTCCAACCTGGTTCCCCAGTTGCAAAGTCTGCAGTTCTGGAAGTAACACCACATCCTCTCCCCTAAGTGCAACATTTAATCAAGTGGTCAACTGGATAAAAAAACATAAAAGTAACAAATAATTTAAAAGTGCTTTCTCGCTATTTGAAAACTCAGAAAATATGTCCTTATTTTAGTCTTTTAGAGCACTAACCATAATTTTGATGCCAATAAGACCCTCTCATATATGTAATTTCTAAAGGAAATGCTCTAGGTATTACAGTTTTGATTACATCAAGATGACGTCAGGCGTTCCACACTTTTGTAATAAATATAGAATGTTAGCAATCTAGTTGTTCATTAGGATACTGTTGAGAGGCAGAGGCCAGGGGCACGGACTCTGAAAATTGAAGGCAGGTAGGAGGGTGCAAAGGCAACAATTTAACCACACTGAGAAGGCAGGAAGGGCCGTGGCAGCACAACAGACTATGGAGGGCAGTGGAAAGGGGGGCAGGGGCAACAAACCAACAATACAGGACTTGCAAGAGAGGCTGTGGCAATGTAATAGACCATTGTGGGCAGAAGGAAGAGACAATGGTAGTACAACCATACATGCCAACAGACCCGATTCAGCCAGGAAACGTCCAATGTTTTTAAGCTCAAATGGGCTTTATTTTATCTGTCTCCTGTCTACAATCTCCTCTTTTTCAATGTAACTCAAAGGGGAAAATCAATACCCCAGTTTTTTATCAAAATCTCCCTCTTACCAAGTTCAAAATGTTCGCAAGTATGGTACATTGGATCATGGAAGGAAATGGGGTAGGGACATGGACTTGGATAACAGAGGACAGGACGCACATGGAGAGGTGCACCAAACTGACCCTGCAGGGCAGGCATCAGGGTTTGCAGCAGCACAATACACCACACCGGGCATGCGGGACGGGAGTGCAGCACAACAATCCATAGAAAGCAAGAGGGAGGGGACAGGACCATGCACATGGACAACAGAGAAAAGAGGGGCAAGAGGCAGGACCATAATGGACAGACAGGAGAGAAAGCAGCAGCATAACACACTATAAAGGGCAGGAGGGATGGATCAGGGGCATTACAATGGAGCAGACAAGCCAGGAGGGAGGGAGTAGGGGTCTGCACATGTAAACAGAGGGCTGGGGGCAAGGGGGCAGGGCAGGAGCAGCAAGATAGCCATGGAGGTCAGGCAGGATGTGCACTAGAAGCAAGACACACCATGAAGAGCAACAGTGAGACTGTGATGGCATACACACAGACCATGGAGGGAAGGTGGGAGGGGTTCAGGGGCAGCTAACTGACCACACAGGGAAGGTGGGAGGGGCCATGGCAGCACAGAAGACCATGCATGGCAAGTGGGAGGGTTAGTGGTAGCACAATGGCTATGATGGGCAAGAAGGAGGGTGCAGGGGCATGAACAAAGGACGATGGAGGATAGAAGGGAGGGTCAGGACCTGTGCACAGACAAGAAAGTTCAGGGGAAGGGGCCTCACAACAGACCGCACGGGGCAGGCAGGAGGATCAGTTGCAGCACAACAGACCAGGGAGGGCAGAAGGATGTGGCAGTACAATGGACTATGTAGGACAGGAGGAAGAGGATAGGGGCATGGCATGTGGACAGGCAGGGTGGAGGTGGCAGGGACAGGTTACAGTCATCTGACAATGCTAGGCAGGTGGGAGGGGAGTGGCAGCTCAACAGAACACTCAGAGTAGATAGGAGTGGCAGGTCCATGGAACATGGTGGGCAAAAAGGATGGAGCAGGGGCATACACAAAGACATCGGAGGGCAGAGGGAAGGAGAATAGGGGCAGCAAGCTAAGCACAGAGTTTAAGCAGGAGGTCAATGATGGGGCATAAAATTGGGCAATGGAGGGCAGGAGGAGTGGACTGGTACATCATACCAAATTGAGGGCAGTGGCAGCACATCAGACCATGCATGGCAGGAGGGAGGAGGCTAGTCCATGGATTCACACAACAGAGGATAGGGAGGAGGGGGATGGGGCAGCAAGCTAACTGTTCAGAGAAGGCGGGTATTAGGAACTTTATTGTTTTTAAAACGTGTGTCTGTGCGAACTACTTAAAATATGAACAAGTATGCAGCATAATCTCACTTTTATTCAGGAAGAAGAGGACGTTTGTGACTGTGACTCCGGGCTCACTTGGCAAAAACACCCCCTGACCCTCCAACCCCTATCGCAAAATGTAATGCCCGTGAAAAGGGTAGGTGAACACAGTGTTATATAGAACATAGTCCTGAGAGCACGATTGAAAATGAAAACTACATATAGTGTATGGTATAAACTATGCACCAAAAAGTGTGATATAAGATGAACCGGGCGTGAAATGTAATATGCAATACATTGTGCGCAATGACAGATTCATTGGAGAGCGCGAGATAGCACAGGCACTAGCGCGTGCTATGCGATATGCGCCTTGGAGTGTAATATGCACAGGGCAGTGTTGTGTAACCTAACTAGTCCCTAAAGTTGTAATATAAAATATGTGCTGGGGAGTGTAACGTTGCATATGCACTGTGACAAAGATATGGATCCCAGATTGTAATATGTATGTCATAGCATTGTGCGTTATAACATAGGCATCGGGGAAGGCACGTTGGATGGGGCAATATAACCCGTGCGAAGACAAGTGTGGCATGACATATTCACGGGGTGGTGTTACAGTGCACATGGGCTAGAGAGTGTCATAGCGTATGCACTAGCTAGTGGAATACAACACAGAGGTGTGTGGCACTCACAGCCAATGGTGGGTGTAACACAGCATTGGGCTCTGCCAGGAGCGCGCTGTGACTCTCAAGTGATGTTCGTCCCCTTTCAAGAGAGTAAAATAAAAAGTATTACACATCCGGCAGTGGATGTGTGTTTTATTAACCGTGAGGGGGGTTTCTTGCATAGTTTTGGTCAAATTTTTGTCGAATCCCCTTTGAATGGCTTGGTGTGCATGTGTATTAAATGTGCCCGTCAATAGCTACCCATGTTTGTATAAATAAACGACAAGGGTGTCTACCGGGATTAGGCACGGTAGGGCATCATACATGTCAGAGCTTCACTAGTGGTGTAAATACATTCCACGTGGATTCATTATATGCATAGTCGCCTTTTAATGAATATCACGCAAATCGTCATGGTGATAGGTACGTACGGTTTGTCCAGCATGTCCTAGGTGTGTCTATAAATATATATTTTTTAAAAATAATAAAAAGCAGTGGCTGGCCCTGGGGATTGGGGTCAAAAAAATATAATTAGGAGACAGGCCCTGGGGGATGGGGTCATCAGGGCCAATACATTAGAATAAGAAGGGGAACCACACAGCCCCTCTTCTTAAAAAATTAAAATAAATAAAAGACTGGCATCGTGCCGGAGGCCACGCCCCCTCCTTGCAGCACTCTGCAAACGCGCCCCCTGGCGAGTTGTAAGTTGGGGAATTAATTCCTCTTCAATACTGAGGGTCCCTGAGGGCCAACTAGCCCAACAGGCATCTCCAGTATGCACCAGGGAGCTGCGCTGCAGACAGGTGTTCTGAGGCCAAGCCCCTTTTTACACCTCTCTGCAAAGCAGCTCTGTGGCACTTACTGGAGGTACCTAGTGGTCTAGTTTGACTCTAGGGACCCTTAGGATTCAAGGGGACTTAATCTCTCAACTTAGAACAGCCACAGGGCGCGTTTACACAGTGGTGAAGGGAGGGGACGGGGCCTGAGGTGACGTGTGCAAACACGCACTATGGCACGTTTTAAATTGGGGATATAATTTTCCTTCAATACTGAGGGCCCCTGGGGGCTAACTAGCCCACCAAGTGCTTCCAGTAAGCGCCACTGTGCTGCATTGCAGAGAGGTGGTCCAGGCCGTGCCACTTTTTACACCTCTCTGCAACGCAGCTCTGTGTCCACTTACTGGAGGTACCTAGTGGGCTAGTTGGACCCTAGGGACCCTCAGGATTCAAATGAACTTAATCTCCCAACTAAAAACAGACACAGGGCGTGTTTACACAGTGGTGAAGGGAGAGGACGGGGCCTGAGTTAACGTGTGCAAAAACGCCCTGTGGTCTGTTTTAAGAGGTAGTTTTAATCCCCCTGCCCTATTATATACTAGGGGCTTACAGAGGAGGTCATGCTAATCACAGGGGGACCCCAACGCATAATGTTCCCTAGTGTATGTAGGGGTTTTCACTGTATTCTAAGTGTCTTTTAACATAGCACTGGCTCTAGGACTGGTTAGTCAGACTCAGTTACCACCAGTATCCGTCTGAAAAAGTTGAGGGTACAGGATGATTTTGCAACAAGGCTTCTTTCTGCTCTTCTTTTTGTTCTTTCTGCACGTTATCCTTCTTCCTGCACTTTTCTTCGTCTTTGAGGACTTCTGTTGCTTCTTTCTGCACTTCTTTTTTTTCTTTCTGTGCATTTTTTCTTCTTTCTTCACATGTCCTATCTCTGTAGGCATAGTTAGAAATTAGCATTTAAAAAACCTTTGAAATTCACTGAAAAAACCATAGGTTTCAGGCATGTTATAGTTAGGAATTAGCATTTAAAAAACCTTAGAAATTCACTGAAAAAACCATAGGTTTCAGGGGCGTTATAGTTAGCTGGACTTATCACTCGTACAAAACCATTGAAATTCCCCCGTTATAGTTAGTTCAGCTAACTATAACTCGCGCGCCCGCAATGCACTGCTGATGACGTCACATATTACATCACTCATGACATGGTCAGTGACATCACTCATGACATCACTGATGACATCTCAAATGACATCACTGATGGCATCACTGATGACATCATCCTTGTGATAGAGTGGCAGACCTCCTCTCACCCTAATATAACCTTTGATACACACATTCAAAAATAGAGACTAAACTTTTCGAAACAATGGACATACCAATACCAGTTACAACAACCTCTTCAGTAATTCTAAGATCCACATACACATCCACTCATTCACCAACAGTCCTATACAGTCACTCATACATGTATTCACTCATCATATGTACTCATACACCTATACATCCTGTTACACAATGCCACTCATCCATAGAGTTACTCACACACATAGTCACTCATGCTAATAAAGGATCAAACATACATTTGTTTGCATATACAGTTATACACACACCACCACACTTACTTCTACGGAAACTTACACATACTTAGTCTTTTAGACAATCACTTATAGAAACATATACTTATTCATACAGGAACTCTTTCAATCTCTCACTCTCACATATGCTCACTTATATACACCAATAGTCACATATACTAGTTTAAAACATATGTAGTTACTCATAAAGATACTATTGAGACAGTCATTCACTCACTAACACACCCATACACACACTCATCCACCCATACAGTCCTGCACACATGCTGTCTTCAACACATACAAAGAGTGAGTCACTCATTCATGCACCTATGCACTACGTAATACCCCCCACTGAACCATGCAGACACTCAGACTGATACTCAAAAAACCAACTAATAACCTATATAGACACCCATGTAGCTACTCACCAACCCATGCAGCCGCTTATACACAAAGTGAGAGACTGATACAGATATTTACATATTTAAACATTACTCACTAAGCCATGTATTCACTATGATACACTTAATCAGTCAGTTACACAATCAATTTTTCAAAAACAAATCATCCATTTAGACACATATACCCATTTATTCTTCCATCGACCTTGAGATATACATATATAAAACATATTTAATTTTCAGAAAAACACACATTCACTGGATGATGTCATCAGTGATGTCATTTAAGATGTCATCAGTGATGTCATGAGTGATGTCACTGACCATGTCATGAGTGATGTAATATGTGACGTCATCAGCAGTGCATTGCGGGCGCGCGAGTTATAGTTAGCTGAACTAACTATAACGGGGGAATTTCAATGGTTTTGTACAAGTGAAAAGTCCAGCTAACTATAACACCCCTGAAACCTATGGTTTTTTCAGTGAATATATATATACATATACACACACATCACACATACACACACCATGCACACACACGCACACATGTGTTCACTGAAAATAAACTGCATTATAGTTAAGTGAAATGTTCAGTAAAAATGTAACATTATAAACTCTAAAATCCACCGAAATTTACCAGTCATATATATAGACTGCTAACCAGTCCTCTTTTTTGAAAATGGCTCATTTCTCAATATGTCAGTAATGAATATATTTGATTTGTGTTGTTTAGACACAACTATTTTCGATGAGCTAAATGTTGAGCCTTCTTACAAATGAAAGATTGATTTGCTATATATACTAATCATTTCTGTAACATAAGAACAAACCCTTGTATGTTAGATCATAAAAGTTATTTTGAATGCATGGCGGCCGGATCACGCAGCGGAAGCATTAACTCAGTGAGGTGTCTCCAGGAACATCTTAAGGATTTTGGGGGCCCTGGACCAAACATATTTTGGGGACCCCTGTTAGGAACAGCCTTGAATTTATGATACAATTTCAGCTCTTTCATCTCTTCTTTGGCCAGGCACCTTCCCCAAATTCTAAATGTGTTTACATCTAATATGTAGGGATAATTTTCAATATTATAACACAGCAACAGCTGAATTATGCTACTACAAATAATCTCTGTGACACCCTCCCATTTCTCACACGGGAGGTCCTGTTTTGATCTAAAAGAAACTTTTTATGGCTGTTGCATGTAACATAAACACACGTATGTGCAACATGTCTGTACTGGACTCTCAAACATCATATACATTAAAAATCGATTAAAGGAAAACAGTATTTACAACAATCTGTTTAAGACCTATTCAAGGTCTTTAGGGCAAGACTCTGCAGAACAGAGGTGGCTCCAACGGGGGGCCCCCTGAAAGGCTGGGGGCCAGGGCCATTGACCCCTTTGTCCATGCATTAAAACGTCTCTGGGTGTCTTCCCATCTTCCAATGGGCTTCTTTATGGTACAGAGGAATAAAGGCAATAAAGTGTGCAAAGCTACGTAAAGGCAACATTTCTTACAATGACACTCCATTAAAAAAACTAGCAGATTGCGTGTTGTAAGCTGATAGGCTGCTTTGCTTCCTCAGTCATATTAACAATAAGTCTGCTGTAGGATTTTTTTCTTGCTAAGTCATTTGCATATAAATATAAACATCATTAATGGGGCTAATTGCCCTGTAGGAAATAAAATGAGATAACTAGCATCTTTACCGTGTGCGTTTTTTACATATTCAGCGCCCATCATGTCTGGTCCTGCATGGCTGCTATAGATAATTACTACCATTAAGTTGCTTAAAGGCACAATGAAAACCATTTACAATGGCATCCAGGGTGACCTAGCACAGTGGGTAGTTGGATAAATGAAGATGTTCCTTTTCAGGCTCATAAATATTCATTGGGACATTCAAATTAACATTAGTGATAAGGGTGCTTGGCAAACTTGACACAGGTCCAGCCCCAAAGCTAGAGATAAGAGGGTACATCAGTGCGATCCTCCTTGGAGGCAGCCCGGGAAACGAAAGGAATTATTTATTGAAACTACAGTGGACGAGAAGTAAGGCGGAAGGAGATGTAAATTACAGGCTAACTGCGCCGTAATTTGTCATGCTTCATCACACGGGTCAGGTGTGCAAGTTATTCAATGTTCAGGACTCAAGCTATGATTTTTGACAATTAGAGGGGGTGGCACACCTGGTAAATTATTCATAAGTCATGGAGAGCCAGAAGAAGAAATTACACCTGAGCTTGGGTCCGATGGAACGTTCGGGAAACATGAGCACCAACAAAACAGTGTCTTCGCAACGACCCCAGATGAACTGGCGACGATTGTTCCTCGCAGCTGAACTGAGCGTCCCTGTCTTTTGTTATGTACGGGGCAAGTCAACTGTTTTGCTGAAACACGACTTCTTTCGGATACAAGTTTCCTAACATTCAGCAAATGCTTGCTGTGGTGGAAGAACGTGGTAAATTATAGATTATGAGGAGAGTACAGAAGAACCCTGTATCGATGCTTTCGCTGCAGGGTTTGCACATGGCTGACAGTATTACGACTTACGTAAAGCAGTCGTTGCCGTATGGGAACATCTGCACAACAGGCACGTGCTTATCATTTTAACTCCACAATGTGTTTTGCAGCAGCAATGCCCAGGACTGAAATGAGACGGCCAACCTAGCATGGCTTGTGGCATCATCTTCCAGGCAGATGGCAGCAGGGAGAAAATGAGCATGGAAGATGCAATGATTTGGTTTTCTTACCCCGAGGCAAGACGAGGTTGTTAATAGGTGCTTTGGAAAACTAAAAAAAAAAAAAAAGATAACACATTACGGTCTACAGACCGTAGGAAATGGGAAGTGATGCTTTCTAGATCACCGTTGGTTGATTTTCAAAAGTAAAACGTTGCAAAATGTTGATTTCAACCATCTAAACTATTTTCAGTTTCGGAAAAGTAAATAGCCTGGAACTTGATGTCTAGTTGTCAGAATACCTTATTAGTTTAAGGGATTACAATATATACACATGCAGCATATGAAATTGTAATATGAAATATACATTATGCATAAAACGACGCTACATCGTGACACTGTAACAGTCAGCTTCCTCTCTCAGAACCAAGCTACACCTGCAGTCACTCGTTGCTTCTGTGTCTGCCTTTGACTCCGTACTGATATGGGTTGCAGAGGTATGTTTGAAATGTAGTTTGATGTTTAAAACTAAAGACTGTTCTAACAAAAAGCCTCTGAGAAAGACCAAAGAAGCTTCTGTTGACAGACGATTATCCACCAGTGGTTATCTGGGCACATGCCTTGGTAGTTGTAATCCACCGCTATAGACACATTCTTTGTAGCAAGGGTGTTTAAAAGATCTGGATGTTTATTTCCAGCCCTTTGCTGAAGATTATGAGGCATTGCAAATCGATCTATCTATCTATCTATCTATCTATCTATCTATCTATCTATCTATCTATCTATCTATCTATCTATCTATCTATCTATCTATCTATCTATCTATCTATCCATCCATCCATCCATCCATCCATCCATCCATCCATCCATCCATCCATCCATCCATCCATCCATCCATACATCCATCCATTTAACTATATTTAATTGTTATACTAATTATTTTTTTTAACCTATGGGCAAGCTTAAATTACACTTGTAATATTTCCTCACAAAATAATTTACATTATTTCAATACATAATCTACTACATATTACATAAAAATACAAATGTTAATGCAGGAGGGAATTTCTTTTGAATTAATGTTTTAAATGTATTTAAAATATTATATTTAAACTGTTTAGTTAATATTCATTCATTTGCTGAAATAAATGTGCTGTAACATTTTATTTTATTAGTTTTAGTTTCATAATAAATATTTTAAATGAATTTACGTTCATAATGTACTTCAAAATAATTTTTTAAAAATAAACCATGAACTTAAAAAATGTTTCCTATTCTTTCCCGTAGAGAAATGTTCAACCGCGTTGGTTAGATATCTTTACCTACATTTGCAAAGTTACTTGTAGTACCTTTATATTGATAGTGCTACAGAGTGATCCGATTTGGGACACATAATTACTTCCTGGATTCCTGCAGATGATGGATGTGTGTAGTAGGGTGTGGGATGAGAGACTGGCTTCTCTGCTTAGACCTCTCTCCCAGATGAAGAGGTATGCATAGTAGTGATTGAAGAGGGACTGCCATCAAAACACACCAACGAGGATGAAGAATCGTGCTCCTATCGTGGGGTTGGATAGCAGCGCACTTCAGCGTTCAGCGCTCATCCAGGCATTCAGCAGGTGGTTGTAGCCAGAAGCCAGGGTGGGTAAGCAGCAGTAACCCTCACATTTAATGTCAGCATTTAGGACTTCATGACGAAGCCCTGAGCCACATTCAGAGTCTCAGCTATAACCATAGCTGCCCCCCCAGTTCAACTCCAGTGCCACTTTCAGTCTTTTCTGGATTTTCCTCAGCTCGCCTCAGCTCTCCCTCCAGATTGAGGAAAGCCAGTTTAGCGAGTGTAACTGGAACTCTTTGAACTGCAGCCTAAGCAAGATCCCTAAGGCAGCAGAAGAGGCCTGGCTAGGTTTGGGGGCAGCTTGCAGCCATGGGGGGGGGGAGGGATCTCAACTCCCTCTATTCCATCTAAGTTTTGTGCTCCACTGAACACCCCGGTTGGTGACAACTACAGCTATTACCTGATTGTGAAATTCAGGCCACAGTTCAGCCAGGTCGTTTGCATAACTACATTTGGATGTTGGATGCCATAGTGCTCACTTGATTTCTAACTGGTGTTGCAGTGGGAAAAAGAAGGTGAGCAGTGTGCCAATGTAGAGATCCCATCTTACAGTAGCACACTAGGCACAGGGAAAGGGGAGATTCTTTTGTGGAAGCGGTCGGCCTAGGTGCCGGTGCAGCTTGCAGGTTGTCTGTCCTTCCCTATCAAGGATTCTGTTATTCCAACATTCTGCAAATGGTGAGCCAAATTACTGCATGTGGGATTGCATCCATGGCTTTTGTGGGAGTCCTGTGAGAGCTGTGGAGAAAGGAAAAAAAGAGAAACATAGCACAAAGAGCATAGATTATGAAACTTTAGGGAAGCTCTGAAAAGAGCCATTTTTATTAACTGTTTTTAACAACTATAAAAAAATTGTGTTTTCAAACATTATTTATATTTTTCTGTATTTGACTTTTTTTTAAAGGGCACAACAAAACCATACAGCTTGAAGATTCAAACAAACACCAACTCTATCAATACAAAAGGAGAAAAACGTACAAAAAATTGTTACAAAACTACTGTCTGGGGGGCAATTGTGTTTGACAAGCTTCTCCTGGGCAGACCTGCTTGTCTCTGATGAAAAAATGATGTGCTTACACAAGCAGCAAAATAGTGGAAGGGACCTAACTACACAAGCAAGAGCTTGGCTCTAATTGGCTGGCAACACTTCAATCCAGGAAGTGTTGGCAGCCATCGTGGTGCAATGCTTTTAGGTCTCGCCTAGCGACGCAGCGCATGCGTTGCATACTTGTCGAGATCTATTGTTGTTGATCTACACAAACACCACTGCACTACCCTACACCCTAAAACAATACCCCCAGCAAGACCTCCTACACTACCCAAACACCACTGCACTACCCTAAACCCTAAACCACTACCCCCAGCATGACCCCCTACACTACCCAAACATCACTGCACTACCATAAACCCTAAAACACTACCCCCGCACAACCCCCTACACTACCCAAATACCACTGCACTACCCTAAAACATGACCCCCTACACTACACAAACACCACTGCACCATCCTAAACCCTAAAACACTACCCCCAGCACGACCAACTACACTACCCGAACACCACTGCACTACCATAAACCCTAAAACACTACCCCCCGCACGACCCCTACACTACCCAAATACCACTGCACTACCCTAAAACATGACCCTCTACACTACAAAAACACCGCTGCACTATCCTGAACCCTAAAACACTACCCCCAGAATGACCCCCTACACTACCCGAACACCACTGCACTACTATAAACCCTGAAACACTACACCCAGAATGACCCCCTACATTACACAAACACCACTGCACTACCCTAAACCCTAAAACACTACCCCCAGCAAGACCCCCTACACTACTCAAACACCACTGCACTACCATGAACCCTAAAACACTACCCCCACACGGCCCCCTACAATACCCAAACACCACTACACTACCCTATACCTTAAAACATGACCCCCTACACTACAGAAACGCCACTGCACTACCCTAAACTCTAAAACACTACCCACAGCATGACCCCCTACACTACACAAACACCATTGCAACATCCTACACCCTAAAACACTACCCCTACACTACATAAACACCACTGCACTACCCTAAACCCTAAACACTACCCCCAGCATGCTCCTCTACACTACACAAACACCTCGGCACTACCCTAAACCCTAAAACACTACCCCCAGCATGACCCCCTATACTAACCAAACACCACTGCACTAACCTAAACCCTAAAACACTACCCCCAGCATGACCCCCTATACTATACAAACACCACTGCACTACCCAAAGCCCTAAAACACTACCCCCAGCCTGACCCCCTCACAACACAAATACCACTGCACTACCCTAAACCCTAAATCTACCCCCAGCATGACCCCATACTCTACCCAAACACCACTGCACAACCGTAAATCCTAAAACACTAACCCCAGCATGAAACCCTACACTACCCAAACTCCACTGCACTACCCTAAACCCTAAAATACTACCCCAGCACAACCCTTTACACTACACAAGCACCACTGCACTACCATCAACCCTAAAACACTACCCCCGCACGACCCCCTACACTACCCAAATACAACTGCACTACCCTAAAACATGACTCCCTACACTACACAAACACTGCTGCACTATCCTAAACCCTAAAACACTACCCCCAGCATGACACCCTACACTACACAAACACCACTGCACTACCCTAAACCCTGAAACACTACACCAAGCACGACCCCCTACACTACCCAAACACCACTGCACTACCCTACACCCTAAAACACAACCCCCAGCATGACCCCTACACTACCCAAACATCACTGCACTACACTAAAACACGACCCCCTACACTACAAAAACACCACTGCACTACCCTAAACACTAAAACACTACCCCCGCACGGCCCCCTACACTACCCAAACACCACTGCCCTACCCTATACCTTAAAACATGACCCCCTACACTACACAAACACCACTGCACTACCCTAAACCCTAAAACACTACCCACAACATGACCCCCTACACTACACAAACACCACTGCAACATCCTAAACCCTAAAACACTACCCCTACACTACACAAACACCACTGCACTACCCTAAACCCTCAAACACTACCACCAGCATGACCCCCTGCACTAAGCCTAAACCCTAAAACACTACCCCCAGCATGACCCCCTACACTATACAAACAGCACTGCACTACCCTAAACCCTAAAACACTACCCCCACCATGACCCTCTCACAACACAAATACCACTGAACTACCCTAAACCCTAAATCTACCCCCAGCATGACCCCCTACACTACCCAAACACCACTGCACTACCGTACGTCCTAAAACACTACCCCCAGCATGAACCCCTACACTACCCAAACACCACTGCACTACCCTAAACCCTAAAATACTACCCCCAGCACAACCCCCTACACTACACAAGCACCACTGCACTACCGTAAACCCTAAAACTCTACCCCCAGCACAACACCCTACACTACCCAAACATAACTGCACTACCCTAAACCCTAAAACACTACCACCAGCATGACTCCCCTACACTACCCAAACACCACTGCACTACCCTAAACCCTAAATCTACCCCCAGCACAACCCCCTAGACTACACAAACACCACTGCACTACCCTAAACCCTAAAACACTACCGCCAGCACGACCCCCTTCACTACACAAACACCACTGCACTGCCTTAAACCCAAAAACACTACCCCCAGCACGACCCCCTACACTACAAGAACACCACTGCACTACCCTAAACCCTAAATCTACCCCCAGCATGACCCCCTCCACTACACAAACACCACTGCACTACCCTAAACCCTAAAACACTATCCCAAGCACAACCCCCTACACTACACAAACACCACTGTACTACCCTAAACCCTAAAACACTACCGCAGTATGACCCCCTTCACTACCCAAACACAACTGCATTACGCTAAACCTCAAAACACTACCCCCAGCACGACCCCCTACACTACCAAATCACCACTGCACTACCCTAAACCCTAAAACACGACCCCCTACACTAGACAAAAAACACTGCACTACTCTAAACCCTAAAACACTACCCCCAGCACGACCCCCTACACTACACAAACACCACTGCACAAACCTAAACCCTAAAACACTACCCCCTATACTACACAAACACCACTGCACTACCCTAAACCCTAAAACACTACCACCAGCATGACTTTCTACACTACACAAACACCACTGCACTACCCTAAGCCCTAAAACACTACCCCAGCACTACCCCCTACACTACCCAAACACCACTGTACTACCCTAAACTCAAAAACACTACCCCCAGCATGACCCCCTACACTACACAAACACAACACCACTGGACTACCCTAAATCCTAAAACACTACCCCAAGCACGACCCCCTACACTATCCAAACACTACTGCACTACCCTAAACCCTAAAACACTACACCCAGCACAACTCCCTACACTACACAAACACCACTGCACTACCCAAAACCCTAAAACACTACCCCCAGCACGACTGCCTACATTACCCAAACACCACTGCACTACACTAAACCCTAAATCTACCCCCAGCATGACATCCCACACTACACAAACACCACTGCACTACCCTAAACCCTAAAACACTACCCCCAGCTCAAAACCCTACACTACCCAAACACCACTGCACTACCCTAAACCCTAAAACACTAACCCCAGCATGACCCCCTACACTAGCCAAACATCACTGCACTACCCTATACCTTAAAAGATGACCCCCTACACTACACAAACACCACTGCACTACCCTAAACCCTAAAACACTATCCACAGCATGACCCCCTACACTACCCGAACACCACTGCACTTCCCTAAACCCTAAAACACTAACCCCACCATGATCCCCTACACTAACCAAACATCACTGCACTACCCTATACCGTAAAAGATGACCCCCTACACTACACAAATACCACTGCACTACCCTAAGCCCTAAAACACTACCCCCAGCATGACCCCCTACACTACCCAAACACCACTGCACTATCCTAAACCCTAAAACACTACCACCAGCATGACCCCCTACACTGTACAAACACCACTGCACTAACCTAAACCCTAAAACACTAACCCAGCACAACCCCCTCACAACACAAACACCACTTCACTACCCTAAACCCTAAATCTACCCCAGCAAGACACCCTACACTACCCAAACACCACTGCACTACCCTAAACCCTAAAACACTACCCCCAGCATGACCCCCTACACTACCCAAACACCACTGCACTATCCTAAACCCTAAAACACAACCCTGAGCACAACACCCTACACTACACAAACACCACTGCACAACACTAAACCCTAAAACACTACCCCCAGCACTACCCCCTACACTACCCAAAAACCACTGCACTTCCATGAATCCTAAAACACTACCCCCAGCACAACCCCCTACACTACACAAACACCACTGCACTACCCTAAACCCTAAAACACTACCCCAGCATGACTCCCTACACTATCCAAACACCACTGCACTACCCTAAACCCTAAATCTACCCCCAGCATGACCCCCTACAGTACCCAAACACCACTTAACTACCCTAAACCCTAAAACACAACCCCTAGCATGCCCCCCTACACTACACAAACACCACTGTACTACCCTAAACCCTAAAACACTACCCCCAGCATGACCCCTATACTACCCAAACAACACCTGTCTGACTAGGTGTGTGAGTAACTCTGGATATGTGGCAGTGTGTGAGTGTCTGTATAGGTGTATGAGTGCATATGATAAACTCATATTGATGAGTGACTGCATGTATGAGTAACTGTATGGGTGATGGGGTGGATGTGTGTGTAGACCTAGGAATCAGTCAGTGCGTATTTAGTCACTGGTATTGATGTGTCTATTTTTTCGAAAACGGTAGTCTGTATTTTAGAGTGGGTGTATCAAAGGTTATATTCAGGTGTGAGGAGGTGCATCAGATTTTCACGTGGATAATGTCATCAGTGATGTCATCAGTGATATAATTTGACATGTCATCAGTGATGTCATCAGTGATGTCACTGACCATGTCATGAATGATGTAATATGTGACGTCATCCGCAGTGCATTGCGGGGCGCGAGTTATAGTTAGCTGAACTAACTATAACGCCGTAATTTCTATGGTTTTATACAAGTGAAATGTCCAACTAACTATAACGTTTCTGAAACCTATGTTTTTTTCAGTGAATATATATATATATATTCAAGATAACTTTTCAAGAAGACGGTTGAACTAACATATAATAGTCTGTTTACCATGTCTAGTGAGTAATTAATCATGTGACTCTGCATTTGGTTTTAAAAGAAACTGATTTGTTCCCATGTAATTGTGTGATCAAGGGAGTTGTCCCGAAACGCGTTACGCGAAGAATAAATACCCAAGCCGGATGGCAGAAAGCATTTCCAGTGTCGGTGTCTGATTTTTATACGAAGTCGGATTTGGTTGGAATACTGAGCCGCTGAATTGCTGGAACAGCGGGAAACCGACGCGACCTAGTTCAGGTGCATCCTCGATTTTCTGGCTAACTTTTGGTATTGAGTGTTGGCAACACTACGAGGAAGCCCCCCCAAAGCCGACCTTTGAACCTGTGATCGTTGTTTGAAGTGTTGTTCCGAACAGCGACGTGCGTCTTTGGAAGCAGTTCGCCGAAGGAGCACGCTGAAAAAATCAACGGTCAGTAATCCTAGGCAGCGGGGAGAGGAGCCACGGCTTAAAAAGCACGGCGGAGTTTGCTAAGCAGGCAAGCGGTATATTTAGCGTTATATCTATTCAACAAGCGAACGTTTTTTAGTAAAACTAATGTGTGGTAATGGACACCTTAATCCAGCAACGTGAGGCGACTGCTGACTCTGTATTCTGTGAAAGAAGCACCACAGCGGTAAAATAAAAGCCTGGGGTGGACTCAGCAGGGAAGGAGTCAAGTGATAATATTCAAGTACTAAAGAAAAAGATTGAAAAGTCGCGTCGAAGTGAGATTTCCAAGTGGTGGGAGGTGAAGTCATTAAGCAGGTACCTGGATGTGGGGAGGGTTCCCCGAGGTCTGCGAGTATTGACAGCCCCCACGTACGAAAATCCAGATCCCGAAATGCTAAAGGAGTGGGCAGCAAACAACGCGCATGCTTCGGAGAACATGATGAGAATCTTGATTAAATATGCTGTGAAAGACCGGGAAAGAATACTAGCAGAAATTATGGTGTTGGAGGCAGAATTATTGAAATGCTTGGGAGAGGAGGAGGCAAATAAATTCAAGACCGACCTCAGTATCCGTCTAACTAAATACGAGCAAACAATAACAACATTCAAGGCTACAAAGTTTCACCGGGACAGGCAGGATTATATGCTTGGTCAGATTTACACCTTTGCACGTCGTTTTGACTCCATTCGTAAACAGCGTCTCTCAAAGGCAACTGCGACAGCATGTAATCCAAATATGAGCATTCAGTCTTCAAATTTCCCAGGCGAAACTTCAGATTTGAGTTCAGTAGCTAGTTCTGATGTAGAATCACTCCCGGATGATGGAGCAACACAACCATTGGCGATGATAAACCCCCCATCTGTAATTGAAGAATTCGGTTTTTTATACCAGGATCGGACTCAAAATCTACGTCCACCGTTTCAAAATCAAAGAAAAGAAAATTACGTCAACGAAAAAACCGACGGGGTAGGCATGGAACTACGATCATCAGGGAAGAAGAAGCAGTTCCAGCGCAAGGGATGGAAGAAATAACGCCAACGGTTATCAATTTAACGGATCTCATGTTATCAGAAGAAGAAATAAAGATCCTTTCACTTGGTGTCTCCTTCTGTAAACGTGCTAACTTTAACTATACGCAAACGCGCATTGACTTTTTCAAATTCGTGAGGAAACTTAAGTTGAGAAAATTCTTTGATACGAAAATTACTAATCGGAAGGAGAGAAATCAAGAAGTCAGCAAAGAACCTGGTAACCTTGATGTTGGGGATATGCAGGTACTATTTGACTGTCAGCAACTCATAAGAGAGGGGGTTGGTGAAAGTATGGTGGATGAAATCAGCCAGGCTGATGATCTGTTTTGTTTAGATGTTTTTGACAGTTCTGCCACCGAATTCAGACCTAAATCTAATTTTACACCCAATACCCCTAAAGATGCATTAGATTTATACTCCGACCTGGTAATTAAAGATCTAAAGGAGATATCCTTAAATTCTAGCAAAGAATTTTTGAAGAATGAAACAGGTATTGATAAACAATACCAATCTGTGATGGTCAAAATACAAAGTAGACGAGACATAGTAGTGAGACAGGCAGATAAAGGAGGCAATTTGATATTGTGGTCCCTTGAAGCTTATAATGGTGAGGCAGCCCTACAACTAAGAGACAAGGAATGTTATTCACTAGTTCCTCACAGTAATCTAGTGGAAGTTAAACTGAAATATGATAAGGACCTTGCAAGATGGCGAGGACTAGGTTTAATTAAGCAATCAGAATACTTGTTTCTGAAGGTGGACAAACCAGTGGTACCTATATTGTACCTAATACCAAAAATTCACAAGAATAAGGACAAACCACCTGGACGTCCCATCATTTCTGCCATAGGGAGTCTTTTTGAACCAACCTCCAAATATCTGGATTCATTCTTACAACAGTATGTGAGAGCACTACCAGCATACATCCAAGATTCGAGGGACTTTTTAAATAAAATTGAAAATGTGAAATGGGAAGAATCTTATCTCCTCATAACGCTAGACGTTGTGAGTCTATATACAAGTATTGCTCATGAGGATGGGTTAAGGGCTTTGAGGCACTTCCTAAATTTGAGACCGATCAACCTCTACCAACACACTAACATGTTGTTGGAGATGTGTAGGTTGTGTCTCACCAACAATCATTTTCTATTTGGAGGTGACACCTACAGGCAACTCAAAGGCACTGCGATGGGCACCTGCTTCGCCCCCAGCTTTGCCAACCTACACATGGGCTGGTGGGAGGAGCAGGTGCTCAGAGTTGAGTATACTAGTGAATGGAGAGATCATATCATCAAATGGATAAGTTTCATTGATGATTTATTCATCATATGGAACGGATCCAGAGAATCAGCCCAAATGTTCATCGAATGCATCAACGTAAACAAGCTAAATTTAAAATTCACTGAGGAAATAAGTACGGAGAGAGTAAATTATTTAGACTTAGAGGTATATATTGCACAGAGTTCAATTCAAACCTGTACCTACAGGAAACCAACTGCTGGAAATTCAATCTTACACGCAGCTAGTTTCCATCCTACCAAACTGAAAATGAGTATCCCTTATGCAGAGAATCTAAGAATGAAAAGAAACTGCAGTGAACCGGCTGCTCTGGACATGGCCCAGGGAGCCTTGACGCATAGATTCCTACAGAGAGGATACAGGGTAGACACATTAAATCAGGCAAAATTGAAAGTGCAAAACATGGAAAGGAGTGCATTATTAAAACCAGATGTTAAAAAAGTGGAGCAAAAGAGGAAGCATACTGAGAGTCAAATCCGTATGATCACAGGTTTCAGTGCATACCAGGCTAGAGTGAGAGACAGCCTGAGTAGACATTGGCACCTTGTCAGACAGGACCCTATCCTTCAAGGGAAAATCTCCAGATATCCTTTGGTGACTTTCAATCGTGCTAAATCAATGAGAGATGATTTGTTTAAAACGAATATGGAAACCAAAAAGGGAGGTGGTTGGCTTAAAGTCAGCCCTGGTTTTCATAAATGTTTTAAGTGTGAAGCTTGCAGGTATGGCAAGAACACTCAACAAGTAATATCCCCGCTTTTAAACAGTCCCTGGAAACTAAGAAAACCTCTTAATTGTAAAAGTGACTTTGTTGTTTACGTTTTGAAGTGCTCGTGTCCTAAGATGTATATAGGCAGTACTATCCACATGGTCCACGTACGTATCCTACAACATCTTAGGGCAATAAGCAATAATGATAAAAACTATGTAGTTGCTCGTCACATAAATGAAGTTCACAAGGGAAATACTAGCGAGCTGGTGTACTTTGCCATTGACCAAGTTCCCAAAGATCAAAGAGGGGGCGACAGAGAAAGTAAACTAAGAAAATTGGAGTCGAAATATATACTCATGTTTAATACGAAAAGTCCCCACGGTATGAATGTTGAAGAAGACTTACATGTACATTTGAAATAGAGGTACCGCTATCAATTAGTTTTGGTTTTAATTTTCTCTGTTATTTTAACTCATATTATGTCACAAATGATTGTTCCTCCTATATGTTTCTTATATGTATTACATCGTCATAAGGAGAGCTTTTAGATATTGATAGGACTTCGATAAAAAGTATGTAAAGGATCTTTTACTAGTACTGTATTGCACTAGCACTTTAGTGTGATAAGATTGCGGTTTTTGCACATAATAAGGCACTTGCACTTTATGATAGCATTGTTCGCATTCAGTCCAGTACTGAATTAAGCACTAGCACTTTATTATTTTAAAATTAGATCCAAGCACTGTCTTTGGAATACTATGTTTTATAAATAGATATTATTAAATGTCCCTTGACTCTCTCCTTTACCCTTTTTCTATCAACAGCGGTTTGAAATGAAATAATCACCGTGGGTTGTCCTATACAAAAAACTATGAAATATGGACTAAGATTATCTGACGATGTTTTGTATATAACTTGTTACATGGAATGATAAGGACTTTATGTTACCTATTAATGATTTAATACTGTGTATCAAATAGTGTCAAAATTTACTCTGTAATCAAATGTTGTTTACATGGATGATTCGATTAAATTGTAAATATATGAGATAATATATATCTTTTTAAATCTAATCCATTTGTGATTAAGAATGAATTAGAACTATTGATGTTAAGAGATTAGTGGCACTATGTCAAGATAACTTTTCAAGAAGACGGTTGAACTAACATATAATAGTCTGTTTACCATGTCTAGTGAGTAACTAATCATGTGACTCTGCATTTGGTTTTTAAAAGAAACTGATTTGTTCGCATGTAATTGTGTGATCAAGGGAGTTGTCCCAAAACGCGTTACGCAAAGAATAAATACCCAAGCCGGATGGCAGAAAGCATCTCCAGTGTCGGTGTCTGATTTTTATACGAAGTCGGATTTGGTTGGAATATATATATATATATTCACTGAAAAAACCATAGGTTTCACACATGTTATAGTTAGCGGAAATTTTACTGATAAAAAACCAATGAAATTCCCCCGTTATAGTTAGTGCAGGCAACTATAACTCACGCGACCGCAATCCTCTGCTGATGCTAATACTGTATTTAGACACTTATTTGCCCATGTCTTCTTCCATACATTTTTACCTATACATATATTACAAATATTTTTTTTTTCATAAAGACACATATGTCATCAGCAGAAGATTGCGGTCGCGTGAGTTATAGTTGCCTGTACTAACTATAACGGGGGAATTTCATTGGTTTTTTATCAGTAAAATTTCCGCTAACTATAACATGTGTGAAACCTATGGTTTTTTCAGTGAATTTGCAAGGTTTTTTAAATGCTAATTCCTAACTATAACGTGTGTGAAACCTATGGTTTTTTCAGTGAATTTGTACGGTTTTTTAAATGCTAAGTTACTTTACGCCATTCGTGGCGTGCGCGCCCACTTAACGCAGTTCGTTCCGTGCGCGCACGGTGTGCTTCGCGCACCGTGCACGCACAGTGAGCACGCGGTGCGCTTCGCGCACCGCGCGCCCACTTTACGCAGTTAGTGCCGTGCACGCACGGTGGGCACGCGGTGCGATGACAAAGCAAGAAAGCACGTCAACAAATCTGTTTCTGCTTTCCTCCGTGACTATGGTATGGGTGCCATTTACCACAACAACTTGCGTTATGACATGCAAGACATTTATAGAGGAGATGGTGTGCACTTCAATGATGAAGGGAACAGAGTCTTCCTCTTGAACCTTAGACTCTGCATCGGTACTTACTTGTAGGTACAACTAAAAAATCATTTCATAAACACAACGGCTCTTTTTAGAGCCCCCTAATATCTAAACACTTAAATCTGATTTTCATTTTTTTTTTTTTTTTTTTTCTACCGTACGCTTACCGTAAGCTTACCGTACGCGTACCCCGTGATTTTTTTAGAAATCAATAAATGTTTTCTTTGTACTTTACAGTCCTTCTTTGACCCCTTCACAAATGTAAGGGGGTCTGTAACTCTCCTCATTGCCCCCTTTCCTTGTTTTCACTCTTTTTTTTCAGAGTGAAATACACAAAATGGCGGCCGCCGCTTCCTGGTTTCGGCCGATTCGAATGTTTACTAAGATCTAAGAGCCAATCAGAATCGCGCTCGCGCACGCCACCGTACGCTTACCGTAAGCGTACCGTAAGCGTACCGTAAGCGGGCTCAGATATATATATTGATTTAAAGGCTATTTTCTCAGAATCTACTGAACAGATTTACACCAAACCTACAAAAGGCACTTCCTTGACCTAGGGACTACCTCTCTGCCAAATTTTGAGTAATTCTGTTCAGCCGTTCGGGCTGTAGCTCGTTCTAAAGGTCCTATGGAAAAATGCATGGGAAAAACGCGTTTTGGGACCCCCCTTTTATCTCAGCCCCCGCTTGACGGATCCCCCCGAGACTTTCAGGGTAGGAGCGGAGCGTAGCGCCCCACCTATTTTGAGAAATTCGCGAGGATTCGTCGTCCGGCGCCAAAGTTATTCAAAATAGAATGTT
Source organism: Triturus cristatus (assembly GCF_964204655.1). Lineage (NCBI taxonomy): Eukaryota > Metazoa > Chordata > Amphibia > Caudata > Salamandridae > Triturus > Triturus cristatus. Next base: position 900,826,391 of record NC_140590.1, on the reverse strand, counting down.
GAGGTTTTCCTATGGAAACGTGGTCCTAACTATAACTACCTACTGGCGACCGCCAGTAGGTAATGTATATATATATATATAGATATATATATATATATATATATATATATATATATATATCTCCAGTAAAGGGACGCTAGTAGTGCGCTCTCAGTCAACAAATCACAGGACACTCCAGAGAATCCAAAGGAGTTTAATCACAACGCGTTTCAGCTTCCAGAGAAGCCTTGTTCACGTAATCCAACAGTGCACAGCAAGACCATGACTAATAAGGCTTCAAATACTGAGCATAAACAAAGGACAAAGGTTGCCACACTGTGGTTGTCACGGCAGACATCTTAGAATGATGTTAATCGCCAAAATAAATGGCCAAAACATGGTACACATCGTGTGGCTGTACATTCATATAGGCATTCAAGTGACACTGCAAGAATTCATATCATGTAGTTGAACATAATTACTGTGCAGAGTAAAGGAAATGCAGGGTGGCATGTATCCGGGACATACATTGTCATGCCAAGGCATATTGGCAGACATCTTGGAATGGTAAAATGTCCCATGATGCTGACAAGAGTCTAAATACACTCATCTGCTTGTGCAAAAACAATTGTAACACAAATAGTGACTACCTGAGTCTGCAAGCGATCACACTCAAATAGTGCTAGTCACATAGTAAAAATCAAAATTGTGGCAGGCTCAATGTATGTAAGGAACCCTTTCGATCGCAAGAGTACTGAACATATAGATGCACACAATGTGCATTTGTCGTTTATTAATTATGCCATGCCACTGTCGACCCTCACAGTAGTAGACCATAGTGTCATGGGCAAGTGCCCCCATGCATAGTCAAATACTAATGGAAAGAACAGTGTTCGCAATAGAATGCCAGTATGTAGAAAATACTTGACCATTACTAAATAAATCTAACAAGTGCTGGTCATGAAATCAAATATTAAGGTTAAGCTCCATGGCAAGTGCCAACGCGTACTTCATACGGGCTCACAGAAGATAACCAGTCATAGTGCTATGTGAAGAAAAGGAGGAAAATGGGGGAGGAAAGGGTAGGTTGCCCGTGAAGTGTACGTGCCAGTGTCTGGGCCCCTTCCTTTCCTCCTGTGAAAAGAGAGAAAAAAGAGAGAAAAAAGAGAAATGTAAAAATGAAATTTAAAACACATATAACTTGCTAATAATCTCAAATGCACAGATCTGCCACATAGGAGAGGGAAGAATCATGAATTACACATTAAAAATATATCACAGATATATTGAGACCATCTTACACTGAGAAGACCTAAAGGGCATAACATGAGGGGAACATTCAAAATCATCTAATGTTCTCTAAGGTGTATTGCCAATTCCTCATCCTGATTCAGCCCGCCCGGTACCTTGGACTGGAAGTCCGCAATATATTTTGACTCCCTTTGTCTTAATTTCAATACTCTATTGCCGCCCCTGGGATTGATGGTAATCTGTTCCAGAATAAAAAATCTCAAAAGGGCTGGATTGGAGAAATGTATGTCCCTAAACTGACGGGGCACTGGATACTTATCATCATTATGAACGATAGCTCAATAGTGTTCCAGTACACGTTTCTTGGCCAACAGGGTTGTGCTTCCTATGTACCAAAGCTTGCATGGGCACTCAATAGCATAAATGACGAAGGTAGTACTGCAGGTGAGGAATTGTATAATTTCTTTGGTGACACCATTGTACGAGATACTTTTGACAAAAATGCTGTTTTTGCATGCCTTGCAATGTCCACAAGGAAAAAATCCCTTCAAACCATGTTCATGTCTGTTGGGATAGATAGTGACATCGCTGTGAACCAACATATCCCTAATGCTCCTACCTTTCATGTACGTTATATTGGGTCTATCCGAAATGTGATTACCAATCATGTGGTCACATTTGAGAATGTCCCAATTCTTTGCCAAGATTCTTCTAATGTCATTGGAATCGGCATTATAGGTCAGGATCAAACGGGTGTTGTCAACATCACTATCAGGGGATTCAGCCTCCTTATCAATTATGGTAAGAGATCTAGGCATCGCATCTGCTCTCTTTTTAGCTTTATGTAACACCCAATTTGGATACCCTCTGATTTTAAATCTAGCCATCATTTCTTTACTCTCTAGCTGGTAAGCCTCTTCAGTGTTACAATTTCTCCAAGCCCTCAGTAACTCCCCGTAGGGGATACTCCATTTGAGTGTCTCGGGGTGGCTGCTGAGGGCATGTAAGACACTGTTCCCTGCTGTACTCTTCCTGAAGAGAGTGGTATGTATTTTGTTATTCTTAATGTCCAAACTGACATCTAAGTACTCAGCATGGGTTTTACTGATGTTACTAGTGAGAACAATGTTTTTTTGTTGATATTGAGCCTGTCAATAAACCGGATCGCCTCCTGTTGATCACCTTTCCACATAATAAACAGGTCATCAATGTAACGCATCCAGATACAAACATGACCAAGATCAACATTCCAGTCAGGGCTAGTGAAAATCTCTTCCTCCCAGTACCCCATGAAGAGGTTCACAAAACTGGGAGTGAAGCACGAACCCATCGCTGTACCGACAGTCTGGCGGTACATGACACCATTAAAGAGAAAGATGTTATTAGAAAGACAATACTTGATCATTTCCAAAATCATTTTGTTGTGTTGCCTAAAATGGGCAGGTATACTTTTGAGGAAATGTTCACAGGCTTCTAGTCCTTGCTGATGATCAATAATAGTGTACAGGGATTGTACATCTAGAGTGATCATGAGGAACTCATCATCCCATTCAAGACCGTCTATTTTCTTAAGAAAATCTTTCGTGTCCCTGATGTAACTGGGAAGATGGATAACATTGTCCCTAAGGAAGTGATCCACATATTTGGATATATGTTCTGATACACTCCCTCTGGAGGAAACTATGGGACGTCCTGGAGGATCAATAGGATCTTTATGAAGTTTAGGGAGCAGATACAAAGCCAGCAGAATGAAATGGTCATTTCTCAAATAACAAAATTCCTCCCATTCGAGGATACCCGTATCCTTCCAGGTAGTGAGTTTGTCCCACAACTCAGTAATGCTGTTGTTGTATCCTTCACTAATGATGGTCTCATAATACCTAACGTCCTTGAGTTGTCTATGTGCTTCTGCAATGTATTTGTCCCTGTCCATGATCACGACATTGCCACCCTTATCCGCTGGGCGGATGACGATGTCAGTGTCGTCCATGAGTGACTTGAGTGCCTGTTTTTGAAGGAATGAGAGGTTGTTCCTAGGAGAGATGTGACTCTTACTTCTGTCCCTAAAATTGCACAAAGCCTTGCCGACACTTTCGTGAAAGGTATCTATGGTGTCATGAGGGAGTGTAGGAAAAAATGTAGATTTGGGTCTAAAGCCTGAAGATGCACTGCAGTCAGTGACGAGGCCTATATGTTCACAAGTCTGAGTAAGTTGTTCAGTGGTGTTCATGGGCTCTCCCTGATTGAGCTGTATCATATCAATGAGGGTGTCAATATCACCCACACTGATATTGTCCTGGTCCCTGGGCGTGTGTATCCTGGTTTTTCTCGTCTCACCTAGTCTCTTCAATTTGTGCCACTTTTTAAGTTTCAGTTTTCTAATGAACTTAAATAAATCTATTCTGGCATCGGTGTAACTAAATGACTTAGAGGGACAAAAGGAGAGTCCTAAACATAAAGTCCTTTTCTCAGTTTCATTCATCACCCTCTTAGATAGATTGATGATAGTCTTGTTTACCATGTCACTGTCCATCAATGGGCTCTTCTGGAGCGTGTACTGCTGGTTCCCATGCCGCCCCTTGCTCTGCCTCTTCTGCCATCGCTGCTGTATTCTTTTTCTTCGGTTTCTACGTTTCCCCGGCCTTTGCCGCGGCCTCTGCCTCTCTGTCCTCATGTTCTCAGTGCCAGAGTATCTTGCTTCGTCCGTCTGCTCCGGCGCAGATGACGATATTCCTCTAAAAAATTGACAGGACGTGTTGTAGAATCCATATTGGAGGATGCTTCTACTGAAACATCAGATTCAGTTTCCCTGGCTGTAGATATTGAGTTCATATTTCTCTCATCATTGTTGAAGGAAGTAGTCGCCAACGGTTCTTTAACGTTGTAAAGGTGATCGTATTTACGGCTAAAAGTCAAAATTCTGCCGCTTTCATAATCGTTATAATCACGGTTAAGTTTACGCTCTTTGCATGCTTTGATATCGGCTTCATACTTTTTTAGGTGATCCTTCATACTGCTGCAAAGTTTCTCCACTGTTTCAACTTCCGGTAGTTTATTGAGCTCATCCCGTACATCTTGAATCTGTTTGAGGATGAGGTCTCTGTCGATCCACGCAAATTTTACCAGAATCTCTAGCATTCATCTAGAGCTGAGTGCGGAGTTTTCCGACCATTCCTTCAACATCGCCGGGTTGGGTGTCTCATAAGTGGGTGTAGTAAAAATCCGTAGACCTCTTGGGATCATCTCTTGATCAATATAGTTCTGCAGCGAAATTGCTTCCCACCATTTGGATATCTCTGTTTTTTTTAGTTTTTCCAAGGTTCTGATTTTGTCTTCTAAACTTTGGGAAGGTGCCAACGTTGTCTCAGTAGTAGTTTTGGTTTTTTGTCTTCGTGTGAAAAGGATTTGGGCTGCTGCCCTCATTTCATCCTCCTCATCCATTGTGCACTGCACCCCTGGATTGCCTCCGGTGTCCTGTGTATTCCGTATAACCCCTGTACAAATGCAGGTTCCTTCTGCCTTATGCTAATCTGGGCTGTGAAGTGGTGTGGTACAGACCGATATACCAAGAATGCTCGTGATGTAAATGCGCCCGAGTATGCCTGTATTTAGTGTCTGTTTTTACGAGCGTGACAATGTACCTCAAAACCGCCTCCATTCTCAAGATGGTTACTGCGATTTTACTCCTCAAATCAAATTGGAGGGCAATTGTTTCCTTAAGTAATCCTGGCAATATTCACTGTGTCCGCCAGTATTGAACGCGGGGAGAGAACGAGCAACCCGCCCGCCGGAGGGCAGCCCACCCTCACACCCCGAGATAGCCAGCAGAACAATCCCAGGCTTACCTCCAATGATGCTGTCAATGCTCGTATCCACTCCCAATGTAATCAGCACAAGCCCGGTCCAAATGCTGTCCTCAATAAATAAAGTTCCACAAAGTCGCTCCTGCCGACAGTCGGGGACCCAAGGAAGGTGGCGCACGAACCGGCGGAGCACTCCGGTAGTAAAATCCAGTAAAGGGTCGCTAGTAGTGCGCTCTCAGTCAACAAATCACAGGACACTCCAGAGAATCCAAAGGAGTTTAATCACAACGCGTTTCAGCTTCCAGAGAAGCCTTGTTCACGTAATCCACCAGTGCACAGCAAGACCATGACTAATAAATCTTCAACTACTGAGCATAAACAAAGGACAAAGGTTGCCACACTGTGGTTGTCACGGCAGACATCTTAGAATGATGTTAATCGCCAAAATAAATGGCCAAAACATGGCACACATCGTGTGGCTGCACAGTAATTATGTTCAACTACATGATATGAATTCTTGCAGTGTCACTTGAATGCCGATATGAATGTACAGCCACACGATGTGTACCATGTTTTGGCCATTTATTTTGGCGATTAACATCATTCTAAGATGTCTGCCGTGACAACCACAGTATGGCAACCTTTGTCCTTTGTTTATGCTCAGTATTTGAAGCTTTATTAGTCATGGTCTTCCTGTGCACTGTTGGATTACGTGAACAAGGCTTCTCTGGAAGCTGAAACGCGTTGTGATTGAACTCCTTTGGATTCTCTGGAGTGTCCTGTGATTTGTTGACTGAGAGCGCACTACTAGCGACCCTTTACTGGATTTTACTACCGGCGTGCTCCGCCGGTGCGTGCGCCACCTTCCTTGGGTCTCCGACTGTCGGCAGGAGCGACTTTGTGGAACTTTATATATATATAATATATATATATATATATATATATATTCACTGAAAAAACCATAGGTTTCAGGGGTGTTATAGTTAGCTGGACTTTTCACTTGTACAAAACCATTGAAATTCCCCCGTTATAGTTAGTTCAGCTAACTATAACTCGCGCGCCTGCAATGCACTGCTGATGACGTCACATATTACATCACTCATGACATGGTCAGTGACATCACTCATGACATCACTGATGACATCTCAAATGACATCACTGATGACATCACTGATGACATCATCCAGTGAATGTGTGTTTTTCTGAAAATTAAATATGTTTTATATATGTATATCTCAAGGTCGATGGAAGAATAAATGGGTATATAAGTGTCTAAATGGATGATTTGTTTTTGAAAAATTGATTGTGTAACTGACTGATTAAGCGTATCATAGTGAATACATGGCTTATGGAGTTATGTTTAAATATGTAAATATCTGTATCAGTCTCTCACTTTGTGTATAAGTGGCTGCATGGGTTGGTGAGTAGCTACATGGGTGTCTATATAGGTTATTAGTTGGTTTTTTGAGTATCAGTCTGAGTGTCTGCATGGTTCGGTGGGGGTATTACGTAGTGCATACTTGCATGAATGAGTGACTCACTGTTTGTGTTGAAGACAGCATGTGTGCAGGACTGTATGGGTGGATGAGTGTGTGTATGGGTGTGTTAGTGAGTGAATGACTGTCTCAATAGTGTCTTTATGAGTAACTACATATGTTTTAAACTAGTATATGTGACTATTGGTGTATATAAGTGAGTATATGTGAGAGTGAGAGATTGAAAGAGTTCCTGTATGAATAAGTATGTGTTTCTATAAGTGATTGTTTAAAAGACTAAGTATGTGTAAGTTTCCATAGAAGTAAGTGTGGTGGTGTGTGTATAACTGTATATGCAAGTAAATGTATGTTTGATTCTTTATTAGCATGAGTGACTATGTGTGTGAGTAACTCTATGGATGAGTGGCATTGTGTAACAGGATGTATAGGTGTATGAGTACATATGAAGAGTGAGTACATGTATGAGTGACTGTATAGGACTGTTGGTGAATGAGTGGATGTGTATGTGGATCTTAGAATTACTGAGGAGGTTGTTGTAACTGGTATTGGTATGTCCATTGTTTTGAAAATTGTAGTCTCTATTTTTGATTGTGTGTATCAAAGGTTATATTAGGGTGAGAGGAGGCCTGCCACTCTATCACAAGGATGATGTCATCAGTGATGTCATCAGTTATGTCATTTGAGATGTCATCAGTGATGTCATGAGTGATGTCACTGACCATGTCATGAGTGATGTAATATGTGACGTCATCAGCAGTGCATTGCGGGCGCGCGAGTTATAGTTAGCTGAACTAACTATAACGGGGGAATTTCAATGGTTTTGTACAAGTGAAAAGTCCAGCTAACTATAACACCCCTGAAACCTATGGTTTTTTCAGTGAATTTCTGAGGTTTTTTAAATGCTAATTCCTAACTATAACGTGCCTGAAACCTATGTTTTTTTCTGTGAATTTCAAAGGTTTTTTAAATGCTAATTTCTAACTATGCCTACAGAGATAGGACATGTGAAGAAAGAAGAAAAAATGCACAGAAAGAAAAAAAAGAAGTGCATAAATAAGCAACAGAAGTCCTCAAAGACGAAGAAAAGTGCAGGAAGAAGAATAACGTGCAGAAAGAACAAAGAGAAGAGCAGAAAGAAGCCTTGTTGTAAAATCATCCTGTACCCTCAACTTTTTCAGATGGATACTGGTGGTAACTGAGTCTGACTAACCAGTCCTAGAGCCAGTGCTATGTTAAAAGACACTTAGAATACAGAGAAAACACCTACATACACTAGGGAACATTATGCGTTGGGGTCCCCCTGTGATTAGCATGACCTCCTCTGTAAGCCCCTAGTATATATTAGGGCAGGGGGATTAAAACTACCTCTTAAAACAGGCCACAGGGCGTTTTTGCAAACGTTAACTCAGGCCCCGTCCCCTCCCTTCACCACTGTGTAAACACGCCCTGTGTCCGTTTTTAGTTGGGAGATTAAGTTCATTTGAATCCTGAGGGTCCCTAGGGTCCAACTAGCCCACTAGGTACCTCCAGTAAGTGCCACAGAGCTGCGTTGCAGAGAGGTGTAAAAAGTGGCACGGCCTGGACCACCTCTCTGCAATGCAGCTCAGTGGCGCTTACTGGAAGCACTTGGTGGGCTAGTTAGCCCCCAGGGGCCCTCAGTATTGAAGGGAAATTATATCCCCAATTTAAAACGTGCCATAGTGCGTGTTTGCACACGTCACCTCAGGCCCCGTCCCCTCCCTTCACCACTGTGTAAACACGCCCTGTGGCTGTTCTAAGTTGAGAGATTAAGTCCCCTTGAATCCTAAGGGTCCCTAGGGTCAAACTAGACCACTAGGTACCTCCAGTAAGCGCCACAGAGCTGCATTGCAGAGAGGTGTAAAAAGGGGCTTGGCCTCAGAGCACCTGTCTGCAGCGCAGCTCCCTGGCGCATACTGGAGATGCCTGTTGGGCTAGTTGGCCCTCAGGGACCCTCAGTATTGAAGAGGAATTAATTCCCCAACTTACAACTCGCCAGGGGGCGTGTTTGCAGAGTGCTGCAAGGAGGGGGCGTCGCCTCCGGCACGATGCCAGTCTTTTATTTATTTTAATTTTTTAAGAAGGGGGGCTGTGTGGTTCCCCTTCTTATTCTAATTTATTGGCCCTGATGACCCCATCCCCCAGGGCCTGTCTCCTAATTATATTTTTTTGACCCCAATCCCCAGGGCCGGCCACTGTTTTTTATTATTTAAAAAAAATATATATTTATAGACACACCTAGGACATGCTGGACAAACCGTACGTACCTATCACCATGACGATTTGCGTGATATTCATTAAAAGGCGATTATACATACAATGAATCCACGTGGAATGTATTTACACCACTAGTGAAGCTCTGACATGTCTGATGCCCTACCGTGCCTAATCCCGGTAGACACCCTTGTCATTTATTTATACAAACATGGGTAGCTATTGACGGGCACATTTAATACACATGCACACCAAGCCATTCAAAGGGGATTCGACAAAAATTCGACCAAAACTATGCAAGAAACCCCCCTCACGATTAATAAAACACACATCCACTGCCGGATGTGTAATACTTTTTATTTTACTCTCTGGAAAGGGGACGAACATCACTTGAGAGTCACAGCGCGCTCCTGGCAGAGCCCAATGCTGTGTTACACCCACCATTGCCTGCTGAGTGCCACACACCTCTGTGTTGTATTCCACTAGCTAGTGCATATGCTATGACACTCTCTAGCCCATGTGCACTGTAACACCACCCCGTGAATATGTCATGCCACACTTGTCTTCGCACGGGTTATATTGCCCCATCTAACGTGCCTTCCTCGATGCCTATGTTATAACGCACAGTGCTATGCCATACATATTACAATCTGGGATCCATATCTTTGTCACAGTGCATATGCAACGTTACACTCCCCAGCACATATTTTATATTACAACTTTAGAGACTAGTTAGGTTACATAACACTGCCCTGTGCATATTACACTCCAAGGCGCATATCGCATAGCACACGCTAGTGCCTGTGCTATCTCGCGCTCTCCAATGAATCTGTCATTGCGCACAATGTATTGCATATTATATTTCACACCCGGTTCATCTTATATCACACTTTTTGGTGGATAGTTTATACCATACACTATATCTAGTTTTCATTTTCAATCATGCTCTCAGGACTATGTTCTATATAACACTGTGTTCACCTACCCTTTTCACGGGCATTACATTTTGCGATAGGGGGTGGAGGGTCAGCGGGTGTTTCTGCCAAGTGAGCCCGGATTCACAGTCACAAATGTCCTCTTCTTCCTGAATAAAAGAGAGATTATGCTGCATACTTGTTCATATTTTAAGTAGTTCGCACAGACACACGTTTTAAAAACAATAAAGTTCCTAATACCCGCCTTCTCTGAACAGTTAGCTTGCTGCCCCATCCCCCTCCTCCCTATCCTCTTTTGTGTGAATCCATGGACTAGCCTCCTTCCTCCTGCCATGCATGGTCTGATGTGCTGCCACTGCCCTCAATTTAGTATGATGTACCAGTCCACTCCTCCTGCCCTCCATTGCCCAATTCTATGTCCCATCATTGACCTCCTGCTTAAACTCTGTGCTTAGCTTGCTGCCCCTATTCTCCTTCCCCCTGCCCTCCGATGTCTTTGTGCATGCCCCTGCTCCATCCTTTTTGCCCACCATGTTCCATTGACCTGCCACTCCAATCTACTCTGAGTGTTCTGTTGAGCTGCCACTCCCCTCCCACCTGCCTAGCATTGTCAGATGACTGTAACCTGTCCCTGCCACCTCCACCCTGCCTGTCCGCATGCCATGCCCCTATCCTCTTCCTCCTGTCCACATGGTCCATTGTACTGCCACACCCTTCTGCCCTCCCTGGTCTGTTGTGCTGCAACTGCTCCTCCTGCCTGCCCCGTGCGGTCTGTTGTGAGGCCCCTTCCCCTGAACTTTCTTGTCTGTGCACAGGTCCTGCCCCTCCCTTCTATCCTCCATCGTCCTTTGTGCATGCCCCTGCACCCTCCTTCTTGCCCATCTAACCATTGTGCTGCCACTAACCCTCCCACTTGCCATGCATGGTCTTCTGTGCTGCCATGGCCCCTCCCACCTTCCCTGTGTGGTCAGTTAGCTGCCCATGACCCCCTCCCACCTGTCTGTGTGTATGCCATCACAGTCTCACTGTTACTCTTCATGGTGTGTCTTGCTTCTAGTGCCCATCCTACCTGACCTCCATGGATATCTTCCTGCTCCTGCCCTGTCCCCTTGCCCCCAGCCCTCTGTTTACATGTGCAGACCCCTACTCCCTCCCTCCTGGCTTGTCTGTTCCATTGTAATGCCCCTGATCCGTCCCTCCTGCCCTTTATGGTCTGTTATGCTGCAGCTTTCTCTCCTGTCTGTCCATTATGGTCAGCTAGCTACCATTGCCTCTTGCCCCTCTGTTCTCTGTTGTCCATGTGCATGGTCCTGTCCCCTCCCTCTTGCTTTCTATGGATTGTTGTGCTGCACTCCCGTCCCGCATGCCCTGTATGGTGTATTGTGCACCATACAGGGCTGCACAGTAATTATGTTCAACTACATGATATGAATTCTTGCAGTGTCACTTGAATGCCGATATGAATGTACAGCCACACGATGTGTACCATGTTTTGGCCATTTATTTTGGCGATTAACATCATTCTAAGATGTCTGCCGTGACAACCACAGTATGGCAACCTTTGTCCTTTGTTTATGCTCAGTATTTGAAGCTTTATTAGTCATGGTCTTCCTGTGCACTGTTGGATTACGTGAACAAGGCTTCTCTGGAAGCTGAAACGCGTTGTGATTGAACTCCTTTGGATTCTCTGGAGTGTCCTGTGATTTGTTGACTGAGAGCGCACTACTAGCGACCCTTTACTGGATTTTACTACCGGCGTGCTCCGCCGGTGCGTGCGCCACCTTCCTTGGGTCTCCGACTGTCGGCAGGAGCGACTTTGTGGAACTTTATATATATATAATATATATATATATATATATATTCACTGAAAAAACCATAGGTTTCAGGGGTGTTATAGTTAGCTGGACTTTTCACTTGTACAAAACCATTGAAATTCCCCCGTTATAGTTAGTTCAGCTAACTATAACTCGCGCGCCTGCAATGCACTGCTGATGACGTCACATATTACATCACTCATGACATGGTCAGTGACATCACTCATGACATCACTGATGACATCTCAAATGACATCACTGATGACATCACTGATGACATCATCCAGTGAATGTGTGTTTTTCTGAAAATTAAATATGTTTTATATATGTATATCTCAAGGTCGATGGAAGAATAAATGGGTATATAAGTGTCTAAATGGATGATTTGTTTTTGAAAAATTGATTGTGTAACTGACTGATTAAGCGTATCATAGTGAATACATGGCTTATGGAGTTATGTTTAAATATGTAAATATCTGTATCAGTCTCTCACTTTGTGTATAAGTGGCTGCATGGGTTGGTGAGTAGCTACATGGGTGTCTATATAGGTTATTAGTTGGTTTTTTGAGTATCAGTCTGAGTGTCTGCATGGTTCGGTGGGGGTATTACGTAGTGCATACTTGCATGAATGAGTGACTCACTGTTTGTATGTGTTGAAGACAGCATGTGTGCAGGACTGTATGGGTGGATGAGTGTGTGTATGGGTGTGTTAGTGAGTGAATGACTGTCTCAATAGTGTCTTTATGAGTAACTACATATGTTTTAAACTAGTATATGTGACTATTGGTGTATATAAGTGAGTATATGTGAGAGTGAGAGATTGAAAGAGTTCCTGTATGAATAAGTATGTGTTTCTATAAGTGATTGTTTAAAAGACTAAGTATGTGTAAGTTTCCATAGAAGTAAGTGTGGTGGTGTGTGTATAACTGTATATGCAAGTAAATGTATGTTTGATTCTTTATTAGCATGAGTGACTATGTGTGTGAGTAACTCTATGGATGAGTGGCATTGTGTAACAGGATGTATAGGTGTATGAGTACATATGAAGAGTGAGTACATGTATGAGTGACTGTATAGGACTGTTGGTGAATGAGTGGATGTGTATGTGGATCTTAGAATTACTGAGGAGGTTGTTGTAACTGGTATTGGTATGTCCATTGTTTTGAAAATTGTAGTCTCTATTTTTGATTGTGTGTATCAAAGGTTATATTAGGGTGAGAGGAGGCCTGCCACTCTATCACAAGGATGATGTCATCAGTGATGTCATCAGTGATGTCATTTGAGATGTCATCAGTGATGTCATGAGTGATGTCACTGACCATGTCATGAGTGATGTAATATGTGACGTCATCAGCAGTGCATTGCGGGCGCGCGAGTTATAGTTAGCTGAACTAACTATAACGGGGGAATTTCAATGGTTTTGTACAAGTGAAAAGTCCAGCTAACTATAACACCCCTGAAACCTATGGTTTTTTCAGTGAATTTCTGAGGTTTTTTAAATGCTAATTCCTAACTATAACGTGCCTGAAACCTATGTTTTTTTCTGTGAATTTCAAAGGTTTTTTAAATGCTAATTTCTAACTATGCCTACAGAGATAGGACATGTGAAGAAAGAAGAAAAAATGCACAGAAAGAAAAAAAAGAAGTGCATAAATAAGCAACAGAAGTCCTCAAAGACGAAGAAAAGTGCAGGAAGAAGAATAACGTGCAGAAAGAACAAAGAGAAGAGCAGAAAGAAGCCTTGTTGTAAAATCATCCTGTACCCTCAACTTTTTCAGATGGATACTGGTGGTAACTGAGTCTGACTAACCAGTCCTAGAGCCAGTGCTATGTTAAAAGACACTTAGAATACAGTGAAAACACCTACATACACTAGGGAACATTATGCGTTGGGGTCCCCCTGTGATTAGCATGACCTCCTCTGTAAGCCCCTAGTATATAATAGGGCAGGGGGATTAAAACTACCTCTTAAAACAGGCCACAGGGCGTTTTTGCAAACGTTAACTCAGGCCCCGTCCCCTCCCTTCACCACTGTGTAAACACGCCCTGTGTCCGTTTTTAGTTGGGAGATTAAGTTCATTTGAATCCTGAGGGTCCCTAGGGTCCAACTAGCCCACTAGGTACCTCCAGTAAGTGCCACAGAGCTGCGTTGCAGAGAGGTGTAAAAAGTGGCACGGCCTGGACCACCTCTCTGCAATGCAGCTCAGTGGCGCTTACTGGAAGCACTTGGTGGGCTAGTTAGCCCCCAGGGGCCCTCAGTATTGAAGGGAAATTATATCCCCAATTTAAAACGTGCCATAGTGCGTGTTTGCACACGTCACCTCAGGCCCCGTCCCCTCCCTTCACCACTGTGTAAACACGCCCTGTGGCTGTTCTAAGTTGAGAGATTAAGTCCCCTTGAATCCTAAGGGTCCCTAGGGTCAAACTAGACCACTAGGTACCTCCAGTAAGCGCCACAGAGCTGCATTGCAGAGAGGTGTAAAAAGGGGCTTGGCCTCAGAGCACCTGTCTGCAGCGCAGCTCCCTGGCGCATACTGGAGATGCCTGTTGGGCTAGTTGGCCCTCAGGGACCCTCAGTATTGAAGAGGAATTAATTCCCCAACTTACAACTCGCCAGGGGGCGTGTTTGCAGAGTGCTGCAAGGAGGGGGCGTCGCCTCCGGCACGATGCCAGTCTTTTATTTATTTTAATTTTTTAAGAAGGGGGGCTGTGTGGTTCCCCTTCTTATTCTAATTTATTGGCCCTGATGACCCCATCCCCCAGGGCCTGTCTCCTAATTATATTTTTTTGACCCCAATCCCCAGGGCCGGCCACTGTTTTTTATTATTTAAAAAAAATATATATTTATAGACACACCTAGGACATGCTGGACAAACCGAACGTACCTATCACCATGACGATTTGCGTGATATTCATTAAAAGGCGATTATACATACAATGAATCCACGTGGAATGTATTTACACCACTAGTGAAGCTCTGACATTTCTGATGCCCTACCGTGCCTAATCCCGGTAGACACCCTTGTCATTTATTTATACAAACATGGGTAGCTATTGACGGGCACATTTAATACACATGCACACCAAGCCATTCAAAGGGGATTCGACAAAAATTCGACCAAAACTATGCAAGAAACCCCCCTCACGATTAATAAAACACACATCCACTGCCGGATGTGTAATACTTTTTATTTTACTCTCTGGAAAGGGGACGAACATCACTTGAGAGTCACAGCGCGCTCCTGGCAGAGCCCAATGCTGTGTTACACCCACCATTGCCTGCTGAGTGCCACACACCTCTGTGTTGTATTCCACTAGCTAGTGCATATGCTATGACACTCTCTAGCCCATGTGCACTGTAACACCACCCCGTGAATATGTCATGCCACACTTGTCTTCGCACGGGTTATATTGCCCCATCTAACGTGCCTTCCTCGATGCCTATGTTATAACGCACAGTGCTATGCCATACATATTACAATCTGGGATCCATATCTTTGTCACAGTGCATATGCAACGTTACACTCCCCAGCACATATTTTATATTACAACTTTAGAGACTAGTTAGGTTACATAACACTGCCCTGTGCATATTACACTCCAAGGCGCATATCGCATAGCACACGCTAGTGCCTGTGCTATCTCGCGCTCTCCAATGAATCTGTCATTGCGCACAATGTATTGCATATTATATTTCACACCCGGTTCATCTTATATCACACTTTTTGGTGGATAGTTTATACCATACACTATATCTAGTTTTCATTTTCAATCATGCTCTCAGGACTATGTTCTATATAACACTGTGTTCACCTACCCTTTTCACGGGCATTACATTTTGCGATAGGGGGTGGAGGGTCAGCGGGTGTTTCTGCCAAGTGAGCCCGGATTCACAGTCACAAATGTCCTCTTCTTCCTGAATAAAAGAGAGATTATGCTGCATACTTGTTCATATTTTAAGTAGTTCGCACAGACACACGTTTTAAAAACAATAAAGTTCCTAATACCCGCCTTCTCTGAACAGTTAGCTTGCTGCCCCATCCCCCTCCTCCCTATCCTCTTTTGTGTGAATCCATGGACTAGCCTCCTTCCTCCTGCCATGCATGGTCTGATGTGCTGCCACTGCCCTCAATTTAGTATGATGTACCAGTCCACTCCTCCTGCCCTCCATTGCCCAATTCTATGTCCCATCATTGACCTCCTGCTTAAACTCTGTGCTTAGCTTGCTGCCCCTATTCTCCTTCCCCCTGCCCTCCGATGTCTTTGTGCATGCCCCTGCTCCATCCTTTTTGCCCACCATGTTCCATTGACCTGCCACTCCAATCTACTCTGAGTGTTCTGTTGAGCTGCCACTCCCCTCCCACCTGCCTAGCATTGTCAGATGACTGTAACCTGTCCCTGCCACCTCCACCCTGCCTGTCCGCATGCCATGCCCCTATCCTCTTCCTCCTGTCCACATGGTCCATTGTACTGCCACACCCTTCTGCCCTCCCTGGTCTGTTGTGCTGCAACTGCTCCTCCTGCCTGCCCCGTGCGGTCTGTTGTGAGGCCCCTTCCCCTGAACTTTCTTGTCTGTGCACAGGTCCTGCCCCTCCCTTCTATCCTCCATCGTCCTTTGTGCATGCCCCTGCACCCTCCTTCTTGCCCATCTAACCATTGTGCTGCCACTAACCCTCCCACTTGCCATGCATGGTCTTCTGTGCTGCCATGGCCCCTCCCACCTTCCCTGTGTGGTCAGTTAGCTGCCCATGACCCCCTCCCACCTGTCTGTGTGTATGCCATCACAGTCTCACTGTTACTCTTCATGGTGTGTCTTGCTTCTAGTGCCCATCCTACCTGACCTCCATGGATATCTTCCTGCTCCTGCCCTGTCCCCTTGCCCCCAGCCCTCTGTTTACATGTGCAGACCCCTACTCCCTCCCTCCTGGCTTGTCTGTTCCATTGTAATGCCCCTGATCCGTCCCTCCTGCCCTTTATGGTCTGTTATGCTGCAGCTTTCTCTCCTGTCTGTCCATTATGGTCAGCTAGCTACCATTGCCTCTTGCCCCTCTGTTCTCTGTTGTCCATGTGCATGGTCCTGTCCCCTCCCTCTTGCTTTCTATGGATTGTTGTGCTGCACTCCCGTCCCGCATGCCCTGTATGGTGTATTGTGCTGCTGCAAACCCTGATGCCTGCCCTGCAGGGTCAGTTTGGTGCACCTCTCCATGTCCCTCCTGCCCTCTGTTATCCAAGTCCATTTCCTTCCATGATCCAATGTACCATACTTGCGAACATTGTGAACTTGGTAAGAGGGAGATTTTGAAAAAAAACTGGGGTATTGATTTTCCCCTTTGAGTTACATTGAAAAAGAGGAGATTGTAGACAGGAGACAGATAAAATAAAGCCCATTTGAGCTTAAAAACATTGGACGTTTCCTGGCTGAATCGGGTCTGTTGGTATGTATGGTTGTACTACCATTGCCTCTTCCTTCTGCCCACAATGGTCTATTACATTGCCACAGCCTCTCTTGCAAGTCCTGTATTGTTGGTTTGTTGCCCCTGCCCCCCTTTCCACTGCCCTCCATAGTCTGTTGTGCTGCCACGGCCTTTCCTGCCTGCTCAGTGTGGTTAAATTGTTGCCTTTGCACCCTCCTACCTGCCTTCAATTTTCAGAGTCCGTGCCCCTGGCCTCTGCCTCTCAACAGTATCCTAATGAACAACTAGATTGCTAACATTCTATATTTATTACAAAAGTGTGGAACGCCTGACGTCATCTTGATGTAATCAAAACTGTAATACCTAGAGCATTTCCTTTAGAAATTACATATATGAGAGGGTCTTATTGGCATCAAAATTATGGTTAGTGCTCTAAAAGACTAAAATAAGGACATATTTTCTGAGTTTTCAAATAGCGACAAAGCACTTTTAAATTATTTGTTATCTTTATGTTTTTTTATCTAGTTGACCACTTGATTAAATGTTCCACTTAGGGGAGAGGATGTGGTGTTACTTCCAGAACTGCAGACTTTGCAACTGGGGACCAGGTTGGAGTTTCTGCTTCAGCTCGACATTCTGTGATTCTGGTCAAATCACTTAGTCTCCCCATGTCTACAACCAAAATTAATTTGTTCTTGTGTGATGTAACCAATGCTCATGTAAAGCACTCCAATACCTGAAAAGTCTGCACTATATAACACTGCAAAAACACAAAATAATAAGTGTTTTGCACACTTCTGTCATTGGGCTATATTTGGGCTACATCTGGGTGATTTTGGGCTACATTTGGGCTCTTTTGTCTCCGGTGGCCATTTTGGGAGATTTATTTGTTATAAAGTTTCCCAATTTCCTCATGTACTGCAGTCTCCTCAGTAGGAAATGCTTTCAGTTTTTTACTTTGATTCCATCATGAAGGTATTCAGATATGTCACACATTTGCCATAAATTCTGAATGTTAGCACTCTAGTTGCTCATTAGATTACTGTAGTAAAACTACTGTTCACCATGGAAGTCTGTTCCTGGTATTAAAAGTGCAGGTTTCAGTCTGCATGTCAGAATTTTTTTAATGAAATAGAAGAGGATTTGAGAAGTCACTCAAAATGTGCCCTCATTTTCTTTCATCAGCATTAATCATAATTTCTATGGCAAAATGAACCCCCTCATTGTGTTCCTTTTTAAATTAAATATTTTAAGTGTTACCAGTTTATTCCAATCAAGATGGCTTTAGGTGTGCCATACTTTTGTCATAATGAAGACAGTAAGCGCTCTAGTTGTTTTTAAGAACACTCTGTGACATTCTGTCTTTGGGCTATACTTGGGCTACATCTGGGTGATATTTGGGCTACATTTGGGCTCTTTTGTCTCTGGTGGCCATCTTGGGAGACTTATTTGTTATTAAGTTTCCTAATTTCCTCATTTACTGCAGTCTCCTCAGTAGGAAATACTTTCAGTTTTTTACTTTGATTCCATCAAGAAGGCATTCAGATGTGTCACACATTTGCCATAAATTCAGAATGTTAGCACTCTTTTTGCTCATTAGATCACTTCAGTAAAGCTACTGCTCACCAGGCAAAACTGCTGCTGGTATTGAAAGTGCATGTTTCAGTCTGCATGTCAGAATTTATTAATGAAATAGAAGAGGATTTGAGAAGTCACTCAAAATGTGCCCTAATTTTTCTTTCTGCAGCACTAATCATACTTTTTATTGAAAAATGAACCCCCTCATTTTGTTCCTTTTTAAATTAAATGTTTTAAGAGTTACCACTTTAATCCAAGCAAGATGGCTTCAGGTGTGCCATACGTTTATCATAAGTAGGACTGTTAGCGCTCTAGTTGTTCTTTGGAACACTCTGGGAAGCTGCTGTAGAACACAAAGGAATCAATTGACAGTCTCTGCCCTTGTTGGATGTACATGTTTTACTGAGCATGTCAGACTTCATTCTCACATGACTGAGAAAGATAATGTGAATTTACAGAAAATATGCTCTCAGTTTAGCTTATAGATCACCTTCCAAACCTCTGTGGGAAAAGCATGAGAAAATATTTTTCTCTCAATCATGATATCCCAGCAGAAGGCTTTTTCACATGGTGAAATCACCTTAGAACATACCACAATTCCTAAAATGAGTATGGTACCATCAACAAATGATTTATAATGTAACTAAAGTCTTAAAACCTTCTATTAACTGCAATGCTTTTTAATGAGGTGCTATCATGTATATTGGTCCCAAGATGGCTGCGAATACTTCTTGGATGAAGTGCTGACAGCCAATCAGATCTCAGGATGAGATGTGTGGTTAGGCTCCGCCCACATATATATATGATTTTACTTTTGATTTTCTCAGGAACTACTGAACAGATTGACACCAGACCTGCAAAAGGCACTTCCCTGACCTGAGGACTACCTCTCTGCCAAATTTCAAGTAATTCTGTTCAGCCATTCGGGCTGTACCTTGCACTAAAGGTCCCTATGGAAAAATGCAAGGGGAAAATGTGTTTTGGGACCCCCTTTTTTTTCGGCCCCCGCTTGACGAATCACCCCGAGACTTTCAGGGTAGGAGTGGAGCGGAGCGCCCCACCTATTTTGAAAATATTGCGAGGATTCGTCAACCGTCGTCAAAGTTATTCCGAATAGAATGTTGCGGATTTCCTATGGAAACAGGGTCCTAACTATAACTATCTACTGGCGACCGCCAGTGGATAATATATACATATATATATATATATTCACTGAAAAAACCATAGGTTTCACACACGTTATAGTTAGGAATTAGCATTTAAAAAACCTTGCAAATTCACTGAAAAAACCATAGGTTTCACACATGTTATAGTTAGCAGGACATTTCACTCGTGAAAAACCAATGAAATTCCCCCGTTATAGTTAGTGCAGGCAACTATAACTCACGCGACCGCAATCCTCTGCTGATGATGTCAGATATTACATCACTGATGACATATGTGTCTTCATGAAAAATAAATATTTGTAATATATGTATAGCTAAAGATTAATGGAAGAAGACATGGGTAAATAAGTGTCTAAATACAGTGATGTGGTTTTTTCAGTGAATTTGCAAGGTTTTTTAAATGCTAATTCCTAACTATAACGTGTGTGAAACCTATGGATTTTTCAGTGAATATATATATATATATTCAGTGAAAAAACCATAGGTTTCACACATGTTATAGTTAGCTGGACATTTTACTCGTAAAAAACCAATGAAATTGCCCCGTTATAGTTAGTTCAGCTAACTATAACTCGCACGCGCCCGCAATGCACTGCTGATGACGTCACATATTACATCACTCATGACATGGTCAGTGACATCACTCATGACATCACTGATGACATCTCAAATGACATCACTGATAACATCACTGATGACATCATCCAGTGAATGTGTGTTATTCTGAAAATTAAATATGTTTTATATATGTATATCTCAAGGTCGATGGAAGAATAAATGGGTATATAAGTGTCTAAATGGATGATTTGTTTTTGAAAAATTGATTGTGTAACTGACTGATTAAGTGTATCATAGTGAATACATGGCTTAGTGAGTAATGTTTAAATATGTAAATATCTGTATCAGTCTCTCACTTTGTGTATAAGTGGCTGCATGGGTTGGTGAGTAGCTACATGGGTGTCTATATAGGTTATTAGTTGGTTTTTTGAGTGTCAGTCTGAGTATCTGCATGGTTCGGTGGGGGGTATTATGTAGTGCATAGGAACATGAATGAGTCACTCACTGTTTGTATGTGTTGAAGACAGCATGTGTGCAGGACTATATGGGTGGATGAGTGTGTGTATGGCTGTGTTAGTGAGTGAATGACTGTCTCAATAGTGACTTTATGAGTAACTACATATGTTTTAAACTAGTATATGTGACTATTGGTGTATATAAGTGAGTATATGTGAGAGTGAGAGATTGAAAGAGTTCCTGTATGAATAAGTATGTGTTTCTATAAGTGATTGATTAAATGACTAAGTATGTTTAAGTTTCTGTAGAAGTAAGTGTGGTGGTGTGTGTATAACTGTGTATGCAAGTAAATGTATGTTTGATTCTTTATTAGCATGAGTGACTATGTGTGTGAGTAACTCTATGTATGAGTGGCATTGTGTAACAGGATGTATAGGTGTATGAGTACATATGATGAGTGAGTACATGTATGAGTGACTGTATAGGACTGTTGGTGAATGAGTGGATGTGTATGTGGATCTTAGAATTACTGAAGAGGTTGTTGTAACTGGTATTGGTATGTCCATTGTTTTAAAAATTTTAGTCTCTATTATTCAATGTGTGTATCAAAGGTTATATTAGGGTGAGAGGAGGTCTGCCACTCTATCACAAGGATGATGTCATCAGTGATGTCATTTGAGATGTCATCAGTGATGTCATGAGTGATGTCACTGACCATGTCATGAGTGATGTAATATGTGACGTCATCAGCAGTGCATTGCGGGCGCGTGCGAGTTATAGTTAGCTGAACTAACTATAACGGGGCAATTTCATTGGTTTTTTACGAGTAAAATGTCCAGCTAACTATAACATGTGTGAAACCTATGGTTTTTTCACTGAATTTCTAAGGTTTTTTAAATGCTAATTCCTAACTATAACGTGTGTGAAACCCATGGTTTTTTCAGTGAATTTGCAAGGTTTTTTAAATGCTAATTCCTAACTATAACGTGTGTGAAACCTATGGTTTTTTCAGTGAATTTGCAAGGTTTTTTAAATGCTAATCCCTAAATATTTCGTTTTTGAAACCTATGTTTTTTTCTGAGAATTTGTATGGTTTTTTATATGCTAAGTTATGTATTTTTAATTAAAGATATTTTTTTTTATTTAAATAAAATTACTTTATATTCATTTATATATTATCTGTATTTTTTTATAAATTATTTTTTTAAATAATTCAATTTGGATATTTTTTTTTTATAATTGTTTAAATTATTTAATGTCCTCTTTTTTTTTTTTATTTATAATTTCTTGGGGTGCGCGCTCTGAGCGCGCACGTAGTACTATTTCGTATGTTTTTTATGAATTCCGGCGTACGTTATTTACGTACGCAAATATACTTGTTGGTGCGCGCTGGGAGCGCGCACCCAGTACGTATGCGTACGTACGTACGCACGCATGCGTCCTACGCCCTCGACGCGGTTTACTTCCGCATACGCTAAAATTACGCGCAATAACGGTCGCGTATACGCGTGTTAAACGTATGCGCGCTAGGTGCGCGTATATGACGTATGCACCTGCGCGTTTACGCGTTCGTGCATACGTCATCACGGGGTGCGCGCTCGGAGCTTGCGCAGTGCGCGCACCTCGGGTTTATACATAATAAAACAACATTTCTTATTGGTTATCATTACTTTCAGTTTCTAATTGTTTCAATACCACACCCAATCCCCTCATGGCAAGTCATGTGATCAAGAATCATCACTTTTGATTGGTTTGAAGTACTTTCTGTTCCAGATTCTTCCCAAACCACACCTACTCCCCTCATTATTAGTTCTGATTCCTTTGGAGAAGGAGCTATTCTGTTGTTGAGAGACAATGGCTGAACAGCAACCTACTTCAGACAGTGACCAGGACACTCTTGAGAGGCAGAGGAACAGGAAGCAGAAAGACAGCTTTATATGGCAGTTTTTCACTTTTCCAGAGAATGAGAAAAAGGTAAATGCACCGAAAGTTACATGTGTACTTTGTAAAAAAGTCTTATCTCGTGGGAATCCTAACAAGAAATATTCTTTTAGCATTCACACTATGTTAAGACATGTTGACAAAATGCACCCAGTATCTTTTCGTCGAGCTTCTGAAGAAAACTCTTCACCTGCTCAGCCGACGACATCAGCAGCAGCTCAGCCGAGCACATCTTCGGCAGCTCAGGGGAGCACTTCAGCTGCGATGGTGCCTTCACCTGTTTCTTTACCTCTTGTTGGTCCACCTTGTTTGGCGAGGTTGTCTACACGGTGCACTGATTGCGGTTCACTTATTTCTGTGGGGGAGACCAGTCTTGATCTCCTTCAGAGAAAATTTGATGCGCATTCATGCACTAGGCCATAGATTTTTTTTCATTTTTTGCGTTTTTCTCTTCCTGTTTCCCTCCATTAACTCAAGGGCTCTTTTAAGAGGCACTTATAAACTTAACCAAAAAAATTTTTTTTTTGAAATTTTTTTTGGAAATTTTTTTGAGGTGCGCGCACCCTGCGCGCACCCAAGGTTTTTTTAATTTTTTTTTTTTTTTTTTTTTTTGAGAGACTCCCCCTTTTTCCTACTAATGCAACTGTGAAATCACCAGAGGAAAACGCAACAAATCTCTTCCTGTAATTCCTATTTGCACACAGAGTCATGTTTTCACATTAGT
The DNA here is from genome assembly GCF_964204655.1 of Triturus cristatus. NCBI lineage: Eukaryota > Metazoa > Chordata > Amphibia > Caudata > Salamandridae > Triturus > Triturus cristatus. The sequence goes on along the minus strand of NC_140590.1, from coordinate 900,803,044 downwards.
CACAAAACGAAAAATCTTTGCCAATTTGAATGCACACTTACTGCTCTTTTTTGTTGGCAAGTGCAAATTACTTTTACAGACTGACACATTATGAATCCACTTTTCAGATTTTTTTAAATGCACATGTCCAGACTGCATTTTCAGACCACAAACCATGTGTATGCTGGGTGACTGCCTACACTCCAGCAAGGGCAACCAGCCTTAGTGATGCTGAATGTATTTGCATTACAGACTGAAACCTCAAAACCCCACAGCACATTATCAGAGCCAGGACCTTTGTTCTCTACACCTCTCTCCACTCAGCAGAACCAGATAATGGCAATCTTTCCCTCTATTTTTCCACACATATAGATGTTAATTTCAAATCACACTGCTTCCCCCTTTTTTTCAAATGTAATCACACATTTCTATTGCTTGAAAACCAACCCTTTTCCAAATGTACCCTTCCCCCAACTTGACTTCTGCCTAGTACCCTTCCCCCAACTTGACTTCTGCCTGCTACCATAGCAACAGCTCATGGAACACTGCTGTGTGGAGTTAGGTCAGAAGTTCGCCACACAATGTTTCAATTCCACAGAGCAAGAGTGCTTGACTTTTCAAACCTTACAGCAAATCCATAGTACTGTTCTTTGGTAACACATTTTTCTGAACCAATACAAAACATGCTTCTATTAATTTACACATACAGCCTAGTTTTTAGTGTAGAATGGTATGAAACAGCCAATCAGTTCTTTTTTTTTAATAAAAAATATGTATGCCTCCATTTCCAAACTGTCTTTCATTTCTTTTTACCATTCTACTGAATTACACCTCCTGAGTGCATCCAGATCTCCTTTGAAGATGTTCACAGTGTGGATTGTAGGACACAGCTATGTCTTCTGGAGTGAAACATTTGCAGAGAAAAGAGGTATGGTGAGAGACCTTGCTTTGCCAAATGTAGACATCAAGTGGATTGGTCAGAGAGGGTTAAAGTGGCACCAATTAATGCCTTTGGTGAAAACCTTTCTACATCTCCCACAGCCTAACCTTATTATTGTGCACTGTGGTGGTAATGATCTAGGCACTTTAACTGGGGTAGGTTTGGAAATGCTTATTAAGGACACCTTTGTGCAATTAATGTCGCTTTTTCCTCAATCTGCCTTTGTATATTCTAACATATGCCAAAGGCAAAAGTGGAACTGGTCCAACCAATTTTGTCCGCAGATTGACAAAGCAAGGAAGCACGTCAACAAATCTGTTTCTGCTTTCCTCCGTGACTATGGTATGGGTTCCATTTACCACAATAACTTGCGTTACGACATGCAAGACATTTATAGAGGAGATGGTGTGCACTTCAATGATGAAGGGAACAGAGTCTTCCTCTTGAACCTCAGACTCTGCGTTGGTACTTACTTGTAGGTACCGAAAAACAAACAATAAACACAAGGGCTCTTTTTAGAGCCACCTTATATCTAAACACTTAAATGCAATTTTTTTTAAATTTCTTTTATTATTTTTTTTTCCGGGTGCGCGCAGGGTGCGCGCACTCGGTGATATTTTTTTTCAAAATATTATTCTTTTTTTTTGCCCTACAAGGTCCTACTTTGACCCCCTTACAATGCCTACTGGGTCTATTTCTACCCACTCTGCCCCCTTTTCAAGTGCTCCCCCTTTGTTTATCACCCCCTCTTTATGCGATGGACAAAATGGCGGCCGCCGCTTCCTGACTTCCTCCGATTCGAATGTTTACTAAGATCTAACAACCAATCAGAATTGCGCTCGCGCACGGCAAGGTGCGCGCACCCAGCGCGCACTCTGCGCGCATACAGATATATATATTGATTCAAAGGCTATTTTCTCAGAATCTACTGAACAGATTTACACCAAACCTACAAAAGGCACTTCCTTGACCTAGGGACTACCTCTCTGCCAAATTTTGAGTAATTCTGTTCAGCCGTTCGGGCTGTAGCTCGTTCTAAAGGTCCTATGGAAAAATGCATGGGAAAAACGCGTTTTGGGACCCCCCTTTTATCTCAGCCCCCGCTTGACGAATCCCCCCGAGACTTTCAGGGTAGGAGCGGAGCGTAGCGCCCCACCTATTTTGAAAAATTCGCGAGGATTCGTCGACCGGCGCCAAAGTTATTCAAAATAGAATGTTGAGGTTTTCCTATGGAAACGTGGTCCTAACTATAACTACCTACTGGCGACCGCCAGTAGGTAATATATATATATATATATATATATATATATATATATATATATATATATATATATATATATATATATTCACTGAAAAAACCATAGGTTTCAGGCACGTTATAGTTAGGAATTAGCATTTAAAAAACCTTAGAAATTCACTGAAAAAACCATAGGTTTCAGGGGCGTTATAGTTAGCTGGACTTTTCACTCGTACAAAACCATTGAAATTCCCTTGTTATAGTTAGTTCAGCTAACTATAACTCGCGCGCCCACAATGCACTGCTGATGACGTTACTTATTACATCACTCATGACATGGTCAGTGGCATCACTCATGACATCACTGATGACATCTCAAATGACATTACTGATGACATCACTGATGACATCATCCAGTGAATGTTTGTTTTTCTGAAAATTACATATGTTTTATATATGTATATCTCAAGGTCGATGGAAGAATAAATGGGTATATAAGTGTCTAAATGGATGATTTGTTTTTGAAAAATTGATTAAGTGTATCTTAGTGAATACATTGCTTAGTGAGTAATGTTTAAATATGTAAATATCTGTATCAGTCTCTCACTTTGTGTATAAGTGGCTGCATAGGTTGTTGAGTAGCTACATGAGTGTCTATATAGGTTATTAGATGGTTTTTTGAGTATCAGTATGAGTGTCTGAGTGTCTATATGGTTCGGTGGGGGCTATTACGTAGTGCATAGGTGCATGAATGAGTGACTCACTGTTTGTGTTGAAGACAGCATGTGTGCAGGACTGTATGGGCGGATGAGTGTGTGCATGGGTGTGTTAGTGAGTGAATGACTGTCTCAATAGTGTCTTTATGAGTAACTACATATGTTTTAAACTAGTATATGTGACTATTGGTGTATATAAGTGAGTATATGTGAGAGTGAGAGATTGAAAGAGTTCCTGTATGAATAAGTATGTGTTTCTATAAGTGATTGTTTAAAAGACTAAGTATGTGTAAGTTTCTGTAGAAGTAAGTGTGGTGGTGTGTGTATAACTGTATATGCAAGTAAATGGATGTTTGATTCTTTATTAGCATGAGTGACTATGTGTGTGAGTAACTCTATGGATGAGTGGCGTTGTGTAACAGGATGTATAGGTGTATGAGTACATATGATGAGTGAGTACATGCATGAGTGACTGTATAGGACTGTTGGTGAATGAGTGGATGTGTATGTGGATCTTAGAATTACTGAATAGGTTGTTGTAACTGATATTGGTATGTCCATTGTTTTGAAAATTTTAGTTTCTATTTTTGAATGTGTGTATCAAAGGTTATATTAGGGGGAGGGGAGGTCTATCAGCAAGGATGATGTCATCAGTGATGTCATTTGAGATGTCATCAGTGATGTCATGAGTGATGTCACTGACCATGTCATGAGTGATGTAATATGTGACGTCATCAGCAGTGCATTGTGGGCGCACGAGTTATAGTTAGCTGAACTAACTATAACGGGTGAATTTCAATGGTTTTGTACGAGTGAAAAGTCCAGCTAACTATAACGCCCCTGAAACCTATGGTTTTTTCAGTGAATATATATATATATATATATATATATATATATATATATATATATATATATATATATATATATATATATATATATATATATATATATATATTTTTTTTTTTTTTGTGGGAATCAGCGAGTCAGATGGACTGACAGGCCATGATTTGGAAACTCTCCTGACAATGAAACAACTAGGTTCCTCACCGCCAGACACACAGTCTGGGGAACATCTGACTGATGAATGTTTGGTGGAAACTGGAATCAACCAAGTAGGGGGACACAGCAACCTCAAAATGAAGTCTCGAGCAATCCCTAAGACACCATTTGACGCCATCAACGTCTTCAGTGAGGCAGTAATCTTGGACTTAAAAACCTTGGCCAACCGTAAGGATTTTAACGAGCGTCGCTACAACATCCCTAGGAAACACTGGGAGGCCCTAAAATCTTTAGAGAAAGATCAAACCATTGAAATCAAACCTTCGGATAAAGGGGGAAACATGGTGGTCTTCAATAAAGATCAGTGCCAGGAAGAAGCGATGCGACAACTTAATGATAAGGACTGTTATATGCCAATATCTAGAACAGTCTATTTTGAAAGCATCGACACTTATCACAATCTTTTGCAAACCTGGAAAGCTGATGGCCTGTTGAACCAAGACGAATTCTTATTCCTGAGATGTGAAACACCCATGATTCCAACTTTTTACCATCTTCCCAAGGTGCACAAAAGTGTAACCAACCCCCCTGGCAGACCCATAGTGGCGTCTATCAACAGTCTGTTGGAAAGTACATCTATCTATATAGACTTATTTTTGGCTCCACTAGTTAAAGACTTGGCCTCCTATATCAAGGACACACAAGACTTTTTAAGACTCATTGAAGGCACTGCCTGGGAAGCAGATATGCTACTTATAACCTTGGACATCACAAGTCTATACACCTGTATTGACCATAAGAATGGCATTACTGCTATTGATTGGTTTCTGAACAAAAGACCCATCAAGTACTACCAACACAATAAGATGCTGATACAAATGATTACTTTCTGTCTCACGAATAACATTTTTACTTTTGCAGGAAAACTGTACCGACAATTGCGGGGGACTGCGATGGGAACGTGCTTCGCCCCCAGCTACGCGAAATTTTTTTTCGTGGGCTGGAGGGAGAAGCACATGGCCTGGGGCGAGGCCAATGAATGCTGGGTGGAAAAGATCGCTCTTTGGGCCCGATACATAGATGATCTTTTTATAATTTGGCGTGGCAGCCGCACCTCGGCTGAGGAATTTGTGGCTTCCCTAAACATCAACGAACTTAACTTAAGATTCACAGTGGAAATCAGTAACAAGTCAGTTACATATCTGGATCTAGAGATTTATGTAGACAATGGCATACTTTCTACTAAACTCTTTAGGAAGCCTACAGCAGGCAACACTGTGTTGCATGCTGACAGCCACCACCCACGCAGCACCATAAAAAACATACCATTCGGGGAATTCCTACGCCTCAAAAGGAACTGTTCTAAAGAACAAGACTATGATCAGGTCAAAACAGAAGCCATCAAGAGATTCGGGGAAAGAGGTTACAGGATCGCTGACCTTTCCATAGCTGAAACTAAAATCAAAGATATTAATAGAAAATATCTATTAATTACCAAGAAGGCCACTGAATCAGATGAAGGTCAGGTTAGGATGATAACCAACTTTAATGAGAAGTCCAGTCAGGTAATGCAGATCTTCAAGAAAAACTGGCACATTCTACAAACGGACAACATCCTCAAAAAAAAGTTACCGGCACGCCCAGTAATAACTTATAAGCGTAGCCTGTCAATAGGTGACTACCTTGTTCATAGTCACTTTGATCCAGTCCCCAGAATCAAAAACAGGATAGGTCTTGCAGGATTTTATCCTTGCAACCACTGAAAAGCCTGTAAATTTAGTGAAAAAACAACTACATACTTAGGCAGACCCAATGACCCTAGACCTACACGCAAGATAAAACTTTTCCTCAACTGCAACTCAGACTTCACTGTTTATTGCCTCACTTGTCCATATGCCAAAAGATACATAGGGAGCGCCATACACCCCACTAAGAAACGTATTTTGGAACATATGCGGGCAATTGCTAATAAAGATCCAGCATATCCGGTTGCCCGACACTTTGAACAGTACCATCAAAGCAACCGTGACCTATTCAAATTTTATTGTCTTGATCAAGTTGTCAAGTCGGAGAGAGGTGGTGATAGAGTACGAAAACTTCGTATTCTAGAGTCAACCTACATAATAGATCTCCAGACCAAGACCCCTATAGGGCTTAACAACGATGAGGAACTATGGGTTCACTTATGAGGTAGATGATATACTTAGATTATAAGGGTACTTCTTAATATACATCTTAGATACCCTCTCTTTTTGGGTCTGCCGCTTTAATATCCATTCCTAAACAAAAATAATTAAAATCTGTTTTTTTATTTTCTGTTTTATGGCCCAATCAACATTAGTACTCTCTCTCAGTAGTTGGTTTTATGCCCATTCAGGGCTCTATTGTCACATATAAGCAGATGACCAGGCAATACGGATGAGATGCCCAAAAAGGAGGGGCTTATTTGCAACACGAGACACAGATGAATTATGTTTATAAATTAAAAATAATAATACTGTTATTTGTTTGTCTCTTTGCCCCTCATGACACCAATCTGAAGCAACATATAAGGTGTTTAGATGTATTGAGAACACATCGAAATGGCAATATATATGAGCTTGGAATATTGCCATTCTGCATTTACGTGTCTCTCCCTAATCTCTTTGACATGAAAATACAAAAAGAGTTATTTGCCACACTGCACTGTCGTCCAACTTCTAATTTTAACTTTTATATGTATTGTTTGCATTAATGTAAGGCACTTTACTTGGCTATATTTGTCGTTATAAGATGGCCGCCATGAATCTACGAACAATGTCGCTGCTAGTCCATCTTCTATGCCAATATTTTTGTCATGTGATATGTGATTCAAGTTTAAATGTGCCCGCTGTATACAAAGGAAACTGACATTGAAAAAGCCAGTCGGCGAAACGCGCCTGTCAGCGTTTCGGGGAAATCACGGGGGGGAACTTGCTAAATAAAGCATCTATGCTTTAAGAAACATCGTCCCTGGATTTTGCTTCGTGTGCTCTTCGCTTTACACGTTTTACGTGTTGGTTGTTTCATATATATATATATATATATATATATATATCGTCAAGGGAGATATATGTGGAGTTAGGTATAGAAAATCTGTACATAAATATCTGCCAATATTGTATATATATATATATTCACTGAAAAAACCATAGGTTTCACACATGTTATAGTTAGCTGGACATTTTACTGATAAAAAACCAATGAAATTCCCCCGTTATAGTTAGTGCAGGCAACTATAACTCACGCGACCGCAATCCTCTGCTGATGCTAATACTGTATTTAGACAATTATTTGCCCATGTCTTCTTTCATTAAATTTTAGCTATACATATATTACAAATATTTTTTTTTCATAAAGACACATATGTCATCAGCAGAGGATTGCGGTCGCGTGAGTTATAGTTGCCTGCACTAACTATAACGGGGGAATTTCATTGGTTTTTTATCAGTAAAATGTTCAGCTAACTATAACATGTGTGAAACCTATGGTTTTTTCAGTGAATTTGCAAGGTTTTTTAAATGCTAATTCCTAACTATAACGTGTGTGAAACCTATGGTTTTTTCAGTGAATTTGTACGTTTTTTTAAATGCTAAGTTACTTTACGCCATTCGTGGCGTGCGCGCCCACTTAACGCAGTTCGTTCCGTGCAAATGGTGCCCTTCGGGCGCCATTTGCACATGGGGTGTGGAGAATATGGATTTTTTTTTTTTTTGCAATTTTTTTACCGTACGCGTACGGTAAGCGTAATCGGCGATTTTACGAAAAAAATTAAAAATGCTTTTTTGCCCTTGGGGGTTCTTTGAGGACACCTTCTTCAAGGCTAGGTGGTTGGGAGCTGTCTAAACAGCCCCTTTATATGTTTTTTTCCTTTGTTTTTCTTCCACCCCCTCAGAGTGCGAGATAGAAAATGGCGGCCGCCGCTTCCTGGTTTCGACCGATTCGAATGTTTACTAAGATCTAACAGCCAATCAGAATCGCGCTCGCGCACGTCACCGTATGCGTACGGTAAGCGCACGGTAAGCGCACCGTAAGCTGGCTCAGATATATATATTGATTTAAAGGCTATTTTCTCAGAATCTACTGAACAGATTTACACCAAACCTACAAAAGGCACTTCCTTGACCTGTAGACTACCTCTCTGCCAAATTTCAAGGAACTCTGTTCAGCCGTTCGGGCTGTAGCTGTGTCTAAAGGTCCTACGGAAAAATGCATGGGAAAAACGCGTTTTGGGACCCCCCTTTTATCTCAGCCCCCGCTTGACGAATCCCCCTGAGACTTTCAGGGTAGGAGCGGAGCGTAGCGCCCCATTAGTTTTGAAAATTTCGCGAGGATTCATCGACCGGCGCAAAAGTTATTCAAAATAGAATGTTGGGGTTTTCCTATGGAAACAGGGTCCTAACTATAACTACCTACTGGCGACCGCCTGTAGGGCACCATTTGCGCATGGCATATTTAATATAAACGAAAATATAAAAGATTACATTTCACAACGAAGCGCATAATATGTCCTCCATGTGCGCACGGTGCGCGAAGCGCATCGTGCGTACATGGCCCATCCTGCGTAACGTGGGCACGCGGTGCGCGCAGCGCACCGCGTGACCACCGTGTGTGCACGGCACTAACTGCGTAAAGTGGGCGCGCGGTGCGCGAAGCGCACCGTGCGCGCACGGAACGAACTGCGTTAAGTGGGCGCGCACGCCACGAATGGCGTAAAGTAACTTAGCATTTAAAAAAACGTACAAATTCACTGAAAAAACCATAGGTTTCACACACGTTATAGTTAGGAATTAGCATTTAAAAAACCTTGCAAATTCACTGAAAAAACCATAGGTTTCACACATGTTATAGTTAGCTGGACATTTTACTGATAAAAAACCAATGAAATTCCAACGTTATAGTTAGTGCAGGCAACTATAACTCACGCGACCGCAATCCTCTGCTGATGACATATGTGTCTTTATGAAAAAAAAATATTTGTAATATATGTATAGCTAAAATTTAATGGAAGAAGACATGGGCAAATAAGTGTCTAAATACAGTATTAGCATCAGCAGAGGATTGCGGTCGCGTGAGTTATAGTTGCCTGCACTAACTATAACGGGGGAATTTCATTGGTTTTTTATCAGTAAAATATCCAGCTAACTATAACATGTGTGAAACCTATGGTTTTTTCAGTGAATATATATATATATATATATATACATACATATATATGCATTTAAAGCAAAGGTTACAGGGATGTTATAGTCAGGGAATAGAATTTGAAAAATCTTAGAAATTCACTTAAAAAAACAAAGGTTACAGGATCATTATAGTTAGAAACTGAGTTAAAAAAAACTTTGAAATCCACTGAAAAATACCAAAGGTTACAAAGAACGTTATAGTTAGGCTTAGATTTCACTCGTACAAAACCAGTGAAATTCAGCAGTTATAGTTACCTGAGTTAACTATAACTTACGCCGCCGCAATGCATTTGTTATGGCCTCATATATTATATTACTCACAACATGGTCAGTGACATCACTGATGACATCTCAAATGACATCACTGATGATATCACTAATAACATCATCCACAGAACCTCTCACACACAACTGACACCCTCATACAACCTCTTGTACGCCCACTCCCACACAACTGCTCATATAGTGATTCCCAGATGCATACCAGTACTCACACACCCACTCACTCCTCCATAGAGGCTCTCACACACCCACTCACTCAGTCATTCAGCCACTCACAGCACCATTTACTCACCCACACAACCACTGATGCAACAGGCACTCACCCATAGACACCCACTCAATCACCAATAAAGACTCTCAACAATGCCACTCACCTACCTGTACAAGCACTCACACACCCACTTACATATCCATTCACACATACAAACAACTGCTCACACATCTGCTCACTCATCCATACAGCTATTCACCAGTAGCGGCTCTTGGAGGGAGTGCTGCAGGGTGGTGGGGTGGGGCAGGGGAGGGGCAGGGTTGGGGATAGTAAACTATGGCATACGGCCGAACAGAGTTAAGTAACTAAATAAATAAATAAAACAAATTACATTGCGTGCACTGAATCGCAAATGGCCACTCACCCATACAGCCACTGATACACCCACGCACATACCAGCATCTCACTCACCCACACAGCTACTCACACACTGACTTATACACCCATACAGCCCATATATATGTGTGTGTGTGTGTGTATATAAATATGTTTTCAATCAGGCACTTTTCCAAAAGAAAAAATACACTTGCTGTTTTTTTCATCTGTGTCAAAAAGAACCCCCTCCATCTACACTCCACCAATTTTGACATGAACATGCCCATTCCCACAATGTAAGCGCATTTGACCCAGCCCTTGAAATGAGAAAAATGCTGAAAATATCAGTGGTGGGGGATGGGCTGAGATAAATGAGATACTACACACTCACATGTCTTTGTACCCTAGAATGCTCACGGGCTGCACTTTGGAGAATATTTACTCCTCGGTAATATTAGACAATGTTGCTGTATTATTGTATGTGAGTAAATTCATTAACACATTTAAATACCCTTATATTGAATGTAAATAAAAGTTAAACATAACCACTCAAATATTTTTGTCAATCGCACCCATATGCTGATAAGTACGAACCCTTATGCTATATCCCAGATTCTAACATATAGTGATAAATAGTTTTCATATCGATAACCCTTGGCTCACCTTTGTCAATATGATGCAAGAAAAAAAATGAGACCTGGTAATGAAAATTAATGCTGATGCCCACCACTCGTAACCACGGGCACAATATAAACACTGAATAACACAAAAAACTGATGCAAAGATAGTCAATAAATTTAGAGCCATTGTAAAATGGATGTCAGAGGGCTTTACATCATGCAATTTGGAAACAGTTTTTATACATTGATCGCCAGCCAAGGGACCTACTAGGGTTAAAGAAAAGAACAACAGTATTCAGTTACAACTGAACTCCAACAAAGTAAGCTAATATAGTGAAACAGGTGCAGTGGCATGGGCGCCCAGAGGCTGATGGGTCCACTGTACCCCAAATAGTGGCCGTTTTTAACTACTAAATGATGCCTGATGCCGGCACAGCCGAGCACAGATGCCAGCTCACCCGCAGCCACGGAAGGTGTTTCCTCCTGGGCTAGGGGGCCTGGGGGCCAGGCATGTGGAATCCAGCCCAGATCCGCTTAGGTCTTCAGCACAGTCGGGTGTATCCTTGGAGCCCACAGTTCCCCAGTTCCACCTCTGCCTGACAGCGAGCATGTGCATGTGCGAGTGCGGCAGCTGTGGTCAGCTGCCGCAGAGAGTGGACCCAGGGCGCCTGTGGTAGTGGCTCGGTTAGAGCGAGTGCGGCCTGCAGCCTCCCAGAGTGCCCCCACTCGCAAAGGGCCTGAAAAACCTGGTGGCACACCAGGCGGGCACAGCTGACTACCAGTAGGTAGCACCGGTTGGCATAAGCTGCCCAATCGGACCCAGAGTTCCAGCCCCAGAACCACAAGAACTGGAGCCCTGGAAGCAGAAGTGAACAGAAAAGCAGAGGAACAAAAAAAAGTGCATCAAGCATATCGAGGTATTGTTGTGCTGAGGTGGGGGTGCAGGGGTACAGTGGAGGAGTGGAGCGATCAATGACTGGGGATTCTGGCAACCCAGAGAGTTGCATCATTAAACCCCCTGTAGGAGCCAGGTGGCCAGGTTAACTCTTCACGTCACCTCCTCTGCTTCTTCCCCAGCTAGCCAATTATTTTTCCGCACCAATTGACTTTGTGGTCGACTGAGACTTCAACATAAACCAAGGTCCCCACGGAGCAAAGTCGACCCAGTCTCCAGCTCGCCGAACTTACCCTAACACTGCTCTGTGTGGCAGTTGGAGTGGCAGCTGGAGGGACCACTTTTTGCACCCACAACACCCCCTGCAGTCAGCCCAGCCAACCCCCCTTCCAGCTGCATTGGCCACAAGTGAGGCTAAATAGTTAAGGAGCTAGGGAGCCAAGGAGTTAAAGGGGGTGCTTACTCACCAACAATCTAGACCGGCCTCTCGAAAACCACCTGGGAATCACTGAGGAATATTGGAGGAGCACTGGATGGCCAGAGGACAGTAGCAGAAGGCAGGCTCCATCTTCATTTGAGTCCTCTATAGTTAAGAGAGAAACAGGCCTCCGGACACAATTTATACTGTTGTTCTGCATCAGGGCACAACTACTCCAATTCAGTTAATGAGACCCCTAACCACCTAAGACTCATTCCAGTCTCAACCAGTCAACAATTATCCACCTCCATAGCTCCCAAAGCCCACTGAGGAGAAGACTTATCATTTATATCAAGAGCCACCCTACCAGGAAGTGAAGGCAAAGGCTGTATTAAGAGCAGCACTAAGGACAGCATCAAGGGTGCCCGGGTCTGCACAACGCCTGCTCTCTGTTATCAGCATCAGAGGGCTCCAAGCGAGAGCAAGAGCAAGCTGGAGAAGTAGGCGCAACCAGCCATAGTTATAGTGACAACCACTGCATGATGAGGTCAGGAAGAGTGAGGGAAGAATCAGCAAAACACTGCAAGAAACCCAGTACAGAACCCATTACAGACTCCCCGGATCCAGGGGTGGTTTTAATGCCCACTACCCCAGTGCAACGCACCTTGCCTCCCGGGCATTTAGCATCCCCACACCAGCTCGTTGAACAGGAAAGGACCCCTCATACCCTTGGTTGTACAACAGTCATGTAAACAGGAGTAACCCTAAAATCATTGGATGAACAACATACCCAAGACAAGAGTCACAGCATGACAGCAGTCACTGCCCAAAAGAGGACCATGAGAGACTATTTTAAGAAAGCTGACACAAAAACTGACACAAACCTGTTGGCACCAAGCGACCACAGCAAAGTGACCCTACCGGATACCCACCCTATTCGATCATGCCTGAAAGTAGAACCGGTGCAAATAAGAGTACAGTTCATGATCCATGAGAGACCTAGTGGGCAGGGCACCTGCCTATTCTTAGATGGCCTCCCAGAAATGGAAGAACATTCCACACAAAAAAAACCCACGTCAACACCACTTTCTCAGTTATGTAATGAAACTCTACATGAGTCACAACTCTACAAACCCACAACATACAAGGTTCCTCCCCAATCACCATATCAAGTGAGGATTCTCATTTTAACTTGAAGTTATCTCCATGACTTTTACTCATAACACAAACTATTACCACCAAACCAGCCGGGAGCAAGAATACCCCCAGTCCTCAAGCAGCGCAATAGATCAGGTCTTCGCCAGGTAACATAAACTTATTGATCCCAATAACTCCTTCAGATTGTTTGTCATGACCACCCGAAACAATGCGTGGTGAGCATAATGACCACTCCCCACTGGATCTATTCTTCTTTCAGGCTGACCTCAATAGAATCTTGGATCCACATGACGGCCACGATATGGCTGCGATCGAACTTAACGCACTTCGGCCCCAACTTTTGCAAACTCTCCAATCCACAGTAAGTGCGCTAAAGTATCATTTGGACAAACGTAATCTTAAATCAACCTTTTAAACACACTTGCTGTGAACACTGCAGGGATTGACCACAAACTGGAAGCTTTTAACAAACTAATTACAAAAGCTCAATCCAATATCAAGCTCATACAAACAGAATGTTGCTGTTCCCCAATTATTGACAGTCTGTCCTTTCTACCTCAGTTTCTTACTACAGTTTTACCAGAGATTAGGAAATTACCAGCACCCAGTCACGACCGACCCCAGCAATAGCATTTCCATCCAACAAACTCAGCTGTGCCGAAAGGCTCCTAAGAGTTCAACATAAAACAATCAATCAACACAGGTATTATGATCTCTGGTAAAACCACAACTGCTACGAAAACAGTCATCCGAGTGGCCGACCAATCACCTGATAACCAAACGTAATTTCAAAGTGTAGGTCTAATCATCAAGATAAACAAGACAACAAATATAGGCTGGACTATGCCAACAGCCTATATTTAGGCCTACCAATGTATCTAATCAGGCACCTTCAGATGGTCCAAAATGCAGCTGCAAGACTGATTAGTCAGGTCCCTTTCCAACATCATGTCTCTCCGCATTTAAAAGAACTCCACTAGTTACCCATTGCTAAAAGGATCGAATTTAAGGTGCTGACGTTGGCTTTCCGAGCTACCCATGGCAACTGCCCCAGCTACCTGAAACTAAGACTAAGTGGTTATAAGCAGACGAGATCGCTAAGGGCTAACTGAAAAAGCCTACTCTGCATAACCCGTTTTAACAAGGCCCGCCTAGGAGATAGATCTTTCACGGTTGGGACAGCAAAATTGTGGAACTCCCTACCAGATGACTCATGCAAGAGGTAGAGCCTCTTTTTAGAAAAAAAGTTAAGACCTGGCTCTTTAGGGCAGAATAATGGGTCTCTGGCTTTGCTTCCTGGTTTTTCTATCTGCATACTGTCGATCGCTTAGCGCTGGGACATCTCTGATTGAGGTAGCTGTCGCAGTTTATAAGTGTCTGTATTATTATTATTATTAATATTATTATGAACAGTGACCCAATTGCACCATGGTTAGATCTGCAGACTACGTCAAAGACAACACTCCCATCGGGCATTGGGGACTCAGTGTGTATCAGCACAGACAATGGTACAATGAACAATCCACCACAAACACAACAGCTAGGCAAAAGGGAAAAAAAAGATTACGAGAGTTATCAATCTAAACCTGGATCTTATTGCTACCTCCCTAGGTGTTTGCATTGCCTCCATCCAATCCTCCTCATCTAGGTTGCCCAGGTCGCCCTCCCATGCAGCTTTCAGTGGACCCATAGTATCAGTAGAGCTATGCATTATTTTTTTGTATATTAGTGATATTGCTTTGGATGTTAGCGGGTCGGTGAGTAACGGATCTTCCATGGGGGAGGACTCCACCAGCACCCCTCCTTCAATTATGTGCACCCTGAGGGCATGGACAAGTTGTAGGTATTTCAGCCCTTCTCAGTTTGTATTCTAGCTGTAGTGTTTTATATTTATTATAGGCCTGGTCTCTTCACACGTCCCCAAGTCTCTCCAGGTCTAGTACCTTCCACTTACCAAAGTTCTTCAGTGTGTTGACCTGCTGAAGTCCCGCATTATCCCATAGTGGAGTCATTTGTGTCAGTCTTCCTTCCCAACCTAGGTATTTATTAATTATGCTCCATATTGATATCACTGTTTGAGTATGGGCGGGCAGCTCTCTTTGCTTCCTCGTGCTGTAGAGTAGTGAAAGGTACCCCTCTTCCCCCATCATCACCCTATCCACCCTCCATGCCGGGTGATTTCGGTCACCAAATATCCAGTCGTTGACAGTAACCAATTGCGATGCCCAGTAATAACTTTAATGTCTGAAAGTGCTAACTCGTCCTCATAGACCCCCCTCTGTAGTTTGCGAAGCGCTATATGCGGGGCACCTCTGCCTCAGCACAGGGAACGTACCTCAGCCTCCACTCTCTGAAAGAAGGTTTTAGGTATGGCATAGGGCGTGTTTTGCAAGGTATATAGGAGTCTAGGTAGCGTCATCATTTTATATAGGGCTGCACGGCCCATCAAGGTACGGGGCAGCGATTGCCACTGTTTCACGTCCTTTATGAATTTTTCCAGCTGGGGTATAAGGTTCAGTTGGTGGAATTCATATGGGTCCCTAGTCACCCTAATGCCTAAATATTTGAAGTTCAGGTTGGAGATGCTCCCTGTTAGTGAGAATAAGAGGGATTTGTCCCAAGTATTCTCTGAAAATTCAAAATATTTGAAGTATTCTGTCCACTGACTGCGGTGGCCTGAGCACATATAATAGAATATCATCTGTGTAGAGGGAGATGCATTCCTCCCACTCCACCCCACTTGAATGCCAAAATCAGGGGGTCCTTCCGGGGCCATGCCGCCAGCAGCTCCAACTTCAGGGCCAACAGTAATGGCGAGACGGGGCAACCCTGCCTCGGTCTCTTCGCTAGGGGGATTTCCCTGGACACCGTGTTGTTAACTCATACCCTTGCCAGCGGCCTGCAATAAAGTAGTTTTACCCAGCCAATAAATTTGTCTACCGAGCCCTAGGTACCCCAGAACAGCAAAGAGGTAGTCCCACTCTACACTGTCAAAAGGCCATTCTGGACTCCAGCGACAGTAATGCTGCTGGATCTGACTCCTCCCCCATCAAGTGCAGGACCCCAAAGAAACACCTGAGGTTAAGTCTTGTGCCCATATGCGGCATAAATCTTGATTGATCTGGGTGAATTAGTGTAGTTATTACCTTACAGATACCTTACAGATACCCATGGATACTATGTTTCTTCAAAAAATCCTCGCAGCTGACAACCAATCGAGGGAAATCTTCTCGATTGTGCACAACCTGGCATTCTCCGACAGAACCACTCTGAAGCCCACCCCTTCCCAGGAACTCTGTCACTCCCTAAACAATTTCTTCATTCAGAAAATAGCCACTATTAAAGCCAATATCCCTCTCCCCTCTCCTACCTTTGTGGAGCCCCAGTGTCCTCCCCCCAAGGGACAACTCACTACTCTCCCTTCCTTGACCAAGGAATCCCTGACCTCCATAATTCCCCTTGTCAAATCCGGCTCTCCTTTAGATCCCTGCCCTGCCCACATCCTCCGTCACATCTTTACTACTTGTCCAGACCCCCCCCTTCACCTCCTCTATAGTTCTCTTTCCCAGGGCGTGGTACCCAATCCACTCAAAACAGCAGTCATTGTTCCCATCCTGAAGAAGCCGGGCGCAGACCCCTCAGTCCCTGCCAATTTTCGCCCCATCTCTCTCCTGCCTTTCTTGGCGAAAGTGCTTGAGCGCCATGTCACCTGCGCTCTGAGCTCTTTTGTGGAGAAGTACGGGGTTCTTGCCACCCGCCAGGCCGGATTCCGCCCCGCACCCTCCTCGGAGTCCGTAGTCCTCTCGGTCCTCGACAACCTCAGGGAGGGAATGGACACTAACCAGACCCAGGCCTTGGTTCTCCTCGATCTCTCAGCCGCTTTTGACACGGTTGATCATACCATCTTGCTTTCCCATGTCAGGGCGGCGGGGATCGGGGGCACCGCGCTGGTATGGTTATCCTCCTTCCTGAGGGACCGCACCCAGGCAGTTCGCCTGGGTGATTTTTCTGCGGACTTTCGGAAAGTTCAGTGCAGGGTCCCCCAAGGCTCCTCCCTTTCACCTCTTTTGTTTAATCTTTACATCGCCCCTCTTATTTTCTCACTGCAGCAAATGGAGGTCACCGTATTTAATTATGCGGATGACCTCCAATCTGTCTTCTTCCCCTGCCTCTGTTCTTAACTTCAAATCTATCATGATTCATATCCGGGACTGGATAAACCACAACCATCTGAAACTCAACCCAGACAAGACTGAGCTGGTGTTGACAGGTGGTTCATCCAGCCCCTGGTCTTCCTTGTTTTGGCCCCCTTCCCTAGGCTCTCCACCTGTCCCCTCTACCTCAGTAAAAACATTAGGCATTAATCTCAATTCTCAACTCACCCTTCACTCCCAGGTTAGTTCTGTGCTTTCTTCTTCTTTTCTTTCACTGCGCACTATACGCAAGGTGTCCCGTTTTTTTTTGTTTTTTTTCTTTTGACGCTTTGAAACTGATCACCCTGGCAATGGTCATCTCCCGCCTGGATTACGGCAACGCCTTATATGCAAGTATACCTGCATATAGCTTAAGGCGTCTGCAGCAGATCCAAAACCAGGCGGCGCGCCTGGTGTTTAAACTACCTAAGTCTCACCACGTCACTCCCCTCCTCAAGTCCCTACATTGGCTCCCTGTCCGCGCGCGTGTCCAGTTTAAGCTTGCTTCCATCACCTTCCAGGCACGACTGGGCACGGCCCCGGCATTTATCTCATCTGAGAACATTCCCTATGTTCCCTCCAGGGAACTGGTCTTTTCTAGACGATCGTTTCTTTAGCGTCGCCGTCCCACCGTTCCAGTCCCAATTCCATCCTTTGAAACAGGGGGTGCCGCAAGGATCCTCGCTGAGTCCCACGTTGTTTAATCTCTACGTGAGACCGCTGGCTGAGGTCGTCAAGCAATGGGGCATGTCTATGGTCTCATATGCTGACGACACTCAGCTAGCGGTTACGATCAGCGGGGATGCGGACCGGGATGCCCCCAGGTTTCAGAGCGGACTTAGGGCGGTGGCGAGCTGGATGAAGAACAACTGTCTCCAGCTCAACGCCAAGAAAACAGAGATCATGATCGTAGGCAAGAGATCGGAGCTATGGGGGGACAGGTGGTGGCCTATGGAGCTGGGGCCGGCCCCCCTTCCGGTCACGGAATTAAAGAACTTAGGAGTATGGATGGATCCCTCCCTCAGCTACGTTGGCCACACGAAGAAAATCGCGGCCTGTTGCTTTGGTGTGTTACGGTCGCTTCGCCCTGTTTTGAAGTTCTTTGACCATCGCACCAGGCAGCTGATAGTCCAGGCTACAGTGTTATCTCGCCTGGACTATGCCAGCTCTCTTCTGGTAGGGTCCAATGTGGCTGAGGTTACCCGCCTCCAACGTGTTCAGAACGCTGCGGCGAGAGCTATTGTTGGCCTACCCCGTACTTGTTCTGCCTCCAGCACATTGAGATCACTGCACTGGCTGCCTATCAGGGCCAGAATTCAGTTTAAAGTGCTGTGTATGGCGTTCAAGATCCTGAGGGGGGTAGGTCCCCCTATTCTTACGGACCTTTTGTCCTGGTATGTGCCTACTCGGCCCCTGAGATCCATGGGTCAGGCACTCACTGTGATTCCCCGATACAGGCTGTGTCGGATCGGGGGCCGTTCTTTCCGGGTCAGAGCAGCCGAGCTCTGGAACTCCCTTCCTGTAGAGTTGCGTCTGCTAGATGACCTTTTAGTCTTTCGTAAAGCCTTGAAAACTTTTCTGTTTTAATACATTTATTTTCCTCCTTCTGTTGTGTTTCCTGTGGTGTTGCATTTTTTACCTGCCATGCGCCTGGACGCCCCTTAGCTGGGGCAGCAGTGCGCATTACAAATGTATGTAACATAACATAACTGCGTTCATCCACTCAATCCCTTCTCACAGTCCCGCGGTTCTGGAGGAAGAAATGGGGAGGATCGAAATTTGCGACCCTTGCTCCACTCTTCTGGAACTCCCTGCCTCTTGAGCTTAGAGCCTTAACTCTTTATCCTCAATTTCGGAAACAGCTCAAAGCTCATTTGTTTACTAAATTTTTTAACTAGTTCATTAGCAGTTTCTGTTTCCTTTTAACTCAGCTTCGGCTTCCCTCGCCCAGATATCTGTTAGTTGCAGCGCCATGAAACCGCTGGTGAACGTGCGCTTTATAAATAATTTTAAATTCAAATTCAAATTCATGGAGAGGATCTTGGCCAGCACTTTCACCTCATAATTTAATAGGGAGATAGGCCTGTAGGAGCCGCAGTCTGTTGGTGGTTTCCCTTTTTTGGGGAAGACCACTATCAGAGCTGTCCTTTGGTTGCGGGGGACAACTCTCCTCTCCCGCACTTCCGTAAACATGACTGGCAGGTGCACTTCAACTTCGCCTCTTTCTGGGATGCCCTTATCTTTCCCTGTAGCTGCCCTCCCACCACAGTCTTAAATGTTTCCCATAGTGTAATCTCTGATTCCACCGATCCCACATTCTCACTGAAGAAGTGGTCGACCCCCCTCTCATATCTATTGCAAATACCTTGTCTTTGAGATACCAGGGATCTATCCTCTGGGGAGGATGTGGATTCTTCCTGGGTATCTCAGGATTACCTCTACAGGAGCGTGGTCTGACACTCCTTATGCCACATGTTTGGCATCCATGGTTTTGCCCCAGACACCGTCATACGTAAATACGTAGCTTGAGTCTGGACAGGCTCCTATGGGCTGCCAACACATGTGTATACTGTTTAGTGCAGGGATGTTGGCTTCTCCATATGTCGATAAGGTTTTATGCAAGCCGGAAGTCTCCTAGTTTACCCACTCTTCCTCTCAAGTTGGGACCCCCCATCATGTCCAATACTGTAGAGATGATATCATTCATGTCCCCTCCCATCAACAGACGGCTTTCAGGGAGCTCAAGGAGTTTGTTCCCTAGTGTGTCTAATGTGGAAGTCTGTAGCCCTGGTGATGAATATGGAGAGCAAAGGTTGAGCCATCGCCCCTCCCAATAGTCGCTCACTGCAACAAATCTGCCCAGTGAATCTGTCCAAGTCCAATCACTTCAGTATGGGAGTGATGTTTTACACAATATGCCCACCCCCCAGAGCCTGTAGTGTAGCTTGAATGTGCAAGGAGGGTATAGCCGAAGCGGTTCAGTGCCATGCATCGATTACCACAGAGATGCGTTTCTTGCAATAAGATGATGTCTGGGGCGTGACTCTCAATGAATTGCAGCACTACGGTTCTTTTTATCTTATTATTCAACCTGTTTACATTCCAAGACCATATTCTAATTTCTTTGTTTGGGTTTCCTGGGTTTCCGGCATTCTTGTGTATTTCCCTCCCAAATCCGCTCGCCCGGACCTGTCTATCTCTTAATGTAGTGAGGTGGGGATCTACCTTGTTTGATTTGTTTTGTGTGAGCACACCAGTGAAACTTTGGAACACAACAAACATAACATTACTCTAAAACACAACGGTTTCCCCTCCCATCCCTGCTTCCCTGCTAAATCGGCTATTCATACCTCAACTTCTCGACCTGCAGAGAGCCTATCGCCCTAATTATTATTATCCTAGTTACTCTGTTTACGGGGTGCACCTCGGCTGCGCCGAGAACTTTTGAACTTTACCCAACCTTACAACTCCATACTATACATTGCCTCTGAGTTAGCAAAACAGTGTCCCCAGTTTGAGTTGTAGAGTAGGTAGTGAATGAATACCTATAATCATGTACTTGTCCCGTCAAAAACCGAAGGAGCATGGGGCACCCCAGCCCATTATTTTCCTGTTTTTCAATTTAGGAGATCTCTTCTTTCTCGGCTTCCCTCTCAGCTTGTTCAGTGTGTCTCATCCCCGCTATGGCAGCTTTCGGGGGAACTCTGTCTGGTCAGAATGAGCCATCGTTTTTTCCCTTGGAGTGATTCCTTTTTGAAGGCTTGGTGTCCTTTGTTCCCTCGCCGAGTGGCCGTTTGCCACCCTTCCAGCCAATCCCATGCCTCTGTTGGTGATGCGAAGTGCCATGTCTTGCCCTCAGCCATTATCCAAAGTTGTGCCAGGTAAAATATCATGCATTTTATTTCCTTCTCCCTCAGCTCTCATTTTACCCCTTCAATGCTCTGATTCTGTTCTTGTACTTGCAGATTAAAGTCTGGGAAAAAACAGATTTGGGCGTTTTCAAATTTTATTTCTACTTTGGATCTTGCCACCTGAAGGATAGCGTCCCTATCTCGACAATTGAATATCCTTGCAATTATCATCTGTGGAGGTGCCCCTGGCACAGGCGGGGGCATACAATCTTTAAAGGGGGCAGGAGATCTGACCCTAAAACCTACAGGATGATAGCCCTTTTGGATGTTGAACCCAAGTACTACGCTAGTCTGTTGCTCAAAGAGCTGTCGTCCTGGGCCATCAACAATCACCTCTTACCCTTTAAGCAGACTCGCTTCGTAGCAAAATCATGAATCACAACAAACCTGCTCACACTATCAGTACTGACGGAGAAAGCGTTGGCCTCAAGAATGCCACTCTCTTGTTGCTTTGTCGACTTCATGGCGGCCTTCGACCATTTGCCCTTGGGTCTTCTATGGCTCAAACTGCAAAAATGGGGGATCCCCTCTGCCCTCTTAAAGGCCATAATCCAGCTTCACTCTAACACCTGGATCCATATAAAATTGGGAGACGGATCCCACATCTCAAGGAAAATACAAACATCTTGTGGGGTAAAACAAAGGTGCATATTGGCTCCCCTTCTTTTTAACCTCTTCATCTCAGATTTATCACAGTACTTGACAAAGTTAATTCCCACCCTCCACAACTTGGCGGTACCTGCATAAGCATCCTGCTACACGCAGACGTTCTCGTCTTGCTCAGCCATTCAAGGGTCGGCCTGCAGAGGCTTCTTGACCACCTGCTCCCCTACTCAATCTGCAATGAGCTGGAATGAAACCTCCAAAGACAATAACCTTTAGGAAAAGGAAGCTGCTAAGTGGATCGTGGTGTTTCTATGGCAAAAGCATCGAAAGAACTGCCTCCTATAAATATCTGTGGATCTATATGGATTCAAGGGGGACATTCCCCAAACAGTGGGGAGTGGTCGGGGGAAAGGCTCCGTCAAACCGAGGTAGTACTTACGAAGCTTGTGAGGCAGTTATGCGGCCCAAGTTTGTCCCCTCTTTTAACCATCATGAAAGCCAAAATCTCCAATTATTTATGTTATGACCAGGAGATTATGCTGGGGATAGACTCCTGTCTGGTGAACAAGATGAAAATAAGAATCTTCAAGTGAGCATGGAGTCAACCGAAATCTTCATCCCCAGCTCAGATAAGACTTAAGTACAGCCTTTTAGACTATAGAGGGGTTGGGACCAGCGCTTTCATCAAGTTGTGCAAAAAACTGCACACTTCAAGTGAAGGAAGCCTGGAGGCCCAACTGTGGTAAGAAATATCAACTAGCCAAGTTGGTCAAAAAGACCGCTGTTATTTAGAACACTCATTGCAAATGCTGAACGCAACGAAAATTTTGGAAATTAACCCATCCCAGCAAGCCCTCAAAACATACATTAAAAAAAGAGTCTGTCTCTGGTCCTTTCACTCTGACAGGGCACAAATGACAAAATGCAAACACGCCTGGACGGTGTTCTTGGGGTTAGGCCAGGAACCGCGGCGCCATATCTATAGTGCACCTATGGAGTAGCATGGAAAAAAAGATTCCCTGCCCTCAGGATGGGTGAATGGCCTTCCTTGCACCATCTACCGGATTGACGCCACTCAAACGATAATAAAATGTGCAGGGGGTGTGGGTGTTTTATGGAGTCAATTGAGCCTGTGGTGGCCCTACCTTACTTAACGATCGAAGGATGCTGCTAAGGGGCGAATGGAATAAACTTGGTGTTCGCTCCTGCTGCCAAGCCATCTTATCGGCCATGAACCCAGGGAACTCGATGCTCAATATCCGGTTCACCAAGTTCCTCACAAGAGTGGCAAATAGTTTAAAGTAGTGGGAGTGCCAGTAACCAAATCTCCATCCTATTGCAATGGGTCACCTCCCTCTTATAAATGCAGTCAGAGGCCACCTTTGTTTCTGGATCAACATGTTAATGGCCGTGGCTGGTTCACCGGCTGCCCGCGTCACTTCATGGCCCCAAGTTTTTTTAGCTGAAACACCAGAGTATCTTCCCTTCTCCATGTAGGAACCATCCTCCTTTTTAGATAGAGCCTTAAATTGAGCGGTTCGGACAGATGGACTTTTCTGGACTTTTGTTTTGTCCATCTCTTTTTCTGTGTTTTAACAGTATGGCTCTTTTTTAGCAACAAAGTTATTCTGCCCCTCATGGCACATTTTCTTTCACAGAAACCACATGTCGTCAGGAAAATTATGAAAAATTAAATCCGGTACCCTCTCAGTTCTATGTAATTATGCTGCGCCAAACATTTTAACTTTTATAATACCGAACCTCTTTTTACAACTTTCTATTATCAGAGTGTTTTTTATTGTAAAGATTTTAATGAATCGAACAATAACGTTTCTTTCTTCTTCAACTAGTAAATGAGGGATTTGGTTCCCAATATCCTTTCTTGAATTAGGTGCTAAGGCACCTTTGCCACTGATAGTAAGCAGTATTTGTTCCCTGTTGAATTTTACAGGAGCGTCTTTTGTGCACAAGTTTAATCAGTCATGTTAAAGCTGCAAACATTAGCTGGCATTGGTTATTGTGGAAATGTAAAAATCCTAAGAGAAAAAACATTGTGAGCTTTGCTAAAACATTCCACGGGAAAAAGACAATTCAATTGCTTTAATAACACATCCTGGATATAAACTCCTGCTTTGCTTCTGAATTGGATGTTATACCTTTCTGAGGCAGTGGAGTGTGGAAAATTACATTTCTATGTACATCGGATAAAAATAACATTCAGAGGGTGCGCACATCCGCTAGCAACTATTTCTTCCAGCTAAAGCAGGGAGTGAAGGAGCAGCAATTAAATCATCAATTGACCATCAACCTCATTATCTTTGCCTTCCTTGACGCAAGGAAATTGGATGCCAGACCAGATGGCATCACTATAGGGAGTACAGAAAATAAATAAAGTGTTATTATTAGACGAGGATCAATGACTCTACAGCGGGATGACCATTATGTTGTATACAATCTGTCCACCAATCAGACGTTTAGATCGCTAATCCTTATTTCCCAGCCAAGCTGGGAACTATAGGTACTGAGAAGCATAATCACTGTATTATTCAGAAAGGACTTTCTTGCATAAAGTCTTTTGAGGGGAACGTCCAGACTCTAATATCTCAATCGCGATTGCAGGCGTGGCGGGTACAGGTAAGAGCAGTGGGGCGGGGGCAGAGGGGGAAGTTGACAGACGACGGGATGGGGAAAATAAACTAAATAAATAAATACAACCACTTACCTCGCCAACTCAGCAATGTATCGAGCGCAAGGTAAGTGGTTTTATGCATTTATTTTATTTTCCCTATCCCGTCATATTTCGACTTCCCCCTGCCCCTTCCCACCGCCCACCGCTCTCACATGTGCCGGCTGCACCTGTGTATATTATATGAAAAAGCAAAGCTCTAGAAAAGTATATTTCTAACATCTTGATGCCTGTCACATTCATTATCCTAATCCTGTTTCAGGCCACATCAAGTCTAGTCCACAGTGGAAAGATGGAATGTCAAGGAGCGCTACAGGAGAGCGAAGAACAGAGTTATGGAGAAAGGAAGAGTAAGAGATAAAGTGAGGAGAGTTTGGGGCATAGCTTCAAATTCCCTCATTCTTCCTAGCACAATGGATGAGGCTTGAAGCGGACTGATCATCAATGTACCATCAGTGACTAGAGATGGCTGCACCAATGAAACAATTCAGACAAGTCTGGACTCAATCTGAAACTTGAGTTCTACATCTCCTCCCTTCCCATTACCCGACTGACATGACTGCAGTGAAGTGATATTCTGGAGCTGCGCGAGCTCAGTGAGGGAGTTGGGAAGTAGTATGTGTGAATCAACTGCCCTCCAATGGAACAAACCCAACAGGGCCAGATTTATGAGATTACCAGGCAGTGCAGCGCCTTGCACTGTGTCAAAAGCAGAAAAGTACTGTGGGTGAATGTTTGATATTGTTCAGCATTCCATCCATCAGTCGTTCTTTTTGCCTTGGACTGCATGACAGGGAAAGGGCTGGAATGCACAGTTTTTAAAAGGATAGGCAGCATTCCTGCCGTTTCCTCTGTGCTGGCGCTGTTTGGCTGCCTAGCACCAACGCAGGCACCCTTGCACCATAGTACAAAGGTGCCTGAATTTTAAGGTGGATTGTTTTTGTGCAGGAAAGTCCACCTTTCTGCACAATAACAATCCTCTGAGGCATTTTTCTTTTTCTATGTATGCTGCAGCAGCACACTCAGAAAAATTGAATAAAATTGGGAGAAATAAAGATATTTCTCCTCGTATGCCTCACTTGGGGAGGCGTATGTTTTTTGCACTTTCCCAGATCTACCACTTCAGGTAAATCTGGGCATGCATCAAAATCCATGGATGTTGCATGGGAACACCCATGGAATGCCCCACTGGCTCAGAGTAAGTCAATGCAGCGATTTGCGATGTATTACTTTCCTCAAGATTTATGAAGCCACTTAGGGCCATACAAGGTGGCCCTGTGCAGCTACATAAATCTCATTTTTGAGTTGCATCGCTACTGCACCTCAATGTGTGGTGCAAGAGTGATGCAACGGGGTTCATAAATATGCCTACATGTTTGAGTGCCCTACACCTGATACCTACTGAACCTTTGGGAGAAATTTCATTCACTGAGTACAAGATGTGAGCTGCTTACACCTCATAGCTTTTCAAAGATAGACAGCAAATGGCAGACATCAAGCATACTTCCTCTTTTTCCTTTTATTTGGTCTCTCTCAAGGTCCATGAGTGCCCTGAGAAGCAGGTGGCGCAATGCCATTTTTATCCAGTGCACAAGCCAAATTTTACTCTGCCCAATCAATGCAATTTTCCCAAATTTTGACATTCCCCTTTTAATCCACCTCCTGCCTCACTTGACTGTAAACTGGTGCATAAGACATTGTTAGAAAAAAACAGGAGTCATTTATATATAAAGCTCGCAACCCTGTGAACAAGCAGGTCTATTTAGTAATGACATATATAATCTATGAAAATTGTCTTCTACATCTAAGAGCATTTTTCTCTGATATGTTTACCTCGGGTTTTTATACTGCAGCCAGCCAGACCATAATGGTGTACTTTGAAGAGTTCATTAGACCACATCTTTTCAGTTATATATGTTACCTTTCTGCACTTCCTATTTGTCCCTGGTCGCCTGGCTGTGTGTTGTAGGAGATCACAAACCATGTCTTTCAGCATTAGTAACTGAGAGAAATAGGGAGCTGTGTCTGGTTACAGAAACTGGTTAAACATGCCCCATCAATTGGGGCTTTTTGAATAACTCACCTTCAAAGGGACAGTTCTTCATCTACATTTTTGGAAGTTCATCACGGACGGCAATGTCATGCCAGGCACCTTGGAAGAATTTGAAAGCGTTGGTGGTGTGCAAAGCTGCAGATGGCATTGCATCGTTTGTTGAGGGCAGTACATTTATTGTGGTTGTAGCAGCGCAAGCAACCTCTAAGAATCCGTTTTTTACAAAGGGGTCCATAATATCGATGGAATGCTATACTTTTTTATAGGTGTAGTGGTCTCCAGGGGCATATGGCAAAGGCTGCCACGTGGGGTTGAACGCATCGTTGATATTCCATAATGCCTTGCAGATCTAGACTTTTGGTGTGTCAATGGGGTCTCCAGAGATTAAAAAAGGGCAACACAATGGCATGCATTCTTAGTGCTCACTGAATGTCACTAGTCGTGGCAGGGTGACTTTGGCTGACCTAGAATCTCTGGTGTCATTCTTGTCCATTTAATCTTAGTTTATTGCCCATTGCAACAAATGTTTTTTCCCTTGTGCTCTCCTACTTCTGATGTCTGGAAGGAATGTGTGTTCAAATTAATGATAATGTAATACAGGTATATATATTCATATAGAACCTTCTCATTGGTATGGTCTCCCTAGTTGTAAGAGTTTTGAATGGGGAGATTTTGAGGATGATTACTCTACTTTTTCAAGGCTTTCAAGAGTGTGTATATATGGTTGAACACCTGCACCTTAACCCCTTCAGTGCCACGCCCTTTCCCCCTCCTGTGCCGGGCGTTGCATTAGCGGGCGGGGTTCATGACGAGATAGTCTCGTCATGGGCACAGCGCAACCGTGCTCCATGACGAGACCATCTCGTCATGGGCACAGAAGCGGTTAAATAATGATGTAATTGATATCATTGATGATGCAAGTGTACATATTCAGTTGTTAAACTTGATTTTTGTTTTCCTTTGTTTACAAAGTTTTTTAATCTCTTAAATTATGTTCCATGTGTGCTTTACTCATTGTAGGAAATGGATACCGCACACTTTATCCCCTTGATTCTTTTGCTTATTAACTACCTTGTTTTGGACTTTTACTGTGAGTAAATATCAATAACTGACTATTATGGTAAATTATGTGCAAATCGACAGAGTGTGTTAATCACCAATGTTCTCCTTTTAAGATAAGGCCATTGCTGCACAGCTAAAATAAGAGGCTCTTGGTTGGTGGCAATTCGAACATGCGAACACACACGTGCAGGCTGAATGTATGAGACTACTTTTCAACTCAGCCTGGTATCTGCACATGGGTAGCCTGTCATCAGATGGGACTCTTTAGGCATTGGTGCTGACTTGGGTTCAGCATTTTAATGTGGGTGGACATTCATAGTGTACATCTGTGTGCTTGCTAAAAGTCTTTTTTTCTATCTGAATAACACTGTGCAACAGAACAATTTTGCTTTATGTAGGCCTAGGCCAGTGAAGTATCAACTCTAGAGCAAAAATGTATCCAAAGCACAGAGC
Organism: Triturus cristatus; assembly: GCF_964204655.1. Taxonomy (NCBI): domain Eukaryota; kingdom Metazoa; phylum Chordata; class Amphibia; order Caudata; family Salamandridae; genus Triturus; species Triturus cristatus. The sequence goes on along the minus strand of NC_140590.1, from coordinate 900,775,046 downwards.
ATGAACATTTGTTAAAATTAAATGAGTCTAAACACAGGTTTATGTCTATGTTAATACTTTTCTCAGGGTAAGTGCTAAACACAACCCTCTGAAACCTTTCTCAATAATTAGTGCAATGTGAACTTGAAATAGTATTTAACGTATGATATTAAAGTTCCCCGAACATTTTAGAATCTAGGAACCGTACATTTTGATCAGATAGCCTTCACCCCAGCTAAAGTTTTAAGAACTGTTAATGTGTTTTACTGTCAGTATAAAGTGATAACCATTTCCTCCTGCTTAGCGGTCAAAGTGTGAGACTTTTTCAATCGGACAAGTAAGCCTTGACATGTAAAACAAAATCTGAAGTGTGCACATTTCCAAAATTATACTAAGGATATGGATGATATTATGCCAAAAGTGGAGCGGGTTCTAGACATTATTGTATTACTTGTATCTGATTTGGGGTATTCTATTCAAAGAAAACCACATATTTTCAAAACGTTCTTTGCACCCATCCAGTAACTATTTCTATTCCTCTCTTCTGGGCCAAACTCAAGTCCAGCAATAGGTCACTTACATCACTTACTGTGGAGTGCTTGGTGTTTGTTTGATGACAAGTAGTCATTAGTACCGCTAACAAACTCTCCGAATATGCCCCTGCTGACAGTTGTGAAAATAAACGCACTCTTTCTGTGTAGATAAAGAGGTCATCTTCTTCCAAGTTATGTTATGTTAGGGCTATTTGCTAAGTGCAGATCTCACCCAGGAGGATGTCCAAGTGGTAGTTAAGGCCATCGCTTCAGTTTTTTGTCGATATCCGAGACTAAGGAGGCAGCTCCTTTTTGCAAGTGGAGGTCATTCCCTGCCTTGGTATTGAGGTGAGAGAAAGTACGGCCGTCAGCTCTGGTTCTGCAGATGTGGGTAATGTGAGTGACCAGAAGGCTGGTTGAGTGGAGGTTTCTGGTCAGGGTTTTGAAATTGATGCAGCTGGTATGGTAAGAGAGGCCTAGATTGTGCAAGGCTCTGTACATGTGAGGGGGAAGTTTGAAGAGTGTGTGTTTGTGAACAGGGTACCAGTGTTATCAGTGGAGCTTTTCGAGGTGCGAGGTGATGGGTGTGCTGTAACAGATGCTGAATGTGAGACTGACCACTGCATTTGTATGGCATTAGGTCTTCAGGTGAGTTGGGAAGTGATGCTGACAGAGTGTTTCGCTTTAGTCCAGTCTGCTGGTGATAAAGGCCTGGTTGATGGTCCTGCATGTGTTGAGTGGGAGATATTTAAATATTTTATTTAGCATCCTTAGGATGGAGAAACATGAGATAGTGGCAGCGTTGACTTGGCTGGTTATCAAGAGTTGGTTGTCTACCACTAAACCCAGGCTCCTGGCGTGATTGTCCAGGCAGGGTACTGGTCTGAGATCTGCTGGCCACCAGGTAGAGTTCCAAAGGGAAGTGTTCTTGCCAAAGAGTACCATTCTGTTTTGTCTGTGTTGAGTTTCTGAAAGTTGGTCTTCATCCATCTGGCAAATTTGGACATGCAGGAGGTGAAGTTGGTCTATTTGAAATGGAAAGGATGAGCTGAATGTTTTGTTGGAAAGGGAAAGGATTATAGAAGACATAGAAGATGATGTTGGTTCTGTGGTAACTGATGATGTTGGCGAGCGGTGCCATGTAGGTGTTGAAAGTGTGGGGCTGAGAGATGATCCTTGGGGTACTCCACAGATGAGGTTGGCAGTATCTGGAGTGTTGGTGGACAAGCTGACCAAATGGGTGCATCTAGTGAGAAAAGGGCAGATCCTCTGGAGACTAGGCCCTCGCATTCCAGCTTTGCAGAGGCATTGAATAAGGATGGGGTGAGAGACATTGTTGAAGGTGATCAGGCAGGATAAAAGCTCCACTGTCCATAATTAGTTGGATGCTGTCTTTGGCAGCAATGAAGATGTCTTGGCGCTCTGTTCTGGCCTGAATCTGGATTGGGTGGAGTAGATGATGTGGTATTTGTTCGGGTGGTTAACCAGTTGTTTGTTGATGATTTTCTCGAGGACTTTGGCAGGGTTGGAGAGCAAGAAGATTGGTCGGTAGTTAGACAAATTCTTTGGGTCTGCTCAGGGTTTATTCAGAAGGGGAAGTATGGTATTGTGTTTCCATACAACCAGGACAGGTACATGGCTGATGGAGTTCTTGAGTGTCAGGGTTAAGGTTGTGCAGATATGGTCCAGTCCTTTAGTGAAAATGAAGATTGGCCAGTGATCTGAGAGAGCACCTGAGTGAATCGAACACATGGTCGCTGTTGTACGAAGGTGGAGAATCAATATTCTGGAGAAAGGCTGCACTCTGCCTAATTTGGCTAAGGCAAAGATCTACTTTACAAGATGGTTAGTCATAAAATAAAGAAGGTCAAACTTCTGAGTACTGTGTGAAAAGGCAGAAAGATGAAGCAATATTATAATCTGTGGCTCCTCTGCTGAAATGGCAAATTATCATCCATATGTAGTGGAGCTTATTTTAGTCTCTCTTTCCATAAAACTCAGGCCCTGAAATGCTTAGCCCCTTTTTCATTTCAAACATTGCAATTTGCAAAATAGGAGCTTTGTAACACTGAATGACAAGTCATGACTTTCTGACTCACAATCTAGTCTTTGCAACATCCAGCAGTTCAGAAGGTGCATGAACGGGACACCCTATCCCCTTTTTTGGAATGCACCTTTGTTTGGATACTGAAACCCTAAAGGGAATTGTACACTTTCGTAAAGTAAAAGTTGTCTCCAACCGACAGCTTTCTCCAGAGTCAGAATGGCACAAATATGTTCGGGCGCCCAAAAGAAAGTGGGAAATCAAAATGCTAAAAGCGTGGCCCACATTTCAAACCGTGTAAAGTGTGAACATGTAAACACACTAACAGTGTTTTGCATAGTATGGGAGACTGCATGCATCTGTGCTCGCAGCAGGCAATGCTTGAGGTAACATCCGGGAAATCGGCAGCACAAACTGGCCCACCAGACCATAAAACGGCATGCAAACAGTCAGAAAATGGGCCACAGACTGACCTGCCAGACCAACCTGTGGAACATTGCCCAGTGGCGTAGCTAGACCTTTGGCTGCCCAGGGCGGTCCCTGCATTTGCCTCCCTCCTTGGAGGCCACATTGAAGTTCGGGGCAGATGTTGTTGCTGGCGATTCCTCGGATTACCACCCCATGACAGGCACATTAAAGAGCGGGGGTGCTGGTGATTGCTGCCCGAGATGGCAGGTCAGAGCTGGGGGGAGGCCGCTACCCCCAAAACCTGTGCCGCCCGGGGCAGACCCCCCTCCCAGCTATGCCACTAACATTGCCAGATTACCCTACAGGCTAGTCTAACACTGGCTTTCACTTTGTTAATGTGGGCTTTCTGTATGGTGGTGGATAAGCCAGCGATCCAAGGGACTGCAGAACGCACCCCTTAAACTCATTCACAGAATGTCTAGTTTATGTTTGGATTACAGTCCCTGTCCCTTTAATTTGCAGTTAATAGACAAGGCATTCGACATTAGTTCATCACTGTAGGATAAAGAATTCACACACATGTCACTAAGACATTTTTTGGACCCTATAGAGACTTAATAAGATATTAGATTCATGTGGTAATAGTATGAATCTCTTTCTCTACAGTTTAACATGCAGCTTATTTCTTTGTTGTCTTCTCGCTCTTATTTCCGTTTATTGCAGTTTATTGTTTGTTCGATTCCCTTCACCTGGCTTCACTCGAGCTTTTACTATTTGGAGAATACGGTTGCGCTCGGGTAATCTGGCTTTATGCTCCCTCTACGACCATAGCAGAGAACACAAGGCATTATTACAATGTTACAAGGACAAGGCCTGTTTATAATGCAGATAGACCTCTGTCTAGAATGGCATGGTGAGCAAAGAATGATGAACTGGAGGGCGTCCCTGAATGACTGCCAGAGGCTGAGATTAATTCAAGGATTTCTTTCAACACGTTGCTGTTTGTTTTTCTAAATAAATGACAGCATTTTTATATTTTTGCATTAGTGGAGTCACTAATATAATTTTCGGAAGGTTTATAGGTTTGAGGTAGAAGCTTCCAAATCTAAAAAGAGTAAAATTACGAGAACATAAAGTTTTGCACTTTTATTCAATAAGTGAATGATTAAATGTATATATGAATAACTGGACTAAAAAGAAAGCTCATTAATAAATATCAATGGGATTTCTGAGAATTTACTGGGTGCATAGTCTTGCCAACCAGAAACCCAATTTCTAACATATGTCTCATTTGACAACAAAGATCCATCGACCTGTACACAGGGTTCATGGTGATGTGTAAGTGACAAGTGGAGCCCCGTGGTCCAGCATCTGTTTAAGCCAAGCGGTCCTGTTATCCTACACACAGGCACACACACACAATCTCCCTCACACACATACTCTCTGAAATACTTTTACAGAATCCTGCCTGCTCTAACACATACAGACCTATTGGGCTATTCCCCAAAGGTAATTAATTATACTTGTGAGTAATTTACAGGTGCCTAATTGCCCCCACAACAACGTCCGACATGTCTGTAAATCACACTGCCAGATCCAGGGTGTATGTCCTGTGCAGATGTATGTCCGAAGTGTCTTTTTGGTGGGCACTTACTGCTCAAACCTATCAAACTCACATCATTTGTATGTTTTGATACTGTAGCAGGTGCAGGTTAGACAAATAAACCAAGGAGAAGAACTTGCAAGCAGAGCCCATATGGAGAACATTTAATCCATGTCTATAAGAAGGGGATTTCAGTCCATCAGAAAGTGGCATCCACTTCAGAAATACTCCACTGGCCGAGAATGGAATCACAACCAGAGGTCCAAGCATCATGCACACATCTTTTTAGGGCACTCCACCGTCTTTTGGGTGGCAAAGCTAATTGATTTAGCTAATAACTTAGAGTGCCTCTTCACTGATTGGTGAGTGTGTTTCCTAACTCTGGTCCTTAGAGGCACAGATGCAAACAAGCATTGAAAAAACAAATAGGAAATTCAGTATTTGTCTTTAAAACTCGAGAAATATAGGCTTTGCAATGCATATTTAATTATTCACTCTATATTATGCGCATTATATAAACATAGAAAATGGTGTGAGCTTTTTTGTCCATTAGAATAATAGATTATTTTAGCCAATTTTACAATTGAAATTGGTATCACAACTTTTTTTGGACCGTTTGGATGTATTCTTACAAACAATATTATTTTTCTGCATCAAGTTCTTTAGTCAATCAATCAATCAGGGTTTTATAAATGCGCTACTCACCCGTGAGGGACTCAAGGCGCTGAGTGTACACTTATGTCCGGGACATATTTGCAATACAACTCTGGAGGTGGGTGGAATTTAGCTCAAACAGGGACACAAACCATTGCAAATGTTCCCTCCCAACAAAGCACAAACACCAATCATCTTAAGGGGAAGATGTTTCTATATTTTGCAGTGACATCTAAGATGTCAAAGATGACAAATGCGTCTTTACAGGTCCTGCAAGTCAAAATGAATATAATAACTCAAATGTGTATGACGAAGAGAATATCTTGGGAGAACCTGCGTCATCCCCTTTTGGTAGGAATTTAGTGCAAGTATTGAAGACAGTTCTTCAAATAGCGAAGTAATTACTCATTTACAAGATAAACAGAAGCTCATTGTCATATGTGCATGCATTTTAATATATCTCCATAATCAAGGATGGAGTCGTATAGACATCAAGTTGCATTTGTAGTGAATAGCGCTTTTATTTAGCAGCTGCTGTCCCCTATCAACAATAACACTCCTGACATTTCAGCAATGCAGATTAAGACGCGAAGAAGCAATTATAAAGCAAAACAAGTTCTCCTGTCACATATCATAGCATTGTTTTTATGGTTTGTCACTTGCAATGCATACATTAAGACGTACTGAGATGCGACACCACTGGGCAGCATGCATTACAATCAGTGCTTACAAAATGTGCCTTTGATCATGCATTTGCATGCTGATGCCGTGACACAACAGTCTAACTAAGCTTGTGCACCTGTGCAGATCCGTACAGAGCTAGAATGTGATCATTGTGTCTCTGTGGTGGGATGCCTTGGCACCCTGGAGTCAAAGGGGCAGATTTACAATCCACTTGCAACACTTTTACGCCGCTGTTGCATCATTTTTGTGATGCATCAGTGTCGTAAACAATGCGCCACGTTGCGACATATTTACAATGTGACACATCTAGGGAGATGGGTCACATTGTAAAACCGTGCGCTACATTATACCTGCATCAGGTATAATGTATGCAGGGTGGGCGTGGCGATGCAAGAAAGCCTCATAAAAGTGACGCAGTGAAATCTACAATATTTCACTGAGTCACTTTTACAACGCCACTGTGTCAAAACCTTATGCCTGCTTGAAGCAGGCGCAAGGAGTGACGCAGCACAATAAGTATAGGCCGCCACTGAGCATTGACGGCATTGCATCGCACTTGCGACATGACTCCAGCAATGCTCTGCACTTACGAATAAAGATGGGACATGCATGTGGCTATCCTTGTGCCACGGTGTGCTGCATTGTAAATGCGATACATCTGTGGAGGCGCAAGGGTATTAACTGGCTCATCCCTGCTAACATGCAGAGATGCGCCAGTTCTTGTAAATCTGCCCCACAGATTTTAAAGCGGAACCTGTTAAATAGAGCTGAGTACTGTTTAATGATATGGTACCTAAATGTGTTTATGTGGTAACTAAAATATGTCTTGACCGCGTGCCCCAACGTTTCATCTATGGCTCATTTATTAACACTTTCCAAGCAACACAAAAACTCACAAACATAACATGGTGGTAACATTTCTAGTGGATGAATAAAAAATCCAGATATCAGATTCTCAACCTCTCCATTCCCCTTTCACGATTAGATATGGCTGTTGTACATAGTTGCTTGCCAGAAGGCAAACAGGTGCTGCAAAAGTGCAGAAGTGAGCCAGATATGTAAGAAACAAATGGGGCAGATTTACAAGCCTCATGCGCTACAAGTACGTTACTTGCGTGGCTTTTCCAGTCCTTGTAAATATGGCCCCTTTACACACAGCACTTTGCATGAAAGGTGCATTCCATGGGTGTTGCCATGGAACCAGACACATTTCCAGATTTACAAGGAATCGTAAATCTGGAAATGAGTCAGTATGCTACGGCACCCTAGGGGTGGTGTAGCGAGGCGCAACGAGGAGAAATGTTTTCATTTCTCCTCGTTTTTTCCTCTTTCAATCAGTGCGGCATTCTACAGCTCGCATTGAAAGAGGAAAATGCCTGTAGTGATTGTTTTCATGCAGGAAGGTGCCCCCTTCCTGCACGAAAGCAATCTCCCCATGACGCAGGCATACTTGCACCATGTTGCAAGGGTGCCTGCGCCAGCGCATGGCAGCTGTTTGTGCGCCAGCGCAGGGGAGAGCACAGGAATGCAACATATCATTGTAAATATGTCGTAGTCCTGTGCTCTTAAAGTGCCGCAGCATGATGCAGCCAAATGGCTTGCGGTGCCGGGCTGCGGCACTTCCTCGTAAATCTGCCCCAAACATTTTTTACATACCTCCGACTCCAGTCTTGCTTATCTCTTACTGGAGAGCGCTGTGGTGCACTCCAGGTCTGCTGCGAGCTGCATACTTTTACAAATACAAAAATAAATACATTGATGAGGTGAGGCAGTCAGAAGCAACGGTGGTGTCTTTTTGGAAGATTGTTTCAGCCCCTTCCTGCCAAAAACAGTAGGGAAGGGCTCAAATTCTAGCTCCAACAAATCAAGTATGGACCGATATCCCACGGTCCAAAGAAAACAGAGCTCCTAAAAGACTACAATCTACAAGCGTCTGGTGCTGAAATCGAAGACTCCGTCCTTGATGTGCCTTTTAGAAAATTCACCTCTAAGAGCTTCTAAGCAAAGCAGCTTCTCTGTTCGCCAGTGTAAAAATGGTATGAATGGGGACCCATAGTCATATTATGCCAGCTTACCTAGATCTACGCAGACCTACTTCCTAGCAGTTAGACCCTTATATGAGTTCCCTGTTAACCATGCAAAGAGATACAAGGGCTGGAATTAACAATACTGGTACTTCCCTGTTAATTCTGCACAGAGATATAAGGGCTGGAAATAGCAATACCAGCCTTTTATCTCCCTTCTAATTATTGGGAATTATGAGTTAAAATCCACAGAATGGGGAATAACTTGTCGGCTCTGTACACTACTGGTTACTTTACCACAGTTTCCACATTTCAGGTGCATTAATGCTCAAGCAGGATGGTCAATTTCTGCAAGGTACGAGGGGCTTGGGTCAGGGGGAGTTGGGTAAAGGGTGTATGATAGGGATTGTGAAGGGTTTCTTGGGGAGCTGGATGCTAGGCAGACTCTTGGGGTGCATTGTATGGTCCTTACGTAGGACTGGAGAGGACACTGATGGGCTAGTATGAGCAATGCCTTCACCTTCTACCCCTGCCTGTCTTCTAAACATATCTTTATGAGTGTTGCCCATCCCCCAAGGAAAATTGAATCCAACTTTTCAGGATATGGAATTCCAGGACTCGAAAAACCAGAAAATTCATGGTTGCCTGGAGCTGTGTCCCCCAGGAGCTACGAATTTGGGCAGCTCGTAATGAGGGCCTGTCTTTGGTAGGCAGTGACATTAGCATGTTGCATTTTACCCAGAGTGAAATTTGCTTCACAAACTGCATGAAGATGGTTGTGAACAATAGACATATAAAATGAAGTCAGTATGTGAAGAGCTTATGAAGAGCACCACTAGGAGTCTCACTGAAGTTTCAAAAATTACAGGTGACTGAGTGCTTCCCAGATAATGCATTTGTTTCTCATGCAACGGGGGCGGTGCAGTAGTCGGGTAGCAATTTGTAAAAGGGAATGACTGTAGCTTTACCTTGCACTATGGACATTAGCCTGAGGCGGCCTTGAGAAGGATACCATGACCCGCCATATCAAACGCTCCAAGGAGATCCAGACTCATCAGCTCTCCTGAGATTCCACCCATTCAATGAACACAATAAGAGAGAAACGACCTTGGTGCGCTGATTCTTCCAGAGGCTTAAAATTGACCAGGAAATTATCACAAAGAGTTTTGTGTTTCATGAACTGTTGTAGCTGGAACACTGCAGTGTCCTCTATGATCATAGCAGAAACTGGCAGCTGTAAAATTGGTTTGAAATTGAATAGGAAAATCCTGTCTAGGGACAACTTCTTTAACAGAGGAAATACGCGAACCTGTCTGAGATATCATTACTCAAGATCAGTCCTTAAAAATATCGCCAGTTTGTCACAGGAAATAGGGATTCCCTCTTTCTCCTTGTTCTTAAGAATAACCAAGATTCTGCTTCCCAGGACCAGAGCCTCAAATGTAGCTTCTGACAGGAGCGAAATATGACCAAAAATAGCACTGTGGTATTGCTGGAATATTAACCAATTTGGCAGACCCAAACAATTAACAAACCACAAAATATTTTTTGTAAAACGATGTATCATCAAGCCATGACTGGCAGAGCTTGGTACCCAGCAATTTCCAGGTGGGTTGGTTTTATGGGTGGGGGTATTTTCGGTGCCTGGGAAGCCAGACAGCCACGTTTCCTGCCTTCGGTGCCTCAGTGCTTTACAAACAATGCAAAACATTTGTATAAAGATTCTTCCACATTTTAAGGTGTTTAATTCTTTATAATATGATGGCAGCAGCCCATTTTAGTATATTAAATTTTATCATTGCATTGAATTGGAAGAGGTTATTCTAAGCATGGGTTTTGAAACATTCATGCTCCTCTGCACCTGTTCCTGGGGACGATGCTAATCATGAGCCAGAGAGTCATCTGTCTTTTGCCCTTATATCTGGCCTGAGATGTTACTGTAGATGGAGTAACACAAGAGGCATTTGTTTTTGTGCATCATACACCCCAAACTAATATATTTCAAGATGTTCATACGTGATGATGAAAAGAAGGCACAGCAAAAAAATAATTGGCTAGATCACCCAATGTAGTCAGGTGAAAACCGAGATTGATGCAAGGTTTCCTGGTTTCAGCCACTACATGTGTCTCTTATTCTCTCTCCCATTTTAGATCGAAACAAAATGTTTTCTGTTTATTCCTTCGAGGAGCTAAATCAGCGTACTATCTTAAATACATATGTCCGGTATATGCATGTTTTAATGCAGTAGCTACAATGGAATCCACAGCACCCACCCTTGGTCAATGGACTGAGACTGTAGCTAAAAGTCTTTATTCATTTTCATCCATTCTTGAATTATTTCACCCAGCCTCTTCCTACCCATCCAACTCTTCATTCATTCATTGAGTCATGCAGCATTGGTTCCAATCTCCATCTATCCTTTCAAAGACTGGACAAGGTTCTAAAATAAAAACTGTGTCGTAAAATGAATCATATTTGCATTTCTTTTAAAGACAAATCTTGAGGGAGAGCCCTTTAAACCCTCCTTATAGTAGTCATCTCACTTGCTGCGCTTGCTCGCTATGAACAAAGTGATGGCTGGTTTGATAGGATTGGCCAGGGATGCTTTCGGTTCTCATTCTGGCCCTGATTAGCATGTCAGCAACAGCCAGTTTTTGGCAACATTCCAATGAAACTTACAATCAGCTGAGCAATGCAAACGCCACCTGAAGCTCAGCTAGTAGATGGAAAAAATATTCCATAGTGAACTTAAAATATGTGAGATGTAAAATCAAAATTTCTATTTATTGCTTTGATCTCTTTAGAACCCAGGATGTCTTTGCTTGGACTGTGATAAATGCCAAGTGTGTTCTTTATTTCATATTTTTGCACTGGTCTTTTTTAAGTATGATTGTGAATGAGGCCTGTTCTGGACATGTATTTTACTTAATTGTAGCATGGTAGTAGCCTATTATGAAATCCCTAAGTTCTAAATCTCAAAATTGACTATTTGATCATCATGGTTCATTAGAATTTGACACTGTCTAGAGGCAGATATGGAGACAGGGCTTACTGTTGGTGACTCAGAAGGTGTGGACCAGTTTTGCTGGAACAATTTTCAGAGGGGTGATGCCGCGATTAATGTTATATCTCTGAAGTTACAGGGCTTATGAAAAATCCAAGATTCACACAAAAAACGTGTGCCAAATGTGTAGTAAATATGTCATGAGCATTCAGCAGGAGAGGGTAAAGGTTTTTTTTTGTAGCCGGTTGAGCGTTTTCGGTCACTAGTAAGGTAGCACACTGTCATTTACATTTATTTTCTATCGAAATTGCCACTAAATTAGCATAGACCAGAATTACTGCTATAACTATATAGTGCACACACAATGATGTGTGGAAATCGGGTTTCAGCAAATGTTTATCATTTCCACCAAGTAAAGAGTCTTGATTTGTTCCTATTAAAATCTTTGTTTCCATCACACTCCGGAATTGCCAAAAATATGCTTAGTTTGTGCTTTCCTATTTGCTAATTTATTTCGAAAAATTTACAAAGTTCATTAACAGGTATTTTATTGTTGCTCAATATTAGAAAGAAATTAACTTCCTACAGCCCTTCCTTCCACTTTCTGTACCCAAACAATGTGTCACCTGGGTCACGGTTACAAGTTTCTTCCACTCTGCTGTCAGAGAAATAAAAGTAAACACAAGGTTCCAAATAAGCATAGATTTAGCAAAAGACATAGCCTGACATGTTTACCTTTGGCTTTGAATGGGCAGCAAATATGACATGATAAAAACACAATGTGAAGGCATCTTTATTGCTCATTCACCTTCTGAGCTCCAACATGGTTATTTTTGGAGTGCAGCAGCACACTACACTCCTGCTTCTGGCGCCTATGTTATGTGTGCCATACTCCAAGCCCACCTGTGCTGCGTTTTCAATTGCAGAATGGCTGGATGTGTTCACACAGTGTGGTCGCAGACTGGCTACAGTTTTTGCACACATGAAAAATGCGTCTGTCCATCTCATTTGTAATGTTAAGAATAACAATCATATACATTTAATGAATGGTAATTATTTTCTAGTTGCATAAGAAATAAGTGTGAATCAAGTCAATCAGTATGAGGAGGTGCACATGCATGACGATTCAGGCAGTTATCTTGCAAATAAAGAAGGAGAGTTGTCACTTATCTCTTGTTATACTTTAATTTCAGGAATGTCACTGTCCGCTAAGAGCATAGAGAGTTGGTTACAAAATGTTACCTTAAATGTATATCTTCCTTTCACTCTCAAAAGTTAGATACAGAATATTCATGGCAGATTATCAAAATATTTTACATTGCACTTAGATATCCATTCAAATCCACAGGGGTCAATACCAGCAGAGTGATGAGATCCGTTTCTCTGTTTTCTGTCTTATTCTGTTCTCCTTCCCTAGTTTCTTCTATTGTCCAACACACACTGTATGCTTTTAGTCTGGGTACGGCGAGGTACAGAGGAAGGCATTGCTCTCTTTAGATTCAGAGTACAAAGCTAGTGCTTTCTGACAGACACTCTACTAAACAAACTGTAGGGTCATGAGTAGTCATTTGTTCACAGTTTGTGACAATGTGACCACCCAACTATGCTAGTTATAGCGAGTGAAGGAAACATTAGGCACAATATTAACGTTAAGGGCCCGATTATGAGTCTGGCGGTCTACGGACCGCCAGACTTGTGGGGGCACGGCGGTGGCAGTCTCCCAACCATCTATCTTGATTCGGGCAGTCGGACCGCCACAGCCCCACCACAGCTGGCATGGAACTGTTATTCCCTGGAGGTGTTGCAGTGGTGAGGAGGTGGGAATATGCTTGGCAAAACTGCCACGGCCCCTCCAAGCATATTACGAGTTGTGTCTCTGCCGGCAGTTTCATGGAGGTTCCTCTCCATGAACACAGTGGTGGAGAGGAAACAAAGGGGCACCTTGGGACTCCTCTGCAAGGGGATGCATGTGTATTATATTGTATTGTATTGTATCATAGACTTGTATAGCGCAGACTGCCACCCTACTGCTTTCCTGGCGCTTCGACTTATCAGGTGACACCAGCAAAACAGAAATCATATTTGCAAAGTGTAGAGCTCGTTTTACTCATTCCTAGGGAAGAGCCAGGTGGTTAAGCTTTTTCTAAAGAGAAGTAGGGAATTAGATTGTCTAATACTCTGGGGCAGATCATTCCAGAGGCGAGAGGCTGCTACTCCAAATGCTCTGCCTCCCATCCTGGTCTTCTTAAATCTGTAAGCAGTTACCAGATTTGCACTGGAAGAACAAAGGTTTCTCCCAGGATTATACCAGGTGAGTTTCTCCTGCAGAGATACTGGGCCCAGACCTTGTGCCGCTCTTATTACAATACAGAGAGACTTGAACTGAATTCTTTCCTTAATGGGTAGCCAATGAAGGTCCATTAGAGCCAGCATCGTAGAGGATCTCCGCTGCCTTTTTAACACCAGTTTTGCTGCTATAGACTGGACTCTCTGCAATCTCTGTAGTACTGATAGTGGTGCTCCCAAGTACAGAGAATTACAGTAGTCCATTCTGCTCAAAATTATACTTCTCACTACAAGAGGTCTGGTGGCACTAGGCAGTAGTGGGAGAATCTGGCGAAGTGCTCTTAGCAAGGACAAGCAGATATTAACTGTTTTATTGGCTTGTGACTCCATTTGGAGACTGTCATCTATTAAGACCCCTAGGTTTCACACTCTTTTAACTGGAACCAGTGGTTTGTCCTTACGGGTGAGGAGGATGCGTGCTGTGAGGCGTTCCTTATGCACCCTGGCAGCAAAACTCTGAAACTCCCTTCCTTTACAGATTCACAGCCTGAATAACTACTTGGCTTTTCGGAAGGCAATCAAAACACATCTCTTCTCTCTGTTGTAGGCCCTAGCTCCATCTGTGGTCCTTCTTCTCTGCTGTCAGCGCCGGGACGTCTCTTTGCTGGGGCAGCTGTGCGCTATACAAGACTGAATAACATAACATAACAGGGACTGTGGCTATTGCTTGAGCAGGGTTACCACCCTACTCACCCAACAACTCAATTTCTGACATCCTTTATGGTGACTTTGAAAGGCCACCCCAAACCTGGCAATCATCCTTGTTTGAGATCATTTAATATGCCACTACAAACTAGATATTGTCTTTGTCAGGCAAGGGAAATCTTTGGGTGCCTCCATGCATGTTGTTAAGATTTCACAGGGGCTAAGATTTGTACATCACCGTATTTTTATATTCTCTTCTCCAATGGCTCAACTTGAGAATTCTTGTAGGGAAAAGAATAAATCCTCTAGTCCTGACATAATCTTTGTGTCATTTTATGAACCTCTATTGCTTTTTATATGTTCCAAATATCTATCTTCTACGCAGCTGTGACATCTCTGATTAGGCTGTGCAGACCCCCAAGGGTTCTCGAACCACAGGTTAAGAACCACTGGCATAGAACTTATTTTTGAGTCAGTCATTAAGTTTTAGAAATAGGTTTGAGGCATACATGAAGAATGCATAAATTGGTAATTTATTGGGATTAATGATTCCACTAAATTTTGTCTCCATGGATGCACATGGCCGGTGTGCTGGGGGCAAAAACTGGTGCTCTGAGGCTTCCTCATGCTCCCGGGGGTCGGCATATCCCGAGCACTGTTAAGGGTCAGATGCTCCAATTACCGAAGCCTGAACTCACTACTCCACAAAAGGGCACATCAGAAGTGCAGGGCCCCCAGAAGCTAGCGCCTGGCCCTTCCAACATGCAGACACTCTTCTCATTGGCCACGCAAGGTGGACTTATGTGTTACAAGTCTCTCTCTGGTGACCATCGCCAGATTCAGGGTTCTGGGTGCATTTTATTGATCGGTAATTGATTGTTCCGCCTTAAGTTTAAGCCTGGGCAAAGCACTACGCTACGCTCGTATAGTTTGCGAAGTTTGCAGAACTTCGCACTACGCGAATTGCACGTAGCACAGTGCAAACACGCGTAGCATAGTGTAGCATAGTGCAGCAGTCATTTTTTGCTTGCTCGCGGTCCTCAACGTCAAGTTGGCGACCGCAACCAGGCAAAATGACATCCCAGCGAGACTTTTCCCACGTTTGCGATCAGCAACATCAAGTTGCCGATCGCGAGCGTGGAAAATAAACCTCCCGGCGAGCTTCTCAATGCGGGGAGGTCAGGTTTCTCATTGCGAGTGGTCGCGTATGCTCGCGACCGCTCGCGATGAGAAACTACCAGTCCGCGTCGGGAAATCTACTCGAGCGGCAAAAAACGACCGCTTGCACTGTGCGGACAAGCATCCGGTACTGTGCAATCAGTGCGAACAGCATCTTGCACAGTGCACTACGCAGTTTGCGAAGCTAAGCATAGCTTGCGTAGTGCGAAGTGCACTTCGCAAACTGCACCCAGGGTTAATTATGTTACCCCATTTGGAGAGTTGTGCACCCCCATGGCAATGTGTCATCCTTTTCAATCCAAAAAGTTATTGGACAGCACAGCCTTTAAAGGATGATAATCTTGTGAAGGGCAAGACACCTCAGTCACATTCAACACCAGCAGTAGAAAATGACTTCCATTCTTAAGTATTTTCCAGGAGTGGGCAATGGGGGCAAACTCCACCGGGCAGTGGAATCAGAGTGTTTTGCCAAACTCTTCGGTCCCAGCAGAGCACGGAGTTGGCAAAACTCGGCTAACTCTGCTGGTGGAGCAGGGTTCACTGCTTACCCCTAATTTAGTACAGGGCCTGATCATACATTGTGCAAATGTTGCTGTTTGTGATTTATCCATAAGTTGACATGGCTATCAGAAGAGGATAAACAATGACAGAATGGCTGGTGCCTCGACACAGAAGCATGGATTATGGTTGTATGTTGGAACAACGAGTTCCTTAACCACGACTTCCCTTACAACGAGGTCTTAACCACGACCCTGTCTGAACCACGATTTCTTTTTCCACGCATTCCTTTTCCACGATTTTTCGGTAATGGCCGATTTTCGGTAAAAATCCAGTTACCGACCGGTATTCAGGCTTTTGGTATGTAGGGGGGACATTTCAGGATTCGGTAATTTACCGAATCGGTAAAATTACCGAATCAGTAATTTTACTGATTCTGTAAATACCGAATCCTGAAATGAGATGTAGTGGGAGTGTGTGGGTGTTGTGTGGATTCGTTATTTACCACCAACTAAAAGTTGGTGGTAAATGACGAATGGCTTAGAAAAAGCATTTTTTGGCACTTAGAAGTGTGCAATGTGGCAGATATACCCTTAGGGCATGTATGTGTGCCACATGTGCACACATGCAGGAATCAGGGGTGCAACTGGGTGTCACTGTGACACCCTGCCACCCTTGATTGTGCTCCCCCATTACCGAATCGGTATTTACCGATTCGGTAATGGTAACTGGCTTCCCATGGATTCCTATGGGCCTCCTGGCCCATAGGAATCAATGGGAAGCCAGTTACCATTACCGAATCAGTAAATACCGATTCTAAATTACCGACCAATTCCGATTCGGTAATTTTTACCGACTGATTACCTACATAGCATTTACCACTTCATAAATACCGAATCGGTAAAATTCGGTATTTATGAAGTGGTAAATGTTAGGCTACCTACATAAGGCCCTAAATCAGGTCCATACTCCAGTTGCTAACTGACACCAAATAAGGAAAATGTCATGGACTGAAGCAAATTGAAAGGAAACCTTCATTGTTCCTAAATCCATTCCTAAGAAACCTTAGCGGGCATGAAAGAGAAGCAGAAAGTCGAGAGAGTCCTCCAAGGCCAAGCCAATGCAAAAAGGGAACTTGGCGTGGGAGGAGTGGGCTACCTACTGTGTAAGTTCAGAAGGAGGAGGAGTTTATTAAAAAAAGGTGAAGAGCTAGATTGACTGGATATCTTGCATGCATTGCAGGCAACAATGATCATGGGGATAAGCACTTCCCGAAATCACTAAGGGAAGTTGAAAAAGCCTGCAACCATGGACTTTGCTTGTGGGGAGACTTACAAAGCCATGATTATATCCCCCACACCTTGCACTAGATTATAAAATGCAAAAATATTTTGAGCCTTCATCTGGGAATTGGTACCCTCCCTACTGTACGCCAAGTCTCTATTGACATCATTTGCAAAAGATGTTCCAAGCAGGATGCAGTCCTGGCGAACCTGGAAGTAGTTTACTTCACTTAAAAAAATGGGTCATGTTCCCTGCCACACACAATAGCTGATTAATGGGGTAGGAAGGAAAGCTAATGGCACTGACTCTGATGATGAAGTAACAACTATACATGGATCTGAATGATGCTTATTTTTTCATCCCAATCTAATTCTTGCACCAATTAATTTGAGAAGTCAGCTGAAGCAGCTCTGGTTCTACTGTGCATGGATTCATTTTGTTCCGCATTAGTTCACAAAGTTCCTGAAGGAGGTTGTTAAATCTGCCCAAAAAATGGAATTACATTTGATCATGAAACAAAAAACTTTCCTCTATCGGAATGAAAGGTATGCTTGCCTGAAAGTCCATATAAGGAGCAGTTTGATCTCCTGCACAGAAAGAATAGCTGGGGTTTATTGGATTGGGTTGTATTTCAATCAAAAGTGTTGCTTCTTGTTTTGATTAATATTTTCTTTTGTACCTAACAATGCTACAGGTGATGATGCAGTATATACAGTTTGGGATATCTGGTCCAAGATTGGATGCCAGTCTTAAAAACTGTCAGACTTACTTAAATGTGATCAGCCAGGACGTGTTTATTTTAAAAGGAGGGATTTCAATGGAAGCTCTTAATAATGGAAGTCTGAAATGGTTGAACAATTTCTGGTATGAGTCTGTACTTTATCATTGATTCTGATACAAGTCAGTGAAGATTGGCAGCAACCCTGAAAATGTGAATTGCCAGGTGGAAAATGTCCTGGAAATATAAATGTCAATGTCAATGTCGTGGAGTCCTAAACTGCCTCCTGCATTGTGAACAACTTGTCAATGGACATGCCATTCTTATAAACATGTTTCCATATCTAATGTCTCAGTGTTCTAGTGAATGAACATATTGAGTGATCCATGCTTCAGGAACCTCTCTGTATTTACTGTCTAGGGTGTCATTAAGTATTTCTCAATTCTGCCTCATAAAGGTCGTGGACAATTAGATATTGGGACCTGACATTTTTGAAGTCATCAATCCACTATGTGATGGTCTGGAAGTGGGCCACTCTGTCTTTTGGTTAAGTATGCAATTGTACACATTTTTGGCAGTCGCAATCTAGAGGCAGAGGCATGACCAACAAACACATTTTGTTTTCTACCAGGCCCGTTGTTATTCAATTATGCTTTTGCCTCTTCAGGATAGCAGACGACCTTCTCTTCAACTTGAGATGATACACAAATCTCCACTTTTTATTGCTCCACATTAGTCCTCATTGGTCTTGTGTTATCCCTTCTAGAACTAAAGAAATGTGGATTTACCAATCACTCCGACTCTGCATAACCTGCAGAGGATGCATCATGAGTTGTTCTTACACATCCTACGCCCATTAGCAGCCTGGATGTTTCCTAGGTATGTCATGACTCCAAGAAATGTCATACTTCAAGCTGCATGCCTCATTGTGAAGACTGCTCCATTCAGAACAAAAGAAGCGTGTAGGTCACTCTAGACGGCTGTATTACCTAGTGTCTGGGAAGGGTTGTAAATGTTGAAGTTGCTATTCCCTGAATGTTGGCGAATCCTGGGGCAAATCTTTATATACATGATCTGATCTGTAGGCCTTCCACCATAAACTAATGTTTGGCCTTCATTGGCCATCTCTGACAGAAATGTCATCTGAGAGTTAGCTATCTACTGTTGAGCAGATTCATGTAAACCATTAAGCCCGATCTGGTGCCTTTGTTCACCATTTAACATAATTTTTCAGGATTCTTGAATTAGCCGAGTAACCCTGTCTATACTTATACAAGTTGAAATGTAAAGTTAGATTTAGCTGTGCCTATTATATTCAGTAAGTGTATTTTAGATGTTGATAATAACCTTTCTATTTCAAGGCAACCTTTCCACCTAAAAAGGGTTGTCTTTTTGTGTTGCATCACATTCAAGACAAGAGTAATCTCTATTGTATCCAGTCTCTTTATTGACATTGGGAAGATGCTTCACTAAAATCAACTATTTCTAGACATTTTTATTTACATTTATTACACCTCACTGCTCAGACTTCACTTCTATCATTCTGTCTTATATTTGGTATTTTGGCACTAGATGGGATCACAGATGAGGACTTTCAAGGTCTTTTATTCGATTAGACGTTAGGAAGACATTTCAATGACTTCAAATTTGTCAAATATTCTTGTGTGTAGCCATACTGGATAGACTGCTAAATGGTTGATGGAGCCCTTTGGAGCATTAGTATGTTCTGCTGCTTTTGTCTGCAAAGAAATTGTTATTTCCTAGTGCAGTTCAGAGCAAGTCTAGATTGTACAAAAGATAAGAGGGAGAATTATTTCTCCCCAGTAGTGGGCATTTTGCATGACTTTCACAAAATGTTGTACTCCATTTGTCATCGTAATTTGTCCCATGTTAGCTATTGCTCGTTAGTACATTTGCCCAGTAATTTCAAAGAAAGGAATGTAAAATATTTACAAAAGAAACATCAGCATCACCAGTGGTGGATTAGATATGTGAAAACTAAAATGACCAAAATAAATAAAAATATAATCAAAACCTGATAATGCAGAAGCATAACTACATATTTTCGTTTTGCATTATTTTAACAAAAATTGAGAACCAACAATAAATCATGTTAGTTTGGCAAAAATAGGGCATCAATCATGTTCCGAACCCAAAGTGAATTGTTACTCTAAACTTAATTCTAACGAGAACTCAGGCCCTACATCCAACTCTAATATTAACCTTAACTTAACTCTCACTTGGTCATTACTATTTTTATTGTTAACTTTCATCTCCAATAATCCATTTACAGCACCGTTACATTGATTTTATACCTTAATCTAACCAACTACTAAAGTTTACACTTAGCCTTTGAATTTCCGCTTAACCTAACTCTAACCTTATGACTTAACCTAATGTGAACCCTATCTCTTGATTTTCCATTCGCCCCTTACTTATGCCTATGCTTACTGTTAACGCTTTTCTTAACTCTTTCTCATTCTAACCTCTCCTTTAGTTCTACTACAAACCATAATTGTAACCCTCTCCCTAATGCCAACTGTATTTAAATAATTTTACTTAGCTAGATAAAAAAAAAAATATGAACATTTATATCACCTTAACAGTATCAGTCCAGTGGTGTTTACATTTCAAGTGCCAAAATGTCTTTCTGAAAGTCAGTCTTAGGTTGGCCAAACACGCATACACACCTCTTAGGTCTTCTTGTGCATCCATAAAACCTATATGTTTTTTCTCATTATGTTCCGAGCTATGTATTGTTGAAACACCACATCAATATCTTTTTTTTTTTAACAAATGCGTTCACCATTTTGTTGCATTTCTCAAAGGGGTGTGTGGGTATTTCTAGGGAATATAGTCTGCACACCAATTATTTATTCTAAGGGTCTCCGACTAAACTGTAGCACAATCACTCTTCATAGTGCACTTTTCATTTTGGGACAAATATGAACATCAGGACTGTATGGAAATTACAAATACTACATGTTTTCAAATTTTGTACAATGTAAGGAATCTAGCAGTGAGAGCCGAACCTTCCTTGTCCACTGACTGCCCAGTGAAATTTTCAATAATTTATTTCCAAATCAGGGTAATTCCCTCCTGTATACCTCAAGCAGGAACAAATTGCTTGCAAATCGTGTGCCCCTAATCTGTGTTTCTCTGTGTCTCTTGAGTGTGCGGGTACAAAATATAAATGGGATTTCTTTGAAATCTGGGGAGCCCGTAGTCAAATTGCTCGGTACCTTGCGCTCGGGACGTTTCTAAAGAAACTAAAAATGATATTTTGTTTGAGTGAACCTGGTTTTGGTCACAGGTATTTGCTCTGTATAGTAGGGACTCCAGCCACAATTAAAATGTTTCGACATCTTTACACCTTTTAGTCTGCTTTTAGGTCATTTTATTGAAGTTCCCTTCAGTTTTCATCATGGCAGAAAATATCCCTGCCAGAGGGTAACCCGTATCAGCATTTCACTGGGTATTCAGATTGTGGAAGTAAAAAATATCTGTGGGCTTTCAGTTGGCAAGAGCAGGGATCCAGTCCTAGCCACCATGGAATGTATTCACAGATTGAGCTTTCAGTGGACATATTTGGAGTATTTGGGCTCAGGTTCAGTACCAGCAAGGAAAAACTACCAATCTCAGACATTTCTGAAAACTATAGGCCAATATTCTGTAGTTTACATGAATTCCAACAGATTTTATTACTCAGAATCCTGTTCATGGGAGAGGACTCCCATGCCGAAAGGGGCATTCTTTTTTAACCTTCGAAAAGAAAATCCAATTTCAGGATTTTCTTTTTGCAAATAACACGGTTTGGTCCAGATCCCCATCATGTTGATGGAGCGCTGCACCAAAATGCGAAACGCATTGACAGGAACCGCATGACCAAGGTTCCTGCCAATGCTTTCCCAAAGGTGCCGACTTCAAGGTCATTCATAAATCTGGCAGTCAGGATCTCCAACACTGCGATGGATCATTTTGATCCATCGCCCTTGCAGAACAATTGCCCAACTGCCAATAACTAACTTGGGCCCTAACTTATTTTTGTCTATTGAACTTTAAAAATATTTTTTTTTTTCTTTAAGTTGTTTTCACACGTGGGCATTTAAATGAAGACCTGGACAAATTGTAGGCATGGTGAAAATGCCATTGTTTAGATATAATTTCCCCTTCATCCTTTTCACCAGCTTTAGCAGTTGTGTTAGGCGAGAGAGATATCAGGTATTCACAGGCTGCAAACAGATATGTGCAGTATATGTCCAAATTTACTTAACTTTTTTAATTCGGGTGTGATCCAATAGCAACAATTTGTGCTTGGGTGTTATTGTGGGTCTCCTTTCCCCCTCCATTTTCTGCAATGATGTAATGGGCTGGGAGAATGGATGAGTTGAATATGCTAACGTTAAGACTGGTTATAAAATGGACAACACGGTGTTTAAAACTAATGCTCTCCTGAAATAAACTGTTCAACACGTCTGGTTTTTGACACCAGTGATGCCAAAAAAGCGTCCAAAATTGTGAGAAATATATGTCAGTATAGCTAAATAAGTGACGGAATTATCACTCCCATAACTGATACCATTACGAAGCAATGCCTGCCAATCTCAAAATGACAACATTAAAGAAAATACTCTTTCTGATTCTGGACTTTCTAAACCTAGTCTGCCACACCCTTTGTTACACTTTCCTATCATTCATAACATCTTAAAAACACTATTGCAGTGAATGCTATGCAGGCTTCGGAAATCCTTCTAAGTCTTCCAAGACCTTGTTCAAACTACTCTAGAGAACATAAGGCAACTCTTCTTAATCACATGAAATGGATCCAAGATGACAAGTGTTATGCCTATTTAGAGCACCACAATCATCGATTAACAAAAGTTGGGTAGGGTCCTTTTTTGGAAAGGTTATGATATGGGAATTGGAGGAAATACAGAAGATCCTGATGCATCTCATTCCAATAAACAGTAGATTGCTGATTGACTCTAGCATGTAAAATAATGATTGAACATTAATGGTGAATCTAGAACCTTCATTAGGGGCGGCCCTATCAATTGTGATATGTGTAGTAGCTTCTGATACCACTGATCAAAATGCATTGTAAAATACTGGCTAAAATTGTGGCTGATAGGCTCCTACTCATGATGCCAGGGCTGGTTAGCCCAAATCAGTCACGGTTTATTCCTGGTAGAGCCATGGCAGACTTTGTGGTTACCTATCAAATTGATACTAGCTTACCAACAGTAGATACCATTTTGGATGCTGCTAAAGCTTTTTATTCAATTAAATAGCCCTTCTTATTAGCATATATAGAGATAATGGACATAGGGACACCTTTATTACAATGGGTCAAACTACTTTACACAGAATTGGAGGCCAGAAATAAAATTAATAGTTGTGAGACATTAGATTTTTGGTTGAGGGGGCCGAAGCCCCACAGAGGCAATGCCACAATGCTTGTCAGGACAAACCACAAAAAGTCACAATAGTGACATACTCGTGGCATAGGCGTACTCACCGTTGCCACTACATTATCCAGAGTTCTATGGGGCTACTTGCTGGTATGACGAGCAGTGTGCGACCTACTATGTTTATGTATTTAAGCTCCCTCGAGCGATTTGGGCTGACGAGCCTTGGTTCCGCACTTGCGCGCCGTGAGAGGTACTTTACATTTAATATTTTGGCAGTCTACTTGGCACCCCACATACCTACCTGCTCCCTGCTGACGAGAGGCAATAACCTCGAAACACGTGTCCAGGGATGGCATTATAGTGACATACTCATGGCATAGGCGTACTCACCGTTGCCACTACATTATCCAGAGTTCTATGGGGCTACTTGCTGGTATGACGAGCAGTGTGCGACCTACTATGTTTATGTATTTAAGCTCCCTCGAGCGATTTGGGCTGACGAGCCTTGGTTCCGCACCTGCGCGCTGTGAGAGGTACTTTACCTTTAATATTTTGGCAGTCTACTTGGCACCCCACATACCTACCTGCTCCCTGCTGACGAGAGGCAATAACCTCGAAACACGTGTCCAGGGATGGCATTATAGTGACATACTTGTGGCATAGGCGTACTCACCGTTGCCACTACATTATCCAGAGTTCTATGGGGCTACTTGCTGGTATGACGAGCAGTGTGCGACCTACTATGTTTATGTATTTAAGCTCCCTCGAGCGATTTGGGCTGACGAGCCTTGGTTCCGCACCTGCGCGCCGTGAGAGGTACTTTACCTTTAATATTTTGGCAGTCTACTTGGCACCCCACATACCTACCTGCTCCCTGCTGACGAGAGGCAATAACCTCGAAACACGTGTCCAGGGATGGCATTATAGTGACATACTCGTGGCATAGGCGTACTCACCGTTGCCACTACATTATCCAGAGTTCTATGGGGCTACTTGCTGGTATGACGAGCAGTGTGCGACCTACTATGTTTATGTATTTAAGCTCCCTCGAGCGATTTGGGCTGACGAGCCTTGGTTCCGCACCTGCGCGCCGAGAGAGGTACTTTACCTTTAATATTTTGGCAGTCTACTTGGCACCCCACATACCTACCTGCTCCCTGCTGACGAGAGGCAATAACCTCGAAACACGTGTCCAGGGATGGCATTATAGTGACATACTCGTGGCATAGGCGTACTCACCGTTGCCACTACATTATCCAGAGTTCTATGGGGCTACTTGCTGGTATGACGAGCAGTGTGCGACCTACTATGTTTATGTATTTAAGCTCCCTCGAGCGATTTGGGCTGACGAGCCTTGGTTCCGCACCTGCGCGCCGTGAGAGGTACTTTACCTTTAATATTTTGGCAGTCTACTTGGCACCCCACATACCTACCTGCTCCCTGCTGACGAGAGGCAATAACCTCGAAACACGTGTCCAGGGATGGCATTATAGTGACATACTCGTGGCATAGGCGTACTCACCGTTGCCACTACATTATCCAGAGTTCTATGGAGCTACTTGCTGGTATGACGAGCAGTGTGCGACCTACTATGTTTATGTATTTAAGCTCCCTCGAGCGATTTGGGCTGACGAGCCTTGGTTCCGCACCTGCGCACTGTGAGAGGTACTTTACCTTTAATATTTTGGCAGTCTACTTGGCACCCCACATACCTACCTGCTCCCTGCTGACGAGAGGCAATAACCTCGAAACACGTGTCCAGGGATGGCATTATAGTGACATACTCGTGGCATAGGCGTACTCACCGTTGCCACTACATTATCCAGAGTTCTATGGAGCTACTTGCTGGTATGACGAGCAGTGTGCGACCTACTATGTTTATGTATTTAAGCTCCCTCGAGCGATTTGGGCTGACGAGCCTTGGTTCCGCACCTGCGCGCCGTGAGAGGTACTTTACCTTTAATATTTTGGCAGTCTACTTGGCACCCCACATACCTACCTGCTCCCTGCTGACGAGAGGCAATAACCTCGAAACACGTGTCCAGGGATGGCATTATAGTGACATACTCGTGGCATAGGCGTACTCACCGTTGCCACTACATTATCCAGAGTTCTATGGGGCTACTTGCTGGTATGACGAGCAGTGTGCGACCTACTATGTTTATATACTTCATTAACATGTGCCTAACCCTCTGGTAGCTTGGAACAAAGGTTGTCAGGCTTATCTGAGAGGCAATGTGTAAAGTACTTGTTGGAAATGGCCCTTTTTGCAGTATTATCCCCAAACCTTCAGCGTCTTCCTCCTTTGCTTTCCCTGACCTGTGGTTGTTGGCTATAGGACTCTGGGCACTTTACCACTGCCGATCAGTGCTAAAGTGCATATGCTCTCCGTGTAAATTGTTATTGTGATTGGTTATCCATGATTGGCATATTTGTTGTAACAGTAGGTCCCTAGTAAAGTGCACTGAGTGTGCCAGGGCTGGTGATTCAAATACTACTAGTGGGCCTGCAGCACTGGTTGTGCCACCCACAGGAGTAGCCCTAAGATGGTGTCTCAGGCCTGCCACCACAGTGCCTGTGCGCAGTTTGGTAACCACCATGTTGTCCTGGCCAGTGTGCACACAGTGGACACCCCTATGGTGGGCCCAAGGTACCCCCCCTGGGCAGGGTGCAGTGTATGTGAAAGGTAGGACATGTACTAGTGTGGGTAACATGTCCTGATAGTGAAATACTGCCAATTTCGTTTTTCACTATTGAAAGGCTATCTTGCCCATAGAACAGAATGGTGAATGCTGTGGAACATGTTTATCTGCATATCTTCCCATAGGAGCAAGATAGAAATCTGGAATCTGGTATGCCTGAGCGCAGAATTTAATAACACATCTTTTAGGATGGATGGTTTTTAAATTCAGTGTTTGAAAAGTGGATATTTTCTTGTTCAACCTTTCTGTGTGCCTCTGCCTGTTTGTGGATTGACTGTCTGGTTTGAGAGTGACAGGGGCTGGGGTGGCTCCAGGAGTCTGGGTGAGTCAGCACGAGGCTGAACAGACCTATCTGCATTCTGGATGGTGAGAGGAGTAGCACCTGGGCCTGAATAGGGCTGTGCCTGCCTTCCACAATGCTGGCTCCACCCCCTGCGGTGTGTCTGATGGCCCTGGCCCACACTCACAAAGGAAGAAGATGTGCACTGGCAGAGTGCCCCCAGAACTGGTTTGAACTGGTTCCAGGACCCCTCACACATGGAGAACAAAGACTTTTGGGGTATAAATATGAGAGCTGAAACCCCTGAAAGTTAGACTACTTCGTGATCAAGAGGAATCCCTGCCAAAGAGGATCAGCTGAAGAGACTAAGGAGAAGTACTGCCCTTGCTGTGTGTCTGGGGTTGGCCTGCAGTTTGATGTTTCTACTAAGGAGAGATCTAAAGGACTTTACTGTGTGCTGTGTCCCCTGCTTGAAGAAGGACTCTGCTGTGTGCTGTGTCCCTCTGAAGAAAATTCTCCAAGGGCCTGAGGAGAACTGGCCTCCTGTTTCTGAAGTCTCAGGCACAAAAGGACTTCAACCCCAACTCCCTGAACTTCCTTGCTGGAAGTTCCAGTCTGCCAGGAGGGCCTGTAACTGTGTGTGAGGCCTTTTTGCTGTTGGGAGCTGGATGTGCGATGTAACGAGAGAGAAGTGTGACGCCGCCGCAGCAGCCGCTGTTGCATCATTGAGGAAACGTGTTGCCGCTGCCGCCATTCTCCATCGCATCACCGGAGAAGCGTGTTGCAGGGCCGTCACATCGCTGAGGAAGCGCGCCGCCACTGATTGCAGTCGCAACACCAGAGAAGCATGTCGCCGTCACAGAGGGTGTCCTCGCATCACCGGAGAAGCGTGTCGCAGGGCCTGTCGTGGCTCAGAAAATCACAGAGTTAGCCGCACGGCCGTCGGGCATTCACGCATTGCCTCCACGTTGTCGCATCGCAACAAAGAAGCCATTTTGTCGCATCGCACCGGATCATTGCAATGCATCAGGGCGCCATCTTATCGCATCGGAACAGGAGCGCAGGAAGAACTGAAGCATCGCCCTTCTCTGCGCCCCTTTTGGGTGTTTTGCGTGACGCATCCCAGGTACTGTGAGACTGAGTGTTGCATTTGATCATCTAGAAGTTTATTCTTGCAACAACCTTTTTAAAGACATTCTACTGAGTTTTTGTATGTTGGATTTTTGTCGTTTTGGTCTTGTTTAATTTAGCTAAAGATATTTTATTATTCTAAGCTGGTGCGGTGTCCATTTGTGGTGTTTTCACTGTGTTACTGTGAGTGTTGGTACAAATACTCTACACATTGCCTTTGGGATAAGCCTGTGTGCTCGTGCCAAGCTACCAAGAGGGTGAGCAGGGGTTATCTAAAGTGTGTATCCCCTTTACCCTGACTAGAAGCAAAGGTCCCTATTTGGTCAAAGGTACCTACCTCTGCCAACTAGAGACCCCCAGATCTAACAGTACTAATGCAGCACACCAATAGAAATAAAGTGATAACACAACACATGATAACTCCTGAAACAATTTAGAAAGATAGAGTACATTTCAATAAACAAAATTATACCAAAACAATAAAAATCAGAACAGTAAAACTGGAGATAATCAATTTTATAGTGTTTATTCAAAATAGCCACAAAAGCACAAAACAACAGATATGGTTATCAGGTTGTGCTGGACTGGGACAAAGTCACAAATTCAGGCCGACTGCAATGGAGCGTGGGATGGAAACTAGGACCAGGCTAGTTCTGATGAGAGTTGTACTTTATGTCCTTGATGTGAGGCTTTGCGTAGCTTGGTGTCGGTTCTGATCAGGAAACGCACGATGCTGTGATAAGTTGTAAGCCGAGTTGCGTTGTGCGCTAAACAGCCATTTCAACAAGTTTTTTACTTTGCGATACCATTACATTGCGTGCATTACAACGCATGCGTTGTGCATCGCAAAGTCATTACTACACATTTTTTTAGAACCCATGGTCATTTACCACACATGCCTTTACAACAAATTTTGTTGTAAAGGTTTGTATAGTGAATGACCATGCGTTCTAAAAAAATGTAGACAATCCACGTCGTTGTAAGGAAACATAGACTGTTCCGTTTCCTCATAACGACATGCACCGCCCCTCAGAGATGACGTGAAGCAGGAACCAGGAGGAGAGAGGAACCATGAGGAGAGAGAGGTAAAGGGGATTGGGCATGGGGTGGGGGTTACTTTTTATGGTTTAGGGGGGTCGGGGAGTAGTGCTGGGGTACTGTTTTAGGGTTTAGGGTAGTGTAGTGGTGTTTGTGTAGTGTAGGGGGTTGTGCTGGGGGTAGTGTTTTAGGGTTGGGGTAGTGTTGTGGTGTTTGTGTAGTGTAGGGGGTCGTGCTAGGGGTCGTATTTTAGGGTTTAGGGTAGTGCTGTGGTGTTTGTGTAGTGTAGGGGGTCGTGCTGGGGTAGTGTTTTAGGATTTAGGGTAGTGTAGGGGGTTGTGCTTGGGTGTAGGGTCAGGACTGTGGGTCGGGGGGGTCGTGCTGGGGGTAGTGTTTTAGGGTTTAGGGTAGTGTAGTGGGGTTTGTGTAGTGTAGGGGGTCATGCTGGGCGTAGTGTTTTAAGGTTTAGGGTAGTGTTGTGGTGTTTGTGTAGTGTAGTGTAGGGTAGTGATTTAGAGTTTAGGGTAGTGTAGGGGGTCATGCTGGGTAGTGTTTGAGTGTAGGGACAGGACTGCGGGTTGGGGGGTCGTGCTGGGGGTAGTGTTTTAGGGTTTAGAGTAGTGTAGTGGTGTGTGTGTAGTGTAGGGTGTCATGCTGTGGGTAGTGTTTTAGCGTTTAGGATATTGTTGTGTGTTTGTGTAGTGTAGGGGGTCGTGCTGGGGGTAGTGTTTTAGGGCTTAGGGTAGTGTACGGGGTCATGCTGGTTAGTGTTTGAGTGTAGGGACACGACTGGGGGTCGGGTTGTTGTGCTGGGGGTAGTGTTTTAGGGTTTAGGGTAGTGTTGTGGTGTTTGTGTAGTGTAGGGGGACGTGCTGGGGGTAGTGTTTTGGGGTTTAGGGTAGGGTTGTGGTGTATGTGTGGTGTAGGGTAGTGTTTTTGGGTTTAGGGTAGTGTAGGGGGGTCATACAGGGTAGTGTAAATGTAGTGAGAGGACTGTCACTTACCTTAGAAACTTTTACCATGACTATACCCTTACCATGCATGTTTTTGCATTGTAATGGCATGCGTGGTAAAGGCATAGTCGGGGTAAAAGTTTGCGTTGTAATGGTATCTCGTTGTAATTGACAACGCGTACTAATACCCACGCTGTAATGGTACACGTTGTATTGGTACGTGTTGTAACGACCGCTATTCACATCAGTTCTGATGAAGAACTGCAAGAGCTGCATTGCGAGGTCTTGTGTCAAGTAGCATCAAGCTGAGTCCCTTCCGATGAGGAGCTGTGAGAGCTGCGGTGCGAAGTCCTGCGTTGAGTTGCATCACTCTACGTTGGTATAAATTAGACCGTCGATCAGGAACTGTGAGGGGCTGCGATGCAAGGTCCTGCATCAATTTGAGTCACACTGCATTGGATTTGATGGAGCCCATGTTAGTCTTGGAGTACTACACTCTGATGCCAGCTAAGGGTGCAGGACCTGGGGAGACACCTCTTTTGGGATTAGGCACTTATTCCAGCAGAGGCCAGGCAGGCCCAGTTGCAGTTTCAGTTAAGCAGGTCGGCTGGACAGTTGCAAGGAAGCTTCTGAAGCTTGTTGTATCCCTGTACCTCACACAGAGGGTCAGACAACTGATCCTTGGAGCAACTGTGGTTAGCCTGAGATAAAGGCAAGCAGGTTCATTATTCCTTTCTCAGACAGCATTCTTTAAGCATCAGGGCAGTGTTCTGGCAGGAGGGCACTCCTTATGTAACTTCCGTAGGTCCAGGAGTGTTCTGAAGAGTGGCTCTGGAGGTCCAATATTTACACTTGGTGCCAGCCTGTGTGTGGGGGATTCCCTGTCCTACTTGGACATCGGATTCTGTAAAGTTCATCCCCTTCCCCTGCTACGGTTCCAAACTGTCAGGTGACAAAACGACATACATGGCAGACTTGGTGTCAGATTCCTTTGTGGGTGCAGGAGGCACAGCTCTTTGAAATGTAAATGGGGCTGGGTACTGCCCCTCCCATTCATCCTGCCAAGATGGCCCATCCTGTCCACACCTAAGCCCCCTTTGTGGTACTGTCTGGAAGCAGTACAAAAACCCCAACAGCAGAGCCATTCACGTTCATGTGACCCAGAACAATGGCAGAAGGCACAACTGGTTGGGACAAGCAAATGCCACCTTTCTAAAAGTGTCTAAAAGGCCCATAGGAATGAATTGGAGATTGCATGAGCAAGTTGCGCGTACCAGTAGGTACTCGCAAATTGCTCATGCAATTTCAAGGGTGCAAGGGTGTCAAAATGACACCCTATTGCACCCCTGAAATTGATCTGTGCACAGATGTTGCACACACACATGCTCTAAGGGCATGTGTGTGCGCAACATGAAACTTTGAAAAATGCACAAAAGTGCATTTCTCAAAGTTTTTGCAAATTACCATGAAGTTCAACTTCATGGTAATTTGCTCCCCCTATTAGCGAAATCGCTAATTTTTTAACTTTAATGCATTGCATTTAAGGAATCTCAATTTGGGATTCCTTAAATGCAATCGCAATTTAAGGAATCGCAATTTAGAGATTCCTTAAATTGCGATTTTTGCATTTGGGATGATGCATCCCAAATGCAAAAATACCGGTTGCAAAAGGGCAGATTCTGAGAATCTGCCGGTTTGCGACCGGTTTTTCCTTTGATGCATGTGCCTATATATCTCTATCTTCCTCCCAATCCAAAGTTATCACTTTCTAAATGCAATATAGTAGCCCAGTGTTCGTCAATGGGAGAAATAGGCCTTACCACAGGGAACAAGCATTTGCAATGCAATCGGTCTCGCCTTTGGAACCTTATATGTATTTAGCTATGCAGCACATTAGCCTTGGTGCCGAAACATCTGCTGTTCTTTAACATGGAGGGAAAGTAAGTACCAAACTGCGTGACAAGCCAGGTAAGGGAACACATGGAGAGAAATATTGCTTTTCAGTGGGAAATGGTATAGTCCAAAGTTCTGTTTTTAATATAAAATCAGGACCTTCAGTGGTCATATCACTGAAAATAAAAGATTTGAAAAAAATAATATTGTCTACGGGTGCTTGTGGAAGGCAATTTCTATGGACTGAAATCTAGAGAATGCTAAAGTGATTCTGGTATTTTACTGACCTCTGCTGGTCGTTTTCCTATCAAGAAAGTTAAATAGAGGGAGTTGCCAGAAAATATAAAAAAGAAAGTCCCTCAGCAGAAAGCAATTCTGGTATTTTACAGACCTCTGCTGGTTGTTTTCTATCAAGACAGTTAGAGGCAGTTGAACAGAAAAAAAGTCCCTAAGCGGAAGCAGACAAGTCCTAGGGTTGATCTCCAGAACCTACAAAGTACATACACATATAAGTACATACTAAAGTATATACTAAAATATATAAGTATATACAAGAGGTCTCGAGTGTTCGACCTAAAAGTGAGTTTGAGAGTGTTTCACTGCCATGACACTTTGCACAATGAGCCCTTACAGCTGCATTAGGGATGATGCCTATGTATTAAAAAGGAAGATTAAACCCAGCAACATTTTTATGTTGCCAGGTCGAAATGGCAATTTAAAACTGTCCATTAGGCTTTAGTGGCAGACCTGAAACATGATTTAAAAGGATAATTTAGTGGGTAGCACAATGGGTGTTGCAGGTCCACTAGTGCTACACAAACACTAGTAGCATGTAATTTACAGGCCCTAGGTGCATGCAGTGCCATTTACTAGGGACTTAAAAGTAAATTTAATGTGCCAATTAGGTATAGGCCAATTTGACTTTTTTGAAGGAAAGAGCATAGGCACTCCAGCAATAGTTAGCAGTGGTAAAATGCACAGAGTCTTAATGCCAATAAAAACGAATTCAGCAAAAAAGGAGGATTGAAGTGAAAAAAGTTTGAGGTATACCACATCAAGGATGTGAGGTGTAACAATAATCCACTATGCCCCCAAATTATGGGGGTCATTAGGATGGCAGGTGGACTTGAGTCCGCCCACCATCCTAGCGGTAACAGGACCGCCCGCCTGTAAGGTGGTGGTCCCGCACTCCAAATCAGGATGCAACCGCCACCGTGGCCGCCGCATCCAGCCTTTTAACATTGCAGACAGTGCTGCTGGCTGCAGCACCCCCACGGTGTTGAAAGACGCATGTTGTGCATTTCCATGCACAATGTGGCAGGCACCATTTGGTGCATGTCACGTTGTGCATGGAAATGTAGGGGGTACCATGGGTATCTCCCAGTGCAGCGACACCCCCCCCCACAAGGGGGACCCACAACAGGCCCCCAAACCCAATCCCTGCCAGCCTTTGCATGGCGGCATCGCCGCCATGGAAAGGTGCCTGGCCACACACATCCTAATATGGCGGACGGTGCCTGCTAGGCACCGCCACCATATCAGTGGCCCTGCTCCGCCCTCCTGGCAATTGGCGCGATTGTCACCAGTGGAAAAGCGGCAGACGGACTTTGCGTCCGCCGTGATACCCACCGCCATCCTAATATGGCGGTGGGTAAATCTCAATCTGATGGCGGCACGATCGCAACCGCTGGCCCGGCGTTGGCGATCGTTCCATCATCATAATGAGCCCCTAAGATCAGCAGGTGGATGCAGGGGCATGTCCCCCATTGTCAATATTACGTGCCCTTGCTGGGGAACCCCTAGCTAGCATTCTTAGAGAATTCCATCATGAGTGATTCTGGAAATAAAGGTTTCATTTTCCTTGAGCTTTGTCCATTTAATGGTCCTCTTTCAGACCTAGGGGCTTATTTACAAGCCCCTTGCGCCGCCGGTACGTCAATTTTTCACATTTAAAAAGTGACGTTCTGGGGCAAGGGGCCTGTAAATAAGACCTCTAGGGGCAGATTTATGAGGGACTTGCGCCCCTTTTACGCCGCCGTTGCGTCACTTTTGTGATGCAGCGGCGGCGTAAACCCTGCGCCATGTTGCGCCCCATTTACATCGTGACGCATCTATGGAGATGCATCACGGTGTAAAGCCCTGCGCCACATGAAACCTGCGTCAGGTTTCATGTGGGCGTGTCTACTCAGGGGGGGCATTCCGTCGCAGGTACGCCCCTGAAAAGTGACTCAGTGAAATCCATAAGATTTCACTGAGTCACTTTCCCAACGCTGATGCGTCAAAACCCTGCGCCTGCTTGAAGCAGGCGTAAGGCTTGACGCACCATGTTAGGGATCGGGTAGGTTGGAACAGTGCTGGAGTTGCGTCGCGCTTGCGACGCAACTTCAGCACTGCGCCAACCTTACGCCGGCAGATGCTTGTCCTTGCGCCGTGATGCACCGCATTGTAAATGCGGCACATCAGCGGTGGCGCATGGGCAAACTTGCGTGACGCATCTTCCCTGGCGCATCCATGCTGATTTGCAGGGATGCACCAGGGAACATAAATCTGCCCCCTAGTGTCTAGAGTTCAAATTGTTTTAACAATCGCATGGGCGCTGAGGTGTAGAGGCAGACTCATCCCATCGACGTGGGTCAATACCATAATGTTCAAGGGAGGGTCTACTTGTATCTTGAAAGTCCTGATTTTTCTGATAGTGGCTAAATCATACTGTGCTTACCTCAAGCCAAAAGATAAGGATGACATGACAAGTGCAC
Organism: Triturus cristatus; assembly: GCF_964204655.1. NCBI lineage: Eukaryota > Metazoa > Chordata > Amphibia > Caudata > Salamandridae > Triturus > Triturus cristatus. The sequence goes on along the minus strand of NC_140590.1, from coordinate 900,741,278 downwards.
CTACAAAGGTATCCCACACAGTACATTTGGCTAACTACCAGAATACCTCATGATATACAGATCAGTAATGAAGCATCCAGAATGGGTTCTACCACAGTAAGATACATTCACTTCTCTCTTAGAGCGCAGCCCTGGCGACCTATGAAAGCTGGCCAGGTTTATGCAAATATGCATCATATGAGCCTATAGGCAAGATGTATAGCGATGCAGCTTGCGCTGTAATTTGAGGACTAATAGAAAGAAACGTCAAGAAGTGTACAAGTAATGCAAATGTTTGTGGTGAAAAATAGCTCTTTCTTGCAAGATGCATCAAAATATGAGCAAAAACAACCAATTGAATTTAAATATACTTGTAATTCAGCATAATGTTTCTATGATGCACGGCCAACAAACTATGGAAAAACAGAAGGTATTTAAAAGTAACAGGTTTAGTTAGTCACAAGTAAATGTAGGTTTAATGGCTTTTGCGATAATAAACATATCGCAAGTGCATTAGTCATCAAAGAGGAATGAAAATGCTTCATTCTGTGAAATATTTCCTAGCGCTAAATTTGTATTCGAAAAAATCTGAATCACAAACTATAAGAATGCTTTCATTTTCATGTAATTAGTAAAATATTCATCTATGCGTGAAGGCCAAGAAACAGATGTGTAGAAATCAGTTTTTCGCAAGTTATGTAAATTCATTTTCAGTAAATTGTGCATGATTGACTCTTCTGAGATTGATTATTTCAGCACTGCAACATCCCTTAGCAAGAAGAATGGCATTTCGATTGCCTAGAATTTTGGCAGATTTGTGGTTCGGGATGGATTTTTTAAAGCAATTGATGGTCATCAAGACACTCACTCACACTCTACCCCTCCACCATTATCAGATAAGAAGATACATGGCATGCGAGACATCAACAGCCATTATTTATCATTGAAAAAGAGATATCGGATCGAGGGTGTGGTGGAGGTGTTGTAAAGGTCAATGAAGGTCAAAAGAGATCTAGTGAATAAAAAAAGACTTGGAAAGGGTCTGGCCTCTAGTACCACACTGAAGAGTTTAGAGCAGGGGTACTCACAAACTTTCTCTTGGGGGCCAAATTTACAGTGTGGTTTCTGGCTGAGGGCTGCACCAGTGGGGGCGGGGCCAGTGGGGGAGGGGGCGGGGCTAGACCAAAAAAAAACTATGACCATGAGGTTGAACACAGGCCCCTGCAGCGGACGCCTTCGTCCACTGAGCCACCAGACCAGGCATTCACACATATCTATCTATCTATCTATCTATCTATCTATCTATCTGTCTATCTATCTATCTATCTATCTATCTATCTATCTATCTATCTATCTATCTATCTATCTATCTATCTATCTATCTATCTATCTATCTATCTATCTATCTATCGCTCTGTCTCCCTCCCTCTCTCTGTCTCCATCCCTCTCTCTGTCTCCCTCCCTCTCTCTCTCTCTCTCTCTCTCCTTCTCTCTATCACTCTCCCTCTCTCTCTCTCCGTCTCCCTCCCTCTCTATCTCTCTCTCTCCCTCTGTCTCCATCACTCTGTTTGTCTCCCTTTCTCTCTGTCTCCCTCCCTCTCTGTCTCACTCACTCTGTCTCACTCAATCTGTGTGTCCCTCTCTCTCTGTCTCCCTACCTCCCTCTCCCTCCCTCTCCCTCTCTGTCTCCCTCTCACTCCGTCTCCCTCCCTCTGTCTGTCTCGGTCTGTCTCCCTCCCTCTGTCTCCCTCTCTCTCTCCCCCTCCCTCCCTCCCTCCCTCTCTCTCTCTCCCTCCCTCTCTCTCCGTCTCCCTCCCTCTATCTCTCTCTCTCAATCACTGTTTGTCTCCCTTTCTCTCTGTCTCCTCCGAAAAACACAATAATAAGAAACATGGTAGCACCGATTCTCTAAATTTCTCAGGTATGGTTTGGCCTTCCTCCAAACGTCCTGCTGGTTGCCCTGTTGTCGCTTCTTTGTTAAGTTGTCTTCTCTCTCTTTTTTATCTCTGGGTCATTTTATCAGTGTTTTCTTTTTCTGACTTATTTTCTTTTCACCATGTCAGTCTTATTTCTCTTTCATTCATTGTCATTCTTCTCGTTTTTGTCTCACTTTAGTTCTTCTTTTCACGCTCTACTACTCCTTTGCCCTCTCCTGTGTCCTTTCTCTCTTCTCCTTTTAGTCCTGTACCAGTGCTTTTGTTCTCTCTCCCTTTCTCCTATTTTTTCTTTCTTCCCCAGTTTTACCACGTCTTCCCCTGTTTTCTGTAGTCTTCTGTGTCTCATTGCACGGCTGCTCTTCTTACGTTTCTGACACATGGTATCAGGGTTATGGCCTTTTCAGAGCACAAAGGCACGCTGTTCCCGTTCTTTTGACCACGTACCTCGATTCAGTCCTAAAAGGCGTCCTTGCGATATTCCCTTACATCTGCCTCTCAACAAACAATTTCTCTCCTGAACTGCACACGATGAGAGGGGAGGCGGGGTGGGGCACAGAGTGGACAGAGCGCACACAGCCGCCGCACCCAAGTACTTCACGGGTCTTTTAAAGACCATTCACTTGGTAATGAGGCTTTGTTGTATTTCACCTCTTCTTAGTGCCCCTGCATCTCCACTCAATCAGAGTGGAGATGCAGGGGCGCTAAGAAGAGGTGAAGTGCAACAAAGCCTCATTAACAAGTGAATGTTATTTAAAGAATCGCCCGGCCCCCATAGCTCGCAACCGGCGCCAGCGCTATAAAAAACACAAAGGCATATGATGTCGGCAAGGTCCGCGGCCCGCCAAGGAAGGCTTGCCGGGCTGCTGGCAGCCCGCGGGCCGTACTATGAGTACCCCTGGTTTAGAGGGTTGTTAAACTGTAGGATGCAGCTGACTGATATCTAGAGAGATGCAGCAGACGAGTCCATCACACTAGTATTCTGCAACATTTTTTCTAATCATTCCCCAAACTCACACAGACACCAGGGCCCAGATTTACCAACATTTGAAGCAGCGCAATGCAGCGAGACAACTTGCTACACTGTGTGGCATGAAATGGAGAGAGCAGGAATGAGCCATATCTACTATGATGTGTCGCTTTCCTGCTATTTCTCTAAGCTGGTGCACACAGTGCAGCCTAGTGCCAAAGCAGGCACATTTGCGCCATGGTGCAAGGGTGCCTGCGTTGCAGGCAGGATTGTTTTTGGACAGGAATAAACACCTTACTGCACAAAATCAATCCTGAGAGGCCTTTTCCTCTTTCTACACGTGCTTCATAATTCAGCACACATGGAAAGAGAGAATAACAAGGAGAAATAAAGATTTTTCTTCTTGTTATGCCTGTGGTAGGAAGGCGTACCATTTTTTATGCATTCTTGGCTTACTATTCTTAGTAAATCTGTGAATGCACCACATTCCATGAGTGGATGCATGGGAACACCCATGCTTCACCCATGGAATGACTTCCCAAAGCAGAGTAATGCAAGGCAACAATTTGTGCTGCCTTGCGTTCCTCTAGATTACTAATCAACGCAGAGCCATGCAAGGGAGCTTTGCGTGGCTTGGTAAATTTCACTGAAGCTCTTGCGGTGACTTGCACATGCTTGAGTGATGCAAAGGCAACGCTAGGGCTCCGTGAATCTGGTCTTTGCTCTTTATCAACAGCAATGGGTAGAGACAAGAGTTAGCAATGAGACAACATCAGACCTCTCCCTTTTCCTACTTCTTTTTCCCACATTAGATTTCTGTCTCTGTTTTGTCTCTTCAAACCTTTTTCTAATTCTCTTTCTGATTCCAATTTTTAATTCCATGATTTTAATTTCATCACCCACCTTTCTACATCAATTGCACTGATTTTTACTTTCTTTAATATTTCTTTAATTTCTCTGCCAGTTATATCCCTCTTACATTTACCCTTCATTGTTTCCTTCTTTCCTCTTTCTCATCTGCTTTCCTCCTGGGGGCACATGAAGGGGGAGGTGTTTGATCAGTGACCATTATGGTGGTGGGCCTCCCATTCCTCACATAAACACTTTCCTTTGTATTACATTTGTTGGGACAGAAAGGTCCTCTGCATGGTAAGGTAAGAGATGGCTACGCCTGCCCTGAGTGCCCAACTATATTGTTGTCTGGATCCTAATGTGATTTCTTTTGTAATAGGCGGGCAAGGATCATGTGAGTGCATCATGACATAGGCCTGTCTCATGCATTGAAGTCTTGGAAGAGTGGGCGGGGAGGGGAGCCCAAAGCACTACTCTCAAAGTGGTGAAAGGCTACAACCTTCTCCAGGAGTTAAGCAGCATGTGTGAGGTGGTTGCAGCATACCAGGTAGTGATCAGTAGTAGTGTGTAGGACCTTTTTACAATGTGTGACTGGAGTGAGGCCTATAGGCTCACTTACCTTTTTAAAAGTTTCACTGCTGAGTGCTTACCTCAATCTTTGGCCTACATCAGGTAGATCTAGAGTGCTGCACAGTACAAGAGTAGTAACACTGAGCTGAATGTATGCATGCCTGGGAAGGGTACAGTACAGGGATAGAGCAGTACTGTGCAGTGCATGTGTGGTTAGAGCATGCACTGGGTGTGTATCTGCCTGTGAGGAATACATTACATGAAAAATGTAATGCTCTGCATGTGCAATAAAATCATGTGCTGGGTGTATCTATGCTTGTGTCAAGTAAAATACATGAAGGGTGAAGTGAAGGGTGCATGCAGACTGAGTGTGAGTGCTGACCGCATGTGTACGTATAATGGTACAATGCATGGAAGTAACAGTGCTAGACAGTAAGTGTGCAGTGAATATACACAGAGGAAGTGTTCCTTCAATTGTACAATGCATGGAGGACCCTGGGTTCCATTTTGGGAAGCCTATACCTGCCTGGTGAAGACATGAGGAGGAGAGGAAACCCTCCTAGCAATATTTGTGCATTTCTGTATTCCTGTGAGTTGGGTTGTACACACACTGGAGGAAAAGGGAAAGAGACTCCCTTTACTCTTTAACCCCTTCGGTGCTCATGACGGAACGGTTCCGTCATGAGCCACGGTTGAGCTGTGCTCATGACGGAACCGTTCCGTCATGACCACGCCCGCGCAAGATTCCGTCAGCACAGCGGCGGAATCTGCGCAGCATGGAAGGGGTTAAAAGACTGATCTTTTATTCAGTGATAGATCACAAGGAAGGGAGTCTGGACATATCTCAGGATAGGAGATGGGGATCATAAGCACATTAGAAAGAGTAGGGCAGGGACGCTTGGATTGACTTTTTGTTCACCTATCACTGTGGCTGGCATCCAGCTGTGAACTCTGATCTCTCCCCTGAATTGTGATTAGACAATCAGCTCCGGAGTTTTGCCTGCTGTGACAGACAGTCTTTCATGAGGCAAGAAGAAAAAGAGAAGTGTCCGATTTGAAAGAAGCAGAACACAACATAAAACTTCAAAGACTCAGACTCTAAATTATATTTTACTGTCCAGAAGTGGACTGTAAGAAGGGGAGGTTGAGACCCCAAACTTTGTCATTGGCCTAGCTACAAGACAGGCTGTGTGAGAAGGGTAAGCTCTAAAAGACTTCTGTCTGTGAAAAGGACAGGAGACAAAGGCCTGCTAGTCTCCCTACTGGGTGAGGGGACATCTCCCTGGGAAACCAAGACCACCTGCCCTGAAGAGCATTGGAGGAAGCGAAGTCCAGTGGCGAGCCCTACAGTGTGCACTCCCTGTGTGAGGTGTGAGGATTCGGCTATGCACAGATCAGGCCATTGCCTGTGCGCTGTATTGGCTGGGTGATCCCCGTATGCCAAGAGAGAGCTGGTGTGCCCTGAGCCATGTGTTGAGCACTGTGTGGGTCTCGCTAAGTTTGTACCACCACACTGCATTGACCACGTATGACAGAGGATCCCACCAGTAAAGCGGCTAGTTTGAGAAGTGCCAAGACTACCATCATCTGGGAAGGGGTTCTTGTACTGGAGGAGCCTGCAAATGTATTATCCCATACCACATACCTTTAGCAAGTATGGAGTTGTACACTGACAGCTCAGCAGTTCTAACTTCCACATGGACTACTAAGAATGATATGTCAATGTATCAAACAGATCATTGCAAACCCAATTTGTTGTGCAAGACACATTTTATGTAACCTTTTTACGAATGGCAACTTTTTTTTATTGTGTTTATTAGATTTTATGCTTAAAGTGAAACAGCTGCTACATACATCACAGCAGGCAGAGAATTATCGCAACATGCGGCATATTACAAAGCCATTTGTCGACCAATGTAACCGGCAGCACAAATGTACCCATGTTAAAAATAGCAATGATAAACAGTTATATCAATGAAAACATCATAACAAAGCAAACAAGCTCACGAGACTGCACAGAAGAAGTGTGGGGTCAAGTCAAAGTCATTTGTGAGGAGGGGGAAAACAGCCCAGGGGAGCACCCACCAAGTGTAAAGAGCAAATGGCATGTATGAACAGGTCACATGAGGGTGGGGGGCAAGGTGCAGGGGCCCAAACCTGGGAAGGGCCAGGCAATGGAGATGCTTTAGATATTCAGGAGGACCAGTTGTGCATGCTGAGAGATGTATGATGTACTGAACGGACAACTGTGGAATCCAGCGGTCCTCGTGTTATTTGGAGGCACTCACACATTCACACCCTGGCATGCACAGTCATGAATGTTGTATGTGTAAGTGTAGGTTCCTGGGGCGCACAGCATTTTAGACTTCCAAGTTATGCAAGAATGTCTCCCAGAATTCGCCACCATTGCAGGAAATCAGCCACATGTGGAGTCATTGGAGGGTATGAGTCCATGTGAATAGGTCAAGGGGCCAACACTGGAGATCAAGCAGGGCAGGCACCTTCCAAGTCATGGCAACCTGGCCTTTGAACAAATCAAAGTCAAGGTAGATACATTTATGCAAGTGCTTATCACCTTTCGTGCAGGGTTGAAGCCCCAGGAAGCAGGAGGAAGGTGAGGGAGTGAGAGCATGTGCTGCCAACTCCACCACCATTGCATTCATCTTCTCTCAGGTCGATTGTAACACTGGGCAGTCCCATACCATGTGGTAGAAGCCTGCTTCTTGTAATGTGCAGCGAGGGGCAAGCGGGGGAGAGCATTAGAAACATGCATTTGATGCGCTGAGGGGCAAGGTAGGCCTGATGGACATAGTTGAACGGTGTAAATTCCAAACCTGGGGTTGCAAGATACCCCCTTGACCATCTGAAAGGCCAGGGACCAGGCCCTGTCTGACGGAGGCTGCGGTAGTACTGCATCCCACCTGGCTCACGCACCCCCTGCAGGGTCAAATGAAGTCTCATGTAGTGCCATGTAGAGAGTGGTGATAGAAGCTGTGTGCGCTGGACGACAAAAGAATATGCAGTACTGCTGAGGTAAGAGGCTCCTGTTGTATAGTGTAAAAGGCAAGGAACTGGCCAGCAATCAAGCTGTAGGCATCCATAATGTCCTGAAAGGACATGACACCACCCACGAGATAGCAATCCCCCAACTGTTTAATGCCTGCATCCCTCCAGAGACCCCTGTAGGTCCCAGGCAGCAATTGCTGGCAAGTACGGGGTTAGGGAGCCCTAGGACACACTAACCTGTACCAGCAAGAACAGGCCTCCGTCATCTGTGTCATTTCGTGCTGGGGTTGGATGGAGGAGTCGGACAGCCAAGTGTAAATGCTCAAACCGGTCAGCACCAGTCAGACAAGAGGTAGCTCCAGACAGGTAGCCGAGCACAGCCAAGCCAATGGCCACTGGAGCCTTGCCGCTAAACAGTAAAGTAAAAAATTGGGAGGCTGAGCCTGCCAACCAATAACAGGCACTGGAGATTGGTCAAGGCAACATGGCAGTGACCGTCACTCCATATCAGCTCAATCAATGGATGATTAAGTATTTGGAATGAAATCTGCAATAGCATGACAGGCAGGGTTGCAAAATAATACAGCAAACAAGGCCAAACCAGCATTTTGGATATGGCCACCTGACCCAGTTAGGAAAGAGGTAGGGACCAGCGGATAGAGCCTATCGCCCTGTCAAGGTCAAGCCTGGGCATAGTTCGCGGAGTTTCACTACGCAGAACTGCCATTCGCACTGATCTTCCTACCACTCAGGTAGAAATTTTACCTAAGCAGCAGCTTGCGCTCGCCAACTTAATGTTCACGAGAGAGAGTAGGGTAAAAACTCCGGTGCACTACTTGGAGCAAAGTTTTCGGCACTCTGCAAGCTCAGTGGAACGCGTGGTGCAGAAAACTCTGCAAACTTTGTGAACAGTGTGGAGTTCTCCTCCCAGGCCTAGTCAAGGTTGCCCCCATGGAGGTCCCTCTCGGTATGATAAATTTGCACCTCAAGGTATTTGAAGGAGTAGCAGCACCAGTTAAGGCACGTACTTGGTGTCTCAGTCCTGTGTGATGCCGGGTGTGGCACCAGGGGAATAAGCAGGATTTGGGCCAGTTTACCCACAGGCCCTCTGCATCCCCAAACTCATCTTACAGATGCATGAGGCCATGGAGAGCAGCCTTGACATCCTGGAAGTAGAACAGAGTGTTGTCTACATAGAGCGATATGATGTGATGGATGCCTAACTCAGGAATATCACAATCATGTGCTTGATTATGCAGGTGACAGGCAAGGGGCTCCATGGCCAGTGCAAAGATGAGTGGGGACAGTGGGCAACCCTGGTGGGTGCCCAGTGGAATGCTAAAACTGTCAGATATCACTTGGCCAGTCTTCACCCGTGCAGATAGGTCTGTGTACAGGGTGCATACCCACGTCAGAAACCCAGGCCCAAACTCCATAGTAGTGAGTGTCAAAAAAGAGGAAATCCCATCCCAGAGTATCAAAGGCCTTTTCAATGTCCAATAATACTGCCACTTGTGTCAGGGCTTCCAAGAGAGTGCCGTGCATGAGGCGCATTAACCGGCGGATATTGAGAAATGTGCTATGCCCCGGTATAAAGTTAGACTGGTCATCATGTACAAGCGAATGAATAATGGGGAGTAAGTGATTTGCCAGGACTTTGCCCAGTATCTTGCAGTCCAGGTTCAACAGTGAGATATGACCTGACATCCAGCAGGTCATGGATGGCTTTAGGAAGGACCATGTTCAGAACCTCTCCTCTTGGTCGTTGGTCTCATTAATCATGGCCAGTAGGTGCTGGTCTGTCTGCGCAGAGACCGTGCCCTTGGTCTTATTCCGGATTATCTGTGAAATAGCCACACAAATCTCTTTCATTTGCAGGGGCTCTTCAAGTTCAGCTCACTGCAGGGGGTTCATCCTAGAGTGTGAGATCCTACATACAAACCCAGTTATACAATAAGGGAATGGGGGATCGGACACTGCACACAGCTCCTGATAGTAATCTCAGAAGGCTGCATTGATGGCCAACTGTGAGTCAATGAGTTCACCGTCATGTAGGCAAAGTGCCACAATGGGGCCACATTGCTGTTCTTCTCGAACAAGGCATGCCAACAATTCACTGGAGCGATCACCCTGGGCATGCTGTAGGTCTGTCCTCATCCTATTTTCATGTCGGCCCAAGGACGTATCCCCCTCGCTGTGCTCTTCGTGCAACCACCGAAGCTGGAAAGGGGATGCTGCCTGAGTGGCAACTCATTTCCAGTGAGTGAAGATCCTGCTTAATAGTGACAAAGTCTTCGATCAAGCATCAGGGGATACCCCAGGAGGCCGCCAGGCATTTTCCATGAACCACAACATTGTGAGCATCCCACTCCAAGGCACAGGAAGAGGCAGAACTGTTGTTCTTCTCAAATTATCAAGTGAGACATTGCGTCAGAGCCTCACAAAAGGGAGGCTCAGAGATAGCCTCAACCTGCAACTGCTAAGTCGGTATGATGAGGCGTTGTCTGCCCGAATACAAAGTGACCAGCAGAGGACAATTGTTCGACAAGGAATGCACCAGGTATTCCGATCGAATAATCAGGGGCACAAGGTAGACAATGCACAAGAAGAGATCGATTCCAGTGTGTACATCATGTACTGGAGAAAAAAAAGAGTATTCTTGGTCATGTGGGTACCCCCTGCATCATGTGTAATGTAAGCACATATGCATGTGCCATTGGTCAAAGTGATGTGTAATGCGAATATTAGCCACTGCACGCTTGGGGGGGAGTGAATCGGTAAATATGTAAGTCAGCCACACAATTAAAATCGCCCCCACTAGAGCCCGGGACTGAGTGGGTCACGGAAGAGTGCTGGGGTAAGCACATCTAAAAACCCCATTTGGCTGGTGTTGAGGGTGTAGAGCCACCAAGATGAGGGGAGCCCTGTTTAGGTGTCCTCCAGTAGCACATACCGCTCGTCCGTATCCACCCTCTGGATACCCAGGGCGAAGGGAACCCCTGAGGCAATACAAATGAGCACACCTCTCTCATAAGCTGACATGGTGGTCCCATTAACCTGCCATTGGTCAAAGTGATGTGTAATGCGAATATTAGCCACTGCACGCTTGGGGGGAAGTGAATCAGTAAATATGTAAGTCAGCCACACAATTAAAATCGCCCCCACTAGAGCTCGGGACTGAGTGGGTCACGGAAGAGTGCTGGGGTAAGCACATCTAAAAACCCCATTTGGCTGGTGTTGAGGATGTAGAGCCACCAAGATGAGGGGAGCCCTGTTTAGGTGTCCTCCAGTAGCACATACCGCTCGTCCGTATCCACCCTCTGGGTACCCAGGGCGAAGGAAACCCCTGAGGCAATACAAATGAGCACACCTCTCTCATAAGCCGACAAGGTGGTCCCATTAACCTGACCTTTTCATTTAGCATGCACCTTATGGAGTTCAGGTGCAGTGAGGTGGGTCTCCTGTAACACGGCAATGTAGGCATGTCTGCGTTTGAGGTAAGCATAAATGTGATATTGCTTGGCCGGACTGGCCTTGCCACGCACATCCCATGTAATAATGTAATATTGTGGCACGTGTTAATTAGGTGTTGGTTCAGGCATGAGTATTAGAGATACAGATAGGTACAAGGTGTGTGTGAAGGCACCTCACCCTCCCACCATGGGCATTCCACACCCATGAAAGACTTCCCAGGTTGGTGCAGACACCCTTATGTAGTGTGCAAAAAAACAACACATTACATTATAAGCAGACTTTCGAGCAAAACCTGGGAACAGAAACATTCCCTAGCCAGTACGATCTCTACCACCCCTCCCCCCAAGGCAGTATCCTCTAAAGGGCTTGGCCATAAATCTCAATCTCTGAAATAGAAACAAAATAAGAGTAGGAAAGCAATGAAAACAGTCCACAAGGGAACATTAGCAGGATGTGGCATAATAGCCATTGAACATGGTCCAGCACACAGGCCCTTGCAGAAAGGAAGTAGGCATAGCCAACTCAGGCACAATGGGTATAGTGGCACCCGGGTCTACCAGGAAGGGGAGAGAAAGGGTCAGCATGTCCGAGTCAGCCAAAGAGACAGGTCTTGCGGCTCTTTCTGTAGGTGTGCAGAGTGGGGGAGCGGCTGATGTTGCTTGGGAGCTCATTCAGGTCTTTGCAGCAATATAGGAGAAGGCTCTTCCACCCACTGTTGTTCTGTGGATGCACTGGGTTTCGTCGAGGAGAGTTCGGCAGAGCGGAAGTTTCTCTTGGGTACGTGGACGGAGACTCTGTTGTTGAGGTATTTGGGGCGGGTGTTGTGGGGGTATTTGTAGGCGTGGGTGAGTAGCTTGAAAGTTACTCTCTTCTCGATGGGGAGCCAGTGGAGGTCTCGCAGGTGCTGAGTGATGTGTTCATGCCGTGGGATGCAGAGGACGAGTCTTGCCGCAGTGTTATGGATGGTCTGGAGTTTGCGTAGCAGGGATTTGTTGATTCTGGCGAAGAGGGCATTTCCGTAGTCCTGTCGGCAAGTAATGAGTGCATGGAAGACGGTCTTTCTGGATTTGGGGGTATCTATTTGAAGGTATGGCGGAGGATGCGGAGGGTGTTAAAGCAAGTGGAGGTGATGGCATCGATCTGGCGGTTCATGGTGAGGGAGGAGTCGAGTATTATACTGAGGCTCCAGACATGGTCCGTGGGGGTGGTGGGGTTGCCGAGGGCGGTTTGCCTGCAAATGTTGTCCTAAGCTGAGGTGGGTGTGCCCGAGGATGAGGACTTCTGTCTTCTCCGAGTTGAGCTTCTGACAGCTTCTGCTCATCCATGATGCAACGTCTTTCATTCCTTCCTGGAAGCTGAGTCTGGTGGTGTCTGGTTCCTTCATGAGGGAGAGGATGAGCTGGGTGTCATTGGCGTAGGATACTATGCTGAGTCCATGATGTCTGACAGTGGTGGCGAGGGGGGCCATGTAGATGTTGAAGAGCATAGGACTGAGCGATGATCCTTGGGGTAATCCACAGTTGATCTCTGCGGGTTCGGATAGGAAGTGCAGGAGTCTGATTCTTTGTGCTCTGCGGGTCAGGAAGGAGTAGGGCCAATCGAGGGTGGTACCCTGTATGTCGGCGTTGTGGAGTCTGGTGATGAGGGTGCATTGGGAGACGATGTCAAAGACGGCAGAGAGGTCTAGAAGGATGAGGGCCACAGTGTGGCCTTGGTCAAGGAGCGTGTGGATGTTGTCTGTGGCAACGAGGAAGGCGGTCTCGGTGCTGTGGTTGCTGCGGAATCCAGATTGGGAAGGGTTGAGAATGGCGTTCTCCTCGATGAAGTTGGTCAGCTGGGTGCTGACAATCTTCTCTGAGACTTTGGCCGTGAAGCGAAGGAGAGAGATGGGTTGGTAGTTTTCAGGTCCGTCTGGTCTGCAGAGGGTTTCTTGAGGAGGGGCTTAACTTCTGCGCGTTTCCAGTCTTCAGGTAAGGTGCCGTATTCAAAGGAGGTGTTGATGGGGCATCCTAGCTTGGGTGTTATGGAGGCGGCGGCTCTGTGGAAGATGTGCAGGGGTCCATGGGGGCTCCTGAGTGAGTGCTCTTCATGGCCGTGGCAGTATCTTCAGTGGTGCCCGGGGTCCAGGCGGCGATGGTAGGCTGGTTGTCATTGCTGGAGGAAGAAGTGTTTTCTGGAGTCTGTATGCTGAAGTTGTCATAGAGGGCCTTAATTTTCAGATGGAAGTAGGACCTGAGCTTGTTGCAGAGGTCCTGGGAGGGTGTGACAACCCTGATTTCACTAGGGGGATTGGGGAATTCCTGGATGATGCAGAAGAGTTCCTTTGAGTTGCTGGAGTTAGCGAGGATTTTTTTCCGGATGAAGGTCCTTTTGATGGATCTGAAGAGTTGGTGGTAATCTGTCATGGCGTTCTTGTAGTTGGTCTGGAATTGGCACCCCTAAGAGTGCCCATATAGCTGTTTTAAAGTTACTTTTTGTTGCTAAGCCTAAATCAAGAGTCGAAGTAGATTACAAAGATTTATTCTAACAGTGAAAACAGTGATATATTGCTCCTTGCATTATTATGCCCCTCCAGTGCATTATTTTCATTGAGATAGGAATACAACCTATTTAAGTAAATTGGTGTAAGGTTTTTATTGTGTTTGTTTTCTTATCATAGAACTGTTGTGAAACCTCTTAATGTTTTAGCTAAGGTTTTACAAATGAACCTGACTGGATCTGACAATGAATTGTGCTTTTATGATATGGCGAAGTCACACAACACCACCATATAACAAATCACTTTTCTCACATTGGTGGCGGAAGTGGGAATCAGAAATTTTGTTTCACAGGATCACGCAATTAATATGATAGAAAATTTAAAAATCCACGTTTTACACCTAACAATAAGGATTTGTGATTTACAATTAGGTTTGCTTCATTGGATCAAGTTTTAAAGTCTAAAAAGTACTGCTTCCAGAAGTTACAGAACTTTGAAAAAGTTTTTTAAAAGTTTGAGTAAGCCTCCTAAAGTTGTTACTAAAATCGGGAGACATGGAATTCCATTTGGCCACCCTGTCCACACTCAAAGTCAATGAGGTGAGGGCTCTGTGTAAGGGCAAGAACATTTTTTGGGCTTTTCAGCCAAGAAACAGGATCTGGAGCAGGCCCTCAAGGTTTGGCAGGAAGCTCTTAGAGCCCAAGCATGCCTATAAGATTAAATTATCCAAGACAGTGGAGTATGGGGGCAGCAACACACTGACCCACTACACCCATTCCTGGGAGCCCTTAAATATCTGGAAGTGAATGGAATTCAACTTCAGAGAGGAGGCATCGAGATCTCCAGTCCTAGATGAGCCTTCCTGCTTTGGAGGAAAGTAGACTGGCCATAGAGGAAAGGAGACTGTCACTCGAGGTGAAGAGGGTCAAGCTGGACTGTGTTACAGCAAGAAAGTTGGCAACGACAATGTGACTGAGTTACCTGCAGGGGGTGTCATTGACCCAAGGTTGCCCAAAGGATTTGTGCATAGATTTGTTGGATGGGATGACATTGATAAGTGGATGACATCCTATGAGAGCTTAGTATGAAGAAAATGGTTTCCCAGCACTGGGGTCTTTGCTGTGGGAGCCAATACCAGTGGTGGGGAGAGATAGGCTTCTGGCCCTAGAGGATGAGGTGGCAAAGTCTTACCTCACATTAAGGAAACCCTTGTCAAGTTCTTTGGTCTTACCCAGAGGAGTGCAGATAGAAATTTAGGCGCACACACAAGGGTGTGTTGACTTTGTGGATTCTTCAGTAAAGGTACTAGATCACTGGATAATGGGTAACAAAGTAGACATTTAAGAAGAGCTCCATAACCTGGTGGTGAAAAGTACATTCTTCTTACTAATTGTCCTACAGAGAAGTTACACTAACATCTGGGGCAATCAAAGCTAGCTAGCCCCAGAGAGCTGGGTAAGATAGCAAATGAATTAATAAACGCTATGGTACACAGAAGTCCCATGGAGGTGATCCCAAGAAAAGGGGGTCAGGCCCCTCCTGATGGTAAACTTGTGGGTAACAAAGATAAAAAGGAGTTCTCATAAGGCCCCAAAAGTACCTGACTGGCCATGATTTGGAGTTGTGTCTTTATTACATAGTGTGGTGGAACAACCACACCCTATAGTAAACCACTTTTCTCACAATAACTGAACATCACAATTGCATTCAACTTCATAGTAGTGAACAACACACAAATGGTGGGGTGTGGGTTGATCAAAGTGTGGTTGTCTTGAGATTTTGTGAACACCCGTAAAGCAGCAAGTGAATTGGCCCCTACTATAGTTCATACATAGTTCTTTCTACAAGAAAGGTTAGAAAGCGATCACAACCCTCTTTCCCTGTTTATGCAGGCTCATTGCGAGAATATTCCTCCCATTCCTGTCCTGTTCTCAAATACTAGGGATATTGCATTAACATCTGACATGGACCCCCTAAAATGGAGCCAAGTGGTAGAGCGCCCAGATATTCTATTGAACTTCAATGCTGACCTCAAAGAAGTTCTGTTTCAAATTGAGGGCGACCATCTGTTGCTTTCTATCTATTGATTCCTACTCACAATGCCTTCTTTTATTGCATTCTAGCGTCTTTCTATGTTGCTGACAGTCCCAAGGGGCACAGACCTTCAAAGAAGTCCCCTGGGTTAACAGAACATGTTGCTAGCTTAATCGCTCTTTAGCCAGTGCTGTTAAAACAAAGGACATGGCTCACATTCCATTGGACAGGAAAGCCTATAAGTTGGCCATTTTTCACCTAAAAGGACTGGGATGAGAAGAGGTGGGGTGCTCTTCAAGATGCCTGTACTTACAGAGATGGAACTTGTTTTTGGCAACTTGTCTTCCCTGGTGGTACTTCATCTGCATTGGAACCTACTAACAATGTTGCTTCTTCTGATTGGGTTGATTATTTCCTTAAAATATACTCTAACGTATCACCAAGGACATTACTATGGCTGTACCTCACCTCATCCCTTCTGCTCCACTGTTTGACATCTCTGATATTGCTCATTCTCTACCAGCTGTTACCAGGGTACAGGCCGCTAGTTCAGATGGAGTCCCAGCTGATGTTTTTGTATTCGATCTGGAGGTTTGGTCCCGCTACATTTCAACTATTGCATCGCCACTGCTGGCGGGGCTCCCATTGTTGATTCCAGGAAGGATGCCACAGTACTACCAGTATACAAAGAAGGAGACAGGTCTCAACCATGTAACTATAGACCCATTAGTCTAATTGACAGTCTTCAAAAAGTATTCTGTTGCTGTGTGTTGTCCAAAATCCTTGACTGGTTATAGGAGAAAGACATTCTTAGCCCGTTTCAAGCAAGTTTTCAGACGAAAGTCGCTGTGATTGATCAGGCCTTCTGTTTTTTACTGATCTACTGGAGGACTGTTATAATTAGCAAGGGCAACCTTTACGTTGCCTTTGTCAATTTAAAATCCGCTTTTGAATTGGTCCCACGTCTTACTCTTTGGCAGGCTCTTACTGACATGAACATGCCCTTGAAGATCCTGTAATTTGGATAAATCTTCATGAGGGTAACTTTGCACTCATCAGGTGGGGGAAGCAGGATCAATTGACCAATAGGATTTCAGCCCTAAGAGGCGTTCACCAGGCCCTGGCCCCCACACTCTTTTCGTCACATATCAACACTATTGTGCCTTTTTTATTTCAAGTTGATGCAGATGCTCACTAGTTGGCCGGGGTTATAACTCCGATCCTCTTATTTGCTGAAGGCACCTTGTTGAACTCTAAGATCCCGAGAGGCCTACAAAAATTTCTGACTCGTTTTGATTAGTTCTGCCTCACCAAGTGGCTTGGAGGTCAGCACTACTAAAACTAAATTGATGTTGTTTAACCCTCACAAATCTCACAAAAGTGCATAACCTTAGGGGGGTATCCTTAGAGAAGGTAGACTCCTTCACCTACTTGGGCATTACATTTAGAGAAGATATGTCTTGCAAATTTCATGTCAAGAAAGCAGCCCTAAAGCTTAAACAAATCTCTGGGACAACACATAAAGAGTACTGTGCCTCCTATACTAAACCCACGCCACCTACGCTCCATCTTTATGAGTCCAAGGCATTGGGAGTGGCCCCTTATGGGTCAGAGGTGTGGGGATTTACCAACATTGAGGTACTAAACAGAGCGTAAAATAAATTCCTGCAAAACCTTGCCTTCCCCCATCCTAGAACTCCTTTGTACCTGTTTCTTATGGATCTGGGAGAAATAGGGCTTGTAGGCAAAGCCAGTCTACGTCCTCTCCTTTATTGGAGGCTTTTATCGACTACTCCAGAACTTGTCCACTATGCTAATGCCCTACAGGACATAATGAAAACAGATACATTTTCTAAGGTCCTGGCTTTTGTATATTAAGGAGTCACTTTACTCTCTTGGGCAGTCTGAACTATGGGAATCTCCTGCTGCAAGATATTTCCCATCTAAGGACTCACTGAAGCAGTTATTAGGCAGTCAAAAGGGCCAATGACTTTAGTAAAGCTGCTTCCTCGAATTAATTTCTTGACTTCAAGTTTCTTTGTGGCTATGAGCAATTTTGGGATCTGGTGACCATTATCATGGATAGCAAACTTTAATTCCAGTTCCAATTCCCTACCACTGAGATTGTTTACCTCAAAATGGTCTTGTGGAGGAGTGAAAGTCAGCCCTGTTTGCAGTCCCTCAGTAGAGAGTGTCTCACATATCTTCTTTGTCTGACTAGCTTATGTTCACCCCAGTAGAACTTGGCTAGCACCCATCTGTAGGCTCCTAGATGTGAGTAGCCATTCAGTTGCTCTGTATATCTTGAGAACGGATTGCTGCTTAATATGCGTTGTTCCTGTTGCCAAGTTCCTGGGAGCTATGTGGATACTTAGAAGAAAGATACTCCCCTTCCTCAGTACTAGGATGGCTACTGTTTCATTAGTTGGCTTTTATCTATACATCATTTATACACACTTTTTGCACCCTCTTTGTACAATACATATTATTAGTGGCATAGCTATCCCTTTGGCCACCTGTGGAGGTCTCTGCGTTTGCCGCCCCGCTGCGGGTGCATTGAAGAGGGGGGGGGGGGCAATTGCTGTGCCCGAGATGGCAGGTAAGAGCAAGAGGGGGCTCCTGCCCCCAAAACTCATGCCGCCTAAGGCAGACCACCCCCCGCCTCCCCTTTGCTACGCCACTGAATGTTGTGCAGAGCAAATAAAGTGTTGTTTTAAAACACATAACAATCATTAGGAACACATTTAGGAAACTAGGATGTTTACTTCAAATTGAATTAATTTCTTCATTTTCAGCCCAGATATGTTATTTTAAATATGTAAACATTCTTTATTAATGGGTTCATTTCACTGGGGGCACAATACTGACTTTAAAATGAACTGCATAACTTCATGTTTTTGCACATCATTTCTTTCTGCACAGTAACATGGAAAAGAAAATTCATATAGTAGAGAAAGAAGACTTTCACTCTGGCGACCGCTTTAGCCTGCACCAGCACTTTCCTGCCTGGAGGCAGCCGGGGACTGCATCCCCCACTAACCCTTGCGCCAGGAAGGCGCCCGCAACACTGCCTATGTGCTGGAGGCACTCAAAAACACTCTTGGGCTCCCCGCAGTGCGGGAGACCACGTTTGCTTGCACCAGCACTTTCCTGCCAGGGGGCAGCCGGGGACTACATCCCCCACCAACCTTCGTGCCAGGAAGGCACCCGCACTACTTCGTCTGTGCCGGAGGTGCTCAAAAGACACTCTCGGTCTCCAGTAGCAAGGGAGACCGCTTTAGCCTGCATCAGCACTTTCCTGGCAGGAGGCAGCAAGGGACTGCATCCCCCACTGACCCTTGAGCCAAGAAGGCTCCCCGCACTACTTCCTACATGCCGGTAGTGCTCAAAAACACTCTCGGGCTCCCACAGCGCAGGACACATGCGGGCGTGCCCGGGTGAAGCCCAGGCCAAGGGCCGGCCTGTCTACGCCCATTGTAGCCCGGAGGAGCCCGGAGGAGGCTGGGATCCCCCTCTAACATTTGGCTAAACCAAGGGCTATAACATGGTGAAGAAGAATGCTGAAGTCATGGGTAGGAGGAAAGCTGTGCACATGTCGACGGAGGAGGTAAACCTCACCTGTTTGGGCACTTTTTTAGCAAAGGCCTTATCTGTGATAGTTCTAGAGATTGACCTAGCTGAGAGGAGACTATCACTGGGGGGAGATATTGTCGCAAACAAAGATATGCCATCAGGTTTGATCTGCGAGGGTCAGATGCCTAATTCTCTGGGGTCAACTTTGGGTGCAATAAGCACCTCTATCCCCCCTAGCTCTGCGACAAACAGTTTTACTCCTTTACCAGAGACACTAATTCCACCGGATGCGGTGCCAGTGCAAAAAAGAAAAAGGGGCCCGCTAGAAACCCTGCCATAAACAACCCTAAGAGACCAAGGAGAATTAAAATCGCTTCAGAAAGTGTATTAGGCAACAACAGGGAGAAATCACAACAAGCGACAGTTGTTCCACCTACGGCCTTGAATATGGAAGACTTTGCAGATAAATTCAAAGAGCTTTTAGCTCCAATAATTCTGCGGTTTGAGTTCATTGAAAAGGCAATAAAGGAGATAGCTCAACCAAGAATTAGGCCATCTTGTGAGGGTGGGGTCAGGGAGATCTCCCAAGGGCAGCTGAAAAAACCTGCAGAAGTTGTTTGTACTGTTATGGCAAGCACTAATACAAACTCCAGATAGTGGTACAGCAAACCCATGGTGAGACTTCTGTATCCCAGGCCCCATCTCGGTGTAATGTCATCTGCCCCCCCTTCCCCGGTATCATCTGTAGTTCAAGGTCCAGGATTAGCACCAGTGTCTCATTCCCACTCAGATAGAAGCGGCTTGGAACAGGAGTCCTCAGCCACAAGGTTGAGCCCTAACCGCTCACAAAGTTTGAAGGAGGGTTGGAGGCTAGATCTCCCTCCAGCTGTATCCCGCTATGTAGTTATTTTAGCAAATACTCAAACGTTAAGAAATTACCAAGTAGAAACTACAATCCAATTAATTCCTAAAGCCGGTCACTGGCTTCATAAAACTATCAATGGTCAGGCAAAGGGTCTCTGTAACATCCTAATGGCCTGCAGAGTCTCTTGGGTGGGGAGGCAAGTTAATCTATTCCAGGGGACTGTGTGGTTGTAACCCTGAAATCTCCAGTTATAGCTGAAAAGCTATTACAACTATTACCCAATAACCATTCAGCAACAACACAAATATTTGCACTACCCCTCAGTTTCTTTTATAAAACATTGTCGCATCAACAAGGAATAGATGGCAACAGGGCCCAAGAGTCTCCTCTCTTCAGAGCAGAGACTCAATTACTCTTACAGTACAGAGGAAATACTATCCCTTCACTACCAACTGCAAATCCCTTTTTTCCATTGATGGACATGGATGCCTGTGACTGACTGTGTACAAGGGAAGACCCCACAATGTAGTACCATGTGACCCTTGGGCGAGCCAGGCAGACAAAGTTCTCCCTGTAAAGGACATGGATACCTTTAAAGCCATCTCATGGAACATTGCAGGCCTGGGGCAGAAATTGTTGGACCCTGATTGGTTAAAATATATTTCTTCTTTTGACCTAGTATGTCTGCAAGAGACGTGGGCAGTGTGTCCTGTTAATATAGATGGCTATAGGTCATACTGTGCCCCTGCAATTGCCTCACCGGCCGGAAGGGCGATGAGCGGGATGTGACATTATTAAAGAACACCTTGCGATTTGAGGTTTTAACTTTTTTTAATGAATGTCAATATTTTAACATTTTTCTCCTTAAAGGTCCGGAAGGCAACACCATATAATTGATACATTTTTATAATAACTTATTTAGGGGTGAAATGCATAAAGTTGCTGCTAGAGTGGAGGAAAATATGAATAGGTTAATTGGTTCATGTAACAAAGATCTGACAGTACTGTGGGTGGGCGATTTTAATGTGCACCCCTGCCCTCTGCTATCAACCTCTACCTGTGGCTTAACAGACGAGGATGGAGGTGGTAATGTACACTTTTCTCACAACCAATATAGCAATGCACTAAACAAAGTTATTATCATAAAAGATTCAGAGATTATGAACCGTTGGTCGGAATCTACTGGACTCCTGTGTGAAACCTTTCATTCTACCTTACATAGCACAGTAATCGATTTTATAATAGCCTCAGATACATTGGCAGGAGCTTTTAGCAATAGAAATGTTGAATTTCTGAGTTTTAGTGATCATGCGGCTCTGACTTGGAATATGAAATGGCGAGGTATTCATGGTCCCAACTTCTCACATATAAAGCCAATTATCGCAAAGAAGAATGGGATAGCACTTCAGTGGGAGGGCATTGACAAGACTGTTCTTATTCCCCAGGTTGTATCTAGCAGAATGAAGGAAATAGTAATATGTTTAGATCCAAATCAGGACACACAGCCTAAAATAGAGGCCTTTGAAGCTATTCTGCTAGAGGTGAAAAAGAATCTTTCGAAGAGTGGCGGGTCACAGAAAACCATAGGACCAAAATTGTTTGCTCACAACTGCACTAAAGCAATTTCCCACTTACATTGATCCCTCAAATGTGTCCCAAGAAATCCCGCCCTAGTGAAACAGGCCCGGCTGAGTAATTCTATGGCCAGGAAGAATAGACTAGATACTAAAAGATGAGGCTTGGGAAATATTACTGAAAACTACAGCCACAAATAATACGAGGGACTCCGCAATATGGTCTGGGATGCTTTTAAGGCAGCTTTAAGGGGTGAAAGGGTTAGCTTCACTTCCACTAAAAGACAAAAGCATCAAAAGATATATGCTAAGCTCCAGGATTTGGAAAAAGAACATATAAGTAAGATAGCCCAGGGGAAAGACGCTGCTACAACTCAATTACACATTACCCTTATTAAAGCTGAAATTAATACGCACTACTCTCAGCAGGCTGCAGCAGGGTATCAAACACACAGGGCAGAGAGCTACGAATATGGTGTTTCGGTCGGTAGGCTGCTTGCTCTAAAAATCAGACAGAAAACAGTGCAGAGTCAGATAGCTCTTATAAAATCCGGGGGGGTCTCTCATACAGACCCTAGGGCTATTTTGGCAGTATTCTACAAATATTTTCAAGAGCTGTATAAAGACGAAAAATCAGGCTCGGAGGGAGATCTATTTGTTAGGGCTAGTGCGGGGTATAGGAGGCTAGAGGGGGAAGCACGGGATAGGCTGGAGTCCGAATTTACACTGGAGGAGGTGCACATAGCAATACAGCAACTCAGCTCTGGCAAGGCTACGGGCCCGGGTAAGATTCCACTGGAATTCTACAAACTATTCCAGGAGGAACTCACTCCCCTCCTCTGGGATCTGTTCTTGGGGGTGCAACATTCAGGAAAACCCCCGAGTCATGGAAAGGCACGAATATAGTTATCTTTCCCAAAAAGGATAAACCACCTGAGAACCCCACTTCATACCGACCCATCTCTGTAATCAATGCAGAGGCCAAGATTTACTCTAAGATCTTAGCAAACCGTATCCAGGGGGTCATAGCCAGTCTGGTCTCACCTTGGCAACATGGGTTTGTTCCGGGTAGAGACACCACTGATCATGTAAGAAGAACCGTGGCACTGTTTGATATTGCTCAGGTGACCAATAGTAGGCTGGCTATGATGACCCTACTGGATGCAGAAAAAGCCTTTGACAGGGTGGCATGGGTATATTTATGGAAGATTCTAGTAGCTAACGGGTTTGGCCCACTAAATATTACTACAATATCTAATAGTTAAATAACACTATTCGAGACTCTCAAGAAGCCAATGTGTAAGCTTAAGTTTTTGTATAGTATATTTACAGGGGCTGCCCTAGATGATGTCGAGAAACTAGAGGCTAAATGGGCTGATAAATTAGAAAATAATGATGTAGATATAGATATGTCCTTATTGCTGGTAAGAAAAATGCTCCGCTCATCTAATCTAAAAGCTCAACACTACAAAACAATCTACAGTGTGTATTTTACTCCTTACAATCTATTTAAATGGGGGAAAAGGGAGGATGACAAATGCCCAAGATGTGGGAGGGGTACAGCAGAGGAGATTCATATGTTTTTTGGCAGCCCGCGACTCGATCTGTTTAAAGCGGAGGTAGTTAAGCACTGGGAGAAGATGTTTGGTAAAAGGGTAGTAATGACCCCTACGCTTATGATGTTGGGATATGATAGCAACGTCGGATTGGACCAGGTTCAATTTAGCGTCTTATTCATTTCGGTAACAATAATTAGGTTACTTATCGCGACTAGATGGAAAGATTCACTGCCCCCATGTTTCCATGAATACTTAGCCAGACTTATAGCCATATATAAACTTGAATCGGCCTTATATGGCTGTAAGGGCCACCAGGCCAGGAAACGGGGTATGAAACTTTGGAGCCCTCTATCTAAGTGGATAACAGGGGAGGGAGATGGTTAAGGGGCATTATGCGAGTAGGTTTATTTTCCCCCCCTTATCTAATCCCATCACTATGCACTTTATTTATTTCTCCTTCATGACTCAATGATGTCTGTCGTAAATAGTTATTGCGGTCTTTTCCTGTTTTTTCTTTTCTTCTTTTTGCCATAAGTCTGAAACACAATTCAAAACTGAGATTTTCTGGACAAAAGCTGTAAATTCTATTGAAAATGTAATGCATGAATATGAATTTGGCATCTGTAATCAATATCTTGTCTGAAATACACAAAAAAAAAACAATACGAGGGACTTTTGGTCAACGATTAATGCGCCATTTATAAAATTAAATTATAAAATTGAATTCCGACCCTAACTTGGACACACATGTGGATGAGGACTCATGGGGGGAGCATTTTAGTAAAATGTTTAATGGATTGAGAGTGGGTTCCGAAGCAACAGCAGAAGAGTCTGTCCCACTATCTAATATCGCTTTTACTTTTAATAATACGGAGATAGGGGCAGCTCTGGCTCAATGCTCCAGTAATAAGGCACCGGGTATAGATGGTACCCCAATAGGTTTTTCACAGATCGGCCTGATCCTAGGGGTCCCCTGCTCCCTTACACATTCAATGCATAGCCAAAGAGGGGCCCCGGCCTCCTGGTATAAAGAAGTTTTAACTCCAATTCACAAAAAGGAGATAAATTAGAGCCCAGAAACTGGCCAATTTCCCTCCTTGACAGCATGGATAAACTCATGGGAAGAGTGCTATTTAGTATATTGGAGGCATGGGTTCTGGCAAATAACACCCTTATCCCGGCACAATATGGTTTTAGACAAGGTAGAGGTACCCAAGATCAGTGTTTGAACCTGAGTCTGTTTATAGCGAAGTACACCCATGCTAAGCAAGGCAATCTATACCTGGCCTTCATGGACGTTAGCGCAGCTTTTGACTGTCTATTCAATTCACATCTATGGAGGATCATGAGGGAAATGAGGATAGACCGGGAAACAATTACTTTCATAAGACAACTCTATGCGAGGAGCGAAGCTTGTGTAAGGTATGGCAAACAGGGTGAGTTACCAGATGGTTCCCAGTTACTAGAGGTGCTTGCCAAGGGTGCATTCCTGCACATTTTCTGTTCTCGCTTTATGCTAATGGGGAGGAGTCTTGACTGCTTGAATCAGCCATAGATGTAGCTAGAATAAATAAGATGCGCATTCCAATTCTATTGTATACGGACAATGCAGTTTTAATTGTGCGTATGGGCTGGTCGCTCCAGAAACTGTTCAATAATTATGTAGTATTTATGAAAAGTCTCGATCTTCATACAAAAGAATTGAAGTCATTTGTTCTAATTGCAGGGAAAAAGCTTAAACCCCCCTCCCCTTTTTTATCACAAATCGTAAAGTGGTGCAGACAGAATTATTTTCCTCTTTAGGGATGATCTCTGACTATCGAGCATCTTCGTTAAATATGGTGGCGAATCGTTGGATTATGCTTGAAAAGAGTACAAATGCAATTCGCTCCTTTTCCAAAACAATTGGGAACAAGAAACCCAGCTATTGTAAGGAAGGTCTATGGGGCCAAATCTAGTGCAGTAGCTGCATACGATGCTGGAGTGTGGGGCCTCATTAATGTAAATGGGATAAAAATAATAGAGGACAGTTTCTGGAAGTCTATGATGAGTCTTCCCATTAGTTGTTGCAATTTTAAATTACGTCAAGGGCTAAATATCCCCTATATAACTGATCAGATCAATGCATCCCCTATTCTTCTCTGGCATTCAGTATGGTCCAGAGATGCTGTGTCCCTCACCCAACAAATAATAACTGACTGTTTAGCTCTATAACATACAGAGAATATTCAATGGTTAAAGTACGTGAAAATTACCCTACATACTCTAGATTTTGGGTGTCTATTTGAATTACCGGGGAATTGTGCATCTGTCTCCAAAAAAGTTTTTAAAACCCGTTTTTTAGCCTTTGCCAATGATGTGAGAACGAATGCACTCCATAGTAAACCTACTATAAGGGAATACCTGGAGGGCCGACTGCAGGTTGAAGGGATATCCTCCTATTTGGGGGCACAGATTTTATTCTGTTAAGATATCGCCTTTCTTATATCTCGTGTATGTTGGGACACCCTGCTGGTATTTATTCTAGTAATGATCTTTCTTGTTGTCCATGTGATGATTTCTCGCGTCAAACTGATTTGCACATTTTCTTCTTAAGTAAATTTTATTGTAATCATCGAAAAAGGTTCTTAATTTCTCTTGTACGTAAACTCGATTTTAGACAATGTCGCCCTGCCTTATATTTTTTACGAATGTTGCCTGATCCTCTAACCTGTTTTAGTGCTGCTCCCTTTTTATGTGCGTCTCTGAGAACTAGGAAAATGATCATTTGCTGATATGAATTGTTTATTTCTTTTAGAATTTTTATCTGTGAAGTATGAGTGTAGTTTTTTATGATAAATACTGTTTTAATCGAATAAAGCAGTTTTGAATTTGAATTTGAAATTGACTTTCACTCTTGCCAATTGGCTGCATAGTTCCAAACTTGAAAAGCTACAAAAAAGATAGAGACGAACAGGACCATCATTTGAAAATTAATTTTTTTTTTCGTATTTTATAGAGCGAAACAAGTGCACGTTAATTTGACATGCATGTTTAAACGCCTACCGTTAGCAATTGAAAAATGATGTCAAGTTTTTTTTTTGTATTCTGTTAATTAGCTATCACAGAAAGGTACAATATAGTTCCAGGTTAGACATGCTTCAACAGAAAGTCTAAAAATGTTACCTAAATCCCCAAATGCATATTTGTTTCCCCCAGAAATATGTCAGCGAGATCAAACTATCCTTACAGACAATCATGAGTCAAAAATAAACCCTGAAATATTAACTACATTGTGTGTCACTTTCTATAGTAGATGATAGAATGCTTCTAATGGCAGTGACGGCTCCTTGAGGGAGTGCTGCAGGGTGGTGAGGCAGGGGAGGGGCAGGGGAGGGGCAGGGTGGTGGGTAGTAAACTCAGGCTCACGGTCTAACGGAGCAATGCAAATAAATAAATAAATAAAACAAATTACATTACGCGCGCTGCATCGCCATTTGGCGTTGCAGCGTGTACAATGTAATTTGTTTTATTA
Organism: Triturus cristatus; assembly: GCF_964204655.1. Taxonomy (NCBI): domain Eukaryota; kingdom Metazoa; phylum Chordata; class Amphibia; order Caudata; family Salamandridae; genus Triturus; species Triturus cristatus. Next base: position 900,714,895 of record NC_140590.1, on the reverse strand, counting down.
ATTTATTTATTTACATTATTCTGTTCGGCATGAGCCAGAGTTTACTACCCCACACCCTGCCCCTCCCCCTTCCCCGCCCACCGCTCCGCCCCAACTCCCTCGAGGAGCCGCCACTGTCTAACGGGTCATGAATGAGATGTACCCTCGGCGATGGTCCACTGCAGGTGATGGGCTTTTTCAGAGTCCTTAAGGTAATCTGATATCATTTAGGTTGTCTCCGATGCAACAGTCCCCTTCAAAGGCCAACGAACTTTATGTGCATATTTCTGATCAAGTACGCAGCCGCGGTTGGTAGTAGGAGTAACTGCAGGGCGGTGACTTTGGGAGGGGGAGGGGCAGGGTGGGGGGTAGTAAACTATGGATTACTGAGATTTACAGGTAAATTAACATATAAATTAATAAAAACGAATTTCGTTGCGTACACTGCATCGCATTTGGGGATGCAGTGCGCGCAACGAAATTCGTTTTATTAATGTATATGTTAATTTACCTGTAAACCTCCATAATCCATAGTTTACTACCCCCCACCCTGCCCCTCCCCCTCCCCCTCCCCACGTCACCGCCCTGCAGTTACTCCTACTACCGACCGCGGCTGCAAGTACGTGCCTTGCTCCCAATAGCTACAATGGTCAGATTTTGCTAGATACTGATAGCCAAAATTCAGGCCATTGCCACGTGTCAATGTATTTTGGTTGCCTATGCAGTTAGTCACACATTCAGAGTAGATGTGTGTGTCCTCACTATATATGCCAGTTTCGTTTCCAAGCACTTTGCCGTCTCCTCCATGACTCTGTACACAAATGTGCAATATACAAATGCTCGCACAAAACAGGCCCATATTAATATTTTCGAGTTGCAGTCACCAAAAAGAGGCCTTACCTGAATCAAATGTAACACATTCCTGTGGTAAAATAATCAAGGGAAACCGTTATTCGAACTCCACTGTTAAGTTTTATTCATCAGAGACAGTCATCACCCAACCGTCCTGTCAACTGCTGAAGCGTGGAATGTTCCATGTCACACAGACCTATAACCTAATACAATTATTTTATTCAATACAAAAAGACATAATCAAATTCATCACAGACAGTTTCTTCTGTGAGGAATTTGATCATGTCTTTTTGTATTGAATAAAATAATTGTATAGCTAAAATTACTAAAAAACTGAATAAGTCCTTTACTGTTTTTGATTGTTGCATGATTTCATCACTTCATGTATTTGTGTCTAGGGCATATTTGAGATTGATTTCCTTTTTTTTTTTTTTTTTTGTTGCAGAGTTTTATATAGCGCCAACTAGACCCGAATCCAATCAGGCATGAGAGCGCTTTACATAGCACCAGTTACGTTACACGAGGACACACATTCATTCATTTTTTTTTTGTTAGGCACGGGGAGGATTGGGGGCATATTATCAAGCCAGGTGATAACATTATCGCCACTTTAGCAGCAGAAAACTGCCGCTAAAATGGCGATAATGGGCTTAATAATATGCTCTATGGAATTCCAATTGAAGCCCATGTTAGACGTGGAGGACGTCTAACCTGAGCTCCAATTGTAATTCCATAGGGCATATTATCAAGCCCGTTATCGCCGTTTTAGCGGCAGTTTTCTGCCGCTAAAGCGGCAATAATTTTATCGCCTGGCTTGATAATATGCCCCTAAGTGATTTGCCCAGAATCACAGGATGTTCAGCGTCATTACCGAGACTCCAACCCAGTTTCCCAGGTCCGAGGTCGAGCGCCCAAGCCGTTAGGCCAACTCCTCTCCACTTTTGATACCAAGAGGCTGTTTTCACCGGACTGAACCAATTTTGTGTTTAGTTGGACAAGTACAGGGTAGCAATGAACTGGGAAAGGCCAAAAGTGCCCACGGAAGACCTGTGGCTGAGAGACCTAAAGATATGCAATGATCAAGTTGCTTGATGATAGCCATACCCTCTGGTCCAAAAGATATATGGCCCACTCAAGACCTACCGTGCCTGTCAAGAGGAAGAATCGAGGGGTGGTCTACCGGAGGTTTCCTCACAGAGGTCTAACGGGAATGGCATACCCCAGTATGGATTACGAAAGGGAGAAGTGTAATCTACACTAAGGAATGCGCATCTAAGCAGGTATTTGCTGGGAACAGATGAGGATTTTATGCTGTGATATCTGTGATGTCCACTTCTGCTCCATGTGGAGAGGTTGCCATCAGAATGCTGAGGGGGCTGCCAGGCAAGGCCTACTTATTTGATACTGTCATATTGAATGCTCTATATGGTCTAAGCAGCGGCATAGATAGACCCTTGGCTGCCCCTGTCGGTAGCTACGTTTGCTGCCCTGCGGCGGCCGCAAGTAAGAGTGGGGGAGGGAGGCCACCGCCCCCAAAACTCATGCTGCGGGGGGCGGTCTGCCCCCCCTGTCACACCCTTGCTATGCCACTGGGTCTCAGAATGTCATGATTGCCTTGCCAGTGTATTATGTTTCTGCTTGTATGTACAAGTTGGGAAATAAATAAATTAAAAAAGAGACGATGTTTAACTTCTGTACCTATTGACCACTCAATGACAACCCCATAACCCTGTGACCTTTCCTAATACCGCTTGCCATCATGGTACTGCAAGCTTGGGACTGCTCCACATGTGCTCTGTTAATACATAAGCAAAAAGTAGTGCATTTTACAGCGCATATTTTTGTCAAAACAAAATTCTGCAGGTCGTGAAGACTCATATTTCAAGTGGAATTTTTTTCTGAAGGGCAGATTGGGTCGCATAGTTTGATCCTTCAGGCATCTAATGAAATTATGCACAGGAAAGATAGAGTGTCAATGAGATCTAATAAAACTTGACACAAGATTCTAAAATGACATTTCGCTAACAAATAACACCCCAAAATACATATCCCTTTGCATGAGAGAGAAGCAAAATGTGTTAGAGAAGCAGAATGTAGTGCTTTGAATATGAATGAGCCATATAAATGAATTCGTTACTTTCTATTACAGTATTGGTGCATTAATAAATAATGTCACATCTGATTCTCCTTTTTCTTCCAGTCATGGTTAGCTGATGTCATAAAATACTTTTATTGCTCACTGTAAGCATGAGGGCTGTATTTGGCTTCACTCTTGGAATTTTAATATCACTCATGAAAAATGGAACACAAAGAACACCATAAAAAATCAGAAAGTTTCCCTCCATGTTACAAGCAATCTAACGTCTGCTAATCCACCCAGAAAACATGCATGCATGTGGTCAGATTCCGGGTATGATGCTCTAACTGCTTTAAGTAATTCTTTTCTAAGTTATAAAAATGTGATGATTGGTAAGTCTGAAAGTGAAGTTCACCAAATGTTACACCTTTTCCTGTTCATCTGCAGCTGTTCGAGACATTTTTAAGAATTGAGCGCTGAGCATTTCCTTATAATGTAAACTATGGGGCATATTAGCAAGGGCAATATCGCCGCTTTAGCGGGGCCTTTTCCTGCTAAAGCGGCGATAATTCTATTGCCCTATCAGCAAGCTGTCACTAACAGCAGTTAGCGACAGCTTTCTGACGAAAGCGACCGGTTTGGGTGCCGCTTTGCATGTCAGCGATATTTATCGCTAATGACATGCAAAGTAGGCGTTCCCGACCAACAGACCTGGCAAACAGCCGCTAACAGGCCTATCGCCTATTAGCAAGGAGGTCCTGGCCCCGTTTAGCGACATGAAAAGTCACGCTAACCAGGGTCATCGCTGGTTTTTTAACACCTGCTATTTTCCTGACTTAACCATACCTAACATGGGGTGTGGATTATGCTGATACGACCACAGGGTCGTATCAGCATGGTTTTCCCCCTTCTCCATGCAACATCGCTGGTTTTGTCACAATGTTGGCCCTTCCCTCCCACTATCACTGGAATATTTATCGCCATAGCGCTAATTGTTGCTAATACAGCGTTAGCGTGGCGATATATTCCAGCGATAGCTGGCGATAAGAAATTTAGCGCTAAGCGCGCTCTGCGATATTTATCTCAGTTTGTTGCTAATATGGCCCTATGTTTCTTAAAGATCATGGCAACTAAGAAAGGGGACGCTGACCAACGTAATCACTTCACTAAAAGATGAAGAAAGCTTCATCAAGGTAGAAATCTACACGTGTAAGTTTACCATTGCACTTTTGAGCAACTTTAATACTTTAGGCTATTCACCATTCACTAGTGTAGAGTTATTAAAAAAATCAACAGTTACATGTCCCCTTCCTCTGTATTCAGTACGAGGAGCTTAATTTACGAGTGCAAAGCTACTAGTTTTCACACATAGACAGAGATCTCTGCCACATTGTAAAGACAATCCCATACTAAAGTATTGGCAAAAGTGTAAAAGTTTTGAAATAAATGTATAATTGTTTTAATATATTCAATTAAAAAAAAAATCTTAAGATTTTCATTTAAAAAAATCCTATTTAAAGTTTACAATGTATATTTATTATGCAGTAAAAAGCCCTTCTAGCTATGTATAGAAATAACTTTAATCTATTCAATTTTTATCGAAAATATAAAGCTATTGATTACATTGTTTACATCTTGCAAAAGGTTATTTATATGTTTTAGAATAAAACTAATAGCCAAGTTTACTTCATATATACATTTTTAAACAAGACAATTTATTTATATTTTTGAACAGTTAAAAATAAGTTAATATACAATAGCATTATTTCATATTGGCTTTTATTTTAAGCCCCTGCATTCATTATTTTGTGTGGGAGGGTGTTGCAGTACCAGTGTTTGGCCATGTGTGGTTCTGGTCCTATCCATTTCTTAGCTGAAGTACATTTATGACTGTTTTTGGTCTTTTTTGCTTGTAGATATTCTAGAAGTGACTTTTCTGAATGGCAATCGGATTACTCTTTTGTGGGTGGGTGCATGTCCCTCACTAAACCTTTGCATTGTCCTTCTTAATCCCTGATTACACCTCCTTAATATAAATATAAATATTTCCCATTTTCTAATGACTCCCTTGTTCCTCTCACAGTTTCTACTAAATCATAATCCTATGTTTGCAGAATATCTCCTCATATAAAAGACAGTAGACTGTTGTAGTACTACTAAACATATGATAAAATGCAGTTTATAAATAGGCCCAATGTTTTGTGAATAATGTTAAATCCTACTTAATTAGCAAGTGTATCTAATGAAGGATGCATTTTTAGTATGAAGGGAGTAGTGCAAGGTCCATAGTACATTTTGGAGCAAATTTTAACAAATATGTAGCTAAAATGTGGACTGGAGCTTACTGTCATGACATTTGCACTTGGATTGGGATTCCAACCTGAGTGAAAATACCACTTTTTCCCAGCACAAAGTTTGGCAGGTGAAACGTAGCAGAATGTTTAAGTGAAATTATTGCAGTATTCAGAGTTCTGCGTCTCGTGACAGGATACAACGTATTATTACCACATTCCCCCTCTTTATGAGGTGTATAACTCAGAATGGGTATATAATACAACAAATATGAACAAAAAGAGAGCGAGGAAAAAAGAGAAAACTTGTCCTCTTCCCCAGTAAATTTTGCAAAACAAAGTGGACAAGTTTTTTTGTAAGGTGACGTTAAGCAAACATTTGTTGCTGTCACTTGTTGAGAAACTTGAAAGGAGAGTACACAACTGTTGTAAGAAAACCCCTCACCCACCTACCTAGTAGGTGGCATGCTTCATCATCGGGGCCCAACTGGATTGCCTAATGCAATCCAGCTGTGCTGCGACGCCTGAGTTACAGCGGAGCTGGATGTTGAGTGAAACAGAAAGTGACGTGCTATGTGAAGTGTAACTATGGGTTAAAAATGTCTCTGAGGAATGCCCTTTTAGAAAAAGTTTTTTTATTAGAAGGGTCCCAGGACATGAGTTAAAAATAAAAACGGGATCTCTGCTAAGGAATATTATTTTCCTTGGTATCCCTTGTAAATAAGGTCTACTAGTTTCAGCCTTCTAGATGGTTCTTAAGGCTTTCGTCAGGACCAGAAAAAATGTGAATGGCCTCAAAAAGTAGTAAAGGCCAGGTGAGGTGTACATATCAGCACACACCCTAAAGTGTGCTGTGAGTGTAGTGGGTAATGACGATTTACTCACAATACCTCTGTTTGGAGTACCTGTAAATGAAAAATTAATAAGTACATATAAACAGTTGTTAAACATGCATCTCTGTTAAATGCATTCTCCTTTCTACTTGTAGCCGGTGGTATGATGCTTGTGGCATGGTGGGCATGTATGACCACTAGAAAAAGACTTGCATGGCTACAATGTGCCCCAATGGTGTAGATATATACGGGGAATCCATAAGTGGGTGAGAATAAGTGAATAAATAGCGTAGTATACTAGGGCACTTGGTGCTCATAACTTCTACCGTCTATCAGTAATGTATACGTGTTTTGTGCAATTACTTGCTAAATGCGAATCACTCTACTTTTTTGTGACGCATGGTGACACATGCAATGGATAGCATGGTATACTGGAGACGTGCAAATAGACAATATACAATATGAATTAGGTTGTGGCGCATAGTATCCTGCTGTGAAAATCACGTGAAGACTATCGCATGACCAACAACATTCAAGACAAACAACAAAAAAGGCTGACAACGCAGTCTCACTTGGGTTCTGAGGTGGTTATGCCTCTGGTATCCAATCGGTGTATAACATCCCCTCTTGACCCTATTGGAATAAAGAGGTAATGGGGATGTCTAGATCGGACAATTGAGGCATGAGTGGGCAGCATAATGAGGCTGCGTGGAATGCTAAGACTATGCATGTCTGGCGGCACTCGCTGTGTTTAAGACTCTTCCTGTCGTATATCAGGAGCTGTTAGGAAAGCATACACAAGAGTGGCAGCGTGAGCCGTTTTTAGAGCCAAGTACTCACGTTTGTCAGGGGAAGTTAGGTCCGGAGTACCTAAAACGCCGATCGGGTCCGCTTGTTTAGCCCCGTACAGGTGGTAGGTGGGGACTAAATAGGAAGCGGAAGGGCGGTGGAAGGTCACGTGTGAGGCCCTAAAACACTAGACCGTGGTGAATCTGAGGTGTGGAAACTGCGCATGCGTTAGCGCGATGTGGGGCTAGGGAAATGCCTAACAGATACGAAGAAAAACTTGAATAAGTCTCTTCTGAAATACTTATTCAAAAAGCCATTGTCTGATCATATGGTTCGGGTGCATTGCAGGGAACCATAAAGTATGATCACACTGACAAGATGGAGAATAAAAATTAAAAATGATATACCATCATGCTAGGTTGTGAGGTCAAGATGTCTCAATAAAGTTATGTGCAATGTATGTACTTGTATGGATGCTGGTATTACCAAAAAGGTTACATGTAGCGTAGTGACGTCTACATGTGGTGCAGAGCAACGGGGTCAGGGCAACTTGGCAAATTCAGAATCGCAGCTAGTACGATAATGCCTCTTTTTAGATGATAACTCGCATTATTTTTCGACTAATGCTTTTTTATTTTTACTCTGTGCACTTGAACTCTGCTAACCAGGTCCCAGTGCATGTGCTCTGACTCCTAAAACATGTTGAAATTGGCAAAACTTCTAATTGGCATATTTAACTTATGTAAATCCCCCAGCATATGTTACAAAATGTACCCATTACCTGTAAGTTACATGTCACTAATGGACTGCACCACCCAATACAGTGACTGTACATACATGACCCGAGTTCTACAACTGTAGCCACTGTCTGTTACAAGGCAGTCAAGTTGGGCTATATGCTATGCGCATATCATACTGTCCCCAGTCATGTTACCTTGTAATCTGGTTCACACTTTATTGCCCCATGGTCCTTAAAGACCAAGAATTCCTTTAAAAGGTCATCCCCTAATCAAATTTGCATCAGGAAAATTGATATTTCTACAAAGGCACAGCCTTCGTAAAATCTGGCAAGAATTCAAAAGTGGCAGCTATCGTGGGTGCTGTTCTATAAATACTGTACCCAAGATCAGAGAACCTGCTTGGCTTTGAGTTCTCCTGTGAGAGAGGAATCCCATCTGGTACTCCTCACTTTCATTTGATGTCAGCTCCAAAAATCCTTGGCCTTGGCCAATGTTCTTGCTACAGCTTCCTCGTGAATTCCAGCAACCTGAAAGAAAGAAGAAGAATTATTAAACCACATTAGTCTACAAGTGGCAACACACAGTAAATTTTATTACCACGCACCTGCAAATCGAAAGACCTGCAAGATGGCAAGGTTAGTGCACAAAACTAATGCTTGCTTGGTCTAGTAACCGTTTGGCTAAAAACCATATGAAAGACTTCTAGAAAAGATGTGCTTTCCAATCTGGTGAAGGAATATCCTGAAAAAGACTTTAAATAGAATTTTAATTTCTAACCCTGATATTTGAAATGAAGATAAGAACAGAAGTTTTGTTTGACTTTGTTGTTTTCCAAAGGGACATTTACCTTTGGGTGGGACAATTAAAAAAAGAGATGCTGATAAGCAAAAACAGACTAGACTCTGCTGGGAATCTGATGCTTCTGCCTAGAGTGGGAGAAAAAGATGCACCAAAGGATTTTGAATATTCCAGTGGAGCAAGTGGCGGAAAGATTCAATCCACATGAAAACCGTCCCCTTAAATATGCTGATTATCAAGAAAGTAAAGGACTACTACTCTTTTATTTCCTCTCCCTCCCCCAACTTTCAATCCCCGTGAAGGCTCTTCTCCACACACAGTGGTTTTAGTCTGCATGCAGAGCAACCATCTTCTGGGAGGGTGGGCAGACAATCTTTGCTTAATCAGATTCCTGGTTTTCAGATAAGTGAATTTGACTTGATACTCTCTGTGCAGTTTTAAAACAGCTATTTCAGCACATCAAAAATAACCCCTTTTGGCTGACCTAACATACTTTTAAAATATTAAAAGTCAAGCCTAAGTTGGCCATGATGCCCATAAGGCAGGGTGTGTGGTATTTGAAAGAAAGATGTGTTAAAGCCTAATGATAAACGTGTTTACAGAGACAAGGCCCCAAAACTATTTTCACTGTCAATGTAGCAGGGTTAGCTATGCCATATGAAAGCATTGTGATACAATATTTAAGTTAGTGATGCTACCTTCACTAGCAAATAGCTAAAGATTAATTGTTAGACTTTTTAAAATATTCATTACATCTCCAATTTACTGGTAAAGTCAGATTTGTAATCTATAGGTTAGGAAAATAATTTTTAGAAAGCTCCCTTTTTCATGCCTATAGCTTCAAGAAGCCTATTTGCAGGAGTTTCCTACTGTGACCAGGGAGCTGAATAGGCCACTTGGGTGAAGGGAGGTGTTTTGTTCCTTTGCAGTCTAACCATCTAGGCTGTTCCCAGGAACTTAATGAACATCAAAGTTTCCTACCCTGACACAGGCAGATGCAGCTGACACCTAGGGCCTGTCTCATCGTTTGTCTCTCCAGCCAGTCAGGCACCTATCCTAGTGCGAGAGGAGCTGCCCCAGAACCAATTTTGAGTGACAATGGAGGACGTATTGCTCATTTCACAAGCCACACCTCTAGTATGGGAACAGGAGGTCTGCACAGGTGAAGAAAGGTTCTGCCATCTTCTTTTTATGTATAGTGGGATCACTGTGGGATTGTTTGCAGTAGGATACACAGGAACAACTGCAAAAGGAGGCAGGAGTCAACCCCATCCACAGGCTGGCACCAGGTATAAACAGTACCCCTGGGCACCTTTTTAAAAACACTTGTAAACCCGTGGAAGACAGAAGAAGACTGCTGTTGAGACCTGTGAGGAGATGTGAAAGGCTGGACTTGATCCCATTTTTACCCAGGACAAAGATGTGGACTTCAAGTGTCAGTCAGCTGACACCCTGGTCAGCTAAATGACACAAGCTGTTAGAAGACCTTTTCATGAAGAGCACATATGACTAATTTCAACTGAATGTGACCTGGACCCTGTTGGTGGTTTCTAAGTGCTGTCCCTGAGGTCTTAGGACCCTTGGCTAGGTCAAAGTGCACCCCTTATGAATTCAGGAAAACCTGAGACTTTTAAACTTTTTGTTTCCAAGGATCTCCGGAGGACCGGGACAAAACTGCCAAATTACTCTAAAAAAGGTGCATTGCTGCTGGGCCACAGATTTACGTTGCTTCCGCTTTGAGCTTTTCGCTGCAGCAAATATATTTTAGTGGGACTTCGCGAATAAGTGTTTTATCCTATTGGAGCCCTCTTCGGCTATAGCTTTCAGCCTTGCCCCACTTTAGGAATCTGAGCTCCAAAAAAGTGACTAAATCCAAATTTAAAAATGTTTGATGGGTAAAGGCACCAGCAGTATCTGGTCGGAAGCTCTCCTGCCTGAAGGCAGCAGCTTCATGGGGACCTCGTCCGACAGCTATCCAGCCTAATTGAGCCTTTCTTGGCCACATCTTGACACTACCCCCTGCTGTTGGTTTTGACTTCCATTTCAAAGACTAGGGCCTGATTTAGATCTTGGTGGACGGGTTACTCCATCACAATGGTGACAGATATCCCATTCACCGAAATAGAAATCCCATTATATCCTATGGGATTTATATTTTGGTGGATAGGTTATCCATCACAGTTGTGACAGTGTAACCCGTCCGCTGAGATCTATATCAGGCTCTAAGTTAGAAACGTTAACTTCCGATTGGGATGTTTCTATATCTGACCCACAATCCATCATGGTCAGCCTTAAATCATGCCTAGGTCCTGGTCAAGTGCAATCAGATGACCATGGTTGGCACTTATCTCCTTTTGGTGCTATATTTCTTTAAAATGTAAACACACAAATTATGTCTCAAGTCCTTTTATTGGTCATTTTTGCTTTGCTTTCATTTTGTTAATTAAATTATTCTCTATTTTGATAAAGAGGAGTGGGATTTTTATTGTGCTGTGTTTTTACTTATTAACTGTTTTGGTACTTTATACATTTTGAGCTAAACCTTCCTGTTATGTAGCATAGCCACCAGGGGTTGACCTCAGGTTTAAATTTTGGAAACCTTTACCACAACTAAAAGGAATAGCAACATTAGTACTTGTGGTGGACTAAAGACCACATCCACTAATTATGCCCTTTCTCACACAGCTGTATTTATTTGGTGTGATATTACCTCCTCCATATCGATTAATGAGCACCACGATTATTCTACGTTGCTGTTTTTATTTTAAATACAGTAAAATGTTAGTTTGAAAACCAAGTAGATGTTTTTAATTACAAATGTGCTACAAAACATTGACTTTCTTCAGCCTTCTTCTTTCACAATTATCTGTACCTCAGCAAGAGTGACATTAGAGTCAGTACCTTCATTTTTAAGTCAGCAAAATGACAAGTAAACACCATGGGCCTGATTCACAAACTTCACTTTTGAGTAAGTTTGCACTTGAGTACGTTTGCTACTTTTTGGTATTCTAAAGCTGCATTTGTGTAGTAATATACACTCTTGTAGCAGCTTACAATTTTGTAGTATGTCAAGCCCTACATATGGCCATCCCTTGGTACAGCAACACCTTCCCTTAGAAAATAATGGAGGTGAGGACTTGAAATAAAATATTTAAAATTGAAAATGGAAATACATACAATTTAATATTAAAAATGTAAACACAATTGTTGACTATTATTATTTAATTATGCAATATTGAATTACATATTTATAATATAAAAAGTATGCAACGATAGTTGGATGGCTTTAAAACATTAAGAAACAATTATTGTTACATTATTTTTAATTAAAAATAGGTTGTTAAATAATTTATAATGAAATAATAATTTAACTACAGACTCAGTGAAAGCGCAATTACTCCTGAATGCTGTTCAGATTTCCAATAAATGTGATGCAAATATTGGTGCAAATACAAACATCGAAGTGCTTCCACAGGCATACAAGGACACCAGTGGTTTCTTGTCTCTGCACAGTTGGGAGGGAGTAGCTTACAAGATATATGTTGTTTCTTGGTGATCTGTAGACAGCATAGGGTTTGAAAGGGAAATGACAAAGATGTGAATATCACAGAATTACAATTAAAATAATAATAATGAAAAACTGTTGACTTATTGTTTTGGGTAGCACTTGACAAAGTTCATTTTTAATTGATGAAGTTTCTGATCTGGAATGCGGAGATCTGGGGTGCTAGGATTTTGTGAGAATGAAGCGTCCAGCACCCTCACACAAATGCACCAAATACTGAGTCTGACATTCGAGAGCTGTTAATCAAACCTCTTCCAACTCTACCATCTTTCCTCAATCCAGGAAAACACAAATGTTCGCAAACCTTCCAATAATGATATTACACATTCAGACACAACAAGTGTAAGACATATCACTTTTCCAAATATGCTACAGTTTCTCCATGGGAAATTGAGGCCCTCCTTCACACATCTTTTCATTGCCAAAGCCCTTTCAGGTGAAGCTCTGTGCATTTCCACTTCTATAAAATTTGTCCACATACTTCCCTGCCGAAAACAGCAGGGATCTTGATCATTTATATCGCTGAATAGCCATCTTCAGCAAAGTTCTAGAAAACAATGTTTCATTTCAACTTAAAATCCTTTATTGACTATGTCAACCGCTTACACTACCATAAGTAAATATTACACCTCACATGTAGTACTGAAATAGCCTCCATATAGGTATCTAAAACAATCAATCAATCAATCAGTGTGTTGTTGTTCAATCAATCAATCAATCAATCAATCAATCAATCAATCAATCAGTGCGTTGTAGAGCGTGCTACTCACCCATTAAGGTCTCAAGGTGCTGGGTGGGGAGCAGTATCATTGGGGTACTTCGAAGAGTCAGGTCTTGAGGTCGTTCCTGAATTGGTCCAGTGGCAGGCTTTGCCGGAGGTGGAACTTGTCCTATTTCTTGGCTGCAAGGTAGGAGAAGGACCTTCCACCCACTCTGTTCCTGTAGAAGCATGAGACGGTGGCTAGAGAGAGATCGGCTGATCGTAGGTTTCTCTTGGGTGCATGGAAGGTGAGGCGGCTGTTAAAGTATTGAGGCCCGTTGTGCGTGTGTGAGCAGTTTGAAAGTTATCCTTCTTTTGTAGGGGAGCCAGTGGAGGTTGCAGAGGTGTTGGGTGATATGGCTGTGCCTTGGGTTATCGAGGATTAGACTGGCTGGGGTGTTCTGGACAGTCTGGAGTTTGCGGAGGAATTTCTTGTTGATTCCGGCATAGAGGGCATTGCCATAGTACAATTTGCTTGTGATGAGGGCCTGAGTGGCCATTTTTCCTGGAGTCGGCAGGTATCCATTTGAATGTTTTACGTAGTATGTGGAGGGTGCTGAAGAATGAGGAGGAGACTATGTTGATCAGGTGATTCATTGTGAGTGATGAGTCCAGTATGATGCTGAGGTTGGGGCATGGTCTGTTGGGATAGGTGGGTTTCCGAGGGTGGGGGCCATCAGGTGTCATCCCATGCTGAGGGGGTGGAGCTGAGGATGAGGACTTCTGTTTTCTCTGAGTTGAGTTTCAGGCAGCTGTTCTTTATTCAGGTTGCGACCGCTTTCATCCCTTCCTGGAAATTGTCCCTAGTTATGTCGGGTTCCTTGGTGACGGAGAGGATGAGATGGGTATCATCGGTGTAGGAGACAATGTTGAGAATATGGTTTCTGGTGATGGTTGCGAGGGGGCCATGTAGACATTGAAGAGTGTGGGGCTGATGGAGAATCCTTGGGGTACTCCACATTTGGTCTCGATTGGTTCTCAGAGGAACGGTAGGAGTCTCATTCTCTGTGTTCTGCCAGTGAGAAATGTGCGTATCCAGTCTAGGGCCTTTTCGTGGATGCTGACGCCTTGGAGTCTGGTGGCTGGTGTGCGGTGGGAGACGATGTTGAAGGCTGCTGAAAGGTCCAGGATGATGAGGGCTGCTGTTTGGCGTTGGTTGAGTAAAGCGTGGATGTCGTCTGTAGTGATGAGGAGGGTGGTCTTGGTGCTGTGGTTGTTGCAGAATCCAGTTTGGGAGGTGTTTAGGATGTTGTTGGCTTCGATGAAGTGCGCTTGCTGAGTGTGGATGGCCTTCTCGATGACATTGGCTGCGAAAGGAAGCAGCGAGATGGGTCTGAAATTCTTGAGGTCCGTTGGGGCTGCAGAGGGTTTCTTCAGGAGGGGGATAACTTCAGCATGCTTCCAGTCATCTGGGAAGGTGGAGGTCTTGAAGGAGCAGTTGATTGTCAGGCGTACCTCAGGTGCGATGGCTGTGGCGGCCCTGTGAAAGATGTGAGGATGGCAGGGGTCTGAAGGTGCTCCATAGTGGATTCTCTTCATGGTCTTTACGGTGTCTTCTATTGTGAGTGGGGTCCACGTAAGTAGGGTCTGTTGGGTGGCATCGCTGGGGGTGGGGGTTGGGGTGGGGTGGTGCTGAGGTCTTGGTCGTCAAAGTTGTCATAGAGCGACTTGATCTTGTGTTTAGATAAGCCTTTCCTTTCTCTTTTTGCCTCTGGTGCTTCCTACACCATTGGATTTTAAACTGTGAAAATGCAGATTCTCACATCTGCCTTTTATGCTTGTTTAGTTGTCATTAAACCTGTCCAAAAATAGTTGTCCTCTTTGAAATGACAGGTTCCAATCAAGACGCTCTCTCTGTTTATTTATCAGATTCAAATTACTCATGCAATGTCACTAATAAATAATATAATTAGGCGTGCTTGACCGAAAAATATACCTAGATGACGCCAATGACTCTCATGAGCAGGGCCTGAGGACACAATGATTCAAGATTGTAGCTGGAGGTGCAGTCGCTGAGAAGGAGCCACATTGGCACTCCATCAGGTTGGGATCTGTCTCTGAGGTGAGACCTTGTGTGTGTTTTTGATTTTGTACTGAGCTTGATGTGAGGACAAGGGGAGGCTCAGAATTGGCCCTTTACTGCAACAGCAGTGCAGGGGCTTTATTACACCAACTATCACCTTTCAGTTGTACTTTTAGGATGAGTAGTTGCTCATTTGCAGATGCAGGAAAGGAGGAGAGTGGGTCCTGTGATCTCTCCACCAAGGACAGCCTACCATGGTACATGACATGAATTGTGGGCCAGGAACAGAAGTGGAAGAGAAGGGGTTGTGGAAAGACTGAAGGGGGGACTGCTGCTCCTATGCTGCACAAACGCCAACTTGTGGGTCATGGAATGGTGTCCTTTTAGGAAAGTAAAATTAAAGGAAAGGAAATGTATGAAAATAGCTGGACACTGATCCCTTCAATGCTCAAGCACAGATGGGCAGATATGAGGACACTGTCCAGCTGGTAATATCCTAAATGAGCAACCCTCAGCATTTTTGAGTTTGAACAACCAATCCCCCTTTCCTACAAAGGAGGTTAGTAAAACAAAATGTTATTTATACTGTCAGATGTACTCTGGAGTTGTATATTTAAAGAGATGGTTAGATTGCAATTTGTCTGCAGGGGACTCAGTACCTGTACTTGTTGCAACGTGACGAAGTCTGAACAAGTCAAAATATATTTTAAATACACAGTTGGTTCACAACCCATGGTGAGTGCAGAGACTGAAGGCAGGTTGAAGACAATGGAAAGAACACTGGTAGGACAAATTGAAAAAATAATGCTATCTTGCAAGCTATTTCAAACATAAAAAAAGTCGTGAGAAGAAGATTGGCTCAGTCAACATCAAGGTAAATTTATTGCACACAGACTATAATAATATTGCAAAATGAGTAACATAAAACATGTCTAGTCTGGCATCCAATTGTCCACTGTTTAAGATTTACAGTCTTAGGTGAAAGATCTTTGCCCCTACAAAACATGGTGGACAGCTCAGTGGGTCAGTCCCAATAAAATGAAGTCCGCCAAATGGGGATTCCTGAGGCAAAAAGTTGCCACACTGTAAAACTGTTTGTGGAGAAATGGCTGCTTGGGAACATATGTAAGTTGCCCCCACTATTTTATTTTATGGTGGGGAGACCTGACAAGGTCCTGGGACACACACCAATGCTAGAAGTGCAATCCAGACCAATAGTGACCAGTGGACAATAACATACATTATCAGACTACACTAACCCAGTGAAACAGCAGAGGTGTGCCTTCTTGGACATTAAATAAGCTCTGCACAGACAAAATATAATATGCTCTCTTATACCTGTCTAATTGGCAGAGGGTAGCCGAGGAAGAGTAGCATATTTTTGGGATTTGGATGGATAATTCTGTGATAACAAGATCAGACACACTTGGGTGTCAAGGTTATAGGCATACGTCTTTCCAAACAGTCAACACAAAAAGAAAATTGTCACTAGGCATGCAAACTAAAGAGCAAGCAGCACAAGAACATGCATTATTAGTGAAAGATGTTTCAAAGTATAGAGACAATTTGGACATAGAACATGGCACAAAGGATGAGGAGGAATATTCATCAAAGATAATGATGCTGGGATATGATAATGTTATCAAGTGTACATTTTTACAGAAGAGAATGATCAATGGCAATATACCCTCTTCTACTGAGAGAGCAGGCTGTGAATTGATGGCGGGTTAAGGTGCTAGAGAGGAATGGATGTGAAAGTAGCGCCTAGCTATGATACATATATATTGGCCATGTTGTTAAGTGGCATTATGTATAATGATGTGGTTTTCTCCTGGATCACACCTGCCACACACACTACAAAATCCCTAATTGGAAATAACAGTTGCATTTAATTTTGAAGGTTATTTTGGGGAGGTAGTTTTTAAAGTATCAGCCTGGGGTGATGGTTCCACATCAGCTGAAGTAAGTGTCATGATATTTGTCTCAGAAGTTAGTACCAATGAAGACGAGTGGGTGAACTGTGACACAGATTCACACTGCTTGGGCATGAAGTAAGCATAGACACCTAAAATGTGTTGAACCTTCGGGTATATTCGTCAAGCTGGGGCCGAGAAAAAAGGGGGGTCCCTAAGCACATTTTGTCCATGTTAATTTCCATAGGAACGTTAGACAAAGCTACAGCCCGAACTGCTGAACAGAATTACACCAAATTTGGCAAGACTGTAGGTCTGGGTCCAGAAGGCGTACTTTTTTTTTAAAATAGTGTAAATCCGTTCCGTAGTTCCTGAGAAATTTTAAAAATACAAATATCTATATCTGAGAGCCGAAGAGGATTTGCGAACCCTACCGAGCATGAGCTTGACTCTGATTGGCTGTCAACACTCCAAACCAGGAAGTGTTGGCAGCCATCTTGTGACTTGGTAAATCCGAGTCACAAGAAAACAATAAAACAATGATTAAAAACAAGAAAAGGGGGCAGGGTAGAACCCTTCTGACCCCTTAGGCCTGTTCAGGGGGTCCCAAAGGGACCACCAGGCTCAAAAAAGCATTTTTTTTTAAATTGGCAAAATTCGGGTTGGGTGCGCAAACCCTGCCGGAAAAAAAGGAAAAAACGAAGCGCAGTCTCCCGCGCTTAGTTTATTTGAGCCCCCGGGTGGGCCCGGTCCCAGGGGAAAAGGGGAAATTATATGCTGGGGCCTGCAGGGAGTACCGCAGCCCCGGGCACTGCCACCTCCCCAGGGCTTCATTTATTATGCGAGGGGGGCATGCGGTCCCCCGCAGCCCCGGGGACCATCACCTCCCCGGGGCTTCCTTCATTAATGAGGGGGGCTCACAGGCACCCCCAAGTCCCGGGTACCATCACCTCCCTGGGGCTTTGTACTCGAAGGGAGGGGGGGCACGCAGCCCCCCTCCTGGAGCCCTCCTTGGCCCTGGGGACCACCACCCCCCAAGGCCAGCTCCAGCAATGTCCTGGGGTGCCCACCTCCGGGACATTGCAGTTTGCAATGACAGGGCGGGAGCTCTGCGGCTCGCGCCCTGTCATAGCAAACACTACTTTGCTTCTTGGAAGCTGCCCTCTCTTCCTAGAAGCAAAGCAGAATTGCTTTTGGACAAGGGGAGCTGCATGTCAGCAGCTCCTCTTGTCCAAATGCAATGCCGACTCCCGAGGAGGCGGTGAGCCGGCAGGGACTATGGGGGCATTGGGGCTCCCCCCACAGTCCCCAATGCTGAGGCCAGGCCCCGGGGGATGGGGTCTCCGGGGCGATTTTAATATATAATAAATAAATAGGTCTGGCCCCGAGGGATGGGGACCCTGGGGTCAAAATTGGCCTATTAAAAATAAAGGCAGGCGATACCCCTGGGGATAGGGTGCCCGGGGCCAGAAGTGACCCAGGGGAGGGGGGCCACGTGGCCCCCTCCCGTAATTAAATAGAAAACAAGGCCATGCCCTGGGGTCCCCGGGGCCAAAATCAGCCTCGGGAGGGGGGCCACGTGCCCCCCTGCCAGTTATTTTTTAATTTTTTATTGGGTCAGACCCTGGGAAATGGGGTCCCCAGGGCCCTCAAAGTATTAAGAGAAGGGGGCCACACAGCCCCCTTGTAACAAACAAAAAAGAAGCCTGCATCGCCCTGGAGGCCCCGCCTCCTCCCTGTCCCACTCTGCAAACACACCGCCTGGCGCGTTCTAAGTTGGGGGATTAAGTCCCCTTGAATCCAGAGGGTCCCTGGGGGTCAACTAGCCCTCCAGGTACCTCCAGTAAGCCCCACACAGTGGGATTGCTGAGAGGTGGTCTGAGGCCACGCCCCTTTTTACACCACTCTGCAAACCTTCCTCTTGGTGCATTTCTGGTGGGGCCAAGAGGAACTCTTGTGTCCTGAGGAAGTGAGGACTAAAGTGGACTTCATCCCTCATCAGCAGTGCGCCAGGAGCTGCGTTCGCAGAGTGGTGTAAAAAGGGGGCATGGCCTTTGAGCACTCTCAGCAATCCAGCTGTATGGTGCTTATTGGAGGTAACAGTAGGGCTAGTTGGCCCCCAGGGATGTCCTTGGGGGCCAACTACCCCTCTTGTTACCTCCAGTAGGTCCCACACAGTGGGATTGCTGAAACGTCTTCAGAGGCCATGCCACCCCTTTCTCCACCACTCTGCAAACACACTTCCTGGCAGACTACGGGATGGGGGATGAAGCCCAATTTACTCCTGAGGGATGTTGGGGGCCAAGAAGCCCTCCTGGTACATCCTGTAAGTCCTACGTAGCGGAATTCCTGAGCACTGATTGGAAGCCCAGCACCCTTTCTCCACCAATCTGCTAACACGACTACCAGTTAAAGAAGCATTTGCAATGTAATAAGTTTCACATTTGCAAGAGTTAGAGCTATTGGCATTGTAAATGTTTCTTACTAATGTTTTTTGGAGTGGAGTGGATGTACGTTGTGTGTAGTGGAATTATTTGGTATGTGATGCAGTGAAATTATGTGGATAGAAAGTATGTGGTATTTAGTGTATAGGAATTATGTAGAGTGTGATTATGTGTTATGAAGAGTAATTATGTGGTATGGTAGTCTGTGTTGTGGAGTGGTAACCTCAGGTTTAGTCTTCCTTGTTTCCATAGAAGCTCAACTATGAGCTCAGTGAGACAAAAAAAGAAGGAATCACTGAGAAGCACTTATGGACCTAGTCAGAGGTATGAGCAGGGCCACTGGATTTATGCGACTGTTTCGCTGCACCGACTTTGGCACAATTATACATTTTCCACATTAGCCACATAATTCATCATCTGCTCCCTAAACTGCAGATTTGAACAAAAAAAAGTCCCGCATCGCCGCATTGCCGTGAGGGGTGTCCTTACTGAGGAGAACACAGAGGAATCACCATTTCAGCAGGAGAAGCCGCGTAAGGATCCGGGGCTCGCAGGAGGGAAAGCGAGGCTGCTGCACGGGACTCCGTTGACCAGGAGTCCGTGCGTGGCCACAGGTGCGCTGCTGCCCGCCCACCCGCCCACCTGCATTGAAAGGAGCTCGCGGAACCCGCTGGCGCGGGTCCCGCATCGCCGCATTGCCGTGAGGGGTGTCCTTACTGAGGAGAACACAGAGGAATCACCATTTCAGCAGGAGAAGCCGCGTAAGGATCCGGGGCTCGCAGGAGGGAAAGCGAGGCTGCTGCACGGGACTCCGTTGACCAGGAGTCCGTGCGTGGCCACAGGTGCGCTGCTTCCCGCCCACCCGCCCACCCGCATTGAAAGGAGCTCGCGGAACCCGCTGGCGCGGGTCCCGCATCGCCGCATTGCCGTGAGGGGTGTCCTTACTGAGGAGAACACAGAGGAATCACCATTTCAGCAGGAGAAGCCGCGTAAGGATCCGGGGCTCGCAGGAGGGAAAGCGAGGCTGCTGCACGGGACTCCGTTGACCAGGAGTCCGTGCGTGGCCACAGGTGCGCTGCTGCCCGCCCACCCGCCCACCCGCATTGAAAGGAGCTCGCGGAACCCGCTGGCGTGGGTCCCGCATCGCCGCATTGCCGCATTGCCGTGAGGGGTGTCCTTACTGAGGAGAACACAGAGGAATCACCATTTCAGCAGGAGAAGCCGCGTAAGGATCTGGGGCTCGCAGGAGGGAAAGCGAGGCTGCTGCACGGGACTCCGTTGACCAGGAGTCCGTGCGTGGCCACAGGTGCGCTGCTGCCCGCCCACCCGTCCACCCGCATTGAAAGGAGCTCGCGGAACCCGCTGGCGCGGGTCCCGCATCGCCGCATTGCCGTGAGGGGTGTCCTTACTGAGGAGAACACAGAGGAATCACCATTTCAGCAGGAGAAGCCGCGTAAGGATCCGGGGCTCGCAGGAGGGAAAGCGAGGCTGCTGCACGGGACTCCGTTGACCAGGAGTCCGTGCGTGGCCACAGGTGCGCTGCTGCCCGCCCACCTGCCCACCCGCATTGAAAGGAGCTCGCGGAACCCGCTGGCGCGGGTCCCGCATCGCCGCATTGCCGTGAGGGGTGTCCTTACTGAGGAGAACACAGAGGAATTACCATTTCAGCAGGAGAAGCCGCGTAAGGATCCGGGGCTCGCAGGAGGGAAAGCGAGGCTGCTGCACGAGACTCCGTTGACCAGGAGTCCGTGCGTGGCCACAGGTGCGCTGCTTCCCGCCCACCCGCCTATCCACGCCTACATAATCATTCTACCTGCCGACTAGCGGGACGCGAGCGGGACTCCCCGGACGAAGCCCGGACAAAGGGCGGACAGTCTGTGACAGTCCGGGACTGTCCGAGGCTGGGCTGGGCCATACTCTTTACACCGAGCTTAGGATTCCCAGAACGTTGAAGACATCTAATCTGGTAACTCGTCAAATGGTTGACTGCACAGTCGAACTACCAATTTAGTTTAAAACTTACTGTTATTGACATCTGTAATCCTGTTTTGCCTTTAACATGCCTATAAGCCAAAGAGAACCATGTTTATCGGGGTCAGGCCCTCTTGACAATTACTTAGTAAAAAAGGTCAATAAAATTAACAGTGACCGAAGGGCTTCTTTGGGGATGGATAGCCTCCAGGAGAATCCTCAAAACCCTTTAAATGCTGAGAGAGTCCCACTGGACAAAGGTATTTGTGACTCCCCTTCTCATCTCCCAGCCAACGCTACTGTTATGGCCACAGCTCAGGTTTACATGGACCCTCTAGATGCGGATTTAAACTCTGCGAGTGAAGTGATAGACGAGGTTACACCTGTTCCCAGACCGGTTAGGAACTGCAGAAAGCAACAAAGTAAAAAGGGGGGGGCTCTCACAAAGGGAAATAAAAGGGTCGACACTGCGGAAAAAACTCACATCGAACCAGACGAGCCTTTAAATAGCAGTTATGGTGCAATAACCCCATTATTCCCTGACCAATTCTCCCAATTACTTAGCTCCTTTGAGGTTTTACTTGATGCAAAATTAGATCTACTCATGCAACCTCTGGTACTGAAACTTGATATGGTCGCTGATGAGGTTAAAAGGTTGGGAGGATTATTAACAAAACATTTAAATTGGGTAGACAGCAACAAAAAGAAGGGGCAGTGTGCAGCTGGGCAAGATAGCCTAGTTAGAGTAGAACACCTACAGATCCCATCTCAGCCCCTCAGTAATAATGCTATAGTCACGCCAACTCCTCCTGTGATTACTTTAGCCTCAAACCCAGCTAGCCCAGTAGTAAAGGAGCCGGTCCCCGCGCATAAAGAAGAGGTGGAAACGAAAGGCAGAATTATAAACTTACCCCCGGCATGCTCCCCTTATGTTGTGATTTTAACCAATGTCCCACCCCAGGTCAGGCACCCAGTTCCCTTGCACACGGAATCGCACGACTCCCTCAAGCAAAAGACAGTTTCGTGGTTACATAGGAAGTGTGGGTTCCCTCTTAACTTGGCTAATGACATCTTAAGTACTCGAAGAGTAAATTGGATTGGGCCCTCCAAAAAATCATCTACTGGCGATTGTGTCATAGCCAATTTTAGACACACACAACATGTGGCTACCGTCTTACTGAGGGCAGCATCCTTGGCACAAGACGCAAATAGTATCCAGGCGCGTCCCCTTGGTTTCTTTTACACCCACCTTCCCCCTAGAGATCGCTTCCACCTGACAAGGCGGAGAAATCACATTCCAGCGACGGAATTGATGCCTTTTCCCCACCAGGGTGTAGGTGTTGACCATCAGTTTATGGGTGGGCCTAATATACCCACATGTAATCGTTTTGAGGCACTCTCTCTGTTGGATATGTGCGATTGACAGGAGGCTGGTTTTCATGGGGGGGACGAGTCAGCTCTGGTTCAGGTCCTTCATGAAGAAAATCAACCTCCTGTATCTCCCGTATGTATTGATGTTAGTCATCCGACTGCCGATAACTGTAAGGGGGGTTCATTCAAAAAGTTAATCAAAATGTTAACGTGGAATATTGCGGGCTTACGTGCCAAGAGAGATAATTCATCCTGGTTAAGTTTCTTGAAGGACTATGACATTCTGGCACTTCAAGAGACCTGGGAAACTGAATGTAATTTTTGGCTAGATGGCTATACATCTCATTTTGTTCCAGCATCAAAATCAGTATCTGGGAGGGCTACAGGAGGTTTAGTGGTTCTGCTTTCGGTGAAACTAAAAGGAACAGTTAGCAGGATAATTTGTTCATGTAATAATTTTCTTATAGTGGAATTTAAACTCTCCAATAATATAAAATTATTACTGGTAAATTGCTATAATTCTCAGCAAGAGGACTCGCCGAACGCTCACTTGTTATGGTTGGCGGATTTTTTAAATACTTATTCTTTGAAGCAAACCACTTTCTGTCATTATATTTTGTTAGGTGATTTTAATGTACACTTATGTAGTCATAATTGTTGCTTATATGATATTGATGGACCAGATCTGACATCCCCTCAGCATTTTGAGCACTCAAGTAAGGGGGAAGCTCTGGAAAAACTTCTTTCCGAAAATCAGTTGTATGATCCAGGCTTTTACGAACAAAATTCTCGGGTGCCCACCTTTATTGGAAGGGATAGTAACACCATTATTGACTACATATTTCTTTCTTCTGGTCTTTTAAAATATGTATGTTTTTATAATGCGATTCACTCTATTTTTAGTGACCATAACCCAGTGGTAATTGAAATGTTAGATGGTCTTTCCCTTTTAAATACCTTAACCTCACATATGATGGACACTGAAGTTAGGGCAAAGGATCAGGGAAGAAGGCTAAACTGGTCTAAGGTAGTTCCGGAGGAGTTTTTTAATTCAAGTAAGTTAGAGGCGGCACTGGACCTGGAAATCTGTGGAGACCAACATTCTACGGGGAAGGAAGTAATTTCCTCGTTTGAAGCCATATGCTCCATAGTGGCAAAGGACCTAACTAGTAAAAGTAGACCAGCACCTAAGAATGTAGTTTCCGGCTGGTTTGATCACAATTGCACTAAAGCTCATAATAATCTTAAAAATGCGCTTCAGGCCAGTCCGAGGAATAAAATTCTGGTGTCGCAGTTAAGAAGCGACTATAAAAAAGCATTGATGGTCCGGAAAAAAGAAATTAAACACAATGCCTGGGCCGATCTTATGGATAAAGCAACCTTAAAAGACAGTGCGAAATTCTGGTCTATTATCAATACTCCTCTTTTTTCCGACGTTAAAAACGGAGTGTTGGAAACTAATATAGCAGAGGAGGACTGGTTGAGTCATTTTAAAAACATATATGGTAGCCACCTAGATTTAGAATCCTTCAATGGGCAAGTCTCGGCTTCTACCTTAACACCAGTTAGATTTCATATAGGAGAAATCACTAAAGCAATTGAAGACTCTGCAGGAAAGAAGGCTCCTGGCCCGGACGGTGTCCCCACCGATCTGTACAAGGCAAACCCGGTGTTTTGGGCCAATATACTGACTAATGTATTTAACACCTCGGCTACTGTGGGTTTTCCCAAATCCTGGACTCGTTCTATCATAATACCGGTGTTCAAGAAAGGCCAAAGGGCTGACCCTAGATGCTATAGGCCCATATCCTTGATAGACTCCTCTATAAAAATCTTGGGGAAAGTCATACTTGCTAGGATAACGAAGTGGGCCTTGGATAATAACATCTTGTCAGACGCACAGTATGGCTTTAGAGCCGGCCGGAGCACGGAGGATCAATGTCTGAACCTCCTTCTAATAATAGATAAATACACTAAGGTGGCCGGGGGCTCCATTTATCTGGGATTTATGGATTTGTCCACGCCCTTTGATCTCGTAAATAGGTCAAAGCTGTGGACAATGCTCCTGGAGATGGGACTTGACCCACCCCTTGTGTATTTTCTTTCAGAGCTCCACCAAGATCTGAATGCCTCGATAAGGATGACGACTGATGGGAAGTGTACGTCCAGCTTTAAGTATAGCAGAGGGGTACGACAGGGATGCATTCTAGCTCCCATGTTGTTCACCCTATACATAAATTCCTTGGAGCAAAACCTGCTGGCTGCTACGCAGGACATTCCGCGTATGGGAGGTACCCCGATTCCGGTCCTCCTATACGCGGATGATGCTGTCCTGCTGGCCAGGACCCCCCTGGCGCTACAAAGATTGCTGGACTCGTTCGGGGACTTCATGCATAGCCTGGACCTGGTGGTTAATAACGGCAAATCTCATGCTATGTCGTTAGGTCACGCGAAAAATAAGGTAAAGCCTTTTTTCTGTAGGGGAGCTGAAATCTCAAGAGTGAAGGTTTTCACTTACTTGGGAGTAGTCTTTGATGACAAAGGCTCATGGTCCCCTCAGCTTTCTATAAAGGTAAACTCCACAAGAAGCTCATCTGCGGCAGTACTTGGTTTTGCAAAAAGGTTGGGAGGAAAGCCGACAGAGGCAATATTAACAATCTATAAAGCCAAAACTGTTTCCATTGTAAGGTATGGGGCGTCAATCTGGGGTTACATTAAACACGACGCGATCCAAACGGAGGAAAACAAATTTTTGCGCTCCCTCCTTGGCCTCCCTCAATCAACCGCTTCTTATTCAGTCCATTTGGAACTCGGGATAGGTTACATAGCAGATATGATTAAATTAGCCCCTCTGCTGCTATGGATCAAAATATGGCTAAACCCGAATCTTACTTTAAATCATAAAATCCTAAAGGACTGTACTCGTCTTGACAACATGAATAAAATTCAATGGCTGTCAAATATCGAGAAGTTATCTGCCTACATTGGGAGACCTGAAACCTTTTTTAACCCTGAAATTCTTTGTAAGGCAGATCTTGAGTGGGTAAAATCTAACTTTATGAAGTTAAGGGAGGCCGAGCGGGAAGAAGACAAACTTCGTAAACCCTCTGTCAGGGGACATGTCCTGGTATCCCAGCTTTCAGGGTTGTCTTTATATCTTACAGTGGTAACCAACCCTTTTCATAAATGGCTGTTGACTAAATTCCGGTTCAACCAAGTACATATAGTTATTTGGGATGTGGCTGGCTGGAATAGGCTAGAAGATGTTGCCCCTTGCAAGTGTGATGATATTTCTCCACAAGACACCACACACTTTATGCTCTTTTGCACTTTTTTCAAATATGCCAGGAAGAAGTTTATTATTCCTTTGTTAAAAAGTAGGAACTTTACACAGTACAAGCCAGCTCTATTGTTCCTAAGCATGCTTGAATGTCCATTAACTATGTTCTGTGTTGCTAGCTTCTTGGTGGCAGCTGTCAGAGAAAGGAGGGTCAGACTAAAACTAATACAAGATGTGGATCCTATCTGACATACGGAATTCGAACCTGCACTAAGAATTCACGTTGATTATGGTCTATTATGAAGTTTTAACAGGAATTGTTTTTAATTGTAGATCTGTGAATTGCAAGATTTTATATATTTAATTGTGTAGTATACTTTTATGATTTTAATTAATCGAATAAAGTGGTTTTGACTTGACTTGACTTGAACAAAAAAAAGTGTTGTTTCTGGCTCAAATGTTACCAAAAATGCAGCAACAAATGTTACAGCATGGTGGAAGGCCCTTTGCAAACCTAGAATGGTCACCTGTAACTTGTTGCTAAATGTGGGTGTTAAATTGGTACTAATGGTGTGCAAGTCACTCTTGCTTCGTTCTGTGCCTCTCTTGCCTCTTTCTGCATTTCTGTTGCTTCTTTCTGCACATTTCTTTCTTTTTCTGTGCTTCTCTTGCCACTTTCTGCACATCTCTTCTACTTTCTGCACCTTTGTTGCCTCGTTCTGCACCTTTGTTGCCTCTTTCTGCACCTCACTTGCTTCTTTCTGTACCCCTCTTTCTGCACCTCTCTTGCCTCTTTCTGCACCCCTTATGCCTCTTTCTGCACCTCTGTTCCTTCTTTCTGCACTTTGTTTCTGCACATCTCTTGCTTCTTTCTGTACCCTTCTTGCCTCTTTTTCCACCTCTCTTACCCCGTTCTGCATATCTGTTGCTTCTTTCCACACTTCTATTGCCTCTTTCTCTGCCCCTCTTCCCTCTTTCTGCACTTCTGTTCCTTCTTTCTGCACTTGTCTTGCTTCTTTCTGCACCTCACTTACCTCTTTCTGCACCTCTGTTGCCTCTTTCTGCAGTTCTCATGCCTCCTTCTGCACCTCACCTGCCTCTTTCTGCACCTCCCTTGCCTCTTTCTGCACCTCCCTTGCTTCTTTCTGTATCCCTTTTGCCTGTTTCTGCAACCCTCTTGCCTCTTTGTGCAACTCTCTTGCCTCTTTCTCACATCTCTTCCCTCTTTCTGCACCACTCTTGTCTCTTTTTGTATCTCTGTTGCTTCTTTCTGCAACTCTTGTGTCTCTTTCTGCACCCTTTGTGCCTCTTTCAGTACCTCTGTTACTTCTTTCTGCAGATCTCTTCCTTCTTTATTCACCCCTCCTGCCTCTTTCTATAACCATCTTGCTTCTTTGTGCACCTCTCCTACCCCTTTCTGCACCCCTCTTGCCTGTTTTTGCACCTCTGTTGGTTCTTTCTGCACCTCTTTAGCTTCGTTCTGCACTGCACTTGCCTCTTTCTGTACCTCTCTTGCCTCTTTATGCACATTTGTTGGTTCCTTCTGCACTTGCTTCGTTCTGTACCTCTGAACCAAATTTCTGCATCCCTCTAGCCTTTTTCTGCACCCCTCTTCCCTCTTTCTGCACCTCTGTTGCCTCATTCTGCCTACCTGTTTCCTCTTTCTGCTCCCCTTTTGCCTGTCAGGGCAACTCTCTTGCCTCTTTCTGCAGTTCTCTTGCCTCATTTTGCACCTCGCTTGCTTCTTTTTGCATCTCTGTTGGACTGCTCTTTGTTCTTTCTGCACCCCTCTTGCCTCTTTCTGCACCCCTCTTACCTGTCTACACCCATGTTCCCTCTTTCTGCAGCTTTCTTGCCTCTTTCTGCATCTCACTTGCCTCTTCCTATACTTCTCTTGCTTCTTTCTACACCTCTGTTGCTTCTTTCAGCAATTCTTTTGTCTCTTTCTGTACTTCTCTTGCTTCTTTCTACACCTCTGTTGCTTCTTTCAGAAATTCTTTTGTCTCTTTCTTCACTTCCCTTGCCTGTTTATGCATCTCTCTTGCCTTGCCTCTTTCTGTACCTCTCTTGCCTCTTTCTACACCTCATTTGCTTCTTTCTGCACCCCTCTTGCCTCTTTGTGCACCCTCTTCCCTCTTTGTGCAACTCTCTTGCCTCTTTCTACACATCTCTCCCCTCTTTCTGCACCACTCTTGCCTCTTTCTGTACTTCTCTTGCCTTTTTCTGCACCCTTCGTGCCTCTTTCAGCACCTCTGTTGCTTCTTTCTAAACTTCTCTTCCTTCTTTCTGCACCCCTCGTGCCTCTTTCAGCACCCTTCTTCCCTTTTCCTGCACGTCTCTCGGTTCTTTCTGCACTGCTCTTGCCTCATTCTGTACCCCCCTTGTCTCCTTCTGTACCTTTGTTGTTTCTTACTACACTGCTCTTGCTTCTTTCTGCAACTGTCTTCCAAACTTCTGCACCCCTCCTGCCTCTGTGTGCACCTCTCTTGCCTCTTTCTGCTCCTTTCTTGCCTCTTTCTGCATTCCTCTTGCCTATTTCTGTACCTCTTTTGCTTTTTTCTGCTCCTTTCTTGCCTCTTTCTCTGCTCCTTTCTTGCCTCTTTCTGCATTCCTCTTGCCTATTTCTGTACCTCTTTTGCTTTTTTCTGCACTTCTCTTGCCTCTTTCTGCACTCTCTTGCCTCTTTCTGCACCTCTGTTGGTTCTTTCTGCACTGCTTTTGCTTCTATCTGCTACTCTCTTGCACATTTCTTCACCCCTCTTGCCTCTTTCTGCACCTCTGTTGTTTCTTTCTGTACCTCTCTTGCCTCTGTGTGCACCCCCATTCCCTCTTTGTGCACCTCTTTTGCCTGTTTCTGCAACTCTTTTACCTCTTTCTGCACTTCCATTGCCTCTATCTGTACTGCTCTTGACTCTTTCTTCACCTCTGTTGCTTCTTTCTGCACTTCTCTTGCTTCTTTCTGTACCTCTCTTGCTTCTTTCTGCACCCCTCATGCCTCTGCACCCTTATTCCCTTTACCTGCACATCTCTGGTTCTTTCTGCACTGATCTTGCCTCTTTCTGCATCCCTTTTGCCTCTTTTGTACCTGTTTTGCTTCTTTCCGTACTTCTCTTGCCTCTTTCGATACCCTTCTTGCTTCTTTCAGCACCTCTGTTGGTTCTTTCTGCACTGCTCTCGCTGCGTCTTTCTACAGCTCTTTTATTTCTTTCTGTACTTCTGTTGCTTCTTTCTATACCTCTCTTGCTTCTTTCTGCACCCCACTTGCCTCTCTTACCTCTTACTGCACCTCTCTTGCTCTTTCTGCACCCCTCTAGCCTCATTCCGCATCTCTTTTGCTTGTTTTTGATCTTCTTTTCCCTCTTTCTGTACCCCTCTTGCCTCCTTCTGCATTTCTGTTGTTTCTTACTGCACTGCTCTTGCTTCTTTCTGCACCTCTCTTGCAAATTTCTGCACCCCTCTTCTGCCTGTTTCTCCACCTCTGCTGCTACTTTCTGAACTTCTCTTGCACCTTTCTTCACCTATATTGATTCTTTCTGTACTTCTCTTGCCTATTTCTGCACCTCTCTTCCCTCTTTCTGGACCTCTGTTGCTTCTTTCTTTACTTCTCTTGCTTCTTTCTGCACCTCTTCTGCTACTTTCTGCACCTCTCTTGCCTCTTTCTGCACCCTTCTTCCCTTTTTCTGTACCTCTCTTGCTTCTTTCTACACCTCTCTTGCCTCTTTCTGCACACTCACGGCTACTTTTAAGGATCAGCAAGGCACACATGCAAGTGAAGAAAAGAGCTGCTGGCCTCTAAACTGCCATGCCCTATTATATGCCATGGACTTAGAGGTAGCTTTAATCCCCTTGCCCTATTATGTATTAGGGCATTACAGGGGAGGTCATGCCAATCACAGGTGTACCTGAACACATATTATACCCAAGTGTATGTAAGTGTTTTCACTATATTCTAAGTGTCTTTCAGAATAGCACTGGCTCTGGGCCTGGTTAGGCAGAGCCCAGTGTCAGTCAATGTCAGTTACCACCAGTACCAGTCAACAAACAGTTGGGGGGTGCCCAGGGCACACGATGACGTTGCAACAAGGCATCTCTCTGCACCTTTCTTCCTCTTTCTGGACTTCTGTTGCCTCTTTCTGCATTTCTCATGCTTCTTTCTGCAACTTTCTTCCTCTTTCTGCACATGTCCTACCTATGTAGGCATAGTTAGAAATTAGCATTTAAAAACCTTAGAAATTCACTGACCAAAACATAGGTGTCAGCGACGTTATAGTTAGAAAGTAGCATTTCAAAAATCTTTGAAATTCACTGAAAAAAACACCGGTTTCAGGGATGATATAGTTAGAAATTAGCATTTAAAAAACATGGAAATTGACGGAAAATATCATAGGTTTCAGGGACATTATAGTTAGTTGGATATTTCGCTCGTACAAAATCAGAGAAATTTGGCCGTTATAGTTAGCTAACTATAACTTGCGACGTCACATATTGCATCACTCATGACATGGTCAGTGACATCACTCATGACATCTCAAATGACATCACTGATGATATCACTGATTGCACCATCCTCTTAGTATCTGATGCACCTCATCACACCCTAATATAACCTTTCATACACCTACTCTGAAATACAGACTACCATTCTCAAAACCATTGACACACCAATACCAGTTAGTACATACCCACTGACTGATTCATAGGTCTACACACACATCCACTCACCCATACAGTCACTCATACATGCAGTCACTCATCAAAAACAGCCACTGATATATGCACCCATACATGTATACAAATACTCATATACCGCCACTAACATACTAACACATACTTACTCTCTTCTACAATCACTGACACAAGCACATACTCATCCATACAGCCACTCTTGCAATCACTCACTCTCACACATAATCACTTATATCCTCCAACACTCACATATACTGCCTTTCACATATGTAGTTACTCACATATGTCACACTGAGACATCCATTCAGTCACCAACACAGCCATACACACACTCACCCACCCATACAACCCCTCACAGATGCACTCATGAACCCATATACCCAGTGAATCACCCACTCACACATCCATGCAGGGAGTCACACACCCCACACTCACCCACACAGAGACTTAGGCACCCATACAGATACTCAAACAACCAATCATTAACCCATATAGACAGTCATGTAGGTACTCACCAACCCATGCAGCCACTTACACATCAACTGAAAGACTGATACAGACATTCACACAGATTAGTCACTAACCCATGCATTCACTAAGACACGTTTAATCACTCACTTATACAGTCAGTTCTGCACCTACTAAATCATCCATTCAGACACTCATAC
Source organism: Triturus cristatus (assembly GCF_964204655.1). NCBI lineage: Eukaryota > Metazoa > Chordata > Amphibia > Caudata > Salamandridae > Triturus > Triturus cristatus. The sequence continues at coordinate 900,683,855 of NC_140590.1, read as the reverse complement.
ACCCACTCATTATTCAATACACCTTGGCGTATATATATAAACATTTTTAAAAACATCTGTTACTGGACGATGTCATCAGTGATGTCATCAGTTATGTCATTTGAGATGTAATCAGTGATGTCATGAGTGATGTCACTGACCATGTCATGAGTGATGTAATATGTGATGTCATCAGCAGTGCATTGCGGGGCGCAAGTTATAGTTAGCTCAACTAACTATAACGGCTGAATTTCTCTGGTTTTGTACAAGTGAAATGTCTAACTAACTATAACGTACCTGAAACCTGAGGTTTTTTCGGTGAATTTCTAAGGTTTTTTATATGCTAATTTCTAACTATAACGTCCCTGAAATCTATGGTTTTTTCAATGAATGTATATATAGATATAGATGGATAAATATATCTCTCTATATATAGATAAATATATATATTCAATGATGTTATAGTTAGGCTCAGGCTATGGCTGTGTCAGTGAGTAACTGGGTATGTGAAAGGCAGTATAGGTGAGTGATGGGGTATATGAGTGACTGTACGGGTGAGTGAGTGAATGTGAGAGTAGCTGTATGGGTGAGTGTGTGCTTGTGTCAGTGACTGTATAGGTGAGTGAGTGCATGTTAGTATCTGTTTGAGTAAGTGAGTGAGTGTGTGTAAGAGTATGGGTGAGTAAGTGGCTAAATAATAATTGACTGTTTGGGTTAGTGAGTAGGTGTGTGAGTAGCTCTATGGGTGACTCCCTCAGTGTGTGAGTGGCTGTATGGGTGTAAGAGTGGATATGTCATTGGCTGTATTAGTGAGTGAGAGGGCATGAGTGGCTGTATGGGTAAGTGAGCGGATATGTGTGTTAATCTATAAATCAGTGAATGGCTGTGTAAGTACTGGTATGTGTGAATGAATAGGTTTGAGAATGGTAGTACGGTAGTCGGAGTCGGCGTATGAAAACTTAGATGGGATGTGAGTCAGTGTGTGAGTAGTTTTCTGGATGGTGTCATCAGTGATGTCATCAGTGATGTCATTTGAGCTGTCATCAGTGATGTCGCTGACCATGTCATGAGTCATGTAATATGTGAGGTCATAAGCTCTGTATTGTGGGGGTACAAGTTATAGTTAGCTCAGGTAACTATAACTGCTGAATTTCACTGGTTTTGTACAAGTGAAATCTGAGTCTATACTATAATGTCCCTGTAACATTTGTTTTTTTAGTGAATTTCTAAGGTTTATTGAATGCCAATTCTAACTATAACTGCCCTGTAACCCTTGGGTTTTTTTCAGTGAATGTCTATGTTTTTTAATGCAATGGGGGCCCTGCGGCTAACACCCCCCCACATGCTGACAATCCCACTCTGCAGACAGCCTTCGACTGTGTACAGCAGGGTGTTGGCTGCAGGGCCTAGTTTGCAGCCAGCCCCAGCAGCCAACCCCCGCATGCATCCAGCCCCACTCCGTACATGGCCTTTGTGTCTGAGTTGATCTGTGTGTGGGTGCCTGAGTCTCTGAGTGGGTGGGTGAGTGGGTGCATGACTCTCTGAGTGGGTCTGTGAGTGGGTCCATTAGTGTATGAGTTGGTCTATTAGTGGGTGTGTGAGTAGGTGTGTGAAAGGTGTGTTGGTCTGTGAGTGGGTGTGTCAGTCGCCTTGAGGGCTTGTGAGTGGGTATGTGAGTGACTGTATGGGTGTGTGAGTGTTGTGTGGATATGTAAATGGGTGTATGAGTGTGTGAGTAAGTGTGTGAAAGCTGTGGGGGTCTGTGAGTGGGTGTGTGCTTGGTTTTGAGTGCCTGCGAGTGGGTGTTAAGAACATCCTTGGGGTCAAACAGCCCCATTTATTATCTCCAGTAAGTCCCACACAGCAGGAATACTGAGAGGTTGTCAGAGGCCATATCCCCTTTCTCCAACACTCTGTAAACACACAACCTGGTAGACGACTAGTAGAGGGATGAAGTCCACTTGGCTATTGAGGGTCCTTGTGGGCCAACTAGCCCTCCTGTTACCTCCAGTAAGACCCTCATGTTACCTCCAGTTCTCCACCACTCTGCAAACATGCGTCCTGGCACACTGTTGCTTGGGGTAAAAATTCCAATTTAGTCCTGAGGCCCTCAGGAGGAAAGGGGAGGTCATCCTCCCACTAGCTGTGCACCGGATGGCGAATTTGCAGAGTGATGGAGAAAAGGGCCATGGCCTCCAACCACCTCTCAGCAATCCCACTGTGTGGGGATTACTGAAGGTATCAGGATGGGATTCTGGCCATAAGGACCTTCAGCAGCCAAGGGCACTTCATCTCCCAATCAGCAGTGGACCAGGAGGTGCGTTTGTGGAGAGGTGAAGAATAAGCAAGGCCTTGGGTGAGCTGCCAGGCTTTTTTTGTTTTTTTCTAAGGGAAGGAGGGCTGCTAAACCCCTTTCCCTGTGCCAATTTTGTCCCTGTTGACCCCCTCCCCTGGCACCAGACATTTTAAGAATGGGGAGGGGGCCACGTAACCCCCCTCCCTTGGCTGATTTCGGCCCCAGGGTCCCCAGCTCCAAGGGATTGGCCTTTTTTGTTTATTATTTTTTTTAAATAAAGAAAGGGAGCCACATGCCCCCCCCCTTTCCTGGGCCAATTTTGGCCAAAGGGACTCCATCCCCTGGGGCCTGCCCTTTATTTTCTTATTTTTTTATTTACATTTTGGCCCCAGAAACCCCATCACTCAGGGCCTAGCCTCAGTACTGAGTACCCTGGCCCCACCCAGAGCACCCAGTTTTTTTTCACATTGGGATACAAAGGATTTTCTTTCCAAATCGGATAGTTCTGTTTAGGAAGAACTTTATCTACTCATGTTCTTAGATGTCAATTCTCTTTACACCATAATATGACATGACAAAGGTATCAAAGCTTGCTTCCACTACCTTAAGAACAAACACATAGGCTATCTAGAACATACTAGTATGCTTCTGGATATGATGAAGCAATGTTTATACGACAACATCTTTATGTTCGATGGCACCATATATAAACAGATCCTCAGGATCGCTTTGCTAACTTATTCTTGGGAATGTGGGAAGAGGAAATTCGCAAAGATAGAGACAAACTTGCAAATTTCAGTAGGGTAATCCTGTGGCTATGCTACATAGATGACTTGTTCATAATTTGCAATGGCACTGAAGAGAACGCCATAGCATTCATTGATAAATTGAATCACAATGAGTACAACATAAAAAGTTCTTACAATATGAGCAGGGAAACTATAGATTTTCTGGACGTCAAAGTGGCAGTGAGCCACAGATCATTACACACGAGCCTGTTCCTCAAGGCCATGGCTGGCAACAATCTTCTCAATGCTCTTAGAAGCCACCCTGACATTCTGAAATGGAGTCTTCCATACGGGAGTTGCTTGGGGCAAGGAGAAACTGGAGCACAAATGAGGCTTTCATGAGTGACGAAGAGAACATGATTTCCAGATTCAAGGAGAGAGAGTATCTCATTTGGGTTTTGAAACGTGCCATCCTCAAAGCCAGTAAGGTTAATAGATCACAAACTCTCCTGGAATAAACCAAGAAAGACAGCACAAATGATTTGTTTGACACTAGCGTTATACTGATATATAACACAAATTCACATGAGATACATACAATTGGGACAGGTAACTGGGATAACCTTACTAGTGACCCATTTATTGGACACACCTTGCACGAAAGACCTAGGGTCACATACAGAAAGGGAAGCAGTCTAAGGGACATCCTTGTCCCTGGTGACATATCCCTTGCATACCACTCCAGGGACCACAACCTACAAGGTTTTTTCCCATGTGGGCACTGCAAGGCATGTCACAACAGCTACATGAAAAAAGAATATTCCACACCCAGACCATACAACACTAGAAAAATCTCCCTATCTCTGACTTGCAGTTTCACCTTTGAGATATATGTCCTTGAATGTCCATGCAAGCTGAGATATGTGGCAAGCACCGCATTCATGGTTAAGAAAAGGTTGATAGAACATATACAAACCATCAACAACAGAGACACTCACTATCCGATAGCCAGGCATTTTCAGGACTATTATCTATCCACCAGCTCCCTCTTGAGTTTCTTTGCCATTGAACAAGTGCATATCGGCCCGAGGGGTGGCAACCGGGTTCTCATGCTATGCAAATGTGAATCAAATTATATACTGGAACTTGAGACCAAATTCCCTTGGGACCATAACTTGGATGAGGAGTTGGGAACTCATTTACATGAGGAGTGGGTTTCTGATTGTGTGACTACATGCTCATTTCCATGGCATTTCTCTTTGTGCTTCCTTGTTTCTTTGCTCATTCCCTACATGTCCTTCTCTCATACTATGTTGCTATTATGTGCATTGTATTAATTTTTCGAATTTTAATCTATTGTATTTGTTGGTTTTTCACAGGAGGAAAGGAAGGGGCCCACCATTGGTATGGGGACACATGCACAGGTTCCTTTCCTTTTTCTTCTTGTGCTACGACATTTCATGTTTGAGGGATAAGAAGTTTCTGCTTCTACTACATGTTTTAGTTTGATGTTAAATGTCTTATTTAGTTTTTGTACACCTGACATGCTATGTATGTTTGGTACTATGTATGTGGTTTTTGCAGTACTTTATGTGACATTTTGTCATCTATGGTATTCCAGGTTCATTTATTAGGTTCATGCTTTTCCTGTCTGTGATTCCCACTTGGGTAGGATTACCTTTTGTGTCATGGGCCACTTGGCTTACATAATTACATTGTATTTTTGGATTGGATTTTTACGTAATCGGCCTGTCTTGTTACCCACTTGGACAAAAGCGTACCGGTCTCTTTTCAAGTATATACTGTACACATAGGTGGCTACTCCTAGCACTGTACTTGTGGCTGCTAGCTATGTATCAGGAGGAGGAAATGAGCCAGCTCAATGACCACCAATGCTATGCAAGGGTAGATAAAAGCACACTGCAGGGAATAACCACAAAATCTCACTCTGATTTGAAATATTGAAGGGCAGTGGGTCTCATCTCACAGTCACAGTACACGTTTCTCAAGGTAGTGAATCCAATCACACCAATTCTTTATTTGATACCGAAGGTGCATAAGAACATCAATGTACCACCTGGCCATCCCATTATTTCTGCCATAGGTAGTCTCCAGTTCTCAGTAAAAAAGCTAGAGTCTTACACGAGGGATACAGGCAAATTCTTAAAGAAAATTTATGACATAGTATGGCAACAAGATCACACTTGATGTGACCTCCTTATATACAAGTATATCACACACAGATGAAATGAGGGCAGCGCAATACTTCCTGAGCTCACGGCCATTATCATTGTACAAGCATACAGAGATGTTGCTGAGTATGCTTGATTTGTGTTTATGTGACAACTTTTTCCTGTTTGGACCTGATTTGTTTCAACAGATGAGGGGTACTGTCATGGGCACCTACTTCGTCCCCAGCTATGCGAATTTGCGAAAGAACTGCAGCAATGCCAAGCAGCTCCACAATGCTCAAATGGATTTAGCAGGGAGATTCCAAAGTAGAGGGTATTGTATATCTACACTAGAGTCAGCCAGAATAAGGGCAGATTTGAGTCCCAGGGAGAAGCTCATCTTTACATATGGGAAGAGTAAGAACACGCAAAGTAACATAGGACAAAGCCTATCGTTCATCATTCAGTTTAATGAACAGCACCAGAAAATTCATGCTATTTTCCCAAAACACTGGCTCTTGATTTGTAGTGACCCGATCCTAGGTCCTAGGATACAAAAAGTACCTTTGTTGACATTCCGGAAGGCCAGATCCATGAGAAAGGATCTGGTAAATAATAGCCCCGGAATTAAACAGCAAGAGACATGGCTGAGTGGGAGCAAAGGGTTCAGAGGCTGTTATAAGTGCAAAAAATGTAACTATGGAGACAACACAATGGAGGTACCTCTACCATTTTCAGATACTAATGGTAGATATTGAAACCACTTACATGCAGAAGCAAGTCATTTATGCACTCAGATGTAGCTGTCATAAGCTGTAATAGGGAGCAACATCTTCTGTGTACATCAGTGTGTCCTGCAGCACATCTGAGCCATTAAGCACAAGGATCAGACATATCCGGTGGCAAGACTTTTTGAACAGGTTCACAGTAGTGACATTAACAACTTAGAATATTGTGTCCTCGACCAAGTGCCAGCGAGACTAAGGGGAGGTAACAGAGAGAGGTATTTAAGGCAGTTAGAATCCAGATTCATACTGAGATTCAATACATCAATTTCCAATGGTCTCAATACAGAAGAGAATTTGTATGTCCTCCTGTAACTTCCTTATTAAAGAGGGTGGGGGTTGTTTTATCTGCCAACCCTAATCCCTCATATACAGTCTTTTGTTATAAATAGGAGATAGATTTGAGAAAAGGGTTGTTTGATACAATGTGTTGTTTACAATGATCCAGTCCATAAATGATTAATTTTATGTTTTTATATTTTACATTTCTGGGGCACTTTTGTGTGTGTGGTTTTTGTTGTTGTTATTATTACTATTATTAATATTATTATTATTATTATTATTATTATTATTATTATTATTGTGTTCCTGTTGCCGCTTTTCAGTCCCACAGCAAAGAGATGAAGCAGGATTACTGTTTAATTGTATAGAATTTAGGTAAAGACAGAGTGACAATGGGCACTTGCCCTTTACTCTGTTCAGGGCCTCTGTATACACTTGTTACATAGGGACAATGGGATACTTTGGGCATTTGCCCTCCATCTGTAATGGCCCTTTCATAGAATGTACAGTGTCTGCATTTTGGTACACTTTTACCAAAATGGCATTTGTACAATGAGCAAGGGATACAATCCTCTTAGAGATAACCCTGTACAGTAGTAATCAACTCAAGATGTGTATGGGGTCCACCTTTAATCATGCTTGTGCATTTAGTTTATTAATTATGCAGGAGCTATAAACACTTGTCACTTTATTAACACTTGCCACTTTAAAAGTTAAGTATGCACTATCACTTTAATATGGCAACCACAAAAGGTTTGACATACCAGTTGTTTGTGCCAATAAATTGTCTTTAAGCGATCCCGGGCATGCTGGAGTCTGTCTGGTAGAATGGCAGGCATGTGGAGCTATATATATATATAATTTATATATAGGGATTAGGGGTTGGTAAGGTTATAAGATGGTAAGGGTTTTTGGTGTTTAGGGGTGTTTAGGCATTGGGTGGGTAAGCATATTTTTAGGATTTAGGGGTGGATAAGCGTGTAGAGTGGTGTTTTTATTTTTAGCATTTAGTGATGGGTAGGGGTTTAGATTGGTAAGGGTATTTTAGGGTGTACAGGTAAGTAGGGGTTTAGGGTGGAAAGAGTATTTTTAGAGTTTTGGGGTATGTAAGTGTAAAGAATGAGTAGGGGTATAGGAGATAAGGGTGTTTTAGGGTTAAGGGTTGGTTGGGGTATATTGCGGTAAATGTGTTTTAGGGTTTAGGGTGTGTAAGGTTATATAAGGTGGTAAGGGTGTTTTAGAATTTAGGGGTGGGTAGGGGTATAGGGTTGTATGGTTAAAAAGTGAGGGAGATTTGAGGTTGCTTCCCCAATAAAGAAAACATTTAAATACATGTATCTATATCTATATCTATATTACCAACTTACGGTCGCCAGTACGTTGTTATAGTTAAGATGATGTTTCCATAAGTAAAGTGTTTTTTGATCTGCCTGTATCTTTGGTACCAGTCAATGAATCTTTATGAAATTTTCCAAACTAAGTGCCCTGGTGATGTTTGTTGCAGGGTGATTTGTCAAGAGGGAGTTGAGAAAAAAGTGTGGTCAAAAAAGTGTATTTCTCATGTTAATTGCCATAGTGTTTATAGTTGTGACTACAGCCCCAACCGCCAGGTAGAATTACACCAAATTTGGTAGAATGGTAGGCTCTTGGTCCAGAAAAAACCCTTTATGTTATTCAATGTAAATCCATTCAGTAGTTTTTGTGAATAAAATAAAAGAAATTTGTTTATATAGTGATGCGGATCCTCCAAGGATGTGGAACTCCCTGTGCTCAAATGGGATTGGCTGCCAACTGTTCAACAAGGAAGGGCTGACTGCCATCTTGGGACTTAGCCTCAGTAGATTTAGGTAACTTTGTCAGTGACAATATTAACATTCTGAACTAAAAAACATGGAAATTCATCAGTTATAGTTAGCAGCGATAACTATAACCAAGGCCACTGGAATTATGCAGCTAAGATTTGGAAATTATGCAGCAAGGTTGACTAAATTATGCAGTAAGAAAGAGAAAATTATGTGGCATAATATGGCACATTTTGTGATAGCATTACTTTATTATTTTGTCATTTTTACACCTGATAACCATGTCTGAGAAAAGGGTTCACCTCAATTAATAACACATTTAACACCCAAATAAAACAGGAAGATGACCAGTCAACCTTTTCAGGAACTCAAGTTGTTTTTGTTTTGCAACTTATGCTCTATTTGAGCTGGAAGTAATTTTTTGTTAATTTCTGCAAATTATGTGGCCGATGGGTTATGTTGTAAATATGGCAAAACCATAATTATGTGAAAATTGCCCTGGCCAAAATCGCATAGTTCCAGTGGCCTTGACCATAACTTGTGCCCCTGCCATGCACTTCTTATGACCTCACATACCACATCTCTGATGACATGTTCTATGAAATCACTGATGACATCTCAAATGACATCAGTGATGACGTCACTGATGGGATTACTGATGACATCATCCATTGAGTATGACTACAATATCATTATGTTTTTCTAATTTTGTACAGCCTATGCTCAGCTAATTGGTATACATGTTTACAAAACACATGTGCTCCTAATGCAACATAGAGGTTTTAAACACTTCACAAATATTTGCATTGAAGAGTAACTCTGTGTGCAGATGACAGTTGACTTATGGTAATTCTGTTCCACACAAGTTTTTGGTACTGCAGAAAATGTTGCCAGCAGAGTAAAGATTGTACGGACTACATACTAAGTATTGTAAAGCAGCCTTCAGTTATTAGACAGAATCGTCTCAGCATGACAATTTCTACTTAACATAGAAGACTGCGTGCACCTGGTACTAACCTATGTACATGTGCTTGTTTTGCTTCAGAAGATGGGCCATCTGTAAAGTTTTCACCACAGTAAGAAGACTGCATGTAGTATGATCTTTAACACCTTCAGACCTTGGTTATTTTAAGTGAATAGTTGCTATGTGGACACGCTTTGCATAGAGTGTACACTGTTCTTAGAAGGAACTCTTAAATACTCTGCTGTGTATTTATCCTGTGAGTTTCACTATCAGCAAAGAGTGGGTTACAGAGTAAACTCTCTCTATATAGTAAACTCTGTTAACAGTACTCACTTTTCTATTCATATCCGCTTAATTTCTCAGTGTAGGTTCAATGACTGTCAGGGGTTTGATACAGGTGAAGAGTGTTCATAGTAGGGCAAACTTTATGTAGCAGGGCTTGAGTAACGGGAAGAACTTGGTTTTCTCTAAATAGTTGTATGCAGAGTGAACACAGTGTGCAGGAGGATAGTTTACCCTTTCATCTATGGTCTGTAGTCAACATAAACTCAGCTAATCATGAAGTGCATGGTATAGGGCCTATGTTGCAAACAACAAAAGCTTCCTTTAGCTATAGGGGTTGCATGTATGATAGAGGTAAACTTGCTTCATATTTTTCAGAGCTATTTTGCACTTACTTTCATAGCTTTAATAGTATACCCAACCACAAGAGCAATGTGTACAGAAGAAGCGTTGATGATGTGATCAGCGATGTCATCAGTGATGTCACCAATGATGTAATTTGAAATGTCATCCATGATGTCATAAATTATGTCAGAGAACATGTAATGAATGATATAATATGTGAAGCCATAAGCAATGAATGGTGGTGGTACAAGGTATTGTTAGAGCTACTAACTATTACTAGCGAATTTCTATGTTCTTTTATGGTTCAAAACGGTAATTTTGTCACTGACAAATTCACCTAACTATATTGTTACTTTAACCATTATTTTTTCAGCAAATTTCTAAGGTTTTGTTTTTAGATAAAAAAAGATCTATTTATCATACCTAACAATAACATTACCTTAACCTTTGTTTTGTTCAGTGAATTTCTAGGGTTTTTTATTTGAAAGTAATATTTTATTATGATATGTAAATCCAAACCCTGCAGCGCATTGCTAACACCCTACATGCAGCAAAGTCCATGCTGCCCATGGCCATTTACCTTCCACAGTGGGGGGTTGGCCACAAGGCCTGGCCTTCAGTCAGGCCTTATGGCCAACCCCATGCTGCACAGAACCTTTGGCTGTTTACAGCAAGGGTTTGGCCACAGTGCCTGACCCTGTGGACCCATCTCATCAGGGTCTTTTGTTAAAGGGGTTGGGCTCCATGTGGCCCCCTCCCTGAACCCAATTAGGCCCTGGGAACGCCATACCCCAGGGATGTTGATTTTTATTACAGGGGAGAGAACCAGTGCCCTGGAGCCACTCTTTTAAAGAGGGTATGCATGACCATCGGCCCCAGGCTGATTTTGGCCCTGGGAAACCCATCCTGTACCCTTCCTGTACAAAACACTATGGCTAGACAAAACGTAAAGCTTTTCCTACTTTGTATGTGTGCTGCACAGTGCAGGAAACATGCAAAGTTGGACTAAAAGGAGAAATGAAAACATTTCTCCTTTTAACGCCTGCTTTCCAGTGATGTTTACTCATGTTAGTAGTTAAGGTTTAGTGTCAAAAAGCATGAGTGGTTGCATGGAAATGCCCATGTACCACCCATGTAACGCCCCTTGATGCAAAGTAAAGCAAAGCAGCACTTCGCATTGCTTTGTTTTACTTTCTCATACAAACCAATGCTAACACCAATTAGCATTAGTTTATCTCTAAAATGGTTTAGCGTCAGTTTGGCATTAAGAAAGTAATGCTAACGCACTGCTAAACCTTTGTGAATCTGGGCCAACGTGCAGAAAAATGCGATTAACAACCAACGAAGACTGCAAATCAGTGACTTGCATACATAGAAGAAAGACTGATAATAGAATATTGATATCATGGGCAAGACTATATGGACAATGGCAATTGCAATCCGTTAGTCAAAAAGGGGAAAGTGAAAGTCTCTACTATTAAAAACAAGATTTGTTATGCAAAATCTGCTTAGAGCTTCATTTCCGCACTCCACCACTCAAACGCATAAGATACCTAATACTTCACTTCTCGGGCCATCCGTAACAAGACAAGAAAAAAAAATGCCAAAATACATAGCCATCATGTAGGATAATACCTTTTCACACTTATGCCTAGCAACCACTTGAATAATTCATATAATAAGTGAGAAAGACAATACCAAGAAATAGAGCCTATATAGGCTTTTTTTTTAATACACCCAACTATTCAAAGCAGCCTCCTGTTCTACATTGCCGTCTTCCTACATTCATTAAAAATAGCAATGAATACTAAAATGCCATATGCAAGGACATTCATCACATCATCTTCATCACTTTGTAAAGAGGTATAATACATCTCTATCTTCAACAATGGCAAGTATATGATAAAAATCTAGTAACATTTCTAAAAGGGCAAATATACAAAAAAATACCTTGTGGTATTCCAGAAAACTAAATTTTAAAAGACAAGCCTTTTGTACTACTGAAAGAAGATGTCTGCTAAACCCTTAACAAGAGCCTGTCCACATTCTCGAGTCAACTAGATGAATTTACAAACAACAAAGTCTTCAATGCATAGCCTTGCTTATCAAGATAGAAATGGAACAGGATAAGAATCAACAAACAATTTGACATTGTAAATAATACCACAAGGCTGTGTTGTAAGGGGGAAAAGCAGTTTACATCACAAGCCTTGTGAGTGGCATTGTGATGTAAACAGGTTTGCCCGTAGGGATTTTAGGAGGACGGTTGGTCAGGGTTTTAGTTTGGGAACTTTTACTATGAGGACATATTTTTGTTATGTTAAGAAAGTATAAGTAATGACTTCCGTCTACGTGTGGATTACTACAGAAGTGGTGACGAGCAGGTCTAAGCCTGGACACACCACCATACTTCTTCCTTGAATAAATCTCCTGCGACCTTACCTGTCGTGCTGTGCTGGGAGCCTACTGTTGTGCTGTGGTGCTATCTTGCATAACCTTTCCTGTTCCTGGACCTTTTGTGCTGATTTGGGGATTGTCTGTTCACAAGTAATCATAGGGATGTTATATCTGGGTCTGATTACAGGGCCTGAAGCAATCCCCCATTTAGACACCGGCAGCTCCTCCTGTGGTGTGTTTTAGACAGAGCGGTGGAGCTAATGATGATGTCAGGCAGTGGGCATACTGGTCATCATTAGTACGTAGCCCGTCAGGGTGCTTATTCCTAATCAAGCCCTTCCTGAAACTGCACCAAATGACACATTGTCTTTACGTGTGTCTTGACATGGAATAGCAAGCAGCATCTCCCACTGTTTTACGTTGATCAATGCTTGGCAGCCATTATTGATCAACTTGGCTGAAGAGAGGATTTCCTTTGCATAGGATTCCTCCTGCACTGGGGATTGAATATTGTGTTACCGGTGGAGAGCTGCTGAGTGTACCCTGTGACACAAGTTTCCTGATGACTCTTTTTTGTGTTTCCTCGTTGAACAATATGGTTTGCAGGAACGATTCAGTTATTCTTATGTAAGTCATTCAGTTTCCTGCATATTTTCTGATGCACCTAGTTTTACAATATTTGTTTTTTACTGGGTGCACCCCCTTATGCTCAATTCGGTTAACTGTGAAACAACTTTCTAATAGGTCATTACATTTATTACTTTCATATTTAGCATTCAGTGTGTGCTTAAATGTGTGTTCTTAACTCCCTAAATTTGAGCATATCTTTTATGCCTTCCTAGAGTGAACCTTCTATGTGAAGGAATGGAAGGAACATTTTTGTAACTATATAGACACATTTCAGGATGAGGATTTTTTGCCTGAAAAGAAAAAGAACATTTGCTGCAGTTTTTAGTAACTACAGGGTTGATAATTTACAGTCAAACTGAAAAGAAACGGTTCACTGACAAAATGTCGATGTAAAAAATGGAAGTAAAAAACATCGATGAAAAAATATACAATGCAAAAATATTGACTCCCTATACTTAAGCAGGTTAGTACAAAAATATTGATGTAAAATATATAGTTGTACAAAATATAAAATTGTATAGACATATGCTAAAATAATAAATATTGACTACGTTAAATAATAAAGGTAATATAAAACGTTAAAGTAGATTTACTATAAATTTAAAAAATAAAAATTAATAAACTATATATATATACTAATAGCATAAAATCTAATAAAAAATCATTCCATTATAACATTTTAAACGTTAGCAGTAAACTCTTTAAAAATCTTCAAACTTAAATTTCCTGCTCCAGTGAGTGCAACAGTAGGGAAAGTGTTCGATAGCAGAGGGGTAAAACATAACTATTCCCACTCCACTGAGTGTAACAGTAGGTAAAGTGTTGGATAGCGCAGGGGTAAAAATGACTCTTCCCACTCCAGTGAGTGCAACAGTATGGAAAGTGTTGGATAGTGGAGGGGTAAAAATCACTATTCCCCCTCCAGTGAGTGCAACAGTACGGAAAGTGTTTGATAGTGGAGGGGTAAAAATGACTATTCCCACTCCAGTTACTGCAACAGTAGGGAAAGTGTTGGATATTGGAGGGGTGAAAATTACTATTCCCATTCCAGTGTGTGCAACAGTAGGGAAAGTGTTGTATAGCAGAGGGGTAAAAATGACTATTCCAACTCTAGTGTGTGCAACAGTAGGGAAAGTGTTGGATAGCGGAGGGGTAAAAATTACTATTCCCATTCCAGTGAGTGCAATAGTAGGGAAAGTGTTGGATAGCGGAGGGTTAAAAACTGACTATTCCAACTCCATTGAGTGCAACAGTAGGGAAAGTGTTGGATAGCGGCGGGGTAAAAATGACTATTCCCACTCCAGGGTGTGCAACAGTAGGGAAAGTGTTGGATAGTGGAGGGGTAAAAGTTAATGTTCCCACTCCAGTGTGTGCAATAGTAGGGAAAGTGTTGGACAGCGCAGGGGTAAAAGTTAATATTTCCACTCCACTGAGTGCAACAGTAGGGAAAGTGTTGGATAGCGGAGGGGTAAAAATTACTATACCCACTCCTGTGAGTGCAACAGTAGGAAAAGTGTTGGATAGCGGAGGGTTAAAAATGACTATTCCCACTCCAGTGAGTGCAACATTAGGGAAAGTGTTGGATAGCGGAGGGGTAAAAATGACTATTCCCACTCCAGTGAGTTCAACAGCAGGGAAAGTGTTTGATAGCGGAGTGGTAAAAATGACTATTCCCCCTCCTGTGAGTGCAGCTGTATGGAAAGTGTTGGATAGCGGAGGGGTAAAAATGACTATTCCCACTCTAGTTAGTGCAACAGTAGAGAAAGTGTTTGATAGCGGAGGGGTAAAAGAGACTATTCCCTCTCCAGTGTCTGCAACAGTAGGGAAAGTGTTCGCTAGTGGAGGGGTAAAAATGACTATTCCCACTCCAGTGAGTGCAACAGTAGGGAAAGTGTTGGATAGCGGAGGGGTAAAATGTAATATTCTCTCTCCAGTGTGTGCAATAGTAGGGAAAGTGTTGGATAGCTTAGGGGTAAAAGCTAGTATTCTCACTCCAGTGTGTGCAACAGTAGGGAAAGTGTTGGCTAGCGGAGGGGTAAAAATGACTATCCCCATGTCAGTGAGTGCAACAGTATGGAAAATGTTGGACAGTGGAGGGGTAAAAATGACTATTCCCACTCCAGTGAGTGCAATAGTATGGAAAGAGTTGTATAGCGGAGGTGTAAAAAGGACTATTCTCACTCCAGTGAGTACAACAGTAGGAAAAGTGTTGGATAGCGGCGGGGTAAAAAGGACTATTCACACTCCAGGGTGTGCAACAGAAGGGAAAGTGTTGGATAGTGGAGGGGTAAAAGTTAATGTTCCCACTCCAGTGTGTGCAATAGTAGGGAAAGTGTTGGACAGCGCAGGGGTAAAAGTTAATATTTCCACTCCACTGAGTGCAACAGTAGGGAAAGTGTTGGATAGCGGAGGTGTAAAAATTACTATACCCACTCCTGTGAGTGCAACAGTAGGAAAAGTGTTGGATAGCGGAGGGTTAAAAATGACTATTCCCACTCCAGTGAGTGCAACATTAGGGAAAGTGTTGGATAGCGGAGGGGTAAAAATGACTATTCCCACTCCAGTGAGTTCAACAGCAGGGAAAGTGTTTGATAGCGGAGTGGTAAAAATGACTATTCCCCCTCCTGTGAGTGCAGCTGTATGGAAAGTGTTGGATAGCAGAGGGGTAAAAATGACTATTCCCACTCTAGTAAGTGCAACAGTAGAGAAAGTGTTGGATAGCGGAGGGGTAAAAGAGACTATTCCCTCTCCAGTGTCTGCAACAGTAGGGAAAGTGTTCGATAGTGGAGGGGTAAAAATGACTATTCCCACTCCAGTGAGTGCAACAGTAGGGAAAGTGTTGGATAGCGGAGGGGTAAAATGTAATAGTCTCTCTCCAGTGTGTGCAATAGTAGGGAAAGTGTTGGATAGCTTAGGGGTAAAAGCTAGTATTCTCACTCCAGTGTGAGCAACAGTAGGGAAAGTGTTGGCTAGCGGAGGGGTAAAAATGACTATCCCTATGTCAGTGAGTGCAACAGTATGGAAAATGTTGGACAGCAGAGGGGTAAAAATGACTATTCCCACTCCAGTGAGTGCAATAGTATGGAAAGAGTTGTATAGCGGAGGGGTAAAAAGGGCTATTCCCACTCCAGTGAGTACAACAGTAGGAAAAGTGTTGGATAGCGGCGGGGTAAAAAGGACTATTCACACTCCAGTGAGTGCAACAGTAGGGAAAGTGTTGGATAGCGGAGGGGTAAAAGTTAATGTTCCCACTCCAGTGTGTGCAATAGTAGGGGAAGTGTTGGACAGTGGAGTGGTAAAAGTTAATATTCCTACTCCAGTGAGTGCAACAGTTGGAAAACTGTTGGATAGCAGAGGGTTAAAATGTCTATTCCCACTCCAGTGAGTGCAACAGTAGGGAAAGTGTTGGATAGCAGAGGGGTAAAAATGACTATTCCCACTCCAGTGAGTGCAACAGTAGGGAAAGTGTTGGATAGCGGAGGGGAAAAAATCAGCCCTGGGCGTAGTGGGCGTAGTAAGGCTACGTGAAGCAATACGGAGTGGGGGCAAATCTATGCCCACCCGCACACTTTGCATAGCCCCACTACGCGCCACCCGCCTCCCTCCCGCCCTCATTTTACAATTACTACAAACATTAGATAAAGAAAAATTACTTACCTGAGCTGCTGCGTCCCGGGGCTCCATCTTGCTGTTTCCTGGATATCTTCTTCCTCACTAATGCGCATGCACGGGCGCCCGCGCTTGCGCATTTCTTGGGAGAAATGCGCATACGTGAGGGAGAAGCTATCCAGGAAGCAGCAAGATGGAGCCCCGGGACGCGGCAGCTCAGGTAAGTAATTTTTCTTTATCTAATGTTTGTAATAATTGTAAAATGAGGGCGGGCGGGAGGCGGGTGGTGGGCAACTCTGCTTCGCTGCGGGGTGTGCGTAGTCTGCTCCTGCTACGCCTACTTTGCGCAGCGCGAAATGGGCAGTACTACGCACACTCGTGGACGGAGCGGTGCACTGCGCCCACCCTCCAGTGAGTGCAACAGTACGGAAAGTGTTGCATAGCGGAGGGGTAAAAATGACTATTCCCACACCAGTGTGTGCAACAGTAGGTAAAGTGTTCGATAGCAGAGGGGTAAACATGGCTATTCCTACTCCAGTGAGTGCAAGAGTAGGGAAAGTGTTGGATAGCGAAAGGTTAAAAGGTAATATTCTCACTCCAGTGTGTGCAACCGTAGGGAAAGTGTTGGATAGCGGAGGGGTAAAAGATAATATTCTCACTCCAGTGTGTGCAACAGTAGGGAAAGTGTTGGATAGCGGAGGGGTAAAAATGACTATTCCCACTCCAGTGAGTGCAATAGTATGGAAAGGGTTGTATAGCGGAGGGGTAAAAATGACTATTCCCACTCCAGTGAGTGCCACAGTAGGGAAAGTGTTGGATAACGAATGGGTAAAAGTTAATGTTCCCACTCCAGTGTGTGCAATAGTATGGAAAGTGCTGGACAGGGGAGGGGTAAAAGTTAATATTCCCACTCCAATGAGTGCAACAGTAGGAAAAGTGTTGGATAGCGGAGGGTTAAAAAATACCATTCCCACTCCAGTGAGTGCAACAGTAGGGAAAGTGTGGGATAGCGTAGGGTTAAAAATTACTATACCCACTCCTGTGAGTGCAACAGTAGGAAAAGTGTTGGATAGCGGAGGGTTAAAAATTACTATTCCCACTCCAGTGAGTGCAACAGTAGGGAAAGTGCTGGATAACGGAGGGGTAAAAATGACTGTTCCCACTTGAGGGTGTCCAACAGTAGGGAAAGTGTTGGATAGCGGAAGGGTAAAAATTACTATTCCAACTCCAGTGAGTGTAACAGTAGGGAAAGTGTTGGATAGCAGAGGGGTAAAAATTACTATTACCACTCCAGTGAGTGCAACAGTAGGGAAAGTGTTGGATAGCGAAGGGATAAAAATTACTATCCCCATGTCAGTGAGTGCAACAGTATGGAAAGTGTTGGATAGCGGAGGGGCAAAAATTACAATTCCCACTCCAGTGAGTGCAACAGTAGAGAAAGTGTTGGGAAGCGGAGGGGTAAACATTTATATTCCCACTCCAGTGAGTGCAACTGTATGGAAAGTGTTGAATAGCAGAGGTGTTAAAATTAATACTCCCACTCCAGTGAGTGCAACAGTAGGGAAAGCGTTGGATATCAGTGGGGTAAAAATTACTATTTCCACACGAGTCAGTGCAACAGTAGGGAAAGTGTGGGATAGCGGAGGGTTAAAAATTACTATACCCACTCCTGTGAGTGCAACAGTAGGAAAAGTGTTGGATAGCGGAGGGTTAAAAATTACTATTCCCACTCCAGTGAGTGCAACAGTAGGGAAAGTGTTGGATAGCGGAAGGGTAAAAATTACTATTCCAACTCCAGTGAGTGTAACAGTAGGGAAAGTGTTGGATAGCAGAGGGGTAAAAATGACTATTCCCACTCCAGTGAGTACAACAGTAGGAAAAGTGTTGGATAGCGGAGGGGTAAAAGTTAATGTTCCCACTCCAGTGTGTGCAATAGTAGGGAAAGTGTTGGACAGTGGAGTGGTAAAAGTTAATATTCCTACTCCAGTGAGTGCAACAGTTGGAAAACTGTTGGATTGCGGAGGGTTAAAATGTCTATTCCCACTCCAGTGAGTGCAACAGTAGGGAAAGTGTTGGATAGCAGAGGGGTAAAAACGACTATTCCCACTCCAGTGAGTGCAACAGTAGGGAAAGTGTTGGATAGCGGAGGGGAAAAAAATCAGCCCTGGGCGTAGTGGGCGTAGTGAGGCTACGTGAAGCAATACGGAGTGGGGGCAAATCTACGCCCACCCGCACACTTTGCATAGCCCCACTACGCGCCACCCGCCTCCCTCCCGCCCTCATTTTACAATTATTACAAACATTAGATAAAGAAAAATTACTTACCTGAGCTGCCGCGTCCGCGGGCTCCATCTTGCTGTTTCCTGGATGTCTTCTTCCTCACTAATGCGCATGCGCGGGCGCTCGTGCTTGCGCATTTCTTGGGAGAAATGCGCATACGTGAGGGAGAAGCTATCCAGGAAGCAGCAAGATGGAGCCCCGGGACGCGGCAGCTCAGGTAAGTAATTTTTCTTTATCTAATGTTTGTAATAATTGTAAAATGAGGGCGGGCGGGAGGCGGGTGGCGGGCAACTCTGCTTCGCTGCAGGGTGTGCGTAGTCTGCTCCTGCTACGCCTACTTTGCGCAGCGCAAAATGGGCAGTACTACGCACACTCGTGGACGGAGCGGTGCACTGCGCCCACCCTCCAGTGAGTGCAACAGTACGGAAAGTGTTGCATAGCGGAGGGGTAAAAATGACTATTCCCACAC
Organism: Triturus cristatus; assembly: GCF_964204655.1. NCBI lineage: Eukaryota > Metazoa > Chordata > Amphibia > Caudata > Salamandridae > Triturus > Triturus cristatus. The sequence goes on along the minus strand of NC_140590.1, from coordinate 900,664,836 downwards.
CAGTGTGTGCAACAGTAGGTAAAGTGTTCGATAGCAGAGGGGTAAACATGGCTATTCCTACTTCAGTGAGTGCAAGAGTAGGGAAAGTGTTGGATAGCGAAAGGTTAAAAGGTAATATTCTCACTCCAGTGTGTGCAACCGTAGGGAAAGTGTTGGATAGCGGAGGGGTAAAAGATAATATTCTCACTTCAGTGTGTGCAAAAGTAGGGAAAGTGTTGGATAGCGGAGGGGTAAAAATGACTATTCCCACTCCAGTGAGTGCAATAGTATGGAAAGGGTTGTATAGCGGAGGGGTAAAAATGACTATTCCCACTCCAGTGAGTGCCACAGTAGGGAAAGTGTTGGATAACGAATGGGTAAAAGTTAATGTTCCCACTCCAGTGTGTGCAATAGTATGGAAAGTGCTGGACAGGGGAGGGGTAAAAGTTAATATTCCCACTCCAATGAGTGCAACAGTAGGAAAAGTGTTGGATAGCGGAGGGTTAAAAAATACCATTCCCACTCCAGTGAGTGCAACAGTAGGGAAAGTGTGGGATAGCGTAGGGTTAAAAATTACTATACCCACTCCTGTGAGTGCAACAGTAGGAAAAGTGTTGGATAGCGGAGGGTTAAAAATTACTATTCCCACTCCAGTGAGTGCAACAGTAGGGAAAGTGCTGGATAACGGAGGGGTAAAAATGACTGTTCCCACTTGAGGGTGTGCAACAGTAGGGAAAGTGTTGGATAGCGGAAGGGTAAAAATTACTATTCCAACTCCAGTGAGTGTAACAGTAGGGAAAGTGTTGGATAGCAGAGGGGTAAAAATTACTATTACCACTCCAGTGAGTGCAACAGTAGGGAAAGTGTTGGATAGCGAAGGGATAAAAATTACTATCCCCATGTCAGTGAGTGCAACAGTATGGAAAGTGTTGGATAGCGGAGGGGTAAAAATTACAATTCCCACTCCAGTGAGTGCAACAGTAGAGAAAGTGTTGGGAAGCGGAGGGGTAAACATTTATATTCCCACTCCAGTGAGTGCAACTGTATGGAAAGTGTTGAATAGCAGAGGTGTTAAAATTAATACTCCCACTCCAGTGAGTGCAACAGTAGGGAAAGCGTTGGATATCAGTGGGGTAAAAATTACTATTTCCACACGAGTCAGTGCAACAGTAGGGAAATTGTTGGATAGCAGAGGGGTAAAAACCTACTATTCCCACTCCGGCGAGTGCAACAGTAGGAAAAGTGTTGGATAGTGGCGGGATAAGGCTTACTATTCCCATTCCAATAATTGTAAAAGTAGGGAATGTGTTGGATAGTGGAGGGGTAACAATTAATAGTCTCACTCCAGTCAGTTAAAAATTAAAAACAAACAAAATCTTAACAACAACAAAAATATTTAACAAACAAAATTAATTTAAAAATATATAAATATGTTAAATATAAATATATTTAATATTAAAATGTTAAAAAAACATAATATAATGTTAAATACATATGACAAATACCTACAAATAATATTTTAAATAAAATTAAAAATAGTTTCCAAATAAATAAATATTTTTACTTAGAAATTATTTAGAAACAAAATCATTAATTAGCACATAAATACTTTTTTTTACTTCCTACCCTATAACACCACACAATTCACAACCCAAATAATTGATTTCCTTAACTAACATAATTAATTACCAAATAAAAAAATATGATTAATTAAAGAACAAATTAAAACTCATGAAAATTATTTAACTTCCCACACTTTACCCCTATAATCCCCACAACCCACAGCTACAATTAAACGTTACAATTACACAATTAAAACTTATTTTCAATTAAAAAACCAATAGTATTTAACAACTAATTATAAAGTCTGTACAATTATTTACTCGACTCACCAAGTGCTGTCAGAATGCCTATAGCGTGCCTGTAAAGTGTCAGTGCCAGCCGGGGTTGACAGCCCCCCCAAAGATAAACAAAGAAGTCCAGTTCAGCACGAAGGATAGGTGGCACACCAATCAAGTGTCAATAATTTTATTCCAAGTGAATAAAATAAACTGAACAACGCGTTTCAGCTGAAACGGCCTTTGTCAAGTTCAAAGGACATCGGAAATGTTGTACAATATATCCGCCCTCGCAATGATTGACAGTGAAGAAATACTTCATGACATCGATCTTAAATGGTCTTCAAAGTTACAAATGATACATTTTAAGTCATTTTATTGGCCGTCTTGGAGACAAAAAGGTTTAGTTTGGATTCATCAACTATTCTCACAATCAGATTTCTTACCCTTTGCTTCACTTCTTCAATTATTTAATATGCCGGCCTCATTTATTCATAAATATGACTTACTTAAAAAAGCGGTGATGGATATATATAACCAACTTTATGCTTCACCCGCTATTCTTACCAATCCAAACCCCGCCTCAACTCTCTACACATTGTTAAAAACCACACCCAAGGCTTCTACGATATACAGTTACCTAAAAGATAATCACTCTATTCGGCAGAAATCTAAAACGGAAGAGGCATGGGAAAAGGATTTTACAGTGCCCTGGCCAGTGTCCTTATGGAACAAAATATGGACCAAGATTCGTAAGTCATCTAGAGCCAATATAACACAGACGTTATTTTTTGTGTATAATAGGCTTTTCCTGACACCCAAGTCTTATGTAAGCACTTTACAACTTTACCTGATGCTTGCTGGACATGTACCTCCCCAAATGCTTATTTGATTCACATGATCTTTTCCTGCCCAATTGTGCATACTTTCTGGAAACAAGTATGGTTTATCTTCTTGTTGGGAGAATGTTTTGCTTGATATCAAAATTATTGACTTATTGTTAGCGGTTGCATTTCAACAAATTACTGCAAATTAGAAACATTTTACAAAAAATTCTTACAAGGCATGGTGGGATACTGTTTACCACAATCATAGATTAGATACTGCTTTTGTTCATCCCATACATATGGCAATGAAGCGCTTGGATCTGTGGGCACCTGTTACAATATACCTGGACACAAATGCCAAGCGGTGTTCCCAGATCCAACCATTTCGACAAGAGGTTTTAAAACCCCCTTGACTCCCCTTACTATTTCCAAATATTTTGATATTTTAGTGGTTCTTGTGACTTTTTTATCCCTCTTTCTTTTTATCTTTTATTTATGAGTCCAAATTCTTAATAATGTATTATTGCAACTTTCGTTGTACTGACATGAGTTTTATTTTGTGAATTGTGTATCGACACCTTTTTGGATATCAATAAAGCTTTTCTGAACTTAAAAAGCAAATGATAAATTTGAAATTAATAACAGTAAATTCACTGAATCCTCGATAGCAAAAAAATGGTGAAATGAGAAACATAAATAATGCATAACATTTTGTTGTTTGTGTAATGGCGATCAGCATATGCTCTAAACGTTTCATGCTCCTAATATCGTAGCAAAAAAACAATGATACCAATATGTTACAAAATACAACAAAGCAAAATTTCATTGCGCCTAAGCATTAATAAAGTTCATGAACTCCCAGTGGAGAATCACTTATAAATACCTGATCCGATAGTTAGGTATTTCAAATTCACTTAATAGGAGCATCAAAGAACATGTTTTTATCCGATTCATGAAACACCAAGTGGCCAACTGGGAAATTGATCAATGGCTAAATAGCCAAAACATAGAGAACCATAATATAAAAGGCAACATACCAATTCATCAAAGACCTGAAGTATAATCACATAACATACTTCAAATAAAGGTAGGGAGGAAATTGCAAACATGACAAACCGATGTCCAAATAATACAGTGATTCATATTGTGCACTCAAACACACCTAGTGTATAATAATAATAAATCATAATAAAACTGCGAAAAATACGTATAACCACACAGCTACGCAATGTTCATGAATGGTAAGATAGCAAACTTTTCAGGCCCGGACCCTACAATGTAGTACATTTTATAAACTCCATCATAAAGGGACAAATGTCCTCACAACAATCCTATTTTGCTATAGAGCCTAATAAATGGTCCATGTTGCAGTATCACATGCCAAAATAAACCAAACTTGAAATAAATGTGATCTGAAAAACTAAAAATAGTGTGTTTTTTTAAAAATCATTATGCAATTCTTTCATCATGGAGAAATTCGAGAGACAGTAGAAATAAAGCCTACCTAAAGGGTAAGCCAACTACACCCCTATATGAGTGGCTAATTCTTCCCCTGCATTGAGGCCATATGGTATTCTGGTATTGAGGTCAATAATAAATCTTGATTCAAGAATTCTCAATTGTTTATCCCTGTCACCACCTCTGATGTGTTTTAAGATGCAATCTATTCCCATATATTTCAACAAAGTACAGTCACTATTATGTTTGTTGTAGAAATGTCTGGCGACCAGGTAACTGAAATCCCGATTTACTATTGCCCTCTGATGTTCAAGAATATGTTTTTTGACAATTTGGTGCTCCCTATATAGCGAAGCCCACAAGGACATTCAAGACTATAGACCACATGATCTGATGTGCATGTAATAAGTTTAGAGATCAGTCTTTCCTTACCATTGGATAACTTGTAGCTCTTACTACTCGTGCTGTGTTTACAGGCTTTGCAGGACTGGCATCTGTAAAAGCCCTTACTAGTTTGTAACCATCCTGCATTTTTGTCCTCCTGAAAGTGGCTGCTGACTCGTTTTAATGTAATGGTCGGAAAAGCGCCAAATTTCTTGCCTATGATAGGGTCAGCTTGAACAAGACTCCAGTGCTTTTTCATAATTCTTCTCAGTTTACCAGCTCTGTCATTAAAGGTGGTGATCATTTTGGGAATAGTTGTTACAATGTTAAGCTCCACTCTATCTGGTTCTTTAAAAGGGATCTCTCTTTTGTTTGACCTTATCAAGTTTCTTTTTAGCTATAGATAATATATTCTCAGTATAGCCTCTCTGTCTGAATCTACCTAGCATATTTTTATAATCCTTTACGAAGCCCTCATCGGTGCTGCAGTTTCTGCGGGCTCTTAAAAGCTCACCATATGGAATGGTATTCAAGAGAGAGGTGGGGTGATGACTGTGGGCATGTACAGTACTGTTGCCAGCCGTGTCCTTTCTAAAGAGCTCTGTGACTAATTTCTCACCATGGACTGTCACATGAATATCAAGAAGGTCATAGTGAGTCTGACTCATATGAGATGTAAACTTGAGATTCAGATTGTTACTGGAAATACTGGCAATGAAATTTCTGGCTAGATCCTTTCCCCCATCCCAGATGAGGAAGAGATCATCTATATATCTAAGCCATAAAGGTATATGACAGGTATTCATGTCATTCACATCAGACCAGACCACCTGCTCCTCCCACCAGCCCAGGAACAAATTGGCTAGGCTGGGGGCAAAGCAGGTGCCCATCGTGGTACCAGAATTTTGTCGATAGAGGACTTTGTCGAACAAAAAAAATATTTTCATTTAGACAGTAAGCCATCATAAGTTTTAACATGATAGTATGTTCATATAATGCAATTGGTCTTCTTTGTAAATATTATATACATGCATTCACTCCTTGTTCTTGATCTATGCAAGTATATAATGAACAAACGTCCAAAGTAATATGCATAAAGTCCTTTTCCCATTTTACATTGTGAATTCTTTTAAAAAAATCTGTACTGTCTTGGCAGTAAGAAATCAGATCTTTAATATAGGGTCCTAAAAAATGATCCAAAAATATTGAGGTATTTTCTGATAATCCCCCTTTGGAAGAAACAATGGGTCTCCCCGGTGGTTTTGTTTGATGCTTATGTACCATAGGTAAAAGATACAAACACGGGACACTTTCATGATTCTGGAGTTTCAGTGTTGTTAATGTCCAGTGGCATAGCTGGAGTTCTTAAGGTCAATGGACAGTATAGATGGCTTTCAATTTTGTTTATCTTATCAGATTTGCTGTGCGTTCAAACACAGAGGTCAAATGTCAGTCTAGTCTTCAGATAAATTGAAAGTTATTCTTTTAACACTTTTGTAAATGTATAGTGCACCATTTAGCCCCGGCTGTCCTTCAGCAGAGGTCAAAGATGAAATGATGCTATACTGCTGTGCAGTTGTATGTGATTTCATAGAAAAATGATAATGAGAAAACTTTTCAACTAAACTCTTTAATGGAAATATTCTGAATGAATAGCATTCACCATTTCACACAGGTCATCATAGAATGTCTTTTAATTCGAAATCGGCGTTTGCATGCTTATAGTTTAAGCTGTAAGTACAATGGAAACATTAAAAGCCCTTTCTACTCCTAAACTCCACTCATCCTGAACCATAAAAGCGCTCACTACCTCTAAACTCCACCCATACCAGAATCCTAAAACTCCCTTTTTACACCTCATCCCCAACCATCGGTGACCGCTTAAAACCCATTACCACGTGCAAGATCTACCCATCACTGAACCCTGAAGAAACCTCACAGCCCCTAAATACCACCCAGCCATTACTCCTAAAATCCCTCACCATCCCAGAACATTTACTTATCCCTGAACTAAAAGAAAACCTTTCTGCAGCTGAACTCCACCAATACCTGAATCATAAAAAACACTCACCACCTTAAACTCCACACAATCCTACCCTAAAAACTTGTAACCACCCCTAACTTCTATCCATTCATGACCATTAAAAACCCTTGCCAGCCCTAAACTCCACCCATCCTTGAACCCTATAATCCCCCAGCACTCATAAACTCCACCCATTACTGATACCTAAAAAAAGCTCCACCTCTAAACTACACCCATTGCTGAACTCTAAAAACGCTGTTCTGTGCCTGAACTCCACCTATTCTTGACCCCTAAAATCCCTGACCAACCCTATACATTATCAACCCCTGAATCTAAAAAACCCTGATTAGTCCTAAGCTCCACCCAAGTTGAATGTAATTTTGTAATTTTCCCTTAACATTATCTTATAAAAGGTTTCCTTTAATTTGCCTTACCTCAACAGCGTGAATTGCACTCGTGGACCGATGCACCAGACACTCAATCTCTGCCTCCTGTGCCACCATCCATCCCAACTCTCCTCCTTCCTGGTGAGCTGTGTATCTGTGTGTGAGCAGTGTGTTTGTGTGAGTACAGGATAGCCTACGTGTTTTGAGAGCGCATTGTGAGGGGTGTGCCTATGTGATTCCAGAATTAACATTTTCTTTTGTGAGTGCATGGTAAATGGTCTACAGGTGGATGGTTGTGCCTTTGTGAGTGTAGAGTGAGGCATATGCCTATGTGAGAGCAGAATGAGGCATATGCCTGTGTGAGTGCAGCACAGCGGTGTGAGCCTATGCAAGGGCAGTAGTATGAATAGGAAGTCCCCGCATGTTCTGTTTTGTGTGTATGCCCTTTACAAGGGCCAAACCTATCGGCCTTGTTAATGCTTTTAAGAGATATGGCTATGACTTGCAGTGCATGAAGTTGAAATACAATAGAGTCGGTATGAGAATGATAGTGAGTTTTGATATGGCACATACAGACTCTGTCAAAGGAGGTTGATGATTGTTGAGGGCCACAGACAGACTGAGATGTCACCATAATGAGGGGTCACAGTTACTTTGCTTGCACTAGCTTCCCTGTACAGCTGATGGGGAGGTAGTTCCTTCTTCACGTACTTGTGGTTCTACTCTTTATCTCGGAATACAACTTCACTTATACATATAAACCAACTTGTTCTCTTTGTATTTTCCCTGCCAAGTTATGACAGTGAGTTGGAGAAGGTTTCAACTCTTAAACTTGAGCAGGTAAGTAGATGTTGCACTACACCAGTTTTCACTGGAAAATCCGTCACATTTCTTAGTGCAGATACTATAAATTTTACGTTCTTTATTATAGTGGTGATATATATAAAAAATCCTGTAAAAATCACTGTACATTTCACGCTGGAAAAAACACTACATTTTAGAAGGTACCTCACTTACATGTATTCGTCTGTTTTTGTTTTTTTATTGTTCACTGCTACTTTTACAAAATGTGCTTAACTTTCAAATGACACCCAATCAGCTACACATCTGGTGATAAAGAGTATAACAAGGTGAGAATATGATTTACACAGTTTGTTCAAGCTGAAATCAGACTAAACATTTAGTGTAAATGTCTCATGGTTAGTAACAGACCGATGAAAGAAAGAAAAATACGGAGAGGTTATTTCATATCATCTATCATATATTCTCTTTCTGAAATGTTTTCGTTTGGAAATTGAAGTTTATTCTGTCACACCTACGAGCTACATGTCCAGACATGCATGCGCCTTCCCCACTGAAAACCGCAGGAAGCTCTGTTTGAGAATCCTCTCGCTCGTGTCAGACTGCTCTTGTCTCATGTGGTGGCAAGCTCCTACAACTGCTGTGCTAACTAAAAAATGAGCGCATGCAAGAACCACCAAAGAGCCGGAGCTGGGCAGACGACTCTAGCTTGATCTGAAGTAAACTCTGCTAATAAAAACTATGCTAACTGCGCCTTGCTAAGTGATAGTTGCTAAAGTTACAAAAATGCCAGAAATATGGTTTTGCTTCAAACTAGTTTCACGTTTTATATCTAGTCGACCTGATGCTTTTCCTGGGGGCATTAAGGAACAACAAAGTTCTGGAAAGAAAATTGTAAAATAATGGTGGACCTTGGTCACAATTGGTGTTGTAATTCGACGTTATCGGCTAATAATTGCATCTTGGGGAGCCGTAATTACAATTCTTATCATTAGCTGTTTCTTTCAATTCGTTTTTTTCCCCTTCAAATGTCTTGTTTTACTCCAATCTGTTGCTAACCTCACAGCATGGAGTGCGAAGAACAAAATGCAGAAACGTTGTTATAAGCAATCGCCTGAGTTGTTAACATCTGAAGAGTTCTCACGTTGTTAACAGCCTTAGAAGTTCGGCTTCTAAAGGAAGGGCATTGTTGTAGACATATCGAAGGCTTGTAAAAAGGTAATAAAGAGTCAACGCTTGGGCAACATTTGTGAACATCTGTTCTCCAGGCAGAAGGCCATGACGTAGTATGTTATTTTATACATAATGAAATGGGTTGTAATATTACACAAGGTATGCTAGCTACAAACTGTGGAGTGCTAAATATTTGCTATGCGGATGCCTCACCTCCTTACTATGCCTATCACATCTCTCTCTCTCATTGCTCGTCCATAGCTACCGAAACTTCTTAGTAGATGCTTGAAAACTGGACCAAAAAGGGCTCAATCTGAGCACTGCACTGCTGATGTCTCTCCACTCCTCGTCTCTATGTGTTGTGCCCTCTGTAGTTAGTACTATGGCTGCCTTGTTGAGTATTGTGAGGTCTTGGGAGAGGATGAAGTACATGTCTCTGGTTATTATGATATCTAGTCCTCAGAGCACCCTGACACTGTCAATTGAGCCTCGACTCCATGATCTTGATGTGTTCTCGAAGAAGCGGCAAGTCCACCGGAAGCCGAAAGCTAGGAATGGCTAATTGCAGGTTGCGTGATGTCTGCTGCTCTCTATGTCTGTTGATGTAATAGACATCTTTTATATATTGGGTGAGATTTCATGGGTGGTATCATTCACTAATTGCATGTACTGCCTAATGCCAAAGTGAAAGGGAAGAAATGCACCGTATGTAGGCAATATGATGCATTCCTGTCTTTTCTGCCTGTGCTGGCACCATTTTGTCAGCCTAGCGGCAATGTAGGCACCCTTTCTCCATGGTCTATTGCAGGGAGGATTGTTTTGTGTGGGAAGGGGCCCTTCTTACACAAAAACAACCCTATGAGGCATTTCCTCTTTCTGCAGCACACATGAAAAGAGGGAAAAAATGAGGAGAAATAAACATATTTCTCCTCGTTACAACTCACAGATTTCATGCTTCCCCAGGTTGACATAATTTTGTATGTCTGGGGCAGCATTAAATTCCATGGGTGTTGCATGGGAAAACCCACCACAATGCCCCTGGAACACCTCCCAGGAGTAGATTAAGGTGACGCATCGATTCACGCTGCGTTGCAGTACTTGTGACTTATGAGGCCGCTCAAATCCACACAGGGTGGCTTTGAGTAGCTACATAAATCTTTATGAGAACCCTGCGTCATGCATGTACCACTATAAATGGTGCAAAAGTGACGAAGGGGTCTCATAAATACGCCCCTAGGTCTATATAGGTCTTCCCAAGTTTTAATATCTTCAATAAATGTTGATTGGCATTTGCTTTTTTTAAACGTTTAGGATCCATCAAAAATATCTACACCAATCACAGTTTTTCAAGAGGTCACTTTTGCTTTTGAACAAGACATGAATATTATGATGAACCAGGGTAGAAGGGAAAGTCATACCCAATTCTAAATGGGGTCAAATGAACTTGTAGTGCAAAATTGGGTCAACATTGTCCTTAAGAGAAGTGGGAGTTTCCTCTATAGCTCTCCCTTATAGCTTACAGTAAATATTTTAGGTCCCTAACTGCACCCAAACCTTTTCTACCTTGTAATGGATAGATTATATTTTATTTTAAATTAATTTAGAATTATTTATTATTCACGTCTATGCATAATATGCAACAGTTTGAAATGTTATATTATCAATACACCATGAAAACCATTAAAAAAATATAATTACTTTTGTTTGAGATAGGTTAATATAAAAGTTTGATGGCTATAGGTTTTAAAGTCAGTCAAATACTTTGATAGGCCAATGGAAATTAAGGTAGGTAAAACAAAATCACTGACATAAGCTATCATGCTAATCTTTACATTACTTAGCCTTTCTGAGGAAACTGCCTTTTTCAATAAACATGTACTGGTCATTGGTGAGGTAAAGATCAGAAAGTAATGATGACAGAATGCAGACTTATTAAGAACATTTTAAGTGTATAATTTTGGTAGCATTCCTGAGCAGCTGTATAGATCTTCTTTAGAGTTGTCAATGGGGATACTATTCATGACTGTGTTATGTGATGCTTAACAATAATTTATTATTGTTTCTGTCTTCATTGATATGCCACTGTCAGCTAGCCCAGACAGGCTAGTGGAATAGTTCATCATTATTGTAATTGTTCAATGGGTGGTTCCATAGATCATAAACTATAGTCTGGACTAGCTTTATTGTACTCCATGTCTTTGTTATAGTCTATAACGATGAATAGCATTTCAATTGTTGCTTAAGTTTGGGTTGAGATCTATTTCTTTTGTACTGGGATCATAGAACATAAATAAACTATCTCTGATTTTTTTTAAGTTCATTTACGTACTGTTCTAAGTCATCTCTCACATTTTGCCTCAATTTTACACATTTTCTTAGTAAACAGTCTGTATTCTAAGATCATAGATTAATGGCTTTAGCCAAGACTATTATTTCCCAACATATGGAATTGCTAAACTATAAGAAATTACGCTATGTCTAGTAACATATATACTGCTTTCCAAACCTCCTGACTTATAATGTATCTTCTGTCATGTTGTAGCACCTGAAAACACCATGATGTACTTTAATTGTCTGTGCTTTAAAACCTAATAAAGATTTATGGAAATTGAAATAAATAAAAATAACATTACATGTACAAAAAATATTTTTAACATAAAAATATATATAAAAGATATGTATAACATCAAGAGACATAGAGAGCAGCAACTGGTACCATCAATCAATTATGTGACTTGTGAAGCGCAACTACTCACCTGTACAGGTCTCAAGGTGTGTGGGGGGGGGATTGCTGATCTGCCAGAGGCACTGTGGTTCAGTCGAAGAGCCAGGTCTTGAGGTCCTTCCTGAATTGGGACAGTAACGGTAATAGCCTGGGGTGGAGAGGTAGGATGTTCCACGTCTTTGCTGCAAGGTAGGAGAAGGATATTCCCTTGGCTGTGGTCTTGCAGCTATGTGGGACGGTGGCCAGAGCCAGATGGGTGGAGCCAAGGTCTCTGGTAGGTGCGTGGAATGTAAGGCAGTGGTTGAGGTATGCAGGCCCTGTGTTGTGTAGGGCTTTGTAGGCATGTGTGAGGAGCTTTAAGGTGATTCTTTTGTTGGCTGGGAGCCAGTTGAGGTCTCTCAGGTGGCAGGAGATGTGGTGATAAGTAATACATAGCTTAAAAACTGAAGTCACATGACTGTATTGGCAATGATATTATTGACACCACACATTATGATACATGGGGGTACAGAAAACCCATAGTACAAAAATGTACAATGATATTAAAAGGAGCTAAAAGGGGCATACGTCAGGAACTGATGTTAGTAACACAGATGACAGAGGAGATGCATAGTTCTCAAGGTAGAGTGACATCCTTGCGAACACGTCAAGCCGCATCTGACTTTTTAATTCCTTCCAAAGACTACCAGCAAGTTCATCTAGGGGGTCCTCAAAGATACTACGATCAAATGTCTTAAGTCTGGGTCCAATGGCAAATGTTTGGAACTATCCTCTACAGCTAACCCCAATGGCGGTTTGCAACAGAAGAGTGGGCTTTGAATACAGACTTTTCTACCCCTGAAACATTGGTGCAGTAGGATCTTAATATCAATCAGGCTAGCATTTATAGTGAGCTATTCCGTCTTTTCCAAGTTTGCCAAAAAAGCAATGTAAAAGAAGTAAAGAAGACTATACTGTCACAACTTTTTGGCAAGCTCCCTTTCTATAAATGATAGATGCAGCTCAATCAATGTTGAAATTATAGACTCAAGTTAAGGAGCAGAGTTCAGATCATCTGGGTGAGAATGTTGGTTACGCTGCTACATCCAGTAAAGAATTGGAAAAACTAGGGAGTAGCAATCTCAAGCTCTTTTCTATGCTGGAGGTCATTCTGTGAGAAATTGTGCGAATGAAACAGTTTCAGTGAAATGCAACTGCTCAGGCATAAGAACACCTTGATAATTTGGATGAGATGTTATCACAGGTCTTTGATAGGATAGAAGAAATGGAACACTGTGTTTCAAACTGTGAGGATAAACTGTTTAAAATAGCTGCTCAAAATAATGAGCATGCAAAAGATTCGGCTCAGGTAAGAAATGCACATGAAATAATCGAGAATCTTTCAAGAAATTCTAATCTCAGTATTTTATGGGTGCCAGAGGACAAGAAATGCAGTGTTGGACCCATTCGACTTGTAAAGCTATTCATCAAGACATATATGCTTCCAGATCACAGTATTTCATAATAATAAAAGCAAATAGGGTACCTTCTCAGATTTTGTAACATGCTAAGTACCCAAGACCTGTCTTAGTCAATTTATCTGATTTCAGAATAAAAGAATCAATTCTCACCAAAGAAGGTTAAGTTAAAGGTAAGTTAAAGCCCTTTACAAGAGGCAATTTCATTTGTGTTTTGAGGTGAAAGAAGCCCAGGCATTTTTGAAAAAGCAAACCCATTCACCCTAGCCTTTGACTATCAAGGAGAAATGCTTAATAGATGCTTCAGAGATGGTTGATGGTAATGGAGGGAATAGAAGGGCCAACAGGAAAAGAAAAACGTAAGCAACACTCACAAGGCCATGGTGCCAATTAACTGGTTTGAAGTTCCTGTTCTGGAGTCTAAGCGGGAATGTTCAGGGTGAACAGATGGGGAACACGGAAAGGGTACAAGCAGGGAAAAATTAGGAGATGTAGGTTTTGATGTTTGGGTATTTTTTCAGTGTTTGTGTGCAATCTCAGTGGACTGGCAACCTTTGATTTATTATGATACATACTCACAATCTGCAAATATAGAGCAAACATTGAATTACACACATATATTTAAGATTTTTTAAATATTTCTATTTGACAGTGCATTTTCCCATTTTTAAATGTTCAGGGTTATAAATGGAAATGCAATTGGTAATAGCTAGCAGGTATTAATGAAAGAGGTGTTTAAGTTAATTCCTGGTGCACTGAATGCACTTCTAGCACTTTATTTCACATGCTGGGAAGTCGAGAGGTGGAAGATACATAAATTGAGCACCATTAGTACAATGTTGATAAAAAATAGAAATGCTCTTAAGGGGCTGAGGAAGAATGTTTTATAAATGGTGAGCATGTTAGATGATATGATATATAACGTGATTATTGAATTTCTGGTTCATTACTAGCAGTACTTTAAAACAGGATAAAACAATTATGGCTAGAGGCAATCTGAAGATATTTTCATTCAACATAAATGGCCTTAATAATGGGGAATTTAATGACCATAGAAAAATAGGTTTTACTCCATAGCCCAAGCATTGTTCTACTACATAAAACACATAGCAAACTTTCAAGACTTTCTAAGTTTCAGAATTGGTATGGTTTTAAATGCTATACTTAAGCAGGTTCAACTCAGAGAAGGGTAGCAACACACACACACACATATGCACAAATGCACACACACATGGACACACATGCACAGATACACACTCCCACATATGTATGTATTACCTACTTGCATTTGCCTCGAGGTAGTTATTGTTAGGACCTAGTTTCCCTACACAGAGCATTTTTTGTTTTGCTAATAACTTTAGCACTGCTTGATCGCTCTTCACGGACCTTCGAAAACTAGTTTTCCACTCACGTCAGCTGCTGTCTGGTAAGGTACGTGGTGCTGAGAAAAACTGGAGGGGGGTCCCAAAACACGTTTTCCCAATGCAATTTGCTATAGAGATTTTAGACTCGACTACATTCCGAACCGCTGAAAAGAATTACGCCAGATTTTGCAGAAAACGACCTCTTGGTCCAAAAAGAGAGTGTATTTTGAAAATCTCTAGAGATGTTATTGAGTTATTAAAGATAAAAGTTTTATGTTTATCTAGAGACGTGGATCCACGCATCAACAGCAAATTTTTTTGGGGGGCCTGCGTGGATTCGCAGACACATCTTCTTAGTAGCTGCACACCCACGGCCATAAGGGGAGGGGCAGGTGGTCCAACAGAAGACTTCCTCCCTATACCCTGATCTACAGGAGTGGACAGCTACGGGCCTCCCAGGAGATTCCAGATGTGAGATAGGCCCCACTTTGGGCACATGAAACCTCGCTGCATGTGCCTGTGAGCCTTTGTATCCTGAGATCCCTGAGCATCCTGCTCACATTCCTGTATGCCCCTTGAGTGAAGGACCTTGCCTGCTTATTACCTGGCTGACCCCTGGGCTACTTTGTCCCTCACCTGCCTTGGGCCTGGGGTTGAGCATGAGTGGGCCTCATCCTTAGTAGTGACACAGCCACATGACCCTCTTCTGCCTGTACCTTGCTGGGGCTTGACTTTGGGGGACTAGGGGAGGATCTGGTCCTCTGCATGAGGTGACACAGTAAGCCCTGACTCTTTCCCAGGACCGGGTGGTGGCTTTTCCTCTCCTGGCATGGCTTGAGGCATGGCCTACTCAATTCCAATTCCTGGATGATGCCTCCCTGCAAAGTCACATCCCTCACTCCCGCACTGTCCCCCTACAGACACACCATCATGATGCTCTCTGCGGACATCTAAATGGAACTCCTTGCAGACTGCACACTGCTGATAGCGATCGAGCTGCATTAGGTGAATTCCCTATCTGGTGTGATACAAAGGGAAGCCTCACTATCTGGAGCCTGAGCTGGCCTTCGCGAGACTTTGGGGGAGCCCTTGCTCATGAACCCCCACAGAGAGACCATTGTTAGCTGGATATCCTCTCTAACTTCCTCCTCGTAGAAGGTCACCCTCATGTTCTTGGGCAGGATGAAGAAATACCACGCCCTGAGGGACTTGCTGACTAGGCCTGCTTGGAGAGCAGTGGGCAACAAGGCACCTACTCCCAGTATGGATCATCCCCAGAGCCAGATGATGCGGTGGGACTGGTGACTCGGTCCTTCCCGGAGACCTTATTTGCATCACTATGGGTCAATATGAAAGCACTGAAGAAGGATCTCTCTGCTCATCTACGTGAAGTTTGCCAGGACCTGGAAGTGTTGGGAGACAGGGTCTCTGCCCTGTAGGAAGAGAGGTCCGGACAGGTTGAGGTAGTTGAATGGCTGCAGCAAGAGATTTTCTGCTGTAAGGAGCAACAGCTTGACCTCCAAGCCCAACTCCAAATTCTTTCCTCTGAGTTTAGAGACTTAACTTCCCCAACCTACCCATGGCTGCTACGCTTAATCTCCCATTAGATCCTTATTTCAGATTAGGCATTGCCAATTTCTCTGATGTTTCCCTTCCCTTCTTTGTGCCGAACCATGAGGCTCCTCCCATTGACAATAAAACTGCTGAATTATGGAGGCCTGGGGGAGTGGGGGTTTGTTCGATGGGTTGTTTTTGTTTTCTAAACTGCCTGACTTACGCTGCTGGCCCAAGCGGTTGTAGGCGAACAGTTGTGTTATGCGTGCTATGTATCTTCCTTACCTCTGCCGGTCTTTGGTTGTAGATGAACAGCTGTGTATTTTCCTTGACAAGCTTTAATAAACAGAATTGTTAAAAAAACATGGCAAAGAGGTTGAGTTGTTACTTGTAGCACAGAATCACCCACCGAAAGGGGCAGTTCACGGTGAGGGGCAGGAACTCTGATTGGGTGCTGTGTTAACAGAGGGACCCAGTAGCAGCATATGCCATGGAGTTGATGCTATTGATTTCCACAGCCACTCTTGTTTACCTCCTAGTCCATAGCACTGTAGTCTGCCCCCAAGGGTACCGTTCATAGCTTCCTTCTTCGTGAAGCGGACCAAACGTCAGCTCTTAGTGGGCAATGATTTTGAGTACACATTGCAACTACAGTTACCAAAGAATTGTGCAAGAATAAATATGCAACACTTCTAGCGTATAAACCATGTCTGGCTTCATAAATACAAAATCAAAGTAGCACCAGTTTTAGCTACAGCATGGAGTACTGGCTTGTATGAATGTGGGCTGAACTATGCATTCCAGCTCTTTTGCAAACCACTGCTGTGAATTGAAAAACTGAGCAATACTCCTGTGGGCTGGTAAAAATGTGAAAGGTTCTTCAAAGAAGCTATTGCTGAGAGAAGTCTGACTAAAAGTGATGCATTGTCTGAAAGGTCTTAGCTTAATGCACCTTTCTATGTATATTAACAGGCGGTGTTGGAATGAGCAGTGGCACACAGATACAACAATCTTTACCCATACCAAGGAAAAACACAGACAATTAGGTGGTAATGAAAGACAAAACCTAAACTAGAAATGATGGTCCATGGTCAATTTAATGATCAAGTTTATAGTGGGTTTAATGCAGCTATTAATTCTGCAGAATTGTTGGGTCTAAAAGAAACTTGAGAACACCTTGACTTGCTTGAGACTATCATTATCCCTTGAAGAAAACAAAATAATCTTCAGATTGTCACACCTCTCATTCCTGATTTCCCCTTACCACCAAATGTGAGTGCATATACCTACACGTTGCCTTCACATTCAGCCAGTAGTCACAAATGTCTAATGCAGATTTAACAAACGATCAAAAACGCAGCAAACTATCGCACAATGACAGGGCCGGCTTTAGGGCGGTGCGACCGCACCGGGCGCTGACTTTAGATGGGGGCTTCGTGTTTGCAAGTTAATAATAGTTTTCAAAGTACCTCTGCCAGTGTTTTGGCCTCCAGCAGTTTTCAGTCATCAATAAAAATGTCAAGATAACTCTGTGATTAATTTTCTTTCTACAGAAAGATCGGAGGTTTGTCTAGTGGAAGCTTTGAGGGTAGCGCAGATGTTTAATATGCCTACTGCAAAGAACCTGTAATAGCAGATCACAAAAGAACCTGTACTAGCAGATCACAAAAGATCCTGTACCAGCAGAGCTGTGCTCATGACGAGCTGAGCTCGTCATAACGGCTGCGGCCCGCCCACGTGCGATAAATTCCCCGCAGTGTGGGAGAATTAATCAGTGGGCGGGGTCGTGACAAGCTCAGCTCGTCATGAGCACAGCTTCACTGTGATTCATGACGATCTGAGCTCGTCACGAGCACAGTGGCGCTGCTTCCCCACCTGTGCACCGAGGGGGAACTACCCCCGCAGGGAAGGGGTTAACTGTCATCAAAGAGCTGCATGCAACCTGCAAGGTATAGATGAGAGCGTTATGATTTTTCCCCCGTCTTTCATTATTCTAATGTTGGTAAAAGGATTAATTTGGATATAAATCAATTCTGATTATTAAGAAGAACCCCCAACTATGGTGTTATGTTTTAAATTCTGAATTTGTGCTTCTCCAGACCACGCACTATTAAATTATATTGTCTACCAGTGTGGATGACATGTGACTCCTACACCTTATAGTCCTCTGTCTTATGTAACATTTCCTATACACTGATTGATTGTCTCTGTGCTTTGTGCGTGTGATGTAAAGTGGTCTGACACCCTACACTGGTATAAGTGGCGCTATACAACTAATTTAATGCATCTGAGCGATCGAGTGGCTATGGAGACTTGAGGGGCACTGTTAAAGGGTGGTAGTGAGGGAATGCATGGCAGAGGTGGTCACAGGGGGGCACCAACAACCATTGTCGCACTGGGCGCCACCAGCGCTAAAGCCGGCCCTGCACGATGACTATGATGTACCAGGAGGTAATGCTCTGCACATTAGGGCGATTGCTTTTTTTGTTATTCTAAAACAAACTCCTACTTTGGGAAAATTATTTCAAAGAACAATAAAGTATGCTGAGCAGTATCCAAAAAAATGTGTCTCCAGCTACACATAGGGCTGATTTAGAGTTTGGTGGTTGTGTTACTCCATCACAAACGTGACGGATGTCCCGTCCACCCTACCACAATTTTCCATTGGCTATAATGCTCTAGTAGCCCATCCACCAAACTCTAAATCAGGCCCATAGTTCTTTGCCTTAAGTCTATTCGCCATACTGGTGAAAATGTCATAAAATGGGGAGCGGTCTTTCCCTAGGGGATAAATGACCCAGCATGTCTTTTTGAATTCAGTGGTTTCCATTTCCATTATTTTATTTTATTTATCACACTCCTGCATTTCAGAATGTTTGAAACATTCAAAGTTTAACCAAATACTCATAAAAGGCAATGATATAAGAAAAGTGTCCAGAATCAATTAACCCCTTCAGTGCCCATGACGAGCTGGACTCGTCATGGGCCGCGGTGGCGCTGTGCCCATGACGAGTCCAGCTCGTCATAGACCCCGCCCGCTAATGCAACGGCCGGCACTGGGCGGGGAAAGGGGCGGGCACTGAAGGGGTTAAGAACCATTTTGTATACCACAACAATTATTCTACTATTCCCTGAATTTTATATATTATTTTTGGGAATCTAAAGAATTTAGCGTTACATTACATATTTGAAATTTCATGTCCCTTTTACATTCAAGCACACAATATTTTAACAAGAAACATTTCCGCTTGAGTCTTTCTCCTGCAGTGGCCTGTCCACAATCTTTTTTTTACATGAGGTGATCATGCGAGACATGGACAAATCACATTTTGATCAGAATGTGAAAATTTTGTGACATTTCCTTAGATATTTTTTTTAAAACATACAGTTTTGCTCAACCCTAAGTACGAAGGCAGATAATATGATAGCAAGTCCCTGTTTTATTTTGTCTTTTTGTACAATTAGTACAGGGACCCCATCCGTAAATATTATACAAAGTTAAAGACATTATTTTCAAAGATGGCGGGACTAAGGGAAATCAACCCTGTTGACGGTAGGAATAAAAAATCTTTCGACTTGTGTGACACTCCGTCCAAAGAACTTGCTGCCAGCAAATCCCCTGAACCTGGAAAGGCTGTTGGATTTATTGACTAGCTAACAGAATATCAGTGAACTCAGTCTATGTAATTATAGATGTATCTTCAACATTGATATATTTAATCTCTTTCATTTTTAATGTTTGCAGAAAAGCATCTTATTTGTAAGCTCCTGATATTTATCTTCAGGAAAAAATTAACTCACATCAGCCATAGCATTTGAGAGGCAATTCACCCTCTGGCTAATGCACTTCATTTTTGTAAAAGTTCATTTGTTAGTTCAATAAAGTCTGTTGCTCGCCTCCTGAAGGACTAGATTTCAATTATCTTTATTGAACTACCAGGCTCGCTTAGTTAGTGTCAACATAAATGCTGCCTGAAAAAGATCATTAATTTCCGACTAAACATTCAAAAAGGTCACACAGTGTCATTAAGTGCATTGCAGTAAAACTGGAAATCCATAAAATGACTGTCATGAGAGAAACTCAAGAGCAGCACCCCTACGCTGGTCTTGGTGTCGTATCACCCATAGTTTCTCGATCACTATTCCCCTCCCCTTCATTCCTTTACTCGACCTCTCCAAGCATGGAGGCTATTAGAGAAAAGACTTCCAATACTGGAAGAAGGTTGGCATCGAAACTCTAGAAGATTTATTCCAAGATAATCTGCTGTTATCCTTTGCTGCACTCAGTGGACAGTTCTTGCTGCATAAAGACCAATATCTCACACATGGCAAATCCTCATGGTTCTTTTCTCCAAGTGGGAGATTACCGATGCTGAATCAGCAATCCTCGTGCAACCATAATTTACCAACATTTGTTTGTAGATTTATAAAGCACAATTTATCACCAGTAAGGGTATCTAGGCACTGTCCATGGTCACGGGGAGATAAAGTGGGGGCAACCATTATACATGATAGCGGTGTAGGAAAACGTCACATCACTTGACTGTATAAAGCCCTGTAAATACATGCACTCTCATCATTACACAATATATGGAAAACTGTTGAAGCAGAAATCGGCATAGCACTCCATAATATGGAGTTGGCCATAGTCTTGACTTGCACCACCTGTAAAATGTTTCCTGAAACACTACATTTAAAAGAATACAATTTTTCATGTTTCACAGAGCACATATCACTTCAGTCAAATAACATTAAATCTTCCCAGAGGCAAATGACGCTTGTACTTCATATGCCGCTCCCATTGTAGATATCCATCATATACTTTGGAACTGCCCATCATTGTAACATTCAGGTCAGTAGCGTGACAAAGGCTCACGCAGCTCCCAGAGTGCCGAGAGGACATAGTACACCTCAAAGGGGATACCCTTGAACTGGCCAGCTGCAAACAAATAAAACAGAGGAGCAGAAAGGCAGTCAGAAAATGGGTAATGGGGGACCCACACCTTAAGTTGTGGAGGGGCCCATGAGGGTTTGAAACATCAATGATTCTGGTTGGCTGGATGCACAGGGTTGCTAGTCCCAAATACTTGGGAAGCCTGCACATTGGGCCCGTTTATATGACCTAAGCAGCACAAAACAGCGATCCAATTGCTAGTGTTAGGATGGTGCCACATCTGGAAAAATGGGCCCAGGCTGAAAGTAAAACAGTATAAAAGGAAGCGGCTAGAAGCCTTTATAAAAGCCTGATCACTAGTGACTGAGATGACATATGGGAAACCTTGAAGTAGGAACTAGCTATTTTGCTACTCCATGGAGAAACTAGTAGCAGGTGCACTGATTAACTCTGGAGGGGACGCTAGGACAATCCCTACCCTTACCATCTGCTTAGCTCATACTCACATAATTTCTGGAGTTATACCCTCATCCCTAAGCGCATTTTGCCACCATATGTTGACCACGATCATCAGATCATGTAAAACATGACCCGGCATGTTCCCCCTTTGCATCCCCTCCACTTGTCTCTCACTATCCCAAATTGACCTAGAAATTCCCAGAGAATGAATAAGCCATGTTTCTGTATAGCCTCTCTCAATGCCCATGCAGTTGTGGTTGGGTTTGTATCTCAGCTCCCCGGGCACGTAGAAAGATGGGAGAATCTCCAGTGGATCCCTGCTTGGGGATTGCCCCAGGAGGGCGATCCGTAAGCAGGGATACACCCACTAGACACCAGGGAGGGGGAAGCGGCCCCTTGGGCTAGGGTTTTCGCTCCCCCATAAAGAAATGGGATAAATTCTTTCTGCCCACCCTAGGGGGCATATGGGGCAGTAGCCCCCAATCTTCCCCCCCCGGGAGGGTAGAAAGCCCACTAAATGCCAGGTATTTCTTTTGGTGCATTTTTTTTAGGGTGGGGGCTGCCTGAAATGGGCACGCCAATGCCCCCACCCCCCTGTCACCATTACAGCCTTTCTGCCCCCTGGGGGGCAGAAAGCCCACTAAACACCAGGGATTTGTTTTGGTGCATTATTTAGGGTGGGGGCTGCCCTAAATTGGCACACCAATGCCCACACCCCGCCACCATTACAGCCTTTCTGCCCCCCTGGGGGGGGCAGATGGGGCAGAGAGCCCACTAAACGGCAGGGATTTTTTTCAGCGGAATTTTTTTTAGGCTGGGGCTGCCCGAAATGGGCACGCCAATGTCCCCACCCCTGCAACCATTACAGCCTTTTTGCCCCCCTGGGGGCAGATGGGGGCAGTAGCCCTCAATCTGCCCCCCTGGGGGACAAAAAGCCCACTAGAAACCATTGATATTTCGGGGCAAATCTGAATTAGGGTGGGGCTGCCCGAAACTGGCATGCCAATGCCCCCACCCCGCCACCATTACAGACTTTCTGCCCCCCTGGGAGGCAGATGGGGGCAGTAGCCCTCATGGGCCCCCTGGGGGGGCTAAAAGCCCACTAGACGCCAGGAATATTTTGGGACAAATCTGAATTAGGGTAGGGGCTGCCCAAAATGGGCATGCCAATGCCCCCACCCCTCCTCCACAAAAAATACAGTCTTTCTGCCCCCCCTGGGGCGCATATGGGGGAACTAGCCCCCAATTTGCCCCCCGTGGGGGCAAAAAGCCCAGTAGACGCCAGGGAGTTTTTGGGCAAATTTTAATTAGGGTGGGGGCATTGACATACCCGTTTTGGGCAGCCTCTACCCTGATTAAAATTTGCCCAAAAAACTCCCTGGCATTTTGTGGACTTTCAGCCCCCCTGGGGGGCAGATGGGGTCATTAGCCCCCAATCTGCCCCACCGGGGGGGGCAAAAAGCCCACTAGACACCAGGGTTTTTTTTGTGGGCAAATTTGAATTTGAGTGGGGCTGCCGAAAACGGACATGTACATACGCCCCACCTCCTCCCCGCAAATATTACAGCCTTCCTGCCCCCCTGGGGGGCAGATGGGGCAGTAGCCCCAATCAATCCCCACGGGGGGCAAAAAGCCCACTAGATGCCAGGGATTTTTTTGGGGCAAATTTGAATTAGGGTGGGGGCTGCCCAAAATAGGCATGCCCATGCCCCCACCCCCTCCCCCACAGAAATTACATCCTTCCTGCTCCCGGGGAGTAGATGGAGCAGTAGCCTCCAATCTGCCTCCTTGTGGGGGGCAAAAAGCCCACTCGATGCCAGGGATTTTTTTGGGGCACATTTTTATTAGGGTGGGGGCATTGGCATGCCCGTTTTGGCAAAACCCACCCTAATTAAAATTTGCTCAAAAAAAATCCCTGGTTTCTAGTAGGCTTTCTGCTCCCCCGGAGGGCAGATGGGGGCATTAGCCCCCAATCTGCTCCCCGGGGGGGGGGGGCAAAAATCCCACTAGTCACCAGAGATTTTTTGGGGGGCAAATTTGAATTAGGGTGGGGACTGCCCAAAACAGGCATTTCCATGCCCTTTCCCCCAAAATTACAGCCTTCCTGCCCCCCCCCTGGGAGTAGATGGGGCAGTAGCCCCCAATCTGCCCCCTGAGGAGCAAAAAGCCCAGTAGACGCCAGGGATTTTGTTGGCAAATTTTAATTAGGGTGGGGGCATTGGCATGCCCATTTGGGGCAGCCCCCACCCTAATTAAAATTTGCCCAAAAAACTCCCTGGTGTCTAGTGGACTTTCAGGCCCCCTGGGGGCAGATGGGGGCATTAGATGCCAGGGATTGTTTTGGGAAACATTTTATTAGGGTGGGGGCATTGGCATGTAGGTGTTTGGCAACCCCCACCCTAATTAAAATTCGCTCAAAAAATCCCTGGGGTCTAGTAGGTTTTCTGCCCACCCTTGGGGTCATATGGGGGCATTAGCCCCGAATCTGCCCCGCCGGGGGGACAAAAAGCTCACTAGACGCCAGGGTTTTTGTGGGGCGAATTTGAATTAAAGTGGGGCTGCCCAAAATGGGCATGCCCATGCCCCCACCCCCACCCCGCAAAAATGACAGCCTTCCTGCCCCCCCTGGGGAGCAGATGGAGCAGTAGTCCCCAATCTGCCCCCCAGGGGGGGGCAAAAAGCCCACTAGACGCCAGGGACTTTTTTGGGCACATTTTTTGTCAAAGATATTTTTATTAAATTTTCCCAGCAAACAATCTGAGATAGTACCATCATAGTTTCCCTCGCAGGGGAGTAGTATAATTCAACAGGATTATCATTGCTGACCAAGGTGAATTGCACCGTATAGAACAAACTCCTTTTTCAATAGTAGCTCAAGTGTAGGATACAGTTTCTGGTGAGAGTGGAGCTTGGAGTGAGTTATTATCCGTATAGAATGCGAGTAAACAGTTCTACAGATGTGTCTTCTTCGTTCTGCGATGATAACTTTCCTTAGCCTTCCCACGGGAAGGTGCATCGTGGGAAAAAACAAAAATCATGTATAAACATTCCCCAAACAGGAAGCAATATACATTTAAAAAAACAAAATAACCCCCCCGATCCCACCCCCCACCCCTGCCGTGGTGGCGGCAACATGCATACAATAAAAATAACTGATGTTACTAGAGCTCTACTTATATTGAAAGAGATGAAGGGCTCGAATGGCGGAAGGGCAAACTGCCGATGAAAGTCCCCGCGAGAGAAAGGTGACTAAGGGGCCCCACCTGAATTCAAAGTTTTTATAGTTATCTCTAAAGATGTCGGACATACGTTCTAGGCTGAGCAGCTTCCATAGACGAGAGTGCCAAAGGGAGATAGCCAGTGCCTCCTTCCTCTTCCAGGCGTCTGCCAGAGTAATCTTACCGGCTCCTGTACAAAGCCACATAATTGTTTTATCGGCTCGCGTCTGGTGTTCTAAAGAGGGGTCAGAAAGTCCCAGAAGGATGTCCGCCATGGTGGAGGGGATGGGGTATCCCAACATGTCTTTTATGTGTGCCAGAATTTCTTCCCAAAAAGGGCGGATAGTCGGGCAGTCCCACCATATGTGTTGAAAGTCCCCAAGTAGTCCGCACCCTCTCCAGCATCTATCAGAGGTGGTGGGGAAGATCTGTCTAAGCTTGGATGGGTGTAGGTACCAGTCCATCATGGTCTTCAGGTGGGCTTCCTGGAGCTCCGTGGATTGATTAAATCGTATGATGTCGGACCATAGGTGTGCCCATTCTTCATCAGAGATAGCACGTTGTAGTATGTCTTCCCACATGGACAAATATCCTGGGCGTGGAGATAGTGTGGTCTTAAGTAGGAAGTTATATATGAATGAGATCACCCCCTTCATGGAAGTATTTTTAGTGAGAAAGGCCTCGAATTTAGTGAGGGGCCGCGTAGCTGCCTCTCGAACCTGAGGTGTAAGGGCCCAATGCATCAATTGAGCGTAGTGGTACCTTTCTATGTTCCCTATTTCGTAATCCCATTTGCAGTTATCAAAAGTGAGAGGGTCAAAGTTGTGGAACAGATGTGTCAAGGCTAGGCATCCTTCCTCCCTCCAGGCGTCAAAGGGCCCCTCATGCAGGGCTGGGTGAAATTCCGGGTTAAAGTGGAGTGGTGTAAATGGAGAGGGGAATGAAGTCCACCTGTCGTCACCTGCAACTGTGTCCCATACTTTTAGAGTGGTGCCCGTGGGTGTGCTAATGTACGTATTTTTAGGTCTATCCTTTTTGGGGCGCCAGACTAGATCCCATATAGTCCTACCCATCACGCTACGATCAATATGCAACCAATGTTTAGTAGATTCCTGCTTCGACCATTCAACAAGGACTCTGAACTGAGCTGCTTTGTAGTATAGGTGAATGTCTGGGAGACCAACTCCCCCCTCCTTGCGGGAGCAGCGCAGCAGAGAGAAGGAGAAGCGAGCACGCCCCCCCTGCCAAATAAAGTGTAGGATCATAGTCTTTACCCATTGGAAGAAGTCCTTCTCCAGTTTTATGGGCAAGGTCTGAAACAGATAGAGGAGCTTAGGAAGAAGTGTCATCTTCACGGCGTGTATTCGGCCTAACCATGACAGGAAGAGAGGCTTCCATTTTGTGAGTTCTGTTGTGGGTTCGCGCAAGAATGGGGGGGAAGTTGGCAGCATAGAGCTCCCCTATTTTGGATGTTAGATGGACCCCTAAATATTGAATGTAAGAAGTAGCCCACGGCAGAGGTTTAAGGGGCTGAAGCCTAAGGACTTCCACATGCGAGAGTGTGAAATTGAGAATATATGATTTGTCTAAATTTATTTTAAATCCTTCTACTGCGTCAAAGCGTTTAAGTTCCACCTGCAAAGGAGGGAGGGACTTAGCCGGCTCGGAGAGGGACAGGAGGACATCATCTGCGAATAAGGAAATTTTATGGGACTCCCCGCGAATGGTAACCCCTGGATTCCAGGATTAGCTCTGATTGCTAGCGCTAATGGCTCAATGCTGGGAGCAAAGAGTAGGGGAGAAAGGGGACATCCCTGTCGGGTGCCGCTAGAGTGGACAAAGGAAGATGGTTGTACCCCGTTTACTACCACTTTAGAGCGGGGGTGGAGATAATTAGCTCGAATCATATTACGAAATTCAGGGGAAAATCCAAATGCTGTAAGTGTCTGGAATAGAAAGATCCAATCAACCCTGTTGAAGGCTTTCTCAGCGTCCAGTCCTACCAGAACCGCAGGGATTTGACATCTGTTGGCCTTCTCTATCAGATGAATAATTCGGCGGGTGTTATCGTGTGTTTGGCGTCCTTTAATAAATTCTGACTGGTCAGGGTGTATGATGTCAGGCATGAGGTCATTTAGTCGATTGGCTATGATTGAGGAATACAGTTTTGCGTCAAGATTTAATAAGGCAATAGATCTATAAGAAGCGCAGCGATGGGGGTCCTTCCCTGGTTTGGGTATCACCGAGATCATGGCCTCAGACATAGTGCTAGAGGTCTCGCCTTCCTCTGCCATCTTGTTAAAAAGCCATGCAAGGTGGGAGCTGATATCAGGGGTGAATGTCTTATAGAAGAGGGAGGTATATCCGTCTGGCCCAGGGGCTTTGTGGGGTTTTAAGGCTTTAATAGCAGCAATAACATCATCTGTGGTAATAGGAGCGGTGAGCACCTCATTCCATTCAGGAGATACCTGGGTCAGAGGCAATGCCTGGAGATAATCCCGTTGGTTATCCGAGTCTAGGGTCTCCCCAGAGTATACGTTTTCATAGAAGGAACCAAAAATCTCATCTTTGTCCTTGTCTTTGTGTGTAATTTCCCCAGAGGGACCCTGAATGCCACCTATGTACTATCTCTCTCGTTTATCTTTTAGCTGTCTGGCAAGGTGTTTACCAATTTTGTTGGCCTGGGTGTATGATAAGTGCCGTAATTTGAGAAGCGTGAACTCCACCCTGTTGTTGTAAATAGCCCGGAGTTTGCCTCGGAGTGCCGTTAAGGTGCATAGGGTTTGCCTTGTGGGGTTCAGTTTGTGAGCCTGTTCAAGGGAGGACAGTTCTGCCTCTAGTTGCTCCTTCTCCCTAGTACGTTGCGAATTTAATGCTACATTAAGGGCAATACATTTTCCTCTGACGACAGCCTTAAACATGTCCCATGTGGTATACTCCGACGTGTCCTCTGGCTTCAGTAATGATTTCTCTTAGTTTGGTATACGATTCCTTGTCTCGGGCAAATGACGACGGGAAGTACCACCTGGGAGTAGTCGAGTTGTTCCCACTCCAATTGAGACTGATAGATAGGCTATGATCTGAAACCGAAAGGGGGAATATTTTGGCCTCTTGCAGGGCACCCTGCAGGGACTGGCTAATAAAAATGTAGTCCAGCCGGGAGTATGTATGGTGGACATGTGAGTAGAACGTGTAGTCTCAGGTCTGTGGGTATAGAGTCCACCAGGTGTCTAGAAGGCCCATGTCATGTATTCGCTGTTGCATATCCATGGAAAAGGAGCCCATGTCTGAGCGTTGGGAGTGCGTACTGTCTAGTTCTTTCTGCCATATCAGATTGAAGTCACCCATGAGGACTAATGGACCCTCCACAAAATCCGTTAGTTTCCCCAATAGAATGTTCAAGAAGGCCGTCTGACCAGTATTAGGGGCATATACTGCTACGAAGGTACATATTTTCCCTCTCAGGCGTCCCTTGACCATAACCCAGTGGCCATCTTTGTCACTCTGCATTCCCAATGGCTGGAATTGTGTGGAAGAGCGAAACATGATAGCCACCCCCCCTGTGTTTCGTGTGGGCCGAGAATCTATAAATTAGTGGAAAATGTTTGTGTCTGAGACGCGTGTCCTGGCTAGGTGTGTCTCTTGTAAGGCTGCTATGTCAAGGTTGTGGTCGATAATGTATTTTCAAATTTTTTGGCGCTTTTGGGGGGAATTAATAGCCTTAACGTTCCAATAGCTATTGGCATGGTGTTATAGGAAAAAATTAGATCTCTTCATAAGCTCCAGCAGCCCGCTCATATCTCTAGTTCGAGCCTGTCTCCTATGTGGCCTGCAATGCCAGGGCACACCAATCGTAGCAGTATAGATACCATAGAGCCCCACAAAGTCAACTGTTAAAAAGCCACCACCACGTCCCTCCTGATCCATCCTCTTAACCCCTAAAAGAATAGAAACAAACACAAACAATTGTAAAGTACAAAAAACGAATATGCGGTCCCCGTGTGGGGCCATTGCGACCCCTTAAGGACCAGGAGGGACAGCAGCTCCGAGGACCCCTTCCACGCCTGTCCTGGAAAAATCACATATGAAAACATTTTTGCGCAACTGAGAAGCAAACCATAATGTGGAACCATGGTTAAAAGTACAATATCAGTGAATTATCTGCAGTGGTTAATAAACCATATAACAGAACTCTAGATTACGTTATATTTCTAGAGGCAGTTATGGTGACAGTCCTCAATCCCGCTTTGCTATGAAGAAAAAAGAGGGAAAACATCTTAGATCTTACTTATAAAGCCGACAAGGTCCGTGTCTGTCCCATAGGGGCCAGAAATGAAGAATTGCGGGCTGGAGCTGTCCCCTGTCAATTGCCCCTGAGTGTGTCCGGAGACGTCGGTCTCTATAGCAATTATTCGGAAAACTGTAAAGTTCAATCTCATGGTGCAGTCTCTAAAAGTTCATCTGCGACCTCTGAGTACTCCTATGGACCAGGTGGAAGTTGACGTTGATCCTCGGGTAGATTCTCCATTTTTACCTTGGGTGTGGTCACCTTCCACGGAGGGGAGGCCCAGAAGATCCAGTCCGTCCTGGAAGTTGGTGATGTGGCTTCGCTTGTTCTGAAATTCGAAACCGAGTCCAAATGGGTAGATCCACCTGTACCCAATTTTGTCATCTCGCAGTTTGGTGGTGACAGGTCTGAGTAGCTGTCTCCTTGTTAAAATAGATGGTGCCACATCTTGGTATATGGTGCAAGAGCGACCTTGAAAGGAGATGGAGTTCTTCATCCTGGCCACCTGGAGGACTGCCTCTTTAACTTTATAAGAGTGGAATTTCTCCAGGATATCGCCGGGCCTTTTCTTCTCGCCGTTCTGTACATTCCCCACGCAGAGAACTCTGTCCAATTTAATTTTAAGGGTATGCGGAGCCAGTACCTCTGCGAAGAGACCCACCAGGAAGGCCTCCAGATCAGGCCCCTCCGCGCCCTCCTCCAGGTCTCTGACCCGTATGTTCTCCCATCTCGCTCTATTTTCGAGATCCTCTGCTTTGAGCTGTGTCTGGTGCAGTTGGTCTTTGACGGCACGAACATCGTCCCGTAGTTCAGTGGAGAGTTGTTCTTGTTCTCGGTGTTGCGTCTCGAGGTCCAGTACTCTGGTGCCCACAGAGTCCACATCGTGTTGCAAGGAGGACAAGCGTTCAGTCAAGTCAGACCGCAGTTGATCCATGGAGGATTTGATGTCTTGGCTGATGTCAGTGCATAATTCAGCTTTAAAGTCTTTGAACATGTTTAGGAGTTCCGCCTTTTTGAGAGCCATTGGTGCAGGTCCCACGTCCCCTCGAAGTGTCGATCGTTTTTCTGAGGTCGCAAAAAAATCCAAAACCCTGTTTGGCGTCTTGCTCGTCGCCTTCTTAGGCGGCATATGGCGTAGACCACTAGGGCCGTGCAGCTCTGCCAAGGGTGAGGAGAGAATACAGAGTTCCAAACAGGGTTCTTCATACAGAGCGGGCCCCAGAGCTTCAAGGGCCAGCACCGTTAAAATTGTGGTGGCCTTCTTCTATAGTCTCGCTGGTGCCACCGCTCAATGCCCCGGGAGGACTGTCTGCACCACGTGGGAGCGAGATCTTCAGGTGCAAGTTAATGCCTTTAAAGAACCTTCTTAATCGGGAGGAACTGGACAGACAGTATTGTCCAGGAGGGTAACAGGTCCCCAGACTATGGTATCCATTCTCTAATATCGCCCGGTGGCGCAGGACACGCAAGCAGTGAGCAGTGTTGCGCCGGTGCTTTCTATGGCGGTGGGGGCTGTGTGTTACCGTAGCAAAGCAGGCAAGGTGGTGGCGGCTGATATTTTAAGTCCCCAAATTATATGCGAGTGGGCGCCAGTTCCGCGGGGTCTGCCAATAGATACCTGTTGCTTGCATCACCAGATGAGCCATCTGGAGGGCAGGGCACGGGAGATTCTAAGCTCAAAGGTGTGAGCAACAAGGGTGGCCGCCATTTAGTGAAACGCGGCCGCCATGCTGAGGTCAGGCAAGCGCGGCCGGGGACACACTGAGCCGCGCCGATCCGCAGAGTGCGCCTTCACAAACGACCGCGGGACACCCACTACCTCAAATATGGCTCCGCTCCCGTCAGGAGGGGTCCAGTGTCCGTATTGTCAGCAGAACGGCTGGGACGTTTCCCGTTACATAGATCAAAAATAACCTGAATGATCAGGTAAAAAGAACCTAACCTGGGGGTGTCAGAACAACAATTGGATTCCGAAGGTCACCCAAACAAGGAAGAAAGGGGCAAAACTTTGCCTTTCTTGAGTCCCCTCACTCACCATGGATTCCCCACGGTGACATGCTTCATCATTGGGGTCCTCTCAGTCCTCTACGGACTGAGGCGTGCTGCGACTTGCGGATTACGTATGAGCACTTAAAACAAATTATGTGTAGTGCAAGTGTCGTGAAATGGAGTGGGACAAAGTGAGTTAAAATAATCAACTAGTGGGCCAAATATATTTTATTCTTGCTCCTAGCTAATTGGTTAAAAACGGGGTAATAAGCTAAAAGGCCCTAACTATAATGGTTAGGTGTACCTAGCATATGGTCAACTAGTTTCGAGCTTCCGCAGCTCTTCTTCAGGACTACACCGGGACCAGCCCAATGCAAGAAACCACTCCTAGTAGACCTAAATACGGTGAAAAAAGTGAGACGCTGCAGCTAATAGGCATGCGTTAAAATTAATACATACGTAAATATACGTCTGATAATATCTGTAGGGTATAAGAACAAATATATTAGAGGATAAAAAACAGTCTATATGCAATGTAAATAGAATCAATAGTGATCACACTATACACCAGTGTAGGTACACTCTTATTTTCTAATGTGCCGCTATGTGGATTTCCAAGGAAGCGTTAAATAAGTTCTCCATGCAGGCGCTGTGCTACAAGGTGAGTAAAAAGTCTAAAGTGCACACATGGCACACAAAACACAAACATGCGTCTGACACAACATGAAACACATACAAGACTGACATGTGTATGACATTACATACATTTTTGGAAGCAACAATATGCCTCATGGTCAACGGAGGGGGTGTGTGGAGATCTCGTACACCTAGAAACATGATACATGAGGTCGTTAATCAAATGGGGCTCCGTATCCTTAGCAGACCTTAGGTGGGAAGGAGAACGGAAAAAAGGTAAAAAAAGGAGACGATCTCCGTTGTACAGGAGGGCGTGCTGGATTTCCCCACGAGGTTATTGACTTACTTGTACATTGAAAACCACACTCGAGTACACCTACTCGAGCTCAAGCCTCACGGACCGCACACTGCGTGGTCACGGGCGAGGTGTCTGTTATCTACGAGCATTTCCGCATGGGAAGCAAGAAAGGACTACACGGTGGAGGTCCTTTCCATGGTGGCCATATTGGACAGGGGATGGGTTCAGAGTGTGTACTTAAAATCAGATACGTTCGGTGAACCATATTAGTATTTGCTGGGCCATCATAATTAGTCCAAAAATTGGGATGTGAAAGCGCTGATGATAAAGGAAAAATTTAATGGCCATGCACAGTTAATGGCAAATAATATTACAAAACGGTGCGGCCATGATGGATCGGGGTAATTCCGGACTGATGTAAATACTTACACTGGAGTATGATTATCTGGGGAGACAATCCTATAATATAACTCCAGTGTTGAGGACGGAAAGGGAGAAATGGGTTGAAGGATATACCCATCGTTTTATAACGTTGTGGTTCAGAAAGATATATAAATATATATACTCAGGAATTTGGGCATTACACTCAATGCAAAAATCTTTCAATAAAGTTATGTGATTCCAGGAATGAAAAAAATGATGAAAAAAATGAGAAAAATAAAAATAAAATACAGAACAGCAAGGTTGGTGTACATTAAAGAAGGGGTGTGAATCTTTCGACCCTAGTTTGAAATGAAATGACCCCATGGTATGTCATCGTTGAGACCATTGATGTCAGACCGTAACTTAAAAACCCAACGTTGCTCCTTTTCGTGTAGTTTTCTTTCAGTAGTGGGGTGGTTGTCCACATGTTCAATGATGACCCAACTGAAGTCATTAGGTGTGTGTTTTTGTTCAAGGAAATGCGTGGTCATTTTTGTATTGTCACATTTACACCTGAAGTTGCTTCGGTGTTCTGTCATTCTTGTATTCACCTTTCTTGTGGTCATCCCCACATAATGAAGGTTGCACATGCAGGTCAAAAGGTATATCACACCTGTCGTGTTACAATTGGTGAATGTTCGCAGATTCCATGTTACGCCATTGCTACAGGTGACAGTTTTGGTTGCACTAGTTAGGTGGCACACACTACAGTTACCGCATGGGTAATGGCCCAAAGGGAGATTGTCTTTCAGACTTCTCGGATGGAAACTGTCATATACTAAGAGGCAGTTTCCATCCGAGAAGTCTGAATGACAATCTCCCTTTTGGACAATTTTTGCGCCTAAGACGCAATTGTACCACACGGTATGATTACAACATCCAAGCAAAGGATCTTTCACAGAAACTAGTGCAACGACAAAACCCACAACATCTAGTGTCTAAGGCACAAAAAAGAGCCTCCAACAATAACCGGGAAGCGCTCATAGAACAAAAACCTGAGGATACAGAAAAGAACCACAAAAGACAAATCTGTATCACTACCTTCAACATTGCATCTGACCAAGTAACAAAAATAATAAAAAACCACAGGCGTATCCTGAATAGTGGAGGTCTTGACTTACAAAAACCCATGTTCAGTCACAGAAAAGCAAAAAACTCGAGAAACTATCTGGTACACACCAGACCTAACCCCAGGAAGACTGTCGGACCTATACGCTTGCTCCATCCATTACCTGAGGGCCATTACCCATGCGGTAACTGTAGTGTGTGCCACCTAACTAGTGCAACCAAAACTGTCACCTGTAACAATGGCGTAACATGGAATCTGCGAACATTCACCAATTGTAACACGACAGGTGTGATATACCTTATGACCTGCGTGTGCAACCTTCATTATGTGGGGATGACCACAAGAAAGGTGAATACAAGAATGACAGAACACCGAAGCAACTTCAGGTGTAAACGTGACAATACAAAAATGACCACGCATTTCCTTGAACAAAAACACACACCTAATGACTTCAGTTGGGTCATCATTGAACATGTGGACAACCACCCCAATACTGAAAGAAAACTACACGAAAAGGAGCAACGTTGGGTTTTTAAGTTACGGTATGACATCAATGGTCTCAACGATGACATACCATGGGGTCATTTCATTTCAAACTAGGGTCGAAAGATTCACACCCCTTCTTTAATGTACACCAACCTTGCTGTTCTGTATTTTATTTTTATTTTTCTCATTTTTTTCATCATTTTTTTCATTCCTGGAATCACGTAACTTTATTGAAAGATTTTTGCATTGAGTGTATTGCCCAAATTCCTGATATATATATTTATATATCTTTCTGAACCACAACGTTATAAAACGATGGGTATATCCTTCAACCTATTTCTCCCTTTCCGTCCTCAACACTGGAGTTATATTATAGGATTGTCTCCCCAGATAATCATACTCCAGTGTAAGTATTTACATCAGTCCGCAATTACCCCGATCCATCATGGCCGCACCGTTTTGTAATATTATTTGCCATTAACTGTGCATGGCCATTACATTTTTCCTTTATCATCAGCGCTTTCACATCCCAATTTTTTGACTAACTATGATGGCTCCGCAAATACTAATATTGTTCACCGAACGTATCTGATTTTAAGTACACACTCTGAACCCATCCCCTTTCCAATATGGCCACCACGGAAAGGACCTCCACCGGGTAGTCCTTTCTTGCTTCCCAAGCGGAAATGCTCGTAGAAAACAGACACCTCGCCCGTGACCATGCAGTGTTCGGTCCGTGAGGCTTGATCTCGAGTAGGTGTACCCGAGTGTGGTTTTCAACGTACAAGTAAGTCAATAACCTCGTGGGGAAATCCAGCACGCCCTCCTGTACAACGGAGATCGTCTCCTTTTTTTACCTTTTTTACGTTCTCCTTCCCACCTAAGGTCTGCTAAGGATACGGAGCCCCATTTGATTAACGACCTCATGTATCATCTTTCTAGGTGTACGAGATCTCCACACACCCCCTCCGTTGGCCATGAGGCATATTGTTGCTTCCAAAAATGTATGTAATGTCGTACACATGTCAGTCTTGTATGTGTTTCATGTTGTGTCAGACGCATGTTTGTGTTTTGTGTGCCATGTGTGCACTTTAGACTTTTTACTCACCTTGTAGCACAGCGCCTGCATGGAGAACCTATTTAACGCTTCCTTGGAAATCCACATAGCGGCACATTAGAAAATAAGAGTGTACCTACACTGGTGTATAGTGTGATCACGATTGATTCTATTTACATTGCATATAGACTGTTTTTTATCCTCTAATATATTTGTTCTTATACCCTACAGATATTATCAGACGTATATTTACGTATGTATTAATTTTAACGCATGCCTATTAGCTGCAGCGTCTCACTTTTTTCACCGTATTTAGGTCTACTAGGAGTGGTTTCTTGCATTGGGCTGGTCCCGGTGTAGTCCTGAAGAAGAGCTGGGGAAGCTCGAAACTAGTTGACCATATGCTAGGTACACCTATCCATTATTGTTAGGTCCTTTTAGCATATTACCCCGTTTTTAACCAATTAGCTAGGAGCAAGAATAAAATATATTTGGCCCACTAGTTGATTATTTTAACTCACTTTGTCCCACTCCATTTCACGACACTTGCACTACACATAATTTGTTTTAAGTGCTCCTACGTAATCCGCAAGTCGCAGCACGCCTCAGTCCGTAGAGGACTATGAGGACCCCAATGATGAAGCATGTCACCGTGGGGAAACTCTGGTGAGTGAGGGGACTCAAGAAAGGCAAAGTTTTGCCCCTTTCTTCCTTGTTTGGGTGACCTTCGTAATCCAATTGTTGCTCTGACACCCCCAGGTTAGGTTCTTTTTACCTGATCTTTCAGGTATTTTTGATCTATGTACAAGATGGAGGGTGAACCTAACCTTTAAACCTCTAATTCCCCCCCTTCTTTGGTAACCATTATTTACAGCGCACAGCTGTGGGAAACTTTTTGTAACAATATCTCTGTCTGACATTTCACTTCACATAACTTTAGACATCACTATCACAATAATGACTGAAGTAACAGGTCTCACCTACTCACAAGAAGAGGTAGACAGAATCATAGCATCCATGCTTCCCCTGGCTGGGACCAGCACCAGGGATACCAACGAAGCTAGTCAATGCTGGGATGAGTTAACAGAACTGAAACGTGAACAAATAAAAACATTAATACACGGGATTATGATGACCGAGTATGTAAGAGCCAACATTGCGCCACGTGGTCTGATAGTCAGAAATGAACCCTTTATCTTTCAACATGATAAACTTTTTAAGAAGGATTGGTCATTAATATCCTGGCACTGTACCAGAGACTAGTTGGTGCTAATCATAAAAACAGCTACACGTCTATCAGAGGAAATGAAAATTGGCATTCATGATCTAGAAATTCGTCTAAAAACCTACCAGAGTACAGCAGAACTAAAGAAACGACTGGAAGAACTCAATAAAACCATGGCTGAATTTGAGATTGGCTTAAAAGACGCCAAATACATAAAACTAAAAAAAGATCAGAAAAATTTCTCACAAGAGAAAATGTATCCTTACACCAGGGAGGACTATATCCCAACGAATCACAATCCAGGTTATAATACGGACAGTGATGGCTCTGACACTGGCTCACATTTTTCTGATCCAGGTAGTAATTACAACCCTACTAACAGGAACAGACGACCAAGAGGAGGACGCTCAAGAAACAGGGGAGGACCAAGATTTGGTTGGTCCCCATATCAAAACATTCTACCATACGCTCCTCCCCCACAGTTTTTCTATGGTCCACCACAATTTAATCAACCATACCCCCCACAACCCTACCCTTACTGGGAAGAGTCTCACAACCAAGAACAGAGTCAGTCTTTTTTAGGGAGAAGAAAGACCCCCCTAAGAGGAAAAAACAGACAAGGACAACAGGTACAATGGGCCCAACCCCTGGAAACGGTGAGGAGCCACACACGGAGTATGGGCCCACCGAACATACCCTCAACGAGCAGCAACCAAGCCTAGTAGTCAATCTAGCCTATCTTACTCTTACTCCTATCCAAAAAGATGTATTGGAAAAAGGACTAGGGTTTGTTCCAACAGGAACATTGGACAAATTCAAATTGATCTGCGAATTGAAAGAGTTTATCCGCAGGATCAAATTGGAAGTCTATTTCAGAGACAAAGAACCTAACTCTATCACCAAGACGGACACTGGATTACACAAAAAATCTAATTTTACACCTCTACCCAATACCCTTCCCATTGAATTATTAGCTTTTGAGAAAGCAGTAATGAAGGAAATCACTGAAATAGATCCAAGATCTATAAGGGTTTTTCATAATACGAGTAAAATTGAACAAGAGGCTATCCACCAATTATCAAATGAGAAAAATCTCACTATAAAACCAGCTGATAAAGGTGGAGCAATAGTCCTACAAAACACACTTGATTACCAGACAGAATGCCTTCAGCTGTTGGCGGATGAAAGAAACTATTTGGCTATACCAAATGACCCCACAGAACGTCTACGGATAGAGATTGCAAACTTGGTCGAGGAATCTCTGATCAATGATTGGATAAGTAAGAAAGAAGCGGATTTTTGGGAAAACAAGAAACCTGTAATCCCTTATTTTTATACCATCCCAAAAATACATAAATCTATGGTTTCGCCTCCTGGCAAACCAATAGTATCAGGGATAGGTTCAATTTTGGAACCTTTGTCAAAATTTGCAGACGCTTTTTTACGACCATTGGTCCAAGCCACAGAAACGTACCTACAGGATACAAAAGCTCTCCTTTGCTTGATTCAGAATCTCCAATTCAACCCCATAACAAGCATACTGATCAGTTTGGATGTGGAGAGCCTATAAACGAGTTTACCACACAAGGACACGTTGGATATCCTGGAGGAAGTACTCTTTCTAAACAATTGGGCCTACCACACACCCAGACATGTGGTCCTGGAATGTTGTCGCCTAGCTCTGACCGAAAATTTCTTTCAATTCGAGGACTCTCTGTATAAACAGACGCACGGTACCAGCATGGGAAGTACCTTTGCGCCGAGCGTAGCAGGGCTCTATGTACATCAGCTAGAGCAACACAAGATCCTCCACAATAACAATCCGCACATCGACCAAATAAAATTATGGAAAAGATACATTGATGATGTGTTTTTGATTTGGGAAGGTGACGAGGCTGGTTTTGAGTGTTTCCTACTTTGGCTCAATCAACAAGACCCATTTCTGAAATTTACCTTCACTATGAGTAGGTCACGTTTGGGTTCTCTTGACCTCAATATAATAGCGCACGAAGGTCGTCTGATTACTACTACACACTTCAAGCCTACGGCAAGAAACTGCCTCTTATTATATGACAGTTTCCATCCGAGAAGTCTGAAAGACAATCTCCCTTTTGGACAATTTTTGCGCCTAAGACGCAATTGTACCACACGGTATGATTACAACATCCAAGCAAAGGATCTTTCACAGAAACTTGTGCAACGACAATACCTACAACATCTAGTGCCTAAGGCACAAAAAAGAGCCTCCAACAATAACCGGGAAGCGCTCATAGAACAAAAACCTGAGGATACAGAAAAGAACCACAAAAGACAAATCTGTATCACTACCTTCAACATTGCATCTGACCAAGTAACAAAAATAATAAAAAACCACTGGCGTATCCTGAATAGTGGAGGTCTTGACTTACAAAAACCCATGTTCAGTCACAGAAAAGCAAAAAACTCGAGAAACTATCTGGTACAGACCAGACCTAACCCCAGGAAGACTGTCGGACCTGTACGCTTGCTCCATCCATTACTGGAGGGCCATTACCCATGCGGTAACTGTAGTGTGTGCCACCTAACTAGTGCAACCAAAACTGTCACCTGTAACAATGGCGTAACATGGAATCTGCGAACATTCACCAATTGTAACACGACAGGTGTGATATACCTTATGACCTGTGTATGCAACCTTCATTATGTGGGATGACCACAAGAAAGGTGTATACAAGAATGACAGAACACCGAAGCAACTTCAGGTGTAAACGTGACAATACAAAAATGACCACGCATTTCCTTGAACAAAAACACACACCTAATGACTTCAGTTGGGTCATCATTGAACATGTGGACAACCACCCCAATACTGAAAGAAAACTACACGAAAAAGAGCAACGTTATTTATTTATTTTATTTATTTGTGTATTTTGTAGAGCGCAACAGCTGCCCCAACGGGGCGTCCCGGCGCTGATAAATCAAGGAACTAGAAGCTAGGCACCGGTGGGGCATTATATGAGGAAGAGATGTGTTTTCAGGGACTTTCGGAATGCTAATTCGGATTGGCAGGATCGTAATGCAACCGGGAGGTTATTCCAACACCGAGTGGCACAGACCTCGAATGTTTTCCCTCCGGCGCGAGTACATTTAAATCTGGGGGTTTCCAGTAGAAGTAGGGAATTTGAGCGTAGTGTCCTGATGTTGACATAAGGTTTCAGAGTGCTTCTTAGATGGGCCGAGCCTTTGCCCTTGGAGGCCCGGAAAGCCAAGGTCATGGCCTTAAAAATACATCTCTTGGAAATGGGGAGCCAGTGGAGTTTGCGGAGGTGTGGGGAGATGTGATGTCTGGCAGGAATTCTCTCCACCAGCCGAGCAGCAGCATTCTGGACAGTCTGTAGCTTGTGGCATAGGCCTGCTGTGATGCCAAGGTATAGTGCGTTGGCGTAGTCCAGGTGAGATATTATCAGGGCTTGTACCACAGTCTTACGGCAGTCCATCGGTAGGTAGTTGATGAGCCGTCTAATTGTCTTGATCTTAGCAAAGCAGGATGCAGCTACTGTTTGAACCTGGGCGTTAAAACTGAGATGATTATCCCAGCGCACTCCCAGGTTTCTCACCGAGTCTTTAGGCGTGGGGGCATGGCTGAGATCATTCGGCCACCATAAATTGGAATCAAGAGGGGATGATGAATTAAAAAACAGAATCTCTGTCTTTCCAGCATTAAGTCGGAGGGAATTGGAGTCCATCCAGCTAGAGATGTCTCTTAGACAGTTTTTCAATGGGTCGAAGGCAGAGGCAGTGGGGGTATCAAAAGTGAAGAGTAACTGAATGTCATCAGCGTAGGAGGTGGATTTAATCCCAGTTTGCGCAATCAGTTTAGCCAAGGGGGAGAAGTAAACATTAAACAAAAGCGGGCTCAGGGAGGAGCCCTGAGGAACTCCCCATTTTAGTGGTCTAGCGGTGGAGGTATAGGGAGGGGTGTATACCTGCTGAGTACGGTCATCCAGGTAGGAAGAGAGCCATCTCAACACTGTACCGCCGAGGCCTAGGTCTCTCAGCCTTCTCAGCAGGATCTTATGAGAGACGGTGTCAAATGCTGCTGAGAGATCCAGCAGCACTAACACCGCCCTCGATCCTCGATCCAGCGTCCATCTCACAGAGTCAGCCATTTCGACAAGGGCCGACTCCGTGCTGTGGCCCGACCGAAAGCCGTGCTGAGAGTCATGCAGGAGCCCATGGGATTCGATGTAGTTAGCAAGCTGGGCGTGCACCAGTTTTTCCAGAATCTTAGACGGGGCAGGCAGGAGAGAGATGGGCCTGTAGTTACTAGGGTTATCTGGGTCAAGATCAGGCTTCTTGAGGATGGGGACTAGGGACGCATGTTTCCATTTTGCGGGGAAAATACCCGTTCTCATGGAATTGTTCCAGATGTGGTTAAGGAATGGATTGAGCAGGGGTGCCAGTTTTTTATATTGTTTGGCTGGCAAAGGGTTCTTGGGGGAACCAGATTTACAATTGAGTAATTCTACCAGTGTGTCAGCCTCAGAGATTTCAGCAAATTCGAGCAATGAGGGTGACTGAAGCGGGTACGTGGTAGAATCCTCAACCGACCCTTCACTATTGGTGATGGGAAAGGAGGAGTAAATAGCCTGAATTTTTTCCTCAAAGAATAGTGAAAGTTTATCACACAGAGACTGGGAGGCTGGAAGGGTGCGAGTTAGAGCGCTGGGGTCCGTGAAGGATCTGACTATGTTGAAAATCTCCCTGGCGCCGTTACTGGCATGTTTAATTCTGGAAGCCAGGAAGTCCCTTTTATGATCCTCAATCAATCTGCGGTATTCTTTGAGAGCTGTTTTATAGGTGATTTTACTGTCAAGGGAGTAGTTCTGCCTCCAGGAGCGTTTGAGGGCTTTGCAAGATGCCTTTTTCTGGCGAAGCATGTCGGAGTACCAGGGTGCGGATGGTGTGGCCCGGTAGGTTTTGATGGGTTTGAGAGGGGCCATAGCCTCTAGGGCTTGGCCAATCCAGGCGTCGAATTGGTCAATACCATCATCCGGATCAGATGATGGGGAGGGAAGAAAATTATTTTGGTGTTCCTGGAGCGCTTCAAGGGTGATACGACTCCAGTTTCTGCCTGATACTTTGGGGGCGACGGTAGGTCTGATAGAGCGGGAGATGACGATCTCAAAAGGGATAAGAAAGTGGTCTGACCAAATGACCGGGATGGGAGAGGCTACCAGAATGCTGGGTAGGTTGGAACAAATCAGGTCAAGGCTATGTCCCGCTTTGTGAGTGGGGGAATCTATTTTTTGCTCTAGATTGCAGGTCGCCAGTGTAGAAATAAAATTATTGCTGTGCGAACATGATTCATCGTTTACGTGAAGGTTAAAATCTCCTAGAGCAGTGAAGTTGGTGTAGCGAGTACTAAGCTGAATGATGTAATCCGTCAAGGCCGGCAGGTAGGAGAGGTTGGAATGGGGAGGGCGGTAGATAAGTATTCCAGAGCAGGAGGTGGACGAGGAAAAATGGATAGTAAAAGGTAGACCCTCTATGCAGTCAATAGGGTCATAA
The DNA here is from genome assembly GCF_964204655.1 of Triturus cristatus. Classification (NCBI taxonomy): domain Eukaryota; kingdom Metazoa; phylum Chordata; class Amphibia; order Caudata; family Salamandridae; genus Triturus; species Triturus cristatus. The sequence goes on along the minus strand of NC_140590.1, from coordinate 900,623,275 downwards.
GTAGGGAAGGAAGCCGTCCATTTGGATTTATGGATGAGAGCAACTCCACCCCCCTGTTTACCGTTAGATCTATTGGCGCAGGCGATGCTGTAGCCGTCCGGTAAGGCAAGAGTAATGGTGGGGTTAGTGGTCTCATTCAGCCAGGTTTCAGTTAAGAAAAGCAGATCCCAGTTGTTGTCCTGGAGGGACTGCCATATGTCGATAGCATGTTTGTTCAGAGACCTGCAGTTAATCAGTGCCGCTCTGAGGGCGAGAGAAGGGTCGGCTCCAAAAGAGGAGGCAGAGCACCGAGCGAGGGCCGGGCCAAGAGTTGAGTCCAGAGAGGGTAGTGAGAACTGGCAGGTTTTACATACATAGACGTGGCTCTGGGCGTCCGGGATAGACCAGAGGCAGGTAGAACAAGGAGAGGGTCTCAGAGACAGCAACATGGTCCGAGAATGGATTGTGGGGGTAATGCTGGTGAATCGGGCAGGGGAACCGGCCCCGGTCGCGTCATGATCGCGGACTTCGGCGCGCAATCGGCACGCCCGCTGCGCTCGTCCGCTGCGCTTCCGGTAGATACACATGTATAAAGTGAGGGGGCGTGGCCTCGAAGTGGGCGTGTCCCTGAAGCAACGAGGACAATGGCGGGAGAAGTGGATCGGCGATTTCGGCCGTTTCCAGCGCTCGTTTTGGATGTAGAAGGGTGCCTGCACACTGTGCACGTGTGACAGGAAGTGAAGTTGGGTGCAAGTTTAAAAGTACAGAAATACAATTTTAAAATGCAAAGCTGCGCAAGATACTAACTGCTCCCGGCTGTGCCTCAGGAGGTTCCGTGAGTGATCTGCCGCGCTAGTAATCAGCGCGCTATTTGTAGGGCTTGCAGGGGGCGTGGCCTCGAAGTGGGCGTGTCCCTGTAGCAACGAGGACAATGGCGGGAGAAGTGGATCGGCGATTTCGGCCGTTTCCAGCGCTCGTTTTGGATGTAGAAGGGTGCCTGCACACTGTGCACGTGTGACAGGAAGTGAAGGTGGGTGCAAGTTTAAAAGTACAGAAATACAATTTTAAAATGCAAAGCTGCGCAAGATACTAACTGCCCCCGGCTGTGCCTCAGGAGGTTCCGTGAGTGATCACGTTGGGTTTTTAAGTTATGGTCTGACATCAATGGTCTCAACAATGACATACCATGGGGTCATTTCATTTCAAACTAGGGTCGAAAGATTCACACCCCTTCTTTAATGTACACCAACCTTGCTGTTCTGTATTTTATTTTTATTTTTCTCATTTTTTTCATCATTTTTTTCATTCCTGGAATCACGTATCTTTATTGAAAGATTTTTGCATTGAGTGTAATGCCCAAATTCCTGATATATATATTTATACATCTTTCTGAACCACAACGTTATAAAACGATGGGTATATCCTTCAACCCATTTCTCCCTTTCCGTCCTCAACACTGGAGTTATATTATAGAATTGTCTCCCCAGATAATCATACTCCAGTGTAAGTATTTACATCAGTCCGGAATTACCCCAATCCATCATGGCCGCACCATTTTGTAATATTATTTGCCATTAACTGTGCATGGCCATTAAATTTTTCCTTTATCATCAGCGCTTTCACATCCCAATTTTTTGACTAACTATGATGGCTCCGCAAATACTAATATTGTTCACCGAACGTATCTGATTTTAAGTATACACTCTGAACCCATCCCCTTTCCAATATGGCCACCACGGAAAGGACCTCCACCGGGTGGTCCTTTCTTGCTTCCCATGCGGAAATGCTCGTAGATAACAGACACCTCACCCGTGACCACGCAGTGTGCGGTCCGTGAGGCTTGGGCTCGAGTAGGTGTACCCTAGTGTGGTTTTCAACATACAAGTAAGTCAATAACCTCGTGGGGAAATCCAGCACGCCCTCCTGTACAACGGAGATCGTCTCCTTTTTTTACCTTTTTTCCGTTCTCCTTCCCACCTAAGGTTTGCTAAGGATACGGAGCCCCATTTGATTAACGACCTCATGTATCATCTTTCTAGGTGTACGAGATCTCCACACACCCCCTCCGTTGACCATGAGGCATATTGTTGCTTCCAAAAATGTATGTAATGTCGTACACATTAGAAAATAAGAGTGTACCTACACTGGTGTATAGTGTGATCACTATTGATTCTATTTACATGGCATATAGACTGTTTTTTATCCTCTAATATATTTGTTCTTATACCCTACAGATATTATCAGACGTATATTTACGTATGTATTAATTTTAACGCATGCCTATTAGCTGCAGCGTCTCACTTTTTTCACCGTATTTAGGTCTACTAGGAGTGGTTTCTTGCATTGGGCTGGTCCCGGTGTAGTCCTGAAGAAGAGCTGGGGAAGCTCGAAACTAGTTGACCATATGCTAGGTACACCTATCCATTATATTTAGGGCCTTTTAGCATATTACCCCGTTTTTAACCAATTAGGTAGGAGCAAGAATAAAATATATTTGGCCCACTAGTTGATTATTTTAACTCACTTTGTCCCACTCCATTTCACGACACTTGCACTACACATAATTTGTTTTAAGTGCTCCTACGTAATCCGCAAGTCGCAGCACGCCTCAGTCCGTAGAGGACTGAGAGGACCCCAATGATGAAGCATGTCACCGTGGGGAAACCCTGGTGAGTGAGGGGACTCAAGAAAGGCAAAGTTTTGCCCCTTTCTTCCTTGTTTGGGTGACCTTCGGAATCCAATTGTTGTTCTGACACCCCCAGGTTAGGTTCTTTTTACCTGATCATTCAGGGTATTTTTGATATATGTACAAGATGGAGGGTGAACCTAACCTTTAAACCTCTAATTCCCCCTCTTCTTTGGTAACGTTTCCCGTTACAGCAGAGCGCCGGCCACCATTTTCCCATCACTGACTTCTCTCCTAAGGGCAGCGCGGGGCTGGACGGGACAGTTCTCATGGCACTCAAGATGCAAAATCAGGCTCCGCCGATGTGTTACATCATCCGGTAAGTGTAGGTTCTGTTTTCAGCGTCTCTAGTCATGTATAGCCGCTTTTTTTCGTTCCGGAAGCGCGCGCGGGCCGGGAGCCGAGACGGTCTACGTCCTATCGGCCATCTTGCCCGGCCACTCCCCCTTGGGCAAGTTTTTATTAGGGTGGGGGCATTGGCATTCCCGTTTTTGGCAACCCCCTAATTAAAATTTGCTCAAAAAAATCCCTGGCATCTAGTGGACTTTCAGCCCCCCCTGGGGGCAGATGGGGCATTAGCTCCCAATCTGCCCCGCCGAGGGGGGCAAAAAACCCACTAGATGCCGTTTTTTTGGGGGGGTAAATTTGAATTAGAGTGGGGCTGCCCAAAATGGGCATGCCCATGCCCCCACACCCTCCCCCCCAAAAATTACAGCCTTCCTGCCCCATCTGGGGGAAGATGGTGCAGTATCCCCCAATATTCCCCCCAGGGGGGCAAAAAGCCCACTAAATACCAGGGATTTTTGGGCACATTTTTATTAAGGTGGGGGCATTGGCATGCACATTTTTGGCAGCCCCCACCCTACTTAAATTTGCTCAAAAAAATTCCTGGCATCTAGTAGGCTTTCTGCCCACCCTGGGGACAGATGGGGGCAGCAGCCCCCAATCCGTACCCCGGGGGGCAAAAAGCCCACTAGTTGCCAGGGATTTTTTTGGGGCAAATTTGAAATAGGGTGGGGGTTGCCCAAAACAGGCATGCCCCCACCCCCTCCCCTGCAAAAATTACAGCCTTCCTGCCCCCCTGGGGGGCAGATGGGGCAGTAGCCCCCAATCTGCCCCCCCCCCGGGTGCTAAAAGCCCACTACATGCCAGGGATGTTTTTGGGCAACTTTTAATTAGGGTGGGGGCTGCCCAAAACGGGCATGCCAATGTCCCCATCCCCCAACCACAACAATTACAGTCTTTCTGCCCCCCCTGGGGGGAATATGGGGCAGTAGCCCCCAATCTGCCCCCTGGGGGGCAATAAGCTCACTAGATGCCAACAATTACGCTGGCTTTTTATGTGTGGGGGTGTGGGCTGCCCAGAATGGGCATACCAATGCCCCCACCCCCCAAAAAAAGCCACAGTGTTTCTGACCTCCTTGAGGGCATATCGTGGTAACCCCACCCCCCAATATCCCCCCAAGGGTGGCAGAAAACCGACTAGGCACGGATTTGTTTTTAGCAATATGCCTACATGTTGATTTTGAACCCTAGCTCTGCCGGCACCTAGGGAAACCTAGCAAACCTATACATTTTTGAAAACCAGACACACAGGGTAATCCAGGATGAGGTAACTTGACTGGCTCTCACCAGGTTCTGTTACCCAGAATCCCTTGCAAACCTAAAAATTTGTCCCAAAAAACACTTTTCCTCACATTTCTGTGGTGGGAAGTTCTGGAATCTGCGTGAATCCACAAATTCCACCCACCCCACATTCCCCAAAGCGTTCCGAGGAAAATGGTACCTCACTTGTGTGGGTAGGCCTAGTGCTCGCGACAGGCAAGGGCCCAAAACCTATTCAGGCGACATCAAAATGACCTATCACAAAACAACCTGGTTTTGCAAGGGGGGTCCCATGAGTTTTTGGCCCAGGGCTTGGCAGCCATCTAGGGAAACCTACCAAACCCACACATTTCTGAAAACTAGACACCCGGGGGGATTCCAGGGAGGTATGGCGTGCTTGGATCCCCCAACGTTTCCTTAGCCAGAATCCAATGCAAACCTCAATTTCAGCTGAAAAAAAATCACTTTTTTCACACATTTTTGTGTAGGAAAGTTGTGGCATCAACGGGCGGACACAAACTTCCTACCACCCAGCGATCCCCTGGGTCTCCCGATAAAAATGGTGCCTCACTCGTGTGGGAGGCCCAAGTACCCACATCAGGCAGGGGTCCAAAACGTATTGAGGCGACATCAAAATTGCCTATCACCAAACAACCTGGTTTTGCAAGGGGGGTCACCTGGGTTTTTTGCCCCGTGCTCGGCGATCATCTAGGGAAACCTACCAAACCACACATTTCTGAAAACTAGATACCCAGGGGATTGCAGGGAAGTATGGCTTGTGTGGATCCCTCAACGTTTCCTTACCCAGAATCCCCTGCAAATCTCAATTTTAGCTGAAAAAATCACTTTTTTCACACAGTTTTGTGTGGGAAAGTTGTGGCATCACCGGGCTGACACAAATTTCCTACCACCCAGCGTTCCCCCGGGTCTCCCAATAAAAATAGTGCCTCACTCGTGTGGGAGGCCCAAGTACCCGTGACAGGCAGGGGCCCTAAACGTAGTGAGGTGACATCAAATTTGCCTATCACCAAACAACCTGGTTTTGCAAGGGGGGTTACCTGGGTTTTTGGCCTTGTGCTCGGCGGCCATCTAGGGAAACCTACCAAACCCACACATTTCTGAAAACTAGACACCCGGGGGATTCCAGGGAGGCATGGCTTGCGTGGATCCCCCAACGTTCCCATACCCGGAAACCCTGCAAACCTCAATTTTAGCTGAAAAAATCACTTTTTTTACACTTTTTTGTGTGGGAAAGTTGTGGCATCACCAGTGTTAGAAAGGATAGACGGACCGGGAGGGTCGGCCGAGGTCAGGAGGAGAGGTCTCCGGGGAGAGCCGTCTCCAACGATCGTACAGACAAGTAACTTCCCCCCCACAGACAGATACCACACACGGATAAGGTTCAGTGTTCTTTATAAGCACTTCTTAAGGTACGGTTGAATGGTACAAGGAGGTCTGGACTCAGGGGTCCCCTCGATTCAAGTCTCTCAAAGCAGGGTAAGGGGTAGCGGGACAGTCTGTCTACCAGTCAGGTAGTTTGGATGAGATGATGATCAGCTCACAATCCTCGAGCTTAGTTGGTGCGGGCCGCGGCAGCGCCAGCAGGTCCCGGAAAGATGGTCGATGTACGGTCCGCGGCAGCGCCAGCAGGTCCCGGTGAGGATGGTCGTTACAACGGGCCGCGGCAGCGCCAGCAGGTCCCGGAAAGATGGTCGATGTACGGTCCGCGGCAGCGCCAGCAGGTCCCGGTGAGGATGGTCGTTACAACGGGCCGCGGCAGCGCCAGCAGGTCCCGACGAGGATGGATGTGGTAGAAGGCCGCGGCAGCGCCAGCAGGCAGGACGATGGTTCACAAGAGCGGGCTACGGCAGCGCCAGTAGTCCGTCAAGGCTGAGTTCTCTCGGTGTCTCTCGACTCCAGGATACAACTGCCTTCCTGCTCCGGAGTTGCCCCAGTTATAGGGCAGGCGCTCTTTGATGTCCGGACCCTCGCACTTGGAGGTCGGAGGGCCCGGGATGAAGGTGTCCAGACACCCAGCAGGGGGTGGAGCCAGCGCCTGGGGGAGCTGGAGGCGATCGGCACCTGGGGGGGGAAGAGCTCTTGACACTTCGTCCTCCCATTGACCTGCCAAGTGGTCCGCTCACCTCCCGGGTGGATGGTGGTGCCGGGATGTCGGGGCCGGTCAGGCCCGGGGTTAGGGTCGGGGCGAGGCCACGCGGCCTCGTGGTGCAGGGCCCAAGATGGCGGCTTGAACCGGCCGGGGGAGCCGGTGGGGCTGGGCCCCGTGATGAGTAGAGGTCCGAGGGCAGAAGATCCGTCGGGAGACGGGGTACGGGTGCTTTTCGTGAGTTATGCCTGGTGGGCCGGAGCTCGGGCCCTGTCGTGCGGGGAGGGAGCAAGCCCTTCGTGTGGCCTGTCCTACATGCGTCCCCCCCAGCTGAAGGCGGGGAGAGTCACCCATCTCCTTGGGGACTCTCTTCGTCGAGGCGGAAAAAGCGGGACAGGCCATCCGCGTTGGCGTGGTCTTGGCCTGGTCGGTGCTCCACAGTGAAGTCCATTCCCTGCAGGGAAATGGACCAGCGCAAGAGTTTTGGGTTCTCCCCCCGCATCTGCATCAGCCACTGCAGGGGTCGGTTTGTACCCGGAAGTGGGTACCGAAGAGATAGGGCCGGAGCTTTTTGAGGGCCCACACCACTGCGAAGGCCTCCCTCTCGATGGTGCTCCAGCGCTGTTCTCGGGCCAGGAGACGTCGACTGATGAAGGCCACCGGCTGGTCATGACCTTCGGGATTTAACTGAGAAAGGACGGCCCCGATGCCGTGGTCGGAGGCGTCGGTCTGTACCATGAACTCCCGACTGTAATCGGGGGCCTGGAGCACAGTGGCGGTGCATAGAGCGGCCTTCAGCTTCTCGAAGGCCGCTTGGCAATCGGGGGTCCAGTTAATCCGCTTCGGCTGGTTCTTGGACGTGAGACCCGTGAGGGGCCCCACGATGCTGCCGTAGTCCTTCACGAACCGCCGGTAGTAGCCGGTGAGCCCCAAGAAGGCTCGGACCTCGGTCTGGGTGACGGGGGGCTGCCAGGACTGGATGGCAGCAATCTTAAGTTGTAGCGGGGCCACCAGCCCGCTTCCCACTTGGTGCCCAAGGTAGGTCACTGACCCTTGGCCAATTTGGCACTTGCCGGCCTTAATTGTGAGGCCAGCCCGCTGGAGGGCCTGTAGGACCTCTTGGAGGTGACGGAGGTGGTCGGGCCAGTGGTGGCTGTATACAGCGATATCGTCCAGGTAGGCAGCGCTGAACTCTTCGAGCCCCGCCAAGACCTGGTTCACGAGGCGTTGAAACGTGGCGGGGGCATTCTTCATGCCGAAGGGCATGACCTTGAATTGGTAGTGGCCATCGGGGGTAGAGAAGGCTGACCGTTCCTGAGCCCTGGGTGTGAGGCCGATCTGCCAGTAGCCCGCTGTTAGGTCGAAGATACTGAGGTAGCGGGCGGCCCCCAGCCGGTCGATCAGCTCGTCTGCTCGGGGGATCGGATGCGCGTCGGTCCGGGTGACAGCGTTCAAGCCCCGGTAGTCGACGCAGAATCTCAGTTCAGGTGCGGTGCCGGGGGCAGCGGCTTTGGGGACCAATACAACCGGACTGGCCCAGGGACTGTCCGAGGGCTCGATGACCCCGATTGTGAGCATCTTGGCCACCTCCTCCTGTATGCAGGCCCGTACCCGATCTGGTACGCGGTAGGCCCGGTGTCGGACAGGGGGACTGTCCCCGGTGTCCACGTCGTGCAAACACCAAGGGGTGACCCCGGGGGTGAGGGAGAACAGGGTAGCGAACTGCAGCAGGAGGTTCCGGCAGCCCTGGCGTTGCTCCGAAGTGAGGGCGTCAGAGAGCCGGACCCCGTCCACGGAGCCGTCATTCTCCTGAGTCTTCAGAAGATCCGGGAGGGGTTCGGAGTCTTCCTCTGCCCCACTGTCCGTAGCCATCAGGAGGCTGAGTTCTGAGCGCACAAAGTGTGGTTTGAGTCGGTTGGTGTGGAGGACCCGAAGGGGGTTCCGGGAGGTCCCCAGGTCGATGATTCTTTGCTCGCTGTATAGCAGGTCGTTATCCCAGTAGACCCAGTGAGTTCCGGTGGAGTCCCCTGCGTTCTGGGCGCTGGCTTGTTGGCGGAGTCCCTCGAGGGAGGGACAGGTCTTTTGTTCCTGGCGGAACTGTGCTTGGGTGGGCCCCCCCCCTTGACGCCACTGAGCCAGGTCAGGAAGGTCCTGGGGTTGCGCGTCCCCTTCGGCCGTCGGGTCTGGGAGGCTGGCCTCGTCGTTGTCTTCTACTGGGGCGACTGGGGGCGGAGGTGCTGGCCATTCTGGTTCTTCTGATCGAGGGACGGCACGGGCGGCCATGGACCGGGTGGTTATGCAGGCCCAGTCCGGGAGGCCCAGCATCCCCAGGTGCTCTCTTCTTTCAACGGTGGCCCACGGGGAACTCTCGAGGTCATTCCCCAGGAGGCAGTCCACGGGGGCATCGTCCCGGACCGTCACCTTCAACAGGCCGGAGACCCCTCCCCATTCGAATGGAACGCAGGCCATTTGACACATACTTTCAGAGTTGTCTGCCGAGCGGACGGGGCAGAGAATGTTCGGCAGGATCTGCTCGGGCTTCACCAGGTGACAGCGGACGGCCGTCACACTGGCGCCTGTGTCACGCAAGGCCTCGGCTCGCTGTCCATTAATGGTCACCCACTGACCGTATTTCCTGGTGTTAGCGGGTAGGGGAGCCCGCGGGACCATGTCTCTTCCCCCTAAGCACGCCAGGACCATGGCGGCCGGTTCCCACTCTTGCTGGGCCGGCTCATACTCCTCTGGTTCCTCCAATGATCGCTCTTCCCCCAGGGCGGCGGCAGCTACCTGGCGGGGCTTGGGTGTTTGGTTCTGCGGGCAGCTCGGGTCATTGGCGTAGTGGCCGACTCGCTGGCATCGGTGGCACGTGACGTTGGCTCGGATCCCAGGACGCCACGGGGGGTTGCCCCGACCGGCCGGAGCCGGGGTGCTGGCCACGGGTGTTGCGGGCAAGGCGTCTCTCCCTCGCCCCTGGCCCCCTCCTCCTCCCCGAGGACGGTGCTGGCCTTGGTTGTTTCTGTTCTGTTCGTGTGGCCCCCTCCGGCCCACTCGGGTGCTTTCCCATCGGTCAGCTTCGGCGGCGAGCTGCCGGGGGTCAGTCAGCTTACTGTCGAGGAGGTGCTGCCTGAGCTCGATGAAGCAGTTGTTCGACAGGTGCTCCCATACCATCAGGTTAAAGAGTTGTTCGTAGGTGGTGACCTGGCTCCCCTTTATCCAACCCTCGAAGGCACGGCTGAAATAGTTCACGTATTCTACCCAAGTTGTACCTGGGATCCGGGTGCAATCTCTGAACCTCTGGCGGTACATCTCGGGTGTGAGGCCGTAGCGGGTGAGGAGGGCAGCCTTCATGTGGTCGTAGGACGACATTTGGTGATCTGGGAGCTGCAGTAGGGCATCGCGCCCCTCGTTGATAAACCTCCCCCAGAGTCCGGCTCCCCAATCACTCCGGTCGATCCGGTGGGAGGTCATGGCGATCTCGTAGGCTTTAAACCACTGTTGTATGTTCTCTTCTCGGACATACTCGCGGACAACATCCTTGGGGATGTGGACTTTTTTCTCGATTGGCCCCGGGGTGTGCGGTCGCTCAGGCACCCCCAGTTCTTTATTCTGTTTCCGAAGTTCTATTTCCGCCAGTTTGCGCTCGTGCTCGAGCGTTATTTTTTTCTCCTCCAGCTCTCTCTGTCTCTGCTTCTCTTCTCGTTCATCTCGGAGCCGCATGTGCTCGAGGTTGAGTTTCTGTTCAGCTAACTTGAGTTCCCCATCCATCTTGAGTCGTGCCATTTCCAACTCGTGCAATCTGGTTCTTTCTCTTTCCCGGATCTCCTCCTGCGAGAGGCCCGTTCCCCGCTCCTCGGGAGCCGTGGCGTTCCCCTCTGGTGTGATGCTGCTTTGGTCGGAGGGTCCGGCGACCCCAGTTTCTGTCCACGACTCTAGGGCGTGCTTTAGATCATCTTTGGTACTCAGGCCGGTGGTAGCAATGCCAAGTTCTATGCAGAATTGTCTCAGTTCGCGGTGGTTGTATTCTTCTAATTTATCCATTTGGAATTTCTCGGTGGAGTTGCTATCTTTGGCTGACATCGTGTTGTTGTCGTGGGGTGAGCTACTCTCTGTACGATTATGCGTTGATTCGGATCGCGCCGCTGGCCACCAATGTTAGAAAGGATAGACGGACCGGGAGGGTCGGCCGAGGTCAGGAGGAGAGGTCTCCGGGGAGAGCCGTCTCCAACGATCGTACAGACAAGTAACTTCCCCCCCACAGACAGATACCACACACGGATAAGGTTCAGTGTTCTTTATAAGCACTTCTTAAGGTACGGTTGAATGGTACAAGGAGGTCTGGACTCAGGGGTCCCCTCGATTCAAGTCTCTCAAAGCAGGGTATGGGGTAGCGGGACAGTCTGTCTACCAGTCAGGTAGTTTGGATGAGATGATGATCAGCTCACAATCCTCGAGCTTAGTTGGTGCGGGCCGCGGCAGCGCCAGCAGGTCCCGGAAAGATGGTCGATGTACGGTCCGCGGCAGCGCCAGCAGGTCCCGGTGAGGATGGTCGTTACAACGGGCCGCGGCAGCGCCAGCAGGTCCCGGAAAGATGGTCGATGTACGGTCCGCGGCAGCGCCAGCAGGTCCCGGTGAGGATGGTCGTTACAACGGGCCGCGGCAGCGCCAGCAGGTCCCGACGAGGATGGATGTGGTAGAAGGCCGCGGCAGCGCCAGCAGGCAGGACGATGGTTCACAAGAGCGGGCTACGGCAGCGCCAGTAGTCCGTCAAGGCTGAGTTCTCTCGGTGTCTCTCGACTCCAGGATACAACTGCCTTCCTGCTCCGGAGTTGCCCCAGTTATAGGGCAGGCGCTCTTTGATGTCCGGACCCTCGCACTTGGAGGTCGGAGGGCCCGGGATGAAGGTGTCCAGACACCCAGCAGGGGGTGGAGCCAGCGCCTGGGGGAGCTGGAGGCGATCGGCACCTGGCGGGGGAAGAGCTCTTGACACTTCGTCCTCCCATTGACCTGCCAAGTGGTCCGCTCACCTCCCGGGTGGATGGTGGTGCCGGGATGTCGGGGCCGGTCAGGCCCGGGGTTAGGGTCGGGGCGAGGCCACGCGGCCTCGTGGTGCAGGGCCCAAGATGGCGGCTTGAACCGGCCGGGGGAGCCGGTGGGGCTGGGCCCCGTGATGAGTAGAGGTCCGAGGGCAGAAGATCCGTCGGGAGACGGGGTACGGGTGCTTTTCGTGAGTTATGCCTGGTGGGCCGGAGCTCGGGCCCTGTCGTGCGGGGAGGGAGCAAGCCCTTCGTGTGGCCTGTCCAACAACCAGGCTGACACAAATTTCCTACCACCCACCGTTTACCCTGGTCTCACGATAAAAATGGTACCTCACTCGTGTGGGAGGCCCAAGTGCCTGTCACGGGTACTTGGGCCTCCCACATGAGGGTTATTTTGTTCCCATTTCAGAAATACATAGGTGGTGTGGCTTGGGCAAGATGGCCGATCGGACCTAATCCGAGTCGGCTCCCGCAACCGCCCCGGGCTTACCCCAGCCACAGCGCGGATCCTGGGTCCCTGGGCGGGACGAACGCTCTCCAAATGCACAGGCGAGCTGATGGGCACCGGTAGAACTGGGCGAATCCCGCTCGGAGGCTGACTGGAGCACCCGAGACCCGCGGCTGCGGCGGCTCCCACAGATAGATCGGCGCTCCGCGCCGGGCGAGGCTGACGGATCGGTGCACCTGGGCTGGGGACGAGTGCGGCTGCAGCTCCCTGGGTGCCTTCGTGGAGGCCCAGGCCCGGAGGGGGAGAGACGCGGACCAGGCGTCGCCCGGCGGGGAATCCCCCCGAGGCTGCGGACTATGCGGAGACTGGGACCCGCGATCTCGCGGCCCCGGATGTAGCGGCTCATTGAGGAGGGAGCGGAGCATGAGCGGCAGAGGTACGGTGAGGAGCGGGAGTGAGAACTGCCCAGGGGGCCCCAAGAGAGTGCGCGAGCCTGGAATGAGCGAGAGGAGGGGCAGCTGGTGAGCTGCCGTGCGTGTCCCAGCAACCCTGAAGCGCTGGTGGGAGGCTGTCCCCTCGTGGTCGCACCGGGGGCCCTCGGCTGCACCGCGTCTGCAATGCGCCTCCCCCTCGGGGGGCGGAAGAGAGAGTCTCTGACAGGGGGCACGCGAGCACTGGACGGGGGGGCCGGAGGAGGTCCCCCACCACATTAACACCGACTGGCGGGTCCCCAGAGATCCAGCGGAGGCCTTAGCGAGGGGGGCCCGGAGCGACTGGGGTGTGCTGTCGGAGCGGACTGAGGCCCCGGGTGCTGTTCGGGGGGGCCCTGCATGTACGAACCGCGGGCTGAGCCGGTCGGGGGCGGCCATATGCCTGCTAAGAAGAATCAGGCAAAACGCAACGCCTCCGTAACAGCCTTCTTCAGTCCAGTGGATAGGGGGCCGTCGGGGGCCCCGGCAGAAGCGCCGGGCGCGATGGCGCTCACTAAGGAGGACCTCCTGGCCTCACTACGGGACTTCAAAGCGGAGCTGCGGGAGGAGATAGGCCGGGATGTCCAATGCTCGATTGACCAGCTGTGCTCGGACTTGCGCGACCAGCTATCCGGCCTCAGGCAAGACGTCGACGCGGTGGGCACACGAGTGGTGGAGTTGGAGGCCCACCATCAGGACTTGGACAGCAGGACCACGGATCACTCGCGACGGATTCAGGCCCTCCAGGATCAACTGACGCAAACGCAGCTCAAGGCGGAAGATCTGGAGAATTGCGCTCAACGCGATAACATACGCGTGCGCCACTTGGAGGAGCGGGCGGAGGGTCCAGACCTGGAGGCATTCCTAGAGGGCCTCTTCGCTGAAGTGGTGAAGCTGCAGACCCTCAAGATCAAGCTTGACCGGGCACATAGGGTGGGCTTCTTGGCGCCGGGAGATAAACGGAGGCCGAGAGACATACTGGCTAAATTTCACTCCTACAAAATCAAGGAGGCTGTCCTAGCGGCGGTCCGAGCGTCTTCGGAGGTGTCGTTCCAGGGATTTACATGTGTGTTGTATCAAGATCTATCCCTGGCGACGTTGGCGAGGCGCCAGTCCTTTCGGCCTCTGACTACTAAATTGAGAGCGGAGCACATTAGGTACCGTTGGACTTTCCCCTTTGGCCTCTCATTTGAATACCAGAACAAGCAACGAACTGTGATGGACTTGGCGGTCGGCGGGGCCATTCTGGGACTTTCCCCATCAGAAGAAGAGCAGGAAGAGGGGGGGTCTTCGGCACCTGGCGGAGCCAGGGCGAGGGCCGGAGAGTGGGCTACGGTGGGTCGGGCTCCGCCCAGATGACTCCGCGGGTGACGCCATCTGGAGAATGCTTTAACTAGCGGAAGGGGTCCTTGTGCACCAGTCGTGAACTCCTACGGCCTCGCTTGCTCACTGCCCCATCAGGTCAGGTGGCCAGTACAGGAGCGGGAGTATCGCTGGACACTGGACTGCAGGTTGGGGGCCTGTCGGGGGGCCTGGGAACAACAGTTGAGGATGTTTTCCTCATTTCTTTTCTTTGCATAGAGATATATTTGCTGCCGGGGTGGTGGTGGGTGGGTTGCCATGACCCTCCGAGTATTTCACACTTGGATGTTGTGTAGAATTGGGGTTTCTTGGTTATTTCTATTCCTTTTTCTTCTCTCCCTTTCTTCTTTTTCTCTTTTTCTTTTCTTGATACGGAGTGCGGGGGGGTCTTCCGGGGGGGGGGAGGAGGAGCGGGAGGGCAGGCTCCGGGCTTGGCTGCTGACGGTTGCATTCATTCAACTACACGATGGCTTTATCCATAGGCTCCTGGAATGTACAAGGGCTTAATTCCCCCCAGAAGCGACAGAGGGTGATGAAGTACATATCGGACCATCACCTAGACATAGTTGCACTACAAGAAACACATCTGCGTAGGGGGGAAGACATCAGGCTGCGGCATAGGTCATGCCCACTCATGTACAGTTCTTCCGCCACCACCAAGCACAGGGGGGTAATGTTGCTGTTTCATAGCGGAGTGAAGTTCCAACCATTGGAGGTATGCTCGGATAAGATGGGGACGTGGGTGATGGTAAAAGGGGTTTTGAGGGGGCACTTTCATTTCCCTCTACGCGCCCAACACAGGTCAGGCGGGGTTCTTGTCCACTTCTTGTTCGAAATTGGAACAGATTGCGGAGGGCTCGGTTGTTCTGATGGGGGACTTTAATCTGGTTTGGCAAACAGCGTTGGATAGTTCGCACTTGCAGAGGGCGGAGTCGGGTGCCTTTTCCACGACTTCTAAACAACGCTTATCTGATTTGGGCCTTTGCGACGCCTGATGCACCCTTCATCCTTCCACGAAGGATAACACCCATTTTTCGCATGTCCATCAGTCGTATTCTCGGTTGGACTATATTTTTATTAATCGCTTTCTGTCGGGGGCTTTACGAGATGCTCAGATCCTTCCACTCTCCGTTTCTGACCATAGTATGGTCATGATCACACTTCACTGGGCGGGCCCCTGGGATCGGCAGCGGAAGTGGTACTTCCCCGCCTCCCTCACCAGGGACATAGCGCTGCGCGCATCACTGCGGGAGGCTATCGACGACTACTTTGCCCTCAACGGCGCAGAGGAGACCTCGGAGCTGATACGGTGGGACGCATTTAATGCGGTGCTCAGAGGGAAAGTACATCGCACTTAACTCCGCGCTCAACCGGCAGAGAGCAGCGGAACGGGAACGCCTGGAGGAGGAGCTGGTGGCGGCGGAGCAGGCCCATAAGGCCAAGCCATCTCGCCTCACCTTGTGGCCTCTTACGGCTCTGCGGGGCAAACTGAAGTCTATCTATGCCAACAGGGCTGAGCTTACTCTTTTACGTCCCCGTCACACCTCGTATACCCAGGGGAACAAGATCGGGAGACACCTGGCCCGACAACTCTGAGTTAAAAGGGATAAGGAATATATTGAGGGGATACGAGATCCCACAGATGTGGTTATTCACTCCGACGCAGGGAAG
Organism: Triturus cristatus; assembly: GCF_964204655.1. NCBI lineage: Eukaryota > Metazoa > Chordata > Amphibia > Caudata > Salamandridae > Triturus > Triturus cristatus. The sequence goes on along the minus strand of NC_140590.1, from coordinate 900,607,911 downwards.
GCGGACTGCTTCCGCTCTTTCTATAGCAAGCTATACTCGTCGGACTCTTTGGAAAGCCCTGCGCAGGAAGATTATCTGCAGGGGTTACAGCTTCCCCGGGTTGCCGCTGCTGCCAACGCGGACCTCTGCACCCCCATCTAGTTAGAGGAAGTCACCAGGGCCATAATGGCACTTAAATTAAATAAAGCTCCTGGTCCCGATGGCCTCACAGCCCTCTTTTATCGCACCTTCGCGCCGGACCTGGCTCCACGCCTGCAATCTCTTTTTAACGCCGTCATCACTCAGGGGGTGGTCTCCCCGTCCATGGCGGAGGCGGTTATTACGGTTCTCCCAAAGCCGGGGAAATCCAGGGATCACTGTTCCTCTTACCGCCCAATCGCGCTATTAAACCTGGACGCTAAATTGTACTCCTCTATTCTGGCCGCTAGGCTTAATCCTCTTATGACAGCGCTGATACATCCCGACCAATCAGGTTTCATTCCAGGGAGGCAAACGCATGATAACACACGACGTATTGTACATCTCATAGAAAAAGCCTCTAGGAGACACTTGCCGGCCATCCTGGTTGGTCTGGATGCCGAGAAGGCGTTCGATCGGGTGGACTGGGGCTTTCTCTTCTCCACCATGTGCCAGATGGGCTTTGCGGACGCCTTTATCGCAATAATTCAGGCCAACTATCGGATTCCTACGTCACGTGTTCAGGTCAATGGGACCTGTTCGGCTCCGTTTTCCCTCTCTAGGGACCCCAGGCAGGGGTGCCCTTTATCCCCCCTCTTGTTTGCCCTGAGCATTGAGCCCCTGGCGATGGCCATTCAACACAACACGCAGATAACGGGGATTCCATTCGCGGGAGAGGACCACAAGATCTCCCTATTCGCTGATGACGTGCTCCTCTCCCTCACTCACCCCTCCGTGTCGCTCCCGAATCTCCACGCAGAGCTGCAGCGCTATGAACGGGTGGCGGGGTTCAAGATTAACCAGGACAAGTCATACATCCTTAATCTTACGCTTCAAGGTGATGAGCTTTTGCGCCTCCAACAGAGCACGCCTTTTCGTTGGGCGACTACATCGCTCCAGTATCTGGGAGTTCAGCTCACTCCATCCGTAGACGACCTGTATAAGGCCAACTTCCCCCCCCTTCTTGCGCACATTAAGGCTGACCTAGCGCGCTGGAAGCCATTGTTTATCTCCTGGCTGGGGCGTATTCATTCGCTTAAAATGACAATATTGCCGAAACTGCTCCACTTGTTTCAAGCCCTCCCCATTGATGTCCCCCTCTCCTTTTTCTCGACTATGCGCTCCCTATGCTCTCGCTACATCTGGCAGGGGGGAAGAGCCCGTCTGTCATTTTCCATGTTGCGGAGGCCTCGCTCTGCGGGAGGGGCGGGCCTCCCCGACTTCCACCTCTACTATAAGCCGGCTCAACTGCGCGTATTGATAGAATGGTCGAAAAGAGAATCGGATAAACATTGGCTACATATGGACAGGTCGGTGGCGGGTCGGACTATTTGGGATGTAGCGTGGTGCCCGAAACGAGAGAGACCGGATAACGCATACATCAGCACGCCCACCAGAACAACGTTGCGGGTTTGGGACACCCTGGCTTCGGACGAACGGTGGACCACTTTCCCTTCCCCCCACACCCCTATTCATGGGCTGGCGGCCTTCCCGCCAGCGTTCACTAGGGGGCCTTTCGCAGCTTGGGAGGAGGGGGGTTGTTTAATGATCGGACATCTCTTTAGGGGGTCACGGTTGATGACTTTTTCCGAATGCAGGACTGACTTTAGCCTTCCGCAAACTGAACACTATAGATACCTCCAGCTCAAGCACTGGCTTCAATCACAGGAGGTTCAGGCAGTGATCCACAGGCCCCAGACACCATTTGAAAGATTTGTACGCACTACCACCACCATGAGGGGGGCCATCTCATTTCTATATGGGCACCTTTTGGCCACTGTGGTCTCCCCATCCCCGCGATTTAAGGCAAAATGGGAAGAGGTGCTACTTAGACCAATTGGGGAACGGGAGTGGGAGGCTTTGTGGTCAGACATCTCTAAGCACAACCACTCGATAGAATTGCGAGAGGCCCACATGAATGTAATGGTGGATTGGTACCTATATCCAGCTAAACTGCGGCGTATTTTCCCAGGCACCTCTGACTGCTGCTGGAGGGGTTGTGGGTTGCTGGGGTACTTTCAGCACATCTGGTGGACCTGTCCTACGATCCGCCCCTTCTGGGAAGAGATCCTGGCGCAAATTAAATCTATGCTGGGCTACCCGATCCCCACCTCCATGACGACAGCACTGTTGGGCCTACGAGATCCCTCCCTGCGCTACCAAACCAGAGCAGATAAGGCCGTAATGTGGTTGTGCTTGGGGGCGGCGGAGGTGGCTATCGCCGCCAATTGGAAGAAGCGGGCAGCTCCCACGGCCTCGATGTGGCATGCCCGCCTCTGGAGACTCCTGAGTCTGGAAAGAATGGCGGACATCTTCAGGGATGACTATGCCACCTTTGAGCTCAAGTGGGGCCCACTGGTGACTTTCCTTTCTAGCGGTTTGCCGGCGGCGGTATGTCTGCCCCAGCTTAGGGGCTTGCGGCTGTTCCAACTGTAGTCGGCCGCAATGGCTTTGGGTGGCATCCCCTGATTGTGTAGTTCGCTGTTGCGGGGTCCCTGGGAGAGCCCTTGGCCTGTCCCCGCTCTGGATGGACCTCTCCCCTCCCTTGCCCCAGCACCGGGCCTTTGGGCCATCTACCGGAGCCCCTCCCCTCTCTTTCTCTCTTCCTTTTCTTTCTCTTCCTTCTTTTCTCTTATGATTTGTGGGGTGGGGCGGGTGGGGCGGGAGGGATTGTGGGGAGTTGCGGGGGGTTTATAAACTGGATTTGCAGCTTCATGACACAGTGTCAGCTGGTGGTTTGGACTAAGCCTTTTTGAATACCTGACCGGCGCCGGACTGTTAGAACCCGATTGACGCCCACTGGGGGTCTCCGGGGTATAATTCCCGGGCCTGCTTCCCCTCCCTATTTTAGCTCTTCTGTACCCCTTCATTAGCGTATGTTACTATTGGGGAAGCTCGCCTCTTCTGGGCTCGTTTCGGGTCGGTACTCTGTTGTTGTATCCATCATCGCTTGCTGGTCCACTCGGCTATGAGGCACATGTTATGGACTGTTCTGTTTGTTATGCTTTTTTTGAAGCTAATAAAAACAATTTTGACCAAAAAAAAATGAAATACATAGGTGTCTTTCATACCAATTTTTCCATGTATACATTTTCCTACAGTAATTGCTATATACCCGCTACATGATAAAAAACCATTGCAAGTTGCTGCTCAGTTTTTGGCTCTGGGTTCGTCGGGTTCTTGGTGAACCTACAAGCCCTATATATCCCCAGAACCAGTAAGGTCCTGCGGATGTAACGGTATGTTGCTTTCATAATTAGAAAAGTTGCAGGTGAAAACGTTGACGCAAAAAGCTGTTTTTTTCAACTAATTTTCACTTTTTCTCTCTTTTTAACTGTTAGTTTCTATAAAGAAACCTTGAAGGATCTACACAAATGACCCCTTGCTGAATTCAGAAATGTGTTTACTTTTCAAAAATGCATAGCTTTCCAGGATCCATTATTGCTTTTATACCCATTTCTACCATTAACTGGAAGGAGGTTAAAAGCATAAAAAATAGCAAAAATAGGCTATGTCCCAGAAAAATGCCAAAAATGTGTAAAAAATTTTGGTTTTCTGACAAAAGTCTGTCATTCCCCAAAATCGGGGAAAATGGTGATTGCAGCCCCACAAACCCTTTTGTGATAACATTTGCAGGATAAAAACTCAGACGCTTTCATTTGCAGCGCTTTTTTCCAATTTTTCCCCCCAAAAACAAAATTTAGCTGTATTTTGGCTAATTTCTGGGACCCCTCCAGGGAATCCATAAACCCTGGGTACCTTTAGAATCCCCATGATGTTGGAAGAAAAGGATGCAAATTTGGCAAGGATACCTTATGTGGTCAAAAAGTTACAGGGGCCTAAGTGCGAACTACCCCAAATAGCCAAAAAAAAGGCTTAGCACAGGGGGGGAAAGTCCTAGCAGCGAAGGGGCTATTACCACTGTTAGAGGTCACTTGCTTGATGAAGGCCATTTCTATGAAGGTGTAGTCATATTAATCATTACTATTACTTTGTGTATCTGCTAAATGTTCTTATGCTGTGTGTACTTCATCATACTTATACACAAAATGTAATTGCTTGTAACAACAACTTTTAAGGTGTTTTTCCCAAAAACGTAATGAATTCCGAAAATGGATTGAAAATGTTGAGTCACATTGAGTCAGTAGTATAGCTATTCAGTGGCAAAGCATGGTAAGGGGCACATACTATAACTTAAGGCACATAGATGCAATTTCTTCCTTGGTTTGTTTGTAATTATATCTCCAACAGTGACAGAGGTAACCAGACTGAGATCAGATTACTCTCACCACGCTACTCACTAGCCAGACTTACAGCAAGCATGAGTTAGTAGCATAGACGCCCACGCATAACCGCAGTTTCCTTGATGGGGCTCGTGCTGACAATCCGTATCCGGTAGATGTTATCACCCACTTTTGCTTTTGTGTCACTTATTATGGCAGTAATTTTACAACCACATGTTAGCTTGTGCCTCCAGGTAACATTGTGTACAGGTCGACGGTCACAAAGGCTGTTGCATCCCTACCAATAGGCTGCCAGTTGATTTGGGTAGGTCCATAAGTGTGTGCCAGGAAAACTAAAAGGCAAGGATTAATTAAAATTGTTGCCATATTTGAAGTACACAAGTTCATACTGGATCCTCTAATAATGAAATGCCCAATACACAAGAAACAATACGTGAACATTACATGATAGCAAGAATTATATGCACAGTAATTATTTACCCAATAGCTTACAGAATAACCTAATATCATACGCGAACATGTAGTAATCCTTAAGGGTATGGATGCATCAAACAGGAAATTAAGAAAGAGATTTTGAGTGATTTTTTTCTTGAATTACATTTGTTATAGATACCATTTCTACAAGCTGAGCTTTTATTGAACAATGTAAACATGTGTTGCTCTCCTAAAGCTATACGCAACTGGGTGACTAGGTTACACCTTAAAGCTCTGCTTTTCTTTGGTAAATCTTGTGAATGAGAGACCTAGGTGCCGATTCCGATCCTGTAAAACCCGGGTACGAATGGTCGTACGGAGCGTATTCTCCGTACGACTCGTACCCGGGAAATCCACCTTACAAACCAGCAAGTACGATTCGTACAGAAATACCATTTCCGTACGAATCGTAAAAAACACCGTACGGCTAAAAAATACCTACTATTCTGATCCTGGACAGCATGTACGCGACGTCCGCACGGAGTCAGGCAGCGTTTTAGGGACCAGCAAGTACGATTCATACCTACAGCACTCCGCACGGCTATTTTTTTACGGGAGCCAAAAAGTGCCGGAAAAGCTAAGTACGCTGCGATGCACGACAAAAAGGGGGCCCGGTATGCAAGGTACACGCCATCAACCACATCATACGTGTCATCATGTACGGTGCGTACCCCAACATTGCATATGTACGGTGCGTTCATACGCGCTGTTGGGGTACGCACCGTACATAGGCCAACAGTGTGTAAGTACGGTGCGTATGTCCACACCGTACCCCCCACCCGCGTATGTCCGCACCGTACCCCCCCACCCATGTATGTCCACACCATACCCCAGGCGTACCCCAATCCTCGCGTATGTACGGTCCGTACATACGCGAGGATTGGGGTACGCTACGTACATACGTGAGGATTGGGGTACGCCTGGGGTATGGTGCGGACATACGCGAGGATTGGAGTAGGCCTGGGGTACTGTGCGGACATACGCGAGTATTGGGGTACGCCTGGGGTACGGTGCGGACATACGTGGGTGGGGGTGCTGGGGGGGCCGTACGACTCGTACTCCGGGCACAAGTGTACCCGTGGTAGGGGTCGTACAAAGTTCGCTCCGTACGGGACGTTTTCCATACGCTTGTGTATTCGGAACGCCGGTACGAATCGGATTTGTGCGCTCGGACTTCAGTTTTATGACTCGTACGTAAAACTGTCCAGGGACATCTCGTAGACCTTTTCCCGATACGATTCGTATGTATTTTGTAACGTACGAATCGTACTTCACCGGTTGTACGGGACTTGTACGATTCGTACGTAAAAAAATACGGATACGAGTCGTACGGTAATTTTTTTTAACAGATCGGAATCGGCACCCTAATGTTTCTTTACCAATCGAACCCATCAATCACTTCTGGATAATCAAAAACGTCCATAAGCAGAAATAATGCTCTTAATTTACTTTGACCTAAGAAAGAGATTTTTGTGTACATTGTTAATAAATAAGGGGCATATTATCAAGACAGGCGATAAAATTATCGCAGCTTTAGCGTCAGAAAACTGCCGCTAAAACGGCGATAATGGGCTTGATAATATGCTCTATGGAATTCCAATTGAAGTTCAGGTTAGATGTCTTTCACATCTAACATGGGCTTCAATTGGAATTCCATAGAGCATATTATCAAGCCCATTATCGCCGTTTTAGCGGCAGTTTTCTGCCGATAAAGCAACGATAATTTTATCGCCTGTCTTGATAATATGCCCCTAAATCCTTACTAGATTACCTATAGGGAAGTGTATAACGCATGTATCATCTAAATCATATAAATGGGTTTTATTTGAGTTTCTTAGCAAATAAGACATTGGACAGATTAACCAACATGAAAAATATGGAGCCGTGTGTTAGTTCTCAGGTGATAATTATTGCAGATGATTTGCTTTGTTGAACATTTTCAGTAAATTGGATTTCAACTTTAAAAGTTCATTAAATGAGAAAATAGTTTTTTTTTGTACTGTTACATGTGGTGTTGATGATATGTCACGTTGCCGGTCCTCAAAGAATGTGACCTTCATTTACGGATTGTCTGATAATTTCTGATATTGTCTTAACTTTCTAAATTATGATACCTCAATGGGCAATTGGGCCCAGGTGATGAAAAGTGTCATCCAACTCAGTGCAGCAACCACAAAATACTATGGTTAAACGAACTTAAACACTTTTTCTGCTCTAGCTCCGGATGTGTGCTGCACATCAAGAGCAGCACACCTGGAAAGAGGGAAAAGTTAGGAGAAAAAGAAGCATTTCTCCTTTTTAATACCTCCTTCAATGTGGTGGTATTTTTTGGCGTGAAACCCTCCCTACTAGTGTGAGTAGCTAGGGTTTGGCATCAAAAACCATGGGCGGTTGTCTGGGAACGCTCGTGCACCTCCCATGGAATAGCCCATTTGACACAGAGTAACACAAATCAGGGCTAAACGCTGCTTTGCATTACTTTGAGGGAACTTTCCAACATAAAATATTTTTAGCGCTGGGCAGTAAATAAAAAAAACATTTTGCACAGGTTTGTGGCACTTTTATGACACAAAACCAGTGCTAAATGTTTGTTAATTGTAGCCTCAATGCATTATTGTGAATTAAGCTATGAATTTATATTGTTTAAATATGCTTCATTAAAACATATAAGCAGTTACAAATACAACCAGACAAAGACTGGTAATATGAAGAAGTACATGCAAAATAATTGTAACAAATATCATGACTATCTCCTAATAGATTAGTAGAGAATACAATAAAAAAATCAGTCATATAATAAAGCTATATATAAAGATGTATTGGCAGATTTCTAAAAAGAAAATAAGCATCTTTTATACATTTTATATGAAACGAAAGATGAAGGGAAAACAAAGGGAGAAAATTGCCGGAACAAAGTATTAAAGAAATGAATTATAAAAAATAAATTTTGGTAATAGGTAAAATCGAGGAATAAATTGATTCATAAAGGAGAGACACTATGAGAAGTAATCAGGGAGGCTGAAAGAGCTCAATAACAACAGATGTTTTGCAAGTATGTTTGGAAAGAAAGGAGGATAACAGTAAACACAATTAATCTTTTTTAATGGCTACTTGAACGGAAATAGACTCAGCCCTGTTGAGCCTGCAATTATAATATATTCCACCATTTGGTGAACAAAACACCATTAACATTTTTCCAATTGGAAGTAATAATTTGAAAAGGGATGGAAATAGGATCTATAAAATTACCTTTCATATAGTTAAAGTGACCAAAAAGACTTCTACCCATGAAGGAAAATCTGCTGGCGTCCCTATGGCACTTCCATACGTTCATATTGAGCTTCTCAATTTTCTATACTTTTATACCAGACCTGTGTCCAAATAACCCTTAGCTGGGGACACTAAAAGAACATAGGTAAGACATTGCGGAGGTTCATCTTGTGTAACAAAGTTGGGGTCAGAAAAAGTCTGTTAAGAAAAAACATAAATGGTTTGGTCAGTACTTGTTGAATGGGAGGTAGAATGTAATTTGTATCAGATTTTGTCCCATAAAGAAATGGAAATAACCAAATCCAGATGCTTTCCCCATGCCATTTCTGTCAATGTTTTAGGGCTGGAGAATACAGCACAAAAGTTAACTGAATTTGTAAGAGACTTTAACCCCTTTGCTGCTAGGCCTTTTCTTCCCCTGTGCTAAGCCTTTTTTTGGCTATTTGGTGTAGTGCGCGCTTAGCCCCTGTAACTTTTTGACCACATAAGGTATCCACGCCAAATTTGCGTCCTTTTCTTTCAACATCATGGGGATTCTAAAGGTACCCAGGGTTTGTGGAATCCCCTGAAAATAGCCAAAATACAGAAACATTTTGTTTTTTGGGGGAAAAATGGGGAAAACAGGCTGCAAATGAAAGCATCTGGGTTTTTCCCTGCAAATGTTATCAAAAAAGGGTTTGTGGGGCTGAAATCACCATTTATCCAGCTTTTAGGGAATGACAGACGTTTGTCAGAAAACCAACATTTTTTACAGAGTTTTGGCATTTTTCTGGGACATAGCCTATATTTGGGCTTTTAACCTCCTTCCAGTTAATGGTAGAAATGGGTGTGAAAGTAATAATGGATACTAGAAAGCTAAACATTTTAGAAAAGTAGACAAAATTCTGAATTCAGCAAGGGGTCATTTGTGTAGCTCCATCAAGGTTTCTTTATTGAAACTAACAGTTAAATGAAGGAAAAATTGAAAATTAGTTGAAAAAAACAGCCTTTTGTGTCAACATTTTCACCTGTAACTTCAAATTATGACAGCTCTTTGAAATCAATATACCGTTACATCCGCTGGACCTTCCTGGTTGTGGGGATATATAGGACTTGTAAGTTCACCAAGAGCCCGACGAACCCAGAGTCAAAAACTGAGCAGCAATTTGCATTGGTTTTTTATTATGTTTCGGGTATATAACAAATATACATGGAAAAATCGGTATGAAAGACACCTATGTATTTCTGAAATGGAAACAAATTATAGGGTTTAGAAACAGTACATATTTGCACATTTTCGAAATTGGGAATACTCATAGTAGCATGACAATTATCGGTCATTTTCCAAAATGACTTATTTTTTACACAATGTCTTTCATTTGGAAGGCAGAAATGCATCAAAAATCAATAGGTAATAACAGTTGCTTTACCAATCTGAATTACGCTAAGTCTCCCGATGAAAATGGTACCTTACTTGTGTGTGTAGGCATAGTGCCCACAACAGGAAATGGCTCAAAACCCAACGTGAACACACCGCATTTTTCCAATGAAAATTAACCCTTTTTAAGCGAATTGTCTAGCTGTAGTTTTTGAACCCTAGCTCTGCCGGCACCAAGAAAAACCTAGCAAACCTATACCTTTTTGAAAACTAGACACCCAGGGAAATCAAGGACGTGGTGACTTGACTGCCCCCCACCAGGTTCTGTTACCCACAATCCCTTGCAAACCGAAAAAATTGTCCAAAAAAACACATTTTCCCCACATTTCTGTGGTGGAAAGTTCTGGAATTTGCGTGGATCCACAAATTTCCACCCACCCCGCGTTCCCAAAAGTCTTCCAAGAACAATGGTACCTCACTTGTGTGGGACGGCCTAGTGCCCGCAACAGGAAACGGTGAAAAAACACAACGTGGTCACACTTCAATTTCGCAGTGAAAAATGACTCTTTCTTGGCAAAGTGCCTAGCTGTAGTTTTTGAACCCTAGCTCTGCTGGCACCTATGGAAACCTAGCAAACCTATACATTTTTTTACACTAGAAACCCAGGGGAATCCAGGATGGGGTGGCTTGACTGCCTCCCACCAGGTTCTGTTACCCAGAATCCCTTGCAAACCCCAAAAATTGTCAAAACAAACACACTTTCCCCATATTTCTGTGGTGGAAAGTTCTGGAATCTGTGTGGATCCACACATTTCTACACACCCCGCGTTCCCCAAAGTCTTCCAAGAACAATGGTGCCTCACTTGTGTGGGTCGGCCTATTGCCTGTGACAGGAAATGGCACAAAACGCGACGTGGTCACACCTCAATTTCGCAGTGAAAAATTACCCTTTTTTAGCAAAGTGCCTAGCTGTAGTTTTTGAACCCTAGCTCTGCCGGCACCTAGAGAAACCTAGCAAACCTATACATTTTTTTAAACTAGACACCCAGGGGAATCCAGGATGGGGTGACTTGACTGCCTCCAACCAGGTTCTGTTACCCAGAATCCCTTGCAAACCTAAAAGATTGTCCAAAAAAATACATTTTCCTCACATTTCTGTGGTGGACAGATCTGGAATCTGCGTGGATCCACAAATTTCTACCCACCCCGTGTTCCCCAAAGTCTTCTGAGAAAAATAGTACCTCACTTGTGTGGGTCGGCCTAGTGCCCGTGACAGGAAACGGCGCAAAACGCAACGTAGTCACACCTCAATTTCGCAGTGAAAAATTACCCTTTCTTGGCAATGTGCCTAGCTGTCGTTTTTTAACCCTAGCTCAGCCAGCACCTAGGGAAACCTAGCAAACCTATACATTTTTGAAAACTAGACACCCAGGGGAATCCAGGATGGGGTGACTTGACTGCCTCCCATCGGGTTCTGTTACCCAGAATCCCTTGAAAACCTAAACAATTGTCAAAAAAAACAAATTTTCCCCACATTTCTGTGGTGGAAAGTTCTGGAATCTGCGAGAACCACAAATTTCCACCCACATTTTTGTGTGGGAAAGTGTGGCATCACCGGGCTCACACAAATTTCCTACCACCCAGCGTTCCCCCAGGTCTCCCGATAAAAATTATACCTCACTTGCATGGGTGGGTCAAGTACCAACGACAGGCAAGGGCCCAAAACCTATTGAGGCAACATCAAAATTACCTATCACAAAACAACCTGGTTTTGCAAGGGGGCTCCCATGAGTTTTTGGCCCTGGGCTCGGCGACCATCTAGGGAAACCTACCAAACCCACATATTCCTGAAAACTAGACACTCGGGGGAGTCCAGCGAGGAATGGCTTGCGTGGGTCCCCTAAAGTTTCCTACCCAGAATCCCCTGCAAACCTCAAATTTAGATGAAAAAATCACTTTTTCCATACATTTTTGCGTGGGATCACAGTGCCGGCACAAATGTCCTACCACCCAGCATTGCCCTTGTTCTCCCGAGTAAAATGATACCTCACTTGTGTGGGTGGGCCAAAGTCCTGTGACTAGGAAGAGCCCAAAACATAGGGATTTTGAGTATAGCACCGAGAATTCTAAGCTCTATTTTTTTTTTAAGTACGTTTTTAGCCAGTTCCGCTTTGGACACCCACACAAGTTAAGTATCATTTTACTCTGGAGCCCAAGGGGAATGATGGGTGGTAGGACATTTGTGTCAGCATGGTGAGTCCATGCAAAAATATGTGGAAAATATGTTTTTTCCAGCTACATTTGAGGTTTGCAGGGGATTCTGGGTAAGGAAATGTTGGGGGATCCACGCAAGCCATACCTCATTGCACTCCCCTGGGTGTCTAGTTTTCAGAAACATGTGGGTTTCATAGGTTTCCCTAGATGGCGGCAAGCCCCGGGCCAAAAAAACAGGTGCCCCCCTCCCCCAAAACCAGGTAGTTTTGCTTTAGGTCATTTTGATGTCGCCTCAATAGGTTTTGGGCCCTTGCCTGTCACGGGAACTTGACCCACCCACAGAAGTGAGGTATCATTTTTATCGAGAGACCTGGGGGAATGCTGGGTGGGAGGAAATTTGTGGATCCACGTAGATTCCAGAACTTTCCCACACAGAAATTTGAGAAAAAAGTGATTTCTTCAGCTAAATTTGAGGTTTGCAGGGGATTATGGGTAGGAAAATGTTAGGGGACCCAGGCAAGCCATACCTCACTGGACTCCCCCAGGTAGCTAGTTATCAGAAATGTGCGGGTTTGGTAGGTTTCCCTAGATGGCCACCGAGCCCGGGGTCAAAAACTCATGGGACCCCCCTTGCAAAACAAGGTGGTTTTGTGATAGGTAATTTTGATGTTGCCTCAATAGGTTTTCGGCCCTTGCTTGTCGCTGCACTATGTGCTAGCCACACAAGTGAGGTACCATTTTTCTCAGAAGGCTTTGGGGAACGTGGTTTGGCTGGAATTTTGTGGATCCACGCAGATTCCAGAACTTTTCAACACAGAAATGTGAGGAAAATGTGGGGTTTTTTCAACAAATGTTTAGGTTTGCAAGGCATTTTGGGTAACAGAACCTGGTGAGAGCCAGTCAAGTCACCCCATCCTGCATTTCTTTGGGTGTCTAGTTTCCAAAAATGTATAGGTTTGCTAGGTTTCCCTACGTGCCGGTTGCACTAGGGCCCAAAATCCACAGGTAGGCATTATGCTAAAAACAAATCTGCCGCCCTGGGGGGGATTTCGGGGGGTGGGGTTGCCCCGATATGCCCCCAAGGGGGTCATAAACACTGTGGCTATTGTTTTGGGGGTGGGGGCATTGGTATGCCCATTCTGGGCAGCCCCCACCCCATGCATAAAAGAAGCCAGCGTAATCGTTGGCGTCTAGTGTGCTTTTTGCCCCCCGGGGGGGCAAATTGTGGGCTACTGCACCCATCTTCCCCTAGGGGAACAGAAAGGCTGTAATGTATGTGGGTGGGTGAAGGGGGCAATGGCATGCCCATTTTGGGCAGCCCCACCCTAATTAAAATTTGCCAAAAATAATCCCTGGTGTCTAGTGGGCTTTTTGTCCCCCTGGGGGGACAGATTGGGGGCTACTGCCCCATCTGCCCCCCATGGGGGCAGGAAGGATGTAATTTTTGCGGGGAAGGGGGTGGGGGCATGGGCATGCCTGTTTTGGGCAGCCCCCACCCTAAATCAAATTTGCCCCCAAAAAATCCCTGGTGTCTAGTGGGCTTTTTGCCCCCCGGGTGGGGCAGATTAGGGGCTAATGCCCCCATCTGCCCCTGCCCCCATGTCAATGCCGCCACCCTAATTAAATATGCCCAAAAAAATCCCTGGCGTCTAGTGGGCTTTTTGCCCCCAGGGGGCAGATTGGGGGCTACTGCCTCATCTGCCCCCCGGGGGGGCAGAAAGGCTGTGATTTGTGTGGGGGAGGGGTGGGGGCATTGGCATGCCAATTTTAGGCAGCCCCCACCCTAATTCAGATTTGCCCCAAAAAATCGCTGGCATCTAGTGGGCTTTTTACCCCCCCCCCCCCCCGGGGGGCAGATTAGGGGCTACTGCCCCCATATGCCCCCCGGGGGGGGGGCAGAAAGCCCACTAGATGCCAGGGATTTTTGGGCAAATTTTTATTAGGGTGGGGGCTGCCCAAAACAGGCATGCCAATGCCCCCACCCTAATTAAAATGTGCCCAAAAATATCCCTGGCGTCTAGTGGGCGTTTTGCCCCCCGGGGGGGGCAGATTTGGGGCTACTGCCCCATCTGCCCCCCAGGGGGGCAGGAAGGCTGTAATTTTTGCAGGGGAGGTGATGGGGGCATGGACATTCGCTATATCACTCACAACAGTAGCATCTCCCTCAGATTCTATACCAGGGTTTTGTGTAGCTTGACTCCCCTCAGATTGATCTGGTGTGTATCCATCCTTCACTCAGGGCACCTCCATAGCTTGGCTTTTCCTCTCCAGTGACCCCTCGGTCACTGCTGGGAATACTTCTGGTAGAGGAGCTGTTTAATCAGTGGGACCTGTGACTCATTGCGTATGGGAAGCGTGGATCCAGTTCGGTATTCTGCCACACATTACGGCAGTGTTGGTCACCTGTATGACTTGGTATGGCCCACGCCACACTGATTTATTACTCATGTGCTTTCTGATGTGTATCCAGTCTCCTGGGCTCAGGTCATGGCAAAGGTCCTTTAAAGTCTGTGCAGTTAGTGCTTCAACCTGATGAGACACAGAACAAACCACCTCAGCCAATCCTTTGCAGTAGCCAAGGACCAAATCATCTGTGATGTTTACTAATATGCTGGTCGGCACTCCAGGCAAGTGCATTGCTCTTCCCATTAGTATCTCATGAGGCGACAGACCAGTTCTCCTGTCAGGAATGCTGCTCAAAAACATTAGCACCAAAGGCAACCTATCAAGCCACTTCAGGGACGTCAAAGCACACGATTTGGCCAATCTTGCCTTTAAGGTACCCTTGATCTGCTCCACCATGCCTGATGCCTCCGGCCTATAACTACAAAGCAGTCTTTGATCTACACTCAAGGCCGCGCAGAATAGCTTAATGACTTCGTTATGGAAATGCATGCCTCTGTCTGATTCCAATGTAGCTGGAAATAGTAATCCAGGAATTAATTCCCTCAACAACAACTTTGCTACTGTGAGACTATCACCCCTCCAAGTTGGGCAAGCTTCAACCCATTGAGAAACGATGCACACAAAAATCAGGATGTATCTCAACCCATTACACCCACGCATCTCAACAAACTCCATCTGGATCAGATTGAAGTGTGGCTCAAGCCAGAACAGTCTTCTTTCCAGCATTCATTTGTTGAAACCTGACACACAGCTTCTGCAATCACACGAAACCTAGGATTTAACCAAGTCTGTCAAAACAGTCTCACCATTGCATCCCTTCCTATATATGCTGCTCCATGAATCTGCCTTGCCATTGGATGTAACAAGCAATCTGGTAATACTTCCCAGCCATCAACTGATACCTAAATGTAATTTTCCCCTTTCTCACAGCCTGCTCTGATCTAACCTGCGTGCTCCTTGTCTGTGGATTCCAATTGCAAACATCTCACTTCATCCCACGTGTCAACAACAGCTAGCATCCTGCTGAGTTTGGTATTCTCTCTACTCTCTCCAATATATTTCCCATTGAAAACACATGCATAAATAGCACAGAAACAAGCAACTTCATCAGCGTACCTAATCTGTTTAGTAACAAACCTATCTCCCCTTCCTTGGGCTGCGCACTCAACGACAGCCACTTCTCTTGGCAGTTGCAAAGCTTCCAGCAGTTGTATCACATATTCCCCATTCCTGATCAGAGAACCTGATGACGTTAGGAACCCTCTCTGCCACCATAGCTGATCAAAGTCATGAACAACACTGAAACCATACTGGCAATCGGTATAGAGGGTGAATTTGGTCACTTCTGCAGCAAGCAGCTTCCACCACTCCATAAATGGTACAGATACAAACGCTGCTCTCAAATAACATTTCTTGTCTCTTAGGCATGAACCATCAACAAAAAGTACTTGATCGAGATCAGACAATGGCTCATCGACAATGTCAGATCTCTGTTTATGCAAAGCTCAGTGACATTCAAACAGTAATGGTCTTCACATTCTTTCTCATCAGCATTTGGAACAGGCAACAAGGTAGCAGGATTTTGCACAGAACAACGCTTCAAGGTAACATTCTCGGAAGAGAGTAACACCATCTTGAACCTTGTCAATCTGTTATTTGTCAAATGCTGTTTCTTGGTTGTCATCATCAGAAGCTCACATGAATGTGGTACATATACTGTAAGAGATTGATCCATCACAATGCTTTCACATTGTTCAATACTGACACCTATTGCAGCAACGGGTTTGAGAAATCCAGCCAATGCTGAAGCTAAAAGATCTAATATAGCTGAGAAATAGGCCACTGGTCTATGGGCACCTTCATGTGCCTAGGTGAGTACAGAAAGAGCACATCCTTCCCCCTCGTTTGCTGTAATCAGGCATTCCTAAAGGCACTCTCTGAACTCCAGGAAGACAAGCAAACAGTCATTATCCCAATGTAGCAGATCGCACACTTCCTTGTGGGTCAGCATCTGCAAAGGCTTCACCATCAAGGAGAAATTAGGAATCCACTGTCAACAGTAGCCAACCATTCCCAAGAACATTCTGACCTCTTTCTGTGTACTGGCAGATTCATTTTCATGATCGCCTCCACTTGTTTTGGTGACACATTCCTCTTGTCCTTTTCAATTCGATGACACAAATACTGCACTTCATTCAGACAGTACTGCAGCATACTCAGAGACACCTTATGTCCATTGTCAGCCAGATGGTTCAGTACGGCGATAGTATCATCCCTGCAAGCCTCCAACGTTTCAGAGGAGGTCATCAACATACTGGACAAACACTGAGTTTCGGGGCAGAATCAAGCTCTCAAGGTTCTTCTTAAAGACCTGAATAAAATATGGATGAACTTTCAGTATACCCTTGTGGGATATGACACCATGTTAAGACATGATTCTGCAGGTGGAAACAAATACAAATTGGCTTTCTTCATGCAACAGGATGGAAGAAAAATGCTTGGCAGAGGTCAATCACTGTGAACCACTCAGCCTCACAATGAATCTGAAATAGGATCACAGATGGATTCAATACCACGGGACAACATTGAATCACTATGTTATTGACCTTTCTCAGGTCTTGGACAGTGCGATATTTTCCACTCAGTTTCTGCAATCCCATAATAGGAGAGTTGCACGGACATCCCATAATCTCCTTTAGGATGCCCTGCACAATCATGGACTCAATTACAGGTGTAATCTCTGCCACCCTTCCCAGTGTCAGATTGTACTGATGAGTTCTTGGAAATTCTGTGTTTAGCTTCACCTGTATTTGGACTGGTTTGACTCCTTGAATCAGTCCATTTTCCTCCCCAGAGAAGTTCCATACCACTGGAGAGACGTTGTCTTCCAAGTCTAAAGGCATGTCTTCTACTGTCAATAAAGGAAACATAGCTACGTAATGATTTTGCTTAGCCAGTTTGAGAGCAATGTCCTTATCCTTTAACTCGATTCCCTTCGGTGTGCAATAGATGGTACAATTCAATTTACACACATGATTGCATCCTAGTAAACAGACTGGACTTGAATCACACACTTAATTCCTTTGGTCGGAACCTCAGTTAGGAGGACTGTAGCAAGCGCCGGGACACCTTTGGGTAGCTGTGCGCTATATAAGTTTTACTAACATAACATAACACACCACAAACTGATGGTGATCCTGAAAGGTTCAGTTTTTCACTGCCACCTCTTCTGTCAAAGTGTCGGTCATTCTTTTGTTAGACACTCCTACAACTTGGATCGATTTTCCCTAGAGGGGCAGGTTTGGGGCTTCTGCAGACCTCACAGTAGAATGGGTAGCCCACTAGTATTAATCAAAAATGTAATGGGATGACCGTTCACGTCTGCTTCGACATATGGTCTACTCTGGTCTACCTCTAAGACTGTGTCAAGTGTACTGTCTTTCTCTCCTCTGAGGCACTGTCATAAGGACAGGTCCGGATCAAATCTATCTAGCGAGGTTGGAGCACTTGCAATAACTGGTTCTGATCCCTCCAGCATTAAATGATCTCAGCCTAGTCACCGTCGGTATCTGATTTACTCCATCTGCCACCAGCACGAGTTCTCCCTCCCGTAACTGGTTCACATGATTGAGAAGACACTTGCGCTTCCAATGCCCGATCTTGTGACAAAAATGACAGGCAGTGGTCTTCTTCAGGGTAGCAACATCTATACCTGTCTTTGGAACTATGAGGACACCTCAAACCTTTCACTTTCCTGTCTACTTTGCGACTGATGTTACCTGGACACCTCCTGCAACATTCCCTTGGATACGAGCTATGGTTCCCACTATTGCCTGCACCTGCTCTCCTTTCTGTCTATTTCGCATTTGGACCAGCATCAATTTCTCCTTTATCCTCCTATGTTTAAATCCTACCTCATTACTGCAGAACATGGCATGTGGTAGGATTTCATCCACAGACTTGTTTTACCAGCAGTAAGTGCTGTTGGATCATGAGGCTGAACTCCGGCCTCAGTCCTGTCACAAATTTGGATACAAATTGTCCCATATCTTTAGGGTCAAGTGTGTCTAACCCACTGTACTGTTTAAAGGCTTGCAACAGCCTCTCATAGTAAGCATGTACTGTCTCTTTAGGTTCCTGGGTAGTTTAACTCAATCGATGTCCCGTGGGGCTATTTGGACTGCAAATATATCACCTGATCGTATTTCTTCATATCCAAAGGTGAAGGACCATGAGTTACTGGGTCCATCTCTGGCTCAGCACAGGCAACTCAATAGCTATTTTATAAGCAGACCATTGATCACTAGGAACCACAACTTTGAACTAGGTATTTAA
This sequence comes from Triturus cristatus, assembly GCF_964204655.1. NCBI lineage: Eukaryota > Metazoa > Chordata > Amphibia > Caudata > Salamandridae > Triturus > Triturus cristatus. The sequence continues at coordinate 900,589,434 of NC_140590.1, read as the reverse complement.
GTCAATCACCAGCACTTTTGAGATTTTAACAAAGCAATTGACTTGCTTATACCATTCTGCAGGTATTTTCCTCAACCTGTAAAAATCATTTCTGAATGCAGCAAGGTCACCCCTACTCCAGGGAACATGCACATATCCTCCACTAGGTACTTCCTGCAACAGAGATGCCTCTACCCCCTGAGTTTCCCCTCCTGGAGGTGGTGTTTCTCGTGTCACCTTTCTTACATTCTTCTTCTTTGACCATCTCTCCCTCAACTTATCCAGCATACTCCAAGCTCATATTCCTATGTTCAGCTCTTGAATGTGTAGCTCCTGCTCACTGTAAGTAAGCATATGATTTCCTTGCAATGTTTTTTTGCAGGACAAGTCTACTTCATACCTCTGTGCCAATCTGATAGCTTTTGATGTGCCTGTCTTGCCCTGCGGGTGACATCCTTCGCTACAAACACCAAATCATCTGGCTCATAGGTGTCTATTCTGTCTAAAGGTATATTCTCACTGATGATCTCGTCCTCCTCAGCCTTCAGTCTTACCACACCCAATAGTTTCACCTTCACTGCAGCCTTGATAGTACTCTGACTCGACATACTACTCTGACTCTCCTTACTGTTATATGGTCTCTCAACCAGTATGCAGCGTCTAGGACATGCTGATTTCCATTGGCTCTCTGACTTGTGCTTGCTTCTAAAGTCGCATCACTTGGTTCTCTCACCGGAGTTTCCCACATGCACAAATCAGAACTAGTGCTTGCCTTAGGTATAGACTGTAAAACAATGGAGCCAATACATACTGCGGGAGGGTCAGATGTGGCCGCTAAAGGGGTACTAGATTCTATAGGCACCAAAGAAGAACAATTTCCATTTGTGCTCCCTGTTCTTCCCAATCTGTTCTCTTCAGCATATAAGGGCTGTCCCTGACTAACAGTTTCCACTGAGATCAGACCGTAAACAGGGACAACAGTACCAATGGTAACTAGTACATTAAGAGTCTCCAGCTATCCCGAAGCAGCACTAATTCCATTCTGTTCCATACCTCTCAAGGCTGAGACTCCTGCCCCCCCTACTCCTGCTGATATCCTTCATACAACTGCTGGACCAGGATCCACTTGAGCTTCTACTCTTCCCACATTCCTGAACTTCCTAAGTCTCACCCCCTTCACACAATTGTGGCTTGTAAGGTGAAGGATGCTCAGCCAACAACCCAGCCAACAAGTCTTTGTTGCCACTACTTTCACTTGCATTTGGCCTCCCACACTTATCCTTGGATCCTCCATCTCCTACCAGCACTGGGTAAAACCTTTCTCCCTCAATAGTATTCATTTTCCATATTTTAAGTTGAGTATCCCACTGTGTGTCCTGATATGCCCTCATATTTTTCCTCATTCTCCCTCTGATGAGCATGAGCTGCACGCATCCATGTATCTAATGCTTCAAACTGTGTCGGTTTAGGCAAAGATTGCAGCACAGACATTACTCTTTAGAGATGATTCAATATATCCAACCAAAATGAACCAAAGCATGGAAATGACAATTCACCCTCCTTTTCTGTGCTCTTGTGCCAATTTTGAAGCCAAATTATAGTATGGACCCCAACTTTTGTCACTATATAATGTGGTGGAGTATCCTCAGGTGGCGCCTCTTTGCCCACTTGAGTTACAACCCCTTCATCCCCCCTGAACAGATCGCTCAATACCCTAAAACATCACATGATTCCAATTAGAATTTACTGTTAAATAGATTTTGACAGAGTACTCTTGTTCAATCCCAACTTCCCAATGTCTACCAACCAATCCCAGCATGGTGTTACATCAACTGACCTATCTCAGCAGCTCACCCTCCTTCACAATTTCTCTATGTGCACATTCACTCACACAGTTATCTTAAATCAGTAATTGTCTGCAATCTAAAAGGATGGATAGAATTCAACCACTCTAGAACATTCACACTCGGTGACCCTCGACCAGCGCGGATCACCCGAATCACTGTGGCTCACCCCTGTACACATGGTCAACTAGACAATGCCCATGCATTCCATTCACACAAAGTTCCCTGACTTAGGTGGAACTGCTGATGACGTCTCAAGACAACTCCTCAATTCTTCAGTCAGACAATCACAATCTCAGTGTCTTCTACAACTTTTAATATATTCCGAGATCTTAGGCCACTTCAGGACCTGCAACTCAAATCTCAATCCTTGGACCACGTCCGGCTCAAAACCATATTCACCTGACTCTCACTCTAACTTCTTAAGAAATCACACAATCAAATCATTCCCACAATCTAACCCACCACATACACCCTATCAATACTCACTCCTTCTGCTGCTGATCTCACCAAACCATCAAACTCCACCGGTCTTTGCCAAATTCTGTTGCCTTCATTTCTCGATCATTGGTCTCTATTTCGGGGCTTTTGGCGATCTATGGTCCACTTACTCTATACTACTTCTGTATTCTTCCGCTACTTCATTTGCAAACTGTGCAGCATGAGCCATCCTAGTAGTTCAAGAAGTAAAATACAGAAAATCATGAAGCATGAATCCAAATTCCCAAGCATTTAGGGTTGGTGACTAAAAAAGCATCAAATCTTTGCCTACTCTAGCACTAAAATTACATCCCTAGCTAAGCATTTTCAGGGTGAGTATTAAAGGTGTCAACATGTGGAGTGTTCCTAAGAAGTCTCACCACGATCTATGGGTCAAATAGCATAAAGCTACCAAAAGACCAAGTTCGTTCTAGGATGTTCTCTCTCTGAAGGCAAGGAAGGAGTGGCACACTATTCCTAATACCAAGACCAATTATTCACAGGTAACATTCCATGGTGCCGTGCGAGTCACACCATCTGTTTTGGGTACAGTCCTGAGGGAAATTTTCCACAATGTCGCTGGTGAGCTTCCCTACTTACACTGTGTCCTTGGTTCCCAGGTTCTCTCCTGTGTGAAGCACAATGACCTTCCTTTATTGACTCCAGCCTCAAGATCGTAACTTCTTCTCTCCTGACCTAACTAGTAAAACAAAGACATTATTCTAACTAATGAGACTGCTTTATTCACCTGCAACAGAAAATGTGAGAAAGAACAGCTTCTACAGCACACATGAAATTGACCTGTTAATTCTAAAGAGAGAGTTTTCAGGGACCTGAATTTCAGGTCTACAAAATTCAGCTAGCATAAGAAAGCATCATATACGTTTTTCGAATTCACATGACATTAATGTCATTTCAACTAATGCCTTTACCTATATGAAATAATGTAATCATTAAGCACATGTAATACATGAATAATTGCCAGTTGCACAACACGAGCTCTTCACTTTAATGATTCCTGCCAGTTACATCCACTTTCTATGTTAATTATCCATGGTACTTGTCAATGACCTAGAATACATCACCCATTCATGTTAATGCATTTCACAATTATAACACTTCACATTAATACAACAAATGATCACATGGGGGTGCGCTCTAAACATGATTATGATGCACCCCTAAAATTGACATGAAATTTCCGCTTCATCAGTACCTTAGGGTCATGTTCGTGCGATATAAAACTGAAAAAATATATATGTATGTAGCCAGTATAGGTTGTTAATGTGCATATTTTTTCCAAGAAGGGTTCCAGTTCAAGAATAAATAACAAAGGTAATAAAGGACAACCTTGTCTGATGCTTTGGAACAGATAAGAATAGGAGGATTGCATGCCAATAACAAAAACGGAGGACTTAGGAAAACTATATACTATTTTAATATATTGGATTATTTTCTGACCAAACCCATAGCAAAGTAAAGCTCTGAACAAAAAGTCCTAATTATTTTTATCAAAAGCTTTCTCTGAATTGAATGCAATGGCCACAACGGGACCATGTGATTTGGAAGCATGATGAATTATGCTCCAAAAGGTTCTGGAATTATCACTTATGTATCACCCTTTAACAGAGGCAGATTGTTCATGATTTACAAAGTAGGGGATTATGTGATTTAGTAGTCTGGCAAATATGTTGCCATATATTTTACAATTGACATCAATTAATGAAATAGGTCTATAATTTTTGCATTCATATCATTCTGTGCTCTTTTTAGGAATCAGGCATACCTTTGTTTCGAAAAAGGAGCCTTCAGTATGTCCTTCAGAAGAGAAATGATAAAATGACATAGGCAATTTAGGTAAGAGGAGCCCTGAGAAACAAGAATAAAATTCGACAGAGGGCCCGGGGGCTTTATTAGGGGAAAGGTGTGAAATGGTTTTCTAATTTTATTGATATCAATATCCATCTCTAAAGGGGAAAAGATGCATCTTTTTGGTATATTATCAAAAAGTTGGTCTAGGCTATCCTGTGATGAAGTGTCCTCTGGGGTATATAAGTGTGGATAGTTATCTGCGAAGCAAATATGATCTTTGTAAAGTTTGGTACCCTTAGTATTCATTATGGAAGTCATTTTTAATTTATGCTTTTTAATTTCTAAGTAATAAGCAAGCAGTTTACCAGCTATATTACAGACACTGTAACATTAAGAATTGGATTTCAAGCTTGTGCCACATGCATTGCTTGTAGATTTATTATTAAATTCCAATTTATCTGGGTAATGCGGGCTAGAGTATCTGTGCAGTTAGATGAATAATACACATGTTCAAAATTATCGATGGATTTAAGTAAATGAGTGACTCTTTGATAGCCAATTTCTTTTAAACTGCAATATTATCAACAACAAAACCTCTTGTTGTAGCTTTAAAGGAGTCCCAAAGTAAATTAAATTTGAATCTTTATTGGTGTTAAAATTGAAAAATTATTTTGCAAATTGTCCAAATTTGTTAATAAAATTGGGATCTTGTAATGAACAACTGTTGAATCGCCATTGATTTGAGTGTGAAGAATCTGAAGTAAATTCTAAGTCTCCTATTACTGGAGCATAAACATTGATGAGAGTTGCTCCTATTTCAGCTCTATGGATTGAGTGATATTTCTACATAAAAAAGATATACTTATTTTGGATCTAATCTGTAGTACAAAGGAATAAAAAGTGTATTTTAAGAGTTCTAGATTACACAATCACCATACATCAATTAAACCTCGATATAGGGTAGTTTTAATAAAAAGCTTTCTGCATTTTGTTTGCAATATATTTAGTTTTGGAATTAAGGTCAATAATAGGATCCATAAACTGATTACAATAACCTCAAGGAGAAAGGTGAAATGGGATAGTGACATTAATTTGAGAGTGATACCTTCCCAGGATGCAATGTCAATACCATTAGAGCCATAAATGTTAAAAATTGAAATTGGAGCATTGTTAATTTTTACATCTAGAAATGGTCTTCTACCATTATGATAATGTTCTTATTGGATACTTTCTACAGCTAAAGAATTGTTAAATACAATGATAACTCCATTTATGTTACTGATTGCAGAGGAGCTGAAAGCATATCTCTTCCAATTACATCTAAATACATGATTCTCTGTATCAGTTAGAAGAGTTTCCTGAAGCAAAGCTATTTGACATTTTAATTTTGGACAAGTGAGTAATAACTCTCTGTTACTTTATAGGGTTACGGATACCCTTTACATTCCATGAAACAACACGAAACGCAGAAATATTTCAATCACAATTCGATAGAAGACACAAGGATAAAAAGATAAGAAGAGATTTTGTTTCGTGAAAGCGGCAGAGAGAGAGAACATAATACCAAGTGGACAGACATTTAAAGGAAGTTCTGCAGAAGAGGGAAGAGGGAAGAATAAGAGTAAGGGACAAAGATGGGAGAAAGAGATGGAGAAAAAGAGACTCCAAAAGATCAAAAAAAGAGATGGAGCAGGGCCTAAAGTAAGTCACCACAGTTAATGTGATCTGAAAGTGAAAAAGTGTTTGAGTCAACACAAGGAGCTGCTCTTTGCCCACCACCAGTAAATCAGCAGTGTCAGAAAAGAAAGAAAATCTCTTGAATAATTTCTCAACCAGAAAAACCCAAGACTACATCAATTACCCCTCAAAAACACTTTTTAAAAGTTGCAAAAAAATATTAAACAGAATGTCAACCATGTCACACAAACTCACAAAAAACTATGGTCAAGCACATGGGGAAGAAGATTGCTTAGAAAAAAGGTGCATGTCTGGCTATATGAGCCTGGACTCCATGAACTACCCTGACCGCAGCAACCAAAAGGCACAAGCTCACAAAGCATAACCTATATTTGCATTTAATAATGTAAAAAAATGTAGCACAGTAGCAGAGAGAACATAAAAACATAACTTAAAAATACAGCCAAGGCCTACGACAGGAAAGACTAGGCCCCAAATAGTAAAACAACTTCACAGGAAAATGATTAGCAAATCTGCACACAATTCATGAAACAAACAAATAAAAAAACAAGCATTTACAATGCAATAGGTCTCGCATTTGCAAGAGTTTGAGCTATTGGCATTGTAAATGACAATGCTTTTTGTTTATGTGTTTTGAAAACCTGCAAGCGGTGCGTAAACACCCACTTTGTACGTAGAGTCTCTGCTTATGAGAAGCACATAAATAAATAGCATTGTCATTTTCAATGCCAATAGCTTAAACTCTCGCAAATGCGAGACCTATTGCATTGCAAATACTTGTTAGAGTTAAAGCTATTGGCGCTGTAAATGGCAATGTCTTTTACCCATGTGTTTTGGTTTGGGGAGTAGTGGATGTATGAACAGAGAAACAGCTGCAGCACTGCCTAGATGACTTAGAATGAGCAATTACCACTTTGACCAGAAAAGCACCTGCAGCACTGTCTAAAGAACTTAGAATGAGGAATTACTACTGGCACCAGAGAAGCAGCTGCAGCACTCTCTAGAGGACTTACAATGTACTTTTCTGAAAATGCCATCCAAAGTACACCACTGGATCCTACACCACCAAACCACACTTCCATAGAATTTATTTGTCCCGTTTTGTACACTCACTCTTTAGGTAACTGTCATATTTTGCAGACAACATATCTCTATTGAGGTGACGCTGATGGCAGCACCCGCAGTAGGAAAATTGTTTCAGCACCACTGCGCTGTTGCCTCGCTTCCTTTTCAAATGAAGGCAATAAATTATTACGGTAAGGTGCACCAATATTAAGGGTGGGCGTAGTGGGCGTAGTGGGGCTACGTGAAGCAGCACGTAGTGTGCCCAAATCTACGCACACTACGTGCTTCGCGTAGCCCCACTACGCTCCACCCGCCTCCCGCCCGCCCTCCTTTTAAATCAAACCCCCGCAATTTCAATAAATATTAAATTAAAGAAACTTACCTGAAACGCGGCGTCTCCGGGGCTCCCTCTTCCATTTCAAACTTCTTCTGACAAATGTGCATGCGCGGAAGCCCGCGCATGCGCATTTCTTGCGAGAAATGCGCATGCGCGGGCGTCCGCGCATGTGCATTAGTCAGAAGAAGTTTGAAATGGAAAAGGGAGCCCCGGAGACGCCGCGTTTCAGGTAAGTTTCTTTAATTTAATATTAATTAAAATTGCGGGGGTTTGATTTAAAAGGAGGGCGGGCGGGAGGCGGGTGGCAGCGGCAGGCAGCTACGCTTCGCCCTGGGTGTGCGTAGCGCTAGCCTGCTTCGCCTACTTCGAAAACTGCGAAGCAGGCAGCGCTACGTACACTACGTGGGCGAAGCGTAGTGTCTCGCCCAGGGTTAACCAATATAAGAACAATGACAGATGAAGTAACCAATCCAATATGGCTACTAAGTGTTGATAATTACCACCCCTTGAAGATGCCATCCATATGCCCCGGCCCACATGCCTCAGGGTTGCAACTGGTAAAAATCTACTGCAGGAACGAACAAATGGAGCCTAAGGGCTGGCAATATAGAGTGCGTGGAGTCACGAGCGTTGGAATCAGACTTTTAACGTATACATTATTTTTTTCATAACACTGCCGCAAATAAATTAGTAACAAGGGCAAATAAGATAGTATATCAGCTTACGCTTACTTAATTATTGCAAACACGGTGGATTTTAAAATAGCATACAGGGTTAAAGTATCTGCTGCAGAGCTATTTGTATACCCAGGAAGTTAAGCAGCAGAAGAGTGGTAAAATAATTTGAAGTCCAATGTAATTGTGGAGAGATTTGCATGCAGTCTAGTCATCCTGGAATTACGCAAATGTTATAATCCCTTTAACATACTTTACTGAGTTATTAACTGGTTTCAAGGAGCTACATGCAAACACCAAGGCAAGAGTTTAGACCCTTACTGTTATTCCTCAATGTTTTCTTATTCAAAGGTTGCTAAAAAAAACTTCATTTGGGCAGTTATAAAGGCATATCAGTGTGATCTATATATGTGGTTATCTGACGTTCTTACAGTGCATACATATCTCTTTCATACAAAGTTTAGACAACTCAAGACCTCTCCCTAAATAATAGTTTATCTCTTGAGTACCTGTGAAATGACAAGCTGGTTGACTTTGTTTCCTGGAATTAAGGTGTTATATCTCCATCTAACAGCCCGGCTGGACAGACTCGAACAAAAGGAGTACTGATGACGCTTAATTAAGGCATATATGTATGGGCCCAGCTGGAACTAAAATTAAGCGGTCGTGCTCATCACCTACCAGCATGTTGATGCGCAGAAAGCAAAGCACAAGGACTGCCGCGCTGATGAACATGCGCTCGTTTTGGCACCACAACAAAGTCCGCATATTTTATTGGGGCTGGGTAAATTCCCTCAACTCCCCCCTCCGCCCCTTGTTTAGGATCAACAGAGCCCCTTAAAAAACACAACCTTCATGGCTCCAATGATGTGAGCGCATCTAGTATGAAAGGCAGAAAAGGTTTCTTATTATCTAACAGGAGGAGGTTATGCATAGCGGGTACCTGTTTGATGTTGGCAGGCAGTTTGTTCCAGGGGTAATTGTGTTCATCTTGCCCTCTTCGCTCCCTGGGAAGGGATCCGGGACTTCATGCCGCAGGGGCGAGTCAGAGCTGTGGATGCAATGGTGACCTGGTGCTTCCTGTATCAGCAGCGCTCGGGGCTCCATAGCGGATTTGTCTTACTCTACGACTGTGCCACTGCTAGCATCAGGCAACTGCTTCCGGGCTTCGACTAACAGGAAGTGTGTTCTTCTCAACGTCACGTCCTTCTTTGCTGTCATGTTATTCAGAGCGGTCCCGTACTAAATCTGATCGGCGTCGGAAAAGAATGCGGCAATATTGTTATAAGTTAGTGGTTTATTTAACCATGTGTAATGAAACCCACCTCGCTGCCGTATTAAAACGGTTTTCGTTTATTTACTTTTAGGCAGGGCACAAGTCTTAAAACGACGATGAATCAGCCATGTTGCAAAAGGTAGAAACTTTGCCCCTTGCGCACATCGGCTCCTGCTGCAGCCTTGCGCATGCGCCTTGAGGCGCTGCCATGTTTACATCAGGCAAGAATGCCAAGACAAAAAAAGAGTCCGATCTGGCGAACAAAAACAGTAGTTAGGCGCCGCTGCTGCTGCAGATCGGCGCATATAAAATCTCCCTGCTTCCACGGACAGAGTAAATCTACAGTCACACGCACAAACACACATCATACGCTAGGGCCCATCACACTGAAACTCACACTATTTACTCTATCCACTCTGAATAAAAGAGAGAAAACCTAAACCAATCTGCATCTACAATGCGGTCAATGCGACCTTAATGATATTGTCCTGAGTCATGATTTTAAACATAGGAAATACATTTGAAAACTCAATAAATGACAAGAAATAAACACCCGACTCTAGAATTCAAACAAATGCTTGTTTATCTAAATCAATTCAAATGGAAAGTCAATCATTAGCAAAATCCTTATTCTCATAGTTACCTATTCTAGCTTAAAGGGTCAGGACAGGTCTCTCGGTAAAGTCTCTCGAGCTGCTGTCCTCAGCATAGGTTCAGGAAGAAGTCCAAAACGCGATGAACCGCAAGGAACGCAATGGAAGTAATAAGCGCAATGGAACACGGACCCTCTCTAGTCTAACATATTTATAGAGAAAATATCAAAATTAAAAGTTACAAACAAATGTTGAATATCCGTTGAGCCGCTGAGCAGAGCGAGCAGGAAAGGATGTCACTCAGTTACATTTAGAAAACCTCCGCTCAGGAAAAATCACAAAAATAAAAAGACGGAAGAAGGAAACTCGAGTTTGCAAATGTTACTTTCGTAAATGTTCTTCCTTGATATCTTAGCAGAGCCACCGCAGACTGGTCATTGTTCATTGTGGCTTTATCCGTGTCCAAGGACAGTTGGAATCATTCCCAGAGCTGCTGTCCTCATGGAAAACTTTCTAACCAGGCAGAGGCTGCGGTCAGGTGACTCTCGACCATGTTCAGCAAGGCCTCTCGTCAAAAATTCAATCACTCGAGTGCAGGCTGTAAATGGCAGCCATCTTGTTTTAGGCCAAAACGGACCATCTTAATTAAAAGAAACACAAAACAACGTTACCACAGCATAATGATTAAACAGTGTTAATCCCCACTAATACCCTTATGTGTATGTAATTATCTAGCCTTCTGCAACGCAATAAAGCATTAGTACACGTTATTTTTAAAAGCATAAACATGAAACAAATAGCACTTTAACAACACTCATTTAGTAAAACTGCACAATATTATTAAGCAACATATATGCATCCCACGTGTAGTTTCTCTCATTAGTAATGTTGATTAGTCTAACTTTAACAAGACAAACTATTAATTAATGTTTTTAAACTAGTAATTTTAATCAAAACATATAGACAAAACTGGAGCTTAAAACTCGATAAATTTTCAACAGAAAACTCTGCTCCAGCACTGCTTCCAGACTAAACGGAAGTCAGTTACAGATCGAGAGCCAATAAAAAGCCAGCTAACAGGAGCTGTGCTAGCATTCAACAAATCGCAAGCTGCAGGAGAAAGAACCGGGCAATAGGCAGAATTTCACCCACCATACATATTACTTAATGCCTCGGAGAGGCAGCGCATGCGCTGCCTATGCGAGACCTAAAAAAGGGAAAATGTATTTATAATCTCTGGCCTACACCACCACAGAAATGTTCAAACATTATCCCTTAATAAACCTGACACCACAATAGCCCTGCTCATAAATTAAGCCCATCCAAGAGCAAACAAAAAAAAAATCACAAAAACGAACAACAATATTTATGCTTTTTCTTCCACAATCAACAACTTTTTTGGAATCTACTGCACTGACTTGATTTATTTTTTCTAAAAAATATAACTTTTTAAGTGTGTGAATGCACTAAAGATGGCAAACAAAACGAGAGTGATGCTTTCCCTCCAAAATCCAAATCCAGCATGACTAAGGGCTGAACAAAACAGAGGGGGGCTTCTTAAGGACTGGAAGAGGAAGTTGCTACTGTATGTACAGTAGCCTCCCAGGTTCTACATCACTTTGGTTCCTCTTATAAATAGAAATAAATGAAAAATGTGTTTTGCACTCAAAGAATTACCTGAATGTTCCTTTTGGGTAAAAATTCAATACAAAAATGTATTTTTGAATTGATTCCTGATGACCGGCATTAAAAGAGCTGTCTCTTGTGCTCAATATTGCAGGTTCACTCTCAAAAACATTCCATAATGGTCTGCTCAGGTAAGAAATCATCCTGAAATGTATGTTGAGCACCTACATAAGTGATCTGACACTTGCTTTAGGAATATGCAGCTCAAATCTATGCTGGTGATATTGTTTGCATTTATCTCATGTCACGGTTTTTCCCCTAAAGGAAATTTAATAACGTAGCATGGCATTGTGGCATATTCTCCCTAATTATGCATTAATTTTATTGCGCAAAAAATTAGAAAATTATGCCAATTACACCATCATAATTAAAAATTTTGCCCAGGCTTAAAGCTTGCATTAAAACACCTAAAACTACTGAAATACATGACCAATAGTTCAGTCAACTAAAGTTTTGTTATACAAAATTATGCCAATTACACCAACTTAATACAAATTTCACCTAGACTTAAAGCTTTTGTTAAACCTAAAACAAAAATTTTGAAATACACCAATTATAGTTTAGTGAACTAACATAAATTTTGCCCCACCATGCACTGCTTATGACCTCACCAGTTACATCACTCATGATATGTTAAATGACGTCATTGATGACATCACTCATGACATCTGAGGCATAGCCTCCTGCCAGACAAAGTGACTAGGCTTCAAGCCCCTCTGCAAGCATCATACATTCACTGCACATGATCTTCATCCATCCATATAGCAAGTTTAACACACAGCTTAGCTTGTGGCCATTTTCTGAAAACTCTCCTCCACAAATGGCCAACCCCCACTATGCATACAGTTTGGAGGTTCACAGTGGAGGTTGTCTGCAAGGCCTGGCGCCACACCAGACCCCTCATCCATCACACAATGATGTTAATCCATCATTGTCAATGAAGACCTCAACATCTCTTTGATTGGTTGACCGAGCTATGTACGTCCGAAGATGACTAAGTATTCTGATTCGGGCATTGAACGTCCTGTCACACGGCGGGTAGACATGCGATGGCGTTGTCGGTGATGTGGAGGCAGCTCTGGACATGTGCACCTCATGCTTTCTTTGAGCCGCAGCAGTACACCTCGCCTCAGAGGATTGGCAGAATTTGTAAACCATGCTGCACAGTTCAGTGTGAGGGTTTCCCAGGTGGTGTTGTTGATCTTGAAGAATTTCAGAGAGGCTTTCAGCGTGTCTTTGGACTGCTTCTTTTGTCCTACATGGGAGCACTTTCCCTTGGTGAGTTCTCTGTAGGAGAACTGTGTTGGAGTGCATTCCTCTGACATTCTGTCAGTATACCCAGCTGGGCTTTCACCAGCAGTGTATGACCTGAAGGCAGACGGGCTCTGGAAAGGATTTCAGTTTCTGGCACTTTACGCTGCCATCTGATTCTCAGAAGCTTGAGCAGACAGGACATGTGGAAGTGATTGAGCCATTGTGCATGACTCCAGTAGATAGTACACATCTTGCAAATGTGCAGAATATTTGGAAGCGCCACTGCACGGTAGACCAATATGGGTTAAGTGGCAGGCTTGCCCTATGGCCAGACTCTGGGTCAACCCTCCACATGTGTACAACACCAGCTGTGGATGGCCTTTGGACATGCACTGTGGGGGTTGGCTGCAGGGCCTGCGGCCAGTTCCTATGCCAATCCCTCCATGACCACCCAACACTCTACTTGCTCAGCCTTCAGGTCTTCACAGCAATCGTTGATCAAATGGTCTAATATTCGATGATATTCAGTAGTCAACAAGTGACCAAAATTCACTGCACCAGTGCTTTGGTTGAATATGAGTAAAAAGATGATGACATTCATTTAAAGTGGTTCACTTATGATATATCCAAGTTCTTTTGCGACTTTTGAAATCTTACAGACGAGCTCAGAAGTGTCCAACCATCATTTAAGATTGATAACAAAGCATATATTACACCTTCAGAATCATTGTTTTGGAATCATTCTTAATATTAAAAAACTTATTATTTAAATATACCCAGTGATGTCAGCAATGATATCTTTTGCCATGTCATGAGTGATCTAATATGTTAATTCATAAGCAGTGGACGGTGGGGTGCACGTTATTGTTACTTCACTAAACTATAATTGGTCTATTTCATTCGATTTTAGGCTTTTTAATGTTTGCTATATCTCCTATCAAAACCTGACTATAACAATACTGTAATTGCTTTTTTACGGGGCATCAACAATTTACTACAGCATGTTGAAAATACAATTTCAGTTTATTACAACAGCTGAGAGAACTTCCCATTAGAAAAACACTGCTTACTGCATTTCAAATTTTATATTAGAATTACTTAACAATTCTAATGATCACACAATCTCTTCAATATGATTTCACTTTTCTGTAAACTTTTAACCCCTTGCATCCTAGTTTTGGTTAAATAGTTTCTAAACAAATAAACGTGAAGAAATTGATGAGAGAAGGGCCATTATGATCCATCTGAGTTTTTGCCTCTCATTAGTTTTAGGCCTTTTGCACCCTCACCAATTGTAGATTAATTATGTTGAGAGAGAGAGAGACTGAGAGAGAGAGAGAGAGAGAGAGAGAGAGAGAGAGTGAGAGAATACATAGCAGATAACTGTGCAATATGGTCCAATATTAGTATTGCTGGATTGTGATGACATCATAAATGCCACCAGAACCATCAGATGGTACTATACAGCCATTTTATGGTACCTACTATTTATTTTATATATTCCTTTTTGCGGGGGCAGGTAGGTTTTCTTCGAGGTGCAGCTAAAAATGGGCGCTGATAGGTATTAGAGTGCTTAGGTTTTTTTTAACAGTCTTGAATAAATTATTAAGCAGTGGATTTAGGTGATTATGTGGTTTCAGTGCTTATCACATAATTGCATAATTATGGATTTACTGGATTTGCCATAAAATTTTCGATATTTAGAGATATCTCCCAAAATATTGTTTCAATCTTACATGGATAACAATAATACTGCCAGAGAATGGGCAGCATAAATTGCATGTTTTGCTGTTCTATTTATATAACCTTGATGCATAATGTTGTTCTTAATGATGCAAAGTCCTAGTAGCCATGACGATGCTAAAACTCAACATAGTGGTTTGGGGGCTGTCATTATGATAATAAAATCTTTATTTCACAAGTAGTTGTGAAATATTTCCCATAATTTGTGGTTCCCTATATTGAGTACGCTACTCTGATAAGCCTGTGGTGCTGGTCAGGTGCAATTATTGTCCCCTACTCTTGTGGACCAGTGAAGAGAAACTTGGTCAGAATTTGTGTACAGGTGATTACATGGGAACCAGCAGTGGGATGGCCAAGAAGATTCAGTAACTTATTTATGCTAATTATCCCATGCATATTTGCTCATATGTAGCTGGTTGTCATACATATTGATTATTAGAGTAGGTAAAATAGGATCCAGAGATTGGCAGTCTGCAGGCAATAGCTTTGGATATATTAACGTTTATGTCACTTGCTAGGACTACAGGCTGCCTTCATGCACTTGACACTATCTTTACCAATTCTGGCACCATATCCACCCACAAGCCTCTTCTCTTTAACTGGTTTGACCATCTGGCAGTACCATTTCTACTGCCCTCTGGCAAATTGTATGACCCCCCAATTATAAGCCTCACCCTCAACTCATTAGTCTTTGGTTCATGATTACCTTCTTATTACTAACCCTTGCTCTGCAATCCAAACCGTACTACCCCTTGACCTTAAACCATTGCTGCCAGCAGAACATTCAGTTAATCAATTATGAATTCTTTTAATGAAATCACCACTCCCAAGTGTTCTGTTTCCCATCATACCAGTCCCTCATTTCCTTGGTCCTTTAAAGGACTCAGACTTGCTCAACTTTATTTTGAGCCATTGGAACACAACTGGTGTTTCTGTTACAATCCTTCCTACAAGCATCGGCACAAACTGGGCATCAAAAACGACCAACTCCTTATTCATGATCCTTGGGCCTCTTATTATGCAGCGAAAATTCAGTCTGCCGCCATCTCATCTGGAGACATGTTGAATATTGTTGAGCAACTGCTCTTTTCCCAAATCTCCAACTCATCCATCTCGCCCTCCCAAAATCTCTGTCAACACCTGTCTCAATTCTTCTGCTATAAAAGTGAACTACTCCATGCCAACTTCCCTGCGCAATCCTCCATAATTCAGATCTTGCAACTCCTCATGCAATACCCCCAGACAGTCATCTGTCCCATCATCCCATATAGTTTTTCACACTATTCTTATATTCATTAGGTCAAGTTCAATTTCTGACGTTGTCCCATTCACATTGTAGTCTTAGCCCCAGAGATGGCAATCCCCATAATCGCTGGCAACCATTACCTCTCTGTAGCTGGGGCTACTGTCCCAGATAAATGGAAATACACCCATGCCACCCACTTACTTGATAGATCCTTAGCTGACTGTGAGGGAGGGATGGGTCCTCAATGCCTAAAATTACTGGATGTTGTCTTGTCGGGGGTACCAGAATCAGAGAGCCAAAGGGTTAATCTTTCAACCCCTCCCGCACAGACTGCTGACGTGCATGCCCAACGGTAGAGTTAATCGGCTGCTCAGGACGGCTCTGAAAAGGAGGGCCCACAGGATGCAGGAGTGTGGAAGGAGGACGACTGGACGCGGAAGAGATCTCGCAAGAGAGAACCTCGAGGAGTGGTGAAAGGCCCGGGAGAGCCCAAAGTCCCGCTGGAACTCAGGGGAGAGTTGCGGTTACCGCAGTGAGTGCTAGGGAGAAAAGGTAGGCGGGAAGGGGGAAGGGGGAACAACACCGAAAATCACAGCACCTCTCCTGAACCTCTCTTCACCACCCGGGGCTAGTATCTCAGACACCAATTCTTTTTATTTGTGTTGTTTTATTTTTTTTAGTCATTTTTTCATTGTCCTTTTTTCTCTGCTTTCCTCAGCAAGCATGCAATTAAAAACAAGGCGGTGCCCAACATTATGGAAAAGGGCAAACCGTGCGCGCTACTCAACCCCAACAGACGGAATTTACCTGCAGACTAGAGGGGGGGTGAGAGAACAAAACCAGACTTTGGTTGTTGTGCTTATTTTTCTATAAGTTCACTCACTCTGAGCGGACACATGTATGTTCATATGAAAGCTTGAAAGAATAAAACAAGAAAAGGAAAGTTCTAGAAAACCAGTTTTAGTTCACCCCCTTTTGCTTATTTTCACCCCCCCAACAGTTAAGAGATCTTCTTTGGTGTGATGAAGGCTATTCTATCCCTAATAAACCCATTAGGAAAGACCCCCATACTCACAGCTTCTTCTATTTTCTCTCGAGCCACCTGGGGACGTCCGCACTCAATGACCTGCCCTGTGAAGAGTAAAAAAGGAGTCATAGATCAGCCACGCGGACGAACATCATAACTGAACAAAGGACAAAGCAACATCACATAGATTGTACGTTGTGATACTTTTAGACAAGGAACGAGTCAGAAACTAAAACCTGCATGCATGCACATATTATGTACAAAGTATTTGCTTGCCTCTTAATCTAATTTCCAGAATGATGTGGATTCGCGGAACAGATACTGTTTCATTTCCGCTTTTAATTTCTTTTTGCTGACGACATTGCTGAAATTGTAAAGCAGGGAATAAAAAATTCATTGTTGTTATAATACAATGTATGGATGCACACCTAGCTCATAAGAGCTGTCCTCCTCGAGCTCCGACAACTTCAAGAAAAACAAAGTGGGCATTTTTATGCACATTTGCATTTAAATATTCAGGCTGATTTTTCCTCATAGTATTACAGTTGTGCTGAAGTAGCATTTTGGCCCAAATTGATGTGTTTATATGCAAAAACGCACACCGTATACATTGCTTTCTCAGTTTTACAGCCTGTTCTGGGCCATGCTCCTTTGGGTTACAAATGAGAAGCATCGCAAAAGGCCTCGTCTCAAGCAAAAGCACCCAAGGGAACCGTCTATTTCAGTGCGAACTACTTTGTACTAGAAGAGAACAACGCCTGCTGCATCATCTATAACTTTTTAATTAGTAGATTACGTTTGGCCTACAACACAATCTCCAAGGTGAAAAACAAATACCTCATCTGCGTGACCCCCAGCAGGGCGTCCCATAAAAAGCTCTATCCACATGAAATATTACTGGCACTGCAGTCAACTATCACTGTCACTGGGAACGCATAGTCTGATTCCTTGGGAAACAACTAATTTTCCTGCAAGAATAGTTTTGTCTCATGAGGAGGGTGAGCTTATAAATAATGCCACGACATTCTATGTTAATGAGTAAGAAAGGTAAGGTGAAGAAATGCACTAAATTACGTAAAGGGGATTCTGCAAAAAAACTTCACAGGGAACTGTTCCGAAATAATTTGTTTATGTCAGTTTTTATGAAACAACAAATTCAGTCGTGCACCAAACATGAAATAATGATGTATCCGAATAATAGCAATGGAGAGTCTAATCTCTAATTAATCTGTATATATTGTTTTCCTATTAAAGGCAATTTCGGTCATTAAAATTTGCTTGTGTTAAGAAAATTACACCACTGTATATTTGTAAGACCTTAGTAAAACCGAGTAGTGATGCAACTGTGTTGGCTCATAAGGGGGCAGATTTACAAGCCCCTTGCGCCTCTTTTAGGCAGCCATTGCGTCACTTTTGTGACGCATCGCCGGCGCAAAGCCAGCGCCATGGTGCGGGGTACTTACAACGTGACGCATCTGGGAGGGGGGTTCCGGCGCAGGAACACCTCCTAAAAGTGGCTGAGTGAAATCTACAAGATTTCACTCAGCCACTTTTAAGGCCATGCTGCGTCAAAACCCTGTGCCTGCTTGAAGCAGGTGTAAGGATTGACATAGCATTTTAAAAATAGGGCACCCCCGAGCCTTGCTGGAGCTGCGTCGCGCTTGCGACGCAACTCCAGCAATGCGCCAACTTTACGGCAGCAGATATGTCACGCATCTGTCCATTTTTACCCCATGGTGCACCGCATTGTAAATGTGGCGCATCCATGGTGGCGCAGTCGTGACGCACAATAACTGGCGCATCCCTGCTGGTATGCAGGGATGCGCCAGTTATTGTAAATCTGCCCCCTAGTATTTAAAATCGTGATTTTAGGGCTTCTTTCCTCCTCACTCGGAGACGTCATACATGGTAGTAATGAGTCCAGTATGATGGTTGTATGACGGAACCACGCATGGAATTACTTTACATGCATTAACAATGCGGTTTTTACCACGACCGCGTCTTTGCCACGCATGCCTTTACCAAGCATGCCTTCACAGCGATTTTTTAGGTAACAAGATGATTGGTAAAGATAAATGAGTGGAAAAGGTTATACACCAGCCCCACGCCCTGAGCCCTAAAAGCAAGCCCCCAGCCCTTAAATCTACCCCGACAACGGCCACTAAAGCACCCCAGCCCCCCAACCCTGAGCACTAAAACCTGTCCCCGGGTCTAAAAACTACTGCGTCCCCAGCCTTAAAAACGTCCCGGCCCTGAGCTTTAAAACCTGTTCCCCAACCCTCAAAACTACCCCAACCCTGCCAAAAAAACTACTCATCAAACCCCAGGCTGAAAGTCCAGGCAGAAAGTCTCCAACATCTTCCACCCGGTCCATTTTCTCCAAGTCCAGAACGCTGACTCCCAATACCAATGATATGTTTTTACCACCTTTACAATGGAAATCGTTGTAAAGGCATGAGTGGCAAAGGAATATGCGCGCTAAAGGCAAGCATGGTAACACTTGCGCTCTTAAGCCAATCGTGGTTCTGACCATGTTGTTAATGCCGCTTCCCCAGTATGATGGATTCTCTATAAGACTCAGCAGGCCAGCGCATGCCTGTCGGCTTAACATACCACTCACTGGCATGCCATGCCCTAATGGAATCAGTTGTCGTGCTGGCAATGGATTAAAATTTCACCCACCTTTAGGTTATGGTATCAGGGTTTTTTGTCTGGGAAGACTATCTTAGTGGCTTGCTCTGGCTCAAGGCAATATTTTTAGATGAGTTTTCGTTCTTCCTCATTCAACTGCTCCAGCCCAGATTTGGCATCTTAAAACCGGCAATGTGCCAGGCCAGAAAATCCTCAATAATAGATGCTGGAACACGCTCGGTAAGCCGGTGGATATTCCAAGCGTCGGGGGACGTGCGCTGGCTGCAGACTCGCTTTTTTGTCACTTTGCTCTCGTCGCCATACATTTATCCCTCTGTTCGTTCACGTGGGGCCGTGTCACACTGATCAAGTCATCAGAGGCGGTTGCGATGGCGATGGTCTCGAGTGTACAGTAACAACCTTGTGTGGGCCCCACTCTGGCGTGGTTAGTCATTAATACAGTAAATACGGCTACCAGATGACTCCTTGTCACCAAGGGCACAATGCTCTAGCCCTGGGCGTTTCTTTTACAAATCATTCCTTTCAGGTGTGTTAATCGACTTCACTAGGTGATAAATGAGAACGAAGGGAAGCAGCATAACTCACCTTGCCTGACCGACGCCTGTTCCACGCCGCCACCGTTATCGCCGCCACTGCCAGGAGTCAAAGGGTGTCCGGAGGCGCCTACAAACATCCTAGAGGCCGGCAGAGCGGGGTGAAGCAGCATAACTCACCTTGCCTGACCGACGCCTGTTCCACGCCGGCACCGTTATCGCCGCCACTGCCAGGAGTCAAAGGGTGTCCAGTGGGTCCATTCTTCCGCGTCGCCGCCCCGGGACTCGAACTCCCGGCAGCCCCAGCGGCGGCGCGCTGAGTTGACGCAGCGCAAGCGCCAGGAGGTGCCTACAAACATCCTAGAGGCCCGCTTCGCGGGACGCGCCAGGCGAAGCCCAGGCAAGGGGCGGGCCGTCTGTGGCCATCCGGGGCAGGCCGCGGCAGGGCAGGGCCATCCTCTTTAAATCTGGTAAGAGCGACTTGTTGGGTTGAGCTTTGCCTGTGAACACTAGAACTTGGAGTCACTGACATTTGTGGACTAGTGCAGATTTGTATTGTTGCTGGAAGTGCATTTGGGACTTTGATTTAAGAAGGATATGGCAAGAAATATCAGTAAGGGCTCTGCCATAGGGGGGTCTGGAACATTAGATGCCTATTTAAAAAAAGTAGAATATGCTGTTTCTAGGGAAATCGAAATAGTGGAAAGGAGGCTGTCCTTAGAGCCCGTAATCCAGCTCAATACGGAGTTACAAACCAGCGTCCCTACCCTAGGCTTAGGGGTGGAACCAGTCACATATCCACTTTCGGAGGGCTCTGTTCCAGATTCCACACCTGTTATGATGCCCCCTCTCACCAATGTACCGACCCCCCTTTTTTCCCCTCCTTTGACACGCACCAGGCAGTCAAAGATCCTTTCGGTTGTTCCGGTTAAAACTTCGAAAGGGAAGAGAAAAGCAAATAATGTCCCTAAAGGTAGCCGTCAACAGGCGAAGTTACCCAGGCTTAAAGATGCTGCCCCGGGGACGGACTGCCAGGAAAGCTGGGTTGTGGAACAGCAATTGGGGAATAAGGGACATGATTGTCATGTGCATTCTGACCAAAGGGAAGTTGCTTCAACGGGGGATAAATCAGATGATCTGATAAAGTTAATGGATGAGCGCCTGAGAGCGATTATTTCACCAGTTATGGTCAGTCTTAGTAAGATTAATGACAGATTGGTTATGATCGAACGCCACATAGCAGGGCAGAATGTTCCGTCATTGAGGCAAAACACGCCTGAACTCCATTCTCTTAACGTAGTTACTTCAAGAGTCTCGGAGCTGGTTGAATCCATGACGGCCCCTATTGTTGGCAATATAAATCCACCGCCATTGGTTTTGGGTTCAAAAGACGGTATTATTGCGGGGAAGAGTGGGCAGATTGAAAAACCATGTCCTCCGGTAGAGGGCTCTTGTAAGGAATTTTCTTTGCATTTGCCGCCGGAGGCTTGCCCTTATACTGTCATCCTAGCTAATGTCCCAAAAACCTCTGATGGGAAGGACGAACACTGGTCTTCATTAAAAAATAAAGCCCTACATTATTTGGCGGGCAAGACTGTCTTGGGGAGTCGTCTTTATGAATGCTTTAAAATGGTTAGAAGGGTTCCATGGGTGGGGAAGTCTAATAAGTCATTTCACGGTGACTGTGTCGTAGTGAATTTCAACTCTCCCGACATAGTAGACCTTATCTTGAGGCAGGCCGGGTCAAACAGATTGCATCAGGATTATATCAATGTTCTCCCGTTGGGTTTCTTTTACCCACCTCATATCCAAGGGTTGGTAAGACCCGGAGAGCATATTTCTCAATTCAATCCTGTAAGTAAATCATTGGCCCTAAGCAATAGATATGAGGTACTTAGTTCCTTGGACACAAATGACTGATTTAGTCTGGTTAGTTCTAATACACATAATGATCCAGCCAGTGTAGTTCCATTTAAACATCATGGATCTTTATCACCAAGGTCGATTATGGTACATGGGGAGGATGGTAGCGATTTGTTGGATACCTTTTTACCTGATCAGGTTGTTAATAAGTTGGGAACTGTGCAGGGGAGTTCTTATAACGTCCCGCTGGTTGGGAGTTGTATAGCTCCTGCAGATGTTATTGGTAACCTGAATGTCGCAGTGTTCGATCAGAGTGGGGAAGTTGATTTTCATTCTTTGTTGCCTCGCACAGATAATTTTCTAACACAAGAGTTAGATTGCGGGGGAGGTATCATAGAGACGGATAAAATCACCATTCTTTCATGGAACATAGCGGGCTTGCGTTCAAAAAGAGAGGACAAAAATTGGAGGGACTTTCTTTCATCGTATCAAATTATTGCCCTTCAAGAAACCTGGGAGGCGAACGACCCTTATTATCTGGATGGGTTTCAGTCTTTTATTAAATTTGCAGTCCCTTCCGCTATGGGGAGAGCACGAGGGGGTCTCCTGTTACTATTTAGTTTAAAGCTTTTATATAAGGTGGAATTGATAGTGACCAATTCTCCACACATTTTGGCAGTAAAGCTGGAAGGGCCTAATTTGCCCTCCTTTTTAGTGGTAAATTTTTATAATTCATTTGTCAGGTCTGATGAATTAGAGCACCTGAAAGCACTGAACACTTTCCTGGACGAGTATGATACAGGAAGCGTCACACCTTATTCTCTTTTACTTTTTGGCGATTTTAATATTCATGTATGTCATCTTAACTGTTACGGTTTTAGTAATTATGATACATGTGGGCAAGTGCCTATTCACTTTGAACACTCTAAGGGTGGGATATATCTGGAGAGTATTATTTCTGCTCTTCACTTATATACACCGGACCAAGATTCTTTGTCTTGTGTTCCTACATTCACGGGTCAGGGTCATTATAGTACGATTGATTATATTTTTATACCTTACCCACTGAGGAACATGGTAGGTCCGTTTTGTGTTATTGAAAATCCTTTAAGCGATCACAAACCGCTTACAATTGAAATTAATGTAAATGCCTTAGCAAAGGAAATTTTATTGCCTTCGACATCTAATACAAACCTAGTTTCTTTTAGTCAGGGTAGGCGCTTGAGATGGGACGTTATTACACCGGTTGCTTTCTTTGAGAATCTATATAATAATAACAATGAGGATTTTAGTTTATGTCTGTCGTCAGAATCGCTTCCAACGGAAGTTCTTAATGCCTTCGACAGGATAACCAAACAAGCTTCGGGTAATTTATTAATCCATGGCAAACCAAGGCCTAAGAAATTTAAAAGTTGGTTTGACCATGCCTGTTCCAGTGCCCAGGTTTTAGGAGACAAGGGTACCCCGATATGTGAACCTGGGGTGATAATGAAGAGTTAAGAACAATGGTTCAAGGATGGCCCAAAAGGGTCCAATAGAAAAGGTGACCCAGGCAGGGTCACTTGTTTTTTAAGATAAGTGAAATCAATTCCGTAGGGAGCAGGAGACAAAGTACGTAAAGGGTCATGTAGGTCAAAAGATAGCAGGTATTTATTTAAACAAAGTCAATTTTAGAATGCTCACAAAATAAGAAAAGCGTGGTGTGAAATAGTGATAGTAGTTTTAAAAAGACATCGCATTGACAACAATATAGTAGTTGAATTCCATAATTGATCTTTACAAGTTATAAAGAATTCATGTTGTGGGGTGGTCGACGGCGTTTCGAACCCAATTATTGGGGTTCATCTTCAGGACAGTGGTGAGCATGTATTTTGAAGTTAAACTGCCCGTAAAGTTCCTAGAGTCTCCAAAGTGGGAGGCAGGGGCTTCAAAGGTTAATTAATTGAAAACAAGCAGCTTGGCAGTACATAGATCCGCCTGGAGAATGTAATTTTCTTTAGAGGGGCGACAGGGCAGTGAATGGGAGCCTGAGGCCGAGCAGTCAGAGACGTCCTGCAGCTGTTGGGGCTGGCTGTTCCAGTGCCCACGCCGAGCTTATGTCAGTACTGAAAGGAAGTGAAAAAGATCCAAAAAAGATTGTAGAGGCAAGAAGGATGTATAAAAAATCTATAAAGCTTAGGAAAACCCAGTTAAGAAATCTGGCATGGGATGAACTGTCAGACGCTAGTGTTCTGACAAGCAGTACCCAGTTCTTGAAGGTGATTAACAGTCCACTTTTCAATGTGCTGGAGAATACTAATAAGGATTGTTTAATCCCACCAGAGAAATGGGTGGACCATTTCAGTGGCCTTTACTCAGAAATTGATGACCCTGGCACAGTGAACTATGCGAATAGCATTTTAGCCTCGAAAATTCTTTTTTATGAAGAAGAAGTGATAAAGGCTATTAATACAATGGCCAAAGGTAAAGCCCCAGGCCCGGATGGCGTTCCCGCAGATCTTTATCGGGCAGACCCAGGGTTCTGGGCAAAACTTCTAACTGTTGTTTTTAATGCTGCCTTTAAGGCTGGTGTACCTAAATCATGGGGCAAAGCTGTGATTGTCCCACTATTCAAGAAAGGATCAAGAGAAGATCCGGCATGTTACCGGCCCATTTCTCTTTTGGACTCCGCCATGAAAATATTGGGTAGAGTTGTTCTTGCTCGCTTAACAAATTGGTTGGAAGATAAGTCTATAATTTCCGACCTTCAATACGGGTTTAGACAGGGTAAGGGTACAGTGGGTCAATGCCTTAATTTGCACCTTATAATTGGGAAATACACGGTCGTGAAGCAGGGGGACCTTCATTTAGCCTTTATGGATTTGTCAACTGCTTTCGACCTTGTTAACCGTCAAAAATTATGGGCTTTATTGGTTGTTTTGGGGCTTGACCCAGTTTTGATATCCTTCCTGGCCATCATGCATGAGGATACTACCGCTGTCGTCCGCTATAGTGAAGACGGGAGTCTTTCAAACGCTTGGCAGGTGAAGCGAGGGGTTAGACAGGGGTGCATTCTTGCACCCCTGCTTTTCTCATTTACATCAACAATTTGGGTGATGTTTTAAGTTCATCGAATTTAGATATTCCTAGAGCCGGCTCAAAATTGATTCCCGCGTTACTATATGCTGACGACACTGTTTTACTGGCGAGAACCGCATGAGGTTTGCAAGTGCTTTTAAACGGATTTAATGATTTTATGGTCTCTTTAGATTTATTAATTAATTTTAAAAAATCACATTCCATGACAATAGGTGCTGGAAGAGCCAAAAGGGTTACATTTTATTGTAATGGTCAGGAACTCACAAAAGTACAGACTTTCCCATATCTGGGGATTCTATTTGATGATAAAAGTTCCTGGGTTATGCAACGCTCCCAAAAAAAGAACATTTTTGCTAGAGCCACAGGGGCGTTGTTGGGTTTTGCAAAGCGTTTGGGGTGTAGACCATTACCAGCATTATTGAAAATTTACAGAGCTAAGTGCATACCTATGGCTCTATATGGCAGTGAGGTATGGGGTTATAAGACCTCAGCAGAAATGCAAATAGTGGAAAATAGTTTCTTCCGCAAGCTGCTATCCCTTCCTCCTTCCACTCCAATTTTCAATATTCACGAAGACCTCAGGATGGGTTACCTTACTGATGAGATTTCTGTCGCACCATTACTTGGGTGGCTCAGAGTGTGGGCTCAGCAACCTCCAAATTTAGGACAAATTATCATACAAGATTGCCTGTCCCTTGATGGGGTTATGTCTATCCCTTGGTTTAGTTATGTTAGAAATAATTTGAAGTCACTTGGGTGCCCTGAATTGTTTCATAGGCCATGCACTTTGAGTAAAATGAAAATAAAATCCTTGAAGAATCTATTCTTGAGTAAAGCCATGTCATTAAGGGAAGAAGAAGAACTGGGAAAGCCGACAGTTTGTCATGCTGAGTACAGGCAGAGGGATTCAATCTTACCTGACCTTTATAAACAAACCTTTTCATCTATTTTTATTAATAAGGTTTAAACATGGCATGCTTCCCTGGCTTTTGGCTTACCCTAAGGGTTTTTTCAAAGAAGGATCCTTGGGGCCTTGCCCCTGTGATAACACTTCCGAACAAAATTTGTTGCACATGGTTTTCTTTTGTGAATTTTACTCTTTACCCCGTAAAAAGTATATTGTGCCTATCCTGAAGAAACTAAACTTTGTACAAGTGAGGCCTGCATTGGTCTATTTGCAAATGCTTGATTCCCCGGTAGTTTGTTTTAGGGTAGCAAGCTTCATTACAAGTGCTATTAGGCGCAGAAATATGGTTTAATTCCCATTATTAATGATCCCTAGGCCCTCCGAGAACCGTTTTTTAAAATCATGATATTTGGAATGTGATATAGAAATGTTTTTAGAGCATTGTCATTAATTAGATGTATTTATTGGACATACTTTTTTGTGTTTTGCGCCAATGTTTTGTATTATAGTTTTTGGGATTGTCTTTCTGTACATGCCGTACCATGAATTATTGTATCGTGCTTTGATGGTTTTAAATTTTAACCGAATAAAGCAATCTTTTGACTTGACTTGACTTGAGATGCTGGTACAGAAATAAAATTGCACGTTATGGTGCTATAAAAGTGACCTATTGGCAAGAGATAAATTAACACAGGGACAAATGCAAAAGTTGGCTTCTGGCCTTGAATGAGGCAATGAAGGAATTGGGAATTGAGTCATCCTGGAATATGGGCCTATTTGACAACCTTTTTGAATGTATCTTCTAAAAAGAGCTGAATCTTTGTTCTTAAATGAATGATTCTTCTATCTTTATTAGTAGAAACGTGTTCAACATAGTGGTTCTACTCTCAATCAAGTAGCCAAGACTGCCTTGCTTACACTGTAAGAAAATTAACCCTGGGCGTCGTTCGCGAAGTAGCACTTCGCGAAGCTACGCAAAGTGCAGTTTGCACTACGCGAGCTACGCGTAGCACTTCGCGAACTGCATAGTACCTTGTTCGCACTGTGCCAGATGTCGTTTTCAATGATTGCACAGTGCGGACAAGCAACCGGCACTGTGCAATCATTGAAAATGGCATCTTGCACAGTGCGAGCTGTAGTTTTCTG
The DNA here is from genome assembly GCF_964204655.1 of Triturus cristatus. Lineage (NCBI taxonomy): Eukaryota > Metazoa > Chordata > Amphibia > Caudata > Salamandridae > Triturus > Triturus cristatus. The sequence goes on along the minus strand of NC_140590.1, from coordinate 900,562,541 downwards.
CTGCTCGAGTAGATTTTTACTCGAGCGGCAGCTTTCTCAACGCAAACTGGTAGTTTCTCATCGCGAGCGGTTGCGAGCATACGCGACCACTCGCAATGAGAAACCTGACCTCCTCGCGTTGGGAATCTCGCCGGGAGGTTTATTTTCCATGCTCGCGATCGCCAACTTGATGTTGCTGTTCGCGAACAAGGAAAAAGTCTCGCCGGGATGTCATTTTGCTTGCTCGCGGTCGCCAACTTGACATTGAGGACCGCGAGCAAGCAAAAAATGACCGCAGCACTAGGCAACACTACGCTACGCGTGTTCGCACTGTGCTACGTGCAGTTCGCGTAGTGCGAAGTAGCGTGAACTTCGCAAACTACGCGAGCGTAGCGTAGTGCTTTGCCCAGGCTTAAAGAGAATACATAAAAGACAATTCCCTACGAATGAGATTTGACTTGTGCGTCCTTAGTGAGGCCAACCAAACCTGGAAAAACAAGGTTGCTCCCCTGAGAAAATATTGGGTAATACTATATCTAATAAATTGATCTATTTTCCTCGTCTCTGTGGGGCATTGAGATATGAATGAATAACCTTCTTTATAAAGACATCATTTTGCAGGTGTTGCCTTCAGAAATGTTTTAACTTCAAAGACGAACAACTCCTGTTAGTGACGTTTATTATAAGTTGTATAACATAAGTATGTCAGCTCTACCTACGTCAGTTTAAAGGTGTTTGCAAAATAAGCTCCCCACTTAGCAAAATTATTGCGGGGTCTGATTGGTTACTGGCTGCTCAGCAGCCGGGCTGGAGGGCTGTTCCATTACCCCATTCAATTTATTACCCCCATCAACCAAGTCAAAAGGTAAAATTTAACTCTAATAAAACTCAGGTGCTTTTTAGTTTTACACCAGATGGCCCTGTTATGGTGTTATGCCCCGAAGTTACTTATTTAGGCATTTGTATCTCGTTTCAGATTGAACGTATAAATAAAGTAAATTATGATATTCTGCGTCACAATGTTACTAAAAAGATAAGAAATTGGCATAAATTAGCCATAAGTATAATTGTAGCATTATAAAGATGACGATTCTTGCAAAATGTGTATACTTATTTCGCTCAATCCCCTTGACAGTTACTAACCTTATTTTTCAAAAAAACTTTAAGGCACAATAAGTATTTTTATATGGGGGTACAAACGTGCACGCCGAGCAATTAAACTACTAAAATACCCATATAGTCAAGGTGGCCTTCAGCTCCCCGACTTTAAATGATATTATTGGGCTTCCTTTATGAGAAGCTAATAGTCTTTTTTCAGATAGTGGCCAAGACTCTCATCATGAACTCTTACTAGATCAAGATTGTTGCAGATTTGTATATTGAATCCACGATCCAAATTATTTCAAAACAATACCTTTTAAGACTCTTAGGGGGCAGATCTATTGGAGTTGCGCCACTTTTACGCCGCCGTTGCGTCACTCTATGGAGATGCGTCACGGTGTTAAGCCCTGCGCCACATGGAACCTGCGTCAGGTTTCATGTGGGCATTTCCACGCAGGGGGGGGCGTTCCGTCGCAGGAACGCCCCTGAAAAGTGACTCAGTGAAATCTATAAGATTTTACTGAGTCACTTTCCCAACGCTGATGCGTCAAAACACTGCGCCTGCTTGAAGCAGGTGTAAGGCTTGACGCACCATGTTAGGTATGGGGTAGGTTGGAACAGCGCTGAAGTTGCGTCGCGCTTATGACACAACTTCAGCACTGCGCCAATCTTACGACGGCAGATACGTCACGCATCTGCTTGTCCTTGCGCCACGATGCACCGCATTGTAAATGCGGCGCATCTGCGGTGTCGCAAGGGCAAACTTGCGTGACGCATCTTCCCTGGCGCATCCATGCTGATTTGCAGGGATGCGCCAGGGAACAGAAATCTGCCCCTAGGAACATAGGGGCAGAATTACAAGCCCCTTGCGCCACTTTTGCGTCACTTTTCCCATGTTAAAAGTGACGCAAAAGTGGTGCAAGGGGCTTGTAAATCTGGCCCTTAGTCTTTATTTGGCAGGGAATTCAAGCCACATACTCTCTTCCGACATGACATGATAAATTTCCTCTGTGGGACAATCCACTACTCCCGGGCATTTTTCATGATGGTGTTTCAAAACGATGGGCTAAGCTTGGGATTAATCAGCTCGGAGACCTTTATGATTGCAATGGTTTATGAACATTTCAAAACTTGCAAGATACTTTTTTAATTCCACGTCAACATTATTATAAATATTTACAATTCAGAGATTTTTGGGCGAGAACACAGGTTCTCAAATCAGTACTGACACTAACTAGCACATAATGTCAACGGAAGCTTGGAATCCGGGTAGCATATCCATATCTCTGCCAGGATAGAGCCGGCCCCTGTTTACAGCTAGCTTTAAAATGAAGTAACATTCTGGAGACTGAAGTCACCCCTACAATGGTAGTTGAGGCACTTACAATATTAAAAGATGCAGGGTGGTCAACTAATTTAAAGCTACAACAATTTAGGACAGTATGTATGCTGTATTATACTCCTGAAAAGATTGCTACCTGAGGGCGACAAGGAGGTCAATACCCAAGCAATAAGGTGGATTGGCCAAAATCTGGACTACACGCCGCAAATATAGTACATATGTTCGCTACATGCCCACTCTTACTGGAATTTTGGCATGGAGTTATACAAGTCTTTAAAGACAGTCTAGGCTTAGATCTGGTTTTTACTACACAGGAGATTATGCTCCGATAAAAGGGAGATTCTAGCTATGCATGACGCGCACTGTTTTCCATTATTCTAGTTACTGCTAGATTAGCTATTTCAAGGGCCTGGATTTCTTCTAGGCCCTGCAATGTTGCAGAGTGGTGGGCTATTGTTGTTGAGGTCTTTGGGACAATAAGGGCCTTGGCTAAAACTAGAGGTTTAAGCTCAATGCTGAAATTTAACGCAGTCTGGCATACAATGATAAAAGAATGACATATTAAATTGTGGTACCCCATTATAATGTCGTTTTGTTGTATTCTCTTATATGTTTTTTCCCTTTCCTTTTTTTTAATGATATGAACTCTTACATTTTTATCGGAATCGGCACAAATTAGTGTTCATGTACTTTGATTGCCTTCCTTGCTTGAAATACAAATAAAAAAAATGAAAATAAATAAATGAAAAAATAAGCACAATTATTGCAGGAATCTATTCATTTTTTACATTATCCAGAGCTCTGATTAATCTGCACTTTGATCCCTACTATCCTCATTTCCGAGGTCTGTCTGTGTTCGTGCAACTATATCAATTTTGCAATAGATCCTGTACTTGACTCCACTGATGGAGTCATACATATCTCCAGAAGCCCATTTATATCAGAGCCATGACTAACTTGCTTTTAGTTTCTGTTATTAAAGCCCTGCATTTTCTGAGAATCCTTGCATCTATTACTATGTTCTATTGCACTTTGTTAAAATATTTTTTCATTTTTAAAAATTGATTATTTGCATTAGTTTCATAATGTTTTTAATCAATAATACAATATACAATAACGTTTGAAACCATGACTTTTTCCCTCACCACTCCACACCTCATCTGTGGCAGAAGGGAGACATCAGTCCTGTCGAATAACTTATGCAACAGGTGTAAATAAAATGGAAGTTGCAAGTCCCCTCACAGTTGTGTTACCTGCAGTCTTGCTGTTCTATGTTTTTATTGATATATTTATGTCTTTTCAACAGAGCAAACAAGACACACTAAGATCACATAGCATGTCACACAGGGTTAAGAGATTTACGAGTAACTTTGAAGGTATATAAAGTATAAGAGAAAGCAGTTCCAAGCAAAAGTCAGGCTATTGTTGCATCATACAATCACCTTTATTTGACTATTCTAACATTCATGTGAAGCCATTTTATGATGACCATGATAGGTCTCAGGCCCCTGTTGTACTGGCGTAGGCTCTGGGTGACTCCTGAGCTTCTCCCTTACCAGCAGGGTTTAGAGGATGTTCTTAGGTTACAAGGTGCTTAATAAATATCATGGGTTAGGTTTATTAAGCATTCCTTTACCCACTTAGGTTGTGAGAATTTTTGGTCTGCTCCTTCAGAACTCATTGGGGTTTCTAAGGCTGCTTTAAAGGGTCTATTCTGGCAGCGTAGGCTATTCCTTCTTATGAGCAACAAGAGCAGGCTCCCTAGCTGCTGCATTCCTTGATTTCAAAGTAGATTTTAACTTGGAACTCTTCCTTGATGACGTTGAGGCCACCCAATCTAAGGCACGTTATTTAAAATTTCGTTTTGGGATTTTGCAACTCTGTTCTTTTACCTCTAATTGGCAGCACATAACTGGGGTGTTGGAAGGGTCTAGTCCCTTTTGTACTGGGATTATTGAGACCATTAGGCATGTTTTCTTTTTTTGCCCTGTATATATGGAATATCGTAAGAAATGAATTCTTCCGATTTGTCGGCTCAGAGTAGCGACCAGGATCTTGAGAAGTGATGCCAGACAATCTTTAGTGTTCGCAATCTTACGTTTTCTATAATTTATGTGGAGATTTAGGTTTAAATCACTAGCAGTAAGTGGTTCCATTTAGGCTGCCTGCTAGATTTTTCCATTTCTCTCCATTTATCTAATCCTGTTGTATTTTAGCATACTGCACTTCTGTAAAGAGTTGAATACGTCATTACCTATTTATACATTGCATTTTATTGATTTTATGTATTTTAATTGTTATGACTTCCATATACTTTTATGGCTCATTTCTGAAATAAGATTTAAGGAAAGTGATGACCATCTGAAATATCTAGATAAAATTGGAAGTGTTGTTGAAAAGTTCAGTCAGTTCTTCCCTGAAACTGTTGTGAAATAGATTGATCGTTATTGCTGGTTGAATTCCAGATTGATGCCAAATTCCAGGAGCACACTTGCTTCAGAATGTTTAGGTTCTGAAGAGAGGTATTCAAATGCCAGGGAAGTGTTTAGTTGGGATTAAGAGTAACCCTCCTGAGATGATCAATGTCTTTGCTAAATATTTTGATGCCTTCAGTTGTGACCCACTATGAAATATGAGGATAGCTTGAACAAACATCTTGCCTTTGTAGGAAACATGTTTAGTATGATCATTATTTGGGTGATGTGATTAGATCATCCTTCCCTGGATATCGCTCCAGCTCCCGCAATGAGGGAATCTTTAAGTGGAACTAGCAGGGAAGGATGGCATTGAAATACCATTATCCTATTTTAGTCGCAGAACTTGATCAAGGAAATGAAGTGAATTTAAGCTATAAGCTTGGCCCTCTTCCAAAGGAGGTTTGGAGAAGTCAAAAATCCTTCTTTCACAGATTACCATATCAGGTTCCAGCTAATGGTAAATACTTTGGACTTTCTCCTTCATATTATCATTACAATATCTTGCACAATATGAAACAATCCTTGCTTTACAGGCTTTCATTGAGAGGTGTCAATGTAAGTATGGCTTTGTTTATCAGCATCTAAGAATTTACCCATTTTGTAATATCTCAATTATGTCTGATCTTTTTCTCACTCATCTTTTGCCGGAAGCTAGTACTCATGAAAGACAAAAGCACAGCTGACATGAAGCTAGGATGTTGGGAAATCAATAAGGGTTCATGGTCGAGTGGTGTGGCTCACTGGTTAGAGGCGGCAGACCCGGGAACAGAAGTCGACCAGGGTTCGATTCCTGAGGCGGCAGGGTCTTGGGCCAAGGTCAGCGGACTCGACAATTCTCGCCTCGGTGCCTACTCTAACCATGGATCCCACTCAGCAACTCTGGGCAACAGCTTGCTTAATCTCCACTTACGGCCCCATCAGCGCCGGGGATGCTTGTCTTCACCTTGGAGATGCCCAGTAGGGACCATCTCACAGGGAAAGCCAGGATGGGTTCCCCAGCGGTTTACAGCACCGGGATGCCCCGTTGCTGGGGCAGCTGTGCGCTTTACAAGTCTCCAACATTTACATTTATAAACACTTTCTAAAGTAGTACAGGCCACATCAGACAAATTAGAGGGCTACTATAAGTCATTTTTAAAGAAACATCTTAAAGCAATTAGTTGTAAAAAGGCTAAAGTGGCGGAAGCTGATCTTTACTCAATATCAGATTGAAGAAAAGACTAGACAGTTTGATCTTTTAAAAAAGGGGTTACCAAAGAAAAATAATCTTTTCCTTCTCCTGTGTGTATGTACTGTGTGCGTGTGTTTGTATGCATTCAGGTGTGTGCATATTTTTGTTTTCAGACAAAAGTCATATCTTTATCAGGGCTAAGTAGGTTTTTTAGAACAGGAATTCAATTTTGTTTTGGTTCAACTAGGTGGATTGTAAATTGCAGTGGTAAAATGCACCTTAATTGTTTGAGCACACCTGTGCCATTCATTGCATGTAAAAACATCTTGCTTATGTGCAAACTCCCAGAGTTAGTGCATGTTCTGGAGAGAGTATAGCAGAAAAGTAGGGGTAGGCAGTATACTCCGCTCCGCCGGCAGAGGTCGCAGAGTTTTTACCACTCAGCTTGCATTTCGGTGAAAAACTCTGTTAACTGTCTGTGGAGCAGAGTTTGTCGTCGCCCTCACCACAGGTTAGGAAAACAACTTGGATAGATAGCTGGGGGCTTAGTTACACATGAGATGTAAAGAACGTCAAGCTGCAGCATCAGCAGTGCACCGCTGATGCCGATTTGGAAATATCTGTTGGTGTGGAACAGGCATGTCATTCAACTTGAAAGTGAAACTGAAGAGGAAAACCAATAAAAAAACACACAAGAAAGCAGCAGGGCGGGGAGCTATGCGTGCTGCCAGTACTTTGCCGGCTGAACACACAATTGGCAAGGCGGGTGAGGCAGAGACACTGCCTCCTATTCCAAGATTCCCTTCAGGGATTCAACCTACTGCAGGGCACTGAGACATCAGGTGAGTTCACGCTCGCCCGTCTGCGACATCCTGATTTATGCCATTCAGTTGGCTCTGGAAGGTATGGGCCACTGACAAGATCTGCAGGTGAACGCCACATTCTGGGCCATAAGTAGCCTCTAGGCTAGAAAGGTGAGGCAGCTCTTATTGTCTATTCCTAGTATGACTGCAGGGCTCAGTTTGGGACGGACGGTGCAGAGGGTAGGGTGCCCTGCTCGGGGTAGTGCTCGCAAAAGGCGGGTCAGGCCAGGATGACGTGACTCTGTGAGATTGCAGCTGTGGGTGAGGCGCGCAGTGCCTCTGGATGCGCTGCAGGGCACTGCCAGATCTGATTTCTGTATGCCTTACCGTAGCCATGGATGGGAAGCGGGGCCCACGGTACTCTGTGTGTGCAATGTGCATCGGTTGTACGTGTTTGTTACTATAGGAAATAATAACTGTATGTTATAGTTTTGTTGCTGCGATCGTAATAGCGATGTTTGTGGAGGTATTTTATGAGTACCCTGTGAAATGCGGGATGGGAGGGGAGGTGTGTGGGAACATGAAGCAGTCGGGTGTTTCAAATTCAGCGTCACACTATGCTGTCACTGTCAGGCTGTTGAACACCACAGAGGGAAGCTTTGTATGACTCTTGCTCACTTCTTTTCAAGGCAGGTAGAGTTGTTTGCTGCCACTGCATGCATTACTGAAAATACGGCTCCGAAAAGATTTCAGCAATTGTAATCATGGCTATATTGGTGATGCTTTCAGTAAGGCCCATCCATCCTAATGAGCTAAACATGCTGAGGCAGCACAGCAGTCTTTGGTAGGGTGGAAGGGAACTCCGCGGAAATCCACATAGTTTTTATGCAACTCTGTGTAATTCAGCTTAGTGCAATTCTCAATATGTGCATTCAAAGCCTGCCAACTCTATATCTAATATGTGGTCAGTAAAGTTATACCAAACCCTCACCCACTTGATTTGGCATTCTTCATCATTCGATCAGCTCCTTACTGTTCTATTCTGGAAGCACTTGAATAGCGCATGGATACCCGTAGTATTGAGGTAACACAATTAACACTCTGTTGGGGAAGGCAATCAGAAATCATAAATCTCACCTCCGGGTCACAAGAGCAAAAACAAAATGATTATGTCAATCATGAATATATAGTCTATTTGTCACAGCGATCCAAATTTCCCAAGAAGAGCCAAGAGGTTCCCATTTGTAATACCTAACTCTAATTGTAACGGTATAATGAGTATGAGATGTTGGATATAATAATCTCTGTCAGGGAAATGGGAATAAAGATTTCAAGTTGGCTACTCTGCTCGATTGGACATGTGTCATGAATAGGGGAGAAGTAGTGCTGTGCTTAGAAGAAAGCAAAACTGAGCACTCCCCCAGAGATCCTGGTCATTATAATTATTAAATGTGACATGACCTTATTATTTATCCTCCTCATGTTGCAACCCAATGATCCTCCAAACAATTTGGATTGCAACCAAAAAAAATGGATTTTAATCCAGTTTTTAAGACAGCTATATTCTGGGGCTACAGCTAAAGTCCGTTATGAGCTTAACGGATAATGTACTGCATCATTTAAAGTTGAGAGGGGAGTGAGGCAACGGTACGTCTTGGCACCATTCCTGTTCACTCTCTAAACTATTGCATTGGAACAGGGGTTGGTGTCAAATGCTACGGATCCATGACACGTAAACAAGCGCCCAATAGTCTCCCTCCTCCATGCTGATGATGCGGTACTTATGGCACGCGCTCAGATTGGTCTACAGAGGGCTTTTACTTTTTATACTTGTTTTATGGACATCCTGGGTTTGACAATGAATGCAAAGAAAAGTTTTATAATGACCTGTGGGAGAGGGAAACAAAAGTGTAGAAGCTTTCAAGCTGGGGGAAGCAGGGTAGAATTTATTAATACTTTTACAAAACTGGATGTTTTATTTAACCGCACTGGGTCTTGGACACAAGCGATCAAGACCAGGAGCCTACTGTTTATAAAATCCATTGCGGCATTAATACATTTCTCCAAAAAACTGGGTAAAAGGCCACCTGCAATTCTCTTGAAAATTTACCAGGCTAAATGCGTGAGCATAGCAATCTTTGGGGCAGGTATATTGGGACTCCATTACTGTATACCAATTCAGCAAGTTAAAAATGTTTTCTTAAGATTTATATTGGCAGTTCCTGCAAGTGTATCAGTTTTTAATTGCCACAGCGAGCTAGGTGTACCATACTTCTCAGATTTAATTAAAGTACAACCCATGCTGCTATGGCCTAGAATCTGGACCTCCACGAACACAGGGATAAATAAAGAAATCCTAACCGATGCAATGAGTTTAGACCATGCAAATAAGATCATCTGGCTAAGATACGTGAAAAACTATCATGCAGTATATAGGGCAGCCAGAGTACTTCTTTCAACCGGAAACTATGAACTCAATACACCGGAAGGAGTTCAAAAAAGTTTGCATGACTGTCTTGGAAGATAACAGGTTAGCTTTGGAAATGAACAAAGCCATGGTGGTGCAGCACCAAATGACTACCATAACGTACAACATCCAACCGTATCTATCGTGCTGTATGGGGGGATACAATAGATACATGTTAACACGTTTCAGATTTGGGACATTCCATCGTTTGATCAGTTAACCAGACATGAATAATTGGTCAAGGGACTTAGGCCTGTGTCCTTGTGACAACATCTCTTCACAAACAACCATCCATGTAATCCTATTTTGTAAATTCTATGCAAATGAAAGACGTAGATGGATTAAGCCGTTATTAAAACAGGGGGGCTGGAGACAATGTCGACCAGCTCTATTGTATTTACAGATGTTGGATAGTTACTATTGCATTGCAACTATGGTGGGTTTCCTGAAAAGCACATTGAGAGCAATGAAAACTATAAATGCTTAGAAGGTGGACGGGACACATATGAGAAGTTTTTATAATGTGATGTATTATTTTGGCAATGGGGTCATATGTTTCAATTGTTTAAACTGTAGGAGAAGCTGCAGCAAATTAAACTGTTTTAATGAATTTGTATATATTATTGCAGATTACTGTATTTTTAAAATCGAGATGAGATGTTTGTATTGTTTGCTTTTATGATTTGATATATCTAAAATAGAATAAAGCTCGTTTTGAGTTGACTTGAGTCAATGTTATTTTCTAGCAAGCAATTACATTTGTTGTTGCACATTGATAGCTTACATATTTCATGTGACAAAAGCAATCAATGCAGCTTTTTCTCCAGAAATTGTTAATGATAAACAAAAACTATGGAAACTAATATCACCTGCTTTTAAGGAAGTGGTATTTAAATTGCTGTGGGCCAGAGTACAGCATTCTTGCTGTTTAGCTTGTCACAGGCTAAATAGTAGAGATAATTTAAAATGCAGCTGGTTAAATAGTGTGAAGGAGGACTTTATTTAGCCGGCCATGAAAAAAAGGGACTCCGGTCATGATAGTGTGGTGACTATCTTGTAATGAGGATGCAGCATGCATTAAGTATTTGAAAGTGACCGCATATAACAAATGTACAATAGTTTGTACAAAGGTAAAGTGCATGAGTTAAGCTAAGCTGTTTGCAGATGAACAAAGCTAAAATGTATTTGTAATTAACTTTGAATGGCATTTTAATATACAAATCAGAAATATAGAAATCAAACTTCTGTTTTAGGAGCTTGAGGATATGACACACATATTTTGTGCTGCAGTCTGGGAGTATTTGGCTGTCTGACAAAATAATGAGTATTGATTTAAAGCCTGTAGCATAAATGTTTTATTAAATCATGATAATACAGTACATTTTTAATGTTCATGGTCTTCCTTTTCATAATTGGTGATGGCTGGCCTTTTTTGGACTTCTAATGGAAGGCCTACTGGTAGCTTTGGGTTTCTTTTTAAGGAGGATTGTGCTTGCTCACTATTTCAGACCTGACAACACAGCAGCAGTGGACAAGCAGCAACAAACAGGGAATGCAGAGAGATAGGCTGTATCTGGGACCCATAGGGATGGACATGTACAGTTGACAACTGGTGCTTGGGGGCCAGTGCTTTGGAACACTTGCAGGAGGTAAATTGAGCAAGACAAAGTAATGGGGCTTCTGAGAAATGGCAATGTGAAAGACGAAGACAGGTAAGTAGAGCATCTTGAAATTTGCAGAAGGAGTTCACAAAGTATCCCGTGCATCAACACACTTATTCATAATATTCACCCGGAAGAGTGAGTTGCAGATATATGTTTGTTGTTTTCATGGCCCCTTCAGCAACACAAACATTTTAATCATCTGCACAATGTCTCTTGGAAATGGTAGTTTTAACATGCCATGCAGTGTTATGTTCTGGTATGCAGATGTTTAGAGCACACTATCACCGGGGACGGTATCCTGGTCCTGAGCAAGTATCAGTCTAGGCACACACAGGGCCTAGTGGGACTACTCAAAAAGCAAGGTCGTCAGCTTCTTGAGGAAGTCAAGGAGTGAGGAGAAGGCTATTATGTGTAGGGGCTGGTCATTCCATGATTTAACATCAGTATAGGAGAAGGCTTCACTGCCAAATCTGGCTTTCCTGATGCTTTGGATGTGTGCAAGTAGGTTGAGCAGTGGTTAAAGTGGGCAAGTCCTATGTTTACTGAGCCCTCATTTCTGTCCTTGACAGTGCTGTCTCAGAAAAATCGAATTAAATACATATCATAATAAAAGTCTGAGCGACAGGCTTGGAGAATCTACCATGACTAAAGGCATTGTTGGGGTGGAAGAGAAAGGATGGATTAGGACCAGCAGCAGGAGGAGCATGATTACAAGTAGGAGAATAAGGAGCAGGAGGACGGGAAGGGCTAGGACAAGCAGAGTCACAAGGGCAAGGACAAGAAGAACCAGGGCAATGGAGCCCTAATCTATGCGGCCCAAAGTTGCCAATGCAAGATGGGACCAGGAACAATAGATGATGAGGAACAGGGAGGAACTGGACCCAGTGGACACGGGCCCAATGGACCAGGTAGAAAGAATAGAATGCCCTGGACCATAATGATGAGGAGGGCTAGGAGGGTCTGAATGTACCAATGCCAGAGGAATGAGGGTGGCCAGGACTAGGAGTAGAAGACCCAGGTTGATAGTCCAAAGATGTCCAGTAAACCAGGTGACACCTGACAGTAGTAGCACTGGCTCCTGTGTCTCTCAGATCCTCTACCTTCTGTCCATTGATGGTCACCCCCTGCCTGTAAGTCTTAGTGTTATCAGGCATTAGGTTGGATGTATGACGTTACAACGCACACTTTTACAACGCATGCACTTACAACGCATTTTTTACAACGCATAATCCATTACAACGCACTACACTTACAACGCATGACACTACAACGCATTTTTAAAAACTACCTTTACAACGCATACCATTACAACGCATAATATTACATTGCATTTAAGGTAAGTATTAGATAGTATAGGGGTAAAAATTACTTTTCTAACTCCAGGGGGTGCAACAGTAGGGTAAATGTTGGATAGTATAGGGGTAAAAATTACTATTCTAACTCCAGGGGGTGCAACAGTAGGGTAAGTGTTGGATAGTATAGGGGTAAAAATTACTATTCTAACTCCAGGGGGTGCAACAGTAGGGTAAATGTTGGATAGTATAGGGGTAAAAATTACTATTCTAACTCCAGGGGGTGCAACAGTAGGGTAAGTGTTGGATAGTATAGGGGTAAAAATTACTATTCTAACTCCAGGGGGTGCAACAGTAGGGTAAGTGTTGGATAGTATAGGGGTAAAAATTACTATTCTAACTCCAGGGGGTGCAACAGTAGGGTAAGTGTTGGATAGTATAGGGGTAAAAATTACTATTCTAACTCCAGGGGGTGCAACAGTAGGGTAAGTGTTGGATAGTATAGGGGTAAAAATTACTATTCTAACTCCAGGGGGTGCAGCAGTAGGGTAAGTGTTGGATAGTATAGGGGTAAAAATTACTATTCTAACTCCAGGGGGTGCAACAGTAGGGTAAGTGTTGGATAGTATAGGGGTAAAAATTACTATTCTAACTCCAGGGGGTGCAACAGTAGGGTAAGTGTTGGATAGTATAGGGGTAAAAATAACTATTCTAAATCCAGGGGGTGCAACAGTAGGGTAAATGTTGGATAGTATAGGGGTAAAAATTACTATTCTAACTCCAGGGGGTGCAACAGTAGGGTAAGTGTTGGATAGTATAGGGGTAAAAATTACTATTCTAACTCCAGGGGGTGCAACAGTAGGGTAAATGTTGGATAGTATAGGGGTAAAAATTACTATTCTAACTCCAGGGGGTGCAACAGTAGGGTGAGTGTTGGATAGTATAGGGGTAAAAATTACTATTCTAACTCCAGGGGGTGCAACAGTAGGGTAAGTGTTGGATAGTGTTGTGTAATATTATGCGTTGTAATGGTAGGCGTTGTAATGGAATGCGTTGTAAAGGTAGTTTTTAAAAATGCGTTGTAGTGTCATGCGTTGTAAGTGTAGTGCGTTGTAATGGATTATGCGTTGTAAAAAATGCGTTGTAAGTGTAGTGCGTTGTAACAGTTGCGTTGTAAAGGTTGTTCCCCATTAGGTTTCTCTGGACCATCTCACTGTCCCCTAGTGAGACAAGGATCATCTCAGCAGGATCTACACACCCTCCTGTGACCAACTCCTCCCCATGTGCTACACAGGCCATCACCCGTGACTGCCCATTGCTGGGGGGCTGTGCCCACTTGGCACACTTTGGGTCCCCTAACATGTGACCATCCTGATCCCAAGCATAACATCTCCTGGTTCCCCTCTCACCTGGGGGATGGGAATCCTTACCCTGGGATCTAGACTGGGGACCTTTGGAGAACTGCTGCTTACCCTTTTCCCCCCACTCTTTTGATGAAGACCTTGCCCACCCTTGGCAGAATCTCCCATGTACAGCTCCTTATAAACCATGGTGCTGAGCCAGACTTCTGCCTCCCTAGCAAGTTGCCTGGGGCAGTAAGCTTTCTGTCAATCAAGTGCTGGCACAGCTCTGGAAAACAGCGATTGGACAGGTGCTCCCATGCAATCAAATTGGAGAGCCATGATAATCTGTTACCTCACAGCCCTTCTCTCAACTATCCAGTGCTCTACAGTAGAAATCAACATACTCAACCCAGCTTTGTGAACCAAGTTTAGTACACTCCCTAAACTTTACCCTGTAACTCTCTGGGGTGAGACCATCCCTCCTGACCAGGGCTTCCTTCATTTTGGAGTATTTCATCTGATCCTGTATCGGTGAACAAGGTCGGCGCATGATCCAAAGTTTTGTGGTAATTCGCTGAGAGGGTGCAAAGAAAAAATGGGGGGCACTTTTTCCACCAAATGCATAGATTTATTACAGGGACATAGCAGCAAACGGTCAGTCGTATTTTCATAAAAACTGACAGGATTATAGATTATAGGGTGGAAAGGATCCACTTTGGTACTAGCTGTAATTTGTTTAAGTAGCTTTAAAGGTATAAGGCACTAAACCTTAGTGATTTATTAGGTCGCATTATATCACACTCCCAACCGCCTAATCACGATGCGACCACACATGGTGCGGTCGCATACTCCCATTCCCCTGTGGGAGCTCATGTTATGGCCACAAACCAGCTGTAACACAAGTTCCCATAGAGAAATGGGAGTCTGCGTTCATCCCTGCACCTCTAGGTGCCTGCCACAAGGTGCAGGGATCAACAAGGGGGACCTTAAGGTGCACCATTGGCCCCCAACTGGAGGATTCAAACACACTTTCCGACAGGATTTCCATGTCGGAAAGGCCAGCATGGAAACCCTGCTGGAAACCATCCATCCATCGTAATCCAGAAGACGGAAATGCCTGGAGCCCATCGGAAGCCTGCCGGAAGGACCGGCTGGTTTCAATTACGACCGTCGGTACTGTAATCAGCTGGTCAGACTTGAAAACAATGATCTAGGTCATAACGCCTCTGACCTAAGGTCGGAGACTTTACGACCAAGACCGTAATCGGGGTTTATGTGTTTTAAGTGCTATGTATTTTTATGCAACTTTCATGGATGCACGTTACATCCGAATATAGTATTCAGAATCTGAGTCTGACTACCTTTACTAAAGTAAAAGGCAGCCATGTTGTGTTCTCCAAACTTTGACTGTGTTCTGGGTTAGGGTGCTAGACATAGGTAAGGTGTTGGTTTCATTTTTTTCCCTACCTATTACCACTTTACTAAAGTGGTAATAGGTAGGGAAAATTATTTATATTTTTTAAAACGGTAACGGAGTACCAAAGTACTAAAAAAATATATATGTAAACAAAATAAAAAATACAGTGAACTACACTACATTTCACAAATATTGTGCACTACAGTGGATTTTCAATTTGTTCACTGTTGAATTTATTTTTAAAAAGTTTGCCGAGTACTGCAATACTACCTAGAAAGTACAGGACTACTTTAAATATGCAAAAAGTACTAAAAACACTACTTTATATTTTAGAGGAAATATAGTGTTCTACAGTGTTTTTTTAATTTCTTACATTTTGTTTTTATGTTTACACCTAGCCTGCATTCTGGGTATCAAGGGGAAATATATTGCAGTATAATTCACTGAAAAAATATCTATAAATTTAAAAAGAATATGCACTACCAATAAAACCCAGAACACAGACTAAATGATATGGTCGTACCACGGTACTTCACAAAAAATTTTTACAATATAAAAAGTCATGAAACAAATTTTACTTACCTTGAAATGCTTCTATAAACTGACTCATCCCTTGTGTACATACACTTATAAAACAGTAGGACACTGTATTTATATTTAAAAGCCAGAACACTGATAAAGTATGGTCTAAACTATATGGGGGCTTTTTACTTTTGTAATGGCAGTCATTAGCAAATTATATATTGTTTTTACATCAGCATGACCTGTGGCATACCACTTAAGAACAGCAGCATACCATGGCCCAAAATAGCACTAAACGTTTGTGCCTTATGGGCCTAATTCACACTGGTAAAGTTACATTTCAACCACTAGTTTCTTTATGACTGCAGTGTCTCCGAACATTAAAACATAGAACTCTCCTATATTTTTATGAGTGGCAACACAGCAGTCAGAAGGATACTACTTGTAAAATACCTTTGTGAATAGCAAAAATTCATAACCTTACACAAAGGTTTAGGTTCACCTTTCTAAATCAGACACTTTAACTTTAAAAAAATACTAGAACAATTTATATCTACTACCAGATAGGAACCTTTACACCCCATAATCTATATTTCTGACACATTTCACCTAAATACGTTCAGTCATTTACTTGCTACGTACTCTTTCACCCAGCACTCCACTTCACTCTACGACACCCCACTCCACTCCATGACAGTGCACTCCTCTCTATGACACTCCACGTCACTCAACTCTATGCCATGCCACTCCACTCTAGAACATGCCACTCCAGTCTACCACACCCCACTCCACTCTATGACATGCCACTCCATTCTTCACCACTATATAAAACTGTACTCCAGTGTATGCCATTCTGGGACACTCTACTCTTCAACACAATACTCTAATCTATTCCACTCCACTCTATGGCCCTATACTCTAAGATACTGCATGACATGCCACTCTATGATTTGCCACTACTCTCTAATGTACAGCATGCCACTCTATTCTACACTATGCCACTCTGCTCTAGTCAAATGTATGCCCCCCAATCTAAAACACTCTACTCCACTCTATGCCACTCTACAACTTTGTCCTCTACTGTAGATAAATCTACACAACTCCTTGTATGCCACTCCACACAACTTTACTCCACCTTACTCCATGACACATTACTGCCCTATACTTTACTGCACGACACTACTCCAATGACCGCCATGCAATTCTAGACCAATATATGCTACTCCACTATATGACCCTATATGCCATTTCACTCTAACTCACTGGACAACATGCCACACCAATATATGTGTCTCCACTCTACAACACTCTACTCCCTTCTATATCCCTCCACTGTACACCACTCTACTGCACTGTATAACATTCTGTGACACACTACTCCACTGTACGGCATGCCACTTTACTTACTGGGACACGGCTCCACTCTACCAAAGTCCACTAAACTCTGTGCCGCTGCACGCCACTCACTCTACGACATGCCACAGCACTCTGCAAATGACCACTCAACTGTGCATCACTCCGCTCTATGCCACTCCAGTGTACACCACTCCACTCCATGCCATTACCCTCTACACAATGGCATTCTATTTCACGACATTGTATGCCATGACACTCTATGCAACAACATACTACGCCACAAAACTCTACGCACACACACTGTCTACGCCACAACGCACTATGCCATAATACTCAACAACACTGTATGACACTGCACTTTACGTCACTCAACTGAATGCCCTTCCACTGTACTCTATTTAACAACACCCCACTCAAACCTATCACACATCACTCCACTCTGCCATATCTCACTGCACTGTACAACACTCCACTCTACAACACTCCATCCGGTGCACTCTACAAAATGCCACTCCAATGTACAATACGCCACTCTCCTCTGCGACATGCCACTCCACTCTACAGCACTCCAACTCACACTCCTCCAATCTAACACATAGAATAAATAAAGTTACAGCAATTTGAAGGTGTTTCGTAAATTATAAACTTAAGGTATAAGTATAACTTTAGAATTTTTGAAGTTTGTATAGTTTAAGTTTGGTTTGTAGAGAAAGAATAAATACAGTTTTACTAATGTTAACTCACCTTCAAACCGTGTTTTTTTTCATTCTCACATATTGCAAGTCACACCATGTTCTGTTACCTCATTGATAAAATTACTAATGACAAATTAACTGGCATTATTGACGCCAACACTGTGCATAGTGAGGGGGGGAGTTATAGTTACTTGAAAAAAACTATACTTTACATTTTAAGTAACTTTAACTCTAATACGTTCAGTGAATTTCTGAGTCCGACACACAAACCTTCAATGGGACATATAGAGCGTTGTTTTAATGTAAATGACAATTAACCCCCCAGAAGTCAAGAGAAATCAAATTCAATTACAGAGATGTATTTTCCAAATCTGCTTTTTATTCACAAATGTTTCAGATGTAACATGTGTGTGTAGTGAACAGCCAACGTGTTTCGTCCAGTACAATGGACTTCTTCAGGGCATGCGCAAAGTATTCATACATGTGGTAACAAAGCTACCCATATTTCCATCACAATTCAGAGCGCAAAACCATGTTGTTTCCCATAGGTAAGATACAAATCTAAAATTTGAGAGAATATAATCCAAATATTGGTATAAGTATGATAAAATCCATCCGTAAGAGTCAACTATGTAGGTGAGTCCAAAATAAGAAGACAAAGGGCTAATCACCCCTCTAAACGGCACCATGATAAGCTCCAGTATAACGACAGTCATTCTCCACTACCCTCGCATGAAACAAATGAGGTTTTCTTCAATGATGGTGTTTGTGAATAATAGACACATAGCACATATCCACAAGGTCAGTGTAGGCACAACCTTCCCTTAGCAAGCAATATTCAGATATCCTCTGACACAAAGCACAACACTCAGGACTTTAAATTTGCACCAAACACTGCACCATTTTCAGTGTTTGCGAACTATGTAATAATACCACACACAAGGAAGACACACCCTGAGGTCAGAGCAGGTGCAGAACATGGCTGTGCAGTCCATAATTGCATGCCCTATGACAAACAAAACCTCACTGGAGCATATGGAGTTTTGCTTTGCACTAAACCAGTTTGTTCTATCGTTGGCATTTGTAAATAATAAACAAAGAACACACACAAAAGACCCACAACACACATCCTCAGTTATTATTGCTGCACCCCACACATTGCCAGATCATATTTGCTAACTCCCTAACACAGACAACATCGTACTTTAACAATCGACCCCTTGAGGTCAGATTAAGCCAAAGTCATACTTTCCCTGACATATACAAGAATTAACTGGGGCAAGTGGAGTTTCAGTTTTCACTAAACCATTCTGTACCTTTGACAGTGTTCGAAAACAAAAAAACAGAAGGGTAAAACACGATAAATTCCCAGGTCAGTTAAGTCCGTGCCTTGGCAGGCAGCAGTCAAATGCCCCCTGACACACAAAACACCATACAGGGATGTATGAAGTTTCAACGTGCAGGAAAACACTTTGAAGCTTTTTTAAGTTGTATGAATAATGTTCAAACCGCATATGCAGAGGACATATAGCACTTACCTTAAGATCATTTTACAAAAAAAAAAAGACAGAAAAGCATGTGGGAACAATTAGACCCTGTACTTCAAAGAGAGGGCTCGAAAAGGGCTCCTTCACTCACTGCTACAAGTCATGAATCATAAGAGATGAAGGTTGAAGATGTTATTCACCCATTTTATTGTCATCTGTAGCACCGAATCAAAGTGTAGCTTAGCAGTCGTTTCCTGCACAGTCTTAATGAATTCATAGACACAGCTCTCCACACAGGTTCACCATCTGTGCAGTTGTACCCACTTGCACTATACCCTACAATGAAAATCTAGCGCCATCCTCTTCCACCGTATGGTGTGGCTGGTAAAATCTATGCAGACTACCTCCCCCATTAGGGATAATTTTCCAAAACTTTTCAAAAGTTGATGCACACTGCATAAAATGTGCAGCAGCATAGTTGGCATACTTAAAAGTATGCCAACCATACTGATTTCCAGACACATTGAAAGTAATGTATTCAACCAGCTGGCGTTCCTTATTTATGCATGGTGTGAAATCCGACCACATTCAGGAGTTGTCGGGCAAGAGCATCGGAAACCTTAAGTCATATTTTTGAAGCCACTTTGCGTGGCTTTAAATGGATTAAAGAATCTGGAGTAATGCAAAGCAGCGCAAATCTCTGAGTTGCATTACTCTGCATAAAGGAGACATTTCGTAGGCAGTGCGTTAGTGTTCCCATGCACATTTCCAGATTTACCAACCCTGGTAAGCCTGGAATGCGGTAAAAACATACACCTCCCTAGGAGAGGCATAACGAGGAGAAATATTTGTATTTCTCCTCGCTACGTCCTCTTTCCATGTATGCTGCATTCTGTATTTACGTAGTTAGAGGAATATGCATCTAAGGATTGTTTCCTGCACGAAAGCATTCATGCATGCAATGCAGGTGCAAGGGTCCCTGCATTGGCGCTAGGCAGCCCACTGTGCATCAGCGCAGGAGGAAAGGACAGCAATGCGCCATGTGCCGTAAATGCGGTGCATTCCTGACCTTTCCCAGTAATGCAGTGCAGCACAGCAAGGCAAGGCAAGTTGCAGCACTGCACTAATTTAATTTAATTGTGGGTTTATATAGCGCTAGAATCGACTCCCGGAGGAGTATCTCCGCGCTTCGACCGCTGGGGAACCCATCCTGGCTCACCCTGAGAGATGGTCCCTAATGGGTATCTCTAAGGTGCGACCAAGCATCCCCAGTGGTCTGGGGGGGCCGTTGTGAAGATGAGGCAAGCTAATGCCCAGAGTTGCCGAGTGTGGTCCCTGACTGGAGTAGGCACCAAAGCGAGAATTATCAAGCCCGCTGACCCTGGTCCACGACCCTGCCACGTCAGGAATCGAACCCTGGTCCCGGGCTGTCCTCTGCTTACGGGTCTGCTGCCTCTAACCAGTGAGCCACACCTCTCCACACCACTGTGCCATCAATATGGCCCTTAGTAACACTGTTTTATGATTTCGGACACTGCATTTTCATGACTAAGCGCCAAGCCCTTTTAACTTTTTTACTTGATACATCGTAAATTGGCTTCTATTGAGTCTATATGTCTTGCAGATGTATGTTATGGAAACACTGAATGTAAAGGGATAGCTCTGTGATACTCAAACTGTATCAAAAGATTATTTCCTTATGTAAAGGACCACTGTTCATTTTCCAAACATGTTAACTGTGGTTCTTGTATGATGCATGGGTTGCCCTATTTACAAGAACTTCCACAAAACGTTGTTATGCGAACATATATTGCTACAATCACTTATAACAACAATTAATTCTTGTTATGAACACACTGCTATTCAAAGAGAGTCAAAAAACTATAGGGATAACACAGATATATCATCATGTACTCACAGTCCCTCATTACCAGTAACCCCGGCATTCAGATAACTCCAGCCCATTTCGATTTGTACCCTTGAGGGTCCAATAAAAAAATGAAACATTACTGAGAGGATCAGCAATTCCATGTTCAGTCCTCTGGAAATGTTTTATTTTGCTTTCAGCAGTTGATATCACCTCCTAGTAAAAGTAAACATATCTGTGATGTCACATGCCCGGTCATTATAAAATGACCTCAGGTAAAGAGGAGCTCAGAGCCACAACTATAGATCATTACAACTACCAACACATATCCACTATGCTACACACACATACAAAATCAAACACCAACCCCTCTCTAGTGTCTATGCAAATACAACAACCAACATTAACTGACAGAGCCAGTATTCTAGAATGCTCAACTTCAAAAAAGCAATCACACCAGTATACAGTCTATAAAAAAATCTATGAATGTAGCTAAAAAGCAAGATTTAGTCTGCTTAAATGTAGCAAAACAGCAATGGAGAAATCCTGCCAATGAAAACACGAAGGAGCCAATCGTGTGCTACCTCTCAACTGCAATTTTGAATTCAATTTTGCCAAGGCCTTTAAATCTGTACTTCAAATGAAAACAACGCGCAAGATTGAAAGAACAACATGGTAGAGAGTTGGAGTGATAAGTGGAAGGTTCACAAACAGAACTGGAAGATAATGCGAAGTGAATAATTAGCTTCATGCAGACTTCGGCATGATAATTAAGATTAAATGCTACATGTTTTCCAACTAGATTAGCACACTTACTGAAATGTGCGCTACTCTCAGCGGGAGAGACTGTGCCTTGCTCAATAATGTTTTTGAAGAGTCGTCAGAAAACATTAGGCATAAGGCTGTCATATATAACATGATTAAAGTCACACACAAAGGATACAGTAATTCTACGAAATTAAGTAATTTTAGGCTCCTGCTGTTTATACCTTCAGGAATACAAAATTCACTGTACATAGATTTAGACTCGTAGACAGTTGTACTCTATAATATGATTTTGAATCCGTATCGGCATTACATATGTTACCAACTCTTGAGCTTCGCTTTTAGTGTAAACCCTTCAACTTAACTCGAGGCCTTTTCCATCTATGAGGGAGTCACATACCGAATCAGTGATGCAAACTGTATTGACAAGAAAAACGCTCACGGTTAGAGTGGTTTAAATATACTACCACTGTATAACTCTATCCATGTGTCATGATGCTTTATATATATTTTTTCTTTTTATGATATAATTGTTTAGAATTTAGAATATGTTTAGAAATGTAACCAGCTTGAGTTATTACAATACTGAACATATAGACAAGCATTATGGGAAGTGCATCATATTCCCTTTAATATTTACATACTTTTGAAATAATTCCAACATGCTCTTTCTTTAGTTCAATTTATGTGCATAAAAGAAAAACACACACACACAGGCACACACACACACTCACGCATGCACACCAACACAAAACACACACTGCAGTAAAATGTATCTGTATTTATATTATAATGAAAATATTCCTTCTGTATAGCATGGGTTATAAACCTCTACAAAAAACTGTCCCACTTCTGCCTCTAGGTTTCCAAATTCTTTGCTTGATTTCATGATTTCATACAGCCATGCTTGTGTTGCTGTCAGCCTATAAATATTCCTATACTCTAAAGATACATTTTCTCTCCAATATACAGCGCCCATTCTATCAACCTGAATACATATTTGCAATGTTTAGAGGTAAACAAGTCACAACCAAGTATGTCCTATGTTTTAGAGTAAGAGACTTGAAAATTCATCATCACAATAAATATATAAACCCTCAGGGGACAAACACTTTTAAACGTCAGTAACAATAACTCTAAGAGCCTTCTAATGGCCATCTCCCTGCAGAATGAATCTTTATCTCTTCACAGGAAGCTAATATTTTCTCTGCATAAGATTCTGCAGGAGAAAACGAATATTCAAATCTATGGTCGAACTGATCTAGAGGACAACCAAGCAGTGCCAGAGGGGCTGTTTTGATAGATCAGTGTGTGGGACAGATTTTATGTTCTGGCTTGGCAACTCAGCTGTCACCAGACAATTACATGGGCATCACTAGAGAGGAGTTTTGGCTGAGCCTAGGTGCCAGGAGTACATGTCTTGATTGCGCAAATGTTGTGTGCTGCCACAAAAAAGGGGCATAAACATGACGTTGTAAGGTCATCAGAGTGTCTTGGAAAATTACTGGTCAATTTGCACATGTAGGCCAACTTTAAGCTATCTGATTAGCTGATAGGGAACACTTTGATTTTGGTGCCTGTAGCATCCTGCCAGCCCAGGTACTTGTCAATACCCATGCCACACATGGAAAGTAGTTGTACGCATCTTTATTCCAGTGTGAGGAAGTCAGAACTCCACATTCTAAGCCTGCCTTCAACTCATCTCTCCAACACTTCCATCACAGGCCTATGGTGTACACTGGGAGCCAAAAGAGTTCCCATGTTCCTTTATTTACAAGACACTACATCTCCTGCTTTATTAAAATAAATAAAAGTTACAACTTTTTCAAAATAGATAAATAATTAAATAATACATACATTAATACACAAACTAAATACATGAATAAATACACAGGTAATCATAGATATACTGTCAATTACAATTCTTCAATTAAGTGTTGCGGCGGCTGAATCACACATTCTGATTGGATCACTGAAAACCGGGAACTGGCAGTCGAAGTGTCAGTGATCTGCACAGGTGAGGTGGAATTATCAGCAGTCTCTACATTGAGATCGATGTTTGGTGAGTGATTGGCCACATGTCGAAAATGAGAGGATTCTCTCATAAGAGACTTCCCAGGATGCTGAGCAGTCACAATGTGTCCTGTGTTGTTAGTGATGGTAGAGTTCAGCCTCAAAAAGGAGCATTATACTTTCTATTTCTGTGTTGCCTGACAAGAACTCAATCTCCACTTGTAAAGGTGACTTCTTTTACAAGACGTTGTCTGTCAGCATATAGTTTCATCTTCTGTTTGAGTACATAGCATGAATGTCATTCTCATTCTTGGATCTGAGATTGGTCCATTAGGGCAGTTTGGTCGTCATGGGTCTTCCAAACATGAAAGTTGCAGGGCTTTCCTCTGTCGAGACTGAGGAGTTGAACGGTTAGCTTGAAGAGTAGTGTTTAAAACAACTTTGAGGTCGAGCTTTTCAAATGCACCGTTCAGCCGTACCATTGGCCTGGGGCCAAAGAGGAGTGCTTTTTTGTTTCTTGATATTGAGGTGATTTAGAAGGACTTTGAATTCTCGACTATTAAAAAGTGGTCCGTTGTCAAATTTTAAGATTGTAGGTACACCCCATGTTGTAAAGATGCCATCAAACTTTTGATTATCTATTTTATGTATAGTGGATGAAAGGTCTTCTACCAATGTAAAACAGGAGTATTCATCATAATGACTAGAAGATGATGTCCATTCTCAAGAGGACCAAATAAATCAATAGCAATTCTCTCCTAAACATGATGTGCCAATTCTGACATGTTCAAACGGTGCTGAATAACTTGGGAGGAAAGACAGTTGCATATGTGATAAATCTTCAACTCTTTGTGGACCCTTTCGTCGAGATATAGAAACCAGACTTGATCATGTAGAGCTCTCTTAGTGACAACTATTCCTCGATGTCCCTCATGGGCAAAGTCGATCAGATACTCTCGGAAATAACAATTCATGCACCTCGCAAGATTAGGCCTTCTTGAGCCATGGAAAGTTCATATCTTACATTTTTTTACATCAAAAGCTCGCTGTCATTAGTAGGAGGTCTAGATTGCTGGTTCCATGATTGATGAGCAATAATGTCTTTTAACTTTAACAAGTCACTATTGATCCAGCACCAATCAGGGATTGATAACAATACACAGGCCCATACACATTTACCCAAACACTATCCGCTGAAATGACCCTGGGGTGAGTTTCAGAACTAATGAACACTCAAATCAGTTGTTCATTATACAAGCTTGTATCTAACACTCTAAATACCTAACTGAGCCTGCATAGCAACTTCTTTCCTCTGGTCGATGGAGAGTTGAGAAGCTGATGGTAATAATAATAATAACTATCTATAATTTCTAAATAACCACAAACTCAATGTAAGGTTAATACATTTTATCACCAAATAATGTAGTAAATATAAGCTCAACATGTACAGAATCACAAGGCAAACAATGCATTAATCACAGAGAGAGAACATTTATCAATGCAAGCCAGTGTCAAATTCATATCAAAATGAACAAATGCATTTGAAGGAGTGGATAGGTGAAGAGACAAAAGTTTCAGAGCCAAAATACATTTGCAAATTATTATGCAAAGTACGGCTCATTTAGCTAATACTAACCCAATGAATGATGAAATACCACCCCTTGGCCACAGGGATAGCAGGAGGTTCCCCAAGATAGATTCAGGGAACAAAGATTCAGGATGCAAGATACAGAACAGGAACAGGAAACAGGTAGGCCTCAGCAAACTGACGGACAACGACGATCTCCCGCTAAGCTTCTTCCCAACTGTGCCTCAACCACACCCCCAGGGCACCTCATTTATACCCTAGAACCTACATGTCTAACCCACACTTGTTGAAACATTTACAAAAACTCAGTCTCTCATTGGTTGATTCGGGGGTGTTCAATCACATCACCATAGTCATGTTCAGGTTATTCATAGAGCTCTCTGTTCAACATGATTCTTATTACGTTGACCACACATTTCATCTAATAAGCAACATGCTTCAAATCTCTAAAGTTTTATTATTCAGCACTGCCGCTTTCGACGGAAGAAGATTGTACACTTCCTTTCATTCTCATGGCCGTCTTTTCATTTCTTGGCAGACAAACAAATGCCTCGCGGAGGTTATCAGCCTTAGCCTCCGCCACTTCTCTCTTAGAGCTCAATTTTCAGCTTGTTAAATGATTTTTCCATTTAACCTGTTACAGACATTCAGAAATGTAGGCCCATGCGTTTCTCTACAATTAATGGAACGCAGACATTTATTAATTTTACAAAATGTACTTTTCACTGTATACCACCCACCATTGCATTCACCCATATTATGTTCCATGCAAAAGCATTAATGTGCAAAAGCAGCATTATTTTTATTATATTTAGAAGCAGAACACAAATGCGACCTAGTCTGGCATGCATTAGTCTCCGCATTAGTGCATGCATGCGCAAAGCATTTCCTCATGTTTTTGTATTTGTGCGCGTTAATTTTCACAACACACTATCAGTAAAAGTTACTGGGGAGTTAATCCGAGCAGGTTTTATTTTCTCA
Organism: Triturus cristatus; assembly: GCF_964204655.1. NCBI lineage: Eukaryota > Metazoa > Chordata > Amphibia > Caudata > Salamandridae > Triturus > Triturus cristatus. The sequence continues at coordinate 900,536,211 of NC_140590.1, read as the reverse complement.
AAACCCTGCTCTATCACTATTTTGGCTCGTGGGGGGTGACAATTTGTTCTAATGACATGGCAGCTGGTGCGCTCAATTTCACAATAAAACTGATGTAAGCCTCCAATATCTTAGATGGGGTTCCAGGGTGTTGTAAGGGCACTCTTGAAAAACAATCAGCAGGATTATGATCTTTCCCTAGATGATGAATAATCATGTAGTTGTAGTCTTGTAACCTCAAACCCCAACGTTCAATTCTAGGAGGCATTTTGTCTTTGGGATTGACGAATATCAGCAGTGCTTGATGATCACTGTGAAGGACTTTCCGTACAGAAACACATGGCAATATTCACAAGCCCAAGCCACTGCTTAACTTTCTTTTTCAGGTTGCGAGTAAGCATGTTACATTTGTGACAGGCTTTTGCTGGTGTATGCCACTACACCTCTCCGGGCATTTGACTTTCCGCTGTGCAAGGATTGCGCCTAACCTGACAGGGCTAGTGTCAGCTACAATCCTGTTATGAAGTTTGGGATCAAAGTATGTCATTTCAGTGACACTCTCAATAGCTTTCTTGTTTTGTGTTTTTGGAAGCTCTTCTCACATTCACGTGACCAATTAAAAGATATTTGTTTGCATTAGTTCTCATACCGGTGCACTGATCGTAGTAAAGTCTTGTATGTATCTGAAAACAGTAACTGGCAATTCCCAAAAAATGTGTGTAACATAGGGGACATTTCATCTTGTAGGGTATTTGCAGTAGAGAATGATTGTACTTCAGCTGAATCAGGTTTCATACCACTAACAGAGAAGACTTGGCCAAAGAACTTCAAGCTTTTCTTGTGGAATTCACATTTGTTATCATTCAGAGTTAGGCCTGCATCATTCAGCACATTACATACTTGCATGAGAGCTTTGTCATGCTCTTTCTGTGAAGCTCTTGAAACCAATAAGTCAACACTACAGTTGAAAGTATTTGCTGCAGGCTGTATGATAAGTTGAATGGTGTCTTGGAAATCAGAGAAACCCATGGTGTCAGACCAGTGGGCAATTCAATGACGTCATGTTTAAGCAACAAATTAGGTTTCTTTCACCAGCTTGCAAGTGAAACACAGCACATCTGTGTCTGTAAGCAAAAGGATGAACATCCTCATTTAAGTGTAACTTTACTTTCATTGTTTTGAGTTTACCTAACCGATGAAATAATGAAGAAAATTGACTTACAGTTTCATGATGAGCATTCATATTGTATTTCAGTGATATCAGTCCCATAATAGCAGCAGTGTTGAAACTCAACTGACAGGCACTTGAAGCTGTTCCTTAAAGTACATGAATAGGCACTTGACCTAACCTTTCCTTATGTTTCAGTGTGGCTACAAACAAACCTTGAATCTTTAACCCCTTCGCTGCAAGGCCTTCCCTTGTGCTAAGCCTTTTTTTGGCTATTTGGGGTAGTTCGCGCTTAGGCCCCTGTAACTTTTTGACCACATAAGGTATCCACGCCAAATTTGCGTCCTTTTCTTCCAACATCACAGGGGTTCTAAAGGTACCCAGGGTTTGTGGATCCCCCTGGAGGGGATCCAGAAATTAGTAAAACTACAGCTACGTTTGAGTTTTTGGGGAAAAATGGGAAAAGTGCTGCAAATGAAAGCGTGTGGTTTTTTTCTCCTGCAAACCTGGGTTTTTGGCCCCGGGCTCGGTGACCATCTTGGGAATCTACCAAACCCACCCATTTCGGAAAACTAGACATCCCAGGGAGCCCAGCAAGGTATGGCTTGTGTGGGCCCCCCAATGTTTTTCTACCCAGAATCCCCTGCAAACCTCAAATTTAGCTGAAAAAAAAAATGTTTCTTAAATTTCTGTGTGGGAAAGTTGTGGATTCACTGGGTTGACACAAATTTCCTATCACCCAGCGTTCCCCCAGGTCTCCCAATAAAAATGGTACCTGACTAGCATGGGTGGTTCAAGTACCCGCGACAGGCAAGGGCCCAAAACGTATTGAGGCAACATCAAAATTACCTATCACAAAACAACCTGGTTTAGCAAGGGGAGTCACCGGGGTTTTTTCTTATATTTCTGTGTGGGAAAGTTGTGGGATCACAGGGCTGACACAAATTTCCTACCACCCAGCGTTTCCCCAGTTCCCCCGATAAAAATGGTACCTCACTCGTGTGGATGGGCCAAGTACCTGCCACAGGCAAGGGCCCAAGACATCAAAATTACCTATTACAAAACAACCTGGTTTTGCAAGGGGGTCACCTGGGTATTTGGCCCCGGGCTCGGAGGCTATCTTGGGAAATGTTAGACCTGGCACCTTGGCGTGGGTCTCCCTTCCATTTTTGCTGTTGCCTCATGTGTTTTTTTGCTGGTGTTAGTTGCTCAGGGCACTGTGCCATTGCTATCCAGTGCCACAGTGTAGTGAGGGCTGCAGTTTAAATACGTACATTGCTAAGTTAGCATAACCGCGTTAGATGTTAGAAAGCCATCTTGCCACTTTTGCTGCTTTTGCACACGACACTGCAGTTACATGTTATTATTTGAAAAATGCTTGCTCGCCTTTTTCACATGAGAACTGTCTGTTGTTCACATCCCTAGCCGTGAGCTGCGACCTTGGTCTGAACATTGGGTAAAGAAACAGTCTGGGTCGCTAGACGGTGCATGTTTTTGTGTTCAGGTTGATCGGCCCACTATTTAGCCATAACACGCACACAGCTGCAAATAACTGAGAGTCGAGCGCTTTTAATATTGCAGGCTGCATGCATAACTCACACATTCTGAAGAAGAGCTTTCCCAGGAGCAGTGCACACCTGATCCTGTGATGTGATTCAACTAAGCTGATCTTTACGGTATGGGGTTCCCCATTCAAGCCTAGAGACCTTTTATTAATATAATAATATTAGTTTACTAGCGAAAGGAAGGTGGCTGTATTCCACTGTCATTTGTAAGATGATCTCTCCTTTCATTTTTTATGGTATTGTAACAATGCTGATGGTTTTGATTTTAATCACTTGTCTGCTTATGTTAGCCAAAGTACTGCATCTTAGGACACAAGGTTTATAAAATAAACTCTTTAAACTTTACCGTGTCTCTGTTTACTCTTGTTGTGGACTGTGATGAGAATAATAACGAACAGGCATTTCTGATTCCCACCATTCCTGAGAATACACTAAGTCGCTTGTTCTGGGTTGTCTATACATTGGGACCGCCGAGATAAATACGGATAACGAATGGGAAACTAATGCTGGTCGGATAGGGGTTCTGGGTTCTGAGGTGAGTTTTTGGAACACCGCAATTCACTGAGGTCCTGGTTTCCTGCGCATAGTTCTGTGCATGAGCAGAATCCCTGCAACATGGCGCACCTAACGTTTGGTCTATTGATTTGAAACGCCTTAGTAGTGCTTATATGAGTCCACGACTCCCTCACTCTTGTTTCCAGGTAACAGGAGTGACGGATTTTAACCCACCTGTAACTCACCTGATAGGTTCTTTCAAGCTTGATCATTAAAAAGGTTTCTTCAATTTCTGAACCCTTGTGCTACTGATTAAACTCGTTGTTGATCTTCTGTGTGTCCTTATGGCGGTCGAAATTGCTGCACATAGCCGTACAACTCTGCGATGTCATTTGACGACGTATAGGGTGCCGGACGATGGGATGGCCATTATTTTTGTGGTGAGTGCTGATGGAACCCATCCTTATGAGTTGTTCTACTCTTGGATGACACTGCCAGCAGTGAATGCGGATGATAAAACGTTTCACTCGTACACTCACACGCGGGTCCCAGCCAATTATACGCCATATCGGACGCTAGAGATCCTCCTTTCAGCCTGGCAGCATAGCATTTGGTTTAATGGCGCCCTTCCCCATGCGGTTGCACTGGCTAGAATGGGCCCTTTGTCAATTCCAGGGGCCACATGGCCGGTGCTAGCCGGATTTACGCCTCACCCCCGCTATTTGGCTATTGCGGTGGATGAGCTGCGTGTGCTCCATACAACCCTTATTTCAGTATATAGGGCTTTGGTGCAGTACGTTTCACGCAACGTGCAGGTAGGTCCTGCTGTTGCGGGACTACCAGCTGGTCACCCGGCGGTTGTTATTATTCCCGTCATAGTTAATTCGGTGATGGGCAAGCGCCCCCAAAATAAGGGTGATTTTCCTTATTGGCTTGCCGAGAAATTTGACCAGCTGGAAGCAGTGTTTCCACACTCTGCAGAGGTGGAGAAACACAGAATACTCACCATTGGTTTGCCGAAAGACATCATCCCTGATGTGTCACATTGTGACAACTGGGGAAAGATCTTTGCCGCAGTCTACTCGAAGTGCTTCGGCACTCCGTCTATGGCCGTGCTGCCCTCTGTCATTAAACGTGTTCAAGATCAGCACGGACCGGAGGCGGCTGTAGAGTTGGGAATGAGGCTTGTTGGAGTATTCGACGTTGTTGCCCCCCTCGTCCTTGGTAATCTCAAGGGAGATGCGGTACAATTCCAAGTGGCAAATGGCTTAGCCCGCGTCACTAAACTCGATAAGCCCAAGGAATTACCTAAACTTATTGCGGAAGCCTATAAAACTATTGGCCGCAGTAGTTTGGGAGTTAACCCAACTGTAATCATTCCTGACTTGATACAACAAACTAAGGAGAGTTCGTCTGGTAAAGACGATCGTCCAGCTTTTCCAAAGCAGAATTGGAGAGCAAAGAAACAGGGAAAGCAGCAACAGAAACAGGGTCTCGTCCTTCGTCTCCCGTACAGCAGACGAGCGAACGCACTTATGATCTGCGCGATCGTACTAGTATTCAGTCGCCTGATAGATTTCAGGTTACTGACCAACGCTCTCCTCGTTCTTCACAGGAAACATCGGCCTCACAGTCCGGTGGCGGAGACCGTGGCAAAGGTCGGGGTGCACAACAAGGTCATGAAAGACCCCGTCAGGCTGACGGTAAAGGCAAGCAAGACAAGTTTGCACGTAAACGTCCCCCGTTTCAAAAGAAGAAAGTTGCTGCACTGACAGCGAGGTATGCCACAGATAGTGAGAACGCAGCTTCGGAACCTGACATGGGCCCTAATGCTGCTCGACAGCGCAGTGGAGGTTACAGTAGTGCGGCAAGCACTGCGTCCATATCTGGAGGCGACAGCAACTGACACATTCATTACTGTAGAAACTGCTTACACTAGAGTGGCTCCCCCTGACAGACTATATGACATAGTCCTCCTAATTGAAGGTGACATACAATGTACAATTCAAGGGATTTTTTGGGATAATCTGACCTCTTCTTATGACATTCTCCTAGCGGAGGCAAACTTGCGCCCGGATTTCATTTTAGATGCTCCTAGAGGGGAGGAGGTAATCCTCCCGTCCTTTGCGCACACAGTTCCAAAGGACCACGCTAAAAGGTTCGCTGAGGAGTGGGTTCTGGTGCTAGCACCGGCTTTGTATCATACTCAGGTGGGCTGGGATAAATTGTCCCCCAGCCATGAGATTCCATTGCGGTCTATGCCCCAGCCACAACCCCAATATCCCATGCGTCGCAAAGCCAGACCTCACGTCACGGCAATCCTTGAACAATTGGAATATCAAGGTGTTATTGAAACATGCGTGTCACCAATGAATAATCCTTTATTCACTGTGACGAAGCCTGATGGGTCGTACCGCCTAGTTTAGGATTACCGGCATCTAAACTCTCATTGCCGGACATGCGCGGTACAAAATACTCACAGTTCGGCTCTCGTCGATAGTCTCGTGCGAAAAAGGTTTAAAACCACACTTGACATTTCCAATGGCTTTTACAGCCATAACCTGTCCTCTATTAGCAGTCAGTGGACAGCGTTTACTTCAGGCGGCAAACAAAAACAGTTTAAAAGACTAGCCATGGGCTATAAAAACAGCCCTGGCGTCTTTGCCGCACGTGTAGTCTCTCTTTAAGAGAGCATAGATCCAGATGCGTACTCGTATGTCGATGATATCTATCTCACAGACGACGAGTTGTGACCGCATCTGTGTCACGTTGAACGCATTATTGTCATGGTCGCAGACTTCGGTTACAAATTCAATTTTGCGAAGTCTCACATTGCAGAGTATACTGTGTTGTTCTTGGGCTACGAACTCAACAATGAAGGTCGAGGATTGGCTCCGCACTTTCTAGAGAAGTGCGCATGCCTGCGTGCTCCTACATCACTGAAGAAATTACAGTCTTTGCTGGGCTTTCTGAATTTCGGTCATACGTACATTCCTGATTATGCCCAGCGTATTGAGCCGCTTTATGCCTTGGTACAACCTACTTTTTCCAAATCGTGCTGGCTGCCGGAGCATTCAGCTATTTTGCAATTACTGCAAGCTGATCTTCTTGCTTCAAAATACTTGATAACCGCACTAACCTAGTAATAAGAATTGTGCCAGGCGCAGTGGGTTTCATGTACTTAACGTTCAATGAGGGTGACACCGTCCCCATTGGCTACAAATCACACCTGTACACTTCGGATGAACTGCGTTTTTCCTCTGTCGAGAAAGTTCTTACGGCAGTGCAGATGGCGATTCTCAAAGAACGAGCGCTGTCGCAAGGAAAACGCATGTTGGTTGTCACACCATATCCTGCCCTTAAAGCAGTGACCAAAGCAAGTGTACCAAATTCTAAAGCTTAGCATCCTCGGTGGATACAATGGGCCACTTCCTTGACATCGCCCAATGTCACCTATATGATGCCTCATTACAGACTCAGGAGTACTTGCAGTATGAACTCGTTCATCTAGCTCCTCTGTCTTTGCGCCCGCTCGAAGATTACCATTGTGTCATTTACACTGACGGTTCTGCGTAAGCGGCGACTGGATCGAAGCACGCCTATTCAGCGGCCTGCGCAATTGTGGTGGGTACTTTCGTAAATGGTGAATTCCAATCTGATGTCGTGCATACGCAGTCATTGGGGGATTGTACCGCAGAGTTGGCGGAGCTTCGTGCTCTGGTGCTTGCACTAGAGTTTGCTGATCCTCGGGTCACTACTCTTATAGTAAGTGACTCGTTTTATTGTGTTCAATCTTACAACGACAATCTATATTTTTGGTCTCAAAATGAATATCGTGATTCCAAAGGTAGCACAATTAAGCATAAAACGCTTTGGGTTTGAGTGGCAAAACTTAAAGAACATCTGCCTCTCGTGAATGTTATTCACACTCTCGGTCACCAATGAGTTGGTGTCCACGCTGTCGGCAACAGCTTAGCCTACGAGGCTGCAAAAACAGCAGTGGCGACATATCTAGTAGCAGCAGTTACGAGATCAAAAAGTAAGATTGATGATGACATTTTGGCAGCTATTGCTGCTACAGAAACGGAAGTAATTACCCGAGAGGTTTCCCTTCTCGTTACCATTATCACTTAAGTCCTGATAAAGTCCCATTAGTGAGAATTAACGACGTTGGTGACAGATTGATTCCCAACGCGGACTGCAGACCATCGTTGATAACAGCAGCTCACGAAGGTCTGGCCTCTGCCCACGCCGGCGTTGCAGCTACTGTTTCTCTGTTACAACAACGTTACTGGTGGTGCGGATTATATAAACAAGCTTGCGCTATGTTCTTGATTGTGACATTTGCCAGCAGATTAAACCTTCAACTGCTGCGCGCCCACCACAAACTCAGTTGTACATATCTAATAAACCACTAGGGTGTGTTTATCTAGATCACTGCGGTCCTTTCACTTCTGATACTGCGTACAAGTACATCTTGGTTGCAGTGGATTCGTGCACATGTTTTCTGTGGGTATGGCCACAACGGAGTGCTGATGCCCGTACTGTCATCAGGGATTTGCGTGTCTTTGTGGGAAGTTTTGTGTGTGGTACCTTTCATTCTGATCAGGGCCCTGCGTTCACCTCTAAGGCGTACAAAGAAGCCATGAGAAATTTGGGGGTCCAAGTTAAATTTTCGTCTCCCTACCGTCCTGAGGGTAATAGTGTGGTAGAGCGAATGAACTGCTAGCCCATCTGTAGAACGTCCAACGTCCACTTAATAATCTCCCTAGAAGGTCTCTGGGTGGGCGGACCCCATACATGATGCTCTTTGGCATACAAATGTTTGTCCCGGACCTTGATGGTCTAGACATGGCGGCATCAGCCGCACCCTTTGACGTAGATGATCACTGTGCTGTATTGCAGACTCTACAAGAAGCCAGAGACAGTCTCGCGAAGGAACACGTGCCCTCCACATCTGATGCTGCACTTCAGATTCCGGTAGTTGGCTGGCTACCTCGAGTTGGTGATCTGGTCCGTGAGAAGGTGGAGAACAAGAAGGAGTTTGGCCCCTCTTATCGTGCACCGCTTCCAGTGCTTGGCGTGCAGAGTACACAAACAGTCATTTTACCTCCACTTCCTGGTCGCAAGGATAACAGGTACATCTCTATTGACAATGTCAAGCTACAGCGAGTGGCCGATTCTTCTTAGTATGACTCCAGCGGTTTCTTGCCTTGCGATGCTGAGAAACTCTGTTTTTGCTCCAGCTTCTACCACTTTGTCTGATGTTGCCATCGAGATGCATACAGTTACTGGTCCTTTGTTGCTACCACCGGCTGGTGGTCTACCTAAAGATACTGAGTATGCTTATCCTGCAGATGTACCATTGCGTGTTTTACAATCCACCGCAGTTAACCAGTCACGCTTCTCCTTTGATACTAACTCAATGACTTCCAATGCCCCATCAAAAGTTTCTATTTTTGCTGTCTGGTTTAAAAAACATTTTTTAATTCCCCCTTGGACTTACATTTGGCTGGTGCTCATATGTATTTTTTTGTTCATGTCCATTGGATTTGTGGTGGTATTTTTTCGTCTTGTGAATGGACACTACCTAAAAGAAAGATCTACAATTAGACTAATTGATGGAACTTTGGCCCCCCACTCCTCATCACACATCATGAAAAGGGACCAGGCTTTTGTGAATATTACTGACTGGCCTGTGTTAGATGGGATTGCGTGAGATGCTGTTAAATTTCAAATTCATGGTCCCACTGAAGTTATCAATGTACCAAATGTATTTCGTGTTTCTATGGGTGATGTAGTTAAGCAAAGCCTCCGCTCAGATGATTGGGATGTTCAAGCCATAGAAGTACTGTTTTCTGATTTGAAATATTATGCTGCATTTGATGCTGAGGATTTGTATTTAGATACTGCTAATTATGATGAGCAGTTTTGCTATCAACATTATGGCAATCATTTCCTTCATAAAGCCAATACGTTTAGAAATGTTGCAAATTACACACAATGGGAACATTGTCCAGCGCCAAGGCTGGGCAGCTCCACCACATTAGTGAACAAATTCACATATTTTTCTGATTTCAGTGTTTCAAATCCTGCCTCCTTTTATTTTAAAGTGGCTGCTGAGTCTGCCTCGAAAGTTAGGCTGATACACACAAAATTGTTATATTCCAAATCCTTTATGGATGATTTGGCAATCGGAGGTTATTATCTGTGGAAAGCTACTATTGATCTTAAATCGGTTTGGGGTTCTAAACCGTGGCAGGTACAAGGAACAGAAGCTTTGCATCGTGCCTGCCTCATCCCGAACCACATGTTGTTTTTGAATTCAACGATTTTTCAGACCACCTGCTTTGGATTGGCTACTTCTAAAAAATTAAATTCTCCCTCTACTCCGGATCTGGGTGCTTATCCTAATTGAGATCATCATACAGATCTGTCCCTTGATGCGTTGCAGTCGTACGTTTCTAACACATCCTTCAATATTTCCAAATTAAATCCGGAAGGATGGTTAATATGGCAAACGAGCTCAGATTCCTATCAACATCGTTTTCTGGATTTAAATCCGGGGTATACGCATGTTCGTGTGGACCCTCGTTTTGAATCATCTCATACTCTAACTGCCTACTCTGTAGGGAAGTTATACCAATCTTGGCTGCAACATTCCACCTTGGCATCTGTTAAACTTTATTTATCCAAATTACATGACAAAATAGATTTGAATGATTTTGTTAAGGGTCCTGCAGGTGGCAGGTCCAAAAGATGGGTATATGCTGTTTATAACGAAGTTTGGAAGTTATCACAAATTGAAGCTGCTTCCAGATTACGAGCTATTGATCAAGCCCATATGGAAAAAGTATTGGCTGTTATAGATAATAGCATTAACACCCTTTCTTCCAGAATTTACACGTTAGATACTATCGTTTCATCTGTTGTTGACATTGTGCAGGATGACATGATTGTTTTATATCATGGTCAAAATCAATTGCGTTCTATAATGCAATTTGCATGGACATTGCAAACGTTAAAGGCTGGTAAAGTGCCTTGGGACTACATGAATACTTCATCTTTGGTCCTTCCTTTTAATTTAACTGCAAAACAACAGTTCATGTCCATGAAAGATGCAACATACTCATTGCTGCACATTGAAAAGTTAAAACCTTTGCCTTTCTCTGTGGCCGAATTGAACTCCGCTGTGTGGCTTATCCACGGGTTAATTACATTACTATTTCCCCTGTTTAAGTTCAGTTCATGCATGAAAGATTATGCGCTAGGCAGATATGAACAACTAGGTACTGCCTTCCTGCATGAAGTTTGGTCACTTCCATTCACATACAGATGCATGAGAGACGGTAAAGAGGTCTACTTAAAAGGTGAAGAGTGCACTTCCACTCTGGATCACTCTGTAGTATGTCTGCACATTCAATTGCATGGTGCATGCAATGTGCATGCTCCTAATTTAGCTTGCATCCTGAAAGGGATTCCAGTGCCAGCTATTACACCATCATTCATGCTGCTGGCTAACGGTAGTTATTTGCTCTTAAATAATGAAGCTTGCTGTGGGATGTTAGTGGGAATTCCCTACATAGTGACTGTATCACAGAGAGTAGTCTGCTGTAACAACGTCCTTTTCCCACCCCCGCATGGGCGGCTGGATGTTTCCATCTGGCCTTCCATTCCAACCTTGAAAGCATAGTTCAACAAGATGAGCAGAATAAGGGCTCTATTGTCTCAAAAAGAAGTCGCGCTGACTTCTTCCCGGGAAACATTTGTCCTTCACGTAGCAAACACGCGCACCGAGGTGCAAGCGCTTTTGAATACTGTTCTCCCACTCCATTTTGGTGCCCTGATTCAGACTAGCTTTAATGCCTCGTCAACAAGTGGCCTGGCACATTTTTTCAAAATTGTGGGCTCCGGCCTCGTGACCTCCTTCCAAACTATTTTTGGTGTGATCCCGGCATGTTTTCATTCTATTTTTTCCAGCGTCTTTGGAGGTCTCCCGTTGATTCTCGCCCTCGTGGCTGGGGTGCTGTTGTTGGTCTGCTTACTACGCAATGGCTGCACAGTTTGTGTCACACGAGAGCCTGTCCCAGCTGCTCCATCTTCGTAACCGGATGCTTGATTACTATGGAACACTACCACTGGCAACCTTGAGCTTAGTCTATGGATTGTCCGTCCGGTTTTCCTACTTTACATGCGTACAACCTGTCTTTCATTGCCTAGAATGTCCATTCCAATGGGCTCTGGATTTGTGCTTGCAAAACTCGGTGTCTCCCACCCCGGATTATGATCGACTAATGAGTCCCTTAGTGGCTCATGAGTTGGACTGTTCTGGTGTCAGGATTATGGCCTCTGGAGCAGCGCATGGAGTCCTAGGGAATTGGGACATCGGTACGGTTGCAGATGACTTCCTGGCAAGAAGTTATCTTGAAGAACACGCCAGTTGTCCTCTGATGGTACTAGAGGCTCCAGTTGTCGAAGAACATGTGTGTTCATTCCCCTTACTGAACTGGATGGCAGACAATTTTGCAGGACGTTCCAATGATTCCCTCTTGGAAGCTGTTGCTACTTACTGTGCTTATACGTTGATGGATTAACTTGGAGGTCGTCCAACATTCCTTTGCACAAAGTTTAAATTTTTGTTCGACATCCATCCATAATTTTTGTTTCTCCTTTTCATGGTTTTTTTTTCTCTTCGAACCTTCACTGCCTTTATATGGATTTCCAATTTGTGCTCTTAGTTCCGTTCTGTCGAACTTGAACTCTGCGTTCCTTAATTGTACCCCTATTAGTTAGTGGTCCGATCAAGGGGGGGGGGGTGTAGCGAGGGCTGCAATTTATATACGTACATTGCTAAGTTAGCATAACCGCGTTAGATGTTAGAAAGCCATCTTGCCACTTTTGCTGCTTTTGCACACAACACTGCAGTTACATGTTATTATTTGAAAAATGCTTGCTCGCCTTTTCTTCACATGAGAACTGTCTGTTGTTCACATCCCTAGCCGTGAGCTCCGACCTTGGTCTGAACATTGTGTAAAGAAACAGTCTGGGTCGCTAGACGGTGCATGTTTTTGGGTTCAGGTTGATCGGCCCACTATTTAGCCATAACACGCACACAGCTGCAAATACCTGAGTGTCGAGCGCTTTTAATATTGCAGGCTGCATGCTTAACACACACATTCTGAAGAAGAGCTTTCCCAGGAGCAGTGCACACCTGATCCTGTGATGTGATTCAACTAAGCTGATCTTTACGGTATGGAGTTCCCCATTCAAGCCTAGAGACCTTTTATTAATATAATAATATTAGTTTACTAGCGAAAGGAAGGTGGCTGTATTCCACTGTCATTTGTAAGATGATCTCTCCTTTCATTTTTTATGGTATTGTAACAATGCTGATGGTTTTGATTTTAATCATTTGTCTGCTTATGTTAGCCAAAGTACTGCATCTTAGGACACGAGGTTTATAAAATAAACTCTTTAAACTTTACCGTGTCTCGGTTTACTCTTGTTGTGGACTGATATGAGAATAATAACAAACAGGTATTTCTGATTCCCACCATTCCTGAGAATACACTAAGTCGCTTGTTCTGGGTTGTCTATACATTGGGACCGCCAAGATAAATACGGATAACGAATGGGACACTGATGCTGGTCGCATAGGGGTTCTGGGTTCTGAGGTGAGTTTTCGGTACACCGCAATTCACTGAGGTCCTGGTTTCCTGCGCATAGTTCTGTGCATGAGCAGAATCCCTGCAACAACAATGCAAGTGCTCCCTATTGTAAATTAATGTATGAATTTGTGATTCCATGATTGGCTGGTTTGGTTTACCTTTCAGACCCTAGTACAGTGCACCAGGAGTGCCCAGGGCTTGTAAATCCAAATATTGCTGGTGGGCTTGCAGCACTGGTTGTACCACCTACAGAAGCAGCTTGTAAAAGTGTGTCTAAGGTCTGCCATTGCAGAGCCTGCGTGCAGTCTGATACTGTCATGCTGACTGGACAAGTGCACCCACTTGCCAGCCCCTAAACCTTTCCTTTTCTTCATATCAGAAACTCCTATGGTAGGCCCAAGGGCAGGGTGCGTTGTAAGGATAAGGTAAGACATGCCCTGGTGTTTGTGACATGTTCTAATAGTGAATTACAGACATTTTTGTTTTTCACTATTGCAAGGCTACCTGCTCTTTGTTATTACATTTTATAATCCTAACTGACTCAGGGAACATGGTCAAAATTCAAATTTAGTATGCCTGAACTCAGAATGATAAAATACATCTTTTAGTGAAGTTGGTTTTAACATTCTGTGTTTGAAAATACCACTTTTAGAAAGTAGGTATTTTCTTGTCTAACCATTCAAACCTGCCTCTGCTAGACTGTGTATTCCCTGTCTGGAGTTTGAGTGACAGGGCTGGGGAATTCCAGGAGACAGGGTGAGGTAGCCCAGTGGTGAATAGAGAAATCTGCATCTAGATGAGTGGGAGGAGTAGCACCTGGGACCTGAATAGGGCTGTGCCTTTGCTCCAAAATGCTTGCTCTACCTCCTGTGGTGCGTCTGATGTCTCTGTCCTGCACTCCGAAAGGAAAGAAGGAGTCAGATAAACAAAGTGCTCCAGGACTGACCAGAACCGGTTTGAACAAGGCAAAGGCCCCTCTGCCTTCAGACAACAAAGGATTTTGGGGTATAAGTATTGGGACCCTGATCCCAAGAATTGAGCTCACTTTGGGAAAACAAGAAGAAACCTCTGCTGAGGAGAGGAACCAAGAAGAAACTGAGGAGAGACTATCCCTGAAACTGGGGGATTGGCCTGCAGGGGTTCCCAACTGCCAAAGAGAGAAGAAAGGAACTTTGTGTGTACTTTTGCTCAACTTGTGAAGGATCTCAAAGGGCTTGGAAGAGAGCTTGCCTCCTGCTGAAGTCTCAGGAACAACAGACTTCACCCCCCAGCTCCCCAGAGTTCTTTGGAAGTGCCTGCTGTTGTGTTGGGCCTTCTGTGGGACTGCGTGTCGCAAGGCGCTGGAAGCGCGACTCAAGAAGGAGAAGCGTGCTTGTTAGAAGGCGACCTCAGAGGGGCCCGGAGGGGGCCCTGACTATCCTGAGACCCACCCTCGAGGTATCGTAGCCGGCCACTGGCGGGAGACTCCTCAGGAGAGGACTCTCGCATCTAGGATCGTACACTTGGCACCACACGACAGAGGGACACCACACAGGGAGTTCTTAAGAGCAAATCTTTATCAGATCGGAGTGGTAGGATCTTTATGATCAGCAAGGCAAATATATACAAGTAGAACTTGAAAATAAGCTTTATTTCGATAAAAGTATCTTAAAAAGCACATGCAGATATAAAATGTACAAACATGTGAAACCAACAAACGAATCATGTAAATATAAAATCATCATATTCCCAAGATCTACAAAAAATTAAAAGAAACAGGTAGACATTATAAATAGGACAATATAAAATACATATGCAAGCAAGCAGAAGAAACAGTCGGGCTACTTAGTCAAGGACTACAAGGGCTTTAGTTCTTAGGAGCCAGGCCCACCTTAAGAATTTCGATAGAGCGCAAGCGTACATAGAACGCGTGTCTGATTTAAGAATACGCAGCGCTATGAGGTGGTCACGTGTGCCCAAGCTTCTGCATAGTGGTTTAAGCCAATATGATCTTGGGATTTTATACTCTGGGCATGCAAAAAGCACGTGTGCAATAGATTCGATTTTGGTTTCACAGAAAGGACAAAAAGACGAAGTTTGAGAGGGAAATTTCCAGCGAGCAGTCAGCTCGCGCACCGGAAGGGTACCAACCCTAAATTTGAAATAAAGGGCTCGGTCATATGGCTTCTGAATAGTGTCAAGATAAGGCTCGAAGCGAACTACATCTTTGAGGAGAAGGAACTCAGTGGTACATCTGCCGAATTGGGAGCTAGAATTCCTTTTTCCTATAACCCAACTCCAGTAGAGTTTCTTCAGCTCAGCTTTTGGGGGCGAAGTTCTATTTATCCAAGCATCTTTAAGACCAAGGTCGTAGAGAAGGGTCTTTACATCTTTTAACCATTTGATTTTATTCCAAGAAGGCATAGAGAGTATTTCGGATAAGCCCTCCGCATACTTAGCTAGCTCGGGGGTCCGCCAGAGCCGTGCCCAGAGAAGTAGAGGGCGTATTCTTGCCAGGTCTTTCAGCGCATAGCACCCTAGATCCGATAGTATAGGCACTATAGGTGTACTCTGTGGAAGTGCCATCAGTTCCTTATAGAAACTGAAATCGGATTTGGCAAGTTCCTCTATATTATTTGAGCCCCATAACTCACCACCGTAGAGTGCCGAGCTCACGCCCTTTGCTTTGTATCTGTCCAATGCTGGGGCTATTGGCCTAGTTGAGGAGGAACGATGTTCTCTAAGAAGGGCACCAGTAACCCTTTTATGGGTTAAGAGCATCTTTTGTACGTGAGATGTCCAGCGCATAGTGTCTGTGATGCGGTTGCCTAAATAATCAAACTCTTTGACCCTTTCAAGGGAAACTGCATTCAGGACTGGGGGCCGGCCTAATTTTTTCGGAGGATTCAAAATTAGGTATTTTGTTTTGGTGGTATTGATAATAAGGCCTCTGTCGTTGCAGAAAGATTGAAAGCTGTCAAGGAGAGTTTGCAAGCCCATGGGTGTCTTGGACAAAAGAAGAGTATCGTCAGCAAACAGGAGTGTTGGAACGCGTTCGCCCGCCAGGGATGGTGCATCAGCAGGAACTTCCCGCAGATGGTCCACTACCCCATTCACATAAAGTGAAAAAAGGGTGGGAGCAAGAACACATCCCTGGCGGACGCCCCTGTTTACTGGAATTCTCTCAGTTTTCTGACCCTGGGGACCCCAGCGTACCTGGGCATAATTGCCATCATGGAGTTTTACTAGCAGGGCCAACAGGTAAGAAGGGATGTTCATATTGGTCAAAACATGCCAAAGGGTATCTCGGGGAACAAGGTCAAATGCTGTTTTTAAATCTATGAAGGCTAGGTAGAGACTGCCCTTTCCAAGAAGGACGACCTTCCAATAGATAAGGAACAATCTGAAGACCTGTTCTATAGTGCCTGTTCCGGCCCTAAAGCCTGCTTGATAGTCAGAGAGGATACTATTATCGTTCACCCAAGTTAGTATCCTCTCCAATATCACTTTCCCGATGACCTTCTGGGAGGAGTCGATCAAGCTAATTGGCCGATAATTAGCTGGATCGTCTCGGGCCCCTTTTGGAAAATGGGAACGACCTCGTCCCCCTTCCAAGATTCGGGGACCGGGGCGCCATTAGCGATGGCATTAATAAGGGTAGAGAGAAGCTTCCCCCAGTTAGATGGATCAAGCTTAAGAACATCACCGGGGATACCATCCGGGCCAGCTGCTTTCTGCGGAATGATGGACTGGATAGCACTATGAACCTCTCCTTCAGAGAAGGGGTCAATATTCAGGACGTCCCCGAGGGGGAACGCCCCCTCGGGGAGGAACTTCTCCACATTCTCAGAACTTGTGGAATATAATTTGAGAAAGTGCTCGTACCATGCTATACCAGTGATATTGTCAGAAGTTCATGGACTGGTCTATTCTTTAATCTGATTGTGTCCCAAAAGGCACCAGGGTTGCGCTTAAGGGAGGCCTCCCTTAAAGTCTGCCAAAACTGTTCCTCCCAGGACTTTTTGGCATTAAAGACAGAAGTCTTATAGTCTTTCCTAGCTTTCTGGATCGCAGATGCAATCCCGCTTTTTAGGGCCACTATTAAAGCAGATTTCTTAATTCTGCAACTTTGCGTATACCAACCATTCTTAGGGATAGGCTTAAGCCCTCCCTTCAATGGGCCACCCTTGTTATGTGCTCGGAATAAGTTTCCCAATTTAAGAATGGTGTCTTGAAAGAGAGAGGGAGCCCTATCAAGGACAGCCTGATGAGTATTTGTTGGAGTCAACTCAACTTGTGTAGCATATAAGATTGACCTTATTAGTTCAACTTTACCATCATCCAGCATGACTTTGCACCATTTAAGGCGCCTCTCACAGTTGGCAGGATAAACCTCGGAGGTTTGTAGAGGACTAACTACTGGTGGAAGCAGGGACCCATGTGAATCTGCCCATAATGATTTAATATAAAGAGATAGCTGATTATGATCGCTATCATAAGAAGGAATTATTTCCATATTCACCATGAATGTCCAAAGTTTGAGGTCGAGAAGTATATAATCGATCCTTGAGGTGTGATTAGGCCTGTTGTAAGTGTGTGCACCCTGGGGATCAGAGGATGTTCTACCGTTTGCCGCCCTTAAGCCAAACTCCAAGGTCATGGTGTTAAGGAATAAAACAGATTTAGTCCATCTCTTGATAGGAGGCAACGTTAGTGACGGAATGCCTCGTTTAGCGTCATCCTCAAATAGATCAGGAAGATCTACTGAGGCAAGGGGCTCGAAGGAGCAGTTAAAGTCTCCTGCTACCAGGACGTAGGATGCATGATGGCACTTGCGTAGTTCGCCCTCTAGGAGTACAAGTGTAGGTGACAAGGCTCCTCCACTGAGGCCCCTTGCATAGACGTTAAATATATCAAGAGACTTCTTTCCCTGGGCTCCTTTGAGAGTAAGTCTTAATATATCAGGGGAGGCAATATGGGCCTGCCTAATGGTACACCCAAGGGAAGTACTAACCCAAATCAACAGGCCGCCAAAAGGGCGTCCTCTTCCTGTCAAAGGTGGAGTGGCCGGTATGCAAAAGGTGGTATAGCCAATCATATGAAACGGCTCTGTTGCCCAAGTCTCCTGGAAAATACAGATACTATAGGTCATTATAAAGGAGTTCCAATGTGGGAGATCTAATTTGGTGGCGAGGCCAGCTACATTCCAATTTATAATCCTAAGAGGAGAAGAAGTAGTAGCTGTATCTTGTAGTGCAGGTGGATTGAAAGAATTGGGAGTAACCAGGGTCGAAGTGCAAGAAGAAGGCAATAGGAGATGGTTAGTAACCTGAGAAATTGAAGTAAGCTGGGAACAGTGCTGCTGAGCGTGAGGACTCAAATCGGTATGAAGGGGATCCCTATCAAGGTCAGTAGCTACTTTGAGATCTTTTATGTTATTATGGATTCCAACAGGAAAAAGAATATCTACCATTGCTGGGATTCCATGTCAGTAATGCTCATAGCAGCTATAAGTGTCATGATATCTGCTGGGGGCGAAAGTAGGAAAAGCCTTTTCCCTGATGTTCCCAACTCCCTTGAAATAGCCATCGTAGGATGATTGGAAAAAAGAATGCGGGTGATGAGAGTAAACAGTATCAAAGTAGAAATGGCTTAAGTCAAGGCATCCTATGCCACTCATGGTGGGTTGTTGGTAGTTGCAGATTAATCTTGTGACCCGGGGATCCCTGAAATTTATGATGACACAATCACCAGGTGTATTTTTCGGTTTATTGCCCACCCAAGATACCCTTCTGACATGAAGAACCTGCCCATCCAGATGGTTTGGGAGTGGCCTATTAGTATTTAGCCAGTGTGTTGTTTTATTACGTAATTCGATGTAGGATTCTGGCTTGGCAGCTTTAGGGTGCGGAACTCCAGTCAAAATGGCAACAAAGGGTAGGCACTCCGGTGGAAGGTTTACATGAGGTAAGGACTGTTCTGAGCCGGTGGGGGGACTCTGGATTGAATTTGTATAGGTTCATTGATGGATGAATTAGAGAGATTCTGTGTAGATTCTGCAATGCATCCCGATACCCCGGAGATTGGATGGGTACCAGTCGGGCCAGAGGCTGATTTTTTATTTGTAGGAAAGCTACCCGAGGAGGTTGTGGGTATTAGAGGCCCTAAGCCTGGTGGGGTAACTCCATTCTTTGGGCCTAAGCTTAAGGCAGCATTTGGGTTCGGCAAGGCAGCTTGGGACATGGGTTCATTAGAGGTAATTAAAGGAAGGTCAACAGCAGTAGCATGATCCTGACCTAACTTTGAGTGCAACTTGATTAGGGACTTGAGAGAAAAGAAGTTGTCAAGAGAGGCCTGCTCAAATCTCTCGAGCCTCTCAGAATATAATCTTACTCTTTCCATCATAGGAAGTAGCAAAGATTTAATAGTTTTTTCAAGTTGGCCAATAAGTGTAGGTTGGGGGTCAAGGTCATTTTGTAATGCAGATTGTTGAGGAGGTTGCTCTGCAAGAATATCCGTGGTTAAGTTGACCGGGTGAGCAGGGGATGATCTTATCCTGAGCTGGTGGGGTGTAAGTAGTACTGTTCGACCCACTTTCTCACCCAAGCCAATACGTGATTTGCTTTTACTTTTCTTAGGAGCTTTTGTCTGATCCTCCTTGTTACCACTACCTACTCTTTTCCTTTTGTTTGGGACGGTTTTTAGGTCCACTACGGTGGATGGCTCAGTGGTCACAAGGCTTACAAGAGGTGAAGTGACAGTAGTGGCAGTATTAGGTGTAACTTGGGAGGCAACTAACAGGGGAGAGTATGAAAGGTCTAACAATGTTACAGAGGCAGGATCGCTAAGACCAGCAGGATTTGAATCCGCACTTATCGGCAGACGTTGTGAATTCCCTGTTAAAATGTCAACCACTTGGGTATTGGATTGGGCGGGTGAGGCAGCTAGCGCAAATGCGCCCAATGAGGAGCGTTTATCTTTTAGAACGTCAAGGGAGAGGCGCTGCTCTGTAATTGCAATTTCTTTCTCTAATACAGAGCAGGCACGAATTATAAAGTGGTCAAGAGTGCCACTAACAGAAGCCCCTCCCAGTGTGCCTCCCTTGCCCGAACGTGTGCACATTGCCATAGACAATGAGTAAAAGCGGTACATACAAGTAGAGCGTGGGCTCACAGAGTCTTGGAGGGGGGTAGGAGGTAGCGGGACAGTCTTTGGGGATATGGATCAAATGCAGGAGCGTATCCGGCACACAGCTCACAATCCTCGAGCTGGGGGGATACGCTTGTCGTCGTGGGGTCCGGCGGGACCAAGAGAGTCTGTGGGAGCCGCGAGTCACTCAGCAGGGCTCAGATACAAGTTCGGTGGTCTTACGATTTTCGGGGAGCCGCGAGTCACTCAGCAGGGCTCAAGCACAAGTTCGGAGGTCTTACGATCTTCAGGGAGCCGCGAGTCACTCAGCAGGGCTCAAGCACAAGTTCGGAGGTCTTACGATCTTCAGGGAGCCGCGAGTCACTCAGCAGGGCTCAAGCACAAGTTCGGAGGTCTTACGATCTTCAGGGAGCCGCGAGTCACTCAGCAGGGCTCAAGCACAAGTTCGGAGGTCTTACGATCTTCAGGGAGCCGCGAGTCACTCAGCAGGGCTCAGGTGTTTCCAAGGCGAATCTGCCGGACAGTCCCAGAGCACCCCTTGTTATAGGGCGACTCCTCTTTGATGTCCGGAGTCTGTGCAGGCAGGGGTCTTGTCACCTGGGGGTCGCTTGTTGGGGTTTCCTGCCATTGTCCTTTGATCCTTCCAGGGCCGGGTCGGGGGGAGTCCCAGACACCCAGCAGGCGTGGAGCCAGCCCTCGGGGAGGCCGGCAGGTCAATCGAAACCCACCTTCCCAGGGAAGCGCAGAGGTGTGATAGAGACTGCTCCTCCCTCTCTCATCCCAAGGGGAGCGCGATGTCCTCCAGCCGGAGTGGCGCCTCTAGGCCAGGGTTGCACTGGGGCCGGGCGGCCATCTTGGTGCATGAAGTGGGCACGCGGGCCCGGTGTGGCCGAAGGGAGGAAGGCCACGGACGGGGAAGTCCGGGTTGGGTGCGTGTGAGTTCTGGTGGGAAGGATCGGCTAGGCCGTGGGTTTGGGGGCTGGTGTGAGGTGCAGGGGTCAGGTCTAGCTATGTTACGAGGGCCGGGTCTAACACGCGTCCCCCCCAGCTGAAAGCCGGAGAGAACTACCCATCCTCTTGGGGGTTCTCTTCGCTGAGGCGGAAGAACCGGGAGAGGCCATCGGCGTTGGCGTGGTCAGTTCCCAGGGCGATGTTCCACGGTGAAATCCATCCCCTGGAGGGAGATTGACCACCGCAGTAGCTTGGGGTTTTCTCCTCGCATCTGCATGAGCCATCGCAAGGGGCGATGGTCGGTTTGGACCTTGAAATGGGTGCCGAACAGGTAAGGGCGTAGTTTCTTGAGGGCCGAGACTACGGCGAATGCCTCGCGCTCGATGGTGCTCCATCTCTGTTCCCTGGGCAATAGCCTTCGGCTGAGGAAGGCTACGGGCTGGTCTAGGCCTTGGTCATTTACCTGGGAGAGGACTGCCCCGATGCCATGCTCGGAGGCATCAGTTTGTACCACAAACTCTTTGGAGTAGTCGGGGGCCTGGAGGACGGGGGCAGTACACATGGCCGCTTTCAGTGCCTCGAACGCCTCTTGGCAGGCAGGGGACCACTGCACCTTCTTGGGCTGCTTTTTGGACGTGAGTCCCGTGAGGGGACCGACCAGGCTGCCGTAATTCCGGATGAATCTCCGGTAGTAACCCGTGAGGCCCAGAAAGGCTCGGACCTCCGTTTGGGTTGTGGGGGGTTCCCAGGCTAGGATGGCGTCGATTTTGGGCTGTAGAGGGGCGACCTGCCCGCTTCCGACCTGGTGCCCCAGGTAGGTTACCGAACCTTGCCCAATCTGGCACTTGCTGGCTTTCACGGTGAGGCCTGCCTGGTGCAGGGCGGTCAGCACCCTCCGAAGGTGCTGGAGGTGCTCACTCCACTCAGAGCTAAAAACTGCGATATCGTCGAGATATGCAGCACTGAATTTTTCCAGCCCGGCCAGGACTCTATTTACCAGTCGCTGGAAGGTGGCCGGGGCATTTTTCATCCCGAAGGGCATCACGCGAAAGCGATAGTGCCCATCCGGGGTGGAGAAGGCGGACCGCTCCTTGGCTCCTTCTGTGAGCGCAATTTGCCAGTAGCCGCAGGTGAGATCGAAGGTGCTGAGGAACCGAGCAGCCCCGAGCCGGTCAATGAGCTCGTCGGCTCGGGGAATGGGGTGGGCATCGGCTCGGGTGACTTCATTGAGTCCCCGGTAGTCCACGCAGAAGCGGAGTTCTGGTGCGACCCCGGGGGCTTCTGCTTTTGGGACCAGGACCACGGGGCTGGCCCAGGGGCTGTCTGAGGGTTCGATCACGCCTAGGGTCAACATTTTCGAGACTTCGGCTTGGATACAGGACCGGACCCGATCAGGGACTCGGTAGGCCCGGTGTCTCACTGGCGGGCTGTCCCCGGTATCCACATCATGGACACACCAGTCGGTGACCTTAGGGACCAGGGAGAAGAGGTCCGAAAACTGCCCTAGGAGCTGGCGGCAATCCTCACGTTGCTGGGGAGTGAGAGACGGGGAGAGGGTCACTCCCTCTACGGAGCCGTCCTTCTCCTTGGTGCACAGGAGATCAGGGAGAGGATCTGACTCCTCCTCGGACCCGTCATCAGTGGCCAGTAGGAGGCTCAGCTCCGTTTGCACAAAGTGGGGCTTGAGGCGGTTCACGTGGAGGACCCGGAGGGGGTCCCGGGGGGACTGGACGTCCACCAAGTACGTGACCTAGCTCTTCTGCTCAACCACTTTGAAGGGCCCGGTCCATTTATCCTGGAGGGCGCAGGGTTTCACGGGGGCCATGACCCATACCTGCTGGACCGGCTGAAACTCGACCAGAGTGGCGTTCTGGTCGTACCAGCGCTTCATCTCCTCCTGACTCGCCTCCAGGTTGGCCTCGGCCATCTCTCGGAACCTCCTAGTCTGATTTCGGAGGGTCAGGACGTAACGGAACACATCTCGGGGGGGCCTCGGGGCGCCGCCTCCCAGCCTTCCTTGACCAGGCTGAGGGGCCCCCTGACGGGGTGCCCGTAGAGTAACTCAAAGGGGCTGAACCCCAAGGATTTCTGGGGAACTTCGCGGTATGCAAATAGGAGGCAGGGGAGCAGGATGTCCCACTTACGCCGGAGGGGCTCTTCCAGGCCCGCGATCATCCCCTTCAGAGTCCGGTTAAACCGCTCTACCAGGCCGTTTCCTTGGGGGTGGTACGGGGTGGTGAACTTATAGGACACCCCGCATTGTTGCCATAAGGACTTCATGTATCGGGAGATAAAGTTGGTACCGCGATCGCTCACGACCTCGCGGGGAAAACCCATGCGGGAGAAGATTCCCATCAACGCCCCGCCCACCACGGGGGCTGTGACGGTGCGCAGGGGGATGGCCTCAGGGTAACGGGTGGCATGGTCCACCAGGACGAGGATGAACCGGTGCCCTTGGGAAGTTGGGGGGTCCAGAGGTCCTACAATGTCGATCCCGACCCGCTCAAAAGGGGTACTGACGACAGGGAAGGGTTGGAGGGGAGCCTTGCGCTTCCCTCCGCTCTTCCCACTGGCCTGGCACGTGGGACAGGACTTGCAGTGGGCTTCTACATCTGCTTTCATTCTGGGCCAGTAGAAGTGAGTCACGAGGCGACTGTACATTTTGTCCTGGCCCAAGTGGCCTGCGAGGGGAACGTCATGGGCCAAGCCCAGGAGGAGGTTTCGGAAGTGTAGGGGTACCACCAGCACCCGGCCGGACCCTAGCTCCACCGACTTCTGTTCGCTGTACAAAAGGTCCTTCTCCCAATACACCCGGTGCGTCCCCGTCTGGTCGCCTGTGGCCTGGGCCTCTGCCTGTTGCCGGGGCCCGACCAGGGAGGGACAGGTAGCCTGCTCTCGGCAGAACTCCTCTCAGGAGGGGCCCCCCTCATGGCGCCACTGGGCTAATTCGGGCAGATCGCCTAACTCGGTGACTTGGGTGGAGTCGGAAGGCGGGGGTTCGTCACTGGCGATTGACCCTTCTGGTGGGGGGATGTGGGGACCCTCGGCCGGGACCATCCTATCTTCAGGGGTCGGGGCATCGTCGACTTCCCTCAGGGAGGTCAGTCGAGCCGCCATGGATCGAGTGGTGGCGCACACCCACTCAGGGAGGCCCCTCATCCCTAGGTGGGTCTTGCGCTCGACTTGTCTCCAGGGAGAACTTTCCAGGTCATTCCCCAGGAGA
The DNA here is from genome assembly GCF_964204655.1 of Triturus cristatus. Classification (NCBI taxonomy): domain Eukaryota; kingdom Metazoa; phylum Chordata; class Amphibia; order Caudata; family Salamandridae; genus Triturus; species Triturus cristatus. Next base: position 900,512,034 of record NC_140590.1, on the reverse strand, counting down.
CAGTCGACTGGTTGGGAGGTTCTCACTGCGACCTTCAGTTTACCGACCACCCCTCCCCACTCAAAGGGCACCAGGGCTACCTTACATAGGCTTTCTGTGTTGTCGGCGGAAATGACAGGGCAAAATACGTTGGGGAGGACCTGGTCTTCGTGGACTAAATGGCTGAGGACACCGGTGATGCTGGCCCCAGTGTCACGGAGGGCTTCTACTTGGTGGCCATTGATCGTTACGAGCTGCCCATATTTCTTTGTGTTAGAGGGCAGGAGGCTCCCAGGGACCATCTCTCTATCTCCTAAGGATACTAGGGCCATGGCTGCGGGTTCCCACTCCTCGGCCTCCTCAACCTCCTCCCCCAGTGCTACATTGGCTATATGTCTAGCGGGGGGTGCTGCCTGGGTGGTGCGTGGGGCCATGGGGCATTCAGGGTCGTTGGCGTAATGCCCGGGCTTCTGGCAACGGAAACAAGTGATGGTTACCCGGTGCCCCCGTCTCAGGGGGGGCCGGATACAGCTGGTGGGGGTGCCGGGAAAGGTGGAGGTTGGGACTTCGGGGGACTAGCCTGGGACTCTCTCGGCCCTCCCTGGTTCCCCCCCCCCTCTCTGGCGGGGTGGTCCCTGACTGGTTCGGGGGTACTCTCCTACAGGGCCCCGGGAGACCCGGGTGTTGGTCCAGCGATCCGCTTCGACAGCCAGCTTTCTGGGATCCGTGAGCTTGCTGTCGAGCAGATGCTGGCGTAGTTCCACAAAGCAGTTCGCAGCCAGGTGTTCCCACAACATAAGGTCTGTTAGTTCTTCCAGGGTGGTTACCTTGCTGCCCTTGATCCACCCATCGAAGGCGCGGCTGAAGAAATTCACATATTCCACCCAGGTGGTACCCGGGATCTTCCTGCAGTCCCGGAACCGCTGGTGGTACATCTCCGGGGTGAGGCCGTACCTTGTGAGGAGGGCCGCTTTCATGTGGTCATAGGAGGTCTGCATGGAGGTGGGTAGGTCGAGCAGGGTGTCTCTCCCTTCGCTCAGGAATCGTCCCCACAACCCAGCCCCCCAATCCTTCTGCGGGACCAGATGGGAGGTCATGGCGACCTCGTAGGCCCGGAACCACTGTTGAATGTCATCATTTTTGTAATATTCTTTGACCACATCCTTGGGGATGTGGACCTTCTGCTCCGCCGGGGCGGCCGCCTCTCGGTTCCCCGGGGGCCGCGCTTCTTCGCTTCTTGCTTTCAGCTCTATTTCCTTCAAGCTGCGCTCATGTTCCAGTTGAAGTCTCCTTCCCTTGTGTTCTCGTTGGAGTTTCTTCTCTTCTAGTTCTCCTTGTACTCGCATCTGTTCTACTGCTAGCTTTTTCTCGGCTAATTTCAACTCGCCCTCAATTTTGAGCTTGGCTAATTCGAGCTCGTGATGGCGACTTCTTTCTCTGTCTGCGAGTTCCTCCGGAGATAGGCGTCCGTCTGGTACGAAGCCTCGCACCTGGTTGCTGCTGCGTTCTCCTTGGGAGGGTCCAGCTTCGTCGTGGGGCTCCCCCGCTCCTTCTGGGCGGGAGGCTCCAGAATCCACCCAAGCTTCCAGTGCATTTTGCATATCTTCTTTGGTGTTGAGACCAGTGGTAGCGATTTTGCGTTCCTTACAGAATTGCTTTAGTTCTTTGTGTGTGTACTCTTCCAGCTGTTCCACCTGGAACACGGTACTGGTGTCGTTTTCTGTGAGAACCACGGCGTTTCCTTCTGCCATCTTTGTCGGTAGTGCATCAGCCGTTCACGGTACGATCTCTAGATTATGGGCCCGAATCCCGTCGCTTGCCACCAATGTTAGAAGGCGACCTCAGAGGGGCCCAGAGGGGGGCCTGACAATCCTGAGACCCACCCTCGAGGTATCGTAGCCGGCCACTGGCGGGAGACTCCTCAGGAGAGGACTCTCGCATCTAGGATCGTACACTTGGCACCACACGACAGAGGGACACCACACAGGGAGTTCTTAAGAGCAAATCTTTATCAGATCGGAGTGGTAGGATCTTTATGATCAGCAAGGCAAATATATACAAGTAGAGCGTGGGCTCACAGAGTCTTGGAGGGGGGTAGGAGGTAGCGGGACAGTCTTTGGGGATATGGATCAAATGCAGGAGCGTTCCCGGCGCACAGCTCACAATCCTCGAGCTGGGGGGATACGCTTGTCGTCGTGGGGTCCGGCGGGACCAAGAGAGTCTGTGGGAGCCGCGAGTCACTCAGCAGGGCTCAGATACAAGTTCGGTGGTCTTACGATCTTCGGGGAGCCGCGAGTCACTCAGCAGGGCTCAAGCACAAGTTCGGAGGTCTTACGATCTTCAGGGAGCCGCGAGTCACTCAGCAGGGCTCAAGCACAAGTTCGGAGGTCTTACGATCTTCAGGGAGCCGCGAGTCACTCAGCAGGGCTCAAGCACAAGTTCGGAGGTCTTACGATCTTCAGGGAGCCGCGAGTCACTCAGCAGGGCTCAGGTGTTTCCAAGGCGAATCTGCCGGACAGTCCCAGAGCACCCCTTGTTATAGGGCGACTCCTCTTTGATGTCCGGAGTCTGTGCAGGCAGGGGTCTTGTCACCTGGGGGTCGCTTGTTGGGGTTTCCTGCCATTGTCCTTTGATCCTTCCAGGGCTGGGTCGGGGGGAGTCCCAGACACCCAGCAGGCGTGGAGCCAGCCCTCGGGGAGGCCGGCAGGTCGATCGAAACCCACCTTCCCAGGGAAACGCAGAGGTGTGATAGAGACTGCTCCTCCCTCTCTCATCCCAAGGGGAGCGCGATGTCCTCCAGCCGGAGTGGCGCCTCTAGGCCAGGGTCGCACTGGGGCCGGGCGGCCATCTTGGTGCATGAAGTGGGCACGCGGGCCCGGTGTGGCCGAAGGGAGAAAGGCCACGGACGGGGAAGTCCGGGTTGGGTGCGTGTGAGTTCTGGTGGGAAGGATCGGCTAGGCCGTGGGTTTGGGGGCAGGTGTGAGGTGCAGGGGTCAGGTCTAGCTATGTTACGAGGGCCGGGTCTGGTGTCGGAGCTGTTGTCGTCGCATCGCGTAAAGTGTGTTGCCGCTGTAGCTGTCACATCGAGCGGAAGCATCTCGCATCATCGAAGAAGTGTCTCGGAATGCCGAAGAAGCGTGTCGCCATCGCAGCCATCATAGCTGCCGCATTGCACCGCGTCAAGAGAAGAGTCTCGCATCGAGGAAGAAGTGGGTCGCCATCGCAGCCATCAAAGATGACGCATTGCACCGCATCAAGAAAAGCGCCTCGCATCCACGGAGAAGCGTGCTGCCGTCGGAGCTGTTGTTGTCGCATCGCGTAAAGTGTGTCACCACTGCAAGCTGTCGCATCAAGCGGAAGCGTCTCGCAACGTTGGAGAAGAGTGTCACCCTCAAAGCTGCTGTCGTCGCATTGCGTAAAGTGTGTCGCCGCTGCAGCTGACGCATCGAATCGAGTCTTCTATCGGAGAAGCGTGCCTTATCTGGAAGATCTTCAAGTCTTTATTTCTTTGCCCCAATATCTTCATCTCATCAACATCGTTGCAACACTTTTGTTGCCCTGCGCGTCGCATCTAAAGGTGCATTGACTTAAAGTGTCGCATTTAAGAACTAAAGAGAACTAAGCTAAATTCTACTATCTGAAGTAGCAGTATTGTGCATTTTTGTCGTTTATGGTCTTGCGGTAAATCTATATAAAGAATACTTATTTTTGATATAAGACCGGTGTGGTGTCCATCTGTAGTGTTGTCACTTGATTACTGCATGTGTTCATAAATGCTTTACATACTGCCTCTGAGATAATCCTGTCTGCTCGTGCCAAGCTACCAAGGGGGTGAGCAGGGGTTATTTCAGGAGTGTACCCCTTTACCCTGACTAGAGGTGAGGGTCCCTATTTGCCACAAGTGCATACCTGTGCCAAATAGAGACCCCCAAGTCTAACAAGAAACCTACCAAACCCACATATTTCTAAAAACTAGACACCCGGGGGAGTCCAGCGAGGTATGGCTTGCATGGATCCCTCAACGTTTTCCTACCCAGAATCCCCTGCAAACCTCAGATTAAGCTGAAAAAAACACATTTTCCACTTGTTTATGTGGAATCACCATGCCGGCACCAATGTCCTACCCCAAAGCATTCCCCTCTATCTCCTGAGTAAAATGATACCTCATTTGTGTGGGTGGGGCATAGGCCTGTGACTGGGAAGAGCCCAAAACATAGGGATTAAGGGTATAGCGAAGAGAATTCTGAGTGCTACATTTTTTGAAAAATAAGTTTTTAGCAAATCTGTATTGAATACCCACACAAGTGAGGTATCATTTTAGTTGAGAGACTGAGGGGAATGCTGTGGGGTAGGACATTTGTCCTGGCACGGTGATTCCACACTAAAATATGTGGAAAATATATTTTTTTAGATAATTTTGCTGGAGATTCTAGGTCAGAAAACATTGGGGGATCCATGCAAGCCATACCTTGCTGGACTCCCCCGGGTGTCTAGTTTTCAGAAATGTGTGGGTTTGGTTGTTTCCCAAGATGGTCGCCCAGCACGGGGCCAAAAACCCAGGTGACCCCCCTTGCAACACCAGGTTGTTTTGTGATAGGTAAGAACCCTTGCCTGCCGCGGGTACTTGAGCCACCCATACGAGCGAGGTACCATTTTTATCCAAAAACTTGGGGGAACGCTGGGTGGTAGGAAATTTGTGGATCCATGCAGATTCCAGAATTTTCGCACACAGAAATTTGAGAAAAATTTGATTTTTTCTGCTTATTTTGAGGTTTGCAGGGGATTTTGGGTAGGAAAACTTTGGGGGCGCCACGCAAACCATACCTCGCTGGTCTCCCCTGGATGTCTAGTTTTCAGAAATGTGTGGGTTTGGTATGTTTCCCAAGATGGCAGCCGAGCCCGGAGCCACAAACCCAGGTCACCCCCCTTGCAAAACCAGGTTGTTTTGTGATAGTTAATTTTGAAGTCTCCTCAATAGGTTTTGGGCCCATGCCTGTCACGGGCACTTGACCCACCCACGCGAGTGAGGTACTATTTTTATTGGGAGGCTTGGGGGAGCGCTGGGTGGTAGGAAATTTGTGGATCCATACAGATCTCAGAACTTTCCCACACAGAAACTTGAGAACAATTAGATTTTTTCAGTTAAATTTGAGGTTTGCAGGGTATTCTGGGTAGGAAAACATTGGGTGGCCCACGCAAGCCATACCTCGCTGGACTCATCTCGGTGTCTAGTTTTCAGAAATGTTTTTATCGAGAGACCTGGGGGAATGCTGGGTGGGTGGAAATTTGTGGATCCACACAGATTACAAAGTTTGAGGTTTGCAAGGGATTCTGGGTAACAGAACCTGATGAGAGCCAGACAAGTCACCCCATCCTGTATTCCCCTTGGTGTCTAGTTTCCAAAAATTTATAGGTTTGCTAGGTTTCCCTATGTGCCGGCAGAGCATGGGTTCAAAATCTACAGCTAAGCACTTTGCAAAAAAAGGGTCAGTTTTCACAGTAAAAATGAAGTCTGTCCAAGTTGCGTTTTGAGCCATTTCTTGTCACGGGCACTAGCCTACCCACACAATGAGGTACCATTTTTATCTGGAGACTTAGGGTGACTCAAAATTGTACAGAAACTGTTATTACCTAATGACTTTCGATGCATTTCTGCCTTCCAAATGAAAGACATTGTGTAAAAAAGAAGTCACTTTGAAAAATGTTGTATAATTCTCATGCTAGTATGGGTACTCACAATTTCGGAAATGTGCAAATAGCTACTGTTTCTAAACTCTATGTTTCGTTTCAATTTCAGAAATACATAGGTGTCTTTCATGCCAATTTTTCACTGTATATATTTTCCCAAATGAATTGCTATTTACCCGGTACAAATAAAAAACATTGCAAGTCGCTGCTCAGTTATTGGCTCTGGGTTCGTCAGGTTCTTGGTGAACCTACAAGTCCTATATATCCCCACAGCCAGAAAGGTCCACCTGATGTAATGGCATATTGCTTTCAATCATCTGTCATTAATTAGAAGAAGTTAGAGCTGAAAACGTTGGCACAAATGGCTGTTTTTTTCAACTCATTTTCAATTTTTCCTGTTTTCAACGGTTGGTTTCTATAAAGAAACATTGAAGGATCTACACAAATGACCTATTGCTGAATTTTGAATTTTGTCTTCTTTTCTAAACTGTATAGATTTCCAGGATCCATTATTGCTTTCATACCCATTTCTACCATTAACTGGAAGAAGGTTGAAAGCACAAAAAATGGCAAAAAGAGGCTATATCCCAGTAAGTTGCCAAAACTGTGTAAAAAATGTTGGTTTTCTGACAAAAGTCTGTCAGTCTGTCAGTCTCCTCAATACGTTTTGGGCCCTTGCCTGTCATGGATACTTGGCCCATCCACGTGAGTAAGGTACCATTTTTATCGGGAGACCTGGGGGAACACTGGGTGGTAGGAAATCTGTGTCAGCCCGCTGATTCCACAACTTTTCCACAAAGAAACTTGAGAAAAATGAGATTTTTTCAGCTAAATTTGAGGTTTGCAAGGGATTCTGGGTAGGAAAACGTTGGTGGGTCCATGCAAGCCATACCTTTCTGGACTCCCCCGGGTACTTCGTTTTCAGAAATGTGTAGGTATGGTAGGTTTTCCCAGATGACCGCCGAGCCCAGGGCCAAAAACCCAGGTGACCCCCCTTGCAAAACCAGGTCATTTTGTGATAGGTAATTTTGATGTCCCCACAGTTTTGAGGTGTTTATTGGGAAACTGGTGGGAACTCTGGGTGGTAGGAAATTTGTGGCGGTTCGGTGATCCTACAACTTTCCCACACAGAAAAGTGAGGAAATCTTGATTTTCTTAGCTAAAGATGAGGTTTACAGGGGGTACTGGGTAGGAAAATGTTGGGAGATCTGTGCAAGCTGCACTGCCCTTGACTCCTCTAGGTGTCTAGTTTTCAGAAATGTCTGCGTTTGGTAGGTCTCCCTAGATGGCTGCTGAGCCCGGGACCAAAAACGAGGTAGACAGCCTTGAAAAACCAGGTCATTTTGTGATAGATATGTGGACACCTGTGTTTCTGGTCCCGGACTTACAGACATCTACGGAACCTAAATAAACCAGACATTTCTAAATACTAGACACCCGTGGGAGTCCAGGGAGGTATGGAATATCTGTGTGGGATCACTGCATGGCACAAATTTTATACCATTCAGCGTTCCTCTCAGTTTCACGATAAAAATGATACCTTACTTGTGTGGATGGGACAAGTGCTTATGAAATGAATGGACCAAAAACGCGTAGAGATTGAGGGGGGCCCAAGGTGGCCCTAGAAGGGCAATCTGTTTATATGTTTTAAGCTGATGCTACTTTGGGAACCTACACAAGTGATGTATTGAGGTAATTTAGTTTCCGATTTCTTTCGTATTTAGCCGCCATTTTGTGCCCAGTCGCCATTTTGTGTTGCCCTCACTCAGGCAGCACGGCGAACAAAGTGTTTTTGCCTTTCCCACTGCGACGTGTCAAATAACCTCCTGCCTCTGTTTATGTAACTGGTGTCAGGGTCTGGCCGAGTCCACTAATCCTCGTCTGGTTGACTGATCCCTGTTTCGACTATCTGTTGGTTCGCACCGTTCTTTCCTGATTTTATCTTATCTTCTGGCCTTCGCTATTCTCTACTGGTATTCTCTCATTGCACAACTGTCCTTTGAGGCTAACAAATGTGTCCTGCCACCTGCAAGTCAAATCGTAGACACTACCACTAATTAACTTGTGGGGAAGGGTGACAAACAGAGTTGAAAGAGAGGTTTATTTGGGTTACTTAATATCTTGTTTTCAGACCTTTCTCATTGGTTAAGCATGTATACATTGGGAGCGTTCTTTGTGAGTTTGTGTGCTATAAAAGATTGTGCGCCACGAACAGAGACGTTTTAATGCATGCGCAAAGTGGGCTCTAACCAGGGCCCCAGCCTTTCAGGGGGCCCCCTGACAGAGTCAGCTCCATTCTCCAGAGTTTTTCCCTAATGACCTTGAATATTTCTTAAACAGATTGTTTTAAATACTGTTTTCCTTTAATTAATTTTGTATGTACCTTATTTGTGAGTCTAGTATAGCCAGTTTGCAGAGAAATGTTGTGTTTATGTTTCATGCAATATACATAAAAAAGTTTCTTTTAGATCAAAACAAGGCCTTACATATAAGAAATGGGAGGGCGTTACAAAGATTATTTGCAGTAATATTGCTGAGCTGCTGCTGTGGTACAATATTGAAAACACACATAACTATCCCTGAATATTGGATGTAAACACATTTAGGGCCTTATTTAGGAGAAGTGATGCATGGCTGTGTGAAAACAGGGATGCGTCACTTCTTAGTGCACCCTCCTTGCTACATGATGGATGCGTCATATTTACTGAATGACGCATAATGTCGCATCATGTTACAGATATATCAGTATTTCTGACGTATCTGTAGGTGCAAAAGTGATGCATTGCTGGGGTGTGTCTGAAAATAGACGCAACTCCGGCAATGTGTCCTTTCACATGAGGCTTGCCTGCGTCAGTCTTACGCCTGCTGTGAGGCAGGTGTAAGATATTGAGGCAATGGCGTCCTAGAAGTGGCGCACTGAGTTCTCATAGATTTAAATGCGCCACTTCTACAAGGCTTTTTGCGGGGCAACAACCACCCTGCATACATTATACCTGGCGCAGGTATAATGTGGTGCAGGAGTTTCAAAGTGATGCATCAGCCTAGATGCGTCACTTTGCAAATATGGAGCAACATGGCACATTTTTTACGCTGCCAGTGCGTCACAAAAAGTGACGCAATTGCGGCATAAAAGTGAAGCAAGGCCTCATAAATAAGGCCCTTAGAATTTGAACGAGTGTTCCTTTGCACTGTCAGGGACCTAATGAAATGAAATAGTGTATTTAATAAAGTGCACAACTACTCAGACTAGATTGTCCTGGCGCGTGACAGCCGGAGGAAAACATGCGTAAAAGACCCATCAGTTAGTAAAATCCAGATTTTTAAGTTCTTCCTGAAAGAGAGTAGGTCTGTGGTTAGTCTCAGAGACTCAGGGAGGCTATATTCCACAATTTTGCGCCTAGAAAGCCGAGGGATCTGCCATCAGTGCGGGCACAGCATTTTTTAGGCACGAGGGCTAGGTTGGCATTGGAAGATCTAGCTGTTGAATAGCGATTAAAACGCTTATTTAGGTAGACAGCTCCTAAGCCTTGGAAAGCTTTAAAGAAGATGGTCATCGCTTTGAAGTCGATCCGTTCTTTTATGTGGAGCCAGTGTAGAGACTTGAGAATAGGGGTCATACTAGATCTGGGTTTAGGTCTCAGGATGGCTCTGGCCGCCGTGTTTTGTACCACTTGTAGGCGCTGAATAAGGGAGAAGGGTCAGTGACTCTTCAAGCTGAAACTCAGGGAAAGCTAGTAAAGATGGAGGATCCAAGAGGTGAAATTTGCTATTAGAACTAAGGTAGAATGTCAGTTCTTCCTCTGAGATGTTAGTGAAGGCTTGTTCGATCACGGGGATCTTTTTGTGGAAGAATTGAGCTATTTGCTTAGACCATTTTTGCGTGCATGGCCCTTCCTTTGTGCCATCTTTCGGGGCGTTAAAGGATTTAACTATGCTAAAGATTACCTTACTCTTATTTTGGGCATTTTCTATCTTGGTTTGAAAGAAGTTTTTCTTGGCTGCCTTCGCGAGAATCTAATGAGCTTTTAAGTTGTCTTTATACACCTTCCTGTCCACAGGTAGATAGGATTTACACCATTTACGTTCCATTTTTCTACAATTTCTTTTGCTAGATCTGAGGGAATCGTTAAACCATGGAGCTGGTGGGGGCGAACTCCTTAAGGAGCAGGAAACAACCGGTACAGGTGCATCAATGTTAGTTCGGAGCCATGAATCTATTGAGAGGGCGTCCGAGTCGGGGCAGCCAGACAGCTCGAGTGAGGAACGACCGAGGGCGTCTACTAACATCGGGATGGATATTTTATGGAACGTCCTGTAATTAGGGACCCTCTTACCTGCGTTAGCCCGAGGGGCTGTGGCAGAGTTGGGAATGACGAATTTTAATAGGAGGTGGTCAGACCAGATAAAGGGAAGAGGTAGGTTTACTGTTATGTCAAAGTTGTGAAATATTTGGCTAGGGTATGGCCCTTCTCATGGCTGGCTGAAGAAATAGATGGAAACGTGTTGCAGGCCTGCAGCGTCTCCAACAAGGAAATTGGTTGAGGGTCTTTTCCATTGTTCATATGTATATTGAAATCTCCCAGAATAAGGCAGCTGTTGTATTTTAAGGCCAGGGAGGTGGTGGCTGTATTAAGCGTAGTAATAACATTTCCAATTGCACTGGGTGGTCTGTAAATTAGAAAAACAGCTATGCTATGATGGGTGAAGAAGGTACAGTCGAAGTCTAAGGACTCTGCGCCCTCAATGTTTTCCATTGGGATGGGAGAGCAGTCTAGTAATTGATTAAAATTATGGCGACACCGCCCTCTTCCAACTCGGTCGGTCCCTCCTAAGGATTTTATAACCCGTAGGGATGGCCGAGGTGATAGTAGGGTTGGAGGCTTCAGACAGCCAGGTCTCAGTGAGAAATAAAAGATCAGGCTGTTCGTCTAAAAGTAGCCCATAAATGTGTGGTTCATGCTTTTGCATAGAGCAACAATTTAAAAGGGTGGCCTTTAAGTCCTTTGTTTTCTTATTGTTTTTACACCTATTGTTGCATGGGAGGATCTTGGGTGTGGGTTTCCTGGGATGGAGGAGAGACCAGTTGCACTTATTGCATCGAAAGTCTACCTCCAAGCTCGGATCAGCCGCTGTACACTGACATAATGGTTGCCGCCTAAGGCTAAGCAGTGTTTCCCTATTGTAATATAGTGGAAGAAACTCACCGGAGAGGAACTGGGCAGCATGGCCGGCGCCAGACGCCTCCGGGCGCAGACGGGCTTGCCTTTGGTGCGCCTTTGACGCGCCTGCGGCGCGCCCACTGCGAGCATCCTTTTGCACCAGGAATATATAGACTAATGCCTATGATGCAAACTGGATCGCTAACGCAGCTGAGGAATTGGAAACTACGTGTGTGGAAGTGAGGAGCCTTATAGTAGCCACAGCCCTCCGCACAATCTGCGTATCAGCCGCGGCGGACCAGGACTGGAGGAAAAGCGAGATGTGAATCGAAGCAGCTGAGGAGGTGTAGGCAAGTAGAATCAAGTAAAGTGCAAGTGTGCATAGGTGGGAGAAATTGTTAAAAAGCACAGAGTAATTCAGCCACACATATACAATTTAAAAAGTATTTAAAACCTAGTAGCAGGGCAGAAAACACTAAAGCCTACCGCTGTCAGCTGCGTGCATCCGTTTGCATCAGGAATATATAGGCTAATGCCTATGATGTAAACTGTATCGCTAACGGAGCTGAGGAAGCTGAAACTGCGTGGGCGGAAGTGAGGAGCCAGATAGTAGCCCCAGCCCTCCGCACAATCGGCGAATCAGCCTCGGCGGACCAGGACAGAAGGAAAAACTAGATGCAAATCGTAGTAGCTGAAGAGGTGTAGGCAAGCAGAATCAAGTAAAGTGCAAGTGCTCATAGGTAGGAGAAATTATTAAAAAGCACAGAGTAATTCAGCCACACATATACATTTTAAAAAGTATTAAAAAAACTACGAGCAGGGCAGGAAACACTAATTCCTACCGCTGTCAGCTGCACGCGTCCATTTAGATCGGGAATATTTAGGCTAATGCCTATGATGCAAACAGGATCGCTAACGCCGCTGATGAAGCGGAAACTGTGTGGGAAACAGGGGCTCAAATTGGATCATATATTCTAAGCTGTTCTGAACAGGGGCCCCCAAAATATGTTTGGCCCAGGGCCCCCAAAATCCTTAAGATGTCCCTGGCCACGAAGTAAAGTAGCAGTCTCCTAAGAACATACTGAAGGTACTTCTGGGACAACTGTGCTTAGCTGCAGCTAATAAACTTGATCTTCTACGCCTAACGGAGTGTCCCGTGTCTCTGTTTGACAAAGCAGGTGAACTCAGGAGATTAAGGCGTGCCCTGCGCCGCCAGGCTCATAAGGTCTGGTTCTTCAAAATGGTGCCCAACATGGGGCGGCTTCAGAGGTAGCAGTTCTGCCCGAGGGTCGTGAGGAGCCCTGCAAGAAAATTCCGGAGGAATCGCAAACCATGTCAAGCGACCCCTGTATGTCGAAGTGGTCCGAAGGTCTTTTACAGCGCGGTTTCTCCTTTCTGACGGCTGCTGACGACTGCTGCCCTGACTACCGCCCTGCTTTGGTCCCTTCGGTGATGTTTGGCAATCGCGAGACGTTAGACGGACCTCTGTTGGCGTAAGAAGACCACTTAGTTAAATATTGGTGGGTAGCTCTCACTATTTTGTTTTGTTTTTTGTCTTTGATTCGGCTATTGCAAAAGCCGAAGCCGAGGGGGTGAGTACGTTTGTACTGTGTTATTTGGTTTAACCCCTTGATGTTTGTGAACAGTCCAGTGAAATAACGATGCCTGGTCTGAGTAAGTTTAGGAAGTTCTGCTGCTTTGATTGCGATAGGGATTCCCGGCTGGAGGTCTCTTGTCCGATTCCTCCGGTTGGAACTCCCACTTATGAGCTTTATTCAAAACATGGTGTTGGCCTCATTGCCTTTAACGAGGCATGGATCCGATACACGAAGAATGATGGTGTTCTGCAGTGGCCACAGAACTGTAGTTTTGAGCCTGACATATTGGACAATTTGGAAGCGATATTGTTTAAAAGAAAAGCCCGGCCGGCAATGTTTGACTCTTTCCGCCTCTGGCGTAAGGAAGCCAAACAGAAAGAAATTAAGCAGGCAAAACGAGATAAGAAAGCACAAAGTATGACGATTATATAGGCTGCCAAACAGTTTAAAGATAATGAGATTGATCACGCAATAGAAATTTCAGAGAGACAACATCGTATGGCGATAGATAGATGCTATCCGGTGTTGCCTACTTCCCCTTCTGATAAAAGTAAGGATCTGGAGGAAGACCCTTTGATATCTCACTTATTGAGATTGCCTCCGCCCTATGTACAAGGCGCTAATGCACCCCCGTTGTTACAACCTGTTCAGTTGCCTGTTGTGCCCCCACCTGCTCCGGTTCTTCCACCTTTGCCCCTTTCGGTATTGCCACTCCCACCTCTTTTTCCACCGATTCCTTTGCCTCCATCTCCTGAACCTCAATCTCCTTTGCCTACGGCTCCCCTTATAACTGTTAGTTCTTCTCCTGTATCGCCTAATACCTGGTCCCCTGTCCTTATGTCCAATTCTCCTACTGTGCGCAAACGAATCACAGATACTGTCTCTGGTTTTTTGTCCCCTTTCTTTGGGACTTTGAACATGTCTCCGTTTTTTTCTCGAACACAGTCTCGTAGTCAACTTCCAGGTTCCGACGAACGGGTGGCGTTGGACTCTCTCGCTCTCAAATGGATCGAGAAGGGACCCCAGTATAGTGTGAATGACATCATGATCACCTTTCATCAGTGGGATGTGCCCACGCAGAGATATGTATTTAAGGTTATGTGTGACACTCTTGTTAAAGGATGGGAGGATATGGATTTGGGTTTACTTCCCCAGGGTCTGTTGGATGTTCTTCGATGTGTAAATGTAAATGTAAATTGATACTTGTATAGCGCACAACTCACCCGCAAGGGTCTCAAGGCGCTTGTACGAATACCGCTGTGGAACCCATCCTGGCTTTCCCTGTGAGGCGTCCACTCCTGGGCACACCCAAGGTGGAGGCCAGGCATCCTTAGCATTGTGGGGGCCGTTGTGGAGATTAAGCAAGCTATTGCCCAGAGTTGCACAGTGGGACTCCATGATTGGAATAGGCACCGAGGCGAGAATTATCAGGTCCGTGGAATTTTTTAGCCCAAGACCCGCCAAGGCGGGGAATTGAACCCTGGTCCCGGGCTAGACCTCTGCATCAGGGTCTGCCACTCTAATCATTGAGCCACACTTCTCCACGATAAAGGACTTATTGTGGGTTCTAAGGTTGAGGACGCCGTAAGGACACTTGTTACTTTTAGGTCCTTATTTTCTTCAGAAACTTTTTTTGATTCTGATCCTGCTGTTTGGCAGACATTGAAACATTACCCAATGAGAGAGGTTCCTCCGATATGGAGGGAAGAGGTTGCACAAGCAGGTAATAATCCAGCCATTACCGCTCACTTCCAGGGTATATGGGTACATGTCCCCTGGAATAGAGATGTGAAGTTTTGGCTCTCAAACAATCTTTACCGGATCCCCGTAAAATCCCTGCTGGTTACTATAAAGAATTGTCCCAGACTGTTGATGCCTGTATTATGAATTTAGCCGATATTGACATGTTGATGGGAAACACAAGCGTTATGGGCTCGGATTCGTAGAGAGGATCACGCTCAAGAATTGGGTGGTACTTGGGCTGCTATAACTGCCGCGAATAGAGCCCAAGTGGGTGGTGCTAAGCCTGATGTTTTGATTTCAGAACTCCCTGGTAGGATTGTTACCTTAACGAAAACGATGATGCCCGCCTTACGAGTTAATTGGGATAAATTAGCTGCGTGTAAACAGAAGAAAGATGAGAGTATCTCCGATTTCTTCACTCGTTTTGAGGAGATGTTTATTGATAACAGTGGTCAGGATATGACTACGGAGGGTGGACAACGATTATTTGTAGATAAATTCGCATTTAATTTGCTTCCCGAGTTGTCACATAAATTGAAAGACTCTGAAAGTTCATGGGCTGTTTCTTTTTCTGCTCAGATATTGGCTACTGCTCAATATTACGAAAACAGGGACAAGGAGGAAAAAGATAAGCAAGAGAAAAAGACTAAAGAATAAAAAACAAAGTTTCTTCTGCAACAGGCTTATCCTCCTCGCTCTGCTCAGCGCCAGTTTCAACAGCCTCCCCAGTTTCAGAGGGTGTTTCAAAAGCCTGAGCCCTTTATTCCGCGACCTTTGTTAGGTCCTAACCAATGTGCCTATTGTAGGGAGGAAGGTCATTTTAAGAATGGCTGCCCGGTTTTATTACAGCGTAATTGAGGACTGTCTACTCCACGAGGTCATGGTGGTTCCCAGTTAGCGCCCAGGGGAAGAGGTCGAGGTATGTTGCCTCAAAAACAGCGTTCCCTTCCACCTCCAAATTCTATGAAGTACTTTGATCAGCAAAATACTCAGTCTACACAGTATTACAATGATGACTACTATGTTGAAGGTGAGAACGAAGGTTTTCCCGCTAACTAGGACAGCCATAGACAAAGTGAGGGAGTGGTATCGATTCCAGTAGATCAGAATGGGCCTTGTGTTAATGTCACTACTATGGGTGTTTCAGAGCCATTTCTTTTAGATACTGGTGCGATGAGAAGTTCTATCATTCACTCCAAACTCCCTGGGGCACCTTTGTCTGGCTTAACAAATGTATCCGTAGGATTTTCTGGTGCCCCGGTTCGTAACCCGGTCTCTTGTCCTCTGTCTTTTTCAATTGGTTCTTATGATTTGGAGGCTCCGCTTCTTTTAACGACTGGTTGCAGCGAGAATCTGTTGGGTTTGGATTTATTGAAAAGATTGCATGCAACGATATATTGTTCGCCTTCTGGTGAACATCTTCCTTTGGGGCAGAAACTGACTTCTCCAATGTATTTGTCTAAAGATCAATTTCCACCTGAATTGCTCTCTCTCCCTGCAACACTTTGGGCCACGGGTCCAAATGATGTTGGTTGTCTTGAGATCCCACCCTATGTTTTTACCCTCAAGCCCAATGCTAAATTGCCACGCATTCCTCAATACAAAATTTCCAATGATGGTGAAAGGGTGCTTTTGGCTATTATTTATGATTTGGTTCAGAAGGGTGTGATTGAGGAGACGAGAGGAAATGTATGCAATAGCCCTGTTCTCCCGGTTCTTAAACGCACTGATCCTTCTCAGCCTCCTATTTATCGCTCTGTGATTGATCTTCGGGAGGTTAATAAAATTGTTGTACCGCAGTTTCCTGTTGTTCCAGACATCACTGCCCTGTTAACAATGATACCTGCCTCGGCAGCTTGGTTTTCTGTTATTGATCTGAAAAATGCCTTCTTCAGCATCCCAATTGCTGAAGAGAGTAGGGATACTTTTGGCTTCTCTTTAGGAGGCCGAAGTTTCCGGTTCAAGCGCGCACCCCAAGGCTATTGTGAAAGTCCCTCCATCTATAGCCAAGCTCTGAAATGCCAGCTTGATGCTTTTCCTTTGCCGCCAGGTGCTACCCTTATTCAGTATGTGGACGATTTATTGATTGCTACCGCTTCAGAGGATATGTGCAAGAATGTGACTGTTGCACTATTGCGTCACTTGTCTGACCTTCATCATAAGGTTTCACCTTCTAAACTACAATATGCCCGCCAAGAGGTTACCTATTTAGGTCATCTCTTGTCGAAGGAGGGAAGGCGATTGACCCCAGAACGTATCCAAGCAATTGCACAAATGTCTGTGCCATCCACACAAAGAGAGGTGCGTGCCTTCCTGGGCATTACCTCTTATTGTAGACAGTGGATTCCAAATTTTTCTTTGTTGGCCAAACCATTGTTGGTACTCACTTTGAAAGACACACTCCAACCCCTTCCTTGGACTGATGAATGTCAGAAGAGTTTTACTGGTTTACGTGCTGCTCTGTGCTCTGCTCCTGTGTTGGGAACTCCGGATTACAGTAAAACCTTTACGTTCTATGTCCATGAAAAAGAGGGTTGTGCGTTGTCAGTCTTAACACAATGATTTGCAGACAAACAGCGGCCATGTGCCTATTTTTCAGCTACGCTAGACCCAGTAGCCAAGGCATTGCCTAGTTGCCTTAAAGCTACAGCAGCAGCAGCAATTTCTATTCGTCAGTCTGCTGGAGTGGTGCTAGATAACACTGTCGTTGTTATGGTACCACATGCAGTGGATACCTTGCTAAATAGGACGAAAACGCAACATCTTACAAGTGCTCGCTTGTTTGGATATGAGCTGACGCTCATGTGCACATCAAACGATGTAACACTTTAAATCCAGCTACATTGTTACCTCTTCCAGAGGAGAAAGGTATTCAGGAACAACATGATTGTTTTCTCCGTACTGAGGAGGAGACAAAAGGTAGGATTGATTTGAAAGATACACCACGAGTGGACCTGGATGGGATCCTATGGGTGGATGGTTCTTGTTTTAAACTCCCTAATGGTGAGACAACTTCAGCTTATGCTGTTACCACCTTGCATACAGACAGCACGCATCAGACATAATTCAGCTCAGGCAGCTGAACTGATAGCTTTGACCAGAGCGTGTGTGCTATCTAAGAAAAGGAGAGTGAATGTGTATACCGACAGCCACTATGCATTCGGTGTGGCACATAGTTTCGGTCGGTTGTGGAAGGAAAGAGGATTCTTTACCTCCCACGGTACTAAGATACAGCATGGTCAGTTGGTAACTGACCTTCTTGAGTCACTTGTTCTGCCAATCCAGATAGCAATTGTAAAGTGTAGTGCGCATAAGAGGATTACTGATGATGTTGGTCGCAGGAATGCTTTTGCGGATGAGGTAGCAAAAGAAACAGCCATGTTGCGGGCCCTGCAAATTGGGTCAGGGAAAGAGGAATGTGTGAGGACACAATAGAAAGTGTGAGAGCGATTCAAGGAGAGGCTACAGAGAAAGAGTTGAGTAAGTGGAAAGAGAGTGCAGGAATGTTAGATGCGATGGGATGTTGGATAGAATTGTCAGAACATCAGCGTTAGCTGTTACCAGACGCCTATGTACTGCCTGTAGTTGCTATGGCGCATGGTCCAGCCCACATCAGTGCGAAAGGAATATGTAAGCTTCTGGCTCCAGTGTGGCTGAACGAAGGGATTCCAAAATGTACAGATAATTTGGTGTAGCATTGTATCGTTTGCTTGATGCATAATCCAGGAAAGGGAACCCCAACTCCAGCAGGTCATTTTGCTCTCCCAACATATCCTTTTGAGGTGTTGCAAATTGACTATATTCACATGGAACGATGCAACAATCTCAAATATGTTCTGGTGGTGGTGTGTGCCTTTTCCAGATGGATAGAGGCCTACCCCCTGAAAGACAACACTGCTTTGTTCACTGCCAAAGTTCTTCTGAAAGAGTTCTTCCCTAGGTTTGGTTTGCCGCGCATTGTCTGGAGTGACAATGGAAGTGAGTTTGTGGGTCAAATTATGAAAAAGGTGTGTGCGGGTCTTGGTATCAGGCAGAAGTTCCATGCGGCGAACCATCCTCAATCAGCGGGTTTGGTAGAGTGTTATAACGGCACTCTCAAACTTAAGCTTGCAAAGGTACAGGCCAGCACGGGTCTTGCCTGGCCCGATGCTTTACCCTTGGCTCTCCCATCCAATAGAACAGCTGTACATTCTCGTTTGGGACTCAGCCCATACGAGGTTGTTTTTGGGCGACCGGCCAATGTTTGGGGAGTCCATCGCCCTAAAAAGTATTCTGACATACAGTATCCGATGCTGATTGACTACTTACATGACCTCACCACTAAATTGCGTGTTCTCCACCAACAGGTTCAAAACGCTTTACCAGAGGCCTCCACAGACCCAGGTCATTCTATCCAACCTGGAGACTGGGTCTGTGTGAAAAATTTTGAGAGGACAAGGAATTTGGAACCTCGTTGGAAGGCGCCTCGACAAGTTCTTCTGGTGACACGTACAGCAGTGAAAGTCGAAGGAAAAAAGAACTGGATCCATTGCGTGCACTGCAAAAAGGTGCCTTTGCCCTTGCCTTTTGACCAGTGGGTCCGTAAGGGTGTAGGTGATTTTGAAGGCGAAAGGGTCCCCCGGTTTGTACCTTTCAGTAGTGCACACCTAGATGGAACTCGGTCAGAGAAAGAAGATGATGACGTTTTACAAGAAGCCGTACCGCCACATCTCCGATTGAACACTACAGATCCACGGACACTATTTCAGGACCAAACTGTACTAAACAGAACTCGATATAATTTAAGGCCTAGACTGGTCAAGGACACCTGAGATTTTCATCTCTTTTGTGACATATATCATCTGTCCGGGTTGCAGGGATACGGTAGGAGTCTTGGTTCGTGACCTGTATAGTGGCTAGGCCCCCAGGACTTGCAGTGTCATAGAACGGCTAATAATCACAGCCAGGTGAGTAAGGAAGATTGCCGTGAGCAACAATTTTAGAGGATGGATGTCAAATTGGGAAAGAAGGATAAGAAGGAAGAGATGAGAAAGAAATATTGTAAATTATTGTACAATCGATGTGGCATAACATTGTGTGTTTTTACGTTTTTGTGTATCTTATTGGCTTGTGTAGGTTGGATTATTCATGTTATGCAGCACAAATATGTCCCTACTTCTATTTCCTTGCCTCTAAGTTCTACTATCTCCCCACATCGATTACATACGCTTCCCCAACATGAACTAATCAGGAGAACAGAATATTTTAATAATTCATTTGTCCAGTTGTTGCACCAGCATCAATTGGTAGTCAATACTACTGACTGTTGGGTGGGTGGACTTATGCTGCATACCACAGATAAAGGGATGCCATATTTAGTCATTCTGTTTTCTTATGAAGGTTCCGCATGGGCCTATCTGGTGATGTATTCAAATGCATATCAGAACCGACTTAGACATCCTGTTGGTTCATACGGTAGTGGACCAAATTTTAGTCATAGTTCTCTGGTAAAGGGAATAGTGGCTATGGCTAGAATTGTGGAGAATAGTAAGGTTCCTGTTGATGAGAAGCGGACATATGATGGTTGGAATGTGACTCGTTACGTCACTAGCCTTACAGATAAAGTTAATCAGGGAAAATCTCCACCAATTTGGACTATACCTCATCAAGGTAGTTTTTGTCTACAAATGAATGGCCAGACTACTGACATTGGACAAGGAAAGAGCTTTTGTTCCCATACATACATTTACACATTTCAGAATTCGCCACCGTTCGTGCCATCTCAGGGCACATATTTTGTCTGCCACGATAGAGCATACACGTGGCTACCGGCTGATTTTTCAGGAACGTGCTATATAGCTTTCCTTCTCCCTCATACATACACCGCTCCTTCAGGTTATCACAGAAAAAGATATGGCAGAGGGATTATTGACTCTAAAGACACGACAGGACAAGAGGGAGGCGATTTCCTCAAAGGATTTCTCTCTTTTTAGGGCCCAATGGCCAACAGCAGAAACCTCACACAGTTGGTTCATGTTGTTGAGACTACCATAGATGCTACTGTGGGTGCCTTGAGTAATCTCACAGCTGAACTTCAGGTGGATCGTCTCATGACATTGCAGAACCGGATTGCTATAGATGTTATTCTTGCAGATCGTGGTGGAGTTTGTAAATTGATCGGATCTAGCTCTTGCATTTATATACCTAATGATGCCCCTACGGTATACCAAGCCATCTCCAAATTACATGTGATCTCCGAGTCGATTCATCAGGACGAATGAGATTGGTCTTTATTGGGATGATTTTGGGAATTACTGTCCAAATGGGGATGGAAGGTATTAACATTCCTTGTTTTGGCTATCCTTTTTTCCTGTTGTCTCTGTGTGCAGTGTGGCCCTGCCATTTGCGGTCTTTGTGCCACTATGTGTGTCCCAAGGCCTGTGTCACAGAAAACGGACAACATTAAAATGATGCTGCAGCAACAGCTTGATGACCTCATGGCCATTGACGTCGACTCAGACTAAAATGAGTCTGTGCATTTTGCCTGAGTAATGGCAAAAGGAGAGTCTGAGGTAATTTAGTTTCCGATTTCTTTCGTATTTAGCCGCCATTTTGTGCCCCGTTGCCATTTTGTGTTGCCTTTCCCACTGCGACGTGTCAAATAACCTCCTGCCTCTGTTTATGTAACTGGTGTCAGGGCCTGGCCGAGTCCACTAATCCTTGTCTGGTTGACTGATCCCTGTTTCGACTATGTGTTGGTTTGCACCATTCTTTCCTGACTTTATCTTATCTTCTGGCCTTTGCTATTCTCTACTGGTATTCTCTCATTGCACAACTGTCCTTTGAGGCATACAAATGTGTCCTGCCACCTGCAAGTCGAATCGTAGACACTACCACTAATTAACTTGTGGGGAAGGGTGACAAACAGAGTTGAAAGAGAGGTTTATTTGGGTTACTTAATATCTTGTTTTCAGACCTTTCTCATTGGTTAAGCATGTATACATTGGGAGCGTTCCTTGTGAGTCTGTGTGCTATAAAAGATTGTGCGCCACAAAGTAAAGTAGCAGACTCCTAAGAACATACTGAGCGTACTTCTGGGACAACAGTGCTGAGCTGCAGCTAATAAACTTGATCTTCTACGCCTAACGGAGTGTCCCGTGTCTCTGTTCAACAAAGCAGGTGAACTCAGGAGATTAAGCCGTGCCCTGCGCCGCCAGGCTCATAAGGTCTGGTTCTTCAGTATCATTCTTCTCTCCAGACCACTGGGAACGCTGGGTGGTAGGAAATTTGTGCCTGAGCGGTGATCCTACAACTACAACTTACCCACATAGAAATGTGAGGAAAATGTGACTTTGTAAGTAAATTGGAGGTTTGCAGGGGATTCTAGGTAAGAAAATACTGCAGGATCCATGCAAGCCACACCGCCAGCCAAGAGTCAGTACATGCACACCACCATCCACGCACACCACCAGCCAAGTGCCATCCACGCACACCGCCAGCCAAGTGACATCAACACACTCTGCCAGCCAAGCGACATCCACGCACTCTGCCAGCTAAGTGTCATCCACGCATTCTGCCAGCCAAGCTC
Organism: Triturus cristatus; assembly: GCF_964204655.1. Taxonomy (NCBI): domain Eukaryota; kingdom Metazoa; phylum Chordata; class Amphibia; order Caudata; family Salamandridae; genus Triturus; species Triturus cristatus. Next base: position 900,490,300 of record NC_140590.1, on the reverse strand, counting down.
ATCCATGCACACCGTCAGCCAATCTCCGGTCCACATACACTGCCAGTCAAGTGCCACTCCACACACACACCATCAGGCAAATGCCAATCTACACACATCATCATCAAGGGCGAGTCCACACAAACCATTATCCATATGCAAGCCCACACAAATCACCAGCAAACTGCCAGCCAAAGGTGAGTACACGCAGACCGTCAGCCAAACTTCCGTTCACACACACACACAAACTCTCCCTGGTTTCTAATGGTTTTTGGGTCCCTGCTTGGGGGTAGATGAGACTAAATATACTGAAACAACCAAAATGTGTGCCTAAAAAAAGGGGAGTGACCCGCGCCTATGGGGCTCCTCCCTGATATGCCCAGAAACATACCCCTGGTTCCTAGTGGGATTTCTGCCCCACCTGGAGGGGCAGATAAGGGGCTATTGCCCCAATCTGCCTTTCCGGTAGGGAGCAGAAATACATTTTTGGGTGTGGGGGCATGAGCATGCTCATTTTGGGCAGCCCCTCCCCTACATATAAAAAAAACAACATAATCCCTGGTGCCAATTGAACTTTCTGTCCCCCCCAGGGGGGCAGAAAGAATGTGGAATTCTGGGGGGGCCGTGGGCAATGCCATGCCCATTTTAGGCAGTCCCCACCCCTACAGGTGTTAAAAGAAAAAAAATCCCTGGTGCCTAGTGTGCGTTCTGCACCCCGGGGGAGCAGATTGGGGGCTATTGACCCATATGCCTCTTGGGGGGGCAGAGAGAATGTGGAATTTGAGGGGGTGGGAGCATTGGCATGCCCATTTTGGACAGCCCCCACCCCTACAGATGTAAAAAGAAATAAAATCCCTGGTGCCTAGTGTGCTTTCTGCCCCCCAGGGTGGGCTAGTTGGGGGCTATTGCCCCATCTGCTTCCCGGGGGGCAGAACGACTGTGGAATTGGGGGGCACTGGCAAGCCCATTTTGGGTAGCCCCCACCCCTACAGGCATAAAAAAAAATCCCTGGCACCAGGTGTGCCTTCTACCCTGCCGGGGGGCAGATTGGGGGCTATTGCTCCATCAGCCCCTGGGCAGAAAGACTGTCTGTGCCCAAATTTATGGGGGTAGCAAGAGCCCTTGCCCAAGGGGCCGCTTCCCTTCCCTGATGCCTGGTAGGTGGATCCCTGCTTGGGCATCACCCTCCTGAGGCGATCCCCAAGAACGGATCCGCTGGGAGGCGAACCATTGGAAAGGGGAGACTCTCCCCTTTTCAATGATACCTCTCCCTTCTGCCTCGGTGCTCATGGGGCTGAGATAGCCCCCTGAGCACCGAGGCAGTGAAACTGAAACTGAGTTTCAGTTTCACCGAAATGACTTCAGCGCGTCATGGTCATTTTGGAGAAATAATCAAAACACCATCGGGAGCTGGGAAAGCTCTTCCCCAGCTTCCGAGGGTGTTGTGACAAATAGGGAATCCCTCTGGTGCCCGCATCAGATGGGTTTCCTGTGCCATGTGCGTGGCCAGCCGGGAGCCATCCGACGCACGAGTACTGGTGCGTCGGACGGCTTCCGGACGTCTGACGCCCTGAAAGGATAAGGGAATTGAGGCAGCAAATGTGTATATTTTTTTCTTTGACTTTGCAAGTTGTGGTAATGGAGATAATTCTTGATACTTCTCCTTAGGCATGATATTTATCGACTCACTGCTATCAATTATGAATTGTATCAAACACCTGTTTATCTTGCAAGTGATCTTCGGACAATATGTGACTGTTTTTATTGCTTTTGCGTGTCACTAGTTCTTCACTTTGGATTTCTCTTCACATTCGGCAAATCCCACATGTGCATGCCTTTCTGAAATAAATATTGACATTGCACAATTGTCATTGTCACTTTTACTAGAAACTGATACTGAGGACCTATTTGACGATGAAGATAAAAAATATTATTTTTTTTAAATCGGAAATCCGTATTTGTAAAGCACAAACTACTCACCCTTACGGGTCTCAAGGCGCTGGGGGCCGTCGTGGAAATTAAGTGAGCTATTGCCCAGAGTCACATGGTGCTGAGCTGAGCTGCTGCTGGAGCCGGGGATAGAACCGTGAACCCTGTGCTCTGAATTCAGCTGCCCTGGCCGCTGAGTTTGGTGATCATTTTCATCAGTTGGTGTGACTGCTCGGCTATGTGGGAGCGTGTCCAACATTGCAAAGGTAGCATTCAGTCAGCTATTTTGTCTTCATGCTGGGACGCACGTGCTTTTCTCTTTGCCTTGCAAGTCATCACAAACTCTTTCGCTTTTCCACAGCTGATGCATACCTTTCTAATGGCGGGACATTTACCTTCGAGTGGAAATACCAGTCCACATCTCTAACATGTTTTCTTTTTCTGTGGAGACATCACCTTGTGTCCATCAGCCTTGTACTTTAGCGTACTTTCCATGCTTATGACTGATGCTCTTTGGGCACCTCCGGCCTCCATGTATGTTACTTGACATTAGCCCATTCTTCAGTGCAGGCAGCCTTGAGGAATTGTTCTGAGCTAAGACTTTCTTTCAGCATTCATTGTTGAAAGCAATCTGACAGACATCCATCAATTACTCTGAGGTGTGTAGCTTCCTCAACATTAAACTCATTGAATTCACAGTGCTTGATCAGAGCGTCCAGTCTTTTTACAAACTCGTCGATGGTTTCATCTGGTCTCTGGCTTTCTTGACTGTGTATGTATCTTTCATAATTCACATATGGCAAAGGATTACATTTGACATTGAAGGCTGTTCATACATCACTTCACCTTCTTGTGGTATCGTTTTCATGGCCTCTTTCACTCCTTCACCAGCCACGTGTTTCAGATACTTTATAATAATTTTGTCATCTTCATCATCAGTTGTACCTATGAAATCTTCAAAAGTCTCTATCCATGCTGCCCAACTGTTGATGATATTGTGTTTCTTGGCTGTATCAAATGCAGATGGTGGTATTATGAAAGCAGCAGCCGTATATAAACTGGTAGACAGTAGAAGTTTCTCAGACCCTTCTTATGGCACTTGATCAGGCAGATTTTCTCTAATGCCTTGTGGCGTGCTTACTTTGCAGTCAGCCTTAACAGGTTTTGGAGCTTGGATCTCTTTTTGGCTCTCCATTGGAGCTCTTTACTGATGAGAGTCTGTGGATTTGTTCTGTGTCATTATGCGGCAGCTTTGGTGGTGGGCTGCTTCATCTGGGGACAGCTCCCCAAGGACAACCCCTGCAACTCTCCTTCAGGGGCTGCTCCATAGCATGTTGTGGCATTCTGATTCAATGGTTTTGGTAAGTAGATAATCCTTGTATTCCACTAGTCCATGAAAGCAGATAACGTTATGGTATTTGATCGTGTTGTGCTTAAATGTTTCTTCACAATCACCTGGTTAATCTCTAATTCCCAACAAATGAATTTCAGTTTGACTGGTACTAAATTATGGCTGTCCGCTGCTTTCATAACCTGGTTGCATCGCCTTTAGTGTTCTTACTCTGTAAAGCATTTGGCATTCATTTGCTTAATTGCGCAGTACATTTTATTTGCAGCCATTTCATTCAGTTCATGGCCACTGACACATAGACTTCTATTGTTGCTTTCTTTAACCTTAAGCATTTTATACAGGATGGCATTGCGCTGAGACTCCAGCAGTGCCAGCCTCAATTCTGCACTTCGACTGTGACACATATGGCACACACGAGCAGTTTGCTGGACCACCACAAACTCTCTGGAAGAACATTTTCAGTGTATGTGTTTCATATTCCCTATCTCGTCGCCAGTTGAGCATACTGTCTGGCCAGGTACTCGCAAATAACAAACTCCAGGCATGGCGAGTAGTTGTACACCTCTTTATTCTAATGCATGTAAGTCATCACTCCACATTCTAAGCCTGCCTTCAACTCATCTCTCCAATGCTTATGTTACAGGCCTATGGTGTACAGTTGGAAGCAAAAGAGTTCCAACGTTCTTTTATTTACAGAACATTACTGTATTGGTCCTATTTTCTGTCTCAGTCCGATTCAATTCAAATACCCCTACATTCATAAAGAAGATGACAATATCACGTTCCATAATGTCCTTCCAAATGCAATGCCAACGCCTTTGTTTCAATTAATTTTGACCTCCAACCCACAGAGTTCTTTGGTCTAATTTTGACTTTTCAGGTTGCATCAACAGATTTTTCATTATTCCTATGTAAATGTTGGTGCCATTTAAAGGCTTTATTTGTTGGTTTTTCAAACCTTCATATATCTCTTGCTAAGCAAAAAGGAATGCATTTACACTCTTTTGAATACATTCATGTTATCACTCACCTGAAAATGCTTAATCGTATTGATTGTCGAGGACCACTTGAAACCAGAATTTACAAAATTGAGCTTTTTATTCATATTGTGTCCATAGACCACCGATCAAAGTATCATAATAACTCTTTTTGATTGTAAATTGTAGTTCCCCGTGGAAGTAACTAAATTAATTAACAACATTTTAATAGCTAGAAATGTAGTTCATTTACATGTGGTGTCACATGTATGCATTCTCAGACTAGCTGTGCGCACAGTGAAGCATGGAATTAGCACTGTTGTTGGAGAAAGAAAATAGGCATTATGAGGGCCATAAGGCAGTACAGAGAAGACTACAGAACTACAAATATTGGGCAGCAGTCAATTTAGGCTGCACTTTAAGAGATCAAGCAAATATTACATGTGGCATTTGCCTGGTTAGTATATCTCTCAGAATATTTTTGTATTCACAAAACACCATTGGCAAATGTATGCGCAGGGGTACCCCTACTTCTGTGTGGCTAATAAGTACGTCATGGTACCAGAATACAAATATGGTCTGACTTATTTATTGTCTCCTAAATATTGTTTGCAAAAATATAAAGGGCCTAATTATGAGTCTGGTTGTGTGATGGACCGGGAAAACCCAAGGTGGCAGTGTGGCAACTGCAGCACTGGCAGTCCGACCGCCCTATTACGAGTATGGCAGTCGAACCTCTGGGGATCCGTGTTCCCTCAGTGGTGGCATGGAGTAAGAGGCTCGCAATATGCTGGCACCGCCAAGCATATTACGAGTTTCCTCTCCGCCACAGATTTCACGGTGGTGTGCCCACCATGAAAAGTGTGGCATTGAGTAAACAAAGGGGGCCCTACAGGGCCCCCTGTTGCCTCAAGATCTGGGGATGCATGCCGGGGGCTCATGATGTGCTCCCATGTGCATGCACCCATAGTTCCTATATGGCATTGGCTTCACAGCCCATGCCATGCAGGAATGGTTTTGGCACTCCCGGGGTGCTGCCATGCTAAGGCTCAAATATGTGTCTTAGCACTGCACTGCTGTGGGACCACTAAAGGACCGCCCACCAGACTAGGAGAAAAATCCTAATCTGGCAGGCGGTCAGTGGTCGAGTTTGGCAGTGTGGGAGCAAATATGTCTCATTACAACGCATACTAATAACACGCATGCCATGATAATGCGGGCATTACTACGCATTGTCAATTACAACGACCTACCATTACATTGCATACTTTTGCCACAAGTATGCCTTTACCAAGCATGCCATTACAATGCAAAGGCATGCATGGTAAAGGTATACTCATGGTAAAAGTATGAAAGGTAAGTTACACTACCCTGTCCTACCCTAAACCCTAATTAAGTACGCCGGCACAACCCTTCCTCAACCCCCAGTCCTTTCCCTACACTTAAACACCACCCTGCATGACCCCCGACACTACACTAAACCCTAAAACACTACCCTGCACTACAAAGACAACACAAAACTACCCTAAGCCCTAAAACACTATCCCCAGCATGATTATTCCTGACCCCAGTCCTTTCCCTACACTTAAACACTACCCTGCACAACCCCCTACACTACCCTAAACCCTAAAATGCTACCCTGCACTACACAGACACCACAACACTACCCTAAACCCTAAAACACTACCCCCAGCACGACCCTCAAACGACCCCCAGTCTTTTCCCAACACTTAAACACTACCCTGCATGACCCCCTGACACTACCCTACACCCTAAAACACTACCCTGCACCACACAGACACCACAACACTACCCTAAACCCTAAAGCAGTACAACCTGCACAATGCTCCCCGGCCCCCGGTCCTCTCCCTACACTTAAACACTGCCCTGCACGACCACCAAGGGACCGCCTACCAGACTAGGAGAAAACTCCTAATCTGTCAGGCAGTCAGTGATCCAGTGGCGGTGTGGGAGTGAATATGACTCATTACAACGCGTACTAATACCATGCGTGCCATTACAACGCGGGTATTACTACATGTTGTCAATTACAATGACCTACCATTACATCGCATACTTTTACCAAGAGTATGCCTTTACCAAGCATGCCGTTACAACGCAAAGGCATGCGTGGTAAAGGTATGCTCATGGTAAAAGTATAAAAGGTAAGTTACACAACGCTGCCCTACCCTAAACTCTAATTGAGTACCCCTGCATGACCCTCCACTGACCCCCAGAGACACCACAACACTACCCTAATCCCTAAAACGCTACCCCCTGCAGGATGCACCCCAAACCCCAGACTGCTCCCTACACTTAAACACTACCCTGCATGACCCCCAGACACTACCCTGCACTACACACAAATCCCACCTGACCCCCTTTTACTGTAAAAAAGTACCCCCCAGGCCCAATTCCCCTTACCTCTCTCTCCTTATGGTTCTTCTCTCCTCCTGGTTCTTGCTTCACGTCGGCTCTGAGGGGCGGTGCACGTCGTTGTGAGGAAGAGCCTCTGTTTCCTCACAACAAGGTGGATCCCCATTTTCTTTTGCAACGCATGCATTGTAAAAGCGCATGCGATGTAAAAAAATGTGTAGTAATGGCATTGCATTGTTACTTCACATGCGTTGTAACACATGCAAAGTAATGGCATGCAGGTAAACAGCTGCGTTGTAATGGCTGTTTCCCGTGGGAGAAGGGCAGAGGCATGGTGCACCGCTCCCAAGCCACCATACTCATAATCAGGACCCAAATCATCACTTGGGGGGTATTTTTGTAAATAATATTTAAGTCTCAATTTTTATGCAACAATATTTTTGTGACTGATATTCTGAGGCACAACCAAACAGAATAATATTTATTTGAAAAATAACTTCCAATTTGTAAATGTGAGAGTTTTCACGGGGTGGGACTAGGAAATGGGAAATATCTGCTCCGAAATAGGTGTAGCCAGGGGAAAATGAAGGATCTTGCAAGGGCAATGAAAATCCAGCCTGAATGAAATATCATTTTTAAAAGAACGCACAAAAAACAATTCAAGTTCTACTATGTGCCAGACTGGGTTAAACATGTATCTATATATCTTTCAAGTACATCACACACCTCAATCTCACACAGGCCACTCACAACAACTGAACATACTGTTGAATGCAGTAAATTTCAAACAGGGGAACAATGAAAAGAAGTGTAAAATGTGTACATAGGGATAACAAAGGTAGCATTGAGGATGTATGTGCTGTTAAGAGTGATCCGCCACATGTTAATCCTGAACCATCACCAACATCGTTGGGTACAGAACCCAATCAATCTGGCCCCACTGGTCAAATTATTCAGATTTGATAAAAAATGTCATTGCTTTAGGTGTGGAAGTCCTAATCATGGTGCTTTGTTTCCTAAATGTCCAGCGTTGAATAGAGATAGTAAAAAATGTGGTAAGCGCGGTCATTTTGCATCTATCTGTAGAGATCCTAGAAGTCGAGAGACTTAATGAGAGGAGCGGAGGAGATCCTGAAGGGGGTATGCTTTTATACGTAGCCAATGTTGGAGGCGGTATGGATACTCTAAGGGCCCCAAAGTGTAATGTGCGAATAGAGAATGTAGATTTGGAATTGATGGCTTACTTTGGGTCTCCTTGGACCATAATCACTAGGGAACTGTTTTTAGATCGATTTAAGGGAAAGTTTGATGGGCTGAAGAAATCTGATATTGTTGCCAAGGGATTTGATGGATCTGTGATTAACATGGATGGATTTGTTGAGACAGTTGTAGAATTTAAAGTTCGTTTTGCGAATATTAAAATGTATGTTGCTGTCAAAGGTGTGAATGTCTTGGGATGGAGAGACCAGTGGTCCTTGGGAATTATTCTTAATCCCAGAAGTGCTGATGCTGTCTTATTTGTGTCTCAAATGAGTGATTCCATGGATTTCAAATGTGAAAGGAGCCTCAGGAGTGAGTGTGAGAATATTGTCAATAGCTTTCTTAATGTTTTTTCAGATAAATTGAGTAAACTCCAAAAAGAATTCCCATAAGGTTAAACTAAAACAAGGAGCATGTTCTGTGAGACAAAAACTTAGATCTGTACCCATATGTGTTAGAGAGGATTTGAAGACTCTTTTACAAAATCTCATTGATGAAGATATTATAGAGGAAGTAGAGTCTTCTGAGTGGGTTTCTCCCATTGTTCTCGCAAGAAAAGCCGACAAACGTTTGAGGCTATGTGTTGATTTGAGAGCACTTAATGTGAATTTGATTGTAGACTTGAATCATAAGGGAATGGATCACTTGTAACTGGAAATAGGGGTCTTTTTGGTCGTTATCTGAACCACTTAATACCTAAATAGGTATTATGAGAACCCTCAATCACGTATTTTTGGTGGTATTGGCGGTGTATCTTGGTTCTCCGCCTTATGAATACGTGTAAGCATTATCATCGGGTCTCTTGTGTGTTATGCTTCCTCCACCTGGAGGCAACCGCTAATTCGCAGTAGTGATCAGAGATATTGGTGCAAAAAAGGTGCAAAATAACGTGAAAAGTTGACGTTAAAAATGTCTTACCGGTACTACCTTCAAAAAGCAAAATTTATTCTGTCAGGTGTATTGGTAGACTTCTAAAAAATGGTGGTGCAGTAGGTCAAATTATGTAACCCCAGCACTATAAGGTGTCCAAATCAAAAAATGGTCGACATGTTTCTGCCCTTCTAGCGCCCCTGGAGGGGGTCGTTGGGCATTCCTCAGGACCTAGTGAATGTGTGAACCGGTATTCTCCAGTTCAGAGAAGGGGGTTTATGGTAATTTCCATAAACAATGAATACATCAGTATCTTAAGGTTATTCTTTTCCTACAAAAAGGAAGAACAAGTACAATAAAATAAAATAAAATAAATTAAAGTAAAAGAGACAGTACAATGAAATGCACACCAATCAGGGTGATTATACAGCAGATATCTTTGTAGAAAATGGCAATTCTTTAAAATACTGTACTGTAAAGCAATGTCAAAAATGGCAAATCTTCACTGTAATCAGAGAGAGCGATCTCAGAAGTTCGTATCATTTTACTATTTAAACACACAGAGCCTGAATATAGAGCTGGGGTTGGGGAGAGGTAGTATGTAGATCTCGCTATCACAGCGGGAGTTAAGGCAGTGCAGTGGTCTGTTAATGGTCAATTTCGATAGTTGGAGTATTCGGCATTTAGAATGACAGATCACATCGCCAAGATTCTAATTCTAAAAAGCGGTATGTTTATACACTTTAGAACAAAGACGGGAAGAAAACATCGTCAGTTACCTTTTGGGCGCATCCGTGTTGCGGCTGCTGCCTTGCCACCGTGAGCACGTAGCCTGTAATTAGAAACGGGATAGGGCTGGGATGGGTGGGGGTAGGGTGGTTTCAAATACCGTGTAGTTGTTGAAGGCTGCAGGACTGGTTGCCGATTACAGGGTTCTTCCTTCGTACCTCCTTTGTGGGCTATGCACGACTTGTGCTGACGCTGGCTTGCAGGGCTCGTACTGAACGATATCCCGTGTTCTTGCCGTTTTGTGCTCGTTCTTCATGAAGATCGAGGAAGGACTCTATCCGTCATTGTCTGTATGAATCGAAGAAAGACTCGCTTTGTATATGACGTGTTATGCGTTATAAAGTGGGGTTTTAATTGAAAAAGAAGCTGTATTTACAAAAGGCTTACTTTTTAAAAAAGTGGAAATATTTTATGCGCTATAAAGTAGGATTTGATTTGAAAAAGACGCTGTATCTACATAAGGCTTACTTTTTAAAAGTAAATATTTTATATGTGATAGTGATGTGTTTTTACACGTATTTTTGTTTGTTTTCGTTTTTTCACGGCAAAAGCCTTACGATATTCTTATGAATGTAATTATCTCTATGGCATTGAGAAGGTTGAGAGCAAGTAGGGGTCAAAATATTATGATTATATCGTGTTAAACATGATATTGTCCATCGCATCATAGGTACAACATGAGATTGCCTCTGACTTAGTTTGGGAAGGGCTCCTCACATGTGGGTGTCGAGGGTCAAGACCTAGCACCAAGTTATTTGAAACTTAACCAGGGTATGTTATCGTTCAATCCTTTGGTATCTGTGCATAGACGGTGTACCCATCTTTGTTCTCTTTCGAATAGGATTTTTTCAGCATTGGTCTTTGATCCCAATAGTGTTTCAATTACAATCCATTTCAAATCATCCACTGAGTGTTTCTGTTCGATGTAATGTCGGCTCATCTTTGTGGTTTCTCGTTTGCATTTTATGTTGCTCCTATGTTCGCAAATTCTTACTTTGATTTTCCTGCATGTCATGCCGATGTATCTAAGGTTGCAAGGACATGTGATCATGTAGACAACAAAGGAAGTATTACAGTTTGTGTGTTGTCTTATGGTCCACTTCAGATTTGGCGTTAATTGGATAATCTTTGTTGGTGTAGTCATGTGACAAACTGAGCACTGTCCACAAGGGTAATGTCCTGTGACTGGTTGTAGGTCCCACAGGGTGTTGGTCGTTTTTGGGGAAGGGGGAGGTGGTCGTGTATGTACCAAGATATCTTTTATGTTCCTCGTTCTTTTGTTGGCAAATCTGGGTTTTTGCCAATTTAAAGTACCTGAGGTCAAAATCCGCCAATTTTTGTTGATTATTTTCTTTACAGCATTGCTCGCTGTACTGTAGGTTGTCACGCATGTAGGTGTATCATCTGTAGGATCTCTCTGCGTTGTTTCCAAAAGACAGTCCCTTGGCTGATTTCTCGCCCTTTTCTTGCATTTCGATATTATTCTGGTTGGATATTCTCGTTTGAGAAGCTTTTGGCTATGGTCATCAGCTTGCTTCTTGTATTCCGCTAGATCACTGCAGTTACGCTTCAGCCTTAAGAACTGGCTATATGGTAGATTTTCTTTTAGTGGACGGGAGTGGAAACTGTTGAATGATAATAGGCTGTTTCTGGCAGTCGGTTTGAAGAAAGTACGTGTCTTGATGGTGTCTTTTTCAATGTAAATCGTGAGATCTAAAAAATCCAGCTGTGTGTCATTAGCTGTATAAGTGAATCTCAGACATTCATCTTGTTAATTCATCCATTGGTGGAACTCCCTCAGGCTTTCTTGATCACCTTCCCAAATCACTATGATGTCATCAATGTACCGTTTCCAAAAACGGATGTGAGTTTGATATGGATTCCTTGCATTTTGTATATAGATTTTTTCAAAGGTGCTCACGTATAGTCCCGCTACGCTCCCGTCTTTGTTCTAAAGTGTATAAACATACCGCTTTTTAGAATTAGAATCTTGGCGATGTGATCTGTCATTCTAAATGCCGAATACTCCAACTATCGAAATTGACCATTAACAGACCACTGCACTGCCTTAACTCCCGCTGTGATAGCGAGATCTACATACTACCTCTCCCCAACCCCAGCTCTATATTCAGGCTCTGTGTGTTTAAATAGTAAAATGATACGAACTTCTGAGATCGCTCTCTCTGATTACAGTGAAGATTTGCCATTTTTGACATTGCTTTACAGTACAGTATTTTAAAGAATTGCCATTTTCTACAAAGATATCTGCTGTATAATCACCCTGATTGGTGTGCATTTCATTGTACTGTCTCTTTTACTTTAATTTATTTTATTTTATTTTATTGTACTTGTTCTTCCTTTTTGTAGGAAAAGAATAACCTTAAGATACTGATGTATTCATTGTTTATGGAAATTACCATAAACCCCCTTCTCTGAACTGGAAAATACCGGTTCACACATTCACTAGGTCCTGAGGAATGCCCAACGACCCCCTCCAGGGGCGCTAGAAGGGCAGAAACATGTCGACCATTTTTTGATTTGGACACCTTATAGTGCTGGGGTTTCATAATTTGACCTACTGCACCACCATTTTTTAGAAGTCTACCAATACACCTGACAGAATAAATTTTGCTTTTTGAAGGTAGTACCGGTAAGACATTTTTAACGTCAACTTTTCACGTTATTTTGCACCTTTTTTGCACCAATATCTCTGATCACTACTGCGAATTAGCGGTTGCCTCCAGGTGGAGGAAGCATAACACACAAGAGACCCGATGATAATGCTTACACGTATTCATAAGGCGGAGAACCAAGATACACCGCCAATACCACCAAAAATACGTGATTGAGGGTTCTCATAATACCTATTTAGGTATTAAGTGGTTCAGATAACGACCAAAAAGACCCCTATTTCCAGTTACAAGTGATCCATTCCCTTATGATTCAAGATATACAATTAGGAAGAAGAATGGATGACTGCTCCTTCTAGCTCCCTTTTTTTGATTATTTGATTGTAGACTGCCACCCTCTCCCAAACATTAATGAGGTTGTTTCCATGCTTGAAGGGGCAAAAATATTTTCTACATTTGATTTACGCTCTGCTTATCATCAAATTGCTCTTACTGAAGAATCAAAAAGTTGTACTGCCTTCTTGACGCCACAGGGGCTGTTCCAATTTAAGAGGATGCCTTTTGGATTGGCCCCTGCGGCGTCGGTTTTCCAGAGAGCGATGTATCACATCTTTAAAGATTTGGAGGGATTCGTGAGGTGTTTCCAAGATGATATCTTGATTTTCTCTCTAATTCTTGAGAAACATAGTGAGCATATTAAAGAAGTATGTGGTCGGCTTGAGCGAAATGGGTTGACCCTGAAGCGTGAAAACTTTAAGATGTTCTGTGAAAGTGTTGAGTATTTAGGACATACGTTGTCCGGGAATGGGGTTGCTCCAAAGAAATCTTTGGTTGATGCAATTGTTAATGCTCTAGCTCCGGATAACAAGGAAAATTTTTTATCATTTTCAGGACTTTGTGAATATTATAGTAAGTTTATCAAAGACTTTGCCACGAAAATGGAGCCATTGAGTGAGCTTACTAGAAACAAGGTGGAGTTCTGTTGGAGACAAGAACAGGAGAGTGCTTTCCAACTTATCAAAAAATAAATTGTTCAGGCCCCTACTTTAAAGCCGTATAAATAAAACTTGTATTGTCACAGTAGATGCCAGCATGTATGGGTTAGGGGGAGTTTTATCCCAGAAGGCTGGTAAGGATGAGTGGTGTGTAGCTTTCGCTTCCTGGACCCTCAATGAGACTGAAAGGAGATATTCGGTTATAGAAAAGGAACTTCTAGGATGTGTTTGGGGAATTGAGCATTTTCAAAACTTTATCTGGGGAAATAGGTTTGTACTTCATACTGATCACAAGCCCCTTGTTTCTATTTTATCTCCTGGAGGTGGGTGGAATGCCACAGCGAGAATTAGTAGGCTTATGTCCAGGTTAAAAGAGTACAGTTTTTCTGTTGAGTATATGCCCGGTAGGCAAAATGCCACTGCAGACTGTCTTTCTCGCTTGCCTAGTCTCGGAACTGAGGAAACAGAAGTTTCTCAGGATTTTGAAATGATTGCTTCTGTGACAGATCTTGTATCTCAAGAGTTTTCTGGAATCTCTGAGGATGAATGGAACAGCAGTATTAGCTCTGATTAGACTTGGGTCACTCTTAAAATTTTTATTCTTAATGGATGGCCTGAAGATAGAAATATACTGATTGAACTCAAGTCCTTATCACAAGTTTCTACTGAATTGATTGTAGAAAATGATCTGGATTTCAAAAATGGGAAATGTGTACCTCCTGAGAGTATGCAAAGTAATATTTTGAAATTAGCACATGAAGGTCATCCTGGGATGTCATCCATGAAGAGGCTGATCAGGTCTAGTTTTTGGTGGCCTGGTTTGGAAAAAACAGTAGAAAGAACAGTTAGGGAATGTTTTGAGTGTATTAACAGTGATAAGATGTTGAAGTCTTTTCCAGCTCCCCTGAAGCCTGTACCGTGGCCTAAGTATCCTTGGCAGAAGGTTGCTTTTGATGTATCGGGACCTTTCAATTCTTTACCTCAAGATTCTCGTTTTGCTTTGGTAATCGTTGATTACCATTCTAAGTGGCCAGAGGTAAAATTTGTTCATCATGCCACCACGCAAGCTGTTATTGAGTTTTTCAGAGAGGTATTTGCTAGGAAAGGTGTTCCTGAAGTACTAGTGACTGATAATGGAGTACAGATTAAATCTTATGAGATGGAAAACGTTTTGAAGTTGCATAACATCAAACTCTGTACTACTACTGAAAGATTCAACCGAGAACTTAAAGATGGGGTTGAGTCTGCTAGGAAATCAGGGAAGGAATGGAAAAATGTTCTTAGAGAGAGACTTGGGCGTACTGTATTACTCCTCATGCCACCACCAAAAAGAGTCCTTTCCGTCTTCTTAGAGGAAGAGACCCTGTTTCTAAAATTTATCCTTGGTGGATTATGGGAAAGATGGTTGGGAATTTTATGGATGATGTTTCTGAACAAAACCTACAAAGAGTGTCATTTATAGTACAACAAAAGCAAGATAAGATGAAGGAATCCTATGACTTAAAGATAAATGTTAGAGAACCATCTTTTGTAATTGGGGATTGGGTGAGAATACGGAAACCAGGTCTCAAAAGAAAGGGTTTGTCTAATTTTGGACCTCCTATTAAAGTTGTAAAAGTTAATTTTAATAGTGTTATAACTCAGGATGGTAGAGTGTGGAATGTCAGAAGAGTTGCTATGTGCGCCAATCCCTTTCGCTTGTCTTAGGTCGCCTGGCATTCCGCAGTTTCTACTATTCTGTTCCTTATTTCTAGTTTAGTGGGTTTTTTGTGGTTATTTTCACTTTTCTGTTGTGATAAAAATTTTATTATACTGTGTTTAATTTATTAAGGAAAGGAGATGTGTTGTAATCTTTGTTTATTGTACTTTCCATTTAAAATGTCTCCTCACCATTGTCATTCCTTTGGAATTTTTTGTGTTCTTAGAATTGTGATTATATCTAAGAGTTCTAGGTTTGGTCATCCTATCTGCAACTACTGAGCTTACAACTTGTGCTGTGAAGGATTCCCGAATAAACATCAATTTAATCATGCTCCTGCCTTCCTTCTTCACTGGATCTTACAACCTGCTACTTATTCTTTTAACACCATAGTTTATTTATTTTAAATAACCTCTTTATTAACTTTAAACATATGATATATTTATTTGGCACAAAGTGAATATTGCACCCTGTGCTATTCTTTCTGAACCATTTCCCAATTACTGGTGCATGGTGATATAATTACCAACAGAAATAAAACAAAATACTTTACTAAGCTACTGTCATCTGTGCTTTGGGTGATGTTACACAACACATACTCAGCTGGCATATTTAAGACAATACCACATTTAATAGATTAATGAAGCTAATAATGGGTAATCATTGGGTCTCGTTGTTTGCTTGTGCCTTGTTCCAAACTGTCACCACTGTATTACTGGGCCGTACCCCTGGACTATTGTATATCAACCCATTAACTAACTGACCCTTCAAGGGTGCATATTACCTGATCTGGTGTCTAATGTTATAAGGACCAAATCCAAAGACAGTGAGTGGTACAGACCTGCCCAGTTCTTTCTGCGGCATCAATAATGCACTCACCTCAGCCTCAAACTATGCACAAAAGTCCTGCCTCCAGAACCTAAGGTTCGTGCTGCCATTGCTTTCCTTCCCATAGCTGTAGTGTAATTGTATCATTGTTCAGTGGTTCCATTTTCCATGTTCCCAAGATTTTCCATGTTTCCCAGATTACCTGGACCACACCACGATACCTGAGGAATTGGCCAGGCCGTCTTTCTATAATTTGCCTACCGATTCCAACCCAGCATCCAGCCACACCCTCATGCTGTCAAATTATATATGTTGTCAATGAGCCCTCAGTAGAGAACATATTGTCAATTCCAGGGAATAAGGCATTTTAACCCCCAACACTTTACAAAATCTTTTCAACACTCAATAATTGAGAGCAGTGCTCCAGGACACTCAAATGTTGGCTCCATTTAATCTCTGCTGAGGAAATCACGGCCCCCAATAACTCAAGTGGCTCATCAGTAAGCCGTGGGAGTGAAACAGAATCCAAACATTTCAGCAGCTTATCAACATTCAGTGGCATTGAAGTGTATATCTCTCAACAATATTGTTCAAACATCAGATGTGTTTCTACCTGAGGTCTCTCTATCTCCCCATCAGGGGAGCATATTGCATACAGTGGTTACTGTCCAATTTTGCTTCTCAACAACCTGCCAACAATCAACCCGATCTGTTCCTCTTACTACGGCATTTAGCCAATGCTGCATTGTAGTCAAATTTACCCAGGCATGTTACTTTCTTCCTGAAATGCGTTGTTGACCGTACCAATTCGTCTGAACATTCACCATTTGCAGCCATGCAACATTCTAACTCATATTGTTGTTTTCCCAACTCAGCAACTTCCGTAGATGACACAATCCGGACTCCACCTGCCATTTTAATACAGTGCCCCCAGATCACCACCTTGAAGGTGTCCCATACAAGCGCAGCTGTGAATGCAGAGCCTTCCATTTTAATGAAATTCTTATCTACATGATCCACAATTGTTGCACGAAACACAGAATTTCCTAGCTGTAGACCCAAAATGACACTTTTGGTATATATCATCACTACATGCTAATACCAGTCTGACTGGGTGATGACCAATACAGAGTAGGCCACGTGTTCAACCTCAAACACTAACTTTACAACAACTTCCATCACCAAAATCATCTCGGGACTTGTATGTAGAGCATGTAGACCAGATCAATATGAGTATTCCATAGAGTCTGGATGCAAAGCTCTCCAGATATCTGTCAGTAGCCACTGCCCTAGCCAGGAAGGACACCTTTGTCAAAACAATGCATTATGTGGTTCTCGAAGCGGAACTATGATCTAGCTAAATTGGTGTCAAGTACCATATTAAAATCTCAATCCCAGGTACCTCAGCATACCTGCTATTTCACAAGGATCAGGAACAGTAAGTCTAGAAATGTAATCTTTTCCACATTAGGACCATTGGCACTCATCAATACTAAAGAGGTACCTGCCAGTGCCCCATGCAGTAATGTATAACACCCTTATCTGTCTACACACGACTGTGGTATCTGAAAGGTAACTCCAGAATCCACTCATAGCAATGCACTTCTATCCTGGGAAGAGTACCCTGTTCCTACCAATTGGATGCACTGTGTCTGTCCTATTGACAGAGGCCATACATAGACAATGAACTGCGTGGTCCATACGGTTGATGTCTTCTGAAGCTGTAGCCCCTATGGGGTATGAGTGAGCCCACCAAAAGGTACCATTGTTAGGCAAGAGGCAAAATGATCTTGTCAACATATCTTCAAGGTACCATTTTTAGGCATTATGTGCCTTACTGAATTGTCTGTTTGGACATAACATTTGGGAAATCACATGGTCACATTTATATCTTTACGAACACGAGTGACGAAGTGCACACGATTAAATCCAGATTTTTTTAGTCACTTTTATATTCAATCCTTTAGCGTGCAGCCCAAGTGATAGTGGTTATTGCTCTTCAATCACTGGCATGACATATCAATCAAGGGTGGAGCGACCTGACGCTCCTTTCACGGACGCACAGCTTAAATCCTTTAAAAAAAGGTAACTTCACTTGTCCATTTTTCATTTGTCTTTTTATTGCCAAATTAATCCATTGATTTATGCAGTTAAAGTTTGTTTTAACAATCATGTGTGACACTGTAAATATATATCCAACATTTCAAATGTTGCAGTTTGCCGATACAGGCCTTTCATCCTGCAACATGACGGGTACATTTTAAAACATCCTCAATCCATCCAATGCATTTCGGGCATTTTCCGCCCTTCATCAGGGATACACTGCAATTTTTAAAAAGACAACGTTACATCATGAAACTCAAAACCTCAAAACAATATACAGGTTAATTCACAGTGCCTTAGTTTGCGCTTGCCCCTTAACGTTTTCCCTCTAATCACAAATCATCAGAAGCTGTGCTTCCACAGACTTCTCCCACCCAAAGGAACACTTATACATCTAAAAACCACCACTCGATTATTCCTGTTGCGCTCTGCTACAACGCAGCCCCTCAAACCAAAGATTTTACTCCGTACGTACTTTTACGAATCTTCCCGCCACATTTCCTTCCCTCCTATCTTCAATATGTGACCTCTCGCTCTTCAAACTGCATATGCCTTCTCTCCAGCCCGCCCGACAGGAATAATCAAGTGGTGGTTTTTAGATGGATAAGTGTTCCGTTGGGTGGGAGAAGTCCGTGGAGGCAGAGCCTCTGATGATTTGTGATTAGAGGGATAACGTTAAATAGGGGATGTATGTTATCTCATTGTTTTTGATTTTTTTCTCCCTAGAGAATGGGCAACAGGAAATACCTGTGAGGAACTGTAAGTGACTGTACTTGCTGTGTGAAACATAAGATTCCAGGGTACTGCGCTGATATGTAGAATAGGTATCTGTTCTTTAGGGTCCTTATGTAAGCCCTTGTCAAGTGGTCACATTAGACCCAAGCAGAAAACCCCAACATTTTACAGGCTCACGTTTAAAGCTGACACCTTTTCCTGAACGTTGACATTTGACACACATTGCTTGTGTGCTTGTATTGATAATGTTTCAGAAAATAGCTTTGCTTACAATTACACATCTTCATAGGCATATTATCAGAGCCTTGAACATTCTGTTCGAAAGCTAAAGTTTACTGAGCAAAATTATGTTGTTTGTTATTGTTCTCTCAGAGACAGCTTCATCAGGATAGATTCAATAATGACAGCCTGACTGGGATTTTGGCATGGCAACATGGATGAAGTTTATTATACAAACAACATCACTTCTTTATTTAGTTAGAGGAGCCTTTTGTTGACATTGTTGAGGTCGTCCCAAGGCAGACTTCCAGCCCAGTTGAATCCTGTTTATCTCCTGAGAAGGTTGGTGCCCAGCTCAACACCAAGATGGGCTCTCAGATGAACCATGCCCACAGGTACCTGTGCAGATAGTTCACCCTACAGTAATTCTGGCAGATTCACCCACCCTAGGTACACTAGGATAGGGAGCGTTAGGTAGGACCATAAATGTCACTATACCTATATGTAATCATATATTCTATGTAACTGCACAATGGTTGAATTGTTCATCTTCTTTACCATTCTCATGATGCTGATTAGTCTGTTTTGTTTCCTTCTATTGTTTATTATAGCACACAATTTTACAAAATAATCTTATTGCTTCAATAATGATTGAAATGCCAATTCGAGTATTTCTTGTGTCTATCTTTGCGCATGCAGAAGTCACCAAATAAAAGGGTTCTCAAACTGTTTCTACGATTTCCTTGGGGAGTCAGGGTTGTCATGTTCTGAGGTTGCATGCACCACCTTACGAGGTCGGGGGTAAAGATGGTGCACTGTAAGATAGCCAGGACTCATATCCTGATGGAGTGCCTATAATCAGTCTTGCACAGGTTTGACATTTATGTTGTCCAGCAAAAGCACAGTTTTACTGAGAAAGTATGAAACGTACAGCACCACATGCATCTACTGGATAAGGATGACTGAAACATGTAGACCACAATCTTTGTGTAATTTTTGTGAGATGTGACTGATCATTAGCTTGTCCCCATATACATTAGGGGAGGGAGGATGTTTAATTCTGTAAGTGGAAATGGAGGAACTTAGTAATTCCTCATTACTCTTGTATCATGGAATTACTAATAAATTCCATCACTGTGCACCGCCAGTGGAATTAATCAACTCTGAATTCTCTATTAGCCCTTACCGCAGAACAGTTTCCCCAATTGAAGGTGTGTTCAGTCCCAATTTCTGCTTTCTAATTTGCAGGGGAAGGATAGTGCGTGGTACCGCAGGGTTCTGTTTCCCGTGGAGATAAATTGCTGCATCCAAAGTAACAGGCCTCTAGCTTTGATGTCTTCACCGGGTCTTGTGTTCTTTCTCTGCCTCTGCGTTTTATAGTGGCGTCTCAGAGAGGGCGAGGAGAACACTGTGCTACTTCAGCTTGTTCCTGCGCATGCTGTGTCCCTTCCGTGTCGGTGCGTTATGCTGTCAAAAGCTGCACTGCCAGTACATCCATGGTGGCGAAGAGGAAAGTCACAATGAGGCACCCAGAGCTGCGGGGGAGCACACTGGAAACCCCAGGTAAGAGGCATCAAGGTCTGCCTTTCTGTGATGTAGTCTCATCTTTAGAGCAGGTGGTGGTACAAGGCAGCCAATAGGTTTAAGGCAAATTAGCTCATGGGGGCTAGAATGAGCACCTGCATTTGATTTTTAGTCTTTAGAAGCAAGAAACCCTCATCTTTTGTTAGGAGGTAGTATGATTCCGGCCAACCAAATATAAGTAAGTAATTTGTTTTAATCCACCTCACTGCTATGCACTTCTTCCATTTTCATTCTCGAAGTATTGTTGGGGAATCTTCAAATGCGCAAATGTGTGAGTCTCCAACCTCTGTTTCCAGTTGAAGCAATGGTAAAAAATGATGCACATGGAAATATTTAAGGAGTTTGTTCTCCCACATTTCTGAACAGCACAGAAGAGGGCTGCTCTCTGTCATAATTCAACAGAAGAAAATTAGTACAGAGGGCATGCAGCCATCGCTCTTCACACACAAGAAGGTACGCGATGCTGCTCGCGCCCTGCTCCCCCTTACAGACATTTAAAATGAGTCTTGGCCCTGTCGACAGTGTGGTGCACCGAGAGGGGAACAGTCATCTGCACAATGGGTTGTTCGGAGGTGTGGTGCTCAAAGCAGTGCAGCGCAGACCAGGTGCACAATAGTTAACAATGTCGGCAGCAATGAGTTGTAGAGAAGGGGTGCAGCGAGTCACACAGCTCGGGTACTGGGAAGCAGACATGCACCAGTGAGTTGCCATGGAAAAGTGGGTGAGCATACAAGGCTGGTAAGGGGCACAGAGGTGCTCACATGGACGCAAAGAGGTATGACTGCAGGGACCCAGAAGGATACTCATATTGTTTCACAACGAGGTACGCATACACACCTGTGCATCATAAGTACACCCACAGGATGTGTCCACCATTCCTTGGAGAAGTTTATCTCTAGTGGCTCAACACATAGTTATGGGAATTTCAGGACAAGTACTTCACGAGTATAACATGTCAGCCTTATAATCAGAAGCAATAGTAGTAAAATGGTGATCCTCGTTTAGAGGACTGGAACACATTGATCATATACACCAGTATGTTACTTATAGTTCAGTAACACACTTTAATAACATTTTAATTTTGATTAATTGTGTAGCAAGATGACTGCCATAGTCGTTTCATCTACTGATATCTAGTGGCCAGTTAAAGTACGAGAATGCGCCACTGAACTGGACGTGCAGCCATCAGTCATGCGGACATGCTGAGAGAAAGAGGTGGGTGAAACTCTGTGGAATTTTGTGGAGTTTTTATATAACGCCACAAATTCTGGGGAGTAAAACAGTACGAGTTACCCCCCTATTATTAACCTTATCCCAACCTTATCCCAACCCTGATAGTATATAGGATTTAAGGAGTTGGAGGTAATTTTAACTCTGTTTACTGATCCCACCTAATATGATCTGTAAGTGCTTCCTCCTAGTAGAGGTTTAACCTACCCAGACATACAATGTGTTCGGGTTGGTGACCCGATGATGTTTCATGCCACTAGGATACATGTGGGGTAATGAAATACACCACTGAGACACACTAGTGGGTGAGGGTCTAAAAAAAAAAATTGGTGAGACTTTTTAATCGAAGTTGGGCATTTAGGTTCCACTGTTTTAATTGTTTAATTCTGTTTTTGGAAGTGAAGTGGATATACCTCCATTACTTCTTTCTCCCTCCTTTCTTTGTGTCTTTTTAGAGGTTTTATTGAATCCTATAATTGTGTTTCTATTTTCTGTTAGATTTGAGGTATCTCATGTAAAATTACACACACACATAATAATAGATCAACTGCTTTACAACAGAAATGAATAACATAGAATTTCAAAATCAGTGGTAAATAGAACCTATGTTATTCCAGCTGCTCTGTGGAAATCTGGAGCTCAGAATTCCCCCAAACATTTACCTTCAGACCCATATTTCTGCTGAGGTCATTTTGTTGGCATTAGGACTTTGTGCACTTTACCCCTGCTAAACAGAGCTAAAGTGCTCGTGATCTTCCTTTCAAATATGTTAACATTGGACTACACCTTATTGGCACATTCAATTGACGTGTACGTCCTTAATAAAAGGTACTTAATGTACCCTATGCCTGCAAACTAAATGCTTCTAGTGAGCAGCAGCACCTATTGTGCCACACACTAAAGTAGCCTTTTAAAACATGCCACTGCTGACTGTTGTGCAGTTTTAAACTGATTTCTCCAACTAGAAAAATAAACCTTTTTGATAAGCCTAAACCTTCAATTTTCATACATTTAAGTCAATAAGGTAGGCCCTAAAGGTTCAATAGCAACATGTATAGGGGTTAGTCCTAGTAATCCCACATTTGCTGGGCAAAAAAATGTAAACAAAAAGTGGTGTAAAGTGGGAACGGATTAATGTATATTAGTCTTATCAGCGATTACATCAATTAGTCACTGGAGATATATTCAGAATTTGTACAAATTTATTTTTACATTTTTTATCTGAGCCTACAATCATTTATTCCTGGAGTAGGTATCTGGGATATGTAAATGCTGTAAGACACATTCAAATTACATGAATAAAACAAATAAGCCAACATGTACAAAAAGAACAATAAATGGGTTGAATTGCACATACATAAAACATATATCAAATACCAAACAATAAATGTGGCAACTAGAAAGTTCCTTTCTTCAGTCTTCCAATTGTTTTAAACAAATATGGCTGTGTTATTTGCTTCATACTCAGTCCATATAGGTGTTATTCTGTGGAGTGTACACACGTGAGGAGCAGTTTTGCCCTCTACATTCTTCGTGTGTATCAAATAATGTCTTTTTGAAACAGATTGAGAATTGAATAGAATCCTCCTTTTGAAAATGTCGACATATTTCGGCCTTGGAACTGAAGGCCTCTTCTCGACGCATGAAAGACACATTACCTATAGAGATAATATGAATTCATATATACCTTTAGCCTGGTGCATACAAAATGGGTGGTGACCCAGAGACTAAAGTCCAGGTGAGCATTTTAGAAAACAACATACTTAACCAACAGAGCCAGTTACAGTGATACATGGATAAAAAAAACATGAATTTTTCTCCTCCAGTCATCTGCAGTAGCTTCTCAGCACGGGGTCACTTGTACCACTATACCCAACATTGCAGATGACTGGAGGAGAATAATTCATGTTTTTTAATCCATATTTCGCTCTCCACTCGAACACTGGCACCAAGTGTAAAAAAGAACCCCCAACACCACTCTTCAGAACACGCTTGAACCTGTGGAAGATTCAAAAGGACTGCCCTACTGCCAGAAGAACTGCCTTAGTGTCTGAAAAAGGAAGTTTGGTCCTGCTTGCCCTGATCCCAGGCTTACCAGAGTGACCCAAAGGTCACTCTGGTAAGCCTCCAGTGTGAGCTGCAGGGACACAATAACCTGCACATATCCAGATGGCCAGCTACACTGGCGAGCCTGGCCCTGCCAGGACCTAGGTGAGGCCTGCTGCTAGCCTCTGCTGGAGTGTGTCCTGATCCATAAGAGGTCACCCCACGTCAGGTCCTGGACCCTTGGCTGGCATTTGTCAAAACTCCTCCTAAAGAAAAAGGTCTCAGTCCTGAAGTTTGGGCTTTTCACAATTGCAAACAGGCCCTTTCATGCCAAAACACTTAAGTCCCCGACGACCACCAACAAAAAGCTCCAGTAAGAACTGCTCTTGGCGCCAGCAGTGTGCATCCATGACAACCGGCAGTGCGCTGACAGTGGGTCATCTGTGACGATTAACCAATGCAAAGCTGCAGCAATGACCATCCATGAAACTTCACCAGCTCTTTGTGCTGAAAGCCTCCTCCTCACTGCCTCCTCCAACGCAAACAGAACTCTTCATGCCAGACCTGAGAAGGCAATACTTTAGCCGGACTAACCTCGTTCCTTTATGGGACCCGCTCTTTGTATCATCAGCCTGAACTTGTGACTTTCTCCTACACAAAGCAAACACAGAGATGATGGACAGAGTGCTTAAACGTTTCAGACACTCACCCCCAATCACAGATCTGGGATGAATCCATCATCACTCTTTAGCTCACTTCGCAACTCCAGTTCAGACCCAGCCAAATGCAAATCATGGGAACAGTCCAGCCCGAACTGCCAGGCCAGGTCTTCCCTGGACTGGAAACAAGCATCCTGGGACTGGTTTCGGGGTAACACTAGGCCTCTGTGTTGAACTCCGCTCCGTTCACGCAGTTTGCAGAGTTTCCTGCACACCTGCAGGAAACTGCTCCGTGAGTGCAGCTGAGTTGGCAAATGGTAAGTTGGCAACCACGAACTGCCGCTTGGGTAGAATTTCTACCTGAGCGGCAGGAAGATCAGTGCAAATTGCAGCTTGCATTGCACTTGAAAAATTCTGCAGAGTTTTTGTCACTTCGATGAGTTCCGCATAGCAAAACTCTGTGAACTATACCCAGGCATGTTTAACAATCCTTATCGGCCAGGTTAGCTTGAATCCAGTGGCAAAGTGAGCAAAGGACCCACGTCTGGGCATTCCCTGCCAACTTAGGTAAGGCTAGTTTTCAGGGATAGGGCCTGGGTTTTAGGGCTCAGGGCAGGTGCGAGTGTTCAGACTCTGGGCTGGGGTTGGGTAGTTTTGAAGGCTGGAGGCCGGTTTTTAGTGCTCAGGGATGGGGTCGGTATGGTTTTCAGTGCTTGGGGAGACGGAAGGAGTGTTGTATATGGCTTGGGGGTTGGGAAGAGGCTTTGGACCTACAGGCTGGGGAAGGGCTGCACTGGTGCTGATCTTAGGGTTCAGGCCTGTGTTTGGTGCGCTTCAGGGTGTGGGTGGGGTCGAGGCGTGTGCCAGCGGTTACAACGCGGGTCACGTTACCATACATAACCTTTACTAATCATGTGCCTTTACCATTTAGCCCATTACAACAACATTTGTTGTAAATGCATGCGTGGTAAAGGCATATTCATTATAACATCCTGCGTGGAAAAGATAATTCATGGGAACAGTACTGCGTAGTAACCACCCCATTGTAAAGGCATAGATGGTAATCGCACAACCTTCTTTACGTAGTTAATACATATCCTTATAAGTACTGTATATGTTGTCTCTAGTATGCTCAATCAAAACGGATAGGGTCTGAGGGCAAATATTTAAAGACCTACAAGGATACCGAAGCCCCCTTCCTAAATACTACAACAACAAATAGAGGAATCCGAGGTCTAATTGTACCAATCTTGATCAATGATTCAAGAGAGTTGGCTAATAACAAATTTTATGCCAATAGAGTAAGGTAAACATGTAATAGAACAGTACAACAGAAAAAAGGTGTAGAAGGTGAAGCAAAAAAGCTTGATCAAAGGATAATCAGCATCCCATCATTACACTCTTATAGTGCCCAGTGTCATCATCTGGGTTACCAAACAACTCTTCACAGGGTCCTCTTGATGTATCGAGGTTAAATGAATGAGTTGTATCCTCTTCTCAAGAAAACATCCAAAAGAGGAGGAAAAAGCAAGAGAATATGAAGGAGTGTAAAGAAAACAAATGAATGTTTTTGTATTTTTTAGTGCTCATAAAACAGAATACACAGTTGATATGTACTAGATATACGTAAGTACTAGGCTAGGCTTCATCAATTGTGTTTCTATCTAAAACAGTGGAAGAAAAGGGAAAGAAAGAAGGCAAGCAACCAACGTTTACTGCCCACCGTGTGGTCGACATGTTTCAGCCATCCGGAGAAACTCTCCTTGGCTTTCTTCAGGACCTCAAAAACAAAGTCCCTAATAATCGGACTTTGAAAAAAGCAACTGGGTTACTACCATACCCTTCACTATGTCTTCAATTCCTCTATGTGTTTTGCTGATGTTCGTTTGACATCTACAAGGCAAGAGAAACAACAGTGTAGTAAATTAAATAAACACAAAAACAAAAGAACACATGAGACATTTTGCTTCTAGGCGTCTGTAACCTCATTCTGCTGAAGTATGTTTAAAAAGAATCATGCTTACCTAACAAAATATGAGGAAAAAGCCCCACCTCGCTCGGCACCAGCTTGAGTCAAGGAAGAGGCCCCGCTCTGAAAATAAACGTGAGCCAATAAATCTGTCTCTACCACTAGAGAACAGTACATACGTGAAAACGATATGTTTTAACAAAAGAGGATATTCGTCGATGCTAGACCATGTCTTGCACTCTTAGTAGTGACCAGGACATGTCAGCCGATTGTTGGGAGAAAAAACATTAAATGGTAAAGCTAAATTCGGCAAAGGGACGAAAATACAAAACTCCAATTCTAAAGAGACACGATAGTCCAACACACCCATATTGTCTTATGAAGACATGACTAAATGCTCTTAGTATTAGCAATCAAGATGCATCGTTTTGGGCGGAAAAGAGCTTCTTTACATCTATCCGCTTCTGGAAGCGGTATATAGATGATATTTTAACAGTGTGGCGTGGCAATTTGGAATCAATCATGGCGTTCAAAGAGTGGCTGAACACGAGAAACGATTTCTTGAGATTCACCGTAGAAGTGGGCAAAGACAGGATAACCTTCTTAGACTTATCTATCTTTGTTACCCCGACTGGTTTACAAAGTGAACTGTACCGTAAACCTATGGCACGAAACTCGTTACTTCGTTTTGACAGCCAACAGGTAACATTCAGGAGATTTACCTTTCATCCTTGCACGTAGATTTAGTTCCATTTTTATAGCCTCGCATTCAGTTTCTTCTGCGAAGCTCTTTTCCGCCCAAAACGATGCATCTTGATTGCTAATACTAAGAGCATTTAGTCATGTCTTCATAAGACAATATGGGTGTGTTGGACTATCGTGTCTCTTTAGAATTGGAGTTTTGTATTTTCGTCCCTTTGCCGAATTTAGCTTTACCATTTAATGTTTTGTCTCCCAACAATCGGCTGACATGTCCTGGTCACTACTAAGAGTGCAAGACATGGTCTAGCATCGACGAATATCCTCTTTTGTTAAAACATATCGTTTTCACGTATGTACTGTTCTCTAGTGGTAGAGACAGATTTATTGGCTCACGTTTATTTTCAGAGCGGGGCCTCTTCCTTGACTCAAGCTGGTGCCGAGCGAGGTGGGGCTTTTTCCTCATATTTTGTTAGGTAAGCATGATTCTTTTTAAACATACTTCAGCAGAATGAGGTTACAGACGCCTAGAAGCAAAATGTCTCATGTGTTCTTTTGTTTTTGTGTTTATTTAATTTACTACACTGTTGTTTCTCTTGCCTTGTAGATGTCAAACGAACATCAGCAAAACACATAGAGGAATTGAAGACATAGTGAAGGGTATGGTAGTAACCCAGTTGCTTTTTTCAAAGTCCGATTATTAGGGACTTTGTTTTTGAGGTCCTGAAGAAAGCCAAGGAGAGTTTCTCCGGATGGCTGAAACATGTCGACCACACGGTGGGCAGTAAACGTTGGTTGCTTGCCTTCTTTCTTTCCCTTTTCTTCCACTGTTTTAGATAGAAACACAATTGATGAAGCCTAGCCTAGTACTTACGTATATCTAGTACATATCAACTGTGTATTCTGTTTTATGAGCACTAAAAAATACAAAAACATTCATTTGTTTTCTTTACACTCCTTCATATTCTCTTGCTTTTTCCTCCTCTTTTGGATGTTTTCTTGAGAAGAGGATACAACTCATTCATTTAACCTCGATACATCAAGAGGACCCTGTGAAGAGTTGTTTGGTAACCCAGATGATGACACTGGGCACTATAAGAGTGTAATGATGGGATGCTGATTATCCTTTGATCAAGCTTTTTTGCTTCACCTTCTACACCTTTTTTCTGTTGTACTGTTCTATTACATGTTTACCTTACTCTATTGGCATAAAATTTGTTATTAGCCAACTCTCTTGAATCATTGATCAAGATTGGTACAATTAGACCTCGGATTCCTCTATTTGTTGTTGTAGTATTTAGGAAGGGGGCTTCGGTATCCTTGTAGGTCTTTAAATATTTGCCCTCAGACCCTATCCGTTTTGATTGTTCTTGTACGGCCGTCGGCCGCGGGTCTTTTTCATATCTCAAAGAACAGATTCTATTGAACTGTTTCTGAAAAAACCATGGCAGAATTTAGCGGTTTGGCATACGATGATGCAATTCTCCAATCTATTTTAGACTCCACACCCAGTATTATTGACAGAACATCCAATGCAGAGACACCTATTGAGAATGATTGGAACAAAGTTCTCTTTTTGAAAAAATCTCATTCGCGTACGCTCATCCATGGGGCAATAATGGCAGAGTATCTGCGAGGTAACTGTGCTCCTCCAGGCTTAATTGTCACAAATGTTCCCCGTTTGTTTCTTCAAGACAAAACCTTCTTAAAAGATTGGTCTCTAATCGCCTGGCGGTGTACTAGAGATTGGTTAATCCTAATAATTTGCACCGCCAAGCGTATAGCAGACACGATCCTGGTTGAAATTCAACTACTAGAGGCCCAAATTAAGACAACGATCACAGCCACCCTGTTTAAAAAACACCAGGAGGAATCGAACAAAACAAATAAGGAGTTTAAAGATAACATCCTACTCACTAAAATCGAGAAGTTTAAAAAAGATTTATCACGCTTCAAACATGAAGTGGTTTATCCTTACACAAGTGACGATTACTCTCCCCCTGAATTTAATAGGAAAGGGCGACGCTATGGCTCCTCATATTCGGGGTCAAGCTCTGAGGGAAATTCAGACGAGGGAGAAGCACCCACAGACAATCGCCAATCTTTTCGTGGGAGGGGACGAGGGAGGTTCAATAGACCAAACTGGCAAGGAGGACTACAAACACCACCTTTTCAACAGTGGTGGCCACCCACTCCTTGGGGTTTTCCACCGACACACTTCCAACCCCCTGCACCTCATTTCCCGATGCATGGTCCACCTCAGTACCCGCATAATCAGGAACTTTATCCCAACCAATCTTTTTTAGGATTTGGCCAAAGAAGACCAAGAGGCAAACGCAGAAACGCACCGAATCAGGTACATTGGGAACAACCAACAACGTCACATATGGGGACCAGGAGCCAAACGAAGAAGAACGCACAACCGGGGACCAGTCCAGAGTCAACCTAGTGGTTAACCTAAGTAAGAGAGAACTCACAGAAGAAGAAACCTTAGTCCTGAATAAAGGACTGGGTTTTGTGGAAACCAATTCTGGCGACCCTTTCCAGATAAACTGCGAACTAGCACAGTTCTTTCGGAAAATTCGTTTGTTCTATTTCTTCCGTGAGAAAGACTTAACAACATTATGTATTGAGGATGAGGACAAAAATACAGGTCTGAAGAAACGCTCGACCTTTAATCCCCCTATCACCGGGGTTCCTCATAAAGTAATTACTTTTGAGAAGGCGGTACAGCAAGAGATGACTGGTCTCTGTAGGATACAGAAATCCCAATACCATAACCTTTCAAGAAGTGAACAGAGTGCACTACAAGCACTAACGAAAGATCAAAAAATAACAATCAAGCCTGCCGATAAGGGCGGAGCCATAGTCATTCAGGACACGACAGCGTACAGAGATGAATGCATGCGCCAGTTGTCAGATAGGCGGGCCTATCGCCCTTTGAAAGAAGATCCCACTGAACGCATTAAAAAATTGATTGACGATCTAGTGGAAGAAGGCGTTACAGAAGGTTGGATCACCTAACAAGAAGGGTCTTTCCTGCACACTAGTCATCCAGTGATGCCGTATTTTTATTGTTTGCCCAAAATACATAAGCCACATAGACCACCGCCAGGAAGACCGATAATATCAGGTATTGGTTCACTTTTGGAGCCCCTATCTACTTTCGTAGATTATTTTTTGCGGCCCATAGTCAAGACCATGCCGACATTCCTACAAGATACCAAGGATATATTGCGATTACTACCAGAGATTGATTTTGACCAAGAGCAGGACTATCTAGTATCCTTTGACGTTGAATCCCTTTACACGTCAATACCGCAAGATGAAACCTTGGACACCATCAACGATATCTTGGCTAACACTACCTTAGACTCCATAACACCAGTCCCATTCATTATGTCCCTGGCCCAATTGGCTATGAAGGAAAATTTTTTCAAACATGAGGATACCATCTATCTACAGACCTCCGGGACCAGTATGGGGAGTATTTTTGCGCCAAGCTTGGCTAATCTTTACGTCCACACTTTTGAGCAACAGCACATTCTGACCACTTCCAATCCATTCTTTACATCTATCCGCTTCTGGAAGCGGTATATAGATGATATTTTAACAGTGTGGCGTGGCAATTTGGAATCAATCATGGCGTTCAAAGAGTGGCTGAACACGAGAAACGATTTCTTGAGATTCACCGTAGAAGTGGGCAAAGACAGGATAACCTTCTTAGACTTATCTATCTTTGTTACCCCGACTGGTTTACAAAGTGAACTGTACCGTAAACCTATGGCACGAAACTCGTTACTTCGTTTTGACAGCCAACACCCGAAATCGCTTCGCGCCAATTTGCCCTATGGGCAATTTCTCCGGATCAGGAGGAACTGCTCTACCCGTGAGAATTTTGAAATCCACTCTGCATTTTTGAAACAACAACTTCTTGAGAAAGAATATCCAAAGAAACTGATCAAAACAGCATACAAAAGGGCATCCAATAACAACAGGGATGCTCTTTTGGATCTCCCAGTGGTTAAGCCTCCATTGAACCGGCTTACGTGTGTTACCACCTTCTGTACTCTAACTAACGCGATCCAGAAAAGTGTTCGCAAGCATTGGAGAATACTTAACAGTGATTCTGACAAGATACCACTCCCCTTGTTTTCTCTGAAAAGAAGTACCAATTTGAAGGATGTACTGGTCCATACTCGCCCCCGTGAACAAAAACAGGGTACAGATACCACTCTATGGGGTTTACCTCCAGTCCAGGGACACTACCCATGCGGCAATTGTGCCGTCTGCCCACAAACCCATGCATCCAAAACGGTAAATATTAGTACCCCTAGACCATGGATACAGAAAAGTTTCACAAATTGCAACAGTGATAACCTTGTGTACCTCATCATATGTCCATGCTCGCTTAAATATGTGGGCATGACCACAAGAAAGGTAAAACTACGGATGCAGGAACACAAGAGTACTTTCAGATGTAAGAAAACCATCACGAAGCTTACAAAACACTTCGTTGAAAAAAACCACGATGCAGGTGATTTCAGCTGGACAGTACTTGAAAAACCGTACATCCCACCACATGTGAGTGACATATCAAATTTCTTGTTCTTACGTGAACAACGTTGGATCTTTAAATTGTCCAGCGACACCCAGGGCCTTAACGACGCAATACCATGGATGTCGATAAAGAAATAGTGTACACTATAGGTGATCAGAACACACGTTAGCTTCTGGCCCAGGATACACTAGCAACTTGATGTTATCGTCACTGGACCCTCCTCTGACACTGTGGACTATAGTACCTCCTACTTTTTCAATCCAGCCTAGTCTTTTATCTTACTAGGCATAAAAATAAATTTAATTTTTTCTTATACAGCACAAGGGTTTCTAATGTTTACTACATCTGCATTAATTCTTCTGTCCGCTTATTATTCAACATGTCTAAATAAAGTTTTCTCAAAACAATGCAGTTGAAGGACAGTACTAGATTAACTAGCTGATGAGATTCTTCTTTTTGTCCTAGATACGTTCACACACTGTTATCTAGCGTCTTAATAAAGTTTTTATCAATGAAATGATACAGCCTTAGTCAAGGACTACATAGATCTTTCCCTTTGTCAGTCTTTAGAGACGTCACCATCAGCGCTCTATAAATTCGTTGGATGAGCGTTACTATCTGTATACAAGTGCGTCTGTCCGATACTCTACAATAAAGTGTTATTACAAAAAAACAACCCTACTTGAGTCAAAAAACTACAAAGACCAGTGCGCGAGACCTCTCTGGTAGTTCTAGAGACGTCACAATCAGCGCGCCAGATTACGTCAGACGGGCGTCCCCTGATCGAAAACAGGTGCGTCCTTTTTCCCGTCTCCTAGATAAAAACAACTGATCCTGTCACGTCGGGTACCTCCATCCCAGTACGAGTCCCAGCCGGAGGTACCGACGGACAGGTAACATTCAGGAGATTTACCTTTCATCCTTGCACGTAGATTTAGTTCCATTTTTATAGCCTCGCATTCAGTTTCTTCTGCGAAGCTCTTTTCCGCCCAAAACGATGCATCTTGATTGCTAATACTAAGAGCATTTAGTCATGTCTTCATAAGACAATATGGGTGTGTTGGACTATCGTGTCTCTTTAGAATTGGAGTTTTGTATTTTCGTCCCTTTGCCGAATTTAGCTTTACCATTGAATGTTTTTTCTCCCAACAATCGGCTGACATGTCCTGGTCACTACTAAGAGTGCAAGACATGGTCTAGCATCGACGAATATCCTCTTTTGTTAAAACATATCGTTTTCACGTATGTACTGTTCTCTAGTGGTAGAGACAGATTTATTGGCTCACGTTTATTTTCAGAGCGGGGCCTCTTCCTTGACTCAAGCTGGTGCCGAGCGAGGTGGGGCTTTTTCCTCATATTTTGTTAGGTAAGCATGATTCTTTTTAAACATACTTCAGCAGAATGAGGTTACAGACGCCTAGAAGCAAAATGTCTCATGTGTTCTTTTGTTTTTGTGTTTATTTAATTTACTACACTGTTGTTTCTCTTGCCTTGTAGATGTCAAACGAACATCAGCAAAACACATAGAGGAATTGAAGACATAGTGAAGGGTATGGTAGTAACCCAGTTGCTTTTTTCAAAGTCCGATTATTAGGGACTTTGTTTTTGAGGTCCTGAAGAAAGCCAAGGAGAGTTTCTCCGGATGGCTGAAACATGTCGACCACACGGTGGGCAGTAAACGTTGGTTGCTTGCCTTCTTTCTTTCCCTTTTCTTCCACTGTTTTAGATAGAAACACAATTGATGAAGCCTAGCCTAGTACTTACGTATATCTAGTACATATCAACTGTGTATTCTGTTTTATGAGCACTAAAAAATACAAAAACATTCATTTGTTTTCTTTACACTCCTTCATATTCTCTTGCTTTTTCCTCCTCTTTTGGATGTTTTCTTGAGAAGAGGATACAACTCATTCATTTAACCTCGATACATCAAGAGGACCCTGTGAAGAGTTGTTTGGTAACCCAGATGATGACACTGGGCACTATAAGAGTGTAATGATGGGATGCTGATTATCCTTTGATCAAGCTTTTTTGCTTCACCTTCTACACCTTTTTTCTGTTGTACTGTTCTATTACATGTTTACCTTACTCTATTGGCATAAAATTTGTTATTAGCCAACTCTCTTGAATCATTGATCAAGATTGGTACAATTAGACCTCGGATTCCTCTATTTGTTGTTGTAGTCTCTAGTATGCTGTCAAGGAAGATCAGTTGGGAGCCTATGGATGACCCAAAAATTACTGAATTATATTAACTTGTCAAAATCCTTCTGTGACAGATGTGCTGTTGGTCCTAGAGTGATTGAAAAGTATTGAGGGGCGTATCTATGAGAAGTGTTGCACTGCTGCGACAAAGCAGCGATGCAACACTTCTAAGTGCGCCCTCCTTTCAAGACCATGGATGCGCCGAATTTAGAGTACGGTGCATCATGTCGCAAGGAGTTACAGATACATCAGTATTACTGATGTACCTGTAGTCACAAAAGTGATGAATTACTGGGGAGTGCCTCACAAAAAGTGACGCAACAGCGGCGTAAATGTGACGCAGGGCACTATTGTTCTGTAATCTATTACCACCATCAACAGATCACGTGTTGGCGAAGGATGCAGTAAAATCAAGCAAAACCTCTCCAGGACGATGGCAAAAAAATGCATTATATCTCACACACGGTCTTGTAACTGGCAGCGATATTTTGGCTAAACGAGGCGGAAATTCTGTGATGTATTTTTAGGTATAATGCATACTTTGCTCATCCCGGTGTATGATTTAGTTATAGTAAATTAAATATTTGAACTCCTTTTGTATTTAAACATATAGAGCTGGGATTGGTAGTGATGACTTCCAGCTCTTTTCCTTCAGTTCTTTGCTTTAAGGCATGTAGAAGGCTAAATTCGGTCATTCTGTCCTCGCGCTGCTATGGAATGCTTTGTAATGTTTTGCTTGCAGGTACGAGTGCGTATTTCTTTGCCCTACCGACTTATTATCATTTAGTTTAATGTATGTCAGTGTCTGTTTAACCTATACTTAGTTTGTGTGGCCCTGATCATATACACTGACCACAATAATATCTATTATATAGTGAGAAAAAAAAACCACTGCCAACATGTGCCCAGCAAAATAGTTTGGCGCTGCTGATGGGTTCTTTATATTTTTTGCCGATCTGATCCTGAACATTCATTCCATCGCATTGAAAATTAATTTTAAGCAACAAAAAAATAGAGTTTGAACAACTGCATCGCCAATTCAGAGCTGAAGGCGTGTGCTTTTTAAAGCATAGTGTAATTAGCTTTGTACTGGGATTGGAACGTCTTTAATTATTTCGCAGTACAGATGGGATATGAACACAGGAGTTTGCCATACCCCTGGGAAATCCACACCCAAACAGCTGTGCGATAAAACAACGATAACACAAAAATAAAAACAATGCATGGCTTGATTTGATAATCACTGAAATTGTGATAACCGTAGAAAAATATTTATCCTCCTTAGTGCGTTACAGCACTCGTTATCCAAATCTATGCTGTGTAGGCTAGGCATGATTCATATATTGCAAATATTACAGTTTCTGTTTTTGTAAAGCCACTTCCCCAGACTTCCCCACTGAGAGAAACTCGCACTGCCTTCAGCTATAACCTAATTGTGCCCGCTATAAACACTTGGATGTGGCTCAATTCAAGAGTAATATGCTGCCTAAAAAAAAAAGCAAGCAACCACTCATAAGGAATGCAAGATTAAGTAAAGCATGTGAAATGTAAGCAGAAACAACATGGTTACCTCAACGATCTCTCACTCACTATTCAGAAATCAGAAAGTGGTTTTACCTGAACAGTTAAGGACATGACTAGAGGGCCCTGAAGGGAACCGTTTCAATGTCCATTGCTTATATCCTTACAAAAAGTAAGCAGTATGGTTTAAAAAGACCACATCCAGAAACACAGAGCCATGGTACACATTTTGTTTTCCAATCCACCCATCAACCAAGTATTGCAGTACCTCCAGGAATGGTACACTTTCCAACCTGGGAACAACAATGCTGTTCAAAGAAAGACGAGAAAACAAAAGTAGCGCTTCACTGGCAAACTCTGTAAAGTGATGCTGATGTATTTGGATGCAAATAAAACCAATCTGGCCACTTTGCAACCACTCTGTCTTGCTTTATTTAGTTATGTATTTATTTTTCATATTTAAAACCTTCTATTTCTCTCCATCCCGCTGCACTTTGGAATAGAAAAATGTCAGAAAAAAGGGCATTTCTCGCAAGAGTGTTTTTCTTTTTTGGATCCATTTCACAGTGAAGCAACTAAATGAAAGAAGGAAAGAGAGGTTGTGAACCGTTTCTTCAAGTCACGGTTTTCAGTGAGTGAGGAGCAAGACAGAAAGGGAGGGAATAAATGGAAGAGAGGGGGGGACAGCTGCCATAACAAAAAAGAAGAGGACATTGCCCGAGTCCTATTCCTTCTCTGCCCGTCCCCGAACGTCCAGGAAAGCAAGCCAAGCCTTATCTGAATGCCTTTGTCCTCCCCCAAAATAGTGTCGCCTCACTACGTTGTGGGCCCTTGCCTGTTGCGGGTACTTGGGCCTCCCACACGAGTGAGGCACCATTTTTATCGGGAGACACGGGGGAATGCTGGATGGTAGGAAATTTGTGTCAGCCCGGTGATGCCACAACTTTCCCACACAAAAATGTGTGAAAAATTTGATTTTTTCAGCTAAATTTGAGGTTTGCAGGGCATTCTGGGTAGGGAAACTTTGGGGGATCCACGCAAGCCATACCTCCCTCGAATCCCCCGGGTGTCTAGTTTTCTGAAATGTGTGGGTTTGGTAGGTTCCCCTAGGTGGCCACCGAGCACCGGGCCAAAAACCCAAGTGACCCCCCGTGCAAAACGAGGTCGTTTTGAGGTAGGCAATTTTTATGTCGCCTCACTACGTTGTGGGCCCTTGCCTGTCGCGGGTACTTGGGCCTCCCACACGAGTGAGGCACCGTTTTTATCGGGAGGCCTGGGGGAACGCTGGGTGGTAGGAAATTTGTGTCAGCCCGCTGATGCCACAACTTTCCCACACAAAAATGTGTGAAAAAGGTGAATTGTTTGCCTAAATTTGAGGTTTGCAGGGCATTCTGGGTAAGGAAACGTTGGGGGATCCACGCAAGCCATACCTCCCTGGAATCCCCCGGGTGTCTAGTTTTCAGAAATGTGTGGGTTTGGTAGGTTTCTCTAGGTGGCCGCAAAGCCCGGGGCCAAAAACTCATAGGGCCCCCTTTGCAAAACCAGGTTGTTTTGTGATAGGTAATTTTGATGTCTCCTCAATAGGTTTTGGGCCCTTGCCTGACGCGGGCACTAGGTCTACCCATGCAAGTGAGGTACCATTTTTCTCTGAAAACTTTGGGGAACGCAGGGTGGGTGGAATTTTGTGGACCCACGCAGATTCCAGAACTTTCCACCACAGAAATGTGAGGAAAATGTGTTATTTTGGACACATTTTTAGGTTTGCAATGGATTCTGGGTAACAGAACCTGGTGAGAGCCAGTGAAGTAACCCCATCCAGGATTCCCCTCGGTGTCTAGTTTTAAAAAATGTACAGGTTTGCTAGGTTTGCCTACTTGCCAACTGCGCTAGGGCCCAAAATCCAAAGGTATGCACATTGCTAAAAGAAATCCGGAGCCCAGTGGTCTTTCTGCCGCCCTGGGGGGGAATTGGGGAAGGGGGTTTCATCCTGATATGCCCCTAAAGGGGCAGAAAGACTGTGGCTATTTTTTGTGGGGGTGGGGGCACTGGTATGACAATTTTGGGCAGCCCCCACCCCCGCATAAAAAAGCCTGCGTACTCGCTGGCGCTTAGTGGGCTTTCTGCCCCCCCAGGGGGCAGATCAGGGGCCATTGCCACCATCTGCCCTCCTGGGGGGGGGGCAGAAAGACTGGAAT
This sequence comes from Triturus cristatus, assembly GCF_964204655.1. Taxonomy (NCBI): domain Eukaryota; kingdom Metazoa; phylum Chordata; class Amphibia; order Caudata; family Salamandridae; genus Triturus; species Triturus cristatus. Next base: position 900,452,891 of record NC_140590.1, on the reverse strand, counting down.
TTCTCTGGGGGTGGGGTGGGGTGGGGTATTGTCATGCCCATTTTGGGGAGCCCCTACCCCATCACTAATAAAACAAAAAAATCCATGGTTTCTAGTGGGCATTCTGCGCCCCCAGGGGGGGCCAGATTGGGGGCTACAGCTCCCATCTGCCTCCTGGGGGGCAGAAAGACTGTCATTTGTGTGGGGGGAGGGTGTGGGCATTGGCGAGCCCGTTTCGGGCAGCCCACACCCTAAAAACAATTGCGCAAAAAAAATCCCTGGTGTTTAGTGGGCTTTCTGCCCCCCCCGGAGGGGCAGATTAGGGGCCAATGCCCCATCTGCCCCCGGGGGGGGGCAGAAAGACTGTAATAATTGGGGGTCGGGATGGCGGCATGGGCCAGCCCATTTTGGGCAGCCCCCACCCCCATTCTGGGGAGCCCCTACCCCATCACTAATAAAACAAAAAAATCCATGGTTTCTAGTGGGCATTCTGCGCCCCCAGGGGGGGCCAGACTGGGGGCTACAGCTCCAATCTGCCTCCTGGGGGACAGAAAGACTGTCATTTGTGTGGGGGGGAGGGTGGGGCATTGGCGTGCCCGTTTTGGGCAGCCCACACCCTAAAAATAATTGCGCTGTCTAGTGGTCTTTTGCCCCCCGGGGGGGCAGATTGGGGGCCAATGCCCCATCTGCCCCCCAGGGGGTCAGAAAGGCTGTAATGGTGGCGGCTGGGTGGGGGCATTGGCGTGCCCATTTCGGGCAGTATCCACCCTAAAAAAAAACTGAAAACAAATCCCTGGTGTATAGTGGGCTTTCTGCCCCCCGAAGGGGCAGATTAGGGGCCACTGCCACCATCTGCCCTCCTGGGGGGGGGGCAGAAAGACTGGAATTTCTCTGGGGGTGGGGTGGGGTGGGGTATTGTCATGCCCATTTTGGGGAGACCCTACCCCATCACTAATAAAACAAAAAAATCCATGGTTTCTAGTGGGCATTCTGCGCCCCCAGGGGGGGCCAGATTGGGGGCTACAGCTCCCATCTGCCTCCTGGGGGGCAGAAAGACTGTCATTTGTGTGGGGGGAGGGTGTGGGCATTGGCGAGCCCGTTTCGGGCAGCCCACACCCTAAAAACAATTGCGCAAAAAAAATCCCTGGTGTTTAGTGGGCTTTCTGCCCCCCCCGGAGGGGCAGATTAGGGGCCAATGCCCCATCTGCCCCCCAGGGGGGGGCAGAAAGACTGTAATAATTGGGGGTCAGGATGGCGGCATGGGCCAGCCCATTTCGGGCAGCATCCACCCTAAAAAAAAACTGAAAACAAATCCCTGGTGTATAGTGGGCTTTCTGCCCCCCGAAGGGGCAGATTAGGGGCCAATGCCCCATCTGCCCCCGGGGGGGCAGAAAGACTTTGAAATTCCCTGGTGTCTAGTGGGCTTTTTGCCTCTCCGGGGGGGCAGATTGGGGGCTACTGCCCCCATCTGCCCCCCAGGGGAGGCAAAAAGACTAAATAATGCCCAAATTATTTGGGGGGAGCAAAGGCCCTTGCCCAAGGGGCCGCTCCCCCCTCCCTGGTGTCTAGTGGGTGGATCCCTGCTTGGGGATCGCCCTCCTGTGGCGATCCCCAAGCAGGGATCCACTGGGGAGGGGTACCATTGGAAAGGGGAGATTCTCCCCTTTCCAACAATACCTCTCCCGTCTTTCTACGTGCTCAGGGGGCTGAGATAGCCCCCTGAGCACGTACAAAGTGAAACCTGAAATGAGCCTCTTGGCTCATTTCAGTTTCACTGTAATGACGTCGGCGCGATGTACGCGCTGATCGTCATTACAGTGAAAGTGGGGGTGGGCCTCGGGAGCTGGGGAAGCTCTTCTCCAGCTCCGGAGGCTATTTGCAGTAAAAAGGAATCCCTCTGGTGCCCGCTGCACTCGTCATGGGCACAGCACGACTGTGCTCCATGACGAGTCCAGCTCGTCATGGGCACACAAGGGGTTAAAGTGTTACATATTTTTTTCAAGATGTAGGAGGGAATTATTTTGTTTACGAACTATGTCAATGTTAGATTTTTAATAGTAGTGTATTTTTCATTATTTATTTATCAAATTATCTAATTTTTTTGGAGGTATAAAATTATATTTTTATTATTATCTTCAGGTCATGGGGTTTATTTGAGGTAAACAATGGTTAGCGTATTTCAAAATTATATAAATTAGTATTAGTTGATATCCTTATTGCTTACGATAATAGTAATAATTACTTATTTAATTTTCTATTTGTAAAAACTATTTGCAATTTTGTTTTAGATTTTGGAGATTACAGAGCGTTTGTGAGTAGTGTTTTATATAAATTATTTACTACACATCTTAACATTATATATATATCTATATTCACTGAAAAAACCATAGGTTTCACACACGTTATAGTTAGGAATTAGCATTTAAAAAACCTTGCAAATTCACTGAAAAAACCATAGGTTTCACACATGTTATAGTTAGCGGAAATTTTACTGATAAAAAACCAATGAAATTGCACCGTTATAGTTAGTGCTGGCAACTATAACTCACGCGACCGCAATCCTTTGCTGATGCTAATACTGTATTTAGACACTTATTTGCCCATGTCTTCTTCCATACATTTTTAGCTCTACATATATTACAAATATTATAAAGACACATATGTCATCAGCAGAAGATTGCGGTCGCGTGAGTTATAGTTGCCAGCACTAACTATAACGGGGCAATTTCATTGGTTTTTTATCAGTAAAATTTCCGCTAACTATAACATGTGTGAAACCTATGGTTTTTTCAGTGAATTTGCAAGTTTTTTTAAATGCTAATTCCTAACTATAACGTGTGTGAAACCTATGGTTTTTTCAGTGAATTTGTACGGTTTTTTAAATGCTAAGTTACTTTACGCCATTCGAGGCGTGCGCGCCCACTTAACGCAGTGCGTTCCGTGCACGGTTTTTATCAACTTTAATAAGCCCTGTACATTTGGTGGCCTTCGGCCACCAAAAGCACAGGGGGTGGGGTCAATGTGGATAGTGTTTTTTTTATTTCGATTTTATAATTTCATGTTGCCAAAATATAGTTTTTTTACTGATGTAATAAGCCCTGTACATTTGGTGGCCTTCGGCCACCAAAAGCACAGGGGGTGGGGTAAGTGTGGATAGTGTTTTTTTTTTTTTTTTTATTTTTTACCGTACGCTTACGGTAAGCGTACGGTAAGCGTACTCGGCGAAATTGCCGAAAAAAAAAAAAACCGTTTTTGCTCTTGGGGGATGTTTGGGGACTCCCTCAACATGACTATGTGGGAGGGAGTTGTCAAAACAGCCCCGTAACATGTTTTTGGGCATCATGTTTGATAAATAACACTCAGTGCGAGAGACAAAATGGCGGACGCCGCTTCCTGGTTTCGGCCGATTCGAATGTTTACTAAGATCTAAGAGCCAATCAGAATCGCGCTCGCGCACGCCACCGTACGCGTACGGTAAGCGTACGGTAAGCGTACCGTAAGCGGGCTCAGATATATATATTGATTTAAAGGCTATTTTCTCAGAATCTACTGAACAGATTTACACCAAACCTACAAAAGGCACTTCCTTGACCTACGGACTACCTCTCTGCCAAATTTCTAGTAATTCTGTTCAGCCGTTCGGGCTGTAGCTCGTTCTAAAGGTCCTATGGAAAAATGCATGGGAAAAACGCGTTTTGAGACCCCCCTTTTATCTCAGCCCCCGCTTGACGAATCCCCCCGAGACGTTCAGGGTAGGAGCGGAGCGTAGCGCCCCACCTATTTTGAGAAATTCGCGAGGATTCATCGACCGGCGCCAAAGTTATTCAAAATAGAATGTTGTGGATTTCCTATGGAAAAGGGGTCCTAACTATAACTACCTACTGGCGACCGCCAGTAGGTAATATATCTCTCTATATATATATATATATATATATATATATATATATATATAAATACCCAAAAGTCACAATCAGTAATCAAAGGACTCCACAACAATCCAATTCCATAAAGGTGTTTAATCCCACAACGCGTTTTGGCTTACTGCGAAGCCTTGTTAACGTGAAATTCGTGCACACACTAAGGTGACTGATAAAGTTAAGGATCATGAACATCAAGAAGAGATATTGTACATATATCGAGCTTCAATGGCAAAATTCATAGTGGACATGTTGGAACGATACGAATATATGGAAAAAACAGCATAAAGTTTCTTTCCAATGCAAGTATTAGACAAAGATGAAAGTAATTTGAAATGCAACATATGAAATTCATATTGTAATAATACTTATCCAAAATTGTCTTCAAGTTATATGCCATAGTTGAATTCATAAGCATACAAATGATTGTCCCCCTCGCATGTGATAGTATAACATAAAGATCTAGAAATGCATGCGCAAATGCACTGGGAACTTCCCTATATTCCGGAGCTGCAATACAAACCAGAATCCAACTAAAAGGCAACTCCCCGCAAAGTTTGTAGGGCAAGTGCCCACAGACTCATAGGTGAGGCAATCAAAGTACACAAAAGCTGAGCCAACAAGTCCAGTAATAAGTAATAAGTCCCTGTACATTATCATACTGTACCCATCAGTCGACCATACTCATTGAAGATAAGGGGAAAAGGGTAGGTTGCCCGTGAACAGTGAGTGCCGGTGTCTGGGCCCCTTCCTTTCCTCCTGTGAATAAGCAAAAAGAAAGAAAACAATAAATAACTGACAACATAATACAATCATCAATAAAACAGTGCAGAATTTTCATTTCTGATGCACAGATGGAATATGGAAAAATAGGATGATACTAAGATTCAATTTAAAGGGCAAGAGTACGCAGGACATAATGGCTACTTTTACCCTCTCAAATGTATTGCCAGTTCCTCATCATGGTTCAGCCCGCCAGGGATTTTAGTCTGAAAGTCCACAAAATATTTGGACTCCTTCTGCCTGAGTTTGAGAACCCGATTACCACCCCTGGGATTGCTAAGGATCTGTTCCAAAATGAAAAACTTCAGATGTGCTGGGTTCTAGAAATGCTTGTCTCTAAAATGGCAGGCCACTGGATATTTTTCATCGAGATGTGTGATTGCCCGGCAATGTTGTAGTATACGTTTCGTGGCCATGAGAGTGGTGCTGCCGATATACCAAAGCTTGCATGGACACTCAATAGATGACAAAGGTAGAACTGCAGGTAAGAAACTGGCTGATTTCTTTATAAATCCCATTGCAATTGACCTTTTTGCAGAATGTACTATATCTGCATGCCTTGCAATGGCCACAAGGGAAAAAGCCTTTGAGACCATGTTCTTGTCTTTTGGGATATATGGTAACATCACTGTGTACTAGTTGGTCCCTGATGTTTCTACCCTTACTATAAGTGATGCTGGGTCATGTGGGAATGCTGTCTCCAATGGTGGTATCACACCTGAGAATTTCCCAATTCTTGGTCAAGATTTTTTGTATACTGCTAGAATCAGAATTGTATGTCATGATGATCCTGGTGTTGTTCTCAATGTCTTCGCTAGCTTCAGGGGGTTTCTCTGAGACAGTGGAAGCTCTATTAACCCCATCTGCTCTTTCTTTTGCTCTACATACTACCCAGTTGGGATACCCCCTGGCTCTAAAGTGATCTAGCATATGTGCACTTTCCAGTTGATAGGCTGCCGTAGTCTTGCAATTTCTTGTTGAACCTCAGCAGCTCTCCATAAGGATACTCCATTTTAGAGTTTCAGGATGGCTGCTGAGGGCATGTAGAATACAGTTCCCTGCAGTAGATTTTCTAAAGAGGGTGAAATGTACTGAATTGTCTTTGATGTCAAGCCTGACATCTAGATACTCTGCCATGGTGCTTCTGATGTTACCTGAAAGGACAATATTGTAGTTGTTAACATTGAGTTTCTCAATAAATTCTTTCACTTCGAGTTCAGTGATGTCACTGATCATGTCATGAGTGATGGAATATGTGACGTCATCAGCATTGCATTGCGGTGGCGCGAGTTATAGTTAGCTGAACTAACTATAATGGGGGAGTTTCTAGTGTTTTGTATGAGGGAAATGTCCAGCTAACTATAACACCCCTGAAACCTATGGTTTTTTCAGTGAATTTCTAAGGTTTTTTAAATGCCAATTCCTAACTATAACGTGCATGAAACCTATGGTTTTTTCAGTGAATTTCAAATGTTTTTTAAATGCTAATTCCTATCTATAACTTATCTCTAAAGCTATGATGTTTAATGATTTTCATTGGATTTCTACATTTTTGTATTTCAGTCTGTCAATTCCTTTAATTATGTTTTTTAAAATATTTTTTTATCACCATTTTTTTAACTTATTTTTTCAATTAATTATTTTAAAAATTACAAATATTATTTGTTTTTAATGTTTAAAAAATAAAATTGTAAATGTTTTAAAAATATTTTTCTATGTTTTTAAAAATATTTTTGAAACTATATTTTCAATAATTATCTTTTTTAAAAAAAATTCCTTGGATCTGCGCACCCAACGCGCTAGGAACTGCGCACCCTACGCGAGAGAAATCGTGCACCCAACGCGTTAGGATGCGCGACTCCTAATTTTGCCGTAAAAAAAAAAATAGCCCCTATCACTAATTTTAATTATCCCCGGGGACCTCATCCCCAGGGGTTTATTAAAAAACGTTGGGGACCGTGGGGGGAGCCCCAACGCCTCCACGGTCCCAGCCGGCTCCCCGCGTCCTTCGGGAGCCAGCATTGCTTCTTCACATGGGGAGCTGCTGACATGCAGCACCCCGTGTGGAAAAGCAATATCATTTGGATTTTGAAAGAGAGAGCAGGTTTCCCTGCTCTCTCTTTCAAAATCCTAACGAAGTTTGCTATCGGAGGGCGGAGACTCCTGCCCTCTCATAGCTAACAACAGTGTCCTGGGGGTGGGCACCCCAGGACACTGTAGGAGCTGGCCCTGGGGGGTGGCGGTCCCCAGGGCCCTCAAGGGCTCCAAGAGGGGGGCCACGCAGCCCCCCTCCCTCAAACAATAAAGCCCCGGGGATGGTGGTCCCCGGGGCTTGGGGAGGCCGTTCAGCCCCCCCACCCTGTCTATTTTCTAGCCCCGGGGGGTAGCGGTCCCCATTCATTTTTACAGATTTTGCCCCCGGGATTTGGCCCGCCCGGGGGCTAATTATTAACAAAGCGCGGAAGCCCGCGCTTCGGGTTCTTTTTTTTCGTACGGTTGGATCCGCGCACCCTGCGTGCATTTCGCCGTTTAAAAAAAAAAAAAATAGGGGGCCCCAGGAAAACTAGAGGGTCAGAGTATTTACCCTGCCCCCTTTACATCTTTCACAAACTTATTTCCCTTACTTAATCAGCCTCGCTTCTACCGAGGCACAAAAGGGCTGCCAACAGCTCCTGCTTTCGAATGTTGACAGACACTTGCCAGCCAATTAGCATTCAGCACGTGATCGGGAGGGTGCGTGCTCGGTTCGCAGAGGGTGAGCTCAGGGTGCGCATAGGGTACGCGGATCCTCCGAGGCCATGGATATATCTATCTTTTTTACTCTAATTTTCTCAGGAACTTCTGAACGGATTTACACCATTTATGCAAAAGGCACGAGTCTGAACTGAGGACTACCTCTTTGCCAAATTTGGTGTAATTCCGTTCAGCAGTTCGGGCTGTAGCTGCGTCAACAGGTCCTATGGGAAATTGCATGGGGAAAACGCATTTTGGGACCCCCTTTTTTCTCAGGCCCCCGCTTGACAAATCACCACGAAACTTTCAGGATAGGAGTGGACCGGAGCTAGCCAAAAGTTTGGAAATTTTCGCGAAGATTCGTCAACCGGCGCCAGACTTATTGGGAATAGAATGTTGCGAATTTCCTATGGAAAATAGGTCCTAACTATAACTACCTACTGGCGATCGCCAGTAGGTAATATATATATATATATATATATATATATATATATATATATATATATATATATATATATATATATATATATATATATATATATATATATATATATATATATATATATATATATATATATCACCACGAATTGCTGATCTGAAATGAAATCAGCGGGACACATGCTCTGGGCACAAAACACACAAAACAAAACAGGATTTAATTCAGCATATAAAAGCACTTCTGCAGATCGTGGGACATCCATGGCAGACGCGTTTCTGGCCGGAATGGCCGTCATCAGTGCCAGTCCCACAGGCTAATGTTTGCTCGTGAGCTTCAGAGACCACTCCCTTTGAAGTAGACTCTAAGCTCCTACTCTCTCAGGCAGGTGTGTTAGTTGCGCTTAGAATCCCAGGTCCAATGCATGATGGTACATGCAGTCCACATGAGGTTCCAAAACAAGTGATGTGGAACTCTGGACAGCGATATTGTCCCCAATTTCTTGGCGCTGGGCTGCATTCCATCGCAAAAGTCCTGGAAATGATGATCCCGCTGAGACCTTGATTTGTGCCCTTATCAGGCAGCGCAATGCCGCCTCCTCTCTCCCCTCGCTTAAATAATGTCCATAATGGAAATACTTCTGCTTGGGGGGGCGCCGCGTTTGTACTCCTCGTACTGCACCAAAGTTTGCTGATTGCGCGGAGCTCCTGAACGAGAGGGCGTGCCCCTATCGGTATCAGCGGAAACCGACTATACTTCACCACGAATTGCTGATCTGAAATGAAATCAGCGGGACACATGCTCTGGGCACAAAACAGGATTTAATTCAGCATATAAAAGCACTTCTGCAGATCGTGGGACATCCATGGCAGACGCGTTTCTGGCCGGAATGGCCGTCATCAGTGCCAGTCCCACAGGCTAATGTTTGCTCGTGAGCTTCAGAGACCACTCCCTTTGAAGTAGACTCTAAGCTCCTCCTCTCTCAGGCAGGTGTGTTAGTTGCGCTTAGAATCCCAGGTCCAATGCATGATGGTACATGCAGTCCACATGAGGTTCCAAAACAAGTGATGTGGAACTCTGGACAGCGATATTGTCCCCAATTTCTTGGCGCTGGTCTGCATTCCATCGCAAAAGTCCTGGAAATGATGATCCCGCTGAGACCTTGATTAGTGCCCTTATCAGGCAGCGCAATGCCGCCTCCTCTCTCCCCTCGCTTAAATAATGTCCATAATGGAAATACCTCTGCTTGGGGGGGCGCCGCGTTTGTACTCCTCATACTGCACCAAAGTTTGCTGATTGCGCGGAGCTCCTGAACGAGAGGGCGTGCCCCTATCGGTATCAGCGGAAACCGACTATACTTCACCACGAATTGCTGATCTGAAATGAAATCAGCGGGACACATGCTCTGGGCACAAAACAGGATTTAATTCAGCATATAAAAGCACTTCTGCAGATCGTGGAACATCCATGGCAGACGCGTTTCTGGCCGGAATGGCCGTCATCAGTGCCAGTCCCACAGGCTAATGTTTGCTCGTGAGCTTCAGAGACCACTCCCTTTGAAGTAGACTCTAAGCTCCTCCTCTCTCAGGCAGGTGTGTTAGTTGCGCTTAGAATCCCAGGTCCAATGCATGATGGTACATGCAGTCCACATGAGGTTCCAAAACAAGTGATGTGGAACTCTGGACAGCGATATTGTCCCCAATTTCTTGGCGCTGGGCTGCATTCCATCGCAAAAGTCCTGGAAATGATGATCCCGCTGAGACCTTGATTTGTGCCCTTATCAGGCAGCGCAATGCCGCCTCCTCTCTCCCCTCGCTTAAATAATGTCCATAATGGGAATACCTCTGCTTGGGGGGGGCGCCGCGTTTGTACTCCTCGTACTGCACCAAAGTTTGCTGATTACGCGGAGCTCCTGAACGAGAGGGCGTGCCCCTATCGGTATCAGCGGAAACCGACTATACTTCACCACGAATTGCTGATCTGAAATGAAATCAGCGGGACACATGCTCTGGGCACAAAACAGGATTTAATTCAGCATATAAAAGCACTTCTGCAGATCGTGGAACATCCATGGCAGACGCGTTTCTGGCCGGAATGGCCGTCATCAGTGCCAGTCCCACAGGCTAATGTTTGCTCGTGAGCTTCAGAGACCACTCCCTTTGAAGTAGACTCTAAGCTCCTCCTCTCTCAGGCAGGTGTGTTAGTTGCGCTTAGAATCCCAGGTCCAATGCATGATGGTACATGCAGTCCACATAAGGTTCCAAAACAAGTGATGTGGAACTCTGGACAGCGATATTGTCCCCAATTTCTTGGCGCTGGGCTGCATTCCATTGCAAAAGTCCTGGAAATGATGATCCCGCTGAGACCTTGATTTGTGCCCTTATCAGGCAGCGCAATGCCGCCTCCTCTCTCCCCTCGCTTAAATAATGTCCATAATGGAAATACCTCTGCTTGGGGGGGCGCCGCGTTTGTACTCCTCGTACTGCACCAAAGTTTGCTGATTGCGCGGAGCTCCTGAACGAGAGGGCGTGCCCCTATCGGTATCAGCGGAAACCGACTATACTTCACCACGAATTGCTGATCTGAAATGAAATCAGCGGGACACATGCTCTGGGCACAAAACAGGATTTAATTCAGCATATAAAAGCACTTCTGCAGATCGTGGAACATCCATGGCAGACGCGTTTCTGGCCGGAATGGCCGTCATCAGTGCCAGTCCCACAGGCTAATGTTTGCTCGTGAGCTTCAGAGACCACTACCTTTGAAGTAGACTCTAAGCTCCTCCTCTCTCAGGCAGGTGTGTTAGTTGCGCTTAGAATCCCAGGTCCAATGCATGATGGTACATGCAGTCCACATGAGGTTCCAAAACAAGTGATGTGGAACTCTGGACAGCGATATTGTCCCCAATTTCTTGGCGCTGGGCTGCATTCCATCGCAAAAGTCCTGGAAATGATGATCCCGCTGAGACCTTGATTTGTGCCCTTATCAGGCAGCGCAATGCCGCCTCCTCTCTCCCCTCACTTAAATAATGTCCATAATGGAAATACCTCTGCTTGGGGGGGCGCCGCGTTTGTACTCCTCGTACTGCACCAAAGTTTGCTGATTGCGCGGAGCTCCTGAACGAGAGGGCGTGCCCCTATCGGTATCAGCGGAAACCGACTATACTTCACCACGAATTGCTGATCTGAAATGAAATCAGCGGGACACATGCTCTGGGCACAAAACAGGATTTAATTCAGCATATAAAAGCACTTCTGCAGATCGTGGAACATCCATGGCAGACGCTATTCTGGCCGGAATGGCCGTCATCAGTGCCAGTCCCACAGGCTAATGTTTGCTCGTGAGCTTCAGAGACCACTCCCTTTGAAGTAGACTCTAAGCTCCTCCTCTCTCAGGCAGGTGTGTTAGTTGCGCTTAGAATCCCAGGTCCAATGCATGATGGTACATGCAGTCCACATGAGGTTCCAAAACAAGTGATGTGGAACTCTGGACAGCGATATTGTCCCCAATTTCTTGGCGCTGGGCTGCATTCCATCGCAAAAGTCCTGGAAATGATGATCCCGCTGAGACCTTGATTTGTGCCCTTATCAGGCAGCGCAATGCTGCCTCCTCTCTCCCCTCGCTTAAATAATGTCCATAATGGAAATACCTCTGCTTGGGGGGGGCGCCGCGTTTGTACTCCTCGTACTGCACCAAAGTTTGCTGATTGCGCGGATTTTTTTTTTTCTCACAAACTCGAGAGCTCCTCCTGGGAGATCTGCCCGTATTTCAGTGGTGCGAGGTGCCGGTGGAGCAAACCCGGCATTACGATACCCAACCAGTTGCAAATAACTCGCGCTCTCAGGTTCCAAAGTAAGGAAAGATTTATTGCTCAATGTATGTATATGTATTTTTAAACATTTGTTCAATTATCCTCATTTTCTTTAATATCAACCTTGATATGAATTTATAAAATGTTTATGCAAATTACTCCAAGTTTTTGAACAATCAAAAACTTCTTGTGTTGCAGCAGCAATCCTAAATCTGAGTAATATGAATTCATGAAGCCTTAAAATATTTAAAAACTTTTGTGCAAATTACTTCATTTATGGATAAAGAAGGATCTCACGTGACAACTCTGCAGGTTTATAACTATTCTTTTAAAGTATTGGCCCCAAAAGGTGGCGACATTGAAGGGACAATGCGGGACAAATCAAATAACCCTGTGTGATCATTTTGTGTGAGAAGTATAAACACAAAACACAGAGACAGAGAAACAATAGTAAATTGAAATAAACAAACATTGTGTGAGGAGACAGTTAAAGATTTGTAAAAAAACGATTATCTTCCAATGAAAATGTCCTAAAATGAGAGCAATTGGGATTATATATTGTTTCAACCTGTGCATGACTATTAATGCATGTTTGGTCGACTTTTCATATTGGTGATTTATGATGTTAAGTAATTCTAAACACCAACATAAAGATATACAGAAAAAGAAAAAGTGAAAGTAAGAGAGAAAAAAATGGTCAAGAAGCTTTATCTGTTCTCCTGTAAGATGTTTTAAAACACACTTGGAATCAGCAGTCTTTCTTCCTTGTCTACTTTCAAAGTGATCGTGTGACTTATGAGCCTCTGTTTAAATTTGTTTGATTTTATGCGATTACTCATGTGAACAAGGTAGCTGTGCCGAAGCACGTCAAGGGAAAGAACAAATAAACCTGAGCTGGATAGCAAAGCTTACTCCTGTGTCGGTGTCCGATTTTTAAGCAAGTCGGGAATTTTTGGAGTATTGAGCCGCTAAATGCTGGGATAGTGGCAGAACCGACGCAACCTCGATCAGGTGCTTCCTCGATATTCTGGCAATTTTGGTTATATGTGTTGCGCAACAATACAAGGAAGCCCCCCGCACCAATTTGAGAAGCTTCGACTTGTATGCTGAGTGACGATAACTTTGGTTGCAACCCTCCATGAAAGCCGAGCACCGAAGGAACCCGCCACGGAAGGTAACAGTCTGCGATTAAAGGCAGCGGGGAGAGGAGTCCGGGGAAACAAAACCCGGCGGAATATGCAAAGCAAGCTGAAGGGTTTATTGAGCAAAAATAGATGTGGCAAGTAGTCGCCCCTGCAAATGAGAATACGTATAACGGATACCTTAATGAAGCAGCGTGAAGAAACCGACGACTACGTATTTAGTGAAAGGAGTGAGGTGGCAGAAGATCCAAAACATGGAGTCAAACAGCGATGTGCAAGCGTTGAAACGAAAGCTCGAAAAACTACATCGTAATGAAATTTCCAAATGGTGAGAGGTTAAGTAACTAAGTTGATACCTTGATGTGGGGAGGATTCCCCGAGTTCTACCAGTGTTGACGGCCCCCACGTATGAAAACCCCGACCCCGAGATGGTTGGAGAATGGGCGGACAATAATGCGCATGCATCTGAAAATATGATGAAGATTTTAATAAAATATGCGTCCGAGGATCGTGAAAAAATACTAGCAGAAATCGCAACAATAGAATCAGACTTAATAAAATGCTTGGGAGAAAATGCAATGAATAAGTTCAAATCTGATTTAAGTGCTCGTCTCACGAAATATGAGCAAATAATCACGGAACGTAAGGCGACTAAATTCCAGCGAGACAGGCTAGATTACATGCGGGGTCAAATATACACATTTGCTCGTCGTTTCGACAACATTCATAAACAAAGGCTTTCAAAGGCGAGTGGAGTTAAAGGCAAACACGCAACCAACAGTATGGCACAGACTGAACAAGGTGATATATATGAAGCCAGTTCAAGAGCAAGCTCAGATATTGAGACTACCTCAGATGACGGAATCTCACAAACAACAGCCATAAATAACCCACCTTCCATTATTGAAGAATTTTGATTTTTATACCAGGACCGGACTCAAAATCTAAGGCCGAACCCTCAAAATCAAAGAAAAGAAAACTACAGAACCGAAAAAACAGACGGGGCTGGCATGGAATTGCGATCAGGGAAAAATAAGAAAGAGTTTGATCAGCGCAGGGGCTGGAAGAAGTAGCAACGACTGTAGTAAATTTGACTGATTTGATCTTAACAGATGAGGAAACCAAAATTCTGTCAATGGGACTTTCGTTTTGTAATCGCACAAACTTTAATTATACGCAAACGCGTATTGACTTCTTTAAATACATACGAAAATTGAAACTTAAGAAATGTTATGGTATGAAAACCACCAATCAAAAGGAAAGTAACTTGGTGATAAGTGAAGATCCAGGAAATCTAGAAGTTGGTGATATGCAGGTATTGTTTGAATGTCAACAGTTAATCAGGGAGGGTGAAGGGTCTAGTCTGGTGGAGTCCATCAGTCAACCGGATGAGCTATTTTGTTTAGATGTGTTTGATAGTTCAGTTACCATGTTTAAATCTAAGTCTACCTTCACACCTAATACACCAAAATATGCAATAGATATGTTCTCTGATTTGGTGATAAAGGATTTGAAACAGCTCTCTTTAATCTCTAGTAAAGAATTTTTAAAGAAAGAAACAATGTTTGGGAAGCAATATCAGTCTGTGAGAGCAAAGATACAGAATAGACATGATATAGTGGTAAGGTAGGCTGATAAAGGTGGGAACCTTGTGCTTTGGTCCTTAGAAGCCTATAACTGTGAGGCAATGACACAGTTGCGAGACAAAGATTGTTATCTGATGGTCCCACAGAGTAATTTGTCTGAAATTAAACATAAATATGAAAAGGACCTGGCGAGATGGTGAGGTCTTGGTTTAATTAATCAATCTGAATACTCTTTCTTAAAAGTGGAAAATCCTGTATTGCCCATATTATACCTGATACCCAAGATTCATAAGCATAAAGAGAAACCTCTGAGGGGGGGCATTATTTCTGCCATAGGTAGTCTATTTGAACCAACTTATAGATACCTTGACTCATTTTTACAAACTTATGTAAAAGCTTTACCTGCTTATATTCAGGACTCAAGAGACTTTTTGAATTAAATGTAAAATGTAAAATGGGAAAATTCTTATCTTTTTATAACACTAGACGTTGTAAGTCTATACACGAGTATTGCCCATGAAGATGGTCTAAGGGCAATTATGCACTTCCTTAATTTGAGACCAATAAATGTATATCAACATACTAATATGTTGATGGAGATGTGCGGATTGTCTCTCAACAATAATCATTTTTTATTTGGAGGTGACACCTACAAATAATTGAAAGGTACAGCGATGGGTACTTGCTTCGCCCCCAACTATGCTAATTTGCATATGGGCTGGTGGGAGGAGCAGGTGCTCAAAGTCGACTATGTCAGAGAATGGAAGGACCATGTCATAAAGTGGATTAGATTTATTGACGATCTTTTTATTTTGTGGAACGGATCCAAAGAGTCAGCGCAACAGTTTATAGACAGTATTAATGTAATTGATCTCAATTTAAAATTCACTGAGCATATCAGTGCAACCAGTGTGACATACCTAGACCTGGAAGTATATATTGCACAGGGATCTATCCAAACACGTACATACAGGAAGCCTACTGCAGGCAATACAATTTTGCACGCGGCAAGCTTCCATCCATCAAGATAAAAAACTGAGCATTCCATATGCAGAAAACTTTAGAATGAAGAGAAACTGCAGTGAAGCATATGCTCTGAGTCAAGCTCAAACTGCCCTAACCAATAGATTCCTGCAAAGAGGATACAGGTATGAAACACTGAAACAAGCTAAGACTAAGGTAGATCTCATAGAGAGAAATGCACTGTTGAAACCTGATGTAGAGAAAGTCGAAGAAAAGAAAAAACATACTCAGGACCAAATTCGGATGATTACTGGGTATAGTTCCTACCAGGCTAAGGTGAGAGATAGCCTGTGTAGGCACTGGCACCTAGTTAAACAGGATCCGATACTACAAGGGAAGGTCTCACGAAGACCGATGTTGATGTTCAACCGGGCTAAATCAATGAGGGATGATCTGTTTAAGACCAACCCGGAAGCCAAGAAAGGAGGAGGTTGGCTAAAAGTTAGCCCTGGCTTCCATAAATGTTTTAATTGCAAGGCTTGTAGGTATGGTCAAATGAACAACAGGTCACCTCTCCCTTACTTAGTAGCCCGTGGAAGCTAAGGAAACCACTAAATTGCAAAAGTAACTTTGTTGTCTATATTTTAAGATGCTCATGCCCTAAAATGTACATAGGTAGTACAATTCATATGGTCCATGTACGTATTTTACAACATTTAAGGGCAATTAAAAGCAATGATAAAAACTATGTGGTAGCACGTCACATCAATGAAGTGCATAAAGGCAATGCTAAGGAATTGGTATACTTTGCCATTGATCAGGTCCCTAAAAATCAGAGAGAAGGGGACAGAGAAAAGAAATTGCGCAAGTTAGAGTCAAAATACATACTTATGTTTAACACCAAGAATCTGTATGGATTCAACGCTAAAGAAGACTTACTTGTACATTTGGTATAAATTGGTATTCCATTATAAAAGATTTTAATGTTTTTTAATTTTAATTTTCAGAGGAAGGAATAAGACTGTGTTTACTATGTTCAAGCTTGGGAATTTCTTGTCAAGACAGATTACATGCCTTTGAGATCAAATTAGGGAAGTAAACAATATTTTTAATAAGTAATTCAGGTGAATAAAAGTACTGTAGAATATTTGCACTTTATTTATAATATGTTGCACATTATAAGCACTGTGAAGCACTTGCACTTTATGTATTGCGATATTTGCACATGATAAAGCATTTGCACTTTATTTATCAACAGTTGCACATTCGATTTTACGGATTTTTGCACCTTGTTAAACTGTGTAATTTTATAGCCACTGCTCTATAAAATTGTGACCTATTTAAATTTAAACATATTTTAATTTTCCTTCATATGGGTCTATTGGCCGATTAACTGGGATATCATGTGAAGGAACTCGCCTTGAATGACAAGAAAATGGATTCCAGGCTGGGGCACTGGCCCAGAATACCCTTGTGTGATCATTTTGTGTGAGAAGTATAAACACAAAACACAGAGACAGAGAAACAATAGTAAATTGAAATAAACAAACATTGTGTGAGGAGACAGTTAAAGAATTGTAAAAAAATGATTATGTTCCAATGAAAATGTCCTAAAATGAGAGCAATTGGGATTATATATTGTTTCCACCTGTGCATGACTATTAATGCATGTTTGGTCGACTTTTCATATTGGTGATTTATGATGTTAAGTCATTCTAAACACCAACATAAAGGTATACAGAAAAAGAAAAAGTGAAAGTAAGAGAGAAAAAAATGGTCAAGAAGCTTTATCTGTTCTCTTGTAAGATGTTTTAAAACACACTTGGAATCGGCAGTCTTTCTTCCTTGTCTATTTTCAAAGTGATCATGTGACTTGTGAGCCTCTGTTTAAATTTGTTTGATTTTATGCGATTACTCATGTGAACAAGGCAGGTGTGCCGAAACGCGTCAAGTTAAAGAACAAATAAACCTGAGCTGGATAGCAGAGCTTACTCCTGTGTCGGTGTCCGATTTTTAAGCAAGTCGGTAATGGTTGGAATATATATATATATATACATACATATTATCTACTGGCGGTCGCCAGTAGATAGTTATAGTTAGGACCGTGTTTCCATAGGAAATCCGCAACATTCTATTTGGAATAACTTTGGTGCCGGTCGACGAATCCTCGCGAAATTTTCAAAACTAATGGGGCGCTACGCTCCGCTCCTACCCTGAAAGTCTCGGGGGATTCGTCAAGCGGGGGCTGAGAAAAAAGGGGGGTCCCAAAATGCGTTTTCCCCATGCATTTTCCCATAGGACCTTTAGTCCGAGCTACAGCCCGAACGGCTGAACAGAATTACTTGAAATTTGGCAGAGAGGTAGTCCTCAGGTAAGGATGTGCCTTTTGTAGGTCTGGTGTAAATCTGTTCAGTAGGTCCTGAGAAAATAGCATTTAAATCAATATATATATCTGTAAGCGCGCTCCGTGCGCTTACCGTAAGCTTACCGTACGCGTACGGTGCCGTGCGCGTGCTCAATTCTGATTGGTGGTTACATGACTGTAAACATTCGAATCGGTCGAAATCAGGAAGTGTTGGCCGCCATTTTCTGTCTCTCGCACTGACAAACAAAGGTGGGGAACGTGAAAAGGGGGCAACGAAGAGAGTTGCAGACCCCCTAGAGTTTGTCAGGGGGTCCAAGAAGGACCCAAAAGTACGAAAAATACATTTAATAATTTTAAAAAAAAATCGCGAAGTGCGCGTACGGTAAGCTTACCGTACGCACACGGGAAAAAAAAATTAAAACAAAAATAAAAAAGTAACAATCACATTTATTAAATAAATTAAAGGACCCACAAGGGAGAAAAAAACAAATGTTACTGTGTAAAAAAAGGGAAGGCGCGCACGGCATGGACTGCGCAACGTGGGCGCTTGGGGCGCGAAGCGCACCGAGCGCCCACAGCGCGTGCACGGTGCGTGAAGCGCACCGTGCATGCAGGGTGTGCGCACAGTGAAAAACCAGAAAATAAAATAAAAAATAAATACATAACTTAGCATTTAAAAAACCGTACAAATTCACTGAAAAAACCATAGGTTTCACACACGTTATAGTTAGGAATTATCATTTACAAAACCTTGCAAATTCACTTAAAAAACCATAGGTTTCACACATGTTATAGTTAGCTGTACATTTCACTCGTAAAAAACCAATGAAATTCCACGTTATAGTTTGATCAGGTAACTATAACTTGCGCGACCGCAATCCACAATGTGTAATTTCAGATGTCATCATTGATGTCATGAGTGATGTCACTGACCATGTCATGAGTGATGTAATATGTGACGTCATCAGCAGTTTATTGTGGGCGCGCAAGTTATAGTTACCTGATCTAACTATAACGTGGAATTTCATTGGTTTTTTATGAGTGAAATGTACAGCTAACTATAACATGTGTGAAACCTATGGTTTTTTAAGTGAATATATATGTATATATTATTTTTTTCCCACAAACTCGAGAGCTCCTCCTGGGATATCTGCCCGTATTTCAGTGGTGAGAGGTGCCGGTGGAGCAAACCCGGCATTAATAACCCAACCAGTTGCAAATGACTCGCGCTCTCAGGTTCCAAAGTAAGGAAAGATTTATTGCTCAAAGTATATATATTTTTTTAAACATTTGTTCACTTATCCTCATTTTCTTTAATAGCAACCTTGATATGAATTCATAAAACGTTTATCCAAATTACTCCAAGTTTTTGAACAGTCAAAAACTTCTTGTGTTGCAGCAGCAATCCTAAATCTGAGTAATATGAATTCATGAAGCCTTAAAATATTTTTAAAACTTTTGTACAAATTACTTTATTTATTGGATTAAGAAGGATCTCACGTGCCAACTCTGCAGGTTTATAATTATTCTTTTAAAGCATTGGCCCCAAAAGGTGGCGACATTGAAGGGACAATGCGGGACAAATCAAGAGCACATGATTAAAGTCCTGGATCAGCGAGTTACACAAGTCACACTCTCTCCCTGTTTTTGAAGAAGGGTAACAGTTCACTGTTAGCCTATTTAGGAGAAGCAAGTTCATTTGAAATAATGTCCAAACATCATGGAGGCCATGATCCAAATTCCAGGTCAAGTACTGCTGAGCAATCTTGGGGAAACAGGATAAAGTCACAGCATCTAGCCTTTTCTTTGACATACAGTGCATAAAGTTAAGCTGATAGGTAGTAGAGCTAGAGGCATCTTTTAAGTAGCTTTTAAATTGTGTGGGAGAAAGAGAAGCCAGAGCCTCTTCTTGCAGTTCATGATAGCTTTGCACCAAGGCAAAATCCTGGGAAAATGTTTATTTCCCTGGACCTGGGCCAAAAACTTTAACATTTATAAAATCCCTCATGGAGTCCTTTTCACTGTTCTTGAGCTGAAAGCCCTACCGAATCACACTTGCCAACCCTTGCCCATAGGGGCTTATCAGACCAAATTCCAGCCTCATTGTTGAGGTCGAGACAGACGATTTAAAATTACACAGTTTACTTAAAATGTGCCCTACCATTTTCTCTGAAAAGTTCAGTGTTGGCACATTAATAGACTCGATGCCATATAGTGGAGTTGGAGGGACTTTCACCCTAAAAAAGGATAGCAAATGAATAAAATGTCCTCTCCCCATTGCATTATAAAATGCATGTAACACATTGGCATTCAAAGAGACCTTAGAGGATCAATGTATAAAAATGTGTTTCCAGCATGTTACCTGCTATAATTTTCACTTGATTACGATATAAGTTTACAATCTCCATTTTCTGTAGAACTAAGCCCCATGCATATTTACTTGTCTTCCCAACCTTTCTGCTTATTAAAATTAATACCTTGCTCTTTAAGACATTGATCTTCAAGTAATGTAAAGTGGTATACTGTTGCGAAGTACCCCAGCCTACTACTCAGGCCCTTGGGAGCTAGATCCGAAATTGAAATATCATTTGCATACATCAAACAAGTGAAATCTAGGAGCATCTCCATTGTTAGATGCAAGGCAGTCAGGAAGGACAATGAGAAAAGTAATGGGGCCAGCAGACAAACCTATTTCAGGCCATTGTTAGTTGGAATTATTGAGGATGATCCTCGACACCACCTACAGGAGTGGAGCCTGATTATTAATGAAAGGAGAATATTGTTCATACCTAACTTATTTAGTTTATACCAAATGTTGGATGGTCCACCCTGCCGAAAGCTGTAGAAAAATATAAGAATGCCACATATATTGGATTAAAGTATACTTTTCTGCTATAAGTTTCAACATACATATGCTTTCAAGGGTACACTGTTTCTTTCTGAAACCAGCTTGTTCAATAGGGAGTATTCTTTCCTCTTTGACCCACTCCCTAATATGTTCCAAGATACTCCTAGAAGTATTTTCGCTACTGTGTCCAGCTATGCTATTTGGTGATAGTTACCAGGGAGATGTCTGTCTTCAACCCTTTTTATGTAGTGGACTAAATTATAAACATGTGTGTACAATTTAGTTTTACATTGTTTATCTAATTTTAAATGTTCAAGTGTGCAGGTTTGTTGAATTATTTTTTAGACTTGAATATATATGTATTTATTTTGTATTTTGAATGTATGAGCAGTAAGTATTTTGCATAGAAAGTATGGTAACAAATAACATATGTGTAATTTTCAATGGATTTTTTTGTATTTTAATTAATTTATTGAGTCATAGAAAATAAAATCAATGAATAAATATTGTGGTGCAATGCATTGTTATTTATTGTTATACAACAAACATGTTGTTTTCATAGACATGTGTGTCTATGTTCTTTTTTATTATCAATATCAATTTAATTTTTTTCCATATGTCATAGTTTAAAAAAGTTTAAATTAATTTCTAAGTATTTGCATTATTGTTGCAAGTTAAACATGTAATAAATATTTCTATAGTAACAAATGCAACTAACAATCATAATTGGGATTCAGAATGATTAAATTATACTTGTCACCAATGTTCCCTCTAATTTTTTTCCTCTGTGTGCGGCAGTGTAATGTCTCTGTGCGCTGCAGCCAAGGCTATGTGTGTCAAGAACCGGACCACCCGTGGGGGTGCAGCGACAGGGGTTCTGACATGGGGATTGCTGCTTGATTGTGAGTAGCACGCTACTCCGGAACCCAAACAGGATTAGCGGGGAATTAATATAGGGAAATATGAAATTAATTTGAGTGGTGGACAAAGCGCAAAGAGTCTGACACCTAAAAACACTCAGTAAGCATTAGGGTAGAGACTGATCATGGAAAAGAAGCTGCCAGTTCTGCCTCTGAGAACAATCTGGGCCAGTCTCAGACTGGAAGAGTAAAATGCAAGCCAGGGAGAGGGGTTAAGAACCCCCCTTGTTGTGGAGACATAACATTGGTACAGACATGGAGGAGGAGAGGCCCAGTTCACACCTGGGAAGGTGGAGGCATGAGCATACCTTCCACAGTTCCCAGCTACTTGTGTCACGAGTATTGATGATAGATGTATCCCTTGCATTCTGGGATTTGTGGTCCTGGTTTTACAATACCACTAGTCTCAGAATGCTAAGTAAGCCCTAAACTGGATAAAAGTGGTCTTAATTATTTACGAAGTTTGTCTGCACACAGTACTTTTGACATAATCAAAAGAAGCACTACATATCAATAAAGATCGGGCTTTTATGGTGCATAAACTGAATTACGTGCTAATGTAGGAAACGTCTCTCCTGCTATAGTAGTACCGTTTTAATAGAGGGGCCAACAGTGCACATAAAGGGGTCATTCGTGAAATGCATTCACTTACATTGGCAGGACCAGTTTGCGCCACTCGAAATAAAATGTCACTCAAAGGGTCAAACTTTAGTGTTGTGTTGTGTTGTAAGTACACGTATGAATGTCATGTATTTTGTATGCCCGGAGGGGTGCCGTGGTATTGGGGTGTCATACGCGGCGGTAGACCGCTGGATGAAGGCTGCCCACGGAGCGGATGCCTCTGGTGAGTCCCAGGGTATTTCTGAATAAAATATGACGTACTTAATTTGAATATCCATGACCCATCTGTACAATAGCGTCACATAATCACAGCAAACATTGGAAAAGCCACACTTAAGTCCAATGAATACTCAGCATATGGAATGACCCGCCTTCTGTTTGAAACACTCCTTTAACCCTTCTGTTTGGGCTAGGGGAAACAGGGGGGGGGGGAGGATTAGGGGTTTGCGCTTGTGGTGTTCTTAAAACAAAAATGTGACTCATATCGGAGGAGAAATGCAGATATTTGTGACTGGTCTGAGGCATGCAGCAAGTCCAGAAGCACCACATGTGCTTTCACACTCACTAACATATATTAGTGATTGTGAAAACATAAGTCGTCCTTTTAGGCTTGCTGCATACCTTTTGGTAATAGAGTGCAGCAGACTGCGTGCCTTTTTGAAAGTTTTCTGTTAATTGCAGCGCCCGAAATGCTAATACACGGGCTGCAATTAACAAGAAAACTTTCCAAAAGGCACGCTATCTGCCGCGCTAGATTAACAAAAGGCATGCAGCAAGCCCAAAAGCACGACGTTTGCTTTGATAATCACTAATCTCTAATAGTGATTGTGAAAGCACTCGTTTCACAATCACTAATATATATTAGTTACTGATATATATTAGTGATAGTGAAAGCACAGGTCGTGCTTTTAGGCTTGCTGCATGCCTTTTGTTAATAGCAAGCATGTCCTTTCTTAATACAGCGCTGCTGGGGGCGGATTGTCTGCTTTTGTTAAAGTATTCCTGTTGATCGCCGCGCCCATCATGCTTCTACATGGGGCGGCGATCATCATGAATACTTTTCTCTAGGGGGATGGGTGTGCTGTTCGCGCACTTCAAAGCCTCTGCGCGCTGGGAGTGAAAGAGGTGCGTGCCCGCGCACGCACGCACGTTGCTGAGAACAGTGCTTGTCACATATATGTACCTTCCTCGATATTTGTGGGACAGGTGTAAGAATCGTATATCCGTACAGTAGTTGGCACTGGATTTAGAACAGTATCTCTGCCCCACCTATAAATTAGCATTTTTCTCAATATTTGATGGACTGGAGTAAGAATTGCAAATCTTTATCCCCAGCCCCGAACATATGCATGTTTCCTTGTTTCTTATCTTGGAGTTATATTTCCCACAACAAATTTTATTTTTTTAATGTTTATTGAACTGTAATTAATAGATGTAATTTTAGTTTGTTTTATATTATTCTTGTTTTTGTTCTTTGATGCTTTAATTTTTCCCATATTCAGGTAATTTATTAAACATTGTAGAAACTGAATGTAGGAAAATTAGTCTATTTTGTATTGTGACCCACATTTTGTCTTGTTTGTTGCATGCGTGTGCACTAGCTGGTCTAAAATGTCCCAGGGTGGTGATCCTAAAAAATAGAGGGGGAAGAGGGAAGCATCAAGGATAAAAAGGAGGAGTTCTCACAAAGGTCCCAAAAGGCAGCTCAATGGAGAGTCCTAATTCATATGGGGAGGATACAAGGGGACAAAACCTTTTGACCCCTTGAAGGCTGGGGTGTGCCTGGATTGTTACAATTCAGCACATAAAAAGGGAACTGCAGGGATTCAGTCTGTTCCAAGAAGCACCCCACTTGGTTTAGAGTAGGAGCAGGAGTGAAAGTTTGCTTATAATAAACCCACCTTAGTTTCTGTGAGTTGAGATGATGTGGAAGGCCTGTCCGCCTTATTGTCTTACTTCCCTGCATAGTGAAGTACAGGCAATGGCCAATCATCAACAGGACCATGGTAGAAGCCCTGAGAAATAAAGGAGCCAGCATGATCACAGTGGTGGACTGGTTGGTTTCCGTATAGGAGATTATGCCAGATACTATGCATATGGTATTCAATGCTGATAATCAGGTGAAGTTTCATCCCATGGCGATGGTCACCTTTGAGTGGAGAGGGGTCACTGGCTTAAAGAAGATAGATATGAGCTCTGTCATTCCAGCCAGTGGAGTGTCTGTTAGGAAATTACCTTGACATTTCTGCTTGCATAGAAAAGAAAACTCATGAAGAAATGCTGGGTCTGTCTGAGTAAGGGGGTGTATCAACATGGGCATAGACAGCCCATCAGGTAAGTCAAGTGTGTCTGGAACCTGGAACAATGGCCCAGGTTCCCACAACCAAGAGGCAGGACAAGAGGTGTAAGGAACCAGTCTCAAAACATCCCATGATCCAGAAGGAATCTGACCCCCAGGGAGTGGATCAGGAGCCTACAGCAGAAGAGGCTTGACGGAGGGGAAAAATAATTTACTCTGAGCAACCTGAAAGAGGTCTCTGAGTTGCATTGGGACAGAAGGACCCTCATGGAAGAAATGCTGTCAAGCACAAGGAACATGCCCAATTCTTAAAGACCTTCGGTGCTAGACAGAAGTCCAGGAGCAGGGAGATACCAGTGGAGCCCAAAGGATCATCTGGGAGGAAGGCTTCATATACAGTGAGGCTAGGGACTCAAGACCTGTAGCAACCAGGATATTAATGATCTCTCAACAGTACAGTACCCTCCTATTAAACTTAGCCCATGTCCCCTTCAGCTGGGCATTTGGGGCAGACCAAAACCTGGGACAGGTTGGTAAACCACCTCTACTGGGCCAAAATACTCGAGAAGGTGAAAGAGTACTATTTCTCCTGCACCACCTGTCAAACCAGTGACAAGACAGGAGGGCAACCCAAGGCCCCAAAAATTGCAGCACCCAATTCCCAGAGGAATATTTACATGCAGAGGCCTCTGCAGACGTACATTTATTTAGATTTTGTGTGGTAATCTACGCACAATAGTATGATTATGAGTGTCCCCTTACATGAGAGGGTGGAGACTCCTATGACAGATATTATGACTTTAAAAATTACTAGTTTAACTTTACATCTGGATCTTCATACTTTACACATATGTAAAGATCTATGCCAAGGACAAGATTATGCCTCTGCTGTGGAAAATTCAGAATGGAAAGTATAGACAAACAGCATTCAAATTACCTGCGTCATGCACACCTGACTCTCATTAAATCATGAAACACATATTCCACCCACACTATAGCCTTTTCTTTTTTCGCGCTTTACTACATGACCTTCAGGATGTCACTCTACATCGCCTGCCTCCAGAATGCATTCAACAACCCTCAAAAAGATGAGGTAAATTCAATAAGGGGGAGATAGATCCAGTAGTTACCTTTTATTGTATTACTCTACTGGGAACTCCATGACCTGTCTCCATACTCCCTCAATGGAGCATAGAAGGTAAACAAGTTTAGAAGCTATCACGCTCTGTGGCATTGTAATTGAAGGTACTCACCTCGGAGACTGTCAAAAGTGAAGGACAAAAGGGGGCTTTTAATGTTTTCAGGATTCAGGTGGCAAAGACATTTCCTGAAGGTGGAATAAGATCCTTTCCCTGGTGCTCCCCTTATGGAGAATCCCAAAATAAGGCCCGGTAAGAAACCAGAGCCCTTTACCTTTTTACTACATTTCCACTCCACACTCAAATCAATATTTTCTTACCACCCACATAAAGGCATTTCTTTTTTAAACACACTTTCCCTTTCAAGTTAATTGGCAGCAGTAGCAGGAGAACTGGTACCATCTACTCTGGGAAGGACAACAACCAGCACACAAGTATGCTACACCGATGTCTATGATACGATCTCACTCACATGCTGGGGATTTTTTTAACTAGCCATAAACTAAAGCCTATATTTGAACATGAAAAACTCTTCCAAGTACAAACCAGAGATACTTTTAAACTACAGGCACTACTCAATGAGGGCTCTGACAACAGATTTTGGGGGGAGGCAGCTAACACATTCAAATTCCAATCTCTGACAAGGCTCCATAAGAAGGAGAATCTAATTTCTATATACAGCACTAGGTCTAGGCCCTACACCCATCCAACACAATTACATGCAGAGGTGGGAGGAAGAGCTAGAATGCACCTTATCAACAGAAGAGTGGGAGACCATCTGTCAGAGGGTGGAGAAAATGTGAATCTATACTCAATAAAAAAAGAAATACACTAAGTCCTAATTCACTGGTACTTGACTCCGATTGAGGGGAAAGAAATGCTGCTTTATGTATGGTCGGTATGCCCACTAGCAAAGTGCTGTTGGTCCAAACTGCTAACTCTAATAAAGGAAAGGATAGGGATATTCCTACCACTGGACATAACAGGCAAACTTTTAGGCTACCCAGGGAGGAGAGGAAACCTCAATTGCACACTCCCATAGACATACTGGTATCACACCTCCGATAGGTGGGGATTCTGACATATGTTCATATCTGGAAGTCCCCTCTGCCCCTGACACATGTATGCTATGGAAAAGTTATCGGACATATTGATAAACAAGATGCATCACTTCAGGAAAACATGGAATCCTGAACAATGCGATTGCGCCCTTCATGAATGAGCGTACACGCTGAATGGCTGCAGGATAATTCCAGAGTATCATGGCCGGATGTGACTGAAATCACCCAGGATCGTGCGGTTTCTTTTGTCATTAATTTTGATTTTTTTTTGTCTATATCTGGAGGTGTTTCGGAACACAATTTTCATTATTAATAGCCCTGAAGAAGTTCTAATGGAACGAAACACGTTGGCTGATGTCCAATTCTGGCTTTATGAAGAATAAAAGAAACTGTATGGACTTATTCTAGCGATTTTGACTTCTTCTCTGGTGCACCCTCTACAACGAAAATATCTTTGCTCTGGATGCCATTGGAGCTTAACTGCGGCAAGCTCCAGAGGTGTATTGCACAGAACTTTTTATATAATTGAATAGGGATTGATGTGCGGAACCTATGGTCAGCAGCTTCTTGGTGTTTTTGTATACTTAATGTGATAGGGCCCATTTAATTCTCTTTTATTTTTATTGTATGCTTGCCAGCACACTCTTTTATCTCTTTAAAACACCCCATATTTAGCCATAGTTTTGAACGGCTATGCAATGGAACAATTAAGCCAGAGGTCACTGGTTTGAAGCAAAGCAGCCCCATTCAGGGGTAGCTCGGCAGGCTCCAAGAGCAGTGCAGAGAGATGGCCTTCAGCTCGATATTATATATTTTTCTCAGGGAAGGGCTGTGATAGAGAACAGCTTAACAGGAATTCCTCACTAAGAAAAGTATGCTGTGTGATTGATCCTAAGAAACTCGTTATATAGGCTTGTCATTTTCTGCTTCTGCTAAATTTTAAAAAGAACAATTGATGGACTGAACTATGTCAAACATTCTCCCCTGTACAGAGATCTGGGACTAAATCCATCGTTTTTTTGCGCCATGCCAGTTTAAAGCCAGCCGCATGCAAAAAATTCGTAGTCCGGCTTCCCATGGGAACAGTCCAGCCCAAACTGCCAGGCATGTCCTCCCTCGACCAGAAACAAGCATCATGGGTCTGTTTCAGGGTTTCACCCCTCATCAGCAAGGCTAGCTTGATCCAGGGACATGGAGAGCACCGGACCCGCATATGGGCATACCCGTCCTACTCAGGTAACAAATGCAAAAAGAACAATTGATGGACAGAATGTTGAACAATGTCAAACATTCACCCAAGTACACAGATCTGGGCATAAATCTATTGTTTTTTGCTCCCCATGCCATTCCAGTTTAGACCCAACCAGGATGCTTGTTCCTGGTCCAGGGAGGACCCGGCTTGGCAGGTTGGGTGGGACTGTTCCCATGAGGAGCAGGGTCAAGACTGATTTGCATATGGCTTGGTCTAAACTGGGTTGAGATGGTGAACAAAATAGGGATGGATTTAACCCAGATGTTCTGCCTGGGGGTGACTGTTTGATGAGTTATGCATTCCGCCCATCATTTGTGTGTCTTTTGCTTTATGATAAATTTAAGCATAGCAGTTAGATGTAGCTAAACATTGTTAGGATTCTAGGAATGTTTCAACCATGTTAGGACTGTTCATATTGTATTTGCTTACTAGGTCATGCATTGCTGCATTTAGTTTTGCACTCTGTGTAGTTGCCATTCAAATTGAATCCACCAGAGTTGAGTATTGGAAATAAACATTTTAGAGTTTAACATGTTTTTAAGTGCTATTTTGAGTGTGTTATTTATTAGTGAAAGAGGGTTTGGAGCTCACTACATAACATAACGTGTATTTGTAAAGCACATGTTCACCCATAGGTCTCTTGGCGCTGAATAACAGATGTTTATTGTTACCCAACTCAATGGTACTTGAACTTAGCTATAAGGGCTAATTGTGACCAAAAACACCCCCCGCGCAGTGTTGCTTAGTTCATGTTGGTGTATTGAAATAAGTCCTTGCTTCAGGGATGCAGAAATCCACTCCTGGCAGCTCTGGAGGGTTCCCCCAAGATCATGACAATTTATTTCCTTCAAAACGTATGTGGATGGCAGGCTAGGTGGGTTGAGTGTGGCACAATATGTGTCTGACCTAATAAGAAACACAATTTCAGGCTCCTCAGGGGGAGTGAGCTCTGAGGAAAATCTGGTTTAGCCAGCCACATATGACCCGAGCTCATCAACGACCTGAGCAACCACATACAAAGAAAACAGCAATCAGAATATTCATAAGAAACTGGTATACTGTTAATATTCACAAAAATGCACAGACGAACAAAGTACATAACCTGCGTTCTCACACACATCAAGTGATACTCAAGACACAAAGGTGCCGATTACGATCCTGTAAAAAAATTCCCCGTACGACTCGTATCCGGTCTTTTTACCGTACGAATCGTACAAGTGACGTACAAACTGCCAAGTACGATTCGCATGGGAAAAAGTCCATACGAATCGCATTGGGAATAATTCCCCACACATCCTCGGGTCAGAAAATGTGCCCGACACGTCTCCCGACGAATTACCGTACAAATGTGAAAAGTGAAGTCCGACCGCGGAAGTACGATCCATCCCGTGCGTCCGATGTTACAACCGGATGGGAAAAGCACCGTCCGCACCGAACTCCCATAGCAACCATGGAGACATGTGCCCGCATACGCGCCCAACACTCCCCCCAGCCCCCGTATGTACGCGCCCAACCACCCCCCCAGCCCTCCTATGTACGAGTCGAACCCCCACCCGTGTATGTACACCCGTGTACGTACGAGTCGAACCCCCACCCGTGTATGTACACCCGTGTATGTACGAGACGTACCCCCACCCGTGAATGTACACCAGTGTATGTACACCCGTGTATGTACGAGACGTACCCCCACCTGTGAATGTACACCCGTGTATGTACACCCGTGTATATACACCCGTGTATGTACGAGACGTACCCCCACCCGTGTATGTACACCCCCGTACGTACGGCCCGTACCCCCACCCGCGTATGTATGGAGCGTGCCCCCACCCCAACCGTGTACGTACAGACCGTACCCCCACCCGCGTATGCATGGAGCGTACCCCCACCCCAACAGTGTACGTACGGACCGTACCCCCACCCGCATATGCATGGAGCGTACCCCCACCCCAACAGTGTACGTACGGACCGTACCCCCACCAGCGTATGCATGGAGCGTACCCCCACCCCAACAGTGTACGTACGGACCGTACCCCCACCCGCGTATGCATGGAGCGTACCCCCACCCCAACAGTGTACGTACGGACCGTACCCCCACCCACGTATGCATGGAGCGTACCCCCACCCCAACCGTGTATGTACGGCCCGTACCCTCACCCGCGTATGTATGGAGCGTACCCCCACCCCAACCGTGTATGTATGGACCGTACCCTCACCCGCGAATGTATGGAGCGTACCCCCACCCCAACCGTGTATGTACGGCCCGTACCCTCACCCGCATATGTATGGAGCGTACCCCCACCCCAACCGTGCATGTACGGCTCGTACCCTCACCCGCGTATGTATGGAGCGTACCCCCACCCCAACCCTGTATGTACGGCCCGTACCCCCACCCGCGTATGTATTGAGCGTACCCCGACCCCAACAGTCTAAGTACGGAGCGCACCCCAGGCCTCAACACCAGCACCTTCACCCAACATCGCGCATGTACGAGTCGTACCAAGCCAGAGAAAAGGACAGCACTGTACAACAAAATGGCCGATGTACACACCGTACACACGCTAAAAACACACGTACACAACCAGGACAAAGCAGAACAACACAAGAATACTCTATTCGAATCACACAAAGCCACAACACATGTCCAACAAGCACAAATACACCACATTCACTGACCTGCAACTGCCAAACTCCCAAACAGATGCCCAAAACACAACCACTCCTTATAACACACCCACCCAAACTTCAAACACAGCCACACCCACCAATGGACCAATAAAAAGGGCCCACAGACACAAACCATGAGCCTTTGCAACAGACTCACTGCTGCCAGACCCCACAGACAACCCACAGCACCATACGTGAACCTTTACTACAACTTACACTTGCACACCTTCACACAACCACCTACACAAACACCCCCTCATCACATTCACACACACACCTGCACAACCACACCCACACACCCACAACCATCCACACCCACACCCCCCACAACCATCCACACCCACACCCCTCACCATGCCCACTAACAAGAATCCAAAGTTCACTAGCCAAGAGTTGGAGGTCCTTGTCGACAAAATCCTCAGAGTCGAGCCACACCTCTTTGGAACATTGGTCAGACAGACCAGCATTTCTGAAAAAACAGCCATGTGGCAGACGATTGTCGATGCTGTGAATGCTGTTGCGTCCACCAGAAGGACCAGGCATGAATGCCAAGCCAGGTGGTACGATCTGCGGAGGAGGGTCCGAGCCAAAATGACCGACGACCACAACCAGGCCAACATCACTGGAGGAGGGCCGCCCCGCTGACGCGTACAATACCATCCCTGGGAGGAGAGGGTGATGGCCATACTGCCGGTGGTGGCAGTGGACGGAGTAGAAGGACTCCGAGAGCCGGGTGAGTACACAACCAACTCACCTCACATGGGGGGAACGTCATCCACAACCAAACTCACAATCATGCACGCAACCACCCCAAGCTATCGCATGACTCAACCACACTCCATAAACACGCACATGCCACTAGCGCCACCATGCCCCATGCACCCAGCTGGACAATGCCAAGTCACAGGCCACAGAAAACACCAACACAAGACACGGTAACCCGGATGGCGGGAGTGTGGGCCCCAAAAATCACATAGTGCAACTCAGAAGCAGACAACAATGCCCTCTGCCCATGTGGCCTAGGTCACAGCCAGACAAACAGTGTGTCCCCACACAGGAAAGACTTGCCAGCAAATGGCGGAGGCCTTGCATTAAGACATGGGGGTGAAGGCACATTTTTGCACATGACAGCAGCCAATGAACAGCCGACACTGTGAAAGAGTGGCAGCACACACCACCACAGCAGCAGCGCAGACACAGACACTACACCCAATGGGTGCCTGGAGATCAGAAACAAACTCACATGAACAAGCCAAGGGCCATTCAAAGATCGGCAAAAAGTGTGTGCCTAGGAAGCTGGGCTGAGGTGACAGAGGGTGACACACAGAGAGAGGGAGAGGGGGAGAGAGAGGGAGGGAGACACAGGGAGACGGACAGAGGGAGGAGGCTGACACAGGGAGGGAGGGAGAGGGGGACAGAGAGGGAGTGAGAAAGGGAGACACAGGGAGACCAATTCAGCCTTGGGTGGTGTGGGAATGTCTGCTCTTCAGCAGGTGGACTGCCTGCATGTAGACAAGGGTGGCCAGTGCCTGAATCCCCCTCTCTTCTCCATGGCAAAACACTGGGCCATGTCTCAACATGTGCATGAGCACAACGACAGCTACCTGCATTATATAAGTGTGTGGAACAACTCCATGTGCCCACGTACAGTGCAACACGGAAGGCGCCAATGCATGGCTCGCCACACCTCCTCACTCCACTGCTGACTGCAGTCACAATTGACGCAGCAAGTAAGACTGTGTCACACATAGGTAAAGTCTCAAAAGCTGTGGCCAAGGGACATACCCATGCACAAGTGCACTGTGAGTGGAATGCAAGACATATCCAAATACCCAGAGGAAATGTGCCAACTTTGAAACTAATGAAACATGGATGTTGCATGGAACAAAAATATCATTCTCTCTCTCACACACAGGTCAACGTCATGGATCACCCCCCAACACTGGGGGGGAAGACTCACAGGACCCGGCTCTGCGGGATGACGATCCCACCGGCAGCGACGACTCTCAAGACTCTGTGGACGACCCCGACCAACCTGGCCCCTCTGGTGTCCAACCACCTGCAGCACCTGCGTCAGGTACAACTGGGCCAACCACCACCCCCACTCCTGCCACATCCCAGGAGACACCCAGGATCCCTGCCCCACCACCACAATGCAGCCAGGTGTACCGGGCACCCAGGAGGAGGCAGGCGACAACGCAAATGCCACCCCTCAGGGGTCCCGGAGACCCGATGTGCCCACAAGGGCAGGCCAGGTGCAAGTGGGCAGGGGTGGTGGGAGTGGAGGACGGCGGAGGCGCGAGCCTGACCAGTTGGCTGCGGAACCGGTATATTCCCATGTCAGAAACATCCTGGACACATACCGGCAGGACACCACGGGTATGGGCCAGGTTGTGTCCACCCTCAACGAGATGAAGGGGGCCCTCGAGGAGATCAAGACCCAGCAGGCCCAGCAACATGCGGAGCAACATGCCTGTCTACTGCGACAAAAGGGCGGATGGAGGACAGACAGGCTGAGCTCGTGACGGTGTTCACGGGAATTCACCATACACTCCGTCGGATAGCCAACAACATGGGCAACCCTCCCTGTGCCACCAGGCCAAGAACATCACCACCCACAGGGAGGGATCAGGAGGAGGAGGAGACATCCGACGGAGCATCCCAAACATCGTCACGGCCTGCTTCTGAGGGTTCCCGCAGGTGGGCGGGTCGTCCACGGAAAAGACCGTGAGGGTCGGCGCAACAGCACCATTTCCCAGGACACCTGGCCTGGCACCTGGCCCACTGGACCAACAGCAGCACATCATCAAAAGACATTCTCTGCCACATGGACTTGCTGGTCACTGTCTGACCAATGTTGACAAAGACTGTGGCATGGACTCTGATGATTTCCAATGGCAAGGACACCAACTCCCCCAGTGAACTTTGGATTCCACACACCCGGAAAGCCCCTCTTGTCATACATCCCCCCCCAACACGTACCCCGACACAAATAAAAAGTTACACGATAAAGAGATTATGCCTACATTTTGCATTATTACCTTACATGTGTCTTGTAAAGTCTAACCATGCCTGAGTTCTCATATGACTTCAACCATCCATACCCTGGGGCCTGAGTCTGGCACAGGACACACATGGGTCACAATGTATTAGGCAAGACAGACATGGAGCACCATACACACCCGTGATGGGCCCAACCAGCTGAGGGGGTGGCCGCACATCCGTGCCGACAGACATATTGAGTACAGCGACAGTCATGCGCAGAGGTCAGGGATCATGTGGAGTGTCCTGGGGGGCACCCAGGTATTTGTAGACAGGTGGCAGAACCATGTCCTGCAAGCTTGAGTCAGGTGGATGCAGAGAATGGTGGCCTGGCCAACGTTGGATGCATGGGAATGGCACATGTCACAATACCCACACTGTCATGGACATCATGCACAATACAGAGTCTAATCCCAGACAAACAGCTTGCATCTTGCTACTCTACACATAGACACATAGCCACTATCACGGAAAACCATGCCAGACATGCCGTATGCACCGTGGCAACACACCAGCATTGACTGAGAAGAGGCACCTTGGAGGCATAGGGACACCTTTATTAGTCATGAATTCGGGAATGCAGAGGCAACTCGGAGTACACATACACAGGTCATGTGGATTAACATGTAGGTCCAACACTGGAACCCCCCTTCTGCAGCACAAATGCGTGATAGCCATGGAACTGGCACACAAGTGTCGGGTAACAGCTAAACACCCCCTGCTGCTCACGGAGAGGCTGCCATACACCATTGATCCTCTGATGTGGAAGTCCCACACCATGTCAAGCCAATGCAAACCGTATGTGTCCGAGGGCAGTGTTACACACATTGATGCCATCATCACAATCCACTATCCCATCACAGATGACTGTCAACAAGTCTGACCATCTATTCAGGTGTATCCAGCTACATGTAATGTGTCCCATGGTGATGCAACATGTCTGCAGAGGAACCAAACATCGACAGGGGCAGTGTGCACACATCGTAAACAACTGCCACACCCAATACACCCCTGATGCATCCCTTACCCTAAGGAGACTTCCAAACTTGTCCGTGCGTGTAACGCTGAGTCAGCACACGATGAGGAATAGCAGTGCCACAACAATGCAACCAGCAGACGGCATGCGCAAGTACCTGGGGATGAGAGACACACAAGAAGTCAGCCACAAAAAGCACAGCCACTTGCATGTGCACGTACTCGACACATGGAAGGATGACAACATGCTAGGTCACAATTATGACTGGGGAAATACACTCCAGTGACACATCCACACACACCTCTGACTCACATGGCAGACATGCAGATGGACACTAGGCCTGGGCGGCAAATTCCGTTCCGCTCGCGGAATTTGCGGAATTTGTGTAATTTCGCGTTCCGCGGAGAACACGAAATTGCTCAAAAGTCTGCTTTCCGCGATTTCGCGAAATTTTTGCTTGTTCGCGTTCTCAAAATGCATGTTCGCGAGATATTTCTCCTCGAGCACGCAAACAGCAATTGCGAACAGGAAAAAAGCATCGCGAACAAGCAATTCCGCGTGTTCGCGGAATTTCTGCGTGTTCGCGGAGATTTTTTACCGTTTCGCGGAGATTTGCGTAACGCAATTACGCAAATTCCGCCCACCCCTAATGGACACACACATCGCAACACATGCCACACGGGGACCAATGCGTGCACACTCAGACACTGGTACTCACCACTAAGCAAAGAAGTCGCGTATGAGCCGACTCCGAATGTCCTCTTGTGGAACCCCATCCTCCACATCACTAGCCCCATTGCCAAGCCCTTCGTCCTCCACGGTTGGATGGTCCTGATCATCTTGATCCAGGATGAGTGGCACAGCTTTCTCAACTTCCATGTTGTGCAGCATGCAGCAGACCATGAAGATTTTGCAGACCTTCGCCAGGGCATATGGGAGGGCGCCGCCGGTCTTGTGGAGGCATCTGAATCGGCTCTTCAGGAGGTCAAATGTCCTCTCTATCACTCGCCTTGTCCGCCCATGGGCGGTGTTGTAGCGGAGATGGGCCGGCGTGCTGGGGTTGCGGAGAGGTGTGATCAGCCATGGCATGTTGGGATAGCCAGCGTCCCCTACATGGAAACCACATGGACATAAGTAGGACAGGAGAAGCGGTCGTGCTGGAAGTCTACGCAAAATACAGGACAGACAGAGTGTACCCACCAACAACACATGCTCATTCGTAGCGCAGCTGAGTCATCATTTCAGGCACCCTGCTACACCTCATGATGTAGGCATCGTGTGCTGATCCTGGAAAACGAGCACAGACATGTGAAATCACCATGTTGGACAGACACACCACAAGGGCATTGATGGAGTGGTAGTGTTTGCAATTCCTGTACGCTACCTCTTGTGCCTGTGGTGGTACCAAAGCCACATGTGTGCCATCTATGGACCCAATGACATGGGGCATCCCTCCCAGGGCATAGAATCCACGCTTGACCCCAGTCAACTGTTCAGGAGTTGGGAAATCGATGAACTCATCCAGGTGAAGCAACATGGCCTCTAAGAAATCATGCAGCACACGGCTGAACATGCTCTGGGACATGCCACCAACATGAGCTATGGTATATTGAAAGGTACCCGTGGCAAGAAAATGTAGGGCTGCCATTACCTTCAGCTTGGGTGTCAGTGCCGTAGGATACCTGTGCAGCGGTTGCAGGTGTGGTGCCAGCCTTGCCGTCAACTCCTCAATCAACGGTTGGGGGAAGCGGTAGCAGCGTATACAGTCATTCTCCCGCATGTCAGCCAAGTCCGGAATTGGTCGGGGAAGAGGCGGCGCTCTGCAGTAATTTGGAAGTGACAAGGAAGAGTGAGTGCACTACAACAACAATTTATTTGTACTGAGCACATGTTAATCTGTCAATACACATATGCTACATACGGAGTCAGGTATGTGCCACATGCCCTGGACACGTATGGCTGCCAGGTGACACTCCTACCAAGACCCAGCTACACATGGAGATTGTGAACCTCCACATGCCATGGCATGGGATTAGCTGTGTCCCAGTGTAAGTGAACAGCCAGACGCAACACAGGAGTGACATACATCAACACATCAGCAGAAGTAGGATGTCGATTGCAGAGACAGGTAGTGGAACACTAGAGCCACAGGTCACATGACATTACACTAGGACAGCCCACACACCTTGCCATGAAGGTGTACATGTCATGACTCACCACACATACATTGAGAGGATGCAGACAGGTCCTTGTTACGCTACTCTGTGTCCCATGCATACATACGCACCTCACATCCGATACCACATGTGGCCTGGTGTGCGTAACAGTGTGCCATGGCCATCTACACACAGACACATGTTGGTTGCTGCAACAGCAGATGCTTTTGTGGGAACACCAACATCAAGCTAATGGGAACACACCACACATACATGACATAGACACATCGTGCACCGTGGGTAGTCACATGTCTGGTGTGGTAACCCCTGTAGCGGGCATCCCATAGTGATACGGACCGTACACACGCCTGTACGGGCCGTTGCTATGCATTTGGGGTACCCTAGGGCCCCGGAACGCACCGTACCTGTGTGTGAATCTCCAAATTACATAGGGGATTCATGAGGGACAAGTATAAAGGCCTACATGCATGATGGTTGTCATGGAGACCAAGTTTAAAGTATGAATTTTTTTCTGCAGGTGCACAGCAAAAGTCAGTTTGAATGAATCTACTTTGTTGCAATGTGGTTGTGGAGTTGACATCATGCTCAATAAAAAAAACAATAAAAACCCACTGACTGTGCTAGGTTTGAAGGGATTGGACGAAACATAGGATGCAAATGTGAGTGACCGATCACTCTGTACTCCTGTGCATGAAACAGGCCAGCAAGGCAGATATGAGGCAGCCAGGTCCCATGAGAGAGCACTTGCCTGCACATCTTTGGATTCTACGACCCAGCTGCTGCTCGTGATTCCCTGGAACCATGTCAAGGTCTGTGGATAGGGCCCAGCCTTTCACCCTGGAGGAGAACCTGGCATTGCTGGATGTGATCCTCCCACAGTACCCCCTGCTGTATGGGTGACCAGGGTATCAGGTGAGTGCAGAGTCCACTAGCACAGACTGTGTCCCTTTTTTGTGACTGTGACTTCTGGCATTGTGTCCAGGTGTGACACACATGCAATGTACTGTGGGGGGTCCCAGGGGGGGAATGCCTGATGTCTCCCAGCCAGAGCATGCTGTGGTGCATGTCTGCCGTCCTCACTTGCATTGTGTTTACTGTGACAATCACTGCATGGTGCATGCCACATTCTGCCTGTCTTATCCTCCTGGGAATGTAGCCTCTACAGTCCTCATGTGATTATGTGGTCAGCCCAGTGTGACAGGTGACTGTACCTACAGATGTGTGTTAGTTCTGTGTACCTGTACTGAGAGTGTCCACGTGATGTGTTCGTACCCTGGACATCGGTGTGTGTGTAAGTCCCCTGTCATGTGGGTGGGTGCATATGTGGAGTGTAGCACCCAAGCTGCATGAGAGATGGATATACCCTGCCCATCTGATGTGAGCAGGGAGCAGTGCTGTGTGTCTGACGTGCAGAGCCAGCCCCACACCTGTGAGCCCCCCCCTCTAGTGGCACATGTGCAGAGTGAGGTTTGTAGCTGCATTTGGCAATGGCAGGTGAATGTCCTGTCCCTGTGTGTGTCTGTGTACTCTGCTGAGGTAGCGTCAGTGGCCTGTGGCATGTGACTGCTTTGAGGTGCTGCACATAATCCTGGTGTAGCTTGTGATGCACAGTGTGAGCCTGGATCATTGATTGTGTCGTTGCCCTCATTCCACCTGTGTACTTTCAATGGCACGTACTGCTTTTGCCCTTCCCCAGAAGATAATGTCCCTATGACAAAGGTGCAATGCGTTGGATGCATACTATGCCTTGTTGTAAACAGCAAATTTGTTCTAATATGTGTCTCTGTGACATGTGCCAGGTGTATTGATGTAGTGTCACTTGTTCATCCTCACAGGTAGGCGCCTCTGCCAAGAAGCAGATCTGGATGAACGGCGTCAGTGCCGTGAGGAGGACGGACGGTCGCAAGCGGCGCCTGGCCCAGGTGAGAAAACGCTGGCAGGATATCCGGTGCTGGACGCGGAGGATCGCATGGGTCCTGCTGGGGGACTCACCTGAGACCCATAAGAACCGCGGGCGCCGCTGTCTGACCCACATCCACAAGCGTGTGCTGGTGGTGGTCTTTCCATACTTGGACAGGCGCTTACAGGAGAAGCAGCAGCAGGAAGGGGGTAGGTACATGTGTGTTTGTTGTGTGTCACCAGCATTTGTAAGTGCGCAGTTGCATGGATACACTGCCAGGGTTTAAAGGTGCTGTGCAGATCCTGTTACCCACAGTATAGCGGTGCTCTCCTGCCTCCCTTTTCCTCCTTGCAATGTGTTCCCTGGTCTGTGTGTAGTCACTCCTTCACAAGGTTATCTAGGCTGGCATTTTATCCACGTGAACAATGCCTGTAGCATCATGTGTGGGGGTGGTGTGTAACAGGTTTTGGGACCTTGCCTGTGCCCTGTCCAGTTCAGTACTTGTGGGTTCCATGTCAGTTGGCACTGATGCTGAGTCCAGACATGGGAGTTAGTCTCTCAAGTGTCATGCCTTACAGCACGCATGTCCTATGTTGTGGCCTGTTACATGATGTGCATGAGTGTGCGATACGCATAGTGCAGGGATGGTGGCGTGTGTTGCAGTCATTCCCATTCAGGACCATGGAGTTGTGTGGCCCCTACTGTCCCCTGGGGCATATTTTCCTAGGTGTCATGTGTGTCATCACAAAATGTGGACACTCTCAGTGTCTACAGCATAGGTTGTGCTCTGTGCCATTGTCCCCTGGCACCATGTATATTGACGTAAAATGTAGTACAAGTGTCCACTGTACAGCCTGACCTGATTTTCCTTGTTCATACTCACGGTGGCCAGTGCCTGTGTGTCTTGTTACAATCATCTGATGATGACCATTTGTACATGATTATTTGGACAGGCGCACCTGGGGTATTTTGTGTCCAATCTTGCATTTATCCAGCCCATGTGTATTTCACCCAGACTAAGAGATGCAAGTGCTTCCTGTGTCTCAACAAATTGTCTCATGTAGGGGGTGGTTGGTGCGGGCAAAGCCTACATGTCAAAACCTGATATCTCCTTGCTAGGTCTGGCCAGTGTGTGATGTTTTTCTGGACATACACTCAAGGTGCAGTGAGCCAGTCATGGTGGGCATGTTTTCAGTATTACCTATGCAGCATGTGCCTAAAGTTCATGGATATGGTCCCTGCTCATCCCTATTTTCGGCAACGCAGTGTGGTGCAGATGCAGTGCTGGATTGTCCCCAGAGCCTGGCTCCTCTGTCAAAATCCATTTCATGTCATTTGCTATTGTTTCATGCTCTCCATAGTTTTTCAGTGGCATGGTGGGTCAACCAACTGTGTGTTGCAGGGCCTACATATGTACCTTGTTTTGTAGATGTTACTCATCTTTCTTTTCAGGCTATGCACTGTAACCTATGTAGATTGGACTCATGTGACATATGTATACAGGTGTATGATTAATTCCTGTCTCTTCACCTTGCCCACAGCATCGTCGGGGGACACGGAGGGAGACATCAGCACAGACCGAGCAGAGGGACCGAGCACTAGTGCCAGCGGTGACATCTTGGCTGGCACATCGAGTGGAACTGAGGCGGAGGGGAGTGAGGCGGAGGACCTTTCCACTGCCACCACAGAATATGAAGCTGACGGGTCCGAGGCTGAGCTCTCCGAGTGGGCGGAGGCTGCACCACGAGCTGACAGTGGCAAAACATCTCTCCCCGCCCCCTCCATTGCCATCAGCCGCCTCCCACTTGCTCGTGTCCCTTCCCAGCGTGCCCGGTCACCACATGTCTCCTTCCTGCCAGGCACCGCACCCCCTGCCCCAGTCTCCACTGCTGCTGCCAATGCCGACTCTGTGGACATCCAGCGGCAGTTGCAGGTTGGTCAGGCTGCGATGCTTAATGTCCTCCATGGCCACAGCCAAGTGCTGAACAACATGGAGGCATACTTGGAGGGCATTTTCTCATCGCAGGCTGACCAACGCAACTTGCTGAGGTCCATTGACTCGACACTGACTGCAGCAGTGGGTCTCCTGCAGCGCTTCGTCCAACCCCCTACCCCTGACCCATCCATACTTCCCACTCCCATGCCTGTCCCACATACATCCAGACGTCAGCATGCACCCACCACAACAGACACAGGCACCACACCAGCAGGGAAGGTCAAACGCACACCTCCTGGCACGCACACACAGGGTGAAGTAGGCACACCCACTGGGCAAACGTAAGACACGCAGCCAGAGTGGGAGTCTGCATTCCACAAAATCCACTCCCTCCAAATCCCCTCCCCTCAGCTCTCCTGGCCAAAAGTCGGATACAGGGTCAGTCCTGCCCAGTCTGTCCATCAGCCCCAGTGTGGCACCACCCCGCAAGCGGTGGAGGCAGGACACCAGCAGGGGAGTTGTGTCCACCCCCCTGTCCACACCCTCCCCAGTGGCGCTGCGACCCATCCCTCCGACCCCCCCCACCTCCTTGGGGCCTGTGGTTCCTTCGGGTGCAGGGGAGTCGCTGGAGGACCTTGCTAAGGTGTGCAGCACCATCCTGACCTCCGCCTTTGGCGCTGCCCCACCCCCTGTGGTGGAGTCCTCCGTCCCTGCACCCACAACGCCTACCCTTCGCCCTCATGTCCCTGCGGTGCCTGGTCCTTCCCCCCCACATGATGCCCCCCCCCTCTGGAAGACAAAGGAGTCTGACTGTGCAGGCAAGTTAGGGGACACGCGTCCCACTGTGTCCCCCACCTGGATTTGAACTTTGGATTGCCCTATGGGCATTGTACATTTTGAACTTTCAAGGGACAAACAGATTTTTGGATGCTGAATAAAGCAATTTCTTTTTCCTTAGTACACTACTGTCTATCTGGTATTGCTGTTGGTGGACCTGCTCATTATTTTGGGTGGTGATAATGTGTTGGGTGTGTGGGAATTGTCGTCTTGTGCTGGTCATAGGGTGGACCCTGGTATCTGTGTGCCATCACAAGCTGTTGGCTACATAACTTTGTTCATGTAAGCAGTTACTGCATGGTGACATCGTCCCAAGGTGTGTTCCTTCCTCTGTGTGTCCTGACATCTCCCCTGCAGGGTCATCCCAATATGTGGTGCTGAGCTGTGTCTACATTGGCTGGGTGTGTGACGGACTCGTTAGACTTTGGCCATGCATGCTGAGCGATGTCTCCACCTGCATCATTCGTGGCATCCTTGGTGGTCACTGTACTTGTGCATGTAGACTGTTGACATGACTTCATGTGGACATGTTTTCTTTTCTGCGCTATGCATGTGTATACTCCCAGCCTCGCACACATGTGGTACATGTACTGCAGGATCTTTGTGCACCTGACTGACATTTGTGGGCATTGGATCTGTGGGTACTCCA
Organism: Triturus cristatus; assembly: GCF_964204655.1. Classification (NCBI taxonomy): domain Eukaryota; kingdom Metazoa; phylum Chordata; class Amphibia; order Caudata; family Salamandridae; genus Triturus; species Triturus cristatus. The sequence continues at coordinate 900,410,855 of NC_140590.1, read as the reverse complement.
CCCTTTTCTTTGCAGGGGCACTGCTGTGAGTGTTATGCACCCACCCCTCCAGTGTCTGGGCACTGCTGGGAGTGTTAGGCACCCACCCCTCCTGTGTCTGGGCACTGCTGGGAGTGTTAGGCACCCACCCCTCCTGTGTCTGGGCACTGCTGTGAGGACTCTGCACACACCCCTCTTATGTCTGGGCACTGCTGGGAGTGTTAGGCACCCACCCCTCCTGTGTCTGGGCACTGCTGGGAGTGTTAGGCACCCACCCCTCCTGTGTCTGGGCACTGCTGCGAGGACTCTGCACACACCCCTCCTGTGTCTGGGCACTGCTGGGAGTGTTAGGCACCCACCCCTCCTGTGTCTGGGCACTGCTGGGAGTGTTAGGCACCCACCCCTCCTGTTTCTGGGCACTGCTGGGAGTGTTAGGCACCCACCCCTCCTGTGTCTGGGCACTGCTGCGAGGACTCTGCACACACCTCTTATGTCTGGGCACTGCTGTGAGTGTTAGGCACCCACCCCTGCTGTGTCTGGGCACTGCTGGGAGTGTTAGGCACCCACCCCTCCTGCGTCTGGGCACTGCTGTGAGTGTTAGGCACCCACCGCACCTGTGTCTGGGCACTGCTGGGAGGACTCTGCACCCAACCCTCCTATATCAGGATATGTACGCTTAGAACATACACGGGTGTGGGTTCGCTCCATGCATACGCGGGTGGGGGTACGGTCCGTACGTACACTGTTGGGGTGGGGGTACACTCCATGCATACGGGGGGTGGTGTTACGGTCCGTACGTACAATGTTGGGGTGGGGGGTATGCTCCATGCATACGGGGGTGGTGTTACGGTCCGTACGTACACTGTTGGGGTGGGGGGTACGCTCCATGCATACGGGTGTGGGGGTACGGTCCGTACGTACACTGTTGGGGTGGGGGGTATGCTCCATGCATACGGGGGTGGGGGTATGGTCCGTACGTACACTGTTGGGGTGGGGGGTACGCTCCATGCATACGGGGGTGGGGGTACGGTCCGTACGTACACTGTTGGGGTGGGGGTGTGCTCCATGCATACGGGGGTGGGGGTACGGTCCGTACGTACACTGTTGGGGTGGGGGGTACGCTCCATGCATACGGGGGTGTGGGTACGGTCCGTACGTACACTGTTGGGGTGGGGGGTACGCTCCATGCATACGGGGGTGGGGGTACAGTCCGTACGTACACTGTTGGGGTGGGGGTACGCTCCATGCATACGGGGGTGGGGGTACGGTCCGTACATATCCGTACCCACGCTGTGGAATGCTTGTGCGGGCCGTACCCATTCCATTGCCACGTGGGTACGAGCCGTCCCGCCATTGTTGGGGTGACGTAGGTGTGGGCGTGGTACGACTCGTACCCACGCTCTTAAGGCATGGGTTCGGGACGTACCTGTATTGTTGTGTTACCGGTTCACGTCGTCAACCACTTCCGTTGTGGCGGACGCTGGCTTTGCTGGACATGCCCCCACCCCCTCGTAGTGACCAGGGCCTGGGGGTCAGGTATGTCCAGGGCATGTGTGCTGTGTGACTTGGGTGGGGGTTTTGTGGCCTGCCCCGGCTCCTGCCCCCCCTTTCCCCCCTCCCTTTGTTGTTCTGACCTTCTGCGGCGTCTGCGTCGGAGCCTGTAGAGGAGGTCGACTGCTATGAGGGCCGGGATGACACGTAGGTTCGGGTCCATGTCTGTCCGTCGCGTGCAGGTACTCCTTGTTCGCGTCGTCCTGATTTCCCGGCAGTTTTTGGCTGCCAGAAAATATTCTCCGTGCGGGATGACGTCGGTGCGAATCGTACTTCCTGGTTCGTGAAAGGCAGGCTGCGTGCGTCCCGACGTCACGTCGGCGCTTTCCCGGATCACATTTGTATGTATATTTTCGTCGGTCGGTGTTTTGTACGAATCGTACGGAAATAGTATTTCCGTGCGAATCGTACTTCCATGTTTTTATATTGTTCCGTCCGGGTACGCGTCGGACGGAGAATATGCGCCGTCCGACGGTTCGTACCTGGTTTTTGCTGGATTGTTATCGGCACCAAAACCTCTAATCCCCAAGGTTTGCAAAGAATGTCAGTTCCTCCTAACAGCACACTCGCTTTTAGTTGATTTTCCTTTTTCCTCCTATTTGAAACCCTAGATCCAATTGCATTTGTCGGATTACTGACATAATATCAACTACCAAAATATAGACATACAAAAATATCGATGCCAAAATATAGAATGCCAAAATATCGAATCCCTATCTCCAAACAGGTAAGTACAAAAATATAGAATCCAAAATATCGTTGTTAAAAATATAGTTAGTCAAAATATCGAATTTTTTAAATGTCTTAAAAGTAATGTAAAATGAATGAAATAATACATATAATTAACTGACACATACTTAAAAATACTTAAATAACATTAAAATTAATAAATAATTAATGTAAGTAAAAAAAAAATTATACATATATATTAACTTAATATTAATAAAAAATATTCAATATTTTCTGCGTAGGATAGCGGGCGGGTAAGATTTACTATTACCACTCCAGTAAGTGCAATAGTAGGGAAAGCGTTGGATAGCGGGAGGGTCAAAATTACTATTCCCTCTCCAGAGAATGCAACAGTAGGGAAAGCGTTGGATAGCGGGAGGGTAAAAATTACTATTCCCACTCCAGAGAGTGCAATAATAGGGAAAGCATTGGGTAGCGTAGGGGTAAAAATTACTATTCCCACTCCAGAGAGTGCAACAGTAGGGAAAGCGTTGGATAGCGGGAGGGTAAAATTTACTATTTCCACTCCAGTGAGTGCAACAGTAGGGAAAGCGTTGGATAGCGTAGGGGTAAAAATTACTATTCCCACTCCAGTTAGTGCAACAGTAGGAAAAGCATTGGATAGCGTAGGGGTAAAAATTACTATTCCCACTCCAGAGAGTGCAACAGTAGGGAAAGCGTTGGATAGCGGGAGGGTAAAATTTACTATTCCCACTCCAGTGAGTGCAACAGTAGGGAAAGAGTTGGATAGCGTAGGGGTAAAAATTACTATTCCCACGCCAAAGAGTGCAACAGTAGGGAAAGCATTGGATAGAGTAGAGCTAAAAATTACTAATCCCACTCCAGAGAGTGCAACAGTAGGGAAAGCGTTGGATAGCGTAGGGGTAAAAATTACTATTCCCACTCCAGAGAGTGCAACGTAGGGAAAGCGTTGGATAGCGGGAGGGCAAAATTTACTATTCCCACTCCAGTGATTACAACAGTAGAGAAAACGTTAGATGGCGTAGGGGTAAAAATTACTATTCCCACTCCAAAGAGTGCAACAGTAGGGAAAGCGTTGGATAGCGTAGAGATAAAAATTACTATTCCCACTCCAGAGAGTGCAACGGTAGGGAAAGCGTTGGATAGTGGGAGGGTAAAATTACTATTCCCACTCCAGAGAATGCAACAGTAGGGAAAGCGTTGGATAGCGTAGGGGTAAAAATTACTATTCCCACTCCAGAGAGTGCAACAGTAGGGAAAGCGTTGGATAGCGGGAGGGTAAAATTTACTATTCCCACCCCAGTGTGTGCAACAGTAGGGAAAGCGTTGGATAGCGTAGGGGTAAAAATTACTATTCCCACTCCAGTGAGTGCAACAGTAGGGAAAGCATTGGATAGCGTAGGGGTAAAAATTACTATTCCCACTCCAGAGAGTGCAACAGTAGGGAAAACGTTGGATAGCGCGAGGATAAAAATTACTATTCCCACTCCAGAGAGTGCAACAGTAGGGAAAGCGTTGGATAGCGGGAGGGTAACATTTACTATTCCCACTCCAGTGAGTGCAACAGTAGGGAAAGTGTTGGATAGCGTAGGGGTAAAAATTACTATTCCCACTCCAGTGAGTGCAACAGTAGGAAAAGCATTGGATAGCGTAGGGGTAAAAATTACTATTCCCACTCCAGAGAGTGCAACAGTAGAGAAAACGTTAGATGGCGTAGGGGTAAAAATTACTATTCCCACTCCAAAGAGTGCAACAGTAGGGAAAGCGTTGGATAGCGTAGAGATAAAAATTACTATTCCCACTCCAGAGAGTGCAACGGTAGGGAAAGCGTTGGATAGTGGGAGGGTAAAATTACTATTCCCACTCCAGAGAATGCAACAGTAGGGAAAGCGTTGGATAGCGTAGGGGTAAAAATTACTATTCCCACTCCAGAGAGTGCAACAGTAGGGAAAGCGTTGGATAGCGGGAGGGTAAAATTTACTATTCCCACCCCAGTGTGTGCAACAGTAGGGAAAGCGTTGGATAGCGTAGGGGTAAAAATTACTATTCCCACTCCAGTGAGTGCAACAGTAGGGAAAGCATTGGATAGCGTAGGGGTAAAAATTACTATTCCCACTCCAGAGAGTGCAACAGTAGGGAAAACGTTGGATAGCGCGAGGATAAAAATTACTATTCCCACTCCAGAGAGTGCAACAGTAGGGAAAGCGTTGGATAGCGGGAGGGTAACATTTACTATTCCCACTCCAGTGAGTGCAACAGTAGGGAAAGTGTTGGATAGCGTAGGGGTAAAAATTACTATTCCCACTCCAGTGAGTGCAACAGTAGGAAAAGCATTGGATAGCGTAGGGGTAAAAATTACTATTCCCACTCCAGAGAGTGCAACAGTAGGGAAAGCGTTGGATAGCGTAGGGATAAAAATTACTATTCCCACTCCAGAGAGTGCAACAGTAGGGAAAGCGTTGGATAGCGTAGGGGTAAAAATTATTATTCCCACTCCAGTGAGTGCAATAGTAGGGAATACGTTGGATAGCGTAGGGGTAAAAATTACTATTCCCACTCCAGTGAGTGCAATAGTAGGGAAAAAAAAATAATTAATATTTTATTAAAAATAAATGAATTATTAATACCAAAAAAAGTATTAAAATTAATTACCAATCACACAATATTTAATAATTAATTAATTATCAATACCAATACATTTTTGATTAATTAATTACCTATTAATAATTAATTAACAACCAATTATTTTTCTATAACAAACATTAATAAATGCAAATAATACCAATTAATAATTAATTAATAATATATTAATTATCAATATACACAAATTATTTAATTAATTAATTTTTTAGAATTATATTACTTCCCACCATATTCCCCTATAAACCCACTACCCGCTACAAATATTAAATGAATATAATTAACATAATTATCAATTAAACAATTAATACAAATTAATTACCAATTAATACAAATTATTTACCAATTAATAATTAATCAACAACCAATTAATTTTCAATACTAATTAATAATTAACTAATAACAAATAAATTACTTCCCACCCTATATATTAACGTAATATTAATTAAAAATATTCAATATTTTCTGCGTAGGATAGCGGGCGGGTAAGATTTACTATTACCACTCCAGTAAGTGCAATAGTAGGGAAAGCGTTGGATAGCGGGAGGGTCAAAATTACTATTCCCACTCCAGAGAATGCAACAGTAGGGAAAGCGTTGGATAGCGGGAGGGTAAAAATTACTATTCCCACTCCAGAGAGTGCAATAATAGGGAAAGCATTGGATAGCGTAGGGGTAAAAATTACTATTCCCACTCCAGAGAGTGCAACAGTAGGGAAAGCGTTGGATAGCGGGAGGGTAAAATTTACTATTTCCACTCCAGTGAGTGCAACAGTAGGGAAAGCGTTGGATAGCGTAGGGGTAAAAATTACTATTCCCACTCCAGTGAGTGCAACAGTAGGAAAAGCATTGGATAGCGTAGGGGTAAAAATTACTATTCCCACTCCAGAGAGTGCAACAGTAGGAAAAGCGTTGGATAGCGGGAGGGTAAAATTTACTATTCCCACTCCAGTGAGTGCAACAGTAGGGAAAGAGTTGGATAGCGTAGGGGTAAAAATTACTATTCCCACGCCAAAGAGTGCAACAGTAGGGAAAGCATTGGATAGAGTAGGGCTAAAAATTACTAATCCCACTCCAGAGAGTGCAACAGTAGGGAAAGCGTTGGATAGCGTAGGGGTAAAAATTACTATTCCCACTCCAGAGAGTGCAACGTAGGGAAAGCGTTGGATAGCGGGAGGGCAAAATTTACTATTCCCACTCCAGAGAATGCAACAGTAGGGAAAGCGTTGGATAGCGGGAGGGTAAAAATTACTATTCCCACTCCAGAGAGTGCAATAATAGGGAAAGCATTGGATAGCGTAGGGGTAAAAATTACTATTCCCACTCCAGAGAGTGCAACAGTAGGGAAAGCGTTGGATAGCGGGAGGGTAAAATTTACTATTCCCACTCCAGTGAGTGCAACAGTAGGGAAAGCGTTGGATAGCGTAGGGGTAAAAATTACCATTCCCACTCCAGTGAGTGCAACTATTCCCCTATAAACCCACAACCCGCTACAGAAGTAAAACGCAAAATTTAATTAAAAATAATTAATAATTCCTATAAATTATTATTTAATGTACTATAATTAAATTACTTCCCACCCTACTCCCCTATAAACCCACAACCCGCTACGGAATTATATTACACAAAAATGAAATAACATAAAATTCATTACTTTAAAAATATTCTAACATACATTCCAATATTAATACATACTTTTAACACATATACTAACACTTAAAACACTATAAAAAAATTCGATATTTTTAACTACTACATTATGACTGTCGATATTACTTACTTCTATATTATTTAAATCAATATTTCTTACCTGATTTTCGATATTCTTCACCACTATATTTTGGCAATTCGATATTCTGTCCATTCTATATTAAAAACTCGATATTCTGTCCAGTCGATATTTTTTTTTCGATTTTATGTCTATTTACCGCATTGGTCAGTTCTACCTGAATGTTGTACTGCAATGGAAATACATCTCTATAAAGGTACTGTTAAAATATCTAGTTCTACATGTATTAATTGTTAACTTGGAAAGTGAATTTATATGCCTTAAAATGTCCCTCCTATGTCACTAAATGCATGCTTTTTCCCTGAAGTATTGTTAAGTACATGTATGTTTCCCTTATCACATATTATGGTACCCTCTTGTCTTTGGCTACAGGTCATGAATTATATTTTATATATCATACTACCTTACATTCTATAATTGCATGCTGTTATGCACCTACTAATACCAACTTCATTGCACTAGGTTTGAGCCAGAAGATTGTTTTCCATCCGTGCCATGTGTATTGCAGATAGCTAACTATACATCAATAACATTTGTGTACATCTATATGTCATTTCTGTATTTTGGTATCGCCACTGTTTCAGAGATCCAACAGCCCCTGGTTTCAAACCTACATGCAACCCATCATACATCAAGGGACATACTTTAGGCAGCAATTTGGCTCTCTGTTATATGTCCATCAGGTAACTCTATTACAGCTTTATAATAACTTCTGGCTACAGCAACTTCTAAATTATTTTAAGAATCTTTGAGTTCTATCAAATATCTTCACACTCATTCATTTGTTTGTCTTAATTAAAAATTAATTACATGTATGGGTTTCGCCCTGGTCAGGGAACAATGCAACAGACCTTGAATCTCTATCTTTTAACCTACAAGTATAATAAAGCCAAGAAGGGGGTCCATCCATCTGGCCTTCATCGACCTCAGCTTGGCCTCAGAAAGAGTTAACCACTCTAAGCTTTAGTCGATGATGGAACAGATGGAGGTTGACATAGTTTTAATACATTTTTTGCGTAATTTGCACAATGGGATCCCCGCCAGCGTTCGTTTTGGCCCCAATGGGGAATGCACTGAGCACTTTAAACTTCAGTGAGGGGTACGGCAGGGTTGCATTATAGCTCCTTTTTTATTTATATTTTATATCAACTGCATAGAGCAGATCCTGACTGTCGCAAGTGTTGAGGTCCCTAGAGTAGGAGGCGGTTGCATTCCTGCCTTACTATATGCGGATGACACAGTTTTGATGTCCCGTACTGCTAAAAGCCTGAATATGCCTCTAACTCTTTTTATTAATTTTACAAATAGTCTTGACTTATCCACTAATTTTACGAAATTAAGTCATGAACTTTGGCTCATCAAAAAAGAAAACAATGAAATATGTAATAGATGGCCAACATATTAGAAAGGTGGATAACTTCAAGTACATGGGGATACAACTGGATTCTGAGTTCAATTGTCATTCACTCATTAATCGGAATGTTTCCTCTTTTAGCAGGGCAATATTTAGTGTTAGAGATTTTTCCCGCCGATTGGGGCGCACTCACACCCAATCGGTCCTGGAGATTTACAAGGCTAAATGTATCCCCTTAGTGTGTTATGGTAGCGGAATCTGGGGATATGGCCAGGTTGCACCACTCCATGTCGCAGAAAATATGTTTTAAGGAGTCTACTGGGAGTTTGCCAAAGCACACCTTAGGAAATCATCCATGAAGAATTAGGCATGGATTATTTAACTGATCGGCTTCACCTCAATCTATCAAAACTCTGGAATACAATCTGGACAAAGGAGGAGTTGGGTTTTAGTAGACTGATCTTGCAGGACAGCTTACAATTAGACAAGCCCCTACAGATTCCATGGCTGGCGTATGGAACACGTAGCTAGCGGGCTGTAGGGAGGTCGGATATGTTTGTTAACACCACAAGCATAACTCGTGCTGATGGGAAATGGGTTTAATCTGCTCTTATGGACAAGCTGAGATCAGAACACAAGGATGTTGCTCTAACAAAACACTCTATGTGACACACGCTATCGGTGAAAACAGTTAGTAATATTGAACCTTTTCTGACTTGGGACATACCCCGCCACCCACGCCGATTGTTGAGCTATTTTGATAAAATGTATTTCAGCTACTGGTCCCTATTAATTGTGGTTGTTTTAAATACTCAGATTTGCCCCCCTGCAACTGTGATGGTACATCGAATAACCACACATTACATGTGGTTATGTTTTACCCAAAATATAGTTACCTGCGACACAAATTTATACGCCCAATTTTATTACCGCTCAATTTTAACCAAGTTAGACCAGCCTTATTTTTTTTACAGCTGCTGAATTCACCTTTTACCTGCTTTTTTCTTGTACGCTTTCTGGTGGGAGTTTTAAAGTATGAATGACTATGACACTGATATTCTGTATGTTGTTTTTAAATGACCTGTCTTTTGTGATTTTATCTATAAAATCGAATAAAGATTATGATTATGATGATGATGGGAATAACATATTGTTGTGGGGATTCTGCTCATGCACTGAACTATGCGCAGGAAACCACGACCTCAGTGAATTGTGGTGTACCAAAAAACTCACCTCAGTACCTAGAACCCCTATCCGACTAGCATCAGTGTCTCATTTGTTCTTCGTATCATCTTGAAGCTACCAATGATTAGACAACCCAGAACATGCGACTTAGAATACTCTCAGGAATGGTGGGAATCAAGAACACCTTTTCATTATTGTTCTCATATCAGTCCACGTGAGTAATCAGAGACACGGAAAAGTTTAAAATGTTTATTTTTAACTATGTGCTCTAAGGTGCAGTACTTTCGCTAACATAAGCAAACAAATGATTAGAAATAAAACCATCAGCATTGTTACAATACCATAAAAAACAAAGGGCAAAATCATATTACAATGATAGTGGAAACAGGTCCTATAATACCTTGTGTACCACCCTCCCCTGGCTAATAAGCTAGTTTTACATAATAATAGAAGGTCTCTAGGTTTGAATGGGGAACCCCATACCTCAAAGATCAGCTTAGGTGAATCACATCACAGGATCAGCACTGCTCTCTGTGTCTGGAAAGGTTTTCTCCAAGTGTGTCTGAATCATGCATGCAATGCAATATTAAAGGCACCCGAGTTTCAGATATTTGCAGCTGTGTGCTTGTTGTGTCTAGAGCATGGGCCGATCAACCTGAATTCAAAAGCATACTTTGTTATTTGACCTTGACGGCTTCTGCACACAGTGTTCAGACTAAGGTCGCGGTGCACGTCTAGGGATGTGAAAAACAGACCGTTCTCATGTGAAGAAAAAGCAAGCAAGCAGTTTTATTTATAATAACATCTACCTGTAGTGTTGTGTGCAAATGCAGCAAAGTGGCAAGATGGCGTGAACATCTAAAACGCTTCTGCTAACAAAGCAATGTGTGCAGGAAAAACCCTGTCTTCACTACAATATATAGAGCTAATTAGTGTTCTTTAGCACATAAGTGTATACATTCCAAATAAATCTAAGTCATACTAATAAAAATATATATATTATTTATTAGCTTCTGGTTCTAGAGACACATATCTTTCATTGATCTCCAGTACCAAGGTTCAGGAGATGACAATTAAGGGTCTATTCAAATGTTTGCGTATATTTTAATTCTGTTTACCATATCAACACCACTAACTTGCAAAAGCATTCGTTTTAAAAGTGTTCTTTATGCATGTTAATGCTTCATTTATTGATAATGTTAGACTTGGCCCTATCTGCTGGGTCCCACCCAAACTTTCAGCCTTCACCCGTCCTGTTTTGCAGATTTTTTTTTCTTTTTGGCGTTAGGACTCTGGACACTTAATCACAATTAACTAGTGCTAAAGTGCTTCAGCTCCTTACTTTAAACATGGCAAAAATGGCTTACACCCAGTAGGCACATTTAATTCACTTGTAAGTCCCCCGTAAAGTGGTATTGCATGATACCCAGGGCTTGTGAATTAAATGCTTCTAGTGGTCCTGCATCAGGTATTGTTCCACCCCATTAAGTAGCCTTTTTAAACATGTCTCAGGTCTGCCATTGAAACCTGTGTGTGCAATTTTAAAATACCACCTCGACCTGCCACCAAAATAAACCTTTTGCCAAGTTTAAACCTTTCTTTTTACTACAAATAAGTCACCCCTAAATTGAGCACTAAACAGCCCTTAGGGCAGGGTGTGTTGTACTTAAAATGATGGACTTGGACTTTCATGTTTTACATGTCTTAGTAGTGAAAGTTTTCACTACTGCAAGGATTACCTTTGCCTTGGATAGTATTGTGTTACTTTATTACATTTAAAAAGTGATAACCTGTTTTTGATTGGGAGTAAGTAGAACTGTCACGGTTACACTCTAATGAACCTTATTTTAAAACTCTCATTAATGGTAAAGTCAGATTTTAAGTCACAATTCTGAAAATGCCACTTTTATAAAGTTAAAAAGGACACTGGTTCCCTTTGAGGGACAATTTATGCCTAAACTGCCAAGGCTAACTGTTATAATACAGAAACAATTGAATGTAGTCATACAGTTTGTGTTGCATCTTTTTAGCTTCTCCTAGAAGAAAGGAGAAGTCCTGATGTTTTGGGCTCTTTGTGACTATGAACAGCCCCATTCACTCAAAGATCATGCCATATATATATAAAAAAAAATTTCACTTTACTTCATGCTCGTGAACAAGGGACCAAGTTTTCCCGAAACGCGTAAAGTTTTGTGTTGCCAATAAACTCTGCCTTAAAAGCACAGGGTGCCGTGAAGCGTTGTTTTTCCTGGCTGATTGGAACTTTTTCAACGTATGTTTGGAATATATATATATATATATATATATATATATATATATATATATATATATATATATATATATATATATTATCTACTGGCGGTCGCCAGTAGATAGTTATAGTTAGGACCGTGTTTCCATAGGAAATCTCAAAATTCTATTTTGAATAACTTTCGCGCCGGTTGACGAATCCTCGTGAAATTTTCAAAACTAATGGGGCGCTATGCTCAGCTCCTACCCTTAAAGTCTCGGGGTGATTTGTCAAGCGGGGGGCGAGAAAAAGCGGGGTCCCAAAACGCGTTTTCCCCATGCATTTTTCCTTAGGACCTTTAGTCGCAGCTACAGCCCGAACGGCTGAACAGAATTACTTGAAATTTGGCAGCGAGGTAGCCATATGGTCAAGGAAGTGCCTTTTGCAGGTCTGGTGTAAATCTGTTCAGTATTTCCTGAGAAAATAGCATTTCAAAGCATATCAATAGCTATACGCGTGCAGGGTGCGCTCACTGTGCAAGCCCTGTGCGCGCACCCTGCCGTGCGCGAGCGTAATTCTGATTGGTTGTTAGATGTCAGTAAACATTCGAATCGGTCGAAATCAGGAAGTGTCGGCCGCCATTTTGTCTGTCGCACTGAAAAGGAAAGGTGGAGAACGTGAATAGGGGGCAGGGTAGGGAGTTCTTGACCCCCTAGCCATTTTCAGGGGGTCACAGTAGGACCACGAAGGGCAAAAAAAAAGATTTAAATTTTTTTAAAAAACATCGCGCGCACCCGAAAAAAAACATTTAAAAAAATAGAAATAAAAATCAAGTTTAAGTGTTTAGATATTAGGTGGCTCTAAAAAGAGCCCTTGTGTTTATTGAGTGTTTTTCGGTACCTTCAAGTAAGTACCGATGCAGAGTCTAAAGTTCAAGAGGAAGACTCTGTTCCCTTCATCATTGAAATGTACACCGTCTCCTCTATAAATGTCTTGCATGTTGTAACGCAAGTTGTTGTGGTATATAGAACCCATACCATAGTCTCTGAGGAAAGCAGAAACAGACTTATTGACGTGCTTTCTTGCTTTGTCAATCTGCGGACAAAATTGGTTGGACCAGTTCCACTTTTGCCTTTGGCATATATTAGAATATACAAAGGCTGTTTGTGGAAAAAGTGACATCAATTGCAGAAAGGGGTCCTTAATAAGCATTTCCAGACCTACCCCAGTTAAAGTGCCTAGGTCATTTCCACCACAGTGCACAATAATAAGGTTAGGCTGTGGGAGATGTAGAAAGGTTTTCACCAAAGGCATTAATTGGTGCCACTTTAACCCTCTCTGACCAATCCATTTAGGTGCCGATTACGATCCTGTAAAAAAATTCCCCGTACGACTCGTATCCGGTCTTTTTACCGTACGAATCGTACAAGTGCCGTACAAACTGCCAAGTACGATTCGCATGGGAAAAAGTCCATACGAATCGCATTGGGAATTATTCCCCACACGTCCTCGGGTCGGAAAATGTGTCCGACACGTCCTCGGACAATTTACCGTACAAATGTGAAAAGTGAAGTCCGACCGCGCTAGTACGATCCATCCCGTGCGTCCGATGTTACAACCAGATGGAAAAAACACCGTCCGCACCGAACTCCCATAGCAACCATGGAGACATGTGCCCGCATACGCGCCCAACACTCCCCCAGCCCTCCTATGTACGAGTCGAATCCCCACCCGTGTATGTACACCCGTGTATGTACACCCCCGTACGTACGGCCCGTACCCCCACCCGCATATGTATGGACCATACCCCCACCCCAACCGTGTATGTACGGCCCGTACCCCCACCCGCATATGTATGGAGCATACCCCCACCCCAACCGTGTATGTACGGCCGTAACCACACCCCAACCGTGTATGTATGACCCGTACCCTCACCCGCGTACGTATGGAGCGTACCCCCACCCCAACCGTGTATGTACGGCCCATACCCACACCCGCGTATGTATGGAGCATACCCCCACCCCAACCTTGTATGTACGACCCGTACCCTCACCCGCGCATGTATGGAGCATACCCCCACCCCAACCGTGTATGTACGACCCGTACCCCCACCCCAACCGTGTATGTACGACCCGTACCCTCACCCACGTATGCATGGAGCGTACCCCCACCCCAACGATGTATGTACGACCCGTACCCCCACCCCAACCGTGTATGTACGACCCGTACCCTCACCCGCGTATGCATGGAGCGTACCCCCACCCCAACCGTGTATGTACGACCCGTACCCCCACCCCAACCGTGTATGTACGACCCATACCCTCACCCGCGTATGTATGGAGCGTACCCCCACCCCAACCGTGTATGTACGACCCATACCCCCACCCCAACCGTGTATATACGACCCATACCCTCACCCGCGTATGTATGGAGCGTACCCCCACCCCAACCGTGTATGTACGACCCGTACCCTCACCCGCGTATGTATGGAGCGTACCCCCACCCCAACCGTGTATGTACGACCCGTACCCTCACCCGCGTATGTATGGAGCATACCCCCACCCCAACCGTGTATGTACGACCCGTACCCTCACCCACATATGTATGGAGCGTACCCCCACCCCAACCGTGTATGTACGACCCGTACCCTCACCCGCGTATGCATGGAGCGTACCCCCACCCCAACCGTGTATGTACGACCCGTACCCTCACCCGCGTATGTATGGAGCGTCCTCTCACCCCAACATTCTAAGTACGGAGCGCTCCCCAGGCCCCAACACCAGCACCTTCACACAACATCGCGCATGTACGAGTCGACTCGTACCAAGCCAGACACAAGGACAGCACTGTACAACAAAATTGCCGAAGTACACACCGTACACACGCTAAAAACGCACGTACACAACCAGGACAAAGCACAACAACACAAGAATACACTATTCGAATGGCTCAAAGCCACAAAACATGTCCAACAAGCACAAATACAACACATTCACTGACCTGCAACTGCCAAAATCCCAAACAGAGGCCCAAAACACAACCACTCCTTATAACACACCCACCCAAAGTTCAAACACAGCCACACCCACCAATGGACGAATAAAAAGGGCCCAAACCATGAGCCTTTGCAACAGACTCACTACTGCCAGACCCCACAGACAACCTACAGCACCATACTTGAACCTTTACTACACCTTACACTTGCACACCTTCACACACCCACCTTCACAACCACCCCCTCATCACATTCACACCCACACCTGCACACCCACACCCACACACCCACAACCATCCACACCCACACCCCCCACAACCATCCACACCCACACCCCTCACCATGCCCACTAACAAGAATACAAAGTTCACTAGCCAAGAGTTGGAGGTCCTTGTCGAGTCGAGCCACACCTCTTTGGAACATTGGGCAGACAGACCACCATTTCCGAAAAAACAGCCATGTGGCAGAGGATTGTCGATGCTGTGAATGCTGTTGCGTCCACCAGAAGGACCAGGCATGAATGCCAAGCCAGGTGGTACGATCTGCGGAGGAGGGTCCGAGCCAAAATGACCGACGACCACAACCAGGCCAACATCACTGGAGGAGGGCCGCCCCGCAGACCCGTACAATAAAATCCCTGGGAGGAGAGGGTGATGGCCATACTGCCGGTGGTGTCAGTGGATAGATTAGAAGGACTCCGAGACCCGGGTGAGTACACAAACAACTCACCTCACATGGAGGGAACGTTATCCACAACCAAACTCACAATCAGTCACGCAACCACCCCAAGCTATCGCATGACTCAACCACACTCCATGAACACGCACATGCCACTAGCGCCACCATGCCCCATGCACCCAGCTGGACAATGCCAAGTCACAGGCCACAGAAAACACCAACACAAGACACGGTAATTCGGATGGCGGAAGTGTGGGCCCCAAAAATCACATAGTGCAACTCAGAAGCAGACAACAATGCCCTCTGCCCATATGGCTTAGGTCACAGCCAGACAAACAGTGTATCCCCCACACAGGAAAGACTTGCCAGCAAATGGCGGACGCCTTGCATGAAGACATGGGTTTGAAGGCACGTTTTTGCACATGACAGCAGCTAATGAACAGCCAACACTGTGAAAGAGTGGCAGCACACACCACCACAGCAGCAGCGCAGACATAGACACTACACCCAATGGGTGCCTGAAGATCAGAAACAAACTCACATCAACAAGCCAAGGGCCATTCAAAGATCTGCAAACAGTGTGTGCCTAGGAAGCTGGGCTGAGGTGACAGAGGGTGACACACAGAGGGAGGGAGAGGGGGAGAGAGAGGGAGGGAGACACAGGAAGATGGACAGAGGGAGGAGGCTGACACACAGAGGGAGGGAGAGGGGGACAGAGAGGAAGTGAGAAAGGGACACACAGGGAGACCAATTCAGCCTTGTGGGGTGTGGGAATGTTTGCTCGTCAGCAGGTGGACTGCGTGCATGTAGACAAGGGTGGCCAGTGCCTGAATCCCCCTCTCTTCTCTATGGCAAAACACAGGGCCATGTCTCAACTTGTGCACGAGCACAACGCCAGCTACCTGCATTATATGAGTGTGTGGAACAACTCCATGTGCCCACGTACAGTGCAACACGGAAGGCGCCAATGCATGGCTCGCCACACCTGCTCACTCCACTGCTGACTGCAGTTACAATTGACGCAGCAAGTAAGACTGTGCCACACATAGGTAAAGTCTCAAAAGCTGTGGCCAAGGGACATACCCATGCACAAGTGCACTGTGAGTGGAATGCAAGACATATCCAAATTCCCAGAGGAAATGTGCCAACTTAGAAACAAATGAAACATGGATGTTGCATGGAACAAAATTAACATTGTCTCTCTCACACACAGGTCAACGTCGTGGATCACCCCCCAACACTGGGGGCGAAGACTCACAGGACTCGGCTCTGCGGGATGACGGACCCACCGGCAGCGACGACTCTCACCACTCTGTGGACTACCCCGACCAACCTGGCCCCTCTGGTGTCCAACCACCTGCGGCACCTGCGTCAGGTACAACTGGGCCAACCACCACCCCCACTCCTGCCACATCCCAGGAGACACCCAGGATCCCTGCCCCACCACCACGACGCAGCCAGGGTGACCAGGAGGAACACGGTGTACCGGGCACCCAGGAGGAGGCAGGCGACAACGCAAATGCCACCCCTCAGGGGTCCCGGAGACCCGATGTGCCCACAAGGGCAGGCCAGGTGCAAGTGGGAAGGGGTGGTGGGAGTGGAGGACGCCCCGAGGCGCGAGCCTGACCAGTTGGCTGCGGAACCGGTATATTCCCATGTCAGAAACATCCTGGACACATACCGGCAGGGCACCATGGGCATGGCCCAGGTTGTGTCCATCCTCGCGGAGATCTAGACCCAGCAGGCCCAGCAACCTGAGGAGCAACATGCCTGTCTACTGCGACACCAAGGGCGGATGGAGGACAGACAGGCTGAGCTCGTGACGGTGTTCACGGGAATTCACAGTACACTCCGTCGGATAGCCGACAACATGGGCAACCCTCCCTGTGCCACCAGGCGTAGAACATCACCACCCACAGGGAGGGATCAGGAGGAGGAGGAGGAGACATCCGACGGAGCATCCCAAACATCGTCACAGCCTGCTTCTGAGGGTTCCCGCAGGAGGGCGGGTCGTCCACGGAAAAGACCGTGAGGGTCGGCGCAACAGCACCATCTCCCAGGACACCTGGCCTGGCACCTGGCTCACTGGACCAACAGCAGCACATCAGCAAAAGACATTCTCTGCCACATGGACTTGCTGGTCACTGTCTGACCAATGTTGATAAAGACTGCGGCATGGACTCTGAGGATTTCCAATGGCAAGGACACCAACTCCCCTAGTGAACTTTGGATTCCACACACCCGAAAAGCCCCTCATGTCATACCCCCCCCACGTACCCCAACAAAAATAAAAAGTTACACGATAAAGAGATGATGCCTACATTTTGTATTATTACCTTACATGTGTCTTGTTAAGTCTAACCATGCCTGAGTTCTCATATGACTTCAACCATCCACACCCTGGGGCCTGAGTCTGGCACAGGACACACATGGGTCACAATGTATTAGGCAACACAGACATGGAGCACCATACACACCCGTGATGGGCCCAACCAGCTGAAGGGGTGGTCGCACAACCGTGCCGACAGACATATTGAGTACAGCGACAGCCATGCGCAGAGGTCAGGGATCATGTGGAGTGTCCTGGGGGCACCCAGGTATGTGTGGACAGGTGGCAGAACCATGTCCTACAAGCTTGAGTCAGGTGGATGCAGAGAATGGTGGCCTCGCCAACGTTGGATGCATGGGGATGGCACATGTCACAATACCCACACAGTCATGGACATCATGCACAATACACAGTCTAATCCCACACAAACAGCTTGCATCTTGCTACTCGACACATAGACACATAGCCACTATCACGGAAAACCATGCCAGACATGCCGGATGCACCGTGGCAACACACCAGCATTGACTGAGAATAGGCACCTTGGAGGCATAGGGACACCTTTATTATTCATGTATTCGGGAATGCAGAGGCAACTCGGAGTACACATAAACAGGTCATGTGGAGTAACATGTGGGTCCAACACTGGAACCCCCCTTCTGCAGCACAAATGCGTGATAGCCATGGAACTGGCACACAAGTGTCGGCTAACAGCTAAACACCCCCTGCTGCTCACGGAGAGGCTGCCATACACCATTGATCCTCTGATGTGGAAGTCCCACACCATGTCAAGCCAATGCAAACCGTATGTGTCCGAGGGCAGTGTTACACACATTGATGCCATCATCACAATCCACTATCCCATCACAGATGACTGTCAACAAGTCTGACCATCTATTCAGGTGCACCCAGCTACATGTCATGTGTCCCATGGTGATGCGACATGTCTGCAGAGGAACCAAACATCGACAGGGGCAGTTTGCACACATCTTAAACAACTGCCACACCCAATACACCCCTGATGCACCCCTTACCCTAAGGAGACTTCCAAACTTGTCCGTGCGTGTAACGCTGAGTCAGCACATGATGACGTGTCCATGAGGAATAGCAGTGCCACAATAATGCAACCAGCAGACGGCATGCGCAAGTACCTGGGGATGAGAGACACACAAGAAGTCAGCCACAAAAAGCACAGCCACTTGCTTGTGCATGTACTCGACACATGTAAAGATGACAACATGCTAGGTCACAATTCTGACTGGGGAAATACACTCATCACTGGCACCATCACTCCAGTGACACATCCACACACACCTCTGACTCATGTGGCATACATGCAGATGGACACACACATCGCAACACATGCCACACGGGGACCAATGCGTGCACATACAGACACTGGTACTCACCACTAAGCAAAGAAGTCGCGTATGAGCCGACTCCAGATGTCCTCTTGCGGAACCACATCCTCCACATCACTAGCCCCATTGCCAAGCCCTTCGTCCTCCACGGGTGGATGGTCCTGATCATCTTGATCCAGGATGAGTGGCACAGCTTTCTCAACTGCCATGTTGTGCAGCATGCAGCAGACCATGAAGATTTTGCAGACCTTCGCCGGGGCATATGAGAGGGCGCCGCCGGTCATGTGGAGGCATCTGAATCGGCTTTTCAGGAGGCTAAATGTCCTCTCTATCACTCGCCTTGTCCGGCCATGGGCGGTGTTGTAGCGGAGCTGGGCCGGCGTGATGGGGTTGCGGAGAGGTGTGATCAGCCATGGCATGTTGGGATAGCCTGCGTCCCCTACATGGAAACCACATGGACATAAGTAGGACAGGAGAAGCGGTCGTGCTGGAAGTCTACACAAAATGCAGGACAGACAGAGTGTACCCACCAACAACACATGCTCGTTCGTTGCGCAGCTGCGTCATCATTTCAGGCACCCTGCTACGCCTCATGATGTAGGCATCGTGTGCTGATCCTGGAAAACGAGCACAGACATGTGAAATCACCATGTTGGACAGACACACCACAAGGGCATTGATGGAGTGGTAGTGTTTGCGATTCCTGTACGCTACCTCCTGTGCCGGTGGTGGTACCAAAGCCACATGTGTCCCATCTATGGACCCAATGACATGGGGCATCCCTCCCAGGGCATAGAATCCACGCTTGACCCCAGTCAACAGTTCAGGAGTTGGGAAATGGATGAACTCATCCAGGTGAAGCAACATGGCCTCTAAGAAATCATGCAGCACACGGCTGAACATGCTCTGGGACATGCCACCAACATGAGCTATGGTATATTGAAAGGTACCCGTGGCAAGAAAATGTAGGGCTGCCATTACCTTCAGCTTGGGTGTCAGTGCCGTAGGATACCTGTGCAGCGGTTGCAGGTGTGGTGCCAGCCTTGCCGTCAACTCCTCAATCAACGGTTGGGGGAAGCGGTAGCAGCGTATACAGTCATTCTCCCGCATGTCAGCCAAGTCCGGAATTGGTCGGGGAAGAGGCGGCGCTCTGCAGTAATTTGGAAGTGACAAGGAAGAGTGAGTGCACTACAACAACAATTTATTTGTACTGAGCACATGTTAATCTGTCAATACACATATGCTACATACGGAGTCAGGTATGTGCCACATGCCCTGGACACGTATGGCTGCCAGGTGACACTCCTACCAAGACCCAGCTACACATGGAGATTGTGAACCTCCACATGCCATGGCATGGGATTAGCTGTGTCCCAGTGTAAGTGAACAGCCAGACGCAACACAGGAGTGACATACATCAACACATCAGCAGAAGTAGGATGTCGATTTCAGAGACAGGTAGCGGAACACTAGAGCCACAGGTCACATGACATTACACTAGGACAGCCCACACACCTTGCCAATAAGGTGTACATGTAATGACTCACCACACATTCATTGAGAGGATGCAGACATGTCCTTGTTACGCTACTCTGTGTCCCATGCATACATACGCACCTCACATCCGATACCACATGTGGCCTGGTGTGCGTAACAGTGTGCCATGTCCATCTACACACAGACACATGTTGGTTGCTGCAACAGCTGATGCTTTTGAGGGAGCACCAACATCAAGCTAATGGGAACACCCCACACATACATGACATAGACACATCGTGCACTGTGGGTAGTCACATGTCTGGTGTGGTAACCCCTGTAGCGGGCATCAGGGGACACTTGCGTATGTTGTTGACTGTGCCATGCCAGTGACGCTCATCCCAAGTGGGCAGTACGACATGCACACATGTCAAAGGAGTTAAGGGCATGCCTGGCACACATTGCACCGTCACACATAACATCTGTACACATCTCATCCTGCATGTGTTGCCTTCTCGACTCAGGAGTAATGTGCCACATCACAGCCTTCCACACCTGTGCCCCACACATGTAGTACTGCCCAGACAATGCCTTGATGTCCATCCATGGACAAGTATGTCAGCTCTATTCCTTTCTGTGTGCTGCCTGTCACCACTGTGATGTGTGAAAGGCACCGTACATTCGCTCAGAGGGCCTGTGTACGTTCCCTATCACTATGGGAGTGCTGCCGTGTGCGTACCCATAGTGATAGTGAGCGTAAGCACGCGTGTATGGTCCGCATCACTATGGGTATGCATACACGAGCACACCCATAGTGATAGTGAGCGTACAGGCGTGTGTACGGTCCGTATCACTATGGGTACGCATACGCGAGCACACCCATAGTGATAGTGAGCGTACAGGCGTGTGTACGGTCCGTATCACTATGGGTGTGCTCACGTATGCGTACCCATAGTGATAGTGAGCGTACAGGCGTGTGTACGGTCCGTATCACTATGGGTGTGCTCGCGTATGCTTACCCATAGTGATAGTGAGCGTACAGGCGTGTGTACGGTCCGTATCACTATGGGTACGCATACGCGAGCACACCCATAGTGATAGTGAGCGTACAGGCGTGTGTACGGTCCGTATCACTATGGGTACGCATAGGCGAGCACACCCATAGTGATAGTGAGCGTACAGGCGTGTGTACGGTCCGTATCACTATGGGTACGCATACGCGAGCACACCCATAGTGATACGGACCGTACACACGCCTGTACGCTCACTATCACTATTGGTACGCATACGCGAGCACTCCCATAGTGATACGGACCGTACACACGCCTGTACGCTCACTATCACTATGGGTATGCATACGCGAGCACACCCATAGTGATACGGACCGTACACACGCCTATACGGGCCGTTGCTATGCATTTGGGGTGCCCTAGGGCCCCGGTACGCACCGTACCTGTGTGTGAAACTCCAAATTACATAGGGGACACATGAGGGACAAGTATAAAGGCCTACATGCATGCTGGTTGTCATGGAGACCAAGTTTAAAGTTTGAATTTTTTCCGGAAGGTGCACAGCAGAAGTCAGTTTGAATTAATCTACTTTGTTGCAATGTGGTTCAGGAGTTGACATCATGCTGAAGAAAAAAAACAATAAAAACCCACTGACTGTGCTAGGTTTGAAGGGATTGGAGGAAACATAGGATGCAAATGTGAGTGACCAATCACTCTGTACTCCTGTGCATGAAACAGGCCAGCAAGGCAGATATAAGGCAGCCAGGTCCCATGAGGGAGCACTTGCCTGCACATCTTTGGATTCTACGACCCAGCTGCTGCTCCTGATTTCCTGGAACCATGTCAAAGTCTGTGGAGAGGTCACAGCCTTTCACCCTGGAGAAGAACCTGGCATTGCTGGATGTGATCCTCCCACAGTACCCCCTGCTGTATGGGCGACCAGGGTATCAGGTGAGTGCAGAGTCTACTAGCACAGACTGTGTCCCTTTTTTGTGACTGTGACTTCTGGCATTGTGTCCAGGTGTGACACACATGATATGTACTGTAGGGGGGGTCCCAGGGGGGGGAATGCCTGATGTCTCCCAGCCAGAGCATGCTGTGGTGCATGTCTGCCGTCCTCACTTGCATTGTGTTTACTGTGACAATCACTACATGGTGCATGCCACATTCTGCCTGTCTTGTCCTCCTGGGAATGTAGCCTCTACAGCCCTCATTTGATTATGTGGTCAGCCCAGTGTGACAGGTGACTGTACCCACAGATGTGTGATAGTTCTGTGTACCTGTGCTGAGAGTGTCCACATGATGTGTTCGTACCCTGGACATGGGTGTGTGTGTAAGTCCCCTGTCATGTGGGTGGGTGCATATGTGGAGTGTAGCACCCGGGCTGCATGAGGGATGGATATACCTTGCCCATCTGATGTGAGCAGGGAGCAGTGCTGTGTGTCTGACGTGCAGAGCCAGCCCCACACCTGTGAGCCCCCCATCTATTGGCACATGTGCAGAGTGAGGTTTGTCGCTGCATTTGGCAATGGCAGGTGAATGTCCTGTGCCTGTGTGTGTCTGTGTACTCTGCTGAGGTAGCGTCAGTGGCCTGTGGCATGTGACTGCTTAGAGGTGCTGCACATAATCCTGGTGTAGCTTGTGATGCACAGTGTGAGCCTGGATCATTGATTGTGTCGTTGCCCTCATTCCACCTGTGTACTTTCAATGGCACGTACTGCTTTTGCCCTTCCCCAGAGGATCATGTCCCTATGACAAAGGTGCAATGCCTTGGATGCATACTATGCCTTGTTGTAGACAGCAAATTTGTTCTAATATGTGTCTCTGTGACATGTGCCAGGTGTATTGATGTAGTGTCACTTGTTCATCCTCACAGGTAGGCGCCTCTGCCAAGAAGTAGATCTGGATGAACGCCGTCAGTGCCGTGAGGAGGACGGAGGGTCGCAAGCGGCGCCTGGCCCAGGTGAGGAAATGCTGGCAGGATATCCGGTGCTGGACGCGGAGGATCGCACGGGTCCTGCTGGGGGACTCACCTGAGACCCATAAGAACCGCGGGCGCCGCCGTCTGACCCACATCCACAAGCGTGTGCTGGCGGTGGTCTTTCCAGACTTGGACAGGCGCTTACAGGAGAAGCAGCAGCAGGAAGGGGGTAGGTACATGTGTGTTTGTTGTGTGTCACCAGCATTTGTAAGTGCACAGTTGCATGGATACACTGCCAGGGTTTAAAGGTGCTGTGCAGATCCTGTTACCCACAGTATAGCGGTGCTCTCCTGCCTCCCTTCCCCTCCTTGCAATGTGTTCCCTGGTCTGTGTGTAGTCACTCCTTCACAAGGTTATCTAGGCTGGCACTTTATCCACGTGAACAATGCCTGTAGCATCATGTGTGGGGGTGGTGTGTAACAGGTTTTGGGACCTTGCCTGTGCCCTGTCCAGTTCAGTACTTGTGGGTTCCATGTCAGTTGGCACTGATGCTGAGTCCAGACATGGGAGTTAGTCTCTCAAGTGTCATGCCTTACAGCACGCATGTCCTATGTGGTGGCCTGTGACATGATGTGCATGAGTTTGCGATACGCATGGTGCAGGGATGGTGGCGTGTGTTGCAGTCATTCCCATTCAGGACCATGGAGTTGTGTGGCCACTACTGTCCCCTGGGGCATATTTTCATAGGTGTCATGTGTGTCATCACAAAATGTGGACACTCTCAGTGTCTACAGCATAGGTTGTGCTCTGTGCCATTGTCCCCTGGCACCATGTATATTGACGTAAAATGTAGTACAAGTGTCCACTGTACAGCCTGACCTGATTTTCCTTGTTCATACTCACGGTGGCCAGTGCCTGTGTGTCCTGTTACAATCATCTGATGATGACCATTTGTACATGATTATTTGGACAGGCGAACCTTGGGTATTTGGTGTCCAATCTTGCATTTATGCAGCCCATGTGCATTTCACCCAGACTGAGAGATGTAAGTGCTTCCTGTGTCTCAACTAATTGTCTCATGTAGGGGGTGGTTGGTGAGGGCAAAGCCAACATGTCAAAACCTGATATCTCCTTGCTAGGTCTGGCCAGTGTGTGATGTTTGTCTGGACATACACTCAAGGTGCAGTGAGCCAGTCATGGTGGGCATGTTTTCAGTATTACCTATGCAGCATGTGCCTCAAGTTCATGGATATGGTCCCTGCTCATCCCTATTTTCGGCGACGCTGTGTGGTGCAGATGCAGTGCTGGATTGTCCCCAGGGCCTGGCTCCTCTGTCAAAATCCATTTCATGTCATTTGCTATTGTGTCATGCTCTCCATAGTTTTTTAGTGGCATGGTGGGTCAACCAACTGTGTGTTGCATGCCCTACATATGTACCTTGTTTTGTAGATGTTACTCATCTTTCTTTTCAGGCTATGCACTGTAACCTATGTAGATTGGACTCATGTGACATATGTATACAGGTGTATGATTAATTGCTGTCTCTTCACCTTGCCCACAGCATCGTCGGGGGACACGGAGGGAGACATCAGCACAGACGGAGCGGAGGGACCGAGCACCAGTGCCAGCGGTGACATCGTGGCTGGCACATCGAGTGGAACTGAGGCGGAGGAGAGTAAGGCCGAGGACCTGTCCACTGCCACCACAGAATATGAAGCTGACGGGTCCGAGGATGATCTCTCCGAGTGGGCGGAGGCTGCACCAGCAGCTGACAGCGGCACAACATCTCTCCCCGCCCCTCCATTGCCATCAGCCGCCTCCCACTTGCTCGTGTCCCTTCCCAGCGTGCCCAGTCACCGCATGTCTCCTTCCTGCCAGGCACCGCACCCCCTGCCCCTGTCTCCACTGCTGCCGCCAATGCCGAATCTGTGGACATCCAGCGGCAGTTGCAGGTTGGTCAGGCTGCGATGCTTAATGTCCTCCATGGCCACAGCCAAGTGCTGAACAGCATGGAGGCATACTTGGAGGGCATTTTCTCATCGCAGGCTGACCAACGCAACTTGCTGAGGTCCATTGACTCGACACTGACTGCAGCAGTGGGTCTCCTGCAGCGCTTCGTCCAACCCCCTACCCCTGACCCATCCACACTTCCCACTCCCATGCCTGTCACACATACACCCAGACGTCAGCATGCACCCACCACAACAGACACAGGCACCACACCAGCTCTGTCCCTGAGCCCCACAGTGACACCACCCCGCAAGCGGTCAAGGGAGTCCCCGGTCAGGGTGGTTGAGTCCCCCCCCTGTCCACACCCTCCCCCAGTGGCGCTGCGACCCATCCCTCTGACCCCCCCTCCTTGGGGCCTGTGGTTCCTTCGGGTGCAGGGGAGTCGCTGGAGGACCTTGCTAAGGTGTGCAGCGCCAGCCTGGCCTCCGCCTTTGGCCCTGCCCCACCCCCTGTGGTGGAGTCCTCCATCCCTGCACCCACGACGCCTACCCTTCGCCCTCATGTCCCTGCGGTGCCTGGTCCTTCCCCCCCACATGATGCCCTCCCCCCTCTGGAAGACGAAGGAGTTAGTGCAGGCAAGCTAGGGGACACGCGTCCCACAGTGTCCCCCACCTGGATTTGAACTTTGGATTGCCCTATGGGCATTGTACATTTTGAACTTTCAAGGGACAAACAGATTTTTGGATGCTGAATAAAGCAATTTATTTTTCCTTAGTACACTACTGTCTGTCTGGTATTGCTGTTGGTGGACCGGCCCCATTATTTTGGGTGGTGATTATGTGTTGGGTGTGTGGGAATTGTAGTCTTGTGCTGGTCATAGGGTGGATCCTGGTATCTGTGTGCCATCACAAGCTGTTGGCTACATAACTTTGTTCATGTAAGCAGTTACTGCATGGTGACATCGTCCCAAGGTGTGTGCTTTCCTCTGTGTAACCTGACATCTTCCCTGCAGGGTCTTTCCAATATGTGGTGCTGAGCTGTGTCTACATTGGCTGGGTGTGTGACGGACTCGTTAGACTTGGGCCATGCATGCTGAGCGATGTCTCCACCTGCATCATTCGTGGCGTCCTTGGTGGTCACTGTACTTGTGTATGTAGACTGGTGTCATGACTTCATGTGGACATGTTTTCTTTTCGGCGCTATGCATGTGTATACTCCCAGCCTCGCACACATGTGGTACATGTACTGCAGGATCTTTGTGCACCTGACTGACATTTGTGGGCATTGGATCTGTGGGTACTCCACCCTTTTCTTTGCAGGGGCACTGCTGTGAGTGTTAGGCAACCACCCCTCCTGTGTCTGGGCACTGCTGGGAGTGTTAGGCACCCTCCCCTCCTGTGTCTGGGCACTGCTGGGAGGCCTCTGCACACACCCCTCCTGTGTCTGGGCACTGCTGGGAGGACTCTGCACCCACCCCTCCTGTGTCTGGGCACTGCTGGGAGGCCTCTGCACACACCCCTCCTGTGTCTGGGCACTGCTGGGAGGACTCTGCACCCACCCCTCCTGTGTCTGGGCACTGCTGGGAGGACTCTGCACCCACCCCTCCTGTGTCTGGGCACTGCTGGGAGTGTTAGGCACCCACCCCTCCTGTGTCTGGGCACTGCTGGGAGGACTCTGCACCCACCCCTCCTATGTCTGGGCACTGCTGGGAGGCCTCTGCACACACCCCTCCTGTGTCTGGGCACTGCTGGGAGGACTCTGCACCCACCCCTCCTGTGTCTGGGCACTGCTGGGAGGACTCTGCACCCACCCCTCCTGTGTCTGGGCACTGCTGGGAGGCCTCTGCACACACCCCTCCTGTGTCTGGGCATTGCTGGGAGGACTCTGCACCCACCCCTCCTGTGTCCGGGCACTGTTGGGAGGACTCTGCACCCACCCCTCCTGTGTCTGGGCACTGCTGGCAGTGTTAGGCACCCACCCCTCCTGTGTTTGGGCACTGCTGGGAGTGTTAGGCACCCACCCCTCCTGTGTCTGGGCACTGCTGGGAGGACTCTGCACCCACCCCTCCTGTGTCTGGGCACTGCTGGGAGGCCTCTGCACACACCCCTCCTGTGTCTGGGCACTGCTGGGAGGACTCTGCACCCACCCCTCCTGTGTCTGGGCACTGCTGGGAGGACTCTGCACACACCCCTCTTATGACTGGGCACTGCTGGGAGAACTCTGCACCCAACCCTCCTATTTCAGGATATGTACGCTTAGGACATACACGGGTGTGGGTTCGCTCCATGCATACGCGGGTGAGGGTACGGGTCGTACATACACGGTTGGGGTGGAGGTACGCTCCATGCACACGCAGGTAAGGGTACGGGTCGAACATACACGGTTGGGGTGGGGGTACGCTCCATGCATATGGGGTGGGGGTACGGTCCGTACGTACACTGTTGGCATGGGGGGTATGCTCCATACGTACGCGGGTGAGGGTACGGGTCGTAAATACACGGTTGGGGTGGGGGTACGCTCCATACATACGCGGGTGAGGGTACGGGTTGTACTTACACTGTTGGGGTGGGGGGTACGCTCCATGCATACGGGGTGGGGGTATGGTCCGTACGTACACTGTTGGCATGGGGGGTACGCTCCATACGTACGCGGGTGAGGGTACGGGTCGTACATACACGGTTGGGGTGGGGGTACGCTCCATACATACGCGGGTGAGGGTACGGGTCGTACTTACACTGTTGCGGTGGGGGGTATGCTCCATGCATACGGGGTGGGGGTACAGTCCGTACGTACACTGTTGGCATGGGGGTACGCTCCATACGTATGCGGGTGAGGGTACGGGTCGTACTTACACTGTTGGGGTGGGGGGTACGCTCCATGCATACGGGGGTGGGGGTACGGTCCATACATATCCGTACCCACGCTGTGGAATGCTTGTGCGGGCCGTACCCAGGCCTTTGCCACGTGGGTACAGCCGTCCCGGCATTGTTGGGGTGACGTAGGTGTGGGCGTGGTACGACTCGTACCCACGCTCTTAAGGCGTGGGTACTGGACGTACCTGTATTGTTGTGTTGCCGGTTTGCGTCGTCAACCACTTCCGTTGTGGCGGACGCTGGCTTTGCTGGACACGCCCCCACCCCCTCGTAGTGACCAGTGCCTGGGGGTCAGGTATGTCCAGGGCATGTGTGCTCTGTGACTTGGGTGGGGGTTTTGTGGCCTGCCCCTGCTCCTGCCCCCCCCTTTCCCCCCTCCCTTTGTTGTTCTGACCTTCTGCGGTGTCTGCGTCGTAACCTGTAGAGGAGGTCGACTGCTATGAGGGCCGGGATGACACGTAGGTTCGGGCCCATGTCTGTCCGTCGCGTGTAGGTACTCCTTGTTCACGTCGTCCTGATTTCCCGGCAGTTTTTGGCTGCCGGAAAATATTCTCCGTGCGAGATGACGTCGGTGCGAATCGTACTTCCTGGTTCGTGAATGGCAGGCTGCGTGCGTCCCGACGTCACGTCGGCGCTTTCCCGGATCACATTTGTATGTTTATTTTCGTTGGTCGTGGTTTTGTACGATTCGTACGGAAATAGTATTTCCGTGCGAATCGTACTTCCATGTTTGTATATTGTTACGACCGGGTACGCGTCGGACGGAGAATATGCTCCGTCCGACGGTTCGTACCCGGTTTTTACAGGATCGTAATCGGCACCTTAATGTCTACATTTGGCAAAGCAAGGTCTTTGAAAATACCTCTTTTTTCTGCATACTTTTCACTCCAGAAGACATAGCTATGATCTACAATCCACACTGTGAACATCTTCCAAGGAGAACAGGATGCACTCAGGAGGTGTCTTTCAGTATAATGGCAATATGAAAAGAAAGACAGTTGAAAAATGGAGGCATACATACTTTTTTTTAATAAAAAGAACTCATTGGCTGATTCAAACCATTTTACAGTTAAAACTAGGCTGTATGTTTACATTTTTAAAAGCATGTTTTGGATTGGCACAGAAAAATGTGTTCCCACTGAACATTACTTTGGATTTGCTGTTAGGTTTGAAAAGTCAAGCAGTCTTGCTGTTTGGATTAGAAACATTGTGTGCTGAACTTCTGACCTCTCTGCTCACACCAGTGTTCCATGACCTGTTGCTATGGTAGCAGGCAGAAGTCATGTTGGGGGAAGGGATGATTTGGAAAGGGGTTGAAAGTTGCAACCAATAGAACTGTGTGATTCCATTTGAAAAAATGTGGGAAGGACTGTGATTTTACATTAACATGTATATGTGTGAAAAAAGAGAGGGAAAATTGCCATTTACTGGTTGTGGTGAGATGAGAGAGGTGTACAGCTCCTCTGAGATTCTGGCTCTGATAATCTGCTGTTTGAGTGCCACATTTCTTTCTCTACTAACTAATTTTAAAGGTGAGTTATGAGTTTGAGAGGGGATGTATGTGGTGATTTTTGATATCAATATTAGAATTGTCATTCTTGTTTTAAAGTTGTGTTTTACATTTTGTGTTTTAGGAGATATTTAACTGTCTTGAACTTGTAAGATATTATGGAGTATGTCTTCACTGTAAGTTAAGGTGTAGTGGTATCACTGAGGAATACTGTTTTGTGTCTAGAATCACATCATGAGTCTGTCTGCACACAGGATTTGTTGTCAGAGATTTAATTTGTGTTGCTCTTGTTCTGTTAGCCTTGCACTTGTAGAAAAGGGGCAGTTTGTTTTCTTAAAGTGTGATGGTTAGCATTCAGCAGAAATCAGTTATTCACAAATGAGAGGCAAATGCAAATACATTTGAAAATAGCATGGTACATTTTCCTACCACTTTAAAAGTTTGTAGCAGTTGCAATAATTTTTCATGAGGGCCCTTCTATATCTTCTGGTCATTACACAGTTTATCTTAAATGTGAAAAAGGATGGACACTGTGTAATGATTCTCAATTGATTTTCAAGCAACATTTGCCTTATCATTTACCCAATTGTTACTTAATTTTTCTGAAACCCAAATTTTAAATACTAAAATCAGCATCGGAAGAAAGCATTATTTAAATTTTAAAGGATTAAAATTGGATATTTCACTCAAAAAGGATTTTAAACTTACCATTTGGCCTCAAGGAAAGGTAAAACAAACAATTGTGGACTTCTTTGACAGATATTATTTTGGAAAATGTTCTTTTGCAACAAGGTTTACAGATGTTATTTCTTGAAAATTGTTAATGTACTTAAAAGGTATTTTTGACATTTCTATTAAGGTATGATTTAGTGAGGATACATTTGGGGCTTTTTTAAACAATCTTTCAGATTTTTTTTTTTTTTTTGCCCGCTGTTAAATGATGAATACAATTGATTTCACTATTTTCAGTGAAAATCAAAACATTCTGAAAACAGAAAAAAAGGGCAAACAATTGCTTTGCTAAATATGAAAAAACATGTACTGTTTAATAAAATGTATTGTTGAATATTAATACTTTTTTTCTTTTTTTCAGAACTAGAAAGAAAATTTAGAAAATGTAATTCAGTTTCCTTGCAAATAAAAAAAACATTTATTTCTAAATTACTTTGATGGTCAGGTAAGTTTAACATATCTGTATGTGTCACTGCTTTCGTTTCATGCTTCCTTTTCTTCACCTCTCCTTACTCTGCTTTTCTCATTTCTCTTCTCACTCTCTCTTCCTGCTTTACTACTCTTTTGTAACTTTCTCACTCCTTCTCTACTACTCCCCTACCTTTACTACCTCCATCACTAATTTTTCATCCATGTTTCTTTCTCTGTATCCATATGTCTTAGTCTTTTTAACTGCCTTACTCCTTCTCAGTTGTTTGCTTTCTGTCTCTGTATCTGTCACTCTCTGTTTGTCTGTTTTACCCTTAACTTCCTTAACATCTCTGGGGCAGATTTACAAGCCACCTGTGCCACCACTACGTCACTTTTCTTGACGTACTAGTGGCGCAGGGTGCTCCTTCATATTTACAAGGAGAGGATAAGCCACTCTGTGTGTCTTTTCCTCTCCTTGTAAATACAGCCAATTCAAACGCAGCACTAAAATGAGCTATTATCTTTTTTGATAGGTTTAGGGTACCTATACGTAAGTACTGATGCAGAGTTTAAAGTTTAATAGGAAGACTCTCTTCCCTTCATCTGTGAAATGTACACCATCTCTTTTTTAATTACTTTGCCACTCCCCTCTCTTTGTCAGGGTGTCCCTGAAGGTTTACTAAAGTAGAAAAAAAAGATTTTTTTTTAAAAGAAAAACGTCATTGGGTGCGCGCAGGGTGCGCGCACCCCCCAAAAAAATTGACAAATAGATTCAAAAAACAAGTTTTTGTGTTTAGATTTTAGGTGGCTCTAAAAAGAGCCCTTGAGTTAATGTAGGGACAGAGGAAGAGAAAAACGAAAAAAAAAATAACAAAACTATGGCCTAGTGCAAGGGTGCTCCTCAAATTTTCTCTGAATGAGATCAACACTGCTCTCACCCATAGTAATAAGAGTAGCACAATCCATGCAACGTGTACTCATCCTCCCAAAACAAGGACGAATATCCAGAGGTGTGTAAGAAGGTGAAGGCATCATTGCAGAAGAAGTGCTCGGCTGAGCTGCCGAAGATGTGCTCGGCTGAGCTGCTGCAGATGTCGTCAGCTGAGCAGGTGGAGGGTTTGCTCCAGAAGCTTGACGAAAAGTCACAGGATGCATTTTCTCAACGTGCCTCATCATTGTGTGAATACTAAAAGAGTACTTCTTATTAGCATTCCCAAGTGACAAGATGCGGTGACAAAGTATGCAGGTGACCTTTGGTGCATTCACCTTCTTTTGTCCCTCAGGAAAAGTGAAAAACTGCCATATAAAGGAGTCTTTCTGCTTCCTCTGCCTCTGTCTCTCAAGAGTGTCCTGCTCACTCTCAGAAGGTGGCTGGTGCTCTGCCATTGTCTCACAAAAACAGAGTAGCTCCTTCTCCAAGGGAATCAGAACTAATAATGAGGGGAGTGGGTGTAGTTTTGGAAGAATCTGGAACTGAAAGTACTTTGAACCAATGAAAAGTGATGTTTCTTGATCACATGACTTGCCATGAAGGGATTGGGTGTGGTATTGAAACAATCTGAAACTGAAAGTAATGCAAACCAATGAAAAGTGTTATTTTATTAATCACATAACCGAGGTGCGCGCACGGAGCAAGCTCCGAGCGCGCACGGTGCAATTATGCATGCCCGAACGTGTACGCGCGCATGCGCATAAGTATTATGCGCGTACGTAAAGCGCATACGCAGCACGCGCGCATGCGCGAACGTCGGCGCGCGTACTCTACGCGTATACGCGAGTGTAGCGCGCGGAGCATGTACGACGCACGCATGCGTACGTACGCATGCGTACTGGGTGCGTGAACGTACGTATGTGTACGTATATAACGTACGCATGCGTACACAAAAAACGTACGCATACGTACTAGGTGCGCGCTGCGAGCGCGCACTAAAACGTATGTATGCGTACGTAGATAACGTACGCATGCATACATGAAAAACGTACACAAACGTACTAGGTTCGCGCTCAGTGCGCGCACCCGGAAAATTTATAGAAAAAAAATAAAAAAAATAAAGTGGACATAAGTTAATAGAAGATATTAACTATGCTGTTCAACTTTATCCAAATTCAAAGTAAAAAAAAAATAAGCCACACCAAATTAAAGGATAAAGATAATTTATAAATGTATACATAGGGAAATTTTTGTAAAAGAAATATATAAAAAATATATTAAAACATTCTAAAATTAGCATTTAAAAAACCTTTGAAATTCACTGAAAAAACCATAGATTTCACACACGTTATATTTAGGAATTAACATTTATAAAACCTTGCAAATTCACTGAAAAAACCATAGGTTTCACACACGTTATAGTTAGGAAATAGCATTTAAAAAACCTTACAAATTCACTGAAAAAACCATAGGTTTCACACATGTTATAGTTAGCTGGATATTTTACTCGTAAAAAAACAATGAAATTCCCCCGTTATAGTTAGTTCAGCTAACTATAACTCGCGCGCCCGCAATTCACTGCGGATGACGTCACATATTACATCACTCATGACATGGTCAGTGACATCACTCATGACATCACTCATGACATCTCAAATGACATCACTGATAAAACATGTACATCCAACAAGGGCAGAGACTGTCAGTTGATTCCTTTGTGTTCTACTGCAGCTTCCCAGAGTGTTCTAAAGAACAACTAGAGCGCTAACAGTCCTACTTATGCCGCTCGTTGCCACTGACCTGTGCACTCTGGAACTGCCCTGATCCCTGCTTGATTCCCCCCGAGTGGAGTGGACGCTCTGCTGCATTCAGGGAGGACGCTGGAGAGGCTCTGAAGACCGGGACTGCGAGGACCAGGGTGCCTGCCTGCTGGCTAGTTGATTTTGCACACCTGACTCCTCTTCCCTGCCCCGCCTCCTGCCACTATATAACTTCTCGCGGCCCCCGCTGCGTGGGTGCCGCTCGTTGCCACTGACCTGTGCACTCTGGAACTGCCGTGATCCCTGCTTGATTCCCCCCGAGTGGCGTGGACGCTCTGCTGCATTCAGGGAGGACGCTGGAGAGGCTCTGAAGACCGGGACTGCGAGGACCAGGGTGCCTGCCTGCTGGCTAGTTGATTTTGCACACCTGACTCCTCTTCCCTGCCCCGCCTCCTGCCACTATATAACTTCTCGCGGCCCCCGCTGCGCGGGAGCCGCTCGTTGCCACTGACCTGTGCACTCTGGAACTGCCCTGATCCC
Organism: Triturus cristatus; assembly: GCF_964204655.1. Lineage (NCBI taxonomy): Eukaryota > Metazoa > Chordata > Amphibia > Caudata > Salamandridae > Triturus > Triturus cristatus. Next base: position 900,376,940 of record NC_140590.1, on the reverse strand, counting down.
TGCTTGATTCCCCCCGAGTGCCGTGGACACTCTGCTGCAATCAGGGAGGACGCTGGAGAGGCTCTGAAGACCGGGACTGCGAGGACCAGGGTGTCTGCCTGCTGGCTAGTTGATTTTGCACACCTGACTCCTCTTCCCTGCCCCGCCTCCTGCCACTATATAACTTCTCGCGGCCCCCGCTGCGCGGGAGCCGCTCGTTGCCACTGACCTGTGCACTCTGGAACTGCCCTGATCCCTGCTTGATTCCTCCCAAGTGGCGTGGACGCTCTGCTGCATTCAGGGAGGACGCTGGAGAGGCTCTGAAGACCGGGACTGCGAGGACCAGGGTGCCTGCCTGCTGGCTAGTTGATTTTGCACACCTGACTCCTCTTCCCTGCATCGCCTCTCTCCTTGCTCTCATGACAGCATAAGACTCCCGCTCTGACGCGCCAGCGGGATGCGCCCAGGGCGAAGACCGGGCAAAGAGCGGGCCGTTTGAGGCCGTTCGAGGTCTGCGAGGTCTGGTCGGGGCTACCCTCTTTCGTTTTTTTATTTCAACAGTTCTGTGTTGAGCCTAATTGCCATACTATTTATTATTTGATTCCCACTGTTAAGTCAGGGGGTTGTCGTTGTTGTGGTTGGTAAGCTATGTCTACCAGGTTAACACGGAGTAAGGCCGCAAACGGCAGCCCTCCAATCAATGGTCCTATGGACGATTTTATTACTCGTACCAACACAGCTATAGACCATGAAATTTCCAAACTCCAGACTCGTGTTTCCCTGGAATTGGCATCTGCCAGGAGACTGTCCCAGGTAATTGATTTGTCAAAAAAATCCTCCCTGGGCCATATAGCCACTGCGGTTACCCCGGTGCGTTCAGTAATCCCCCATTGTGTAGTTACACAAGTTGATGTTCATCATTCCCCGACTTTTCCTCCACTACCCCCCACTTTAGAGCCATTGATTCAGGATAGCGTAGTGAATCCCCCCACTATTCCTCCTAGGCACGACGCTAGTTCTAATAATTCCATCTCTACAATGTTTCCATCTAGGCGCACTATTAGTAAAGATTACCATTCTAAAAGAAAATGCACCTCTCGGTCTGCTTACTGTCGTAAGAAGGCCAAAATTGCGAATGCACAACACCTAAATTCGACTAGTGTTCCGGTTTTAAATCCTATTGGAGGGTGTGTGTCCAGGGAACAACCACTTTGTGAGGGAGTCAAAGAGGGGTTAGTTTCTGCTCTCTCGACTGACCCTACGGCCACTGAGGCAGAGGTTGAGGGCTCACATGCAGGGAGCGTGGATAGGAATGATGGGGAATTTATAGGTTTAGTTTGGGAAACCCTTAAGAAACTTCTTTCCCCTCTCGATCTCAGACTCTCACGTATTGAGAACAATTTGCTCGAGATGGAAAAGAGCATTATTGCTCTGGCCACTCTCGGCCTGAGAAGTCTTGAAAATCAGGGCTCTCCTGTTGTCGAGCCACCACCCCATGTTTTAATTCCTCAAGTCCCGCAAGCCTCCCCTCTAGTACCAGCTATCACACGATCGGTTTCTACATTGGGGTCTGTGGGTGTGGATCATAGTACCACCACCTCCATTCTCAAGGCTCCTAAGTGTTTCATCCCTCAGCCACCAGTTAAACCTAATGCAGGTGTTCCGCATAGTCCCCCTCCTAGTGAAGTGGTGCTACACCCAACTAAGAGCCCACCTATTAAGAATAATTTTAGAGGGGGTTATATTGATCTTCCTCCAGAGGCCAATGACTATGTGGTTGTGTTGACGGGTGTCCCCCAGCTAGGAAACGGCCAACATGAGAACCACTGGTCTTTGAAGAATAAGACAATTCATTGGCTTAATGCGAACAGACCAATTCCTATCGGACAGAGAAGCAAAATTCTGATGGTACGCAGAACCCCCGGATAGGCCCCTCAAGGAAATCTAGTCCCGGGGACTGTATAGTGGTGACCTTTGAGGACCCACATACGGCACATTATATCTGCTCCTGCCCCATTGGTGAAGGATCTCTTGTTACACCTAGGCCATTGTCCTTTTTCTACCCACCGCGCCCTAGATATACAAGCGAAGAAGACTGGTCCTTAGTTCACCACCGTAACTGGAGGAGCCATCCCAAAAAATTTCAAGATTCCTCCACAATTTGGAATGGCTTCCCCACTTCGAATCGGTTTGCGGGGCTTGAGGAGGTAGATTGACTCGCACGCCATCCTGTTCCCCAAATTCCTTTACCACAGGTTCTGGGGCACAATGAATCTTTTCTTATGCCGATTGAACCTCCGGTTGTTAGCCTTCCAATTCTAGAGGGTACGTTTCCTCCTTTACCTATAGAGGCGGGTTTGAACACGTTATGTACTTTTGATTCCCTAGTAGCAACGGATCAACTGGACCCATCTTGTATGATTCCCCTGCCTCCAATTCAGAACGTTCCACCAATTAGGAAGTTGACTGATGTAGAAATGGCTCCCCATCACCACCAGCTTGACCCACTGCCTAAGCTAAAAAGATCCGTTGTGGGGAGGGCAGGACCTGTGTCCAATTTGGTTACATTAGATAACCCTCCAAGGCAGATTACCGCAGACGACCCCTTGCTAAAGATTATAAGCTGGAATGTGGCAGGTCTCGCTCGTAATTTTGAAATTCCTGAATGGAATGCTTTTTTAGCCTCCTATAACATCTGTCTTTTGCAGGAAACGTGGTGCCTCGAACCTAGGCATAGAGTGGGCTTTACGACCTACTTTGTTCCAGCTTCCCATCAATATGGATGTAAAGGTCGCCCGTCAGGTGGCCTTCTTATATGGGTTAATATAGCTTTAGGTTTAAGCGTAAGCCAAAAGTCTACGCACTCCCCCGATCTCCAGTGGATAACCATTCTATGCCCAGGGGGTAGGAAGCTGGAAGTTTTTAACCTTTATTTAAGAGGGGCCAGGGGCGGGTTATCCACTCTATCCTCTATAGGATTAAGCAGCGATCTAGCCGCCTGCAGTATTGATTCTTATGGTCTTCTTGCAGGCGACTTTAATTGCTGCTTTGAGCCATTGGCTAGGGAGGATATCCTGAACACTTGGGATGAGGACACAAGGAGAGGTATTCCCACCCTGACCATAGATCCGATTCCTAAATGGTCTCAGAGTGCAGTAGACATCAATGCACTCTGTATGGAACATGACCTAAGACCAACTAATGGTCGATCTAAATCGGATCCCTTGGGTGCGCACACCTACAACAGGATGGGACACACTTCCAGAATAGATTATGTTGTGTTGAATTACAATTTGTGGTCACTTCACTATGATATGGAGGTTATTGCGTCTTGTGATAGTGACCACAATCCTCTCTCCCTAACATTGATTTCGCCCTGGCAGGTTGGGAATTCAGTTAAGATCCCCTATAAGTGGAAAACCTCCCATGAGCTTCTTCCCTCGTGCTGTGGCAGGCGTTTAAAGTGGGCTAAAGTAGTAGCGGATGAGGAAAGGTTGGCACAGGCAGGGACCACTATGGTAGCGGTGGGCCCGCGCCTTGATGCCCTGGGTGTCACCAGTCAAACTGTTTTACCAATATTCACAGAAACCATTGCGGTGTTAAGTGATTTGTTTATTATACCCCAAGCCAGCGTGAAGGTTTCCGCGAAAGGTGCTCCTAGGGCAAGAAATAAGTGGTATTCTTCTAAATGTCGGGCTGCCAAGGGGGAACTCATTTCCGCAGTGAAAAGTAAGGTTCCAGGCAATATTAGATTGGCGAGGAAATTCTATAAAAAAGTTGTGGCGGAGGCGAGGGAGGCCCACGATTACAGTTTTTGGTGGGACCTAGTGGAGGCAAGCGCCAGGAAGGACTCCAAGGGGTTTTGGGATCTGCTGAGAGCTAGGGACAAACCTCTTGATTCCCAGTTTACTTGTAACATTCCGGGTGATCTCTGGTTTGCCCACTTCTCCAAACTGTACTCTGTCCATAGTGGGGAATCCCACCTAAACATGGGCCCTCTCGCCAGCTTACCAGCCGAGATTCCCATCATTGCCTGCCCCTTCAGCACTGAGGAAGTTGCAAGGGCAATCAGTTGTATTGTATCTAATAAGGCTGCTGGACCGGATGGTATTCCGGGCAACTTGTTGAAAAAATACCCATTACCGTGGAGTAGATTAATTGCCACACTTTTGAATGAGGCTGTGTTGAGAGGTTCCCTCCCTGACTCATGGAGGGGCGCTGAGGTCGTCCCTATTTTTAAAAAAGGCTGTCGGGACGACCCAGCCAATTATCGCCCTATTAGCCTGCTTGACTCATCTCAAAAGGTTGCGGGCAAAGTGATACTAGGCAGGATCCTGCAATGGGTTGAAGAAAATCAGGTTCTGTCAGATTTCCAGGCAGGTTTTAGATCAGGGATGGGCACCATCGAACAGACGTTTCGCCTTTTAATGATATACTGGAAGGTGGTCGTGCTGGGCGGGGGCAGCTTGTATTTAGTCTTCATAGACTTGCGAACTGCCTTCGACCTGGTCCCTCGAGTCCAATTGTGGAATGTCTTAGGTAGGTTGGGTTTACCTCCCTATTTGTTGGCCTTGCTCATAAAGTTCCATGATAGCAACTTTGCCCAGATTAGATGGGGTACCCAGGGGGAGAAGACATCTCGTATTTCCGTAGATAGGGGCATCCGCCAGGGATGTGTGCTTGCCCCCACTCTGTTCTCTCTTTATGTTAACGGAGTGGTGGACCATCTGCTTCAACAGCCGTCAGATGCACCATCCTTGGCTGGTAGGAAAGTTCCTACGCTCCTTTTTGCGGATGATACCCTCCTAATTTCAAAGTCACCAGTAGGTATCCAAAAGTTGCTTTCTAGCTTTAAGGCCTTTTGTGATACCAAGGGCCTGTCTATAAACATAAGCAAGACCAAATTCCTTGTTCTTAACCCTCCCAGGAAAGCGGTTGTTCCTCCTACCCTGGACTCTGTCTCTCTTGATAGAGTCAACGAATTCGACTACCTAGGTATTCGACTGTGTGTTAATATGAGTTGGAAGGCGCACCACCAAAAGGTGTTTTTGACCCACAAGAGGGTCGCAGGAGCCCTGCTCAAGGAACAACGTGCCTCCGCTTTAAAACCTATTGGGGCACCACTTGATATCTACAGGGCAAGGGTGGTGAGTGCAGTATTGTATGGTGCGGAACTGTGGGGTACACAAAGAGTTGACATCTTGACACACCTTGAAAATAATTTCCATAAAGATCTTATGAAGTTACCCCACAGCACCCCCACAATTCCTCTCTTGCTAGATGCAGGCACACGCCCAATTTCCGAGCAAGCTAGGCTACGTCCCCTTTTATTATGGGCCAGGATATGGAATGTCCCTGAATTGAGCAGCTATGCAGATGCCCTCAGCGAAATTTTATCCTTATCTGGCTGGTATAAGGTAATCTGGCTCAGGGAGGTTAAGCGTCTTCTTTATGAGCTGGGCTTAGGAGAGGCTTGGGTCAACAGAACAGCACCCTCAAAACAAATGCTTAAGAAGATTTATTGGCTCTGGGTGGATAATGAGAGGTTGCGTAACCCTAATCATTGCAAATCTGTCGCCCAGTTCCTGCTAGTTAAGGAGATCCCTTTTAGAGAACCTTACCTGGACTCAATCCTGAACCCGGGTGACAGAGCACTATACTTTAAATTCAGGGTGGGTGTTCTTCCTCTAGGATTCTTCACGTCTACTTGGAAACCTCCATTCCAAACCATTCCTTATTGCCCCTTTTGTGACTCAAGGGTGGAGTCTATAGCTCATTTGTTGTTTGAGTGCCATGCTTACTCTGCGCCCAGGTCGAGATGGTTGAAACCTCTATGTAGGAGACTAGGCACAAGATCACATTTGGAAGCTCTACGCATATTGCGCTCAGATGCCTGTCCCTTTTTTGCCTGTTGTATGGCTAAATTTTTGGGTTGGGCTTGGAGGATAAGAACTGCAAGGAAACAGTTGTTACAGTAATCTGTTCTTTTTATAACTTTTATATATTAGACAGTATATGGAATTTAATAAGCTTTTACCTTGTAATAGTAATGTATTATTTGCTATTTATTGTGCGATATGTGTTGTATTGTTGTGCTTTTATGATAAAACTGTCAAAATAAAGCTATTTCACTCACTCACTTATGACAAACGTATGGCACACCTGAAGGCATCTTGGTTGGAATAAAGTGGTAACTCTTAAAACATTTAATTTAAAAAGGAACAAAATGAGGGGGTTCATTTTGCCATAGAAAGTATGATTAGTGCTGCAGAAAGAAAAATTAGGGCACATTTTGAGTGACTTTTCAAATCCTCTTCTATTTCATTAAAAAATTCTGACATGCAGACTGAAACGTGCACTTTGAATACCAGCAGCAGACTTCCCTGGTGAGCAGTAGCTTTACTACAGTGATCTAATGAGCAACTAGAGTGCTAACAGTCTTACTTATGACAAAAGTATGGCACACCTGAAGCAATCTTGATTGGAATAAAGTGGTAACACTTAAAACATTTAATTTACAACAGAACAAAATGAGGGGGTTCATTTTGCCATAGAAATTATGATTAGTGCTGCAGAAAGAAAAATTAGGGCAAATTTTGACTTCTCAAATCCTCTTCTATTTCATAAAAAAATTCTGACATGCAGACTGAAACATGCACTTTGAATACCAGCAGCAGACTTCCCTGGTGAGCAGTAGCTTTACTACAGTGATCTAATGAGCAACTAGAGTGCTAACATTCAGAATTTGTGGCAAAAGTGTGACACATCTGAATGCCTTCTTGATGCAACCAAAGTAAAAAACTGAAAGTTTTTCCTACTGCGGAGACTGCAGTAAATGAGGAAATTAGGAAACTTCATAACAAATAAATCTCCCAAGATGGCCACCAGAGACAAAAGAGCCCAAATGTAGCCCAAATATCACCCAGATGTAGCCCAAGTATAGCCCAATGACAGAATGTCCCAGAGTGTTCTTAAGAACATTTAGAGCGCTTACTGTCTTACTTATGACAAAAGTATGGCACACCTGAAGCCATCTTGATTGGAATAAACTGGTAACACTTAAAACATTTAATTTAAAAAGGAACACCATGAGGGGGTTCATTTTGCCATAGAAATTATGATTAGTGCTGAAGAAAGAAAAATTAGGGCACATTTTGAGTGACTTTTCAAATCCTCTTCTATTTCATTAAAAAATTCTGATATGCAGACTGAAACATGAACTTTTAATACCAGCAGCAGACTTCCGTGGTGAGCAGTAGCTTTACTACAGTAATCTAATGAGCAACTAGAGTGCTAACATTCAGAATTTATGGCAAATGTGTGACATATCTGAATACCTTCTTTGTGGAATCAAAGTAAAAAAATGAAAGCATTTTCTACTGAGGAGACTGCAGTAAATGAGGAAATTAGGAAACTTCATAACAAATAAATCTCCCAAAATGGCCACCAGAGACAAAAGAGCCCAAATGCAGCACAAATATCACCCAGGTGTAGCCCACATGTAGCCCAATGACAGAAGTGTGCAAAACACTTATTTTTTGTGTATTTGCAGTTTTATATAGTGCAGACTTGTCAGGCATTGGAGTGCTTTACATGAGCATTGGTTACATCACACAATATCAAATTCATTTTGGGTGTAGACATGGGGAGATTAAGTGATTTGACCAGAATCACAGAATGTTCAGCTGAAGCAGAAATTCCAACCTGGTTCCCCAGTTGCAAAGTCTGCAGCTCTGGAAGTAACACCACATCCTCTCCCCTTGGTGCAACATTTAATCAAGTGGTCAACTGGATAAAAAAAACATAAAGATTACAAATAATTTAAAAGTTCTTTGTCGCTATTTGAAAACTCAGAAAATATGTCCTCATTTTAGTTTTTCAGAGCACTAACCATAATTTTGATGCAAATAAGACCCTCTCAAATATGTAATTTCTAAAGGAAATACTCTAGGTATTACAGTTTTGATTACATCAAGATGATGTCAGGCGTTCCACACTTTTGTAATAAATATAGAATATTAGCAATCTAGTTGTTCATTGGGATACTCTTGAGAGGCAGAGGCCAGGGGCACGGACTCTGAAAATTGAAGGCAGGTAGGAGAGTGCAGAGGCAACAATTTTACCCCACTGGGCAGGCAGGAAGGGCAGTGGCAGCAGAACAGACTATGGAGGGCAGTGGAAAGGGGGGCAGGGGCAGCAATCCAACAATACAGGACTGGCAAGAGAGGCTGTGGCAATATAATAGACCATTGTGGGCAGAAGGAAGAGGCAGTGGTAGTACAACCATACATGCCAACAGACCCGTTTCAGCCAGGAAATGTCCAATGTTTTTAAGCTCAAATGGCCTTTATTTGATCTGTCTCCTGTCTACAATCTCCTCTTTTTCAATGTAACTCAAAGGGGAAAATCAATACCCCAGTTTTTTTTCAAAATCTCCCTCTTACCAAGTTCAAAATGTTCGCAAGTATGGTACACTGGATCATGGTAGGCAGGAGGAATTGGGGTAGGGGCATGGACTTGGATAACAGAGGACAGGAGGGACATGGAGAGGTGCACCAAACTGACCCTACAGGGCAGGCATCAGGGTATGCAGTAGCACAATACACCACACAGCGCATGCTGGATGGGAGTGCAGCACAACAATCCATAGAAAGCAATAGGGAGGGGACAGGACCATGCACATGGACAACAGAGAACAGAGGGGAAAGAGGCAATGGTAGCTAGCTGACCATAATGGACAGACAGGAGAGAAAGCTGCAGCATAACAGACCATAAAGGGCAGGAGGGACGGGTCAGGGGCATTACAATGGAACAGACAAGCCAGGAGGGAGGGAATAGGGGTCTGCACATGGAAACAGAGGGCTGGGGGCAAGGGGGCAGGGCAAGAGCAGCAAGATCACCATGGAGGTCAGGCAGGATGGGCGCTAGAAACAAGACACACCATGGAGAGCAACAATGAGACTATGATGGCATACACACAGACCATGGAGGGAAGGTGGGAGGGGGTCAGGGGCAGCTAGCTGACCACACAGGGAAGGTGGGAGGGGCCGTGGAAGCACAAATGACCATGCATGGCAAGCGGGAGGGTTAGTGGCAGCACAATGGCTATGATGGGCAAGAAGGAGGGTGCAGGGGCATGCACAAAGGACCATGGAGGATAGAAGGGAGGGTCAGGACCTGGGCACAGACAAGAGAGTTGAGGGGAAGGGGCCTCACAACAGACCGCGCGGGGCAGGCAGGAGGAGCACTTGCAGCACAACAGACCAGGGAGGGCAGAAGGGTGTGGCAGTAAAATGGACCATGGAGGACAAGAGGAAGGGGATAGGGGCATGGCATGTGGACAGGCAGGGTGGAGGTGGCGGGGACAGGTTACAGTCATCTGACAATGCTAGGCAGGTGGGAGGGGAGTGGCAGCTCAACAGAACACTCAGAGTAGATAGGAGTGGCAGGTCCATGGAACATGGTGGGCAAAAAGGATGGAGAAGGGGCATGCACAAAGACATTGGAGGGCAGGGGGAAGAAGAATAGGGGCAGCAAGCTAAGCACAGAGGCTAAGCAGGATGTCAATGATGGGCCATAGAATTGGGCAATGGAGGGCAGGAGGAGTGGACTGGTACATCATGCTAAATGGAGGGCAGTGGCAGCACATCAGACCATGCATGGCAGGAGGGAGGAGGCTAGTCCATGGATTCAGACAACAGAGGATAGGGAGGAGGTGGATGGGGCAGCAAGCTAACTGTTCAGAGAAGGTGGGTATTAGGAACTTGATTGTTTTTAAAATGTGTGTCTGTGCGAACTACTTAAAATATGAACAAGTATGCAGCATAATCTCTCTTTTATGCAGGAAGAAGAGGACGTTTGTGACTGGGACTCCGGACTCGCTTGGCAGAAACACCCCCTGACCCTTCACCCCCATCACAAAATGTAATACCTGTGAAAAGGGTAGGTGGACGCAGTGTTATATAGAACATAGTCCTGAGAGCACGATTGAAAATGAAAACTAGAAATAGTATATGGTATAAACTATGCACCAAAAAGTGCGATATAAGATGAACCGGGGCGTGAATTATAATATGCAATACATTGTTTGCAATGACAGATTCATTGGAGAGCACGAGATAGCACAGGCACCAGCGCGTGCTATGCGATCTGCGCCTTGGAGTGTAATATGCACAGGGCAGTGTTGTGTAACTTAACTAGTCTCTAAAGTTGTAATATAAAATATGTGCTGGGGAGTGTAACGTTGCATATGCACTGTGACAAAGATATGGATCCCAGATTATAATATGTATGGCATAGCGCTGAGCGTTATAACATAGGCATCGAGGAAGGCACGTTAGATGGGGCAATATAACCCGTGCGAAGGCAAGTGTGGCATGACATATTCACGGGGTGGTGTTACAGTGCACATGGGCTAGAGAGTGTCATAGCATACGCACTAGCTGGTGGAATACAACACAGAGGTGTGAGGCACATCGGCGGGCACTGGTGGGTGTAACACAGCGTTGGGCTCAGCCTGGAGCATGCTGTGACTCTCAAGTGAGGTTCGCCTCCTTTCCAGAGAGTAAAATAAAAAGTATTACACATCCGGCAGTGGATGTGTATTTTATTAACCATGAGGGGGGTTTCTTGCATAGTTTGGTCGAATTTTTATCGAATCCCCTTTGAATGGCTTGGTGTGCGTGTATATGAAATGTGCCCGTCAATAGCTACCCATGTTTGTATAAATAAATGACAAGGGTGTCTACTTGGAGAGTACCCATCGGCAGGGGCACCGGGATTATGCACGGTAGGGCGTCAGACACGTCAGAGCTTCACTAGCGGTACGTTCCATGTGGATTCATTCTATACATAGTCGCCTTTTAATGAATATCACGCAAATCGTCATGGTGATAGGTACATACGGTTTGACCAGCATGTCCCAGGTGTTTCTATAAATATATATTTTTTTAAATATTAAAAAACAAAGGCCGGCCCCGGGGGATGGGGTCCCCGGGGCCGTAAGTGGTCTGAGGAGGGGGGCAACGCAGCCCCCTCCTAAAGAATAAAAAAAAAAAAAGGCCATGACCCGGGGGTTGGGGTCCCCGGGGCCAATTAAGGCCTTGGGAGGGCCGAATAAAACATTTTCAACAAAAAAATTGGGGTGCAGGCCCTGGGGGATGGGGTCCCCAGGGCCAGTAAATTAGAAAAAAAAGAGAGTCCACACAGCCCTCCTTCTTAAAAAAATAAAATAAATAAAAGACTAGCATCGCGCCGGAGGCCATGCCCCCTCCTTGCAGCACTCTGCAAACGCGCCCCCTGGACAGTTGTAAGTTGGGGAATTAATTCCCTTTCAATACTGAGGGTCCCTGAGGGCCAACTAGCCCAACAGGTATCTCCAGTATGCGCCAGGGAGCTGCGTTGCAGACAGGTGTTCTGAGGCCACACCCCTTTTTACACCTCTATGCACCTCTATGTGGCGCGTTTTAAGTTGGGGAAATAATTCCCTTTCAATCCTGAGGGACCCTGGGGTCCAACTAGCCCACCAGGTGCTTCCAGTAAGCGCCACTGCTCTGCGTTGCAGAGAGGTGGTGCAGGCCGTGCCCCTTTTTACACCTCTCTGCAATGGCGCTTACTGGACGTACCTAGTGGGCTCTTTTACCCCTAGTGTTCCTCAGGATTCAAGGGGACTTAATCTCCCAACTTAAAAAACGGCTACAGGGCATGTTTACACAGTGGGGAAGGGAGGGGACGGGGCCTGAGGTGACGTGTGCAAACACACCCTATGGCGTGTTTTAAGTTGGGGAAATAATTCCCCTTCAATCCTGAGGGCCCCTGGGGGCTAACTAGCCCTCCAGGTGCTTCCAGTAAGCGCCACTGAGCTGCGTTGCAGAGAGGTGGTCCAGGCCGTGCCACTTTTTACACCTCTCTGCAGCGCAGCTCTATGGCACTTACTGGAGGTACCTAGTGAGCTAGTTGGGCCCTAGGGACCCTCAGGATTCAAATTAACTTAATCTCCCAACTAAAAACGGCCACAGGGCGTGTTTACACAGTGGTGAAGGGAGGGGACGGGCCTGAGTTAACATGTGCAAACAAGCCCTGTGGCGTGTTTTAAGTTGGGGAAATAATTCCCCTTCATTCCTGAGGGACCCTGGGGGCCAACTAGTCCGCCAGGTGCTTCCAGTAAGCGCCACTGCGCTGCGTTGCAGAGAGGTGGTCTAGGCCGTGCCCCTTTTTACATCTCTCTGCAACGCAGCTCTGTGGTGCTTCCTGGAGGTACCTAGTGGTCTAGTTGGACCCTAGGGACCCTCAGGATTCAAGGGGACTTAATCTCCCAACTTAAAACGGCCACAGGGTGTGTTTACACAGTGGGGAAGTGAGGGGACGGGGCCTGAGGTGACGTATGCAAACACGCCCTGTGGCGCGTTTTAAGAGGTAGTTTTAATGCCCTGCCCTATTATATACTAGGGGCTTACAGAGGAGGTCATGCTGATCACAGGGGGACCCCAACGCATAGTGTTCCCTAGTGTATGTAGGTGTTTTCACTGTATTCTGAGTGTCTTTTAACATAGCACTGGCTCTAGGACTGGTTAGTCAGTATCCATCTGAAAAAGTTGAGGGTACAGGATGATTTTGCAACAAGGCTTCTTTCTGCTCTTCTGTTTGTTCTTTCTGTACGTTATCCTTCTTCCTGCACTTTTCTTCGTCTTTGAGGACTTCTGTTGCTTCGTTCTGCATTTCTTTATTTTCTTTCTGTGCGATTTTCCTTCTATCTTGACATGTCCTATCTCTGTAGGCATAGTTAGAAATTAGCATTTAAAAAACCTTTGAAATTCACTGAAAAAACCTTAGGTTTCAGGCACGTTATAGTTAGGAATTAGCATTTAAAAAACTTTAGAAATTCACTGAAAAAACCATAGGTTTCAGGGGCGTTATAGTTAGCTGGACTTTTCACTCGTACAAAACCATTGAAATTCCCCCGTTTTAGTTAACTATAACTCGCGCGCCCGCAATGCACTGCTGATGATGTCACAACTGGAGAGTAGAGCAGGAGTAGAGCAGGATTTAAACAGAGGGGTTACCCTGTCAAGGTAATTAAGAAGGCTATTACTGTATTGATGCTGTTGACAAGAGAGGAAGCATTGCAGGAAAAAATGAAACATTCAAATAGCTATATTAACAGCAATAGCAATACAAATGAACAAGGCAGTGAAGATTTTAGATTGATTATGAAATACAGCAAACAACAGAAGTCACTGAACAAGATTATCCAGCAAAACTGGCCTCTAGTGCGAAATGACACAGTGATTGGACCCCTGCTACCGTGGAGGGTGTCCATCACCCACAGTAAAGCACCATCTATGAGGGACATTTTGGTTAAAACATGCCCAGAGGTCATTGATAACAGTAGCTGGTTGCAATCGAATAAAGGGTTTTACATGCAAAGCATGTTCCCATGGCTTCAACAAAAGTACATATAACACAACATTTAGTGACAAAGTCTGCAAGATCTCTAAATTTTTAACATGCAAAACAGAGTTTGCTGTCTATGTGCTATTGTGTCCATGTGGCCTACAATACATAGGCAGCACTAAATTGCCAGTACATAAGTGTTGCAACATCTAAGAGCTATTACAAACCAGGACAACACCTATCCTGTGGCACGTCACTTTAGGGAAAAACATGAATCTAACAGCGCAAACCTGAAGTACTATGTAATAGACGCATTCCCTCCCAGTAGAAGAGGAGGTGATCGAGAAAACAAATTAAGAAAGCTGGAAACTAGATATATATTACAGCTAGAATCCAAACACCCAGGGGGTTGAACCCCACTGAGGATTTGCACACTTCTTTAACATGAAAAAGATCGACACAGATTAATTGGGAACCAGCTATGCTATTGGTCACATTGGACATTACCAGTCTGTGTACCTGCATTAACCATAGACAGGGTATTGAAGCTGTCAAATGGTTTTTAGATAAGCTTTTGTTGAAATTTAGGAAACATAATGAAATGTTAACATTCTGCTTGGAAAATAACATCTTTATTTTTGCAGGCCATTTATACAGACAAAAACGCAGTACTGCCATGGGCAGGTGCTTCCCCCCCAGCTACGCAAACCTTTTCGTAGGCTGGTGGGAGAAGCACGTGGCCTGGAGGGAGACGCCGGAAAAATGGCTTGTGGCGGTCGCGCGATTTATAGTTATCTGAACTAACTATAACGTGGGAATTTCATTGGTTTTTTACGAGTGAAATATCCACCTAACTTTAACATGTGTGAAACCTATGGTTTTTTAAGTGAATATATATATATGTATATATATATATATATATATGAAAGAAAGAGTTTGCCCCTCGGTGGGACCGCACTTGCAGGTAGGATAAATGCCATAGCACAGGCAGTCTGTTGAAAACTGCAACCTTTATTTTCTTCCTGCTATACGCGTTTCGGGCCACCGCCCTCCTCAGTAGCAGATAGTATGTGTTTGGCAGCGCACGAGTAACCGCCAGTTCATCCCCAGTTCATATTCCACAGGTGCAACTGCTCGCAAAGATTCTTGGGACTGGTAGTTCATCAAACCCATGTGGGTCGTTGCTGCAAAACACAATTTCAATATATATATACACACATGGGTAATTTTCATTATTTGAAGACTACTACAGCCTGAACTGATTAATGGAATTACACAAAATGTGGCAGAAAGCTAGATGTTGGTCCAGAAAGCGAGCTTTTTGTAATTTGGTGTAAATTTGTTCAGTAGTTGCAGATATTCAAGTTTTCAAAATATAGACAACTAGTAGCCCAAAAACCTACTAAAATGTTATTGCCTGCCCACACTTCAATCAGGAAGTGTTGGCAGCTATCTTGGGACTTGGTTGACCCTTCAAAAATGTAAAGAAAAGAAAAGAGGGCTGCGTAAATACACCCTGACCCCCTAGGCCTCTTGGAGTAATCCCACTGGAACCCCCCAGGGCCCCCAAAAATGTTTTGCAAACTTTTCAGTGGAAATTGTGGATCAGGCCAAAACATTTTTTTAAATGAAGCACTGGATCCCGTGCTTTGTTCACTTTCTGCCCCGGTTGGGCCAGGTCACGGGCAATTATTTTTATATGGAGGGAGCACACGGGCCCCCCTCCTTGGGCTCAATATCTCCTGTGGGCTTATAGCTCCTAAGCCCCGGGGACTGCCACCTTATCTAAAAGCAAAGCAGAGGGGCTGCAGGCTGTGCAGACCCCCCATCAGCCCCAGGGGGCGAAACTTCCCTGGGGCTTTCAATGTACATAATGCTTGGGGCCCCATGTACACTCCAAATCCCAGGGACCACCTCCTCCCTGAGGCTTAATCCATAAACAAAGTGGGGGGCCGTGTGGACCTCCCTGGGACATCTCAGTTTACATAATGCATGGGGCGGCGATGACTCCCCTGCAGCCCCAGTGGCCGCCGCGTCCCCTGGCCTTTATCCAAAAACAATGCTGGGACAACACTGCCCCCTCACAGCCCTGGTCACCACCACATCCCTAGGGCTAAATCACACAATGGCGGGGGAGTGGCCTCTAAAGTCCTCTAAGCAATAATGCTGTCTGGGACTTCCTGGAGGTAACAGGAGGAGATGTTGGCCCCTAAGGATGTGCTTGTAGGCCAACTACTTC
Source organism: Triturus cristatus (assembly GCF_964204655.1). NCBI lineage: Eukaryota > Metazoa > Chordata > Amphibia > Caudata > Salamandridae > Triturus > Triturus cristatus. The sequence goes on along the minus strand of NC_140590.1, from coordinate 900,361,330 downwards.
TCCTGTTACCTTCAGTAAGTCCCATACTGCATGATTGCTGATAGGTCTTTGTGGCCCGCCTCCTTTCTCTATCACTCTGTCAATTTGCCTCCTGGTTCACTACTAGTTAGGGCAAGAAGTCCCCTTGGCTGCTTTGGGTCCTTGGGGGTGAATAACGCCTCCAGTTACCTCCAGTAAGTCCCACACAGCAGGATTGCTAAGTGGTCTTCAGATGCCATGCCCCCTTTCTACACCACTCTGCAAATGCATCTCCTGGTGCACTACTGGTTGGGGAATGAAGTCCTCTTGTGTGTTGAGGTACAATTGGGGCCAAGAAACCCTTCTCGTACTTTCTGTAAGTCCTACACAGCGGAATTCCTGAGAGCTGTCAGAGGCCTGCTCCCTTTCTCCACCACTCTGCAAATGCCATTACTACTTAAAAAATCATAGAAATTCACGGAAAAACCAAAGGTTACTGTTATGTTATAGTTAGGAACTAGCATTTAAAAATCTTAGAAATTCATTGATAAAACCAAAGGTTACAGGGATGTTATAATTAGGAATTAACATTTAAAAAACCTTTGAAAGTCACTAAACAAAAAGGGTATAGGAGTGAGTAGCTATGTGCGTAGATATATGAATCAGTGAGTAAGGGCTGGTATGGGTCTGTGAATGGGTTTGTGAATGGCTGTGTGAGAGTGGGTGTATGAAAGGTTCAATGGGGGTGTGAGTGGATGTGTTAGTGATTTTGTGGATGATGTCATCAGTGATGTCATCAGTGATGTTACTGACCATGTCATGAGTGATGTAATATGTGAGGTCATAAGCAGTACATTGTGTTAGTGTGAGTTATAGTTAGAAAGGTAAATATAACTGCTGAATTTCACTGGTCTTGTACGAGTGTAACCTGAGCCTAACTATAACATCCCTATAACCTTTGTTTTTTCAGTGGAAACAAAAAATATATATAGATATATATGTACATATTGTCAGTGAAAAAAACTAAGGGCAATGTAATGTTTTTGGAAGCAACGTAATGTTTTAAATTCGAAAAAACACGGTAATCCCCTGCCATGCACAGTTTTCTCATCAATAATTTCATTGCAAATGTTGCAGTGATATTATCAATGGTGTCATAGAAGATGTGTTAATTGATGTAATATGTGCAGTAATTAGCAGTGCATGGTAAGGGACCAAATTAAAGTTAGTTTAGGGTACAAATTATAGTTAATTGAGATAAGTATAAGTCGTGAATTTCTGTCATTTTTTGTGTTTAAAACATTATGTTGATACTGAGCAATTCACCTAGCTATAACATTAGTTTAACCTTTGTTTTTTTCAGTGAATTGTTTAGTTTAATTTTTTTTTAAAGTAATCATTCATTGCCCTCTGCGTACAGCCAATCCCACGCTGTGCAGGGCCTTTGGCCGTATGTAGAGGGGAGGTGGCCACAATCCCCTCCAAAGGCATGTAACCCCAAGCTGTGCTGGGCCTTCAGTCATGCATGGTGTGGGTTGGGGTTAAGGTGGTCTCTGCCTACCGCTCTGCCATTGCTGAATTTGTTCCTGCTAAACTGCTATTTTGCACTGACCACTAACCTCTTACTTGCACAATAACATTTTTAACAGAAGCTTTTAATCATTTTTATCATTGGTCAGTTTTGCCCTGTATTGAATCCACTTGTGGGTGTTATTTACTTCCTGGTTACCCGTGGTGCCATCAAGAGCCGCCATCTTTGGCAGCTTGCTCTCTAGCTTTTCTGGCAGCCAGTGCCAGCCATGCTACTCGCCAGGCCCCAGGAGTTGAGTGCAGACTTAGTTATACTGGGGCTGCCCTACAGGCCCTTGATCTCGACACTTGCCGCCATCTAGGTAACTGGGATGAGTCTGCGGGGACTAAAGATGCTTGTCCACCTTGCAGGTTTAAACTGAGCTGGGCTCTTGTTACCTTGAATAACACCTGCATTCCCTCTGGTCAGCCAATAAGGGCCCCCCCTATTTTGGCAGCCATGTTCAATGCTCGCTCCCTTAGGGAACATCATCCGGATGTTTTTGACCTTCTCAAGGACAGATCTGTTGTTCGTGACTGAAACCTGGCACGACACTACATCCGACCCTAATGTCACTCTTGCCACACTTATGGTTTATAAGATCTCTAGAGTTGACCACCTGGAGGGGAGAGGGGGCGGAGTGGCTATCTTTTTTAAGAATAAGTGGCATCTTTGCAGGGGGTTGTCACCTTGTGAGGAGGTTGTGAGGCCCTTGACTTCAGCTTCCGCTTTTCAACACACTTTACCCTGGGAGGCTCTTTGATATATAGGCCCCCTGGCCTAGTGGGATCTTTTCTTCAGTCCTGCGGAGATGCTGTAATTTCCAGTGCAGTGAGATTCTCTCACTATATGATCCTGGGTTATCATAATATCCATCTTGATCAGGCAGACACCGAGGACTCGCGCAACTTTTTGGACATCTTACACTTGGATCAACTTCATAAGCAGGTTAGCCTTCCCACACATCAGTCTGGCACTATTCTGGACCCTATTTGTACCAACTTCCCCATTTTATTAAGGGATCCTTGCCCGGTCTCATGGTCGGATCATTTTATAACTTATTTTGTGTGGGAAGTGTCCAATGCTGAGCCTTTAACAAGCTCATACTGCAAACCAGCCTTTGGTAAAATTGACCCACTTAAATTCAATCCGGGCTTGGAAGCTTCCAGAACTACTTTAGTGGGGGAGCTTGAGGATTGTCTGGCTGGATTCACAAGTTGGGTCTCTAATGCAGTGGACATGGTGGTCCGACATCGCCCCACTAGGCTGGCCAGGGAGTCTCCTTCTAAACCGTGGTTCAACCCAGACCTTAAAACATTGAAGCATGAATGCAAGACTCATGAGTTTGCTGAGTGGATACTGCCCGGTAGCTAAGCAGAAGTTTAGAGACAAGCAAACAATGTATTATGGAGCCATAACATTGGCCAAAAGGCAATTTTATTCAGCCCACATTGACTCAGCCAGAAACAACTCCAAAGAAATATTTGCCATTGTTCAGGGCTTTACGTCCCCTTTGGCCCAAGCTAGTGTGTCTCCATCTTCAGTTATGTGGTGTAACACTCTTTCTTGCTTCTTCATGGAAAAGATTCGGAATATACAGGCCTCCTGTGACAACAGTCCTGGGACATCTTCTGTGTCTCAATATGTTGATCCTGCCCATTCCTTGCATGTGTTTTTGCCTGTCGACCTGCCTGATTCCCTTAGATTTCTTAAGGGTCTAAAGTCTGGCTCACCCTCGGACACTTGTCCTACCAGGTTACTGGCAGCAGCTGCAGAGATCACAAACACAGCAGTGAACAGTATTATCAACATGTCTCTTCAGGAAGCCGTTGTACCACAGGTTTGGAAGCAGGCTAAGATCTTGCCACTTTTAAAAAGCCGTCATTGGACACCCCCAGTCAAGGGAATTATCATCCTATTTCTCTCCTACCTGCTCTGGCCAAGGTATGTGAGAAAGTGGTAAATAAACAGCGTACAGAGTTAATTGAAAGGGAGGGCCTTCTGCACCCAGCCCAATCAGGGTTTCGGGCTCTTCATAGTACAAATCAGCCCTGATAGACGTCTCAGAGGCCATCCGTGAGTGTTTGGACGCATGCAGGAGGGCAGCATTAATCTTGCTGGACCTCTCGGTGGCGTTCAACATGGTCCCACATTAACTTTTCCTTGCGCGACTTGCTGAGATCAGTGTGTCGGGCGCTGTCTGGGGCTGGCTCAGGTCCTTCCTGGAGGGGCGGGTCCAGCAGATTTGGCTTCCACCATCCTCCTCCTCTCCTCAGTCAGTGACAATTGGAGTCCCCCAGGGGTCTTCCCTTAGTCCCCTTCTTTTTAATAGTTTTGTCACACCTTTAATATATCTGGCTGAGGGTTTGGGGACCAAGGTGATGGCCTATTCTGATGACACCCAGTTGCTTTTTACCTAGGACAAAAATGAGAACTCTGTTCGTCCGGTCCAACACTGTCTCTCTTCTATCTTCAAATGATTGGCGGATGCACAAATCTAGTAAAATGAAGAGAACTCCGAGATTCTCCTCTTTGGGAAATTTCCTCCCATCTACCGAGATTCACTCTGGCCACCTGAGTTCCCCTTACCCACCAATACAGGGAAGCCTGTTAAAAATCTGGGGGTGTGGTTTGATGAGAGTCTTTCCTTTTCTACGCATATTAGGAAGCTGGCAGGCTGTTGTTTCGGTCTTCTCAAAACCCTAAGAAAATAATTTCCTCTCCTACCCTAGGCGGCGAGGGAAACAGTTACTTGTGCACTGATTTTTTCTCCGGTGGACTACGCCAATGCCCTTTATGTTGGTATTCCAGGCTACCTGTTGAAAAATCTCTAGGTGGTTCAAAATACGGCAGCCAGACTTCTATTGGGCATTTCGACTAGAAACAGCATCCACTATCAGTTGTGCTTACTTCACTGGCTCCCCGGGATTGATAGAGTTACATTTAAATCACTGGTTCTGGCCCATCGTGTTCTGCATGGTATTGGTCCTTTCTACTTGCAGAAACATTTTTCCTTTTATGTTCCTTTGCGACCCTTGCGGTCCACGTCCCTACGATTCACTCAGGTTCCTCGCTTCAAATATCAGAGGCTAGGGGGCAGCTCCTTTGCTCTGAAGGCTGCTGTTGCTTGGAATGTCCTTCCTCTCACCTTGCATGATATTCAGGACCCAGTGGCTTTTAAGAGGAATCTGAAAACACTCTTCTTTGCTTAATGTCCATCTTTCTTACTCCGCTAGGCACCGTGCCGGGACACTTGTGAGTACCTGTGCGAGTTACAAATTTATTTAACATAACATAACATAACATTGTGCACCCCTAATTACATCTAGATGCAATGTAATGAACCTGATGCAAATACCAGTTTAAAAGTTGTGCTCCAAATGCTCAAACTCCTGATGTGCATGTATTAAAAAAGACATGGTTATAGTGAGCTATGGAGCAATCTTAAATTAAGATTCCTCCCTGGAAAGACAGAACCTTGATTAAGTCAAACATGTGGAACACTATAAAAAGTGGCATCCAATATAAATGTTGTGCTACAAATTCTCAGACCCTGCTGTGCAGAAGGTAAACAAATCATGGTTTTAGTGTGCTAAAGAGCATTTGTGAATTGAGCCAAACCCCAGTTCTATGTGTGGAATACTAACAATAAACTCCTCTGTCACATTCACAATTTTAAAATGTGTTTATCCATTTAAGAGGAATCACTAAAAAACTCAACTGACCCACACATTCTCGTTTAATAGAGAAGAAAAGGACAGTTGACTTGTCTAATGAATCTTATTGTTTTAAATACACATTTTCTTACAATTAATGTTTCAATATAATGCAAAAGTGTATATGTATCACTGCTTTAGATCATTTTTAGAAAACATATAGTGTGGATTTGTATTAATGTGACATGCTATTTGAACCAATATATCATCCTCTCATATCATTGGTATGCTACATGGAATTCTGATATTATGGTCAAACATTACCTTCATTGAGTGGAAACCAAATCAATTTGATTGAAAACAGTTTTTGTAATTTTTTTAATAAAAAGGTATATAGTTCTCTATAGGCATTGAGACTTTTACTTACAGTTTTTAATTTATCAATTCAAAGGGTTTCTTTGGATCTGAGTTTATGTTATAGATCACCTCCTTGTCTTTTGAATTTAACCTGCTCAATTCCTACAGCTATAATCTGGATGTCAGCCAACAAACAATGTTTATCTTTTAAATGCGTTACCATAGGGTGACTCTTGCTCTCATTTTTTATGGCCCTCGGGTGTTCCTACAATCTTTCCTTTCATTTTCTTGTGAATGATCCTACATATTGTAGACCACAACAAAATTCCTGATCACCCCCATTTTTTGTAACTGAAGCTTTTGGTGTTTGAACTCTGTGCACTGGTACCCTGCTAACCAGGACCAAATGAATGTGCTCTGTACCCTATAATTGTTCAATTAGTTTGAAATTATAATTGCCACATTTAACTTACCTATAAGCTCCCAGTCAATGGTAGCTCATGGACCCAGGATCTGCAAGGCAAATGCAAGGTAAATTTCACTATTGGACTGCAATCTCTATTGTGCCACCATGAAAAAGACAATGCAAAGTATGTTTTCAAGCCTGCCTTGGCAGCTTCCATGCTGAAATCTGATTGGCTGCCAACACTTCAAATAGGATCTCTTTGCACCCATGTTGGGACTCGAATTCAGTCCCACAAAAAAATGTTTACAAAAAAGAAAAGGGGTCAGGGTAGGAATGCCTTGACTCCCTAACTGTAGACCTGGGGTTCCACTGTGACTCCAACAGGGCCAAAAAACACTTTAAAAAAAGACTGTTTGCATCGGAAAGCAATGGAGCCACAAATCGGTGGTTTCCCGTTCTGGTTTACATGATAGCCCCCGGGTGGGCCAGGGCTTCTTTTTTCCCCGGGAACACCACCTCCAAGTGGCTAATATTTATATTTAGCGGGGCCATGCAGACCCCCGAGACACCAGGAACTACCAGCACTCCAGGGCTGTTGATAAAATTTAGTAGGGGGCCATGTGGACCCCTGCATGCCCTGGGGACAATCACCTTCCCAGGGCTAGTGTTAAAAATTAACAAGGGGGCTCTTAGACCCCTAAAAACCCCGGGAACCACCACCTCCCAAAGGCCAATTCCATTTTAGAAAAGAGGGAGGGGGCATGTGGACCCCCTCCTAGACCACCTACAGCCCTGGGGAACAACATTCCGGGGCTAGAAGATGAAAGGAAGGGATACACATGGCCCCATTCTTGGACCACAACCCCATTGGATCAGCTTCTGCAATGGCCCAGAGGTGCCCACTCCCGGGACAAAGCTGTTTGGTTTTGATTGGTGGGAGCTGCAACAGCTCCCGCTAAGCAACAGCATACACTCTGGTTCCAGGAGGCAGGATCTGTGAAAGTCCTCCTGCATACTAGAAGCAGTGGTTTCATCTCCTTCCCTGTCTGCAGACTTGCAGGCAAGGAAACAGATAAATGATTGCTCTCACATGTATTGAGCTGCATTTCCAGCAGCTCCCTTCTTGCAAGAGCAGTGTCTGCTCCCACAGGAGGTAGGGAGCTGGCTGGGACTGCGAGGGCCTTGAAGCTCCTGTGCAGTCCCAAGACGAGGAGAAAGAGGCAAAATAAAAGCAAGAAAGAGGCAGAATAAAGGTCAGAAACTAGATGAAAGAGGCAAGATAAAAGTGAGAAACGAGCAGAAAGAGGCAGAAGATCATAAATAGGCAGACAGAGGCAGAATAAAGTTCAGCAATAAGCAGAAAGAGGCAAGATAAAGGTGAGAAACAAGCAGAAAGAAGCAGAAAAGCGGTCAGAAACGACCAGAAAGTGGCATAATAGAGGTCAGAAACGAGCAGCAAGAGGGAAAATAATGGTCAGCAAGGATCAGAAAGAGGCAAAATAGAGGTCAGAAACGAGCAGCAAGAGGGAAAATAATGGTCAGAAAGGATCAGAAAGAGGCAAAATAAAGACCAGCAACAAGCAGAAAGGGGCATATTAATCATTGGTGACAAGCAGAATGATGCAAAAAAAGACAAAAACTAGCACAAAGAGGATAATAGAGGTCAGAAATGAGTAGAAAGTGGCAAAATAGAGATCGTAAACAAGCAGAAAAGCAACATATACATCTGAAACTAGCAGAGGCAAAATAAAAGTCTGAAATTAGCAGAAAGAGGCAAGTTAAAGGTCAGAAGTAAGCTGAAAAAAAGCCAGAAAACAAGCAGAACATAATCAGGTACTTATACACCCACTCACAAAACAAGTCAGACATTCTCACAGACAAACGTAGACATGTACTCCACCTTACAGACCCAGTCACACACTCATGTACCTATTTACAAAATCATTCATATATTCTCTCTCGCCGACTCAGAGACCTACTCAGAGACTCATACACTGACTCAGAGACCAACTCAGAGACACACACCCACTCACTGATCCACTCAGAGACTTTTGCACCCACTGAGAGATGTATCCACCCAATCTCACACCAATACACTAACTCAAATACCCACTGAGACACTCATGTACCCTCTCATATACTCACTATTAAAGTTTGCAGGTCACAGTTAGGACATAGCCTTAAAAAAACTTTAATCCACTGAAAACAACAAATGTTACATGGATGTCATAGTTAGGAAATAGATTTTTTTTTAAACTTACAAATTCATTGAAAAAATCTTAGATTACTAGGACATTACAGTTAGGCTTAGATTTCATTCATAGAAATCCATAGAAATTCTGCAGGTATATTTACCTGGGATAACTATAACTTTTGCCCCTGCAATGCACTGCTTATGACTGCACATATTGCATCAATCATGACATGGTCAGTGATATCACTGATGGCATGACTGACGACATCTCAAATGACATCACTGAGGACATCATCCACAGAACCACTCACACACCCACTCACAACCCCATGCAACATCTCATACACCCACTCACATACCCAATAGCAAACCCATACAAATATTAATGCATGCACTCACTCATGCATAGAGCCAGTCATATCCCAACTCACTAATTCCTTCAGGCATTCACAAAACCAAGCGGTACAAAAGGGGATGGTGATGGACGGAGCATCAGAACCAATCAAACACTCACACCCAGTCAACAGATCTGGGTTTGATCCATCACCGTTCTTTAGCCCACTCTGCTACCCAAGTTCAGACATGGCCTTATGCAAATCAGTCTGACCCTGTGCCTCATGGGAACAGTCCAGCCCGAACCTTCAAGCCATGCCTTCCCTGGACCGGAAACAAGCTTCCTACGACCGGTTTCTGGCATTTCAGCCGTCTTCAGCCAGGCTTGCTTGAATCCAGTGGCAAAGTGAGCAAGGGACTCACGTCTGAGCATACCCTGCCAACTTATGGCGAACAAAGCGGTGCAAAAGGGGGTGGTGATGGACGGAACATCAGAACCAATCAAACACTCACACCCAGTCAACAGATCTGGGTTTGATCCATCACCGTTCTTTAGCCCACTCTGCCACCCCAGTTCAGACATGGCCATTCACTCACCCATATAGATACTTAAACACCTATTCACCTACCCATACAGATACTAACTTATACACTCAGTCATCTTAACAGCCACTGAGACAACCACAAAGTCTTCCATAAAGCCTCTTTCACACTCACTTACTCACCAATATAGGTATTCATACACCAAATCACTTGCCCATACAGCTACTCACACACCCACTCAGTCACCCATATACCCACTTATGCACCCAATCTTACACCCATCCACCGACTCATGTACTCTCAAACTCACCCATACAGACACTCATGCACCTGCTCACTCATCTATACAGTCACTCATGTAATCTCTCATTCATCATTTACAGCCACTCATACACCCACTCACTCATCCTTAAAGCCACTCATGCATGCTCTCATTCACATTTTACAGCCACTTACACACTTACTCACTCAACCATACTGCCACTCACACAGCCACTCACTTACTCATACAGCCACTGATGCAGTCACTCACTCACCCATACAAAAACTCACACATCTATACAATTTATCACATTCCCACTCACTCATCCATCCACCACTTACACGCCTACTAATTCAACCATACAGCCACACATACACACACACTGAGATACACAGTTACACAGACGCTCACATAATCATTCATTAGTAGTACACAAAGTAAACAAAATTTACTTTTATGATTCCTCAGTATATATATGTTCAGAAATCTTTAGAAAAAACTCAGTCACTGGATGATGTTATCAGTGATGTCATAAGTGATGTCATTTGAGATGTCATCAGTGATGTCACTTACCATGTCATGAGTGATGTAACATGTGAGGTCACAAGAGGTGCAGGGTGGGTCTCAAGCTATAGTGAGCTCAGGTAACTATTACTGCTGAATTTCTATGGTTTTGTAAATGTGAAATTTGAGCCTAACATCCCTGTAATCTTTGTTTTCTTTCTTTATATATATATATATATTCATTTTGAGAAAGGCTTGTTCAAATTGAAATGCGTCAGTGTGGTTAAAACCCATTGAATAAAGACAAGAGTCACTCACACACGGCTGCCTGGTGTGATTGCTGTTCTTCAGCTTGCCGATTGGTTCTAGAAATATATATATATATTTCTTGAAAGTTTGTCAAACAGCACAATTTTTTTATAAACAATTCAAAAAAATATTTTCCTATGAAAAGAAGGTCATGTATATATATATGTGATCAAGGCCATCCGGGGCTGAAACTCGTCATGGCTGACTGGTAATCTGTGGAAAATAAAGCAACTCTAAATGCTGATTTTGGTGGTCTGTGCTCCATTTTTCCGAAAACTGCTAGCGGCTGGTGGAGAGTTTTGGATATATATATGCATCATGCCTGTTCAGTCCATTAAAAGTGCATCCAAATGGTCTCCCCGTGTGGCCTCTGCCTCTTCAAAATTGGGAGGAGGTCGTTGTGGATGTTATTCGCGTCTGCCAGTGAGGTAATACAGAGGCCCTGTTCTGCAAATCTTCACAGGCCCACCACCACCTGAACCTCCCCCCGGACCACCCCACTACTACCTCCGAGGCAGCACAAAACAGAACGGACCTTCCCAAAATGCCATGCCCCTCAGCCACACAATAGCTGAATGTTGGGAGATGAGCATCCATCTATATATGAAGGAGGCAAGTCACCCATCACTGATAAAGCACACACTGCAAAGTGTAACGCTCATGTGCTGCACAGACCTCTCTATGCAAAGCACAAACCTCTCCATCTGGAGATATACTATTGATACTTGTAGTGTAGAGCACAGTAGAAGCAACCATGTTACTTCAGGCAGTGGGGAAAATCTCGGTCATGTAGCTGTGTTGCCACCCCTGGAAGCGGAAGCGGAGTGTGCTGCTCCAACGTACGTCACTCCAGCGTAGGAGTATGAATAAATAGACCAGGACCTAGGCATGTTTCACTTGTGGGAAGACCAACAAGTCTGTCAGAACGGCAGCCCTCACCCTGGCACGTGGCAGCTGCCATAACCGTGGGCCTCCTCGACACAGGGCCCCTGCGAACCAAGCGGCACAACACCGAAGACTTATGTCTATACTGACTATTGCCTTTGATCTACAAAACGGACAGCACGGCTCACAATTCAGATGCAGTGGCGATTGCAGATGTGGCAGTCCAGTTTGCAAGACACGTTGCTCCCAGTACGGCATGTACGGACCACGTATGATCGCAGGCTGCACACACGCTGTGTGCTTCAGGTGCTACTAACTCAATGCACCATAAGTCATCTCCACGTGGCCTTATCAACGCAGAAATCATTAGACAAACACACTGCTCCCTGTGCGGCCCGCCGGGACCACATCTCATCGCAGGGTGCGCACACGCTGAGTACTCCAGGTGCCACTAACTGTGCAGCTCAACTCAACGCCACGTGTGCGCCCATCCTGACTGCTGCCTCCGCCCTACACTGGAGTTAAATGGTTCACAATTCAATATTAGTAGCGACGCAAATTGTGTAAGAGACTATAATGGATTAAGAAGACCAAATGCTCCCAATCTGTGCAGTTCAAGTCAACGTCACCTGACTGTGAGCTGTTGCTGAACGCTGCCTTTGGCCTACACTGTGGAAGACCGGCTACACGTGTTGCCAACTAACCCTGTTCAACACAAGCTGATCACACATGTGTAAAAGTGTCCTGAGTCCTCAATGGCAGCGACCACAGCACCACACTCCCTTCGATCACCAAGGGGTATTTCCACATGGAAGACCGGCGACACATGGTGCCACTGAACCTGTACTATGCAAGGTTTGTTTGGGTCACGTGGCTGTGGACCCTAGCTCACCACTACCTCTGGCCTACACTGTGGGTGACCGGCGACAAATGGTACCACTAACTGTCTTCAACACAAGCCGATCCCACATGTGGAACTGTTTCCTGAGTTTTGAATGGCAGTGATCCCAACTTCTTGCCAGCGACATCAGCACCAAACTCCCTTCGATTAGTGTGGCGCATTTGCATATCGAAGTCATCTTTGTGGAAAGTATTGCAGACAAAAAGATAACACAAAAGATACATTTTACACAAACTGTCGATTTCCCTTTCCACGTCCAGTAATTTCCAAAGGAAGAGTGAACAGTTTTATGTCAGCAATGACACATACCATCACTCGAAAATCACCAAAAAATACTTCGAATTTAAAAAGAACAGAAGCATCGAAGTACAATAATGATTACAATACGGAGATTTTAAAGATGTGAAATGCAAATATAAACATACAATATGATGCACATAACTCAATTACTGTTTCTCACTCTGTCACGTCATATATTACCAACTTAGAAGACAGAATTGAAAGAAATGTGGGAATAAATTTCACAGGAGAAGACACTTAGGAAAAAAATGTACAGCTTCACTTTGAAGTTACTTTCACATTGAGAAATTGGATCCTACCACTGTTCAGATCGCTAGACATCTGTAAGTTTATATTAAAAGTCAACAGGAACTATCTGGATAAGTCTAGGTTTTCCTGCGGCACGAAATCGAGTTTTAATATAAATGTTGTAAAACAAATTTGTGATGATATAGACTTACGTTTCTATGCTAGTCAAGAGAACTGTACAGAAAATAACAGTTAGATATGTCTAGGTGTTGATCAACAAATGAAAGATAATACTGTTGTGAAGTTTGAAAAAGAAATAACAAAGTTTAAAGTAGTTTCTGGTGAAAATTCCAACTATGTTTATATTTATTGCTGACATACTCATTATCAAATTCAAACTAGGAATGTAGATGTACTACCACTAACCCTGTTCAACACAAGTTGATCCCACATGTGTAACTGTGTCCTGAGTCCTGAATGGCAGTCACCCCAAGTCCGTGGCAGCGACCACAGCACCACACTGAGGCATATTTCGATATGCAAGCCAGCGACACGTAGTCCCACTAACCCTCTTTAACACAAGCTGATCCCACATGTGTTAGTGTGTCCTGAATGGCAGTGACCCCAAGCCCGTGTCAGCAACCACAGCAGCATACTCTCTTTGATCAGTTAGACATATTTCCATGTGCAAAGTTGGCGACATGTGGTGCCAATAACTCTGTTCAACACAAGCCGATCCCACATGTGTAACTGTGTCCTGAGTCCTGAATGGCAGTGACCCCAACTCCGTACCACCACACTCCCTTTGATCAGTGAGGGGCCCTTGCTCACCGCTACCTCTGGTCTACACTAAAATCCGTAGGCCTCACAATTTAGATACAGTCATGATTCCACAAGACGCAGTCCTATAGCCAAGACACATTGCTCCCAGTGTGGCCCATCCACACCAAGTATCATCACAGGCTCATACACTCTCAATACTTCTGGTGCCACTAACCCTCTTTAACAGAAGCCGATCCCACATTTGTAACTGTGTCCTAAGTCCTGAATGGCAGTGAGCCCAAGTCCGAGGCAGCAACCGCACAACATACACCCTTCGATTTGTGAGGCATATTTCGATATGCAAGGCCGGCGACAACTAGTTCCACTAACCTTCTTTAACACAAGCCGATCCCACATGTGTAACTGTGTCCTGAGTCCTGAATGGCAGTCACCCCAAGTCCGTGGCAGCGACCAAAGCACCAAACTCCCTCTGATCAGTGAGGCATATTTCCATATGCAAGGCCAACAGCACGTCGTGCCACTAACCCTCTTTAACACAAACCGATCCCACATGTTTAACTGTGTCCTGAATCCTGAATGGCAGTCACCCCAACGTTGTGGCAGCAACCACAGGACCAGAGTCCCTTCAGTCTTATTTGTTGTTCTTCTCTTTAAATAATTTTGTTTATATGTAAATCTATATATGTCTAAGACTTTTCTTTGTCCGACCACACAGGGACACTTCCGGGCCCAAGAAGGTTGTTGGGGGTATGATGGTAATGTTAGCAGAGGGTGCGTTACCTGCTGATGTGGGGAGAGGCAGCGTCAAAGGGGTATCTATCACAGAAAGAACTCCGATATGTTTTCACAAATACCTCGGACAAATGCTAGATGACGGACTGAATCACAAAATGATTTTTCAATACTTATGTAGTCTGAGTTATGAACAGTTCGCACCCAGGCTCGCAGAGGGACAGCTGCGGCCCGTCCAGTCCACTCACAGACACAGTACTACGAGCCGTTCGTGCCATTGTAGCTATCCCTGCCCCGTTGTACGCCACGCCACTCAGATTACGTTCCGCCGATGGTCTCACATAGCTACCTGTGGCAGGCGTACTCGGTGTTGGTGTGCAGGTCAGTGGTCTAGTTCTCCACATCTCCCGCCCACTCCCTGAGAACAGGTTTGCACACACACCACACCCGTCAGGCACATGCGTCATAGTCCATGTGACCACGCAAATATAATAGATCGACAACGTCACATCCTTTCTTGCCGGTGCTAACTATATGCCGGATGCTCCACGTGTCTCAACCATAAAGAGTCTTTAAAAACTTGTGCAGAAGGTTACTCACACCCTAATCTGTATAGCCCTCAGGGGCCTACCACCCCCTTGGCACAGACTTCAGATGCACAGGGTTAGTGCCACCCAAAGCTCATATGGCCATCAGGGGCCTACCACCATGTGGCACGAACTTAACTTCCACAGGCTTAGTGGCCCCAAAGCTGATGTGGTCTCTGCCATTGATGACTCGTGACTCCGCGACATGTGTGAGATCTGCCGGGCTGCGGAGAAGCTGATGTGGTCTCCGCCATTGATGACTCAGGACTCAGCGACATGTGTGAGATCTGCTGGGCCATGGAGAAGATGATGTGGTCTCCGCCATTCATGAACTCAGGACTCAGCGACATATCTGGGATGCACTTTGTTTTGATGGGCATGTGGAGCGCCCACTGCTGCACACTCCAGTGGCACCAGGTAATTATTTGCTCATGGATACGCAGGGGCGGCAGTGTCTCTCTCTCTCTCTCACTCTCTCTCTCTCTCTCTCCCCCTCCCTCTCTTTTTCACCCTTTTCTCTCTCTCTCTCTCTCTCTCTCTCTCCCCCTCTCTCTCCCTCTCTCTCTCTCTCTCTCTCTCTCTGTTCCTTCTTTTCTTTCTTTCTCTCTAACTCTCTCTCTTCCTTCTCCCTTTCTCACTCCCTTTCTTTCCTTCACTCTCTTTTTCTCTCTAGCTTTTTTTTCCTTATCTTTTTCTCTATGACTCGCTCCTTTGATATGCGCATTACACACGTCCCTAGTTTGTGCTTTATATTCCAGGCTCTGTGCGTCCACATCCATGGTCCCCACAGCAGAGTTCCACCTTGTTATTTTATATTTTTTTTCATAAATTTTGTTTATGACTTTATCGTTCATATATGTTAATAAAAAAAGAAAGTTTGAAAAAAATGTTTTAAAATGTTTCTGGTTGACTTCTTAACTGCTGTTTAACTCTTTCTTGTTCGTATTACTGGTATTTTATGAAGTTCACCATGGTCTTAAATTCTGGAGGACTTATTGCGGGAATACTGGTGATGTCTGCAGTTTCCACCAACTTCTGAATAGTGTGTTAGATTTATCTCAACTTTACTTTCATTAAAGTGCTGATAATGAAATGCAGACAAGCCGTTCCCGTGCAAAAAGACACGAGGTGCACCTTGCGATTTATTCTAAATACTAAAATCCTGTATTGAATGCACTGACATAGTGGCTGCACTCACAGTGTACACACAAATTCATTTACGAAACCTCATTGTATTTATATTGATTGGGAATCGGGCGTCAGGTGCTGGATCTTGACGAGATACACTGCCCAGTTCATATATTGTCCTGAACACGCACAAAATCACATCACAACTTTCACACCAACTGCAATGCGAAACAAATTCCGGTGATGAGCCACATTAGCATCAGGGATTTTACACCTGCTTTCTGATGGTGTTAAGCAGGACAACTACCTGCACCATGAAAGAGAACACAGCCAAGACCCACACCAGAACACCCACAGGTGCCATATAATAAATGAGCATGATACAGGGATACCCTTGAGGGCCACAAGACTCTTCGGAACAACTCCAGGACCGCCAACGCCCCCCAAACTGCATCTGAGCAAGTGTGTCCCTCTGGTCATTGCATAAGCATGATTCGCACCAGCCCTGCAACATCACAGTATGCTATCACCTCAACATTGGCAGTAAGCCTGGACATGTAGCTATGCACGTATCCTCCTGCATGCACAATCAGCTTGTGCTGGTCTGGAGTACACAGGTCAGTGCAGGGGTGTGTAATTCCGACAACGGGGACGGGGTGTCTCCGACATCTCCGTGTACAGGAAGTGTGGTAAGTGGGTCTCTGTGTACTGGTGTGGCCTACCACATGGGCCGCAGCAGTCGATGTTGTAAAGTGTCATGCACAACCTCCAAACGGCACTGTGATAGTGTAGTTGGAATGCAGCGGCACATGCGCAAATAGGCATTACAACGGTGTGCCGTACGAGCGCACGAGATACAACAACGCACTGTACAAAAGTGTGGGAGCTAGTGGGAGGGAGGAGCAGCTGTTTGCAACGTAACAGACAGTGAACTCGCCCACGTGCCACGTGCAGGTCATCTCATCCATGATGACCACGGTCGCAGACATCCCACAACACAGACGACCCGCCTTTGTACACATTCTCTATGAATGCAGCATGGTTTTTACTTCTATGCTCTTTCACTGGTGTTATGTTGGCGAGTTGTGTAACTTGTGCTCCTTGTTGGTGTGTTTAATTTTGGCCATTGTTTGTCTATACTTGTGCTATACTTAATTGTGCATGTCTGCCATTCTGCCCATCTCCCCCTGTCCCCCCACTCCCTGCTTCTTCCTCTTCCTGGTGCTGTTCTGTCTATAATTTTGTTGCTCCACACATAAATACATGCAAAGAACAAATTACAATAGTTCCTTGATTCTTTTAGGTTTCAAAACTTCTCTCTCTTGGTTTTTTTTTAATTTTCCATATAAACAATTTTTTTAAATATTCAACAACACATACAAGTCAGAAGTGCAAAGTATTCTATCAACACACTTTCTAGAACATCATACAACACGTGCAGGTTAAAAGTTCATCAATCTTTTTATCTTAACCATATTTTTTTGCAACATTTTCTTGAACATTTAACGGCACGTGCAGGTTAAAAGTTCACGATTGTTTGACATTCGAACAGTGCCTTCCAAATGCAAGGAGCAGATGTGGTTGAGTTGATAACTTTTATACTATGACATTTACCCACGCTGAAACTGCTTTTCCTTAACCAATCACAAAGATACTTATCCACTAAACGAATGTGCACCCTACTTTTAAAAAAGAATGCTTTTTATCTCCCAATCACGTATCGTTTTGTATGGCAATAAAAAGTAGTTCCCCATCTTTAAACATATCTCTTATTCTACCAAGGAGCTGCATGAGCTACAGACATCTTTCCATACCTTCCAGCCATACCTTCAAAATGCTAGTGTGGATCGTAGGACATAGCTATATTTTCTGGTGCAAGAGGTATGCATAACAGAGACGTATTGACTTAGACCTAGGTTTACAAAATGCGGACATTAAATGGTTTGCACAGAGAGGATTGAAGTGGCATCAACTGTTGCCTTTGGTTAAAACCTGTTTGCATCTCCAACACCCTGACCTCATGATTGTGCACTGTGGCGGAAATGACCTAGGCACATTGACTGGGGCAGGTTTGGAAATGCTTATGAAGGACACCTTTGGACAATTGATGTCACTTTTCCCTCAAACTGTCTTTGTATATTCCAACATATACAAGTTACACAAGTGTGGCACAGCGCCCAGAGCACATGACTTCACAGCATAGCAAACACAGCCTCACGGTTTCATACCCGAGTCCAGCAGCAGCTCAATTTAGCAGCATGACACTCTAGGCAATACCTCACTTAAATTCCGTACCCACCACTTTCAGACCAGTAGCGGTCAGTAGTTCACTGGCTTTACCCCGAGTCCGTCAGCATCTCAGCTTGCGCCCCCAGCACCATCAGACCCGTAGGAGTGAGTAGTTTGCACTTTACAAATACCGAATTGATTTGAAACGTGCAAATTTACCTTCGCACTCCCTGTATAACACCCCCAAGCACCATACACAAGTTACAATGTTCGAAACAAAAGTTCCTCCGAGTAGGTATAACTACATACTGACACTACTTGGACAGATGTGGCACAGCGGCCAGAGCACATGACTTCACAGCATATGACACACTGTTTGGACTCACGCTTTCATCCCCGAGTCCGGCAGCAGCTCAGCCTAGCACCATGAGACTGTACACAATACCTCACATATTTTCCATACCCCAGCACTTTCAGACCAGTAGGGGTCAGTAGTTCATCCTAGTAGATATATACACATGCTGACACTACTTCCACAGGTGTAGTGCAGCGGCCACGGCACATGACGTCACAGCATAAGACACACAATTTGGGCTCACGCTTTCATCCCCGACTCCCGCACCAGCTCACCTTAACAGCATCAGACGCTAGGCAATACCTCACTTAATTTCCATAGCCCAGCACTTTCACACCACTAGGGGTGAATACTTCACTTCACACCACGTCTATAAAACACCCTAAATACCCCACAGAGGTTACAGTGCTCCTACCCTTTCCCACTTTTTTCATCCTTTTTTCCCTTTACTCGCTTCGACGGAATCACAAAATGGCAGCCAACACTTCCTAGCTGCAACCACTCACAGCGCTCCCAACCAATAAGCAGCAAGCTCGTGCTCATAACGAATCAGCCAATCAGATGGCAGAATTCCCAAATATCGATATCTGTAAATGTTGATATTTCTCAAAACTAATGAACGGATTTACACCAAATAAACAAAAGCGTGCTTTCTAGACCAAGACCCTTTTCCCTGCCAAATTTGGGGTAATTCCGTTCACCTGTTCGACCTGTAGCCTTGTCTAAAGTTTCCTATGAAAATTAACATGGAGTAAACACGTTTAGAGACCCTCCTTTTATCTCGGCCCCCCCTTGACGAATCACCCCCAATCTTCCCACATAGGAGCTGATATAAACAAAGACTTAGTTTGGAAAATTTCATGAAGGTTCATCAAACAACGCCAAAGTTATAAGCAAAACAAAAGATGTTCTTCCTATGGAAACTTGGCCCTAACAATAACTACCTACTGGAGATAACCAGTAGGTAATATATATTTAAATTGGCGTTTTTTCATTTGCCAATATCTTTGGCGCTCTGGCGCCGTTTGACGAATCTTCGCAAAATGTTCAAAACTAATGGGCACTCCGGTCAGCTCCTGTTTTGAAGGTTTTGTGGTCATTCGTCAAGTGGGGGCTGAGAAAAAAGGGGGGTCCCATGTTAATTTCCATAGGAAAAATTGGAACAGGCTAAAGCCCGAACTGCTGAACGAAATTACACCAGATTTGGCAAAAAGGGAGGTCTTGGCTCACAAATCCATGCGGTAGTTTCTGAGAAATTGAAAAAAGAAAAATATCAATATCTGCACACCGAGGAGGAGTGGCGACTCCTCCCGAGCACGAGCTGACTTCTGATTGGCTGCCACCACTCCAAATCAGAATGTGTTGGCAGCCATCTTGTGACTCGGTAAAAGAAGATAAAAAATAGGAAAAGGGGGCAGGGTATAAACATCCTGACACCTTTGGCCTGCTTAGGGGGTCCTTGGCCAAAAAAAGAATTTTTAAAAAAAACAGCCAAATTGCCCTGGGTGCGCGAATCTAGATAAAAAAACGGGCTCCCGCGCTTCGTTTTGTATAAGCCCCCGGGAGGGCCCAGTTCCGGGGGCTGTGTCCAAATAATTAGTGGGGCCTTATTTATTATGTGCGGGGGCATGCATCTCCCCCACTGTCCCAGGGACTGCCACCTCCCCAGGCTTCTAAATAAATGTGTGGGGGGCATCGGTGATGTCATTAGTGATGTCACTGACCATATCATGAATGATGTAATATGTGATGTCATCAGCAGTGCATTGCCGGGGTGCGAGTTATAGTTAGCTCAACTGACTATAACAGCCGAATTTCTCTGGTTTTGTACAAGTGAAATGTCCAACTAACTATAATGTCCCTGAAACCTATAGTTTTTTCAGTGATTTTCTATGGTTTTTTAAATGCAAATTTCTAACTATAACGTCCCTGAAAACTGTTTTTTTTCAGTGAATATATATATATATATATCCGGGAACCAGAGACCGAAGGAGGGGGGCACGCTGACCGGCAGAGCATGCCAATAATTATTATCAAGTCCAAATCCAATGAGGCGTGCACAAAGGCAACAACGAGATGGAATTGCACAAAGGGGATTTATTACATCATTAACCCCGCATTACGTATTTCGGCCATAAGACGGCCTTGATCACACACAGTTTGCAGCGCTGAAGCAAATACATATACAGGTATTTCATGGCAGTAGACACAGGCTTGCACATCATTGACATAAGAAAATTGGCGGCCATCTTATAACATGCAACACATTTCACAGTGAATACTGCGGCCAGCTTTGAACTGTACTTAACCCCTTCGCTGCGGCGGAAATTCCGCCGCAGCGCTGGGGGGTGAGGGGGGCAGCGCGGTGGCCCGGTGCTCATGACGGAGCCACGCCGTCATGAGCCACGGTTGGGCTGTGCTCATGACGGAGTGGTTCCGTCATGACTCCGCCCACAGCGCTAATCGCCCGCACAGGCGGGGAATTAGCGCCGCGTGGGCGGCGCGGCCGCCAACAGCCGCAGCATGACGGAACCACTCCGTCATGAGCACACGGCAACCGTGGCTCATGACGGCGTGGTTCCGTCATGACCACAGAAGGAGTTAATCAACATAGTGACATTTAGCGGCCATAATGTAAAGGTAAACATATTATATAGCGACTCTAGTGGCTATCTTAAAATTGAAGAGAGTATTTCAAGGTATATGTATGAAGACAAGGTTTTCCTAAGAACTATCTGACTCGTCTTCAATGACTCATATTATGGAGTGTAGATAATCAGACCCCTTGGTACCATATTTTTGTCAATATTGTCATGGAGAGAGATGGCCTCCGGCTCCCACCATTTTGAGATGTCCGTTTTGCATAATTTCTCCAATTTTCTCAGTTCACTTGTTACTGGAGATTCATTGTTCACTGTATTTGTTGCATTGCGTCCTTTCTCTGGCACGCGGGCAAACAACATTTGTGTTGCCGTGCATCTGTCACTATCATCATCCATAGTGCTTGTTATGCTGTGTTGTCTATGTCTCGCTAATTAGTGTGTCTCATCTTTGTGCCACTCTATACAATCCAGAGACATTCCTCCCATCCATGATAATAAACACACACTTGAACTTGGATTATCTTACCATCACAGATGCCAATTCAATTATTCACAAACAAGAACTGACCTGTATAAATTTACATGGAAATCGAAACTAAATAAAGTACAAGCTCTAAAACCATTGAGAGTGCAAGACTCTTATTATGACACAACAGCAAGCTACGAATTAACTGGACTGGTGGCAGCAGACTCAGATATTTTATGGAACCTGTTAGAATTGGAAAGGGAGAGCGATAATACATCATCCCAAGAATCTATGCAAACTCTATTGAACATGAATAAGGTGACCATCTTTGCTCAATGCAACACTCCATATCAGCTGAAATTGAAATATATACCTCAGATACCTAGGGACAACATCGATGTATTTGCTGCTAAAGTTACAAAAGATCTCAAAAAATTGAATTAATTTGTCAACCAGAAAAGGAACTATATAGTCAACAAAGACCAATCTATCTTCACGACTATTAATAATATCGAAGACACCAAAGATGTCATTGTGAAACCCTCAGACAAGGGTGGCAATGTTGTTCTGTGGGGACAGGATGAATACTTAAGAGAAGCATATTCTTAATTAAACGATGGACAATGTTATAAAAGAATTACAATGGATGAATATCAAACTATGAAAGAACTACTTTTCAATAAATTGAAATATTGGAGAGATCAAGAAATTCTAAACTGGGATGAATACATGTTTTTAAAACAAGACCATCCTGGTATTTTATTTAATACCTAAAATTCACAAGAATGCTACAAATCTCCCAGGTCAACACATCAGTGCAACACAAAATGGCCTGTCAGAAAATGTATCAAAATACATCAATTATTTTTAAACCCTATGGTAACCACACCCTATCAAATATACAGAACATAATAAGATGTTGTTGGGGATGATGAGTCTGTGTTTGCAAAATAATATCTTTCTCTGTAATAATGAGCTTTTCTTGCAGCTTAGGTGAACAGCCATGGGCACCTGCTTTGCCCCCAGCTATGCGAACTTGCATATGGGCTGGTAGGCATGTGATAGAAGGTTGGACTGAACACATAGCATTGTGGCTTAGGTATATAGATGATTTCTTTGTGCTCTGGCAAGGCACAGATAATGAGGCTAACCAGTTTATAACTGAAATAAATAATAATTCTCTTCATTTGAAATTCTTGGGTAAGATAAGTCACAATTCCATAGAATTTTTGGATGTATTACTGTGAGTGAGCAATAAGAAATTAGGAACTACAATATATCATAAAACTACAGCAGGGAATACAATACTGCATGCCAAAAGCTTCCATCTTACCCCTCAATAGCATTCCTTATGGAGAATTACATAGAGCAAGAAGAATCTGCTGTACTGATCCAGATTATGAGATTATAGAGAAACAAATGGTTAATCGCTTTCAAAGGAGAGGATATTTGGATGAGACCCTTTGGGTAGCATCCAACAGAGCATGCATATAGAAAAGAGAAGCAGTTCTGTTTGCCCCATCCCGCACCAACATTCATGATTCAGAATCAGTGTCGCATAGGTTCATCATCACTTACAATATCGAACACCGCAAATTGTGTAAATTTTATTTAAGCACTGGTATTTGATCAAAATGACCCTACACTTAGGTCAATGGTAATGAGTCACCCCCAAATGACATTCAGGAAAGCAAAATCCATAAGAGACCATTTGGTAAAATGTGATATGGAACCAGTGCTACCCAAGGGTACATGGTTAACATACAAAAAGGGTTTTCTAAAATGCTCCAAGTGTAAAGTGTGTAAAAATTCCAAAAATGGAACTAAAATCCTTACCCATTTAGAAAATGTATCTAAATAGAAGGATATTTAACATGTAGAACTTATTTTGCTGTATATGTGTTGGAATGCCATTGTCTTAAACAATATGTTTCTAGTACACCAGCGCACATTAAAACATGTTATGGCTATTGTTAATAAAGATTGAAGTTATCCTGTAGCACGTCACTTTGAGAAAATACATCATAGTGACCCATGTGAGTTGACATACAGCTGTCTAGCGCATGTGCCTGTAATGGAAAGAGGAGCATATAGGGAAAAAGAACTGCTTAGACTGGAGACCTGCAACATATTGGAATTAGATACTAAGGAACCTCACGGTTTTAATATTGACGAAGAACTATATACCTGTCTAGAATAGCCTACCTTAAACCTGCACACTCGCCTGTATGTCCATTTCTTCTTACATCAGTTTTTTTAGGTTATATATACAAAACTGACTAGGTAGTTAGTAACACAGTATGTCTTTTCCCTTTTTCTCACATCCACTTAAAGATGTATGCTAGATCCAACTATGTGATAATAGAATTAGGATGATATTACCTGTTTGAGCTATTTTGAATCAATTGGAAGACATTTTATCACTTTCAGATACTTGACTTTGGACTATATGCACTCTAAATGTATTTACATAATAGATGTATCAAAGCAATTGCACTTTACTGTTGAACCAATCTTAAAATATGAGGTACCTTGTTATTTACCGTACCACAATAGGGAAAATGAAATAATATTATTACTCTTGCATGATATTATGAGGATGAATTATTAATGTACATAATTCCATTACCACAAAATTGTAATGTTATATCTTAATGCTAAATGCAACATGCAGTAAGATCTAAAATGATTATTTGTTGAGTGCTGATTAGACAGAACATTTGAGTGATATAATGTATTTCAATGGATATGTTGCCACGTAAAGGTGGTTGTGATATTTACTGTGAGAAGGTTTTGTCAGTTTCTATGTTTCTTTTGAATCACCTGATATATATGGAGGAAATGATAATGCTTCTATGTCGAGAACAAGGTTGTGACGTACAACTGAAATGCATTGACTAGTATTCACCTTTAATAAAAATCTTGAGGAGCTACGTTTGGAGTGCCATGCCTGTTGCTCTGTAATTATGACCAGGAGTTCTACTCTAGAGTTGGAGGAGTTTGCAGACACCTCTCTCTGCAGCACTACCGTTGTACTGGCAGCACGCCAGCATCCGCCATTGGAAGTTGATATATATATATATATATATATATATATATTCACTGAAAAAACCATAGGTTTCACACATGTTATAGTTAGCTGTACATTTTACTGATAAAAAACCAATGAAATTCCCCCGTTATAGTTACTGTAGGCAACTATAACTCACGTGACCGTAATCCTCTGCTGATGCTAATACTGTATTTAGACACTTATTTGCCCATGTCTTCTTCCATTAAATTTTAGCTATACATATATTACAAATATTTTTTTTTCATAAAGACACATATGTCATCAGCAGAGCATTACGGTCGCGTGAGTTATAGTTGCCTACAGTAACTATAACGGGGGAATTTCATTGGTTTTTTATCAGTAAAATGTACAGCTAACTATAACATGTGTGAAACCTATGGTTTTTTCAGTGAATTTGCAAGGTTTTTTAAATGCTAATTCCTAACTATAACGTGTGTGAAACCTATGTTTTTTTCAGTGAATTTGTACGGTTTTTTAAATGCTAACTTACTTTACGCCATTCGTGGCGTGCGCGCCCAGTTAACGCAGTTCGTTCCGTGCGCGCACGGTGCGCTTCGCGCACCGTGCGCGCACAGTGAGCACGCGGTGCGCTTCGCGCACCACGCGCCCACTTTACGCAGTTAGTGCCATGCACGCACGGTGGTCACGCGGTGCGCGCAGCGCACCGCGTGCCCACATTATGCGGGATGGGCCATGTACGCACGATGCGCTTCGCGCACCGTGCGCACATGGGGGACATATTATGCGCATCGTTGTGAAATGTTTTGTTTATTATTTTCGTTTAGTTGTTAAGCCATGCACAAATGGTGCCATTCGGGCACCATTTGAACATGGGGTGGGGAGAGTGTGGATAATTTTTTTTTTTAAACAAATTTTTACCGTACGTGTACGGTAAGCGTAATCGGCGATTTTTCGAAAAAAAAAAAAATGTTTTTGGGCCTTGGGGGTTGTTTGGGGGCCCGTATATCACTGCTGGGTGATTATTATCTCAATATACTGCCCCTTTACACATTTTTGGGCTTCATTTATGCTGCCCCACTCAGAGTGCGAGAGAGAAAATGGCGGCCGCCGCTTCCTGGTTTCGGCCGATTCGAATGTTTACTAAGATCTAAGAGCCAATCAGAATCGCGCTCGCGCACGTCACCGTACGCGTACGGTAAGCGCACCGTAAGCGCACCGTAAGCTGGCTCAGATATATATATTGATTTAAAGGCTATTTTCTCAGAATCTACTGAACAGATTTACACCAAACCTACAAAAGGCACTTCCTTGACCTGAGGACTACCTCTCTGCCAAATTTCAAGTAATTCTGTTCAGCCGTTCGGGCTGTAGCTGTGTCTAAAGGTCCTATGGAAAAATGCATGGGAAAAACGTGTTTTGGGACCCCCCTTTTATCTCAGCCCCCGCTTGACGAATCCCCCCGAGACTTTCAGGGTAGGAGCGGAGCGTAGCGCCCCACCTATTTTGAAAAATTCGCGAGGATTCGTCGACCGGCGCAAAAGTTATTCAAAATAGAATGTTGCGGATTTCCTATGGAAACGTGGTCCTAACTATAACTACCTACTGGCGACCGCCAGTAGGTAATATATATATATATACATATATATATATATTCACTGAAAAAACCATAGGTTTCACACATGTTATAGTTAGCGGAAATTTTACTGATAAAAAACCAATGAAATTCCCCCGTTATAGTTAGTGCAGGCAACTATAACTCACGCGACCGCAATCCTCTGCTGATGCTAAAACTGTATTTAGACACTTATTTGCCCATGTCTTCTTCCATACATTTTTAGCTATACATATATTACAAATATTTTTTTTTTCATAAAGACACATATGTCATCAGCAGAAGATTGCGGTCGCGTGAGTTATAGTTGCCTGCACTAACTATAACGGGGGAATTTCATTGGTTTTTTATCAGTAAAATTTCAGCTAACTATAACATGTGTGAAACCTATGGTTTTTTCAGTGAATTTGCAAGGTTTTTTAAATGCTAATTCCTAACTATAACGTGTGTGAAACCTATGGTTTTTTCAGTGAATTTGTACGTTTTTTTAAATGCTAAGTTACTTTACGCCATTTGTGGCGTGCGCGCCCAATTAACGCAGTTCGTTCCGTGCGCGCACCGTGCGCTTCGCGCACCGTGCGCGCACAGTAAGCACGCGGTGTGCTTCGCGCACCGCGTGCCCACTTTACGCAGTTAGTGCCGTGCACGCACGGTGGGCACGCGGTGCGCTATGCGCACCGCGTGCCCACGTTACGCTAGATGGGCCATGTACGCACGATGCGCTTCGCGCACCGTGCGCACATGGAGGACATATGATGCACTTCGTTTTGAAAGGTAATATTTTAATTTTTCGTAATTTTTATAAGCCATGCACAAATGGTGCCCTTCGGGCACCATTTGCACACGGGGTGGAGAGAGTGTGGATAATTTTTTTTTTTATTATTTTTTATTTAAATATTATAGTTTATCTCAGGTGTAATAAGACATGCACAATTATTGGCCTTCGGTCACCAATTGCACACGGGGTGGGGAGAGTGTGGATAATTTTTTTTTTTAAATAATTTTTTACCGTACGCGTACGGTAAGCGTAATCGGCGAAATTAGCGAAAAAATAAAAATTCCGTTTTTGGCCTTGGGGGATCTTTGGGGACTCCCTCAACATGGCTATGTGTGTGGGAGCTGTCTAAACAGCCCCTTTACATGTTTTTGTGCTTTATATTTTAAACATCTCTCTCAGTGCGAGAGAGAAAATGGCGGTCGCCGCTTCCTGGTTTCGGCCGATTCGAATGTTTACTAAGATCTAAGAGCCAACCAGAATCGCGCTCGCGCACGCCACCGTACGCGTACGGTAAGCGTACGGTAAGCGTACGGTAAGCGGGCTCAGATATATATATTGATTTAAAGGCTATTTTCTCAGAATCTACTGAACAGATTTACACCAAACCTACAAAAGGCACTTCCTTGACCTGAGGACAACCTCTCTGCCAAATTTCTAGTAATTCTGTTCAGCCGTTCGGGCTGTAGCCCTGTCTAAAGGTCCTATGGAAAAATGCATGGGAAAAACGCGTTTTGGGACCCCCCTTTTATCTCAGCCCCCGCCTGACGAATCCGCCCGAGACTTTCAGGGTAGGAGCGGAGCGTAGCGCCCCACCTATTTTGAAAAATTTGCGAGGATTCGTCGACCGGCGCCAAAGTTATTCAAAATAGAATGTTGCGGATTTCCTATGGAAACGTGGTCCTAACTATAACTACCTACTGGCGACCGCCAGTAGGTAATATATTCACTGAAAAAACCATAGGTTTCACACAAGTTATAGTTAGCTGTACATTTCACTCGTAAAAAACCAATGAAATTCCACGTTATAGTTAGTGCAGGCAACTATAACTCACGTGACCGCAATCCTCTGCTGATGCTAATACTGTATTTAGACACTTATTTGCCCATGTCTTCTTCCATTAAATTTTAGCTATACATATATTACAAATATTTTTTTTTCATAAAGACACATATGTCATTAGCAGAGGATTGCGGTCGCGTGAGTTATAGTTGCCTGCACTAACTATAACGTGGAATTTCATTGGTTTTTTACGAGTGAAATGTACAGCTAACTATAACTTGTGTAAAACCTATGGTTTTTTCAGTGAATTTGCAAGGTTTTTTAAATGCTAATTCCTAACTATAACGTGTGTGAAACCTATGGTTTTTTCAGTGAATTTGTATGGTTTTTTAAATGCTAAGTTACTTTACGCCGTTTGTGCAGTGAGCGCCTACTTCACGCAGTTCGTTCCGTGCGCGCACCGTGCGCGCACAGTGAGCACGCGGTGCACTTCGCGCACCGCGTGCCCACTTAACGCAGTTAGTGCCGTGCCCACGTTAGGCTGGATGGGCCATGTACGCACGATGCCCTTCGCGCACCGTCCGCACACGGAGGACATATTATGCGCTTCGTTCTGAAAGGTTTTCTATTAAAGGTTCAGTGTACATAAATATGCCATGCACAAAAGGTGCACTGCGGGCACCTTTTGCACACGGGGGGGGGAAATTTTGATTTTGTTTTTTTTTATTAATTTTTTACCGTACGCGTACGGTAAGCGTATTCGGCGTTTTTTCGAAAAAAAAATAATATATTTTTTGGCCTTGGATGGCCTTCTGGTACACCATAACCAAGGCTAGGCGGTTAGGAGCTGTCTAGCCTGCCCCCTTTTTATGATATCCAACTTTGTTTTTCCTCCACCCCTCCGAGTGCGAGAGAGAAAATGGCGGCCGACACTTCCTGGTTTTGACCGATTCGAATGTTTACTAAGATCTAACAGCCAATCAGAATCGCGCTCACGCACAGCACCGTACGCGTACGGTAAGCTTACGGTGTGCTCGGAGCGCGCTTACAGATATATATATTGATTTAAATGCTATTTTCTCAGGAACTACTGAACAGATTTACACCAGACCTACAAAAGGCACTTCCTTGACCTGAGGACTACCTCTCTGCCAAATTACAAGTAATTCTGTTCAGCCGTTCGGGCTGTAGCTGTGTCTAAAGGTCCTATGGAAAAATGCATGGGGAAAACGCGTTTTGGGACCCCCCTTTTTTCTCAGCCCCCGCTTGACGAATCCCCCCGAGACTTTCAGGGTAGGAGCGGAGCGTAGCGCCCCATTAGTTTTGAAAATTTCGCGAGGATTCGTCGACCGGCGCCAAAGTTATTCCAAATAGAATGTTGCGGATTCCCTATGGAAACAGGGACCTAACTATAACTACCTACTGGCGACCGCCAGTAGGTAATATATATATATATATATATATATATATATATATATCAATACCAATCCCGATAATGTAAAGAGGCTGTCAATGTAGGGCGGTCCTCGCACAGGATATCGGAGCCCTGAAATATAAAGATCCACAATTCTTCAAGCTTGTAAAAGAACGCCAGGACACTTTGGAAATGCAGTGAATGATACCGACTGCACCACATATATATATATATATATATATATATATATATATATATATATATATATATATATATATATATATATATATATTATCTACTGGTGGTCGCCAGTAGATAGTTATAGTTAGGACCGAGTTTCCATAGGAAATCTCAAAATTCTATTTTGAATAACTTTGGCGCCGATTGACGAATCCTCGCGAAATTTTCAAAACTAATGGGGCGCTCCGCTCCGCTCCTACCCTGAAAGTCTCGGGGTGATTCGTCAAGCGGGGGCCGAGAAAAAGGGGGGTCCCAAAACGCGTTTTCCCCATGGATTTTTCCATAGGGACTTTAGTCACAGCTACAGCCTGAACGGCTGAACAGAATTACGTGAAATTTGGCAGAGAGGTAGCCATAAGGTCCATGAAGTGCCTTTTGCAGGTTTGGTGTAAATCTGTTCAGTATTTCCAGAGAAAATAGCATTTAAATCAATATATATATCTGTACGCGCGCACCGTGCGCGCTGGGTGCGCGCACCTTGCCGTGCGCGAGCGCAATTCTGATTGGTTGTTAGATCTTAGTAAACATTCGAATCGGTCGAAACCAGGAAGTGTCGGCCGCCATTTTGTCTCTCGCACTTTGAGGGGGTGAAAAACAAATGTGGAGAACGTGAAAAGGGGGCAGGGTAGACAGTTCCTGACCCCCTAGCCGTGGTCAGGGGGTCCCAGAAGGACCCCCAAGGGCCAAAAAACGATTTATTTTTTTTTCAAAAAATCGCCAAGTGCGCGCACCCTGCGCGCACAACCCAAACGGAAAAAATTCTGCGAAGTTCGCGCAGCGTGCGCGCACTCCGCGATTTATCGAAAAAAAAAATGAATTAGGCCCTTGGGGGCGAAGCGCTCCGTGCGCGCACGGCAAGAACTTTGTAAAGTAGCCTGGCGGTGTGCGAAGCGCACCGTGTGCCCACCGTGCACGCACGGTGCGTGAAGCGCTCCGTGCGCGCACGGCACGAACTGCGTAAAGTGGGCGCGCGGTGCGCGAAGCGCACTGCGTGCCCACAGCGCATGCACGGTGCGCGAAGCGGACCGTGCGCGTGCCGTGAAAAAGTTTTGTTTAAAAAAATATATCAATAAATACATAACTTAGCATTTAAAAAACCGTTCAAATTCACTGAAAAAACCATAGGTTTAACACACGTTATAGTTAGGAATTAGCATTTAAAAAACCTTGCAAATTCACTTAAAAAACCATAGGTTTCACACATGTTATAGTTAGCTGGGCATTTCCCTCGTAAAAAACCAATGAAATTCCCCTGTTATAGTTAGTGCAGGCAACTATAACTCACGCGACCGCAATCCTCTGCTGATGACGTCAGATATTACATCACTGATGACATATGTGTCTTTCTGAAAAAAAAAAATGTAATATATGTATAGCTAAAGATGAATGGAAGAAGACATGGGTAAATAAGTGTCTAAATACAGTGATGTAATATCTGACGTCATCAGCAGAGGATTGCGGTCGCGTGAGTTATAGTTGCCTGCACTAACTATAACAGGGGAATTTCATTGGTTTTTTACGAGGGAAATGCCCAGCTAACTATAACATGTGTGAAACCTATGGTTTTTTAAGTGAATATATATATATATATATATATATTCAAAACAAAAGGTTGCCCAAAGTGGAAAGCCACACACAAGGGGGTATCACACACGTACTGCCGGTGGTCGTACGCAGCCTGTCATGCACCCTTCCTCCATCTTCCCAAACGCGTTTCGGGCGTCATCCCGCCCTTGATCACTGGCTGCATAACGTAGGACAGAAAACAAGGCTTGATTTGACACACCTGATTTATTGAAATACGAAGTCCCGCCCATGTGGGCGTCCCGCCCATGTAGGCTGTGGCAACGCATTGTGGTTCTTGCAGTTTCATGCCACGAACTCCCGGTGCATAAATCCCAGTGGGTACCTCAGTGCAAACGTTAATAAAATATAAACCCTAGTGGGTGAGAAGAGGTGGTGACAGCATCAACGTAGTCCCAATAACTACCGGCACCTCAGGCCCCCCTCGTTCCAATCACCACTCTCATTATTATATATATATATATATATATATATATATATATATTCACTGAGAAAACCATAGGTTTCACACATGTTATAGTTAGCTGGACATTTCACTCGTACAAAACCATTGAAATTCCCCCGTTATAGTTAGTTCAGCTAACTATAACTCGCGTGACCGCAATCCACTGCTGATGACGTCACATATTACATCACTCATGACATGGTCAGTGACATCACTCATGACATCACTGATGACATCTCAAATGACATCACTGATGACATCCCACGACTGAAGGTCCTATGGGAAAATACATGGGGAAAACGTGTTTTGGGACCCCCCTTTTTTCTCAGCCCCTGCTTGACGAATCACCCCGAGACTTTCAGGGTAGGAGCTGAGCGGAGCGCCCCATTAGTTTTGCAAATTTCACGAAGATAAGTCAACCGGCGCCAAAGTTATTCAAAATAGAATTTTCAGATTTCCTATGGGAACTCGGTCCTAACTATAACTATCTACTGGCGACCGCCAGTAGATAATATGTGTGTATATTACCTACTGGCGATAGCCAGTAGGTAGTTATAGTTAGGACCACGTTTCCATAGGAAAACCTCAACATTCTATTTTGAATAACTTTGGCGCCGGTCGACGAATCCTCGCGAATTTCTCAAAATAGGTGGGGCGCTACGCTCCGCTCCTACCCTGAAAGTCTCAGGGGGATTCGTCAAGCGGGGGCTGAGATAAAAGGGGGGTCCCAAAACGCGTTTTTCCCATGCATTTTTCCATAGGACCTTTAGAACGAGCTACAGCCCGAATGGCTGAACAGAATTACTCAAAATTTGGCAGAGAGGTAGTCCCTAGGTCAAGGAAGTGCCTTTTGTAGGTTTGGTGTAAATCTGTTCAGTAGATTCTGAGAAAATAGCCTTTAAATCAATATATATATCTGAGCCAGCTTACGGTACGCTTACCGTACGCTTACGGTAAGCGTACGGTGGCGTGCGCGAGCGCGATTCTGATTGGCTCTTAGATCTTAGTAAACATTCGAATCGGCCGAAACCAGGAAGCGGCGGCCGCCATTTTGTCTCTCGCACTGAGAGAGATTTTTAAAATCGGAAGCCCAAAAACATGTAAAGGGGCTGTTTTGACAACTCCCTCCCACATAGTCATGTGGAGGGAGTCCCCAAACATCCCCCAAGTGCAAAAACGGTTTTATTTTTTTTTCGGCAATTTCGCGGGGTACGCTTACCGTACGCTTACGGTAAGCGTACGGTAAAAAAATAAAAATAAAAAAAACACTATCCACACTTACCCCACCCCCTGTGCTTTTGGTGGCCGAAGGCCACCAAATGTACAGGGCTTATTATAAGGGAAAAAAACTTAGCATTTAAAAAACCGTACTAATTCACTGAAAAAACCATAGGTTTCACACACGTTATAGTTAGGAATTAGCATTTAAAAAACCTTGCAAATTCACTGAAAAAACCATAGGTTTCACACATGTTATAGTTAGTGGAAATTTTACTGATAAAAAACCAATGAAATTGCCCCGTTATAGTTAGCGCAGGCAACTATAACTCACGCGACCGCAATCCTCTGCTGATGACATATGTGTCTTTATGAAAAAAAAATATTTGTAATATATGTATAGCTAAAAATGTATGGAAGAAGACATGGGCAAATAAGTGTCTAAATACAGTATTAGCATCAGCAGAGGATTGTGGTCGCGTGAGTTATAGTTGCCTGCGCTAACTATAACGGGGCAATTTCATTGGTTTTTTATCAGTAAAATTTCCACTAACTATAACATGTGTGAAACCTATGGTTTTTTCAGTGAATATATATATATATATATATATATATATATATATATATATATATATATTACTGGCGGTCACCAGTAGATAGTTATATTTAGCGCCGGTTGATGAATCCTCGCGAATGTTTCAAAATAGGTGGGGTGCTCCGCTCCGCTCCTACCCTGAAAGTCTCGGGGTGATTAGTCAAGTGGGGGCGGAGAAAAAAGGGGGTCCCAAAACGCGTTTTCCCCATGCATTTATCCATAGGGACCTTTAGTCCAAGGTACAGTCGGAACGGCTGAACAGAATTACTTGAAATTTGGCAGAGAGGTAGTCCTCAGGTCAGGGATGTGCCTTTTGAATATCTGGAGTCAATCTGTTCAGTAGTTCCTGAGAAAATTTCAGTTAAAAGTACATATATATCTATAAGCGCGCACCGTGCGCTCACGGTGACGTGCGCGAGCGCAATTCTGATTGGTTGTTAGATGTCAGTAAACATTCGAATCGGTCGAAATCAGGAAGTGTCATCCGCCATTTTGTCTCTCGCAGTCTGAGGCAGTTAAAAACAAAGGTGGATAACGTGAAAAGGGGGCAGGGTGGACAGTTCCTGACCCCCTAGCCTTTGTCAGGGGGTCACTGAAGGACCCCCAATGGTGAAAGAAACATTTTTTTTTTACAAAAACGCGCGGGGTGCGTGCACCGTACGTGCACGTCACGCACAACACATCGTGGGCGCTCGTGCACAAAGCGCACCAAGTGCCCATTGCGCGCGCACAGTGCGCGCACGGTGAAAAACCTGAAAAAAAATAATATTAATAAATACATAACTTAGCATTTAAAAAACTGTACAAATTCACTTAAAAAACCATAGGTTTCACACACGTTATAGTTAGGAATTAGCATTTAAAAAACCTTGCAAATTCACTTAAAAAACCATAGGTTTCACACATGTTATAGTTAGCTGGACATTTCCCTCGTAAAAAACCAATGAAATTCCCCCGTTATAGTTAGTACAGGCAACTATAACTCACGTGACCACAATCCTCTGCTGATGACAAGCAGTTTGTACATCAGTGTTAATTAAAATACCACAGTGGGTTGTCATGTCAAAAAATCAATGCCCAGCTGCTGTCTCATAGTCCTACTATTTCCAAGGATGGCCGAGGATTGGATAAAGGAGCGAGAGGCTGCAGCAGTAGACATTTTCAGCGATACATCTAACGCCATAGTACAGCCCAATACAAGCGGCGTACCAACAGCACCGATAGGCAGCGACCTTAAAAACTTACAACTGAACTTGAAAAACTACGCAAACATGAAGTTTCCAAATGGTGGGAATGTACATCTCTGAAACGTTACCTCGATGTGGGCCGTATCCCCAGGGGGCTGAGGATCTTAGTAGCACCCACATATGAAAATCCAGACCCTGCAATGCTACAGGAATGGGCAGAAAATAATGCGCAATCCTCCAGGAACATGTTACAGATCCTAATCAAGTATGCCACTACCGACAGAGAAAAAATAATGGTCAGAATTGAAGAAATCCTCAATGAACTGAAGAAATGAGACCAAGAGGAAGTCAACAAAATTCTTGAAGAAATTAAAGTCAGAGTAATGAAACATGAACAAACTATCAAGGAATGCAAAGCCGTGAAATTCCAACGTGATAGAAATGACTATCTGCAAGGAAGGATTTATACTTTCTCGAGAAAGTTTGACAACATTCGCCGTCAACAAATGTCATCAGCAAGCACCAGTACAATAAGACCAGTGGCACCTAGTGAATCTGAACTGAGTTCAGAATTAGAATCTGACACTGAAGCTATGAGCAACATTATCCACACTTGCAATGCGCCAACACCTGTAGAGGAATTTAGTTTTTTACGTATGGAGTGCATAATGAGTCTACGACCAAGACCTATGCGCCAAGACCAAATACCAAGAACACAAAGTCAAAAAGGAGACGAAGGAAAGACAGGAGATGGGGCAAACGCAATGCAAAGAACAGGCAAACCGTCATACAGAAGGAACAGACGCAGATAGACATGAATATCGACAACCGCAGTACAGTTATCAATCTTACCAACATGGCGTTAACAAAAGAAGAAGAAAGTATCCTTTCCCTTGGCTTATCATTTTGTACCAATACAAATTTTGACTATACACAAACCAGGATTGATTTATATAACTTCACACGGACATTAAAATTACGTAAATACTTCTTCACCAGTACTAACACCAATACTGAAGCAATCAACGAGACATCCAGCACTTCACGATTTGAAGGACTTAATGTAGCTGACATGACCATCCTCAAAGACATCACAGAATTGGCATATGATCAAGAAATTTGCCCCATCACTACAACACAGGCGGCAATCAGTTCTGACTTAAATATTTTCGAATCTGCTCCAACACCTTTTAAACCCAAGTCTGTATTCACACCACTCATGCCCAAGGATGGCATTGATATTTTCGCAGAAAGGGTAATCAAAGACCTAAAAGATTTGGCTATAATGAGTAGCAGTAACTTTATCAAAACGAAGCACAATGTTAGAATTGAATACGCAAATGTCATGAAGAAAATCAAGGACAGAACTGACATTGTTGTACGTTGTTCCGATAAAGGGGGAAACGTGGTCCTTTGGCCCATTGAAATGTATAATAAGGAGGCACTAAATCAATTGCAAGACAAAGAATGTTACACTCGTATTAGCACTACAAGCATTATCAGTGTAAAAGAGAAATACCATAAGTGTCTATATGATTGGAGATGTGGCGGACTTATTTCGAAATTTGAATTTGATTTTTTGAAAAATGATTACCCCGTCACGCCCCAACTGTACCTCCTTCCAAAGATACATAAGAATGCTCAGACCCCCCCAGGCAGGCCAATTATATCTGCAATTGGCAGCCTATTTGAAAACACCAGCAGATTTATAGACCATTTTTTGCAACCGTTTGTTAAAGAACTCCCAGCCTACATCCAAGACACTGGTGATTTCCTGGCAAAAATTTATGATTTAGCTTGGCACGATGATTATGTACTTATGACTCTCGATGTACAAAGTCTGTACACGAGTATCAGACACAAAGATGGCCTGAATGCACTCAACCATTATCTAGGCACCAGACACATAGGGTTACACCACCACACACTCATGCTTTTAGATATGGCTGAGTGGTGTCTGGAGAACAATATATTCATTTTTGACAGGCTACTGTACAAACAAGTACAGGGAACTGCCATGGGTACCTGCTTCGCCCCCAGCTATGCTAATTTGCATATGGGCTGGTGGGAGGAGCAGGTACTCAGGAAGAGGCATGAAAACATTTTCATGAACAATGTCATTCTATACAAAAGATATCTAGATGACATTTTTATCTTATGGCAAGGCACTGAACAGAGCGCTATTGATTTTGTGTCCATCATCAATGAGAACTCTCTAAACCTGAGGTTTACATGTGCCACCAGTAAAGAGTCCATTTGCTTTTTAGACTTGGAATTGTATATAGAAAATCAACATATACAATCAAGAACTTTTAGGAAACCCACTTCAGGCAATGCTATCCTCCATGCCAGCAGTTTTCATCCACGTAATCTTATTGACAGCCTCCCTTACGCTGAATGTCTAAGGATGAAACGTAACTGCAGCACTCAAGACAGTCTCAATAGCTCCATAGACAGTCTCTTTAAACGGCTAAAGAATAGGGGTTATAACACCACAACATTAAGATCAGCCAAACAGAAATGTGACAAATTTAAAAGGGAAGATTTGATCTTCAAGGATAGCCAACAACCGACACACAAGATAGTCGACAACACACCCCGACTCATTACTGGTTATAACACCTACCACATGAATCTGAGAAAGATCTTATATAGACATTGGCCTCTAGTGCGTGATGACCCTACAATAGGACCTACATGCCAAAAATTCCCCCAGTTGACTTTCAGAAGAGCAAAAAGTATGCAACAGGAATTGGTAACTAATGCACCTACACTTACCAAGGGAGGTACCTGGCTTAAACCGCAGAGAGGCTTTCAGAAGTGTTCTAAATGTAAAGCCTGTAAACACGGTGTGAATACTAGATCTATCTCTCTTCCCTTTAGAAAAACCCCTTTTGAAATCCGGGGAAGTTTTTCTTGCAAAACAGACTTTGCAGTATATGTCCTTCGCTGCACCTGCAACAAAACATATGTAGGGAGTACGATACATCCTGTACATGTCCGGATATTGCAACATCTAATAGCCATCACTAATGATGACCAGACATATCCGGTAGCGAGACATATCAACCTACAACACGATGGCAAAATGGATGAACTATCCTATTTTGTCATTGACAGCATTCCTAAAAACATAAGGGGAGGGAACAGACAATTATGTCTGAGAAGATTAGAATCCAGATACATCATACTTCTGGACAGCAAGATCCCTAATGGGATGAACGCTGACGAAGCGTTAAATGTACATCTCTAGAAAATCAGTATAAATGTCTACCAGCTGTGTATGTATCTCGCTCCTGAATTTCGATCCGCAATATTGGATCCTTCTTTTTTGTATAACCTTTTTTCTTATTTTTATGGCACTCACACCTGTCATGTTCTTCTTTATTCTTTTGAACACTTTGTTTGTCGGCCCACTTGGGCTCAAATAACGAACATTTCATCAATATGGCACACTGGATCTTTGATTAACTATTTAATTGTCAACCAGCATTTGTAACATACTGCATTTAATTATTTTTACATGCAAGTATACATGTTCAACTGTATAACGTCTACACACTGGTGTATCATTACAGTTCCGTAAGCGGGTTCAAACTAATACATGGATTGATTGCGCCACAATGTATTGATTGTTTCCCATTAGGTTGAAACCACAGTGCTCTTTCATTATAATTTTCAAATCACTGTATTTTGATTATTGCCATTTGGCACAGACATATATGAGATTTCTTTTATGTCTATGATAAGTGTTGCTGTGACAACTATGGTGGATTGTGCCTCGTTTTCATTATATAAGTAAACACTATAGAGGGACCCGATGTAGTGAAGAAGACGGTTGTATCCGTCGAAATGCGTCAGGGCGTCCTTTTGAAATAAATATTTCTTTGATACATCGTCCCACGGTGTCAGCGCCTGTCTTCGTATGCTTGTAATTCAGGACTGGTTTAAATATATATATATATATATATATATATATATAGTAGGCAGTTAAAGTTAGAACCTTGTTTCTATTCAAAAAGCATTTTTTCTTTTGCCAATATCTTTGCCGCCGGTTGAGATTTTCAAAATTAATGGCCCACTCTGGTCAGCCCCTGTCTTGAAAGTTTTGGGGTGATTCATCAAGCGGGGGCTGAGAAAAAAGGGGGGGTCCCAAAACTCGTTTTCTCCATAATAATTGCCGTAGGAAAAGTTTTTCGCTGCTACAGCCCGAAATGCTAAGCGCAATTACACTAAATTTGGAAAAGAGATAGCTCTTTGTCCAAGGTGCGCTCTTTGCTTTAAATGGTGTAAATCCGTTCAGTTTTTCCTGAGAAATTCAAAAATAAAAAAATATTGAAATCTGGTGACCGCGGTGGATCCACGAACACTCCCGATCACGAACTTTATTTCGATTGGCTGCCAACACTCCAAACCAAAAAGTGTTGGCAGCCATCTTGTAACTTGGTTGAACCAGGTCACAAGAAAAGAGGTCAAAAAACAAGATAAGGGGGCAGGGTAGAAACACCCTGACCCCCTAGGCCTGCTCAGGGGGCCCCTGTGGGACCTCATGGGCCAAAAAAGCATTTTTAAAAAACATATTTGGATGGATTCGCATAGGGTCCGTGAATTCTGCTGGAATGTTTTTTTTAAAAAGAATTGCGGTCTTCTGCGCTTTGTTTTCTAGAAGCCCTTGGGTGGGCTAGGTCCCAGGGGCAATGTGGGGGCCCAAGGGGGTCCCACAGCCCTGGGGACTGCAACCTCCCCGGGGCATGATTAATCATATGCGGGGGGGCACACCACCACCTCCCCGGGGCTTTTTGGTACTAAAAAATGTGTGGGGGGTTCCTGCCCCCTCACGTAGCCCCAGGGACCACCACCTCCCTGGGGCTTTCATTTTTACATGCAGGGGGCATGCGGCCCCCACAGACACAGAGACCACCACCTCCTGGGGCTCTCCTTTTTAAAAATATGTAGTGTGGGGAGGCTCGAGCCCCTCACATGCCCCGGTGACCACTACCTCCCTAAGGCACTAATTAAGAAAAGGTGGGGCTCCGTTGTGGACCTCCGGGGACTTCCACCTTCCTGTGGCTTTTAACATGATGGGACTGGGCTGCCCTTCAGAACTGCCATCCCCCAGGGCCAGGTTAAGCAATGTCCTGGGGTGCACACCCCCGGGACATTGCAGTTTGCTCTGGGAGGGCAGGAGCACTGCTCCTGCCCTGCCATAGCAAACAGTGTACTCGCTTCGAACAAGAGAGAGCACTTTGCTCTTGCTTGTTCAAAGCGAATACACCTTGCTTTTTAACCCCATGAAGGTGCCCAAAAGGGGTCCAAAAGGGTCAGGGGAAGGGGGGCCAAAGGGCCCCCTTCTTAAAATAAAAAAATAACCAAAGCCATGCAACACACTGAAGCCCTACCCCTTTCACTACTACTCTGCAAACGCATCTCCTGGTGTGTTCTATGTTGGGAATGAAGTCTCCTTCCCTTCTGATGGTCCTTAGGAGCTAACTAGCCCACATCTTACCTTCAGTAAGCCCCACACAGTGAAATTTCTGAAAGGTAGCCAGAGGCCATGCCCCTTTTTACACCATTCTGCAAACGTGCCTCTTGGTGCACTGCTGGTGTGATGATGAGGTCCTCTTGTGTCCTGAGGAACTCAAGACTAATGTGGACTTTATCCCCAAGCAGCAGTGCACCAGGAGGCGCATTTGCAGAGTGGTGGAGAAAGGGGGCATGGCCTGTGCCCACCTCTCAGCAATTGCACTATTGGGGGCTTACTGGAGGTATCAGTTAGGCTAGTTTTCCCCTTAACAATACCCAACAGTGAAGGGGACTTTAATCCCCATCCAAGAGGGCACCAGGAGGAGTGTTTGAAGAGTGGTGGGCAAAGGGGGTGTGGCCTGCAATGAGTACTTAGTAATCCTGCTGTGTGGGACTTATTGGAGGTAATAGGAGGGGTAGTTGGCCCCCAAAGATGTCCTGGGGGCCAACTACCCCTCCTGTTACCTCCAGTAAGTCCCACACCATGGGATTGCTAAGAGGGCTGTGGAGGCCAAGCCCCCTTTCTCCACCACTGTGCAAATGCGCCTCCTGGAACACTACAGGGTGAAGGATGAAGTCCACTTTACTCCTGAGGGACTTTGGGGGCCAAGAAGCCCTCTTGGTACCTCCTGTAAGTCCTACGCAGCAGATTTCCTGAGCACTTGTCAGAGGCCCAGCACCCTTTTCCACCTCTCAACAAACACGACTACTAGTTAAAGAAGCATTTGCAATGTAATAAGTTTCGCATTTGTGAGAGTTAGAGCTATTGGTGTTGTAAATGCAAAGGTTTTGTACTAATGTTTTTTTGGAGTGGAGTGGATGTACGTTGTGTGTGGTGGAGATATGTGGTATGTTGTGCAGTGAAATTATGTGGATAGAAAGTATGTGGTATTTAGTGTATAAGATTTATGTAGAGTGGGATTATGTGTTATGGAGAGTAATTATGTGGTTTGGTTTTCTGTGTTGTGGAGGGGTAACCTCCATAGAAGCTAAACTATAAACTCAATGAGAGAAAAAAAGAAGGAACCACTGACGAGCAATTCAGGACCTAGTCAGAGGTATGAGCAGGGCCACTGAAATTATGCGACTGTTTGGCTGCACCGACTTTTGCACAATTATATATTTTCCCCATTTGCCACATAATCCATCATCTGCTGTATAATCTGCTGATCTGAACAAAAAAAACGTGTTTCTAGCTCAAACGGCTCAAATGTTACCAAAAATGCACAGACAAGTGTTACAGCGTGGTGGATGGCCCTTTGCAAACCTCAAATGGTCACCTGTTACTTTTTGCTAAGTGTGGGTGTTAAAATGGGACTAATGGTGTGCAAACCACTCTTGCTTCTTTATGCGCCTCTCTTGCCTCTTTCTGCATTCATGTTGCTTCTTTCTGAACCTTTCTTTCTTGTTCTGCACTTCTCTTGACTCTTTCTTCACATCTCTTCTACTTGCTGTACCTCTCTTGCCTCTTTGTGTACCTCTCTTGCCTCTTTCTTCACCTCTCTTGCCTCTTTCTGCACTTCTCTTGCCTATTTCTGTACCTCTGTTGCTTCTTTCTGCACTTCTCTTGTCTCTTTCTGTACCCCTCTTGCCTCTTTCAGCACTTTTGTTGCTTATTTTTGCACTTCTCTTGCTTCTTTCTGCACCTCTTATACTTCGTTCTGCACCCCTCTTGCATCTTTCTGCAACCTTCTTCCCTCTTTGTGCAATTCTCTTACCTCTTTCTGCACCTCTCTTTCCTTTTTCTGCACCCCTCTTGCCTCCTTGTGCACCTCTGTTCCTTCTTTCTGCACTTCTTTTGTTTGTTTCTGCACCTCTCTTGCTTCTTTCTGCACCCCTTGTGCCTCTTTCTGCACCCTTCTCCCCTCTTTCTGTACAACTCTTGCCTCTTTCTGTACCCCTGTTCCCTCTTTCTGTACCTCTCCTACCTGTTTCTACACCTGTCTTTCCTGTTTCTGCACTTCTCTTGCCTTTTTCTGCACATCTGTTGCTTCTTTCTGCACTTCTCTTGTATCTTTCTGCAAGCCTCTGCCTCTTTCTGTACCCTACTTCCCTCATATAGGTGGTAAAATCTTCTCAGTTCTGCTTTGTCATCTGGTTGCACTGGGAGACATGTCTTATGTATATAGGTGTTATAGAGCCCCTCCAATAGACTATTGAATACGCATGTCCCCTTTATTATGAGTAACCCTGGGCGAGACACTACGCTTCGCCCACGTAGTGTACGTAGCGCTGCATGCTTCGCAGTTTTCGAAGTAGGCGAAGCAGGCTAGCGCTACGCACACCCAGGGCGAAGCGTAGCTGCCTGCCGCTGCCACCTGCCTCCCGCCCGCCCTCCTTTTAAATCAAACCCCTGGATTTACAATAAATAGTAAATTAAAGAAACTTACCTGAAAAGCGGCATCTCCGGGGCTCCCTCTTCCATTTCAAACTTCTTCTGACTAATGCGCATGCGCGGACGCCCGCGCATGCGCATTAGTCAGAAGAAGTTTGAAATGGAAGAGGGAGCCCCGGAGACGCCGCGTTTCAGGTAAGTTTCTTTAATTTACTATTTATTGTAAATCCGGGGGTTTTATTTAAAAGGAGGGCGGGCGGGAGGCGGGTGGCGCGTAGTGGGGCTACGCGAAGCACGTAGTGTGCGTAGATTTGGGCACACTACGTGCTGCTTCACGTAGCCCCACTACGCCCACTACGCCCACCCTTAATCATGAGCAGAACGAAATACATACACCTTGTACACATATTTACTGAGTATGCTGTTTGAAACACAGGTATTCAAGTATTTGTATGCTTATTGTTATGCAAAATGTCCCTAGGTAAAAGCAGACACACATGCATACCTTCACAAACTTGGTCACACTTACAACAGTGAAATGCTTAGGATTACTGCTTTATATTTGGTAAGCCTAACATTCTGAGCAGTCGATTAATAGTGAACCTTCAAGAGAAAAGTGAGGTTTAAGACATCTTGGGAGAAGAATTAGTGATTAATCTACTTTGTATGAGTCTGTTGTAAGGTACTGTCGAAGTAGGCCGTTTTCTGCATCTCTGTTGGTTCTTTTTGTACATCTCTTGCTTCTTTCTGTACCTTCCTTACTCTTTCTGGACTTCTGTTGCCTCTTTCTGCATTTCCCTTGCTTCTTTCTGCACATGTCTTCCTCTTTCTGCACTTCTCTTGCCTCTTTCTGCATTTCTCTTGCTTCTTTCTGCACATTTCTATCTCTTTCTGCACGTCTCTTGTCTCTTTCTGCATTTCTGTTGCTTCTTTCTACACTTCTGTTGCCTCTTTCTACATTTCTGTTGCTTCTTTCTGCACCTTTCCTACCTATGTACGTATAGTTAGAAATGAACATTTAAAACACCTTAGAAATTCAGTGAAAAAACAGAGGTTTCAGGGACATTATAGGTAGTATTAGAATTTATAAAACTTTAGAAATTCACTGAAAAAAATAGAGGTTTCAGGGACATTATAGTTAGGAATTAGCATATAAAAACCCTCAGAAATGCACTGAAAACCACAGGTTTTAGGGACGTTATAGTTAGGCTGACATTTCACTCATACAAAACCAGACAAATTTGGCTGTTAACTCATGCCCCCGCAATGCACTGCTAATGAGGTCACATATTACATCAACCATGACATGGTCAGTGACATCACTGATGACTTCTCAAATGTGATCACTAATGACATCACGGATGCACCTCCTCTCACCCTAATATAACCTTTCATTCACCCATTCTAAAATACAGACTATCATATCCGAAACCATAGACACACCAATACCAGTTAGTACATACTCACTCACCGATTCAAAGATCTACACACATCCACTCACTCAACCATACAGTCATTCATACACGAAGTAAATCATCAATACAGCCACTGATATATGCACTCATACACCCATACATTCACATACTGCCCCTCGCCCACAGAGATACTCACACAGCTAGTCAGTCACCCAAAGACTCAATCACATTGCAATTTACTCAACCATACAGTCACTCATACACGAAGTAACTCATCAATACAGCCACTGATATATAAACTCATACACCAATACAGACACTTACATACTGCCCATCACCCCCAGAGATATTCACACACCGAGTCAGTCATCCAAAGACTCAATCACATTGCAATTCACTTACTTATACAGTTATTCACACCACCTCACTTATTCATACAGATACTCACACATACTAACTCTCTTATACAATCACTGACAGAAGCACACACTCATCTATACAGCCACTCTCACAATCGCTCACTCTCACATTTAGTCACTTATATACTGCAACACTCACATATACTGCATTTCACATATGTAGTTACTCACACATATACCACTGAGATATCCAGTCACTCACCAACACAGCCATATGGACACTCACTCATCCATACAACCCCTTGCAGACGCACTCATGAACCCAAACACCCATTGAATTACCCACTCACACATACATGCAGGGAGTCACCCCCCACCCACCCACACAGACAATCAGGCACCCATACAGGTAATTAGACAACCATTCATTAACCCATATAGACACTCATATAGCTACTCACCAACCCATGCAGCCACTTACACACCGATTAGTCATTCACCCATGTATTCACTAAGACATGTTTAATCACTCACTTGTACAGTCAGTCCCACACTTACTAAATCATCCATTCAGACACCCATACACCCACTCATTCTTCGATACACCTAGGCATATATATATATATATATATATATATATATATATATATATATAGGTATATTCCACACGATCCACTGCATCTCACTTTCCCCTCACAGGACAAAAGAACACTGGAGCCGTGGCCACGATCAAAATGCGTGTTTATTTTAACACCAGGTCCGACGCGTTTCGGAGTTTAATGGCACTCCTTTCTCACGGGCAACAGACTGTGTTTTTTTCACAATATTAAAGTGCAAGTGCCGGTCACGTGCTCTAGACATAGAAAACATACTCTACTTCGTGTTGTTTTAAATCAATTCAAAATCAGGTGACAACTAATGCGTTTTAAATGTAT
This sequence comes from Triturus cristatus, assembly GCF_964204655.1. NCBI lineage: Eukaryota > Metazoa > Chordata > Amphibia > Caudata > Salamandridae > Triturus > Triturus cristatus. The sequence continues at coordinate 900,316,367 of NC_140590.1, read as the reverse complement.
GCACAAAGATATGTGGAAATCAAACATCATTGCTAATGCATTTACATAATTATGCCGTAATGTGGTGTATGAAATTCAAACAAGTAAAACTTTATCGAATCGTCGGTGCGTGCAAAAACATGCAAGGAGTAAGGTGCTATTATCGTCCTGCTTACATCGTAGCTATTCATCAAACACCGTAAAGCCCAAGTGGGCTGAATCAATGGTCTAGTCAAAACAGACCTAATGCAAATAAAATCGGCTTGTATTAAGCACCCTTCCTCTTAGTATTTGATCAATTCAATCATCCCTCCCTAATGGGGCACCAGCACTCTTATGCATGTACTCTCAATTTTGCTGAGGCATCATGTTTATACACATTCAAGATATGTGGGTCAATGAAAATCATGGAACAATAACAAAAAAATCCTGGCGTTTTGTGGATTCAAGAAGTCAAGCCCCAGTGGGCATACTCAAATATCTAGCGCAATATTTACAAAACAAAGACCACTTATTCAAAAATACAGAATGAACCCTTGTCAGCAAGCAATTTTCTTCGGCACCCATCGAAAGTTTATGCGGTTATCCCAGTTACAATCATAGTTCCATTAGGCCACCTGGAAAAAATGAATAAAAAGACTTGTTGTCGAAACCATAAACAGTGCACAAACCAAATAAAATTAAATAAAATTAACACAAAATGTTAAAAACACATCGGAGAACATTACCAGAACAAGCTGTTACTGACTTCACAAGTGCACCGATAGTTCCTCATCAAGGTTTAGACCTTCAGGGGCCATGGTATTGTATTTAATGATGATTCTCGATTCTAGTCTTCTAAGCTCTCTTGTCCTGTTACCACCCCTGCACCTTGCCGGGATGTGGTCCAGAACAGCGAACCTAAGAAGATTTGGATTCTGGCCGTGGAACTCATTGAAGTGTCGTGCAATGGGATATGTTTTGTCATTTTTAGTGATGGCTCTACGGTGTTCAAGTATTCTAACTTTGCATTTGTGAATGGTGCTGCCTACATAAAATGTATTACAGGGGCATCTTAGCACATATACTGCATACTCAGTGTTACAACTCAGGTGTTTTTGTATGACCAAGGGTGCTAGATCTTTAGAGAGTTTAATGGATTTACAGTTGTTGCTGAATTTACAAGCTTTACACCTGTTGCAAGTAACAAATCCCTTTATATCACTCTTTTTTATGTCTGTCAACATGCTTTTGCATAATGCATCTCCTAATGATCTGGGTTTCTTAAAAGTGAGTGAAGGATATTCACCTACGTACTCTTTAAGATCGTCATCATTACGCAGTATTTCCTAGAACTTTTTTAGGCTTTTTCTCACTTCCCAGGCCTGATTGTTAAAGGTCGTGATAAACCGTATAGGTTCATTCATATCCTTGTTTTTCTCATTATTCACCGTGAATTACAACTCTTGTCTATTCAACTTTTCTACTTTCTCAGCAGCTTCATTAACTAGAGTGGTATCATATCCCCTAGCAAGAAATCTTTCGGTCATGACTGCTTTCTCAATAACATAATTGTCTTCATCACTGCAGTTTCTGCGAGCTCTTAAAAGTTCTCCAAAGGGAATTCTGCGTATGAGTTTTTTAGGGTGACAGCTACTCGCATGTAGTAAGCTGTTGCCAGAAGTTGCCTTCCTAAACAGCTTAGTGCACAGTTTGTTGTCCTTGATAGTGAGTTGTAAATCGAGGAATTCAAGTTCTTAGGCATCAATGGTACTCGTAAATCGTAGGTTAAGATCACTCTCACAAACTCATTGGCCAAATCCTCTGTGCCCTTCCAGATACAGAAGATGTCATCAATGTATCTTAACCAAAGGACGACGTGGTCTTTAAATAATCGGCATCTTAAGAACTTGAATTCCTCGATTTACAACTCACTATCAAGGACAACAAACTGTGCACTAAGCTATTTTATTTTAGAGCTGCAAAATCTGACGTGTTTCGGGTGGTTGCCCATGGCCCGCCACTTTTTTAAACATGCTATGCAATCACTACGTGTGATAGTAAACATAAACAACATACTGTTCACAAGTTGCTGCTTTTTTGCATTTTCTAATGGGTGAGTCTCTCTTCTACCTAGTCAAATATCATCCGACATTTGATTATAAAGAGATTTTCTATTTTTGTTTTTAAATAAACTTGATATTTAAACTGCATAAATGCAATATTTTTGTATGAGCAAACAACAGTTTTTGGCTATAAGTCACAGCAATTTCTTAGTGCTAACTTGATGTTCATTTCTCACTATATCATGAGAGAAGCAAAACCAATCCATGTACATAATAATAGCCTATATTACAGAAAATGTGCAAATATATCGCAATTATCTGTGCAAACATCGCAATAAATATGTGCAAGAGAAAATATTTATTTCCTTACAATTCTATTTTATTGTACATGTGCAAAAATACGCAAAATTTGTAAACAATTATATTTCAACTTGTGCAAATTATGCTTATTTTTGGTGCAATTATTATCTGCTATATCATGGTGGTTAAAGACGGAACGTCTGTGTACAGCCTGAATGCTGAATAATTCAAAATGACCTGATTTATGCTATATTTTAATTTGAAAAACGATGTTACATCTCTTTGATGAAAAAGAAAGAATTAGACCCTATTTTATTGATCAACTTGTAAAGTGCAACAGTAGAATGTGCAATCCACGCAAATAATTTTTTTTTTTTTAAACAGGAAAATTCCCAAAATTAGGCTTAGTTTTATGTGTAAAAAATCATTATTATGAATAAAAGAAAAAGAATCGAAGTTGCGGCAGCGAAGATGCCTCTTTATGATATGTGCAGATCTGTTAATTATTACTCTACTAATACCGTCTGTTATAAAAAAAGATACAAGTCCTCTGTGGTATTTAATCCGTTAGGAAATTTGCTGTCTAGTTCTAGAATTATTTTTGATTCCATCCTTCTCAGCATTTTATCTCTGTCTCCTCCCTTTCATGGTTTAGGAATTGCTGTTATTACAAAGTATTTGAGACACTGCAAGTCATTATTGTGCACAGACTTAAAATGTCTAGCCACTGGGTACGAGCTATCGCTGTTAACGATTGCCGGGAGATGCTGGAGGATTCTGACAGGCACCTGTAGCTTGGTGCTACCCACATACCTTAGGCCACAGGTGCATGTCAGGACATAGACGGCATACTCAGTTTTACAATTGTAAGACCCCTTGATGTTTACCATTTCTGGACTAAATGGGGTGGCATATTGTGTAGTATTTGTTCCAAACCTGCAAGCCCTGCAGCTGGAACATTTGACAAATCCCGGCTGGGACTGTAATCAAATCTGGTTTTTACTCAACTCCGGAAAGCTTTTGCTGATTTGAGCTTTCATGGAAGGTCCCTTCCTGTATGTAATTGTCAGAGTATTGGGAAGTCTGGGAGCTAAAACTGCATCTGTTAAAAGGATGGGCCAGCTATGTGTTAAAATGGACCTGATCTTCCTTTCCTGGCGATTATAGGTGGTTACAAACCTCGAAGCTGAGTCTGGGTCATTCACCACTGTATCTGTATTGGTAATTTCATCACCTCTCAGTAGGAATTCCCTGGACCTAGCATTCATTTTTTTGATTGCTTGATTTAAAATAACATCTTTGTATCCTCTTTGTTTAAATCTTTCTAAAGCTTGTGAGGTACACCTGGCTAAATCTTTCTCTGTGCTGATATGCGTTTAAGTCTTAATAGTTCCCCATAGGTAATATTGTTGATGACATGTTTGGGGTGAGCACTGCTGGCATGTAATGTGGTGTTTCCAGCAGTGCTTTTTCTATGGAGTTTGGTTGCAATTTGTGCCTCACGAAAGAACATTTCTACATCGAAGAAATCAACTTCTTGTCTGCTGATAGTCGATGTGAACTTGAAATTTTCGTGATTATTATTAATCTCTCTGATGAATTCCATAGCGCTAATTTCATCCCACTTCCATAAAACAAAAACGTCATCAATGTAACGCATCTATTTTAACACATGACCAGTAAAAGCCACATTTTGTGTGCGCCTGAGGACCTGCTCCTCCCACCAGCCCACGTGCAAGCAGGAGTAGCTGGGAGAGAAGCAGGCCCCCATCGCCACTCCCCTCTTTTGTAGATGTATTTCGTTGCCAAACATAAAATAATTATTGTTGAGACACCAGGTTACTTATTTATATATATATATATATATATATATATATATATATATATATATATATATATATATATATATATATATATATATATATATATATATATATATATATATATATTACCTACTGGCGATAGCCAGTAGGTAGTTATAGTTAGGACCACGTTTCCATAGGAAAACCTCAACATTCTATTTTGAATAACTTTGGCGCCGGTCGACGAATCCTCGCAAATTTTTCAAAATAGGTGGGGCGCTACGCTCCGCTCCTACCCTGAAAGTCTCGGGGGGATCCGTCTAGCGGGGGCTGAGATAAAAGGGGGGTCCCAAAACGCGTTTTTCCCATGCATTTTTCCATAGGACCTTTAGAACGAGCTACAGCCCGAACGGCTGAACAGAATTACTCAAAATTTGGCAGAGAGGTAGTCCCTAGGTCAAGGAAGTGCCTTTTGTAGGTTTGGTGTAAATCTGTTCAGTAGATTCTGAGAAAATAGCCTTTAAATCAATATATATATCTGAGCCAGCTTACGGTACGCTTACCGTACGCTTACGGTAAGCGTACGGTGGCGTGCGCGAGCGCGATTCTGATTGGCTCTTAGATCTTAGTAAACATTCGAATCGGCCGAAACCAGGAAGCGGCGGCCGCCATTTTGTCTCTCGCACTGAGAGTGATTTTTAAAATATCAAGCCCAAAAACATGTAAAGGGGCTGTTTTGACAACTCCCTCCCACATAGTCATGTTGAGGGAGTCCCCAAACATCCCCCAAGTGCAAAAACGGTTTTATTTTTTTTTCGGCAATTTCGCGGGGTACGCTTACCGTACGCTTACCGTAAGCGTACGGTAAAAAAATAAAAATAAAAAAAACACTATCCACACTTACCCCACCCCCTGTGCTTTTGGTGGCCGAAGGCCACCAAATGTACAGGGCTTATGTTAAGGGCAAAAAACACTATCCACACTTACCCCACCCCCTGTGCTTTTGGTGGCCGAAGGCCACCAAATGTACAGGGCTTATTATAAGGGAAAAAAACTTAGCATTTAAAAAACCTTGCAAATTCACTGAAAAAACCATAGGTTTCACACATGTTATAGTTAGCGGAAATTTTACTGATAAAAAACCAGTGAAATTCCCCCGTTATAGTTAGCGCAGGCAACTATAACTCACGCGACTGCAATCTTCTGCTGATGACATATGTGTCTTTATGAAAAAAAAATATTTGTAATATATGTATAGCTAAAAATGTATGGAAGAAGACATGGGCAAATAAGTGTCTAAATACAGTATTAGCATCAGCAGAGGATTGCGGTCGCGTGAGTTATAGTTGCCTGCGCTAACTATAACGGGGGAATTTCACTGGTTTTTTATCAGTAAAATTTCCGCTAACTATAACATGTGTGAAACCTATGGTTTTTTCAGTGTATATATATATATATATTATCTACTGGCGGTCGCCAGTAGATAGTTATAGTTAGGACCGTGTTTCCATAGGAAATCTGAAAATTCTATTTTGAATAACTTTGGCGCCAGTTGACGAATCCTCGCGAAATTTTCAAAACTAATGGGGCGCTCTGCTCAGCTCCTACCCTGAAAGTCTCGGGGGGATTCGTCAAGCGGGGGCCGAGAAGAAAAGGGGGTCCCAAAACACGTTTTCCCATAGGACCTTTAGTCAAAGGTACAGCCCGAACGGCTGAACAGAATTACTTGAAATTTGGCAAAGAGGTAGTCCTCAGGTCAGGCATGTGCCTTTTGCATATATGGAGTCAATCTGTTCAGTAGTTCCTGAGAAAATTGCAGTTAAATGCACATAAATATCTATAGCCGCGCACCGTACGCGCACCGTACACGCACGGTGCGCGCACCCTAACGTGCGCGAGCGTAATTCTGATTGGTGGATTCATGTCAGTCAACATTCGAATCAGTCGAAATCAGGAAGTGTCGGCCGCCATTTTGTGTGTTGTGTGTGTGACAGGGAAAAAGAAAGGTGGAGAACGTGAAAAGGGGGCAGGGTAGAGAGTTCCTGACCCCCTAGCCTTTGTCAGGGGGTCCCTGAAGGACCCCGAAGGGTGAAAAAAACATTTGTTTTTCAAAAAATCAAGGGGTGCGCGCAGGGTGCGCGCACCCCCTAGCCGCCATTTTGAGTTTTAGAGGCAGAAGAGAGCTAAAAACACAAGTGGAGAACGTGAAAAGGGGGCAGGGTAGAGAGTCCCTGACCCCCTAGGCCTTCTCAGGGGGACCATGAAAGAACCCTTAGGTCGCAAAAAAAAAAATATATATCGCCGAGTGCGCGCACGGCGGCAAAAAAAACATTAAAAAAATAGATTTAAAAATCAAGTTTAAGTGTTTAGATGTTGGTTGGCTCTAAAAAGAGCTGTTGTGTTCATGGAGTGTTTTTTTGTACCTACAAGTAAGTACCGATGCAGAGTCTAAAGTTCAAGAGGAAGACTCTGTTGCCTTCATCTGTGAAATGAACACCGTCTCCTCTATAAATGCCTTGCATGTCGTAACGCAAGTTGTTGTGGTATATAGAACCCATACCATAGTCTCTGAGGAAAGCAGAAACAGACGTATTGACGTGCTTTCTTGCTTTGTCAATCTACGGACAATATTGGTTGGACCAGTTCCACTTTTGCCTTTGGCATATATTAGAATATACTAAGCCTGGGCAAAGCACTACGCTACGCTCGCGTAGTTTGCGAAGTTCGCGCTACTTTGCACTATGCGAACTGCACGTAGCACAGTGCGAACACGCGTAGCGTAGTGTTGCGTAGTGCTGCGGTCATTTTTTGCTTGCTCGCGGTCCTCAACGTCAAGTTGGCGACCGCGAGCAAGCAAAATTACATCCCGGCGAGACTTTTTCCTTGTTCGCGATCAGCAACATCAAGTTGGCGATCGCGAGCATGGAAAATAAACCTCCTGGCAAGATTCCCAACGCGAGGAGGTCAGGTTTCTCATTGCGAGTGGTCGCGTATGCTTGCGACCGCTCGCGATGAGAAACTACCAGTTCGCGTTGAGAAAGCTGCCGCTCGAGTAACAATCTACTCGAGCAGCAGAAAACTACAGCTCGCAATGTGCAAGATGCCATTTTCAATGATTGCACAGTGCCGGTTGCTTGTCCGCACTGTGCAATCATTGAAAACGACATCTGGCACAGTGGGAACAAGGTACTACGCAGTTCGCGAAGTGCTACGCGTAGCTCGCGTAGTGCGAACTGAACTTTGCGTAGATTCGCGAAGTGCTACTTCGCAAACTACGCCCAGGGTTAGAATATACAAAGGTAGTTTGTGGAAAAAGTGTCATCAATTGCACAAAGGTGTCCTTAACAAGCATTTCCAGACCTACCCCAGTTAAAGTGCCTAGGTCATTTCCACCACAGTGCATAATTATAAGGTTAGGCCGTGGGAGATCTAGAAAGGATTTCACCAAAGGCATTAATTGGTGCCACTTTAACCCTCTCTGACCAATCCATTTAATGTCTACATTTGGCAAAGCAAGGTCTTTCAAAATACCTCTTTTTTCTGCATACTTTTCACTCCAGAAGACATAGCTATGACCTACAATCCACACTGTGAACATCTTTCAAGGAGATCTGGATGCACTCAGAAGGTGTCTTTTGGTAGAATGGCAATATGAAAAGAAAGATAGTTGTAAAATTAAGGCTTACATACTTTTTTTTAAATAAAAAGAGCTCATTGGCTGTTTCAGACCATTCTACACTAAAAACTAGACTGTATGTTTAAGTTTTTAAAAGCATGTTTTGTATTGGTTCAGAAAAATGTGTTCCCACAGAAGATTACTTTGGATATGCTGTTAGGTTTGAAAAGTCAAGCACTCTTGCTCTTTGGATTAGAAACATTGTGTGCTGAACTTCTGACCTCTCTGCTCTCACCAGTGTTCTATGACCTGTTGCTATGGTAGGAGGCAGAAGTCATGTTGGGGGTAGGGATCATTTGGAAAAGGGTTGAAATTTGCAACCAATAGAAATGTTTGTTTCCATTTGAAAACATGTGGGAAGCACTGTGACTTGAAGTTAACATGTATATGTGTGAAAAAATAGAGGGAAACATTGCCATTTACTGGTTCTGCTGAGAGGTGTACAGTTCAGAGATTCTGGCTCTTATAATCTGCTGTGTGAGTGCCACATTTCTTTCTCAACTAACTACTAAAAGGTGAGTTATGAATTTGAGAGGGGATGTATGTGGTGCATTTTGATATAAAAAATATAAATGAGATTCTTGTTTTAAAGTTGTGTTTTACATTTTATGTTTTGGAAGATATTTAACTGCCTTGAACTTGTCAGATATTATGGAGTATGTCTTCACCATAAGTAAAGGTGTACTGGTATCACCCAGGAATATTTTTTTCTGCCTAGAATCACACCACACAAATCAATATTTCACAAATGAGAGGGAAATGCTAACACATTTGAAAACAACAGGGTAGATGCTAAGTATTCAGCACTTTTTGGTATTTCAGATAGCAGTGTGTAATGCTAACACATTCAACATCACCAGGGCTCATTTCCTTTGCTCTAGTCTAATCACTCACCCAGGTTCCACATGCTCATGCTCTCAAGTAGCTGTTAGGAAATGTGCTCTTTTCTGGCTCTCTAAACTATAAGGAAAATGTGTCAGGCTGTTACAGTAATTATCACTTGCAAAACTACAGTAGTAAATGTGCTTTGAAATTGCCAATCAAAAATCATTTTCTGCCTAGAATCACACCATGAGTCTGTGTGCACACAGGAATTGTTGTCAGAGATTTAATTCGTGTTGGTCAGGTTCTGTAAGACTTGCATTCGTAGTAAAGGGGCAGCTTGTTTTCTTGAACTGTGATGGCTAGCATTCAGCACAAATCAATATCTCACAAATGAGAGGCAAATGCTAACACATTTGAAAACAACAGGGTAGATTTTCCTTACACTCCTGCAATGGGTGAGGTAGTTCATACATGTTCAAAAGACCAACTAACCCTTACCACATGTGCTCTTACATACATATATGCAGTCTTCATGCAGTTATACAAGCGTCCATGCAGATCTCTCTTGCACCTGACAATACACAGTCTCCAGAAACACACTCTTAGCACACAGGCAGGTGCTTCTCCTGCACTCCCATGCTTACTATTCAGCACTGTGTGTTATTTCAGATAGCAGTGTGTAACGCTAACACATTCAACATCACCAGGGCTCATTTCCTTAGCTCTAGTCTAATCATTCACCCAGGTTCCACATGCTCATGGTCTCAAGTAGCTGTTAGGACATGTGCTCTTTTCTGCCTCTCTAAACTATAAGGAAAATGTGTCAGGCTGTTACAGTAATTATCACTCGCAAAATCACAGTGGTAAATGTGCTTTGAAATTGGCAATCAAAAATCGTTTTCTGCCTAGAATCACACCATGAGTCTGTGTGCACACAGGAATTGTTGTCAGAGATTTAATTTGTGTTGGTCTGGTTCTGTAAGACTTGCATTCGCAGGAAAGGGGCAGCTTGTTTTCTTGAACTGTGATGGCTAGCATTCAGCACAAATCAATATCTCACAAATGAGAGGTAAATGCTAACACATTTGAAATCAACAGGGTAGATTTTCCTTCCACTCCTGCCATGGGTGAGGTAGATCCTACATGTTCAAAACTCCAATTAACCCTTACCCCACATGTACTCTTACATACATCTGTGCAGTCTTCATGCAGTTCTGCAAGTGTCCATGCAGATCTCTCTTGCACCTGACAATACACAGTCTCCAGAAACACACTCTTAGCACACAGGCAGTTGCTTCTCCTGCAGTCCCATGCTTACTATTCAGCACTGTATGGTATTTTAGATAGTAGTGTGTAACGCTACCACATTCAACGTCACCAAGGCTCATTTCCTTTGCTCTAGTCTAATCACTCACCCAGGGTCCACATGCTCATGCTCTCAAGTAGCTGTTAGGACATGTGCTCTTTTCTGCCTCTCTAAACTATAAGGAAAATGTGTCAGGCTGTTACAGTAATTAACACTTGCAAAACCACAGCGGTAAAGGTGCTTTGAAATTGCCAATCAAAAATAATTTTCTGCCTAGAATCACACCATGAGTCTCTGTGCACACAGGAATTGTTGTCAGAGATTTAATTTGTGTTGGTCTGGTTCTGTAAGACTTGCATTCATAGTAAAGGGGCAGCTTGTTTTCTTGAACTGTGCTGGCTAGTATTCAGCACAAATCAATATCTCACAAATGAGAGGCAAATGCTAACACATTTGAAAACAACAGGGTAGATTTTCCTTACACTCCTGCAATGGGTGAGGTAGTTCCTACATGTTCAAAAGCCCAATTAACCCTTACCACATGTGCTCTTACATACATGTATGCAGTCTTCATGCAGTTATGCAAGCGACCATGCAGATCTCTCTTGCACCTGACAATACACAGTCTCCAGAAACACACTCTTAGAGCACAGGCAGGTCCTTCTCCTGCACTCCCATGCTTACTATTCAGCACTGTGTGTTATTTCAGATAGCAGTGTGTAATGCTAACACATTCAACATCACCAGGGCTCATTTCCTTTGCTCTAGTCTAATCACTCACCCAGGTTCCACATGCTCATGCTCTCAAGTAGCTGTTAGGACATGTGCTCTTTTCTGCCTCTCTAAACTATAAGGAAAATGTGTCAGGCTGTTACAGTAATTATCACTTGCAAAACTACAGTAGTAAATGTGCTTTGAAATTGCCAATCAAAAATCATTTTCTGCCTAGAATCACACCATGAGTCTGTGTGCACACAGGAATTGTTGTCAGAGATTTAATTTGTGTTGGTCAGGTTCTGTAAGACTTGCATTCGTAGTAAAGGGGCAGCTTGTTTTCTTGAACTGTGATGGCTAGCATTCAGCACAAATCAATATCTCACAAATGAGAGGCAAATGCTAACACATTTGAAAACAACAGGGTAGATTTTCCTTACACTCCTGCAATGGGTGAGGTAGTTCATACATGTTCAAAAGACCAACTAACCCTTACCACATGTGCTCTTACATACATGTGTGCAGTCTTCATGCAGTTATGCAAGCGTCCATGCAGATCTCTCTTGCACCTGACAATACACAGTCTCCAGAAACACACTCTTAGCACACAGGCAGGTGCTTCTCCTGCACTCCCATGCTTACTATTCAGCACTGTGTGTTATTTCAGATACCAGTGTGTAACACTAACACATTCAACATCACCAGGGCTCATTTCCTTAGCTCTAGTCTAATCACTCACCCAGGTTCCACATGCTCATGGTCTCAAGTAGCTGTTAGGACATGTGCTCTTTTCTGCCTCTCTAAACTATAAGGAAAATGTGTCAGGCTGTTACAGTAATTATCACTTGAAAAACCACAGAATTAAATGTGCTTTGAAATTGCCAATCAAATATTGTTTTCTGCCTAGAATTACACCATGAGTCTGTGTGCACACAGGAATTGTTGTCAGAGATTTACTTTGTGTAGCTTTTATTGTGTAAGACTTGCAGTCGTATGAAAGGGATAGCTCATATGATAGGTTTTGAAAAGCTCATAAAAAATATAGTAATATATATAAATTACAGGTATTGCTGAACAAGACTGAAATAAATTAAAGATGCCTATAAAATCAAGAAAGAGAAAAGAACAGCAACAACATCTATATTTGAAGACAACTGGACAACAAAAATTAGTTGAAGAACCTCATGTTGGAAAAAGAAAAAGCCTTCTGGTAAGCAGACTAAGGATTTTTTTTAAAATATCCTCAAGCAAAGAAAAAATGTAAAAAATATATCCACTGGAAATAGTGTTTCAAGTAGAAAGCAACAAGACAATCGACAGAATATACTAAATTCTAATGTACAATCAGAAGTAAGAAAGAATGACTTAAAAAGAAAAATAGATTTTAAAAACATTCGTAGAAAAATGTTTCAGAGAAGAGTGATGTTCAATTTGCTAAAGGATGTGAAAAAATATAAGAAGAAAGCCAAATTTTATAAGAAAAAGAAACATATTGAATCAATTGTTGCAAAGGCTTTGGAATTAAAAAGAAAACTATTCATTTTAATTTTGAACAGGATCCGTACATTAGATAAATTAGTGAATGTAATGAAGTCAAAAAGCAAAAGAAAAAGAGAAGTAAAAAAAAAACTTTTGTAAAGTGTTCTTAGGAGAATGGAAGCATAGTTCAAGTACTGAACCATTTTTTAATGAAGAGAGTTATCTTCAAAGTAATAGTTTGCTGCATGCACCAGTGTTCGAGCATATGAAGTTAAGGATGGTTGTGTAATGGAAAAGGAGAAAATGGTTCCAAGAAATGAGGAAGAAGTGTTAGCTGATGAGGTTATGGGGAGACGTCCTAAAGCCCCAGTGTACACTTGGAATTGTAGTAGTATTTGTACTGCACGACAGGAATCTATTGATAAATTTTGTGACTTTCTAAGAGAATATAGTAAAAAAAGTGTTAAACAGAAGATTAAGTTGCTTCAAAGACTAGATCCATGCAGAGTGAGAGAGAATACTGGTTTGCAAGGACATTCTCTGGCTTGTCTTTCTAGGATAGTTTGTCAAAGTGTTTTCACCATTTTAGGATGCTGGCAGTTCATCATACTGAAATGAGAAAGTTTGTGAGAAGATTGTATTTTGCTAAAAGTCCAGCACTAAAGTTACATGAGTTGAATAGTGCTCTGTTCAGTGGATCTGTAACAGATGTGAAGAAGGTTTGTGAGGATATTGAGTTTTGTTACTTTGGTCCAGAGCAAGAAAGTGCAGGAAATGATACAGTTATTGAAGAAAATGTGGAAGAGAATGTAGAACCCACTGTTGGTAAAACATTTGAAGATCAAATGACAAAATGTACTATCATCTCCAATGAAAGACAAAATATTACTTGTATTTGTTGCCGGAGAAGCCATTACAAAACTCAAACAAGGAATGTTGATCTCTATAAAAAAAGTGAAAAAGAAAATAATTATGAGTGGAAGGATTTTGTTACATATTTGTTTCTGGAAAATTGTTTAAAATTGGGTGAAGATCAGCAAATTTGTAAATACTGTTATAACAAGTTAGAAGAAAATAAAATGCCAGCTCGAGCTGTACATAATAATTTAGAGTTGGTTGATATTCCTGCAGAACTTAGTGACTTAAATACGTATGAGTCTATACTCATTCAATGTGTCCATCCGTTTCAGACTATAGTTCGTATGGAGCCCAACACAGGCAAATTACCTCCTTCAGATTTACAAAGAGGTTTAAAAGGAAGAGTTGTCTATTTGCCATTAGATTTTAAAAAAAATATTGAAACAATTGATGCAGATAGTTTGGAAACTAAACCATTAGTTATTCTGGTTAATGGTGTACCTACAAAGAATAAGACAATTTGGCAGGAGCTGGTGGATGTACGAAAAGTACAAAGAGCAAATTTATATTTGAAAAGAAATAATAAATGGTATGAATCAATTTATATGGATGAAGATGAAGAAGATTTACTAGCAGACACAGGAATACCAACTGGGCAAATTGAAAAAGTGGATGTCAAAAGAAGAAGAAATTCATGAACATTTCAGCACACATCCTCTTCATTCTAAAGATGTTATGGGAAACACTATTGATCTCTTTCAGATGAAAAAAGCAAAAGGAACTCCCGTGAGTGTATGGGAGGAGAGCTTGGAAGATCGTTGTTTTCCCCAGCTGTTTCCTACAGGAAAAGGTGGACGATATGATGAACGTCCAGTACAGATTCCTGCTTCTGAGTATCGAACTACAAGATTATATGCAGAAGATCCAAGATTTCGTCAAAGTATTCCTTATTTGTTCCATCTTTTATTTGAAAGTGACTTATCAGCACTATCTTCTGCAGTAAATCACATTTTGAAAACTGGAGTACATCTACATAATGTGTCTGCAAAGGATTTTCTGAACAAAGTGCAACAGCGAGATGATCATTTGGAATCTCAATTGATTAATCTAATGGTTTGTCAGCATGGGACTAATGAATATTGGTACCGATGCCATGGAGAATTGAAATGTATGTTACGGATTTAGGAACTCCTACAGGGTTCCTTACCCTAAGCTGTGCTGAGTACGCTTGGGATGATTTACTGGATTTTCTTCGAGAGGCAAATTCAAATATTGAAAACATCCAATACAAGACAGCAGGAGAATTGTGCTCATTGGATCCGGTTAATGTTTGCAGATATTTCAATCATAGATTTGAGGCTATGATGTCCTTTATCTGCAATAAAAAAAAATCCACCTCTTGGAGAAGTTGTGGATTTTTTTGGGAGAAAAGAGTACCAAGCAAGAGGTGCTCCTCATATTCATATGTTGTTGTGGATCAAGGATGCCCCAAAATTTGGAACAGATTCTGATGATGCAGTTTTATCTTTCATTGAAGGATATGCAACATGTGCTATACCTAAAAGCACAGAAGAAAAAAACTTAAAAGAGCAAGTTTTACGTTTCCAAAGTCATCGGCTGTCGACGAAAGTACAAGAGTAAAGATAAATTCTACACAAAATGTCGATTTGGATTTCCACGACCTGTTCTTTCAAAAGGAAGAGTAAACAGTTTTATGTCAGCTGTGCGACATACTATTACAAGAAAATTGCCTAAAAATACCTACAACCTAAGAAGAAAAGAAGAGTCAAAATATATAAATGACTACAACCCAGTCATTTTATCCATGTGGAATGCTAACATGGATATTCAGTATGTAGCTGACAATTCTATTGCTGTTGCTCGGTATGTCACATCTTACATCACTAAATCTGAGAAAACAGAATTGAAAGAAATGTGGGAAGAGATGTCTCACAAGAAGACTGTCAGTAAAAAGCTATAGAGTTTCAGTTTAAACATGTTATCGCATCGAGAAATTGGTTCTTACGAATGCTCAGATAGGTTATCATCTGCAAGTCTGTACTCCAAATCCAGAAGAATAATTTGGGTAAGTTTAGGCCTTGCAGGAATGCGAAATCTGGTACTGAAATCTATTCGAGAAATTGAATATTTAGCAGAGTACGAACCTGAAAGTACAGACATTTTAAGAACAAACATGTTGGACACATATTACCCAAAGAGAAGTCATCATCTTGAGAACATGTGTCTCTATGAAGTGCTGCAGAACTACATTTATAAACAGAATGCCACAGAAGACATCAACAATGGAAAATATAAAGTCATTGGTGAGGAAGGATGTTAGTAAAACAGACAAAAGGAAGTTTGATTAATCACAGAAAGCTGAGTTGCGACACTACTGACAAGAAGGAATTTTACCACTTAGCACTTTTACAGTTATTTAAACCATGGCGCTCAGAGGATGAATTACTTGGACATTTTCAAAGCTATGAAGATTCCTTTAATGCATGGAAAGATACCATAGAATGCAGTACTTTCACAACTTATGTACAAATGTTAAATGAAGAAATTGAACAAGAAGCAACAATTGCAGCTGAAGTAACTAGAGACAATTCTCAAGACAGTCAAAGTTCTGGGACGCTCAGTCAAGATCCCCTAGGACAACCAATCGTAGAAAAGGAAGCTGCAATAGCCATGACTGAAGTGGAAACAGCTATGAATCAAGCTCAGGAAGATTTAATAACAAAACAAATTGATCATGGATTACTACATGAAAATAAAGAGTGCTCATGCACATCATTTGAACCAATCAGAATGTATGTGAATGGACAAGCTGGAACTGGAAAAAGTTTCTTGATTAAAGTAATTAGAAGCTACCTACAGAAAAAACTGATTCAACTTTGTCTTGTGTTGTTACTGCTCCAACTGGGTTAGCAGCATATAACATAAAAGGAATTACCCTCCATCGTTTGCTAATGTTACCAGTAGAGCATGAGAACAAAATACAATACCACAAGCTAACAGAAGAAGCATGTTTTGAAGTTTCAAGAGTATTGAAAAAAATGAAAGTTCTCATTATTTATGAGGTAAGCATGGTGTCAAACTTAATGCTTGCCTTTGTGCATTTAAGAATGCAGCAAATTCTAAAGACAAACTATGACGTGCTATTTGGAGGAAAACATGTTATAGTTTTTGGGGATCTACTGCAGCTCACACCAGTTAAAGGACAACCAGTATTTCATACTCTTACACATGAAGACACAAAAAAGTCATTAGGAAGTATAGGTTATGTGAATATTTGGACATACTTTGAGTACAAAGGACTCATTACCAATATGCGGCAAGCAAATGATGATGATTATGCAAGTATTCTCAAAGATATCAGAATTGGACTACTCACAGAACATGGAAGAAAAGCTTTACAGAGTCGATTGCTATGTAATTTGCTTCCAACAGAACAAATAGTTCCAGAGAAAATATACAAGAAAATTGCTGGAAAAAATACTGTAATCTGCTTAATGCCAACACTACATGAATGCTCTATATTCAATCAAGAACTTTTGAAATTGGAAAATGAAGAGATTGTAAAACTGGAAGCTGTGGATAAAATACAACATGAAGGAATAACTATTATATTGACAAGCAAATTGACAACTAAATTGGATTCTCTAGAGAAAAACATATCGAAAACAGCTGGTTTAGAAAAGAATCTTTATATATGTATGAACTGTCGAGTAATTTTAAGACGTAATTTGGATGTAGAAAAAGGTTTAGTGAATGGAGCTATGGGTAAAGTTGTGGGTTTTGTTAACTACCAGAAAAAAGATGGAATTGAATTTTTAAAAATAAAATTTGATCAGATTGAAGAGGTTAAAGACATTAGTCGTTGTTCAGTTCGTTTCTTGCTTGTGAAAGACTTATATGTACATAGGAAGCAGTTTCCGCTTTCTCTAGCATATGCTGTAACTATTTACAAATCTCAAGGATTAACTGTAGATAGTGCTTTTGTAAACATTGGATCTAGTGTGTTTAAAGAAGGTATGGCATATGTTGCTTTGTCACGCGTGAAAAAAATATCTGGTTTATTCATGATAGACTTTGGTGAGTCAAAAGTTAGTTCTGATGCAAACTGTGTAAAGGAGTATAATAGATTAAGAAGATGCTATGCTCCTCATTTAGGTCAGTATCCTGTGTTTGAAAAACGTGTTGTTTGTCGGAAAAGGAGAATTGAGAATATCTGTAATGAGGATGTACAGAAGAGAAAACAAAAGGAGAGTGATGTGATTGCAAGCAAAAAGAAAAAGGACAGTGTTGAAGAGGTTGTTGGTTGTCATTTTGAAAATTGCTCTGGTGTCAACTGCTACCAGAGAGTAAATCAGTGACTTTTAGTAAATTAGTTAAAGATGCAAATCACAACATGGAATGTTCTCAATGTAAATCAGAAATGTCATCAACGTTATTTTTAAAGAAATATGGACAGTATGTAATTTTAATGATGCAACGTTGTAGAGCTGATGGAACAAAATTGGACACTTTAATAAAGAAGTTTACAGGAAATCAATTATCAATATCAGGAAAAACTTTTGTTTCAGTTGCAATAATTTTCCATGATGGACCTTCTATAACTTCTGGTCATTACACAGTTTATCTAAAATGTGAAAAAGGCTGGACACTGTGTAATGATTCACAATTGATTTTCAAGCAACGTTTGCCTGCAGAATTACCAAATTCCTACTTAATTATTCTAAACCCAAAATTTTAGATACAAATTGCAGCATCTGAAGAAACCATTTTTTCGATTTTATAGGATTACCATTGGCTATTTCACCAAAAAAGAATTTAAAAATTACCATTTGGCCTCATGGAAAGGTAACTGTTTCTATTGTGGACTTCTTTGACAGATAATATTTTGGTGTATGAGCTTAAGCAACAAAATTTACAGACGTTATTTATTGCAAATAGTTATTGTTCTTAGATGATATTTTTAATATATATGTTACATTTCTATCAAGGTATGTTTTACTGAGTAGAGATTCAGGGCTTTTTTTAAACAATCTTTCAGATTGGTGATTTTTTTGCCCGCTGTTAAGTGATGAATGCAATTGATTTCACAATTTGCAGTGAAATTTAATATATTCTGAAAACAGCAAAAAAGGGCAAACAATTACTTAGTTAAATATGAAAATATGTGTACTGTATTCTAAAATGTATTGTTAAATATTACTACTTTTTTTTCAGATCGAGAAAGAAAATTTAGGAAATGTAATCCTTTTTTCTAGCAATTAAAAAAAACATTTATTTATAATTAAGTTATTTTGTTGGTCAGGTAAGTGTGAAATATCTCATTCTGAACTAACTATAATGGGGGAATTTCAATGGTTTTGTACAAGTGAAAAGTCCAGCTAACTATAACACCCCTGAAACCTATGTTTTTTTCAGGGAATTTCTGAGGTTTTTTAAATGCTAATTCCTAACTATAACGTGCCTGAAACCTATGGTTTTTTCTGTGAATTTCAAAGGTTTTTTAAATGCGAATTTCTAACTTCGCCTACAGAGATAGGACATGTGAAGAAAGAAGAAAAAATGCACAGAAAGAAAAAAAAGAAGTTCAGAAAGAAGCAACAGAAGTCCTCAAAGACGAAGAAAAGTGCAGGAAGAAGGATAACGTGCAGAAAGAACAAAAAGAAGAGCAGAAAGAAGCCTTGTTGCAAAATCATCCTGTACCCTCAACTTTTTCAGCCGGATACTGGTGGTAACTGAGTCTGACTAACCAGTCCTAGAGCCAGTGCTATGTTAAAAGACACTTAGAATACAGTGAAAACACCTACATACAACATTATGCGTTGGGGTCCCCCTGTGATTAGCATGACGTCCTCTGTAAGCCCCTAGTATATAATAGGGCAGGGGGATTAAAACTACCTCTTAAAACAGGCCACAGGGCGTTTTTGCACATGTTAACTCAGGCCCTGTCCTCTCCCTTCACCACTGTGTAAACACACCCTGTGTCCGTTTTTAGTTGGGAGATTAAGTTCATTTGAATCCTGAGGGTCCCTAGGGTCCAACTAGCCCACTAGGTACCTCCAGTAAGTGCCACAGAGCTGCGTTGCAGAGAGGTGTAAAAAGTGGCACGGCCTGGACCACCTCTCTGCAATGCAGCTCAGTGGCACTTACTGGAAGCACTTGGTGGGCTAGTTAGCCCCCAGGGGCCCTCAGTATTGAAGGGAAATTATATCCCCAATTTAAAACGTGCCATAGTGCGTGTTTGCACACGTCACCTCAGGCCCCGTTCCCTCCCTTCACCACTGTGTAAACGTGCCCTGTGGCTGTTCTAAGTTGAGAGATTAAGTCCCCTTGAATCCTAAGGGTCCCTAGGGTCAAACTAGACCACTAGGTACCTCCAGTAAGCGCCACAGAGCTGCGTTGCAGAGAGGTGTAAAAAGGGGCTTGGCCTCAGAACACCTGTCTGCAGCGCAGCTCCCTGGCGCATACTGGAGATGCCTGTTGGGCTAGTTGGCCCTCAGGGACCCTCAGTATTGAAGAGGAATTAATTCCCCAACTTACAACTCGCCAGGGGGCGCGTTTGCAGAGTGCTGCAAGGAGGGGGCGTGGCCTCCGGCACAATGCCAGTCTTTTATTTATTTTAATTTTTTAAGAAGGGGGGCTGTGTGGTTCCCCATCTTATTCTAATTTATTGGCCATGATGACCCCATCCCCCAGGGCCTGTCTCCTAATTATATTTTTTTGACCCCAATCCCCAGGGCCGGCCAATGTTTTTTATTATTTTTAAAAAATATATATTTATAGACACACCTAGGACATGCTGGACAAACCGTACGTACCTATCACCATGACGATTTGCGTGATATTCATTAAAAGGCGACTATGCATACAATGAATCCACGTGGAATGTATTTACACCACTAGTGAAGCTCTGACATGTCTGATGCCCTACCGTGCCTAATCCCGGTAGACACCCTTGTCGTTTATTTATACAAACATGGGTAGCTATTGACGGGCACATTTAATACACATGCACACCAAGCCATTCAAACGGGATTCGACAAAAATTCGACCAAAACTATGCAAGAAACCCCCCTCACGATTAATAAAACACACATCCACTGCCGGATGTGTAATACTTTTTATTTTACTCTCTGGAAAGGGGACGAACATCACTTGAGAGTCACAGCGCGCTCCTGGCAGAGCCCAATTCTGTGTTACACCCACCATTGCCTGCTGAGTGCCACACACCTCTGTGTTGTATTCCACTAGCTAGTGTGTATGCTATAACACTCTCTAGCCCATGTGCACTGTAACACCACCCCTTGAATATGTCATGCCACACTTGTCTTTGCATGGGTTATATTGCCCCATCTAACGTGCCTTCCTCGATGCCTATGTTATAACGCACAGTGCTATGCCATACATATTACAATCTGGGATCCATATCTTTGTCACAGTGCATATGCAACGTTACACTCCCCAGCACATATTTTATATTTCAACTTTAGAGACTAGTTAGGTTACACAACACTGCCCTGTGCATTTTACACTCCAAGGCGCATATCGCATAGCACGCGCTAGTGCCTGTGCTATCTCGCGCTCTCCAATGAATCTGTCATTGCGCACAATGTATTGCATATTATATTTCACGCCCGGTTAATCTTATATCACACTTTTTGGTGCATAGTTTATACCATACACTATATCTAGTTTTCATTTTCAATCGTGCTCTCAGGACTATGTTCTATATAACACTGTGTTCACCTACCCTTTTCACGGGCATTACATTTTGCGATAGGGGGTGGAGGGTCAGGGGGTGTTTCTGCCAAGTGAGCCCGGAGTCACAGTCACAAACGTCCTCTTCTTCCTGAATAAAAGTGAGATTATGCTGCATACTTGTTCATATTTTAAGTAGTTCGCACAGACACACGTTTTAAAAACAATAATGTTCCTAATACCCGCCTTCTCTGAACAGTTAGCTTGCTGCCCCATCCCCCTCCTCCCTATCCTCTGTTGTGTGAATCCAGGGACTAGCCTCCTCCCTCCTGCCATGCATGGTTTGATGTGCTGCCACTGCCCTCAATTTAGTATGATGTACCAGTCCACTCCTCCTGCCCTCCATTGCCCAATTCTATGCCCCATCATTGACCTCCTGCTTAAACTCTGTGCTTAGCTTGCTGCCCCTATTCTCCTTCCCCCTGCCCTCCGATGTCTTTGTGCATGCCCCTGCTGCATCCTTTTTGCCCACCATGTTCCATGGACCTGCCACTCCTATCTACTCTGAGTGTTCTGTTGAGCTGCCACTCCCCTCCCACCTGCCTAGCATTGTCAGATGACTGTAACCTGTCCCTGCCACCTCCACCCTGCCTGTCCACATGCCATGCCCCTATCCTCTTCCTCCTGTCCTACATGGTCCATTGTACTGCCACACCCTTCTGCCCTCCCTGGTCTGTTGTGCTGCAACTGCTCCTCCTGCCTGCCCCGTGCGGTCTGTTGTGAGGCCCCTTCCCCTGAACTTTCTTGTCTGTGCACAGGTCCTGACCCTCCCTTCTATCCTCCATCGTCCTTTGTGCATGCCTCTGCACCCTCCTTCTTGCCCATCATAGCCATTGTGCTGCCACTAACCCTCCCACTTGCCATGCATGGTCTTCTGTGCTGCTATGGCCCCTCCCACCTTCCCTGTGTGGTCAGTTAGCTGCCCCTGACCCCCTCCCCCTTCCCTCCATGGTCTGTGTGTATGCCATCACTGTCTCACTGTTGCTCTTCATGGTGTGTCTTGCTTCTAGTGCCCATCCTGCCTGACCTCCATGGCTATCTTGCTGCTCCTGCCCTGCCCCCTTGCCCCCAGCCCTCTGTTTACATGTGCAGACCCCTACTCCCTCCCTCCTGGCTTGTCTGTTCCATTGTAATGCCCCTGATCCGTCCCTCCTGCCCTTTATGGTCTGTTATGCTGCAGCTTTCTCTCCTGTCTGTCCATTATGGTCAGATAGCTACCATTGCCTCTTGCCCCTCTGTTCTCTGTTGTCCATGTGCATGGTCCTGTCCCCTCCCTCTTGCTTTCTATGGATTGTTCTGATGCACTCCCATCCCTCATGCCCTGTGTGGTGTATTGTGCTGCTGCAAGCCCTGATGCCGGCCCTGCAGGGTCAGTTTGGTGCACCTCTCCATGTCCCTCCTGTCCTCTGTTATCCAAGTCCATGTCCCTACCCCATTTCCTTCCATGATCCAATGTACCATACTTGCGAACATTTTGAACTTGGTAAGAGGGAGATTTTGAAAAAAAACTGGGGTATTGATTTTCCCCTTTGAGTTACATTGAAAAAGAGGAGATTGTAGACAGGAGACAGATCAAATAAAGCCCATTTGAACTTAAAAACATTGGACTTTTCCTGGCTGAAACGGGTCTGTTGGCATGTATGGTTGTACTACCATTGCCTCTTCCTTCTGCCCACAATGGTCTATTACATTGCCACAGCCTCTCTTGCAAGTCCTGTATTGTTGGTTTGTTGCCCCTGCCCCCCTTTCCACTGCCTTCCATAGTCTGCTGTGCTGCCACGGCCCTTCCTGCCTGCTCAGTGTGGCTAAATTGTTGCCTTTGCACCCTCCTACCTGCCTTCAATTTTCAGAGTTCGTGCCCCTGGCCTCTGCCTCTCAACAGTATCCTAATGAACAACTAGATTGCTAACATTCTATATTTATTACAAAAGTGTGGAACGCCTGACGTCATCTTGATGTAATCAAAACTGTAATACCTAGAGCATTTCCTTTAGAAATTACATATATGAGAGGGTGTTATTGGCATCAAAATTATGGTTAATGCTCTAAAAGTCTAAAATAAGGACATATTTTCTGAGTTTTCAAATAGCGACAAAGCACTTTTAAATTATTTGTTATCTTTATGTTTTTTTATCCAGTAGACCACTTGATTAAATGTTGCACTTAGGGGAGAGGATATGGTGTTACTTCCAGAACTGCAGACTTTGCAACTGGGGAACCAGGTTGGAGTTTCTGCTTCAGCTCGACATTCTGTGATTCTGGTCAAATCACTTAGTCTCCCCATGTCTACAACCAAAATGAATTTGTTCTTGTGTGATGTAACCAATGCTCATGTAAAGCAAGCCAATACCTGACAAGTCTGCACTATATAACACTGCAAAAACACAAAATAATAAGTGTTTTGCACACTTCTGTCATTGGGCTATATTTTGGGCTACATCTGGGTGATTTTGGGCTACATTTGGGCTCTTTTGTCTCCGGTGGCCATCTTGGGAGATTTATTTGTTATGAAGTTTCCTAATTTCCTCATGTACTGCTGTCTCCTCAGTAGGAAATGCTTTCAGTTTTTTACTTTGATTCCATCATGAAGGTATTCAGATATGTCACACATTTGCCATAAATTCTGAATGTTAGCACTCTAGTTGCTCATTAGATCACTGTAGTAAAACTACTGTTCACCATGGAAGTCTGCTCCTGGTATTAAAAGTGCATGTTTCAGTCTGCATGTCAGAATTCTTTAATGAAATAGAAGAGGATTTGAGAAGTCACTCAAAATGTGCCCTCATTTTCTTTCTTCAGCATTAATCATAATTTCTATGGCAAAATGAACCCCCTCATTGTGTTCCTTTTTAAATTAAATGTTTTAAGTATTACCAGTTTATTCCAATCAAGATGGCTTCAGGTGTGCCATACTTTTGTCATAATGAAGACAGTAAGCGCTCTAGTTGTTTTTAAGAACACTCTGGGACATTCTGTCATTGGGCTATACTTGGGCTACATCTGGGTGATATTTGGGCTACATTTGGGCTCTTTTGTCTCTGGTGGCCATCTTGGGAGACTTATTTGTTATGAAGTTTCCTAATTTCCTCATTTACTGCAGTCTCCTCAGTAGGAAATACTTTCAGTTTTTTACTTTGATTCCATCAAGAAGGCATTCAGATGTGTCACACATTTGCCATAAATTCAGAATGTTAGCACTCTTTTTGCTCATTAGATCACTGTAGTAAAGCTACTGCTCACCAGGGAAAACTGCTGCTGGTATTGAAAGTGCATGTTTCAGTCTGCATGTCAGAATGTTTTAATGAAATAGAAGAGGATTTGAGAAGTCACTCAAAATGTGCCCTAATTTTTCTTTCTGCAGCACTAATCATACTTTTTATGGAAAAATGAACCCCCTCATTTTGTTCCTTTTTAAATTAAATGTTTTAAGAGTTACCACTTTAATCCAAGCAAGATGGCTTCAGGTGTGCCATACGTTTATCATAAGTAGGACTGTTAGCGCTCTAGTTGTTCTTTGGGACACTCTGGGAAGCTGCAGTAGAACACAAAGGAATCAACTGACAGTCTCTGCCCTTGTTGGATGTACATGTTTTACTGAGAATGTCAGACTTCATTCTCACATGACTGAGAAAGATAATGTGAATTTACAGAAAATAAGCTCTCAGTTTAGCTTATAGATCACCTTCCAAACCTCTGTGGGAAAAGCATGAGAAAATATTTTTCTCTCAATCATGATATCCCAGCAGAAGGCTTTTTCACATGCTGAAATCACCTTAGAACATACCACAGTTTCTAAAATGAGTATGGTACCATCAACAAATGATTTATAATGTAACTAAAGTCTTAAAACCTTCTATTAACTGCAATGCTTTTTAATGAGGTGCTATCATGTATATTGGTCCCAAGATGGCTGCCAACACTTCTTGGATGAAGTGCTGACAGCCAATCAGATCTCAGGATGAGATGTGTGGTTAGGCTCCGCCCACATATATATGATTTTACTTTTGATTTTCTCAGGAACTACTGAACAGATTGACACCAGACCTGCAAAAGGCACTTCCCTGACCTGAGGACTACCTCTCTGCCAAATTTCAAGTAATTCTGTTCAGCCGTTCGGGCTGTACCTTGGACTAAAGGTCCCTATGGAAAATTGCATGGGGAAAATGTGTTTTGGGACCCCCCTTTTATCTCAGCCCCCGCTTAACGAATCCCCCCGAGACTTTCAGGGTAGGAGCAGAGCAGAGCGCCCCACCTATTTTGAAAATTTCGCGAGGATTCGTCAACGGGCGCCAAAGTTATTCCAAATAGAATGTTGCGGATTTCCTATGGAAACACGGTCCTAACTATAACTATCTACTGGCGACCGCCAGTAGATAATATAAAAAACATTCCTAAACATTTTAACAAACACTCCGTCACTGGATGATGTTATCAGTGATGTCATCAGTGATGTTATTTGAGAAGTCATCAGTGATGTCATCAGTGATGTCACTGACCATGTCATCAGGAAGGTAATATGTGACAATATCAGCAGTGCATTGCGGGGGAGTAAGTTATAGTTAGCTCAGCTAACTATAACGGTCAAATTTATCGGGTTTTATTCGAGTGAAATGTCAGCCTAACTATAACGTCCCTGAAACCTGTGTTTTCTTCCGTGAATTTCTAGGTATTTTTAAATGTTTATTCCTAACTTTAACGTCCCTGAAACCTGTTTTTTTGGTGAAAAAAATAAATAGCTATATATATATATATATATATATATATATATATATATATATATATATATATATATATTCACTTAAAAAACCATAGGTCTCACACAAGTTATAGTTAGGTGGACATTTCACTCGTAAAAAAACAATGAAATTCCCCCAATATAGTTAGTTCAGATAACTATAACTCGCGCGCCCGCAATCCACTGCTCATGACGTCACATATTACATCACTCATGACATGGTCAGTGGCATCACTCATGACATCACTGATGACATCATCCTTGTGATAGAGTGGCGGTCGCGCGAGTTATAGTTATCTGAACTAACTATAACGGGGGAATTTCATTGGTTTTTTACGAGTGAAATGTCCACCTAACTATAACCTGTGTGAAACCTATGGTTTTTTAAGTGAATTTGCAAGGTTTTTTAATGCTAATTCCTAACTATAACCTGTGTGAAACGTATGGTTTTTTAAGTGAATTTGTATGTTTTTTTAAATGCTAAGTTATGTATTTATTAAGATATATTTTTTTTTGAAGGTTTTTCCTTCGAGCACCGTGCCCGCGCTTTAAACGCACGGTGCGCTTCACGCACCGTGCGCACGCTTTGGGCGCACGGTGCACTTCGCGCACCATGCGCACCCCGCGATTTTTATAAAAAAACAAAAATGTTTATTTCACCATTGGGGGTCCTTCTGTGACCCCTGACAAAGGCTAGGGGGTCAGGAACTCTCTTCCCTGCCCCCTTTTCACGTTTCCCACCTTTTTTCTCCCTTTCCTTTTCAGTGCAAGAGACAAAATGGCGGCCGACACTTCCTGATTTTGACCGATTCGAATGTTGAGTGACATCTAACAACCAATCAGAATTTCACTCGCGCATGGCACTGTGCACGCACGGTGCGCGCATATAGATATTTATATGCTTTTAAATGCTATTTTCTCAGAAAATACTGAACAGATTGACACCAGACCTGCAAAAGGCACTTCCCTGACCTGAGGACTACCTCTCTACCAAGTTTCAAGTAATTGTGTTCAGCCGTTCGGGCTGTACCTTCGACTAAAGGTCCTATGGAAAAATGCATGGGGAAAATGTGTTTTGGGACCCCCCTTTTTTCTCGGCCCCCGCTTGACGAATCACCCCGAGACTTTCAGGGTAGGAGGTGAGCAGAGCGCACCATTAGTTTTGAAAATGTCACGAAGATTCGTCAACCGGCGCCAAAGTTATTCAAAATAGAATTTTGAGATTTCCTATGGAAACACGGTCCTAACTATAACTATCTACTGGCCAACGCCAGTAGATTATATATATATATATATATATATATATATATATATATATATATATATATATATTTATTCACTGAAAAAAACATAGGTTTCAGGCACATTACAGTTAGACATTAGCATTTAGTAAACCTTAGAAATTCACTGAAAAAACCATAGGTTTCAGAGACGTTATAGTTAGTTAGACATTTCACTCGTATAAAACCATAGAAATTCACCTGTTATAGTTAGTTCAGCTAACTATAACTCGCGCCCCCGCAATGCACTGCTCATGATATCACATATTACATCATTCATGACATGGTCAGTGACATCACTGATGACATCTCAAATGACATCACTGATGACAGCACAGATGACATCATCCAGTGACTGTGTGTTCCTTTAAAGTTTAAATATGTATTATATATATGCCAAGGTGTATTGAAGAATGAGTGGGTGTGTAAGTGTCTGGATGGAGGATTTAGTAGGT
Organism: Triturus cristatus; assembly: GCF_964204655.1. Classification (NCBI taxonomy): domain Eukaryota; kingdom Metazoa; phylum Chordata; class Amphibia; order Caudata; family Salamandridae; genus Triturus; species Triturus cristatus. The sequence continues at coordinate 900,289,137 of NC_140590.1, read as the reverse complement.
CTGTCACTGACTGTTTAAGTGAGTTATTACATGTGTCTTATTCAATGCATGAGTTAGTGACTAAACTGTGTGAATGTCTGTATCAGTCTGTCTGTTGTTAGATAAGCTGCTCTATGGGTTGGTTAGTAGCTACATGAGTGTCTATATGGGTCATTGATTGATTGCCAGGGTATTTGTATGGGTGCCTGAGTGTGTGTATGGGTGTGTGGGAGGTGTGTGGCTCTGTGCATACATGTCTCAGTGATACATGTCCAAGTAACTACATATGTAAAAGGCAGTGTGTGTGAGTTGGAGTATATAAATGACTATATGTGAGAGTCAGTGATTGTGAGAGTGGCTGTATAGATGAGTGTTTTCTTATATCAGTGAATGTAATAAGAGAGTAATTATGTGTTTGTTTCTGTTTGAACAAGTTTTGTGTATAACTCTACAGGTCAGTAAACGTAACTGTGATTGATTCTTTGCATGACTGACTAGGTGTGTGAGTAACTCCATGAACGATTGGCACTGTGTGAGTGTCTGTATAGGTGTATGAGTGCATATGATAGTGTTGTATTGATGAGTGACTGTATGTATGAATTATTGTATGGGTGAATGAGTGGATGTGTGTGGAGACCTAGGAATCAGTGAGTGCGTATGTAGTAACTGGTATTGGTGTGTCGATGGTTTCGAAAATGGTAGTCTGTATTTTAGAGTGGGTGTATCAAAGTTTATATTAGAGTGTGAGGCGGTACGTCAGATTTTCGCGTGGATGATGTCATCAGTGATGTCATCAGTGAGGTAATTTGAGATGGCATCACTGATGTCATCAGTGATGTCACTGACCATGTCATGAATGATGTAATATGTGACATCATCAGCAGTGGATTGCGGGGGCGCGAGTTATGGTTAGCTGAACTAACTATAACGGGGGAATTTCTATGGTTTTATATGAGTGAAATGTCCAACTAACTAACTAACTATAACGTCTCTGAAACCTATGTTTTTTTCAGTGAATTTCTAAGGTTTTTAAATGCTAATTTCTAACTGTAATGTGCCTGAAACCTATGATTTTTCAGTGAATTTCAATGGTTTTTAAATGCTAATTTCTAACTATGCCTACAAAGTTAGGACATGTGAAGAAAGAGGAAGAAAAGCGCAGAAAGAAGCAAGACACATACAGAAAGAGGCAAAAGAAGTCCAGAAAGACGAAGAAAACTGCAGGAAGAAGCAAGAGATGTGCAGAAAGAACCAACCGAGGAGCAGAAAGTCCTCCTGTGCCCCAACTTTTTAGTGACAGGTACTGGTGGTAACTGACTCTGACTAACCAGGACCGGAGCCAGTGCTATGCTAAAAGACACTTAGAATACAGTAAAAACACCTACATACACTAGGGAACACTATGTGTTGGGGTACCCCTGTAATTAGCATGACTTTCTCTGTATTTGCCTTGAGTTAGTGCCTGGGTCATTGCATGAGTACATGGGTAGTGACTGGATGATTAGAGTGCTGCAAGGACAGTGCATGGTCATTTTATAACTGCTTGGGTTTTGGCAGAGTGATTGGATAAGTACATGATGCTGGATGGCTGATATGAGGAGTGCATGGGTAGTGACAGAGGGATTTCTGGAGTGCATGGGTACAACCTGGATAATTGGAGGAGTGAATCACTTCTGTCTAGGTGGTTAGAGATCTGCATGGGTAGTGCACAGGGGATTGTAGCAGTGCATGTGTTAGTGCCTGGGTCATTCCATGAGTGCATGGGTACTGAATGGAAGATTATTGTACTGCAAGGAGAGTGCATGGTGAATTTATAAGTGCTTGGGTTTTGGTGGAGTGATTGGATAAGTACATGGTGCTGGCTGGGTGATTGAAAGAGTGCATGGGTACTGACAGAGCGATAGCTGGACTGCATGGGTAGTGCTCAGAGGATTGTAGCAGTGCATGTGTTAGTGCCTGGGTCATTGCATAAGTACATGGGTACTGATTGGATGATTGGAGTACTGCAAGGACAGAGCATGGTAAATTTATAAGTGTCTGGGTTTTGGAGGAGTGATTGGATAATTACATGATGCTCGCTGGGTGATTGGAGAAGTCATGGGTAGTGACAGGGCGATGGCTGGACTGCATGGGTACTGCTCAGGGTATTGTAGCAGGGCATGAGTTAGTGCATGAGTCATTGCATAAGTGCATGGGTAGTGACTGAATGATTAGAGTGCTGCAAGGAGAGTGCATGGTGAATTTATAAGTGTTTGGGTTTTGGCGGAGTGATTGCATAAGTACACACTTGTCAAATCAGGCCCCGCCCCCTCCCTTCACCACTGTGCAAACGCACCCCCTGGCGGGTTTTAATTTGGGGGAATAATTCCCCTTGAATCCTGAGGGTCCCTGGGGGCCAACTAGCCCACCAGGTACCTCCAGTAAGCACCACAGAGCTGCATTGCAGAACGGTGGTCTGATGCCACGTCCCTTTTTACACCTCTCTGCAACGCAACTCTGTGGTGCTTACTGGACGTACCTGGTGGGCTAGTTGGCCCCCAGGGACCCTCAGGATTCAAAGGGACTTAATCCCCCAACTTAAAACACCCCACAGGGCGTGTTTGCACACTTGTCACATCAGGCCACGCCCCCTCCCTGCACCACTGTGCAAACGAGCCCCCTGGAGCATTGTAAATTGGGGGATTAAATCCCCTTGAGTCCTGAGGGTCCCCGAGGGCCAACTAGCCCACCAGCTACCGCCAGTAAGCGCCTCAGAGCTGCATTGCAGAGAGGTGTAAAAAAGGGTGACCTCTGAACACCTCTCTGCAACGCATCTCCCTGGCGCATACTGGAAGTACCTGGTGGGCTAGTTGGCCCCCAGGGACTCTGAGGTTTGAAGGGGACTTAACCCCCCAATTTACAATGTGCCAGGGGGTGCATTTGCACACTTGCTATGTCAGGCCCCGCCCCTTTCCTTCACCACTGTGCAAACGCGCCCCCTTGCACTTTTTAAGTTGGGAGATTAATTCCCCGTGAGTCTTGATCGTCCCTGGGGGCCAACTAGCCCACCAGGTACCTTCAGTAAGCGCCATAGAGCTGCGTTGCAGAGGTGTAAAAAGGGACTTGGCTCTGAACACCTCTTCAACGCAGCTCCCTGGTGCATACTGGAGGTACCTGGTGGGCTAGTTGGACCCCAGGGACCCTCAGTATTCAAGGGGACTTAATCCCCCAATTTAAAACAGGCCACAGGCCATGTTTGCACACTTGTCACATCAGGCCACGACCCTTCCCTGCACCACTGTGTAAACGCCCCCCCCCTGGTGTGTTTTAAATTGGGGTATTAAGTCCCCTTGAGCCCTGAGGGTCCCTGGGGCCAACTAGCATACCAACTACCTCCAGTAAGCACCACAGAGCTGCGTTGCATGGTGGTGTAAAAAGGGGCATAGCCTTGGACCACCTCTCTGCAACACAGCTCCCTGGCGCTTACTGGAGGTACCTGGTGGTCTAGTTGGCCCCCAGGGACCCTCAGGATTCAAGTGGACTTAATACCCCAACTTAAAACGCGCCATAGGGCGCGTTTGCACACTTGTCACATCAGGCCACGCCCCCTCCCTGCACCACTGTGCAAACGCACCCACTGGTGTATTGGAAATTGGGGGATTGAGTCCCCTTGAGTCCTGAGGGTCAGTGGGGGCCAATTAGCCCACCAGCTACCTCCAGTAAGCACCACAGAGCTGTGTTGCAGAGAGGTGTAAAAAGGGGTGTGGCCTCTCAACACCGCTCTGCAGCGGCTCCCTGGCGTATACTGGAAGGTACCTGGTGGGCTAGTTCACCCCCAGGGACCCTCAGGATTGAAGGGGACTTGCACACTTGCTATGTCAGGCCCCGCCCCCTCCCTTCACCACTGTGCAAACGTGCCCCCTGGCGTGTTTTAAGTTGGGGGATTAATTCCCCTTGAGTCCTGATGGTCCCTGGGGGACAACTAGCCCACCAGGTACCTCCTGTAAGCGCCACACAGCTGCGTCGCAGAGTGGTGTAAAAAGGGGGCGCAGCCTTGGACCACCTCTCTACAGCGCAGCTCCCTGGCGCTAACTTGAGGTACCTGGTTGTCTAGTTGGCACCCAGGGACCCTCAGGATTCAAGGGGACTTAATTCCCCAAATTAAAATGTGCCACAGGGCGCATTTGCACACTTGTCACATCAGGCCAAGCCCCCTCCCTGCACCACTGTGCAGAAGCACCCCCTGGAGCATTGTAAATTGGGGGATTACATCCCCTTGATTCCTGAGAGACCCTGTTGGCCTACTAGCCCACCAGCTACCTCCAGTAAGCACCACAGAGCTGTGTTGCAGAGAGGTGTAAAAAGGGGTGTGGCCTCTCAACACCTCTCTGCAATGCAGCGCATACTGGAGGTACCTGGTGGGATAGTTCTCCCCAGGAACCCTCAGGATTGAATGGGACTTAATAACCCAATTTACAATGTGCCAGGGGGCGCGTTTGCGCTCTTGCTATGTCAGTCCCACCCCCTCCCTGCATCACTGTGCAAACGCGTCGACATTTTTTGGGCCCTGGGGGTCCTCCTGGGACCCCCTGAGCAGACCTTGTCAGTCAGGGTGTTTCTACCCTGCCCCCTTCTCTTATTGTATACCTTTGTTTTTCTGTTTTCTGGTGACTTGCTTCTGCCGAGCCACAAGATAGCTGCCAACACTTCCTGGTTTGGAGTGTTGACAGCCAATCACAGTGGAGCTCGTGCACAGGACTTAGGCTCCGCCCAGATTTCAAAACTTTTATTTTTCTAATTTCTCAGAAACTACTGAACGGATTTACACCATTTGAAAAAAAGGTCGCTTTCTGATCCAAGCACTACCGTTTTGCAAAATTTTGAGTTATTCCGTTCAGTAGTTTCAGCTGTAGCCTTGCATAAATTTTCCTATGGGAAATTGATTTTTTTTGCTCTTATATTTTAAATTTCTCAAAAACTACTGAACGGATTTACACCATTTTAAAAAAAAAGGTCGCTTTCTGAACCAAGCTCTACCTTTCTGCCAAATTTGGGGTAATTCCGTTCAGCAGTTCGGGCTGTGGCTCGTCGCAAAAGTTCCTATGGAAATTAACATGGGGAAAATGTGTTTTGGGACCCCCTTATTTCTCAGCCCCCACTTGACGAATCACCCCCAAACTTTCATGCTAGGAGCTGACCTAAAAGGTGCAACTTTTTGGAAAATTTCTTAAAGATTCGTTAAAGGACGCCAAAGTTATAAGCAAATCAAAAAATGCTTTTCCTTTGGAAACTAGGTTGTAACTATAGCTACATACTGGCGACCGCCAGTAGGTAATATATATATAAAACATACTGGCGGTCGTCAGTAGGTATTTATCTTTAGGACCTAGTTTCCATAGGAAAAGCGTTTTTTCTTTTCCCATTAACTTTGGCGTCGTTTGACGTATCTTGCGAAATCTTCAAAACTAGTGGGGCGCTCCGGTCAGCTCCTGTCTTGAAAGTTTCGGGGTGATTTGTTAAGCAGGGCTGAGAAAAAAGGGGGTCTCAAAACGCGTTTTCCCCATGTAATTTTCCATACAAATCTTTAGACACAGCTACAGCCAAAACTGCTGAACGGAATTACACCAAATTTGGCAAAAATGTTGTCCTTGGTTCAGGAAGAGTCATTATTGTTAAATGGTGTAAATCCGTTCAGTAGTTCCAGAGAAATTATGAAAAGAAAAAGTTTCTAAATCTATGGCCGTGGTGGGTTCGCAAACCCTTCCAAGCACAAGCTTCATTCTCATTGGCTGGCAACACTCCATACCAGGAACTGTTGGCAGCCATCTTGTGACTTGGTAGAACCGAGTCACAAGAAAACAGAAGAAAAAAGATTAAAAAAGAAGAAAAGGGGGCAGGGTAGAAACACTCTGACCCCCTAGGCTTGCTCAGGGGGTCCCACAAGGACCCCCCAGGGCCAAAAAAAAATATATATATATATTTTAAAAACAGTAGAAGTCCCGTTGGGGTCACTAATCCTGCCGAGAAAATAATTTAAAAAAAGAAGCGCGGACTGTCGTTTTTAAAAGGCCCCTGGGTGGGCCAGGTCCCTGGGGACCGCCACCTCCTCTGGGCATTTTATATTTAAATACGCAACAGACCCCTGGGCCCCTGGGGACAACCACCTCCCCGGGGCAATTAAATGGGGCCCCGCTCCAGGTGCCCTCTATGGTTCTGGGGACCGCCACCCCCCAGGGCTGGCTCCTGCAGTGTCCTGGGGTGTTCACCCCCTGGACACTGCTGTTTGCTATGGCAGGGCGGGAGCACGGCTCCCACCCTGCCATAGAAAACTCCTAAATTGCTTCATGGTAGAGAGAGTAGGGAAAACTGCACTCGCTTTTACGAAGCAAAGTAGGATTGCTTTTCCACAAGGGGAGCTGCATGTCAGCAGCTCCCATTGTGGAAAAGAAATGCCGGCTCCCGCAGGAGGTGGGGAGCCGGTGGGACCATGGGGGCATTGGGCCTCCCTCCACGGTCCCCAACTGTGAGGGCATGCCCCAGGGGATTGGGTCCTCTGGGGGATAAAAATGGCCCGGGAGGGGGGCCACATGGTCCCCCTCCCTTTTAAAAAAAAAAAAAAAGATTTTGGTATGCCCTGGGGGATGGGGACCCCGGAGCGAATATAAATTATTGGTATAAGACTTTTTTTTTGCCAAAAGTTTGGAGTTGCAACCCTTGCGCGGTGCTCAGCGCGTCCCCTGGTGTGAACGCGAGGGGTGCGCGGCTTCCAGCGTGGCTCTCTGGTGTGAACCCGAGGGGTACGCCGCCCTATGGTATGAACGCGTGGGGTGCGCGGCCCCCTGGTGTGAACGCCAGGGGTGCGCATCTCCTTCAGTTGCACGGGTGCGCGACTCCAAGCAAAAATACTATGGTCTCTGAGGTAAGTAGTAACAACTTTATTGACATTTTTTCTAGCTTTCTCAATCTGAGGACAAAATTGTTTGGACCAGTTCCGTTTCTGTCTTTGGCATATGTTAGAGTATACAAAGATAGTTTGGGGGGAAAGGAACATCAATTCTGCAAAGGTGTCCTTCATTAGCAATTCCAGACTGACCCCAGTCAATGTGCCTAGGTCAATGTGCCACCACAGTGCACAATCATGAGGTCAGGGGCTTAGAGATGCAAAACGGTTTTATACAAAGGGATTAATTGGTGCCACTGTAATCATTTCTGTCCAATCCATTTAATGTCTACATTTTGCAAAGCTAGGTTTTTGTCAATACCTCTGTGTTCAGCATGCCTTTTGCACCAGAATACATAGTGTCCTTAACATCTTGAAGGGATGTCTGTAGGAAATCAAAAGAAGATAATTGATTGGCTGTTTAAGATCATTGTACATTCAAAAATAGGGTGCATTTTATTTTCTTTAAAAAGCAAGTTTCTTATTGGTTAGTAAACAATGTTTGAAAAGTACAGTAGAAAGGATAAGATCATGTTCTGCAAAGGCAGCCCCACCTGCTGTTTCCTTTTAAAACATTGTGTGGTGAACTTGAAAATGTGGTGAACTTTTGACCTGTCAGTTAAGTTGAATGTTGCATGAGCTGCTGCTATGGAAACTGGCATTAAGCAGAAGCGGTGAAGAAGTCAGTTGATAAGAGTTATAATCAGTAACCAATGGAAATGTGTTTTACAATTTGAAAAACTCTGGGAAGCAATGTCAATTGTTGCTTATGTGTATTTGTATGGAAAAAGAGAGGGAAACCATGCCATTACTGGTTTAAACTTTCTGAGTCTGGTACATTATATTGACTGTGCGTAAAAGAAAATCCTGACTGAGGGTGTGAGATTTTTCATTCAACAGAATTATTTGCAGGCTGAGTTCTACATTTTTGAGGTTTATTTAAAAAAGATTTGATATTATTCTGAAACTGTGTTGTTTGAAATATATTATTACATGTAGAGATGTATATTGGAATTAGTTTCATTGTGCTTGAATATTGTTTAAAAAAGATTCTGTTAGTAATATGTGTATTTTTAAGATGATTACTGATGTTATTAATTAAGCTTGTTGTTTAAGTCTGTTCAAAGGTATAGTTGAATGATGCCACATATTTTTTTAGATAGTTGGATGAAGATGCAGTACAAATGTGTAGTTGACAGATGTTCATATAAGGTGTAATTTATTATCCTTAATTTTTTCTTCTCTCTACAAAACGAATAGTTGACTGATGCCGAATAATTATAGATACTTTGGTAAAGATGCAGCACAATGATCATATAAGGTGTTAATAATTAGGTTTCTGGTAATAGTTTGTACAGAAGGTAAAATTGAATGATGCCATATGTTTTAAGATAGAATGGTGAAATAATGTGTTGTTAAATATGCTTATTTTTGTAGTCTGAGCAAAGGAATAGTTGAATGATGCCACATAATTTTAGATACAAAGGTGAAGATTTCTAATAAAAGTGTGGTTTTAGAAATGCTCATAAAGGTGTTGTTAATTACCCTTCTTTCTTAAGTCTGTTGAGAGGTATAGTTTGATGATGTAGCATATTTGTGGATTGAATGGTCAAGTTGTAGGTCAAAAGTAAACCACCACATATTACCCTTTCTGGTATGTTGTAGTTATCTACTTAACTAGATAGTTTGTAATGACTCATGTATGTGTTCAGAATCTATTTATACAGTTGAATGTATGCTTACTGAACTATTGAGAGGTGTCTGAGCGATTACAGGAGTGCAAAGGTAGTGAATATGTGTTTTTAAAACTACATGAGTAATGATTTATGGATTCCATATTGTGGAATCACCCAGTTAGTATCCAAGCACTACCCATGCACTCATGCAATGACCCAGGCACTAACTGATGCACTGCTACAATCCCTAGAGCACTACCTATACAGTTCAGTAATCTCCCTGTTACTACCTATGCACTCCTCCAATCACCTAGCCAGTCCCATGTCCTAATCCAATCACTGCACTAAAACCCAAGCACTTATAAGTTCACCATGCACTCTCCTTGCAGTACTCTAAACATCCAGTCACTACCCATGTACTCATGCTATGACCCAGGCACTAACTGATACACTGCTACAATCCCTTGAGCCCTACCTATACAGTTCAGTAATCTCTATGTTACTACCTATGCACTCCTCCAATCACCTAGCCAGTCCCATATTCTTATCCAATCACTGCGCTAAAACCCAAGCACTTATACGTTCACCATGCACTCTCCTTGCAGTACTCTAATCTTCCAGTCACTACCCATGTACTCATGCAATGATGCAGGCACTAACTCATGCATTACTACAATCTATTGAGTACTACCTATACAATTCATTAATCTGCCTGTTACTACTTATGCACTCCTCCAATCACCGAGCCAGTGCCTTGTCTTTATTCAATCACTGCACCAAAACCCAAGCACTTATAATTCACCATGCACTCTCCTTGCAGTACTCTAATCCTCCAGTCACTACTCATGTACTCATGCAATGACCCAGGCACTAAGTCATACACTTCTACAATCCCTTGAGCACTACCTATACAATTTAGTAATCTCCCTGTTAGTACCTATACACTCCTCCATTCACCTAGCCAGTCCTATGTCCTTGTTCAATCACTGCACCAAAAGCCAAGAACTGATAAGTTCACCATGCACTCTTCTTGCACTCTAATAATCCTTTCACTACCCATGTAGTCATTCAATGACCCAGGCACTAAGTCATGCACTTCTACAATCCCTTGAGCACTACCTATACAGTTCAGTAATCTCCCTGTTACTACCTATACACTCTTCCAATCACCTAGCCAGTCCCATGTCCTTATTTAATCACTGCGCCAAAACCCAAGCACTGATAAGTTCACGATGCATTCTCCTGGCAGTACTCTAATCATCTAGTCACTACCCTTGAACTCATGCAATGACCCAGGCACTAAGTTATGCACTTCTACAATCCCTTGAGCACTACCTATACAGTTCAGTAATCTCCCTGTTACTACCTATGCACTCCACCAATCACCTAGCCAGTCCCATGTCTTTATCCAATTACTGCGCCAAAACCCAAGCACCTATGAATTTACTTTGCACTCTCCTTGCAGTATTCTAATCATATAGTCACTACCCTTGTACTCATGCAATGACCCAGGCACTAAGTCATGCACTTCTACAATCCCTTGAGCACTACCTATACAGTTCAGTAATCTCCCTGTTAATACCTATGCACACCTCTAATCACCTAGCCAGTCTCATGTCTTTGTCCAATCTCTACGCTAAAACCTAAGCAAGTATAAATTCACCATGCACTCTCCTTGCATTACTCTAATCATCCTGTCACTACCCATGTGGTCATGCAATGATCCAGGCACTAACTTATGCACGTGTACAATCCCTTGAGCACTACCTATACAGTTCAGTGATCTCCCTGTTAATACCTATGCACTCCTCCAATCCCCTAGCCAGTCCCATGTCCTTATGCAATCACTGCACTAAAACCCACGCACTTATAAGTTCACTATGCACTCTCCTTGCAGTACTGTAATCATCCAGTCACTACACATGTACTCATGCAATGACCCAGGCACTAACTCATCCACTTCTATAATCCCTTGTCTATTACCCATACAGTTCTCTAAACACCTAAACAGTACTCATTCACTCCTCCAATTATCCAGGTAGTACCCGTATAGTGCAGCAAACCCAATGTGATTTCTAAACAAAACATTACATTTGTTTTTTTAGAACGTGTTTGTTTATTAATAGAAAAGTATATTTCTATATATTTATATTAATAATATTATATATTTTTGTGCAATCTCTTTTCAGATATTCTTCATCATCGTTAAAAAAGACTTACCATGACCACAAAAACAGTAAAGAGGAAGCAACAAAAGAAAAAGTATTATTTAAAGAAAAGACAACAGCAAGAATTAGATGAACTACAACATGTGATAAAAAAGAAAAAGTCTTGCAGTAAGAGAACAAAAGAATTTATTAAAAGACTTTCAAGGACTAGAACGAATTTGCACAATGTTGAAAGTAGAAAGACTACCTTAAAAACAAAGAAGATTGAAATGAAAAAAGGACAAATTAATGGCAAATCACTCTCTGAAAAAAACAATCCATGGTACAAGAAGAAAGAATCAATTTGTTGAAATAAGGAAACAAATGTTTCACAATAGAGTAGTTCAAAGCTTAATAAAAGATGGGAAAAAAATATAAAAAAAGATCAGCATTTTATAAAAAGAAAAAACTGATTGAAACTATTGTTGAAAAAGCTTTTGAATTCAAAAGGAAATTATTAATCTTAGTTTTAAACAGAATGCGATCATTAGATAAGCCAATACGTTTTATGAAGACGAAAAGTAAAAAGAAGAGACTAATTAACAGAACTAACTTTTGTTACATTTTTTGGGTGAATGGAAGCACACTTCAAATTCAGAGCCTTTTTTTAATGACAGGAGCTATTTTCAAACCAATACATTAGTGCACGCAGTTGATACCAGTGGTCATGCTTATAAAGTGAAGAACGGTTGTCCAATTGAAAAAGAAAAGATGGTTCCTAGAAATGTAGAAGAAGTGATAGCTGATGCAGTTCTAGGGAAACGTACTAAAGCTCCAGTGTATACTTGGGATTGTAGTAGTATACAACAGGAGTCTATTGATATTTTACGCAGTTTCTTACGAGAGTATAGTAAAAAAAAAGTGTTAAACAAAAGATTAAGATGCTGCAAGGACTAGATTCTTGTAAAGTGAGAAGAAATACAGGTTTGCAAGGTCATTCTCTGGCTTGTCTTGCTAGAAATGTGTATACAAGTGTTTTTCATCATTTGAGAATGTTAGCAGCACATCACTCTCAAATGCGGAAGTTAGTAAGAAGATTGAACTATGCAATAAGGCCAGCAATAATTCTAAGTGATTTAAATAGTGCTCTTTTGCATGGATCAGGATCAGATGTAAAAAAAGTTTGTGATGAAATAGAGTTTTGTTACTTTGGTCCTGAACAAGAGTGTAGACAAAGTGAGAGATTGATAGAAGTAGGTGTTGAAGAAGACGTGGAACATAGTAGTGCTGAGAAGTTTGAAGAAGAAATTACGAAGTTTAAGGTAATTTGTTGTGAAAGACCAAATTATGTTTGTATTTGTTGTCGATGAACTCACTCTAAAAAATCAGACTAGGAATGTTGATCTGTATTTAAAAAGTGAAAAAGAAAACAATGATAAGTGGAAGGAATTTGCAACTTATTGGTTGGTAGAAGATTGATTTGATTTAGGTAGTGATCAACATATTTGTAAATATTGTTATTCCAAATTAGAGGATAACAAAACACCAGCTAGAGCTGTACATAATAACCCAGAGTTGGTAGGTATTCCTCCAGAGCTGGTAGATTTAAATTCTTATGAGTCCATTCTGATTCAATCTGTGCACGCATTTCAGGCTATTGTTCTAATGGAGCCTAAAACAGGTAAATTGACTCCCACGGATTTACAGAGAGGATTAAAAGGAAGAGTTTTATATTTACCTTTAGATTTATAGAAAAATATTGAAACTATTGGTGTAGAGAAAGAGGAAACTGAACCTGTAGTTATTCTAGTTAATGGTATTCCTACGAAGAATCGGAAAATATGGCAAGAATTAGTAGTTGTCTGCAAAGTACAAAAGGCAATGTTATATCTCATAAAAAACAATGATTACTACAAAAATGTGTATGTGGAAGAAGAAGGAATAGTTTTAAGAGATGACAGCAAAATGTCTAGTGACCAAATTGAAAAAGTGGACATGTCCAAAAGTGAAGAAATTTATGAACATGGTAGTGTACATCCTTTACATTCCAAAGAAGTGATGGGAAATACTATTGAATTTTTCCAAATGAAGAAAGTGAAGGGGACTCCCATGAGTAATTGGGAAAAAAGTTTGGAAGCCCGTTGTGTTCCAAAGCTCTTCACCACTCGAAAAGGTGGACGATATGACGAACGACCAGTAGAGATTCCGGCATCAGAATATCGGACAACAAGATTGTACTCAGAAGATCCAAGATTTGACAATGTATCCCATATATATTTCATCTTTTGTTTGAAAGTGACTTGTCTGGACTTTCATATGCAGTTAACCACATATTAAAAAAACAAGAGTTCATATTCAAAAAGTTTCTGCAAAGGAACTCATGGACAAAGTACAAGAGAGAGATGATCATTTAGAATCTCAATTGATTAATTTGATGGCGTGTCAACGTGGTACTAATGAGTATTGGTATCGTCGTCATGGAGAACTTAAAGGCATCTTAAGGAACTTCGGAACTCCTACGTTGTGCTGAATACGCATGTGACGATTTACTTGAATTTCTTTGAGAAGCAAATTCAAATATTAACAACATTGAATTCAAGACACCTGGAGAACTGTATTCGTGGGATCCTGTAAATGTTTGCAGATATTTTAAACATAGGTTTCAAGCTATGATGTTATCTGTAATAAAAACAGCCAGCCTCTTGGAGAAGTTATTGATTTCTTTTGGAGAAAGGAGTATCAAGCTAGAGGTGCTCCTCATATACATATGCTTTAATGGATCAAGGATGCACCCAAATTTGGAACTGATTCGGATGAGAATGTTTTATCTTTTATTGAAAACTATGCTATATGTGCTGTACCAAAAACAAGAGAAGAAAATAGCTTAAGACAACAAGTTTTACAGTTTCAAAGTCATCGATGTGGCAAAAACTGTTGACGGAAATACAAGTCGAAGGAAAAGTTTTATATCAAATGTTGTTTTGGATTTCCACGTCCAGTAATATTGAAAGGAAGAGTCAACAGTTTCATGTCAGCAGTGAGGCATACTATCACAAGAAAATCTCCCAAAAACACTTACAATTTAAAAAGAAGTGAATAATCAAAGTATATTAAGAATTATAATCCGGTTATTTTGTCGCTGTGGAACGCTAATATGAATATCCAGTATGTTGCAGATAATTCCATTGCTGATGCTCAGTATGTAACGTCATACATAACAAAATCTGAAAAGACGGAGTTGAAAGAAATGTGGGAAGAAATTTCCCACATGAAAACTCTTAGTAAGAAATTGTACAACTTTAGTTTGAAGATGCTGTCCCATCGAGAGATTGGATCCTACAAATGTTTGGATCGGTTGTCCTCTGCACGTTTATATTCAAAATCAAGAGGAATCATTTGGGTTAGTCTAGGTCTTGCTGCAACACGAAATCAAGTGCTTTAATCTATACAAGAAATCGAATATTTAGCATTAAATGAACCGGAAAGCACAGACATTGTTAAAACAAACATGTTGGATACATACTATCCAAATAGAAGTCCCCATCTTGAAAACATATGTCTCCATGAAGTGCTGCAATCTTATAGTTTTAAGAGAAATATTACAGAGAACATAAATGAAGAAACAAATGCAGTGATTGGTTCAGAAGGATGTTTGGTGAAACATAGTAAAGGAAATCTGATTAATCACAGGAAACTGAGTTGTGATAAACCTGATAGCAGGGAATTTTACTATTTAGCACTTCTGCAACTCTTCAAGCCTTGGTGTACTGAAATGGAATTACTTAAAGATTTTCAGTTCAATGAAGATTCTTTTAATGCATGTAAAGATATCATTGAATGCACAGTTTTTCAAAATTATCTCCAAATGTTAAATAAAGAAACTGAACAGGAAGCTAGTATTGCAGTTGAGATTGCTAGAGACAGTTATCAAGAAAGTCAAAGTTCTGCTCCACTCAGTCAATATCCACTAGGAGAACCAATTCTTGAAAATGAAGCAGCAATTGCTATGAGTGAAGTAGAAACGGCAATGCATCAAGCTCAACAGGATATTATGGAGTTGGGAAACTTAGAAGAGCAACTAAATATTGAACAGAAATAAATATATCAGCAAGTTACACAACAGAACGACCATGGTTTACTTCATGAAAATATAGAATGCAACTGTACATCTTTTCAACCTATCAGAATGCATATCAGTGGTCAAGCTGGTACTGGAAAAACATTTTTAAATAAAGTTTTAATCAGTTATTTACAGAAAACCACTGAATCTCATTTATCTTTTGTTGTAAATGCTCCAACTGAATTAGCAGCACACAACATTCTATGGTGAAATTCAATAGATTCTGAGAACAGCAAAAAAGACAAACTGAATATGTTATGTAATTGTAACATTATGTAGTCTACTTTAAACTATAATGTTATATGGTATAGCTGTATTTTTTCATCTCTTTTACAGACCAAAAGTCTAAAGTTTGAAAGTTTTTCAAATTTAGATTATAAAAAACAACTGAAAACATTGTTTCAAAGACTTTCATATCTACTATCGAAGTAAGATTAAGTAACCCAAACATCTACCAATCAGTACTACATTCACCTCTGCACTATCCATACAGTCCTCTAAAAACACTGCTCATTCGCTCCTTGAATTCTCTAGGTAGTACCCATGCAGTCAAGCAATCACCCTGTCACTCCCTGTGCACTCCTCTGGTCACCCAGCAACTACTATGTACTAATCTAAACACTCTGTCAATACCAAAACACTTATAAATTCACCACACACTCGCCTTGCGGTACTCAAATCATCCACTCAGTTCCCATGTATTCATGCAATGACCCAGTCACAAACACATGCACAGGTGCCTTCCCCTAAGCACTACTCATGCAGTCCTGTAACCACTTACACACTTCTCATTCGCTCCATCAATTCTCCTGGTAGTACCCATACAGTCAAGCAATCACCCTCTCACTTCCCGTGCACTCCGTCAGTCACCCAGCCACTTCAATGTACTAATCCAAACACTCTGCCAATACCCAAGCACGTATAAATGCACTCCTTGCAGTTCTCTAATCATACACTCAGTACACATGTACTCATGCAAAGACCCAGTCACGAACACATGCACTGCTGCAATCCCCTAAGCACTACTCATGCACTCCTCTAACCACTTACACATTTCTCACTCGCTCCTTCAATTCCCCTGGTAGTACCCATACAGCCCAGCAATCACCCTCTCACTTCCCATACACTCTCTCCAGTCACCGAGCCACTTCCATGTACTAATCCAAACACTCCTCTAACCACTTACACACTTCTCATTCGCTCCTTCAATTCCTCTAGTAGTACCCATAAAGTCCAGCAATTACTCTGTCACTCTCCATGCACTCCTCCAGTCACCCAGCCACTACCATGTACCAATCCAAACACTCCGCCAATACCCAAGCACTTATAAATTCACCACGCACTCTCCTTGCGGTCTTTAATCATCCACTCAGTACACATGTACTTATGCAAAGACCCAACCTCAAACACATGCACTGCAGCAACCCCCATGCACTACTCATGCAGTCCTCTAATCTTTTACACACTTCTCATTCGCTCCTTCAATTCTCCTGGTAGTACCCTTACAGTCCAGCAATCACCCTCTCACTTCCCGAGCACTTCTCTAGTCACCCAGCCACTACCATGTACTAAGCAAAACACTCCGCCAATACCCAAGCACTTATAAATTCACCATGCAGTCTCCTTGCAGTACTCTAATCATCTACTCAGTAACCATGTACTCATGCAAAGACCCAGTCACAAACACATGCACTGCTGCAATCCCCTATCCACTACTCATGCAGTCCTCTAACCACTTACACACTTCTCATTTTCTCCTTCAATTCAGCTGGTAGTACCCATACAGTCCAGCAATCAACCTCTCACTTCCCGTCTATTCCTCCAGTCACCCAACCACTATCATGTACTAATCCAAACACTCCGCCAATACCTAAGCACTTATAAATTCACCATGCAGTCTCCTTGCAGTACTCTAATCATCTACTCAGTAACCATGTACTCATGCAAAGACCCAGTCACAAACACATGCACTGCTGCAATCCCCTATGCACTACTCATAAAGTCCTCTAACCATTTACACAATTTTCCTACCCTCCTTCAATTCCTCTGGTAGTACCCTACAGTCCAGCAATCACCCTCTCACTTCCCGTGCACTCTTCCAGTCACCCAGCCACTACCATGTAATAATTCAAACCCTCTGCCAATATCCAAGCACTTATAAATTCACCACACACTCTCCTTGCGGTACTCAAATCATCCACTCAGATCCCATGTATTCATGCAATGACCCAGTCACAAACACATGCACTGGTGTCTTCCCCTAAGCACTACTCATGAAGTCCTGTAACAACTTAAACACCTTTCATTCGCTCGTTCAATTGCCCAGGTAGTACCCATACAGTCCAGCAATCACCCTCTCACTTCCCGTCTACTCCTCCAGTCACCCAGCCACTATCATGTATTAATCCAAACACTCCGCCAATACCCAAGCACTTATGAATTCACCACGCACTCTCCTTGTGGTTTTCTAATCATCCACTCAGTACCCATGTACTCATGCAATGACCCAGTCACAAACACATGCACTGCCGCAATCCCCTATGCACTACTCATGCAGTCCTCTAACCCCTTACAGACTTCTCATTCGCTCCTTCAATTCCCCTGGTAGTACCTATACAATCCAACAATCACCCTCTCACTTTGAGTGCACTCCTCCAGTCACCCAGCCACTATCATGTACTAATCCAAACACTCCTCCAAAACCCAATCATTTATAAGTTTACCACGCTCTCTCCTTACAGTACGCTAATCATCCACTCAGTACCCATGTACTCATGCTAAGACTCAGTCACAAACACATGCACTGCTGTAATCCCCTGTGCACTACTCATGCAGTCCTCTAACCACTGACACATTTCTCATTCGCTCCTTCAATTCCCCTGCTAGTACCCATACAGTCCAACAATCACCCTCTCACTTCCCATACACTCTCTCCAGTCACTCAGCCACTTCCATGTACTAATCCAAACACTCCGCCAATACCCAAGCATTTATAAATTTACCATGCAGTCTCCTTGCAGTACTCTAACCATACACTCAGTACCCGTGCACTCATGCAAAGACCCAGTCACAAACACATGCAATGATGCAATCCCATATGCACTACTCATTCAGTCCTCTAACAACTTACACACTTCTCATTCAGTCCTTCAATTCCCTTGTAGTACCCATACAGTCCAGAAATCACCCTCTCACTTCCTGTGCACTCCTCCAGTTACCCAGCCGCTACCATGTACTAATACAAACATTCCACCAATACCCAAGGACTTATACATTCACCACACAGTCTCCTTGCAGTACTCTAATTATCCACTCAGTTCCCATGTACTCATGCAAAGACTCAGTCACAAACACATGCATTGCTGCTATCCCCCATGCACTACTCATGCAGTCCTCTAACCACTTACACACTTCTCATTCGCTCCTTCAATTAAGCTGGTAGTATCCATACAGTCCAGCAATCACCCTCTCACATCATGTGCACTCCTCCAGTCACCCAGCCACTACCATGTACAAATCCAAACACTCTGCCAATACCCAAGAACGTATAAATTCACCACACACTCTCCTTGTGGTACTCTAATCATTCACTCAGTACCCATGTACTCATGCAAGAACCCAGTCACAAACACATGCACTGCTGCAATCCCCTATGCACTACTCATGCAGTCCTCTAACCACTTACAGACTTCTCATTCGCTCCTTTAATTCCCCTGATAGTACCTATACAGTCCAACAATCACCCTCTCACTTCAAGTGCACTCCTCCAGTCACCCAGCCACTATCATGTCCTAATCCAAACACTCCTCCAATATCCAATCATTTATAAGTTCACCACGCACTCTCCTTACAGTACTCTAATCATCCACTCAGTACTCATGTACTCATGCAAAGACTCAGTCACAAACACATGCACCGCTGCAATCCCCTATGCACTACTCATGCAGTCCTATAACCACTTACACACTTCTCATTCACTCCTTCAATACCCCTGGTAGCACCCATACAGTCCAGCAATCACTCTCTCACTTCCCATACACTCTCTCCAGTCACCCAGCCACTTCCATGTACTAATCCAAACACTCCGCCAATACCCAAGCACTTATAAATTTACCATGCAGTCATTTGCAGTACTCTAATCATACACTCAGTACCCGTGCACTCATGCAAAGACCCAGTCACAAACACATGCAATGATGCAATCCCATATGCACGGCTCATGCAGTCCTCTAACCATTTACACACTTCTCATTCGCTCCTTCAATTCCTCTGGTAGTGCCCATACTGTCCAGCAATTACTCTGTCACTCCCCGTGAAGTCCTCCAGTCACCCAGCCACTACTATGTACTAATCCAAACACTCTGCCAATACCCAAGAACTTATAAATTTACCACACACTCTCCTTGCAGCACTCTAATCATCCACTCAGTACCCATGTACTCATGCAAGGACCCTGTCACAAACACATGCACTGCTGCAATCCCCTAAACACAACTCATGCAGTCCTCTAAACACTTAAACACTACTCATTCACTCATTCAATTCACCTGGTAGTACCCATACTGTACAGCAATTACTCTGTCACTGCCCGTGAAGTCCTCCAGTCACCCAGCCACTACTTTGTACTAATCCAAACACTTCGCCAATACCCAAGGAACTAATAAATTCACCATGCACTCTCCCTGTGGTACTCTAATCATCCACTCAGTACCCATGTACTCATGCAAAGACCCAGTCACAAACACATGCCCTGCTGCAATCCCCCATGCACTACTCATGCAGTCCTCTAACCACTTACACACTTCTCATTTGCTCCTTCAATTCCCCTAGTAGTACCCATGCAGTCCAGCAATTACTCTGTCACTCCCCGTGCACTCCCCGTGCACTCCTCCAGTCACTCAACCACTACCATGTACTAATCCAAACGCTCCGCTAATACCCAAGCACTTATAAATTCACCACACACTCTCCTTGCAGTACTCTAATCATCAGACACCTAAGTAATTTTTCTTTTTTTAACCAGTAGAGGTGGTTCTGTAAGAATCTTTTTTTTTCTGAACAATTAAAATAAAAAATGTTATTTTTTAACTTTTTTAACTTTTTGTGTGTTTTTATTTATAAAAGCAACAGACAGAAATGAAGATCAGGAAATGATCTCTCTAACAAAAACAAAAGCACATTCTAAAAAGAAAAATTAACACTTATGTGCTTTTAGAGCAGCAGAGAAAACATCCACACACTGCTATCCAATACAGAGTTTGGCGTCGCACTCAAAGCATATAACTGCTGCATTTAAAAAATCTGGAAGAATGTGGGTCTTGGAGCAGGTGGAACCTCTGCTGATGTTAATGGAGCATTGAGATCACGTTCGGCAGCAGCATTCAACTCTCTTCTCCTCTCCTCTCTTTCCAGGTGTACCGGGTGTATAGTCTCCAGATGTTTCTTCATGCTGCTAGTACCACACAAATACTTCTTTTCGGACCCTCTAGACAGCACTCTCTTGCAAATACTGCAAGTAACTTTTCTTGCGTTCACCTTTTTTTCACCTTGAGGAACGGTGAAAAAGGCCCATACAATGCTCTCTTTTTTCTTCTTGCCCTGGTTCACCATCTGTTCTTCCTCCTCAACAGCTAAAGGATCAACCTCAGCAATACAGGAAGCCGTATCTGTTTAAAAAAAAATAAACTAACACACAAAAAAGGTAAGGTTAAGAAGACAAGTAGGAAACAGGTCTTGTCTCTGTGAAAGACAAAAAATAAGGGGAATATCATGAGGATGGACCCTCCCTATTCCACAATGATATTGATTTAAACCAATCAGATTCTATTTTTCTTCTGCTGACATGAAGTCATGTGGGGTGCGTCCACCCATCATGCACCCTTCGCGGACCCGCGAAATATCGTATAAATGAATATACACTATACATAGAAATTTCTATAAACTTTTAGGAAGTATATTAGCAAAACTGTTCACTCTAATATCATATTCAAAGTTTCAATAGTCCTTTATTCAAGTTTAAAAATATGCCGAAGTCGCGAACCCTGCGCGACCATGGCACGACCCCGGAAATATGTGCAGGGAGGGGTGGCGCACACTACGCGCACACGTCACGCATATAGCAAAATTACTTTCAAACAGATTATATTGAAAATAATAGTTTAAATACTTTTGAAAATTAATTTAGACAAACACTTCAAGCAAAACCTTTATTTATAATTAATCTAAAGATATTTCATAGTTTACAAATTACGCCGAAGTCACGACCCCCGCGTGACTTTTTAAATGGCTACGCGTGCACCCTTCATGTAGGGTGCGCGAAGGGTGTGCAACTTCTGCATAGTAATTAAAAAAAAAGAATTAATATAGTTTTCCTAACTATAAATTATTCTAAACGTTTTTTGAATATGTTTATGTATATATGTAGTAAATAAAAAAAAACTTAGGATTAGGCACATTATACTTAGAAATTAGCATTTAAAAAACCTTTGAAATTCACTGAAAAAACCATAGGTTTCAGGGGCGTTATAGTTAGAAATTAGCATTTAAAAAACTTTCAAATTCACTGAAAGAACCTAGGTTTCAGGGACATTATAGTTATTTGGACATTTCATTCAGTCGTTATAGTTAGTTGGGCTAGCTATAACTCACACCCCCACAATGCACTGCTGATGACGTTACATATTACATCACTTATGACATGGTCAGTGACATCCCTGATGACATCACTGATGACATCTCAAATTACATCACTGATGACATCATCCATGTGAACATCTGATGTACCTCCTCACACCCTAATATAACCTTTGAAACACCCACTCTAAAATACAGACTACTATTCTCGAAACCATAGACACACTAATACCAGTTAGTAAATACCCACTCACTGATCCATAGGTCTACACGCACATCCACTTACCCATACAGTGACTCATACATGCAGTCACTCATCAATATAGGTATTGAAATATGCAATCATACACCTGTACAGATACTCACACACCGCCACACACCCATAGAGTTATTCACACACCCCGCAGTCTTGCAACAAATCTATCACTACTCACCTATACAGTTATACCCATACCACTTCACTTATTCATACAGATACTAACACATACTTATTGTCTTATACAATCACTGGCACAAGCACACATTCATACATACAGTCAATCTTACAATCACTCACTATCATATATAGACATTTATATATTCCAAAACTCACATATACTGTCTTTTACATATGTAGTTACTTACACATATACTACTGAGATATCCATTCACTCACCAAAACACCCACACAAACACTCACCCACTCATACAGACCTTCACAGATGTACTATAAAACCCATATACCCAGTGAATCACCCACTCACTCATCTATTCACAGAGTCACAACCCCCCACCCACGCACACAGACACTCAGGCATCCATACAGATACTCAGACAACCAATCATTAATCCATATAGACACTCATATACATACTCACCAACCCATGCAACCGCTTACACACCAACTGACAGACTGATACAGAGATTCACACAGTTTAGTCACTAACCCATGTATTCAGTAAGACATGTTTAATTACTCACTTATACACTTAGTCACGCACCTACTAAATCCTCCATACAGACACTCATACACCCACTCATTCTTCAATACACCTTAGCATATATATAATACATATTTAAACTTTAAAGAAACTCACAGTCACTGGAATATGTCATCAGTGATGTCATCAGTGATGTCATTTGAGATGTCATCAGTGGTGTCATCAGTGATGTCACTGACCATGTTATGAGTGATGTAATATGTAACGTCATCAGCAGTGCATTGCTGGGTTGTGAGTTTTAGTTAGCCCAACTAACTATAACGACTGAATTTCTTTGGTTTTGTACGAGTAAAATGTCCAAATACCTATACCGTCCCTGAAACCTGTGTTTTTTTCAGTGAATTAATTACTTAATATACATATATATATATATACGTATATAATATATATATATATATATTTTTTCTTCCAATGGCTCTTGCTGCAGAAAAGCACCCGACAGCAGGCAAGTTACAAACTTTCATTTATTGCATCTTGAAAGTGATTCAGCTACCGTCATTCTTCTTGTTAGCCAACGCGTTTCAGTGCTGTCCGCATTTTCTTCCAGGGCAGAATGGCAATGTGGTTTTGTGAGGCTGCTACAGTTCCATACTTCCGCAATCTTTAGTAGCGCAAAGTCACGCTTAGTAGCACGTGATTACTTGCAGTGAGTTCTGGGATCTGTAGTTAAAAATGCCACTACATTATTTACCCACAATGGGTTCCGCAATGACACTATAATTAGACAAGTTCACACTGGCAACGTGACAGTCCACTGTGATGCTTAAGGTATTCCAGTGCGCGCCAGCAAGTGAATTCACCCTCATTAGTATGGCAATCTGCTCTGCCGTTTCCTATCAGGGACAGTCCCTGTTCGACGGCCCCTCGCTCCAACGGCTCCTTCCTCCATCTCCAGGTGGTGCTCTTCTCATGACGAAGCTGTCGTGTTTGAATTTTTTCTTCCAAAGGCTCTTGCTGCAGAAAAGCACTCGACAGCAGGCAAGTTACAAACTTTCATTTATTGCATCCTGAAAGTGATTCAGCTACCGTCATTCTTCTTGTTAGCCAACGCGTTTCAGTGCTGTCCGCACTTTCTTCCAGGGCAGAATGGCAATGCGGTTTTGTGAGGCTGCTACAGTTCCATACTTCCGCAGTCTTTAGTAGTGCAAAGTCGCGCTTAGTAGCACGTGATTACTCGCAGTGAGTTCTGGGATCTGTAGTTAAAAATGCCACTAAATTATTTAACCCAAAATGGGTTCCGCAATGACACTGTAATTAGACAAGTTCACAGTGGCAACGTGACAGTCCACTGTGATGTTTAAGGCACTCCAGTGCGCGCCAGCAAGTGAATTCACCATCATTAGTATGGCAATCTGCTGTGCCGTTTCCTATTAGGGACAGTCCCTGTTTGACGGCCCCTCGCTCCAACGGCTCCTTCCTCCATCTCCAGGTGGTGCTTTTCTCACGACGAAGCTGTCGTGTTTGAATTTTTTCTTCCAAAGGCTCTTGCTGCAGAAAAGCACTCGACAGCAGGCAAGTTACAACCTTTCATTTATTGCATCTTGAAAGTGATTCAGCTACCGTCATTCTTCTTGTTAGCCAATGCGTTTCAGTGCTGTCCGCACTTTCTTCCAGGGCAGAATTGCAATGCGGTTTTGTGAGGCTGCTACAGTTCCATACTTCCGCAGTCTTTAGTAGCGCAAAGTCGCGCTTAGTAGCACATGATTACTCGCAGTGAGTTCTGGGATCTGTAGTTAAAAATGCTGCTACATTATTTACCCACAATGGGTTCCGCAATGACACTATAATTAGACAAGTTCACAGTGGCAACGTGACAGTCCACTGTGATGTTTAGGGCACTCCAGTGCGCCCCAGCAAGTGAATTCACCCTCATTAGTATGGCAATCTGCTGTGCCGTTTCCTATCAGGGACAGTCCCTGTTCGACGGCCCCTCGCTCCAACGGCTCCTTCCTCCATCTCCAGGTGGTGCTCTTCTCACGACGAAGCTGTCGTGTTTGAATTTTTTCTTCCAAAGGCTATTGCTGCAGAAAAGCACTCGACAGCAGGCAAGTTACAAACTTTCATTTATTGCATCTTGAAAGTGATTCAGCTACCGTCATTCTTCTTGTTAGCCACACAGGTTTTATATGAAAAATAAGTATACTTTATATAGATACCGGCATGTGGTTGGACCATTAATGACAAAAATACACAATACTATTACTTTAAGATGGTAGTTTTAGCTTAGTTCAGTTGATTTCTTAAGATGCGACACTTTGTGTCAATGTACCTTACAATGCGTTGCGCTTCCATGACAAGCAATGTCGCAGCGATGGAAATGTGGCAAAGTTCTGGTGCTAAGAAATAAAGACGTGAAGATCTTCCAGATGCGGCACGCTTCTCCGGGGATGCGAAACGTTCTCGGTTTGATACGTGGACTGCAGCGGCGACACCCTTGTTCAGAAGTGCGACGGCAACAGCTTCAGCTGCGGCACTCTTCTCCCAGTAGGCATGAAGCTTCAGCACAATGCGAAACTACAGCAGAGAAATCCTTGTCCAGAAATGCGACGGCAGCAGCTCTGACGGCGGCGCGCTTCTCTTGGGATGCGAGGCGCTTTCCTCGATGCAGTGCAATGTGACAGTTCCAGCAGCGACACCCTTGTTCAGAAGTGCGGCGGCAGCAACAGTGACGGCGACACGCTTCTTCCTCGTTGCGAGACCCTTCTCTCAATGCAGTGCAGTGCGACAACTCCAGCGGCGACACCCATGTTCAGAAGTGCGACGGCAGGCACCAGCGACGGCGATACGATTCCCCTTCATTGCGAGATGCTTCTCTCGATGCGGTGCAGTGTGACAACTCCAGCAGCGATACCCTTGTTCAGAAGTGCGACGGCAGCAGCAGCGACGGCGACACGCTTCGGCTTCGTTGAGGCGCGCTTCCAGCTCCTTGCGACATGCAGTCCCTCAGAAGGCCCAAAACAGCAGCAGGCACTTCCAAATAACTCTGGGGAGCTGGGGGTTGAAGTCTGTTGTCCCTGAGACTTCAGCAGGAGGCAAGCTCTGTTCCAAGCCCTTGGAGATCCTTACAAGTTGAAATAAGCACACAAAGTCTCTTCTCCTTCCTTTGGCAGTCAGGCAAACCACTGCAGGCCAATCCCTCAAGCAGCACTTCAGCTTAGGGATAGTCTCTCCTCAGTTTCTTCAGGTTCCGCTCCTCAGTAAAGGTTTCTTCTTGTTCCAAAAGTGATCTAATTTCTTGGGATCTGGGTCCCAATATTTATACCCCAAAATCCTTTGTTCTCTGAGGGGAGAGGGGCCTTTGCCTGGTCCAAACCAGTTCCTGAGCACTCTGTTTACCAGACTTTTCCTTTCCTTTCACAGTGTAGGGCAGAAACATCAGACGCCCCACAGGAGGTGGAGCCAGCATGGTGGAGGGCAAGTACAGCCCTGGAGCACTTTGTTGACATGATTTCTTCTGTCCTTTCACAGTGCAGGGCAGAGACATCAGACACACCACCGGGGGTGGAGCCAGCACTGTGGGGGGCAGGCACAGCCCTATTTAAGGTTCAGGTGTAACCCCTCCCTCCCATCTAGATGCAGATCTCTCTATTCACCACTGGGCGGACTCACCCTGTCTCCTGGAATTCCCCAGCCCTGTCACTCAAACTCCAGACAAGGAATACACAACCTAGTAGAGGCAGGTTTGAAAGGTTAGGCAAGAAAATACCTACTTTCTAAAAGTGGTATTTTCAAACACAGAATGTTAAAACCACCTTCACTAAAAGATGTATTGTATCATTCTGAGTTCAGGCATACTAAACTCGAATTTCTACCATGTTCTCTGAGTGAGTTAAGATTATAAACATGTAATAATCTAACAGCCCATTCTGGCCTATGGAGAACAGGTAGCCTTGCAATACTGAAAAACATAAATGGCTGTAATTCACTATTAGGACATGCCACACACATCAGGGTATGTCCTACCTTATACTTACAATGCACCCTGCCGTTGGGCCTACCATAGGGGTGTCTGATATGAAGAAAAGGGAAGGTTTAGGGACCAGAAAGTGGGTGCACTTGCCCAGTCAGCCGACAGTACCAAACTGCACACAGGCTCTGCAATGGCAGACCTTAGACACATTTTACAAGGCTGCTTCTGTGGGTGGCACAACCAGTGCTGCAAGCCCACCAGCAGCATTTGGATTTACTGCCCTGGGCACACTCAGTGCACTATACTAGGGTCTGACAAGTAAACCAAATCAGTCAATCATGGAATCACTAATCAATACATTCATTTACAGTAGGGAGCACTTGCACTGTGGCCCTGGACAGCAGTGGCACAGTGCCCAAAGCATCTAACACCAGCAAAAACACATGAGCAAAAATGGAAGGGAGACCCATGCCAATGGTGCCAGGTCTAACACGTGTGTCCTCCAGCTGAAATGTGGGGAGAACTACCCATACCTCCTGGGAGTTCTCGTCACTAAGGCGGAAAAATCTGGACAGACCATCAGCGTTGGCGTGTTCTGTACCAGGGCGGTGTTCCACCGTAAAGTCCATACCCTGTAGGGAAATGGGCCACCTCAACAGCTTTGGATTCTCACCCCTCATCTGCATTAATGATCTGAGGGGCCTGTGGTCTGTCTGAACCTGGAAGTGAGTACCAAACAGGTATGGTCTCAGCTTCTTCAGTGCCCAGACCACAGCAAATGCCTCACGCTCAATAGCACTCCACCTCTGTTCCTGTGGAAGTAGCCAACTACTGATGAAGGCTACAGGTTGATCTAGGCCCTCCTCATTCATCTGTGACAAAACAGTCCCCACACCATGCTCTGAAGCATCTTTCTGAATGATAAACTCTTTGGAGAAGTTGGGTGCCAGGAGCACGGACGCCGTGCACATGGCAGCTTTCAGAGCCTCAAAAGCTTTCTGACAGGTGTCAGTCCAAATCACTTTCTTGGGCTGCTTCCTGTAAGTCAGCTCTGTCAAGGGTGCAACAATGTTGCCATACCCATTGACAAACCTCCTGCAGTACCCTGTGAGCTCTAAAAAGGCTCTCACCTCTGTCTGGGTTTTGGGGGGTTCCCAAGCCAGGATGGTTTCAATCTTGGGCTGTATTGGTACCACCTGGCCGCTCCCAACTTGGTGTCCCAAGTACATCATGGAACCCTGCCCAATCTGGCACTTACTCTCCTTGATCGTGAGGCCTGCCTTCCGTAGCGCCAACAACACTACCCAGAGGTGGTGCAGATGTTCTTCCCAACTTGGCGCTGAACACTGCAATGTCATCCAGGTAGGCGGCACTGAACTCATCCAGTCCAACCAACACCTGGTTGACCAACCTCTGAAAGGTGGCAGGGGCATTCTTCATCCCAAAGAGCATAACCCGGAACTGGAAATGCCCATCTGGTGTGGAGAATGCTGACCTCTCCTTTCCCATCAGTCAAGGCGATCTGCCAGTACCCAGACGTTAAATCAAACATGCTGAGGTACCGTGCAGCCCCTAGCAGATCATTGAGCTCATCAGCTCTGGGGATGGGGTGCGCGTCATTCTTCATGACCAAATTGAGCCCTCGGTAGTCCACACAGAACCGGAGTTCGGGTGTGGCACCCGGCGCTGCAGCCTTTGGGACCAAGACCACTGTCCTGGCCCAAGGACTGCTAGAGGACTCAATCACCCCTAGCGCAAGCATCTTTGAGACCTCCTCCGCGATGCAAGCCCTCACCCTGTCAGTTACCCTGTAAGTTTTGTGCTTCAAAGGTAAGCTGTCTCCTGTATCCACATCATGGACACACCAATCTGTGATACCAGGAATCAGAGAGAACAGGTCAGAAAACTGTCGCAGCAACTGGCGGCAGTCATTCTGTTGCTCAGGGGTCAGGGTGGAAGAGAGGTTACCCCATCTTGCTCTGTTGCAGACAGGAGGTCAGGAAGAGGCTCAGTCTCCTCCTCCATTCCAGCATCTGTTGCTAAGAGCAGGCCCACTTCAGACCTCTCCAAATGGGGCTTAAGGCGGTTGAAATGCAGGACCCTTAATGGATTCCTGGGAGACCGCAAGTCCACCAAGTAGGTAACTAGACCCTTGCGCTCCACAACCTCAAACAGTCCAGTCCACTTATCTTGGAGTGTGCAGGGCTCCACTGGGGCCATGACCTGCACTTTCTGACCAGGCTGAAGCTCTATCAGAGTGGCATTCTGGTCATACCATTGCTTCATCTCCTCCTGGCTGGCTTCCAGATTCTCCTCAGCGAGTTGCCTGAAACGCCTAGTCTGGTTCCTGAAGGCCAGCTTGTAGCTATATACATCCTGGGGAGGTTTCCTGGGAGATCGCTCACAGCCTTCCTTGACCAGACTCAGAGGTCCTCTGACTGGGTGTCCATAGAGAAGCTCAAAGGGACTGAACCCTAGAGATTTCTGTGGCACCCCATGGTATGCAAAGAGTAGGTATGGTAAGAGGACATCCCACTTACGCCTCACGGGTTCCTCAAGACCCATTATCATGCCTTTCACTGTTCAGTTAAACCTTTCAACCAACCCATTTCCTTGGGGGTGGTAAGGAGTGGTGAACTTGTAAGTTACCCCACACTCCTGCCACAGGGACTTCATATACTTAGAGATGAAGTTGGTTCCCCGGTCCGACACTACCTCACAAGGGAATCTCACTCGGGAGAAAATTCCCATCAGTGCTCGTCCCACCACGGGGACCGTCACTGTCCTCAGAGGTATGGCTTCCGGGTGCCGGGTGGCACGGTCCACCAAGACCCGGGTGAACCTGTTGCCCATGGCTGTCTTGGGGTCCAGAGGCCCCACAATGTCAATCCCCACCCATTCAAAGGGGGTACTGACCACAGGGAATAGCTGAAGAGGAGCCTTCTGCTTCCTCCCACTCTTTCCACTTGCCTGGCAAGTCTGACAGGTCCTGCAATGGGTGTCTGAATGCTTGTGCATTTGGGGCCAATGAAAGTGGGTGACAAGCCTCTCAAAGGTCTTGTCCTGCCCCAAATGTCCTGCTAATGGCACATCATGAGCCAGCCCCAGTAGGAAGGCTCTGAAACTCTGGGGTACCACCAGCACACGGGCTGACCCAGGTTCAGCAACCTTAGGCTCACTATACAGGAGACCATTCTCCCAGTAAATCCAATGTGATCCTGACTGATAACCTGCTGCCTGGCTTGCAGCCTGTCGCCGCAAGCCCTCAAGAGAAGGGCATTCTCTCTGCTCCCTGCAGAATTCTTCCCTTGAGGGGCCTCCTTCTTGCTGCCAATGGATCAGCTCCGGCAGGTCCCCCAGTTCAGCTACTTGCTCCCCGGTAGGCTCCGGGGCATCCCCCTCAGGGTCTACCTCCTACTGGACCGTGGGAACTTCGGGGACCAGTTTCCCACACCCCCGGCCTCTTCTCTCTATGGCAGGTTCCTGGGCCTCCTTCTCAGGCTCCAGGTCATCTTGAGCACCCCTACTGGCTGCTATTGACCGGGTGGTCACACACGCCCAGTCAAGCATACCCAACATCTCCAGGTGAGTACTCTTCTCCACCTTTCCCCAAGGTGAGCTCTCCAAGTCATTCTCCAGCAAACAGTCAACAGGCATGGTGGGCCCCACAGCTACCTGAAGAGTACCAGAGATCCCCCCCCCCACTCAAAGGGAACCTGAGCCATTGGACAATGGCTCTCTGTGTTGTCGGCGGCAACAACTCGGCAAAATGCATGAGGGACAATCTGTCCCTGTGACCACCTCACAGTCTCCTAAAGAGACAAGGGACATCTCTGCGGGACCCCACCCACCTTGGACATCAATCTCCTCTCCAAAGACTACACTAGCCATCTGCCGGGGCGGAGCACCAGTGGGTGCTGTCTTTCCAAATAGGCGGCACCTGGGATCATTCGTCTTATGTCCAGGTCCCCACATTTGTAACATTTCAGGGGCCCCTGGGGGACAGGACTACCTGCCGGGACCCCCTGCTTTCTCTCAGGGGGCGGCTGGGAACCTTTCCCTTGGTTCCCTTGGGAACTACTTTGGGGCCCGTTACGGAACTCCTTATGTTTACCCTTGTCCCCCCCACTCTTCTTCTGGGGATCCTGCCCACCTTTGGCTGAGTCTCCCATGTGACCCTTGTGGACCCTGGTGCTTACCCAGTAGTCCGCCTCCTCAGCAATCTTCCTAGGGTTAGTCAGCTTGCTATCTATCAGATGCTGGCGCAGCTCTGGAAAACAATTTTCAGAAAAGTGCTCCCATGCAATCAAATCAAAGAGACTTTGAAAATCATTAACCTTGCTGCCCTTCACCCAACCATCCAATGCTCTGCAAAGGAAAGTGACATATTCTACCCAGGTACTGTTTTCTAACTTCTTGCATTTCCGGAACCTCTGTATGTAGTGTTCAGGGGTCAAACTATACCTAGACATTAATGCATCCTTCATGTGGCTGTATGAATTGTGGACGTCAGAAGGCAAGTCTAACAGTGTGTCCTGCCCCTCACTAAGGAACCTTCCCCACAACCCCACTCCCCAATCTCTCTCAGGGACCCGGTGGGAAGACATGGCTACCTCATAGGCTCTGAACCACTGCCCAATATCATAATTTTTATAAAATTCTGTCACCACATCTTTGGGAATGTATACTCTAGCTTCCACAGGCACTGATGGTACGCTGCCACCAGAGGGAGTAACCTCTAAACTCTTGGTTTTAAACTCCAATTCCTTCAAAACCTTTTCATGCTCAAACTGTAACCTTTTTTCCTCTATGTCTAATCTCCTATTTTCTAACTCCAGTTGCCTGTTCACCTTGAATTTTGTAATCTCCATTTCGTGCCTCCTAGATCTCTCTCTATCCTCCAGCTCCTCTGGAGACAGACTCTTGCCAGAAGCACTGCTACCTGCGGGGGAAGGTGCCTTCCTTCCTCCTTGGCCCATTGGCCCTTCCAGCTGTACATCTGCATGGTCATCCCCCTCCTCAATTTCAGGGGTTTTCCTTGCTTCTACCCAGGCCCTCAGCGCCTTGTAGAACTCTTCCTTCACTCTGAACCCAGAAGTGGAAACATTACATTTCTTGCAGAAGTACTTCAGCTGTGATACTTTGTAGCTTTCCAGCCTCTCTTCTTCCCATTCACAATCAATAGAGGCTACAGATTCTGCTCTCTCCATGACAACTGAATTTTGCATCTTTCAAAAATAGAAAATCCCAAAAAGGAATCTACCAAAAAGTATGTGGTTGCGTTATGGTCTGCACTCACTAAGTAGTGTTCACCAATCACTGTACATAAGTCACAAATGCAAGTCCAGAATCCTCACCGCTGACCACCAATGTTAGATTTGGGGGTCTCTAGTTGGCACAGGTAGGTACTTCTGACAAATAGGGACCCTTGCCTCTAGTCAGGGTAAGGGGGTACACTCCTACAATAACCCCTGCTGAGCCCTATTCAAGGTTCAGGTGTAACCCCTCCCTCCCATCTAGATGCAGATCTCTCTATTCACCACTGGGCGGACTCACCCTGTCTCCTGGAATTCCCCAGCCCTGTCACTCAAACTCCAGACAAGGAATACACAACCTAGCAGAGGCAGGTTTGAAAGGTTAGGCTAGAAAATACCTACTTTCTAAAAGTGGTAACACAGAATTCTCAAACCACCTTCACTAAAAGATGTATTTTATCATTCTGATTCAGGCATTACTAAACTCGTATTTCTACCATGTTCTCTGCGTTAGTTAAGATTATAAACATGTAATAATCTAACAGCCCATTCTGGCCTATGGGGAATAGGTAGCCTTGCAATAGTGAAAAACGAAAATGTCTGTAATTCACTATTAGGACATGCCACACGCATCAGGGCATGTCCTACCTTACAATGCACCCTGCCCTTGGGCCTTCTATAGGGGTGTCTGATATGAAGAAAAGTGAAGGTTTAGGGACTGGCAAGTGGGTGCACTTGCCCAGTCAGAATGACAGTACCAGACTGCACACAGTCTCTGCAATGGCAGACCTTAGACACATTTTACAAGGCTGCTTCTGTGGGTGGCACAACCAGTGCTGCAAGCCCACCAGCAGCATTTCGATGTACAAGTCCTGGGCACACTCAGTGCACTATACTGGGGTCTGACAAGTAAACCAAATCAGCCAATCATGGAATCACTAATCAATACATTCATTTACAGTAGGGAGCACTTGTACTGTGGCTCTGGACAGCAGTGGCACAGTGCCCAAAGCATCTAACACCAGCAAAAACACATGAGGCAACAGCAAAAATGGAAGGGAGACCCACGCCAATGGTGCCAGGTCTAACATCTGTGGACACCATTTCCTCCATCTCATCCAGCTTCTCCTGTGGTGCGCGACTCCCACCTCCAGTCTGCATTGCTGCCTTCCGGTTGTTGGCGAGTTTCAGCTTGATTTTGCGTTTGACAACATTCCAGCGCCTCTTGACCTCTTCCATTGTCCTCTTCAGCACTCTGACTGCCTTCCCCTTGTCCATGATGGACTGCCATTGTCCATTTTTGGTTGCCAATGACACAGTGGAGGTTACGAACAGTTGTTGATGGTGTTCTACAACGTCCGTTATCAGGATCCTGTTTTCGTGCGGACTCAACCGCTTCTTCCTACTCTTCTTCTCCCTGGCCTTCCCTGACCCTGAGGTCCCAGGTACGTCTCCGAGGGGCTTGTGGGGTTCTGGTTCTCCTCCGTACTTGATCCGGCGACATCCATTGTGCTTCGCTGTTGTTTGGCATTTGTTTATCTGTTTTTTTCCTGCTTTCATAGTGATTTTTCCGCCTGACGCGTGTGAATTCCACACTGGTTTTCGCATCGCAATTGGCCTCATCGCAGCTTTTTCAGCATTCGTGTTTCGCACATTTGCGGCGTGGCAATGATTTTAACACAGCCATTTGACGCGTTATCTGGTGACTATCGCATGGTACCGCCATGTTGTGAATACTTAGTTAACATGGTGTAATTTTCCCGTGATAGACTGCGATGTTGAGAGTTGGGTTAAGTTACTTTTGCGATGGTTATCACACGTTCTTGAGACTATGCCCCATACTGTCCAGCATTGCTACCTCAATGCATTGTGCCACTACAGATGCACATACATTCAGCACAAGCATGCAATCTGCATGAACTGTTCAGTACTGTAGCTTTCGTGTCTTGCACTGTTGTCTGCTATTTGCAAAGAAACAACCTACCAGCACACATACTCACTGTGTGTGGGCTGCACAACTCTTCAACCTTCATGCACTCTGCTTCTCACAAGCACACATGCACCCAGCACATGCTTTCATTGAGCACACACTAAACAGCACTACATCTCTCATGTAATATATTCCTTGCAGGCATTCATGTACTCAGTACATGCACTAATGCTTCATGTACTGCACTGTACTGCTCTACTCTTGTTCTGTACCCATCCCAGACACACCTACATCCAGCACGGAGTCCCTACTCAAGCAGTGCACTGCTCCCCCATCCTACAGATGTAGGCCAAGGAAGAGTTAAGCACACATCACCAGAACTTAAAAAAGGTAATTGAGCATGTCGTTCTCACTACCAGTGACACAGCTTAAAAGGACCTTTTCTCTCCTACTGATCATACTACCACCATGCTGCTTAACTCTTGGCAAAGGCATAGCCTTCCACCACTATGAGGGTAGCATCTTGGGCACCCATCCTGGACCAACAAGGCTGCAATCTATGAGACAGGCCTCTGTCATGGCGCACCTCAATGTCAAACAAACTGCATTTGTAAATGTGTCTTTTTTTTTACTTTGCTTTGTATCATCTATGTATTTTCTTAATAGTCTTAAATTAAAACTTTTGGATTCCTCAATTATGCCCAAGGCCTTTAATTCACACAGTTGGTCATGTATTTTGCCTTGTATACGTGTTATCGGTTTGCGTTTTTTTTTTTTTAACAACAGATTTTTATTTGTCATTTGCACAATATACACAGGGCTCTGTACCCCAGAGGCCACTGTAGCATCAAGTTACACAGTAATAGGACCGCAAAGGACATTTTCATTTTTAAGAAAGAAAACAGAACAAACACATTCTTTGATCTTAAGTGTAATCTCGGATCTCCACCCCCCCAACTCCTCCCCTCAAGTCTCGCTATTCCCACAGAGAACCGCTCACCCGCCCAAGGACCAATGAGAGTAATAAGAATGACGGCCCACTCGCTCTAGTAGAGGACCATCTCACTCGAAGCGCACACACACCCCCAGTGGCCCCCCCCCCCAGATTGCAGACCCACCCACTCTAGCCCTACCCTAATCTCACTAGGAGATCTTCCGTCACCGCTGGGGGCTCCAGCCACAGGCCCTGATAATCCGCCCACCGCTTACAAACTTTATAATGCTTATGCGGACAGCCCCAGGCCACGAAAATGTGCTGTTCCAGCCTCATACAGAAGTCTAGGCCATTTTTCCAAGCGGCCACCGAGGGAGCCCGCTCATCCTTCCACATCCTGGCAATGTCACGTTTCGCCAATGTAAGGCCCAGCAGCATAAGATGCCGTTTGTAGATATTGCCCCCGATGCCATCCATGACATGTAGCAGTTCGAGCTGTGGCGTACGCAGGAGCAACCATCCCAGGACCTCAGACGAACAAGAGAAGACCCCCCTCCAAAAGCGGTCAAGCGACGAACAATGCCAGACCGTATGTAGGAATGTGCCCTCTGCCCTACCACACCTGAGGCATTCCGGGGAGGCTACCAGACCCTGTTGTGTATGCACATATGGGACCCTACGATGTATCAATACCGCAACCCCCCTGGAGCCCTGTATGAACCCAGCGTGAAAGACCTGCTGGAGCCTCTACGCTGCAGGCACTGGGCCTTAGAGCCCATCAGATGTGTTTCCTGTAAGAGGAGAATGTCAGCCCCAACCCTTTTTGCATGACGCAGGACTGCACCTCGC
Source organism: Triturus cristatus (assembly GCF_964204655.1). NCBI lineage: Eukaryota > Metazoa > Chordata > Amphibia > Caudata > Salamandridae > Triturus > Triturus cristatus. Next base: position 900,253,805 of record NC_140590.1, on the reverse strand, counting down.
TTAATTTTGTCCAGAACCCCACGTACATTCCAGCTGACAATGCGGAGGGTGCCCGAGGGCCCCCCAGTCCCTACGTTCCCCACAGCCATGGGGCGTTCAGCCTAGATAAAACACGAATATAAGGTCCCAATTGCGGGTATGTACAACCAGATGAGCACAATGCAAAAGCGCAAATCGTTCCCCTAACTAGAACCCTTCCCCATAACAAACCCCCCTCCCCATACCTCAAAAAAACTGAAGTACCTGTCGCGGCGTGTTTGACTCCGGGCCCCCAACAGGGGGGCGCGGACCGCACCCACCAATGGATCCCCGACGAACAGCCCATATCGGCCAGACCCACCCCCCACCACCCTGAACAGGTAGGGACACAGCCCTCTTAGAAGCTCCCTCAAGACCCATAGAAGCAGACAGTCACAAAGTCTAAGGAAGGAGGCGCCACGGCATCACCCTCCTCACAAGCATCAAGGATCCAATGGAAGGGGCTGGGAGGCGGCGTCCCCCTGAGCCAGGACCCCCGAGAAGCAGAGCGCCCCTGGGAGCGCGATCATCCATGCCCTCTCCGGCGCCGTCCACGAGCATTCCTGGATGGCCCCTCACTTAGGGATGAGTCTGAGTGCAGCCCAGGCAGCGTGCACACCCGCACCCAGACAGTTTCGTCAGTCCACTTAAAGACCTCTTCCGGGGAATCGAAGAAGTGGGTGCGGGACTGAAAAACCACTCGCAGGCGAGCAGGGAATAGGAGAGCATACGGGAGATTAAGGTCTCTCAGTCTGGCCTTTGCCGCCATGAACGATTGGCGTTGTTGCTGTACAAGTCAGGTATAATCTGGAAACACCAGGATACGTTGGTTATTATAGAGCAAAGGTTGTTTGGCACGGGCCTGCTTCAGCACAGTGTCTCGGTCCAGATAATTCAATAATCTCGCAATCACTGGCCTTGGACGGGCCCCCACCGGGTGTTTCTGCAGAAGCGCTCTGTGAGCCTGCTCTACGACGAAGCACCGGGACAGCGCCTCAGGCGGGAGCCAGCTCTCCAACAACTGCGTGAGGAATCGCTCCATACTACCATTCTCACACCCCTCCAGAAAGCCAAAAAAGTGCAGGTTGTTCCACCAGCCCGTCCCTCCGCATCCTCGACCCGGAGCGCCAAACCCTTCTGGATGCTCTCCAAGCCTGCCACTTTCTGTTTGAGGACCCCGACATCATCTTCCACACCTGATATGCGGGCTTCCGCCTCCTTGATACGAGACACTGCATTTCAAAGATCCAAACGCAGTTACATAATATCCGCGCCCACTGCGCCAATTTTGGCATCCAGCATATCCCAGAATTGGGTGATCGCCGCCATCAGAGCCGCATTGTCTGGTACGACGTCCTGGGAGGCCCCAGCGGCCCCACCCGTCGCCCCCGAACCCGTGAACTTGTCAATCGGCCCATGTATCGTGGATCCACCACCACCCTTGTCCCTCGTCATGGTAGGCTGCAGCGAACTCTCCGCACCTCCCGGTCAAGGTGGATGGGGCGCCCGCACCAGTGTCTCCCCTGTGTCGGCATACCGTCGACAGAGTCACTGCCCGGCCCACAACCACGGAGCAGAGCGAGGGACGGACGAGAGGCAGGAAGGCAACCCCGACCATGGGCCCGCAATCCACCGGCCAGAGCCTCAGCCCTCGACCAGCAAGCCAGCCGCGCCCCAATTCGCCCATCAAGGTCGTTCAGCACCTAGGCCGCGGGGCCCCTCCAGCAGTCCCGTCTCCCGGACCTCCAACCGCTCGTCCGTGATCTCAAAGGGGGCGCGGCCCGATGCAGCCGCCGATCATAGGCCCCAACGCCCCAGTCCAAGTCGGTGATCGTACCTTCGCACAGGCCAACCTACTAGCATTCACTCCCAGGGCTCTCGTTGCGGCCACAGACCCTCAGGGTACACCGCCCTTTACCTATGGTTGCGCTGTTCCTTCTGGCCGTCTTTACGCCAGGGCTCATCGCGGGGCTCCCCCGATGGAGCACCCTCCCTGCCCGGCGAGTCTCTTCAGCGGCCCAGGGCACCCCCAAGGCCGAGGCACCACGGGGCCCGAGTACAGTTCTCACCACCTGGACTCCGATAAACAAGGATCCTTCGGGCAGCTCCCGCGAGGGCTCCCCAGTCCCTCCACCGCGGCCTGACCTAGCCGCCGAACCCCCAGCACCAGACTCAGTCCCACTATGGGGGGGAAAGGGGGCGCTCGTTCCTCCTGCTGCTACTGCCCCACTGCGTCTACCAAATGTCCGGGAAGGGGGGCCCCCGCACCCGGAGCTGCCGAGACCGGTGCTCTTTATGCCGACATACTTTCAGGCACACAGATCAGTCACAGCCCATATTTCCTGCAGGCCGGGGCGTCCCCCCCTCCCCTCAGCTCCTCACCGGTGCTCTTTATGCCGACATGTGTCGTCCCAGGGGCCGACCTGCCCCCCGAGGATCACTGCCGGGCCATCTGCTTCACCATCTGCTGCCTCAGGCTCCCCGTGGTTGCGTGCGCCTCGCGTCAGCTCCTGGGGTCGCCAAAATCGAGACCCCTGCTCCACCTTCTATCACCAGGCCGCGCCTCGCGCGCTCACCGGTGTCTGAGTTCCTCCCTGCCGGTCGCCGCCTCTGCACACCGAGCGCCCTCCGCCAGGGACCAGTGTCGCTATGCTCCCTCCAGGACTCGTCAGGGGTCCGAGGGAGCCAGGATAGTCGTCGGATAAACGTTGGGATGGACGGAGCTAACTAGCACACGTCCGCCATGTCGACTCGCTAGGCCACACCCCCTCGGTTTGCATTTTTGACAGAAGTTTGATGTTTTTTGCTGTTGCCATAACTCCATTTTGGAGTATTTTTTTAAAGACAGGTTGAAAAAAAAACCGATCTATTTCTTAGCATGGGGACATATTTACTTGTGACAGTTTTAGCAAACGTTATGCTTGCAATAACGTTTTTGCTTACCCTTGTGATGCAGGGTACTTCAAGGTGGTCAACATCGTTGCCATTGGCATGATTATCATCAAAATCATCATTCCCATCATTATCTACAACATCATGATCGCCATCATCTGGTTCCTTGTTTAGTGCTTAATCTCGAGAGCAAATGAGTCCTGAAGGTGTCATCTAAAGCCTGACAAACTGTTTAAAACTAGTCGAAATTGGCAAAACCAACGCCTATAACACCTGGTAAAATTATGTAGCATTCTAAACTCATGATAAAAGTTTTTGTGTTTTTTTTTAATTTAGAAAATATGACAAAACTGTAAAAAATAAGTCTGACTGCCCCTGTTTCTGAAAGATGGATAATGCTGCAGACACGTTCCCCATCTCAGAGTCAAAACATGATTTGCTTTGCTTTCTTGTGATATGAATGATATTTAATTTAAAGATTCATGCCGTTTGTTGTTTTCCCCAGGGAGTTAATTTCCACATTTCGCAGTACGAGCTTCTTTTATGACAAAGAAGGTTATGTTCTTAAGTGGCAGAATCCGTCTTACAATGCAATATCAAAAGGATGTTTGAAGAAAATTTAAAAAATGTTCCGCTTCATGTAGAAAGAAATATATGTATGTGCAATCACCTTGCATTAAGTACAATGACATACAAGCGAACACACTCTGGTACTTGTAGAAAATGAGCAAGCTATCAAGGGTTTAAAAACGACTTCCATATTGCATCACAATTTAAATATTTATTTAATTAGCAGCCACGAAGAGAAGCGATATACATGAGATAAGCTGTTGGTGCATCGCTTTCATAAGAATCCCAGAGGTACAATCTGCTTCCGTGTGAACTTAAAATAGGGATTCTGGCTGGCATTTTCTCAAGCAATGAGGGAGAGACGCAATATTGACAAAAGTTCTAAACACTGTGGGAGTGTGTATAACAGACCCAACAGAATTCAATGGGCACTACCCGGGCTCTCTTGTAACGAAATATGTAATGAGAAAAACAGAGGAGATGATCCTTTTTTTTGTTCAAATTTTTTTATTGAGATTTTATATCACAAGCAATAGAGATACAGTAGAGGGGAAGAATCAGATATGTAATATATAATGGGGTATGATGAGCTACAGTAATGGCAAACTTCATAGAAACCGGGTGAATGGTGTCAAAAAGGGGTATACTTGCAGGATGTAGGATAGACAAAAAGCTATAAAAGCAGGGAGAGGGGAATGGGGTTAGAGGACATGGTAGTGAGGGGGCCATGGATGAGGGAATCAAAGGGGGTGGGACAGGGAGGGGAGGATATGGGGAAAATAGGAGCGGAAGGGGGTGGTATCTAAGACAAAGTGATCCTGGAGATAATTGTCTTGTTTTAACCAGTTTTTGCTTTTTTCTTCGAGGGGCACTTCAGGAAGGAATTAAATGAAATGAATGAATGAATGAAATGGGTTTTTGTAAAGCTCATGGCTACTTGGAAGCATCCCAGCACTGAGTGAGCAACCAGAACTTATGGGGAAAGCCAGGTCTTCAAATGCTTCCAGAAGATGGAGTGGGTATTTTGATTTGATTTGATTTATTTATTTATTTGTTGATTAATTAAAACCATTACAAAAAGGACAAAAATAAATACAAACCACACACTTTACCTAATTGAACATTCCTGGATACAATGCAAAAAATTAACCACAATCAATTCACTTTTTCCAGTTCGGGATACTCCAAAATAATTCATTCAATTTTTAAAATAGTTTACAGGACTTGACAATTTTCAGGGATAAAGTGCACGTGTGCCATTTGGTAAAAATAATAAACATTATAAATGGAACATCATCTAAGAATAGTACTCTAAAAACAGACAATTAATACATTATCTTAAAGTAGTACTATGAAAGCAAACAATTAAAAAGTGCCATAAAATTAATTCATCATCACCTTAAAAGCAACAACATCAATAATTCAGTCTTAACAAATTTAACATTTACTTTGGGTGTCAACCTCACATAATTTCTTTTCTACTATAAACATAAATTTTACAAATTGGTGAATAATATAAACATTGACACCACTTAGGCAAAATATTAATGCCGATCTAGAAGTCCTAAGTCCCATTTTTTTAAAGAATGGTTTTAAAATTATTTTCCGTTCCTTCATCATTTTTTGGCACAGTGTTACTATATGCAGCAAGGTTTCGTCATACTACCCACAAAGCCGACAAATATTTGATGCCCATTTGGACTCGCATTTAGGGGTTCCATCTTTGGTTGGATAAATTCCAAACCTTAATAACACAAATTTCTTCTTAATTAAGGGTTTTTGGTGATAAAAAAGTAAATAAGGTTGGGCCATCATTTTGTCGAAGCAATTGGCAATAGACCAAAAGTGTTGTTTTTTTCTCAACTCATATTTATCCAACAATTCTGACAGCAAGGCGACGGTTGAATTAATGATTTTTTTATAATCCATTTTACTCCTTGTTTCGTCTTCCAATTTGGGACAATCAAATTTTAGGAGACACTCAGCTAAATAATCCTGCCAGCTTCTAGAATATTCACTGGACGAAATCTCTCTCCAACCCATATTGGCAAGCGTGCCCTCCTTGGCTTGAGATAATGCCAATAGTGTTTTTACAAATGATGCTTTACGCACAAGGAGCTGATTGGGTAGATTCCCTATGGAGGTGAAGTGGGAGAGCGTTCCAGAGCTTGGCGGCATTGTATGAAAAAAGCCTACCCCCACTTCTAGCTCTCTTGATTCTGGGCACTTCTGCCAGATTAAGCGTGTCGGAGCGAAAACTTCTGAAGTCTTTATACGGACGGATCAAATCTTTGATGATGGGAGGTCCGTTCCCTTCCAGAGACTTGTGGGCCATGCACAGGGCTTTGGAGTATATTCTGTCTTGCACTGGATGCCAGTGCAGGGAGCGCAATGCGGGCTTCGCAGAGCAGCGATGGCTGGTGCCAGTAAGCAATCGTGCCGCCGCGTTCTGAACGATCTGGAGCCTAGCGACCAATGCGTTGGGGGCTCCCAGATAAAGTGCGTTGCCGAAGTCTATCCTAGATAGGATCAGAGCCTGTATCAATAACATTTTTGCTGGAAAAGGGAGTAAGGGTAGTACTTTACGGAGCATTTTAAGCAGGCCGAAGCATGAAGCGACCGTCTTCATAGCTTGGGTTTTGAAGGAGAGGCCTTGGTCTAGCCAAATTCCTAAGCTTTTTATTTCAGGCTTTGGGACCGGGGCCAAACCCATGCAGACTGGCCAGAGGGCCTTGAGATTAACACTTAAGTGGTTGCCAAGCATCATCAGCTCGGTTTTGTCGCCATTGAGTTTAAGATGGGAAAGACTCATCCACTTAGCCACTTCTTCCAAACAGGAGTGGAAGTCAGTTGGTGACTGACCAGCTTGATTCAGTGCTACGACTAGCTGCGTGTCGGTCGTCTGCATAAGACACTATATGGATTCCGAAAGGGACAACAATGTCTGCCAGTGGAGCCATATAAACATTAAAAAGAGTCAGATTCAGATAAGAGCCCTGAGGGACTCCACACTGCAAGGGTAAAGGATCCGAGGTGATATCATCTTCAAACACCTGAAAACACCTTTCTTCCAAGAAGGATTGGAGCCAGGAGAGAGCTTGGCCTGACACTCCTACGTTCCTGAGACAGTGAAACCAGAATTTGATGGTTCACCGTGTCAAAGGCCGTGCTCAGGTCAAGGAGAATGATCGCGGATGAGCCTCCTGAGTCAAGAATCTTTCTTGATTTCTTCACCACCGCTAACAGAGCTGTTTCTATTCCTTGGCGAGGACGGAAACCTGTTTGTGATGGATGGAGCAAATCATGAGACTCAAGGAACGCAGAGAGAATGTAATTCACCTATTTTACTGCGATTTTGGTCACTTCAGGGAGGAGCGAGATAGGCCGCTAATTGCCTAGGTCATTAGGGTCCAGATAAGGTTTCTTTATAAGTGCTTTGACCATAGCTCTCTTCCACTCGGGGGGGACCAAACCCAAGGCGAAGGAGGCATTAATCACCCTAAGGATGGGGCTGCCATTCACAAAATGTGAAGGAGACTTGTCAGCACCCCTGGTGAACAGGACTCATTTTGAAAGAATGGCTTTTAATCCAATTGAAATGTGTACATCACAAAAAATTTGAATTTCTGCATCCAGAAGTTTGGAAAGTTTGGGGGGGACGGGTAGCTACTCACAGCTATGGAGGGGAGGTTCAGGGATCAATCTATTTGAAGAATCTTCGATTAATGGACCCAGGATCAGACCAAAACATTTTGGGAGTGGTTGCTATCGAGCAGGGCCGGACTGGGAACCAAAACCGGTCCTGCCAAAGTGCTCGCCCGCCCCCCGGCTTGGGGGTGCCGCCGAGCTCTTTGCCAGGGCCGGTTTTTGGCCGATTTTGTTGCAGGGCCGATTTTGCAGCTATGCTTCAAAAACGGCCCTGTAACAAAAACGGCCCCCAGGGGCCCAAAACCGGCCCCCACCCGTGCAGCGCACTGGGGGATTGCCCGGTGCCCGCTACGGCCAGTCCGGCCCTGCTATCGAAGAGCATAAATGGAAGGTTACATGTTTTGTCCTTACAATTCCAGCATTTGTCTGAGTCTGAAAGACCTAATTTGTATAGTTCGCCAGGGGTCCAATGGGTCATGTAAATGGTCCATATTCTACATTGATCTAGAGCTGGTGTGATTTTATTCAATTTTAGTGGGTCCAAACGGAAGGCCAGTTCAGGGGTGGGTTCTGTGTGGTGTTCTTATTACTTATGAGTGCTACCCACTTGGCTTGGATAGAGTGGATCAGGGATAAGGGGGGTACATAGGGAGTAAAGTTTGGAAGCTATGTGTCCTCCCTTGGAAGTAATCTTCAGTGTTGGAGGAAGGTCGGTGATGTTGGAGGTCTGGGTTTGGTGATGATAGCCTTGATTCTAAGAAGGCGTAGAATTCGATATTGTCAAGATCGAATTTGGATTTGAGATATGTGAAGGGAAGAAAGTCTGATGATCCCCTGGAGAGCCCAAAATTGTTTTTACCCTCTGATTTGAGGTTATCATTTTGCAATAATGGTGCAAGATTAGAATAGTGTATTTTGTTAGAGAGCGTATTGTCGATTTTGTGTAGGGCTTGTTTTGTGAGGGAGAATGCTTGTTGAATGTTCTGACTTTATAGTTTTGGTGAATATAAGAGTGGTGAGCCAAGCAGGGGGAACTATACAAGGTTGGTATAGCCAGAAGAGTCACTGTCTTGCAAGGTAGACAGTCTGTAATCTGCAATAGTCTTGGAGATTGATCCCTCCTAGTTTCTTTGGGAGGCACAAATATTAAAGTGCTATTCTTGATTTTTTGGATTGCCTCAAAAAAAAAGAATGTGATCTACCTTGGAGAAGAACTTGCAGAAAACAATTGTGTCCCCTTAAGTGTATAAATCTCTACGACAAGAGCTGTCCCATGTACTCTAACGTTTTAAAAATAAAGTTGGCAGTGGCAATGGCAAGTGGCTGGACAATGGGAAATATAGGCTACACAACGGAAAGAAAAAGGAAAAACAAGGAGAGGCAAAGCAACGGAGATGCAGTCATCAAAACACTTCTACAAACTGGTAAGTCAGTTCCAATTCATTAAAGTTTCCTCCCACGTCTACCCCAGTAGCGCTGCTGCTGAGACATACTTAAATCTACTCCATCCATTCCTTGGAGTAAGTAAAAAACCCCACATGGCTAGTAGTACTACAAAAGTAAGTCACATCTACTCAGCCTCTCGATTTTATGTCAGATCTTTGCAGGTCCATTATCCCCTTTCTGACTTCTATCACCACATCATTTCTTTGCAGAGAGTAGGGTTTGATCTTTAATGATGTTTTGTGTCTCTTGGCATTGACCCCTAAGTAACCCCTATATCAAAATCCATTCACCACTTCACTGTTGATTTGTGTTCTATCCCACGGTGTATCAGTTTTCCCACAAATACAATAACAGAACAAACCGAGGTATAGAAGGCCCTGTCATAACATACGCCCATTGCAACTGCAGGAAATTATGAGGCATTGCTATAAGTTAACTATATTTGTCAAACAATTTAACTCTGCTCTAATTTGTATGCAGGTGTTAGCAGACAGTAGGCTATGCGTACTTATCATGCTTGCATTGTGTTTTGTATTTGATATCACAGGAAGATTGGTAGGAAGATATTTTCTGTAGATTGTATTAGACACACTTTGCACATGAAATTTTTCGAAATTACCTGAAATGTTTCTTAATCATTAAATCTATTCAGCAAGCACAACTATCATGCAAGCTTTGTAAAAACCGTGTGCATTCTTCCTCGGAGAGGTTACAGAAAACCAGGTGTTCGCAATGTTCTGTTCCTTTTAGACAGTGCTTAGCTGAAATCGCGGCTATCATTGCCGTTTTATTGTCCACGCGTACTCACAGTGAAAGGAAATATGGGAGACCATTCATGCAGCGGCACATAGAAGAAACAATAAAACAACAACCTTTCAAGGACAAAGCGTACAAAGAGTTGCATGTGAAGCAAACACTGCTCTGGGGTTTTTAATAAAAGAGAAGTTTGTACAAAAGCAATGTTTTACTGCGATGCCTGTAAGATATTTACCCTCTGTGCAAGCACAGAAGTAAAAACCATCTACCTTTCATAAAACACACTGCCCCACACCTTTCGTTCCCACGCATACAGTAGATTAAATGAATCATGCGTATGTGTCCTTCATTTGAATAATAAAGGCACAATTTTGTTGTCCAAAGATATTTTTTTAAGCTCCAATTTAGGGGCATATTCTCAAGGAGCTATTGCCGAGTCATCAGCACTTTATCGCAGCCAAAGTCGCGATAAATTGATCGCCCCATTCACAAGCTGGTGCTAATAGCCAATATCACCAGTTTTCCAGTGATAGCATCCTCAAAAAACATCACCACAGATGACCCTGGCAATTATCCCTAATGAGAAGCAGAGTAGGCGTTCCCGAGCAAAAAGCTGCGACAACACCACAACTCAACATTCTCAACAACCAGCCAGATCTGCAATAAGAACACAAAACATGCGATAAGGCACGTTAGCAGCAGGAAATTAACACCTGCTCTGACCTGGTGCAAAGTCTGACGACAACCGAACAAGGGAGCCTAGACCACAGCCACACCTGAAGACCAACTGATGCCATGGAGCCACTGATCATGCAGCACGGAGCCCCAACAGGGCCACAACAACCACCGCCACCACCCCCAGGACCGCCACCCCCCTAACCCCCCCAGCTCCCCCCGGACCACCAAAGAGGCAGTGCAGACCAAGGCAGCGAACCTCCAGAAAACGCACCAACCTCACAGACCCAACACCAGAGAATATCATTGCCCACTACAGGCTCAAAAGGACAACCATCCTACGCATCCTGACCACCATTGCCCACAGGCTGACGGTACCAACACAGCGGACAACCAACATCAACCGCAGACAAAGCTTCTGGCTGTGCTGCACATGTTGGCCTCTGGGACCTTCCAACCAACAACCACCAGAGTCGGAGGAGTCTCACAGTCAGCCCAAACAAAGTTCATCACAACTGTCTTGGATGCCATCATGAGCTTGGTACCCCAGTACCCATTCTCCCCCCACACTGCACATGAACAGCTGGAGACCAAGCAAAGTGTCTATGCCATAACTGGCTTCCCGCACGTGTCAGGGGGCAATTGACTGCACACATGTCCTACTTGTGCCCCCTGGTGACACTGCACACAGTTACCTCAACAGAAAGCACACGCATTCCATCAATATGCAGGCAACAGTGGACCACCTGGGAATCGCCATCAACTACCCAGGCAGTGTGCATGATTCCTACTTCTACCGACAGTCCATCATCAAACAGTGCTAACAGGATGGCACCCATGGAAATGCACTGCTCGTTGGCAAGCACCAAATAAACACACCACACCCCCCAACTCTACAAACATGCAAATCACAACTCTGGGAATGCACATGCCACAGACTCACATTCAACATGCCAAACAACATGCCTATCCCCCAGACACAAAAGCACGACTTACTGCGGCAACCTGGGCTAGCCATGTACATGAGCCATCAACTGCATGGCACCTCAGCCACACAATGGCGGAATGTGGGGAGAGGTGGGAACTAGGCATGCACGACGGTGGCAAGTGACTCATGAATGAGATGGTACACAATGCCAACTGTGGCGGAGCTGTGATGGACAGACTGCAGTATGCAGACCACAGACATATCCATGTCCACATACACCACTGGTGTATGAAGTGTAGTGGACAGTGGACAAAACCTTGTCACCCTAGCCAGTGGGGAAGATCCCGGAAATGTAGCTTGTGACGTCCCCCCCATAAGCATGTGCGGAGTGGGCTGGCCCGGCATATGCCAGGCCAGCCTAGGGGTGTGAATAAAAAGCACATAGGTCTGGGCATGGTTCTCTTCCGCAATGCCCAACGTGTCTGCAAGGCGGCGCCTCCCAGCCCGCCATGAGGGCCGACACCGTGAGCAGACCTGTACGCCTGCTGCACCCTGGGCCGCTGGTCTCTGACCCGCCATGCCCACCCTTGCGCAGCCAGGTCTCACTGCTCACCTGCCGACACCGGCGCGTGTCAAGGAGGGCCCACCATGAGCCGGTGCAAGCCCCAAGCCTGAGGCCCACGAGCTTAGCAGCCTCCTCAGACCATCACGGTCTTCACGACATAGGCCCACAGTACTCCTTTCTCGTTGACATACTCCACCTGCCTACACAGCTGCCAGGTCAGTCACACATTTGGAACTGAGACTTGATTATGCAATGGCAGAGAACACACTTTATGGCTGAGTTTATGTCCCTATACTCCTGTCAATGTGGTGCCACCAACTCTGTGCATAGCATCCGCACGACAGCTGTCTGTGGTCCCTTTCTGACTACTGCCTTCGGCCTACACTGCAGTCGAGTAGGTTACACATTGGGAACTCAGTCTTGATTTATTTATGGCAGCTTTTATATCATTGTACTGGCCTCATCGCAGACTTCATACCCCTACAGCTCCAGTGCCACTAAGTCTGTTCCGTGACAGCCATGGACACTTTCTGGTTGAACTTTGGTGGTGACTAGGGGTGGGCGGAATTTGCGAAAGTGACTTTCGCAAATTATTGCGAAAAAGTTAAAAATCTCCGCAAACACGCGGAAATATCACGAAGATGCGGAAGTTTTTTTCCCGCCCGTTCGCGGTATTTTCTGCGTGGTCGCAGCTCGCCAACTTACCCATGCGGTTGCTCGCGGGCGCGGCCATCTTGTTTTCACTCTTCTCGCGGTGCATGATCGCGAGAAGAAAGACGTGATTGCGCGACCAATGACATTACTGCGGGCGCGAACTGTCACGAGACAGCGCAAATGGCTACCAACAATCCAACATCTCGTGGAGAACGAGACCGGATCGGGAAAACTTGTCAGCGAACGCGGGGATTCAGGTAAGGCGATCGCGCGCGCGCGAGAATGCATTATTTTACAGCGCGAGCAAGAAACAAATTATCGCTAAGGTGCAGAATGCGGAAATTTTTACATTTTCACGCTCTCCGTGAAATGCAAAAATGTCAAATTATCGCAATTTCCGCGAGCGGAACGGAAATTTAGCCCAGGCCTAGTGGCGACTGAGTCTATGGACTGGGGGTTGTCTTCATCATCATGTCAGTGATACTGATTTGTGACGAAAACGAGGCTGTAGCATTCCACTCCTCAATTTGCCACTTCTGGATGGCTTCTACCCTCTGCATCATGCCCTGGAGGACACCTTCCACTGTCCCCCGCAACCCTCCACCACATTCACCTCGGACATTGATGAGGACCCGCTCAGCTCGCTTGGCACATCTCACCACACTGCAAGTCACCATCCCATGGCGGTGTGCCTGTGCTGGCCGCAGTGCATCCAGGGCCACTAACTCTGTGCAGCTCAAGTCAGGGACCCTGTCCGGTGAGAAATTGGCTGGCCTCTGAGACGATGGCCTAGGGGGCCTCAACGCCATTTGTCTGTGACCCTGCGCTGTCCGCTGCCTCCAGACTCAAATGTGATCCACCAGACCTCACACATCAAATCAAGTTCTGACCGGCCCGGACATCGCATCACCGCAGGAGGCACACGCCACCACCGCCAGTACCACCTCCAAACACCAACTGTGGATGCCATCATCTGCCTGATACCCTGCACAGCACTCCAGGTGCCACTAACTCAATGCACCATGACTCATGGACCATTTCTGAACGAGTTGTATGCTGTGGTGAGCTCACGCAGCAATGTCACCTCAGGCAGTGTGGGAGACCTGGGACAATGATGAGGAAGATGATGCCTGTGGAACACACCCCACTGCAGATGCATCAGGAATAACCACAAGGGACACAATCCTCGACAGTTTTTTTCACATGAGCACACTTATCTCTAGTGCCCCAACCTCAGGGCACTGCAACTCACGGACACTACTGCTTGCATATTGGGTGACCTCTGTACTTGCTCTGGCTACCACCATGCTGCTCCGCAGTTGTTTCTGTAATGCTGGTGTTTTCTGTTTCTGATTTAATGGTGTTCACTGTTCAAGTTGTTGCCAGCAGCAGTCACTCCGTGCGGGCTGGCTTACACTCACCCCACACCCATCCAGCACAGGCGTCACTGTACATGTGACCCTGCCAATCAAGGGGCCGGGCGCACGTGCCCGTAGCAAGTTCCACAAACTCCCTGTGTGTGTCCGTGTGGTCATGATGTATGCATGAGGACCCCAGGCCCTCCAACTTTTAATTGTGCTGTGTACAGCGGTCGAAACCATGTCACCGCTGGCAGTGGGTAAGACCTTGGACATGTAGCTTTGTCGTCAGCCACTCAATGCGTAAGAGGAATGGACTGGGCTGTCGTACGGAGGTCCAGTGTGGGGGTGTGAATGATGATTCCGGTGCTCTGAGCGTGGTTCATTACAGGAACTGTGAACATGCATGTGTATCTGTCGTGGTGTGGGTCTCCTTTGTGGGGTGTAGGTGGTCCCTGATGGGACTTGAACACCCACGTATGTGATCTACTTCAGCTTCCTTGAGCTCTGACCCCACCCGCACCTGTTTGGCCACCTCCTTTTGGCATTCTGACACCTGGCATTGGAATGCGATGTGTGCCTAGGTGAAGTGTTGGGAGCCAGCCGTGGTGGCGGGTGCTTCCTGCTGTGTGGTCTGTGCAGGGGCTGGGGTCTCATCTGTGTAGCGTGGCTCCCCTGCTCCTGGGGGTGGTTTGCCTAAGATGACCATGAGCTGTTGTAGGGTGTCGGTGACAAAAGTGTGGTGGTCCTTTCCAACATCACTAATGAGTAGTCTGGTCTGCTCTGCTGGAGGTGTTGTTTGTCCCTCTGCAATGTGAAGGGGAGATGCATATTGACATTGTGTTGACATATATGTAGGCGCATTGTTCTAGTTTACATGCAGACTGTTTGACTATGGACATTGTGACTGTTTGGCAGGTGCTGTATATTTGATGCTGGACAGTGGACATTTGGACTACATGACGGATGTGTGGTTGTACACTTGCATTTTCATCTCAAAGTTTCCTGCTATGTTAGATGTGATTGGCCTGTTTCTGCACATGAGCAGACCCAGTTGTGTCCTCTGTTCTGCAGTGTCGGTGTTGCACTTTGTGCCACATTGTCATTGCATGTGCTGTTATTGCCATGTGTGTGTGCTGCAGTGTGCCACGGGGATCAGGGACATGATCCAGGGTCATTGTGGGTGTGCAGTGTGCTACACATCTTTGTGCATGTGTGACAATGTGCCCATCTCCCCCATCCCCCCAGGCCCTAGTCATTACTCACCCTGTTGATGTTGTGTCAGGTCCTATCGAGCTGTGTCCGGACTCCCAACTCCTTGTGCCGTCTCCACCCTGATGACTGTGGCCTCCATTTCCTCCAGCTCCTCCTGTGGCGCACGACTCCCACCTCCTGTCACCGTCGCTGCCTTCCTGTTGGCAGTGGGTTTGTGCTTGGTTTGGCTTTTCACATCATGTCAGCGCCTCTTGTCCTCCTCCATAGACCTCCTTGACACTCCGACTGCATTCACATTTGTCAGTTTGACGTTCAGTGGGTGGTAGTGTTCTGTCACCTCCGTGACACTGATCTGGTTTTCCTGCAGACTGCACCCCGTCTGCCTCTTCCTCTTCTCCTTGGCCTGCCCCGACCACGAGGTTCCTTGCTGGTGGTCTGTGGGGCTTGTGGGGTTCGCGTTGTACTCTGCACTCGGTCCGGGTGCATCCATGGTGCTATGCAGTTTCTTTTTTTCTTTTCATTGCTTTTATAGTGCATTTTTCCGCATGACGCGTGGGAATTGCAGATCTGTCGCTGGTTTTTGCAGATTTTTGTATCACTATTGGCCTCATGTGCGTTTGTGTTTTGCATTTTTGCGGCGTCGCGTTGACTTTATTGTGGACATTTGACGTGTTATTGTGAGCCTATCGAATGGTACCACCGGCTTGTGAATACCACGTTACCAAGGAGTTAATTTCCTGCGATAGACTGCGATGTGAAGAGTTGCGTTAAGCTAATTTTGTGATGAATATCACACATTCTTGAGAATATCCCCCTTAGTTTCTTCTTGTTTGGTTCCAGAACACTCAAAGAGAGGGAACAGGAAACAAAAAGTACCAGATAACAAGCCTCTGGAATGAATGATGGAGCAGTCTTAACACTTAATAGAAAATAGCGCTCTATTTTTCATGTTGAATAACTTTTAGCATTCCTCAAATGGCAAACATGACTGAAATGGGCAGAGACAACCGAGGTATCGGCTAAAAGACAAGTCAAAAAAGAATATTTTCCTTTTATCCTATTGCAAAAATGAAAACAAACAGATTTGCCATCAGCGAAGATAAGAACACCTATCAGTGAACTACAAATGAACTGTCATGTGTGTTCCAGGGCAGGCAGGCGAGTGGGGCAGGAACATAAAACAGAAGAACAGGTCAACTATTTTTCAGGTGGATAAACACGTATTGTTCAGTTATATCTCTAAACATTAGTATCAAATTATTTTACCCTGTCCTTAGGAGCAGCCACTAATTTATTCAAGAAATGTACCATTATTTACCGGGCACATTCCTTGTGAAAATTCAGCAGGTTGTTTCTGCCAAAATGTGTCTGGGGAAAACTTGATATTCACCAGAAACTATTAGGGGCCAGATTGACCAATTTCGTATGCAGCGCAGTGCAGCAGCAGCAGAAAATGCTGAGCTGCGTGAGAAGGAGAGAGCAGGAGAGCGCCAAATTTACTGAAATGTGGCACTTCCTCCCCTCTCCCTAACACTGGTTGACACCTTTGTGCCATAGTGCAAGGGTGTCTCTGTGAGTCAAGCATAGATTTGTACTGAAAGGATACCCTTCCAGTTCAAAATACTATGCTTTCCACTTTGTAAGTTTACTGTACAGTAAAGCACTCATGCAAAGTAGGAAAATAAAAGAGAAAAAAGCATTCCACCTTCAGAGCGCCTGGTTAAAGTGTGCACTGTTTTCTGACTCCAAACACAGTCTTCTTTACTTAGTAAATTGGGTTTAGCATCAGAAACCTTGAGTGGTAACCCAGACCAGTTGAATGGGGGTTGTGAATCCGAAACCGGTCCCAGGATGCTTGTTTCCGGTCCAGGGAAGACATGGCTTGGCTGTTCGGGCTGGACTGTACCCATGAGGCACAGGGTCAGACTGATTTGCATATGGCCATGTCTGAACTTGGGTGGCGGAGTGAGCTAAAGAATGATGATTGATTAAACCCAGATCAGTTGACTGGGGGTGAGTGCTTGCATTGTTCAACACTCCATCCATCATCCCCTTTGGTTTTGCTTTGTTCGCCCTAAGTTGGCAGGGTATGCCCAGACGTGGGTCCCTTGCTCACTTTGCCACTGGATTCAAGATAGCCTGGCTGAGGAGGGTTATGAACCCGAAACCAGTCCCAGGATGCTTGTTTCCGGTCCAGGGAAGACATGGCTTGGCAGTTCGGGCTGGACTGTTCCCATGAGGCACAGGGTCAGACTGATTTGCATATCTGAAATGGGGTGGCAGAGTGAGCTAAAGAATGGTGATGGATGAAACCCAGATCAGTTGACTGGGGTGAGTGCTTGCATTGTTCAACACTCCGTCCATCATCCGCTTTGGTTTTGCTGAGTAATGCAAAGCAGCGCATAGCGCTGCTTTGCATTACCTTCACGTTATTTCTAGCTGGAAAGAAAATCAGACAAAAAAAATTTCCGCCAATTTGCATCACTATTGTGATGCAAACACAGCGTAAAATCTTAGTAAATCTGCCCCTCAGTTTCTATCCTTAAAGAACGGGACTGAGGGACAGTATACTTTATATGAGAATATTTCATACATATTTTTAAAACTACCCCTTTCATATACCTTTTTAATTAAATCTTCTTGTTAACCTTCAGTTGCATTTCTTTGTCAAATGCGTTTCCTCTTGTTGTATTGTCAAAAATTCATTTGGTTAAGATTATTAGGAACTTGGGTACTAGTAATATATTTGAGGGTGTTCAAAAGACAGGAAGTGAGATATTCATTGAACTGGTTTGTGAGAAGCAGAAAGGAGAGAGGTAAATGTGTGTGAGATGGGCAAGAGTGTGTAATAAGAGGAGTGAGGAGTACTAGGGTAAGGGAGAGACAATGAAATTGAAAGTGTGATAAACAGCAGACATATTTACAGCAAACTGTCAGAGCACAGATCTGTGCCAAATTTGGCAGAGCTGTGCTCCGACATTCCCAAAACGGCGGGATGTGCCATATTTACTAAAATACAGTGCACCCCTGTGTTCTCCTAGTGCTGCCACTAAAATTAACTGTCTAGTGCCAATGCAGGCCCTCTTGCATCTTAGTGCAAGGGTGCATACATTGCAGGGAATGATTATTTATGTGCAGGAAGGTGTCCCTTCCTGAACATCAACAATTTATAATGGCTATGTGTTACTTCTTTGTGTGCTGGAGAATGCAGCGCACAAAGAAGTAGCAAATCATCATTATTTAATTATTGTTTATGTGCAAGAAGGCAGATAAACAATCATTAACAGTGTTTTGCTCTTTCTAACTACAGCACGCATAGAAAAAGCAAAAACGAGAAGAAATAAAATAATTTCTCATTGTTTTGCTATTCTAATGCCTGCTCTTGCATGATGTTAGTTTTTGGCACTGCCTCAAATTATTTACAGATCCTTGTAAATCTGGGGCAGCACCAAAAAGCAATGGGTGTTGTGGTGGAATGCCCCAGCAACACCCAGTGAATGCCCCTTGTATGCAGATACCCATGTGAAAGAGAGCCATATTCACAAAAGGGCGTTAAGCCACAAAAAGTGGCTTAATACCACTTTGTTAACATGGAGCTGGGCATTGTGTCATAGGAACGTCATTTAAAGTGACGTTCCTGTGGCACAATGCCCTTGTAAATATTCCTCAGTGTTTGAAAGAGAGGATTTGAAAATACTGAAATGTAAAGGTGGGTAATGTGTGATTCAGTTTGTGGAAATTTAACCCTCAATGCTCTCTACTAACATTGTAAAACACATTATTGTAAACAATTGAAACTCCAGTTGATACCAATTCTCACTAAGACATTATCATTTCCCCATTCCCCTCTAAATGGTACAATGGACAATTCCCCCCCCCCACTTTATGATGTTTGAATGCCAATAAACCATCATTTGACTTCATGGATGTGAATATGTTTTATTTATTGCTATTTTATTTCCATTCTCCATGCACATTCTCTTTGTCACCAAGCAATCCCTCATCAATGTGCACCTATTATGTACTTAAGATTTGTCTCAGTAACACCCTCCTCATGGATTTGACTCCATTTACAGTCCACCAATCTTCTCACATCATACTGGACTCTTCGCACTCAATTAACTGCCAAATCAATGCCCTATCCTCATCCTGCTTCCAGATGCTCTGCCTCTCTGAAAGACATTCAGATGAATTCCCACAGAATCCAGAAAGACGGTCACCAACGCACTTATCACCAGCAAAATTGACTACGGCAATGTACTTAACTCCGGTGCCAACCAGAAGCAGCTCAGGAAACCACAGAACGTCCGGAACGCTGCAGCCAGACTGGCCCTCGACATCCCACACCGCAGTCACATAACACAACACCTCTGACAAATCTACTGGCTCCAAATCAGAAAGAGAATCACCTTCAAGCACCTCACACATGCCTACAAAGGTCTCCACAACATAGGACCACAATATCTGAACCACTTTCGCATTCCACACACCCGCCAGACAGCTCCGCTCATCCCAACTCACCCTGGCGTCGATCCCACAGATCCAAAAGACCGGATCCAGAGAAAGATCCATTTCCTACCTCGCAGCCAAGATCTAGAACACTTTGCCCCTCTGCCTCAGGCAATCCACGTTGCTGATCCAATTCTGGAAGGACCTCAAGACCTGACTCTTCGACTTAACCTCCACACACACGGATTAGCCGCCTCCCCCTTCAGCACCTTGAGACCCTCACAGGTGAGTAGCTGCGCTATACAAACTCCTGATTGATTGATTGACATTCCATTTTTCCCTGTTGTCTAAAAGGACACCATTGCCATAAACATAAGATGTTTTCTTGGGCCCAGAAAGCCTGGATTGCCCTTTTTTCATTGCCACACCTATTTTAAATTGAACCACTTTGAACGCATTAATAATTTTTCAATTTTCCATTGTGTTTCTGGTCATAAATACTTTGTTTAGTTTGCATTTTTTCTAGACAATTTTCCACATCATACACCTTTTTATCACACCACTTCACTCAATTGGGACATGCCACTGTGGCAGGCTCCTCACAACAGAACAAAAGGTGACTCATTGGTCACTGAGTTGGGATTAGTTCTTTATTTCCACACCATGCACCTCAATTCATTTTTCCAATACAACCCATGAGACAATATGATGCATTTTATGGTGTGGTTGTGTATCATCACCATGCAAAACACTGACAAAACCTAATTGGGTCTAGTCAGGCTCGTATGCTAAACGTTTGCTTAATGCTGGGTAGCTGTGGCCTCAAGACGTCAAGGTTAAACAAAGGTAAAAGTGTAAAGCATTTAGAAATACCAAAACAATAAAATAAGAAAGTCACAAAACCTGATAGAAATCCTACAGCAATTTATCAAAATTGATCTAATTTTTATGAATTTTAAGACATCACAATGAGCGAAATTCACCAGAGGGTTCTGGAGATACAGATTTTCAATTAAAACATACATCTCAGCTTTTCACTCAGGCAATTGTAGCTATTCATTAGCCAGAACAGGCTTATTCAGCTTATGTGGTCCTGATGCTGTAACACAAGTCAGTCAACTGACTTTTGGCATTCACCTCTTCTTTCTGGGGTTCAGGAGAGACTTTTCCAGAAGCTAGGCACCACATGCACAGTCTTCTCTTTGCTAGCCCAGGGATCAACAGGTGCAGTCCAATAGATCATGCAACCTCTCTTGTCAGGTCCAGGGAACAGCAGGGCAGTCATTTATCGGTTCTCTCTCCAGTCCAGACATGATCTGAGGTCTGGGTGATAGGGGTACCATATTTATGCCCATAAAGTGCCATCAGGGGAGGTAGCGGGCACTGACCAATGGGCTACTTGGGCCTTCCTCTCCTGGTGATGACTTCATGCAATGTGTGGCATCTAGCTATCCAACCCTCTTCTATTCTACCCATTTCCAAGTTTGCAGAATCCCTCTCTTGGTGTGTGGAGCTTTATAGCCCACCCTAGAGGTGTGGCTATATGAGGGCTACACACCCAAAAAAACGTTTTGGCAAGTGGTCTCTCCTCTGTGTTCCCGACACAAACTAATCTACTTCAGCAAAAGAGCAGCCCTTCCTCTGTGTGTTCCCCATTTGCCCTTCAAAAGTGGTTCTATCTTTGAAGCTTGTCTTTTGAGCTCACACTCTGTGTGGCTTCCTGCCAGGGAGAAGTGACACTTCTTCCAAATGGAAGGCCTTCATTGTTCATACTTCTGGGAGTAGTTCACACTTTTGCCCAGGAGGGCAGAATGCTGTCTTGTGGCTAAAATCTGCAAGGAGCCACAGTGAGACTTGTGCAAAAGAGTGGCAACTTTCTAAAATTTGTATTTCTGAACAATTACTTTTAATATGACTTGGGCTCTTCCAATCAAGTTTAATACAACACTCATTTGGTGCCCTGAAGTGTCAATTTTAGTAGTCCCATTCAGAAGTTAGCACATATGAGTTGTCAGTGTGTGACCCTGTACTGGCTAATGGGGCGACTAATGTTTCCCTATAAAAAAACACAATTTGGGTTTTTCTACCGTTAGGATATATAAAGATACATGTCCTACTCTTTAATATACATTCACCCTAAGTTAAGACTTGATATGCCAGCTGTAGGGGTGACTTAGATGTATTAAAGAGGGAGGCTTGGGCTTTGTCATAAGTTTAAATGGCAAAGTTGAGTTAGCACTTTAAAAGTACTCTGCCAGTCTGCAGATTTCCCATTATCACATACGCGGTGGCACAATAGGTGCTGCAGCCCTGGTGAGACACTTCAATTTACTGGCCCTGGGCACCACTGGTGCTATATGCTAGAGATGTAGAGTTAAGTAAAGTTATACCAATTGGGTGTTGGCCACTGAGGTCTTAGGTAGCAACACTCTAGGCACTCTCAGAGTAAAAAAAACAGCTGCATAAGTCCAAAATGTTGGTGGTGATCATGCAAGGAGAAGTAATTCCTTACACAGTCACATTTCAAAGCCATCTGGAAATAATCACCTAGAATTCCATACTCCATCCAAAACTTCAGAAATTTTGAAGAGATGAATTGAGGAGTATTATCAGTGATTACCTGCTCTGGTATACCCTCCCTAGAATAGACATCACCAGGAAAAGCAACAATATCCTTATTTCTTTCACTTCAAGCCATTTTGAGTAGTCAGCCATTAATCTAGCATATTTATTGCTCAATTACTACCCATACTAAATGGTCCACAAATATCTACATCAATTTTACTCCATGGACCATTCGAGCTTTTCTCTTCATTGCTGTCATTCCTCCATGCCCTTTATGTATTAAAACATTACTCTTTCCCTCAACATCACAGGAACTATCAATCAGTCACCTTGATAGACTACATCATCCACAACCGATAACTTCAATCATGCCAGCTTAAATTTACACAAGTCTGAGCACTTATTAAACTTCTTCTTCTGACCTTGTGGTAAACAGTTCTTTATGCTTATCAACTTAGAATTTGCCATCACACCGTTCACCCATTCCTCCTTAGAAATGGCACCCTTCGAGACCTTGCCACCAACCAATCCTCATCATTGACTTCTGCTGGAACATTGAATGGCAATCTCGAGAGGCAATCTGCAGCAACATTCCTAAATCTAGGCACATTCTTTATGTCAAATGTGTACTCCTGTAAATGAAACAACCAAAGAGTAAACCTAAAAGTAGGCCTGGGAGGAGCTTGCAGAGTTTTACTCAGCCACCCCTTCTGTAAACCACAACATCTACTTTTGCTAAAAGCGCCTCGCTTCCATACATGCTACTAACCACTAACATACATTGGCATTTTAGGGCGGTACCTTCCCTACCTAGTGTACATCAGCAACACTATTTTTTACAAAGATATTTTACAATATTCATGCATTTCACACTATTACCTTTAAAGGTTGCTTAAATTTTACATACCTCATATCTGAACAGACTCTGACAACAGTGTGACTGGTCAAGTGGGGTTCATTGGCACTAGCAACAGGGCTTCTGGGTCCAGATGAAAAACTATGCCTGATCAAATATCAGACAGTAGGCTACTTTGATGATGACGGAGTGATGCTATCCCCTTCCTCTTCTGCCATTGCCTTGAACGTGCCCCCACCCTATGCAATAATAATTTCCATGAGCTACATAACCTGCTTTAAACAACTGCCAAACATGCTTATTTACTACACGCATCCCAAATTTTCTCATAATAGACAATTGCCAGCTGGGGAATGAGGCACGTTTACCTCACTCATTTCACTTAGCCCAGGCAAAAGCTATCTGCCAATGAAGTCCCCAGGAGTCAAAAAAGTGAGTGTGTTAATCTGCCTTACTGTGTAGCTTACAGGGATAAAAAATGAATATTTTCTAGTCAAGCTCCAGCCTCTTAACTTCGGATTCCTTCATCACTGCCTAGGATGCTCTTTACAGCCTCAGCGCACGTGGCTAGCTTCTTGTCGTTGCAGGCAATTTGCTGACACACCCTGCCAAGCCTCCTGAGGATGCACACGGACAGCTGCATGGCTTTTTAGTGCATTTGGTACTATACCATGTCCCAGAAGTACTGTCAAGCCTATGCACAGTACAGTACTGGCAACACAAACGTTTCACTAACAGCCAGTGTAGAAAAGGGCTCTGCGACACTGCCATGTGGATTTAGCATCTTTGCATCTCCGAGCTGAAGCAAGGCATGCCGGGAGTTGTATTCCTTCAATAGGATTGCACCATGCCATTACCATTAGTTCATTTACTTGGAGAGCACGCCATTAACTACACACGGCTGGCTGAACTTCACGATTCAAGTGGAGCGCAGAGTGGCAAAATTACGCGAACTCCATCTGTAAAGTGGAGTTTCCTGCCCAGCCCTACCTAGGAGTGACTTTTCTGGCTTCAGTTGTAGAGAAAATATCAAACACAGGGTCTTAATTAGAATTCAAATTGGGTACCCGATAAGTGCACCCTGAAATACTGAATACTCCAACCTCACACCAATGCTTCCTTCTCAATACGTGAACAGCTGTTTTCCGCAACCAGCAGAGTTTGTGGCACAAATACCACTACCCTCTCTTCATCCTTATTCAACTGAGCCATACTATCCCCTCTCTTTATCCTTATCCAGCTGCATCAAATTCCAACCAAGCCATAAGCACTGGCATCCACTATAACAACTGTCTTGAATTTAGGCTTTGAAGGTTTTAATACTGGTGCATCCAGTATGCTTTTGCTGACATCCATAAATGATTGGTCCACACACATTTCTCTCCTTTCTTCAGCAATACTTCCATAGTATTGGTCTTTTCAAAGTAATAATGAATATTATTACCATATTCATCAGCTAAACCTAGAAAGGAGTTTAGCTGTTCATTATTTGCAGGAGTAGGTGTATCCTTAATGGCTTGTGGAAATGCAATTTGGGTTTTTTACAATCCTCATAAAAACACTGACTTGTATACCTTATTTTTGCAGTTGTATATAGCACTAACTTAACCAGAAGGTAATGGGGTGTTTTGCAAGAGCACATTACACAAGGACACGTTTTTTTTTTTTTTTAGAAACTGGGAGATGAGGTGATTTCCAGAATCACAGGATATTGTTGAGTGGATGCCAAGACTCAAACCTGACTCCTCAGTTTCAAAGTCAGCAGCTCTGGCTGTAAAGCCAGATCAACACTTATCTACATATTTGGTAAGACCAGACTCTCTCAACATCTTCAACACTTGCCATCATATCTGATCATGGTCTGTTTTGTTTCTTCAAGAAATCAAAATATCATCCAGGATCAAGGCAACACGTTCAGTTGCTGATATAATCTATTAAATCTTGTCCACTGAAACACAGCAGAAGCTGAAGCCAAACAGAATTGATGTCAAATGTCTGCTATTTGGATGGAAGACTATTTGATGATATGCTTTGGGTAGGTCTATGGTGGAAAGTACCTTAATCTCTTCTAATGTGACCAACAATTTGGTATTAATAGACAATGGATGTCGGTACATCCATATGCAATTGTTAAGATCATCCACATCACACCTCAGATACGGAATCACTGCTCTGGTGGACTTGCAAAAGGAACGTTGCAGCAGGCCTCTCATTCCTAGTGGAGGCTCCAAGGCTTGAATGTCACTGACCCGCCTGGCTGATGTGAGAGCCAACAGCAGAGACATCTTCCACAAAACAAACTTTAAATCAGCCCTATGAATAGGTTCAAAAGGGTGTCGCATGAGTTGTGAAAGAACAATGTTAAGATGCCAGGTTGGAGGTGGGCGGCGGATGGGAGGAAACAGCCTATCTGATGACTCAATTGGTTCAATTACTCCTCCTTCACATAACGTATGCAGTTCCTCTCTAAGCAATCTTTCAATGCTAAAGGAACATGCCTCACCCTATATACCTCATGCACTGAAACGTTTAACAAAATTATATGATGGTCTTGATCTTCCTAACTTTGTTGAAAACTCCAGGAAATGTTCCTATGTGTCTACATCAGGTACATTAATTACCACCACTTGTTCAGGATGATTAGGATTGTTAGAAATTCCCTGTTGTCCCCAGTCGTTGTTCCTTCCAAACCCAGGATCCATTATTGTTTTCATACCCATTTCGACCATTAACTGGAAAGAGTTTGAAAGTACAAAAAATAGCAAAGATGGGCTACGTCCCAGAAAAATGGCAAAACTGTGTAAAAGATTTTGGTTCTCTGACAGAAATCTGCTTGTCCCTGAAAGCTGGGAAGATGGTGATTTAAGTACCACAACCCCTTTTTTGATACCTTTTGCAGGGGAAAAACCAGGCACTTTCATTTTTAGCCCTTTTTTACAATTTTTCCCAAAAATAACAACATTTACCTGTATTTTGGCTAATTTCTGGGTCCCCTCCAGGGGAATCCACAAACCCTGGGTACCTTTAGAATCACCATGATGTTGGAAGAAAAGGACGCAAATTTGGCGTGGATACCTTATGTGGCTACCTCAAATAGCCAAAAAAAGGGCTCAGCACTGGGGGGGAAAGGCCCAGCAGTTCAGGGGTTAAGCAAGTGGAGGTACTCTCCATTCTTTTAGCATTAGCAATTGTCTTTTTTAACCAGGGTTGTTATTGTTATTATTTAGATCTTGTAGACTGTATGGCTACCCGGAGATTTTCCCAATGCTATCTAAATTCCACAAATTTCCTGGACCTTCATATTTGTAGGTCTTATCATCAGTTGGTATTTACCTATTTAGGTCGGTGTTATGTGTGTGCTTTTCTGTCAAGTAATCATGCAGAATTACCCTAAAATCATGCAAGATATGCAGAATTATGCATGAAGAGCAATTCTGTCTTCAGCATTATCTAAGTAGCTCAAAAATGGCCCCTCAAGTCCAAATTAGATGCAAGGATGAAGTTTGTGCTAGGAAAAAATGCTAAATTCAAGGGACCATAAATATTGAGTACCACTCGGGTAGGATTTTCCCCCAACTTTCTTCCAGAATTTGGCACTATTTTCTCAGCGTAAAATTCACCCTTGAATCCAAAATGGATGTGAGGATGCATTTTGTGCCAACAAATAGTGTTAAAAGCAACAGAAAATGAGTAGCGAGAGCAAGGAGCTGCTCACTCTCGCTAAATGAGCTCTTGCTGTAGGATTTTTCCCCCCAAATTACTCTTAATTATGTAAGCAGGCCTAATCCGATTATAATCAGCAATTCCACATCAAAGAGCAACACAGAATCACCAAAATTACTCCAATTACTCTGGTGTAATTGAAATTTCGCCCAGACCTGCTACCAATCTTATCTCTCAAAGCCTAAATCTGCTCATACCGCTAATACACATAAACAGCCAACATATTTTTCAGTGCTTACTACTGCAAGATGAACCCGAAAAAAAAATTCTTTGCACAGCTATATTAACTTTCTTAACGTAGTTTTCTTGTAATGCTACAATGGATTTATCAAACTTGTCATCATCCTCTAATTCCATGCCATCAGCTTGCACCATTCATAATTGGACAAACGTTTTAGTATCTTCCTACCCCCAATATCCAAATTATGTTTTAACATGGTCAGTTTCCTTTTGGATGTGAAAACATCCATCCCTATTGCTTTTAGGAAAATTTCAAAAGCTTCCTGCCAGTCATCCAATGACATAGCTGGAACATCTGAGGTCTATAGGATTGTAGATGGAGCTACCAGTGTTTCTGTTCTAACAGACATGCAATATTATACCAAATATAAAATTAAAATAAATAAAGTAGACACCGTCATCTGTGCAAAGATTTTAAATAAATAGAAAAATTTACAAAAAACGAAATTAGTCACCGCTGTCACCTTGAGTCATGGAACAAATGAAAAAATAGAAGCCGCACTATTTAGTAAGTAATGCTCAGTAAATAGTACAAAAATGGCACCATTGTTATTGACATCCTTGTTATGGTTCAATCTTTGTTATGTCTCAAAGTACTATTTCTTTGTATATGATCTCAATGCTAAATAAAGGTTCATTCACTGATTTGCTGCTTTGCTATATTTTTGTATTTGCAAATTGTGTCAGGTGAGGAGCCGCTCCATTGTGTAAGGTGCTTGGGGGCATATTATCAAGGACGGCGTTAAAATTATCGCCGGTTTAGCGGCAGAAAACTGCGGCTAAAACAGCGATAATGGGCTTCATAATATGCCCTGGAGAATTCCAATAGAAGCCCATGTTCTGATGTCAACATGGGTTTCTATTGGAATTCTCTGCGGCATATTATCAAGCCCATTATCGCCGCTTTAGCAGCAGTTTTCTGCCGCTAAACCAGCGATAATTTTTAACGCCGTCCTTGATAATATGCCTCTTAGGGGCATATTATCAACGGCCAGTGATAATTATCGCTGGCCGTGCTTAGCGATAACTTTTTTATCGCAGCCTATCTCTGGAATGTATTGCCCTGGTAGCGCGTTATTAACAACGTGTTTCTCCAGGGCGATACAAATTGCAGAGATAGCGAGGTTATCTCCATTTTGCAGGGAGCATCGCTGGTTTTCCAGCGATATTCCCTGCAAAACGGCGATAACCTTGATGATACGACCCTGTGGTCGTATCAGCATAACCCACCTCCTATGTAAAGCATAGGTAAGTCTGGATTTTAGCAGACGTTAGTCTTTGGCGAAAAAGGCAGTTTTTGCCAAAATCTAACGTGTGCTAAAATCCTGTGGGCTGCCTTGTAAATATCGCAATGTGAACATCAGCGATATTTGCAAGGTAGTCCATCCGGGGAACGCCCAGTGACGGCCACTTTACATCTCATTAGAGATGCAAAGGGAGGCGTTGGGAAAAAGGGTGCTAACATGCGATTATGCAAGTTAGAACCCTCTTGTAAATAGGGCGATATTTTTATCTCTGCTTTTTTGGCTTTTTAAGCCAAAAAAGCGGATATGAAGCCCTTGTAAATATGCCCCTATGTGCAGAGTTGGCAAGAGCACGGATTGCCCTCAGCAGTCCAGAAGCAGCCTTTATAATGCCTGCTTGAGTAGAAACACATGATGATGCGTGAGCAGAGAAGGCACCACGGGAAAGTCAGAATGGTAAGGATTGAAAAAAGTAACAGTTGGTTGGAGAACGTTTATCAGGCATCCAAGCACAAATGAGGCAACAGCAGCAGAGGAGATAAAATGAGGCTGTTTGCTTTTTATCCCATTTCATGCAGCAAAAAAAAATCGTAAACATGACTTGAAAAGTTTTTCCCTCTGAAACAAGCTGTGAATTTCACATATAGTTAACAGAACAGTCATACAATGATAAACATCGAAGCAGCAGCAGAGGGATGAAGAGATTAAATCGCTTACTTACTGAGTTTATTTCTATTGCCATGGTTGATTGATAGAGGGCTCCTTGGTCGCAATATTGTGGAAAAAGAGTACAAAGAAAAAAAAAAAAACGCATATCAGAACTCACCGTTCATGGTTGAGTCTGCCCCAAGTGCAAATTTAGGCTAACTGTAATAAAGTGGAGATGAGATACACGAAGTGAGTCACCCGGTAAAAGATTTTGGGGCTTATTTACAAGCCCCTTCCGACACGTTTGCGTCACTTTTCCTATGTTAAAAGTGACGCAAAAGTGGCGCAAGGGGCTTGTAAATAAGCCCCTTTGGGGCATATTATCAAGGACAGCGTTAAAATTATCGCCGGTTTAGCAGCAGAAAACTGCCGCTAAAACGGCGATAGTGGACTTGATGATATGCTCTGGAGAATTCCAATAGAAGCCCATGTTCACACCAGAACATGGACTTCTATTGGAATTCTCTAGGGCATATTATCAAGCCCATTATAGCCGCTTTAGCTGCAGTTTTCTGCCGCTAAACCGGCGATAATTTTTAACGCCGTCCTTGATAATATGCCCCCCAGTCTTTTGACTAGGGGGCTGATTTATATATCTTGGCGTATGGCCAGTAATTCTGCCAGGGGGATGGAGTAAATTACTCTGCCCATCTAGTGAAGAGAACTCCTGCCACATTTATGAAAGACTGCCAAGCAGGCGGTTCAGTCATTTATAATGCATTGGCAGGAATTACCATCATGGCGGTTCCTACCAATGCGTTTCTCTGTTTGATCCAGGGCTTTGTCATGCGCACGCAGCTCTGCTTCGAACGGTTTTCTTTTTTTATTTTCAAAAAGAAATCCCAAAACAGAATTTTTTGTTTAAAAATATAAAATGTAATGCCCCCTTGCCACAGGAGTCATCTACCATAGCAAAGGGAGCACTATCACGATTTTACTGTCCCTCACTGTAAAGGTCTTGCCTGGGAGTCATGGGCTGTTAAACAAAATGGGCTGGCAGACATATAGCCATTTGTCTGACTGCCCTTACTTCGCAAAACTTAAGATCTACCTCCATAAAAATTGGACATTTATCTTGCCAGTATGCATACTTTGTCACCAAAGCAATGGAGTATACATACCTCCTGTTGAACTTAGCCCTTTCTACAGGGTCATCTTCAAACCTTTTGCTTTTTTCCCTCCACTTTTTTGCTGAATTATTTTTTGTTGGCCATAGGACTCTGTGCATTTTACCACTGCTAACCAGTGCTAAAGTGCTTGTGCTCGCGCCTTAAAACATTTTGATTGGCTTATACCCAACTGGCATACTTAATTTACTTGTAAGTCTCTTGTAGAGTAGGATACGCTATACCCAGGCTATGTAAAATAAATGCTACTAGTAGACCTGCAGCTCTGGTTGTGTTACATGCTTAATAGCCAGGTAAACATGTACCAGGCCTAATTTTGCAGGCTGTGTGTGTGCGGGTTTAAACTGTCATGTCAACCTGACAAAGAAAACCCCTGGATGGGTTCAAACTGGGATGGCATGGTGGCCAAAAAACAATGGATTGGGATGTGGCCCGAGTGATTGCCAGTGGTTGAAATTAATTCAGGCATTCCATCTATCACCTTGTTGTATTTGCATTTGCTGCCATAAGTGCGCTGGGTATGAACAGCCTTGGGTACTGTAATCACCATGCGACAAAATCAAACTAGGCCCAGGATTCATGTTTAGAAGCCAAAAAGGGCCTGGCTTGGCAGGGTCAAGACTGATTTGCATAGGGCTGTGTCCAAACTTTAATAGCATGGTGAGCAAGCAAAGAATAGAGTTAGTCTCAGATCTCTGTACTGATGATCAATGTTTCACATTGTTCAACTTTCCATCCGTCAATTGTTTTTTTTGCATTTGCCGCCCTGAATGGGATGGTATGCCCAGACATGGATCTTGTTATTGCCATGCCACTGGAGTCAAGCTAGCCTGGCTGACAAGGGGTGATACCCCCAAACCGGTCCCAGGATGGTTGTTTCCGGTCTAAGGAGAACCTGGCCCAGCATTTTGGGCTGCACTGGTCCCATGAATGTCAATTTATCCTCTTCTGTCCAGTGCCAAATGTCAAGTTAAGCAATGATGTATTAAAAGGTTTTACCCATTCTATCTCTATGGGTAATGTGTTGATACATAAAGGTGTAGGTATATCACCACATGAGACAAGCTCAGAATATTTTGAGATGTGTCAATTCCCTAAATTAGGAGACTGGGTTCAATGTGACTTCCTGCCCAGCCATCTGCAATAACATGTTACCATTTTCAGATCAAGGACATGATTATGCTCTTGACAGGGGTCTTACATGGTTTTGGACACTTGATGCACTGATACCATCTTGCAAAGTTTGGGAGATTTTATGTACTGAAACCATCCAAAAATGCTTCCAACATTTTTGTTAACTTATCACAAATCACCATTACTTTCTCTTTGGGTTGTTCATCATTGATTGGAATGCAATGTGTAATAAAAATGTAATAATATGTTGAGGTGTTGTGTTGGCCTTTAATATGTGATATTAGTTATTTAGGGGATTAATGAATCAAATATTCCATTCTGTCATGATCGATAATTCTCACGAAGGTTAAATAGTTGGAGGTATTTAGAGACACAGAGGGAAAATTGTCGATTGTCCAGAAAAAATATTTTTCAGCTGGAAGGAAATTTCGGAATCGGATCCAAATTTTATTCCAGTTTCTCAGGATGTCACACACAGGATCACACTTCCCTCTTGGATATCTGCATATTTTGAAATCAATGGAATGGCCCCTGATAAAAGCAAAAATCCAGTGCTTTTTTAATGTAGATTGATGTTGTATAGGGGATTTCTGCCTATCAAAATTTCCTATAATAAGTTTGCACAGTAATAAAATTGGAATACATTATGTGACAGTCCATTCATTTTCCAAAAGATGGCTAATTTCTGCAATTTAATTTGGCTTCCTTATGCCCTCCAGATCAATAAATCAATGAATCAGGATTTTTTTGCGTGGCTGCTTCATCTGTGAGTGTGTCAAGATCTTAGCTACCTGATGGCAGAAGGAGCGGCCTCCGCGGTTAGCCCTGTGGATCCGCTGGGTAGCTGCTAGGGAGAGTGATCTGGAATGGAGTTTTCTGGTAGGTTGGTCAAATTTCACTAATTTGTTGAGCTACACCAGTCCTTTGTTGTGTAATGCCTTGTAAGCATGAATGAGCAGCTTAAACTGCCATCTCTTCGTGACTGCTAGTCAATGAAGTTTCCTAAGGTGAGGGGTGATGTTTTTCTGTCTGGTGAGGTTAAGGATAAGTCTGACTGCTGTGTTCTGGATGGTCTGGAGTTTCTTCAGGAGATGGGCGGTCATTTCTACGTAGAGGGAGTTGATGTAGTTGAGTCTGCTAGTGACGAGAGCTTGTGTGAGAGTTTGTCTGGTTTGGGCAGGAGCCGTCTGAAGACCTTCCTTAGCATTCAGAGGGTGGATAAGCAAGCGAAGTATATGGTGCTGACTTGCTTCTTCATGGATAGCTGACTGTCGAAGTTGATGCCAAGGTTGCGCACATGTTCGGTGGGTTTGAGGGTAGTGCTCAACTCATGTGGACACCATTCGTTGTTCCATAGGGTGTCCTTGCCGTTCCTGAAGATAAAAACTTATGTCTTGTCTGTGTTGAGTTTGAGACAGTTGTTGTTTATCCAGCTAGCCACATCCTTAATGCATCTTTGGAACCTGTCTTTGATGGTCGTAGGGTTGTTTGTCAGGAAGTGGATGAGTTGTATGTCATTGGCTTATGACAAGATGGTTGGGCTGAGAAAAGAGCCTTGAGGTGCACCGTGGGTGATGTTCTTAAGGAGTGAGGAGTAGGGAGGAATGATGATCTTCTTTGTCCTTTCTGTGAGGTAGGAAGTGATCCACTTGAGGGCTGCTCCTATAATTCCCATCTGGCAGAGTCTTTTAATCAGTGTGGGGTGGGATACAGTGTCGAAAGCTGCTGAGAGGTCGAGAAGGATGAGGGCTGCTTTTTCTTGTGGTCTAGCAGCATTCTGTCTGAGAATAGACCTGTCTCTGTGCTGAGGTTTGCTCTGAAGCCAGCTGGGGAGGGCTCCAGAAGGTTGTGATTCTCCAGATGTCTGGCTTAGCTGGATGTTGATAGCTTTCTCAATGACCTTGGCTGGGAAGGGGAGCAGGGAGATTTGTTGGTAGTTCTTGAGTTCTCTTTGGTCTGCAGATGTTTTTT
The DNA here is from genome assembly GCF_964204655.1 of Triturus cristatus. Taxonomy (NCBI): domain Eukaryota; kingdom Metazoa; phylum Chordata; class Amphibia; order Caudata; family Salamandridae; genus Triturus; species Triturus cristatus. The sequence goes on along the minus strand of NC_140590.1, from coordinate 900,221,063 downwards.
TCAGCAAAGGCTTGACGTTGTCATGTTTCCATTTCTAGAAGAAGTGCGCTGTGGTGATCAAAGAGTTAAAGATCTCAGTGAGTTCTTCGCTGATGGGTTGATTGCCGAGTTTGAAAATGTGGTGGAGCAGGGATCTGCTGGTTCTCTGGAGTGGATGGATCTCATGATGGACATCGTTTCCTTCTCGATGAGGGTGTTCCATGAGGTGAGATGTTGAAGGTGGATGCCAGTTTGCATGGGGGGGTTGATGTCGTCCTCTGTGGTGGGCTGAGGTGCGAAGTCTTGATAGATGGTGTTGATTTTGTTGTGGAAATTCAGAGAGGGTGTTGCAGAGGGCTTGCAACGATATGATGGTGTTTTTTGTTGACAACGGTTTGGTCAACTCCTTGACTTTTTTGTACAATTCCTTGCTGATGTTGGAGCTGTCACTGATGCAGGTGGCTACAGCAGTCTTCTTGATATTTTTCAGGAGTTGGTGGTAATGGTTGAGGGCATATTTGAATGATATTCGGTCCTCAAGGATCTTACTGTCGCTCCATCTTTTTTCCTTCTGGCTGCAGTTGCATTTCTGGATTTTCAGTTCTGCCATGGACCAGCTGGGGAGTCACGTTCATTTCTTGGGGTTGGTGAGTTTTCTAGGTGTGACGTCATCTGCACTTTCCGAGATCCACTTCCTGAAGTTTTCTGTCGCTTGTTCTGTGTCTGGTGAGTAGGTGGGAGTTCACGGTTTTGGTCTATCATTTGCTTTGATATCATTGACCAGTTGTGCAATGTCTCACTGGCTTTGGAGGCAGGGGTGTTGGGGGCTGCAAGATCATGAAATGGATGCAGTTATGATTGGTCTAGGTGAGCTCCTTGGCGTGGGTGTATGTTACTCTTTTTCTGTTCGAGAAGACGGGTTCAGACGTGGGCCCTGCTGTGGGGTTGGTTACAAGCTGCTTGAGTCTGAGGTTAGCCATGCTCTCTAGGAGGTCGGCCGTATTGGCGTGGTTAGTGTTCTCAAGGTGAAAGTTAAAGTCTCCTTGAAATGTGTACGGATTCAAGTCAATGGCAAAATGGTTGATGAAGTTGGAGATTGCATTGCAGAAGGCAGGCTGGGGTCCCAAAGGTCGGTAGGCGAGGGAGCCTCTGATGGTGGATTTGCTGTACAATCAGAGTAGGAAGTGGAGGTGCTCCATGATGGGGCTGGAGTCAGCTGTGGGGTTGAGAATTTGAGGTTCTCTTTATAGATTATAGCAATGCCTTTGCCGTTTCTGCTGGATTAGTCCTAGTGCACGATCTTGTATCCATTGGTGGTGGATGTGGCGATGTCTGGAGTGAATGCGGGATTCAACCAAGTTTCTGGGATGAAAACTGTGTCCGGGATGTGGTTCATGATAATGTCCCAGATTGCGGCAGCATGTTTTCTGAGGGAGCATACATTGATCAGCAGACAGTTGATCTTTCCGGAGGTGTTGGCATCAGACTTGTTGGTGGGTGGGTGTGATGATGAGTGGCTGTTTGGAGATGCGTGGCTGGTATCCTCTGTGAAGCAGGCAAAGCAGCAGTTTTGGCAGGAGAAAGGGCCTTCCTTGGTCCTGGGGGAGGCATGTGTGCAGTTGTTGTTGTCCTTGCATCCAGGGTTCGAAGTTCACCGGAGGTGAAGCAGTGACAGTCTGTGGACCTTTGGTTCCTGCCACTGAGTTTGGTCCAGGTGCGCGTGCGTATGATGAAAGAGTAAACCATCTCCATAAATGCTAGAACTGAAATTATATGACAGTTGCAATAAAAATACTTCACAACAAAAAAATGTAATCTCAAGAAAATAACCATCATTACCATGTTTGATCTCACACAGATGTTCAAAGGGAAATTTACCTATTTCATAAGAGTTGTATTTATTTGCAGCACTCTAGTTTTTTCTGATTATGACTGATTTATGGCTCAAACTACCAAATGTTTCCTAATTTTACTGCCTTGGGGAGGTAAAGTGCCAAGCTACTCTATATGTTTATTTGCCATTTATTTTATTTTCACTATAGCTAAATCATCATTTCATTTTTTGATATCCGATTTGTAAAGAAAATGAATCATTAAAGTATCAAGTTCTCTGCATAAAAGATAATGTAAATATTCATTTCTATTAACTTGTAAGGAGATGTAGTATCACAGGCCATTAATTGCTACAGTGATAGTTGAATGCATGGGTTAATGGTGGAGAGAGGGGAATATCCTTTCCAGTTCCAGGAACTATAATTAATGATAGTGGTTCTAATCAGTTAACCAAAACTGATGCCTTAGTATCTTCATGGAGAGGTGGAACAGATAAGTAACAGATTTTGGTTATACCCCAAAGGATGTCTGAGGTTGGTCTTATAAATACCTTTCATACTAAATCCTTGCTGTAATGGTGAATACTCGCAGTCAAACTTCAAAAAGGCCATTTCCTAGTATGTTGTTACAATTTTGGTTGGTACGATGTGCAATCTCTAAGATCATTTCTTGATTTTAGTATAATTGCAACAAATAAATCTTTCAATGAGGAATTAAATGAGTTTCCTTTTACGGCAAAATTAGGTATATTGGGGTTAAAATGCGCATGACTATGCACCTTATATATATCTGCACATTTTTCATTCAGGACAAGTCCCATTTTACAGTACTACTCTACACTCTTCTTCAGTGATGTAATATTTCTATCAGCCTATTTAGCTAAACTCATAATGAGAGTGTCCCGAAGGTCAATTACTGTGGTATATGAGAACATAGTAACCAAGTCAGAATAGTCTGTAGCAAAAATAGTTCTAAGCAACACGTTTTCCAAATTTTTTAACTATGTCCCTGGTCTTTGATTGTGCAAATTCCTCACCTTCATCAAAGATCTTTCTTTCGCTTACTCATGAGTGCTCTGTAGCTAGATTGTGGATCCACTAATTAGTGAAGACAGGGGTCTAAATAACCTTCCTCTTACCATAACTTATGAGTGTGGATACTAATTAAGACCTACCATAATCTTTATTTGAAAGTACACTAACCATAACATATGCACGGCTAGTGTAGTGATATAGATAAAATGGTAGCACAAGTGAGTATCAAAAATGTAAGTAAATAGTAAAAAATAAAAAAATTATTAAAGATTAACAAGAGCCTGCATTTCATTTTTTGTCAATCTGCAAGAAATGTAAACTATCAAATCTCCTGATATCTCTGCTTTGATCAGTGATGATGAGTGCATCCTTTGTAGAGTAGGTGTTCAGACTTCATGGCCAGTGTGCTTAGCTGACCAATATAGTCCGTAGATGTGAAAAAACATCCATTTTTGAGTGGCCTAAATAAAAAATCTCTCTACAAATATGAGAATTGCTCCTGTCACCTCTTTCCTCAGATTCCCTTCAAAATCACATATTGTGGTTGTAACGTCAACATTTTCTAGTTTTAGTCATTTAATTTATTGTTGGACTTCTTGTGATCCTGAACTGATAGGTATCTGGATTTTGACTTACTTGTGTCCTTGTGACTGAGGGCCTTATTACAAGTCTGGCAGTCCATAGACCCCCAGACTCGCGGAGGTGGCGGTCCAGCCAATGCCCCACTGGTGGTCTGACTGCTGTATTATGAGATTGGTGGTTGGACCACCATTTGGCCACCGCAACCAATAGGGAAAAAGTGGCTCGTTATTAGGGGGCTCGGAATATGCTGGTGATGCTCTTACATCACCACTATGCATACTTTGAGTTTTAAAACTGCCAGCATTACATGGCGGTCGGCATCACCATGTGAAAGCTGGCAGTGGGGAAACAACAGGGGCCCTACAGGCCCCCCTTTGCCTCATGCAGAAGGTGCATACAGGGGGGCACATGTTGTGCCCCCCTGTGTTTAAACACCCCCCAGTTCCAGCACAGTAAGGAGTCTACAGTCCATGCTGTGCTGGAAGGTAATTTGGTGGTCATGGCGGAGCAGTATTAAAGGCTCACTGCCACTGGACCGGCATGCTGCCTCCCGCCAGACAACAATATGTATCATAATCAAGCGGGTGGGCAGCTTTCAGGTTTGGAGGTGCAGGAACAGGAAAGTGGTCAACCGCCCTGCTCCTTCACTGCAAAACCCCTAAGGAGGCTCTTAGGCTATTTGTATATGGCTGTATTGTATTGGCTGTGCTCTTAATCATTTGCTCCCTGTTTCACTTGCACTGCATCTGAACCAGGAGCACTGAATATCTGAACTGTTCATAAACCTATATTTGTTGCCTACAATAACATTTACATGAATCAATGATTTGCATCGCAATGATTGCTATCAGCGATTATGGTTTGCACTTATTGCGGCTACCTAAATTTATGAAAGTTTGATTGAATCCAAATGGAACATTGCCCTAAGTAAAAAAGCCAGCAAAGACACAACATTAAGTTTAAAAAAAAAAATTCTCTCAACTGGAAGCGACAAATGCAGGCTTCTTAAATAGCCTTGAATACCCAGACAGCAAAACAGGCACTGATAAAATCAAAATTGCACCACTACTAGATGGGAGGAAAGGAAAGCTGCTTCCTAGCTGCACTGTTAAAACAGAGAGAAACACAAATGGGGATTTCTGCTATTAGATCTCCTGTTAGCACTCTCCTGAAACGTTCTCTGCATATTGTAGAACGATTTGCCTCATTTTATGAACATCTTTAAGATACTGATCATTCAGAGAGAACAGCCCTAGAAGTACATTAAAGCTCCCTGCTCTTACGGATGAAGGCAGGGCACTCTTAGAAGGAGAAATAACAGGAAGAAATTTCGGAATCCATCTCAGCTTTACCTACTTTTACTTTGCCAGAGGAGGACAGTTATCCCAAGGATTTCTACAAATAAATAAACCTCTTATTGTTCCCATCCTTTATAAGTTATTAAAAGAAGCAGAAACTGCAGGCTCCTTCAGCCCTCTCTTGAACAGAGCCATTATATCATTGATTCCGAAGAAAAGGAAAGACTATCTTTAATGCTCTTAAGGCCGATTTCCCTTTTCAATGTGGACTTTAACATCCCGGCCAAGATATTAGCACTCAGGCTCAGTAAAGTTCTTCCCTTCTTCATTACTCTCAGGTTGGTTTTATACCTGGCACAATGTCCTGGAACCATATGTGTATAATATAGCATGTTCGTCTAGTGTATAGAAAATGATTCTCCAATGAGGCTTTGGCTCTCTGTGTGGATGCAGTACATTTTGTAGAGTCAAATAGGGATACCTCTTTTGCACCCTTGAGAGGATGTGGCTTGAAGAGAAATGGGCTTATAAAATTCAACAGCTCCATCAGGCACCATTGACATGTATCAATTATGGTTATCTGTCCCATCCCATCCAGTTTAGGCAGGGTGTAAGACAGGACAGTCTCTATTCACCCCTTCTATGTGTACTGGCATTACAACTATTGTCTGTGGCGCTGTGACTCTTGCTAAAATTCAAGGTAATTGATACTCCTTGCAGATCAATTAAGTCTTTTCTTTAAGCAGATGGCATCCTCCTCTCATTGACTGACCCCCCCTAATTCTATTCCCAGTGGTCATGTTAATCATCCAGAGGTTCTTGCTGTTCTCTGGCTAGAAGATTAATCAGAGAAGTCAGAGACCCTCCCTTTCATAGCGGAGTCCCCCGCCCTCATGGATACCCTCACCACACCCACCAACCACTATCACCTCTGAACTACTACACTGCCTTCTGCTCAACTCCCGATCACTCTGCAAGCATGCCACCGAAATCTGGGACACCACCCTCACCTACAACTTTATCTTCATCTCAGCAACATGGATCAAACCTTTCTCTACCCCCAACATTGCGACTTCCAGTGGTTGCAAGATGACACACCGCACCAACAAACACCAAGAAGGCATTGCCATCATTCACAAAGAAACCATCTGCTGCACCACCACCACTGAAGACATCACCACACCGATCACGGAACACCTCAACTTCCAACCTCAAACTAATGGAAAGACTAGGGACCAGATGTACAACCCTAAATGCATGCACAAATGGATTTGCGACCCGTTTGCGCATGCAAAATGGCAAAGGGCCATGTACAATTCCTAAATAGCGAGTCGCAATTTATTTGCGACTCTCTATTTAGGAGTTGCACGTCGCAATTAGGAAGGGGCGTTCACTTCCTAATTGCGTCCATGAATCAATGTACAAATGTTTTCTGACAGCAATTGTGGTCGCGAAACATTTGCAAATTACTACCCTCTTCAAGAGGGTGGTAATGCAGCTGCAGTTTGGACGGGGTCCCCACAGGACCCCTTCCACTTTGTGACTGTCTCTAAAAATATTTTTTAAGGGCAGGCAGTGGTCCAAGAGAACACTACCTGCCCTTAAAAAATGAAACAAAAAAGTTCTGTTTTATTTTTAAATGCATCCCGTTTTCCTTTAAAGAAAAGTCCTGCTTTACTTAAAAGCAGTCCCAGACATGTTGGTCTGCTGAGCCCAGCAGGCCACCATACCTGGGAGGGCCTGTCATCCCCAATGGGCTTGCAAATTGCAAGAAGCTCATTAATATTAATGAGCCTCGCAATTTGTGACCCCATTGGGAATCGCAAACAGTGTTAAACACACTGTTGTAAGTGGCAAATTGCACCTCGCAAATTGCGACTCCCAAATGAGTCGCAATTTGCTAGGCACAATTTTGTTGGTCATACATCTGGCCGAGGATCAGAGGTGTCCTTGCCTACAGACCCCCAGGACTATGCCCTGGTACTTCAAAGCCATGCCTGAATTAATTGCCTTGCTCACAATCAACTCAAAGCACTTCATCTTCCTTGGGACCTTAACTTCCACCTAATAGATTCCAAAGATACTAACTTTGCCAACCTCCTGGAAAATATGAGCAACTTTGGCCTCATCCAACTAGTCACCCACCCCACACTCAGCGCAGGATACTCAATCTTCACTGCCAGTGACAGAGTCAAGTACAGTCATGCCACCAAACTCACCTGGACTGACCATGCGATTATGCACTTCACCATTTCAAGATCCCCTGGCACTACCAACAGGCCCCCCAGCTCCTCCGACCGCAGCAGGGGCAAAGTGATGGAGACCCAATAGTCCAACACCTTTAACACCACCCAGCCTTATTCCACAACCAACCTCGAACAGACCTTCCAGAATGTCTCTACCTGGTTCACCAACTTCACCACCTGAGTTGCCCCCACCAAGCCAGCTAGGTCCAGCAGACCCACCAAACAAGTCAGTTACTATACACCAGAACTTAAGACAATGAAACATAACTGCAAATGGCTACAAAGAAGATGGTGCACCAGCAGAGATCCAGCAGACTGAACCACCTTCAAGTTAGCCCTCAAGAAATATCACTAATACCTCAAAGACACAAAAAGAAGCACCCTGGCACACAGCATCGATGCAAGGTCAAACAACAGCAAGGAAATCTTCAGCATCGTCAGAAAGTCCTCATGCCCGTCAGCCACCGTGAATGTGATCCCCCATTTCCAGGAGCTCTGCAACACCCTGGCAGAGAACTTCCCAAAAAAGATATCAACCGTCTACAGTAACTTCGAACCCCAACCCACTGACCTATACAACCTCCTCACTCCGGATGATGCTTGCCAAAACCACCAACTCACCACATGGAAACAGACACCACTCAGACCACCACATCCACGATGAACTCCATCCACTCTGAAGCACCAATGGACCCTTTCCCCCACCACTTCCTCCATTTCGAGGCAAGGAAATCAGCGGCAAACTCACCTCCAATCTCAACACTTCCATCACTACAGCTGTTTCCTCGATGGATCGAAGCCCACAGAGGTCAGACCCATCCTCAAGAAACCCTCTGTCGACCTCAGCGAACACAAGAAATCAGGCCCCAACTCTCTGCTCCCTTACCCCACCAAAATCCTTGAGAAGGCCATCAGTCGCCAACTCACCAAACACTTGAGGAGAAACAACCTGCTGGATACCACCCAATCCAGTTTCCAAGCCAATCACGGCACCAAGACTATCTTGATCAGTTCCACCGACTATATTAGAATCCTTTTGGTCACAGGAAGAACCCAGATAATCCACATACCACCCTTCAGTTTGGAACCAGAGTGAGCTCCACGATAACCACTAGTCACTAGCAAGGTCATGCGATATTTCACGCTCGCTTGCACGGGTTCTGGCAGCGATGGCGCCAATGTAGTGCAGATCGCAAATGCACTGTTGAGAAACAGCTGATAGGCTTTTCAAGTGAATTCCCTCCTCCAACAGACCGTTGGATTTGTTTTTTTTGTATGAGAAGTCTTTTTTGAACTTATTTATAACAGGAAACTTGCTGTTCCTGTCCATCGGGCTCCTCCAAGTGCTTTGTCCTTCTCCTGGTCACTTTTCATTTGGATTTGGATCTGGAAGGATCACTCTCCTTGTCTGCTGCATAAATACCATTGAATTTAAGGACTTTACATTTGAGATTTCGCAAGTAAGTACAAAAACTGGTGCATAAGGGTGTTGTTTGTTTGATTGGGGGGCATGCACCAGAATTTATTTGCACATTTATTTGATTAAAAAAAATATTGTGGTGGGTGACCTGCAGTTTCAGTAGGGGGATAGTTTTTTTTGCATTTTTTCTTGTCTTGTAAAGGAAAAATGTTGCTTGGATTAAGTTACAAAATGTGGTTTTATTGTTCTATTCCAATTTTTTTTCTAAAAACAGTGTACCGTTGGGGTAAAATATTTGATGCCTTTGGAGGATGTTTGTTGCAGTAAAGAAGTTTAGCCCAGTAAATGTTTGTTTTTGACATTTCTGAATTAATGCTATTTTCTCCTGTATTACCAAGCCTCCTTTGTCGGACCTGTGTGTCAGTGTGTTTGCCATAGGCCACCATTTGTCTTTGTTCCCCATGCCATGTGGCCTCTGGCCATTTTATTCTATAGTCAGTGTCCATAGGCCTGTATGTGTTTTTTTTTGTTTTCCATGCCTCCTGCTTGTTGTCTGACCATGTGGCTGGTGGCCATTTTGTCTAGGCAGCCAGTGTGCTTGTTAGGGGTGGGCGGAATTAGCAAAAGTGCCTTTCGCAAAATATCGCGAAACGGCACAAAATCTCCGCGATCTCGCGATATTTCGCGTGATCGCGGAGATTAGTGCTTCCGGTTGGGGTTTAATTTTTGTGACAGGAGCATCGTGCCAGAATGAATCCTTCCCTGCATATTTAAGACGATGCCACCGTTTTGTGCAATACCTCTACTCAACTCGAGTACTTTCTACTGGCTAATCAGTAAGTGCAACCTCGTTGGTTAAATGTATAGTGCTTTTCCTACACTACAGCTGCGTAAAGGGCCAGAAGAGTTGTCTCCAGTGGCAATGTGTGTCTGTAACGTTGCCACAACGCCGACGGCCCTGGGGTCCCTCGAGTCAGCTATCCATCATAGTGGGGGAAAGGGTAGGAAGACGTTGCCCACCACTGGTGTGTGTGGCGGGGCTTCCATGCAGTTCACATGCCGCTTGTTTATAAAGGGCCAGAGACCCATCAGAGCAGCAGACGAGGAGACAGAACCTCCTGGTGTCAGGAACTACAAGGGGATTGCGCTCGAGAAAGTCATGGCTGCACAGAGCTCCATCAAAGATCACAGCTAATTTTTGACGGTAGATATGGGGAGAAAAGCACACCTGCCCAGCCTCGACCTAGCTCCCGAATGTTTTGTGCTGATTAATGCGTTACCATACATGCCAACATTTCAGAAGAGCAAAGTGGGAGATTTCAAAACATTATTTTTTTTTAAAATCGGGAGAATGGGGCCTTCAATCGGGTTTCAGTCATGTATGTACTTTGGAAGTGTGCTGCTGCAGGATCGGACATTTGAAAGCAAATTCAAGTGTTTTTTTTTATCCCCTTTCAGAAGCATGGAGCGCAATGGCAGAGAAAGAGGCGAATGTAAGAGTTGTGCATTGGCCTGGCAGGTTGCGGTCAGTGCATACACCCCCCCCTCCCCCGTCAGCCCGGGCTCAAACAGCTTCCGGGCACACACACAGCCGCCCCCCCCCTCCTCCTCCCAGTACTTCACAGACCATTTGCTTGTTAATGAGGCTTTGTTGGTTTTTCACCTCTTCTAGACCTCCTGCATCGCCATTATGACTATTGCTGGAAGAATTAGCACGTTACACAATACCAAGCCCTGTCTGCTGAAACCCCGAGGAATCGGGTTTTTGCTTGCAGGAATCGGGAGGCGGGAGACTAGCCTTAAAATCGGTAGTCTCCCGCCTGAATCGGGAGTGTTGGCATGTCTGCGTTACTGAATTTGAGCTTCAACTTGGGCCCCTGCTTTATTTATATGTGTAAGTGCTTCCTGTTGAGGTTTAATTTTTGTGACAGGAAAGGACTACTCAAGGCGACAATTTCCGTTCCCTCGTGGATCGCAGAAATTTCGACATTTTCTCATTCCGCGCGGAAGCGAAAATGTCGAATTGTCGCAATCAATTTCCACGAGCGGAACGGAAATTGTCGCCCACCCCTAGTGCTTGTGCCATTGACCTGCATGTGTTCTTTATTGTGGTCCTGCATCCGTGATAGTTGGTGTGACCATGTGGCTGGTGGCCATTTTGTAGAGGCAGCAAGTGTACTTTTACCATATCCCTGGATTTGTTCTTTGTTGTAGACATGCCTCCTTGCTGGTTGTTGTGACCATGTGGATGGTGGCCATTTTGTGTAGTCAGCCAGTGTGCTTATATTATAGGCTTGCATGTGTTATTTGTTGTGGCCATGCCTCCTTGCTGGTTGTTGTTGTTATGACCATGTGGCTGGCGGCCATTTTGTGTAACATATGAAACAATTGGTTCTGTCGGGTAAGACAATTTCTTTGTAATTCATAACATTAATAATGATTGACTAATAAAAGGATGACTCTAGAACACATGTGGTCTGACAAAATGATCTGTGCTTGTAAGAAGATTTTTTAATTTTACTTCTAAAGATTTATCAAAGGGTTTTCGTGGTTCTCACCACAAAATTATCACGAAAGAAGGTTGTCGGTAAATTCATTTAAATGAAATGGCGCAAGTGAAAAATATTTACAGTGAACTAAGTGCTAAGTGCCAAAGTGACAGAATGCATGTTTTTATACATGTAAGTGAAAACATACACATTGATTATACATTTACAAACAATGGAGGAGAGGGGTATTTACAGATCGGTCCAGTTTCAACAGTATAATGTAAGTATCTCTGGTTCAAAAGTTAATTTCTTAATGATTTACAAGCCACAAGACCTAATGATTTAGGGACATATAAAAAACCGTTGACGTTTTGACCCTGACAGGAGCTTTATTAAAGGGTTATCATGGCGGGTCATCTTAAGGACTAAGGAGTAAAGCGGAAAGTCGATTCCTTAAATTAATCGATGACGATGGATATGTCAATGTATGTTCAGGTGGACATGGGAGTCCTACCAGTTGGCCTGGATTGGTTGATTTCAACTAAAAGTGCGGAATAGTTAATGAGGCTCCTGGTGGCACTGAGGACCAGACGTTTCTATGGGTGAGGTAGCAGCAATATTCAGGTTAAAGGGCAATTTCAAAAAATCACAGGTAAATCAAGAGTGTGTTCAATCACTTAGCGTTGTGGGGCGCAAGACAGGCAAGTGTCAAATGCTGTTTCTTGCGATTGTAATTTGGGATTTGCCTTATGTTTTTCAATAAATCACATACAAATCGTGAGTGCAGTTAATTGCTTTTAAATGCGGCACGCAGGACAGCCATTTTGTGTAGGCAGCCAGTGTTTTTTGCCATTGGTTTGGATGTGTTCTTTGTTGTGACCGTGCCTCCTTGCTGTTGTGTTGTTGATGTGACCATGTGGCTGGTGGTCAATGTGTGTGGGCAGCCAGTGTGCTTTTGCCATAGGCCTGCATATGTTCTTTGTTGTGGACATGCCTCCTTGCTGGTTGTTGTTGTTGTGGCCATGTGGTGGGTGGCCAATTTGTGTAGACAGCCATTGTGCTTTTGCTATTGGCCTGCATGTGTTCTTCGTTAGGGCCAAGCCTCCTTGCTGGTTATTGTGACCATGTGGACAGCGTCCATTTTGTGTAGCCAGCCAGTGTGCTTTCTCCATAGGCCTGCATGTCTTCTTTGTTGTGGCCATGCCTCCTTGCTGGTTGTTGCTTTTGTTACTATGTGGCAATGGCTGCCAGCCATTGTATGCATCCTGCCAGTGTGCCTTTGCCATAGGCTTGCATGGATGAATGAGATATCAGTTTAATAATATGATTGAGGATCATTGTAGTATGTATATTAATAATATTATTTTGATGAACAGTGCTAATATATATTGAATTTTTTGCATTTTTTTGCACCTGCAATAAGTTTCTTATTCTCCTATATAAACATCAGCAATTACTGATTTTTAGTTATAATTTTTTTTTTATTTCACCTATTTATTTTACATTTATTTATTTATTTTTACATTTCATTTTTGATTTTTTTACATTTAAGAGTTTTAATATTTTTTTGTTTTAATATTTTTCAAATTTTTATTTTTCACTTTTTGAGTTTTTTTTGTTTAATATATTTTTAATTGAGATTTTTCCCGTTTTACTTTTAGTTTGTTTTCCTCTATTTTGCCACAGTTGATGCATCATCCATCCATCCATCCATCCACCATAGGCGCACTCCTGCACAACATCATTCAGATTTTAATATTTATAATTACATTTCCTCATGGACACCCTGGCTGCCGTGCACTTTACACACATCAGCATCATCCATTTGGGGAATGAGGAATATTCCAATTCCACCTGGACCACATTGCCAAACATAGGTGCACACTACCCTCCATTTTATTAAAGGATTAGTATTAAATTTACCCATGCAGTTCCCCGAGTGCCACAGGTGTCTCCTTTAGAATATATGGACATAAAGGCAATAGCTCTACTATTCCGTATATTGTGTGTGTTATTCTGGGGAGGAATGCAATTTGATGGTATGGTGGTGTGGTTTGACTTTAAAGTGGTTATTATGTATTACATAACTGAACAACCATACTAATAGTGCCTCTGTCTGTACTAATTCAAACTGCAAACAATGCCACGTGACATTGCCCACAAAAAGGATTTCTTGCTTGTTTGTTTTAAATTGCACAAGAGAAGAGACATCACATGCAGTACTGCCAACAGAAGGCCTGTGCAGTCACACGTCAGTCCTCCATTCTCTTCCGCTTGAGCAGCTTAGTGCAACTGCCAACTGAGAGCTTTAAGATAGCCCCAAAGAAAGATGCTTCCATAAAAAATAATAATAATAATAATAATATGAAATTTGTAATGCGCTCAGCTTACCCGGGGGCATCCCGGCGCAAAAGATCAGAAGGAAAGACACAGCTAATCACTGCTAAGGAAACAAATGAGTCTTAAGAAGTTTCCTAAAAGATAGGATCTTAGGCTCTGAGCGAATCTTGAGGGGGAGAGAGTTCCAGAGGGAGGCCACTTGCACAGAGAAGCGCCTGCCCCCAGAACGAGCTCTTCTTACTCTCGCTGACTGCAAAAGGTGTTTTTGGTCCGAGCGAAGCAGACGTGGGGGTTTGTAAGGACGGGCCATATTAGCAAGGATGGGGGGGCCTTTGCCATGTAGAATTTTGTGGGCTGTACATAGCGCTTTAAATCTCACCCGCTCTTTCACGGGGAGCCAGTGAAGCGCTTTGAGGGCCGGGGCAGCAGACTGCCTCCTGGAAACATCCATAAGGACTCTCGCAGCTGCGTTTTGCACCTGTTGGAGGATTTTGAAGGTCGCTTCAGGAGCACCGAGAAACAACGCATTCCCATAATCGAGCCTCGATAGAATCAGGCCACGTATCAGTAGCTTCCTTGCTGAATCAGGAAGCAGAGGTAGCACCTTTCGGGCTGATCTCAGTAAGCCAAAGCAAACCCCTGCAGTCTTCCTGGCATGAGTCCTGAAGGACAGGTCTTCTTCCAACCATACTCCCAAGGACTTGATCTCCTTCTTGGGGGATGGTGGGTCGCCAAGAGACCGGGGCCAGCAGCTAGCAATAATGGAGGGGCTGGAGTTGCCCAGGAGCATCAGCTCGGTTTTACCTCCAAAAAAGTGGTCAGTGGGAAGAAGCAACCACCCACCAGTGACATGTTGCCCCAAATCTTCTTTTTTGATGACATATACTTAACAGGTGATGACCTGATGAAGCACTTGACCAGAGTGGACCGCATTATTCGGCGTTTTGCTCACATGGGCTATAAGTTCAATTTCCCAAAAACAAAAATTACCCACCTCAGTGTCTTATTTTTGGGATACGAGCTGTCAAGTGAAGGCAAAAGCCTGGAGACCCATTTCTTAGAAAAATGTGTGCTGCTTCAACTTCCAATGACTCCGAAAAGATTTCAATCGATATTAAGATTTCTAAATTTTGGCAGAAAATATATTCCTGATTACGGAGAATGGGCAAAATCATTTTACGACCTTATACGTCAGGTACCTATTGGATATAAGAACATAAGGAAATTTACATTCCATACAAGCTGGCATGATAGCGTCAAGAAACTTACACACATGTGTAAACACTACAATCCTGGTGATCCGTGTGATCATGGGTAAATCACTTTACACATATATCACATTCAATGAGGGAGGCACAGAACAGATTGCATATAAATCGCATCTCTACACAAATGCCGATATGTGGTTTGTACTGACTGAAAAATGTTGTCAGCACTTCAGGCTGCTGCAGTGAGAGAGTGTGCCTTGGCTCAAGGTAAACAAATTATTGTTGTGACCCTAGTACAGACCAGAGAGGCAGGTACCACAGCTAGTGTTCCAAGCGCAAAAGCTCTACATTAAACATGGATACAATTGGAAAACCCCCTCACTGCAACAGAAGTAGATTATAGATTTGACTCAAACACAAGCATTTCTCCAGTAGGAGCAAGGATACCCTCTGCCTAATGAAATAATGATTCTAGATCACTATGACTACATCATTTACACTGATGGTTCTGCATAACCTGCCATTGGGTACAACAGCAATATTCAACCGCATGAGTAGTCGCAAAAGGCGGTATGAATGATGGAACTTTCTATACTGAAAAAACCTACCCAGAGTCACTCTGTGATTGCACAGCACTGCTGGGGAACTGAAGGCTCTAGTACTGGCACTACAGAATATGGATTGTATTATTGTATGCAGTCATATAATGAATTTCTTCATTATTGGAGTCAAAATCGATTCAGGGATTCTCAAGATGTTTTGGGAACAGGTGGCAAAGCTGAAAGAACGCTTGCTCCGGGCTCATGTTATACATACACTGAGTAATCAACGTGTTGGCGTACACATTGCAGGGTATTCATTGGCAGATGAAGCTGCAAAAACAATAGTTCAGATCACGTGGTTTTTGCGATAACTCTTTCAAGTACAACATTAGACAGAGACATCATGATGGGCATCCATGCTGCACGCAATGACACACACCTTACGAAAGGCTTTCTACTCAAGTACTCCTACAAGCTAGATGCACAAAACATACCGTATGCTCAAATTCCAGGAGTGGGGGGATAGAGTAATAGTGAACATCGATCGCAGACTAGAACTAATACTGGCTGCATATGAGGGTCTGGCTTCGGTACATGCGGGGCGGCTGCTACAATTTCTCTATTGCAGCTACACTATTGGAGTCCGGGTCTTTACAAACAGACCAAGGACATTGTCCTATAATGCAACTTCTGTCAACAGATGAAGGGTTCCACATGGCACATCCAACCCAGAAACCTCTTTTGATTTCAAACAAGCCTCTGGCTTGTGTGTATTTGGACCACTGCAGCCCCCTATCATCTGATGGGGCTTACATGAACATCTTGGTGGCAGTGGATTCCTGCTCTGGAGTCCTTTGGGTATGGGCACAGCAATCAGCTGAAGCGTGAGCTTTTATATAGGATCTGTAAGTCTTTATTGGGACATACGCATTTGGCACACTACATTCCAATCAGGGTCTGGTGTTTAGCTATCGGGCTTGCAAAAGGCCATAGAAAGTTTCAGTGTGACCGTGCGTTTCTCATCTCCCTACCATCCCGAGGGAAATATCTCACTACAATCCTGAAGGAAACACAGTTGAGGAGAGGAAAATCCAGGACTTAAAGCAGTCTTTACCAGCAGGGGTATTAAGTTCTGGTTGCAGTTGGGTTCATCACCTATGTGGGGTAAAGAGAGCTTTGAATAACACACCAAAGATGCTACTGGGTGGGTGTACTACTTCTGAGATGTAGTCTGGGGTTAAGATGTGGGTCTCCAGACCGTGACAATGCCAGCACAGTGGCGCTGGAACCACCATTTGAAATCAATGAATGTTTGGCTGTTTTTACAGGAATTGAAAGACTTCTGGGATGAACAAAGCAATGTCCAAGGAAAACTGGAAAAGTGAAGGTTTTTCCGGCAAGAACTGGCTCGATCCCCAAAATCAGAGATCTGGTCCAAGAAAAAATTGTGGACAAACAAGAGTTTGGGCCTGGGCCTGTCCTGGCTGTTAAAGGTACACAAACTGTACTTCTTCCGCCCCTTGCCAGAAGCAGAGACAAAAGGTTTGTCTCTATTGCTCTGATCAAACCACACTGTGTGGACAATTCTCAACAGTAGGCCACTTGGATTCCTGGGTAGCTACCAATCTCCACTCGTGGCCGTTTAGGAAGTTCAGATGGAAGCTTTCATTAAAAAATTAAGTCTGCTCTCTTCAAAGTGAGACAACAATGAACAACAATGAAGTATGCCTTCTACATGTTTTCAAAACAATGACTACTGTGCCATCTACAAGTACAGGAACACAGATTTAAATTTGGAATTTAGTAATGAACAAGATCTACATCACTGGATCACAGATTGAGACATCTACTAATTTGAGCCAGCCTACATTGTCACAACTTGCTCCCTGTGTTCCTGTGTCCACCACCAGGGGGCTGAATTGTGGGACTCTCCAGTGTCATAATAGGCTACTGGACCCTCCCCTTCATGCATATTCTAACTTCCAGCCATTTGGACACTATTGAGTAATTGACATCCATTCCCAATCCATGCCAGGTTTTGTGAAAGCCAGCCTGCTCATGATCGAAGCCAGCCTGCTCATGTTTGACACTCCATTACCCAGAATTTGCTGCTCACTGCTTCATCTCCACCCCTGCAGGCCAAGGATGGGTGGAGGAATCCAGCTCACCTGTGGTTGGCTGGCTGCTGGTAGCCTGCTCACACCTGATGAATGTAATTACTGTGAGCTCTTTTAAGCCCCAGCTCCCTTCAGTCCACTGTTGGTCATTGTAGCTGTATACCGGTTCTTGTTTCCAGTGTTTCCTGAGCCTTTGATGTCCTTGTTTCCAGTGATTTCTGAGATTTAGTTAATCCTTCTTCCTAGATTCCTGAGCTATAGCTATTCCTTGTGCCTGAATTAGCTCTGCCTGCAGTGCTACCTTGTTTCCTGAGTTGCTGAGCTATAGTTCTTCTTTGTTCCTGTTCCTGGGCTTTAGCTATTTCTTGTTCCTGATTTGCACTGCTTGCACTGTTCTCTTGACTCCTTGTTTCCTGGGCTGTAGCTATTTCCTGTTTCCTTGAACCGGTACTGCCTGCAGTGCTACCTTGACTCCTGAGTTTTAGTAATTCCCTGTTCCTGTACTAGCACTGCCTGAAGTGCTACCTTGACTCCTGAGCCTTACCTCAGTTCTTGTTCCTGCCCCCGCACTGCCTTCTGTTACTTTGTTTTCTTGATTCCTTAACCTGCACTATTCTAGTACACCCTTGTAGCCTTCCGTTCTGTATATCCTTTTCCAGTCCCAGCATTTCTTCCCATTTCCTTGGTTCCAGTTCCAAGTTTTCTGTCTTCCTATTCTGCTGTCTTGCTTCTGTTGCCTTGTATGTTTGTTACCTGCTTTCTGCCAAGTGTGCCCTGTGATTTCCTTCCTTTCCTGTTAAGCACTCCTCCTTGCTAGCTCCTTGTCTATTGTGCTTGTGTTTAGTTCTACCCCCTTGCTGGTATTGCCTTGCGTGTTCCTGTTTGATCACCAGGATCCATGGGCACAGCTGACTACCTAGGTGGTGTTTCTTGTTCGCTGTGAGTATTGTCTTTGAGTTGCATTTATAACATCACCATAGGTATAAGCTCCACAGACCCTGCCTTTGCATGCATATCCTATTTGTGGGTATTTGCAGTCAGTATGTGTAACAGCAATTGTGGGTGAGAAACCTACTGAGCTTCAGACTTACCATGTGGAGCTCCTGAGTGCTTTACCCCATACTCCCCTTTATTGTTAATGTTGTATTATATATATGTCTTGCACGTCCGTCCTGGGTGCAGTTACTCTGAATGCTAAATTGCCTTGTGAGTGCCAATCCTTTCTGAGTCTTAGCCATTTTGTTCACTTGTCCAGGCTTCCCCTTTGGATCCCTTTTCCTCTTCTGACTTCCTGTGTGATCCTGGGCAGCGCTGTACTCCTCTCTGTGAACGTTTTCTACCCCGTTTCCCAGTCCTTGCCCAAGTCCCTGACTCTGTTCCTGACATAGTCCCGGACAGTCCCTGACATGCAGAGCTGCCCAAGCTTGACATGAAGGCATCTGTGTACTTCCCCCCTGTCTCGTCTATCTTTGGCTAAAAAGAACATACTTTGTTTCTCCATGGTTACACCTTTGGATTACAATTGCATTTCTCTTCTGAATACTTTGGATTGGTTTCGAGACACAGAATCTCAACACCACTCAGGAATAGCCGCCCAGGTGTGATTCAGCTGCTGGATGGTGTGTGTACCTTCCCTCTCTGGAGGTGATGCACCCACAGGGCGTATTCGCTGCTGGGTCTGCTGTCTGCTGCCAGCATAGAGGAGAGGTGGCCCTGAAGTAAAAAACTAGTGCTGCCCACTCCTCCTCGCTGAAGATCGCCCCGGGCTGCACACCTGGGTGGCGACATTGCCCGCAAGGTAAGCAACCCTCTGGCATGGTGCTGTGTGGGGTTAGGAAAGATTAGAAAAGAAAGAAACAGGAAAAGGAAGGAAAGGAATGAAGAAATCAGAAATTAAGGGCAAAAATATTCAAAATATAAAAAGTCATGAAAAACACCAATAAAATTACAACAACACACACTAATATAATAAATAAAAATGAGGGACAGATAGATTTGATAGTGGGAGGATTAAAGAGTAAAAAAATTAGACCCAGCACCATAACAGAGAAGAAAAACAAGATGGCCTCTCACATGCAAACCACATGGTGCCTTTTGCGCATGATTTAGAACACTAGGAGACACATGAGAACCGCATGGTGCAGTTCATGCGTGATTTGGAACGTGAGGACGTGCTCTGTGATCTGTATTGCAAAGTGAACGGGCGTGCCGGCAAACTCTGCTCATCCATGAAACTTCACGTAGCACGGCAGAGATTTTTTTGCCACTCTGTAAAGTTCCACATGGTGCAGTTCTGCAAACTCTGCCCAGGCCTACTTAAGAAAATTCAGAACACAGTGGCCACACTCACCCACTACCTTCCAAAATGGACCAAAATCACCGCCACCTTAAGAACCTCCACTGGCTCCCCATCCTGAAAATATCAGTTCACGATGCTGACACACGCCTACAAGACAGTCCACGACCAATGATCATCTTACATCAACCACCGTCTGAACTTCTACCAATGCTCCAGACACCTGTGCTCAGCCCGCCTCGCAGAGACTCCTGTGATCTGACAATTTTACAGTGGATGACGTTCCTTCCCCTACCTCGCCGCCAAGCCCTGGAACGACCTTCCCCTCCAAAAAGCATTCTCCCTCCCAGAATTCAGAAAGGGACTCAAGACCTGGTTTTTCAACTGAGCTCAGCAGGAATCCAGCAAGAAAGCAGCACCTGGATACCCTTGTAGGTTATGAGCCCAGCTATTTAAATCCTGATTAATTGATTGATTAGTGCTACAACAAAAGTAGGCAAACATAGACTCTTGATCACATTGATACACAGCAGACTAACTTATTTGGGGATCAAGATGAATAGAGTACTAGAAAGCATGACCAATGACAAACCTCTTCTGACTTTACAAAGTGGACACAATGAAATGAGTACAGATGGTAAATATTTCTGTTGCACGTTGGTACAACTATGGTTTTAGCATGCTCCACTTTTAATAGATTGAGATACACTCCACAAAATTGATTCTGATATCAAAAGATGTGAAAGGGGACTACTATACCTAGGTTAAACTGGGAATAATCTGGGCGATTACTATCTCCGACAATTTTTGAATACCATGCATGAAATTACATGACTATGCATATCACCTGCCACAGTTGATCTACTGTCTAGCCAAACTGGCAGATAAGCCAGATTGGATGGCCCTTGAGTGATATTCCCTTGAAGGCCCAGAGCCCATTATGCTCCTAAATAGTCAGGTATCACAACCGCCTTTGAATGTCAATCCTCTCATTTTCCTCAAGTGGTCCAAGGAAGAGGTGTGGCGCCTCGGCCAGGGCGACTGACTCTGGAATATGGGAATCATGGTTCGATCCCCAGCGCCGGCGGCAGATTGGCCGAGCACCGTGTGACTCTGGGCAATAGCTTGCTTAATCTTCCCGACGGCCCCCAGCGCCAAGAGACCCTTACAGGTGATTGTTCGTGCTTTACAAATGTGGATTTATGCATTTATTTACTGTCAGATACATAGCTGTGAGGGTTGCAGATTGGGCCCTTACCTCATAGTCATCCCAAGATCACCTGTTCTACAATACATGCAGGTTTTTGAGCACCAGAGGGACAGATCTAGGGGATGCATAGCCTAATACTGGATGCCCTCTATTATACACCTACAACCTAGGCAAGTAGCATCCAATGGCAGGAGCTACCTCAGAAAGAAAACACTGAGTCGGACTTGGCAGACATGGTAGAATCCAATGACAGAGTTCTTCACAAGCCCAAAATAAAAATGTGTGTATTTTAAGATTCTCAATTCATTGTATTGTTCACTTATGAAACAGCACTAGGTGAGCCAATTTCCAAGTGATGAATACTGGAGTTGTAGTGCATGCCGCTCTGACATAGTACATATTTTGTGTCTTTGTCCCCACTCTCCCCATATTGGTCAACATTATGGCGGGAACTGGCCAAGATTGCCCCTCCCACAGATCACCTCTATGATGGCTCTTCCACTACTGCATGACTTGATTGATAACATGGGATGAACACACACTCCCTTAGATGGCTTGCTACATCAATGGCAGTTTCCAAGGCACTGGTGACAAACAACGTTGCCTACTAGAGAAATGGTTAGTAGAACTGGCCTGGATTGTGTATATTGAGCACATTATCTATGAGATTGCTGAAGACGTACATCTTGATTAAAGCTCTTCATACACTTGGGCTATGTGCTCTGAATGGGTATCATAACCTTGATAGACGGGCGGCCCACATGCACTTGAGCCCCTATGGGGGGCTGTTGTGAACTATACACTTGTATCACCATCTCTTTTTTTACCCAGTGAACTGCTTTACTTATAGACAATTTTTTGAAAAAGCGACCACTATCCTCAAAAGACAGTGATACAGATTCAAGGTTATAAGATAAAATGGGATATGCAGTTAGGATAAGGTGCCTCCTCTACTAAGATTAAACTTAACCAATTGGTCCTTCAATGCTGAAAAACACCTGGTGTCTTGGAAGGATAGCAACAGAGAGGAAAGCTCCAAATATTTAAACTCCATCGCAATTGATAACCAATCCTTCAGCTCTTCAACCAGGCATTGTGCTTTGTTAGAACTATCCTCTGAGCTAAGCAAAACAATCACCAACAATATCACTCACTAGCCTTGCATGCATGCTTGTAGACCACAAAAAGCCTCTGACAGCACCAATAGGAAATGCTATGGTAGAAACTAAGTAACTGGGTCCTACTGACAAAAACACTTTACACCATCATCAACCTTTTTTGAAGAATTTGGTGGAAGTTAAACTCAATGAGGATGGTACACTGTATCTTTTAACACAGGGCTAAAGCAGTGCTGTGTCCTAGATAGGGGTGGGCGGAATTTGCGAAATTAACTGTCGCAAATTATCGTGAAAATGCAGAAAATCTCCGCAAACACGCCGGAAATATCGCGAAGACGCGGAAGTTTTTTTGCCGCCTGTTCGCGGTATTTTATGCGTGATCGCGGGTCGCCAACTTACCCATGTGGTTGCTCATGGGCGCGGCCATCTTGTTTTCACTTGTCCCGCCCTCTCGCGATGCTTACTTCCTGTTCCGGGTCGCGCAATGCATGTTCGCGCCTGTTCGCGGTCGATATTTCCTGTTCGCGACCGCTTTTACTTGATCGCGTTGCTTTTTGCTTGCTCGGGGAGAAAATATCGCGCAAACTTGCGCACGTGGTCGCAATGGGCGCGGCCATCTTGTTTTTCACTCTATTGCATGGTTCTGGAGCCTGCTTTTCAATCCTCCCTAAATCTTTTCAATCCTTTGTTTATAGCTTTTTTTGGATCTTTATTACTTATTATTTCTCTAACTATTTTCCTGCTTCTATATTTTTGGTTTTTGTCTACTTTTTTTTTGTTTTTTAGCTACTTTTTCACTCTTTCTATTGCCTATTTATTTCCTTTACTTACTTTTTTAATTTTATTACCTTTTCTTTCCCACCCCGTCTCTCATCCCCAGAACCATGTCAAAGGGTAGGGCTCGCCGCAGCCAGAGCCGCGACCGCCTTCCATGTGGAAGGCGGCGCCCACAAGGGGTGCAGGCACGGGCCTTATTTGGGGAGGTGGAGTTGGCTGCACTCATTTTCTTTGTGCAGCGCCACCTCCCCTCAACCCTGGAAGCAGGTGGCTGGCCTGGGTCCGGGTACGGCCTCCGGGAGCGTCGGCAGTGGTGGGGGAAGGTGCGCCGGGCAGTGTCGCGCATCTCTTGGGTCCGGCGCACCCAGGCACAGCTGACGCACCGGTGGTCCGACATCCTGGACCGTGAGCAGGACCTGCTGGGCCTGCTAGGAGTGGAGGTCCCGGGGCTTGGTGAGTACCTATTTAATTATTACAACTTTGTGTCTGTTCTTCTGCTCTATGTTATATATTGCGAATATCTTTTTTTCCTTCCAACCAGCTAGAATGTTGCTGCTCACAATACATTCCAGGTTAATAACGTTTAAAAGTCTTCTGTGATTATGACACCGGTGCTCTTCTGCGCTACTACTAATCTTACTTGTTTGCAGCTTTGCGTTTGCGCTTGCTTAGCGTGATTCTTTACGAGTTTATTTTAGAGAAATTAAGTTACGTAATGCTACAGTGACTCACGTCCACTCCTTACTTTGTCCTGTCACTAATAGATAGGGGCGGATTGATACTTAGGTTTAGGTACTTTGTAAGGACCTTCTAATTGGTTAGTGGTATGCGTGATGCCCCCCCTCACTCAGTTACGTGACGTGCTGCTAGTACGGCAGTCTTTAGAACCTTTTCTAGTTTGTTCAATGAGTGGAGGTAGGCTTAGCAGTTACTTAGCAGTAGCAGATCAGCATCAATCAAACCAAAATTTGGTGTATACAAAAAATGTAGTCATGTTCATGTGTCCTCCATGATTGGACCATACACATTGTTGAGGAATACAGTGGAAATGCATACTTAATGTACAATTGGCATGCCTGGAATAGGTGGGCTAGGTTGGGTGGTACGTTGTACTACTACTTAGGCGTAGTTGTAACTTAGTTTTCTGGAATCAGAATGGAAGACTGGATTACTGTTGATAAATAGTAACTTAAGTAGTCGAACTGCGAATCCCCCGATATTACATGTTGACCAGATGAGATCGGTCAATGTAGTTATTGCAATTGTTGTTTACATAAGTGTTTTTTGATCGTTGTGGAAAAATATTGTATTTGTTTGACACCATCCATCAATGTTTGTCTCTTTCTTATATCTTTCCTGTCCATCAGCACCCAGGGGCAGACCGACAGGGACTGGGCAGTCGGCGGGACAGGAACACCACCAAGAGGACACCGCTGAGGGCTCCTCTGCTGGCCCCAGTAAGTCTTCTTGTTTTTAATAATATTTCTTATTCCATAACTTTTACTGCCCCATTTCTCCCGAACTATAGTGTGTTTCCAAATGCTATTTTTTTACCACCAATTATCCTTCGATCTGTACGGTTTCAAAAATCTTATCCCTGCCTCCGCTATGATGACTGAGTACTACTACATACTATCAGTCTGTCTGTACTGTAGTAGCTAGTCTTGCCCAGTTGGCCAGTGCCACTCTTTGTGAAAGGTTGTAATATAAAACTCATATTCACCAGTAGCTCGTACAATCCGTTGGGTCGTTGTCTTGTACTACTTTTACTCTTATTGATGTTGAGGCTTTGAAAATTCACAGCAACAGCCCTACCAGATTTCTTAATATTTTGATATGATACCCTATAGGACATACCACTGTTGTAGGGATCTTGCACAAACATTTGCACCAGAAAATAGGATGTTGGTGATGGTAGGTTGGACCTTCCTTGCACACCTCAATCAGAAATTCCGCACCCACCACAATTCCACTGCTTGACTATAGTACTGTCTTGTCATACCTATTAGGTCTCGGAACCCTCCCCCCAAGATACCCAACAAGTAGACAACCCAGAACATAACACACCCAACCTCTGTCGTGGAAGCAATTCACATGCACACCCTTACTTTAATTTGCTCACTCGTGTAACTTAGTCCACTCCACACCAAATACCACGAAGTCTATGTAAGTTTAAAATGTTTATTTCAATTTGAGAAGGTCTGTACACTGTTTTCTTAGCAGCACCAACTGGCAAATCAATAACATTAAAACAATATACATTGTTACACTTATACAGTTGGGAATTAAATCATGATAACTGAACAGTGGTGGAAGGCAGCACCACCATCCCATAGCAATTTAGTTTATATACATTTATAAATGAAGATGTGAGTGAAGGGACCCCTCACCTCAGAAGAACCTAGTACTGGCAGTTGGTGCATCGTTCAGAAGCTCTGGTTCGTAGAAGGGAATCTTGCATCTGTAATGCGAAAAAAGAAATGGTGTGCGTTAGTATATTGCAACTTGCAAGCATTTCTCAGCCGTGCCAAAAAGTGTAGCATCTATGGATAAGCAATATGGACTAACAGTAACAGTAGTACACCAGTTCTTCCTAAAAAAGTGGCTTGTTAATGTTTGTTGACCGCTTGTACGCAGCGCGTAGACTAGACAGTAGCAGTGTGAGGCAGGTCATGTGGGCTCAAAGGTGTCTTAAGAAGCTGCAAGGTAAAGGTAACGTCACATGTGCATGGCTAGGGCTAATCAAGCAAAGGCTACAATGATCATATAACTATTAGTGTCTACTCTACTACTACCTGATTTGTACTAGTGATGTATGTTAGTATTAACTCATTTTTCAACCTTGCTACTGATCAATAGGGGGGAGGTGTATATGACGCCTAATAAATGTGTAATGTTTTCTAGGCGCACTACCGACCACCATTGCTGGGGCCAGCGAAGGCGACGCCGAGGGCGAGGATGCGGCAGTTGCAGATAGCAACGGAGCGGTAGGGGGAGTGGCAGCACCAGTGGCAGGCGGTGGTAAGTTAGATTCATAATCTTTAACTATTGTTGAACTTGACAGCACACTCACTGCAAGGGTGTACTGTATGTATATGTATACTGTACAGTTGTGACTTAGGGCCCCATTAGGATGGTGGGCATATTGCCCCCGCCGGGCCGGCTGGAATTCACTGCCGTCACCGCAGGGGCAAACCTCCCGCCATCCCTGTAGAAAATATTCAGACATGTCCAGGCGGAAAAGGGTTCAATATGGCGGTGGTGTCTCTCTCACCACACCGCCAGACATATAATCTGCATTTTGGAATGCCTTTGCGTGGCGGCATTGCCGTCCGCCACGGAAAGGCATGCACACATTGCAGAGTATGCTTGGGGGCCCCCATGGAGGGTACCTACCGATGCTATGGAGCCTTGCTGTGGAATGAGCTACCACAGAAGATTAGACAACTTGACTCATTAACCGACTTCAGAAAGAGCCTTAAAACCTGGCTATTTCCGAAAGCCTAATCCCCCGTGTGTTTATCATCTCGACCGGTAATAGCTGTGCTATATCAGAGCGCCAGGATACCCGTAGGGTCACAGTAGCGCTATACAAGAATTAATACAATACAATACAATATGGTACCCCCCGACTTTCAAAGCAAAACGTGACAGGCTCCGTGCGGGGCCCGTCATGTTGTGCTTGGAAAAGCAGCACAACATTTTAGCATTGCTTTCAGCAAAGCCAACCAGAATTTAAATAAAAAAAAACAGGGTGCGCCTGCCACTGTGCCGGGCGCATCATCCTAATTAATTGTCCCCACGGGACCCCCACCCTTTTTAGCAGTCGGATGGCGGGCGGACTGTCCGCCCGCCATCCGATGTCGTAAGTAAGTATGAGTTCTTGGGGACGTTTGAAGAGTGAACTAGAAGACTAGAATTCCCTTTAATTGGTATAGGACTAGGAGCCGGAGTATTGAGTAACCAATGGCCTCATCTATCTGATTTCAACTCCGCTTTGAAAGTTTTATGGAGAAGAGCACCTGGTGCACTGTTCAACTAAAAAGTTTAAGACAGGTGGAAGGAAGAAGGACGGGCGCCATTTAAAATGTTATGTACTACTGTGCTTTATTTTATAGTGCCACTCTACCATGCCACTATGTGTATAAATAATTACCTTGTCCTACTGTTTTATTAAGACTATATTTTACAATTGTCTTGTTTTTTTCTTTTTGATACACAGCAACTCCGAAACTCAACCGGAAGGAGTTGGCCGCCAAGGCACGGCGCCGGAAGCTGGAGGCAATCCAGCATGAATACCGGCAGCTGGTGGTCCTAGCCGAGGAGGAGGAGGAGACTGCAGCAGCTATTGAAGCCTCCTCCGGTGCCCCGGGCCCCAGCCACCGCCCTCCAGCGGTACGGCGCCACCGCCTGGCGGCTGCCCGCCGCCACCGTGTCATCTCCGGTGCCCCCCCCCCCACTGTGGCTGCAACTGCCGCGGCCTTAGACGCCGCGTCGCCCATTTAGAGGACGAGATGCGCCAGATGCGTGTCCTCCTCCAGTCCCGCCCCGCCAGTTAGTCCCTGTCACTGCCCCTTTTTTGATTCCTGTTCTTTACTCGTTTGGCGTTTGACTTTTTTCTACTGTGGACAGTGGTTGGGGTTAGGGAGGTGGGTGGGTCATCTTTTGTGGGTTTAGTTTATTTGTTAGGGTAAATTAAATATATTTTTCTATGTTACATGCAATGTTGTTAATGTTTTGTAGGTGGGGTAACTGTTTTACATCACACTGTTTCCTTGCTGGTGCATGGCCGCCCATAGCCTGTGTTTGATTTCAATAATTTGCTGACTGTATAAGACACAAACAGATAGATGCGACACACCTCACTCATTGACTGGTCCTTCTAGTACTTTCAGTCCTCTAGTCTATGCATTCTTTGGAGTGGAGTTTGAAAATGAAATCATTGACAACATGTCCATTATTAATTCTGCCTCCCCCAAACTTCTCTCTTACCGGTGCTTCATGTTTATGTCCAACTGTGGCACAGCACTGGCTGCATGGTGAAGATGGTTTCCTTTTTCATACATGCCATGATTGGGGTGGTGGTGGTGGTAGTATAGTAGTAGTAGTATACACTGGCAGGGTGGCAGCATTTCCAAAAAAAGAAAAGGAGATAGTCAATCGCCTTTGAGAGACTGTTAGAGGAGTAGTTGAATGAAGTACATCACAGAATTTACCGAGCAACAATTATATGCTCAAATATTTGACAAAAAAACTGAATGGTGGTTATTATGAGGATAGCCTACTAGACAGAGTTACAAACTATAGTTTTGTCGACTCGAGTCACTTGACTATGCCTACAGTCTAACAGTTAGTGCTGTATATGAGGAATGACAACAAACAAATCCAATCAATGCCGGCAATTCATGCTGAGGTATATGTTCCTTTGTTAAATAAAATAACCTCTGAAATATCCTACTCATGGGTGGGCAAGCAGAAGAAGATCATCGCTCTGCATTGAAATTGAAGTAGTGTTGCTTTCACCACATCCGCCCCAGCAAGTGTGTGATTAAGTATTGGTGTACATTTAATTTAGTTACACCTCGACAATAAGTCACGCAGCCCGGGGGAAGAGGGTTAGGGTTTGTTGAATGGATGGGAAGGGGGATTTTGGGTAAGGTTTGACATAGAAAAACAGTATGCATACATAGACAAACAAACGACAATCATTGAAGACTACCATACCATATCCATTCCATATGTTAAGGGAGAAAAAGGCAATGCATGCATGATGATGAGACCCGGATTACATACACTTCTATTTCTTGTTCTGTTCCGGCCTTAATACTTTAACAGATAGCAAATAGAAATTTTAAATATTGGTAGTGAAAAATCGTAAACACATAGCAAACGTAATGATGATTGATAATAACAACTCCAAGAACACACAGTTGTAAAGATTGTATACAAGATATTAATCAAATTATTTAAAAGAAGTTAAAAGTGGATACTGTTACTGTCTTATCCTGGTCAAAAATGTGGACTGGTTTTTTGCATCTCGGCATTCCTCTTGCTCCTCTCGTCCATCAATCTTGGGTGTGTCGCCTCGCCACTCGCCACTGCCCGGCTGGAAAAAAAAGGTGATTGATTGGTAAGGTAATTAATATGCGTTGTAATGTTTTACAAAGTTTTGGCCAAGGCCCAGCCTGTAATTTTAGATTGAAAACCAAAGGGGATATTGAGAGAGAAAGTGAAAACAAATGCACAAGTGATGGTGTAGCGCAACAAGAACACTTTCCGAGGTGGCATGTATGCATATGCATCATCTCTACTCTAGTCTGTTTCCAGCATTGACCTTCAACAGTAACAGGAGAGATCAGGCCCACAGTGCTTACCATTAGCACATCTTACGTTAACACTTTAAGTTTTTTGGAGATAGACTGGTCCTTCTCAAGGTTACAATGGAACCAGCAGCACTGAAAACACATTCGGAAGAGACACTTGCGACAGGGCAAGCCAGATAGCTTATCGCCAGCCTGCTGAGCTGTGGCCATTCAGACCTTTTCCTATACCAATACTGCACTGGGTTTTGATCAACGTACACCTCTGTTGGGTCATCCAGATAGGCCTGGACCATCCGCTCAATGTTCAGGGTTGCTGCTGGTAAGCTTTTGTGCTGTTTTTTCTGTGCATCAGCACTGTGCTTACAATAGCCCATCTTTACATACCAATCTGATAATGATTGTACTCGGCCTAATGATCCAGTTATTGTTTCTGTAGTCGATGGTGATTGTGAGTGTTGCGATTGTGAGCCAACCGCACTGCCCTCAGCCGACGAAGTTGCACTTGATTCTGCATGGCCTGCTTCAGTATCAGTACTTGTTGTGGGTTGATGTGGCGGGCTTTTAATTAGCAGCCCTTCGTTTTCAAACTTGATGGCTGCTTCAGCTATACAACTTTTGTAGCGGGCAACATCATTGTCGGAAAAAGAAAGGAATAGTCCTAATTTTGCACGTGGATCCAGAATTGTGGCACATATGTAATGTTCTTGTGACAAAATTTCATTTTGTATCCTTACATTTTCTGATAAGCGCCTGGATAAGCTCTCCACCAAGTCATGGGCTTGCCTTCTGTCCTCTACACCTTTGTAGGATTCAGACACATTATTCAGCTCATGCTCTAGCATTTGCAACAATGGGATAGCTTGGCCCATTGTACAGTCCTCCTTGCTGACTTCACGTGTGAAGACCTCAAAAGGAAACAGCATCTCAGTCAGGCATTTAATTAGGGTCCATTGCTCCCTCTGAAGGGTCATGCCTTTAACACTAGCATCACTGCTTCTGTACCAGACATATTCATTGAGTGACCTGTGCTGTTCGTACAGACGATCAAGCATGTAATACGTTGAGTTCCAACGTGTTGCCACCTCCTGGATGAGTGCCTTTACTGGCATCCTAAAGTCACGTTGGATGATCCTCAGCTGCTTCCGAGCTTTAAAAGAATGGCTGAAATGAGTGCATATTCTTCGGCAGATGGCCAGTAAATTGCTTACTATGGGTTCTTTTTTCAGAAAGTCTTGCACTATAATGTTTATGCAGTGTGCCAAACACGGAACCCTGAAATAGGAACCAAGTTCCATGGCCTTCAGTACATTACTGCCATTGTCTGTGGCAACAAAGCCAATACCAAGCCCTCTGGGCCGCAGCCATTCCAAAACCTTGGTGCGAAACTCTTCTAAAAAATTTTCAGCCGTATGAGATTTTCAGCCGTATGAGATTTCTCCATGGCGAACATGGCTACAGTTGCATGTTTCCGAGTACCTTCAAAAATCGCAGCTGTGTCAACAACACCTCATGCAGATAGTTGATCTCTAACCCCCACAAAAGAGATCCAGTGTGCAGTGATGCACATGTAATCTGTGGCTTGGCAACTGCTCCACATGTCTGTTGTCAGGTGGATATTGTGCACAGCACTCTGCCGCAAACCTTGACCAACCAATTCCAGCACATCATGATGTAGTGCCGGAACAGCAATTCTTGTGAAATAGGACCGGCTGGGAACTTTCCATTTCGGGCAGATGGCAGACACAAATTCAAGGAAACCCACCCCTTCCACAAATGAAAAAGGAAGAAGGTCCAGCGCTTACATTTTAGCCAGCTTCGCATTGTACAATCGTGCCGTTGGGTGGTTGCGTTGGAACTGCCCCTCCAACCTAAACATGCTGTCAATGGTAGGCTGGCTTACTTTCCTTAGTGGTGCTGTTTTCATTAACCCACTAAGGCTCAACGACACAGATTGTCTCATTGAGGTACTCGCCGGTCGCCTTGGTGTCTCACCCACACTCTGAGTATGGCTCTTACTGCGGTGCCACTCTGATGTTACTGAGGAGGATGTGGGCGTTACCACTGCAGTGACTGCACTACTGGAGACAGGGCTAGAAATGCCTCCCTGTTCTTCACCTGCCACCACAATAATATCGCTCCCTGATTGCTGACCAACTTCAATGGGTTTAGTTTTTCTACTTTCTTTTAACTTAAGTAGGTGATCCTCCCACACGATATTGTGGTGTATTCTGAGATGACTTGCTTGTCCTCCGGTACCATAGTTTGTACCAAGCTTACCACGCCGAACACCTTGCCGACAAATTGAGCATATAGCAACGTTCTCCTCCTTGGCGCTAACAGAAAAGAAGTCCCAAACTGGGGAGGAGAACTTTCTGGCACTGCTGGATGTGCCACTTTCAACACCAGATGAACTTGAGGGGGTGCCTGAAAATATGTGACCCTGTCCACCTACACTGGGACTTTTACTACCACTTCCTACTGAGATGGTTGAGCTGGATGTAGGTCCCTGCCGGGCCTTGGAAAATATGGCAGCTGGAGGTAGGGTGGTGTAACCTGTGTTGGTGAGATCCGTGCTACATCCCGCTCAGTAGCAGCCTTTCTGGATAGGGTGAGAATGTCGGTCTCCAATCCCTTTGGGGCGGGAGTAATGTGCGTGATGACTGGCTCATCTTCATCAACATCATCACCCCCCTCTTCTACATCTACCTCCATAACTCTAAGTTTTTCTGGGACCTTCCTTTTCAGAAGCAATGTCTTGTGACGTACTTCACTCTCAGACCGAGCTGGTGGGACCCAAGTGTCATCACGATCATCAGAAGCGGGGCTTGAAGAAGAAGATGATGGACTAAGCCTCCTTTTCCTTGCTGGTGGTCTGGAAGACAATTGATCTTCTGAAACAGTGGTTTGACTTCGCTCCACTTTGTCTGCAGGAAGCTCGATTTCCTGAAATGCCGCTACGTCAGGAGCAACAACTACTATGGTGGGCTGTTGCGGCGGCTGCTGCTGTTCTGGTTGCAGCGGCTGCTGCTGTTCTGGTTGCGGCGGCTGCTGCTGTTCTGGTTGCAGCGGCTGCTGCTGTTCTGGTTGCGGCGGCTGCTGCTGTTCTGTTGCGGCGGCTGCTGCTGTTCTGGTTGCGGCGGCTGCTGCTGTTCTGGTTGCGGCGGCTGCTGCTGTTCTGGTTGCGGCGGCTTGACACTGATCTGCTGAGTTTGCGCCTGCGTTGAACTTGATTGTGTACTACTTTGCGGTAATGACATTTCTTCAACATCGCTGCTCGTTAGTAGACTGGCTACCTCTGCGACACTAAAGCCCTTGGGCCTAGGTTGGTGGGGTTGGACCGCTGTGCTGCTCTCAGCTTGGTTCCCGGACAACGCTTTGGTGCCAAAAAAAACATTGGCCGGCACACCACCAGTCGTGGTTAATGGCACTTCCTTTTTCTGTTCCTTCTTCTCACCGGCAACTTTCTTGGTACTGGACCTGGTACCTTTCTTTGGGGCCATCTTCTTCAGATGTCAGGCAGGAGGCAGATGCACAACAAGTTCTGGTCACACGTGGGCGTGATGCGCAGCAGGACTTCTGTCTGGCTGGCAGTACAACGGGTAGCCAGGTGATGCCGATGACACCTCCTACTCTGTCTTTTGTGCACCTAAAAGCAAAGAAGACAGGAGAAGAACATCAGTGAAATGTTGCATTTGTTTTTGTGGTTCAGTTACTTAGTACTGTACTAGTGCAAACAAAAGATAGTCTAGCCATTTATGACTATTTTTTTAACTAGAGCTATGTTATACTACTAGTACTGTGTACAGCCACACACTACTCTCTCAGGAAGGATAGGAAAGTTAATAATAAACAACAAAATAAAAAACTAATGGAAGTGGGGTGGACCATTGCATTATTTGAGCATCTCAGCATCCATGGAGCTGCTGCTGGCAAAGGGGGTGGATGGATGGAAGCAGTAAGCCAATAGGAAAACCATGCAGGCCTATATGGCAAAAGCAGGACACTAATAACTCCCAACACAAAAAAAAGGCCACCAGCCACATGGACACTCACAAATCACAAACAAGCAGGGGGCCTGGGAAACACCAGGAGCTGACAAAAGGCCTATAAAAGTCAGGTAAAGGATGCATGCTGAAGCACACTGCTCTGCCTTTTTAATGCAACAAAATGCAAATACGAACATTCACAGGCCCCACAAAGGTCTGCAGGGAGCATGCATCGCACACCAACACTCACCAGACACACACAACAAAAGCATGTCTTTAAGACAACCAACATCAGAAAGCCCACCCCAAAAAAACACATGTCCCCAACTCAATCCAATGCCATCCATGCCCTAAATGATGTCTAAATTCAACAGACCACACAGAAAACACTTTGATTAATAAAGCTGTGGCTACCTGCTCTGATCCTACTGGATGAACGCAGGCATGTTGGCAGACAAGGCCAGGCAAGCTTGCAGGCCTAGGCTTCAAAATGGCCACCAGCCACATGGCCAGTCCCAACAACATCAGAAAGCCCACCCCAAAAAAACACACTTTCCCAACTCAATCCAATGCCATCCATGCCCTAAATGATGTCTAAATTCAACAGAGCACACAGAAAACAGTAGGTTAATAAAGCTGTGGCTACCTGCTCTGGTCCTAGTGGATGAAAGCAGGCCTGTTGGCAGACAAGGCCAGGCAAGCTTGCAGGCCTAGGCCTCAAAATGGCCACCAGCCACATGGCCAGGCCCAACAACATCAGCAAGGCCACCCCAAAAAACACAGTTCCCCAACTCAATCCAATGCCATCCATGCCCTAAATGATGTCTAAATTCAACAGAGCACACAGAAAACAGTAGATTAATAAAGCTGTGGCTACCTGCTCTGGTCCTAGTGGATGAAAGCAGGCCTGTTGGCAGACAAGGCCAGGAAAGCTTGCAGGCCTAGGCCTCAAAATGGCCACCAGCCACATGGCCAGGCCCAACAACATCACAAAGACCACCCCAAAAAACACACTTCCCCAACTCAATCCAGTGCCATCCATGCCCTAAATGATGTCTAAATTCAACAGAGCAGACAGAAAACAGTAGATTAATAAAGCTGTGGCTACCTGCTCTGGTCCTAGTGGATGAAAGCAGGCCTGTTGGCAGACAAGGCCAGGAAAGCTTGCAGGCCTAGGCCTCAAAATGGCCACCAGCCACATGGCCAGGCCCAACAACACCAGCAAGGCCACCCCAAAAAACACACTTCCTCAACTCAATCCAATGCCATCCATGCCCTAAATGATGTCTAAATTCAACAGAGCACACAGAAAACAGTAGATTATTAAAGCTGTGGCTACCTGCTCTGGTCCTAGTGGATGAAAGCAGGCCTGTTGGCAGACAAGGCCAGGAAAGCTTGCAGGCCTAGGCCTCAAAATGGCCACCAGCCACATGGCCAGGCCCAACAACAACAGCAAGGCCACCCCAAAAAACACACTTCCCCAACTCAATCCAATGCCATCCATGCCCTAAATGATGTCTAAGTTCAACAGAGCACACAGAAAACAGTAGATTAATAAAGCTGTGGCTACCTGCTCTGGTCCTAGTGGATGAAAGCAGGCCTGTTGGCAGACAAGGCCAGGAAAGCTTGCAGGCCTAGGCCTCAAAATGGCCACCAGCCACATGGCCAGGCCCAACAACATCAGCAAGGCCACCCCAAAAAACACACTTCCCCAACTCAATCCAATGCCATCCATGCCCTAAATGATGTCTAAATTCAACAGAGCACACAGAAAACAGTAGATTAATAAAGCTGTGGCTACCTGCTCTGGTCCTAGTGGATGAAAGCAGGCCTTTTGGCAGACAAGGCCAGGAAAGCTTGCAGGCCTAGGCCTCAAAATGGCCACCAGCCACATGGCCAGGCCCAACAACATCAGCAAGGCCACCCCAAAAAACACACTTCCCCAAAACAATCCAATGCCATCCATGCCCTAAATGATGTCTAATTCAACAGAGCACACAGAAAACAGTAGATTAATAAAGCTGTGGCTACCTGCTCTGGTCCTAGTGGATGAAAGCAGGCCTGTTGGCAGACAAGGCCAGGAAAGCTTGCAGGCCTAGGCCTCAAAATGGCCACCAGCCACATGGCCAGGCCCAACAACATCAGCAAGGCCACCCCAAAAAACACACTTCCCCAACTCAATCCAATGCCATCCATGCCCTAAATGATGTCTAAATTCAACAGAGCACACAGAAAACAGTAGATTAATAAAGCTGTGGCTACCTGCTCTGGTCCTAGTGGATGAAAGCAGGCCTGTTGGCAGAGAAGGCCAGGAAAGCTTGCAGGCCTAGGCCTCAAAATGGCCACCAGCCACATGGCCAGGCCCAACAACATCAGCAAGGCCACCCCAAAAAAAAAACTTCCCCAAATCAATCCAATGCCATCCATGCCCTAAATGATGTCTAAATTCAACAGAGCACACAGAAAACAGTAGATTAATAAAGCTGTGGCTACCTGCTCTGGTCCTAGTGGATGAAAGCAGGCCTGTTGGCAGACAAGGCCAGGCAAGCTTGCAGGCCTAGGCCTCAAAATGGCCACCAGCCACATGGCCAGGCCCAACAACATCACAAAGGCCACCCCAAAAAACACACTTCCCCAACTCAATCCAATGCCATCCAGGCCCTAAATGTGCTTGAAAATGAAATACATTCAAAAAACAAAAGGAACAGTTGCTTCATCATGCACACACACACCCATGAGTCCATGCCCATGGCTAGCTCGGGCCTACTACTACAACCCACAAAATAAAAAAAAATAAAAAAGGAATGATGATAATTAATTAATTATCAAAAATAAATTGTAGTTACACAACAACTGCAATGCCCACAATCAAACACAACAACCACTTACTTGTAAAATATCCTATTCCAAAAAACCTGAAATCCAATTGCAATGATGCAGCAGACAAAAAGAGTGATCTTTCCAGCTCCAAATCCAAAGGCAGAATGAGCAGGAGATGGACAAAGCACTGGGAGGAGCCTGCTGGACAGGAACAGGAAGTTGGAGATTCTGTGTCACTTCCTCCCTCTCTCCACCTTGTAAAAAAATGACTCCTTGCGCAAAAAAGGAAAGCCAAATGTCAATGCAAGGAGTTCTTTTCATCCAAAATCAGTATTTGCAGATGGTTTCATGCTGCTAATTGTAAATTTTACGTTGTTGAGTTCTCGAGCTTCACATTACTTCCGCCGGCGTGTCGAAAACGATATGATCGCGTTTTCTTCTTTGTCCCTGTCGCGTTGGATATGACGTGTTCGCGGTCTCTTTCTCCTGTTCGCATTCGATTTCACGTGCCCGCGTCCTCATCCTCTGGCTCGCGATGTAGAATGACATGTTCGAGATCCCAATCTTCTCATACTCGCGCGGTGCATGATCGCGAGAAGAAAGACGTGATCGCGCGACAAATGACGTGATCGCATGAAAAATGACGTTAATGCGGCGCGAACTCTTGCGAGACAGCGCAAAATGGCTACCAAAATCCAACATCTCGTGGAGAACGCGACCAGGTCAAGAAAACTTGTCGGAGAACGCAGGGATTCAGGTAAGGCGATCGCGCGCGCGCAAAAATGTATTATTTTACAGCGCGAGCAAGAAAGAAATTATCGCTAAGCTGCGGAATGCGGAAATTTTGACATTTTCGCACTTTCAGCGGAACGCGAAAATGCCAAAATATCGCAATTTCCGCGAACGGAACGGAATTTTGGCCCAGGCCTAGTCCTAGCCCCTCTCCTTTTTAACATTTTCACCACAGACATAGAACCCACTTTAATAAACCCAGAATTGTGCATTAGCAACTAATCGCTGTTCGTTATGCAGTATGCAATATGCTCACGATACAGTGCTGTTATATTTTTCAGCCATTGGGCTTCAATCCTCATTCAACAAATTGTTTGTTTACTGTAACACCAATGGATACAAATTAATTCAGAAAAAATGGAATTGTCTCTTTTACAAGGTCAGGCAAGTGGCAATTCTGACTACATTCCTATACATATTTCGGTATCGAGTTTCAGGTCTCTGGTGTCTCAATTCCCCATATGGAAGCCCTGCAAAAAGGGCAGATGGGATAGCCACAGGTTTAAGTAAAGTGGCATCTACCCTCACAGGCAATCATTACTGCAAATCATAAAAGCTACATTTCTGCCTCTGCTAGAATATGGACTGGAAGCTTTTCCTGATTAATGCTATTCCTGCAAATCTTTTTGCTCCCTAATTCCTTCAGAGAATCTCAGATCAGATTGGAATTTGGCCTCATAGACCAAAACCTGGAACAGAGGGCCCATTTAATTTATTGAAACTGTGGTTAAAATTAAAGAAAGCAGATGCCAGCACCTTCAAAATTCACCTTCGGAAAGAGATATTCAATTTGTCCTCATCACTCTGACAAGTGGTAATTCAAAAGACTCTGATTGATCTACAAATAGGCCTACCTTGGTCTCTGAACATTTCATACTACTTATTTGAAGGTTTCTTTTTTTTTTTTATAACTCTTTTTATTGAATTTATGCGAGACATACAACATGAGCACAGTTCCATCAAGTCACTAACAAAAAGTACAACAGGACAAATCATACAGTATAAGAAGGAGGAGAGGAGGAAGTTATGGTGAGGGGGGACTATCACTTTCAGGCTCATCTGGTGGGGCACAAATGTAACCACGGTATGAGTTCCAGGGTGACCAGATCTTTGCCCACTTTCGGGGGCATCCCCTAGCTG
This sequence comes from Triturus cristatus, assembly GCF_964204655.1. NCBI lineage: Eukaryota > Metazoa > Chordata > Amphibia > Caudata > Salamandridae > Triturus > Triturus cristatus. The sequence goes on along the minus strand of NC_140590.1, from coordinate 900,183,513 downwards.
CATAAACTGTCTTCTCTCTAAGCATACACCAATCGAGGTCGGTTTCCCAATCTGTGACCTTTGGAGCTTGCGTGGCTCTCCAGAGTTGAGCAATGTTCCTTTTGGTAATCATGCAGCCCAGTGTGACCCATTGTATCGCGTGTGAGCTCAGGTCAGTAGGTTCCCAGATATTGAGGAGGCATCTAGGCGCTTCTGGGTGAATATTAAGTTTGAGTACCTGTCTCATAATGGTGTGGATGTCTCGCCAGTAGGTCTGTATAGGATCGCAATGCCAGATAATATGGGTGAACGTGCCCGGCTGTGTGCATCCCCTTCTGCAATAACCGTCGACTGAACTACCCATGTGTACCAATTGGGGCCCCGTGATGTAAACTCGGTGTAGGATTTTCACCTGGACAAGTCGGAGACGCGCCGAGATGGCGACAATTTTAGGGGAGGAAACCGCGGCCTGCCAAGTCTCGTCGTCTAACTCTATGCCGTCCTTTACCCATTTTTCTCGCAAAGGCGTCAGTGGGTCGTCCATATTATTGATGAGTTTCCTATATGTTAGGGAGATGGCTCTATCAGGCAAATAGCCGTCTAGTAGCCTATCCTTCAGTGGTGCATATTCAGGTGGGAGGGTGTCATGGGGCAGTGCTGCTAATAGTGCGTGACGTATATTCGCAAATAACGGAAACGCTCTGAGTCTGCCATGGTATACTGAAGTTGGAGGGAGTCAAAGGAATTAACCCCCCTTGCATCCCACATATCTCCGATACGCGATATGCCGATCAGGTCCCATTTGTCAAATCCCCGAGTGTTGCCCAAGCACCCGAGTTTCTGAGAGTCCCACAGGGGTGTGAACAAGGTCAGTTTGTTAGTCCAGCCCATGGAGGCGGTCGCAGTGTGCCAAATGTGAACGGAATGCTTCGTGGGGCCAGTGAGCCGGTACTTATTCGGTTTGGAGTAAAGGGCCCTTGTGAAGGCGCCCTTGGGGAGGAGGTGCCTGTCCATATTGAATGCAGGGTCGTCGGGCCGCCCGTATGTGCAGTGGTTTATTGGTGTTAAATGTGAGGCCCAATAATATTTCCTAATGTCAGGCAATCCTATCCCCCCATCAAACAAGTGGAGGGTGAGTTTCTTGAGAGCAATACGAGGCCTCCCATTCCATAGAAGGTCTCGCTGTAATCCCTCAATTTGTTGGAAGTAAGAATTTGGTACTGGATCTGCTGCGTTCTGGAGGGCGTAAAGAAAGCGGGGCAGGGACATCATTTTGAAAAGGGCCGCTTTGCCTAATAGGGAGAGGGGAAGTGACTTCCAGTTCGCGATGTCATGCTTCAATCGTTGTATCGGGGGAACGAGGTTTCGGGTGAATCGGAGGGTTTTGTCTAGTGAGATAAAAATACCCAGATATTTCAAACCATCCGGAACTACCGGAATAAAACAATCTCGGGGTATTGGAGGGGCCTTACCACCTAAGACGTAGAGGAATGACTTCTGCCAGTTGATGCCGAATCCAGAATACCTACCAAAAATAGAAAGGATATCGAATACCGCGATAAGTGATCTTTTGGGAGAAGCGAGATACAAAAGGATGTCGTCTGCGTACAGGGAAATTCGGTCTTCCCAGCCTGCCGACCACCGCAGCCCATGGATCATTACATCCCTGCGGATCCAAGCCGCAAGGGGTTCGAGGGCCAAAGTAAATAGCAGAGGGGACAGGGGGCATCCCTGGCGAGTCCCTCGACTGAGCATGAAAGGATCAGACTTCCTGTTATTGACTACTACCTGAGCCATTGGTGGCTGTACAGCAACCGTATCCATTTAATAAATCCAGGCCCGAATCCCAGCTTATCAAGCACTGCGAATATGTAGGGCCATTCGAGCGTGTCGAAGGCCATCGTGGCGTCTAGGGAGACCACCATGGCGTCCTCGTGCAGGGTCGACGCCCTGCCCAATACCCTTTGCAGTCTGCGAAGATTCAGTGCAGTGTTTCGCCGGGGCATGAATGCCGATTGATCGGGGTGCACTAGACCGCTTATGACCTTGATTAATCTATTGGCTAGTATCTTAGCTAGTATCTTTGGCTCAGCGTTTATTAATGAGATGGGCCTATAGAAGGCACAGTCAGTTTTAGGTTTCCCTTCCTTATGGATCGCGACGATGGTCGCTATTCTCTGGTCTAGGGGGAGGGATCCCTGCTCAAGGCTGGCCTCGAACATTGTTTTCAGATGGATTGCCAATTTGTCAGGGCGAAGTTTGTAAAGTTCGATGGGGAGGCCATTAGGGCCGAAGGCCTTGCCTGGCCGGAGTGCCCTAATTGCAATTGCGATCTCATCCGCTATAATAGCGCTATCCATAAAGACACGATCACTATCTGATAGCACTGGTAGAGAAATGTCTCGCAATAGTTCAGAGGAGTCTGCTTCGCTATGTGGCACCCTGGAGCGGTAGACTTCACGGTAGTGGGCTGCGAAGTGGTCAACTATTTCTTGAGGATCTGATATGACTAATCCCCCGGAATCCCGTAGTTCGGGGACCAGTCGGCTCGCGCGCTCCTTTTTGTCCAGCCAGGCGATTAATTTCCCAGCTTTGTCACCCCAGTCATAGATCCGCCCCAGTCTGCACTGCGCTAGTGTCTTGGCACAATCGGTGACTAGGGCACGATACTCCTCCTGTCGGAGGTGAAGGGCATGTAGGGCCTCCGGCATAGGATCCGGTTCAAGATCACTCTCCAACCGATATATGTCCTTTTCAACGTCGGAGACCTCCGCTATCTTGTCTTTTTTGGACCCTGATATTAAGGAGAGGGCTTCACCCCGTATTACTGTTTTGAAGGCTTCCCACAGCATCTGCGCGGATTCTACCGAGGTTTAGTTATCGAGGAAATAATTATCAATGGCTTTAATAAGACCGGCCTGCGTCCCAGCGCACTTGAGATGCCAGGGGTTAATTGGAGCGACGCGCCCCACCGGGGTGTCGTCCAGGACCATGTGGACCCAGAGGGGAGAGTGGTCAGAGACGCCCCTAGCCAGGTGTCGTATCTCATGTATGTTCGTTACCTGTGGGGCTGGGACGAGAATGTAGTCTAATCGCGAGAGGGTGTTATGAGCGCCGGAGTGGAAAGTGTGTTGAATCTTATCAGGGTGGTAGGCCCTCCAGCAATCCTCGAGGACCACTGCCTCCAAAAAACTAGAAAAGGAGTGAGCGGTGGGCGGCAGTGTGCGGGGGGGATACCTATCTAGCGTCCCTGAGACTACTGAGTTGAAATCTCCCCCTATCACCAAGTGTCCCTCTGGTAATGCTAGTAACACCGCACTGAGGTCCGTGAATGTAGTGGCCTGTAGCCCCGGAGGGGCATAAACCGACATGAAGGTGATGATTACTCCCTCCCATGTGCCCGTGACCCCCGCGTATCTACCTCGATCATCAATATGTGTGGAGACGGGCAAAAAGGGAATTACTTCTTTTGCATAATGCCCACCCCTCTAGAGTTAGACGCGAACCCAGAATGGGTATGCATGGAATAACCACATCTGTGCATGGCTTTACATGTATGGCCAATGAGGTGGTTTTCCTGGAGTAGAATGATGTCTGGCGAGAGCCTGCGGATCTGTTGTAATACTATACTGCGTTTAATTTTATTCCCCAATCCATTTACTTTCCAACTTAAGATTCTAACTTCCTTGCTATGTCATACCCCCATCAGTGCACTTGTGGAGAGCGGCATTGATACCCAATAAGAAAAAGAACTGTACCCTCGTCATAGCAACAAATTCAACTAATACAAAACTAACAAGCAATAAACCCCCATCCCAACAACCCCCCTCCCTGCTCCCCTGCCCTACGGGTTCAAAACTACCCATTACAATTAGCAGAGTGCCTGTCGCCCTAGAAAGTTCAAAAAAAGAAGGAAAGGAAAAGTAAACCAGTCCGGGGGGTGGGGGGGAAGCTATTGGCTCCGTGCCCCTACCCTTTGTCTGCATCAGTGTCGCACCATGACTGCCCCAGTATCATATCTCAGTGTCGTTTTAGCTGAAGGCCATGAATCCCACCACTCCTCCCCGCCCCTCCGCCCCCAACCCCACAACCCAACATGACCTGCTCCCATCGAGTGTCTTCTTCAGATCGGCGCTTTGTCCACAAGGCCTCCCGTTCTCCCCCCTAGGGCATTTAGAGTCTCGATATTCCAGCCAGTCAGCTACATCCTCAGGACGATCAAAAAACCAAGCCTTCCCCTCTACCTCAATCCGCAGTCGGGGCATAGAATACTTTAGACCCTTCTCTTTCAGGACACTTTTTATGGATTGGAATTGTCTTCGCTGTCGCTGCACTCTTTGTGTGAAGTCTGGGAAAAAGGAGACGTCTGCGTTTTCATAGCGAAGGGGGGTGCCAGACCTGGAGTTTTGCAGAATCACATCTCTGTCTTGATAGTTGAGAACGCGGGCCAATATTGGCCGCGGGGAAGCGCCCGGTCTGGGCCGGCCGCCCGGGACCCTGTGGGCCCGCTCGACAACAAAGAATTTGCTAAGTCCCTTGGGTCGGAAGTGGTTGAGGATGAGGTCTTCTACGAATAGGTCAGGAGTCTGTCCCTCAGCCTTCTCCGGGACTCCTATGATGCGGAGGTTGTTGCGACGGAGCCGGCCTTCGTAGTCGTCCAGCTTGAGGGCTGCTAGATTCTGGGAGTCCTGCAGTTCATGGACCTCCCTCTGTAACTGCGCCACGTCGCTCACCAGACCAGCAGTTGTGACCTCTACATGCTTCACCTTCTCATTAAGCTTCCCCATGTCGGTCCTGACAAGATTGACGTCGATCGCCACCGAGTCCAGCGAGGTCTTCAACCCCGTGATTGCCGCCATTACATCTTTGAGGGAAAGTTCCTGCTCCTCCGATACGGGGGGGTCCCGCTCTCCACCCTCCTGCTGGTGTCCCTGCTGCGGGTCCCTGGAGATAGTATATCTATCCAATTTGTTCGTCTGGATTGACTTCGCTGTCCTGGTGCTAGTCCCTTTAAGGCGGTCCGCCATAGTGCCAGAAGTCAGTTGGCCACAGGATGGGGATAAGAGAGAGAAAGAAAAAGGGGGGGGGGGAAGATCACCCACAATCGATGTATCGGGGTTCAGTTCGGACCCCCCACCTTCTCCGCCCATACGATACTGGCGCAGGCACAGTCCACCCCCTCTTCGGCCAAGCACGCTCCTCTCGTCCAGCAGCCTCAGCGTCCACACAGCGGCGTTCAGACAGGTCTTCAAAACCGGCCATCAACAGCTAAAGCAGGTATAATATAGGTTCGTTTTGGGCGGGCAGGGCCCCTGCCTGGTGGTCTCCAACAGTAGAATCAGGCTACCCCCCAGCGAGTGCAATGGGAGTTGATCTCTGGCTGGGCCTCAGACAGTCTCTCCGCCACTTAGGCCTGGGCAGACAGCTCTTAGCGCAGTTAGGTGGTCCGTGCCCCGCCTCGTCATGCACTCCAGTTTTGACAGCCGGACTCCATCCCGGGGGCCCGCGGGTCAACGGTCACCCCCGCAGACTAGCAGCAGCATAGGATGTAATCTCATCCCTCCCGGGCAACACAAGACCCCCAAGGCAGCGTCCCCAGGAAGGGCAAGGCAGGGTGTGTCCATCTAGGCAATCGCCGCCACCACCAGGATCAGCGCGTCGGGGGGGAACAACAGGTCGCGATCTCACCGAAGCTCAGGTGTCCCCCCACTGGTCACTGAGGCACCGGGTCATTACAGGTGGGCCCCGCCAGCAGCACACCATCGAATCTCAGCCGCTCTGCAGACGCCGGCTCGGGACGCCAGGGAGCCACTTCAGGCCGCGGCGTCCGGGCCCCACGCAGCCACCACGGTCCCCTCTTAGTCGCTCCTCCGCTGTCTCACCCTTGACTGCGGTGTCGCTGCACTGGCTGACAACGAGTGTATAATATCAGGCCTGTTCCGCGGGCTCCACTGGTCATGTATCCATGGGCTCTGCCGTGAGCAAGTCCAGAGGCCCACCGCCGCAGCTGCGCCGCCGGCCTTTCCACCTCCCAGGCCGCTGTGACTGTATCGCCGTGGCTCCCTCACCTCGCGCCGCAGAGCCGGCGATATCCCGGGGCTCACAGTCCCCAAAGCCCAACGCGGGCCGATGGCAGCAGAGAAAATCGTGGGGCGTCTCAAACCACGGCGCCCCCACCGGGCGGGGAAGGCAAGGCCGTCTCCTCCCCTCGGCAGGCACAATCACTCCAGGTCCCGGCTTCAGTGGGACGAGGAGGCCGCGATGAGTAGGAGGGCACCCGCTCCTTCGTTTCTGCCGTCACAGTTATCGGAGCGGGCGGGATGGGCTCCGCTACCAGTCCGGCGGACGGGACAGCTTTCAGGTGTGTCGGATAGGTAATCAGGATAGTCGAGGGCTACAACGGTCGCCAGAGCTCGCGGACTATGCGGCCATCTTTTGTCCGAGCTTGGCCACGCCCCCTATTTGAAGGTTTCTTACTAGGATTATCAAAAGCTAGTCAATAAAAATCAACATTATCATTCTTTAAGATAAGTCTCGTAACAGGTTTGTAGTAGTGACTTAGGGTGAGCTAAACCCTAAACCCTAAACCCTACTTGACACTCCCTTTGTCAAAACCTTACAAATTAAGATTACAGATGGGCCTATTTGACGTAGGGGTAGTAGTTTAAATGTAGAAATTTACACAAACAGGAGTCTCCTGCCACTTCTGGCCCTACCCAAAGGAATAATTGACCCATGCATTGTGCATCTGTCCTGGTTTTGAGTGGGAAAGAAAATTCTAGATTAGGAAAATATTTCAAGAACTGAGTAAGGGTGGGCATAGTAGGTGCAGTTCTTCTACGTGTATTTCCACAGAGTTTAAAAAAAATTCAGTGGAAATATGCTACGCTGCCTCCCCCTCCCAAATTAATAAAAAATTAAAAAGAAGACACTTACCTGTGTGGCTGCCTCCTCCTCTGCCTGGCCGCTCTACTTCCTGCTCCTCGCCATCCTTCTCCTATGAAAAAACACTATGTTTTGTGTCTATACCCAACCTATGAATATATGCATTTCTGGTCTCCTGTCTCTTATTGATGTTTTTCTTCTGTTTAACTATGCTCTCCTGTAATTCCCTAAATACTTATTTTGGGTTACATTTTGTTGGAAATGTCTCTTTCTGCATGGTAACTCACATTTTTTGTGGGCCCATGCTGCAAGTTTTTTTACTCTGTGCACTGGGACCCTTCTAACCAGACTCCAGTGCATATGCCCTGAACCCGAAAACATTTCAAATTGGTTAACACCTAATTGGCATATTTAATTTTACTATAAATCCATAGTATATGGTGTTTATAGCCTATTGAAAGTTTAAATGTCAGCCCTGGAATAAAGCACTACTGCCAATTACTGTGGCCAGGCAAATGTGACTCCAGACCTGCCACTGCAACCTGGCAGGTCCATGTTAAGCCTGCATCTCAACTCGTCAAAATACACCCATTCAACAAGAGAAAAACCTTCCTTTTAAATATATTATTAGGTTACCCCTATATAGGCCTTGTAGCCCACAAGGCATGGTGCATGGTATTTAAAAGTAGGACATATATACATCTAAAGTTAACATGTCCTTGCATCAATCAAAAGCTATTTCCACAGTAGGAAGGCTGGCTGCCTATTTCAACCTTAATTCTCCAATTTTGGGATAGGGACCCATCAGAATCATAATTTAGGGCCATTTTTCACAGTTAATAAAAGTCCCTCTAGGCGGTGAAGTCAGATTTCAAATAAATATTATAGAAAAGGGGCTTTTGAAGGTTACCTTTTCCCAGGCTGAATTTTCTGGAGGCTAATTTGAAATACCCTTCAACCCAGATGGTGACTAGTCCTAATTTGTAAAATGCTCTCAGGGCAGTGAGAAAGACTTGGGTGCCGGGAGGTGTCTTCTTCTACTGGCAGAAAAATCAGTTTAGCAGTGACCAGGAACTTAATTTACATCCCATGTCATAAGCTGATGTCAGATGACACCTGCACAGACCCTTCTTTTGTCTTACCAGTCAGGCAGACACAAAATCCAGTGGAGAGAACGTTGCTCCCAGAGCTGGTTTGGAGTAACCAAGGAGGAGGCAACTGCTCATTACCCTGGCCACAACTCTGGGTGGGCATAACTGGTGTAATTACTTGAGAAGTGTAATCCAGTATTTAGTGCTACATCTTAGTGCAAATGCACCCTTGCATCTGAAATGGGCCCGATGATGCATTTTGCCCTAAGAAGATAGCACTAAATGCTACAAGACACAAACAGCCACTCGCTATCCCTTATTTCATTGTTCCTGTGCTCCTATGGTAGGATTTATGTCCCAAATTACTCTTAATCATTCAAGCAGGCTTAATCGCCTAATTTCGGTAATTTCACATCAAAAAAGTAATGCATAGTTACTGAAATTACTCGATTGTTTTCCAGCATAATTATAATTTTGCCAGGACCTAGTGGGCTCTGAAAAAAGGTAAAAGGGTTTCTCCATCTTCAATTTAGCGAGTGAGAGGCACTGTGGGGTTGTTCGCAGTAGGGCACACAGGAACCGCTGCAAAGGTGATTAGGGTTACCCATGGGAACTTTTTCTCTATTGTTTAGGGAGGTGCCAGGAATCCCCGGCACACAAGAGAGTGCCAGTCATAAATGTGGCATCCACTGGCACAATCCTAAGAACACTATTGGACCTGCAGATGAACAGAAATCCTGCGAGGAGACCTGAAAAACTGGACCTGTTCCCACTTTCCCAGGACAAATAAGTGACCTTCAAGGGGCAGATGGCTGACCTCTTTTGTAGCTCTAGGGACACAACAAACTGCAAGAGGCCATATTTCTAAGGATACCATTTGACTAGTACCAACTCCAACACTTGGACTGGATCAAGCTGTTGGCCTCTGTCCTGGGACACCTGGCTGTGTCTAACAAGGCTTCTTCTAACATCACAGAAAAACCTGCAACTTCAGTAATATTTGGATTGCAAGACCTCTGGAGCACCAGGTTAATCTGCCAAACCGATCCACCAAAGGCTCAAAGGTGGGCAAAACAGGTTTCCCCGACTTGGAACTTCTCCGCAGCAGCAAATCCTTTTCAGATGGACCTCACTGAGCTCATATTCAGCTATGGGGAGACCTCGTCAGACACCCCTGTAGCCTAGCCCCGCCAGGGGATTTCCAGTGCCGGAAATTGAACCAAGTTTGAAGTTAGAAATCTTGTCCGGTCTTTGAAAGGATTTTCTTGAGCATGGATTTTTAATTTCCTGCCTTCCAGGATTTTGACTATGTCTCAGGCCCATCGGCCAACCCTTGGTGGGTAGGGCACAGGGTCTGGCAAATGACGAGGTCTTACAGCCAGCCCGTGCTGCGCTTGGCTTTTCACTGCGCGCAGCATGGGCTGACTGTAAGACCTCGTCATTTGCCAGACCCTGTGACTTACCCACCAAGGGTTTGAGGATGAGGTGCACAGAACACTTGGATATGGTATATGACAAAAAATAAAACTGAAAATTACTGAAAAAGGAAAAGTTAAAGTGAAGTTGTGGCTAACATTATTATAACATGTTGACGTATGTTTAAAAAAGCTCATAAAGTCACCTAAGTAAACCCCAGTAAAAGTCGAGATATAGTAATGAATAAAAAAACAAAATACAGTTGAAATTTGCGAGTTATGGTTAGTACTACAATCCATAAATCGCACAAAAGCCATGCAAACCATAACTCGTGCACAAAGTCAATGCTTGTGACCACAGAATATTTAAGCCAATCAATAACAAGACCTAAGAGCATTTGCAGTTGTTTCGGGGTAATCTGTAAGATCATTTACATTTGTATTTGCATCTATTTCGTTGAGGAAGAAGTATTGAACATTGCATTTAGTGTCAGAATGTGTTTGTGTCATGTAGAATTTGGGAATTAGGCAGATCAGTAGGTCCAGGAATCTCTGTCATGTCTGTTGCATCATTATAGCTCGATAAAAAAATTCGAAAAAGGGCCTCGCTTTTCATGATGACTTGGCAATGGCAACGCTCTGCAGAGAGGTTTGGCAGCTAACATTTTGATGCAAATATTTGATATCTAACCACCACATTTCTAAGTATCCCCAAATATGTAATCTTATAGTTGCTCTGAGTGATCTAAGCTATCACATTTTAATTATCGTGTCACTAGGCGATGACACAATCAAACTGTGATAAAAATGCTTTGATAAAGTAAATTCTAAAAAAGAGACTTAATACACCGACGTCCTTTATTTTAAAGTAGAAGTCCCACAACAAAAGCATGACCGAACCAAGATAAATCTGTTCTGAGTTTCTAAAGAAATACCCCAGTTGTGCTAAGACAATTAAATCATTAAAACACTCCCCACATAAACTAGAAACAGAAAATAAGGAGAAATATGCTTCGTAAATATGATGTCCAATTTCATCTGCTGTACGATCTCACTACGAAATATAATTTTTTGGAACATTGTGACTATGATTATAAAGTCAAAATATCTTAAGCATAGAAAATCCTGAACTTCTGGTGCAGTTATCCTGCTTCATATTTGTCACTCTGTTTTAATTCACTGGTGACTAATTCTTGGTGTGGGAGCCTAACTCTGTGTATTTAGAAGAAGTAGTCTCACTTACAGTTCAAAAAGTACAGACATATTCCATTTTTAGATGGTATCAGCAAATATTTTGCCCTGATCCTAGTGAATTTACGGAGCTAGTTGACAAACCATACAATAGTACCATATGAACAAAGAAGCTTGCGGAAAAACCACCTCCAGTCTAGATAGTATCACTGATATCCAAATTATATATGAAAAATGTGAGCCAATATATGCCGCCTTCATTGATTTCACTACAACTTTTGACAAGGTAAATAGGAACATTCCATGGAGTAAACTGACAGCTAAACAGATTCCCAAAAAGTTACTAAGGGTTGATTTATATTTTGGTAGACAGGGTACACTACCACAAACATGATGGAGAGCCCTCTTTGCCAACCTGACGGCCCACCAGCTCTTTTTTGAGTTGGAATTTGGGGACATCAGTGGAACTGTATCTGAACATCTGCCCTATTGAGAGCAGACGGTATTTTTTGTTTTCAGTTTGGGACTTCAAAGGAAACCCTTGTCTCATGAATTGAAAAAAATAGAAAATGGCACCAACACTCCCGGAGAAAAGTCCTAAGCTGTCTGGAATTTCTTTTTTGTTTTTCAAAAACAATCTCCTAATTTGGGAGTTTGTTTTTGGAAAGCAAAAACATATGATGTGCGGCCGCCTAAAACATGGAGGCCTGTCACCAAACTTTCAGTAACTTCAGAAAAGCCACCTTCATGGTGGTTTGTCTGAAGGTAGATAGATCTCTGCTGGGCTGACAGAGATCTTCTAATATGGTGAGTAGTAAACCAGCCAGGGCGGCAGAGGAAATGCTCTGCTACCCCAAAGGACAGAGTTCTGCCTATCAAAGTATAAATCATACCTTCATAGCAATATCTGAACTCAAGTGCTTTTATATATTTATTTATCTATACTACCCAGTTAAAAGTTATAGTTGGGACCATGTTTCCAGAGGAAATGCTTTTCTTGCATTCTTATAAGCTTGGGACTGTTAAATGTCTCTTTATGAAACTTTCCAAAACAACTCATTCACCTCAGCTCCTTCCACAGACTTTTCAGGAAGACCCATCAAGTGTGGGCTGAGAAAAAGGGAGGGCCCAAGACAGGTTTTCTCAATGCATTGTTCTGTAGGAAAATTGAATAACGATACAGAAATAATAACGGATGAGAATTACACTAAATTTGGCAGGTACCTAGATTTTTTACCAGAAGTTGTTTTTTTTTTGTTTGGTATACATCTGTTCAGTTGTTTTTGAGATATTAAGGATAAAAATGTAAGTATATATCACACTTCAGGGGATCGAAGCAGTCGACAGACCAAAAGACAATTATCTGATTGGCTGCCTTCAAAATCATCAAAGATATTGTGGTATCCATTTCCCGATGTAAGAACAATGTAAAGACATATATAGGGTACAGGGTATGGATACATCAACCCCATATGCCTGGTGGTGGTGGTGGGGTGGGTTGCAGAGGAGATATTTGTATTCACCATTCTCATTCTGAATCCCCCCTGGGGCGGGCCAGGGTCAGCAGGGTCACTATAATGTAACTTAAATGGAGAGATACATGCTGCCCCCCTCACAGAACAAATAAGAGGCCCAGAGACCCCAACCCCCAGGGCCAATGTCATTAATTCGGTAGTGGGTGTGCAAGTCACAAAAAAGCCATGGGGAACCCATTAGCTGGGGCCGATATAATTATTTTTGTCATTTGCCCCACATTTTTGATCAAATAAATGGCTCTGAGGACCCAAATCCTGCCACTAACCTGGGTACCCCGGGATACTGTGTTGTTTTGTGCCTGGAGAGCACCAGGACACTTTATTGTTTTGTGCCTTGCGAGAACCGAAATGTAAGTCCCTGACTACGCTCTCTCCGGCAGGTAACATAGCTTTGCTCCTGCTCGGTGTAAGCAGAAACAAATGCAGCTCCTGTCGGGGGGAGACAAAACAATAAAGCAGGCTGATATTGGCTGATGGCAAGGTAGCCATGGGCCCCACCCCGCATCCTCCAACGGCTCACACTGTTATTGGTGCCACAGGTGAGACCAGGCATGCACCCAAAAAAGATTAAAAACAAAAGTGACTGGCTTAGGCACAGACCCATACCTCAGAGGCTGTGTGCAAGGAGCAGGCAGGCTGATGGGGCCCTGAGGCTTCCCCTGCAACCTCCAACAGAAAAAAAACAAGATGTGTGTGAATGTGTGTCCTGGGTGGAACTTGGACACCAACAACATTTTTCAATGTTAACAGATCCCAAAAGAATAATAAATGAGTGGCCAGAGCCACTTATTTATTATCCACTTCTCCTGGCAAGCAGTGCCCATAATACCCTTCATGGGCTACTTCATGGGCTACTTCACATATATTCTGGTTCATGGTGGTGCCCTAAACTAAAATAAATAACCATTTATTTCCTGGGGTCTCTATATACATTATACCAGGAAACGTTGGTGATATTCTAAGCATTTCCAGGGCTGGAGCTTTTGATCTTCAGCTTGGGAATGCACAGATCCCTTATCACTAGGCTTATGGTTGCATTATGTGGCATGAGGCGTGTATCAAAAAGACTCCAGTACATGTTTAATATTGTTTTGATAAGAAATTCTTTAATTCAATGTATATTGATAGATATTGCAATGATATCTTGACTCCTATTGATGTAGTTGACGCCTTGTCAAAGGCAAATGACCTGTCTTTTATATATTGAAGTGACTTTACATTGAAAAAACCTAGGGGAAAAAAACAAAGGTTAAAGTTGAAGTCATAGTTAGATATAGTAAATAAAACCTTAGAAATTGACTGAGAAAAAACAAAGGTAAAAGTGACATTATAGCTATGTGAAAATGTCACTTTCAGCATAAAATATTAAAAACGACTGAATCTCACCAGATATAGTTGCCTGGCATAATTATAACTCATCCCATGATTTAACTATAACTTGCGGCAAGCAAAAGAAGGATGTATTTAACCCAGATCCTTGTGACTGGGGGTGAATGTTTGCATTGTCCAGCACTCCGTCCATCAATATGTCGCCCTAAGTGGGAAGGGTATGCCTAGACATGGGTCCCGTGCTCACTACATCACTGGATTCAAGCTTGCCTGGCTGATGAAGGGTGATGCCCTGAAACCGGTCTCAGTATGCTTGTTTCCGGTCCAGGGAGGACTTGGCTTGCCAGTTTGGGCTGGACTGTTTCCACAAGGAACAAGGTCAAGACTGATTTGCAAATGGCTGGGTCCAAACTGGGGTGGTGTTGAGAGCAAAAGAATGATGAATTTAACCCAGATCCTTGTGACTGGGGGTGAATGTCTGCATTGTCCAGCATTCCATGCATCAATTGTTTCTTTTGCATATGTCACCCTATGTGGGAAGGGTATGCCCAGACGTGGGTCCCATGCTCACTACATCACTGAATTCAAGCTTGCCTGGCTGATGACGGGTGATGCACAGAAACCGATCCCAGGATGCTTGTTTCTGGTACTGGGAGGACCTGGCTTGGCAGTTTGGGCTGAACTGTTCCCACAAGGAAAAGGGTCAAGACTGATTTGCTTATGGCTGGGTCCAAACTGGGGTGGTATGGTGAGCAAAAGAATGATGGATTTAACCCAGATCCTTGTGACTGGGGGTGAAAGTTTGCATTGTCCATCATTCCATCCATCAATTGTTTCTTTTGCATAACTATAACTTGCAGCAGCTCAGGGACTCTATCCCTGGTCCTGAAAAAAGATTTTAAAAAGACATATGGGAGGCAGGGTAGGTATACACTGACCCCCTTAGCCTGCTGGTGATGTCCCCTAAGGGGGCCAAAATGTATTTTTTTATTGTGTTTTTTTTAAATGGTGGGCTCTTGACCTTTTCATTTGAAGTACCTCCCCCCGGGTGGGCCACGGCCCATGGGTAGTCGCATGTAACTAAAAAGAAAAGGGAAGAGGCCAGTGGGCCCTCCCGAGCAACGTGCCATGCACTGTGATAATATTAAAGATGTCATATCAGATGTTATCAATTATCATACAACATGTCAGCAGTAGAGTAATATGTAATGTCATAAGCAGTGCTTCAGGGAATTATAACTGGTGAATTTCAATGTTTTTTTGTTTAACTCTAACTATAATGTTACTTTAACCTGTGTTTGTTTCTGTGAAATTCACAAGATGTTTTAATGTAAAGTAAGGTATTACCATGCCCAACTCTAACAACACTTCTGTTTTGTTTAGTGATGTTCTACTTTATTTTTCAGCATGAACCAATATTTTATTACCATTCCTAACTATACCTAACTGCGCAGAACACAGCATCCTACTTTTGCCCCTGTAAGGTGTGGGGTTGGGTGGCCAACTCTGACCATGCATGCCCTTCATCCTAACAGAGTTGTGCCTGTGGTGAGGCCCTGTCTCCAACCCTTTGCAGGTGGCCAACACCCTTTTACCAGCCAATATCCACAGTCGTGCAACACCAACGGACACTTATCCAATTTGTTTGTGTCCCACAGTAATCTCATGGTAATCTCCTAGTGATTTTGCCATACTCCTGCATATTTACTTGAGGGGGCCATGGTGAGTACGGCTAGAGAACCGCAAATCCACTGCAATGTGAAAACATTTTTCTTTGCACTTTGAACCCAGTGGCGTTCCCTCCAGGACACCACCCCCCTCCCCCCCAGTCAAGTCCAGTGGTCAGGTTACCTATAACTTCTGTTTTATATATTGTTTCATCTTAACTTTCAGTTCATGAGGATCAAGTCCTTGAGCCCTACATAGGCAGCCACAACATTTTTCTTGATGTTGCGGCCTGCCAATTAGAGCGCTTGGTCTCATGGGACTTGTAACCGTCCTGTGGGACCAGCCAATCAGAAGCCTTCATTTGTTGTGTTTTCCTTCTGTAATTACTCAGTACTTCCTCAATACTTCTTTAGAAGTACTTTGGCTCTACATAGAAAATACCACAAGTTCACAAACAATTTGTTTTGCGCTTTGACCTCAGAGAAGGGTACCTGTAGGACTCCGACAAGGGCCAGTCAGTGTACCCATACCATGCCCCCTTATATTTATATATTGTTTTATTTTTATATTCAGGACATAGAGACCGAGTCTCTGAGTGGTAAAATGGCAGCAGCAACATTACTCTTCATGTTCCTGCCAGTCAGTCACAGCGCTTGGTCTTGCAGGACAGGAACCAGTCCAGTGGGACCAGCCAATCAGAATGCTGCACTTCTCATTTTTTCCTTCTGTAGTACCTTAGTATTCCCTGTAGTACAGCATTACTACTTCACTAAAAGCACAATTTCTGATTAAAGATCTAGCTTTCTTTCAAATTTCCTGTAATTCCCATCAGCCATTTTGACTATAGCACTGTTCAACTTTTCTATTTACAAATTGCAGGGCAGCAATACATTTTGGTACCCCCCTTTTCTCTGACCCCAATTGACGGAGCTCCCTGATACTTTTTGATGAAGGAGCTCAGTTGGCTTAACCTTTTTTAGGGAAATGTTGTGAAGAGTGTTCAAACAGCACCAACTTTTTATTACCAAACCAACAAATCAATTTCCTAATAAAACACAGTCCTAAGTATAACTACACAGTGGTACTATATATAAAATGTTCCTGAAACATGAAATACACTTCGCAAATTTTCCGCCACTTTCGGAAACAGAGACATAAATATTTTACTATACGCAGATCGTGCTATGGTCCTTGAATTGCCCCCAAAAGGCCTCCAACATGGATTAGCTCGCTTTCACTAGTATGATAATGACCATTGTTTAAGGATAAACCAGGAAAACTCTAAGATCTTGACATTTAGGCAGAAATCCCTATCTATTTTTATTGGTTGCCGACTGGGTATGAAAAAAGAGAGTCTCTTATAAGTATCTTGGAGCTATAAAAAAAGATGAATTTTAATTGATACTTCAACTGGCACATATTCAATTTTGTAGTTATATTCCTGCAAATGGTACTGCCATTCAACTGTTCTAGTAGTTTCTCTGTCATCACCCTTTGTACTGAAAAGATCAACTAAATGTTTCTAGTTACTATGCAGAATAAATTGTACTGACCTAACACATCCAGAAATATTGTGGACCCCACCACAAAAGCATTTATCTTTCTCAATTGTAGAGTTTGTGTTTGTATGTTCAGCACCATAAAGTGTTCTATATGTAAATGCCACTACTTCTCCCTAATATTATATCTTTTTAGTAATAACACTGCCCCTAAACCAAAATTACTAGCAACAGTTATGATAATGCGTATATCCTTAGGGGCCGATTACGATGTCAGTCTGATTGACTCGGACACATTTCCGACCAACTGATTACGATGTTTGATAACCATTCAGTCCTTCCGACTCAGTTCCAACTGGCATTCAGAGAAACCGACTCTATGGACTGCATTTGCAACCGAGTGAATACGCTATCAGATTCTGACAACCGTTCCGAATCTGTTTGTCCGACACCAATTGGCTGTCGGAATCTGAATTTTGGGGGCTATAGCAGGCCCCCCATCAAACTGAGGCATCTGGTTGGGGCCTGTGGGGGTACCCATGGGTCCCCTCTTTCCAACCATGCACAGTGTGGCAGGCACCATGGGTTGTATTCTCAACACGTTACAAGATGGCCTCATACAAATGTCAAAATCCATCTACTCCAGTTGGCATCCTTTGTTTATCAGTGATGTCATCAGTGATGTCACTGACCATGTCATGAATGATGTAATATGTGACGTCATCAGCAGTGCATTGCGGGGGTGCGAGGTATAGTTAGCTCAACTAACTATAACGGCGGGATTTCTATGGTTTTGTCTGATTTAAATGTCCAACAAACTATAACATCCCTGAAACCTATGTTATTTTCAGTGAATTTCAAAGGTTTTTTAAATGCTAATTTGTAACTATAACGTACCTGAAACCTATGTTTTTTTTAGTGAATTTCAAAGGTTTTTTAAATGCTAATTTGTAACTATAAAGTCCCTGAAACCTATGTTGTTTTCAGTGAATTTCAAAGGTTTTTTAAATGCTAATTTCTAACTATATCCTCACTGAAAGTTAGTATTAATTATAATAGCGGATACTTGTGTAAGTAACTAGTCCATTCCATCAGTACATGACTAGTAACTGGAATAATTACAGTGCTGCAAATAGAGTGCATGGTGAATTTATAAGTACTTACATATTGCCTGGATGGGCAATTGGAGAAGTGGTTCGGACTCACAGGATTCCTATACTGCATGGGTAATGACTTCGTATTTAGAGGAGTTTATTAATAGTATATAGGTGGTTAGAGATCTGCATGGATAGTGTACAGAATATTGTAGCTGTACTTGTATTAGTAATTAGGCCATTCCAGAAGTACGAGACTAGTAACTAGATGATTATAGTGCTGTAAAGAGAGTGCATAGTGTATTTATAAGTGCTTGGATATTAGTGGACAGATTGCATTAGTATATAGTACTGGCTGGGTGACTGCAGATGAGCATGGGGAATGACAGTGTCTTTGATAGACTGCAAGGGTAGTACCTGGGTGAATTAATCTTACCTGTTTTCAAGTAGATATCAAATTATTAGTAAATTATATTCACTTCTTTTTTTAATGCAAATTTTAAATATTTTAAACTTTAGTAATAAGGACTGTAAAAGAGAAGAAAAAATCCTGTTATTACATATAATTTTATCGTTTTTGCAACATAAGTATACAATTATATCACATATTCAATTTGCCTTTTTTTGCTGTCTTCAGATTGTATTGAATTTCACCATAAACAGTGATTTCAATGTTAATCATCAGATGACAGTGGGCATACAAATACAATCAATAAGATTGTTTAAAAAACAACATATTTCTCTTCAAAATATCTACAACAAACGCAGCTTGGTATTTACATTTTCACAAAGGAACATCCTTAATAACATAGTATATAATACAAAGATCAAATATATGACCACCTTCTTTTGAACACAATTTTCTAAATGCAATATGAAAGAACAGAATCAATAATTGAATCCCTAATTATCAACATCTTCCCAACTGGCCGAATTATGTTTCTGAAAATATTTCCATTAAGCATATCGAAAATACATTTTTGAATTCATATACACACCTTCCCAATAGGACGAATGATGTTTCTGAAAAATTTGCAATGAGGATATCCAAGATAGACTTCTAAAATCATAATCACATGCTTCCAATAGGGTGAATGATGTATCTAAAATTATTTGTAGTGAAAATATCCCAAATATAGTCAGTAATTCATGTTGATATCTTCTCAGAATTTTGGCATCAAAAGTATTAAATATGATTTCAGTAATTTATTAGGCAACCAAAATGTATACTTTTAGGTGCCGATCATGATCCTGTAAAAACCGGGTGCGAACCGTCGGACGGAGCATATTCTCCGTCTGACGCGTACCCGGTCGTCAAAATGTACAAACATGGAATTACGATTCGCACGGAAACACAATTTCCGTACGAATCGTACAAAACCCCGACCGACGAAAATAAATATACAAATGCGATCCGGGAAAGCGCCGACGTGACGTCGCGACGCACGCAGCCTGCCATTCACGAACCAGGAATTACGATTCGCACCGACGTCATCCCGCACGGTGAATATTTTCCGGCTGCCAAAAACTGCCGAGAAATCAGGACGCCGCGAACAAGGAGTACCTGTACGTGACGGACAGACATGGACCCGAACCTACGTGTCATCCCGGCCCTCATAGCAGTTGACCTCCTCTACAGGTTACGACGCAGACGCCGCAGAAGGTCAGAACAACTAAGGGAGGGGGGGAAAGGGGGGGGCAGGACCAGGGGCAGGCCACAAAACCACCACCAATGTCACACAGCACACATGCCCTGGACATACCTGACCCCCATGCCCTGGTCACTACGAGGGGGTGGGGGCATGTCCAGCAAAGCCAGCGTCCGCCACAAAGGAAGTGCCTGATGATGCGAACCGGCAACACAACTATACAGGTACGTCCCGTACCCACGCCTTAAGAGGGTGGGTACGAGTCGTACCACGCCCACACCTACGTCACCCCAACAATGGCGGGACGGCTGTACCCACGTGGCAAAGGCCTGGGTACGGGTCGCACAAGCATCACATAGCGTGGGGACGGATATGTACGGACCGTACCCCCACCACCGTATGCATGGAGCGTACCCCCAACCCCAACAGTGTAAGTACGACCCGTACCCTCACCCGCGTACATATACGTCCCACCCCAACAGTGTAAGTACGACCCGTACCCTCACCCGTGTACGTATGGAGCGTACCCCCACCCCAACAGTGTCAGTACGACCCGTACCCTCACCCACGTACGTATGGAGCGTACCCCCCACCCCAACAGTGTAAGTACGACCCGTACCCTCACCCGCGTATGCATGGAGCGTACCCCAATAGTGTAAGTACGACCCGTAGCCCCACCTCGTATGCATGGAGCATACCCCAACAGTGCATGTACGTACCGTACCACCACCCCAACAGTGTAAGTACGACCCGTACCCCACCCGCGTACGTATGGAGCGTACTCCCACCCCAACAGTGTAAGTACGACCCGTACCCTCACCCGCGTACGTATGGAGCGTACCCCCACCCCAACAGTGTAAGTACGACCCGTACCCTCACCCGCGTACGTATGGAGCGTACCCCCCACCCCAACAGTATAAGTACGACCCGTACCCTCACCCGCGTATGCATGGAGCGTACCCCAACAGTGTAAGTACGACCCATACCCCCACCTCGTATGCATGGAGTGTACCCCAACAGTGCATGTACGTACCGTACCACCACCCCAACAGTGTAAGTACGACCCGTACCCCACCCGCGTACGTATGGAGCGTACTCCGACCCCAACAGTGTAAGTACGAACCGTACCCCACCCGCATACGTATGGAGCCTACTCCCACCCCAACAGTGTAAGTACGAACCGTACCCCCATGGAGCGAACCCACACACGTGTATGTACTAAGCGTACATATTGTTAAATAGGAGGGGTGTGTGCCTATCACTCCCAGCAGTGCCCAGACAGAGGAGGGGTGGGTGCCTATCACTCCCAGCAGTGCCAAGACACAGGAGGGGTGGGTGCCCATCACTCCCAGCAGTGCCCAGACACAGGAGGGGTGTGTGCAGAGTCCTCCCAGCAGTGCCCAGAGTCAGGAGGGGTGTGTGCAGAGTCCTCCCAGCAGTGCCCAGACACAGGAGGGGTGGGTGCCTATCACTCCCAGCAGTGCCCAGACAGAGGAGGGGTGGGTGCCTATCACTCCCAGCAGTGCCAAGACACAGGAGGGGTGGGTGCCCATCACTCCCAGCAGTGCCCAGACACAGGAGGGGTGTGTGCAGAGTCCTCCCAGCAGTGCCCAGAGTCAGGAGGGGTGTGTGCAGAGTCCTCCCAGCAGTGCCCAGAGGCAGGAGGGGTGTGTGCAGAGTCCTCCCAGCAGTGCCCAGAGGCAGGAGGGGTGGGTGCCTATCACTCCCAGCAGTGCCCAGAGTCAGGAGGGGTGGGTGCAGAGTCCTCCCAGCAGTGCCCAGGGTCAGGAGGGGTGTGTGCAGAGTCCTCCCAGCAGTGCCCAGAGGCAGGAGGGGTGTGTGCAGAGTACTCCCAGCAGTGCCCAGAGGCAGGAGGGGTGGGTGCCTATCACTCCCAGCAGTGCCCAGAGTCAGGAGGGGTGGGTGCAGAGTCCTCCCAGCAGTGCCCAGAGGCAGGAGGGGTGTGTGCAGAGTCCTCCCAGCAGTGCCCAGAGGCAGGAGGGGTGTTAGACGGACCGGGAGAGTCGGACGAGGACAAGGGGAGAGGTCTCCGGGGAGAGCCGTCTCCAGCGATCGTACAGACAAATAACTTCCCCCCCACAGACAGATACCACACAAGGATAAGATTTAGCGTTCTTTATATGCACTTCTTAAGGTACGATGAAATGGTACAAGGAGGTCTGGACTCAGGGGTCCCCTTGAATAAGTCTCTCAAGATAGGAAAAGGGGTAGCGGGACAGTCTGTTTACCAGTCTGGTAGTTCGGATGATATGGTGATTAGCTCACAATCCTCGAGCTTGGTGGTTTAGCTGGTACGGGCCGCGGCAGCGCCAGCAGGTCCCGGTGGAGATGGTCGATACACGGTCCGCGGCAGCGCCAGCAGGTCCCGGTGAAGATGGTCGAGGTACGGTCCGCGGCAGCGCCAGCAGGTCCCGGTGAAGGTGGTCGTTACAACGGTCCGCGGCAGCGCCAGCAGGTCCCGACGAGGATGGATGTTGCAGAAGGCCGCGGCAGCGCCAGCAGGCAGGACGATAGTTCGCAAGGTAGGGCTACGGCAGCGCCAGTAGTCCGTCAAGGCTGAGTTCTCTCGGTGTCTCTCGACTCCAGGATACAACTGCCTCCCTGCTCCGGAGCGGCCCCAGTTATAGGGCAGGCGCCCTTTGATGTCCGGACCCTCGCATTTGGAGGTCGGAGGGTCCGGGATGAAGGTGTCCAGACACCCAGCAGGGGGTGGAGCCAGCGCCTGGGGGAGCTGGAGGCGATCGGCACCTGGGGGGGAGAGTCCTTGGCGCTTCGTTCTCCCATTGACCTGCCAAGTGGTCCGCTCACCTCCTGGGTGGATGGTGGTGCCGGGATGTCGGGGCCGGCCAGGCCCAGGGTTAGGGTCGGATGGAGGCCACGCGGCCTCGTGGCGCAGGGCCCAAGATGGCGGCTTGACCCGGCCGGGGGAGCCGGTGGTGGCTTGGGTCCGTGATACATGGAGGTCCGAGGGCAGGAATTCCGTCGGGAGACGGGGTGCGGGTGATTCTCGTGGGTCACGCCTGGTGGGCCTGGGCTGGGGCCCTGTCATGCGGGGAGGGAGCCAGCCCTTTGTGTGGCCTGTCCAACATGCGTCCCCCCCAGCTGAAGGCGGGGAGAGTCACCCATCTCCTTGGGGACTCTCCTCGTCGAGGCGGAAAAAGCGTGACAGGCCATCCGCGTTGGCGTGGTCTTGGCCCGGTCGGTGCTCCACGGTGAAGTCCATTCCCTGCAGGGAGATGGACCAGCGCAATAGTTTTGGGTTCTCCCCCCGCATCTGCATCAGCCACTGCAGGGGTCGATGGTCGGTTTGTACCCGGAAGTGGGTACCGAAGAGATAGGGCCGGAGCTTTTTGAGGGCCCACACCACTGCGAAGGCCTCCCTCTCGATTGTGCTCCAGCGCTGTTCTCGGGCCAGGAGACGTCGGCTGATGAAGGCCACCGGCTGGTCATGACCTTCGGGGTTCACTTGGGAAAGAACCGCCCCGATGCCGTGGTCGGGGGCGTCAGTCTGTACCACGAATTCCCGACTGTAATCGGGGGCCTGGAGTACAGGGGCGGTGCACAGGGCGGCCTTCAGCTTTTCGAAGGCCGCTTGACAATCGGGGGTCCAGTTAATCCGTTTCGGTTGGTTTTTGGACGTGAGACCCGTGAGGGGCCCCACAATGCTGCCGTAGTCCCTCACGAACCGCCGGTAGTAGCCGGTGAGCCCCAAGAAGGCTCGGACCTCGGTCTGGGTGACGGGGGCTGCCAGGACTGGATGGCAGCAATTTTAAGTTGCAGCGGGGCCACCAGCCCGCTTCCCACCTGGTGCCCAAGGTAGGTCACGGACCCTTGACCAATTTGGCATTTGCCGGCCTTAATCGTGAGGCCGGCCCGCTGGAGGGCCTGTAGGACCTCTTGGAGGTGGAGGAGGTGGTCGGACCAGTGGCGGCTGTATACAGCGATATCGTCCAGGTAGGCCGCGCTGAACTCTTCGAGCCCCGCCAAGACCTGGTTCACAAGACGTTGAAACGTGGCGGGGGCGTTCTTCATGCCGAAGGGCATGACCTTGAAGTGGTAGTGGCCATCGGGGGTAGAGAAGGCAGATCGTTCCTGAGCCCGGGGTGTGAGGCCGATCTGCCAGTAGCCCGCTGTTAGGTCGAAGATACTGAGGTAGCGGGCGGCCCCCAGCCGGTCGATCAGTTCGTCCGCCCGGGGGATAGGATGAGCGTCGGTCCGGGTGACAGCGTTCAAGCCCCGGTAGTCGACGCAGAATCTCAGTTCAGGTGTGGTGCCGGGGGCAGCGGCTTTGGGTACCAATACAACCGGGCTGGCCCAGGGACTGTCCGAGGGCTCGATGACCCCGATCGTGAGCATTCTGGCTACCTCTTCTTGTATGCAAGCCTGTACCCGATCTGGTACGCGATAGGCCCGGTGTCGGATAGGGGGACTGTCCCCGGTGTCCACGTCGTGCAAGCACCAAGGGGTGACCCCGGGGGTGAGGGAGAACAGTGTAGCGAACCGCAGCAGGAGGTCCCGGCAGCCCTGGCGTTGCTCTGGGGTGAGGGCATCGGAGAGCCGGACCCCGTCCACGGAACCGTCGTTCTCCTGAGCCTTCAGTAGATCCGGGAGGGGTTCGGAGTCTTCCTCTGCCCCACTGTCCGTAGCCATCAGGAGGCTAAGTTCTGAGCGCACAAAGTGTGGTTTGAGTCTGTTGGTGTGGAGGACCCGAAGGGGGTTCCGGGGGGTCCCCATGTCGATGAGGTAAGTGACGGGGCTTTTGCGCTCGACCACTTTGAAGGGCCCCGTCCACTTATCTTGCAAGGCACATGGTTCGGTGGGGGACATCACCCACACTTGTTGACCAGGTTCGAACTCGACGGAGGAGGCATTGTGATCATACCACCTCTTCATGTCTTCCTGGCTGGCCTCGAGGTTGTCTTCTACTGGGGCGACCGGGGGCGGAGGTGCTGGCCATTCCGGTTCTTCGGATCGGGGGACGGCACGGGCGGCCATGGACCGGGTGGTTACGCAGGCCCAGTCCGGGAGGCCCAGCATCCCCAGGTGCTCTCTTCTCTCGACGGTGGCCCACGGGGAACTCTCAAGGTCATTCCCCAGGAGGCAGTCCACGGGGGCATCATCCCGGACCGTCACCTTCAACAGGCCGGAGACCCCTCCCCATTCGAAGGGGACGCAGGCCATTTGACACAGACTTTCGGAGTTGTCGGCTGAGCGGACGGGGCAGAGAATGTTCGGCAGGATCTGCTCGGGCTTCACCAGGTGACAGCGGACGGCCGTCACACTGGCGCCTGTGTCACGTAAGGCCTCGGCCCGATGCCCATTAATGGTCACCCACTGACCGTATTTCCTGGTGTTGGCGGGTAGGGGAGCCCGCGGGACCATGTCTTTTCCCCCTAGACACGCTAGAACCATGGCGGCCGGTTCCCACTCTTGCTGGGCCGGCTCATACTCTTCCTGTTCCTCTGATAGTCGTTCTTCCCCCAGGGCGGCGGCAGCCACCTGGCGGGGCTTGGGCGTTTGGTTCTGCGGGCAGCTCGGGTCATTGGCGTAGTGGCCGACTCGCTGGCATCGGTGGCACGTGACGTTGGCTCGGAACCCAGGACGCATCGGGGGGTTGCCCCGGCCGGTCGGGGGCGGGGTGCTGGTCACGGTTGTTGCCGGGGGGCTGTCTCTCCCTCGCCCCTGGCCTCCTCCTCCTCCCCGGGGACGGTGCTGGCCTTGGTTGCTTCGGTTTTGCTCGTGTGGTCCTCTCCGGCCCACTCGGGTGCTTTCCCATCGATCAGCCTCAGCGGCGAGCTGCCGGGGGTCAGTCAGTTTACTGTCGAGGAGGTGCTGCCTGAGCTCGACGAAACAGTTGTTCGACAGGTGTTCCCATACCATAAGGTTAAAGAGTTGTTCGTAGGTTGTTACCTGGCTCCCCTTGATCCAACCCTCGAAGGCTCGGCTGAAATAGTTGACGTACTCCACCCAAGTTGTACCCGGGATCCGGGTGCAATCTCTGAACCTCTGGCGGTACATCTCGGGTGTGAGGCCGTAGCGGGTGAGGAGGGCAGCCTTCATGTGGTCGTAGGACGACATTTGGTGATCTGGGAGCTGCAGCAGGGCATCGCGGCCTTCGTTGACGAACCTCCCCCATAGTCCGGCTCCCCAATCACTCCGGTCGATCCGGTGGGAGGTCATGGCGATCTCGTAGGCTTTGAACCACTGTTGTATGTCGTCTTCTCGAACATACTCTCGGACAACATCCTAGGGGATGTGGACTTTTTTCTCGGTTGCCCCCGGGGTGTGCGGTCGCTCAGGCATCCCCGGTTCTTTATTCTGTTTCCGAAGTTCTATTTCCGCCAGTTTGCGCTCGTGTTCGAGTGTTATTCTTTTTTCCTCAAGCTCTCTCTGTCTTTGCTTTTCTTCTCGCTCTTCTCGTAGCCGCAGATGCTCTAGATTTATTTTCTGCTCGGCTAACTTGAGTTCACCGTCCATCTTGAGTCGTGCCATTTCCAATTCGTGTAGTCTGGTTCTTTCTCTTTCCTGGATCTCCTCCTGCGAGAGGCCCGTTCCCCGCTCCTCGGGAGCCGTGGCGTTTCCCTCTGGTGCGACACTGTTTTGGTCGGAGGGTCCGGCGATCCCAGTTTCTGTCCACGACTCAAGGGCGTGCTTCAAATCATCTTTGGTACTCAGGCCGGTGGTAGCAATGCCTAGTTCCATGCAGAATTGTTTAAGTTCGCGGTGGCTATATTCTTCCAACTTATCCATTTGGAACTTTTCAGTGGAACCGCTATCTTTGGCTGACATCGTGGTTTTGTCGTGGGGTGAGCTACTCTCTGTGCGATTACGCGTTGATTCGGATCGCGCCGCTGGCCACCAATGTTAGACGGACCGGGAGGGTCGGCCGAGGACAAGGGGAGAGGTCTCCGGGGAGAGCCGTCTCCAGCGATCGTACAGACAAATAACTTCCCCCCCCACAGACAGATACCACACAAGGATAAGATTTAGCGTTCTTTATATGCACTTCTTAAGGTACGATGAAATGGTACAAGGAGGTCTGGACTCAGGGGTCCCCTCGATTAAGTCTCTCAAGATAGGAAAAGGGGTAGCGGGACAGTCTGTTTACCAGTCTGGTAGTTCGGATGATATGGTGATTAGCTCACAATCCTCGAGCTTGGTGGTTTAGCTGGTACGGGCCGCGGCAGCGCCAGCAGGTCCCGGTGGAGATGGTCGATACACGGTCCGCGGCAGCGCCAGCAGGTCCCGGTGAAGATGGTCGAGGTACGGTCCGCGGCAGCGCCAGCAGGTCCCGGTGAAGGAGGTCGTTACAACGGTCCGCGGCAGCGCCAGCAGGTCCCGACGAGGATGGATGTTGCAGAAGGCCGCGGCAGCGCCAGCAGGCAGGACGATAGTTCGCAAGGTAGGGCTACGGCAGCGCCAGTAGTCCGTCAAGGCTGAGTTCTCTCGGTGTCTCTCGACTCCAGGATACAACTGCCTCCCTGCTCCGGAGCTGCCCCAGTTATAGGGCAGGCGCCCTTTGATGTCCGGACCCTCGCATTTGGAGGTCGGAGGGTCCGGGATGAAGGTGTCCAGACACCCAGCAGGGGGTGGAGCCAGCGCCTGGGGGAGCTCGAGGCGATCGGCACCTGGCGGGGGAGAGTCCTTGACGCTTCGTTCTCCCATTGACCTGCCAAGTGGTCCGCTCACCTCCTGGGTGGATGGTGGTGCCGGGATGTCGGGGCCGGCCAGGCCCAGGGTTAGGGTCGGATGGAGGCCACGCGGCCTCGTGGCGCAGGGCCCAAGATGGCGGCTTGACCCGGCCGGGGGAGCCGGTGGTGGCTTGGGTCCGTGATACATGGAGGTCCGAGGGCAGGAATTCCGTCGGGAGACGGGGTGCGGGTGATTCTCGTGGGTCACGCCTGGTGGGCCTGGGCTGGGGCCCTGTCATGCGGGGAGGGAGCCAGCCCTTTGTGTGGCCTGTCCAACAAGGGGTGTGTGCAGAGTCCTCCCAGCAGTGCCCAGAGGCAGGAGGGGTGGGTGCCTATCACTCCCAGCAGTGCCCACAGTCAGGAGGGGTGGGTGCAGAGTCCTCCCAGCAGTGCCCAGAGGCAGGAGGGGTGTGTGCAGAGTCCTCCCAGCAGTGCCCAGAGGCAGGAGGGGTGTGTGCAGAGTCCTCCCAGCAGTGCCCAGACACAGGAGGGGTGGGTTCAGAGTCCTCCCAGCAGTGCCCAGACACAGGAGGGGTGGGTGCAGAGTCCTCCCAGCAGTGCCCAGAGGCAGGAGGGGTGTGTGCAGAGTCCTCCCAGCAGTGCCCAGAGTCAGGAGGGGTGTTTGCAGAGTCCTCCCAGCAGTGCCCAGAGGCAGGAGGGGTGTGTGCCTAACACTCCCAGCAGTGCCCAGACAGAGGAGGGGTGGGTGCTGAGTCCTCCCAGCAGTGCCCAGACACAGGAGGGGTGTGTGCAGAGTCCTCCCAGAAGTGCCCAGAGGCAGGAGGGGTGGGTGCCTATCACTCCCAGCAGTGCCCAGAGTCAGGAGGGGTGGGTGCAGAGTCCTCCCAACAGTGCCCAGAGGCAGGAGGGGTGTGTTCAGAGTCCTCCCAGCAGTGCCCAGAGGCAGGAGGGGTGTGTGCAGAGTCCTCCCAGCAGTGCCCAGACACAGGAGGGGTGGGTGCAGAGTCCTCCCAGCAGTGCCCAGACACAGGAGGGGTGGGTGCAGAGTCCTCCCAGCAGTGCCCAGAGACAGGAGGGGTGGGTGCAGAGTCCTCCCAGCAGTGCCCAGAGGCAGGAGGGGTGGGTGCCTATCACTCCCAGCAGTGCCCAGAGTCAGGAGGGGTGGGTGCAGAGTCCTCCCAGCAGTGCCCAGAGGCAGGAGGGGTGTGTGCAGAGTCCTCCCAGCAGTGCCCAGAGGCAGGAGGGGTGTGTGCAGAGTCCTCCCAGCAGTGCCCAGAGGCAGGAGGGGTGTGTGCAGAGTCCTCCCAGCAGTGCCCAGACACAGGAGGGGTGGGTTCAGAGTCCTCCCAGCAGTGCCCAGACACAGGAGGGGTGGGTGCAGAGTCCTCCCAGCAGTGCCCAGAGGCAGGAGGGGTGTGTGCAGAGTCCTCCCAGCAGTGTCCAGAGTCAGGAGGGGTGTTTGCAGAGTCCTCCCAGCAGTGCCCAGAGGCAGGAGGGGTGTGTGTCTAACACTCCCAGCAGTGCCCAGACAGAGGAGGGGTGGGTGCTGAGTCCTCCCAGCAGTGCCCAGACACAGGAGGGGTGTGTGCAGAGTCCTCCCAGAAGTGCCCAGAGGCAGGAGGGGTGGGTGCCTATCACTCCCATCAGGGCCCAGAGTCAGGAGGGGTGGGTGCAGAGTCCTCCCAGCAGTGCCCAGAGGCAGGAGGGGTGTGTGCAGAGTCCTCCCAGCAGTGCCCAGAGGCAGGAGGGGGTATGCAGAGTCCTCCCAGCAGTGCCCAGACACAGGAGGGGTGGGTGCAGAGTCCTCCCAGCAGTGCCCAGACACAGGAGGGGTGGGTGCAGAGTCCTCCCAGCAGTGCCCAGAGGCAGGAGGGGTGGGTGCAGAGTCCTCCCAGCAGTGCCCAGACACAGGAGGGGTGTGTGCATAGTCCTCCCAGCAGTGCCCAGAGGCAGGAGGGGTGTGTGCAGAGTCCTCCCAGCAGTGCCCAGACACAGGAGGGGTGGGTGCAGAGTCCTCCCAGCAGTGCCCAGACACAGGAGGGGTGGGTGCAGAGTCCTCCCAGCAGTGCCCAGAGGCAGGAGGGGTGTGTGCAGAGTCCTCCCAGCAGTGCCCAGAGTCAGGAGTGGTGTGTGCAGAGTCCTCCCAGCAGTGCCCAGAGGCAGGAGGGGTGTGTGCCTAACACTCCCAGCAGTGCCCAGACAGAGGAGGGGTGGGTGCTGAGTCCTCCCAGCAGTGCCCAGACACAGAAGGGGTGTGTGCAGAGTCCTCCCAGCAGTGCCCAGACACACGAGGGGTGGGTGGCTATCACTCCCAGCAGTGCCCAGACACAGGAGGGGTGGGTGCAGAGTCCTCCCAGCAGTGCCCAGAGGCAGGAGGGGTGTGTGCAGAGTCCTCCCAGCAGTGCCCAGAGTCAGGAGGGGTGTGTGCAGAGTCTTCCCAGCAGTGCCCAGAGGCAGGAGGGGTGTGTGCCTAACACTCACAGCAGTGCCCCTGCAAAGAAAAGGGTGGAGTACCCACAGATCCAATGCCCACAAATTTCAGTCAGGTGCACAAAGACCCTGCAGTACATGTACCACATGTGTGCGAGGCTGGGAGTATACGCATGCATAGCGCAGAAAAGAAAACATGTCCACATGAAGTCATGGCAATAGTCCACATACACAAGTACAATGACTATCAAGAATGCCATGAATGATGCAGGTGGAGACATCCCTCAGCATGCATGTGCAAAGTAGAAGGAGTCCGTCACACACCCAGCTAATGTACACACAGCTCAGCGCTAAATATTGGGAACACCCTGCAGGGAAGATGTCAGGGTACACAGAGGAAGGAATACACCTTTGGACAATTTCACCATGCAGCAACTGCTTACATGAACACAGAAACCTAGCTAACACCGTGTGATGGCACACAGATCCCAGGGTCCCCCTATGACCAGCACACTACTACATTTCCCACACACCCAACACATGAACACCACCCAAAACCATGTAGCAGCCCCACCAACAGCAATACCAGCAAAGCAGTAGTGTTCCAAGGTGTTAGACAGGCCACACGAAGGGCTGGCTCCCTCCCCGCATGACAGGGCCCCAGCCCAGGCCCACCAGGCGTGACCCACGAGAATCACCCGCACCCCGTCTCCCGACGGAATCCCTGCCCTCGGACCTCCATGTATCACGGACCCAAGCCACCACCGGCTCCCCCGGCCGGGTCAAGCCGCCATCTTGGGCCCTGCGCCACGAGGCCGCGTGGCCTCCATCCGACCCTAACCCTGGGCCTGGCCGGCCCCGACATCCCGGCACCACCATCCACCCAGGAGGTGAGCGGACCACTTGGCAGGTCAATGGGAGAATGAAGCGCCAAGGACTCTCCCCCGCCAGGTACCGATCGCCTCCAGCTCCCCCAGGCGCTGGCTCCACCCCCTGCTGGGTGTCTGGACACCTTCATCCCGGACCCTCCGACCTCCAAGTGCGAGGGTCCGGACATCAAAGGGCGCCTGCCCTATAACTGGGGCAGCTCCGGAGCAGGGAAGCAGTTGTATCCTGGAGTCGAGAGACACCAAGAGAACTCAGCCTTGACGGACTACTGGCGCTGCCGTAGCCCTACCTTGCGAACTATCGTCCTGCCTGCTGGCGCTGCCGCGGCCTTCTGCAACATCCATCCTCGTCGGGACCTGCTGGCGCTGCCGCGGACCGTTGTAACGACCACCTTCACCGGGACCTGCTGGCGCTGCCGCGGACCGCACCTCGACCATCTTCACCGGGACCTGCTGGCGCTGCCGCGGACCGTGTATCGACCATCTCCACCGGGACCTGCTGGCGCTGCCGCGGCCCGTACCAGCTAAACCACCAAGCTCGAGGATTGTGAGCTAATCACCATATCATCCGAACTACCAGACTGGTAACCAGACTGTCCCGCTACCCCTTTTCCTATCTTGAGAGACTTAATCGAGGGGACCCCTGAGTCCAGACCTCCTTGTACCATTTCATCGTACCGTAAGAAGTGCATATAAAGAACGCTAAATCTTATCCTTGTGTGGTATCTGTCTGTGGGGGGGAAGTTATTTGTCTGTACGATCGCTGGAGACGGCTCTCCCCGGAGACCTCTCCCCTTGTCCTCGGCCGACCCTCCCGGTCCGTCTAACACAAGGGGAAAAAAATAAATTGCTTTATTCAGCATGAACCAAAAAATCTTGTTTGTAGGAAGTTCAATATTTACAAAGCCCATAGGGCAGTCCAGAAGTCACAGCTGGATGGGGGACACAGTGGGATGCGTGTCCCCTAGCTTGCCTGCACAGTTACATTCCGTCGTCTTCCACAGGGGTGAGGGCATCATGTGGGGGGAAGAAACAGGCACCGCAGGGACAGGAGGGTGAAGGGTAGGCGTCGTGGGTGCAGGGATGGAGGACTCCACCACAGGGGGTGGGGCAGGGCCAAAGGCGGAGGCCAGGATCTCGCTGCACACCTTAGCAAGGTCCTCCAGGGAATCCCCTGCACCCGAAGGAACCACAGGCCCCAAGGAGGGGGGGGGGGTCAGAGGGATGGGTCGCAGCGCCACTGGGGGAGGGTGTAGACAGGGGGGGGAATCAACCACCTTGACCGCTTGCGTGGTGGTGTCACTGTGGGGCTCAGGGACAGAGCGGCCATGAAGGAGTCTTTGGGGGAGATGTGGCCAGGAGAGCTGAGGGGAGGGGGTTTGGAGGGAGTGGATTGGGTGGAATGCGGACTCCCACTCTGGCTGCGTGTCACACGTTTGCCCCCCGACCCAGTGGGTGTGCCTACTTCACCCTGTGTGTGCGTGTCAGGAGGTGTGCGGTGGACCTTCCCTGCTGGTGTGGTGCCTGTGTGTGTTGTGGTGGGTGCATGCGGATGTCTGGGTGTACGTGGGACAGGCATGGGAGTGGGAAGTGTGGATGGGGCAGGGGTAGGGGGTGGGACGTAGCGCTGCAGGAGACCCACTGCTGCAGTCAGTGTCGAGTCTATCGACCTCAGCAAGCTGCGTTGGTCAGCCTGCGATGAATGAATGCCCTCCAAGTATGCCTCCATGTTGTGCAGCACTTGGCTGTGGCCATGGAGGACATTAAGGATCGCAGCCTGACCAACCTGCAACTGCCGCTGGATGTCCACAGACTCGGCATTGGCGGCAGCAGTGGAGACAGGGGCAGGGGGTGCGGTGCCTGGCAGGAAGGAGACATGTGGTGACCGGGCACGTTGGGAAGGGACACGAGCAAGTGGGAGGCGGCTGATGGCAATGGAGGGGGCGGGGCGAGATGTAGTGCCGCTGTCAGCTGCTGGGGCAGCCGCCGCCCACTCGGAGAGATCATCTTCGGACCCGTCAGCTTCATACTCTGTTGTGCCAGTCGACAGGTCCCCGGCTTCACTCTCCTCCGCCTCAGTCCCACTTGATGTGCCAGCCCCGATGTCACCGCTGGCACTGGTGCTCGGTCCCTCTGCTCCGTCTGTGCCCATGTCTCCCTCCGTGTCCCCCGACGATGCTGTGGGCAGGGTGAAGAGACAGAAATTAATCATACACCTGTATACATATGTCACATGAGTCCAATCTACATAGGTCACAGTGCATAGCCTGAAACAAAAGAAGAGTTACATCTACAAAACAAGGTACATATGTAGGGCATGCAAGACACAGTTGTTTGACCCACCATGCCACCGAAAAACTATGGAGAGCATGACACAATAGCAAATGAGATGGAATGGAATTTTGACTGAGGAGCAAGGCCCTGGGGACAATCCAGCACTGCATCTGCACCACACAGCGTGGCAGGAAATAGGGATGAGCAGGGACCATATCCAGGAACAAGAGGCACATGCAGCATAGGTTATACTGAAAACATGCCCACCATGACTGGCCCACTGCACCTTGAGTGCATGTCCAGACAAACATCACACACTGGCCAGTCCTAGCAAGGAGATATCAGGTTGTGACATGAAGGCCATGCCCGCACCACCCACCCCCTACATGAGACTATTATTTGGAGACACAGGAAGCACTTACATCCCTTAGTCTGGGTGAAATACACATGGGATGCAACAAATCAAGGTTGCACACAAAATACCCAAGGTGCGCCTGTCCAAATAATCATGTACAAATGGCAATCATCAGATGATTGTAACAAGACACACAGGCAATGTCCACCGTGAGTATGAACAAGGAAAATCAGGTCAGGCTGTACAGTGGACACTTGTACTACATTTCACGTCAATATACATTTGGCCAGGGGACAATGGCACAGAGCACAACCTATGCTGTAGACACAGAGATTGTCGACATATTCGGATTACACACATGATACCTAGGAAAATATGCCCCTGGGGACAGTAGTGGCCACACAACTCCCTGCTCCTGAATGGGAATTACTGCAACACACGCTACCATCCCCGCACTATGCGTACCGCACACTCATGCACATCATGTCACAGGCCACCACATGGGACATGCGTGCTGTAAGGCCTCACACTTGAGAGACTAACTCCCATGTCTGGACTCAGCATTAGTGCCAACTGACATGGAACCCACAAGACCAGAACTGGACAGGGCACAGGCAAGGTCCCAAAACCTGTTACACACCACCCCCACACATGATGCTGCAGGCATTGTACACGTGGAGAAGGTGCCAGGCTACATAACCTTGTGACGGAGTGACTTCACACAGACCAGAGAACACATTGCAAGGAGGGGAAGGGAGGCAGGAGAGCACTGCAATACTGTGGGTAACAGGATCTCCACAGCACCATTAAACCCTGGCAGTGCATCCATGGAACAGTGCACTTACAAATGCTGGTGAAACATAAAAAACACACATGTACCTACCCCCTTCCTGCTGCTGCATCTCCTGTAAGCGCCTGTCCAAGTCTGGAAATACCACCGCCAGCACACGCTTGTGGATGTGGGAGAGACGGCGGCGCCCGCGGTTCTTATGGCTCTCAGGTGAGTCCCCCAGCAGGACCCGTGCGATCCTCCGCGTCCAGCACCGGATATCCTGCCAGCGTTTCCTCACCTGGGACAGGCGCCGCTTCCGACCATCCGCACTCCTCACGGCACTGACGGCGGTCAGCCAGATCTGCTCCTTGGCAGAGGCGCCTACCTGTGAGGATGAACAAGTGACACTACATCAATACACCTGCAACATGTCACAGAGACACATATGAGAACAAATTAGCTGGTTACAACAAGGCATGTCATGCAGCCAACGCATTGCACCTTTGCCATAGGGACATACTCCTCTGGGGAAGGGCAAAAGCAGTACGTGCCAGTGAAAGTACACAGGTGGAATGAGGGCAAAGACACAATCAATTATAAAGGCACACACTGTGCATCACACCCACCCCTCCTGACTCTGGGCACTGCTGGGAGTGATAGGCACCCACCCCTCCTGACGCTGGGCACTGCTGGGAGTGATAGGCACCCACCCCTCCTGCCTCTGGGCACTGATGGGAGGACTCTGCACCCACCCCTCCTGTCTCTGGGCACTGCTGGGAGTGATAGGCACCCACCCCTTCTGTCTCTGGGCACTGCTGGGAGGACTCTGCACACACCCCTCCTGTCTCTGGGCACTGCTGGGAGGACTCTGCACACACCCCTCCTGACTCTGGGCACTGCTGGGAGTGATAGGCACCCACCCCTCCTGTCTCTGGGCACTGCTAGGAGGACTCTGCACACACCCCTCCTGTCTCTGGGCACTGCTGGGAGGACTCTGCACCCACCCCTCCTGCCTCTGGGCACTGCTGGGAGCACTCTGCACACACCCCTCCTGACTCTGGGCACTGCTGGGAGGACTCTGCACCCACCCCTCCTGTCTCTGGGCACTGCTGGGAGTGATAGGCACCCACCCCTCCTGTCTCTGGGCACTGCTGGGAGGACTCTGCACACACCTCTCCTGACTCTGGGCACTGCTGGAGGACTCTGCACCCACCCCTCCTGTCTCTGGGCACTGCTGGGAGTGATAGGCACCCACCCCTCCTGTCTCTGGGCACTGCTGGGAGTGATAGGCACCCACCCCTCCTGCCTCTGGGCACTGCTGGGAGTGATAGGCATCCACTCCTCCTGTCTCTGGGCACTGCTGGGAGTAATAGGCACCCACCCCTCCTGCCTCTGGGCACTGCTGGGAGGACTCTGCACACACCCCTCCTGTCTCTGGGCACTGCTGGGAGTGATAGGCACCCACCCCTCCTGTCTCTGGGCACTGCTGGGAGTGATAGGCACCCACCCCTCCTGCCTCTGGGCACTGCTGGGAGGACTCTGCACACACCCCTCCTGACTCTGGGCACTGCTGGGAGGACTCTGCACCCACACCTCCTGTCTCTGGGCACCGCTGGGAGTGATAGGCACCCACCCCTCCTGCCTCTGGGCACTGCTGGGAGGACTCTGCACACACCCCTCCTGACTCTGGGCACTGCTGGGAGGACTCTGCACCCACACCTCCTGTCTCTGGGCACCGCTGGGAGTGATAGGCACCCACCCCTCCTGACTCTGGCCACTGGCTGGGAGACATCAGGCATTCCCCCCCTGAGACCCCCCTACAGTACATAGCATGTGTGTCACACCTGGACACAATGGCAGAAGTCACAGTCACAAAAAAGGGACACAGTCTGTGCTAGTAGCCTCTGCACTCACCTGATACCCTGGTCGCCCATACAGCAGGGGGTACTGTGGGAGGATCACATCCAGCAATGCCAGGTTCTCCTCCAGGGTGAATGGCTGTGACCTCTCCACTGACCTTGACATGGTTCCAGGGAATCAGGAGCAGCAGCAGTGTGGTAGAATCGAAATGTGTGCAGGCAAGTGATCCCTCATGGGACCTGGCTGCCTTATATCTGCCTTGCTGGCCTGTTTCATGCACAGGAGTACAGAGTGATTGGTCACTCACCTTTGCATCCTATGTTTCCTCCAATCCCTTCAAACCTAGCACAGTCAGTGGGTTCTTATTGTGTTTTTTTCTTCAGCATGATGTCAACCCCACAAACACATTGCAACAAAGTAGATTCATTCCAACTGACTTCTGCTGTGCACCTTCCAGAACAAATTCAAACTTAAAACTTGGTCTCCATGACAACCAGCATGCATGTAGGCCTTAATACTTGTCCCTCATGTGTCCCCTATGTAAAATTGAGCTTCACACACAGGTACGGTGCGTTCCGGGCCCCTAGGGCACCCCAAATGCATAGCAACGGCCCGTACAGGCGTGCGTACGTTCACTATCACCATGGGTGTCCTCGCGTATGCGTAATCGCAGTGGTACGGCCCGTACACACGCCTGTACGCTCACTATCACTATGGGTGTCCTCGCGTATGCGTACTCGTAGTGGTACGGCCCGTACACGCGTGCGTGCGTTCACTATCACCATGGGTGTCCTCGCGTATGCGTACTCGTAGTGGTACGGCCCGTACACGTGTGCGTACGTTCACTATCACTATGGGTGTCCTCGCGTATGCGTACTCGTAGTGATAGTGAGCGTACAGGCGTGTGTACGGGCTGTTCCACTGCGAGTACGCATACGCGAGGACACCCATGGTGATAGTGAACGTATGCACGTGTGTACGTGCCGTACCACTACGAGTACACATACGCGAGGACACCCATAGTGATAGTGAGCGTACAGGCGTGTGTACGGGCCGTACCACTGCGAGTACGCATACGCGAGGACACCCATGGTGATAGTGAACGTACGCACGCGTGTACGGGCCGTACCACTGTGAGTACGCATACACGAGGACACCCATAGTGATAGTGAACGTACGCACGCGTGTACGGGCCGTACCACTATGGGTGTTCTTGCGTATGCGTACTTACTGACCGTACACATGCCTGTACGCTCACCATCACTATGGGTACACATACGGCAGCACTCCCATAGTGATATGAGAACGTACACAGGCCCTCTTAGCAGCAGTACGGTGGTTTTCACACATCACAGTGGTGACAGGCAGCACACAGGAAGGAATAGGGCTGACATACTTGTCCATGGATGGACATCAAGGCATTGTCTGGGCAGTACTACATGTGTGGGGCACAGGTGTGACAGGCTGTGATGTGGCACATTACTCCTGAGTGGAGAAGGCACCAGATGTATGATGAGATGTGTACACATGTAATGTGTGACGGTGCAATGTGTGCCAGGCATGCCCTTGACTCCTTTGACATGTGTGCATGTCCTACTGCACACTTGTGATGAGCGTCACTGGCATGGCACGGACACCAACACACGGAAGTGTCCCCTGTTGCCCGGTACAGGGGTTACCACTAGGCCTGGGCAAAAATTTTGTTCCGTTCGCGGAAATTGCGATAATTTGACATTTTTGCGTTCCGCGTAGAGCGCGAAAATGTCAAAAATTCCGGTTTCCGCAGCTTGGCGATAATTTGTTTCTTGCTCGCGCTGTAAAATAATACATTCTCGCGCGCGCGCGATCGCCTTACCTGAATCCCTGCGTTCGCCGACAAGTTTTCTTGATCCGGTCGCGTTCTCCATGAGATGTTGTATTGTTTTTAGCCATTTGCGCTGTCTCGCGACAGTTCGCGCCCGCAGTGACGTCATGCGTCGCGCGATCACGTCTTTCTTCTCGCGATCATGCAGCGCGAGAACAACTCAAAACAAGATGGCCGCGCCCGCAAGCAACCACATGGGTAAGTTGGCGACCCGCAACCATGCAGAAAATCTCGCGAACATGCCGGAAAAAAACTTCCGCATCTTCGCGATATTTCTGCTTGTTTGCGATAATTTTAAACATTCTCGCGATAATTTGCGAAGGTTAATTCCGCAAATTCCGCCCACCCCTAGTTACCACACCTGACATGTCACTACCTACGGTGCACGATGTGACTATGTCATGTATGTGTGGGGGGTTCCCATTAGGTTGATGTTGGAGCACCCTCAAAAGCTGCAGCTGTTGCAGCAACCAACATGTGTCTGTGTGTAGATTGACATTGCACACTGTTCCGCACACCATGCCACATGTGGTATCGGATGTGAGGTGCGTATGTATGCATGGGACACGGAGTAGCGTAACAAGGACATGTCTGCATCCTCTCTATGAATGTGTGGTGGGTCATGACATGTACACCTTCATGGCAAGGTGTGTGAGCTGTCCTAGTGTAATGTCATGTGACCTGTGGCTCTAGTGTTCCGCTACCAGTCTCTGCAATCGACATCCTACTTCTGCTGATGTGTGGATGTATGTCACTCCTGACATGCGTCTGGCTGTTCACTTGCACTGGGACACAGCTAATCCCATGCCATGGCATGTGGAGGTTCACAATCTCCGTGTGTAGCTGGGTCTTGGTAGGAGTGTCACCTGGCAGACATACGTGTCCAGGGCATGTGGCACATACCTGACTCCGTATGTAGCATATGTGTATAGACAGATTAACATGTGCTCAGTACAAATTAATTGTTGTTGTGGTGCACTCACTCTTCCTTGTCACTTCCAAATTACTGCAGAGCGCCGCCTCTTCCCCGACCAATTCCGGACTTGGCTGCCATGCGGGAGAATGACTGTATCCGGTGCTACCGCTTCCCCCAACGGTTGATTCTGGATTTGACGGCGAGACTGGCACCACACCTGCAACCGCTGCACAGGTATCCTACGGCACTGACACCCAAGCTGAAGGTAATGGCAGCCCTACATTTTCTAGCCACGGGTACCTTTCAAAATACCATAGCTCATGTTGGTGGCATGTCCCAGAGCATGTTCTGCCGTGTGCTGCATGATTTCTTAGAGGCCATGTTGATTCACCTGGATGACTTCATCCATTTTCCTACCCCTGAAATGTTGACTGGGGTCAAGCGTGGTTCTATGCCATGGGAGGGATGCCCCATGTCATTGGGTCCATAGATGGGACACATGTTGCTTTGGTACCACCACAGGCACAGGAGGTAGCGTACCGGAATCGCAAGCACTACCACTCCATCAATGCCCTTGTGGTGTGTCTGTCCAACATGGTGATTTCACATGTCTGTGCTCGTTTTCCAGGATCAGCACACAATGCCTATATCATGAGGCGTAGCAGGCTGCCTGAAATGATGACGCAGCTGCGCAACGAACGAGCATGTGTTGTTGGTGGGTACAGTCTGTCTGTCCTGTATTTTGCGTAGACTTCCAGCACGACCGCTTCTCCTGTCCTGCTTATGTCCATGTGGTTTTCATGTAGGGGACGCTGGCTATCCCAACATGCCATGGCTGATCACACCTCTCCGCAACCCCATCACGCCGGCCCAGCTCCGCTACAACACCGCCCATGGCCGGACAAGGCGAGAGATAGAGAGGACGTTTGGCCTCCTGAAGAGCCGATGCAGGTGCCTACACAAGACCTGCGGCGCACTCCCATATGCCCCGGCGAAGGTCTGCAAAATCTTCATGGTCTGCTGCATGCTGCACAACATGGCAGTTGAGAAAGCTGTGCCACTCATCCTGGATCAAGATGACCAGGACCATCCACCCGTGGAGGACGAAGGGCTTGGCAATGGGGCTAGTGATGTGGAGGATGTGGAGCCGCAAGAGGACATCCGGACTCGGCTCATACGCGACTTCTTTGCTTAGTGGTGAGTACCAGTGTCTGAGTGTGCACGCATTGGTCCCCAAGTGGCATGTGTTGTGATGTGTGTCTCCACCTGCATGTATGGCACGTGACTCAGAGGTGTGTGTGGGTGTGTCACTGGAGTGATGGTGCCAGTGATGGTTGTATTTCCCCAGTCATAATTGTGACCTAGCATGTTGTCATCCATACATGTGTCGAGTAAATGCACATGCAAGTGGCTGTGCTTTTTGTGGCTGACTTCTTGTGTGTCTCTCTTCCCCAGGTACTTGCGCATGCCGTCTGCTGCTTGCATTGTTGTGGCACTGCTATTCCTCATGGACACGTCATCGTGTGCTGACTCAGCGTTACAGGCACGGACACGTTTGGAAGTCTCCTTAGGGTAAGGGATGCATCAGGGGTGTATTGGGTGTGGCAGTTGTTCACGATGTATGCACACTGCCCCTGTCGAAGTTTGGTTCCTCTGCAGACATGTTGCATCACCATGGTACACATGACATGCAGCTGGGTACACCTGAATAGATGGTCAGACTTGTTGACAGTCATCTGTGATGGGATAGTGGATTGTGATGATGGCATCAATGTGTGTAACACTGCCCTCGGACACATACGGTTTGCATTGGCTTGACATGCTGTGGGACTTCCACATCAGCGGATCAATGGTGTATGGCAGGCTCTCCGTGAGCAGCTGGGGGTGTTTAGCTGTTAGCCGACACTTGTGTGCCAGTTCCATGGCTATCACGCATTTGTGCTGCAGAAGGGGGGTGCCAGTGTTGGACCCACATGTTACTCCACATGAACTGTTCATGTGTACTTCAAGTTGCCTCTGCAATCCCGAATACATGACTAATAAAGGTGTCCCTATGCCTCCAAGGTGCCTCTTCTCAGTCAATGCTGGTGTGTTGCCACGGTGCATCCGGCATGTCTGGCATGGTTTTCCCTGATAGTGGCTATGTGTCTATGTGTCGAGTAGCAAGATGCAAGCTGTGTGTGTGGGATTAGACTGTGTATTGTGCATGATGTCCATGACTGTGTGGGTATTGTGACATGTGCCATCCCCATGCATCCAACGTTGGCCAGGCCCCCATTATCTGCATCCACCGGACTCAAGCTTGCAGGACATGGTTCTGCCACCTGTCTACACATACCTGGGTGCCCCCCAGGACACTGGACATGATCCCTGACCTCTGCGCATGACTGTTGCTGTACTCAATATGTCTGT
Organism: Triturus cristatus; assembly: GCF_964204655.1. NCBI lineage: Eukaryota > Metazoa > Chordata > Amphibia > Caudata > Salamandridae > Triturus > Triturus cristatus. Next base: position 900,142,735 of record NC_140590.1, on the reverse strand, counting down.
CGGCACGGTTGTGCGGCCACCCCCTCAGCTGGTTGGGCCCATCACGGGTGTGTATGGTGCTCCATGTCTGTCTTGCCTAATACAATGTGACCCATGTGTGTCCTGTGCCAGACTCAGGCCCCAGGGTGTGGATGGTTGAAGTCAGAAGAGAACTCAGGCATGTTTAGACTTTACAAGACACATGTAAGGTAATAATGCAACCAGCAGGCATCTTCTCTTCATGGTGTGACTTTTTATTTTAGTGGGGGTGGGGGGGGGTATGACATGAGGGGCTTTCCGGGTGTTTGGAATCCAAAGTTCAGTAGGGGAGTTGGTGTCCTTGCCATTGGAAATCCTCAGAGTCCATGCCACAGTCTTTGTCAACATTGGTCAGACAGTGACCAGCAAGGCCATGTGGCAGAGAAAGTCTTTTGATGCTGTGCTGCTGTTGCTCCAGCGGGCCAGGTGCCAGGCCAGGTGTCCTGGGAGATGGTGCTGTAGCGCTGACCCTCACGGTCTTTTCCGTGGACGACCCGCCCTCTTGTGGGGACCCTCAGAAGCAGTCTGTGACGATGTTTGGGATGCTCCTGGGGGAGGGTGTAGACAGGGGGGGGAATCAACCACCTTGACCGCTTGCGTGGTGGTGTCACTGTGGGGCTCAGGGACAGAGCGGCCATGAAGGAGTCTTTGGGGGAGATGTGGCCAGGAGAGCTGAGGGGAGGGGGTTTGGAGGGAGTGGATTGGGTGGAATGCGGACTCCCACTCTGGCTGCGTGTCACACGTTTGCCCCCCGACCCAGTGGGTGTGCCTACTTCACCCTGTGTGTGCGTGTCAGGAGGTGTGCGGTGGACCTTCCCTGCTGGTGTGGTGCCTGTGTGTGTTGTGGTGGGTGCATGCTGATGTCTGGGTGTACGTGGGACAGGCATGGGAGTGGGAAGTGTGGATGGGGCAGGGGTAGGGGGTGGGACGTAGCGCTGCAGGAGACCCACTGCTGCAGTCAGTGTCGAGTCTATCGACCTCAGCAAGCTGCGTTGGTCAGCCTGCGATGAATGAATGCCCTCCAAGTATGCCTCCATGTTGTGCAGCACTTGGCTGTGGCCATGGAGGACATTAAGGATCGCAGCCTGACCAACCTGCAACTGCCGCTGGATGTCCACAGACTCGGCATTGGCGGCAGCAGTGGAGACAGGGGCAGGGGGTGCGGTGCCTGGCAGGAAGGAGACATGTGGTGACCGGGCACGTTGGGAAGGGACACGAGCAAGTAGGAGGCGGCTGATGGCAATGGAGGGGGCAGGGCGAGATGTAGTGCCGCTGTCAGCTGCTGGTGCAGCCGCCGCCCACTCGGAGAGATCATCTTCGGACCCGTCAGCTTCATACTCTGTTGTGCCAGTCGACAGCTCCCCGGCTTCACTCTCCTCCGCCTCAGTCCCACTTGATGTGCCAGCCCCGATGTCACCGCTGGCACTGGTGCTCGGTCCCTCTGCTCCGTCTGTGCCCATGTCTCCCTCCGTGTCCCCCGACGATGCTGTGGGCAGGGTGAAGAGACAGAAATTAATCATACACCTGTATACATATGTCACATGAGTCCAATCTACATAGGTCACAGTGCATAGCCTGAAACAAAAGAAGAGTTACATCTACAAAACAAGGTACATATGTAGGGCATGCAAGACACAGTTGTTTGACCCACCATGCCACCGAAAAACTATGGAGAGCATGACACAATAGCAAATGAGATGGAATGGAATTTTGACTGAGGAGCAAGGCCCTGGGGACAATCCAGCACTGCATCTGCACCACACAGTGTGGCAGGAAATAGGGATGAGCAGGGACCATATCCAGGAACAAGAGGCACATGCAGCATAGGTTATACTGAAAACATGCCCACCATGACTGGCCCACTGCACCTTGAGTGCATGTCCAGACAAACATCACACACTGGCCAGTCCTAGCAAGGAGATATCAGGTTGTGACATGAAGGCCATGCCCGCACCACCCACCCCCTACATGAGACTATTATTTGGAGACACAGGAAGCACTTACATCCCTTAGTCTGGGTGAAATACACATGGGATGCAACAAATCAAGGTTGCACACAAAATACCCAAGGTGCGCCTGTCCAAATAATCATGTACAAATGGCAATCATCAGATGATTGTAACAAGACACACAGGCAATGTCCACCGTGAGTATGAACAAGGAAAATCAGGTCAGGCTGTACAGTGGACACTTGTACTACATTTCACGTCAATATACATTTGGCCAGGGGACAATGGCACAGAGCACAACCTATGCTGTAGACACAGAGATTGTCGACATATTCGGATTACACACATGATACCTAGGAAAATATGCCCCTGGGGACAGTAGTGGCCACACAACTCCCTGCTCCTGAATGGGAATTACTGCAACACACGCTACCATCCCCGCACTATGCGTACCGCACACTCATGCACATCATGTCACAGGCCACCACATGGGACATGCGTGCTGTAAGGCCTCACACTTGAGAGACTAACTCCCATGTCTGGACTCAGCATTAGTGCCAACTGACATGGAACCCACAAGACCAGAACTGGACAGGGCACAGGCAAGGTCCCAAAACCTGTTACACACCACCCCCACACATGATGCTGCAGGCATTGTACACGTGGAGAAGGTGCCAGGCTACATAACCTTGTGACGGAGTGACTTCACACAGACCAGAGAACACATTGCAAGGAGGGGAAGGGAGGCAGGAGAGCACTGCAATACTGTGGGTAACAGGATCTCCACAGCACCATTAAACCCTGGCAGTGCATCCATGGAACAGTGAACTTACAAATGCTGGTGAAACATAACAAACACACATGTACCTACCCCCTTCCTGCTGCTGCATCTCCTGTAAGCGCCTGTCCAAGTCTGGAAATACCACCGCCAGCACACGCTTGTGGATGTGGGAGAGACGGCGGCGCCCGCGGTTCTTATGGCTCTCAGGTGAGTCCCCCAGCAGGACCCGTGCGATCCTCCGCGTCCAGCACCGGATATCCTGCCAGCGTTTCCTCACCTGGGACAGGCGACGCTTCCGACCATCCGCACTCCTCACGGCACTGACGGCGGTCAGCCAGATCTGCTCCTTGGCAGAGGCGCCTACCTGTGAGGATGAACAAGTGACACTACATCAATACACCTGCAACATGTCACAGAGACACATATGAGAACAAATTAGCTGGTTACAACAAGGCATGTCATGCAGCCAACGCATTGCACCTTTGCCATAGGGACATACTCCTCTGGGGAAGGGCAAAAGCAGTACGTGCCAGTGAAAGTACACAGGTGGAATGAGGGCAAAGACACAATCAATTATAAAGGCACACACTGTGCATCACACCCACCCCTCCTGACTCTGGGCACTGCTGGGAGTGATAGGCACCCACCCCTCCTGACTCTGGGCACTGCTGGGAGTGATAGGCACCCACCCCTCCTGCCTCTGGGCACTGATGGGAGGACTCTGCACCCACCCCTCCTGTCTCTGGGCACTGCTGGGAGTGATAGGCACCCACCCCTTCTGTCTCTGGGCACTGCTGGGAGGACTCTGCACACACCCCTCCTGTCTCTGGGCACTGCTGGGAGGACTCTGCACACACCCCTCCTGACTCTGGGCACTGCTGGGAGTGATAGGCACCCACCCCTCCTGTCTCTGGGCACTGCTAGGAGGACTCTGCACACACCCCTCCTGTCTCTGGGCACTGCTGGGAGGACTCTGCACCCACCCCTCCTGCCTCTGGGCACTGCTGGGAGCACTCTGCACACACCCCTCCTGACTCTGGGCACTGCTGGGAGGACTCTGCACCCACCCCTCCTGTCTCTGGGCACTGCTGGGAGTGATAGGCACCCACCCCTCCTGTCTCCTGGCACTGCTGGGAGGACTCTGCACACACCTCTCCTGACTCTGGGCACTGCTGGGAGGACTCTGCACCCACCCCTCCTGTCTCTGGGCACTGCTGGGAGTGATAGGCACCCACCCCTCCTGTCTCTGGGCACTGCTGGGAGTGATAGGCACCCACCCCTCCTGCCTCTGGGCACTGCTGGGAGTGATAGGCATCCACCCCTCCTGTCTCTGGGCACTGCTGGGAGTAATAGGCACCCACCCCTCCTGCCTCTGGGCACTGCTGGGAGGACTCTGCACACACCCCTCCTGTCTCTGGGCACTGCTGGGAGTGATAGGCACCCACCCCTCCTGTCTCTGGGCACTGCTGGGAGTGATAGGCACCCACCCCTCCTGCCTCTGGGCACTGCTGGGAGGACTCTGCACACACCCCTCCTGACTCTGGGCACTGCTGGGAGGACTCTGCACCCACACCTCCTGTCTCTGGGCACCGCTGGGAGTGATAGGCACCCACCCCTCCTGCCTCTGGGCACTGCTGGGAGGACTCTGCACACACCCCTCCTGACTCTGGGCACTGCTGGGAGGACTCTGCACCCACACCTCCTGTCTCTGGGCACCGCTGGGAGTGATAGGCACCCACCCCTCCTGACTCTGGCCACTGGCTGGGAGGACTCTGCACCCACACCTCCTGTCTCTGGGCACCGCTGGGAGTGATAGGCACCCACCCCTCCTGACTCTGGCCACTGGCTGGGAGACATCAGGCATTCCCCCCCTGAGACCCCCCTACAGTACATAGCATGTGTGTCACACCTGGACACAATGGCAGAAGTCACAGTCACAAAAAAGGGACACAGTCTGTGCTAGTAGCCTCTGCACTCACCTGATACCCTGGTCGCCCATACAGCAGGGGGTACTGTGGGAGGATCACATCCAGCAATGCCAAGTTCTCCTCCAGGGTGAATGGCTGTGACCTCTCCACTGACCTTGACATGGTTCCAGGGAATCAGGAGCAGCAGCAGTGTGGTAGAATTGAAATGTGTGCAGGCAAGTGATCCCTCATGGGACCTGGCTGCCTTATATCTGCCTTGCTGGCCTGTTTCATGCACAGGAGTACAGAGTGATTGGTCACTCACCTTTGCATCCTATGTTTCCTCCAATCCCTTCAAACCTAGCACAGTCAGTGGGTTCTTATTGTGTTTTTTTCTTCAGCATGATGTCAACCCCACAAACACATTGCAACAAAGTAGATTCATTCCAACTGACTTCTGCTGTGCACCTTCCAGAACAAATTCAAACTTAAAACTTGGTCTCCATGACAACCAGCATGCATGTAGGCCTTAATACTTGTCCCTCATGTGTCCCCTATGTAAAATTGAGCTTCACACACAGGTACGGTGCGTTCCGGGCCCCTAGGGCACCCCAAATGCATAGCAACGGCCCGTACAGGCGTGCGTACGTTCACTATCACCATGGGTGTCCTCGCGTATGCGTAATCGCAGTGGTACGGCCCGTACACACGCCTGTACGCTCACTATCACTATGGGTGTCCTCGCGTATGCGTACTCGTAGTGGTACGGCCCGTACACGCGTGCGTACGTTCACTATCACCATGGGTGTCCTCGCGTATGCGTACTCGTAGTGGTACGGCCCGTACATGCGTGCGTACGTTCACTATCACTATGGGTGTCCTCGCGTATGCGTACTCGTAGTGATAGTGAGCGTACAGGCGTGTGTACGGGCTGTTCCACTGCGAGTACGCATACGCGAGGACACCCATGGTGATAGTGAACGTACGCACGTGTGTACGTGCCGTACCACTACGAGTACACATACGCGAGGACACCCATAGTGATAGTGAGCGTACAGGCGTGTGTACGGGCCGTACCACTGCGAGTACGCATACGCGAGGACACCCATGGTGATAGTGAACGTACGCACGCGTGTACGGGCCGTACCACTGTGAGTACGCATACACGAGGACACCCATAGTGATAGTGAATGTACGCACGCGTGTACGGGCCGTACCACTATGGGTGTTCTTGCGTATGCGTACTTACTGACCGTACACATGCCTGTACGCTCACCATCACTATGGGTACACATACGGCAGCACTCCCATAGTGATATGAGAACGTACACAGGCCCTCTTAGCAGCAGTACGGTGGTTTTCACACATCACAGTGGTGACAGGCAGCACACAGGAAGGAATAGGGCTGACATACTTGTCCATGGATGGACATCAAGGCATTGTCTGGGCAGTACTACATGTGTGGGGCACAGGTGTGACAGGCTGTGATGTGGCACATTACTCCTGAGTGGAGAAGGCACCAGATGTATGATGAGATGTGTACACATGTAATGTGTGACGGTGCAATGTGTGCCAGGCATGCCCTTGACTCCTTTGACATGTGTGCATGTCCTACTGCACACTTGTGATGAGCGTCACTGGCATGGCACGGACACCAACACACGGAAGTGTCCCCTGTTGCCCGGTACAGGGGTTACCACACCTGACATGTCACTACCTACGGTGCACGATGTGACTATGTCATGTATGTGTGGGGGGTTCCCATTAGGTTGATGTTGGAGCACCCTCAAAAGCTGCAGCTGTTGCAGCAACCAACATGTGTCTGTGTGTAGATTGACATTGCACACTGTTCCGCACACCATGCCACATGTGGTATCGGATGTGAGGTGCGTATGTATGCATGGGACACGGAGTAGCGTAACAAGGACATGTCTGCATCCTCTCTATGAATGTGTGGTGAGTCATGACATGTACACCTTCATGGCAAGGTGTGTGAGCTGTCCTAGTGTAATGTCATGTGACCTGTGGCTCTAGTGTTCCGCTACCAGTCTCTGCAATCGACATCCTACTTCTGCTGATGTGTGGATGTATGTCACTCCTGACATGCGTCTGGCTGTTCACTTGCACTGGGACACAGCTAATCCCATGCCATGGCATGTGGAGGTTCACAATCTCCGTGTGTAGCTGGGTCTTGGTAGGAGTGTCACCTGGCAGACATACGTGTCCAGGGCATGTGGCACATACCTGACTCCGTATGTAGCATATGTGTATAGACAGATTAACATGTGCTCAGTACAAATTAATTGTTGTTGTGGTGCACTCACTCTTCCTTGTCACTTCCAAATTACTGCAGAGCGCCGTCTCTTCCCCGACCAATTCCGGACTTGGCTGCCATGCGGGAGAATGACTGTATCCGGTGCTACCGCTTCCCCCAACGGTTGATTCTGGATTTGACGGCGAGACTGGCACCACACCTGCAACCGCTGCACAGGTATCCTACGGCACTGACACCCAAGCTGAAGGTAATGGCAGCCCTACATTTTCTAGCCACGGGTACCTTTCAAAATACCATAGCTCATGTTGGTGGCATGTCCCAGAGCATGTTCTGCCGTGTGCTGCATGATTTCTTAGAGGCCATGTTGATTCACCTGGATGACTTCATCCATTTTCCTACCCCTGAAATGTTGACTGGGGTCAAGCGTGGTTCTATGCCATGGGAGGGATGCCCCATGTCATTGGGTCCATAGATGGGACACATGTTGCTTTGGTACCACCACAGGCACAGGAGGTAGCGTACCGGAATCGCAAGCACTACCACTCCATCAATGCCCTTGTGGTGTGTCTGTCCAACATGGTGATTTCACATGTCTGTGCTCGTTTTCCAGGATCAGCACACGATGCCTATATCATGAGGCGTAGCAGGCTGCCTGAAATGATGACGCAGCTGCGCAACGAACGAGCATGTGTTGTTGGTGGGTACAGTCTGTCTGTCCTGTATTTTGCGTAGACTTCCAGCACGACCGCTTCTCCTGTCCTGCTTATGTCCATGTGGTTTTCATGTAGGGGACGCTGGCTATCCCAACATGCCATGGCTGATCACACCTCTCCGCAACCCCATCACGCCGGCCCAGCTCCGCTACAACACCGCCCATGGCCGGACAAGGCGAGAGATAGAGAGGACGTTTGGCCTCCTGAAGAGCCGATGCAGGTGCCTACACAAGACCTGCGGCGCACTCCCATATGCCCCGGCGAAGGTCTGCAAAATCTTCATGGTCTGCTGCATGCTGCACAACATGGCAGTTGAGAAAGCTGTGCCACTCATCCTGGATCAAGATGACCAGGACCATCCACCCGTGGAGGACGAAGGGCTTGGCAATGGGGCTAGTGATGTGGAGGATGTGGAGCCGCAAGAGGACATCCGGACTCGGCTCATACGCGACTTCTTTGCTTAGTGGTGAGTACCAGTGTCTGAGTGTGCACGCATTGGTCCCCAAGTGGCATGTGTTGTGATGTGTGTCTCCACCTGCATGTATGGCACGTGAGTCAGAGGTGTGTGTGGGTGTGTCACTGGAGTGATGGTGCCAGTGATGGTTGTATTTCCCCAGTCATAATTGTGACCTAGCATGTTGTCATCCATACATGTGTCGAGTAAATGCACATGCAAGTGGCTGTGCTTTTTGTGGCTGACTTCTTGTGTGTCTCTCTTCCCCAGGTACTTGCGCATGCCGTCTGCTGCTTGCATTGTTGTGGCACTGCTATTCCTCATGGACACGTCATCGTGTGCTGACTCAGCGTTACAGGCACGGACACGTTTGGAAGTCTCCTTAGGGTAAGGGATGCATCAGGGGTGTATTGGGTGTGGCAGTTGTTCACGATGTATGCACACTGCCCCTGTCGAAGTTTGGTTCCTCTGCAGACATGTTGCATCACCATGGTACACATGACATGCAGCTGGGTACACCTGAATAGATGGTCAGACTTGTTGACAGTCATCTGTGATGGGATAGTGGATTGTGATTAGGCCTGGGCGGCAAATTCCGTTCCGCTCGCGGAATTTGCGGAATTTGCGTAATTTCGCGTTCCGCGGAGAACGCGAAATTGCTCAAAAGTCTGCTTTCCGCGATTTCGCGAAATTTTTGCTTGTTCGCGTTCTCAAAATGCATGTTCGCGAGATATTTCTCCTCGAGCACGCAAACAGCAATTGCGAACAGGAAAAAAGCATCGCGAACAAGCAATTCCGCGTGTTCACGGAATTTCTGTGTGTTCGCGGAGATTTTTTACCGTTTCGCGGAGATTTGCGTAACGCAATTACGCAAATTCCGCCCACCCCTAATTGTGATGATGGCATCAATGTGTGTAACACTGCCCTCGGACACATACGGTTTGCATTGGCTTGACATGCTGTGGGACTTCCACATCAGCGGATCAATGGTGTATGGCAGGCTCTCCGTGAGCAGCTGGGGGTGTTTAGCTGTTAGCCGACACTTGTGTGCCAGTTCCATGGCTATCACGCATTTGTGCTGCAGAAGGGGGGTGCCAGTGTTGGACCCACATGTTACTCCACATGAACTGTTCATGTGTACTTCAAGTTGCCTCTGCAATCCCGAATACATGACTAATAAAGGTGTCCCTATGCCTCCAAGGTGCCTCTTCTCAGTCAATGCTGGTGTGTTGCCACGGTGCATCCGGCATGTCTGGCATGGTTTTCCCTGATAGTGGCTATGTGTCTATGTGTCGAGTAGCAAGATGCAAGCTGTGTGTGTGGGATTAGACTGTGTATTGTGCATGATGTCCATGACTGTGTGGGTATTGTGACATGTGCCATCCCCATGCATCCAACGTTGGCCAGGCCCCCATTATCTGCATCCACCGGACTCAAGCTTGCAGGACATGGTTCTGCCACCTGTCTACACATACCTGGGTGCCCCCCAGGACACTGGACATGATCCCTGACCTCTGCGCATGACTGTTGCTGTACTCAATATGTCTGTCGGCACGGTTGTGCGGCCACCCCCTCAGCTGGTTGGGCCCATCACGGGTGTGTATGGTGCTCCATGTCTGTCTTGCCTAATACAATGTGACCCATGTGTGTCCTGTGCCAGACTCAGGCCCCAGGGTGTGGATGGTTGAAGTCAGAAGAGAACTCAGGCATGTTTAGACTTTACAAGACACATGTAAGGTAATAATGCAACCAGCAGGCATCTTCTCTTCATGGTGTGACTTTTTATTTTAGTGGGGGTGGGGGGGGGGTATGACATGAGGGGCTTTCCGGGTGTTTGGAATCCAAAGTTCAGTAGGGGAGTTGGTGTCCTTGCCATTGGAAATCCTCAGAGTCCATGCCACAGTCTTTGTCAACATTGGTCAGACAGTGACCAGCAAGGCCATGTGGCAGAGAAAGTCTTTTGATGCTGTGCTGCTGTTGCTCCAGCGGGCCAGGTGCCAGGCCAGGTGTCCTGGGAGATGGTGCTGTAGCGCCGACCCTCACGGTCTTTTCCGTGGACGACCCGCCCTCTTGTGGGGACCCTCAGAAGCAGGCTGTGACGATGTTTGGGATGCTCCTGGGGGAGGGTGTAGACAGGGGGGGGAATCAACTACCTTGACCGCTTGCGTGGTGGTGTCACTGTGGGGCTCAGGGACAGAGCGGCCATGAAGGAGTCTTTGGGGGAGATGTGGCCAGGAGAGCTGAGGGGAGGGGGTTTGGAGGGAGTGGATTGGGTGAAATGCGGACTCCCACTCTGGCTGCGTGTCACACGTTTGCCCCCCGACCCAGTGGGTGTGCCTACTTCACCCTGTGTGTGCGTGTCAGGAGGTGTGCGGTGGACCTTCCCTGCTGGTGTGGTGCCTGTGTGTGTTGTGGTGGGTGCATGCTGATGTCTGGGTGTACGTGGGACAGGCATGGGAGTGGGAAGTGTGGATGGGGCAGGGGTAGGGGGTGGGACGTAGCGCTGCAGGAGACCCACTGCTGCAGTCAGTGTCGAGTCTATCGACCTCAGCAAGCTGCGTTGGTCAGCCTGCGATGAATGAATGCCCTCCAAGTATGCCTCCATGTTGTGCAGCACTTGGCTGTGGCCATGGAGGACATTAAGGATCGCAGCCTGACCAACCTGCAACTGCCGCTGGATGTCCACAGACTCGGCATTGGCGGCAGCAGTGGAGACAGGGGCAGGGGGTGCGATGCCTGGCAGGAAGGAGACATGTGGTGACCGGGCACGTTGGGAAGGGACACGAGCAAGTGGGAGGCGGCTGATGGCAATGGAGGGGGCGGGGCGAGATGTAGTGCCGCTGTCAGCTGCTGGTGCAGCCGCCGCCCACTCGGAGAGATCATCTTCGGACCCGTCAGCTTCATACTCTGTTGTGCCAGTCGACAGGTCCCCGGCTTAACTCTCCTACGCCTCAGTCCCACTTGATGTGCCAGCCCCGATGTCACCGCTGGCACTGGTGCTCGGTCCCTCTGCTCCGTCTGTGCCCATGTCTCCCTCCGTGTCCCCCGACGATGCTGTGGGCAGGGTGAAGAGACAGAAATTAATCATACACCTGTATACATATGTCACATGAGTCCAATCTACATAGGTCACAGTGCATAGCCTGAAACAAAAGAAGAGTTACATCTACAAAACAAGGTACATATGTAGGGCATGCAAGACACAGTTGTTTGACCCACCATGCCACCGAAAAACTATGGAGAGCATGACACAATAGCAAATGAGATGGAATGGAATTTTGACTGAGGAGCAAGGCCCTGGGGACAATCCAGCACTGCATCTGCACCACACAGCGTGGCAGGAAATAGGGATGAGCAGGGACCATATCCAGGAACAAGAGGCACATGCAGCATAGGTTATACTGAAAACATGCCCACCATGACTGGCCCACTGCACCTTGAGTGCATGTCCAGACAAACATCACACACTGGCCAGTCCTAGCAAGGAGATATCAGGTTGTGACATGAAGGCCATGCCCGCACCACCCACCCCCTACATGAGACTATTATTTGGAGACACAGGAAGCACTTACATCCCTTAGTCTGGGTGAAATACACATGGGATGCAACAAATCAAGGTTGCACACAAAATACCCAAGGTGCGCCTGTCCAAATAATCATGTACAAATGGCAATCATCAGATGATTGTAACAAGACACACAGGCAATGTCCACCGTGAGTATGAACAAGGAAAATCAGGTCAGGCTGTACAGTGGACACTTGTACTACATTTCACGTCAATATACATTTGGCCAGGGGACAATGGCACAGAGCACAACCTATGCTGTAGACACAGAGATTGTCGACATATTCGGATTACACACATGATACCTAGGAAAATATGCCCCTGGGGACAGTAGTGGCCACACAACTCCCTGCTCCTGAATGGGAATTACTGCAACACACGCTACCATCCCCGCACTATGCGTACCGCACACTCATGCACATCATGTCACAGGCCACCACATGGGACATGCGTGCTGTAAGGCCTCACACTTGAGAGACTAACTCCCATGTCTGGACTCAGCATTAGTGCCAACTGACATGGAACCCACAAGACCAGAACTGGACAGGGCACAGGCAAGGTCCCAAAACCTGTTACACACCACCCCCACACATGATGCTGCAGGCATTGTACACGTGGAGAAGGTGCCAGGCTACATAACCTTGTGACGGAGTGACTTCACACAGACCAGAGAACACATTGCAAGGAGGGGAAGGGAGGCAGGAGAGCACTGCAATACTGTGGGTAACAGGATCTCCACAGCACCATTAAACCCTGGCAGTGCATCCATGGAACAGTGCACTTACAAATGCTGGTGAAACATAACAAACACACATGTACCTACCCCCTTCCTGCTGCTGCATCTCCTGTAAGCGCCTGTCCAAGTCTGGAAATACCACCGCCAGCACACGCTTGTGGATGTGGGAGAGACGGCGGCGCCCGCGGTTCTTATGGCTCTCAGGTGAGTCCCCCAGCAGGACCCGTGCGATCCTCCGCGTCCAGCACCGGATATCCTACCAGCGTTTCCTCACCTGGGACAGGCGCCGCTTCCGACCATCCGCACTCCTCACGGCACTGACGGCGGTCAGCCAGATCTGCTCCTTGGCAGAGGCGCCTACCTGTGAGGATGAACAAGTGACACTACATCAATACACCTGCAACATGTCACAGAGACACATATGAGAACAAATTAGCTGGTTACAACAAGGCATGTCATGCAGCCAACGCATTGCACCTTTGCCATAGGGACATACTCCTCTGGGGAAGGGCAAAAGCAGTACGTGCCAGTGAAAGTACACAGGTGGAATGAGGGCAAAGACACAATCAATTATAAAGGCACACACTGTGCATCACACCCACCCCCCCTGACTCTGGGCACTGCTGGGAGTGATAGGCACCCACCCCTCCTGACTCTGGGCACTGCTGGGAGTGATAGGCACCCACCCCTCCTGCCTCTGGGAACTGATGGGAGGACTCTGCACCCACCCCTCCTGTCTCTGGGCACTGCTGGGAGTGATAGGCACCCACCCCTTCTGTCTCTGGGCACTGCTGGGAGGACTCTGCACACACCCCTCCTGTCTCTGGGCACTGCTGGGAGGACTCTGCACACACCCCTCCTGACTCTGGGCACTGCTGGGAGTGATAGGCACCCACCCCTCCTGTCTCTGGGCACTGCTAGGAGGACTCTGCACACACCCCTCCTGTCTCTGGGCACTGCTGGGAGGTCTCTGCACCCACCCCTCCTGCCTCTGGGCACTGCTGGGAGCACTCTGCACACACCCCTCCTGACTCTGGGCACTGCTGGGAGGACTCTGCACCCACCCCTCCTGTCTCTGGGCACTGCTGGGAGTGATAGGCACCCACCCCTCCTGTCTCTGGGCACTGCTGGGAGGACTCTGCACACACCTCTCCTGACTCTGGGCACTGCTGGGAGGACTCTGCACCCACCCCTCCTGTCTCTGGGCACTGCTGGGAGTGATGGGCACCCACCCCTCCTGTCTCTGGGCACTGCTGGGAGTGATAGGCACCCACCCCTCCTGCCTCTGGGCACTGCTGGGAGTGATAGGCATCCACCCCTCCTGTCTCTGGGCACTGCTGGGAGTAATAGGCACCCACCCCTCCTGCCTCTGGGCACTGCTGGGAGGACTCTGCACACACCCCTCCTGTCTCTGGGCACTGCTGGGAGTGATAGGCACCCACCCCTCCTGTCTCTGGGCACTGCTGGGAGTGATAGGCACCCACCCCTCCTGCCTCTGGGCACTGCTGGGAGGACTCTGCACACACCCCTCCTGACTCTGGGCACTGCTGGGAGGACTCTGCACCCACACCTCCTGTCTCTGGGCACCGCTGGGAGTGATAGGCACCCACCCCTCCTGCCTCTGGGCACTGCTGGGAGGACTCTGCACACACCCCTCCTGACTCTGGGCACTGCTGGGAGGACTCTGCACCCACACCTCCTGTCTCTGGGCACCGCTGGGAGTGATAGGCACCCACCCCTCCTGACTCTGGCCACTGGCTGGGAGACATCAGGCATTCCCCCCCTGAGACCCCCCTACAGTACATAGCATGTGTGTCACACCTGGACACAATGGCAGAAGTCACAGTCACAAAAAAGGGACACAGTCTGTGCTAGTAGCCTCTGCACTCACCTGATACCCTGGTCGCCCATACAGCAGGGGGTACTGTGGGAGGATCACATCCAGCAATGCCAGGTTCTCCTCCAGGGTGAATGGCTGTGACCTCTCCACTGACCTTGACATGGTTCCAGGGAATCAGGAGCAGCAGCAGTGTGGTAGAATCGAAATGTGTGCAGGCAAGTGATCCCTCATGGGACCTGGCTGCCTTATATCTGCCTTGCTGGCCTGTTTCATGCACAGGAGTACAGAGTGATTGGTCACTCACCTTTGCATCCTATGTTTCCTCCAATCCCTTCAAACCTAGCACAGTCAGTGGGTTCTTATTGTGTTTTTTTCTTCAGCATGATGTCAACCCCACAAACACATTGCAACAAAGTAGATTCATTCCAACTGACTTCTGCTGTGCACCTTCCAGAACAAATTCAAACTTAAAACTTGGTCTCCATGACAACCAGCATGCATGTAGGCCTTAATACTTGTCCCTCATGTGTCCCCTATGTAAAATTGAGCTTCACACACAGGTACAGTGCGTTCCGGGCCCCTAGGGCACCCCAAATGCATAGCAACGGCCCGTACAGGCGTGCGTACGTTCACTATCACCATGGGTGTCCTCGCGTATGCGTAATCGCAGTGGTACGGCCCGTACACACGCCTGTACGCTCACTATCACTATGGGTGTCCTCGCGTATGCGTACTCATAGTGGTACGGCCCGTACACGCGTGCGTACGTTCACTATCACCATGGGTGTCCTCGCGTATGCGTACTCGTAGTGGTACGGCCCGTACACGCGTGCGTACGTTCACTATCACTATGGGTGTCCTCGCGTATGCGTACTCGTAGTGATAGTGAGCGTACAGGCGTGTGTACGGGCCGTACCACTGCGAGTATGCAAACGCGAGGACACCCATGGTGATAATGAGCGTACGCACGCGTGTACGGGCCGTACCACTACGAGTACGCATATGCGAGGACACCCATAGTGATACTGAGCGTACAGGCGTGTGTACGGGCCGTACCACTGCGAGTACGCATACGCGAGGACACCCATGGTGATAGTGAACGTACGCACGCGTGTACGGGCCGTACCACTGCGAGTACGCATACGCGAGGACACCCATAGTGATAGTGAACGTACGCACGTGTGTACGGGCTGTTCCACTGCGAGTACGCATACGCGAGGACACCCATGGTGATAGTGAACGTACGCACGTGTGTACGTGCCGTACCACTACGAGTACACATACGCGAGGACACCCATAGTGATAGTGAGCGTACAGGCGTGTGTACGGGCCGTACCACTGCGAGTACGCATACGCGAGGACACCCATGGTGATAGTGAACGTACGCACGCGTGTACGGGCCGTACCACTGTGAGTACGCATACACGAGGACACCCATAGTGATAGTGAACGTACGCACGCGTGTACGGGCCGTACCACTATGGGTGTTCTTGCGTATGCGTACTTACTGACCGTACACATGCCTGTACGCTCACCATCACTATGGGTACACATACGGCAGCACTCCCATAGTGATATGAGAACGTACACAGGCCCTCTTAGCAGCAGTACGGTGGTTTTCACACATCACAGTGGTGACAGGCAGCACACAGGAAGGAATAGGGCTGACATACTTGTCCATGGATGGACATCAAGGCATTGTCTGGGCAGTACTACATGTGTGGGGCACAGGTGTGACAGGCTGTGATGTGGCACATTACTCCTGAGTGGAGAAGGCACCAGATGTATGATGAGATGTGTACACATGTAATGTGTGACGGTGCAATGTGTGCCAGGCATGCCCTTGACTCCTTTGACATGTGTGCATGTCCTACTGCACACTTGTGATGAGCGTCACTGGCATGGCACGGACACCAACACACGGAAGTGTCCCCTGTTGCCCGGTACAGGGGTTACCACACCTGACATGTCACTACCTACGGTGCACGATGTGACTATGTCATGTATGTGTGGGGGGTTCCCATTAGGTTGATGTTGGAGCACCCTCAAAAGCTGCAGCTGTTGCAGCAACCAACATGTGTCTGTGTGTAGATTGACATTGCACACTGTTCCGCACACCATGCCACATGTGGTATCGGATGTGAGGTGCGTATGTATGCATGGGACACGGAGTAGCGTAACAAGGACATGTCTGCATCCTCTCTATGAATGTGTGGTGAGTCATGACATGTACACCTTCATGGCAAGGTGTGTGAGCTGTCCTAGTGTAATGTCATGTGACCTGTGGCTCTAGTGTTCCGCTACCAGTCTCTGCAATCGACATCCTACTTCTGCTGATGTGTGGATGTATGTCACTCCTGACATGCGTCTGGCTGTTCACTTGCACTGGGACACAGCTAATCCCATGCCATGGCATGTGGAGGTTCACAATCTCCGTGTGTAGCTGGGTCTTGGTAGGAGTGTCACCTGGCAGACATACATGTCCAGGGCATGTGGCACATACCTGACTCCGTATGTAGCATATGTGTATAGACAGATTAACATGTGCTCAGTACAAATTAATTGTTGTTGTGGTGCACTCACTCTTCCTTGTCACTTCCAAATTACTGCAGAGCGCCGCCTCTTCCCCGACCAATTCCGGACTTGGCTGCCATGCGGGAGAATGACTGTATCCGGTGCTACCGCTTCCCCCAACGGTTGATTCTGGATTTGACGGCGAGACTGGCACCACACCTGCAACCGCTGCACAGGTATCCTACGGCACTGACACCCAAGCTGAAGGTAATGGCAGCCCTACATTTTCTAGCCACGGGTACCTTTCAAAATACCATAGCTCATGTTGGTGGCATGTCCCAGAGCATGGTCTGCCGTGTGCTGCATGATTTCTTAGAGGCCATGTTGATTCACCTGGATGACTTCATCCATTTTCCTACCCCTGAAATGTTGACTGGGGTCAAGCGTGGTTCTATGCCATGGGAGGGATGCCCCATGTCATTGGGTCCATAGATGGGACACATGTTGCTTTGGTACCACCACAGGCACAGGAGGTAGCGTACCGGAATCGCAAGCACTACCACTCCATCAATGCCCTTGTGGTGTGTCTGTCCAACATGGTGATTTCACATGTCTGTGCTCGTTTTCCAGGATCAGCACACGATGCCTATATCATGAGGCGTAGCAGGCTGCCTGAAATGATGACGCAGCTGCGCAACGAACGAGCATGTGTTGTTGGTGGGTACAGTCTGTCTGTCCTGTATTTTGCGTAGACTTCCAGCACGACCGCTTCTCCTGTCCTGCTTATGTCCATGTGGTTTTCATGTAGGGGACGCTGGCTATCCCAACATGCCATGGCTGATCACACCTCTCCGCAACCCCATCACGCCGGCCCAGCTCCGCTACAACACCGCCCATGGCCGGACAAGGCGAGAGATAGAGAGGACGTTTGGCCTCCTGAAGAGCCGATGCAGGTGCCTACACAAGACCTGCGGCGCACTCCCATATGCCCCGGCGAAGGTCTGCAAAATCTTCATGGTCTGCTGCATGCTGCACAACATGGCAGTTGAGAAAGCTGTGCCACTCATCCTGGATCAAGATGACCAGGACCATCCACCCGTGGAGGACGAAGGGCTTGGCAATGGGGCTAGTGATGTGGAGGATGTGGAGCCGCAAGAGGACATCCGGACTCGGCTCATACGCGACTTCTTTGCTTAGTGGTGAGTACCAGTGTCTGAGTGTGCACGCATTGGTCCCCAAGTGGCATGTGTTGTGATGTGTGTCTCCACCTGCATGTATGGCACGTGAGTCAGAGGTGTGTGTGGGTGTGTCACTGGAGTGATGGTGCCAGTGATGGTTGTATTTCCCCAGTCATAATTGTGACCTAGCATGTTGTCATCCATACATGTGTCGAGTAAATGCACATGCAAGTGGCTGTGCTTTTTGTGGCTGACTTCTTGTGTGTCTCTCTTCCCCAGGTACTTGCGCATGCCGTCTGCTGCTTGCATTGTTGTGGCACTGCTATTCCTCATGGACACGTCATCGTGTGCTGACTCAGCGTTACAGGCACGGACACGTTTGGAAGTCTCCTTAGGGTAAGGGATGCATCAGGGGTGTATTGGGTGTGGCAGTTGTTCACGATGTATGCACACTGCCCCTGTCGAAGTTTGGTTCCTCTGCAGACATGTTGCATCACCATGGTACACATGACATGCAGCTGGGTACACCTGAATAGATGGTCAGACTTGTTGACAGTCATCTGTGATGGGATAGTGGATTGTGATGATGGCATCAATGTGTGTAACACTGCCCTCGGACACATACGGTTTGCATTGGCTTGACATGCTGTGGGACTTCCACATCAGCGGATCAATGGTGTATGGCAGGCTCTCCATGAGCAGCTGGGGGTGTTTAGCTGTTAGCCGACACTTGTGTGCCAGTTCCATGGCTATCACGCATTTGTGCTGCAGAAGGGGGGTGCCAGTGTTGGACCCACATGTTACTCCACATGAACTGTTCATGTGTACTTCAAGTTGCCTCTGCAATCCCGAATACATGACTAATAAAGGTGTCACTATGCCTCCAAGGTGCCTCTTCTCAGTCAATGCTGGTGTGTTGCCACGGTGCATCCGGCATGTCTGGCATGGTTTTCCCTGATAGTGGCTATGTGTCTATGTGTCGAGTAGCAAGATGCAAGCTGTGTGTGTGGGATTAGACTGTGTATTGTGCATGATGTCCATGACTGTGTGGGTATTGTGACATGTGCCATCCCCATGCATCCAACGTTGGCCAGGCCCCCATTATCTGCATCCACCGGACTCAAGCTTGCAGGACATGGTTCTGCCACCTGTCTACACATACCTGGGTGCCCCCCAGGACACTGGACATGATCCCTGACCTCTGCGCATGACTGTTGCTGTACTCAATATGTCTGTCGGCACGGTTGTGCGGCCACCCCCTCAGCTGGTTGGGCCCATCACGGGTGTGTATGGTGCTCCATGTCTGTCTTGCCTAATACAATGTGACCCATGTGTGTCCTGTGCCAGACTCAGGCCCCAGGGTGTGGATGGTTGAAGTCAGAAGAGAACTCAGGCATGTTTAGACTTTACAAGACACATGTAAGGTAATAATGCAACCAGCAGGCATCTTCTCTTCATGGTGTGACTTTTTATTTTAGTGGGGGTGGGGGGGGGGGTATGACATGAGGGGCTTTCCGGGTGTTTGGAATCCAAAGTTCAGTAGGGGAGTTGGTGTCCTTGCCATTGGAAATCCTCAGAGTCCATGCCACAGTCTTTGTCAACATTGGTCAGACAGTGACCAGCAAGGCCATGTGGCAGAGAAAGTCTTTTGATGCTGTGCTGCTGTTGCTCCAGTGGGCCAGGTGCCAGGCCAGGTGTCCTGGGAGATGGTGCTGTAGCGCCGACCCTCACGGTCTTTTCCGTGGACGACCCGCCCTCTTGTGGGGACCCTCAGAAGCAGGCTGTGACGATGTTTGGGATGCTCCATCGGATGTTTCCTCCTCCTCCTCCTGATCCCTCCCTGTGGGTGGTGATGTTCTACGCCTTCTGGCACAGGGAGGGTTGCCCATGTTGTCGGCCATCCGACGGAGGGTACTGTGAATTCCCGTGAACACCGTCATGAGCTCAGCCTGTCTGTCCTCCATCCTCCGTTGGTGTTGCAGTAGACAGGCATGTAGCTCTGCATGTTGCTGGGCCTGCTGGGTCTTGATCCCCTCGAGGACAGACACAACCTGGGCCATGCCCGTGGTGTCCTGCCGGTATGTGTCCAGGATGTTTCGGACATGGGAATATACCGGATCCCCAGCCAACTGGTCAGGCTGGCGCCTCCGCCGTCCTCCACTCCCACCACCCCTGCCCACTTGCACCTGGCCTGCCCTTGTGGGCACATCGGGTCTCCGGGACCCCTGAGGGGTGGCATTGGCATTGTCGCCTGCCTCCTCCTGGGTGCCCGGGACACCGTGTCCCTCCTGGCCAGCCTGGCTGCTTTGTGGTGGTGGGGCAGGGATCCTGGGTGTCTCCTGGGATGTGGCAGGAGTGGGGGTGGTGGTTGGCCCCGTTGTACCTGACGCAGGTGCTGCAGGTCGTTGGACACCAGAGGGGCCAGGTTGGTCAGGGTCGTCCACAGAGTGGTGAGAGTCGTCGCTGCCGGTGGGATCGGCCTCCCGCAGAGCTGGGTCCTGTGAGTCTTCCCCCCCAGTGTTGGGGGGTGAACCACGAGGTTGACCTGTGTGTGAGAGAGACAATGTTAAATTTGTTCCATGCAACATCCATGTTTCATTAGTTTCAAAGTTGGAACATTTCCTCTTGGAATTTGGATCTGTCTTGCATTCCACTCACAGTGCACTTGTGCATGGGTGTGTTCCTTGGGCACAGCTTTGGCGACTTTAACTATGTGTGGCACAGTCTTACTTGCTGCGTCAAGTGTGACTGCAGTCAGCAGTGGAGTGGGCAGGTGTGGCGAGCCGTGCATTGGCGCCTTCCGTGTTGCACTGTACGTGGGCACATGAAGTTGTTCCACACACTTCAATGATGCAGGTAGCTGTCGTTGTGCTAGTGCACAGGTTGTGACATGGCCCTGTGTTTTGCCATGGAGGAGAGGGGGGGTGCTGGCACTGGCCACCCTTGTCTACATGCACGCAGTCCACCTGCTGACGAGCAGACATTCCCACACACCACAAGGCTGATTTGCTCTCCCTGTGTCTCCCTCCCTCTCTGTCCCCCTCTCCCTCCCTCTCTGTCCCCCACTCCCTCCCTCTGTGTGTCAGCCTCCTCCCTCTGTCCGTCTCCCTGTGTCTCCCTCCCTCTCTGTCCCCCTCTCCCTCCCTCTCTGTCCCCCTCTCCCTCCCTCTGTGTGTCAGCCTCCTCCCTCTGTCCGTCTCCCTGTGTCTCCCTCCCTCTCTGTCCCCCTCTCCCTCCCTCTCTGTCCCCCTCTCCCTCCCTCTGTGTGTCAGCCTCCTCCCTCTGTCCGTCTCCCTGTATCTCCCTCCCTCTCTGTCCCCCTCTCCCTCCCTCTCTGTCCCCCTCTCCCTCCCTCTGTGTGTCAGCCACCTCCCTCTGTCCGTCTCCCTGTGTCTCCCTCCCTCTCTGTCCCCCTCTCCCTCCCTCTGTGTGTCAGCCTCCTCCCTCTGTCCATCTTCCTGTGTCTCCCTCCCTCTCTGTCCCCCTCTCCCTCCCTCTGTGTGTCACCCTCTGTCACCTCAGCCCAGCTTCCTGGGCACACACTGTTAGCAGATCTTTAAATGGCCCTTGGCTTGTTGATGTGAGTTTGTTTCTCTGTCTCCAGACACCCATTGGGTGTAGTGTCTGTGCCTGCGCTGCTGCTGTGGTGGTGTGTGCTGCCACTCTTTCACAGTGTTGGCTGTTCATTAGCTGCTGTCATGTGCAAAACAGTGCCTTCACCCCCATGTGTTAATGCAAGGCATCCGCCATTTGCTGGCGAGTCTTTCCTGTGTGGGGACACACTGTTTGTCTGGCTGTGACCTAGGCCATATGGGCAGAGGGCATTGTTGTCTGCTTCTGAGTTGCACTATGTGATTTTTGAGGCCCACCCTCCCGCCATCCGGGTTACCGTGTCATGTGTTGGTGTCTTCTGTGGCCTGTGACTTGACATTGTCCAGCTGGGTGCATGGGGCATGGTGGCGCTAGTGGCATGTGCGTGTTTATGGAGTGTGGTTGAGTCATGCGATAGCTTGGGGTGGTTGCGTGCCTGTTTGTGAGTTTGGTTGTGGATGACGTTCCCCCCATGTGAGCTGCGTTGTTTGTGTACTCACCCGGGTCTCGGAGTCTCCTAATCCTTCGACTGCCTCCACCGGCAGTATGGCCATCACCCTCTCCTCCCAGGGATGGTAGTGTACGGGTCTGCGGGACGGCCCTCCTCCAGTGAGGTTGGCCTGGTTGTGTTCATCCGTCATCTTGGCTCGGACCCTCCTCCGCAGATCGTACCACCTGGCTTGGCATTCCTGCTTGTTCCTTCTGGTGTACGCAACAGCATTCACAGCATCGACGATGGTCTGCCACATGGCTGTTTTTGCTGAAATGCTGGTCTGTCTGACCAATGTTTCAAAGAGGTGTGGCTCGACTCTGAGGATTTCATCGACAAGGACCTCCAACTCTCGGTTACTGAACTTTGGATTCTTGTTAGTGGGCATGGTGAGGGGTGTGGGTGTGGATGGTGGGGGGGGGTGTGGATGGTTGTGGGTGTGTGGGTGTGGTTGTGCAGGTGTGGGTGTGAATGTGATGAGGGGGTGTTTGTGAAGGTTTGTGTGTGAAGGTGTGCAAGTGTAAGATGTGGTAAAGATTCTAGTATGGTGCTGTAGGTTGTCTGTGGGGTCTGGCAGCAGTGAGTCTGTTGCAAAGGCTCATGGTTTGTGTGTGTGGGCCCTTTTTATTGGTCCATTGGTGGGTGTGGCTGTGTTTGAAGTTTGGGTGGGTGTGTTATAAGGAGTGGTGGTGTTTTGGGCCTCTGTTTGTTTTTGGCAGTTGCAGGTCAGTGAATGTGTTGTTTTAGTGGTTGTTGGACATGTTTAGTGGCTTTGTGCCATTCGAATGGTGTATTCTTGTGTTGTTTTGGTTTGTCCTGGTTGTGTACGTGCGTTTTTAGCGTGTGTACGGTGTGTACATGGGCCATTTTGTTGTACAGTGCTGTCCTTGTGTGTGGCTTGGTACGACTCGTACATGCGGTTGTGATGTTGGGGCCTGGGGTGCGCTCCGTACTTAGGAGGTTGTGGTTGGGGTACGACTCTAACGTACACGGGTGTACATACACGGGGGGGGTACGACACGTACACGGGTGTACATACACGGGGGGTACAACACATACAGGGGTGTACATACCCGGGGGTACGACACGTACACGGGTGTACATACACGGGTGGGGGTACGACTCTAATGTACACGGGTGTACATACACGGGGGGTACGACACGTACACGGGTGTACATACAGGGGGGTACGACACGTACACGGGTGTACATACACGGGTGGGGGTACGACTCTAATGTACACCGGTGTACATACACGGGGGTACGACACGTACACGGGTGTACATACACGGGGGTACGACAAGTACACGGGTGTACATACACGGGGGGTACGACACGTACACGGGTGTACATACACGGGTGGGGGTACGACTCTAATGTACACGGGTGTACATACACGGGGGGTACGACACGTACACGGGTGTACATACAGGGGGGGTGCGACACGTACACGGGTGTACATACATGGGTGGGGGTACGACTCTAATGTACACCGGTGTACATACATGGGGGTACGACACGTACACGGGTGTACATACACGGGGGTACGACACGTACACGGGTGTACATACATGGGGGGGTATGACACGTACACGGGTGTACATACACGGGGGTACGACACGTACAGGGGTGTACATACACGGGGGTACGACACGTACACAGTGTACATACACGGGGGGTACAACACGTACAGGGGTGTACATACACGGGGGTACGACATGTACACCAGTGTACATACACAGGTAGGGGACGACTCTAATGTACACGGGTGTACATACACGGGGGGTACGACACGTACATGGGTGTACATACACGGGGGGTACGACACGTACACGGGTGTACATACACGGGGGTACGACACGTACACGGGTGTACATACACGGGTGGGGGTACGACTCTAATGTACATGGGTGTACATACACGGGGGTACGACACGTACACGGGTGTACATACACGGGGGTACTACACGTACATGGGTGTACATACACGGGTGGGGGTATGACTCTAATGTACACGGGTGTACATACACGGGGGTACGACACGTACAGGGGTGTACATACACGGGGGGTACGACACGTACACGGGTGTACATACACGGGGGGTACGAAACGTAAAGGGGTGTACAGACACGGGGGGGTCAGCGCGTACGTACGGGGGCTGGGGGGATCGGCGCATATGCGGTCACATGTCTCTATGGTTGCTATGGGTGTTCGGTGCGGACGGTGTTTTTTCCATACGGTTGTAACTTCTGACGCACGGGATGGATCGTGATTCCACGGTCGGACTTCACTTTTCACATTTGTACGGTGATTCGTCCGAGGACGTGTCGGACACATTTTCCGACCCGAGGACGTGTGGGGAATTATTCCCAATGCGATTCGTATGGTCTTTTTCTCATGCGAATCATAATTGGCAGTTTGTACGGCACTTGTACGATTCGTACGGTAAAAAGACCCGATACGAGTCGTACGGGGAAAATTTTTGACGGATCGTAATTGCCACCTTAATGTGCATCATTACATAGGGGCCGATTCGGATCCTGGAAAAATTTCCCCCGTACGAATTGTATCCGGATTTTTTTCCGTACTAATCGTACAAGTAGCGTACAAACTGCCAAGTACGATTCGCATGGGAAAAACTCCATACGAATCACATCGGGAACATTTCCCCACACGTCCTCGGGTCGGAAAATGTGTCCGACACATCCCCGGACGATTTACCGTACGAATCGGAAAAATGAAGTCTGACCGCGCAAGTACGATCACTCACGTCCTTTCGATTTTACAACTGTATGGAAAAAACACCGTACGGACCGAACTCCTAGCAACCATGGAGACATGTGCCCGCATACGCGCCGAACACCCCACCCCAGACCCCATATGTACGCGCCGAACCCCCCCACCCCCGCATGTACGCGCCAAACACCCCCCCGGCCGCGGATGTACGCGCCGAACCCTCACCAGTGTATGTATGGAGCGTACCCCCACCCGTGTATGAATGGAGCATACCAACACCCCACCAGTGTATGTACGGACCGTACCCCCACCCATGTATGTACGGACCGTACCCCCACCCGTGTATGCATGGAGTGTACCAACTCCCCACCCATGTATGTATGGACCGTACCCCCACCCGTGTATGAATGGAGCGTATCAACACCCCACCAGTGTATGTACGGACCGTACCCCCACCCGTGTAAGAATGAAGCATACCAACACCCCACCAGTGTATGTACAGACCGTACCCCCACCTGTGTATGTACGGACCGTACCCCCACCCGTGTATGCATGGAGCGTACCAACTCCCCACCTGTGTATGTACGGGCCGTACCCCCACCCGTGTATGAATGGAGTGTACCAACACCCCACCAGTGTATGTACGGACCGTACCCCCACCCGTGTATGAATGGAGCGTACCAACACCCCACCAGTGTATGTATGGACCGTACCCCCACCCGTGTATGTACGGACCGTACCCCCACCCGTGTATGCATGGAGCGTACCAACTCCCCACCCGTGTATGTACGGACCGTACCCCCACCCGTGTATGAATGGAGCGTACCAACACCCCACCAGTGTATGTACGGACCGTACCCCCACCCGTGTATGAATGGAGCGTACCAACACCCCACCAGTGTATGTACGGACCGTACCCCCACCCGTGTATGTACGGACCGTACCCCCACCCGTTTATGCATGGAGCGTACCAACTCCCCATCCGTGTATGTATGGACCGTACCCCCACCCGTGTATGAATGGAGCGTACCAACACCCCACCAGTGTATGTACGGACCGTACCCCCACCCGTGTATGAATGGAGTGTACCAACACCCCACCAGTGTATGTATGGACCGTACTCCCACCCGTGTATGAATGGAGCGTACCAACACCCCACCAGTGTATGTACGGACCGTACCCCCACCCGTGTATGTACGGACCGTACCCCCACCCATGTATGCATGGAGCGTACCAACTCCCCACCCGTGTATGTACGGACCGTACCCCCACCCGTGTATGAATGGAGCGTACCAACACCCCACCAGTGTATGTACGGACCGTACCCCCACCCGTGTATGAATGGAGCGTACCAACACCCCACCAGTGTATGTACGGACCGTACACCCAGCCCCCCCTGTATGTATGTTGCAAAACACCACCACCGATGGACGTTGCGGACCAACACCCTGCCTGTGTCTGTACGCACCCTACCCCAGGCCCCCACACCAGCACCCTCACCCAACATCGCGCATGTATGAGTCGTACTAAGCTATAGCAAAGGACAGCACTGTACAACAACATGGGCCATGTACGCACCGTACAGACGCAAAAAACACTCGTACTGAACCAGGACAAACCAAAAAAACACAAGGAGAGTCAATTCGATGCACACAACACCACAAAACATGTCCAACAAGCCCAAATACATCCCATACACTGACCTGCAACTGACAAACAGCTAAACAGAGGCCCAAACCACTACCACTCCTTATAACACACCCACCCAAAGTTCAAACACAGCCACACCCACAAATGGACCAATAAAAAGGCCCAGCACACACAAACTATGATCCTTTGCAACAGATCCACTACTGCCAGACCACAGAGACAACGCACTGCACCATACTACATACATCAATACACCTTACACTTGCACTCCTTCACACAACCACCATCACAAACACCCCCTCATCACATTCACACACACACACCTGCACAACCACACTCACACGCCCACAACCATCCACACCCACACCCCCACAACCATCCACACCCACACCCCACACCATGCCCACTAACAAGAATCCAAAGTTCACAAAGGAGGAGCTGGAGGTCCTTGTCGACGAAATCGTCAGAGTTGAGCCACAGCTCTTTGGATCATTAGTCAGACGGACCAGCATATCCGAAAAATCTGCCATGTGGGAGAGGATTGTCAATTCTGTGAATGCTGTTGGGTCCACCAGAAGGACCAGGCATGAGTGCCAAGCCAGGTGGTACAATCTGCGGAGGACGGTCCGCCGCAAAATGACGGACGAGCACAACCAGGCCAACATCACTGGAGGAGGGCCGCCCCGCAGACCGGTACACTACCATCCCTGGGAGGAGACGCTGCCGCCGGTGGGAGTAGACGGAGTAGAAGGAGTCCGAGAGCCTGGTGAGTACACAAACAACTCACCTCACATGGGGGGAACGCCATACACAACCAAAATACCAATCATGCACGCAACCCCCCCAAAGCCAGCACCGTACACAACCACACTCCAAAAACACACACATGCCACTAGCGCCTCCATTCCCCATGCACCAAGCAAGGCCATGCCAAGTCACAGGCCACACAAAACCCCAACACAAGACAGGATGTCCCCGATGCCGGGAGGGTGGGCCTCAAAACTAACATAGAGCAACTCTGAAGCACACAACAATGCCCTCACCCCATATGGCTTAGGGCACAGCCATACAAACAGTGTGTCCCCACACAGTACTGTTTGCCTGCAAATGGTGGCCGCGTTGCAGGACGACATGGGTATGAAGGCACAATTTGTACATAACAGCAGCTAATGAAGACGCATCACTCTGAAAGAGTGTCACTACAAACCGCCACAGCAGCAGCGCAGACTCAGACACTCCGCCCAATGGGTGCCCGCAGAGAAGAAACAAACCCACATGAACAAGCCAATGGCCTTTGAAAGACCTGCAAACTGTGTGTGCCCAGGAAGCTGGGCTGAGGTGACAGAGGGTGACACACAGAGGGAGGGAGAGGGGGAGAGAGAGGGACGGAGACAGAGGTGGACACAGGGAGACAGACAGAGGGAGGGAGGAGGCTGACAGAGGGAGGGAGAAAGGGAGACAGAGGGAGACGGACAGTGGGAGGAGGCTGACAGAGGGAGGGAGAAAGGGAGACAGAGGGAGACAGACAGTGGGAGGAGGCTGACAGAGGGAGGGAGAA
This sequence comes from Triturus cristatus, assembly GCF_964204655.1. Classification (NCBI taxonomy): domain Eukaryota; kingdom Metazoa; phylum Chordata; class Amphibia; order Caudata; family Salamandridae; genus Triturus; species Triturus cristatus. The sequence continues at coordinate 900,114,781 of NC_140590.1, read as the reverse complement.
AGGGAGACAGAGGGAGACGGACAGTGGGAGGAGGGTGACAGAGGGAGGGAGAAAGGGAGACAGAGGGAGACGGACAGAGGGAGGAGGCTGACAGAGGGAGGGAGAAAGGGAGACGGACAGAGGGAGGAGGCTGACAGAGGGAGGGAGAAAGGGAGACAGAGGGAGACGGACAGTGGGAGGAGGGTGACAGAGGGAGGGAGAAAGGGAGACAGAGGGAAACGGACAGTGGGAGGAGGCTGACAGAGGGAGGGAGAAAGGGAGACAGAGGGAGACGGACAGAGGGAGGAGGCTGACAGAGGGAGGGAGAAAGGGAGATGGACAGAGGGAGGAGGCTGACAGAGGGAGGGAGAAAGGGAGACAGAGGGAGACGGACAGTGGGAGGAGGGTGACAGAGGGAGGGAGAAAGGGAGACAGAGGGAGACGGACAGTGGGGGGAGGGTGACAGAGGGAGGGAGAAAGGGAGACAGAGGGAGACGGACAGTGGGAGGAGGGTGACAGAGGGAGGGAGAAAGGGAGACAGAGGGAGACGGACAGTGGGAGGAGGCTGACAGAGGGAGGGAGAAAGGGAGACAGAGGGAGACGGACAGTGGGAGGAGGGTGACAGAGGGAGGGAGAAAGGGAGACAGAGGGAGACGGACAGAGGGAGGAGGCTGACAGAGGGAGGGAGAAAGGGAGACGGACAGAGGGAGGAGGCTGACAGAGGGAGGGAGAAAGGGAGACAGAGGGAGACGGACAGTGGGAGGAGGCTGACAGAGGGAGGGAGCAAGGGAGACAGAGGGAGACAGACAGAGGGAGGAGGCTGACAGAGGGAGGGATAAAGGGAGACGGAGAGAGGGAGGAGGCTGACAGAGGGAGGGAGAAAGGAAGACAGAGGGAGACCAAATCACCCTTGGGTGGTGTGGCCATGTCCGCTCGTCAGCAGGTGGACTGTGTGCATGTAGACAAGGTTTGGCAGTGCGTGAACCCCCCCTTCAACCTTTGATAAACACTGGGCCATGTGTCAATCTGTGCACGAGTACATCTGGGCTGCAGGCACAAACAGAACCTTACACCCAGTATACCCACCCACTGTGTTTGTCAGAAACCTGTCACAAATGGTTAATTTACCTACCTGCATTCTCAAATAGCATGGAAAAAACACCATTTGGCCACATACAGTGCAACACGTAAGGCGGCTCTGCATGGCTTGCTACGCCCGCTCACTACACTGCTGACTGCGTTCCCAAAAGATGCATCAACTAAGATTGTGTCACACATAGGTAAAGTGTCGAAAGCTGTGGCAAGGGACATACCCATGCACAAGTGCACTGTGAGAGGAATGCTAGCCAAATCCAACCACCCAGAGGAACTGTGCCAAATCAAAAATGAATGAAACATTGATGTCGCATGTAACACAATTAACACTGTCTCTCTCACACACAGGTCAACGTCGTCGATCTCCCCCCAACACTGGGCGGGAAGACTCACAGGACCAGGCTCTGCGTGAAGAGGACCCCACCGGCAGCGACGACTCTCACCACTCCGTGGATGACCCAGAACAACCTGGCCCCTCTGGTGTCCAACCACCTGCAGCACCTGCGTCAGGTACAACTGTGCCAACCACCACCCCCATTCTTGCCACATCCCAGGAGACACCCAGGAGCCCTGCCCGAACACCACAGCCAGTCTGTCCAGGAGGGACAATGTTCTCCGGGCACCCAGGAGGAGGCAGGCGACACCGCAAATGCCATCCCTCAGGGGTCCCAGAGACCCGATGTGCCCACAACGGCAGGCCAGGTGCAAGTGGGCAGGGGTGGTGGGAGTGGAGGACGGCGGAGGCGCGAACCTGACCAGTTGGCTCAGGAACCGGTAATTTCACACGTCAGCAACATCCTCGACTCATACCGGCATGACGCCAGGGGCATGGTCCAGATTGCGTCCACCCTCACAGACATCAAGGGGACCCTCGAGAAGATGAAGACCCTGCAGGCCGAGCAACATGCCTGTCAACAGCGACACCAAGGATGGATGGAGGCAAGACAGGCTGAGCTCGTGGCGGTGCAAACGGACATGACCCGTGTACTCTGTCGGATTGCCGAAAACATGGGCAACCCTCCCTGTGCCACCAGGCGAAGAACATCACCAACCAGAGGGAGGGATCAGGAGGAGGAGGATTCATCCGACGGAGCATCACAAGCATCGTCACGGCCTGCTTCTGAGGATCCCCGCAGGAGGGTGGGTCGTCCATGCAAAAGACCGTGAGAGTCAGCGGAACATCACAATCTCCCAGGTCACCTGGCCTGGCACCTGGCCCTCTGGCCCAACAGCAGCACATCAGCAAATGACATTCTCTTCCACATGGCCTTGCTGGTCACTGTCTGACCAATGTAGACAAAGACTGTGGCATAGACTCTGATGACTTTCAATGGCAAGGATACCAACTCCCCCTGTGAACTTTGGATTCTACACTCCCGCCAAGCACCTCTTGTCATCGCCCCAAACACGTGCCCCACCACAAATAAAAATCATCACAATCACCAGATGATGCCGTCATTTTGCATTATTCCACTACATGTGTGTGTTGTAAAGTCAAACCATGCCTGATTTCAGTAGTAACTCCAACCATCCATACCCTGGGGTCTGAGTCTGACACAGGACACACATGGGTCACAATGTATCATCCAAGACAGACATGGAGCACCATACTCACCAGTAATGGGCCCAACCAGCTGAGGGGGTGGCTGCACAACTGTGCCTACAGACCTATTTAGAAGAGCAACAGTCAAGCGCAGAGGTCAGGGATCATGTGGAGTGTCCTGGGGTGCTACTCCCAGGTATGTGTAGACACGTGGCAGAACCATGTCCTGCATGCTTGAGTCAGGTGGATGTGGAGAATGGTGGGCCGGCCAAGGTTGGATGCATGGAGATGGCACAATGAACAACAACAGTCGAGAAATTTTCTCTATAGTTAAAAGCTTCACTACCCCGGTAGCGGAGAAGAATTCAATTCCTCCCTCCACAGATTGGTGTGAGCAACTATCCACTTTTTTCATTGAGAAAATTCAAAACATTCAAGACAGTCTGAACAACCCTGACCAGCTACCTGAGCCGCATTCTGATCTAGCCTTAATTCATCAACTTCCTCCTCCTTCACCTTCCCAAGTAACTAAGGCTAAAACAGAGATGACCAAGTTTACTCAGGTCGAAAATATAGATGTTATGACCATATTAAAATCTCTGAAGTCAGGGTCACCTATAGATCCTTGCCCTGCGAGGGTCCTTAATGGAATAGCTGAAGTAATTGCCCCTATGGTCACCGCTCTGGTCAATGAATCCCTTACTTCTGGAATGTTACCCTCCAAGTGGAAACAAGCCAAACTTCTCCCTCTGATAAAAAAACCTTCTGCAGATCCATCAATCACTTCCAACTACAGGCCTATATCCCTCCTACCTGCCCTTGCCAAAGTTTGCGAGAAAGCTGCATTCCGGCAACTTGAGAGATTTGTGGAATCTTCTGAGGCACTCCATCCGGCCCAATCGGGCTTCCGCACCTCTTTCAGTACGGAAACGGCATTGGTGGAGGTGGTAGAGGCCATTAGGGATTGCCTTGACGGAGGCGGCAGAGCGGCCCTTATTCTTTTGGACCTCTCTGCCGCCTTCGACACGGTGCCCCACCTCCAACTTCTATCTAGGCTGGAGGACATTGGTATCTCGGGTACAGCACTGGAATGGATCAGGTCTTTCCTCTCTGACCGGACTCAACAGATTTGGCTACCTCCCTATTACTCTTCTAATCGAAGGGTTGAAACTGGAGTTCCCCAAGGGTCAACCTTAAGTCCTCTCTTATTTAATATTTATTTAACTCCTTTGATTCGGCTGGCAGAGAACTGGGGTGCTAAGATTATGGCTTACGCCGATGACACCCAGCTTCTCTTCACCTGGAAAAAGGAGAACTTGTGCACCTCTGGAGTACGCCAATGCTTATCCTCTGTATTTGCCTGGCTAGCTAGAGCCTGCCTCAAATGCAATGAGGAAAAAACAGAAATTCTGCTCTACGGCCAATTTCCCACTGACTTTAAGGAGTCTATTTGGCCCACTGAATCAACATGCCCAACGGGAGAGAGTGGGTTGGCAAGAACCTGGGTATCTGGTTTGGAGCAGATTTATGTTTTCGAGATCAGATCTCGCGATTGGCGGGGACGTGTTTTGGAACCCTGACTACTCTTCGTAAATTCTTTCCCCTTCTTCCTCAAATGGCTAAAGAAACGGTAGCCAGAGCTCTGGTGCTCTCCCGTCTGGACTACTCAAACGCCCTTTATATAGGGGCTCCAGACTACTTGATCAGAAAGCTACAGGTAGTCCAGAATGCAACGGTGAGACTCATTTTTAACATCTCAAGGAGACTCAGCGTTCGCAAACAGTTGAAGGATCTCCACTGGCTCCCTGTGGCCCAAAGAGTGCGCTTTAAAACTTTGGTCTTCGTTTATAAGGCCCTTAATGGACCATGCCCTGCTTATCTAGCCAAAAGATTTACTCTTTACCTCCCGACCCGTCAGTTGCAATCTACCTCCAGAAAGCAGGTGGTCGTCCCCAGATTTAAAAGAGCTCGTCTGGGTGGACAATCTTTGACGGTAAAAGGAGCTCAATTGTGGAACTCCCTGCCTGACGCTCTCAGACACTCTTCCAATTTGTTCAATTTTAAAAAACTGCTTAAAACGCACCTCTTTCAAATCCATGAATAGTCGACCCGTTTTACCACCTTGATTCAGTTTCGTTCCCGCGCCAGGACAGTCTTGACTATTGGAGCGCGTTATAAATCTACATATAACATATAACATATAACATAACAATGGGGTGTTGGATCACAGTGCCACAAGGTTGTGTTTTGGGCTGCATCCTGAGTGTGTGCGTGGATTGAGAAGGTCATCCTGCAGCTGGCAGTGATCCACTCCCCCCATCTCTGTTGGACATTGATGTGGCCTGGTCGCCGGATGTAGAAGCAGAGCTGTGCAGATGCACCCTGGATGTGGACAAGTATCATGGGATGTCGTAGTTGACCTGGGGGATGGTCTCCCTCTTGCCTTGAGGTGGATGGAACTGGGGATCTTGTGCATAATGCAGAGGGTGCTGCCGCATGAGGCACAGATGCTGCTGATCAGCATAGCACATGTCAGCAAGCAATCCATGATGAACACCAGCTCGTTTGCGTGGACACTGGGTGCCCTTGCTGCAGGGTCTGCAGCAGCATGTGCCATGTCAAGAAAACAATGCCACAAGTAGCACACAAAGACAAGGATCTCAGGAAGGAACTATGCAAGGAAGGAATGTCTGGTTCAACATGGCACACACACACACAATGGATTCACACGCAGCACAGTGGCCGTCGTGGAGACTGACATGCCACAATACCTACACAGCCATGGACATCAGGCACGATACAGATTCTAATCCCTGACAAACAGCTTGCATCTTGCTACTCTACACATAGACTCATACGCACCATCTCTGAGAACAATGCCAGACATGCCGCATGCACAGTGGCAACAGACCACCATTGACAGAGATGAGGCACCTTGGAGGCAGAGGTACACCTTTATTACTCATGTGTGTCGGAATGCTAATGCAACTCTGTTAACACATACACAGGTCATGTGGATGAACACGTGGGACCAACACTGGCACCCCCCTTTGCACCACAGATGCTGGAAATCCATAGCACTGGCACACAAGTGACGGGTTACAGCTAAACACCCCCTGCTGCTCACGGAGAGGCTGCAATACACCATTGAGCCCCTAATGGGGAATTCACACACCATGTCAACCCGGTGCAACCCGTATGTTTCTGAGGGCAGTGTTACACACATTGATGGCTTCATCACAATCCACAATCCCATTACAGATGACTGTCACCAAGTCTGACCATAAATTCAGGTGAATTCAGCTCCATGTCATGTGCCCCATGGTGATTCTACATTTATGTAAAGTATCCAAACATGAACAGAAGCAGTGCACACACATTCAAAACAAATACCACTCCCAAAAAGCCGTGCTGCATCCCTTACCCTAAGGAGATTTTCAAACTTGTCCGTGCATGTAACGCTGATTCAGCACATGTTGCTGTGTTCATGAGGAATAGCAGGAGCACAACAATGCCACCAGCAGACAGCATGCGCAAGTTCCTGTGGATGAGAGACACACCAGAAGTCAGCCAAAAGAAGCACATCCGCATACATGTGCATGTACTCTACACGTATAAGGTTGTCAACATGCTAGGTGACAATGATGACTCTGGAAAAACATTCTTCCATTGCACCATCACTCGAGTGACACATCCAAACACACCTCTGACTCACTTGGCAGACATGCAGATGGACACACACATTGCAACACATGCCACACACATCCCAATGTGTGCACACTCAGACACTGGAACTCACCACTAAGCAAAGAAGTTGCGTATGAGCCGACTCCGGATGACATCTACCGCCTCCTCCTCCTCCACATCACTTGCCTCGTGACCAAGCCCTTCATCCTCCACGGGTGGATGGTCCTGCTCATCTGGATCCAGGATGAGTGGCACAGATTTCTCCACTGCCATGTTGTGCAGCATGCAGCACCCGAGGAAGATCTGGCAGACCTTCACCGGTGCATATGGGAGTGCGCCACCGGTCTTGTGGAGGCAACGGAATCGGCTCTTCAGGAGGCCAAACGTCCTCTCTATCAGTCGCCTGGTCCGCCCATGGGCGTTGTTGTAGCGGTGATCGGCAGCCGTGCTGGGGTTGCGGAGAGGCGTGATCAGCCATGGCATGTTGGGATAGCCAGCGTCCCCTACATGGAAACATCATGGACAACAGTGGGTCAGGAGAAGCAGTAAGACAGGCAGATGACGTTAAATACAGGACTGCCAGAGTATACCCACCAACAATACATGCTCGTTCGTTGCGCAGCTGCAGCATCATTTCAGGCACCCTGCTACGCCTCATGATGTAGGCATCGTGTGCTGATCCTGGAAAACGAGCACAGACATGTGAAATCACCATGTTGTCAAGACACACCACAAGGGCATTAATGGAGTGGTAATGCTTGCGGTTCCTATACGCTACCTCCTGTGCCTGTGGTGGTACCAAAGCCACATGTGTTCCATCTATGGACCCAATGACATGGGGCATCCCTCCCAGGGCATAGAACTAACGCTTGACACCTGTCAACTGCTCAGGAGTTGGGAATTTTATGAACTCATCCAGGTGATCCAACATGGCCTCTAAAAAATCATGCAGAACACGGCTGAACATGGTTTGGGACATGCCACCGACATGGGCAATGGTATGTTGAAAGGTACCTGTGGCAAAGAAATGTAGGGCTGCCATCACCTTCATCATGGGTGTCAGTGCAGTAGGATACCTGTGTAGCAGTTGAAGGTATGGTGCCAGCCGTGTCGTCAAGTCCTCAATCAAATGTTGGGGGAAGCGGTAGCAGCGTATACAGTCATGTTCCCTCAGGTCAGCCAAGTCCGGAATTGGTCGAGGGAGAGGCGGAGCCCTGCAGTGAATTAGAAGGGACAATGAAGAGTGAGTACAGTACACCACCAATGTCAATGTACTGAGCACATGTTCAACAGGCAATACACATATGCTACATACAGAGTCAGGTCTGTGCAATATGCCCTGGACACGTATGCCAGGCAGGTGACACTCCTACCAAGAGCCAGCTTCAAACGTTGATTCTCAACCTCAATATGCCATGCCATGAAACTAGCTGTGGGCCAGTGTAAGTGAACAGGCAGACGCATTACAGGAGTTACAGACATCCACATATGTGCAGAAGAAGGATTTTTATTGTACAGACAGGTTGCGGAACACTAGAGGCACAGGTCACATTTCATAGAAAAAGGCAAGACCACACACCTTGCCATGAAGGATTACATGTCAAGACTGATCACACATACATTGAGAGTATGCAGATATGTCCTTGTTTTGAAACTCCATGTCGATGCATACATACACACCTTACGTCGGATTACACATGTGTGCTGGTGTGGGTAACAGTGTGCCATGCCCATCTACACACAGACACATGTTGGTTGCAGCAACGGCAGATGTATTTGACCAAACACCTACAGCAAACCTATGGGAACACATGACACACACATGACATTGTTACAGCGTGCAACGCGGGCATTCACATGTCAGGGGTAATATTCCGTGTACCTGGCATCAGGGGACATTTGCGGGTGTTGGTGACTGTGCCATGCCAGTGACGCATGCCTCAACAAGTATGTACTACATGCACACATGTCAAAGGAGTGTAGGGGATGTGTGGCACATAGTGATGAGTATAGGCCCCAGCTAGGCCAGCAGGACACAAGGGTTCGCTCTCCTGCAAATGGAATCTACAAGGAAGTTGGCACGGAAACTGCAAAGTACAAAGACAAAGTTTATTAACCCTTAAGGGTGGTCCTACAACCCATACAACACTCTTCAGTATTGCATAGGGTAGCACAAAGAACTTGCGTACACGGTCCCCTTTTATACACAACAGAGGGGCTCACAAGTGGCTGGATACAACATGAGGCAAAGAGTATTACCTTTTATGGTCATTTTCGATACAGAATCAATATGTGGGCGGAGTAACTAATTTCCTGAGCCCGCGAAAACATGGTCAAGCAAGGACTAACTGATAACAGATGTGGTCAAGTCTGGGCATGCGCCAGACGGACAAAGGGACTATTTATAGACTGTTACTAGGCAGATTACAAGAGCAACTAACACGAAGATAGGACTCTTCTCGTGCTACGCACGTGGAGGCATGACAAAACAAAATGGAGTCCAGACTTTAGTCAACATAACGGGAGAAACTCGGTCATAAAAGGGGAATTCATGTCTTTAGTGAATGCTTACTCACATCGTTATTTCAATTTTCAACAGACGACCCTTTCAGCATTTACTGAAGACATCCGGTTTATTAGAATAATCATCGTATATATCAATCTTCATCATTTCTTCTATTTCTTTAGTCAGATGTTTCTGGTAAGTGACATTGGCAATAGCTTTCTTATCAGGAATGCAGAGTGACACACATAGGGAACAGAGTAAAGGACCACATTGGATACAAATGCAACAGGAAAACAGAATTGCTACAATGATACAGAGACCAGTTAGAACCTTCCATCCCCATGTGGTAATCAATGCCCAAAACCATCCAGAAAAGGTCCAAGCGCCATTTTCTGTATGGATTTCAGCTGCAATTTTATGCAGTTTATTGATAGCATTATAAACTGATGGCGTGTGGTCAGGAATAAACACGCAACAACTACTTCCGATAATTTTACAAGCTCCACCTCGGTCAGCTAACATAACATCTAACACCATACGATTCTGCAATGCAACAATTCTAGTAATTTGCAATTCTTCCGTAAGATTCCCAAGAGCAGCAGCGGTTTGATTTGTCACAGCCTCTACATCTCTTGTTAACCTTCGAACTTTCCTACTATTTAGGGCAGCTCCAACAAAGAAAAACAATCCTAAATTAAACTCAATATACTGCTGCAGACTAGTGTCAGTCTGGTCCACGTCATCAATCAATAGAGTACGTTTATACCTATTTACAGTCACATTATTCAACAACTTCAAATCTTTATGATAAGATGCAGGTGCCAAGAATACAGGAGGTAATAGAAATGCTACATAACATACTCCAGACCAACCGGCTGGTAAACGGTAATAACCTTTATTTCACCACACAAAGTAGGTATTATGGGATGCTAAGAAGGTACTATTATTCAACCCGTCGATATTTAAGATAGTGATGCAATCACTAACACCAACAGGAATATAACCCACACTCTGGACACACAGGTCCGCTTGAGCTTGTGCCACTTAAATCACAAATCGGTCTTTCCCCACAGTGTCTCTGGTGTTCGTGAAAATATAGGGAATCGATTCATTGTCCGGTCGATACTCTTCCCATTCCCAAATTGTCCCATTCGCTTGCGGATATCCATCTTTATCTTGATGACATTCCCTATTAAGTCTGAAGAGTAATCGTCCCACTGTAGGTTTCCGGGTGGCAAAAAGTAAAGTGTACCATGCTCTACAGGAGCCATTATGAGAGAAAGGAAGGGGTATAAACGGAGTTCCTCCTTTCTTCTGGTGAGCTGGCATCATGCCACATATCCAACAGTTCGTGGCATTGGTGGCAACATGGGTATGATGCAACATCTGGATGAAAGTGTTATTCAAATAAGACTGGCGATGCTTCAACTCCTGATACGGAAGTGTATAAAAGTAGTGCTCCTCAGGCACTGGAGTAGTCAAAACAAGTAACTTTCGAGCAGGAGTCACATCCTCCACAAACCATGTGGTTATCCCAACAATAGCTACTGTGAACATAAAACCTGTTGCACAAAGGATTTTCTTTTTCTCCATGTCAGAATGAAAAATCAATATCTTCCTGAAACTAAAAGGTTGTCAGAACTCTTCCCCTTAGGCAGCGGTTGATCTCTTCACCAGCGGGCCAAGACGGCTGTCGCTACACTAATGCAGGGCTGATCCCCCCCCTTGCCTCATTGGCTCTCCGTTTCACTAACCCAAGGGCCGTTCTGACAACGTGTCCTGAAACTGAAGAATTCACTTCCTTGGTCTGAGATGATATCGCCTTCCTCCAGGAATCACGTGGTCCGGAAAGAGCTCCTCAGTGTCGTTCGGTTCCACAGCACGGCCTTTCTCTGCAGTCAGAATTTCTCGATGGTCGGTCAATACAGCAGGCTCCACCAATCCGGGCGGCACTCTGCGACAGTGCAGGGAATGGATCCAATTCTTTCGGTTGGAAACCCGCACAGCCGTCCTCGTTGCAAGTAGGACTTGCTCAGGACCAACCCATCTCGGCTCCAAGCTGTTCGTCCTTTCAAAAATCTTCACCATAACATAGTCTCCAGGTCGGAGACTGTGACCTTCACCGGTGGACCAATCAGGGAGCGCCTCCCGGACCTGTTGATGAATAGAAACCAAGTTATCCGTTAACTGTGCCAGATAATCATTCATCATTACACAAGGTACATCATACACAGCCTTAGGTCGTGGTGGACCCCAAATATTCATTGGGCGTCCAAAAACAATCTTGTACGGTGTAAGACCAGTTCGAGAGTGCGGTATCGATCTAATTGACAATAATGCCAGCGGTAAAGCATCTGGCCAAGTCAAAGAAGTCGAAGCTTGGATCTTAGCGATCTTGAGCTTCAGTGTACCATTATACTTCTCGACCAGTCCTGCAGACTGAGGGTGAAACACTGCGTGGAACTTCTGGGTGATGCCCAGACCCTTCAGAACATACTTTATAACATCCGCTATAAAGTGGGGTCCGTTATCACTCCACAGCAGTCTACAAACGCCATATCGAGGGAAGAACTCCTTCAATAGCATCTTGGCGGTAGTCATTGCAGTATTATCTTTCGTAGGGTATGCCTCAACCCATTTACTAAAGGCACATACCACTACTAGAACATACTTCAAGTTGTTACAGCGCTCAAGCTGGATGTAATCCATCTGCAAAACCTCAAAGGGTGCAGTAGGTGTCGCAAATCCTCCTGCTGGAGTTCGAGTACCCTTTCCTGGGTTGTATCTTAGGCAAATCATGCAGGTCTGCACTACCCTCTTTGCCGTGCTAGCAATCTCTGGATGCTCCCAGACTTGAGTAAGCAATTTTACAATTGCAGAAGCTCCAACATGTGCTAGCCCATGTGCCATCTGAACCATAGGTTGTACAAAAGCTGTGGGTAACTTCCATCTATCCATCTGCTTATTTCTCCAACAACCCTCATCATCCAATTCTCCATCATTGGACCGTTGCTCCCGTTCTTTGTCAGAAGCGGTCCTCTGTATTTCCAGCACCTCTCTTTTCGCATCGTACCATCTTTCTACCTGCGACTTTACTACATACATGGCAGTAGCACCGGGCTGCATCGCAGTCTCCCGTGCCACCCGGTCTGCCAAAGCATTCCCTTCTCCGACTTTATCAACCACTTTCTTATGGGCACTACATTTAATGATAGCAACTTTCCTCGGATATGTCAATGCAGTCAAAAGGTTGTGAACTAACTCTCCATGCATTATTTGTACTCCATGCGACGTTAGAAACCCTCTCTCCTTCCAGAGTAGGCCGAAATCGTGCGCTACTCCGAAAGCATAGCGGCTATCTGTATAAACATTCACACACAATCCTGTGCTGAGCTCACATGCTCGTGTTAATGCTATCAGTTCCGCTGCTTGAGCTGATTTCTGTGGTATGCATGCTGTCTCCACTATTGTTTGCAGTGTGGTAATTGCATATGCTGCTGAAGTCGTACCATCTGGTAGCTTCAGGCATGATCCATCCACCCACAATTCTCCATCTACATCTGGAAAGGGCGTATCTTGGAGATCAATACGACCCTTCGTCTGTTCTTCAGTCACAAGAATACAATCATGTGCTTTCCGTGCTTCAGACTGAGTTTCCGGGAACGGCAACAATGTGGCCGGATTTAACGTTACACACCTCTTTAACGTAATATGAGGAGCCAAAAGCGTCAGCTCATATCCCGTTAAACGGGCACTGGTCAAATGCTGCGTCTTTGTCTGATTAAGCAGGGCATCAACAGCATGGGGGACTAATACCAACAGCTTATGAGATAACACAATTCCCTCGCTTTGGCGTATTGACACAGCTGTCGCCGCAACCGAGCGAAAACAACCAGGCAATGCTCGGGCAACAGGATCAAGTACAGCTGAAAAATACGCACAAGGGCGCTGCTTGTCGCCATGCATCTGCACTAAAACTGATAATGCACATCCATCTTTCTCATGCACATACAGCGAAAAGGGTTTTGTATAATCAGGGGTCCCTAACACTGGTGCTGAACAAAGGGCCTGTCGCAATTGCTGGAAGGCAGTGTCACACTCATTTGACCAAGGAAGCGGAATAGGTGTGTCTTTTGTCAAAAGGGCTAACAATGGCTTGGCTATGTGTGAAAACCCTAATATCCATTGCCTACAAAAAGAAACAAGACCCAAAAATGCACGCACGTCCTTCTGCGTGGAAGGCACTAGCGTGTCCAAAATTACTTGAATACGATCTGGTGTGAGTGCACGCCCCTCCTTAGACAAAAGGTGACCCAGATAAGTCACCTTTGGTCTACAGAACTGCAATTTTTTCCTCGACACTTTGTGATTGTGAGATGCCAAAAAGAAAAGCAAGGATAACGTGCTTTTCTCACACAGCTCCGGAGTGTCAGCCGCCAACAAGATGTCATCGACACATTGTATGAGGGCGACTCCCTCGGGCAAAACAAAGGAGTCCAATTGTCTTTTCAAGGCTTGACTGTAAATGCTAGGGCTTTCTGTGTAGCCCTGAGGAACTCTACAAAAGCGATAAGACCTGTTATTCAGAATGAAACCAAAAAGGTATCGGCTATCGGGGTGAATAGGAATCGAAAAGAAAGCATTTTTCAAATCAATAACCGAAAACGTGGTCGCCGTTGGCGGGACCAAAGTGAGCAACGTCGTGATATCAGAAACCACTGGATACTGAGGTATCACGATCTTGTTCACCTCCCTCAAATCAATTATAAACCGATAAACTTTGGCATCCGTATCCTTCTTCAAGATGGGTAAAATTGGGCTGTTACAGACGTTGTAGGGAACTTCCTCCACTACTCCCACCTTAATCAAATCCTGCACAATCTGTATAAGGGCCTCCTCCCCCTCCTGGGAAATACGATACTGCGGGAGGCGTGGTAACACCGCCCCCTCCTGGACACTAATATGGACAGGCGGAATCACCATCTGTCCCACATCGGTATCCGAAATGGCCCACAAAGCACGAGGGAGAGTTGCTAACACAGTATCCTCTGCAACCACACACATCCGTTCAGACAGAGGGTGATTATCATTCAATATCACACGCACTCCAGCGGGGGAGCAGCGGATCGTAGCTCTGAAGTGCTTGAGCATATCAAGACCCATAATGTTGTCCGGCGTGTTCGGGGCAAGCAGAAACGGACAGGGTGCAGAAAACGAGTCAACCTGGAATGGGAGGGGTCGAGAAAGAGGGCTTCGGGAGTGCGTACCGTCAAACCCTACCGATGTAACCATTAAGCCAGATGGGGGAGCCCTCGGAACCAATTGTTTAGACAGCGCGCTACGAGTCACTCCTGTATCCACTAGGAACTGATCAGTAGAACCCAAAACCTTCGCTGATACATAAGGACCCTTCTGATCAACCGGCACCTCAACTGATTCTAACCCCCATCCAACGCATTCCTATGCATGCTGTGAATCATGGTACCCAGATCGGTCAGTCCCTGACACTTGGTACTGGTTCTGTCGATCAAAGACATTAGGTCTATCACGTTGCTGCCCGGTAGGTTCAAAACGAGCGTGATCATTAGAATTCCCTCTAAAATTCGAAAAACCCCCTCTACCTCTCGGTCCACCCTGATTATGCCCCTGACGCGATGCATACAACGCCGGGCAATCTCTGGCCCAGTGTCCCGATTGTTTACAATACGCACATTGATTCCTATTCAAATCAGATCGGCCCAAAGGAGGACCATAAGATCCTCCCCTACCTCTATTGACACCCCGACGAGGCGGACCATACACTTGCGCTAACATCACCTTCGTTTTTAAATCTTTCGACTTCTTCTCCTCCTGCCCCTTCGCTTCTTGCTCCAGACGCTCATAATACTGAGCTATAGTCAGGAGGGCTGTCGGAGACGCGGTGGACCAAGAACTTTCACTCGCTTTTAGGCGGGCTGCTATTGCCGGTAATAAATTCGCCACATATTTATCAGCAAAGAGGTGTCGACCCGTGTCATCCGTAAGTGACTGACCACTAAAATCATGAAATGTCTCCTCAAAGCGCGTAAAGAAATCTGCAACTGATTCATCAACTTTCTGTTTACACGAAGCTAACATATTCCAGTCAATCTTTTTAGGGGGAATGATTGTTTTTAACTTGGTCAAAATAGCAGCGGGGAGATCTAGGATAATCTGAGGTGGTTTCTGCGCGGGCTTCCTCTCCCTATCCTCATCCTCAAGCTCAGACCACCGAGCCTTAAAAGCGGCAACATCGTCCACCTTCCGTACGGATCGCCACATATCCGGTGGTAAAATAAGCCCAAAGAACAGATCTATATCTGCTAAGGTCATAGTACAAGAATTCAAGGCCCCCTCGACTTCTTCGTAAAAGGCCGCTGGATTCTTGCGGGGATCAGGCAATGCATTCTTTAATGCCATAACATCAGCCCTATGCCAGGGAGTATAAACCCAATTGTACACAAAATATGCCTTAGCATCGGTGGAGGTAATATCCGTATTAGTTCCCGCTCCTTTAGGAGGAACATACAAAGGTGCCGCCTCTCGCATTGGTTTAGCATGCACTAGGTCGCTCTTATCTGAGTGGGAGGTAGATGATTGGTGTTGGACCCGGCCTCGTAGAATGGCCCGACGTGCCCCCGCACCACCGAAACCTGGTACCTGCAGCCCCAAGCACACGGCCCAGCCGACCCTCCCCACCAGGACACACGCGCCGACCCGGACATCCCCGTCCATGGCCTCTCCCCTTTCGGCCACCCCGGGCCCGCGTGCCCACTTCATGCACCAAGATGGCCGCCCGGCCCCAGCGCGACCCGGGCCTAGAGGCGCCACTCCGGCTGGAGGACATCACGCTTCCAGGGGATGAGAGATGGAGGAGCAGTTTCTATCGCACCTCTGAACTCCCCTGGGACGATGGGTTTCGATCGGCCCTCCGGCCTCCCTGAGGGCTGGCTCCGTGCCTGCTGGGTGTCTGGAACTCCTCCCGACCCGGCCCTGAAAGGATCAAAAGACAATAGCAGGAAATCCCGACAAGCGACCCCCAGGTGACAAGACCCCTGCCTGCACAGACTCCGGACATCAAAGAGGGGTCGACCTATAACAAGGGGTGCTCTGGGTCTGTCCGGCAGATTCGACGCTGGAACAACAAGAGCCTGCCGACGTGGTCGCGGCTCCTGAAACTTGGACCCTCCTGAGCCCTGCTGAGTGACTCGCGGCTCCCTGAAGATCGTAAGACCTCCGAACTTGTACCTGAGCCTGCTGAGTGACTCGCGGCTCCCTGATGATCATAAGACCTCCGAACTTGTACCTGAGCCTGCTGAGTGACTCGCGGCTCCCTGAAGATCGTAAGACCTCCGAACTTGTGCCTGAGCCTGCTGAGTGACTCGCGGCTCCTTGAAGCTCGTAAGACCTCCGAACCTGTACCTGAGCCCGCTGAGTGACTCGCGGCTCCAACAGACTCTCACGGTCCCGCCGGACCCCGACTACAACAACGTATCCCCCAGCTCGAGGATTGTGAGCTGTGCGCCGGATACATCCCTGCCTTGAACCTTTACCAGAGACTGTCCCGCTACCCCCTACCCCTTCCGAGACTCTTGAGCCCGTGCTCACCTTGTACATATTTGCAGTGATAACCTACTTGATAAAGATTGATTTCTCAGAATACCCGGTGTGGTCACTCTGTGTCGTGTGGTGCCAGAAGTACGATCCTAGATACGAGATTCCTCCCCCTGGGGAGTCTCCCGCCAGTGCCCGGCTATGATACTTCGAGGGTGGGTCTCAGGGTAGTCAGGACCCCTTCCAGGCTCCTCTGAGGTCGCCGTCTAACATTGGTGGCAAGCGACGGGATTCGGGCCCATCACCTAGAGATCGTACCGTGAACAACGGAAGCACTACCGACAAAGATGGCAGAAGGAAGCGCTGTGAGCCCCGCAGAAACCAACGCCAACAGGGTGTTCCAGGTGGAGCATCTAGAAGAATACACACACAAAGAGCTAAAGCAATTTTGCAAAGAACTTAAAATCGCTACCACTGGTCTCAACACTAAAGAGGATTTGCAGAAAGCACTGAAAACTTGGGTGGAGACCGGGGCCTCCCGCCCGGAAGGCACGGGGGAGCGCCCCGACGAAGCCGAACCCCCCCAAAGTGAAAGCAGTAGCAATCAGGTGCGAGGCATCGTACCAGACGGGGGCCTATCCCCGGAAGAGCTCGCGGACAGAGAGAGAAGCCGCAATCATGAACTCGAGTTAGCCAAACTCAAAATCGAGGGCGAATTGAAGTTAGCGGAAAAAAAGCTAGCAGTAGAGCAAATGCGTGTACAAGGCGAACTAGAAGAAAAGAAGCTCCAACGGGAGCACGAAGGAAGGAAGCTCCAACTGGAGCACGAACGCAGCTTGAAGGAACTCGAGCTCAAGGCCAGAAACGAGGAAGGGAGGCCCCTGGGAAACCGAGAGACGGCCTCCCCAGCGGAACAGAAGGTCCACATCCCCAAGGATGTGGTCAAGGAATATTATAAAAACGATGACATTCAGCAATGGTTCAGGGCCTACGAGGTTGCCATGACCTCCCATCGGATCCCGCAGAAGGACTGGGGGGCGGGGTTGTGGGGGCGGTTTCTGAGCGAAGGAAGGGACACCCTGCTCGACCTACCCCTCTCCCTGCAGACCTCCTACAGCCACATGAAAGAGGCTCTACTCACAAGATACGGCCTCACCCCAGAAATGTACCGTCAGCGATTCCGGGACTGCAGGAAGATCCCGGGCACCACCTGGGTGGAGTATGTAAACTTTTTCAGTCGGGCCTTCGATGGGTGGATCAAGGGCAGCAAAGTCACCACCCTTGCCGAACTCACTGACCTCATGTTGTGGGAACACCTGGCTGCGAACTGCTTCATAGAACTACGTCAGCATCTGCTTGACAGCAAGCTCACAGATCCCCGGAAGCTAGCTGTGGAGGCCGAACGCTGGACCAACACCCGGGTCTCCCGGGGCATGGTAGGAGAGTACCCCCGAGCCAGTCAGGGACCACCCCGCCAGAGAGGGGGAGGGAACCAGGGAGGGCCGAGAGAGTCCCAGCCTAGCCCTCCGAAGACACAACCTCCACCTTTCCCGGCGCCCCCCCCACCAGTGACAGGGCCCCCTGGGAGACGGGGACACCGGGTGACCGTCACATGTTTCCGCTGCCAGAAACCCGGGCACTACGCCAATGACCCAGAGTGCCCCCTGGCCACCCAAGTCTCCCCTACCACCCCTGCGAGACAGATAGCCAACGTAGCCCTGGGGGAGGAGGTTGAGGAAGCCGAGGAGTGGGAACCCGCAGCGATGGCCCTAGTATCCCTGGGAGATAGGGAGATGATCCCTGGTAGCCTCCTACCCTCCAACACACAGAAATACGGGCAGCTCGTCAAAATCAATGGCCACCAAGTAGGGGCCCTGCGGGACACCGGGGCCAGTATCACCGGTGTCCTCAGGCACCTAGTCCCCGAGGAGCAGATCCTCCCCAACGTCTTTTGCCCCGTAATATCCGCAGACAATAGAGAAAGTATGTGTCAGGTAGCCCTGGTGCCGTTTGAGTGGGGAGGGGTGATAGGTAAACTCAAGGTGGCCGTAAGAACCTCCCAGCCGGTCGACTGGCTCTTGGGGAACGACCTGGAGAGTTCTCCCTGGAAGCACGTCGAGCGCAAGGCCCACCTAGGAATGATGGGACTCCCCGAGTGGGTGTGCGCCACCACCCGATCTATGTCAGCCCGACTCACTCCCCGGAGAGAAGTCGAAAGCACCCCGATTGAAGAGATCAGAACAGTCCCCGCCGAGGGTCCTCCCGTCCCCCCATCAGAAGGGTCCGTCGCCCGCGACGAACCCGTACCATCCGACCCCGCCCCGGTCCCCGAGTTGGGAGATCTACCCGAGTTGGCCCATTGGCGCCATGAGGGCGGGCCCACCCGGGAAGAATTTTGCCGGGAGCAAGCCACTTGTCCTTCCCTGGTCGGGCTGCGGCGCCAGGCCGAGGGCCAAGCCGCAGGTGACCAGACCGGGAGTCACCGAATCTATTGGGAAAATAACATCTTGTACAGTGAGCAGAAGTCGGTGGAGCTGGGATCCGGACGGGTACTGGTGGTACCCCTCCGCTTCCGAGACTTCCTCCTGGGCTTAGCCCATGACGTCCCCCTCGCTGGCCACCTGGGTCAGGACAAGACCTACAGCCGTCTTGTGACCCATTTTTACTGGCCTAGAATGAGAGCAGCGGTAGAAGCCCACTGCAAGTCCTGCCCCACGTGCCAGGCTAGTGGGAAGAGTGGGGGGAAGCGCAAGGCTCCCCTCCAACCCTTCCCGGTCGTCAGTACCCCTTTTGAACGAGTCGGAATCGACATCGTGGGACCACTGGACCCCCCCACCTCCCAAGGTCACCGTTTCATCTTGGTCCTAGTGGACCGCGCCACCCGCTATCCTGAGGCTATTCCCCTACGCACCATTACGGCCCCCGTGGTGGGCCGGGCCCTGATGGGGATCTTTTCCAGGGTGGGTTTTCCCCGCGAGGTCGTGAGCGATCGCGGAACTAATTTTATCTCGAAATATATGACGTCCCTGTGGCAACAATGTGGGGTGTCCTATAAGTTCACCACCCCGTACCATCCCCAAGGGAACGGCCTAGTAGAAAGGTTTAATAGGACTTTGAAAGGGATGATCGCTGGCCTAGAAGAGCCCCTCTGGCGTAAGTGGGACGTCCTGCTCCCCTGCCTCTTGTTCGCTTACCCGGAGGTCCCCCAGAAGTCCTTAGGGTTTAGCCCGTTTGAATTACTCTATGGGCACCCCGTCCGAGGTCCCCTCAGTTTGGTTAAGGAAGGGTGGGAGGCAGCACCCCAGACCATCCCCCGAGATGTGTTCCAGTACGTCCTGGCCCTCCGGAACCAGACCAGGAAGTTCTGAGAACTGGCCGAGGCCAACCTGGAGGCAAGTCAAGAAGAGATGAAGCGCTGGTACGACCAGAATGCCACTCTGGTCGAGTTCCAGCCGGGCCAGCAGGTGTGGGTCATGGCCCCCGTGAAGCCTGGCGCCCTCCAGGACCGATGGACTGGGCCCTACAAAGTGGTTGAGCGGAAGAGTCAAGTCACATACTTGGTGGACGTCTAGTCGCCTCGGGATCCCCTCCGGGTCCTGCACGTGAACCGCCTCAAGCCTCACTTCGTGCGGACGGAACTGAGCCTCCTGCTGGCCACCGATGACGGGGCCGAAGATGAGTCTGATCCCCTCCCGGACCTCCTGTGTGTCAAGGAGCAGGATGGCTCCGTGGAAGGAGTGAACCTCTCCCCAGCCCTCACTGCCCAGCAACAAGCGGACTGCCGCCAGCTCCTAAGACAATTTTCCGACCTCTTCTCCCTGACCCCCCGGGTCACCAACTGGTGTGTTCATGACGTGGACACCGGGGACAGCCCGCCGGTGAGACACCGAGCCTACCGGGTTCCTGACCGGGTCCGGTCCTGCATTCAAGCTGAAGTCTCGAAGATGTTGACCCTGGGGGTGATCGAGCCCTCTGACAGTCCCTGGGCCAGCCCCGTGGTCCTGGTCCCGAAGGCAGCGGCCCCCGGTGTCGCCCCCGAGCTCCGATTCTGCGTAGACTACCGGGGGCTCAATGACGTTACCCGAGCCGATGCCCACCCCATTCCACGAGCCGACAAACTCATTGACCGACTAGGGGCAGCCCGGTTCCTCAGCACATTCGACCTCACCTGCGGATACTGGCAGATTGCACTCACCGAAGGGGCCAAGGAGCGGTCCGCTTTCTCCACCCCCGATGGGCACTACCGCTTCCGCGTAATGCCTTTCGGGATGAAAAATGCCCCGGCCACTTTCCAGCGACTGGTGAATAGGGTCCTGGCCGGGCTAGAGCCGTTCAGCGCGGCATATCTGGACGACATCGCTGTTTTCAGTTCAGAATGGAGTGAGCACCTCCAGCACCTCCGGAGGGTGCTAACCGCCCTGCGCCAGGCAGGCCTCACAGTAAAAGCCAGCAAGTGCCAGATCGGGCAAGGATCCGTAGTCTACCTGGGGCACCAGGTCGGGAGCGGCCAGGTCGCCCCTCTACAGCCAAAGATCGACGCCATCCTGGCCTGGGAACCACCCATCACCCAAACGGAGGTCCGAGCCTTTCTGGGACTCACTGGCTACTACCGAAGATTCATTCGGGGGTATGGCAGCCTTGTCGGCCCTCTCACAGAACTCACGTCTAAAAGACAGCCAAAGAAAGTGCAGTGGACGGCTGCCTGCCAGGAAGCTTTCGATGCCCTAAAAAAGGCCATGTGTACTGCCCCCGTCCTCCAGGCTCCCGACTACGCCAAGGAGTTCATAGTCCAGACCGATGCCTCCGAGCATGGCATTGGGGCCGTCCTGTCCCAAGTGAATGACCAAGGCCTAGACCAGCCCGTCGCCTTCCTCAGTCGGCGGCTGTTGCCCCGAGAACAGAGATGGAGCACCATAGAGCGCGAAGCCTTTGCCGTGGTCTGGGCACTCAAAAAGCTACGACCCTACCTGTTCGGCACCCATTTCAGAGTCCAAACTGACCATCGGCCCTTGCGATGGCTCATGCAGATGCGAGGAGAAAACCCCAAGCTACTGCGGTGGTCAATCTCCCTCCAGGGGATGGATTTCACCGTAGAACACCGCCCTGGTACGGACCACGCCAACGCTGACGGCCTCTCCCGGTTCTTCCGCCTCAGCGAAGAGAACCCCCCAAGATGATGGGCAGTTCTCTCCGGCTTTCAGCTGGGGGGGACGCGTGTTGGACCCGGCCTCGTAGAATGGCCCGACGTGCCCCCGCACCACCGAAACCTGGTACCTGCAGCCCCAAGCACACGGCCCAGCTGACCCTCCCCACCAGGACACACGCGCCGACCCGGACATCCCCGTCCATGGCCTCTCCTTTTTCGGCCACCCCGGGCCCGCGTGCCCACTTCATGCACCAAGATGGCCGCCCGGCCCCAGCGCGACCCGGGCCTAGAGGCGCCACTCCGGCTGGAGGACATCACGCTTCCAGGGGATGAGAGAGGGAGGAGCAGTTTCTATCGCACCTCTGAACTCCCCTGGGACGATGGGTTTCGATCGGCCCTCCGGCCTCCCTGAGGGCTGGCTCTGTGCCTGCTGGGTGTCTGGGACTCCTCCCGACCCGGCCCTGAAAGGATCAAAAGACAATAGCAGGAAATCCCGACAAGCGACCCCCAGGTGACAAGACCCCTGCCTGCACAGACTCAGGACATCAAAGAGGGGTCGACCTATAACAAGGGGTGCTCTGGGTCTGTCCGGCAGATTCGACGCTGGAACAACAAGAGCCTGCCGACGTGGTCGCGGCTCCTGAAACTTGGACCCTCCTGAGCCCTGCTGAGTGACTCGCGGCTCCCTGAAGATCGTAAGACCTCCGAACTTGTACCTGAGCCTGCTGAGTGACTCGCGGCTCCCTGAAGATCATAAGACCTCCGAACTTGTACCTGAGCCTGCTGAGTGACTCGCGGCTCCCTGAAGATCGTAAGACCTCCGAACTTGTGCCTGAGCCTGCTGAGTGACTCGCGGCTCCTTGAAGCTCGTAAGACCTCCGAACCTGTACCTGAGCCCGCTGAGTGACTCGCGGCTCCAACAGACTCTCACGGTCCCGCCGGACCCCGACTACAACAACGTATCCCCCAGCTCGAGGATTGTGAGCTGTGCGCCGGATACGTCCCTGCCTTGAACCTTTACCAGAGACTGTCCCGCTACCCCCTACCCCTTCCGAGACTCTTGAGCCCGTGCTCACCTTGTACATATTTGCAGTGATAACCTACTTGATAAAGATTGATTTCTCAGAATACCCGGTGTGGTCACTCTGTGTCGTGTGGTGCCAGAAGTACGATCCTAGATACGAGATTTCTCCCCCTGGGGAGTCTCCCGCCAGTGCCCGGCTACGATACTTCGAGGGTGGGTCTCAGGGTAGTCAGGACCCCTTCCAGGCTCCTCTGAGGTCGCCGTCTAACAATTGGTCATCACCGACACGTAAATCCGACTGCTTTTCCTCCTCTGCTTTTAGGCGCGCTCTCTCTTTAAGGTCACTCGCCGCGTCCCGCAATGCAAACAGCCGTCGAGCCGCATCAGGCGCCTTAGAGGGAGAAAAAACACCGTTACGCAATGCTTTAGCATCTAATACTACATCATCAGGCTCAAAAACTGCCGAATATTTCCGAAAAACAGAAATCACTTCATCAGAAAAGTGTCCCAAAAAATACAACTTCTCTCTATCCTGCCACTTTTCCCAAGAGTCCAACAATTCAGCGAGGGATAACTTGCCCTTAAGTGCACGAAAGGAAACTTGCCGAAGCTCACCCATTCGGTCAACCGATAACATGGACCGCGTGTCTACCTTACCCGAAGCCGATCCAGAATCCAGTGACCTCGGGGCAGACGCGCCAACATAAGGGGGCGGAGAGCGATCTAGTAAATAAAAATCATCGTCAAGATTAGTAAGGACAGGATAAAGTGGCTGACGGACAGCATATTGACCCAAGACTTGCAGCCTACGCTCTTTCTCTTGTCTCTCCGTCTGTTCTCTTTCCTCCCGACGCTTCGCTCCCTGTGCTCGCACATGATCATTCTTCCGTTGCTCTTTATCAAACAGCGCTTTCTCACGTTTCTCTCGCTCACGCACTTCCTTCACCCATAATCGCACACATTCAAACATGTCTTGCCGAGCACGCCGTTTACACATACACTGTTCCACATACTCAATCTTACGCATATCAAATGATCCATACAAAGGCCATCGTAACTCAGGATCCTTCTTGGTGTATTTCCTCCATACTGTGCTGTACATTATAGAGGAAAGACCATGCTTCACATACATATCCCTATTAGGAGTCCCCTCTGGGGGAGCTGGAGCAGATTCCTCGAGGTTTAACCAGTTTCCAAAGCAGCAGCACCACTTACGGAGTGCGCTAAAAGCAGGCATGCTCAAAAATAACGCAAAATATGCAGTATTATCAAAAATGGCACTTAAACGTTGTGCCGTTCAAATTTACACAACTTCGGAGAAATATCTCCACATTACCTGCCTATATGTGTTGCAACGCATATATTCTCACAATAATCAATACAAGATATGACCGGTCATCACAAATCAAACTCAAATAGCCAAACCCGGCTTCAAAAACTCGGAGCAAGTACCTTACAGCGGTTCTTACCAATCAAGAGTGTCCAGATTCCAACTGCCAAGCTCCAAAATTCGCCCAAACGGCTGTCACGGCAGGACCGACAGAAGAGGTCTCAGTCGAGGACCGGCGCCATCCAGATGGTCAGCTCGGAAGGGGAGGAAGAAAACCTCGGGATGCCAGGACTAAAGTGCCTCTGGCAGTGATCACATCCCCGGCCAAATTCCTCACCTTCATCACGACCAGTCCTTCGAGCATCCGAGTCGCCGATGAGCCCCACGTGACGGGCGCCAATTGATGAGTATAGGCCCCAGCTAGGCCAGCAGGACACAAGGGTTCGCTCTCCTGCAAATGGAATCTACAAGGAAGTTGGCACGGAAACTGCAAAGTACAAAGACAAAGTTTATTAACCCTTAAGGGTGGTCCTACAACCCATAAGACACTCTTCAGTATTGCATAGGGTAGCACAAAGAACTTGCGTACACGGTCCCCTTTTATACACAACAGAGGGGCTCACAAGTGGGTGGATACAACATGAGGCAAAGAGTATTACCTTTTATGGTCATTTTCGATACAGAATCAATATGTGGGCGGAGTAACTAATTTCCTGAGCCCGCGAAAACATGGTCAAGCAAGGACTAACTGATAACAGATGTGGTCAAGTCTGGGCATGCGCCAGACGGACAAAGGGACTATTTATAGACTGTTACTAGGCAGATTACAAGAGCAACTAACACGAAGATAGGACTCTTCTCGTGCTACGCACGTGGAGGCATGACAATACAAAATGGAGTCCAGACTTTAGTCAATATAACGGGAGAAACTCGGTCATAAAAGGGGAATTCATGTCTTTAGTGAATGCTTACTCACATCGTTATTTCAATTTTCAACAATAGGGCACCATCACACATGACATGTGTACACAGCTCATCATACTTTTATTAGCTTCACACCGACCCTACACACGCGTGTATGGTCCGTATCACTGAGGCGTACGCATACGCCAGCACTCCCATAGTGATAGGGACCCTACACACGTGTGTACGGTCCGTATCACTGTGGCGTACGCATACGCCAGCACTCCCATAGTGATAGGGACCCTACACACGCGTGTACGGTCCGTATCACTGTGGAGTACGCATACGCCAGCACTCCCATAGTAATAGGGACCCTACACACGCGTGTACGGTCCGTATCACTGCATTTGGGGTGTCCTAGGGCCATGGAACGGACCGTACCTGTGTGTAAACATTGAAATAACATAGGGGACACATGAGGGACAAGTATAAGGGCCTAAATGCATGCTGGCTGTCATGGAGACCCAGTTTAAAGTTTGAATTATTGCATCAGGTGGCCAGCAGAAGTCGGTTGGAAACAATATACTTTGTTGCAAAGTGGTTGTTGACTTGCCATCATGCTCAATTTTTAAACCATTGTGGGATACGAGTCAAATATATGAAGTTAGTATAATGTATCTTAGGCTGTACCTCTACTCCATATGCATCGAGAACTGCTTTATAAAGAAACCCATTTGGTCTCCGTGTCCTGCATGATAGAAAGGGCCGAAAAGCCATACTGTGGCCATCTTGGATCATGAACAGTCGTGCCTCAGATCACGTGTCTCTCTCTCTACCCACCGTCTGTATGATTTAGCTCGTACCAGCCTAGAGACAGGGTGAATTGTATTTACAGCCGAGGCCCAAGGTCACATCTGCAGTAGGGAGTACTAAGCGAAATTCCTCTGTGCCCGAGACGAAAGGGAGTCATCCGGCCGACCTTCTCTGAAGGAGATAGTAACCTTATACGGGCAGATGGTATGAGCTCATTTAGGAGCTCTAGGGCTAACTGGTGTTTTTCCACTTACAATGCTTTGTATGCTGAGTCTGTTATGTATATAAGTGTGATCTTGTCAAGGGGCCAACAGTCTTCCTCGGCGCACCTGATGGGTGAGGTTCGATGAGGTTCCTCAATGTAGAGTTCTGTTGTGGCCAATAAACGTTTGAACCTTCTACGTTGCCAACTGCTTATTATTGACTTTATATTGCGGGCCACTGGTAAGTGTGGCCCTTGGGATTACTAATTAGATTACTTCAGTTGGCGACCACGAAGGGACCCCGTGATAGGGTCTTTCCTTCCCCGTATTCGGGTGAGAGTATTGGGGGCGTCTTGGCCGGTTGGGCGGAGGGGAGTTCGAGTCTGCTCCATGCTTCCAACTAGGCCTGGGCCAAAATTCCGTTCCGTTCGCGGAAATTGCGATATTTTGGCATTTTAGCGTTCCGCGGAAAGCGCGTAAATGTCAAAATTTCCGCATTCCGCAGCTTAGCGATAATTTTTTTCTTGCTCGCGCTGTAAAACAATACATTCTCGCGCGCGCGATCGCCTTACCTGAATCCCTGCGTTCTCCGACAAGTTTTCTTGACCCGGTCGCGTTCTCCACGAGATGTTGGATTTTGGTAGCCATTTTGCGCTGTCTCGCGAGAGTTCGCGGCCGCATTCAAGTCATTTTTCACGCGATCACGTCATTTGTCGCGCGATCACGTCTTTCTTCTCGCGATCATGCACCGCGCGAGTATGAGAAGATTGAGATCTCGAACATGTCATTCTACATCGCGAGCCAGAGAATGAGGACGCGGGCACATGAAATCGAACGCGAACAGGAGAAAGAGACCGCGAACACGTCATATCCAACGCGACAGGGACAAAGAAGAGAACGCGATCATATCGTTTTCGACACGCCGGCGGAAGTAATGTGAAGCTGGAGAACTCAACAACGTAAAATTTACAATTTGGAGAGGAATATCGGCTCTAGCAGCATGAAACCATCTGCAAATACTGATTTTGGATGAAAAGAACTCCTTACATTCACATTTGGCTTTCCTTTTTTGTGCAAGGAGTCATTTTTTTTTTACAAGGTGGAGAGAGGGAGGAAGTGACACAGATTCTCCAACTTCCTGTTCCTGTCCAGCAGGCTCCTCCCAGTGCTTTGTCCATCTCCTGCTCATTCTGCCTTTGGATTTGGAGCTGGAAAGATCACTCTTTTTGTCATCATTGCAATTGGATTTCAGGATTTTTGGAATAGGATATTTTACAAGTAAGTGGTTGTTGTGTTTGATTGTGGGCATTGCAGTTGTTGTGTAACTACAATTTATTTTTGATAATTAATTATCATCATTCCTTTTTTTTTTTTAATTTTTTTTTAATTTTGTGGGTTGTAGTAGTAGGCCCGAGCTAGCCATGGGCATGGCCTCATGGGTGTGTGTGTGCATGATGAAGCAACTGTTCCTTTTGTTTTTTGAATATATTTCATTTTCAATCACATTTAGGGCATGGATGGCATTGGATTGAGTTGGGGAAGTGTGTTTTTTGGGGTGGCCTTGCTGATGTTGTTGGGCCTGGCCATGTGGCTGGTGGCCATTTTGAGGCCTAGGCCTGCAAGCTTGCCTGGCCTTGTCTGCCAACAGGCCTGCTTTCATCCACTGCTACCAGAGCAGGTAGCCACAGCTTTAGTAATCTACTGTTTTCTGTTTGCTCTGTTGAATTTAGACATCATTTAGGGCATGGATGGCATTGGATTGAGATGGGGAAGTGTGTTTTTTGGGGTGGCCTTGCTGATGTTGTTGGGCCTGGCCATGTGGCTGGTGGCCATTTTGAGGCCTAGGCCTGCAAGCTTGCCTGGCCTTGTCTGCCAACAGGCCTGCTTTCATCCACTGCTACCAGAGCAGGTAGCCACAGCTTTAGTAATCTACTGTTTTCTGTTTGCTCTGTTGAATTTAGACATCATTTAGGGCATGGATGGCATTGGATTGAGTTGGGGAAGTGTGTTTTTTGGGGTGGCCTTGCTGATGTTGTTGGGCCTGACCATGTGGCTGGTGGCCATTTTGAGGCCTAGGCCTGCAAGCTTGCCTGGCCTTGTCTGCCAACAGGCCTGCTTTCATCCACTGCTACCAGAGCAGGTAGCCACAGCTTTAGTAATCTACTGTTTTCTGTTTGCTCTGTTGAATTTAGACATCATTTAGGGCATGGATGGCATTGGATTGAGTTGGGGAAGTGTGTTTTTTGGGGTGGCCTTGCTGATGTTGTTGGGCCTGGCCATGTGGCTGGTGGCCATTTTGAGGCCTAGGCCTGCAAGCTTGCCTGGCCTTGTCTGCCAACAGGCCTGCTTTCATCCACTGCTACCAGAGCAGGTAGCCACAGCTTTAGTAATCTACTGTTTTCTGTTTGCTCTGTTGAATTTAGACATCATTTAGGGCATGGATGGCATTGGATTGAGTTGGGGAAGTGTGTTTTTTGGGGTGGCCTTGCTGATGTTGTTGGGCCTGGCCATGTGGCTGGTGGCCATTTTGAGGCCTAGGCCTGCAAGCTTGCCTGGCCTTGTCTGCCAACAGGCCTGCTTTCATCCACTGCTACCAGAGCAGGTAGCCACAGCTTTAGTAATCTACTGTTTTCTGTGTGCTCTGTTGAATTTAGACATCATTTAGGGCATGGATGGCATTGGATTGAGTTGGGGAAGTGTGTTTTTTGGGGTGGCCTTGCTGATGTTGTTGGGCCTGGCCATGTGGCTGGTGGCCATTTTGAGGCCTAGGCCTGCAAGCTTGCCTGGCCTTGTCTGCCAACAGGCCTGCTTTCATCCACTGCTACCAGAGCAGGTAGCCACAGCTTTAGTAATCTACTGTTTTCTGTGTGCTCTGTTGAATTTAGACATCATTTTGGGCATGGATGGCATTGGATTGAGTTGGGGAAGTGTGTTTTTTGGGGTGGCCTTGCTGATGTTGTTGGGCCTGGACATGTGGCTGGTGGCCATTTTGAGGCCTAGGCCTGCAAGCTTTCCTGGCCTTGTCTGCCAACAGGCCTGCTTTCATCCACTGCTACCAGAGCAGGTAGCCACAGCTTTAGTAATCTACTGTTTTCTGTTTGCTCTGTTGAATTTAGACATCATTTAGGGCATGGATGGCATTGGATTGAGTTGGGGAAGTGTGTTTTTTGGGGTGGCCTTGCTGATGTTGTTGGGCCTGGCCATGTGGCTGGTGGCCATTTTGAGGCCTAGGCCTGCAAGCTTGCCTGGCCTTGTCTGCCAACAGGCCTGCTTTCATCCACTGCTACCAGAGCAGGTAGCCACAGCTTTAGTAATCTACTGTTTTCTGTTTGCTCTGTTGAATTTAGACATCATTTAGGGCATGGATGGCATTGGATTGAGTTGGGGAAGTGTGTTTTTTGGGGTGGCCTTGCTGATGTTGTTGGGCCTGGCCATGTGGCTGGTGGCCATTTTGAGGCCTAGGCCTGCAAGCTTGCCTGGCCTTGTCTGCCAACAGGCCTGCTTTCATCCACTGCTACCAGAGCAGGTAGCCACAGCTTTAGTAATCTACTGTTTTCTGTTTGCTCTGGTGAATTTAGACATCATTTAGGGCATGGATGGCATTGGATTGAGTTGGGGAAGTGTGTTTTTTGGGGTGGCCTTGCTGATGTTGTTGGGCCTGGACATGTGGCTGGTGGCCATTTTGAGGCCTAGGCCTGCAAGCTTGCCTGGCCTTGTCTGCCAACAGGCCTGCTTTCATCCACTGCTACCAGAGCAGGTAGCCACAGCTTTAGTAATCTACTGTTTTCTGTTTGCTCTGTTGAATTTAGACATCATTTAGGGCATGGATGGCATTGGATTGAGTTGGGGAAGTGTGTTTTTTGGGGTGGCCTTGGTGATGTTGTTGGGCCTGGACATGTGGCTGGTGGCCATTTTGAGGCCTAGGCCTGCAAGCTTGCCTGGCCTTGTCTGCCAACAGGCCTGCTTTCATCCACTGCTACCAGAGCAGGTAGCCACAGCTTTATTGATCAAGTGTTTTCTATGTGATCTGTTGAATTTTTAGACATCACCTGCCTGAGAGTGTAGTGTGGCTGTACACAGTACTAGTAGTATAACATAGCTCTAGTTAAAAAAAATTCATAAATGGCTAGACTATCTTTTGTTTGCACTAGTACAGTACTAAGTAACTGAACCACAAAAACAAATGCAACATTTCACTGATGTTCCTCTCCTGTCTTCTTTGCTTTTAGGTGCACAAAAGACAGAGTAGGAGGTGTCATCGGCATCACCTGGCTACCCGTTGTACTGCCAGCCAGACAGAAGTCCTGCTGCGCATCACGCCCACGTGTGACCAGAACTTGTTGTGCATCTGCCTCCTGCCTGACGTCGGAATAAGATGGCCCCAAAGAAAGGTACCAGGTCCAGTACCAAGAAAGTTGCTGGTGAGAAGAAGGAACAGAAAAAGGAAGTGCCATTAACCACGACTGGTGGTGTGCCGGCCAAGGTTTTTTTTGGCACCAAAGCGTTGTCCGGGAACCAAGCTGGGAGCAGCACAGCGGTTCAGCAACCCCACCAACCTAGGCCCAAGGGCTTTACTGTCGCAGAGGTAGCCAGTCTACTAACGGGCAGCGATGTTGAAGAAATGTCATTACCGCAAAGTAGTACACAATCAAGTTCAACGCAGGCGCAAACTCAGCAGATCAGTGTGCAGCCGCCGCAACAAGAACAGCAGCAGCAGCCGCCGCAACAAGAACAGCAGCAGCAGCAGCCGCCGCAACAAGAACAGCAGCAGCAGCCGCCGCAACAAGAACAGCAGCAGCAGCCGCCGCAACAAGAACAGCAGCAGCAGCCGCCGCAACCAGAACAGCAGCAGCAGCCGCCGCAACCAGAACAGCAGCAGCAGCCGCCGCAACCAGAACAGCAGCAGCAGCCGCCGCAACCAGAACAGCAGCAGCAGCAGCAGCCGCCGCAACCAGAACAGCAGCAGCCGCCGCAACCAGAACAGCAGCAGCCGCCGCAACAGCCCACCATAGTAGTTGTTGCTCCTGACGTAGGGGCATTTCAGGAAATCGAGCTTCCTGCAGACAAAGCGGAGCGAAGTCAAACCACTGTTTCAGAACATATATTGTCTTCCAGACCACCAGCAAGGAAAAGGAGGCTTAGTCCATCATCTTCTTCTTCAAGCCCCGCTTCTGATGATCGTGATGACACTTGGGTCCCACCAGCTCGGTCTGAGAGTGAAGTACGCCACAAGACATTGCTTCTGAAAAGGAAGGTCCCAGAAAAACTTAGAGTTATGGAGGTAGATGTAGAAGAGGGGGGTGATGATGTTGATGAAGACGAGCCAGTCATCACGCACATTACTCCCGCCCCAAAGGGATTGGAGACCGACATTCTAACCCTATCCAGAAAGGCTGCTACTGAGCGGGATGTAGCACGGATCTCACCAACACAGGTTACACCACCACTACCTCCAGCTGCCATATTTTCCAAGGCCCGGCAGGGACCTACATCCAGCTCAACCACCTCAGTAGGAAGTGGTAGTAAAAGTCACAGTGTAGGTGGACAGGGTCACATATTTTCAAGCACCCCCTCAAGTTCATCTGGTGTTGAAAGTGGCACATCCAGCAGTGCCAGAAAGTTCTCCTCCCCAGTTTGGGACTTCTTTTCTGTTAGCGCCAAGGAGGAGAACGTTGCTATATGTGCAATTTGTCGGCAAGGTGTTCGGCGTGGTAAGCTTGGTACAAACTATGGTACCGGAGGACAAGCAAGTCATCTCAGAATACACCACACTATTGTGTGGGAGGATCACCTACTTAAGTTAAAAGAAAGTAGGAAAACTAAACCCTTTGAAGTTGGTCAGGAATCAGGGAGCGATATTATTGTGGTGGCAGGTGAAGAACAGGGAGGCATTTCTAGCCCTGTCTCCAGTAGTGCAGTCACTGCAGTGGTAACGCCCACATCCTCCTCAGTAACATCAGAGTGGCACCGCAGTAAGAGCCATACTCAGAGTGTGGGTGAGACACCAAGGCGACCGGCGAGTACCTCAATGAGACAATCTGTGTCGTTGAGCCTTAGTGGGTTAATGGCACCACTAAGGAAAGTAAGCCAGCCTACCATTGACAGCATGTTTAGGTTGGAGGGGCAGTTCCAACGCAACCACCCAACGGCACGATTGTACAATGCGAAGCTGGCTAAAATGTTAGCGCTGGACCTTCTTCCTTTTTCATTTGTGGAAGGGGTGGGTTTCCTTGAATTTGTGTCTGCCATCTGCCCGAAATGGAAAGTTCCAAGCCGGTCCTATTTCGCAAGAATTGCTGTTCCGGCACTACATCATGATGTGCTGGAATTGGTTGGACAAGCTTTGCAGAAGAGTGCTGTGCACAATATCCACCTGACAACAGACATGTGGACCAGTTGCCAAGCCACAGATTACATGTGTATCACTGCACACTGGATCTCTTTTGTCAGGGTTAAAGATCAACTATCTGCACGAGGTGTTGTTGACACAGCTGCGATTTTTGAAGGTACTCGGAAACATGCAACTGTAGCCATGTTTGCCATGGAGAAATCTCATACGGCTGAAAACATTTTAGAAGAGTTTCGCACCAAGGTTTTGGAATGGCTGCAGCCCAGAGGGCTTGGTATTGGTTTTGTTGCCACAGACAATGGCAGTAATGTACTTAAGGCCATGCAACTTGGTTCCTATTTCAGGGTTCCGTGTTTGGCACACTGCATAAACATTATAGTGCAAGACTTTCTGAAAAAAGAACCCATAGTAAGCAATTTACTGTCCATCTGCCGAAGAATATGCACTCATTTCAGCCATTCTTTTAAAGCTCGGAAGCAGCTGAGGATCCTCCAACGTGAGCGTAGGGTGCCAGTCAAGGCACTCATCCAGGAGGTGGCAACACGTTGGAACTCAACGTATTACATGCTTGATCGTCAGTACGAACAGCACAGGTCACTCAATGATTATGTCTGGTACAGAAGCAGTGATGCTAGTTTTAAAGGCATGACCCTTCAGAGGGAGCAATGGACCCTAATTCAATGCCTGACTGAGATGCTGTCTCCTTTTGAGGTCTTCACACGTGAAGTCAGCAAGGAGGACTGTACAATGGGCCAAGATATCCCATTGTTGCAAATGCTAGAGCATGAGCTGAATAATGTGTCTGAATCCTACAAAGGTGTAGAGGACAGAAGGCAAGCCCATGACTTGGTGGAGAGCTTATCCAGGCGCTTATCAGAAAATGTAAGGATACAAAATAAAATTTTGTCACAAGAACATTACATTTGTGCCACAATTCTGGATCCACGTGCAAAATTAGGACTATTCCGTTCTTTTTCCGACACTGATGTTGCCCGCTACAAAAGTTGTATAGCTGATGCAGCCATCAAGTTTGAAAACGAAGGGCTGCTAATTAAAAGCCCGCCACATCAACCCACAACAAGTACTGATACTGAAGCAGGCCATGCAGAATCAAGTGCAACTTCGTCGGCTGAGGGCAGTGCGGTTGGCTCACAATCGCAACACTCACCATCACCATCGACTACAAAAACAATAACTGGATCATTCGGCCGAGTACAATCATTATCAGATTGGTAGGTAAAGATGGGCCTTAAGCACAGTGCTGATGCACAGAAAAAACAGCACAAAAGCTTACCAGCAGCAACCCTGAACATTGAGCGGATGGTCCAGGCCTATCTGGACGACCCAACAGAGGTGTACGTTGATCAAAACCCAGTGCAGTATTGGCATAGGAAAAGGTCTGAATGGCCACAGCTCAGCAGGCTGGCGATAAGCTATCTGGCTTGCCCTGTCGCAAGTGTCTCTTCCGAGCGTGTTTTCAGTGCTGCTGGTTCCATGGTAACCTTGAGAAGGACCAGTCTATCTCCCAAAAACGTGGAGAGGTTAACAATGATCAAAATGAATCAGCACTTCATACCACCGAATTACACAATGCATGAATCAACAGAGGAAGATGAGGACAGCGGCTCAGGTGACGGAAGTATTGTGTCAGATGATTACCTACTACTGGAAGATCCCCCAGAGTTTGAGGACGAGCTATACTTCCCTGACAATTAGGCTCGCACTTACTGTCTTCCTCCCTTTTTTCCCCCTTTGTTTGTGTCTGTTGTTCCGGTTATAAACTTGTGAATCGCAACCAATGCATTATCACCGTCTTCTAATCTTCTAATTTAAGATACAAGTTTCAGGTGTCTGCCATTTGACACTACAGTCCTCAGAATCCAGCTCCTCCGCTCGATCATACTGCATCTCCTGGTCAATTCCATTTCCCTCATGAATGATGATTGGATGATGGTAACAACAAATTCAAACTTTCCTCGTCCTTCCAAAACAAGTGGACCATGAATCTGATGACTTCTATAGCTATCCTCCTTCAGAGCCGAGAGAGACTGGCCATTAACTGAAAATAAGATGCAACAGGTAATGATTGATGCCATGCATTGGCCGCAGAATAGCAGACTGAATGATGTAGATTTTGTTGTGTGTGTTGCGCATGAATGAATTGATGTAATTGTGCACTGCCACTAATCAACATTCTACAGAACACACTAATTTTCCTCTTCTGGCAAACAAGAAATGTGTACTTCTCCTGCATCTTGGTGATACATTGCTTTTAATTCAATACAGGAAGGGGACTCACTCAATCTGCGCAATGCAAATGACTGTGACTTAACAGCACCATCCATCATGATGATGGCGAAAGAGACGGCCTGCAGCGTTAACGAGATGAGATGCAACAGGTAATGATTGATGCCATGCATTGGCCGCAGAATAGCAGACTGAATGATGTAGATTTTGTGGTGTGTTGCGCATGAATTGATGTAATTGTGCACTGCCACTAATCAACTTTCTACAGAACACACTAGTAATTACTAATTTTCCCCTTCTGGCAAACAAGAAATGTGTACTTCTCTCCTGCATCTTGGTGATACATTGCTTTTAATTCAATACAGGAAGGGGACTCACTCAATCTGCGCAATGCAAATGACTGTGACTTAACAGCACCGTCCATCATGATGATGGCGAAAGAGACGGCCTGCAGCGTTAACGAGATGAGATGCAACAGGTAATGATTGATGCCATGCATTGGCCGCAGAATAGCAGACTGAATGATGTAGATTTTGTGGTGTGTTGCGCATGAATTGATGTAATTGTGCACTGCCACTAATCAACTTTCTACAGAACACACTAGTAATTACTAATTTTCCCCTTCTGGCAAACAAGAAATGTGTACTTCTCTCCTGCATCTTGGTGATACATTGCTTTTAATTCAATACAGGAAGGGGACTCACTCAATCTGCGCAATGCAAATGACTGTGACTTAACAGCACCGTCCATCATGATGATGGCGAAAGAGACGGCCTGCAGCGTTAACGAGATGAGATGCAACAGGTAATGATTGATGCCATGCATTGGCCGCAGAATAGCAGACTGAATGATGTAGATTTTGTGGTGTGTTGCGCATGAATTGATGTAATTGTGCACTGCCACTAATCAACTTTCTACAGAACACACTAGTAATTACTAATTTTCCTCTTCTGGCAAACAAGAAATGTGTACTTCTCCTGCATCTTGGTGATACATTGCTTTTAATTCAATACAGGAAGGGGACTCACTCAATCTGCGCAATGCAAATGACTGTGACTTAACAGCACCGTCCGTCATGATGATGGCGAAAGAGACGGCCTGTTAACTTAAGATGAGAAGGAACAGGTAATAAATGATGATAATTAATGGCATGCATTGGACACCTGACTCTGAGCTATTGGTCTTTGTGTTTGCGTTGTTTGTTGTGCACAAAGTGATGTCAAAGTGTACTAGTGGTAATCTATCTTTCTGTACACAATAAAGAATGACTCAAGTCAGTAATATTTATATTTCTACTCTTGTTGTGTTATAAAAATTACACTTGTACTGCAGGCCGATCTTCAGTCAGTAGAAGTATCAGAGCTGATGATGAAGTCAGGAGGATGTTTCATGAGTGGCATAAAACGGAAAAGCCTAAAGGTAAACACGTGAACAACAACCACAGCACACCCAAATGTCTGTGTAGAAGTTGAATAGAGTGTAGCGGTGGGATGACTGCAGTGCATTGATTTTACTAACTTTAACTGTAAAATGCTATGTCTGGAATGGATAATGTGCTTTGCGTTTGTCCAACTCTTTGAGAGAAAAAAAAAGGACTCTAGAGTGTTAACGTAGGATGTGCTAATGGTAAGCACTGTGGGCTTGTTCTCTCCTGTTACTGTTGAAGGTCTATGCTGGAAACAGACTACAGTAGAGATGATGCATATGCATACATGCCACCTCGGAAAGTGTTCTTGTTGCACTACACCATCACTTGTGCATTTGTTTTCACTTTCTTTCTGAATATCCCCTTTGGTTTTCAATCTAAAATTACAGGCCGGGCCTTGTCCAAAACTTTGTAAAACATTACAATGCATATTAATTACCTTACCAATCAATCACCTTTTTATTCCAGCCGGGCAGTGGCGAGTGGTGAGGCGACACACCCAAGATTGATGGACGAGAGGAGCAAGAGGAATGCCGAGATGCAAAAAACCAGTCCACATTTTTGACCAGGATAAGACAGTAACAGTATCCACTTTTCACTTCTTTTAAATAATTTGATTAATATCTTGTATACATTCTTTACAACAGTGTGTTCTTGGAGTTGTTATTATCAATCATCATTACGTTTGCTCTGTGTTTACGATTCTTCACTACCAATATTTAAAATTTCTATTTGCTATCTGTTAAAGTATTAAGGCCGGAACAGAACAAGAAATAGAAGTGTATGTAATCCGGGTCTCATCATGCATGCATTTCCTTTTTTATACCTTAACATATGAAATGGATATGGTATGGTAGTCTTCAATGATTGTCGTTTGTTTGTCTATGTATGCATACTGTTTTTCTATGTCAAACCTTTCCCAAAATCCCCCTTCCCATCCAATCAACGGACCCTAACCCTCTTCCCCCGGGCTGTGTGACTTATTGTCGAGGTGTAACTAAATTAAATGTACACCAATACTTAATCACACACTTGCTGGGGCGGATGTGGTGAAAGCAACACTACTTCAATTTCAATGCAGAGCGATGATCTTCTTCTGCTTGCCCACCCATGAGTAGGATATTTCTCAGGTTATTTTATTAAACAAAGGAACATATACCTCAGCATGAATTGCCGGCATTGATTGGATTTGTTTGTTGTCATTCCTCATATACAGCACTAACTGTTAGACTGTAGGCATAGCCAAGTCGACAAAACTATAGTTTGTAACTCTGTCTAGTAGGCTATCCTCATAATAACCAGCATTCAGTTTTTTTGTCAAATATTTGAGCATATAATTGTTGCTCGGTAAATTCTGTGATGTACTTCATTCAACTACTCCTCTAACAGTCTCTCAAAGGCGATTGACTATCTCCTTTTCTTTTTTTGGAAATGATGCCACCCTGCCAGTGTATACTACTACTACTATACTACCACCACCACCCCAATCATGGCATGTATGAAAAAGGAAACCATCTTCACCATGCAGCCAGTGCTGTGCCACAGTTGGACATAAACATCAAGCACCGGTAAGAGAGAAGTTTGGGGGAGGCAGAATCAATAATGGACATGTTGTCAATGATGTCAGTTTCAAACACCACTCCAAAGAATGCATAGTAGGACCAGTCAATGAGTGAGGTGTGTCGCATCTATCTGTTTGTGTCTTATACAGTCAGCAAATTATTGAAATCAAACACACGCTATGGGCGGCCATGCACCAGCAAAGAAACAGTGTGATGTAAAACAGTTACCCCACCTACAAAACATTAACAACATTGCATGTAACATAGAAAAATATATTTAATTGACCCTAACAAATAAACTAAACCCACAAAAGCTAACCCACCCACCTCCCTAACCCCAACGACTGTCCATAGAAGTAGAGAACGCCCAAACGAGTGAAGAACGAACAGGAATTAAAAAAGGGGCAGTGACAGGGACTAACTGGTGGGGCGGGACTGGAGGAGGACACGAATCTGGTCCTCTAAATGGGCGACGCGGCGTCTAAGGCCGCGGCAGTTGCAGCCACAGTGGGGGGGGGCACCGGAGATGGCACGGTGGCGGCGGGCAGCCGCCCGGCGGTGGCGCCGTACCGCTGGAGGGCGGTGGCTGGGGCCCGGGGCAATGGAGGAGCCTTCAGTAGCTGCAGCAGCCTCCTCCTCCTCCTCGGCTAGGACCACCAGCCGCCGGTATTCCTGCTGGATTGCCTCCAGCTTCCGGCGCCGTGCCTTGGCGGCCAACTCCTTACGGTTGACTTTCGGAGTTGCTGTGTATCAAAAAGAAAAAAACAAGACAATTGTAAAATATAGTCTTAATAAAACAGTAGGACAAGGTAATTATTTATACACATAGTGGCATGGTAGAGTAGCACTATAAAATAAAGCACAGTAGTACATAACATTTTAAATGTCGCCCGTCCTTCTTCCTTCCACCTGTCTTACACTTTTTAGTTGAACAGTGCACCAGGTGCTCTTCTCCATAAAACTTTCAAAGCGGAGTTGAAATCAGATAGATGAGGACATTGGTTACTCAATACTCCGGCTCCTAGTCCTATACCAATTAAAGGGAATTCTAGTCTTCTAGTTCACTCTTCAAACGTCCCCAAGAACTCATACTTACTTACGACATCGGATAGCGGGCGGACTTTGTCCGCCCGCCATCCGACTGCTAAAAAGGGTGGGGGTCCCGTGGGGACAATTAATTGGGATGATGCGCCCGGCACAGTGGCGGGCGCACCCTGTTATTTTAAATTTAAATTCTGGTTGGCTTTGCTGAAAGCAATGCTAAAATGTTGTGCTGCTTTTCCAAGCACAACATGACGGGCTTCGCACGGAGCCTGTCACGTTTTGCTTTGAAAGTCGGGGGGGTACCATAGCATCGGTAGGTACCCTCCATGGGGGCCCCCAAGCATACTCTGCAATGTGTGCATGCCTTTCCGTGGCGGACGGCAATGCCGCCACGCAAAGGCATTCCAAAATGCAGATTATATGGCTGCCGGTGTGGTGAGAGAGACACCACCGCCATATTGAACCCTTTTCCGCCTGGACATGTCTGAATATTTTCTACAGGGATGGCGGGAGGTTTGCCCCTGCTGTGACGGCAGTGAATTACAGCCAGCCCGGCGGGGGCAATACGCCCACCATCCTAATGGGGCCCTAATTCACAACTGTACAGTATACATATACATACAGTACACCTTTGCAGTGAGTGTGCTGTCAAGTTCAACAATAGTTAAAGATTATGAATCTAACTTACCACCGCCTGCCACTGGTGCTGCCACTCCCCCTCCGTTGCTATCTGCAACTGCCGCATCCTCGCCCTCGGCGTCGCCTTCGCTGGCCCCAGCAATGGTGGTCGGTAGTGCGCCTAGAAAACATTACACATTTATTAGGCAACATATACACCTCCCCCCTATTGATCAGTAGCAAGGTTGAAAAATGAGTTAATACTAACATAAATCACTAGTACAAATCAGGTAGTAGTAGAGTAGACACTAAGTTATATGATCATTGTAGCATTTGCTTGATTAGCCCTAGCCATGCACATGTGATGTTACCTTTACCTTGCAGCTTCTTAAGACACCTTTGAGCCCACATGACCTGCCTCACACTGCTACTGTCTAGTCTACGCGCTGCGTACAGGCGGTCAACAAACATTAACAAGCCACTTTTTTTAGGAAGAACTGGTGTACTACTGTTACTGTTAGTCCATATTGCTTATCCATAGATGCTACACTTTTTGGCACGGCTGAGAAATGCTTGCAAGTTGCAATATACTAATGCACACCATTTCTTTTTTCGCATTACAGACGCAAGATTCGCTTCTACGAACCAGAGCTTCTGAATGATGCACCAACTACCAGTACTAGGTTCTTCTGAGGTGAGGGGTCCCTTCACTCACATCTTCATTTATAAATGTATATAAACTAAATTGCTATGGGATGGTGGTGCTGCCTTCCACCACTTCAGTTATCATGATTTAATTCCCAACTGTATAAGTGTAACAATGTATATTGTTTTAATGTTATTGATTTGCCGGTTGGTGCTGCTAAGAAAACAGTGTACAGACCTTCTCAAATTGAAATAAATTTTTTTAACTTACATAGACTTTGTGGTATTTGATGTGGAGTGGACTAACTTACACGAGTGAGCAAATTAAAGTAAGGGTGTGCATGTGAATTGCTTCCACGACAGAGGTTGGGTGTGTTAATGTTCTGGGTTGTCTACTTGTTGGTTATCTTGGGGGGAGGGTTCCGAGACCTAATAGGTATGACAAGACAGTACTATAGTCAAGCAGTGGAATTGTGGTGGGTGCGGAATTTCTGATTGAGGTGTGCAAGGAAGGTCCAACCTACCATCACCAACATCCTATTTTCTGGTGCAAATGTATGTGCAAGATCCCTACAACAGTGGTATGTCCTATAGGGTATCATATCAAAATATTAAGAAATCTGGTAGGGCTGTTGTTGCTGTGAATTTTCAAAGCCTAAACATCAACAAGAGTAAAAAGTAGTACAAGACAACGACCCAACGGATTGTACGAGCTACTGGTGAATATGAGTTTTATATTACAACCTTTCACAAAGAGTGGCACTGGCCAACTGGGCAAGACTAGCTACTACAGTACAGACAGACAGACTGATAGTATGTAGTAGTACTCAGTCATCATAGCGGAGGCAGGGATAAGCTTTTTGAAACCGTACAGATCGAAGGATAATTGGTGGTAAAAAAATAGCATTTGGAAACACACTATAGTTCGGGAGAAATGGGGCAGTAAAAGTTATGGAATAAGAAATATTATTAAAAACAAGAAGACTTACTGGGGCCAGCAGAGGAGCCCTCAGCGGTGTCCTCCTGGTGGTGTTCCTGTCCCGCCGACTGCCCAGTCCCTGCCCGTCTGCCCCTGGGTGCTGATGAACAGGAAAGATATAAGAAAGAGACAAACATTGATGGATGGTGTCAACTTAAGCAAATACAATATTTTTCAACAACGGTCAAAAAACACTTATGTAAACAATTGCAATAACTACATTGACCGATCTCATCTGGTCAACATGTAATATCGGGGGATTCGCAGTTCGACTACTTAAGTTACTATTTATCAACAGTAATCCATTCTTCCATTCTGATTCCAGAAAACTAAGTTACAAGTAAGCCTAAGTATTAGTACAACGTACCACCCAACCTAGCCCACCTCTTCCAGGCATGCCAATTGTACATTAAGTATGCATTTCCACTGTATTCCTCAACAATGTGTATGATCCAATCATGGAGGACACATGAACATGACTACATTTTTTGTATACACCAAATTTTGGTTTGATTGATGCTGATCTGCTACTGCTAAGTAACTGCAAAGCCTACCTCCACTCATTGAACAAACTAGAAAGGTTCTAAAGACTGGCGTACTAGCAGCACGTCACGTAACTGAGTGAGGGGGGATCACGCATACCACTAACCAATTAGAAGCTCATACAAAGTACCTAAACCTATGTATCAATCCGCCCCTATCTATTAGTGACAGGACAAAGTAAGGAGTGGACGTGAGTCACTGTAGCATTACGTAACTTAATTTCTCTAAAATAAACTCGTAAAGAATCACGCTAAGCAAGCGCAAACGCAAAGCTGCAAACAAGTAAGATTAGTAGTAGCGCAGAAGAGCACCTGTGTCATAATCACAGAAGACTTTTAAACGTTATTAACCTGGAATGTATTGCAAGCAGCAACATTCTAGCTGGTTGGAAGAAAAAAAGATATTTGCAATATATAACATAGAGCAGAAGAACAGACACAAAGTTGTAATAATTAAATAGGTACTCACCAAGCCCCGGGACCTCCACTCCTAGCAGGTCCAGCAGGTCCTGCTCACGGTCCAGGATGTCGGACCACCGGTGCGTCAGCTGTGCCTGGGTGCGCCGGACCCAAGAGATGCGCGACACTGCCCGGCGCACCTTCCCCCACCGCTGCCGACGCTCCCGGAGGCCGTACCCGGACCCAGGCCTGCCACCTGCTGCCAGGGTTGAGGGGAGGTGGCGCTGCACAAAGAAAATTAGTGCAGCCAACTCCGCCTTCCCAAATAAGGCCCGTGCATGCACCCCTTGTGGGCGCCGCCTTCCGCAAGGAAGGCGGTCGCGGCTCTGGCTGCGCCGGCGAATAGCCCTGCCCTTGGACATGGTTCTGGGGACGGGGCGGGAAAGAAAAGGTAAAATAAATAAAGGAGTAAAGGAAATAAATAGCGGGCAATACAAAGAGAAAAAGTAGCTAAAAACCAAAAAAAAGTACACAAAAACCAAAAATATAGAGGCAGGAAAATAGTTAGAGAAATAATAAGTAATAAAGATCCAAAAAAAGTGGCTATAAACAAAGGATTGAAAAGATTTAGGGAGGATTGAAAATCAGGCCCCAGAACCATGCAATAGAGTGGAAAACAAGATGGCCGCGCCCGTTGCGACCACGTGCGCAAGTTCGCGCGATATTTTCTCCCTGAGCAAGCAAAAAGCAACGCGATCAAGTAAAAGCGATCGCGAACAGGAAATATCGACCGCGAACATGCATTGCGCGACCCGGAACAGGAAGTAAACAACGCCAGAGGGCGGGACAAGTGAAAACAAGATGGCCGCGCCCGTGAGCGACCGCATGGGTAAGTTGGCGACCCGCGAACACGCAAAAAATACCGCGAACAGGCGGCAAAAAAACTTCCACGTCTTCGCGATATTTCCGGCGTGTTTGCGGAGATTTTCTACATTCTCGCGAAAATTAATTGAAGTTAATTCCGCAAATTCCGCCCACCCCTACTTCCGACCGGGGTACCCTCTGCTGCTAGCGACCCTTCACCGGGGTCCTGTGGGCTTAACCCAGGAGCTGACCGTGTTGATTGTAGGAGGTTGGCAGCGGAGAACGAACATTCGTACCTGGGTGCACCCGGTGAGTAATTTGTTTGTTTGAAGCATTTTTGTCTGATTTGAAGCATGCGCCTTTGAGCGGTGCATTTGTTTGGAGCACGCGCTGTTAAGCGGTGCATTTGGAACAGTTGACTGTATTTGATTTGAGGGGTCGTGAGTACCCTAGGAGAATTACGGAGGTCTTGCAGGTTGGTCCGGTAGGGACTGACTGTAGAGACTCCGCGGATCTTTTTGTGATATTTTGAGATACTGATCAGATGCCTAGTTGTTACCTGTGAGTAATACACGGCCGGATTGCACTCGGAAAAGCCTGTGGCTATAAGTGGGCAGCCATGAGACATATCTGAAGTACGGCTTGGACTACATCAGAACAGTCTCAGAGGTGAACCAGGGAGGTCATGGGATAGTCCGTAGTCCAGTTCGTGGTTACCCTGTCTGACGGCCTCTTGCCAGTTTGACGGAAGACGGCCTGTTGTGATTTTGTTGAACCTTTTGAATAATTCTCCACGAACGTGAGTCGACGGGCTTGGTTCGTTTGTTTGGATGCATCAAGTTTGTATAGGTTGAACTGCAGAGAATAATATCGACATATATGTTATCTGTGATATAAAGTGTGTTACATGTTATCTGTGTCTGTTCACTAACCAACATGTCGTGTTTCAGTAAACTGAATTGTTTTGGTTGTTGTTGCCGGACTAGTGACTCTCGTTTGGCTGAGAGTCAGCCCGCTCCTCCAGAGGGCAGCCCTAGCCATTTCATGTATGTAAAACATGGAATTGCCCCCATATTGTTTAACACCTTGTGGCATAAGTATACCAAAGGGAATGACGAGTTGCAGTGGCCAAAGACTGGTTCATTTGATGAAAAGAAAATTGCCTTTCTACAAGAACAGCTATTTTCCAGACGCAGTAGGCAATCTATGTTTGATGCCTTAAACGCCTGGCAGAAAGAAGCCAAACAAAGACGGATGAAGGGGGAGAAGCTAGCAAGGGCTAAGGCTGGGCAGACCATAACTCAGAAGTCTGTAGCCTATGACAGAGCTAGGGTAGAGAAAGGAATAGATTGTATGAATCGGGACTGCAGACTGAAGGTTGATAAAAGTTATGTGGCTTGACCTAATGCAGAGGATGAAATAGAAGACTTGTTGGACATGCGGCCACCTCCTCCTTATGTCCCACAACGGTTACACCCGGAGGTAGCAGCAGCTAGTATATCGGTTGGGACAGGGACAGTCTCCCCTACGCCGGTTCTAGGCACCTCCGCAGCAACCCCGGTTGCATCGGCGCCTCAGCCTCCCTTCCTCGCACCTGTCACTGATCGTTCTCGGCTGTCTTCCTCTGTTTCGGAAATTATGGCCTTATTGCCCAATTTATTGTCAGCCACGACAGCCGGGGCTCCCCAGTTGTCACCAGGGGTCATGCATTCTCCCTCTGCCTTGACCTCCTCTTCCGCGAGTGCAACTCCTTTTGCAGCTGTTTCGACTCCAGTACATCCGTCCGGTCCGTTAGATGGCAGAAAGCTGTTCACTCGATCAGCTTTAGGAACAGAGGAAAAGGGGGCCATTGCAGTACAGGCGTCCCAGTGGATGCGGCAATCTATTTATACTCTGTCTGACATATGGAACACCATGCAAGATTATGAACCAGTGGTGCAACAGCACGCGTTAGCCCATATGGCTGACCGCCTCATCTCATTGTGGGAGCAAGCTTATAAAGGGGAAAGGGCTCCGATTATACTATATGATATTCATACCCAGGCACACAAATCTCAGCTAAGCCCAGAAGCGGTATATGGGAATGTGAAAACTCTGGTTAGTTACAGAATGCGCTTACACGCTGCTAGCCCTGCAGGGGTACAGCAGTTCCCAATGCGTGAGGTGCACCCCATCTACCACCCAGAAGTAACTGAGATAGTAG
Organism: Triturus cristatus; assembly: GCF_964204655.1. Classification (NCBI taxonomy): domain Eukaryota; kingdom Metazoa; phylum Chordata; class Amphibia; order Caudata; family Salamandridae; genus Triturus; species Triturus cristatus. The sequence continues at coordinate 900,070,102 of NC_140590.1, read as the reverse complement.
ACGCACAGGGAGCGGTTACACGCCCAAGAGCAGACGCTCGTTTTCAGGAGCAATGGGTATACACCCCATGGAAAAGTAGTGAGGTCCTTTCATTGAAAACTCAGTTGCCAGACCCCAGGAAGAATCCTAAAGCATACTATAAGGAACTCACTGAAGCCGCCTCCTCGGCGGTGATGACACTGGCTGATATTGAGCTATTTTTTGCTCTATTAGTGCCTGTGGACATATGGCGGCAGGTACATGACCAAGACCACGTGACGGAGTTTGGGGGAACATGGGAGCAATTGAGAGACTGGGATAGGGATCGTAAGCCAGGAGATAAGCCCAGAACTGAAATATTGATTTTGCCGGAGAAAATAATAACTTACATGCATTCCCTAATCCCTCCCAGGAAAGTAGATTGGGACAAACTGACGGCATGCAAACAGAAGAAGGATGAGAATGTGTCTGATTTCTTTACGAGGTTCGAAGGGGTTTTCATTGATTTTAGCGGGCAAGATCTGTCTAAGGAGGGTGGCATACGCCTGTTTGTTAATAGGTTTGTAACTAACCTATTACCCGAGATATCAGCCCGACTTCAGGCTGCGGAGAGTACCTGGACTACATCTACCCCTTCGACTATCCTAAGTATGGCTCAATACTATGAGCATCGGGAGAACGAGAGTAAGGAAAAGACGGAAAAGAGATCGATGGAGCTGAAGACTCGGGTCCTGTTAAGGCAAGTTGAAAGAGGTCGAGGTAGGGGTCGAGGAACGCAGAACTTCGCCCTGCGAGGGACGGGGCCTGGACAGGGTGGAGGACGAACAGATTTAGGAATAAATCAGTGTGCATTCTGTAAGCAGGAGGGGCACTGGCGCGCTCAGTGTCCGTTGTTGCAGGCGCAGAACGCCGTTCCGAGGGGCCAAGGGAGAGGTCGTGCTGGTGGTTATCGAGGTGGATGTATGAGACAGGAAGGTGTCGGGCAAGGTGAGAATAGTCAGAATTATTTTGACAATGGTCAGGGGAAACAGTATTACAATGAAGGATGTGTGAGCAACGACTCGGCTGGCTATTGTGCGGCATAGGAGAGCCGAGGACAGAGTGGGGGACGTGTGTCAATTCTGATAGATCAGAACGGACCTTATCTACACGCTCGTTTGATGGATACATCAGGTAAGTTTCTAGTTGACACAGGGGCTATGAATAGTTCTATTTCACATGCCCTTGTCTCTGGGACAGCTCTGTCTGGCCAGAATAATCTGTCTGTAGGTTTCTCTGGAACTCCAGTGGTAAGCCCCATCTCCCAACCTCTTTCTCTTACTTTGGGGCCGATTTCAATTGATTCACCCTTCCTTCTGACTTTGCAGTGTGAGGAGAATCTCTTGGGGATGGATATACTGAAGAGGCTGTATGCCCGCATCTATTGCACTCCAGACGGTGTTTATTTGACGATTAAGAAACCCCTTCCTCCTTCAGCACAATGTTTCTCTAAAACGGACACTCTGCCCCCTGAGCTTGCACAGATTCCCCAGAGTCTTTGGGCTACCAGAGATACTGACGTGGGTTTGTTGAACATACCACCCATTTCGATCACCTTGAAACAAAATGCCCGGTTACCCAGGGTCCCGCAGTATAAGATTGCTCCTGCTGGGGAACGGGCATTACTGTCCATCGTTCATGATTTGATCCGCACCGGGGTGGTGGAAGAGACGGCTTCTAACACGTGCAATAGCCCTATTCTTCCTATTCTTAAACGAGCCCCGATAGATCAAAGCCCTGATTAAGGGCTTGTGAATTGGGCGAAGGGTTAAGGATAAATGTCTACACCGATAGCCAGCATGCTTTTGGTGTAGCACATAGCTTTGGAATACTGTGGGCTGAGAGAGGTTTCCTTACATCCCATGGTCAGAAAATAAAGAATGGACAGCTGGTCTTGAGGTTGTTAGCCCCAAGCTGTCGTTAAATGTAGTGCCCATAAAGCAATAGTTGATGATGTAGGTAAGGGAAACTCCTTTGCGGACAGAATCGCTAAAGAAACTGCCCAATCCAAAACCACCTCCATGTTTGTAACAAGTCTGCATAAAGGGATGATAGAAACAGAGACATTCAATAATACTATAGACAGCGTGAGAGAATTGCAATTAGAAGCAACCCCTGAAGAACTAAAGTACTGGCAAGAACAGATAGGGAAGCTAGATGACAATGGATGTTGGATTGATCTATCAGAAAGATGTAGATGGCTGCTGCCGAATGCATTTGTGAATGCTGTCGTGTCCATGGCACACAGTCCCGCACACGTGGGGATTCAGGGTATTTGCGCAATATTAGATCCTGTGTGGTATAATACCAACATCCATAGGACTGCAAAGCAACTAGTCCAGAATTGCATGATTTGCCTACAGCATAATCCAGGAGGGAGTATCCCTGTTCTGACTGGTAGCTTCGCGCCCCCCACCCTACCTTTCGAGGTATTACAAATGGATTTTATTCAGTTTGAGCGGGTTAACAATCTAAAATATGTCTTGGTAGTGGTTTGCACGTTTAGCAAGTGGGTAGAGGCGTACCCTAACAAGGAGAATACTGCCCTCGCCACCGCGAAGGCCCTAGTAAAGGAATTCTTTCCCCGCTATGGGTTACCACGGGTGATCTGGAGTGACTATGGGAAACATTTCAATGCTGACCTGGTTGAACATGTTTTCAAGGGCCTGTCAATAAAGGAGAAGTTCCATGCTGCCCGGCATCCCCAATCAGCGGGGTTGGTGGAAAAATATAATGGCATCTTAAAACTAAAATTAGCTAAGCTACAGGAAACAACGGGACTAAAATGGCCTGACCTCTTACCCCTGGCCTTACTGTCTGTAAGAACTACTCCCCACTCACGGAGCGGGATATCACCGTATGAGGTGATATTTGGTAGACCCGCTAATGTATGGGGCGTACCGCGACCAAAATCTTTTAGGGATATTGAATATCCTATGTTGGCGGATTACCTTTATGCATTAACTAAAGCTCTCCATTCCATTCATCAACAGATATCAGCAGTACTGCAGCCCCTGCCGGAGGGTCCTGGACACAGCCTGGAGCCTGGACAGTGGGTCTTGGTTCGGAACTACCAACGGAAATCGAGTCTAGATCCACGCTGGACCAAGCCCTTTCAAGTGCTCCTGGCTACAAGGACGGCGGTAAAAGTTGAAGGGAAGCGGCATTGGATCCACGTCTCCCACATGAAAAGAGTTCCACTTCACTTGCCAGATGACCAGCAGGACCAAGGTGAGGCGTTAAGGCACGGAAGTGATAAACCCACCGAAAAGTCACCCTCCCCAGAAGCCCAAGGAGAAACGGATGGGCGAGCGGAGGGTGTCGTGAGTTCGGCGATATCTGCGACAGGTAAATTGACTCCGGGGAATGCAATATGTGACAGAGAAAGTCACACACCCAGTCCTTTACCTGACCCCACTGTGCCTGTTCTTTTCATTAATCCTGAAATACCGGGTCATGTTCGCTACAAGCTGCGGCCCCGACAGAAAGCAAAGATCCCAGGTTCAGCCTAGAGAATGAGAATGAAGGTCTGAGTAAAACCCTGGGAAGAGGTAAAAACACTGGACTGAACTAGTTGAGAGCTCGGAACTTTTGATAACGCTCTGTTCAGAAAGAAGATAGAGACATTGATCAGTTGGTAGGGGCCCAGGTGGAGTTTCTTTCCAGCAAGAGTTGTGTCAAGGGCAACTCCGACACGAGAAGTTTTTGTGCCCTTATTCCTTTTTTTAGTTTTTTTGGAACAATAGGAGTCTGCCTGTGAGGCTCAGATATGGACACAGGAAAGAAGCACCCTCTGGCAGGTTGGACTGCTTGTAAAAACCCTCCCTTTTTCCCGAGGTTATATCTGGACTTTTAGTGAGAATGTACCCTTTTGCTCGTTTTGTCCCTGAAGAGGAACGTCCCATAGTGCACCGCCCTTTGTATTCACACCTGCCAATGTTTTTGACTTGGAGTTTGCGTGTCAAGATTGTTTTTATTGGCATAATAGTTGTTGCATTCATGCTATGTTTAGGAATATTTATCTATCTAGAATTTCGTCATCCTGTACACACTCTGATAGCTACCACCCCCGCTCCTGGGGAGCACCACTTTCAGACTTTCGCGCCACATAAAGAGAGGCATCGTCAGACATATGTGAATAATGCTTTTATTGAAATGTTACATCAAACTCATAAGTCAACGAATGTCACGAATTGCTGGGTATGTGGCCTCCTTCCTTCTGTAATGCACAAGCATGATCTATTAATTTCAATGCCTTTGTCATATCTAGGCAGTTGTGAAGCTTGGTTTAAATTATTGTCAATGATGTATGAACATTATACTGTGGACGAACACCGATTCTCCGAGAAGGATTACGAACTAATCCTGGCCTGTATAGAAAAGCATCAGGGATTCACCCCGAATGCTGAGGGTACGGATGGTACCCTGGATCCTACCGCTTGCATGAATGTGTATACGGAACATGAAAATGACACCTGGCTGAGGGACGAAGTATTAGATTTTGTGTCCTGCAACTTTACCGAAAATTTCAGATATTTCCAGGAAAGAAATGTATCGAATGATAGGATCATTCCGGTCCCTGTGCTGAACACCTCGTCCTCCTTTTGTATACATGGTACTGGCCATTTATCTGTTGGAGTTAGTAAATGTAACTATACCTATAGCTTACAAACCTCTAGTAGCCCGCCTATACTCACTCCTTCGAATGTATATTTTGTGTGTGGAGAAAATGCTTATACCTGGCTCCCCAGAGGGTGGTCAGGTAAATGTTACTTATCCTTCCTATACCCTCCTGTTTATATAGCACCTTCGGACTACCACAGGTCCCACTCATTAAATAGACAGAGTTTAGACTCAAGAAACCCTGATGGAGACGCTACCGATCAGACTGATACCCCCGCCCAAAATTTTGTTGATATCATAAAAGGAGTCCTGCCTATGTGGGGACCCATTTTGACCAGTAAAGAAGTTAGAAGATTGTCTAGGGTAGTAGAGGGAGTGGTGAACACCACTGCTGGAGTATTAACTAATATCACAGTTGAGTTTCAAGCGACCAGACTCGTGACGCTCCAAAACCGTCTTGTTTTGGACGTTATCCTAGCTGATCGTGGAGGAGCGTGCAGAGTGATCGGCAGCTCCTGCTGTGTGTATATACCTGACTCCGCCCCCTCGGTTCATTTGGCCATTCCGAAGTTGCATCGATTAGCATCTGAAATCCATACGGAGACAGGTACCTGGTCCCTTTCGGGGTGGTTCTGGGGTCTCCTTACCACCTGAGGTTGGAAAATATTCATGGTCCTCCTAGGAATAGGGGTTTCCTTTTTACTTGTTGCATTTGCATCCAATGTGTGCCCGCTTGCTGCTCCTATTGTGCTGCCCAAGTTCGTCTTGCTCTCCCTAAGCCTGAAGCAAACTCCGCTAGGGTGAGCGCTCAGCTAGCCCAGAAAGAAATACATGATATAATGCAGATAGACGAGGGTATTTTCGAAGAATAGCTTGATGGATAGCTATATTATGCTAAAAAGGGCCGTTCTGTGGGATTCAAGTCAAATATATGAAGTTAGCATAATGTATCTTAGGCTGTACCTCTACTCCATATGCATCGAGAACTTCTTTATAAAGTAACCCATTTGGTCTCCGTGTCCTGCATGATAGAAAGGGCCGAAAAGCCATACTGTGGCCATCTTGGATCATGAACAGTCGTGCCTCAGATCACGTGTCTCTCTCTCTACCCACCGTCTGTGTGATTTAGCTCGTACCAGCCTAGAGACAGTGTGAATTGTATTTACGGCCGAGGCCCAAGGTCACATCTGCAGTAGGGAGTACTAAGCGAAATTCCTCTGTGCCCGAGACGAAAGGGAGTCATCCGGCCGACCTTCTCTGAAGGAGATAGTAACCTTATACGGGCAGATGGTATGAGCTCATTTAGGAGCTCTAGGGCTAACTGGTGTTTTTACACTTACAATGCTTTGTATGCTGAGTCTGTTATGTATATAAGTGTGATCTTGTCAAGGGGCGAACAGTCTTCCTCGGCGCACCTGATGGGTGAGGTTCGATGAGGCTCCTCTATGTAGAGTTCTGTTGTGGCCAATAAATGTTTGAACCTTCTACGTTGCCAACTGCTTATTATTGACTTGATATTGCGGGCCACTGGTAAGTGTGGCCCTTGGGATTACTAATTAGATTACTTCACCATGCAAAGTCACTCACTGGGGTAGGTTTATAGGGATTGTAGGAAACGTAGGATGCTAATGTGACTGACCAATCACTCTGTACTCCTGTAAATGAAACAGGCCAGCAAGGCAGATATAAGGCAGCCAGGTCCCATGAGAGAGCACTTGCCTGCACATCCTTTCATTCCACAACACTGCTGCTGCTCGTGATTCCTCTGGCACCATGTCCAGGTCTGTGGAGAGGGCCCAGCCATTCACCATGGAGGAGAATATGGCGTTGGTGTATGTGATCCTCCCACAGTACACCATGCTGTATGGTCGACCAGGGGAGCAGGTGAGTGTAGACTCCACTAGCTTAGACTGTGCCCCTTTTTTGTGACTGTTACTTCTGGCATTGTGTCCCTGTGTGACAGACATGCAATGTTGTTTTGAGTGGGTCCCAGGGTGGGGAAGGCCTCATGTCTCCCATGCAGAGCATGCTGTGGTTCCTGTTTGCACTCCTCACTTGCATTGTGCTTACTGTGACAATCAATGCATGGTGCATGCCACATTCTGCCTGGCTACTCCTCCTGGGAATGTTGTTGCTACAGTCCTGATGTGATTCTGTGGTCCCCCCAGTGTGACAGGTGACAGTACCCATAGATGTGTGTTTGTTTAGTGTACCTGTGCTGTGAGTGTCCAAATGATGTGTCCGTCCCCTGGACATTGGTGTGTGTGTAAGTCCCCTGTCATGTGGGTGAGTGCATATGGGGAGTGTTGCACACCAGCTGCATGAGGGATGGATATACCCTGCCCCTGTGATGTGAGCAGGGAGCAGTGCTGTGTGACTGCCGTGCTGAGCCAGCCCCACACCTGTGACACCCCCCAGTCTAGTGGCACATGGGCAGAGTGAGGTTTGTACCCACAGTTGGCAATGGCAGGTGATTGTCCTGTGCCTGTGTGTGTCTGTGTACTCTGCTGAGGTAGCGTCAGTGGGCTGGGGCATGTGACTGCTTTGAGGTGCTGTACATAATCCTTGTGTAGCTTGTGATGCACAGTGTGATCCAGGATCATTGATTGTGTGGCACCCCTCATGCCACCTGTGTACTTTCAATGCCACGTAGTGCATTTTGCCTTCCACAGTGGATTATGTCCCTATGACAAATGTGCAATGAGTTGCCTGCATACCATGGCCTGTTAAAAGAAGACAATTTGTTAATATGTGTGTCTCTGTGTCATTGCTCAGGTGAATTAAAGTATTCTCACTTTTGCATCCTCACAGGTAGGCGTCCATGCCAAGGGGGAGATATGGAAGCAAGCCGTCAGTGCCGTGAGGAATACGGAGGGTCGGAAGCGGCGCCTAGCCCAGGTGAGGAAACGCTGGCAGGATATCTGGTGCTGGACGAGGAGGATTGCACGGGTCCTGCTGGGGGACTCACCTGAGAGCCGGAAGAACCGTTGGCGCCAGCGTCTGACCCACATCCAGAAGCGTGTGCTGGCGGTGGTCTTCCCCGACTTGGAAAGGCGCTTACAGGAGAAGCAGCAGCAGGAAGGGGGTAGGTACATGTGTGTTTGTTGTGTGTCACCAGCTTTTGGAAGTGCGCAGTTGCATGGATACACTGCCAGGGTTTACATGTGCAGTGCATAACCAGTTCCCCAAAGTAAACCGGTGCTGTTCTTCCTCCCTTCCCCTCCTTGCCATTTGTTCCCTGGTCTGTGTGTAGTCACTCTTGCACAAGGTAATCTAGGCTGGCAGTTAATCCAAGTGCCCAATGCTTGCAGCATCATGTGTGGGGGTGGAATGTAACAGGTTTTGGGACCTTGGCTGTGCCCTGGCCAGTTCAGTCATTGTGGGGTCCATATCAGTTGGCACTGATGTTGAGTCCCAACATAGGAGTGTGTCTTTAAAGTGTACTGCCTTCCAGCATGCATGTCCAATGTTGTGCCCTCTGACATGATGTCCATGAGTGGGATTAATTCATAGTGCAGGGACGGTTGCTTCAGTTGCAGTCATATCCATCCAGGACCATGGAGGTGTGTGGCCACTACCGTGCCCTGGGGCACCTTTTCCTAGGTATCATGTGTGTCATCCAACTATGTGGACATTCTCTGTGTCTTCGGCATAGGTTGGGCTCTGTGGCATTGTACCCTGGCCTCATCTGTATTGACGTAAACTGTGCTACATGTGTCCACTGTACAGTGTGACCCAATTTTGCTTGTGCATACTCACAGTGGGTAGTGCCTGTGTGTCTTGGAACGACAATCTGATGATGGTTGATTGTCAATGATATATGTGGACAGGCGCACCAGGGGTAGTTTGTGTACAATCATGATTTAGTGCAGGCCATGTGTTTTTATCCCAGAGTAAGAGGTGTACGTACTTCCTCTGTCTCAATCACCTTGTCTCAGGTAGGGGGTGCTTTGTGCGGGCAAGGCCTACATGTCCAAATTTGAAGTCTCCCTGCTAGGTCTGGCCTGTGTGTGATGTTTGTCTGGACATACACTCAAGGTGCAGTGACCCAGTCATGTTGTGCATGTTTTAATGTATTAGCTTTGTAGCATGTGCAAAAAGTTAATAGACATGGTTCCTGCTCATCCCTTTTTTGTCAACGCTGTGTGGTACAGATGCTGTGCACGATTGTCCCCAGAGCCTGGCTCCTCTGTCCTATTTGATATTAAGTAATTTGCTGTTGGGTCATGCTCTCCATTGTTTCTCAGTGGCATGGTGGGTCAACCAGCTGGGTGTTGCAGGGCCTACATATGTACCTTGTTTTGTAGATGTTACTCATGTTGCTTTTCAGGCTATGCACTGTGACCTATGTAGATTTGACTCATGTGACATATGTGTACAGGTGTCTGATCATTTCCTGTCTCTTCACCTTGCCCACAGCATTGTCGGGGGACTCCGAGGGAGACCATGGCACGGACCGTGAGGAGGGAGCAGGCACCAGTGGCAGCAGTGCTGTCTTGTCTGGCGCATCGAGTGGCACGGAGGCCGAGGGGAGTGAGGCGGAGGACCTGCCCAGTAACACCACCGACTATGACGCTGACGGGTCAGAGGCTGATCTCCCAGAGGGGGCGGAGGCTGCTCCCACAGCTGACAGCAGCACTCGATCTCTACCCGCCCCCTCGATTCCCATCACCGGCCTCCCACTTGCTCTGGTCCCTTCCCACCGTGCTAGGTCACCACGTGTCTCCTTCTTGCCAGGCACCGCACCCCCTGCTCCTGTCTCCACTGCTGCCGCCAATGCCAAGTCTGTGGACATCCTGCGCCAGTTGCAGGTTGGTCATACTGTGATGCTTAATGTCCTCCATGGCCACACACGAGTGCTCACCCAGATGGAGGCATACACGGAGGGCATCTCAGCTGCGCAGTCTGACCAACCAGTTGCTGAGGTCCATTGACTCGACACTGACTGCAGCAGTGGGTCTCCTGCAGCGCTACGTCCCCGCCCTACCCCTTACCATCCACACTTCCCACTCCCATGCCTGTCAAAAGCACACCCAGACGTCCCCATGCACGCACCCCACCAGACACAGGCACCACACCACCAGGGAAGGCCAAGCGCACACCTCCTGTCACGCACACACAGGGTGAAGTAGGCACACCCACTGGGTCGGGGGGCAAACGGAAGACACGCAGCCACAGTGGGAGTCCACATTCATCACAACCCACTACCTCCAAATCCACTCCCCTCAGCTCTCCTGGCCAGGATCCCACTAAAGAATCCTTCATGGCCGCTCTGTCCCTGAGCCCCAAAGTGACACCACCCCGCAAGCGGTCAAAGGAGTCCCCGGTCATGGTGGTTGAGTCCCCCCCTGTCCACACCCTCCCCCAGTAGTGCTGCGACCCATCCCTCCGACCCCCCCCTCCTTGGGGCCTGTGGTTCCTTCGGGTGCAGGGGAGACGCTGGGGGACCTTGCAACCGCGTGCAGCGCCATTCTGACCTCCACCTTTGGCGCTGCCCCACCCCCTGTGTTGGAGTCCTCCGTCCCTGCACCCACAACACCTACCCTTGCCCCTCCTGTCCCTGCGGTGCCTGGTCCTTCCCCCCCACATGATGCCCCCCCCTGTGGAAGCAAAGGAGGTATGAACTGTGCAGGCAAGCTAGGGGACACGCGTCCCTATGTGTCCCCCACCAGGAATTGGACTATGGATTTCCTAACCCACTCCTGAGGCGGAAGCCGGGAGGTGGCGGTACGATTTCTTGTTTCTTCCTGGTTTTAAAAATTGTATTGGTGTCACTTAATTTGCTATGTTTTAATTGCGCACTGACAATACAAAGCTTACCGCCCTCATTACTCTGGTTGGGGCAGCAGCCATTCGCTCCTTCTTCTCACGCACAGCCGATTTGAACGCTGTAGCGTTTGTTTGTTTACTCGAGCAGCCGCCATTCCCACAGGCGTGCTCGCTGACCACGCCCCCTTGAGGCCACGCCCCCCTGCACAGCCTATAAAAACGCTGATTACTAGCGTTCACGTCGATTTCCTAACCCACTCCTGAGGCGGAAGCCGGGAGTTGGCGGTACGATTTCTTGTTTCTTCCTGGTTTTAAAAATTGTATTGGTGTCACTTAATTTGCTATGTTTTAATTGCGCACTGACAATACAAAGCTTACCGCCCTCATTACTCTGGTTGGGGCAGCAGCCATTCGCTCCTTCTTCTCACGCACAGCCGATTTGAAAGCTGTAGCGTTTGTTTGTTTACTCGAGCGGCCGCCATTCCCACAGGCGTGCTCGCTGACCATGCCCCCTTGAGGCCACACCCCCCTCAACTAGATATGTGCATGCACAGGAAGCGCAGCGGACGAGCGCAGCGGGAGCGCCGTTTGCACACCGAAGGCGCGCCTAAGGCAAGCCCGTCTACGCCCGTCCGCGCCAAGTCCGCGACAGGCGCAGGAAATTCTGTCCTAACTCCCCCCTTAGTAAGGTATCTGCCTAACGAATTATACCGCCTACGCGGGATGTACAATTGCAATTGCAAACCTGACATGAAGAACCTATATGGTCCCTTCAGCTGTAAATTCTGCCGTTGGTCCTCTGACAGCGGCCCAGCTAAATCACCTACCTCCGTAACCAACTCCACGGATAACTCACCACACTTTAAAGGAGGGCTGATCAACGCTCGCTCCATGTGTCGGCACAGCCAAGACATAAGGGACCTTATCCAAAATTTAGATCTTGATTGCCTCCTGATTACTGAGACTTGGCTAACGGACGATAGTAACCCTGATCTAGCCATAGCCCTCCCCCAGGGCTTTTCCATCTTTAGGCAAGACAGACTGAAGGGAAGAGGTGGTGGTGTCGCTGTAGTAATCATGTTGGAAAGGCGTCCGCCGGAGGGGGGTTCGATACACGTCTTGCCCACCCTTTTGACCCACCTCTCCCAAGTAAGCCGAACCAGGCGCGCACACCCTGATCTGCACTGTGAACAGAGGGACACCACACGTATTCTCGGTAGGACGATAAGTTCTTTTATCGATGATTTCAAGGGATCTTTATGCCCCAAAAGGCAAATAGTACAGCAGTGGCACAACGTACCACGAATCAGTCGGGAGGAATGGGGGTAGCGGGACAGTCTTTCAAGATAGTGTCTCTGCGAAATACCCTGCGGAAGCTCACAATCCTTGAGCTGGAGGGTGTCGTGTCTCTGGGCGATCTCTTATCGAGTCGTCCTCAAGGGGAGCGCCGCGAGTCTCTCAGCAGGCACAGGTGGTCGGAGTCAGGAGCCGCGATTCCGTCCGCAGGGCTCAGATGGTTCAATAGCTGGGGGGCCGCGAGTCACTCAGCAGGCCTCGGTGGATCAGTGTTCGGGAGCCGCGACCTCGTCCGCAGGGCTCAGATGGTTCAATAGCAAGAGGCCGCGAGTCACTCAGCAGGCCCAGGTGACTTCAGCGTTCAGGAGCCGCGACAGCGTCAGCAGGCTCAGATGGTTCCAGGTCTTCTCCCCCTTGTTCCTCCGGCACCCCTTGTTATACTCCGCTGGTTCTTTGAAGTCCGGAGTGCTCGCAGAGGGGGGACTGGGGTGACGGAGGGGGTTCGGCAGGATTTCCTGCCGCTCACTTCTTTGGTCTTTTCAGGTGGGTCTGGGAGGGACCCCAGACGCTCGGTAGGGGAGGCGCCTGCTCCCCAGGGGCCTGGTGGCCGATTGAGTCCTCCCGGGGAAGGCGACCCGAGGTGTGACTGGGCTGGCGCCTCTGGGTCTGGCTCGAGGGTTCCCGCTCCCTTGGTAGGGCATGCGTGGTAGGGTGTTGAGTCTGTCAGGTCTCTGGCCGGCCCGTGGATCGGGGGTGGCTGGGGCGGCCGGAGTCGGGGATGTCGTGTCTTGAGGGGGGTTGCAGGTTGGCGGGATGATGGAGAGGGCAACGCCGTGAGGCCGGTCTCACAAATCAAAAACAGCTTCAACTGCCACACGTTTAACTTAGACCCCCTAAAAGACATGGAAGGTCTTGGCTTCTCTATCAAACTTAACGACTCTTCGTCCTTCTCCGGAGGATTGATATATCACCCCCCTGGTAATGCCACCAGATTCCTAGACTCTTTGAGTGACTCCTTGGCTCACCTCCTCCTCAGATATCCACATTTCACTCTCGTTGGGGACTTTAATCTACACCTTGAGTCCAAAACCGATGTACAAGTCAACAACTTTCTTCAGACCCTAGAAATCTTTAATCTCCATCAAAGAGTTAATCAGCGCACTCACTTACTAGGGCATACACTTGATGGGGTTTGCACTAACCTCTCCCCTCTAACAACCCTACCTCCTGTCCCTCAAATATGGACTGATCATAGCCTGATCCCGTTCCAATTTAAAACTTCACGCGTGCTAACTACCAGTAAACCTAGCTCACACCCGGATAACCTCATTAACTGGAAAAAGGTACAGGAAAACATCGACCTAAATCCCATCACCAATTCTCAGATTCCTAACTTTACCGGTAACGTCGAACATGACGCTAACCTTTTCCACAGTTGGATTCGTCAGGAAATTAAAGCTCGTGAACCTCCCAATCGTCCCCGAAGAATAGATAAAAAATCTAAGACCAGAGCCCCCTGGTTCACCCCAGAGCTAGCAATAGCCCATCTAGCTTGCAGAAAAGCTGAACGCAAATGGCGTAGAATGTACTGCATGGCAGACAAACTTTCATATATCCAGCTCAGGAAAACCTATCATTCCAACATTAAAACAGCTAAAAAAAATTTTTATACAAACGCCATTAAAGAGTCCAAACATAAACAAAAAACATTGTTTTCAATTGTGAAGACGTTCACCCAGCCCAGAGCGTTACAACCTGAAATTCCACCATCCCAAGAGTTTTGTAACCAAATTGCCGATTTCTTCGAGGAGAAAATAGATGCCATCCAAAAAAAATTTCCTCCTCCCCAAGTAACACAGACCTTAAGTAAATCCGCCCAGAAAGAAATCCCTGTTGGAAGTCTTAAAAACTTCACTCCAGTTAATTTAGATCAAACTAGAGAAATTATCTTGGCATGCAAATCTGGTTCACCCTCTGACCCCTGCCCCCCTAGAATACTCCATCAACTCATTGACGTGGTGAACCCAATTATTAACAAGATTGTTAATTCCTCTCTTAGCACTGGAATTGTACCTCGCCTGTGGAAACAGGGAATAGTCAAACCCCTGATGAAGAAATCTAACAAATCCCCCTCTGAACTTACTAATCTCCGCCCAATATCGCTCCTTCCAGCACTAGGAAAGATCACCGAACAAACGGTTTATAGAGAACTTAAAAGGTATCTTGAAGCACACAATGTACTCCATCCCCAACAATCAGGCTTTCGCCCCCATCACTCTACAGAAACTGCACTGATTGAGTTAACAGACTCTATAAAGCTGCTGCAGAATCAGAAGAAGAATGCCGTCCTCATTCTTTTAGACCTCACGGCGGCATTCGACACCATCTCGCACTCCATTCTGATTAGCAGACTGACAGATATTGGTATCTCAGAGGTGGCTCTAGCTTGGATAACGTCCTTTCTAACGGACAGATCGCAAATGATCGCCCTAGGCCCTTTCCTCTCCAAAGAGAAGAGGGTCTCATATGGAGTCCCTCAGGGCTCCATCCTGAGCCCTCTCCTCTTCAACATTTACCTAATTCCACTCATCTCTCTGATTGAGTCATTCGGCATACTCGTAACATCGTATGCCGATGATACGCAACTCATTGTGCCCCTAGAGGAACACTCGACTGAGGCGGAGCAGAACCTCAAATGCTGTCTGAAAGCTGTTTTTCATTGGATGGATCTAAACCATCTAAAATGTAATTCCAGCAAGACCGAGATCCTCCCTATGGGAAAAAATGTCAATTTTTGTCCTAGCCTATGGTGGCCTGAAGACTCAGCTGTTCCCCCCCCAGACTGTAACAACTGCAAGGAACCTTGGAGTCCTGTTTGATACTGATCTGTCTTTCGACCAACACGTGAGGACTGTGGCCGGCCGTTGTTTCGGAATCATCAAATCTCTAAAAAAGTTTTATGACTTTTTACCAATAGACTCTAGAAAAACCGTGGCAGTGGCCCTAGTTCTTGCTCGCTTGGACTACTGCAACGGTCTTCTGGCTGGCGCCAAGAAAGCTACACTTAAAAAACTCCAAAGCGTACTTCACTCTGCAGCCAGATTAGTTCTGAAGTTACCCAGAAAATCTTCAATATCCGCTGCTTTAAAATCTTTACATTGGCTCCCACTGCACAAAAGAATATTTTTCAAGATTCTTAATGTAGCATTTCGGGCATTTAATCACTCCGGCCCAAAATATCTTATCAAGCGTTTCCCTCACTACAACCCTAGCAGATCCCTGCGTTCCTCTAAGGACAATCTAATCCTTCCTACTAGGTTCTCTTTGAAAACCAAAGGTGGCAAAACCTTAAATCATCTTGCCACTAAAGCTTGGAACAGCATGCCCAAATTCCTGAGGTCCTTAACCCAAGAAAAACACTTCAGGAAAGCACTAAAAAGTTGGATTTTTAATCTTCCCGACAACTACACCATGGCAGCCATCTAACCTTTCTACCTTTAGGAAGTTACTTGATCTTCTACCTGGAAATCAGCGCCAAGATGCTCCTTCCGGAGCGACCGTTGCGCTCTACAAATACCCTCACAAATTACAAATTACAAATTACTATGGACTGCCCTATGGGCCTTGTACATATTCAACTTTTAATTACAATTCGTTTTTTTTATGCTGATTAAAGCTATGTTTTTTTTCCCTTTGCACACTACTGCTTTTCTGGTATTGCTGTTGGTGGTGCTGCTCCATGTTTCGGGTGGGGATAATGTGTTAGGTGTCTGGCAAATGTAGTGGTGTGCTGCTCATGGGATGGACCCTGGTATCTCCGTGCCATCACAAGGTATTTGCGAAATAACTTTGTTCATGTATGCTCTTACTGCATGGTGACATTGTCCCAAGGTGTGTTCCTTCCTCTGTGGACCCTGACATCTTCCCTGCAGGGTGTTTCCTAAATGTTGTGCTGAGCTGTGTCTACATATCCTTGGTGTGTGACGGATCCGTTCTACTTTGGCCATGCATGCTGGGCAATGTCTCCACCTGCATCATTTGTGGCATCCTTGGTGGTCACTGTACTTGTGTGTGGAGTATATTGAAGTTACTTCATGTGGACATGTTCCCTTTTACACACTATGCATGTCTGTACTCCCAGCCTCGCACACATGTTACGTGTTCTGAAGGGCCTTTGAGCACCTGACTGACTATTGTGGGCATTGTATCTGTGGGTACTGCACCCTTTTCTTTCCATGGGCACTGCTGGGAGTACTCTGCACCCACCCCTCCTGTGTCTGGGCACTGCTGGGAGGACTCTGCACACACCCCTCCTGTGTCTGGGCACTGCTGGGAGGACTCTGCACCCACCCCTCCTGTGTCTGGGCACTGCTGGGAGGACTCTGCACACACCCCTCCTGTGTCTGGGCACTGCTGGGAGGACTCTGCACACACCCCTCCTGTGTCTGGGCACTGCTGGGAGGACTCTGCACCCACCCCTCCTGTGTCTGGGCACTGCTAGGAGGACTCTGCACACACCCCTCATGTGTCTGGGCACTGCTGGGAGGACTCTTCACACACCCCTCCTGTGTCTGGGCACTGCTGGGAGTGATAGGCACCCACCCCTCCTATGCCTGGGCACTGCTGGGAGGACTCTGCACCCACCCCTCCTGTGTCTGGGCACCGCTGGGAGGACTCTGCACCCACCCCTCCTGTGTCTGGGCACTGCTGGGAGGACTCTGCACCCACCCCTCCTATGTCTGGGCACTGCTGGGAGTGATAGGCACCCACCCCTCATATGTCTGGGCACTGCTGGGTGGACTCTGCACACACCCCTCCTGTGTCTGGGCACTGCTGGGAGGACTCTGCACCCACCCCTCCTGTGTCTGGGCACTGCTGGGAGGACTCTGCACCCACCCCTCCTGTGTCTGGGCACTGCTAGGAGGACTCTGCACACACCCCTCATGTGTCTGGGCACTGCTGGGAGGACTCTTCACACACCCCTCCTGTGTCTGGGCACTGCTGGGAGTGATAGGCACCCACCCCTCATATGTCTGGGCACTGCTGGGTGGACTCTGCACACACCCCTCCTGTGTCTGGGCACTGCTGGGAGGACTCTGCACCCACCCCTCCTGTGTCTGGGCACTGCTGGGAGGACTCTGCACCCACCCCTCCTGTGTCTGGGCACTGCTAGGAGGACTCTGCACACACCCCTCATGTGTCTGGGCACTGCTGGGAGGACTCTTCACACACCCCTCCTGTGTCTGGGCACTGCTGGGAGTGATAGGCACCCACCCCTCCTATGCCTGGGCACTGCTGGGAGGACTCTGCACCCACCCCTCCTGTGTCTGGGCACCGCTGGGAGGACTCTGCACCCACCCCTCCTGTGTCTGGGCACTGCTGGGAGGACTCTGCACCCACCCCTCCTATGTCTGGGCACTGCTGGGAGTGATAGGCACCCACCCCTCATATGTCTGGGCACTGCTGGGAGGACTCTGCACCCACCCCTCCTGTGTCTGGGCACTGCTGGGAGTGATAGGCACCCACCCCTCCTATGTCTGGGCACTGCTGGGAGGACTCTGCACCCACCCCTCCTGTGTCTGGGCACTGCTGGGAGGACTCTGCACCCACCCCTCCTGTGTCTGGGCACTGCTGGGAGGACTCTGCACCCACCCCTCCTGTGTCTGAGCACTGCTGGGAGGACTCTGCACCCACCCCTCCTGTGTCTGGGCACTGCTGGGAGGACTCTGCACCCACCCCTCCTGTGTCTGGGCACTGCTGGGAGGACTCTGCACACACCCCTCCTGTGTCTGGGCACTGCTGGGAGGACTCTGCACACACCCCTCCTGTGTCTGGGCACTGCTGGGAGGACTCTGCACGCACCCCTCCTGTGTCTGGGCACTGCTGGGAGTGAAAGGCACCCTCCCCTCCTATGTCTGGGCACTGCTGGGAGTGATAGGCACCCACCCCTTCTATGTCTGGGCACTGCTGGGAGGACTCTGCACACACCCCTCCTGTGTCTGGGCACTGCTGGGAGGACTCTGCACCCACCCCTCCTGTGTCTGGGCACTGCTGGGAGGACTCTGCACCCACCCCTCCTGTGTCTGGGCACTGCTAGGAGGACTCTGCACACACCCCTCATGTGTCTGGGCACTGCTGGGAGGACTCTTCACACACCCCTCCTGTGTCTGGGCACTGCTGGGAGTGATAGGCACCCACCCCTCCTATGCCTGGGCACTGCTGGGAGGACTCTGCACCCACCCCTCCTGTGTCTGGGCACCGCTGGGAGGACTCTGCACCCACCCCTCCTGTGTCTGGGCACTGCTGGGAGGACTCTGCACCCACCCCTCCTATGTCTGGGCACTGCTGGGAGTGATAGGCACCCACCCCTCATATGTCTGGGCACTGCTGGGAGGACTCTGCACCCACCCCTCCTGTGTCTGGGCACTGCTGGGAGTGATAGGCACCCACCCCTCCTATGTCTGGGCACTGCTGGGAGGACTCTGCACCCACCCCTCCTGTGTCTGGGCACTGCTGGGAGGACTCTGCACCCACCCCTCCTGTGTCTGGGCACTGCTGGGAGGACTCTGCACCCACCCCTCCTGTGTCTGAGCACTGCTGGGAGGACTCTGCACCCACCCCTCCTGTGTCTGGGCACTGCTGGGAGGACTCTGCACCCACCCCTCCTGTGTCTGGGCACTGCTGGGAGTGATAGGCACCCACCACTCCTATGTCTGGGCACTGCTGGGAGGACTCTGCACCCACCCCTCCTGTGCCAGGGCACTGCTGGGAGGACTCTGCACACACCCCTCCTGTGTCTGGGCACTGCTGGGAGTGATAGGCACCCACCCCTCCTATGTCTGGGCACTGCTGGGAGGACTCTGCACCCACCCCTCCTGTGTCTTGGCACTGCTGGGAGGACTCTGCACCCACTCCTCCTGTGTCTGGGCACTGCTGGGAGTGATAGGCACCCACCCCTCCTATGTCTGGGCACTGCTGGGAGTGATAGGCACCCACCCCTCCTATGTCTGGGCACTGCTGGGAGGACTCTGCACCCACTCCTCCTGTGTCTGGGCACTGCTGGGAGTGATAGGCACCCACCCCTCCTATGTCTGGGCACTGCTAGGAGGACTCTGCACCCACCCCTCCTGTGTCTGGGCACTGCTGGGAGGACTCTGCACACACCCCTCTTGTGTCTGGGCACTGCTGGGAGTAATAGACACCCACCCCTCCTATGTCTGGGCACTGCTGGGAGGACTCTGCACCCACCCCTCCTGTGTCTGGGCACTGCTGGGAGGACTCTGCACACACCGCTCCTGTGTCTGGGCACTGCTAGGAGTGATAGGCACCCACCCCTCCTGTGTCTGGGCACTGCTGGGAGGACTCTGCACACACCCCTCCTGTGTCTGGGCACTGCCGGGAGGACTCTGCGCACACCCCTCCTGTGTCTGGGCACTGCTGGGAGTGATAGGCACCCACCCCTCCTATGTCTGGGCACTGCTGGGAGGACTCTGCACCCACCCCTCCTGTGTCTGGGCACTGCTGGGAGGACTCTGCACCCACCCCTCCTGTGTCTGGGCACTGCTGGGAGGACTCTGCACCCACCCCTCCTATGTCTGGGCATGTACGGTCGGGACATACACGGGTGTGGGTACGCTCCATTCATACACGGGTGGGGGTACGCTCCGTACATACACTGGTGGGGTGTGGGTACGCTCCATTCATACACGGGTGTGGGTGCGCTCCATTCATACACGGGTGTGGGTACGCTCCATACATACACTGGTGGGGTGTGGGTACGCTCCATTCATACACGGGTGGGGGTACGCTCCATTCATTCACGGGTGGGGGTACGCTCCGTACATTCCCGTACCCACGATCTGCAGGCCTGGGTACGTACCGTACCGACGCCTTAGGAGCGTGTGTACGGGTCGTACCACGCCCACCCCTACGTCATCCCAACAATGGTGGTACAGCCCGTACCCACGTTCTAAAGGCCTGGGTACAGGCCGTACCAGCATTGTTGGGGTGATGTAGGAGTACGCGTGGTACGACCCGTACCAACGCTCTGAAGGCCTGGGTATGGTGCAGACCCCCAATGGGGTGCCGTAGGGGTACGCACCGTACCCAGCCCTTCAGAGCGTGGGTACGGGTCGTACCACGCGTACCCCTACATCACCCCAACAATGCTGGTACGGCCCGTACCCAGGCCTTTAGAATGTGGGTACGGGCTGTACCGCCATTGTTGGGGTGACGTAGGGGTGGGCGTGGTACGACCCATACCCACGCTCTTAAGGCGTGGGTACGGTACGTACCGGTATTGTTGTGTTGCCGGTTCGCGTCAACATCCACTTCCGTTGTGGTGGACACTTGCGTTGCTGGACATGCCCCCACCCCCTCGAGGTGACCAGGTCCTGCAGGTCAGGTGTGACTTGGGTGGGGGTTATGTGTCCTGCCCCTGCCCCCCCCCTTTGCCCCTGGGTGTTGTTCTGACCTTCTGCGGCGTCTGCGTCGGTTCCTGTAGAGCAGGTGGACTGCTATGAGGGCTGGGATGACACGTAGGTTCGGGTCCATGGCCATGACTGTCTGTCGCGTACAGGTGCTCCTTGTGCGCGTCGTCCTGATTTCCCAGCAGTTTTTGGCAGGCGGAGAATTTTATCCGTGCGGGGTGACGTCGGTGCGGATCATACTTCCTGGTTCGTGAAACGCAGCCTGAATGCGTCCTGACGTCACGTCGGCGCTGTCTCGGATAACATTGGTATGTATTTTTTCATCGGTCGGTGTTTTTTACGATTTGTACGGAAATGGTGTTTCCGTGGGATAACTATAACTCGCGCGACCGCCACTCTATCACAAGGATGATGTCATCAGTGACGTCATGAGTGATGCCACTGACCATGTCATGAGTGATGTAATATGTGACGTCATGAGCAGTGGATTGCGGGCGCGCTTTAAAATTTACAGAAACACACATTCACTGGATGACGTCATCAGTGATGTCATTTGAGATGTCATCAGTGATGTCACTGACCATGTCATGAGTGATGTAATATGTGACGTCATCAGCAGTGCATTGTGGGGGCGCGAGTTATAGTTAGCTGAACTAACTATAACAGGGGAATTTCTAGGGTTTTGTACGAGGGAAATGTCCAGCTAACTATAACACCCCTGAAACCTATGGTTTTTTCAGTGAATTTCAAAGGTTTTTTAAATACCAATTCCTATCTATAACTTATCTCTGAAGATATCATGAAAAGCATTCTTTTTTAAAAGTAGGGTGCACATTAGTTTTGTGGAAAAGCATCTTTGTGATTGGTCAAGAAAAAGCAGTTTCAACGTGGAGTACATATCATAGGATAAAATTTGCTCAGCTCAACCACACCTGCTACTTGCATTTGGAAGGCACTGTTCGAACTTAAAACAATCGTCAACTTTTAACCTGCACGTTTCGTTAAATGTTCAAGAAAATGTTACAAAAAAATATCGTAAAGTTTTAAAAAATTGATGAACTTTTAACCTGCACGTATTGTAGAATGTTCTAGAAAGTGTGCTGATAGAATACGTTGCACTTCTGACTTCTATGTGTTGTTGTATATTAAAAAAAACGGTTCTTATGGAAAATTAAAAAGAAACCGACAGAGAAGTTTTGAAACCTAAAAGAATCAAGGAACTATTCTAATTTATTTATATGTGCAGCAACAAAATTATAGACACAACAGCACTAGGAAGAGGAAGAAGCAGGGAGTGGGGGGAGGGGGGGGAGATGGGCAGAATGGCACGCATGCACAATTAAGTACAACACACATATAGACTAACAATGGCCAAAATGAAACACACCAACAAGGGGCACAAATCACAGAACCTGCCAACATCACACCACTGAACGAGCATAGAAGTGAAAACCACGCTGTATTCATACAGGATGTGTACAAAGGCCAGTCGTTGGTGTTGTGGGATGTCTGCGACCGTGGTCCTCATGGATGAGATGCCCAGCATGTGGCACATGGTCGAGTTCACTGTGTGTTATGTTGCCAAATGGCTGCTCCTCCCACCCACGAGCCCCCACACTTTTGTACGGTGAGCTGTTGTATCTCGTGCACTCTTATGGCACGCCATTGTAATGACTATTTGCGCATGTCCTGCTACATTCCAACTACAACATCACAGTGCCGTTTGGACGTGGAGCATGCCACTTTACAACATCGACTGCTGCGGCTCTTGTAATAGGCCACACCAGAACACAGAGACACACTTACAGCACTTCCTGTACACGGACATGTCCGAGACACCCCGTTCCACTTGCCGGATAGGCACACCCCTGCACTGACCTGTGAACGACAGACCAGCACACGCCAGTTGTGCATGCAGGAGGATGCGTACGTAGCTACACATCCAGGCTCACTGCCAACGCAGAGGTGACAGCACACTGTGATGTTGCAGGGCTCGTGCCTATCATGCTAAGACAATGACCACAGGGACACACTTACTAAGATGTGGGTTTGGGGGGCATTGGCGGTCCTGTAGTTGTTGAGATGAGTCTTCTGGCCCTCATGGGTATCCCTGTATCATGCTCATTGACTAAATGGCACCTGTGGGTGTTCTGGTGTGGCTCTTGGCTGTGTTCCCTTTCATGGTGCAGGTAGTTGTCCTGCTTAACACCAGCAGAAAGCAGGTGTAAAATCCCTGGTGCTAACGTGTCTTATCGCCAGAATTTGTTTCGCATTGCAATTGGTGTGAAAGTTGTGATGTGATTTTTTTCGTGTGCACAACAATATACGAACTGAGCAGTGTATCTCGTCAAGATCCAGCACCTGACGCACTATTCCCAAACAATATAAATACAATGAGATTTCTTAATAGATTTTGTGTGTACACTGTAAGTGCAGCCAATACCTCAGTGCAATACAATACAGGATTTTAGTATTTAGAATAAATCGCAAAGGTGCACCTCGTGTCTTTTTGCACGGGAACGGCTACTCTCCATTTCATTATCAGCACTTTAACGGAAGTAAAGTTGAGATAAAAAAATCACACTATTCAGAAGTTGGTGCAAACTGCAGATATCACCAGTATTCCAGCGATAAGTGCCCCAAAATTTAACACCATGGTGGACTCCATCAAATAACAGTAATAAGAACAAGAAAGAGTCACACAGCAGTTAAGAGAACAACCAAAAATATTATTCATTTTTTATAATAATAAATATATAAACGATAAACTATTTTCAAACTTTATTTTTTTATTAACATAAATATAAACAATAACCTAATAAACAAAATGTAACAACAATAATACAAAACAACAAGGCGGAACACTCCTGTGGGAACCACGGATGTCGACGACAGACCTGGAAAATCAGAAAGATTGTTAAAAAAACAACAACATGGTATTCTCAACAAAATACCACAAGAAACAAATCACAGATATATAAAATGCATACAGGTAACAACATTTTATAAGTTTATCTTACAAAAACTGTAAATGTTGCCACATTAAAATATTTACCGAATCTGAGGAAAGTTTTTGCAGAAGGCACCACGCCCACAATGTTTTTCTTCAGTGGTGAAGAAATGTTTAACTTTTTCCAAGGGGCAAACAAAGACCAATGCCACCTTCTTTATTCGCAAGATTTGCCAAAGAGTTCTGTTTCGAGGGGATCCTAACAAAAAATACTCATGCGGCACAGCAAGTATGATGAAACACCTAAGGACCCTTCATCCAAACAATATTGCACGAGAAGAGTGCAAACAGATGAGAAACACTCCTGTTCTGTATCTGTAAAAAAGAATCACAAATAAATGTATATTAATAACTTTCAAATTTGTACTATTCCATTACTGTACAAACACATTTTATATAAAAACTGACTAAGAAACTATAGCCCTGAACCACAAGTGTGACGATCGTTAAAACACTACATGCATAGTGCATACTACTTTGAAGCAGTTCATGCCCTAAAGCCTACCTCACTAAAAGACTACATGCTAACTGACTAAATGATTACAGTACTATAAGGAGACACACTGGGTGAGTGACAGGGTGTTTGCTAGAAGAGTATGAATACTAACTAGGGAATTGAAGGTGTGAAACACAACTGTGTAGGTGATTAGAGGACTGCATCCATACTGCATAGGCATTTAAAGCAGTCCATGTGCTAAGGCCTGGCTCACTGCATGACTACTTGGGAACTGACTGAATGATTAGAGTACAGCATGGAGAGTGCCTAGGTGAATATATAAGTGCTAGGCTTTTCGCACAGGGAATGGATTAGTACTTGGTACTGAATGGGTCACTAGAGGAGTGCAAAGGCAGTCACAAGTGCTGGACTGTATGGATACTGACTAGGAAATTGAAAGTGTGAAAGATAAGTGTCTAGGTGGTTAGAAGACTGCATGCATAGTGCATAGGGATTTGAAGCAGTCCATGTGCTAAGGCCTGGCTCAGTGTATGAATACTTAGGCACTGACTGAATGATTAGAGTACTGCAAAGATAGTATCTTGGTGAATTTATAAGTGTTTGGGTTTTAGCACAGTGAATGGATTAGTACATGGTGCTGAATGGGTCACTAGAGGACTGCAAAGGGTGTGACAGGATATTTCCTGGAAGTGTATGGATACTGATTAGGGAATTGAAGGTGAGAAAGACAATTGTGTAGGTGGCTAGAGGACTGCATGCATAGTGGATAAGGGTTTGAAGTAGTCCATATACTAAGGCCTGGGTCACTGGATGAGTACTTGGGTACTGACTGAATGATTAGAGTACTGCAAGGAGAGTGCCTGGGTGCATTTATTAGGGTTTGGCGCAGTGAATGGATTAGTACATGATGTTGAATGGGTCACTAGAGGAGTGCAAATGGAGTGACAGGGTGTTTGCTGGAAGTGAACGGATACTGACTGGGGAATTGAAGGTGTGAAAGACAAGTGTGTAGGTGCTTAGAGGACTGCATGCATAGTGGATAGGGGTTTGAAGAAGTCCATGTGCTAAGACCTGGCTCAGTGCATGAATACTTAGGCAGTGACTGAATCATTAGAGTACTGGAAAGAGAGTGTCTTGGTGAATTTATAAGTGTTTGGGTTTTGGCACAGTGAATGGATTAGTACATGCTGTTGAATGGGTCTCTAGAGGACTGCAAAGGATGTGACAGGATGTTTCCTGGAAGTGTATGGATACTGACTAGGGAATAGAAGGTGTAAAAGACAAGTGTATAGTATGTTAGAACACTACATGCATACTGCATAGACATTTGAAGCAGTCTATTTGGTACTTAGAAGACTACTTCTAGGACAGTGCTTAGGTAAAACTTTTAAATTTTCAGTTCTGCCACAGTGAACAGAATAGTACATGGTACTGCACCTTAGTGTCAAATCCTGACCCATGTTATCAAAGACTAGCTTCTAATGCTACTAAAACTTGACAACATGAGAGGTTTTAAATTAGTTATCTGTCAGCAAATACACAATGTTACTAAATGCTTCTCTCACAGTGGTTCTCAAATGCACACAGACTCACAGTGTGATTCTAGACAACAACCACTATACCTAGGAGTTTACCAAAAATCATTCACTACTGTGGAAGTGGTAAGCGAACTGCATACAATCTTCATATTTCAGGACTGCACTTTTATGTCAAAGCCTGACTCCTATAATCAAAGCATAAGCAAAGACTGGCTTCTAATGCTATTAAAACTTCACAACATGACCGGTTTTAAAACAGGTATATGTCAGCAAATACACGATGTTACCTAATGCTTCTCTCGCAATCCTTACCCAAATGCACACAGACTCACAGTGTGATTTTAGACAAGCAACACTATCCTAGGAGTTTACCAAAACTCATTCACTACTCTGGAAGAGTTAATGGTACTGCACACAATCTACATATTTAAGTACACCACATCAGTGTCAAAGCATGACTCATTTAATCAACACATAAGCAAAGACTCTATTCTAATGCTACTAAAACTTCACAACATGACAGGTTTTAAAAAAGTTATCTGTAAGCTAATACATGATATCACCAAATGCTTCTCTCACACTGATCCCAAATACACACTAACTCACACTGTGATTCTTGACATGCACCACTATCGCTAGGAGTTTACAAAAACTCATTCACTACAGTGCAACAGGTAAGGGAACTGCACAAAATCTACATATTTCAGGACTGCCCTTTTCTGTCAAAGCCTGACTCATTTAATCAAATCATAAGCCATAACTGTCTTCTAATGCTACTAAAACTTCACAACATGACAAGTTGAACCAGTTATCTGTCAGCAAATACACGATGTTACCAAATGCTTCTCTCACAGTGGTTCCCAAATGCACACAGACTCACTTTGTGATTCTAGACAAACAACACTATCCCTTGCACTATACCAAAACACATTTCTTCATCTAGAAGTAGTACTACATTTTAGTATAGAAACATAACATAACTCATTTCACAAACAATGACTGGTTTCTAATTCTACCAAAATATAAAAACAGCACAGTTATCTGTGTACAAACACATGAAAAACACAAATGCTTATCACAGAATGGTTTCTACATGCACACACATTGTAGAGAAAAAAAGTACTCCCTACACTTTAGCAGGAAAAATGCATTAGTCTGATTAAAATCAAAATAGTCTACATACATCCCCTCACAATTAAATAACTCATCTTTCAAGTTCTTTTGTGGAGTAAGAAGTATATCAATCACTCACCATATTTTCTTTTACAGAATCTCTGCACTGTGCACCTCTCAGCAAAAGCAAAGAATGAAAAAGTTTCCCTTTCATTTTCCACACATATACATGTAAACATCAAATCACAATCCTTCGCACATAAACTCAAAAGCAAAAACACATTTCTATTGGTTAAACATTTCAACCCTTTCCAACTGAAATACATTTCAACCCTTCTCCCAATCTGCATTCTGCCTGTTACCATAGAAACAGATCATGGAACACTGCACTGAGCTCACAGGTCACAAGTTCAGCACACAATGTTCCTACACAAGACAGGAAGTGTGCTTGACTTTTCAACACATCAGCTTATCATATATAATGTTCCTTACAATCTGTGTTTGTTAACCAATAACAATCATACCTTTAAAAAACAGAAAAATACACCCTACCTTTTAGTGTAGAAAGTTGTCATATAACCAATGATTTCTTGTTGTTTTTCAAAATACGTTGCCGTGGATCCGCGCACCCACCGCAAGAGAATCCGTGCACCCAACGCGATAGGATGAGCGCACCGTGCGTGCATTTCCCCGTGTTTTTTTATTTAAAAAAAGGGGGGCACCAGGGGGTCCTTTTGTGACCCCCTAAGCACCTCTAGAGGGTCAGAGTATTTCCACTCTGCCCCTTTATATGTTTTACACACTTATTCCCCTTGCATCTTCAGCCTCGCTTCTACCGAGGCAGAAAATGGCCGCCAACAGTTCCTGGTTTCGAATGTAGAGAGACACTCGACAGCCAATTAACATTTAGCGCGCGATCGGGAGGGTGCGCGCTCTGTTCGGGGAGGGTGCGCTTACGGTGCGGGTACGGTCCACGGATCCTCCGCGGCCATAGATATCACTACCTTTTTTACTCTAATTTTCTCAGGAACAACTGAACAGATTCACACCATAAATGCAAAAGGCACGAGTCCGAACTGAGGACTACCTCTTTGCCAAATTTGGTGTCATTCCGTTCAGCGGTTCGGGCTGTAGCTGCGACAACAGATCCTATGGGAAATTGCATGGGGAAAACGTGTTTTGGGAACACCCTTTTTCTCGGCCCCTGCTTGACGGGTCACCGCAAACTTTTAGGGTAGGAGCGGAGCGGAGCTGGCCAACAGTTTGGAAAATTTTGAGAGGATTCGACAACCGGCACCAATGTTATTCCAAATAGAATGTTGCGGATTGCCTATGGAAAATATGTCCTAACTATAACTATCTACTGGCGACCGCCAGTAGATAATATATATATATATATATATATATATATATATATATATATATATATATATATATATATATATATATATATTACCTACTGGCGGTCGCCAGTAGGTAGTTATAGTTAGGACCACGTTTCCATAGGAAATCCGCAACATTCTATTTTGAATAACTTTGGCGCCGGTTGACGAATCCTCGCGAATTTTTCAAAATAGGTGGGGCGCTACGCTCCGCTCCTACCCTGAAAGTCTCGGGGGGATTCGTGAAGCGGGGGCTGAGATAAAAGGGGGGTCCTAAAACGCGTTTTTCCCATGCATTTTTCCATAGGACCTTTAGACACAGCTACAGCCCGAACGGCTGAACAGAATTACTTGAAATTTGGCAGAGAGGTAGTCCTCAGGTCAAGGAAGTGCCTTTTGTAGGTTTGGTGTAAATCTGTTCAGTAGATTCTGAGAAAATAGCCTTTAAATCAATATATATATCTGAGCCAGCGTACGGTGCGCTTACGGTGCGCTTACCGTACGCGTACGGTGGCGTGCGCGAGCGCGATTTTGATTGGCTCTTAGCTCTTAGTAAACATTCGAATCGGTCGAAACCAGGAAGCGGCGGCCGCCATTTTCTCTCTCGCTCCCTGAGTTGGGCAGCAAAAACGAACCCCAAAAATGTGTAAAGAAGCAGTTTCATGAGATCCTAACCACCCGGCATTGATACAGGGGTCCCCAAACCACCCCCAAGCCCGGAAAATCGCCGATTACGCTTACCGTAAAAATTTATATAAAAAAAAATTATCCACATTCTCCCCACCCCGTGTGCAAATGGTGCCCGAAGTGCACCATTTGTGCATGGCATATTACAGCTATGAATTTAACAAAAAATACATTTCACAAAGATGCGCATAATATGGCCCATCCCGCTTAACGTGGGCACGCGGTGCGCGCAGCGCACCGCGTGACCACCGTGCGTGCATGGCGCTAACTGTGTAAAGTGGGCGCGCGGTGCGCAAAGCGCACCGCGTGCTCACTGTGCGCGCACAGGTTTGGTGTAAATCTGTTCAGTAGATTCTGAGAAAATAGCCTTTAAATCAATATATATATCTGAGCCAGCTTACGGTGCGCTTACGGTACGCTTACCGTACGCGTACGGTGGCGTGCGCGAGCGCGATTCTGATTGGCTCTTAGATGTTAGTAAACATTCGAATCGGCCGAAACCAGGAAGCGGCGGCCACCATTTTCTCTCTCGCACTGAGAGTGTGGATTAAAATACAAAGCACAAAAACATGTAAAGGGGCTGTTTGGACAGCTCCAAAACACCTAGCCATGTTGAGGGAGTCCCCAAACATCCCCCAAGGCCAAAAACGGAATTTTTATTTTTTCGCTAATTTCGCCGATTACGCTTACCGTACGCGTACGGTAAAAAAATATATATAAAAAAAAAATTATCCACACTCTCCCCATCCCGTGTGCAAATGGTGCCCGAAGGGCACCATTTGTGCATGGCTTATCAGAGGTGTGAAAAATTTAAATATTACCTTTCAAAACGAAGTGCATCATATGTCCTCCATGTGCGCACGGTGCGCGAAGCGCATCGTGCGTACATGGCCCATCTAGCGTAACGTGGGCACGCGGTGCGCGTAGCGCACCACGTGCCCACCGTGCGTGCACGGCACTAACTGCGTAAAGTGGGCGCGCGGTGCGCGAAGCGCACCGCGTGCTCACTGTGCACGCACGGTGCGCGAAGCGCACCGTGCGCGAACGGAACGAACTGCGTTAAGTGGGCGCGCACGCCACGAATGGCGTAAAGTAACTTAGCATTTAAAAAACCGTACAAATTCACTGAAAAAACCATAGGTTTCACACACGTTATAGTTAGGAATTAGCATTTAAAAAACCTTGCAAATTCACTGAAAAAACCATAGGTTTCACACATGTTATAGTTAGCGGAAATTTTACTGATAAAAAACCAATGAAATTCCCCCGTTATAGTTAGTGCAGGCAACTATAACTCACGCGACCGCAATCTTCTGCTGATGACATATGTGTCTTCATGAAAAAAAAATATTTGTAATATATGTATAGCTAAAAATTTATGGAAGAAGACATGGGCAAATAAGTGTCTAAATACAGTATTAGCATCAGCAGAGGATTGCGGTTGCGTGAGTTATAGTTGCCTGCACTAACTATAACGGGGGAATTTCATTGGTTTTTTATCAGTAAAATTTCCGCTAACTATAACATGTGTGAAACCTATGGTTTTTTCAGTGAATATATATATATATATACATATATATATATACCAAGGTGTATTGAAGAATGAGTGGGTGTATGAGTGTCTGAATGGATGATTTAGTAGGTGCATGACTGACTGTATAAGTGAGTAATTAAATGTGTCTTACTGAATGCATGGGTTAGTGACTAAACTGTGTGAATGTCTGTATCAGTCTGTCAGTTGGTCTGTAAGCTGCTGCATGGGTTGGTGAGTAGCTACATATGGGTTATTGATTGGTTGTCTGAGTATCTGTATGGGTGCCTGAGTGTCTGTGTGGGTGGGTGGGGGGTGTGCATATATGTGTGAGTGGGTGATTCATGGGGTGTACAGCTTCAAGAGTGTATCTGGGAAGGGCTGTATGGGTGGGTGTGTGTTTGTATTAGTGTCTAGGTGAGTGAATGGATGCCTCAGTGGTACACGTGAGTAACTCCATATGTGAAAGGCAGTATATATGAGTGTTGGACTATATAAATGACTGTATGTAAGAATGAGTGATTGTGAGAGTGCCTGTATGGATCAGTGTGTCCCTGTATTAGTTATTGTATTAGAGTGTAAGTATGTGTTAGTATATGTTTAAATAAGTGACATGGTATGTGTATAACTGTACAGGTGAGTAAATGAAAGTGTTATTGATTATTTCTATTGCTGACTAGGTTTGTGAATAACTCTAAGAATTAGAGGCAGTGTGTGAGTGTCTGTATAGATATGTGACTGGATATGATAATGCTGTATTGATGGCTGACTGTATGTATGAGTGAGTGTATAGGTGAATGAATCGATGTGTGAAGACAAATTAGAGAGTGGATATGCACTAATTGGTATTGGTGTGTTCACGGTTTTGAAAATTAAAGTCTGTATTTTAGACTGGGTGTATCAAGTGTTATATTAGGGTGCATCTGATTTTCACTTGGATGATGTTATCAGTGATGTCATCAGTGATGTCATTTGAGATGTCATCAGTGATATCATCAGTGATGTCACTGACCATGTCATGAGTGATGTAATATGTGACATCATCAGCAGTGCGATGCGGGGGCGTGAGTTATACTTAGCTCAACTAACTATAACAGGCAAATTTCTCTGGTTTTATATGAGTCAAATTGCCAACTAACTATAACGTCCCTGAAACTTATGGTTTTTTCAGTGAATTTCTAAGGTTTTTTTAAATGCTAATTCCTAACTATAACGTGCCTGAAACCTATGTTTGTTTTCTGTGAATTTCAAAGGTTTTCTAAATGCTAATTTCTAACTGTACGGTGCCTGAAACCTATGGTCTTTTCAGTGAATTTCAAAGGTTTTTTAAATGCTGATTTCTATATATAACGTTCATTAAACCTATTTTTTTTTCTCTGTTTTTTAATTATCATCCCATTCTCAACTTGGCGAAAACTGCAAATCTCACCACTCTTCCATCAATACCTTACACCAACAAAATCGCCACAAACAAGAGCCACATCTAAAGCTAATGAAATGCACAGTAGGCGTTCCCGTGCAAAAAAACCACGAAAACACCACTTCCCCATATTTTCAACGACCAGCCAAAAATGCAATGCGATCCAAAAAGCAGGCGATAGGCCGAGTTAGCAGTTCCAAATTAACATCAACCTTTAACGGGTGTAAGGAGGTTGACTATCTACTCCGTTATTTCGCCCCAACTCACAACCACATCTAAAGACCAACATGTGATACAGCTACTGATCATGCAGCTCCGACACTCAACAACACCACAACACCCAGCCCCACCACCGCCAGAACCTCCCCCCGAACCACCCCCCCTACTACCACCGAGGCAGCACAAAACAGAACAACGGACCTTCCCAAATTGTCATGCCCCTCATCCACACAATAGCTGAATGTTGGGAGATGAGCAACCAACTATATATGAAGGAGGCAAGTCACCCATCACTGATAAAGCACACAATGCCAAGTGTAACACTCATGTGCTGCACATACCTCACAATGCAAAGTACAAACCTCTCCATGTGGAGATATACTATTGATACTTGTAGTGTAGTGCACAGTGGACGCAACCATGTTACCTCAGGCAGTGGGGAAGATCTCGGTCATGTAGCTGTGTTGTCCCCCCTGGAAGCGGAAGCGGAGTGGGCTGCTCAAAGTACATCACTCCAGCGTAGGAGTATGGATAAATAGACCAGGCCCTAGGCGTGGTTCACTTATGGGAAGACCAACGAGTCTGTCAGAACGGCAGCCCTCACCCTGGCATGTGGCAGCCGCCATAACCGCAGGCCTCATCGACACAGGGCCCCTGCGAACCCAGCGGCACAGCACCGCAGACTTATGTCTGTACCAACTACTGCCTTCGATCTACACTACGGACAGCACAGCTCACAATTCAGATGTAGGGGCAATTGCAGATATTGCAGTCCAGTTCGCAAGACATGTTGCTCCCAGTGCGGCCCCCCAGACCACGCATCATCATAGGGTGCGCACACGCTGTGTGCGCACCCTGCGATGCAATATGCAATTGAGTTATGTGCAATATGATGCACATAACTCAATTGCTGTTTCTCACTATGTCACGTCATATATTACCAACTCTGAGAAGACAGAATTGAAAGAAATGTGGGCAGAAATTTCACAGGAGAAGACACTTAGGAAATAAATGTACAGCTTCAGTTTGAAGATACTTTCACATCGAGAAATTGGATCCTACCAATGTTCGGATCGATAGACATCTCCAAGTTTATATTCAAAGTCAATAGGAACCATCTGGATAAGTCTAAGTTTTCCTGCGGCACAAATCAAGTTTTAATATAAATGTTATTAAAAAAATTGTGATAATTTAAATTTACGTTTCTTTGCTAGTCAAGAGAACTGTACAGAAAATAACAGTTGGATATGTCTAGGTGTTGATCAAGAAATGGAAGATAATACTGTTGTGAAGTTTGAAAAAGAAATAACAAAGTTTAAAGTCGTTTCTGGTGAAAATCCCAACTATGTTTATATTTAGTGCCGACTTACTCATTATAAAATTCAAACAAGGAATGTAGATGTTCTACCACTAACCCTGTTCAACACAAGTGGATCCCACATGTGTAACTGTGTCCTGAGTCATGAACGGCAGTCAACCCAAGTCCGTGGCAGCGACCACAGCACCACACTCTCTTCGATCACTGTTCTGCTTGGGTTTTCGGATCAGATAGAACCCGCTCATCAGAGCCTCACTAACCCAGCCAGAACGTTACCCCCTCCCTAGAACCTATTTACAATCCTACAACCACATATATCTATCACCTAAGGACAGGGGATTCCTACTATGCATACCAAGATCTCACAATCGGCGGCCTCGCGATCCCATACGGATCCAGACCTTTCTGCCCATACGACAGTATCACAAGTGGTGGCCTCGCGGTCCCATACGAACCCAGACCTCTCTGCCCATACGACAGTATCAGCACAATTGGCGGCCTCGCGATCCCCTACGAATCCAGACCTCTCTGCCCATACGACAGTATCACAAGTGGCGGCCTCGCGGTCCCATACGAACCCAGACCTCTCTGCCCATACGACAGTATCAGCACAATCGGCGGCCTCGCGATCCCCTACGAATCCAGACCTCTCTGCCCCTACGACAGTATCACAAGTGGCGGCCTCGCGGTCCCATACGAACCCAGACCTCTCTGCCCATACGACAGTATCAGCACAATCGGCGGCCTCGCGATCCCCTACGAATCCAGACCTCTCTGCCCCTACGACAGTATCACAAGTGGCGGCCTCACGGTCCCATACGAACCCAGACCTCTCTGCCCATACGACAGTATCACAAGTGGCGGCCTCGCGTTCCCATACGAACCCAGACCTCTCTGCCCATACGACAGTATCAGCATAATCGGCGGCCTCGCGGTCCCATACGAAACCCAGACCTCTCAGCCCATACGACAGTATCAGCATAATCGGCGGCCTCGCGATCCCCTACGAACCCAGACCTCTCTGCCCATACGACAGTATCACAAGTGGCGGCCTCGCGTTCCCATACGAACCCAGACCTCTCTGCCCATACGACAGTATCAGCACAATCGGCGGCCTCGCGGTCCCATACGAAACCCAGACCTCTCAGCCCATACGACAGTATCAGCATAATCGGCGGCCTCGCGATCCCCTACGAATCCAGACCTCTCTGCCCATACGACAGTATCACAAGTGGCGGCCTCGCGGTCCCATACGAACCCAGACCTCTCTGCCCATACGACAGTATCAGCACAATCGGCGGCCTCGCGATCCCCTACGAATCCAGACCTCTCTGCCCATACGACAGTATCACAAGTGGCGGCCTCGCGGTCCCATACGAACCCAGACCTCTCTGCCCATACGACAGTATCAGCACAATCGGCGGCCTCGCGATCCCCTACGAATCCAGACCTCTCTACCTAGACGGCATTCTCATATGACAGTTCATCCTATGATCATCATAACATACAAAAAGGGAATCAGTCTCACTATTCATCAGATCACACAAGGATTGCCAGTTCGGGCATAGCCTGTTCTCAGGTTTGAGGGGCTCTTCTTTCCCTTATTCAGTTACCACTTACCTGATCAGGGTTAACATCTGTTCATGTAGCCACAGCTGACTAGAAGAATAGGCTACCCTCTTATACAAGAACACGCAGCACATGTTGGTTCACTACAAACTGGATACTTTATTACTCATTGCATACACAATCACATAACATTACGATATGACACATAACCTGCAAAGAAAAGTGAAAGATTAAGTTGTACACTCTAATAAGAAAGGGTCGACATCACCTTAGTAGTATGTAGCCTGCACTCAGTGGTCATCTAGGCTCCCTTCTCGTCTGTGCCTCGGCTCGCCTGGAATCACCCTTCTCCGAGTCACTGGGACCTCTTCCTTATCGGCTACTCTCTCCTCTCTGGCTATTCTGTTAGGAAAGCATCTTTCTCTCAGTTCTTCTCCGCCTTCAAGATGGCGTCTGTCTTCCCTGGAATAAGTAGTAGCTTTACTGCTAACGGCTAGATGCCGCCTACGGACTGAACATGTAACTGCCTCAGACTTTCACTAATATAGAGGTGCATTTCCTCATGGAAAATTCCGGCCCGTAACCTGCCGCCCACCAAATTCTTGTACCTCCCCGTACCAAGGACACGTTCCCAGCCGGCCGGCCTGATGTAGTGTCTTCGGCATGAAGAAAAATACAATCCTTCGAAAAGGGCCGGCCTGAACCGGTTCTCTCCAAGCGAATAACACCTCATAACTAAAACATTACTCTTGGCCTAGAAGCATCCTAAGCTGCCGAAGCAAAAAGAAAGATGGAGTCTCTCCCGTTTGAGGCCTACCAGGCCTGAATTCAGCACAGCTCCATGAAATACCCTCACTACAGGACAGGTTATCCCTAATACTAACGAACCTATCCCCTAGGCTATGTGTGCAAGCCCTGATCTATGGGGAAGAGCACAGAATCATGTCGAAGTGCCTAGTAAATAGGCTCCATTCACTACTCTAACCCTTAGGCTTGAATGGTAAGAGACTGAAGTCACATTCAATCACTTGTTAACACAAGAAGGCCAGGAAAATCGAGCAGAATATTTCACCCTTGACTTCAGTCTATTATACATTCATTAAACAGAACTAACATCTGTGGAAGAATAATATGAAACAAAACTAACTGATCTATGTTTAGTACCAGGTGTGCAGAATTGAAGTAGTGAAGGAATACACTGAATAAAGCAACAGATGGAAATCAAAATGGCGATAGTAATCAGAATACCTCCTAATATTTGACGTAACAAATGCAAATCAGGTAACCAATTAAAGAGCCAGTCAAACCAGCCCTGATCAATGTGTTTTCTAACTTCTTCTGTCAAGTCATGTAGCTTATTAATGTGAGCTCGAATGGATTGTGTATGATCAGACAAGTTAAAACAACAAAGACCCTCAAAATCAGAACAATCGTGTCCATGTTTAAGCAAAAGATAATCAATGGCCGCTCGATTTTGCAAGATAGCCCTTCGTTCACCCTGGGCGTCTAATAGCATGTCCGACAGGACTGTAGAAGTATTATTAATGGATTTCACCATCCAGCAGGCCATTTTCTCAATAGATTTGGCATTATAAACTGCCAAAGCAGGAACACCAATAATTGAAATAGCCAGGCTAAGGTATTCGGACTTAGAATATAAATGCAAAGATGAGTCACAATCCTCCTGTAACCTCACTGTATCTCGAATCACACGAGAGTTGGCATTCGGATGTGAGGAAAACATCAATAAACTCAATCTAGTAATGGCACAAGGGCCTCCAGAAATATTTGCGGGGACATATGGCCAGGAAGTATTACCACATGAGAAAAGCCATCCGGCAGGTAGTAACATCGTGCGATAATGACTGGGGGCAACTACCATACTCTTGCAAGTCATGTTATTCTGAACAGAAGTACATATTTTCAGCGTCCTTTGAAGGCACAAAGTTCGTTCATGAGCGGTGAATGAGGTGGCCCCTTTCAATTTTAAACGCATACATTCCGAAATTGCACTAGGATTACACGTAAGGAAAAAACACAAATCACCTTGTGTGATATTATAGGTAACTATTTGGGACTGGTCTGACAGTTCAGTACACAAGGGGCAATACTCGTGGGTAGCGAAATCGCCCAGAAGAACATTGGGGCGAGCAGTTGATATATTGAAAATATGAGTCAAAGTCTCCAACGAAGCAGGGACAGCAACCAAACAAGTTGCCAAAATGTCATTCACTGATCTCATCGGTGTCAAGCAGAAATGAGGGGCGTTAGTCACCCGTTTCGCTAGTGAAGTCCAAAAGTTCGACGACGAATCCCACGCAGCGAAGGAACGCGACACTCGGGTTCTCAACTCAGCCCGGGTTGATGGGATCCCTCCTCTCTCGTCGTACCATCCCAAAAGGAGTCCAACACCGACACATCCTGCAGCAACAGTCCAAAGAATGATCTGAAAAAGAATCAAATACAGGCATTATTCATTCTCGTAAGTAACATTTGTCAGCCGGGACTGCTTCCCAGCTATCTTTCCCTGGTCTCATAACTAAAATGGTGTTGTCTTGACCGGTTGCAATCACTTCTGCTTGTTCAGGGGGATTCTTAGGCGACTGCACCCAAACTCTGGCCCCAGGATAATCTGTGGAGCCAAAACCTTTCTGGCCTCGTACCGTTAGCAACGTTGGGGCAGTGCCTTTTGTGATCTCACCGCTGAACACAGGCATTATTAGCAATTGAGCCACTCGGTCAGTTTTATGTATCAGTAAGTCAACCTCACTGCTATTCTGCAGGAGCACCTTAATCTCTCCCTGATAATCACTATCAATGATTCCTCCAAGCACCTGAATGCCTTTTACAGCCAGCCCCGATCTAGGGGCAATTAATCCGAAATTTCCAGGTGGTATCTGAACACCAACACCTGTCTCAATGATGACTCGATCTTTACTTTTTATAATGGTGTCATCCATGGCATGCAAGTCTAAACCTGCCGACCCTGGGGTCGCTCTGCATGGAGCCAAAGCTCCGGGAGTAATCTCCCAGTACATCACAGTCTCTCTGATCTCATTGGGTTTAGCAACAACATTCGGAGGAAACAAACGCATAAGTGGGGATTCAGCATTTAGAAAAGGACGGTTATTCAAAATCAATAGCGCTTGAGGCAAAAAATCTCGCCAATTCTTATACTTGTCATCTGTTAATTTGCGCAGTTGGTCTTTTAGCAGGCCATTCAACCTCTCCACAAGACCCGAGGCCTGTGGATAATATGGTATATGAAACACCCATTCAATATTGTTTTCCACACAGAATTCCTGTACCAATCTTCCACGAAAATGAGATGCATTATCAGATTGAATTTGGAATGGCACACCATAATACATCATAATCAATTCCAATGTTTTAATAGTATTCAATTGGGTAGCTTGCTTACAGGGAAGGGCCACCAACAGGCCACTGTATGTATCAACAATGGTGCAAACATATTGACAATTTCTACTCATAGGAAGTGGACCAATGTAATCAATCTGCCAAATTTGAGCGGGCAATTTCCCGCGATGTAAATGACCTTTAACAATTTGGGGCACTTTGCGCTGCCTGATATGCTGACAAATGGGACAATGTAGAATAACATTTTTAATTAAATCTAGGGGAATATAAATTCCTCGATCAGCAGCCCACCTGCTAGTGGCTTTCTCTCCAAAGTGTCCTGCTTTCTGGTGGGCCCATTTCGCCAATCCCGCAATATCAGAATCTTGCGTGTCCACCACTGCCTCAGCAATTTTAGATTTCTCATCTGCAATGTTATGAAAGAATTTGTCAAGAGAGTCTATCGGGGTATGAGCATCCACATGGAAGATTGTAACAGTACTCTGTGGGAGCATTTCCCAAATCTCCTGCCATAATTCTTTTCCCCACAATTCCTTGGAATGGATTT
This sequence comes from Triturus cristatus, assembly GCF_964204655.1. Lineage (NCBI taxonomy): Eukaryota > Metazoa > Chordata > Amphibia > Caudata > Salamandridae > Triturus > Triturus cristatus. The sequence continues at coordinate 900,031,798 of NC_140590.1, read as the reverse complement.
TCCAACTATGGGAATGCCAAGTCGGTAACCAAACTGCCAGTCCATTGGCAGTAGACCAAGAATCGGTAAAAATATGACATGTGCCAGGTAACTCTTGTTTCAGAACTTGATAAACAGCATAGTGTTCAGCAAATTGACTGCTCTTACCCTCACCAGTTGTACTCAGCAATTTTTGTGTGATCGGATTATAGGACACTGCCTTCCAATGCCGTTTCGTCCCTATGAACCTTGCTGAACCATCCGTAAACCAGACATGGTTTCTGTCCTCTGCGGACAAATCATCAAAAGGTTTACCCCACTTAACAGGAGATTCCTGTACTAAAGGTACGGAACATTCACTCTCAGTTTCAGTTGATGGCGCCCGTGCCACCTGCTCATGCAAAGATGCAACTCCTTTTTGTCCCACACGTGCCCTGTCTTGTATATACCATTTCCATTTAATCACACTCGCCTCTTGAGCGTGTCCAATTCGGTGAGTTTTCGGCGAACTCATAACCCACTGCATGATAGGAATTTCAGGTCGCAAAACTATATCATGTCCCAAAGTCAACTGCTCGGTATCCACCAGAGCCCAATAACATGCAAGTAGCTGTTTCTCAAAAGGTGTATAACGCTCACCAGCATCAGGTAACTTTTTGGTCCAGAAACCTAACGGTACTCTACTCTTGCCTTGTTTCTGACACAAACTCCAATTCGCATAAAGGCCTTGTACAGACACATTCAAATCCACATCACCATCACATACAGGCCATAAATCCAGAGCATGCTGAATTGCTTCTTTAGCCAGACTGAATGCATCTTGCTGTGGTTTACCCCATTCAAATGCATTCTTTTTACGAGTGACCTGGTACAAAGGGGTCAATATTTGACTCAAATGAGGAATATGCTGGCGCCAAAATCCAAACAAACCAATGAAGCTTTGGGCTTCTTTCCTATTTCTCGGAACTGCAAAATCAAGAATTTTCTGTTTAACCTGAGGGATCACTTCTCGGTGCCCTTCATGCCAATTAATACCCAAAAATTTCACAGCCTGGGACGGACCTTGTAATTTATCCGGGTTGATTTCCCAACCTTTCTCACGCAAGCACTCAATGACTCTATCCAATTGGGTCTGAACTTCCTCTTGTGATTCACCTTGGATCAAAATATCATCAATATAGTGACATATCTGAATTTGTGGATGAACTGGTACCTCAGCCAGATGCTCTGCCACCAGCCGGTGACATATCGTAGGACTATGCACATAGCCCTGAGGAAGACTTCTAAACGTCATCTGACGCCCGTTCCACGTAAAACTGAATTGTTCCTGACACTCAGGGGCAATCGGAATCGAAAAGAAAGCATTAGCAATATCAATGGACGCATACCATGTACCTGGATGTTTCTGGATTCTTTCAATTAGGGTAATAACATCCGGTACTGCAACAGTCAAAGAGGGTGTGTGTCTATTCAATTCTCGATAATCAACAGTCATGCGCCAAGAATTATCACTCTTACGTACAGGCCAAACAGGATTATTCCAAGCAGAAGTAACTGGGGTTATAACTCCTGCATCCACCAACTCCTGAATAGTGGTACTAATCTCTTCATGACCACCTGGAATACGATACTGCTTCTGACGAACCACTTTTGTCGCCTGGGGAACTTTTATGGGGGGCATTCTTAAACGACCAACCCGTACAGGCCTGGACGATATATAATGTTTAGTTCCAAATTGGTAACATCCATCATCTAAGTGCAAAGTCATTCCTTTCAAAATATCAATTCCAATTATGAATTCTAAGAGTGGCACCACTAATACAGAGTATTCTTTTCTAGGAATTCTACCTATTCTCATTTCAAGTAAGGTTTGAACTGCGGGAGTTTCCTTTCCACCTAATCCGGTAATGGTAAAAGGCTGACCTTTAAACTTCTTTGATTTTCCATGAATAAGAGTGGCCTCCGCTCCTGTATCTACCAATGCTCGGGCCCTTTGGATATTACGATGTCTCCAATAAATATCAATATCTACATAGGGTCTATTATCTCTGTGAGCCCATCTGTGTACTGGAGCTTGACCTATTTCCTAGTCCTTTTTATTGTGTTCTGTGTACCAGGATAAATCAGGATAAAGACTCTCACGGTTCCTAGGTATCGATACCTCCTGTTCATATCCATCTCCATTACGAAATGGATTACTGTTCCCTGCATTGTACTGCGGGTTTCGATCGGCCAATATGTGTCGATCCTCTCTCCTTCTCAACTCAGGGGATTGATCCCTATCATCTCTACGTCTGCTGTTAACATAATCATCTCTCCCCCTCTCTCTTTCCCCCTCTCTCTCCCTGTCTCTCTCACGACGGGGGGACAAATCACGCGCATAACGTCGATCATCACGACGATCAGAGCGCCCACGGCGGTCGTCATCACCGCTACCGTCAGAAAAACCACGATCATACTCAGTTGTCCGAACACGCCGGGCACCCTCCTTTCGATCCAAGCCACGTTTGCGAAACATTTCCCACAAACGAGAAGTAGTCTCACCATCAATGTCCTCCTTCCGCACACCATCGGCCATAAGACCAAAAAACATATCACGTCTAGTAAGTTTATTGTCACCAGGAGTACGAGCGTCAGGCCGGGACTGCCGTTCAGGTTTAAACCACTCACCCAACTCACCGAGTTGGCGTACCGATTCCAGCACCACAGATAACATGTTACCAGTCTGATTAATCAATAAAGTCATCATGACCTGCTTATAAGCAACAGGGGAAGAACGAATAATACGATTCCGCACAGAAGATGTCAAGAAACCATCAAGCAACCTGTCAGCAGTATTTAGAAAAATTGCCGTTTTCATCACCTCCTCTTTGAGACGTTGCGCAGCATCGCGCAAAGTATACCACGGTTTGTCATTCAGAGGCCAGTCAGACTCAGTAGGATATTTTTGATTACAACCCTCAGTCGCCAATTGAAGCAAAGAAATTTGACCACCACCATTAAAGTTACGAAAATGGTCCTGTACAGTAGAATCTGAACTCAAGGAACAAAACTTCAAACAATCGCCAGCATCCAGCATAATGCCAGCAGCGCCCAGTTCATAAAGGCGCACCATCCATGTGAGCAAGGGCTCACCAACTCGCTGTCGAAATCGCTGCAAAATATCACTAATTTCTTGTTGAGTAAAATCCTCCAAAGAGTCTAAAGCAATACCATTCGGAGCACCGGGAGCCTGCTGCACCTTCCGTCGAAAAACTGGATGCGCCGAGACCGCGGGATGAGCATCACAAGGAGCTCGACCAGTACACGTAGAGGAACAATCAGTGGAAGAAGCATCGACCCCTCTCGAAGGACGAGCGCAATCACGGGGTGCACCATCAGAGGCGCAACAAGCAGATTTACAAGCACGGCCGGAGCGAGAGGACTCGCGCTTGGCAGACTCCTCACCCGAGGAAGGAGAATCACTCGAGTTCCAGATATTACCATCCCATTCATCAGGATTCCAATCCAGTCCGGCTTTCGCCACGACCAGACGCACCTTCCGCGTCGAACCCCGACCACGCCGATTCTTGTATTTATAACGAGCAATTCGCACAGCCGCCCTCTCGGCAATAGTTTGGTACGTCTCAAGTTTGTCAGCAAGCAACTTATTTTGACACCGCAACAAAGTATGAGCATTCTGAATCTCAACAAAGTTCGCTTCCACATCCTTATGCACATTCTGTAACTTCAACAACCTCTCATGCAGGATCCTGTACGCAGACAGAACAATCCAACCTCTGCGCCCCAAAACGGGAAGCTCATCACCCTTAGATACCGGCGCCTTCTGTAAACAAGTAATCACATTAGCCGGCTCCACCAGCTCCAAAAAAGAATTCCAATTCTCACTCAAACCAGTAGAATCAGCCCACTCACGGGCTAAGGCTTCATAAAGCGTTGAATCCCAGCCGGGAATATCAACGGGCAACTTAAAAGTAGATTTCGACTTTCTAGAAAACATCTTTAAAAAGAAAGAAAAAGAGAAAAAGAAAAAGAAGAAAGGGAAAAGAAAATAACAAACAAGTATATAGAAATAATATACAAACGAAACCACGCACACGCCGAAAGCAAACACGATACAACCACAACGCACACAGGTTTCGTAAACGGTTCGTGACGCCAAATGTTCTGCTTGGGTTTTCGGATCAGATAGAACCCGCTCATCAGAGCTTCACTAACCCAGCCAGAACGTTACCCCCTCCCTAGAACCTATTTACAATCCTACAACCACATATATCTATCACCTAAGGACAGGGGATTCCTACTATGCATACCAAGATCTCACAATCGGCGGCCTCGCGATCCCATACGGATCCAGACCTTTCTGCCCATACGACAGTATCACAAGTGGCGGCCTCGCGGTCCCATACGAACCCAGACCTCTCTGCCCATACGACAGTATCAGCACAATCGGCGGCCTCGCGATCCCCTACGAATCCAGACCTCTCTGCCCATACGACAGTACCACAAGTGGCGGCCTCGCGGTCCCATACGAACCCAGACCTCTCTGCCCATACGACAGTATCAGCACAATTGGCGGCCTCGCGATCCCCTACGAATCCAGACCTCTCTGCCCCTACGACAGTATCACAAGTGGCGGCCTCGCGGTCCCATACGAACCCAGACCTCTCTGCCCATACGACAGTATCAGCACAATCGGCGGCCTCGCGATCCCCTACGAATCCAGACCTCTCTGCCCCTACGACAGTATCACAAGTGGCGGCCTCGCGGTCCCATACGAACCCAGACCTCTCTGCCCATACGACAGTATCACAAGTGGTGGCCTCGCGGTCCCATACGAACCCAGACCTCTCTGCCCATACGACAGTATCAGCACAATCGGCGGCCTCGCGGTCCCATACGAACCCAGACCTCTCTGCCCATACGACAGTATCAGCACAATCGGCGGCCTCGCGATCCCCTACGAATCCAGACCTCTCTGCCCATACGACAGTATCACAAGTGGCGGCCTCGCGGTCCCATACGAACCCAGACCTCTCTGCCCATACGACAGTATCAGCACAATCGGCGGCCTCGCGATCCCCTACGAATCCAGACCTCTCTGCCCATACGACAGTATCACAAGTGGCGGCCTCGCGGTCCCATACGAACCCAGACCTCTCTGCCCATACGACAGTATCAGCACAATCGGCGGCCTCGCGATCCCCTACGAATCCAGACCTCTCTACCTAGACGGCAGTCTCATACGACAGTTCATCCTATGATCATCATAACATACAAAAAGGGAATCAGTCTCACTATTCATCAGATCACACAAGGATTGCCAGTTCGGGCATAGCCTGTTCTCAGGTTTGAGGGGCTCCTCTTTCCCTTATTCAGTTACCGCTTACCTGATCAGGGTTAACATCTGTTCATGTAGCCACAGCTGACTAGAAGAATAGGCTACCCTCTTATACAAGAACACGCAGCACATGTTGGTTCACTACAAACTGGATACTTTATTACTCATTGCATACACAATCACATAACATTACGATATGACACATAACCTGCAAAGAAAAGTGAAAGATTAAGTTGTACACTCTAATAAGAAAGGGTCGACATCACCTTAATAGTATGTAGCCTGCACTCAGTGGTCATCTAGGCTCCCTTCTCGTCTGTGCCTCGGCTCACCTGGAATCACCCTTCTCCGAGTCACTGGGACCTCTTCCTTATCGGCTACTCTCTCCTCTCTGGCTATTCTGTTAGGAAAGCATCTTTCTCTCAGTTCTTCTCCGCCTTCAAGATGGCGTCTGTCTTCCCTGGAATAAGTAGTAGCTTTACTGCTAACGGCTAGATGCCGCCTACGGACTGAACATGTAACTGCCTCAGACTTTCACTAATATAGAGGTGCATTTCCTCATGGAAAATTCCGGCCCGTAACCTGCCGCCCACCAAATTCTTGTACCTCCCCGTACCAAGGACACGTTCCCAGCCGGCCGGCCTGATGTAGTGTCTTCGGCATGAAGAAAAATACAATCCTTCGATAAGGGCCGGCCTGAACCGGTTCTCTCCAAGCGAATAACACCTCATAACTAAAACATTACTCTTGGCCTAGAAGCATCCCAAGCTGCCGAAGCAAAAAGAAAGATGGAGTCTCTCCCATTTGTGGCCTACCAGGCCTGAATTCAGCACAGCTCCATGAAATACCCTCACTACAGGACAGGTTATCCCTAATACTAACGAATCTATCCCCTAGGCTATGTGTGCAAGCCCTGATCTATGGGGAAGAGCACAGAATCATGTCGAAGTGCCTAGTAAATAGGCTCCATTCACTACTCTAACCCTTAGGCTTGAATGGTAAGAGACTGAAGTCACATTCAATCACTTGTTAACACAAGAAGGCCAGGAAAATCGAGCAGAACAATCACTGAGGCATATTTAGATATGCAAGGCCAGCGACACTTAGTCCCACTAACCCTCTTTAACACAAGCCGATCCCACATGTTCAACTGTGTCCTGAATGGCAGTGACCCCAAGTCTGTGGCAACAACCACAGCAGCATACTCTCTTTGATCAGTTAGACATATTTCCATATGCAACGGTGGCAACACGTGGTGCCAATAACTCTGTTCAACACAAGCCGATCCCACATGTGTAACTGTGTCCATTTTTAAATGCTAATTTCTAACAAGATTGTACTCAGAAAATACAACACTTCGTCAGTGTATTCTATACTTATTTAATCTTTTCATCATACGCCTACACTGCACTCACTAGGAGTCTCAATAGAAATTATTTCTTCATCCATTAACTACATAGTCCACTAGGCAAGTAACTATTACAGTCCTCAAATCTACATAATACCTTTTTAGTATCCTTTCTTCTTGAACATTTTTTATATCAGTTATACCTTTAGTACAATCACCAAATAGGGGTGGGCGGAATTTGCAAAATTCACTTTCGCAAATTATCGCGAAAATGTTAAAAATCTCCGCAAACACGCGGAAATATCGCGAAGATGCAGAAGTATTTTTCCCGCCCGTTCACAGTATTTTCTGCGTGGTCGCCAACTTACCCATGCGGTTGCTCGCGGGCGCGGCCACCTTGTGCATGATCACAAGAAGAAAGACGTGATCGCGCGACGAATGACGTTATTGCGGGCGCGAACTGTCGCGAGACAGCGCAAATGGCTACCCACAATCCAACATCTCGTGGAGAACGCGACCGGATCGGGAAAACTTGTCGGCGAACGCTGGGATTCAGGTAAGGCGATAACGTGCATGCGAGAATGTATTATTTTACAGCGCGGGCAAGCAAAAAATTTCCAGTAAAATGCGGATTGCGGAAATTTTGACATTTTCGCGCTCTCTGCGGAACGCAAAAATGTCAAATTATCGCAATTTCCGCGAGCGGAACGGAATTTTAGCCCAGGCCTATCACCAAATTAATTTTAAAGTACAAACGAACACTCAGCAGTCTACACTGCGGGCAGCAGACCTCGCAATTTGAATTTTGGACACATGGTGCCAACTACCACTGTCCAACACAAGCCAATTCCACATGTGTAACTGTATCCTGAGTCCTGAATGGCAGTGAACCCAAGTCTGTGGAAGCGACCACAGCTCCAGATTCCCTCTGATCAGTGAGGCTTATTTCCATATGCAAGGCCAACAGCACGTGGTGCGACTAACCCTGTTCAACACAAGCCGATCCAACATGTGTAACTGTGTCCTGAGTCCTGAATGGCAGTGACCCCAAGTCCATGGCAGACACCACAGCAGCAAACTCTCTTTGATCAGTTAGACATATTTCCATATGCAGTGACCCAAAACTTCACGGCAGCGACCACACCACCACACTCCCTTCGATTAGTGAGGAGTATTTTCATATTGAAGGCTGGCGACAATTGGTGCCACTAAACCTGCACTACGCAGGCTGGTGAGGCCACCAATGTATGCATGTGGCTGTGGACCCTTGCTCACCACTACCTCTGGCCTACACTACGATCAGCAGGCCTCACAATTCAGATAGAGTCATGATTCCACATGACAGTCCTATAGCCAAGACACATTGCTCCCAAGCATCATCACAGGCTCATAGAGTCTCAATGCTTCTGGTGCCACTAACCCTCTTTAACACAAGCCAATCCAATATGTGTAACTGTGTCCTGAATGACAGTGACCCCAAGTCTGTGGCGCTGACCACAGCACCACACTCCCTTCGATCAGTGTTAGACCCGGCCCTCGTAACATAGACAGACCTGACCCCTGCACCTCACACCAGCCCGAGCCCACGGCCTAGCCGATCCTTCCCACCAGAACACACACACCCGACCCGGACTTCCCCCGTCCGTGGCCTTCCTCCTTCGGCCACCCTGGGCCCGCGTGCCCACTTCATGCACCAAGATGGCCGCCCGGCCCCAGCGCGACCCTAGCCATAGGCGCCACTCCGGCTGGAGGACATCGCGCTCCCCTTGGGATGAAAAGGGAGGAGCAGTTTCCATCACACCTCTGCGCTTCCCTGGGAAGGTGGGTTTCGATCGACCCGCCGGCCTCCCCGAGGGCTGGCTCCACGCCTGCTGGGTGTCTGGGGCTCCTCCCGACCCGGCCCTGAGAGGATCAAAGGACAATGGCAGGAAACCCCCAACAAGCGACCCCCAGGTGACAAGACCCCTGCCTGCACAGACTCCGGACATCAAAGAGAAGTCGCCCTATAACAACGGGTGCTCTGGGACTGTCCGGCAGATTCGCCTTGGAAACACCTGAGCCCTGCTGAGTGACTCGTGGCTCCCTGAAGATCGTCAAACCTCCGAACGTGTACCTGAGCCCTACTGAGTGACTCGCGGCTCCCTGAAGATCATAAGACCCCCGACTTGTGCTTGAGCCCTGCTGAGTGACTCGCGGCTCCCTGAAGATCGTAAGACCTCCGAACTCGTGCTTGAGCCCTGCTGAGTGACTCGCGGCTCCCCGAAGATCGTAAGACCTCCGAACTTATACTCGAGCCTGCTGAGTATCTCGCAGCGCCCACAGACTCTCTTGGTCCCGCCGGACCCCACGACGACAAGCGTACCCCCCAGCTCGAGGATTGTGAGCTGTGTGCCGGGTACGCTCCTGCATTTGATCCATATCCCCAAAGACTGTCCCGCTACCTACTAACCCCCCCTCCAAGACTTTGTGAGCCCGCGCTCTACTTGTATATATTTTGCCTTGCTGATCATAAAGATCCTACCACTCCGATCTGATAAAGATTGGCTCTTAAGAACTCCTCGTGTGGTGTCTCTCTGTCGTGTGGTGCCGAGTGTGCGATCCTAGATACGAGGTTCCTCCCCTGAGGAGTCTCCTGCCAGTGCCCGGCTACGATACCTCGAGGGTGGGTTTCAGGGCAGTCAGGGCCCCCTCCGGGCCCCTCTGAGGTCGCCTTCTAACATTGGTGGCAAGCAACGGGATTCGGGCCCATAATCTAGAGATCGTACCGTGAACGGCTGACGCACTACCGACAAAGATGGCAGAAGGAAACGCCGTGGTTCTCATAGAAAACGACGCCAGTACCGTGTTCCAGGTGGAACAGCTAGAAGAGTACACTCATAAAGAACTAAAGCAATTCTGTAAGGAACTCAGAATCGCTACCACTGGTCTCAACACCAAAGAAGATATGCAAAAGGCACTGAAAGCTTGGGTGGATTCTGGAGCCTCCCGCCCAGAAGGAGCGGGGGAGCCCCACGACGAAGCTGGACCCTCCCAAGGAGAACGCAGCAGCAACCAGGTGCGAGGCTTCGTACCAGACGGGGGCCTATCCCCGGAGGAACTCGCAGACAGAGAAAAAAGTCGCCATCACGAGCTCGAATTAGCCAAACTCAAAAGTGAGGGCGAGTTGAAATTAGCCGAGAAAAAGCTAGCAGTAGAACAGTTGCGAGTACAAGGAGAACTAGAAGAGAAGAAACTCCAACGAGAACACGAGGGAAGGAGACTTCAACTGGAACATGAACGCAGCCTGAAGGAAATAGAACTGAAAGCAAGAAGCGAAGAAACGCGGCCCCCGGGGAACCGGGAGGCGGCCGCCCCGACGGAGCAGAAGGTCCACATCCCCAAGGATGTGGTCAAAGAATATTACAAAAATGATGACATTCAACAGTGGTTCCGGGCCTACAAGGTCGCCATGACCTCCCATCGGGTCCCACAGAAGGATTGGGGGGCTGGGTTATGGGGACGATTCCTGAGCGAAGGGAGAGACACCCTGCTCGACCTACCCACCTCCATGCAGACCTCCTATGAACACATGAAAGCGGCCCTCCTCACAAGAGATGTACCGCCAGCGGTTCCGAGACTGCAGGAAGATCCCGGGTACCACCTGGGTGGAATATGTGAATTTCTTCAGCCGCGCCTTCGATGGGTGGATCAAGGGCAGCAAGGTAACCACCCTGGAAGAACTAACCGACCTTATGTTGTGGGAACACCTGGCTGCCAACTGCTTTGTGGAACTATGCCAGCATCTGCTCGACAGCAAGCTCACGGACCCAAGAAAGCTGGCTGTCGAGGCGGATCGCTGGACCAACACCCGGGTCTCCCGGGGCCCTGTAGGAGAGTACCCCCGAGCCAGTCAGGGACCACCCCGCCAGAGAGGGGGGGGAAACCAGGGAGGGCAGAGAGAGTCCCAGGCTAGTCCCCCGAAGTCCCAACCTCCACTTTTCCCGGCACCCCCACCAGCTGTATCCGGCCCCCCCACTGAGACGGGGGCACCGGGTAACCATCACTTGTTTCCGTTGCCAGAAGCCCGGGCATTACGCCAACGACCCTGAATGCCCCATGGCCCCACGCACCACCCAGGCGGCACCCCCTGCTAGACAGATAGCCAATGTCGCACTGGGGGAGGAGGTTGAGGAGGCCGAGGAGTGGGAACCCGCCGCTATGGCCCTAGTATCCTTAGGAGATAGAGAGATGGTCCCTGGGAGCCTCCTGCCCTCTAACACAAAGAAATATGGGCAGCTCGTAACGATCAATGGCCACCAAGTAGAAGCCCTCCGTGACACCGGGGCCAGCATCACCGGTGTCCTCAGCCATTTAGTCCACGAAGACCAGGTCCTCCCCAACGTATTTTGCCCTGTCATTTCAGCTGACAACACAGAAAGCCTATGTAAGGTAGCCCTGGTGCCCTTTGAGTGGGGAGGGGTGGTCGGTAAACTGAAGGTCGCAGTGAGAACCTCCCAGCCCGTCGACTGTCTCCTGGGGAACGACCTGGAAAGTTCCCCCTGGGGACAAGTTGAGCGCAAAACCCACCTAGGGATGATGGGCCTCCCTGAGTGGGTGTGCGCCACCACTCGATCCATGGCGGCTCGACTGACCCCCCTGAGGGAAGTCGACGACGCCCCGACCCCTGAAGATAGGATGGTCCCGGCCGAGGGTCCCCACATTCCCCCACCAGAAGAGTCGATCGCCAGTGACGAACCCCCGCCTTCCGACTCCACCCCAGTCACCGAGTTAGGCGATCTGCCTGAATTAGCCCAGTGGCGCCACAAGGGGGGCCCCTCCCGAGAGGAGTTCTGCCGAGAGCAGGCTACCTGTCCCTCCCTGGTCGGGCCCCGGCAATAGGCAGAGGCCCAGGCCGCAGGCGACCAGATGGGGACGCACCGGGTGTATTGGGAGAATGACCTTTTGTACAGCGAACAGAAGTCGGTGGAGCTAGGGTCCGGCCGGGTGCTGGTGGTACCCCTACGCTTCCGAAACCTCTTCCTGGGCTTGGCCCACGACGTTCCCCTCGCAGGCCACTTGGGTCAGGACAAAACATACAGTCGCCTCGTGACCCACTTCTACTGGCCCAGAATGAAAGCGGATGTGGAAGCCCACTGCAAGTCCTGTCCCACGTGCCAGGCCAGTGGGAAGAGTGGAGGGAAGCGCAAGGCTCCCCTCCAACACTTCCCTGTCGTCAGTAACCCTTTTGAGCGGCTCGGGATCGACATTGTAGGACCTCTGGACCCCCCAACTTCCCAGGGGCACCGGTTCATCCTCGTCCTGGTGGACCATGCCACCCGTTACCCGGAGGCCATCCCCCTGCGCACCGTCACGGCCCCCGTGGTGGGCCGGGCGTTGATGGGGATCTTCTCCCGCATGGGTTTCCCCCGCGAGGTCGTGAGCGATCGCGGTACCAACTTTATCTCCCGATACATGAGGTCCTTATGGCAACAGTGCGGGGTGTCTTATAAGTTCACCACCCCGTACCACCCCCAAGGAAACGGCCTGGTAGAACGGTTTAACCGGACTCTGAAGGGGATGATCGCGGGCCTGGAAGAGCCCCTCCGGCGTAAGTGGGACATCCTGCTCCCCTGCCTCCTATTCGCATACCGAGAAGTTCCACAGAAATCCTTGGGTTTCAGTCCCTTTGAGTTACTCTACGGGCACCCCGTCAGGGGGCCCCTCAGCCTGGTCAGGGAAGAGTGGGAGGCGGCGCCCCGAGGCCCCCCCAAGATGTGTTCCGTTACGTCCTGACCCTCCGAAATCAGACTAGGAGATTCCGGGAGATGGCAGAGGCCAACCTGGAGGCGAGTCAGGAGGAGATGAAGCGCTGGTACGACCAGAACGCCACGCTGGTCGAGTTTCAGCCGGGCCAGCTGGTGTGGGTCATGGCCCCCGTGAAACCCTGCGCTCTCCAGGATAAATGGACCGGGCCCTTCAAAGTAGTTGAGCGGAAGAGCCCGGTCACGTACTTGGTAGACGTCCAGTCACCCCGGGACCCCCTCCGGGTCCTCCACGTGAACCGCCTCAAGCCCCACTTTGTGCGGACGGAGCTGAGCCTCCTACTGGCCACTGATGACGAGTCCGAAGAAGAGTCAGATCCTCTCCCTGATCTTCTGTGCACCAAGGAGAAGGACGGCTCCGTAGAGGGAGTGAACCTCTCCCCGTCTCTCACTCCCCAGCAACGCGAGGATTGCCGCCAGCTCCTAGGGCAGTTTCCGGACCTTTTCTCCCTGGTCCCCAAGGTCACCGACTGGTGTCTCCATGATGTGGATACCGGGGACAGCCCGCCAGTGAGACACCGAGCCTACCGAGTCCCTGATCGGGTCCGGTCCTGTATCCAAGCCGAAGTCTCGAAAATGTTGACCCTAGGCGTGATCGAACCCTCAGACAGCCCCTGGGCCAGCCCCGTGGTCCTGGTCCCAAAAGCAGCTGCCCCCGGTGTCGCTCCAGAACTCTGCTTCTGCGTGGACTACCGGGGACTCAATGAAGTCACCCGAGCCGATGCCCACCCCATTCCCCGAGCCGACGAGCTCATTGACCGGCTCAGAGCTGCTCGGTTCCTCAGCACCTTCGATCTCACCTGCGGCAACTGGCAAATTGCGCTCACAGAGGGAGCCAAGGAGTGGTCCGCCTTCTCCACCCCGGATGGGCACTATCGCTTTCGCGTGATGCCCTTCGGGATGAAAAATGCCCCGGCCACCTTCCAGCGACTGGTAAATAGAGTCCTGGCCGAGCTGGAAAAATTCAGCGCTGCATATCTCGACGATATTGCAGTTTTTAGTTCCGAATGGAGTGAGCACCTCCAGCACCTCCGGAGGGTGCTGACCGCCCTACGCCAGGCGGGCCTCACCGTGAAAGCCAGCAAATGCCAGGTTGGGCAAGGTTCGGTAACCTACCTGGGGCACCAGGTCGGAAGCGGGCAGGTCGCCCCCCTACAGCCCAAAATCGACACCATCCTAGCCTGGGAACCCCTCACTACCCAAACAGAGGTCCGAGCCTTTCTGGGCCTCACGGGCTACTACCGGAGATTCATCCGGAATTACGGCAGCCTGGTCGGTCCCCTCACGGGACTCACATCCAAGAAGCAGCCCAAGAAGGTGCAGTGGTCCCCGCCTGCCAAGAGGCGTTCAATGCCCTGAAAACGGCCGTGTGTACGGCCCCCGTCCTCCAGGCCCCCGATTACTCCAAAGAGTTTGTGGTACAAACTGATGCCTCCGAGCATGGCATCGGGACAGTCCTCTCCCAGGTAAATGACCAGGGTCTAGACCAGCCCGTGGCCTTCCTCAGCCGAAGGCTGTTGCCCCGGGAACAGAGATGGAGTACCATCGAGCGCGAGGCGTTCGCCGTAGTCTGGGCCCTCAAGAAACTACGCCCTTACCTATTCGGCACCCATTTCAGGGTCCAAACCGACCATCGCCCCTTGCGATGGCTCATGCAGATGCGAGGAGAAAACCCCAAGCTTCTGCGGTGGTCAATCTCTCTCCAGGGGATGGATTTCACCGTAAAACATCGCCCTGGTACGGACCACGCCAACGCCGATGGCCTCTCCCGGTTCTTCCGCCTCAGCAGAGAGAACCCCCAAGAAGATGGGTAGTTCTCTCCGGCTTTCAGCTGGGGGGGACGCGTGTTAGACCCGGCCCTCGTAACATAGACAGACCTGACCCCTGCACCTCACACCAGCCCCGAGCCCACGGCCTAGCCGATCCTTCCCACCAGAACACACACACCCGACCCGGACTTCCCCCGTCCGTGGCCTTCCTCCTTCGGCCACCCCGGGCCCGCGTGCCCACTTCATGCACCAAGATGGCCGCCCGGCCCCAGCGCGACCCTAGCCAGAGGCGCCACTCCGGCTGGAGGACATCGCGCTCCCCTTGGGATGAAAAGGGAGGAGCAGTTTCCATCACACCTCTGCGCTTCCCTGGGAAGGTGGGTTTCGATCGACCCGCCGGCCTCCCCGAGGGCTGGCTCCACACCTGCTGGGTGTCTGGGGCTCCTCCTGACCTGGCCCTGAAAGGATCAAAGGACAATGGCAGGAAACCCCCAACAAGCGACCCCCAGGTGACAAGACCCCTGCCTGCACAGACTCCGGACATCAAAGAGGAGTCGCCCTATAACAAGGGGTGCTCTGGGACTGTCTGGCAGATTCGCCTTGGAAACACCTGAGCCCTGCTGAGTGACTCGCGGCTCCCTGAAGATCGTCAAACCTCCGAACGTGTACCTGAGCCCTGCTGAGTGACTCGCGGCTCCCTGAAGATCGTAAGACCCCCGACTTGTGCTTGAGCCCTGCTGAGTGACTCGCGGCTCCCTGAAGATCGTAAGACCTCCAAACTCGTGCTTGAGCCCTGCTGAGTGACTCGCGGCTCCCCGAAGATCGTAAGACCTCCGAACTTATACTCGAGCCTGCTGAGTATCTCGCAGCGCCCACAGACTCTCTTGGTCCCGCCGGACCCCACGACGACAAGCGAACCCCCCAGCTCGAGGATTGTGAGCTGTGCGCCGGTTACGCTCCTGCATTTGATCCATATCCCCAAAGACTGTCCCGCTACCTCCTAAATCCCCTCCAAGACTTTGTGAGCCCGCGCTCTACTTGTATATATTTTGCCTTGCTGATCATAAAGATCCTACCACTCCGATCTGATAAGGATTGGCTCTTAAGAACTCCTCGTGTGGTGTCTCTCTGTCGTGTGGTGCTGAGTGTGCGATCCTAGATACGAGGTTCCTCCCCTGAGGAGTCTCCCGCCAGTGCCCGGCTACGATACCTCGAGGGTGGGTCTCAGGGCAGTCAGGGCCCCCTCCGGGCCCCTCTGAGGTCGCCTTCTAACAATCAGTGAGGCATATTTCGATATGCAAGGCCGGCAACATGTAGTCCCACTAACCCTCTTAAACACAAGCCGATCCCACATGTGTAACTGTGTCAAGAGTCCTGAATGGCAGTGACCCCAAGTCTGAGGCAGCAACCACACAACATACTCTCTTCAATTTGTGAGGCATATTTCGATATGCAAGGCCGGCAACACATAGTTCCACTAACCCTCTTTAACACAAGCCGATCCCACATGTGTAACTGTGTCCTGAATCCTGAATGGCAGTCACCCCAACTTCGTGGCAGAGACCACAGCACCAGACTCCCTTTAGTCTTATTTGTTGTTCTTTTCTTTAAATCATTTTTTTATATGTAAATCTATACATGTCTAAGACTCTTCTTTGTCCAACCGCACAGGGACACTTCTGGGCCCAGGAAGGATGTTGGGGGTATGATGGTAATGTGGGAAGAGGGTGCGTTACCTGCTGATGTGGGTAGAGGCAGTGTCAAAGGGGTATCTATCACAGAAAGAACTCCAATATTTTTTCACAAATACCTTGGACAAATGCCAGCTGACGGACTGAATCACAAAATGATTTTTCAATACTTATGTAGTGTGAGTTATGAACATTTCACACCCAGGCTCGCAGAGGGACAGCTGCAGCCCGTCCACTCCACTCACAGACGCAGTACTACGAGCCGTCCGTGCCATTGTAGCTATCCCTGCCCTGTTCCGTCGTATGCCACACCACCCAGATTACGTTCCGACGATGGCCCCACATACCTACCAGTCACAGGCATACTCGCTGTTCCTGTGCAGGTCAGTGGTCTAGTTCTCCACATCTCCCACCCACTTCCTGAGGGCAGCTTTACCCAAACACCACACCCATCCGGCACATGCGTCACAGGCCATGTGACCACGCAAATATAATAGATCGAAAACGTTGCATCCTTGATTGCCGGTGCTGACTGTGTGCCGGACGCTCCACGTGTCTCAACCATAAAAAGTCTTTCAAAACTTGTGCAGAAGGTTACTTGCACCCTAATCTGTATAGCCCTCAGGGGCCTACCACCCCCTTGGCGCAGACTTCAGATGCACAGGGTTAGTGCCACCCGAAGCTCATATGGCCATCAGGGGCCTACCACCACGTGGCACGAACTTAACTTCCACAAGCTTAGTGGCCCCAAAAGCTGATGTGGTCTCCACCATTGATGGTACAGGACTCAGCGACATGTGTGAGATCTGCCGGGCCATGGAGAAGATGATGTGGTCTCCGCCATTCGTGACTCAGGACTCAGCGACATCTGAGCGATCTGCCAAGCACCTGATGTGGTCTCTGCCATTCATTACTCAGGACTCAGAGACATGTCTGAGATGAGTTTTGACAGGCATGTGGCGTGCCCACTGCTGCTCACTCCGGTGGCACCAGGTAATTATTTGCTCATGAATGTGCAGGGGTGGCAGTGTCTCTCTCTCTCTCTCTCTCTCTCTCTCTCTCTCTCTCTCCCTCTCTCTCCCCCTCTCTCTCTCTCTCCCCCCTCTCTACCCCATCTCTCTCTCTCTCTCTCTCTTCCTTCTTTTCCTTCTATCTCTCTAACCCATTCTCTTCCTTCTCCCTTTCTCACCCCCTTTCTTTCCTTCCCTCTCTTTTTCTCTCTGGCTTTTTTTCCTTCTCTTTTTCTCTATGTCTCTCAACTATGATATGCGCATTACACACGTCCTTATTTTGTGCTTTATTTTCCAGGCTCTGTCGTCCACAACCATGGTCCCCACAGCAGTGTTCCACCTTGTTCTTTTGTATTTTTTTTAATTAATGTTGTTTATTACTTTATCGTTGATATATGTTAATAAAAAAAGAAAGTTTAAATTTTTTTTATAAAGTTTCTGGTTGTTTTCTTAACTGCTGTGTAACTCTTTCTTGTTCTTATTACTGTTATTTGATGAAGTCCACCATGGTCTTAAATTTTGGAGGATTTATCGCGGGAATACTGGTGATGTCTGCAGTTTCCACCAACTTCTGAATAGTGTGTTAGATTTATCTCAATTTTACTTCCATTAAAGTGCTGATAATGAAATGCAGAATAGCCGTTCCTGTGCAAAAATACACTAGGTGCACCTTTGCGATTTATTCTAAATACTAAAATCCTGTATTGAATTGCACTGATGTAGTGGCTGCACTCACAGTGTACACACAAAATCATTTACGAAACCTCATTGTATTTATACTGATTGGGAATCGGGCATCAGGTGCCGGATCTTGACGAGATACACTGCCCTGTTCGTATATTGTCCTGCACACGCAAAAAATCACATCACAACTTTCACAACAACTGCAATGCGAAACAAATTCAGGCGATAAGCCACGTTAGCACCAGGGGTTTTACACCTGCTTTCTAATGGTGTTAAGCAGGACAACTACTTGCACCATGAAAGATAACACAGCCAAGATCCACAACCGGAATACCCACAGGTGCCATAGAATAAATGAGCATGATATAGGGATACCCATGAGGGCCACAAGACTCTTCGGAACAACCCTGGGACCGCCAATGCCCCCCAAACCCGCATCTGAGCAAGTGTGTCCCTCTGGTCATTGTGTTAGCATGAAAGGCACCAGCCCTGCAAAATCACAGTGTGCTATCACCTCAGCGTTGGCAGTGAGCTTGGACATGTAGCTACGCACGCATCCTCCTGCATGCACAACCAGAGTGTGCTGGTCCGGAGTACACAGGTCAGCGCAGGGGTGTGCCTATCCGACAATGGGAACAAGGTGTCTCGGACATCTCCGTGTACAGGAAGTGCAGTAAGTGTGTCTCTGTGTTCTGGTGTGGCCTACCACAAGGGACGCAGCAGTCGATGTGGTAAAGTGGCATGCACAACCTCCAAACAGCACTGTGATGGTGTAGTTGGAATGTAGCAGGACATGCGCAAATAGGCATTACAATGGTGTGCCGTACGAGTGCACAAGATACAACAGTGCACCGTACAAAAGTGTGGGGGCTCGTGGGAGGGAGGAGCAGGTGTTTGGCAACATAACACACAGTGGACTCGCCTATGTGCCACGTGCTGGGCATCTCATCCATGATGACCAAGGACGCAGACATCCCACAACACCAACGACCCGCCTTTGTACACATCCTCTATGAATGCAGCGTGGTTTTCACTTCTATGCTCATTCACTGGTGTGATGTTGGCGAGTTGTGTGACTTGTGCTCCTTGTTGGTGTGTTTCATTTTGGCCATTGTTTGTCTATACTTGTGCTATACTTAATTGTGCATGTCTGCCATTTTGCCCATCTCCCCCCGTTCCCCCACTCCCTGCTTCTTCCTCTTCCTGGTGCTGTTCTGTCTATAAATGTGTTGCTCCACACATAAATACATGTAAAGAAAAATTAGAATAGTTCTTTGATTCATTTAGGTTTCAAAACTTCTCTCTCTTGGTTTCTTTTTAATTTTCCCTATAAACAGTTTATTTAAATATTCAACAACACATAGAAGTCAGAAGTGCAACGTATTCCATCAACACACTTTATAGAACATTCTACAACACGTGCTGGTTAAAAGTTCATCAATCTTTTTAAACTTAGCCATATTTTTTTGCAACATTTTCTCAAACATTTAAGTTAGAACAATGACTTCCAAATGCAAGTAGCAGGTGTGGTTGAGTTGACAACTTTTATCCTATGATATGTACTCCACGTTGAAAGTTGAAACTACTTTTTCTTAACCAATCACAAAGATGCTTTTCCACAAAACGTATGTGCACCCTACTTCTAAAAAAGAATGCTTTTCGTCTCCCTATCAGGTATCATTTTGTATGGCAATAAAATTAGCTCCCCATCTTTAAACATATCTCCTATTTTATCAATGAACTGCATGAGCTACACACATCCTTCCATACCTTCCAGGCATACCTTCAAAATGCTAGTGTGGATCGTAGGACATAGCTATATTTTCTGGTGCAAAAGGTATGCAGAACAGAGACGTATTGACTTTGGTTAAAACCTGTCTGCATCTCCAACACCCTGACCTCATGATTGTGCACTGTGGTGGAAACGACCTAAGCACATTGACTGGGGTAGGTTTGGAAATGCTTATGAAGGGCACCTTTGGACAATTGATGTTACTTTTCCCTCAAACTGTCTTTGTATATTCCAATATATGCCAAAGACAGAAGTGGAAATGGTAAAAAAAAAATTGTCCTCAGATTGAAAAATCTAGGAAGAAACTCAACAAAGCTTTGTCTGCATACCTCAGAGACCACAAAATGGGGTCCATCTACAACAACAACATACGTTTTGATATGGCTGATATCTACAGAATTGATGGAGTACACTTCACAGATCACAGAAATCGAGTTCTCCTGAATAACTTGAAGCTGTGCATCCGCACTGATATGTAGCTCCAACTAATCAACACAAGGGATCGTTTTAGAGCCACCCTATAACTGACAACTTAGGCCCGCTATTTTAGGGCCAGGTAACGGCAACTCCCTGACCCTCGCCAAAATGTATTCTCCACACAGAGCAGCGGCCAGACCATCTGACTTTGCAGCACAGAGCTCTCGCTTTGACCACCACCTCTACTCCCCCATAGGGGTGAGTAGTTTGTGCTATACAAATACCATATTGATTTACCTTCACACTGCCTGTACAACACCACTTAAACAAAATATACAAGTTGGACAAGTGTGACACAGCACCCAGAGCACATGACTTCAGAGCATAGCAAACACAGGCTCACGGTTTCATACCCGAGTCCAGCAGCAGCTCAATTTAGCAGCATGAAACTCTAGGCAATACCTCACTTAATTTCCGTACCCAGCACTTTCAGACAAGTAGGGGTCAGTAGTTCACCAGCTTTACCCCGAGTCCGTCAGCAGCTCAGCTTACAACCCCAGCACCATCAGACCCGTAGGAGTGAGTAGTTTACACCAGTGCTTAATTTGTGCCGGTGCTTTCCGGTGCTTAGCACCGGCACTTAATTGTCAGGTCCGGGTCTACACGCATCTTGTTGCACGCCATTAATTTTGATATGTTTAATTCACCTCACTACTGGACTTGTCATAGACTGTTGTGCTCAATTTCTCGTCCGCAGTACTGCTTCTCATCCGTCTCCTGAGTGAGTCAAACTGTGCTGTGGATGCGGTTGTGAGACTGAGCCTGTCCTGGCTGAGCAAAGACGACAATGGAGATTCATATGAATGAATCTCAATCTCAGTCTGATATGCTGATGACGGCCGCGGCCCATAGTTCAGTGTTGCCGGCCCGGTGGGCGGGACACTGATTTGGGCTAGAATTTGGTTCTGCGGAAGTTGGGGCTGTGCGGCAGCAGACAGAGTGCGCAGATTTATCCCGATTGCGTTGCCACGCCCCAACATACCCGCACCCCACCACCGAGTCATTGTTGTATTCAGTGCGAGTGCCAGCGCGACCCGACGACGTTGAGTACTGGCAGGCAGCACCAGGTCAGGCAAGCCTATCCGGTTAATAAAGCTAAAGGCAGTGCAGTCAGTGTATGTCCCGCCCGCCCCACCACGAACCGGTAAATTAAGTAACGGTCAACTGCCGACCCACCAGATGGGCCGTAGCCAGGAAAGGCAACCATTGGGGCATCAGAGGGGGCGGGCGGAGGGCCACAGGCGCACTGGAGAAAAGCCCGAGCATCAGCCCCAATGCCGGAGCTTCCACTGTGAGCTGGAAAGTCCCGGTGCAGGATGCCAGTGCATGTGAGGGCCCCCCTTGATGGTAGTAAAGCATAGTGGTCTAGGTTTTAAATGCCTGTCGGGCCGTTCCCCCCAGGAGCCCAGTCCCCCACCTCTGTCTGGCCTCGGTCCAGCGAGCACCCACACAGTTCAAGCATTTACGGTCACAGGCAAGGCAGTAACAGTCAGCTACGGCAGGGGAGTGAATGTTGCTGATGCAGGGTCTCGGCTGGCAGGAAAGAATATGTGCCTCCGTGGAGACATAGCGACTGCTGGCAGAGGGTGAGTGGGCAAGGAGTGAATAATAGCAGGCCGCCGCAGATCACGGCAAATTTGGGCTTTTTGGGTAGGCCGCCTCAGTGGTTTCTGCATAGGCTAGGGGTTACTGCAGTTGCGAGTTCCCGCCCGGCTCCCATCAAACATTGGTCCCCAGCCATGTATATTATTGAAGTGGATATCGGGCGCCAGAGCAGGCGAGAGGGCCCAGGTCCACAGAGGCCACGACTGCAGTCAGCCACTGAGTCGCAGGTGTTGGCAACAGCTTCAAAGAGCCGGAGGAGCCACCACCGCCAATGCTAGTTTCAAGCGGGTCACAAAGGTCTGTGGTGCAGTTCCGTGGCGCCGATGGTGGGGATTCAGCCAGGGAGTCAGTGTCCGCAGGACAACTGGGAGGAGGAGGCCGCCTCCGAGGCTCTCGTGCTGGCTATCCTGCGCTGCCTCCAAAAGTGTCCATCTGGCTCCCACCAAGCCATGGAGCCAACCCCCCTCCCACTCCCCCGCAGCCGCACAGGGCACCGGCCCAGGTGCAGAGTGTTAGGATAGGCGAGGAGGTTCTAAATCGTAGAAGGCCACGTCTCTACTAGCCATGCCATGACATGATTCTAATAATATGCCGTAGTGGGTTTGTTTTCCCTCGATTGCTCCCTTGGTCGCATACCTTGCATTGCATTTTTCCAGCCCCTGGATAAAACTCATTGTCAGACATGGATTAAATGAACAGCAATTCTTCGACCAATGGGAACCTTACCAAATAGGGAAATTTGGTATCTTTCCCACGTTGAGCTTTTCGCGCAGGAAAAGTTAAGATTCTTCTCGTCAAATGGACAGCTGAGTTAAAGAGGGAAGTAGGTGAGTGGCATTTCACCATTTTGTGATGTTATTGGTTTCAAATGATTGGAAATTATAAGTACTGCACTTTGAATCGTAGTCACAAAAAGTTATAACAGTTGATTTTCAAGCAGTGGAACTGAGGATTAAGCTAACTTTTTTAGGGACTTTAAAGGAAGTAAGGTGATTTCGAGCTGGCTGTTCAGCTGATTTCATCTTAAGGTGCTATTCTGTTCTTGTGTTTACTTAGTGGCCAAGTGCTCTGTCTTCCATAAGGATGTTGCGTCTCCTAGATGAAATAAGATAACGAATTGTAGCTGTGAACAGCGCTTTAATGGATATTTAAGCAGTACTAAGGCGCTGCAGTTTGTCCTGTCATTAAATGCACTCATCGACGGAATTCCTTCAAAGGAAGTGCCTCAGCTCATATTCTTGCTGAGTCATCACAGAAATAGGCTGTTATAATGAAAGTGATACAGTAACTTGTGTGAAAACTGACGTAGACATGTTTAAGGTGGTGCAATCATACCTTATGTTTTTCAGCCCGGAAGGCACTGAATGGTGTTTTTTTCTTTGACGTTTGTCAGTTTTTGATTATGTAAAACAACAATGTGTTATTTTCACATAGTAATGCATTGTGTGATTTTTTTTTTTTAGATGTGCAGCTCAGAAAAGAGCTTTCCAGAAGTCTAGCAGGTCTTGATGACATGTTTACATGAACACGTGTCTTTTGCATTGCCACGCTGAAAGGGGTATTACAACTCTTTAGGAACACTGTAAAGTATTATCATTGGTTCAGTGTTTGCAGACCAATAATGCATGTGATGTGGACTAAAAGTAATCATAAACAGCACAGCCAGAATAATGAGCACATTTATAGCCTGACTAAACAGCGTATAAGCAAGAGGCTGTACGTGCATGGTGTTAGATCTGAGACAGGGGCTAAGTGAGAATTATTTTTGGGGTAAATGTCACTTGTGCCAATGGTGGAAGTGGGTGGAGCCAATGGAGGATGTGGGTGGAGCCAGAAAAGTGGGTAGTGGCCTCCTAAGAAAACATTTGAGCACCTGCACTTCCTATTTTACAAATTAAGCACTGGTTTACACTTTACAAATACCGAATTGATTTGATACGAGCGAATTTACCTTCGCACTCCCTGTATAACACCCCCTAAGCACCATACACAAGTTACAATGTTCTAAAAAAAAGTTCCTCTGAGTAGGTATAACTACATGCTGACACTACTTAGACAGATGTGGCACAGCGGCCAGAACACATGACTTCACAGCATATGATACACTGTTTGGACTCACGCTTTCATCCTTGTGTCCAGCAGCAGCTCAGCCTAGCACCATGAGACTGTACACAATACCTCACATATTTTCCGTACACCAGGACTTTCAGACCAGTACGGGTCAGTAGTTCGTCCTAGTAGGTATAAACACATGCTGACACTACTTCCACAGGTGTAGTGCAGCAGACACGGCACATGACATCACAGCATAAGACACACAATTTGGGCTCATGCTTTAATCCCCGACTCCCGCACCAGCTCACCTTACCAGCATCAGACTCTAGGCAATACCTAACCTAATTTCCATAGCCCAGCACTTTCACACCGCTAGGGGTGAATACTTCACTTCACACCCCGTCTATAGCAAACCCTAAACACCCTACAGAGGTTACAGTGCTCCTACCCTCCTCTTTCCCACTTTGCTTGCCCTTTTTTCCCCTTACTCGCTTCGACGGAATCACAAAATGGCGGCCAACACTTCCTAGTTGCAACCGCTCACAACCAATAAGCAGCAAGCTCGTGCTAGTAACGCCTCAGCCAATCAGATGGCAGAATTCCCAAATATATATATCTGTAAATTTCAATATTTCTCAAAAACTACTTAACGGATTGACACCAAATAAACAAAGGCGTGCATTCTAGACCAAGACCCTTCTCCCTGCCAAATTTGGGGAGATTCCGTTCACCCGTTCGACCTGTAGCCTTGTCAAAATTTTCTCGGCCCCCCTTAAAGTGTCACCCCCAAACATCCCACATAGGAGCTGATATGGACAAAGAGTTAGTTTGGAAAATTTCATGAAGATTCATCAAACGACGCCAAAGTTATAAGCAAAACAAAAAATGCTCTTCCTATGGAAACTTGGTCCTAACTATAACTACCCACTGGCGACTGCCAGTAGGTAATATATAACTCAGAGTGCTTTAGCCAATCGTAATGAAACACACCGGTTTTAAAGTGGACATTTTTGGAGCATTTAATTTAACGGCATTTGAAAAAGTCATTGCGACGAAACGCGTCATGCCTCCCTGTTCTAATAAAGCGAGCTTCCCTTGAAGTACCCGTGTGGGCTCGTTTCTTTCAGCGAGGAAGGGAACATGGTTTTGTATATGTTGTGCGGCCATAGCACATAGAGCACCCATCCCAGAAGAAGTTCCGCGGTTTTAGTGGCGTTGTGTTTTGGATGTACCTCATGAACTGGGGAACCGCCGAACCACCGCAGCTCGCAGCTACAGCTTGCAAAGCAATTGGGCCGTGACTGCACGAGGGAACCTTACTTACTGCGGTGATGTTTCTGGACTGTGGTTGTGATTACTGCGGCGGGATGAGGGTCCAGGATAGCCACTTTTCCTCCACATAAGATCCAGGCATGGGGAGAGAAGAAGCTGTCACCGCCCACTTGGGGAGTACGGACGCTGGATACAGCTCCAAAGGAAACTCAGAGTGCCGGGTTTCTGAACATCCTCCCATTGGCTGCTCAGAGTGCTTTAGCCAATCGTAATGAGGCACACTGGTTTTAAAGTGGACATTTTTGGAACATTTAATTTAAAGGCATTTGAAAAAGTCATTGCGACGTAACGCGTCATGCCTCCCTGTTCTAATAAAGCGAGCTTCCCCTGAAGTACCCGTGTGGGCTCGTTTCTTTCAGCGTGGTTTTAGATATATATATATATATATATATATATATATATATATATATATATATATATATATTCAGTGAAAAAAACATAGGGTTCACACATGTTATAGTTAGCTGGACATTTTACTGATAAAAAACCATTGAAATTCCCCCGTTATAGTTAGTGCAGGCAACTATAACTCACGCGACCGCAATCCTCTGCTGATGCTAATACTGTATTTAGACACTTATTTGCCCATGTCTTCTTCCATTAAATTTTAGCTATACATATATTACAAATATTTTTTTTTCATAAAGACACATATGTCATCAGCAGAGGATTGCGGTCGCGTGAGTTATAGTTGCCTGCACTAACTATAACGGGGGAATTTCAATGGTTTTTTATCAGTAAAATGTCCAGCTAACTATAACATGTGTGAAACCTATGTTTTTTTCACTGAATTTGCAAGGTTTTTTAAATGCTAATTCCTAACTATAACGTGTGTGAAACCTATGGTTTTTTCAGTGAATTTGTACGGTTTTTTAAATGCTAAGTTACTTTACGCCATTCGTGGCGTGCGCGCCCACTTAACGCAGTTCGTTCCGCGCGCCCACTTTACGCAGTTAGTGCCGTGCACGCACGGTGGGCACGCGGTGCGCTACGCGCACCGCGTGCCCACGTTACGCTCGATGGGCCATGTACGCACGATGCGCTTCGCGCACCGTGCGCACATGGAGGACCTATTATGCGCTTCGTTGTGAAAGGTAATCTTTTAGTTTTATTGAAATTAGATTTGCCATGCACAAATGGCGCACTTCGGGCACCATTTGCACATGGTGTGGGGAGAGTATGGATAATTTTTTTTTTTTTTTTAATTTTTACCGTAAGCGTAATCGGCGAAATTTTGAAAAAAATTAAAATTGCCTTTTTGGCCTTGGGTGATCTTTGGGGACTCCTTCATCATGGCTAGGTGCTTAGGAGCTGTCTAAACAGCCCCTTTACATGGTGTTGGCCTTTGTTTTTCAACCCCCCCTCAGACTGCGAGAGAGAAAATGGCGGCCGCCGCTTCCTGGTTTCAACCGATTCGAATGTTTACTAAGATCTAACAGCCAATCAGATTCCCACTCGCGCACGGCACCGTACACGTACGGTAAGCTTACCGTAAGCTTACCGTAAGCGCACCGTAAGCTGCCACAGATATATATATTGATTTAAATGCTATTTTCTCAGGAACTACTGAACAGATTTACACCAGAACTACAAAAGGCACTTCCTTGACCTGAGGACTACCTCTTTGCCAAATTTCAAGTAACTCTGTTCAGCCGTTCGGGCTGTAGCTGTGTCTAAAGGTCCTATGGAAAAATGCATGGTAAAAACGCGTTTTGGGACCCCCCTTTTTCTCAGCCCCCGCTTGACGAATCCCCCCGAGACTTTCAGGGTAGGAGCGGAGCGTAGCGCCCCACCTATTTTGAAAATTTCGCGATGATTCGTCGACCGGCGCCAAAGTTATTCCAAATAGAATGTTGCGGTTTTCCTATGGGAACAGGGTCCTAACTATAACTACCTACTGGTGACCGCCAGTAGGTAATATATATATATATATATATATATATATATATATATATATATATATATATTCAATGAAAAAACCATAGGTTTCACACATGTTATAGTTAGCTGGACATTTTACTGATAAAAAACCAATGAAATTCCCCCGTTATAGTTAGTGCAGGCAACTATAACTCACGTGACCGCAATCCTCTGCTGATGACATATGTGTCTTTATGAAAAAAAAATATTTGTAATATATGTATAGCTAAAATTTAATGGAAGAAGACATGGGCAAATAAGTGTCTAAATACAGTATTAGCATCAGCAGAGGATTGCGGTCACGTGAGTTATAGTTGCCTGCACTAACTATAACGGGGGAATTTCATTGGTTTTTTATCAGTAAAATGTCCAGCTAACTATAACATGTGTGAAACCTATGGTTTTTTCATTGAATTTGCAAGGTTTTTTAAATGCTAATTCCTAACTATAACGTGTGTGAAACCTATGGTTTTTTCAGTGAATTTGTACGGTTTTTTAAATGCTAAGTTACTTTACGCCATTCGTGGCGTGCGCGCCCACTTAACGCAGTTCGTTCCGTGCGCGCACGGTGCGCTTCGCGCACCGTGCGCGCACAGTGATCACGCGGTGCGCTTCGCGCACCGCGCGCCCACTTTACGCAGTTAGTGCCGTGGATGGGCCATGTACGCACGATGCGCTTCGCGCACCGTGCGCACATGGAGGACATATTATGCGCTTCGCTGTGAAAGGTAAGCTTTTACATTTTCTACAAAAAAAAATATGCCATGCACAAATGGTGCCCTTCGGTCACCATTTGCACACGGGGTGGCGCCCACTAAACGCAGTTCGTTCGCGCGCCCACTTTACGCAGTTAGTGCTTCGCGCACCGTGCGCACATGCAGGACATATTATGCGCTTCGCTGTGAAATGTAAGCTTTTACATTTCCTACAATGTTAAATGGGCCATGCACAAATGGTGCCCTGCGTGCACCATTTGCACACGGGGTAGGGAGGGTGTGGATAAATAATTTTTTTTTACGGTAAACGTAATCAGCGATTTTTCGTAAAAAAAAAAAACTGAAATTTTTGACCTTGGGGGAACTGTGTGGACCCATTAATCAAGGCTAGGTGGTAAGGAGCTGTCTAAACAATCCCTTTACATGTTTTTTGCCTTTGTTTTTCCTCTCCGCTTAAGAGTGCGAGAGAGAAAATGGCGGCCGCCGCTTCCTGGTTTCGACCGATTCGAATGTTTACTAAGATCTAACAACCAATCAGAATCGCGCTCGCGCACGTCACCGTACGCGTACGGTAAGCGCACCGTAAGCGCACCGTGAGCTGGCTCAGATATATATATTGATTTAAAGGCTATTTTCTCAGAATCTAGTGAACAGATTTACACCAAACCTACAAAAGGCACTTCCTTGACCTGTAGACTACCTCTCTGCCAAATTTCAAGGAACTCTGTTCAGCCGTTCGGGCTGTAGCTGTGTCTAAAGGTCCTATGGAAAAATGCATGGGAAAAACGCGTTTTGGGACCCCCCTTTTATCTCAGCCCCCGCTTGACGAATCCCCCCGAGACTTTCAGGGTAGGAGCGGAGCGTAGCGCCCCATTAGTTTTGAAAATTTCGCGAGGATTCGTCGACCGGCGCCAAAGTTATTCCAAATAGAATGTTGCGGTTTTCCTATGGAAACAGGGTCCTAACTATAACTACCTACTGGCGACCGCCAGTAGGTAATATATATATATATATATATATATATATATATATATATATATGTATATTAATATATACATATATTTATATATACTTATATATACACTGAGGCGGGTGGCTGGAGAGATAAGTACTGCCATTTTGCTGCACGGAGAATCATAATGAACTGCCTCTGATGAAATGCGGTCAGGCATGAAACGCTTCAGGCTGGTAATCTTTTGGCAAGTTTCCTTTCTACTACGATGCAGCTTCTACAATTAAAACGAAAATATACCTGCCTAAGTGTGTGGCTCTCCCTAATGGGTAAAACTGTGTTTTGGATATATATATATATATATATTCACTGAAAAAACCATAGGTTTCACACATGTTATAGTTAGCTGGAAATTTTACTGATAAAAAACCAATGAAATTACATATATTACAAATTTTTTTTTTTCATAAAGACACATATGTCATCAGCAGAGGATTACGGTCGCGTGAGTTATAGTTGCTTACAGTAACTATAACGGGGGAATTTCATTGATTTTTTATCAGTAACATTTCCAGCTAACTATAACATGTGTGAAACCTATGGTTTTTTCAGTGAATTAGCAAGGTTTTTTAAATGCTAATTCCTAACTATAACGTGTGTGAAACCTATGGTTTTTTCAGTGAATTTGTACGGTTTTTTAAATGCTAAGTTACTTTACGCCATTCGTGGCGTGCGCGCCCACTTAACGCAGTTCGTTCAGTGCGCGCACGGTGCACTTCGTGCACCGTGCGCGCACAGCGCCCACTTTACGCAGTTAGTGCCGTACACGCAAGGTGGGCACGCAGTGCGCTACGCGCACCGAGTGCCCACGTAACGCACCGTGCGCACATGGAGGACATATTATGCGCTTCCTTGTGATAGGTAATCTGTTAAATTTAATTTGTAAGTGATGACAATAATATGCCATGCACAGAGAGTGCGTTTTTTTTTTTTTATATATTTTTTAGCGTAAGCGCACGGTACGCGTACGGTAAGCGTATTCGGCGAAATTTTCAAAAAATAAAAATTTACCGTTTTTGGCCTTGGGGGATCTTTGAGGACTCAACTAACATGGCTATGTGCATGGGCGCTGTCTAAACAGCCCCTTTATATGTTTTTCCCCTGTGTTTACAGCCCCTCCCTCACAGTGCGAGAGAGAAAATGGCGGCCGCCGCTTCCTGGTTTCGACCGATTCGAATGTTTACTTAGATGTAACAGCCAATCAGAATCGCGCTCGCGCACGCCACCGTACGCGTACGGTAAGCGCACCGTAAGCGCACCGTAAGCTGGCTCAGATATATATATTGGTTTAAAGGCTATTTTCTCAGAATCTACTGAACAGATTTACACCAAACCAACAAAAGGCACTTCCTTGACCTGAAGACTACCTCTCTGCCAAATTTCAAGTAATTCTGTTCAGCCGTTCGGGCTGTAGCCCTGTCTAAAGGTCCTATGGAAAAATGCATGGGAAAAACGCGTTTTGGGACCCCCCTTTTATCTCAGCCCCCGCTTGACGAATCCCCCCGAGACTTTCAGGGTAGGAGCGGAGCGTAGCGCCCCACCTATTTTGAAAAATTCGCGAGGATTCGTCAACCGGCGCCAAAGTTATTCAAAATAGAATGTTGAGGATTTCCTATGGAAACGTGGTCCTAACTATAACTACCTACTGGCGACCGCCAGTAGGTAATATATATATATATATATATGTATATATCTATATATATATAGATATATAGATATATATATATATATATATATATAAACAGATCCGGGTCCTTCCGGGATCAGTCTCGTTGCCAGGTGGTGCATCCGCTGGCAGAAGCCCAAGCCGGTATATAAATAATCCAAAAGTCACACGATGATCAAGACACTTTTGGTGTTCGAAACGCGTAGCGGTTTATAGGAATAAAACCCTGTGGTTGGCAATGGACTTCTGAGTGTGCATCTTTACTTTGAGTAACTTTTGGATTATATATATATATATATTTATATATATATTTACGTACACATAGACATTTTTAAAGCACTGCTAAATATTTCCATTTTAATTATACATAAAAAGTAAACAATATATACAAATAAATTTTACAAAAAATATCTTAAAATGACATAACTGTGTATAGTAATAAAATATACATTTAAATACAAAAACACATTATAATAACATATATGGAAAAATATTATTTGAAAAATTAAACTATATAAATCATAAATATACTACTACTAACAGTAGAGAAAGTGTTTAACTCATGCAGGGTAAAATGTACAATTCTCAATCCAGTCTGCGTAGCAGTAGGAAAATTGTAGGACTCAGGAGGGGCAAAATGTACTATTCCTACTTGAGTCTGTGTAAAAGAGGGACAAATGTTGGACTCAGGAGGGGTAAAATTAACACTCTCACTCCAGTCTGTGCAACAACAGGGAATGTGTTGGTCTCAGGAGGGGTAAACTTTACTATTCCTACTTCAATTAAATAATATATTTTAACAACTCTATTAAATACCAGAAAATGTAAATATTTAAATTGTAAATTTGTATGTCTAAATTGTAAAAAACATGTAACAAATTACATAATTGCATTATTATTATGTTTTAATAATTAGTATCCATTAAAACAAATGATAATGATTTCATTAAAATGCTACACTATAGTCTCACAATCATACAGCCAAAAATTAAAATGTAATTGAAATTAAAAAGCTTAACAATTAATATATTACAAAATAAATACCACCATATTTAAGAAATGAATTAATAATTTTGAATGTATTAATAAATAATTTCCCACCCTACACCTCTACAAACAAACCAGCAAACACATAAAATATATCCTAAAAAATATGCTAATTTCACAAATTACAATTTACATAATTCTCAATTGAATAGATAAAAACAAATTAATAATACATATTTAAACATTATTTGTTAGTTAACTTCCCACCCTTTACCCCAAAAAAAACAAGAACCCACACCTAAAATGTATCATCATAACAATTCCGTATTTACATAATTAGTTATCAACTAAAAAATAGAATGAACTAATAATTATTTAATTATTTTAATTACCTTCCCACCCTTTGCTCCAACCAAAACAACCACTCACACCTGAAATATAATTAAAAATATTTCTTAATAATGCGATGTGCATAATTAGTTATAAATTAAATATTTATTAATTAATTATATTTCATTCACTTCCCACCCTGTACTCCTACAAATTCCCAAACCACACCTAAAACAAAACCTAAAAAATAATTTAATTGCTCAATGTATTTAACAAATTATCAATTAAATGATTCATATTAATAAAAAAAATGAAATAATTATCATGAATGTTCTTCCCACCCTATTTTGCTAAAACTAATTAATACAAAATATTAAATAAAATATTAAAAAGGTGATATTTCTGCATCTTGGTATTTATTTTGACCGAATACCTGGTTCATGCATGCAGCCTAGTGACTTTATTCAACTCCTTGCATAAGTCACGTCTGAAAGACAAAGGCATTTGCGCACAACTGGCTTGGCCCCTTTTTGTAAAATGATTCTTTATTGGATTCCATTTAGCTTACCCAGGTTGTTTGGGAACACTAAGGGAGATTTACCCATCCCCTGATTCACGGGTACCACATTGGTGCATACCATTTTGAATTTGAATATTACACAATCAGGATTGTTCAGGTGCAGCATTATATCTAGAACCATTTGATCATGCAATCCTTACAGATTTGAGCCTTCCTTAATAACATAAATAATACAATTAGCTCTTTTGACTTCCAATTCAAAATATGCTTCAAATTCACCTTCCACCTCAATCCTCTTGCTGCCATAAGAACAAAAGATGAGGCTAAAACACCTCAACTATTGTGAACTGAAATTCTTGAACACCTTGTGCAACAAATAATGCAAAAGGGGTACAGGAATCAGCTATAAGTTACAAAAAAACATCATTCCCAAATTAGTCTTTCATTGAATTTTACCAGGAACAACATGCAGGTAATCGTACCATGGTTGGGTTACATAAGTGATATAAAGTATTACAGTGACATCATTGTAATAATTTATCCATGACTCAGCAGCAACGTACCTCACATGAGGTCCAACATGCCCAACACTAAAGGATCAGATCCAGAGCACCACCCCATCTTGTATCACAGCTTATTGTTACACAGATTGACGTTAGAGCCCCATCACAAGCCTTCCCATAATTTGTGTAATATTCCTGTCAGTTCAGAGTCCCTATCCATTTTATCACAGGTATCCCCAACTTGTGAGTTACAAACTTGATCCGGTAGGGATTAAAGTTACTGTTATCTATTGACTCTCAAGGCTTTGGTCTACTTCTTTGACTTGTTGGGGTCTGGGTCCCAGTGGGTCCGAGATTGCTTATATCATATTATTCTACAGTACATAATCTTCTGATAGCTTTTCATCACACTACACTTGTCTCATATGTGGCTCTTTTGGAGAAGCCCATTCTAGCATATTGTATATCTGGGTTTCTCTGGAGGCACTATAGGGCTTACCCAGAGCGTGGCAATCTGCCTCTCGGTAATTAAAGTTCCTAGCCCGAAAAAACCTTTTCTTCATGTGCTTCTTTTTCCCTCCCCTCAGTAGAATATCCATTATATAGAGTTTTAGATTGGGGGCTGTGCCGCCAGGTATGTATTTATCTATCATGTTGGCTACCTCTAGCTTTAAACATGCACTACTGGGCAGTGCCAGATAATGTGAAGAAAATCAGCCTCAAACAGACTGCACCTTTCACAGTTCACCGGTGTAGTTAGGTAGATTTTGTGTGGTTTTGCCAGAATGTAGGACATCATATGGGCATATTTAAACTGTATTATTTGAAGCTTTCATTACTGGATACAGTCTTCATTCCCGGCACAACTCCAACAACTCTCTGTATGTAAGTTCACCCTATAGATAGTCACACTGCTTGACTCAGACTTTTAGTATTATGATTAGCTTGTCTGCCAGAGGTGCTCAGTATAAATGTGAGACCGGGTGGCATATGCATTCTGCAGCACATATGGAAGGAGCACATCCCCTTTATGCTTATGAGCAGGAAGGTTTCCCTTCCTTTACATAAACAATCAGCCCTGCAATGTAGGCACCCTTGCACCATGGCACAAGGGTGTCTGTGTTTGCTGTAGGCTGATTTTTTAACACAGGCTAAGGAAAAACACAAGGATGTGCTGTATTCTTGTGAATATGACACATCCCTGCATCTTTTAAATGAAACAGCACTGCAATCCTAAATTCCTTGCAGCTCTGTGCTGCCTCATTTCTTTCTAAATATGCCCCCAGGTGTCTGCACCTGGGCAGAGCCAACAGCATAATCGTCATGTTAGGTTGCTGCTGGGACAGAGGATCATATCACCCTGTTCATATGGGCATGTTTTGGGTATTGGCGAAACGTACCTGAGTTTATCCCGAAAGCCAGCTGTGCCCCCGAAATAGCACCTCCTATTCCACTTGCTACCGGCTATTTGTGAAAATGGAATGACATTCTAAAGTGGCATGTCCAGTAATAAGGGTGCAGATTTAGAGACTTTTGAAATTGCTCTGTCCCACATGTTGCAGAGGTTTTGGATTCTGTAAGGAAGATGGTGAGGTATTCCCCAACCCCTGTCATCTGATCAGCACACCAAGTATTAAAAGGCCATATGCAAATCATTCTTGACCCTGTGCCTCATGGGAACAGTGCAGCCCGAACTGCCAAGCCATGTCTTCTCTGGACCAGAATCAAGCATCCTAGGACCGGTTTTGGGGTTTCACCCCTCTTCAGCCAGGATAACTTGACTCCAGTGGCGTAGTGAGCACGGGACCCACGTCTGGGCATACCCTTCCCACATAGGGCGAACAGCAAAACACACAAGATGATGTACGGAATGTTGCATATTGGCAAAACATTCACCCCCAGTCACAGATCTGGGTTTAATCATCGTTATTTTGCTCACCACGCCCCCCTAGTTCAGACATGGCCAAATGCAAATCAGTCTTGACCCTGTGCCTCATGGGAACAGTCCAGCCCGAACTGCCAAGTCATGTCTTCCATGGACCAGAATCAAGCATCCTAGGACCAGTTTCGGGGTTTCACCCCTCTTCAGCCAGGATAGCTTGCCTCCAGTGGTGCAGTGAGCATGGGACCCATGTCTGGGCATACCCTTCCCACATAGCTCCTGCTGTAGTAGTATGGTATTTGTGCTGTCCAGGAACCGGTTTGTCCCTTATGCCATATTACTAAGGAGCATGCATCCCTGTCTGGCCAAGTGTAGGTGCCTGAGCCACACGCTGGCTGTGCAAGGTATTGTTGTAGGAGTCTTGAGGTCCCACCTCATCATTTCAGGAGCAGTTGGATTTGATTTGGTCAGCATGAGAAGTGTGCCTCAGCCCCTCTCCCCCTCACAGCAAGTGCCTCAAGCCCATACCGCAGCCACTCAGGCTGGGTCAGTGACTGAGCCCATGGCCACTGCGTTGGTTTTGAATTGTATCACAGCAGGGCCTAAACTCCTCTGCTGTGGAGTATAGGAAGCAAAGTAGACTCCTGACTGGGTCTCATGGCCAGTGCCGGGTTTACCCTCTTTTTGTCTTCCACCTGCCATAGGCTCTTTTTCTGTCATAGGCCCCAGACTGACATGCCGCAGGAGAGCCCAGCTGCAATCTCTTTCTGTGGTGGTCTCAGGAGCAGACACAAGGGGCTCGTCCACCATCAGGGTGGTGCCTCTACGGGTATTGTGAGCCAGTTTGTTGTAGCCAAAGGGTATGAAAAGGGCGGGATTTCGATAAGATATTGTCCCGTGTGGTGGAGCTCAAGACAAACATGGCTAGTCAACCATGTTGCTATGCTACTCCCCCACTCCCCATAATTGCCAAAGAATACTGCAATATGGTGGTTTACTTCTGAATAACATCATCATAGATATGCTTACTTACTTTAAACCTTATTTTGGCTGTATACCATAAAAACACATGAAATAAAACATATATTAAACATTTGGCATTTACAGTATAAATGTGCAAAATTCTGTACAATAATATAACCAATAAAGCAACCTATGACTCCCTGCTGTGAAGCTGGCTCCTACAGAGTAAGGATTTAATGCAATTTGTTTTGGGGTGCCCGGTACCTCCCTAGGATTGAATTAATTGTGGACATAATTGCAAATCCAGCTAGCCTGAAGCCAAGCGAGCGTGGCGTTTTGGGCAGTAAAATTGGTTAATCACCTGCTAAAAGGGGAAAAGAATATAAAATATTAAAATATATCCTACTATTCAACAAGTATTAGCCTTCCTATTCTTCAACGATTGTACAGCTGCCATTTTACTGTTCTCCACTATACAAGTTTCTTATGAGGAATATTTGACTGGTACTTTATTCTCTACACACTCATCATAAAACAAGAGAGAGCAAAGAATGACAACCTACATGTGTCATATTCCAGAATCTTGAGGCCTCCTTATGTGACCGAACTTCCAATTTCTGACAGAGCGGTATAAACCAGCACCTCCTTTGCGACACATAGATTGGGCAGAAGAAGGTAATATGCTCAATGGTTACTTTTTGATTCCCACAGGCCGGGCAATGCAAATCCTTTGCCCATAGAACATGCTCCCACATTGCAGTAAAAGCCTGGACTGGTAAAGTTCAGTAGTGGAACTGCAAGTAGAGACCTCTGGCTGGAGGAAGTTCTATTTCGTCAAGGAAGTCCTCTAGCTTAAAGGAATCCTTAGCAGCTGTGAGATAGGCATTTGTTAGAGTTCCATGGCTCAACTGGCTATGCATGCGATTATCAATATGTAATTTGGAATAGCCCTGGCCTGGACCGGGGTATTCTATAGACCCTCAAGGCCGCTGGCTATTAATATACCCTTTACATGCTTTATCCATGGAATTCTGCTAGAGCCCACTTGGGACAATATTCCCTCTAAACCCTGTCAATAAGCAGATATCTCTGGGGTGACCCAGATCCTACTCTAATAAAGTATGGGGCGCAGTGCCAATGTATTTGAGATATTTCTGGCCCTAAGGGCCAGTCTAAGTGGGAGCAAAGGAGTGCTTACCGGTAAACCAACCAGCTGTCGCATAAAGCGATTTCCCACCATTTCCAATGAGGTTGTTGTACCCTGATGTCCCCACAGCTCGGCACCATAGGCAGCAGTCCCCAAGGCTTTAAGATTGTAAATTTGGGTTGCTGGTAGAATAGGGCGATCCTGTGAACTGCGTGACATTTTGAGAATGCCTACCACTACTTGCTTGGTTTTTAATCATCGCTGTGTAATATGAGCTTGCCACCCCAGGTGTTCAGTAAGTGTGAGGCCTAAGTACACAAATGTATGGACACATTCTAATGGGGGTCCTGCCAGAGTGAGATAGGTCATTGACGAAGGCCCAGGATTAAGCACCATATGCTTGGTTTTAATTACATTTGTCTCCAATCCCTTCATCCTGCAGAAGCAATCAAACTGATCCAAAAGTCTCTGCAGTCCCATCGGGGATTTGGAGATTAGCAGGGTATCAAAAGCAAACATGAGGGGAGGGACCCTCATGTTTGCTAATCTAGGCGCATCATTTTCACATTGGTCCAGAAACTTAACAAGGCCGTTAATGTAGAGTGTAAACAGCATGGGTGCCAACAAGCACCCCTGTCTGACTCCTCTAGCCCAGTCTGCCGCCACTCAGGCTGGGTCACTGGCTGGGCCCATGGTCACTGTGTTGGTCATGAAGTGTATCACAGCAAGACCTAAACTACTCTGCTGTGGAGTATTGGAAGCAAAGTCAGCTCCTGACTGGGTCTCATGACCAGTGCCGGTCATAGGCCCCAGGCTGACCCGCCGCAGGAGACCCCGGCTGCAATCTCTTTCTGTGGTGGTCTCAGAAGCAGACACAGGGGCCTTGTCCACCATCAGGGTGACAGCCTCTGTGCGGAATGGTGTGCCAGTTTGTAGAACCAAAGGGTATGACAAGAGCAGGATTGTGGAAAGATATTGTCCCGTGAGGTGGAGCTCAAGGCAAACATGGTCAGTCAGACTTGTTGTTATGGTACTCCCCCAAACCCCATAATTCTGAAGAATACAGCAATACGGTGGTTTCCTTCTGAATGATCTCATCATAGACATGCAGACATTACTGGGCGTGCTTCCCACCCCAGCTGTTTGGTCGTCAGCGCTGGTAAAGGTTAAAACATTATTGTTGTCATCACAAATAGCTAATTCATTTTCATCAAGTTGAGTCACTGAGGCACATTCTAGCCAAGTGACCCTTGGGATTACATTTAAAAAAGGTTTGGTACAAAGCAGAACTCAACTCCGAGGAAGGCAAATGAGACTTGCTACTGCATCTGAAATTAAGAGAATTATTGAAACTTTTATAACATTATGTTGACATTCTAGTTTATTCCATTGACTTTTGTTCGTTATTTACCAGCTGATGCATCCAAAGAAGTTATTCAAAAAAGTGATGGCTGGAATGCTTGAAATAATCTCAGCCACTGGTAATTTACTCAGGGTCACATCCCAGTCTATCATTATTTTGCACATAGTGCCATCTCAGTTTGAACCTGGCCATCTACAAATCAGTGTAGACCTTGTTCTAGTGAAACACAAACTGACAGGCCAGGTCCTCCCTCAACTGGAACTCAAGCAACCCAGGACTGGTTATGCCCTAGTTAGGGCTAATTAGTGAGGTATAGCCTGGTACTAGCACATAGTGTGCACGGGATTCACGTCTGAACATACCTGGGGCCGTAAAACAGATGGTGCCCCAAGGGCACTTTGGTATTTTAGACGAGTGCTCAGATGCTTGTGTGCCCCCTTCTATAATACTGATATCACTGGTGCACTTAAAGTGCCAGCGCTATCAGCAGAGGGTGTCCCCTCATTTGCATAGGGGCTTGTCATATGCAAATGAGGGAATTCCTTAGACTGTGCCCGCGCTATATTACAGACGCGAGCACACAGTCAAAGAAGCTCTAAGGATGCACACAATCGGGTGGATCGCCTAGTTGGCAGAGGTGGTGGTTTGGCAATATTGTACAGGGAATGCTGGACCCTGCATAGTGAGACATCCACTCTCTGGGGTGACTGTGAGGTTCTGGATTTTAGCCTACAACTTTATCGGCCACCTGGATCAGCCAGTGCCTTTTTGGAAACTTGCGGCGATGCACTGGTAGAGTGTGCATTGCGCTTTTCGAACTATGTGCTCCTTGGGGATGTCAATCTCCATCTTGACCACTCGGAGACGACCAACTCTGCAGCTTTTCTGGACTCCCTTCACTTGGCCCAGCTCTCTCATTGGGTCAGATATCCTACCCATCAAGGAGGGCACACTTTGGACACCATCTGCTCTAATTTTCCTATATTAGTGGTGAGGCCTTTGCAGATCTCCTGGTCGGACCATTTCCCCATGTTCTTCTCATGGGATATTAAGCGTCCTTCATGACTGGTCAACTGCCATCGCCCCCCGTCCTTTAGGAAAATGGACCCCAGGCAACTTAGCAGTTCTCTGACAGCCTACCGGCCTTCCCTCCTTGGGAACCTGGAGGAAAATGTTTCTAGGTTTGCAGACTGGATCTCCAACTCGGTTGGTACTCTATCTGCACCATGTCAACCAAAGCTGAGGAGAGAGTCCCCCTCCAAGCCTTGGTTTACCCATGAGCTGAAGACTCTTGAACATGCGTGTAAAATATTGGAGAGAGCATGGCGCTCCAGCGGCTATTGTTGCACTGCCAAACACGCGTCTAGAGCTAAACAAAAACGTTACTATCCGGCTATTGGAGTGGCCAAAGGCCAGCATTACTCCGCTCGCATTGATCAGGGAAAATAACAATTCGAAAGAAATCTTTGCCATTGTGCAGAGTTTCTTGGCCCCTAGCGCCCATGTGGCGTTGGTTCCAGTCTCAGAGACCTGGTGTAATACCTTGGCGAAATTTTTTAGTGACAAAATAATGAGCATCCAAGAGACCTTTCTGACTATTCCCAGAAAGCCTATAGGTGCCCTGTCAGGGAATCCGGTGTCAGAATCCGCCTCCACTTTTTCTATGTTCAGACCTATGGATCAGCCCAGCTCTCTCAGAATCCTTAAGGCACTAAAATCAGGATCACCTAATGACCCGTGTGCGGCCAGGCTTCTGTCTGAAGTGGCGGATACTATTAATCCAGAGTGTATCTTATGGTCAATAAATCACTGAGCGAGGCACACGTTCCAATGTCATGGAAACAGGTGCTGATTCTTCCCCTCCTCAAAAAACCGTCACTTGACCCTCTGTTACCTGAGAACTACCGCCCTATCTCGCTTCTGCCAAGTTTGTCTAAGGTCTGCGAGAAGGTGGTCACGTCTCAACTTACCAACTATGTAGAGGTGTCAGGCCTGCTCCATCCGGCACAATCCAGTTTCAGTGTCAGCACTGTTAGAGGTGGCAGAGGCGATCCGGGAGTGTCTGGATGCCGGTGGGAGAGCAGCTTTGGTTATGCTAGATCTCTCGGCGGCATTCAACACTGTGCCCCACTCCCTGCTCCTTGATCGACTGTCTGAAATAGGCATTTCTTGACCAGCTCTGCAGTGGATCAGGTCCTTCTTGGAGGGCCGGTCGCAGCAGGTCTGACTCCCTCCATGTGCCTCCGTGCCTGTGCAGGTGACTACCGGTGTGCCGCAGGGGTCATCACTTAGCCCCCTCCTCTTTAACATCTATGTGACTCTGCTGGTTTATCTCGTCATTAGGGGCCAAAGTGATGGCTTACGCTGATGATACTTAGCTTTTTTTTTCTTGGAGTAAGGAGGATGACTCTGTTGTGGCTGCGCAACATTGTCTGTCCTCTATTTTTCACTGGCTTGCGAATGCACAGTTAAAGTGCAATGAAGGAAAATCGGAGGTGCTCCTGTATGGTTCTTCCTCGGCGGATTTTAGAGAAAGGCTATGGCCTCCTGGTTTTCCGCAGCCAACTGTGGGAAAAGGCGCCGTGAAAAATCTAGGCGTCTGGTTCGATGAAAATTTGAACTTTTCGACACAAGTGAAGAAGTTGACTGGGACCTGCTTTGGCACTCTAAAAACTCTGAGGAAGCTTCTCCCCCTTCTGCCTGGCAGCGCCAAAGAAACTATGGTCCGTGCCCTGATTTTGTCCCGCTTGGACAACGCCAACGCTCTTCTGGTTGGTAGTCCGGGCTTTCTTGCTAAGAAATTGCAAGTGGTCCAAAACTCGGCAGCCAGACTGATTTTGGGTCTGTCTTCTTGGCATAGTGTTCGCACCCACCTGCGTTCCTTGCATTGGCTCCCAGTTGAATCTCGTCTGCAATTCAAAATGTTGTCCATCGTACATCGAGCCCTCTATGGCTTAGGCCCTATCTTTCTTTAGAAGAGATTTGCCTTTTACAAACCAGGCAGACAGCTGCGCTTGTCTGCTCAGCTGCTGATGCAGACCCCCAGGTTCAATCGTCAAAGGATTGGTGGGAACTCCTTTGTTCAGAAAGTTGGTTTGACTTGGAACATGCTGCAGTTTGCCCTTCGGGGCACCCAGGATCCTCTGCTTTTTAAGAAAAATCTAAAAACGCTGCTTTTTTAGCCTCTGATTTGTGTGCATTGTTCTTCCTGGAGCAAGTGCCAGGACACTCTCGAGTAGCTGTATAAATTAAATATACCATTACATAAGGGGATTTCTAAATCCTTTGAAAGTGCAGGTGGTTGCCGCCTGCATTGTGAAAACGCAGGACGGCTACTCAGCGTTTTCACATGAATGTGCTGCTCCCAGGTGAACGCGAGATCATGGCTGCCCTGGAGG
Source organism: Triturus cristatus (assembly GCF_964204655.1). Classification (NCBI taxonomy): domain Eukaryota; kingdom Metazoa; phylum Chordata; class Amphibia; order Caudata; family Salamandridae; genus Triturus; species Triturus cristatus. The sequence goes on along the minus strand of NC_140590.1, from coordinate 899,990,507 downwards.
CAGTGCATGCACCGTAATGGGGCGCAAACAATGATATTGTGTAATACGGGCCTAGGACCACTTGGGGTGACACACAAAAGTATGCAAAAAAGCAATGGATTGAATGTTTGAAATAATCTCAGCCACAGGTAACCACTCAGGCCCTTGTCAACCTTTAGTTTGCCTACCATGCCACCTCAGTTTGAACCCAAACATAAACAGTGTTGACCCTGCTCCAATGGAAATAGTCCAGTCCACATTGACAGGATTGGTCCTTCCTGAACTGGAACACAAGCAACCCAGGGCTGGTTAATTTCTTTCTTTCTTTCTTTCTTTCTTTCTTTCTTTCTTTCTTTCTTTCTTTCTTTCTTTCTTTCTTTCTTTCTTTCTTTCTTTCTTTCTTACCAGCTGATGCATCCAAAAGAGTTAGCAATTCCGTAAAATAAGAAAAAGAACTTCTCAGCATTCCACAAGTTGCAACAGCTCGTAGCGGTATTGGAAATTAATAAATGCACTCAAAAATCATGTTCCATGATTTAATATAGATGAAGCAAGGAGGGGCAGCAGAATGTTTTATAGTGTTTTTTGAGAGTGTATGCCTCAGAGAGTAGCCTACATTGCTGATATGATCCTCAGTTGCATCTGCCACTGGGGTTCCTGCACACGGAGGGTCAAGATGAACAGTCTGTGATCCACAAATTCCCACATAGAATTTCACTCCACTTGATTCAGAATGGGTAGTTTATTCCGCACCCATTTTTTCCTAGTATGGAAGAGCCATACTAAGCCGGAAATGCTTGACAGAAAAATCACATAGGACTTTGGCTTTAGCAGCAGCCTCCTTCCCAGGTTATGTTTTTAACAGGGAGCAAGGAATTTTTTTTACAGACATAAAAAGCATTCCCTTCCCACTCTGCTACGTGTTTCCCGTACCCCCCAACCGCAGTTTCCAACATATATTTATAAGCTGCTTATAGCAGGGTGCGCATGAAGTTGTTAAAATTGGGTAGCTTACGTTTATTTTGTGCAATGACCGTTAGGTTTTGGTTTGCTTCAAACCAAATCACCGAAGTAAATATATCTATGAAGAAAATATTTACTAAAAAATATTTTCAAGTCTGAAAACCCTTAACCCAATTCCAGGCTATTTGAATACTCCTCACCCTAGTTTTCATAAGGTGCCATAGTTTTTCTCGCATATAGGACCCAAGGTAAACAAATATAAATATAAAGTACAGTATTCTGATTGGCCCCAAATATTAGCATAGCTTTGATACTCAATGTTAAGTCTACTACATTTAAATGATTTAAATGAACATATATTACCTAATTATAAGAGATGTTTGCATTTTTGGATCATGAAACAATGATTTTTTTCCTGCACAAAAATCAAATACAGAACATTAAAAGTGATTTAGAAACTCTGTGACACTTTACGTTCATGCTATTTCATAACAATGGTGCATATTAGAAGCAAGGTTTCATATTTCCTCTGCACAGAGTTAGTAGAACATTAAATACAAATGATGTATTAAGACATTGTAGCGCAGCGCACAGATTTTGTACAATTTCATTTAATTTAGGATGTGATTAGTGCAGAAAATCATAGTCAGAATGTGTTTTGCTCTTGTGAAGCAGAAAATTACCTTGTATATTCACTTAAATAATAGCATTATTATTGTTACCATAACGTTAATGAAATAAATGAAGAAGGCATCTATATAGACTGCAGATGTCTGGTTCAAGAATAGTAGCATTCGGTCCTAACCAATATCATCCAGGTAAGCAAATGAGCGGAAAATACTATGGCTAAAAGCCACATTAAAAGTTCTCTGTTTATATTCATAGCATTTTAACTTCATCTTCATCACATTTTGCTTTAAAAATTCTGCACTGTAAGTGGGTTACACTTATGAAGCAGAATAATCTTGTTCGTGACCAGTGCAGCATTATTAGTGGTGAGTAATAACCCCAGTATGCGCTTAAAAGCATATATATTGATCTCTCGAGGAACCTCAGTTTGGCCTCTTCAACGTGATCTGGCATAAGCAAGAATCTCATTGATCTTCTGTAGGATAGAATACTTTATACACCTGACTTAATAAGGATGATACTGGTCCTGCTGTGCTATTCCATGATACTGCTCCTACTGTGCTATTTATGGTCCACGCACTCATTATTTTTGTCTCTACTAGCTGACTCAAAAATGCGTGTGTGTGTGTAGGTGTTTGGGTAGAGTCATGGTGGTGTGTGTGCGAGTGTGCACATGCACCTTTCCGTGTAAGTCTATGGGGCAGATTTATGAGGCCCGTTGCGCCATCGGAACGTCACTTTTTGTGACGTTCCGTGGCGCAGAAGCCTGCGTGATATTTATCAGGCAGCACTGAGCCACTTTTTTTGGCTTAATGCTGCCTCATAAATATCAGTCCCTTTAACGCAGTGTTCTGCGTTAAAGGGGCGTGCAATGGGTGTTGCTGGGGGCGTTCCCAGCAACATCCATGGCCTTTTGACACTGCCCCAGATTTACGGGAAATCGTAAATCTGAGGCAGCGCCAAAAGGTTCCGCCTCCCCAGGGGAGGCGTAAGGGAGGCGCAACGGGGAGAAATATCTTTATTTCTCCTCATTTTTCCTTTTTCTATGTGTGCTGCATTCTGCAGCACCCATACAAAGAGTAATAACCTCTTGTGATTATTTTTGTACAGAAAGGTTTCCCTTCCTGTACAAAAATATTCATCTCCGCATTGCAGGCACCCTTGCACCATGGTGCAGAGGTGCCTGCGTTGGCGCAGGCAGCCCATTGTGCGCCGGCGCAGGGGAAAAGGACAGGCGCATCCCTGCCCTTTTCTTTTGCCGTAGGGAAGCGCAGCAGGAAGGCCTGCTGCGCTTCCCTATGGCAAAACCTCATAAATCTGCCCCTATGTGTCTATCTGTGTATGTGTGTTTTTGTGTGCAAACATTTTTATGTGTGTGTGCAATCATTAGTTTCTTTACCTGAAAGGTTGAACACTCTTCCTCTACAAGATATCTTCTTCACCTCTCAAACACATAGGGGCCGATTACGATGTCAGTCGGAAAGCCTCCAACTGCTAGTCAGAAGCTTTCCAACTGCGGTTAGAGGCTCTCCAGCTGACACAGTCGGCTTGCGGTCCGACCTCCCAATTACGATGTTGGTGGACGTAATGTAAACCACCGGTCATTCTGACTCGGTTCTGTCCTACTCTCAGAGTCTTCCTGCTGGTTGGAACTGCACTGTAATTGCGCATGGACGGCGTTTCCGCCGTTGGGATTATGATGTTGGTTTCCCACAGCCTTCCCATGCCAACTGGTCTGACACGGGAAGGCTGTCAGAGACCTACTTTAAGGGCCCCTAACAGGACCCCCTTGCCTCTGCATCCTACTTTTGGAGGTCGAGGGGGTACCTAGGGTTCCCCCTGTAAAACGCTGTGGTGTGTGGCAGGCACCATGGGATGCCTGCCACAGGGTGCAGGTTTTTACACACACACCAATTTCTCTATAGGAGCCTGTATTACAGCCGGTTTAAGTCCATAACATCAGCTCCCATAGTGAAAAGTGAGTATTTGACGGAATATTGTGTGGTCGCATCGTAATCAAGTGGTCGGAACCGCCAACCAGTGGTCGGTCGGTCCCGAGACTGAGACATTGTCGGTTGGAGACAACTCCGACCGACATCGTAATAAGCCCCTACATTTTCGATGTGCTCCAAGGCCGGCTATCATCAATGGTAGTAGGGATGAATTACATATCCTGCGGTGGATTCTACTTTTCATTCTAAAATGAGTGCCTTTTTCTTTGAACACTCTCTAAATTCTTCATCAACTTGTGCCCAGCTGCTTTCCTTACTGCATCTACTTTCTCAAAGCAGTGTTAGATACAATGAGATGGTGGTAAATTTACTCTTCACGGCCAAGGTGTCAGTACATTCTTGTGTCTTCCTTATGAAATATGGAAGGCAGAAGGGCCCTAAGTGGTTCTATTGGATGCTGTACAAGGTACACTTGGTTGAGAAACATAAGCTGCACAGCATTGAGAACCACGGTGTTGTATCACAATTTAATGAGATTTAAGTTTCATTCACTGATTGTTAGAGGAAGTGAAAAGACAACCAATTTTAAGCTTGAATCCACTAACCATTGCATAGTGGACCTCCTCTCCATTAGAGCTCTCCTGCAATCCACCTTGTCTCACAGGTGGATAGAAAAATCTCTACTAAACAATCATTTGGGTTCAACAGAACAGGCTTCTTATTATCAGCCAGCACAATGTTTGGCACAGACCTAGGTGATTTGCACGAAAACATAATATTCTAAAGAATATCTTCATCCAGATGCAACGTAGGGCCAGATGCACGTAGCAGTGGTCACAAAATGCTTGGCGCAATTTGCCAGTGTGTACAATTCCTAGTGGGTCGCAATTCTACGAACCTCATGAATAGTAATGAGGTAGGTCACAAATTGAAACCCACTTGAAATCACAGCCGTCACAGGAATAATGGTTTGCCGAGATCAACTTACTATGATTGCTTTGAAGTATTGCACATCTTTTTTAAATATAGATTATTTTCCTTAAAGGAAAATAGGATGCATTTAGAAAAATAAAAAAAGTGTAAGTTAATTTGGGCCCCAGGGAATGAGATCTCCCGGGCCAGTGTTGGCTCTGGGTAGGGGGACTGCACATCCCCTCTCCTTTAAATCAAGATGGGTCCTGCGTGATGGGTCCACAGGGCCAGGAGTGGCTCTGGGAAAGGGGCTGCTTTCTCCTCTCCAATAAGTTTTTAAAAATGCAAAGAATTGCCTTCTCCCAGTGCAGACATCACAGAAAGGGGCGACAGGGAGATCGGGGAAACATGGCGGCCAGCTGACGTTGCCGATCAGGAGGGGATAGTGGGGGTGCTGCATGTTTGAGCAAACACCTACCACTGTCTGGTGTTGAAGGGCCTCTGAGCGGTTAGTTGCTGTGTGCTCCAGTCCCCATCTGGGTGCTGGCACCAGAAACACCGCCATGGCTCTTCGCAGAAGGAGAGGAGGTGATTCTGTCGACATGGGCAGAGTCAGCACAAGTGGAGAAAGCCAGGAGAAGAATCCCAGCAGGCTAGAGCCCCTGGGGAGCCTGGATACAACTTGCGAGAGGGAGCAGGGGGCTAAAGCTGACACTGGCAATGAGGTGAGAAAGGAGAATACTAGGGTTTTAGTGGATTTATGCAGCCAGCAGTTAGGCATCCAGGCAGGAGATATGGGGCAACTGCCATGAGTGCTACAGAGGAGCTACAGGATAAATAGATGAACAAATGTGGGCTGGCAACCATTATACCCTAAGATTCTACAACTGCCCCCCTGGGTAGTAGAGGAAGACAGTGGTGTAGGCAGCACAGGTGGCAAAAAGTGCCCGCAGGTCCTGTGAAACTACAAGCTAAACAGAAAAAACCTTGAGGCAATACCAGCACAGTTAAATCCTCACTTTAAAAAAAAATGTAAAACCAGCAAATATAACACTACCAAAAGAGAAACAGGGTGCCATATCTTAAAAAAAAAACATACTCTCACTAGGATCTTTTCTTAAAGTTAGGACTGACGCAAGGGGAAATTGTGCAGAAGGTATGGAAGCCAGCAGGGGTCCAGAACAAAGGAAGTTGGTGAGCGTAATGAGCAAAGAAAGGAGTACAGATTTGAGGGATTCTGCTACCACTTTGGTGCACCCCACTGTCTCTACATATAACAGTTTTTCCGCTCTGTTCATGGAAGAATTGAGCCTGGGGGTAGAAGGAATTACCAGGGAGGGGTCCAGTGGTGCCAGTGGAACCCTAATTTTAGAGGGTAACGGTATGGGAGCTGGTAGCCTCAAAGGATGGAATGTGGTTCAGGAAATGCTTGGCCACCTATCCCGGGGGATTAAAGAGCGGTTTACTACCTTAGAGACTAATCAAAAAGAGATACAGATAACATGTACTAACCTGGAGGGGAAGATTGAAGGCCTAACCCAGCAAATACAGTAGTTAAAATATGGAATACAAAATTTACAGACAAAAGTTCAAATGAATACTCAAGATGTCATACGTTTAAAGCAAAGAGAAAAGGTCCTTACATAGAAACTTGAAAAATTGCAAAATATTGACATGAGGAACAATATTAGAATCTTGGGAGTAGCAGAAGGGCTGGAAGGGTCTCATATATAAGCCTAGGTGATTAGTTTATTGAAAAACTCCTTCCCACGAGAAAAAAACATTGAAAAATCTGGACACAGAAATCCAACACAAACACAGAGACCCCTTCAAGCTACACCCAGGCCATAAACAAACATTGAACATATTGGTGAACTATCTATCATTCTCAGTGAAAGAAAAAATCATGGGGTTTTCCTTGAAGGAAAAATTAACACAAGTGCTAGGAGCTACAAACAGGATATGATCAGATATCTCCAAGGAAACAGCAGACAGACAGTGGGAACTGTGAAACAGAATTGAGGAGCTCAAGAAATTGGGAACATCACTACACATGAGGTTCCCAGCTATTTTGAAAGTGATGTGGCGGACAAGGTGCATAACGTCTTAGACCAAGAAGAAGTGGAAACATTTATAATGGGGGCCAAAGCAGGGGAAACTTGATAGTTGAAAAGCAGAGGCGGTAATGACATTATTGGCACTCAATGAGATGAGCTCAGTAGGCAGTAGTTATGCCTACCAAAATAATTGGGAGGGTTTCCATGGGAGGGTGCACTTGTGGTGGGGAGCATGGGGAAAATGTAAATCTTTGTCCGCAAGTCAAAAAGGAAAATATATTGGGAAAGCACTTACTAGGGAAAACAAGGTCATAGTGAATGAGGAGGGTGGAAGGGTGGGTAGAGGGAATATGAATAAGCATAAGAAAGACTCCTTGACAATTTTATGCTGGAACGTGAGGAATCATTTGGGTAATTTTAGGTCTTGCCTGCAAACGAAATAGAGTGTTGAAATCATTGGAAGAAATTGAACAATTAGCAGCAAATGAGCCAGATAGTACAGACATTCTTAAAACTAATATGTTGGACACATACTATCCGAAAAGGAGTCAACTGCTGGAACAGCTAGGTCTGTATGAAGTACTTCAACATTACAGCTTCAAAAGAAATGTTAAAGAGAATTTAAAAGAAGGAAGATTTGCAGTAGTTGGGTGTCATGGTTGTTTAGTAAAACATGCAAAGGGTAATCTTATAAACCACAAGAAAATTAGTTGTGAAACTCCAGATAAGTGAGAAGTTAACTATTTAGCACTTCTGCAGCTGTTTAAACCATGGCGTAGCGAAAGTGAATTACTTGGAGAGTTTGACTGCTACGAAGATTCTTTTAATGCTTGTAAAGATAGCATTCGATGTCCAATTTTCCCTACATATTTAAAAATGTTGAATGATGAAGTTGAACATCAAAAGACTATTATAGCTGAAATAGCTCATGAAAGTTCTCAAGATAGTCAAAGTAGTGGTCCATGTAGTCAAGATCCTCTTGGAAAACCAATGCTGGAAAATGAAGCAGCGATTGCTATGCATGAAGTCAAAATTACAATGCAATAAGCACACAAGGAGAATATAACATTGGAAAAGTTAGAAGAACAAGTAAATGTTGAACAGAGAGAAATATATGTGCGAGTGAGAGAACAGATAGAACATGAAAAAAAAAAAAGTATGTGTTCATCTTTTAAACCTCTTCTGATGTACATCAGTGGTCAAGCTGGGACAGGTAAAGGTTTTGACCAGTTATCTTAAAAAAACTACTGGCTCACATTTATGTTGTATGGTAACAGCTCCAACTAGATTAGCTGCACACAATGTTAAAGGAGTTACTTTGCATAGATTATTGATGTTACCAGTGGAGCATGATAATAAATTAGAATATCAGAAGTTGTCTGGAGAAGCTTCTTATGAAGTATCAAGAGTGCTGAAGAAAATGAAACTTTTAATTATTGATGAGGTGAGCATGGTCTCAAACTTAATGCTTGCTTTTGTACACTTAAGAATGCAACAGGTATTAAAAACAGATTACAACGTTCTCTTTGGGGGAAAATATTTAATTGTATTTGGAGATCTGCTACAACTAACCCCTGTAAAAGGAGAACCAGTGTTTAAAACTCTTCTACATGAAGACACTAAGAAATCTTTGGGAAGTATTGGAAATGTGAATCTGTGGTTACATTTTGAATATAAAGAACTCACTCAGAATAGGCAACAAGCAAGAGATGAAGATTATGCAAATATTCTAAAAGATGTAAGAATTGCTGTTCTAAGCAAACATGGTAAACAAGCTTTTCAAAGTTGTCTACTAAAGAACTTGTTTACAAATGAAAACACACCAGCAGAAGTAATGTACAAGAAAATGAAAGAAAAAAAGTCTATAGTTTGCTTAATGCCTAGAGTGGAAGAGTGTTATACATTTAATAGAGATTTTATGAAATTGGAAAATCAAGAAATAGTTCATATTGAAGCTATTGAAAAAATAGAGCATCAAGGAATAACAATTGTTCTTTCAGAAAAACTACAGACTAAATTGGATTCTTTGGAAAAATCAAAAACTGCTTGCTTAGAAATATTTTTAGATGTATATTTAAACTGTCGGGTAGTTTTGAAGTGTAATCTGAATGTAGAAGAAGGTTTAGTGAATTGAGCAGTGGGGAAAGTTGTTGATTTTGTGAAATATCAAAATAGAAATGGAATTGAATTTTTGAAAGTTAAATTTGATCAGATTGCAGAGGTTAGACAGATTGCATGTTCTGCCGCACGTTTTTTGCTTGTAAAAGACTTGTATGTTTGTAGAAAACAGCTTCCCTTCTGTTTAGCATATGCAATAACTATTCACAAATCACAAGGTTTAAGTGTAGATAATGCTTTGGTAAATGTTGGAAAAATTGTGTTTAAAAAAGGAATGGTATATGTTGCATTATCTCGAGTTAGAACGTTGTCTGGTTTGTATTTAAATGATTTTGATGAGAACAAGGTTAGTGCTGATGTTAATTGTGTAAGAGAATATAATCGTTTGAGGAGGCTTTATGCACCCCATTTAGGTGAATATACTATTTATGAGAAACGTGTTGTGTGTTCAAAACGCAAATCTGTTGAAGAGTTAACTATGGTTGAAAAGCAGAAAGAAAATCAACAGAAAAGAAAAGATGTAAAGAAGCATAAAATTCAAACAAGTGATGATGTTGTTGGATACCAATTAGAAAATGCTTCTGGTGTCAACCGCTATGGTAATGTCATTCTAAATGTTATATTTTATCTTGAAGATGTTTGTGGTGAAATTACGGAAAGTCAGGAAAAAACTTTATGTTCTGCACTCTACACTTTATTTCAAGAATTGAGAACTGATAGAAGTAAGATTCATTCTGTTTCTGGTATTCGCCAACTGTTGGATACATGTACTGGATCTTTAACTTTCAGTGCTAATATACAGCAAGATGCACAAGAATTTCTGATGGTTATGCTTGGAGTACTAGAAGATGAAGGAATTCAGATTGAGAGTTTATTTGGACACAGTTACAAATCAGTGATGTCATTTGAGATGTCATCAGTGATGGCATCAGTGGTGTCACTGACCAAGTCATGAGTGATGTAATATGTGACATCATCAGCAGTGCATTGCGGGCTTGCGAGTTATAGTTAGCTCAACTAACTGTAACAGGCAAATTTCTCTGGTTTTATATGAGTCACATGTCCAACTAACTATAACGTCCCTGAAACTTATGATTTTTTCAGTGAATTTCTAAGGTTTTTTAAATGCTAATTTCATACTTTAATATTTATAAAACCTATATTTTTTCAATTTTTTTTGCAATATTTTGGAACTCCGTTATCCTTTTTTTAACAAAAATTATGTAATGTTTATATATATATATACATATTTCTATATCTTTGTATGTATATATGGAAATATATATTACCTACTGGCGGTCGACAGTAGGTAGTTAGAGTTAGGACCTATTATCCATAGAAAATCCACAACATTCGATTTGGACTAACTTTTGCGCCGGTTGATGAATCTTCGTGAAATTTTTAAAACTGGTGGCGCTCCGGTCCGCTCCTATCCTGAAAGTTTTGGGCTGATTCGTCAAGCAGGGGTCGAGAAAAAAGGGGGGTCCCAAAACTTGTTTTCCCCATGCGATTTTCCAAAGGAACCTTTAATCGCAGCTACAGCCGAAACTGCTGAACAGAATTACACCAAATTTGGCAAAGAGGTAGCCCTTGGTTCACACTCTTGCCTTTTGGTCAAATGGTGTAAATCCGTTCAGTAGTTCCTGAGAAATTGAAAAGTAAAAACATATATACATCTAGGGCCGCGGATCCTCCCGAGCACGAGCTGTATGCTAATTGGCTGTCAACACTTCAAACCAGGAAGTGTTGGCAGCCATCTTGTGCCTCGGTAGAACTGAGGCACAAGAAAGCAGTGAAAAAAATGCACTTTAAATCGCGGGATGCACTTAGGATCCGCGCATCCTGCTGCGGAAAACAAAAATGAAGCGCGGGCTCCCGCGCTTCGTTTTTAATTAGTCCAGTGGGCAATATGCATATTGTAATGGGGGCCCAGAGGGGCCCCCCAGCCCTGGGGACCACCACCCCCAGGGCTATTCTGAATTGTGGGGGCTCTCAGCCCCCCAGCCCCGGGGACCGCCACCCCCCGGGGCTTTGATATACATGGCTGGGGAAGCTCAAAGGCCACCCCAAGCACCGGGGACCACCACCCCAGGGGCTTTGTGCGAAAATATGCGGGGGGCTCACTGCCCCCCCACAGCCCCAGGGACCACCACCCCGGGGCATTTTTTTTAAATAAACCTGAGTGGGGGCTCGAGCCCCCCCACATGCCCCACAGACTGCCACCTCCCCGTAACACTAAGGGGAAGATTTACAAGCCCTTTGCGAGACATTCATGCCGCCGTTGCGTCACTACTGTGACGCTGTGGTGGAGTAAACCATGCGCCATGTTGCGCCTTATTTACAATGTGACGCATCTAGGGAGATGCGTCATGTTGTAAAGCCCTGCGCTACATTAAACCTGCACCAGGTTTAATGTATGCAGGGTGGTCGTTCCGTCGGAAAAAGCCTTGGAAAAGTGACGCAGTGAAATCTTGTACTGAGTCACTTTTCCGACGCTGCTGTGTCAAAACCCTGCGCCTGCTTGAAGCAGGCGTAAGGCATGATGCAGCATGTTAGGTATGGGCAGCCCCTGAGCATTGCTGGAGTTGCGTCGTGCTTGCGACACGACTCCAGCAATGCACCGCTCTTATGCCATCAGATGCGTCACGCATCTGTTTATCCTTGCGCCACGATGCGCTGCATTGTAAATGCGGTGCATCTGTGGTGGCGCAAGGGTAAACTTGCGTGACGCATCTTTCCTGGTGCAACCCTGCTGATTTGCTGGGATGCACCAGGAAACATAAATCTGCCCCCATATATTTCGCATAGGGGGTCCATTACGGACCCCCAAGCCCCGGGGACTACCACCACTCGGCGCTTTAAATTAAGTGGGAGGGGGGCCGCGCAGCCCCCCTCCTGGAGCCAGTGATGGCCCAGGGGACCACCGCCCCCCAGGGCCGGCTCCTGCAGTGTCCCAGGGTGCCCACCCCCAGGACACTGTAGTTTGCAATGACAGGGCGAGAGCCTCGCGGCACCCGTCCTGTCATTGCAAACTGCTTTGCTTCATTGAAGCAAGAACAGGGAAACCTGCTCTCATTTCAATGAAGCAAAGCAGATTGCTTTTCCACATGGGGAGCAGCATGTTAGCTGCTCCCCATGTGGAAAAGCAATGCCAGCTCCCGCAGGAGGCGGGGAGCCGGCTGTGACCGTGGGGAGATTGGGGACCCCCAGGTCCCCTACGAGGTGGCCAGGCCTCAGGGGATGGGGTCCCCGGGGCCAGAAGTGGCCCGGGAGGGGGCCACGCAGCCACCCTCCTTGGTAAAAAGGAAAAAAATAAAGTGGCCATGCCCCGGGGGATTGAGTCACCGGGGCCGAAAATGGCCTTGGGAGGGGGGCCCACAAAGCCCCCTTCCCAATTTAAAAATTAACTATTATTATTAGAGGGCACTCCCCAGGGGATGGGGCCCCGGGGCCATAAGTGGCCCAAGAGGGTGGCCACTTGGCCCCCCCTCCCCCAAAAGGTAAAAAAAATAAACGAGGCAGAGCCCTGGGGGATGGGGTCCCCGGGACTAAAAGAAGCCTCAGGAGGGGGGCCATGCAGCCACCCTCCTTGGTAAAAAGGAAAAAAATTAAGTGGCCATGCCCCGGGGGATTGGGTCACCAGGGCCGAAAATGGCCTTTGGAGGGGGGCCCACACGTCCCCCTTCCCGATTAAAAAAAACATTATTATTATTAGGGGGCACGCCCCGGGGGATGGGGCCCCGGGGCTAAAAGAAGCCTCAGGAGGGGGGCCACGCAGCCCCCCTCACTGGTAAAAATATTTCAAATAAAGTGGCCATGCCCCGGGGGATGGGGTCCCAGGGCCAAAAATGGCCTCGGGAGAAGGGCCCATGCGGCCCCCTTCCTGATTAAAAATTAAAAAATAATAATAATTTGGGGTAAGGCTCTGGGGGATAGGGTCCCCAGGGCCCAAAAAACAGTAAAGGAAGGGAGGCCACAAAGCCCCCCTTCTAAAAAAAAAAATAAATAAAGCTGGCATCGTGCTGGAAGCCCCGCCCCCTCCCACCAACACTATGCAAACGTGCCCTGTAGTGCATTTTAAGATGAGGAATTTTTTCCTCTACAATCCTGAGGGTCTCTAGGCCTAACTAGCCCACCAGGTACCTCCAGTTAGTGCCACAGGGCTAAGTTGCAGAGAGGTGGTCTGAGTCCACGCCCCTTCTTACACCTCTCTGCAACGCAGCACTGTGGCGCTTACTGGAGGTACATGGTGGACTAGTTGGCCCCCAGGGACCCTCATGATTGAAGAGGAATTAATTCCCCAACTTAAAACGCACCACGGGGCTCGTTTGCACAGTGGTGAAGGGAGTGGGGGGCCTGAGGTGACATGCGTGCAAACACACCCTTTGGTGCTGTGAGAAGTTGGTCTGGTATATGCTGTTCACTAGTTAAAGTGGACACCTTGCACCAGTACAATTCAACTCTTATGTTAGTAGGTTTAAGAAAACCTTTAAAGAAAGCTCTCCTAGTGGTCGCTGTGGAGAGCAGCCTTCAGGCTAAGTCTTTAGAGGAATGTAAAGCAGCTTGTTTTACCACATGATCTCTTGAATTACCAAATGAAAGGACATCACACAGGTACATATATCAAATATATATGTATTTATTACTAAACAACTCTCTACTAATATCTTTATGAGATTAGAAGTCAGGAACATATGCACAAATCAACGTTTCACAATAAATTAAGCACAAATATGGCTGGGGCCCTAGGGGCGTACCAGACCATATACTAAAATAGAGACTTAGAGGTAACGACTTGCACAGGGACGAGGCCTAGGGCCTTCAGAAGTGTTGGGGCCTCACGAAACCACCCAAGGCCGGTAAGTAAAGGACCCACGGGGGACACATGCAGTGTGTTAAGACAGCCGCGAATCCCTATTGACTTCAATGGAGCAAGTCGCGATTGGAAATTAAGAGTTTAAGGATACTTTGAGAGAGTCTACAAGCAAGTCACTTACAGGGTAAGTAGATCTAGAGCCAACACCCACAGGAGCACCATAGTGCTGGTGTTACCTCACCCAGGGAAGCCGAGTGCATAGGTGTCTTTTGGTGTCGGGTCGCTGCATCGTTTTCAATGGGAGCCAATGAAGACTTGCTGCTTGTGAAGACAGAAGTAGTGTCCGGTGGAATCCAAGCCTGGATTCAGAAGAAGGAAGACCTGAAAGCAGAGGGGACAGTGTTCAAAGTCACTTGGCAGTGACCTGGGGCAAGGAAGATGGATGCCCACAGTCGTCAGGTGATTTCAGATAGTTCATGGGTGTCTTGACTCTTCAGCCACGAGGTCCAGGAGGCATCGACGATGACCAGGAGCTGGGTTCAGTGTCTTCCATAAAGTCTGCAGCTTACTGCAGTGTTGGTGACCAGATTGGAGCCAACAAGCCTTGGTAACATCAAGTCTTGTGGAAAGAACAAAAAGTCAGCGGTGCAGACTAGTAAGGTTTGAGGGACTCACCCAGCAAGGGTAAGTCAGGGCAGACCTGGAGCAGCCAGGGGAGCCCTTTGAATTTGTAGGGAACTCTTCAGGGGAACCACAAGCCAACCAGCAAGGGATCAGAAGACGACTCAGGAGGATCCACTGAACAGGGGCCCACGGTCACTCGGGATGTGGTAAGCATCTGATCTTTAGAGGGATTCCTGCTAGAGGCTTGGACCACACGTGGACCAATGCACAGGTTCGTAGAATGTCATGAAGGGGTTGCACTTGAACATAGTGCAAGATACCCAGGGATTGCGGTTCCTCGTCACTCGTGGGGTCCACTTGCCTCAGCTTCACTGGGGACTCACAATGACCTTGGAGAAGTCAGGAAATCCTTTTCCTGGGCTGCAGGGACTTTGGGCCCCGGCGGGAGCGGTGGAGTTTGCGACCGTTGATTGCAGGTTTGGGTGCCTGCCAAGCAGGGGAGTCACCCCTTGACTCCAAGGGAGATTCTTCCATCTTCCAGAGGTAGTGGAACGTCAAAGGTCTGAGATTCATCTTCAGAGCATCGCCCAGGGGTATCTAGTTTGCAATGGCAAGGGTTACCTAACTTATACTGGAAGGAAGGGAGGGGCTAGCTCTATGACCCCACGTATGGGAGAGTCAGGGGAGTGGGTGGCTACACCCACTTCCCTTTGTCCAGTTTCACGCCAGAGCAGGGGCAGGTAGCCCCTGAGCCAGTTTGAACTGATGTATGCACAGAGGAGCCTACTGCTCCCGCAGTGCAGGACTTCAAAGCACTCTAGGAGTGCACCCACCCAGCCCCAATATACTAAACCCTGTCTGGGAGGTGAACACACCTCCCTGTGACAGGATACCTATTATTGGGCCTCCTCCACTGCGAGTTTCGGTCATCAGCAGGAGGGCAGCCCAGTGTCTGTGACTGGTGGCATCCATTTTGTGATGCCAGGGCTCTTCAGTATTCTACTTTGTTTCCACAGTAGGTACATGTCTACCCCTCTAGAAGGGTGGGATCATACTCCCACATCAGTTACTGGTGTGGGGGTATGATTCAAAAGTGTTTGACACCAAACACGACATGTTTTGATGCAGCCTTTCCAAAGTTAGCATTTACCGCGAGGTTATAATGCACTTAAGAGTATATGGTTTGACCGCATTCACAAACAGCCCCAGAGAATGGACTCTGAGAGCTGCAGAGGGGCTCTGCTCAGGCACAGGCACCCCTCACATGGAAACCAAACACCCTGCCCTCAGGATTGATAGGGCCTGCCTTAGGGGTGGCTGATAGGTTTAAATGTGTGTGCAGGAGAGATATAGTGACCCTATATCTCAGTGAGGAGTGCTAGCACCACCTCACCCAGGCTGCAGTTGCAGGCCTGTGGTGTCAGATTTAGTACCTATGCCCTTGGTACCTAAGGTACCATATATTAGGGACTAATAAGGCACCACAGTATCCAATCACTGGTGCACCTAATATGCACTCCATGTTGCTTAGAGAGAACAGAGAGGCTGGGGCCCTGATTAGCAGGGTCCCAGCCAGACTATAGCCTGAAACCAGTGTAAACATCAGAAAAAAATTGGGGGCAACATAAGAGGCAGATTTAAACTCCTACAGGCGCGTTTTAATTTGGGGAATTAATTTCTCTTCAATCCTGAGGTCCCCTGGGGGCCAACTAGCCTACCAGGCACCTCCAGTAAGCACCATGGTGCTGCGTTGCAGAGTGTTGTAAAAAGGCGCTTAGCCTCTGAACACCTTTCTGCAACGCAGCTCCCTGGCAGATACTGGAGGTCCCTGGAGGGCTAGTTGGCCCCCAGGGACCCTCAGGATTGAAGAGGAATTAATTCCGCAACTCACAATGCGCCACAGGGCGTGTTAGCACACATGTCACCTCAGGCCCCGCCCCCTTCCTTCACCATTGTTCAAACACGCCCCCTGGTGAGTTGTAAGTTGGGGAATTAATTCCCCTTCAATAATGAGAGTCCCAGAGGGCCAACTAGCCAATCAGGTATCTCCCGTATGCGCCAGGGAGCTGCGTTGCAGACAGGTGTTCAAAGACCGCACCCCTTTTTACACCTCTCTGCAACGCAGCTCAGTAGTGCTTACTGGAGGCACATGGTGGGCAAGTTGGCCCCCAGGGACCCTCACAATTGAAGAGGAATTAATTCCCCAACTTAAAACGCACCACGGGACGCGTTTGCACAGTGGTGTAGGGAGGGGAGGGGCCTGAGGTGACGTGTGAAAACACGCCCTGTGGTGTGTGTTAAGTTGGGGAATTAATTCCCCTTCAATCCTGAGGACCCCTGGGAGCCAACTAGCCCACCAGGTTCTTCCTATAAGCACCAATGCGCTGTGTTTCAGAGAGGTGGCCCAGGCTGTGCCCCTTTTTACACCTCTCTGCAACACAGCTCTGTGGCGGTTACTGGAGGTACCTAGTGGGCTACTTGGACCCTAGGGACACCCAGGTTTCAAGGGGACTTAATCTCCCAAATTAAAACGGATACAGGGCACGTTCACACAGAGTTGAAGAGAGGGGATGGGGCCTGTGGTGACGTGTGCCCTGTGGCGGGTTTTAAGATGGGGAAATAATTCCCCTTCAATCCTGAGGGACCCTGGGGTCAACTAGTCCACCAGGTGCTTCCAGTAAGCGCCACTGCCCTACGTTGCACAGAGGTGGTCCAGGCCATGCCCTTTTTACACCTCTCTGCAACGCAGCTCTGTGGCACTAACTGGAGATACCTGGTGCGCTAGTTGGACCCAAGGGACACTCAGGATTCAAGGGGACTTTATCCCCCCAATATAAATGGCCACAGGGCGTGTTTGCACACGTCAGTTTGCCTCCCCCTTCATCAGTGTGCAAACGCGCCCTGTGACGCGTTTTAAGAGGTAGTTTTAATCCCCCTGCCCTATTATGTACTAGGGGCTTACAGAGGAGGTCATTCTAATCACATGGGTACCCTAACACATAGTGTTCCCTAGTGTATGTATGTGTTTTAACTGTATTCTAAGTGTCTTTTAGCATAGCACTGGCTCTAGGACTCCTTCCCCTTGCACTCCTCTAGTGACCCATTCAGCACCATGTACTAATCCATTCAGTGCGCCAAAACCCAAACACTTATAAATTCACCCAGGCACTCTCCTTGCAGTACTCTAATCATTCAGTCAGTACCCAAGTACTCATGCAGTAAGCCAGGCCTTAGCACATGGACTGCTTCAAACACCTATCCATTATACATGCAGTCCTCTAACCACCCACACACTTGTCTTTCACACCTTCAATTCCCCAGTCAGTATCCATACACTCCAGCAAACACCCTGTCACTCCCCTAGCACTCCTCCAGTGACCCATTCAGCACAATGTACTAATCCATTCACTGCGCCAAAACCCAAACACTTATAAATTTACCCAGGCGCTCTCCTTGCAGTACTCTAATCCTTCAGTCAGGACCCAAGTACTCATGCAGTAAGCCAGGCCTTAGCACATGGACTGCTTCAAACGCCTATCCACTATGCATGCAGTCCTCTAACCACCTACACTTGTCTTTCGCACCTTCAATTCCCCAGTCAGTATCCATACACTTCCAGAAAATACCCTGTCACTCTCCTAGCACTCCTCTAGTGACCCATTCAGCACCATGTACTAAACAATTCACTACGCCAAAACCCAAACACTTATAAATTCACCCAGTCACTCTCCTTGCAGTACTCTAATCATGCAGTCAGTACCCAAGTACTGATGCAGTGACCCAGGCCTAAACCCATGGACTGCTCCAAGCCCTCTCCAATATGCATGCAGTCCTCTAACCACCTACACACTTGTCTTTCACACCTTCAATTCCCAGTCAGTATCTATACACTCCAGCAAACACCCTGTCACTTCCCGTGCACTCCTCTAGTGACCCATTCAGCACCATGTACTAATCCATTCACGGCGCCAAAACCCAAACACTTATAAATTCACCCAGGCACTCTCCTTGCACTACTCTAATCATTCAGTCAGTACCCAAGTACTCATCCAGTGACTCAAGCCTTAGCACATGGACTGCTTCAAACCCCCATCAACTATGCATGTGGCCCTCTAACTACCTACAAACTTGTCTTTCACACCTTCAATTCCCCAGTCAGTATCTATACACTCCAGCAAACACCCTGTCACTTCCCTTGCACTCCTCCAGTGACCCATTCAGCACCATGTACTAATCCATTCACAGCGCCAAAACACAAGCACTTATAAATTCACCCAGGCACTCTCCTTGCAGTACTCTAATCGTTCAGTCAGTACCCAAGTACTCATGCAGTGAGCCAGGTCTTAGCACATGGACTGCTTCAAACCCCTACCCACTATGCATGCAGTCCTCTAACCACCTACACACTTGTCTTTCACACCTTCATTTCTCCAGTCAGTATCCATAAACCTCCAGCAAACACCCTGTCACTTCCCTTGCACTCCTGTAGTGACCCATTCAGCACCATGTACTAATCCATTTACTGCACCCGTCCAAAACCCAACCACTTATAAATTCACCCAGGCACTCTCCTTGCAGTACTCTAATCATTCAGTCAGTACCCAAGTACTCATGCAGTGAGCCAGGCCTTAGCACATGGACTGCTTCAAACGCCTATCCACTATGCATGCAGTCCTCTAACCACCTACACACTTGTCTTTCACACCTTCAATTCCCTAGTCAGTATACATACACTTCCAGCAAACACCCTGCCACTCTCCTTGCACTCCTCTAGTGACCCATTCAGCACCATGTACTAATCCATTCACTGCGCCAAAACTCAAACACTTATAAATTCACCCAGGCACTCTCCTTGCAGTACTCTAATTATTCAGTCAGTACCCAAGTACTCATGCACTGAGCCAGGCCTTAGCACATGGACTGCTTCAAACACCTATCCACTGTGCATGAAGTCCTCTAACCACCAACACACTTGTCTTTCACACCTTCAATTGCCCAGTCATTATCTATACACTCCAGCAAACACCCTGTCACTCCCCTAGCACTCCTCTACTGATCCATTCAGCACCATGTACTAATCCATTCACTGCACCAAAACCCAAACAATAAATTCACCCGTGCACTCTCCTTGCAGTACTCTAATCATTCAGTCAGTACCCAAGTACTCATCCAGTGAACCAGGCCTTAGCACATGGACTGCTTCAAACCCCTATCCACTATGCATGCAGTCCCCTAACTAACCAACACACTTATAGTTCTGCACTTATACATTCAACAAAAAATGAATATTTCAGTTTCAATATTTTAAAAAACATTTTTATTTTCATTTACATTAAAAATATATAATGTAATTAAAAAAATAAAATATGTAAAAATAAACAGTTAAAAAACTGTAGAAAATCAGTATAAAAAAATACATATAACTATTATTACATTTAAAAATTATCATTTAAAAATCCTTTGAAATTCACTGAAAAAACCATAGGTTTCAGACATGTTATAGTTAGGAATTAGCATTTAAAAAACCTTAGAAATTCACTGAAAAAACCATAGGTTTCAGGGCTGTTATAGTTAGCTGGACATTTCACTCGTACAAAACCATTGAAATTCCTCCGTTATAGTTAGTTCTGCTAGGTACAACTCACGCGCCCGCAATCCACTGCTGATGATGTCACATATTACTTCATTCATGACATGGTCAGTGACATCACTGATGACATCTCAAATGACATCACTGATGACATCACTGATGACATCATCCAGTGAATGTGGTTTAGTTTGTTATTTAAATATGTATTACATATATAGCAAACTGCATTGAAGAATGAGTGGATAGATAAATATAAATATCTGGATGGAGGATTTAGTAGCAGTGTTATTGACTGTTTACTTGACTAATTTATAGTGTCTCACTAAATATATTAGAAAGTGACTAAACTGTGTGAATATCTGTATCACTTTGTCAGTTGTTGTTTAAACTGCTGCACCAGCGATTGTATGAATGACTGTATGAATAACTGTATACTTGTATGAGTTAGTATCTATATGAATAAATGAAGTGGTGTTTGTATAAGTGTGTAGCTGACTAAATGTAAGTATGATCCATTGTTTGCGTAAGTGAGTAGGATGACTGCATAAGTGAATAGGATGTGTGCTGGTGTGTAATGTCGGTATAGGTGTATACGTGTATTTGATAGTGTTCTATTGATCAAGGACAGCATCTATGAGTGAATCTATAGGTAAGTGATTAGATGTGTGTGTAGATCTAGGAATCACTGAGTGGGTTTTTAGAAACTTGTGTTGGTGTGTCAATGTATTCAAATATGGTACTCTGTATTTTACAGTGAGTGCTGAAAGGTTATACAACTGTATGATGAGGCTTATCTGATTGTCACATGGATGATGTCATCAGTGATGTCATCAGAGATGTTATTTGAGATGTCATCAGTGATGTCATCAGTGATGTCACTGACCATATCATGAATGATGTAATATGTGACATCATCAGCAGTGGATTGCGGGCGCGCGAGTTATAGTTAGCAGAACTAACTATAACAGAGGAATTTCAATGGTTTTGTATGAGTGAAATGTCCAGCTAACTGTAACAGCCCTGAAACCTATGGTATTTTCAGTGAATTTCTAAGGATTTTTAAATGCTAATTCCTAACTATAACATGTCTGAAACCTATGTTTTTTTCAGTGAATATGTATATATTTATATATATCCATGATTTTCCGTTTGCCTCTCTGGATTGTCTACAAAATGGGGACGGACCACAGTGAAAGTGCTTATTCTTTTATTCTGTGCAAAATCGGCATGACGCGTTTCAGCTCACACGGGAGCCTTGATCACATGACAAAGTCCTACGTTACACTCGATCTTTTTGAAGTGCCCTGTGCAAATATAAGTGAAATCACATGTGCATTTTTACACCATAGAAATAAACAAGTTACATTGGTAGTCTTCCTGTGTTTATACAAATATAATTACCTTTTTTATGCAACAATTATACGGAGAGTTCACATTTCGGTTTAGTGGTTTAGTGGTTGATTAAATAAATATATCAGTTCAAAATAAATAAAATCAGAGATAAAACCAATTTGCAAAAAAATTTCACCAAATATTGTTTGTCTATTATTTCTATATTGTTTCATCTCATAAATTTGTTGGGCTGTTGTGGTATTGGAGCCCCAATGCCCACGATTGGACATCTGTTACTTATGCTTAAAAATAGCATGGTTTCTTGAAGGGAATTTCAAAAGTTTTTTGTCACTTTTACTCACAAATACATAATTACAACTTTGCTTACTTGTATCTGCTTTTTCGGTGTGTTGTATGTCACGCTTTAAGGGCAATTGTGGCTGCTGTCCAAGATATCAAAAACTAATATTTAGATTGGTACAAAATGCATCAATATTGAATAAAACGTATTGTATATTAAATTTGTGCATGCATCAAACTGTACAAAAATATTGACATAAATGCCTCTTGGACAATTTAACTATTAAAGCTAGATAGTGATGTGCCACTAAGTTCATAGGTTCCTTCCTGCATTTTCATCTGTGTGGTTGCCAATGTAATATAATTATAAAAACCATCTTCCTCAGATAAATATCTAAAAAGATAGGGAATTATCAGTTAAATACTATAAAATAACTATATACATTGTAGCACCATCAACCTACAAAATCAAGATAAGAACCTATTTACAACCTTAAAAGTAGACTGACATATTCTCGATAAGAGTATCACATTTAAAAAATATAAATATTTGTAACAAAATGTAAAACCTTTCCTGTTGAAAAAAACAGTTTATAAGCATGTGTATATGTCCTCTGTCATGTTTAATCTCATTGGATGTTTAGAATTCAATTCTAATATATATCTGGTTTCAAGCTGACGTAACCGCTGTTCCCTATTGCTCTCTTGTCTACTCGGTGGGACTGAGTCAATCACAAAATATTTTACGTCTTGGCTTCTGGAGTTACGTTTACTTTTAAAATGGTGTGCCACGGGGTAGGCATTGTCCTGATTACTGATAGCCCTTGGGTGCTGCAAAATTCTTTTGTGCACCGGTAGTTTGGTGCTCCCTACATAATGTAGGTTTCAAGGGCAAATTAAAATATAAACCGCATATTCCCTTTTGCACGTCATATGTTTAGATATTTTAATACTTGTCGTGCTGAATGGTGTCACATATGTTGTGCGATGCTCCCCTTGTTGGCATGCCTTAAAGATTTTGCACCTGAAGAAATCCCTGTGTGTCTGTAGCCAGTTTGTGCTGTCAATGACCTCTGGGCTGGTTTTTACTAGCTCATCTCTCATTGATAGACCTCTCCTATATGTGATGGAAGGTCGGGTTGGTAAAGCCTTTCCTATAATAAGGTCACTTAGCACCATGGGCCAGTTTCGTGAAATTATCGATTTTAGTTGCTTATGTTGCTGGCTGAATTGCAGAATTATTCTAAAGTCCTCATTGTTTTTGTTTGTATGTGCTGATGGTTGTATCATAGGGCCTAACTCGCTGGGAGTGGTTTTCGAGAGTAAATCATACCTATCCTTACGCATGGATTTAAAAATAGCATTGTCAATCACTTTTCTAGGGTATACCCTCTCTAAAAACCTTATCCTACTAGAAATCTGAGCTTCCTTCAGATCATCATCATTACTATGAATTCTCCTCAAGTGAAGCATCTCCCCATATAGGATGCTGTTAATCAGGTGTTTAGCATGGGAGCTCCTCGCATATAGCGTGGAGTTCCCCGCTGCTTCCTTGCGGAACAGTTTAGACTCCATTTTGTCACCATGTACATAGATTTTTGTATCAAGAAAGCTTACTTCTGTGTCACTAATGGTAGCTGTAAATTGTAAGTTCAAATCATTGATGTTCAGTGCTTTGATGAATTCATTAGCATCTTCAGCGCTCCCCTCCCAAACCACAAATAAGTCGTCTATAAAACGTAACCATATCCTTATGTCGTTGTTCATCACATGTTGATATTGGATTTTGAGTACCAGCTCCTCCCACCAGCCCATATGCAAACATGAATAGCTGGGGGAGAAGCTGGCACCCATGGCTACTCCTCTGACCTGTCTGTATATTAGGTTGTTAAACATGAACATATTATTCATTAGACTGAATTCTACCATTGTAATGAGCATTGTTTTTTGAGCTTCCGTCATTTCAACCAGCTTATCCAAATAAATTCTCAGTGCCCACAGTCCGTCCTGATGTTGAATGCTAGTATACAGTACGCATACATCTAGGGCTATAAACAAATATCCAGATTTCCATTTGAAGTCATTAAGCTTGCTAAGAAAATCCCCAGTGTCACGTACATATGATTGTAAAGATTTAACCAAATCCTGGAGAAAAAAGTCAACATATTTGGAGGTATGTTCAAGTAGGCTGTTTCTCGCTGACATAATCAGCCTACCCGGTGGTCTGAGTGGATCCTTTTGGATCTTAGGAATGAAATTGTTATAGTTAGCTGCCCATTTCACTCATACAAAACCATAGAAATACCTCCGTTATAGTTAGTTCTGCTAACTGTAACTCACGCGCCCGTAATGCACTGCTGATGATGTCACATATTGCATCATTCATGACATGGTCAGTGACATCACTGATGACATCACTGATGACATCTCAAATGACATCACTGATGACATCACTGATGACATCATCCACTGAATGTGGTTTAGGTTGAAATTTAAATATGTATTATATATATACCAATCTGTATTAAAGATTGAGTGGATATATAACTGTCTGGATGGAGGATTTAGTAGCTGTCTGACTGTCTTTTTAAGTGAGTTATTACAAGTGTCTCACTTAATACATGGATTAGTACCTAATCTATGTGAATGTGTGCAGCACTTTGTCTGTTGTTGTATAACATGCTGTATCAGTTATTAGTTATTGATTAGTTGGGTGAGTATTTGTATGGGACACTGAGTTTGTGTGTGGTTGGATGGGGTGTGTGTAACTCTATGCATAAATGTGTGAATGATTGATTGACTAGGTGTATGGGTTTAAGAGTGCATGTGGAAACAGTTGTTTGTGTGACTGAGTGTATTTATTTGTGTGTTGGTGAGCGAATATATGTTTTAGTTGTACATCTTCAACAAAGTAAAAAAATAAAAGGCATTGTATGTGAGAGTTGGTGTATATAAATAAGTATGTGTAAGAGTCAGTGATTGTGAGAGTAACTATATGAATGAGTGTATAATTGTAATGGTGCTTTTTTAACATATTAACGATGAGTTACTATGTGTTTGAAGAAATGAGGTGTTGTTGGATAATTGTGTAAGTAAGTAAATTTAAGTGCGATACATTTTTTCATGAGTGAGTAGGATGACTGCATAACCGACTAAGATGACTGCTGATGTGTCAATGTCTATATATGTGTATAAGTGCATTTGATAGTGTTCAATTAATTAATGACTGCATGTATAGATGAGTCTGTTGTTGAATGGGTAGTTGTGTGTGTAGACCTAGGAATCAGTGAGTGGGTATGTAGTAACTGGTATTGGTGTGTCAATGGTTTCAAATATGGTACTCTGTATTTTACAGTGAGTGATGAAAGGTTGTACTAGTGTATGATGAGGTGTATCAGATTGTCAAGTGGATGATGTCATCAGTGATGTCATTTGAGATGTCATCAGTGATGTCATCAGAGTCACTGACCATGTCATGAATGATGCAATAAGTGACATCATCAGCAGTGCATTGCGGGCGCGTGAGTTATAGTTAGCAGAACTAACTATAACGGAGGAATTTCTATGGTTTTGTATGAGTGAAATGGGCAGCTAACTATAACACCCCTGAAACCTATGTTTTTTTCTGTGAATTTCTAAGGCTTTTTAAATGCTAATTTCTAACTATAACGTCTCTGAAACCTATGTTTTTTTCCAGTGAATTTCAAAGGTCTTTTAAATGCTAACTTTTAAGTGTGATAGTAGTTATATCTATTTTTTTGTACTGATTCTCTACAGTTTTTCACTGTTTATTTATAAATATTTTATTCATTAAATAACATTATATATTTTTCTGAAAATTGCAAAAAAAATAATTTATTTTTAATTAAAACTGAAATATTGATTAATTTTCTTGTTTTCATTATTTATTTTAATATATTTATATTATTTTCTTTAAAAAAATATTTCCAATTTTTTTCGGAGTCGCACACTCAAAGTGTACACATCACGGTGGGTGCGCGCATTCTAGCCGCCATTTTAGAAAAGTCATCAAGGATCCGCATATGGTGTGCGACGGCTGAGTGTTTTTCAGTTACATCATATACATTTAATATCACGTGATATGCGCGATTGGTATGCGACCAGTCTGCGACTCCTGCTCCCGCGCATTCGTGACACATGCGCATTACGGTACGAGATGTTTGCGCAGTTGTGGGTCCCGCATGACATCATATATGTGCTGGGGCGCGCTGGGTGCGCGACTCCCGCAAAAAGAATGTATGTTCCAAAATCATATGTATGTGTCTTTAATATACATATTAAGGCAGGAGATTATGTAAGATATTCATCAAAATAATATATTTGTACTTATAATAAACGTATATTATTTTTAAATATATTTTCGCGAAGTCGGGTGCGTGCATCGTGAGTGCAGAAAACCAGGTCAGCAGAGCTGCTGGAGAGCCAGAGAACCAGGTCAGCAGAGCTGCTCTAGAGCCTAAGAATTAGGTCAGCAGAGCTGCTCTAGAGCCGGAGAACCAGGTCAGCAGAGCTGCTGTAGAGCCAGAGAAACCAGGTCAGCAGAGCTGCTTTAGAGCCAGAGAACCAGGTTAGCAGAGCTGCTTTAGAGCCAGAGAACCAGGTCAGCAGAGCTACTCTAGATTCTAGAGCCAGAGAACCAAATCAGCAGAGCTGCTTTAGAGCCATAGAACCAGGTCAGTAGAGCTGCTCTAGAGCCTAAGAACCAAGTCAACAGAGCTGCTCTAGAGCCAGAGAACCAGGTCTGCAGAGCTGCTGCAGAGCCAGAGAAACCAGGTCAGTAGAGCTGCTTTAGAGGGAGAGAACCAGGTCAGCAGAGCTGCTCTAGAGCCGGAGAACCATGTCAACAGAACTGCTTCAGAGCCATAGAACTGGGTCAGCGGAGCTGCTTTAGAGCCAGAGAACCAGGTCAGCAGAGCTGTTGTAGAGCCAGAGAACTAGATCAGCAGAGCTGCTCTGTAGCATAAGAACTAGGTCAGCAGAGCTGCTCTAGAGCCAGAGAACCAGGTCAGCAGACCTGCTGTAGAGACAGAGAAACCAGGTCAGCAGAGCTGCTTTAGAGAGAGAGAACCAGGTCAGCAGAGCTGTTTTAGAGCCAGAAAACCAGGTCAGCTGAGCTGCTCTAGCTGATACTGACTGACTGACACTGACTGACTAACACTGACTGATTGACACTGACTGACACAGATTGACTGACACTGACACTGACTGACACTGATTGACTGACACTGACTGACTGACACTGACTGACTGACTGACACTGACTGACACTGATTGACACTGACTGACACTGATTGACTGACACTGACTGACTGACACTAATTGACTGACTGACTGACTGACACTGACTGACACTGACTGACACTGACTGACACTGACTGACTACTCTCTACTACTCTACTACTGACTCTCTACTACTCTCTACTACTCTCTCTGTACTACTCACTCTCTACTACTAACTCTCTACTACTCTACTACTCTCTACTACTCACTCTCTACTACTCACTCTCAACTACTCACTCTCTAATACTCTACTACTCACGCTCTACTACTCACTCACTACTACTCCCTACTACTCACTCTCTACTACTCACGCTCTACTACTCTCTACTACTCACTGTCTACTACTACTCTCTCTACTACTCACTATCTACTACTCTCTACTATTTACTCTCTACTACTCACTCTCTACTACTCACTCTACTACTTTCTACTACTCTCTACCACTCACTCTCTACTACTCTACTACTCATTCTCTAATACTCTCTACTACTCACTCTCTACTACACTCTCTACTACTCTTTCTCTCTAGTACTCTCTACTACTACTCTCTACTATTCACTCTCTACTACTCACTCTCTACTACTCTCTACTACTCACTCTACTACTCTCTGCTGCTCTATACCACTCACTCTCTACTACTCTACTACTCTCTCTCTACTACTCACTCTCTACTACTCTCTCTCTACTACTCTCTACTACTCACTCTCTACTACTCACTCTACTACTCTCTACTACTCACTCTCTACTACTCTCTCTCTACTACTCACTCTATACTATTCACTCTCTACTACTCACTCTCTACTACTCGCTCTCTACTACTCACTCTCCACTACTCTCTCTCTCTACTACTCTCTACTACTCACTCTCTACTACTCTCTCTCCACTACTCACTCTCTACTATTCACTCTCTACTACTCACTCTCTACTACTCGCTCTCTACTACTCAATCTCCACTACTCACTCTCTACTACTCGCTCTCTACTACTCTCTACTACTCACTCTCTACTACTCACTCTCTACTACTCTCTACTACTCTCTTTGCTACTCACTCTCTACTACTCACTCTCTACTATTCTCTACTACTCACTATACTTCTCTCTCTTACTCTCTACCACTCACTCTCTACTACTCTACTACTCACTCTCTACTACTCTCTCTCTACTACTCACTCTCTACTACTCACTCTACTACTCTCTACTACTCACGCTCTACTACTCTCTACTACTCACTCTGTACTACTCACTCTGTACTACTCACTCTCTACTACTCTCTTCTGCTCACCCTCCACTACTCATTCTCTACTACTCGTTCTCAACTACTCTCTACTACTCACTCTACTACTCACTCTCTACTACTCTACTACTCTCTCTACTTCTCACTCTCTACTACTCTCTCTACTACTCACTCTCTACTACTCTCTACTACTCACTCTCTACTACACACTCTCTACTACTTGCTCTCTGCTACTCGCTCTCTACCACTCTGTAGTACTCACTCTACTACTCACTCTCTACTACTCTCTACTACTCACTCTCTACTACTCCACTACTCTCTACTACTTACTCTCTACTACTGACTCTCTACTACTCTACTACTCTATACTACTCTCTCTCTACTACTCACTCTCTACTACTCACTCCCTACTACTCTCTACTACTCACTCTCTACTACTCTCTCTCTACTACTCTCTACTACTCACTCTCTACTACTCTCTACTACTCACTCTCTACTACTCTCTCTACTACTCTCTACTACTCACTCTGCTACTCACTCTCTACTACCCTCTAATACTCTCTCTCTGCTACTCACTCTCTACTACTCTCTACTACTCACTCTCTACTACTTACTCTCTACTACTCTCTACTACTCACTCTCTACTACTCTCTACTACTCACTCTACTACTCACTCTCTAATACTCACTCTCTACTACTCACTCTACTACTCTCTACTACTCACTCTCTGATACTTTCTCTACTACTCTCTACTACTCACTCTCTACTCTCTATTACTCACTCTCTACTCTCTGCCTCTCTACCTCTCTCTACCTCTCTCTACTACTCTCTACCTCTCTACCTCTACCTCACTACCTCTACACCTCTACGTATGCACCTCTACCTCTCTACCTCTCTGTACATGCACACATATGCACCTCTACCTCTCTACCTCTCTGTACATGCACACATATGCACATATATATATGCATATATATGCATATGCATTTATATATATGTATGTGTATATTATCTACTGGCGGTTGCCAGTATATAGTTATAGTTAGGACCTATTTTCCATAGGAAATCCGCAACATTCTATTTGGAATAACGTTGGCGCCGGGTGACGAATCCTCACGAAATTTTCAAAACTTTTGGCCAGCTCAGCTCTGCTCCTACCCTGAAAGTTTTGTGGTGATCCGTCAAGTGGGGGCCGAGAAAAAAGGGGGGTCCCAAAACGCGTTTTCCCCATGCAATTTCCCATAGGATCTGTTGTCGCAGCTACAGCCCGAACCGCTGAATGGAATGACACCAAATTTGGCAAAGAGGTAGTCCTCAGTTCGGACTCGTGCCTTTTGCATATATGGTGTGAGTCTGTTCAGTAGTTTCTGAGAAAATGAGGGTAAAAAAGTTAGTGATATCTATGGCCGCGGAAGATCCGCGGACCGTACACACACTGTAAGCGCACCCTCCTCGAACAGAGCGCGCACCCTCTCGATCACGCACTGAATGCTAATTGGCTGTCGAGTGTTTCTCTACATTCGAAACCAGGAACTGTTGGCGGCCATTTTCTGCCTCGGTAGAAGCGAGGCTGAAGAAGCAAGGGGAATAAGTGTGTAAAACATATAAAGGGGGCAGAGTGGAAATACTCTGACCCTCTAGAGGTGCATAGGGGGTCCCAGAAGGACCCCCTGTGGCCCCCCTTTTTTGTAAAAAATCACGGCGAAATGCGCGCACGGTGCGCGCATCCTATCGCGTTGGATGCACGGATCCTTCACGGTGGGTTCGCGGATCCAAGAGAAAAAAAATGAAATTGTTGGGAGATAAAGATTACGCTTAAGTGTTTTGTTCTTGAGTGGCTCTAAAAAGAGCCGTTGTGTTCATTGAGAGTTTTTGGTACTTATAAGTAAGTACCTATACAGAGTCTAAAGTTGTTGAGGAAGACTCTGTTTCCTTCATCAGTAAAGTGTACTCCATCTCTCCTATACATCTCTTGCATATGAAAGTGCAGATTGTTATTGTAAATGGACCCCTTTCTGTAGTCTCGGAGAAAAGCAGAAACAGATTTATTCACATGTTTCCTAGCTTTCTCAATCTGTGGACAAAAATGATCGGACCAGTTCCATTTCTGCCTTTGGCATATGTTAGAGTACACAAAGGCAGTTTTAGGGAAAAGTGAAATCAGTTCTGCAAAGGTGTCCTTCATAAGTATTTCCAGACCTACTCCAGTCAAAGTGCCTAGGTCATTGCCACCACAGTGCACTATTATGAGGTCAGGGTGTTGGATTTGCATGAAGGATTTCACCAATGGCATCAATTGGTGCCACTTTAACCCTCTCTGTCCAATCCATTTAATGTGTACATTTGGCAAACCTAGGTCTTTGTGAATCCCTTTGTTTTCTGCATACCTTTGGCTCCAGAAAATGTAGCTGTGTCCCACAATCCACACTGTAAGCATCTTGTAAGGAGGTCTGGATGCACTCAGGTGGTCTCTGTAAATGAAATGGCAGTTTGGAAAGTAAGATGTTTCTAAAATGGTGGCTAAGATGCAATTTTGAAAAAAGACAAGAAATCATTGGTTGTTTGACAACCTTCTACACTGAAAGGTAGGGTGCATATTTCTGTTTTTTAAACACATGATTCTTATTGGATAACAAAAACTGATAGTAAGGAACATTATATATGATAAGCTGACATGTTGAGAAGTCAAGCACACTTGCTGTTTTGATTAGCAACATTGTGTGTGCTGAACTTGTGACCTGTGTGCTCAGTACAGTGTTCCATGACCTGTTTCTATGGTAAGGGGCAGAAGGCAGAGGGTTGAAGTTTATGTCTTTGGAAAGGGTTGAAATGTTTAACTAATAGAAAAGTGTGTGTGCTTTTGAATTTATGTGGGAAGGAATGTGATTTGATGTTTACATGTATATATGTGGAAAATGTGAGGGAAACTTTGCCATTCTTTGGTTCTGTTGACAGGTGCACAGTGCAGAGATTCTGTATAAGAAAATCTGGTCTGTGTGACTGATATACTTCTTAATCTACAAAACAACTTGAAAGGTGAGTTATTTAATTGTGAGGGGATGTTTGTAGACTATTTTTATTTTAATCAGACTAATGTATTTAGTGTAGGGAGTACTTTTTTTTCTCTACAATGTTATTGACAGTGTGTGTGCATGTAGAAACCATTTTGTGATAAGGATTTGCTTTTTTCATGTGTTTGTAGACAGATAACTATGCAGTTTTTATATTTTGGTAGAATTAGAAACCAGTCATTGTTTATGAATTTGTGAAATGAGTTATGTTTCTGCAGTAAAATGTAGTACTCCTTGTAGATGAAGAAATGTGTTTTGGTATAGTGCAAGGGATAGTGTTGTTTGTCTAGAATCACTCAGAGAGCCTGTGTGCATTTGGGAACCACTGTCAGAGAAGCATTTAGTAATATGTTGTTTTTGCTGACAGATAACTCTTTTAAAACCTGTCATGTTGTCAAGTTTTAGTAGCATGAGAAGCCAGTGTTTGCTTATGCGTTGATTAAATGAGTCAGGCAATGATAGAAAAGTGCACTTTTAAAATATGCACATTGTGTGCAGTTCTTTTACCACTTCCATAGTAGTAAATATGGTTTGGTAAACTCGTAGGGATAGTGGTTGTTGTATAGAATCACACTGTAAGTCTGTGTGCATTTGGGAACCAATGTGAGAGAAGCATATGGTAACATTGTTTATTTGCTGACAGATAACTATTTTAAATCCTGTCATGTTGTCAAGTTTTAGTAGTATTAGAAGCCAGTCATGCGTTGATTAAATGAGTCAGACATTGACACTAAAGTGCAGTCGTGAAATATGTAGATTGTGTGCAGTTCCCTTACCACTTGCACTGTAGTAAATGAGTTTTGGTAAACTCCTAGGGATAGTGGTGCTTGTCTAGAATCACACTGTGAGTCTGTGTACATTTGGGAACCACTGTGAGAGAAGTGTTTGGTAACATCGTGTATTTTTTCTGATAGATAACTGTTTTAAAACATGTCATGTTGTGAAGGTTTAGTAGCATTAGAAGCCAGTCATTGCTTATGCTTTCATTAAATGAGTTAGGTATTGACAGTAAAGTGTAGCCATGAAATATGTAGATTGTGTGCAGTTCCCTTATCACTTCCAGTGTAGTCAATGAGTTTTTGGTAAACTCCTAGGGATAGTGGTGCTTGTCTAGAATCACACTGTGAGTCTGTGTGCATTTGGGAACCACTGTGAGAAAAGCGTTTGGTAACATTGTGTATTTGCTGACAGATAACTGTTTTAAAACATGTCATGTTGTCAAGTTTTAGTAGCATTAGAAGTCAGTGTTTGCTTATGCGTCGCTTAAATTAGTCAGGCATTGACATTAAATTGCAGTCGTGAAATATGTAGATTGTGTGTAGTTCATTTACAACTTCAACTGTAGTGAATGAGTTTTGGTAAAGTCCTAGGGATAGTGGTGCTTGTCTAGAATCACACTGTGAGTCTGTGTGCATTTGGGAACCACTGTGAGAGAAGCGTTTGGTAACATCGTGTATTTGCTGACAGATAACTGTTTTAAAACATGTCATGTTCTCAAGTTTTAGTAGCATTATTAGACAGTTATGGGTTATGCTTTCATTAAATTAGTTAGGTATTGACAGTAAAGTGTAGTCGTGAAATATGTAGATTGTGTGCAGTTCACTTATCACTTCCAGTGTAGTGAATGAGTTTTGGTAAACTCCTAGGGATAGTGGTACCTCTACGCCGGTACCACCGCCAAGCTCCAAAAAAGACTCCAGCGGATCCAGAACGCCTCAGCCAGACTCATCCTCGACATCCCACGAACCAGCCACATCTCCGGACATCTGAGAGACCTCCACTGGCTCCCCGTCAACAAAAAAATCACCTTCCGCCTCCTCACCCACGCACACAAAGCCCTACACGACCAAGGCCCGAGCTACCTCAACAGCCGAGTCACCTTCTACGCTCCCAGACGCCTCCTCCGATCAGCCAACCACGCCCTCGCCGACGTCCCCCGCATCCGAAGAGCGACTACAGGAGGAAGGTCATTCTCCTACCTGGCCGCCAAGACCTGGAACTCCCTCCCGACCGACCTGCGCCTGACCCAAGACCACCTCTCCTTCAGGAAGAAGCTGAAGACCTGGCTGTTCGAGCAGTAGCGGCACCCCCCCCCCCCCTCCCTCAGCGCCTTGAGACCCCACGGGTATGTAGCGCGCTCTGTAAATGTCTTTGATTGATTGATTGATTGATTGGTGCTTGTCTAGAATCACACTGTGAGTCTGTGTGCATTTGGGAACCACTGTGAGAGAAGCGTTTGGTAACATTGTGTATTTGCTGACAGATAACTGTTTTAAAACATGTCATGTTGTCAAGTTTTAGTAGCATTAGAAGTCAGTGTTTGCTTATGCGTCGATTAAATTAGTCAGGCATTGACATTAAAGTGCAGTCGTGAAATATGTAGATTGTGTGTAGTTCGTTTACCACTTCCACTGTAGTGAATGAGTTTTGGTAAAGTCCTAGGGATAGTGGTGCTTGTCTAGAATCACACTGTGAGTCTGTGTGCATTTGGGAACCACTGTGAGAGAAGCGTTTGGTAACATTGTGTATTTGCTGACAGATAACTGTTTTAAAACATGTCATGTTGTAAAGTTTTAGTAGCATTAGAAGTCAGTGTTTGCTTATGCGTCGATTAAATGAGTCAGGCATTGACACTAAAGTGCAGTTGCGAAATATGTAGATTGTGTGCAGTTCTCTTACCTCTTCCACTGTAGTGAATGAGTTTTGGTAAACTCTTAGGGATAGTGGTGCTTGTCTGGAATCATACTGTGAGTCTGTGTGCATTTGGGAACCACTGTGAGAGAAGCGTTTGGTAACATCGTGTATTTGCTGACAGATAACTGTTTTAAAACATGTCATGTTGTCAAGTTTTAGTAGCATTAGAAGACAGTTATGGTTTATGCTTCCATTAAATGAGTTAGGTATTGACAGTAAAGTGTAGGCGTGAAATATGTAGATTGTGTGCAGTTCCCTTAATACTTCCAGTGTAGTGAATGAGTTTTGGTAGATTCCTAGGGATAGTGATGCTTGTCTAGAATCACACTGTGAGACTGTGTACATTTGGGAACCACCGTGAGAGAAGCGTTCGGTAACATTGTGTATTTGCTGACAGATAACTGTTTTAAAACATGTCATGTTCTTAAGTTTTAGTAGCATTAGGAGCCAGTCTTTACTTATGTGTTGATTAAATGAGTCAGGCATTGACACTAAAGTGCAGTCATGAAATATGTAGATTGTGTGCAGTTCCCTTATCTCTTCCACTGTAGTGAATGAGTTTTGGTAAACTCCTAGGGATAGTGGTGCTTGCCTAGAATCACACTGTGAGTCTTTGTACATTTGGGAACCACTGTGAGAGAAGCGTTTGGTAACATTGTGTATTTGCTGACAGATAACTGTTTTAAAACATGTCATGTTGTGAAGTTTTAGTAGCATTAGAAGACAGTTACGGCTTAGGCTTTCATTAAATGAGTCAGGTATTGACAGTAAAGTGTAGTCGTGAAATATGTAGATTGTGTGCAGTTCCCTTACCACTTCCAGTATAGTGAATGAGTTTTGGTAAACTCCTAAGGATAGTGGTGCTTGTCTAGAATCACACTGTGAGTCTGTGTACATTTGGGAACCACTGTGAGAGAAGCGTTTGGTTAAATCGTGTATTTGCTGACAGAGAACTGTTATAAAACCTGTCATGTTGTCAACTTTTAGTAGCATTAGAAGCCAGTCTTTGCTTATGTGTTGATAAAATGAGTCATGAGATTTGACACTAAGGTGCAGTACCATGTAGTATTGTCTTCACTGCACCAGAGCTAAAAATTTTTTTTTTTTATCCAGGCACTGTCCTAGAAGTAGTCTGATGATTTAGTCAGCTTCTAAGTACTTATGTTGTGAACCAACCATTACCAAATAGACTGCTTCAAATGTCTATGCAGTATGCATGTAGTTCTCTAACCACCTATACAGTTGTTTTCACACCTTCAATCCCCTAGTCAGTATCCATACACTTCTAGGAAACACCCTGTCAGTCCCTTTGCAGTCTTCTAGTGACCCATTCAGCACCATGTAGTCATCCATTCACTGTGCCAAAACGCAAACATTTATAAATTCACTCAGACACTCTGTTTACAGTGCTGTAATGATTCAGTCACTGTCTAAGTATTCATGCACTGAGCTAGGCCTTAGCACATGGGCTGCTTCAAACCCCTATGCACTAGGCATGTAGTTTTCTAACCACCTACAGACTTGTCTTTTACACTTTCAATTCCCTAGTCAGTATCCATATAGTCCAGCAAACATCCTGTCACTCCCTTTGCACTCTTCTAGTGACCCATTCAGTACCAAGTACTAATCCCTTCCCTGTGTGAAAACCCAACCACTTATAAATTCATCCAGGCAGTCTCCTTGCTGTAGTCTAATCATTCAGTCAGTACCGAAATACTCATGCAGTGAGCCGGGCCTTAGCACATGGACTGCTTTATATGCGCATGCAGTATGCATTCAGTTCTCTAATCAGCTACACAGTTGTCTTTTGCACCTTCAATTCCCCAGTTAGTATTCATATACTTCTAGCAAACACCCTGGTACTCACCCAGTGTGTGTCCTTTTAGTAGTGTAATCATTCAGTCACTTAGCATGTAGTCTTTAGTGAGATAGGCTTTAGGGCATGAACTGCTTCAAAGTAGTATGCACTATGTATGTAGTGTTTTAATCATCGTCACACTTGTGGTTCAGGGCTATAGTTTCTTAGTCTGTTTTTATATAAAATGTGTTTGTACAGTAATGGAATACTGTAAATTTGAAAGTTATTAATAGACATTTATTTGTGATTCTTTTTTGCAGATACTGTTTTTTAACGTTAAAATTGAGAAATTATGCCACAAAAAAAAAGAAAAAGAAAAGAACAGAGACAGGAGGATTACTTGAAGAAACATCAACCACAAGTATTGAATGAACAAGATAATGTGGCTAAAAGGAAAAAAAATTCTGGTAAGATCACGAAGCAATTTATTAAAATTGTTTGTAGGAGCAAACAGAATGTAGAGAATGCTGCAACTTCAGAAATTTTTTTATGTAAGAAAAAAAATCAAAATAAGAGGAAAAGTAGAAAAGCAAATGTTCAGTCAAAGGAGATAAAGTATGGTAAAGGAAGACAAAATCATTATAAGGAATTACGCAAAAAATTTTTTACAAGAGAGTAGTACATAATTTGCTGAAAGATGTGAAGAAATATAAAAAGAGAGCTTTATTTTATAAAAAGAAGAAGCATATTGAAAGCATTGTGGAAAAGGTTTTTGAAGTAAAAAGGAAACTGTTTATTTTACTGTTAAACAGAATTCGATCACTAGATAAACCAATATTTGTAATGAAGGCCAAAACTAGGAGGAAAAGAGTTATTAATAAAAAAAATGTTTGCGATGTTTTTTTTGGGAGAATGGAAACACAGTTCTAGTTCAGAGCCTTTTTTTAATGAATAGAGTTATTCACTAAGTGAAAAATTATTGTATGCAGTTGACACCAGTGGTAGAGGTTATGAGGTTAGTGATGGTTGTCCAATGGAGAAAGAGAAAATGATTGAAGGAAATGCAGAAGAAGTGAAAGCTGATGAAGTTTTAGGGAGGCGTGCTAAAAACCCTGTGTACACTTGGGATTGCAGTAGTGTTTGTAGTGTACGACAGGAATCTATTGAAAAATTATGTAGTTTTCTACGAGTCTATACTAAAAAAAGTGTAAAACAAAAGATTGAGCTGTTGCAAGGACTAGACCCTTGCAGAGTGAGAAAACATACTGGTTTGCAAGGTCATTCTCTGGCTTGTCTTTCTAGGAAAGTTTGTGAAAGTGTTTTTCACCATTTCAGAATGCTGGCAGTTCATCATACTCAAATGCGAAAGTTAGTGAGAAGGTTGTATTATGCATAAAGTCCAGCACTAAAGTTAAGTGAGTTGAACAGTGCTCTTTTACGTGGGCCAGTTTCAGATGTGAAGCAGGTCTGTGAGGATATTGAGTTTTGTTACTTTGGGCCTCAGCAAGAGAGTGAAGAAACTGACACATTAGTAGAACAAAATGTTGAAGACAATGTAGAACCTGTAATTACAGAAACATTTGAGGATGAAATCACAAAGTTTAAGGTAATTTCAGGTGAAAGACCAAATGTTTCTTGTATTTGTTGTCGGCGAAGTCACTATAAAAATCAGACTAGGGGAGTCAATCTGTATTTAAAAAGTGAAATAGAAGATAATGATAAGTGGATGGAATTTGCAACTTATTTGTTGGTAGAGGATTGTTTTGATTTGGGATGTGAGCAGCGTATTTGCAAATATTGTTATAATAAATTAGATGAGAATAAAATGCCTGCTAGAGCTGTTCATAATAATCTAGAGTTGGTTACTATTCCTCCAGAGCTGATTGATTTAAAAATCTATGAGTCTATTCTAATACAATGTGTTCACCCGTTTCAGGCTATTGTTCGTATGGAGCCCAAAACAAGTAAATTACCTCCATCAGAGTTGCAAAGAGGATTAAAAGGAAGAGTTGTGTATTTACCATTAGATTTAAGGAAAAATGTTGAAACTATTGGTGTAGATCATGCAGAAAACGGGACACTAGTCATTGTAGTTAATGGTGTTCCTACTAAGAATAAGAAAATCTGGCAAGAGTTAGTGGATGTTAGAAAAGTGCAAAAGGCATCATTGTATCTGATAAAAAATAATGAGTAATATAGAAATTTGTTTGTTGGAGAAGAAGAAATAGATTTAGCAGAAGATAGTGAAACATTAAGTGGACAAATTGAAAAGTGGACATGTCCAGATGTGAAGAGATCTATGAACATTACAGTGTACATCCACTTCTTTCCAAAGAGGTGATGGGGAATGCAAATGAGTTGTTTCAAATTAAAAAAGCAACAGGAAGTCCCATGAGTTTATGGGAAGAGAGCTTGGAATCTCGTTGTTTCCCGCAGTTGTTTCCAACAGGAAAAGGCGGACGATATGATGAACGTCCTGTGCAGATTTC
Source organism: Triturus cristatus (assembly GCF_964204655.1). NCBI lineage: Eukaryota > Metazoa > Chordata > Amphibia > Caudata > Salamandridae > Triturus > Triturus cristatus. The sequence goes on along the minus strand of NC_140590.1, from coordinate 899,952,648 downwards.
TGCATCTGAATATCGGACAACAAGATTATATGCAGAAGATCCAAGATTTCGACAATGTATCCCTTATATGTTTCATCTTTTGTTTGAAAGTGACTTGTCTGGACTTTCATATGCAGTAAATCACATTTTAAAACTGGAATGCATCTGCAAAATGTAACTGCAAAGGATTTTATGGATAAAGTGCATCAGAGAGATGATCATTTAGAATCTCAGTTGATTAATTTGATGGCATGTCAGCGTGGGACTAATGAATATTGGTACCGTCGACATGGAGAACATGGAGAACTGAAATGTATGCTACGGATGGGGATGATTTACTTGAATTTCTTCGAGAGGCAAATTCCAATATAAAAAATATTGAATACAAGACACCTGGAGAATTGTGCTCCTTGGATCCTGTCAATGTATGCAGATATTTCAATCATAGATTTGAAGCTATGATGTCTTTCCTCTGCAATAAAAAGAATCCTCCTCTTGGAGAAGTTGGGTATTTCTTTTGGAGAAAGGAGTATCAAGCAAGAGGTGCTCCTCACATACATATGTTGTTATGGGTCAAGGACGCCCCCAAATTTGGAACAGATTCAGATGAAACTGTTTTGTCTTTCATTGAAGATTATGCTACATGTGCTCTTCCAAATAGCAGAGAAGAGAAAAACTTAAAACAACAAGTCTTACGATTTCAAAGCCACAGGTGTGGAAAATACTGTCAACAAAAGTACAAGTCAAAGGATAAGTTCTATACCAAATGTCGTTTTGCATTTCCACGTCCTGTATTAGCCAAAGGAAGAGTGAACAGTTTTATGTCAGCTGTACGACATACCATTACAAGAAAGTCTCCGAAAAACACCTACAACTTAAGAAGAAGCGAAGAATCAAAATACATAAATGACTACAATCCAGTTATTTTATCCATGTGGAGCGCTAACATGGCTATTCAGTATGTTGCGGACAATTCCATTGCTGTTGCTCGATATGTAACGTCTTACATTACTAAATCAGAAAAGACTGAATTGAAAGAAATGTGGGAAGGGATTTCTCACGAGAAGAGTCTAAGTAAGAAATTATACAGTTTCAGTTTGAAGATGTTAGCGTATCATAAAATTGGAGCATATTAATGTTCAGATCGGTTATCATCTGCAAGTCTATATTCCAAAAGGGGAAGAATCATTTGGGTGAGTCTAGGTCTTGCAGGAATGCGAAATCGGGTACTGAAATCTGTTCAAGAAATTGAATATTTAGCAGAAAATGACCCTGAAAGTACAGATATTTTGAAAACCAATATGTTGGACACATTCTATCCAAAGAGAAGTCATCATCTTGAGAACATGTGTCTCTATGAAGTGCTGCAAAACTACACTTTTAAACGGAATATTACAGAGAACATCAACGATGGAAAATATGGAGTGATTGGTTCTGAAGGATGTCTGGTGAAACAAAGGAAAGGAAATTTAATTAATCACAGAAAACTGAGTTGCGACACTGCTGACAAAAGGGAAATTTACTATTTAGCCCTTTTGCAAATGTTCAAACCATGGCGTTCTGAACTGGAATTACTTGGAGATTTTCCCAGGTATGAAGATTCATTTAATGCTTGTAAAGATAGCATACAATGCAGTGCTTTCGCAAATTATGTGAAAATGTTGAATGATGAAATTGATCAAGAAGCTACGATTGCAGCTGAGATTGCTAGAGACAGTTCTCAAGACAGTCAAAGTTCTGCTGCACTGAGTCAAGATCCACTAGGACAACCAATTGTTGAAAATGAAGCAGCGATTGCAATGAATGAGGTGGAAACAGCAATGAATCAAGCACAAGAAGATGCAATACAGTTAGGAAACTTGGAAGAGCAACTAAATGTTGAACAGAAACATATATATCAGCAAGTGAAAAAGCAGATTCACCATGGATTACTTCATGAAAAGAGAGTGTGCTCATGTACATCATTTCAACCTATCCGAATGTATGTGAGTGGTCAAGCTGGAACAGGAAAGAGTTTCTTAATTAAAGTATTTACAAGTTATCTGCAAAAAACAACTGAGTCGCATTTGTCTTGTGTTGTCACTGCTCCAACTGGGTTGGCAGCACATAACATTAAAGGAATTACTTTACATCGTTTACTATTGCTACCTAGAGCATGAGAACAAATTGGAATACCACAAGCTATCTGGAGAAGCTTGTGAGGTTTCAAGAGTGCTGAAGATAATGAAACTTCTCATTATTGATGAGGTGAGCATGGTTTCAAACTTGATGCTTGCCTTTGTGCATTTAAGAATGCAGCAAATTCTTAAAACAGAGTATGACGTGTTATTCGGAGGAAAACACGTCATAGTTTTTGGAGATCTACTGCAACTGACACCGGTAAAAGGACAACCGGTATTTAAAACACTTGCCCATGAAGATACCAGAAAGTCTCTTGGCAGTGTTGGTAATGTGAGCATTTGGAGTAATTTTGAATTCAAAGAACTGACAACAAATATGCGACAGGCAAATGATGCTGAATATGGAAGTATTCTTCAAAATATAAGAATTGGAATTCTTTCAAAAAAGGGAAGGAAGCTTTGGAGAGTCAATTACTTTGCAATGTCTTTCCAAATGAAAATGCAGTTGCTGCAAAAGTGTACATGGAAATTGCTAAAAATAAGTCAGTGATTTGCTTAATGCCAACACTGCGTGAGTGTTCAATATTTAACGAAGAATTATTAAAATTTTAAAATGAAGAAATTGTTAAAATGGAAGCCATTGATAAAATACTACATGAAGGAATCACTATTATTTTGACGGGTAAGTTGAGATCAAAACTAGATTGTTCAGACAAAAAAAATATAAAACTGCTGGTTTAGAAAAGACACTGTGGTGCCGATTCCGATCCGTTAAAAATATTCCCCGTACGAATCGTATCCGGATTTTTTTACGTATCGTACAAGTCCTGTACAAACTGGCAAGTACGATTCGTATGTTAAAAAATCCATACGAATCGCATTGGGAAAGTCCTCGGGTCGGAAAAAGTGTCCGACACGTCCCCGGACAGTTTTACGTACGAATCGGTAAACTGAAGTCCGAGCGCGCAAGTACGATCCGTCCCGTCCGTCCAAATGCACAACCATATGGAAAAAACACCGTACGGAGCGAACTCCCATAGCAACCATGGAGACGTCCAAACATGTGCCCGCATACGCGCCGAACACCCCCCGGGCCCACCCCCCCAAGTACGTGCTGTACCCCCACCCCCGTAGGTATGGTGCGTACCCCCACCCCGTAGGTACGGAGCGTACCCCCACCCCCGTAGGTACGGTGCGTACCACCACCGCGTAGCGCTCGGGGTCCGCACCGTACCTACGGGCGTGGGGGTATGCTCCATACCTACGGGGTGGGGGTATGCACCGTCCATAGGGGGGTGGGGGTACGCTCCATACCTATGGGGTGAGGGTACGCTCCATACCTACGGGGTGGGGGTACGCACCGTCCATAGGGGGGTTGGGGTACGCTCTGTACCTACGGGGGTGGGGGTACGCTCCATACCTACGGGGTGGGGGTACGCACCATCCATAGGGGGGTGGGTGTATGCTCCATACCTACGGGGTGGGGGTATGCACCGTCCATACAGGGGGGCTGGGGGTACGGTGCGTACATACGGGGGCTGGGTCTACAGCGTGTATATACGGGGGGCTGGGTGTACGGTGCGTACACATATGGGTGCTGGGGTACGGTGCGTACATGGGGGGGCTGTGGGTACGGTGCGGACGTGTAGGGATGGGGATACGGTGCGTACCGGGCCCCCTTTTCGTCGTGCATCGCGGCGTACTTAGCTTTTCCGGCACTTTTTGGGTCCCGTAAAAATGTTGCCGTGCGAAGTGCTGTGGGTACGAATCGTACTTGCTGATCCGTAAAACGCTGCCTGACTCCGTGCGAATGTCGCGTACGCGGTGTCCCGGATCCGAATTGTGGGTATATTTTAGCCGGTCGGTGTTTTTTACGATTCATACGGAAATGGTGTTTCTGTACGAAACGTACTTGTGGGTTTGTAAGGTGTTTTTCCCGGGTACGAGTCGGAGAGAGAAAACGCTCCGTCCGATGGTTCGTACCCGGGTTTTACAGGATCGGAATCGGCACCTGTATGTGTGTGTAATGGGAAAAGTGGAAGATTTTATGAATTATCAGAAAAAAGAAGGAATTGAATTTTTTAAAATTAAATTTGATCGGATTGATGAAGTTAAAGAAATTGGTCGTTGTTCAGTTCGTTTTTTGCTTGTTAAAGATTTATATGTCCGTAGGAAACAATTTCCATTTTCTCTGGCATATGCAGTGACTATTCATAAATCTCAAGGATTAAGTGTAGACAGTGCATTGGTGAACATTGGATCTACTGTATTTAAAGAGGGTATGGCATATGTTGCTTTGTCGCGAGTTAGAACATTATCTGGTTTGTTTTTGATTGATTTTGATGAGACAAAGGTTACTGCAGATGCAAACTGTGTAAAAGAGTATAATAGGTTAAGAAGGGTGTATGCTCCAAATTTAGGTCAATATCCTGTATTTGAAAAGCGTGTGGTTTGTCGAAAAAGAAGGTTAGAGAATATCTGTTCTGAAGGTGTCAAGAAGGGAAAAGAACAAGATAACATTGCGATTGCAGGTAAAAAGAAATTGGACACTGTTGAATAGATTGTTGGTTATCAGTTTGAAAATAGTTCTGGTGTCAACTGCTATGCTAATGTAGTGGTCAATGGTGTTTTTTATCTTGAAGGTTTGCAAGAACAAATTATGCAGAATCGGGAAAAAAGATTTTGTTCTCTGTTGCATTCTGTTTATGAATAATTGACAACAGATAGAAGTAAAATACAATCTGTTTCAGATGTTCGTAATGTTTTGGATGTGTGTTCTGGCTCTACACAATTTACACAAAATATCCAACAAGATGCTCAGGAATTTTTAATGTATATGCTTACCATTTTTGAAAATGAAGGTGTAGAAATAGAAAATATTTTTCGCCTTTCTTACAAATGGGAAAATTATTGTGAAAATTGCATGTATACATGTAGCACCAATGTAGACACTGAGAGATTTCTGTATTTACCATTACCAGACTGTAAAGCAGTGTCTTTCAATAAAGTAGTGAAAGGTGCAATTCAAAACATGGAGTGTAGCCAATGTAAATCAGAACTGTTATCCACATTATTCTTAACAAAATATGGAAAATACATCACTTTAATGATGCAATATTGTACAGCTGATGGAAGAAAATTGGATACTTTAATAAAGCAATTTGTAGCAACACAAGTATCAATATCAGGAAGGACTTTTGTAGCAATTGCAAAAATTTTCCATGATGGTCCTTCCACCACATCTGGACATTATACTGCTTATCTAAAATGTGACAAAGGCTGGACACTTTGTAATGATGCCCAGTTGGTTTTCAAACAACATTTGCCTAGGGAATTACAAAATTCCTACCTAATATTTTTAAAGCCAAAGTTTTAGGAAGATAATTCAGTCTCTGAGGAATTTATTATTATAATTTAATAGGACTACCATTGGACAATTTACATAAAGAAGAAGTGCAAAAATACCATTTGGCCTCAAGGAAAGGTATATTTTTGAATTATGGACTTTTTGGTGGTCGTTTATTCGGTGATTATTTTAATGCAGCAATATTTACAGTTTTTATAGGTTAAAGTTATAAAATGTTGTAATCTGTAAGCATTTCATATATGTATGATTTGTATTTTCTGGTATTTTACTGAGAATAGTATGTTGTTGTTTCTTTTTTTAAATCTATCTGATTGGTTTTTTTTGCCCGCTGTTAAGTGATGAGTACCATTGAAATCACTATTTCTAGTGAAATTCAATATATTCTGAGAACAGCAAAAAAGGCAAACAAATTACTTTGTGGAAATTATGTTGTGTTGTAAAAAATGTATTATTATATGTTTTTTCTTTCACAGATCCAAATTTTTAAATAAGCAATTTTTAACAATTTTTATTTGAATGAAAACAGCAAAAAATGAATGCCATTTTTTAATGATATTACTGTGAAGGTAAGTTTAACTAAGTCTCTCAATATGCAGAATGAAGAGGCCTGCAAGAAGCTACAAAGTTGAAACACGTTTCTAAAAACACTCTGTTTATGTAGTTTTGAAATCTGACCATAATCAGATATTATGTGACCTGCAAAAAACGAGATTTGAGGGGTTCATAATATTTCACGTTTTTAGCTGTTGAAGGACCGCAATCATTTCAATCATTCTTCTTTGATCATCTTTGCAGACAAAACTCTGTGCTTACTTTTATCATTCGCAAGGTAATTTTAAAACGGAAATATGTCACTTTTTGGAACATAGTTATTGTGAAAGACACTCTTTTATATTTACAAAGAGACGAAAAAGCACTCTGTGCACTTTTTATACTCCATGTAAATACAACCTCATCATTTAGACCACTTTGTGTTGAAAGGGTGTTCTATAAATGTTGTTGTGCATGATTGCACTTAATACTCATAAAACAAGACATATGTCTAGATTTATCAGAAATCATGAATCTCGATATGTGTGTGAATGTTGCACCATTCTACAATTGGTGTAGGAATGCACAACAAAGAGAATTGTTTTAATTTCTCCACATTTTTATGTGTTCAATGCATGCTGAAATCTTCAGCATACATTGAAGGAGAAAAATGTATTTTCTCATTGTTTTTGTATAGGAAGGTGTGTCTTCCTGTAGAAAAACAAACAGCACATGACACAGATATCCTTGCACTATTGTGCAAGGGTGCCTGTGTCACCACATGGCTGCCGTTTAAGCAGCCGTGCAGACAGAAGCATAGATTTGCAACATATTTATGTACATATGTTGCATGCCTGTGCTTCGGAAGTACTTCAGCACACTGCAGCTAAAGAGGTTACTGTGTGATGCTGCAGCACTTCCTTATAGTTCTGCACTTATACATTCACCATACGCTACTAATGCATTCATTCAGTCAATTACGTACTACACATACATTCATGTAAACTTTCACACACTAACAAAGGAATTTAGCTCTTTTTTTAAACCAGGAAAGTTAGTTTTTTGGGTTTTCTGAACAATTTTGTGATTTTTTTGATTTTTCTGAAAAAAAAAAAAACGGGAGAAAACAAAGAATGAACTTCAGGTAACAATAAAAATAAATAAAAAAACTAGCAAATATGACTTTCTTGGCGGCGGCAGATCAGATCGATCGACTGCTCGCCATAGCACAAAGTCTTATTGCACTTAGTGTAGAGCACTTTTAAAAATTGAAATTGAGGACGGATGTCCAAGGTTTGGTCTGATGGATGCACTCTTGATGTGCTCGGCTGCGATGAGGTGGATGGCGCAGGAGCAGGAGTGTTTCTCATCCGTCGGCACTCTTCTTTTGCAAGATTGTTTGGATGAAGGGTCCTCATGTGCTTCATCATACTTGCCGTGCCACAAGAGTATTTCTTGTTAGGATCCCCTCTCGATAGGACTCTTTTGCAAATCTTGCATGTGACCATGGTGGCATTGGTTTTATTCTGCCCCTCGGGAAAAGTAAAACATTTCCATACCACTGAAGAGAAACGTTCTTTGCGTGGTAACTTCGGCAAAAATTCATCCTCAGAGATTGGAGGTGATGCAGGTGATGCCTGCTGCCCTGAAGCCATTTATGGTTGAAAAAAATTAGAGCTAAGTGTAAACTTAGTCTAAAAAATGTTCTTCTCTCCAAAGAGGTGGTTCTCCAAAGAAGCTCGAAGAAGAATGATTGAAATGGGTGGGGTCTTTCAGTATTTAGAATAGGAAGTGTAATGAACCAATCAAATCTCTTTTTTTGCAGGTCACATGGGATCCGCGCACCCTTCGCTTACGCAGCACGCACCCAGCGCACATCCGCGAAATTGAATTAAAAAGAAATATAAGATTAGATGTCAAAATATATTAGTTTTAAGACTAGTTTAGAGTTTGTCTTCAATTAATATTCACATGCAATACATAAATATGTTTTTTTAAATGTTAAATACTTTGCGGGATCCGCGCACCCACCGCGTCATAGACGCAGATGACGCATCGCGGAAGCGCGTAAATGTCGCGTTACGTGCCTCAAATGTGTCGCGTATAGGTTAGGAGTTGCATACTGGTCGCATTGAAATCGCGCACTAAACACGTACCCGCCGCATACCATGCGCGGATGCTATCGCGTAGGGATCAAGAACGGTGCGCTTAGGGTGCGCGGATCAAAAAACATTGAAAAAAATATATAAAATAAAGTTTTGCACATATAGTTAAACAAATATTTTGAAAAATTTAAAAAATATGTTTGCCAAACCCATTAAGTTCAAATAATATTTTTTAATTTTTAAAACAATTAATTGAAAAAATACATATAAAAATGGTGATAAAAAAGTATTTTAACAAAAATTTAATTAAAGAAATGACACACTGAATTTGTAAAATAAAGAAATCCAATCAAAATCATTAAACATGATATCTTCGGAGATATATTATAAATAAGAATTAGCATTTAAAAAACCTTAGAAATTCACTGAAAAAAACATAGGTTTCAGGGGCGTTATAGTTAGCTGGACATTTCCCTCGTACAAAACCCTAGAAATTCGCGCCCCCGCAATGCACTGCTGATGATGTCACATATTACATCACTCTTGACATGGTCAGTGACATCACTGATGACATCTCAAATGACATCACTGATGACATCACTGATGATGTCATCCATGTGATAAATTAGTGCATCTTCTCACACCCTAATATAACCTTTGATACACCGACTCAAAATTTCAGACTTCCATTTTCAAAACCATAGATACTCCAATACCAATAACTACATACACACTCATTGACTCTTAGGTCTACACTCACCTCCATTCACTCAGCTGTAGAGTCACTCATACTTACAGTCACTCAGTACAGGACTATCATATGCATTTATATACCTATATAGACACTCGGACACCACCAATCATCCATAGACATACTCACACACCTAGTCAGTCATGGAAATAATTAATCACACTCCAATTTACTCACCTATGCAGTTATACACACACAAGTTCACTTACTCATAAAAATAGTACCACAGTCTTACACTCTTATACAATCACTGATACAAGCACACACTCATCCATACAGCCACTCTCACAATCACACACTCTCACATATACCCACTTATATACTCTTACACACATATATACTGCCTTTCACATATGTAGTTACTCACACATGTACCACTGAGATATACATTCAATCACTAACACACCTATACATACACTCACCCAACCATACAGTCCATCACAGATACACTCTTAAAAACATGCACCCACTGAATCACCCACTCACACATCTAGTCACAGAGTCACACACCCTACCCACACAAACACTCAGGCACCCATACAGATACTCAGACAACCAATCAATAACCCATACAGACACTCATATAGCTATTCAAAAAACCATGCAGCCACTAATACACCAACACACAGACGCATACAGATATTCACACAGTTTAGATACTAGTCTGCAGTAAGATACATTTAATGACTCACTTATAGAGTCAGTTACGCACCTAGAAAATCATCCATTCACTCACTTGTACACCCACTTATTTTTCAACAGGCTTTCCCTATATATATATTAAACATAATAAAACTGTTCAGAAACACATACTCAATGGCTGATGTCATCAGTGATGTCATTTGAGATGTCATCAGTGATGTCATCAGTGATGTCACTGACTATGTCATGAGTGATATAATATGTGACGTCATCAGCAGTGCATTGCGGAAGCGCGAGTTATAGTTAGCTGAACTAACTATAACAGGGGAATTTCGAGGGTTTTGTACGAGGGAAATGTCCAGCTAACTATAACGCCCCTGAAACCTATGGTTTTTTCTGTGAATTTCTAAGGATTTTTAAATGCCAATTCCTAACTATAACGCCCCTGAAACCTTTGGTTTTTCAGTGAAAATATATATATATATATATATATACATATATAAACATATAAATATAATCTGCATATCTATATAAATATAAATGCATGCAAACATATACATATACATATATGCATACATATGCATGGTATGTACATGAAAGTTTGAAAAACTCTAATACAAGCAAAGCAAAAAACCAACGTAATTACAAACAGAACTGCTTTTACTTATACGAGGACGAGACCTATTGCATTTTCAATGCTTGTTTACTTTGATTCCATCAAGAAGGCATTCAGATGTGTCACACATTTTCCATAAATTCTGAATGGTAGCACTCTAGTTGCTCATTAGATCACTGTAGTAATGCTACTTCTCACCAGGAAAGTCTGCTGCTGGTATTCAAAGTGCATGTTTCAGTCTGCATGTCAGAATTGTTTAATGAAATGGAAGAGGATTTGAGAAGTCAAAATGTGCCCTAATCTTTCTTTCTGCAGCACTAATCATAATTTCTATGGCAAAATGAACCCCCTCATTTTGTTCCTTTGCAAATTAAATGTTTCAAGTGTTACCACTTTATTCCAATCAAGATGGCATCAGGTGTGCCATACTTTTGTCATAAGTAAGACTGTTCGCGCTCTAGTTGTTCTTTAAAACACTCTGGGACATTCTGTCATTGGGCTATATTTGGGCTACATCTCGGTGATATTTGTGCTACATTTGGGCTCTTTTGTCTCTGATGGCCATCTTGGGAGACTTATTTGTTTTGAAGTTTCCTAATTTCCTCATTTACAACAGTCTCCTCAGTAGAAAATACTTTCAGGTTTTTTACTTTCATCCCAGAAGGCATTCAGATGTGTCACACATTTGCCATAAATTCAGAATGTTAGCACTCTATTTGCTTATTAGATCACTGTAGTAAAGCTACTGCTCACCAGGGAAGTCTGCTGCTGGTATTGAAAGTGCATGTTTCAGTCTGCATGTCAGAATTCTTTAATGAAATAGAAGAGGATTTGAGAAGTCACTCAAAATGTCACCATTTTCCGTGGTGAGCAGTAGCTTTACTACAGTGATCTAATTAGCAACTCGAGTGCTAACATTCAAAATTTATGGCAAATGTGTGACATATCTGAATACCTTCTTGATGGAATCAAAGTAAAAAACTGAAAGCATTTCCTACTGAGGAGACTGCAGTAAATGAGGAAATTAGGAAACTTCATAACAAATAAATCTCCCAAGATGGCCACCAGAGACAAAAAAGCCCAAATGCAGCACAACTATCACCCAGATGTAGCCCACATGTAGCCCAATGACAGAAGTGTGCAAAACACTTATTTTTTGTGTATTTTCAGTTTTATATAGTGTAGACTTGTCAGGTATTGGAGTGCTTTACATGAGCATTGGTTACATCACCCAAGATCAAATTCATTTTGGTTGTAGACATGGAGAGATTAAGTTAATTGACCAGAATCACAGAATGTTGAGCTGAAGCAGAAACTCCAACCTGGTTCCCCAGTTGCAAAGTCTGCAGCTCTGGAAGTAACACCACATCCTCTCCCCTAGGTGCAACATTTAATCAAGTGGTCAACTGGATAAAAAAACATAAAGATTACAAATAATTTAAAAGTTCTATGTCGCTATTTGAAAACTCATAAAATATGTCCTCATTTTAGTTTTTTAGACCACTAACCATAATTTTGATGCAAATAAGACCCTCTCATATATGTAATTTCTAAAGGAAATGCTCTAGGTATTACAGTTTTGATTACATCAAGATGACGTCAGGCGTTCCACACTTTTGTAATAAATATAGAATGTTAGCAATCTAGTTGTTCATTGGGATACTGTTGAGAGGCAGAGGCCAGGGGCACGGACTCTGAAAATTGAAGGCAGGTAGGAGAGTGCAGAGGCAACAATTTGACAACACTGGGCAGGCAGGAAGGGCAGTGGCAGCACAACAGACTATGGTGGGCAGTGGAAAGGGAGGCAGGGGCAACAAACCAACAATACAGGACTGGCAAGAGAGCCTGTGGCAATATAATAGACCATTGTGGGCAGAAGGAAGAGGCAGTGGTAGTACAACCATACATGCCAACAGACCCGTTACAGCCAGGAAACGTCCAATGTTTTTAAGCTCAAATGGGCTTTATTTGATCTGTCTCCTGTCTACAATCTCCTCTTTTTTAACGTAACTCAAAGGGGAAAATCAATACCGCAGTTTTTTTTCAAAATCTCCCTCTTACCAAGTTCAAAATGTTCGCAAGTATGGTACATTAGATCATGGTAGGCAGGAGGAATTGGGGTAGGGACATGGATAACAGAGGACAGGAGGGACATGGAGAGGTGCACCGAACTGACCCTACAGGGCAGGCTTCAGGGTTTGCAGCAGCACAATACACCACACAGGGCATGCGGGACGGAAGTGCAGCACAACAATCCATAGAAAGCAATAAGGAGGGGACAGGACCATACACATGGACAACAGAGAACAGAGGGGGAAGAGGCAATAGTAGCTAGCTGACCATAATGGACAGACAGGAGAGAAAGCTGCAACATAACAGACCATAAAGGGAAGGAGGGACGGATCAGGGGCATTACAATGGAACAGACAAGCCAGGAGGGAGGGAATAGGGGTCTGCACATGGACACAGAGGGCTGGGGGCAAGGGGGCAGGGCAGGAGCAGCAAGATGACCATGGAGGTCAGGCAGGATGGGCACTAGAAACAAGACACACCATGGAGAGCAACAATGAGACTATGATGGCATACACACAGATCATGGAGGGAAGGTCGGAGGGGGTCAGGGGCAGCTAGCTGACCACACAGGGAAGGTGGGAGGGGTCATGGCAGCACAGAAGACCATGCATGGTGAGCGGGAGCGTTAGTGGCAGCACAATGGCTATAATGGGCAAGAAGGAGGGTGCAGGGGCATGCACAAAGGACCATGGAGGATAGAAGGGAGGGTCAGGACCTGGGCACAGACAAGAGAGTTCAGGGGAAGGGGCCTCACAACAGACCACGTGGGGCAGGCAGGAGAACCAGTTGCAGCACAACAGACCAGGGAGGGCAGAAGGGTGTGGCAGTAAAATGGACCATGGAGGACAGGAGGAAGGGGATAGGGGCATGGCATACGGACAGGTAGGGTGGAGGTGGCAGGGACAGGTTACAGTCATCTGACAATGCTAGGCAGGTGGGAGGGGAGTGGTAGCTCAACAGAACACTCAGAGTAGATAGGAGTGGCAGATCCATGGAACATGGTGGGCAAAAAGGATGGAGCAGGGACATGCACAAAGACATCGGATGGCAGGGGGAAGGAGAATAGGGGCAGCAAGCTAAGCACAGAGGCTAAGCAGGAGGTCAATGATGGGCCATAGAAGTGGGCAATGGAGGGCAGGAGCAGTGGACTGGTACATAATGCTAAATGGAGGTCAGTGGCAGCACATCAGACCATGCATGGCAGGAGGGAGGAGGCTAGTCCACGGATTCAGACAACAGAGGATAGGGAGGAGGTGGATGGGGCAGCAAGCTAACTGTTCAGAGAAGGTGGGTATTAGGAACTTTATTGTTTTTAAAATGTGTGTCTGTGCGAACTACTTAAAATATGAACAAGTATGCAGCATAATCTCACTTTTATTCAGGAAGAAGAGGACGTTTGTGACTGTAACTCCGGGCTCACTTGGCAAAAACACCCCCTGACCCTCCACCCCCAATCGCAAAATGTAATGCCCGTGAAAAGGGTAGGTGGACGCAGTGTTATATAGAACATAGTCCTGAGAGCACGATTGAAAATGAAAACTAGATATAGTATATGGTATAAACTATGCACCAAAGAGTGTGATATAAGATGAACCGGGCGTGAAATATAATATGCAATACATTGTGTGCAATGACAGATTCATTGGAGAGCGCGAGATAGCACAGGCACTAGCGCGTGTTATGCGATATGCGCCTTGGAGTGTAATATGCACAGGGCAGTGTTGTGTAACCTAACTAGTCTCTAAAGTTGTAATATAAAATATGTGCTGGGGAGTGTAACGTTGCATATGCACTGTGACAAATATATGGATCCCAGATATGTATGGCATAGCGCTGTGCGTTATAACATAGGCATCGAGGAAGGCAAGTTAGATGGGGCAATATAATCCGTGCGAAGGCAAGTGTGGCATGACATATTCACGGGGTGGTGTTACAGTGCACATGGGCTAGAGAGTGTCATAGCATATGCACTAGCTGGTGGAATACAACACAGAGGTGTGTGGCACTCGGCGGGCACTGGTGGGTGTAACACAGCATTGGGCTCAGCCAGGAGCACGCTGTGACTCTCAAGTGAGGTTTGTCTCCTTTTCAGAGAGTAAAATAAAAAGTATTACACATCCGGCGGTGGATGTGTGTTTTATTAACCGTGAGGGGGGTTTCTTGCATAGTTTGGTCGAATTTTTGTCGAATCCCCTTTGAATGGCTTGGTGTGCTTGTTTATTAAATGTGCCCGTCAATAGCTACCCATGTTTGTATAAATAAACGACAAGGGTGTCTACTTGGAGAGTACCCACCGGCGGGGGTGCTGGGATTAGGCACGGTAGGGCATCAGACACGTTAGAGCTTCACTAGCGGTGTAATTACATTCCACGTGGATTCATTGTATGCATACTCGCCTTTTAATGAACATCACGCAAATCGTCATGGTGATAGGTACATACTGTTTGTCCAGCATGTCCTAGGTGTTTCTATAAATATATATATTTTTTAAATATTAAAAAACAAAGGCCGGCCCCGGGGAATGGGGTCCCCGGGGGCCATAAGAGGCATGAGGAGGGGGGTAACGCAGCCCCCCTCCTAAAGAATAAAAAAAAAAAAGGGCATGACCCGGGGGTTGGGGTCCCCGGGGCCGATTAAGGCCTTGGGAGGGCCACATTTATTTTTTTCAACAAAAAAAATAGGGTGCAGGCCCTGGGGGATGGGTTCCCCAGGGCCAATACATTAGAATAAGAAGGGGGGCCACACATCCCTCCTTCTTAAAAAAATAAAAAAAATAAAAGACCGGCATCGGGCCGGAGGCCACACCCCCTCCTTGCAGCACTCTGCAAACGCGCCCCCTGGCCAGTTGTAAGTTGGGGAATTAATTCCCCTTCTATACTGTGGGTCCCTGAGGGCCAACTAGCCCAACAGGTATCTCCAGTATGTGCCAGGGAGCTGCGTTGCAGACAGGTGTTCTGAGGCCACGCCCCTTTTTACACCTCTATGCAACGCAGCTCTGTGGCGCTTACTGGAGGTACCTAGTGGGCTAGTTTGACCCTGAGGACCCTTAGGATTCAAGGGGACTTAATCTCTCAACTTAGAATGGCCACAGGGCGCGTTTACACAGTGGTGAAGGGAGGGGACGGGGCCTGAGGTGACGTGTTCAATCATGCCCAGTGGCGCATTTTAAGTTGCGGAAATAATTCCCTTTCGATCCTGAGGGACCCTGGGGGCCAACAAGCCCTCCAGGTGCTTTCAGTAAGCGCCACTGCTCTGTGTTGCAGAGAGGTGGTGCAGGCCGTGCCCCTTTTTACACCTCTCTGCAATGGCGCTTACTGGACGTACCTAGGGGGCTATTTTGCCCCTAGGGACCCTCAGGATTCAAGGGGACTTAATCTCCCAACTAAAAACGGCCACAGGGCGTGTTTACACAGTGGTGAAGGGAGAGGACGGGGCCTGAGTTAATGTGGGCAAACAAGCCCTGTGGCAAGTTTTAAGTTGGGGAAATAATTCCCCTTCAATCCTGAGGGACCCTGGGAGCCAACTCGCTCACCAGTTGCTTCCAGTAAGCGCCACTGCGCTGCGTTGCAGAGAGGTGGTCTAGGCCGTGCCCCTTTTTACATCTCTCTGCAACGCAGCTCTGTGGTGCTTACTGGAGGTACCTAGTGGTCTAGTTGGACCCTAGGGACCCTCAGAATTCAAGGGGACTTAATCTCCCAACTTAAAATGGCCACAGGGCGTGTTTACACAGTGGGGAAGGGAGGGGATGGGGCCTGAGGTGTCGTGTGCAAACACGCCCTGTGGCGCCTTTTAAGAGGTAGTTTTAATCCCCTGCCCTATTATATACTAGGGGCTTACAGAGGAGGTCATGCTAATCACAGGTGGACTCCAACGCATAGTGTTCCCTAGTGTATGTCGGTGTTTTCACCGTATTCTGAGTGTCTTTTAACATAGCACTGGCTCTAGGACTGGTTAGTCAGACTCAGTTACCACCAGTATCCGTCTGAGAAAGTTGAGGGTACAGGATGATTTTGCAACAAGGCTTCTTTCTGCTCTTCTGTTTGTTCTTTCTGCATGTTATCCTTCTTCCTGCACTTTTCTTCGTCTTTGAGGACTTCTGTTGCTTCCTTCTGAATTTCTTTTTTTTCTTTCTGTGCGTTTTTTCTTCTTTCTTCACATGTCCTATCTCTGTAGGCATAGTTAGAAATTAGCATTTAAAAAACCTTTGAAATTCACTGAAAAAACCATAGGTTTCAGGCACGTTATAGTTAGGAATTAGCATTTAAAAAACCTTAGAAATTCACTGAAAAAAACATAGGTTTCAGGGGCGTTATAGTTAGCTGGACTTTACACTCGTACAAAACCATTAAAATTACCCCGTTATAGTTAGTTCAGCTAACTATAACTCACGCGCCCGCAATGCACTGCTGATGACGTCACATATTACATCACTCATGACATGGTCAGTCACATCACTCATGACATCACTCATGACATCTCAAATGACATCACATAACAGTTGTTTGGGTGAGTGAATATCTATGGGTGTGGCGATGAGCAAATATATGTCTCAATGGTACATGACCTACAAACTAGAAAAATAAAAGCCAGTGTATGTGTCAGTGATTGTATGAGTGACTGTATGGATAACTGTATACTTGTAGTAGTGTTTTTATAAAACACCAAGTATGAGGTATTATCTATATGAATAGATGAAGTGGCGTTTTTATAAGTGGATAGCTAAGTAAGATTCATTGTTTGCATAAGTGAGTAGGATGACTTCATAAGTGATTAGGATGTGTGCTGGTGTGTAATGTCGATATAGGTGTATAAGTATATTTGATAGTGTTCTATTGATCATTGATAGAATGTATGAGTGAATCTATAGATAAGTGATTACATGTGTGTACAGATCTAGGAATCACTGAGTGGGTGTTTAGAAACTTGTATTGGTGTGTCAATGGTTTCAAATCTGGCACTCTGTATTATACAGTGAGTGATGAAAGGTTATACTAGTGTATGATGAGGTGTATCTGATTGTCACATAGATGATGTCATCAGTGATGTCATCAGTGATGTCATCAGTGAAGTCATTTGAGATGTCATCAGTGATGTCACTGACCATGTCATGAATGGTGTAATATGTGACATCATCAGCAGTGGATTGCGGGCGCGCGAGATGTAGTTAGTACAACTAACTATATCGGAGGAATTTCAATGGTTTTGTTCGAGTGAAATGTCCAGCTAGCTATAACACCCCTAAAACCTATTGTTTTTTCAGTGAATTTCTAAGGTTTTTTAAATGCTAATTACTAACTATATCAGGCCTGAAACCTATGGTTTTTTCAGTGAATTTCAAAGATTTTTTAAATGCTAATTCCTAACTATATCAGGCCTGAAACCTATGGTTTTTTCAGTGAATTTCAAAGGTTTTGTAAATGACAATTTTTTATGTATTAATTGTTATACTGATTATTTTGATACTAATTTACTACATTTTGTAAACTGTTTATTGTTAGCTATTTTATTCTTTTAATTACATTATACATTACAATACAAAATATACTTTCTCAGAATGAATTAATTTTGTTTAAATACTTTGCAAATAGGCAATATACTTTTAAGTACACTAGTTACAGATGTTGCAATGGACAACACAATTTCAAACACAATGCAACATTGAGCTCAATGTGAATTTCTAGACAAATGCAATTAGTTAATTTATCGATTACTTTTCTAACCACAGGACTGGATCCTAGATTCAGTCCTTGGACATCTCCTGTAAACAGTTGAGTAAAAGCCTTTTGGTTACAGTAGTGATTTTTAAGGAATATTATTGTATTTTAAAAGTTGACACAAAATATTTTTCACATAGAATCACCAATGTTATCCTATGACAGATAATTCACTTAGCAGGTAAGTAGTGTTAGCGTTACTTTTTCTTGGCCAGTGGTGGATCCTGGATCCAGCACTGGCCAATCTCCTGTAAACAGTTGAAAGAATGTGTTTAAGTCATACAGACGATATTTTAGGAATATTTTTAGTTTGTGAAAATAGACACTTAGAAACTTTTCTACTTAAAAGCACACAATGGATTCCTATGGAAGGAAATACAAGTTACTGGTAAGTACGCTTAGAACTACTTTTCAGGGTCAGTGCTGGGCTAAAAGATGCAGCCCTGGGTTCTCTCCTGATAACAGGTGAGTAAATCGGAATTCGTAGTTCGGCTGATTTTAGAGGAATATTTGTACATTTCAAAACTGGACACTTAGAAACTTTTCTGGTGAAAACCACACAATGGATTCCTATGGAAGGAAATACAAGTTACTGGTAAGTAGGCTTAGAATTACTTTACAGGGTCAGTGCTGGTCTAAAAGATGCAGCACTGGGTTCTCTCTTGATAACAGGTGAGTAAATCGGAATTTGTAGTTCGGCTGATTTTAGAGGAATATTTGCACATTTCAATAATGGACACTTAGAAACTTTTCTGGTGAAAACCAAACAATGGATTCCTATGGAAGGAAATACAAGTTACTGGTAAGTACGCTTAGAATTACTTTTCAGGGTCTGTGCTGGGCTAAACGATGCAGCACTGGGTTCTCTCCTGATAACAGGTGAGTAAATCGGAATTCGTAGTTCAACTGATTTTAGAGGAATATTTGTACGTTTCAAAATTGGACACTTAGAAACTTTTCTATTGAAAACCACACAATGGATTCCTATGGAAGGAAATACAAGTTACTAGTAAGTACGCTTAGAATTACTTTTCAGGGTCAGTGCTGCGCTAAAAGATGCAGCACTGGGTTCTCTCCTGATAACAGGTGAGTAAATCGGAATTCGAAGTTCAGCTGATTTTAGAGGAATATTTGTACAATGGTGAAGAAAGGGGCGGGGCCTGAGGTGATGTGTGCAAACATGCGCTGTGGCGCGTTTTAAGTTGGGGAATTAATTCCTCTTCAATCCAGAGGTCCCCTGTGGGCCAACTAGCCCACCAGGTACCTCCAGTATGCGCCAGGGAGCTGTGTTTCAGAGAAGTGTTCAGAGGCCACGCCCCTTTTTACAACACTCTGCATCACAGCTCCGTGGCACTTAATTAATTCCCCAACTTAAAACGCGCCACAGGGCGTGTTTGCACACATATTACCTCAGGCCCCGCCCCCTACCTTCACCACTGTGCAAACATGCCTCGTGGTGTATTTTAAGTTGGGGGATTAAGTCCCCTTGAATCCTGAGGTCCCCTGGCGGCCAACTAGTCCACCAGGTACCTCCAGTATGCGCCAGGGAGCTGCATTGCAGAGAGGTGTTCAGTGGCCAAGCCCCTTTTTACAACACTCTGCAAAGCAGCTCCGTGGCGCTTGCTGGAGGTGCCTGGTGGGCTAGTTGGCCCCCAGGGGAACTCTGGATTGAAGAGGGATGAATTCCCCAACTTAAAATCATGCCACAGGGCGTGTTTGCACAGTATCACCTCAGGCCCTGCCCCCTACCTTCACCACTGTGCAAACTCGCCCCGTGGCACGCTTTAAGTTGGGGGATTAAGTCCCCTTGAATCCTGAGGTCCCCTGGCAGCCAACTAGGGCACCAGGTACCTCCAGTAAGTGCCACGGAGCTGCAGTGCAGAGGTGTAAAAAGGGGCAAGGCCTCATTACACCTCTCTGCAATGCAGCCCCCTGGCGCATACTGGAGGATCCTGCTGGGCTAGTTGGCCCCCAGGGACCCCCAGTATTTAAGGGGAATTAGTTCCCCCTCTGCAAACGTGCCAGGGTGTGCGTTTGCAGAGTGGTGTAAGGAGGGGCATGGCCTCCGGCCCGATCCCGGTCTTTTTTCTCTTCTTCTTTTATTTAGAAGGGGGGCTGTGCAGCCCCCTTTCTTTTTCCATTTTTTGGCCCTGGGAACACCATCCCCTAGGGCCTGCCCCCAATTTTTATTTATAAAAAAAAAAAAATCAGGAAGGGAGCCGCGTGGCCCCCCTCCTGAGGCCATAATTTGCCCCGGGGACCCCATCCCCCGGGGCATGTCCCCTTTTTAAAAAAAATGTAAATTTTTTTATGGAGGGGAGCTGCGTAGCCCCCCTCCTCTGGCAACTTTAAGGCCCCGGGGACCCCATCCCCCGGGGCCGGACATTGTTTATTTTTTTTTTTTTTTTTTTTTTTTTTTTTTTTTAATTGGGGACTGGGGCCACGTGGCCCCCATCCCAGGCCACTGATGGTCCTGGGGACCCCATCCCCCATGGCCTGGCCTCTGTTAGGGGCTGTGGGGGGGGGTACCCAATCCCCCCACGGGTCCAGCCGGCTCCCTGCATCCTGCGGGAGCCAGCATTGCTTTTCCACATGGGTAGCAGCTAACATGCTGCTCCCCATGTGGAAAAGCAATCAGCTTTGCTTCATTGAAGCGAGAGGAGGATTCCCTGCTCTCGCTTCAATGAAGCAAAGCAGTTTGCAATGACAGGGCACCCCGGGACACTGCAAGGGGTGGCGGTCCCCAGGGCCTATTCAAGGCTCCAGGAGGGCCCTCCTCCCACATTGAAAAATCGCCCCAGGGGTGGCGGTCCCCGGGGGCTGGGGGGCCTGAGAGCCCCCCATCCCAAATTATTTCAAGCCCCGGGGGTGGCGGTCCCCGGGCCTGGGGGGCTGCGAGCCCCCCACCCATTTTCAAGAAGCCCCGGGGGATAGCAGTCCCCGGGGCTGCAGGGGGGGTGGTGGTCTCCGGGGCAGTGTGGGGGGGATTGGGACCCCCCACACTTCTTTTTTTAATTCTGCTCCCGGGATTTGCCCCCACCAGAGGCCAATTACCAAAGAAGCGCTGGAGCCCAACGCTTCTTTTTTTTTATTTTCCGCCGAAATTCGCGCTGGCTGTGCGAAACTCGCTGATTTTTTTATTTTGAAAAAAAAATGCTTTTATTGGCCCTGGGGGTCCTTGTGGGACCCCCTGAGCAGGCCTAGGGGGTCAGGGTGTTTCTACCCAGCCCACATTTCGCGTTTTTTATGTTTTTTAGGTATCTTGTGCCTCGGTTCTACCTTGGCACAAGATGGCTGCGAACACTTCCTGATTTGAAGTGTTGACAGCCAATTAGAATACAGCTCGTGCTCGGGAGGGTGCGGGGAGGGTGCAGGGAGGGTGCGCGGAACCTCGGAGGCCATAGATATATATGTACTTTTACCTCTAATTTTCTCAGGAACTACTGAACGGATTTACAAAATTTAAGCAAAAGGCACGAGTCTGCACTGAGGACTACCTCTTTGCCAAATTTGGTGTAATTCCATCCAACTGTTCGGGCTTTAGCTGCGTCAAAAGGTACTGTGGGAAAATGCATGGGGAAAACGCGTTTTGGGACCCCCCTTTTTTCTCAGCCCCCGCTTGATGAATCACCGTGAAATTTTCAGTATAGGAGCGGAGTGGAGCTGGCCAAAAGTTTGGAAAATTTAACGAGGATTCGTCAATCGACGCCAACGTTATTCCAAATAGAATGTTGCGGATTTCCTATGGAAAATAGGTCCTAACCATATCTACCTACCGGCGACCGCCAGTAGGTAATATATAGATTAAAAAAAAAATATATATATATATATATACATATGTATATATATATATATATATAATAGTTAGGACCTACTTTCCATTGGAAACATGTTTATTCACTTGCCAATAAATTTGCCTTTCTTTCATGAATCTGCATGCATTTTTCAAAACTAGCTTGCCACTCACTTCTGCTGCTATTGTCTTGAGCATTTCTGGGTGATCTGTCAAGCGGGAGCCGAGAAAAAGGGGGGTCCCAAAACATGTTTTTCCCGTGCTCATTTTCATAGGAACTTTAGACTGCTCAACAGAATTACATAAAATTTTGCAGAAAGGTAGATGTTGGTCCTGGGAAGTGTATTTTTGTGTTTTGATGTAAATCCATCAAGTAGTTGCGGAGTTATCAAAAGAAATTTTCAATTTTATATATAGTGACGCAGATGATCCACGACCCCTCACAATCTTGTGCTGAGATCTGATTGGCTGCCAACACTTCTAACCAGGAAGTGTTGGCAGCCATCTTGAGATTTCCCTTGAGCTGAGTCCCAGAAAAAACCTTTAAAATAAATAAAAGGGGACATGGTAGGAATACCCTGACCCCCTAGGGCTCTTGGGAAACCTACAAAAACCACCCAAAAAATGTTTGTTTCATTTTTGGCAGGCACCGCTTTGGATCCGTAGCTCCTGCCCAAAAAATGGAAAAGAAAAGAAGTATGGTCCCCACGCTTCTTTACTGATGTGCTCCTGTGAGGGCCAGGTCCTGAGGGCATGTGGAAATTAAATGAAGGGAGTGGATGGACACCCTCCTGGCACCTATAAATGCCCCGGGCACCACCACATACCTGGGGCTTTTGCACATTTAAAGGGGGCCTCTCTGGCCCCCGGTCCCTGGGAACCACTACCTCTCTGGGTCCTCATTAAAAAAAAATCCATATGGGGGCCTCGTGGACCAACCTGTGCCCCAGGGACAACCCCATCTACAGGGCTTTTAAATTTGTAATGGAGAGGCCTCAGGGTCACCCGGGCCCCAGGGACCACCACCTGCCCAGGGCCAACTTCAGCAAGAAAGGAGGGGGGCCACACGGCTCCCCTCGTTGAGTCACAGATGATCCTGGGCACTGCCACCACCCAGGGCCAGCTATGTTCAGGGGTGCCCACCCACATGACATAGCTGTTTGCTGTGACTTTGCAGGATCTTTTTTTTTTTTAAACATATTTTATTGCATTTTTTTACACAGTCACAATCCTGTGAAATATTCATTGATAGAATATGCATTTATTCGCATTCAAGTATTAGCAGTAAATATGTGTACAGGAATCAATAACAAGATAAATTTCAAGTATGCGATGTACATGCTGCCAAATCATAATCGCATACATGAGATGTAAATGAAAAGAAGAAAAATTTGAACCAAAAATGTAACAATCCCTCAACCACCCAACATGTCCATCTCATCAGTTCCCAAGTCACCAAACATGTGAACTGATCTGATAGGAGCATGTATAGTCCCGGCATCCAAAAGGTCATTGTAATCAAAGCACAACATCAATATCATGTTGCATCAAGGGTGGGGTTCTGCTAATAGTGGAGTCAACACAAGCCACAGGATTAATGTATATCTTCCCCCTGCGATTTGAATAGCTCTAGGATGCCATCCCATGCTAAAGATATGGGCTGTTTGCACAGCCGGTGGTATTCCTCACTGTGCAGTGCCAGTCCCTCAGTGGTGCGCCAACACCAGAGCTCTTCACCTACGTTTGCCACAAGGGGTGTAGTGGAAGACTTGCAGCAGCGTGTCATCTGACACTTGGCTAGGAGCAGCGCTAAGTCTATGAAGCAGAATTCCTGTTTTAGAAGTCTTGGGTCTAGCATATAACCTGAGGAGACAATATTCTGCCGTATCCCAGTGTGCATTCCCCGTAAGAGATATGAATCCTGGACGTCTCTCCAGTAGGAGAGCAGGAAGGGGCATAACCACATCATATGTAATACATTTGCATTATCGGACCGGCATCTCAGACAGGCAGATGAGGTTGTTGGATACATTTTGTGCAGACAACAGTGTGTCAAATATGCCCTATGTAATAATGTAAACTAAATTAATTTAAAATGGGTGTTGTAGGTATCAGGCTTGAGAATTCCAGCATGAAACTCTGTTCCTTGTCATGGAGCGCTCAAGCATGGTCTGTTTCCCACTGAGGTTTTAACGGAGCTACCAAATGTTTAAATGCGAGAGTAAGCCTTTTCACCCCTACTTAACCAAGTGTCTTCCAGTGCCCCTCTCATATGTTGCCTGAACGAATGCATGCATAGCAGGTTCTGAGCCCATAGGTGACCAGTGTAGATGGGTGTATCGTGAGATAATGGCATGTGTGAGAAAGAGGGCTCCCAACAACCCATGCAACTGCAAAAAGTTAGTTTTGGCAGGGCAATAGAATCTCATTGTTGAAGAGATCTCCAACTGTGGTGATCCCCGCTATTTCCCAGGGTGCCAAGCTGGAGGATCTCAGTGTACCCATCAGGGTAGGTATGCCACACAAGGAAATCTTTGGGGCATAAGGTTTCATGTGGTCTGTGTAACGGAGAGCATGTCTCTAATATGTTATGGCATTATGTAGAAGTAGAGAAAGTTTATGGGGCCGTTCTGTTCACGGAAGCAGCAATTAATGTAGACTACCAGATCGTACCATGGGTTGCATGGAACCAATGTCTTGTTAATGTATCACTGCTAACCAATAAGAAAGCTATTGTTATTGAGTGGTGAATCAATAAGAACTGAAGTTGGGGGCTCCAAGTCCTTCACTCTCTCTTGGTTGTTGCAATTTGAGGAGACTAACGCGCCGCCAACTGGGGCCAGAGATAAGGTCAACTGATAGGAAATCCAAAGTCTTAAAAACAGATCAAGGGAAAGTTACTGGTAAATTCACAAATTAATAAAGTATTCTAGGCAACGTCACCATTTTGTGGAGAACACATCAATGAGAGTGGCAATGAGATCCAGAACTGCACCTGTGCATGCAGTGCTGAGATGACCTTAAGTAAATTCCCATCAAATAAGCTAATTTTCTATCTGTAGACCTGAATCCCTAGATATATAAATATGTGGTGTGTCACCAGTATGATCTGGTTGCCTAGGAAGACTGAGTCCAGGCACAAACGTTTATGGAAATAGAAGGCGTGTGATTTAGTGTTGTTGACCTGAAAGGCTGACAGGGCGCCAAATGTGTGAAGTATGCTAGACTGGTGTGAGATCCCCTCCGTGGTCTCAAACACAGATAATGATGTCATCCAGGTATAAAGAGACTGGGGCCCTTGTGGAATGCACCAGTTTTTCACTTCTTGTCTGAGTTTTCTTGCCAGGGGCTCCATCGTCCTGACGTGATATTGGCTATAATGCGGATATATGAGTGCCTGTTTTAGTCCTCACCGTGAGGCCAGCATAGAGGAGCCTGATCCATTTAATGAAAGTATGAGGGATTTTGAATCTTCGTAACACCAAGAAAATATATTCCCAGTCTGTCAAGTCAAACACCTACTGGAGGTCCAGTAACAAACAACCAGCCTTGGGGACAGTATCATGAGCTGATTTCTACACTTGATACAGGTGTCTGATATTCAAAGAGGTACTCCATTGTGGGACAAAGCCACATTGGTCAATGTAAACTAGATCAGGGTGCAAAGGGAGTATCCTTTGGGCCAAACCTTTATTTAGAATGTTATATTCTGAGTTTAAAAGAGAATATCAGTTTGTAAGAGGAAATATCATCTGAAGTCCGGTTGGGCTTAAGCAGGGAGAAGACCAAGGCCTGGGTAGTGGGTGAGAGTAATG
Source organism: Triturus cristatus (assembly GCF_964204655.1). Taxonomy (NCBI): domain Eukaryota; kingdom Metazoa; phylum Chordata; class Amphibia; order Caudata; family Salamandridae; genus Triturus; species Triturus cristatus. The sequence goes on along the minus strand of NC_140590.1, from coordinate 899,927,142 downwards.
CACCCATTTCAAAGGATGTATTATACAGTTTCTCCAGCCAAGGAGATAAGTGAGCAATAAAGGCAGAATAAAATTCGATGGGCAGCTCATCCATGACTGGTGTTTTATTTTGTGACACGTAGCGTGCCTTAATTCATCTTGTGACGGTGGGCTTGCAGTGATTCACGTGATGCTGGTTTGATCTGTGGATGTCCCAAATTATCAGGAAAGTAACTCTCTTTGCAGGGGGCAGAGAGGACCTGATTCTGTATAATTCTGCCTAATAGGAGGGGAAGGCCTAATTAATCTCCACTTGTGTGGTACAGTGTATTTGAAATGATGTTGGGATGGATAAAATCAGAGTGGGGGACAGTGGTGGTTGTATCATGTGGGCAAGTAGAGTACTTGCCCTGTCACCCTCAGAGTGGATCCTCTAAATGTAGGCTTTATAACCTAACAGTATCAATTTTTCTAATAATTCTGTGTGTTGTATTCTAAGGTCCTGCAGGTCACTTAAATGTGTAGGGTACCATATTCGCTCCTGTTCAAGGGGTTCTAGCTGTGTTTCTGTGTGTTGTAGATCACGAAGGACGGAGAGGTGAGTGGTCATTACCATGGCTATGGACACCCCCCTTATTACCACCTTAAATGCCTCCCATTTTACGAGTGGCATGGACCCTGTGCCCTCATTGTCAGTAAAGTAGGTATCTATTGTAATGACCAGGGTGTCACTGTAGATCACATCCTCTAGTAGTGTTGCCGGCATATGCCATGTGGAAATAGGTGTTGGGACCTTGTCCCATGTCATGACTTTTTCCAGTGCATCTTGGTCTGGCAGGTCTTCTCCCAAAGTCTGTTGCATCGTAGAACTTCTCCACCATATGGGAGGAGCAGAGGATATTATCTAGCAGGTAGTGTAGGCCATGAGGGAACAGAAAAATGAGTACTTGTGCATGCCCCTACTATTATCACTCCGGGATCAACCTGATACCCAACTATAAAGAGCCTTAGCTTGTTTAGTGGATCCTGTATTCTGCAGTGGGGCAGAGCAGTACAGGTCAACATATAGAACTGCATTAAAATCACCACCGCTGGCATAGAAATACATGGTGTTCAGATTTTGAAACATATATGCTGCCCAAAACCATTGTAACCTCATATAAGGACCAAAACAAAAAGTCATAGAAACCCGTTAAAGTCAATTTTAGTGTTATGTGCCTGAAATGGGACTCCCGCTCTCATCAAAATAGCAGCCCTGCAGGAACCCTGAATACATATTGGCAAATACTTGACCCCTCCTTTTGTTATGCTGTTTGATGGTCTACAGGATGGAGAGGTTGGTTTCCTGGAAGCATACTATAGTTGCCTCTTGAAGCTGAAACTGTGTTAGGACCATATATTGTTTATGAATAGACTCCATGCCCCTAACGTTCCAAGTCAGCAACTTGTAGTGTTGTAAAACAGTTGGCATAGTAATCTCACACAAGCAGCTCGACTGGTGGGGACATTAACATGAAGATATGTGTTTGGCAGACATAGGAATCAATGTGGTGTGGAAAGGAACAATTCCTAAATACCAGGTCCAATGAAAAACATACGTTCAACCAACACAGAACCAATAAACAAACCATTATAACAAAACAACACATAGTCCAAATGCTGGAGGATGTGGTTGACAACAGCACTGTGCCAGGCAGTCAGGTGTCAAATGTAGTGCATACCAGTCTTCCGCTCAGGTGCCACGGGAACAGTAAACAGCAAGAACAGTAAAAAAAATCATCAGGAACTCAATATTATGAAAGGGAGTTTAGATATGAGGGGAATGCAATACAGACTATTCAAACATGGTATTCTGAAGAAGTATGTAATCCAATGGATAATGTTACACATAGTATCAGTAACCTCTAAACAAGAAATAGAGCTTGTGGCACAGTAAGCATGTCCCAATCTACACTCGTCACCAGGGTAAGGGGGGAAGTGTAGTGTAGTTCTTATATCCCTGATAGGCTCTGAGCATTGGAATAATATGCACTATAGATTTGACATAGGACTGAGATCAGTATGTCTCTATCGAGTACATCAAACTTAATTACTTGTGTGTGCCAGCTAACTCAGAGCTCACTAGAAACTTCTCGAATAAACAAGAAGGGATTTGTTTCTGACAACTGCATAAACATGAAAACTTTGTTTCCCTTAGAGTCGGAACAATCTCAGAATCGTGGAAACAATAGATAACAGTTTCACTCAGTTAATTGCGCATGCTTCGTTTCTACAGAGTTGCACAGAAATAGAGAGACGGACGTTTCAATAAAAAGGGTTTATTGAACAGTCTTATTTCTCATGCTAGAGATATGAACTGCTACAATCGTAAGACAGGCTGTGAAATACAAAATGTACAGAGTTAGCAGTAAGATCAAATAATACTGCAATAGCATGGTTTGTAGCTATTACATATATTCATTAAAATACATACATGAATAACACAGGCTAAAATGTGAATACTCATCTGACTCTTCTAAATTGTTCTACCCCAGTGTACCTAACCTAAGTGTAGTATGAGGTTAGAAGTAGGTGCTGTTTTCTAAAGTATAGCTAGCTATAGTTTAGTTTTGCCAAAAGTTTCTCTAAGTTCTAGTCTCCTCCATACCTTAAAATGTGAGAGGTTGGATTCTCTTTCCTGGACTCGATATCTAACACCCCGCAAGGGGAGTCAGAAACACTGGAGTTCTTGGAGAAATCAATAGCCAAGCAAGGGAAATTCCTCAAGGCTTAAGAGTCTGGTTTTCCAAGAACTCATTGTGACGTGGATGGACGGATGTAGGAGACCATGCCTGTATTTGGTTAGCATGGACAATGCTTAAATAAGGGCTGGATTTTCTATGCCTAAATAAGGGCAATATGAATTGAACCTATATAAGGGCCTAAATCGGGAAACCTATAAACGAATCTAAATCTACACACAACACCCACTCCAGTTTCATATGAACGACATTATTAAATCATGAACATACTAAACATGTCTAGAAGAGAGTATTGCATGATAATCTAAAACATGCTAAAACATATCTAAACACATATATCCTAAAAATGCATTACAAACCCATTGCTATGCATAAGGTGCTGTACATATTAAAAGCAATGTTTCATTCTAAAAATATGTTTGCATTGGAAATGCCAAAAAGAATGAACCAGAAATATATACTCATGATGAAATGGCTCTTTGATACAGAAGGAAAAAGGGCCGAAACCATTTCATATCAGGTTAACATAAATCAATTGTTGATGTGACAAGGTGGTATATTGTCCCTGGAAGTTTTTCAAAGAATTCTGTTCTCTAATTATAGTTCTACTATAAGCAGATTACTGTGCCAAAAATGCAAAAAATACAAATTTGGAAATAAAAATTAATCTTAGGAAAAAAGTTCCAAATATATTCCCTTGTCTGAAAAGAAAGAAGGCCAAACTCAGAGTCTCATCGGAACACTATGTGCCTGAATCAAAAGTCAGTGTGTGGGCCTGGAGAAAACATGAAATCTTCTAGTCCTGTAGACAAAAAGTCGTCTACCGTTGTAGGTGAAAGTTGGAATACCTCGTTTAGAAGATTAACTGCACATAGATATGAACTATCGCCTTCAGCATTGGTTGCATCAGCAATGTTCGAATCGGATGTTACCTGTGCACCTGATGTTTCATCTCGTACCTCAGCAGTAGCAATTTGTGTCTGTGAGATCTCAATGAATGCCGTCATCAGGATCGGTAGCCGCTGGGGACAACACAGAGCATGGGCCGTAACCGGGTCCAGCAGAGTATCGATATCCGTAGGCATGACTGATGGGAGTGTTAGACAGATGTCTAGGATGCATTCTTCACCGCAGAGCAGGCAGCGTAGAACAGGTAAGATGCAATCTTGCCAGATTGGTCTGAATGACAGAAACCGTGTGGTATTTAATTCTTGTAGACGAGGTAAACCCAAAATTTGGACGATGCGCTCACGACACTTCATCTCCAACAGAGCTCTTTCCATGGTGAATTGGGTGTCGATGGTGAGTTGGCTTGCCATATCGTAGCAGTAGGAGCAAAAACAGGATCCCTGCAACGAGTGCTAAAAGGAGCGGCAATCCGCCAAACACAGAGTGCACGAAGTTTTGAAAAATTCCGAGGACTGCTTGAAAAGGTGCTAACAGTCCTGCACACACGTTCTTAAATACATGTATAATACCGCTCGTATCAGACATGTTTAAGATACGACCTAACATTTCTGAGAAATGTACAGGGCAGTTTGTATACAAAAGGGCATGTATCTCCACAGAAGTCCTTGCAACTTGGAGATCATACGTTTCTCTGGCCGAGGCCAGTGGCACTGTTTTTTGTAAAAGAACGGCTTTCATTCTGCTTAGAGTATTAATTCGTATAGAAAAGATGTTCAGTGATGGCCACAAATTCTACTCCCTGACTGTCTGTATTTGTGGAAACAAGACTTGCATACAGCAAGTGACCCTGGATGTAACCGTAACTAGATATGGAATACCTGTCAACATGCCACAGTGGCTGTGATCATTCAACATAATGTAACTCCCGTTAGAAAGTTGCCCAAAAATTGGATTAATCACTGCAGCCGGTGAACCTTTCAGGTGACAGGATAAGTGTGTAGTGGAACCATCACAGGCCCAGTGTAAGTTAATACCCTGACAAAGATGAGAACCGCTTAGTGTGAAAGGTAAATTCCAGGATATCTTGATGTATCTTTTACCCAACATTTCATATTTGCCAACTGGTATATGTTTTAGGCAATATTGAAAATGGAAAGTTGTAACAGGCAGAGTAATTTTACCATGTATGATCCACTCAGTAGCTGGTTTTTCTGCCACTGTGAATGGTAATGTTTCCAGTTTTTCAATGCTTAGCATAGTGTAGTATGCTCCCCTTTGTGCCAGTCTGATCTGTTTATCAGTGAGATTGAATTCTGAAAACAGTGATGTAGTGTTGATTAAACGCCATGGCACATAGCCTGCACGCAAGATTTGTAGCGGCCAGCCCAATAGCATGATAGAACGTAGTTGAGACTGACGATGTTGCAACATGACCAAGTCTTGTTCCATGATGTCTATGACAGAAGACACAATGCTGTCCAATGAATATATCCTGGACGACAGAGTCGTTAACCCATTGTCTACTACAGAGAGAGCTTTCTCTAAATTAATACGATCAATTTCTCTTATTCGTTCTGCAGTCTCTGCTTGGGTAACCTTCAATGCTTCATTATAAGCAGCATAGATACCAGCATATATGAAACGTTTTTGACGCGGACTTCTTGGTCCTAGCAAGAATTCCCTAAGGTCTGCGCCTTCTTGAAGTAAAGTTAAGTGATGTTTTACATCCTTCAGTGTAGCTTTCTGGAGCCATTCAAGGCAAAGTTTCCCTACACTGTATGTTGTTATTACCCCTGGATACTGTCTTTGAACATAGCGTGGGTCTGGCCTATTGATAGTGAAACCCTGTGTTTTGTTCAGGAATCGATCTTGACAGTTATTCGTGTCTGTGGACCAGAGCAACCATTTTTTCCATTCTGGATCTGATCTGGTGTGATGCAAAATATTATGTACATCGACCTCCCCCCGTGTAGGGCTATTTCTTGCAGGTATTGGTATGGCCGGTGTGTTCATGTCTTTGATCTTGGCTAACCCAAGGAAGGACGTTTGTTGGACAGTGTCATTCAAAAACTTAATTTGCTCAGGGATGATACAGGCTCTTAACAAAGCTTCTACCCACTGTACTTGCCAATGTTTTGTACCCCAGACTGATTTCGAATCAATGTTGTCTTTCCAAAAGTCGAAACCCTGTCTAGACAGTTGGGCAATAAAGGCTGCAGAATAAATCTGTTTCGTATTGGTTAACATATTTTTCGTTCCTGTCTTGTTCACATTTTTAAAGTAAAATGTTTCTGGCTTAGACAAATTGTAACCTGAAAAATATGGAAATTTCATTGCAAAAGTTTTTGAACTACTCTTTGGAGCTGTAGGACAATGTTCCCATTGGTTATACATAAATACATTTCTAGGTGTTGCAGATGTATGCAAGAAATGATGAGCATAGTGGTTATAACTATACATTTGTTCATAGTCTGATGAACCCTCTAAATATTCATGATTTGTGAATACAGTAGACATCTCTAGATCAGATATCATGTTATTAACAGTCTCGAAGTCCCAATCATCAGAAAAGGTACTAGAGGTAATAAAGTCACTTAATGAAATCTTAAATAAATGTGGAATCTTCAAAAGCTCTGACGGGCCAAAAATGTCATCTTGAGTTTGGTCCCAAACTATACCATCATGTATAGGAACGGCTGTGATATTCACTGCTGACAAGTCTCTTGCTTCACAATGGGATGATTTGTGCGGCTGGAGAAGTAAGTTCACTCATTTACTTGCTGTGTTCACTTGAATATATCTTCCACTTATCAGCATACCCAGAGTTAATACCAGAGCTAACCAAAGTAGAAAGAAGAAAATTCCCAAAACAATCCATAGTTCTATCCATGGTGAAACCAGATAAGTCTTGTTCAAAAAAGTCTGTTGCTTGTTCTTTGAAAGTTCTTTGTGCTGGCGTTGTTTCAGGTTCGCTGGGATCCTCAGAAAACGTATCAAAGTTCAGGAAATAGCCAGAGGCAGTTCTGTTAATGGTTTGAATTGCATCAGGATTTGTTAAATTCGCTGGAACCAGTTGATCACTTCGTTGTAGACAGGTGTATCACGACGAACTGTTATTTGGGTCTCAAGAGGTATAAGTTCCATAGCTGTGTTGCTTAGTCCTTTATTTCTCACTGTAGAATCTTCAAAGGTGATGAGTCTTTCAGTTTGAACCTCTTGAATTGTAGCTAGAGAAGTGCTTCTGCTACATTGGCGGAGTCCACTTGGCCTACTGCTTAATATCGGCCACATAGTGTGGTTTGAACAGGTCGATGGACACAAATCTTTTCTCCTTTTTACCAGCAAGGGGTGGAAAAAGTACTGTTCTTGATCCATGGATTGCTAGGACAGGTACTGGTTGTCTGTAAGAAGGCCCAAATTCCCACTTGTACGCGATCTTTTCTCTGACTAGATCACTAAGCTTTGGGATCCAGACAGGCCTTGCTGGGACTGGCGGTTTTTCCTCAGGGATGGTTGGCTTCAGGATCACGTTGCTTTGTTTAGTTCTTAGTTCATTTAATTCCTGTAAAACAGCCAAACGATCTTTGATATCAAATTTCTTATTTTCCATCACTGTGCCTTGCAAATCAAGGTCTGGTACCAACATTCTAGCTCCAAATAGAACTTTGTATGGAGTGACACCCCCTAGAGAACTTCTTGGCAAGTTATTAAGTGCACATTGAACCGGATAAATATGTTTGACCCATCCATCACCCAAACCTAATACCCTAGCTGTTATAGACTGATTTATGTCCCGGTTTTTACTTTCCACAACAGAATTTCCCTCAGGATGGAATGGAGAAGAATACCGCTATGCTACGCCCAAACTGGCCATGGCTTTTTTGTAAGCTCGAGAGCTAAACGCAGGACCCTGGTCAGAATGTAGTGTGCCAATTGCGTGCGTGCCAATAAAGACTCACAAATCTTTTATAACAGTTCGAGCGTCAGCCGAGTGCTGAGGTCACATCCATAGGAACCTTGATTTAGTGTTTGTGGGACTGCATTTGTCCAAGACGACGACTGCACGTAGATAGTCTAATGCTGTCTAATAACGGTGTCTGAACTGGGCTGGCTATGTTGTAGTCAGGTATCTGGTGGCGTTCTGTACTGCGATCTCTATTGCAGTCTATGCAGTTATTGATGAAGATATGAATCAGTGTATTCATTCCTGGCCACCAGTACATCTCTTTTAGTTCTAAAGTTGTTTTAGATATCCCCTGATGTGTCAGACCCTCTCCCAGATGTGCTTCATAAATCAAGGCTGCTCTTCATTCCATGTTTGGTATTACCCTATCCCCCACTCCAGGGATTCGAGCAAACGGAACATTGTTCGCATCAATTATATATACCTTTTTTAGGTAACGCTGCACCGCTGCCTTTGCTTGAAGCATTGACAACCAGCATTATTTCACAGTCTATTTTCATTTTTGAACGAGTGATTGCAGCTACGGAAGACGTTTGCACAGCCCCTTTCGTGGCTTCATCAGCAATGATTTCCCTTCAATGCGAACGCCATCACGTTGATGACTCAGCGTGTGTATCACGTGAGTTTTTTGTAGTCCGTTTCGCAACAGAACTACTTGTTGCCAAAGCGTTTTATGCTTGATTGTGCCACCTTTTGCATCTTTGAAACCATTTTGAAGCCAATTCTGTAAACATTCATTGTAAGATTGAACACAGTAAAAAGAATCACCCACTATGAGTGTGGGGAATTTGCAATCCGTGTTTTCCAGTGCCATCTTGAATGCTTGTAGTTCAGCTCTCTCTTTTGTGACCATTGGTCTAAATTTGCCATCGAGCATTCGACCTTTAACGATCGCGCATGCTGCACTGTAAGCTTGTTTACTCCCAGTAGCGGGTTGTGCAGATCCGTCAGTATAAATTATAAATTCTTACTGATCCAGAGGGAGAATTTCAGTATTGCAGGAATGCTTGTGTTTTCAAATAAGGATCAAAAGCATATTCAACATCAGTTGCAGCAAGAGAATTAACCCATTGTATCCATCTCGGATGTAAAGCTTTTGCATTTGGAATGCTAGCTTTCGTAACTGCCTCTAAGGCTGGTACAGGAGTCACGACCATGATGCGTTTCCCCTGTGCTAGGGCTCTTTATTTTGCTACAGCGGTTTGAACTGCTGTCAGAATTGTTTCTGTAGCTATACTTTAGTTTTGCCAAGAGTTGCCAAAAGTTTCTCTAAGTTCTAGTCTCCTCCATAAATTAGAATGTGCGAGGTTGGAATCTCTTTCTGGGACTCGATATCTAACACTCCGCAAGGGGAGTCAGAAATACTGGAGCTGGATTCTCTGCAAGGAGGATGACAGCGTCTGGTCAGTGCATCAGGCTGGAACTCGATCTCCTTCCGAACTTGCCTGGGCGAATCACAAGTAGTTAGTCGAGCTGGACCGTACCGGAACCGTGGTTTGCCAGGGCAAGTGCAGGTATATGTATACCTTGAAGGTGTTTAGGAATGCCTGTATTGAGGGTAAACTCGGGCATCGGAACGTCATGAATGAACCCCTAAGGAATAGATGTTCATGCATAATAATGATTTCTTGGAGTAATCAATATCCAAGCAAGGGAAATTCCTAAAGGCTTAAGAGTCTGGTTTTCCAAGAACTCGTTGTGACGTGGATTGACAGATGTAGGAGACCATGCCTGTATTTGGTGAGCATGGAAAATGCCTAAATAAGGGCTGGATTTTCTATGCCTAAATAAGAGCAATATGAATTGTACCTATATAAGGGCATAAATTGGGAAACCTATATACAGAATCTAAATCTACACACAACAGAAGGAGAGAAATGTGGGAAAGTTAAAGATCAAATTATTCGTTTTTCCTCAGTTTTTGGCGTTGCAGTTGGAAAAAGCACCATGCTCACATCGGAGTCTGTGTTAGATTTCACGCTGGCGGAAGAGCTGGAAGTGTGCCGGTAGGGGTGCGGTTCAAAAGATATCTTGGGGTGGGCAGTGAACTCTACTCCACCAGCAGAGTTCATGGAGTTTTGCCACTCCACTCTGTGCTTGGAACATGGAGTTTGGTATGAATTCCACATTACTCCTAAGGGCCTCAGGACTAAAGTGGACTTCTTCCACAAACAGTAGAGCAGCAGGAGGTGCGTTTGCAGAGTGGTGGAGAAAGGGGGGGTGTCCTCTGATTACCTCCCAGCAATCCAGGTGTGTGGGTCTTACTGGAGGTAATAGGAGGGGCAATTTTGTTTTTGGCCGTGCAATGAAATGTGCATCAACACAGATCTCATGGAGGCCCAACATGTGGATCTGCAAAGGATCTGTGGATCCAGACCCCAATTTTTAAAAAGTACATCCGATCACACACTCTCCCACACCCCCACACAACCACTCATACACCTAGTCACACCTCCATACGCACACTTACACACCAACTACAGACATACACAGGCACTCACACACCTGCTCAGATACCCACTTACACACCCACACACCCACTTACACACCCACACACCAACTCATAAATCCAGTCACTGTTAGGTTACCACTCACCTGAAAACCTGGTTTTTCCCTTGGGGAGAGACAATGCTGGATCCCAATACCCCCAAGACACTGCCTACGCAAAAGTGGTTAAAGCACTCTATGCCACTGGAGAATCCCAGGGGAAAGGGGAATGGGACAAAATTACAAATTTAGAGAAAAAACACTGCGACCTCTGCTTCATAGTACGTCTGGTGCACTGACAAGCTTCTACCTTCAGCTTTGTTTTGCCACTATTTCGTGGCACGAGCTTTTATCTTTAAACAACAAACAATGTATAGCTATTAAGTACAAAGTTCTGACTAATATATCAACTCATGAATAATATCAATATATATCCAGTGCCTTTAATTATTTATACCTCTCTAATAAAGTTTCCAACTCTTATAGATCATTGCTATTTGTCCAATAATTCATGAAGACAATCTTTAGAAGCATTTCTTAATTACATCATATGCTAAGGGAAGAAACAAAGCATGTCAACTTTTACACAAGCATAATTACTTAGTATACCTGGCTCTCATAATAATCCGAAAATTAATTGTCAATAACTTACAGTTTTACAACAATGTTCTTATTCAAAAAAGCCTCCTGTTTTAAACAAAAAGAAACAACAATCGTCGTATTCCAATGAGGATGAACTTAATTCATGATTGTCCTGGAATTAAATGTTCTCCGATTGATGTTCGCTACTAAAAGTATAAATAAAAAGCAGCTGATAAATCTTGAGACCGAATTCACAAGACGTGAACATGGGGAAATACCTTATCCTGGCTTTGTCCTCCTTCTTTTCTTTCTTTTTGTTTAGCTGATGAGGGAATTCAAAAGCGATGTCGGGCTCTTACCAGGGCAACCGGAGCCAAAGAGGGAATAACGCTCAGGACGCCTTGATGAAGAAGATGAGCCCAGGAACCGGAGTCAGATCAACAGGCTGGAATGCAGGTAAGCGGGAGAAATAACTAGGCAAAGCACTTTTGCTAGAGAGATGCTGCTTTTTATAGTTCTGGGATGGGTTTGGTTTACTCGTGCAGGGTGTGTGACTCATCATCAACCGGCAGAGTGCTGCACATGGAAAACGGGTGTGACAGCACACATGGAGAAAACCTGAAGGCTTTAGTCATGCTTGCAATTAGTTATTTGGCAAGTGAACAATCCGTTTTACAATACACAAGGCTTTAGTCATGCTTACAAATAATTATTCATCACATGAATACTTTGTTTTCAATACATCAATGCCATTAAGCATATAACATAAAATAAAGCAAATAAAACAACATGTTCACTTTCTAATGTTTGAAAAACTCAAGGCATATGTGTCTGACCGCAACCTCATCCCAAAGGTCTTGTTTCCTGTTATTCTATGGTTCCAGAATTGGTCAAGCTTTGTGCATAAATCCGAACAGTCACACCCTTACAGCCACTCACACACCCACTGCATTAAATGTGTTGTTTTGAGTTGAACGTGTGACTTTGGTTTGGGACGGATTTATTGTGAATCCACTCACAGCATAATATCTATCAGACCCCTTATTTGGTTGAGGATCCTCAGCGGTTTCATGGATCTGCATTTTAAATTACAAAAAAGGATTTGAAAGCAAAGAAAAACAGTGTTTGGGAAAAGGGTTGGCTCTGAAAAGAGCCTTTGTGTTATGGTGTACAGATGATAACTACACATAGCACAAGATGCAGTCTTTTAAGATGTTGAGGGACATCCTATTGCTTGTGTCTGTGAAATTAACTCAGTCTTTTATCTATTATTAGTCTGTTTAGCTTAAATGCATAAACTCGGTTTAATTTTTAATTGAGTTCTAACAGTTTACCAGTGATTGTACCACGTTTGTATAATTACTCTGAAGATTTTTCATTGATTTTGAAAATGTGGTGCTGTTATTTTGAATGTATTGTATTATCTTTTATGGTTATATGCATTTTGACTTTGATTCAATATATTCCATCCATGTCAAAGGGTAGGTTGTTATGGTATATAGAGCCCATGTTGTGGCTCCAGAGAAATGCATAAACAGCTTTATTGACATGTTTCCTGGATTTATCTAACTGTGGACAAAACTGGGTTGGCCGCTGCCAATTCTTTCTTTGGCAATCCAAGCAGTATATAGAAAAAGTGACATTAATTTACCAAAGGTACCCTTCATTCGAATTTACAGTCCTACCCCAGTCATTGTGCCTCGGTCGGATGTATGATTAAACAACTACTGCCTAAACAACGAATTCCTTAACCACGAAGGCTAAACCATGAGCAATGCCAAACCACTACATTGTTCACAACGAGTTCCTAAACCACGAAAAATATTCTATTTGCTCATTACTCAATAACACCACTTTCGTCTTTAAAATATGCATGTTTGAAACATGAAAAAACAACTGTTTTTACACTATCAATAAACATAGTTTAAAAGTGTGTGACACCTTTGATATTTACATTTGAGGCGCCTCTCCTTCCATTTTCCACTTTGAATTCCGCCCGCCCATGTTTGCTCGCAGCTTCCCTACTCCCGCGGTTAGAGGAACTTTATTGGCAGCAGCAGGTATAATACACACAGAATGGGGCATCTCTAATCAAAATCTCTCTGATGTGAAGCCGAAGACCATCTGTATCGTGGTCCGCAGTGCAGCGGAAACCAGGCGAAATTTTTTTTTTTTTTAGTTTTAGTCACCACTGTAGTGGAATAAGCGGGTTATTTGCAAAAAAGCGAGTGATCTGTGATCGTACCAGCCCAGCCTTCATCAATCAGCTTCCATGGGAGGGAGGTTGCCTTTTTTGAAGACCTATCTTTCTTCTTTAGTGAGGGGGCAGAGGGCAAACCCATCGGGGAGGCAGAACCTACTTTTTTCTAAAATCTTTGTTATTATAATTTCTGACCCGGAAGTATTGTAATATTATATTTTCCATTCTTGAATTATGTTATCTTCCCAGCCCCTGACGTAAGTAATTTAATGCTGATCAATATAATTTCCCTAAACAAATGTGCAATGCTTTCCCGTTATATTTTAGTGGCTATTTCGATCAAAAGTGCATATAATCTTAAAAACCGACCTAGCAGCACGCTTCTATGAATTGTAAATTGTAGATCAAACAGCTTCCAATTTAGAACAGAAATAACAGTTTGCCTCTGCTAATTGCTATTCCAGAATCACACGGTTTAAATGTAGATAAGCAATGCTCTCTGGGCAATACTAAAGCAATAGAGCCCACGCTTACGGCAATACGGGTCATTAAACGCCCTCTTTTACATCAGAGTTGCAGGTGCGTGCCTGTAACCAAGGAGAAGGCCTTTTATAAATGATGTAGTCGCTGTACGGGCCTTCAAAAGCACACTCTTATTCTTCTGACTGTTAAGAAAAATCCCTTCTCAAATGGGGCTACTCATATTTCTGCAAAAAAGGTTCGAGTTTGTAAGTAATTTACATGACGTTTCGGAGCTATAGATATACGTTTTTTTCATTGTAATTACAATAGCGCCATCTATTGCCCAGTCACGAGGTCGTTTTTTATGAGAGTCGTTGTTCGCGTAAGTCGTATTTAAGGATGTCGTGGTTAACAGATTGGTCGTTGTTTAGGATTCGTTGTTCAGGTCAGTCGTTTTTCAAATTTCGTTATTAAGGCTGTTTTCCGCCTCGGTCATTGCTGTCACAGTACATAATGATATGGTCTGTATGTTGGTAATCCACAATGCTTTCAACCAAAGGCAGAAATTGATGCCACTTTAACCCTTTCTGGCCAGCCCAAGTAATATCTACTTTAGGTAAACCTATGTCTCTGTCAATGCCACTCTTTCTAGCACTCAATCCAGGCTCTGACCATTTTGGAGTCAAGCATGAGTAGTATATAGGACAAAGCTGCAGCAGAAGGAAGCAGTTTTGAAAATGAAAGGCAGCTCAAATAGAGAACAGCAAGTAAAATCAAAAATAACACATTTGATTGAATGGTGGATGAGCAGGTAACTAAAATTTTAAAGTGACTTTAAGAAAAAAACGTATGTAATTGGTTTTGGAAAAATAGAATAAAGTTATGTTATTTGGGATATTCTTTGAATTGTTAACAGTCATCTACACCTGCTAAGGTTAATGTGAGACTAGTATGCTGTTTAGAGAAAGTCTTGTGAACTTTTCACCTACTGGTAGGCAGATACTCCTAGAAACATGGTTGCTATTGAAATGGAGGTAATAGAGTGTGGTGGAAGGAAACAAAAGTGACTGCAGTGTGAAATTGGAAAGCAGACAAGTGTACATAAATTGCTCAGTTTTGAGTGTATGCCTTGTAATATTTTACAAAATGAAACATAAATGAAAAGCATTAACAGCAGATTGTTGAATGCTATTTTAAGTGCTTCCATGTGGATCTGTGGATGCACTGCAGATTCACATGGGGTTCCACGCAGAGCACTGTGGCTGATTCGCGAAAAGCCTACCAAATTGGGCTTCCATACAGAAAACATGGAAAGGGTAAAAAAAATAGTGACCATTTAGGATAACAGAAAGAAAAGATGAAAATAAGTCTGTGATTTGCTAAGCATAGGAGTATGAGTAAGAGAATATGGGCAAGGGTATCCATTTTAGGTACTTTTCTACTGAGAGTGGAGGAGGATTGCCGTAGTTCTGGCTTCAGATTTACAGTGAAAAAAAGATGTTAAAAGATATTATACTAAAAGCTGGACAACAGCAAAGAGATTTTACAACTATCTTAATTAGGTTGTGCTATACAAAAGTATATTTTAAAAAAGTGTGAGTGTATATAAGCTGAAAGAAAATGTGTAGCTTTTAGACATTACAGTAAAAGGCAAAATAGAAGAGAGCTTAGATGAGTATATTATTTAAAAACATAGGCCCTGATTATGATATCGGTTGGACGATCATCTGACTGGCATCGTGTTGGAATAGAAACCGACCGACTAGCAGTCAGCGGTTCCCTTTGATGAATTAGGATGCAACCGCCCATGAGTTGGTCGGAAACATCCATTTTTCAACTGCAACTTGTGCAGCAGGAAGAAGAGGGCCACAGCACAAGCCGCACTGGGAAAATGAATGTTTGCAAACATTTATGGACCATGTGTAAGGCACCCTGGGGTCCCTGGCACATGGGTATGGATGTTTGGTTCCCCAAGACCACATAGTGGAGGCTGTGGAGGAATGAGGCCCTGCTAGGGGCCCCCAAAGTCAGTTTCTGAACAGAGTGTCAATGGCGGTCAGACCACCATTGAAAGGCTGTCTGAAAGGGACATTGGAATTCCTACGGTGGGACCTGAGCAGGCACCGCCCTTATTGTAGGGCATTACATCCCTACCAACAGCGGGTGGGCTCCTTGAGCCCATCAGAATAATCAGTCACTCCATCTGCAGCTGCCTCCGACTGACATGCATCATAATGCGGGGGCCAGACTGCAGCACCATATCTCGGTCGACCGCAACCAACAGCCTGTCTGTTGCGATCTGATCTACATTGTATTGTGGGCCATAGTGAGCAGCAAAGGAGGAAGAGGAATTGCTGTACTGAAAGTATAGTTATTTTATTCAGCCAGTATGAATGAATGTGTTGGAAATCTAGATGTGGGTGCTTGCTTATAGTAATTTTATAGTAGACAATTTACACCCAGTTACAAAGTCAGACAGGCATTTACACACTCAGTTGCACTCCCACAAAGGCCTTTCTGTACCTACCACTCATGTGGCCAGACAGTGACTGACACACTCAGTAACACACCCATAAAACCATTCACATACCCATTTACTCACTTATATATCCCCTTACATAGTCATTCACACACTCATACAGGCACTGTCACACCTACTCACACACCTATAAAGCGATGCATGTACCAATGCGCTCAGTCAGTCAGTTACACATGCACTTACATACCCATACACCCAGTAATACAATCAGCCACCTACCTAAACAGCCACTCACAAACCTATTTACAAAATCATACATCCACTCACACACACAGTTAGACAGCGACAGAGGCACTTACACATACATTTACTCAGCAGTTATGTATCCACCACTAGTAGAGCCACTTGCACACAGTTTCACACCTAAACACTCACTAACACAGCCAGTTACCAATCCATACAGCCACATACATACCCATTTAGACACCCATACAGTCACTACCACACCCAGTCACACACCAACACAGCTAATTACACATCCAGTGACACACCACAGATGCACTAATACACTTACTCACATATCCACTCAACCACTCACACACCCAGTCACCCATCCGTACAGCCACTCATGTACCCATTTATACACCGCTCAGATACTTTCACAGCTTCTTACACACTGACATAACCACTTATGTAGCTACTCACTTGCTTATAGTATGTAATATAACAGTACACAATATCAAGTGAAATGTATTTTGTATTTGCTACTTGTGTCTAACGTGCCTGTAACCTTTGTTTTTTTGTGAATATATATATTTACTGAAAAAATAAAAGGTTACAGGGATGTTTTAGTTAGGAATTAGCATTTAGAAATACCTTTGAAATTTACAGAAAATGGTTTATAGAACATTATAGTTAGTTCAGGTTTCACTCATGCAAAATCAGTGAAATTCAGCAGTTATGGTTATAGTTGGCTGAGCTAACTATAACTTGTGCAACCCCGGAAAGCACTGCTTATGATCTCATATATTATGCCCCTCATGACATCGTCGGTGATATCACTGATTACATCCCTCATGAAATCTCAAATGATATCACTGATGACATCATCCAGTGACTGTGAGCAACCGCGGCCCATGCAGGTAAGAGCAGTTGGGCGGGGGTCGGCTTAGGGAGATTTGATAGACAACCAAGAGAGGGTTTATGATTGGTTGTGTGGGAGTGAGAGTAAGAGTGGGTGTATGAAAGGTTCTATGGGGTGTGACTGGGTGCTTCAGTGATTCTGTGGATGATAGCATCGGTGTTGTCGTCAGTGAAGTATTTTCAGATATCATCAGTGATGTCACTGACCATGTCATTAGTGATGTAATTTGTGAGGTCATAAGCAGTACATTGCGGGGACACAGGTTATAGTTAGTTGTTCAATTTCACTGGTTTTATATGAGTGAAACTTGAGCCTAACTATAATGTCTCTGTAACCTTTGGATTTTTCAATACATGGCTAAGGTTTTTTTAAATTCCACTTCCGAACTATAACATCCCTGAAAGTTTTTTCAGTAATATTCTAAGGTTTTTTGAATGGCAGTTCCTAACTATAACTATAACGTTCCTGTAACCTTTGTTTTTTTTTCAGTAAATTTCTATGGTTTTTTAACTAGTAGTCAGGTAGTCGGATTTGCAGTAGGGTGGAGAAGGAGGGCAGTGTCTCAGACAAGCTCTCAATAATCCAGCTGTCTCGGACTTTATGGAGCTAACAGAAGGGGTTCCTGGCCCCCAAGGACCATCAGCGTCCAAAGGGGCCATCATCCCCCAAACAGCACTGTGCAAGGAGGCGTGTTTGCAGAGTGGTGAAAAAAGGGTGTGTGGCTTCTGACAACCTCTCAGCACACAGCTGTGTGGGAGTTACTGAAGGTAACAGCAGGGGTAGTTGGCCATCTAGGACCCTCAGCAGCCAAGGGGACTTCATCCCCAACTAGCATTGTTTGCAGACTGGTCGATTGAGAGGTGTGGTGTCCAACAACCTCTCAATAATCCCACAGTGGGGAATGACTAGAGGTAACAGGAGACGTTTTGGCCCCCAAAGACCCTCTGGAGCCAAGGTGACTTAATTCCCCAACTAGCAGTGCACCAGGAGGTGCGTTCGCAGAATGGTGGAGAAAATGGGCATGGCCTCAGAACTTCTCTCAGCAATCCTGCTGTTTGAAACTTACTGGTGGTAATAGAAGAGTTTGTTGGCCCCCAAGGATCCTCGGCATTCAATGGGGACTTCATCCCCCAACCAGTAGTGTGCCAGAAGGCGCATTTGCAGAGTGGTGGGAAAAAGGTGCATGACCTCTGACCACCTCTCTGCAAACCAGCAGTGTAGGACTTACTGGTGGTAACAGGAGAGGTTTCTGGCGACCCCCACGGACCCTGAGGAGGCAAGGGGACTTCATCCCCCAACAAGTAGTGCGCAAGAAGGCACATTTGCAGAGTGGTTGAGAAAGGGGGCATGGCATCTGTGTGGGACTTACTGGAAATATTAGGAGGGCTTTTTGCCCCCAAGGACCCTCTGGATACAAGGGGATTTCATCCCCCAACCAATAGCATGCCAGGAGTTGCGCTTGCCGAGTGGTGCAGAAACTGGGCAGGGCCTCCAGCAACTTACCGGTCTGTTTCTTTTAATCTTAGGTTTTTTTGTTTATAATGGGAGGAGGGATGCATGTCCCCCTTCCCTGGGCCAATTTCAGCAGTGGGGACACCATTACCCGAGGCCCAGCCTATTTTTTTCTTTAACATTTAAGGGAGGGGAGATGAGCAGCCCCCTCCCAGGCCAATTTCGTCCCTGGGGACCCCATCCCCCAGGGCTTGGCCACTTCTTTCTTTCTTCATTCTTAAAACAGGGGGCAGGGCTGGTAGGCCCCCTCCCAAGGGCAATTACGGATCCAGGTACCCCATCTCCCTGGGCCCGGCCTATAAAAAAAAAATGGGAATTAATACTAAGGCTGCATGGGCCACCTTTCCCAGGTAGAATTTGGAACTGGGGACCCCATCCCCAGGGCCCAGCAATTTAAAGTGGGTGCCTCCAGGGAACCAACTCACCACTGGGACTGTGGGTGGAGACTCAAGACCCCTGAGGTCCCTGCTGGCTAGCCAGCATTGCTTTTGGACAGAGGGAGCTGTTGCTCTCTCTCACTGAAAAAGGAGCAGCATTTGCTATGGCATGGAGGGAGTGGTGAAGTTCCTGCCAAGCCATAGCAAACTGCAATTTCCCAGGGTGGGCACCCCGGGACATTGCAAGAGCCGGCCCTGGGGGTGGTGATCCCCAGGCCCATTATCGGCTCCTTTTTTGTCAATTGTCCCAGGGAGGTGGTGGTCCCCGAGGCTGTGGGGGGGCTGCGCAGCCCTCTGCATTCAAATTTTCAAAATCCCTAGGGAGGTGGCGGTCCCAGGGGCTGTGGGAGAGAAGGCACACAATGAGTAGGGGCTTCTAATCTTTTATGAGCTACGCTTTTATCATTGACTTTTAATCACAGACTGTAGATAGACTAATTTTAAAATCAGTGCGGAGTGACTCGGCTATTTTCACGAGTCTAGCGCATTTTTAAAGAATTGTCTTGTTTTAAACTGTCAAATACTTATTTTACTGACTCTCACCTGTCTGAGCGCTGCTGCTCCGCCCGCCCCGGTCCATCACGGCTTGTGCCGATTGTGTGGAGGGCGCGGCCGGGCAGACAGATGCATTTCCGGGTGGGAGAAGGGGAGGAGCTAACCTGACTCCTCTATTTAAACCTATGTGCAAGCGACCGCGCTCTGACACAAGGAGAGAAGGCACACGCAGTGAGTAGGCGCTTTTAATCTTTTATGAGCTACGCTTTTATCATTGACTTTTAATCACAGACTGTAGGTAGACTAATTTTAAAATCAGTGCGGAGTGACACGGCTATTTTCACGAGTCTAGCGCGTTTTTAAAGAATTGTCTTGTTTTAAACTGTGAAATACTTATTTTACTGACTCTCACCTGTGTGAGCGCTGCTGCTCCGCCCGCCCCGGTCCATCACGGCTTGTGCCGATTGTGTGGAGGGCGCGGCCGGGCAGACAGATGCATTTCCGGGTGGGAGAAGGGGAGGAGCTAACCTGACTCCTCTTTTTAAACCTATGTGCAAGCGACCGCGCTCTGACACAAGGAGAGAAGGCACACGCAATGAGTAGGGGCTTTTAATCTTTTATGAGCTACGCTTTTATCATTGACTTTTAATCACAGACTGTAGATAGACTAATTTTAAAATCAGTGCGGAGTGACTCGGCTATTTTCACGAGTCTAGCGCGTTTTTAAAGAATTGTCTTGTTTTAAACTGTGAAATATTTATTTTACTGACTCTCACCTGTCTGAGCGCTGCTGCTCCGCCCGCCCCGGTCCATCACGGCTTGTGCCGATTGTGTGGAGGGCGCGGCCGGGCAGACAGACGCATTTCCGGGTGGGAGAAGGGGAGGAGCTAACCTGACTCCTCTATTTAAACCTATGTGCAAGCGACCGCGCAGCGGACGCGCGCAGCGGGCGCGCCAAAGGCAAGCCCGTCTGCGCCCATCCGCGCCGGTCCGGGCCCAGGGGCCAGGTCCCCGGCGCCCAACCCTCCCAGAGACAGGATTGTATACAACAGAAGGGAGTTACTTATACTATCCAAACCTCTGAATTCTACATGCAAACACAGGCTGAATGTAGATAATCATACTCTTAAGTGCCTGCACTGCCAATCTGATTTCAGGCCTGAGAGCCAAATCTCACATGACTCTACATTACGTTTGGCTCTGCTTAATTGCAGATTGCTAGTCAAACACAAATATGAAATTAAGGACTTGCTCGACGAACATAGGTTAGACGCCCTATTCCTGACTGAAACTTGGCTCAATGAGAGCTCCACTCCAGATGTTTTAGATGCCATGAATGATAATTACAGGATGATGAGACAGGACCGTGTAGGTCGAACTGGAGGAGGTATAGCCATAATACATAATAGCAATATGACATGTGAGGTCAAACAAGTTGATATAGACAATTGTGAAGCTTTCTCTTTTACTCTATCAACTATAGAGGGAACTTTATTAGCCGGATGGCTAATCTACAGACCGCCAGGCCCAGCCACTAATTTCATAACCAGCTTGGTAGACACAGTAGTGCAACCAGCCCTCAGACACAACATTTTCGTGGTGCTTGGTGACTTGAACATTCACTTTGATAATAAGCAAGACCAGGAAGTAAATCTGCTATGTAAGGACCTACTAACACTAAATCTGACTCAAAATGTCACAACACCTACTCACCAAAGGGGTCACATATTAGACCCTATTTTTACTAATAGCAAAGACCTAATGGTCGGACCTCTATGTCCCATTCCGTGGTCAGACCATTACCTAGTTCCTTTTTCTATACCCTCACACAGGAAATTCCCTAAACAGCCTAAGCATGAAATAACTACTAGGAATTGGAGTAAATTTAACTCCAACTCCTTTTCCCAGGCACTAACAGAAAGGGTACCCAGATTTGAAAGGGACACAAATCGCGCTAATGACCAACTGGATTTATGGATTTCTGAGACACTAAATGAAATAGCGCCATGGAGCACTAGGATCCCGAAAAGGATGGGTGCTACTGCACCTTGGTTTAATAATGAATTGGCTGAAGCCAAAAAGAAATGTAAAAAGCTGGAACGAACTTGGAGGATCAACTACTGCAATAGGGCTAGAGAAGATTACAAGCATGAGCTTAAACAATATCACGCACAAATTAAGAAAATCAGAGGCACATACTACACAGAAAAAATTAACAGAGCTAAAAACGCCCCTAAAGAATTATTCACTATATTGAAATCACTTAAAACCTATAAGGAGATGGAGGAGTGCCCTACCTCCAGGGAGAATTGTGATAACCTTGCAGAGTTCTTTGCCACCAAGGTCAAGAACATATATGACACCTTCCCTATAGAGGCCAGACAAGGAACCAGCACCATAGACTCTAGTATGGAATTGTACGAAGGTGGAACACTGGACAAATTTACTATACAGAGTCTTGTTGTACTCACTGACATAGCCAGAGGAATAAAATCCGGCTCACCACTAGATGCTGCAAGACCGGATATAATCATGGAAGGAGCCAACCCCATTATGCCGCATATTCTAGACATCATCTCGCGCTCCGTCAAAGAAGGTATGGTCCCCACTAAATGGAAACAAGCTATCGTCAAACCCTTGAAAAAGAACTCTCTTATCAAACACACTGTATTGGAAAACCTACGCCCAATATCCCTACTGCCATTTGTAGCAAAAATTGCGGAAAAAATCACAAATAAACAACTAACTGATCATATTAATAAATACAGCCTACTACACCCTTCGCAATCGGGTTTCAGAAGTGCACACTCAACAGAGTCGGCACTACTCTATGCCACGGAAGCACTAAGGAAACTCGCTGATGAAGGGGAAACTGCTGCTCTGATCCTTCTTGACCTCAGCGCAGCGTTTGACACTGTTTCTCATCAGTTACTACTACTAAGATTGGAAGCATGTGGCATTAGGAACAAAGCTCTGTGCTGGCTGAGATCTTTCCTCTCTGAACGCAGTTTCAGAGTGGCTCAGAAGCCCTACATGTCTAAGAGCATGTCGCTGGAGCAGGGGGTCTCTCAAGGCTCTATATTGAGCCCAACCCTCTTTAACCTATATGTAGGCCCCCTGGCTAAGCAGGTGGAACAACATAATGTGTCAATTGTCTCATATGCCGATGATACACAGCTAATTGTCCTACTGTCACAAAAGGAGGAACAAGCAGCCACTCATTTCTCACAATGCCTATCAGAGGTGGCAGACTAGATGTCCAACCATTGCCTCAAACTAAATGGGAACAAAACTGAGGTAATGATTGTGGGTAGATCGCCAACTATATGGTCATCTGCTTGGTGGCCAGTCTCCTTAGGACAATTGCCTAAACCTAAAACTGAAGTAAAGAATCTAGGAATCTACTTTGACTCTAAATTGAGCTTTATCAACCAAATACATAGGGTTGCGGGCAAATGCTATGGGGCTATCAAAGTCTTGAGGAAAATTCTCAATCTCCTGCCTTCTAGCGCTAGGAAAACCATTGTACATGCGACAATAACATCTCAATTAGACTATGGAAATGTGCTCTATCTTGGAACAACAAAGGGGGGTATAGCGAAACTACAGAGGGTACAAAATGCCGCTGCCCGATTAGTACTTGGCCTTCCCAGGAGGGCTAACTCACAGAACGCCCTGGAAAAACTCCACTGGTTGCCAGTAGGAAAGAGGGTCATTTTTAAGGCTCTGTGCTACGGACACCGCATCCCTATGAAATCCGGCCCCAAATACCTACACTCTCTCCTAACTGAATACATACCTGGTCGGACCCTGCGATCCACGGATATGGCCTTGGTTAAAACACCGAGGATATATAAAGCCAGAATGGGAGCTCGCTCCTTCAGATATATAGCTGCTAGGACCTGGAATACTCTGCCACTAACCCTGAGAACAGAAACTTCCGAAAGACACTTCCGCAAGCAGTTAAAAACATGGCTGTATAGCAGGACGGAACCAGCATAGACTCAGAACTAGCACCCTTCTTTAGCTGCAATCTCTCTCTCTCTTGTGTCATAGCGCTGGGACACACCGTTGTGGTGTAGCCATGCGCTCTATAAATGTATTAAACTAAACTAAACTAAGTGGTCCCCCCTGCTTTTTTCAAATTTAGAGTACCAGGGAGGGGGTAGCCCCGTGGCTGGGTGGTCCAAGAGGAGCCCCCTTACTAAAATATAAGAAGTCCTGAGGACGTGGCAGTCCCCGGGGCAGTACAGGCCTCCCTCACATTAATTAGTAAAGAAGCCCTGGGAAGTGGTGGTCGCCAGGGCATAATAATGACCAGGAGGAGGGGCACCCTCCTTAATTTTGCAATGCCCCCGGGACCTGGCCCTCAATGGGGCCAATTAAAATTATACATATAAATATATTTTATCATTTTGGGGGGATTTTCACAAGATTTATGGATCCGGTGTGACCCCCTGCAGAGAATCTTTAAAAAAATGCTTTTAACCCCTAGCTGGTTCCCTGTGGGACCCCCCACCATATCTGGGGGCATAGGGTATTCCTACCCTGCCCTCTTTACTTTATTTTGTACTTTTTTTGTGGGACTCAGCCTTCAGCCGAGTCCCAAGATGGCTGCCAACACTTCCCGGTTGAAATGTTGGCAGCTACTCACAGTTCAGTAGGATTTCAGTAGGGTTTTGAGCTCCCTGCTATCTATATTTTTTTTACCTAAATATCTCTGAAATCACAGAACAAATTTACACCAAATCAACAAAGGTACACTTTGTGGACCAACAGCTAGCTTTCTGCCAAATTTGGTGTAATTCCATTCAGTGGTTTGGGTGTAGTTGTGTTGAAACAATTAAAAATCCCCTTAAACCTAACATAGGAAAAATGCATTTTGAGATACCCATTTTTCCTCAGTCCCCACATGACAGATCTCCCCAAAACATTTAACATAGCAGCTGAACCAAAAAGGGGGACATGTTTTGAAAATGTTGTGAAGATTCGTCATACGGTGCCAAAGATATTGGCAAAACAAAAAAGGTTTCCTATGGAAACTTTGGTCCTAACTATAACTACCTACTGGCTATCGCCATATAAATACACATATATATGTTAGCTCCATCAAGAAAGTGGAAGCTTGAAGTGTTCTCAGAGACTATTAGATGAGTTGAGCAATACCCAACCAGTATTCTCACTTTGTTGGAATTAAGGTGCTCTACTTTGGTGTAGGTTTGTACTCCCCTTTGATACTTCCTGCACTCTGCCTGTGTACATATCATATTGAGACATCTATCATCATTTTACAATGCGTACTGTTTACATTACATAAATGTTTATTACTTTGTATATGCTAAGAAATTATTTTCAATATAAAACTAGAGATTGGAGATTTATAGAACTCTAAACTTTGCAGTTCTTTTTGTGCTTCATACAGGTGTATAAACATCTATCAAACTAGCTGACCCGTTCTTTAACCACAGGACTAGGCAAAAGGTTGAGTGCCCCAGAGCTCAGAAATATCAAACTCCTTACAAGGTAAGAAAAACGAATATGGCTATGAGATTGTAATACAATTTTTCGATTGTACAGAAGGTAACTAAAAATCTTTAAAGGTTTCCCCATGAACTAAAGCTGATTTTATCGCAGGAAAAGTTACTTCTGCTAGATCGATTTCCATTATTAGATTTATGTCACGGTAGTGCTGGTCAACTAAATCTGTGCCAGCACAAACACTATTCAGCAACTTAATTTCTGTCTATCACAAGAAAGTATATCCAATCGGTGCTGACACACATAAGACAGTTGTTCCAGCCACAATAATTATATGCACTTTTTTCTGGAATGATGCAAAATAAAAAATTTAGGATTCTTTTGAAAGTTAATACGGGTTCCCTAGAAGACTTTTGTTCCTCCTCTACCTTGGGGGCTCTGCCTCCAGGCATACAGGCAATCCTATGTCATCCACCACAAAACGTCCACAGAGGGAGTCAGCTCTGAACCCAACCCACTGCTGATTGTCAACGCCTGCTGTACATGGTTAAAGTGCCAAATCCTCTGGGCAGCCAATCCCTGCACAAGACCGTGGGCAAACACAGCTATGGTGTGTTAAAATCTTTTTCATTTTTTTCAGGAGTCACAAAGCTTGTGCAGGATCCATGAATCCTGAGACCCCAAGAATGTTTGTGCAAATTCTGCAATACAAATCATTTTTTTAATTTCAACACGGTTCCCTTTTTATTAATCTCTTTTATCAAAGTGGAGTGAAAGTAGACCCTTATTCAGAGAAGTGTGTTTGCTTGCTTTAGTATAACTCCATTCAGTAGGTGTCAATAAATTACCTTTAGATTGAACAATCTGGTGTGCTTCGGAGTTCAAAAGATGTATTTTATTGATCCATACTTTTAACCCCATTTGATGAATTTGGATACCATTTAGCAGATACCTTGCATATTTAGCATTTTTTTCGTGTTTTATGTTCGTGAAGATTCCTATAAGTGGCACAGTTAAAAGGTGGAGGAGTTTAAGTAATGTTTTGTTGTTAAAATACCATGGCATCAATCGACGCAAAATTTGCCAGACATTCAAATGTTTTGTCTTTGGGTATGGCCAGATATATTGTGCCAATTGGCAAACAGTTTCCCCTTTTAGAACATCTCTATTATACGGTTTTATTATTTCATTATAAAATCATTAGTTCTTCTAGAACTTATTTATTGTAAGTACATTATGTGACAGAGAAGATGGTTTTGTAGAATTAAGCTGAGGTTAAAATAAAATCTTAAATGTTCAAATTAAAATGATGAGCATGCATGAAGGAATATGTTAACTAACGGCTGGTTCTATGGTTGTAGTTTCCCCTACAATGATGGTACTCCTAATCCTCTCCAAAGAGTGTTATAAACTCTTCAGACAACATGAGATTTAATTTACACCTCAAAAAGAAGAACAAGTTGTGACAGTAGTCCGTGTAGCAAAGAACAGCAGGTGAAATAACCTTTATCACGGTTTGAGATACAGACTCGCATCCTTGTCTGACCACTTTAGCTTTGAATCAATTCGTAAAGCACTGGAACATGGCCAACAGAACAGTGAATCTGGCATTGAAATAATGCAAACCATTTGATATATTTTGAGTTTGTGCTAGTGTGAAAAATATAGTTTCAGTTTTGTAAAAGGACGTATATATATTGAGATATTTTTTCCAGATAACTGTTTTGAAAAAAAGAATCAGAGGAAAAAGAAAAATTAATTTCTTAAATATAATTGCAAACCGGTAAAAAATAATTAGTAGTGAGATGTAAGTCTCTTCTTAAAAGCCCGCCACCAGTGTAGCAGAATGTCGCTATTTCCAAATATCAAGACTGTCTAGTTTTGATTAGGTCTGATGTTTCATTATTCGACTGCCCTGCACTTCCTGTCTCTTTATCTCCCATCTATTTTTCATCCCCATTCTCTCCATTTCTCTTATTTTCCTATCATTCTCGACCTCATGGCTTCCTTTTCCTCTTTTGATCTCTCACCAGGCATTTGTTTAATGAGCACACTGCACTCACTCAGTCACATCCCTCACTCTGAACTAACTGTAAGAGCAAAAACCCCAAAAAGAGATTCATCCGACTCTAGTGCGATGGGACATGAGCACATACAAGAAAGCATCTAAAGAGTAATGAAACATGCAAGATATCATGTGGGGCTGAAGCCGAGAGCTGCTGCACTTAGGTATGTGCCAGCAAGTGTACTGCCCATCATGCAAAGTGTCTTAAACAGGATCCATTTATTCACTTGTAACATGCAGAGGAAGTTACTGTGTGCAAATACCTCATTTTACCATTGATCATCCAACTCTTTTCAACTGTATTTTGTAGTACATTCAGTAGTACTCCAATAGAACTTCTAAAGTATCACAAAATGCTGCTAACAAACCTTCAAGTGTGAATCTCCACTTCCATTTCTTTTCTATTCCTATGGGAGGCCCTCACATAAGTATGTTTACTGGGAAACATGGGAGGGACGAGGGTGTGTGATTGACAAAATATCTAGGCTTTATGGAGGGGTAAGGAGGGGTTATGGTAGGGTTGGGGAGGGGTTTAGTTAGCAACATGAATGCATCCACTAAAGAGTAAGCCTGTTGCTACTCAAAAACAGTAGTTCTAAGGTTACAACAGACAAAAGGGACCCAAAACAGTAGTAAATGTACACCAGCTCAAAACTGGAGTGATTCCAGAACCATACATGGCCAACCACCGGTACTGAAACACCCTTCCATTGAAATAAATAAAGGTTGGGACTCTGAATAAAACCCCATAGGAAATAATGTTAAAATCATTTTAAGTCCATTTTTTGAAATATTTCAAATATGAATACATTTAAAATAATGTTAAATACATATTTACAAACAAATCATATTTATAAGTTTATGCCAAAATATATGGGATGCCCGGAGTGCTTCCAGACAGGCATACCACCTGATCCCGTCATGATGAACTGTAGCTGTTCGCAAGGGAGCCCTAATGAGTTTTCCCCAATGTAAATGCTGGCAGATTGGGCAAGTGTTGGAGAAGCAACCGTGCCAAACCAATAGTCTCACAAGTGGGAACCGTGTAGCCATATACTACACAACTGTGGCCCAGAGAGACCTGGCGGTCCCTTCTATTAAGGAGTGTGAACGTGTTGGTCAATAATGAAGATAAGCAGTTGCTGAAGATTGGAACTATGTAGCCACATGCTACACAACTGCTCAACCGCAGGTATTGCTGTTGCCGGGATTCTGCTCAGGAAGAGAACTATGCTTGGGACCATTGAACATCAACAGGTAGAGACTGGGGGGCATATGTATGAAACGATTTGTCTACGCTGCGAATCGCAAAAAACAGCGTTTGCGATTAAAAAATCGCAATTCGCAATGTATGAGACACATTCGCATCGCAAAGTAAGAAATCGCAAAAAAAGCGATTCCTTACACTGCGAAATGAAAAATCTGCGAATATCTGTGCGATTTCTTAAAATGCGATTTTCTCAGTTTGCGAAATTCGCAAAATGGAAATTGCATGTGAAGAAATCGCAAGGAAATGTATGAAAAAATCACAATTAGCGAAAATGGCAAATTCGCTAATTAGTAAATAGCTATTAACACCAAGTGCATGCAGGTGGCAACCAGGTGCAAGGTACTTAAAGCAGCCCACAGGCATTACTGCAAACAAAACTGGACTTCTAGCAGATTGCACGTTTCCCCCACGTCATTTGCTGCATTGATGGGACCCATGTGGCCATCACACCCTCAGCAGCAACTGAATATGTCTACAGAAACCGTAAATGCTACCACTCCCTGAATATACAGATTGTGTGCAATGCTAAGTGTATTATCAATGACATTGTACCTAAATACCCTGGCTGTACCCACGACTCTTTCATCTTTAGACATAGTGGGATACACAGACGTCTGAGTGCTGGAGAGTTTGGAGAGGGATATCTGCTAGGTAAATGCATGGCACACATCCATCCATACAGTATATCTTGTGAGGGGGGGGACAGTGACTCACCTATTGTTTCTATCTCTGCAGGTGACAGTGCCTATGCAGTGCGGGACTTCATCCTGACCCCGTATCTGGATCCAGCCAATGCAAGGGAGAGGAGATACAACAGGGCACACAGATCTACGTGCTGCACCATAGCACGTACGTTTGGAATCCTAAAGAGCCGGTTCCGGCGCCTGCATAAAAGCGGAGGAGCACTGCAATACAGCCCTGAGACATGCTGTAAAATTGTGGCAAGCTTTGCAATGCTCCATAACATTGCTATGAGGAAAGGCACCACAATTGACGTGACCGATACAGATACATCGGATGACGATGGCCCAGCTCCCCCTGGCAGACCAGCATCAGGAGTTGGGGCAGTTGCCGGACGTCAGAGATGGACTGAGATCACACAGAACTACTTCTAGGTGAGTAAGGATGACATGAGGCAAAATTATGATTTAAATAATAATAATAATAAAACCACTTATAGAGCGCCTGGTTACACTCAAAACGGTGTGTCCCCGCGCTTAAGAAATGCTAATGTCCCCCTGAAAAGCCGATGTCCGAGGCCAAATCAATCCAAGGGAAAAGAAGACCATTATTCACTAGGGAAAAGGTACGTTTTCAGCTTTATTCTAAATCTGGCTTCAGAGGGTTCCATACGCAAGTCGAGAGGGAGATGGTTCCAGTGCCTGCTAGCTAGAAGGCGAAAGGAGCTACCTCCCATCCTGGTCCTGCGTACGCGAGGGAGCTGGAATAACATCGCTCCAGCTGATCTCAGGTTGCGAATAGGGCGATGGATGGTAAGGAGATTGCGTAAATAACCAGGTCCTTTCCCCTGGGCAATGCGATGGGCAAAACAAAGTGCTTTGAACTTGATGCGCTCCTCGATAGGGAGCCAGTGGAGTTTCCGTGATGCAGTTTTACCTGAGGCCCTGCGAGGAAGATTGAGAACCAGGCGGGCGGCTGCATTTTGGACGCACTGCAATTGATGTATGCCCTTTCTACTTAGGCCAAGGAGAACGGCATTGCCGTAGTCAAGATGAGGAGTGACTAGGGCATGAATCAATGTTTTCCTGGCACTAATGGGGAGCAAGGTGAGAACTTTCCTAAGAGTTTTTAATATACCAAAACATTTTCCCGTAGTTTTGTTAATCTGTTGTTTAAAAGATAGCTCCCCATCCAGCAACACTCCCAGATTTTTAACGGAGTCTGCTGGGATGGGAAGAGCACCTAATTCTAGTGGCCACCAAGCCTGGGACCAGGCCGAGGGGGATTTACCAACCACCAACACTTCTGTTTTATCGCCATTAAGGCGTAGGCAGTTGTTGTTCATCCAGTCTGCCACAGCACTCATGCAGTTGGAAAAGTTTTTAGCATCCTCTGCCTGATTGTTGGTGAGTTTAATTATTAGTTGGGTATCATCCGCATATGAGACGATATCCACACCGAAAGCATCCACAATATGTGCTAAGGGCTCCATGTATAAATTAAATAGCGTGGGGCTCAGACTTGAGCCCTGTGGGACCCCATGTCTCAGTTTGCGAAGAGTAGATTTGTAGGGAGGATAGAAAATCTGAAAGCTCCTCTTATCTAGAAAAGATTCTACCCACTTCAGGGCAGATCCTTCAACTCCCAAATCTGAAATTTAAAACAGTACTGTGTTTATTAATAGTTCAAACACATTGACTGTTGCTGTACCCAGCACATGTTATGTCCACAGTGCAGGTAGTTCCAAAAAAAGTGTTCAATATCTATGAATGGGTTGCATCACCCATTAACGCTACAGTTTAATTGTACAGTTCACTGACTTCGGTGACGGATTGCTGCTGGCCATTCTACAGGCTGAGTGCCCTCTGTTGGGTACCTAGGTGCTGCACCCTGTCTGTCACTGTGCCTTCTAGCATCTCTCAATTTAGGTGTGTGGCTGCTCCTGCTTGAGGTCTCCTCACTCTCCCCAGAGACCATGAGTGCTGTGCCACCTGAGTTTGCCGTCTGCATCTGCTCTACCGCACTGGTGACCTGTGCCAGGCCTCTTGCAATGTCGTAGCAGCAGTGTGACATTTCCACCTGCATGGTAATGCTGCGACAGGTCAAGTTGCTGGTGGTGGTGCACAGGCGGTTCACCGCCTTGGTGTAGTTATGCAGACGTGCATTGGCACGTTGGGCAGTCCTGTCCCTGGCATCTTGGTCATGCTTCAATGTGACACAGAGGTCATGTATGGCACCTGCCATGCCCATGGTGCCCTCCCCCATGTACCGCTGATTTTTGTTCAGTCTGCTGAGCTGCCTATTGATAGAGCGCAATGATTTCTGTTGCAGGCGCTGTACCTGCAGCATGCTGTCCTCAAGACCTGCAAAGACTGTATGTTCTCCATCTGTGGCAGTGCTGCTCCTGTGCCTTGACCTGCGTCTTTCCGTTCCTGGCACACTCATTTGTGGGGTTTCCTGCCCACGCATGTGTGACACACCCTGCCTTGCCTCTCTTTGCTCACTCTCCTCCCCTGTGGCCTCTATGTCATCCTCCAATGGAGGCAGTGGGGGCACATGTGTGCGTTTCCTGCGCATGATTGGTGTGTGCTCTGTCTCTTCACCTGAGTCCCCATCATCAGCCTGGTCCTCTGGATTTCCGTACTCATCTCCCTCTGCACTGTCATCAAGTGTCCTGGATTGTGCTGTGGATGTAAAGGGTTTGTGTCATTTTCTGCATTTTGCACTCAATAAAGTTTGTGAAATTTGTCTTGGCTAACTTCTGACACTCTTTTTTATACCCTTATCACTGATTCACACGTTGCATTTAATTTCCTATGCCTCATGGACACACTATCATACATCTGACTACGTCTGCCATAATGCATTGCTGGGTGTGCTGTAAGAAGTGGACAGGGGTGACATGTGTTGTTTTTATTTTGCGCATTCCTGAATGTGTGCATGGGATGGGGATGTGTGCGTATATATTTAGCATGCATCTTACCTTGGCTGCTAGTTGCAGGGTCGGAGCTGTCTATGTCAGCCACACCACTGATGCTCTCAGGCAGGAGGGTTGACTCCACCAGCTCCTCATGGGGTGTTGGGTCTGCTGCATTGGATGATCCTCCCCCGGTCTTGTGGGACTCCTTGAGTCTGGCTGCCACCCTCTCCTTCAACCTTTGCCGCATGCCATACCACCTTTTACGCAGTTCTTCCACCGTACGATGGGTCACACCCACAGAATTGACTTTTTCCTGAATGTCCAGCCAGATCTTTCTTTTCCTGGACTCAGGGACCTGCAGTGCCTTTTTCCCAAAGAGGAGCTCATGGCTGAACACCATCTCCTTAATGAGCACCTCCTGCTCCTTGTCAGAGAATTTGTGTTTCCTTTTTTCTCCCGCCTTGCCCTCATGTTGCTTCTGGGACTCCATTGGGGTTGTTACTCTGCTGGTCTGACTCCTCACACTCTCCAAACAGCCTCTGACTGTGGCTCAGGCAATCAGGTGCAGCAAATCACTCCCACTTCCTGGTCGTGATGTCACAGGCTGCACCTGTATTGCAGATTCCCATCTTTGCAATTTCTTAAGTTGCGAATTTCACAATTAAGGAATCGCAAATCATGATTCTGAGAATATTCCGCGTTTTTTAGGTAATCGCTATTCGTTAGCGATTTTTTACATACATCCCGATTTGCGAATCTCAAACTGGGAATCGCAAAATATCGCAATTTAAGATTCGCAAAAGGGGATTTTCATACATATGCCCCTGGGTCACCATATCACCTCAGTACCAATGTGCCCGAGTTCGACTAGCTAGCCTTATCAGAGAAACAAGTGAATTAGCATCTCAGAACACAACACTCTCTGTCCTCTCAGAGATTGCGGTAACAGGACACACCCTTTCAATCTCTCATTGGCAGTAGTGGCTAGTAGTGGAAGTATTGCGGGGTGGTGAGGCGGGGAGGGGGAGGAGCAGGATGTGGGCTAGTAACCTCCGGCATACGGCCGATCGGAGGTAAGTACATAAATTAATTAATACAACGAATTACATTGCTCGCACTGCAATGCCATTTGCTGAAACTGGAGTAGGAATAGTAAATTATACTATTCCTAAATCCAGTGCACCCCCCCTACAGCAAGTCGTTGTAACGACTTGCAATGTAATGGTTCACATTGCTAAGATACTTCTCTTATGTTGCTTTTTTCCTCTGTTGCTATTTTGACATTATTTCGATTCCTCCTTGTTTCTCCTTTTTGGGATTATTCTCTCTCTTGCCCTGAACCAAAGCCTGTCGAGGAAATATAAGCACCCCACATAAAACCATTTGCTTAAATTAAGCACTGCCCTAAACTGACACAATCCCCCTGATAGTTAATTCAGTTTCCTCCTTCAATTAGATGATAGAGTGGTCTGCCAGTATCCAATGCTAATGTATGTGTGGCGGAATATGAAACAACTGTGATTGAGCCAAAGTCTGCTGTCACTGCTTTATGTATATTCATTATACAAAGGGGAGGGAGAGAAAGAAGGATGACGTGGCAGTGGCTAAGAAGAATTATTCCTTTCACTGAGTCGATAGCTCCCTCTCGGCAACACTGATCCTTACCTCAGACGTTGTAGCCGGGTGGTCAAAGATGCTTTCCTTTTACTTTAGAAGATTGTTACACACTTTTTGGTGTGGCACGAGGATGAGTCACTCTGGATGCAACCAACATTATCAGGAAGAGCTCAATTCTTTTCACCCCGTGTTGTGATAGATAGCAAGATTAGCAGATCATCCAGGAGGGGGAGAGTGCCGAAGCCAGCTCACTCGGCCAGAGTGCTGGCCGCCATCTTTTGCCGCAATTCTATACCATATCTGCAGGAGGAAATGCTTTGGTGGATCGGCAACTATTACCGTAATTTACGGCATCGGATCTTGTCAACGCGACCCTCATCGGCGGCCAGCTTGTTACCTGCAATTGGCTCCCAACACCGTTTGCGGTCCTGCTTCGGATACAGCTACAACGGCCGCAGCGGCAACGGGATGCCTCCGAAGGCCCAAGGCAAGAACCCGCCTCGGGTCTCAGCGAGACCTGTGACTCTGACTCCGGCGGCGGCAGCGGCGGCGGAAGCGATATCAGCATCGGCGCCATTAGCAGAGGTCCCTAAACGAAGTCAGTCAGGTGGCAAAGCTGGCAAATTATCTAAATTGACTTTGCCTCCGGTGCCTGCAATGTTTAAAACCCGGGCGGGCGCTAATAACAACAGAAGCTTACAGGGCTCTGCTGTCACCGGACCTTCCTCTCTCTTCCCCGCTTCGCACACGGACACTGCAATCTCTGTAATCGGTAAGGTAAACACTGCCTCTGCAAAAGCCTCTTCTGTAGCCTTGTCGGAAAGCAGTGCAAGCTCAATGGTGATGGCGCTGTCTCTAGAGAATACAATGAATGATGCTCAAAGTATAAAATCCGCTTTGCTTCACGGTGTGCAATCAAGTGGAATGCTGGGGGATGTAGTTCCGCCAGGCCTATCACCCATCATACAATCAGTAGAAGTAGCCCATCCGTCTTGTACAAATTCACTGCAAGTCTCTTTGCCCTCTGTGCCCTCTGTGCCGCTAAATAATGATGGCGATAATGACGGAGATAACTTTTACTCCTTATCTGATCACATGGGGTCCTCTGTTGATGATGGGTTAGATAAGGATTGGTCCGATGATGATGAGAGTAGCAAGGTGGGCGACTGGCGTACCGATGATGTTTTGAATCCTATCGATTCTGCAAGTGCTCCCCCTACAGTTCGCAAGGTACCCCAGGATCCTGGTGTAGATGATGGCTCTTTAGCTTGGGACTATTCATTCTCCGCACAGCCTGGCTCGCAAGCTAACTGTAAAGACTTAGTTGTTAACAATCCTGACCCTAAGACAGACCCCCCCACTGGCCGAATGACATTAGCTATAATTTATCAAACAATAATGGCACATAGTGAGGAGACGCGTCAGGAGACCGCTAGAGCACAGGGGGCGTGTCGCAGGGTCCAAAATTCACTCTGAAGAGTAATCAAGACCTGTACAGACATTGCATCTAGGGTCGCAGAAGCCGAGATTCGGATCTCTACATTGGAAGACGATTTAGTGATTCAAAAATCCACTATAGATGCAATTCAATCTCAGCAGGAGGACATCCAATGGAAGCTACTGGACATGGAAAATAGCGCCCGAAGAAATAACTTAAGAATTTTGTGGGTTCCCGGGGGCATGGAGGGTTCCGATGCCAGGCAGTTTGTCGTTGATCTATTCACTGAGGCATTCCCAGAGGTTAAGGAATGGGACAGGCAGCTGGAAATCCAGCGTGCTCATCGCTTCCCCTTTAAGCCTAAACATCGCCCGGACCAAACAGTCAATAGACCCCGTGCTATTTTAATCTGTTTGCATAACTTCCTAGCCAGAGAAAGGATTTATGATTTAGCCAGGCAAAGGTCAGGGAGGGGTTGTCATTTTTTTGTAAGGCCGGACTTCTGTCCAGCTACTGTTGAACGGAGGTAGCAGCTCCGTCAGCTTATTGCCCCTTTTCAATCTAAAGGGGCACAGGTCTTTTTACTCTTCCCAGCCAAACTCAAAGTTATTTACCAAGCTCAGATGAAATTTTTTGAGTCTGAAATTCTGGCTAAAGCGTATTTGGATTTGATTTAGCAAGCAGATGCAGCCTGGATTTAAGTCCTTTAGATTCTTTACTTATGAAAGATTTTCAGTGGGGATAATGCCCATTTGTGGG
Source organism: Triturus cristatus (assembly GCF_964204655.1). Classification (NCBI taxonomy): domain Eukaryota; kingdom Metazoa; phylum Chordata; class Amphibia; order Caudata; family Salamandridae; genus Triturus; species Triturus cristatus. The sequence goes on along the minus strand of NC_140590.1, from coordinate 899,891,523 downwards.
ATCGATGCTTTCATTCTTTAGTATATTTTGCTGTGGTAGTTATTTTCTTTCGTCTATGCATCTTCCCTGGGCATGCCCCACATTACATTTTTTTTCAGGTAGCAGCGACTCCAGGGGGGTGGGTTTCTGGCCTATACCAGCACCTCCATCACCCGGACCTAGGATGGGGGGTGGGGGTCCGAGGGGGATGGGGTGCGGTGGGTGGGAGGCCTCAAGGGGAGGGGGGCAGGGTTGGGGGTGGGGCTGGGTCAATGGTGCACTTAAAAAAGAAAAAAAGCTTGATACATTGAACAGTTTTCATCATGGTATCATTGGTATTATTATAGTTATTATAGTTATTGCTTTGCTTTGTAACAGTCTTAATGGCGGTGGGTAAAATCCGTATAGCATCCTGGAATGTTTGTGGCCTTAAGAATGGGAAAAAGAGAGCATTATTTTCGAGGGTTATTCAGGCTCTACATTTAGAGGTATTATGTTTGCAGGAGACTCACGTACCCTGGAACAACCGTGATCAATTAAAAATTCCTGGTTTCGATTTAATAGGGTGCTCCCGACAGTCCGCAATGATAAGAGGCGTGGCAATTCTAGCAAGGCGGGGGCTAGGTTCCTGTGTTAGAACCTCTCAAGACAATGGGGGACGGTGGGCTATCTCTGAGCTTCTGATTAATGGTAGAGCATTGACTATTTGTACTGTATATAGTTCAAATGTCGACGACCCTACAGTTTTGCACTATTTAAATGTAGCATAAGCTTCTTGGCCTCATCCTATCTGCCTGTGTGGTAACTTTAATATCATTCTCTCTGCTGATTTTAATCTTATAGGAGGGCAAAAATATGTGGGCAAGAAACCCAGAGTATTTAGAGCGTTGCAAGCACTGGTTCAGGAACATTCAATGACTGATCTGTGGTTTTATCATAAGAAACACCTGGATGGTTATACATATTTTTCGGCCCCCCATAAAAAAATGGTACATTTGGATTATGTATTTTTCTCTGATTGGTTTGCAGATAAGATTTCAATCTCAATTTCACCTCGTATAATATCTGACCATAATCCGTTGGTCATCGATGTTATATTAAATCGTTACTCGAAGCCTCTTAGATCATGGACTTTCGAGAGAAAACTTCTATCAGAGCAACTTTACCTAGATCATATGAGACCATGGGTATCTGAATTTTTGAATCTTAACAGGGGATCAGCGCCCAGTAATATCGTTTGGGATGCACTTAAGGCAGCAATCCGAGGTGAAACAAAAAGCTTCTCATATTTTCGCCAGAAGCAAATCCAGGACCAGACTAATGTGCGGGTCAACGCACTAAGGTGTGCAGAGGTCCTCCTCATTGATGCAATTAGGGAGGGGTGTGATACAACATATAGTCAAACTGAGGTTGCGCGTATAAAGGCTTCCCTGCTTGAGTTTTTAGGACAGGACCTGGCAGCCAAATATCTTCAGTATCGTCAGATGATGTTTGAGTTTGGCGAGCAATCCGGCAGGTTCCTAGCCAAACGACTTCAGCAGCGAGCCCAGGCCAACCGTATTGTTAAGATCCAAGATACCCAGGGGCACATTCATGATACTCCTGAAGGAGTTCTGACCGTTTTTCCCAAGTTTTATAGTTCTTTATACGATGAGGAATCTAATGATATTAATATAGATCATGAGTTCGCCACTTTTGTAAATGATCTTAACACCTCAAAAGTAACAGACCAGCAGAACACCATTTTGGCAGCTCCAATAGAATGGGATGAGGTGGAATTAGCATTGAATTCGTTAGACAAGGGTAAGGCGGCTGGTCCAGACTCTATTCCTTTGGAGTTCTATACTACATTTCGTTCTGAGATACGGGAGGACTTTCTAACAATCCTTAGAGACGCGCAACTAGGCCGTATTCCAGACTCCTGGCATCTTACAACTATTATTCTTTTTAAAAAGAAGAATAAGCCAGAGTTTGATCCTGCATCATTCTGCCCGATATCACTGATCAACACTGATAATAAGATCTTCGCAAAGATATTGCCTACAAGGTTAGCATCAGTGATATCGCCATTAGTGTCTATTCGCCAGCATGGTTTCATCCCCGGTAGAGACACAGCGGATCATATCCGCCGTGTTATAGCACTGTTGGATTGGGCTCAAGTCACGGATCCTCCCTTGGTGCAATCATGTTAGACGCGGAAAAAGCGTTTGACAGGGTTGCCTGGGGCTTCCTGTGGAAAGTTCTGCACTGGAAGGGGTTTTGCTCAGACTTTATTTATGCCTTGCAGTCACTATATATTAAACCTCGTGCAACCCTGTCTATATCAGGGCTGGTATCAGATCCTTTAGACATTAGTAGGGGTACTAGACAGGGTTGCCCCTGCTCACCCCTTCTATTTGCACTGTATATAGATCCATTTTTGTGTAAACTTGAGCTCTCTCTAGATATATCTCCGGTTAGGATCAATATGTCTGAACTTAAAATTTTGGGATACGCTGACGATATTATAGTATTAACTAGTGATGTCTCAACCGCATTTACTGCTATTAAAAACCTAGCAGAACAGTATGGCCAGTGCTCGGGCTATAAACTCAATGCCCTGAAAACGCAGGTGGTTCCATCTACAGCAATGGGCCCCTCTGATGCTCCAGTGGTCCAAAGTGCAGTGTATCTAGGCATAATTATTACATCATCAGTTGATAAACTACCTGACATGAACATCTTACCCATTATAGATACTGTTAGCCTTACTCTACAAAGATTAGACAATTTACACCTATCTATGTTTGGTAGAAGGAATGTCCTAAAGATGCTGATTCTGCCTAAATTTCTTTACTTATTTAGGACCATTCCGTTAGAATTTGCGCAGTCAAGTCTTGCTCGTGCAGAGAGATGCTGCGGTAGGTTTCTATGGGGATACCGTCAGCCCCGAAGGGCAGCGAAATGGATGCAGCTACCATTGTGTAGGGGTGGGTGGTCTATTCCTAACTTATTGTTATATAGTTGGACAGCTCTATTGCAACATCTGGCTATCCCACTATTTGGCGACAGAGCGATTCTTCCACTATGTCGTGCACCTTCTATATTTGAGATTGGACTAGGTGAGGAGGCTAAGGGAATGTTACTGTCAGTCCTCGAACCCAGTTACTATAAAAAAACTAAGTTTAAAGTAATTATGTCAATGTACTCAGTATGGAGGAAGGTACGGCGCAGATGGTCCATCGCCAATGTTAATTTTTTTACCACCCTGTCAGCGGCTAGATTGCTACCCTCTATCTTTCAAGATCAAATTACAATTCGGTGGAGGCATCACGGTATCACCATTTTGGGTGATTTAGCACATGAGGGCAGCATGGCTTCTTTTCTTTTATTAAAAAATAAGTTTAGTTTGGATACACCTGAATTCTTTAAATATTTGCAGCTTCGAAGTCATTTAGTTAAACTTTCATATAATACCCCTACTCTGTTTGTCAAGAATATCCTTATGGACATGATTTTGAAGAACTCACGAATTGGACCGCTTTATCAAAATTTATTGCTAGGCCTTCCCGATGATCTATTACTTTACAATACTAAATGGGAAACTAAGTTAGGTAAGGCGAGTATAGATATTACTCATACATTAGAGCTATCTAGTACGGTTTTAATCTCAGGGAGCCTACGTTCCCAAAGCTATATGGCCCTATACGATCTTTACTACACCCCAGCCAAAATATCTAAATGGGGAGGTAGGGGTAGGCACAGCTGCCCGAGATGTGGTTTAGTAGCAGCTAATGACATACATATGTTTTTTTCTTGCTCCAAATTGACTCAGTTCCTTCAAGATGTCCAGATATTTATGAATACAAGCCTTAAAATCCCGGTGGAGCTAACTCCGGAATTAGTAATACTAGGTTGTGAGATTGATTCTTTGCCCTCAAGAGCGAGTCATATCACAGCTTTAATATTTATTGCTATGTCTTTAATACGAATAGGTATTACATGGGAATGGATTAATCCCACCCCCCCCACCTTTGTGAACTGGAGAGCAAGGATTTTAGCTCTCCATAATCTGGAATCAGCGGTGTTCATGAGGGGTGGTAGGAGGAGACGCGAAAGGGGGGCACAAATCTGGGCTCCATTTACACAATGGCTGAATAGCTGAAGGGAAATAATTAGCTCTGTCAATGGATGATTGTATGGTATTTTGTTTCTCCTTTTTTCTTTCCCGGGGATATATGGGTTTGCCGTGCCCTATTTATATTGTCTATTTGTTTTCCATAAAGTCGTTAGATGTGCTATAAGAAATGTATTATTTACAGTGATTTCTATGATGAACTTATATGGCATGAATTATTGTATTATTTTCAAGCTGAATAATATATATATTTTTTTTAAACAAAAAAGGAAGAGCTCAATGCTTAGAACCGAGTCAGGTAAATAAAGCAAAGGTTATGATGTTATGCAAGCCCAATCAGTGCCCACTGCTGAGGCTAGCAAGTCAATAATTGCCATCTGCAAAGGAACACCCACAAGGCCATGCCAAAATTATGCATACACAAACACCACATTCTCATTCTTATACATACAGTATTTTCAGGTTTTAAATATCCAGATCGATTGCCTTTGTTAATTGTGATCGCCTGGCAATGACCTCGTAATGCTTTCTCTTGAGTGTTTAAAGCAAGGGTGGCCGTGTGGTGTTGGAAGGGAGTATTGTTAGACTGTTGCTTCACGACATAAAACGCCCATGCATTACTGTGAGTACATATCTTTCTATTCACAGAAGCAAAGGAGACAGATACACATGATGCCTGCTTCCCCCACCACAGCAGCAGTTTACTAGAAAACATAATTTTGTTTAAAAACTGAAGACTGAAAATGCCATATATCTCAAGGCAGTGGCTTGTTCTTTTTGCTCTCTGTGTAATGAGCCAGTTAACCCCAGAAGGGTAATGTAGGAAGTATGACAGCGTCAGTGAATGAGTCAGACCCTATCTCCACAGAGGGATGACATTTAAAAGAGCCAGAACAGTTACCTAGGGCTTATTTCTTGTTTGAGTGTGATCATTGAGAATAATTTGTTTGTAAGGGATTAGGTTAAACAACACTTCAATCTATGGTACCATTTTATTCTTTGTCTCGTCCTGTCATGTGACAATGTGCAGTTCTCACAATAATAGCTCATAAAAACTGACTTACTTGTGTGCGCTATCAAATTCAATAAGCAGGAACCGCGCAAGAGGCTCGTCTGATTCTGATCGTTTGTGGTTGTTATTTTTTCGCTGCCTGCTTTGATTTTCATTCTAAATGTGATCGTTTTTATAATAATGTACAAACACACCCTTGCAGGAATCACTATATGCATTAGTGTAACGTTATTTCTTTATCAATAGGTCTATGTTAACTTACGCGTTTTTATTGTCATATGTATCAGCACAGTATCAGATCAAGCGAAGCAACCAAAATGTTTTTGTTGTGCATGTAAAGGAGTATTTACGGATTATCCACCAAACCAGATTACCCCTTACTTCAGAATGAGGATTGTAGGCCCTCGTTGCCAGTGGCCCGATGCTGATCTTTATTGCACCCCATACATTCCGACGACGCCGGGTTGGAATTCATTGGGTGTGATTACCAGCACCCAATAATGAGTGTTTATTGGCCCTACTGCACCCAGATCTGTGTGTTCCGATAAGTACCAGCATTTATCCCTTGCTTTGGCCTTTCCAGAGTAGATTGCTAGCCATCAAACTCATAATTCAAGTATGTGTAGTAACTAGTTACTGCATATATCTAAGCTATCCGGGCCAATCAAAATGAGGCCCTTCATCTTAGAAGTTGCTCTGAAACGATCCTGAAATTATTCTTTTATTTAATCTTAGGGTGCAGCCATAGAATACATACGTACACTGTCCCTGCATTGCTGCCTCTAATTTGAATTGCGGATATATTCGCATGTTTACCAAGTTCGATCCATTTCACTTCAGAGCATGCATGACTAGCTTGGAAAAGCCTGAGTAGAGTATTCCCCATCTCAGGAATCCTTGGTGTTATGCACTAGGGCCAGAGATTCGCTCTGATTCCATCAACGTACGTGAGTTTGACAGTTCTACAGGCTGTGTCAATTCCTTACATACCTGGACACAAATTACATGGCCACACTGAGATTAAAGAATCCCGAATTAAATGTACGGAAGGATTAAGGAAGTAGTTCTATACTGTAGGAGAGTAGTGGCAATGGGCACGTTACCAGTGTTTTGCAAATTAAATAATGCATGGTAAATTTAATGTTAATAGTATGAAATTCTAATTGGTTAAGTGGGTAGAGCAAGTTATACCCACAGCTGAAGAGAGAAAACTTGGGCTGGCCCTTGGTCACTCTGGCACAAAGCAACAGGCTTATCTTCCCAGTAATAAGAGTCAAGTATTTAAACAGCACTTAAATAACATTAAACTCAAAAAGAAACAATTCACTAAAATGCTCAAACCAATTACAGCTAAGAAAAAAAGGTAAAAATACACCTGAGTAATTATTGCAGTTTCTGAGTAAAATCAGGCAAGAATAATCATACCTGGATTAAGGGAACGAGAGTACGGTTCCATGAAATTCCCATAATTTGCTTGTACATAATTATGAGAAATTTAGGGAAACTTCGTGAAGTTACATGTAATTATGACAAATGAAATCAGTCACATACAGGTTAGGACTGGAATTGCAAACCAGCCCTGGCAATTACGTCCATCCGGCCACCGGGACCACTGCTGCTGCGCTTTTGTTACAAGCGGTCGATTTTGCAGCACTGCTGCAAAACTGGCCCCCAGTAACAAAAATGGCCCCCACTTTTCCAAAACCAGCACCCATCCTTCCGGCCCACCGGGGAAACGCCGGGTGCCCGCTATATCCTGTCCCGCCTTGGTCACAAAGCACTACATATTAGTGTGTTGCACATCCTTGCATCCATTTTTGCCACAGGACGCATTTCACATTTACAAATAGTAAAAAAAAACACAATACCTTTTGGCAAATGCTGCTCATGTTCTGGTTGTTTAAGTGGTTCCATCAGTATATGTTTACATTGAATAACTTTGTAATAAGCAACTGGTCTAATGGAGGTTTATGATAATTTTATTTAACAAGCGTAACACAAAATTCCCCAAATTACGTGAATTAAGGCGGCATCATTTAAATTTCGTCAAGACAATCAAGAGTGACTCTTTTTTTGTTTTTTGTTTTTAATTTTTTTTGAGAGTTCAAGAAAACACAATTATATGAATCAACAGGATATGGTGCATAGTGCGAAACATTTCGAGTATAGGCACTCAAGCTATCTTACAGTTAGTCATGTTGCAGAGAAAAAATGAGAAAAACCTCAATGATACAATTCTGCCGAATAAAGTGCGTAGTGCAAAACATTGAGAGAATACGTATTCTGTCTTACAGTTAATCACTTTGCAGAGAAGAAACAAACAAATTCTAAAAAGATCCAAAGCAAGTAAAAACTTGGCAGAAAGTGAGAGATACAAAGTGCATAAGTGCGTAACATAGAATATCTTTAGATTCGCAAGTTAGCCTGGAAAAGTAAACTTTCCCAAGCTTAGTTATTGTATCAAGAATCCACCTCCCCTCACCATAATTTATGCCATCTGATCACAATTGGTCTCCCTTGTTTCCTGACTAGTTCCCCATGGAGCTCCAACGTTTCTCAAACTTCCTTGATGATCCTGATCTCAGTGCATAGTTTGTCTCAAATTCCTTAATATTGCTAAGTTTCGCTCCCCAGGCTTGGAAGGAGGGTATCTTATTGCTTCGCCAATTTTGTAGAATTAAGGATTTTGCTACTAATGCTGCAATAAATACCCACTCTTTTTGTGTATTGCTTAACGTCCTGTCGGGAGAGCAACCCAATACTGCAGTAAATTTATCGATGGAAGTAGAGAGATCTATGGTGGCTCTAAGGTAATTTTCGATTTCTTCCCATAAACTGCTAATTTTCGGACAATCCCAGACAATGTGTACCCAGGTGCCACCGTTCTTTCTAGCACAACAGAAACACCTGTCTTCAATTTGTGGATAGATATTATATAAGAATGAAGGTGTCCGATAAATTAACCATTTTGAGTATAATTGCATACGCTTAAGATTCGCACCTCTCAGTACTGAAGCATTTAGTTTGTTAATTCTACTCCAAGTTGTTTTTGAGAGCTGCAACCCTTCCCTTTCCCACCACCTGTCTCAGATTTTTTCGTATATGGGGAGAGACTTATTTTCGTCAAAGACTTTCACCCATGCACTGACAGACAGTTGTATCGGGGTATCGAAAGCTTCACTGATGTCTATGCTTGATGTTGCACTCCAGGTGTCAAACTTATCCAAAAAGGGTCTAATAACAATATATGACCATTTCAGCAGTACTTTGGAATGTAGAAGCCCCATTTCTATCTCAGGCCATGACTTCCAGTAGTTGCCATTAGCAAAATCCCTAACCCGTGTATACCCATTCTCTTAAGACTCCAGACTCTAATAAACTCCTCTCCCCTGTATAAAAATGAGACAGCCTTGTTTAGCTGTTTTTTCTTGGAATGCCATAATATGTTAGGAATTGAGATTTTTGCTTATACATACATTGGAGAGTCTTATATCGTATTTCCTTAGGGTACTTAATTATTCTCGTTGGATCTACAATATTATACTCCATTAAGAACTTATTCATAAAAAAGTTATCCACCTCCAGGGAGTCTGATTTAGAAAAAAATCTGCAACTGTTGTGTGCAAAACTTGCTTGGTAGTAGTTCCTGATGTTTGGAAGACACAGCCCTTCTTCTGCAACAGGGTAACTTAAAGTGCTAAGTGCCAGCCTTGGTGTTTGGTTAGTCCAATAGAAGGATGAAAAGAAACTATGTATCTCTTTAAAAAAAGATGCTTGTAGTGCGCGCGGAGCAGCTGAAAATAGAAAGTTAAATAAGGGCTGGATAGACATGCGTATTAATGCCACTCGTCCTAGTATTAGTAATGGGGGTTGGTTCCATTGTGTTAAAAGGCATTTCACTTTTTGGATCAGCGGGGTATAGTTCAATTGTATTATGTCCTTTACTTTCTCTGTCACATAGATCCCTAAATATCTCTTTGGGCAAATGTTGTAGACTAATCTGAAATCTGGCAATAGCGAATCGATGGGACAATTACACAGTAAGATTTCTGTTTTGGACTTATTTATTTTATAGTCTCCTATTGCCTGGAAATCCAAGAGAATCCTCATGATTTCCACCTGGGTGTCTTTTTTAGGATTTAGAAAAAGGACAATATCGTCAGCATAGAGTTTTATACTAGTCATCCCTTGAAGGGGGACGGTATGCGCCATTTTCTGTCTGATTGCTATTGCCAGGGGCTCTATAAATAACGCAAATAAAATCGGGGATAGAGAACACCCTTGTCTGGTACCTCTATTTATTGGGCAAGTGCCTACATTTAAGGAGTTAATTAGAATTTGCGCCTGTGAGATCATGTATAGCCGTTTTATTAATTGCGTGAACCCATCTGGGAAACCAAACTTTTTCAAAATTAAAAACAAACAATCGCATAAATCCAAGTTGAATGCTTTTTCAGCATTTAAAAAACATATTTGAGCCTCTGTCTTATTTTTATTTTAAAAATCCAGTGCTTCTAATAAAAATTTCGTATTGGTATGAAGCTGTCTCCCGGCTGGCTACAAAGCCACGCTGATCCACATGAATGAGTGTACCCACCATTCTATTAAGCCTGTTTGTAAGTAGTTTTGTAAAGATTTTATAATCGACGTTAAGGAGGCTTATGTGTCTGTACTAATTGACATTCTCCCTGTTTTTGTCCTTCTTCAGGATGTTAACCACTGCTGCTGTATGAAAAGATGACGGAGGGTCACCCCTCCTTAACTAAATGGGTCGCAAGTTTTGAAAATTCTACATTAAGGGTTGAGGCGAATCTTTTAAAAATACGACAGGGAGGCCATCTTCACCAGTTGCTTTACAGTTTGCCATAGAACTAATAACTAACTTGAGTTCTTCATTCATGAAATCCTCTAGCAGTTCTTCTCTAAATTCCCTATTTAAATGGGGAACTGGCAAATTATGAAGGAAGTCTGTAATAAAATTGGAGGATGTATGATAATCTGAATAATAAATTTACTTATAGTGCATCAAAAAAGCTTTGCCTATATCTTCAGATCTAGTTAGACGTGTTTTAGTTAGCCCATCCAGATGCGTTCAATTCTATTATGAACCTGTTTCTCCTTTGCCTGCCATGCTAAGAGCTTCCCTGTGTATTCACTTTTTTCATACACTGTCTGAAGGTACGTCCTGCTTGCTACTTCTCCTTGTTGATAATATTATTCCCTCATTTGTATTTTTGCCTGGAGTAACTCTTGCTTGGCGCTTGGATTATTATTCTTTGTGTACTCCTGGTTCGCAAGGGTGAGTCTTACCTCGATCTTCATTCTTTCCTCTTTTTTTGCCCTTTGTTGCAGGATTTCTTTTGTGGTGATTATGCCTCTTAGCGTATCCTTAAATGCGTCCCATATTACATTAGTTGGAGAAGAATCTTTATTTATATCGAAAAAAGAGCTCTAATTTCAATGGCTATTTCTGTTCACCAGAGCTCATTTTCCAGGTTAAATTTATTAAAATACCATCTCCTCAGTACTTTTCCCTCCCAGCATCCAACAGCAATTTCCATTTTAATTAGGGCATGGTCAGAGAAAGCATTTAGAATATGATCATACTTGTTAACAATAAGATCGTATGAGGTCAAGAACAAATCTATTCTAGATGCTGAGTTATATTTTGTCGAGTAGCATGAATACTCACGCTTTTCTGGGTTTTTGAGGCACTAATTATCTACAATATCTAGATCGTTTTTACAGCTAGACAAGGCGATAGAGACCTGAGGTTTATTTTGTTTGCGCTCTTTCTTTGTGTAATCAACTGAAGGGGCCTGTAGGAAGTTTAAATCACCCCCCAAATAATGCGTCCAGGTCTACAGTATAAGGCCTGTTTTAGCTGTAGGAAAGGTAGTGGGTTATCAAAAACAGGTGCGTAGATTGTAGCCAGAATGAGATTTAACTGATTTAGTTTTCCATGGATGTACGTCCATCTTCCCTCCAGATCTGACTGCGTCGTTTTTACTTGAAATTGAACGTGCTTGCCTGCGTAAATGCCCACCCCCGTTTGTGCACTGCCTGAATTAGATGAGCAATGAAAGCCCGTCCCATTCTTAAAAAAATTTACTTGCATCTGGGATATTCCAAAAATGTGTCTCTTGAAAGAAAATAACATGAGGATTATACCCTCTGAGCCAGCTTCCAATTGCATAGGACTTACGCCTGTTAAGACCATTGGCATTAAAAGAGAGTATTGTTAGGTTATTCCTACTCATAGCTATTGTATCATGTCAAGAGCTCCCAAGTAAGCCCCCTCGTACCTCCAACATTCTCTGGGCTCTAATACTTGCATAACCATACTTTAATAGTCTTTATATGGTCTACCAAAATATGCCCTAATGCACGGTGTAGGCCTTGCAGGTACTAAATAGCTATGGGAACATGCAGCAGTACCTGAAATTATTAAAGTGACTTGTGCTAGCATAAAACAAAAGCCTATGACGCAGTCAAAAATTATTCAATTGAATACATAGCAACTAAACATCGGATAATGCCTACAATTGTAAATACAATACATACAATAATAAAGAGAATACATGCAAGCATACAAACATACTACTATGTCCCCATAGAACCTACCATGTGTTTGATAGTATACCGCCATATAGAGCTGTGTCCTAGAAGATGGCCATCTATTGTGCAAATTTAGAATTAAGCAGATGGACTTTAAAGCAACTAAAGTGCAAAATGCAACAGGACATAGATACCTAAAGTGCATTATATAAATGGAGTGTACAAAGTGCTTGAGTGCATAGGGGATATATGCAATACTTATGATAAAAAACAACCCTCCTTCTTGACATTTCACTGCAGTGCCTATACTGATCCTGGATCAGTAAAGCTTCACACAAGAACTCACATTTTTCTGGATGCTTCACCCCTCCACCTCCCCCCCAACCCCCCACCCCTGTAGGGTGGAATTACCCAATGTTCCCTCTTTTCCCCCCTTTTTACTGGATGTCATCTTGTTGTATCCCTATGCACCTTTTGATTCACCTCATGACCACCCTTAATCTAACAGATCATACATTGAATCATATTTTTATCCATAGCCTCCTAAATCTCCAATATAGCTTCTCTCACAAAGCATTCAGTTCTTCCAAATAAGATTGAGCTTCAGGTATGTCTGTAAAAATAAAAAAAAATCCTTTAGTCAAAACTTTTAACTTGTTGGGTGATAGATGCTTGTGCTCCTTTTCCCTTGCAAGAATCAATCATCTTAATGAAATCTTTCCGTCTATGTCCTGAGGCTGCGGACATGTCAGAGAAGATTTTAAAATGTTGAATCTCTGTAGTGGAGAATGATCTTCTTGCTATTGCTGTGTTTAGAATTCTCTCCTTAATTCTATAGTCTGCAAAGTTCATTAAGATTGTGCATGGGTATTTGGCGTTTGGATGTTTCTGTGCGGGAACTCTGTGGGCTCTAGTGATTGTGAGGTCTCCATGCAACTCTGGAATTACTTTCCTCAGGAGCATCCCAGACCTTTCTACCATATCATCATTTTCCAGACCTTTCGGTATTTCGACCAGACGCAGATTGGATTTTCTGTTGTAATTTTCTAAGTCCTGGAGTTTTAGTTCCATCTGGTACTTGTTTTTATTTAACGCTTGAATGTCTTTCTGCACGGCTGAAACATTGTCCCCTAGGTCTGAGACTCAACTTTCAACTTCTGACAGACTTTTTGGGATACTAAAAATACTCTCCTCTTGCTTGGACAGTCTTTCATTTATCTGTGCATTCTCGAGCGCCTGAGAAACTTCAAGATCCCTGATCTCTTGTAAAATAGTTGTCCGCATTTTTTTTATCAAGACCTTTCCTTTAATCTCATCGCCTGAGGACACTGAGTCTGGATTGGATTCAGATTCAGACATAGATTCAGACTCCAGCACTTCTGAGATGACTTGAATGCCACTTATTACATCTTGCTAGGCCTGTAAAATTGCTTGCTCGCTTTGTGTAAGAGGGGGTTGACCTGGGCCGTTTCTAGAGAGTTTGTCACTATTTGCGTGTGAGACTGACACAGTGGCTGGGTTGATAGGGCTAACTGAGAAGGTAGATCTGATTGAGCTGGTTGGGCTGGTTGAGCTGGTTGGGCTTGGGATATATCTTTCGACTTGTTCTGAGATAATAAATGCTTATGAAAGAGAGGGTATTGCTTGGGACTGAGCAGTCTATCTCTGTCTCTATTGACACCGTCGGCCTCTCTGACCTCTCCGACCTCCCCAACTGCGGCTTGAACGAGGCAGCTTAGGTTTAATAGCTGCTCAGGTGCATGCTCATCATCGCCTGAGCACCGTACATAGTATTTTGGTCGGTCTGCTCTTCCTTCTCGGCCAATGCCTTCGCTTTCAGTTCCATCCTCTGCTGGGCGTTCTTGTGGCCCCTTGGCAACCCTCTTGGGGCTGGTGAATGTGTTGACAATATTTGCCCAGACTCTGAAGTCTCTTTCCCCATAACAGCCTTGCTCTGTTTTCCGAGCATCCCCACTTTTTAGACAGCCAGACAGAGTAGATGAATGAGGGAATGGAAAAGTGTCTCAGAGATAACCTACACACTGGAACGTTGGAGCGCTGGAATTGCTATTGACTATTTGTCTAAGCGGTGGTTTGAGGATGAGAAACACCCTATCTCAGGCTTGTCATGTGAGAGTGAAGCTGAACACCACGCTACTCCAATGCTCTATAAACAGTCCACAACACCTGTGCCAAAATTACCAAAAATACCAAATACAGTAGCTTAATGCTGCCGGGTGTTAAAATGCTTAAGGTATGCACCCACAAAAGTCACAAAGTCCTAGGGTCTTAATGTATCAGAGACTTGCCTTGTCCAGCCCTTAGCACTCAGCTCTCAACCCTTGGCCTGAGACCCCCCCCAGAAACCAGCCACAGTATGGTACTCAGAAAGCTTCCAGAGAAGGATGGAATAAAAACAGAGGGGCAGATTTATGAGCCCCTTGCGCCTCATTTACGCCGCCGTTGCGTCACTTTTGTGACGCAGCGGCGCCGCAAATCCTGCGCCATGCTGCGGGGTATTTACAACGTGACGCATCTGGCAGATGCGTCACGTTGTAAAGCTCTGCGCCACATGTAGGCGTTCTGGAGCGGGGGGGGGCGTTCCGGCGCAGGAACGCCTCCTAAAAGTGGCTGAGTGAAATCTACAAGATATCACTCAGTCACTTTTAAGGCCATGCTGCCTCAAAACCCTGCGCTTACTTGAAGCAGGCGTAAGGATTGACGCAGCATGTAAGGGATAGGGCACCCCCGAGCCTTGCTGGAGCTGCGTCGCGCTTGCGACGCAACTCCAGCAATGCGCCGCCTTTCCGACAGGATATGCGTCACGCATCTGCCCATCCGAGTGCCACGGTGCGCCGCATTATAAATGCGGCGCATCAATGGTGGCGCACGGGTGGGCAGATGCGTCGCAACTCTTCTGGCGCATCTCAGCTGATTAGCAGAGATGCGCCAGATGTCATTAATCTGCCCCAGAGACTATTTCCGCTATCCTTGTAGCCTACTGCAGCCTTCAGTCGCAGCCTTCGTTCGCTTTGCTCCGCTTCTGAGAATATTCCTCTCCTCCCTTGTTTCTGCCTGCTCTGTCATGCCTAGGTCTTACCGGTGTCATTGGACGTGCCAGCTTTAAACGTTGATGGGACTGCTGCAATTTACTCCAAGGTTGCCGTGAAGGCGCTGTGGGGGGCAGTGTGGAGCGCTTCTGCCTCAGTACAGCACCAAAACACACTGCATACCTTAAGCCACCTCGGGTAGATCAGCTGCATACTCCCGGTACCGGTAACGATGTCGACCTTCTGCTGAGCAAGTTTTCCCAGGTCCGTGCTGCCGTGATTTAGACCTGCCGCTACAGAGAGGAGGCAGCCATTCTATGTGCACAAACTGCCCCGAACTGCTGCGAGGAGACAGGAACCAGCAGCACAGAGTGGGTGGAGTTTCAGGTGAATAAAGCGGCGCTACGTGCGTGGGTCGCGTCTACAGCCCATACTTTTTCACATACTAAGAGATATTCGTTTTTGAAGTTTAAATGTCCAAAAAGCACCAAGAAGCACACAGTTCTTCAAATAAGTCAATGGGAACTTATGCTGAGGACCTAGACACCTTTTCAGTTTGACTGCGATGGAGTAAAGGCTGGATACAGCCCAACATTACACCCTAGTTAATAGCCTTGACTTCTACCATAAATCAAATTATGTAAATGTAGTTGGTCCAACAGGGCAAGGCAGGATACTGTGTTCATGGTCACAGTGAAGCTTTGAGTTTTGGGAGCAAAATCTCAGAGTCGGACAAATTTGAAAAACAAAACCATCGAGGTCACTTTGCTGCTGCGCTCACTTTACAACCCTTTCCCAACCCTGAATTTTACCGTGAAATTTTAAATAAATTAAGGAACGTCCAGTGGGATTAGGTAAAGAGCCATGACCTGCTTAGACTTATTTTCTTATTGAAAGGAGCTTCAAGGTGGACAAACCCAGAAATCTTGCAAGTCAAGGTTGCACCTTTCTCGAGTTGATTCAACACCTTGTCATGGTCCTCCGGCATGTCCTTATTTTCTTCAATGATTAAGTTATTTGTTTTAGTCAGTCCTCAAGCTGCCATACCTAAGGGGCTGCCAAAAGTTTACTGCCGCATAGACTCATGTCGGAGGCAGGTTCAACAACTCGTTTCAGCCTGGAATACAGCTTAATTCCAATCGCCTAATCATCTGCTGATTCCTCACAAAAAAGTGTCCCCTTTCTTCCTTTATGTCCCTCGGACTATAGGAGGGTCGCTGGTATGATTCTTTAGAACTATTTACAGTTCTTGATAGTAGGTCCAGAACTCCGCTTTCTTCCAGAGAGACACAGCAGGTGCAAATCCATCTTATTTTCCTCTAGCAGCCTCTATTATGCTTTCCACTGACTATCAATTGAAGATAAAAGATCAATCTATCCTGTAAAGGTTTCCATTGTTATAACATTTTCTTTTTCAGTACTTCCTACCAGTCATCCTGGCGTCCCGTGCTCCAGTACTCCGCGACCGAAGGCAGAACCTCTGAGATTCTGTTTGGAGCTATATGTCCCACTTAAGAAATTGTTCTAATAAAATGAGGAACGTCCACTAGAAAACCAAACCAGCTTGGCTGAGACTATGACAGCCCCACCCCCAGTGGTACATGAGACAACTCTGCTATGAGCATGACACAAATTAGAACCCCTCTGTAAAACCCTATTTACTATAAAAATGTCACTCTGAGAGACCCTGCCTGCCCCTTTATGCTGTCCATCCATTTTGCCTGTCACTACTCTCACCTCATATTCCAGGATGCATGGGTAGATGTTTACTAGTTAAGCTCCCCATCCCTTCCCTTCTAGATATTAGCTGGCAGGCTATGTCCCTTTGTTTTCCACATCCAATAAGAAGACGAGTTGTATTAATTACTGTCACTGGAGGAAGGGAAGCCTATGTGGGGCATATTATCAAGCCAGGCAACACAATTATCGCCGCTTTAGCGGCAGAAAACTGCCGCTAAAACGGCGATAATGGGCTTGATAATGTGCTCTATGGAATACCACTTGAAGCCCATGTTAGACGTCCTTCACATTTAACATGGGCTTCAATTGGAATTCCATAGAGCATATTATCAAGCCCATTATCCCTGTTTTAGCGGCAGTTTTCTGCCGCTAAAGCGGCGATAATGTTATCGCCTGGCTTGATAATATGCCCCTTAGATATCTGTAATAGCTATCTAGGCTCCAGCTGGAGATGGAAAGCTATTGTTAAAACTATCTATAGTAAATATAGAATATAGAAATTATGTGTTACCAATTAACTACATTTTTGATTAATGATACAAAGATGGGAAGATTTTGTTCTAGATTGTACCAAAGCCAAATTATGAAAGCTGATATTGACTCTAAACAGTCTATTGAAGCCTCTACTCTTGTATTCCTGTCACTACAGAGAGATGTGAGTCCCAGCACTGGGCATGGTTCCCCATTTACATTATACACCCCTGCGCTATGGCCTCTAAGGCATTATGTAGCGATGACTTAGCTAATGTAAAAAATCGGGCTTTTCCAGAAGTCAAAACATATTTACTTTGATGTGCTGGCTGCTATTGTGGCTAAACAATTTTGGCCATCAATTTTAATACCAAGGGCAGTGGCTTAAAGCCAGAAGGGTACTTTTGTACTATTTTATGTTCGCTTTACTTAAAAATCTATTAGAATTCACTATGTCCTTCCATTGTCATGTTTAAGGATCGGTGTATTCCAGAGCCCCTCGTTTTAATATGTCAATTGGTGTAGTCTGAAAAATAAGAGGAGCCCTAAAAAACGTACATTTTCTGACATCAAAATATAAGTTTCAGGTAAAACAACTAAAAATCTCTCTCTCTCTCTCATGATCACACGCACGCACGCACAAACACACACACACATATGCCAGCCACATGGCAAGCAAAGAAGGAGACATGAAGTACAAAGAACATGTTGGCTTATTCTGCCTGGAGCGCCTTCCAGCTCAAAACAAATGTTTCATGATACAGGGGTTACATAGATATACCCAAATTGAGTCTGGGACCACATGCTCTTTTTACCCACTACCAGTAAATCAGCAATGTCAGGAATTAAAATAAAATAAACTTTAAAAAATCCCCATCTTCAAACAGTCCAATGCAACCTCAATTACTTCTCCAAAATACTTAATAAAGTTGCAGAATAAAAGAAAAATACAATATCAACCATGTCACGCACACACACACACAAACTCAAAAAAGGGTGCAAGTACATCATGAAGAAGAGATATGACAACAAAGGAACATGTGTCCCGGTGGATCTAGACCCCAGGATCCACCCTGACCATAGCCACCAACAGGTATATGCAGACAAAAAAAATTACCTACATTTTGCATTTAATACAAGCCCATCCACATCCCCTTGACAGGATTAAACACCATTTAGCAAAAGGGCAAGGAGAATGGGATGAAAATATTCCAACATAAACCCAATGCTTGTTGCAGGGAAGACTAAGCCTCTAACAGGAATATAATAGCAAAGGGAAATTATGAGCAAAGCTGTACAAAATTCACAAAAGTGAATATTTTATGCAGACAAACAGAGATTATTACTCCCCTTTCCTGCTTGAATGAAAAGATTTATTTTGCTCTAAAAGAATTACAGAAATGGTCCATTCGGTTAAAAAATTCCACTCCAAAAATGTAATTTCAAATTGATTTCCCAGTTGCTCGCATTTAAAGGTCTATCATTCGTGTTCGGTTTCGTAGTTTTGCGCTCTAAAGTAGGGGTGGGCGGAATTTGCATAGTTGTGCTACGCAAAGCTCCTCAAAACGGTAAAAAATCTCCACGAGCATGCAGAAATTCCACAAACACGCGGAATTGCTTGTTTGCGATGCCTTTTTCCTGTTCGCGAACACTGTTTGCGTGCTCGGGGGGGAAATATCTCGCGAACATGCATTTTGAGAACGCGAACAAGCAAAAAATTCCGCCAAGCTGCGGAACGCTGAATTTTGGGCGATTCCACGTTCCGCGTTCTCCGCGGATCGTGAAATTATCCAAATTCCGTAAATTTCCCTACATTTCCCGTTGCAATTTCTCCCTAAGTGGGAAAACCATTACGCGACTTGGCGTAGTCGTGCAATCTCTGTAATTCTGTAATTAGGCATACATTCCACTGCACAAAATTATCAATATTACACTAATTGTTCCAGTGGAAAGTTTTGTTCAGGGCTAGAAATAATACCATACTTTTCAATGTGAACAGAGATGGGTGTACAATGTACAGTGTTGATTGTTGGTTTTCGAACTCTAAACTATGAGATCAAGCATAGAATACCACCATCAGGACGTTGTAAAAAGAATGAGGGAGAGCAGGCGTGTCTGCATCTGTGGAAATTGTAATTTGACACCACCATCCTATTTTGTTGCATCACTATGTCAGGAGGAATGTGTGCCACATAAACGAAGTACGATGCTATGGCAGATGGTAGATTTTACCTAAAATCATTGTGCTGGGAAAAACACAGTTCCATTTTCACCTTGCTCTTGATAGCACTGTAAATCCAATAAAATAAATGGTGTAATTAGTTAAAAGTTTTCTGAGATCATTTGTAAACCGGAGCATGTTGTTTAGAGAAAAAATGGTAATTTAGGTAGCGTGGAAGCAAAGATTTGACACTGTGTTAATTAATTCCATCTGCTCCTATTTTTGCTGGCTTGCTTGTTCCTACAAACATAAATGCATTCATTTTTGTAGCGTATAATGTATACGCATATTTATTTATGCAGGCGGTAATGTTCTCATTGTCGATATTCTGAAATGCCCAATCCTTTTCTGCTATACCTACTGTGAAGATATGCAAACCATTTCGTACTTTAGGTTGCCAGTGTTCCAGGGTACTGGGTTAATTCTTCTTTCAGTGTCACATAGTAACTCAGCAAGCCATTGTTGGGCGAACATCCAAAAATAGATGTGGGAAAAATAAGAGAGATTTCAATGTAGTTGTGTAAAATAGAATTATGGCTTGAATTTTAGCGGTGGATGTATTGAACCTACAAAAAGAAAGAAAATGTACGTGAACAAGAA
The DNA here is from genome assembly GCF_964204655.1 of Triturus cristatus. Taxonomy (NCBI): domain Eukaryota; kingdom Metazoa; phylum Chordata; class Amphibia; order Caudata; family Salamandridae; genus Triturus; species Triturus cristatus. Next base: position 899,871,775 of record NC_140590.1, on the reverse strand, counting down.
CTTGAGCTATTGGTACATAAGATCACTAAGCACAAATCCCTGTTACTTGAATTATGTGCCTATGCAGTCACCAATAGTCGTAGAAGAGGAGGCCGTTGAAAGAAAGGGGCAGCAGTACCATCTGATGATAGACGTAGATCTTGCCATATAAGAAATAAAACTCTCTGGGGCAGATTTACAAGCCCCTTGCGCCACTTTTGCGTCATTTTACCCATGTTAATAATGACGCAAAAGTGGCGCAAGGGGCTTGTAAATCTGCCCCTCCATCTCTAAAGTGCATTACATCTCCTCACTCTTGGCATATGGGTCTCAAACAGCTCACATGTCCCTTTCCCAAATATGCACAAATCTGTCCCTCACACTCATCACCCCCTATAGTGAAAACTCATACTCTAATTTGGTAACTACTTACATTTCCTTTCATTATTCCGCATGCCGGTGCATTACAGGTGACTGCTTCTGTAGAATAGCCCCTGCTATGGTAGGGCCAGTGATAATACTTTCAAGTCCACTCTGACCTAACACCCAGCCATGCATGCCTCACTGCCCTCAATGTCGCAGCCACACTCTCGACTGTGGCCTACTTTGATTGTCATAGCTCAACACACAGCCGTAAAAGTATCTTCCAAAATGCATTCACTAGTTACATTGTGCATAAATTGGGCTCAAATAGGCAATGCTGTGTAGAATTCTATCTAAAGATGATGATGTATGTAATTGCTATCGTAATGCATAATGGATTGTATTTTGGAATAAGATGAAAGATAATGATATAATAAATGTGAATCTGTATTCCAGTCTGAAAGGGAGAGGGGGAGGGTGTCGGCTGTTTGTTTTTTGGAAAAACTGAATAAAGATCGTTAAAAAAAATAAAAGAAAAATGCACAGTTTCCCAAGCTTTCTTTAATTTCTTTCTCAGCGAGGGAATCACCCTGGACCCCAGGATTGTCCACTGAACTTGTTCACATTGTTCGCTGTATAAAAGTCATGCCCGACGTTTGCGACGCACCACTTTAAAATGTCACCAGCCGCCACTGAACAAACGTTGTTGTTTTGGCAATTTGGTCATGTGAAGGGAATATGCCATATCTCTCTTCTACATTTAACTGCATCACCACAAGTTGTCATTTTGCAGCGTGGAAAGTCAAATCCTCCCTTCGTCACAGACCAAATATCGCAATAACACATTAACTCAAATACATTCATTGGTGAGGCCCATAACACCAACACTCACACTTCATTGATCTGCTTTCCCGGGAGGGATAAGTTTCCATACGCTGACATGAAAGGAATATCTTTTCACCTAAACCCTAATATGCATTGAATGCCTTTATTAGCTTCAAACCTCGTGATATTCCCCTCATTTGGCGATGAATCAGTTAGTTGATTTTGTAGTTTGGTAATTCAACTCTTTTATTTATGCCCTTCTCTTAATCTAATTTCTTCAAATAATCAACACAACACATTTGCACATTTGTCTATTAATCAAAACATCGTTTATCTAATTAAATTACAAATTTTAGAAAATCATCATCCAAACCGCAGAACATCATATTTACCTAATATGGCTATTTGTTGTCCTCTAAGTCAGTCAAGTCGTGGAAAAATCTTTAAATTCATCAAAGTCAGGCCGCAATTCAGTCTCTCAAAGATTCAGGATAACAGCTGTCCAGCAGTGTCACCGTCCTCTCCGTCAGCATAACTTCAGGAAAATGAAAGTTCGCTCAAAAGAAGGACTCTCTAATTCGCTTTTTCTACCTACTTTTATAATGAAACTAACGTCAAAATGTATCAAGAATGAGCTTTTTGACAGTCCTGATTGGTGGATTTGGGGTCACTCGGTAAAGTTCTCACATAGTCCGTTAGATTAAGTCATCGCACTTGCTGGTTCCGGTTTTAAAGACAGTTCTTTGTTTTGTAGTCCTGGCAACTCTCCCAGTACGACCTTGGTTGGTACATCTTTCCTGGGGTCAGGACGAGGCAATTGTTGCTGGCGGTGGTGCAGGCGCACTTCACCCAAAACCTCGTGGAACTGTAGCAGTCACATCGTGTGTCTCAGTCGGCCATCTTTACGAAGGCCTAATTGGTCAACTTAAGCAAAACAAACACAAAACGTAATTAAAACATTGAATTGGCTAATAAAATGTTAAACCCTCACTAATTCCCCTATGTGTAAGTAATTATCTAGCATAATAGCAACATTTAAAGCGTTTATATTCACCCAGTGATGTCATATGGTGCAACTTACAATTACGTCACTAAAGCAACATATATCATGCAACATTCTAATTTTCTACCATTAGTATGCGTACATATATTAGTATACAATTAATTTAGCCAAGGAAAATGCAAATCCCACGTGTAATTCTTTTGTTAATACAATTGGTGAGTTATCACTTCAATCTGATTAATAATATCACCATTAATTGATTATTCGGATTAATATAAACATGCAGAATGGGGGGTATACAACATTTTGTACTACCCGCTCCAGCAATCCTCCCTTTGGTGATTATATCAAAGTGATTTCTTGTTTTTATTCATATTTCAGTTTCCCCTGTTTCTTCTCTTTTTGCTGATTTATACATGCTCTCCTTGATTTCCTCCAATTCTATTTTTTCAAATTCTCTTTCTTGTTTCTTATCTCTTCTCCTTAAATTTTCTCTTCTTAACTTTTTCAGATTTTTATCCTTTTTATGACAGATACATCCTAATGTAATTATTAATACTATGAAAATCACACATGTTAATAGAAATAATATCTTACCTAAAAACGTACTACCTAGTTTTACTACAAAATCTTTAATAGCTGATAATTTCTTTCCAATCTTTTCCCAAACACCTTCAACCTCCAGTGGTGCAATTTCGTCATGCAATTCTGTAATATTTTTAATATAAATTTTCAAATCTTTACTTTCGTCAGTGTTGAACTTTCAGCATTCCACAGACTCCACCATCTTTTGCCAATAATATATCAAGGACAAGTCGATTTTGCTTAACCATAGCACGCATGGCAACCATTTCAGTGTTTACCAATAAAAATCCTCCAGCGGTGCTTGTTGACAAGCGATCCACTACTGTTGAAAGTCTTCTAATTTTGTTTGCATTCAGAGATATTCCCACTGCTGGTATCAATGCTGCAAAAATGTCTCCCACAATTTCTGTCCAAGATTCTCTCTTACTACGTGCTAAATAACTACCTAAACTATGTACACCATCTTCTCCTCTATCCATATGAAAAATCTTTGGAAAAACCAGGCCTACATAACATTTGCCATACCAATGGTCTGGCAAACGATAATATGCCCTATTCCCACAAATGAAATATAGTCCAGGAAAAACTGGATCTTTACTCTCCATCCACCCATGATTCGGTATGTATCATGGCACTCACTATTACCTACAAAATAATTATCATATACAGTTTGATTCCTTCTAATACACAATTTCCCTTTCTGAGCCAATCTAAAGCCATAGTTGGACTCGTTTCCCCTTTCAAATGTTTTTCCATTTCTACATCCCAGACTGTCTTCTCCACTTTTCCTTTAGATGCTTTTTTTTTGCATTTTTAGCCTCCTTTCTTCAACCATATCTAAAAATGTCTTTTCCTCTTTCTTTAAAGTGCAAGTCAAAATATTTCTAAATATGTATTCTAATGTTAGTTCTTTAGTCTCTAAGAAAAATTCACCTAATACCTTTGCAGTTTCTCACTTGTTTAGTTTGTTAATTGACGGTACTTGTGAAAATATAGTATCTACATCTAATAAAATAATACTCTAATTTACCTGTTTGATAAAATAAACTAGCTATTACACTACATGTTATTCCATAAATTACTGGAAGGTGGTGATAACTAAGTCACTCCCTCCGATACAGAGGCAGGTAACTGCATGCAGACATAGCAGTCCCTTAAGTCCATTGTCTTTACATATTCATACAACAATTTTGAAAACACATTATTAGAAAAATCAGTTATAGACTTGTCTTTATGTAAATAGTTTTTATCTATTCTAGTCGGAACTACCTTTTTAATCTTCCCTATATTAATTATGTTTTCACTATGTCCTTCTAATGTATCTATAGTAACTTTGAATGAGATCAATAGAGCAAGTATACTCCATAGAAGCATTAGTAATCCTGTACAACAGCAACACATTTTACACCATCTCCTCAAAAATATACATCTACCTTTGCTACTATCTATGTTTGCCATCTTTGCTAAAATGGACCGTGTCTTTTGACTTAGCCTCTTCCCCTTCACAACTAGTTTTTCTAACCCAAGGCTCTAAGCATCTATTTGGTTCTACCAGTTTTTGTCTTTTTCTGTATTTTATTGTCTTTCCATCAATAGTTGGCTTCTTGTCTCATTCAGTTTGGCATTTCATCATTTTTCACTTTTCCTTCGTTTTCGGAATACAGAATGCCCTGAACATCCGCTTCTTCTCCAATATCGGACAAGATAACTCTCAGGATTTTCAATTCTTCGTCTTCCTCAACCACTTCCGGTACAACCACCTCTGGATTTCCATGGCTATCTTCCTCTTCTTTTACTTCAGGCAGGGCCACATATGTCCATTCTTGTGATTTATACTTCTGGTTAGGTTTCCTTGTTCTTTTGCTTTCTTTAACTACAATTGTTTCTTCTTCTTTTGATTTCTCCTGACTCGTCACTTCATTCACCTGTTCAGCCCTTGGTTAATTTACTCGTGTCAGTCGATATCTCAATATTTTTATTTTATTCGGCCAAACGTCGTCTTTTACAGTTCTTTTCAACTGACTCCCTTTATCGTTCTTTTCAGTTCTCCAAGCTCTCTTTCTTAGAACTCGACCTTCAGGTATTTCATCTTCGCTTTCCTCTGACTCTGTTTCAACTTGCTTTTTACTCTCAACAGTTTCTTTTTCCACCACTTGTTTTGTTTTCCCTACTTCTGTCCCTCCTCGAATCTCCGACACACAATCTTCCTGCTGACTACTTATCCCTGCTTCTAACTGGATGTTGGAGTTCCCTACACCTCCTCGGGGGTCTTCCGCAATAATCTTTCCCTCTCTCTCTGTATCTGGCACCTGTCCATCTAAATGTGTTGTTTCAGGTGTAATTTCCCTTAATCTTTCGAATCTCTTTTATTGTCTCTTCACTATCTTTTTCTTTGTTCTTTCCTTGTTCTTTCCTGGAACAATGTGCTCCTTGTTCGGTTTCTGAGTCTTAACTGGTATCAGAAATCTGTAACCTTCTCCTCAGGGAACTACTTCTGGGGACAAAAGTTAAACTTGGTTCTGTTTCCCTCCTTTCGGGGTTTTCTTTGGCTTTGGCTCTCCGTCATCTGACTCAGTACTAGATTCTGATTCATCAAAATACTCTTTTTCTGTGCTGTCCACTGGATTTGGAATTCTCAAAGTATGGCTTGCATGGATCCAGTTTTTCAATCCAGCACACTTCACAGCTGTTGTTATGGTCAAGAGGACTTTTCTTTGTTTTCCCCACCTTGGAACCAAACAGTTTCTTCTTCTGTGGACTTTTATCCTTACCCAGGCCCCTGGGCTTAGATCATGGGCTGGCTTCTTTTCAAGGGTGGTGTCATCCACTCCAACCTGATGAAACACAGAATGAACTGCATCAGCCAGGCTTTTACAGTATTCCAACACCATGTCATCAGTTATAGCCATCAGCTTGTTGACTGGTATAAAAACGTGGCGCATGGCTCGTCCCATGAAGATTTCATGTGGATTTAACCCTGTAGTTCTGTCTGGAATTGATCTAATAGTCATGAGTACTAGAGGCAAGACATCAGGCCATTTCATACCTGTGGCTAAACACATTTTCCCTATCCTGTTTTTGATAGTACCATTCATCTGTTCCACCACACCAGAAGCCTCTGGTCGGTAGGCACAATGTCGTTTTTGTCGTACATTCAATGCTTCACAAATCAGTTTTATGATCTCATTATGAAAATGTCCTCCTCGGTCTGATTCAATTGTCACTGGGAACCCAAATCTAGGGATAAATTCCCTCAAAAGTAATTTTGCCACTGTCATCCTATCATTTCTTCTTGTTGGAAAGTCCTCTACCCATCTGGAAAATAGACAGGCCATAACCAAAACATACCTCAATCTGTTACAGGGAGGCATTTCAATAAAATCCACTTGCATTCTGGTAAAAGGCCCTCCTTCTCGACCTATTGTTCCTAGACTCACTACTGTCTTTCTTCATGGGTTGTATTGCTGACATATTAGGCATCTCTGACAAAGACTTTCTGCTACAAGTCTGAACTTTGCATTATACCAGGTTTGTTTAAAGGACCTGATCATAGCATCTCTCCCTATGTGTCCCTGTCCAGGATACATCCGTGCCATGGCAGACATCATGCTATCAGGCATGACTGGTCTTCCATCTCGATAGACCCACACATGGTCTTTCTCTCTTGGTGCACATCCTGCTTTTACCCACTGCTTCATTTTCTCCTCTCCTGCTCCTTCCTGCAATTGTCTTACTTCTAACCATGTTCCCACAGTGTTAGTAAACATCAAAGAACAAGAAATCACCTCTTTTTCCTTAGGCGGATTAATTGAATTCTGATTTTGTGCACAGTATTGTGCCATGTCATTCGCAAATTTATTTCCAGTAGCGATATGATCACCACTGCGACTATAGGCAGCACACTTTACAACAGCCAATTGCCTAGGCAGCTGTATCGCTTCAAGCAACTTTCCAACCACTTCAGCATTCTTAATGGGAGTTCCACTTGAGGTTAAGAATCCTCTCTGCAGCCATATCTGGCCAATTTTACTCCTTTCAAACAGGATGCTTCCATTACTGCTGCAACTGTGCATACCGCATATGCTGCACCTAACACTCCATCATCTGTCCTCAAACAAGACCCATCAACAAACACAACAAAATCACTTTCTGGTAAAGGTTCATCTTTTATGTCGGGTCGTGGTTTTATACAGAAATCAAGTACATCCAGAGAGTCATGATCTGCTTCATCTCTTACTTCCACATTCTCAGCATCAGGCAACAATGTTGAAGGATTCACATTCAAACATCTCACAAGACTTACATTTGATACACCCAATATGACCTTTTCATACTTAGTCAGCCGACTATGTGTCATATACTGAGTACGACTTCTTGTTAAAAGGATCGCCACATCATGAGGTACAAACACTTTCACAGGATATCCCATCACAATTCCCTCACTCTGTTCCAAACTCGGACATGTAGCAGCTACTGCTTTCAAACACCTGGGTAGGGCTACAGCTACTGGGTCCAACATTGATGAAAAATATGCAATTGGTCTCCTCAGTTTTCCATGCTTCTGTACTAGAACAGTGAGTGCACATCCATTTCTCCCACTGCAATACAACTCAAATTCTTTCTCATAATCAGGCATACACAATGCAGGTGCTTCACACAACCCATCTCTCAATCTTTGGAATGCTGCCAATTCCTCTTTGCTCAAAACAATGGGATCTTTCACATCGCTTCTTGTCAGTCGTACCAAAGGTTTTGCAATCAACAAAAAATTGCTGATCCATTGATGACAAAATCCAACCATTCCCAGAAACATTCTCACTTCTCTTTGTGTCATAGGTGGACTTATTCTTTTTATGATCCTGATTCGGTCTATTGTTATTCTTCTCAGTCCTTTTTCAATGCTATGTCCTAAATATTGCACTTCTTTCTTGCAGAATTGTAATTTTGATGGTGACACTTTAAGTCCTCCATCTGCCAAATGATTCAGCAAGGCTATCATGTCTACCTCAAAAGCTTCACGGGTTTTCAACGCCACAAGAAGGTCGTCGATGTACTGGACTAGTACAGAATTTTGGGGCATTTCTAGACTTTCCAAAGACTTCTTCAATAGCTGATTAAATATTGAGGGGCTTTCTGTATACCCCTGAGGAATTCGGCACCAAGCCAAAATAAGTTTGCCGAAACAAAATGCAAAAATTTGCTGACTGTCATGGTGCAATGGGATGGAAAAGAAAGCATGGCATAGATCAATCACTGTATACCATTCTGCGTCATGGGGAATCTGATATAAAATCACAGATGGATTTTGTACAATGGGACAGCATGACATCACAATTTTGTTTATCTTTCTCAGATCTTGTACTATCCTGAACTTCCCACTAGGCTTTTTCAGTCCCATTCTTGGTGAATTACATGGACTACTCATTATTTCTCTCAAAATACCTGGTTTTATCATTTTTTCAATCACAGGAGTCACTCCTTCAATTATTTCAGGTGTCAATTTATATTGAGGGACATTTGGATAACTTACTCCTTCTTTTACTGTTATTTTTACTGGATCTACATTTCTCATTAATCCTACGTCTTCTCCTGTGAAATCCCAAACTTCTGCCTTAACAGATTGTTTTAATTCTTTAGGTAATTCGTCAGGGTTAAATACAGCATAGGTTTCAGTAACCTCCTTCTCCCTGTTTGCCATTGTCATTTTATGCAACACATCATCATCTGGGGTTTCAAATGCTATTCCATCCGGGGTACAAAATATAGTGCAGTTCATCTTGCACAACAAATCTCTACCTAACAAATTCACGGGACTGGTGTCGCACACGACAAAGCGGTGCATTTCAGAAAATTTCCCTATGCTAACCTTCACTGGATCTGTAAGGTAAGTTTTAATCTGCCTGTTGGATACACCAACTACTTGGATCGTTTCATCCGAGAGAGGAAGATTCTTAACATCAGCTGATCTAACAGTTGATCGAGTAGCACCAGTATCAACTAGGAAAGTAATATTTTCATTATTAACTTTTCCATCTACAAATGGGCCTGGCTGGTCTACTTCTAGATTTGCGCCAAGTACGCACTCTTCTTCCTTCCTTCAGCACCGTCACATCAATAACCCTCTTCTGAATCACTCTCATCGCGTTGCAGCCCATACTGCGAAGCAGCCCTAGCGCACGGCGGTTTATTTACCTGTTCTCCGTTGTAGAATCCCGTTTCATTACTATACTTCTGGGAATTTTTGCTCTGTGGAAAAGGTGGTTTTGGCACCTGCTGCTGTCGCTGCGGTTGACCACTCACCTCATTCTGCACCTGTGGATTCAATGATGCATTATCATCGTTAGTACTTGGGGGAAATTTACTCTCTGATTTCCAATGCCCTATCCTACCGCAATTATGACACAGACATTTCATCTTGGCTTCCTCTATATTTCCTTTACCTTTTCCAGGATTACATTTTTGTCTTGATCCAGTATTATTCGCTTGTTCTGCTAATTGAGCTTCCTGTCTCTCCGCTACCTTTACTTGTGCCCACATATCCTTTTCTTTCAATTTCCGCTGTTTTGCTTCAATCTCATCACTGAAATATTTAGCATGTCTCAGTACTTCGTCTATTTTCTTATTTTGCCAGTCTACAGTATGCTGTTTTATCATCTCACTAATTTCTGGACGCAGACCATATACAAACCTGTATACAAAATGACTTAGATCCTTTTCACTCAGATTTTCGTCTCCACTAAATATTTTAAAGGCCAAAATTAACCTCTCATAATATGCATGTACTGACTCTTTGCTTTCCTGATGTGTTCTGTCAATTTTTACCCAATCTGTCTCTTTAGGAGGTACTTTGTTTTTCAGAAACGCAATAACCTGTTCATATTTTTTCATTACCTCGGGATCTGGAGCCCCTGTTTTTGGATCCCTTGGGTATTCTTGTGTTGGCCAATCTATCATGATTTTGCACTCTGTCCATAGATCTGCTGGTACTATTATGTCAAACAGGCTGTTTAGATCTATCCACAATACTTTGGACAATTTTAGAAATCTGTCCACCTGTCTATACCACTCGATGGGTTTTTCACGTAGTTGAGGGAAGTCATTTGTAAATGACAAAATATCTTGCCTAGTCCATGGGACATGTACATATCCTCCTCCTGGAATTTCTCTCATAGGGCATTCTGTTAATACCTTCTCTTTTTCTCAAACAGGGAAAGCTGAAAAGGTTTTATCTGAAACATCATTTTGTTTTCGATACCATCTACTTTTCCATTTGTCCACATCTCCCCATTTTCTCAACAAAATAGTTAGGGGCAGATCTATATCGGAGATGCGCCACTTTTACGCCGCCGTTGCGTCACTTTTGTGACGCAGCGGCGGTGTAAACCCTGCGCCACGTTGCGCCATATTTACATTGTGACGCATCTATGGAGATGCGTCACGATGTAAAGCCCTGCGCCACGTAAAACCTGCGTCAGGTTTCACGTGGGCGTGTCGACAGAGGGGGGGGGCGTTCCGTCGCAGGAACGCCCCTGAAAAGTGACTCAGTCAAATCTATAAGATTTGACTGAGTCACTTTCCCAACGCTGATGCGCCAAAAACCTGCGCCTGCTTGAAGCAGGCGTAAGGCTTGACGCACCATGTTAGGGATAGGGTAGGTTGGAACAGTGCTGGAGTTGCGTCGCGCTTGCGACGCAACTGAAGCACTGCGCCAACCTTACGCCATCGGATGCGTCACGCATCTGTTTATTCCTGCGCCATGATGCGCCGCATTGTAAATGCGGCGCATCATGTGTGGCGCAAGGGTAAACTTGCGTGACGCATCATTCCTGGCGCATCCTTGCTGATTTGCAGGGATGCGCCAGGAAACATAAATCTGCCCCTTATTTCCTTAATCTGACTCATTCGTTCTGTTGTATTCATATTTTCAATGTCCTTTTCAGTCAAATCTACTCAATATGGTTTCTGTAGGGCTTTTACCTTTTCAATATCTATACCCATTTCATTTGCCACTTCTTCTAATCTTTCATGGAGACTTTTTGCTCTCCACGTTATGCTTTTACACAGAAATAACAACTCCTCATCTTGGTAGGTTTTTAACTTATCCGTAGGGTTAGTTCCTACTATTAACTCTTCCAGTACCATTCATAGTTTGGCCACATCTATTGACTGAGATTCTTTGTCTTTCTTCTGCAAGCTTCTCAACCATTCACTTAATTCCTCTGTAGATGACCCTACTGACTTCTCTACATTTCCTTGTCCAAAATCCTTTTGTGTTTCTAATATTGACTCCACTGTTGTTATACACCTTTCTGAACAATTCTGGCCTACAAACGGATTATTTGAAACATTTGGTTCAATCATACTTATTGTCTGTCTCCATGGATTATCATTTTGACTCAGTTTTGGTTGTTCAACCTGTTTATTGCTTTTATAAGGGACCGTCAAACAATGTTCGCTATCTTTCTGCTTATCAAAAATAGGCATTACTGGACCTATTGTTACGGGAACCGTTACAGCTTCCAGATTTTTGGTTAATTCTCTTACTTTCTCTGTTAATTCTAGGGTTGTCTTTGCTAGTTCTGCTGAATCTTCATCATTTATTTTACCTCCGGACTTCTTCTCTACCTCTCTAATGGAATTGTTTTTTCCCAAATCTTGGAACTCTGGTTCCGATTTTATGATTCGTACAGTTTCTTTCATTGGGGCACTTGGGGTTAATATTTCTGGTTCTGGCCAATATAGGGTTGGATTTTTATAGAACATGTCATCAAGAACATCATCCTCCGATTCATTCACTCCATACCCTCTCGACTCCACATTATGCCTCTTTTCTACGCATTTTCTTCCTTCATTTTCTCCTGCAGTTCTTACGGGAAACAAACCCTCAGTCATACTCGCATTCCACCACCTTCTCATTCGATCATCATGATTCTCATGTCTGTATTACCTACCAAACATGTACCTATACCTTCCGCCACTTCTCTGTCTTTCTCGGTCGTGCATCTCATCTTCCCAGTCAATGCTTCAAATTGTGTCGGTCTAGGTCTTGGTTCTAAATTCATCATTTTCTCTCTTAAATTTCTCAAAACTGCCAAATTAAATGAACCTTGTTCAGGAAAAGCCATATACTTGACCCAATTGTCTAACCAAATACAGGTGTGATATCCATATTTCGCAACAATAAAGGATGCAGGGGTTTTCGGTGGAGGAAGTAACTGTCCTTCCCTAGTTACAATTGGTTTGTCCTTCTTAAACCACTTTTTAATTCTACCAAACCAGGACTTTTTCTCCTTTTCTGGTGGATCATAATACATTTTCCTGTCTTCTGTGTATCGCTAGTCTCTCCTTACAACTGTACCGCTATTCTGTCTAATCGTAGCGCGACTCACAATAACGCACCAATCCGGAGCGTTTACATCACCTTTGCAATTTTCCAATCCCAGTGCGACTCACACTAACGCACCAATCCGGAGCATCTACGTCACCCTGTGCTTCTCCACTCCTAGCGCGGTGTACACTAACGCACCAATCCAGAGCGTTCTACGTTTCCGACTGACTGGCCAATCCCAGCGCAGTCGTTCTGACGTCAGCAGCCGCTGCGGCAACTCCTCCTCCTGTCTACCCCTCCTTTATAAAATCCACTCGGTAAGTTTTGTTTCAAATTTACAATTCTGTTAGTAACAACACAAAATCACCACCATTGTCCGCTTCGCTAACCAAGGAATAGCAATAGACCTTTCTCACGAGAATTCCGTCTTTACCGAGAGCAGCGCTTACCTCTGCCCTACTACGGAATCGTTACTTCCGTTGATAAAGTAGCACATCCCTCTACCTTACCCTTCTAACAATCATTAGCTAACCATTTCTCCAGAGTTAAGACACATGGTTGGAGACCCAAAGCTGCTGAGAAATAAAAATAAAGTTTCACAATTAACCCGAATGCCTTCACATTCACGCACTTTCATACGAGAAAATTGTAGTACATTCACACAGAATCCTGTCCTTCCCGAGAACAGCGAACAGTCTGTCCTACTACAGAATTATGAAATACGTTAACAAAGTAGCACTTCCCTCTACTTTATTCTTCTAGCAGGCTCAGAGAACACTTGTTACCTTCCCAGTGATAAGCGTTATCGGAATGCCATTTGGACTCCTGGTACCTAAGACCAAAATTTCACAGGTTACCTTCGCTATCATACACACGTCTCTCACACAGAAAATGTCTCTAATGGCAACACACGACGATGTCACCGAATCGAACCCAGACAATGCGTAATGCAACTTCAATCGTTACACGTTTCTCCCTGTGTACCTACAGGGCAACAACAGTTCCGTCTTTCCCGAGACCAGCGCTTACCTCTGCTCTACTACGGAACTGTTGCAAACTTCCGACTTCCTACATCCCAGAAGCCATGCAAACAACATAGAACTCGACGCGACTCAACATAGAGTGTTAATACATAAACCAATATCAATCAATAACCAATAATAAATAAGCAATATACAAGCTATATTCACCAAACCAAAACAATAACAACCATCATTCTGCTACCAGAAAAACTGTTGCAGCGTGGAATGTCAAATCCTCCCTTCGTCACAGACCAAATATCTCAATAACACATTAACTCAAATACATTCATTGGTGGGGCCCATAACACCAACACTCACACTTCATTGATCTGCTTTCCCGGGAGGGATAAGTTTCCATACGCTGCCTTGAAAGGAATATCTGTTCACCTAAACCCTAATATGCCTTGAATACCACAGTCTCCTGAGGCTTGAGCCGGGAGCTTGAGCATACGTCAATTACTGCTGCTATCTTTGAATTTTACTCTTTTAGCAACTGTTTTAACTGCGCATTTTACCCTTATTTGAATCTGTTTTTTTACGTGTGTTTATGGTTGGGGATTTCACCTTCTGTAAATGTTGGCGTGAAAACAGGTTGCTAGCGCAACGCTTGCTGTGCCTACCTGTCGCTTCTGGGGGGACATCAGCACCTGGAGCGCCTCCAGTACGGCACTCCGGCCTCACGTGTGGAGGCTGGGGGGACCCCATCTTGGAGGTATTCCTGGACCGCTCTAGTGTTCACATCACATGTCAGCACTTAAGCAGACGCTGACTCGGGCGAGCTACCACAGTCACCTGAGGCTTGAGCCGGGAGCTAGAGCATACGTCAATTACTGCTGCTATCTTTGAATTTTACTCTTTTAGCAACTGTTTTAACTGCGCATTTTACCCTTATTTGAATCTGTTTTTTTACGTGTGTTTATGGTTGGGGATTTCACCTTCTGTAAATGTTGGCGTGAAAACAGGTTGCTAGCGCAACGCTTGCTGTGCCTACCTGTCGCTTCTGGGGGGACATCAGCACCTGGAGCGCCTCCAGTACGACACTCCGGCCTCACGTGTGGAGGCTGGGGGGACGCCATCTTGGAGGTATTCCTGGACCGCTCTAGTGTTCACATCACATGTCAGCACTTAAGCAGACGCTGACTCGGGCGCGCTACCACAGTCTCCTGAGGCTTGAGCCGGGAGCTACAGCATACGTCAATTACTGCTGCTATCTTTGAATTTTACTCTTTTAGCAACTGTTTTAACTGCGCATTTTACCCTTATTTGAATCTGTTTTTTTACGTGTGTTTATGGTTGGGGATTTCACCTTCTGTAAATGTTGGCGTGAAAACAGGTTGCTAGCGCAACGCTTGCTGTGCCTACCTGTCGCTTCTGGGGGGACATCAGCACCTAGAGCGCCTCCAGTACGGCACTCCGGCCTCACATGTGGAGGCTGGGGGGACGCCATCTTGGAGGTATTCCTGGACCGCTCTAGTGTTCACATCACATGTCAGCACTTAAGCAGATGCTGACTCGGGCGCGCAGCGGGCGAGCGCAGCGGGCGCGCCGATGGCGCGCCGAAGGCGCGCCTAAGGCAAGCCCGTCTGCGCCCGTCCGCGCCAGTACGCCGCCAGCCGCCAGCCATGCTGCTGGTTCTGTGTCAGGTACGCAGCGGTATACTAGGGACTTCCTGCTTGCTGTCAGACTTAATCTACCCCAGTGCAGTATGGTTTAATGTATTGATGCTGAGGGACCTTTTTGCTGTAATAGCTGCAGGTTTAGCTCCTACCCTCCACCCTCACCCATCTTTCCTACCCCTACCAAACACCCTCTCAAAATCCTCCACCTCAACACGCGCTCACTAGTGAAACACCACAATGAAATTTACGATCTTGTTGAAACTGAATCTCCAGATGTCTTCTTTATCACGGAGACATGGCTTACGACTGATACGGTGGTCGAACCGGGGCTTGCTCTTCCTCCAGGTTTTAACATCCACACCATTAACAGAGATACCAGAGGCGGTGGTCTGGCGGTCATCCATAAGTCGTCCCTTCTCTGCACTTTCACTCGTGAAGACATTGCTGGCTCCGAATGTGCACGTTTTTCTATCTCTCCCAATGCCAATTGTACCCTCTCTGGCCTCTTGGTATATCGCCGTCCCGGCCCCTCTTCCGAGTTTAAGATAGCCTTGATGGAAGCTATTCATGCTCTAGCGTCCAGAACAGCAAACTTTACTCTTATTGGCGACCTTAACATCCATTTTGACCATCACCTCGATCCATGTGTCAGCTCTCTGCTCGCGGACTTGGAAGCCTGCCAACTTAAACAGCTGGTGTTGGAACCCACGCATCTGGCTGGTCATCTTTTAGATCCGGTCTTCTCCAACATCCCCTCTCTTCAGGTTATCCCCCCTAGCCCGGTTTGTTGGTCTGACCATTACTTGATCACTATTCTCCTTCCTCTGGCAGAGACCCCCTCCAGAACCTCACCCAGAGCTATGTTTAAACGGTGTTGGCACAAACTCAAACGGGAGGACCTGTTGGCCCTCCTGTCTTCTAGCCTTCCTATCCTTGACAACCTTGATCCAGAACAAGCTTACAAGGAAATTTGTGACTGGATCTATGCTGCACTTGACTCCCTTATCCCATTAAAGTGGTCGAAGGGACGCGGCGCCTGCCCTAATCCTTGGTACACAGACTCTCTCGCCACAATGCGCAGCACCTGCAAACACAGTGAGCGAGCTTGGCGCAAGGACTATTGCCCATTAAGGAAGAAACAATATCAGGCTACTTTAAAAAGTTATCATAAAGCCATACACCACGCCCGCACGGCCTTCTTCATGAATCAAATTGCCTCCAGCAATAACCCTACTAAATGTATTTTCAAAATCCTTAATGATTTGAAAAAAAGGAAGGATCCTCTCACGCCACATATCGCTTCTGATAAACAATGTGAAGAATTGGCCTCCTACTTCGTTCAAAAGGTGGCAGACATTTATAAATCCTTCCCTAATCATTTCACAAAGCAAGAACACCTCCCAATTTCTACTCACTACTCTCCCCTGGAATGTATTCCTCCCATCTCGCAAGAGGAGTTCCTGACCCTCAGCTCTAAAGTTAAATCAGGGTCCCCTCTGGACCCCATGAGACCCTCTCAATACCGAGACTGTCTCCCGGTCCTCCTTCAACCTTTTCTCTCTACTATCAACTCTTCCTTTAGAAGGGCTTTGGTCCCTTTGGCCTGGAAACAGGCCAAGGTACTCCCCCTGTTAAAAAAAACCGCACCTTGATTCTTCTAAACCTGAGAATTTTCGGCCAATCTCTCTTTTTCCATGGGCGGCAAAAGTTACAGAGGCCCATGTCAATAAAGTTCTTGCCGAGCATATAATCAAAAATAAGATGTTAGATCAATCCCAAAACGGTTTTCGCGCGGGCTTTAGCACCGAAACCGCTCTTTTAGCTGTAAGCGAAAATTTACGTTCTATCCTTGACAATGGCCAAACAGCAGCACTCATATTATTGGACCTGAGCGCTGCATTTGATACGGTTTTGCATCAGATTCTCCTGCGCCGGTTGGAAGAAGCTGGAATAAAAGACGCTGCTCTTGAATGTTTCCGTTCCTTCTTGACCGATCGATCCTTTCAAGTCTCTGCCCCTCCTTTTTCCTCCGCTATTAAACCTATTGCGCAGGGAGTCCCCCAGGGTTCAGCACTCAGCCCGGCTCTGTTCAATCTTTATGTTCAGCCCCTGGCCGCTGTCGCACGTCACCACGGACTCTCAATGGTTTCGTATGCGGACGACACCCAGCTCGCGGTAGCTCTCTCTGACGATCTTGCTCAAGATGCCGCCCAATTCCAACAAGGCCTTGAAGCTATCGCGGGCTGGCTGATGGAGAACTGTCTCCAGCTCAATGCTTGTAAATCAGAGGTCCTTTTAGTAGGCAAAAACAAGGAGCTCTGGAACTCCCATTGGTGGCCTCCATCTCTGGGACCTCCCCCCCCCCTAAATCGGTGGTGAAGAACCTCGGCTTGTTGTTCGATTCGACCTTAAGCTTCCAGGATCACACCAAAAAGATAGCTGGCACCTGTTTTGGGCTGCTGCGTACTCTAAGGCCTGCTCTCCGCTTCTTTGATTCAGCTACTCGCCAACTTATAGTCCAAGCTACCATTCTCTCAAGACTGGACTATGCCAACTCTTTGCTGCTGGGGGCCAATAAAGCTGAGCTCAACCGTCTCCAGCGCACTCAAAATTCCGCAGCGCGCGTCATTCTTGGCCTGTCTAGATCATGCTCTGGAAGAGGAGCCATTCATCGCCTCCACTGGCTCCCAATCTCCAAAAGAATTGAATATAAATCCCTCTGTCTCACCTTCAAAATCCTCAAATTCTCCACTCCCGAGATCTTGTCTGATCTTATCAATCCCTATACCCCTGGGCGCACCCTGCGCTCCTCCGAATTGATGTTGGCTGCTGTCCCCAGAGTTAAGAGATCCAGAGCTGGAGGCAAATCTTTTCGTCTCTTGGCACCTAAGCTCTGGAACTCCCTGCCTTTGTCAATCCGTACTCTGGACTGTTTGACCACATTCCGTAAAGCTATCAAGACTTACCTTTTTCCTGTGGCTTGATCTCCTCCTTCCTCCCTCTGGATTTTTTGTGGTTAGCGCCGGGACGCCCCTTCGTTGGGGCAGCTGTGCGCTTTATAAAAATGCGTAACATAACATAACATAACATTAGCTTCAAACCTCATGATATTGCCCTCATTTGGCGATGAATTAGTTAGTTGATTTTGTAGTTTGGTAATTCTTTTATTTATGCTCTTCTCTTAATCTAATTTCTTCAAATAATCAACACAACACATTTGTCTATTAATCAAAACATTGTTTAACTAATTAAATTGCAAATTTTAGAAATCATCGTCCAAACCGCAGAACATCATATTTACCTAATCTGGCTATTAGTTGTCCTCTAAGTCAATCAAGTTTTGGAAAAATCTTTAAATTCATCAAAGTCAGGCCGCAATTCAGTCTCTCAAAGATTCAGGATAACAGCTGTCCAGCAGTGTCACCGTCCTCTCCATCAGCATAACGTCAGGAAAATGAAAGTTCGCTCGAAAGAAGGACTCTCTAATTCACTTTTTCTACCTACTTTTATAATGAAACTAACGTAAAAATGTATCAAGAATGAGCTTTTAGACAGTCCTGATTGGTGGATTTGGGGTCACTCGGTAAAGTTCTCACATAGGGCCTCATGTAGGTAGCATACTATTTACCGATTCATAAATACCGAATTTTACCGATTCGGTATTTATGAATCGGTAAATAGTATGTAGGTAAATAATCGGTAATTATTACCGATTCGGTAAATATCGGTAATTATGAATCGGTATTTACCAAATCGGTAATAATGCATCCCTTCCCATTCATTCCTATGGGCCTGGAGGCCCATAGGAATGAATGGGAAGCCAGTTACTATTACCGATTCGGTAAATACCGAATCGGTAATAGGGGAGGCATTATCATGGGTGGCAGGGTGTCACATTGACACCCTGTTGCACCCCTGATTCATGCATGTGTGCACATTTGGCGTACATACATGCCCTAAGGGCATGTATGTCTGCCACATGGCACTTTACAAATTGCACAAAAATGCATTTTGCAAGGTATTCGTCATTTACCATCGACTTGTAGTTGGTGGTAAATAACGAATCCAGACACCAATAATGCACTCACTTGAGTGCCCCCTACATTGCATTTCTGGATGCGGTATTTACCGAATCGGTATTTTACCGATTTCTTAAAATTCCGATTTGGTAAATACCGAATCCAGAAATCAGCCACCTACATCTCTAGTGCCTCAATACCGGTCGGTAACGGGATATTTACCGATTTTCGGCCATTACCGGCCGGTATTGAGGTACCTACATGAGGCCCATAGTCCGTTAGATTAATTCATCGCACTTGATGGTTCCGGTTTTAAAGAGAGTTCTTTGTTTTGTAGTAATAGCAACTCTCCCAGTATGACCTTGGTTGGTACATCTTTCCTGGGGTCAGGACGAGTCTATTGTTGCTGGCGGTGGCGCAGGCGCACTTCACGCAAAACCTCGTGGAACTGTAGCAGTCACGTCCCGTGTCTCAGTCTGCCATTTTTACGAAGGCCCAAATGGTCAACTTAAGCAAAACAAACACAAAGCGTAATTAAAACATTGAATTGGCTAATAAAATGTTAAACCCTCACTAGTTCCCCTATGTGTAAGTAATTATCTAGCATAATAGCAACATTTAAAGCGTTTATATTCACCCAGTGATGTCATCTGGTGCAACTTACAATTACGTCACTAAAGCAACATATATCATGCAACATTCTAATTTTCTACCATTAGTATGCGTACATATATTAGTATACAATTAATTTAGCCAAGGAAAATGCAAATCCCACGTGTAATTCTTTTGTTAATACAATTGGTGAGTTATCACTTCAATCTGATTAATAATATCACCATTAATTGATTATTCGGATTAATATAAACATGCAGAATGGGGGGGTATACAAAATGTTTTACTACCCGCTCCAGCAGTCACACCAACAAAACTGTCCTAAGTTGCACAATGAGACTTCTAAAACTTTTCATCATTCTTTTCTGGAGCTTTCATCAAAGGACATATCTCTGCTGCCATCTCCAGTGACTGTTAATGAGAAGCTGACATCATGAGGTCTGTCTATACAATTTATATCCATAGCACTGCCCGGTAAAAACTATCCTTTCTGACGTGCACATACCAAGTACAAGGTTCTCTTATATGGAAAAGTTATGTCCCTTTTGTGTTTACTGAACTGGCACTTTTGCCCTAAATTTAAAATACAATATGTCATGTTGTTACCATTGCAACCTCTTAAGTATTCCATCAGTCATTTCCCTTCCCCTTTCAGCACCTGATTAAAATAGACCTTCAATCCATGAGTAAAAATAATGCATGCATACCAGAGCAAACAAATCCTGCTCACCAAAGCTGCATCTTTGGGGCCTTCAAAACAGAAGATGAATATGTTATTTATTTAATATTTTGCTCGTACAGAATGGCACATTAAAGATCACCTCGCTGCCAGCCAGAAGTCTATCTTCAAGGGCACTCAGCTGTAATGCAAAATCCCTAGGCAACCGGCAATAAAGCTACTGATGCTTTTCCTGGTGATGGAAAATTCACATCTCCTCTCAACCAGCGGGCAAATCAGTTGCCTCCTCTATTTAAGCCTTCTACCCAGATGAACCTCCTGTCTTCTTGCCATCTACTCAAAAGAGAAATTCCCAGGTGACACAAACTTCTCTACCACTGAATAGTCTCCACCCCACAACTTCCCAAGTATCAACCATGAACATGCAGAACAACATACTTGCTGTTGCAGATGGCCAATCATGTGGGTGGGGAAGTTGGTATGGGCAAATTCAGCCCTCTGTTCTTTGAAGAGCAGACCTATTTGTGAAATTTGATTCATTAAATAGGGGACTATGAGCAACATCTCCATGTACCTTGACAATCTGCCAACTATAAAAAAGACAAGCCTGGGTCTTGGAGAGCATTCATAAAAGCCTTCTAAACCTCAAGCGTTTACACCGGCATTATCCCTGGGAGCCAAGGGAGGAAGATGCATGGTGAAATAACCTGCCAATGCACCCCCATATAGCCTCCATCAAACAGGGTCAAACAGTCAGATGATTCAGATATTTGAATTTCAACAACCACCTGCAGGACTAAGCACCAATCCCCACCAACTCACCTGCTTCCAGTGCTGAACTTTATCACCAACCCATTGTGGACATGGCATTAAGTTGCAGAGGATACAGATAATCCCCCAAACCCGTGGGGGTTTTAAGGACCCACCACTCCCTTGAAGAATCCCCCACCCCTGTGGGGGTGGAGAGGTACCACCACCCCCTTGTAGAATTCACATAAACCTCATAGCCCCATTCTCACAAAGCATACCATAAATTGTGAGCTCACCTATCTCACCACAGACCATGTGTGGAAAAACGCATTTTTGCATTCATTTCTGTTTTCTGAATTTGTATTTGATGGCTTTGAACTCTTCCCAATTTACCACTGCTAACCAATGCTAATATGCTTGTGTTCTCTCCTTTAAACATTGTAATATTGGCTTACACCAATTGCCACATTTAATTAACTTATAAGTCGCTAATAAATTGGTAATACAAGGACCAAGGACCTACTAATGGGCCTGCAACACTTATTGTGCCACCTACTTAAATAGCCCTTTCAAACCTCTCTTAGATTTGCCATTGCAGTCTGTCAGTGTAGTTTTAAACTGCCATTTTGACCTGGCAAAATAAAAGTTTTTGCCAGGACTAAACCTTAATTTTTAATACATAGGCCCTAAACAGCCCATAGGGTGGGGTCATCGTATTAAAAAACTTGGACATGTACTTTTACGTTTTGTATATCATGGTAGGGAAAAGCTCTCACATTTTGTTTTTACTTTTGCAAGGCCTCGCTCTCCCATAAGACAACATTGGGTTACCTTATTTAATTTAATAAGTGACAACATTTGTTTCGGAGCATGTAGGATATGTCATGTTTGATATGTCATGTTTCATGTCTGAGAATTGTAATTTAAACCCCTCTTTAATGGTAAGGTTTGATTTTAAGTCACAATTCTAAAAACTGATACTTTTAGAAAGTGAGTGTTTTCTTTTCCTAACCATTTGGTACCTGTGCCTGTTTTCTGGGTCACATGACAAGTTGTGATTGGCAGTTGGTCTTTGTGTATCCCTCCCAGTCAGCCTCACAATAGAGGGTTTGGTGTGTTGGCAGCATGGGTCATCCTTGTTTGATGAGGGGAGCATAGCTGTCACCTACCACACTTACACATCAAAGGCACTGGCACAGCTCACACAGAAAGGACTTCACACTAGCATATTATACTCCAGACACTCTGGGGTAAATGCAGGGAGGCAGGAAATTTCAGACAGCTCTGTAGGGGGAAAGAAGCTTCTCCCAGTTCAAAGTGGAGTATCAGGTATAAAAGCTTGACCTTCAGACCCACTCTCCAGTACACTCCTGGATCTGTAGTGGATACTACAGAAAAGGGAGTGGCCTATTTATAGAGGACTACCCTACTACTAGAGGCCTGCCCTGCTGTCTGAGAAACTGCAGTAGCTGCAGCAAAAAGAAATAAGGTTGATCAACCACAAATTGACCCTGGGGTTCAACACTCTGTCTAAGCAGTTAGCAGACAATCAGGCCTGCATATATATATATCTATGTGATCAAGGCCAACTGGTGGCCGAAACGCGTAATGACGTGCTGTGTTGGTGTTGGCTTCCATTAAAACCCTTTGAAGCACGAGAAGTGTCTGTGTGCTTTCTTCTTCGCCTGCCTAGAAGTGGGAGAATGCGCCTGGTGTTTGCATATATATATCTATATATATGTATATATATTAAAATATTAGATCCTAAATATATTAATATATAACATTGCTATATTGTAAATAAAATAAATGTAACATTTAATCCTATTTATAAATGTATGCTTATATAAACATACATATATCTGTCTGTGTGAACAAGCCACCACGGTGGCGAAACGCGTCAAGACGGCGGGTTTATGACTAAAATAAACCCCCAGATTTATTTGGAATAAAGTCCGGTGTTCCTGCATCAATGACTTCCTGAGAGCGCGAGTGGTATTTCGTTTTTGGGACATGTTGACTACCGGTTATGCTCCGCCGGTCTCGCGCCACCCCTAAATAGATTGAGGACACGGAAGGAGGACCTTGGATTTATATATATATATATATATATATATATGAAGTCTTGGCTGAGAATCCCCAGGAAAACAGGTACGGACCACAGCGAGTTCAGGTATTTAGTACAGTTTATTGCGTTGAGTTATCAGCAATTCTGGCATAGCAGCATTACGCGTTTCAACCAGAAAAACAAAAGCGCTGTCTCACGACGGCCGAATTTGTAGTTTAAGGATGCACTCACTCGTATATTGATGTTTTAAAGGCGCTTTATATATATATATATTATCTACTGGCAGTCGCCAGTAGATAGTTATAGTTAGGACCGAGTTTCCATAGGAAATCTGAAAATTCTATTTTGAATAACTTTGGCGACGGTTGACGAATCCTCGCAAAATTTTCAAAACTAATGGGGCGCTCCGCTCAGCTCCTACCCTGAAAGTCTCGGGGTGATTCGTCAAGCGGGGGCTGAGAAAAAAGGGGGGTCCCAAAACGCGTTTTCCCCATGCATTTTCCTATAGGACCTTTAGTCAAAGGTAAAGCCCGAATGGCTGAACAGAATTACTTGAAATTTGGCAAAGAGGTAGTCCTCAGGTCAGGCATGTGCCTTTTGCATATATGGTGTCAATCTGTTCAGTAGTTGCTGAGAAAATTGCAGTAAAAAGTACATAAATATGTATAAGCGTGCACCGTGCGCGCACCGTGCGCACAACGTGCGTGCACCATAACGTGCGTGAGCGTAATTCTGATTGGTGGTTACATGTCAGTCAACATTCGAATCTGTTGAAATCAGGAAGTGTCGGCCGCAATTTTGTGTGTTTTGTGTGTGACAGTGAAAAAGAAAGGTGGAGAACGTGAAAAGGGGGCAGGGTAGAGAGTTCCTGACCCCCTAGCCTTTGTCAGGGGGTCCCTGAAGGACCCCGAAGGGTGAAAAAAACATTTTATGTTTTTTTTAAAAAAAATCGCGGGATGCGCGCACCGTGCGCGCACGGTGAAAAACCTTAAAAAAAAACATTTTAAACGAGCCATTCCATATTACAGGATACAGTCAATCTATAACTATATACATAGGTAGGTTATTGATTGTAAAATAAATATATAAAAAATATAATAATACATACATAACTTAGCATTTAAAAAACCTTACAAATTCACTTAAAAAAACATAGGTTTCACACACGCTATAGTTAGGAATTAGCATTTAAAAAACCTTGCAAATTCACTTAAAAAACCATAGGTTTCACGCATGTTATAGTTAGCTGGACATTTCACTCGTAAAAAACCATTGAAATTCCCCCGTTATAGTTAGTTCAGATAACTATAACTCGCGCGACCGCTACTCTATCACAAGGATGATGTCATCAGTGATGTCATGAGTGATGCCACTGACCATGTCATGAGTGATGTAATATGTGACGTCATAAGCAGTGGATTGCGGGCGCGCGAGTTATAGTTATCTGAACTAACTATAACGGGGGAATTTCAATGGTTTTTTACGAGTGAAATGTCCAGCTAACTATAACATGTGTGAAACCTATGGTTTTTTAAGTGAATATATATATATATATATATATTATCTACTGGCGGTCGCCAGTAGATAGTTATAGTTAGGACCGAGTTCCCATAGGAAATCTGAAAATTCTATTTTGAATTACTTTGGCGCCGGTTGACGAATCTTCGTGAAATTTTCAAAACTAATGGGGCGCTCCACTCAGCTCCTACCCTGAAAGTCTTGGGGTGATTCGTCAAGTGGGGGCTGAGAAAAAAGGGGGGTCCCAAAACACGTTTTCCCCATGCATTTTCCCATAGGACATTTAGTCGAAGGTACAGCCCGAACGGCTGAACAGAATTACTTGAAATTTGGCAAATAGGTAGTCCTCAGGTCAGGGATGTGCCTTTTGCATATATGGTGTCAATCTGTTCAGTAGTTTCTGAAACAATTGCAGTTAAAAGTACATAAATATCTATAGGCGCGCAACGTGCGCACACGGTGCCGTGCGCTTTCGTAATTCTGATTGGTGGTTAGATGTCAGTCAACATTCGAATCGGTCGAAATCAGGAAGTGTCGGACGCCATTTTGTGTGTGGCACTGAAAAACAAAGGTGGAGAACGTGAAAAGGGGGCAGGGTAGAGAGTTCCTGACCCCCTAGCCTTTGTCAGGGGGTCCCTGAAGGACCCCGAAGGGTAAAAAAAACATTTTTTTTTTCTTCAAAAAATTGCGGGGTGCGCGCACGGTGCGCGAACGGTGCGTGCACGGCGGCAAAAAATTCATAAAAAAAATAGAATTAAAAATCTAGTTTAAGTGTTTAGATGTTGGTTGGCTCTAAGAGCCGTTGTGTTCATTGAGTGTTTTTTGGTACCTATAAGTAAGTACCGATGCAGAGTCTTTAGTTCAAGAGGAAGACTCTGTTCCCTTCATCTGTGAAATGTACACTGTCTCCTCTATAAATGCCTTGCCACTCCCCTCACTATTTCTTCCTATTTCCTGGGAAAAGGAGCTGAACAGGTATCAATTTTACTTGAAAATGGCAGAACAGCAGTCTACTTCAGGGAGTGAGGAGGAGACCTGGATGCACTCAGAAGGTGTCTTTCAGTAGAATGGCAATATGAAAAGAAAGATAGTTGTAAAATGGAGGTTTACATACTTTTTTAAAATAAAAATAACTCATTGGCTGTTTCAGACCATTCAACACTAAAAACTAGGCTGTATGTTTACATTTTTAAAAGCATGTTTTGCATTGGTTCAGAAAAATGTGTTCCCACAGAACAATACTTTGGATTTGCTGTTAGGTTTGAAAAGTCAAGCAATCTTGCTCTTTGGATTAGAAACATTGTGTGCTGAACTTCTGACCTCTCTGCTCACACCAGTGTTCCATGATCTGTTGCTATGCTAGCAAGCAGAAGTCATGTTGGGGGTAGGAATCATTTGGAAAGGGTTGAAATTTGCAACCAATAGAAATGTGTTTTTCCATTTGAAAAAATGTGGGAAGCAATGTGATTTGAAGGTAACATGTATATGTGTGAAAAAAGAGAGGGAAAGTTTGCCATTTACTGGTTCTGGTGAGAGGTGTACAGCTCAGAGATTCTGGCTCTGATAATCTGCTGTGTGAGTGCCACATTTCTTTCTCAACTAACTACTTTTAAAGGTGAGTTATGAATTTGAGAGGGGATGTATGTGGTGCATTTTGATATAAATAATAGAAATGTGTTTCTTCTTTTAAGGTTGTGTTTTACATTTTATGTTTTGGAAGATATTTAACTGCCTTGAACTTGTAAGATATTATGGAGTATGTATTCACCATAAGTTAAGGTGTACAGGTATCACCCAGGAATAATGTTTTGTGCCTAGAATCACACCATGAGTCTGTCTGCACACAGGAATTGTTGTCAGAGATTTAATTCGTGTTGCTCTTGTTCTGTAAGACTTGCACTCGCAGGAAAGGGGCAGCTTGTTTTCTTGAACTGTGATGATTAGCTTTCAGCACAAATCAATATCTCACAGATGAGAGGCAAATGGTAACACATTTGAAATCAACAGGGTAGATTTTCCTTTCACTCCTGCAATGGGTGAGGTAGTTCCAACATGTTGAAAACTCCAATTAAACTTTACCACACATGTACTCTTACATACATCTCTGCAGTCTTCATGCAGTTGTGCAAGCGTCCATGCAGATCTCTCTTGAACCTTAAAATACACAGTCTCCAGAAACACACTCTTAGCACACAGGCAGCTGATTGTCCTGCACTCCCATGCTTACTATTCAGCACTGTGTGGTATTTCAGATAGCAGTGTGTAACGCTAACACATTCAACGTCACCAAGGCTCATTTCCTTTGCTCTAGTCTAATCACTCACCCAGGTTCCACATGCTCATGGTCTCAAGTAGCTGTTAGGACATGTGCTCTTTTCTGCCTCTCTAAGCTATAAGGAAAATGTGTCTGGCTGTTACAGTAATTATCACTTGCTCTACCACAGTAGTAAATGTGCTTTGAAATTGCCAATCAAACATCGTTTTCTGCCTAGAATAACACCATGAGTCTGTCTGCACACAGGAATTGTTGTCAGAGATTTAATTTGTGTTGCTCTTGTTCTGTAAGACCCTGCACTCGCAGGAAAGGGGCAGCTTGTTTTCTTCAACTGTGATGGTTAGCATTCAGCACAAATCACTATCTCACAAATGAGAGGCAAATGCTAACATATTTGAAATCAACATATTGAATTTTCTTTCCACTCCTGCAATGGGTGAGGTAGTTCCTACATGTTCAAAACTCCAATTAACCCTTACCACACATGTACTCTTACATACATCTCTGCAGTCTTCATGCAGTTGTGCAAGCGTCCATGCAGATCTCTCTTGCACCTGACAATACACAGTCTCCAGAAACACACTCTTAGCACACAGGCAGCTGCTTGTCCTGCAATCCCATGCTTACTATTCAGCACTGTGTGGTATTTCAGATAGCAGTGTGTAACGCTAACACATTCAACGTCACCAAGGCTCATTTCCTTTGCTCTAGACTAATCACTCACCGAGGTTCCACAAGCTCATGGTCTCAAGTAGCTGTTAGGACATGTGCTCTTTACTGCCTCTCTAAACTATAAGGAAAATGTGTCAGGCTGTTACAGTAATTATCACTTGCTCTACCACAGTAGTAAATGTGCTTTGAAATTGCCAATCAAATATCGTTTTCTGCCTAAAATCACACCATGAGTTTGTCTGCACACAGGAATTGTTGTCAGAGATTTAATTCGTGTTGCTCTTGTTCTGTAAGACTTGCACTCGCAGGAAAGGGGCAGCTTGTTTTCTTCAACTGTGATGGTTAGCATTCAGCACAAATCACTATCTCACAAATGAGATGCAAATGCTAACACATTAAAATCAACATGTTGATTTTTCTTTCCACTCCTGCAATGGGTGAGGTAGTTCCTACATGTTCAAAACTCCAATTAACCCTTACCACACATGTACTCTTACATACATCTCTGCTGTCTTCATGCAGTTGGGCAAGCGTCCATGCAGATCTCTCTTGCACCTGACAATACACAGTCTCCAGAAACACACTCTTAGCACACAGGCAGCTGCTTGTCCTGCACTCCCATGCTTACTATTCAGCACTGTGTGGTATTTCAGATAGCAGTGTGTAACACTAACACATTCAACGTCACCAAGGCTCATTTCCTTTGCTCTAGTCTAATCACTCACCGAGGTTCCACATGCTCATGGTCTCAAGTAGCTGCTAGGACATGTGCTCTTTTCTGCCTCTCTAAACTATAAGGAAAATGTGTCAGGCTGTTACAGTAATTATCACTTGCTCTACCACAGTAGTAAATGTGCTTTGAAATTGCCAATCAAATATCGTTTTCTGCCTAGAATCACACCATGAGTCTGTCTGCACACAGGAATTGTTGTCAGAGATTTAATTTGTGTTGCTCTTGTTCTGTAAGACTTGCACTCGCAGGAAAGGGGCAGCTTGTTTTCTTCAACTGTGATGGTTAGCATTCAGCACAAATCACAATCTCACAAATGAGAGGCAAATGCTAACACATTTGAAATCAACATGGTAGATTCTCCTTCCACTCCTGCAATGGGTGAGGTAGTTCCTACATGTTCAAAACTCCAATTAACCCTTACCACACATGTACTCTTACATACTTCTCTGCAGTCTTCATGCAGTTGTGCAAGTGTCCATGCAGATCTCTCTTGCACCTGACAATACACAGTCTCCAGAAACACACTCTTAGCACACAGGCAGCTGCTTGTCCTGCACTCCCATGCTTACTATTCAGCACTGTGTGGTATTTCAGATAGCAGTGTGTAACGCTAACACATTCAACATCACCAAGGCTCATTTCTTTTGCTCTAGTCTAATCACTCACCCAGGTTCCACATGCTCATGGTCTCAAGTAGCTGTTAGGACATGTGCTATTTTCTGCCTCTCTAAACTATAAGGAAAATGTGTCAGGCTGTTACAGTAATTATCACTTGCTCTACCACAGTAGTAAATGTGCTTTGAAATTGCCAATCAAATATCGTTTTCTGCCTAGAATCACACCATGAGTCTGTCTGCACACAGGAATTGTTGTCAGAGATTTAATTTGTGTTGACCTTGTTCTGTAAGACTTGCACTCGCAGGAAAGGGGCAGCTTGTTTTCTTCAACTGTGATGGTTAGCATTCAGCACAAATCACTATCTCACAAATGAGAGGCAAATGCTAACACATTTGAAATCAACATGTTAGATTTTCCTTCCACTCCTGCAATGGGTGAGGTAATTCCTACATGTTCAAAACTCCAATTAACCTTTACCACACATGTACTCTTACAAACATCTCTGCAGTCTTCATGCAGTTGTGCAAGCGTCCATGCAGATCTCTCTTGCACCTGACAATACCCTGGGCCCGATTCACAGAACAAACTTAAGACTAAATCCTAAACTTAGTACCATTCTGGTATTCACAGAATGCACCTAGTACTTCTGGTATTCACAGAATGAACTTACTACTTTTGCGATTCACAAAATGAACTTAGGACTTTTGCTATTCACAGAATCCATTTACGACCACTAAACTTACGTCCGCACCCGGGCCGGATTTTCCGCCACCGGAGCGGAGTTTCCGGGCCCGGAGCGGGAAGCCCGCATGCGGGCCGGAAACTCCGCTTTAAGGGCGGATTAGCCGCTCTTGGGCCGGAAACTCCGCTCTCGGGCCGGAAATTCCGCTCTCGGGCCGGAAATTCCGCTCTCGGGCCGGAATATCAGAATTGGGACCAGACTACATCACTGTTGCCATTGATCATTTGAGCCAAGGGGAAACACCTGTTCAAGTCCCTACCATCCCCCACCATGCATCAGCTGACGCACTCCAGCCAATCCTAGCTCGGCACCACGTATAACTGCAGAGCAGACACACACAAACCCTTTCAACATGTCACTGAATGTGTTTGTTGCACTGCCCCTTGCCATGCACCAAAACCACTTGAGGAGGAGGAGGAGGATGAGAGCCAGAGCAGAGAGGATCTTCAGACAGAGGATCAACTTATTTGGAATGTCCAGTCAAGATATAAGGGCCAGGTACCGTTTCCCTCCAGAAATCATCTTGGAAATGGTATGTGAGTGGGAGCAGGAACTTGACTCCGTGACCTGCTGCTCACATGCAATACCAGCATACCTCAAGATCCTATCAGCGCTCCATTTCTTCGCCACTGGCTCATTCCAAAGGGTCTCCAGTGACCATGTGGGCATATCCCAGGCAAGCCAGTCGCGGTGCCTGCATCAGGTACTGCGATGCATCACTGCAAGATCCCACCTCCACATACATATGCCACCGACACTGGCCCTGAGACAAAGGGCAGTACGAGATTTCTTTCGCATTGCACAATTTCCACGTGTGCTGGGTGCAATTGACTGTACCCATGTGGCCCTGCAGCCACCCCGCCACATTGCACACATCTTCTGCAATAGACACAGATGGCATTCCATCAACGTGCAAGCTGTCTGTGATTCCAGAGGGAGGTTCATTGATGTGCATGCGGTGTTCCCCGGCAGTACCCATGACAGCTTCATATTCCGCATGTCACCTCTTGCCCGGCGGATAGCTGCGGGAGAATTTGGCAACATGTGGCTACTGGGTAAGTACCAAGCGTTAGAAAGGAGGTTTATGTGTTTTTGAAATGTCTGAATGCCCCCCACAATTAACCATAGTACTTTAAGATTCATAAAGCTAGATACAGGGCCCACCTGACAATGCATGTAATACAGTATAGATCATGTCCTGTGCAAGTCAAAGAGGGAAATCTAACCAACTGCCCTTTCCCCTCTACTTAGGTGACGCTGGGTATGCACTTACCCCACATCTCCTCACCCCTTACAGGCGTGCAGACACTGTACCACAGCGTAGGTACAATAGGGCACACATACGGACTCGAGCCATCATAGAGCGCACTTTTGGTCTGTTGAAGTCGCGATTCAGATGTCTCGACCGTACAGGGGGGGTGCTGCAGTACTCCCCAGAAGTAGTGTGCAAGATCATACTAGCCTGTTGTGTCTTGCACAACATTGCCTTAACGCATGGCTTACAGATACCACTGGAACCTCGGCTACCTATGAATCTGGGAAACCGGGCCATGGCACATAACCGAGGTCAGGGCATGCAAGTCCGTGAGCAGCTTGTTGCCACGTTCTTCACATGAGCAACCTGTAGTGGAATGGACCAAATGTGGATTGCTGTCTGTTGCCAATGATGAAACTTGGATATACACGACTGTGTCAATAAATTCCTTCCTGAGGCTACTTTGCAAGCCACACTAACTGCATGTTAATCACAGCTCTTGACAGTAGTCAAAACGTTGAGCCTGCATCAGCACATGTGCCCATGTCAGCGATCAGTGTAGTGGATGTCCCGAAAGAATCTATAGCCACAGATGCATGACACAGCCGGACCTCATGAGGATGGGTCTCTTAATCAGAAAAGGCCATAACCATAGCATTGTCGGCCCTGTGCCATCAACAGATGTTACTCCCCCACAAATGATGCGCCCACGACGTGAGTGATGCAATGGGTCAATCAGACGCCATGGGGCAGATTAATGTGGGCTTTGCGGCCCTTTCACGCTGCCGTTGCGTCACTTTAGTGACGCTGCGGTGGTGCAAAGCCAGCCCCATGCTGCGGGGAATGTACTATATGAAGCATCTGGGAGATGCGTCACGTTGTAAAGGCCTGCGCCACATGTAGGCGTTCTGGTGCAGGGGGGGGGGGGCCTTCCGTGCGCAGAAACGCCTCCTAAAAATCTAGAATATTTCACTCAGTCACTTTTAAGGCCATGCTGCGTCAAAACCCTGCGCCTGCTTGAAGCAGGCGTAAGGATTGACGCAGCATCATAGGGATAGGGCACCCCCGAGCCTTGCTGGAGCTGCGTTGTGCATGCGACGCAACTCCAGCAATGCGCCGCCTTTCCAACGGGGGATGCGTACGCATCTGCACATCCGAGCTGCACGGTGCACCGAAATTTCAATGCCGCGCATCTGTGTTGGCGCACGGGTGGGCAGATGCATCGCAACTCTTCTGACGCATCTCTGCTGATTAGCAGAGATGCGTCCGTAGCCGTAACTCTGCCCCCCTGTGTTAGTGATATATCCACACTTCTCAAACACAATGTTCTGGAACACATCACACAACTCTGCAAATGAGCACCTAATATGGACTACATGTACCATAATGCAAAGCATGAGAAACTGAAACAGAAACTGCAGACATGTCTTGAAATGGTCACTTCACCCTCTTGTCACATTTAATTAATTCTCACATGCACTGTCTTTACTTTTTTATCCAGAACAGAACAGCAGGATGGCAGTAGATGTGATCCCAGATTGTGGATGGATCTGGATGACTACAAAATGGCAGGCAACTACTTCCTGTGATGTATTTGCTGCCTCCCACTCCCTGTAAAACATTTCCTGTATGGAAAAATATGTTCCGGGTCATTTTCGGAATTTGCGGCCAAAAAGCGGAAGCTCCGATTACGGAGCGTACGGCCCGTGTGCGGAAACGCCGATCACGCGGCGTACGGCCCGTGTGCGGACCTCCCGCTCCGGAACCGGAAACTGCGTTTACGGGCCGTAAACTCCGAAAATGACCCGGAACACATAATTTCATTCAGGAAATGTTTTACAGGAAGTGGGAGGCAGGAAATACATCACAGGAAATAGTTTGCTGCCATTTTGTGTTCATTCTGAGTCATCCTCTATCACAGACAGATCCTCTGACATCCTGCTGCTCTCATCCTTCTTATTATCCCCATAATGGCTGAGGGTTACGAAGAGAAGGCACCCCCTTTCACTGAAAGTGAGTTGGACATCTTGGCTGAGGGGGTGCTGGCCAAATTTTCTCAGCTATATGGGGACCCTGAACACCAGCTGAGCAATGCAGCCCGGGCCAGGCTGTGGGCCAACATCGCCGAACGCTGCAGTGCAGTGGGAGTCCACACCAGGCGTGCGAGGGCATGCCGCAAGCGCTGGGAGGACCTAAAACGGTGGGCCCGGCACAAGGCTGAGGAGCTGGTGGGCCAGTCTTCCCAGCACCATGTGCATCGTCCTCGCCTATCCCCACTGTACAGGAGGGTCCTGCGATCAGCTTGGCCGACCCTCCATGCTCAGCTGGAGGAGCAGGAGCAGCAGGGACATGGTAAGTGCATCATATGCTAAATGTGTCTGGGAGTATGATGTGAGTGAAACAGTGCTGTACCATTGTGTGTCCGATGCCTCCATTCACAGATTCCGTGTCCATGCAGCAGTAACCAAGCTTAAAAAGGCACACTGTGGCATATGGACTGTACAGGGCAGAGTGCATTTTGGGAGTTGGAGTCTCGCCATGACAACTGGCTAAATGAGCCATATTTGTGCATTTGGACTGAAATCAGCTCTTCCCGCACCACTACAATTGGCACTAGGAAATCATGTGTGCATTGGATGAGCAATGGTACAGACACTGTCCTGTGTGCGCATGGCAGGCCAAAGGGTATTGGATGCTATGACTTGCATAGCATTTTTAGAGTGTGGGTTCCAATTGTGACAAAACATCATGTGGCATGGAGTCAAGACAGACTTTGACATCCTTTCATCACTCTTAAGCGCTTCTAAATTTACAAGGGGTGTTCACTGACAGACGTCTCAGCCTCAGTGGCCTGTTTCACATGTACAGGTAGCTATCACTAAATTCCCCCAGTGTTCAGCGGTGTACAGCATTACCATATCAGTCACCAAAGCCAATATGTGCCACTGGATTGTCAGTACATGTGTGGGGACAGCCAAAGGCTAGACTCACAATTTAGCTACAGAAATAGGCCAGAGCCTCAGTGCATGTGTGACCCACATTCGCCACTTGTTGTGTCCCATACAATGCTACAAAGCAGATGACACTTGTCCAGACCTTAAATAGCTGCGACTCCCTATGAATGGCCATAATCTGAGATTCTGGACTTCATGTTCTCCATTGGTGGACTGCTTTTGGAACCTACACATGTAGCTGTGGCAGGACACACAGATCCCTAGAATGCCAGGTTGAGGGTTGGCCAATACAGTCGTGTAAGCCACACACATCCACGTGAGATGGCCATGTCAGACTCAATCCAGGACCTGACGGTGAACATACACGTAATGTCAGCTCATAGACACTGACAACTATTGAGTGTGATCAGAGGAAAATAAGTCTGACCTTGGATCCTATGAATGTGTCTCGTCCTGCATGACACAAACATAACATTCGGATTTTGCTTACATTTCAGCAGGCACAGCTGGCGGAACAGAAGGGCAGCAGGACCTGGTCCGGAGCAAGAGGCCACCAGTTCGGCGGCGGCTACACCCACTTTCCACCAGCGAGGAAGAGGAGGATGAGGAGGGACCCTCAACATCAAGAGGCAAGGGGATTGCGCCCACCCAGACTGACAAGGGACACCCTGATGCTGGTGCCACATCCCAGGTGGAGGCTGCAGACATTGATTGGGGGGGGGGTGAACACGACACCTCGGACCATGAGGTGTTGGAGAGCAACTCTCCTCAGGATTCTTCACCTGTGGTCCCTGAAAAGGTGTCCTCGGGGCAGGCCAACAAACAATCTGGGCCTGCCATCAGCCCCTCCCTACCTCTAGAGTTCCCCATTCCATCGGGGGACCCAGCTGCATCCCCTGCAACCAGTCCCCCTCATCGTAGCCGCCAGCTCCCCAACATCATTGGCTCCGGACCTCAGGCACCACATCCCTCCTCTTCCCCCCAGGCCCCTCCCGGTGTTGTTCCTCCTGTGGCTGTGCCAGTGGACCTGATGTGGATGTGTGAGGGTCAGCCAGACATGTCCGCTCGCATCGCGCTACAAGTGTGTATGGAGGTACGCATGATGCGAGAGGACATGCTCCGATGTATGGCCACCCTCACCACCGCCATCAATTCACTGCCCGCAGCCATGTCGTCTGTTGTCTCCCCAATCCCTTCCCATACCACTGTCAATGTCTCCCCCTGTCCATTGCCCCACACTGTTTCCCCCCGTACTCCTCGTGTGGCACGAACCCAAGTGGTGCCTGTTCCTGCACCCGCCAGACGTGTGCCTGCATCGGACTCTGAGGATCTGGACATTGTGGTCCTAGAGGATGACCAGAAGGACACTTGACTTTAGACGTGAACAACTATTTCATTTTCCCCTTGTAAATAGACTGTTTTCCCTGACGCTCCCTGACGTGTTATATTTTTTTTGCCCCACCCCAATCCAGGTTCACATCTCCCTCTGCATTAAGATCTTCATTTGTTTTCCTTTCTCCCTTCCAAACGGACGGTTGTTCTTATGTACCTTCTCAAAATACAATTTGGAATACTCATAACTTCCACTTGTTTAACTTCATTCTGAATGTCTGGTTCTGAATATGGACACATATTTGATGGGTCATCTGCTATGCACATAATGGCTGGTTGCAACGATGGGTCACACTTGTAACTGTGTCACACACACACATACCTTCTCACATCTCCAGGCCACCTGCAACGTTACACAGGACATGATACACAACAGATGATTAGTTTTGGTAGGTGTTTATTTGGTGCACACACAAACACGTGATCACATTGTCCCGGGTTCCTGTCACTGGTGAGTGCGACGCCGCAATTTGGGGGGGGATGACCGCTCCGAGTGCTCAGGTCTGGCTCGCCGCCTACGTGGAGGTGGGTACTGTCCAAGGGACTGTCCAGGGTCATCCACATGTGCTGTGGCAGATGGTGTTTGCACACTTGATGGCTGTACAGGTGGTGGTGGTGGTTGTGCAGGTGGCGGGTGTGACAGTACAGGTGGTGGTGGTGGTGGTTGTGCAGGTGGCGGGTGTGACTGTACAGGTGGTGGTGGTGGTGGTTGTGCAGGTGGCGGGTGTGACAGTACAGGTGGTGTTGGTGGTGGTTGTGCAGGTGGCGGGTGTGACTGTACAGGGGGTGGTGGTGGTGGTTGTGCAGGTGGCGGGTGTGACAGTACAGGTGGTGGTGGTGGTGGTTGTGCAGGTGGCGGGTGTGACTGTACAGGTGGTGGTGTTGGTGGTGGTTGTGCAGGTGGCGGGAGTGACTGTACAGGTGGGGATGGTTGTGCAGGTGGCGGGAGTGACTGTACAGGGGGTGGTGTTGGGAGTGCCAGTTCAGCCCGCTGGTGTGGATGTCTCCCTTCGCTGTGTTGGTGTGCAGTTGGTACAGGTGTGGGGATGTGCTGTCCTGTGGGCAGATATGATGGCTCCCCTCCCTGCGTTGACCGTGAAGGGAAAGGTTGGCTCACTCTCAAAATGCCCTCCATCATCTTCATGGCCAAGGCATGGTGTCTTGCACTCTCGTCCCTCTGGATGGATAGCATGTCTCGCATATTTCTGGACATGTCCTGCCAAGTCCTATCCATCCTATCCAACACTTGGCTCAGCCTCTCCACCGCCTGAGGGAAGTGGACCATGTCCTGCAGGGAGTCCGACATGGTGGACAGGGTAGCCCCTATGGCACTAATGTCCTGCCTCACATCGCTCTGCTGTTGGAAGAAGTCCTGCTCCCACTGGTCATCACAGCCAGGTGCAGGCCCTCTCTGCAGCTGTCTGCCATGGATGGGATGTGCAGGTCCTACGGCAGGGGGTGGGGTGGGAGGTGTCAGCCTGTGGGCAGGTGAATGGTGCCCAGGGGATTCCAGCAGCACAACAGGGCTGGTACTACCCCCAGATGGTGGAGAGGCTGGCAGGGATACACTGTCTAGGGAAGAGTGGGTAGGGGAACCACCATGTTGGTCCTGGACGTGAGGACTGTGAGGGAGTGATGTCTGTGTTGTGATGCGTGTGTGCTGTGGCTGGTTTGCTCGAGTCTGGGGACAGGCCATGGTATGCCTGGGAGGAGGCGGAGGGACGTTGCTTGGCAGAGGAGTTGATGCCCTGACCGATTTAGCCAGTCTGGCACGATATCGCGCATTGCCATCTTCATCGTCAGACATGTAGTCCTCATCATCCACCAAGCAGAGGTCCTCAGGATATTCTTCCTCCTCCTCCTGAGCAGTGCTTGCAGCCGACATGACAGCTTGGAGGATCAGGGGATTCTCCCCTCTGATTCCACGTCGGCCCGCACTGGTCATAGGCCTGTCATCCTCGTCATCAGCATCCCCTGGAACAGAGGTTGCAACCGTATTAGGGATTGACCTTGTATGACATGTGGTGCAAAACAAGGGTTTGTATCAACTGTACTTTGCATCAACAGATGAGGATCATGTGACCTGTGTAGGGTACCACCACAAATGACAGCTCACACCATAGCACTGAGGGGTTACACAGATACAGGCAAACTCACCAGCTCCAGCCACAACTCTCTGTCCCTTGGTGTTCCCCCCTAGTGTCACCTGCTGGACCTGTCTCCTCACGGGCCTAGCTGTCCCTGAACCAGCAGCTGTAGAGGGAAGTGACAACATTCTCAATTATCTGCATCACCAATTGTCAGACAGGCACATGACACTCCTGATTTGTATTTCACTTTGTACACAACTGCTGATTACATGCAGAGGGGAATCAGGATCTCTGTCATGGCTTTGGAGTCGAAGCCAGTGACACACCTCATGCTAGAATTACCTGGAGGACGGCTGCGCAAGGGTTGGATGTCATACAGTCCCCGGGATGGTGCACGCTGCTGGGGTGTAATCCGGTCAGCATCTGTGATAAGACATACAGGTCTATATTTTGCAAGAAGAGATGGTAGCTCTGAGCCAACATGTCATTCTCAATGACCATTTGTGGGTAATCCAGAACGATGTGCAGCATGTTTAGCTCCTGAACTTTACATTTAGGCACCTGCTCACATGCAGCAGTTGCCAGCCGTTCCCTCCACACAGCAGTGACATCAATCAGATGACACATCAACAGACACCTCATGCTAGAATTACCTGAGGGACGGCTGCGCGAGGGGTGAACAGCTGCAGCCAGGATGTCATTGAGTGCCCGGGATGGTGCACGCTGCTGGGGTGTAATCCGGTCAGCATCTGTGATAAGACATACAGGTCTATATTTTGCAAGAAGAGATGGTAGCTCTGAGCCAACATGTCATTCTCAATGACCATTTGTGGGTAATCCAGAACGATGTGCAGCATGTTTAGCTCCTGAACTTTACATTTAGGCACCTGCTCACATGCAGCAGTTGCCAGCCGTTCCCTCCACACAGCAGTGGCATCAATCAGATTACACATCAACAGACACCTCATGCTAGAATTACCTGGAGGACGGCTGCGCGAGGGTTGGATGTCATACAGTCCCCGGGATGGTGCATGCTGCTGGGGTGGAATCCGGTCAGCATCTGTGATAAGACATACAGGTCTATATTTTGCAAGAAGAGATGGTAGCTCTGAGCCAACATGTCATTCTCAATGACCATTTGTGGGTAATCCAGAACGATGTGCAGCATGTTTAGCTCCTGAACTTTACATTTAGGCACCTGCTCACATGCAGCAGTTGCCAGCCGTTCCCTCCACACAGCAGTGACATCAATCAGATTACACATCAACAGACACCTCATGCTAGAATTACCTGGAGGACGGCTGCGCGAGGGTTGGATGTCATACAGTCCCCGGGATGGTGCATGCTGCTGGGGTGGAATCCGGTCAGCATCTGTGATAAGACATACAGGTCTATATTTTGCAACAAGAGATGGTAGCTCTGAGCCAACATGTCATTCTCAATGACCATTTGTGGGTAATCCAGAACTATGTGCAGCATGTTTAGCTCCTGAACTTTACATTTAGGCACCTGCTCACATGCAGCAGTTGCCAGCCGTTCCCTCCACACAGCAGTGACATCAATCAGATGACACATCAACAGACACCTCATGCTAGAATTACCTGAGGGACGGCTGCGCGAGGGGTGAACAGCTGCAGCCAGGATGTCATTGAGTGCCCGGGATGGTGCACGCTGCTGGGGTGTAATCCGGTCAGCATCTGTGATAAGACATACAGGTCTATATTTTGCAAGAAGAGATGGTAGCTCTGAGCCAACATGTCATTCTCAATGACCATTTGTGGGTAATCCAGAACGATGTGCAGCATGTTTAGCTCCTGAACTTTACATTTAGGCACCTGCTCACATGCAGCAGTTGCCAGCCGTTCCCTCCACACAGCAGTGACATCAATCAGATGACACATCAACAGACACACATGTATGAGAAGATGACTGATAGGAAGGGATAAATGACCCGGATTCCTCCCCATTACACTGCTATCACCTTTGCCATTCAGACTTACATATTTCCAGAGTCTCATGTTGTTTGTTGTCAAGTCAGAAAGGGTTTCATGTGTGAGATTTACAATTGTCAGGGACATGCTGTTGCTCATTTGTGCTTCCCCACGCATGAAGTCACACATATTTGTATGAGAGAACACAGATGTCTTATGTCCATCCTTTGAGTGTCCTCTCTTTGCGTACTCTATTTCCCAGATCATGGTACTACTTAGCTGACGACGATTGGTGTCTTGTACAGCAGACATCCAAACCTCTTTTGTCAAACACTCACCTATACATGTGAATACAGTAGGAGAGGAGGCAAGCAGAATGCAACATTGCGGATAGGCTGAGAGGCTTTGATGCCTTCTGCCTGCACTGGATTAGCGTGTTGCTCTTCAGCCTAGTCATTTAGCAGGTGTAACTACATGAAGATTCACCTTAGCAGCCCCTACATTCATCTCAAAGGTACACTACTGGCATCAGTGTTGGCCTCAGCCATGCTATTTTCATCATGGTGTTTCCTATCATTGAATTGCAAGCCGGTTGTGTTTTGGTCACTTCATATGACTCATGGTACTATTGAATGTCCATTCTGCACTCACTTGGCATACATTTTGTGTCATCCTTTCATTAGCCACCAGGGTCTGATCTTGCATGGGTTCAAATGCCATATGTGAGCATATTGTGATGCAGGACAACAGTGTTGTAATACACATGCAACATACGGCGGACGTGAAAGGCACATTTCTTGAGCAGTCAGCCTGATATATTCTTGGGTTCCCCTCCCTTGGCCCAGCACCGGAACAGTGTGTGGGCCCTGAACAGATGTCACAGCCAACCTTGTAGCAGAAGTCAGTGTGTGTCTTTGATTCTGGGAGGACCTCGTTGTACCTACAATGATAAGTGTGTTTTGCTACTTAACATTCCGGCAGCCACATGTGATGCACTAGATTTCTGGCACAAAGGATGAGCACAAGCAGTTGTGGGCACCAGCGTAGCATTAGTGTGTTATACGTAATATCATGATTGCTCCCACATTACTTCGAATGGGCCCACTACCTGGATGCAACCAATATCACAATGACATGTCTACGGATCATGATGTGAGGTCCACTATCGTGTTTTGTTGATGGCCAACACAGAAGCCAGACAATGTAAGTGGTACATGACCAGCTGTGTGGACTGGGCATTTGATCTATATTGGAAACATTCAAAGTTGGACAGTGTATGCATTGTCAATACTGATGACCCTGGGATCTCACTTGTTCATCATTGCCATATTTCAGTCAATTACTTTGATTGATTACGTCTACAGACACCATTACAACATAGTGGGAACACCCTTTTGAGTAGTTGTGGCACTCGATGACAGGATTGGATTCCCAGGTCTGGGCCTGTTGCTGTAAAACATGTCATGTTCAGCAATTACGAAGGTTTGATGAGCCAAGACATGTAATATATTGTCTTCAGCTGTTCACAATTATAATTATCTAAAGGTGGATGTCCATTGACTACTCCAATAGTAATGCAGCGATTTGTACATCTCTTGTTGACTTTCATATGTGGGCACTACATGTCCCTCTGTCACTCCTGGCAATGCATGCATTTTGACCATCTCCTGGCCACTTTGACTTACCAGTCGGTGAGGGTGTACGGTGGCGATGCCTCCCAGTAGATGCAGGGACCTCCGCTACGGCAGTTGTCTGTGCTCTGGCTGAATGTGTCAATGGGTGAGAAGAGAGAAAACTAAACATCTGGAATATGTGCTGGTGGAACATTTCTGTGATTTCCCCATTTCTTCTGCATGCTAACAGTGTTTTGCAGTACTGCTGCTGACTGGGCAGGTAGGAGCAGTGGTGCATTGGGGTCGTAGTGGCGTGGCAGGGTGGGAAATTTACAACAGAATAGGTGTCTGACTTTTGGACCAGATGGTTCTCTCACCTTCTGCTTTGTGCTTTCAGCTTGCACGGGGTGATTTACTTCATAGAGATTTAGTGGCATGTTTCCACGCCCCTTGTAATACATTAACACCGCAGTTGCGTCACTTCTGTGTCACAGCGGTGGGGTAATACAGGTGACACATTTGGACGTATTCCCAATTTTTTTTTTTTTTTTTTTATTTATTTATTTTTTAAAATTTTTTATTGAGGATTCATGTTACACTATAGCAATACAATATGAATACATTTTGACTAAATAAGAAAGCTGAATGAGGTATAAGCAAATTACAAAAATAGCCAAAACAAAATAAATAAATAAACAAATATGGATGAAGCAAGAACAAGGCATGTAGAAGTCAGTTGACGAATTACATTTCTAGTGTCTAATTGAGATTGGAGGTTGTAAATCATAGAATGATGTGGCGTCGATGTTGATCTAGAAGTTAAGATACATATAGTAAAACAAAGAGCCATCTGCCACAATCAGAGGAAGAAAGAGAGCGAGAAGGAACGTATAGCTAATGAAGATATAAATATTAGAAGCCAGACGTAGCTATATTCTGAAAATCAGTAAGATTATGACAATCTACTAGTGCGCCAGGCAGCCACTGGTGCCCAAATCTTCAACCCCAATTCTCTTGATTTTTTCCCCTTAAGTTGATACAGAGCCGCCTCCACATTATGTATACCTAGAAATCTGGATAACCACATTTGAAATGTTGGGGCCTGTGTATCTTTCCAAGCTGCTGAGATTAAGGTTCTGAGTACAGCAGTAGAGATGAAAATTAGGGCTTCAGACTTATTCCCAATGTTATGCATCTATGTTGATGCCTCACGGTGTGCGGGCCTGCGCAACATTAAACATGCATCAGCTGTGATTTTGCAGGGTGTGTGTTTATTTGGTGATGCCTCGTACAAGTGATGCATTGTAATTGACGGCATTTCACGTAGTCACTTTTCATAGGGTGTTGCCATGCAAACTTAAACCAGCTTGACGCACCTGTAATGAGTTGCCCTGAGCGTTAGGTGTAGGCGGTCCATGGACATAGTTGGAGTTGTGTCACACTTGCGACACTACTCCAGCAGAGCATCCCCCTGATGCCATCAGTTGCGACACCCATCTGACTATCCCAGCGCCACAGTGCACCGCATTGTCAATGTGACGCATCCGCGGTTGCACAAGAGTTGGATTGGGTGTGGCATTGTTACTGGGGCATCTCTGCTGTAATTTGTCAATTGCTACTTAGCATGCTGGTGTATTAATGCAACTGGACAGTGGCCATGTTTTCAGGAGTGGAGGAGGGATTTGCCATTTCCATCCCTAAGGATTGTGGGACTTGTAGTGCTACATACAGAGGGTGACACAGGAGTCTGTGACTTACGGATTAATTAATACACTTTGGACTACTTCCTTATTCACACTGACAGTGCAACACAGACCTTCTATTCATGCACTTTCACTTTTCATCCCACTTACCTGGTACCACGTAGCGGACGTCACTGACAGGCAGCCCATGGACCAAGTGGGGGTGTATGGTCGTCAGGATGTCCTCCTCCTGTGTGGTGAGGCGGATGCGTGGTCCAGATTGTGCGGCTGGGAGGATCTGTTGTAATTCCATCCTGGCGTATTTATCCTTTACCCTCAGCCGCTCATCCTGCCATTTCTTTTTGACGTCCTGCACAGTGCGCCTGTCCTCCCCCAATGCTTCGACAGCAGTGGCTAATTGCTGCCACAGGGCTGCCTTCTGGCTCCCACTGGTGCAGTAGGGTGGGAGTCCATAGAGGCGTTTATGGTGCCTCACAATGAACTCCACAAGCATGGTGGTCTCCTCTGCTGTGAAGTTCCGCTTTCTCTTCATGAGCTCCATTTTCTTGGCCGGTCTCTGCTTGGAAATCCAAACTGCGTGTGACCAAACCGGTGCCTTCACTGTGTGCTGCTTTTAAATGTTTTTTGCTGCTGGTCAATCTGTGTTAATTGGCTTCAGCTGGATCATGGTGGGGGATGGTAGGCACTAGCAACATGATGGCTAACTGGAGCTGTTGGCTGGGATTGGCTGGAGTGCGTCAGCTGATGCATGGTGGGGGATGGTAGGGACTTGAACAGGTGTTTCCCCTTGGCTCAAATGATCAATGGCAACAGTGATGTAGTCTGGCCCCAATTCTGA
Organism: Triturus cristatus; assembly: GCF_964204655.1. Taxonomy (NCBI): domain Eukaryota; kingdom Metazoa; phylum Chordata; class Amphibia; order Caudata; family Salamandridae; genus Triturus; species Triturus cristatus. Next base: position 899,828,589 of record NC_140590.1, on the reverse strand, counting down.
TGTTCCGGCCGGAGAGCGGAATTTCCGGCCCGAGAGCGGAATTTCCGGCCCGAGAGCGGAGTTTCCGGCCAGAGAGCGGCTATTCCGCCCTTGAAGCGGAGTTTCCGGCCCACATGCGGACTTCCCGCTCCGGGCCCGGAAACTCCGCTCCGGTGGCGGAAAATCCGGCCCGGGTGCGGACGTAAGTTTAGTGGTCGTAAATGGATTCTGTGAATAGCAAAAGTCCTAAGTTCATTTTGTGAATCGCAAAAGTAGTAAGTTCATTCTGTGAATACCAGAAGTACTAGGTGCATTCTGTGAATACCAGAATGGTACTAAGTTTAGGATTTAGTCTTAAGTTTGTTCTGTGAATCGGGCCCCCAGTCTCCAGAAACACACTCTTAGCACACAGGAAGGAAAATGTGTCAGGCTGTTACAGTAATTATCACTTGCTCTACCACAGTAGTAAATGTGCTTTGAAATTGCCAATCAAATATCGTTTTCTGCCTAGAATCCCACCATGAGTCTGTGTGCACACAGGAATTGTTGTCAGAGATTCAATTCGTGGTGCTCTTGTTCTGTAAAACTTGCACTCGCAGGAAAGGGGTAGCTCATATGATAGGATTTGAAAAGCTAAAAAAAATTACATAAAGGTATTTTTTTTTTAGTTTCTTTAAGGTATTGGTGAACAACACTGAAATAAATTAAACATGCCTATAAAATCAAGAAAGAAAAAAGAACAGCAAAAACATCTATATTTGAAGACAACTGGACAACACAAATTAGTTGAAGAACCTCATGTTGGAAAAAAGAAAAAGTCTTCTGGTAAGCAGACTAAGGATTTTTTTAAAAATATCCTCAAACATAGAACAAATGTAAAAAATATATCCACTGCAAATAGTGTTTCAAGTAGAAAACAACAAGACAATAGAAAGAAAATACTAAATGCTAATGTACAATCAGAAGCAAGAAAGAATGACTTAAAAAGAAAAACAGAATGTCAAAACATTCGTAGAAAAATGTTTCAGAGAAGAGTGATGTTCAATTTGCTAAAGGATGTGAAAAAATATAGGAAGAAAGCAAAATTTTATAAGAAAAATAAACATATTGAATCAATTGTTGCAAAGGCTTTGGAATTAAAAAGAAAACTATTCATTTTAATTTTGAACAGGATCCGTACATTAGATAAAATAGTCAATGTAATGAAGTCAAAAAGCAAAAGGAAAAGAGTAGTGAAAAAAAATAACTTTTGTAAAGTGTTCTTAGGAGAATGGAAGCATAGTTCAAGTACTGAACCATTTTTTAATGAAGAGAGTTATCTTCAATGTAATAGTTTGCTGCATGCAGTTGACACCAGTGGTCGAGCTTATGAAGTTAAAGATGGTTGTGTAATGGAAAAGGAGAAAATGGTTACAAGAAATGAGGAAGAAGTGTTAGCTGATGAGGTTATGGGGAAACGTCCTAAAGCCCCAGTGTTACACTTGGGATTGTAGTAGTATTTGTACTGTACGACAAGAATCTATTGATAAATTACGTGACTTTCTAAGAGAATATAGTAAACAAAGTGTTAAACGGAAGATTAAGGTGCTTCAAAGACTAGATCCATGCAGAGTGAGAAAGAATACTGGTTTGCAAGGACATTCTCTGGCTTGTCTTTCTAGGAAAGTTTGTCAAAGTGTTTTTCACCATTTTAGGATGATGGCAGTACATCATACTTAAATGAGAAAGTTTGTGAGAAGATTGTATTTTGCTAAAAGTCCAGCACTAAAGTTGAATGTGTTGAATAGTGCTCTGTTCCGTGGATCTGTATCAGATGTAGAGAAGGTTACTGATGATATTCAGTTTTGTTACTTTGGTCCAGAGCAAGAAAGTGCAGGAATTGACACAGTTATTGAGGAAAATGTGGAAGACAATGTAGAACTCACTGTTAGTAAAAATTTTGAAGATCAAATGACAAAATTTACTATCATCTCTAATGAAAGACCAAATATTTCTTGTATTTGTTGCTGGAGAAGCCATTATAAAACTCAAACAAGGAATGTTGATCTCTATAAAAAAAGTGAAAAAGAAAATAATTATGAGTGGAAGGATTTTGCTACATATTTATTTCTGGAAAATTGTTTTGATTTGGGTGAAGATCAGCATATTTGTAAATACTGTTATAACAAGTTAGAAGAAAATAAAATGCCAGCTAGAGCTGTACATAATAATTTAGAATTGGTTGATATTCCTGCATAACTTAGTGATTTAAATACGTATGAGTCTATACTCATTCAATGTGTCCATCCGTTTCAGACTATAGTTCGCATGGAGCCCAAAACAGGTAAATTACCTCCTTCAGATTTACAAAGAGGTTTAAAAGGAAGAGTTGTCTATTTGCCATCAGATTTGAAAAAAAATATTTAAACAACTGATGCAGATAGTTTGGAAACTGAACCATTAGTTATTCTGGTTAATGGTGTACCTACAAAGAATAAGAACATTTGGCAGGAGCTAGTAGATGTACGAAAAGTACAAAGAGCAAATTTATATTTGAAAAGAAACAATAAGTACTATGAATCAATTTATATGGATGAAGATGAAGAAGTTTTACTAGCAGACACAGGAATACCAACTGGGCAAAAGAAGAAGAAATTTATGTACATTTCAGCATACATCCTCTTCATTCTAAAGAAGTTATGGGAAACACTATTGATCTGTTTCAGATGAAAAAAGCAAAAGGAACTCTCGTGAGTGTATGGGAGGAGAGCTTGGAAGCTCATTGTTTTCCCCAGCTGTTTCCTACAGGAAAAGGTGGACGATATGATGAACGTCCAGTACAGATTCCTGCTTCTGAGTATCAGACTACAAGATTATATGCAGAAGATCCAAGATTTCATCAAAGTATTCCTTATTTGTTCCATCTTTTATTTGAAAGTGACTTGTCTGCACTATCTTATGCAGTAAATCACATTTTAAAAACTGGAGTACATCTACATAATGTGTCTGCAAAGGATTTTATGAACAAAGTGCAACAGCGAGATGATTATTTGGAATCTCAATTGATTAATCTGATGGCTTGTCAGCGTGGAACTAATGAATATTGGTACCGACGCCATGGAGATATGAAATGTATGTTACGGAATTTAGGAACTCCTACATGGTTCTTTACCCTAATCTGTGCTGAGTACGCTTGGGATGATTTACTGGATTTTCTTCGAGAGGCAAATTCAAATATTGAAAACATCCAATACAAGAAAGCAGGAGAATTGTGCTCATTGGATCCGGTTAATGTTTGCAGATATTTCAATCATAGATTTGAGGCTATGATGTCCTTCATCTGCAATAAAAAAAATCCACCTCTTGGAGAAGTTGTGGATTTCTTTTGGAGAAAAGAGTACCAAGCAAGAGGTGCTCCTCATATTCATATGCTGTTGTGGATCAAGGATGCCCCAAAATTTGAAACAGATTCTGATGATGCAGTTTTATTTTTCTGCATGCAACATGTGCTATACCTAAAAGCACAGACGAAAAAAACTTAAAAGAGCAAGTTTTACATTTCCAAAGTCATTGGTGTGGAAAATACTGTCGACAAAAGTACAAGAGTAAAGATAAATTCTACACAAAATGTCGATTTGGATTTCCACGACCTGTTCTTCCAAAAGGAAGAGTAAACAGTTTTATGTCAGCTGTGCGACAAACCATTACAAGAAAATCTCCGAAAAATACCTACAACCTAAGAAGAAAAGAAGAGTCAAAATATATAAATGACTACAACCCAGTCATTTTATCCATGTGGAATGCTAACATGGATATTCAGTATGTAGCTGACAATTCGATTGCTGTTGCTCGGTATGACACATCTTACATCACTAAATCTGAGAAAACGGAATTGAAAGAAATGTGGGAAGAGATTTCTCACGAGAAGACTGTCAGTAAAAAGCTATACAGTTTCAGTTTAAAGATGTTATCGCATCGAGAAATTGGGTCATATGAATGCTCAGATAGGTTATCATCTGCAAGTCTGTACTCCAAATCCAGAAGAATCATTTGGGTAAGTTTAGGCCTTGCAGGAATGCGAAATCGGGTACTGAAATCTATTTGAGAAATTGAATGTTTAGCAGAGAACGAACCAGAAAGTACAGACATTTTGAAAACAAACATGTTGGACGCATATTACCCAAACAGAAGGCATCATCTTGAGAACATGTGTCTCTATGAAGTGCTGCAGAACTACATTTATAAACGGAATGCCACAGAAGACATCAACAATGGAAAATATAAAGTCATTGGTGAGGAGGGATGTTTGGTGAAACAAACAAAAGGAAGTTTGATTAATCACAGGAAGCTGAGTTGCGACACTACTGACAAAAAGGAATTTTACTACTTAGCACTTTTACAGCTGTTTAAACCATGGCGTTCAGAGGATGAATTACTTGGAGATTTTCAGAGCTATGAAGATTCCTTTAATGCATTCAAAAATAACATAGAATGCAGTACTTTCTCAAATTATGTACAAATGTTAAATGAAGAAATTGAACAAGAAGCTACAATTGCAGCTGAAGTAGCTAGACACAGTTCTCAAGACAGTCAAAGTTCTGGTACGCTCAGTCAAGATCCCCTAGGACAACCAATTGTTACTGCTCCAACTGGGTTAGCAGCATATAACATAAAAGGAATTACCTTACATCGTTTGCTAATGTTACCAGTAGAGCATGAGAACAAAATAGAATACCACAAGCTAACAGGAGAAGCATGTTTTGAAGTTTCAAGAGTGTTGAAGAAAATGAAAGTTCTCATTATTGATGAGGTAAGCATGGTATCAAACTTAATACTTGCCTTTGTGCATTTAAGAATGCAGCAAATTCTAAAGACAGACTATGACGTGTTATTTGGAGGAAAACATGTTATAGTTTTTGGGGATCTACTGCAGCTCACTCCAGTTAAAGGACAACCAGTATTTAATACTCTTACACATGAAGACACGACAAAGTTGTTAGGAAGTATAGGTAATGTGAATATTTGGTCATACTTTGAGTACAAAGAACTCATTACCAATATGCGGCAAGCAAATGATGATTATTATGCAAGTATTCTCAAAGATATCAGAATTGGACTACTCACAGAAAATGGCAGAAAAGCATTACAGAGTCGATTGCTATGTAATTTGTTTCCAACAGAACAAATAGTTCCAGAGAAAATATACAAGAAAATTGCAGAAAAAAATACTGTAATCTGCTTAATGCCAACACTACATGAATGCTCTATATTCATTGAAGAACTTTTGAAATTGGAAAATGAAGAGATTATAAAAATGGAAGCCGTGGATAAAATACAGCATGAAGGAATAACTATTACATTGACAGGCAAATTGAAAACTAAATTGGATTCTCTAGAGAAAAACATATCGAAAACAGCTGGTTTAGAAAAGAATCTTTATGTATGTTTGAACTGTCGAGTAATTTTAAGACGTAATTTGAATGTAGAAAAAGGTTTAGTGAATGGAGCTATGGGTAAAGTTGTGGGTTTTGTTAACTACCAGAAAAAAGATGGAATAGAATTTGTAAAAATAAAATTTGATCAGATTGAAGAGGTTAAAGACGTTAGTCGTTGTTCAGTTCGTTTTTTGCTTGTGAAAGACTTATATGTACGTAGGAAGCAGTTTCCGTTTTCTCTAGCATATGCTGTAACTATTCACAAATCTCAAGGATTAACTGTAGATAGTGCTTTTGTAAACATTGGATCTAGTGTGTTTAAAGAAGGTATGGCATATGTTGCTTTGTCACAAGTGAAAAAATTATCTGGTTTATTCATGATAGACTTTGATGACTCAAAAGTTAGTGCTGATGCAAATTTTGTAAAGGAGTATAATAGATTAAGAAGAAGCTATGCTCCTCATTTAGGTCAGTATCCTGTGTTTGAAAAACGTGTTGTTTGTCGGAAAAGGAGAATTGAGAATATCTGTAATGAGGGTGTACAGAAGAGAAAACAAAAGGAGAGTGATGTGATTGCAAGCAAAAAGAAAAAGGACAATGTTGAAGAGGTTGTTGGTTGTCATTTTGAAAATAGCTCTGGTGTCAACTGCTACTGTAGTGCTGAATGTTGTATTTTATCTTGAAAGTTTGCAAGAGCAGATAATACTAAATCATGAAAAAAGATTTTGTTCTCTCCTGAGTTTCCTTTATGAGAAGCTGAGTAATGATAAAACTAAAATAGAAAGTGCTTCTGATGTTAGAAATCTTTTAGATGTATGTTCTGGATGTACACAGTTTACTGAAAATGTCCAGCACGATGCACAGGAATCTCTCTTATAAATGGGAACATTGTTGTGAAAACTGTATGAACACATGCAGCACTAATGTTGATTATGAAAGGTTCATACATTTAACATTACCAGAGAGTAAATCAGTGACTTTTAGTAAATTAGTTAAAGATGCAAATCACAACATGGAATGTTCTCAATGTAAATCAGAAATGTTATCAACGTTATTTTTAAAGAAATATGGACAGTATATAATTTTAATGATGCAACGTTGTAGAGCTGATGGAACAAAATTGGACACTTTAATAAAGAAGTTTATAGGAAATCAATTATCAATATCAGGAAAGACTTTTGTTGCAGTTGCAATAATTTTCCATGATGGACCTTCTATAACTTCTGGTCATTACACAGTTTATCTAAAATGTGAAAAAGGCTGGACACTGTGTAATGATTCTCAATTGATTTTCATGCAACGTTTTCCTGCAGAATTACCAAATTCCTACTTAATTTTTCTAAAACCAAAATTTTAGATACAAATTGCAGCATCTGAAGAAACCATTATTTCGATTTTATAGGATTACCATTGGATATTTCACCTAAAAAGGGTTTAAAAATTACCATTTGGCCTCATGGAAAGGTAAATGTTTCTATTGTGGACTTCTTTGACAGATATTATTTTGGTGTATGTGCTTAAGCAACAAGATTTACAGACGTTATTTATTGCAAATAGTTATTGTTCTTAGAAGATATTTTTAATATATATGTTACATTTCTATCAAGGTATGTTTTACTAAGGATAGATTCAGGGCTTTTTTAAACAATCTTTCAGATTGTTTATTTTTTTGCCCGCTGTTAAGTGATGAATGCAATTGATATCACTATTTTCAGTGAAATTCAATATATTCTGAAAACAGCAAAATAAGGGCAAAAAATTACTTTGTTAAATATGAAAATATGTGTACTGTATTCTAAAATGTATTGTTAAATATTACTACTTTTTTTCTTTTTTTTCAGATCGAGAAAGAAAATTTAGGAAATTGAATCCTTTTTTCTTGCAATTAAAAAAAAACTTTTATTTTTAATTAAGTTATTTTGTTGGTCAGGTAAGTTTAAAATATCTGTATTTCTCACCCCTTCACTTTCATGCTCCCTTTTGTTCACTTCTCCTCACTCTGCTTTTCTCATTCCCCTTCATTCTCTTCTTCCTTTACTGCTCTTTCGTAACTCCCTCACTCCTTCTCTACTACTCCCCTAGGTTTACTGCCTCCATTACTATTTTTTCAACCATGTTTCTCTCCCTGTCTCCATATGTCTCAGTCATTCTAACTGCCTTACTCCTTCTCAGTTCCTTGCTCTCTGTCTCTGTTTCTGTCTCTCTCCCTTTGTCTGTCTTACCCTTGCGCCACCACTACATCACTTTTCATGACGTACTGGTGGCGCAGGGGGCTCCTCCATATTTACAAGGAGAGGAAAAGCCACCCTGATGACTTTTCATCTCCTCGTAAGTACAGCCACTTCACACGCAGGACTGTGTGTTCAAGGGGCGTTCAATGGGTGTTGTTGTGGGTGTTCCCACGCAACACCCATAGAACTAGACACATCTCCAGATTTACGAGAAATCGTAACTCTGGAGATGCGTGTTTTCATTTCTCCTCGTTTTTTCCTCTTTCAGTGCGTGCTGCATGCTACAGCATGCATTGAAAGAGGAAAAAGCCTCTTGTGATTGTTTTTGTGCAGGAAGGTGTCCCTTCCTGCAGAAGAACAATCTCCCCACCACGCAGGCATCCTTGCAGCATGGTGCAAGGGAGCCTGCGCCGGCGCATGGTTGCAGTGTGTGCGCCAGCGCAGGGAAAGCATAGAGATGCGACATATTCTTGTAAATATGTCGCATCTCTGTGCTTCGAAACTAACGCAGCACGGCGCAGGAAAATTACTTGCTGCACCGTGTGCGTTAGTTTGTTATAAATCTGCCCCTCTGTTTCTACCACTCCTCCTCTCTCTACCACTCATTTTCCATCTATGTTAATTTTTTAACCTTCTCCGTCATTCTCCTTCCCTCACCTTCCCTAACTGTCACTATCCTTTACTCATAGTCACTCCTATTCTCCTACTTCACTTCCTCCTGTCTGTATCTCACACCCCTTCACATTTTCGCATTCTTTCCATCACTCTCCCTCACTCTGCTTTGCTCATTGAAATCCTGACTCCCTTTCTCTCACTCCAGTTTCCTAAATCCCTCCATCCCCTCACTCCCCATCTCTCACTTTCTCTTTCCCCCTTTTTTAATCCTCATTCCTGTTATCTCACCATCACTCCACTTCTCTTACTTTCAATCCTTTTACCCTGCTGTACTTCATCCGCTTCGTCTGTTACTCCCTTTTCCTATCTCCATCCCTTACTCCCCTTTTCTCACTCCCCCCACCCTCTCTCTCCATTAGTCACTGCCATTCCCTTACTCATTCACTCTTCTTACCTGTATCCTCTACCCTTAGTCCTTTTGTTGCAGTCAGTCTTTCACTTCCCTTTCATGACTGATTATACTTTCCTTTTCTCACTCATTCTGTCAGTCCTTTCCTCCTCTTCACTCAGTCATTTCAATCATTTCAATCATTCATGTATACACTACACATTCATTCAATAAAATTACAACACAGTATATTAGGAATATTGCTCTTCTTGAAGAAGTGAAGTGAGTTCTGAAAGAACTTTTTTTTTGTCTTTTTTGTTTTGTATTATTTTTTTAGTTTTTTAACAATTTTGTATTTTTTTTGATTTTTTTAGAGCAGCAAAAAAAAACAGGGAATCAAAAACTGTTCAACAGGAACAAAAAAAAAATGGAAAAAATTATGGGGTGGAGCATGTGTGCTGCTGTATTTTGTTCTCTATTAAGTTGATGCTGCTCTCACCATAACAGAGAACAACATTGCACACATTGCACCGTATATGAACCTTCTGGAACAGAGGGTGGATATCCAGAGGTCTTGAAGCAGGTGAATCTGCGGCCGCAGATGATGTGCTCGGCTGAGCTCCTGGAGGGTTGTCTCTTGTGGCTCTTGTAGATTCACGAGCATAAGCCACAGGATGCACTTTTTGGAACTGCCTGAACATAGAATAAATACTAAAGGCGTATTTTTTTTTTGGATCTCCTCTAGATAAGAAAACTCCACAAACAGTGCATGTGACTTTTGGGGCATTCACCTTCTTTCGGCCCTCTGGAAAAGTACAGAACTTCCATATGAATGAGTCCTTTTGTTTCCTCTGGCTTGGTGGCACAAAGGTCTCCTCTTCACTCTCTGTAGAAGATTGCTCTTCTGCCATTTTCACGTAGTGGAAAAGCTGTTCAGCTCCTTCTCCCAGGAAATAGGAAGAAATAATGAGGGGAGTGGGTGTGGTGTTTGATGATTCTGGAACTGAAACTACTATGAACCAATGAAAAGTGTTGTTTCGTAATCACATGACTTGCCGTGCGTGCACCGTGCGTGCATGGAGCACGCATGCGCACACAGAGCATGCACGGAGCACGCACGCATGCGCACATGGAGCATGCACGGAGCACACACGCATGCGCGCACGGAGCACGCACGGAGCACGCACGCATGCGCACACGGAGCACGCACGGAGCACGCACTCATGCGCACATGGAGACGGTGCGCGCACCGTGCATGCACGGTGTTTATGGAAGATATTAACTATGCTGTTCAACTTTATCCAAATTAAAAAAAAAAGAGCTGAGCCATTCCATATTACATGATACAGTCAATCTATAACTCTATATATTGGTAGTTTATTGTAAAATAAATATATAAAAAATATAATAATACATACATAAATTAGCATTTAAGAAAACTTGCAAATTCAGTAAAAAAAACATAGGTTTCACACACTTTATAGTTAGGAATTAGCATTTAAAAAACCTTTGAAATTCACTGAAAAAACCATAGGTTTCACACACGTTATAGTTAGGAATTAGCATTTAAAAAAGCTAATTCCCTGAAAAAACCATAGGTTTCACACACGTTATAGTTAGGAATTAGCATTTACAAAACCTTGAAAATTCACTGAAAAAACCATAGGTTTCACACATGTTATAGTTAGCTGGACATTTCACTCGTACAAAACCATTGAAATTCCCCCGTTGTAGTTAGTTCAGCTAACTATAACTCGCGCACCCGCAATCCACTGCTGATGACGTCACATATTACATCACTGATGACATGGTCAGTGACATCACTCATGACATCACTGATGACATCTCAAATGACATCACTGATGACATCACTGCATCTATGCATTTATTTATTTATCCTGGCGTTTGTGATACAATAGTGTTTTCTCACTGTCTATCAACCTTGACCCGTATTTCTTTCGGAATTTGGGCACAGGTCATGTACTTAACAAAGGCTTTGCCGAAACGCGTCGTACTGTTGTGTTTATGAGACAATAAATCGTTATTGGACTCGTCCTGTGTGGTGCCGCTCTGGAGTTTTTTCAGAATTCTGAAAGGAGGACTTCGCTGTGTGAAACATATATGAGCAGTACTGTGACTGCTGCTGGCACCGGCGTCGATAGGAGGGTGAGCAGCTGCTCACAGTGTTACTTGCAGACATATATATATATATATATATATATATATATATATATATATATATATATATATATATATCCAAAACACAGTAGTATTCCACCTGGGGCCAGCCGAACTCGCTGCGGGTGCAACCGGGAAGTGGTGGTGGAAACCACTTATTACACAGCAAAAACAAGGAGTTCATGGTACTCCCAAGGTCCGGTGCACTCACGGGGTATGTGACGGCAAGAGCCAGAAACGCGTCTGCGGATGTTTTATAGCCGACACATACCCCGTGAGTGCACCGGACCTTGGGAATACCATGAACTCCTTGTTTTTGCTGTGTAATAAGTGGTTTCCACCACCACTTCCCGGTTGCACCCGCCGCGAGTTCGGCTGGCCCCAGGTGGAATACTGTGTTTTGGATTCAATTTGGGCTGCTGAACCGCCGCTTACGGACTCTGTTGACCTATTCAGGTTGTGGCTTATAAAAAGCTAGAGTGCTTCACCATATGTGGGACACTCACAGAGTTTTCGTTCTAACAGCGGCAGGCGAGGGGATGTTTTTATTGACGGCTTTTCCGCACTGATGACGGCAAGAGCCAGAAAGGCGTCTGTGGATGTTTTATAGCCGACACATACCCCGTGAGTGCACCGGACCTTGGGAGTACCATGAACTCCTTGTTTTTGCTGTGTAATAAGTGGTTTCCACCACCACTTCCCGGTTGCACCCGCCGCGAGTTCGGCTGGCCCCAGGTGGAATACTGTGTTTTGGATTCAATTTGGGATGCTGAACCACCGCTTACGGACTCTGTTGACCTATTCAGGTTGTGGCTTATAAAAAGCTAGAGTGCTTCACCATATGTGGGACACTCACAAAGTTTTCGTTCTAACAGCGGCAGGCGAGGCGATGTTTTTATTGACAGCTTTTCCGCACTGATGACGGCAAGAGCCAGAAACGTGTCTGCCAGAAACGCGTCTGCGGATGTTTTATAGCCGACACATACCCCGTGAGTGCACCGGACCTTGGGAGTACCATGAACTCCTTGTTTTTGCTGTGTAATAAGTGGTTTCCACCACCACTTCCCGGTTGCACCCGCCGCGAGTTCGGCTGGCCCCAGGTGCAATACTGTGTTTTGGATTCAATTTGGGCTGCTGAACCGCCGCTTACGGACTCTGTTGACCTATTCAGGTTGTGGCTTATAAAAAGCTAGAGTGCTTCACCATATGTAGGACACTCACAGAGTTTTCGTTCTAACAGCGGCAGGCGAGGGGATGTTTTTATTGACGGCTTGTCCGCATTGATGATGGCAAGAGCCAGAAACGCGTCTGCGGATGTTTTATAGCCGACACATACCCCGTGAGTGCACCGGACCTTGGGAGTACCATGAACTCCTTGTTTTGCTGTGTAATAAGTGGTTTCCACCACCACTTCCCGGTTGCACCCGCCGCGAGTTCGGCTGGCCCCAGGTGGAATACTGTGTTTTGGATTCAATTTGGGCTGCTGAACCGCCGCTTACGGACTCTGTTGACCTATTCAGGTTGTGGCTTATAAAAAGCTAGAGTGCTTCACCATATGTGGGACACTCACAGAGTTTTCGTTCTAACAGCGGCAGGCGAGGGGATGTTTTTATTGACGGCTTTTCCGCACTGATGACGGCAAGAGCCAGAAACGCGTCTGCGGTTGTTTTATAGCTGTTCTGCTCGATTTTCCCGGCCTTCTTGTGAGGAAAAGATGATTAAATGTGACTTCAGTCTCTTACCATTCAAGTCTAAGGGTTAGAGTAGTGAATGGAGCCTATTTACTAGGCACTTCGACATGATTCTGTGCTCTTCCCCATAGATCAGGGCTCGCACACATAGCCTAGGGGATAGATTCGTTAGTATTAGGGATAACCTGTCCTGTAGTGAGGGTATTTCACGGAGCTGTGCTGAATTCAGGCCTGGTAGGCCTCAAACGGGAGAGACTCCATCTTTCTTTCTGCTCCGGCAGCTTGGGATGCTTCTAGGTCAAACGTAATGTTTTAGTTATGAGGTGTTATTCGCTTGGAGAGAACCGGTTCAGGCCGGCCCTTATCAAAGGATTGTATTTTTCTTCATGCCGAAGACACTACATCAGGCCGGCCGGCTGGGAACGTGTCCTTGGTACGGGGAGGTACAAGAATTTGGTGGGCGGCAGGTTACGGGCCGGAATTTTCCATGAGGAAACGCACCTCTATATTAGTGAAAGTCTGAGGCAGTTACATGTTCAGTCCGTAGGCGGCATCTAGCCGTTAGCAGTAAAGCTACTACTTATTCCAGGGAAGACAGACGCCATCTTGAAGGCGGAGAAGAAGCGAGAGACAGATGCTTTCCTAGCAGAATAGCCAGAGAGGAGAGAGTAGCCGATAAGGAAGAGGTCCCAGTGACTCGGAGAAGGGTGGTTCCAGGCGAGCCGAGGCACAGACGAGAAGGGAACCTAGATGACTACTGAGTGCAGGCTACATACTACTAAGGTGATGTCGACCCTTTCTTATTAGAGTGTACAACTTAATCTTTCACTTTTCTTTGCAGGTTATGTGTTATATCGTAATGTTATGTGATTGTGTATGTAATGAGTAATAAAGTATCCAGTTTGTAGTGAACCAACATGTGCTGCGTGTTCTTGTATAAGAGGGTAGCCCATTCTTCTAGTCAGCTGCGGCTACATGAACAGATGTTAACCCTGATCAGGTAAGTGGTAACTGAATAAGGGAAAGAGGAGCCCCTCGAACCTGAGAACAGGCTATGCTCGAACTGGCAATCCTTGTGTGATCTGATGAATAGTGAGACTGATTCCCTTTTTGTATGTTATGGTAATCATAGGATGAACTGTATGAGACTGCCGTCTGGGTAGAGAGGTCTGGGTTCGTATGGGACCGCGAGGCCGCCACTTGTGATACTGTCGTATGGGCAGAGAGGTCTGGATCCGTATGGGATCGTGAGGCCGCCGACTGTGCTGAGACTGCCGTCTGGGTAGAGAGGTCTGGGTTCGTATGGGACCGCGAGGCCGCCACTTGTGATACTGTCGTATGGGCAGAGAGGTCTGGATCCGTATGGGATCGCGAGGCCGCCGACTGTGCTGAGACTGCCGTCTGGGTAGAGAGGTCTGGGTTCGTATGGGACCGCGAGGCAGCCACTTGTGATACTGTCGTATGGGCAGAGAGGTCTGGATCCGTATGGGATCGCGAGGCCGCCGACTGTGCTGAGACTGCCGTCTGGGTAGAGAGGTCTGGGTTCGTATGGGACCGCGAGGCCGCCACTTGTGATACTGTCGTATGGGCAGAGAGGTCTGGATCCGTATGGGATCGCGAGGCCGCCGACTGTGCTGAGACTGCCGTCTGGGTAGAGAGGTCTGGGTTCGTATGGGACCGCGAGGCCGCCACTTGTGATACTGTCGTATGGGCAGAGAGGACTCTGGATCCGTATGGGATCGCGAGGCCGCCGACTGTGCTGAGACTGCTGTCTGGGTAGAGAGGTCTGGGTTCGTATGGGACCGCGAGGCCGCCACTTGTGATACTGTCGTATGGGCAGAGAGGTCTGGATCCGCATGGGATCGCGAGGCCGCCGATTGTAAGAGGTCTTGGTATGTATAGTAGGAATCCCCTGTCCTTAGGTGATAGATATATGTGGTTGCAGGATTGTAAATAGGTTCTAGGGAGGGGGTAACGTTCTGGCTGGGTTAGTGAGGCTCTGATGAGCAGGTTCTATCTGATCAAAAAACCCAAGCAGAACATTTGGCGTCACGAACCGTTTACGAAACCTGTGTGCGTTGTGGTTGTATCGTGTTTCCTTTCGGTGCGTGCGTGGTTTCGTTTGAATATTATTTGTCTATAATTGTTTGCTATTTTCTTTTCTCTTTCTTCTTTTTCTTTTTCTCTTTTTCTTTCTTTTCAAAGATGTTTTCTAGAAAGTCGAAATCTACTTTTAAGTTGCCCGTTGATATTCCCGGCTGGGATTCAACACCTTATGAAGCCTTAGCCCGTGAGTGGGCTGATTCTACTGGTTTGAGTGAGAATTGGAATTCTTTTTTGGAGCTGGCGCAGCCGGCTAATGTGATTACTTGTTTACAGAAGGTGCCGGTATCTAAGGGTGATGAGCTTCCCGTTTTGGGACGCAGAGGTTGGATTGTTCTGTCTGCGTACAGAATTCTGCATGAGAGGTTGTTGAAGTTACAGAACTTGCATAAGGATTTGGAAGCGAACTTTGTTGAGATTCAGAATTCTCATACTTTGTTGCGATGTCAAAATAAGTTGCTTGCTGATAAACTTGAGACGTACCAAACTATTGCCGAGAGGGCGGCTGTGCGAATTGCTCGTTATAAATACAAGAATCGGCGTGGTCGGGTTTCGACGCGAAAGGTGCGTCTGGTCATGGCGAAAGCCGGACTGGATTGGAATCCTGATGAATGGGATGGTAATATCTGGAACTCGAGTGATTCTCCTTCCTCGGGTGAGGAGTCTGCCAAGCGCGAGTCCTCTCGCTCTGGCCGTGATTGTAAGTCTGCTTCTTGCGCCTCTGATGGTGCACCCCGTGATTGCGCTCGTCCTTCGAGCGGGGTCGATGCTTCTTCCATTGATTGTTCCTCTACGTGTACTGGTCGAGCTCCTTGTGATGCTCGTCCCGCGGTCTCGGTGCATCCAGTTTTTCGGCGGAAGGTGCAGCAGGCTCCCGGTGCTCTGAATGGTATTGCTTTAGACTCTTTGGAGGATTTTACTCAACAAGAAATTTGTGATATTTTGCAGCGATTTCGGCAGCGAGCTGGTGAGACCTTACTCACATGGATGGTGCGCCTTTATGAACTGGGCGCTGCTGGCATTATGTTGGATGCTGGCGATTGTTTGAAGTTTTGTTCCTTGAGTTCGGATTCTACTGTACAGGATCATTTTCGTAACTTTAACTTTAATGGTGGTGGTCAAATTTCTTTGCTTCAATTGGCGACTGAGGGTTGTAATCACAAATATCCTACTGAGTCTGACTGGCCTGTGACTGACAAACCGTGGTATACTTTGCGCGATGCTGCACAACGTCTCAAAGAGGAGGTGATGAAAACGGCGATTTTCTAAATACTGCTGACAGGTTGCTTGATGGTTTCTTGACATCTTCTGTGCGGAATCTTCCCCTGTTGCTTATAAGCAGGTCATGATGACTTTATTGATTAATCAGACTGGTAACATGTTATCTGTGGTGCTGGAATCGGTACGCCAACTCGGTGAGTTGGGTGAGTGGTTTAAACCTGAACGGCAGTCCCGGCCTGACACTCGTACTCCTGGTGACAATAAACTTACTAGACGTGATATGTTTCTTGGTCTTATGGCCGACGGTGTGCGGAAGGAGGACATTGATGGTGAGACTACTTCTCGTTTGTGGGAAATGTTTCGCAAACGTGGCTTGGATCGTAAGGAGGGTGCCCGGCATGTTCGGACAACTGAGTGTGATCGTGGTTTTTCTGACGGTAGCGGTGATGACGACCGCCGTGGGCGCTCTGATCGTCGTGATGATCGACGTTCTGTACGTGATTTGTCCCCCCGTCGTGAGAGAGACAGGGAGAGAGAGGGGGAAAGAGAGAGGGGGAGAAATGATTATGTTAACAGCAGACGTAGAGATGATAGGGATCAATCCCCTGAGTTGAGAAGGAGAGAGGATCGACACATATTGGCCGATCGAAACCCGCAGTACAATGCAGAGAACAGTAATCCATTTCGTAATGGAAATGGATATGAACAGGAGGTATCGATACCTGGGAAACGTGAGAGTCTTTATCCTGATTTATCCTGGTACACAGAACACAGTAAAAAGGACTAGGAAATAGGTCAAGCTCCAGTACACAGATGGGCTCACAGAGATAATAGACCCTATGTAGATATTGATATTTATTGGAAACATCGTAATATCCAAAGGGCCCGAGCATTGGTAGATACAGGAGCCGAGGCCACTCTTATTCATGGAAAATCAAAGAAGTTTAAAGGTCAGCCTTTTACAATTACCGGATTAGGTGGAAAGGAAACTCCCGCAGTTCAAACTTTACTTGAAATGAGAATAGGTAGAATTCCTAGAAAAGAATACTCTGTATTAGTGGTGCCACTCTTAGAATTCATAATTGGAATTGATATTTTGAAAGGAATGACTTTGCACTTAGATGATGGATGTTACCAATTTGGAACTAAACATTATATATCGTCCAGGCCTGTACGGGTTGGTCGTTTAAGAATGCCCCCCATAAAAGTTCCCCAGGCGACAAAAGTGGTTTGTCAGAAACAGTATCGTATTCCAGGTGGTCATGAAGAGATTAGTACCACTATTCAGGAGTTGGTGGATGCAGGAGTTATAACTCCAGTTACTTCTGCTTGGAATAATCCTGTTTGGCCTGTACGTAAGAGTGATAATTCTTGGCGCATGACTGTTGATTATCGAGAATTGAATAGACACACACCCCCTTTGACTGTTGCAGTACCGGATATTATTACCCTAATTGAAAGAATCCAAAAACATCCAGGTACATGGTATGCGTCCATTGATATTGCTAATGCTTTCTTTTCGATTCCGATTGCCCCTGAGTGTCAGGAACAATTCAGTTTTACGTGGAACGGGCGTCAGATGACGTTTAGAAGTCTTCCCCAGGGCTATGTGCATAGTCCTACGATATGTCACCGGCTGGTGGCAGAGCATTTGACTGAGGTACCGGTTCATCCGCAAATTCAGATATGTCACTATATTGATGATATTTTGATCCAAGGCGAAACACAAGAGGAAGTTCAGACTCAATTGGATAGAGTCATTGAGTGCTTGCGTGAGAAAGGTTGGGAAATCAACCCGGATAAATTACAAGGTCCGTCCCAGGCTGTGAAATTTTTGGGTATTAATTGGCATGAGGGGCACCGAGAAGTGATCCCTCAGGTTAAACAGAAAATTCTTGATTTTGCAGTTCCGAGGAATAGGAAAGAAGCCCAAAGCTTCATTGGCTTGTTTGGTTTTTGGAGCCAGCATATTCCTCATTTGAGTCAAATATTGGCCCCTTTGTACCAGGTCACTCGTAAAAAGAATGCATTTAAGTGGGGTAAACCTTTTGATGATTTGTCCGCAGAGGACAGAAACCATGTCTGGTTTACGGATGGTTCAGCAAGGTTCATAGGGACGAAACGGCATTGGAAGGCAGTGTCCTATAATCCGATCACACAAAAATTGCTGAGTACAACTGGTGAGGGTAAGAGCAGTCAATTTGCTGAACTCTATGCTGTTTATCAAGTTCTGAAACAAGAGTTACCTGGCACATGTCATATTTTTACCGATTCTTGGTCTACTGCCAATGGACTGGCAGTTTGGTTACCGACTTGGCATTCCCATAGTTGGAAAATCCATTCAAAAGAACTGTGGGGAAAAGAATTATGGCAGGAGATTTGGGAAATGCTCCCACAGAGTACTGTTACAATCTTCCATGTGGATGCTCATACCCCGATAGACTCTCTTGACAAATTCTTTCATAATATTGCAGATGAGAAATCTAAAATTGCTGAGGCAGTGGTGGACACGCAAGATTCTGATATTGCGGGATTGGCGAAATGGGCCCACCAGAAAGCAGGACATTTTGGAGAGAAAGCCACTAGCAGGTGGGCTGCTGATCAAGGAATTTATATTCCCCTAGATTTAATCAAAAATGTTATTCTACATTGTCCCATTTGTCAGCATATCAGGCAGCGCAAAGTGCCCCAAATTGTTAAAGGTCATTTACATCGCGGGAAATTGCCCGCTCAAATTTGGCAGATTGATTACATTGGTCCACTTCCTATGAGTAGGAATTGTCAATATGTTTGCACCATTGTTGATACATACAGTGGCCTGTTGGTGGCCCTTCCCTGTAAGCAAGCTACCCAATTGAATACTATTAAAACATTGGAATTGATTATGATGTATTATGGTGTGCCATTCCAAATTCAATCTGATAATGCATCCCATTTTCGTGGAAGATTGGTACAGGAATTCTGTGTGGAAAACAATATTGAATGGGTGTTTCATATACCATATTATCCACAGGCCTCGGGTCTTGTGGAGAGGTTGAATGGCCTGCTGAAAGACCAATTGCGCAAATTAACAGATGACAAGTATAAGAATTGGCGAGACTTTTTGCCTCAAGCGCTATTGATTTTGAATAACCGTCCTTTTCTAAATGCTGAATCCCCACTTATGCGTTTGTTTCCTCCGAATGTTGATGCTAAGCCCAATGAGATCAGAGAGACTGTGATGTACTGGGAGATTACTCCCGGAGCTTTGGCTCCATGTAGAGCGACCCCAGGGTCGGCAGGTTTAGACTTGCATGCCATGGATGACACCGTTATAAAAAGTAAGGATCGGGTCATCATTGAAACTGGTGTTGGTGTTCATATACCAACTGGAAATTTCGGATTAATCGCCCCTAGATCGGGGCTGGCTGTAAAAGGCATTCAGGTGCTTGGAGGAATCATTGATAGTGATTATCAGGGAGAGATTAAGGTACTCCTGCTGAATAGCAGTGAGGTTGACTTACTGATTCATCAAACTGACCGAGTGGCTCAATTGTTAATAATGCCTGTCTTCAGTGGTGAGATGACAAAAGGCACTGCCCCAACGTTGCTAACTGTACGAGGCCAGAAAGGTTTTGGCTCCACAGATAATCCTGGGGCCAGAGTTTGGGTGCAGTCGCCTAAGAATCCCCCTGAACAAGCAGAAGTCATTGCAACCGGTCAAGACAACACCATTTTAGTTATGAGACCAGGGAAAGATAGCTGGGAAGCAGTCCCGGCTGACAAATGTTACTTACGAGAATGAATAATGCCTGTATTTGATTCTCTTTCAGATCATTCTTTGGACTGTTGCTGCAGGATGTGTCGGCGTTGGACTCCTTTTGGGCTGGTACGACGAGAGAGGAGGGATCCCATCAACCCGGGCTGAGTTGAGAACCCGAGTGTCGCGTTCCTTCGCTGCGTGGGATTCGTCGTCGAACTTTTGGATTACATTAGCCAAGAAAGTAACTAAAGCCCCTCATTTCTGCTTGACACCGATGAGATCGGTGACGGATATTCTAGCAACTTGTCTGGTTGCTGTCCCTGCTTCATTGGAGACTTTGACTAATATTTTTAATATATCAAATGCTCGCCCCAATGTTCTTCTGGGCGATTTCGCTGCCCATGAGTATTGCCCCTTGTGTACTGTACTGTCAGACCCGATACCGCCCGTCCAGTCCCAAATAGTTACCTATAATATCACACAGGGTGATTTATGTTTTTTTCTTACTTGTGATCCTAGCGCGATTTCTGAATGTATGCGTCTAAAATTGAAAGGTGCCACTTCATTCACCGCTCATGAACGAACTTTGTGCCTTCAAAGGACACCGAAAACATGTACTTCTGTTCAGAATAACATGACTTGCAAGAGTATGGTAGTTACCCCCAGTCACTATCGCACGATGTTACTACCTGCCGGATGGCTTTTCTCATGTGGTAATACTTCCTGGCCATATATCCCCGCAAATATTTCTGGAGGCCCTTGTGCCATTACTAGACTGAGTTTACTAATGTTCTCTCCACATCCGAATGCCAACTCTCGTGTGATTCGAGATACAGTGAGGTTACAGGAGGATTGTGACTCATCTTTGCATTTATATTCCAAGTCTGAATACCTTAGCCTGGCTATTTCAATTGTTGGTGTTCCTGCTTTGGCAGTTTATAATGCCAAATCTATTGGGAAAATGGCCTGCTGGATGGTAAAATCCATCAATCATACTTCTACAGTCCTGTCTGACATGCTATTAGACGCCCAGGGTGAACGTAAGGCTATCTTGCAAAATCGAGCGGCCATTGATTATCTTTTGCTTAAACATGGACACGATTGTTCTGATTTTGAGGGTCTTTGTTGTTTTAACTTGTCGGATCATACAAAATCCATTCAAGCTCATATTGACAAATTACATGACTTGACAGAAGAAGTTAGAAAACACATTGACCAGGGCTGGTTTGACTGGCTCTTTAATTGGTTACCTGATTTACATATGTTACGTCAAATATTAGGAGGTATTCTGATTACTATCGGCATTTTGATTTCTATCTGTTGCTTTATTCAGTGTATTCCTTCACTACTTCAATTCTGCACACCTGGTACTAGACATAGATCAGTTAGTCTTGTTTCATATTATTCTTCCACAGATATTAGTTCCGTTTAATGAATGTATAATAGACTGAAGTCAAGGGTGAAATGTTCTGCTCGATTTTCCCGGCCTTCTTGTGAGGAAAAGATGATTAAATGTGACTTCAGTCTCTTACCATTCAAGTCTAAGGGTTAGAGTAGTGAATGGAGCCTATTTACTAGGCACTTCGACATGATTCTGTGCTCTTCCCCATAGATCAGGGCTCGCACACATAGCCTAGGGGATAGATTCGTTAGTATTAGGGATAACCTGTCCTGTAGTGAGGGTATTTCACGGAGCTATGCTGAATTCAGGCCTGGTAGGCCTCAAACGGGAGAGACTCCATCTTTCTTTCTGCTCCGGCAGCTTGGGATGCTTCTAGGTCAAACGTAATGTTTTAGTTATGAGGTGTTATTCGCTTGGAGAGAACCGGTTCAGGCCGGCCCTTATCGAAGGATTGTGTTTTTCTTCATGCCGAAGACACTACATCAGGCCGGCCGGCTGGGAACGTGTCCTTGGTACGGGGAGGTACAAGAATTTGGTGGGCGGCAGGTTACGGGCCGGAATTTTCCATGAGGAAACGCACCTCTATATTAGTGAAAGTCTGAGGCAGTTACATGTTCAGTCCGTAGGCGGCATCTAGCCGTTAGCAGTAAAGCTACTACTTATTCCAGGGAAGACAGACGCCATCTTGAAGGCGGAGAAGAACCGAGAGACAGATGCTTTCCTAGCAGAATAGCCAGAGAGGAGAGAGTAGCCGATAAGGAAGAGGTCCCAGTAACTCGGAGAAGGGTGGTTCCAGGCGAGCCGAGGCACAGACGAGAAGGGAACCTAGATGACTACTGAGTGCAGGCTACATACTACTAAGGTGATGTCGACCCTTTCTTATTAGAGTGTACAAATTAATCTTTCACTTTTCTTTGCAGGTTATGTGTTATATCGTAATGTTATGTGATTGTGTATGTAATGAGTAATAAAGTATCCAGTTTGTAGTGAACCACCATGTGCTGCGTGTTCTTGTATAAGAGGGTAGCCCATTCTTCAAGTCAGCTGCGGCTACATGAACAGATGTTAACCCTGATCAGGTAAGTGGTAACTGAATAAGGGAAAGAGGAGCCCCTCGAACCTGAGAACAGGCTATGCTCGAACTGGCAATCCTTGTGTGATCTGATGAATAGTGAGACTGATTCCCTTTTTGTATGTTATGGTAATCATAGGATGAACTGTATGAGACTGCCGTCTGGGTAGAGAGGTCTGGGTTCGTATGGGACCGCGAGGCCGCCACTTGTGATACTGTCGTATGGGCAGAGAGGTCTGGATCCGTATGGGATCGCGAGGCCGCCGACTGTGCTGAGACTGCCGTCTGGGTAGAGAGGTCTGGGTTCGTATGGGACCGCGAGGCCGCCACTTGTGATACTGTTGTATGGGCAGAGAGGTCTGGATCCGTATGGGATCGCGAGGCCGCCGACTGTGCTGAGACTGCCGTCTGGGTAGAGAGGCTGGGTTCGTATGGGACCGCGAGGCCGCCACTTGTGATACTGTCGTATGGGCAGAGAGGTCTGGATCCGTATGGGATTGCGAGGCCGCCGACTGTGCTGAGACTGCCGTCTGGGTAGAGAGGTCTGGGTTCGTATGGGACCGCGAGGCCGCCACTTGTGATACTGTCGTATGGGCAGAGAGGTCTGGATCCGTATGGGATCGCGAGGCCGCCGACTGTGCTGAGACTGCCGTCTGGGTAGAGAGGTCTGGGTTCGTATGGGACCGCGAGGCCGCCACTTGTGATACTGTCGTATGGGCAGAGAGGTCTGGATCCGTATGGGATCGTGAGGCCACCGATTGTAAGAGGTCTTGGTATGTATAGTAGGAATCCCCTGTCCTTAGGTGATAGATATATGTGGTTGCAGGATTGTAAATAGGTTCTAGGGAGGGGGTAACGTTCTGGCTGGGTTAGTGAGGCTCTGATGAGCAGGTTCTATCTGATCCGAAAACCCAAGCAGAACATTAGCCGACACATACCCCGTGAGTGCACCGGACCTTGGGAGTACCATGAACTCCTTGTTTTTGCTGTGTAATAAGTGGTTTCCACCACCACTTCCCAGTTGCACCCGTCGCGAGTTCGGCTGGCCCCAGGTGGAATACTGTGTTTTGGATTCAATTTGGGCTGCTGAACCGCCGCTTACGGACTCTGTTGACCTATTCAGGTTGTGGCTTATAAAAAGCTAGAGTGCTTCACCATATGTGGGACACTCACAGAGTTTTCGTTCTAACAGCGGCAGGCGAGGGGATGTTTTTATTGACGGCTTTTCCGCACTGATGACGGCAAGAGCCAGAAACGGGTCTGCGGATGTTTTATAGCCGACACATACCCCGTGAGTGCACCGGACCTTGGGAGTACCATGAACTCCTTGTTTTTGCTGTGTAATAAGTGGTTTCCACCACCACTTCCCGGTTGCACCCGCCGCGAGTTCGGCTGGCCCCAGGTGGAATACTGTGTTTTGGATTCAATTTGGGCTGCTGAACCGCCGCTTACGGACTCTGTTGACCTATTCAGGTTGTGGCTTATAAAAAGCTAGAGTGCTTCACCATATGTGGGACACTCACAGAGTTTTCGTTCTAACAGCGGCAGGCGAGGGGATGTTTTTATTGACGGCTTTTCCGCACTGATGGCGGCAAGAGCCAGAAAGGCGTCTGCGGATGTTTTATAGACGACACATACCCCGTGAGTGCACCGGACCTTGGGAGTACCATGAACTCCTTGTTTTTGCTGTGTAATAAGTGGTTTCCACCACCACTTCCCGGTTGCACCCGCCGCGAGTTCGGCTGGCCCCAGGTGGAATACTGTGTTTTGGATTCAATTTGGGCTGCTGAACCGCCGCTTACGGACTCTGTTGACCTATTCAGGTTGTGGCTTATAAAAAGCTAGAGTGCTTCACCATATGTGGGACACTCACAGAGTTTTCGTTCTAACAGCGGCAGGCGAGGGGATGTTTTTATTGACGGCTTTTCCGCATTGATGACGGCAAGAGCCAGAAACGTGTCTGCGGATGTTTTATAGCCGACACATACCCCGTGAGTGCACCGGACCTTGGGAGTACCATGAACTCCTTGTTTTTGCTATATATATATATATATATATATATCCAAGGTAACCTTTTTCCAACAGATTCTAATACAAGGCAAATCGGAAAGCAGGAACGGACACCTCTTGTATGGTACAGAATTTTTATTATTCAATGCGCTATGCCGCCATGACGCGTTTCGGTCTCCCAAGACCTTGATCACATGACGCGCTGACATCTCTTTCCTCAATTTAAAGTGCTAGTGCAGTAAACATGGACAACAGACGTTCCAATTGGAATCAACATTGAAACAAATATTCCTGTTGATATACATGTAAACATTGGTCACTGTGCAAAAATGAGCATTCATTGTGCAACCTGATGCGTTTTATAAATAGGTTATTCAAATCAATAAATATCAATTTTAAAAACCATAATTATATATAAATACGCTCACAATGTCAAGCAGATCGCAATTGATATATTTATACAACATTAATTCCTGCATAATGCAGAAAAAAGATAGACCTATTTTCATCTTATGTGTGTAAACATAGGTCACTGTGCAATCCAAGCATTTTTTGTGCAAAATAATGCATTTTATAACTAGGTCATCAAACTCAATAAATATCAAATTTTAAAAACCATTGTTATATAGACACGCATATCCAGCTAAAATATATAGCGGACCTTCAATTTATATATTTACACATATTAATTCCTGCATAATGCAAAAAGATAAATATATTTTCATCTAATGTGTGTAAAAAGTATCCGCTATGCATTTTGTACTAATTGCATGACCAATATCTTACATTTACGTTAGTTCGTTGATCACTTGTACATGCTAACTGATATTAAGTGCTCACCCTAGTGCAAAGTATTTTATTTCATTGTTTTATCTTGGTTGTTTTTTATATTTTTTGTTTTTTTTATAAAATGCAAGGAAAAAGTGATTCATAGTAAGAGGAAAATTGCGGAATCAACTTATATAAAGATATAATTTATAGCCAGGGGATACTGTAAATTAGTTCTGGAAAAAGAATTAACCCTCAAAAATCTCTATCATCATGTTTTATCCATGATAATTAGTTTTAATCCAGCCACGTATACATATCTTCGGTTGTATTGAGTCCATGTGGACATTTGCTGTCCATTTCCAAAATATATTTTGTCTCTAATTTACGTAATAGGGCTTCCCTGTTACCACCTCTTCTCAGAGGTGGAATGGTATCAATGACAAAATATTTCATTTGGGATGCATCATTGTTGTGCACCTCATTAAAATGGCGAGCTACCGGGTAAGTTGTATCCTTATTTGAGATCGCTCTCAAATGTTGGAGGATTCGCTTGTGGACTTGCAGTTTAGTACTGCCTACATACTGCAGTCCACAGGGGCACTCCAAAATGTAAATAGCGTGGTCAGATTTACAAGTGATCGCTTTATCGATTTTGGTAGGTTTGCTGTCAAATGCAGTCTGAAAAGTGGTTTTGCTGATTCCATGCTTACAAGCTTTGCATGCTGCGCATTTTATAAAACCTTTTCTTGTGGAGAACCACCCCCGATCCTTGACTACTTCTGGACTACTGCTCACCAAAAAGTCACTAGTAGATGGTGCTTTTCTATATGTTATCGTGGGTCGAGTAGTTAGAGTTGAGCCCAATATAGGATCGCTAGTCAACATATACCAATTGCTGTTAATGATTTTACTTAAGTTGTTCCTCTGTTTGGTATAGGTCAAGATTAATCTTGGGCTACTAGTTTCTGATGTTGTTTGCTCACTGTGTTCTAGTCTCCTATTTCTACGTGGGGGTTTTCTCAAAAGTTCCTCTCTTGATAAGGTTCTAGTTTTGTTTATGGCTGTGTCAATTGATAATTCAGTGTAACCTCGCTCTAAGAAATGTTTTTTGCTTTCGGATTGTGCATCTTTAAGGTCTTTCTCGGTGCTGCATATCCGTTTGATCCTAAGCATTTCTCCATAAGGGATACTGTTTATGGTATGCCTAGGATGAAAGCTAGAGGAGTGAAGGGTGGTATTGCCCGCTGTGGGCTTTCGATGTAATCTGGTATGTATTTGCATATCAGATATATATATTTCTACATCTAGAAAACAGATGCTTTCTTTACTGATATCATAGGTAAAATGTAAATTGAGTTCATTATTATTGATTTGTTCGACAAATGTTCTTGCACTTTGTTCCGAACCCCTCCAGATGACAAACAAGTCGTCGATATAGCGCATCCAGGAAATTATGTTATTTGAAAGAGCATCCGTGAATTTTACATTTAGTATAAGTTCTTCCCACCACCCCATATGGAGGCAAGCGTAACTAGGTGAAAAACATGCCCCCATAGCTACTCCTCTCGTTTGCTGGTATACTTGTTGGTTAAATAAGAAATAGTTGTTGTTGAGGCAGAATTGAATTAGGTTGATGATCATTTTGTTTTGTTGATAAAATTCCACACATCTATTGTTCAAAAAGTATTCCACCGCTCGTAGGCCATCCCTGTGATGTATGGAGGTGTACAGATTTGATACATCCAGGGATAGTAAAATGAAGTCCTTTTGCCATTCTATGCCCTGTATTTTTTTCAGGAAATCCGTAGTGTCTCGTACATACGAGGGCAATGATTTTACATGATTTTGCAAAAAGGAGTCTATGAAAATTGAGACATTTTCCAATAGGCTGTTCTTGGCCGCGATGATAGGTCTGCCTGGCGGATTGTCAATGTTTTTGTGGACTTTAGGTATGAAATATATGACTGGTGTTATTGGATAGTCATTTTTCATATATCTGTATTCGTCTTGATTGATTAGTCCTAGGCTCTTCCAAGCCAACAATTTTGTAAAAAGTTCATGTTGAGCTGCTAACATCGTTTGTTTATTACTCAGTTTGTAGCAACCTCGATCGTTTAATTGCGACATGGCTTCCTGGCGATATTTTTCTTTTTGCCAAATCACTACGTTTCCCCCTTTATCAGAGTTTCGAATGACTACGTTGTCATTATTTCTCAGTTTGGAAATTAATTGGTGGTACTTTTGTCGTGTGAAATCATGTTTTATTTTGCTGGTCTTTATTTTGTAATTCAATTTTTTGACTTGTGTTGTGACCATCTCACTGAATACATCAATGTTGTCTCTTGGCATGATGGGTACGAATTTAGACTTGGGTTTAAAGTTAGTTGATGTTCTCAGATTGGTTTTAATTCCTTGTTGTTCAAGAAGGCTCTGGGTATTGTCTGGAGATGTATTTGCTGGAAAGGAATTCGTGCTTTCATTAGCCAAAGCTTGTAAATCCTTCAAGGTGTTTGCATCATGGGCTATAAGACCGCTAGTCAATTCATTCCCATGAGATATGGTGGTATCATTGGGCTGTCTGGTCTTAGACTGTTGTTGCAGATGGAATTTTTTGAGTTTCAACTTTCTTATGAATTTATATATATATGCCCTTGTTTGAGGATAATCGAAATTCGTTTCCGGACAGTAGGATAATCCTAAAGCCAACAGCTGTTGTTCTGCGCTGTCTAAGTTCACATTAGCAAGATTTATGATTGACATGTTTGTATTTACTATAGGTGTTATTGTTTGCGCCAGTTCTTTTTTTGCGTTTTCTTGTTGAAGTTCTTTTTCATGCTTGCGCCTTGTTTTCCTTCGTTTGCGTCTTCTTGCATTTCTCCTTTGTTTGTTTTGGCGTTTGGTATCCTCGGGCGCAATGTATGGCGCCTTTCTTCCCTTAAAAAATGCAATTCATCTACTAATGTGTGTTTCTGTTGGTTACTTGTAGATGGGCCCGCTGCTTCTTGGTTTGTGTCCATATCGGATTCACTATCCATTATTGAGCTTAAATCCGAGAGAGATGATGCTGTTTGATTTGGCATTGTTGTGCCTATATGCTGTTCATTGCGTGTCTTTTACCCCGTGCTTGTGTACGAGGTTTTCACTGCATCGTATTTCCGAGCGAAGGTAAAAATTTGTCCTCGTTCATAATCTTGCTTATCTCTTTGGAATTTGAAGGTTTTTCTTTTCTTGATGGTATCTTCTTCCTTCTTTAATCTGATCATCATCTCATCCCTTAATTTGGAACTCGTATATATATATATATAGCACTGTTATTAAAAAACATATATTGTCTTTTATATCAAACTTTTAGTTTTTTTATTTACTATATATATAGATGAGGTCATCAGACAAATCTCAAACAATGAACATTGTCAGCACCTGGATAAAAGTCCAATGGAAACCTGGACACAGGAATACCATCATAAATTGCAACAATGGAATGAGTTGGGGTTGATCAACTTTGAGGAGTATATGTATATGAAGGTAAACCATCCCATCGTTGCAACCATATACTTCCTCCCAAAAGTACACAAATCGAACAACAACCCACCAGGACAACCTATTGTGAGTTTGATTGGATCACTATTAGAAAAAACATCACACTTCATTGATACATTTCTTATGGATTACGTGACATCATTGCCATCTTATCTAAAGGATAGCACAGACTTCCTTAAAACGATCCAAAATGTCCAATGGAATGATGGACTCATCATGGCTACAATAGATGTGTGTTCCTTATACACTTCAATCTTACACTCTGATGGAATTAACACTGTATGTGAGTTCCTGAAAACTGGATCAGTAAGCTTCTTGGAACATTCAAACATGCTCGTGGAAATGTAATCCTACTGTCTTACCCACAACATCTTTCTGTTCAATGGTGAGCTCTTCCTACAGATGCAGGAACAGCGATGGGTACATCCTTTGCTCCCAAGTACGTGAATTTATTCATGGGGGCATGGGAGATGGATGTACTATGTGGCAACCATGAATCCAAGATCAAAATTTGGACCAGATTCATCGACGACCTGTTTATAATTAACCCTGGGCGTAGTTTGCGAAGTAGCTCTTCGCGAAGCTACGCAAAGTGCACTTCGCACTATGCGAGCTACGCGTAGCACTTCGCGAACTGCGTAGTACCTTGTTCGCACTTTGCCAGATGTCGTTTTCAATGATTGCACAGTGCGGACAAGCAACTGGCACTGTGCAATCATTGAAAATGGCATCTTGCACAGTGCGAGCTGTAGTTTTCTGCTGCTCAAGTAGATTTTTATTCGAGCGGCAGCTTTCTCAACGCGAACTGGTAGTTTCTCATCGCGAGCGGTTGCGAACATACGCGACCACTCGCAATGAGAAACCTGACCTCCTCGCATTGGGAATCTCGCCAGGAGGTTTATTTTCCATGATCGCAATCGCCAACTTGATGTTGCTGATCGCGAACAAGGAAAAAGTCTTGCCGGGATGTCATTTTGCTTGCTCGCGGTCGCCAACTTGACGTTGAGAACCGCGAGCAAGCAAAAAATGACCGCAGCACTATGCAACACTACGCTACGCGTGTTCGCACTGTGCTACGTGCAATTCGCGTAGTACGAAGTGGCGCGAACTTCGCAAACTACGCGAGCGTAGCGTAGTGCTTTGCCCAGGCTTATTTATAATATGGGAGGGCAAACAGAGTGAACTGGAGAACTTCTTTGAATCACTGAATAGGAATTAAATGAATTTAACTTTCACATCCACTGTCAGTAAGAAGAGTGTAATTTTCTTGGATGTGGAGGTATTCATTAAGAACAATAAAATATGTAGCAAAATACATCAGAAACCTACTGCCTGCAACAGTATACTCCACGCTAACAGTGGCGACCCGCAACATTTAAAGTGGAGCATACCATATGGTCAACTGTTGTGGGTAAAAAGAAACTGCTCAGAAATAGATGGTGTAGAACAACAACTCGAAGAGATGAGTCCCGCTTCTTGGAAAGAGGATACCCACTTGAATTAATCAAAACTGCCAGAGCAAAAGTTCATTTGAAATCACGAGAATGTTTGCTAAATCCACAACAAGAAGATTTGACAGAACCGAATGAAGATATGGAAACTATATGACTGATCATGGATTTTAATAATGAAAATAAGGAACTAAAAAAGGTTGTAAAAAAGAACTGGAACATATTGATGCATAAGGATGAAACACTGAAGAAAAAACAACCTTCATTTCCTAGCATAACATACAGGAAAACAGCATCCCTAAGGGACATACTAATGCACAGTCACTTTGAGATCAAAGCTCCACAAAAAACAACTTGGTTAACCACTCCGGAATTTTGGAGATGTCCCAAGTGTAGGGCATGTGAATATGGCCAGAACACCTCAACATTCACATTACAAAATGGGAGAACTAAACAGATCATGGACCATATAACATGTGAGTCTAGATATGTAGTTTACATATTAGAATGCCCCTGAAGAAAACAATATGTTGGGAGCACAATCAATAAGTTAAAGTTAAGAATATTTCAACACCTGAGAGCCATCAAAAATAAAGATTTTACCTATCCCATTGCAAAACATTTTTTTGAATACCTCTCTAGCAATGACCGTGACCTGAGATACTTTGGCATACATATTGTGTACCTAGGAAGCAGAGGTGGTAGCAGAACAATGGAACTAAGAAAAATGGAGTCCACATACATCCTAGCGATAGGAATAGAACAACCCTTTGGGCACAACCTGGATGCAGAACTCGATATACATTAACAATGATGGCTCTAAAATCTTAACTAAACTCCTGCAAATTCATAAGCAAAGAAAAGGGAAGAGTCAAGTAATCTTTGAATGAGAAACCACATTTAACAGTAAAGAACTATAAGAATGTGAAACGAGAAGAAAAAACTATCGAAAAGGGGAATGGAGGACTAAATATTTATTTATCAAATCATGCACATTGTCACTTTCAGATTGCTTAAGTACTTTACATATAGATATTTATTTTATTCATTTCATATTTATCTACATTACATATATAATTGTACCAGTGAGATGCTCAACTTTTAAGATGTTTCTAAAATCATATTTTTTTATAGTGGTAGCTGTTAGGATTTTACTGTTACAATTGAATGACATGATGGCATGAAATCTATTTGTTATAAATGTTAAACTCCTGAACTGGGAGTTCTTAGACTTAACATTCATATTGCTGCTCTAGGAACACACACAATAATTAGAACTGATCCCCCTAACCATGTACATGGTTGGTTTCTCTTGAAAAGTTACCCTACTTGATTAACAAATGAAAGCACTTTTCTGCATGTGCACTTTATTTGTAAATTATACATTGGTACTTACTTGATTGACTTATGGATTTAAACATCCCTTAATTTTAACGATGACATGTTCGGCCCCCCTCTAAGAAAATCTGCCCTATCGTATCTATTTCTGAAATTATCTTTTCTGCATCGGTACTCTATCTTGTAAATAATATACTTGCACTTTTCTGACGATACTATATAACATAGAGAAAAAAGAAATCACAAATGTACTTTACAGTTAATGATATGTGAAAACATGGTAAATGATGAGTTTTTACTCTATTTATAATTGACAGCATTGCTTTGCACTAGCACCTTATTTACAAATAATGTACTTGTACGTTATGACCAGATTATGCTCTAAAAAAGTGTGTACAAGATTCATCAATGTACTTTACATCTAAATGAAAGGTGAAAATGGCGGTAAAAGGAAGCCATTTAGCAAGAACAGTGGGTTAGCAGTCTAGAAACACGCACAAGGGAAGAAACAAACAAGGGATCGTAATGAGCACCTATCACTTTAAAATGGCGATCTAGACAGCTGGACTCTATGGTCCAGTTGAAGGCATAGCGCAGAAATGCGTAGACCGTCCATATCTCTGCACAAATGTTGAAATGAAATAAATATTTAAAAAGATTAATTGCCCAGACCTGACTTTCTTCATGGTGCCGTGGTTGCCTTGCTGTGTAAGGTGAAAGCGTTGGTCATTATATATATATATATATATATTCACTGAAAAAACCATGGGTTTCACACACGTTATAGTTAGGACTTAGCATTTAAAAAACCTTAGAAATTCTGTGAAAAAACCATAGGTTTCACACACGTTATAGTTAGGAATTAGCATTTAAAAAACCTTAGAAATTCAGTGAAAAAAACCATAGGTTTCAGACATGTTATAGTTAGCTGGACATTTTACTCGTAAAAAACCATTGAAATTGCCCCGTTATAGTTAGTTCAGCTAACTATAACTCGCGCGCCCGCAATGCACTGCTGATGACGTCACATATTACATCACTCATGACATGGTCAGTGACATCACTCATGACATCACTGATGACATCTCAAATGACATCACTGATGACATCATCCTTGTGATAGAGTGGCAGACCTCCTCTCACCCTAATATAACCTTTGATACACACATACAAAAATAGAGACTAAAATTTACAAAAGAATGGACATACCAATAACAGTTACAACAACCTCTTCAGTAATTCTAAGATCCACATACACATCCATTCATTCACCAACAGTTCAATACAGTCACTCATACATGTACTCACTTATCATATGTACTCATACACCTATACATCCTGTTACACAATGCCACTTATCCATAGAGCTACTCACACACATAGTCACCCATGCTAATAAAGAATAAAACATACATTTACTTGCATATACAGTTATTCACACACCACCACACTTACTTCTACGGAAACTTACACATACTTAGTCTTTTAAACAATCACTTATAGAAACACATACTTATTCATACAGGAACTCTTCCAATGTCTCACTCTCACATATACTCACTTATTTACACCAATAGTCACATATACTAGTTTAAAACATATGTAGTTACTCATAAAGACACTATTGAGACAGTCATTCACTCACTAACACACCCATACACACACTCATCCACCCATGCAGTCCTGCACACATGCTCTGATCAACACATACAAACAGTGAGTCAATCATTCATGCACCTATGCACTAGGTAATACCCCCCACCGAACCATGCAGACACTCAGACTGATACTCAAAAAACCAACTAATATCCTATATAGACACCCATGTAGATACTCACCAACCCATGCAGCCACTTATACACAAAGTGAGAGACTGATACAGATATTTATATATTTAAACATTACTCACTAAGCCATGTATTCACTATGATACACTTAATCAGTCAGTTACACAATCAATTTTTCAATAAGAAATCATCCATTTAGACAGTAATATACCCATTTATTCTTTCATCGACCTTGAGATATACATATATAAAACATATTTAATTTTCAGAAAAACACACATTCACTGGATGATGTCATCAGTGATGTCATTTGAGATGTCATCAGTGATGTCATGAGTGATGTCACTGACCATGTCATGAGTGATGTAATATGTGACGTCATCAGCAGTGCATTGCGGGCGCGCGAGTTATAGTTAGCTGAACTAACTATAACGGGGCAATTTCAATGGTTTTTTACGAGTAAAATGTCCAGCTAACTATAACATGTGTGAAACCTATGGTTTTTTTCACTGAATTTCTAAGGTTTTTTAAATGCTAATTCCTAACTATAACATGTGTGAAACCTATGGTTTTTTCACTGAATTTCTAAGGTTTTTTAAATGCTAAGTCCTAACTATAACGTGTGTGAAACCCATGGTTTTTTCAGTGAATTTGCAAGGTTTTTTAAATGCTAATTTTTTTTTTTTTCTTCTATTTTTTCTAACATATTTTTATTTAAATTTTCTTACCTTTTATAAAGACTATTATTAAATTTTTAAAATTCTTTAATATGTTTTTTTTAATATATTTTTTAAAATAAACATGTACAATTTATTAGCAGTACTTTTTTTCTATTTTTTTTATAATTTTTTTAGTACGCGTACCGTAAGCTCACGGTAAGCGTACGGTTCACGTAACGTCCGTAATTTTTCTACGCTGCTTGCGTATAGTTACGCAATTTGCGTAGCCGCGCGTACTCCGCGTGGGACGCGTACGCGTGTACGCTACACGCGCACGTTACGCGGAAGTGTCGGGGAGTGACTGTTATGCGCATGCGCGCAAGCGCGTGTCTTTTTTACGCGCATGCACACTTTTGCCGTAAGCGTACCGTAAGCGTACGGTAGGTCATGTGATCATGAAACACAACTTTTGATTGGTTGAAACTACTTTCAGTTCTAGAACTCTCCTACACCACACCCATTCCCCTCATTTCTGCTTGTGATCCCTTAGGAGAAGGAGCTGGGTTGTCTTTGTGATACGATGGCAGAACAGCAGAGCTCTTCTGAGAGTGAGGCCAGCACTAGCAGCACTGTCTTGAGGCAGAGAGCGAGGAAACAAAAGCCCTCTCATGTATGGGATTATTTTACTTTTCCTGAAGGCCAGCAAAAGGTGAATGCACCCTTAGTAACTTGCAAGCTGTGTAAGCGTGTACTTTCTAGAGGTAATCCTGACAGGAAGTATTCCTTTGGGAATCATACCATGAAGAGACACCTCCAGGATGTACACAGAAGGACACATGGTCATCTTTTTGGAGGTAACTCTTCAGAAAGACAAGCAAGTACATCCACAGCAGCTCAGCCTGGACAGGTGAGCCCTTCATCTGTGGGGGGAGAATCTCCTTTTGCTGGCCCTCTGGAAATGAACCCTCGATTTCGAAGGGTTGATATTCGATGCACCTTTTGTCAAGATCTAATTTGCCATAGGGAGACCAGTGTTTCCCTAGTGAACAACAAAATAGATCAGCACATTTGTCGCTTTGAATAATTTTCCCATGCTTTCTTTCCTCTGTCCCTGCATGAACACAACGGTTCTTTTAAGAGCCAACCTTATCTTTCATCTTTTTTTTACATATGTTTTTAAAAACTTTTTTTTTTTTTTTTTACCGTACGCGTACTTTTTTTTTTTTTTTTTTTTAAAACACTAAAAATCAATTATCACATTACAAGGTCCTTGAGAGACTACAATTATTATTATTGACTTACCATACTCACTCAAAAAATAGCTTTAAAAATGGTTCTGCCTGTAATTCCTCTTTGCACACAGAGTCACAAAACGAAATTTCTTTGCCAATTTGAATGCACACTTACTGCTCTTTTTTTTTTGGCAAGTGAAAATCACTTTTACAGACTGACACATTATGAATCCACTTTTTTGATTTTCTTAAATGCACATGTCCAAACTGCTTTTTCAGACCAGCACCATTTGTAACCTGGGTGACTGCCTACACCCCAGCAAGGACAACCAGCCTTAGTGATGCTGAATGTATTTGCATTACTGACTGAAACCTCAAACCCCACTCGCTTGTGAATACTGTCCATGATTCCACATGGAAAGCAGCTGGGTGTGTGCTAAGAGTCTGCTTCTGCACCAAAAAATCGCTCCCCCTTTCCATCTAATGCAACTGTGAAATCACCAGATAAAAACGCAATAAATCTCTGCCTATAATTCCTCTTTGCACACAGAGTCATGTTTTCACATTAGTCCCAAAACGAAATTTCTTTGCCAATTTGAAAGCACACTTACTGCTCTTTTTTTTTTGGCAAGTGAAAATCACTTTTACAGACTGACACATTATTAAACCACTTTTTTGATTTTCTTAAATGCACATGTCCAAACTTCTTTTTCAGACCACCACCATGTGTAACCTGGGTGGCTGCCTACACTCCAGCAAGGGCAACCAGCCTTAGTGATGCTGAATGTATTTGCATTACAGACTGAAACCTGAAAACCCCACTCACTTGTAAATACTGTGCATGATTATACATGGCAAGCAGATGGGTGTGTGCTAAGAGTCTGCTTCTTCCCCCAAAAATCGCTCCCCCTTTTTCCTACTAATGCAACTGTGAAATCACCAGAAAAAACGCAATAAATCTCTGCCTATAATTCCTCTTTGCACACAGAGTCATGTTTTCACATTAGTCCTAAAACGAAATTTCTTTGCCAATTTGAAAGCACACTTACTGCTCTTTTTTTTTTGGCAAGTGAAAATCACTTTTACAGACTGACACATTATAAAACCACTTTTTTTATTTTCTTAAATGCACATGTCCAAACTGCTTTTTCAGACCACCACCATGTGTAACCTGGGTGGCTGCCTACACTCCAGCAAGGGCAACCAGCCTTAGTGATGCTGAATGTATTTGCATTACAGACTGAAACCTGAAAACCCCACTCGCTTGTAAATACTGTGCATGATTATACATGGCAAGCAGATGGGTGTCTGCTAAGAGTCTGCTTCTTCCCCCAAAAAATCGCTCCCCCTTTTTCCTACTAATGCAACTGTGAAATCACCAGAAAAAAACGCAATAAATCTCTGCCTATAATTCCTCTTTGCACACAGAGTCATGTTTTCACATTAGTCCCAAAACGAAATTTCTTTGCCAATTTCAAAGCACACTTACTGCTCTTTTTTTTTTGGCAAGTGAAAATCACTTTTACAGACTGACACATTATTAAACCACTTTTTTGATTTTCTTAAATGCACATGTCCAAACTTCTTTTTCAGACCACCACCATGTGTAACCTGGGTGCCTGCCTACACTCCAGCAAGGGCAACCAGCCTTAGTGATGCTGAATGTATTTGCATTACAGACTGAAACCTGAAAACCCCACTCGCTTGTAAATACTGTGCATGATTATACATGGCAAGCAGATGGGTGTGTGCTAAGAGTCTGCTTCTTCCCCCAAAAAATCGCTCCCCCTTTTTCCTACTAATGCAACTGTGAAATCACCAGAAAAAAACGCAATAAATCTCTGCCTATAATTCCTCTTTGCACACAGAGTCATGTTTTCACATTAGTCCCAAAACGAAATTTCTTTGCCAATTTGAAAGCACACTTACTGCTCTTTTTTTTTTGGCAAGTGAAAATCACTTTTACAGACTGACACATTATGAAACCACTTTTTTGATTTTCTTAAATGGACATGTCCAAACTGCTTTTTCAGACCACCACCATGTGTAACCTGGGTGGCTGCCTACATTCCAGCAAGGGCAACCAGCCTTAGTGATGCTGAATGTATTTGCATTACTGAGTCCAACCTCAAACCCTTAAACTATTCTTTTTTTTTCCAGTACACCTTAATTTATCGTGAAAACATAGTCCATATTATTTTACATGTTCCTCACATTTAAATTTCTCCCAAAACAGAAAATAATAAACACAACTTCAACAAAAAGAATTGCTTTTCTATTATTCATTTCTTAATTTACCATATACATCCCCTCTCAAACTCTAAACTCACCTTTAAAATTAGTTAGTTGTGAAAGAAATGTGGCACTCAAACAGCAGATTATCAGAGCCAGGATCTCTGTTGTGTTCACCTCTCTCCTCTCAGCAGAACCAGATAATGGCAAACTTTCCCTCTATTTTTCCACACATATACATGTAAGTTTCAAATCTCAGTGCTTCCCCCTTTTTTTCAAATGTAATCACACATTTCTATTGGTTGAAAACCAACCCTTTTCCAAAAGTACCCTGCCCCCAACTTGACTTCTGCCTAGTACCCTTCCCCCAACTTGACTTCTGCCTGCTACCATAGCAACAGCTCATGGAACACTGCTGTGTGGAGTTAGGTCAGAAGTTCGCCACACAATGTTTCAATTCCACAGAGCAAGAGTGCTTGACTTTTCAAACCTAACAGCAAATCCATAGTACTGTTCTTTGGTTACACATTTTTTTGTACCAATACAAAACATGCTTCTATTAATTTACACATACAGCCTAGTTTTTATTCTAGAATGGTATGAAACAGCCAATCAGTTCTTTTTGTTTTGAAAAAAATATGTATGCCTCCATTTCCAAACTGTCTTTCTTTTCATATTGCCATTCTACTGAAAGACACCTCCTGAGTGCATCCAGTTCTCCTTTGAAGATGTTCACAGTGTGGATTGTAGGGCACAGCTATGTCTTCTGGAGTGAAAAGTATGCAGAGAAAACAGATATGGTGAGAGACCTTGCTTTGCCAAATGTAGACATTAAATGGATTGGTCAGAGAGGGTTAAAGTGGCACCAATTGATGCCATTGGTGAAATCCTTCATG
Organism: Triturus cristatus; assembly: GCF_964204655.1. Taxonomy (NCBI): domain Eukaryota; kingdom Metazoa; phylum Chordata; class Amphibia; order Caudata; family Salamandridae; genus Triturus; species Triturus cristatus. Next base: position 899,790,637 of record NC_140590.1, on the reverse strand, counting down.
CAAATCCAACACCCTGACCTCATAATAGTGCACTGTGGTGGCAATGACCTAGGCACTTTGACTGGGGTAGGTCTGGAAATGCTTATGAAGGACACCTTTACACAACTGTTTTCACTTTTCCCTAAAACTGCCTTTGTGTTTTCCAACATATGCCAAAGGCAAAAATGGAACTGGTCCAATCATTTCTGTCCGCAGATTGACAAAGCAAGAAAGCACGTCAACAAATCTGTTTCTGCTTTCCTCCGTGACTATGGTATGGGTGCCATTTACCACAACAACTTGCGTTATGACATGCAAGACATTTATAGAGGAGATGGTGTGCACTTCAATGATGAAGGGAACAGAGTCTTCCTTTTGAACCTTAGACTCTGCATCGGTACTTACTTGTAGGTACCACTAAAAAATTGACTTCATAAACACAACAGCTCTTTTTAGAGCTCCCTAATATCTAAACTCTTAATTCTGCATTTCATTTTTTTATTTTTATTTTTTTTTACCGTACGCTTACCGTACGCGTACCCCGTGATTTTTTAAAAAATCAATAAATGTTTTTTTTGTACTTTTCTGTCCTTCTTTGACCCCCTTACAAATGTTAGGGGGTCTGTAACTCTTCTCATTGCCCCCTTTTCTTGTTTTCACTCTTTTTTTTCAGAGTGAAATACACAAAATGGCGGCCGCCGCTTCCTGGTTTCGGCCGATTCGAATGTTTACTAAGATCTAAGGGCCAATCAGAATCTCGCTCGCGCACGCCATTTTTCTTCCGTACGCTTACCGTAAGCTCACCGTACGCGTACCCCGTGATTTTTTTAAAAAACAATAAATGTTTTTTTTGTACTTTACAGTCCTTCTTTGACCCCCTCACAAATGTAAGGGGGTCTGTAACTCTCCTCTTTGCCCCCTTTTCTTGTTTTCACTCTTTTTTTCAGAGTGAAATACACAAAATGGCGGCCGCCGCTTCCTGGTTTCGGCCGATTCGAATGTTTACTAAGATCTAAGAGCCAATCAGAATCGCGCTCGCGCACGCCACCGTACGCGTACGGTAAGCGTACGGTAAGCGTACCGTAAGCGGGCTCAGATATATATATTGATTTAAAGGCTATTTTCTCAGAATCTACTGAACAGATTTACACCAAACCTACAAAAGGCACTTCCTTGACCTAGGGACTACCTCTCTGCCAAATTTCGAGTAATTCTGTTCAGCCGTTCGGGCTGTAGCTCGTTCTAAAGGTCCTATGGAAAAATGCATGGGAAAAACGCGTTTTGGGACCCCCCTTTTATCTCAGCCCCCGCTTGACGGATCCCCCCGAGACTTTCAGGGTAAGAGCGGAGCGTAGCGCCCCACCTATTGTGAGAAATTCGCGAGGATTCGTCGACCGGCGCCAAAGTTATTCAAAATAGAATGTTGCGGATTTCCTATGGAAAAGGGGTCCTAACTATAACTACCTACTGGCGACCGCCAGTAGGTAATATATATATATATATATATATATATATATATATATATATATACATACATATACATATATACATATATGTATATGCATAAATGTTTGTGGCCAGCCCAGGTCACGAGCTGCACCACCCCGAGATCCTAGGGGGTCCGCAGCTGTTCACATTGAAGGCATGGCGTGAGCAGGTGGCAGGTCGTGTGCAATGCAGGCGCACAGGAGCGCGATGGTTTTAGTTCCTCAAAAACATTTCAGTAGCAGAGATGGCGGCGACCCACTGGGGGTTTATTGAACTTCAAGTCCCAGAATTCTAGCAGGATACTCACCTGTTTGCAATGGCTAACTAATAAAAGGGGATGTACTTTGAAGTTACCTGTTTGCCGTTTCTGCCGCTGTTTTGCCCAGGAAGAAGGGCGCCAAGCCCGAAACGCGTAGGCAAGTTTGGAACCTGTGTTGTGCCCCCAAGCGCTTGACTCTACGACTATTTGCCGCCAGCGAGTGCAGCTCATCGGTGGGGCAACCCTCTTTGCATAAATGTTTGTGGCCAGCCCAGGTCACGAGCTGCACCACCCCGAGATCCTAGGGGGTCCGCAGCTGTTCACATTGAAGGCATGGCGTGAGCAGGTGGCAGGTCATGTGCAATGCAGGCGCACAGGAGCGCGATGGTTTTAGTTCCTCAAAAACATTTCAGTAGCAGAGATGGCGGCGACCCACTGGGGGTTTATTGAACTTCAAGTCCCAGAATTCTAGCAGGATACTCACCTGTTTGCAATGGCTAACTAATAAAAGGGTATGTACTTTGAAGTTACCTGTTTGCCGTTTCTGCCGCTGTTTTGCCCAGGAAGAAGGGCGCCAAGCCCGAAACGCGTAGGCAAGTTTGGAACCTGTGTTGTGCCCCCAAGCGCTTGACTCTACGACTATTTGCCGCCAGCGAGTGCAGCTCATCGGTGGGGCAACCCTCTTTGCATAAATGTTTGTGGCCAGCCCAGGTCACGAGCTGCACCACCCCGAGATCCTAGGGGGTCCGCAGCTGTTCACATTGAAGGCATGGCGTGAGCAGGTGGCAGGTCGTGTGCAATGCAGGCGCACAGGAGCGCGATGGTTTTAGTTCCTCAAAAACATTTCAGTAGCAGAGATGGCGGCGACCCACTGGGGGTTTATTGAACTTCAAGTCCCAGAATTCTAGCAGGATACTCACCTGTTTGCAATGGCTAACTAATAAAAGGGGATGTACTTTGAAGTTACCTGTTTGCCGTTTCTGCCGCTGTTTTGCCCAGGAAGAAGGGCGTCAAGCCCGAAACGCGTAGGCAAGTTTGGAACCTGTGTTGTGCCCCCAAGCGCTTGACTCTACGACTATTTGCCGCCAGCGAGTGCAGCTCATCGGTGGGGCAACCCTCTTTGCATACATATATATATATATATATATTATTCATATCAAAAGGCAAGTAAACGCACTCTCACAGAAAATATGCTGGTAATTAGATATTTATTTTGAGTTACGCGTTTCGACTGCAAAGCAGTCTTGGTCACACATCGAAAATGTTGCAGACCTCACATTTACATAGTATTGACAAAACATAGAAAGTGGACACCTTCGAATATTGAAGTGGTTTTGCTATACTAATGTGGCAAACATTTTGTAGTGTACCGGAAGTCCTTGTTACAGCTCACAAATATCACATTCTAGGTATTCATATAATTGCCTAGTGGCTTATATGTACATACGTTTCCAATGCAGATATTTATTGTATACCACTGATGTGTATTGTGGCTTTTGCAATCATATTTAAATGTTTCCATTTCCTGATATTTTCAAAATAATTATTCCAAGAGGATTACTGGAGCGGTCCAGTATTCCTAAGCGGGTGCGTCCTAACCCAGTATTATTCAATATCCCCCTTGTAAGGGTCAAAACCTTTGTTTATCTGGGCGTCACCCTAACGGAGAACTTTAGCTGGAACTCTCAGATTGCTAAGTCAACGCTCAAGCTTGTCCAACTGGCAGGGGGTTTAAACAAAGTTTTTAAAAAATCAACTTTTAAACCAGTGTCCCCTGCCCTTGAAATTTATTGTCGGCAGGCAAGAGTAGCTGCAATCTATGGGGCTGAACTCTGGGGACATACGCAGATAATGTCTCTCTCAAAGGCTGAGCAGTCTTTTTTAAGATCTCTACTAGGCCTTCCTTCCAGTACACCGTTGATCCCCCTTAGGTTTGACCTTGGGCTAGTTCCAATAGAGGAGATCACCAGTGTAAGACCAATTTTGTACTGGAAGAGGCTGTGGTCAGTGCCAGAACTGACCTCCTATAGATCTGAATTTGCAGGGATCTGGCCTGCTCTTAAACACAAAAAGATCCCTTGGCTTCTGCATATTAATGCAACCTGTATTCAATTGGGACTCCCGGAATTGTGGTCAAACCCGGAAGCAAGTTGTTCCGGGATCCCGAGGAAAGAACTACTTTCTCTGATGTCCACCAATTATTTCTCTTCTCTTTCGAGCTCTTCTGCTATGGGTAGGTTGACCTTAGAATTCCTCATGGTCAAGCAAGTTCTCGGACTAGAGGAATTCATGGATCAAATAGAACCCCCACTTGCTCGAAAACTGTATATTCAGCTTAGATATGGTACACTACCGGTTAGGTCCTTTTCATCCAAATGGCAGACCCAAAATCAGGAATGTTGTCCTGCCTGTAACTATAAAACGGAGTCTGTTGCACATGTGCTGTTTTTCTGTCCTGCTTATTACACAATTAGGAAATGTTGGTTGATTCCTATTTGCAGGAACCTGGGATTTCGTCACTTTAAGCAGGCGTGTAGGTCACTCATCTATGATACTCATCCCAATATTGTCTTTGCTGTATCTCGCTATCTTCACAGTATGTGGCGCAGGAGACAAGCTTTTTTAACTTAATCATCCTTGTACTGATAACTAGTAGTTTAATCTTTATTTTTAAGAATTTTAACTTATATGTCTATTTATTGTCTTATTGTATTATTGTAATTGTTGATGTACATAGGTGCGCTTTTATGGTCTTTTGACCGAAATAAAGTTATCACTGACTGACTGACTATTGTTGGTGTATGCACCAAGTGGCTCAATTTCATGTACATATTTTACAACTGTGATTATCTGTGTGCCTTTTCTTCTAGAAAATAATATTCACATAGTGTTCAAATCACACATTAGGTAATAACAGTGGGAAAAAAAATGTATTGGTTTATACCTGTTTCGTTCTTCTTCCTGAGTCTGTGAGGTCTGTGTTTATCAATTTACTATTATACAACCTTGATACAGAACCCTCTACAATTGTAAGGCTCATGTCTAATAAACAATCAAATTTAAGTTCACATACAAATAAACAAAACAGTCTTATCTGCGATGTGCCCTTCACCATGGCAACGTGATATTGAAGAAAAGGATAGGGACCTCCATTCACATCTCCAACCTGGAGCAGGCCCCTTCCTTTCCTCCTGTAATAAAACAAAGAAAATTAAATAATGTATGATTAAAACCATCAATTTAAGTTTAATTTCATAGGAATATACTGGCTTTCTGTACAAACGGATCAAAATATTATACATATATGTAATTACTGTATCTCTTGGAACAGCATAGACATAGGGGGCAGATCGCTTTCCTTAGTCTTCATGTGGGTGTATCCCCAACTCCTCGTGTAAGTTGTGTCCCCACGGGTTCTTAATCTGTAGGTCCAGAAAGTATCTGGATACCTTTTTCCTCAGCTGGAGGATCATGTTGCCCCCCCGGACTCTGTTCTATTTGCTCAATAGCAAAGTAGCTCAAAAGGGAACTATTAGACAGATGGTACTCTTCAAAATGTCATGCTATCAGGTAATGTGCATATTTGTTATTGATTGTTCTCATATGTTCGAGTATCCTTTTTTTGCCATCAGTGTCGTGCTCCCCACATATCGTAGGTTGCATGGGCACTCCAGGACATATATAACAAATGTGGAGCTGCAAGTTAAAAATTGATTGATAGTTTTTGTGTTTCTGGGTGTCTCAAATGTCTTCTTCATATAACTATTTTGACACGCCTTACAATGTCCGCAAGGAAAGAATCCTTGGAGGTTATGTTGTGTCGAGGGCTGTCTCATTGAGACCGCCATCTCCCCAGGGCATAGATTTACATTGAAGTAATAATGTGGGGGAGGCCCTGTAGCCTTCCCTGCAGCCCCAGGGACTGCCACCTCCCATGGCTCATAATGTAACCCTGGGAACCACCGCAATCATTAATAGAAATGCGGGGGCCTCCCAGGTGCCCCCACAGCCCAGGGGACCAACACCTCCCGGGGCTCAAATCATATATCTGTTGTGGGCAAATTAGAATAAAGTAGTTGCATTGGGGCTCCCCTCGTGAAGTCGTTTATGCCCTGGAGACCGTCATCCGGCTCCTGCAATGTCCCGGGATGCCCACCCCCGTTTTTGCTATGTCTTGACAAGCCATAGCAAACCCTGCTCCACTTTCAGCAAACAAGAGCATTAAAAATGCTCTTGCTAGCTGAAAGCAGAGCAGAATTGGTTTTGGACAGAGAGAGCTACCTGGTAGCAGCTACCTCTGTCCAAATTCAATGCCGGCTCCCTCAGAATGGGGGAGCTGGCAGGGACCGCAGGGGCCTTGAGGCCCCCCCTGCAGCCCCCAACAGATTATGTCAGTACGTGGCTGTATGGGTTGGTGAGTGGGCACATGACTGGCTGTATGGGTGCTTGATTGGTTGTCTGAGTACCTCTATGGGTGTATGAATAGGTGAGGGGTATGTGACTGCCTGAATGGATGAATGAGTTTGTGAGTCAGTGGCTGTATGGGTTTGTGAGTGCTGTGAGGGACTGTATGGGTGACTGGGTTTATGTACAGCTGTGTTGGTGAGTGAATGGATGTGTCAGTGGTATATGGATGAGTAACTACATATGTTGAAGGCAGTATGGGTGAGTGTTGGAGTATATGAATAACTGTATGTGTGAGTGAGTGATTGTGAGAGTTGCTGTTTGAGTGAGTGTGTGCTTTTGTCACTGACAGTGTAGGTGAGTGAGTGTGTGTTAGTATCTGTATGAATCAGTTTGTGGGTGTGTGTATAACTGTGTAGGTGAGTAAGTGGCTGGGTGATTACCTCTAGGGATAAGTGAGTAGCTGTGTGAGTAGCTCTATGGGTGACTGAAAGTCTGTGAGTGGCTGTATCTGTGTATGAGTAGATGTGTGTGTAGACCTATGAATCCGTGAGTGGGAGTGTAAGTTCTGATACGGGTGTGTCAGTGGTTTTGAGAATAGTAGTCTGGATATTGAAGTGAGTGTATGAAAGGTTATATTTGGATGTGAGTGGGTGCATCAGAGATTCTGTGGATGAGGTCATCAGTGATGTCATTTGAGATGTCATCAGTGATGTCACTGATCATGTCATGATTGCTGTAATATGTGAGGTTGTAAGCAGTACATTGCTGGGGCGCAAGTTATAGTTAGCTCAGCTAACTATAAGTGCAGAATTTGTCTGGTTTTGTTCAAGTGAAATGTCAGCCTAACTACATCGTCCCTATTCCCTTTAGTTTGAATTTATAAGATTTTTAAAATTCCATTTCCTAACTGTAACGTCCCTGTAATCTTTGGTTTTTTCAGTGAATTTCCAAGGCTTTTTAATACTAATTCCTATCTATAACATCCCTGTAACCTTTGATTTTTTCAGTGAATTTCTAAGGTTTTCTTACATTCTATTTCTTAAATGTAACGTCCATTTTTTTAAAGTAAGCCTCTAAGATTTTCATGTTTTCTTTATACAAATGGATTTTGTATAAAATATTTATTTTATACACCACTCATTTTTTGATTTGTTATGTGTTTATCAGAAAGTACATTATTAACTGGGTTTATTTTTAAGAATTTTTGGAGTTGGCACAACAGTGTCGCATTTACTGTGGAGAATATGTGATCAGCAAATGTATTCCACATACTGAAAAATACACTTAAAGACAATTTCAAAATCAGAGCCACCCAAGAGGCCATGTTCTTGTCAAATAATTTTATGGGGACATTTTTTTAATCCACGATAATGTTGCAATGATTGGCAATCACATTCTGAAATTGCAAAAATTAAGCAGACATTCAACCACCAGAACCACATTAAAAAAATGTTACTTAAAATGTCATTCTAGCTAGTATCAAAACACCTACTTCTTGTTTGCGTGATTACAACGAGACAAGATTACTCCGGTAACCGCAACGATTGTGCCTTTTTTAGGGGGTGCAAAGCACATATATTCACACATTTTACAGTATTTTAGACACTTGGGTTTTATTACAGCACTGTTTGAAGTCATATTTAAACTGATTTTCATTCTTTGCTGTGACACCGGCTGTCACAATGAAATCCGTTCCTGTGATCACTGTGAATACATTGCAAAAATGAAAAGCAAAAGCAGACATTCAATAGGTACCTCCAAATCAAAACTTAGAACTGCAAAAGGAACTATAACGAACACACTAAACACTTTACTATCAAAATGACTGTATAATAGCATGTACAACTCGCTTAATAGCTCTATAACTCACTGTATAACTTCATGGCTCTGCGTAACATCACGTACGTATTTTTGAGGGTCGCGTCAGGTGCGCGAATCCACCGTAAAAGTTGCATGTTTTATAGGTATATGTTATTAAGTTTAATATGTATATTATAGCAAGAAATTATTTAATCTAATTATAAAAATCATTTATTTGTAATTGTAATTAGGATATATTATTATTAAATATATTTTTCGGGAGCCACGTCGGGTGCACGCTTGTGTGTGCCAGGTGCACGAATCCCATGTTACTTCAAAAGAAACAATTTCATTGTTAAGAACCTTTTCATTCTAGAACTTGAAGCACCCCACCCATTTTTTTCATTCCGTCAAGAGCATCTCAGCAGACACACCTGTTGTCTTCTGCTCCTCTTTTTTTGCCTTTTTTGGGTGTTTTTTTTAAGTCATCTGAAAATGGCAGCTAGCAATCAACCTCAGCAAGTTCCAACTGAAGAGGAAGAAGACCTGGAGGAACTTGCGAAGAAAATATACGAAAGTATTGTGTGGGCATTTTCCTCCATTCTACCTGGGGAGAAAAAGGTGAATACACGATAAGTCTCCTGCCCTATTTGTGAGAATGTCCTCTCACAAGGTTTGGAAAAGAAATATTCGTGTGGGACGTCAAACCTCTTCAGACAATGCATCCTCAATGTCTTGCTAGGGAACAGTTTTGAAGGATTAAAATGACATATTGTCCAAATCTGTCTATAAATAAAGTTGACAACATTTCTGATTTGCAAAGAGAACATTTCACATCTTGATTAGCTGTTTTACTAATTTGTTAAAAGACACTGTTTTGCAATCTGGTATCGTCAAATATATCATTTGTTCAGTGTCTATTTCAGTGGTAAAAGAAAATGAACACTCTTTACATTTATGATCCATTCTGTAACTTAGTCCGAACAAATTTTCAATTTCTATTTCTTCATCTTCCAATACTGCAAGCATAAACATAAGAAATTCTTGTGCATCTTGTTGTAAATTAAGTGTAAATTGAAATGAACCAGTACATATATCCAAAAGATGATGTATGCCAGAAGCAGTATGGATTTTAGTTCTATCAGTTACCAACTTTTGAAAAATATAATTTAATATAGAGCAGAATCTTTTTTCTCGATTTTCCATACTTTCATGATGAAGATCTTCTAGATGAAACACAACATTCACAATTACATTAGCATAGCAGTTGATACCTGAACTAATTTCTAACTGGTTGCAGCTTCATCATTCTCTTGAATTGTTCTCTTTTTTTGAACCACACTAGAATGTTTGTCATATTTTCGTTTTGGACACACTACACATTTTTGATATACAGGATATTCACCTAAGTTAGGAGCATACAGTCTTTTCAACCGATTATACTCTCTCACACTTGCATCAGCACTAACCTTTTTCTCCTCAAAATCAATCAAATACAAACCAGATAATGTTCCTACTCGAGACAATGCAACAAATGCCATGCCATGCCCTCTTTAAACACTGTACTTCCAATACTTACCAAAGCACTGTCTACACTTAAACCTTGAGATTTATAAATGGTTACATCATATGCAAAAAAAGAGGAAACTTTTCTATGAATATACAAGTCTTTTACAATCAAAACACAAGCAGCACAACGTCTCTGTTCTGAAAATTTAAAAAACCAACAATTTTTCCCAATGCTCCATTTACTAAACCTTCTTCTACATTCAAATTACGCCGTAGAATTAGCCGACAATTTACACATACATATAAAGTCTTTTCTAAACCTGTCTTAGACACCTACTTTTCCAAAGAATCCAATTTGACTGTAATTTCTGTCAGAGAAGAATAGTAACTCTTTGTGTTCCATTTTAACAATAGCTTCCATTTTCACTATTGGTTGTTTTTCCAATTTCAAAAGTTCTTGATTGAACATAGAACACTCTTGCAGTGTAGGCATTAGGCAAACAATAGATTTCTTTTCTCCAGTTTTTTTGTACATTATTTCAGGTGCTATGTTTTCATTTGCAAACAAGTTTGTTAAAAGGCAACTTTGTAAAGCTTCTTTACCATCTTTACTCAAAATTAAACATTCTAATATCTTGAAGAATGTTTCCATAATCTTCATCACTTGCTTGTCACATATTCTTAATAAGTTCTTCATATTCAAAATGATGCCAAATGTTGACATGTCCAATACTTCCCAAAGATTTCCTAGTGTCTTCATGGAGAAGTATTTTAAAAACAGGTTGCCCTTTCACAGAAGTAAGTTGTAGTAGGTCACCGAATACAATTGCATGTTTTCCTTCAAATAGAACAACATAATCTGTTTTTTAAATCTGTTGAATTCTTAAATGTACAAAGGCAAGCATTGAGTTTGACACCATGTTCAACTCATCAATAATTGGAAGTTTCATTTTCTTGAGTACTCTTGAAACTTCATAACAAGCTTCTTCAGATAGCTTGTGATATTCCAACTTATTTTCATGTTCAACTGGTAGCATGAGTAATCGATTTAATGTAATCCCTAATGATATGTGCTGCTAACCCAGTTAGAGTGGTTACAACACAAGATAAATGTAATTCAGTGGTTTTGTGTAGGTAACTGGTCAAAACTTTAATTAAGAAACTTTTTCCTGTTCCAGCTTGCCCACTGATATACATTTGAATAGGTTTAAATGATGTGCATTGGCATTCTTTTTTTCATGCTGTAAACCTTGCTGTATCTGTTGTCACTTGTAGATATATTTCTTTTTGTTCAATATTTAGTTGTTATTCTAACTTTTCCAACTCAATAATATGCTGTTGTGCTTGTTGCATTGCTGTAGGAGAGTAGGATGTGCTTCTTATGGTCACCCCCACTTTTTGCTAATGTAATCCTGTTTTTCGAATTTAGTCTGGCTGGGGCCCTGCTATTCAGGACCCTAGCCTAGCTGCTTCCTCTTTAAATTGATTCCTAGTACCTTAGGTGCACCACAGATTGGATTCTGTGGTGCCCTTATAAGTTCCTAGTATATGGTATACTATGTACCCAGGGCATAGGTACCCCAGAGGCCTATCAGGGGCTGCAGCATGTATTATGCCACCCCTGTGAAGCCCTCCAAAATGACACCACAGGTCTGCTACTACAGCCTGAGTAAGGTGGTGCATGCACCCCTTACAGAGATATAGGTTCACTATATCTCACCTATCACTGCACATATAAACCTATCAGTCACCCCTATGGCAAGCCTTATCAATACTGAAAGCAGGGTGCTTGGTTTTGTGTGAGAGGGTGCCCCTTCATGAGCAGAGCCCCTCTGCAGCCTTCATAATCTCTTCTCTGGGGTTGTCTGTGATGCAGCCTGACCATATACTCTTAAGTGCATTATAACCAAACAATAAATGCTAACTTTGGACTGGCTGCACGGAAACATGTTGTTTTTGTTGTCAAACACCTTGGAATCATACCCCCACACCAGTAACTGGTGTGGGAGTATGATCCCACCCTTCTAGAGGGAGAGACATGACATCACCGGTATACCCGGTATCAGCTTAAAAGAGCCCTGGCATCACAAAATGGATGCTGCAGCCACAGACACGAGTCTGGCCTCCTGCTGCTGACTGAAACTCGACAGGGGAGCCCTGGACAATAGGTTTCCTATCACAGGGAGATGTTACCACCTCCCCGAGATGCCCTAGTGGATTAGGGCTGGATGGGAGCACTCCAGGAGTGCTTTGAAGTCCTGCACTGGGGCACATTTGGTGTCCCTGTGCATAGTCCAGCTGAAACCAGTTGCAGGGGCTACCAGCCCCTGCTCTGGCATGAAACTGGACAAAGGAAATGGGTGTAGCCACCCTCTTTCCAAACCCTCCCATAGGTGGGTCCCCTGAGTTAGTCCAACCCCTTCCTTGGGTATAAAGATGGAACCTCTGTAACCATAACTTTAGATATTCCTGGACGAAACTCTGAAACTGAATCCTGGACCTTCGATGATCTGTTCAACGCCAGATGACTGAAGAATCTCCCTTGGGGTAAAGGAGTTACTTCCCTGCTTGGCAGGCACCAAAGACGCATCTGTCCGGTCTGCATCTCCAAAGCTCCAGCCGGACACCGAAGACTTTGCAACAGCAGAGGTAGATTTCCATACTTCCCAGAGGCTCAACCGAGTCCTCAGAAAAGCTGAGACCCGCAGCCCTCATGGGTACCATAGAACTGGAACCCCTGGACACTGTGCACATTTGCTAGTGCAATAGCTTCTCTACATCCCTTGAGGCTGTACATTGGGTTACTTGTAGCTCAGACCCCGAGCAGTGAATGGACCGAAGATTGCTGGCCTGCCCACACCGAGTGACCCGTGGGCTGCCATTTTCTGATTCCTCTCAAGGTCCCTTCGCGATCCCTTGTCCGTCAACCTGTGTGTCCCTGAAAAGGGTAACTTTACTTTTATAGGGCTTCCCTGGTTGCACCAGATGTGCCCTGACTCTCCATTGCTTGGGGAGTCCCCAGGACCTTGCTGGTCCGCACCGAAGCATCTTTCTCTTTTCTGCACGGGTTGCTGTTGCCAAGGCTTGTTGTGTCCAATCCGGGCACCGAAGCTGCAGCACCTGACATCCTTTGTGATGCAGCTTGAATCCAGCTCCTGGTTGTCCTTGACGCCTCCTGGTCCTCGTGGCTGAAGAGTCAAGCTTCACCTCCTTCACCTGAAACACCCGACATCAGTGGGCATCTCGTGCCCCTGGTCACTGGCAAGTGACCCAGACTCTGTCCCCTCTGCTTTCAGGTTCTTCACATCTCTGATCCAGACTTGGATCTCTTCGGACATTTCGAACCTTCCCGGCAGCAGCACTTCTTCACCAGCAGCCATTGAAAACGACGACGCAACCCAACACCATTTGACACCTATGCACCCGCTTCCCTGGGTGAGGTAACTTGAGTACTCCAGTGCTCCCATGGGTGTTGACCCTAGAACTGTCTAAGTCCAAGAGGGTTTGGTCTTAGTCCATCTCTAAGTGTCCTTTAACTTTAAAAATGTAACCACGACTTTCCCCATAGAAGCTAACGGGAGCCCGCAGCTGAATTCACACACTGCACATGGCCCTGTGGGTCCTCTGTGTCACTACCTTGGGTGGTTCCTTGGGGTCCCAGCATTTCTACAGTCTCTAGGCCTTACCTCTAGTTAAGTCGTGGTTCTTATACCACCTTCTTAGTATATGGTTTGGTCCGCCCCTAGGGCCTAACCTGTATTGTGCTATTTTACTGTAATATTTGAAGTGTAACTTATGTGCTTTTGCCTCTAGCCTCATAAAGAGACTAGAGGGGTCTGTTTAGGAATAAATACATATATTTTATATATATATACCTGGTGTGGTCCCCTTTCATTTAGCCACTCAAGAGATTATAGACTGGTAAAACAAGCTGCTTTACATTTCTTCAAGACTTAGCCTGAAGGCTGCTCTCCTTAGCTACCATTAGGGTAGCTTTCAATAAAGGTTGTCTTTAACCTATCATCAATAAGGGGTTGTTTGGACTGGTGCAAGGTGCCCACTGTAACTAGTGAACAGCATATACCAGGCCAACTTCTCACAATGACCATTTCTACTTCACTCATGGCTATTGCTGCTTCATTTTCAAGAATTGGTTGTCTTGGTGGATTTTGACTTAGTGGAGCAGACTTTGACTTTCTTGACAAGTGTCTCTAGCTATTTCAGCTGCAAGAGTAGTTTCTTGTTCAATCTCTTCATTCAACATTTGTAGATAATTTGGAAAATTGTACATTCAATGCTATCTTTACATGCATTAAAAGAATCTTCATAGCAGTCAAAATCTCCAAGTAATTCCATTTCAGTACGCCAAGACTTGACGAGTTGCAGAAGTGCTAAATAGAAAACTTCACTTTTATCTGGAGTATTACAACTGAGTTTCTTGTGATTAATAAGATTTCCTTTGGTATGTTTTACCAAACATCTATAACATCCAATTACGGCATATTATTCTTCATTTATATTTTCTATAAGATTTTGCTTAAAACTATAATGTTGCAGTACTTCATAGAGACATATGTTATCCAGATGTGGACTCCTTTTGGGATAGTACGTATGCAACATATTTGTTTTAACAATATCTGTACTTTCCGGCTCATTCAAAGCTAAGTATTCAATTTCTTGTAGAGATTTCAAAACTCGATTTCGTGTTGCAGCAAGACCTAGACTTATCCAAATGATTCCTCTTGACTTTGAATATACACTTTCAGTTGTCAACTGATCCGAACATTCATAGGATCCAATCTCTTGATGGGAACGCATCTTCAAACTAAAGCTGTACAATTTATTACTAAGAGTCTTCTCTTGTGATTTTTTTCCCACATTTTTTTCAACTCCGTCTTTTTAGATTTGGTTTTATTTGATGTAACATAATGAGCAACCGCAATCGAAATATCTGCAACATACTGGATATCCATGTTTGCATTCCACATTGTCAAAATCACTGGATTGTTGTCATTAATATACTTTGAATCTTGACTCCTTTTATATGTTGTAAGTATTTTTGGGAGATTTTCGAGTTAAAGTATGTCTTACTGCTGACATGAAACTGTTCACTTTCCTTTTGAAATTACTGGATGTGGGAATACAAAATTACATTTTGTATAAAATTTTCCCTTTGATCTGTATTTTCATCGACAATACTTTCCACATCAATGAATTTGAAACCATAACACTTGTTGTCTTAAGTTGTTTTCTCCTCCTTTTTTTGGAATGGCACAGGTAACATAGTCTTCAATGAAAGACAAAACAGTTTCAACAGAGTCGGTTCCTTTCTCGAAAAGAAATCAATAAGTTCTCCAAGAGGTGGATTATTTTTATTGCAGATAAAAGACATCATAGCTTGAAACCTATAGTTAAAATATCTTCACACATTTACAGGATGCAAAGAACACAGTTCTCCAGTTGTCTTCAAATCAATGTTTCTTACATTTGAATTTGCTTCTCATAGAAATTCAAGTAAATTGTCCCATGCGTATTCAGCACAGCTAAGCGTAAAAACCATGTAGGGGTTCCTAAGTTTCTTAACGTACATTTAAGTTCTCGGTGATGAAGATACCAATACTCATTAGTACCACATTGACACGCCAACAAATTAATTAACTGAGATTCTAAATGATCATCTCTTTGTTAAACTTTGTCCAAGAATTCCTTTGCAGAAACATGTGTAAAATAAACTCCTGTTTTTAATATGTGGTTCACTGCATATGAAAGTCTGGACAAGTCACTTTCAAACAGAAGATGAAATAAATATGGAACACGCTGTCAAAATCTTGGATCTTCTGAGTACAATCTTGTCGTACGATACTCTGAAGCTGGAATCTGCACTGGTCGCTCATCCTATCGTCCACCTTTTCCAGTGGGGAAGAGCTGTGGAAAACAACGAGCTTCCAAAGTTTTTCCCCAAATGCTTGTGGAAGTTCCCTTCGCTTTCTTCATTTGGAATAATTCAATAGTGTTTCCAATCACTTCTTATGAATGTAGAGGATGTATACTGTAATGTTCGTAAATTTCTACACACACGGAGTTGTCCACTTTTTCGATTTGGCCAGTTGAAATTTCTCTATCATCTTCTGAAGATATTTCTTGTTCTTCGTCATATACATTTTTATAATAAATATTCTTTTGTATAAGATATAATGTCGCCTTTTGAAGTTTGGTGACATCTACTAACTCTTGCTATATTTTTCGACTCTTTGTTGGTATACCATTAACTAGTATAACTACAGGTTCACTTTCCTCTCTCTCTCCACCAACAGTTTCAATATGTTCTTTAAAATCTAAAGGTAAATACACAACTCTTCCTTTTAAACCTCTTTGCAAATCTGTAGGGGGCAGCTTACCTGCTTTAGACTCCATACAAACTACAGCCTAAAACAGGTGCACAGATTGAATAGAATGGACTCATACTTATTTAAATCTACCAGTTCTGGTGGAATAGCTACCAACTCTAGGTTATTATGTACAGCTCTAGCTGGAATTTTCTTCTCTTCTAATTTGTTGAAACAATATTTACATATATGTTGATCACTACCCAACTCAAAATGACCTTCCACCAACAAATAAGCACCAAATTTCTCCCACTTATCATTGTTTTCCTTTTTGCTTTTTAAATACACATCAACATCTCTAGTTTCAGTTTTATAGTTAGTATGTCAACAACAAATACAAACATAGGGGCCGATTATGATGGCGGACGGACTGGAGTCTGTCCGCCTTCGTGGTGGTGACTGGGACCCTCTGCAATGCATGCGGCAGTTCTACACACCAAATCAGGATGCGACTGCCACCATGGCGGTCGCATTTTCCATTTTAACATTGCAGAGGATACTGCTGAGAGCATTACCCGCCGCAATGTTAAAATAGCATGTTGTGCAATTCACTGCGCTACGAGGCAGGCACCACACGGTGCCTGCCACTTGGTGCAGTAAAATAGTGCACCCACACCTCCCCCAAACACAAGGGGGGCCACAGCGGGCCCCCTAAACCAATCTCCACCAGCCTTTAAATGGCAGTTTACCCACCACAGAAAGGCTGGCTGGAGCCAGCATCGTGAATTGGCGGATGGTGCGTGCTAGGCACCACCACCATTTCATGGATTCAGACCGCTCCACCAGGCAATCGCAATGATTGCCTGCGGTGGTTCAGTGGCGGACCATCTATGCATCAGCTGTGGTCCGAACACGATTCCCCCCACCATCGTAATGTGGCGGGGGAAAATCGTGGTCCGATTGCAGAAGGACCGCCACCACATGGCTGGCAGTGGCGGCCCTTCCACAATCGTAATCAGCCCCATAGTTTGGTTTTTCACAAGAAACTACCTTAAGCTTGGTAATTTCTTCTGCATACTTCTCAGTAGTACTGTCTTCCACCTCTTCTTCAACACCTACACTCTGAAACTCTCCCTTTCTCTACACTCCTCTTGAGGACCAAAGAAATAAAATTGTATATCATCAGAAACGTTTTTTACATCCAGTACTGAACCATGCAAAAGAGCTGGGTTTATTTCACTTAAAGATAATGCAGGACTTTTTACATAGTACAATCTTCTTAATAACTTCCGCATTTCTGAATGATGACTGCTATCATTCTTAAATTATGAAAATTACTTCAGTACACTTTTTAGACAGACAAGCCAGAGAAGGACCCTGCAAGCTAGTATATTTTCTCACTTTACAAGGATCTATTCCTTGCAATATTATAATCTTCTGTTTATCACTTTTATTATCATAATCTCATAAGAAATGTCATAATGTATCAATAGATTCCGGTTGTATACTACAAATACTACTACAATCCCACTTGTACACTGGAGCTTGTGTACGTCTCCCTTGAACTTCTTCAGCTATTACTTCTTCCACCTTTCTAGGAACCATCTTTTCTTTTTCAATTAGACAACCGTTTTTAACCTCAAAACAATGACCCCTGGTATCAAATGCATGAACTAATTTATTTTGTTGAAAATAGCTTTCTCCATTAAAAAAAGTCTCAGTTCTAGAAGTGTGCTTCCATTCACACAAACTTGTTTTGCAAGAGTTAGTTCTGTTAACCAGTCTTTTTCTTTTACTTTTCTCCTTCATAAAGTGCATTGTTGTATTCATTCTCTTCAATACTAATATAAACAATGTTCTTTTCATTTCAAAAGACTTTTCAACTACACTTTCAATCTGTTGTTTCTTCTTGTACAATGCTGCTCTTCTTTTATATTTTTTGCAATCTTTTAATACATTTGTAGTACTCTACTTTTATACATTATCTTTGTAATATCTTTATATTGTTTCATCATTTTTTTAACAGGGATTGTTTTCCTATAACCTGATTTTAATTTAATTTCTCCTTTTTTCTTTTCCTTCTGATTGCTTGTGGTACTTTTCTTTCTCTTTTCCCCATTTTTAAAATGTATTACATTTTTTAAAAGACTTTTAACAAATTCTTTTGATCTCTTCCAGAAGACTTTTTTTTTCAACGTCACTTGTTGTACTTCATCTACTTTCTCCTTTTCTCTATCCTTTAACCCCTTCCATGCTCATGACGGAACGGTTCCGTCATGAGCCACGGTTGAGCTGTGCTCATGACGGAACCGTTCCGTCATGAGCCCGCCCGCGCTCGAACCCTTCAGCACCGCGGCGGAATTCGCCCAGCGCTGAAGGGGTTAAATAGTTCTGTTTTCCTTGTTGTCTTTTCTTTTGAACTTTTATTTTCATACTGAATATTTCTTAATAATTATGGAGCATTTCTAAAAAAAAAAGTGTATTATCTTTCTAAAAAATATTTAATATTATTAAAATTATTATATACAAATATTGTCATATATAAATAAAGAAATACATTGAGTTGTGCCTAGGTGAATAGATAAGTGACACAGTAGGAAATTGATGACTCTACAACTGGTAGCACATAACTAGTGCCTGGGTGATTGCATGACTGAAGGGGTAATATCTGGAGGATTACTGGAGTACATAGCAAATCAGTGGGGGATTTTCTGCATGAGTACTGCTTGGGATATTGCAGGAGTACTGAGGGAATGCCTGAGTGATTGGAGGAGTGCAAATGTAGTACCTGGATGATTTTATAAGTGCATGAGTACTGGCTAAGTGATTACATAAGTACAAGGGTAGTACCTGCATGATTGAAGGAATGCAAGGGTAGTACCTGAGAGATTATATAAGTTCATGGGTAGTGGCTGGGTGATTGAAAGAGTGCATGGGTAATACCTGGGTGTTTGCATGAGTGCATAGGTAGTGCCTGGGTGATATCATGAGTGCAGGAGTAATGCCTGGGTGATTGTAGGAGTGCATATGTAGTCCCTGGATCATTGGTAGACTGCATGGGTAGTACTTGGGTGTTTTTATAACTGCATGAGTGTTGGGCCTAGCCAAATATAAAGCAGCCGACTATTACATGACTAAACCATAAGTCTCTCCATAGTGTTAAAAGCATGCATACATATGTCTCTACCTTTTGAAATCATCAGCACATCTGAAAGAAATATGTATACAATATTTCTGAAATATAGTGAAACGTAGAAACTAAGACATGTAATAGATCTGCCTGAGTGATTGCATAACTTCATGGGTAGTACTTGGGTGATTGTATGCGCGCAAGGGTAGTCACTGGGTAATTGTAGGAGAAGATGGATAGTGACTGGCTAATTGCATGAGTGCACACATAAACATTGAGTGCATGGATAAGTGTATGAATAGCACCTAAAGGAACATATGACTCATTGAGTAGAGCCTAGGTGAATAGATGAGTTCAACAGTAGGACCTGGATGATTCTACAACTGCAAGGGTAGTGCCTGGGTTATTACATGAGTGCGTAGGTACAGCCTGCATGATTGCATGACTGCAGGAGTAGTACATACGTAGTGCCTGGGTGATTGCATGACTGCAGGGGTAATATCTGCGGGATAACTGGAGTACATAGAAAGTGAGTGGGTGATTTTATAAGTCCATGAGTACTGCCTGGGTGATTACAGAAGTGCTAACGTACTGCCTCAGTGATTACAGGAGTGCAAAGGTAGTGCCAGGGTGATTTTATACATGCATGAGTATTGCCTGAGTGATTACATAAGTACAAGAGTAATGCTTCTGTGGTTGAAAGAGTGCAAGGATAGTGCCTGGGTGATTGAAGCACTGTATAGCTAATGCATTGGTGATTGCATGAGTAATGAGGTAACGTCTGGGGGATTAAAGGAGTACATAGGTAATGCCTGGGTGACTGTATGACTACAGGAGTAATATCTGGTGATTTACATGACTACATAGAAATTGACTAAGTGATTTTAGAAGTGCATGGGTACTTCTTGGGTGATTTTAGGACTTCTGAGGTAACACCTGAGTGAATAAATGAGTGCAGAGGTAGTACCTGGGTGATTTCTTAACACCATGACTATTGGCTGAGTGATTACATAAGTACAAGGCTTGCGCCTCCGTACTTGAAAGAGTACAACGTTAGTGCCTGAGTGATTATATAAGTGCATGAGTAGAGGCTACATGATTCAAAGAGTGCATGGGTAAAACCTTAGTGATTGTGTGGGTGCATAGGTAGTGCCTGGATGTTTGCATTAGTGCAGGAGTATTGCCTGAGTGATTACAGAACTGCATATGGAGTGACTGGATCATTGGAAGACTGCACGGGTAGTACTTTGGTGTTTGTATAACTACATGAGTGTTGTGCCTAGCCAAATATAAAACAGCAGACTATTACACAACGCAACTATAAGTCTCTCCATATTGTTATAAACCTGCATACATGTCTCTCCATTTTCAAATTATCATCATATCTAAAAGAAATATATATTCAATATTTCTGAAATATAGTGAACCTAGAAACTGAGACATGTAATAGATCTGAGTGATTGCAAAACTCAATGGGTAGTGCATGGGTGATTGTATGACTCCAAGGGTAGTCGCTGTGTAATTGCAGGAGAAGATGGATAGTGACTGGCTAATTGCATGAGTGCACACGTAAAGGTTGAGTACATGGATATGTGTATAAATAGCACCGGAAGGCATAGATGAGTCACTAAGAAGTGCCTAGGTGAATAGATGAGTGCAACAGTAGGGCCTGGGTGATTGTATGACTGCACGGGTAGAGTGTGGGTTATTACATGACTGCATAGGTAGACACTGCATAATTCTATGACTGCAGGGGTGGTACATAACTAGTGCCTGGGTGATACCATGACTACAGGGGTAATATCTGGGGGATTACTGGAGTACATAGCAAGTGAGTGGGTGATTTTATAACTGCATGAGTACTGCTTGGGCGATTGCAGGAGTACTGAGGAAATGCCTGAGTGATTAGAGGAGTTGTATTGGTGATTGCATGAGTCCAGAGGTAAAGTATGGGGGATTAAAGGAGTACATAGGTACCGCCTGGTTGACTGCATGATGACAGGAGTAATATCTGATGATTTACATGACAACATAGAGAAAGTGACTGGGTGATTTTATAAGTGCATGGGTATTTCTTGGGTGATCTCAGGACTACTAAGGTAATGCCTGAGTGAATAAATGAGTGCAAAGGTAGTGCCTGAGTGATTTCATGACACCATGACTACTGGCTGACTGATTACATAAGTACAGGGCTAGTTCCTCTGTGATTGAAAGAGAACAACGTTAGGGCCGGAGTGATTATATAAGTGCATGATCAGTGGCTACATGATTCAAAGAGTGCATGGGTAATACCTTAGTGATTGAATGAGTCCATAGGTAGTGCCTGGATGTTTGCATGAGTGCAGGAGTAACGCATGAGTGATTACAGCACTGCATATGTAGTGACTGGATCATTGGAAGACTGCATGGGTAGTATTTGGGTGTTTTTATAACCACATGAGTGTTGGGCCTAGCCAAATATAAAACAGGAGACTATGACATGACTCAACTATAAGTCTCTCCATATTGTGAAAAAACTTGCATGCATTTGTCCCTACATTTTCAAATCATCATCATATCTAAAACAAATATGTATACAATATTTCGGGAATATAGTGAAATATACAACTGAAACATGTAATAGATCTGCCTGAGTGATTGCATAACTTCATGAGTAGTGCTTGGGTGATTGTATGCGTGCTAGGGTAGTCACTGGGCAATTGTAGGAGAAGATGGATAGTGACTGGCTAATTGCATGAGTGCACACATAAACATTGAGTGCATTGATCAGTGTATGAAAAGCACCTAAAGGTACAGATGACTCATTGAGTAGTGCCTAGGTGAATAGATGAGTGCAACAGTAGGACCTGGATGATTCTACATATGCAAGGGTAGTGTCTGGGTTTTTACATGAGTGCATAGGTACAGCCTGCATGATTGCATGACTGCAGGAGTAATACATAAGTAGTACATGGGTGATTGCATGGCTGCAGGGGTAATATCTGCGGGATTACTGGAGTACATAGTAAGTGGGTGGGTGATTTTATAAGTCCATGAGTACTGTCTGGGTGATTACAGAAGTACTAAGTGACTGCCTGAGTGATTACAGGAGTGCAAAGGTAGTGCCGGGGTAATTTCATAAGTGAATGAGTATTGCCTGAGTGATTACATAAGTACAAGAGTAGTGCCTCCCTAATTGAATTAGTGCAAGGATAGTGCTTTGGTGATTGAAGCTCTATATATCTAATGTATTGGTGATTGCATGAGTACAAAGGTAATGTCTGGGGGATTATAGGAGTACATAGGTAATGCCTGGGTGACTTCATGACGACAGGAGTAATATCTGATGATTTACATGACCACATAGAAAGTGACTGGGTGATTTTATAAGTGCATGGGTACTTCTTGGGTGATTTCAGGACTACTGAGGTAACCCCTGAGTGAATACATGAGTGTAAAGGTAGTGCCTGGGTGATTTCATAACACCATGACTGCTGGCTGAGTGATTACATAAGTACAAGTCTAGTGCCTCTGTGATTGAAAGAGTACAATGTTAGCGCCTGAGTAATTATATGAGTGCATGATTAGTGGCTACATGATTCAAAGAGTGCATGGGTAATACCTTAGTGATTGTATGAGTCCATAGGTAGTGCCTGGATGTTTGCATGAGTGCAGGAGTAATGCATGAGTGATTAAAGCACTGCATATGTAGTGACTGGATCATTGGAAGACTGCATGGATAGTATTAGGGTATTTTTATAACTACATGAGTGTTGGGCCTAGCCAAATATAAAACAGCAGACTATTACATGACTCAACTATACGTCTCTCCAATCTCCAGTGATGGGTGCTTGAGTCTCAGGCGCTGTACATGGAATACACTTTCTAAGTAATGATTCAATGTGTAAATGCGGTGCTCTTGAAAGGAGAAAGCACCCTGCTTCCCCAAAATTCATCAATCCAATGATTGCACAGACACTTTTTACCAGTTTCAAGGCACACGTCAACAATGATCAACAATTATATTGTAACACAATCAATAGAAGATGCTTGTTCCTCTTTATGTTCTTAAATTTTCTTTAGCCATGCAGGAAGTTCACACCCCCGTCATCAAATTAAATACATTCCCGGAGGGGAGATGATATGAGCGAGGAGAAATTGCAGTGAGGACATACACTTCATGTCTTGTATACATAACATGGAGAAAAGATTCACGCAGAGAAGTTATTCAAAACAAGTTATTCGAAAAGCTAAAGAAAAGGCGATATGGACTACACGAGCCAAGACACTAAGAATTAACCATGTAGAACAAAGATCTACTACCCATGTGAGATTAGTGACAGATTACACACACCTTAGTCATATCCTACGCAACAGTCTTTGCAAATACTGGAATATATGGAGAGCAGATAGAAGTTTAGAGCAATGTATATCATCAACACCACAAATGACCTACCGGAAAGGTAGAACATTGGAATCCATGCTCAGCCCAAGCTACCCAGCATCAACCCAAAATGAACAATGGCTAACCAAGCTGTCGAAAGGATTCTACAAATGTGGGAATTGTGGGATGTGCAAATGGGCGCAGGACAAAACCAACGTTTTCAGTGTGAGTCCTGACAGAGAATACACAATTCACATGAATATAAACTGCAACACAAAATTTGTTATTTATATAATATCTTGCAAATGTAACAGAATTTATATAGGAAGTACAATAGGACCTTTGAAGATCAGGATAAGTGAACATTGGATAGCCATAAAACAAAATTATGTTAGATATCTAATTGCGGACCATATCAACGGTTGTGAGAAAGAGGGGAGCAATAAAACATTTAAATTCTATGGCATTGAACATGTGATTAGTGATGCTAGGGGAGGAAACCGTGAATTGAAACTACGCAGCCATGAAGCTAAATAGATAATGCGCCTAAGGGCGGTTGAAGACGGATTAAATTGTGACCAGGAATTGCAATACTTTCTAGGGAATTAACTATTTGGTACCTGCCAACATAAGAATAAAGATATGAATGTAATCGATATGAACATAGCTCCATATTACCCTAGATATAAGATTTTGATTAAAAAATAATAAGTCCCTTCTGCTCTGAAGAACGGCAGCAAAGTGTTTAACCCTATCCGCTATGAATGTTGCCGAAAACTGTCATAGGGAAGGCAAATTATATCCTTAATTCCTTTTTTTAAATCATAGTGTGGGGCTAATAATCAGAGGAGGTTGACTAAAGGATACTGTCCGAAAAAAAGGATAGTATTTTAATAGACATAAGTGGCAAATTAGAGGAGGTTTACTCAAGTATATTACTCAAGAAACAGGGGAATATTCTAATTAACATCAACGGTAATTTATAATCTAGATGTAATAGTCTGATATACTAATCAATATCAACGGTAATTTATAATCTAGCTGTAATAGTCTGATACACTTAATCACAAGTAATATCCATGGTTGGAAAAAGGTGAGATTCAACCATCATGTTAAGAAAAATTTAGCCATCATTTTTACTCAATTACATGAAACCATATATAAAAAACAAAGTCAGAATACGCGGAATGTAGATATCACTCGCAAGCCGACGTTGATATATTACACAGAAATTTAGTTCACTAATGCGACTTTCATATTAGACGGTCGAATGGAATTTATGCTAATCGATATGCATATTGGATTTGTAAAGGCTACTACAACGATCTGGATATAACTATGCCATTCAAAGATGGCGCTCGATCGTAGTCCTATCTCTAGTCTAACTGCGGCTTCTTAGATACAGGAGGTTAGCGGTCAGATCCTGACCAGGATTCGGGCCGGAGGAGGCATACGCGAGGAAGCCACCATATTAAGGAGAAGGAGCAAAGCGATAAACTACTGACTCTGTTTTTTAGTATGTTTTTTAGTATATTTTAATTTCCTGATTACTAATTGCATCCTAAACCTTTCCCTGGGGACGGTTGGAACAGAGGACACTATAAATAGATTTATGACACTCGCACAAACCGCGAGAAAGGATATTTATGATCGCCTGTGAGACACTCGTACACATGGCGTAAGCTGGCGTGGAGAAATTGCATTGAAGAAAAAAAGCCATTAGGTGAGTCATAACAAATAGGCGACTCGGTGGTGGAATGAAAGTGGATTTGACTCTCAAGGTGGTGTCCCCTTGGTCTCCAAGGTCGGATTGCGTGGGGGCATTTTCAAAGAAGGCTTTGAGCTTGAGTTTGCGGAAGAACTCTGCTAGTTCACAATGTAATTTGAACTTGTCAAGTTTTGCTGTGGGAGCGTAGCCGAGGCCTTTCTCAAGGATAGCTTCTTCTGTAGGTGTGAGAGTATATTTGGAGAGGTTGGTGATGAGACTCAGCGTGTGCTCGGGCCTGGTTGTTGGTCTCTGGTTTGGCTCCTTGTCTGTGCTCCCTGTTGTGGGTTGTCTTGCCAGTGTACTACGTTCCCTCTGCGTCTCCTTCCGCGTTCTCGTCGGCCTCTTCCTAAAAAAGGTTGCTGCTGGTTCTGGTTCATATATCGACGACATCCTTTTAATCTGGGAAGGAACAAGTCAATCCACATTCTGTGACTCGCTGAACACGTGCGACCCCAACCTCCGTTTCACACATAACTCTGACAGCCACCAGATGACATTTTTGGACCTGGACATTAAAGCGGTAGCAGGAGGCCTCATGAGCAAGACCGATTTCAAGCCCACTGCCCGCAACTCCCTACTACACTTTACCAGTTTCCATCCTAGAGCTCTCCGTGAAAACCTCCCATATTGCCAATTCCTCCGACTACGCAGAAACTGCAGTGATCCAAAGGATTACAAAATCCAAGCCACCGACCTGTGTCACAAACTACACCAACGGGGCTACCCGACAGGCATAACAAAGAAAGCCAACAAGAGGGCCAGAAACCAGAACCATGAAGACTTGCTAGAAACCTACATTAAAGAACCGCCACTTCCGCCACTAACATGCGTGACTACCTAAAACACGGTGACCAACAAGGTTTCCCAAATCATCAGGAGACACTGGAAAATCTTGCACACAGGCAACTTCAACTGGGAACCTCCCCTTCTTTCGAACAAAAGAGCAAGATCCATCAAAGACACCATTGTATCTACCAGACCCACACCCCCCTCCTAGACCTATGAATACGGTCCTGAACGCTTGGGGTCTTCCAAGCATCAAAGGGCAGTGTCTGCCATATCACTGAGACGACTAAGTGCCTAAACCTAGAACCTGGAAAAACATGGGAACTATGCAAACACACCAACTGCAACACAGAACAGGTTGTATACCGCATAGTTTGCCCGTGTAACCTCACCTACATCGGTATGACCACCCGAAAAATCAAAACCAGGATTTGTGAACACCGCAGTACGATACGCTGCAAGAAAAATACCACCAAAATGATTAACCACTTTCCGGAAAAAGACCACACGACCAACGACATGAGATGGGTCGTCCTGGAAGCTCTGGACCCCAACCTGCCAAACATCCAGAACCGCCTTTTGGAACAAGAACAAAGATGGATATATCGTCTGTCTATCCATATCACTGGCTTGAACGATAATATCCCTGGAATAGTTTAAGAAGATCATAAAACTGCCACCCTCAGTCTTTAATTTGCATTGCGTAGGTACTCTATCATCCTAGGCGCATAGGCCACAACCAATCGCTCCCACTCCGTACCCACTTCAAGCCCTGTCTTCCTCATGCCCGCATTACTATTTTGCTACTTCTTCACGAGCAGCTCTAGCCCTCAGAGCTGCCAGCACTCTCTGCGCATGCTTCCCCCGGGGCTACCAGTCATTTTCCCTACGCATGCATGGCAATCAAACACTTCTTCTCCGCGCATGCGCACTACTTCCGCATCATACGCCCACCGGACAGCCTGCACATACTCCATGGAGTTCCTTACTACTTAGCCTCTGAACTCCTCGGGCCCCACACCAGCCGGGACCACGGGAGACCGCAATAGGTGAAAGGCGGGTGCAGCACTTCAACCAAGTAAGGTGGCGCGTTTTAGCTCACACGAGGGATGCCTACTCATTTCCTTGACCACATATCCCTCACGCTTGTTACTTCTCTTCCAACAGAGTCTGTTTGAGGAGCGCACTCCTCCCGAACCCCGACCAGCAATCTAGCTCAGCCATAGTGTAAATATGCTTTCTTCCATCATAGCGCTGCTTATAGGAGCGACGCCGCTCCACTTTGTTCATTCACCATTGAGTTTCACACTGTGACAAGGCTCCATAATTGATTGATGCCACCCTGCGTTTCACGGTGTCCAAATTATTCTTTTTGATGTCCTTAAGTTACAGGGCATCTAGCATGCAAACTATGCACTAGTCTTAGACAAACCATTCGCTTCTCAGCATGCGATATTATCACTGTATGCCTTGCATGCAGCCACAGGTACTATCTCGTGACAGAGAGGTTTATCACAGCACCTAAGATTGCATTTTATAATTGTCTTAGATAAACCATCCGCTTCTCAGCATGCGTTATTATCACTGTATGACTTGAACGCAGCCACAGGCACGATCTCTCGATAGAGATGTTTGGTTTATCACAGCACCTAAGATTGCATTTTATAAATGCTGACATGCTCTGCATCCATGTGTCCTATGTATACATGTTTTGTGCTGTCGCTTTCTCTCCCACAGGTAGTTTTTGCTGCGGTGTCAGCAAGTTTGCAGATACCGGTTCCACACACCTTAGCGAGTGTGTAGGTATAAAAAAAAATTTCTTTTTTCACACTTCTCATGTGGTACTACCCACTTTGCCACTCACCACTTTCACTGGTCCTGAAGAAAGCCCCACATACATCTCCATGCGGGCTGAAACATGTAGACCCACCACACATACAACTATTAGATAATTACTTCTTTCGTAGTTGCATCACATACATAGTTTTTAACCATATCCTGAGCCGCCAGTAATAACATTTAAATGGCAAGGATCCTCAGAGGTATTTTTAATCCACACGACATCACACCTTTGCACCACACCAGCTCCGCTGTAATCAGGCGTCGTAGCACAACCGGGGGGCATTCGGCCACCCGGTTGGGACCCCAATGATGAAGCATGACACCAACCAGGTTGGTGTGTGAGGTGTCTTTTAACTAACCCAGTGGATTCCCAAACACTGCTTCACAGTGATCGTAACACACTTACCTGGGTTTGTCCACTATTGACAAAACATACGATTCAAATATAGTGCCTGAGTGATTTTCTAAGTGCATGGGTACAGGCTAAGTGATTGGAGAAGTGCATTGATCCTGACTGGGTGATTGGAGGAGTGCAAAGGTATTGCCTGGGTAATTGAACCAGTGTATAGCTAATACATTGGTGATTGCATGACTGCAGGGTAACATCTGGGAGATTAGAGAAGTACATAGGTAATGTCTGGGTGATTGCATGAGTTAAGGGATAGTATCTGGGTGATTATAAGAGTACATAGGCAGTGCCTTGGTGACTTTGTAACTGCATTGGTACTCCCTAGCTGATTAGAGTACTATTGTGGTAGATCCTCAGTGATTAGAGGAGTGTAAAGGTAGTGCCTGGGTAATTTTATAAGTGTATGCATACTGGCTAAGTGATTGGAGGAGTACACTATCCAACACTTAACCTACTGTTGCACTCACTGGAGTTAGAATAGTAATTATTACCCCTACACTATCCAACACTTACCCTACTGTGGCACACACTGGAGTTAGAACAGTAATTATTACCCCTATACTATCCAACACTTACCTTAAATGCGATCTAATGGTATGCATTGTAATGGTATGCATTATAAAGGTATAATGTGATGTAATGGAATGCGTTGTAAAGGTAGTTTCTGAAAATGAGATGTAATGGCATGCGATGTAAAAGAATGCGTTGTAAAGGATGTTGCGATGTAAAAACTGTGTTATTAAAGGCATACGTTGTAAATGTATGCGTTGTAATGTCATGCATTCAGCTAATGCAATGTTGATTGCATGAGTTCAGAGGTAATATCCTGGGGGACTACGGGAGTACATAGAAAGTGCATGCGTGATTTTATAAGTGCATCGGTACTGCCTGGGTGATTAGAGTAATACTGTGGTAGTGCCTCAGTGATTGCAAAAATATAAAGTTAGCACCTGGGTGATTCTATAAGTGCATAGGCACTGGCTAAGTGATAGGAGGAGTGCATTGATCCTGACAGGGTGATTGGGGGAGTGCAAGGGAAGTGCGTGCGTGATTAAACCAGTGTATAGCTAACACATTGGTGATTGAGTGCAGGAGTTATGTCTGGGGGATCAGGGGAGTACAGAGGTAATGCCTGGTGATTCCATGATTGCAGGAGTAATATTTGGGAGAGTAGATAGAAAGTGCCGGGGTGATTTTATAAGTGCATGTGAACTGCCTGGGTCATTGGAGTAGTACTGCAGTAGTACCTTAGTGATTGGAGGAGTGCAACATCCTGAGTGGTAGCAGAATACTGAAACTGCAGCACAAATGTCAGGTCTATGGCATGGTGTACACTTTTGTACTGCAGCTTCAAAATTGTGTAACTACTCAGGGTGGTGGGCGCACTCAAGATAAAGCATAAAAGTTATACATGAGTCTGTTATAAATCTCACCATATTCCTGAAACTATAAATTCATATATGTCTATCTTTTGAAGTCATCATCATATATAACAGAAATAAACAAGTAGACTGAACGTTACATTTCACAGACACACCTACATTTCTACAGTGTATTTCAAGTGTACCTTTCCCCAGACTCATAGAAAGTAGCCTTATCAGTAATCCCTTCTGCCAACATGTCTGAAAACTCTCTTTTATTCTACAACGTCACCATTCTACGAATATTAGGCGTAGTCAAACATAAAGCAGCAACCTATCAAATGTCTCTACCATAACTCTAACCATATTCCTAAATGCGTGCATGCTTCTATCTATACCTATTTCCAAAAGCATTACACATATTAGAATACATGTGCAAGTAGAAACATAACCACACTCACAAGACCATAAAGGCTTTAAAACTTGACAGACTACACTTAACATTTCAACACTCCTAGATTTATGCGGCAAATTTCAAGTGAACTTTTACACAGACTCTTATAACGTACCATAATCTATAATTCCTCTCCCAACGTATATAAAACATTATTTTTCTACTACTACTGCTTCACTATTCTAGTACTAATCAGGTATAGAGCATAGCTAACAGCAAAGCAACCCTTCACTTATCTTTGATGAAAGTCTCCCCATATTTCTAAAACCATGTATGCATATGTCTGTACCATTTGCTAGCAGCATCATATATAAAAGTGTTACGCATATAAATGTATACCTATGTTTCATACATCTATCATCTTCAGACACATAACAAATACCATAACATATGTGCAAGTAGACACATATCTCGGTCACAACACCATCCACAGCTCAAAACTTCCCAGACTACACTTCAATTCTCAAACAGACACTGACAATGATGCAGTATATATGAAATATAACTTTCCACACATCATACAAATTACTCTAATAAATAATATCTCTACAAACATCTGAAACCTCACTTTTGGGCTGCTTCTTTGCCATTCTACAACTATAATAATTAAAATGTTACACCTACACAAATACAAATCAGGAACCCTTCACATGTCTTTACTAAAAGTCCCACCATATTCCTAAAAGCACACATGAATATGTCTGTACCATAACACTATCCAAACCTTATAAAATCAAAGAATATACTTCCAATTTCAAGCAAGCACCAAACATTTTTAGGCATATTGCAACTGTACCTCTTTAGAAACTTAAAAACAGAAGCCTAATCAATGATACCTAATGTCAAACAAATTTAAACCACACTATTATGCTGCTTCTTCACCATTCCACTACTACTCACAGCCTTGAGCCTACCACATAAAAAGCAATCAATAACACCACTTTGTTATACATCATGTACCTTCAAATGTATAAGACATATGAAAATACATATACAAGTAGAGACACACTTGAGACAGAAGTCTATCCACACCTTAAAACTTGACAGACTCCACCTCTAATTTTAAAGCAACACCTAAAATGATGCGGTATTCTACAAATGTACATATCCACACACTAAAACAAACTACCATAATCACTAATCCATCTTCCAATATACACATATTACTATAAAAAACATATTTAAAAGCATTTAACTACATTAAAACAAACTACAATACATATCTGTACATTTAAAAATATATTTCAAACATCACAGCTCATCAATAATTTTTAAAGATTTAAAATAAACCTAATACATAATACACCTCACAAATGTATAACTTACCTTCCACATTGATTTGTAGAATATAAAATATCACAAACTCATAAAAGATTTTCTTATGCACACAATCAATGTAACGCACCACTTTCAGCAAGGTGAAACCAGTAATGGCAAACGTTCCCTCTCTTGCTCCACACAAATGCATGTAGATAACAAATCACATTGCTTCCTACATTATTTAAAACACATTTCTATTGGTTAGACATATTAACCCTTACCAACTGACTTCTAAAAGTGCCCAAATTGGTTCTGGAATTTTTGGGAGTCTCGACTCCACCGTGCATTAATGCGATGGAGCGCGAATCCATACAGGAGTTCAAAAATATATTAGAAATAAAACTACCACTATTTTTTAACAACACACCACTTCTGAAGATAGTACTGACTTTTGGAAATTATACTTTAATAACATATCACTTATATATAAATTACAATTTCACATTTTAGGTCCGCAGTTAAGTTTCAACCCTTCCCCCATTCTGCTTAAAGCCAGTTTCAATAGTAACTGTTCATGGAAAATTCAACTGAATAAACAGGTCACAAGTTCACCATATTTTCAATTTCAGCATACAAGGTTACAAATGCAAACAGCAGGTGTGGTTTACTTTTGCAAAATATGAGCTTATCATATTTACTTTCAAACATTTTTTACTAACCAATAACGAACATGCTTTTTAAAGAAAGTAATATGCATCCTATTTTTGAGTGTAAAATGTTCTTAAACAGCCAATCAATTCTCTACTTTTAAAAACAGCATCTTGTCCACCATTTTAGATACCTCTTGTTCTACCAACTGACTACCTCAGCTACAGACATTTTTTCATTACTTCCAGACATCCCTTCAAGATGATGGTTGGACACAGTTTCTGGTGTAAAAGGTATGTTGAACGCAGAGGTATTGACAAAGACCTAGCTTTGCAAAATGTGGATATTAAATGTATTGCATAGAGAGGATTAAAGTGGCACCAATTGATACCTTTGGTTAAAACCCTTTTGCATCCCCAACATCCTGACCTCATGATCGTGCACTGTGGTGGCAATGACCTAGGCACATTACCTGGGGTAGGTCTGGAAATTCTAACGAAGGACACCTTTGCACCATTTATGTTGCTTTTACCTCAAACTGTCTTTGTATACTCTAATATATGCCAAAGGCAGAAATGGAAGTGGTCAAATCAATTCTTTCCACAGATTGAGAAAGCTAGAAACAATTTCAATAAAGCTGTTTCTGCTTACCTCAGAGACCATAGGATGGGCTCCATCTATAACAACAATCTAAGTTTTGATATGGATGACATCTACAGAAGTGATGGAGTACACACAGATCAAGGAAACACAGTCTTTGTTAACAACCTAAAGCTGTGCATCCGCACTTACACGTAGCAACAACAAACTCATAATAAAGACAAGGGCTCTTTTTAGAGCCACTCTATAACATAATAGTGAATATAATTATTTTTTTATACTCATACATATTTTATTTTTATTTTTTGTGGATTTGCGCACCCAACACAAATCTGCAAAAGCATTAATTCAATGTACTACAACACAACATACTTTTCAAGTTTAACTAATAACTTTTAATTTTACATATTTTTAACAACTCTATCAATCGTAATCTTGTCATTAACTTCCATCAAAGTAACTCATTAAAACAACTTCACAAATACAACATACCTTCTAAATTATATACTACGTAGGTATTTATTTAGGTGAATTTGCGACTCCAAACTCAAAAAAAAAAACGCCCCACTTCCAATTATTCTGTATTTGCCCTGGGGACCCCATCCCCCTGGCATGCCAGCATTTGAAAAATAATAATAATGATAAGGAAGGGAAGCTCATGGCCCCCCTCCTCCGGCCAATTATGGCCCCAGGGACCCCATCACTGGGGCCTGGCCTCAGCGTTTGGGATTGTGGGGGAGGCCCAATGCCCCCACGTCCCTGCCGGCCCCCCGCCTCCTGCGGGAACCAGCATTGCTTTTGGGAACGGGGAGCTGCTAACATGCTGAGCCTCTTGCCCAAAAGCAATTCTGCTTTGCTTCTTGAAAGCGAGAGCAGGTTTTCTGCTCTCGCTTCCAAGAAGCAAAGCAGTTTTTGCTATTGCAGGGCGGGAGCCGAGCTCCCGCCCTGTGATAGCAAACAGCAATGTCCTGGAGGTGGGCACCCCGGGACATAGCAGGAGCCGCCCCTGGGGTGTGCAGTCCCCTGGGCCATCCAGGGCTCCAGGAGCATGGCCACATGGCCCCCTACCTATGTAAAAATAGCCCCGGGGAGGTGGTGGTCACCGGGGCCAGGGATCCACAACGGACCCCTGTATTTACATATTCAATGCCCCGGGGAGGTGGTGGTCCCTGGGGCAGTGTGGGGGTCCAAGCCCCCCCACACTAAATATTTGTCAAAGCCCTGGGTAGGTGGCAGTCCCCGGGGTTTGGGGGGCCCATGAGCCCCGCCCTTATATAAATAAAGCCCCAGGGAGGTGGCAGTCCACGGGGCTGTGGGGGCCCCTGCGGGTCCCCGCTATATAATTAAACATTGCCCCCGGGACCTGGCCCACCCGGCGGCATAGGGAAAACAAAGGTTGGGAGACCGCGCTTCATTTTTTAAAAATCGTCTTGACGGAATTCGCACACTTCTTCCAAAAAAACAAAAAGCTTTTTTGGGCCCTTGGGGTCCTTAGGGGGTCAGGGTGTTTCTACCCTGAGCCCTTTCCTACATTTACAACTTTTTCTACCTTTTTGATATGAC
The DNA here is from genome assembly GCF_964204655.1 of Triturus cristatus. NCBI lineage: Eukaryota > Metazoa > Chordata > Amphibia > Caudata > Salamandridae > Triturus > Triturus cristatus. The sequence continues at coordinate 899,756,685 of NC_140590.1, read as the reverse complement.
CCGGTTCTACTGAGTCACAAAATGGCTGCCAACACACTCTGGTTTGGAGTGTTGGCAGCCAATAAGAATGAAGCTCGTGCTCGGAAGGATTTGCGGCACCTCCTGGTGCTCAGATATCGATATTTCTCTTTTTTTAACCCCTTCGCTGCTAGGCTTCTCCCCCCCGTGCTAATCCTTTTTTTGGCTATTTGGGGTAGTGCGCGCTTAGGCCCCTGTAACTTTTTGACCACATAAGGTACCCACGCTAAATTTGCATCCTTTTCTTCCAACATCATGGGGATTCTAAAGGTACCCAGGGTTTGTGGATTCCCCTGGAGGGGTCCCAGAAATTTTGGATTTTTGGGGAAAAATGAGAAAAAAGGGCTGCAAATTAAAGCATCTGGGTTTTTCCCTGCGAATGGTATCAAAAAAGGGATTGGGGGCTGAAATCACCATTTTCGCAGCTTTTAGGGAATGACAGACTTTTGTCAGAAAACTAAAATGTTTTACACAGTTTTGGCATTTTTCTGGGACATAGCCTATTTCTGCTATTTTTTGTGCTTTCAACCTCCTTCCAGTTAATGGTAGAAATGGGTATGAAAGCAATAATGGATCCTGGACAGCATTACATTTTAGAAAAGCAGAGAAAATTCTGAATTCAGCAAGGGGTCATTTGTTAAGATCCTTCAAGGTTTCTTTATAGAAACTAACAGTTAAATATAGGAACAATTGAAAATTAGTTAAAAAAACAGCCTTTATCTTAACGTTTTCACCTGTAACTTCTTCTAATTATGACAGCGTTTTGAAAGGAATATACCGTTACATCCACTGGACCTTTCTGGTTGTGGGGATATATAGGACTTGTAGGTTCACCAAGAACCCGACGAACCCAGAGTCAAAAACTGAGCAGCAATTTGCAATGGCTTTTTATTATGTATCGGGTATATAGCAATTATTGTGGGAAAATGTATATATGAAAAAATCGGTATGAAAGACACCTATGTATTTCTGAAATGGAAACAAATTATAGAGTTTAGAAACAGTAGATATTTGCACATTTTCGAAATTGGGAATACTCATACTAGCTTGAGAATTATCGGTCATTTTTCAAAATGACTTCTTTTTCACACAATGTCTTTCATTTGGTAGGCAGAAATGCATCAAAAGTCAATAGGTAATAACAGTTGCTTTACAAATCTGAATTACCCTAAGTATCCCAATAAAAATGTTACCTCAGTTTTGTGGGTAGGCATAGTGCCCACGACAGGAAATGGCTCAAAACCCAACGTGATCACACCACATTTTCACAATGAAAAATTACCTTTTTTTTGTGCCTAGCTGTATTTTTTTAACCCCAGCTCTACCGGCACCTAGGGAAACCTAGCAAACCTATACATTTTTTAAAACTAGACACCCAGGGGAATCTAGGAATGGGGTGACTTGACTACCTCCCACCAGGTTCTGTTACCCAGAATCCCTTACAAACCTAAAACAATTATAAAAAAAAACACATTTTCCCCACATTTCTGAGGTGGAAAGTTCTGGAATCTGCATGGATTCACAAATTTCCACCCACCCTGCATTCTCCAAAGTCTTCCGAGAAAAATGGTGCCTCACTTCTGGACACACCTCAATATTGCAGTGAAAAATGACCTTTTTTTGGCAAAGTGCCTATCTGTAGTTTTTGAACCATAGCTCTGCCGGCACCTGGGGAAACCTAGCAAACCTATACATTTTTGAAAACTACACACCCAGGGGAATCCAGGATGGGGTGACTTGTCTGCCTCCCACCAGGTTCTGTTACCCAGGATCCCTTGCAAACTTAAGAAATTGCCCAAAAAAACTAATTATCCTCACATTTCTGTGGTGGAAAGTTTTGGAATTTGCGTGGATCCACAAATTTCCACCCAGCCTGCATTCCCCAAAGTCTTCTGAGAAAAATGGTACCTCACTTCTGTGGGTCGGCCTAGTGCCCACAACAGGAAACATCGTAAAATGCAATGTGGACACACCTCAATTTCGCAGTGAAAAATGACCCTTTTTTGGCAAAGTGCCTAGCTGTAGTTTTTGAACCCTAGCTCTGCCAGTACCTGGGGAAACCTACCAAACCCACACATTTCTGTAAACTAGACACACAGGGAATTCCAGGGAGGTATGGCTTGCATGGATCCCCCAACGTTTCCTTGCCCAGAACCCCCTGCAAACCTCAATTTTAGCTGAAAAAGACACTTTTTCACACATTTTTCTGTGGGAAAGTTGTGGCATCACTGGGCTGACACAAATTTCCTACCACCCAGCGTTCCCCCGGGTCTCCCAATAAAAACGGTGCCTTACTCGTGTGGGATGCCCAAGTACCTGCGACAGGCAAGGGCACAAAACGTAGTGAGGCGACATCAAAATTGCCTATCACAAACAAACCTGGTTTTGCAAGTGGGGTCACCTGGGTTTTTGGCCCCGTGGTCGGCGACCATCTAGGAAAACCTACCAAACCCACACATTTCTGAAAACTAGACACCCGGGGGCTTTCAGGGAGGTATGGCTTGCGTGGATCCCCCAACGTTTCAAATTTGCCCCAAAAAACTCCCTGGCAACTAGTGGGCTTTTTGCCCCCCCCGGGGGTGCAGATTGGGGTTAATGCCCCCATCTGCCCCCCTGGGGGGCAGAAAGCCTACTAGACACCAGGGATTTTTGAGCAAATTTTAATTAGGGTGGGGGTTGCCAAAAATGGGCATGCCAATGCCCCCACCCTAATAAATATTTCCCCCAAAAAATCCCTGGTGCCTAGTGGGCTTTCTGCCCCCCCAGGGGGGCAGGTTGGGGGCTACTGCCCCATCAGCCCCCCAGGGGGTCAGGAAGGCTGTCATTTTTGTGGTGGAGGGGGAGGGGGCATGGGCATGCCCGTTTTGGGCTGCCCCACTCTAATTCAAATTTGCCCCCAAAAAACCCCTGGCATCTAGAGGGCTTTTTGCCCCCCCGGCAGGGCAGATGGGGGCTAATGCCGCCATCTGCCCCCCACAGGGGCTTAAAGTCGACTAGACGCTAGGGGTTTTTTGGGAGGCAAATTTGAATTAGGGTGAGGGCTGCCCAAAACGGACATGCCAATGCCCCCACCCTAATAAAAATCTGCCCAAAAAAATCCCTGGTGTCTAGTGGGCTTTTTACTCCCCTGGGGGGCAGATTGGGGGATACTGTCCCATCTGCCCCCCAGGGGAGTAGGAGGGCTGTAATGTTTGCGGGGGAGTGGGTGGGGGCATGGGCATGCCCGTTTTGAGCAGCCCCACCCTAATTCAAATTTCCCCCCCAAAAAAACCCTGGAGTCTAGTGGACTTTTTGCCCCCCCTGGTGGGGAAGATTGGGGGCTAATGCCCCCATCTGCCCCCTGGGGGTGCTAAAAGTCCACAAGACGCAGGGAATTTTTTGAGCAAATTTTAATTAGGGTGGGGGCTGCCCAAAACGGGCATGCCAATGCCTCCACCCTTATTAAAATTTGCCCACAAAATCCCTGGCATCTACTGGGCTTTTTGCCCCCCCAGGGGGGCAGATTGGTGGCTAATGCCCCCTTCTGCCCCCTCAGGGAGGGCAGAGAGGCTGTAATTTGTGTGGGGGAGAGGTGGGGGCATTGGCATGCCCATTTTGAGCAGCCCCTACCCTAATTCAGATTTGCCCCAAAATATCCCTGGGGTCTAGTGGGCTTTTTGCCCCCCCGGGGGGCAGATTGGGGGCTACTGCCCCATCTGTCCCCTGGGGGGACAGAAAGACTGTAATGGTGGTGGGGGGAGTGAGGGCATTGGCGTGCCTGTTTCGGGCAGCCCCACCCTAAAACAAAATGCACAAAAAGAAATCCCTGGCATCAAGTGGGCTGCTGTAATGGTGGCGGGGGTGGGGGCATTGGCGTTTCCCGTTTCGGGCAGCCCCCACCCTAAATAAAATGGTGCAAAAAATAATCCCTGGTGTCTAGTGGACTTCTTTCCCTCCCAGGGGGTAGATTGGGGGCTCCTGCCCCCATCTGCCCCACGGGGGGGCAGAAAGACTGACATTTCTCGGGAGGGGCATTGCCATGCCCTTTTTGGGCAGCCCCAACATCAATAAAAAAAAATAATCCCTGGTTTCTAGTGGGCTTTCTGCCCCCCCGGGGGCAGAAAGACTGTGATTTCCCTGGGGGGGCATTGCCATGCCCTTTTTTGGACAGCCCCCAACCCAACGTCAATAAAAAGGAAAAATTCCTGGTTTCTAGTGGGCTTTCTGCCCCCCCCGGAGGGGGCAGATTGGGGGCTGCCACCCCTATCTGCCCCCCAGGGGGGCAGAAAGGCTCAAATTGTGCTTTGGGGCGGGGGCTATGGCGTGTCCATATTGGAGAGCCCCCACCACTATTTTGCAGTAATAAAAAAAATCCCTAGCTTCTAGTGGGCTTCCTGCCCCCCCGGGGGACCAGATTTGGGGCTAGTGCCTCATCTGCCCCCCAGGGGGGGCAGAAAGACTGAATGTGGCCACAAAAACATGGGAAAGCAAAGGCCCTTGCCCAAGGGGCCGCTCCCCCCTCCCTGGTGCCAGTGGGTGGATCACTGCTTGGGGATCACCCTCTTGGGGTGATCCCCAAGCAGGGATCCACTAGTGAAAGGGGAGATTCCATTGGAAAGGGGAGATTCTCCCCTTTCCAATGATACCTCTCTCAAGTGTTTCGGTGCTCCGGGGGCTGAGATAGCCCCACAAGCACTGAAACACTGAAACTGAAAATAAGTTACAGTTTCGTTTTTGTTTCAATGACGATTGCGCGCCATGCGCGCGATCGTCAATTCAACAAAATCTAAACATAGGCCTGGGGAGGTTGGGGGAGCTCTTCCCCACCTCCCCAGGCAAAAAAAATATGTGAAATCCCTCTGCTGCCTGCAGCAGAATCATTCTCAGAGCATGTGCTCATGACAGAATGGTTCCGTCATGAGCACAGCAGCACTTGTTTTCATGACGGAACCATTCCGTCATGAGCGCTAAAAGGGTTAATTTCTGAGGAACTACTGAACAGATTTGCCCCATTTAAAAAAAAAAGGTCGCTTTCTGAACCAAGAGCTACCTTTTTGCCAAATGTGGTGAAACTCCGTTCAGCAGATCGGGCGTGTTCCAAAAATTCATATAGAAATTAACATGGGGAAAACGCATTTTGGGACGCCCCTTTTTTCTCGGCCCCCGCTTGATGAATCATCGGCAACCTTTCAAGACAGGATCTGACCTCAGCTGGTCATTAGTTTGGAAAATTTAGCGAAGATTCGTCAAACGGCGCCAAAGATATTGGCAAAAGAAAAAAGAGATTTTGAATAGAAACAAGGTCCTAACTATAATTACCTACTGGCGACTGCACACACAGACAAACATACATACATAGAAAAAAAATTAAACAATTCACATGAGTAGTAAACAAACAATAATTAATTTTCAATTTAAAAAATGGTCATTTATTTATTACCTTATCTACTTACCACACTATAACAAACCTACCAGCCCACACTTAAAATATAACTTTAACTTAATAAAATAAATAAATGTAACAATTAGAATAATTACTAATCAATTAAATAGTAATTAATATTGTAATAAATAATAAATAAATAACTGTTAACTAATTTCCCACCCTACACCCCTACAAACCACCAGCTTGCACATATCATATAACTTAAAAACACAATTATTACACAATTTACAGATTAAATAATCCAAAAAAAATGTATAATACATAGTTAATTAATTATTAATTATTATTATTTATGTAACTTCCCACCCAATAGCCCTACATACCCAACAGCCTACACCTAATTCATAACTTACATTTTTTAATTATTACATAATATACATATTTATTGATCAAATAAATAAATAAAAATAAATTGTTAATTAATTGTTAGTTAATTATCACTTAATTAACTTTCCACCCTATATATCCCTAAAACCCAACAGCCCACACCTAACATATAACTTAAGAAATATAATTATTACAATTCACATATTTACTAATCAACTAAATAATTTAAAGTTAATTAATAATTAATTAATTATATTTAATAAACTTCCCACCCTATGTCCGTACAAACCTAGCAACGGGCTATGAAAATTTTAATTACTATTAGCAACTAAATAAAAAATGTATAAATCACTTAAAATTGCAAACTCTATTTAAAAATATTATTAACAATTATACAAAAAATAATAATGGATACAATTAATATATGAACTAGCACACATAAAAATAATTGAAAAGCAAATTGTTTTCAACCATATAATTGAAAGCAATATTAACAACAATATTATAGAAAATGATAATATGTACCTCAAAAATCAATACTCTTGACAACGATATTTCCGCTTCACAATATTTTTGCACCACAATATTTTTTTCTGATTTTTCTGCAGCTGGATATTGCTGATCTGATATTTTGTCCAAATATCCACCAGGCAGAATGCTACTTTCACTCACTGTGTGGGTGTGTGTGCGTGTGTGTGTGTGTGTGTGTGTGTGTGTGTCTCTGTCTGTGTATGTGGGTGTGTATGGGGAGGGAGAGAGAGAGAGAAAGACATAGTTTCTGGCTGTTTTAGTTACCTAACTTTGGGCATGGAGGGTTCTGATGCCAGGCAGTTTGTGGTTGATCTATTCACTGAGGCATTCCCAGAGGTTAAGGAATGGGACTGGCAGCTGGAAATCCAGCGTGCTCATCGCTCCCCTTTTAAGCCTAAACATCGCCAGGACCAAACAGTCAATAGACCCCGTGCTATTTTAATCTGCTTGCATAACTTCCTAGCCAGAGAAAGGATTTATGATTTAGCCAGGCTGGACAGGCAAAGGTCAGGGACGGGTTGTCATTTCTTTGTAAGGCTGGACTTCTGTCCAGCTACTGTTGAACGGAGGTGGCAGCTCCGTCAGCTTATTGCCCCTTTTCAATCTAAAGGGGCACAGGTCTTTTTACTCTTCCCAGCCAAACTCAAAGTTATTTACCAGGCCCAGACAAAATTTTTTGAGTCTGAAATCCTGGCTAAAGCGTTTTTGGATATGATTTAGCAAGCAGATGCAGCTTGGATCTAAGTTCTTTAGATTCTTTACTGATGAAAGATTTTCAGTGGGGACAATGCCCATTTGTGGGATCGATGCTTTCTTTCCTCAGTATATTTTGCTAGTGTAGTTTTTTTTTCCCGTTTATGCATCTCCCCCAGGCATGCCCCACATTACATTATTTTTCTCAGGTAGCAGCGACTCCAGGAGGGTGGGTTTCTGGCCTATACCAGCACCTCCATCACCCGGACCTTGGTCCGATTGCCTAGGATGGGGGGTGGGGTCCGAGGGGCATGGGGTGGGGTGGGTGGGAGGCGTCAAGGCGAGGGGGGCAGGGTGGGGGGTGGGGCTGGGTCAAGGGTGCATTTAAAAAAGAAAAAAAGCTTGAAAAATTGAACAGTTTTCATCATGGTATCATTGTTATTATTATAGTTATCATCGTTATTGCTTTGCTATGTAACAGTCTTAATGGCGGTGGGTAAAATCCGTATAGCATCCTGGAATGTTTGTGGCCTTAATCATGGGAAGAAGAGACCATTATTTTAGAGGGTTGTTTAGGCTCTACATTTAGAGGTGTTATGTTTGCAGGAGACTCACGTACCCTGGAACAACCATGATCAATTAAAAATTCCTGGTTTTGATTTAATAGGGTTCTCCCGACAGTCCGAAATGATAAGAGGCATGGCAATTCTAGCAAGGCGGGGGCTAGGTTCCTGTGTTAGAACCTCTCAAGACAATTGGGGACGGTGGGCTATCTCTGAGCTTCTGATTAATGGTAGAGCATTGACTATTTGTACTGTATATAGTTCAATTGTCGACGACCCTGCAGTTTTGCACTATTTAAATGTAGAATTGGCTTCTTGGCCTCATCCTATATGCCTGTGCGGTGACTTTAATATCAATCTCTCTGCAGATTTCAATCTTATAGGAGGGCAAAAATATGTGGGCAAGAAACCCAGAGTATTTAGAGCGTTGCCAGCATTGGTTCAGGAACATTCAATAACTGATCTGTGGTTTTATCATAAGAAACACCTGGATGGTTATACATATTTTTCGGCCCCCCATAAAAAAATGGTACGTTTGGATTAGGTCTTTTAATCTGATTGGTTTGCAGATAAGATCTCAATCTCAATATCACCTCGTATAATATCTGACCATAATCCGGTGGTTATCGATGTTATATTAAACCATTACTCGAAGCCTCTTAGATCATGGACTTTCGAGAGAAAACTTCTATCAGAGCAACTGTACTTAGATCATATGAGGCCATGGGTATCTGAATTTTTGAATCTTAATAGGGGATCTGCACCCAGTAATATCGCTTGGGATGCACTCAAGGCAGCAATTCGCGGTGAAAAAAACAGCTTCTCATATTTTCGCCAGAAGCAAATCCAGGACCAGACTAATGTGCGGGTCAATGCACTAAGGTGTGCAGAAGTCCTCCTCATTGATGCAATTAGGGAGGGGCGTGATACAACTTATAGTCAAACTCAGGTTGCGCGTATAAAGGCTTCCCTGCTTGAGTTTTTAGGACAGGACCTGGCAGCCAAATATCTTCAGTATCGTCAGACGATGTTTGAGTTTGGCGAACAATCCGGCAGGGTCCTAGCCAAACGACTTCAGCAGCGAGCCCAGGCTAACCGTATTGTTAAGATCCAGGATACCCAGGGGCACATTCATGATACTCCTGAAGGAGTTCTGACCGTTTTTTCCGAGATTTATAGTTCTTTATACGCTGAGGAATCTAATGATATTAATATAGATCATGAGTTCGCCACTTTTGTAAATGATCTTAACACCTCAAAAGTAACAGACCAGCAGAACACCATTTTGGCGGCTCCAATAGAATGGGATGAGGTGGAATTGGCATTGAATTTGTTAGCCAAGGGTAAGGCGGCTGGGCCAGACTCTATTCCTTTGGAGTTCTATACTACATTTCGTTCTGAGATACGGGAGGATTTTTTAACAATCCTTAGAGATGCGCAATTAGGCCGTATTCCAGACTCCTGGCGTCTTACAACCATTATTCTCTTTAAAAAGAAGAATAAGCCAGAGTTAGATCCTGCATCATTCCGTCCGATATCACTGATCAACACTGATAATAAGATCTTCGCAAAGATATTGGCTACAAGGCTAGCATCAGTGATATCACCATTAGTGTCTATTGGCCAACATGGCTTCATCCCTGGTAGAGACACGGCGGATCATGTCCGCCGTGTTATAGCATTGTTGGATTGAGCTCAAGTCACGGGATCCCCCCTTGGTGCAATCCTGTTAGACACGGAAAAAGCGTTTGACAGGGTTGCATGGGGTTTCCTGTGGAAAGTTCTACACTGGAAGGGGTTTTGCTTAGATTTTATTTATGCCTTGCAGTCACTATATATTAAACCTTGTGCAACCCTGTCTATATCAGGGCTGGTATCAAGACCTTTAGACATTAGTAGGGGTACTAGACAGGGTTGCCCTTGCTCACCCCTTCTATTTGCACTGTATATAGATCTGTTTTTGTGTAAACTTGAGCTCTCTCCAGATGTATCTCCGGTTAGGATTAATATGCATGAATTTAAAATTTTGGCATACGCCGACGATATTATAGTATTAACTAGTGATGTATCAACCACATTTCCTGCTATTAAAAACCTAGCAGAACAGTATGGCCAGTGCTCGGGCTATAAACTCAATGCCTTGAAAATGCAGGTGGTCCAATCTACAGCAATGGGCCCCTCTGATGCTCCAGTGGTCCAAAGTGCAGTGTATCTAGGGATAACTATTACATCATCAGTTGATAAACTACCTGACATGAACATCTTACCTATTATAGATACTGTTAGCCTTACTTTACAAAGATTAGATAATTTACACCTATCTATGTTTGGTAGAAGAAATGTCCTAAAGATGTTGATTCTGCCTAAATTTCTTTACTTATTTAGGAATATCCCGTTAGAATTTGCGCAGGCAAGTCTTGCTCGTGCAGAGAGATGCTGCAGTAGGTTTCTATGGGGATACCGTCAGCCTCGAAGGGCAGCAAAATGGATGCAGCTACCATTGTGTAGGGGTGGATGGTCTGTTCCTAACCTTTTGCTATATAGTTGGACAGCTCTATTGCAACATCTGGCTGTCCCACTATTTGGCGACAGAGCGATACTTCCACTGTGTCGTGCACCCTCTATATTTTAGATTGGACTAGGTGAGGAGGCTAAGGGAATTTTACTGTCAGTCCTCGAACCCAGTTACTACAAAAAAACTAAGTTTAAAGTAATTATGTCAATGTACTCAGTATGGAGGAAGGTACGGCGCAGATGGTCCATCGCCAATATTAATTTTTTTACCGCCCTGTCAGCGGCTAGATTGCTACCCTCTATCTTTGAAGACCAAATTACAATTCGGTGGAGGCATCATGGTATCACTATTTTGGGTGATTTAGCACATGAGGGTAGCAGTCGCTTGTGGGAGCTGCTTGCAAAAACACAGGTTTCGGTAAAATGTACCAGTAGTGTGTCACCTGGGGGAAAGCGTGAAACCTGCCAGAGCGACTTGCCTTCAGGACGGGACTGCTGTCGCTGTCCTTTTTCCTTTGCTGTGGGTTCGGTCGGTGCTCCACGCCGGGTACAGGCTCGCCGCTGCCGCTATTTCATTCCGCGGCCGGAAGCGGTGCAAACTACACCTCCCAGGTGCCCCGGCGGCTGTCCACGACACCTACGCGCCCGGAGGCGCATAAGAGACCGGTGCTTCCTCGGTGGAGCGGGGAAAGCTTGAAACCTGCCAGAGCGACTTGCCTTCAGGACGGGACTGCTGTCGCTGTCCTTTTTCCTATGCTGAGGGTTCGGTCGGTGCTCCACGCCGGGTACAGGCTCGCCGCTGCCGCTATTTCATTCCGCGGCCGGAAGCGGTGCAAACTACACCTCCCAGGTGCCCCGGCGGCTGTCCACGACACCTACGCGCCCGGAGGCGCATAAGAGACCGGTGCTTCCTCGGTGGAGCGGGGAAAGCGTGAAACCTGCCAGAGCGACTTGCCTTCAGGACGGGACTGCTGTCGCTGTCCTTTTTCCTTTGCTGTGGGTTCGGTCGGTGCTCCACGCCGGGTACAGGCTCGCCGCTGCCGCTATTTCATTCTGCGGCCGGAAGCGGTGCAAACTACACCTCCCAGGTGCCCCGGCGGCTGTCCACGACACCTACGCGCCCGGAGGCGCATAAGAGACCGGTGCTTCTTCCGCGTCGCGGGACGCGCGCGGGCGGGCGCCAGGCTAAGCCCGGGCAAAGGGCGGGCCCTCTGTGGCCCTCAGAGGCAGGAAGAAGCAGAGCAGGGCTATATCTGCTGCCACCGGTTCTTGAGGTACTGTTTCTTGTCATCAGATATGTACTGTAGTTGACATATGTTTGCGTGACAGCAGCCACGCCTCCATCCTACTATTCATCAGGACTTTGCTTGTGAGATATCTGATTTGAGATATTGCAACTGACATCGTTATTTCACCCCGTTTATACGGGCTCACACGGGAATTGTAATTATTACTGTTTATTTATTCCTTGTTACTTCTGTTTGATTACGTTCTATGGTTGGCTGCGGCCCCGTTTGCTGAGTATTGCCCTTGCCTCCAGGCCATCTAAATTTTATTATTCCACAGTACGCTGTCTTTGTTTTTCATTGTATATATACAGAAATATCATGACTACCCGTGCAAGTAAAGGCAGGAAATCCGCGGTGGGATGATCTGTCAGGGAGACCTTAGACCACTTCATTACCAGGGCTGCTACCGTCTTGGAGCACGAGATAGCTATCGCTGAACGGCGTCTGTCCTTAGAGCCTTTGTTTCATAAACGCTCATCGTTAGGACATATTGTGGACGTACTTTCACCTCCTACCACCTCTATCTCTAACCCTGCCGAGCCCTGTGTATCTGATCTGAATCTTATCTCCCAGACCCCTGCCGCCACGGATCCATCAACCGTGCCAAATAATAATAACGGGTATACTTCTGATATCTCTTATTCCACTGATAATTCAATATCGGAATTGATTCCCATTAAAACCCTCAAGAAAGCAAAGAAAAATCCCTCTAGGAACAAACCCACGAGTACTAAAATCACCAAACGTAAGAAAAATATCAATGTTCCTCTTCCTAAATCAACCCTTGCAGTTGTCCAGACCATAACACCTGCAGAATCTATGCAGGATGATATTCAGACAAATCCACCTTATCCCCCTAAATTGTTATTAGATATTGAGCATTTGGTGAAATCTTTACTCTCCCCTTTAGCGGAAAGAATGAAAAATCTTACTGTCCAGCTAACATCCCTGGAAACAACTGTCAGTTTGCTTACCACATCCATCAGGGATTCTAACTTTAGTCTCCCAAATAATCCCACTGATTCATCAAACGCTGGCCATACCTTCTCAGATCAAAAATTAACCCAGGTCACATCACCACCTAGAACGGCAATTTTACCTTTAGCAAAGCCTATACAGGAAAACAGTGCCCTAGTTAGCAAGTTACCCACAGCCATCCTAAAGCATAACCCGATAGATCTTAATAATGGCTATGCCAATTCACAGCCATTTTCGCTAGGCCCGGAGCGAATGACCGACCACATTGACCTGCCGCCAGAAGCAGCTCCATACGTGGTGATTCTTGCCGGTGTTCCGGTACTTGCTAGGGACAAACAAGAGACCTATCAGGAACTTAAAAATAAGGTTGTACACTGGCTCACTAAAAACAGGACTCTCCCCAATGACATCAATGGGGAAATATTACATGTAAGAAGGTTGGAATGGGTTGGTTCTAGGCCAAAGGATATCAAGGGAGATGTAATTATTATAAACTTTAGAGACCGCAGGGTTTTGCGCCACATAGCAGATTGGTATACTGCTACCAGTGGCCCAGGCATTTCGACACATGCCCTAAGTTATTTCTACCCACGTTCTCTTCTGTTAAATCCCCCAAATTCACACATCTTATCCAGACCCAACGCCCAACCTTTTTACTCATCTCTCCCCACCTCAAATAGATTTGCCATCCTCTCGAGCCTGGACGACCTAGATTGACTTTCTCAGCTGAATAATGAGCCGAGTAAAAATGACATCCAAAGTGCTTTTCAACCCTCTTTAGAGATAGATCGTTTCCACCCTAAGATTAACACCATGAGCCCAGGCAACCTTGAAACTAATATAGCAACATCCACCAATGCCTATATCTTAAACTCTGAGTATAGTCCCTCACGTGATGGCTTAAATATATCACTGAATCAAATTCAGTCTGATGCTACGGTATGTCCATTAGATCTATCTGCTCCCTCCCAGCTAAATGACACTCCCGAGCATCTCAACGGTGCCACGAGTAGTAATATCGACATTAACAATAAATCTATGGCCGTAAGGCTCTTGTCATGGAATGTGGCAGGTCTTTTCGATAAATTGTCGAACCCTTCATGGATCCAAACTGTTTCCACTTTTAGTATCATTTGTTTACAGGAAACATGGTCCATTGATGAACTACATCTTTTAGGATATAAGACCTGACACACTCCAGCGCTGTTGAGCCCGCGTGGTAGGAATAGAGGCGGATTAGTGACTTACATATCTGTAGAATCAGGTATATCATCTACTAATTTTTTTGGGACTGAAAATTACCAGATCATCTCTTTAAAAGGTAATCGTTTTAATAACATTTCCTTGGTCAACTTTTACAATAACATACCTAGTCTCTGTTTCGACATGGTTCTTAACGGCTTAAAGGCAGACTTAATTAAAGTTGAGTCCCATCTTCAAACAGATATGTTGCTTATATGGGCGGGGACTTCAACTGCCCCCTGTGTCCATTGAGTATGGGTGGCACCTGTGGTCTAGAATCTATCAAAAGCGACACCACTTCTCATTTTTTGCATTCGACATTAGGCGACCTTCTGAATGGATTAATATTGCATTTTAATGTGTCATATGCGATGAATTATGTAGCCCTCCGAAAGACTTTAAACCAACTTATAATGGGAGAGGTTGCCACTCCATAATCGACTATATCTTGATATCCTCAAGGTACTCAGAGCTTATTACCAACTGGGAGACTCTGGACTGTGCCATCAGTGACCACTACCCATTAACGGCATCCATTAGAACAGTTATTACATCAAAAGATGATTTAAGGGTAAACCCGTCCTATACCCCGCCCATCACTTTGGGTTGTACGATGGGACTTTACCTTAAATGGGACAAAGTGGTCCCCCCAGTGTTCCTTAACTCTCTGATTTGTCGTAAATAAAATATTACGCTCTATGTATTTCAGAATATCAATAGGATCATGCATAAAGCAAGAGGCTGAGTCTGTGGTATCAGGTTCAAAAGGGCTTTATTCCAATAACTCGAGTCAAAGGGAGAATATTACCATCACTACAAGGGATCTGGAAGGGACTCAAAAGTATTCTCAAAAATTATTCACAGAGTACAGTATATATACATCGGAAACGAAAAGAGCAAAAGAGAGTGAGATAAGAGCATGTGGGCGTGTAAGTAGGTGTGAAGGTGGGCGTCCATGTGGGCGTCCACTTGATGATAATGGGTAATTTGTCATAGGTGGGTGGATATCTGGAGGGGGTTGCGTGATCTGCTGGAATTGTACTGGAACTTTGCCTTACTGATGCTCAACTCGAGTATGACGTGTACCTGACGTGGGGAGAGGTTGCTATGCAACCGGAAAGTCTGGAAGTCAGTGTCAGGACGACCAGCACATCTTGTTTTATCTGATATCTGATGTCTGGAGCAGGGACTGATTTGTGACATAGGTTGCTCATCACCAAGAGCCGATGTGGCATCTATTTCTTCATTTACTTCATTTACTGCAGAGGCCTTACATGGGGGCTATGGGCTTTTCACTGACGTGGGCTTTGCAATCTCACAAACAGAGACAGAAAGGCTGTGCTTTCTCCTGTGCTGATGGGCTATGTTGATTCCTCCTTCTCCAGGCAGGAATGTGGCTCTGTAGGAGTAGCAGATAACCGTGCTCAATACTGTCTCGGCACCTTGTGACAGGGCCCCTTTGGCTGAGGCCCAAGTGTGTAAGGCCAAGGATATGCGGCTACAGCTTTCTGAACGTCTGAGGCCTGAAACCTCTGTTCGGGTCTAGCTGAGCCACAAACACGGGTTTGTATGTGGTGCAGGAAAACATGATGCAAAACGTGTAGGCCTCAATACAGATTTGTCGTTTCTCTCATGGGGGACTGACTGATGGCAGGCCACGTTATAGCATAAGTCTCAGGGTAGGAAAGGCCATGGAGGGGATATGCATAGGTTACATGCATGTGCACATAAGCGTTGGGGGGGGGCACTTGGGGACATATAGGCCTCATAGATTTTTATTTTCCTCATTCCCTCCTTGTACCCTAGTGAACCCCCTATGCAACGTCTATTCTCATGAGACAGTCGATCTGTTCTTGCAGCATTATTTTTCCATTTTCAATGCTCTGTAAATGGGGATGTGAAACACATGCAGTAGCACACAGGCCACAAATGGCCGGGCCACACTGCAGACATAGGCAACAACTGAATATCATTAATAGTATCAACCCACAGGCGGTCAACACTTTCCATCCCCAAGCCGATATTAATCCCCAGAGCCAACCGGACCATGTCCCCGTGCCTGGGTCTTGATGTATGCTATGGGCAATCTTGTGGAGCCTTGTTGTTGCTTCGTATACAGACGGTGCGTTATTAGGGATGAAAACGCAACAGCTAGAACCGATGACCCTACAAGCCCCGCCCCTATCCGCCAGGATGACGTCAAGAACAAGACGATTCTGAAGAACGACTAGTCTCATAGCATACTGTTCCTGGGTCAGATTCCCCAGGGCCGATGCAGTCACATTAGCAACTGTTTCTAGAATCCTTGTTAGCCTTCGGATAAGTTTACTATTCTGGACGGGACCTATGAAGAAAAAAAATCCTTTATTGAAATCTGTATATTGCTCCCAAGTTGTCTCAGTCTGGTCAATGCCAGAGGCATCGAGCCCTCGTTTGTGTCTAACAAGTGTGAGCCGAAGATCTTGATGATAGCTCGATGGGGCCAAGAAAACGGGTGGTAGGAGAAACGATATGTAGCACGTCCCACCCCAGTCCAAGGGCAGCTGTACATAGGCTGTCTGGCCACAAATAAAGTAGGTGTGTCATGATGCTCTGAAATAGGACTTTCCTTTGTCCTTGAATATTATTACAGTATCACACTCACTGTGCCCCAAATGTACTGAACCTTCTTTTCTGACACACAATTTCCCTTTCACTGGCAGAACAGTAATTGAAGGCGGACCTGACATGTGTTGGGGCTTTACGTTCAATACTATGAAATCGAGGGTCACATTTCCTTGCAGATACTCTTCATTTTCTAGATCTGTACCTTTCATTTGGGGAAGACCCTCTTCATCTGGGAAACATGCTTTGTTCATGACTTTATTCAAGTTACCCCATACCCACTCGCCCCTACAATCCTCCTCTTGACATTCTTTGGCATCACCGTTGATGGATGTCATTAAGGCAAACCATGCTCCGCAAGAACCATTATGGGAGAACGGAAAAGGGAAAAGAGGCAACACTCCCTTCACCTTCTGATACGGGGGGAGTCGGCCACAGACCCAGCAGTCTGGAGCATTTCTAGTCTGATGTGAATGGTGCAGCATCTGAATAAAGGTATTGTTGCGTAAGGCAAGTCGATACGATAACTCATGGGATGGTAGATCACTAAATGTGTGTTTTGTGGTATCATTGGTGGAGGAGTGTAAAGGTGAAGCAATAGGAGGAAAAATAGCATGTAGTACGAAGCTGATACATATTATCGTGATACATAGGAGAGATAGAAAAATCAAAGTAACTATACATCTACCACGTAATAGTTTACAGTATTTGCTCTTCATCCTGCTCTTTCTTTCAGTCGCTTTGTTCAAGATCTCATGCAAGCCAGAATACATGTTCAACCGCTTCACCACCTAGTGGACTTAATCGATCAAACGGGTTCTGACTTATGGGATCTGAGTTTCGCTTTATATTTCTGCTGTGGAGTCTCCTCTAGCAAAGGGGGCTCAAAGTCCGAGCAGTCAGTGTTCCTTTTGAAAGTACAGTCGTTCCCGAAGTAGCGTTTGCAGTGGTGAAGGTGTATCCAACCTTTCCGTCCCTCGACTTTCACGGCGGTCCTTGTTGTTAGCAACACCAGTTTCGGCGTTTTCCACCTCGGTTCAAGAGGACTTGATCTATCAAAGTTCCGGATTAGGACATAGTCGCCAGGAGCGATTGAGTATTCTTTGACCTGGGTGTTGTCAGGGAAAGCGGCGGCAACCTGCGAACGACAAGAGAGTAGTGCAGACATCAAGGAAGCCAGGTAATCTGTCAGCATGTTACTATCAACATCAGTAATCTTTTTCGGTATTGGAGTGCCCCACATATTCGGTGGTCTACCGAAGACCACTTCATAGGGAGATAAGCCTGTTCTGGAATGGGCTACCATTCGCATGTAAAAGAGGGCAACTGGTAGGGCTACCATCCAATCCACGCCTTTGTCTGCGCAGATCTTTGCCAGTTTTATTTTTAAAGTCTGATTATGTCTTTCTACAAGGCCTGCTGCTTCAGGATGTCGCACACAATGGAACTTCCAGGTATACCCTAACAGAAGGGACACTTGTTTCATGAGTTCAGAGGAGAAAGGCTGACCGTTGTCGGAATATACGACACGCGGTAATCCATAACGTGGGAAAAACTCTCGCACCAGTTGTCTGGCGGTAGTTACGGCAGTATAATCAGGGACTGGATAGGCTTCGGTCCACCTGGATAATGAACATACTACTACCAGGACATATTTGTAACCTCTACATCTATCCATTTGGATATAATCCATTTGGAGGACCTCAAAAGGATGGTCAGGTGGATGGAATCCACCTTGTTCCATCGGAATGCCTTTACCTGGATTGAATTGGCAACAGATCATACATGTTCTAACTTTTTGTTTCGCTGCTGCACGCAGGTGCTTGTTGAACGATATATTCTGTAAGCTGTCTAGCATTGCTTTCTCTCCTAAGTGTGCAGGACTATGTGCGGTATTTATTATTACTTGTACCATTGAATCAGGTAGAAACCATGTGGATTTGCCCTTAGTCATCCAACCCTGGTCAGTCAGTACCCCTCCTTGTTCCGACCATTTCTTTAATTCGTCTATAGTAGCATGTGTCTGTATGTCTTGTACATCCTTGGAAGGATCCCTAACTGTCATGGTTTTGGACACTGATGGTACCTGTGACTTTGTCATGTCTAGTGCGGTCTGAGCTGTCTGTTTAGCGGTTCGGTCTGCCAGATCATTGCCTTGGGAAATGGTATCTGTGGCTCTGGTATGTGCTTTGCATTTTAGGATAGCTATGGCTGTTGGTAAATGTATTGCTTCCAGTAGGGCGTGAATAAGGGGGCCATGCTGTATCTTGGCCCCATGAGAGGTCAAGAAACCTCTTTCTCGCCAGAGCACCCCGAAATCATGAACTACCCCATATGCATATTGGGAGTCGGTGTAGATGTTTACTTTCAGGTGCTCAGCTCTTATGCATGCTTGTGTTAGGGCGATGAGCTCTGCTGCTTGTGCTGACAATATGTCTATTCTTTTAGTCTCTATTATTTCAGTATCAGTAGTCACTGCATATGCTGCCCCTAATTCTCCCGCCCCTGTCCTCATGCATGAGCCGTCAACATATAGTGTTAGGTCGGGGTCTGGGAGTGCAACATCTGTCAAGTCTTGTCTTGGTTTAGTCACGGTATGTATTACTTCAACACAGTCGTGTAGTGAAAGGCTTTCTGTATTGGAGGGCAATAGGGTAGCGGGATTTAGTATGTTGCATCGTCTGATCTCTATGTGTGGTTGAAATAACGTCAGCTCATAGCCTGTTAGTCTAGCTATAGTCAGGTGTTGGGTTTGTGTCCGGTTCAAGAGAACCTCTACTGCATGCGGTACTTGTACTGTCAGAGGGTGGCCCAGCACTATTGAGTCACTTTGTCTTATGGCTAAAGCCGTAGCTGCAACAGATTTTAAGCACGCAGGCAAAGCCTGTGCTACTGGGTCCAATGTACTAGAAAAATAAGCACAGGGCTTGTGTTTTCCTGCATGATCTTGTGTGAGGACAGATAGTGCTGTTCCATCCCTCTCTGTCACAAAAAGCATAAACGATTTGTTGTAATCAGGGTTTGCTAAAACTGGTGCTTGACATAAAGCTCTCTTTAATTCTTCAAATGCCACAGTATGTTCTTGTGTCCAGGGGAGGACTTTAGTAGAAGCTACCTCCTGTGTCGTCAACTGTATTAGGGGCTTGGCTATGTAAGCATACTGGGGAATCCACTGCCTGCAATATGAAGTGAGGCCAATGAATGCCCGTACCTCCTTTTGTGTTGTGGGCTGTGAAAGACCTGAAATTAATTGTATACGCTCAGGTGTTAGTCGCCTACCCTCCTTGGATAGCAAGTGCCCAAGGTACGCCACTTGCTGTTCACAGAATTGCAACTTCGAAGGGGACACTTTGTGCCCCTTGTCAGCCAGGAAATGTAAAACCATCAGGGAAGCATCTTCACAATCATGGTCCGACCGTGCTTTGATGAGAATGTCATCGACATACTGTATCAGTGCTGTAGAGCTAGGCATATGAATACTATCAAGTTGTCTTTTCAGAGCCTGACTATAAATGCTAGGACTTTCCGTGAAGCCCTGTGGTGCTCTTGTGAATCTGAAGCTGCGACCTTTTAAACTGAAACCGAAAAGATATTGGCTGTCCGGATGTATTGGAATACTGAAAAATGCGTTCTTCAGATCTATTACTGTAAAGAACGTAGCATTCGCATCAATGGCAGTCAATATCGAAGAGATGTCCGGGACCACAGGGTACTGTGGTACCACACATTTGTTTAATTCTCGCAGGTCCACAACTAATCTATATACAGGTGGTATATTGGGGTCAGTTCTTTTAAGAATAGGAAGGACCGGTGAATTACATATGTTTGAATCAGTCTCAATCACCACCCCTTGTGTAATTAGGTCATCTATTATTTTCAGTAAACCTACTTCAGCCTCAGGTGGTATTTTGTATTGTCTGATCCGTGGTAGCACTACACCTTCCTTGAGGGTGACCTGGTGTGGCGTAATGTTCATGTAACCTACGTCAGTTGGGCCTTGTGCCCATAGGTGCTGTGGTACATCTCGGAGCCTGATGTCAATTTCCTTCATTACAAAATGTCCTTTGAAGTCGCGTAAATACAGTCGCACTCCTTCTGGTGAGCAACAGATTACGGCTCCTAGTTCTTTCAATGTCTTTATACCGAGCAAGTTTTCCGGACATGATTTAGTAAGTAGTAAGTCCGTAGTATGTATCAGTGGACCAACTCCTAAGGAGACTGGTTCTGAAACCTCATTAACGATAGGCCTACCCGAAAATCCCAGGGATACACTCTTTGAGCCCGAGAGGGGTGCCCCGGGCACCTCGGAATGACTAATGGTAGTTCTACTAGCCCCAGTGTCAATCAAAAACCTTTTATTTTGTCCCAGTAACCGTGCATGCACATAAGGACCCGCTTGGTCCACAGGAACTGGAATGAGGGGCAGGTCGAATTCCCTCTCTGGGCAGTTTCATGAATATGCCTGGTATTCTGGATAGTTGTTTTGAGCGTGTTCATACATTTGTGTTGTAGCTCGGGCTGGTGCA
Organism: Triturus cristatus; assembly: GCF_964204655.1. Lineage (NCBI taxonomy): Eukaryota > Metazoa > Chordata > Amphibia > Caudata > Salamandridae > Triturus > Triturus cristatus. The sequence continues at coordinate 899,735,975 of NC_140590.1, read as the reverse complement.
GGTGCATGGACAGGCGGTGGCGGTGGTGGAAACGTATCTGATGTCTGATGTGTGTTACTGTCCTTGGGAGGATATTGACGAGGCTTTGTTTTACCTAGCGCTATATTGTTTTTCAGCACTGCACACTCATTTACGAAGTGGCCTGGCTTCTTGCAATAATTACAAGTCCCACCATTTTGTTTCGTGCTATTCTTGTTCATGTTGGTATTTGAGTTTGCCGGTGTCGATTGGGCAACCAGCATCTTCATCTTTGTGTCTTTCATGCGTCTTTTTTCTTGGTCATGTTCCTCTCTAATTCTGTTCTGGTGGTACTGTAACATCTGTAACATTTGGGAAGGGCTGTTTGCTTGCCAAGTACTCTCAACCTTCAGTACTCTATACTTTACTTCTGGTATGGAATTTTCCACTAACTTGCTCACAAATAGATGGGGATATGACTCACTACCGGGCTTAAGGCCACTGTTGATAGTAAAACATTTTTCAAACCTAGAATAAAAATCACTAGTGTCCTCGTCTGGCTTCTGTTTACAAGCTGAAATAGCATCCCAGTCTTCTTTCTTGGTAATTAATAATCTTGGCAACACTTGTACAAGGAGTTCAGGTAATTCCTTAGCTCGGGGACCCAGACCAACCCCCGGGCCTCTTGCATTTTCTTCTCTTTGTAACACATCCCAGCTAATCTTGCTCTCTCCCACCTCCCAGTCTTTGTCTTTAAGTTTCTCGTAAATACCAGCAGGCAATAGTACTTTTAATAACTTTAGAACGTCCGCATATGTATATTCCCCTAAGCGGAGAATGTCTTTTAATTCCCTGTGAAAACCCCCCGGGTCTTTGTCATGGGAGGGCAACATTTTTTTCATTTCCAGTATCTCTAATTTGGACAGAGGGGTGTAGACATACACCCGTTGTAGTTCATTGTTTGCATCCTTTACAGGATGTACCTCACGTAGGGGGTTCAGTTTGTCGTATGTCTGTCCTTTAACCTGTGGTGGAACGGGAGGCAGGGATCTAGTTACATATACTATATATTTGTGTCGCTGATCCAAGATGACATTAATCAGTTCAGTACCCAAGTTCATCCATCTGTCCAGTATTATGTCGTCCAGCAACCTATACAATATACCAGGACCAGAGTACTGACTCTCATACAACGTTATTAAATGTTGGACCATGTAAACCCCAGCTATGCGCTGTTCATTCGGTGGAAGGCTCAAAAACGTCTGTGCTATGACATCGTTATTATATAAATCGTATTGGGATATCCACAGGGTGGCTGATCGTGCTAATTCGAGTTCGGTCGGGGTTAAGGGCTGCTCATTACCTAACCATTCGTTCACCGCTTTGTCGGTGATTTGGAACAAATTTTCAAGGGAAAATCTCTTTTTTATAGCCGTACCCTGTTTACGGTAATTCAGGCCTTTGGGTTTCTCGAATTGTCGGGCATGGCCCACGTATTGTATTTTATCTTGGTCCCCTGCTTCATCATCAGACGATAAAGCAGCTTTATCGTGCGGTCCTGCTTCGTGTGATGCTATTATTGCTTTTCGGATTTTGGTCAACATGTGGTCTGTCTGTCCTGACCGGCATCTATGCGATCACTCCAATCAGTATAACGATGGTCTACATCCCCGTTTCCTTCGTCTTTTTCTCTGATCAGACAATTAATTAGGAAGCGAAGGATGTAATTCTTAACAACCACTTTTCTACTTTGTATAGCATCTGCTATGCTCTCAGGACCTTCCCCCGTTCTTATGAATGTGTACATGTTCTTTAAATGTTTATCCATATCTGGTAGTTTTTCCAGATCTGTGACCGCTCTTCTAAGCCGTAGTGAAAACACAAGCATCCTACCCTTTCCTGGGTCTGGATCATATATACATTCGGAGATGTCTACTTTTACTGTCGACACCCCTCCTGACGTTGTCCCGGATCCCGCCTCCTCGCCGTCATCGAGCTCCTGGAGCTGTTCTGGCGTTGGTGGTGCAGGGAAAGATCCGTCCACGTAGGCTGGTGGGGATTCTGCTAGATAGGTGTCAATAAACCTGTCGGATGCTGTTTTTAATTTGCGGGGTACTGGCGGAGGCACTCTGATGGGTCTTTCTACTGGAGTCACTTTTGCTAGCTCCTCTGAAAGGACGGGGTAAATACCAGCAACGACAGTATTCATTGTTCTTTCAGTCTGCTCTCTTTTTACTCGTTCCCCTTCCTCTCTTAAGTTCTGTTCTTTGGCTTTTTCTGATTCTTGCTTACTTCTCTCTATTTTGTGGAACTCTTTTTCTATTCTTCTATGTGACTCCTTGCGCCACAACTCAATGGCATCTTTCTGAGCAGGTCTAGATTTTCTCTTCCATATTTCTTCCTCTACTTTCATAATGCTTTCCGCATCCCACGTTCCCGTGATAGGCCATCTATATTTTGTCTCTAAATCCTTCGTGTAATCTACCCATAGTTCCAAGAACAACACGGCATCTAAACCATGCTTCCAGTACATGAAATGTCCAGGTGTGTCCCTAGGAGGAATGTTAACTGGTTCCTCTAGTACACCTTTTCTGGTACATATTTTACGTAGTTTCGAATATAACGGCATGTTGGAATGTAGCCAAAATCAAAAATCACAATAGCGCTGTAAAAACAAAACTATAATACAACAAACGTACATAAAACCTGACACATTCAAACCTAACTGATCCTGACTAGGACAACAACATTCATACAGGTATATCGGTGCACCTTCAATATTTTGAGATCTCTATTTCCTATAAATCTGACTGCATGCACTTGATTGCAACCCCCATGAGAAAAACTCACCGGGAAGCGGAACTTGAACTTGAACTCGAACTTTAACTTGAACTTGAAGTCGAAGGCCTCCGAAACTTGACGCTGCGCGGGGAATGGCGTAACCTAGGTGGATCTCCAGAAACCTCGGACACAGCTCTCTCGCAGGCGGGCTCTGGGTAGGACAATCTGTGTTCCTCACCGCCTCGTATGGATGCCTGGTCGCAGTCCGTCTCCTTCGCTGGCCTGAGGGAGTTGGCGGGAAAACCCGCGACGTGCGCACTTGAAGTCCGTCACGGCTGTGGAAGGGGGCAAAACTGGACCCTCATCTCCGGCGTGTGGGGAAAGAGAATTGTCCCTGTTCGGGCGCCATTATGTCGTAAATAAAATATTACGCTCTATGTATTTCAGAATATCAATAGGATCATGCATAAAGCAAGAGGCTGAGTCTGTGGTATCAGGTTCAAAAGGGCTTTATTCCAATAACTCGAGTCAAAGGGAGAATATTACCATCACCACAAGGGATCTGGAAGGGACTCAAAAGTATTCTCAAAAATTATTCACAGAGTACAGTATATATACATCGGAAACGAAAAGAGCAAAAGAGAGTGAGATAAGAGCATGTGGGCGTGTAAGTAGGTGTGAAGGTGGGCGTCCATGTGGGCGTCCACTTGATGATAATGGGTAATTTGTCATAGGTGGGTGGATACCTGGAGGGGGTTGCGTGATCTGCTGGAATTGTACTGGAACTTTGCCTTACTGATGCTCAACTCGAGTATGACGTGTACCTGACGTGGGGAGAGGTTGCTATGCAACCGGAAAGTCTGGAAGTCAGTGTCAGGACGACCAGCACATCTTGTTTTATCTGATATCTGATGTCTGGAGCAGGGACTGATTTGTGACATAGGTTGCTCATCACCAAGAGCCGATGTGGCATCTATTTCTTCATTTACTTCATTTACTGCAGAGGCCTTACATGGGGGCTATGGGCTTTTCACTGACGTGGGCTTTGCATTCTCACAAACAGAGACAGAAAGGCTGTGCTTTCTCCTGTGCTGATGGGCTATGTTGATTCCTCCTTCTCCAGGCAGGAATGCGGCTCTGTAGGAGTAGCAGATAACCGTGCTCAATACAGTCTCGGCACCTTGTGACAGGGCCCCTTTGGCTGAGGCCCAAGTGTGTAAGGCCAAGGATATGCGGCTACAGCTTTTTGAACGTCTGAGGCCTGAAACCTCTGTTCGGGTCTAGCTGAGCCACAAACACGGGTTTGTATGTGGTGCAGGAAAACATGATGCAAAACGTGTAGGCCTCAATACAGATTTGTCGTTTCTCTCATGGGGGACTGACTGATGGCAGGCCACGTTATAGCATAAGTCTCAGGGTAGGAAAGGCCATGGAGGGGATATGCATAGGTTACATGCATGTGCACATAAGCGTTGGGGGGGGGCACATGGGGACATATAGGCCTCATAGATTTTTATTTTCCTCAGATTAATAATACACATGAGCATATCCAGATATGTCTGTCCACCTCAGAAAGCCCACAGGCAATCAGAAATGCCTTCTCCATTATATCAACGGAGATTAAGAATTTACTCTCTAGAGTACCTAAGAAATCTCCACAGAGCAGTATAGGCTGGTTTGACAGATCATGTACCAAGGCCCTGAAACATCTAAAAATAAGCCTGCAAAATAAACCCAGTAACCTGCCGGAAATTAGGGATGCCAGACAAAAATACCGTGCAGCACGGGCGGCAAGAACCAAACAGTTAAAAACAGAGGCATGGCAAGCGTTACAGGAAGCCGCCAACAATAGGGATAACACCGCCTTCTGGAAAGCTGTTAATGCACCTTTTCTGAAGGGTATTCGGGATGCTAAACTTGAGATGGCTATACCCGCTGATATCTGGGTTGACACTGACAGAAAGCCCCTCTGGGAAGGCCCCCGGCCCTGACTGTGTACCGATTGGTGTTTTTAAAGCACAGCTGGACTTATGGGCCCCCCTGTTAACAAACGTCCTAAATTCCCTGAATAAAACAGGTTTTATCGACACATGGCCCGAAGCGGTCGTTGTCCCGATTTTTAAAAAGGGTGATAGGAACAATCCCTCTAACTACCGCCCTATTTCTTTGCTCGACTCTCTTATGAAAGTCGCAGGGCGTATTATTTTAAACCGGATGCATGACTGGTTGGGTGAACAAGACATTATTTCAAATTTACAATATGGTTTTAGACAGGGCAGAGGTACTATTGAGCAAGGTCTGAATTTGACCCTTATTATTGCAAAATATACTCAGGCAAGAAAGGGGAACCTTTTCGTGACCTTTGTGGACCTCAGTTCCGCATTTGACTGCGTCAACCATGAGTTGCTTTGGGAATCCCTGGTCGAGATTGGTATCGAGCTCCCCATTCTCGCCTTTATTAAAGAGCTGTATAGGGGTGCATCAGCTCGTGTTAGATATGGCAGACAAGGAGAGTGCTCGGACAGGTTTTACATCAAAAGAGGCGTAAGGCAGGGCTGTATTTTAGCTCCCTTACTGTTCACTCTCTATATAAACTCAGTAGGCCAGTATCTTAATAGAAACTACCACGATTACCCCGCTATAAATGGGAAACCCATACCCATATTACTTTATGCGGACGACGCTGCAATTATGTCACAGACCCGCATGGGCCTCCAAAGTGCAGTAAATGATTTTACAGAATTCATGTCACACCGAGGTTTAAAAATTAATGCATCAAAGACTTTTACCATGTCTTGTGGCTTGGGAATAGGGAAAAGAAAATGCTCCATTTTTATTCATGGAAGCAAGCTCGAAAGTGTTGATAGGTTTCCCTATTTAGGTATCACCTTCGAGAAGAAGGGCTCCTGGCGGGCTGCCGCCGAAGCTAGAGGAGCTGCCTTTTCTAAAGCTATAGGGGCACTTATTAATTTCTCGAAAAATCTAGGGGGACGGCCGATCATCCCCTTATCACAGATCTACCGTGCCAAGTGCGTTTCTACAGGCATATATGGATCTGGGATTTGGGGTATAGATCAGGCAGACCCCATACAACGCTCTGAGAACCGTTTCCTACGATACCTTTTGGGAACACCACCCGGCACTTCTGTTTTTGTTATGCATAAAGAACTTGGTTTTACATATATTATGGACATGATAAAATCTGCACCCGTTATATTATGGCATGAAGTGTGGACTACTCCTGAAACACACTTCAACAGGGAAATTATTACGGACTGTCTCAGCCTGAGCAACGCGGATCGATTCAAATGGCTGAACTACGTCAGAAATATGCGACACGACATGGGACATCCAGAATTTTTCACCGATCCAGCCACCCTAAATAACATCCCTAGAGTGACCCTAAAACGCTTGGCCATCAGCCACCTGGCAAATCGACGCTGGATCATTGAAAATACCAAGTATACTGTACAGGAACATCAATTCTGTACTACTATTGAAGGGATGCAACATTATCTTTCTGTTATCCCTTCTCCATTTTCCCGTATGCTAGTGACCCGTTTCCGCTCTGATACTTTCCTCAGACTGTTGACATTCCCCAATCAGAACTGTTGGTCGAGAAATCTGGAGAAATGCCCATGTGATGGCCTGTCATCTCAGTCCAACATCCACTGCATCCTTTTTTGTAAATTTTACCAACTGTCAAGGGTTGTTTATCTGAAACCGCTGCTCAAATCCTGGGGACTCCGTTCCTGCAGGGCAGCCTATCTTAAAATGAAAGCATTAGACAGCCCTCTAGCTATTGCAGTGGTTTCACTTTACTTAAAAAAGATCTTAATGACCAGGGCTTTTATGCATCCATAAACGAACATATTGTTTTTATGCTCATTAACTGAACTTGATATGTCCACTATCCCTTTTTTAAACTTTTATTTCATTTTATGATGTGATAATGTGTTTTTATTGTACTTTTATGATAATGCTTTTGCATGTCGAATAAAGAATTTTGACTTGACTTGACTTGACATGAGGGTAGCATGGCTCCCTTTCTTTTATTAAAAAATAAGTTTAGCTTGGATACACATGAATTCTTTAAATATCTGCAGCTTCGAAGTCATTTAGCTAAACTTTTATATAATACCCCTACTCTGTTTGTTAAGAAAATCCTTATGGACATGATTTTGAAGAACTCACGAATTGGGCCGCTTTATCAAAATTTATTGCTAGGCCTCCCCGATGATCTATCACTGTACAATACTAAATGGGAAACTAAGCTAGGTAAGGCGAGTATAGATATTACTCATACATTAGAGCTATCTAGTACGGTTTTAATCTCAGGGAGCCTACGTTCCCAAAGCTATATGGCCCTATACGATCTTTATTACACCCCAGCCAAAATATCTAAATGGGGAGGTAGGGGTGGGCACAGCTGCCCGAGATGTGGTTTAGTAGCAGCTAATGACATACATATGTTTTTTTCTTGCCCCAAATTGACTCAGTTCCTTCAAGATGTCCAGATATTTATGAATACATGCCTTAAAATCCCGGTGGAGCTAACTCCGGAATTAGTAATATTAGGTTGTGAGACTGACTCTTTGCCCTCAAGAGCGAGTCATGCCATAGCTTTAATATTTATTGCTATGTCTTTAATACGATTATGTATTACATCGGAATGGATTAGTCCCACCCCCCCACCTTTGTGAACTGGAGAGCAAGGATTTTAGCTCTCCATAATTTGGAATCAGCGGTGTTCATGAGGGGAGGTAGGAGGAGACGCGAAAGGGGGGCACAAATCTGGGCTCCATTTACACAATGGCTGAACAGTTGAAGGGAAATAATTAGCCCTGTCAAAGGAGGATTGTATGGTATTTTGTTTCTTATTGTCTCTTTCCCGGGGATATACGGGTTTGCCGCGCCCTATTTATGTAGTCTATTTGTTTTCTACAAAGTTGCTAGATGTGCTATAAGAAATGTATTATTTATAGTGATTTCTATGATGAACCTATATGTTATGAATTATTGTATTATTTTCAAGCTGAATAATAAAAAAATTATTTTTAAAAAAAGTGAAAATTTTAATTACTATTCGCAACTAAATAAAAAATGTATAAATCACTTAAAATTGCAAACTCTATTTAAAAATATTATTAACAATTATACAAAAAATAATAATGGATACAATTAATATATGAACTAGCACACATAAAAATAATTGAAAAGCATATTGTTTTCAACCATATAATTAAAGGCAATATTAACAACAATATTATAGAAAATGATAATATGTACCTCAAAAATCAATACTCTTGACAACGATATTTCCGCTTCACAATATTTTTGCACCACAATATTTTTTTCGGATTTTTCTGCAGCTGGATATTGCTGATCTGATATTTTGTCCAAATACCCACCAGGCAGAATGCTACTTTCACTCACTGTGTGGGTGTGTGTGTGTGGGTGTGTGTGTGTGTGTGTGTGTGTGTGTGTGTGTGTGTGTCTCTGTCTGTGTACAAGTGTATGTGGGTGTGTATGGGGAGTGAGAGAGAACTAGAGGAAGAGAGAGAGAGAAAGACATAGTTTCTGGCTGTTTTAGTTACCTAACTTTTAACAGAATTGAACAGATTCATATCATCTAATTACTACTGACCAGCAAAAAAGAATAATTTCTTACCAAGTTTGAGTAAGAATTTAAAATTGCTGGGTATTGAAGGTGACTGACAGATACGGGTGTGCAGCAGTTAAGGCTCTATATTCTCTCACTTTTCTGTATCATTAGAAATTTGATAAAACATAGATAGAAACACTTGTGATGATCTGAGAGAACCTTCAAGTTTACTATTTGTTACGATTATAAACTATTTTGTTCTTCTCTTATATTACATTGGCTTCAAATAATTTGAGATAAGAGACAATGTTTTAATCGCCTCTAGTTTGTGCAGGTAGGTGTCTAAATAATTGTTAGCAAGTCTCTAGTATGAATTGCAAAAAAATTGTAAAATAGTCATTACCTTGTAAAACATAATGGGAATTATTAATTTGAGTTATTAATTTGCATGTGTTCATGTGTGTAACATCCACAACCTGATATCTACCTACAATACAGATTTACTACTCCGTAGTAGAAGTTCACTTAGTATGACATCAATTGTACTATTGCTTCATTAATGCAGTTGGGTTACGCAGTACTCCATGAGACCACACCACCACCATTTGCGGAATAGCAAGGATTAAGTGAAGAGATACACTTACCTGTTTGTGTTTGTGTCCCTAACTTATAGTCATTCAAACACAAATCAATTTCCATATTCATTTAACCAAGCAGAGTACTCTTTCACTTGGTGCATGACCCACTAAACTTTAGTCACCTCTTCACTAGCAGTTATTCTAAATAAATTGCACTTACAGATTAATTGTTTACCATGGATGTAATTTTGGTTACTTTTTTTATCTGGTGAGCTAGTCAGTTAGTGACATTTTATAGTGTGCATTTTTGAACTTGTCCTGGTTGTGCAATTTGCCATCTATGAAAATGCAATGTTTAAGATTGCATTTACTTAATACTATTTTGACACTCTTGAATATACCAGTCATTTTTTACGTGTTCCCTTTTAAGTCTTATGCAACTGGGATTTCCTGTAATCGTCGTTACATGTTCTGTGGTTCTGTTGTGGAAGTGGAGGTTTCCTCCTGGAGAAGAAATCCAACGGCACTCAGACTCAAATGTACTCCTCCAATTACACTCACTGAAAATTTGTGAGTGAAGAAAATTCTGTTTGGTTTTGGCATGTCCATTCCGTCTTAGCACTAAGGGCCTCATTTTGATGTCAGTCAGAAAGCCTCAAAGCAACATCTTCAGTTTCATTTTCGACCACCACATTACAATGCCCGCAGTTGAAAGTGAAACCGGACAGTCAATCTGGCTGGATTCCGACAGGCTCAAGGGCCCATCGGCCGGTCGGAGGCCCCACGGTAATCCCTGAGGATGGCATTTCCACCATAAGAATTACGATATCAGTTTCCAACAGGCTTTCTATGTCGAAGTTTCTGACATGGAAAGCCTGTCAGAAAGCGAATGCGCCCCCATTCCTCCATGCCCTTCGGTTGGATCCTGCCACATCAAGGGGGACCTTGATGTGACTGCCACACAGTGAAAGGATCAAGAAAATCTCCCATTTCTCTATGGGAACTTGTGCTATGGCCAGCCGGTAATACCGCTGCCTGGACTGCCGACCTACGGTCGGTCAGTCCAGAATCCATGATGATGTTAGTCGGAAGCAACTCTGACCGACATCATATTCAGGGCCACATTGATTAATAAGTCCTTTTGTTGGCTAGAGCAATCAAAAATTAAAGGTTGCCTCTTGATAATTATGAATAATGTGAAGCAAGGAAAAGCCAGTGTTAACATTAGACACTGAAAAAGGCCTCAGATTCATCCATCTATTGTTAAGTTACGAGGTTTAAGAGATATAAAAGCGAGAGTACTATGAAAGTTGCAACTTTAATGATGCAATGCTCTGTGGTAACACCAACGTACCATTTAGAAACCTTGATGCTGTGGACAAAGTAAGATACCGGAGTTAGTCTTATATACATCACCATCAATTAAACAAATTGAGTAAGGGATGAAATTATTGCTCGGTCCATACTGCGCAGTTCTGGATATTTTCATCTATGATCTCCCTGCTTTCCTGAAGTTGTTTAAACCAAACTCACATGAACATAAGACATCTTCCCCACATAAGAAATGTTGGTAAGATTTAGCTTAATGATCTATCTAGCTCAAGACAAAAACTAAATTCCATTTTCCCTGGAAGATTACAGTATTAGTATTCACTACTGCAAAGCATTGACATGATTCCACCAATGGTAAAGAGTGGATTTATTTGCTCTTTAGGTGCCAATACGAAAACCCATCAAGTGGAGAAAATTCCTTGCATGAGCTCACTATGGTTAAAGTCTGCCTGCTTTTCTTGTTAAATTAAACATGTGGTGTTTGACATGTACATTCTTTGGTCCTTCTGATTGTGACACAGCCCTTTCTCCCATTTCTCTAAGAGCTCCTCTAGATTCCACCTTTTTAATTCTTTCCATCAAGGAGGGATGGAAATTGGGAGGTGACTAAGAAGTCCAGACAGTCATTAATGTAGTAAATATCTCTATGAGCAACAGGAGTAATGTTCTAGTGTGCATTTCCTGAAAATTTACTAATGTACTATTAAATGCTTGATGTGGTAGACTCCGCTAAATCTTTCTATCTCAAAGTTTCTCCTTAAAAGTTCAATCATTTGTTTTATCCCGTCTATAAAATGTAGGTTTCCTAAAAGGTCTCTTTGTCCTATACCTACTTTTTTCTTAGGCATCCATTATTCATTGCAGGTAACACTCTTCCCTTGTCGCTAAGGAGCTCCGGAGACTTTCTTTCTTTTAAGAGGGAACTCAAAACCTTTCTCTTTCCTAGGTCTGATTAAATCTCGTCAACTACTCTGTGTGGTGTTGGTATAAGTGTCTGAAGCGCCAGGATACCCTTCGGGTGACAGTCTGCGCTATACAAGTATGCCATACATACATACATACATACATCTAAAATAGTTGCAAGCAGCCACTTTCAATCACCACTGAAAAAACACATTTGCAAAATACCCCCTCAAGATCAGATCTGTTGCTAAACCTCAGAATCAGGAAGATACTTTCCCCTAAAAAGATCAGATTACTAAAGCACTATTTCTGTAGCAGGCAGAAGTTTCAAATGTTTTATTGATTGGTTACCCTATGAGATTCCATTTGCTGCTTCAGTCTGAAATTGACAGTGCTGCACTGCTCACTGTGACACTCCAGAATTAAGATCATAATGTCCATATCAGTGCTTCCATAAACAAGATCACCCATTTTTAAGCTTGACATATTGGGTATAAACAGTTTTCTTTCAAATTCCCATTTTAGGAGACCTTTACAAAAAGATTAAAATGTTATTGGATGTGCACTTTGTTACATTTCAGAACGACATACTGGAGACCCCAGGTCACAGAATTGTGGTTCATCTCTACCATTCGTTGTCTCGGTCCCATTGTTGTTGGCTAGTGCACTTACGAGATGTGAACATACCTTCACTCAGGCATAGGGCTACAGTGACTGAGTTGGAAAAGTGGAGTAGGTATTGAGTCCCTGGTGGTGTGGGATCATCTAGCCAGAATTGAAGGGCGGTGGAATGTGCTCAAAACTTGGTCTGGTGAGGTGCATGAAGGAATACCAATGGATCTCCGATATCGCCATTTTTATTGAATGTCTTTTACTCTACCCTCGTGCTCTCCCGTCTCTTCCTCTGCAACCAAAATGATGCTCCCTGTAAAGTACTTAATGTAACCTGAGATATGCAGCAGAGATGCCCCTAGCTAGACGTGCGCTTAGGCTTCCAGACTTGTCCAGATTTTCTTTTCCCCTTAATTCCCTGTAGCCAAACTCTTGGGGTGAAAGTAGGGGGGAAAGATGTAGAGGGCCACATGACTCTTTGAGCAAGCAGATGGAGCATACTGGAATTGGGAGAACTGACATTTATTGGGGTTAAGTAAAGAGAATAATTCTGATTAATATGTGTGAAGTGAATTGAGTTGCTGTGACTGCCCTGAGGTGAGGATGTGGCAGATTCAATTGTGTGTCTTGCCTAAGTATGGAGTGAGGGAGTATGGAGTGAGGGAAGTGTTGAGGAATCAGATGCTAGAAGTCATGCTTCACCTTAGCCAGTGACACAATACAAACTCTCACAATCTGTAAACTATAAACAAAACTTTCCAAACACACCCAACAGATGCCTTTTTGGATTCCAAACAACACTTTCTTCTCAATCACCATTATTCCAGATGCATCTTCAAATTGTCACCCTCAGATAGCTCACTTTGGACAGAATGCTTACACCCTAAGCACCCTGAGCTTGATGAAAGTAGGCGAGAGATGAAAGGAGTTCACAGGGTCATGAGTTAAACAAAGATTGTGTGATACGGGGGTTTGAAAGTAGGGGGCAGATAATGAAAGGGTTCACAAATGAAGAGAGGGATGAAGTTGGTTGGTTTGAAGAACAGTGGCACTACGGGGTGTAACTATAAAAATGTGTTCAAAGGGGGAGGGTTTTATTGTTATTATTAGAATGAAGGGGCAGTTTTTATTGTTCACAAAGGGGCTCAACACATGAAATGAGGATGGGGTGGAATAAGATCAGTCATTTTGATGAACGGATAATAATGTATACTTAAGATGCAAGATGTGTAGAAATGGTTAATATGGCACTGATTATGTGTTTCATTGTTCATTTTTTAGCGTTCCCTGACGAAGGGCGCTTGCATCCCGAAATGCATTGGGTCCTATTTAAATAAACGCTGCTTCAAACGAACTCTTGCATTTGTCATGTTTCAGCAAGAGGTTCGGATGGGCACAGCTTTAACAATAGAAAACTTGAAACATGGCACAATTACCTGTGTGTGGATTAAAGAATAATGTGGATGAAAAACAGAGGCATAAAAAGATTGGAACACGTGACTAAATATGGAGGAAACCTGGTATAAATTAAAAATGTCAGCCGAAGCAGCGCATTTCAGCTGGGGCAAAATGAAATGCCCCAGTTTATTATGATGTTACACCCTAATTTGCACAGCACAGGATCCGTGACAAAATGCTGCTAAAAACACTAAAAACCATCACACACCACTGTTTTACACATAATAGAAACATTCTGATAAATCCAACATAAACAGCCCATTCCCCCAAGTGCAAAAATCTGCTTTATAATGAGCAAGGGACCACAAGCTATCTTATGCAGAAACAATATGAAAGATCTTCTGCACCCCCACACCTGCACATAAACTTCTTATAAAATAAGCTTAATCTACCATAATGAAAATGCACATAAGCTGCTTCTAAACTAGTAAACATTATAGATGCTGTCTACTTATGTTCCACAAACAGTACCAGACACCAGGTGCTGTTCTGCCAGATAGGCGCTCAAGTTAGAGAATGCCCCACGATGCCAGGGAAATGGCGGCTGGTGCTATGAAAAAACAAATATTATAGCATAACATATACATTATTTGTAGCAAAAGTATCAAGCATTCTAAATCCAGGCAAGCACAAACCATACTCTGCTCTTTTCTTAAACAGCATCTATATATTTTGATTTTCTGTTTGTCCCCATCAACTACAGTGTTTGTCGCAGTGTTATTTGAACTGAGAAGACACCTTTTCAACCTGTGCTCTGCTTATAAATTCACTAACCAATTAATTGATACTTATTTTCTGTTTTCTGTACTATAGCTTAAAATGTATGTTTTTGTTTACTTTTAAAACGTATACTGTTACTGCCTATGTTTATTCATTATTCTCTGAGTTTTTGCTCCTGCTGGGTGAGATTCACGCTAAAAGATTATCCTAAAATAGATTTAAAAAGCTAGTGTAAATAGCAAAATTACTTAAAATCAACCAGCATGTCAATCTTTTTTGGTAGTTTAAGTACATTGGCATGTATTGCCCTTCTTACTGTATATTTGCCTGCACATACACATCACTGGGTAGCCTAATCACACAGTCCAGACAGAGATTCTCTAAACCCGCTTGATACATTTTTTAAAACCAAAAGCTCTTATAATCATTTCCCATAGAGATAGATGATTTCTACTACCAAGGTTTCGTTTGAAAAAAATAGTCAAAAGCAGACACAGCATACAAATCACAAAGTGTTGACATTATCACCCAGAGAAGTGTCACTCTCTCTCTCGAAGAAGAAGAAAGTGACAGTACACTCATGCAGATGAAGTAAAAAAGGAAACACTTGCTGCTCTAGTACCCAGAAGTTAGACAATTTCACATAGAGAGCAGGGACCCTACACCAGAGAGCAAGACTCCAGCACAAAACTGTTACCTGGGCATGCAGAGTAAGGACACTATTCCGCAGAATAGAAACACTCTAAAGGAGGAAAGTGGTTGTCTTTCATGCAGAGAAAGAAGGCAGAGAGAGTAGACTCTCAAACAAAGATCCTACTCTCTCTCTCTCTCTCTCTCTCTCTCTCTCTCTCTCTCTCTCTCTCTCTCTCTCTCTCTCTCTCTCTCTCTCTTTCCCTCTCTCAGAATGTATGCTGTTCATTACTCAGGCAATGGACACCCATAAGGAGAAGTGGAACTCCTTCACCAAAAAAGCACAATAGTCACACACCGTCTGAAAAAGTCTGCTCACGGAATGTTTAGTAGGGCAGTCTCATAGAGATATGGATATGGTTCCTCTCTTACGGCTTTTCTCATTTAGGGAAACTAGATTTGATGTATTTCGTAGGGGGAAAAAATTATTGAGAGTCTCTCTGACCACTCGTTGTTTAAGGGGAACCTGTTGAAGTCTAATGTGAGGGGCACACTACTTATAGGGCATTTTCAGTCAGAGCTTCTCCAAGGGACCTTACTCTCCATGGAAATGTCTCCCACAGATACTCAGATCGCCTCACGCCCCCAACCCCACCATCCAATTCTCTGGGGCATCTCTCTGCATTTATCCAGACTGGGAATCTATGCCTGTTTACATGCATTTGTTTTGTTTTTCCCACCCTGTCTCCAACACATGAATGTTCTCAAAACATTCTAACTACTGCTCAGGTTTTAAGAGGACCAAAGATGTATGGCCATTGATCATATTCACGGAATAAAGGTAACATGACATTAAAGGTAATACTTTTGCCTGAGTATCTATCCATCTGCTTTAATTTGCCCAGTTGCAATGGAAATCTTACCAAATGCTTTGCCATTGAATAATGTCCTGAAGCTTGGCACTTTCCACAGAAGCAAATAATTGATGCAAACTAGTTTTGAAATTAGACATTGTATACACTCTCCTCCATTTTAATTTCTAGCTAATTTTCAAAGCATAACTCAACACCTGAGCTTCCCTACCAATTAAACATTCTCCGATTCGTAAAAATATTCTTAACATTAAGTCAAATGTTTGAAATACATAGATCACTAAGTTGCTTTAGTCGTTGAAATTCGAAAGGTTTTGGTTTGAGTATAAGGTCCAACTTATGGTGTTGTGCATGTTAAATTCAGTTTCCTGTGCGAAAACCCTTTTTTGCACAGGGATCACACAGGGTTCATAATTGTGAGTTGTGTGGTAAACTCCGCACCACTAAATTCATGGTGTAAGTTTGATGCATATGGAATTAGGAAATGGGAAGCAGATTATTCTGAAAATGTTCCCACATTTTCACAAGGAGAACGTAGATCTGAACAAATTTATGGCACTCAGCATATATTACAATTTCCAAAGCATAGTTGTTGAAATGACTCTTACTGGGAGGATGCAGCATCTGCAGTAGGTATCATTGTCATTGGGAAATTTATTGCAATCTGTGAGACGCATATTTGCTGGAGACTTTGGGGTTTATTTATGAGAGGCCCGCACAGCCATTGAGTCACTAATTTTGATGAGATGGCCACGCAGGTGGTACTCCATTTATACAAATGGATGCATGTGGCCAAAAGTGTCAGTTTTGGTAGGCCTGCATCGGAAAATACCTGCACCAGAACCTGCTGCTCCACGCAGAGACTAATATATTCAAAGTAGGTTTCCCCCTGTAAAATCCATCATAAAACCCATGCAGTGATATTTATGGTTTAGACAATGGGTGACACATCGTTGGCAAGAGTCGTGCACAGCCTGAAATGCATCAAAATTCATGCGCATCAGCAACCCTTGCATATCAAATGATGCTTTGGCTGTGGTACATGAAGACAAACCACACAAAACTGTTTGGCAAGCTCAACTACGCTATGGAGGTGCTAATTTTGCAGCTGGTAGTTGCGAGGAAACCACCACCACCCACCAACCTCCAGCCCCACCACTTAGGAAGCACAGGAGAAGGGAGTATGTTTTTCAACAGCAGACATCCATCATTGACCTCAGGGAGAATGAGGTCATCACATACATTAAACTCAGGAGGAAGTTCATAATTGAACTGCTGAACCAGATATTCTCAAAGCCCACCAACATCCCTCTGCAGGTCAAGCTGATGGCTGTCCTCCCCATTCTGACATCTGGTTCATTCCAGATCGCAACAGCCAGAGTGGCAAGAATATTGCAGCCATCTTTTTCTGCCTTCCTATGTCCTGGATGCCATTATTTGCCTCACACCCCACTACCTTCCCTTCCCTTCTCAAAGATTCAACAACAGCATCTGGACAACTAGAATGGTTTTAATGCCACTGCCAGTTTTCCATGTGGGCTGGTTACCATGGTTTCCACACATCCAGCAAAATCACACCTCTACAGAAACCAGAAGCTCACATACTCTATCAACCATGGACCATCAGGGTATGTTCACAATTGTGCTGGCAAAATCCCCAGGAAGTACACATGATGCATCTTCAGGCACACCATCATCGACAACCACTTCCAGAATGGTCAATTTGGGAATGGACTACTTGTTTGGTAAGCAAAGGTGCAGGCCTACTAACAGTGAGTGTGGATGACATAATAGCCATCTCTGCATTTGTTGATGCAGATAGGGCCATATCTATTAAGTGTGTGCCTCAGACATGCACCATGCATCGTGGTACATGTGTAATGCAAACCCAAAGTTACACGTGTTAACACAGGCAAAGCCACTTTGTGTGTCTTTGACTGGGGTAAAGGTACAGAGAAAATCAACGCTGGCCAAAATGCAGTATAGCATCACTGTGTGCAAGGGTGGTGTTCCACAGGGTTTGTGGTGGTGTCTCCATGCAACTCCCATGGTTCATGAGGCATGACACTGATCCCACATCAATAGGTTTCCTCAGGTGATGTGTAAATCCTTGTCCTTACCCGGTTAGTTCTTGTTCACATGATATGAATATGGTTGATTGGGTATGTGTGAATATTTTATTATAATTATATAGGTCCAAGAGAATGTTTTCTTTTACAT
This sequence comes from Triturus cristatus, assembly GCF_964204655.1. Classification (NCBI taxonomy): domain Eukaryota; kingdom Metazoa; phylum Chordata; class Amphibia; order Caudata; family Salamandridae; genus Triturus; species Triturus cristatus. Next base: position 899,718,306 of record NC_140590.1, on the reverse strand, counting down.
TCACCAGTGGTACCCTGTCTCTTGGTCAGTGGGGTCACTCCCTGTTTTATTATTATTATTATTAACAAGGAAAATAAACTGAAGTCATCAAGTCACTCCTACTTCCTTTGTGTGCTGCAGACTGTGTCAAACATACATAGACAATCATATCTCAGAGGGTTCATCGTGTGCAGATAGGATTGCCCTGCTGCACAAGGACAATCCCTGCAGGCACCTGAGTACCATGGAGCAAGTGTGTCTGTTTTGTGCTAGGCAGCACATTATCTGTACGTGACGGCTGAAAGGTCAGGAATGTACTGTGTGGTCCAAATAATGTGCACTGCTTCCCTTTCTGAGTGTTTCAATGCATATAGCTGATTTGCTGCACTGCAAAGTGGCACTTTGCCAAATATTTAGGCCCTTGCACCATCTGCATATGGTGGGGAAAATGTACTGCAATATGTACACAATGATATGCTATATTTACATGCATTCACTAATCAGTCAATGGCAGTAGTGACAACACGTCAGTGAGTAGCAATGTCTCATTTCACTCTGTGTGGTTGGATAGACCCACATCAACTGCAATGGGTTAGGAATCATTCATGAAATCATGTGGCATGACAGACAAACTAATTTTGAGTACAAAGGCAACACAAGAGAACAATCTGAGGTGAGTGTTGGCCTAACAACTTTTGGTATCAGTCATCGTCTACAAAGTCAGTGGTGTGAGAACAAGTACTGTTGAAATCAGCAAGTGTGTTACACATGGCAGTATACATGTATGTTGAATAAAGTTTCAGGAGCAACAAAGGAAAAAGTATGTAGAAAGGCTATGTGTGGCATGCCATGTCAGTGTAGGCCCCAGACAATAAGGGATACAATTGTGACACCAACAGCCTGAAACGCACATAAGTTTCAGCAATACTGACAGTCTACATACACACATGCATGTAAGCTGACACCACCATTGACTGATGTAAACAACGTGATGGCTCACCTGTTCTGTGCAGTAAGTAGCCTAGATGGAAAATATATAAATACAGCAATGTGAAACTCACAAAGTCAATCACAATGCTGCCCAACATGTCATACATCAGTCATCAACATAGAATTAAATACAAACTGAACAAAGCATCACAGTATACTCAGGATACCAATCTCACCATCAATGTGCCACAGCAATGAGGACGAAATCAAGGTATAGAAGTACACAATCCCCTACAAGTTGTAGTCATACACATAGATTTTATAAAACAATGTATTGTGTTCACTTTTGTATAAGACAGCTCCTAGTAACAACATCACTGTATCTCACAGAAAGATGGCCCACATTGTAATACAAGTGCACCATTACAACTCATCTGCCAAAACAATAGTTTAAGCCTATTAATGAATAGCATTACAATCAACATGTATTCACCAAAATCACATTGTCATGTAAGTGTACTATGATATGGCTTTGCCACCAACATCAGTGGTTTACCATCGACATATGTATGCATGAGTGTAACACAAGATGTCAATGTCACTACTGGCCTAGGGAAGACCAACAAGCCAAATATCTGATCAAAAATATGTCCGTTCACATACGTAGTGAGTGCACATATCATAGAGTGTACAGGAACATTTCCAAATGGCCATCACAGTAAGTTACTGGATAAACACAAAAGTTATGATGTAGAAAAGTACACTGTTTCAGTCCATGCTCATCATTTGCCATACACAGAGAATTTGGAAGAGACATATGTAAACCTATGACCAACTGTATAAGTAACACATATTGTGAACTACCATCAGAAATGTGCGTGAATGATTCAGTACACATAACACACATGGACAGGAATGTTGCTGTAACAGATAGTTAAATCATTGACAGGTGTTATTTGATTGTAACTTTCAGTGGACCAAGGATATGGTCTCGAGACATGGGTCATGGCCCCGATGGCAAATCCCCAGTCTGAGGCTGACCAACACTACAATCAGGCACTGAACAAGACCAGGAACATTTTGTAGAAAACCTTTGGTGTGCTGCAGTCCTGGTTCAGAGGCTTGGATATGTCAGGGGAGAGATTGCTATACTCACCCCTATAATCTGCAAGATCATATTAGTAAGTGCCATTCTCCACAACATCTGTGTCCAAACAAATGTCACATGGGATGTGGACCATGATGTGCAGGACTCAATGGAGGATGCTGATGGAGGAGTAATCCAAAACATACTTGCTGGTAATAGGTGATGCACCCACATACTACAGAACTTATTTTCCTAAATGTTCTGTTAATGGGTCGACTATATCAGAGACATAAACTGATTTCGGCAAAATGCAAATACAGTTATATAAACTATCTTTGTGCCTGGAATTTTAGGTCACATTCCCTGTAAACATCAAAACAGTCAGTTCAGATCTGTAGCTGGTTGTTACACTCACATCCAGCAGAACATTATGTAGAATGTAATATGTGTGCATATAAACACCATGTGCCATGGCAAAACATACACAACTGAAATCTAGCAGTGTGGAACAGTGTACACATTCTGAGAGTTTGTGTGCTGCAAACGTGTTTTCAACTTCTGACACTCAAGCACAGCTTCAACGGACTATAGATCCACATTTGAGCTGACTGACTGTGTGTGCTGCATGTCATAATGTTGGTTTACGTCAGACACATACGCATCATAGTTTGGTTCCACCAACATCCTGTGGTAGTAAACAGAGGGGCATAGAATGTGCATAGCCCCACAGTACATCACTAAAATGCTCCCTAATTCATGGATGTGTGTGAAAGGACATTGTAAGTAATGTGCTATCCATAACTGAATACAAAACAATCATGCCATATCCCCTGTCCCACTGCTGGTTTGGCTGGCTAGGGCCTTTGGTGGTACACTTGCACCATGGAGCATGGAAGAAAACATCACATGCATGAATGTATGTGTGCATGAAGGGGCATCCACTTGCTAATAGTAATATCCTTTGAGTCTAATTCCACCATCTATGTGTGATGCAAAATACCTTGTAATTTCAGACCTTAAACTGTATTACTTATTGGCATATTTCAGACTGTGTGTGTTTTGTAATGTTTCAGAATGCATATGATACCAACAAGAAACATCCAAGGATCCTGTATCTGGTTCAGCAAGAGCCAATACATTGATTTGTGAAACACTGTGTCACTCAGGATTATTGACACTTTTCATGCCTACCCCAGCTGACCCAGCATTTTTTACCACCCGAACACCTCCTTCTGTCACACACAGACTTGACAAGTGCTGCCAACCCAGTAAATGGCTATACAAAGTGCCATTTAACAGTGGATGTAGTTGTGCATGAATTACATAACTGCAGCCTCATTGCAGCTAACAAAGCACCCCCAAGCCAATTTCAAACCACTAAATGAAGATACTTAACTTTATGTCTCAATACATTTCAAACATTAGGGTGTTACACTCTCAATAAATTGTCATTCTAGATGTCATATGTAAGATGGTATTATGTCACACATAAACACATTATTGCCAGTTAAATGACACACATATCCAAGCTTTGGGCCTGTCTGCTAAAACTGTAGGAGCATGGAAGTGGGTACAAGCTGTGATAGTTTGAATCTACCTATCATCTACATTACATCCCACATGTTGGGCCAGTACCATGTGTCACAACCCAGGTATCATCACTGATTTTTTTTTTTTTGTCAAACCATTTTTATTGCAGGACCAAGTACAACGTACAGCAACCAGGATACATGTCAATAATGCAGGTTTCCCATCCTCCCCTTAATCATTAATCCGTGTAGTATACACAGCCGTACTGCCCACATCCCAGAGGCCGGGCGGCGTCATATAGACACATGGCACATTAATACGAAACTGTCAGGAGCATACTTCCGGTGAAGAACCCCACTGCCCGCTTTTGATCGCTGTCCCTCTGCTCCCCTAAATACCTACAGAACTTACAATCTACTTTCAGAAAACCTTAAACTTGGGAACTCCCCCTCCACCCCCCCCTCCCTAGTGCCCTCCCGATTGCGCCTAGTCAGGAATATATAGCATGTGTGGCGGGTAACAGGAAAAATGCAGTAATCCCTAATCGTGCGTACTTGGCAGGGGGGCCTGTGGTACGACTTCGTCCGCTGCTTCCTCAGAGTTCTCACCCTCCTCCCCACTGGCTGGGCTATCTCGCAGGGCCTGCACCATCACCTCCCATACCATTGCCACCGCCTGAGCCCGGTCGTCCGGTTTTCGGTGAGCTAGTTGGTCCCACGTATCATCACTGATGCTTGGCACATTGCAACAGTTGCACCGGTTGTAACCATGCATATAGGCCAGAGCATTGTGCATTCATTTTGCAATATCAAATTCTCAAAATATGTGTCAGAAAAAACAATGCATTCATTGAAAACGTGCTGCAACTGAGTCAGGAAGTGATGCAATGGTTGTGGCAGGCTACATACCAGGAAGTGTGAAGTTACTTTAGCTTTCTCTTACACTCTGTTAGTCTGTTGGTGGGGATTTTGAGAGTTTGTCTACAAGTGGTGGTTGTTTGGTTTTTTCTGTATGTGTTCTGTGTCACTGTATAGTTGGAATTTTGTCTTTTTGGGGGGTTTCTAGAAAGGATAATTTAAGTAGTTTGTATGTTTAGTTATTTTCTATAGTATTAGTGGGAGGGATAGGAACATGTCAGGAAGGTTAAGAATTTTTCCGAGACGGAGTAGTGTGGGCTCATCGGGTTGGTGATGCACTACCTGCAGAGGATGGTTGCTGCTTGGGGCAGGCTGAGCCAGCAATACCCTGCAAGAGATTAAAAATACAAATGGGACCTTGTCCTCTTGCATTACAGGAAGACCTTTGAGATGGAACCTACTGCATGACAGATGGAGTATAGGTGATATGGCCTTGTGGCACAAGAGGCTGATGTCTTGGATCACCTGGGACAGGTTATTGACGGACCATTCTGTATGTATGGTTGTTCCCTTTAATGTTTGTGAAGTAGTTATTTAATCCCTGCAAAACAAAAGCATGTACTGCACATCATTTTTAAAATGCATTTTTAATGACTGCAATGTCTAAGATGCATATCAAAATGTGAGAAATTCATGGACATAAACGTAAAATAACTTTTTGCAATAAATCTGGGAGGTTTGTTGGGCCATTGCATCACTTTTAGTGATGCAGGGCTGTTGCACATCTCTCAACCCTATCTATGAGTCCAGGCTAAGAAACTTTGCTTGGCTTAGAATGACAGCAAAGATATGGAGTAAGGCAAGGCAGTGCAGATTTCTGCATTGGCTTACTTTGTGGCGGAGAGGCCTTCCGTGGCCATTGTGGTGGGTGATCCCCTGCAACATCCATGGATAGTTATGCATCACCAAAGTTACAATGCCATGTATACCTGGGGATGTGTCAAAAGCTTGCACCTCATCAGGGATTGTTCTACAGTGAGTTTTCCTTATACTTCCTTGTATTTTTCCTCTTTAGATGTATGCTGAATTCTGCATTCCGTAGCACACATAGAAGATGATAATACCTCCCAGGATTTTTTATATACAAGCATATGTCCCTTCCTGCACCAAAACAAAACTGCATGCTACAGAGACAGCCTTGGACTATGGTATACGGGTGCCTGCATTGGCGCTAACCCCAGGCGGAGCTGGCGTAGTGCCACTATATGGAGTTCCACAGAGATGGGAAAAAACTCTGTGGAACTCCGCTCCGCTCCCCGTCTCCAACCCCTCTATTAAAAAATATTCAAACACAAATACATTTAAAAAAGGCACTTACCTGTACTGTGGCATCTCCTGGCCACCCTCCTCCTCCTCGCCGGGGTCTCTCTCCTGCAAACCCCTACGTCTGACGTACGTCTTGCGAGAACTGTGCATGCTTGGCTCAGGACCATGTGTCCCACATTAAGGTCCTCACTATGATGTCGGGCGAACAGCGTTGTGGTCTTTGGACCGACTGACCTCCGGACGACAGTCCCAACACCGTTATTACAATGTGACCAAACGATACTCTCATTTCTCATAAATGGGCTGCAGCACAAGCTCCCATAGAGAAATGGGAGTTTCTGTAAATCCCTGCACCACGTGGCAGGCACTTTGCGGTGCCTGCCATGCGGTGCAGAGAATAACAGGGGCCCCATATGTGCCCCCTTTGACCCCAGTCGGAGGCCACAGGGACAAGCTGATCCTACTAGGTGCCCTAAAAGCCACTTCCTGAGAAAAATTACATGACGGAAAGCCCGACATGGGAAGCCTGTGGGAAACCAACATCGTAATCCCAAAGGCGGAAATGCCGTCCTTAGGGATTACGTGCCGGTTCCGACTGGCTGGCGGGCTCTTTCAGCCCATCGGAAGCCAGCAAGAATTTTATGTAATGTTAATTGATTTGTAGAGCGTATAGCTTCCCCAGCAACGGGGCATCTCAGAGCTGGTTCCAGAGACAGATTGCAAAGGAGAAGAGGGAAATGGGATGACCGGCTGGTTTCACTTTAGACTGCCGTCATTGTAATACAGCGGTGGAAAGGGAACCCGGAGATGTCGGTCGGAAAGCCTCCAACAGCAGTGACCGACATAATAATAGGGCCCTAAATGTAAACATTATCATGAGTGTGAATCGTTGTTAGGTATGATATGGTGTAATCTCATTGTGAGCATATTTACATAAAGTAAACCTACATAGATGGGAGCAGACTCTATTTTCCTTTATCAAGTAGGGGATGCCCATGTAGTGACATCATCTTATGTATATATCCAACTCAATTTTGTGATTTGGTATGGTCATGCACACATGATTGTGTCATAATATCAACTATTTTCACACACATACTGTACATGTACAGCTTGTGCTAACAAAGTTTTACTATTACCTCCCTCAATAACATGTCAGCTGAAGATCAATAGAAGTCGACATGCCAAGGGACTTGTACCGACACATCAGAAAGGTTGCAAAGGGGTACTTCAAAATGGAAAAGCTTTATACACATGACAAGGCAGCGGGGTCATAGGATGTCAATCATTTCTCAATACCATCCGCAGGCAGAGCCACCTCAACCTCTCAAACACAGCAGGTCCAAACCAGCAATAGACCCCCACTAGCACAGGTACCAGAGGCTACATCGGCAGCAACACCAATGTCAACCACATGTGCCAAGAGGCCCAGTCAGAGGAGTGGCTCCCTCTTTAAGTGCTTCATTTTAAGAGAACTTAAGAAGATCTCCTCCAGTTTAGAGAAAATCAAGAGGGAGCAGGCCACTCTGTGGAGAAGGCAGAATACAATTGAGGAGCCCCTGCTCCAGATATCCCAACTTCTTTGAACTTTGTTTTGGACCTTTTTTGGTGGTATAAATGGTGGTAGCTATTTTTCTTAGCTATTTAGGCCCAGAGCTAGTGTTTAGAATAGGTTTAGTGTAGGTAGGTTTTATATTTTAGATGTTTTTATAGATAAGTGTTTTCCTAGATTTTAGTATTTTTTTATTGGGATTTAAGTGGGTGGGGAGTTGATGTGTAGGATATGTTTGCATATTATTTTTAAAAACGACAGAGACCTCGCCGCAGTGAAAATGGTCCTGAATAACTGGAAAGACACAGCCAAGACCTCATACAAAGGCTTGCTTAACTTGGTGACGTACCTTAGAGGCGCAGATAACATTGCTCTGCAGAACTCACCATGGAGGCCAGCAACTAGAGGGATGTGTGAGTCACTCGACACATACTTAGACTCTTACGAACCCCGTTGAATACAATCCAGCCCTCTCGGGGGGCACGGAGCAAGCGAGCCTGGAACTCTGTCACCAAAGGGCAGAGAGACGCCAAAGGTGGAGGGGGGGGCCTTGCTGGTCTGCCACTTCTCACCGCAGGCTAACCCCAGCTAGACTCATCACTACAGAGCCTTTCCCATACTCTCCTTTGATCCCTTTCTTTACTGTCACTTTCTTTCTATCACCCTATACCTATTTTCCCAGCAAGCCATGTAAATGGGTTCAGCTGAACATATATCTCATGTACCTGTAATCACTGTAATACATACTATGTTTAGGCTAAACCTGCGACAGAAATGCCAATGTATCTGTTAATTAAAATCAATTTTAAAAAATTGAAAGAAAAAAAAAGAAAGCACACTAAAAATATATATTGGTTTAGGTTAGTATATGTAGGTATTAGTATGTGTGGGTAGTTTATGTTTAGGTGTAGTTGATGTTAGTATTGTGAAAATACAGTGTGTTAAGAGGGGTGGGGGTTGATGCCAAATGAGTCTTTTGTGCTAAATGTATAGGATAATTTAAGATACATTTAGTTAATTTAAGGTAATAGTTGTAGAATAGGTGGGTTTAGGTAGGTCAGGCATTGATTAGATATAGTAAGTTAGTTTAGGATACATTTATTTACTTTACAAGTATAACATTTGAATATATACATATTTTTACTATTTTCACGACTTCGTAACCATTTATGGCTGAAGAGTTGTCATCATTGTTTAGGATGAGTCGAGAACATGATGTAAATATTGCCTGTATTGTTTGTAGATACGTGTAACTTTGTGTGAGGCCAACAGACAAGAATCAGTATACCTCACACTTGAGTCACTTAAGTACTCTTCGCCATTCTTTATGCACTTTGAGTGCTCCTTTTCATGTGAATTGATGCACAGCCCAACACAGACTGTTGCACTGTGTGTGTATGAGATACCCGTTCCTGGATGTGCTGGGAAAACACACATGCCTGCCAATTACACACTCAACCTTGCACCATTGTAGTAGAAAGACATTGTTGTTAGCTGTTTGTTAACCATGGATGTGGACCTCACCTGCCTGGATAACCTTATTCATCCTTGGCATTGAGTACTTGCTAAGTGTGGCATTTTATGCATGTAACCTTGGCAGACTATTTGCTATGTTTTAATGTCATAAGTCTAGTATTTCCTCCTACCCTGGGGATGCATAAGTTTGTTCCTGGATCTGTGCTCTGGCTCCTCTATATTGTTATGTGTGCATATAACACAATTGATATCATGTGTGTTACACTGACACTCAATGCATGTGAGGGCTTTCAGGGCCAAAGAGACACAATGTCAATACAGAGCACAAGGTGCCTTACTACACCATGTATCTTTTGACACAGGACCCCAAATCCATAGTAGTTGCAGTTCATGCTTAATGACATTCAAGGTGTGGCATTGAGCTTCTACATCCTTGAATGGCATAGTTAGGATGCTATACAGAAGGAGTCTGGCCATAAATATTTGCATCTTGTCCGTGCATGCATTATGATAGTACCCATAGGATATCTTCAGGTTAAGCTGTGCGGCTGACATACGTGCATGTTGACATTGTCATGATAACTGAGCAAGATATCTATGGATGTGTGAAAATGTGTTAGTGGCTCATATGCCACTATTTCACTGTTTGGCACCCAAGGTACCATGATGTTCAGAAGTTCAGAGGGATTTGCAACATAACACCATGGCAGGGGAGGTCCATGATGCTTGACCTCATCCAATAATAGCATTCGTGACATGACTGTGGCACAATTTCCGTGAGATGGTAGGAAGTGCCTTTTGGGTCGGTACATCCACCATGGTCTAGTTAGTCCTATCTACAACAATCAATGAATCAGGGGATTTGTATAGCGCAGCTACTCACCTGTGAGGGTCTCCTGGCGGTTGTGAGGGAAGCTCCATCGGCTGCTGCGGTTATCTGAAGAGCCAGGTCTTGAGGTCCTTCCTGAATTTGAGCATTGTAGGGCTTTGCCGGAGGTGAAGGGGGAAGTTGTTCCAGGTCTTGGTTGCGAGGTAGGAGAAGGACTTTCCACCTGTTCTAGTCTTGTAGATGCATGGCATCTACAAGAGTAGATGCCATGCAGTAGATGGCTGATCGGAGGTTTCTCTTGGGTGCGTGGAAGGACAGGTGGTTGTTTAGGTATGCTGGTCCAATGTAATGGAGAGCCTTGTATATGTGGGTGAGGAGCTTGAAGGTTATTCTTCTTTCGAAGGGAAGGCAGTGGAGGTCACGGAGGTGTTGGGGGATTTATTTGTGGCTGGGGATGACTAGGATCAGTCTGGCTGCGGGGTTCTGGATGGTCTGGAGATTGTAAAGGAGTTTTTTGTTGATTCCGGTGTAGAGGGCATTGCCGAAGAGGATCCATCCCAAAATTTTCTGAAGTATGCGGAAGTTGTGGAAGCAGGCCAAGGATACGACATTGATTCAGCGGTTCATTATGAGTGATAAGTCATACAGACTATACACAGTATCAAGGTACTGCATTTATTTACAGGTGTGTTCATAGGCTAATTCACAGTAGCGGTTTTTGCAGCAACAGCCCCAATGTTGTGTGAGAGACCAGGAATGTCCTGACAGAGTCCATGGGAATACAAGTCAAGTGACATGTCGAGGAGAGGAGTATTCCATTGAGGAAGAGGTCCAAATTTCCATTAGGGAAGGTAGGCCTCATTGACAGTCCACAAATAGATCAGACTAACAAGTGAGTATACAAAACGGAGACAGTACCAGGTGAAAAAGGGTGATGGCATGACAAATAACACAGGTCCAATGGGAAACAGGCCAAAAGGCACAGACAAATGTTACTGGGCAGATCGCTTTCATAAATTGGTAAAGTTCACATCTTCCTCCTCTGATGTGTGTTGTGCCCCCCTGGGGCACACACACATCAGGGGCTGAAGATGTGGCTGCCCTGTCCCCGGCAACATTTGTCTGTGCCAGCTAAGAGGGCAGTAGAGCACTGACAATGGCCTGATGGCTTGCGTGCAAGGCAACAATGTTGTGGCGGAAGGCCCCCATAGTAGCAATGTAAGAGTCCTGCTTCTGCTCCATAGAAAGGTGGATGGTGCATATGGCCCCCAGCTGTGTGGCAACTTCACTGGTGTCACATTGGCAGGGCTGTTGATGCCTCTGCCTCATGATACCAGCAATGTCAGCAAGGGACTGTTCCGCTCTATGGAGTGAAGGGTAGGTGGTTTTGATTGCATCAGATGTATTCCTATTGGGACTGAGGCACCTAAAGACCCCGCTAGGGTGCCTTCACTGGCCTCAATCCCCACCCTCATCTCATCTACAAACTGCTGCTACTTGACTCTACCGGTCGCCATTGAAATACAACTTGGGGGTACTCAGAATCCAGGCTTGGGCTTTGGCTGGCAGATGGCACATGTTCTGTGGTAGACGGTTCTGCTGGAGGCCCAGCGACACTGTCACCCCTTGCTCTGAGCAGAGAAGTTGTTCCAATGGAGTCCAGGAGTTGCTGAACAGTGTCATCATTGATGGGGGCAGGATGTTGTCGCCAACAGTTTGGTCATCCAAGACCGGCTGCTGGTCAAAAGGTGTTGTTTCTCCCTCTGCAATTAAATTGGACTATGTTAATGGTGAACTATGTTAGATGTTGACATGAGTTACTTTGGCTGACAAACAGATGTTATTCTCATTCACTTTCATTTCAACATTAATGTGTAGGACACATGTTACTCTTAGGATTTGTGGCCAAGATTCATTGCAGTTGCCTTATAGATGTCATTATCTTAACATTGTTCACAGGATCACTGTGTGACAAGGGTGATATTTTGTGTCATACCACACATTGCAACACAGTCACACAGTTTGCTGACCTGCCCTGCCGGGGAGGGTGAGTTGAGGTAAGGTCCACAAATGCCTTGGTGATAGCAATACTTTTTCATGATGGCTGTACTGAATGGAGTTTCACTTGTTGACACCACTACTGCGCACATTGCACCAAGTCCCAGGGTGCCTGAATTGCCTGTGGCTACTACTCAGCCCACAGCCCCTGGGTAAGTGATGTAGCTTTGGCCATGTGTTATTGTTGATCCTGTAGTTTTCACACAGTACATCATGCCACCCTTCCTTGTTTTGCTGGCTTTCATGCACATTTTGCATTCATATGGCCAAGTGCTCATATTTGACATAATTCACATAACTCTACACAGCTAGTAACCATGTTACACTGCAAGAATGTGTAAGGCCATGTACTCACCATTATTTTACTAATATTGTAAACTCATGTGATTTCAGTACACACACAGTTGTCTTCATAGTTCTGTACCGTAGGCACTGTGTAACAACTCTGAGGGGATAGGCCCAGTCAAAATAGGAAGGTTGCTACCACTTCAGCTCATCCCATTTTGCAATTGCTAGATTTATCACACATCGCTCAAATCAGCCCCACTCACTTGTACCTGTACATTACTCCTCTGTCACTCCTCTGGTGAAGCTGGGGACTCTACAATCTTTCACACACTGATGGCACAAAGATGATCATGTGACTCTCATAAGACATCAACACCCCGAATGTGAGTCACCATTTGCAATTGAGCGACATGGCTGGCTATATCTGAGGGCTATGGTGGAAGATGTGGCCCAAATTTTAGTAGTTATGATATTCTGTGACATGTACCTACCCAGGTTGGCTACCCAACTAGGCCCATACATCTCACCCTCCAAACATCACTAAGACCTACCCATTGTCGCGTACACATATGTCATCCAGTCACTTCACAATTCCATGTTTGACATCCTGCTGCTTTGATGTATGTGGCATAGTCAGACATTTCTCTTTCCAAATTGCTCCTGACAGGTGCTACATCTTAACCAAGGACCACATCACATGTAGGATTTAGTACACCAATGTCCTCTTCTATGGCATCCCTTCCCAACTGCGTCACAAGTGTGACACTATTAGACACAGCAGTGCATGGTTATTGCTCAGGCTACCTTTCAGTCCACATGTCACTTCTCACCACCTTGCTATGCAATGTCTCCCCATTCAGTCAGAGTACCAGTTCATTATGCTCAGCCACACATACAATGCACTACAATACCAGGGACTCACCAGACTCAAACACAATCTATTCTTCCAACAAATACTCATGGTCCTCTGGTGTGCATCATTTGCAGTCACCCCCATCCACAGTTTCGATATCAGCATGACAGGAGGTAGGATGGTCTGTACCATGGCAGCTGACACCTCTCTGCTCTCACTGCACACATTGGTACAGCTGTGTTCAATGCAGTTTCATGGTAGTGATTGTACATGTGGCTCTTTGAATTTTACTATGTGTTGATTCTTCACATACACCACACCTGAAACTACTCTCAGGTAAGTAGTTTATCCTTTGGCAACCCCATTCCATTCCATTGCTTTACAGTCCAGATTTGGCTGCATGGTCCCAAAACAGACACACTAGCCTCATGGTGCAAGAGGGCATAAAATGTCAAAGTCAGGGTTCGCAGGCTTCCAGTGTCCGTGCATGAAGTGGTGTTCCAGTCCAGGTTTTTTCCTTTATATAGTGGGAATAGTAGTCCTAGTTACTAATGTTTTTTCATTCCACTACAAGTACCAGTATACAAAGGTGAACCTGTACTGGTGCTGCACATCACACATGGACTGGACCAAATTGACTGAGCTGGACTGGGCTGGTCAACATTTAACTTCGCAGTTTGACTTACATTTATTTGATATGTGACTGGACATGTGAGCAATTCTATCCCTTTCCCTTAAACTCAGTGCAGTGCAGTGCAAGAATGTAGCAAGCTCTACTGCAGAGCATGACATTTCTCTTCATATTGTTTCCTGTTGCCGCTTACCCTGTAGGTCTTGTTGGTCCTCATGGCCAGAACTGTCCTGTCTGGAAACTCCTGCCACCAACTCTGCTGGGATGACAGATTCCACCTGCTCCTCCAAGGGGGTCAGCGCCTCCTGGTCCTCAGGTCCTCCTCCTCTGGTATGCTTAGCTGCCTTCAGGTTCTTGGCCAGTTTCTCCTTGGTCGTACGCTTAAAATCATGCAAGCGCTTCTTGCACTCTGGCACTGTCCTTTTAGCTTGCACGATAGTGCTAATCTTGTTCATTATGGCCTACCAAATGACCTATTTCTTCTCTGATGGCAATTTGGAGGTGGCAAAGAGTTCATGTTCATACCCTGCCATCTCAATTATCAGAATTTGATTCTGTTCCTAACTAAAATTACTGTTCCTCTTCCTCTTCCCCTTGGGTCTGTCTGGACATCCTGGCTGGCGCTGGGGTTGTTGCCCTGGCTGCTGCTTCCTGCCCTATTTTTCCCTTTTGAGGTATGGGGAAATGTTTTATCTTCAAATTCACCACGTTTTAATTGATTTTTGACACATGGCGCACTCCAATGTGACTCTAGGGTGATTTGCGTCGCTTTGCGTGCCACAGAGCAGCTTTGGATGCACATGCGTCAGTTGCATTTGAAAATGTTGTACTGCAGCTCTAGTTTTTGTGATACATCAGTTTTTATAAATGATGCCTTTGTCCATTAGCCATCTCGCTCTCTCCTGCCCATATGGAATCACACCATTCAGTTATCACTTTTTTGAATATCAGAGCACACGCTCAGCGCATTACTTAAAGAACCATGATGGACAATTTTAATTCATTGAGATTGTTTGCTCTTGTTATAATGTTAGCTGTAATAATTTGTGACTTATCAACTGCAAACAACTATAGCCATATCATAGCCCCAAATTTAAATTGGGTTATTGATATATTAAATAAATACTCATGTTTTATTGTCTTGATTTTTATTTAAAACTTCTCCTCAAAACACTTTTAGGGGCAGATTACCAATCAGTAATGTAAAGCAGAGCCGCAACTCCATTTCATTGTGAAAGGGGGAAAACTCAGCGCCATGCAGAGCAATAACTACTAAATCTGGTCTGTTGGTTGTCTTCCCCTGTGCAGGAGCTCCTAAAGCCTATCTTGTGTGAAGCTCAGCCTTGCAGGTGATTGAGCGCTGCCTATCAGAAGATGGGTATTGGAAGTTTACCCTTCCAGTTCCATTACACATTTCTATGTATAGAGGAACTTAGAAGGATCCCAATCACTGTGAACTTAACCACTCATGCAATGCATTTTTTTTTTTAATTTCTCATTGTTAGCGCCTTGAGTTTTTGACTTACATTCTTAGCACAAACGACTCTGTGACAAAAACTATGGATGACTAGGAAATAGCCCCAGTAATTAATTCCCCTTGAAGCAAATCAACAATACCTCGGTGCTAGCAATTTTACACACAAAGCATCCCTTTGCAACGCGTTGCCTGATTTTGTGATTGTAAAAAGTCACAAAATGTGCACTAAGGTCACTGTAGAATCTTTCCCGAGTGAAAAAGCTAACGGTGGGATAGTGCATGCTAATTACATAAATTAATAATATGATTTCAGCACATCAATGCTTGCATTTTTTTTACTTTTTAAATCGTAGCTATAATAAGGGGAGAGGAGCTGGCCTAACGGCTAGAGCGGTCGACCTCGACTCTGGGATTCGAGTCTCGGCAATGACAATGAACATCCTGTGATTCTCTGCAAATCACTTTATTTCCCCGTGAATAACAAATATGAGTGTGTCCTCATGTAACGCAACTGGTGCTCATGAAAAGCGCTCTGATAACCGATTCGGGTCAAGTTCGCGCTATATATAAAACCATGTAAAAAAAAAAATGTTTACAGCCACTTCTCGCTTTTCCTATTTCATTGCACATTAGGGACATGAATATTATAAAAGTAGCAGGTGAAGTTGAGGGCCAGGCTTAAACAAAGTTACATATGACTATTAATCTTGAACCGAGGAGGGACTGGCTAGGATTGGGAATACAGAACCATTGCTGCTCCACAGTTTCAATGGCAGCTCCATTATCTTATCAGCTGGGGATCCTAGTTGTCAATTTTGTGAATGGGAGCAAGCATTAAGTGCCAGTTTTCTTTTATTGCCTGTTTTGCCTAGCAGTATTAAACACGCATTGGCAAATTCAATAGGTCTTGGCAATTTAAGGGCTATTAGTGTTGTCAATGTCTTTTAGAGACAGCCCATGTTTTGTCTAGAGCCGAGACCTTAAAATCAGGTCTAGTGCCTTGTTTACTGCTACTTACTGATGCATTCCTGCTATAATGCTCAAGGCTGAATGTTCTGTGAGAGTGACACTAGCTGGTGCCAAACCGTTCTTATGCACCTCCCCTCTCCAAATTAAGCACTGGGGTGATAGATAATAGGAAGCAATTGGCATAACATATATTCATTGGATGGCAGAATTCGACAAGTGGTGTGCGAGTTTTGTGTGTCTAGTGGACACCTGGGAGAGGAGAGGCAACTGTAAATAAGGAAAAGGGGGTTGAGCAGTGCCTTTCCCTACTCGCCCTGAGAAAGTGTGGGACAAGTCATTTCAGAAAGGGGCGTGTTGTACAATGCCAGGACACTATGGCATTCAGCTGTGGGTCTATCCGGAAAGTCAAGAATGCCAACTCGGCGGGGCCGTGATTAGTCTGCCTGTGGGTGACAGGGCAGTCTGGAGGAATTCAAGATGATTGAAAGAGAGGTGTTTGCAGTCAAAAATCTAGTCCAAACAACCATAGGGCACGCAGCAACCAAGTTTGATGTGGCTGTGTGGCAGGCCACAATGTGCTGTGGTAACACGTTTGGTTGAGGTGGAGACCGAGTTACAGGGAAGATTACAGTAGGAGAATCGAGTTGTGAAGTTGTCCCAATAATCACTCGAGACACGTGTGATCTTTCCGTTGTGTTTATTCGTATCTCACATGAGCAGTACTCCGAGGAGCGCCGGCCAACACTCTGTGCACTACGCTGCAACGCGCTAACTCTCCCCCGCTCCGCGCTCGCTCTGCGCGCGCATGCCGTCGCCAGCGTGCCTTGCCCGCGTCACGTCTGCGTGACGCGGTAACAACTAGACCGCTACATATCTCCCCCTTTTTCCAACCCAAAGATCAGTCACTTACAGTTCGCAGTCCAGTTCAAAGTCTTGGAACCTGGAGGGCCTTACAACTTGTCTTCCGCTCCTGGTCACTTTACCACTGTACCCTCGAGTCACTTGGCTCTGTGTTTCCTCACGTTCTGTTCCTTCAGTCATCGCTCCTCCACTGTTCATATTACCTCTCGGTCTGTCCATCTCTGCCCCAGGGGTCTCACCCCCTTGATCTCCTACTTGCTCCTCTCCTGCCTCTGCTTCTTCCCTTTCTTCACTTCCGCTCACCTTATTCCCTTCATCCACGTCTTCCGTGCTTTCACCTTCCGGTTCCCACTGTTCCCATCTCAATATCTTGTTGCACCGGGCCATGCGGTCCTGCGACCACACGTTCCCATCGCTGAGCAGGGCCGCTCTATCATACACTTCCTTGACCTGCATGGGCTTGCTGTACTTGCTGTCTCCTTTCCTTTGTAGGGTAGCCAATTTTACTCTCACCCATTCTCCTTCCACTAACTGAGTGTCCTTCACACTCCTCCTCTTGTTGTAGTTATTGGTGTAGATGGCTTGTGCCCTCTCCAGATTTGCTCTTACGACCGCCGGAGACCATTCACTGGTCACTACCTTCTCCTTCCAGATTCTGTTGTCATGCGTGAAAGGTTCCCGTCCTCTCAATATTTGAAACGGGCTGTAGCCCGTACTTGTGGGCGTTATACGGTAGGCCCATACCATATTCTCCACCGCTTTCTTCCAGTCTTTGTTACAGTTGATGGCCGCTTGTATGGCCCCCATCACCACCCTGTTAAATCGTTCCACCAGACCGTTTCCTGCCGGATGGTAAATGGCCGTGTGCTTTACCGAGATGCCATTTCTCCCCATGAACTGTTTCCATTTTTCTGAGGTGAACTGGGGCCCATTGTCGCTTAAGATGGACTTGGGAATTCCCTCTCGGGTGAATGTCTCCGATAGGAACTCCAGGATGTTCTCCGTGTCCATGGATTCGCTCACTTTTATCTCTGGCCATTTGGAATAACGGTCGATGAGGACACACACATATTTCTGTACGCTCTGGTCATCCAGCACCGGTCCTAAAATGTCTATCGACAACTCTTCCCATGGGTTTGAGGGAGTGTCGAATTTCCCCAGTGCTGGGCGTAAGGGCCTCAACGTTTTGTCGGCCCCTTGGCATTGGGGACACTCTCTGACGTGTCTCTCTGCCCTCATGTCCATGCCTGGCCACCAGTAGTTCTGTTTCGATCTGGCTTTGAGTTTCCCAATGCCAAGGTGGCCTTCATGCAATAAGACCAGCAATTTGTTGATGAGGTTTGTGGGGGGGATTACTCTCTCTCCCCGGTAGATGAATATGCCCTCGTCTCCCACTGTCAGTTCTTCTCTCACCTCGTAGAAAGGTTTGAGGTTGGGTTTCACCTTTTTCTTATCAGGCCACCCTTGGGTGATGTGCACTTTTGCCTCCATCAGGTCAGCATCTTCTTCATAAGCTTCAGTCCACTCTTGTATGCTGATGATCTTCTCTTGGTCCTCTATGAGAGCCACCATCTCTCCTCTATCCGCTGGGTCTTCTTCTCCCGGCTCCATGGCCACCGCTCGGCTCAGGTAATCCGCCACTCGGTTCTTGTTTCCAGGGATGTACTCCACGTCGTATCTGAATTCCAACAATTTTAGGGACATCTTCGATATCCTGGGTGTGGCGCTGGCGTGTCCGCATGATGTTAAAACCTTCACTAACGGCTTGTGGTCCGTTTTGAGCAGGAATCGGGTACCCCATAGGAACTGCCGGAACCTTGTCATGGCCCACACTACCGCCAACATCTCCTTCTCAATGACGCTGTACTTGCCTTCTGTCTCCGTCAGTGCTCTGGAGGCGAAACTTATTGTCTCCATGTCCCCTCTTCCTCGGTCTTGCATAAGTACAGCACCTAACCCCTTGTCACTGGCGTCCGTGATGAGTATGGTGGCGCCTTGTGGGTCGTACCCCTTGAGTGGTATTGCTTCCAGGATCCCCTTCTTGATGACTTCAAATTCCGCTTGGGCTTCCGGTGTCCATTGGAACACCGTGCTTTCTCTGGTCAGCCTCCTCAAGTTGTAGGTCTTGGATGCGAATTGTACCACAAACTTACTGTAGTACTCTGCCATCCCCAGGAATGATCTGACCTCCTCCTTGTTCTTGGGGGGTGGTGCTTCAACAATGGCTTTCACGTTCTCCTTCTTGGGTGTGATCCCCTGTTGCCCTATTTCGTGGCCCAAATAGGTCACTGATTGCAGACCCAACCGGCATTTCGACCATTCCGCCGTGAGCCCTTTGGCTTCCAGTGTCCGTAATACCTTATCTAGTGTCCGGTCATGGTCCCTTCTATCTCTGCCCATCACTAGTATGTCGTCCTGGAAGTACTGTACGTCCTTGCAGTCTCTGAACAGTTGGTGCATCATCTTTTGGAAAACAGCCGCCGCCGAGGCTAGCCCGAACGGCATGCGACAAAATCTGTAGCACCCAAACGGGGTAATGAACGATGTGAGACTTTTGCTGTCCGGGTGTAGAGCTACCTGGTGGTAGGCTGATGTGAGGTCGATGGTGGAGTACCACTGGACTCCTCTGGTTCTCGCCATCATCTCCTCTATCTTGGGAAGGGGAAATTTCTCCACCACTATGTTCTTGTTGAGTTCCCTCAAGTCCACACAGAGCCTGACCTTCCCGTTGGGTTTCATCACGACCACCAAAGGCGCCAGCCATTCGGCGCAGGTTATGGGTTCTATGATGCCCTTCTTCTCCAGATCTTGAAGTTCTGTCTGGACAGCTTCCCTCACTGCAATGGGCACATTCCTCACCTTATGTGCTACTGGTGTGGCTCCTTCCTTAAGTACTATTTTGTGTTGGAATTTCTCCATTTTTCCTACTGTGCCCCCAAACACCTTTGGGTAGTTCTTCTTCCATCGATCCATGTCCGGCCATTCCTCCTGGTCTGTGAGCAGGATCTGTTCCTTCCCCCCTGGGTCGAGTTTTATGCCCAGGTCGCCTTGGTCCAACCATCCCAGGACGGAGGGTCCTTTCTCGGCCACATACAGTTTGCACCACGCTGATCGGCCTCTGAACTCAAACAGTAGACGTCGGAAGCCTAGCATGGGAATGCGATCACCATTATATGTTACCGGTCGTATGTCTAGTTTCTCCAGCCCAGGGCCCAACTCCGTTTCGAATTGTTCTACCCACACTGCTCTCTGTATGATGGTAAATGGGGATCCGGTGTCTGCCACGACTGAAATTGTTATGCCGCCCATGGACATCTCTAGGACCGGTTTGGTTGATCTCTTGGCATCCACGCTCAATACCTGATCATATATACACAAGACTGTGACCACCTCTTCCTCCGTGGCTTCTTCCTGGTCTTCTGTGCCTTGGTCCATATATTTCACCACTCCTTTCTGCTGTTTCTTCCGACACACCTTCTCGTAGTGTCCCATGATACCGCAGTGCATGCATTTGGCTCTGAAGGCCGGGCAACGTCTGTCGTGGGCTTCGTGGGACCAACTTCCACACCTGTAGCATGTTTTCTTGTTCTCGCTGTCCGCTGGTTTCCCTTGCCATCTGCTGGTCCCTTTGGCCATGGGTGGTTTGGTTTTCTGGTCCCTGCGGTGATCTCCCTCTTGTATCCTGTTCACCATGGTTGGGGTGACCGTCTCTTTTCTGGTAGCATCGGCGCACCTCTTTGAGAGTTCTGCCCTCTTCACTATGACCATTACTTCTTTGAGTGTGGTGTCCCCACTCGCCCACAGCTTGTCTTGCACGTTTGCACTGGTGGTGTGCATGATCACCTGGTCTTTTATAAATTCGTCTTCCCACAGTGCGTACCTGCACGGGGCTGCTAGCTTCCTCAGTGCTGCTACATACTCTTCGATGGATTCCCCCACCTTTTGTTTCCTTTGCTGGAAGTTGTATCTATCTACTGAAACACAGACGGTGGGGCGGTATCGCTCATCCAGGTCCTCCACCGCGTGCGCATACACATCATCGTCTGTGTCTTCTCTCTTCGTGGGTACCAGACTCTTATATATCCTCAGTCCTTCTGGCCCTAGATTTAGTAGTAAGATGCGTTTTTTCCTCTGAGGAGTGAATTTTTCTTCGTTCTCGTCCTCCAAGACCCCTATAAAATTGTCTATATATTCCTTCCAGTCCTCCCATTTCATCATTGGTTCACCGGGTTTCGTTAGGAATTGCACCGGTGCAATCGCATACCCTGCCGGGGAACTCATCTTTGCTTCCTTGGTGCTTGTTTCGTCGGTAGCTTTGCTCGGGGGGCTACCTGGGGTGTTGTCGTTGTTTCTTGCGTGCTTGATCCTCTGGGGGCTCTTGTCACTGGACCCCACTTCCTCCTCTTTGGTAGCCAGTGCAGCGCTCTCTGTGCTTGATTACGTGCGAAGGCGGCTCGTGTGCTTGTGGCGGTAGTGGACGGCGTCGTCCCTGTGGCCTGTATGCTGTTCGGGTACTGTACCGTGGCACTGCCACGCTCCTCGGTTGCTCTGTGCCTTGGAATCGACCTGCGCGGTCGGCTAGGGCGTGTCCCGTGACTCCCCCCACTCCAGGCGGCCTGTGCGGTGTTCTGTTTGGGCCTGATGGCCTGGTAACGTGTCTTCCTTCGACTCGTGGGGGCCACGTGGAGTGTTGCCCTCTGCTGTGCTTCCCGTCGGTCTGGTTTCCGTCCCGACCTCGTCGCCACTGTGAAGTTGTCCCAATAATCACTCGAGACACGTGTGATCTTTCCGTTGTGTTTATTCGTATCTCACATGAGCAGTACTCCGAGGAGCGCCGGCCAACACTCTGTGCACCACGCTGCAACGCGCTAACTCTCCCCCGCTCCGCGCTCGCTCTGCGCGCGCATGCCGTCGCCAGCGTGCCTTGCCCGCGTCACGTCTGCGTGACGCGGTAACAACTAGACCGCTACACGAGTGTATCTGCCTCTGCTGGTTTTTCTTTGAGAAGTCAGGATTTGTGCTGTGTGAGTAACTGCCACATGCGGTCTAGTTAAACTGTGAGAGTAGTAAAAGGAATGTGCAAAAAAAGCCAGAAGATAGTGTAGCAGTCTAGTTTTTATTCCGAAAGACTGCCTCCCTCGCCCAGAAGGGCATCCTTATATTGTAGCACTCTCTGGCCAGGCGTGGCCACAGGGCTTAAATAAACAGGCGGAGGTCACACGGGACTTCTGGCCCATACCACTATACACGTGTGTGTGTGTCACCTTACTTTCCCCGTGACCTACAGGCAAAAGTAGGCGCCGCTATCCCAAGAACTTCACAGATAGCATTAGAAACAGAGATTGATTATGGGTGCTCTGTGGCACAGGGCGGCTGGGCACCAATGGTTATAACTCATCCTGCTGGTAGGAGCTTGCTGGCGGTGACAGTCCACCGTGACAAGAAACAAACGGCTCATACTTGATGTTATTATGCAAGACATCTGAGAGATTTGCTTGTCATTTGAGTGGGCAGGGTACAGAGTTCTGCAATATTGTGTGAAGCCCTCCATCTCTGTGCCCATCTCTAAGGCAGGCAGCACTGGTAGCTCCACCTTGTGCCTGGCGGTCTATTCTACGACAAGCCTCAGAAAGTTTAGGTGTGCCTGTTGGATTGAGCTACAGAAAAGGAGAGTGGGAACAGCCTTTAGTATGCTTTTCGATGACAGAAAGCCTGCAGAAAGGTAGAACGGTGTATATCGTCCCAAGATGGAGAATATACTGCAGAAAGCCAGCAGATGTGGGGTAGGTCGAGATGACCCCACTAAGGTTTTGCTGTGCTTGGCTCTGAGGTGAGCAGCAAACCCTTCTTCCTTGTCTCCACTCTAGATTACGAGGAGCAGGCACAGACAGCAATGCCCCCTGCTCTTATGTAGGTAGCAGCACAGCCCTCCTTCTCCATCCACCTTGCTCTGCTGTGGGATCGGCGCAGGCTGGAGTCCGATAGCTGATTGGAAGAGAGGGGGAGGCAGAGCAGAGAGAGTGGGATGGAGGGGTAGCGGAAGAACCTCTCTCTGTGGGGTCATGAGCCTGATCATGCACGGGGCAGCAGCTAGCCCGCAGAGCTGTGGAGCAGACAAAGAAGACACAAGAATGGGACAGGGAGGGCAAGCAAAGACTGAAGTGAGGAGATCGAGCATGAAAGAAGGAGATGGGGGCGATCTAGTGACTGGTGAAGAAATACGGATGACCTAGCACCATGCTAAGCGAATTAAGGATTCAGCACTGGTCTGAGGAGAAATAGTGAAAGCAACAGCGGACTCAATAGAAAAAAAGGCACTCCAGCACCGGGCTAAGTGGGTGGATGCCGATTCCAGTACGGGCTAATGAGGACAGACCCAGCAACAGGCTGAGGTAGGGAGAGCCTCTTGAACCATGCCAAGTATGGGAACCATGTATCAGGGTAAAGAAGGAAAGGGGGAGTCAGCATGAGGATAAAAAAATACAGGATCCCACAGAACTGGGATAAGAAGGAGAGAACAGTACATCAAACACCAGGAGTAAAGAAAGGGTAAATCATTGCGAGGATTAATTGCATGAGATTCAGTAAAACCGGTCCAAGTACAAATCCAGCAATGTGGTACATAGAGATCATCCAGGTGAGAGCCAACGACATGGGTAAAGTAAGGCTAACCGAACCAAGGGTATGTCAAAGTCAGAGAAGAGGAAGAAAGCAGCAGTACCAGGCAAAACAAAATACCGGCTCAAGTCCAAAAAACCTCCCCGTCCTGCTCTGCAAAGTACTGAGGTACCGACGGACAGTGCGGGCCTCATTTATCTGAGCCGATGCCAGGTGATGTGAGGCGGTTTCTTTACTTTAGACGGGATTTGAAAGAATTTTCCTAAAAATTAAAGGAGATTGTTTGAGAAATCATTATCTCAAGTCGGTCGTATTTTTTACTTTACTGGTGTGTTTTACTTTTTTTGGGATCACACAATATATACAGCAGTAGCACAAGTTCTTGATGGTCCTGACGAAAGCCTGATTACCATTTAATCCTTAGGGTGAAACATGTAGACCCTCTGTTTTTTGGACGTGAGCAGTTATTTTGTTAAAACTGCCTCTACACTGATTTTAACTTTGTCACTCGGATAGATATTATTAAAAGTTTTTTTCTGTCCCAGTAGATGATTTTAACATTATCACTTTTTCACTCTTTTATTTTATGCACTGCTTCCATCACCACCATTAATACATAAGATAGCCATATAAAGATTCAGGGCACACACCTCATCTTGTATGAACAGAGAGGTTAAGTTTGCCCGTTCAACCTGTAGCCCTGATCAATTGGAGGGCTCAGAAAGGGCTATCGGATCCCAAATGATGTGGGCTGCTATTCTGGTGGCTGATGGGATTCATTATGAACATGTAAAGTGCTCTACTTGCTGTATCTAGTATTTGGTTGACCCTAGGTTTCTTTGTTGTTGTGATGGCTTATAGGTAATTAAGGGATTAGTTATCTAGTGGTCGGTAAATATTTTTCCCTTGGACCCTCGTTGATATACTTGGACACACCTTGATATATCCTGTTATTTACTAAACTATACAGTCTGCCTCGATCTACCCACAATGTAGCCAACAAACAAGCTATGTGGCAGGTAGTCATTGAGCAGAGTGAATGCCATGGTAGTAGAGGTATAATCCCCATTGGAGAAAGAAGATATTAAAAGTTATGTGAAAGATAAGTTTACCAAGATGCAGGTGGCATCTTTGTTTCCTGGTGGAAGATCCAGTACATGTGTACTTCTAAAAGATGTGTACTGTCAATATAGAGCTTTAAAAGACTTACTCAATTAAAGATTTTAAAAGTTACTGAAACTACCAGTTCCTGGAGTGGGTGATGGAAAGGCACTGACAGTGAACTGGCTAGATACATTTAGGGAAAATTAAATAGACCGTGAGTTCTGTTTAATGACAGTAATTTAGTAATTTTAAAATAAAGATCGTAGTACAGCCAAGTAGAACTCAGATGTAGTCTAATCTTGATTCAGCCCTGTCCAGGGATCAGTCTTGAGTAGTAGAAAATATTGGATGGGAATTTCAATAGATTTCAGCCATGTAGAATTATCTGGCCCACAATACGTTTAATAATTTTTTATCACTGCACCACTACAGGCAGGAGCTGAAAGTCTATGAATCAGACTTGGCCTCACTTCAAACATACAGTCTACCCAAACTAATTGACCAGGTACCCACTTAATGTGTAGACAAGCAAACCCAGCCACATTTTGGCACTTTTTGACCTCATTAATCGGAAACACCTTCAATCTCATGCTACAAATAGCTACAGCATCCAAGCTTGGGAATGCTCATCCCAATTAGGGCTAACACTGAGATGAATTTACGGTGATGGGAGGAATGTGTGAGAAAATCATCCTTTTTTCCCTGATCACCCTCATTTATTTTTACTGATACAGGTGGTTAACCAGTCACAGGGCCAGTGCTCTGTTTTAAAGGTATATGGTAATTAGGTGTAATTACAATTAGTATGGCAATCTACCTGTAAGTAGGCCTGGGCAGAGTTCCGCAAAGTGACCAAAAAACTCTGCTGCACTATGCAGAGTTCCACAAGTGGCGAAGTGCATTAGGTCATTCTGGGTGTTTATCCCGTGCTGTAAACTCAGAGCGAACGGCACCATGCATGGTGCAAGATGGTGCTGCTTCTCTCTGCCACTCGAGTAGATGGTCTACTCGAGCTGCATTTTACTCAATGAGAACGGAAGGTTTCACAACGCGATCAGTCGTGACCATCCAAGACCGCCCGCATTGAGAAATCTCGGTGGGAGGTGGTCTAGCATTGAATTTGCCTCACTTGTGCTTGCCAACTTAACTTCGATGAGCGCAAGTGAGGAAAAAATTCTGCTCCACTTCGCACAACTATGCGACCATTTTGACTACCCTGACAGAAAACACTTCTTAAAAACAACCCAAAAAGGTCATTTTGACCTCAGAGAATCAGAAGACCTTTGACACTCTGAACAAGGTGATGTGTTCAGCACCAGTGTTACTGGCCCCTGACTACAGAAAGGAATTTCTGGTTCAGACAGATGTTTCAGAAGAAGAGATTGGGGCAGTGTTGGCACAAGTAAATGAGGTGGGCCGAGATAAGCCAATCGACTTCATTGGTAGGTGCCTTCTCCCCAGAGAACAAAGAAGTACCATTGAAAGGGATGCCTTTGCTATTGTCTGGTCCCTGAAGAAGCTGAGACCATACCTGTTTGGTGCTCACTTCCATTTTCAAACTGATAACATATCTGTCAGATGGC
The DNA here is from genome assembly GCF_964204655.1 of Triturus cristatus. Lineage (NCBI taxonomy): Eukaryota > Metazoa > Chordata > Amphibia > Caudata > Salamandridae > Triturus > Triturus cristatus. The sequence continues at coordinate 899,692,298 of NC_140590.1, read as the reverse complement.
TTGTGCAGATGTGGGGGGAGAATCCAAAACTGTTGAGGTGGTCCATTTCCTTACAGGGGATGGACTTCACAGTGGAACACAGACCTGGGACTGCCCATGCCAAGCAGATTGGCTTTCCAGGTTTTTCCACTTAGCTGATGAGGACTACCAGGGTGTAGGTTAGTTACCCTTCACCATTCATCTGTGGGGGGCTGTGTGAGACAGTCATCCTTTTTGCCATGATAATCCCCATTTTTTTTTAATGATTATAGTATTTACTAGCTCTGATTGTGCCCTGGGCCCTGCTAACCTTGCCCAGGTTTAGTGCTCTGTTTAAAAGGTATATGGTAATTGGGTGTAATAACAATTGATATGGCAACCTACCTGTAACCCCCTAGTATATGGTTGGACTTGTAGGTTTAAAGGCCTAGTAGATTTAATGCACTTAACTGTGCATTGATGTGTTGCCTGCTGTCATTGTAAAAGGCAGCCCTACCTTGCAGGCTGCTTTTAAAATAAAACTATGTTCAAATTCGACTTTGAAATTAAAGGTACTTCTAAAGACTTAAACTACCCTATTTTTTAATATACCTCACACCTAAGGTCTTCCCTAGGTGCATTATGGGTAGGGTGGCATGTTAAAATAAGCTTGAACATTATGAACGATGTGCTATATACCCTGGTGAGATAAAAAAAAATGCCAATTCGTTTTTCACCATAGTTGTGCATTAGCTCCACAGGCAAATTTGGGAAGGTTTTATTAATCTTTAATAAAGTCTAACTATTGGCAGAAGTGAGCTGAAATACTAATTCAAAGTGTTAAAATAATAGCAAAAATAAATCTAACAACTTGCCAAGATTGGATTTATTATAAATATTACAGAAATAAGTTATAGAACTTTATTTTCTGATATGCCTGAATCCATCTCTGGAGAGGAACAGGAACCAGGCCCACCACCATTTCCTGCATTCCAACCCAGATGAGAGCTCCTGTAATTGCATTAGGGGATGGGCTGAAAGGGGACTGTTAGTGAAAGTAATCGACACCTGTAGGTTGAGCTAGTCAGTACTAAAATTCTAAGAGAAATTGTATCCATTTTTGAGATTTGTGAGCAGTGTTTTCTGGGACAAGAAAAAGCCACATGTATGGGGAAATGGTAATCACAGAGGGTGGCACCCTGCATCCTGTTGGTCAGGGGTACCCCCTGTCTTGCCAGCCCAGAAACCTGGAGATATATGGGAGAGCTGCCCAGCAACTCATATCCCTGCCTGGGAGAAACAAGAAGACGCAAGAATGGCCCACCAAGAGGATTGCAGTCTTAAGGACTGCACCTGCTGCACACTTTGGACTACTCTAAAATTAGTACTTTGCCTTGCTCTAAAACTTTGAGCAGTGGACTACTTGAAAGCAGCAGGTTAAACGATCTCTACCTGTATTATCGCCATGAAGAAGAACATAGCTGACCAGCTTCACCTGGACTTTGAAGGATTTGACCAGGTACACTGTGGGTCTTTAGTCCCAACTTTCCAAGAGGCAACTAAGAGCTTCTGGAACCTTGGATTGGTGTTGCGGAAATTTAAGACCCCAAAAGGACCTTCTGGAAAAAAATGCAGAAGTTTGTGACCATTTGGAGAATTTTCCTCAAAAAGCCAATAAGTTGATTAACCCTTTCCCAAGAGTCAAGTTGGCAACGTTGAACTGTGGCGCAATATGAGAATCAGGTTTCCCCACTGAAGCTCCAGAGCTTTTCACTGTCGATGAGACCTCCAGGAGTTCACAGTGGCTTCCTGCTGAAGCAAACCACCATTGTGAACTTGCAGCCTGGCCTGCTGAGAGCCTTGCTAGACATTGTGAGAAAAAGCTTAAAAAAGTGACTAAGTCACAAGATAAAATCTTGACCAGGCCCTACCGCTCATCGTATCCAACCCGCGCTCCATCGCAGTTGGCCTGAAACTTTGACTTTATTCTGGGCAATCGTGACCCAATGTCCGAAGTGAGCACTTTTGGCTTGTAGGCACTAGAAAGCATTAAATCTTTAAAAACCTTATCGCCGGTTCCCTGCCTTGGATTTTCGTTTTTGTGGTGTCATTTTAATCATAAAAATATTTGGTATGTTTATAAATTGGTGTCAGATTTTTTTGTACGTTGAGTCTTACTTATTTATTGTTATTGGTGTTTTTAAATGTTTTACACACCTGTCTCCCAAGTTAAGCCTACCTGCTCATGCTACCAAGGGTGGTGCAAGGATTACATTATTGAGACTGCACTTGACCTTATATGTGATTGCGGAACCTACCTGCATCTTTTAATAAACCACCTTCCAACAGAATGCTTGAACTAATCACACCCACTGCTAATTAGTAATATTTAAATCCATAAACAAAGGGTATCAATGTACTAAAAGAGAGGTCACAAATACTGAAATTGAATGTTGACTTTTTTCGCATCATGTCTCTAATTTTGTAATTCAACATATGTCCTAATTGGTCATGTCTCAAAATCTTCAATAACAGAGGGTCTCAGAATGACCTGCCTAAAGAATATTAGTTAGGCAGGTCAGAATTTGCTGCTCACAGAATAAGGGTAGCCTGCAAGGAACAGAAGACTACCATCACTATGTTGCATTCTCAAAAAGGAAATGTTTTGAGCAGTATGCGTTATTTAAATAAACTAGTGCTGCCTTTAAAAATGCTTCCTGTTTGGGAACTGTTGGACTTGGCCCTTTTTGAAGGGTCGTCCCTGGTTTTAGGCCTCTGGGCACTTTAGCACTGCTGCCCAGTGCAAAGTGTGTGTGCTCTCTGTGTTAAATATGATAAGGATTGGTCTACACCTGTTTGGCCTATTTAATTTACCTGTCAGTCCCTTGTAAAGTGGTATCTCAGATACCCAGGGCCGGTAAATTAAATGCTACTGGTGGGCTTGCAGCACTGATTGTGCCACCTACCAAAGTAGCCTTTCAAACCTATCCCAGGCCTCCGCCATTGCAGGGCCTGTGCGTGCAGTGTTACTGCCGCTGTGATGTGGCACCTAAAGTGTGTGCCATATCCATGACCCCCATTTTACTGCATGTCAGTCACCCCTAAGGTAGGCCCTAACTAGCCCTATTGGCAGGGTGCATTGTAGGTAAAAGATAGGACATGTACCTTAAGTGTGTGACATGTCCTGGTAGTGACAAACAGCCATTTTGGTTTCTCACTACTGTGGGGCTGCCCTCCCATAGGAATGCATTGGGGATTCCCTGGTAAGTGCTTCAGTGGTAATTCCTGATATGAGAGGACCAGCGTGGTCAAGTTTGGTATGTTTGAAATAGTAATAATAAATGCTACGCAATGGTGTGCGCAGATTTATTATAACTATTTTAGAAATGCCTCTTTTAGAAGTTTGCATTTCTGTGTGCTATGTGTCTGCCTGTCTGATGTGAGTGCATGTCTGGCTTTTGAGTGACAGGGGCTGGTGAGGTGTGTGGTTCCAGGAGGGGCAGGGTGAGTCAGCGCTAGGCTGAATGGGACATCTGCATTTGGAGTGGTGGGAGGAGAAGTCCCTGATCCCTGAATAGGATGGTGCCTGCCCTAGTGAATGCTGACTCCAACCCCCTGTGGCGTGTCTGATGACAAGCCCCCACCTCACAATAGGGAAGAGGAGTCTGGTAAACAGAGTGCTAAAGAACCAGTTGGAACTGGTTTCCCCAAGCCCTGTACTTTGTAGGAAAAGGGGAAAAGTGGTATAACGGTAGGGGATGTGACCCCATGAAAAATGTTGTGCTGTTCCTGACTTGGGGGGCCTGTTGCTGCTGGGCTCCAGGAGTAACCACCACGAGGGACTGCCTCCCTGCTGGAGGGCCCTGTGCTCTGACCTGCCTGGGCCCAGCATTGCCCCCTTGGACTTCCAAGAACTTTCTAGCGACTCGCGAGTGCTATATGCTGATTGCACATGAGGAGGAGCGTGTGGCCTGGCAGCGTGGGCTGTGATGTGCCCCGAGGGAATCCCGGCATGTGGGATTCCCCCTGCACTGTTTACTGGTGCGGGAGCCCAACCCGCATTTGTTTATTTCTGGCTGGTGCCCACCCCGTTGTTCGTGTGCTCTTAGCGGGAGCCCACCCTGATTTGATGCCGTTTTAAAAGAAGCGGGTGCCCACTCCGCTTCTGTGTAGCCCTCGAGGTGACACCTGGCATGGGGATCCCCCTGTGTGCAGAGGAAAAGCAGGAGCCCGCCCTGCATTAGCGTGGAATCGAGGAGATTGCCGGAATGGGCCGCCGCATTGCCCTCGGTGACCCGGAAGTCAGGCAGGAGCTGCCTGACCGGGGGTGGAACTATGCGCCCTCTGAGGCGGAAGCTGAAGTGCGGGACTGGTTGGACTCCCATGCCCGAGTGAGAGCCCCGCGGCATCAGCTAAGGTGAGGAGGAGTCCTGTGGTGGAGGGGGCCTGAGGCACATTGTCGGTGCCTGTCCCCGCTGCCTCGAAGAGGAAGCCGCGGTGTTGCATGGAGGAGACCCAGAAAGGGAAGGGGGCTCCTCGAAGTCAGCTGGCAGCCAGCAGTGACACTGGAAGAAGCGAGGACACCACCAGGAATGAGAGAGAGCCCGGTGAATGGGGCTCATTGATTCACTGGTGGTGGGGGGTGAGTCGGGCACATTGTCAGTGCCCGCCCCCCTGCGGTCGCCCTGAGGACACCGGGGGTGTCCACGCTGTATTGCCAGCTGCACCGCCTGACAGTAGGCAGCTGCAACGCAGGTGTAAACTTGAGGTGGAGTCCCTGCGGGGCTCCCCAGGCACAGAAGTGCCCGTGCCTCTTTTTGTCTGCACAGCTGTACTGCCATGGCGGACAGCTGCCACGTGGGAGTGACGTGGTCCTAGAGTCCTAGTGGGGCTCAGTAGCCACAGTGAGTGCCAGTGCCCCCATTTTTGCTCGCACAGCTGCAGCACAATTAGCGGCAGCTGCTCCGTTTAGGCCAGTGCATTGCACACTTTTCATTATTACTGCATTAGCAGCTGAGCCCTTACTTTGCTGGACATAGGGCATTGGAGCCCTAGAAAACACCGTTTGGCCTAGGGGGTCATGCTAGGGTGTGATTGAGGTATACTGGGTTCATGCTGGTGATGCTTATCCCCTAATGTGTTTTATACGCCCTGATTTATGCCTAATGTGATCTCTGCTTATGAGAGGATTGCATAATGTGTTTATGGTTATGAGGCCTATTGCAAAATGTGTTTATGCGTAGGGGGTTTGGGCCCAATGTGTTTTATTCCTGACGTAATAATGCTGAGGTCATTATGGTACCAGTATTTACTGGTTGTGTTTTGCATTTACTTACCTGCATTTTGAAGGTTCTGACCGTGGCCCGATTGGGCCGGTCCTGTGTATAATCCCCTGTGAATATTGACAGTGCCAGTTGGAACAGTGTATATTGTGTGATTATGTTTCTAATGTGTTTATGACAATACAAAGGCTATTTTTGATATAACTTTGTGTGGAGTTTCTTTTGTGGTGTGCCTAGTGTGTTGCTGCTGTGTGTGTTTTGCACAAACGCTTAACACATTGCCTCTGAGATAAGCCTGTCTGCTCCTGCCAAGCTACCAAGTGGGTGAGCAGGGGTTATCTTTGGCATGTAGCTCCCTTGCCCTGACTAGAGTGGTGGTTTCTGCCTGGCTTTGGCGCAAGCCTTAGTCAACCAGAAATCCCATTTCTAACAGGAACACACTGGGGGTAACATGCACTGTTTGCCTGAACCATTGTATGCTCTGTCCAAAGTAAGTTGAAATGGCGTCCAAAAGAGAAAGGTGTCCCATCGGAACATTTTGCCTCTTGCACATCAGTTACCACCTTCTTTGAAGTGTCTGTAATTGACCAATGGTTTGTAATTGCAACTGTGGGTGCAAATCAATGCCACATACAATTGCAAGTTCCAACTAGGAGAGGGGGTCCCTTTCATGCCCCCTCCTACATGTGATTCAAAATGGACTGCACAAACCAATTTGCAAATCGGGAAGGTTTTTCCGACTCGCAAAAAGTGTCTAATCATTGTACATGAACACCTTTATATTTGCAATCCCATGGTTTTAGAAAACCGTAAGGTTTTTGAATGCAACAGTGTTTAGCGCATCTGTGCCTTGAGGTTGTGTTTTTTATGGGTTTTTTTCATAAGAAAAGCTGCATCCACAGGGAATGTCCCTTCAACATATTCTGACAACAAATATTAAGTAATTTGTCTACAGTCCTTAACCATACCAAAATATTTGTTATATAAAAAACGGAAGCGTGATCATTTCGTATGCGTGAATTAAAATGCTTCTTTGACATTGGAGAAGGAATACGTTTAATTTCCTGTCTTCACATGAATAAAAAGGCGTTCTTAGAAATTGACATTTTTATGAAATTCATGAGCTGTGCAGGCTCCCAGTGTTTTCCGTAGGACAATAGTCTCTCTTCTCTCTTCTTTTCATGCATTATGCAGCGAGAACGGACCTTAAAAAGAGCCTCACAATTCCCAAGCGACCATTGAAAGAGCTGGGCAGTATGTCAGTGTTCTCTGTCTTGGTTTAACCATTCACTGGAACATAATTTTAGCATAATATTGAAAGTTCCATTCTTCTTCTTGGTAAATGGAACCATAGTTTTTAAATTATACAACAATCCTAAAATCTAACAAAAATAAAAACGGTTCGCACAATTAGTGATACACAAGGTCACACATTGTAATTGTAGATTGTTATTCTGCAACATGTTTGAGTTATAGAAATACAAAAACATTACTGTCGGTAATATTTCATCTTTTGGTTAATTATATTGAAATTCACACATACAATAGAGAGTTTGGAAGCTATAAAAATGACCTCTGGAAAGTAAACAGTTTAAATAAGCTGTAATTTACCCATGCTTAAATGTTGGAACCATGTTGTCAAAACCTTTCAGGATTTTAAGAGATAAAAAGGTAGAAAAATGCCAAACTTGTGAAAAGAGCATATTTTTCATTAATCATTAAGCTCAAGTCCATAATCCGCATTTTGAGCCCTTAATTTACAATTTAACAGGCAGCTCAAACATCCAGATCAGGCAGCAACAGAAGTAACATTTCATCTCAAGGTTTATCTCTTGCATCTGAAAGGGTATGCGGATTTAATTCCAAGTTTTATCCTGTGAGATCAGAGAGGGCAAAGCCAAGAGATGCACAGGATTAATATTAAATACAGTAAAAGCAAAACTCATTAAATAAGTTGGTTCAGTCTGTGAAAATCTTTAAGGAGAAAAAATCCTCAGATTTGAGTGTGGAGTATTGCAAGCCGGAGTTTGTTGGGATGCGGAAGTCTCTGTTACTTTATTGTCGATATTTAAATCTTCTCTTCTCATTTACGAATTTAGAAATCAAGGGCCACATGTATCAAACATTTTTTGCTTTCGCAAAAGGGATGATTCTCTGAATCGGCCGGTTTGCAAACGCAAAAAAAGCTTTTCACAGATAACAAACCCTATTTTGTGATTCGGTAACCTGTTACGAATCTCAAAATGGGTTTGTGATTCAGTATTTGGAAGGGGCGTGTTTCGAGCGTCCCTTACAAATGCAGAATCGTAATGGTATGTATGAATGTTTTGTGACCGTGAATGCGGTTGCAAAATATTCCCAATTTACCACCAACTTAAACCTGCTAGACCAAGATTTGACTGCTTAACCACACAGCCCTGTAGAGTGTCCAGGCACAAATAAGGAAACCTTGCACAAAATAATATCATTATTAAAAGATATATATTAGTAAAATAAATAATACAAAAATAAAATAGTAATACGGTTCTTATTACCCATGAGTCTGACATCACAGTGGGAAACAATAGTTTGATTTGATTTAAAAGTTTGTAAATCATATAGTGAATGAATGAATGAATGAAATTATATTTGTATAGCGCGTAGCTACCCGGAGGCCTCCTAGCGCTTACGGACACGGAAAGCACAAAAGAGAAGAAGTATCACTGAAATGCTGAGAGGAACAGGTGGGTCCTGAGCTGTTTACGGAAGATCGATGTGTTGGGTTCTCTACGAAGCGTGTGCGGAAGGGTGTTCCAGAGATTGGAGGCATTCAGAGTGAAGGAGCGTCTGCCCCACCTAGATCTTCGAACTTTCAGGGGCGTGACAAGGAAAGCGGTGCTGGAGCGAAGTGTCCTGGTAGGTTGATAGGGCACAACTAAGGATTGAATAATGTGGGAGCCGTATTTCCAGATGGCTTTGTGCGTTAGACACATGGCTTTAAACTGGATCCTGGCTCGGATGGGCAGCCAGTGTAGATTTATTAAGGCAGGCTTAGCTGACTGTCTGCGGGGAATCTGTAATAGGTGACGTGCTGTGCAATTTTGGATCACCTGAAGCCTATGTAGGGTGGACTGAGGGGCGCCCAGGTAAAGTGCGTTCCCGTAGTCCAGGCGGGATAGAATCAGAGCTTGGACCATGATTCTTCTGGCTTGAAAAGGGAGCAGGGGGAGGATTTTCCTAAGCATTCGCAACAGTCCGAAACACGTGGCGGAGAGCTTAGTGGTCAGATGATTAAAACAGAGGGAGCTGTCAAGCCATACGCCGAGGCTTTTAATTTGTTGCTTAGGAGTGGGCATAGGTCCAAGACAGGATGGCCAAACAAATGAGGAGGAGGGCGAGGGGGTATTCCCTAGGAACATAAGTTCGGTCTTCTCCCCATTTAGTTTGAGGTGGGAATGGGTCATCCATTGGGCAACTGCCTCTAGGCAGGGGCCTAGGGCGTCTGCTGAACCCTCAGGGTGGTTAAGTGACACCACTAGTTGGGTGTCGTCTGCGTAGGTGATTATTTTGATGCCGAAGGGAAGCACTATCTCGGCTAGTGGGGCCATGTAGGAATTAAAAAGGGTGGAGCTCAAAGAGGATCCCTGCGGAACCCCACAGTTAAGAGGCCACTGATTAGATGTAGATGTCCCCTCAAAAACTTGATAGAAGCGATCCTTCAGGAAGGACTGAATCCAAGTGAGTGCCATCTTTCCTACCCCCATGTTAGTCAGCCGTTCAAGTAGGATGTTGTGATTGACAGTGTCGAAGGCGGCACTGAGGTCAAGTAAAATGATAGCTGCCGAGCCGCCCTGATCTAGCAGTCTTCTGGCTTCTTCCATAACTGCGAGCAGGGCCGTCTCGGTGCCTAACTGGGGGCGGAAACCTGTTTGGGAGATGTGGAGTAGATTGTTGGATTCAAAGTAATGGACTAGAGTAGAGTTGATGTGACGTTCAATCAATTTACTCAGCCATGAGAGGAGAGAGATGGGGCGATAGTTTGCCAAATTAGAGCGGTCCAGATTGTTTTTTTTTAAAAGAGCTCTGACCTGGGCGCATTTCCAGACCTGGGGTACTCTGCCCGAAGTGATGGAAGAGTTGAGTGTGTCAATGATGACTGGGCCTATAGTGCGATAGACTAGAGAGAGGTATTGAGGGGGGGCGGGGTCTGTAGGAGAGCCAGAAGTTACCCTAGTGAGGAGGTTATCCAGACCTTTTTCGTCTAGCAAGGGGAATTCTTCTAGAGAGTTCGTCGTTTTGGTTCTGGAACTGGGGTCGGTGGGGTCAGGTTTGTAAGGAGAAACATATTAATTGAATTTTCTGGTGGAAGTATTCAGCTAGCTCATTGCAGTGCTGAGAGGCGTCCTTCAACTTGGGAGGTTCCTGGGAGAGGGAGGACAAGGATTTGGCTATTCGAAATATTTCTTTAGGAGCCGAGGCGGCGGCCTTGATCTTAGCCTCATAGAAGTGCATTTGCGCTGATTTAATTTTGGCTTTGTAAGACCTTAAAGCTTCTTTGTACTCGGATTTCCTACTGTCCTCGTAGTTTAATCTCCATCTTCTTTCTAGTTGTCTACAGGACTGTTTAATTTTCCTTAAGTTAGGGGTGTACCAGGGGGCAGATTTCTCCCTACATTTCTTGTGGGCCGGTAATTTAGGCAGGAGCGTGTCCAGCGAGTTACGGATCCACGCGTTGAAATGGTTATTAGCCAGTTCAGGATTAGGGTCGTGGGGGGGTCTGTTGGAATCAAGAGTAGCAGACCAAGTACTGGCAGAGAGGTTGGACCATTTCCTCTCCAGGGTGGATGAAGACTGCAGAGCGGGATTTGGGGAACAAGTCTCCCAGGTCATGGGGACTAATAAATGATCAGTCCAAGGGAGAGGAATAGGTGTGGCCACTGATAATTTCTGAGCATTACTAAAAACTGGGTCAAGTAAGTGGCCTTTATCGTGGGTGGAAGAAAAGCCTTTTTGTATGATTTGGAGGGCAGAGAGGCAAGTAGACAGCTCCTTGGCGGAAAGATTAGAGGGGTCATCCAAGTGGATGTTGAGGTCACCGAGTATCGTGAAGTTTGCTAAATTTATGGCTCGCTCGGCCACAAATATAGGAAGGGAGTTGAGGAATTGGCCTATTTTTCCAGGGGGGTGATATATTAAAAGACCAGAGAAGGTACAAGTGGGTGAGATTTCCAGAGCGAGCTGCATACTTTCACAGTCGGGAGGGCCCTCTGAAGATGAGCGGCAGCTAATAGCCATTTTATTTATTATGGCTAGTCCTCCGCCTCTGGAGGTCTTACGGTCAGCTCTATGTATGAGATAACCAGGGGGTAAGGTCTGAACAATATCAGGATCGGAGTTGTTATGAAGCCAAGTTTCCGTTAAGAATAGGACGTCAGGCTGATGATCTTCTATTAGGAGGTGTAGTTCTGTTGAGTGTCTGGGGAGGGAGCGACAGTTTAGTAGGAACAGCTTCAAGGGGGGAGTGGGTGTATTGGGGTCCTTGAGGCTTGGTAGCAGTTTAAAGTGACAGGTAGGGTAAGCAGAAGGCTCTCTAATGGGATTTATAGAGTGTGCGCAATGAGCAGCGATGGTACCCCTTAGGGTTATAAGAGAATGGGCGCTGTAATGGATAGGGGTAAGGAAACCGCCAGGGGACGTGGCCCTAGGTCCCGGCCGGTCGCGGACGGGCGCAGACGGGCTTGCCTTTGGCGCGCCCGCGTGATTGAAAGTGCATCTGATCAAGTACTGAGTCAGCGTGAGAACTAGAGCGCTGACTGACCCGGAAATGACCTGCCCAGGAAGTGACTCCAACCAGCCCTCCGCTCAACGGCACTTGCCGAGTCGGACCGGGGCTTAAGGAGTACTTCAGAGGGAAACGGCAGGTAATGTGCAACCAACAGTTTAAATGTGCAAACCAGCAATTTAAATTATAAAAATAGGAGCGTGGTGGGGGCAGCGTTCAAACAATAGCAGCACAAGTTGATTTTGTTAAAAAGATAAAAATAGTGTAAGCAATCTATCGCCCAGCTAGTGGCAGTACCTCTTTATTCAGGCTCTGCACGCGTCCGCTGCGCAATTGAAAGTGCATCTGATTAAGTACTGAGTCAGCGTGAGAACTAGAGCGCTGACTGACCCGGAAATGACCGGCCCAGGAAGTGACTCCAACCAGCCCTCTGCTCAACGGCACTTGTCGAGACGGACCGGGGCTTAAGGAGCACTTCAGAGGGAAACGGCAGGTAAATGTGCAACCAACAGTTAACCAATAGTTACCCGAGAACCAAGAGCCTGATGAACAAAGGTCCTCCACACTTGAGGCAGAGGCCCTGCAGTCATGGTGGAGTCTCTGCACTCGGGACAGAATCTCCACAATGAGAATTCTCATTGTGCAGATTTCTCCCCGAGTGCCAGACACCCCGGTAACTGCAGAGCCACCGCCACGAGTGCGGAGGCCCTTTGTGAATCAGGCCCAGAGTGTTGTGAACCTGGAAGGTTAAAGAGGATAAAACAGCATGAGTTTAGGATAAAGAGCAGAATGGATATTATGAATGAACAAGTATGAAGAATGTGGTGGTCTCAAGTTCATTTGGGTCTTCAGTAACCTCAAAAGTAGATAAAGATTGTTTCAGTCCTTGGCAGCAAATTCTGAAAAGGTCTGCCCACTGAGTCTGGTATGCCGAAATCTGGGCACTGGGAGTAGATGAAGTTCATAGGAATTAAAGTAAAACACCTCATAAGTTGGAGTGGGACAGCATGATTAGTGGAGAACGAAAGGGAGAATGACCAAGATAGAGTGTTTAAAGCAGACAATGTTTCTGAACCTGTAGCTAATGTAGAGAATTGTAGTGAATAGTAATATTGTGTTCCTTTCTAATTTCAACGAGCTAGCATTCTGTGCTATTCTGTATACCCTGAAATAGTTACAGCAAAGTGAGAGGAAAACCAATAAACAGGGAGTTACAATATTCGAGAGACATAATTACCACATGGACTATGTTTTCCCACAAGTAGCAGGGAAAAGAGGGAGGATATTCCTGAAGGTTCTGAGGAGAAGAAAACAAACCAAACACAGTTTGTTTTTATAATCTTTGGAGAATACCTAAGAATACAAAACGATTGCCAGATTACAGGCAAAATAAACCGAGACTCAAAGTAGGCCAGTCAATTCAATTCAATTGTAACTTTATTCGGTTATTAAAACAAAACAACCATAAAAGTACAGATAAAATCATGTTTAAGAAAATAAATTCATCCAATAAAACACAGTAATCACAATAATGTCATCGCAAATCAGGATATTATAGATTTCCGAAGTTTAAAAACACTTTTAAGGAACGCAGAGATAGATACGACAGTTAAAATGTTATCTAATCTTAAAACAGCTAAAAAGGCAGGGCGACAACGATTTACTTCCATAATCTTTAATATCGGCACAATCCATCTTTGCATAGGTATTAAATAAAGTTTACAGAAGAAAAGAATATGAATGTCTGACTGCTCAGACAAATCATCACATGGGCATTTATTTAGATGTTTCGACCAATTATTAATTTTAGGGAAACTAAGTGACCTGAATAATAAGTTTAATCTAAACCGAGTTAGTAAATACCTCTCGTAATCACTCATTTGTAACATAACATATGGCTGCATTTTGCTTGTAATCGTTATAGGCTGGTGTGCGACCACCATTTTTTTTTAACATTTCAGTGGCGGTTCTGCACTCTCCCAAGTATTTCATACACTTTTCCTTCAGGGCTTTTCTAGGGATATCGTGCAAAAAAGAAGGATCATCGTAATAATCTGTCAGACCTATAGCCATAAGAAATTTCTTCACATAGCTTAACCATCCAACCTTGCCGCTTCTATCTAGCCTCAGCGCATCAATCAAGGTTGTACGGTTAAATTCACATTCCTCGGTGGTCCAGACCCTATGCCATAACAGAACCGGAGCGACCTTTATAATATCTTCTAGATATGGTTCCCCCAGTTCAGCATGGCAAACATATATGGAAACACTTTCTGGAACAGCTAGAAGATATTTCATGAAAATGTTTTCTACCGCCTGCAACGACTTCACATTTGCGCATCCCCACAGTCCTGCGCCATATGAGGCGATCGAAACACAGGTTGCTCTATAAACCGTTAACAACTCCCCAATTGGTTTCCTGCCCATCTTATTACTAACATTTTTTAAAGCCATTATTGATTTACAAAACAGTAACCTTCTTGTCTTGATTGCATTATTCCATAAACCAGTGTGGTCAAATAGAATGCCAAGGTATGGAAAAGTTGGAGTAAAATCAACTGGGCTAGAAGCAATAAAAACTGCCTTTCTCCTTTTGTTAGCCCCAGGGCCACATGTCATACAGAAGGTCTTTGAGCAATTTATCCTCAAGTCAAGGCCAACCATAAAGTCAGAAAAGGAAGTGACTATAGTTTGTATGGCCAACGGTGTCCTACCCATGAGGACCGCGTCATCGGCATACAATAACGCTGGGACTGATCTTTTTCCCACCATCGGCATGTCCTTGCATTCCTTTAATAATATTCTTTCGACATCATTAATATAAAGCGTAAAGAGAAAAAGGGCCAGGACACACCCTTGCCTCACTCCCCTTGCAATACTGAATGGTTCTGTACATTCTCCATTTTTTCCATACCTGACTCTGGCACTTGCCCCTGAATAAAGTTCTTTGAGAAAATGTATGATCAATTTGTCTACCCCTAATTTCTCGAGGATCTGCCAAAGTTTACTATGGGTGATGCAATCAAACGCGACGTCAAGTCAACAAAAGTTAAAAACATGCTGCCACCCTTCACTTTTGTATAGTTTTCTATGAGGACATGCAAATTCAGGCACTGATCAATGGTGCTCAGGCCTTTCCTGAACCCATACTGTAAATCACTAATTAGTTTATGTTCATCCGCCCATGTTTGAAGTCAGTTTAAAATTACACGGCCGAAAATCTTAATGGTGGAGTCTAAAAGCGATATTGGGCGATAACAGTGACAACTTGCCCTATCGCCCTTCTTAAATAGCGGAATGATTATAGACTCACACCAAGAAGATAGAAGACCGGTACGAGATGTAGCATTGAAGTGTTGGGTAAGAATCTTTCTTTTTTTCAAGGACTTCTTATAAATATTTCTCAATGCCTTGATTAAGATGCGATCTTTATCGGGGGATTTTAAGGCATGTTTGAGGTTACGATAAGCCTTAGTGCAAGCCGTATCAAACCAGCTTGTTTGCTTCTGTTTAGGGTTTTTCAGTTCGACCCATGGGCTGTTTTTAATTTGTGTAGCAATTGTTAAAAATTTTTTTATAAAGTCAGCGTCATCGATATTCCCATTCCAAAAAAAAAAAAAAAAAAGTAGGCCAGTCACTAGTCTTCCCAAGGCAAAGTTGAATTTCCTGAAATGATGATCTCAATTTTGTCAGAATTTAATTGCACCTAATCAATGCCCATCCACGCACAAATGGAATACGAGGAAATATTAAATTGCTTTTGGAGTAGGGTGTGGTTGCTTTTAAGATAAATATTATGGTGTTTCATTGGCATAGGTATGGAAACTTTTCAGCAAAAAAAGAAATTAGAACAGTCAGAGAACACATATGAATATTAAAAAGTAGAACTCAACTTTGTGCACTGAGGAATATCACAGATGACTGCCTTGAAATCATCGCTTGAAAACAATTTAACAAACTGAAAGTCAACTGTTATAGTGCTAGGTCTCTCCCTTCTATAATCGTCAGGCAATTGCTCATACTGCTGAAAGGTCCTGTTTAAAGGTACAGGACAACTTGTACACCTTCATCAAGTAGTATATGAATGCTGTTTGTCGCTTCAAAGGGAAATAATTCATTACTATAAGATGAGTAAAAGCTGAAAGTTGACATTTTCTATGAGTTTGACCGCTAATAGTGTTAGATCTGTCAGCCTTAGGGTGGTCTTCACCTAAATTTTTTGTCTTCTTGCCTCCAATTTTGCTAAATACTTTTTGTTGGTCTTAAGACTCTGTGTACTTTACTACTGCCAACCAGTGCTAAAGTACATGTGCTCTCTCCCCTAAACATGGTTTGATTGACTTATCCACTATTGGCATATTCAAGTTACCTCAAGTTGCTGTTTGAAGTGTTGCACAAATACTTTACACATTGCCTCTTAAGTTAAGCCTCACTGCTCTGTGCCAAGCTACCAGAAGGTGAGCACAGTTTAATTTAGGATGGGTTTGTGCATTATTTCTTCTTACTGGAAGAGTCTTCACAGGTCCACTGTGTACTGATGTCATGGTGCCAGAGGTCCGATACTAATACCCAGTTGGGCCTTTGAAATGGGGAAACTTCAAAGAAGGCTTTGAAGCGCAGAGTGATTCTCCCTTTTGCAGCATTTTGTATGTGGACAGAAAACAGCTAATTCATGTGTAAGTGTGAGGCTGTGTCCACCTCCTCCTGTCCATTTCCCAAGATGGTCCATCAAGTCACGCCTTTGTGTGTGGCTGTCTAGAAGGAAAATACAAAGCCCAGCAGTCACCCAATTCAGGCGGCACAGAGACAGGCAGCAGACACCAAATGTCTAAAGTACATGAAGGCTAACTTTCTAAAAGTGCCATTTTCAGAATTGGAATTTAAAATCCTTCACCATAGTTGTGATTTTAAATTGTGTTTCCAGAGCAGCCAGACTTGAAGGTCTATCTATTCTCAATTGGATATTACACTTATAAAATGTAATAAGGTATTCCCTATTTTATCCTTTGGGAGAGAGAGGCTGTTCAGTAGTGAAAAATGAGTTTAAGAGTTTTTTTTCCTACCAGTACCTGTAAAATCTAAAAGCAGATGTCCTACATTTTAAATACACTGCACCCAGCTCTTGGCAGTCTAGGGCCTTCCGTAGGGGTGACTTCTATGTATTATAAAGGGATGTTTAGGCGAGGCTAAAGGGTTTAATTTGCAAGGTCGACATGGCAGTTTAAAACTGCACACACAGGTTCTGCGGTGGCAAACATTCTCTGCATTTTCAACGTAGGGCATTTTGTTAATATAAATCAAGTGCACTCTAGGAGGGGGCTGAACAAATGTACGTACAAGAATGTCAGCTGCAGCCAAACAGCAGAAACCCAGGACAAAGAGGAATAATGGACCCATAACAGCACCCATGCATAAATCATTTGAGAATTAGGAATTCAACCCACATTAAACCTGATAAACCTTTAATTTATTTTCTATTCATTCAGTTTGTGATGAAATGAAATGAATGTTACAAAAAGGAGGTCAATTGTACAAAACACTACAGAGTGGAGTGCAACAGGTTAAAGTCATTACATTTAACATGTGATGAATGTAACACATGGAGGAGAGAAATACAGATCACAGAAGGCCCATTAGATAACAGATTTTTACCTTTAAATTCATGCAGTGCTTAATTCGCAAAATAATGAGTGCCAGTGGCTAAAGCGCTGTTCAGAGGCCTGCTGCTGGCGCAATTTAAAGTCAGTGTGCCGAACACCAAGGCTGCATAGTCCTAAATACACATCAGGCTGCTTTAATGATAATCCTCTGCCTGACACTCTCTGCCTCTTTATTTCACTCTTGCAGGTTCCTGCTCTCTCCCTCAAACCAGACAACAAAGCACTTTTGCGTGAGAGTGCTTTCCTTTGCCCTACCATAAATGTGTTCACACTGCCACTGTTTTAAAAGCAGTGCAGACAAATGTGTGGTTCACATGCAGCATCTTAGCTGTCCCATTGGTTCATGGCACGGAAATGTACAGAGATGGTTAATACTTGTACATAAAGCTGCATGCAACATATGCCCTCTTTACTTGCATGCATGCCAAACTTTTGGCATTGTTCCACAAATTGACAATAACATGTGTACATGATATAATCTGGTAGTGTAGCTGTGGTGACACCTCCAAGGGCTCACTAATAAAATGATTTTACATTTTCTAAAATGTACTACATGACTAACACTGTTGTGATCAGTCATCTGACCTGGTCGCAGACTATGCAGCCTACTGTCTTCGGTTAGTTGGAATGGCAGGATCTGCTATGGGCCTGTTATACTTCATATTTACTGTACTTCCCCTGTTGGGCTCGATTGTTGTTAATTTACACTGCCAAATTGCAAACAGAAATCTGAGAAGTGTTGTCACTGCACACTGTGCCTGCCTTGTCCAAGCACAGGAATAATCATGTTGTCATGAACATCTAATTCTGAATCCGGCTATGATGTGTTCATGATTTATCAAGTTATGTGTCTAGTAGCATGTTCTATTTGATGATGTTCACGTAAGCTATGGCTCATTATTCAGAGGTGTGGCAAATGTGCATTATGCCATCTTGTTCATGAAGTCAAGAAACATGACATTTATCATTTCATTTTGTCAGATAGCATGTCCCCGAAGTAGCAGTGTCAGTTTCTCTTGCTGAATGAAGGTTATTAGCACATCAGGTGTGTGGCTAATAGTTATAAGGCAATGGCCAAGAGGTACCTGGAGGAAAGGGCTGCAGGCAGGTGAAAGTCCATCACAGAGAGTACAATGAATGCTAGTAAAAAAACACACAACCCTGCCTGCATCATCAACACACCAGAACCAGACCCAGACCCAGACCCAGCAAATCCCTGTCCCATCAGGAATTCATCTGCCAACACAAAAAAGAAATGGTCAGCTGTCCAAGGTCCATCAGGAGCTGCTCCACATGTGGCAGCCACATCTTCATGCATAAGTCTTCCCCACTCACAGTGTGCACAACCAGGGACATCATCAAGAACTCCAGGACACCGGGAAAGGTCTGTCCTCACAAAGTGGGAGAGGAGGTTGATGTTCAGTTTCAAATTCCATGGGGACCGACTTGAACAGGACCAGGATGACTTCAAGGGCCACCTCATGGACATAAAGGGGGCCCTTGGGCTACCCTATTGATGGACAATGGTTGTTCAGTTTCCCACCCAGTCCAGTCCCACGTTTACCCTCACCTATTTATTAACTATTTGATATATTTAGTAGTTAGTTAGTGTGAAGTGTAGATTTAGTGTAGGGATAGTGTAGTGTTCGGTGTAGTTAGCTTTTTAATCATAGGATTTTATCTTTTTATTGCTTTTGTTTAAGTTACCTTTCCCGTTGGGTGGGGGTTGATGGGTTTTTGGACTTGTTAATAACAGAAATATACAAAGAATAAAAAAAAATAGATATTTGTTTAGTATGTAAGTTTAGTTAGTTGATGTATGGGAGAATATGTCTTTGTGCCATCACGTATGTGACGTAAGGGGGGGTGGTGGGTTGATATTTAAGATATGTTGTTATTTGTATAGTCTTAGGTAAGCTAGTTAGTTTAGTGTAGTTTGATATTAGTACAAGTTAGGTTAGTGTAGTGTAGGATTAGTAAGAATAAATAGTTACATTTTTTAAGAGTGATAAATTGCCAATGGTTGAGGCTTTGTGCTCCCATTCTTTTTTGCTATGTGGACCTGTTCTGTTGGATTGGTAGTGGATCACGACAGATGCAACCCCTCCACAATCAATTTTAATGTCTACAATTGTGATTACAGCATCTTCAAGGGACAGGCTACCAACAAACCTAATTTGAAATGTGTTTTTAATAAACATATTGATATTTTGGGGAACAAAGTTAATTTGGTAAAAGGATTTTTGATCAGTCTGAGAAATATTTATCCATATACGATTATTTTGCTATGACAGATTTACACAGGATACACTGTGGGCATTCTGCTCTACACAGCATTATTTGAATGCTGTGGGTATGACGTCAGGATACTTTGTGCCATCTTTTATTACACCACTCTCCACAACAGCTTCACTTTCCGCGTGGGGCTGCAGGGGATGTATGCTTATCATTTTTCACAAGTCATCCAGATGCCTCTTTACATGTTTCTTCACAGCCTTGAACACTACTGTGACCAAATTGGCAAGTGTTGGGTGAGGGGTGTAGTGATGTGCGCTACAGCTAACCTGGGCATGTCTTTGAACCATTATCAATTTCTGAGCTGTGCTTTCCTACACCATTCTCTTCTTTATGCTTGATGGAAATTATTTGAATATGTGACATGTTAAGTGAACTGACTTTATATGTGCCATGCCACGACACACATCTTTTCACACATTGTCCACTACATTGACTATGGATAGTTATTCAGTGCATATATTTATCACGTATTGTTAGTAGACACTTTGGGGCATATGTACGAGGAAGTGGCAGAGTGAGGCATTAGCCATCAATGATTAACACCTCACGCCTCCACTCCAGAAACACAATTCTGCACCATATGTACACCGATATGGTGCAGCCTTGCATTTCCCACCTGCCCTGGTGCTACACTTAGCAGTATAGTGCTGACGCAGGCACCCTTGCGCCATAGTGCAAGGGTGTCTGCATGCAGGGGATGATTGTTTATGTGTTATTTCTGCACAGTCCTAAAATGTCCTTTTATCACTTTTATGTGTGCTGCTTCATGATAGTCACAAACTGACATTGTTTTTAGAGATCATTTATGTACAGGAAGAGACACCTTCCTGTACATGAACAATTCATGACAGTTTTCTTTTTCCATGTGTGCTGCACAAGGCAGCACACATGGAAAAAGCTCAAACATGGAGGAATGATGCATTTCTCATATTATTGCCAGGTTTAGAGGAGGTTTTCCATGGTCTTAATTTATGCGCTGCCGTCTATGTATGCTGCGCTTGTACATAGGGGGCTGAGTCAAAAAGAATGGCTGTTGCAGTGGAACGCCCACCACAATGTCCACTAACCATAGCGTGAAAGGGTGCCTTATTCACAAGGCAGCGTTAAGCCACGTTAAGTGGTTTAACACTGCCTTGTAACTAAGGCTAAGCCCCTATCACCACCGCAACGTCGGAAAAGGTGACCTTGTGTTGGCGATAGGGTTCTTGCACATATGCCCCTTCATGTGGCTGCACACTGACGTGAGCATTGTTCCAAGTCACGATCAACATCTTGGGCATGCAGTAAATTTGTTTCTCAGAGACAGTGTTGTCTTACAGATCAGGGCATTGTTTAAGTCACACGCGTCAGGCCATCACAATGCCTATTATGGACACAGAGTAAACATATTCCCTTTGACAAATGTTCTTTGAATAGTAGTATTGGCTAGACTGAACATGCATTGTTGGCACTTTTTAAACATGATTGGTCACAGGCAACACACATCTTAGTGACTCAATTAATTTTATTGACATGTGCAGTAACTGATGTGATAGACTGGCCCAGTTCTTTGTGCAACATCAACCCATTGTGTGAATGCCCAGGGGGAAGCAGACTGAGTCCAGGAGGGAACATGCACAGAGACATGTTGAGGAAATAGGCAGAGTTCAGTCAGTAGGCTGATTGCAGTGTCGTTGGGAACAACACAAAAAATGGCAATCTATATCAAAGTCCAAGGTGAGTGTAGCAGAGTGATTCAGGGGACAATGGAAGCTAATGTTCCGGTTCATGATGCTAGCCACAGGTCCAAGCAGAAACAGTCCATTTGACAGAGATGAATGCTACCGTTGACTTCTTTGCAAGGTTGTTGATTCCTCCATATCTTCCTCCTCTGATGTGTCATGTGCCTCCAATGTGCGTGACGGAGAATTGGCTGGGGCACTGTGAGGCAGTGACACATCAGGGGGGTGAGAGGTGAATGTTGAAGGTGCAGCAGCATTCATCTGTGGCAAAAGATGAGGCAGCACTGCAGTGATGAGAAGTTTCAGTGCTTGGAGGACTCCAGCAACATCTCTGTAGTATGAAGCCATGGCTGCCAAGTGTGAAGCTTGCATCCGCTCCATGTTTTCCATGATCATTCTCATTTGACACAATTCCTTGGTGACATTGCTGGACACGCTTTGATTGGACAGTTGTTCTTGTCTTTGAGTCAGTACTCCAGCGATGTCAGCCATGGGATGCTGGAGAGCATGGAGCAGACTTTGGGTGCCTGTGATGGACTCTATTTGGTCCCATAATGGGACTGAGACACCCACGTATTCCATCTAGTTTGCCCGCCATGCTGTCAAACCCCACCCACATCTGACCAGCCATCTCCTGCTGGAACTCTACCGCACAACGTTAGAAGTGGGTCCCCAAGGTCCTGGGAGACAGGTGTGGTGGTAGGTGGTTGCTGCTGGGTGTTTTGTGTAGGGGGTGGAGCTACCACGATGCTGCTGGATGTTTCTGCCTCTAGAGATGGGGTGCCAATGGAGTTGAGCAGCTCTTGGAGGGTGAACTGGTCGATGGTTGAGATGTCTTCATCTTCATCACTGAAGAGTGGGACATGCTGCTGTACAGGAGGTGATGTTTCTCCCACTGCAATGTAAACATGAGATGCTGCTATTCGTGTGTCTCAAGTATGATCATGCATTTGATCAGTTTACAAGCAAACTGTATGACAATGTCCATTCAGAATGTTTTGGAGGAGATACCTATTACATGCAGGATAGTGAATCATTGCACAACATCACTGATGTGACATTACAGTTGTCAATTTGTTTCTTACCGTTTACAAGTATGCCAAATGTGATTGGACAATTTCTACACACATGCAGCACCAGTTGTGTCCTCTGTTCAGTAGTGAAAGTGGTGCAGGTTGTACCACATTGTTGGCAATGCAGATTAGCTCAGATTTATGTGTCTGTACAATTCATTGTGATGGAGTCACCCCTACTCAGCACATTATAATCTTTTTTGCGATTGTCTAGTTTTGGTGGTGTGGATTGCATGCTACCACACATTGCTGTTAGGAATGCCACATGATTGTTGTTGTGGCATGAGTAGGGCTATCACACTGTTGAGATTTGGGTTGATGTGATGTTCCACATGATATGGGCATGAAGAAAGTGGCCCGATTAGGGTCACCCAGGTCACTCACGACCACCTCTCAGCCTTCTGCACCAAATGAAGAATCAGTCAGACACTAGAGAATACAAACCATTAACAGTTCTTTCAGAGCGGAGCCCTGTCTGCTCATTTACTAGGAGTGCTGCAGAAGGACTGACATTAGTAAGCATAACAATACATTATGTACACTTTGAAACCAATGAAAGCACGTCCACCATGGAATTTTCCAGAGAGATGCAGCTGGACAATAAATTACAAAGGAGTAAGTTTGATTAAGAGGCTGGGTACACATTATCTAATATTCAAGGTCACTCTGCCTGTACCCACCACTAGACAAGTGGGAAAAGGCCTACATCTAAAGGAACGGTATGCGCTAATAAGAACAGTGCTTTCATTTGTGTAGCAAAACTCAGCTCCAAAGAAACATAACATAGAGAAGGCTGTTTCTCAGAAATGGCAAAGGATTCGTTTTGATCATGATACAAAATGGCACCCTTACACAAAATTGTGACGCGAATGCTAACTTATGTAAAACAATGCGAAAGCATATTTTTTCATTCTAACAGGCAGGGAGGTGTGCTTGATTTGCCATGATACAAACTGTGTAGATCCATGTTAATGTCACCAATTTTCATTGAGAAATGACATTCTCATTGATGCCTGTTGATGTGCAAATATGGTACAGCTTCTTTTTTATTGCCCCATATCCCTTTCACCCAGTGACCCTTGCACTTAGGTGCATTTACAATGATGAGATGTAGCAAGCTGGAGGAATATGGTTCTTGGTCACGGTTGGGACACTTGTGTATTGTTGGACTGCAGATGTCTTTCTTACATCAGAGGGTGTATGGATGTAAGGAAGTGACAGAGTGAGACCTGCTCCTTAAAGTATAAACTCCGCACTCCTCCACTTCAGTGATAGAGGCCTGCACAATGTTTACATGTATATGGTGCTGTCATGCGTTTCATCTTGCACTCGCACTTGACTTGACAGTGGCACAAAGACAGGCACCTTTGCAGGGCAGTGCAAATGTGTCTGTGTTCAGGGCAAGAATGTTTATGTATGAGGAGGGACCTTTTCAGGCACATCAGCAATGATTGACAAATTGTTGTTTCTATGTGTGCTGCATAATGCAGTACATATGTAAACCGCAAAAGCATTGGGAATTACATTTTTGTTTGCATGTTGGGGGTCATGGTTTTCCAAGCATACATTGCTTACTGCCCTCCTGTTGGCTTCACTGTTGCGAGTATAGGGCAGCGTGTCTTTCTATGGGTGTTGCAGGGTAGACAGGCAAAAGCAACACCCATTACCCTCACCTTTCACACCATGTGCAGTGTGTAAGTGGGCCAATATTACATAGCTGTGGATTTACACTGGCTTCTTAGTGGTGCTCAGCTCCTATCACCACCTCAACGTCACATTAGGTGAGATTGGCAGAGGGATGTGTGCTTGGGAATATGCCCCTCTGATGGACACTCAATGATACATGCTGTTCTGCAGTATGCAAAATGTGTGCATTGTGGAATATGCACCTTTTAGACATAAGGGTGCATATTCACTAGGTTGTGGCAATGCATGTGTTCATGGTATTTAAACTCACATAAAGCGGGACCTTACTGCACATACACATTCTTGCACACAACTCAGACACCCCTGCACAATGGTACATGCTAACTTTTGCCCCAGATCAGTATTCTTCACGGGGCAGCATCATGTTGTTGTCAATGAGATGCAGCCCTGTGTAGCCAATTTGTATGAGCCTGGTGTTAAGGCAAGGAGGCCAATGTGACACTATGCCACCTCTCCAGTCAATATGCCCCTTTGCTTGTTCATGTTGCCCTTATTTTGTAGTCTGATTTATATTACTTTTGCTATATATTGGATTATTTTTATGTGCAGATTTCCAAGTCTGTGACACCACCATTGTGTGTCTTTCAATGTATTTAATGACTTAGGTGATGTGTGGCTATACCACCAGGGACCACAGTATTTGGGAAGAGATCTGCAGTCATTGTGGGTGTGCACTGAGGAATATTGTTTTGGGCATGAGTTACACTGGTCCCCACCACCCCGTCCCCCAGTCCCTGGTTGTCACATAGCTTGTTGCTGATGTAGCGGGTCATATTCAGCACTATCCTGTCATTGGACTACAACCACCGACTCCTCACAGATGACCGCAGACACCTGTTCCTCCAAGGCATCCAGCTCCTCTTGTGGTGCTGGACTCTCAGCTCTGGTCTGCACTGCCGCCTGGCGATTGTTGGACAGTTTCTGCTTGGACTTGCACTTATCATCATGCCAGTGCTTCTTGCAGTCAGTCACTGTCCTCTTAACCCCTGCTACAGCATTCACCTTGAATATGATGGACTGCCATATTACATTTTTGGCCCCAGTGACACAGTGGAGCTGACAAATAGCTGGTGTTGTTTGTCTGTCGCCTTCGCAATCAGGATCTCATTTTTCTGCTAGCTGAACCTGGTTTTCCTTTTCCTCTTCCCCTGGGTCTCTGGCTGGTCATCCAGGCTGTTTGAGGTGTTAGGAGGGGGTTGTTCTCTCTCGTTATTACTGGGTACGGATTCGTCAATGATTCTTCAGCTTTTTTTTTTTTGGGTCTTCTGAGAACTTCCCGGGCGTTTTGCAGTAAATTTTCCCGCAAAACATAAAAAAGTGGCGTCACGCTGATTAGCATGCAGTTTTTGGCAGTCAATTTTTTCACATTTGCGGCAAGATTTTTAGCGCCGTAATGCTGAGGTTAACATTGACAAATCACACCGCAATGAGACACTATGCCATGTAGCAACGTATTGTAAATACGTCGGTACCATGGCGATAGTTTTCAGTGGTACAAGGCGGTAGAAAAATTGCTGCTTACTAACGCTAACGTTAGTTAGCTGCAATTCTTGTACATATACACCCTGGTGTTTTATTACTGACCCATTTTTTTTACTTTTAGGAATATTGCCTAAGGACTACTAGAAGGCCCACCAACTCACCACCTCTCAATCAATCATTGACTCCCACATCATGTAAATGTCAGAGCACTACCCTTGCATTCATTTTTAGCATGAGCAATGAATGTTCTACCTCACTCCGGCATACACCAAACTAGAATATTTGAACTAGTTATGTCAGTAAGTAGACAATGCCTTTAATGTTGATCAGTCATCACCTTACACTTTAAACGTAATTTTCTACGTCTAGATGTTTTCTTCTGTATAATTTGTTTGGAAAACCATATTTTTTGTGTCTCCTTTTGAAATTTCACTGATGCTTTGGATATTATGTACATGGTCAAATGTAAAATGTCATTTTGATAAACTGCACATTTATGCTTTTGTGATATTCCCTTCACTAAATTGTCAGCATATACCTTTTTCCTAGCTTTCACTTCATAACTTATTTTCTCAATTTGAAAGCGGAACTGTTATAAGCACAGGATTCTGGAATTGTTTTTTCTTCATTCTTCATAACAAATGTTCCTGAGTCAGAATCAAATTATGATTAATATGTCTAGAAATTCGTCTCCATGAAGAATTCACTAATGTTGGTCCAAGCCCCTTATTTTTTTATCTTTCTTCTTTATCTTCCAGATTGTAGTGGAGCAGGGAATTCCTCATTAGTGTATGGGGGTGTTAAAAATGGGGGTCTCTAGTTGTCAATGGCTTGCACCTTTGTCCAAATAGGGACCCTTGCTTCTGGTCAGGGTAAGGGGCTACACTCCTAAAATAACCCCTGTTCACCCCCTTGGTCGCTTGCCACGAGCAGACAGGCTTATCTCAGAGCCAGTGTGTAAAGCATTTGTGAACACATACAGTAATACAGTGAAAACACTGCAAATGGACCCCACACCAGTCTAGTAAAGTAAGTAATCTTTACTAGACTTAACACAAGACCAAACGACAAAAATCCACAATACTGTAATCAAAATAAGTCTTTAAAATAGTAGAAATAGCTTAGTTCAATGTAGATGGTAAAAGCAACACTTTACTCTCAATGTACCTTAGACGCGTCCTGCAAAACAAACAAAAGGGTCGCAGGGAAGGTGATGCATCGGTTCCTTGCTTCGGGGAGGTGATGCGTCAGTTCCTTACAGAGAGGAGGTGATGCGTCGGTTTCTTACTGTGATCCGGTTATGATGCGACAAGAGGGCGCCTTGATTCGATGCGACGATCCGGTACGATGCGACAAAATGGCGTCCTAGATGCGATGCGACAATGTGGATGGGATGCGTGCACGCCCGACAGCCGTGCGGCGACTCGGTAGACTCTTGAGCTGCGAAGGCACTGTGACACGCTACTCTGGTGATGCGACTGCAACCTCTGTTGCGGAGACATGCTTCTCCGGTGATGCGACACGCATCGTCGGTGATTCAACGGCAAGCAGCTGGGTCGGCGACACCATCTTCGGTGATGCGACGGCAACTGCTGCGGCAGCAACACGCTTCTCCTCGTTGTGTCGGGCTTCCAGCTCCCAGCGACACGCAGTCTCTTAGAGGGCCCAAACAACAGCAGGCACCTCACTGCGGGTAGAATTCCCAGCAACGGAATTCAGGGGGAGCTGGTGGTGAAGTCTTTGTGTCCCTGAGACTTCAGAACAGGAGGCAAACTCAGTCACAAGCCCTTGAAGACCTTCCTCAAGATAGTAAAAAGTTCACACAAACTTCCTTTTCTCCTTTCCTTGGCAATAAAGTAACCACTGCAGGCCAACCCCAAACAGCAACAGCACAGGGGCAGTACTCTTCCTTCAGCTTCTCCGGTTCTTCTCCTTGGCAAAGGGATCGTCTTGATTCCCAGAAGTAATCTAAAGTTCTGGGTCATGGGCCCCAATATTTATATTGCAAAATCCTTTGTCCTCTGAAGGCAGAGGGTGGTTGTGCCTAGTCAAAACTAGTTCTGTCCTCCTGGGTGCAGCTTCCTTGCATGAGGTGGAGACAGCATTGTTTGAGAGCAGACCTGGCCCAGGTAGCTGAAAGGAAATCTCCTCCTCTACTCTCTATTCTATGATGGCTCAGGCCGGGGAAAGGAAATCTCCGCCCCTTACTCTCTATTCAATGCAGGGCCTATTCAGCACAGCCCTGACCCATCAGACTGTTGAAGCCCTCTCCAGTTCCCTGTCACTCACAAACCAGACATGGAATACACAAACCTAGCAGAGGCATGCTGAATGGTTAGGCAAGAAAATACCTACTTTCTAAAAGTGGTATTTTCAAACACAGAATGTAAAAATCACCCTCACTAAAAGATGTATTTTAACATTCTGAGTTTAGGCATACTAAACTCAAATTTCTACCTTGTTCCCTGGGTCAGTCAGGATTATAAGATGTTATGATCAAACTGCCTATTCTGGCCTATGGGAACCAGTAGCCTTGCAATAGTGAAAAACGAAATTGGCTGTAATTCACTATCGGAACATGCCACACACATCAGGTCATGTCCTACCTTTTACATATAATGCACCCTGCCCTTGGGCCTACCTTAGGGGTGACTAATATGTAGAAAAGTGAAGGTCTGGGACTGGCAAGTGGGTGCACTTGCCAAGTCGACATGGCAGTCCCAGACTGCACACAGGCTCTGCAATAGCAGGCCTGAGCCATATTTTATAACTGCTTCGGTGGGTGGCACAACCAGTGCTGCAAGTCCACCAGCAGCATTTGATTTACAGGCCCTGGGTACACATGGTAAACTGTACTAGGGTCTGACAATTAAATCAAATAAGCCAATCATGGAGTTACTAATCCAATACAACAATGTACAATAGGGAGCACATGCACTTTGGCACTGAATAGGAGTGGCAAAGTGCCCAAATCATCTAGACTAGCACAAACACAGGAGGCAACAGCCAAAAATAGAAGGGAGACCCACGCCAATGGTGCCAGGTCTAACAGGGGGGCCAGCTGTGAAGAGGAACTTTAGAAATCTGAGGCTTTAAAGCAGCTAAGGATACAGTGCAAAAGCCAGCTATTGTATTGTTTAACATATTAATGGTGAATAGGAGGTGGTTTATAGTAGTGAACTCAAAATGGCTGATGAGAGTTCAGTTCTCTCAAAAGAGATCATTACAGCTGAGTGTCATGAGAGCATCTAAACCAGGGCTGAGAGTGACCTGATCTGTTTGCTGCTGATGGCTCGCTAGAAATCTGAGTTCCAAGCCTGAGGATGCAACAGCCTATTCCTCCTCCATGCCACTAAGAACACTTCTAAGCCCCTGCCCCACTTCTTCCTGATAAATGTGAATGTTGCTTAGAACAGCATGTGTGGCAAAATCCCAGGCAACAGTAGACTCCTGGGTAACCAGCATTCAATCTTTGGGGGACCTCTGGCACCACGTGGAAACTGACATGACCATGGAAGTGAACAACTGGTATTATTGTCTGCCATCACCAAAGACCAGTTGCTCCTTGGCCACCTGTCACAGATCACCAGATGCCATATTATCAAGGAACGGAGATAAATTATCGCCGCCTTAGCGGCAGGAAACTGCCGCTACAGCAGCGATAATGGGCTTGTGCATATGCCCTTGAGAATTCCCATAGAAGCCCAGGTTCTGGTATGAAATTGGGCTTCTATGGGAATTCTCAAGGGCATATTAACAAGCCCATTATCGCCACTTTAGCGGCAGTTTTCTGCCGCTAAGGCGGCGATACTGTTATCTCCGTTCCTTGATAATATGGCCCTTGGTGCTTAAAGATACTCAGCCTCTTCTCTGGCACTCTCTGGACTCCTCTGCAGTAGTGTCTAGCAGCTGCTGTTCCTCGCTGACACTAATCCTGTTGCTCCAAATTAATCACACATTGATACTGCAAAGTATCCTTCAAGCACAGAGGGCATATGTTATGCAGTGAGCTTTTTAGCTAGTTCAACTGCAGCCCAGATCATTATACTTTGCTTGTGCTGCAGAGCATATACTCAAGCATTCACCACGAGTGCCATTCCCCCAAATTAGATAAAAGAGCATAGTATGACATAGAAACTATACATCTCTTTCAAGGTCCATCCCAATAGAAAGGTGAAACTCTGGCAGTTATAAATTCATAATATGATCACCTCTGGAGGGGAGGCATCAAGAAGACCACAGAGGCTCTGCTGTTCGTTTACTACAACACATAGCTGTCCATGCATACAGCAGTTGTCCCCAAGTACCTCCTCGTATCATGGAAAAAGTATATGCACATGTCCCTATATTAAGCCATGGATACATATATTAACAGCATCAAGGAATGTTTTTTTTTGTTGTTTTAAAATCTCCGGTGCAGAGGGTGAACTGATTTTGTGCATTTGTATAATACAAACATTTCATTCATGTGTATATTGTGTGCACTAGGATAAGATTTAGATTTTAATAAATATTGAAAATGTATCCTTGTTTCCTAGTGTTTTTGAGTGTGTCCATTTATGATGAGACAGGGTTTGGGTTGCGACATCTCACAGGACTATTTTCTATCTAGAACACACCTCACTCAAGTAATGCTCTGTGGGCTGTGGGATGTTTGAAGTCCACTGCTTTTCTGAACTTATGTGTAATATTGGATTAGTCTTTGGTGCCTAAGGGTATGGAAAACCCATTTATTTCCAGGCCATATACTGAAAAAGAAACCCAGGAAAGGTATTGTAGCTGGAGGTACATGAACAGCAGCATGGCAGTAACTCAATGCATATAGAAAGTTGTCATGTACATTTTTGTACTCTTTGTAGTGGAAGTGTTGTTGAGTTATGTCTACTTTTTAATAGTTTGGGTGATGTTTAAGTCTGCATGTTCTGATGTCTTGCATAAAATGTAATTTAGAGTATATGGTTAATGTAACATATTGTCTAGATGTTTACACCTTTGCATATACACTTGCAGTTGCATCACGTTTTCCCACTGGTGGTTGGTCATGATTGACTGTGTGTGGAATTCTATAGACTGTTCTTACCACCATCGTCATAAACCAAATGTTTTGTACCCGGCTCTCAGTTTTACTAAATCTGCATTTGACTTATACCCATGTCTACTTGTATCATGTACCACCCAGAACATATTTTCATAGACTCTCTGACCTTTGTGGAGACCCGAAAAACTTGACATGATCCCACTTGCACTCTGTACTGAGAAGTAGACACCAAGTGTCCCTTGGCTGACTTCCTGTGTGGCTGCACGGACATCAAACACTACAAGAGGCATTTTCCTGAAGTGACCAGTTGACCAATAGCAGTGAACCCTGATTGGACTGTGTTGGTGGCCTCTTATGGAGAGGGTCCTGGAGTGGACATTCTGTCCCTGGGGTCCTGGGAGCCATACAAGGGACAAAGAGGATCTTCTGAAAAATGTTGGGACACTTTTGGACCTTCAAAGTACCGGGATTAACCACCCAAGGCTATCTGCCAAAGGCATAACTTTGGCAGCCAAGAAAATCAGGTTGTTTGTGCTTAGGAGCTTTTTGCCACCCAAAAGAATACTTCAGCAGATTCTTGTGAATAAGGTAGCTGGCTTTGGTGAAACCTTATAGGCTACAGCTTTTTGGCTTGTACTAATAAAAGTTTTCAAGCTCCAAAAAAGAGACTTTGAGCCTGATGTAGATCTCAGTGGGTGGGTTACTCCGTCACAACAGTGACAGATATACCGTCTGCCAAAATATAAATCCCATTATATCTTATGGGATTTATATTTCAGCGGATAGGATATCTGTCAACGTTGTGACAGAGTAACCCATCTGGCAAGATCTAAATCAGGCCCTAAATCTAAATCAAAGATACCCGGGTGCCAAAAGCTCATCACTGGCTTGAAATTAGATTTTTCCTGCTTGAAGATTTTCCTGCCAAAACCAAAGGCTGCAGCAGGATCATGACCAAATGCAAGCCTTCCTACACAAACAAATAACAATCCTAAGAGGTGGTTTCCTTTCTATGTGTATGATGTGGAATGCCTCATGCTTAGAAAGAGGAAATAATTAAGAGAAATGAAAATATTTCTCCTTATTACGCCATCAATGGGAGGTCACCAGTTTGGAGTAATTTCAGTTATACTGATTATAGCAAATGTGGGATAGCAGCAAATTCCAATGGTGGATGCACAGGACTGGCTATGCCCCACCAATGGAAGGCATACCCCTACCAAACATAACACAACAAAGGGCAAGCCACTATGTTGAATTACATTCATGCTAGACATCGCAAATCACCCCTTGCATGGCTCAGTAATTGTCACTTAAGGACTTGTGATTCCTTAGTAAATCTGGGGCTGCATTTATCCTGACAAGTTCAGGTACTGATTATTTCTAGTGGACCCACCTCCATTCCCGTTAATGACTTATTGTCTTACACAGTTTAAGTATGAAGTGTGCCTCTTTAGATTCATGAGCAATTTACCATAACATCATGTTGCTTCACTCGTCCTCCCCTCTTACATCTATGAGCTTCTTCCATCCCCAGTCTCATTCTCTCTTCTTCTCACCAAGCATCCTTCAATGTAAAATTTCCTTGCCCTATTTCAGGGCATCTGGCACACTGTCATCATTCAACTGTATACACCCCGTCACCCCCTGAGGGGATGGGTAGGCCCCATCTGACTCTCTACCACCCACACTCATTAGAATGCATCCCGATACCCCCTAGATTCCCCACCTTAAAGTCCCTCATTCATTTTTGCACATATCTCTTGCAGCACCTGGACCTCCACCTGCCAACCTCATAAAATCTGTGACCAATACCAGCTCAATTGTGTAATTCTATGGTCCTGTCCCCGCTTGGGACAAAACTGGTGGGACATCTGGCAGGCACTTCACGATACTAGTGCTATCTTTTTTTCAGGCTCGGTAAAGATTGCTCTTTTCCATGATTTTCGGGACATAGATGACACTACCTCACACTGGTGAAGGTGGATGGGGACAGCCTTTGGGGTTGTAAAGATCTGTAAACACAAACACTGGCAGTCTCCGCAGGTACCAACGCAACAGGAATGGTTCTCTGAACTCTATAACTTAGCTACTTAAGAAAAGAGCATATATAAACTCAAAGAGCAAATGTCACACTTTGATAATATATGGGGCTGTAGGAACTGTTGTCGCTCCCTACGCATTATACTCAGTGTTTCAGCTTTCTTTTGCCTTGTTTCTTTTACCTTCCTTGCTTCCATGTCTGCAAAAGGGTTGGCATGATATGTATACACAGACACTGGCAGTATCCGCAGACACCGCAGGTACCAATGCAGTAGGAAGGGTTGTGTGAACTTTATCAGTTAGCTACTTACGAAAGACGCGCATATAAACTCCAAGACAAAATGTCCCACTTTGATACAATGTGGGGCCGATTGAATTGTTGTCGACCTCCCCCATTATACACCATTTTTCATCTTTCTTTTTTTCTTGTTTCTTTTCTCTTCCATGTCTGCACAAGGGGACTGAGGTACATGTGCTTGTGGCACTCTTATAGGGAATCATTTGTTTTCTCTTCTAGATAGTGAGGGGCGGTGTTGGATAATTCTGTGAGATGAATTGACCGATTGTGTATTGCTTCCTGATGCTGGTGGTGTTTCTTTACCCCCATCGATTCGGCTGTGTAGGGGGAGGGAGCATTTCACCATCTTACGGACCATGTGTGACCTGTGGGTGGGGCTTTGTGGGGAATGTGGCATGTTTGGAGGGGACTGGAACTAGAGTGTTGGGTTGTATAATATTCTACTTGTGTTCTATTTTCTCTTTCTTTTATTGTACATTTCTCTGGATCCGTATGCTGGACCTTTTATAGTGGTCTTCATTGTTCCACCACATATATGTATATGTACATGGTTTCCAAATGCTTTTATGCTGTATGCTAATTTGCTTTCTAAAAATCCGATAGAGAATTATCACAAAAAAGTGAATGCTCAATTATTGATGGGATCACTGACTGTGGTCATACTCTGGTTCACATCAAAACTCCAAAGGCACGTTCTTGACTAAGCACTCTTTTTGCTGCCATGATCAACGTTTACTTCCGTCTATGGGAGGCCTCAATGTGATAATACCCTCACAGTGCCTGGATTCTCTTTAGCACGCTATCCAAATCAATATAACATAACATGACTACGCCAATGGCAAGCAGGGACCCTGGGGTAACGGAGCAGGCATATACAGGCTGCCATGGTGTGATTAGCAAGATCTGAAGTGTATGACTAGAACAATATTTAGTAAATTATTTCAGCGGCTTTGTATTGCTGTAGCCAGTACTCCACTCCCCCATGCCAGATTCCTAAGTGAAAAATGTCTAAGTGATTTAGTTGACTGTTTGAATGTGTGTGCTTGGTCAGTTAAACAGCTGTATTGGGTCCAGACTACTTTGGAACTCATCACCTTATAGCGATACCATAAGCCATGTACCCATCCTCGTAATGCCGCCTGCAGCTCAGAAACATCATGGAGTGCCCAGTCCCCCAGTGCATTAAAGGGGGCTTGGCCAGGTAAGCCTAGACTGAGGAGGCTGGTACAGACCCCCTTTCTTTATAACCTGCATATGGATGAGTATGCTCTGTGGTTTGTGTGCTTAGTGGTGACAACAGGTGATTACAAGCAATTGTGTTGGCTGCAGCCAGATTTTAGAGGGTTGTATGTGCATCTATTGATTTCAAGACCGACAATTATGTTTATGCTACTCCACTGACTTTTATCATTACTTAATATGCAACAGCTCTTTATCTGCAGTTACTATAGATTTGTAAATGTGTTTTTTCGCTCCGTATTTTGGCTAATTACTGTGTATAAACTATGGTCCTTATAATGAGATCCCCATACTTTGGTTGGTTACCTCGGGCCAGAGTCACTGGTTCTGGTCAGTATCCCTGCACCAAAATATAGGAATTAGCACAGATTAGGGAACTAGGGTCAACTGCAGGTCATTGCTGTTCTAAAAAGGAGAGGAGTGGCTAACTCAACACCCCGCAAAGGTAAATACTAACATTTTATACTAAAAATAATTCGAGTTACCTTCCACATATTAGCCTGAGATGCATGCGGCACTACAAAGGTACTGGACCTACAGACAACGATAACCTAGGACTCGGGAAAAGGCCCAGTATTGTGACATAGAGGCTTGAGATACAGATTACATTACTCTTTGATTTATATGCCGAAGAATCATGATTCCTGGACGAACGCATCCTCGGTGCCCAACATAGCCATAGCCATCCCAGACGGCTACAAGATCACCCGCAGGGACCGAAACATCAAACCAGGAGGAGGAATCGCCATCGTCCACAGGAACACCATCAGAATTTTAACCAATATCGAAGACTCCCTCAGCACAGCCGAACACCTACACTTCCAGATCCACGTCGATCACAACACCACCCTCAAAGGAACCCTTGTCTACAGACCCCTGGGGACCCCAACCACAGTTCAGCGACTCCATTAAAGACCTCATCAGCACGCACGCCCTCGCCTCCACAGACTACATCCTCCTAGGAGACCTGAACTTCCACCTCCAGAACCCCAATGACAGCAACTCCACAACCCTGATCGACAACCTAGCCAGCCTCGGACTCAAACAGCTTGTCACAACAACCACCCACTCCGCTGGACACACGCTGGACCCCATCTTCTCCGCCAGCAATCACGTTGCCTTCAGCCACACCACCAAACTCCACTGGACCGACCACCACTGCATCCACTTCTCCTTCGAGAAGCACACCGCACACATCGAACCGCAACGAATCCCACACCGCAGCTGGAACAAAGTCACCGAAGACCAGCTTCTCACCACCCTCGCCCAAGACCCTCCATCCGAGCCCTCTGACACCAACGCAGCAACCCACAACTTCAGACAATGGATCAACGACTGCGCCAACACCCTCACCCCGATCAGGAAACCCTCTAACAGGTGCACCGACACGAGAGCCATCTGGTTCAATGCCGACCTCCAGAATTCCAAACAAACCTGCCGAAGAATCGAGAAGCAGTGGCGCCAAGACCAGACTCCAGACAAACACGTAACCCTCAAGACCGCCAGACGTAAGCACAACCAACTCATCCGATCCGCCAAAAGGACCTTCTTCAAGGAACACATCGACAACAATGCACACAACAGCAAAGAGCTCTTCAGCATCGTGAAAGAACTCACCTCCCCCAGCTCCAGCACGAATTACATCCCACCGTCGCAAGAAATTTGTGACTCCCTGGCCACCTTCTTCCACCGAAAGCTCGCAGACATCCATGACAGCTTCGACACCCAGACACTGATGACGGACGCCGACAACCCCGACTCAACACCCACCAAACACACCAACCTCCTGCTCTCCTGGAACCACGTTAACGACAAAGACACCCTCAAAATCATGAACACCATCCACTCCGGCTCCCCTTCCGACGCCTGCCCCCACCACATCTTCAACACAGCAAGCTCCATCATCGCACCCCAACTCCGAAAGATCATCAACAGCTCCTTAGAGACAGCCACCTTTCTGGAGAGCTGGAAACACGCTGAGATCAACGCCCTTCTCAAGAAACCGAAAGCCGACCCAAAGGACCTCAAATACCTTTGACCCATTTCACTGCTCCCGTTCCCGGCAAAAGTAATTGAGAAGACCGCCAACAGACAACTAACCCACTTCCTGGAGGAGAACAACATCCTGGACCCCTCCCAATCCAGCTTCCGCAGCAACCACAACACCAAAACCGCCCTCATCGCAGCCACCGACGACATCAGGAGCCTGTTGGACATTGGTGAAACTGTGGCCCTCATCCTCCTGGACCTCTTGGCCACCTTCGACACCATCTGCCACCACACCCTATGCACACACCTCCACGACTCAGGGATCTGCAACAAAACCCTGAACTCGATCACCTCCTTCCTCACCAGCGGAACCCAGAGAGTCCGCCTCCCCCCATTCAGATCCGAAGCCACCATGATCACCTGCAGCGTACCCCAAGGATCATCCCTCAGCCCGACCCTTTTCAACATTTACATTGCACCACTCGCCAACATCGTTCGAGCACACCACCTCAACGTCATCTTGTATGCCGACGACACCCAGCTGATCCTCTCCCTCACCAAGGACCCGGCCACCGCCAAATCCAACCTCCACGAGGGAATGAGGGCCGTCGCAGAGTGGATGAAGACCAGCTGTCTGAAACTGAACTCTGACAAGATGGAAGTCCTCATCCTAGGCTCCACCCCCTCTGCATGGGATGACTCCTGGTGGTCGGCCATGTTGGGAGCTGCCCCAACACCCTCCAACCACACATGCAACCTGGGTTTCATCCTGGACTCAATGCTCTCCATGACCCAGCAAGTCAACGCTGTCTCCTCCTCCTGCTTCAACACCCTCGCAAGATCTACCGATGGATCCCCACCGAAACCAGAAGGATGGTCAGCCAAGCCGTCATCATTAGCAGGCTGGACTACGGCAACACCCTCTATGCGGGAACCACGGAAAAACTTCCAGAAAAGACTTCAACGCATACAAAATGCTTCCGCACACCTCATCCTCGGAATCCCTTGCCACAGCCACATCACCGCCCACCTGAGAGACCTGCACTGGCTCATGGTCAACAAGAGGATCACCTTCAAGCTCCTCACCCATGCCCACAAAGCACTGCACAACGCCGGACCAGCATACCTCAACGAATGAGTCACCGTCTACACCCCAAACCGCTAGCTTCGGTCCGCTGACCTCACCCTCGCCACCATCCCACGCATCCGCCGAACGACCACCGGCAGCAGATCATTCTCCCACCTCGCCGCCAAGACATGGAACACCCTCCCCATCCACCTGCGACAGACCCAGGACCTACTGACCTTCAGGAGACTTCTTAAGACATGGCTGTTCGATCAGTAGCTGCTTTTTCCTTAGCGCGTTGAGACCCTCACGGGTGAGTAGTGCGCTCTATAAATGTTTTGATTGATTGATTGATTGACTCATGCTTATCTGCATAGTCGTGATGAAGTCACTGATGACGAAATATGTGTTGTCTAGAATGGAGCTACAACCCTCTAAAAAGGAAACTGGAAGAATAGAAGTGATTGGAACTTCCTAACATAACATACAAGTATTGTCTGGGTTTTTCTTTGTGGAAAGGGGAATAAGATATTGACCCATATATACCGGATTTAATTTGATGTGCTTTACCCAAACTAGGAGATATAACAGGCCCAAATTGACATCCATTTGCTACCTGCTTTGAGCAGTTTGTAAATGGGTGTGGGCTTTCTTTGGATCTACCCTGTGGCCTGTGGGACTTTGGTGTGGGTCAGGATTCGAAGGGAGAACTAGGTGGAAGATTTTTTGCTCCCACTGGCTGCAGAAGAGCAGTGTTTAAAGGTCGAGGATTCCCAGGTCCAATATTTACATTCCTGGTGATTCCATGCTACTTGACACAGAAAAAAACACGTTTCTTGTTTATTATGGCCATAGTGTTATTTTTGTGAATAACGGGCGCATGAAGATTATGTTTATGATTTTATGGTGATGTATTGGCAGAATGCGTATTTGAAATGTAGTTTCAAGGAGTAAGGTTTCAAAAATATATCATATTAATTCTTCTGATTAATGATATGTCAGAATCCTAATTCCAGTTGGAATGCATGGCTTGCTGGTAGTAGGTAAAATGAATCAGCAAGGTTCGCATTGATTTTTATCCTTCTTAGAGCACAAGTAAATTTTTCTCAACTCAGCTTTGTTGCAACACACTGAATATTACATTCATAGATATGACGGCCATTAATTATTTTGCTACTAAGAGTAGCATATTCCTTAAAGAGCAATCGGGCAGATGGTTATTCAATTCTCTGATGTAATATGTCACGTTGAATTATAGGTTGCACAGTTGAATATTCCCTTTATTTATTTTCCTCACTCACAAAGACAGCTCTTATCTTCTAAAGGTTACTGGATGTTAGTGGATTTCTTAAGTCTGACAAAGAACAAGGATGCTTGGAATTCATGATGCATAGTAAGAAATTCAGCTTGGCTTGGCTGACCGTCTTGCATTTACAAAGGAAAGAGAAGACAGAAAGAGAGAGAAAAAGTGCTCTTTAACACTTCATAGCGTGAGTTTGCTCAAGTACAGCTATTGTTTGACAAGGAAATAACTTATTTTTTCAAAACATTTCACAAGTCTCTCAGGTGAAGGAAGTTGCCTATATGTCCAAAAAATGATTTGATTTATGGCGCAGGTCATTGTGCTCAACAATTGTGTACTGGTTTGCATTACGAATGGATTTAGGATGTTGTCAAAGTTCATATAGTTAAACTGCCATTTGAGTGAATTGATGAGGCCAATGTACGTGCATTTGTTTTTCTAGCATCAACGATTTAGAAGTGTCTTCCTAAGCTGCTAAAGAAGCTAATTTAACTTTAGAACCTGGGGGCAGATTTACAAGAAAGTGACGCATCTGTAGAGATCCGTCACTTTCCCTGCGCCAACATGCAAAACCCTTGCGTCACCATGGATGCGCCGTATTTACAATACGGCGCACCATGGCGCAAGGATTGACAAATGCGTCAGAAATTCTGACGCATCTGTTGACGGAAAAGTCACGCATTGCTGGAGTCATGTCGCAAGCACGACGCAACTCCGGCAATGCTTAGGGGCGCCCTATGCCTAACATGCTGCGTCACTCCTTACACCTGCTTCAAGCAGGCACAGGGTTTTGATGCAGCATGGACGTAAAAGTGACTCAGTGAAATCTTGTAGATTTCACTGCGTCACTTTTATGGGGCTTCCTGCGACGGAACGCCCACCCTGCATACATTAAACCTGATGCAGGTTTAATGTGGCGCAGGACTTCACAACATGACGCATCTCCCTAGATGCGTCACGTTGTAAATGGGCCGCAACTTTTACGCTGCCGCTGCATCACAAAAGTGATGCAGCGACGGTGCAAAAGTGATGCAAGGGGCTTGTAAATCAGCCCCTTGATGTTTATGACGTACATAGGGGCTTTGTGTAACGAAAAAGTTTTTTTTCTCTAAAACTGGATAGGATTGTTAACCAGCATCTTCTTTTAACTGCAGCACCATTATCAGTGACAGGATTTTTTCTTAAGACAAGAACTGACAAAGCATACAGATCGATTCATATTCATCTAGGGGAAAGCACTATATTAAATATTTGCAGAAAGATAAGATTCAACAAATATATAATAGACAAACGAAGAGAAACATGACGTTACAAAAATGCAAACACTTTGGGCGGCATTTTGGCAAGACAAGTCCAAAAATCAATAATAAATGTAAGGCATATGAAGAGATCTGCTGAGTACTACATTGTAAGCACGCATGAGAATCAAGGTATGAAATGACGGCACAAGCAGTGCAGAATTTGAGCCATTGGTTGAAACTGGGGCCCATGGGCACTCATTTTTAGGTACCGGTTCTTCTTTTTCAGCATCAGAATTTCACTCAGAGCTATAGAGGGAAAAACAAGGGGGCATATTATCAAGCCCCTATCGCCACCACAATGTCACTTTTTGTGACGTTGTGGTGGCGATAGGGTCAGCTCCCTATTATCAAGGCAGTGTTAAGCCACTTAACGTGGCTTAAAGCCACATCAAGTGGCTTAACGCTGCTGAAGAAATTCAAAACTCCTTCTCAGGGTTAAACTAACAAAAAAAAAGAAGTTGGCACAGAAACTGAAATATAAAAGAACATCTTTATTAAACTCAAAATCAGTGTGACTACGTCA
Organism: Triturus cristatus; assembly: GCF_964204655.1. Classification (NCBI taxonomy): domain Eukaryota; kingdom Metazoa; phylum Chordata; class Amphibia; order Caudata; family Salamandridae; genus Triturus; species Triturus cristatus. The sequence continues at coordinate 899,652,556 of NC_140590.1, read as the reverse complement.
CCCAGAAGCCGCAGCAACTGAATGAGGCAGTCCAAAGAGAGCAGAACACTGGGGCCTTATATATGTGAGGGTTACATACTCAGCATAAAAGAAAGGGGCAGTCCTGGCTCATGCAAGCATGCAAAATGCCAATATGGACATACAAGATCTGCCAAATATTAGCCAATAGGAAAACATTCAAAATAAGGCATCATGTAACCAGAACGTCCCCCTTGAGTCGTGTTTTTGCCCAACCCCATAAGTCAATCAATGACAGCACCTATAGGTCAATCAGTAACGGCAGGACATGTTTGTGTGCTTCAAAGGACAACTTGCAAAATAGGATAATGCTGAGAAAGAATACTGAAGGCCAACAAATAGTTGGGACAAGGATTAGTCAGTATAGGCAGGGATTTAGTCAGTCTGACTAGTTCCTGGAATTGGCTTCACAACAAGGAAGGGATGGTTATTTGACACGTGGCAGTACAAAGGGCAAAAACACTCGGTTTACCAAGCTGCCTGAATGAGGGCAACAAAATGGCGACAGAATACAGAATGGAGTTAAAACTGAATTACCTCACTGCCTTGATAATAGTACCCCTTTCACACTAAACTTAGCGTGAAAGGGGGTTTGCAGTGGGTTTTGCAGTGGGCGTTCCACCGCAACACCCATTGAATTCGATGCCGCCACCTATTATTAAGGGTGGCGATAATAGGTGGCAGCGCTGAACTTAAGACCAGTAAAATCCTGGTCTTAAGATGGCGAAAAGAGGAGAAATGCATTTCTCCTCTTTTTTGTTTTCTCCATGTGTGCTGCCTTGTGCAGCACACATGGAAAAAGCAAAATGCCATGGTTTGTTTATGTATAGGAAGGTGACCCTTCCTGTACATAAACAAACCTTTTAAAATAATGCAATTTTGTAGTTTACATGTGTGCTGCATGAAGCAGCACACACTTAAGTTACAAACTGGCATTTTAGGTTTGTTTACGTGCAGGAAGGGACACCTTCCTGTACATAAACAAACCTCCCTGCATGCAGACACCCTTGCACTCTGGTGCAAGGTTGCCTGCGTTGGCGTTAAGTTGTAAAACTTAGCGTCATCGCAGGGGGAAACATAAGGCTGCACCATATCGTTGATAATATGGTGCAGCCTCGCATTTCGGAAGTGGCAGAGAGAGGCGTTAAGCCAAGAAGACTGATGCCTCTTTCTGCCACTTCCTTGCAAATATGCCTCAAAGACTGGAGAAAGAAGGGGATGGGTGAAGAATGACGGAAATTAACATGACAATGGGAAAAATGAGAAACAAGCACAAGTGAGATAAAGAGGCAGGGGTTTTATGGTAGTGGATTAAAGAGGCATGAGGTAAAGTAAGACTAAGCAGCCTTGGTATTCGGCATGCCTATATTCACTAGCACAGGCCACAGGCTTCTTTGCAAAGCTTTGGGCCCTGGCAGATCTCTGATATAACAGAAATAGGGCCATATTATCAAGGAACGGCGATAACATTATCGCCGCTTTGGTGGCAGGAAACTGCCGCTAAAGCGGCGATAATGGGCTTGATAATATGCCCTTTTGAATTCCCATAGAAGCCCAGGTTCACACCAGAACATGGGCTTCTATGGGAATTCTCTAGGGCATATTATCCAGCCCATTATCGTCGCTTAGCGGCAGTTTCCTGCCGCTGAAGCGGCGATAATGTCATCGCCATTCCTTGATAATATGGCCCATAGTTTGTAATAGTTTTACAAATTAGTCACTGTGCATGAGGTCCAGATCCTTCCGGCACAAACCTGTTTGTAAAGGAAGATGAGTTGCTGTAGAAGATTCTGGATCACTTAATTGTGCTGGATATCTGTCATGGCACTTCATTCCTAAAATCCAACAGACATTTTTGTTGTTGTAAAACAACCACTTTTTGTGGGCCAGCATTAAAATTTAATCTACAGGGCAGAGACCCGTCAACATTGATCTTCTTTGAGATCTTGATACGACCCTCCCTGTGGTGAAATCTCCTATTATAATCATTTTTGTGATAGAAAATACATTAATTGTATCTGAACATAATGGCCCGATATCGGAGGTCAGACACAGCCTTGGTGAGAACTGATGACGATGTAGGGTATGCCATCTGATACCCTCTCTGCCCATCACAAAGATGAAAACAGTAGTGATATAGCAAATTTTTATTTGCAAACAAAAATACATTGCAAATAAAAAGTGCAAAAGTCTATGTTTGAATAAAACGCATATAATAAATGCACTTTTTGTAGTAGCCAATCAAAACTAGGGGGCTTATCACGATGTCGGGTGGACTTGGGTCTGCCCAACATCATCGTGAATACAGGTTTGACTGGCCTACGGTCAGAGGTCCCGGATGCCTAATTACGATGTGACCGTACATAGTGAGGTCGCATACTAACATTTCCCTATGGGAGCATGTGCTATGGCTGTAAACCGTCCGTAGCACAAGCTCCCATAGTGAAATGAGAGGTTGTGCTCATCCCTGCACCACGTGGCAGGCACCTCACGGTCCCCCAACCGGAGGCTACAAACAGAAGTGGGCCTTGCTAGTGGTCCCCAAAATCACTTTCCAATAGGCTTTCCATGTTTCAAAGCCTGGCATGGAAAGTCTACTGGAAACAAAGCATCGTAATCCGGATGGCGTAAAATGCCATCCATATGGATTATGGGCCAGTCTCGGACTGGCCGACGAGCTCCTTGAGCCCGTCAGAATCCAACCGGAATGACTGGCTGGTTTAATTTCCTACCGCCTAAATTATAATTAGGCAGTCTGAAACCTACGATCTTAGTCGAAAAGCCTCTGACCTAAGGTTGGAGGCTTTCGGACCGAGATTGTAATTGGCCCCTAGAAGTTATAAGCATATAAGTGAAGTAGGATACATGCTGATTTAAGTTAGCCTAACCACTGATGCCATTATTAACAGAATTTATACAATACCATGTTTTTCACATTGAGCTGGTGTTTTGCACAAGATGTTTTTCTTTTGCTGCAGGTGTAACTTTCCAGAAGCCTTCTGTTACTAAGTGAATAGGCATTTGCTTTATATTAGGCAACTGATGGTGAGGTTGGCACTTGGAGGAGAGGAGCCAACAAGAAAGATGATTTATGGGAGAAACTGTCTGAACTGCAAAATGTGGCTAAAGTCTCTTTTCATTGACTTGTGTCTCTGGCTCATAGTGAGGACAAGAGAAACTGGGGAGATTGCCTACTCCCAGGAGTTTACTGAAATCATCTTGGATGCTGTGATAAAAAGATTGCAAAACTTGTTTTAATTTAGAATTTGTTGTGTTTATATTTGTGCGCGTTCCTAAAGTAGAAGAGGCTTCTCTCATTCACATTTCCTGGAACCATCTCTGGGGATTCTTAAGGTCATATCTTTTTTAGAATTATTTCTGCCTTTTTATGATGTCTGCTGATTATAGCTGAGAATACTTTCCAGCTTATAACTTCCTATTATTTGAAGTGCAAAGACTGGTGTATGCATTTATTCTCTTGTCAGAACTCTTTATTTGGTTTCTGAACTGACACCTTATTCTATTCAAATCCAAACTAATTTAGATGAGGGAAAAACTTCTATGGGAAATGCTTACTGTAATATTTTAAATGTAACTGTCATACTTACCAACATTATATTTGTGCTTATAATGAAGTACTGATTATTGGATTATATTAATTTTCCAACGATGATGCTTAAAGGCTAATGCTTATTGAAAAAAATATTGATTCTAAAGAATGGGTTAATAAAACCTTTTAACTCACTCAATAATTCTCGTTATTGTCTATACTGAAGTATTAATAAATGTATCTTCTATAGTGGTTTGATATAGATGATTGCTCCTTTTAACTTCTCCTTATCGCTGATAAAAGATCCATACGACCAATGGCGGGGGTTATTTAGGAAAAAAAAAAGATGGGGAGCAGCGCACTCCTTTAACTTACTTATCAATTTTATGCTGATAAATGATGTAGGTGCTGCAGTGTTATGCTCGCTGTCTATCGGGCGTATGAAGTAATAAAGGAAGTGGACAACCAACTAATGGTTGACACTGCGCACAGTACTGAGGGTAACAATGACCCTGAATTGTTAATCACATTGACAGAAAATAATGCTCAAATGCAAGAAACGGTATCAAAGAAACATATATTAATTCATATATGCAATCAGTCAATGCAACCTTTTGTCAATAAATTGGAAAGAAATGACACTTATGGACAGTCATTGATTTAATGATTTTCTAACAAAACAAAGATCTAGTACATAATACAATTATATGATCACATGATGACATGTTGATGAGCCCAATGCATTTCGGGACTAAGATGTCCCTTCATCAGGGGCAATCTGTAAAAGAAAATACATCAAAATCATGAAAGGTAGTAAACCCTAAGGATTACATTCTACGATACTCAGTAGTGAAACAACACTGATTGTATAGTCGGCAACTGTGAGTTTATCCCGGATAAGTCGTCAAAAAAGCACCCTGCCGTTACCAATCACGCTGTGTATAAGGGGTGTGAAATGAAGTGCAAAGTAAAAGGTAATATCACCCAGGGGTGTGGGTACACCATATTGGTGTAGGTAAACCAAGTGCAAACTGATTGAAATGTGTCAGGTCAAAGAAGGGAATATTGAGATGTGATGGCTAGGGAGTCTCACCTCATGTATTATGCTTGTTGAGACCTCAAAAGGAGGGGATAATCGAAATAACCGGACAACGACACTGCTGTATAGAAGACAAGAGACCAAAATAATTAACACATGGAAACGCGCAAAGAGCGTCAGGAGTGACTGATAATCGAGATAGATCCCTACTTACCAACAAGTTGGTGTGGGCAAACGCGGAGGCAAGTACTGTAAACAAAGAAACATCATGTAAAAAAGAAGAAGGATCCTAAGGACACGGTGGAAAAATGTGACGATGCAGACGTAGGACTGCAAAAGGTCAAAGTACTTACTGATGGAATGGGAATGGCGTGGCGTGAACCGTGGTGTCTAAAGGCATCCTGTTACTGGAGCAAGATAATCTAGTACGAACCTGGCGCCATTAAATATCGAAACGGAAGAGCTGATGCGGATGTGGATGTTCGAGTATAGTAAAACAAGAAAGAGGACTAACTGTGGTCGCCATATTTGAAAGGGATACCATTACTAACAAACGAAAAAACGCCAAAAGCACAAGGGTGAAGAAATATAATGCGACTGAGGGAGGAACTTAGGGAAGCGATAAATGTTGAATAAATAACGTAACAAAGATGAAGTATATAACGCATTAAAGAATCCTCAACAAGTCCGTGAAGAGAGAAGAACTCACAACCATGTGTTAATATGGTATGCAAATACAGGAAAAGGTAAATAAATACAGAGGAAGTGAATAACATGTAGGTTATGGCCCAGCAGATATTAAAGGAAGTATTCGCGAAAGTGAACTCTCCTACACGAATATAGCCATTAAATTATGTGAAAATAAAGCGAGATAAAGGAGAGTGTGGTAGAAGGATGATGAATGTGTAACACGTATCAGGGGGGTAGGAGGGGGAGGGGGGGAAGGGTGAACCCCAGAATGTTTAGAGACAGATCAAAAGAATTGTGTACAAATGGCATGTGTCTACAGAAAACATGATAGATCTAGTCGGTCATTGAGCCCACACGGGGCCAGGGTGTGTAATTTTTGGATCCAGAAAATCTCCTTGCGTAATAATAGATTGGTAATGTCGACCCCTGGTCTGACATTAATGGTTTCAATGATTTGGAAACGGAGTTGAGAAATTGTATGTTGAGCTTCTGACCAATGGATGGCAAGGCTTGAGGTGGTGTTTTTATTTCTAATCCTGGATTTGTGTTCCGTGATACGAGTTTTTATTTTGCGTTCGGTTTTGCCTACATAAGCCTTTCCACAAGGGCATTTGATACAATAGATGGCATGCGAGGTGTTGCAATCACTGTTGTGTTTCAAAGAAATCTTTGAACCCAATGTGGGATGGGTAAGGATGTTGCCTGTAATTACATTGTTGCAGTGCACGCATGTTTGACATTTGCGTGTTCCATGGTAGACAGTGGGTCTTTCATTAGTTATGGTAGGTTTTAGGAGAGCATGTAAGTTCCTACCTCTGGTATATGCGAACATAGGTTTCTCATGGAAGAGGTTTTGGAAGTCTTGTTCTTGTTGAAGAAGTTCCCACCGTGAGTGGATGATGTTCTTGATTTTGGACGATGCAGTAGAGAAACTGCTAACAAATACCAATCTTTTGGGAGAAGTACGTGATTGTTGTTTCAATAGGTCATGCCGTGGTATGGCCATGGCTCTAGTTAGACAATTAGTTGATACTTCCTGAGGGTACCCTCTTGTTGAAAAGCGCTTTGAAGTTTCTAGTAGTTCACATGAGCTGTTCACTGCATCAGAGCAAATTCTGCGTATTCTTATGAACTGCGAAAGTGGCAAATTTGTGATGAGATTGCGTGGGTGAAAACTTGAAAAGGTTAGAAGGCTATTTCGATCTGTTGGTTTGTGAAAGACAGTTGTTGCGAAATGGTTTGAAGATGTTTTGGTCACTTGAACGTCCAGGTAGTGAATAGAGTTCTCATTAATAGTATATGTAAGTTGAATGTGAGGGTTAATTCTGTTTAAAGTCTCAATCATTGTAGTAAAGGACGAAGCTGTGTCATTCCAAATCAAGAAAATATCGTCAATGTAACGATAATATAGGCTGATTTTGGACCACCAATCAATATTGGAGATGATGTTGTCTTGCTCGTATTGTGCCATGTAGATATTCGCGTAGGCTGGAGCACCCGAAAATCCCATGGATGTCCCATTCAATTGTGCATAGAATTGATGTTGATACTGAAAGTAGCTATTGTGTAAGCAAAACTTGAGAAGCTGGAGAATGAAGATTTTTTCCATGTCAATGTCCTCCATCTTGAGCAGTGCCCATTCTACTGCTTCAAGCCCTGCAGCATGTGGGATCGAAGTGTAGAGTGCTGTTACATCGATGGTGCATAGAAAAATGGGGCTTTGAGGGTCAATCGTGACCTGTTGAAGAACTTGAAGAAAATGAGTGGTGTCTTTGAGGTAGGTCATCCACGATTGTACAAATGTTTGAAGGTAGTAGTCCAAATTTCCCGATGGGGTCAAAAATGGACCCACAACCCGACACAATTGGGCGGAATGGCGGATCGTTTGGATTTTTGTGGATTTTTGGAATCATGTACAGGTGAGGCCGTTGTGGATTAGTTGACATAAGAAAAAGACGTGTAGCATTATCAATCCATTCGTAATCCAGAGCTGTTTTGAGTATGGAATTGAGCAGATCTAATAGTTGCGCTGTGGGATCACATGGTAATGGCAAATAGGTATTGGTGTCAGACACATATGCTGATACTTTTGAATGCTAGTATTCAGAATCCATAACCACTATGGCACCTCCTTTGTCAGCCGGTTGGATTGTGATCAGTGGGTTGTTTGCCAAGTTTTGTATGACGTTACGTTCATATTTCGAGATGTTACTATGATGTTTAGGTCTGTAGTTAAGTTTTTCCAAATCCTTGTTGACCAGTGTTTCAAAACTGTCCAAAGTCTTATGCGAGGAAGGCGGCATAAATGTACTTTTGGGTTTGAAAGGTTGTTGAATGGGTACACTATCTTGTTGGGTGGTAATTGCAGCATTATTGAAGAAGTGCTTTAAGCGGATAATGCGCATGAATTTGAAAAATTCACCTTGTGTCTGGAAATGGGTGGTATGAGATGTTGGTACGAAAGATAATCCACATCCCAGAAGGGACTTTTCTTGATCATTAAGGGTGTAGGATGATATATTAATGACTAGTTCACTGTTTTCCCGCTTCGTAAGGCCTTTCCACTTCCTTCCTTTCCCTCTCCTGGTTTTTCGTGTGGAGTTGATTTGGATGTCTCTCTTAGGGGCGGTGGATGATGATGATCCGTGGCCTGTGATAAAAAAGAAGAGGAAGAAGTAGAGGCACTCGAAGGTACACACGTTGTTTCAGTTGTCGCAGACACACCCAAGGGAGTAGGGCCAGATTGTTGATTAAGAATAACTGTTGAAGCAGGTGTGCGACCAATAGTTGTATCTTTGTCTGACACCAGACTTTCGTCAGAGGATGTGGGTGTTTTCTTGTTATCAAATCTTTTGCAAGTGTATATCTCAGCCCAGGTGTAAACCTCATTGAGTTTATAGTCAATAGTGTCACGCCTGTATTTTCGTAGCTTGCCTTCTTGCAACTCTCTTTCATATTTATCCAGTTTCTGATTAAGGACTTCCAATTGTAGCTTCGAAGAATCTGATTCCATGCGCAATTGTAATTCACTTTTTAGAGAGTAAATTTCATCCTCTAGATCCTTTATGGTTTTTGACAGTTCCTCAATAATAAGGAGAATGAGGTCTAATGTACATTTATTGAGTATGGAGTACCATTTATCCATGAACACAGTGTTAAGGTGAAAACGGAATAGCATTGGTTTAATGGCAAGTCGCAATCCCCTCGGAATTCTTTTGGCTTTGTGGTACTGAACAAGTGTGGAGGCATGTAGTTTTTGATTGAGTTGTCTCCTTGTTATAACTTCAAGCTGACGTAATTGTTGAGTGATAGATCCACCATGGGTATCGGAGGTTTTTACTTCTTGGATGAGTGAATAAATTTCAGAGGCTTCATCCGAGGTATAGGCTTTTGTGTTAGCTCTGTTGTCCGTGATGTTCGTAATGGCATCAAACGACATATTGATCGTGTGGGTGCAGCTGCTGGGACAGTAGTTTCAGAAAAAAAAAAAAAAGATGGGGAGCATCGCACTCCTTTAACTTACTTATCAATTTTATGCTGATAAATGATGTAGGTGCTGCAGTGTTATGCTCGCTGTCTATCGGGCATATGAAGTAATAAAGGAAGTGGACAACCAACTAATGGTTGACACTGCGCACAGTACTGAGGGTAACAATGACCCTGAATTGTTAATCACATTGACAGAAAATAATGCTCAAATGCAAAAAACGGTATCAAAGAAACATATATTAATTCATATATGCAATCAGTCAATGCAACGTTTTGTCAATAAATTGGAAAGAAATGACACTTATGGACAGTCATTGATCTAATGATTTTCTAACAAAACAAAGATCTAGTACATAATACAATTATATGATCACATGATGACATGTTGATGAGCCCAATGCATTTCGGGACTAAGATGTCCCTTCATCAGGGGCAATCTGTAAAAGAAAATACATCAAAATCATGAAAGGTAGTAAACCCTAAGGATTACATTCTACGATACTCAGTAGTGAAACAACACTGATTGTATAGTCGGCAACTGTGAGTTTATCCCGGATAAGTCGTCAAAAAAGCACCCTGCCGTTACCAATCACGCTGTGTATAAGGGGTGTGAAATGAAGTGCAAAGTAAAAGGTAATATCACCCAGGGGTGGGGGTACACAGGGGGTTATTTAGGGCCATATGTATGACCATTGGAAATTGCGACTCGCAAATTGCGACTGCAATAAGATGGGTTTCAAATTTCCAATGTACAACAGTGTTTCAGACACTTAGCGATTCCCAATGGGGCTGCAAATTGCATACCTCATGAATATTATTGAGGCTGTCGCAATTTGCGACCCCATTGACAATGGCGGGCACTCCCAGGGATAGTGACCTGCTGTGGTCAGCATACCTCCATGTCTGTGACTGCTTTTAAATAAAGCAGTTTTTTTTAATTGCAGCCCGTTTTCCTTAATGGAAAACAGGATGCATTAAAAAAATATATTAACTTTTCATTTTAATTTTTTAATTGCAGGCAGTGGTCACTGTGACCACTGCCTGCCCTAAAAAATGTTTGCGCATGCATTCCCAAAGAGGAAGGGGTCCCCTGGGGACCCCTTCCTGTTTGTGAGTACTTTACCACGCTCTTGAAGAGGTTAGTAAACTACGAGTGTTTTGCGACCGCAATTGCGGTGGGTGTTCCCACACAACACTGATGGATTTTGACACATTCCTAGATTTTCAAGGACTTGTAAACCTGGGAATACGTCAAAAGCATACACCTACTCAGGGGAGGCGTAACGAGGAGAAATTATGTTATTTTTCCTTGTTTTTACCTCTTTCAATGTGTACTACATTCAGGAACACACATTGAATGAGGAAAACACCTCCGTTGATTGCTTTTGTGCAGGAAGGTGTCCCTTACTGCTCAAAAACAATCATTCCTATAGCGCAGACACCCTTGCATCATGGTGCAAGGGTGTCCGCATTGGATCAATGCAGCCAATTGTGTGAACCGCACAGTGGAAGAGGACAGGAATGAACTGTATCTCATAGATACAGCGCATTCCTACCCTTTCCTTTTGACCAGGGCAGTGCAGCTTACTGCTTTGTGTAAAAAACTAGTAAATTTAGCTCCATAGTCTGTAAAATGCTATATACAGATCAACACTATTCAGCTTCAGTTTACAGCATGTGCAGAGACATATTGGCCACCTCCCTTACCCGAGTTTATAATTACTTTTTAACGTCATTACAACTTCCATAATGCACATAATTTTTACCCTTTTAATTAAACAAGAGAAAAATCCCATATTGTCTGCGCTATAAAATCCACTTCATTGTTACATTTTGGTATAAAAATATTCATAGACATTCTAATGACCAGATTGTTGGGTGGTACTGGTTAGCCACATATGGTTTCACCATACCAATGGGGTTTTAGACATATGACAATAACAACAATCCTAATGGAGGTTGATGAGTGGTCTCTCTCTCTCTAAATGCCAAGAAGGCATACAATCAGTTACAATTTGGATACTTATTTAAAGTACAACAGGCTTGGGCCAATGCGCCACAAGATACATAAAAATAAATTTTGTTAGCCCTTGTCGAGCTGTGGAAATGTGGATTTTCCTAATCAGTTATGTCCCCTATCTTGGACCCCAACGGTTCTATATGCATGTTACAAGTACATGTATGTTCCCTCCAGTTCCAGTTTCTAAGACGCAAACATACGTGTGTCTACCGTCGACATGTTCTCTGTCAGATTCGCCATCGATGGGCTGGATATTCGATTCCTAAGTATGAAAGGCCACCGACTTTATATGGCTAAATTACTACATTTTTACAGTTCAGGCAAGTAGGCCCGATTCTGTCCTCAAAGCCTTTCCCTGCTCTCTATCTCTGACAGCTTCAGCTTGAGCTCGCATCTGTATCCATGAACTTTGTCCTACTCCCTGTGCAGCTAACGGTGCCTGCCTCGGCCAGTCTTCGCCTGCCTGCCAAGAAGCTGTATTTCACCTTCAAATTATCTATTTTGCTCTCCAGCCGATGCATTCCTGTCTAGTGATTTAGGTAAACATTTCCTTTAGCTCACAAGCAAAGGACTCAGCCTTTCCGTCCTCTTGCAAGTGATTCACAGCCCTGTTGCCATGGAAAGTTTTCTGCCCCTCGCATCTCATATAGACACTTAGACGCTTGTACACGCGCACACAGTTAGTATAGAATAGATTCTGTCCGAGAGTCCTTCCTTGTGGATAACATAGTTCTCTAAACATAGGATGTTAGATATGATTTGGGATTAGGTTGACTTGACCCCCCAGACTTCTCGTCTCCACATGTAGAGCTAAAATGTCAAGTCCCCTTCACCCCCTAGTTACACGTCAATCACACGTCATACTGCTGCGCACGCATCTATGTTAAGTATTATCGTATAGATCCACCTATGTAAGATAACCAGAGCCAATCATGTTTCTTTTTGCTCCTTATTACGCCTAGTTTCAATTACGTATCACTATGTTAATTTATCTTATCAATCGTTACGCCTTTTTTGCATTTGTTTCATTGTAAGGGTATGACCTATAAAAGTTACTTCTTGTCAATAAAGTATTGTACTTCACTTCCTGAACCCTCGTGGTGACGGAACCTGAAGGCCGCGACTCGAGTCGGCCATTTTTGATGGAATAAAGCCCATTTAGAAAACCTCTTATACCACGGATTCTGCCTCTTGTTATTCTGAGCTATTTTTATTTTATTTTAAAGATTCCGTATGAAATTCAGTATTAGGTAAAAAAGAATATTTACCACATAATGGCGCCCGAACAGGGACACTTTCTCATCTCACGCGCCGGCGGTGCGTTGCAGGCCCGGTCTCCTGCCACAACTGGACGGACCATAAACGCGTACCAGCAGGATTTCCTGTAAGCTCCCTCCGGTCAAGCGGGGGCGACTGAGGCTGCGATCAACCCAGACGAGGCGGTGAGAAGTGCGAAGTATCCCGACCAGAGCCTAGCTGAGAGAGCAAGATCCGAGGTATACAGAGGCCCACCAGGTTTCTCGAAATCCCGATGTCCAGAGGGTCCGCTGTCCGCAGTCATCGAGTCCTGTCCTTTCTCTGAGGCCTTCCGTTTCAAGGAGCTACTCGGTGAGTACCATCGCCGGGGAGGCGTGTTGACGCGCACATAGGTTGTGCCGGTCAAGACGGATTTGGGTACACAAATCCGGTCTGCACTGTTTAGCAGTGTATATGTACTGTTTAGCAGTATATCAAGTATTCCGAAGTATTCAGTTACTGTCAAGAATTCAGCGTGGTGATTAGTTAGGCAGACTGTCATCATTGTTGGTCGTTGTTAAAATGTTTAATGTTTAATGTTTAAAGTGTTCAAATATTGTGGTATGAATGATTGTTCATTGTTCACTGTTCATTATTGTGTTTTTTCGTATTAAGTGAATTCAAGAGTAAGTATCAGATCAGTTGTCAATATGCCGCTTTTCTCGAAGTTAAGACAGATTACCACCAGAAAAGGGGTGCTTGAAGAAGCAGTTCCTATTCCTCCTAGGGACACTCCAGGGCATTTTATGTACCATAAGCATGGCTTAGATGCCATATTGTTTCTTGATCTATGGGTAGATTATACCAAGGGATTGCCGGAAAGTCAAAGGGGGCCCGCAGCGGGAACCTGGGATGCAGAGTGCATCATGAAAGTGGAGGAAGAGTTATGGAAAAGAAAGGTCAGACAGTCACAGAAAGACGCTGTTGAGTTATGGCGTAAAGAATCTCATAGACGTACAGAAAAAGCACGTAGACAAGAAGAGAGGAGTAAAGAAAGTTCAAATAAAGTTCAAGAAAATCTATTAATTGAGGAAGGTATCCGAGTGAAATCAGAACAAGTAAATAGACAAAGGAATGCTCTTATGAATGGTATGTATCCCCTTCTAGCCGAAGGACTGCCTAAGGCTGTTACAGAGATGCCAAAAGACTTGCCACCCCCATTATTTCCAATTAAGGTACATCAAAAAGGGCATCCCAGAACCGCAGAAGACGTTTTTCTTTCCTCATATCTAGATGATGCAGCTCCCGAGTATGCTAGCGCCACACCACATAGACCGTCTGGCGGAGGGGTTCAACGTCAGGATCAGGTATCTGTACCCGTGCAACAGCAAGTCCCGACGCAAGCTTCGGCAAGCACATCTGTTTCCGCATCTGTCTCCGCAGTCGATTCTACAGGGGCGTCGACGCCCATAGTTGCTGTGTCACGTTCGACGAACCCATTCACACCCGACGCCCCAGATGGGGCCTCGGGAGGTGCTAGCAGTACCTTTACACCACCCAGAATAAATAAACTTGTTTTTCAAGAGTCAGCGCATTCACGTACACCTAAATTCGTAAATGAACGTACGCTTAAAGAACTCCTTGTAAATTGTAGATATGACCCGGTGGTTGGTAAAGAGGATGAAATGGTCCTGGCATCATTACGTATCAGGCGAGCCGCAGAGTATTTAGCGAGGTTACCAGGGATGATTACGCATCTAGATAACATATATCATTTTGTTCAAACAGGACGAGATCCAGGATGTATTAACAGAGCTATGGAATTCCAGAAAGTAGAGATACAGGGGGAACTGTTACGTTTCCTCATAAACTGTGTGATCAGAAATCAAGACCGTCCGGGGGTAGACCCGAATGCAATGCTTATTCTTACAAGATGGAGTCAGAATATATCAGAAGGGAGACACGATAAGCAAAATTGTATAATAGCCATGTGCCGAAAAATCCGTAAAGAAATAGAGCGTATTCATGAAGAGAGATTGGGAACAGACGAGTTCGAGCAAGATGAAGTGTCCGAATCAGGGAATTCCGCAAGACAGTCAGAGACCATAGCCTATGTAGGCAGAGGAAGATCCTGTGAAAATACTAGATGTTTTTCTGATCCCATACACTCTGTATGTCCAAATAATAGCAGAACGTATCCGACGCCTGTAATAAATCTGAAGTCTCCTGAACATTCGTTTCAAGCCGCAGATAAAATACTACGAGAACGAAGGGGTTACCACCTCCTCGATTCCATGGATGAGCAAGAATTAGCCAGATCAGCTGTTCACTGGATTGACAGTCCTGAAAAATACGGTGATGAGACCGTAGCACACACGTTTTTTAATCTCAGTACAGATGAACAACGTTTAGCTGGAATCTATATGATTCAGCAACTCCTCATATTATATAAGAGCCAACATGCTGACCCTGGTCCTTTACCTGATATATTAACGGAATTACTCACAAACAGATGGAGAGGTTCTAGTAACAAGCTAATTAAAGAGATATTAGTGTCACGTAAGCAGTATGTCCTTTTTGTAAGTCCGGATTCTCTCTCGCTGCCCCGCAGAGAAAGAGCGCCGTACTATATGGATAGACAAAATCCCTTACGAGAAGTGCACCCAATAAAAGGCGAAGACAATGAGTTTCACCGTGTATTTGTTTACACACCCATATCAAAAATGGAATTATTAGAAATGAAGAAAGTAGTACCTAGTCATGATAAAGACCCAGCGGGTTTCCACCGAGAAATTAAAGACATGTTACTAATGGGAGAGTACACCTTTCCTGATATTATGACGATATTAAAGGTGCTTTTGCCTGCTGGCATTTATGAAAAACTGAAAGAAAAAGAGTGGGAAGTGGGAGACCAAAAGATAGACTGGACAGCATTAGCAGAGGAAGAAAGGGCCCGAACTGCAGGTTCAGGGCTCGGGGATAAAGTTAAACTGTTACCAGGTTTACTAGTACAGGTACTGCCACGTTTATTAACTACAAAAAAGGAAGATTGGGGTGCAATCACAGCCTGCAAACAAAAGCAAGATGAAGACACAAGCGATTATTATGCTCGATTTGAAAAATGTTTTGGTATAAATAGTGGTATAAAAGCAAGTAGTGACTCATATCCACATCTATTTGTGACAAAATTAGTGGAAAATGCATTGCCCCCAGTGAAGAATAGAATATTGAAATTCGAGAGTACCTGGCAAAGTAACACTCCGTCGCAAATGCTACAAATGTTACAGTATCATCACAATAGAATTAGGGATGAACAAGAACACGAGCATAGACGCATGAAGGATACAAAAATGAAAATGCTAGTTTCTCAGACAGTACCAGCAGATGGTCACAAAAAGGGTGTGACACATTCTGGAGATTCTGCAGTTCCTGTAAAAGGAACCTGCAATTACTGTAAACAACTAGGCCATTATGTACACGATTGTCCAGTCCTGAAACGTAATATAGCTACAGGTATTGCAAAAGAGAGACCACGATTAGTTAGACCAGATCAGAATGAACAAGGAGCTATGCAGCATGGACAGTCCATGCCAGTTCAGCAACAGTCCATGCCAGCCTCACAGCAACCCATACAGTTTGTGCCAGCTGCACCACCGTTGCCTGCTACTGCCACACAAACCACAACACGACAAATGTATCAGACTGCACAGTATGAATATCCTGAGTATCAGCGTTACGCATGAACAAGCCTAGAGAGGGAAGTTGACTTACCGCTTATCGAGATTCCTGTGGATCAAGAAGGACCTTATGTACATAGTGAATTATTAGGTCAAGATAGAAAATTCTTACTCGATACAGGGGCAAGTCGAACAACTATAAAACGTAGTGAAGTTCCAGGGGCACCCCTCTCAGGCTCTCAAAATGTTTCCCTTGGTTTTTCAGGAAAACCTATTGTTAATGAAGTATCACAGCCTCTACCACTTACGATAGGACCTTTGACACGAACTACAGATTTACTGCTTACTAAATCATGCCCAGAAAATCTGTTAGGAATTAAGACTCTGAAAGCACTAGGAGCCATAATATGTTGTTCTCCGGAAGGAGTAAGGTTGTTTTTACGTGATTTTAAAGGTCACTATGTGTCTAGGGACATGGATCCCCGACTACAGACCTTACCAGTACATCTATGGGCACAAGGCCCTACGGATGTTGGCTGCATGAACATTACACCCTATCGAGTCACACTGAAAGCAGGAGTGGTACTACCACGAATGCGACAATACAAGTTACCGCATGATGCTGTAGTGGCTTTGCTGAAAATCATTGATGAGCTGATTGCCCAGGGAGTAGTTGTAGAAACAGACTCCAATGTATGTAATTCACCGATAATTCCGATTCTTAAACGAACTGATCCTACTGCCCCACCAGTATACCGATTGGTTATTGATTTGCGTGAACTAAACAAGTGTATTGTACCACAATTCCCTGTGGTCCCTGATATATCATCATTGTTGACAGCAATTGATTCCGAAGCAACATTCTTTACTGTAATTGATCTCAAGAATGCCTTCTTCAGCGTCCCAATAGATCCGGAAAGCCAATATTTGTTCGGATTCAGTTTAAATGGGCGCAGTTTTAAATTCTCACGCGCTCCCCAAGGATTCACAGAAAGCCCCAGCATTTACAGCCAAGCACTGAAACGAGAACTTGACAGTATCCACATGCCAGTCAATACTGCACTGCTTCAATATGTCGATGATCTGCTGATCACCGCGAGAAGCGGACCTGAATGTGAAAAGGCTTCTCTGACAGTTTTACATTTTCTAGCCGACAAGGGGCACAAGGTGTCTCCTTCTAAGCTGCAATTCTGTGTCAAGCGAGTTATTTATCTTGGTCACTCGCTGTCCAAGGAGGGAAGGCAGCTTACACCAGATCGCATCCAGTTAATTGCTAACATGTCAATACCCCAGACACAAAAAGAGGTGCGGGCTTTCATAGGCCTCACTTCATATTGTAGGCAGTGGATCCCTCAGTACGCATTTCTAGCAAAACCACTCATTCAGTTAACCACACAGGAGGCAGCCACATCGACTGTTCTCCCTTGGACTCAGGAACATACACAAGCTTTTGAAAGCCTAAAGGAAGCTTTATGTCAAGCACCTGTTTTAGCAACACCATGTTACAGCAAACATTTTACACTCTTTGTCACAGAACGCGAAGGTACTGCCTTGTCAGTACTCACTCAGGATCAAGCAGGATCACGCAAGCCATGTGCTTATTTTTCCAGTACATTAGATCCCGTAGCTCAGGCTTTGCCTGCATGCCTGAAATCAGTGGCAGCGACAGCTTTAGCAATCAGACAAAGCGATGCCATAGTGTTAGGACATCCATTGACAGTACAAGTACCACATGCAGTAGAGGTTCTTGTGAACCGAACACAAACACAACACTTGACCATAGCAAGACTTACCGGTTATGAACTGACATTGTTTCAACCACACATAGAGATCCGACGGTGTAATACATTGAATCCTGCTACACTATTACCTGTAATTGGAACAGACCCACTAGCTCATGATTGTGTTGAAATCATTGAAATAAAGACGAAACCTAGACAAGACTTGACAGACGTTCCATTGTTAGATCCAGACCTGACGTTGTATGTAGACGGATCGTGCATGAGAACAAGTACAGGAGATTTAGTGGCCGCGTATGCAGTCACAACAGACACTGAAGTTATTGAGACAAATTGTATAGATACTTTGTCAGCCCAAGCAGCAGAACTTATTGCTCTAACGCAAGCCTGTATTCAAGCCACAAATAAGAAAGTTAATGTATACACTGACTCACGTTATGCATTCGGAGTTGTACACGACTTCGGCGTGCTGTGGCGAGAGAGAGGTTATTTAACCTCCCATGGTGCCCACATTCAGCACGGACCCCTCATTCATGCCTTGTTAGACGCAATACATCTACCCACTGCTATATCGATTATGAAATGTAAAGCACACACGAAGGTTACTGATATCATTTCTCAAGGCAATGATTTAGCTGACAGAACAGCTAAACAGACTGCTCAGAATCGCACATTAGACATGACAAAGCCTATAGTTCAGGCACCAACACAATGTATGACAATTAAGGATCCCGCACTTGACGTAATTGACATACAGACACATGCCACAGCAGAAGAAATAAAGAAGTGGACTGAACTAGGAGGGATCCAGACAGATCAAGGATGGATGACGAAGGAGAAATCTGTATGGTTTCTCCCTGATTCCATGGTTCAAGCCATTATAGCTACAGTTCACAGTCCAGCACATTTAGGAGAGAAGGCTATGCTAGACAGCATTCAGCACATTTGGTTCAACAAACATTTACGAGCAGCAGCTAAACAAAAAGTTCGTACCTGTATGATATGTTGTCAGTTCAATCCAGGAAAGGGTGTTCCCGTAGAGCAGGGTGGATTTCAGCCTCCTGACCATCCTTTTGAAGTCCTCCAGATGGATTATATTCAGATGGAACGTTGTCGAGGATTCAAATATGTTCTCGTAGTTGTCTGCGCTCTCTCCCGTTGGACAGAGGCGTACCCCGTATCAGATTACACGGCCCCGACTACTGCCAAACAGTTAGTTCGAGAATTCTTCCCACGGTACGGGCTACCACGTGTTGTATATTCAGATAACGGCCAGCCTTTCTCATCCGAATTAATGAAACATGTCTCACTTTTGTTGGGATATCAGTGGAAATTCCACTGTGTCCGACACCCCGAGGCAGCAGGTCTCGTGGAACGACATAATCAAACTTTGAAAATCAGATTGTCTAAAATATGTAAGGAGAAAGGTGTTGACTGGATAGTAGCCTTACCAGTTGCACTATTTTACATGAGAATGGTAGCACACTCTCGAGCAGGGCTATCCCCTTATGAAGTGATCTTTGGTAGACCACCGAATATGTGGGGGACGCCTATACCCCGTAAAATAACTGATGTTGACTGTAATATGCTGACAGATTACCTGGCTTCCTTGATGTCTGCACTACAATCTTGTCGTTCACAGGTAGTCGCAGCTTTTCCCGACAACACCGAGGTGAAACCTCATGATGTAATTCCCGGCGATTATGTTCTCGTCAGGAATTTCGATCGGAAAACCCAACTGGAGCCAAGGTGGAGGCTTCCTAAGTTGGTCCTGCTGACGACCAGAACAGCTGTGAAGATCGAAGGAAGAAAAGGCTGGGTGCATTCCAGCCATATCAAGAAATTTCATGGACTTCCTCCTGACACAAACAGTACTCCCCGTGTGTCTTCCCCCATTGACTCAAAGCTACCCTTGGCTGAGGCCAGTAGCACCGAAATCTATAAGCAGAAACTCAGGTCCAGATCCAAACTGTCGGACGATTTGATTGTTTAAGTCCTCTCCAAGGTGAAGCGGTTGAATCTGTCCCGACATGTATCCCTTAGGTCTGAATGATGTAGAGTCCAGAATCATAATGAAACGACATGCTTATTGTAAATTACTGCGTAGCCACTGTATTGTGACTTTATTAATTTTGTTTTCCTTGAGTTTTTTAATAGTTACTGCAAGCATATTGTTGCATATGTATTATCCTGTTTCTAAACGTGCTTTCAATATAACTGATGAGCATTCTTTTAGTGATCTACCCCCACATGAGTTGTCCTATAGACTTGCGCTGCGCAATAACACATTCATTAGTATGTTACATCATTCCCATCAGACTAGTAATGCCACCAATTGTTGGGTGTGTGGCCGACTCCCTCCCTATCAGAATAACAAAGGAGTTCTGCCTTTCTTTCCACATCCGTTCACACACAATGGCTCCTGTGGAGCATGGTTTAGTTTATTAAATTCCATAGACCCAGACACAGCAGTTTATCAACAACATTGGATATGGGGAAATCTGAATCTAGTTTTATTCAAAGTCTGTCACCCCAATAAGGAGGGTCACCCCAGTAGAACAGGAACTGATTTAGAAAATGAAGTGTATAAATTAGGTAATTTTACGCCTAATCTTATGATTTTGAATGTCAAATCCGAAGTTGAACTAATTCTGCCCACTATGTCTGTATTTCCAGTTAAGGGTGAATTATGTGTGAGAAAAGTTGGTTCCATACATATGGGCCATAGCCAATGCGTTACTACAGTAGAATATAGTGATCAAGGTAAATCTTCATTTAGAGCTTCTCGCCATTCTTACTTTATATGTGGTCAGACGGCATATATGCGTCTGCCTCTAGATTGGGATGGTACCTGTTACATAGCATTCCTTCTGCCACCTGTTTTCCTAGCTCCCCCTGATTATTATCGAAATGTTCATTTAGTACACAAAAGAGAGCGTAGAGATCTCCCAGTTGTCGATTATACTGAGACGGCATGGGACAAGTATGTAGATTTCAATAAAGGTATCTTTCCCTATATAGGTACCGTATCAAATAGTAAGCTGATACGCAGACTCACCAAGACTCTTGAAGCTGTAATAAACGAGACTATAGCCGCCCTAGGCAATCTGACAGAGGAACAATCAGTGATGAGAATTGTTGTTCTCCAGAATCGTCTTGTCCTTGACGTCATCCTGGCCGATAGGGGCGGAGCTTGCAGGGTCATCGGATCCAGCTGCTGCATATTCATACCAGAAAATTCACCATCTGTATATAAAGCTATAACACGCCTTCATAAGATTGTAAGCCAGATACACGAAAATCCAGGCACTTGGACGTGGTCCGGGTGGTTTTGGAGTGTGGTATCAGCCTGGGGATGGAGAGTTCTATCCTTCCTAGGTATTGGCCTTCTTATGCTCTTCAGTTGTTGTTTATGCCTGCAATGTGGACCAGCGATTTGTGGTCTGTGTGCCACATCATGCATTCCATATCACAGTTCTCGTTCAAAATGCCGGAAGAAGAAGGAAGAAGAAATGATGCTCCATGAGCAAATCGATGGAATGATGAAGATTGATATCTCTTGAAGGGCAAGTAGGGGACAAGGAGGGAATGTGGAAATGTGGATTTTCCTAATCAGTTATGTCCCCTATCTTGGACCCCAACGGTTCTATATGCATGTTACAAGTACATGTATGTTCCCTCCAGTTCCAGTTTCTAAGACGCAAACATACGTGTGTCTACCGTCGACATGTTCTCTGTCAGATTCGCCATCGATGGGCTGGATATTCGATTCCTAAGTATGAAAGGCCACCGACTTTATATGGCTAAATTACTACATTTTTACAGTTCAGGCAAGTAGGCCCGATTCTGTCCTCAAAGCCTTTCCCTGCTCTCTATCTCTGACAGCTTCAGCTTGAGCTCGCATCTGTATCCATGAACTTTGTCCTACTCCCTGTGCAGCTAACGGTGCCTGCCTCGGCCAGTCTTCGCCTGCCTGCCAAGAAGCTGTATTTCACCTTCAAATTATCTATTTTGCTCTCCAGCCGATGCATTCCTGTCTAGTGATTTAGGTAAACATTTCCTTTAGCTCACAAGCAAAGGACTCAGCCTTTCCGTCCTCTTGCAAGTGATTCACAGCCCTGTTGCCATGGAAAGTTTTCTGCCCCTCGCATCTCATATAGACACTTAGACGCTTGTACACGCGCACACAGTTAGTATAGAATAGATTCTGTCCGAGAGTCCTTCCTTGTGGATAACATAGTTCTCTAAACATAGGATGTTAGATATGATTTGGGATTAGGTTGACTTGACCCCCCAGACTTCTCGTCTCCACATGTAGAGCTAAAATGTCAAGTCCCCTTCACCCCCTAGTTACACGTCAATCACACGTCATACTGCTGCGCACGCATCTATGTTAAGTATTATCGTATAGATCCACCTATGTAAGATAACCAGAGCCAATCATGTTTCTTTTTGCTCCTTATTACGCCTAGTTTCAATTACGTATCACTATGTTAATTTATCTTATCAATCGTTACGCCTTTTTTGCATTTGTTTCATTGTAAGGGTATGACCTATAAAAGTTACTTCTTGTCAATAAAGTATTGTACTTCACTTCCTGAACCCTCGTGGTGACGGAACCTGAAGGCCGCGACTCGAGTCGGCCATTTTTGATGGAATAAAGCCCATTTAGAAAACCTCTTATACCACGGATTCTGCCTCTTGTTATTCTGAGCTATTTTTATTTTATTTTAAAGATTCCGTATGAAATTCAGTATTAGGTAAAAAAGAATATTTACCACAGAGCATGAAAGTTAATTGAACATAAAGATCTCCTGCACAGCTATAGTGCGGTATAAATCAAGATGTCCTAGTATCAAAGACATTGTTTGCACTATCATTGGAAGCTCTGGCAAAAAAAACATACTTACTTACTTATGCCTACTACCCCTTCTGTGGTACAGGCCATAAACCAGGATTCTCCAGACACCTCTGTCCAAGGCTTTGCTTTCAATCTCACTCCAGGTGTAACCCATCTTCTTGCAGTCAGCCTTGAGGCCTCAGCACCTGGTGTTTCCTGGCCTTCCTCTTTTCCTTTTCCCTTGAGGGCTCCAGATCAGGGCTTGCCTGATGATGTTTGATGTGGGCTTGCAGAGGGTGTGATGTATTCAGCCCCAGCTTTTCATGATTTCTTTATGAGCAGGGAGTTGGAAAGTCTGCTGCCATAGGTCGTTGTTGCTGATGGGTGTTTGGCCAGTGACTTTAAAGGCATTTCCTCAGGTAGGCGTTGATGAAGGTCTGTTTTTTGTCGGTAACGGTCACGGTTGTCCTTCAAATTTCTGCTCCATACATAGGGATTGATTTTACATTGGTGTTAAAAATCCTGATCTTGATTTACAGCATTAGGTCCTTGGAGCTCCATATCTTCTTTAGACAAATGAAGGCAGTTATGGATTTGCCAATTCTTGCCTTGATGTTGGAGTCTATGCCGCCCTGCTTGTCTATGACACTGCCCAGGAAGGTGAAGGCCTCAGCCTGTTTAAGAGCATCGCCTGCAAGTGTAAATGTAGTTGTGATGGCCGTCTTAGCCTTCAGGATCTCAGTTTTTCCCACATAAATGTAGCATTCTTTCATGGTTTGCTGCTTTCTGGGCTTCTTAACTTGTATGCTCTTGTTTCTCTTTGCTTCCTTGTTGGTTTTGGTGTATTCACCTTGAGCTTTCTTCTGCTTTAGATTTAGCTTGGCCACAACAAGCTGATGGTCCAACACCACGTCTGCTCCTCTCATCACTCTCACATCCTGCAGGGACCTCCAGAACGTCTTGGCAATGCAGACATGGTCAATCTGATTCTATGTTGAATGGTCAGGTGACACCCACATTGCCTTGTGCCTTCTATTATGTGGGAATACACTCCTGCCTACAAGCCAGACTGTTCAGGGTACAGAGATATGCAAGCATTTCACCATTCCCATACATGTCGCCAAGGCCATGGTAGCCCATACCCAGTGCTGTAGCTTCCATTCTTAGCATTGAGATCCCCATCAGTATGGTGATGTCACTCTCAAGTTATTTCTCTAGGATGGACTGGAGTCTGTTGCAAAATTGTTCTTTTTCCTCTTTTTTGCTGTCATTTGTTAGTGCATAGCATTAGAAAATATTCATGCTCATCCTCTTTTTCTTGGTGTGGAAGGTTGATGTGATTATTCTTGGACTGTAGTCTTTCTATCCAATCAGAGCTCTGTTGGGTGCTGGCGTTAGTATCAGTGCTACACCCTAAGCATATGGGTTGTTCTCTTCCTCGTGTCCAGAATTCAGGTGCATCCCTCCTGAAGCAAGTCTTTTTGGTGTCCATCTGGTCTTGCTGATGCCAAGCAGGGCAAGGTTGTATTTTTTCATCTCTGCTGCCACTTGGTCTGTCTTGCCTGTCTTTTACATGGTCCTCACATTCAATGCCCTGATGGTGATGGTCTTGGTTGAAAGCAGGTGGATTGGCTTTGTGACTTCCTGGGATCTCTGACTTTCACCACAAGGCATCATAGCTCTCTGTGAAGGAGATTCCTCTTTCCCCAAGGCCGGGATGTCTTTTGGTTGACATTTCTGCAGCTAGGACTTTTTTACATAGTGAGGTAGCTAGCACCAGGCATAACTCTCCTCCTGTTGCAGCTGGGCTTAAGACCGGCCATAGCGGAGTAAAAGAAAAACAAACACAAATCCTATTATTCATTATGCAACTATAATGTTTGCAGACAAAATCCTTTGACCGTCTTAACTCAGCATGAAAGTTCACCTCATGCATTATTGGTCCCTTTAGAACAGTTCCCAAACATTTTTGGTTGTAAAATTGACTCCTCAAAATACAAGGGGATAGGATTTAATGTTGACCGTCCATCCTTCTTTACCATGTTTGAGGCCAAGGCCTTGATTTCCTAATGGCCTAATTTGATATCTTGGCATAACTATTCCAAATCAAACCATGGATATCTCTGCCAATAGTTATGGCTCGTGTCCTTATTAAGTCATGTTTGGAGATAGAGCCATAGATAGGGTGGGTGAATAAAAGTTCTAGACCTGGCATCACAACCATCTCGATGTTCATGACCTGTGATACCATGGGTGGTACCACAGTTCCTGGGTGTCTATAAATGGTGCAATAAGCACAGAGTTGTACCTGTGAGTCTCACTCACTTGGGGCTGCCTTCTCTCATGCTACTAGCCTCCTGGTTGTCACTACCCAACCCTTCTGCTCCAAAATGGCTATCTCCTGCCTGTGAGTTAGCAGCTGCCTTTTAAAGCTCCTCTACAGCAAACCCAGTACAATGGTTTATTTTCTGATCTTTCCCAAAAGCGCTGGTTCTTCCATATGTTTCTTTCAGAAAGGTACATTTTATTTAGGCTCCTATCATGTGTTGTTTGTTGTCATTTCCTTTTCCTGTTCTTTTGTTATACAAACGCTTTAGTCTGGTTGGAAGGTGCATCAAAACAAAGCCGTGTTCCTCACTCCCTCCAATTGCTGATCCTGACCCTTCACTTCTGAAGATCTCCACTGCTTGTTCCTGATTTCAGTCAGTTCTTTGAAGTTTTCATTCAGCAAGGAGGTTTTTTTATGCCTTTGGCTTTTTCCTCTTGAGAAGGTGGCAGCTTCTTGGGAGCATTTTCCTTCCACATATTGTACTGTGTGGTGACATCTTGAAGCAGTTGCCCTTACCTCCTGCAGGAGGGGACCCAGACCTGACAACCATGCTTCAGCAATAATCATTGGTACTGGACCAGTTAAGGGCCAAGAACACTAACCTTTGTGAGACAATCCACTCCAGGTCTTGCCATCTTCCTGCCTTCAGTCCCTCAACTTCTTAGGGCCCGATTCCGATCTTGTTCGGAAAAGATACTGACCGAATATGTTCCGGAATGCTTTCAGTACGACTTAGATTGGGGCAGTCTGACCGAACGAGTACGATGCATCCATTAGCATCTGGATACGATTTGGTCGGACTCCCATTGACTTCAATGGGAGACTGTGTTCCGAACGTGAACCCAGTCTCCCATCGAACAAATGGGTGGTTGGGGAAAATCAGGCACCCTGTGGCAGGCACCCTTCTGCTGCCACATTGTACATGGCTAGAAAGGGGGGGTCCCTTGGGTACCACCACGGGCCCTATTCAGAGGGCCCTGCATGAAGGGGGCCTGCTACGGGCCCCCAAAAAACAATTCTGACAGAAATTTAGTTCCGGGCAAACTGAATCGGAAAGGCTGTCCAAATCTGTCATCGTACTCGCTCATTCAGAAACCAAGTCCATAGAGCTGTACAAATCAGCTCCTCAAATGCCTTTCGGAACCGATTCAGTCAGGCATCATACTTAGTCGTTTGGAACTGGGAAAGAGTTGGTCTGAAACAAGGGCTCTGGATTGGATTCGGCAAATCCAAATCTGATTCGGGGCCCTTCCGACTGACATTGGAATCGAGCCCTTAGTGTTTTGGAGATCCTTCAAGGTTGAAAGAGTTTTTGGATGGTGTGGTGGTTTATTTTGCCTTTCAACTAAGGGTGTGCAAAATTTGCATAATATCCTCTTGTGGAATTACATGAAATGTTACCATATTTACATGAAAACGCATGTAATTACACAAACTGTACCTTCAGTGCATGATGCCGGGGACACATTTCACATTCAAAATACAGTTTAGTTTGTAAAAGTGCTCTGTCATTTGTTTTTGCTCCAGTCTGCTTCTGCCTAGCTATCCCTTATTTTTCCAGCCTCCGAGCTGCTATCCTTCTCCATCCCCATCCACATCCACCCCATCCAGTACATCTCACCATTTAAAAAATATATATATTTTCATTTTTTATTAGTTTGTCATTCGCCATGTATGTTTATTTTCATTTTTATACCCTTTTATTTTTAATTATCTCAATTCCACTGTCCCAGCTATGGCAGAGGCGGGCCATGTTGGCCTCTCTTAGTCCCACATCCCCTTGAAATGTCACTCAGGCTTTTCTATCCAGTCAAAAATTAGACAATCAAACTAGCATTTGTATGAGCAGACATTACATCACAGGATCACTTCCTTTTATATTTGCTATTATACCACCTTTGGCCAATTTGGACTATTATGCATATAGTAATATGTTTAAAAATATAATGATGAGATTTATTGGAAGCAACTATATTCATGATCCTTTTTAAGGACAGTATACATTGCTGACACACATAATAGCCTCTACACTGTGATCACTTTTTATTTCATGAAATGTTTTAACTACTTGGTCATAATTATGTAATGAATGTACTGCACGGACATTGAGCACTGATGCACTCCTCTATGTGTATGCTACTGGTTTGTTATTTATATTTAGAGGGGATGGAGCACATTAACAATGAGAAAGGCTCGCTGAAACGTATCTGACCGTGTGTGTTTAGTGGAATAAATCACCATTTATTTCCTATCCCTTAGAGTCCCCATCTTTTTTACTGCTTCAGAGAAACCCATGGACATTTAACAGCAGGGATTTCACCCCGCAAAGAGGCATTGGTAAGTTGATGGAGGCGGCCCCAGTAACTCAAGCACTTTTTCTGAAATATACATACATATATTTTCCCTTGGGCGACTGCCACTGGGTAATTATAGTGATGTTAGACTTTCCATAGGAAGAGCTTTTTATGTTTTGCAAATGGGAATACCATCTCCAAGGGTCGATTTTATATTAAGGGGAGGGGGCGCACAGCCCCACTCCCCGGGACATTCTACAGCCCTAGGGATCCCACCCCCCCAGGGCCAGCTTAGGGATGGTTTCCCGGAGACCCTAACCCCCAGAACACCAATTTTCCCTGCCCAAGAGTGCAGGCAGAGAAAGTGTAATGTCCTCCCAACCGGCTGGATCAGAAAGCCAGGATGGGTGCAGGCAAGGAAGCAGGTGGTCCTGTGGGGTCCTTGGGGCTCCCCCACAGCCCCCTACATGAGAAATGCTGTAAGGTGCCCAGGTTGGCACAAGGGCACCATAATTTTGCATAAAAAAAGAAACCTTGCTGGCTTCTGTGCATCCTATTGGACCGGTTGCAGGGAGGTGCAGGGCCACAGGGGCACTGGGACTCCCACTCAGCCCCAACAATATGTGGATGTGTCTTCCCCGGGTGGACATTGGGTCACCCAAAACAATAAAAACAATAAATACGTAAAAAGAATAATAACTGAGTGTCAGGAACCACTAATTTATTGCTCAGTGCTACATGGCACAGAGTGCCCTCGATCCCATGCGCATGCTCAATAAAACGTTTTTGTAGCTTGTTACTGTTTCTAGAAAGTACATGGGCACCACCAAGCATTTTTGTAATGTTGTGGGGGCCTGCAGGGAGTGTAGCAGCCACCACAGCAACATTTAAAAAAAGAAGTAAGTATTATGGGCCATTGACCCCATATTTGTAAAAGCACTCCTAGGTGCACTTTGTGGTTTGACAAATGGTAAAAAATGTCTCAAAGACATGTTGAAGCTTGTTTTTTTTTTTTTTTTTAAATAAAACAGCATCAATTTTTTATGACAGTCACTTTCTTTAAACATTGCACAGTGTGAATTAATGAAATATACATGTCATCATAATTATTGGTCATTTCTGACATTAAAGCCAATAGGCCCACTTTTGGCTAAGTCAGTAGGTCTGCTTTACCTAAAATGACAGCCAGGCCCAGCAACTAAACCCTGCGGCGTATGGCTTGTGTGCATCGGGGCGGGGCAGACCACCAGCAGGGGTTGGACGCAGGGCCTGGCATGCAGCATGCCCCTCACTGCACATGGCTGAAAGTCGTGCCTAGCATGGGGTTGGTTGCCCATGAGAGTTAGGATTCAGGGCGTGGACTGTGGGCAACCCCACACTGAGCCAAAGGCCAAGCAAGGTGAGTTTTTAGGCTGCCCACAAGGTTTTGGAAGTGAGTGCTGGCTGCAGGTCAGGCCCTGCGGTCAACACCATGCCATGCACCCCCAAAAGCAGTGCACGACATGGGGTTGGTGTTTCAATAGTGATAAGATATTTGTTTATGTTAAAAATCCCAAGAAATGTGGAACGCCTCTTCATGGCGGAAACCCCGCTGCTCCATTTCTTGTATAGCTCCTTGTCGCTCATGTTGGACTGTCATTCAGATTTGGAGGCGAGCGGTCCAACAGATGGGATGGTGGGGCATGTTGACCTGTACTGCACCTCTTTGGCGGGGCTCACACCTCCGGCCAGTCTCGACTTTGGTGGGATTCCGTAGGTGGGACGACATTGGTATTTCCATGTTGGGTGACATAATGCAGGGGTCCACACTCCATAAAACACAATTTCACAGATATCTGCAGCTCCAGCACACTCAGTTCCCTTTAATAAGGGGCCTTACGAGCAATGTTCCCTCTAATTTTTTTTCTCTGTGTGCGGCAGTGTAGGGTCTCTGTGCACTGCAGCCATGGCTGTGTGCACCAGGAACCATACCGCGCTTGTGCACAGCGCCAAAATATCAATCCAAACTTTTGCTTTAAAAAACTGAAAAAACGGGTCATTTCCACACATGCAACCCACATTAAGGGGCTTAAGACAGATTTGCAATTTGGATACACACGCCATGACATGAATTGGTTACACAGGCAAGTACACTTCAGGTTTAGAAAAGCACAAGACTCCAACGGCTGAGGGTCCATAGACTGCCTGAAGTACATGCAGTTCTTCAGCTGAAAATGCCATTATAACGGAATGGTCATAATGAAATTGGGGGAGAAGAAATTAGAGAGCCTGCAAGCTGACAGGGATAACTGACATACTTTATTTAGACCCTTCCAGGACTTAGTACAATCTCATAATATCCCACATACCAAACAGTGGAGACATGCTCTACTGGTGCACCCAATACATGGAAAACTGGGTCCATGTCCATGAAGCTTTTAAGTCCCAATCAACAGCTGTTTCACAATACATCAAATATCCTTGTAATAACTATCCACTGTAGATGGTTCTCACTTCCTCAGCTACCACTAACGATTTATTCTCATAAAATAGAAATCCTCAAATAGAAATCTTCAGCTGGAGCTAAGCACGAAGACTGGATTGTAGAGCACATGATATTGGCAGGACATGGGAGGATATTTTATGTATTGTGCAGTAGCTGTTGATTGGGACTAAAAACCTTCATGTAGCCCTTATAAGCACCAATTGTTGCCTTATAAACTACATTAACTGCTCTGATAGCATACCCTCTTCTTGGGTCCACTCTAACAGTAAGCCGATTTACAAGAATTGTGGAGTAAGATGAGCCTGCCTCACGAGTGCTTTTTTTTATTATTATGTCTAAATTGTTTAGGATAGCTGTATTGTCTTGCTTGAGGAAGTGGGTAAAGGACATTAAGCTCATCAAAAGAGTAGAGCAAGTTTATAAACACAGCGTGTACTTACACGCTGTGTTTTTAAACTTGCTCTACTCTTTTGTTAGTAAAGCGCGGTGCGGGAAAGACTGTTGGCTTTTGTTTAGGGATTCATGTTAATCACAGCTCATGAAGGGGCTGTGATTAACATTAATACTTAAACAAAAGCCCACAGTCTTCCCCGCACCGCGCTTTACTAACAAAAGAGTAGAGCAAGTTACACGCTCTGTTTTTAAACTTGCTCTACTCTTTTGTTAGTAAAGCAAGGTGCGGGGTAAACTGTGGGCTTTTGTTTAAGTATTCATGTTAATCACACCTCGTGAAGGAGCTGTGATTAACATGAATACTTAAACAAAAGCTCACAGTCTTCACCGCACAGCACAGCGCCAAAAACAAACAGCAAGTGCCCGCAAGCCAGCCTTACCTGTACTCCTGCTGGCAAAACCTGATCAAGGAAGTGCTTTTCGCACCGCTCACCTTTTAAAGCGGTGGCGTGAATTCTCTCTCGGGATGTCCTGTGTGTGCGCGCTCCACACATCGGAGTGCAGGCTCACAGGAAGAAAGGTGCGTGTGCGCACACGCACCTTATTGGGAATAGTGCTCACGAGCCTCCCGGAGTTCAACCCGCTGGAGGGCCGGTTGCTCATGGGGGATCTTGGTGCCCACAAGATTTGTCAAATTTACCAAACACTCACTACACACTCCTCCACCACTATACACTGGACTCAGGCGGCGTGGGAAGCAGATGTGCCCACCTTGACAGATGATGACTGAGCAGAGGTGCTGGCTAGCCCCCGGTATTCTGCTGTCTCTACCCGATATCGACTGATCCAGTTTAAATATCTTCACAGGATATACTTTACACGTCTACGCCTTTACAGGATGGAGGCTATTCGGTCCCCAATGTGCCTCCGTTCGATTCGGAGGAGGGGTCGTTTCTCCATACTCTATGGAGTTGTGTGGCTCTGCAACACTTCTGGTCCGGCATAAGGTCCCGTTTGGGGCGGGTGTTGGCATGGCACATTCATGCAGACCCTCGACTGATTCTCCTACACAGTACCGAGGACATTGGGGGGAACAGATACAAAAGACATTTATTATTTCTGGGGCTTGCGCTAGCTAAGCGCGATATTGCACAACATTGGAAGGCAACATCCCCATCCAGTATAGGTACCCGGAAGAAAGCAATGGATAGGTGCCAGTCCGCCAAAGTAGCAGTATTCCAGGCTCGGGTTGTCCGCAAAAACACAAGAAGATTTGGGCCCGCTGGGCCACATACCATGGCATTGACCTGTCTCTCCTGGGACAGCAGTATCCCGAGACCTGATAGATAGGCTGGTAGTGAGTAATTCACCGATATAGGGTAATGATGTTGTGCAGAGGTAAAAGAGCAAGTTTGCACTACGTTCGTATAATGTTGTATATAAGGTGTATGGTGCGTGGTTGGGGGTTGAGGGAGGGGGGTGTGGGTCTGATATTCTGCATACCTCACTGGGGATGTTATTTGGTGCCTTGCAATTGTATACTGTGTCTAATACATGGTTTGATGATTGCCGGGCTTTGCCCATTTGGTACCTTGAAAATTAATAAAATTTGTTGTTAAAAAAAAAAAAATCCCTAGAAATTACTTTGCAATAGAAAAAAACCTTTGCAATTCACTGAAAAAACCCAAAGGTTAAAGGGTGATATAGTTAGGTGAAAATATCAGTTAGAACATAACCTTTAAAATGAACAAAGCCACTGAAATTCCCCAGTTATAGTTATTGCATGTAACTATAACTCGTGCCCTTAAGTAACTATAACTCACGCCCTCGCCATTCACTGCTTATGACTTCACATATTACATCACTCACGACATGTTCTATGACATCATTGATAACATGACTGCAACAGCTGAAATTACATCATTCATGACAAGAATGCATGGAGGGGGTGCGAGTTATAGTTACTTTAGGGTTACTTAAGATAACTATAACTCATGAATTTCGTTGGTTTTTAAGCCAGCCTTTGCATAGTCAAATATCTTGTCATGCTGCACATAAAGCAGAGACGAAGAAGTGTTTCCTTACAACAAGCTCTTCACTAAATCACAAAACTGATAGTTTTTGCGACTGCCCTTTTGTATGGAAATAAATACTGTTGCCTTATTTACCTCATTTATTTTGTTTTAGACATTCTAGCAGCTACTAGTGTTCTTCTTGGAGAAAACAAAAATATTGCCATAAATACAACTTTAGAAAGTTGACTCTAATCGAGAACAAAGTTTGTTTTTAGTGCATAATCTTCAACTGCACTGAAGTATAGTGAGCACAATTGCCTGAAATATTTCCCACCTACATCTAATAACTCAGTTGGCTATATTGTCAGTGAGTCAGCTAATATAAAGTGCACACTGTCATATATATTTGTGTTTGAAACCAGTCTCTAATATTCATACACAAAGTCCCCACTTAGCAACATCAATGTGGAGAAATACTCTGAACAAGTAGTTTCAGAGACCTGGATGTAATGGCACATTTGCCTCGTTTTTTTGTGCAAATTAAAATATCTTTCTGGTACCTCATACTGCTCAAACCCGATGTTTCTTCACATCAAGCATTATACAATCATCTTGTTTTCTTGTCTCTTGCCTGGCTCACTTTCATTTGTCAGATAAGTCCTCTCGGGTAATTTGATGCTAGGTTTTCAAAAAAGTGTATTATTGGGTTTAAGCTAGTCTCTAGTTCCCTTGCATGGTAAGTGGAAATTGAACATGCACATAACCTTAAGTTTTTTTAATTTTAGCACTCAGGTACTTCATTATGGGACCATGTGCATGGTCCTGGAATGTCCCAATAATGTGAACTGTCATAGGTTGCTCCTTGTGCATACTGGATCCATGCACCCTGCTAAGAAATTGCACTTTCTCAAGAGCATAGGAGCAAAGTCTCTGCGTCCTAAACTGCACTAGAAAGAAAGCGGCAGTGAAAGACAAAGTAGTGCCTGGAGGATTCTGGACTGTTTTCTTGTTGCTTTTCTGCATTGCCTCCAAAAGGATGCCTGTGCATACTAACTGTGCATTACTTATTAGATACTATCTAGGTGGTGCACAGTTGTTGTATCTCCCAAAAACAAGTTTTCCGTTTCGTCCAACTTGATATACAACACTGGCTCATGGGCAAAGGCATCACTTCATTTGCATGGGTTCACGTCCCCTACAAATGGGAGAATGTCTTTGTTAGACCTGACATCCTTGGTGTGGTATTCCCCAAAGTATTTTGCTTTTAATCAATCAATCAATATTCTTTATTGTTACAGCACTAAGCCATACCACAGCACACATAGGGCTTTACATGTTGAAATTAAGTACATCTATAATACCATTCTGTATAAGACCGCTCCAGGAAATCCCAAAAACAGAGAAATAATTTTAAAACAATTAGTTTATAAAGAGCAAATTCAGATTACCTTAAAAATATTTTTTTTAAAAAGACGTACAACTTCCTTCAGAACCGTCCAGGAAAAGGAAACCTGCAAACAATAGATAAAGCATCCGGCTGCACAAAACTCTACAGTCCCAAGTATATACATAGACACAACTAGTCTGTAATACATACCCTATGCATAACTTACATTAAAAAAATATTTCAATTCCTACAACACATAATCTAAGTAGGCAACACCAAATAGCATCCCACAAAAAAATAGAACACTCAATAAAATCACTAAACACATCAGACATATCTTATAGACAACTCTCCTACCTCCCCCTACTAAAAGAAAAAGTAGAAATGAACTTACCTTTACCTTCAAACAGCAGCACCCAAAAGCGACTCCTTTCTTCCATGAATGACCCTAAAATAACACCAATAGACTACAAAATGTAGTTAGCAGTAGAAAAAAATGGCTATCTAATAAAGGTAGAAAAATGGGAAATAATTGGAAAAATGTTTATTAAAATGTTACAAACATTAAAATATATAACACATGTTCAACAATGTTCCAAATAGAATAGCAAAATGGTAAAATATATATTAAATAATATTATAACATATATCAAATTATTTAATATATATTACAAATATTTATGTTAAATAACGATATGATATGTATATAAAATATGTTTGGGAAAAATATAAAACAATTTACCATGTTTAAAAAAATTGAAAATGTATGTTACTGAATATGTATTCAGAATCATTTGTTTTGTCGTTATGTAGCAACTATTAAAAATGTTTTATATATTAAACAATAGTATAACATAGATAAGAATTATTTAATATATATAAAAATATTTCTGTTAAATAACAGTGTGAAAATGTAAGCAAAATATGGTTGGGAAAATTATTAAAGAATGTCAAATGTTTAAAAAAATATGAAAATGTATATTACTGAAAATATATTCAAAAACATTTGTTTTGTTTTTCTTTAACCCCTTCGGTGCTCATGACGGAACGGTTCCGTCATGAGCGTCGGTTGAGCTGTGCTCATGACGGAACTGTTCCGTCATGACCACGCCCGCGCAAGCAACGGTCAGCACCGCAGGGGAATCCGCCCCGCATGGAAGGGGTTAACAACCGCCATGTAAAGGCAGAGGGAAAAATGTGCATCACAATTCCTACGGCGGTGCCTCCGCAGGCACCTGCCCCCATTGTAGGGATTCTGGTCGAACCGACTTTGTGCTTGTATGCATCCCACTGCCATTACGATTGGCCTGAACTTGTGAGTTTGACTCTTTCATGTGTGACCAGATACCAGTGAGTGGTGCTTTCTGCTTTTTGGCACTATTTTTACCTAAAACATTAAAAATGTACAAATTTGGTTCTACTTATACATTTGTTGGTGTCATATTTTTTTCTCTATTTTTCTAAATTGGTTTGGAATTTTGTGGTATTGTGTGTTCACTTCATTACTGTTTGAGTGCTACATAAATACATTACACATTGCCTCTAAGTTAAGCTACCTGAGAGTTAAGTGCAGGTATATTCAATGAGTTTTGTGGTTCACCCTGGCCAGGGTTGTGTCTATTACTTGAGTTGGGTACTTACGTTCCTCAACTTGTAACCAATTTCATCAGAATCCCACGTTCAACTTCAGCTGTAGAAGACATGTAGTTGGTGGATGGTGCTCGTTTATATCCCAATAAACTTAAGCTGCTGTCCTTATGATTCCTGATTACTAGGATTTCCAGGCTGTCCACCATTCTATACTCATTTCAAGAGTCATCAGTTACTGAGTTTGTGTAAAACATATCACTAAAGGCTTCTGACAGAGATTACTAAATCAAGTGATAAACTGTGAAGACCAGTTCCCCAATGTAATTAGATAACGGCTTCATGCCCCAAAACTTAAATTGTGAAGACAATTGTCTCAATGTCCCAAGACTAGGGGTGGGCGGAATTTGCGGAATTAACTTCCGCAAATTATCGCGAGAATGCAGAAAATCTCCGCAAACACGCCGGAAATATCGCGAAGACGCGGAAGTTTTTTTGCCGCCTGTTCGCGGTATTTTCTGCGTGTTCGCTGGTCGCCAACTTACCCATGCGGTTGCTCAAGGGCGCAGCCATCTTGTTTTCACTTGTCCCGCCCTCTGGCGTTGTTTACTTCCTGTTCCGGGTCGCGCAATGCATGTTCGCGGTCGATATTTCCTGTTCGCGATCGCTTTTACTTGATCGCGTTGCTTTTTGCTTGCTCAGGGAGAAAATATCGCGCGAACTTGCGCACGTGGTCGCAATGGGGGCGGCCATCTTGTTTTCCACTCTATTGCATGGTTCTGGGGCCTGATTTTCAATCCTCCCTAAATCTTTTCAATCCTTTGTTTGTAGCCACTTTTTTTGGATCTTTATTACTTATTATTTCTCAAACTATTTTCCTGCCTCTATATTTTTGGTTTTTGTCTACTTTTTTTTTGATTTTTAGCTACTTTTTCTCTTTGTATTGCCCGCTATTTATTTCCTTTACTCCTTTATTTATTTTACCTTTTCTTTCCCGCCCCGTCCCCAGAACCATGTCCAAGGGCAGGGCTGTTCGCCGGCGCAGCCAGAGCCGCGACCGCCTTCCTTGCGGAAGGCGGCGCCCACAAGGGGTGCATGCACGGGCCTTATTTGGGGAGGCGGAGTTGGCTGCACTAATTTTCTTTGTGCAGCGCCACCTCCCCTCAACCCTGGCAGCAGGTGGCAGGCCTGGGTCCGGGTACGGCCTCCGGGAGCGTCGGCAGCGGTGGGGGAAGGTGCGCCGGGCAGTGTCGCGCATCTCTGGGGTCCGGCGCACCCAGGCACAGCTGACGCACCGGTGGTCCGACATCCTGGACCGTGAGCAGGACCTGCTGGACCTGCTAGGAGTGGAGGTCCCGGGGCTTGGTGAGTACCTATTTAATTATTACAACTTTGTGTCTGTTCTTCTGCTCTATGTTATATATTGCGAATATATTTTTTTCCTTCCAACCAGCTAGAATGTTGCTGCTTGCAATACATTCCAGGTTAATAACGTTTAAAAGTCTTCTGTGATTATGACACAGGTGCTCTTCTGCGCTACTACTAATCTTACTTGTTTGCAGCTTTGCGTTTGCGCTTGCTTAGCGTGATTCTTTACGAGTTTATTTTAGAGAAATTAAGTTACGTAATGCTACAGTGACTCACGTCCACTCCTTACTTTGTCCTGTCACTAATAGATAGGGGCGGATTGATACATAGGTTTAGGTACTTTGTATGAGCTTCTAATTGGTTAGTGGTATGCGTGATGCCCCCCCTCACTCAGTTACGTGACGTGCTGCTAGTACGGCAGTCTTTAGAACCTTTCTAGTTTGTTCAATGAGTGGAGGTAGGCTTTGCAGTTACTTAGCAGTAGCAGATCAGCATCAATCAAACCAAAATTTGGTGTATACAAAAAATGTAGTCATGTTCATGTGTCCTCCATGATTGGATCATACACATTGTTGAGGAATACAGTGGAAATGCATACTTAATGTACAATTGGCATGCCTGGAATAGGTGGGCTAGGTTGGGTGGTACGTTGTACTAATACTTAGGCTTACTTGTAACTTAGTTTTCTGGAATCAGAATGGATTACTGTTGATAAATAGTAACTTAAGTAGTCGAACTGCGAATCCCCCGATATTACATGTTGACCAGATGAGATCGGTCAATGTAGTTATTGCAATTGTTTACATAAGTGTTTTTTGACCGTTGTTGAAAAATATTGTATTTGTTTGACACCATCCATCAATGTTTGTCTCTTTCTTATATCTTTCCTGTTCATCAGCACCCAGGGGCAGACGGGCAGGGACTGGGCAGTCGGCGGGACAGGAACACCACCAGGAGGACACCGCTGAGGGCTCCTCTGCTGGCCCCAGTAAGTCTTCTTGTTTTTAATATTATTTCTTATTCCATAACTTTTACTGCCCCATTTCTCCCGAACTATAGTGTGTTTCCAAATCCTATTTTTTTACCACCAATTATCCTTCGATCTGTACGGTTTCAAAAAGCTTATCCCTGCCTCCGCTATGATGACTGAGTACTACTAAATACTATCAGTCTGTCTGTCTGTACTGTAGTAGCTAGTCTTGCCCAGTTGGCCAGTGCCACTCTTTGTGAAAGGTTGTAATATAAAACTCATATTCACCAGTAGCTCGTACAATCCGTTGGGTCGTTGTCTTGTACTACTTTTTACTCTTATTGATGTTGAGGCTTTGAAAATTCACAGCAACAACAGCCCTACCAGATTTCTTAATATTTTGATATGATACCCTATAGGACATACCACTGTTGTAGGGATCTTGCACATACATTTGCACCAGAAAATAGGATGTTGGTGATGGTAGGTTGGACCTTCCTTGCACACCTCAATCAGAAATTCCGCACCCACCACAATTCCACTGCTTGACTATAGTACTGTCTTGTCATACCTATTAGGTCTCGGAACCCTCCCCCCAAGATAACCAACAAGTAGACAACCCAGAACATAACACACCCAACCTCTGTCGTGGAAGCAATTCACATGCACACCCTTACTTTAATTTGCTCACTCGTGTAAGTTAGTCCACTCCACACCAAATACCACGAAGTCTATGTAAGTTTAAAATGTTTATTTCAATTTGAGAAGGTCTGTACACTGTTTTCTTAGCAGCACCAACCGGCAAATCAATAACATTAAAACAATATACATTGTTACACTTATACAGTTGGGAATTAAATCATGATAACTGAAGTGGTGGAAGGCAGCACCACCATCCCATAGCAATTTAGTTTATATACATTTATAAATGAAGATGTGAGTGAAGGGACCCCTCACCTCAGAAGAACCTAGTACTGGTAGTTGGTGCATCGTTCAGAAGCTCTGGTTCGTAGAAGGGAATCTTGCGTCTGTAATGCGAAAAAAGAAATGGTGTGCGTTAGTATATTGCAACTTGCAAGCATTTCTCAGCCGTGCCAAAAAGTGTAGCATCTATGGATAAGCAATATGGACTAACAGTAACAGTAGTACACCAGTTCTTCCTAAAAAAGTGGCTTGTTAATGTTTGTTGACCGCTTGTACGCAGCGCGTAGACTAGACAGTAGCAGTGTGAGGCAGGTCATGTGGGCTCAAAGGTGTCTTAAGAAGCTGCAAGGTAAAGGTAACGTCACATGTGCATGGCTAGGGCTAATCAAGCAAATGCTACAATGATCATATAACTTAGTGTCTACTACTACCTGATTTGTACTAGTGATGTATGTTAGTATTAACTCATTTTTCAACCTTGCTACTGATCAATAGGGGGGAGGTGTATATGTCGCCTAATAAATGTGTAATGTTTTCTAGGCGCACTACCGACCACCATTGCTGGGGCCAGCGAAGGCGACGCCGAGGGCGAGGATGCGGCAGTTGCAGATAGCAACGGAGGGGGAGTGGCAGCACCAGAGGCAGGCGGTGGTAAGTTAAATTCATAATCTTTAACTATTGTTGAACTTGACAGCACACTCACTGCAAAGGTGTACTGTATGTATATGTATACTGTACAGTTGTGAATTAGGGCCCCATTAGCATGGTGGGCGTATTGCCCCCGCCGGGCTGGCTGGAATTCACTGCCGTCACCGCAGGGGCAAACCTCCCGCCATCCCTGTAGAAAATATTCAGACATGTCCAGGCGGAAAAGGGTTCAATATGGCGGTGGTGTCTCTCTCACCACACCGGCAGCCATATAATCTGCATTTTGGAATGCCTTTGCGTGGCGGCATTGCCGTCCGCCACGGAAAGGCATGCACACATTGCAGAGTATGCTTGGGGGCCCCCATGGAGGGTACCTATCGATGCTATGGTACCCCCCCGACTTTCAAAGCAAAACGTGACAGGCTCCGTGCGAGGCCCGTCATGTTGTGCTTGGAAAAGCAGCACAACATTTTAGCATTGCTTTCAGCAAATTCAACCAGAATTTAAATTTAAAAAAACAGGGTGCGCCCGCCACTGTGCCGGGCGCATCATCCTAATTAATTGTCCCCACGGGACCCCCACCCTTTTTAGCAGTCGGATGGCGAGCGGACAAAGTCCGCCCGCTATGTGATGTCGTAAGTAAGTATGAGTTCTTGGGGACGTTTGAAGAGTGAACTAGAAGACTAGAATTCCCTTTAATTGGTATAGGACTAGGAGCCGGAGTATTGAGTAACCAATGTCCTCATCTATCTGATTTCAACTCCGCTTTGAAAGTTTTATGGAGAAGAGCACCTGGTGCACTGTTCAACTAAAAAGTGTAAGACAGGTGGAAGGAAGAAGGACGGGCGACATTTAAAATGTTATGTACTACTGTGCTTTATTTTATAGTGCTACTCTACCATGCCACTATGTGTATAGATAATTACCTTGTCCTACTGTTTTATTAAGACTATATTTTATAATTGTCTTGTTTTTTTCTTTTTGATACACAGCAACTCTGAAACTCAACCGTAAGGAGTTGGCCGCCAAGGCACGGCGCCGGAAGCTGGAGGCAATCCAGCAGGAATACCGGCGGCTGGTGGTCCTAGCCGAGGAGGAGGAGGAGGCTGCTGCAGCTATTGAAGGCTCCTCCAGTGCCCCGGGCCCCAGCCACCGCCCTCCAGCGGTACGGCGCCACCGCCGGACGGCTGCCCGCCGCCACCGTGTCATCTCCGGTGCCCCCCCCCCACTGTGGCTGCAACTGCCGCGGCCTTAGACGCCGCATCGCCCATTTAGAGGACCAGATGCGTGTCCTCCTCCAGTCCCGCCCCACCAGTTAGTCCCTGTCACTGCCCCTTTTTTAATTCCTGTTCGTTCTTCACTCGTTTGGGCGTTCTCTACTTCTATGGACAGTCGTTGGGGTTAGGGAGGTGGGTGGGTCAGCTTTTGTGGGTTTAGTTTATTTGTTAGGGTCAATTAAATATATTTTTCTATGTTGCATGCAATGTTGTTAATGTTTTGTAGGTGGGGTAACTGTTTTACATCACACTGTTTCTTTGCTGGTGCATGGCCGCCCATAGCGTGTGTTTGATTTCAATAATTTGCTGACTGTATAAGACACAAACAGATAGATGCGACACACCTCACTCATTGACTGGTCCTACTATGCATTCTTTGGAGTGGTGTTTGAAACTGAAATCATTGACAACATGTCCATTATTGATTCTGCCTCCCCCAAACTTCTCTCTTACCGGTGCTTGATGTTTATGTCCAACTGTGGCACAGCACTGGCTGCATGGTGAAGATGGTTTCGTTTTTCATACATGCCATGATTGGGGTGGTGGTGGTAGTATAGTAGTA
Source organism: Triturus cristatus (assembly GCF_964204655.1). Lineage (NCBI taxonomy): Eukaryota > Metazoa > Chordata > Amphibia > Caudata > Salamandridae > Triturus > Triturus cristatus. The sequence continues at coordinate 899,612,019 of NC_140590.1, read as the reverse complement.
GTAGTATACACTGGCAGGGTGGCAGCATTTCCAAAAAAAGAAAAGGAGATAGTCAATCGCCTTTGAGAGACTGTTAGAGGAGTAGTTGAATGAAGTACATCACAGAATTTACCGAGCAACAATTATATGCTCAAATATTTGACAAAAAAACTGAATGCCAGTTATTATGAGGATAGCCTACTAGACAGAGTAACAAACTATAGTTTTGTTGACTTGACTATGCCTACAGTCTAACAGTTAGTGCTGTATATGAGGAATGACAACAAACAAATCCAATCAATGCCGGCAATTCATGCTGAGGTATATGTTCCTTTGTTAAATAAAATAACCTCTGAAATATCCTACTCATGGGTGGGCAAGCAGAAGAAGATCATCGCTCTGCATTGAAATTGAAGTAGTGTTGCTTTCACCACATCCGCCCCAGCAAGTGTGTGATTAAGTATTGGTGTACATTTAATTTAGTTACACCTCGACAATAAGTCACACAGCCCGGGGGAAGAGGGTTAGGGTCCGTTGATTGGATGGGAAGGGGGATTTTGGGAAAGGTTTGACATAGAAAAACAGTATGCATACATAGACAAACAAACGACAATCATTGAAGACTACCATACCATATCCATTCCATATGTTAAGGTAGAAAAAGGAAATGCATGCATGATGAGACCCGGATTACATACACTTCTATTTCTTGTTCTGTTCCGGCCTTAATACTTTAACAGATAGCAAATAGAAATTTTAAATATTGGTAGTGAAGAATCGTAAACACAGAGCAAACGTAATGATGATTGATAATAACAACTCCAAGAACACACTGTTGTAAAGAATGTATACAAGATATTAATCAAATTATTTAAAAGAAGTGAAAAGTGGATACTGTTACTGTCTTATCCTGGTCAAAAATGTGGACTGGTTTTTTGCATCTCGGCATTCCTCTTGCTCCTCTCGTCCATCAATCTTGGGTGTGTCGCCTCACCACTCGCCACTGCCCGGCTGGAATAAAAAGGTGATTGATTGGTAAGGTAATTAATATGCATTGTAATGTTTTACAAAGTTTTGGACAAGGCCCGGCCTGTAATTTTAGATTGAAAACCAAAGGGGATATTCAGAAAGAAAGTGAAAACAAATGCACAAGTGATGGTGTAGTGCACCAAGAACACTTTCCGAGGTGGCATGTATGCATATGCATCATCTCTACTGTAGTCTGTTTCCAGCATAGACCTTCAACAGTAACAGGAGAGATCAGGCCCACAGTGCTTACCATTAGCACATCCTACGTTAACACTTTAGAGTCCTTTTTTTTTCTCTCAAAGAGTTGGACAAACGCAAAGCACATTATCCATTCCAGACATAGCATTTTACAGTTAAAGTTAGTAAAATCAATGCACTGCAGTTATCCCACCGCTACACTCTATTCAACTTCTACACAGACATTTGGGTGTGCTGTGGTTGTTGTTCACGTGTTTACCTTTAGGCTTTTCCGTTTTATGCCACTCATGAAACATCCTCCTGACTTCATCATCAGCTCTGATACTTCTACTGACTGAAGATCGGCCTGCAGTACAAGTGTAATTTTTATAACACAACAAGAGTAGAAATATAAATATTACTGACTTGAGTCATTCTTTATTGTGTACAGAAAGATAGATTACCACTAGTACACTTTGACATCACTTTGTGCACAACAAACAACGCAAACACAAAGACCAATAGCTCAGAGTCAGGTGTCCAATGCATGCCATTAATTATCATCATTTATTACCTGTTCCTTCTCATCTTAAGTTAACGGGCCGTCTCTTTCGCCATCATCATGATGGACGGTGCTGTTAAGTCACAGTCATTTGCATTGCGCAGATTGAGTGAGTCCCCTTCCTGTATTGAATTAAAAGCAATGTATCACCAAGATGCAGGAGAAGTACACATTTCTTGTTTGCCAGAAGGGGAAAATTAGTAATTACTAGTGTGTTCTGTAGAAAGTTGATTAGTGGCAGTGCACAATTACATCAATTCATGCGCAACACACACCACAAAATCTACATCATTCAGTCTGCCATTCTGCGACAATGCATGGCATCAATCATTGCCTGTTGCATCTCATCTCGTTAACGCTGCAGGCCGTCTCTTTCGCCATCATCATGATGGACGGTGCTGTTAAGTCACAGTCATTTGCATTGCGCAGATTGAGTGAGTCCCCTTCCTGTATTGAATTAAAAGCAATGTATCACCAAGATGCAGGAGAAGTACACATTTCTTGTTTGCCAGAAGGGGAAAATTAGTGTGTTCTGTAGAATGTTGATTAGTGGCAGTGCACAATTACATCAATTCATTCATGCGCAACACACACAACAAAATCTACATCATTCAGTCTGCTATTCTGCGGCCAATGCATGGCATCAATCATTACCTGTTGCATCTTATTTTCAGTTAATGGCCAGTCTCTCTCGGCTCTGAAGGAGGATAGCTATAGAAGTCATCAGATTCATGGTCCACTTGTTTTGGAAGGACGAGGAAAGTTTGAATTTGTTGTTACCATCATCCAATCATCATTCATGAGGGAAAGGGAATTGACCAGGAGATGCAGTATGATCGAGCGGAGGAGCTGGATTCTGAGGACTGTAGTGTCAAATGGCAGACACCTGAAACTTGTATCTTAAATTAGAAGATTAGAAGACGGTGATAATGCATTGGTTGCGATTCACAAGTTTATAACCGGAACAACAGACACAAACAAAGGGGGAAAAAAGGGAGGAAGACAGTAAGTGCGAGCCTAATTGTCAGGGAAGTATAGCTCGTCCTCAAACTCTGGGGGATCTTCCAGTAGTAGGTAATCATCTGACACGATACTTCCGTCACCTGAGCCGCTGTCCTCATCTTCCTCTGTTGATTCATGCATTGTGTAATTCGGTGGTATGAAGTGCTGATTCATTTTGATCATTGTTAACCTCTCCACGTTTTTGGGAGATAGACTGGTCCTTCTCAAGGTTACAATGGAACCAGCAGCACTGAAAACACGTTCGGAAGAGACACTTGCGACAGGGCAAGCCAGATAGCTTATCGCCAGCCTGCTGAGCTGTGGCAATTGAGACCTTTTCCTATACCAATACTGCACTGGGTTTTGATCAACGTACACCTCTGTTGGGTCGTCCAGATAGGCCTGGACCATCCGCTCAATGTTCAGGGTTGCTGCTGGTAAGCTTTTGTGCTGTTTTTTTTGTGCATCAGCACTGTGCTTACGGCCCATCTTTACATACCAATCTGATAATGATTGTACTCGGCCGAATGATCCAGTTATTGTTTTTGTAGTCGATGGTGATGGTGAGTGTTGCGATTGTGAGCCAACCGCACTGCCCTCAGCCGACGAAGTTGCACTTGATTCTGCATGGCCTGCTTCAGTATCAGTACTTGTTGTGGGTTGATGTGGCGGGCTTTTAATTAGCAGCCCTTCGTTTTCAAACTTGATGGCTGCTTCAGCTATTCAACTTTTGTAGCGGGCAACATCAGTGTCGGAAAAAGAAAGGAATAGTCCTAATTTTGCACGTGGATCCAGAATTGTGGCACAAATGTAATGTTCTTATGACAAAATTTTATTTTGTATCCTTACATTTTCTGATAAGCGCCTGGATAAGCTCTCCACCAAGTCATGGGCTTGCCTTCTGTCCTCTACACCTTTGTAGGATTCAGACACATTATTCAGCTCATGCTCTAGCATTTGCAACAATGGGATAGCTTGGCCCATTGTACAGTCCTCCTTGCTGACTTCACGTGTGAAGACCTCAAAAGGAGACAGCATCTCAGTCAGGCATTGAATTAGGGTCCATTGCTCCATCTGAAGGGTCATGCCTTTAACACTAGCATCACTGCTTCTGTACCAGACATATTCATTGAGTGACCTCTGCTGTTCGTACAGACGATCAAGCATGTAATACGTTGAGTTCCAACGTGTTGCCACCTCCTGGATGAGTGCCTTGACTGGCATCCTACGCTCACGTTGGAGGATCCTCAGCTGCTTCCGAGCTTTAAAAGAATGGCTGAAATGAGTGCATATTCTTCGGCAGATGGACAGTAAATTATTGCTTACTATGGGTTCTTTTTTCAGAAAGTCTTGCACTATAATGTTTATGCAGTGTGCCAAACACGGAACCCTGAAATAGGAACCAAGTTCCATGGCCTTAAGTACATTACTGCCATTGTCTGTGGCAACAAAACCAATACCAAGCCCTCTGGGCCGCAGCCATTCCAAAACCTTGGTGCGAAACTCTTCTAAAATGTTTTCAGCCGTATGAGATTTCTCCATGGCGAACATGGCTACAGTTGCATGTTTCCGAGTACCTTCAAAAATCGCAGCTGTGTCAACAACACCTCGTGCAGATAGTTGATCTTTAACCCCCACAAAAGAGATCCAGTGTGCAGTGATGCACATGTAATCTGTGGCTTGGCAACTGGTCCACATGTCTGTTGTCAGGTGGGTATTGTGCACAGCACTCTGCTGCAAACCGTGACCAACCAATTCCAGCACATCATGATGTAGTGCCGGAACAGCAATTCTTGCGAAATAGGACCGGCTGGGAACTTTCCATTTCGGGCAGATGGCAGACACAAATTCAAGGAAACCCACCCCTTCCACAAATGAAAAAGAAAGAAGGTCCAGCGCTAACATTTTAGCCAGCTTCGCATTGTACAATCGTGCCGTTGGGTGGTTGCGTTGGAACTGCCCCTCCAACCTAAACATGCTGTCAATGGTAGGCTGGCTTACTTTCCTTAGTGGTGCCATTAACCCACTAAGGCTCAACGACACAGATTGTCTCATTGAGGTACTCGCCGGTCGCCTTGGTGTCTCACCCACACTCTGAGTATGGCTCTTACTGCGGTGCCACTCTGATGTTACTGAGGAGGATGTGGGCGTTACCACTGCAGTGACTGCACTACTGGAGACAGGGCTAGAAATGCCTCCCTGTTCTTCACCTGCCACCACAATAATATCGCTCCCTGATTCCTGACCAACTTCAAAGGGTTTAGTGTTCCTACTTTCTTTTAAATTACGTAGGTGATCCTCCCACACAATAGTGTGGTGTATTCTGAGATGACTTGCTTGTCCTCCGGTACCATAGTTTGTACCAAGCTTACCACGCCGAACACCTTGCCGACAAATTGCGCATATAGCAACGTTCTCCTCCTTGGCGCTAACAGAAAAGAAGTCCCAAACTGGGGAGGAGAACTTTCTGGCACTGCTGGATGTGCCACTTTCAACACCAGATGAACTTGAGGGGGTGCTTGAAAATATGTGACCCTGTCCACCTACACTGTGACTTTTACTACCACTTCCTACTGAGATGGTTGAGCTGGATGTAGGTCCCTGCCGGGCCTTGGAAAATATGGCAGATGGAGGTAGTGGTGGTGTAACCTGTGTTGGTGAGATCCGTGCTACATCCCGCTCAGTAGCAGCCTTTCTGGATAGGGTGAGAATGTCGGTCTCCAATCCCTTTGGGGCGGGAGTAATGTGCGTGATGACTGGCTCGTCTTCATCAACATCATCACCCCCCTCTTCTACATCTACCTCCATAACTCTAAGTTTTTCTGGGACCTTCCTTTTCAGAAGCAATGTCTTGTGGCGTACTTCACTCTCAGACCGAGCTGGTGGGACCCAAGTGTCATCACGATCATCAGAAGCGGGGCTTGAAGAAGAAGATGATGGACTAAGCCTCCTTTTCCTTGCTGGTGGTCTGGAAGACAATAGATGTTCTGAAACAGTGGTTTGACTTCGCTCCGCTTTGTCTGCAGGAAGCTCGATTTCCTGAAATGCCCCTACGTCAGGAGCAACAACTACTATGGTGGGCTGTTGCGGCGGCTGCTGCTGTTCTGGTTGCGGCGGCTGCTGCTGTTCTGGTTGCGGCGGCTGCTGCTCTTCTGGTTGCGGTGGCTGCTGCTGTTCTGGTTGCGGCGGCTGCTGCTGTTCTGGTTGCGGAGGCTGCTGCTGTTCTGGTTGCGGAGGCTGCTGCTGTTCTGGTTGCGGCGGCTGCTGCTGTTCTGGTTGCGGCGGGTGCTGCTGTTCTGGTTGCGGCGGCTGCTGCTGTTCTGGTTGCGGCGGCTGCTGCTGTTCTGGTTGCGGCGGCTGCTGCTGTTCTGGTTGCGGCGGCTGCTGCTGTTCTGGTTGCGGCGGCTTGACACTGATATGCTGAGTTTGCGCCTGCGTTGAACTTGATTGTGTACTACTTTGCGGTAATGACATTTCTTCAACATCGCTGCCCGTTAGTAGACTGGCTACCTCTGCGACAGTAAAGCCCTTGGGCCTAGGTTGGTGGGGTTGCTGGACCGCTGTGCTGGTCCCAGCTTGGTTCCCGGACAACGCTTTGGTGCCAAAAAAAACCTTGGCCGGCACACCACCAGTCGTGGTTAATGGCACTTCCTTTTTCTGTTCCTTCTTCTCACCAGCAACTTTCTTGGTACTGGACCTGGTACCTTTCTTTGGGGCCATCTTATTCCGATGTCAGGCAGGAGGCAGATGCACAACAAGTTCTGGTCACACGTGGGCGTGATGCGCAGCAGGACTTCTGGCTGGCTGGCAGTACAACGGGTAGCCAGGTGATGCCGATGACACCTCCTACTCTGTCTTTTGTGCACCTAAAAGCAAAGAAGACAGGAGAAGAACATCAGTGAAATGTTGCATTTGTTTTTGTGGTTCAGTTACTTAGTACTGTACTAGTGCAAACAAAAGATAGTCTAGCCATTTATGACTTTTTTTAACTAGAGCTATGTTATACTACTAGTACTGTGTACAGCCACACACTACACTCTCAGGAAGGTGATGTCTAAAAATTCAACAGATCACATAGAAAACACTTGATCAATAAAGCTGTGGCTACCTGCTCTGATCCTAGTGGATGAAAAAGCAGGCCTGTTGGCAGACAAGGCCAGGCAAGCTTGCAGGCCTAGGCCTCAAAATGGCCACCAGCCACATGGCCAGGCCCAACAACATCAGCAAGGCCAGCCCAAAAAACACACTTCCCCAACTCAATCCAATGCCATCCATGCCCTAAATGATGTCTAAATTCACCAGAGCAAACAGAAAACAGTAGATTACTAAAGCTGTGGCTACCTGCTCTGGTAGCAGTGGATGAAAGCAGGCCTGTTGGCAGACAAGGCCAGGCAAGCTGGCAGGCCTAGGCCTCAAAATGGCCACCAGCCACATGGCCAGGCCCAACAACATCAGCAAGGCCAGCCCAAAAAACACACTTCCCCAACTCAATCCAATGCCATCCATGCCCTAAATGATGTCTAAATTCACCAGAGCAAACAGAAAACAGTAGATTACTAAAGCTGTGGCTACCTGCTCTGGTAGCAGTGGATGAAAGCAGGCCTGTTGGCAGACAAGGCCAGGCAAGCTTGCAGGCCTAGGCCTCAAAATGGCCACCAGCCATATGGCCAGGCCCAACAACATCAGCAAGGCCAGCCCAAAAAACACACTTCCCCAACTCAATCCAATGCCATCCATGCCCTAAATGATGTCTAAATTCACCAGAGCAAACAGAAAACAGTAGATTGCTAAAGCTGTGGCTACCTGCTCTGGTAGCAGTGGATGAAAGCAGGCCTGTTGGCAGACAAGGCCAGGCAAGCTTGCAGGCCTAGGCCTCAAAATGGCCACCAGCCACATGGCCAGGCCCAACAACTTCAGCAAGGCCAGCCCAAAAAACACACTTCCCCAACTCAATCCAATGCCATCCATGCCCTAAATGATGTCTAAATTCACCAGAGCAAACAGAAAACAGTAGATTACTAAAGCTGTGGCTACCTGCTCTGGTAGCAGTGGATGAAAGCAGGCCTGTTGGCAGACAAGGCCAGGCAAGCTTGCAGGCCTAGGCCTCAAAATGGCCACCAGCCACATGGCCAGGCCCAACAACATCAGCAAGGCCAGCCCAAAAAACACACTTCCCCAACTCAATCCAATGCCATCCATGCCCTAAATGATGTCTAAATTCACCAAAGCAAACAGAAAACAGTAGATTACTAAAGCTGTGGCTACCTGCTCTGGTAGCAGTGGATGAAAGCAGGCCTGTTGGCAGACAAGGCCAGGCAAGCTTGCAGGCCTAGGCCTCAAAATGGCCACCAGCCACATGGCCAGGCCCAACAACATCAGCAAGGCCAGCCCAAAAAACACACTTCCCCAACTCAATCCAATGCCATCCATGGCCTAAATGATGTCTAAATTCACCAGAGCAAACAGAAAACAGTAGATTACTAAAGCTGTGGCTACCTGCTCTGGTAGCAGTGGATGAAAGCAGGCCTGTTGGCAGACAAGGCCAGGCAAGCTTGCAGGCCTAGGCCTCAAAATGGCCACCAGCCACATGGCCAGGCCCAACAACATCAGCAAGGCCAGCCCAAAAAACACACTTCCCCAACTCAATCCAATGCCATCCATGCCCTAAATGATGTCTAAATTCAACAGAGCAAACAGAAAACAGTAGATTACTAAAGCTGTGGCTACCTGCTCTGGTAGCAGTGGATGAAAGCAGGCCTGTTGGCAGACAAGGCCAGGCAAGCTTGCAGGCCTAGGCCTCAAAATGGCCACCAGCCACATGGCCAGGCCCAACAACATCAGCAAGGCCACCCCAAAAAACACACTTCCCCAACTCAATCCAATGCCATCCATGCCCTAAATGTGATTGAAAATGAAATATATTCAAAAAACAAAAGGAACAGTTGCTTCATCATGCACACACACACCCATGAGGCCATGCCCATGGCTAGCTCGGGCCTACTACTACAACCCACAAAATTAAAAAAAATTAAAAAAAAAAAAAGGAATGATGATAATTAATTATCAAAAATAAATTGTAGTTACACAACAACTGCAATGCCCACAATCAAACACAACAACCACTTACTTGTAAAATATCCTATTCCAAAAATCCTGAAATCCAATTGCAATGATGCAGCAGACAAAAAGAGTGATCTTTCCAGCTCCAAATCCAAAGGCAGAATGAGCAGAAGATGGACAAAGCACTGGGAGGAGCCTGCTGGACAGGAACAGGAAGTTGGAGAATCTGTGTCACTTCCTCCATCTCTCCACCTTGTAAAAAAAAATGACTCCTTGCACAAAAAAGGAAAGCCAAATGTGAATGTAAGGAGTTCTTTTCATCCAAAATCAGTATTTGCAGATGGTTTCATGCTGCTAGAGCCGATATTCCTCTCCAAATTGTAAATTTTACGTTGTTGATTTCTCGAGCTTCACATTACTTCCGCCGGCGTGTCGAAAACGATATGATCGCGTTCTCTTCTTTGTCCCTGTCGCGTTGGATATGACGTGTTCGCGGTCTCTTTCTCCTGTTCGCGTTCGATTTCATGTTCCCGCGTCCTCATTCTCTGGCTCGCGATGTAGAATGACATGTTCGAGATCTCAATCTTCTCATACTCGCGCGGTGCATGATCGCGAGAAGAAAGACGTGATCGCGCGACAAATGACGTGATCGCGTGAAAAATGACTTGAATGCGGCCGCGAACTCTCGCGAGACAGCGCAAAATGGCAACCAAAATCCAACATCTCGTCGAGAACGCGACCGGGTCAAGAAAACTTGTCGGGATTCAGGTAAGGCGATCGCGCGCGCGCGAGAATGTATTGTTTTACAGCGCGAGCAAGAAAAAAATTATCGCTAAGCTGCGGAATGCGGAAATTTTGACATTTTCGCGCTTTCCGCGGAACGCGAAAATGTCAAAATATCGCAATTCGCGCGAACGGAACGGAATTTTGGCCCAGGCCTACCCAAGACCCAAGATGAGCGATAAGGTAATGGCTTCACGCCCCAAACCGTACAAACAAGGTCAAACATGATTGACTTTGGTGTATCAATAAATCAGTGCTTTTACCTGGTATGTTTCTCATCGATTTTCATCATCAGCTGCAAAAGTGAGAAAATGAAAGAGTTATATCGCCAAACCTTTCACCTGCACTTCATTTCACAATCACCCTCTTGCAACCTTGCTTTATAGTTCCTCTTTCCTTGTCCTTCCCTAAGGAGTGAGTGTTTAATTATGCAACATCAAGACATGGCCATATTAACACTACAAATGCATCGATTTATTGGTAACATTCCACAGCACAACAGCTGGTAAGATTGCTCAGTGGGTTGCATGCTTTTTCTGTAAAGATATGTATATGGTCGAACTGACAGGTTTGTGAAACTGCTCGCCCTTTCACTGATTTAAATGTTATGATCATACGGGTATCAGTGAGTTAGGGGCCAATTACGATGACGGTGGGACCGCCACCAACAGCCAGTCAGCGGTAGTCTCACCGCAATCGGAACACTGTAATCCGCCCTCCATATTACCATGGCAGGCGGATTGGTTGGTGGTAATCATCCTTGAGCCCGCCGGTGCGTCGGAGGGACATTCAATCCCTATAATTGTGGCGGTGCAAGCCAGGACCACCATAAGGATTATGATGTCCCTTTCCGCCCACTTTTTCCTGACGGTTAACCCACCATGAAAAGGCAGGCAGAAAGGGACTTTGGGGCACCCCTACATATCCCTGCACAATGTGGCAGGCACCGCATGGTAATGTATCCCCTTTTTGCATTGTGGCGTGTGCTGCAGCCAGCAGCAACCGCCGCAATGCAAAGATAGGCATTGCGACGGCCGTGGTGGCGGTCAAAATTGTAAAGCCTCTGTTTGGACCGCCAACAGCCTGTCGGGCGGACCCATTCACAATAGGGCCATCCTAATCAGCCCCCCAGTTATCCATGGTTACCATAGCACTTAAAAGCAAGAAGTCTTTTTTATGAGGTGCTACGTAAAAAGAATTGTTACTGTGCTGTAGAGCTTTCGGTGTTATAGAGTAGTACATTTGCAGAAATACTACAAAAGACATCTCGGACATAAGACTTTTGGCTGCTTTTGAATTTCAGCTGACAAGCAATCGATCACCTGAGAATGTGCGGCCAGTCCCAGGATTGGGAGGGAGCCTGGAGCTGTGGTCAAGCGCTGCTCCCAAATGGTGGACGTTTATGTCTAACAAGGTGTTAATCATCCTCTGACCTTTTTGTGAAGCTATTTCGTACAGTTAACATGTGAACTCTTCGACAGGAATGGCAACAATGATTCCATAAACTTTCTCTTATGGCATTTGTGTCAAGCTTGAACGTAATAGAATTGTGACCCGGACACGTTTTGCCTTTGGTGAAGCTGTCAATCCTCTTTTTGTTATGAGTTATCTGACCTTTCAGTAATTTATCTTTAGCTTTCCTCAGACAGAAAACCGTTACCTTTTGCAGTTCCTTTCAAATTCCACCTGAAATGAAACCATATTTCTCTTAAGGTGCACAATAATACATATATACACTTAATTTACATAAATCTAATTTATATTAAAGCGAACACGGCCTTCATTTTTAGAATTGCGCCAGAACTATGCAAAATGTGCGTTATTGTTCACTCGCAGCAATTTCATGTGCGTATAGCCGAATTCACCCATTCATAACAATACTTACTGTGATGTGAGTCAGAAATATTCATAAATAGCGAAATAGACTGGCATGAAACAAGGACAGCCTTTCATCGTACATAGTCCACGCATGACTTGTGTCTCACACTTAAAACACACACGACACTCTGGGCTGGTGCATCTATTCTGCCACTCTAACATTTCCAGTTGCGGGCTAAGGTTGCTTGGAGCAACACACAACAAAATAAATATGAAAAAGACAATGAGGAGTATATAGTCAGACCACACACATGCTATCGGAGGCCCAGATCAAGGAGGTGACATATGTGAGAAGGGGCATGCCAAAGAAGGGCAAAAGTCTGAAAAGAAAAAGATACCTTACAGGTCATGGGTGACAAAACTGTCAGATGCTGTGCAGTATCTTCCCACACCAGGAAGATGGACTCAGAGGGGCTGATTACGACTTTGGCAGTGCTGTGCCAGCTCTCCACCTGCACAGCACCGCCAAAGCCCCGCAAAGACTGCCTGCCTGATCATGAGTTCAACTCGTGCAGGCGGACAGTATGTTTGCTATTCCCATGGCAGTGACAGAAAAACGACACCGCAATGGGAATGGCAAAAATGTTAAAGCACGGTATGGACTGTGAAGTCCATGCAATGCTGAAACTTTAGGTGCAGGCAGACTGCAGGGAACATGTTGCATCCCCATGGCAGCGAGAGCCTGGGGGCCATGTAGGCCCCCCTTAGTTTCCCCACCACCAGCTTTTAATGGCAGACTCACCGACATGAAAAGGCTAGCGGTGGAGGAACTCAAAATATGCTTGTCGAGACTGCGCCAGGCCCATTCTGCATATTGTATTGTCCCTGGGCCATGCCAGCGCAAGGGAACAGCGGTTCCCTGGTGCAGGCGGCAGTCCACCACCAGTATGATGGTGAAAGTCGTAATCAGGCAGACTTGGACCCCTGCTGCTGTGCCACCACAAGTGCGGTGGGCGGAAGACCGCCACACTCATAATCAGGCCCAAAGTCGTCCGGTCAGATGGGCATGAGGGAAGAGGACATTCAGATTAGAAACTGGTTTGAATGCTATTCCGTGCTGCTGGAGAGGGAAAAAGACAGTGGAAGCATTGTTTAGGTTTTTTTGCTCGATACTATGGCTGCAATATGAGTGACTGGAAAGTGTAAGCAATAATTATCGCACCTGATAAAATTTGACATCATTAGGTTCAGACTTTATTTCGACAAAAACAGCATCTACTAGACGCACTAAAAATGGGCTCTAACATGTAGAATTTGTTGCTTTGTACACCAAAATCTGAATAGCCTCAGCAATTTCCTTTGACCCTCTGTTCTTCAACATTGAATATTATTTTTCTCCATGTCACTCCTACTCTTCCTTCATTACCAACTAGCCTATGCTAAATTCAGGAGACAAAGAAGAAGAAAAAGAAGAAAAGGAGAATAAGAGCAGGAGAAGGAGTAAAAGGAGAAAAGATGAAAGCTGGGAAGGAGGAAAATGGTATAGACAAAGATGAAGAATAGGAGTGTGGGAATAGGAGGAAATGTGGCAACATTCTGACCGGAATGGGGCAATAAAGCATTAATACTGTGAAAACTGAAACTGTTATGGCAATAGTATTTCACATGCTGGTGAATAAGGGAAAAGAAATGGGTTAAGAACGGCTCGGGCTGTTTGGGAAGCAGCTTGACTATAACTACCACACATGCCAGAGCAAAGTGGAATTGAAACAGGTATGGGTAACTGTGAATGGTGCCTTGGTAATATGTTCTTCAGACTACTGGTACCAATATTTATGTTGATATATGAATGTGTGATTTGCATACTTGGGCAGGTGCATGCACCACACAGGATTTAACTCCATCACCTTTTCTTTACCATCCATATTCTCATCTACAATGAATTCTGACTTAACAGGCATGCCTATTTCCCCCACTGTGCCCTGAAATACCCTACCTATTACTCTTCGAAATTGTCTGCTATTTATCAAAGTTCCTAAATAAGATTTGTTGACACCTAAACTGTGCAGGACACAAGAGTTTAACATGAGACTGTGAGAAATGGTGTTTTCAATTAAGGGGAAGTGAACCCTTTTCAAGCCAAAGCTACAATCATTGTCAGGGTGAACCAAAAAAAGTCACTAAATTACCTCGTGTGTAACCCCCTGGTAGATTAGCACAAAAGCAGTCAGTCTTAATTTAGAGGCAATGTCAGAAATTGGGTTACTAGTTGAGGGTGGTGAGACCCTTCTCAAGCAGCAAATTAATTATTTTGAAGGTGAAGTTGCAAACAAATCATAAATTAATCTATGCTTAACTGTCAGGTAGCTTGGCACAGAGCAGTCAGGCTTAACTCCAAAGCAATGTGTAAAGTATTTTGCAACAGTTTAAACATGAACATAGTGAAAACACACCACAAAAGCATCCAGCACTGTTAGACCTGGCATCCTTAGGGTGGTCTTCCCCCAGACTTTTTGCCTTTACATCCTGTTTTTGCTCATTCTTTTTGTTGGCCTTAGAATCTGAGCACTTTACCACTGCTAACCAGTGCTAAAGTGCGTGTGCTTCTCTCCTAAACATAATGACATTGGTGGATACCTGATTGGCATATCTGATGTACTAGTAAGGCCCTTCTAAAGTTGTATACCATATACCAGGACCTGTGCTTCAATGCTATGGTAGGCATGCAGCACTAATTGTGTCACCCACATACGTAGTCTTTCAAACCTGTCTCAGGCCTGCCACTTCAGTGCCTGTGTTGCAGTTTTCTGCCACTTCAACTTGGCATTTAAATCTACTTGCCAAAGCCTTAAACTCTCCTTTTATCCCAAATAAGTCACCCCTAAGGTAGGTAGTAAGTAACCCTAAGGGCAGGGTGCTACGTACCTAAAGGTAGGACTTGCATGTTTAATCTTTACATGTCCTGGTAGCGACAAACAACCAAATCCATTTTTCACTACTGTGAGGCATACCACTCTCATAGGTTAGCAAACAAAGTGCTGATTACCCCCACAGATAGCCTGGCAGACAGGACTGGGTTGAAGTCACCCCCACATCAAAGGAATTTTTGGGGATAAGTATGGAGTATGTACTGGACATGTACATGGACTGGCAGAATAACTGCTCTGCTGGTTAAAGGACTCAACTGGACTGCTAATCTGGAAAGCCTGCTTTTCTGTTTGCTGCCCTGCTGCCTGCTGCTCTCTGACTATGCTGAAGGAGAGCTTGACTCTGACATCACTTTAAGTGATCTCCAAGGGCTTGTTGTCTTGCCTCCTGTTGCTTGAGATTCAGGGATATCGAAGTCTCTACCCCTGTTCCTGTGCCTTGCTTACTAGGGGGCATATTATCAAGCCAGGCGATAAAATTATCGCCGCTTTAGCCGGTGATAATGGGCTTGATAATATGCTCTATGGAATTCCAATTGAAGCCCATGTTAGATGCTAACATGGGCTTCAATTGGAATCCCATAGAGCATATTATCAAGCCCATTATCGCCGTTTTAGCAGCAGTGTTCTGCCGCTAAAGCGGTGATAATTTTATTGGCTTGATAATATGCCCATAGAAGTGGCCCAGATACTCAGATACTTGCTACATGGATTTCAATGTATCTTCTACCTGAAGAAGAATCAGTGTATCAACCCAGTTGTGGAGTATAATCGGAGCATAGCTAAATAAGCAGCGCTTTGCTTCCAGAGATCGACGAGTCAGGCAATGTTTTGCTAGTGCTGCAGCTTGTGAGATCAACGCATCCCCTCGACTGCATGGCAGAATCAAGCACATTACTTGACGCCTCGAGACTCCAGCACCCATTTCTGGAACTGATGCATCACTTTCACTGCGTAAAGAAGATCAAGGTATCCTTCATCAGTGGGACTCGACATCGACAAACTTTGTCGTTTGCGACCAGGAAATGTACTTTGTTCACCAGGGCCTGCGTGGGTCCTGTAGACAGCTGGTGCTCCATCATGGTTGGCCCAAACTTTGACTTTGCCCCACTCCAACGCAACCTAAAGTAACCGTTTTAGTGCTTCTTGCTTCTAATTCCTTCACTGCATTTATTCCTATAAAATGTAATATCTCAACTTCTATACATTCTATTTTTGTTCTTTTGGTCTTGTTTCATAATATTATAATCTATGTTTATAAACCTGTGTTGAGACTTTTTGTGGTGTATTCATTGTGTTATTGTGTAATGCACAAATACTTTACACATTACTTTCTTGCCAAGCTCATGATCGTGCCCTCCTTAAATTTGCCAGCTGACCTTACCTTCACCTTATACAAAAACGGCATCGTCCTGATTCAAGTGCCAAACAAAGACCTCAAAAGATTTGCTGACCTTTTTAGCACCCTCAAAAAACACATGCACAACCCTTATCCCTCCACGCTCCCCCAGCCCAGCACTAGCTTTCGTAACCTGACCCCTTCCTTCGCTCCGATCAACGCATCCCAAAGGGCATGGGTCAAAACCAGCCCTTAAGCCCCACCAAATATCCAACCACTCCCCCTCGCCCCATGCTACCCCTTCCTATGGTGCAGACTAGACCAACTCAACCCATGCCGTTCCCCACTCTAACCGGCTCTCTTGGCAGTGTCACCCATATTTTCTGATAGGGAATTTCCCTCCACTCCCACACAACCTCCACCACCTCTCAAGGAGACCATGCCACCACCCACTTCCTCCAACCCGAGCTCCTCCCCACACCCATAGTGACTTATACGCTAGACACTTGCTGGGCAGTGAACACCCACCCCAATGATCCCTCGACCAGTCTGCCAAGCGCGCCTAGCCACTCACAAACCCCTCCTCTCAGGATCTATGACACAGGTTGGTCTAACCTCACTACCATGCTACCCAATCATGCCAACAGAACCGTTCCCAAACCATTGACCTCTTTCCCGCACACACTTCCCTCACTTATGGATCTTGAAACTCTGCACCTCAGAGCAGCCAACATAACTCAGAGCATCCATAACTCCATTCTTCAATTGAATAACATCCTTCACCTCACCGAACTCTCTTTCTTGAACTTCAAGCTCCCACAGCACTCAACTCCCCCCTTTTACCAAGCCCCTCCTTTACCCCTTACCATTATACCTGAGACACCTTCGCCCTCGCAACTCCAATAGATCAACAACTCTCCGCAACAGAGGAGTTATTTGCAACAACCTAGCACAAGTACCCATTTCCGCCCTAACTCACGACACACAGTCGTCGCCCCTCTCTCCAGCCTCTTAAGTAACTGCCGTTCAGCAGTAAAACGTGCCTCTGATGTCGCCGATCTCACCCTGAGCCAAAAATCTAACATAACAATCCTGACCGAATCTTGGCTCAATGAATCCTCATCTCCTTACCTAGACCTATTAGTCCCTCCTAATTATAATATCTCAAGGCTGGACAGGAAATCAAAAAAAAGGGGGAGGCATTGCTTGCATCTACTGCTCTAACCTCCCCATAACTGAATTTCATGCAGATCTCACAGACTCCTGCGAATACCTTGCACTCTCCATATGCAACAACACAACTCAATTGTGAAGACTGCACATCTTCTACCACCCACTAGGTATGAGTGACACCTTCACTGACCACCTCATAGAAATCATTACAGCCAAGGTTTCCTCCAATTCTAATGACATTTTCCTTGGTGACTATAATCTGCACTGGAATGACCTCAAGGACCCTCAGGTCAATGCCATCAAAGACTTCCTGGCAGACCAAGCCCTTACCCAAGCCTGCACACTCCCAACACACATGAAAGGCGCCACTCAAGATTGGATCATTGCTAAGGAATCAGCAGTCAAGATTATCTCTATAGTGCCTGTGACTGGTCTGATCACCACGCTATTACATTCCTACTACCTGGCATCCACAAGACACGGCCACCACAATCTGTGAATCCAAAATTTTGGGTTAGAGACACAAAGAGCCTAGATCTCGTGAAATTGGCTGCACGCTGCCAGATTGACCTCCCCCCCCAAATATCTCAATGGTCAACAACCTCACAGAACACTACACCTCGACTATGTCTAACATACTTGATGATCTTGCCCCGCTAAAGCTAAAAGAACCCAAATCAAAGACAGAAACCCCTAGTTCAACGGATGCCTCAACAATGAAAGGAGAAACCTCAGGCAGACAGAAAGAATCTGGAGACAGCACCCCTCAGCCTCCTACTTAAAACTTTTCTGTCAGAAAATAGGAACATCCTCAATTAAAAAAAAGAACTTTTCAGATCAGAACTGGAGAACGCCAAGAACAGACCCTGCAAGCTCTTTGCAATGGTCAAACACCAATCTAATAAACTGGCTAAAACCTCCAAAGAAACCCCAAAATCTCTAATATCATGCAAGGAATTCTCCTCCTTCTTCTCTGGCAAAATTACTGGCATAGGAAACGAGCTTAGATCCGCTACCTACTCTCAACCCCCTCCGGACCTGCCTCATTTCTCCACACTGCCCCCTGCCGCCTCATGCTTCCTGGTGCACTGATCCACTGCTGGCTGTTGTCCGTCTTCCGCCAATCCTGGGCCCCCGCTAATGCCCTCGGACTTGCTTGCATTGAAGACCCCCGGAGCAGCGTTCTAGCGGGGTCCCGGATGGAGGCCGGATGGTGCTCCGTAGGTTGATCTGTGCTCTGCCGCATCTTGCTTTCTGGTGCACTTATCCACTGCTGGCTGTTGTCCATGTTCCGCTGATTCTGGCCCCCTGCTCATGCTTTCGACCTCACTGGCATTGAAGAACCTCGGAGCAGCGTTCTGCCAGGGTCCTGGATTGAGGCCGGACGGTGCTTCGTGGGCTGATCTGTGCCCTGCCGCCTCTTGCTTCCTGGTGCATGACCTTGTTTTTGGCCCAACGACTCTCCGCCAGCGGATCTGCACCCCTCTGGCATGCGGCACCTCGACCTTCACTGGACCTGGGTCCTTGCCTCGACAGCAGCCACGTCCTTCCCTGCTGCTCAACGAAGCTCCATTGGCAGATCCACGCCCCCCAAAGTGCAGCACCTCGCCCTTCGCATGTCCTGAGCCTTCCCACTGCCTCGACTGCTGCAGCGTCCCACCCTGGTACTTGGCTGCTTTGCCCAGGTCCTTGTTGGTCTAGTTGAGAGACACTGCTGGGCTGGCGCACGGCCACTTCTTGAATTGATCCCACCTTCACACAGACCTGAAAGGAAGTCGATAAGGCCTCGTCACTTGAGCGAATTCCTTCGTTTCACCTGAACCTCAGGTGGAGGTCAACCGAACCTCCATACCTTGCCTCCACTCCGACCGTCTCTAATGGTCCAACAGGGCTCAGTGCCCATCTCGGCTCCCTGCCGCCACACAACACCCTTGATGGAGCTGATTGAGCATGGGGTCCAGTCGGACGCTTGATCTTCCCGTGCTCTAATCCTGCCTACACTCGGGCCGCAAGATGGGCTCGATAAGGCTTACATGCCCGACCTCGTGAGGGGCTCGAGGTGGCTCCCGTGCCCTTCCATTTCTTTTGACCATATTATGAACAGAATAAGACTCGGGATCTTGTCTGAGCCCTGCTGTGTCTGGTCTCAGGGCCCGTCCACCCCTTGGTCCTTTTGGACACCCTTTGGCTGCCTTGATGTAGATGGTGGCGTGATGAGCCTTCCCCCATTCCGGTGATACCCAATGGCCACAGACCGCCACTCGGATATCAGACCCCTGCTGTCGCGCAGCATTGTACTGAACTGGTCTCAGGCCCGACCTCCCCTTGATCCTCTCAGACACCCTTTGGCTGCCTTGATGTTTCTGGTGGCTCGACGAGCCTCCCCCGATTCCGATTCTGGTGATTCCCAATGGCCACAGACTGTCACTCGGACATCGGCCACACCCACTCTATTTGTGCTATTTTATGTTGAGCCCCCTGTCCTTGGCTAACTCTGCAAAATTGGTGTAGTGTTTTATGAGAGAACTGGTGCCGCACCACCACACAGCCCTTGACACCGGAGATAGATAGACTTTCTCATTTTCTTCTTTCTCTTTCATTTTTCCCCTTTCTCTTTCATTTTTTCTTTGATCACCAACTTCTACTAAATATGCTATTCCTTAAAATGGTGGTACTCTGCCTTTTCCTTAAAATGGTGGTACCACGCCAATTCCAAAATGGCGATGCTCCACACCTCACCCCAAGATGTCTAACGTCGCGGCCATGCAATTAGGTCAGAGCGATTCATTCCTCTTTTCACCCGCGACCTCTCTTTTAACTAGTCTGACCACGCCCTGGCCGGCGCTCATACTGCCTCAGCCCGGGCGAAATTACGGAGCCTTGTCTATTGTTGATATTAAAGATTTGGTTCTAACTGCCAAAAACAATCGTGTTTAACTGTGTAATCTTTCTGTTACAATTCAGAATACCATTTCACCGTTGATGACCCACTAGGCCCTCTAATGTAATCTTTACTTGTATTATTCTCTATGCCTGTAATTTCTAATCTAACGAGACATACCACGCCCTCCCAAGCACTCATACTGCCTCAGCTTGGGCGAAATTGCTGAGCCTTTTCTATTGTTGATTCTACAGATTTGGCTCTAATTGCCAATAACAATCCTGTTTAATTATGTAACTTTTTGTCCCAATACAGAATACCATTTCACCATTGATGACCCACCAGGCCCTCTAATGTAATTTTAATTATTCTCTTTGCCTGTATTTTTTACTCCGCTCTGTTTACAGAATACTCAGAATACCATCTAATCGTTCATGACCTACTTGGCCCTCTAATGCTATTTTAATTATTTCTATGCCTGTAATTTCTACTATTATCTTTGCCTGTGAATGCTTTTGTATTATACTACCCTACACTCACACATTCTGCTAATTCCCTTTCTATATACACTACCACCCATCCTTCTCCTTAACCACTGCCACCCTCTCTCCTCCCTTAAAACTGCCCCCTCCTCTACTCTCCTTCCATCCGCCCCCTCTTTATGATGCCCATTATGATTGTTAAACTTTCTCCGTTGTTTAACAAACTCTCTGACCTGTCCCCTCGCTCTCCCCCATAGTACTGACCCCCCTCTCGTCCTGTGCCCCCTTTGATTGCGTACTCCCACCCCATCTTCTACTCAACTCTCCCCTCCTGTCCCCCCTCTAGCAGTGACCTCACTCTCGACCTCCTACTCCCTCCAGGATTCCCATAGTACTGACCCCCCTCTCTTCCTGTGCCCCCTTTGATTGCGAACTCCTGCCTCAACTTCTACTTAACTCTTCTCTCCGTCGCCCCTCTAGCAGTAACCTTACTCTCAACCTACTACTCCCTCCAGGATTCCCCCCTCCCTTCACCCAGCCTCATAGTATACCCCCTCACGGTCCTCCCCTTCCCACTCTCCCCCCCAGACTCACCACCCCTCTCCCTTGCCCTACCCCCCATTACCCGCATTGCTTTCATTCTACTCTCTCCAACTCATTAATGACCCAACATGCCCCACTCATCCACGCCCACATCCGCCAGGACTCTACTCTCTCCAAACACTGCCCTAACTCATGTACCATTCTTTAACCCCCCAATCTCTCAAAAAATTCTAAGGAAAATGTTAAACACAAACTACTCATCTGAAACCCTGAAACACTTATTGTTGATAACTACCTCAACCTCACTTCCCCCATTAAAACCAACTACATCTTCTATTCTAAACGCCCCTCCAAATAGAAAAGCATCTTCCTACAACATCTCCCAGTCCTTAACTCAACTAAAATTCCTTATGGATTTAAACTATCCACTACTCCCTCCCCAGCTTTTCCAGGTGAAATTGACATCTCCATCTTCAAAACGGGTAACTTCCTCATACAAGCTGCTGAGTCCCACCGCACCATCTTTGAGCACCACTTCAACACCCTGTCTACCCAACCCCACAATGCCCTCCCGTCCTCTCCCTTACCTCCAACCCCACTCTCCCCCTCACCTATCACCCCACCAGCTAACGCCATCCTCCAATGACCGACATCACTCTCCCCCTACCCGACATCTCTACAGCTAATGCCATCCCCATTCACTGACATCCAAATATTCTCTCCCCAACGATCCTCCCTCTCCCTGACATCCCTACTTCACTCCCCCTCTCCCAATCACACATACACTCTAATGACCTCTCCCCTCCAACACCTAATAAAACTCTTAACCCTCATCCTTCCTCCCTGCCCCCCAACCTGAATCCCTAAACCTCCAATCAGATTCCCCTATCGTGCCCCCTCCGGTCCCTTCATCTCCCTCTCCGAATCCATTATCCCACCCCCAAATTACACACCACCCCCTAACCCTGAAGCGGTCTCTCTCCACAATATTCACACCTTTATAACTTCTCTGACCACATCCCCGGAGTTCCTAAATCTCCTGTCCCTCATCACACCCCCCTCACGCCAAACAGCCTTTTCACTACTCATTCCACCCCCACTGACCTCTCACACCCTACACACAACAGTCCTCCCTCCACAGCTAACTCAGACCATCCCCTATCCCCCTCCTCCTCCACAACAGTGTTCCCACTCACTCTAATTACCCAGACCCTACGCAACATAGAATGTGATCTCTCTAATTTGAAGATGGAACTCTCTCGACTCAGAAAAGATTTTCCTTACCTCAACTCCAGAACCCTCCCCAAACTTGCAAATTCCCTCTACCCCTGCCGAAAACCCCCCACTAACTACAATCATTGGACAACAAACCCTCTCCACTGCCGTAGACATAGGCTTCGCCGCACCTTGAGCATCTCTCCACATCTGACCTTTCTGACCTATGCAACTCTTAACAACCAAGTTCATCAATCACCAATCCTCCACTCCACTACTCCCCTATTCTGGGGACTAACAGAATCCCCTCCTCTCCTGTTTCCCCCAGATTCCCTCCTCAAATCAATGCTATCTACTCTTGCCCACCCCCCAAAAGCAACTCCAAACCCCTTCCCGGCATGCTTGTGAACTGTCGATCTGCCGTCCAACATGCCACTGAAATTTCTGAAACTATCCTTAGTGAATCCATTGACATTGCGTTCCTCACAGAAACCTGGCTCAATGACCACTCAACGAGCATACTTGACCTACTCTCCCCCCCGGATACTCTATCCTTAGAAAAGACAGACCCAACAGAGTAGGGGGGGGGTTGGCCATAATCTTCAAAAATGAACGTCAACTCTCGCTTGTTAATAATTCTGTCCACTCCTCCTTCGAACACCTTGAAGCCGAACTAAAAGTACAAGGTTCCCACCCAATTCGTCTACATACCATCTATCACCCTCCTGGAGACCCTCATCCCTTCATTGATGAATTATTCGACCTTCTAACACAATCATCAATATCCTACTCAAAAAATCTCTTCCTTGGTGATCTCAACCTCCACTGGAACGCTACAAATGATCGCACAATCACCCTCCTCACGAATCTGCTTGAGATTGATGACCTCAAATAACTATGCGAGTCCCCAACCCACACCAAAGGAGCCATCCTGGATGCCATTATTGCCAATAAGGATTTGGCCTTCCTGACCAATATCATCCCCATCGACTGGTCTGACCACCACCTCATACTGTTCACCATTGCTACCAAGGCACCCCCCCCCCCCACTAAAATCAACAAACCTAAGAAATGGACCAGAAATCTAAAACTTATCCTCCCTGGTGTACTTGAGTCTAAACTCCAAGCTCATCTTCTCCTCACTCCTCCCTCACAAAATGCAAATCAGTTTACTGAACACTTTAATAAAGCTGTGACTGATGTCCTTGACCAATTGGCCCCACCCAAACTTAAAAACCAAAGAAATATCCTTTCCAAATCATGGTTTAATTCGGAGATCAACAATGAAATACGCTCACTAAGACTGATGGAAAGAACATGGAGACACCATCCCTCTCCCTCACATCTGGCACTCCACAGACTAGCTAGATCTACATACAAGAAACACATTTTCAACGAAAAGGCATCCTTTTTCCGTACACAACTCAATCGGGGCAAAAATAGACCCAGAGAACTGTTCAACATCGTTCGTAATCAAACATCTACCGCACCTCCAAATCTGATGGCCTCAACTGCTAGATGTGAAGAAATTGCCCACTTCTTGGAAAAAATCGCCAAAATAGATCAATACTTCCTTTTAACACAGATTCCAACCAACCCCCAACACACACCTCACATCACCTCCAAAGCACACACCACATTCCCCACACCCCCTGAACCATCCTCACACTTGCTCACTACTGCACCTCACCCCAACTACTCCACACACTTACCTACTGCTACACCACCCCTAAACTACTCCCCTCAGTTACCCTCAACTACAACTCTTGAACCCAACCACCCTAACTCACAACTAAAAAACAACGCCACCTGGCTAAACTTCCTTCCTGTAACTGAGCAAGAAGTCTTTAACATCATTGTTAAACTCAAACCGTCCTCCCATACCAAAGACCCTTCCCATCTAACCTTATCCAAGACCTAAAGCGCACGAGATGTGTCCCAATCTCCCTTCAACTTGGAGAAATCACTCCCATTATTAAAAACTCTAATACCGACCCCAATGATCTAAACAATCTCTGCCCCATCTCTAACCACCCCCTTCTTTCAAAAGCCCTTGACAAATGTGTCCTGCTTCACTTAGACAAGCACACTGAAAACTTCAATCAAGCTGCAGAAAAGGCTGTAGCACCGAAACTGCCATTCTTAATATTGTCAATGTCATCCACCACTCCCTTGATAATGGCGAGCCCTGCCTTCTTATCCTCCTTGATCTCTCCACAGCGTTTGATACAGTCAACCACTCTGCCCTACTTAATGTGCTCAGAGATCGTTTCGGCCTCAATGGTACTGCCCATAAAGGGCAGTACCATAAAGGGTTTGTCTCCTATCTACAACACCGAACACAGCAAATCAAAATACATGACTGTCTATCTAACCCCACTCCGGTCTCCCTAGGAGTCCCCCAGGGATCTATTCTCTCTCCCTCTCTCTTTAACGTCTTTATGGAGCTCTCACCCTCATTCTTAAACAAGCTGGAAACAACTACCACCTCTATGCCGATGACACCCAACTTTTTTTTTTTATTACATTTTATTGATTTTCAAACAATGAAGAGAATGCAAAACAGTCATTGACATATTACAGTAGATATATCAGAATGAGATAGAAGCAATGTCAACTTCGCACAAAAGGAGATACATTCTGCAATATGAGTAAGTATTAGGCCAGATTGTGATAATATCTTTGCATGCTAACTACCTGTCACATATCTGAGCAGGTCATACAATAAAAACAGAGGTAACACTGAAGAGGATTCCATATATCTCTAGGCCTCGAGGCTCGTGGAAGTGTTTCAGCATATATAGTCAGTTGTTCATGACAGTATATTAAATCATTAATCCAGTCCTTGAACTTAGGCGCCGGCCCCCTACCCCATCTACAAGCCACTCTGCGTTTAGCTAGCAACAGGGCAATGGCAAGGTATCGACGGCATGACTTGGGGAGGAGTTTGGTGTATCCCAGCAGAGCTGTCAGGGGCGTGCGTTCAATAGAGATGGATGTCATCTGTTCCAAAGCGTCAAAAACCTGTGCCCAATACTCATTCACTCGTGAACATTCCCAAGACAAATGTCGAAAGCCAGCCCCTGGACTTCCACATCGCTCGCAGCTGTCTGTGTCTTTTATTTTAAAACGTAACATTTTGACAGGCGCTGCAGGAATTTATAGTGCATTATGCATAGTCTGCCGCTATATGATATTTGTTCTGTTTGGAGACAGCAATATGTCCATTGTTCATCTGTCATTTTATACCCCAAGTCCGAGTTCCATTGTGCACGGGAGGAGTTGGGAGAATCCTTCTGTTGAGAGCTTATAGCATGATAAAGCATGGATACCAAGTGTCCCTGTAAGGCAGCTAGACTGTGGTGTTCTTGAGGAAACTCAGGAGTAATAAAGCGTATTCCCTGACTAAGCCGGACATAAAGAAATATGCCCAGAGGGGAGGGTTGTATCTCATGAAAGATGAGGTCGGAAGTAATTTCCCATTGTGATAGAGATCTCCCCAGGTGGTGATTTTAGTGCGCTCTCAGAATCTGTGTAACCCTGTTTCTTGAAGCGATGGCATGCAGGGATGGTAGGAAAGCGGGAGCAGCGGTGAATACAGCATAGGGCATTGAAGGAGGGCCATGATACGATTTCAGGTGTCAACTGTGCCTGTGATCGTGGTGGGTGCTATATCCCATGTGCGAGGGGTCGCGCATATCATGCCATCCAGGGGGATGGGGTCTGCTAACCATTGTTCCGCTGTAATCTGCGGAATATACCTAGGGGGATGAAACCAGTATGAGGCGTAATGTGCTTGTGCGCATGTATAATATAGCTCAATGTTTGGAACATCAAAGCCTCCCTGTGCATACGGCTGCGTGAGCACGTTCCACTGTAGTCGTGGCTGTTTGACCCCCATATCAATCTAATCATTTCTGACCAGAGTGTCTTAAAAAAATGGTGACCAGGGTCATATGGGATGTTTAAAAATAGATCCAATAATTGCGAGAGCACCACCATTTTAATCAAGGCGGCTCGCCCTGCCAGGGAAAGTGGAAATGAGATTCAGCGGGTGACACATCCTGTAATACGGTCTATGGTAATACCATAGTTGAGGCGCATCTGTTCCTCCCTATCTCCTGAGATACGGATCCCCAGATAGCTTAGATCGTTCTCGCACCATTCCAATGGGAAATCCAGGGGGAATCGTGTAGCTGCAGGCATGAGAGGTAAGATTTGTGACTTCCCCCAATGGATATGTACCCCAGACAGTCTCCCAAAAACACAAAATTCTCGTAAGAGTGGGTTAAGGTTATGTTGCGGATCTCTTACATAAAGGGTAATGTCATCCACATATAGAGATATGAGGATCTGTCTGAGGTTGCACCGCAGTGCTTTATCCGGGTGGTGCTGTCGCAGCTCAGCCGCCAATGGTTTGATGGCGAGGGCAAACAGCAGGGCAGAAAGTGGGCACCCCTGCCGGGTACCTCTGGATATGGGGAACGTGTCAGATAAATGCCCATTACTTAAGACCTTTGCCGTCGGGAGCTGATACAGCAGCTGTATTCAGGAAATAAATGTGGGAAGAAAGCCCATTTGCTGTAGCCCTCGGAGGAGATAATCCCATTCGACAGAATAGAACGCCTTAGTGGCGTCTAAAAAAACTGCCGCCAGCGGCAGCTCAGTAGCGATGTTCTGCAGATTGTGTGTGGTAGATCTTCCCAGAACAAAGCCCGCCTGGTCAGGGAGGACGACATTTTCCATTAGCAGGGCTAGACGGTTCGCAATGACAAAATCTTTGTATCACAGTTAATTAGGGATAATGGCCTGTATGAATCAGAGTGGATTGGTGACTTTCCAGGTTTGAGAAGTGAGGTAATAAGTGCCTCTCTCATGGAGGGGGGAAGTGTGCCAGTCTTGAGTGAATCCTCATAGATCTCTTTAAGTATCGAGGCCATCAAGTCTATATAAGTTTTATAAAATTCAGCAGGCAGCCTGTCCAGACCGGGGGCCTTTCCAGACTTCATATGCATGTTAGCTTCCCGAATCTCATCAAGTTCGAAGGGGGCACAGAGGAATTCCCTTTGTGAGTCACCCAGCCAGCCACATGCCACTTCACCCAAGAAGCTGTCTAGCTCAAAATTGTCTCTCCGCTGTGAAGTGTATGGTGTGGAGTAGTGGGTGGTAAAGGTGGTTAGTATGTCAGAGGTGTCACGATGCACTACTTCTCCAGGCCCGGAGATCTCCAGTACATAGTTAGAAATACGTGGTCGCCGTATTGTTTCTGCCAGGGTCTTCCCGGGCCTCTCACCTTCTCTATACCTGCGAGCCACCCAGCATTTTCCCCTAAATTTTGTCTCGTGTGTTGCAGTTGTGGTGTACTCCGATAATTTTTCACGGAATGCATGCTGAATGCCGCTGTCACCCCCCGCAGCCATTTGTGTCTCCAGAGTCTTAAGCTGCGCTTAGAATTTCGGTAGGGTGCCCTGTATATCTCGGAGTACCCTGGAGGTTTTTGAGATACAAAAACCCCAAATCATTCATTACCTTAAACGCCTTCCAAATTGTTTCCACACTTTCCACAGAGCCTCTATTTCTTTGAAAGAAATCTTGAATTTCTTCTCTCAGTTCACTCTGAAATACCGTGTCTAACAGTGTTGAGAGTTGAAACCTCCAGTTACTGCGTGGTAAATTGTACCCGAGAGGGGAAAGTGTGAGTTTGACAGGGGAATGATCTGAGTATGTTCTAGCCAAATTTGTGACGTCTTTTATCGATGGCCCCAACCCTTGGGATAGTAAGTAGTAATCTAAATGAGCCCAAGATGTAGTTTGCGTTGTGAAGTGTGTACCCTCCAATTTACAGGGATGAAGGTGACCCCAAGTGCGGAGCAGGCCATTATCTGTCCTAATTCCCTGTAGGATTTTGTGTGATCTATTATAATGATGTGGTGCAGGGTTGGACCTGTCTACTGCTGCATTTAGGGCAACATTGAAGACCCCTCCCCACATTATGTGGGTAGAACCTATTTCTACAATCTTACCCCATAGCACGGTAAAAAATTCAGGAGTATCCACATTAGGGCCATAGCAACAAACCAAGGTGACGGAATCCATGCCCAGGCGTCCCCATGCAAGTGAATATCTCCCACTGTGACCTATGAGTGAGCCAGGCAGGGCAAACGGAGTCCTTTTCTTAAATATTATTGCTGTGTCTCTAGTGTAGGAGGAGTACAATGAGAATATCCTGTGATCTACCCACTTGGTAGCGAAGATGGTGGGGCAATGGATTAATGTGTGTTTCTTGGAGCAGGGCAATATGGATCTGATGCCGATCTAAGTACGCCAGTATCTGGCGGCATTTCCGTGGGTCTCCCAAACCCCGATTGTTCCAAGTGATATTTTTAAGTTCTTGTTAGCTAGCAAGTCAGCCACCATCACTATTGGTGTGCAGAAGAGAACGATGCAGACCTGTGTCGTGTGTGAAGTCAACAGCATATTTCTGTCTGTCGTCGTGCTGTATCATACAAAAGGCCATGAACATTAAAACAAATCCCCTACCTCCCCCTCCCACTGAAGCATCCCAATCATGCCAGATATCTCTATCCCACCCCCCTCCCTAACTCCCAAATATGCAGTAAACAAGCAGCACATAACAGTGAAGTGAAATTCAGAAGGGGGGAATGCCCTCAGGAGGGACCTGCTAGAGTCATGCACGTACACACCTCACCCTCAATGCGTCGACAGGGTGGTAACAACGACCTCTAAGAGGGTGAGGGTACTCAGCTTAAGTTGTCTCATTTACCCAGACTATCACTCAACTGGTTTGCAGAGGGTAGTGTTCTGTCACCTCAGGCGACGCAAGTGATGAGTCCTAAGGCAATATGTTATCTCAGTGTCTCAGCCTTCAAGGGGGGTTACATTTCTTCTGCTGCATCTGGTGGGTCACTCGGTAATCGGTAAGGTTGATCTGGGTGAGGCCTCCAGCGCGGTGGAGGTGATATTCTGGCGTTTGAGGCGTTTCAAGAATTCTTCCACCTGTTGTGGTTTAGTGAAAAACATCTGCTTGCCCTGATGCGTGATCCTTAGGCTGGCTGGATATAATAACGCATAGTCAACTTGGGCTTGTCTTAGCTTTTGATTGACAGGGAGAAACGTGTGTCTGTTTTCCTGCACAGTGGCCATGAAATCAGGATAAATGGTGAACGAGTTGCCCTCAAAACTGAGCTGTCGTTTTTCCCGGGCCACCCTTAATGCAACATCTCGATCCCTGTAATTCAGGAGCCTCGCTATTATGGGTCTGGGCGTGCTTCCCAGAGGAGGCCGGGAACCTAATGAGTGGTGTGCCCATTCGACAATAAAATGGGGAGAGAGGGCTTCAGCTCCAATCGTGGCTAACAACAGTTTCTCCACGTAGTCTTCCATTTTGCCAGTATTTGTACTCTCTGGGATGCCAAGTACGCGTATATTATTGTGCCTGCTTCTCGCTTCAATATCTTAATTTTTTGCAGAAATGATTTTTAGGAGTTTGTCCATTTCTGCCACATTTGCCTGGATATGAGATGTAGCATCTTCCGCGTCAGAGATACGGTCTTCTGACTCCTTTAGGTTCTCTTTGTGGTTATCCAATTTGCAGACTTTGGATACATGCGCGTGGTCATGGCGTCCATTTTGTCTGCAATCGTAGTGCGCCCCTGCCTAACTTCTAGCAGGATAGCTTTCATATCTTCCTCAGAAGATAATGACGATTGTTGAGCTGGCCTTTCATTGCCTCCCTCAGATTCTTCCTGATGTAGTCGGGTGCTTTTTTTGACGTCAAATGTCAGACTTGGTTGCATTGCGTCGGACTTCCCCATGATTTGTGCGTTACAGTAGTGTGCCACTTGCTAGATGGTAGAAGCAAGTTCTTGAGATCTTTGACAATGAGGGCAACAGGTATTGGCAGGTTTGCTGCTACTTGCGGGGTAGTGCGTATTCCGTGATTACTGCAGGCATTCAGTTGCCCCCATGCACCAGGCCTCCTCCGCAGGGATCGCAGTATCTCAGCACCACAGATAGCGAGCACCAGCTAGAAGAGAGGCCGCTCTGTCCAGATAGAGTAGAAGCAGCACAGTGATTTAACACCACAGGGAAGAGTATGAGTACTGCACTGCCAGGTGTTGCAGGGAAGGAACAGATCACCTCCACTACTTAGGATTGTGGCAATGAGTGTTTGGGCGGGAAGGAAGGTACCCCTCACTAACGTCTGTGTCCATATAATGAGACCAGCCTCACATTCTCAACAGGTCATAGAAGGAAGACCTGAAGGGTTGTACGGAGGAGTTTTCAGGTAGCGGCAGCTCGTTCCAGGTGCTCGTGAGCACCAATTATCGTATTACACCCACAATGGAGTCTGTGTGGTCATTAAGGCCGCTCTTATGCTTGTGGAGCATTAAGTTCTGCTGTGCCCCGTTGATCCGAGTTTGGGGTATTTATCCCACCACAGAGAATCGTCTGTGATGCATTAGGCAGGAAAGTTACTCCGCACGTTACCACCTGTGGCCAAGCCGCCACCCGGGCGATCGGAGGGAAAATGGCATCTTCCTACTCCGGAGTCGGGCGGGGAAAGCAGCGCCCTGCTGCCGCTGCCTTAAGCTCTGTGGTGGGACAGGCGGTTGCAGCTGCTAAGTCGCGCTGAGGGAGTGGAGCACTGACTCACCACTTGCCTCCAGGCGCTGGTGGCAGGCCCCATGCAGGCTGGGCCTAGCTGCCTCGTGGCGAGGATCCCTCACCGGCATGGGCAGGCACCGCCGACAGCAGCGCAGCACAGTGCAGCAGAGTCGTCACGTTCACAGCATCGATTCATGGGTCGCCGGACACCACAGCGCTATAATCATTGCGCTGTAAGTTTCATCTGGGCAGGATAATGTGAAGGATAAATGCGCTGAGTTACAGGAGCCTCACTCCAGTGTGGCCATCTTGCCCGTGCACCACCTAGCATCCCCGACGACACCCAACTTTACTATAAGATCAAAATCCATGTGGACATCATATACCTTACCAACACCCTCACTAAGATCCAATCCTGGTTCCAATTAAATCATGTCAAACTCAACCCGAAAAAAACTGAAATCATTCTCTTCTCCCCTAACAATAATCCTGTCCCCATTCAATCCTGGATCTCTTTATCCAACTCAGTAAAATCTCTTGGTATTTCCATCGATAATAGCCTAACTCTCAATGCCCACATAAAAAAATGTGGCTAATGGGGCCCTCTTTACTCTCCGTCATCTCAAGGAAATGAAACCCTTTATTCCATCTGATGACTTAAAATGAGTAGTCCAGTCACTTGTCTTTTCAGGAATTGATTACGGTAACGCCATCCTCACCGGAATCCCCAAGGTTCACCTAGCTCCACTCCACTGTGCTCAACCTTGCAGCCAGGCTCATCACCGACTGCAAACATTCCGCCCACATCTCCCCTGCCCTCAGAACTCCTAAATGGCTCCACATCGTAGGCATATCGGCCTACAAAACTGCTTGCATTACACACAAAGTCCTCTATCATAATACACCGCCGTACTTCCCCAATAAAATCTGCAAAGCGGGCAGCACACGACCTTTGAGAAGCACCAATGCTCTCCTTCTAGTACCACCCCTGCTAAAAAAGAAATCCACACAATCCTGCTGCTTCTCTGGAAATGCCCCAAACATCTGTAATGCCCTCCCCAAAGACCTGCGATGTAACCCTTCCTATATCAGCTTTAAAAAAGAGCTCAAAATGCACCTCCTCAATAAATATTGGGGGTCTTAAACTGCGCCCTGCATTCGATCTCCAATTTCCATCTTATATATGTATATAGCTATTGCTCTATCTGTTTATTTGATATGTGTAATTGCATGCTGTTTCTCTTTTGTTTTCTGTTGGTATTCCATGCTGTTGATAAATTGTTTTTGCCATGCTTTTGAAATATTGTTTTTTAGCGTTACTATCTCCATACTCATATAAAGCGCTCTGATACCTCTGGGTCTAGCCAGCGCTATATAAAACCTCTCAAATAAGGAAATAAATAATAAATAACCCAAAGACCAAGCGCACTTGTCCAACTACAAAGGATATGATGACCATTCTGTCTCGGAAATTCTGTCCTCCTTAAACCCAAACAATCACTTTAATGACCCACTCCCCTCCAACTGTTTGACCGCTGCCTCCCAATCTATCATTCCTATTTGGACTGCAATAATCAACTCCTCCCTTCTACAGGGGTCGATACCTGACTCTCTAAAAGCCGGTGAAGTCATCCCCATCTTATAAAAAACCTATGCTGAATCCTGCCTCTCCAGACAACTTTAGACATATATCCAAAATCCCACTCCTAGCGAAAGTTCTGGAGAAATGTGTACAACTTCAACTGAGCCAACACATCACCAACTTCAACCTACTAGATGATTTCCAATCCGGTTTCAGGCCTGGGCACAGCACTGAAACTACCATTCTCATTATCGTGGATGGTGATCTCCAAGCCCTTGACCAAGGCAAAACCTGTCTCCTAATCCTTTTAGATCAGGATGGGACTGGATGGCTCCGTGCTCAAATGGTTTAGAGCCTTCCTCCAGAACCACACCCAGAGATTATTAATCAACGGTAACCTATCCGCTCCCTCCCCGATTACGGTCAGAGTGCCCCAAGGATCAACCCTTTCCCCTACCCTCTTCAATATTTACCTCGAACCGCTATCAGAAGTACTATGCACCGCCAATATCTCCTATCACATGTATGCCAATGACACCCAGATCTACATCAAAATCTCTTCTCCGGAGAAGATTTTTTTCCCTGAATGAGGCCTGGAAGTTGACTGTCCAATGGCTCACCTCCAACCAGCTGAAACTAAATGCGCAAAAAACAGAATTCCTTCTAATCTCCCCACCCAAAACCAACCCTGACATTTGGGAATGGTCTAAGTCGATCACAGCCCTAAACTGCCCACCGACCATAGTGCACTCAGCAGCCAAATCCCTTGGAATAACCCTGGACAGCAGCTTGAATATGCGCGATGACATCAGCTTGATGGCCAAAACCGCCAGGTTTCACCTGAGCTATCTAAGAAAATTAAAACCTTTCCTTGACACTCCCAACCTAAAGATGGCAGTCCAGGCACTAGTTATCTCCAGACTCGAATCTGGATGCTCTATCCTTTCTGGCCTACCTAAGATCTTCCTGCCCCCCCAAAAAAACCTGCGCAACACCACCACCAGACTCCTAACAGGTTCTAAAATTTTGACTGCATCTCACCACATCTGAAAGCTCTGAACTAGCTTCCTCTTGAATCCAGAATCCAACTTAAACTGGCATGTATCACTTACAAAGCTCTATACACTAAATCCCCTGCATTTCTCGCCCAGAAACTCGTGGTGTCCGGTGGAGCCGGAAGCTCCCCGTCCTCCAAAAACCTTTTGCTCCAGCCTCCACACTTTCAAAACAAAAAAAACTATAATCATGCATTCTCTGGGGACGCACCAAGGATGTGGAACTCATTCTCGCCCGCCATTAGAAGAATCCCGTCTCTGGCACGTTTTAAAAAGGAAGCCAAAACCTTCCTAATGGGAAAATTCCTCTCCTAATTCTTGCATTGCACTCACCTTCAGAGACCTTGTTTTTATTCTATTATTACTACACCTTGGACTGACCAGATGCTATCGACCCGGCACCTCCTGGCACACCACCTTTATATTCTTGGACCTTTGTTCTTGTAAAATGTTTGTACTTGTTTTTATCCCAAATTTTCCACCCCCGTACCTAAGGCTTTTTGGTATACAACCCGTTAACCCTGTAAAGCGCTCTGATACCCTAACGGGTCAATTCCGCGCTCTATAAAACACAAATAAATAAATAAGCCGGACTGCTCTGTGCTAAACTACCAGAGGGTGAGAATAGGCTATCTTTCAGTGTGTACCTAGGTTACCCTAACTAGAATGGTGGTTTCTGCCCAGCCTTGGTGCATACCTCAACCAACTAGAAATCCCATTTCTAAAATTGAAGGATAAGTGGACCAGGAGGAAGGCTCTTAGTTTGAGGAAGGATCAGAGTAAGACCTAACAGAGGATCTTGTTATGCAACATACAGAGTGGGGGAGCAATTTTCTCCCAGGACTGGAAGTCCACTCTAGACCAGGCAGCAGTTTGTCCTCAAAGAACCTGTCCTCCGAGAAGCTGGCAGACTGGAGGGAGGAGAGGAAACTCAAACTAGAGCTTGCAAAGATTGACAGGGAGTACTTCCTGGCTAAATTAGAGAAAAAGCAAGTACTAGAAGAGAAGAGGCTGTCCGTGGAGGAATGGAAGAAGGCCAATTCATTGAGCCTCAGAGAGCTAAATATTGGAGCTTTCTACAAGTTGGGTCCAGCAACAGTGTCTTCACATGAATTCAGATGTCATATCCCAAAAGTTATGGTGCACAGCTATGGAGTGGGGATAACTAGGCATGGGCGGAGTTTGCGAAGTCACGTTAGGCGGAACTCCGTGAAGTGGTCGCGGAACTCTGGAGCACTATGCGGAGTTTTGCAAGTAGGCAGAGTTGCCCAGTGCACCCGTTTGTCTTGCGTTTTACATCAAAAGGAACACAGAGAGTGTCCTTGCATTCAAAATCACACGCGAATGGTGCCATTCAGTCGGCATGGGTACAGCCATCTTGTTTCATCTATTCTGTTCATGGTGCCTATTTTTCAATCTGCTCTAAATGTTATTAATCCTTTGCCCTCCCAATTAATCTACCCCTAATTTTTATTTAATATATTGGTTTGTGTTTTTGTTTCTTTGTATAATATTTTGTTTCTTTGTATATTACATTTTTTTTCAATTTGTAGTGGGCTTTTCATGACTTTTTGTACTTTTTTTATTTTTCATTACTTCTCAATGTCAAGATTCCGGGGCTCGTGAGTATTAATTACTTTTTTGTGTCTGTGTTCTACGATGCTAAAACAACATTTCTGAATAGCATGCTGCTCAAACTTAGAGGTAAGTTACGTTTAATTTACGTTTCAATATTTTTATTAAGGGATCCAGTTTCAGCTAGGCAGGTGCTCAGTGCTACCTAATCGTACTCATTTGCACTCACTTTGGCTGATTAATTAAGATGCCATTGCAGTCTCTTCTATCCTCCTGTCACCATAGTGAATGATTGATGTGAGTGAGTTAGCATTCTCTCTGACTTTCTTTATTTAGCTCGTACATTCCCAAGCTATTTCACAGTGATGTGTAGTATGCATAAATGCATTGCAAAAAAGGGAGACTGAGTTGGCCCATCAAGGGGAGTGAGGAATGAGAAAAGAATCAAAGATCATTCATTGCAATACATCAGTATCAAATCTACGTTTTGTTAAGAATCTTTGGAATAGGGATTTTAGGATTATTCTGACCAAATCAACGCCAGTCGATAGACTTGAATTTAGTACTATTGGCGATGTGTTATAGATAAGAATAATGTGTCTGTGTTTGCCTGTCATAATAATTTTATGGAGATTAATTCTACCACCAATCTATTTTTTATTCTCTTTAATTTCTTACATCAGCACCCAAGGGCAGGAAGAGAAGCAGTCCAGAGAAGTGTCTGGGAAGAGGTGGGGAGTAGGTGCCGACCACCAGTGCAACTGCTGAGGGATTCGCTCAGCCTAGTAAGTCCTATTATTTATTATTATTATTTCCCTAATGTTGATTTTTATGATTGCTCTGGGCTTAGGGCAGAATCTTGTGGTATTGGAATGTTGGTGCTGAGGTTCTAGGATGGGAGTTGCTGCCTGTAGCTTGGTGTTGCAGGGGAGAAATAAAGTTGCTCTGACACTCTTACCTACCGTCTTCCTTTCACATGGTGACAAGGACGGGATACAAACCCATGCATGCAAAGCACAATTAATTAGCTCTACGCTACTTATATATTGTGCCTTGTTTATTTTTTATACTGTCTCCTTTTTTCCAGCTCTCCTGTCCAATTTTTGTTTTATTCCTGTTATCCCTGCATTATCTTTTCTTTTTTTTCCCTTATTTCATGTTTTTTTTGGGGTAGCTGACTTTTTCTGGTTTGTACTAGTCTCTGGTTCACTTATCTACTGCTTTGTTGGTAATTGTTCCCTCTCCTTGATATATCTGTTGTTACTGTAAGACTAAGAAAATATTTTTGGTACTCTACTATCTACTGTGAAGATTGCAGGACCAAGTAAGCTAGTATTATAAATTATATTTACCATGTATGGTTATTAAAAAGGCTTTCTTTTACTTGGTTATGCTCTAATAGTTGTCAGGAGAGTGGCCATGGTCATTGACCCCCTCCACCCAACCCCCTAATGTTATGCTTTTAAATTTATTTAAACTGTAGACCAGCAGTTTCTATGACAGTCCATATGGCAGGAAAGTCTGAGGTCCTACTGCATTTGCCAACCAATAATATATGTCTTTTATCGGCCATTATTCCATCACTCCATTGTGCTTCAATGACTCAGAGTCATCATGATCATCATAGGCTATAGCTCTGCCCTTCTAGTACGAAACGTTTTTGGCCGACTTCACTACCTGACTTTGCCCAGAGTGATATTTTTGTTAGAAGATACTACAGTGCTAATCAAACTGTAATGATGTATTGCGGTTGTGTTTGTTTAATTGAAAAAGTAAAGGTTGTTGTATCTGGGATCTAAGCAATGTGTAATGTTTTCTT
This sequence comes from Triturus cristatus, assembly GCF_964204655.1. NCBI lineage: Eukaryota > Metazoa > Chordata > Amphibia > Caudata > Salamandridae > Triturus > Triturus cristatus. Next base: position 899,575,390 of record NC_140590.1, on the reverse strand, counting down.
CTCGCCACACTGACCACCAGTGTTGTTGGCTCAAGTGCTGCAGCAGGAGGTGGAGAGTCAGTTGGAGGGGGAGAAGCAGTGGTAGGGATGGGGGAGGTAAGTCACATTGCTTGCTTATTGACAATTACTCTTACACTTGCCAGCTACAAGGGAGTCATTGTGATTGTCAAGCCAGCGCTTTACCATCTGCTGTGGTGGTTGAGTTATAGCCTCTTCTATCTGTGACTCAGCAAAGCTCACCTAATAAGCACTCATAATGATGGCTTGAGGGCAATGGGAAAGAACGAAATGTTGAAAGTAAGGATGGGTGAAATTGTATATGCATGAAAGGATGAATGGGTGAGTGAAAGGGTGCATGGGTGGGTATTGGGAAAAGGGATGGATTGGTGAAAGGATGGTTGAAAGAAAGGGTGGATACTTAATGGATGGATAATGGATTGAACATTTTTATGAAAGACTGGATGAGAGAAAATAAAACTTGAAATCATGGTGGCTAAGGGTGACTATTGAAGAATTAAAGGATGCAATGAATAAATGGATTGCTTGGATGCTGCTCATCTATGCTGCTTACTTTGTTTTATAGTTATCAATGCTTTGGTTCAATGTGGGGGGTATTCTTCTAAATGTTGTTGTCCTCTCATGACTCACTGTATATGTTAAGTGAGGCAGAAATGCATCCCACCCATCATCTTTCATCACCCCGTCCCTGCCCATGGCATTTTACCACCCATGACCGAAGAGCAATATGGTTCAATTTCATGACTGCAGTTTAGGCTGTGCAATTTGCGTCTGCTTCAGTTAAGTGCATTGCAAACCGAACACACAATGTGCGTCTCCCTTCGACCATTCTGTCACCTCTTAGTACTTCACTCTTTTTTTCTGTCCTAAGGTCTTCCATCCCAGCCTACCAAAAAAATTGAAAACTCCATTCTTGGCATCTGCATATTTTATGGCCATGTCAAGTGATTCCAAAATATATTTCATGTTATCCCATAACAGATTTATTTTACAACTGTTGAATAAGCTAAAGCCTAATAGTCACATTACAAATCGATGATCAGTGACACCCCTCTATTCTATATCAAAATGTCTAAATAGGCGCCTAATCCCTTTACCTTAACCTGCTGCAGAGTAAGTCAAGTTTCCCTTCCTGCTCAGTTAATTTTTGGGAAATAATATGTGGTGGAGGGTGAGGCCAGTGAGTAAATTTGGACTAAGGGCCTGATTTATTTCCAACTTCAAATATGGCATATGGGATAGTCTGCGAGGAACGCACTAAATGCAATCTATACAGCCCATTCCTTTCCCTTTAGTGCAGCGCATCGTTTTCCCCAATGGCAGACAAGAGAATAATATCTCCATTTGTTTTGTACATGAGGAGTATGATGTAGCATCTTATTTATTATTCATCTGCCTCTTTGAACTCAGGAGAGAAATTGAAAGTCATTTGGAGAAGAGGAGGGCAATTGGAATTAAAGATAGATAATTGTCAACTACAGCTGCCCCATCTGCAGATAGTAGCAAAGAACCCAATGTACTGTCTAGTATTCCTTTATTAATTTAGCACAACACAACTTGTACTCCATAGTGCATAATGCATCACTCATTAATGAGAAGGTAATATATTTTAATTTTTCCAGTAAAGTGTCTGTTTAGTTACTGGAAAAATATTTGAAAGAAAAATAAATAAAATCAATGTTTTTTTAATCCTGTGTTATTCTGCATTAATACTTTTCTTCAATACAGTCAGTGCTTTTTATGTGAGGCATATGTGGGTAAAATATGCAATTGGCCTTGTGACTCTCATAATCACAATCACATTAGACTACAGTAGCACTAGGGAACAGCAATGTACTGCTACTGTGCCACCCACTAATTCTAAACAATTGTTTGCACAGAGCATTATTTACAATGTCTCTTTTATTCTTCTTTTTCTTGATATAGATTATCCTGCTGGTCCACCTGTACCACCCAACAGGCAGGAGATAGCAGCCCGTCTGCGGTGGCAGAGGCTGGACCTCATCAGGCAGGAATATCAGCAGCTGGTGGCCCAGGCAGATGAGGAAGCCACATTCTCCAGCCTCCCAGCCATCCCATCACTGCCGCTAATCAAGGGCCCTAACTGGAACTGCTGCCACCCCTTCCAACTCTGACACCAATAGGAGATTGCTGCGGACCATCCTGCTGTGGCTGGACCGCATGGAGAGGAGTGTGAAGAGCCTGCTGGACAGGATCAAGCAGAGTCTGCACCAGCTCCAGACCCAAATCAACAATACCCTCTTCTAACCCTTTTTTGATTTTTTTTTGTTTTGGAGGGAGGGGCTTGATGTGGGTGGAGAGGGTGGGAAGGGAGTTGGGACCAGGTTATTTGTTGGCCATTTAGACATTGGTTGCTGAATGGGGATGGGTCAATTTGAATGAGTAAAGGGGTGGGCCTGTTGTGGGTGGAGAGGTTTGGTTGTTTTGTAAAGAAATAACAGGGAAAATTCAATTTCTTCAAGATTTGTGCCTGAAATAGTTTGTTTGTGTTTTACTTTTACTTTGCATTGCTGCCTTTTAACGCAGCCTGTTTTTGAAATAATCTTCCTATAAGAGTGTATACTAGTTATTTGGCACAAAACCCATACGGAAATGGAGAAATGTAACTTTTAAACAGCTCTTACTTCCTACCATAAGAATCTTAGAAAGGAACGGAAAGCCCATGTCATATTAAAGCTCAATCAAGTGGGCAACTCAACCAGGGAACTTTACAAAATTCTCTACACTTTCACCAACAAATTCCCCCTTCCCAAGTACTATGTGACAACATAGCTAACTACTTTGACGAAAAAATAAACTTAATCTATGATCAACTCCCCCAGGTCTCTAATTCCTTGGATTCCTCAAATTTGCTGCCCTCTACCTTGAGTTTGTCTGCAACTGGCCTTCAACATTTTAATGTGATACAGATATCCCAGGCAGAAGCCATGTTGAGAACGGCGAAACTGGTTCTCCCCTTGATTTTATGCCAGCATTTGTGTTTGCCGTACTTGCCCCTCTCCTGGCTTCCATTATCTGTGACATCCTTAAAACTTCTTTGAGTGAGGGGGTATTCCCACTTTAAATGAAAGGCATTCTTAGGTGCGACCTATTAAGAAAAAAGCTCAGATACCCGCTGAGGTGATAACTATCGCCCTATTTCTCTCTTGCCACTTATGAGCAAAATGGTGGAAGGGTACGTCAACAGCCATCTGATGGCCTACCTTGAATCTAAAGGAACCCTTGACCCCTCCCAGTCTGGATTCAGACCCCATCACTCTACAGAAACCACTCCCATTGGTGTCACAGATTATATTAGAATGTCTCTGGATAACAACAAGGCAGTGCTGCTGGTGTTATTGGTTCTAACCGAAACCGGTATATGGATGATTGTTTCCAGTCCAGGGAGGACCTGGCTTGGCAGTTCGGGCTGGACTGTTCCCATGAGGCACAGGGTCAAGACTGATATGCATATGGCTGGGTTCAAACTGGAATGGCATTGTGAGCAAAAAAACGATGGATTTAGGCCCAGATCTCTGTACTGGGGTGAATGTATGACATTGTTCTGCATTCTGTCCATCAACTGTTGTTTTTGCGTTGGATCTGACAGCAGCCTTTGATACTATTTCTCACCAGAAACTGATTCATCAATTGGGAGAATCTGGTCTGCAGGGACAGGCACTTTACTGGCTTGCTAGTTTTCTGGATCAGCGCACTCAGACAATTAATTTAGGTCCATTTCGTTCCCATACTTTGAAGCTTACTAAGGGGGTGCCACAGGGCTCTTGTTTGAGCCCCACATTGTTTAATTTTTAAGTGGCCCCCCTTGCCAAAATCATTAGGGAATATGGTTTCACTCCCTATTCGTATGCTGATGACACAAAACTACTTCTGTCCTTTGATAATAATAATAATAATAAGCAACTTGTAGAGCGCACGTCTACCTCCGACGGAGGTGTCTCGGAGCTATTAGTGCTGATAGACCTGGGCATAAGGACAAGGACCAGAGTGTTTAGGGAAGAACAAAGAGCCATGTTTAAAAACGCTCTCCCGAACATAGATTCGGATTTGATCTTCCTTAAATGTTCCGGCATAGAGTTCCAGAGTGTGGTAGTTTTAACAGAAAAAGATCAGCCCCCAGTTCTGGCCCTCGTAAAACGCAGAATGACCAGAAGATTCTGGTCATTTGATCTAAGTGCTCTGTTGTTGCTATATTTTTAGAGTCTTTGCCTCAGGTAGTGCGGACCAGTGTCAATCATTGCTCTATAGGCCAAAGTGAGAGCTTTGTATTATATTCTTCTTTTCACTGGTAGCCAATGAAGACTGAGCAGATGGGGGGATTATGTGGTGACGCTTTGGCACGTTCCACACCAGCCTAGCCGCCGCGTTCTGGATAATCTGCAGCCTCCTGAGCAGATACTCATGGAGCCCCAGATAAAGGCTGTTCGCGTAGTCAAGTTGGAAAGTAACCAATCCGTGCATCACAATCTTCCTACAGTCCATAGGAAGATGGTGAAGAAAGCTTCGTAGAGCCTTCAACTTCCAAAAACACTGCCCAGAGACATGGGCAGTTTGCACTTTACCAGACAGTTGTATATCAAACTTGAAGCCCAAATTCCTGGCCGAAGCAGCTGGAACAGGAGGTGGATTTAACTCAACAGGCCACCAGAGCTCTGATCGTGGAGTAATAGGTTGGTTAAAAAACAAGACCTCCATTTTATCTGTGTTCAATTTTAAGCAGTTCTCTGTCATCCAAGATGAGATGTTCAAAAGACACAGCTTAAAATTAGCAAACGCCTGATAAGTATCCTGATAAGGATACAGAGTCAGTTGATCAACGCTTTGCGGAGGGCATGCTGGCCATATCTGGCTGGATGACGGAAAACTTCCTTCAGCTTGATGCGTCTAAGCCTGAGATCCTTTTGTTTGGCTCTGCTCAATCAATTTGGCCCCAATATTGGTGGCCCACTGTGTTAGGCCCCGCTCCTACTCCATCTCTTGTGGCAAAATATTTAGGTGTCCATTTGGATAACTTTCTAACCACGAAAGATCAAGTCATGGCCACATCAGGGACCTGCTACCACACTCTGAGTCTTTTAAGCAGATTGTTTCAGTGGCTGCCCCTATCAGTCCGATGAACCCTGATTCAAGCTTTGGTTATCGGACGACTTGACTATTGCAATGCTCTTTTAGCATCTGCAAACAAATCTCTCTTGGGTAGATTGCAGATAGTTCAGAATGTTGGCTCTCAAAATGCCCCGGCATACGCCATCTAGGCCTCTGCTGAGACAGCTTCACTGGCTTTCTATTCAACAGAGAATTACATTTAAACTCTGCTGCTTGAACTTGAATCACTTTATGGTAGGTGTCCCAGCTATTTGGCAGACAAAATTAAATCTTACTGCCCAAGCAGACTTCTCAGATCCGAAGGGAAAGGGCTGCTTGTGGTCCCCCGCTTAAGGAAATTACAAGCAGGAGGCAGAACGTTCGCACACCTTGCCCCTAAATATTGGAACACTCTGCCCGAGGACCTGCGCAAATGCCCCAGTCTTCTTCAATTCAGGAAACTCCTGAAGACTGAACTATTCCGGGACTGATTTGTGCCTGACCTGTACTTTGTCTTCTCTGCAGCGTGGAGATACCCCTTTGGAGGTGATTCCAGCACTTTACAAATTCCCTTACAAATTACAAATTATCTTGACCATTGGGGGATGCTGCCATGACCTATATTGCCTACAAAAACTTAATTAAATGATTCCTTATGCTTTAGCAGTTACTTGCTTATTTACTAAATTAACTAGTTCACTTCACTCCAGCGGACTCTTACCTGAAAATAGATGAAGCAATAACAGGGGAGGCATCACAACTTCACAAGTGTGGTCTCACTCCCACCCAAGTTAGCTACAACTGTAGAATTAATCGTAAGAATAATTAATCACAGGCAACTAAATAGAAATGAAAACACTGAGTTAGTGGGTTATAAATTATATCATATCTTTACAAAGTATTGAGACCAGACTACTACATAACACAGCAAAGAATAACTGATGGTGATAAAAATAACAAAAAAAAGCCAGATTATCTTCTTCTTAGCAATGAGGAGTTAGTCTTTAATTAAAATGAAAGTTATGATATCCTCAAGTCATAAAAAGTGGATTTGAAGTCTGTAGTGGAGAAGGTTCAGCATTTCAGGCACAAGGCATGAATGATGGTCTTGACGACAGACGTTCGTCTATATCTAAAATATGGATCACTTTTATGTGCGGGTGGGTACATGGGGACAGTGTGGGCTATTGCTTAGGTGATAGAAGATCCTGCAGTGAGTTGTTGTCGCTTTCACCAAATCCGCTCCACCAAGTATGTGATCCATCTATGGTGTAAATTAAGTCACATCTCAATAAAACACACAGCCTGAGGGAAGAAGTTTACAGATTTGATGAATGGATGGGAAAAGGGGTGTGGGGAAAGGTGTGACAAAGACTAACAAAACACAAGGACAATATTCATCTGGGCGATTAGCAGCACATCATCATCATCAATCTGTTGTGGAAGGAAAGGAAGGAATGAGGATGACACAGTACTGTTATATACATTGCAAACAGTCCTTCTGCCTCAGAGACCCAGGTTATCAGACATCTAAATGTTCTCTCTTCTAGGTTTGAAAAAAACAAATTATGGAGGAGTGAAGTCAACCCATCCAGTTATAAAAATAAGATTGTTTAAAAAATGATGTGGTGCCTCTGCATCCTCCTCTGGAATGTCCATCACTCTTGGGTGCCATCTGGACTATTCTAGAAGGTAAGCAGCAGTGTTGAGCTAAGATTTTTCCTTCCATTTGGGCAAGAGGTGAGAAAACCTGCAGATTGCAAAGCAGAAACTGAATTTTTGAGTCAAGGAGAAGGACAGAAGGAAGGTAAGTTAGTTAGGAGTTGTCCAAGACGACTTAGAGGCAGACCAAAAAATAAGAGAACTCGGAATTTAACTTTTGCCACCAGTGCAACACACACATTCAGTAGCATTTCACAAATCAATGCACCCTCCACTCCACATAGCTGAGCACTAGGCTTCAGATTCATGGTTTCACATTGAAGTCAATAACTTCTTTTTTCGAGCTGTTGATGAGGTAGTGCAGCCCTGAATTCTTCCATCCTCCTACTAACTCCTCCTAACTCTGTACCAGTCATGACCCGAGCAAGCTAGACGTGTAGTGCACTTCTGTTGAAGAACAAGCAGAGATACAGAACTACAGTAGTTTGTATAGGTCTTTATTTGTGAACTACTGTGACTTTTCTGGTCTCTGAAGAACCAGAAAAATGGAGTGGACCCTGTAAGTAAATCCGGCTAAGTGTTAAAATGCCAATCACCCGAAGGAAAAAGTTATCACCCATCATTCAGGCCCCAAAACATTGCCAATCATCTCAATAAAGTTCCCAAATTACAGCTGAACACCCTCCCACACTGTCTCTCACCACATGAATCATCCATCATAACTCACAATCACTCAACAATATATCACTAGTTGGTGCAATGGTTACATGTTCCAATCCAAGCAGGGTAGTAGGTACACTATCTCCTCTTTGATTCAATCAACAGATTGGAATTTGGCAGTCATTGGCATGATCATCTGGGGCAGCTCTCATAGGTGATTAAAAAACAGAGGATAATAGGCGTGGACCATATAATAACAGGTACGTTTGTAGAGACCAATCACCCAAGGGAAAATATTATCACCCGCCATTCAGGCTGCAAACATTGCAAATCATCTCAATCAAATCCCCAAATTACAGTTGAACACCCTCCCTCACTGTCTGCCACAACATGAATCATGAATCATCACTCACAGTCAATCTCTCACTGTTGCAATAGCTGTAGTTACTTCTTCCAATCCTAGCATGTGTAGGTTAGGAAGTAGGTACACAAATGCATCTTTGACGCAAGCAAAACATTGGAATTTGTTATTGGCACTCTTGTAAATCAACAACCTTCTAATGGAGCCCTGCTAAGTGATGCAAAAAGGATAGGCATGGCATGTGAGGGCGGCAGGCATTGTCTCCAATGTCATGAAGTAATTGTGGAGGCTTCCTTACTGCACACTGGTCCATCTGAATTCTGGCAATTCTGCCTTATATATATTAAAATGGTGGGGCTGCATATACATCTGACTCAAATATAATGTTACTGTATCTATTTATTTTCTTTGCAAAGAAAGAAGTTCATCAAGAAATAATTTAAAAAGTTCTATGGTGGCACTAGCATACTCAGTCCGGGAAGTAGATTTCATCCTCAAACTCAAGTGGTTCACCCAGAAGCTGGTCAGCTAACACACTTGGTTCTAACCAGTCATCCTCCTCCTCTTCTTGTGCTGTTTCAGGAATGGTGTAATTGTGTGGTATGAAATGTTGGTTCATTTTGATCATAGTCAAGATCTCCAAGTTTTGAGGAGAGAGACTGGTCCATCTTACTGTAAAAACTGTACCAGTTGCACTGAACACACGCTCAGCAGAGACACTGGCTACAGGACAAGCCAAATACTACATTGCCAGCCCGATGAGCTCTGGCCATTGGCACATCTTCCGATGCCAGAACATCAATGAGTTTTGATCCACATAGACCTCTTTTGGATCATCAAGATAGTCCTGGAACATCCCCTGGATGGCCGTTGCTGCTGCCACTTGATCAAACTCTTTTGCCATCACCTCTGTTATGGACCTAAGCCTTGACAAGTGAAACCAATACAATGCAGATGTTGGGTCCAGTCCTTCTGTTACTGTTGTTGCCAGTGTTCTGGTTGATGCTGCTGTTGGCTGCTATGAGACTAGACTGCCCTCTCTGAAAGTTAAAGGTGGCATCCCCAAACTGCCGGGTGGAACTCTAAGTTCCAGATGTTCTTCTTTCAGGTATCTGGCTTGCTCAACAAATCACCTCTTGTATTTTAAAACATCCTCTTCAGAAAAAGGAATGAAAGTAGGATTTCTTTTTTTTTACCGTGGATCAAGTAGTGTGGCACAGATGTACTCTTTGGATGAGATAATGCTGTCTTACACCCTTGAAATGAAAGACAATTGAAAGAGCAAACTCTCAACCCATGCATGCGCTTCTGTATTTTTGTTCACATCTGCAGGGGTGAGCCTTTAGAGACACCTTCTTTAGCTGGTACTGTAGCAGACGCAACAACAGTATAGCTTAGCCCATCGGAATATCCCCCTTGCTAACTTCCCATATAAAAATCTCAAAATGGAGTCAAATCTGTGTCAGGAATTTGATTAGGCTCCATTTCTCCATATACTTGGTCATAGCTTTTGGACCTGCATCACACCCTCTGTAAATGACATAGTCATTGATCTGTTTGTATTGCTCAAACAGATGTCGCAACATGCAATAGGTCAAGTTTTAACATGTTGGCACCTCCTATATCAGGACTTTAGCTGGTACTCTATTAGCATGCTGAATAATCCACAAATGCTTCCCGGCTTTAAAAGAATGCCTGAAATGAGTGCAGATTATTGTGCAGGTGATCAGTATGTTGCTGACTTGGTCTTCCTTTTTGAGAAAGTCTTGCACCACCAGGCTGATGCAATGGGCCAAACACAGGACCCTGACACAGCCGCCATCTCTCTTGGCCTTGACTTTGTTACTGCCCTTGTTCGTGTCAATAATTCCAATTCTGAGAGCTCTAGGTCACAGCCATTCATACACCTTGCTGTTAAATATGTCCAAGATGTTTACAGCTGTAAGCATGCCACTGAACACTCTTAAAACTTGCCTAAGGCCAAGACCTGTAGATATCCTTTGATTTAACCCCATAAAAGAGATGCAGGATGCAGTGATGCACATGTACTCAGTCATCTGACATCAAGTCCACATGTCTGTCATCAGGTGGAAAGTGTGAACAACACTTTGCTGCAAAGATTGTCCAAACAATTCCTGGCACATCTTGAAGCAGCGCTGGAACAGCAACTCTGGCAAAATAGGTCTGACTTGGAACCTTCCTTTTTGGGCAGATGGTTGATGCAAATTCTAAGAATCTCACTACTTCCACAAAGAGAAAGGGAGGAGGGCCAGTGCTAACATTTTTGCCAAATTCCTATTGTACAAACTAGCCATTGGGTTGTTGTGGTCATAGGGCCCCTCCTGCCTGAACATGCCTTTAATAGTAGCATGGGTTTTCTTCTTTTTTTGGGGCCACTGCTGCAGGTTACTATTGAGAAGTAGGTGGTGTTCATCGTGGTGAGGCAGTTACTGAATGCTGTTGTGTCTCCATCTGACTCCTAGTCTTGTGCCATTGTGAAGTCACTGAGGTGGGTGAATCAGCTGGCACGCTGCTGGGGACAGGGCTGGTTTGCATGAGGATGTCACCATCTTCTACCTCATCATCACCTCCCACCGTGATTAGACTTGTACCTGATGTTCTCTGCCTCTCCTCACCTTCACCACCATGCCACGTTCAGCAATTTTTTAAAGGTGTTGCTCACACCAGATTGCATGTTTTTTGTATCATCTGGGGTATTTTGCCTCCAGTACCAAAATGTGTACCAGGCTTACCTCGACGAACATCTGTGTTGCAAATACTGCTAACTGCAATGTTCTCCCCCTCTTTGCTAACCGTAAAAAAGTGCTAAACTGGAGAGAAGTACTTTTTTACTAGGCCACTGCTGAAGGCAGAAGAAAAGCTGGAAGTAGGTGGGTGTGTTGTCGATTGCCTCTCTGCAGTGTATACTCTCACTGAGTTAATGGTTAGTGCAGGTCTCAGTGGGGGCTTTGCAAATATGGGTGCTGATGGTGCTACCTGTGGCACACCCCTTGGAGTGGGTTGAATAGCAATATGTTACATTCCACAATGACTAGTCTTGTCGTCGTCATCCTCCTCATCATCCCCTTGCATAGTTCTAGGACTTTCAGGAAGTTTTCTTTTCCCTTGCCTCTTCTAGCATGTCCCGGACTCTGCCGGGGTCCACTCCATGTACCTATCATCATCATCAGAAATGATGCTTGGAGAAGATGGTGAAGTAGTACCCTTTCTTTTTCTTGCAGGAGATCTGGGAGGCAATGACTCTAAAAGAGGAGGTTCTTATTCAAGTGGAAGCTCAACCTCTAATTCTAATCCAAAATCAGTAAGTAGTATTGCTGGCTGCAGCTGTTGAACACTTTGCTCTGTTTCCTGAAACGATTGGGTACTACTTTGTGAAAGGGACAAATCAAATTCAATTTTTCTGCTTGTTGGCATCTCCTTGATTGTAGAGTCCACCTCACTGGCATACATGGTCTTGGGCTTTGGTTTTGGCTGCTGCGGTTGATGTGGGAGTGCTGCTCTCAGCTTGCTCCCTGTAGGCCAGTGCAGCAGGCACACAACGTGATCCAAAAAGGTTTTGGGCTGGCACGCCACTTGTGGGAAGCTGCTTCTTCTAATTGATCACTTTCTTGGAAGCATCTTTCTTTGCGGCCATCTTAAAGCTTTCAGTTGGCAGTTGCACTAAGCTACACAAGCAGAAGAGATTGGAGGACTGACATGTGACATCACTGCACAGGTCTTCTGCTTGGCAGTACTGCAGGTGATGTCTCTTCTGACAAGATAACAAGAAAAACATACATGTACTGAAATGTGACTTTGAATTATAACAGACAAAAGCAATATTAGTGGGGTTGGTCACTTAGATAATAACCACTTTAAAGGTAAACCACACCACCATGCCAGAAAATGTAATTCCCCATCAGGATAACACACAATATTCGGAATGATTGAGATCTTTTCTTTCCTTTATGTCCATATATTCCAAAGGAGACACCTGTGGTTCTCGGGGAACTGCATGGGTAAAATGGAATAGTAATCTTTTAAAATGGAGGTTAGTGTGTGCCTATGGCAGGCAATATGGATCAGTGGGAAATGGAATAATCAGTACACAGATGCATGATGCTGATATGTCTAAAGTTCAGTGCAGCCAGGGTGTCCAGGAAGAAATGGAATTATAAAAAAAAGTGAATGCTGTTGCCTGTGGATGAATGGATTGACTGAGGCAATATGAAAAAAAAATCAAGAAATGTAATTTCATTTGTTTTTAATTAAAATAAAAAAGGAAATCAAAAATCAAAACAATTTAAATAAAAACTAAAGAAATTAAAATAAAAACTAAATAAAATAAAAATAAAAAGATTAAATAAAAATTATCATTTTAAAAAAATCAATAATTGCCGATGATTATATGAGAGGATGAGAAGCAACCTATTGCGAGGCAAGGAGGTGCGAAATAAAAACAAATGCAAAAAATCAATGTATTATATAAGCACTGTTCATCAAAATCATATTCTTAATATACATACTACAGTGATTTTCAAGCATATTATTAAACCAATATATCACATCCATGCATGCAAGTCTATGTTAAAGGCACACTGGCTGGATGCACAAAATGGCTGCCAGCCAGTGCCACATGATCAAATAACAACACTAAGCAAGGAGGTATGGGGAAGAAATAATACATGCGAGTCAACGGATGGCAAAATCACACTGGTTGGATGCACAAAATGGTTGCCAGCCAGTGCCACATGGTCAAACAACAACAGCAAGCAAGGATACATGGGAAACAAAGAACGCATGCAAGACTATGGCAAAATCACACTGGTTGGATGCACAAAACGAATGACATCCAATGCCACATGGTCAAACAACAACAGCAAGCAAGGATGCATAGGGAACAAAGAACACATGCATACCTGTGGTTAAGTAACACTGGCTGGAGGCACAAAATGTCTGCAGTCAGTGTCCCATGATCAAACAGTAACACTAAACAAGGAGGCATGGGGAACAAATAAAATATGCAAGCCTATGGCAAAAGCACACTGGCTGACTGCACAAAATGTCTGCCGGACAGTGCCAGATAATCAAACAACAACAATGAACAAGAAGGCTTGGGGAAAAAAGAACACATGCAAGCCAATGGCAAAGGCATACTGACTGGATGTACAGAATGGCTGCCAGCCAGTGCCACATGATCAAACAACAACACTGAGCAAGGATGAATGGGGAACAAAGAACACATGCAAGCCTATAGCAAAGGCATACTGACTGGATGAACATAATGGCTGCAAGCCACATGGCCAAACAGCAACCACAAGCAGGGAGGCATGGGGAACAAAGAAAACACATTCAGGCCTATGGACACAGACTCCACAAAATGACCCCCAGCAACATGGCATGGAGAGTAAAGACGAATCAATGGTGGCCTATAGCAAACACACACACATATAACAGACAAAGGAGGCACGTTAATACTGAAGAAAACACTACCATTAATTCAGCAATGCCATAAATGAAAATGAACAGAGCTATACAAATTTTACAACACACATCCTCCCAGGGCATCAAATATTTCCTGCCATATATACACTTTTTGTACACAAAGAAAATGTGCGATACAAAAAAAATCCCATTTTCAATTCAATCCAATGGCCCTCCAACCCTAAATAATTTAAAACAACATATTCCACAAAAACAGTTGTTGCGTGCACCCATGACTAGCACTGGCCTGGACCTACTGGATGTCCGTCCTGGCAGACTAGGCCACATAGTAAGATAAATAAATATTACAAATCTAACAAACATGGAAAACAAGACCTGGACTGTGCAACATTGTTCACTTACAATAGAAGAAAAATTAAATGCAAAAATATAATTAGACCCCTACTGGATAACATATAGGCCACCCACCAGAATAACTTAAAAGAATAAAATACAATTATAAACACATTCTACTGCATGCCCTCTATCAAACAAACACAACACCCTTACACAAGAATTTCTATACTTACTTGTGAAATCTCAAATACTAAGTCCTTAAATCCAATGGTATATGCATGCAGCAGACAAGGAGAGTGATCCATCCAGCTTCACATCCAAATGAAAAGTGACCAGGAGATGGAGAAAGCACTGGGAGGAGCCTGCTGGACTGGAGAAGGAAGTCGGAGTCTCTGGGGCATTTTCTTTGTGTTGCAAAAAAAAGGCTTCCAGCAGAAGAAAACTCAACTCCAACAGCCTGTTGGAGAAGAAAATCTACTACAAAAGCCTCTAAGCTGCTTCTTGTGCACAAAAGCTGTTTGAATGGTGAGTTCGCAACTGTGATTGGCACTACAGAGGGACTGTCATGGCCGGAAGCGTGTGCTCACTAGTGACTCAAGAGTATTATAATGCTTGCAAGCTCAATAAGAAATCTCGAGCATGTGAACAAAAAAAATTCCACATTGTGCCTCTGGAAGCCAAAATTCAGGAGTACTGCGCTCTTCAACCTAGCGTGGCGCAGAGTGCCCTAATTCCGCAAAATCTGTGATCCGAGCGCAGTTTACCGTCCAGGCCTAGGGATGACATAGATAAAGGGTTGGCAGCCTATGAAGTGGCTTTGAAAGTGCACAGGGTCCCGGAGGAGTTATAGGTGGGTAGATTGTGGTAGTACATGCCCACAGGGGGGATGGACACCCTCCTTACATTAGATTTGGGGGGGCCAGACCAATTACATCACCATGAAGGTTATTTTAATCAGCAAGTTTGGGAGAGAAAAGGAAGGAGTTCTCTTCTAGCCCCAAAAACCACTAACAAGGGAAAGGGTCTACTTCACATTCCCAATCTGGCCACCAGAAGAAAAACTGCCCTGACAAGAGTCAGCATCCCAGAACTCCCAAGTGCTATTAGAATGGTGACTACAAGGGGGATCGTAAGTGTCCAAAAAGAGCAAACCCTCCCACCAGCCGCGGCCCGTGGAGGGAGTTCCGTGGGGCGGTAAGGTGGGGCGGGGGAGGGGCAGGGTGGGGGGTTCTAAAAACCAGAATATGGATAATTGCAAGTAAGTAAACAATTAAATAAATAAAACGAATTTCGTAGCGCGCGCTGCATCGCAAAATGCAAAATACAGCAGAAAAACTCCACACTAATTTAGAAAAATAGAGTACATTTAATAACATTTCACAGCAAAATGACAGAAATTCAAGAAGTAGAACCAGAGTTAATAAATGTGTATGTTTCAAGTATAACATTTCACTTAAAAGAGCAAAAAGCCAACCACATGGCGGGGCTGGGGCCAAGTTGAAAGTTATGGCTGACCATGATGGAGGGCGATTCAGATATAAAAGTGGATTGGACCTAGTCTCTGCTTACCTTAAGACTTGGAAGAAATTTGGAACAAAAATAACGTAAGGTAACGTTCCGAAAGGCATGGCTGGTGGTGATGTTCAAAGAGAAGTTGGGGAGCTGCTGGATGAAGGTGAGGTGAAGAATTCTACTTTCAAAGTTTGCAAGTCAACAATCTCCAGCTAGATGAAGCTGCAAGCTGTAGCCGACAATGGCTCTACAATGCTAGATACAGCTTCTGCGAGGAGCCACTCAACAGAATTTGCTGCTGTGAAGAAGAAGAAAATAGAGGGGATACAGCAAAGTCAGGCTGACCGATGATGCACCTTGGGCATATCGGTGAGAAAGTAGGTCTCAGTCTCCTCTCAGGTCTCAAAGCATTTTTGGGCTGAAAAAGCCACAATTTGAGCTAACTGGGCAACTTTAACACTACTTCCAAGAGTCCAGGAACTGGAAGGGCACAACTTGGAGGGTCAGGACTCACTCAGGCTGGGTCCAGGTACGGGTCCAAGATAAATGTAGCCTTTTCTGTCCCATACCTCTGATTGGGAGGCCAGCCAATTAGCACGTGGAGTCACTTTAGAAGCCCTTTTGTTCAAGCAGAAAAGCAGGTCTCAAGCAGCGGGGCAGTCCCCTGTGGGCACAAAACAGGCTTCAGGCGGGAGGGCTTTCCTCTTTTGCAGCAGGGCAGTCCTCTGAAGTACACAGCAGGCCACAGGCAGCAGTGCAATCATCTGAGACACCTCCACAGGTCCAGAAGCGAAGTGAAGAGTGGGTCTGAGGGTCTACATTTTACACCTAGTGCCAGATTTGAAGTGAAAGAAACAGCTGGAGTTTTTCCCCATAGAAGCATCTGGAATTTCTGCCCTGGCTGTGTGGAGACACAAAAGGCTAGTGTAAAGTTATTCATATGTATGCTGAGGCAGCTGCTTTGAAGTGCAAGTGGGCTGTACACAGCTCCTCACCCCCATCCTGCCTGATACAAAAATTAAAATCCTTCTGGCCCGAGTGGCAGAGAGTTCTACTCACTCGTCTTTCTAAAGATGAGTGAGGAGTACTCTCTGCCAGTTGGGCCAGAACGATTTTAATTTTGGTATCAACTGTCCTGGATGGAGGACTAGAAAGAAATTGTGATTGAACAGTAACCTATTTTAAGCATTTGACATCTGGAATAGAGAGATATTTGAGAGCCCTGATGAAGTCAGAGATGTGAATGTATCATGTCTGACGAAACACATGTTGGCTATTTGGAGAACATTGTAGCGTGTCAAGAAAGGATGAAAAGTGATCTTGGATGAGAGTATCTCAAGAATAAATATTGGAGTGGAAAAAAGACGGATTGGACTCTGATTTCATAACACACATTTAGTGGTTCCCAGGATAACCTGTTTCTTAAATTGATATTGTGATTGGTTCTCCCTGATTGGCATATTTGATTTACTGGTCAGTCCCTAGTAAAGTGCACTGAGTGTGCCTAGGCTGGTAAATCAAATGCTATGAGTAGCCCTGAAAAGAGGTCTCAGGTCTGCCACCTCAGTGCCTGTGCGCAGTTTGTTAACTGCCATGTGGACTTGGTAAGTGCACCCACTTGTAAGGCCCTAACCTTCCTTTTTATTACATATAGGGCACCCCTATTGCATGCCCAAGATAACCCCTGGGAAGAGTGCAGTGTATGTGAAGGTAGGACATGTACTAGTATGTGTAACATGTCCTGATAGTGAAATACTACCTATTTAGTTTTTCGCTATTGAAAGCCTATCTTGCCCCATAGGACAAAATGGGGAATGCTTTGTAAGATTTTACAAGCATATCTTCCCATAGGGATAAGATGAAAAATGGAGTTTGGCATCCCTGAACTCAGGATTTATTAACACATCTTTTAGCAAAGATGGTTTTTAAATTGTGTGTTAGAAAATACCACTTTTAGAAAGTGGCTATTTTCTTGTTCAACCATCCTGTGTGCCTCTGCCTGTTTGCGGATTGACTGTCTGGCTTTGGAGTGACAGGGGCTGGGCAGGTGCAGTGGATCTAGGTGTCTGGATGAGTCAGTACTAGGCTGAATAGGCCTAATCTGCATTTGGAGTGGTGGGAGGAGTAGCACCTGTACTGAATATGGCTGTGTTTGCCTTCCACAATGCTGGCTCTGTCCCCCTGTGGTGTGTCTGGAGCCAAGGCTCATGCTGACGATGGATGTTGTTGTGCGCTTGCAGAGTGCCCCCCCAGAACTGGTTTGAACTAGGCTCAAAGCCCCTTGCACAACGAGTACAAAGACATTTTGGGGTATAAGTATCAGACCCAAAACCCCAGACTTTATATCATTCCTGGAATTCAAGAGGAACCTTTGCCATGGAGAAAAGAACTGCCCTTGCTGTGTGTCTAGGGTTGGCCTGCTGTTGCTGTTTCTGCCAAGGAAAGGAGAAGGACTTTGCTGTGTGCTGTGTGCTGTGTCCTCTGCTTGAAGGAGATCTCCATGGCCCCTTATGTGAGCTAGCCTCCTGTTCTGAAGTCTCAGGGACAGAAAGACTGCACCCCCAACTTCCCTGAACTCTGCTGCTGTGAGTTCTGACCTGCCAAGAAGTGCCTGGGCCAGTTTTGGGTCACTGGAAGTTGTTGCTGCTGTTTGGGAGCTGGAAGAAAGAAGAAACATTAAGACCTGCTAAGATCGACACATCGAGGGATCGCGGCTGAAAAGTACCGACTCAGTGCCGCTCGACGCCGCCGCATCAATCGCCCCTTGCATCCTGGATTTCCACACATTATACCTGTGAGGCACACTTTCCCGACGCATCACCTGCGAACCGGAACCGTCACAAAGAATCAACGCATCACTCCCCATACGGACCGGACTTGACGCAACTCATCCTCTGCGTGTCGCAGAACTGTCACATCGCCTCCGCAAGGTCTCTGGAGTGTTGCATCTCTCTGTTTTCTGAGTCTGTGGCTGGTTGGCTTTTAGAACTTTGACACATCTACAGGTACTTCGGGTTAAAAGTCACGCATCCATAGTTTTCTATACTACAAGTTCTTGAAACCTTTTGAAAGTCATATTTTTTATTGTGTATGTTGGATTTTTGTCTTTTTGGTCTTGTTTAGTTTAGATAAATATACTTTATTTTTCTAAACTGGTGTGGTGTCCTTTTGTGGTGTTTTCACTGTGTTACTGTGAGTGTTGGTACAAATACTGGTTTATTGAAAACATGCGGAATAATGGGTATACCTCTCGGTATCTCGTAATAACAACAGTGCATCATGGGTTGTTTAGTTCTGTAAACGCATGGATGTAGTTCGAAGGAATTAAGTGTGTTTATTGGATGAACGGAAATGGGTGGGTTTACGAGGTAGGTGTTTAAAACAACATAACATTGGGAGACATTTACAACATTGTGAAACACGAATGGAAGCAGTCATTGAAATTTTGAAGGTACGGATTTGTGTGAAAAGGATGTGTAGATGTAACACCTGGTTCACGCATTTGCGGGGGAACCGTTGAATGAGCTTAACGAGCTGGACTTCTGTTCAATACGGGAGTCGCAAGAGCTAGGGTGGGCATTTACCGATTTATTGGCATATCATGAATTCTGTGAGTTTTACGTTAATTATGGGGTGAACTTTTGTTTTAAATGATGGATTTTTCATCTTTTTGATGCATGAAAAGACACAAACTAGAGGTGTTTAATGACAGAAGTTAATCGATTTGTTTTAATTTGTAGATAACCCCTGACGAAGGGCCAGACCAGGCCCGAAATGCATTGGGTAATGAAAAGTACTTGTTAAGGAGGACCTATGTATCATTCCATGCTGCAGATCAAGGCCTGTACTGGCATGTCTACAAGCACTAAGGATTTAATGCAAAACATAGTGTCTAACTTTTGTTCGGATAAAAAGGAGTGACGTTTAAAAAAGTGGATTAATAATGCAAATAAACTTTTGGACTAAATTGGATCAATTTGTGGCATTTTTTACATGCCCTTTGGAATGCTGTGCGTCCGAAGTGGGGTGGAGTCTTGCCCCACACCTCTACCTGGTACAAATACTTTAAACATTGCCTTTGGGATAAGCCTGTCTGCTCGTGCCAAGCTACCAAGGGGGTGAGCAGGGATTATCTAAAGTGTGTATCTTCCTTACCCTGACTAGAAGCAAAGGTCCATATTTGGACAAAGGTACCTACCTCTGACAACTAGAAACCCCCATGTCTAACAGCCTGTTTTCAAATTTGGTTAATTTTCGCCACAAAATCTTGTCTCAGTTATCAGGGTGGCTCTTACTGAAGGGAATTGATTGGACTTTGCCCAGATGCAATCCTGCATAACAGCTCCCACTGAGTCCACTGACTTAAAAGTTTTTTGAAAAAGAAAAGAAACAAGTGCTTGTGTGTAGATGTTAGCACGGACTTGGAGTCAGAAGCTAGATTGCTGAACATAAGGACTTGGGTCACAAAATGTTATTTGCTTGCTGTTCATTATATATTTTGGTGCCTAATTTGCAGCACTAGGCATCCTATAAGTCTAGATAAAAAGGAGTATGGGCAGTGCCAGTGCAAGAGTATGTACAGTAAGCTGCACTTTAGCAATTTGTGTGAATGAGAACCAGTAGGTTCCTCGTAAAAGAACACCTTACCGAAGCAGTGATGGTCATCACCACTGCCATGATGTCTGAACTGATTCCAAAAGGTGTTAGACGTGAAGGCTTTGTGCTTTCATGTATTCCCTCTTTTAAGACTGATAATGACTAATAAATTATAAAAAATAACCTGCACTTGTTGACTCTATTCTGACGTCTCTTGGGAGTCTGTTAGAGCTCTAGTTATATTACCACCCTTCTTCAAAGTAGAGGATCCTATCAACAACGTCACATATAAGGAACAATTACTGTTCAGGTCTTACTCAGCATCAAGGCATACATTTCTAGGAGATTTAATATTAACGATAATGGCATGAAGGTTTCGGGCTCATCAACTCTTACTTTGCTTGGAGTGTGGCTTCAATGATTGCAACAGTCTCTGGCTGACCAGGATATCCTCTGAATGCTCATGCATACCGGACACAGGCTCTATTTTATGGAAAAGACTACATTCCATTTAGGCCAAGGCCTGCTGCATCTGAATCTAGATAACTGTCTATTATAACATTGTACTTGCCATTGAAAATGTAAGCACAGAACGTGTGTGCACAAAATTGTTTCTCAGAGCTGTCAGAAATGGCAAGAGGACATAGAATGGACACAAGATGTGCCACAAAATGAAGTGTAATCTATGTGTAGCTGATCGACATATCTGCCTGTTAGACCTGGCACCTTGGCGTGGGTCCCCTTCCATTTTTTTGCTGTTGCCTCATGTGTTTTTGCTGGTGTTAGATGCTTTGGGGACTGTGCCCCTGCTGTCCAGTGCCACAGTGCAAGTGCTCCCTATTGTAAATTGATGTATGGTTTGGTGATTCCATGATTGGTTGGTTTGGTTTACCTGCCAGACCCTAGTACAGTGCACCAGGAGTGCCCAGGGCTGGTAATCCAAGCCGGTGGGCTTGCAGCACTGGTTGTGCCACCCACAGAAGCAGCCTGTAAAAGTGTGTCTAAGGCCTGACATTTCAGAGCCTGTGTGCAGTCTGGTACTGTCATGCTGACTTGGCAAGTGCACTCACTTGCCAGTCCCTAAACCTTCCCTTTTCTTCATATCAGACACCCCTATGGTAGGCCCAAGGGCAGGGTGCATTGTAAGTATAAGGTAGGACATGCCCTGGTGTGTGTGGCATGTCCTAATAGTGAATTACAGCCATTTTCGTTTATAAATATTGCAAGGCTATCTGTTCCCCATAGGCCAGCATGGGCAGTTTGATTATTACATCTTATAATCTTAACTGACTCATGGAACATGGTAGAAATTCAAATTTAGTATCTCTGAACTCAAAATTATAAAATGCATCATTTAGTGAAGTTGGTTTTAACATCCTGTGTTTGAAAATACCACTTTTAGAAAGTAGGTATTTTCTTGTCTAACCATCCAAACCTGCCTCTGCTAGGCTGTGTATTCCTTGTCTGGAGTTTAAGTGACAGGGGCTGGGGAAATTCCAGGAGGCAGGGTGAGTCAGCCCAGGGCTGAATAGCGAGATCTGCATCTAGATGGGTGGGAGGAGTTGCACCCGGGACCTAAATAGGGCTGTGTCTTCCCTCCACAATGCTGGCTCCACCTCCTTTGGTGCGTCTGATGTCTCTGCCCTGCACACTGCTAGGAAAGAAGGAGTCTTGTCAACAAAGTGCTCCAAGACTGACCAGAACTGGTTTGAACTAGGCAAAGGCCTCTCTGCCTTCAGAGAACAAAGGGAAACTGGGTATAATTATTGGGACCCAAACCCAAGAACTTTAGATCACTTTGGGAAACAAGAAGAAACCTTTGCTGAGGAGTGGAACCAGAAGAAACTGAGGAGAGACTATTCCTAAGCTGAAGTGCTGCTTGGGGGATTGGCCTGCAGTGGTTGTCTGACTGCCAAAGAAAGGAGAAAGGACTTTGTGTGCACTTTTATTCAACATGTGAAGGATCTCCAAGGGCTTGGAAAAGAGCTTGCCTCCTGATGAAGTCTCAGGGCCAACAGACTTCACCCACCAGCTCCCCAAGAGTTATTTTTAGGTGCCTGCAGTTGTGCTGGACTTTTTGAGGACTTGCGTGTCTCAAGGAGCTGGAAGCGCAACTCAAGAACAAGAAGCGTGTCGCTGAACTGCCGCTACCGCTTCAAAACACGAAGCGACTCGCATCACCGGAGAAGAGCCTCGACGTTGCATCAGACGCTGCCGCATCATGAGGAAGCGTGTCACAGAAGAATCGTTGAGTCATCGCAGGGCCACCGAAGCGCCTTGCATCGCCAGGAGAAGAGGATCGACATCGCAGCAGATGCCGCCACATCACTGGGTAGCGTGTCGCAGGGCCTGTCACGGCTCATCGCAGGAGACAAGGATCGACGTCGCATCAGACGCCGCCGTTTATCCGAGAAGCGTTTCGCAGGGCCTGTCGCGTCTCATCGCCGGAGAAGAGGATCGATGTCGCAGCAGACGCCACTGCATCACCGGGAAGAGTGTTGCAGGGCCTGTCACGGCTCGCATCGTTGTGGAAGCAACTTGCATCGCCAGGGAAGAGGATCGACGTCGCAGCAGACACCGCTGCATCACTGGGAAGCGTGTTGCATCAAGGCGAAAGTGCCATCTTTGTTTATTTGCACCGAATCTTCAACGCATCACCGTCCTTGCAACACTTTCGTTGCCCTGCGTGTCGCATCTTAAGGTACATTGAACTCTGAGTGTCACATTTACCATATAAAGAGAACTAAGCGAAATTCTACCATTTTAAAGTAACAGTATTGTGGATTGTTGTCATTTGTCGTTTGTGGTCTTGTGATAAGTCTATATAAAGAATACTTATTTTTTATATAAAACTTGTGTGGTGTCCATCTGTAGTGTTGTCACTTGATTACTGTATGTGTTCACAAATGCTTTACACACTGCCTCTGAGATAAGCCTGTCTGCTCGTGCCAAGCTACCAAGGGGGTGAGCAGGGGTTATTTTAGGAGTCTACCCCTTTACCCTGACTAGACGCAAGGGTCCCCATTTGTCACAGGTACCTACCTATGCCAACTAGAGACCCCCAAATCTAACACTGCCTAATTATGAATTCTGCCTGAAATTTTGACAATTCGCCTTAATTGTTTCTTCTTTGGTGGAATACTAAAATGTTGTTTTATAACACTTCTGAAATTCTTTCCTGAAAATCATCCAGACAACATTAAAACCTCCAAATAAGAATTGGAAAACATGATAATACGGCAAGCTTGAATGAATGAATGTATCTATGAGGCAGCAGACCACTACTAGATCTTGAGCACTATTAAACAGACAAATGGTTCAATACCCTTAGCTGCCCCTCCAACAGAGTCAGCTAGCACTTATGTTTGTCTGTGTTCTTATGCTTACACTGGTGTGTGTCCAATTCGGTAGTGGTAATCGTTGGGCAGAGTTATTCTGTTAGGCCAACAATGGACCTTCAAGGGTACAGCTAGCCATCTGAACTGATCCTTACGCTTATCTACTGCCTTCTTTCAGCAATTCTACTAATTCATGGGGCAGATCTTACAAGGGCACCTCGTCAGCCACTTCAAAGCCGAGGCCTCAAGTTCTGCCACAAGAACTTGCAGACTGCGATTGAGAGGTGATGAATTTAGAGTTCAATAAAGTTTTCAAAGCTGCTCCATCTGGAGTCTTTAGCTCTCTGTTCTACCCAACACATCATCCTTCTGTTCAGCTTCATGTCAAAGAGCTGGTAATGCGTTAATGAACTGACCCTAATGCTTCATTTTACTTTAGTGTAATATGTTTGGAATGTGAGTTCAAGCAATTAATTCAATTTGCCAACTGTCTAAATTTGACAGCTTCCACACCCATCGTACAGCGACCAAGCAAAAAAAAAGGCATCCACTATACTATACCAATTTAACAATCTCATTACAAAAACACAGTGCCACGTGCCATACGGATAGTGATGTACACAACAAAGCCATGAGACTCTCAAATAAATTCATGACCCACGACAAAGTTCAGGTTAACTGGACCCCCTAATTCTGCAATGTCAGCAAATCAACAAACCACAAAATGGATTATACTGTTCTCCAACAGCATCACACAAAACCCAAAACGCCATACTCTGATGCCTGAGTACACTGCCACTCAGCCATTTCTAAAAGCATGGCAAGCCCACAGTCACACAACCAACACAAAAAAGAGGACATCCAGCTGGGATACTAAAGCACTCGCCAACATTTTTGCTAGGTATTTCAAGTTAGTATGAGTGACTTTATAGCCAGGGGGCGGAATTGAGAATTTGAGAATTGTTTTATCCTTATCCATCCTTCAGCATTATTCGCTATAGTCTTCATTACTCTTGCCTGCCCTCTCAGTTTCATATGCCCATCAGCCCCTTTCTGCATGCTTTGTCATTTACTGCACATCCACCAAAGTGTCAAAGGCCAGCCCACTGAAAAGACGTCTCTATCAGAACAACACTCCCATCACACTCTTCCTTGTTTTCTAACTGTCTTCTTCAATGTTCTCTACCAACTGCTCCTATCCCATAACCCAGAGTGATCAATGAGGAGCTGATTTACCTCAACATGCTGTTAGGGAGTTTTGTCACTTTAATTTTCTTGATCTTCCAAAGAAAGGAAAGGATGGAGATTAGGATATATTTTAATCAGATCTCGTGTATAGCAATTGTGTTTTAGGAGAGAGGTGATAAAGGCATGATGTAGAATGCAGGCATTACTCCTGAGTGGAGAGATGCACTTTTAACATGCTGGCATGTCAGCAGTGATTTCAGTGAGTATTTTCTGAAGTAGGATTCTGAGTAGGGGACCATGGACACTTCTGATGTTTTTGTCTTGGTGACCTAAATTATCAGATCATTGGTCTCTTGAAGTCTGAATGAGATGAAGACAGATTATAATTGTCATGGGGGACTGTTGATTCTAAAGTATTAGAGACTTTTCTCACAAATGTTTGCAATTTCATTTTTTCAAAGTCAATATGATCTTGTTTAGACACACATATGTTGAATTTCTTTGCACCAAAATGAGACCTATTGTGAAAAATGTTGGAGATTGGGTTGATTAGTTTGTACGCTTTACTGATGCATTTGGGGATGTAATCAGTTTTTACTCTCTCAGTTGATTTGTAATAGCCTCTCCTGAGTATCTGGAAGTAGATTTTGTCTTCTTTGATCTTGGCCTTTTCACAACGCCATTCAAAGTTCTAGTTGACACGTCAATTCAGCTAGTTCTCCACTGAGTCAATAATTAAGTGCAGTGATACTGTGGCTTTTTGCAATTAGAGTGGTGCTATGACATCTAGGGCACTCAATATGCTACGTAGAGGTCCAGCATAGCTTCACGGTCTGTTGATTCGAGAAGTTTGTTCCTTATAATACTGTAAGTATATTAAAAGAATTCATTCATATTTTTTCTAAAATTGATTAATTGAAGAGTAGCATTGAAGTTGTTGCTACAAGTTGGTGTTTTGCAAACTATGTCAGTAAGATTGATTGTGCAAAAGTGCACTGACCATAATGACGATTGTACTTCTAAGAGTGATTTCTAAGGTGTAGTTGAACGTGGGCATGTGCCTGACAGTGTGTATTGGGCCTCTCACCAGCTAGGAGAAGCAAAGGGTTTGCATATTCTTAAGGACTTTGGGAGAAAGTTTTGAGTAAGGCTGGTTGGCCCATTGAATGTTCTTTGGTAGTCATGCATTCATTTTTTTGTATACAACATATGACACATTTTTTATTTTTTGACATAATGAAATTACATTTGACAGCAATCGGGCGCAGCGCATGTGTACATCAGTAGTTATAACATTTCATTAGACCAACATCTGCGCCTCTTTTGCAACATTTTCAATCGTGTTGTGAATGTCATATGCTTAATTCTCCTCGAGCCAGTAGGGAAGAATCGTTGAAGGGTGTACATATCATACGTCTACTTTTGTTCCATGCCCCACAAATTATGGACCACTTTAGCGGGCACCCTCTCCCTTCATATATCACCCTCTCCACTTGCATGCACCAATCCATGTCTGCCTCCCACTCGCATGTCCTGAGCCCATTGCCACCTTTCCTGGTTCTTGCTATATTACGCTTTGCTACAACACATCCAAGGGAGACCCAGGTTCTCTCACTGGCCGTCAGATCAGTTGCATCCCATACTTTGAGGCGACACCATTGGGGAGAGGTCTCCATTGTCTTCCCACAGATCTCCAGCATTTTTTTAAAGTAATTTGTGCAGCAGTGGTGACAAACATGTGGCTAGTATTTTGGCTAGTATTTTCACATCTGGGTTTAGGAGGGACAGAGGTCGGTATGAACCACAGTATTTGGAGGGTTTATCCTTTTTGTGAATCACTACAATACTGGCCAGTCTTTGATTTTCAAGTAGTATCCCGTTTATAATGCTTTTGTCATATATATTTGCAAGGTATGGAGCAATTGTGGGTGCATTAGTTTTGTATAATTCAATTGGCAGACCACTAGGGCCCATCGCTTTTCCGGATTGTAGCGCCCCAAGCACCTTGGTCACTTCTTCTTTAGTTAGAGCTGCATCCAATTCCTTGATATCTGAACTTTCTACTGTAGGAAGTTTAGGAGTGGTCAACAATTCCTGCGCTTCCTTGTAGGTGGAAGCCCCTGTAGATGTATAAACCTGTTTAAAGTGTTTAGAAAATGCCTCCACTATGCTATGTCTATCTCTGACTCAGGTACCACCTTCTGTCTCGATTTCGGATACCCATCTGGAGGCTTTTCCCACTTATATAACCACGCTAACAGTTTACCTGTCTTGTCACCAATCTCATATATACAATACTGCGTAGCGCTGAATTGAGCACTAGCTGCTTCCTCAGCCGTATCCCTATATTCTTTTTGCTTTAGTAATAGTCTATGTTTAATGTCGGGGGCTTTTGAAGTTAGTAACTCGCGTTCTAGTCGACTAATTTCACTTTCTACTTCTTGTATTTGTTTTCTCTTTTCCTTCTTATGTCCTACTATTGCTGAAACTCCCTGCCCTCTGACCACGGTTTTGTATGCTGTTCATAGCGTAATAGCTGAGTAAACCGACCCTTTATTGTCTGTGAAATAGTTGGTAGTGGTCTCTATGAGTCCGTCCCATATAGTGGGTACCCTTAGATACCATGGATTAAATATCATCTCGTATCTTTTAACCAAAAGCTTTCCTCCATAATTACCCACGACCAGTGAGTGGTCAGAAATGCCCCTAGGGAGACGTGCCACATCTCTAAACAAGGGAAGTTGGTTGGCCATACCAAAGATGTAGTCTATACGAGATAGGCTCTTGTGTGCCCCGGAATGATAAGTGTATTGCTGGGATGAGGGGTTATACGCCCTCCATACATCCATCAGGCCCATAGCACTAAGAAAATCCTCTAGCGCTTTACCTGACGTCCCTCATGGTTTTGCCAGTTCTCTATCAAGGTCTTACTGGAGGGCCGCATTACATTCCCCCCCAAATTAAGTATGTGTGTTACCAAGTCAACGAAAGTCGAGGAGTGCAGTCTAGGTGGTACATAGAGGGACATAATGTTCAGTACCCTACCCTCCCAGTTTCCCGACAGAGTCACAAACCTACCCAGAGTGTCATGTGACACAGTTCGGATCTGAAGGGGAGATGAATTATGGACGAGAATGCCCACCCCCCTTGACCCCCTGGTTTAACCAGAGTGAGCAACCAACTTACGGCCCCATCTGTTAAGTGCACAATAGGATGTTCCTTGGATATGGGTTTCTGCAATAAAACCACGTCATGGGCCTGTCTTTTCAAATACTGCAATACTATTCCCCACTTTGTTCTATCTCCCAACCCGTTGGGATTTCATGATAGTATTTTTATTCGACCCATCCGTGAGGCCATAGTAAGATCATCGTTCATTCAGTTGTTTTGGATTATGTCTCAGGGGGCCAGAGAGAGTGTTTGCACCAATCGATATCCTCTTTTTCTGCTGAATGCCTGGCCACTCGGCGTTCCATTTTCTGAAATGTTGCGAATTTGGTCGTCTGAATGCCCCATGCCCTGTAACATATTCCGCCATATAACACAATAATCATAAAACATTTCAGTAACAGTCCCGCATATACCTTTCCCATCCCACGCCCTTCCTGCAACGTGGACTTAAAAGTGCCCAACCCCCAACTATTCAGAGTGCCTGTATATCCCTGCCCTTTCAACCTTGCGTAGGGGAATGTGTCCAAGTCAAAACCTTTCGAAGAGTCATTTTCCCCCCAAGTTCACTTCCTTTTGAGCCCTTACCGTACATTTTTAAAAACAGAGCAATGTGTGCCAGGTGCACTATGTGTAACTTTACTGCATTCCTAGCTCTGTATTGTAAGCAAGGAGCCGAGTGGTCCCACTTTATAATATGTGACTCACCCCCCCATGTTTAATATACTTAACAGACTTTGATTTCTTCATCTCCAAACAAACACTGGATGCCTACTGAATTGTTTATACAATTCAAATCCCTCTGCTTCACTCACACTGCTCGCTTAACAACAACGGACTGAATTTCCTCCCTGCCAGGATCTCCAACCACCAAGATCAAAATTAAGGGCTGGCCTGACAGGTCAGTCTGTGTGCTGTTTGTTCGCCTGTTACATGGTCTGATGTGTCAGTATTTAATTTTGATTTCTGTGATGCTACCACAATCATTGCCTGCAGAAACACGAATGAATTCAGTCGGCCATAATTTGCAAGGCAGGTATACAGCATGTCTTTACAAGTTCAAAACTGCCCTGATTTGCAAAATGTGGACCTCTTTTTTAGCCATCTGATTCGCTGATGTGCCAACTATGATTTGGTGTCCAGGCCTGTGTTCTGTCCCAGTTTGACACTACCAGCCAAACACGGTTTGTGTAGAGGTAGCCCCTGGCTGCTCTGGTTTTCCTTCTTAACCCCAAGGCTATGGTCCGCCGACCTTGCACCGTCCGAGATGAAAGTGATCTCAGATTCTGAAATAAAAAACAGAAGGCCTATCTCTGCAATTGACTACCACTTCTCGTCTGTCCTGACCCCCTGACTTTCTTCCTGTAGACACAATCCATTTTGGTATCATCCCTGCCTATCTGCTGTGAGGCATTATATGACAAGAACATAAAAAAAGAAATAATTTCGGTGATACTAAACTGTTATAAAAGGTCTCTTGTCTCATTCTGTTCTTGATCTCTTGCATTATGTAGGCTTCCGGGTAGGAGGTGAAAAGCAGTCTTTTTTTAAAAAAAAATGTTCACTAAAGTATTTTGGATAAAATACATGCGTTGAACTGTTTCTCCCTTACAGCACTCCCAGCAAGGGCACACCACAGAGACCGAAGCCGAGAAAACGAAGCAAGTGACAGAAATGCCAGCTGGTTAACTGATCGCGATCAGAAATAACCTGCCAATGTGGCACATGTCAACCTTTGAAGTTTTATGTAATTACCATAACATTTGCAAACACAGATTATATTAAGAGACAAGAGCATGGCAGAAGGCAGTGGGATTGATAGCCTGGCTGTTAGAACATAACTCTGCAATGTACCGCAGAAGAATAATGTTTGCAAGAAGTTGTGCAAATGCTTTTGGTTATGGTATCAGGCTAATGCCAGAGTCGACTTTTTGGCGCCATGCTACACACAACTATGAAACGATGCTAATAAATGCTGGGTTACCTCAGACCTTGCACAGAAAGACACCTCTCTTCACATAGGTGTGATTGCAAGGATCGTAGACTCGTTTTGCAGTGATTCATTTTCCTCTTTTTTGCCTACTCATATATTTTGGCCCAGATTTACTTGGCGTTCGTGCTGCCATTCATGAGCTGCAAAATGCTGCAAAGCGGTAAAACATCTACGTTGATCAATGTTCCTGTGTCTCAGTACTGAAAGTGATCTTTGATCAGTCCCAAAATGTCTTTGTGCAATGTAGGGTCGATCCTCTGATAGTATATGGAAAAGATGTATGTCAGGGGTAGAACAGGGCAAAAACCCTAGGTTTTGATGCAAAGATCAACTAAATTAACTTTACCTTCCCCTTGTATTAAAAACCTAATGCAAAGTTAATCTTTGTGAAAGCAAGGGGCCAGGCGGTATGTTGTGTGATATACTTATGTGTAACATGAGTGCTGTACATCATGCTTTAGCATGGCAAGTTAATCTTTGTAAATATGGTGCTGCAGTTTTCTATTGTTCGCATAGCACAATGCTGCAGATTTTCATGCCGTGCTCGGTTGCGTTGATGGTGGTGAAAAACAGTAATTCTAGGGCATCATATAGGATTTGTCATAGAGGGAGGACTTCCATAAAGGAGCAGTCATCCGGCCCAGCCAAAGCTTTGGTTGGCCGCCCATTTTAGACATGGGGCAACCACCTAGTCACCCTCGCTGTAACCCCATTTGACTCTATTAATGGTCTGTCCACCACAACAATGTCAAGGAGTCTAAGTGAAAGTCATCACACCCTATTTATAGTACCACTGATTTTCCCTGCATGGCGAACAAGGACATGGGAACTGTAGAAGGGACCCAACACGCAGGGAGACAAGTGCGGCTTTGGGAGTTTTTCTCTAAACAGATGGCCATATTCACAAGGAGCTATTGCTGAATTAATAGCACTTTATCTTAGCCAAAGTCGAGATAAATTTACCTCCCCATTCACAAGCCCACAGCACCAGTTTACTCGCGATAGCAGCCACAAAAAAATCACCACCGAGGCCCCCTGCAACTATCGCTAATGAGATGCACAGTGGGCGTTCCCGTGCCAAAAGCCACGACCACACCACTCCTCAACATTCTCAATGACCAGACAGATCGGCGTTCAAAACACACAACAGGCGATAAGGCACATTAGCAGCAGGAAATCTACACCTGCTCTGACCTGGTGTTAAGTTGGACGGCAGCCAGCACCACAAAAGGGAGACCAGCCCAAGGCCACATCGGAAGTGCAACAGATGTCAAGGTGCCAACCATCATGCAGCCTGGACACCCAAGAGGCCACAACACCCACCGACGCCACCACAGGACCCCACCCCACACCCAGAACACACCCCCCCCGGACAACCACAGAGGCAGTGCAGACAAAGACAGCAGAACCCCAGGAAGAGTACCAGCCACCCAGACCCAACATCTGACAATGTCACCGTCCACCACAGGCTGAAAGGGACAACCACCCCACGCATCCCATCATCGCCCAACAGGCCTACGGCACCAACACAGCGGACAACCAACATCCCACCCCACACCAAAATGCTGGCTTGGCTGCACCTGTTTGCCCCTGGCACCCACCAAACAACACCCACCTGAGTCGGAGGAGTCTCACTGCCAGCCACATCCAATTTCCTCACACCTGTCCTGGACATCACCATCACCCTGGTACCCCAGTCCCCAAACGTCCAACACAATGCGCAGGTCACACTGGAGACCAAGCAAGGATCATACGCCATAGCAGGATGCACGCACGTATTGGGGGCAATCAACAGCACACATGTCCCACCTGTACCCCCTAGTGACACAGCTCACAATCACCGCAACAGAAAGCACACGTCCCACCCCATTGTGCAGACAACAACAGAAAACTGTGGAACCTCCAACAATGTCACCATCAAATACACAGCCAGTGTGCATGATTCCTTCATCCTGCAACAGGCCATCAGCAACCAAAGTCCCCAGGATGGCACAAAGGGAAATGGACAGTGTTGGAAATGGCCCTTTTTGCAGGGTTATCCCCAAACTTTTTGCTTCTTCCTCCTTTATTTTTTTCTGACCCGTGGTTGTTGGCAATAGGACTCTGGGCACTTTACCACTGCTGATCAGTGCTAAAGTGCATATGCTCTCTGTATAAATTGTTATATTGATTGGTTATCCATGATTGGTATATTTGTTTCACCTGTTAGCCCCTAGTAAAGTGCACTGAATGTGCCAGGGCTGGTGATTCAAATGCTACTAGTGGGTCTGCAGCACTGATTGTGCCACCCACAGGAGTAGCGCTAAAATGATGTCTTAGGCCTGCTTGCAGTGCCTATGTGCAGTCCAGGACTGCCATGTCGACCTGGCCAATGCAACCACTGACCAGGCCTTATCCTTCCCTTTCTGTACATGTCAGGCATCCCTATGGTGGCCCTAGATACCCCCCTGGGCTGGGTGCAGTGTATCTGAAAGGTAGGGCATGTACTGAGGTGTGTAACATGCCCTGGTAGTGAATTACAGCCATTTTCGTTGTTCACTGCTGAGAGGCTATCTTGCCCATAGGGCAGAATGGGGGAGGCTGTTTACATGCCTATATTCCCCTAAAGGCAAGATAGAAAATCCAAGTTTGGTATCTTTGTGTTCAGAATTTAATTATACATATTTTTAGCAAGATGGTTTTTAAATTCACTGTGTGAGAATAGCACTTTTTAGAAAGTAGCTATTCTCCTGTTTAACCTTCCTGTGTGCCTGTGTGCAGATTGGCTGACTGGTGTCATGTGATGGGCTAGGTGGCTCCAGGAGTCTGGATGAGTCAGCAGCAGGGTGAATAGGGAGATCTGCTCTAAATGGGTGGGAGGAGTAGCCCCTGGGTTTGAGTAGGGCTGCCTCTGCCAGCACAATGCCGGCTCCACCCCCTGCTGGCCAGGCTGAGGACTCTGCCTCTGCCAGCACAAAGAAGGCTCCACCTCCTGCTGAGCGTCTAACGACCCTGCCCCTCACTCTGAAAAGAACCAGATGCTCCAGGGCAGAGCACACCCAGGAACCGGTTTGAGCAGGGGAATCCCCCCACTGAAACAAAGAGAGACAAAGACTTGGAGGGGTTATAAGAAGAGGACCCCAGACACCTAAACTTTAGATCACTGTGGAACTAAGAAGGAATCTCTGCCAAGGAGAAAGCTGGAAGGAACTGAAGAGGAGAAGACTGCCTGCTTGCTGTTTTGCTTTGCTGCCAAGGAGAGGGGAAGGACTCTGCTGTGTCCCCTTCTTTAAATTCTGATCTCCAAGGGCCTGAGAAGAGCTGGCTCCCTGTTAAGAAGTCCCAGGAACAAAAGGACTTCACCACCAGCTCCCCTGGAACTCTGCTGAGGGAGTTCTGACCTGCCTTGGAGTGCTTGCCTAGTCTTGGGGCCTCAGGAGGTCGTTTTGCTGTGTTTGGGAGCTGGAAAGCAGAAGCGTGAACAAGAGTAACTGGTACCCAACGCATCATCCAATTGCGAGTCGCAAGAGCGAGAGTGTGAGGAGAATTTCGTTGCGGCGTCATCGCAGCACCCGGAGTCCCCGCATCGCCGAGTGCGTCGAGCATCATCCCGGTGCGTGAAGATTCCTGATGCTGCGAGGGTCGTCGCAGAACCAGTTTGCGGGCTGCACCACTGCCGGTGCGTGAAAGTATCCAGTCGCTGCGTGTGTCGATGCAGAGTCCCGTCCCATGACGCATCGAGGGTTGCGGCGCCAGAACTAGATGCCGCGCACTGTGACGCATCGAGGGTTGCAGTGCCAGAAGTCAGCGCTGCGCCGCGCATCACGCCGCATCGAAGATCGTCGCATCGTACCTGTGCGTGAAGCTTCCCCCTAAGAAACCTACGCAACGAAAGCCAAAGTCATCGCATGCTCCCCCTACAGATTGGAGCCGGCGCATCCACCTCTGCTGCGTGAAGCAGGGCTGCTGCAAAGCCTCTCCAAGGTCTCAGGAGTATCACATCGCCTTTGCCATCTTCCTTGTTATAGCTTTTGGGAACCTTAACGCAACTACAGGTACTGTTGGGCACGAGAGTGTCGCATTTTGTGCATTGAGAGGCACATTGTGCAGGACACTGATTTTTACATCCTGGAGTACTTTCTACAAAATCTTGAACTATCTTTAAAGTAACCTTTTTAATTGTATGTTGGTTTTTCTGTAGTATTTGGTCTTGTGACGTTTTTAGTAAAGATACCTTATTTTTCTAAAACTGGTGTAGAGTATATCTGTGGTGTTTTCACTGTGTTACTGTGAGTGTTGGTACAAATACTTTACACATTGCCTTTGATAGCCTAGACTGCTCAGGCCAAGCTACCTAGAGGTACCAGGGGTTATCTTAACACTGTATCCCCCTTTCCCTGACTAGAAGCAAGGGTCCCTACTTGGACAGTGGTACCTACCCTGCCAACTAGAGACCCCCAGATCTAACAGACAGCCCCTTGGCAAGTTCCAAATGAACACCCCACTCACGTCAACTCCACAATCATGCAAATCACAACTCTGGCAATGCACACGTCACAAAATCACAACCAACATGCACAACAACATGCCCACCCAACAGACACGACAGAACAACTCACAACGGTTATCTGGCCAAGCCTTGAACATGAGCCGTAAAAGGCATGACACCTCAGCCACACAACAGCCGAATGTGGGGAGAAGTGGCAAACAGGCATGTGCGAATGATGCAGTAGTACCATGATTGGGAAAGTACGCAATGCCAAGAGTGTACAGACCGCAGTATGCAGCACATACCCATATCCATGGCAACATACACCTCTGGTGTATGAAGTGTAGTGGACAGTGGACGCAACCATGTCACCACAGCCAGTGGGGGACCTCAAGGAAATCTTGCCTGTTACGCCCACAACTAAGTGTAATCAGAGTGGGATGGCCTGGTGTACGCCACGCCAGTGTAGGGGATTGAATAAGTAGCACGTAGCCCTGGGCATTGTCCTCTTCCAGAAAGCACGACGTCTCTGTCAGGGCGGCACCCCTCACCCCGCCACGAGGCTGACGCTGTCCTCTAGAGTTGCCTGCGAAGCTGTGCACCTGCCAGACCATGAACCCGTCGGGCCTGCCCCTGCGCAGTCAGGCCCCACTGATCACCTGCCGACACCGGTGTGTCAAGGAGGGCCCACCACGTTCCGGCTCAAGCTCCATTCCCGAGTCCCGCGACCTTGGCAGCCTCCTCAGACCATCACGGCCTCCATGACACAGGCCCGCTTGAGACCTTTTTTGTTGACGTAATCTACTGCCACCTCAGGCCTACTCCTCGGCCCAGTAGGTCCCATGTGTGAAACTGTGTCCTGAGGCATGAATGGCAGTGACCCCAAATCCAGGCCACCGGCAACAGCACCAGACTCCCTTTGATCAGTGAGGCATAGTTCTACATGGGCTTCTTCTGACACGTGGTGCCACTAACGCTGTTCAACACGTGCCGGTGACACGTGGTGCCACTGAACCTGAACTACTCAGGCCGGTGGGGCCATCCAACCTATGCCAGCGACACTCGGTGAATCAGCAGTGCTGACCGCTGCCTCAGGCCTACACCACGGTGAGGTAAGTCACACATTTGGGACTGAACATCGGTCATTCAAAAGGCTGAATATAAGTCATCGCATGCATGGAGAGGCGTAAAAGGATGACGCGTTGCAGTCCGGAGGGAACAAGATCTTCGTTACAGAGGTGTTCGAACACTACTGGCAACTGCCCTTTTGTCACTAACTCTGACCCGCCCCAGCCAACGACACGTGGCTGTGGGCCCTGCTGGCCGCTGCCTCCAGCCTACACTGTGGTCCAGTAGGTCACAGAGTCTTCATTTTGCAATGCCTGAGTTTGTATCAGTGTTCCGGCATCATCGCAGACAGCATCTCCTCTCAGCCCCGGTGCCACTAAGTCTGTTTCCTGACAATCATGGACGCTCTCTGGTCAAACTTTGGTGGCGTCTGAGCCTATGGACTAGGGGGCAGTTTTCATCCTCATGTAGCTGATACCTAATTGGTTGGGGCAACGAGGCTGTCGCATTCTACTCCTCCATTTGCTGCTTCCGGATAAATTCAAACCTTTCAGCGTCATGCCCCGGAGGACACCTTCCACTGTCTCCCAAAACCCTCCGCAACATGCACTTCGGACATTGATGGTGACCCGCTCAGGTAGCATGGTCCATCTGACTGCACCGCAAGTCACCGTCCTGTGACTGGGTGCCTGTGCCGGCCGCTGTGCATCCAGTGCCACTACCTCTGTGCTAGTCAGGTCCGGGACCCCTTCTTCTGAGATATTGGATGGCCCCTGAAGCGTTAGCCTTAGGGTCATCAACGCCATTTCTCTGTGGCCCTGTGCTGAACGCATCCTCCAGGCCCAACAGCATCCCACCAGGGCTCAAACCCAAAATCGAAACCTGACCGACCCGAACGTGGCATCACCGAAGGAGGCACATGCCACCATCGCAAGGACCACCTCCAACAGCCATCTGCCAGAGTCAAAACGGTTGTCCTGACAGACTTGCGGAGTTGCTCAGACCTGTCGTGGATGCCAAAATCGGTCTGATACCCTGCTCAGCACTCCAGGGGCCAATGACTCAATGCACCGCAAACCATTGTCTGTTACTGATTGGGTTATGAGGTGTGGAGAGGTTGCGCAGTTATGTCACCTCAAACAGCGTGGGGGCCCTGAGACATTGCTGGGGAAGATGATGCAGGTATGACACACCCCACTGCATCTGCATCAGGTGTCTGTCTGAGGGACACGATCCAAGACTTTTTCTTCACATGGGCGTGCTCATCTCTAG
This sequence comes from Triturus cristatus, assembly GCF_964204655.1. NCBI lineage: Eukaryota > Metazoa > Chordata > Amphibia > Caudata > Salamandridae > Triturus > Triturus cristatus. The sequence continues at coordinate 899,539,199 of NC_140590.1, read as the reverse complement.
TGTCCCATCCCCAGTGCACAGCAACTCAAAGACACTTCTGTTTGCATGTTGGCTGTCCTCTGGACTTTCTCCAGCTTCCTCCATGTTGCTCAGCAGTTGACTCTTTTATGCATGTGTTTTCTGTTTCCGTTGCACTGGTGTCTAATGTTCAAGTGGTTGCCAGCACCAGGCATGCCATGCGGAATGGCTTACACCCACCTCACACACATCCAGCACAGGCGTCACTGTACATGTTGCCCTGCAAATAAAGGGGCCGGGCGCATGTGCATGTAGCCAGTTCAACATGGGCCCGACGCCATTACATTGTGCTGTGTACATCGGATGCAGACGTGTCACCGCAGGCAACGGATTGGAGCTTGGACATGTAGCTTTGTCGTCATCCACTCAATTCCTAAGGGGAGTGGCCAGGACCATCGTACGCAGAGCCAAAATGGATGTGTCACTGGAATTTGAGCTCCCCTGCCCGTGGTTCTGTACTGAGAAAGTGCAACTGCATGTGTCTCTATGGCAGTGTGGGTCTCCTTAGTGGGGTGTTGGTGGCCCCTGAAGGGTGATGGACACCTACGTATGTGTCCTGGTTCGCATTCCATGGGTTCAGCCCCCACCCACACCCACACCTGCAGGAACATTTCATTGGGGTGCGATGTGTGGGTGGGTGAAGTGTCGTGAGCCAGCTGTGCTTGTGGGTGCTTCCTGCTGTGTGGTCTGTTGCAGGCTGGGTGTTCTACTCTGAGTAGCTTAGCTGTCCGGGTCCTGGTGGGGGGTTGCGTGGGATATCCATGTGCTGTTATAGGGCATCGGTGTCGACGGTGTGGTAGTCCTCTCCAGCATCACTGATGTGATGTATTCTGTGCTCTTCTGAAGGTCTTGTGCGCCCCTCTGTGATGTGAAGGGGGAGGTGCATATTGACTTTGCGTTGACATATATGTTGGCGCATTGTGCAGGTTTGCATGCAGACGGTATTTTTATTTCACAGTTTCTGGCTCCGTCAGATGTAGTAGGCATGTTTCTGTGCATGTGCGGAGCCAGTTGTGTCCTCTGTTCTGCAGTGTTGGCTATGTTCCTTGTTGTCGCCAATGTGGGTGTGCTGTTCGTGCTATGTGTGTGTGCTGCAGTGTGCCAAGGGGATTGGGCACATGGACCTGGGTGATTGTGGGTGTGCAGTGTGCTACAACTCGTTGTTCCTGTATGCCATTGTGCCCACTCCCCCCGTCACCCCAGTCCCTGTTCGTTGCACTCCCTGTTGCTGTTGTGTCAGGTCCTCTCGAGCTGTGTCCGTACTCCCTACTCCTTGCACCGTCTCCACACTGATGACTGTGGCCTGGGTTTCCTTCGGTTCATCTGGTGGCGCTGGACTCCTACCTCCTGTCACCGTTGCTGCCTTCCTGTTGGCTGTGGGTTTGTGCCTGCTTTAGGTAGTCACGTCATGCCGGCGCCTATTGGCCTCTGGGATTGGCCTACTGGGCACTTCGACTGCAATCCAGGTGGTCTGCTAGTGGGTCAGTTGCTGGTAGTGTTCTGTCACCTCAGTGGCGCTGGTCTAGATTTCCTGCGGTCTGCACCCCGTCTTCCTCTCCCTCTTTTCCTTGGCCTTCCCCAACCCCGTTGTTCCTTGCTGGTAGTCTGTGGGAGTTGTGGGGTTCGGGTTGGCCCCTGCGCTGTGTCACGGTGCATCCATGTTGCTACGCACTTTGGATTGTTTTTGGTGTATTTTTTTATTGGGCATAGTTCCGCCAGATGCATGCGATTTGCAGGCCTGTGGCTGGTTTTCGCTACTTTTTGTTCCGCGGTTGGCCTCGTCGCATGTTTTTTTACATACTCAATGGCCTACACGCTGACCCTTTCCTCTTCCTCATGCAAGCCTACAGGAATGATGCGACTGAATAGCAAACCAGAGGGTCAGGAAGTGTTTTCAGAAAGTATAACGCTACCCGGCACTGCTTAAAGTTAATTTTCTTTAAAATTGGTTTAAGGTTTCCCTCTCGTATAGGCTGCAGAAGAGGAATATATGCATTCGGTTTGAGGTGATAAATTATCACAAGGACACAAACTTAAGTCAGCATGGGTATATGTTTTTCACGGATAGCCTATCATTAAAGGTATCAAGTTAGTATGAAACCTTAATAATATAAATCTATGTTGCATCCTGTTTACATTAGTTAAATAAGAAAAGTCTCCTCCAGTTAGAGGTGGGTTGAGGCTATATGCCCAGGCTGCATATTTCTCATTTTGTTGTACTCTTCGTTTGTACTTGGTCATCGACATAAACATGCCACTCACTCTCTGTTTGGAAACCTTCTTACAGGCTAGGGGGTCTTTAAAAAGTTAATGGAGACCAATCTCCCTTAGCCGTGACTCTACATAGTTGAGCCACCTAGACCTCTTCCATTTGTCCATTGCCAAACAGCTCCTTAGTATTGACTGATTCAATGGAACTGTATCTCGCCTCCAAATTGAGTGCCAGAGGAGGAGTGGGGCTAACTGGATATAGTCTGAAATATAAGCTATGTCCAGTTCCAAGTGTAAAATACCATTTGAGAAGGAGGAGGGTAAACCCACTACAGATTTAAAGAATGCATTTTCAAAAGTTTGTAGTGGTGTCGTTGCTGCCATACCCCACACCTCAGCTCCATAGGTCGCTGCTGCTTTAACTCTAGCCTGATATATGTTTTTTATCGGTGTTAGTGGTGTAGCCCCCAATTCTCTAGCAAAACCTTTTAAGGCAACGATACCCCTCTCCATCACCATCTTTCTTCCCTCCATTAATTTTGCCCACAACAAATCTTTGTCAAAAAGGATACCCAGATAGGGAAACGAGTTGACTATCTCGATTTTTTGCATCCCTGCACAAAAGTGCAGTACCTTTTCTTTTTTTGTAGCCCCTGCTATTAGTACAAACGACTTGGATTGGTTCACTTTTAGCTTAAGTGAATCCATAAAGGAGCCGTATGCAGTAATCAACCTTTGTAGCCCAATCCCTGTTCTGGCGATTAAAACCGCATCATCTGCGTAAGCCAATAAAGGTACCATTTGATTATCAAAAAGTGTAACATCCCTAGTAGCCACTGTTAATGCCTTTTCTACTCCATTTGTGTATAGGGAAAACAAAAAGGGGCCAATACACAGCCCTGCCTTACACCCCGGGAGATTCTAAAAGAATGTGTGCAATCTCCATTTTTGGTGTAACGCACTGATGCCGTTGCATTTGCATATGATTGCCTGATAAAATTTAATATGGCAGGTTCAACCCCCATCGTCTCCATTATAGACCATAGCTTACCATGGGCCACGCAATCGAATGCTGCGCTAAGGTCCATGAAGGCCATGTACAATTTACCCTCCTTCATTCTGGTATACTTTTCTATTGTCAGTGCTAAGTTTAGACACTGATCTACAGTCCCCCTTCCCTGCTGGAAGCCGTACTGGGCCTGGATCAAGATCTTATTTTCTCTTCCCCAATCCTCTAAACGAGAAAGGAGAAGGCGGCCCATAAGCTTTGATGTTGTATCCAGCAGGGAGAGAGGCCTGTAGTTTTTTGGGTCTGCCCTATCCCTTTTTTGTAGATAGGGACTGTCACCCCTGTGGACCACAAAGGGGGTGGAGCTACCAGTACTATACCATTTAAATCTGGATTATCCTGAAAGAAGTCTATTGGGACTCCGTCAGGTCCTGGGGCCTTTCCCGAACTACATGAGTCCAGCCCTACTTTAACTTCAGTAAGTGAGAATGATAGAGGAACTTGGCTTAACTCCTGCAATGGTGCGTGACAATTTGATGTGCCTGGGTGTGAAGTAAAAATATTTTCAAAATGTAGTACCCATGCCTCTTCCTCAATGTGTGTGTTTAGAGATGGATCATTGGGGGTCTTAAAATAAGGCGCATTTACCAACTTCCAGAACTCAAAACTGTTTCCAGATTTAGCTGCTTCATCCAGATTTTCCGATAGGTCTGCCCTAATTTCCTTTTCTCTTTTTTTTCTTGCTAATTTATATGCGGCCTGCAAAGTTCTTATTTCTTCATAGTTCCTCTGCTTAGCTTTTAGAGCGTATAGCAGAACCTTCCTAGTTTTTGTGCAAACAGGGTCAAACCAGCTCCCACCTTTGCCTCTATTTAGCACTTTTGTTTTTGTTAGGGCTGATTTTATATTTCCCAAGATATTACAGAATGCTGGTACAACTTCATCTGCTTGAGCGTCTAGGTCTAAACAAAGATGGATATCTTCTTGGGTATTTTCTATGATTTTTGGGATCAGCTTGATTTTATCAATGTATGCCCATTTGAACTGTACCCCAAGTTTTCTAGCTACAATAGGTGTATCCATGTTACTTCTCTGTTGAATCTCAGGTATTAGTACATTCAGTTCCATTGAAACTATGGCATGGTCGCTAAAAGTTGTAAAGATAGTATCTACCTTTGCAACCCTTGCGATAAGCGGGCCATCAATAGTATGTAATCGATCGTTGAACCCACCCCATTTCTTTGGAAGGTTTCCAGGAGGATATCTAAACTAAAATCTGGGTCCCGGGTTATTTCCATATTTAGAGAAGCTAATAGCTTATTTAGGCCATTACCGTAGTCACTGTGGACAAAATGTTGTATGGGATTACCCCGCATATCCTCGAGTCCACAAACATGGGCTGTATTATGGTTACAGGGATGTAAGTTAAAATCACCTAACCATATAATGTTTGTGTTCTAAGACTTATTCCTGTATGTGATGTCAGATATGGCTTTACCTAGTTCACCCACAATCGTATCCATTGTTAGGCCAAAACGGTTGTTATAAAAATTTACTAGAACCCATATCCCTTCCTGCTGTATTTCCAATACCAAAATAAGAACATTTTTGTTCGGTTGTAGAATTGTTTTTACTTTGACCACTAGGTCGTTCCTAATTAAGGTTAAAATGCCACCCTTTGCCCTCCCAGAAGTAGATGGAATTGCTTCACTCTGATAGGATCTAAAACCGTTAATGAAAATCAGGTCCAGGGCTCATGTTTCCTGGAAGCATACTATTTCCTGATCCTTCCATGACTGTAACCAATTTGTATCAGTCAACTTGTAGGTGATACCAGCCACATTCCATGAGGATATTTTCCATACGTTTCTTTGTTTCTCCTGTTGTGTGAGAAATAAATGTGGACTAGGTGCCTGTGAAGTAAGTGGTTGTAAGCTCTCCATGTTTACTGGGGTTTGGGGGGATTGCCTTTTTGGGATCTTCTGTGTGCTTGTGCAAACTGACTGTAGTCAGTCACAAGCATCAAGGTCGGAGAGGGGCGTGTATCTGTTCTCTAACCTCCAGTCCATAGTCCCACTATTTCCCCAGGGTTGGCTCTCTAATGATCTTTCCTTGATTTGTAAATGACCCGCAGATCTAAATAGTGTGGGTGGTCTATAGAAAAATCCTAGTGGTAAGGCAATAATGTGTGAATGTCTCATATAAACATTATCCAGGTGCTCCAGGATAAAGCCAACAACAAGTTTGCTTTTAAAGTTTAAAACCACACAGTCTCCCGTCAAATGTTTCCTAGCTGGGCCCACCCATGATACCCTTCTTGCCATGATTAACTGGTTTCCAATATTACTGCCTGTAGCCCCCACCATATCCAAATTTTGGTTTAACCAGTGGAAAGATTTTAACATTAATTGTGTTGTTGATTCTGTTTGTCCCTCCCGTAGTGGTGGGACATTCCCCAACACTAAGGCCAAGGGAGCCGCTGCTGGGGGTAAATGTAGAATCTGTGCCTCATTTACCTGGTTAGTCACGACGGAGGTTCTTTCTTTCGCCAAGCTATCCTGGTTGCCCCCCGTCAGTGTACTATTCTGGCCTATAGGAAATATATTAGAGTTTACCACTTCCTGGCTTGTTGTATCAGCCACTTCTATAGAATTTCTTGCACTGGAAGGCTTTGTGTTGTAGGGGGCCAAATGGCTGATTATAAGTGGAGCTGCATTAGAAGTTGTCGCCTCTCGATTTTCGTTTGCCTGTTGAGCCCTATTTACTGAACCAGGGAGTGTGTTTGACATCATTGTGCTGCTGCCAAGTCCCGTTCCAGGCATATCCTGGGTGTTCGATCTTACTGTCACTTCGGTACACGTTTTTAGAACTACCTCTAATGCATGGGAATTTTCTCTGGTATGAAGTTCTAGGGCAGTTAACTTTTCCTCTATCTGGTTTAATTTTAGTGCAATAGGGTTTAACATTGTTAAAACCAATGTTTCTAATCTCTGCCACATAGGTTCAGTCATCAGGGAGCAGTTAGCCATGTCTCCTGTTTCTCCGTCAGTTAGTTCCTGCTGCGCTATTCCCAATATTACATCCCCCTCCCAATCATTAAGTCTCGGGGCTTTTGATGGTTTAGGTCTTTGCGAGCCCCCCGCCCTTTTTCTCTTTACAGCAGTGTCAATACTACTTTTTGGGAGTCCTTTCATTGCAGCCACCCTTGATGAAACTCTTTGCGAGATGCCAGTCAAGTCCATGTCCTGAGGTGTAGGTACTATGCTGGTGGCTTCTTCCGTGACTGAGTCTCTTAGCAGTGGCTCAATTATATTATGCTTTGGCAATGTCCCCCCCAAATATATTCTTTTCTGATTTGGGGGTTCCAGCGATATTCGTCGTTCGTTATCTCAATTTCATGTGCCAGGACTGACGTAGCCCTTGTTAGGAAACAGTCAAGTGTCCCCACTATACTTGTGCCCGCACGGGGATTTTGGCCCTCTTGTTTGCTCATCTTAACTTTGCTTTCCAATGCAATCAGAAGGGCGGTAAATCGGGTAATCAAGGAGTGGTGATGTCTGTATCAGGTAACACGCCCACTCACATGAAAACAATAAAGACGCTTTTAACTTTGCTCTTCCCTGGAGTTTCCTGTGGATGTTAGAGGGGGGACCCAGCACAGCCTCTTCCGGACTCCGAAGGGCGTGGACCAGCCCGCCCTTGGCCCGGGCTTTGCCCGGGCTCAAACCCGCGCGCCTCCCACGCCGTGGGTGAGAGCATGTGGTTTTAAGCACAACCTGCTCGCTGGGGCTGATGGACGTTGCAGTCCTCCTCCAGTTGTGGGCTCCTCCAGGTGGGCGGGCGAAAAACAAACAAGCAGGCGGCTACAGTGCGCCGCGGGTCAGCGCTGTGGTTTTAAGGGCGACCTGCCCACTGGGGCTGATGGACGGTGCAGTTGTGGGCTCCTCCAGGCGGGAGGGCGAAAAACAAACAAACAGGTGGCTACGTATCGCATTTATGCTGCGTGGCTTTAATTTTGACGCAGACATTTGGCACATTATCTGGTGACTATCGCATGCTACTGCCTTGTTGTGAATTTCACGTTGGCACAGGGTTATTTTCCCGCGATAGGCTGCGATATTGAAAGTTGCGTTACTCTACTCATGCTGTAATTATCACACGGTCTTGTGAATATACCCCAAAATGTAGCTAGGAGAGTACCTTTAACATGGCACCTGCATGGCAAACCTGTAGTTGTGAGAGGGGAGTCTTGGAGGCAGCTGTTCACAGCTCAATGCTTCCTGTCAGGCATACAAGGTCTCCAAATAAGGTGACCAGTGTGTCAGTGATCCTCTTAGTTCCCCAGTGCGTCTTTATCTTTAGTGTCAAATCATTTTACATGTAAAATAGTAGGCAGTTTAATAGCATTGTGTCTATTAATAATAATGAAATCCACCACTATGACAGTGTTGAGCATATACTTTAAACAACTCTCTTATCAACATATATTTTATGCATTAGAGTCAAACAAATATAATTTTACTCTTCTCGCAATTCAACTAATTTTTTTAAAACGTATAGTATTAGTGCTGTCATAGCTAGAAATGTGCATTTGCAATGATAAACATTTATATTATATGAAATCTGTAATGATACGAATAAATTACATGATCAATTTTAGTGATCACTACAGAATGTTAGCACATAAATGATTGTGTAAATGGAAGTGTAATTCTTCAGGACTAACCGATTACAACACTGTACCACTCTGTGATTCACCAATTAAAATGGCGCAAAGTTACATATGGATTGCAGCGAAGAGTAAAAGAGACCTGGCTAGTAAAATGACGGGATCACCATTAAAAAGGCGTAGTGAACGGGTAATGAAATAGCCGATTCCTTAGCTAAATTCTGGCCACGTGTAGGCATAAAATAAATACAGTGATTCTATATAGCTCAGCCTGATATTAACATGTCCACTAAAGCGGGACGGGAGCGGATGACATGTAGCTCAATGATACGCGAACCAATAGGGAATATAAATACAGGTCTCGTCTTAAAATGGCTACAGTGCACGTAAACCAAGAGACATGAAATCTATCCCAACATGGTGAGTTATGGTAAACGTCACTCTTCATGACAATGGGGAACCTTGTAACCTTGTGGGGCATTATTTTAATTGTTCTAACCTAAATCGTCCCATTTGGATGATAGGTTGGTGATAACAAATGGTGGCATCTTACAGGCATCGTAGAGTCATGGAAATTTAGGCTGAGAAAGGTGAAGGATAATCCGCGATGCTTGGAGATCTCTAGCAAATTTTGAAATCACACAAATTAAGGGGTTATGATTTCCAGGAAGGGGGGGTGTGGCTTGGCGCCCAGAGGACATGGCGGCATTCCCGTAGGGCTCCGGACGTGAGGTGGAGACGACGAGCACAAAGACCGCATAGCGCGAAGGACAGGAGAGGCACCGGCATGTAAGGAGCCCCTGACCTGAATGCGCACATTTTCGCATGTTTATATGCGGAGGACATGCAATATTTAAAGACTTAAGCCCAGAGGTGGGTTCGCGATATCACGGCCGCCATTTTGTTTTTGGAATGCGCGACGGCAGCGCTCACACGTCCTCAACGCAGATGATAATGTCCTAATTTCAACAATATCCATTTAATTTCAAATTGGAGCTTTATCACTATGATTTTCTACATTTTTACTTTAGATGCAACTCTACTTTCTTCTGCAACCCTTTTCTTTTTACCTGAGGTGACTATAGGCGCCATTTTAGATGTCATCTGGGTTTCCCTCAGTGAACGGCTAAGGAGATAAAAGCAAACATGACTTTATGGACATTTTGTTTTTTACATATAGTATCTCAAGGTAATTCCTCATCTTTCTGATATTACCAGCCTAGGTATTGTAACTGGGCTGCTTCCACACTCAGTATGAGGTGAATTTGAATACCAACTGTGGCATAATTGTTCACAATGGTGATTGAGGTGACTGGGTGATACATGAGGATGTCAGGCCTTCCCTGAGCTGCAAATTAGCCCGCAATGTCCTCTCATCACCTGACGCATTTCCCGAGTTCTCTCATTGAACTATTCTAATGCTTATGAGTCTTTTAGTTGGTTGACTCAATAATTGATGGGCAGAACGAAAGGGTCTTCTTTTACCACACCCAAGCCAAAACGTGATTTTATTAAAAATTCTAACCTGTTCTCAGATATCTCAAAGTTGGAGACTTCTGGATCTCTGGTGTCTGAAGACGACAGTGGCATAATGGATCAAACACATTCTGCACCAGGAAAAACTAACATAAAACGCCCTAAACAGGATCCTCCTTCTCCACCCAAAGCAGAGTCCTCAGTTTCCATGGATCTACAGTTGCAGGAAATAAGAGCTCTTAGACCCTTTATGGAGGAAACCAACTCTAAATTGCAAATACTCTCTGACAGTTGGTCACAACTTGGTACCAGAATCTCAGCTATGGAACATAAGGTCTCAGCCTTGGACGAAACCTCCAAAACTGTTTCTTTCATGCAGTCGCAAGTCTCAACAATCCCAAAACAGGTTGATGACTTAGAAAATCGTAACAGGAGGAATATCTTACGTATTTATGGTTTGAGTGAAGGGGTCGAAGGATCAGACCCTATCTCTTTTTTCAAATCTTTTATCCCAATGTCCTACACATGCCAGAGGACACCACTTTGAATATCCAACGCGCTCATAGACTGGGCAGAATTTCTAGCAGTTCCTCTTCTTCGCAAAGACCCAGAGGGGTTATTCTTTATTTTTTAGAATACACGGATCTCCTGAAAGTTTTAGCGGCAGCTAAGGTTACTCAGCAGATTTCATGGTCTAGGTCTACATTATGTTTTGCGCAGGATTACTCAAGAGTTACAGCAGCAAGGCGAAAGGCTTTACTCGACATGAGATCAGATCTTTGTGCTGTGGGATCAAGATCTGGTCACTTCCACCCCTGCATATTTAAAGTTACTTTTAAATACCAGAACGCCCTCTTATGAAGATCCTGTCCGACTGCAAAGTTTTATCAATTCAAACAAGTCGAGTCAAATGGATTCCTCACGGCCTTCTTCCTCGCATGGCACTTGACTTGTTATGTTCTCGTATGTTTGATTTTACGTTAATTTGTTTGCAGGTTCTTCAATGATTGAATGGTTATGATATTTCTAGGGTTTCTTATTGCTTTTTGATCCAGGGTTGAGGTTACTTACCTTTAATGTTCTTTGGAGTCGGTGTTTTATTCATATATTAATGTTATATGCCTTTCCGAGTTCATTTATTCTCTTATTTTTCTTTTCCTTCATCCTTCGGCTAAACAGTGTTGTTCACAGTGTGACTTGTCCCTTCCTCGGTTGTTCCGGTCCTTGCCCGAAATTCCGCTTGTTCCATGTGGTTCCACCTACCCTCGCTTTCATGTTCCCTCAATGTAAGTATGTTTCTTGTTTTGTCTTATGTTTTTGGTTTTGTCTTACAGTTCTTCCTTTATTGCTTTTACGGTGACCTTTGTTTTCTTACCCATCTTCATTTTCCTCTTTTGCGGGTTTCTTCTTCGCTTTGCTTTTTGTTCTGTATATTGCATTACACTCCTTTTCTCCTTTTCCTATTTAGTTTTTCTTTTGGGATTGTTTTCTCATATCACTCTTGTTTTTGTTTAAACTTTCTCTATGCTTCTATTGTCATTGATACAGTAGTCATTTTACTCTTTGTTCTATGTCTTGTTTTTTGTATTCGCATTTTTTCTCATGATGGTATCACCAATTTTTTCATTCCCTCCTATTTGTTCGTATTTATAAGTTTTTCTGTTGTTACAACCATAAACAGTTTCCATGCATTTCCTATTCTGTACATGACACTGTACTTTTCTACTCTGTTCTTTTTCCATCTATTATTTGCACGTATTTTCTTCCATTTGACCACTCTCTTTTTTATCTTTACACTTACTTCTCTAATGTCTCTCTTTCTCTACGTTATGAACTCTTTTTACTTTTCTCTCTCTTTAGCATTTCTTATAATACTAACCGATATTTTTGTAGCGAATTAGATTTTGGTGTTTTAAGCCTGGATTTTTACGGATTTGCTTATTTCACTCTTTATTATCTCTGCTTACTTACTTTCTCTGTTTTTTACTATCCTAAAGCTTTCTTACTTTTTCTTCTTTTTTCCATGTTTTTCATAACTATACAGCTTTCTCTGCAATGGATTGGGCTTGTGTGCTGTAACTTTGGATCATTGTTTCGTTGTATTTTTTATCTTATTGAATTGGACTGTTACGTTTTGATGTTTTTGTCATCCCATTTTTATTTCTCATGTCACTTAAGTTAGTCTCATGGAACATTAGGGGTCTAAATTCTCCTATTAAGAGACTAAGAATTTTATCAAACTTGGCTGAATTGAATGCTGGCATTGTTTGTTTTACAGGAAACCCACCTTACAGATATTGAATCTCTAAAATTGAAAAGGGGCTGGGTAGGTGAGGCCTATTTCTCTCCAGGTGATGGCAAACAAAACAGAGTGGTGATACTATGTCGTAAATCTTTACCAATTACATTGTTATCGCAAGAATCAGATGATGAGGGGAGATGGCTCATTGTTAAATTATCACTAAAAGGCGTTCTAATATCTCTTCTTAATGTTTATGCACCTACAGGAGGAGATGCTTCCTTTTGGTCTGCTTTGACAAAACGTATTTCTCATTGTATTGAAGATAATTTTATTTTAGCTGGAGACTGTAACCAGGTGTTTGATCCTATTTTAGACAGGAATTCCAAAGTGTCCTTCGTACCCAATAAATCACACAAATCCTTTACTCACACTATACAGTAGCATAAATTGCATGACGCTTGGCGCCTATGTAACCCAACTACTAGGGAGTATTCCTTTTATTCCTCTACCCAACATACCCAATCAAGAATTGAATATATTTTTGTATCTCATAACATCTCACAATGCCTTACTCACGCAGAAATTGGCCCTATTCTTTTATCAGATCATGCACCAGTTTCCATTGGTTTTGATATTCTCCCCAAGAATACTGCTCCCAAAAGATGGTGTTTCAATAATGCACTCCTCTTAGAATCCAAATTCACCACAGCTTTTGCTTCATTTTCCATGGAGTATTGTGAAAGGAATAACTCAGACTCCCTCTCTCCTGCAATCATTTGGGATGCCTTTAAGGCTTCAGCTAGAGGTTTTATTTAAGATTATGTAGCAAAGAAACGAAAGGCTGCGCACAAGATAACTAAAGATCTTCTTCAGGATATTAAGGCATTGCAACATTCAAATTACACATCACATTCAGAAGGTTGTTTGAGGACCCTCATTAATGCTATAATGCTAAGTTGGAGCACAACAAAAATTGACAGAAGATGCTTCACTTTATTTATTAAAATCCAGCGCGAAAGTTTATGACTGTAAAAACAAAGCAGGTACAATTTTAGCCAATTACTTAAAGATCCGCCAAAACAGACTAAACATCAAATCTGTTTTTTATGAGCACTCAGTTTTAAAATTCAAAGATGCCGAAATTTTACATGAATTTTCTCTCTTTTACAAATCTTTATATTCTTCAGAAACCCAACCCACAGATCATCTACTCTCACAATTCTTTTCTAACATTCAAAAACCTTCACAAACCCTTTTAGGTATTTCCCCCTTAGAATCGGACCTTTCCCAGCATGAACTCTTAAAAGCCCTTCAGATTCTCAAAAAAGATAAAGCTCCTGGCCCGGATGGCTTTACTGTTGAATTTTACACCCACTTTTCTTCGCTTCTAATACCCAAACTACATTCACTTATAACTTTCTTTTGCACCTCAAAAAAATCTTCTGGATCATTTTCTGAAGCCTACATCTGTCTTATCCCTAAAGAAGGTAAATACTCCAAATACTGCAAAAATTATAGACCAATTTCGATGATCAATATTGATTATAACATTTTCTCCAAAGCCTTAGCCATACGTCTTGACTCATACCTCCCAAAGCTATTAAGTAAGGAACAATCTGGATTTGTCAAGGGGCGAGTCATTACAGACAACACACAGCTCTTTTTTGATGTCCTATCCAAATCTTCTCATCTTAAGCATCATTTGGCGGCTATTGCACTTGATGCCGAAAAGCCTTTGACAGGGATGAGTGGAAATATTTATTTTTTACCCTTAAATGGTATGGATTTGGCCCCAACTTCATAAATGTATTGTCCCTTCTCTATTCTAATCCCCGTGCAGCAATTTGTGCTAATGGCTTGATCTCCTCATTTTTGACTTAAGCAGAGGGGTACGCCAAGGTTGCCCTTTTTCTCCTTTTCTTTTTAACCTGGCTTTCGAACCATTCTTATCCAAATTACATCAAAATACGAACATTTACGGTTTCCAAACATCAAATGTCCACGTACAACATGCAGCTTATGCTAACGACATTCTCCTATTTTTATCCAAACCAGAAGAATCAATACCAGCTTTTTTAGCAGAAGTAGAATCTTATTCACTTATTTCTGGATACAAATTAAACAATGATAAGTGTGAAATATTACCACTAACAAAACATACTTTTAGTTCGCAATTTCAAGCTTCCAAATCATAATAAATATTTAGGTTTACACTTTACCCCCTCAATCTCAGAAACGGTTACTTTATGTATGATTAAATGCCTTCAAAAGATCTCAGATCTGACCTCTAAGTGGCATCCCCTTTATTTGTCCTGGTGGGGCCGCTTGGATACCAGAAAGATGATGTTGTCACCCATAGTATTATATACTATTTAGAATACCCCAATTCCCATTCCTTCCAAATCTATTAAAAAAATTAACTCCATTTTATCTTTTTTCTTATGGAATAATAAGAAATCTCGTGTGTCTTTATTAAAACTGATACGTCCTAAAATTTCCAAGATTTCCAGGCTTATCACAAGGCTTTCTTACTGCTTCAGGCCTCTCTGTGGTTGCTTGATTCTGCAGATGAGTGTCCTCTCTGGACTTCAATTGAACGCCTTTTATGTCTCCTTACTCATTTTGTGAATACCTTTCTTTCTCACGTAAGCCATAATGCATTTCCACTCCTGTTTTGAAACATACTTCCAAACTACTTGACTTACCCACCCGTTCTCCTCTTGCTTCTAAAGATACCTTTTTGAATTCCACAATTTGGCATAATAAAGATTTATTGATTCATAATAAACCCTTTTATTGGAGGACTTGGAGGGACTGAGGTTTGATATGGATTCATCAATTATTCTTAAATTCAGAATTTTTGCCTTTTACCATGCTTATGCAGGCATTCAACTTACCAACTTCCTTTATTCATAAATACAATACTCTTAAACTAGTTGTATTGGAAGCTTATTCCCATCTCCCTGTCACACCAGCTATCTCTAACAACTCGACTTCATACTTTGTTAATGACCAAACCCACAGCTTCTACTATTTACAAACATCTACAAGGCATTGACACTGATAGACAGAAAACAAAAATTGAAGAGGCATCGGAAAAAGATTTAGCTGTATGTTGGCCAATTTTACTATGGAAAGGCATCTGGTCCAAATTACGCAAGACTTCTAGAGCAGCAAATACCACACAAACACTATTTTGTGTCTATAATAGACTTTTATTTACGCCAACCATTTTATGTAAACGTTTTTCAACCACTCCGGACACTTGTTGAATCTGCTCTTCCCCCAATGCTGACTTGTTTCATATGTTGTTCTTTTGTCCACTAGTACATACTTTTTGGAAGCAAGTATGGTCACAAGTTAATTTGATATACAATACTACATACACTTTTTCTGTTACTCATATCTTTTTGGGTAGTCTTTCTTCTATCTGGAACGGGGTCTCACTCAATGTTAAGATTATCGATTTGTTATTAGCAATTGCATTTCAACAAATTACCGCCAACTGGAAAGACTTTGAAGATTTCATACAGAGCTTGGTGGTACACTGTTTGCCATAATCATAGGTTAGACACTGCCTTTGTATACCCACCTCAATTGGCTAAAAACGTGTTGACTTGTGGTCCCCAGTTACAACATTTATTGATGGTAGTGCCAAGAAATCTTCTTTACCAAGACCATCTCAACAGGAGGTTCCCAAACCACCCTGACTTCCCTAGTAGTTCCATTATTTATTTTCTTTCATATTTCCTATATTACATATATGTTTCATTCAGTGTACACTGTTCCCTTCTATGATTTGCCTCTGTATTATTGGTCCAATTCCTTTCCTTCTCAAAAGCAAGATTGGAGTGTGATGTTACATTATTTATAACATATACTTTGTATGGTCACCTTGTTTTCTTTTCATTAACATTATTTGAACTTAAAAAAATGATTTCCAGGAAGTGCAGGATTACCCGCATTCTAACAAGCCCCATATGAAGAGGAGATGTATTGGAAATCTTGTGCGCGCTCTTTGAGTGCAACAACACAGGGCCAACCCAAGTATGACTTTAGAAAAGTGCATCGATCACGAGATGAGGACGTGCTAGTATATTACTATTTGGAAATCAAAATATGTTTAAGGGAAAAGCATGAGGGAATATGTATAAATCCCAAAAATTGGGTATCAACATATCTGACATGTTAATGGGCCAGCTCAAATTCTGATAGATAATGGGGCACCAGTATAGGAATAAATCGATTTAAATCCTGATATTTATATTTTTTTGTGTTTTCAGTATATCTTGGAATGCAAGTGGCCAGTAGGATCATCATTGAAAGAATTATAATTAATAAGGACCCATCATCTAGTGGGAGGTCCCGGTGTAGTTATATGCAGTGGGAAGCACCACTGCAAAAATTATTGGGTAAGTGTCAATGATGAATAAGAGGATATAATAAACTGAGATTCTTAAAAAACATTTATGATATTACAGATATGTTTTAAAGAATTATTGATGAACCAATAAATAGGCAGTGGTGGCTCCTTTGCCTCCGGAGCGTCGCCTCACTTCTTCATCTGCAAGCTGCATGCAAAAAATAAAATGATAATAACGTTTGTTATTATCATTTTGTTTTTTACATTCAGCTTGCAGCTGAAGCAAGGGGGGTGGGTGGGGCTGGGCTCCCCATGCTTCAGGGTAGGATTGGTGGCAGCACCTAAAGTGCGCATGATGCTTTGGCCGGCCGTCTTGGGCCGGCCAAAGTGTCATGCGCACTTTGCATGTTCTCCATGCACACCGTATTACAGTCTGCGTGGAGAACATGCACAGCCTGCCAGAGCCTGTCTGAGCGTCAACCCACGGTGCTCAGACTGATCACACCGCTGCTAAGGTAGCGTTGTGATTGGCCCGGGGATTCTGTGAGGCTGTGTGCTTCCTGCCGTGCAGAGTGGAGGATGGAGAAAGAAGAGGCAGCGGTCAGCAGTAAAAAGGTAAGTCCTTATTTAAAAATTATACCCCCTCCCTCTGTCCCATAGCCCCCCCGCCCACCACCCTTGGTCGTTAGCAGCCGCTACTGTAACTAGGACTGGGAAAAATAATTGACCACATTGACAAAAGAGTATTAAGTAAGTGACCAAGATGTGAACTACACGTTATTACAAATGAAATCACATATGTCATAGATCTTTTAAATCTCTGGAGGCGATTGTATTAAGTCATCCAACATCCATTGGGAGTGATTAAAAGAATTAAGCTTCGGGTACAACAAGCTGGCATATGTTTATACATTTAAATCCCAAATAAAGAAGGGACAGGCAACTGTAGAATGCATTTTTTATAGTTGTGATTGAAACTATCCTTGCAATATGGAAACACTTTATCAATACCTGAAGTTAATTATCCAATGTATAGCAATTCTGGGTAGGTTGAATCTTTAGTGGCCACCTGGTTTTGGCTAGGATCTACACATGTTTGATTGAACCCCCAAATAAGAAAAATAGGAAATAAAAAGGGGGAGATGTTGGAAGGAGCTTACCAACTCTGGCTCTATAGCAATACAGTGTTCCTTACACCGCGAACTGCGGTGGCAGTGTTTGTGCGGCTGGCTGGTTCTGCCCTCATCATTCAATGGCAGAGGTTCAAACAGCATCTCTTATGGAAAATGCCGCCAAAAACCAATAAGCCAGCAAAGGAAATCTTGGCTCTGGCATTAGGATGTTTAGAGTGAGGAAGACCAGGAGTATTTAGGCCAGCCTATCTCGTTGGAGGAAATAATTTTGGCAATTTCTTCTCTGCCAGAAGATAAAGCAGTCAGAACTGTTCTCATCACTGGGACATTTTATCAGATCGTGTCTCCTAGCCTTAAAATTGATATGCTAGAACTTTTTCAGAAAGTACAAGGAGGGGAGGATCCACCTGGGTCTTGGGCTGCCGTGTAGTGTTACTTAAAAAAGGGAAACCTTCGCTAAAATGAGGCTCTTACCGGCCCATTAACTTAATATACAATGATTCTAAAATGTACTCAAAAATGTTAGCCAGGAGGCTATGAGGGTTATTAAAATAAGATCATGTCCCCTGGGCAGCATGGTTTTATCCCAGGGCGGGGAACAACAGATCATTTCTGGTGATTTATTAGCCTTTCGATGCAGCTTCAGTAAACAGAGCCCCTTTGGCATTATTACTCTTGGATGCAGAGAAAGCATTCAATAGGGTCTTCTAGCAACATCACTGGGCATTGATGGGAAAAACAGGCCTAGGGACTAGGTTTTGCCTGGCTGTTAATGCACTTTACCGGAACCCAATAGCTAAAATCTCACTGATGGGGGGGACAGCCAGAGCCAATAACAATACAACGGGGTACAAACAGGAATGTCCTTGCACCCCTGGGCTATTCGCCCTGTACATAGATCAATTGATAAGGAGGATAGAAAATAATTAATTCATTTTACCAGTCAGATTGCAGGACTGGGAAACTAAAACTCTAGCATATGCAGATGATCTAGCGGTAGTTACCCCAGATCCAGGGGTGGCATTGAGAGAAATAGAGGTGGAGGCTGATAGGTTTGGTACATTTTCGGGCTACCTTTTTAATCAAGATAAAACTCAAATCATTATTAACGGCAAGGCTAAATGTGTAGGTAGGCGGGTAGTTGAGGGGGCTATCTCCTCGGGAGTCAATATAGTAGCCGAAGTAGAGAAAATTGTCAAAACAAATCTAGATCTATGAATCAGGAAAACCAAACTGGACTTCTGGACAATGCATAACCTATGGCTATATTTCCAGTTCCTTCAATTTAATAAGTTACAATGTGCCCTCTATTATCATTTAGATAAAGCAGTATAGTAATTCAATTCTCAAACATTAAATCCACTGAATGTAGTTGTTTTCTGAAAATAAAGTCAGAAGATGTTTTTATCCTACAAAGGACTGCTAATCAAAGTTGGATTCTTAGAGAACATGTTAGGAATCATACTCAAAAATTCAATCCCTAATACCAAATTTGAAATTAACTGTAAAAATTGCAATATCATGATGAATTCTGTATAATTAATGTCAAGTAGCACAATTAGTTGAATTGCTCTAAGGAAGCCTAATGAAAAAGAATACTCAGACAATAACTTTTTAAAACCCGATGAACACAATATGATGGTGTTTACATTTTGAACAAATGAACAAATAGACCTAAGAACTGATATTTAACCATTGAATTTGCAATGTTTTCATTGTGAATGATGTCCTAATATTGTTTTCTTTTCTGTTATTTCTTCTTCTCCCTTTTTCTTTATCATTGCTTTTGCTGTTTCCATGGAATCAGTAGTTTTAGGAAATGCACTGATAGAGTGATACATCGTATATCACAGCAATATCTAATGTAAATATTTGTCAGAATACACTAACTTGAATTCCAGATGTAACAACAGCGATAATTTGTTTCACAGTTCTCTGTATTCACAGCCAACCATATGCCAAAATAATATGTTAACACAAGGAGATGATGGACGGAGCTCTGAAACTTTTCAGACACTCACCCCCAGTCACATATCTGGGTTGAATCCAGTCCAGCCCGAACTGCCAAGCCATGTCTTCGCTGGACTGGAAACAAGCATCCTGAGACCGGTTTTGGGCTAACAGCCCTCATCAGCCAGGCTGGCTTGAATCCAGAGGCAAAGTGAGCAAGGGACCCAAGTCTGGGCATACCCAGCCAACGTAGGGCAAACAAAGCAAACACAAGATAATGGAAGGAGCGCTGAAACTTTTCTGACACTCACCCTCAGTCACAGATCTAGGTTGAATCCATCATCGTTCTTTAGCTCAGTTTGCCAGCCCAATTCAGACACAGCTATATGCAAATCAGTTTTGACCCTGAAACCGGTCCTAGGATGTTTGTTTCCGGTCCAGGGAGCACCTGGCTTGGCAGTTCGGGCTGGACTGTTCCCACGAGGCACAGGGCCAAGACTGATTTGCATATGGCCAGGTCTAAACTAGGGTGGCATGGTGAGCAAAAGAATGATGGATTTAACCCAGATCTCCTGACTGGGGGTGAATATTTTGATTTGTTCTGCATTCCATCCATCAGTTGTGTGTCATTTGCTTTCTCACCATAATAATGTTAGTCAGGTGGGCGTGGCTATGCCAGTAATGGAGACGGACGTGCTCGAGTGGAGCTCCATTGGCGGCTCCCCTCTCTGGCCGCATACCTCCGCTTACAAGTATCCGCCGGGGCTCAAGGCTCGCTTACACGCACTGAGAGCTGGCCTGATGCTCCGGTGAAACGGGCTGCGGCATCGGACGAGGGAATCCACAACCACCGCTCCAGCTCCAGCACTGCCCAGCAGGATGCCCTCATCCTGGGAATAATTTCTACGCCAGGCTGGGAGCAGGCTCCGCCCACCGGAATGGCGCAGCTCGTAGTGGGAACACTGCACTCTCCTGTTGATGCCGGGACTGGCCAAGATTGAACTGCTGACAGCTGTGGGGGCTCCCTGGGGAGTGGTGCTGCTGCGACGTGGGTCCCCCTCAACACGTGGGTGCCCTCGCATGCTCACGCTCGCTGCCAAACCACGGCCCAGTGCTCCTGCTCCTAACAGCATCTGGGCCACTCAACACTGTTGGATCGTACCCCCCTTCAACCGTGATCCATTCTGCATGGCAGTTGGGAGGGACACAGGAGGCGGTGGTGAGAATACCCGGACACGCAGTGTAGAGGCGCTATAGAGAAAGCGAAGGGGGCGCCCGGCGGCGGTGGACTCTGGCGACAGGGACGGCATGAGAGAGCAACATAGTGCCATGGAGATAGGCCCAGTCGGGCATTGACAACCTCTCTGGCCCACCGCCCTGAGATCTGTGAGATCCCTCCCACAAGGAGTGCATTGCATGGGCAAGAGGACCCAGTAGTAATTGAAGCAGCAACCTGTGCCCACACACTCCACCTACTAGACCAGCACGGCCACCCAAACAACTGATTGACCGTGAAACAGCGGCAGTACCCTGTCTGCCACCTGACCTCTTACGCATACACACTGAGGCCCATGTCACGTGGAGGCTGCATGCAGACCGGTGTTGGGGGCACAGCGCACCCACTCCCACAAACCCAAGCTCAAACAGACAAAATGACAGAAATGGGAATGGCTGATCCGGTATCCAGTAAACTGGATGCAGTGCTGGCGGCGGTAGAGAAGCTGGGGGAAACAATGAACCAGATCCGCACCTCCCTGGAGAGCAAGATAGACAAAGTGGCCATTGATCTCACTTTGCTCCATGCGGATCACCGAAAACTCATGGACCGAACTACCACTGCTGAAGCTACCATTGTTAATGTCTCCCCACAAGTGGACACGGCAGAGAAGCATATCTAGGGCCTCCTAAACCGAGTGGAGTTTTTGGAAGACAGGGCTGAGGACGCCGAAGGTCGGTCTTGGTGCAACAAAATCCTTGTGGTGGGCCTGCCGGAAGGGGCGGAGGGCAAAGACCCGGTGACATATACCGAACACTGGTGCCGCACGCTGCTACCTGGGAAGGCCCTCTCTCCTCACTTTGTCATCGAAAGGGTGCACAGAGTACCAGCCAGACCCCCCGCCTCCGGTCTCCAATCCAAGACTGTTCCTAATCTGCCTATTGAACTACAGAGACAGAGACGCCATACTCCAGGAAACCAGGAAGCTACAGGAAATACATCACAAAATCATGTTCTTCCCGGACTACACACTGCAAGTTCAGAAACAACGATATTCGTACATGGCAGTAAAAAGGTTGTTCCGGCAGCACAACCTCAAATACTCTCTGCTGTTGCCAGCAAAGCTAAGGGTAGCCGCAAACAGAAAGACTCACTTCTTTAACACCTCGGAGGAGGTGGAGGACTGGCTCGACACCTACGACTCCACGGGCGGCAGGGCCCAGACCACTGGAATGAGAGAGATGAACCCCACCATTTCCCCACGCCGTTGTTGCAGGGTAAGGAAAAAAACACAGCCCTCTGTCTCTCAAACCCTCAGACCAGTCCAGGAGCTGATACTAAGCGGCCAACTCCAGGCCTTCCAGGCGGTCGCTGCTATCAGCAGGACACACAATGAAAAGTCTCCGACAGTTTTCTGGCCTCACAAGACTCATGTGAACTACCTCAGATCACCCACAGACCTCAAATGACATTGTCTAGATTCCTGCTCTTTGTATTTTCTACCAGGCACAAATAGGACTGAGACACCATGTACAAGTATTATGGGCCTGTGTTCAGATTGCATGGTGCAATTGTTTGCTCTAAATGATAGAAATGTTGAATTGAAGCCAGGGATCTAGAAATGAATCCCAGTGTTAACAGGTGGGGACTTCTCCATTCCACCCCAACGGGAACATCATGTCTGACATTTGAGCCACATCCCTGGCCTGCGCGCGCTTGGCTGGAGGGTGGGGAGCTGCCGGGGCGCAATCCCTATTGTTTGACATCTTGTAGATTGCTGCGTACAATAGTCCCCCCTAGACATTGGTTAAATGTTGCTTCTGCTTATTGTTTGGATGATTGCCTGCTGCACTTTTGGTATTTTTCTTTGAATACAGTTTGTGTGATTGTTATGCCATCACCTACGCACTGCGGTATGGTAACCAAGGTATTAGCTCAATGGGGTTACAAAAATCTGCAACGGTCACTAATCACAGTGCTTCAACTCTCCGCAACCATTGGCCTGCCGAAGCCTTGAGTAATAGCGTTACTTATACACCAGGGCACCTTTAGGATGGGCACCTGGAATGTGAGAGTTATACACAGTCCATCGTGCACGTATCTCATTTATTCATACCTCAAACGCCACCACATACAAATAGCCCTCCTCCAAGAGATGCACTTGCCTAAATCAGAGGTGACACAACGACACAGTAGGTGGAGGGGGCAACTATATGCTACAGGCTACTCAGCGTATGCTAGGGGAGTTTTGATATGGGTGAAGCCAGGGACTCCCTTTCGGGTGATGGACTCTTTAATAGACGCAGAAGACAGATATGTAATAGTGAAAGGCACGCTGGATGAGAAACTGGTGGTTATTACATCATTGTTCGCGCCAAATTCTGACCAGGCCGCCTTTTTTGAAATGCTGTCACACAAGTTGGCCGAATGGCATGAGACCCCCATGGTGTTAGGCGGCAACTACAATAGCGTCCTAGACGTTTCCTTAGACCGCTCCTTCCCCCCCTGCCTGACACAGCCACACATGTTGCAATGAAAGCGTTAAATAACTGGGCGACGTAGTGGCACCTAACCGATGCATGGAGGCATAGAATTCCACAGGACAGAATGTATTCCTATTACTCGGGTGCCCATGGTCTTCATGTGCGCTTGGATCGATTCATGATATCCAGCGATCTGATGCTGTGTGTTTCTGAGTCGCATTACTTGGGGTGGACACACTCAGACCACAACCCACATGTGCTGGAACCGGAGTGGGAATGCGATGTGCCGCCGATCCCTATCTGGCGCCTTCATCCTGACACTCTGCTTGTTGCGCCATTCCGTGACTTATTGGCAACCACCATAGCACAATACTTTGACGAAAATGCAGACACAGCCTCGTCGCGACTGTTAGAGTGGGATGCCGTCAAGGTGGTCGTGAGGGGGCACTGTCTGGGAACACAAGCTGGTATACGAGCACAGTTAGAGAAAGACCTCACCACTATAGAGAGGAAACTGGCACCCAGTGAACAGGAGGTGGCTGAAGGATCCCCTAGATAACTCAAACGGAACAGGGAGGAACATGCCTGATTACTAGAATGGCTCCGATGCCTTAATTATGCAGCACACTCAGCATGGACACACCACATGGGGGACAAAGCAGGAAAACTACTAACATGGTTGATACGCCAAGACGAGAGGACGTCAACGGTGGCATCGGTACGCACTACACAAGGTGTTACAGTATACACACAGCGAGACATACATCGTGAGTTCACGACACATTATCTAGAATTATACAAATCCCATACGCAAGTTACCTCAACGGATCTGCGGATCTATCTCGAGGAGGTCACTCTGCCACATCCTACGCGTGATCAGAGACTGAAATTGAACGATCCTATCCTCCTAGAGGAGGTCCGTGAAAGCATATTCTCGTTATCTAACGGTAAGGCACCGGGGCCCGATGGCCTACCGACAGAATTTTACAAGGCCTACGCGCACGTACTAGCACCACACCTGCTAAAGGTGTACAAGACTGCTATAGATGATTCCACACTCACTGACACGCAAAATGAAGCGCTACTGATATCTCTTCTCAAACCCGGTAGAAACCCTGAGTCCCTATGTTCTTAACGTCCACTCGCCCTCTTAAACACCAATTAAAAAATGATCGCGTCAGTCCTAGCTAAGCGTTAACACTGGTACACCCTGACCAAAATAGTTTCGTTCCCGCCAGGAGCACCTCACTCAATATACGCAGGTTCTTCAGGGTGCAGAAGTATGCACTGCACAGATGGCCATGATCTGGTTGCCTAGTGCTAGACCTAGAGAAGGCCTTTGACTCCCTGGAATGGCCCAACCTGGCAGCGGTACTATGCAAGTGCGAGTTGGGGGACCATTACATGAGTATGATCCAATTGCTATACCAACGCCCTATTGTTAGAGTTCGGACGGGGTGCCTCATTTCTAGGCCTGGGCGGCAAATTCCGTTCCGCTCGCGGAATTTGCGTAATTTGCGTAATTTCGCATTCCGCGGAGATTGCGAAATTGCTCAAAAGTCTGCTTTCCGCGATTTCGTGAAATTTTTGCTTGTTCGCGTTCTCAAAATGCATGTTCGCGAGATATTTCTTCTCGAGCAAGCAAACAGCAATTGCGAACAGGAAAAAAGCATCGCGAACAAGCAATTCCGCGTGTTCGCGGAATTTCTGCGTGTTCGCGGAGATTTTTTACCGTTTCGCGGAGATTTGCGTAACGCAATTACGCAAATTCCGCCCACCCCTACTCATTTCGGATCCCATCCAGGTGAAAAGAGGCATGCGTCAAGTATTCCCCTTGTCCCCATTACTCTTCTCCCTAGCCATGGAGCCTTTAGCGATACTGCTCCGTAAGGATGGAGATTAATGGGGCATACGATTAGGTGATGGGATGCATGCCGTTTCTTTATACGCAAACAACCATCTATTGTATGTGTGAGATCTGCACGATATTCCCACGACTATAGCGGACAAGCTCAGGGACTTTGAGAAAGTGTCGGGACTTCGGCTGAACTGGGCAAAATTGGGAGTCTACCCCTTTAGCGATAACACAGTGGAGGCAAACGTGTTTATAAATGGCTCCACTCTCACTTGGTATCCCACTACGTTCCGTTATCTTGGCGTCTTCATGTATCGATCGCCCACCGACATACTAGAAGGCAACCTAACCAGGGTCCTCTCTGGCCCAAATGCACTTTTGGAAGTCACTTCCATTGAATGTGGAGTGGTGTGGCTCACGGGTTAGAGGCAGCAGACCCGGAAGCAGAGGACGGCCCGGGACCAGGGTTCAATTCCCGACGCGGCAGGGTCGTGGACCAGGGCCAGCGGACTCGATAATTCTCGCCTCGGTGCCTACTCTAACCATGGATCACACTCGGCAACTCTGGGCATTAGCTTGCCTCATCTCCACAACGGCCCCCCACATTCGCCAGGGATGCCTGGTTTCACCTTGGAGATACCCAGGAGGGACCATCTCACAGGGATAGCCAGGACGGGTTCCCCAGCGGTCTACAGCGCCACGACGCCTCAGGGCAGCAGTGTGCTTTACAAGACACATACATTTACAATGTCATGAGCCGCATCACACTGATAAATATGATAATCCTACCAAAATTATTATATTATTTCTCGAACCTCCCGATCTATGTCCCGGCCAAAGTTTTCCATGAACTGGAACGTCTGTTCCGTGACTAAATCTGGAACAAGGGCAGGCCCCGGGTTGCATTGTGGAAACTATACGCACACACAAGCCAAGGAGGACTGGCGTCCCAAACATGAAGCTATAATATCTGGTGGCCCAGCTACAATGGGTGATGAGGTGGCTGAGTGGCAAGGGATTAGAGAACACGGCAACCATGCAACAGCCATTGACACAATCACAGATCTACCACTTGATCCACCCCATCGCTAGACTCCCATGCCCATCCCATATGCATCTGGAGCTAGCACACAGGTGTTACAAGAGGAGCCTCCACCTCACCCAGAATATGACCCCTATGCTCCGATATTGCCACTTACAGGGACACCCAGAGGGAGGACAGCCACTTCAGATGGAACTCTTACACACTCTCACGCAGTAGGCCTAGAGAAAAGCAAAGCTGCTTGATGATGCAAGAGTGTGCAAGTTTATAATTAAAAACAAAAATCATGAAAATGTGCAACAACAAACCTTTTGTTTGGGCGACCTCTATGCAGACGGCTCCCTGCTCTCTTTCGAGGCACTGACAGCGGATTATGATTTACTGGCAGGACAAGTTCTTCTACATAATTCTATTACGAGATCCCTATCGACAGCATGGAGGGACATAACGACCGAGCAGCAGCCCTGGGCGTAGTGGGCGTAGTGAGGCTACGTGAAGCAATACGCAGTGGGGGCAAATCTACGCCCACCCACACACTTCGCATAGCCCCACTACGCGCCACCCGCCTCCCTCCCGCCCTCATTTTACAATTACTAGAAACATTAGATAAAGGAAAATTACTTACCTGAGCTGCCGTGTCCCGGGGCTCCATCTTGCTGTTTCCTGGATATCTTCTTGCTCACGAATGTGCATGCACGGGCGCCCGCGCATGCACATTTCTCGGGAGAAATGAGCGGGCGCCCGCGCATGCGCTTTTGTGAGGAAGAAGCTATCCAGGAAGCAGCAAGATGGAGCCCCAGGACGAGGCAGCTCAGGTAAGTAATTTTTCTTTATCTAATGTTTCTAATAATTGTACAATGAGGGCGGGAGGGAGGCGGGTGGCAGGCAGCTCTGCTTCGCCGCGGGGTGTGCGTAGTCTGCCCCTGCTACGCCTACTTTGCGCAGCACGAAGTGGGCAGTACTACGCACACTCCGTGGGCAGAGCGGAGCACTGCGCCCACCCTTACCGAACAGACAACACACCTGCTGCTACAGTACTTGCACATTATGGGTGCAGGCTCACACATAGTACATTGGTTAGTGGAAGCTCTGCTTACACACACACTGAAGCCCATGCTGAGTCTTCATGCACATTGGGAAATAGATAGAGGGCAACCATTGACAGAGAATGAATGGGGCATTATCCTTGCCAGCTCCTCATACATACCAAGGAGCTCAAAATGTAAGCTTATACAAACATACATAATACAGAGGGCATACCTCTCGCCCGATAACATAAGTATTTCAACATTGCCACCTCCGCATGCCCGCGATGTCAACACATAAATGCAAACCTTTAACACATGCTCTGGTCCTCGACCTCCCTTCAAATCTATTGGCACGCAGATACAGCAGCACTTGCGAGCTGTACTTATGTGCCACTGCCGCACACATGGGAGGTCTGTATACTGGGCCTATATGCCAGATCTAAAAAATAAAAGTTACCTCCAGATTTAGAGACCTGGGACTGATAGCAGCAAAGCGCCTAATCACAAAGAGATGGAAACACAATGCCCCCCCAGTAATAGTAAGCTGAGAAAAATCACTCAAGAGGTGGGCACAAGCAGAAAGTACAACATTACATAGGGAGGAAACTGCGGGACTATGCAACTGCCCGATAGTGCAATACTGAGACACTACCCTTACAGCATTCACACAAGGATGCAGTAACGAAAGCATCGCCCCCTCGCAGGAAGCTAATGCAAGCAACGGAGCCCCGAGCATGTAGACACATGTCACCTAGTACCTCAGCTGTGACCCATGACGAAGCACACGCATGGCCTACACCCACCGCCACATGCACACTCAGGATATTAACTGCACACTATGTGAACCCGGCTCCCAACTGCGTGCCCGAGCCGCTGTGCCACCCCAGCGAGCTACCAGATTACGCATGTACAAGACACACATACCTAGGCCGAGCTGTGATAAGTTTTTGATGGCAGTTTTAGAAAGTTATTAGTTTAGTGGATTAAAAATCTATATATCTTATTAGCATACTCCGCAGACTCCCTGGTTGTATACAGAGCTGACCATATATGCAGAGTCCCCATATGACATACAACTGTTCATTACACGTGATAATTGAACGCAGCCATGTTCGGTGCGATTGTGTGCCTCACAGGCGCTATTATCTGTTAAAGGAAAGAAGTGACATGGAACAAGACAGACATGGTGTACAGTTGTTCACTTTAATACCACAAGCACAGAAACATATATATACATGTCCCGCAGATGTAATTGTATTATGAACCCCAGCTGCATGTACTCTTTCGCAATGTATGTTCATATATGTATAAATACAATTCTGAATGACCTCTGTATGTTGAACATTTTTTGAATGCAATAAATATATTAAAAATAATAATAATAATAATAATAATAATAATAATAATATGGTAGTCAGCATTAGACCAGGGGAAGGGGAATGGGATAAAAGAGCAACAGAGATCTGGATATCACCACTCTGACTCATTACCTTGTTGCGTGCCGACGTCCACTGGTACATATTGTTTATCTAAAAACAGGATGATGTTTTTAATTCCTTATCCCATACTGAATCAACTAACATTTGGTATTTGGGAGGAATACACAAAGGCCAACTACACCTAGTCATGTAACCCAAGATACAGCCTGCAGGGACCAAACGGTTAGGACAAAAATATACTAGCTTTCTAAAGGTGGTATGGATTGTGTTTTAAAATTCAACTTTACCAGTAAAGAGGGCTTTAAATTATAATTTATTTGAGACAAACATGACATTTCTACCTATTCCCAAACCAAAGTTACAACTTAATAAATGAATATCATGTGTCATAGCAAGTGTACTGCTAACATATTTTACAGCAATAACCATCTGCGACACTCTTCCTCCTTACGCTAGACGTTTGAAGGTATATTTTTAAGTGGGCCAAACATGGTGTCTGCGTTTGGCCTGCACTCCATCTCGGTCGGTCTGAACTTGTGACTTTCCTCTGGTCTGGCACAGCCAGATAACCACAAGTGGCGCTTTGTGCTTTTAAGGGCCCTACTTGCCTGAAACCTTCAAAATTGCATATCTCCCATTATACTAATTGGATATCTGTTGTTTTGGTGTAAAATATCGTATTAAATTAATTATACTCTATTTTCCTAAATTGGTGTGGAATTTTTCTTCTGTTGTGTTTTTGCTTTATTTCTGTTTGTGTACTACATAAATACTTTACACACAGCCTGTACATTTAGCCTGACCACTTTTGTGCCAAACTATCAGGGGGTTAAGCACAGATAAATTTAGTGACTTTTGCAGTTCCTCTGACAAGAATTGTGGCTGTTGCTGCCTCAAACAACAGCCCAATTACTCACATTATGTAATCATTATTTCTTGAGTTTTGGTATAACTTCACTTCATTCTCTGAAAAAGGCAATTGTGTTCCAATTTTATTAGTGCACACTTTCTGATTCCTATAGCCATTCAAAGCTGTTTCTTAAACTTAAATATAAACACACATTCATCTGGATTATATAGTTCACACTGATGGCAATGGACCATATTCCAAAGCACAAGCTACTATATACATTGTGGAAATATCAACAGTCCCTAAGGGTGGAGAGGATCCTTCCCTATCCTCATGCAGCTTAGAATCCCAATGCACAGAAAGTTATAAGGTTACATTGCTCTATAAAACATTACTCTAAACTATTCATGTTTATTTTTAAAATAATATTATGTTCTTTATAATACTTTTTGTTCAGCTGTGACTACAAACACGCTTTCAAAAAGTAAACATCTAGTCTAAACATCTAGTCTTCATGGATTTCACAAGGTTTGACAAAGTATTTTGCCTAGTGTCAAATCAGTTCTTTACTTAGAAAAGAAAAGTACTTTATTGCACTCACATCTAAAATGTAATATCACCCAGCTAATACTTGCAGGTACTATAAAATACAAAGGTGCTTGGGCTACTATGCCTTAGACAACCACCCACAATTTTCTATTTCCCAGGTGCCCCTCGTCTCTTGAGTCTAGGCAGGTCCCCATACAGTTAGAGAGTCTTTGTGGCCCAAAGTAAGACTCGGTTCAGTACAATGTCCGCAATACAGTCTCACTTCAACACACGTCTCCATGTGTTCTCTGCGGCCCCTTCCACTCCTGGGAAGAGATGTGCCAGTTGCAGAAGCAGCCTCCAGTCCAGGTAGGCCGTGGCACAGTTTAGCAGCCGGAGTTATTGCCTAAATTACTCCAACCAGCACTGGTACTAAGCCTTGGTGGGTCCCATGACCAGCATTAAACCCACCTCTGGGACATAAGGTGATGTATAACAGATTGGTGGCACGACAACAATGAGGGACTCAGCAGGGTATGAGAAATTAGAATAAAGTTATTGGATTTTAATCAATGAAATTGTGAAAATGCTCAAAGAAAGGCATTTGTTTTCACTGTTGCAGCAAGAATTAAAGCAGTGAAGTGAGAAGGGTGAGCCAAATCAGAGCTGAAGGGACATCTCACACACAATGCAGCATACACACATAGGAAGCAGAGCACCCCAATATCCAAAACAATGTGGTTCAAACACCAACTTGTGCACAACCAAACACAGGACACAATTGCACCCGCCTGTCGCCCGTAAACGGCCATACGCATCTGGCTAAGCACGAAACAGGGACATGATAATGCACATGTACAAACACACAGTCCTGATGGGGTAGCAATGCACGGATGGGAGGAAGCCAGAGAGTCTGTGACACACATTGGCATACAAATCAAGACGCAACACAGTTGGAGACAAGTGAAAGTGCAGAAACTTTATCAACAAGTGCGAGTCAGTGTGGCCAAGAGAAGTGCCATGATATGCAGACAAATGCAGCAGCATGTCTGAATGAGGAACGTAGAAAAGCGCCCATGTCCATCTTGGGGGAGTCCCTCGTCAACACAAGTCAGTGCCAACTCGCGGTCATTGTCCGCGCATGGAACATGAGTCTTGGTCAATGTAGCCACGTCCACTGTCATCTCTGGACATATCCATATACACAACATGCAACCATGTGTCGTGACAAGTTCAATGGCTCACATCCAGTTGTGGCTGTAGGTACCTTGTCACTCGTCCATGAACGCGAGTGCAGCTGCGGAGGCCAACATCTCCAATGAGTGATCGTCAGCCACCACATCTGACATGTCGTCGACGTAATCCATCAGCTGACCAGGACAGATGTGCTGACTCCAACCAGTGGACTCAATTTGCACCAAAGCCCAATCGGGTAGTGGCTCAATGTGCTCACTGCACACGACGATTCGTGCAATCTCCCAGGTCCAGTTTCCAGCCTGCATGCCGAACATCCATGCATGCCATAAGCGGTCAACCTGGTGACACTCCTGGTCATGGTCCAACAAGGGGCACACACACACGTTGAAATACAGGTCAGCTACCGTTACGTTGGAGAGGCAGACATCCATGGACCACTCGAATATGCACGAACGACAATGCAACACAGGGTACACACAGGTGACATGTGCAAGGCGGAAGCCCACCCGGTTACTCATCTACAGCACTGCCAATGGTAGTGCCCCCAGTACATGCAGCAGACGTGCATGGTACAGCTTCATGTGACTGGAGTAGAACATGTGTCCGGGATGGTCTTCCATTGCGTCAGTGGCTCTGCTTGAAGCGGCACTAGCTTGCCCTGAGACAGTCCGGAGGATGAAACGGCACAGCTAGGTGCAATGAGCAGTGTCTGTGTGCAACGGGTGCAGGCCTTGGGTGGGGTGGGAGTATGTGTGAAGGCCATATCACGCATGCCAACTACGACCAAGGACCACTGCGTGTTGGATGTGTACACGTTGTTCTCACGCCGGGCAGTGTGTAGTGTGGGATTCGCAAGCAAATGCCATCGTACCTGTCAGAGGGTGCTGCTGGGCACATGCAAGTTCCTGCTCGGAGCTGCAGATGTTCTACCGCCTGATAGTACAGACAAAGGAGCTTTCATCCCTACTTAACTTCGCCAGCTGCCTGCATACAGGAGACGTGCAGAGGCCAATTGTGGGTGTGGTGGGACGTCTGCGACCCTGGGAATCATGGATGATATGCCCAGCACAATGCACATGAGAAGACTCACTGTGTGTCATGTTGCCACACAGCTGCTCCGCCCTGCCATGGACACCCACACTTGTGTGCGCTGCACACTTGGATTACGTGCACTCCTGCGGGACACCATTCTAATGCCTGTCGGCGTGTGTCCAGCGCCATGCCAACAACACCGCGACGCTGGCCTTCGAAGGTTTGCGCCCACTTGGGAATAGGCCAATGGTCCAGACAGGGTGGACACAGGTGTCCAGCCCATGGCTGGATGGGACCACGCAGAGAATTAGGACAGGCAACAGACTCACGCATTCGCAAGACTGATACACATCACACCTGGCATGCATGTGCCAAGACCCTGAGCGACCTAGCGCTCCTACATGTCCCCATACCTGCGGGCCCACCCTCCTGGTACATACCACATTGCAACATTGGGTTCTGTGGCCCTTTTGGCGACAACACCCCAATACAGAGACACACTTACCACACTTCCTGCACCAGGCCACATCCGGACTATGCCCTGCCCCCCTGTTGAACCAGCACACGCAGCCTGTGCATACCAGGGGACAGGTACGGGGCTACATATCCAGGGTCACTGCCAACACTGAGGTGACATGACAACATCTGCAGAAGAAAGCACACTGTGATGTTGCAGGGTCCGTGCACATCAAGCTGACACAATGAATACACGGACACACTTGCTCAGATGGTGTGAATGGCTACGGGCACGTGCGCATGGCCACATTTATTAGCAGGCACACTTACCGAGTGACACCTGTGTTGAATGTGTGTGCACACCGGCCGGCAAGGGCTGCCTGGTGCAGTCAGAAATCGACAACAGTGTACATCGTAAAGGACACAACCATACAACCATAAAGGCCCTGTGATTTGTGCTGCACAGAGTTAGTGGCCCGGATGCACAACGTCCTGCACGGGCCTGCCTACATGGGCCCTTGACTTGCAGTGCACTGGGGCAGGGTCACGGGTGCAGAGCAGGTCCACAGGATGACAAAGGGCCTGGCTGGTGTTGAACAGGGTTAGTGGCACCATGTGTGGCTGGCTGGCATTGAACAGCATTAGTGGCACCACGTGTGGCTGGCTGCCATTGAACAGGGTTAGTGGCACCACGTGTGGCCGGCTGGCATTGAACAGGGTTAGTGGCAACATGTGCGGCCGGGTAGCGTTAAACAGGGTTAGTGGCACCACGTGTGGCCGGCTGGCGTTGAACAGGGTAAGTGGTACCACGTTTCACAAGATGCACATATAGAACTATGCCTTACTGATCGGGGGGTCTGAAGTTGTGGCCACTGCCCAGGCTTTGGGGTCAGTGCCATTCAGGACTAAGGACACAGTTTCACATATGGGACCCACTGGGCCGAAGGGAATGCTGGTGTAGTATGTGATTGTGGAAGGAGTAATTTGGGCCAGCATTGGGGGCCAGCGATGGTCTGCTGAGGCTGCAGGAGTCATGGAACTGGTGCTTGGAGCTTGCACTGGCATGTGGTGGGCCCACCTTGACACACGCTGGTGTCAGCAGGTGATCAGTGTGGCCTGGCTCTGCAGGGACTGGCCTGG
Source organism: Triturus cristatus (assembly GCF_964204655.1). Classification (NCBI taxonomy): domain Eukaryota; kingdom Metazoa; phylum Chordata; class Amphibia; order Caudata; family Salamandridae; genus Triturus; species Triturus cristatus. The sequence continues at coordinate 899,505,862 of NC_140590.1, read as the reverse complement.
CGGGTTTGGGGTCCAGCGGGCCAGGGTAAAGCAGGCACACAGGATCGCAGGCAACTCCGCTCTCGAGGATGACGTCAGCCTCATGCCGTGGTGAGAGGCGCCACCCTGGCAGAGACGTTGGGCTTTCTGGAAGTGGACCACGCCCAGGGCTACGTGCTTTTTATTCACACCCCTACACTGGCCTGGTGTATGCTGGGCAATCCCACTCTGCTCACACTTACGGGGGGGACGTAACAGGCAACATTTGCACGAACTCCCCCACTGGTCAGGGGGACATGGTTGCGTCCACTGTCCACCACACTCCATACACCAGTGGTGTGTGTCGCCATGGATATGGGTGTTTTCTGCATACTGCGGTCTGTCCAGCACATCTCCGCCACTCTTGGCATTGTGTGCATTCCCAGTCATGGTTCTCCTGCCTCCTTCACACATGCCTGATTGCAACCTCTCCCCATATTTGGCTAGCGTGTGGCTGAGGTGCCATGCCGTTGATGGCTCATGTGCAGGGCTTGCCCAGGTTACCATTGTGAGTTGTTCTGTCGTGTCTGGTGGGTGGGCATGTTGTTTTGCATGTTGGTTTAGATTTTGTGACGTGTTCATTGCCAGAGTTGTGAGTTGCATGATTGTGGAGTTGAGGTGAGTGGGGTGTTCATTTTGAACTTGCCAGGGGGCTCTGCATTTCCCTTGGTGCCATCCTGGGGACGCTGGTTGCTGATAGACTGTCAGAGGTTGGAGGAATCGTGCACAGTGGCTGAGTATTTGGAGGCGAGATTGGTGGAGGTTCCACGGTGTTCGGTTGTTGCCTGCACATTGATGTGAGATGTGTGCTTTCTGTTGTGGTGATTGTGTGCTGTGTCGGCAGGGGGCACAGGTATGACATGTGTGCTGTGGATTGCCCCCGACACGTGCGTGCAGCCAGCTATGGCATATGGTCCTTGCTTGGTTTCCAGCGGATCCTGCGCATTGTGTTGGACGTATAGGGACTGGGGTGACAGGCTGATGGTAATGTCCACGTCAGGTGTGAGGGACTTGGATGTGGCTGGCTGTGTGACTCCTCCAACTGTGGCAGGTGTTGGTTGGGGGGTACCAGGGGCCAACAGGTGCAGCACAGCCAGCAGCTTTGTGTGGGGTGGGATGTTGGTTGTCCGCCGTGTTTGTGCCGTCGGCCTGTTGGGCGTTGTTGGTCAGGATGCATAGGCTGGTTGTCCTTTTGAACCTGTAGTGGGCAATGACATTGTCAGGTGTTGGGTCTGTGATGCTGGGGCGTTTCCTGCGGGTCCACTGTCTTTGTCTGCGCTGCCTCTGTGGTGGTCCACGGGAGTGTTTCGGGTGGGGTTTGGGGTCCTGGGGTGGTGGTGGTGGGTGTTGTGGCCCTCTTGGGTGTCTTTGCTGCATGGGCAGTTGCTCTGGGGCATCTGTGGTTCTTCATGTGTGGCTCTGGGCTGGGTTCCCTTTCGTGGTGCAGGCTGTGGTCCGACTTAGCACCAGGTCAGAGCAGGTGTTATTTTCCTGCTGCTAACACACCTTATCGCCGGTTCTGTGTTCTTATCGCTGTTCTGTCTGGTCGTTGTGAATATTGTGGAGTTGTGTTGTCATGGCTTTTAGTACGGGAACGCCTACTCTGCATCTCATTAGCGATAGTTGCGGGGGTCATCCGTGGCGATGTTTTTTGCGGCTTCTATCGTGGGTAAACTGGTGCTGTGAGCTGTTAACACCAGCTTGTGAATGGAGCGATACATTTATCGCAACTTTGGCTGCGATAAAGTGCCGTTAACTTAGCGATAGTTCATTGTGAATATGCCCCTCTATTGTTTGGCATTACACTGGCTTTGGTGAGCAGAAAAGTGGTAATAAATTTAGGTATACCAAAAAGGGACCTCAAAATACATCATGACCAGGGACCCACAAATCCCTAAGATGTCACTTCCTGTACATTTAAATTATGTATATTGCCACATGTGTAAAAACAATGCTGTTGTGCAATTGCACGTTAACACTTGTTTTCTCCTCCAAGAGGAAAATATTTTTACCCTTTTCATAAACAGACTTTCTACTGTCTTCAAAAGGATTAAATATCTTACAGTGCTAAGCGTCAGTGGGACATTGAACAGTTGTTGTTCTTTCAGGGCATTCTCGCCATCTAACACCGGTCCTCAACTGAGAGAAGATTCACTCACATGGAAAAGTTGATGTGAGAAAATTTTCTAACACATATTTATCCATAATTTCAGAAAGTTTAATTTAAATTTACACATTTAAAAGAGCTTAGATGTGCAAATTACATTGGGAATTCGTCCTGTCTGTTTTCAAGTTAAGCAGGCAGAGGTTCCAATCGAAAAGGCAGAGTAGAAGTATTGTAGGACTAAAAGAGTCAAAATGGACTTAGGCACCACAAACCAATAGCCAATGACAATAATATAATGACAGGTTTTTCTCAAGTTGATGTGTAATTATAAGCAGAAATAGACAGCTTCAGCAATTTAACTTGATAGAAGACCAACCACTGTAACTCTGATGTTTGCATCTAATTAATTTCCATTGCGCATTAATCTTCTTTAATTAATTTCCATCATCAATCCACTTACCAAAGACAAATGTTCCCATTCAAACTGAAAATTGTTTCGAGAGAAATTAATAATACCTTACTTTGTTATGAGGAAGACTACAACACTGTCAGAAAAAGTTGTGACAGCAATCTAAGCCTTTTATTTAATCCCTGCAACTGTAGATTTCATTAATCTCTTTCTTGAACACTTGTTACAAAATGATGTGCTCCTCTTTCAATATAAAAGTACTTAATTGTGACTGTCAATCTCTTTTGTGGAACTTATGTCTTAAATGTGTTATTCATGTCTGTAGTATTATTCGTGTATTCAGTGATGAACAATTATCAAAGACTGTAATACAAGATCTGTCACAATACAGTTACGGTGCTTTAGCAATGGCAACATGCAGTTGCAGGAACTATCGGCCAGCTCAGAATATTGAACTATTTATCCCACAAGTTTCACTCTTTGCAATGACTCCTACTAGACTATTTGTAGAGATAAAGGCCGCCAATCGCCCGTGCCACCGATTGTCCCTGTCATGGCTTCCTCTGTCCTTAGACCTCCTTTGTTAGAGATTATGTACCACATTGTTTCCAGAGACAACCCATAAAGTGCAGGTTTGGTGCTCTTCTTGGACACCCTTTGGGTTTTCTGAGACTGGAGACACCACTCATTACCCTCTTCACCCAGTAGTATTGAGGAAGCAGTTTCTTCTTTGCAAAAGCCCTGACTGGGGGCTTATTTGTAGTGCTTAGGAGTGCAGTAGCTGCACCGAAGAGTGATGCCTACTGGCCTCCCCTTCTGTCCCTATTTTTTAGTAAATGTGAATGTTCGAGAAGATTGCGTGCATGGATTTTACAATAATTGTGAATAGTAGTGGATTTTACAATAATTGTGAATAGTGGCATATATTCCTGAGAACATTGTTTAGAATCACGTTTAGTACACCTGTGATGATGGTATCTTGTGGACAATGCTTCACATTTTTAATTTTTTTATTAAGCAGCAACTATAAGAAGGTTACTGCCTAAAAGCTAATAAAGACAGCCACCACAACACTCACTTCTTCTTTCTCACCTGCTTCTTTTTTCATTGGGTCCTGTATTTGGAGAATATATATGGAGGTTTTCTAAAGAAGCAGCCTTCTGGAGATTGTCCTTCGACAGTTACAAGTAGGTAAGGGCCATCATAGGCATTTTGGGAGAAAGACAAGAGACGCACTGTTCAGAAATCACTTTGTGAAAGGAAATTCTGTCATAACCTGGTTTGCAGGATGTTCAAACTCGAAAAATGCACAAACTGCCCAAGGTCCATGCTTTGTTTATATGAGCTAGCACTCCAGCCGGCATTGAAAAATAATATTTACCTTAATTAGACATCAATAGACACTTGCAGTCTTTATAGCACATTGTGCTCAGTGTTGGCAACGTCCTCTTGACTAGGAATCATACTTTAGGTCCTGCTGAAGCTTTGTCTGCCTTTTGAGTACTCCAGTAAACCAGAGACAAATGCAAAAGTAGAGACAGCGTGTGGAGCCATGTCTTCCACTCACCGTCAACTGGAAGAGGCCTGATTCAAGAGTGAAACTTCTGGATGTGCGTGTAAACTGTACTTATCTAACATACCCTTTGACTACTGCAGCTTTTAGTACTTTGTGCTACTGGCCCTTTTTTAGTGTGCACAGTTCGAGGACCCAGTCAGCCTGCATGGTAGTAGCATAGTGAAATGGAGAGCATGCTCTCAATGTGTGCTTGTTGGCTTCTGGGCTCCAATACTGATCGACCTCTCTACAGCTTCTGAGATTGTCAACCATTCAGAACTGCTCCACACCCTGAAAATTGCATAGGCTTCACTGACACATCCTACCTACTCAACAAACTGCAAGATGCTAAATACCACGAAAACAGAATGTCTACTGTTGGTCGACAATGCTAAACATTCCCTGATTCAGTCAAGGCTATCCAATTAAAATACTGGGGGATTCACACCCCAGATGACAGAATAAGCCAAATTCCTCCGATTTCCCTTTGGCTCAAACCTCTCATTCAGAGAGTAAATTGCCAACAACACCAAAACCTTCCAGCTTCAACTTTCCAGAAAAAGGTGAATGCTTTTCTCCCAGAAGAAGGCTTCAGAATGATGGTGTAAGCCCTAGTCCTCTCTCACATAAATGGAGGCAACATCCTTCTCTTCGATATCCTAAAGACCACTCTTGCTACCCTGGAAGTTATCCTTCAAGCAGCAACATGGCTCATCAAGGGGCTGTTAAATTTGACCCATCACCCTTGTGCTAAAGGATCTGCATCAGCTCCCTTTGCAAGCCTGGATTATTTTACAGATCATCTGCACCATTTACAAGGCCCTCTACATCAAGACCCTACTTTACCCAGTTAACAGACTAAAAGCATCTGAGGGTCAACACCAAATGAGAAGTTGCATCATTTCCAGATTAGAGATTAAACACTGCAGGAAGAAGAAAACAAGAAATCAAGCCCTCTCCATTTATTTTCTCAGGATATGGAACAATATCCCCTATGACATCAGAGCAGCATTTACCCTCCTACAATTCAGGAAAAGACTCACCTCTACAATGAGCACTACCTCAAATAGGCTGACTTCTCACTTCTTTCTCTAGTTCTACCTTTCTCTTCTGCCCAGCTAGATGTGTGCTTTAGAAATACCAAAGCGTATATGCAACATATTACTCTCCTCTTCAAAAGTGCTATATAGCATTTGATTCCCTTAATCAATAAAACTGATCTCTCCTGCTAATCTGAAGTCACTAGGACCCCCATGTTTTAAGATACCACAATCAGTCCTGAAAAAAATGTGGAAACCAGCCCCACATTCTCTCTTCCCCTCGCGCTCTCTCTCTTTCATCCATCAAGTGTCTGTCACTCTAATTTCTCTCTCCGACCATTTTCCCTCCTCTGTTTTCCCTTTGCTCTCTTTCCCTCACCTTTTTCTATTTCTCTCTCTTTTCATCTCCCTGCATTTGCATGCCATGAAAGGCAAAAATGGGGCAGGATTCTACACTGACCTCTGCTGCACCTACTGCTAAAATTCTTAGAACCTGGAGAGAATGAAAGAGGCGGCCTTTGGACTTCAAAGACTGGCCTTTAGTAACTTCAGCCCACTGGGGACATGCCAGATAAGGTAAATGGTTTTCTGGTCCTGATCATGAACAACATGTGTCTGTAAACATTGTATCGAACTATCTAACCCTTTGTCAATAACTACACTTTGTGCACCAGTATGAAATGTCAGTTTTTTTTTGTGATAAAGCAATGATAGCAAACAGTTTGGTGTGTACTTCCAGGTGGTCTGATTTATTATTACATTTCCCAAGAGTTATTCTTTTAATCTGCATTTGTCTTTACTGCCTTTTTATGTGTGACTTATTTTAATGCATGCATTTATACAGTCTGGGATATTATTGTCACCTTTTGTCTTTACAAAACTCACAACTGTGTTGTACTGCACCATGACATAACCACACAACACCTCCTCTGAGATAATCATTGTCTCAAGTCAGTATAAATATTCTCTGTAAGATGTTCAAATATTGAAAAGCATTGACAAACTTTGCATACATTATAATTAGGGTTAACAATACGAATACATTTCTATATGAAATTCTGAGGACAGGATGAATGATGTATACTGCTCCACCCCAACGTATTGGTAATTGTCTGCTTAATTTGGCCCCAGAAATGGTCAGAAACGAAAGCATTACACAGAGGCACAGACAGCTCCTCTGAGGAAGAGAACTATAAGCCAACCTGTTTGGCTACAATTTTGAACTGGGGAAGTGCACTGACCCTGATTAATGGTGCCAACAACAAGACGTATAAGATTGAGACCCACTGAATCGCACGAAAGAACACCATCAGTTCACAAGTCTACAAGGGTTGTAGTGTGGTGTTTTCATAAAACAGAGCAGAGGACTGGTGAGGTATGCGTAGCTTGTATTAGCGAACGGAGACAGCGCACAACTGGCAGCCAGTTCACAGACTACAATGAAGCCAAATGTTTCCCTGAGAATCCTCATAACAATCCAGTATGCAGATAGCTTTTTCATCTTTCGTTCTGGCACTGGACACATTGGCTCAGTTTTGGTTTAAAACTATATTCTTCTTCATCTCCATATATATCTCATTTTATCTAGAATATTTGGCTCTATCCAGCCATAATTTGGAATTTGTTGTTAGACAATATCTCCTGAGGAAACTTTACTTGGAAATACATTAGTAAACAAAATCTACTCAGACTTTAAATGTCAGGTTTGGCTATACATATGATTTTCATGCATTTTGAGTGGTCATCAAACAATCCCGGGCATACATATACTAGTATGTACAAAACAAATCAACATTTCATTTTTACCAAGAACTTCAAGGCACCGTCACCAGCAGACTAAACACATCTCACTCATATATTTGCTGTTACAATTAGATTTAACAAATTCCTGATCCTGAATTCACCATCTTTGACTTTGTAAAGAATGCAAATGACATCTGGATATCAGCAGATGGAAGGCCCGTGTTACCTGATAGCTTGTTGTTTCCACTGACCAGAAATTACAATGGTTAAACACATCAGAGAGAGATGCCAAGGAGAGGCTTTTCAGACAAAGCTGGTTTAACCCTAGGTTTGAATGATTGCAGATGGAAATTGCAGAAGATGTTTCACATGCCAACAACTAAATGTAAGAAAGCACATTTTAGAAGTAACCCTGGGCAAAGATCGCGTAGCTGCGCTACGTGAGGCTACGCAAAGTAGCACAACAACTCTGCAACCCTACGTGTAGATACGCGAGCATGCGGAGTTAATTGTTTCAGCATGCTCGCGTATGCTCATGAGATGTTTTTGACGTTTGGCAACGCAGATTACGTGTTTGGGGGAAATATTGCACGAACTTCACCACGTGGTCGCCAATGAGCACGCCCATCTAGTTTTCCTATTCTTTGAATGGTTCTGGGGCCTGTTTTTCAACCCCTCTCTAATATTTTCAATCCTTTGTTTTTTACACTGTTTTTCTGATCTTTTTTATTTATTATCTATCCCTCTCTGTCCTTAAGTGTATAGTTTGCGTTTTATTTCTACTTTAACTGCGTTTTTTTTTACTTTTATCTACTGTTTCATATAATTTTGTTTTTTACTCTCCTGCTTCTACTCCGGACTTTATTTTTTAATCCAACATTTTCTTTTCTGCCCCACGCCCACCCCAAAAAAATGGTTAAGGGTACCGGCTCCAAGAGGAAGGCGCCTGCACCCAAGAAGAAGAGCCACCTTCCTTCTGGCAGACTTTGCCCGGAAGGGGTGCAGGCTCGGTCCCTTTTTAGCGAGACGGAGGTGGCCAGCCTTGTTATTTTTGTGCAGCACCACCTCCCCTTGACCTTGGTAGCAGGCGCCAGGCCTGGCTCTGGGTACGCTACCCAGGAGCGTCACCACCAGTGGGCGAGGGTGGACCAGCCAGTGATTCGCTGCTCTGGTGCACCCATTACCAGCTGACCCACCGGTGGTCAGACATCTTGGACCGGGAGCTGGACCTGCTAGGTGTTGAGGTCGTGGGACTTGGTGAGTAGCTAATAGTATAATACTAGTAGTATACTAGTAGTTTTGTGTGTTCTGTAGACTGTTACTGTTATTGCGAATATATTTCCGAATAGCAGGAATGCTGCTGCTTACATTGCAGGTAAATTACATTGACAAAACCTCTGTGATTGTTATTCTTCTAGACACAGGTGCTTGGCGCTAGTAAGCTTACTTGTTTGCAACTTTGCGCTTACCTGGGCTGAGTATGTAAGACAGTTTACTTTAGAGAACTTAAGCTAGGTAATGCTAGATAGACTCTAGTCCTTCCTTTGTCCTCCTGAGCCCGCCGATAGAGATCTTGTTGGATTGGCCCTTTTTTATTCCTTTTTTTGGTTAGTGGGCATTGGGCGTACGTTGGGGAAAAGTTGGGGTTTATATATTAATGGACAATTGTTTTTTTAAATTTAACGGACATTGGTTGGACTCTTCTTTTATCTTTTTGGACATTGGTTGGGGTTAGGGAGAAGGGTAGGTCAAGTGTTGCGGGAGTTTTTACATTAGTTTATTTTGTTAGGGGATTAAATTATATTTATACTTAAACTTTACATACGATGTAAATGTTTTGTGGGGGGTTTACTCTTTTACATCACACGGTTTCCTTCCTTTGCTGCTACAGGTCTGCAGCCAGTTTTTGATTTAAATAACATGTTGATTTTGTAACACACGAACAGATAGATGCGGTACCCTCACTGAGTGGCTTGTCTTACTAGTACTGTCAGTCTCTTCTCCTAGTCTATGCAGTCTGCAACTGGACTCAAGGGTGTGGGTGGGTGAATTGATGAATTAATTTCCATTATTAATTATGCCCCCCAACTTCTTCTCTTACCTGTGATTGATGTTTAAACTTAGGCACACCGATGGCTGCATGGTGATGATGGTTTGGTTTCCCAAGATTCCATGGTTGTGCTGGTAGTAGTAAACACTGGCAGTAGCATTTATAAAAAAAGAAAATGAGACAGTCAGTCCCCTGAGAGAGACTCTGGAAGGAGTAGTAGAACAAAGTACAGTACAGTACACAAGAAGACTGTCAAACAAGAAACCATAATAATGATGATTAGCAATGCTAAAGTAAAATAAAACAAAATGGTGGTGTGGATAGCTTAGTAGAACAAGTTACAAACTGTAGTTGACTCGAGTCACTCGACACAAGCATAACCTTTAGTGCTGTAAGGAGGAGGATGATGAATTCAATCGATGCCGGCAATTAGTTATAATGGACTATGTTTCTTTGGAAAAAAATTGCCTTAAAAATATACTGAGCATGTGTGGGCATTTTAGAATTTCCTCGCTCTGCCTTGAAATTGAATTAGTGTTGCTTTGACCACATCCACCCTAGCAAGTGCGTGATGAAGTATTGGTGTAAATTTAATTTAGTCACCACTCAATATAAATCACACAACCCAGGGGAAGAGGGTTAGGGTTTGATGAATGGTTGGGAAGGGGTAATTGAGGGAAAGGTTTGACAAAGACAAACACTACACATGGGCAACAACAACTGAACACACACCATCTCATCTTAGCAGATGACCATCATATATTTGTTAAGGAAGAAAAAAGAAATGCATGAATGAGGATGACTTGATGGTTAATGATGATAAGTAGGACTTACTAACTAGACTAGTAGACAGTGCAGGGCAGCAGTATATCATTAATTATTATTATGCAATTTGCCTTGCCTGTCTGCCCTCTGAGAGATGCAAATTACAGACATTTTATGTACCGGGCCTCCTATGAAAGCTAGCAAAGAAAATGTAAAAATAGCTGTATTGATAAATTATAAGCAAAGAGCAAACATAATAACAGCAACACACAGTCGTAATGATTGGAGAGAAAAAATCAGTTAAAGTATTTAAAATATGATGAATAATACTAAAGTTACTGCATGTTATCCTGATCAAATTTGGGAGTTGCATCTCGGCATTCCTCTTGGTCCTCCCTTTCATGGATGCTGCATCCGTCAAACTTGGGGGCCACTGCCTGCCTGGTGGATGCGGATTGGTAGGTGAGTGTGAGTTGTTTCTCTCTGTTTAGCACAGGGTAAAGGCCAGCCTGTAAGTGTAGATGGAAAAACAAAAGGAATATTGAAAAATCAAGGAGTAAAAAAGCATAAATTACGGAGGAGTGCAAACACTTTCAGAGGCGGCATGGCTAAATCATTTCTACTCTGTTGCTAGACAGTGCACACATATACAGCAACATAGCATTTTCCAAAGTAAGTAACTAAATCAATGCTTGGCTGTCAGTCATACCACTACTATACTCGTGACTTGACTCCACCACTACACAGAAATGTAGGTCTGTTGTGGTTGTTGTTGACATGTTTACCTTTTTATGCCACTTTATGAAACACCCTGAGTTATCATCTCCGATCCAGCTGAATGACTGCGAAGACACCATGTGGCCATCATCATGGTGTTGTCCAACTCAGTGTGTAGTGTACCGAGTGAGTCCAAATACCATATTCAAAAATACAATGGATCAACCTGCAGTAGAAGTACAATTTTGTTATTAAACAAAACGAAGGGAAACATTGACTTGAGTCACTTCTAGCATGTAGATTAAATACTAGTACACTTCGACTTCATGCACAACAACAACAACAACACGAACATCAATCAGTCAGCGTCCAATGCAAGCCATCATTACCTGTTCCTTTTCATTTTAAGTTAAGAGGCAGTCCCTCTCGGCTCGGAAAGGAGGATAGTTATAGTCCTCATGTTCCACTTCTTTTGGAGGGACTCGACGAGGCAACATTTCTTGACCTATTCTCCATCCAATGTCTGGCTTGAGGGAAGTGGATTTAGGGTGAATCAGGAGGCTGGAGCAAGACTCGGAGGAGTGGGCTTCTTTAATGAATGCACATTGCTGCAACTCCAATGTGGCAATAAAAAGAGAAGACGAGGGTGATGGATTTGTTGTGATTCGAACCAGAAAGACAGAGACACACACAAATGTATAAAAAGAAATAAGGACGAAAGAAAGTAACAAGTTGAAAGCTTAGTTGTCAGGGAAGTAGAGCTCATCCTCAAACTCTGGTGTTTCAACCAGAAGTAGGTAATCTAACACACTACTTCTGTCACCTAAGTCTCTTGGATCCCGGCATCGTGGAGGTGTGTTCATAGTGTGCGGTGGCAGACCGTATCGAAGGTGGCTGACAGGTCCAGGATGATGAGGGACACGGTTTCTCCTTTGTCTAGCAGGGTCCTGATGTCATCGGTGGCGGCGATGAGGGCAGTTTCGGTGCTGTGGTTGCTGTAGAACCCAGACTTGGACGGGTCCAGGTTGCTATTCTCCTCAAGGTAGCTGGTCAGCTGTTTGTTGACGGTCTTCTCGATGACCTTCGCCAGGAACGGGAGCAGGGAGATGGGTCGGAAGTTCTTGAGGTCCTTGGGGTCTGCCTTGGGTTTCTTGAGTAGGGCGTTGATCTTGGCGTGCTTCCAGCTCTCCGGGAAGGTTGCTGTCTCAAAGGAGATGTTGGTGGCTTTCCGGAGATGGGGTGCGATGGTGCTGCTGGCTTTGTTGAAGATGTGGTGTGGGCATGGGTCTGACGGCGATCCAGAGTGAACAGTGTTCATGATCTTGATGGTGTCATCGTCATTGATGCTGGTCCAGGAGAGCAGGCATTTGGTGCGGATGGTGGTCGTGGGGGTGGAGGAGTCAGTGGTTGCTGGGGCGGTCGTGGCATTGGAAGAAGGTGGCCAGCGAGTCGCACAAGTCTTGCGAAGGTGGGATGTTGTTGGTGTTGGAGCTGGGGTTGGAGAGTTCTTTCACGATGTTGAAGAGCTCTTTGCTGCTGTGTGCGTTGTTGTCTAGGCGGTATTTGAAGGAGTCCCTTTTGACAGATCTGATGAGGTGGTGGTGTCTGCGGGTGGCGTTCTTGTGGGCTGCATGGCTTTCCAGTGTTCATTCACAGAGCCAGTTCTTCTCTAGCTTTTGGCAAGGTTTGCTTGGAGGCCTGGAGGTCTTCGGTGAACCAGCTGGCTTTCTTGCTGGTGTGGTGGTTGGAGGGTTTCTTGAGCGGGATGAGGGTGTTGGCGCAGTCATCGATCCACTGTCTGAGGTTGCTGGCGTCGGGGCTGGTTGGGTCTGTGGGTGGGCTTCGGGTGAGGGTGGAGGATAGCTGGTCTTCAGTGACTTGGCTCCAGCAGCGGCAAGGCAACTGTTGTGTGTGGTGGTGCGTGATGGGTTTCCGGAAGGTGAAGTGGATGCAACGGTGGTCGGTCCAGTGGAGTTCGGTGGTGTGGTTGAAGGAGACCTGGGGGCTTGTGGAGAAGATGGGGTCAAGTGTGTGGCCAGCGTCATGGGTGGGTGTTGTGACGAGTTGTCTGAGTCTGAGGTTGGCGCGGTTGTCGATCAGGGTGGAAGAGTTTGAGTCGTTGTTGTTCTCGAGGTGGAAGTTCAGGTACCCGAGGAGGATGTAGTCCGTGAAAGCGAGGGCGTGTGTACTGACAAAGTCGGCGATGGAGTCGCTGAACTGTTGTCGGGGTCTGGGGGGTCTGTAGACGAGGGTTCCTCTGAGGGTGGTGTTGGGGTCGGTGTGGATCTGGAAATGCAGGTGTTTGGCCGTGTTGAGGGTGTCATCGGAGTTGGTTGAGACTTTGAGAGTGTTCTTGTGGACGATGGCGATTCTTCCTCCTACTCCATTGGTGCAGTCCTTGCGGGTGATCTTGTAGCCTTCCGGGATGGGTATGGCGATGTCGGGTGCTGAGGAGGGGTTCAGCCAGGTCTCCGTCAGGAAGGCGACATCTGGGGTGTTGCAGTCGCGTAGGTCCCAGAGTCTAACGGCGTGTTTGCGGGCGGAGCGGGTGTTGAGAAGGATGCATCTGAGGTGGTTGGGTTCTTTGGTAGGTGGGTTGGGGGGCCGGATGCTGGTGAAGCTGCAGTTCCAGCAGATGAAGGGTCCATGAGTGTGCTTCAGGGTGGCCAGGAGGCAGGAGTGTGATCATTCGATGTTGAGTGTGTGGAGGGTGCTGGCATCCTAGCGGTGTTGGATGTCGTGGCATTCGTGGGGGCCAGGGGTTCTGGAGCTGGGTGTGGTCCAGGCGCGGATGGGCGCAGACGGGCTTGCCTTAGGCAGGTCATCGGCGTACCTCAGGCGCAGCCACGTGGCAGCTGGCATATATGGGGAGGTGGGAGGGAGGAGCAGCTGGGAGGCGGGCCGCAGGGACAGCGCAGCCGGACGACATGGGTGAAGAGCGGCAGGAAAACAGAGGGCAAGGGGCACAACAAAATCACAGGGGGAAAAACGAGTTTGGCAGGGATCAACACAGGGCACAAGTAAGGAAGGGCACAAATGAGAAAATCACAGGGGAAAAAAACGAGTTAAGGCAAGGATCAACACAGGGCACTGAGTAGAGAAGGGCAAAAAAAGAAAAAAGGGCACAAAGCGACAAAGACAGTTCAGGCAGTATCAACCAAGAGAAGTGAGCGTGCCTCGAACTCACGACTGGCAGCAGTGGCGGGCTGGGGGAGGTGCACACACCAAGGGGAACTGTAGCAGAGGTGAGGGGAGTGACCCGCCTGCGAGCAGGGTCAGAGGTCGCTCCTTTTACCGCGCAGCGGCCGGCATATATGGGGAGGTGGGAGGGAGGAGTAGCTGGGAGGCGGGGCCGCAGGGACGGCACGGCGGGAAGACACAGGTGAGGAGCGGCGGGAAAACAGAGGGCAATGGGCACAAAAAAATCACAGGGGGAAAAACGAGTTTGGCAGGGATCAACACAGGGCACAAGTAAGGAAGGGCACAAATGAGAAAATCACTGGGGAAAAAAACGAGTTAAGGCAAGGATCAACACAGGGCACAGAGTAGAGAAGGGCAAAAAAACAAAAAAGGGCACAAAGCGACAAAGACAGTACAGGCAGTATCAACCAAGAGTAATGAGCGAGCCTCGAACTCGCGACCGGCAGCAGTGTCGGGCTGGGGGAGGTGCACACACCAAGGGGAGCTGTAGCGGAGGTGAGGGGAGTGACCTGCCTGCGAACAGGGTCAGAAGTCATGGTTAACTTCTCCATGTTTTTGGGCAAGAGACTGGTCCTTTTCACTGTTACAATGGCACCAGCAGCACTGAAAACATGCTCAGAAGAGACACTTGTCACAGGGCAAACCAGATAGTTTATCGCCAGCATGCTGAGGACTGGCCATTGGCGCTTTTTCCCATACCAATGCACCAATGGGTTTTGATCAATGTAGACCTCTGTTGGGTCATCCAGATAGGCCTGGACCATCCGCTCACTGCTCAGGGGTGCTCCGCTTTGCTGGGCCTCTTTTGCCTTTCCATCAGCACTGGACCCAACAAGCCCTTGCTGTATATACCAATCCTGTGCCAATTTTACTGTGTCTGATGATCCTGTTCTTGCTGTTGTTGATTGTGTTAGTGACTGCTGAGAGCCAAACGCACTGCCCTCAGGCTCTGAAGCTGAACTTGACAATGGATGCCCTGCAGTACTTATTGTGGGTTGGAGTAGCGGGCCTTTAATTACCATCCGTTCCTTTTCAATGTCACTGGCTACCTCAGCTATCCAAGTTTTGTATTTGGCAAGATCCACTTCAGAAAAAGAAATTAATGTCTTAGTGTTCAGTGCTGATGTGTACTGTGGATCCAGAATTGTGGCAGAAATGTCATGCTTGTCCGACACAATCTTAGTCTGCATTTTCAGCTAAGCGAAGGGCTAAGCTCTCTACTAGCTCATTTGCATCTTTTCTTTCCTCCACACATGCATACGTTTCAGACACCGCCTTCAGCTGTTGCTCTAGCATGTACAACAATGGGATAGCTTGGCCCATAGTACAGTCCTCCTTGCTGACTTCACGTGTGAACAGCTTGAAAGGAAGTAGCATCTCTGTCAGGCATTGGTCCATCTCAACAGTCATGCCTTTCACAGTAGCATCCCCTAGTCTTTGCATGACATAGTCGTTGATTGGTTTGTACTGATCAAACAGACGATCAAGCATGTAATAAGTTGAGTTCCAACGTGTTGGCACTTCCTGGATGAGTGTTTTGACTGGCGCTCAATGCTCAAGTTGAATGATCCTCAGATGGTTCTGGGCTTTAAAAGAATGGCTGAAATGTGTGCATATTCTTCAGCAGGTGGTCAGTAGGTTGCTTACTCGGTCTTCTTTTTTCAGAAAGCCTTGAACAATGATGTTAATGCAGTATGCCAAACACAGGACCCTGAAATAGCCACCAGTGCATATGGCCTTAACTATATTAGTGCCCTGGTCCATGGCAACAAAACCAATTTTAAGCCCTCTTGGGTGCAGCCATTCAAAGACCTTGCTGTTAAATTCTTCCAAAATGTTTGCAGCAGTATGAGATTTCTCCATGGCGAACATGGCTACAGTTGCATGTTTACAAGTGGCATTAGAAAGCTCAGCAGTGTTAACAACACCTGCTGCAGAAATCTTTTCTCTAACCCCCACAAAAGAGAGCCAGGGTGCCGTGATGCAACTGGTCCGCATGTCTGTTGTCAGGTGGATATTGTGAACAGCTCTCTGCTGCAAAGCTTGTCCAAGCAATTCCAGCACTTCGTGATGTAGTGCTGGAACAGCAACTCTGGCGAAATAGGACAGGCTGGGAACCTTCCATTTTGGGCAGATGGCTGTCACAAATTCCAGAAAACCCACCCCTTCCACAAAAAAAAAAGGGAGAAGGTCCAGCACTAACATTTTCACCAGCTTTGCATTGTACAAACGTGCCATTGGGTGGTTGCATTCATACTGCCCCTCCGATCTAAGCATGCTGAGATTGGTAGGCTGGATTCTTTTCCTTTCTGGTGTTGCTTATGCAGGTGACTTCTTGAACCCAGATGTAGTTAGGCTCAACGCCGCACTTATTTTCATTGCAGTACTCTGTTGCCTTGGTTTCTAAGCCTGACTCTTACTACGGGGCCACTGAGATGTTGCTGAGGATGATGATGATGTGGACAGTAGTGGTACCACTGCACTGCTGGGGACAGGGCTACTTTGTGTACCAGAGAAAATGTCTCCCTCTTGTTCCCCTTCCACCGTGATCGTATCTTCTTCTACTTCTTCATCCCCACCAACAGCAATGGGTGCAGTTTTTTGGCCGCTAAGGTGTGTCTCCCACTGGATCAAGTGGTGTTTTTTCAGATTAGTTGTTTGGCCTCTGGTACCATAGTTTGTACCAAGCTTACTCCGACTAACACCTTGTTGATAAATTGAGCATATCGCAATGTTCTCCTCCTTACTGCTAACCAAAAAGTAGTCCCAAACTGGGGAGGTGAACTATCTTGCGCTGCTGGAGGTGCCACTTGAAATGCCGGATGAACTGGAGGATGCGCCTGGAATTGGACTCTTTACAGTACCACTACCTGCTGAGGTGGTGGCTGTGCTGGATGTAGGTCCCTGCCGGGCCTTTGCAAATGCAAATATGGAACCTGGAGGTGGTGTTAGTGTTACTGTGTTGATGGTATCCATGCCACATCCCTCACAGCAATTCGGGATGGGGTAATAATGTCAGTCTCCATCTCCACTGGGGCAGGAGTGATGTTCATGATGACTGGCTCGTCATCATCATCCTCTTCTACATCTACCTCCATAACTCTAAGGCTTTCTGCAACCTTCCTTTTTCCTAGCCTTGTCTCTTAGCGTGTCTCACTCTTAGGCTGAGCTGGTGGCTTACAGGTGGCATCTAGATCATCAGAAGGGGGGCTTGAAGAACACGTTGATGGACTAACCCTCCTTTTCCTTGCTGGGGATCTAGAAGACAATGGATCTTCTTACAGAGTAGCTTGCTCTTCTTCTTCCTCTTCAGGAAGCTCGATTTCCTGAACTGCCCCTACTTAGGGAGGAACAACTACTAGTGTGGGCGGTGGTTGCACCTGTTGTTGTGGCTGTTGATGCCCACTTATCTGCTGAGTTTCTTCCTCTGTTGAGTGGGTACTACTTTGTGATAACGATAATTCAATTTCAACATCACTGCTCGTTGGCGTTTTCACGATTAGACTGGCTGTCTCTCTGACACTCATGGGCTTAGGTCTAGGTTGGTGGGGTGGGCCCACTAATGCGGAGGTGCTGCTCCCAGCTTTCTCTCTGGACACCGCTGCTGCAGGCTTAATTTTTTGTTTTCCAAAATAAATGTTGGGGCTGCACACCACCAGTGTTGGTAAGTGCTACTTCCTTCTTCTGTTCCTTCTTCTCACTGGCAACTTTCTTGATACTAGAAGACGTGGTACCTTTCTTTGGGGCCATCTTCTTCAGATGTTAGCAGGACACAGTTGCACAAGTTGCAGAGATGTCTGTGGTCACACGTCACGTGATGTTGTGCGCAGCAGGACTTCTGTCTGGCCGTACAACGGGTGATGATGATGACACCTACTCCTCAGTCTTTTGTGCACCTAAAAGCCAAGAAGCCAGAAGAACATCAGTGAAAAGTGGCATTTGTTGTTGTGATTCAATTATTACAAGTACAAAGAAACAAATATAATATATAACTTAGTGTGTATTGGTAACACTTGTTAGTGTTATATTATTACATTTTGTTAACTCAGATGTTAAAAAATATAACAACAGTGTAGCCATGTATGAGACTTTGACAACAAGGGCTTTTTTATGGTATAATGTGTTCACTCTTGAAGGATAGGAATGAAGAAGAACAAAAAACAAAAATACAAATGTAATGGAAGTGGAACCTGTTAGGCATTAATTTCCGCATCACGTCATTCAGGGAGCTGCAGCTGGCAATGGGGATGGAAGTAGTAAGCCAAGAGCAACAAAGGAAAGACATGCAGACCTATATGGCAAAATCAGAACACTACTAAACCACCACCACAAAATGGCCACCAGCCACATGGTCACTCACAGTCACAACAAGCAGGCAGCCTGGAAAACAATGGACTCAAGCAGGCCTGTATGGCCAGACAAAGGAGGCATGCTAAACAACACAGCTTTAATGCAAACATGTAAAAACAAAAATCCACAGGGCTAAAAAAGGTTTGCAAGTTACACAACAACCACACCACACACACACATCCAACAAAGGCATTTATTTAACCCCTTCGATGCGCATGACGGAACGGTTCCGTCATGCACGTCGGTTGCGCTGTGCGCATGACGGAACCGTTCCGTCATGGCCCCGCCCGCGCACGGAACCTTCAGCGCGGCACGGAAATCCGCGCCGCGCTGAAGGGGTTAACACACACCAAAAAAGTGAAATATCCCCAAAAAACACATTTTACAACTCAATCCAATGCCATCCATGCCCTAAATGATGGTTAAATTCAACAGGCACCACAGAAACAGTGGTTTCATGCACCCATGAGTAGCTCTGAGCCTACTGGCTGAAAGGCCTATCGGCCGACTAGGCCACAAGCTTGCAGACCTATGGCAAAAGCACACTGGCTGACTACACAAAATGTTCGACAGCCACATGGCCAGGCCACCACAACAACAAGAAAGGGAAGACAGACAATAAAGGCCTATGACAAAAGCACACTGCCTGGTGGCTTCACAAAATGGCCGCCAGCCACATGGCCAGGACACCACAACAACAAGAAAGGGAAGACAGACAATACAGACCTATGGCAAAAGCACACTTCCTGGCTTCACATAATGGCCGCCAGCCACATGGCCAGGCCACAACAACAAGAAGCATAAGCCAAGAGGAACAAAGGAAAGACATGCAGGCCTACATGGCAAAAGCAGCACACTAATAAACTACCACCCCAAAAAGGCCACCAGCCACATGGTCACTCACAGTCACAACAAGCAGGAGGCCTGGAAAACAATGACTTCAAGCAGGCCTATATGGCCAGACAAAGGAGGCATGCTAAACAACACAGCTTTAATGCAAATTTCTAAAAATGAAAATCCACAGGGCTAAAAAAGGTTTGCAAGTTACACAACAACCACACACACACACACATCCAACAAAGGCATTTGTTTAACACACACCAAAATAGTGAAATACCCCAAAAAACACATTTTGCAATTCAATCCAATGTCATCCATGTCCTAAATGATGTTTATATTCAATAGACACCACAGAAACAGTTGTTTTATTCATCCATGAGTAGCTCTGGGCATACTGGCTGAAAGGCCTATTGGGCCAGACTTACTGGGCTAGTGAACTAAATAAATATAGCAAATTGATTGCAAAAGTTGGAGAAATGTAGTGAAATTTGCAACATGTTTTCTTTATAAAACAAAACTAGTAGAAAAAATACATACAAAGAAAAACAACTAGGCCCCTACTGAAACTACAGGCCACACACAATACATTTTAAAAAAAAACAATGAAAACTAAAAATAAATGTAGGTGCAATGCCCCAATCAAACAAACAACACCATTTCTCCAACTTACTTGTAAAATCTAAAATCCCAAAGTCCTCAAATCCAATGATATATAATGCAGCAGGCACAACAAGTGATCCTCCCAGCTCCAAATCCAAATGAAAAGTGAACAGGACATGGACAAACCACTGGGAGGAGCCTGTTGGACAGGAACAGGAAGTTGGAGACTCTGGGGCACTTCCTTCTTCTCCAAAAAAAAGGTAAAAAAAAAAAAAGGACTCTGTGCACAAAAAAGTATAGCCAGATGTCAATCTGAGGAGTTTTTTAATCCAAATCATCATTTTCGAGAAGGTTTTATGCTGCTCGGGAGATATTCTTCTCCAGATTGCAAATTCTGCGTGTTCGGCATTGCCATCTTCACAGAGTGTCCGCCGGATGTCTAATGGCGCGTCTGAATGACGTGTTCGCGATTGCACACTCTTTTGGAATCGTGCGGCTGGCTACCAATATCTCTTGGTACACGTGAATGGATAGGAAATCTTGTTGGCGAACACAGGGATCCCAGTAAATCCCTACCGGGCACGTGAAAACGTATTTGGAAAGCGCGAAGAAGACAAAAACTCTGCTCCACTGCCGTTCTATGCAGAATGCAGAGTTGCCAAAAATCCGCAAACTCGGCCCAGGGTTAGGTAGACCCACACACATAGGGAGATCAATTGGCCCTTTTAACAGATTGCATATGATTTTTATCAATTTGTCTGTGCACAACAGGTTGAGATATATCCTGGTGATCATTTGTGTATTCTCAAGATGGGTCGAAGGCTATCCAATGAGGAGAAATGACAGTCTCACAGTTTTTATGGGATATCATACCGAGATCCAGGATGCCCGTCCTTCTTGAGTCAGAGATAGGAACACACTTCAATAATGAAGTGATAAACACACAGTATGTGCTGCACTACAGATCGAACAGAAGCTGCATTGTAGTTACAGACCAGAAGTATCAGGCATAGTTGAGCAGATGAACACAACAATAAAATCCAGATTGGAAAAGGTTTGTGCTCATTTCACAAAAAGGGTTACAGTTAGGATATATATATATAAAAAAATGTAAGTTGAAATTTACTGAAAAAAAACAAAAGTTAGAAAGAAGTTATAGTTAGGAAATAGAATTAAAAAAACCTTCGAAATTCACTGGAAAAAAAAAAAGTTACAGGGAGGTTAACATAAGGCTGACTTTTCACTTGCAGAACACCACATAAGTTAAGCACTTATAGTTACCTGAGCAAACTGTAACTTACTCCCACGCAATGCACTGCTTATGACCTCACATATTACATCACTCATGACATGTTCAGTGACATTACTGATGAATAGACCCGGGCAGTAAATTCCGTTCCGCTCGCGGAATTTTGGTAATTTCGCATTCCGTGGAGAACGCGTAATTGGCTAAAAATCTGCATGTACCTATCACAATGGGTGCACGGATTCAAGCTGCAATATTGCTAAAGTCGAGAAGGATGCGCGTTTGGTATGCGACATGTGCACAGTGCCAAGGCACACGTAGCGTCATTTGTGTATGGGGTCGGGCTGGGTGCGCAACTTTCGTAATTCTTGTTACGTTTAAAACTATGTGTATATAATCGTAATATGTATATTAGAGTAAATCGTTATATAAACTTAATATTTTTGTTTGCATTGAAGTTATATTATTGTTAGATACATTTTGCAGAAGTCGCGCCGTGGGCCCATTTGGTATGTGACGAGTGCGTGGTTCGTGGCCCCGCGTAGCGTCATATAGATATGAGATCGCGTCATATGCGCGTTTGGTATGCGACGAGTGCGCGTGCCGGGACCCGCATAACGTCATATACTTACTGGATCGCGTTGGGTGCGCGACTCCCGTACATTTTTTCGTATGTTTTAAAACTATATGTATTTAACTTTAATGTACATATGAGAGCAAGAGATTATCTAAACTATTTATAAAAATGATATATTTTTACTTGTAATAAATATATATTATTGTTAAATATATTTTCGCGCAGTCTCGTTGGGTGCGCGCTGGTTGCGCGCCGGGTGCGCGACTCCCATGTGACTTTAAAAGAAAGCATTTGATTGGTTTATAAGGTTTTCCATTCTAGCAGTTGAAGGACCCCACCCATTTTTGTCATTCTCTCTCCAGCATCACTGGAGAGACACCTGCAGTGCTTTTGCAGCTACTCCTTAGAAATGGTTTCTTCAAATCCTGATCAAGAACTTCCATCTGATGATGAAGACTTCAATGAACCACCTCCCAAAAAATGACCCGAATCCATTGCCTGGAAGTTTTTTACCATCCCAAATGGTGAAAAGAAAGGTAAAGCTCGAGAAGGTGAGCTGTACTCTATGTCCTCGGATTTTGTCAAGAGGAAGTGACAAAAAGTATTCATGTGGGACTTCGAGTATGTACAAACACCTGCAGACGATCCCTCCTAGACATCTTTCATGAGAGCAGCTGCGACATGCACAACAAAACATGCAGCAAGCTGACCAGGGAGCTGGTCCCAGCACTTCTGGAGCCTCAAGCACCTCGTTTCGAGGTCCGGACATTCGCTCGGAGTTTGCCAACTTGGAACAGCATTGCATAAAATGCAAGGCCATATTATGTTGTGGTGAACAATCTGCTGATGCTGTTTGTTCTGCAGCAAGGAATCATCGCTGCTAATTTTTTATTTTTTTTATACTGGAATGAGTTTATCATTCCAAAAGTTAAGACCAAAAGTTAAGACTTTAGCCTGTTGCTTTTTTGAGTTTTCAAAACACACTAAAAGAATTTACAAAATATTTTAAAAAAACACACAAAAAATTAAAAACAAAAAAGAGTTATTTTCAGAACTACCCTATCCAGTTAAAAAAGAGAAATAACTGATTGCTAATGTCTGGGTGATTGCATGAGTACATGTGTAGAGTATGATTGATTCAGAGTGTGTGGGTAGTGCATGGGTGATTGTATGAGCCTCCATGATTGCACAAGTGTATCTGTAATGCCTTAGTTATTGCATGAGTGGATGGTTTATGCCTGTGTGATTGTATTAGTATATAAGTGGTGGTTGAGTGATTTGAAGAGTGTATCAGTAGTGATTGGGTGATTGCATAAGTGCATCAGTAGTGTCTGGGTTATTGAATGAGTACATAGGTAGATGTTGAGTTATAGAAAGAGTGCATGGATAGAGCCAGGTTGATTGTATGAGGGCATCAATACTACGTAGGTGTCAGGATACGACCAGGAGCGCCTGCCTAGCGCGCTGTTCATAGCGGCCAAAACTTGAACTATTTCTCCCGGGTATTTCTATCCCACACGCACGTCTATTTCCATGTGTAATTCTGTACTGATTCTTCCCGACGTTAGGGAAGTTTGTTCGTCTTGTCTGAAGGAGTGGACCACTTCATCGCCCGCGGCTGCATTGGAGAGCTGCTGAGGGTTCTGTGGCGGACTCGCGGACTCTGAGTCTGCATCTTCGTTTACCGTTCAGGGGCACCGGAGAACATTTGCGGTAAGAAGGGACTCAACGGATGTTGAAGTCCTTCATTGGATTCCCGGCGTGTGAGGCGCTGAACTGTTGGACCGTGCCGCCGCGCTAATGACCAGTGATACAGTCTTTTGTTTTGGAGCTTTATTAAAGGCACTGACGGTATGCTGTTAATACTGGTCAGGGGCTTTTCAGACCTTGACTATTTAAGTGCCGAAGTCTCTTTCAGGAAGTGGAATAGGGTTAACATTGCTGCTGGCGAATGCTGTAATTTGCTGATTGACTTTTAAGGAGTGGTTCTCCTTAAATACTCACTGGATTTGGGAGTTCCTACTGTTGCTTGTGGAGTGCCTACATTACCCTATCTCAACTGACAATGTATTGACATTACTGTCCTTGATTATATTTTCTATATACTACAGGGAATATTACAACCAGGGTATGTATGGGTAAAAGAGGCTGCCAGTAAGAATTTCGAAGGAGTTGTTGAATGTGGAGTAAAGGTGTGCTTTGTGTCATAGGTGAAACCCACTCCTGTGCGAGACACATCGTTTGGGAGATAGAGAGGTCGCGTAAGGAACACCACGGCTGGCAGAACTTGTATTACAGGTATTAGTCTTCCCTAAGCGAGACCTTTTTGAGAGTAGTTAGAATTTCAGGCTTGTATTAACTTATGTTGTTTTTGGTTACAGGTCTCCCTTTCCCGGCTGTTCCCACCC
The DNA here is from genome assembly GCF_964204655.1 of Triturus cristatus. NCBI lineage: Eukaryota > Metazoa > Chordata > Amphibia > Caudata > Salamandridae > Triturus > Triturus cristatus. The sequence continues at coordinate 899,482,236 of NC_140590.1, read as the reverse complement.
TAATTCCTTTCCCTCACTTGATCGCCTCAATACTCTGTGTCATTGGTGTCAGAGATGGGGATGTCAGGAGGTGGGCCTCTTTGAGCATCGACCAGATCCCGAGGAGTTACTGTGGATTTGACAGTAGGTGCTTGTATGAGTGCATGGGTAGTGCCTTTGTGATTGGACGAATGCATAGTAATGCGTGAGTGATTGGATTGGACAAATGGATAGGTTGTGCCTGAGAGATTGCACATGTGCATGGGTAAAGTCTGGCTATTTCTTAAACTATGACTAGTGCCTGGATGATTACATGAGTACATGGGTAGTGCTTGTGTGATTGAAAGAGTGCATGGGTAGTGTCTGAGTGATTGGATGAATGCATCAGTAGTATGTAGATTATTCTAAGAATGCATGGGTACTGCCTGCATGATTGTATAAGTGTATAGGTAATGTCTGCTTCATTCCATGAGTGCATGGTTACTGCCTGGGTGATTGCATAAGTACATGGATACTGACTGGATGATTAGAGAACTGTAAGGAGAGTGCCTGGGTGAATTTATATGTGCTTGGGTATTGGCAGAGTCAGGGCTGGACTGGGAACCACAACCGGCCCTGGCAAAGTGCTCGGCCAGCCCCTCCCCCCCCCCGGTGCCACCGAGCTCGTTGCCAGGGCCGGTTTTCGGCCGATTTTGTTACACGGCCGATTTTGCAGCTCTGCTGCAAAAACGGCCCTGTAACAAAAACGGCCCCCAGGGGCCCAAAACCGGCCCCCACCCGTGCAGCGCACCGGGGGATTGCCCGGTGCCCGCTATGGCCAGTCCGGCCCTGGGCAGAGTGATTGGATAAGGACATGGTACTGGCTGGGTTATTGGAGGAGTGCATGGGAAGTGACAGGGTGATTGCTGAACTGCATGGGTACTACATGGGTAATTAAAGGTGTGAATTAATAAAGTCTAGGTGGTTAGAGGACTGCATGAGTAGTGCATAGGTGATTGCGGCACTGCATGTGTTAGTGCCTGGGTCAATGTATGAGTACATGGTTAGTGACTGGATGATTAGCGTACTGCAAGGAGAGTGCATGGCGAATTTATAAGTGCTTGGGTATTGGCGGAGTGATTGGATAAAAACATGGTGCTGGCTGGGTGATTACTAGGCCTGGGCCAAAATTCCATTCCGTTCGCGGAAGTTGCGATAATTTGGAATTTTCAAGTTCCGCGGAAAGCGCGAAAATGTCAAAATTTCTGCATTCCGCAGCTTAGGGATAATTTGTTTCTTGCTCGCGCTGTAAAATAATACATTCTCGCGTTCGCGCGATCGCCTTACCTGAATCCCCCCGTTCGCCGACAAGTTTTCCCGATCCGGTCGCGTTCTCCACGAGATGTTGGATTGTTGGCAGCCATTTGCGCTGTCTCGCGACAGTTCGCGCCCGCAGTAACGTAATGCGTCGCGCGATCACGTCTTTCTTCTCGCGATCATGCACCGTGAGACAAGTGAAAACAAGATGGCTGCGCCCGCGAGCAACCGCATGAGTAAGTTGGTGAGCCGCGACCACGCAGAAAAAACCGCGAACGGGCGGGAAAAAAACTTCTGCATCTTTGCGATATTTCCGCGTGTTTGCGGAGATTTTTAACATTTTCACGATAATTTGCGAAAGTGAATTTTGAAAATTCCGCCCACCCCTAGTGATTACTGCAGTGCATGGGTAGTGACAGCATGATTGTTGGACTGCATGGGTTCTATCTGGGTAATTGGAGGAATGAATGAGTAGTGGGTAGGTAGTTAGAGGACTGCATGGGTAGTGGACAGGGGATTGTAGCAGAGCATGAGTTAGTGCCTGGGTCATTGCATGAGTACATGGGTACTGACTGGATGATTAGAGTACTGCAAGGACAGTGCATGGCGAATTTATAAGTGCTTGGGTTTTGGCAGAGTGATTGGATTAATACATGGTACTGGCTGGGTGATTGGAGGAGTGCATGGGTACTGACAGGGTGATTGCTGAAGTGCATGGGTACGACCTGGGTAATTGAAGGAGTAAATGAGCAGTGTCTAGGTGATTGGAGGACTGCATGGGTAGTGCACAGGGTATTGTAGCAGAGCATGTGTTAGTGCCTGGGTCATTGCATGAGTAATTGGGTACTGACTAGATGACTAGAGTACTGCAAGGAGAGTGCATAGCGAATTTATAAGTGCTTGAGTTTTGGCGGAGTGATTGGATTAGTACATGGCACTGGCTGGTTGATTAGTGGACTGCATGAGGAGTGACAGGGTGGATGCTGGACTGCATCGGTACTACCTAGGTAATTGAAGGTGTGAATGAGTAGTGTCTAGGTGGTTAGAGGACTGTATGCATAGTGCATAGCTGATTGTAGTACTGCATGTGGGGTGCTTGGGTTACTTAATCTTACCTTTTTTATAGTAGATATAAAAGTCATTGAAACAATTTTTCCTGTTTTTTTATAATCTAAATTTTAAAAAGTTTCAAACCTTAGAATTTGGGTTTGTAAAAGAGAAGAAAAAATACGGTTATAACATATAATATTATGGTTTTAAGATATAACATATTCAGTTTGCCTTTTTTGCTGTTCTCAGATTCTATTAAATTTCACCATACACATTGATTTCAATGTTGATCATCATGTAACAGCGGGCAAAAAAATACAATCAATAAGATTGTTAAAAAAAAAAATCTGTGTTGAAAATATTTAAAACAAACTCAACTATCTGTTTACTTTTCCTAAAATAAACACCCTCAAAAACATTGCATATAATAAAAAGATCAAATATATGTAATGCTTCTTTTTAAAACAATTTTCTCAATACAATTAAGCTTGGGCAAAGCACTACGCTACGCTCGCGTAGTTTGCGAAGTTTGCGCTACTTCGCACTACGCGAATTACACAGTTCAAACACACGTAGCGTAGTGTTGCGTAGTGCAGCGGTCATTTTTTGCTTGCTTGCGGTCCTCAACGTCAAGTTGGCGACTGCGAGCAAGCAAAATGACATCCCGGCGAGACTTTTTCCTCGTTCGAGATCAGCAACATCAAGTTGCCGATCGCGAGCGTGGAAAATAAACTTCTTGGCGAGATTCTCAACTCGAGGAGGTCATGTTTCTCATTGCGAGTGGTCGTGTATGCTTGCGACCGCTCGCGATGAGAAACTACCAGTCCGCGTTGAGAAAGCTGCTGCTCGAGTAAAAATCTACTCGAGCAGCAGAAAACTACAGCTCGCACTGTGCAAGATGCCGTTTTCAATGATTGCACAGTGCCGGTTGCTTGTCCGCACTGTGCAATCATTGAAAACGACATCTTGCACAGTGCGAACAGGGTACTACGCAGTTCGCGAAGTGCTACGCGTAGCTCGTGTAGTGCGAAGTGCACTTTGCGTAGCTTCGCCCAGAGTTAAATACAATATCAAAGAACAGAAATGATAATTGAATCAGCAATTCTTGATATCTTCCCTATAGGGCAAATGATGTTTCTGTAATCATTTGCATTGAGAATATCCAAAATAAACTTCTTAATTCATATTGACATCTTCCCAATAGGCCAAATGATTTTTCTGAAATCGTTTGTATTGAAAATATCCAAAATAATCTCATTAATTCATGTTGACATCTTCCCAATAGGCCGAATGATGTTTTGAGAACTTTGGCATCAAAAATTTTAGATAGGAATTTGGTCATTCGAAAGGCAACCGATAGATACTGTTTTACAATCTGGTATTGTCAAATATATGAATTTTTCAGTGTCTATTTTAGTGGTAGAAGTAAATGTACAATCTTCACATTCATGATCCCATCTGTAACAAAGTCCAATTAGATTTTCAAATTGTATTCCTTCATCTTCCAATATTGCAAGCATAAACATAAGAAATTATTGAGCATCTTGCTGTACATTAAGTGTAAATTGTGAAGAACCAGAACGTATATCCGGAAGATTCCGAAAGCCAGAAACACTTTGGGTTTAGGTTTTATCAGTTGTCAACTTTTCAAAAATAGAAAGCAACTAAGAACAAAACCTTTTTTCTCGATTGTCCATAATTTGTTGTTGGAGATTTTCTAGAAAAAATACGACGTTCACAACTACATTAGCATAGCAGTTGGTACCTGAACTGTTTTCTAACTGATATCCTACAATATCTTCAACACTTCAACACTGCCCATTTTTTTGTTTGTAATCTCAACATTCTCTTGATTTTTTTTCTTATTACCAACCTTACTACAGAGTTTCTTATATGCTCGTTTTCAACATACTACACGCTTTTCATATACAGGATATTCACCTAAGTTGGGAGCATACAGTCTTCTTAACCGATTCTACTCCCTTACACAATTTGCATCTGCACTAATCTTTCTCTCATCACAATAAATCAAATACAATCCAGATAAAGTTTTGACTCGGAACAATGCAATATATGCAATATATGCCATGCCTTCTTTAAACACGGTACGTCCAATGTTTGCCAATATTTGCCAAAGCACTGTTTACACTTAAATCGTGAGATTTATGAATGGTCACCGCCTATGCTAAAGAAATAGGAAACTGTTTCCTACAAACATACAAGTCTTTAACAAGCAAAAAAAGACCAGAACCATGTCCAATCTATTTTACCTCTTCAATATCATCAAATTTAATCTTCAAAAATTCAATTCCATCTACATTTTGATAATAAACTAAATCAACAACTTTTCCCATTGCTCCATTTACTAAACCTTTTTCCAGGTCCAAATTACGCTGTAAAATTACCCGACAGTTTTCACATGAATATACACTCTTTTCTAAACCAGCAGTCTTAGATATAGATTTTTCCATAGAATCCAATTTTGTTTTTAATTTTTTTGTCAAAATAATAGTAATTCCTTTGTGCTCTATTTTATCAATGGCTTCCATTTTTATTATTTGTTCTCTTTTCAGCTTTAAAAGTTCTTCATTGAATGTAGAGCACTCTCGCAGTGTTGGCATTAGGCAGATTATAGATTTATTTTCTCAATTTTCTTTTGTATAATATTTCCGGAGTAACATTTTCATTTGGAAACAAGTTTGTAAGTAGTCGACTTTGCAAAGCTTCTTTACCATGTTCTGTCAATAGAACAATTCTTATATCTTGGAGAATGCTTCCATAATCTTCATCACTTGCCTGTTGCATATTTTGAATAAGTTCTTTGTATTCAAAATATGACCAAATGCTGACATTTCCAATACTTCCCAAAGATTTTCTGGTGTCTTCATGCACAAGTGTTTTAAAAACAGGTTGCCCTTTTACAGGAGTAAATTGCAGTAGATTGCAGAAAACAATCACTTTTTCCTCCAAATAACACATCATATTATTTGCTACATTCTTATATGTACAAAGGCAAGCATTAAGTTTGAGACCATGCTCACCTCATCAATGATCAAAAGTTTCATTTTATTTAGTACTCTTGAAACTTCCAAACAAGCTTCTCCAGAAAGCTTGTGATATTCCAACTTGTTTTCATGTTCAACAGGTAGCATTAGTAATCAATGTAATGTAATCCCTTTAATGTTGTGTGCTGCTAACCCAGTTGGAGCGGTTACAATTCAAGATAAATGTTATTCAGTGGTTTTTTGTAAATAACTGGTTAAAACTTTAATTAAGAAACTTTTTCCTGTACCAGCTTGACCACTGATATACATTTCAATAGGTTTAAAAGATGTGCAGTTGCATTCTTTATTTGCATGGTTGATCTGTTGTGTAACTTGCTGATATATTTCTTTCTGTTCAATATTTAGTTGTTCTTTCAAGTTTCCTAAGTCCACAATATCCTGTTGAGCTTGATGCATTGCTGTTTCCACTTCACTCATGACGATTGCTGCTTCATTTTCAAGAATTGGTTATCCTAGTGCTTCTTGATTCAGTAGAGCAGAATTTTTTACTATCTTGAGAACTATCTCTAGCAATATCAGCTGCAATACTAGCTTCTTGTTAAACTTCTTCATTCAACATTTGGATATAATTTGGAAAAACTGTGCATTCAATGCTATCTTTACATACATTAAACGAATCTTCATAGCACTGAAAATCTCCAAGTAATTCCACTTCAGTACGCCAAGGCTTGAACAGTTGCAGAAGTGCAAAATAGTAAAATTCCCTTTTATCTGCAGTATCGCAACTCAGTTTCCTGTGATTAATGGGATTTCCTTTACTATGTTTCACCAAACATCCATCAGAACCAATCACTGCATATTTTTCTTCATTTGCGTTCTCTGTAACATTTCTCTTTAAACTGTCATATTGCAGTACTTCATAGAGACATATGTTTTCAAGATAGGGACTTCTATTAGGATAGTATGTACCCAACATGTTTGTTTTAACAATCTGTGCTTTCCGGTTCATTTAATGCTAAATATTCGATTTCTTGTATAGATTGCAGTACTCGATTTCATGTTGCAGCAAGAACTAGACTAACCCAAATGATTCCTCTTGACTTTGAATATAAACTTGCAGAGGTCAACCGATCCAAACATTCGTTGGATCCAATCTCTCGATGGGACAGCATCTTCAAACTAAAGCTGTACAATTTCTTACTAAGAGTCTTCTCTTGGGAAATTTCTACCCACATTTCTTTCAACTCCGTCTTTTCAGATTTTGTTATGTATGACGTAACATACCAAGCAACAGCAATGGAATTTTCTGCAACATACAGGATATCCATATTTGCATTCCACATCGACAAAATCACTGGATTATAATCATTAATACTTTGATTCTTTACTTCTTTTTAAATTGTAAGTATTTTTGGGAGATTTTCTAGTGATAATATGCCTCACTGCTGACATGAACTGTTTACTGGACGTGAAAATCCAAAACGACATTTTGTATAAAACTTTTCCTTTAACTTGTATTTCCGTCGACAGTATTTGCCACATCGATGAGTTTGAAACCATAAAACTTGTTGTCTTAAGGTATTTTCTTCTCTTGTTTTTGGTATAGCACATGTAACACAGTCTTCAATGAAAGATAAAACAGTCTCATCAAAATCAGTTCCAAACTTAGGTGCATCCTTGATCCATAAAAGCATATGTATATGAGGAGCACCTGTAGCTTGGCACTCCTTTCTCCAAAATAAATCAATAACTTTTCCTAGAGGTGGGTTGCTTTTATTGCAGATAAAAGACATCATAGCTTCAGACCTATAATTAAAATATCTGCACACATTTACAGGATCCTAGGAACACAGTTCTCCAGGTGTCTGGAATTCAAAGTTTTTAATATTTGAATTTGCTTCTCAAAATAAATTCAAGTAAATCGTCCCACGCATATTGAGCACAGCTTAGCGTAACAAACCATGTAGGGGTTCCTAAGCTCCTTAACATACATTTAAGTTCTCCATGACAACGATACTAATACTCATTAGTACCACGTTGACACGCCATTAAATTAATCAATTGAAGTTCTAAATGATCGGCTCTCTGTTGTGCCTTGTCCATGAATTCCTTTGCAAAAACATGTTGAAGATGAACTCATGTTTTTAATATGTGGTTGTCTGCATATGAAAGTCCTAACAAGTCACTTTCAAACAAAAGATGAAATATATATGGAAAACTTTGTCAAAATCTTGGATCTTCTGAGTACAATCTTGTTGTTCGATATTCTGATGCTGGAATCTGTGCTGGTCGTTCGTCATATCGTCCACCTTTTCCAGTGGGGAAGAGCTGTGGAAAACAACGAACTTCCAAACTTTTTTCCCAAACACTACTGGGGGTCCCCTTCGCTGTCTTCATTTGGAATAATTCATTAGTATTTCCAATCACTTTGTTTGAATGTAAAGGATGTACACTATAATGTTCATAAATTTCTTCACTTTTGGAGATGTCCACTTTTTCAATTTGGCCACTTGAAATTTCGCTATCATCTCCTAAAACTATTTCTTCTTCTTCCACATACACATTTTTATAGTAAACATTGTTTTTTATGAGATATAATGTAGCCTTTTGCACTTTGCTGACATCTACTAATTCTTGCCATATTTTCCGACTCTTCATAGGAACACCATTAACAATAATTACTACCGGTTCAGTTTCCTCTTTCTCTACACTAATAGTTTCAATATTTTTCTTTAAATCTAAAGGTAAAAACACAACTCTTCCATTTAATCCTCTTTGTAAATCTGTGGGAGGCAACTTACCTGTTTTAGACTCCATACGAACAATAGCCTGAAACGGGTGCATAGATTGAATCAGAATGGACTCATAAGTATTTAACCTCTTCAGTGCCCATGACGAGATAGTCTCGTCATGGAGCACGGTTGCGCTGTGCCCATGACGAGACTATCTCGTCATGAACCCCACCCACTAGTGCAACGCCCGGCACAGGAGGGGGAAAGGGGCGTGGCACTGAAGGGGTTAAATATACCAGTTCTGGAGGAATACCTACCAACTCTAGGTTATTAAGTACAGCTCCAGCTGGCATTTTGTTGTCCTCTAATTTGGTATAACAATATTTACAAATACGTTGATCAATACCCAAATCAAAGAAATCTTCTACCAACAAATAAGCTCCAAATTCTTCCCACTTAACATTGTTTTCTTTTTCACTTTTTAAATACAGATCAACATTCCCAGTTTGATTTCTATAGTGAGTTTGTCGACAACAAATACAAACATAGTTTGGTCTTTCACAAAAAATTACCTTAAATTTCGTAATTTCTTCTTCAAACTTCTCAGTACTACTATCTTCCACCTCTTCTTCAACACCTACACCTATCAAACTCTCACTTTCTCTACACTCTTGTTCAGGACCAAAGTAACAAAACTCTATTTCATCACAAACATTTTTACATCTGATACTGACCCATGCAAAAGAGCACTGTTTAAGTCACTTAAAATCATTGCAGGACTTTTTACATAGTACAATCTTCTTACTAACTTCCGCATTTGAGAATGATGTACTGGTAACATTCCAAAATGATGAAAAACACTTTTACACACCTTTCTAGAAAGACAAGCCAGGGATTGACCTTGCAAACCTGTATTTTTTCTCACTTTGCAAGGATCTAGTGCAAACACTTTTTTACAATACGCTAGTCAGACATTTCGTAAAATATCAATAGACTCCTGTTGTATACTGAAAATACTACTACAATCCCAAGTATACACTGGGGCTTTAGTATGTCTCCCTAGAACTTCATCAGCTATCACTTCTTCTATATTTCTAGGAACCATATTTTCTTTTTCAAGTGCAGAACCGTTCTTCACTTCAAAAACACGTCCATTGGTATCAACTGCGTGAACTAATGTACTGCTTTGAAAATAGCTCTCTTCATTAAAAAAAGGCTCTGAACTTGAAGTGTGCTTCCATTCACCCAAAAAAAACACAAAATGTAGTTCTATTAATTAGTCTCTTCATTTTACTTTTGTCCTTCATAATATGCATTGGTTTATCTAATGATCGCATTCTGTTTAAAACTAAAATGAACAATTTTCTTTTTAATTCAAAAGCCTTTTCAACAATAGTTTCAATCTATTTTTTCTTTTTATAAAATGCTGATCTTTTATATTTCTTGCCATCTTTGAAGAAATTTTCTACTACTCTACTTTGAAAAATACGTTTTTTTATTTCACAAAATTGATTCATCCTTCTTTTAGCATAGATTGTTTATCAGAAAGTGATTTGCCATTAATTTGTCCTTTTTTCATTTCATTCTTCTTTGTTCAAGATGTATTCTTTCTATTCTCTACATTGTCAAAACCCTTTCTAGTCCTTGAAAGTCTTTTAATAAATTATTTTGTTCTCTTACCGCAAGACTTTTTCTTTTTTTCCCACATGTTGTAGTTCATCTAATTCTTGCTGTTGTCTTTTCTTAAATAGTGTTGTTTCTTTTCTTGTTTTCTCTTTTCTGTCTTTTTTGTCATGGTAAGTCTTTCTTAATGATGATGAAGAATATTTGAAAAAAATGTAAAATAAATTTAATATTATTAATATAACTATATAGAAATATACTATCCTATTACTAAAGGAACACGATTGACATAAAAACCAATTAAATGCTTTCTTTTGAAATCACATGGGGTCTGCTGCACTACATGAGTATTACCTGGGTAATTGGAGGAGTGAATGAGTAGTGTTTAGGTGGTTAGAGGACTGCATGGGTAGTGTACAGGGGATTGTAGCAGAGCATGAGTTAGTGCCTGGGTCATTGCATGAGTACATGGGTTATGATTGAATGATTAGAGTACTGCAAGGAGAGTGCATAGCGAATTTATAAGTGCTTGGGTTTTGATGGAGTGATTGGATAAGTACATGGTGCTGGCTGGGTGATTGGAGGACTGCATTGGAAGTGAGAGGGTGATTGCTGGACTGCATGAGTACGATCTGAGTAAATGAAGGTGCAAATGAGCAGTGTCTAGGTGGTTAGAGGACTGCATGGGTAGTGCACAGGTGATTGGAGCACTGCATGTGTTAATGCTTGGGTCATTAAATGAGTACATGGGTACTGACTGGATGATTACAGTACTGCAAGGAGAGTGCATGGCGAATTTATAAGTGATTGGGAATTGGCGGAGTGATTGAATAAGTACATAGTACTGGCTGGGTGATTGGAGGAGTGCATGGGTAGTGAAAGGGTTATTGTTGGCCTGCATGGGTTCTTCCTGGGTAATTGGAGGAATGAATGAGTAGTGTGTAGGTGGTTAGAGGACTGCATGGGTAGTGGACAGGGGATTGTAGCAGAGCATGAGTTAGTGCCTGGGTCATTGCATGAGTACATAGGTACTGACTGGATGATTAGAGTACTGCAAGGAGAGTGCATGGAGAATTTATAAGTGCTTGGGTATTGATGGAGGGATTGGATAAGTACATGGTACATGGTACTGGTTGAGTGATTGGGGGAGTGCATGGGTAGTGGCATGGTGATTGCTGAACTGCATGGGTACTACATGGGTAATTAAATGTGTGAGTGAATACTGTTTAGATGGTTAGAGGACTGCATAGGTAGTGCACAGGTGATTGTTACAGTGTGTGGTGGTTACTGCCTGGGTCATTGCATGAGTACATGGGTACTGACTGGATGATTAGAGTACTGCAAGGAGAGTGCATGGCGAATTTAGAAGTGCTTGGGTATTGGTGGAGTGATTGGATAAGTACATGGGACTGGCTGGGTCATTAGAAGAGTGCATGGGCAGTGACAGGGGATTGCTGAACTGCATGAAAACTACCTGGGTAATTGAAAGTGTGAATGAGCAGTGTCTAGGTGGAAAGAGGATTGTATGGCAAATGCACAGATGATTGTAGGAGTGCATGTGTTAGTGCCGGGGTCATTGCATGAGTACATGGGTACTGACTGGATGGTTAGAGTACTTCAAGGAGAGTGCATTGCGAATTTATAAGTGCTTGGGTTTTGGCGGATTGATTGGATAAGTACATGGTGCTGGCTGGGTGATTGCAGGAGTGCATGGGTAGTGAAAAGGTGATTGCAGGACTGCAAGGATTCTACCTGAGTAAATGAAGGTGCAAATGAGCAGTGTCTAGGTGGTTAGAGGGCTGCATGTGTAGTGCACAGGTGATTGTAGCACTGCATGTATTAGTGCCTGGGTCATTGCATGAGTACATGGGTACTGACTGGATGATTAGAGTACTGCAAGGAGAGTGCATGGTGAATTTATAAGTGCTTGTGAATGGCGGAGTGAGTGGATAAGAACATGGTGCTGGCTGGGTGATTACAGCACTGCATGTGTAGTGACAGTGTGATTGCTGGACTGCATGGGTTCTACCTGGGTAATTGGAGGCATGAATGAGTAGTGTGTAGGTGGTTAGATGACTGCATGTGTAGTGCACAGGTGATTGTAGCACTGCATGTATTAGTGCCTGGGTCATTGCATGAGTACATGGGTACTGACTGGATGTTTAGAGTACTGCAAGGAGAGTTTATGGCGAATTTATAAGTGATTGGATATTGGCAAAGTGATTGTATTAGTACATGGTACTGGCTGGGTGATTGGAGGAGTGCATGGGTAGTGACAGGGTGATTGCTGAACTGCATGGGTAGTACATGGGTAATTAAAGGTGTGAATGAATAGTGTCTAGGCGGTAAGAGGATTGTATGGGTGGTGCACAGGTGATTGAAGCAGTTCATGGTTACTGCCTGGGTCATTGCATGAGTACATGGGTACTGACTGGATCATTAGAGTACTGCAATGAGAAGGCATGGTGAATTTATAAGTGCTTGGGTATTGGCAGAGTAATTGGATAAGTACATGGTGCTGGCTGGGTCACTGGAAGAGTGAACTGGGAGTGACAGGGGGATTGCTGGACTGCATGGAAACTACCCGGGTAATTGAAGGTGTGAATGAGCAGTGTCTAGGTGGTAACAAGATTGTATGGGAAGTGCACAGGTGACTGTAGCAGTGCATGTGTTAGTGCCTGGGTCATTGCATGAGTACATGGGTACTGACTGGATGATTAGAGGACTGCAAAGAGAGTGCATGTTGACTTTATAAATGCTTGAGTTGTGGTTGAGGGATTGGATAATTACATGGTGCTGGCTGGGTGATTGGAGGAGTGCATGGGTAGTGACAGGGTGATTGTTTGCCTGCATGAGTTCTACTTGTGTAATTGAAGGACTGAACGAGTAGTGTGTAGGTGGTTAGAGGACTGCATGGGTAGTGAACAGGGGATTGTACCAGAGCATGAGTTAGTGCCTGGGTCATTGCATGAGTACATGGGTACTGACTGGATGATTAGAGTACTGCAAGGAGAGTGCATGGTGAATAAATAATTGCTTGGATTTTGGCAGAGTTATTGGATTAGTACATGGTACTGGCTGGAGGAGTTCATGGGTACTCAAGGGTGATTGCTGGAGTGCATGGGTACTACCTGGGTAATTGAAGGAGTGAATGAATAGTGTTTAGGTGGTTAGAGGACTGAATGGGTAATGCACAGGGGTTTGTAGCACTTCTTGTGTTAGTGCCTGGATCATTTCATGAGTACATGGGTACTGACCGAATGATTAGTGTACTGCAAGGAGAGTGCATGGTGAATTTATAAGTGCTTGGTTTATTGCACGAGTATATGGGTAGTGCTTGGCTGATTGGAAGAGTGCATGGGTAGTGTCTTGGTGATTTCATAAGGGATTGGGTAGTGGTGGAATGATTTCATGAGTACTCGCATACTCACTGGGTGATTGCAGAATATGGTATCAGTCAATCATTACTCCTGTAGTTTTAAAATGACCTAGTCACTACCTTTGCACTCCTGTAATCGGTCAGGCACCTCTTGATAGTTCACTAAGCATACATACAACTGTATAAATACATTCTGAACACATAGATGAGTCATTACATATTGTCCAGTTAAGCAGATAAGTACAACATGCCTGTAAGGGTAATATGTGGTGGTTTACTTTTGAGCTACATCTTGACCGTTCTATCTACAAATATGCAACATCATTAAACTATACCTCTCAACAGACTTAAGACAAAAGGCTAATTAACAACACCTTTTATGAGCATTTTTAAAACCACACTTTTATTCTACATCTTCACCTTTGTATCTAAAATTATGTGGCATCATTCAACTATACCGTTGTTCAGACTACAAAAAGAAGCCTAATTAACAGCACCTTATTTCATCATTCTATCTAAAAATATGTGGCATCATTTAACTTTACCTTTGTACAAACTAAAAAAAGAAACCTAATTAATAACACCTTATATAAACATCTTTCAAACTGCACAGTTGTGCTGCATCTTTACCAAACTATCTAAAATTATGCAGTATCATTCAACTATACCTTTGTAGAGACAACAAAAAAAGAAGGCTAATTAATTACACCTTTTATGAACTTCTTTCAAATGACACATTTCTGCTGCATCTTAAACCAACTATCTAAAATTATGCGGCATCATTCAACTTTACCTTTGTATAGACTTAATAAATTAGCCTAATTAATAACATCTTATATGAACATCAGTAATCATCTTAAAAAATACACTTATTACTGTACAAATCATTTTTTTAAACAACATTAAATCACAATGAAACAAACTACAATATACATCTCTACATTTAATAACATATTTTAAACAACGCAGTTTTTAAATAATGTTAACATTTTTTAAATAAACCTCACAAATTTATAACTCAGCTTGAAAATGTGTTCAACTTAAAATCTCACAAACTCTGACAGTATTTTCTTTTACACCCAATCACTATAATGCACCAGACTCAGCAAGGTAAAACCAGTAATGGCAAAGATTCCCTCTCTTTCTCCACACAAATACACATAAGTAACAAATCACATTGCTTCCCATATTTTTCAAAATTGTAAAACACATTTCTATTGGTTACACATAGTAACCCTTAGCAACTCGCTTCTAAAGGTGCCCAAACTGTTCCTACTTTTTTTTTAGAAGTCTCGACTCCATCATGCACCACCGCGATGGAGTTGCAAATTCATTCAGGAGTTCAAAAAGATAGAACAAATAAATTCAACACTATATTTTAATTAAACACCACTTCTAAAGATAGTACTAATTATGGAAAATTCATTAAAAGAAAACTATTACTCATATATAAATGACAATTTCACATTTTAAAAGCACAGTTAACTTTTAACCCTTCCCCCATTCTGCTTCATGCCAGTTTCCATAGTAACAGTTCATGGAACATTCAACTGAACTCACAGGTTACAAGTTCACCATGTTTTCACGTTAACCACACAATGTTGCAAATACAAACAGCAGGTGTGGTTGACTTTGCAAAATATGATTTATCCTTTCTATTGTATCTTTCAAACATTTTTTATTAACCAATAAGAAAAATGTTTTAAAAAAAGTAAAATGCACCCTATGTTTGAATGCAGAATGTTCTTAAACTGCCAATCAATTCTCAATTTTTTTTAAATTGCATCTTGTCCACCATTTTACATACCTCTCATTCTACCAACTGACTATCTCAGCTACAGTCATCTCTTCATTGCTTACAGACATCCCTTCAAGATGATTACAGTGTGGATTGTTGGGCACAGCTATGTTTTCTGGAGCAAAAGGTATGCTGAACACAGAGGTATTGAGAAAGACCTAGCTGTGCAAAATGTAGACATTACATGGATTGGACAGAGAGGATTAAAGTGACATCAATTAATGTCTTTGGTTAAAACCTTTTTTGCATCTCCAACCCCCTGACCTCATGATTGTGCACTGTGGTGGCAATGACCTAGGCACATTGATTGGGGTAGGTCTGGAAATGCCAATGAAAGACACCTTTAAAGAATTGATGTTGTTTTTCCCCTAAACTGTCTTTGTATACTCTAATATATGCCAAAGACAGAAATGGAAGTGGTCCAATCAATTATGTTCTCAGATTGAGAAAGCTAGAGAAAATGTCAATAAAGCTGTTTCTGCCTACCTCAGAGACCATAGGATGGGCTCCATCTATAACAACAATCTATATTTCCATATGGATGGCATCTACAGAAGTGATGGAGTTCACTTCACTGATCAAGCCAACAGAGTGTTTCTCAACAACCTGAAGCTCTGCATCCGCACTTACATGTAGCTACAACAATCTCCTAATGAAAACAAGAGCTCTTTTTAGAGCCACCCAATAACCCAACATATAACCTAGGTTTATATAAAAAATCTTAATTATTTTTGCTTGGAGTCGTGCACCCAGTGCGACTGACGGTGCTGCACACCCATCGCGTTCACACCAGTGGGCCGCGCTGGGAGCTGCGCACCCATCGGGTTCACACTAGGGGGCCACGCTGAGCGCCGCGCACCAATCGCATTCACACTAGGGGGCCACGCTGAGCGCCGAGGCTAGGGCCGAGACTCCAAACTTTGACAAAAACAAAACTGTAGACTTCCATTAATTTATATTTGCCCCGGGGACCCCATCCCCTGGGGCATGGCCTTACAGTTGGAGACCATGGAGGGAGCCCCAGTGCCCCCACGGTCCCACCGGCTCCCTGCCTTCTGCGGCAGCCGTCATTGCTTTTGAGCAAGGGAAGCTGCTGACATGCAGCTCCCCTTACCCAAAAGCAATCCATCTTTGCTTCATTGAAGCGAAAGCAGGTTTTCAATCAAGCAAAGCAGTATTTGCTATGACATGGTGGAAGCTGTGCTCCCGCCCTGTCATAGCCAACAGCAATATCCCGGGGGTGGGCACCTCGGCACATTGCAGGAGCCGGCCCTGGGGGGTGGCAGTCCCCACGGCCACTATGGGCTCCTGGAAGCGGGCCGCGCAGCCCCCTTCCTACATTTCGAAAGCCCCCGGGAGGTGGTGGTCCCTGGGGGTAGGGGGTCTGTAACGGAACTACGAATTTCAATTTTAATGCCCCGGGGAGGTGGTGGTCCCCGGGGCTTGGGGGAGTCCCCGAGCCCCCACCCCTTATTTAATAACCCCACATTCCGTTTTTAAAAAGAAATTCTCACCCAGAGTTGCGCGTCCTTGTGGGACCCCCAGAGCAGGCCTAGGGGGTCAGGATGTTCCTACCCTGCCCCCTTTTCCTGTTTTTCATCCTTTTTTTAACAGATTTCTTCTGACTCAATAACCAAGTTACAAAATGGCACCAACAGTTCCTGGTTTGGAGTGTTGGCAGCCAATGAGAATGAAGCTCGTGCTCGGGAGGGTTCGCGAACCCACTGCGCCCACAGATATCGACATTTTTTCTTTTTCTAATTTCTCAGGAACTTCTGAAAGGATTTACACCATTTAAAAAAAGGGCTCTTTCTGAACCAAGACCTACCTTTCTGCCAAATTTGGTGTAAATCCGTTCAGCAGTTCGGGCTGTAGCTTTGTCTAAAGTTTACCATGGAAATTAACATAGGGAAAATGCGTTTTGGGACCCCTCCTTTTTATCGGCCCCAGCTTGTCAAATCACCCCGAACCTTCCAAGACAGGAGCTGACCAGAGCGGGCCACTAATTTTGAAAATTCCTGAAGATTCGACAACCGGCGCAAAAGTTATTGGGAAAAGAAAAAACACTTCTTGAATAGAAACGAGGCCCTAACTATAACTACCTACTGCCGACCGCCAGTAGGTAATATATATATATATTTTCACGGAAAAAACCATAGGTTTCAGGGACGTTATAGTTAGTTGCACACTCCACTCATACAAACCATTGAAAATTGGATGTTATAGTTAGTAGAGCTAACTATAACTCACGCCCCCGCAATGCACTGCTGATGACGTTACATATTACATCACTCATGACATGGTCAGTGACATCACTGATGACATCTAAAATGACCACCACCCCCTGCTACCACCGTGGCAGTGCACAACAGGACAGTGGACCTTCCAAAAATGGCATGGCCCCTCAGCCACACAATAGCTGAATGTTGTGAGATGTGGCAACCAAACATGTGTGAAGGACGCAAGTCACCCACCAATAATAATGCCCACAATACCAAGTGCAGCGGCGATGTGCTGGACAGACCTCACTATGCAGAGCACAAACCTCTCCATGTGTACATATACTGCTGGTGCTTGTAGTGTTGTGGACAGTGGACGCAACCATGTTACCTCAGGCAGTGGGGAAGAGTTTGGTCATGTACCTGTATCATCGTCCCCTGTAAGCGGAAGCGCAGTGGGCTGGTCTAACATATGCCACTCCAGCGTAGAAGTGTGAATAAATAGGCCAGGACTCTTGGCGTGGTTCACTTGTGTGCAAGCCAATGCGTCTGCCAGAGTAGCGGCCCTCATCCTGCCATGTAGCTGCCTCCATTATCCGCCAGCCTCCTTGACACAGGCCCCCTGAGAACACAGGGGCACAGCACTGCAGACTTATGTCTGTACAGACTACTGCCTTTGAACTACACTGCGGACAGCAGGGCTCACAATTTAGATGCAGTGGCAATTGCAGATGATGCAGTCCACTAGGCAAGAGACATTCCTCCCAGTGCGGCCTGCCCACACCACACATCATCGCTGGCTGTGTACACGCTGAGCGCCAGAGGTACCACTAACTCAGTGCACCACAACTCAATGCCACGTGGCATTATTAAGGCAGAATTCATTAGACAAGACATTCCTCCCAGTGTGGCCCGCCCACACCACGCATCATCGATGTCTGCGCACACGCTGAGCTCCACACCTACCACTAACTCTATACAGCTCAAGTCAACGCCACGTGGCTGTGGGCCCTTCCTGACCACTGCCTCCGGTCTACACTGTGGTCAGCAGGGCTCACAGTTCAAGATTTGCACTGATGCAAATTGTGTAAGAGACTATAATCGATTAAGAAAACCAAATGCTCCCTATCTGTGCAGCTAAAGTCAACACCACGTGGCTGGGGGTCTTTGCTGACCGCTGCCTCCGGCCTACACTGTGGTCAGCAGGGCTCACAATTGAAATTCAGTCTTGATTCATTAATTTCAGAGTCCAGTAGGCAACTAACTATAACGTCCCCAAAACCTACACATTTTCTTACCTACACTGCAGTCAGCAGAGCTCACAATTTACATTGAGACATGATTTATTAATTGCAGACAGAATTGTACTCTATGTCCTCAGCTTTTGTCAAGAGAAAGTGACAAAAAGCATTCCTCGATATCTGTGCTGACTACTGCCTTTCATCTACATTCCGGACTGCAGGCTCACAATTCAGTGTGAGTTGTGATTGCAGATGACGCAGTCCAGTAGGCAACAGACATTGCTATCAGTGCGGCCCACCTGGACCAGGCATCATCTCAGGCTGCGCACACGCTGAGCGCCAGAGGTGCCACTAACTCAGTGCACCAAAAGTCAATGCCACGTGGCCTTATTAAGGTTGAATTCATTAGACAAAAGACATTGTTGCCAGTGCGACCCACCTGGACCACGCATCATCGCAGGGTGCGCACATGCTGAGTGCTTCAGGTGCCACTAACTTACTGCACCACAAGTCATCGCCACTTGAACCTATTAAGGCAGAATTCAGTAGGCAAAATACATTTTTCCCAGTGCAGCCCGCTTGAACGACGCATCATCGCAGGGTGCGCACACGCTGGTTGCTTCAGGTGCCACTAACTCAGTGCGCCACTTATCATCACTGGCTGCACACACGCTGAAATGCCAATAACAGTGCAGCTCGACTGAACGCCACGTGGCTGTGGGCCCTTGCTGACTGCTGCCTCTGGCCTACACTGCAGTCAGCATGGCTCACAATTAAAATTGAGTGTTTATTCATTAATTACAGAGTCCAGTAGGCAACTAACTACAACGTCTTTGAATCCTAAATAATATCCTTTTAGTATGCTTGCTTCAAGAACTTTTTTCATATCAATTATAGCTTTACTACAATCACAAAATTAATTTTGCAAGTCCAAAGGAACACTGAATGGCAGTCTACAATGTGGCCAGCAGAGCTCACAAGAGGAAGTGACAAAAAGCATTGCTCACTGTCTGTGCTGACTACAGCCTTCCATCTACATTGCGGATAGAAGGGCTCACAATTCACATCGGGTCGCAATTGCAGTAGGCAAGAGACATTGCTCCCAGTGCGGCCCGCCCGGACCCCACATCATCGCTGGCTGCGCACACGCTGAATGCTTCTAATGCCCCTATCTCAGTGCAGCACAACACATGGACCCTTTATGATACTATATTTTGTGTATAATTTCACGTCTGGTGCCCCTACCTCAGTGTACCACAAGTCATGGACCCTTTACAATAGAATCTTTTGTGTATTATTTCACATCAGGTGCCCCTACCTTAGTGCAGCACAAATCATTGACCCTTTATGATTGAATATCTGTGTCTGATCCAATGATTACTGTTCTACTTGTTGCCAGCACCAACCATTACCACAGGCCTGGCTTACACTCACCCCACACGCATCCAACACAGACGTCACTGGACATGTGGCCCTGGTAGTAAAAAGGAGTCGAGTGCACGTGCCCGTACCCAGTTCCACTATCTCTCTGTATCCGTGTGTTCATTACGTATGCAACATGCTGCCCCTGGGCCCTAACACATTTCATTGTGCTCTGGACAGCGTATGCAACCAACTTACCTTTGACTGTGGGAGAAAACTTTGGTTATGTAACTTTGTCTCGGTCATTCTACACGTACGTACTTAGAGTCTGGATGATTAGAGTACTGAAAGGAGAGTGTATAGTGAATTTATAAGTGCTTGGGGATTGGCGGAGTGATTGTATAAGTACATATGTTGGTGCAGCCTAACTCCGACAACGAACTTGTCTCTAATTGGCTGCCCTCCTTGTACCAAAAACTGAATTTTGGACTTCGCATGGCCCAGTATTGCTACACCTGCAATACTCGACTGAAAGTGCAATAAACATTCACATCCACACAGATGTGTCATGTCCACCATCTTTCTTGTGTGGAACTATGGATGAATGTTAGCCATGTTGTGGGACTTGGCTCACAGAGTGACACATTGACGCTTGCGACCCGGGTGACGGCAGCACTAACACAAGAACACCCACACGGCAGTGTTGACACATTTTTTAAGCATTCTCTAGCCCAAAGACAACCAAAAAGTAGCCCAACATAGCCCAATATTGCTACTTTAAGGAAGGAGGGGCAGGGACATTGTCAAGCAGGCAGTGAATGCATTGGAATTGATGTTGCAGCAGGCTGCCAAGTAAATATTTGTCTAATAAAGCGCTTTAACATACTAGTTTGCTGGAGCGCTGTATATATATTTATAATCTGACAACTAGCACAAACCAAAATTTTACCACACAACCGGGAAAAATATAGCCCAATTGTGCGTCATCTAGTCCAATCTGGCAACAGTGCCGCATAAGTTGATTCCTCATACAGCTCACGATAGAGCCAGACCCATACCTCCAGAGTCATTCTTCACAGCCTCACGCAGGACTGGCATATGCCAGGCCAGCCCACTCTGCTTACACTTACAGGGAAGGACAACAATGCTACATGGCCCAGATTTTCATTGTAGTGATCTGCTGGTCACAGGTCTAGTTGTCAATATGCCAGAGCCACTCCCTCCCAGCTGGTATACACCCACACCACACCCATCCAGCACAGGCGTCACAGGACACGTGACCCTACCAATAGAAAAGACCGGGCTCACGTGCTCTATGCCATTTTAGAGTTGCTCCCACCGCATGCATTGTGGTGGTCCGTCCCGGTGGTCCGCACACCTCATGTAGGCCTGAGCCACCAAACAGGGAGGCCTACCGCCACAAGGACTGAGCGGGTGTGCAACCTGCGATGATGATAGGTGCACTAGTATGTCCTCTTCCATGGCAACATCAAGACGCAGCACCAAATGTGAGACCTGTTGGCCTGCGGAGCGGGACTGCATGATGTGGAAGGTGCCTTCTCCGTGAAAAGGTGAGCAGCGAGGCCTGGGTGCGCAGGAGTGGGCAAATACGTCTGGGCAGTGGGAGTGGATGGGGTGCAGCAGTCTGGCTGCGCAGCGGCACGCAGTCACCTCTGGTCAGTGGAAGTGCATGGGGTGCACCTGCCTGGGTGTGCAGTGGCTGTCATACACCTCTGGGCAGTGGGAGTGGATGCGGTGCAGCAGCCTGGGTGTTCAGCAGCGAGTAGACACCTCTGGGCAGTGAAAGTGGATGGAGTACACTAGCCTGGATACACAAAGGCAGAACAGCGATTTAGGCATGTGCAGTTGTATGTACTCATCCATTACTCATTCCATACTATGTTTCAGATGACTAAGCTTGAGGGCTGCCCTACATCCCGGCACGTGGTTGGAGAAAGGTGAGCAGTGAGGATTTTCTCCACAGTGTCAACACTCACTCTCTCTCTCCATCTCTTCCGTTCTCTCCCTCACACTCTTTCTCTTTCTCTTTCTCTGTCTCTTCCTCTCTCTCTCATTCTTTCTTTCTCTCTCTTCCTCTCTCTCACTCTTTCTCTCTCTCTCTTTTTTATTATTTTTTTATTTCAGCTTGATATGACCATGGCAAAACAAATGGTTAAACAATCATGGTAATCAGTTCAAAATAGGAATATGCGATGCAGCTACAAATACAGCGGCTAACGCAAAGAAAGAAAGAAAAAAGGGAAAGAGAGAAGGGTTTAATTGTTATACCATTCCAAGAAAGGAGCCAATATCCTTAAACCCCTCTCACGCCTCCTACCACTTTTCAAAAATACAGCTGATTCCAGGTTATGGAGAGCAAGAATTCTTGCTCTCCAATTCAAAAAGGTTGGAGGTAACGGGTTAATCCAGTCAAAAGTTATACACAAACGAATTAAAGACATTGCAATTCAGAGAAGAGCAGATTCAGAAAATGGTTTGTCGGAGTGTAGGTCAGTCTCGCACCCCGTTATTACTAGTTCAGGAGAAAGTGCTACCTGAATATTAAGGCAACTATTAATAAACAGTTGGACATCTTGGAGAAATGTATATAATTTTACACAGGAAAAAAACATGTGTACATCGTTGGCTGCCGACAGACCACATCTTGAACAACCCAGGGCGCCACTGCCTCCCCATTTTGAAATTTTGGCTGGGGTAAAATACAAGTCGAACAGAGCCATATAGCTTTGAGAACGTAAGCTCCCAGAAATCAGTACAACATTAGAAAGATCCAATGCATGAGTAATATCTATATCTATATCTGTTTTACCAAATTTAGCTTCTAATTTTGCCTTCTGAGATGAAAGATCATCAGGAAGGCCTTTTAGTAGATTTTGGTAAAGGGCACCTATTCGAGCCTTCCTTAAAATTAGTTCCATAAGGGTGTTTTTAATAAGTACGGTAGGGGTATTATTGAGAAGGTGGTCTATATAGCTGCGTAACTGCAGGTACTTAAAAAAATCCCGTGAGACCAAGTCGTACTTATCTTTTAGGAATCCAAAAGAGGCCATCTTGCCCTCATAAAGTAGGTCCCCCAATGTGAGAATACCGTGGGACCCCCACCTAATTGTAACCGAATCTTGAAAAATTGAGGGTAGGAGCCTAGCGGCAGCCATAGGTATTTAAGAATTTATTTTAGGTATCAACCATTTCTGACAGACCTTCCTCCAGACTGAGTGCATAGCTGCAATAACCTTGAACTTTTTATAGTAACTGGGTTCGAGAACCATAAGAAGAGACCCCTTAGCCTCTTGTCCTAAACCAATCTCAAAAATAGAGGGACTACATGATAAGGGAAGTAAAGCTCGTGAGCCAAAAAGTGGGGAAGCCAAGTGTTGAAGTAAGGTGGCCCAATTATATAACAAAAGACTAGGGACTTACCACCCACCTCTGTCCAATGGGAGGACGATCCATTTGGCAGCCCTACGGGGCATGCGATAACTCCATAAAAACCTATTGCAGCATATTTCTGCACAGCTGAGACTAGACCGAGAAAATTCAAGAGGAATGGTCCTAAAAATATACAGAAATTTCAGCAAAATCAACATCTTTAATACCTTCCTACTACCAAATAAGGAAAGATGTAAGTTGTCTAACCTACGTAAAGTAGAGTTGGCGGTATCTATAATAGGTAAGATATTCATATCAGGTATCTGTTCTACTGCAGCCGAAATTTTAACCCCCAGATATGTTACACTTTGCACGACCGGTAGTTCCGTGGGTGCCATAGTTGATGATTGAATAATCAGGGTTTGCTGCACATTGAGTTTGTACCCTGAGAGTCGACCAAAAGAATATGCGATGGTCTTAATGGCCAAAAACGAAGATGATACATTACTGGTTATAACTATGATGTCTTTGGCGTATGCCAGCGCTTTAAAATCGACCGCATTGATCTTGACAGGCACAATATTACTAGAGAGCTCTAATTTATTTAAAAAAGGATCAATATAAAGAGCAAATAACAGGGGCGAACAGGGACAACCCTGTCTTGTGCCCCTATCTATCGCAAACGGCCTTGCAAGTGTCCCTGAAATTGACAAAGTTGCTTGAGGGGCAATATAAAGTGATTGTAAGGCATGCACAAATTTAGGGGTGAACCCTCCACAGAAAACCCCAGGCAACCCTGTTGAACGCCTTTTCGGCGTCCAACAGGATTGCTCCGAGGGGGGAGTGGGTGGCTTGTGCCCAATCCAGAAGAGCAATAACACGGCGGACATGGTCCGCCGTGTCTCTTCCGGGGATAAATCTGTGTTGCCGAATAGAGACTAATGGGGATATGACCGAAGCAAATCTAGCCGCCAAGATCTTTGAAAATATTTTACTGTCCGTATTTATCAAAGAAATCGGGCGGAACGAGGCGGGATCCAACTCGGGTTTACCTTTTTTTTAACAAAATGATAGATGTAAAATGCCAAGAATCTGGAATAATACCAAGCTGGGCGTCTCTAAGAGTCCTTAAAAGTAGGCCTGGGCGTAGTTCGCGAAGTAGCACTTTGCGAAGCTACGCAAAGTGAAGTTCGCACTACACGAGCTACGCGTAGCACTTCACGAACGGCGTAGTACCTTGTTCGCACTGTGCCAAATGTCGTTTTCAATGATTGCACAGTGCGGACAAACAACCGGCACTGTGCAATCATTGAAAATGGCATCTTGCACAGTGCGAGCTGTAGTTTTCTGCTGCTCGAGTAGATTTTTACTCGAGCTTCAGCTTTCTCAATGAGAACTGGTAGTTTCTCATCGCGAGCGGTCGCGAGCATACGCGACCACTCGCAATGAGAAACCTGACCTCCTCGCGTTGGGAATCTCGCCGGGAGGTTTATTTTCCATGCTCACGATCGCCAACTTGAAGTTGCTGATCGCGAACAAGGAAAAAGTCTCGCCGGGATGTCATTTTTCTTGCTCGCGGTCGCCAACTTGACGTTGATGACCGCGAGCAAGCAAAAAATGACCGCAGCACTACGCAACACTATGCTACGCGTGTTCGCACTGTGCCACGTGCAGTTCGCGTAGTGCGAAGTAGCGCGAACTTCGCAAACTACGCGAGCGTAGCGTAGTGTTTTGCCCAGGCTTACTTAAAAGGTCCTCCTGAATTTCTGAACGGAATGTGCTGTAGAATTCCAGCGGAATAGAATCAGGACCCGCTGCCTCACCCCTAGCCAGTGAATTTAATGCTGATTCCACTTCATCCCATAGAATGGGTGCGGCGAGAACCGTATTTTGGTCATCTGAAATTTTAGCTGTATTGAGTCCCTCAATAAAAGCAGCAAATTCGAGATCTATAGTATGGGAAGTGACTTCCTCGGTATATAAAGAGCGATAGAATTCAGAGAAAACTGACAAGACCCCTTCAGGGGTCTCATAAATAACCCCCAAAGGATCCTGAATCCTAGTAATACGATTAGCTAATCCACGCTGCTGAAGCCGCTTGGCGAGGACCCGCCCAGATTTCTCACCATACTCGAACATTGTCGAGCGGTACTGCAAATATTTAGCCACAAGATCTTGACCAAAGAACTCAAGCAAAGAGGCTTTAATTTGTACAACCTGCATCTGAATTGGAATTATATCCCCACCCTCCCTAATCGTGCTTGTAAGTAAGATTTCAGCACTACGTAATTCGTCAATCCGAGCCTTAATTTGATCCTGTATTTGCTTCTGACGAAAAAAGGAGAATCTTTTGGTCTCCCCACGGACAGCAGCCTTAAATGAGTCCCAAACTATGTTACTAGGGGCCGAGCCTCTATTGATATTCAAGAATTCAATTGCCCAAGGGCTCATATGGTCTAAGTAATTTGTATCAAGTAACAGTTTCCGCTCAAAAGTCCAGAGTCTTGGGGTTCTTACAACGGCTGGTATAGTGCATTTGATAACCAAAGGATTGTGGTCCGACAAAATTCTAGGGAAGATTGCAATTGATGAGGTGAGTGCCAATTGATCAGAGGCGAAAAAATAATCCAATCGGACCATTTTCTTATGGGGGGCAGAAAAATAGGTGGAACCGTCTTTATCTTTAAGATAACGAAACCATAAATCGGTCATAAAGTGTTCTTGAACAAGAGCTTGCAGAACTCTATAAACTCTAGGTTTTTGGCCCACATAGGTCTGCCCTCCAATTAAATTGAAATTAGCTGACAAATTAATGTTGAAGTCCCCACAAAGGCAGATAGGCTGGGGCCATGAGGCCAGTTCGACATTTAAGAAGTCTAGAAGTACAGGGTCGTCCAGATTTGAATTATACACGGTACAGACTGTCAGGGTTGAGCCGTTAAACAAGATCTGCGCGATTGCCCACCGCCCCCCAGCATCTTGGCTACATCTGAAACATGAGCCTATCCCACGTTTCAATAAGATAGCCACCCCTCTGATCATGGAAGTCTAATGAGAACACACTATCAGATCAAACCCAGGAATTTTGAGACATTCTCTATTGTTCCAAGGGACGTGAGTTTTCTGCAAGCAAAGTACCTCTAAACGAAGAGCATGAATAACCCGTGCAAATAAAGCTTGTTTCTTCCCGTTATTCAAGCCGCAAACATTCCATGAAGCAATAGAAATTTTATCCGTTGTCATTAGTAATTTAAAAGAAAAACATCACAATTTTAATAATTCGCTGATTTAAACCAAGATTGCCATGATTAAAAAGATAAATGTCAAGCTTATTTCTTGAATGCACAAACCCACCCACCCAACCTCCCCACACCCCTACTGAGCCACCCCACTGCCCATGCCCAAACCACCCCCCAACCAAGGCAGGGATCAAGATCCCGGTGATGGAGAAGCCGGTATAAGCAGGGACCCCCCCCAGGAGTCGCCGCCAAAAATAAAAGGAACTTCCATCTAATAGCTAAAGAGAGAGGGAAGAAATATATCATTGTAAGGTTCAAGATCTAAATAATTACATTATACAATCATTATAAAGTAGCCAGATATGCTTTAGCTTGAATTTCAGACTTAAAAAATCTGGTCTGGCCTTGAAAAATAATTTTAAGTTTAGAAGGAGAAAGCAAGAAAACTTGTGCCCCCTTAGTCGGAAAAGGAGTGATCAGCTGGCGGAGCTGCCACCTCCGCTCTACTTTGGCTGGGCAAAAGTCCGGTCTAACAAAGAACTGACAGCCCTTCCCAGACCTCTGCCTATCAGGCCTGGCCAGATCATAAAGCCTTTCTCTAGCTAAAAAATCATGCAAACATATTAAAATAGCGCGAGGTCTATTGTCAGTCTGACCGAGACAATGCTTTTGCTTAAAGGGAAAACGGTGGGCACGCTGGATCTCCAGCCGCCAGTCCCTTTCCTTCACCTCTGGAAATGCTTCCGTAAATAGGTCAATGACAAACTGACGGATGTCTGACCCTTCCATGCCCTCAGGAACCCCCAAAATTCTTAGACTGTTTCTCCGTGCCCGATTTTCCATGTCGACCAGTTTCCCTTGAATGTCGACCCTCTGCGACTGAATTGCATCGATGGTGGATTTGTGAGTCACTAAATCATCTTCAAGCGTAGAAATCCGAGCTTCTGCTTCGGTGACCCTAGAAGCAATATCCGTACAGGTCTTGATTACTCTGCGCAGAGAGTTTTGGACCCTGCGACATGCCCCTTGCGCACGGGCACTCTCCTGTCGCGTCTCCTCACGGTGGGCCATTATTGTTTGATAAATTATAGCCAATGAAATTTCACCGGGAGGGGGGCCGGATTTGGGTTCCAGAGGGTGGAGCGGTGGTTCTTGAGAGGTGTCTTGGGAAACTGACTGTACAGAGAAGGAGTAGTCCCATGCCAATGAACCAATATTTAAACCAGGGTCTAAAGAAGCCTTGCGAACTGTGGGGGGACCAGTAAAAGTGCCAATGGAATTCAAGGCATCGTTGGTTCGCCAGTTGCCAATATCGCTGCCCTCATCCTCTGTCCAGTCTTTGTCCAGTCCGATATCCTCACACGAGGAACCCGTATGCTCGGAAATTGAAAAATTGTATCACCGTCTATATCGAGATCAGCAGCTGCAGAGGGAACAGGAGTCTGCGACAAAGCAGTGTGGAGAGCATGGGAACCTGCCATTTGTGAACTAAATACGAGGGCTGATAGAACTACATCTCCCAGCTCCCCCTGCAGTGGTAAGTCCAAACCTGAACCCAGGACGGCCTCTGAGCAGGAAGCCGCCAAAGTGCCAACCGGTTGCTCCGCTTCGCTAAGAAGAGCCGTGGCCAAAGATGTGCCCCCGTCGTCGCAGCCACATGTCACAGCGGAAGAGAAAGAAGCAGCAACCGCATCCACGACTGGAGTGCCGGCAGTAGGGGGAGCAGGAGGAGAAACAGAAGATCCCGTAACAGCAGAGCTCGGGTTCCCCCCACCGGCCGAACTCACCCGCATCTTGAACATTGCAGGAACCGGGGCCGGAGGCTTGGAGATTCTGCCGGCTGGGATAGTGGCCGGAGTCTTTCTGGGGACATCTACAGTCAGCGCTGACACTGGGGGTGAATGATGAGCCAAAACTGGCACCTGTGCCCCTGCTGCGGACCTCGCAGTGGCCAGTGCAGGGACCCGCGCGTGACTTTTCGGGGGCATCCTAGGAGACTGGCCAGGCTGATGAGGCTGGGAGGACCGCACAAAACAGTTCGTAAATAAACTCACACCGAGAAAGCGGTGCACCAAGATCCGAGGCTGAAGATCACAGCGTAAGCACCGAAGCCGCCAGAGCAACATCCGTCAGGTAGGGACTTCGCGGTTTAGAAACATCGAAATTGGCAGCTCCTTATGGGGGAAGAGAACGCTAGAACCGGCTCACTCGGCCAAAGGAATGGCTGCCGTCTTGCCTCTGATGGCCGCCATCTTGCCTCTCTCTCTCTTCCTCTCTCTCACACTGTTTCTCTCTCTCTTTTCCTTGTATCTTACTCTTTCTCTATTTCTCTCTTTCACTCTTTCTCTTTCTATCCCTCTCTCTCACTCTTTCTCTCTCTCTCTCTTCCTCTCTCTCACACTGTTTCTCTCTTTCTCTCTTCCTTGTATCTCACTCTTTCTCTCTCTTACTCTCTCTCTTTCTATCTTTCTTTTTCTTCCTCTCTCTCTCACTCTTTCTTTGTTTCTCTCTTTCTCCCTCACTCTTTCTCTATTTCTCCTTTGCTGGACGCATGACACACCATCTTATCTTTTTGTCTTGCAGGCTGTGATTCACAAATGGTCCAACGATGACACAACATGGCTGTACATAGTTTTATGTGTTGTTGTTTTGTTTTAATATTTTTTTTATATGTAAATCCATACATGACTAAGATTCTTATTTGTCCAACCTCACAAGCATCTTTATATTATAAATGTTAGAACACTACCCAATTTGTGGGGGTGAGGGAGGATAGTGGACAAGGGGGAGCTGGCGGGGGGGTCGGAGCAGTGTTGGGTGTCCGACCTGCATGATTGTTGGCTCCATTGCATCTGTTGTCAGAGACTTGCAAGCCGGCTCATAGATGAAGAGCTGTGGGCTGACTGGTTGGCTCGTAGAGGGAGAGCTGCGGCCCTTCGGTTCGCAGAGGGAGAGCTGCGGGCTGGTTCGCAGAGGAATAGTTGCGAGTTGACTGGGAAAGGGGAATGTGCGGGCCATCGGCTTCCAAAGGGATAGCTGCGGAACAGTGATGTGGGGAGAGGGAGCCTGAAGAGTGTATCTTGCACAGAGAGACCTGCGGTATATTTCCAGTCTTGGCTTCACAGATACAACGGTGGGCCCGAGAACTCGCACCCCAAGAGCTGTGAGCCGACAAGTGGTTCACAGAGGGAGACTTGCGGGCCCAAGAATGTTGTTGGAGGTATGCTGTTGATGGTGGAAAAGTATGTGTTACCTGCTGATGTAGGGAGACGCAGCGTGAAAGCGGTATCTCACACAGACAGAGCTCTGGTACATTCAATTGCCCCCAGCACCTTACTTTTATATTTTCACTCGATGTGAGGCACAAGATGGCTGCTAACACTTCCTGGTTTGAAGTGTAAGCAGCCAATAAGAGGCAAGCTTGTGCTCGGGAGCTAGGCACCGTCCAGATATATATATTTTTTTTCCTATAATATCTCAAAAACTACTGTACGGATTTACACCATTGCAACAAAAGCACGTTTTCAGGACCAAAACATTTCTGCCTGCCAAATTTGGTGTAGTTCTGTTCAGCAGTTTGACCTGTAGCCTTGACTAAAGTTTCCTATGGAAAATGGATTGCGAAAACACTTTTTCGGACCCCTTAACTTTCATGATATGAGCTGATCAAAAAAGAGAAACTTTCTGGAAAATGTTGTAAGTGATTCATTAAACGATGCCAAAGTTAAAAGCACATGGAGGGCACCAGGAGGGTGTCTGCGCAACCCCCCTCCCAACATGAGTGAAGCCCCAGCGGGCCCCCGCAGCCCCACCGAGCCCCCGCTAATATTTTTTAAGAAATGCCCCTGGGACCTAGCCCACCCTGGGGTCTCATCAAAATAAAGCGCGGGAACCCGTGACCCCAGCGCAAATTGCGCTGATATATATATTTTTTTTTTTTAAATGCTTGCTTTGGCCCTGAGGGTCCTTCTGGGACCCCCTGAGCAGGCCTAGGGGGTCAGGGTGTTTCTACCCTACCCCCTTTTCCTGTTTTGTTTTTCTGTTTTCTTGTGGATCGCTTTTACCGAGGCACAAGATGGCTGCCAACACTTCCTGGTTTGGAGTGTTGACAGCCAATTAGCATGAAGCTCGTGATTGGGAGTGTGTGCGGATCCTCCGTGGCCATAGATATCAATGATGTCATTTGAGATGTCATCAGTGACCATGTCATCAGTGATGTAATATGTAACGTCATCAGCAGTGCATTGCGGGGGCGCGAGTTATAGTTAGCTGAACTAACTATAACAGGGGAATTTCTATGGTTTTGTACGAGTGAAATGTCCATCTAACTATAACTTTCACTAAAACCTATGGTTTTTTCAGTGAATTTCTAAGGTTTTTTAAATGCTAATCTCTAACTATAATGTGCCTGACACCTATGGTTTTTTCAGTGAATATATATATATATATATTATCTACTGGCGGTCGCCAGTAGATAGTTATAGTTAGGACCGTGTTTCCATAGGAAATCCGCAACATTCTATTTGGAATAACTTTAGCGCCGGTCGACGAATCCTCGCGAAATTTTCAAAACTAATGGGGCGCTACGCTCCGCTCCTACCCTGAAAGTCTCGGGGGGATTCGTCAAGCGGGGGCTGAGAAAAAAGGGGGGTCCCAAAACGCGTTTTCCCCATGCATTTTTCCATAGGACCTTTAGACACAGCTACAGCCCGAACGGCTGAACAGAATTACTTGAAATTTGGCAGAGAGGTAGTCCTCAGGTCAGGGATGTGCCTTTTGTAGGTCTGGTGTAAATCTGTTCAGTAGGTCCTGAGAAAATAGCATTTAAATCAATATATATATCTGTAAGCGCGCTCCGTGCGCTTACCGTAAGCTTACCGTACGCGTACGGTGCCGTGCGTGAGCTCAATTCTGATTGGTAGTTACATGATTGTAAACATTCGAATCGGTCGAAATCAGGAAGTGTCGGCCGCCATTTTCTGTCTCTCGCACTGAGAAACAAAGGTGGGGAACGTGAAACGGGGGCAACGAAGAGAGTTGCAGACCCCCTAGTGTTTGTCAGGGGGTCCAAGAAGGATCCAAAAGTACGAAAAATAAATTTAATAATTTAAAAAAAAAATCGCGGGGTACGCGTACGGTAAGCTTACCGTACGCGCACGGCAAAAAAATAAAAAATAAAAAATAAAGAAGTTACAATCACATTTATTAAATAAATTAAAGGACCCACAAGGGAGAAAAAAACAAATGTTACTGCGTAAGAAAAGGCGAGGCGCGCACGGCACCGTGCGCGCAGGGTGTGCGCATAGTGAAAAACCAGAAAAAAAAATAAAAAATAAATACATAACTTAGCATTTAAAAAACCGTACAAATTCACTGAAAAAACCATAGGTTTCACACACGTTATAGTTAGGAATTATCATTTACAAAACCTTGCAAATTCACTTAAAAAACCATAGGTTTCCCACATGTTATAGTTAGCTGTACATTTCACTCGTAAAAAACCAATGAAATTCCACGTTATAGTTAGATCAGGTAACTATAACTTGCGCGACCGCAATCCACAATGTGTAATTTCAGATGTCATCATTGATGTCATGAGTGATGTCACTGACCATGTCATGAGTGATGTACTATGTGACGTCATCAGCAGTTTATTGTGGGCGCGCAAGTTATAGTTACCTGATCTAACTATAACGTGGAATTTCATTGGTTTTTTACGAGTGAAATGTACAGCTAACTATAACATGTGTGAAACCTATGGTTTTTTAAGTGAATATATATATATATATATATATATATATATATATATATATATATATACACACATATTCAAAAACAGAGAAGTGCCCTCTTCTAACAGGACATTTATTGGCACAGAGCTGCTTGGGTAAGTAGCACACAAACAGCAGTACATTGCCGATGCGTTTCAGATTACATATATGTCTTCATGGGCAGCACGCATTCAGAATGGCGAACATTGGCAACCAATACATTCCCTTTATAAAGACATCATTGTCCTCAGGTGAGCAAAGACAAGTGCAATGCATCACTGGATCGGTAGTTCCATCACACCCATGTGTGTTGCCATACTTGTGCGTGGCAGATATAATTTCACCTGCCAGTGTCCATTTCACCAAAGTCACCTTCAGTTCAAAGGCAGCCTGTTTGATTCGCAACTTGCTGCCCAAATAAGCAAGCTTACATATCCTTCTTCAAGGGCAGCACGGATTCTGAATGGCAAACATGGGGTATCAATACATTCCCTTTATAAAGACATCATTGTCCTCAGGTGAGTAAAGACAAGTACAATGCATCACAGGATTGGTAGTGCCCTCACACCCATGTGGGTTGCCATACTTGTGTGTATGTAATCTGAAATGTGAGTACACATAAATTCAGAGTTTCAGGACTACTATGCATGATTCTATATGATCCCTCAGACCCTGGTCTCCAGGCATTGCTTATATATGTCCTGAAAGCATGGAGCACCTGAGCAAGACATGAGAAGGCAACATCACTAGTGGAGGATGTTCCGTACAGGAGCTATGATGAGCTATCAACTCCCTGTCCCAGGGAATGACCCCTGGAACAGACGTCTTGCCAATTGCATTTTATTACAGGTTCTGTGAAATCCTGGCCCCCAGGATAACCAAGATCTACAACACTGCATAGGACTGGAGAATTCTCCCGCCCACTGTGCGAAAGGCCCTATTGTTACCACTCTTGAAACCCAGAGAAGAAGATGGCCTTGTTTCCTAGCATAGACAATAAATCTCACACATACCCCATCCACAAATCCGGAGAATGAGAACGGACCCCCAGATATGGGGGTAAACTTACTTTGGGAACCGCACACCTTCTGCTATTTGGGAATGCGGGTCTATCAAATGGAATTTCAACTGCTAGAGGGTAACCTACAAGCAACAATTGCATTACTACATCATACTATAGCCTTCCAGCATACTTTACTGCTGCTCTGGTCAAGATGGTGATCTTGCACCACCTGCTGTTCTTCTTCTCCACACTTCTAATTCAAGTACCCTTTACCATATTTTGGGAAATAGACAATCTTTTACAGTGCTTACTATGGGGCACACAACATCAAAGAATTTCCTTGCCCAAGCATCACCTTCCTGTGACCGAGTGCGGCCTCTATTATCTGACTGAGCAAATGGTCTGAGTGTCTAAATGGAGGGTAGGTCCAAGGGAGATTGGAGGGGACTGAAAGATTGGGAGGGTACTGGTCCTGGAACCTTAGGATTTTCCTGAAGAAGGACACATTCAGAGCCTTCTAGAATCTACTAGAGACGTTTGAATTCCCCTCACCCATCATTTCCTATCATATACAGAAATGAAGGCTACATTCCAGGCCTATTAGTGAAAAGGGGCAGACACATCGCTGACCCAGGAAGCCCTACAGATCATATGCACCATGACTGGTACAATCAAAGACATCACCTTACTATACAAAGTGCTTCTTTGAAAAGCCAAGAGATGCCTGTGGGGCCTATGAGATAGATGGGCAACTGACATGACCTTCTGGATCTCGGATAGGGTTTAAACCACTATTTTGGAACACACTCCATGCTCATCAAGGAAGGCTATGTTTAAGTTCATCCAATATTATGTTTTTGTACAAAGTATACCTCACACCTACACTAATACATTTGATGTTCCCTGCAGCACAAGCACCATGCCCAAGATGTAAAGAAGTGTATGCTGAAGCTTATCGTATTGTCTGGGAGTAATCTGCCCTCTTCCACTTCTGGAAAATGGTTGTTCAATACATCACTATGGCCACAGGATGCCATATTCTCAAAACACCAGCCTCTCGTTTGTTAGCCCAATTATTTCTTTTGCATATATAAGTGGGAAGGGTATGCCCAGACTTGGGTCCTGTGCTCACTACACCACTGGATTCAAGCTATCCTGGCTGATGAAGTGTGATGCCCTGGAACCGGTCCCAGGATACTTGTTTCCGGTCCAGGGAGGACTTGGCTTGGGAGTTCGGGCTGGACTGTTCCCACACGGAACAGGGTCAAGACTGATTTGCATATGGCTGGGTGCAAACTGGGGTGGTGTGATGAGCAAAAGAATGATGGATTCAACCCACATCTTTGTGATTGGGGGTGAATGTTTGCGTTGTCCAGCATTCCGTCCATCAATTGTTTATTTTGCATATGTCGCCCTATGTGGGAAGGGTATGCCCAGACGTGTGTCCCGTGCTCACTACACCACTGGATTCAAGCTTGCCTGGCTGATGAAGGGTGATGCCCTGAAACCGGTCCCAGGATGCTTGTTTCCGGTCCAGGGAGGACCTGGCTTGGCAGTTTGGGCTAGACTGTTCCCACAAGGAACAGGGTCAAGACTGATTTGCATATGGCTGGGTCCAAACTGGGGTGGTGTGATGAGAAAAGGAATGATGGATTCAACCCAGATCTTTGTGACTGGGGGTGAATGTTTGCATTGTCCAGCATTCCGTCCATCAATTGTTTCTTTTGCGCCTGCTACATAAAAGCAAATAGTGAGTTCTTTTGTAGAAGACTGAAATCACTGTGCCCAAAATCTTGCTTTCTTTATTAAATATCCTTCATGTATGCAAAAAGTTAATGGCATTTAATGAAAATACATCTTTTAATTAATTTCTGTCACTTCACATAGCTTAACAAAAAAATATCTGCATAAACATCATACGTTATAAATTGCCTTTCTATGTACAGGGGGGAGAGAATTCAAAGTGGACTTTATCTTAGACCTTGTGTTAATCCTGAAATAATTACAATCTCAGTGCAGGAAATATCTCAAGGAATGTGACTTTCCTCTGTTTATTTGTTAAATCCAAGTCAATTACTTCAACTCACTTTCCCAAAGGTCTTCACTAGACATTGCAGAAATCTGCATGGAAGGGCTGGCAAGAAGAAAAAAGAGAACGGCGTATTTCTAATGTCAATTAGAAAGTTTTTTTCTTCTCTGTAGCAGTTTACAAGCCATTCCATCAAATGTGAGTATTCTCTATAGATCCAGAAAGCTATCGAATTAAGTGTAAGCTGGACTGTCCAGGGGCATGACGGGTATGGCAAGAGTTCTTAAATTTGGAGCCAGTGCCTTAAAAAGGACAATGTCCAGAGGCTGCCGGAAGTGATGCCAGGAAGCTAGTTGTAACTCGTCATCTGAACACGGATCTCGATGCGAATATGACATTTCCAGCATCGAATGGTTAGCTGCAGTCACTTCTGAAGCGCTTCTCCTGACATATGTTAGGTACTGTGCTCGAAAGTCTGAGTCTAAAAGACGTTTTGTTTTACCCAAAATAAAAACGTTACTAGATAAAAGAAACACATATATTTGCAGTGGTCCAATAGAGAGGTCATGCAAACAAATATTGCGTGCAGTGCCGAGGGGAAGGATTGAGGCTTTGTTTGTAGAATGACTATGCAATACAATAATTGTGAAATGTGAGAAAAGGTACAAATTCTCAATTAAGAAAGAAACTTGGAAAAAGTACTATTGCACCCCCATAACTATTTGATGCCATGTCACAGCTCAAATGCACTGTTAGGTTAGATGCATGGATCAGTGGTAACAGAACAAGTGTATTTGTAAAACGCACGTTCGCCCCCGAAAGGTCATCTTGGCGCTGAATAACAGATGTGTAGTGTTACCCAACTCAATGGTACTCATTTTATCGACCTCAGAAAAGATAAGAAGTTGAGTGGACCTGTAACCATGAGGTCGAACACAGGCACCTGCAATGAATGCATTAGTCCACCAAGCCAAGCGACCTGGTACGGAATTGTATCACCTCTTTGCTTCGTTTTTTTTTCTTTAGCCTGTCACTAGAGGTGCTGAAAAAATAGGAAGGCAGCTTCCTCAGCTTTCTAAGCCATTGAGTATACTCGTGCATCTCTGTATCTGCGAGTACTCGGCCCAAACCTTGCAGAATCTGCAGCTTAAGAGCTGTCAAGACTACACGGTATTCAATAACATTGTAGTGCTCAACAAGTATTCCTTGTTGGGGCAATTCACTAAACACATAGGGGAAGATTTACAAGCCCCTTGCGCCACTTTTGCGTCACTTTTCCCATGTTAAAAATGACGCAAAAGTGGCGCAAGGGGCTTGTAAATCTGCCCCCTAGAGTGTTGAAAATAGTAAATCATCTTGAACTGTTTCACTTAGAAAATAGCCTCAGTAAATAATACATTTTGACAACGAATTTTGAAAGTGATAAGGCCTAATTGAAGTCAGCAAGCCCGGGACACGAAGTCAGATGGCCAACGACCACCGCCAGACTGCTGAGTCTTCAAACAATGATCAAAACTAAAAAAACATTCAGCCAAAAGTAGCAATAAATATGCAATCTGATGATAAAGTCCCATTATTACTGTTACACATGTGGAAATATGGATTTTTCTGGTCAGTTATGTCCCCTATCTTGGACCCCAACGGTTCTATGTGCATGTTACAAGTACATGTATGTTCCCTCCAGTTCCAGTTATGAAGACGCAAATACATGTGCGTCCACCGTTAACATGTCCTCTGTTGATCCGCCATGAATGGGCCGGATATTCCATTCCTAAGTACGAAAGGCCACCGCCTTTATATGGTTCACTTATGCCATTTTACAGTCCAGGCAAGTAGGCCCTGATTCTGTCATCAAACTCTTCTTGCCTTCTGCCTCTGAAAGCTCCAGTCTGAGCCTGCACCTGTGACCATGAACTTTGTCTCATTCTCTGCGCGGCTCACGAAGCCTGACATCAGCCTGCTGCCTGCCAAAAACTGTATTTCACCTTCGAAAATTATCTGCTCCGCTCCCTGCCCAACGCATTCCTGTCTAGTAGCTTAAGTAAACATTCTGCCAGCTACCGAGCAAAGGCCCGGCTTCTCTGTCTTCATGCAAGTAATTTATAGCCCTGTTACTATGGAAGATTCCGCCCTCGCATCTAGTATAGACACTTAGACGCTTGTACACGCACTAATAGTCAGTATAGTCAGTATAGAATAAGATTCCACTCGAAGAGACCTCTCTTTTGGATAACTTAGTTCTTTAAACATAGGATGTTAGATATGATTTGGGATTAGGTTGACTTGACCCTCCAGACTTCTGTCGCCACATGTAGAGCTAAATGTCAAGTCCCCTTCACCCCCTAGTTGCACGTCAATTACACGTCATGCTGCTGCGCGCGCATTTCTGCCAAGTATTTCTGCTGACATTGCGAAATTCTTTCATGTAACCACCCTCTTATGACATCACATCTGATGACGTTCTCTAAACACACCCAGTTACGCCTATCTTTGCCACGTATGAATATATTATCTCCACTATCAATTGTTACGCCTCTTGTATTTGCTTCACTGTAATGCTTATTGTATAAAAGTAATTGATTGTCAATAACGTATGTACTTCACTTCCTGAACCTTCGTGGTGATGGAACCTGGAGCAACCGATTATAATCGACCTCTGGAATAAAGCCCATTCCGAACCTCTAATACCACGGATTCTGCCTCTTATTTACTGAGCTATTTCATTATGTTTCTGTATCAAATTAAGTCCCGGTAATTAAATTATTTACCACATAAATGGCGCCCGAACAGGGACACTTTCTCATCTCACGCGCCGGCGGTGCGTTGCAGGCCCGGTCTCCTGCCATAGCTGGACGGACAACAACGCGTACCAGCAGGATTTCCTGTATCTCCCTCCGGTCAAGCGGGGGCGACTGAGGCTGCGATCAACACCCAGACGAGGCGGTGAGAAGTGCGAAGTATCCCGACCAGAGCCTAGCTGAGAGAGCAAGATCCGAGGTATACAGAGGCCCACCAGTTTCCGAAGTCCCAAGTCGAGTCCAGTGTCCGAAGTGTTCGAGTCGAGTCCAGTCCGGTTCAAGTTCAGTTCAGTTTCCGAGGCCTTCCGTTCCGAGCTACCCGGTGAGTACCATTACTGGGGAGGCGTTCTGGCGTGCACATAAGTTGTGCCGGTCCAGACGGGTTTGGGTACACAAATCCGGTCTGCACTGTTTCAGCAGTGTATCTGTACTGTTTAGCAGTATATCAAGTATATAAATTCAGAATAAGTCAGTTAATGTCGAGTATTATGTTTTAGTGATTAAGTTTTTCTTAGATCATCGTCATCATCACCGCTGCTCATTTTAAATGTTAAATGTTAAATGTATTGATACGTCCTGCATATTGTGGTATGAATGACTGTTCATTATTGTGTTTTATTGTATTAAGTTTGTTCAAGATCAAGTAGCAGACCAGTTCTCAATATGCCGCTCTTTTCGAAACTAAGACAGATCACAACTAGAAAAGGGGTACTCGAAGAAGCTGTTCCCATTCCTCCTAGGGACACTCCAGGGTACTTCATGTATCATAAACATGGCCTAGACGCCATATTGTTTCTCGATTTATGGGTAGACTACACTAAGGAATTACCAGAAAGTCAGAGGTGGCCCGCAGCTGGGACCTGGGATGCAGAGTGCATCGTGAAAGTAGAGGAAGAATTATGGAAAAAGAAAGCTAGACAATCACAGAAAGACGCCATTGAATTATGGCGTAAAGAATCGTATAGACGTACAGAAAAAGCACGTAGACAGGAAGAGAAGAGTAAAGAGAATTCAAACGAAGTCCGAGAAAATCTATTAATTAAAGAAGGTGCACGAGTGAAATCAGAACAAGTAGACAGACAAAGAAATGCCCTTATGAATGGTATGTATCCCCTTCTGGCTGAAGGATTACCTAAGGCTACTCCAGGGATACCAAAAGACTTGCCAACCCCATTATTTCCAATAAAGGTACATCCTAAGGGGCATCCTAGAACCGCAGAAGATGTTTTTCTTTCCTCATATTTAGATGACGCAGCTCCCGAGTATGCTAACCCCGCCCCACATAGACCGTTGGCCGGGGAGGTTCAACGCCAAGATCCTGTACCTGTACCCTTACAGCATCAAGTTCTGACACAAGTTCCGGCAAGCACATCTGTTTCCACATCTGTTCCTACACAAACTTCTATAGCTGTGTCGTCCACACCTATAGTTGCTGTATCGCGTTCTACGAATCCTTTCACGCCCGATACCCCAGACGGGGCTACCGGAGGTGCTGCCAATATCTTTTCTACGCCACCTAGAATAAATAAACTTACTTTTCAAGAGTCAGCACATCCACGTACCCCCAAACTCATAAATGCCCGCACGCTTAAGGAACTTCTAGTAGATTGTAGATATGACCCTGTGCCCGGCAAGGAGGACGAAATGATCCTGGCATCATTACGTATCAGACGAGCCGCGGTGTATTTAGGGAAGTTACCAGGAATGACTATGCATCTAGATAATATATATCATTATGTCCAAACAGGGCGAGATTCTGAATGTATTAACAGAGCTATGGAATACCAGAAAGTGGAAATACAGGGGGAACTGTTACGTTTCCTCATAAATTGCGTAATCAGAAATCAAGACCGACCGGGGGTAGATCCGGAAATAGTGCAAACTCTTACCAGATGGAGCCAGAATATATCAGAAGGGAGACATGATAGGCAAAAATGTATAATAGCCATGTGCAGAAAGATCCGAAAAGAAATAGAACGCCTACACGAAGAAAGATTAACGGTAGACCAGTTTGAACAAAACGAGGAGGAAGAAGGATCAGGACCGTCCACAGGACAGTCAGAAACCATAGCCTATGTAGGTAGAGGAAGACCTTGTAATAGTACTAGATATTTCACTGACCCGATACGTCCGATATGTCCAGATAATAACAGGAATTTTCAAACACCAATAATAAATATAAGGTCTAACGAGCATTCATTCCAAGCCGCTGACAAATTACTGCGAGAACGAAGGGGTTATCATTTTCTTGATTCTATGGATGAACAAGAATTAGCTAGGTCAGCCGTTCATTGGATTGACAGTCCCGGAATGTATGGTGATAATACAGTAGCACACACATTTTTGAATCTCACCCCAGATGAACAGCGTTTAGCTGGGATTTATATGATTCAACAACTTCTTATACTATATAAAAGCCAACATTCAGATCCTGGTCCCTTACCTGATATATTGACTGAATTACTCACGAATAAATGGAGAGGTTCAGGTACTAAGCTAATTAAAGAAATACTAGAATCAAGAAAGCAGTACATTCTTTTTATATGCCCAGAACATGTCTCACTGCCCACTAAGGAAAGAACCACGTATTACATGGACAGACAGAATCCCTTACGAGAAGTGCACCCAATAAAGGGCGAGGACAATCAGTTTAAACGTGTATATGTATATACGCCCATATCAAAAATAGAATTGTTAGAAATGAAGAAAGTGGTACCCAGTCATGACAAAGACCCAGCGGGTTTCCACCGAGAAATTAAAGATATGTTACTCATGGGAGAGTATACCTATCACGACATTATGACAATATTAAAGGTATTAATGCCTGCTGGCATTTATGAAAAGCTCAAGGAAAAAGAGTGGGAGGTAGGAGACCAAAAGATAGAGTGGACAGCATTAGAAAATGAAGAAAGGGCCCGAGGTCCAGGTTCGGGGCTTGGGGACAAAACTAAAGCACTGCCAGGTTTATTAGTACAGGTACTGCCACGTTTATTAACTACGAAAAAGGAAGACTGGGGTGCAATCTCAGCCTGTAAACAAAAGCAAGATGAAGACACTAGTGATTTCTATGCCCGATTCGAAAAATGTTTTGGTATAAATAGTGGTATAAAAGCAAGTAGCGAGTCATACCCACATCTGTTTGTGACAAAATTAGTTGAAAATTCCTTGCCCCAAGTGAAGAATAGAGTATTAAAATTCGAGAGTACCTGGCAAGGTAACACTCCATCACAAATGTTACAAATGTTACAGTATCATCACAATAGAATTAGAGAGGAACAAGATCATGAACAAAGACGCATGAAAGACACGAAAATGAAAATGCTAGTCTCTCAGACAGTTCCAGCGGAAGGACATAAAAAGGGTACGACACATTCTGGCGATTCAACAGGACCTGTAAAAGGGACATGCAATTACTGTAAAAGGCCAGGTCATTATGTACACGATTGTCCAGTACTGAAGCGTAATATCGCCACGGGTATTACAAAAGAAAGACCACGGCCACTTAGACAGGATCAGAATGAACAAGGAGCCTTGCAGCATGCACAGTCCATGCCAGCTCCACCACAGACTATACAGTTTGTGCCAGCTGCACCAGCGCTGCCTGTTGCTGCCACACAAACCACGACACGACAACTGTACCAGACCGCACAGTATGACTATCCTGATTATCAACGATATGCATGAACCAGCCTAGAGAGGGAAGTTGACTTACCCCTTATCGAGATCCCTGTAGATCAAGAAGGACCTTATGTGCATAGTGAATTATTAGGCCAAGACAGAAAATTTTTACTCGATACAGGGGCAAGTCGAACAACTATAAAACGTAGTGAAGTTCCAGGGGCACCCCTCTCAGGCTCACAGAATATTTCCCTTGGTTTTTCAGGAAAACCTATTGTTAATGAAGTGTCACAACCTCTTCCACTTACGATAGGACCTTTGACCCGAACTACAGATTTGTTGCTTACTAAATCATGTCCAGAAAACCTGTTAGGAATAAAGACATTGAAAGCTCTAGGAGCTATAATATGTTGTTCTCCGGAAGGAGTAAGATTGTTTTTACGTGATTTTAAAGGTCATTATGTGTCTAGAGATATGGATCCCCGATTGCAGACTTTACCTACACATCTATGGGCACAAGGCCCTACTGATGTTGGTTGCATGAATATTACACCATATCGAGTTACACTAAAGGCAGGAGTGGTACTACCACGAATGCGACAATACAAGTTACCACCAGATGCTGTAGTGGCTTTACTACAAATCATTGACGAGCTCATTGCCCAAGGAGTGGTTATAGAAACAGACTCCAATGTATGTAATTCACCGATAATTCCGATTCTTAAACGAACAGATCCGAAGGCCCCGCCAGTATATCGATTAATTATTGATCTGCGCGAATTAAACAAGTGTATTGTGCCACAATTCCCTGTGGTCCCCGATATCTCATCATTACTGACAGCTATTGATTCCGAAGCAACATTCTTTACTGTAATTGATCTCAAAAATGCCTTTTTCAGCGTCCCAATAGATCCGGAAAGCCAATATTTGTTCGGATTTAGTTTAAATGGACGTAGCTTTAAATTCTCACGCGCACCTCAAGGATTTACAGAAAGCCCCAGCATCTATAGCCAAGCACTGAAACGAGAACTCGACAGTATCCACATGCCAGTTAACACTGCTTTGCTTCAATATGTCGATGATCTGCTGATCACCGCCCGAAGCGAACCTGAATGTGAAAAAGCATCACTGACGGTTTTACAATTTCTAGCCGAAAAGGGGCACAAGGTGTCCCCTTCTAAGCTGCAATTCTGTGTCCAGCGAGTTATTTACCTTGGTCACTCGCTGTCCAAGGAGGGAAGGCAGCTTACACCCGACCGCATTCAGTTAATAGGTAACATGCCAATACCCAAGACACAAAAGGAGGTGCGGGCTTTCATAGGCCTCACTTCATATTGTAGGCAGTGGATCCCTCAGTATGCATTTCTAGCAAAACCACTCATTCAGTTGACAACACAGGAGGCAGCCACATCGACTGTTCTCCCTTGGACTCAGGAACACACACTAGCTTTTGAAAGCTTAAAGAAAGCTCTATGCCAAGCACCTGTTTTAGCAACACCATGTTACAGAAAACATTTTACACTCTTTGTTACAGAACGAGAAGGTACTGCCTTGTGAGTACTCACACAGGAACAAGCAGGATC
This sequence comes from Triturus cristatus, assembly GCF_964204655.1. NCBI lineage: Eukaryota > Metazoa > Chordata > Amphibia > Caudata > Salamandridae > Triturus > Triturus cristatus. The sequence goes on along the minus strand of NC_140590.1, from coordinate 899,439,121 downwards.
ACACAAACCGTGTGCTTATTTTTCTAGTACATTAGATCCCGTAGCTCAGGCTCTGCCTGCGTGCCTGAAATCAGTGGCAGCGACAGCTTTAGCAATCAGACAAAGCGATGCCATAGTGTTAGGACATCCATTGACAGTACAAGTACCACACGCCGTAGAGGTTCTTGTGAATCGAACGCAAACACAACACTTGACTATAGCACGACTTACAGGGTATGAACTAACATTGTTTCAGCGACATATAGAAATCAGACGTTGTAACACATTGAATCCTGCCACACTTTTACCTGTAAATGGAACAGACCCATTAGCCCACGATTGTATTGATGTTATTACAATCACGACGAAACCCAGACAAGACTTGACAGATGTTCCATTGTCAGATCCAGACCTGACGTTGTATGTAGATGGTTCATGTATGAGAACAAGTACAGGAGAGTTAGTGGCCGCTTACGCAGTCACCACAGACACTGAAATTATTGAAACCAAGTGTATAAATACCTTGTCCGCTCAAGCAGCAGAGCTCGTCGCTCTGACACAAGCCTGTATTCAAGCCACAAATAAAAAAGTCAACATATACACTGATTCACGTTATGCTTTCGGAGTCGTACATGACTTCGGCCTGCTGTGGCGAGAGAGAGGTTATTTAACTTCTCACGGTGCCCACATTCAGCACGGACCCCTCATTCATGCCTTATTAGATGCAATACATTTGCCCATTGCAATATCGATTATGAAATGTAAAGCTCATACGAAAATTACTGATATCGTTTCTCAAGGCAATGATCTAGCTGACAGAACCGCTAAACAGACTGCTCAAACTCAAACATCCGACATGACAAAGACAATAGTCCAGACACCACCACATTGTATGATGGTTAAGGATCCCGCTCTTGATGTAATTGACATACAGACATATGCTACACCAGACGAAATAAAGAAATGGACTGAATTAGGAGGGATCCAAACCGATCAAGGATGGATGATGAAGGAAAAATCTGTGTGGTTCCTTCCTGATTCAATGGTCCAAGTTATAATTAACACTGTACATAGTCCTGCGCATCTAGGAGAGAAAGCAATGCTAGACAGCATTCAACATATTTGGTTCAACAAGCATTTACGAGCAGCAGCGAAACAAAAAGTTCGTACTTGCATGATATGTTGCCAGTTCAACCCAGGAAAAAGCGTTCCCGTAGAACAGGGTGGATTTCATCCTCCTGATCATCCTTTTGAAGTCCTCCAGATGGATTATATCCAGATGGAACGATGTAGAGGATTCAAATATGTTCTCGTAGTTGTGTGTGCTCTTTCCCGTTGGACGGAGGCATACCCGGTTTCAGATTACACTGCCCCGACTACTGCCAAACAGTTGGTTCGAGAATTCTTCCCACGATACGGTTTACCACGTGTTGTTCACTCAGATAACGGCCAGCCGTTCTCATCCGAATTAATGAAACACGTTTCACTTTTGTTAGGCTATCAGTGGAAATTCCACTGTGTCCGACACCCCGAAGCAGCAGGTCTCGTAGAAAGACATAATCAGACTCTGAAAATAAGATTATCCAAAATATGCAGAGAGAAAGGTGTCGACTGGGTAGTAGCATTACCAGTTGCACTCTTTTACACAAGAATGATAGCACACTCTCGAACAGGGCTATCCCCGTATGAAGTGATCTTCGGCAGACCACCAAATATGTGGGGGACGCCTATACCACGCAAAATAACTGATATTGACTGTAACATGCTGACAGATTACTTGGCTTCCTTGATGTCTGCACTACAATCTTGTCGTTCACAGGTAGCTGCAGCTTTTCCTGACAACACTGAGGTGAAACCCCATGACGTGGTTCCGGGAGACTTGGTCCTCGTGAGGAACTTTGATCGAAAGACTCAGCTGGAACCTAGGTGGAGGTCACCTCAGCTGGTGTTACTCACCACAAGAACAGCCGTGAAGATCGAAGGCAGAAAGGGATGGATTCATTCAAGTCATATCAAGAAATTTCATGGACTAAAATCAGATGTGAATACCTCACCTTGTGTGTCTTCACCCATTGACTCAAAACTTCCTTTTATGGAAAAAAGTGATTCTGAGCATTATAAATTAAAGCTCAGGCCCAATCAGTCGAGCAATTTGATTGTTTAAGTCCTCTCCAAGGTGAAGCGGTTGAATTGTCTCTGACATGTATCCCTTGGACCTGAATAGAGCCAGCACCCGAAAAATGTTGAAACGACAGGCGTACTGTAAATCACTGCGTAGTCATTGCATAGTGACGTTATTAATTTTATTTCTCTCAAGTCTTTTAATAATTACTGCAAGTATATTGTTGCACATATATTATCCTATTTCTAGACATGTTTACAATGTTACTGCTGAACATTCTTTTAGTAAATTACCTCCGCTTGAGTTGTCTTATAGATTTGCACTGCGTAATAATACGTTTATTAGTATGTTACATCATTCCCATCAGGTTAGCAATGCTACAAATTGTTGGATATGTGGCCGACTCCCTCCCTATCAGAACTATAAAGGAATTCTACCTCTCTTTCCATACCCATTCACACACAACGGCTCCTGTGGAGCATGGTTTAGTTTAATTAATTCCCAAGATTCGAACTCTGCAGTTTACCAAGACAATGGGGTATGGGGAAATTTGAACTTAGTTTTACTTAAGGTCTGCCACCACAACAAGGAGGGACTTCCCAAAGGAACAGGAACTGATCTAGAAAATGAAGTATATGGATTAGGTAACTTTACGCTTAATCTCCTGATCTTGAATGTCGAATCCGAAGCTACTTCAATTTTGCCCGCTATGTCAATATTTCCAGTAAAAGGTGAATTATGTATAAGAAAGAATGGTTCCATACACATGGGCCATAGTAAATGCACCACTGTAGTAGAATTTAGTGATCAAGGCAAGTCTACATTTAGAGCTTCCCGCCATTCCTATTTCATATGTGGTCAGACGGCATATGTACGTTTACCTCTAGATTGGGATGGTACTTGCTACATTGGATTCCTTTTGCCACCTGTTTTTCTAGCTCCTCCTGATTATCACATAAATATTCATTTAGTATATAATAGAGTAAGGAGAGATCTCCCAATAGTCGACTACACTGAAACAGCATGGGAAAAATACACAGATTTCAATTAAGGTCTCTTTCCCTATATAGGTACCGTTACTAATAGTAAGCTGATACGTTGATTAACTAGAACCCTTGAAGCAGTAGTGAACGAAACTATTTCCGCCTTAGGCAATTTAACAGAAGAGCAGTCTGCTATGCGGATTGTTGTGCTTCAAAATCGTCTTGTCCTTGACGTCATCCTGGCTGATAGGGGCGGAGCTTGTAGGGTCATCGGATCAAGCTGTTGCATTTTCATACCAGAAAATTCGCCATCTGTATATAAAGCTATAACGCGTCTTCATAAGATTGTAAGCCAGATACACCAGAATCCAGGCACCTGGACTTGGTCCGGTTGGTTTTGGAGCGTGTTATCAGCCTGGGGATGGAGAGTCCTATCCTTCCTAGGTATTGGTCTTCTCATACTATTCAGTTGCTGTCTATGTCTACAATGTGGACCAGCGATTTGTGGTCTGTGTGCCACATCGTGCATTCCACATCAAGATTTCCATTCAAGATCCCGGAAGAAGAAAGAAGAACAAATGATGCTATATGAACAGATCAATGGATTAATGAAGATTGATATCTCTTGACGGGCAAGTAGGGGACAAGGAGGGAATGTGGAAATATGGATTTTTCTGGTCAGTTATGTCCCGTATCTTGGACCCCAACGGTTCTATGTGCATGTTACAAGTACATGTATGTTCCCTCCAGTTCCAGTTATGAAGACGCAAATACATGTGCGTCCACCGTTAACATGTCCTCTGTTGATCCGCCATGAATGGGCCGGATATTCCATTCCTAAGTACGAAAGGCCACCGCCTTTATATGGTTCACTTATGCCATTTTACAGTCCAGGCAAGTAGGCCCTGATTCTGTCATCAAACTCTTCTTGCCTTCTGCCTCTGAAAGCTCCAGTCTGAGCCTTCACCTGTGACCATGAACTTTGTCTCATTCTCTGCGCGGCTCACGAAGCCTGACATCAGCCTGCTGCCTGCCAAAAACTGTATTTCACCTTCGAAAATTATCTGCTCCGCTCCCTGCCCAACGCATTCCTGTCTAGTAGCTTAAGTAAACATTCTGCCAGCTACCGAGCAAAGGCCCGGCTTCTCTGTCTTCATGCAAGTAATTCATAGCCCTGTTACTATGGAAGATTCCGCCCTCGCATCTAGTATAGACACTTAGACGCTTGTACACGCACTAATAGTCAGTATAGTCAGTATAGAATAAGATTCCACTCGAAGAGACCTCTCTTTTGGATAACTTAGTTCTTTAAACATAGGATGTTAGATATGATTTGGGATTAGGTTGACTTGACCCTCCAGACTTCTGTCGCCACATGTAGAGCTAAATGTCAAGTCCCCTTCACCCCCTAGTTGCACGTCAATTACACGTCATGCTGCTGCGCGCGCATTTCTGCCAAGTATTTCTGCTGACATTGCGAAATTCTTTCATGTAACCACCCTCTTATGACATCACATCTGATGACGTTCTCTAAACACACCCAGTTACGCCTATCTTTGCCACGTATGAATATATTATCTCGACTATCAATTGTTACGCCTCTTGTATTTGCTTCACTGTAATGCTTATTGTATAAAAGTAATTGATTGTCAATAACGTATGTACTTCACTTCCTGAACCTTCGTGGTGATGGAACCTGGAGCAACCGATTATAATCGACCTCTGGAATAAAGCCCATTCCGAACCTCTAATACCACGGATTCTGCCTCTTATTTACTGAGCTATTTCATTATGTTTCTGTATCAAATTAAGTCCCGGTAATTAAATTATTTACCACACACACCAAAAAAATAATAAATAGACAGCGCCAATCTAATTTCTGCTGCACAAGTGGAATTCGACTGCTCCACAGTCTGAGAGGCTGGCTTAGTATATGGTACACATTTATGTAAGTGGGCACCCTGCACTAATCCAGACAACCTTTATAGTGATTTTAGTGGTCTTAGACAACCGTAGCAACTCTCTAAGCGGTAGCTGTAGAAGGCAGCCTTCAGGCTTAATCCAGAAGCAGTGTAAGGCAGCTTGTTTTACCAGAACATGATCTTATTGGTATAGCTTAACTAAAAAAGAACCACACAATGTATTTATAAAAATATGTATTTATTATAAGACACTCACTAACACATACAGATATCTCCTACCTGAAGATATACACAATGCACACAATACTTTGCAATAAAATAGGTAAGTAGCACGAATGAACAGTGGTCGCCAGGGCGAGATTAAACCATATACTAAAATAGTGGGATGCGAACCACGACTCAAGTCAAGACTATACCCAGAAGACGTAGAAGTGCTGGGGAACCAAGGATTCACCTAAGGTAAGTAACCAGTAAGCCCAAGGGGGTCGTGTGCAGTGTGGGATCATGACCGTGTGCTCTATACAAGTCTATGGGTAATTCGCGGTTGCAAGTTTAAAGAAGAAGGACTCTTCCCAGTGGACCCTGAAGAAAACTGTGGAAGACAAAAGGTTGGAGACCCACCCCAACCATGGATACCTAGGAACCAGGATACCGACACCAGGGAAGCTGGGTGCATAGGTGTGAAGTGGCATCGGAAGCTGCCATCAAACTCAATGGAGGACTTCAGGAAGTTGCCGCTGGTGGAGAGGGTGAAAGTGTCTGGTAGAACCCAAATTTGGATTCAAGATAAGAAGTACCTGCAGACAGAGGGGACAGAGCCTATGCAACGTAGGAGTGACCAGGAGGCACGGAAGATGAATGCCCATTGACGTCGGGTGTTGCAGGAGAGATGGCTGTGACCTTGGAGCTACAGCTGTGAGGACCAGGTGATGCTTTGGAAGACCAGGAGCCATTCATAAGCTGGGCCATGTTGACTGTCAAGAGTTGAGGGGTCGGAGTATGTTGAGAGCACCAACAAGCCTTGGCAATTGTCCTTGGTAAGCTATGTTTCTCCAATGCTGAATCTGGCTCATTAACGCATGCCTTTTCTGTTACATAGAGGCCTTCTCCCACCCATCTAGTGGGAGGATAATCCAGATGATGTTGGGAAGTAGATAGCTTGCGCCAGGCTGCTGAATCGAAACTTATGTTCTGTACCCCCATTGTATTACGACTGCTACCAGTGTTTTTCCATAGTAGGCGGGTCTTTGTGGGCTCCACAACATACATAATGTTACATTATGCTTCTTAGAGTCAGTCCCTTGTCAGCCATCATAGGAGGCTGGTCAGATTGGACTCCACTGCAGTGTACTCTGTGAATAAACTAGTTTGCTTGTATTCTCTATTGCGTCATCGACTCTTCATTTCTGGGAAGGCTAGAGGAGGTCAAGAGTGACCCGGGTGGCCCTAGTTGGGTCACTTCCTTCACCCTCACACTTATAACTGAGCACCCTGACTTCAGGATTGAAAGGCCTGCTTTAGGGGTGACATATGTTTTAAGTGCAGCGACCTCAGATATAGGGAAACCTATATCTGCTGGAGGTTGTGCTAGCACCAGCTTACACAGGCTGCAATGGTATGCCTGTTGTTACAGTTTGAGTGACCCCCCATGGGTGGCATAATATATGCTTCAGCCCATGGGGAACTCCTGGTGTACCTATGCCCTAGGTACCTCAGTACCATATACGAGAGACTGATAAGGGTACACCAGTGTCCAATCTCGGATGTACCTAAGTGCCTACTATACCAATTTAGGTGAGAAAGTGCAAAGACTGGTGTCCTGATTAGCAGGATCCCAATCAGACTAGTCAGAAACAGCAGAGCACCAGGCAAAAAGTGGGGGTAAGCATAAAAGCAAATCCTACTTTCCAACAGACAGGGAATCACATTTTCGGGCATCAACCTGGAATTTCTGACTATTTTGCCAGTAATTAAACTTGACACAAGCTCTCTGCAGATCATTCTAAATGATGCACTTTAACAGAGGAAGGGCAGCCTAGAATGTAAAATCGTGATTTCCTCCAAAACAAAAATAATTGTGCCTCAATGCACTCTGCCTCCAAATGCTTATTTGAACTTCCTATCACAAAAATCACCACAAGACCTTAAACTCGGTGGGTTAAAACTTTGAACAGTTTTTGACTTCCACTATCACATATCCTTGCTACATATATTGAATCAGAAAAATTACAATTGCACTGCTTAATAATAGTAAAAGTGCTTAACCATATAACTCGCTTAGTGATATATGAGAAATGCTTTTACATGTGATCGACAAAACATCCTTGGTCATGGATTAGATTTCAATTGGGCAATAGATGCTGACCAGAATCATGGACAAGTAGTTCACACCATGGGTGCAGAGTGCCATGATTTGTGGCCCGCACTTACCTCTTAGCACTCAACGTGCACAGAAGTCAGTACTCCAAACTACCTGTTGGCTAACACAATCAAAAGCTTAAATATGGAAATGAGCACAGTGTTAGTTTGGTTTGAAGTGAGGCTTAATGTCTTTGCTAGACACGCTATGTGAGATGCATGCGTTCAGTTAAGCAAATGATATATCCCATAACAGCACAGAAGTCCTACAATATTAGCAAGTGGTGGCAATTCTGTCTGTGTGTACCCATGACTGGACTGCTCCCAGTGTCTGGAAACCTGGCACTCCTTCCATCTACAGGTACTCATCTGCCAAGCTCCAAGCCTTGGATCCCAAACACCACAACAACTGCCGCCTCAACTCTCTTCAATCAACAGCAAGACCTTTCACATGCTGTCACTTTCTCTTCTCCTGTAACCCAGGACCACCTGTACACACTGAAACCTCCACACCACTCACCAACGCCACCCAGGAACTTCTCCACTGCCTCCTGCTCAATGCCCAATCACTCTGCAAGCATGCTACTGAAATCTGGGACACCATCACCTCCCTCACCCTCGATGTCATCTTCATCACAGAAACCTGACTCAACCCATCCTCCATGCCTGATATCCTCCAGCCATGCCAGATGGCTACAAGATGACACACAGGGACTGGACCAACAAACATGGTGGCAGGATTGGCATCATCCACAAAGTTACCATCTGCTGCACTATCACTAAAGATGGCACCACACCAATTATGGAACACCTCAACTTTCAAATCTAGGTCGATGGCTGAACCACCATAGGAGGCACCATCACCTACAGTACCCCAGGACCATGCCCCGGCTTCTGCAATGCCATCCCTGACATCATCATCTCACTCACCATTGACTGTAAGCACTACGTCTTCCATGGTGACCTCAACTTTGACCTCAACGACCACAATGTCACCAACACTGCAACCTCCTAGAGAGCATGGGCAACATCAGCCTCACCCAACTGGTCCCCAACCCTACCCTCAGTGCAGAACACACACTTGACCCATCTTCATGACTAGAGACAGAGTAAAGTACAGTCACTTCACTGAACTCACCTGGAGTGACCACACCATCATCCACTTCCCCATCGCAGGATTCCCAGACTCCACCACCAAGCCTCAAAGCCCCTCCCACCACTGCTGGAGCAAAGTGACAGAACCATTGGATGGACACCCTCAACACCTCTCATACCGATGTCACAACCATCCTTGAACTTGCCATCAAGACCTTCTCCAAATGGATCACCAACTGTGCAGACAGAGTCGCCCCTTTCAAGCCCACCAAAGTCAGAAGACCCACCAAACAAGCTAGCTGATATACACATGAACTCAGGGCCATGAAGCACAGCTGCAAGTGTCTTGAAAGGAGATGGCACACCACCCAGGATTCCATGGGTTGAGCCACCTTCAAGACAGCCCTCAACAAATACCGCCTATGCCTGAAAGACACAAAAAAGTATGCACTGGCAGACCGCATCAAGGTCAGCCCCAACTACAGCAAAGAACTCTTCAACATCATCAGTGAGTTCTCCAGTCCGTCAGCCACCAAGAACACAAATCCTTCCCAGGAGTTCTCAATCAATCAATCAATCAGGGGTTTTATAGAGTGCGCTACTCACCCGTGAGGGTCTCAAGGCGCGGGGGGGGAGCTACTTGCACAACAAAATATCCACCATAAACAGAAACTTCAAAACCCAAACCACCAATCTCGACAGAACCTCACTCCAACTGAGGCCACTGAAAACCACCCATGCACTGCATGGAAACACCTCACCATACAGAACATAACAGCCATCATGAGAACTCTCACATCATCAATACCACTGGAGCACTCTTAGACCCCTGGCCACACCACTTCTTCAACCACAGGAGCAAACAAATCAGCAGCAAACTTACCTCCGATCCCAGAGCATTCATCACCATGGCCACCTTCCTTGAGGTATAGAAACACACAGAGGTCAAACCACTCCTCAAGAAACCCTCTGCTGAACTCAGTGAACTCAAGAACTACTGTACTACCGCTCGAATATCTCTGCTTCACTTCCCACCAAGGTCCTGTAAAGGCCATCAACCTTCAACTCCCCAAACACCTGGAGAACAACAATCTGCTGGACACCTTCCAATCCGCATTCCATGCCAACCACAGCACCGAGACTGCCCTGATCACTGCAACCAATGACATCAGAACCCTCCTTGACTGGTGAGAAACAGCAGCCCTGATCCTCCATGATCTCTCAGCAGCATTCAACACTGTCTCCCACCACACCCTCACAAAAAGACTTCACCAAATTGGGATCCAGGAATGTATTGCCTACTTCCTCACAGGAAGAACCAGGAGGATTCGCCTACCACCATTAACCTCGGGTTCCAAGAACATCTTCTACGGTATCCCTCAAGGCTCATCCCTCAGACCCACCCTGTTCAACACTCACATGACGCCCCTGTCCTAAATCATTAGAACTCATGGCCTTAACATCATATCCTACACAGAGGACACCCAGCTGATCCTCTCGTTCTCAGAAGATCCCTCCACCACTAGGAACAACTTCCACAGCTGCATTACAAGCATCTCAGACCGTATGAAGACCAACTGTTTACAATTCTACACAGACAAGACAGAAGTACTGATTTTTAGGAGCAACCCATCCCTGTCAAATGACTCCTGGCAGGCCTCCTCAACTCGAACCCACACTGACTAACCACACCCACAACCTTGGCATTATCCTGGTCAGCAAACTCACCATGAAATGCCAGATCAACGCAGACTCCTCCGCCTTCTTCCACACTCTCCACATGCTCTGTAAGATCCTTAGATGGCTCCCCATCAACACCAGGAAAAACATCACTTTAGCCCAAGTCACCAACCAGCTAGACTATGGCAACACACTCCACACAGGAATCAACATTCAACTGCTGAAGAGACTCCACAAAATAGAGAACTCAGCCACTAGACACATCCTTGACCTCCCCAAATGGATCCCCTTCACCCCCCATCTCAAGAAGCTCCACTGGCTCCCAGTCCAGAAAATATACCACTTCAAGATGCTGACATATGAATATATAGCCCTCCTCAACCAAGGACCCGCCATCAACCACCGCCTGAACTTCCACCAACCCTCCAGACACCTGCACTCCACCTCCCCCGTCCTATGTCATGTCACCTGCATCCACTGAAACAACAGTTGAAGACGCGCCTTCTTCTACATCCCACGAAGTCCTAAAACAACCTTCCACTGTACCTCTGAACCTCGCCCTCCCTCCCAGAATTCAGAAAGGGACTCAAGACCTGGTTGTTCAACTAAGCCCACCTCTGCAGCAAGAGACCAGTGTCTGGATACTCTTGTGGGTGAGTAGCCGTGGTATACAAATCCCTGTTGATTGAATGATGGAAGAATTGTTTGGCAGCCATTTTAAAGTCACAAGGGATAAGTTTTTTCTAGTCGACAGTGCCCTTGCTGGGTAAATGAGAAACATATTTTTTTTAAACTGTTGCTATTCTTCAAAGTTGACAAATTCTTAACAGAAACAAAGCAGTATTCCAGGAAACCACTTGAGGTCAAGGATATACACTTTATCTGAACAGACTATTTCACAAGTCATTCCTTGAGCATTATAAACTCATATTTTCTGCATCTTGTTTTTCCTAAAGTAGGAGCAAAAATGATTTAAACTTCTTGACAGACTTTCTTAACCTTTATTTTGAGACCTTGGTTTTCAAGTATTAGGAAAATGATTACTTGTTGTTAGGTGAACTCTTTATTACTAACATGCTTTTATTATGTTACAGTTTATTGACCTCTCACTTTGAACAAAATTTGAATCTTAACACTGTCTCAGAGAAGTGCATTGTCTGTAGTTTGAAATGCACAATATCCAAGAATAATCTTCCTATTTATTTCATAGATGATAATTTTGTATCAGCTCTATGAAGACACAAAGTTTCTTCAGACCTTAGGAAGCTGGAGACACAGATTTTTCTTAAAGGTATACGTTAGACCTGACATCCTTGGCATGGTATTCTGGCAAACATTTTGCCTTCTCTCTTCCTGTTTTGATGATTTTGAGTTTGTGCACTTTACTAACCAGTGTAAAGTGCTTGTGCTCACTCCTTTAAACATGGAATAAGTAACCTACACCTAATTGGAGCATTTAATTTACTTGTAAGTCCCTAGTAAATGGTTCTGCATGTACCCAGGGCCTGTAAAGGAAATGCAACTAGTCGGCCTGCAGCATTCATTGTGTCACCCACTAAAACATGTCCCAGGTCTGCTCTGAAGTCTGCACTGCAATTCTAAACTGCCATTTTGGCAATGCAAAATAAAGCTTTTGCCAGACGTCAACCTTCTTTTTTGATACTTATAAGTCACACCTAAGGTAGGCTATAAGTGCTTATAGATTAGGGTGAATTGAATTTAAAAAGTAGGATATGTGAGCTTAAGTTTTGCATGTCCTGGCAGTAAAAAACTTCTAAAGTAGTTTTTTACTGTTGTAATATCTATATGTCTTATTAACTAACACTGGGTTACCTTATTCCATATAGTAAGTGATGTCTTTGGATTGGGAGCACATAGAGATATACTGTTTGCACTCAAAAAACTTGTAATGTAAAATCCTCTTTATTGGTAGAGTCACATTTTAAGCAGAGCCACTGGAATTCTGCAAATGTGTGGCTGCTTCATTTTTCTCACAGTTATAGATTTGCTGCAATTGCCACATATTCCATAAATTGCTGCATGATCTGCAGATTTTAACAAAAAATATAGTTTCTATATCAAACGGTACAAAAGTTGCTTTAAATGCAGTAATATGTGCAAAGTTGGATTTGTTACCTTATTGCTATATATGGGTGTTAGACTAGTACTAATGAGGTGCAACCAATGGCCAGAAAGTGTTGACAAGTGTAAAAATGAAACAAATAATGAAATAATACTTAAATGTTGCCCTATTATGCTGCATATTTTCCTTTTGCTTGCCGCTCAATTTACTCAACCCTACTGCATAATTTGGCCCTCTACTGCATAGTTCCTGTGGCACTGATTTTAAGTCACAATTCAGAAAATGCCACTTTTAGAAAGTTAGCATTTTCTACTCCAAACTATTTGTGCCTTCTGCCAATGTCCTGGGTTACCTGAATGTGAATGGCTATGCTGTTGGGGTTTGTGTATTACTTCAAGTTAGTATTACCAAAGGGGCCTAGTTGTGGGCAGGATGGGCCATCCCCAATTACACATCAAATGACTTTGCCTCCGGCAAACACAAAGGAACCTGACAGCAAGCCTGTCCTGTCCTTTGGCATTCCAGATAGTTTGGAACCTTGAAAGGGAAGAACATTCCTGAACCAGGTGTATGGGTAGGACACACAAAGGCTGGCACAAGGTATAAATATTGGACCTCCAGAGTTATTCTTCAGAACACTCCTGTGACTGTGGAAGTTACAGAAGAATAGTAGCCCTCTGCTAGAGGACTGCCCTGCTGCTGAAGGACAGCCTTGCTGTCTAAGATGGAATTTTGGACCTGCTTGCCTTCATCCTAGGCTTCCCAGAGTGACTTCAACAGTCAGTTGGCTAACCCCCTGCTTTAGCTACAGGGGCACCACAAGCTTCCTGCAACTGCCCAACTGACCTGCTGCACTGGGCCTACCTGAACATGCAACTAGACCTGCCTGAGCCCAGCTGCTGACCTCTGCCCAGAGTGAGTCCTGATCCATGTGAGGTGCCCCCTAGATCCTTGAATATTTGCTGGCAATGGAGTGTGCTACTCCCTGCCTAACTGTGGGTTCTGACGCAGCACGACACAGGACCACGCCACCCATCTCCTCACAGCTCTTGATCTATGGCTTCATCTAAACCGATGCAGCAAAACACAACTTGACACAGGACATCACATCGCAGCCCTTGCAGCTGCTCATCAGCACTGATGCAGCATGATGCAACTTGATGCAGAACTTCACATTGCAGCAATTGCAGCTCCTGATCAGAACCGATGCAGCACAACATGAAGTCTCAAATCAAGGACATAAGATATAGCTCTCAGCGTGACTAAACTTGTTCTTCTATGCAGCCCGTCTCCATCTTGGTCAGCTTGAACTTGTGACTTAATCCCTGTCCAGCGCAACCAGATAACCACAGTTTGGCGCTTCATGCTTATAGGTGCTTTTTTTACGTAAAACTTTAACATTGAATATCTCTGGTTCTACTAATTGGGTGTTTGTCATTCTGGTACCATTTTTATTTAATAATATATATTTTTGGGAACTTGGTTTGAGATTTTTCTTCTGTTTTGTTTTATCTTTTTACTGTCTGTGTGCTGCATAAATACTTTACACATATCCGCAATGTTTAACTTGACTGCCTTCTGCCAAACTACCAGAGGGTTAAGCACAGGTTAATTTAGTGACTTTTTGTGGTTCATCCTGACAAGGATTGTGGTTGTTGGCTGAGTGCGGCTTTCAACCTTCTCAAACAATAATTGTTTTTTTACAATATGTCATACTTTATTAAATATCAGGCGCTGTTACAAGATCAATGAAATCACTAAACACTTCCTCTTGTCTTTAGAAAACAGCACTGCTCCAATGTATGACAATGCCCAGTGTGTGACCAGGCAGAGTGACGATGACCAATCAGTCTATTTCTCTGAGTTTGCTACTAGCTGACATGTCATTTAGTCAATTGTTGGCAGTGGTTTCTGAGTAGTATGAAAGAATACTTTGCTTCTGTGTGATCGGACCAAAAGGATAGTGCTTTGTAACGGAGATGCAGAGATATAATCTGACTGTTAGAAATGGGATTTCTGGTTGGCTAGGGCTTGCGCCAAAGCCAGGCAGAAACCACCACTCTAGTCAGGGCAAGGAAGGTACACGCAAAAGATAACCCCTGCTCACCCCCTTGGTAGCTTGGCACGAGCAGACAGGCTTATCCCTGAGGCGATGTGTAAAGCGTTTGCGCACGCACCCAGCAACAACACCCAAGGCCCACCAGAAAGGAAACTCCACACAAGGTATTATATAAAAATAACCTTTGTATTATACACAACACATTAGATAAAAACACACACTTTACAATGTGCCAACAGGCACGGGCAGAATTTACATGGGATTATATATACAGGGGACAGGGCCACATGGACCACTGTCAGGAATTAGCACTCTTTAGAAATAGCACTTAGAACGTAGGAATAATATTTTAGAACATAGCACATACAATCACTGTAGCACTAAAAATAGAACATATAGCACACAACCAGTAACTACTGGTATCAGAACGTACCACCTACGCAACCCTAACCATCTTTAGGAATACCACGCAGGGAACTAGGACCTCACTAGTACCACCTGTACTAGGGGAAAAACAACCACCTAAGTATCACTCTACCTGTAGGGGTCTAAGCACATAAACACAGGATGCATAAAATACATTTAGAGGTGTAAAGCACATGACGCATAAACACATTCAGAGGTGCAGGAAAGGAAACAAGAACACACTAGTATAATTACTACTAGTAAAACAATCTCCAATGCATAAACACAGTTTAGGAAGGAGAATATCATAAAGACATTGCGCAGGCGCCAAAGTACATATATAAAAATCACCAGGTACCCTAGGGGAGGGCACAATACAGAAAAAACTGTCCCCCAGGCCAACTGGCCTCTCAGGGGTGCAGAAATGACCAATCCAATAATGTCACGGCGCGACTGCGCAGGCTGCGCAAGCCAGGCGCACCCTGCACAACCTAAACGTTGCAGCTGCCCACTAAGTGCTGGGCAGCTGTAGGGACTGGGGCCTGGGCACCTCTGGGCCTTTAGAACAAATATGGCATGTCTTGGAGCCTCCCTGGGCTCTGCAAAGAAAAAGAATGCCCCCAAGCGTTGGAGCGCACCAGCGCTCTAAAAGGATGTGCCCAACGTTGTTGGAGCGCACCAGCGCTTAAAAATGATGTGCCCCACGTTGTTGGAGCGCACCAGCGCTTAAAAATGATGTGCCCCACGTTGGAGCGCCTCGCGCTCTGAACAACACTGCCCCCTTCGTTGGAGCGACTTCGCGCTCGTGAGATCTCAACCAGCTGGAGCCTCACTGGGCTTCACAAAACAATGCGGCCCGCGTTGGAGCCTGTGGGGCCCTCAAACCACTATCTGCCCCTAGCAACGGGGGCCACGTAGGTTTGGCACAATAGTGCGGGGGAGCGGACCAGTCATCACAGCATGCGCACGGAGTCCCCCCAGCCCTGCTCAACTCACCGGGCTGTTGCTCGGGGGGGCTCCCGCGTCGTCTCCGCTCCGCTCTTATGCGGGACCGGCAGCACTTCAGACGGGCAGCAGCGACGCTGCTGCTTGCAGGCTCGCCCTCTCTTCTTCTCAGGGAAGCGCGGGGTAGGCTCCCGTCCGCTTCCTTCCCACAGCGCGGGGCTTCAATGCCCCGCCCACCACCAGACGGGACTTTCCTTTGCTTCCGGGTCGCCGCAGGCAGCGCGGCGGCCCGAGTTCCCAGTGGCGGCGGCGATACGGGGTGAGCTCCCGTTATAAAGCAATATACGGCGGGGTGGGCACCCGCCGTAGGGAGATAATAAAATAAGCGGGGTAGGCACCCGTAGTTTAAATACTGAAGGAAGCGGGGTAGGCACCCGCCAACGACCACGGCGATGTCCCTGGCAGGGTGGGCACCTGCCAGGGGACTTTAAGGTCGGCAAAGACGGGGCAAACGCCGGGTGGGCACCGGCTTGGAGAAATAAAGCGCTCTGAGCGCTAAAAGGCAATTTACAAGCGCTTCCAGGCGCTTGAGGGACAAATAAAGCGCTCCCAGCGCTTTGGCAAATTAAAGCGCTCCCAGGTGCTTTGGCAAATTAAAGCGCTCCCAGGTGCTTTGGGGAGCAGGAAAGTACCAAAGTCCAGCAATGTTCTTCCCTGCATGCAGCAGGGCAGGGGTGGGGGGCAAGGCTGGACCCAGAGCCAGCTCACTGGGCCTCCAGGCAGGGAGGTAGTCCAGGTGGCGGTCCTCTGGTCCAGCAGCAGCAGCAGCCCCCCTCAGGTAAGATCCTGGCAGAGAACAGTTTCTGTGGGGACACAGCCCCATTTTTATACAGGCAAACCCTTTGTTCTGGGTTCAGGGTGAGGGGGAAAACCAGTCGCAGCTGGTTGGGGAGCACCCTTGATGTGCTCAGCCCCTCACTCTATTCACTGGAAGGGCTAGGGTCGTCAGTCGCACCACAGGGGGCGGGGCCAGCATTGTGTTTGGAAAACCCTGTCCTATTCAGGACCCAGGTGGACTCCTCCCACCCATATAGCTGCTGATCTCCCCATTCACCACTGGGTGACTCATCCTGACACTGGGGAATCCCTAGCCCGTCACATGACATGACCAGCCAATCACGCGACAGACACACTGCACACAGAAGTGCCCACTTCTAGAAGTGGCACTTCCACACTAGGTACATACACGCCGCACACATCATCGCGCAGCATTCACTCCCACGAGTCCGCACATACCAAACTCGGGCCTGCACACCCCACGCATCAGGAACTACTAGGGACACATACATTCCCCATGCATTCCTATGGGAGGGCAGGCCTATCTCACCACATGCACTCAGAGCACGCACGCACTTTACCCTGGGACACAGGGAAAGTGCGCAGGAAACCAAAATATCACCACACCAAGTCATCAGTAAAAAGCAAAAAAGTTCAGGGGTGAACCTGCCAGAAGGGCCAAGTCCAACACAACCCCCTTCCAGCCAAAACGCAGGGCAGCCCAATCACCACCGTGATGGACTTCCCTGCTTGGGGCGATAGAACACGGACGCGGGCCCGCAACTGCAGGGACACCCTCCGGTTCTACGCCACGGTGAACCCATGGAATTCTTTCTAACACCACTGTCTGGACCAACTGGGCTACCCCACTGGTACTCCCAAGCTGTCCGCGGCCAAGACCAGGCCCTAGGCCACCCAGGTGCCACTGGTCTTTGCCTAACCACAGAGTGGGGGGTAGTAACCCCTGGCACATAGCGGCCATTCTCCACTCTTCCTCTCTGAAAGACAGGACTAGACTGCCACTGGTTCTCCAGCCTAGGGTCTACACCCTCAGGCGGACCAGGAGTCTCAGGGAAGGCTCTCCTCCCCCTACCTCTTCTCCTAGGGTTCCTCCTCCTCTGGCGAGGGGTACACCTAGAACGCCATCCCAACCCAGGGTTTAACCCCTCAGGTTGTACCGGGGGCAGAGGTGGGCTCTCCCACCCTCTGCACCCCCTTCCAGAACCCTGCTCCCTACCAACTGGGGCGGTACCTCTGGAAGAAGAACTGGTCGGGACGCTGATTACAGACGTCCCACCCTTCAGGTCAGGCTGATCCCGAACCTGGCCTTCCAACCTCCGGCCTAGAACCTTTGGTGGAATAATTGCCTGGCACTCCAGGACTTCTGGGGATCTCCACTCCATCCCCCTGAGGCTATCAAATGACACGTATGTCGAGCGACTGTCTGTCTGGCGCTGATCTCCCGTCCCCTGTCCACCTGACAGTGCGCGGAGATCCCCCAGAACAGAAGTGGTGTCACCCTGGTCACTACACGGGAACCTAGCCCAACTGGGAAGTCCCTGACCCACCGGCTCTTCCACTGGGGAACTCATCCCCCAATCACTCACGCTGGGCTCCTGTACCCTCCCTACCGGAGCGGTACCGCCAGACTCCAGAACCACAGGAGCCCTGGTTACAGGTGCTCTAGGTCCTCCACTCACTAAGAGATCTTCCTCAAGTGGACTAACAGGACAGCCTAGGTCCCCAACTTGGTGTTCCCTCATGGAACCATCCAAGTCCTGAGGCAGGGTTTCGTACGTCCGGGTACCCTCGGTCACCCTCTCACTCCTGCTCCACTGAGCCAGGCAGTGAGCCCCTACACCCTCCTCGCTATCCTGGGACCTAGCTGGGCTACACTGAGCCTCCTCCACCACGCTGGGCTGGAGGATCTCTGACCCACTATTGTTGGAATCACTCACTAATGACACTAGAGAACCTCTGGCCCTTTCCCAGTGGTCTGCTTCCTCTGCAAGTTCAAATGGACAAAAAGAGTTATACCTCAACAGGTGTTGGCGCAACCCTGGAGAACAACTACTGAGCATCTGCTCCTTGATAATCATATTTAGTACTCCATCCAAATCCTGCTCCGGGTTAAACACCAACCAGTCCACCAGGGCATCATGACATTCCTCCACAGCCTCCTCCCAAGACTGGTGAGACAGCTTCTTACTGCCCCTGAACTTCAACCTACATTCCTCCTCTCGGGAACAAGGTACCACACTCGGGGAACTGGGACTGGGACTCTCTATACTGCACTTTATATTGCTGCCCCCCCTGGACTCCACCCTCACTGGGGAATCCAGAAAACTTCCACTGCGCTCAGGGGACAGGGAAAGGGGTGAGGCGCTATCTTTTAAGCTGGACCCAGCAAGGGACTCCCTACCTACGGGGTCCTCACTCTCTACTGGCGTCCAGGTACTGTCATCTTCTTCTGAGTCTTCAGGGCTCCCCACAGACCCACCACCCTCCAGGTGTGAGGCCCGGGCCCTTTCTTCCTCACTGCGCTCACGTTTCCATTCATCTACTTGCCATCCAATCATGTAGTTCCTCAATTCGTACACAGTGTCGGACTCTCTCACCCCTATGTTTCTTTCTCTACAGAACCTTTCCAACTCCTGCATACTGTAATAAACTAGATCACTGAGATCAAAAGCAGGCTCCATTCTGGCAGACGTTCTAGAGAAAAGATCACACAGGGAACCTAGGGGTCTGAGTTTAACAGGAGTACACAATTCACAAAAAAGATTCAGCAAGCTCTCTAACCCAGAGAACTCACACTCACTTGCCTAGTGCCACTCACCAATCATCCACACACAACCCTCCCCTCGGACTGGTAAGGCAGTTTCTACCACCCCTGATTCCTCAACCTGACCACCACGTGACACAGGTACCAACTCTGGGCGCAGGGCGGGGGACAAATGTACAGGACACTATTACGCTGCCACCACTGGATCCCACCCTCTGGTGAATCCAGAAACACAATGCACTAAGGGGGATGATCTACCCTCCCGAGCTAGGGACACCTAACTCACAGTGCACAAAACCACATTTCCAAAGAAATGACAATTAAAAACAATTTTAAAACAATAATCCCTATACCATGTGATTTATCTAAATGCAGAGTTTTGTAGTGCGGCCAGTTGCCGCTGCGGTACAGCGCAAACGCAAGTCCAAATCCCACCGCTGATCACCAATGTTAGAAATGGGATTTCTAGTTGGCTAGGGCTTGCGCCAAAGCCAGGCAGAAACCACCACTCTAGTCAGGGCAAGGAAGGTACACGCAAAAGATAACCCCTGCTCACCCCCTTGGTAGCTTGGCACGAGCAGACAGGCTTATCCCTGAGGCGATGTGTAAAGCGTTTGCGCACGCACCCAGCAACAACACCCAAGGCCCACCAGAAAGGAAACTCCACACAAGGTATTATATAAAAATAACCTTTGTATTATACACAACACATTAGATAAAAACACACACTTTACAATGTGCCAACAGGCACGGGCAGAATTTACATGGGATTATATATACAGGGGACAGGGCCACATGGACCACTGTCAGGAATTAGCACTCTTTAGAAATAGCACTTAGAACGTAGGAATAATATTTTAGAACATAGCACATACAATCACTGTAGCACTAAAAATAGAACATATAGCACACAACCAGTAACTACTGGTATCAGAACGTACCACCTACGCAACCCTAACCATCTTTAGGAATACCACGCAGGGAACTAGGACCTCACTAGTACCACCTGTACTAGGGGAAAAACAACCACCTAAGTATCACTCTACCTGTAGGGGTCTAAGCACATAAACACAGGATGCATAAAATACATTTAGAGGTGTAAAGCACATGACGCATAAACACATTCAGAGGTGCAGGAAAGGAAACAAGAACACACTAGTATAATTACTACTAGTAAAACAATCTCCAATGCATAAACACAGTTTAGGAAGGAGAATATCATAAAGACATTGTGCAGGCGCCAAAGTACATATATAAAAATCACCAGGTACCCTAGGGGAGGGCACAATACAGAAAAAACTGTCCCCCAGGCCAACTGGCCTCTCAGGGGTGCAGAAATGACCAATCCAATAATGTCACGGCGCGACTGCGCAGGCTGCGCAAGCCAGGCGCACCCTGCACAACCTAAACGTTGCAGCTGCCCACTAAGTGCTGGGCAGCTGTAGGGACTGGGGCCTGGGCACCTCTGGGCCTTTAGAACAAATATGGCATGTCTTGGAGCCTCCCTGGGCTCTGCAAAGAAAAAGAATGCCCCCAAGCGTTGGAGCGCACCAGCGCTCTAAAAGGATGTGCCCCACGTTGTTGGAGCGCACCAGCGCTTAAAAATGATGTGCCCCACGTTGTTGGAGCGCACCAGCGCTTAAAAATGATGTGCCCCACGTTGGAGCGCCTCGCGCTCTGAACAACACTGCCCCCTTCGTTGGAGCGACTTCGCGCTCGTGAGATCTCAACCAGCTGGAGCCTCACTGGGCTTCACAAAACAATGCGGCCCGCGTTGGAGCCTGTGGGGCCCTCAAACCACTATCTGCCCCTAGCAACGGGGGCCACGTAGGTTTGGCACAATAGTGCGGGGGAGCGGACCAGTCATCACAGCATGCGCACGGAGTCCCCCCAGCCCTGCTCAACTCACCGGGCTGTTGCTCGGGGGGGCTCCCGCGTCGTCTCCGCTCCGCTCTTATGCGGGACCGGCAGCACTTCAGACGGGCAGCAGCGACGCTGCTGCTTGCAGGCTCGCCCTCTCTTCTTCTCAGGGAAGCGCGGGGTAGGCTCCCGTCCTCTTCCTTCCCACAGCGCGGGGCTTCAATGCCCCGCCCACCACCAGACGGGACTTTCCTTTGCTTCCGGGTCACCGCAGGCAGCGCGGCGGCCCGAGTTCCCAGTGGCGGCGGCGATACGGGGTGAGCTCCCGTTATAAAGCAATATACGGCGGGGTGGGCACCCGCCGTAGGGAGATAATAAAATAAGCGGGGTAGGCACCCGTAGTTTAAATACTGAAGGAAGCGGGGTAGGCACCCGCCAACGACCATGGCGATGTCCCTGGCAGGGTGGGCACCTGCCAGGGGACTTTAAGGTCGGCAAAGACGGGGCAAACGCCGGGTGGGCACCGGCTTGGAGAAATAAAGCGCTCTGAGCGCTAAAAGGCAATTTACAAGCGCTTCCAGGCGCTTGAGGGACAAATAAAGCGCTCCCAGCGCTTTGGCAAATTAAAGCGCTCCCAGGTGCTTTGGCAAATTAAAGCGCTCCCAGGTGCTTTGGGGAGCAGGAAAGTACCAAAGTCCAGCAATGTTCTTCCCTGCATGCAGCAGGGCAGGGGTGGGGGGCAAGGCTGGACCCAGAGCCAGCTCACTGGGCCTCCAGGTAGGGAGGTAGTCCAGGTGGCGGTCCTCTGGTCCAGCAGCAGCAGCAGCCCCCCTCAGGTAAGATCCTGGCAGAGAACAGTTTCTGTGGGGACACAGCCCCATTTTTATACAGGCAAACCCTTTGTTCTGGGTTCAGGGTGAGGGGGAAAACCAGTCGCAGCTGGTTGGGGAGCACCCTTGATGTGCTCAGCCCCTCACTCTATTCACTGGAAGGGCTAGGGTCGTCAGTCGCACCACAGGGGGCGGGGCCAGCATTGTGTTTGGAAAACCCTGTCCTATTCAGGACCCAGGTGGACTCCTCCCACCCATCTAGCTGCTGATCTCCCCATTCACCACTGGGTGACTCATCCTGACACTGGGGAATCCCTAGCCCGTCACATGACATGACCAGCCAATCACGCGACAGACACACTGCACACAGAAGTGCCCACTTCTAGAAGTGGCACTTCCACACTAGGTACATACACGCCGCACACATCATCGCGCAGCATTCACTCCCACGAGTCCGCACATACCAAACTCGGGCCTGCACACCCCACGCATCAGGAACTACTAGGGACACATACATTCCCCATGCATTCCTATGGGAGGGCAGGCCTATCTCACCACATGCACTCAGAGCACGCACGCACTTTACCCTGGGACACAGGGAAAGTGCGCAGGAAACCAAAAAATCACCACACCAAGTCATCAGTAAAAAGCAAAAAAGTTCAGGGGTGAACCTGCCAGAAGGGCCAAGTCCAACACTGACCATATATCGTAGCTATTTCCTGAATGACCTGACAGAAAGGGACTCAACTGAGAAACTATTTTTAGAATTTAAGCTTTGCATAACTTACACCTGCAAGCAATAATTGTCAATAACAATCAAGTGGATTTATTCAAGATTAAAATGAACACTAGACAAGGATGCACATTATAGTGTATGCTATTACCAATACACATGCAATTTACTATAGAGGGTAACATGATCATATATGCAATTGCCTGACCCATATGGAATTAATAACGTCATAGCTTATACTTCTTTGGCAATGATTTGATAGTACAATACTACATCCCATATTTTGCATAATATATTATTTGCAACCTTATGCTATTGAATTAATCATGCAGAAAAATATACATGTCTAATATATCACTGCCATAATAAATTATTGTTGGAAATGGCCCTTTTTGCAGGGTCACCCCCAAACTTTCTGCCTTCCTCCTCCACTTTTTCTGACTTGATTCTTGTTGGCTTTAAGACTGTGCACATTACCACTGCTAACCAGTGCTAAGGTGCTTGTGCTCTCTCCTTAAAATATGGTAAAATTGGCTAATATCAACTGGCATATTTAATTTACCTTTAAGTCCCTGGTAAAGTGCACTACATGCGCCCAGGGCCTGTAAATTAAATGCTGCTAGTGGGTCTGCCGCACTGATTGTTTCACCCACGTAAGTAGCCCTCTAACCATGTTTCAGGCCTGCCATTCCAGAGCCTGTGCAGTTTAATCTGCCATTTTAATCTGGAAGAAGTAAACTTCATGGTTTATGGAAACAGGACACAGTTCACGGCGCTGAGACACTAAATATTCAGAAGACGTGCTTACAACACAGTGAGTTATTCACTAATCTTTGCTAAAAAAAAAAAGTTTTTCCTGGGTCACACTGAGCAAAATTTTTTTAATTTCAAGTCAATAGTGAGGGCTTGAGCACATTTACTTCTCAGATTGCATGTTTCATGGTTGTTTTTTGCAGATGTTTTATGGGGTCCTTTACTATTTTTGATAGGCTTTCTATTTGTTATAGTTACCCCTGATGAAGGGATTTTATGCCCGAAATGCATTGGGTGGATAGCCGTATGATAACCTTGGATGATCAGCGCATTCCATTTGCTGATGATAGATGCCTGGATGGGCATATCTTGCGCATTTATAGTTGGAAATTCAACTGTTTTACTGTGAAGGAACACATTCTGAGGAACATGGAATAAACATGGATTAAATATGGATTACTTGTCTGAACATGAGGATTCATAATTGTTGACATTTTGCAATTTGTAGCATAGCTGTGCGGCTTTAACCTGGTATGTGATGTCGTTCCAGGCATTTTTTTAAAGTAAACCTTTTATCACGCCCAAACATTCACTTTTTATGCTTATAAGTTATAACTCAACCCTAAGATTGGTCCTGGACAACCCAGAGGGCAGGGTGTGCTGTATTTAAAAGGCAGAACATATACCTTCAAGTTTTGTATGTCCTGGTAGTGAAAAACACTTAAATTCATTTTTCACTACAGCAAGCCTTACATCTCCCATAGGATAACATTGGGATTACCTTATTACATTTTAGAAGAGTAATTCCCAAATGGAAAGCTATGACTGTATCAAGTTTGGTGTCTCTGGAATCAAAATGTAAAATCCCAATTTATGGTGATATGGTGAAATTACATTTTAAATTGCAAATCAGAAAATGCCAAGTTGGTATTTTCTTACTTTAGCCACTTGGGGCCTGCTACATGTCTCTAATCACATGCCTGGGGTGGGTGACAGTTGGGCTTTGTGTATTTCCTCTAGACAGCCATACACAATGGGAGCTTAGGTGTGACTTGATGGGCCATCCTGTCAGGAAGGGAGGGAGGAGAGGGACCCAGCCTCACTAACACCTGTATAGAGTGTGCCCTGTCCCTCACACAAAGGCCTGCATACCCCCCTGTAGTGAGTGTGGAGCCAGGGCAGGAAAGGAGGACCTATGTGCACTTTAAAGGCATTTCTTTGAAGTCTCCCCTACTTCAAAAAACACAACTGCATATAAGCACTGGACCCCTGACACCACCACTTTAGTTCACTTTGCTGCTAAAGAACTGCTACTCTGCTGGACTGCTGCTTTGTTGGACTCCTGTTTTGTTGTGCTGACCTGCTTGCCTCCTGCCTGAGTTAGAAGGACTGGACCTACATCACTTGCACCCAGAACCAAGAGTGACTCCGAAGGCTAGCTGGCTGGCCTCCAGATATTAATTCTCAGGGACATCAAACTGCTTCTGTATCTAGACTCTGCCATCTGTGACTCTACCCTGCCAAGTGGTGCAACCCCAGTCCAGCACCCTTGGATGTGGGCCTAAGGTGAATCTCCAGTGGAACAGGTGCATTCTCAGCTGAGTGATATATCCCCGAAAAGAACCAGCTCATCTCCTCAACTGAGTGATGCATCTTCTAGCAGAATTGGGGCATCATTGCCGCTTTGTGGATTGGACCTGTCTCAAAAGACTTGCATCACTGCAGCCTCTCACAAGTGGGACCAACACATCAGCTTTGGGATTGCTGCTGCATGATGCTCTACCCAGCACAAGCTCCCCTCATCTCTCGTTGATGGCAGCCTCGATGACGGATCTCCGCATCACATCTTTACTGCATATCAGAACTGATGCATCGCCCGTGCTGTGCCTCGCATCCTTGACATGGAACTTCGGCTTGCAAGCCCTGTTGACAGGATCCTTAAAACAGACACATCAGGACCAGGCACGAAAGCCCCGCTGCACTTCAGAATAGAACTGGGTCCCTTTAGGTAGTCTGCGCTCCATCGCTGTCAGCCTGAGTTTTTGACTTTGTCCCGATTCGGCATGACCAGATATCCCAAATTGCACTTTTTGCTTCTAGGTGATGTTTTTCCCCAGAAATTTTAAATTCAATATCCCAAGTTCTACTGATTACATTTTTGTCCTTTTTGGTCTTCTTTTATTTATTAAAGTAGGCTCAATTTTTCTAACTTGGTGTGGAATATTTTTGTGTGGTGTTTTCACTGTTTTACTGTTTGAAGTGTTGCACAAATACTTTACAAATTTCCTTTAAATTAAGCCTGACTGTTCTGTGTCAATCTGCCAGATGGTGAGCATGGTTTAATTTAGGGTTTGGTGCTTCTTACCCTGACTAGGATTGTGGATACTGCTTGACTAGGGCTCATACCCCAGTCAACCTACAACCCAATTTCTAGCAATCATTGAAACACTTAGGACTTCATTTAGTATTTGGTGGAGCAAGAGTCCCACCACTAATCAGCTTAGTGCTGCAAAGTTATGACTCCTCCCTCCTATTTAGGTATATGACCTACTGAATGTGTGGCAATTGAGTCTCCTCCAGCACTCAGGTGCTCAGTTTTTTGCAGTAGACCATTTGTCACACGGCCAGTGCCATTGGTGCACAATAAGTGCTGATGCTGATTTTGTCTGCCTTCATCTACCCCACAAGGTGAAGCATTGTTGACACGAGGAGTGGTGGGCTAGGACAAGAAAAATCATCAAGGGCTCCCGCTTGCTGGGAAAATTAATTATGCTCATCAGGGTCATTTTTATGTTTCTAAGCTACAAATGTGAGCGTTAGATGGTTGTCACCTTGGCACTAGTGTCTGATGAAAGTGCTTCTGTTGTGTCAGCGTAGGTGATTTTGTCAAAAATGAACTACTAGAGTGACAATTTTTTCTACATTTAGAGGGCAGCCTCACACAAAATGGGTGAACTAGGGACCTTGAGAGCCTTGGATGGGCAGCCATGACCCCTTAGTCAAAACGAGAATCAAATCTCTGGTCAATTTGTTATCTACAAAGAAAAGGATTCTAACTACTTATGGAAACCGTGAACAAAGTAGTTCACGGTTGGTATTTTAAAAAAAACACTACCAGGGCACACCAATCTCATAGAGATATGTTTTTTTTACAATAAAAATGTATGCATTAGTTGCAAATAATGAAACTTCATTGCATTTTTTCCAGAAATTAGTATCTTCGATTTGGATGGAATTACTTAAAAATCAAGATTATATTGCGTATAAAGCCTTCAAAACCCTATTCATAACTGACTGATAATTCTAACATTCACTGACTAACATCAAGAAATTGGACGGTATTATCAAAGGAGAGGCTTTTCACTGATTTTTGGTTAAAATACAATGAAGGAAAGATAGTTCTGTATAGACTCTGGGGACTTACCTGAAATTAATTTGGAGTGGGAGATGCAGTTTCCATTTCTGATTTTGGCGGTGAAAAGTGTGAATTGCCTACTACAAAGAAAATCCTTCTCCTTACTTGAGAGTCCTGCTCTCATTCTTTTTCTCTCTTGTATATGCCTAAAAAATGATTTATTTCTCTTTGCTATGCAGCAGTGTGTGTTGCATTGAGAATTGAGCTAGTGTCCTTCCAGTCTTACTGGCTTCCCCTTTTGACTTCACTGGTGGATGTTACATTGTGTCTTCTCACACTTCCCCCTCATTATTTTGATTTGAAGAGCGTGGACCATTAAGGTTGATTAGAAGTGATCCTCTCAATTGTAGTTCTTGATCCCCAGTTAAAAGAGTTGTTTAGGTTGTGTTTTTAATTTTTGTCGTTTTACAGAGTGTCATGTTTTGGCGAACCGTCTTCAGGACACATAGTTATTGGAACATTGTACATCTGATTGTGCAGCTCGCAGCCCGCTCTAGGCAGCCTCGATGCGCTCTGACAAATGGATTACCTGCCACAGTTTAATCAGAAATCTCTTAATGCAGCCAAACCTTTCCGTTGAACATTTCCAGTAATCTGCCTTGGCATTCACCTTGCATTTCTCCCAGTTTAGTGCGGAATTGTTAGCACTGAATGGGAGCCGGGGAGTAGAGGAGCGAGAACTCAGCCTGCAGGAAGAGACGTACTGTATATGTGCATCCATTCCCTCTGAATAAATGCCAGTGCATACTTGTCCTATCATGAGAAATTGCATTTTCGGCATTTAACCTTCAGCTTTCTCCTACAGCCTGCAGCTCACCTGTTGATTAGGGCACACAATCAGCTGTGGGCTAAACAGCATTAATCTTCTGCGGGCCTTGACCTTACTCTGTAAAGCATGGCCAAGGTGAACGTGTTTCTCATTCTGCGTCGTTTTCATTTTCTGCATAGGAATTACTAATTTCTACACTGCATTATTAAAAGGACATCCTGTTCCCGGATGCAAAAGTAATTTTGGCTCGTGCTTTTTGTAAGTCACGTTTTCAGCAACCTTTACGTTTCTGAAAATAACTTCTCAAACAAGTATGCGAAATGTGGCTGTTTGTTCTGCCTTCTCTGGTTCAGGAAAGGAGAGGAGACCTGGCTTAATTTAAGACAGAAGCACACATTTAGGGGCATATTTATGGAACGGTGGCGCAGTGCAACGCAGCAGGTCACCTTGCTGCGCTGCACTGCGTCACTGGGAAAGGGCAGGAATGTGCCTTATTTAAGGCATACAGCGCATGCCTGACTTTTTCCTCTGCCCTGGCGCTCTTTTGGCAGCCTAGCACCAACACAGGTACCCTTGCACCATGTTGCAAGGGTGCCTGTGTTGCATGCTGGATTGTTTTTGTGAAGGAAGCGACACCTTTCTGCACAAAAGCTATCCTGAGAGGCATTTTCCTCTTTCTATATGTGCTGCAGAATCCAGCACACAAAGAAAGAGGAAGTAACGTTGAGATATTTCTCCTTGTTACGCCTCTCCTGAGGAGAAGTATCTGTTTGGGGCATTTATAGGTATACAAGGTATTGTAAATCTGGGAATGTGTCAAAAACCATGGGAGTTGGGTGGGAACACCCACACAATGCCCATGGAACGCCTACAGATTTTTGGAGCCAATCAAAGACACGCACAGTGGCTTGAAAAATCTGACTTAAGATTCGTGTAGCTCTTGCACCACATTGAATTATGCAAGAGCGACACAAACTGGCTCAGAAATATGGCCTTACTATT
Source organism: Triturus cristatus (assembly GCF_964204655.1). Classification (NCBI taxonomy): domain Eukaryota; kingdom Metazoa; phylum Chordata; class Amphibia; order Caudata; family Salamandridae; genus Triturus; species Triturus cristatus. The sequence goes on along the minus strand of NC_140590.1, from coordinate 899,410,506 downwards.
CTTTGATGCAAGACAAAGCTGTGCCAGAGTTATCGCGCTGCCTTTCGTCAAAGGGAGAGAGAAAAAATGCACCATATCTATAGGGCCTATATGTTTAAATATATTCATGACTTGGCAGCATCAAACAAAGCAATGTTATTTGCAGTTAATATCAATTGCACATTATACAAAATGAGAAAAATTCATAACCATCAACCTGGCTGTGACCAATTGGCAAAAAGAGAATCAGTGTTTAGAAACGTGCATTTCATATATCCAATTGAAAGGGCGAAAATGAAAACTTGCCTGTTTCACTTTTTACCTCCAGGATACAAACCGCTGAGCACAAGCAAAAGCTTGCATTTTAACATCAGTAAAACTGGTTTGAAATTATATTTTAAAAATCATTTCAGTACCAGAGTCTTGTAGCCTTATGGCTAGAGTGGTCGGCCTCGAAGCTGGGGAACTGGGTTCAAGTCTCGGCAGCCATGCTCAACAGTCTGCGATTCTGGGCAAATCAATTAATCTCCTTGTGACATACAAAAATGAGTGTGTCCATCTGTAACGAAACTGGTGCTCGTGTAAGGTGCTCTGATACCTGATATCTTTTTATCTAGTTCGCTCTATATTAAACTAAAAAAAAAAAAGTTGAAAAGTCCTTATTTTGCAAAATCTTATGAAGAAAAAAATGAATTCCATTTTTAGGCATGGTCTGGCTGTTTTAGTTTCTGCCAGTGTAATAGAATCAAAAATGTAAATGCATAATTTATATGCAATGCAAGGAGGCCCAGATTAAGAAAAAATTACACAACCTAGCAGACCGCGTAATGTTGCTGTGCTGCGTTGTGAAAAGGGGGGGGCAGAACAGTGCAATATCTACCAAGGTTGCACATGAAAACACCCTTTTGCCATGGTATAAGAGTGTCTCTGTTCTGGTAAACACAGTTTTTGTAAATGGAGGGGACTTCTTTTCAGTAAAAAAATGAGGCATTTCTCACTTTGTATATCTGCTGTGGAAGGCAGTACATGCAGAAAGAGGGGAAATGAAAATATTTCTCCAAGTTATGCCTGCCTCATAGAGGCGCTGGAATTTGCCATAAATCCATGCCTACAAATCTTTGTAAGTAGAAATTTGCCTTAAAACCCATGGGTGTTTGCATTGGATTTCCCACACACCACAGATGAAATGCCTCCTTGATGCAAAGTAGTGCAAGGCAGCACATTGCACAACTGTGTACTACTTTTGGTTACAATCCTATGCAAACCACAATCTGAGTTGATTGAAAATCCCACCACTGCACTTTGCATTCAGGTTACTTTAAAAGAAGTGATGCAAACCCAACACAAAGTGTTTGTAAATCTCTGCCAAAGAGTGTTTTTGGTGCAGCCATTTCAGCCGCTTCATTTTAGAGGGTCAGTCACATTTTGGTTAGGCCCATATGAAAGGGTCAATGTGCCAGTTCCTCATAGCCATTACTGAGATTCAGCAATCATTCGCTTTGTATGTCATCCATCAGGACAGCCATTCTCTGGTTTGAGTCTCAGTGCAGAGTGAGTGACAGCTTTATGCTGGTTAACATATCACTTTTGTTGGGAAGCAAAAGCACAGGACGCAAGATAGTCTGCTTGGTCACACTCATCAGTGGGTAGAGGAAGCTACCACAAAGACTGTTCCCCTTTTAACAGTAAGAGAGGGAATCATGTGCTCTGCTGTGGTATCTAGCTACTAACACCCACTCAGTGTGAGAGTCTTAGACAGTAAACTGCTCGGATTAGAGTTAGGACGCATAGTATTCTCCTGAAGCATGTAAAGGTCAAGATGGCAATACAACAAACCTTGAACACCTCTTAGTGATTTTCAGGGATCCACCATCTAATTCACCATTGAATTACTTCATTATTTTATGTATTGTAAAAATAAAGAACAATGGACTGCCTTTAGTTTCTGTCAAATATGTATATTAACAATTTGTATGCATTGGTATGTGAACCAGTGATAATAGTGCAGACGACACAGTGCTCACAAAGTGTATACATCTACAACATACATCACACATGACACTGTGTACCTCCCAATGGTTTTTCATGATTCATAATCATACAAAATAGGGTGATGTAAGATAAACGCCAACCCCTACAAACATCACCTTATTTCATAAAACAAGAGGGAGGGGTGCGTTTAGGTTTCGGCCCCATTAAAATGTTAGTTTCTTAAGGACAAAATCATCCAACTACCTTAAGTGCATACAATGAAGACAGAAACTGGACAATATCCTCAGTCCCAGAGCTAAACCTACTATACTGTGCAATGTATACATATATTTACTCCTCAACGTGTGAGTTATGATACATTGCTCATACTATTCGCCTAATTTTCTTTACCCTGATGAAATAGCCTATTATCAGATAAAAAAGAAATTCACTTAATGTATGCTTCATCCTAATTCACAAAAGTATGCACCAAAGGTTGATCATGCTAATCATAAATGTAAGCTATCCATGGCAGTCCATTTTCACAATCAGAAGCTGTATTACATCAGCCATAGAGATCACCAATAGTGAAAAAAAATCACAGGGTAAACTATTACCATAATAGTACCAACCTTGTTGTAAAAGAAAAGTCAATCGTTAAATCATCCGCTCATCTACAATTTCCTTTCTCATATATTTGAGTTTGGCATTTCGTAAAATGTGGTGCCTAGCTAATGTTATTATACATGCTACCTTCACAGTTATAAATCGGTCTGAGTGTTACAGGTTCCTTCAGTGTTTGGCATCCACTATCTCTCCTGTGAGCCAATGACATATCCCGCTCTGTATTTTTGCAAAGGTTGAGCCAACAAAACTGTAAGTCCCTGGTGAAGGGTGGACCTTCATAATTTTAGTGAAGTCCGTTCCCCATGCCTAAGCTGCCTAGGTACTATTTGCGTTGTGGTGGAAGGCACTGCCCTACCCATCATGAGGTAAGTCAGCAGATGTGTTCTGTCTGTTCTATCCCATTGACGTCTCTTTTCCCAGTTGTCAGTTACAGAACACCATTTGTCTGTATGCTGCAATTGTGCTGTCAGGTGATAGGCCTGCAAGTCTGGGAGACCAAGAACCCCTTCCTGCTTATCGAATTTCAAATTTTCTAGGCAGAATCTACTCCTCTTACCCACCCATGCCAAGGAAATCAGAAGGGTATCGAAATTAAATGCAGCAGCAAAAGCTACCAAACGGGCATGGGGGGGGGGGGGGGCAGAGGAAGAGCAGAGGGAGGAGGGAATTAAAAAAAAAAAGCTTTCCTACGTTCATACTAAAATACATAACAATAATTAAAAAACAATATTATAAATGAGTATATACTTGTAAACAATATTAATGACTTTGACAGTTTAAAAATTGGTATTACTTTTCTCAAACTCGATATTCTTGACAACTATATTCTTGCAGAGGATATTTCCATATTACGTTATTTTAAATTCGATATTTTGTCTGAACACTAGTACTGAATGGAGACAATTCAGGATCAGTGCAGATGCAGCATTTTTTCTCCTCGGTATAATAGCAAAGGGCCATATGATATCCTTAGCAGATGAGTGCTTCTCCACCTATTCTCATTAGCCCCCATGCTTGCATCAGTCAAAATAACAGATATTCAGTCAGTTGAATTTATTATGAATCAAAAAACCTTACGGGTTGGAGCATCTGAATCAACCAGAGTAACCTGCTCTGCTGCTGAAACTGAAAAGTAAATGCTAAACCAAAAAATCTTGGGGAATATTTAACATAGTTTCACGCAGCTCAATGCAGTGAACCACTTTGCTTTGCTGGGTGAAAAAGAAATGGTCGGAATAATCCGTATTTAAAATTATATGGTGCATTCCTGTCCTTTCAATGCACTGGTGAACTTTTGGCTGCCTAACTCCAATGCTGGCACACTTGCACCATGGTGCAAGGGTGTCTGTGTTGTAATCGGGATTGTTTTTGTGCAGGAAGGAACACCTTCCTGTACCAAAAAAATCCTAGGAGGCATTCCAAGGTCTACCACTAATGATAAATCTGGGAATGCTCCAAAATCCATAGGTGGAAGCGTGGGAACACCCACGCTCCATACATGGAATGCCTTCCTGGGGCAGAGTAAAGAGAGGCAGCAATTTGCTTTACGTTACCTTACTCCAGCTTTATAAAGCCTGCAGGGCCAAGCAAGGTGGCCTTGAGTAGCTTTATAAATCTGACTTTAGTGATGCTTCGTCCTTGCGTCCCCTTGTGTGGTGCAAGTGGGATGCAACACAGTGATAAATATGACCCTCTTGTTTCTCAAATGTAGCGTAAGTGAGGAAACAGAGATTCCCCAGTACTATCCATCCCGATTACAAAATCTGTCAAAAAGATTCACTAAATCTTTTTCTAAGAAAATTCAGGATCAAAATACATTCTCAGAAGTATCCTGAGGAAATCCCAAACAACATAGCAATCTTTTCCCTGACATTCCTGAAAAACCATTAGATTATGTGGCTTTGAAAGGATAACTCACTAGACTATGCTTTGTCACTCCCTACGTTATTCTAAACATTTGTCTCCTTTAAAATAATAAATAGTAAAGAGAGCAACTATCTTCCCCAAGCTATTCAAGTGAGTTGGAGCCTTAAGTAAAATATTAAACCTGAAAAAAGTCAGTGAACGAGGAGGCACCAAGATTGAATACAATAAAATGGAATCTGTTCTAGGTTAGGCTTTATGAAAGCTGGATTACAAGCCTTGATAAGAATTTAATTAGTATTATGGCTACATGTCCATCAGCCTTAGAGATTATTATGGAATGGCCCAAGGTTCTCCACAGTTTAGTAAAAAAATGTTTAACACTATCTGAAAAGCATGGGGGCTGTATTAGCCTGACAAATACTGGTGCACAGTGGAGGTGCATAATATGAAAAAGAAATTAACACGTCTCAGGAGAAAATATGTTGTTTCTGGCAAGAATTGAAAGCACTAAAATATGGGCAGCTCACCACGACTCAAACACATTTGGGGGGGCTAATTGAAACAATAATATTCTCGAGAAACGAAACCAACCACATAGGTAATGTTAATAACTGGGTATTGCTTGTCTCCAATTTGTACTATAATAAACTAGTACAGCTTGAGTGCTCTGGTTTTTTTCTCAATCGCGACACCAAAATTATACTACTGTAGAAAGAGACCGTCAAAGCATTGGCGGCAAGCAAAGGAGACACCTCCAATGGTCCAAATTGGATACCAATATTTAAATTGAGTTAGGAGACCATTTATTTATTCAATTTTGGAAACCCAGATAATTCCCTACTCCTGGAGGGGTTACATTTTTAAATCCTCTGCACATGAAAGGAAGTCTGCACGGCCTGAAAGACTATTAAACCTTCTTGATAGTGAAGCAAAGATGTTTGCAAGTATCCTACGATCTCATTTGGAGGAAAGGGTGGAGGGCAAAGAACTGTTGCCAATGTATCAGACTGGATTCAGAAAGGGCTGAGAAAGGCAGGACAATATTTAGGTAATTATTTCAATGGCTCAAAAAGCAATAGAACATGGCACCAGGCTTTTTGTATTCTATCTAAGTCGAATAGGGCGGTACTGGGGTCTAAATAAAAAAAAAAGAGCATTCCAGAAACACTTCAAAATGCTATTTGTCTCCTTCACACAGACATATGGGCTCAGGAAGATTGCCAAGAACCGTGGGTTCAGACAGGTCTGTGTATTAACACTGGTTCTTTTCAATCTTTATACAGTGTATCTTATTTTAAAAACTGAAGTAAACCCAGGCCTTTTACCCCAAGTTGGATTCTGTGCATGTTCCCAAACCTGCAGTACGCATATGATACAGTTCTTCTGCAACACACATCTATCAGTCTCTCTCACTCTTTGACTGGCCTCCATATTACGTAACAAACAGCGGCCTAAAACTTAATGCATCAAATGTATCCATTTGTAATGCAACTTGTGCTCATGTAAAGCGTTATTTAAAATTCCGCCGCCCAAAAAATTCCAAAATCAAATCATTTGGGGCTTTTAAAAACAGTAAAATTGGCCAATTGGAGGTGACCTTATTGATGAAGTTAAGGCTTATCCGTGTCTGGGGGTTTGGCAAGATAGCACTATGTGCCACAGAATCCATCACAAAGTCATTTTAGATAGATCTAGCTACTTGTGATACCAAACCCAACAGATGTTTCTCAAATTCTGTTGCCTATCTGAAGATTAAATATTGAAACTATTCAAAACAAAATTTCTGCTGGCAATTTTATTATAATTTTCCATTTACTGCAACTTAGGGACATTTTGGCCTTCCTAACTCTTCTCCAGTCTGCCAGTTAAGGTTGGAATTTGTGCTTGCCAACTGTAGTAAGAGTACTGATTTACTTGAAATTAAGTACAATATAGCAGCACATGGCATGCTTAAGAGCATGCTCTATCAAGAACTGTGCACTAATGAGGAAATCAATCAATCCAGCAGTATTAAGAATCTCTCCAGAATCATAGAGGAACTAAGCCTTAAGAAACACTGGGATATTACAATTAGTTACAGCTCCTTGAAGAAATTAACAAGGAAATCAATCATTAATTGCATAATTCATGGAAAAAGTAAAGGAGCTAACTAAATTAAAAAGAGGAAAGCTTTTTTCATCTTCTTATAACTCACATAGGGCCCAGAGTCATGTGTCTGCGATTATGAAACCTGAGATAAGAAGGACATTTATGAGACTAACATTTAAACTTTTACTGCTTATAGACACTAGAGCAAATTGGAGCACTGAATGAAGGAAACCCTGCAAATGTTGCAGAATCTGAGGTTACAAAGGGGAATCACTTTCCCTATTTCCTGGACCTAAGTATCCATCTATTACAGCCATGATTTTTAAGAGGTTAGGACAACCGAGGAGGAAACGTCTGTTTGTGTGTCGGCACAAGATCTACAGCTGATTTATAGAGTTGGCAAATGTATTAACATTGTCATGGGAGAGTTAGAAAAGGTAACAGCCTCAATACATGGCACTGACTGCATTGGAGGTAATTAGAATGTATAAGGCAATCTTGCTTCCCGTGTTCATGAAATGTGTTCTTACTCCATTGTGTGAATGTGATCATTTTTAATTATGAATATATGTTTTTGAATTTTGCTTTTTGAACATAGCTTGCTGTATTGTTGATGATTTTATTTAATCAAACAATAAAATTCTAAAGGGAGACTTAGGCGTCTTTCTCAACTATGAGGTGTTAATGTTAATGTTAATAGTACTTATAAAGCGCGAACAATCATCCTGAGTAGGATATCACGGCGCTGTAGTGTCAATGGTGAGTGGGAGGCAGATAACAGAGACATCAATTTTAGTCAGACTTGAGGAAGAGAAATGTTTTCAGTTGCTTCCTGAAGGACAGGTAGCTGTCCGCTAATCTAAGATTCACAGGAAGCTCATTCCAGCTGGTCGCCGCCAGGTGGGAGAAGGCCCGGCCGCCCATCCTTGCTGTTTTCACACGAATAGTTCTTGCTCTTGCTGTTGATTGGGAGCGTAAGTTCCTGGATGGGACGTAAAATTTGATTTTGTTTCTTAAAATACGAGGGCCTGTATTGTGCAGTGCTTTATGCGTAATGCACAGTAGCTTAAAGGTAGCTCTTTGTCTCATAGGCAGCCAGTGCAGCTCCCTCATTCAGCTCTTGGCTGGGTCGTATTTTCTTTTGTTACAGATTGCCTTTGCCGCAGCGTTCTGTACGATCTGTAATTTAAGAAAATGATAGTCAGCCATTCCCACGAACAGGGAGTTACCATAGTCCAGCCTGCTCATTAATAGAGACTGTACCAGGATCTTTCTACACTCAGTAGGAATCCATGGGAATACTCTTCTAAGCATTTTCAGTAATGCAAAGCCTTTGCCACAGATTAATGATACGTGGGTTTTCATACTCAGAGTGTTGTCTAGTGTCACCCCTAGATTCTTAGCCGTCAATGTTGGGTCGGGGGTGGTGCCCAGGGTTGTGGGCCTCCAACTACTGTCCCATAGCTGAGTATGTCTGCCGAACAACAGTATTTCTGACTTGTCTGCGTTTAGTTTAAGACAATGGCTATGCATCCAATTGGCTAGTTCCGTGAGGCAATTTAGCAACCTATTCTTTGGGTCATCCTCCTCATCCAATGTAATCATCAGTTGGGTGTCGTCTGCATAGGAGCAGACATCGACACCCCACTTTCTTCCTATTTCAGCCAACGAGGAGACAAACACATTAAACAAAGTCGGACTCAGTGAGGCCCCTTGTGGGACCCCATACTTGATATTCTTGGGAGTGGATGAGAATTCACCCATCCGTACTGATTGTGTTCTATCTTGCATAAAAGACTGTAGCCACCCTAAAGCATTTTCCCGGATGCCTTTTGCTGCAAGAATTTCCAATAACTGATTGTGTGGTATGGTATCAAATGCCGCCGAGAGGTCCAACAATATCAGGGCGACAGTTTTCCCTGGATCTACCTGGGTTCTGATATTATCCATCACAGCCAGGAGTGTTGTTTTGGTGCTGTTATTGGTCCGGAACGCTGTTTGAGAGATATCTAGGAGGTCATTAGCTTCCAGGACATTGGACAACTGCCTGTTGACCAATTTTTCTAATACTTTAGAAAAATAGGGTAGTTGTGATATAGGCCGATAGTTAGCCGGGTTATTCACATCAGAACCTGCCTTTTTTAATAAAGGGGTGACTATGGCGTTTTTCCAGATTTTTGGATATTCAGCGGAGTCTATGGAGAGGTTGAGTGCTTTAGTTACAGCCGGGCAGATAATTGGAGTTAGTTGTGAGAAAATATGATGTGGACATGGGTCCAATGGAGAGCCTGATTTAACCTCTAGCATAACTTTGCCCACTTCTTCCTCTGAGAAGGGGCCGAACCTGGGACAGCTGGCTTGAATTGTAAATGGCACAAGGGGTTCTGTATGTTCCAGTTCGATATTAGAGAAAGAGGCATAAATTGAATCTATTTTTTCACAAAAGTATTCATTTATTTTGTTGCATCCTTCTTGGGAGGGAGTGATATCGAGTGAGAGATTCGCCGGGCCACATAATTCTTTGACTATTTTAAATAGTTCTTTCGATGAGTTTTTATTTTCTGTGATTCTGCGTGAGAAGTATTCTTTCTTCGCTTTCCTAATAGCTTTATTATAAAGCGTGAGTTCTCTTTTGTATGTGGCTCTAGTTTCTTGAGTTTTGTTAAGTCTCCATTTATGTTCACATAATGTACATTTCCTTTTTAACGACTTTAATTCTGATCCATACCAATTCTCTGATGTTGTGGATCTACGTTTGTGTTTGGAGTGTGATGTTGAACAGTGTTCCAATGCACTCCTAATGTTATTTTGGAGTAGTTCTATTTCATCGTTAGGATTGGTAGTTCCTGTGTTTATATGTGTAAAGTGTTGCTCAAAGTTTTTCCAGCTCCTTGTTTTTACTATTGCCAAGGATGGTAACTTGGAGTGTTTAGTAGGTAGGTTGATAGAAAACACAATCATAAAATGATCTGTCCATATCATTGGTTTTATCTCGATGATGTCAATAGCTCCTATGTTAGAGAACATCAGATCCAATGTATGACCTGCCATGTGTGTAGGCTGATCAATTTTCTGAGTCAGCTGAAGGATTTCCATGTCCTCCAGTAGCTGTTTAGTTAGGGGGTGATGTCTGTTGTCATAGTGTATATTGAAATCCCCTATCAGCAGGATATTTTTTATTTTTAAGACAGACTGGCATGATTTGTGCAAGAAGCTGGGCACTGAAGTCTAACGTACTGGCCGGGGGGTTATAAATTATCACTCCTCCAAATAGAATGTAGGTGTTTATAGACACTGAAAATGCCATTGCTTCGTGGCTATTGGCCTGTGTGATCATCTCTTGTCTACAGGTGAGGGAGTCCTTGAATAGCAAAGCTACCCCTCCACCTCTTTTCTTCACTCTATTTAAATGAAGTATTTTGTAATCAGCTGGAAGGACTATTGCGACATCAGGGGTGCTATGGTTATCAAGCCAGGTCTCTGTTATAAAGGCCAGGTCAGGTTTAAGTTCGGTCAATATGTCCCATATTTCCGTCGCATGTTTGGGTAGGGATCTAGCGTTAAGGTAGATGCATTTGAGGGCAAGTTGTGGGGTGTTTGTCGGAGTGGGATCATGCCAAAGGTCACTCTCCGATCTGCAGTTATGGCAACAGAAAGGGCCCATGGTGTTTAGTGGTCCCATTCGTGCACATAATGCAGAGCTACTTGCCCTTGTGCTGTTGAGACTCCTAAGCTCGCTACTCGAGTATGAAATGAGGCAGCTCGTCTCTCCATGGGTGTCACTGCTAGTTTGAGAAGGGGTTGTGGCCCGTGGTCCCGGCCCGTCGCGGACGGGCGCAGACGGGCTTGCCTCTGGCGCACCTTCGGCACGCCCGCTACGCGTTCGCGCCAGCGTTGATTTTATGTGGATCGGGAGGTTAGCGCTAGACCGCTAACTTCTTCCGGGGCAATGGGGGCGGGCCTGCTCGCACGGACGGGCAGCGCACACCAAAGCAGGGAAAACCGGGAGACGTGCTCCGACAATCAAGTAAGGGTCCAGTGAGTAAAACCAACTTTTAGAAGGAACAGATAAAAGTTTTAAAACATAGGGGCGTACATAGGCATCACAACAGTTAAAAATGCTTTCCCAAACTGCATTTATTTTAAAAGTATGGCGCCAAAGGAGCACAGTCGCAGGTGTGTTTCTTAGAGGAAGACAATCTGTGTTTCACTGTGCATAATATAATTGTGTGCCCTGTATTTCTTCACAAATACATTTGGTCCACCAATGCTCCATGTCACTAGTGTAATATGTCTGTTTAGTGGGGAATGTGAACTATTAATATATTGTCTGTGGTGTAATGAAACACATGACTTATTTAGTCCACTTGTGTTGCTCATGTTAGCAAAGTATATGACCACCCTCCCTCCCCTCGCCTGTGCAAACACCATTATGAGAACAAACGGTGAGTCTGCCCACTTCTTCCGTGACTTTTCTTTAAAAAAAGAAGAACCTCCTACACTGTTAGAAAACCATGTGGCTTAACTTCCTCTAAATAAACTCCCCGTGCATAGGTATCAGTGACCATTAGGAATCCAGGTAGACCTACTAGAGATCTAAGCAAAGCTTAACCAAGGACATGTCTCCCCAGCAACCCCCCTCCATCCCACTATTTGTTCTAGAAACATAATCCTTTATACCTCAAATTCTCAATTTGACTCAAGCATCTGTCTCTGTGGCAGAACCACTATCCATCGATATAGTGATATGTCTACACATCATTGTCTCTCCCTTAACATGTAGATCAGTTCAATTCAATTTCTTCATGCACAGCAGTCCTACACCTCTCATGTGCAGGTACATGAATCAAAAGTCAGTTTCAACTCAAACGTAATATAGAGTGAGTCAAAGTTTGCCTGGTTGCTGAGACCAACAGTGTCTGCTGTCTCCTCCCCCAGGAGCCTTGAGTGTCCCCGAAAAAGTCTCCAATGGGCAGATGCTCAAAATCAAGAGATCTATCCTGCTGAACCACAATCATCTTATTGAAGTCCGGCACCTGGGATGAAGCCCCGAGTTGAGGCTGCCTCAAAGTTCTCCGGAGCAGAGATCTCCATGTGCCCCAGTCAACTCCACTGTAAGTGCTTGATCTGGGGTGATCCGGGATCTCTAGTAAGTCCCACACCTTGTCTTGAGTTGTAAAAATGTGAATTGCCTCAATGGAGTACATTTAGTTGAGCTGGAAACAATAACATATATTTTAAGTTCAAGTAGCAAAAATGTTGTTTCCCTGCTATGAAAAATCTATACAACAAACATTTGATGGACGGAATGCTGACAATGCAGACATTCTCCCCCAGTCAAGAGATCTGGGTTAAATCCATCGTTCTTTTGCCCACTACACCACCCCAGTTTAGACATGGCCATATGCAAATCAGTCTTGACCCTGTGCCTCATGGGAACAGTCCAGCCTGAACTGCCAAGCCATGTCTTCCCTGGACCGGAATCAAGCATCCTAGGACCGGTTTCTGGCTATCAGCCATCATCAGCCAGGATAGCTTGACTCCAGTGGCGTAGTGAGCACGGGTCCCACGTCTGGGAATACCCATCCCACTTAGGGCGAAAAGCGTTACAACAAACATTTGATGGACGGAATGCTGACAATGCAGACATTCTCCCCCAGTCAAGAGATCTGGGTTAAATCCATCGTTCTTTTGCCCACTACACCACCCCAGTTTAGACATGGCCATATGCAAATCAGTCTTGACCCTGTGCCTCATGGGAACAGTCCAGCCCGAACTGCCAAGCCATGTCTTCCCTGGACCGGAATCAAGCATCCTAGGACCGGTTTCTGGCTATCAGCCATCATCAGCCAGGATAGCTTGACTCCAGTGGCGTAGTGAGCACGGGTCCCACGTCTGGGAATACCCATCCCACTTAGGGCGAAAAGCGTTACAACAAACATTTGATGGACGGAATGCTGACAATGCAGACATTCTCCCCCAGTCAAGAGATCTGGGTTAAATCCATCGTTCTTTTGCCCACTACACCACCCCAGTTTAGACATGGCCATATGCAAATCAGTCTTGACCCTGTGCCTCATGGGAACAGTCCAGCCCGAACTGCCAAGCCATGTCTTCCCTGGACCGGAATCAAGCATCCTAGGACCGGTTTCTGGCTATCAGCCATCATCAGCCAGGATAGCTTGACTCCAGTGGCGTAGTGAGCACGGGTCCCACGTCTGGGAATACCCATCCCACTTAGGGCGAAAAGCGTTACAACAAACATTTGATGGACGGAATGCTGACAATGCAGACATTCTCCCCCAGTCAAGAGATCTGGGTTAAATCCATCGTTCTTTTGCCCACTACACCACCCCAGTTTAGACATGGCCATATGCAAATCAGTCTTGACCCTGTGCCTCATGGGAACAGTCCAGCCCGAACTGCCAAGCCATGTCTTCCCTGGACCGGAATCAAGCATCCTAGGACTGGTTTCTGGCTATCAGCCATCATCAGCCAGGATAGCTTGACTCCAGTGGCGTAGTGAGCACGGGTCCCACGTCTGGGAATACCCATCCCACTTAGGGCGAAAAGCGTTACAACAAACATTTGATGGACGGAATGCTGACAATGCAGACATTCTCCCCCAGTCAAGAGATCTGGGTTAAATCCATCGTTCTTTTGCCCACTACACCACCCCAGTTTAGACATGGCCATATGCAAATCAGTCTTGACCCTGTGCCTCATGGGAACAGTCCAGCCCGAACTGCCAAGCCATGTCTTCCCTGGACCGGAATCAAGCATCCTAGGACCGTTTTCTGGCTATCAGCCATCATCAGCCAGGATAGCTTGACTCCAGTGGCGTAGTGAGCACGGGTCCCACGTCTGGGAATACCCATCCCACTTAGGGCGAAAAGCGTTACAACAAACATTTGATGGACGGAATGCTGACAATGCAGACATTCTCCCCCAGTCAAGAGATCTGGGTTAAATCCATCGTTCTTTTGCCCACTACACCACCCCAGTTTAGACATGGCCATATGCAAATCAGTCTTGACCCTGTGCCTCATGGGAACAGTCCAGCCCGAACTGCCAAGCCATGTCTTCCCTGGACCGGAATCAAGCATCCTAGGACCGGTTTCTGGCTATCAGCCATCATCAGCCAGGATAGCTTGACTCCAGTGGCGTAGTGAGCACGGGTCCCACGTCTGGGAATACCCATCCCACTTAGGGCGAAAAGCGTTACAACAAACATTTGATGGACGGAATGCTGACAATGCAGACATTCTCCCCCAGTCAAGAGATCTGGGTTAAATCCATCGTTCTTTTGCCCACTACACCACCCCAGTTTAGACATGGCCATATGCAAATCAGTCTTGACCCTGTGCCTCATGGGAACAGTCCAGCCCGAACTGCCAAGCCATGTCTTCCCTGGACCGGAATCAAGCATCCTAGGACCGGTTTCTGGCTATCAGCCATCATCAGCCAGGATAGCTTGACTCCAGTGGCGTAGTGAGCACGGGTCCCACGTCTGGGAATACCCATCCCACTTAGGGCGAAAAGCGTTACAACAAACATTTGATGGACGGAATGCTGACAATGCAGACATTCTCCCCCAGTCAAGAGATCTGGGTTAAATCCATCGTTCTTTTGCCCACTACACCACCCCAGTTTAGACATGGCCATATGCAAATCAGTCTTGACCCTGTGCCTCATGGGAACAGTCCAGCCCGAACTGCCAAGCCATGTCTTCCCTGGACCGGAATCAAGCATCCTAGGACCGGTTTCTGGCTATCAGCCATCATCAGCCAGGATAGCTTGACTCCAGTGGCGTAGTGAGCACGGGTCCCACGTCTGGGAATACCCATCCCACTTAGGGCGAAAAGCGTTACAACAAACATTTGATGGACGGAATGCTGACAATGCAGACATTCTCCCCCAGTCAAGAGATCTGGGTTAAATCCATCGTTCTTTTGCCCACTACACCACCCCAGTTTAGACATGGCCATATGCAAATCAGTCTTGACCCTGTGCCTCATGGGAACAGTCCAGCCCGAACTGCCAAGCCATGTCTTCCCTGGACCGGAATCAAGCATCCTAGGACCGGTTTCTGGCTATCAGCCATCATCAGCCAGGATAGCTTGACTCCAGTGGCGTAGTGAGCACGGGTCCCACGTCTAGGAATACCCATCCCACTTAGGGCGAAAAGCGTTACAACAAACATTTGATGGACGGAATGCTGACTCGCATTCCGTCCATCAAAACTGGGGTGGCGTAGTGGGCAAAAGAACGATGGATTTAACCCAGATCTCTTGACTGGGGGAGAATGTCTGCATTGTCAGCATTCCGTCCATCATTTGTTTGTTGTAACGCTTTTCGCCCTAAGTGGGATGGGTATTCCAGGACGTGGGACCCGTGCTCACTGCGCCACTGGAGTCAAGCTATCCTGGCTGATGACAGCTGATAGCCAGAAACCGGTCCTAGGATGCTTGATTCCGGTCCAGGGAAGACATGGCTTGGCAGTTCGGGCTGGACTGTTCCCATGAGGCACAGGGTCAAGACTGATTTGCATATGGCCATGTCTAAACTGGGGTGGCGTAGTGGGCAAAAGAACGATGGATTTAACCCAGATCTCTTGACTGGGGGAGAATGTCTGCATTGTCAGCATTCCGTCCATCATTTGTTTGTTGTAACGCTTTTCGCCCTAAGTGGGATGGGTATTCCCAGACGTGGGACCCGTGCTCACTGCGCCACTGGAGTCAAGCTATCCTGGCTGATGACGGCTGATAGCCAGAAACCGGTCCTAGGATGCTTGATTCCGGTCCAGGGAAGACATGGCTTGGCAGTTCGGGCTGGACTGTTCCCATGAGGCACAGGGTCAAGACTGATTTGCATATGGCCATGTCTAAACTGGGGTGGCGTAGTGGGCAAAAGAACGATGGATTTAACCCAGATCTCTTGACTGGGGGAGAATGTCTGCATTGTCAGCATTCCGTCCATCATTTGTTTGTTGTATCGCTTTTCGCCCTAAGTGGGATGGGTATTCCCAGACGTGGGACCCGTGCTCACTGCGCCACTGGAGTCAAGCTATCCTGGCTGATGACGGCTGATAGCCAGAAACCGGTCCTAGGATGCTTGATTCCGGTCCAGGGAAGACATGGCTTGGCAGTTCGGGCTGGACTGTTCCCATGAGGCACAGGGTCAAGACTGATTTGCATATGGCCATGTCTAAACTGGGGTGGCGTAGTGGGCAAAAGAACAATGGATTTAACCCAGATCTCTTGACTGGGGGAGAATGTCTGCATTGTCAGCATTCCGTCCATCATTTGTTTGTTGTAACGCTTTTCGCCCTAAGTGGGATGGGTATTCCCAGACGTGGGACCCGTGCTCACTGCGCCACTGGAGTCAAGCTATCCTGGCTGATGACGGCTGATAGCCAGAAACCGGTCCTAGGATGCTTGATTCCGGTCCAGGGAAGACATGGCTTGGCAGTTCGGGCTGGACTGTTCCCATGAGGCACAGGGTCAAGACTGATTTGCATATGGCCATGTCTAAACTGGGGTGGCGTAGTGGGCAAAAGAACGATGGATTTAACCCAGATCTCTTGACTGGGGGAGAATGTCTGCATTGTCAGCATTCCGTCCATCATTTGTTTGTTGTAACGCTTTTCGCCCTAAGTGGGATGGGTATTCCCAGACGTGGGACCCGTGCTCACTGCGCCACTGGAGTCAAGCTATCCTGGCTGATGACGGCTGATAGCCAGAAACCGGTCCTAGGATGCTTGATTCCGGTCCAGGGAAGACATGGCTTGGCAGTTCGGGCTGGACTGTTCCCATGAGGCACAGGGTCAAGACTGATTTGCATATGGCCATGTCTAAACTGGGGTGGCGTAGTGGGCAAAAGAACGATGGATTTAACCCAGATCTCTTGACTGGGGGAGAATGTCTGCATTGTCAGCATTCCGTCCATCATTTGTTTGTTGTAACGCTTTTCGCCCTAAGTGGGATGGGTATTCCCAGACGTGGGACTCGTGCTCACTGCGCCACTGGAGTCAAGCTATCCTGGCTGATGACGGCTGATAGCCAGAAACCGGTCCTAGGATGCTTGATTCCGGTCCAGGGAAGACATGGCTTGGCAGTTCGGGCTGGACTGTTCCCATGAGGCACAGGGTCAAGACTGATTTGCATATGGCCATGTCTAAACTGGGGTGGCGTAGTGGGCAAAAGAACGATGGATTTAACCCAGATCTCTTGACTGGGGGAGAATGTCTGCATTGTCAGCATTCCGTCCATCATTTGTTTGTTGTAATGAAAAATCTATGCAGTGTTCGTATCATTGTGTGTAATCTGGGAATATTCCTACCAGTTTTGTGTTGTATTTTGGGTACCCATGCTGTCTTGTCCAACAGAGGAGGACATCCCTGTCCCTATAAATAAGAAACCTTACAATGAGGATCCCGGGGTGAGGGGTGCCGGCGGCGGCATTGGCACCAGTGACTTGTGTGTAACAAATACTGGAGACCAGTCATTAGGTTGCCATACAGTATGAATCCACTGTTCCAGAAATCTCTGAGGGTCACTACCTTCAGTTCACTCTGATATTGCTTCAAATCAGAGATTCTTCTACCTTGATCTATTCTTCACATCCCCAAAGAGGTTTCCAGATGCAGGTGTGTCCGGATAAAAAGCGAAGCTTGATTTCAGCTAAATTACTACGGTAATTAATATTTTGAACAGTTTTTTTGTTTGTATGAACTTTTGAGAAACGTTTCTGAGGCGCTGTTCTATGAACATAACAAGAGTACAGAGTGATATATTAATTCTGCTATTCCAGGTTTGGGAAAAGATAGGTTAACAGTTCAATCACATATTTTAATGTTCCGAAAATTATCTATTTAATGGTGAAGTTTGATTTTAGATACATATTTAGAAAATATAACTCTTAGACAATTAACTTTCCCTGCCTAAAGCTCCTGAAAATTATTTTGCATTATCATGGTATCAGCTGCCTTCTCAGTGCATGACCCTAACAAAGTGCCAAAATTGCTCCCAGAGACAAAACAATGTTCTGGGTGCAGGGAGGTGTTTTTTTCTTCCAAAGGCAGGAAGACCACTTCTGGTGGATCCATCAACCTGCAAAGGGTCTGCCCTTTCACAAGTAAATGTAAAGTGAGACCGGTGAAAGACAAACATTTTCCCTCAGCCAGACAGGCTCTAAACCCAGTGGTAGGAAAGCTAGCTCCAGAACCTTTTCTTTAGAGGCCACAAAAACAAGGCTTATCATTTCCCTGGGGAACTCTTTTGGATGAGCACATAGGCTCTGCAAAAGAGAGAAAGGGTTTCCCCATCTTTAGTTTGAAAGAATAAGGCACATTGTGGGATCCTTTGTAGTAGGGCAAAAAGAAACTGCTGAAAAAATAGGTTACCCCCACCAAGTAGCTAATGCTAACCAATAATAGGCCACCCTAAAGCAACCTTTTCAGAAAACTTTCTTCACCTGTGGAAGGACTGCAATTACTGATTGAGGCCTGAATGTAGAGCTGAAGGGCTGGACCTGCTCCCACTTATACCCAAGACAAGGAAGTGGACTCCAAGGGTCAATTAATTGACTTCCTGTGGGGCCTCGTCACCACAATAGAAAGTCCATTTCAGCTGCCGTCATTGAGAAGGTATCTGGCCTTCCAGGGGAACATAGGTCGACTTGTTACGTACCTTTGTTCCCCCGGACTCTACACTCCAGTGGAACTTTTGGCATTCGAAAAAGCTGTGATGGAGGAAATACAAGGTATTTCAGCACAAGATGACGTCACTTTCCAGAACACATCAAAAGAAAAAGAGGCAATACGCCAACAATCCCTGGACAGGAACATCGTAATAAAACCACCAGATAAGGGTGTGGCAATTGTTCTACAAACAACGATCGCCTATGACAAAGAATGTAGGAAACTCCTAGAAGACCGTAGGAACTATAAAATCATGCATGATGACCCAACAGAATCCATCAGGGTCAGGATTGCCACAATGGTGGAAGAGGCAGTGGCCCATAATTGGATCTCTAAAAGAGAGGTGGAATTTCTCATCAGTAAATCCCCCATAGCCCCCTATTTCTATACCATACCCAAGATTCACAAGAATCTTGGGCAACCCCCTGGACGCCCGATAGTCTCTGGAATAAATTCTATTCTATAACCACTATTGAAATTTGCAGATGTGTTTCTCCACCCCTAGGTGCAAGCCACAGGAACATACTTGAGGAATACCAAGGCTGTACTGCAACTACTCAAAGATATTGAGTTTGATCCCAGTAAGAATCTTCTTATGGGACAGGACATGGAGAGCCTGTATACGAGCCTCCCGCATGATGAAACCATGGCTATCATTGAGGAAGTGTTATTCTCCATGAATTGGGAATTTCAAACACCACGCAATGTGGTTATGGAGTGCGTCTCACTAGCACTCACCAATAATTTTTTCGTGTATGAAGACACTTTCTACGAACAGAAGCACGGGCCCAGCATGGAAAGCACATTTGCTCCCAGCATTGCTGGTCTCTATGTGCACCACTTGGAGGTGAACAAAATTCTGAATGGCAACAACCCTTTCTTCCATCATATCAAAACCTAGAAAAGGTATATCGATGACGTCCTGGTAATATGGGAAGGAGACATCGACTCTACAGAATCCTTCATGATGTGGCTCAACCAGCAGAATCAGTTTCCTAAGTTCACACACACTACCTCATGAGAGAACTTGGTGTTTCTGGATCTTAACATCTAACCAGATGGAGGGACACTCAAAACTACAACACACTTTAAGGCCACTGCTAAGAATTGCTTACTTTTGTACAATAGCTTCCACCCTCGCCACTTGAGGGAGAACCTACCCTATGGACAGTTCCGCTGTCTTCAAAGGAACTGTACCGAACCACGTGATTTCAAAAATCAGGCATCTGACCTACGCACCAAACTAATAAAACAAAACTACCCGGAAAAAGTGATCGACAAGGCCATGAAGAGGGCAAGAAATAACAACCGGGATGCCTTGTTGGAAGACAGAGTCAACACACAACAAGAAGAAAGACCCATATGTGTGACGACATACAATAAGCACTCCAATCAAATCACAAAAATTGTGAACAAACATTGGAGACTTCTCAACTGTTGCCATCTGAACATCTCAAAACCAATGTTTGCACATAGGAGGGGAAGAAAGTTGAGGCACATGCTCGTCCATACAAGACCTAAAAAAAAACACCAACAAATCTAATGGGCACACTACCACCAGTACAGGGACATTACCCATGCGGTAACTGTAGTACGTGTCACCTCACATGCAGAAGTAGGCACATAAAGTTCAGGAATGGCAGTGAGTGGGACCAAAGAAGCTTCACTATCTGCAACAGTAGGAATGTGGTGTACATGATCAGATGTCCATGTGGCCTGGAATATATAGGCATGACTACCAGACCCATCAAAGTGCGAATTGGGGAACAAAGGAGTAACATCCGTTGTGGGAGGAGTAAACCAAAGATGTCGACCCATTACCTGACCAACACACATGGAGTCGAGGATTTACAATGGACAGTGATAGAACAACTTGAAGAGGAGAATGGCCTATTTGAGAAGGAACAACGGTGGGTGTTCCGCCTTGGAACGCACATCCTCGGACTCAACGATGACATACCCTGGAACCAATTCTCCTCATACATCTGCAATATGACCTCCCAAAAACGTGTTCATTTCTGTAGTCAGCAGCAGGACACCTGCCCTTTATTTTTATCATGGGCATGTCTTTGGCACACCCCTCTTTGAATTTTTAAGCAAACTTTGCTCAACATTGTATCCCCACCTGCCCTTTATTTATTTAATTTCTAGGCATGACTTTGGCGTACCCCACTTTTTATTCTGTTAGCTAACTTTGCTTAACCAGACTTTTGGAATTATCCATGGGCGATTGGCTTCCCCCGCTTATGTAATGACCACCTGGGTTGAGGTTGCGTGAGTGCTATCATTCACCAATCCTGACTCTGCTGCAGGAAGCGTGAATATCACATAAGACCCAGAATACTAACTCACCGTGAACTTTTTTGCGCTAACTTTCTATACGCGGCCCTTCTATCTGAACCGCACTGTGGTATTTACCTGTTGATTTAAACAACCTTGTTTCGTGCAACATTCTGTCACACAGGTAAGGCATCCAGTCATTTTTTGATCACTTCCGGGTCACACCGTGTTTACAATATGAGTAATTCGCATACAAGACCCCTTTTTCATGCCCATCTAGTTGCTTTAAAAACCGGGTCCACTTTTCATTTATTCCATTCTTAAACATGTGATCCTTCCGTACATACGATCTTCTTTAATTTGTTTTTCTTCCGGTTCCCCTTGGCAGAGCCAGCACAATCCTCTGAGTAGACATGCGGCCACACAGGTGCCGCAAACTAGTGATTCCCGCCACGTTAATTAAGGCGGCAACCTCAATTAGTTGGCCTATTTAAACTCTTCCTTGGTACGGCTCAGTTACCCAGCGGAGCCATCGGGGAGGTCACACGAGGCAGGGCAGTGTCCCGGGAGTAGTTCGGCATTGCGAGGATGTCACCTAGGACTACTCAATATTTCTCTCTTTTAAATACCCATTTTTTCTTCTAGATTGCCTATCAGGCACTCCTTCCACCCGTTCAAGGCTCATGGTGCATAATCCCTGCAAGTAGGTTATTTCCCTTGCCTTGACACCACTACAACGCAACAATATGGGTTGTGTTCTTTCGTAGTCTTTATGGGCTGACTATAACTAGCCCTTTGGAATAGAGTGTGTGCTTTATGTTCTTTGTGTGTTTGTGTGTTTGTCTCATGTTTGTTTATTTTAACACCAGGACACTTCATCACCATTATTTCACTAAAACTAATTTCATAAAGTCTTATGTCACATATTTTTTACAGGTCACCATTGCTCACAGTGGACGAAATATATGGTTTGTAAAGTACGTCTTTTCTTGCAGGTTAATGACTACTACGACCCATTGAGGCTTCTGGATTGCGTGCAGTGATTTCACTTGCACCGTACTCTTTACACTTGACATATATCACCATTAGGATTAGTAGATCACGCACCACTATCATAATTGTGAGTATAGGAAGGGATCCTTATGGTGCTGTAGAAGAAGCTTGGGGAGCTTCGAAACATGCCGGCACATATAGGAGGCATAGTTCATTGAGGCATACACACCTCCTTCCCCACATTTTAATAGTACCAGCTCTAAGGTATATTAAAGTTTTTTGACCAACGAGCCAGGTATTTTTTAATTCACTTTCCTATCCACTCCTGACCCGTCCTCTCATACCCCTACACGACACATAGTTGTCTCACAACAACAGTGCTCCCACGTAAACATAGGTCGTAGCACGCCCCGTTCCGTAGAGGGGCGAGAAGACCCCTATGATGAAGCATGACACCAAGGGCCCTTTTGGTGTGTGAGGGGCATTTAAACAACTTGTGTGTACTTTCCACCACTGTAGGAATACATACTTAATCTGGGAGGATTTGACATACATATATATCTGAGGGTGGATCCCTATGTTTACTAACTTGGCTTTGGAAGGGTGTATCCACCTCCACTACTCGTGCTGAGTATGAATATGTTGATTTTGTCTTATTATAGATAAAAAAGATTCTAATGCTAAAATATGAAAAAAAGGTAAAAGAAGGCAGCCCTGTCGAACACCTCTGCCTAAAGTAACGTATGAAGAGGTGAGGTCATATGCAAAAATGGCTGCTTGTGAATATGTAGAGAAGGAAAATCAGAGAAACTATTTTTGGCCCAAATCCAAACCATTTGAGTGTATCAAAAATACATAGCTAATAGACTGGGTCAAACACTTTCTCTACGTCTATGGCAATTGCTGCTAAGGGTTTAGATAAATGAGAAGCTTTTGAAAGAATGTAAAAAAAGGTGCATATCATCAGAAATATATATTTCTTTAAAAAAGCCTGATTATTCTTTACCAAGGAGCCCTGGGAGAAAGGATTCTAATGGTAATGCAAGAGCTTTGGAGAATATTTTATAATCAATGTAAACAAGTGAAATAGGCTATAATTCTTGCAGTAATGAGGGTCTTTACCCTCTTTTGAAATGAGGTAAATAAGAGCATATAAAAAAGAGCCAGCAGATATGTGCGAATTTGAGACATCAAAGAATGATTCAACTTTGAGTTTGTTACTTTTAATTTCAAGATAATTTGCTAGCGGTTTGCTAGATTCATTTTGGCTACCATAAAATTATGCACTCGATTTTAATATATAGTAAGAAGCATTTTGCATAGATACTTTATTAAATTGAAGTTTAGTGTTGATAAGTTCTGACAAACACTCTTTTAATTTAGATTTTTAGTAAATAGGTTCTAGTTTTTTTTGTGCTAAGATTCCTGCAGTATGAGTTTGTGACTTCTTTTTTTCCATTAACATAGCTAATGAGAAAGGCATGAGCCGAGGCCTTGAAAGCATCTCAGATGGTGTGAAAAGGCACATTTTCTGGTTAGTTTAAATGGAAGTATACATGAAAAAAATAAGTAAAAGATGAGGTGAAGTCTATATCTAAAAGAAGTGAATTACTCAAATGCCCATGTATTGGTAGTGTGGATTTAGGAAGAATATCTAGTTGTATGGCACCAGGGTCATCATGGTCAAATATTAGGATGGAGCTTATATCTGCAGAATTCTGAGTTTAGGACATATCATGCAATATAAAATTATAGTCTTTTCTTGTGAGGAACAGGGGAAAAATGTGTATACTCTCTTAAAGTGGGGTTACATAGCTTCCATGCATCAATTAGATTCCTCTGTTTGAGAACATGGACAAACAGTTGTTGGGCATTATTTGGTATATATGTGGCTGTAGAGTTTCAGTCAATGAAGGGGTCGACAACTTGATTGCAATCACTTACAATAACAGTGTTATCGTCAGAATGTTGCATGTGTTGGTGGTTAAGATGAGGCCAAAATTGAGTAGTGGGGGGAGCATAAACATTAAATAAGGAAATTGGAACTTTATCAATAACTTGGTAAATCAACCATTATCATCAGACTCTTGGGATACCAATTGAGTACAAAGTGATTTTGGACATAAAGTTAGAACTCCATTCCTCTTACCATTTCTTGGTGAAAAGAAAACTTCACCCACCCAACCTGTCTTCAGTTTTAAACATTCACTTTCTGAGAGATGAGATTCCTGAAGTAGTGCTATGTTAGCCCCAAGTTTTGATTAATGTGTCAATACACATTGCTATTTAATTGAGGAATTTAAACCTCTAGTGTTCCAGGAAATAATTCTCAAAGACATGAAGCCATTACAATGAAAACACCAGACCAGACATATCATGTAAACAGTTAGACACTAACCATGTAACATCAAGGGTCCAAATAGGATGCGGCGGTCGGAGCCTTTCTGGGCTGCATCTCGGTTTACTTTCCCACTGCCGCATTACAATGCTGGTGGTCGGAATCTAAACCACGCGGTCATTCCGGCTGGGTTCCGATGGGCTCCAGTCAGAGGCCGGCCCGTAATCCCAAATGGCGGTCTTTCCTCCCTTGGGATTATGATGCACGGATTCCGGCAGGGTGTCCATGCTGGCATTTACGACATGGAAACCCTGATGGAAAACATGCTTTGGGGCCGGTAGCAGGGCCTCCTTGTGCATGTCGCCACCAGTTCAAAGGCCGAGTGTCCCCTGTTAATCTCTTCTCCCTGTGGCAGGCACCTTGAGGTGCAGGGATTAACACTACCTCCCATTTCCCTATGGGAGCATGTACTGTGGCCAGTTTATGGTAATAATACAAGCTTGCATAGAGAAATGTTGGAAGCCTAATCAGGAGTTCGGGATCGCACAACGGAGGTCGGTCGGTCCCAGTTCCGAGATGGTGTGGGCTGACGGAAGTCTGCCCAACATCATTGTAGGCCCCAAAGTTTGTTCAAAAAAACATTAAAAGACAATAAAAGGAGAATGAAGAGAATGAAAAGAGACTGAATTAAAAAGGGACATAAAGAAGGCAAAAGAAAAAGACTATAAGGAAGATATTAAATTCTTGGATCAAATAGGAAACATGACATTAATAATGACAAGAGAATACAACATACCTAAAAATATTCCCAAGAAGGATATGGGTGTGAGACCATATGGAACATATGACAGATCTAAACTCCAAGGGAAAGGGCACAAGCAGGACTGCAGCTCATGAGACAGGGAATGAGGACAGGCCCAAATAAGTGGACAGTACCTATAAGGCAGAAACAATTGTTGTTAGTAGAGCAATACCTATGAAAATACTTCTTAAGTAATAAAAACATTATAACTGAGTATGGACAAAATAACATGAGATACTCACATGTAGATACCTAGTACCATCAAAGAGAGTCCTTGAAATTAAATTTATTAAGATTTAACATTATTAAGATTTAACATTCTCCTGAGGCGGAAAGCCGGGAGCGCTGCTAATTGAATTTTTAAACTTGTGTAATTCTGTGTTTTTACTTACCTGCACTAAAGCTAGGATTCCAGCCTGACTCTTGACCCCCAGACAGACGATCTTGACGCTGTCATGGGGAATCCTCCCTCGCTGCCGCCATCAACAGCGAGCAAGCTAGCTCCGCCCACTTTGCCGGCCACGCCCCCATCTCCCAGGCTAAAAGGGCGCGCTGATTACTAGCGCGTCCACTCTAACATTCTCCTGAGGCGGAAAGCCGGGAGCGCTGCTAATTGAATTTTTAAACTTGTGTAATTCTGTGTTTTTACTTACCTGCACTAAAGCTAGGATTCCAGCCTGACTCTTGACCCCCAGACAGCCGATCTTGACGCTGTCACGGGGAATCCTCCCTCGCTGCCGCCATCAACAGCGAGCGAGCTAGCTCCGCCCACTTTGTCGGCCACGCCCCCTTCTCCCAGGCTAAAAGGGCGCGCTGATTACTAGCGCATCCACTCTAACATTCTCCTGAGGCGGAAAGCCGGGTGCGCTGCTAATTGAATTTTTAAACTTGTGTAATTCTGTGTTTTTACTTACCTGCACTAAAGCTAGGATTCCAGCCTGACTCTTGACCCCCAGACAGCCGATCTTGACGCTGTCACGGGGAATCCTCCCTCGCTGCCGCCATCAACAGCGAGCGAGCTAGCTCCGCCCACTTTGCCGGCCACGCCCCCTTTTCTTTTCTCCACTCCCTCTAAAATCGCCCCTATAAAACAATGTGTATGGGCCGGAAGCGCAGCGGACGGGCGCAGCGGGCGTGACGATTGCGCGCCGAAGGCGCACCTAAGGCAAGCCCGTCTGCGCCCATCCGCGGCTGTCCGGGGCTAGGGGCACGTCACTCTGCCCAATTTATCACCTATTCCCCCGCCCAACTCCGCAGCCTCCAGGGCCCATGGTCTTTACCAGCCACTACCTGTTCCCGCATTTCTTCTCTCGGCCTGTCTCCTGCTCCTTCTCCCGCCATCCTTCCCCTTCAACACATTCCCCCTCACCCCCCCGTGGGCGATGTTAACCCTGGATCCTCTAAAACCCTCACGGTATACTACTTAAACACCCGGTCTGCAGTAGCCCACTCGCATGAACTATCGGTGCTGCTAGACCTTCATGCACCAGATCTTCTTTTTTTAACAGAAACATGGTTTTGCAATGACTCCCTCCCCGTTCTATTGGCCACTCTCCCAGCCCCATATTACGCTCTACGTGCGGATCGCCATAATGGTAGAGCTGGGGGCGGCGTTGCGGTCATCGCTCGAACTGACCTCCCCTTTCAAACTCTTTCCTTGCCAGATATTGCCACTACGGAGTACCTGGCTATCCGTACCACCTCTATTACACCTCCCCTCACTTGCATACTTACCTATCGTCCCCCTCAATCCCCTTTATTGTTTCTCTCCGATTTTCTGGAAGTTTTGGCCACGATCACAGTTAACAACTCCTCCATTTTGCTCCTGGGTGACTTTAATTTTTGGCCCTCAGACCCCGCAGAATGCCCATCCTCAAAAGAATTTTCAGACACCCTTCAATCTCTTAACTTCACATCTCATATTCACTCTCCTACCCATGTCAAGGGTCATATCCTAGACCAGATTTGGTCCTTGAACTGTCCCGTAGAGTCCCTATCCATCTCACCTTGTACGTGGTCAGACCATCATTTGATCTCATTTGCCCTTCCCACACATCCTCCGGCCAAGCCCCCACTTCCTAAGAACATCTGGGTCCGCGCTTGGGGGCGAGTAGACCCTGAAAATTTATCCACCCTACTCACCACCTCCTACCCCTCCCTACAAGGTCTATCCACCCTTTCCCAGTTCACGGCCATTGAACAGTGGCTCTCCTCAGGCTGCGACTCTATTGCCCCTTTAAAACGGGTCACCTCAAAGCGGGAGAAGGATGCCAACCTGTGGTTTAATGAAGATCTTAATGCCACCAAACTAGCGGTACGTCGAGCGGAGCGGGCCTGGAGGAGAAACTACTGCCCCTCACTGCGATTGGAGTTCATTAACATCCTGACTCAATATAAAAAGGCTATCTTGGGAGCCAAAACAACCTATTTTTCTTCAAAAATCCTCGCAGCTGAGAACCAATCGAGGGAAATCTTCTCGATTGTGCACAACCTGGCATTCTCCGACAGAACCACTCTGAAGCTCACCCCTTCCCAGGAACTCTGTCACTCCCTAAACAATTTCTTCATTCAGAAAATAGCCACTATTAAAGCCAATATCCCTCTCCCCTCTCCTACCTTTGTGGATCCCCAGTGTCCTCCCCCCAAGGGACAACTCACTACTCTCCCTTCCTTGACCAAGGAATCCCTGACCTCCATAATTCCCCTTGTCAAATCCGGCTCTCCGTTAGATCCCTGCCCTGCCCACATCCTCCGTCACATCTTTACTACTTGTCCAGACCCCCCCTTTCACCTCCTCAATAGTTCTCTCTCCCAGGGCGTGGTACCCAATCCACTCAAAACAGCAGTCATTGTTCCCATCCTGAAGAAGCCGGGCGCAGACCCCTCAGTCCCTGCCAATTTTCGCCCTATCTCTCTCCTGCCTTTCTTGGCGAAAGTGCTCGAGCGCCATGTCACCTGCGCTCTGAGCTCTTTTGTGGAGAAGTACGGGGTTCTTGCCCCCCGCCAGGCCGGATTCCGCCCCGCACACTCTACGGAGTCCGTAGTCCTCTCGGTCCTCGACAACCTCAGGGAGGGAATGGACACTAACCAGACCCAGGCCTTGGTTCTCCTTGATCTCTCAGCCGCTTTTGACACGGTTGATCATACCATCTTGCTTTCCCGTGTCAGGGCAGCGGGGATCGGGGGCACCGTGCTGGTATGGTTATCCTCCTTCCTGAGGGACCGCACCCAGGCAGTTTGCCTGGGTGATTTTTCAGCGGACTTTCGGAAAGTTCAGTGCGGGGTCCCCCAAGGCTCCTCCCTTTCACCTCTTTTGTTTAATCTTTACATCGCCCCTCTTATTTTCTCACTGCAGCAAATGGAGGTATTTAATTATGCGGATGACCTCCAACTTGTCTTTAATCTGTCTTCTTCCCCTGCCTCTGTTCTTAACTTCCAATCTATCATGATTCATATCCGGGACTGGATGAACCACAACCATCTGAAACTCAACCCAGACAAGACAAGACTGAGCTGGTGTTGACGGGTGGTTCATCCAGCCCCTGGTCTTCCTTGTTTTGGCCCCCTTCCCTAGGCTCTCCACCTGTCCCCTCTACCTCAATAAAAACATTAGGCATTAATCTCAATTCTCAACTCACCCTTCACTCCCAGGTTAGTTCTGTGGTTTCTTCTTCTTTTCTTTCACTGCGCACTATACGCAAGGTGTCCCGTTTTTTTTCTTTTGACGCTTTGAAACTGATCACCCTGGCGATGGTCATCTCCCGCCTGGATTACGGCAACGCCTTATATGCAAGTATACCTGCATATAGCTTAAGGCGTCTGCAGCAGATCCAAAACCAGGCGGCGCGCCTGGTGTTTAAACTACCTAAGTGTCACCACGTCACTCCCCTCCTCAAGTCCCTACATTGGCTCCCTGTCCGCGCGCGTGTCCAGTTTAAGCTTGCTTCCATCACCTTCCAGGCACGACTGGGCACGGCCCCGGCTTTTATCTCATCTGAGATCATTCCCTATGTTCCCTCCAGGGAACTGCGTTCATCCACTCAATCCCTTCTCACAGTCCCGCGGTTCTGGAGGAAGAAATGGGGAGGATCGAAATTTGCGACCCTTGCTCCACTCTTCTGGAACTCCCTGCCTCTTGAGCTTAGAGCCTTAACTCTTTATCCGCAATTCCGGAAACAGCTCAAAGCTCATTTGTTTACTAAATTTTTTAACTAGTTCATTAGCAGTTTCTGTTTCCTTTTAACTCAGCTTCGGCTTCCCTCGCCCAGATATCTGTTAGTTGCAGCGCCATGAAACCGCTGGTGAACGTGCGCTTTATAAATAATTTTAAATTCAAATTCAAATTTAAATGCTCCAGATGTGTCCATAGTTTCGATCTTGCAGGTATCAATAAATCTCTTTAATCTGGCAGGATCCTCGTAAGTGGTTGTCTTATTCTTATAGGTTACCTTAAATAAGCAAGGATTAAACAAGCTAAATCTGGCACCAAGAGAACGAAGGGCTGGTCTCATACTAAGGAAGTCTCTGTGTCTATCTGCAGTACTTTTAGCATAGTCTTGGGAAAAATATGTAGCATTACCTGACCATGAAATACGTTTTATCGATTTTGCTGCTAAAAGTATTTTGAATAGGTCAGTATATTCCAAAAATAAAAATAAAGGATCATCTAGAGGTGGAAGCAACAGTAGGTTGATGGCCTAATCTGGGAGTACATTGGCTATTAAATGAAGTTCCTTCTGGCATGCTCAAATATTTGGTAAGAAAGCATTTAAAGAAATTGAGAAGCTCTGTGCCTCAAGTGCCTTCAGGTAGACCATAAATACATAGGTTGTTTCTACTATTTCTGTTTTCAAGGTTCTCAACTTGTTTCTGAAGAGATGGAACTTGAGACTGAAGGGTATTCACTTTAGGGGAAGTTGTGCCAAAAAATGTAATATGTTGTTTAGCTGTGGAAAGTCGTTCTTCCATTTAAGACCATCGGTGACTGAGTTGTTGTAATTTAGTTTTGTCCTCCTCCATGTATGGGCATAAAGCTTGAATCTACTACAATAGAAGATCTATAGATGCAGTAGGCAGAAATTTTGTAGGTGAGGAAGGATTCTTTTTAAGACGTTTGCTGGATGCTTTTCCAGACAATTGAAGTGAAGGAGTCGCAGAAAGGTTTGACGAAAAGTTGACCTTAGGTAGGGAAGCTATAGAATCTTCCATCTTGGAGAACTGAAAGAACATAGAAGAGTTCATGACAAATTTGTGTAAGGGACACATCAAAGGTAACTTAACTTTTTTCAGTCATCCCATAGACAAATTATACACAAAAGCAATGAAAATCGCTATTTATGTACAGTTTCGTAAACATGTAAAAAGTAATCTCAATAATGTAAATATTGTTGCAATAACGTATTATGTGGTGGTCCCTTAAATGTTGTGTCCTTTGTTAGATGATAGATATTGCTCAGGGTGATATGATGGAACAGAACGAGATCTCACACACTATTGATGAATTAAATGTTAAATCAAAATATTTAGGCACTGTGCAATGAGATAAAGATGGTGCTCCAGCACATACCCTGCAGATCCACATATCGCAGTAAACAGAGCATATTCCAGGCTCAAGCTTAAAAATGAATCATTCCTGTCACTGCAGTGACTTGAGGTCACCGAATGGCAGGCACTGTAATGAAGTGAACCATGCTAGCTGGTGCATATTTCTCCTTCAGGTCACAAACTAGGGGAGAAGCTGTCTAATAATATCTTGAAAAGCAGGGCATGAGACAGTAGGGTGGCTAAAAGCACAAATGAATTTTGCTCTGTGGAGATACCTGAGGTTAACAGTACCAAAAAGAAGTGTCAAAGCAGTAAAATGGAATCAACTGGTTTCGGTGCACCCTCTATCTAGTTATGTTCTAATGCCAAACTAGAAAACTTCCACAAAGGGAGCAGCACAAGAAAAGTTGAAGACTCAGACTGTCATGTCAATAAAATACATTGAGCCAATTTGTGAGGAATTCACCTCAATGCTACAGCATATAGCAAAAAAGGAGATTGGGCCAGCAAAACAGGAAACACAAAGAAGAATGTCCAAGCAAAAAAAGGAAGGCACAAACCTGAAGACATTCTGTTTCCACAGCTCTTCAGTATCACAAAATGGTGGGTGCTGCCATGAAGGGAGCTGCGTCACTGCCAGGACACATTTCGTGCCGCTAGTCACAGACGCAAATCACAAAATATTTATGCCTGAAGTTTATTTGGGGAGCATGCTACATAAATGCCAGCCATCATGAAGAAATATTCTCACAGAGCCACATTCTCCACATGCCATTCCGAGGAGAGCTACTCGGATGATGCCATTTCCTTGGGAATCAAGCCTCGCCCCCTCTGCACTTTAATGTTTTAAACTCAGCCCAGTTTCATTCAAGGTATATGGGCTGCATTAAAAAAGTTTAATTTATTGAAAGGGAATATTAGATATTAATATTTATAAGTTGTGACAAACTACAATTCTGAATTTTAAAAAATGACATAGTAGTACATAGGTCAGTTCTTAAAATTCATCATTAGGTTGCAAAAATAATGGTCGCACATTGTAAACAGTATTTTGCAGGTAGAAAATCTTAGATCTGGTCCATAATGTTTTTTGGAAAAAGAACTGCACCACTGAAATTTCCTTACCTCACAATTTAGAAAGTTACAAAGTGATTCAATGTCACAAACTGTGCATTTATCAGAATTGGTTGTATGTTTAAAAACCTAATACATTCTGGGCCTTATTTATGAGGCCTTGCAACAGTTTTGCGCTTCCGTTGTGTCACTTTTCGTGACGCATCGGCGACGCAAAACATGCCTCCCGTTGCGCCCTATTTACAAAGTGACGCATCTAAGCAGATGCATCACTTTTCAAACCCCTGCGCTACATTATACCTGCGTCAAGTATAATGAATGCAGTGTGGGCGTTCCCAAGTAAGTAAGCCACGTAGAAGTGACGCAGTGAAATCTACGAGATTTCATTGCGCCACTTCTCAGGTGCAAATGCGTCAATATCTTAAGCCTGCCTCACAGGAGGCGTGAGACTGATGTAGGCCCTTTCACATGGGGCTTGCCCCATGTGAAAGGACACATTGCTGGAGTTGCGTCACTTTTGGGACACACTCCAACAATGCGTCACTTTTGCGCCTACAGATACGTCAGAAAAACTGACGTATCTGTAACTCATTGCGACATGATGCGTCATACAGTAAATATGACGCATCCATTATGTCACAAGGAGGGCGTACTGAGAAGTGACGCATCGCTGCTTTCACACAGGATGCGTCACTTCTCATAAATGAGGCCCTCTGAGATTTGCATCACACAGGCAGGCTGGTGCATTGCTTTGAAATATTAGGCATTTAGTAATGCTACAAATGTAACATCATGAAGTGGTATCTTGGGAAAACTATGAGGGGTATCAATATCATGCTGCCCCCCATTATGAATCAGTTTCTCAACTGTGATGATTCAGAGCATCAGCAGTTCTGTATCGCTTCCCACCAATATCTGAATAGCATTCGAATGAGGGCAAGGATAAGTAGTGGAGGCTGGCAGTCACCAATGGGGTCACCTGTGAGACTGGAGCAATGAAGATATTGCTCCATCATCTCCATTTTGGTAACCCATAAGAGGATGTTCTCCCTCAGAAGGGGTCACCTGTGAGACTGGAGCAATGAAGATATTGCTCCATCATCTCCATTTCGGTAACCCATAGGAGGATGTTCTCCCTCAGAAGGGAGTGTGCGGCATCTATTCTGATATGCCAGAAATACAATTGGGAAATCTCTCCAGTAAGGCTCACAGTAATTCAGTGTTTATCAGCTAAGAACAGGATTTGAACATGTGCAGCTGTAGTCAAAAGGCTCATAGAGCAAGGCCAGTCCATGTTGAGCCTTCTCCAGTTCATTTAGTTTTTCCAGGTCAACAACATGATTCTTATTGACATGGTGTTGTAACCACACTTTACATGTAATACTTATCTCAGGGATCTAGCGAAGATTGGAACAATCTGTCAGTGACACTATCAGAGTTCCGAATAAGGAAATGTAACAGGGGGTTGGGAACTGTATGCAGGACAAAGACTATCCAGAGAGGGGATCAGTGAACTTTATCACTTTCTGTAGTTAAATTGAACATCTAGAAAAAGAGGAGTTCTCTTACTGGCGTTCCCTTTAAAAAAAAAAAAAAAACTTGGTATGATCCTGAATCAATAAGGCGTAATTGCTCTCTGAGTCAGTGTCACCTTTAAAATAAGCGGGTCAGACTGGCACCGAGGGTTACATGCTAATCACACCTTTAAAAGATGGTGGATGGTTACACGGACCTTTTAGGGATGTATTTGCATGAGATTGGAACCTGTATATCTAGTATGAACTCGGGGGTAACCCGGTACTAAAGACCATAAGGGATTCTAAAAGTACGACCAACTGAATTTAAGAATACAAATAATGTTGTTGCAATCAGGTGGGACTAGCACTGAGGGCCACTCGATAATTTAACCATTAAAAGATGGCTGAGGGTTATATTTTCCGTACAGGGACGCATTTGAATGAGATGGGCATCTGCATATCTTGCATGATCTTGGGGGTGACAATATATTAGAAGCTATAAGGGATTCTAAAAATATGACTACCGCACCTTAAGGAAAGAAGGAATGTTTTTGTACGGCCCAATAATCAACTGAAGAGAAAATAATCTGTTTTTTTATATGAACTTTTATTTTGAGCGCGCAAATGTATGACATCACTGATTAAATTTGCCCATTATAAGATGGCGGTCGATAAAATGGGCGAGAGATGATAGGTTTTTACATAGATTAAAAGGATGTATATAGTACTTATTTTGGCTTTTCCACAATTAGAAATTATTTTTCTTTGTATACATAAATAGAAAAAGGCTGACATTTTTTATTGAACAAATAAGCAATCTCTGACTAAATGTACACATTATAAGATGTCTGCTGTTAAAACGGGTGAGCTAGGAAAGGTTGATGCATTGACTAAAATGACGGAAACAGTTCATAGTTTGGCTAAGGTGAAATTAGAACCAATTTGTATTTGTGTATATACAATAAAAGACGCAGACATTGTGATTGAAAATAAAAAAAACTATATTTGGATGGGAGACCTTAGCATCTTTGGACATTTTAAGATGGCGTCCCGAAAACGCAGCGTAAAGGGATGCGTTTTCTGACAACATACAGGTGTAGACAATTAGCGGGCTATTTGAATGGAGCCTTCACGCACCATGGGCTACATGAACCACTGACGCCAGGCCATCACACTAGCAGGAGAACTTCTGAAGTAAGTTAGGAACAAGGTGGGATGTTATTCTAAATGGGAGGTCTTTGACTGTGCGGGGCGGGCAAACTTTGTATGTCATCTTAGACAGGGGCTGTGGGACTGCTGGCTTAGATTTTTTACTTTAACTGCACATATAAAGACATGCCACTTTAGTCATCCTATTTCACAGAGGCCAGTACTTGGTGGCAGGGCATAGCAACTACATTGGGGCTGAGGGCTAATATGCATTTTTAAAATTGACCAATTCTTAATAAATCAGGTCCAAGAAAGGGGATTGTCCCTTCACTGAATGGGAATGTGAGAAGGAAAGAAATGTATTGCTCCATAAAGATAACTTAGCTAATCAAGCAAGGTCTTTGGACCTCTCCCATTTATTACAGAGTCACAAATGGGGTAACACAGACAATAGTGATACTTCCAGAAGTGAGGTCTAAACATAAGACGGATCGCTACAGATTACTGACAATATACCACAAAAAATTGATTGGGATAGATTTTTTCCTACTCTTTCAAAAACACAGGTATGAACACATTAACTTTCCAAACATTTGATCATTCCACATTTATTTAGGATATTTATGATGGTTTTACAAATTTTGTCTAACAGATAAATTGTGAATAGATTAGCTACAAGAAAAGGAGCTGAACAATGCCAACATAGTCAGGATAGGAGGCCATACACATTTTTTTGGTAAGAGTAGCATCAACACAGTCAATGTTAGGGAGTATCACTTTGGGATAGAAGGAAAAAAATTAATGAAATTGCATAAGTTTAGTCATACATGTATTTCAATGTTATTAGTGCTCCATCCCACCTGGGGTACCATATTATGTGAAATAGCACTCTAAGGGAATACTGTACATATCTGTGATTGTTTCAAATGTGGTAAATTCAGCAGGGACTTCAAACTAATTTAGTGTGCTAATAAGGATTTAACCCAAGACACCATTTCTTGTGTCAAATTGCAATGGGCTAAGTGTGATAAAATGCACTGTGAAGTATACACAACACTAAGGGGCCAATAGGATGGTGGGCAGGTCACTCCCGCCGGGCCGGCGGTAGCCACCGCTGGCCCGGCGGGGGCGATCCACCAGCCCTCCTTGCCTGATTGACCCCCCGCCATATTAGAATGGCTGGGGAGACCGGAAAAAAGGCATGATATGGTGGCGGTGTCTGCAAGACGCCGCCGTCCATATAATGATGTTGGTGGAGATGTGCCTTTCCAAGGCGGCGTTGCCGCCATGGAAAGGCATGCGGTTACTGCTATTTGGGGCCTGTTGTGGACCCCCAGGGTACATATGGTACCCCCCTACATTGGCGTGAACAAGGTGGCAGGCATCGCGTGGTGCCTGTCACCTTGTGTATGCCAATGCACAACGTGTCTCCACAGCACGGTGGCGATGGCATCCTAATGACCACAGTGGGACCGCAGCACCTCTAGCGGACAGTCCCATTCACCGTTACGGTGGCTGGCGGACTTTGTCCCGCCACCATCGTAATAGGCCCCTAAGTGTAGTTTAAAAACAAAAAAAAATAATTTCATGGATTTAAAGAAAATATATTTTTTGTATATGTGACTTGTATATATGTATATTGCTTGCAGCCCTGAAGAAGTCCACGAGGATGAAACGCATTGGTTACAGTTTGATCTATGGTGAAGAAAGAAGCTGAATTGGTCCTGCTGAATTGGTCTTATGCTTAATTCTGCGGTCAAAAGTACCAACGAATGAAAAAAAGGTATTTTTGTAATTGCTTTATATTATGTGTATAGATACAACCAAGTGTGCTGGACCCTGTGCTTCTTATAGGATTTGAACATGTGCAGCTCTAGTCAAAAGGCTCATAGAACGTTTGGGAAAACATTGTTTTTTAAAACTGAGATTGTTTGTGTTTACTTTTAATCCTTTTACCTGCGTTTTTGCACATTAGCTCTAATAGTAATAATAAGAGCTTCCGGTCCGTCACGTCTTCTTGGTGCTGCTTGAACGGAGAATCCCTGTAAGTCACACCTCCCACACACTCAGACCACTCCCACTTCCGGCTGGCTGTCGGGCTGGTGGCGGGAGCTGAGACAGCATTGAAACGGGAAATCCTTCCAGACGCACAGTGGACGCGCGCAGCGGGTGCGCCAAAGGCACGCCAAAGGCAAGCCGGCCTGCGCCTGTCCGAGCTCAAACGGGGCCAGGGGATGTACAATATGCCCATTTTCTCTGATACTCGGCCAGGGAGTTAAAATCATTTTGGGGTAATTCCCGTATTAATGATACCACCCGACATACTTTCCCTGAAATTGACATTAAACTTCTCCTATTCACACCACGTCCCCACAGATCTCTGACACCCCTAAGATTCAGGAGTCAAAAGGACTCAATGTCTGCTATTTGAATACCCGTTCTATGGTGAGACATCAGCTGGAAATATTCCAGATTTTAGATTCCGAAAATCTAAACATTCTTCTCCTCACGGAAACGTGGCTAACTGAGGAATCTACTCCCGATATTTTAGCTGGATTACCGGGCAATTTTTATATTGTGCAGGCTAATCGCCCCTCAGGAAAAGTGGGTGGTGGGGTTGCAGCCATCATCCATCAGGACCACCAGTTTTCCTCTTTAAGGGTTACTGGTTTACCCTCAGTTGATAGCCTAGTCCTGAAATTCGAATCCCCCAATCATATTTTATCTGTGCCCTCTTCTATAGACCTACCCAACATATGTCTACATTTCCTCAGGCTTTAGGCGAAATTATATCCCATCTTGTCATTAATCATGCTCGAATTCTGATTATTGGTGATTTTAATGACTGGCCCAATGACGTAAGGGAGTGCTCCAGCTCGGCGGAACTGACAGATCTTCTATCTGGGATGAATTGCAC
This sequence comes from Triturus cristatus, assembly GCF_964204655.1. Classification (NCBI taxonomy): domain Eukaryota; kingdom Metazoa; phylum Chordata; class Amphibia; order Caudata; family Salamandridae; genus Triturus; species Triturus cristatus. The sequence continues at coordinate 899,373,660 of NC_140590.1, read as the reverse complement.
CCAGCATATGAGGGCTGCTACACACTTAAAAGGGCATATTCTAGACCAAATATGGACATCTAATTTGGAGATCTCCATCCCCTTGATTTCCCCTTGTATTTGTATCCCTTTTTCCCTCTCCGGTGTTCCCTCTCCTAAACCCCAACGTACAATGAACTGAATGTCAAGAAACTGGAGACGTGTGAACATCGACCATTTCACTTCACTTCTAACTAACACGGCTCCCTCCACACAGGAGGTGTTACAGACTCAAGCTGAAAGCATTAAGTCATGGCTTGAGCGGGCCAGTGACTGTGTCGCACCTCTCAAGAAAGTTACGATCTTGAGACCCCATGATGCTCAACAATGGTTTTCTGACAATCTAAAGAAAAAGAAACTTGATTTAAGACAGGCAGAACGCAGCTGGAGACGCCATTATCTTATTGATAAGAAGACTATATACTTAACCCTCCTGACAGATTACAAAAAGGAGATTCTTCATGCCAAGGAAGTATACTTCTCTAACAAAATTCTTAATTCTTCCAATAAATCTAGAGAGATCTTCTCTATAGTTAATGAGCTTTCTAAACCGGAGAGGGTTATGTTGATGCCAGACCCCTCACAGTCCTTATGTGACTCTCTTAATTCATATTTTACTGAGAAAATTGCCGCCATCAAATCCAGCATCCCCTCTTTGACCTTTCCCACACCCGATCTGAACACCTGTCAGAACTTAGCTTGGATGGATCAAATTCCACCGATCTCTAAGGAGACCTTTTTTGATCTTCTCAATAAGGTTAACTCTGGTTCCCCTACGGACTGCTGTCCTCCTCATATACTTCGAGAAGCCTTCACTATCTGCCCCGATCTCCCTCTCTCATTCCTTAGCAACTCGCTTAAACTTGGCATTGTCCCTGATATATTTAAGAATGCGGAAATTGTTCCTATCCTGAAGAAACCGGGCACAGATCCGTTAGTTCTTAGTAACTACCATCCCATCTCCTTGCTGCCCTATTTGGGCAAAGTTCTTGAGGTTCATGTGATAAACTGCCTCAGTTCATTGTGGAACACTCCCTAGTCTTGGACTCCCATCAGGCAGGTTTTAGACTTGCACATTCTATGGAATCTGTCATCCTTACAGTCCTGGATGAACTAAGAAGAGGAGTTGACAATGGCGTTTCCCAGGCCCTGGTCCTTTTAGACTTGTCTGCCACATTCGACACGGTCGATCATGACATCCTGATCGACTGTGTTGGAAATGCCGGTATCCTGGGACCGGCACTAAAGTGGCTCTCCTCTTTTCTTGGCAGCCGGTTCTAAGTGGTGAGGCTTGCAAATGTCTCCTCTAACAAGAGGGAATTGACTTGTGGAGTTCCCCAGGGCTCTTCTCTCTCTCCGCTCCTCTTTAACCTGTACCTTTCCCCCTTAATTCACTCCCTAAGAGAAAGAAAGATAGGAACATTTAACTATGCTGATGACCTCCAACTGGTGTTCGACATCAATTCATCAGTATCCTCAGTAGCCACCTTTCAGGCCATCATGATCTTTATAAGTGATTGGATGAACAATATCCAACTTAAACTGAATCCTGGTAAGACTGAGCTGATCCTCACGGGTGGCTCAACCACCCCGCGGCACTCCAACTTCTGACCTTCTGCATTGGGCAATTCCCCGTCGCCAGTAAGTTCTGCCAAAAGTTTAGGCATAGTGATCTCTATCGACTTGTCTTTGAATGCTCAGATCAGCTCTGTGGTTTCTGCCAGTTTTTCCAACTGCGGAGAATTAGGTATATCAGCAGATTCTTGTCCAGGGAAGCTCTGCCCTTGGTCATCTTAGCCTTGGTTTTTTCCCGACTGGACTATGCCAATTCATTGTATGTGGGCATCCCCGCCTATCAACTGAAACGTCTTCAGCTGGTCCAGAACCAAGCTGCCAGACTTATTTTCCATCTACCTAAGTGGCAGCACATTTGCCCTCTTATGAAAAACCTACACTGGCTACCGGTGGCCAAGAGGTGTGCTTTTAAACTGGGATCAGCCAAGCATTCATTTCTTCCAGGATTCAATGTTACATCCCTTCGCGTGATTTGAGTTCCTCCCACTTAGACCTGTTAGTCATCCCTTCTTTTAAACACAAGAGGCATGGTTGCTCAAGATTCGCCATCCTGGCCCCACAATTTTGAAACTCTCTCCCAGTGGAGATGAGGTCGACAACCTCCTATGTACAGTTCAGAAAACTGCTTAAGACTCGGCTGTTTGTTCAAGCATATGGCGATTAAATCTTGTTTCCTGCTGCCTCCTCTTCGCCCCCTCAGCACCATGAAACCGCTTGGTGTACGTGCGCTATAGAAGGGATTTTTAACATAACATAACAGCAAGGCCAGTCCATGTTGAGCCTTCTACAGTTCTTTTAGTTTTTTTAGGTAACAACATGATTCTCATTGACTTGATGTTGTGACCACACTTTACATTTAATACTTATATCTCAGGGATCTAGCCAAGATTGGAACAATCTGTCAGTGACACTATCAGAGTTCAGAATAAGGAAAGGTAACAGGGGGTTGGTAGCTGTATGCAGGGACAAAGACTATCCAGAGAGGGGATTAAATGAACAAGAGAGTACATGAAGTCTGGGAGGAAAGCATGACAAAAGCTGAGGACTAAAGCAGGTTCAAACAGGCAGTGAGAACAGGACACTGGGAAGTCTGTAGAGGAAAATATGACGATGACATGAGTACAAATAGGAGGAAGGTGAGAGCAGGAAAATGATAGCCAAACTATCATAAATAATAGTTTGTCTATTCCTCAGAAGTGATCCCTCCGTGAGGTGAAAAAGATCTTGCAAGAAAAGAGAGAGCAGATTAATCTTACAGGGTTCAGGGAGACATCCAGCAGCTCCTATGGGGAAGAACCACTTGGTGTTTCTCTGTGCTAAAGGTGTAAACCTTGGAGTCTAACTGACGCCTTTGGAAGCAATGATAATCAAGGTAAATATAAAACACACAAGATGACAAAGAGAACAGCTGGACCCCCAGAGGCCCTCATAAGCACCAACTGTTGACAGGATGGTGGAATCTTGACAACCTCAGAGCCTCTTTTGACATGGAATTTTAGAACCTCTCTTGACATAGAATGTGATCTCGAAGACCTAATTGTTAAGTAACCAAGGTTGAATAGCCAATGCTTCTTTTTTGTAGAAACCCCAAATTCTTGAACAGAACTTTATGTAGCTTATACATGCCATTCTAGGATGCGCCTACTTTTGCTCTTTTTTCACAAGTTATTCTGTATTTTTTTAAACAGGTGCAGAGGCACAGTCAGCCTTGCTCCTCTGCCTCCTATTCTTGATCTACTTAGTGGCTCGTCTGAAAGTCTTGCATAAAGAGAGGGGAAGACAGAAGTTGAATCTCATCCATAGGACATACGAAACCTACCATGCATGTTGTATACATTCTGTGAAAATGAGCCTATAAGTTGGATGTGGCCCACTTCAGGCTGTGAAGCAGTGTTGACATCTACACATAGTCTAACAGTGGGTGTGTAGATTTGTGCTTTACTGTGAAGATGTGTTTGTGACTTACCATTACTACTAGCACCCATCCACAGCCACCCTCAACATTGCTAGCTTAAACCACCCATCAAATCTGTTTAATACTACTTTTTTCATACCAGCCATTCTTCATTAAATAACACTCATCACAACCTTCCATTTCACAACATCACTAAACCATCTTAACCTTATACAATATATGGTAATACGGTGTATGATAATTTGTGCTGGGATGTTTTGGACTGAAATTACAGCAAAAGAATAAATCAGTCCCTAGCTTGAAAATAGTTCATCAAAAACGTCACCTATAGATTTTAGGTATTTAAAATATTTTGCAAGTTTAAAAAAAATATTTTTACAGAAGGGAAACGGAGAGTCGTACACACTCCCATTTCCCTTCCCCTCGCACAATGCCTGTGGCAAGAGAAGTTCCTATATTGATTTAGGAGACTTAACTGGAAAAGCAGACAGAGGGAACTTTTGTTTACTCAGAGGTTTGTAGAAGCATTTCCAGGGAAAATCAGGAGATTTTTCCATGGGTGGTCACTTAATCATTTTGTGATACTGATTTCTTTAAAATGATGTTGTACAAGTTACTGTTTAGGCAAATTTAAGCTATAATTATTGCTTTTAATATGCATCACAATTCTGAACTGTATGTTTTCAAACTAAATGCACATTATCCTGCTAAGAGATACAAACCTTCAGGAAAATGATCATTGAGAATGTGCGGTTGGGCTCAGTGTAACTCTGTAAAACTCAGCATGGCAGTGTCTTGTGAAAAATGTTATAAGGTTCCACAAAATAAATATTTCCAGTTTCCTTGGTAAGAAATTGTTTACAGCATTGCCGCTATCCACTTTGAAAAAGTGAACACAACAGCTTCCATTGGAATATAACTGTTGCATGCTGACAGAGAGGATCATTATGCTACCAATTATTTCCTGCCCTGGCACACAATTCAATAAGAAAAACATGCTGCTGATACATTCATTAAACAAATAAGAAGGAGATGTCTGCTTCACACCAGGAGACGTGCCTTTTTATCTATGCCGAAGGTTGCCCAGCGAAAACTGCAACCACATCATTTATGTAGAGTTGCATGAACCACAAGCTTCTTCCTGTTTTTCTGCCATCTTACCTCCACATCTTTTGAGGCTTCTTTCATTCTTTAAATCTGAGTTGTGATTCAGGTTGCATGTTCGTTTCAGAGTGCATCAGACGGTTCTTTTTATAGTTGATGGAAAACTATATTTATTCAAAGACCCACTGACACAAGTCTGACTCTCTGTATTTATATTTTAGATAAATATATTGCATTATAAATAATCTCATTTAATTGTCGACGGTGTTGGCAAATGACAGGGAAATAAACAATACGAATTGCATCGGAAGAGCATGTTGTGACGTACCTACCCATATGAATTATATATCAAATAAACGGTTATGTTATAATGGGCATGTTTATTGATATGTGTTTGTTTGTTTATTTGTGGAATACCGTACAAAGTCTGAGCTAAACCACATTTAGCTGGCCAGTTCCATCCCATGGTCCTCAAGGGCCCTGGACAAGGCAGATTTTAGGAGCTCCTGTATGGGAAAAGTTGAATTTCATTACCCATTTACTGACAAATCAAGCACTCCCCAATGTTGAATTATACAAAATGTTATGTTAAACTTTAACAGAGTCACACAGCAGTTAAAATATGTCTTGCCTGCGACCCAAAAAATCCTTACAATGAAACTGGATAGAGAAACTCAGTCAAGGGAGGAGGAAGGCAGAGGGATTGAGGTTTAGAGAGACAGAAATAGAACAGACAGAGGTCAAATAGAGAGAAAGTTAACATTGACAGGCCCTTGGACATTGAGGGTCCTGGGCAATTGCCCACTTTGCCCATGCCTTAAAACGTCTGTGTAGGTGTTGACAGAGTAGGATGAGCCCCCAGAAGGTCTGTACTTGGAATGGCTTTCCCATTGCTGAGCATAGGAGATGACAATGGCGCAGCCCGTGATTTACATCATAAAGAATAGTTTGCGAATGCCTATGAGGATATTCAGTTAACTGCATCTCACTAAATGTAGAAATGTGTCTTCACGACTCAAGGGAGGAGGAAGGAGCTCAGATGCGCGAGCGAGAATGATACCGCCACAGCCGCAGTACGGAATCAATACGTACCAAATTAACTAAGGAGCGAGCGCTGATGCTTCGTTTTTCATCAGTGTCATCATTAAAAGAGGAAGATCAGTTCTTCTCCCCCGAAATCATAATTAAGATTAGTTTGGAAGTAGGAGCCAACAATATCCTAAGAAGTCTCATTATCCTACAACTTTTCCAACACATTGAATGTATGGCTTGACTCTCATTCTTGGACACACAATAAAAACCCTCCAAGTTTGGATATAAATTCTTCATCCGCGACATCCTTTCGCATACTGGATCCTATATGGACGAATTCCCCAGAAATACAGTCCTGATGAGACCCGGTATTTAAAAGTGGGTCGAAACGCCGTCGACAACAAAAATAAGAGACAGCCTTGACTGAATCACTGTATATTGTATATAAACTGTCCTTATATATTTTTTCCAATAACCGTATATATTTTTGCTTTTCTCTGTTTGGTCACAATACAAAAGGTTATGGTTTTTTCACTGGGGATCACTTTGCACTGCGAATGTAAGAAAGAAAAGATTGCTTGTATATATGAAATGTTTTATATGTGATTTAAAAAGTGTTTATTAAATAAAGTCCTCTGCTGAGGCTTGAAAAAAATCTTTTGAAAGAAAATTGGTCTTTTGAGGGCCTATTGTTATTATTATTGATTTAGTCTTACCTTATTCCTTTTTGTTCATGGATATGTGAGATTGATTCATAAGCAACCATTGTTGTTGTATGAAATAGATTAACAATTTCAAATGAGTTCCTTGTGAATGTTGTTTGCAGTACTTTGTACTTACCCGGTTCACAGGGACATAAGGGTTGCTCTTGTGTTCTATAATACAGATGCTAGTTATAACATGACAGGAAAGGAGCATACCAAGAAATTATAGTACCTTCTTGTAGTCTCTCAAATGAATGAAGTTACCAGCTGGGAAACTTATATCCACCTCCCCTTTTCTGTTCAGTGTGGTTTCCCAATACAAAGTACAAGTATGAACATAAACCCTTCTTAACGAGACCAGAACAGCAACTACATCAAGATGAAAAAATGGCAGCCGGCATGAAGTTTACAATCCTACCTAAAGAAATGTTTTAATCATATGCCTCATGTGCACGTCTGTATTGAGTTGCCTTGCGGCTCTAGAGACTTTGTTCCATTTCTAAACCACCGAATCCCTTGAGGCGGTGTTTTGCTTTAGGTGGTAGCCATGTCTAACAAGTGTGCCTCCACTCTGCTTTCTGGCGATGCTGTTCTCAGGCAGCAGGAATGTAAGATAAATGTTTTCTGTTATTAATAATACGTGACAATTAAAGAAGTTGACAACCATCATGCTGATGCTAAATGTAATCCTTATGATCAGTCTACTTCTTCTGAGGACAGAAGCATCCTTTCTATGCTAATGTATCTTACTGGATCCTGCTACTATGCATCCGCTTCTGCGTATTTTACAGAACTGTACATTAGGCTATAACCCACTCACCCCCCACCCTTGATCTCTATCCGACTCCACTCCCAAAGATTACATGGAGTTATGACAGTTTATTATATGCTGCCTAAACATTGTCAACATATGCAGGTGGGTAGTAGTTCATCAATTGCATAATGATCACTAATTAACCTTTAGGTGTGAGGCAATCAGTTTCGTGTGTTGACTTGCAAATGTTGCCTATAATTTTTGTGACCATCCCCAGCTGTGCACGGGCTGCGAGAGTACTGTCTGCGCTGCAGTCACCCTTAATTTCCCCTTCCCCCGGTGACCTTGTTGTTAGGCATCCCCAAGCTCACCTCTGTGACATTCTATTCCTCTAGCAGGATGTGGGTGGGTCAGCTTCACCAACAGTTGGTCTTCAGGGGCTACGTGTACCTCTTGGCACGATACTAGGCTGCCCCACTGGCTCCCATTGGTGAGATCAAAGGATGCTGGCCAATGCCAAGGTGCGTTCTCTAAGCAACTCTCTCTCTTTCTCTCCATGACCATTCTGTCAGTCTTTGTCTCACCTAGGGTACCCTTCTACCTCTCCCAGATCATTGTCAGTATTGGGGGGAAGAGGAATACCTGTCATGTTCTTTGGCAGAACGTCAGACCCATAACTGAGTTGCCTCCTTAGCAGATCTCTACACCGGAAGGACCTATCCTCAAATCCTCTGTCACACAAGATTCAAAATCAGATTCAAGCAATTAAACTAACAGAGAAGCCAGCAAAGCTACCGTAAGTATACAGGGTGCCTGGTGAGACTGCAGCAACCCCTGACCCTGCTGTGTTGTGCCCTTGTTGACTGCCATAGTGTTTCTGGGCTTCTGCTTCTGTTTTTGTCTCATGTTTTTTCTCTGTCTATGTCACCTGCATGTTGCCTCTTAAGAGAGGTTGCCTGGAACAAGGAGAAATGAAGCACCAGAAGCTGTTTTCTAGTTTTGGGGGCCAATGGTGCACGTCACTAGGATATTGCGAGACATTATGTGGCCTCCATCTCGGGTTTAGGCAATTTCCATTTGCGGCGTATCAGTGGGACATACTTCGATCGGCATCATGAAAGGGCTTCTGTTTAAACAAGTTGTGCTGTTAATTTAAAGGATGTATAAAGGATTGTGCAAGTCGGGCAAGCTGTCATGTGAGTAGAAGTTCCCACACCATAGCTGTGATCATGCATAAAACACGTCTATATGAAGACCTCTAATGTTAGAAAACTACTGAATTGTTATTCCTGTGGGTGTCACGCATGAAAGAAAAAGAAAACAGTCCGCTAATGTATCTGAGCATATCTGAGGCTCGTGACCGTCAGCTTGTGGCCTTTGTCCTTCTGCTTTTTGGTAATTTGGGTTGCTATTTCGCCCTGTCTGGTGACATAAGGGGGTTGCAGCGTCATGTTCAACACAGTAGTCTCGACAACATCTGGCCACAAACTGAAAAATGTAAAACAACGAGTTTCGTTTGTTTCCAACCTCTTCCATTTGACAAGCCCGATTTGCAAATACTGAGACCTAGATGCGAGAATTAGTTTAGGAGTTTTTCTAACATAATAACAGACTTTATGATAAAACACTGATGAGAAGCCTGTGATCTTCGGATTAAGGAAGTGGGGGCGATGTAGACGACGTGCTCACAATGTTCCAGCCAGAAAACTTTCAACCATGAAGTTCTATGAAATGATTAAAAGAGAGGTTTGACACTGCATGGACATTGGAAGCACCTTAGAGAAGTCGAGGCTTGGTCAACAAGCCCAAAGGTCTCAACATATTTCTAATGTCATGTGTTCAGAAAGCAATATATCCTGGAATATTCCCAGACTTCTGTGACTTCAAAGTATAGAAAACGTGTCTCATCGGTAAAAATGAGTTGCATGACTCAATATGCAAGTCAAGAATATCAACCTCCATTTACTGTAATGCGAGAGATTTCCAGTTTATGGGAGCGGTCTGCACACTTCTTTAAATGGCTTTGGTTTTTACCCTGATTCTAAACACTCCTGGTTCTGGCAAATTAGGACCCCGAGGAGCAAAGAAATAAAGTGATTTTCCATGGGGAAGCAACTTTGTTGACAAGTGCAGAACCTGGGACTTCTACTGATATTCATTCCCTATTATCAGGGTGAACGAAAGTAGCACAGATCTACACACATTCTTCGATTTTCCTCTCGATGCCCATTCTTTTCATATCTGGGCACTCACCTTATTTTCTAACATACTAACACCCATATAAAAGATCATGTGAGGCAGGAATAATTGACCCAGAATTACTTTCAGCTTAAAATACGGAGGGGCAGATTTACAAGCCCCTTGCGAGACATTTACGCCGCCGTTGTGTCACTTCTGTGACGCAGCGGCGCGGTAAACCATGCGCCATGTTGCGCCTTATTTACAACGTGACGCATCTAGGGAGATGCGTCATGTTGTAAAGCCCTGCGCTACATTAAACCTGCGTCAGGTTTAATGTATGCAGGGGGGGGCGTTCCGTCGGAAAAAGCCTCGGAAAAGTGACGCAGTGAAATCTACAAGATTTCACTGAGTCACTTTTCTGACGCTGCTGCGTCAAAACCCTGTGCCTGCTTGACGCAGGCGTAAGGCATGACGCAGCATGTTAGGTATGGGCAGCCCCTGAGCATTGCTGGAGTTGCGTTGTGCTTGCGACACGACTCCAGCAATGCGCCGCCCTTATGCCATCAGATGCGTCACGCATCTGTTTATCCTTGCGCCACGATGCGCTGCATTGTAAATGCGGCGCATCTGTGGTGGCGCAAGGGTAAACTTGCGTGACGCATCTTTCCTGGCGCATCCCTGCTGATTTGCAGGGATGCGCCAGGAAACATAAATCTGCCCCGGAGGCGGTACTAGCATTGGAATACAATGTGTATTAATTTTCAGTCTGTAAGCTTAATGTGTCTATTTCTCAAATATATGTACGTCATACGTTTTTTCTGAAATTAAATAATATTTCAAGTTGTTCAGAAGATGTTTCTTGGTGTATACGGTGCTAAAGGAAACATTTAAGATCCCCTTAACATTTTGTGGCACAGAAAGGCCACTCAGCAGACTTTCTGTGCCACACAGGTCCAGGAAGTGCTCGCAACACCATGTGACCCAGAAAGTCCTGGATTAAAACTATATAGTATCCCACTGTACTGCATTTTTTAATTGCGAAAAGAAAATAAAGAAATTGTTTGCATCATCTACAATCCAGTTCTTTCACTATCACTGTGACGCTTTGCTACTTAATTGGACTGGCCATGCTGTGATTTTGTACAAATATAAAAAAATACTAGAAATGTGATCTTTCAACTAAATATAAGGAATGCATAAACGTATACGCAGAGATGCAAGAGATCATTTTTGTTGTGATGTTGTGGTATTCATAGCACTTTAGCAAATCTTGAAAGTACATTTCATACATTCTTCTCTTTAAAACATGCAATTGACTTCATCTTTTAACAAATGGTTTTTGAAGATTCTTTGTGACAGAAACTCTTGTGAATCTTCCTTTCCAAGCTCTTTGCTGCCCAACAGTGCATTTCTAATAGCCCTCAGTGTCACACTCAAGTAAAAATATGACTATTTCAAAGGTCTCAGAAGCTCAGCAGGCAACATAGTGAGATAGAATACATAAAATAAGAGCTTCAAACTGTTCGTGTCACTGGGGAGGTGGTTTCTAAAGACACATCAACACACTCAATTCGTTTCTTGTTTCTTTGTTCCTCGCTGCAGCCAGTATTCTAATGGCCCAGCACTGATAAATGCATCGCCATCTGCAAAGTTCACATTTATTTACAGCGACAAATAGGGTCCAGAAGTGCAAAGCATTATAATTGTTAGCAAGTGCTCAAATTCGACGTTTGCGACTTTGAAAATGGTTTTTCTAATGTACTAACCTAAAATGGAAATCTGAACGGACTCGGTATCTGGAAGAGGGATGTTGTATGCGTTCTTACAAACACCGAATAGGTGTGCGTCAGATACGTTTTAAGGCATGGTCTAAGAGGACTCTGGCCCAGGGACCCCAACTTCAAATGGGCCCCCTCATTAAACTTTCGGTTCAGCTTCAACACTGTGTAGAGTAAAAAAATTACCAGTTTATTTACTTATTTTCTGTTTTTTTTTTAGCAAGCACCAGTCTGTCTGCCCAGACCAGCTCCTGACAGAGAGAAAAAGAGACTTAAAGAAAATGCCTATTTTATTATTGTTTGATTCAACAAGCATACCAACCTTTCAAAGTGCATAGGCTCAGTCTTGTTGCACTAGCCTGTGTCTACACAGGATATGGATACTTAGGGGCTGATTTCAGAATTGTGCCATCTTTACTAATATATGGCACAATCCTGCTCTTTCTCTGTGTTTGGCACTGTGAAGCCTAGTGCCAATGCTGGCACCCTTGTGCTATGGTGCAAGGGTGCCTGTGTCACAGGCAGAATTGATTTTGTGCAGGAAGGGACACCTTCCTGTGCAAAAACAATCCTTTGGGGTGTTTTCCTCTTTCTAAGTGTGCTGCAAAATGTGTAGGAGAAAATGTAATAAATGACAGACATAATAAATGTAAGCTCATCTATATCAAATACAGACACTGGGCACTTTAACGCTACTAATCAGTGCTAAAGTGCAAATGCTCTGTGCTCTGTGTAAATTGTTATTGTTGATTGGGGTTTCCATGATTGGCTTGTTTGACTTTTTACCAAGTCCCTAGTACAGTACACTGTGTGTGCCCAGCACCTGTAGGTCAAATTCTGCTAGTGGGCTTGCAGCACTGATTGTGCCACCCACAGAAGCATCCTTTCCAAGGGGGTTCAGACCTGCCACTGGAGTGTCTGTGAGGAGTCTCTACTGCCATATTGACCTGGCAAGTGCACCCAATTCCCTTTTATTTCATGTGAGTCACCCCTAAGGTAGGCCCAAAGTACCCCAGTGGGCAGGGTGCAGTGGATCTGAAAGGTAGGACATGTCCTGGTGTGTGTGACATGTCCTGGTAGTGAACTACAGTGTAATGGAAAGGTTATCTGTCCAATAGGATTGAATGGGAGTTTATTTATAACATCTTATAAGTATAACTTCCCATTGAGACAAGGTAGGAAGATGAAGTTTAGTATGCCTGAACTGAGAATATAAAAATTAATACTTTAGTAAAGATGATTTTTCTATTGTGTATTTGAAAATACCACTTTTCGAAAGTGGGTATTTTCTTACTTAGCCATCCTGTTTGCCTCTGCTGGCTTGTGGATTGACTCTGGCTTTGGAGTGACAGGGGCTGGGGATATGTATTCTCTTAAGACATCCACTGGGGGGTTGAGGTGTGTCCTGCCTTTCCTGGATAAGTCAGGATTGGGTGGAATAGACCTGACCTGCAGTTAGAGTAGGGGGAGGAGATGTCCTTGCACCTGAATGGGCCTGGTCTGCCTTACACAATGCTATCTGCACCTCCTGCCAGGAAGCTGGAACAAAGAGAACATAACTAGTTTTTACTGAGCACAGAGCCTCTCTGCCACAAGAGAACATCAATAAATTGGGTGTAAATATTGGGGCCCACACCCCAGAACTTTAGAATACTTCTAGACTTAAGAGGAACATCTGCCAAGGAGAAGAGCTGGGAAAGCTGCTGTCTGGGGTTGGCCTGCAGTGGCTGGTTTTGCCAAGAAGAGGACAAAGACGTTGATGTGTGCTTTGTATCCTGCTTGAAGAAGATCTCCTAGGGAAAAGGTGTGATGCCGTGGCCAGGGCGACTGACTCCGGAATCTGGGGATCACGGTTCGATCCCCGGCACCGGAGGCAGATTAGCCCAGCACCATGTGACTCTGGGCAAAAGCTTTCTTAATCTTCCCGACGGCCCCCAGCGCCTAGAGACCCTTACGGGTGATTGTTTGTGCTTTAGAAATGTGGATTATTATTATTATTATTTAGGGCTTAAAGTAGAGCTTATCTCCTGTTCTGAAGTCTTAGGGACTCAACGACTTCACCACCAGCTCCCCTGAACTTCCTTGCTGACCTGCAAAGAGGTGTCTGTTCCTGTGTTCGGCCTCTGGAGTCTGTTCCTGCTGCTTGGAGCTGGGAAAGCAACGAAAGAAGCGTGATGGATCCGCACCCATTTCTTACACAACATCACCGTGCCACTGAAGAAACCGACACAGCGCCTGCCTGGGGCTGGAGAAATTGCAGCATGGTGAATCTCATGCATTGATCTTTGAAGTCTGAGATCACCGCACTTATTCTGGCGCAGGCCCTGCTGTGTGACTGCAAGAACCAATGCATCGTGGGACTGGCGCTGGAGAGATCAATGCAGCGCCATTGCCGCTGCCACCACATTGAGAACCAACACATCTCCAAAATCACTACGCATCGCACCGGGGTGCCAAGTCTAAAAAAAATGCAGGGTTGCAGTAAGAAAAGGATGCATCACTTTCCCACACAGTAAAAAATGGTGCATCACCTCCTCTTTAGTAAGGAATTGATGCATCACCTCCCCTGTGTGGCAGTAAGGAACCAATACATCACCTCCCCTGGGGCAAGGAACCGGTGCATCACCTTCCCTGCAGCTGTTTTTGTTTATAATTTTGACGCATCCAAGGTACTTTGTGTTGAAAGTGTGACATCTACAGTTTTCATGGACAGAACTGTTTTTACTGTTTAAAAAGTCATACCTTGATAACTGTATGTAGGATTTTTGTCATTTTGGACTTGTTTGGTTTACATAAAGATTACTTATTTTTCTAAATTGGTGTGGTGTCCATTTGTAGTGTTTTCGCTGTATTACTGTATGTGGGCACAAATGCTTTACACACTGCCTCTGAGATAAGCCTGGCTGCTCGTGCCAAGCTACCAAAGGGGTGAGCAGTGGTTATTTTAGAAGTGTATCTCCATTACCCTAACTAGGAAGAAGGGTCCCTACTTGGACAAAGGTTCAAACCATTGCAAGCGAGAGATCCCCATTTCTAACACTAGCATATTCCTCTTCTGTTCCAGAGAAAAAAACTACTCTCCTGTACAACAGCCTATCTATGATGAGCAACCTGTACTTGACTCTTCCCTGCACCCCCTGTGGATGCAACTCCAGGACACAATTGAAACTTCTTCTCCAATCTTGTCAAAGAAAGAAGACATTGTTGGGTCTCTAAGTGAACCAACCCCGATTGTTCATCAAACATGTGTTTGTCATATTGCCAGCAAGGATTCTGATGATCCCCAATCCAACTTTCAATGGAGACTCAAGTTGGGGATGGAGGATATAACGGGCACTCTTGAAGGTGTCCAGACATGACTCAACTGCAATAAAGTGTTAGCAAAGGCAATACAAGATATCCATTCTTGGCTCCATTATATTGATGGCTCCTTATCTGACATTGCTGTTGTAATGAAACTGAGGTGGTGAACAAGACCAGGCTTCAACTTCCAACACCATTATTTTCCTCAATTAGTTGGAACCATCAATTCCTCTATCAGCCTTAGGCAATTTTTCATGGCAGCAACAAGTTCCCTCTACAGCAACATTGTTGATGTGTTGCAGAACCAGCACGCCAGAGAATACCATACAGCCTTACTTGCCCTCACTAATGTTCTTGGGAAATTGGGACATAAATATTCACCCTCTGAAGTGTGTGCATCAGAGCCATGCACCATCACCTGTCACCTTCCTATTGCACCCCAACAACAAGAACAGCAGGCTGAACATTCAGGAGAGGATGGAGACTTGCCAAGTGTAAGAACTAGAATTTGTGGTGAACATAGTCAGTGTGTTCTGGCCAGTTTATTAGTTTGTCATGTGTTTGACATCATGCCACATTCTTTGCAAACTATGTCAGTCTTCAGTTGGTGACACATAGCTGATCCTGTTCATCCGCTCTTGTCATAAAGAATCCTTTTTTGCTAAAGGTAATGTTCATAAATACACTGCTAAGCTCTGTATCTCTAATTGTGAGCTACTTTCCTTTGCACTATGTAATTACTTTTATGCTGTTTGGCTTTCCTCATGTACAGCAAACTTACATAAAATAAGTTCCACAAGAACAAATGTGGCCAACTGCACCATTGCGTAAAAATGTAGATTATCCTAACATGGCAAGAGTGTTTGTGCATTTTTACAGTTATGGAAGGTGCAATTTAAGATTCACTCAAATGATCCTGAGAAACCTTAGCAAAATGGAGCCTTTCCACTCTACTATGTTATCTATAAATCAGTCACATGGAACAAAATGATACACTTATCTCAGGTGAAAGCTGTACTTCTACTTTATGTCCAACATCATAAATGATCATACAGATGTAAAATGAAAAAATTTTAAGAATTTAAATATTAGGATTTTTCTGATCATTGTATCCTTCCTAATCATCATTCAATAGATTGTGTACTGAGAACATAAAAACTTGTCCGCAGTTGCCACCTACTAGGCCAATAATATGAATAATGTGTTCTTTCAACGGCATCTTCACAATCTAAAATAAGGGCAGCACAATACAAATAGGCCTTTACTACCATGAAGTGTCATTGTTACCTTGTTACTTCCATGAGGATGAAAATCTGTGCTAGTGCACCTTTGTTCATAGCAATTCCAACAATTAATTTCTTTGTTTAAGTTTTGTAGCATGATATACCCTTGCTACTTGTGATAACTCAATGGATTCTGCATGGCTCTTCGCAACATATGTCCTAAGTCAACCGTATAATTTTGCCATAGTGTAACAGTGTACTGTAGTTTAAGTCGCAATGTGTAATGTAATTCATATTGTGGCCAAATACGGATCCGGAATTCCATGATTTACTCTCATCTCAGTTAACATGTGTATAGTGTTGTTCAGAAAAGGAATAGAGATGTACTGGATTAGTTGAGGTAAGCTTGGTACAAACTATGATACGGGAGGCCAAACAACCCATCGGAGAAAACACCACTTGATCCAATGGGAGCTGCACCTTAGTGGCCAAAAAACTGCAAGTGTTGGTGGAGGGGATGAAGAAGATCCGATCACAGTGGAATGTGAACAAGAGGGTGACATTTTCTCTGTTACACAAAGCAGCCCCGTCCCCAGCAGTGCAGTGGTACTGCCCACATAATCAGCAGCAACATCGTAAAGGCAAAAGAGGTAGGCTGAGACATCAAGGGGTCCAAGGCAAAAGAGTACAATGACGAAAAATGTGCATTGAGCCTAATATCTGGTCTAAAGAAGTCACCTGCATCAGTGGTACCAGAAAAGAAAAAAATCCAGGATACCATTCTCAGCATGTTTAGGTCAGAGGGGCAGTATGAACGCAACCACCCAAGGGGCACCTTTAAACAACACGAAGCTGGCTAAAATGTTAGCGCTGGACCTCCTCCTTTTCTCTTTTGTGGAAGGGGTAGGTTTTCTTGAATTTGTGGCAGCCAGCTTCCTGAAATGGAAGGTCCTCAGCCGGCCCTATTTCGCCAGAATTGCTTTTCCAGCACTACATCAAGATGTGCTGGAATTGCTTTAACCAGCTTTGCAGCAGAGTGTTGTTTACGCTATCCACCTGACAACAGACATGTGGACCAGTTGCCAAGACACTGATTACATGTGCATCACTGTACACTGGACCTCATTGGTGGGGCTTAGAGAAAAGATATCTGCAAGTGTGGACACTGCTGAGATTTTTAATGCCGCTCGGAAACATGTAACTGTAGTCATGTTCACCATGGAGAAATCTCCTACTGCTGCAAACATTTTGGAAGTCTTTGACAACAAGGTCTTTGAATGGCTGCGACCAAGAGGGCTTAACATTGGTTTTGTTGCCACGGACAATGGCAGTAATATAGTTAGGGCCATGACCAATGGTAGCTATTTCAGGGTCCTATGTTTGGTGAACTGCATTAACATCATTGTTCAAAACTTTCTGAAAAAAAGAAGAGAGCCAGCAACTTGCTGACCACCTGCAGAATAATCTGCACACATTTCAGCCATTCTTTTAAAGCCAGGAAGCAGCTGAAGATCATTCAACGTGATAATAGAATGCCAGTTAAAGCACTCATCCAGGAGGTGCCAACACATTGGAATTCAACTTATTACATGCTTGAATGTCTGTTTGAGCAGTACAGACCGATCAATGAATATGTCATGCAAAGAGGGGATGCTACTGTGAAAGGCATGATCATTGAGATGGACCAATGGGGCCTAGTTAAATTCCTGACTGAGATGCTACTTCCTTTCAAGGTCTTCACATGTGAAGTTAGCAAGGAGGACTGGACTATGGGCCAAGCTATCCCATTGTTGCACATGTTACAGGAACAGCTAAAGGGGGTGTCTGCAATGTACACAGGTGTGAAGGAAAAAACAAGCATATGAGTTGCTGGTAAGTTTAACCCATTGCTTATCTGGAAATACAAGGGTGCAAAGAGTCATTGTGTCATCCAACCATTACATTTATACCACAATTCTTGATCCACAGTACAAACCATAATTGCACACTTTCATTCCTTTTTCAGGCAGGGATGTTGCCAGATACAAAACTGGGATAGCTGTGCAAGCCAGTCAGCTAGAAAAAAACAACCAGGAATTAGAGACCCGCTCCTCCAGGTCACAACAAGTACTGCAGGGCAGGTGGCTTCAATTTCACCTTCAGAGCCAGAGGGAAGTACAGTTGGCTCACAGCAGCCAAAACCACCGACAACATCAACAAAACAGGAGTAGGAATATCAGCCCCAAAATCAGCACAGGAATGGTTTTGACAGGTGGGGCTTAAGTCCAGTGCTGAGGCACAGGCAAAAGAGGCCAAGCAAAGTGCAGCACCCATGAGCATTAAGCGGATGGTCCAAGACTATCTGGATGACCCAACAGAGGTCTACTTTGATCAAAACCCATTGCTGTATTGGTATGGGAAAAGGCGCCAATGGCCAGTGCTCAGCAAGCTGGTGATAAACTATCCGACTTGCCCTGTGGCATGTGTCTCTGCTGAGTGTGTTTTCAGTGCTGCTGGTGCCGTTCTGACAGTGAGAAGGACCCGTCTCTCCCCCCACAACATGGAGAGGTTAACCATGATCAAAATGAATCACCACTTTATATCACCGGAGTACACCATACCAGAAGTAAAACAGCAGGAAGAGAATGACGCCAACTCAGGTCATGGAAGTGGTGTGTTAGGTGACCTACTTCTGGGTGAACCACCAGAGTTTGAGGACGAGTTCTCTTCCCTGACAACTAGGATTTCGAGTTACTTTCTTTCTTCCTTTGACGCCCAAATAAAAGCCCCCATAAAGGATATAGCTAAGGAATATTACTTACTTTATTATTTGTTTGTATCACTGTCTTTCTGGTTTGAATCATAACAGATCCATTACCACTGTCTTACTCTTTTATTGCCGAATTGGAGTTGCAACTATGTGAAGTCAGTGAAGAAGTAGGTCCACCCCTCCTGACTCGCCCTAAATCTATTTCACTCAAGCCAGACATTGGATGGAGAATACATACAATAAATGTGAAATGTGTACCTGCCTCGAGTCCAAAACACCTAACTATATATCTATCCTTTCTGATCCTAGAGGGACTGCCCTGGAAGCACAGGTAAATAATGGCATGCATTGCACGCGGAATGATTGGCGTTTACAAGTATTCTACACACAAAAATAGTGACTCAAGTCAATCTTTCCCTTTTTTTTGTTCAATAACAAAATTGTAAAACTGCTGGCCGATCCATTGCATTTTGAGTCTGGACTCACTCGGGACACTTTTGGTACAGAGTTTGACACCATGACCATACCATACTCTCAGTCAGAGTCAATAGGATCGGATATGATTGATGGAATAACTCAGGCATGAAGTGGCCTAAAAGGTAAACAACAACACCAGACCTATATGTCTGTGTAGTGGTGGAAGTGAGTGTGGTGGTGTGACTGACAGCAGTGTATTGATTTTGAAACTTAATTTGGAAAATGCTATGTTGCTGTGTGGCTATGTGTGCTCATTGCTGTCTGCTCAAATTCAAAACTAAGTGGAGGTTGGGTGGGGGGGCTGCACCTGTGTTTGGAGGTAACTGCTGGAAACAGACATGATTTAGCCACGCCTCTGAAAGTCTTCTTGTTGTACACCTCCTTAATTATGCAGTTTAACTTTTCTCCTTGATTTTTCAATATTCTTTTTGTTTTTCTACAGGCCATCGTATACTGGTAAAAACAACTTACTTTACCAACCGCATCCGTCAGTCAGGCACCCAAGATTGATGGACGGACAGTCCAAGATAGGACCAAGAGGAATGCGGAGATGCAACTCCCAATTTGGCAATAATTATAGTATAATTTAATGTGATTAATTTATTCTCTTCAATCATTATGACTATGGGTGTTGTTTTTTATGCTTGCGTATATTTGATTCCTACAGAAATTTTAAAATTTTATTTCCTATGTTTCAAAGGAAGCCCGGTACAGCAGAACATAAAATGTATGAAACTTGGGTGTCTCTGGGGGTGAACAGGCAAGGCAACTGCATAATTAATAATATACTGCCCTGTACTAGTCTAGTCCTACTCATCCAGTCATCATCATGCATGCATTTCCTTTTTCTCCCTTAACACATTTATGATGCTTGGCTGCCAAGATGAATGTGTTTTGTCCATGTGTAGTGTCTGTCTTTGTTAAACCTTTTCCTTAAATGCCCCTTCCCAACCATTCATCAAATCCTAACCCTCTCCCACAGGGCTGTTTGATTTATAGAGGTATGACTAAATTATATTTACACCCATTATTGAGCACACACTTGCTGGGGCAGCTGTGGGGAAAGCAACACTAACTCAAGGCAGGGCGAGTATCTTCTTCTGCTCCAAGTATATATACCATAGTCTACACTGGCAATATATAGAGATTAGATTTCCAACCCATGCCCAGTATTCAATATTCAATTTTTTTCCAGAGTAACATAATCTATCATAATATAATTGCCAGCATCGAGTCATCAATCAGGCTAGTTCCAGCACATAGGGTTACACAGCCGCTTGTCCACCAGAGCTCGAATTGACTTCAGTTTGTATTGTAACTTGTACTAGGCTAGACCTCCATTCTGTTTTTATTTTGCTTTAGCATTGCTTATCATCATGGTTTCTTCTTTGGTATTCTTCTTGTGTACTGTACTTCTACTACTCTTTCCCTAGTCTGCATCAGGTGACTGACTGTCTCATTTTCTTTTTTTGCAAATGGTACTGTCAGTGTCTACTACTACTACCACCACTATGGCACTTTGGGAAACCAAACCATGGCCATGCAGCCATCGCTTCACCTATAAAGTATAAACATCAATCACAGGTAAGAAAAGAAGTGTGGGGAGGCATAATGTATATGCTTTGTAAATTAATGAATTCACACACCCACACCCTTTCAAGTCCATAGAGGTTTTAATTGCAGACTGCTTAGACTAGGAGGAAATACTGACAGTACTAGTAGGACAAGTGATCTTTCTGTTGATGTGTTGCACTGTCGGCAGATTTCAATCAAAAGCTAGCTGTGACCCTGCAGCAAAGGAAACAGTGTGAAGTAAAAGAGTAACCCCCCCACATAAGATTTACATCATATGTAAACTATAAATAATGTATTGCCCTAACAAATAAAAAAAGAATGAAAAAAAACACAACTGACCTGACCCACCCATCTCCCTAACCCCAACACCCCAACCAATGTCCAGCAGTAAGTCCAATTGTCCATAAATTAAAAAAATCAAAATGTCCATAAAAAAACAAGTTTTCCTCATTGCCCAATTCCCATCCACCAAAAAAAAAAAGATTGAAAAAGGGACAAGGGTCAATCAAGACGGATGTCTAGCGGTTGGCTCACCGGATCTTCCTCTCTAAAGTGTTTAACCTCTCCTCAATCCTGGCATCTAGGCGCACCATCGTAAGGAGCATGCAGCGTTTAAATGTCTTGCATGAACAACAGGGGTGGGCAGCAGTGTTTGAAGTGTGGCGGTGGCTGCTAGACCATGGTGCTGTACCAGCAGTGGCACTGGGGGGGCCTGGCCTGGGCCCCGGGCATTGAAGGAGGCTGCAGCTGCTGCCTCCTCCTCCCCCATCAGAACCACCAGCCGCCGATATTCATCCCAGATGGCCTTCAGCTTCTGTTGCCAGGCCCTGCCTGCTAACTCCTGCCTGGTGGGTTGTTTTGGTTGGGAAGGAGTAGCTATATCAAGACAGAAAAAAGACAATTGTAACCAATGCTCTTAGCAAAACAGTCACACAAAATGATACACATGAAATTATAGTGGCCCAATAGCACTAGCAAGCACAGTACATAACATTTGTGGTATCCTCCAACTTCCTTTGCTCCTAACATTTGTGTGAGTTTCAGGCATTACTAGGGACTATGGAGTAGACCCATCTTCTTCTCTCTCTTGTTTAGCTAAATTAACCTTGTAGGCATGCCAGCTCAGTCAGCTTACACCCTAGACAGACATACTTGTGTTGCAGTTGCAGACTAACGTTACTTTACTACTGTCTGCAGATGTGGCAGCTGGACTACACAATTATCTATTTTTTCTATGATGGCCATACTCTGTTAAATTAATGGCAACTGCTCAATTTCACTTTCACCCTGACTAATACAACAAAAAGATGATATCTGAATACTAATATGAATGATGATATACTGAACGACGTGAGGTGCTACTATTGTTTGATTGTGTAGGCATGCAGCCGATAGGCCAGCCATGGCTTCTACTGTCTCAAATGACATAGGTAGGGAGTTGGAGATGGCCTCGGAGTCGGAGGGAGGTGAATGATAATGGGTGGATATGGGTACATACAATCACAACATATATGTTGTGCTTGAAAACCAATGTGAGTCAAGGGAGTGTTCTGAAATACAACCTTGAATCAAAAACCTTGAAAAATACTGTCCTTGTTTCCTCCCAGTGATTTTTCCATTTATGAATGCATTACTCTTCTAGCATATTTTCTTTATTCTAATCTTCACCCTTGACTTTGCTACTCTGGCACAGTTTATTTTATTTTACATTCTCCTCATCCAGTCTCCACCTATGCTATAATTGAATAGTGTACCATCCAGGCAATCATCCATTCAAAGTAAACATGTTTAACATTCTTCTTAATCTCAACAAACCTTTCACCAACAACATGCATTTGTCATATTTTTTTAACCACCACCCATGCGTCCATGCTTACCATTGAGTTTGACCCATCAAACCCCCTGGAGGACTCCTTTCACCCATACAGTTTCACTGAGGCAGGCAGCCTTTCTTTCACCTTTCAACCATCCCTCAACCACCCATTCATCCTATCAGCCACCTATATGCATCCCGGTTCCCCTTCCTTCACCCACGCATCCTTCTATGCCAGTTATTTATTACATGTCACCCGTCCTTCCTCCCCATTCTTCTTTCCCTTTTTGTTCAACCCATCCTTCAAGGTCGTCTGACTCTTAGTCTTCTTCATAAAACTTTTCAGCTGAGTTGAAGTCATATAGAAGAGGCCTTTAGTTACTCAACTCCTGCCGCTAATGCCATTGCTAGTGCTAAGTAAAGGGTGTCTTCGTCAACCGTTGTTCACAAAAATTTAGTCTCTCTCAACAGTACAGTGTACACCCTTGCAGCGAGTGTATTGTCAATAAAGGAATATAACTTACCACCACGTGCCACTGCTGCTGGCTCACCCCCTGCAGCTGACACATCTGTTGCTCCCTTCTTACTGGTGTCGCCTTTGCCGCTGGTCCCAGCACTGATGGTCAGTTCGCCTAAAAAAAAACATTGCACAGTTTTTAGATGCCACATACACCTCCTCCTATTTTTTTTTTCACTAGCAAGATTGTAAATACAATACATACATACACCACACACATCACTAGAACAAGGGGTACTAGACTAAAGTAGACAGTATGTCCTATCCTATCAAAAATAATAAAATATCTGGTTGTGCATTTTGTTGGTGGCAATTTTTTAAAAGCCACCCAATAAGAGGACAACCGAAAGGACTGGACTCAGTGGCTAGAGCTATTGGTGAATAAAGGTGGCCAACTGGGTGGACAGTTGGGCATGAGGTCGCTTAAGTCCTCTCTCTTGGTTGGAAAATATAGTGGTGCCCTCCTCTTCATACTTCCTTCCAGCCCTGGTGCATGGTAATCAGTTGTTCACCATCAACTGCTGCTAAAATAGTTCTAGGGCTAGGTGAGAAAAAGTAAAATAAAAACTTTGCTGTGTCCAACATGACCATCATTTTATTTACTGATTGAGCATGAGAAAGAAAGTAAAAGAAAGCTTTCTAATCTCAAGAAACATGAGTAGAGTACCTTACTTGGGCATGCAATCTGCAGAGCAGTATTACTAGTGGCAGTAAGGACCAATGTGTTCTCTGAGTCTTCCAGTAGTACCACCACTATGCAGTCCACAAAATGTAAGGGGAGAGGTAAAGCTGATGGAAAAAAAACAGAATAAAATAAGCTACAGACAGACTAATAGTACAGAGTCAGAGGCAGTTAGATTTGATGTAAAAAAAACAGACACTAGAAATATAAATAACTAAGTTGGTAGGTAATGCAGGGATAACAAGAATTTAGAAACATATAGATCGAAGAAGATTTGGTAAATAATAGAATTAGGAAACATAAATAATAGTTCTTAAAAAATAAGGTGTGGTAAAAGTTAGGGAAATATATATGTATATTAACAACAGTAGGACTTACTGGTGCCATCAGAGCCATCTGCAGAGGAGCAATCCTGGAAGGCACCTCCAGCTTCCGCCTCAGCAGACCCCATCTTATTCTTGCCCCTGGATGCTGATCTTGTAAGACCTAATTAAAAAGACAAGAATTGATTGGTGTGAAATAAATATTAAAAAATCGCTCCAAAAATATTTTTTGACAGGAAACAGCAATTGCAGAGAAATTGATCTATCTAATCAGATGGACTAGTAGTAGACTAGTACTGCTGTTGCGGTCCATCCTATCTCTTTATTATTTCACTGTTCCATTCCGAATCCAGACTCCTAAACCTAAGTAACACCTAGCCCGCTTATTCCAAAGGAATTTGAAATGAATTGGCCAAAAATTATAATTGTTTCTTCTAAGTTCCGATCTCAGTTGCAATCATCAACCCCCTTTAACGGGCCAATTCACTAAGTCTGCATTTATTTTAGTCCTCAAAAATGCATAATGCATACACCAAATTTTGGTTGGGTGTAAGTTGCTATATTATTCACTCACTAACAAACTACAAAAGGTTCTACTAAGAAGTCAGCAGCACGTGAGAGGAGGACGCGGACTGCAAACAAATTACCAACTAATAATAAGTAACTAACTAATTACCTACAACTATCTTCAGGACGGGACAAAGGAAAGGAGTCTCTCTAGTCTGCATTACCTAACTTAGGTTTTCTAAACTTTCTTACATAATCAGCCGAAGCGAGCGCAAACTTGCAAACAAATAAGATTAGTAGCACTGACCACTGTCTAGAACAGGGGTACTCACAAACTTTCTCTTGGGGGCCAAATTTACAGTGTGGTTTGTGTCCGAGGGCCGCACCTTGGGGGCGGGGTCATTGGGGGAAGCGGTGGAGCTAGAGCAACAAAAAAAAAACTGTGACCATGAGGTGGAACACAGGTCTCTGCAGCGAACGCCTTCATCCACTGAGCCACCGGACCCGGCATACACATATCTCTCTCTCTCCCTCTCTCTATCTCCCTCCCTCCCTCCTCTGTCTCCCTCCCTCTTCTGTCTCCCTCCCTCCCCTGTCTTCCACCCTCCTCTGTATCCCTCCCTCCCCCTCCGTCTCCCTCCCTCCCCCCGTCTCCCTCCCTCTCCCTCTGTCTCCCTCCCTCTCCCTCCGTATCCCGCCTTCTCCCTCCGTCTCCCTCCGTCTCCCACCATCTCCCTCCCTCTCCGTCTCCCTCTGTCTGTCTCCCCCTCTCTGTCTCCCCCTCTCTGTCTCCCCCCTCTGTCTCCCTCCCTCCCTGTCTACCTCCCTCTCTCTCTTCCTCCCTCCCTCTCTCTCCCTCTATCCCCTCTCTCTCTCCCTCTCTGTCTCCCTCCCTCTCCGTCTCCCTCCCTCTCCGTCTCCCTCCCTCTCTTTCTCCCTCACTCCCTCCCGCTCTCCCCCTCTTCCCCTCTCTTCCTCCCTCTCCGTCTCCCTCCCTCTCCCCCCTCTCAGTCTCCCTCCCTCTCAGTCTCCCTCCCTCTGTCTCCCTCCCTCTGTCTCCCTCCCTCTCAGTCTCCCTCCCTCTCCCCATCTCCCTCCCTCTCCCCATCTCCCTCCCTCTCTCTCTCCCTCCCTTTCTCTCTCTCTCTCTCTCTCTCCCTCTCCGTCTCCCTCCCTCCCCCTCTCCCCCTCTCCCCCTCTTCCCCTCTTCCCCTCTCTCCCTCCCTCTCCCCGTCTCCCTCCCTCTCCCCATCTCCCTCCCTCTCAGTCTCCCTCCCTCTCAATCTCCCTCCCTCTCCGTCTCCCTCCCTCTCCTCATCTCCCTCCCTCTCCCCATCTCCCTCCCTCTCCCCGTCTCCCTCCCTCTCTCTCCTTCTCCCTCTCTCTCTGTCGCCCTCCCTCTCCGTCTCCCTCTCCGTCTGTCTCTTTGCCTCTCTGTCTGTCTCTGCCTCTATCTGTCTGTCCCTGTCTCTGCCTTTCTGTCTGTCTGTCCCTGTCTCTGTTAGTCTCTATCTCTATCTGTCTCTGTCTGTTTCTGTCTCTCCGTACTGCCCTCTGTCACCCTCTGTCCCCTTACCCGACTCTCACACCCTGCTGTTCTCTTGTCATTCTTTGTCACCTCTCCCCCCTCCGCTTGTGTGGCAGCTGAGGCAGCTTCCCTTCCAGGGCACACACACAGCCCCACCCGAGTACTTCACAGGTCTTTACGAGACCATTTGCATGATAACAAGGCTTTGTTGTATTTCACCTCTTAGCGCCCCAGCAGCTCCACTCGGACTATCGCTTGAATCCCCGGGCCCCCACAGAGCAGAGTCTGTGTTTGCTGACACTGTTAAAAAAACCAAAAAACACCGGTACGATGTCTGCAAGGTCCGCGGGCCGTCAAGAAAGGCTTGCCGGGCCGCTGGCGGCCCGTACTATGAGTACCCCTGGTCTAGAATAACAATCACATAATATAAGATTCTAAACGTAACTTTCCTGCATGTAAGCAGCAGCAGCATTCTTGCTATATGGGGAAAAAATAACATTCACAATAACACAGAGCAGAACACACAATAGTAATATAATTAGCTACTCACCAAGCCCCACCACCTCAACACCTAGCAGGTCCAGCAGGTCCTGCTCTCGGTCCAGGATGCCAGGCCACCGGTGTGTCACTTGGTTATGGGTGCGCCAGACCTCAAAGCGGCGAAACACTGCTCGGCGCACCCTCGCCCACCGATGGTGATGCTCCTGTATCCTGTACGCAGAACCAAACCTGCCGCCTGCTGACCAAATGCTTCCCTAGTGAGGAGTCTACTGATTTTCCATATCTTCCGAAGCTGAAAGAAGCAAGTTGAGACTACCTTCCCAATCTGGGACTTCATGGAGAGGTCACAGTTGATTGTAACCCCAAGACTCTTCACGGAAGAAGATGGTACTGGGGGTGAGCCCAGCTTGATTGGCCTGAAATTAGGGTTCCAAGGGTTAAGGGCACCACCTATCAAGATCAGTTCAGTTTTATCCAGATTTAGCTCTAGGTGGTTTCTATTCATCCAGTTGCATATGAGTAGCATAGTGGTCTGGAATTTGAGAATATAATCAGACGTGTTGTCGATGGTCAGGTGCAGGTCATCTGCATAATTAAACATGCACCCATTTTTTTTAGGGACAGAATCAGAGGGAGTAAACACAGATTGAACAGAGTGGGGATAATGAAGATCCCTGTGGACATTTAACATTAGGCACTGTGTAATGGGAGAGGCGGACAGACTGTGATCGGCCCTCCAGGAAGGACGTAATCCATCTGGGAGCAGGATCCTGAATTCCTACATCCCTGACACGGTCCACTAGAATTCTGTGGTCGACCGTGTCAAAGGCCATGGAAAGATCTAGAAGCACTAGGGCCTGAGTGGTACCCTTGTCAGCTTCCTTCCTTAGTCCATCTAACACTATCAGATGATTTACTTAGTCCTGTGGGTTGGTTCAGCGATAACGGGGCACGACCATTCACCCTTTATCCTGCAAACCAGAACCGTATCATTCTATACCAGGCCCCTGAGATCGCTCTAGGAGGTGGGAAGATCAAGACTCTCTTATCAACAAGGTCACCCATTGGTTCAGGAATATAAAAGGGTGTTACTCAATTATTAAGAGTGACATCATAAGTTTTGACTAGATAGTTACCATATGGCAACCCAAAGATGTAGAATGAGTGATCTGGAAAAAACAGGATCTGGTAGATGGTCTATTGTCCATGGATGCCCGCAGGATTATGTGGGGCTGGAACCAAAATCCAGATTACATACAGGTTTAACCCTGAAGAGCAGCATCATACCAGGGCTGCTGGACCTGGTTTATGTGGGAATAGCAGTGTGAACCAAATTGATTGACATCCCGGTGTTACTACTTGTACTCAGCTCCCCTGTGAAACCAGGATAGGCAGGGACCCAGTGTTCTTGAGCCAAAAAGGGAAATAAGACTTAATATTCTGGTTGCCCATTACTGCAAGACCTAGGTCATCCAACCATACGTCTCTGAGTGAGGAGACTATTCTCTTACCGAATGCTACTTCTGCAAGTCTTCATCTTTGCAGAGACCTTCATGCTGTAGCCCTGGTAGACCCCACTAATAGCTCTTGTATAGGGGGTTCACTCCTGAGGGGCTCTAGCCTACTGGTGGGCGGAATTTGCGAAAGTGACTTTCGGAAATTATCGCGAAAATGTTAAAAATCTCCGCAAACACGCGGAAATATCGCGAAGATGCAGAAGTTTTTTTCCCGCCCGTTCGCGGTATTTTCTGCGTGGTCGCGGATCGCCAACTTACCCATGCAGTTGCTCGCGGGCGTGGCCATCTTGTTTTCACTCTTCTCGCGGTGCATGATCGCGAGAAGAAAGATGTGATCGCGTGACCAATGACATTACTGCGGGCGCGAACTGTCGCGAGACAGCGCAAATCGCTACCAACAATCCAACATCTCGTGGAGAACGTGACCGGATCGGGAAAACTTGTCGGCGAACGCGAGGATTCAGGTAAGGCGATCGCGCGCGCGCAAGAATGTATTATTTTACAGCGCGAGCAAGAAACAAATTATCGCTAAGCTGCGGAATGTGGAAATTTTGACTTTTTTGCGCTCTCAGCAGAACGCGAAAATGTCAAATTATCGCAATTTCCGCGAGCGGAACGGAAATTTAGCCCAGGCCTACTCTAGCCCCTTACCTGGCACATAATCAGGGAATCTGCTAAGGATTTCTCCCCGTGCCCTACATCCTTAAAGACACAACCTATAGCCTGGAACCTATTTCTTGTAACGTTGCTGGGTTGAAAGCCAATATGGCTGATCCTGATTGGTGGACATTCGTGGATAATTTAGATTTTTTCCTCCTACAAGAGACCTGGTGTATTGGGCCGGTGCAATGACCTGGATATACTAACTTTTATTGCCCAGCTGTCTCATGGGGTGGGGGTAGCCTGCGGGGGGGTCTTACAATTTTGGTTAAGATCTTGTTAGCCTGCATAATCACTAGAATTAACCCAGACACTC
The DNA here is from genome assembly GCF_964204655.1 of Triturus cristatus. Lineage (NCBI taxonomy): Eukaryota > Metazoa > Chordata > Amphibia > Caudata > Salamandridae > Triturus > Triturus cristatus. The sequence continues at coordinate 899,344,908 of NC_140590.1, read as the reverse complement.
TGGATATCTTAGGAATCAAGCTTGAAAAAGATCGGTTCACCCTGTATGTTTGATATTGTATAAAATAGGTGCAGTGGGGTGGATAGGCTGTCAAATACACTATCTATTCTGGAGGAGGCTATAGAGGAGCTTCCACATGATATGTTGCCAATTGTTGCAGGAGTCTTTAGCATCATACTTGAGCCCTTTGGTTCCCTGTTATATGATATAACCAAAGATGAAGATACAGATTGGATCCCCTCATCTTGATCTCTCCCCAGTTAAATGGGCCTCGGTGGTGGTGATCCAGTTGTTGGGGCTTTCTCTTCGGCTAGGGTAAGAGCCTGCAAAGGCTCAGACAAAAGGGGCACCCGCAATTTTGAAAAAGACAATCGGAAATGTTGTATTGATTATATTTTTTTCCATCTACAATTGTGGGTTGCAATGATTGACATGATGGTCATCGAGAGACATGATAGCGATTATAGCAAGCTCAGACTAAAAATCATTAGTATGGGATCCGAATTTCATTCCCACCCCACCTCTAAAATGGCAGGTAACCTTGGTCTTTCTAATAATAGAAGTGCTCTGAAATAACCCTACGTGGTGCAGGACGACAGTACCTTAGCAAACATCTTTAAGCTGGTTGCCAATACCCTTGAGAAAATTCAAAACAACACCTCCCCAAATTGCCTTGAAGAATTTTTAAATAACATCCAAGAACAGTTTTACAGCAACCTTCAGGTACTACGAACTAAAGAGTTATGCACGGTAAGCAAGCCACAACCTTGTGTTGCCTGGTTTAGCAGCCAGTGTAGGGTAGCTAGGCTAACCTGAATAGGGCACTAAAGGTTGGTATTAGAGCGGAAATCTCTGCCGCTAGGAAGGGCTGTAAAGATACTTTGTCTGCAGCATGAAGATCATGGGAACTGGAGGTCTAGGAGACTTTGGGTGGGGCAGTCAGGGAGGTAGACAATAAGCTCTTTTTGGGCACATTGGCTCATAGTTGCTGAAATGACGTGACCCCTACTGAGTTTCATTTTCAGCCAGTGGTTTGGGTCCAACACTTCAAAAACATTTACACAACAAGGGATGCTTTTGCATCAACTACTATTCTAGCTGACCCTGTACCCGCAAGAAATACTGCTGACCACTTACATTTCACTCTTAATGACAGTATGGCGGCAATCAAGGCTATTTGCCCAAATAAGACCCCAGGTCCTGACCCAGTCACAGGCGACTTATACTTAGTGGAGCTGACTGTGTAGGGACCCTATTTTAAAGCATGTTTTAAGTCATCTCTGGGAGAGGGCCCTATACCTAGATCATGACTGGAAGCCGAAATAGTGTCTATTTTCAAGGGTACGAGAGATGACCCCAGTAACTTATAGATGTTTCACAATAGATCAAATCTTATGCCTTTGCTATCTTTACTGGAAAACAGTATTGCTGGACTGGGGCCACTTGTATGTGACCTGTGGTGAACTTAGCTCAGCAGCAGATGGGAATCCACGAATATCTCCAAGCAATTTTAATGAAACTGCACACTGGAAAGAATGCATGTGTTAAATTCAGAAATAAAGGAGAGCTAACGGACCCCTTTGTGACTGAGCCAAGTGTGAGACAGGATTGCATTTCAGCACAGACCCTGTTCACCCTTTATGGTAATGATTTAGTGAAAGCACTGGACTTCCCGGGGAACGATTCCCCTAACTTGTGTCTCCACAAGATCTCTATACTGTTATTTTCAGATAATACTCTTTTAAATCGAAAACTCTGTCGGACCTGCAAGCCACAGTGGACATGTTTTTGCATTTCTGCAGTGACAGGTGTTTGGAATTGAATGTTAGCAAGACAAAATTCATGGTCAGTATCCAAATACATTTGGGGAGCATGGCTACAATGGCTCCGAAAGGAATGTTTAAGAGGAGAGCTTGTAGATGTAGGCATGCTCCAATAATGGAAGGTCCACATTTCAAAGGGTATGATCATTAGAGTACCCTGGAACCCTCAGTAAGAAGTTATCATCCAATCTCCATTTAGCACTCGCACTTTTTGTTCCGACAAGATAGCAATGTGACTTCTTTTCATGAATTGGATTTGAGGCTAGTTTGTTAAGTCTCCCATCTAATATTTTGTGTAATATGTACCCAGATGATGGCTATGCTTTTTACATTTGTATTTTATAGTATAATTATTTTTGTGTTTAGCTGTGTTGTAACTGTTGTGATTATTTTTGATGGAAAAGTATTGTTTGTTTTATTGTGGTTTAATAGGTCCCTTATGATCTGAAATAAACTAATGATGATGCTGATGAAAATACAGAATTGCAGTGGGTCACAATTCAATCAACCGGATCAATTTTGATTAGATAAGTCCCAAACTTAAACCCACTTCACAAGGATGGTGGCCAACATGCACAAAGATGGTGGTTCGCTGGGATGAGCAGACCACCATGACATTGATAGCTTGTAAATAAAGCAATATATTTTTTATGCAGCTTGTTTTCTTTAGAGGAAAATGGGACGCATTAAAAAAAAAGAAAAGTTATAGCAGTAGGCAGGCAGTGGTCGCATGAACCACTGCCTACTCCTGAGGAAAAATATTGTCACCACTCACAAAGGGGAAGCAGTCCCTTTGGGACCTCTTCAAATATGTGGATGGTTTACCACCTCCTTTGAGTTGGTGGTAAAATGTTAATGTTTTGAAACCAGATTTTGATCACAAACACATGAATACATAGCATAAGGAATTAGTGTATGGAAGGCATTCCCTAAACATGCCCCTTTCCAATACTGATTCCTTATTGTTTCCTAAACCCATTTAATGATTCATAATGCCTATTCAGAAATGTTAATTTGGTTAAGTACATTTCAAAAAGTGTGTTAGCGGTCTCACACACTCAGATTTACCAAAACAGAGGGTTTTCAACAGTTAAAACACTTTGGGGCATATTTACAAGAAATGACTCATCACTGTGCGCAGGCAGTGATGCGTCAACATTTCTTGCACCAATGTGAAAAAACCTTACAATGCCATGGATGCCCCATATTTACAATACAGTTGTAGGAAGCTGGCTCTTTAGTTAGTAATCCCGGTCTACAGACCAATTAGCTTAATTAATGGGGTTCAAAAGGTTTTCTCCCGTTCTCTTGTGTCTAAGATCCAACACTGGATGGAGGAAAATAACATCTTATCCCCATTCCAAGCAGGGTTCAGGAGGAAAGTCAGCACCATCAACCACATTTTTAGATTTGCCCAACTGGCCTGGAAGACAATGACTGTCGAAAACACCAGTCTTTATATTGCTTTTATTGAATGAAAGCCAGCTTTTGACCTTATATCAAGGGCCAAACTATGGATGGTACTACGGGAATTGGGGCTACCTTTGGAGTTTCTTGCGCTGGTTGTTCGCCTGCACGAGGATACTTATGCAAGCGTTCGTTGGGGGGATCAAGGGCAATTGACTGAACCAATCAAAGTTGTAAGGGGGGTCCGCCAAGGATGTGTCATGGCCCCCACCCTCTTATAACTCTTCATCAACGGGGTAGTGAAGCATCTGGAGGAAGTCCCCGCTGATGCCCCTACACTGGGGGGAGGAAAAGTAACAACTCTACTATATGCGGATGACATAATAATATTTTCCAAGACCCCCAGTGGCCTCCAACTCCTCCTTGACCGTTTTGTAGCCTTCTGCAACCAGAGAGGCCTGGAGGTTAACACCACGAAAAACTAAGCTCCTCATGATGAACCCACACAAATCGTTTGAAGGTAAATTAATCCTGGGGGGATACCTCTGGAGAGAGTGGTCGCTTTTGACTGCTTAGGGGGTGACCCTATTAGAGACAATGGTATGGAAATACCACATTACCAAGAGGAATCTAGAGCAGAAGAAAACCTCTGGGGCACTGATCAAAGAGCATAGGGCCTCCCAAACCTGCTAATAGCAGCCCCGCAGCAGATATATGATCAGAAGGTAATAGCTTTGGCCTTGTATGGGGCGGAAATTTGGGGGTTTTACAATCTTGAGGGCCTATTGCATACAGAAAAAAGTTTATAAGATATCTATGCTCTCGTCCCCAGAGTACTCTGCTCATCCCTCTAAGATTGGACATGGGTAGAACAACTATAATGGACAAAGCAAGGCTTTGCTCCCTTCTCATCTGGCTATGACTTAAACAAACACCTGAGCTTAGCTGCAATGCTTTAGCCTTCCAAGATCTTTGCAGACAAGATTGCTTCCAAAAAATTGGTTGGCTCACCAAAGTTCAAACTTTTCTTTCTTATATAGGACTGGGTACCCTGTGGGACGCTGCCTATCCGAGCCTTTTGCCAAGCAGAGAAGTTATAAAGACCCATTACTGGAATTGAGTGGCACAGACAACTGCACCCCAAACCTCCATTGGACATTTATCACTAGAATTTATGGAGTCTAAGTGGCTAGGTGTCTTCAAACAGTATCAAGAGGTAATTTCAACACCACAAGACAGGAAGCTCTACTTACAATTTAGGTTCGGCTGCCTCCCTGTGAATTCTTTCACAGTGGCTTTGCAGCGATCTACTTAGGCTGCACAGCCTTGCCCAGGTTGTTCCGGGTCCCTTGAGACGGTTAAACACATTTGTTGTGTGCCCTTTATACACCATCCCGAGATTAAATTGTTTAGCACCTGTCTGTAGGATAATGGGAACCTAGTGCCATCAAGAAGCTTTTCATATTTTAAAAATAGATCCCAGGCCAGTAATAGTTTGTGCATTTCTAGGGAAAATGTGGATTATCAGACGTCATGTACTAAAGAAGAAATAAAGCAGGCTCCAATGAACTACCAGTGACTATTTTTAACTTGCTTTTGAAGAAAATCAAAACTTTTTTATTCCTTGTTTTAATAGCTTTTAGTTGTTTAGTTAGTCAGGGCAATCTGTTTGTCTGCAGCTAAGCTATGAATGAATTATTGCTCAACTTGCTATATTGTATTTTTGCACTATTTTGCATTTGCACTTTCCTTGTAAACCTCTGTGGGCTTTCAATTTAGCTATATCTAGTATGTTTTAATACCAATATCGAGATGTAGTTTTTAGTTTGATATCCAATCTTGTCTAAAACTGTATTATCGCACACTGGCAACAAGTGATCCTTCTGTACTATTTGCACTTGCACTTTTAGGGTCGTAATGGCCAAATAAAGTATTTTGATTAGTTCACTAAAATGAAGTACACTGTACAGAGAGCCCAGTAAGTCCCTTATTGGTTCACAGGGCAAAATGGGATAATCCTAACACTCTATTTGGTGGGTGTGCGCGAGCAGTTAGGCATATCAGAGGTTAGTGCAAAGCCTTTGTTGTTCTCACAATAAATGAGACACACACTCAAAAATAATTCTGAGACCAATTCATAAAATAGTATTGATTTTTATGTAATTTTTAAGACAAAGACTTCAATTTACAGTAAGTACTTTTAAAATGATGTTTTATAAGAGTTCGGAAAATAGATCACTTTTGTGTGTAATTGTGACTCAGTTGGTGGCACTGGTGATACAGGGACTGAATTGCTCCACTGCCCATTTTAGATTGGTGGATACATAGCGCAAGGTGGTGCTGAGGGCGTTGGTCTATTGGTGTTGCATGACTTTGGTCCAGCAGCAGAAGGGGGTGCTGTGGCGGTTTGAGGTGTTGTGAGTGATCCAGCAAAGGAGGTGATTAAATGGTTGGAGCAGGTGAGTTCTGTGGTGTGGCTAAATCTGACTCTGTCGCTGGAAGTAATGATATGATCCAGCATGTGTTCTGCTCTGTGGGTGAGGTCTGAGACCAGCTGCGTGAGGCCGATGGTGTCCATTCGTTCCAGGAGGTTGGTGGAGTTGGTGTCTGTGGGGTCATCCAGGTAGAAGTTGAGATCTCCCAGGAAGAAGTAGCATTAGGATTTAACGGCGAGTGGGTGATAAACTCTGTGATGGCATCACTTAGGCCTGTTTGTGGTCCTGGGGGTCTGTATGCGAGGGTGCCTTTGATTGAGGTTTTGTTATCAATGTGTGTAGGAAGCTGGCTCTATATATACCATATCAAAATGAGGTATAGTGTGCACAGATTCCAGTGGAACCCCAAAGGTAGGCAGATGTAAAGGTAGATAGCACATTACTCTCTATTTGTGGTAGTGTGGGCGAGCAGTAAGGCTGTATCAGAGGGTAGTGTTAAGCATGTGTTGTGCACACTCAATCCACAAATGATGTCACACACTCAAAGACTGAGCTCAGACCAATTTTGTTTGTATAAAATTTAGTTAAGTTATTTTATTTCTGGAACCAAGCCAAGCCTGGCACAGGTAAGTAAAATAAATGCTTTGCAAGATATTATGCAGTGTTTACAAGGGAATGCCAGTTCAAATGCAGTTGTTTGAAATACAGGTAAGTCAAGGTATTCAAATTACTGTACAGATTACTTATTCGTTACTATGTAAATTACTTTTTGAGTTACTTTTTCTACTCAGTGTGATATGGATTTCACACTGGGACATTTCCTAGAGAAAAGGTGAGTAAAATCAGTTGTGCACAATTGTAAGTTTTCAGGTTTCCATACAAATCAACTCCACAATTAAAAAATGTTTCAGAGAAAAACAGTTAATAGGTTTCCATGGAAAGAAATTAAGATAACAGTTACCAGCTAAGTACTCGTCTTTGGGGTTGAGTTTCTGGGGTGAGAACAAGGGTTCCCCATGGTCAAGGATGCACTCTTGTTACACCCTCAGCAGCACTGGGGCTTCCGGGTGCAGAGTGCTGAGGCCCAATGTTATCCAAAGGGGATAGGGGGCCTCCAGTTGGTGGCTGCTTACGAGCAAGCAACTGGGTTGTGGGAGCAAAGCTCCTGGTGTTAGGCTCTAGGCAAAGTGGGATCCTGTTTAGCACAAAAAGCAGGGGCAGCTGGGTGCAGGGTGTTGGTTTGGCATCGGGTGCCCTGTTGCTTTCCGTGGGGATTCTCCGGTTTCAACAAAGACTGCAGGCTCAGGGACGAAGATCTTCTGGAGGTGGCCACTGGTTGGATAGGTAAGTTGGAATGCCTGGGGATGCTGGAACACTGTCAGCCAGGCCACCCAATGCCGTGGGGGTGCAGGAGTGTCTTTAGTTATCGGGTTTCTCTTACCAGCTCCGGTCGCGGTCGGGGGTGATCCTCCAGAAAGAGGCTGCAGGATTCGCTGGAAGTTTCGAGGCAGGTCAGAGAACACCATATCTCGGGTCAGAATTGCTGGGGAGACCTCCTCATGGTGTTGGGCCACTCGAACACAGGCTGTGGGCGATGAGTGAAGAGTGGTGCAGACTCGCAGATTTGGCCTGAGCCAGAGCCTGTTAGTGAACAAATCCGGTGCTCACAGGGGACAACGTTTTTTCTTTGGAAGGCAGGTGACCCTAAATACTAGATTTAGAGGCGTTACTCTTAATTAAAAGTTTGGGACTAATGGACCACTTCCTTGTGGTTGGTACACCCCCTATTATGCCATCCTCCAGTGGGATGGCTGGGTCCCCCCATCTGCAAGATAGCAGAGACTGAGTGTTGTGCTTCACCTCACCGACCCCACCTAAGGGATGGGGTTGGGAAAGGTGGCCACACCTCCCTTCCTCACTTGGTTTTCCCGCCGGTTCTCTCGCCCAAAGTGGTGGCCAGAACCGGTGGGGACCAGTTGCTTTAAGCAGCAAGACACCTGGGGAAGCTCACAAAGGTGGCCTACCTTTGAAGCTTCCATTTCGTGGACCTTCCCATCCCGGGGCAGGAGGCTTGGCACCTCGTCCCAGGATGTGCATTGTTTCAGACCCCCGAGAGAAGCAGGCTCTTGACCCAGGGGTCCAGAAACATGTCTGGTGGTGGCACACTGGCATCAGTGTTGGTTTAATGTGCTGAGAAGTTTGATACCAAACTTCTCAGATTTCTGTAAATCCATTATGGTACCGTGGAGTTCATAATGATAAGCTCCCAGCACCATATACTCTTAACGGCATTACTGTACTTACAATGTCTAAGAATTGGCTTAGACACTGTAGGGGTACAGGGCTCTTGCAACTGTACCCTCACCACTGGTATTGTGCACCTAGCAAGATGGGTGGCTGATCTTTGCTAGGGCAGTGCGTTGTATGTGTGCCATGTCAACTCTTCACTTTGTTCTGAACCAAAACACGCAGCGTAAATGTACAGGGCCTCTAAGGGTAGCACAATAAGTGCTACAGCCCTTAGAGGCCTTCCCTGGTCACAGAGCCCTAGGTACCTGGGTTACCATTTACCAGAGGCTGACCTGTGGCCAGAGAGTGCCAATTGGGTTTTGTCTTCAATGCAGTTTTTGGGAAAGAACATAGGTCCTGGGTACCTGAATGGCAGGAGCCCAGGGCACACTCAGTCAAAGTACATCAGTAGTTCAGCAAAACGTGGGGGCAAGCATGCAAAAAGAGGGCACTCTCTTACAATGTGTAGTTGGAAGTTTAGGTGTTCCATGATCAGCATGGTTTTGTCTCTTTTGGTGGTGTATATGATTGATTCCTTGTGTACAATGGCAATGCCACCTCCGTGCCTGGTGTTTCTTCTTTTAGCCATTGGGTGTTGTGGTGGCAATGTCTGGGGCTAACACAGGGGTGAGCCAGGACTCTGTGATGAAGGTCGGGCGGAGATGGTGTCCCAGACTTCGGTTTCATGTTTGCAGAGCAAGCTGGCATTGATCAGGAGGCATCAGAGTGGTTCAGCCTCTTTTGCGGAGGGCTTGTCATGGGTTTCTGCAAGGGCGGTTGGTCTTCAGATGGTGTCGAATCAGCAGCACAGGCAGGTGAAGGGTCCCGCTATGGAGCAACAAGAAGTGAGGAAGCAGTTGTTGTTGCATCAGGCAACATGGGCACAGAGATCTGCATCGGAGTACCTGTGAGAGTCCGGAAGTGCAGGGACTCAACAACAGCAATGCATCAAAGAACAGAGGCGATGCATCGGTTTTGACTGATGCAAGTGGCTTACTGTATGGGGGCCAATGTAATAGAGTATAATAATGTGAAAAACTCACCTTGCACTCTTTACATTGGTCCTAAATGTCACGCATGCAAGTGAGCATGGTGTACTCATGTGTACCACTATGCCTACATATGTGTGACATGTGATTAACTGTGTTACCTACCTTCCTTGTGCACTTTCCTGCTGGGGGATGTGACTTGATTGCAGAATACACTGTTCCAAGTCACTTCAGCTTATCCAATTCCTCTGAAACAGCCAATGCATTATTCCTAAGCTTGGGTTTTAGATGCGTAGGAATTTTGATGCATCTCATGCTCAGAGGCCTGCCTCCCAAAGATGCGTCACTTTGTGAAAAAGTCTTAAATACCACTGCATCCGTTTAATGGGGGATTTTAGGTGGGAACGCTTACCTTGCATAAATTAAAACTAACGTGATGCAGCTGATTCCGACAGAGGAACATGTTAGATGTGAAGGACATCTAACATGGGCTTCAATTAGAATTCCATAGAGCATATTATCAAGCCCATTATTGCCGTTTTAGCGGCAGTTTTCTGCCGCTAAAGCGGCGATAATTTTATCGCCTGGCTTGATAATATGCCCCAAAGTCTGTTGCAGGCCACAAGTAGTGTCCCCCTTTACAATTGCAAAGAGAATATCTCTTGGCATATCTACTCACACTCTACAGGGTGGACAAAGTATGTTGTGCACATTGCATTTCACATCCCAAAATGGTGCACACCATATACACATTGATAAAGATACGTAAGGGCACATGTCTACCAGCCACAAACTTAACCACAATGTCTGCCTCAGTGAAGTAGAGTTGGCAATAGGGACTCACCCTAAAGTGTAAGGCGTCAGTCAGACCCTTCCTGGTGACGAACAATGCTTACTGGCTTTGGAACGCTCACATGTTGTGACCAGTGTGAGCAGCTAGGGCAGTGTGACAAAGGATGTGTGGTCCACTGCACTGAGCATATAGTTTGAAGCTGTACCACCATTTCAAGGGTGTCATCACTATGAACCAATGCAAAAAGGTGACAGCTGGGAGAAGTGGCCATGACACTGGCACTACAGGAAGCAATGCAACATTTCACCTCTTGTGTGCAGCAGAACTGTGTGCATGCACAAAAACGTTAGAGGTAACAAAATCATGACTTTCAAACTTTAGTGATTCACAAAAGGCAATTTAGGAGATGTGAAGTCAGTACATCTAACTGTACTACTCCTAAATGTCAGTTGTCAATACCAGAAAACGTAAACTCATGACTTACTCTCAGATGACTTATGTGAATCAGGCCCACTGTTCTGCCATATGCAGTTCACAATGGACCCACAGAAAGACTACTACTTGCAGGGCCCGGAGAATCAGCCTCCATGCACAGGAACATATATTTCAAATGAATCTGACACACCTGCACTATGCCAAGGTCTGTGCAATGTAGATGGACTCAGCGCCAGGAGCATGTGAGATGCAGGGCTATGACGCAATCTGTGGTACCTGGCACATACATCCATATCCATGATGGATAACAGTAGCTTCTACAATATCCTCTCCATGTCCCTACATTCTGTTGTAAATGGGCAACAATGTGCTGTCCAACTCCATGAGTCACACTTAAGATGTACAACTTTACAAACGACTGCCCCTAGACTAGGCCGTAAATCCTTATCGCCACCCTGTCATCCATGCAAGTTTACTGTGCTCACATCTAAGGTATTCTTACACAGTCTATCCTGCTAAGTAACATGTCATGTACACACTTACACATTCAACGGAGTGTCCAGTGATGATATGAGATGCATATGAGGTAAAAAGCCACACTCCACCACATCACCCCTTACATAAGTTCAAGCAGAAATCTAAACTAGTAACCATTTATTATAGAATTACAAAATGTATCTTTCCTAAACTGCTAATAATCATAACTGCTACTAATATAAATTAAACTAACTAGAATAAAGTGAAAAAGTACCTGAACTATCTACCCTAACTAATCCTAAACACGCAACAACATATCTAATACATCAACCCCCCTCCCACCCTTAAGGCACATCATGAGGCAGGACAAAAACATCTAAGCTATACACAAACTAACTACACAATTAACCTACACAAAGATATAGTTTTTTGTATATTTTTTGACATTTTTTAAACAACAAAGACATCAGCCCCCCTCCCAAAGGAAAAGGAAACGTATCCCCAAATTATATATAATAATATTAATAATCTAAAACTACCTTAAATTCTAACACTACCTATGCCTACACTACACCTACACTAGCTAACAATTAAAATACTTACCTAACACTACCTAAAATACTAGATTAAACATTGGGGGAAGGGAAAAGAGGGGGGTGGGCCTCTACATGGGAAGGCATCATGGTAGTCCTGGGGCTTTCATCATGCCCTCCATGAGCCTGGTCTGCTCGGACATCTCCCTCTTAATCTCTGCCAGCATCACATTGTTATCCATCAGAGTCCTCCTGTCCCGCAAAGTGAAATTCACAACCTGATCGGCAGGTGCAGGTGGCATTGTCCCCTCTGTGTGTGAGGTTGTAAGGGGATGGGACACTGCCTGTCCATGCTAGGACCCACCACTGACCCCAGAGGGTCCTGGGATGGCCTGTGTGCCACTGCTTCTCCCACGTGTTGCTACCTCGGGCATCGACTTCCAAGTGCCAGCTTCCTGGTCTTCCTGGTACCTCTGTTCCATGTTGCGGTACCCTTTTGCGACCTTCCTTATGTGGAGGTACCTGTCCTTCCTCACCTGGAAGGCGTGGGACTCCTCTGGCGTCATGTTGTCAGTAAAATGTGAACAATGGGAAATTGTGAGTCCATTGGACTATGTCAATGTTCTCCATTCAAATCTGGCATACAAGATCACTTGAAAATGGTAGCCTACACTCTGGCATATCTATGTGTATTCAGAGAGTGACCCGCAGAGCAAAATGTTGAATCCAGGATCAGTGACTACATGCTGGGGAGACTTACATGCTAGTGCATGGCACAGGACATGTACAGTCACAACCAAATGGGACTGTCAGTCTCAAATGATGGTGTTTTGACATACCCTGACAGAGGGTAACATGTACAAGGAATCGGAGGAGGGAGGCATTATCCCTTGGTGTGTAGCGCCATCCTCATCCTCTCGCAACACAGTGCTGCATCATATGTACGATACTCATGTGCAGCCTTGTGTGTTCCCCAGCGACTGTGTGAAGTGCATCAAGTGTGCGCAAACACAGGCACTCTTGTACAAGAGTGCAAGGGTGTCTGTGTGCAAGGGAGGCTTGTTAATGTGTAGGAAGGTTACCCTACTGGCACAGGAGCAATACTGGGACAGCCCTACTCACACTTCATCTGTGCTGCATCATGCAGCACATATGGAAACACGTCAGGTGGCTGAACACTGACTTGTACATGGGGCGCTGTCCCTCTCTCCACCACTACTTCACAATAGGTGACGTGTTGCTGCCCAGAGGGGGAAACATCGTTTCATATGAATTGTCAATCATGCACGTCTTGAATCCACTATTGTCACTCCGTACTAAATTTCACTATGCAGTCCTTCACATCAAAAACTGTTACAAGGCATTCCCCATTGTAACGTCAACCTGGAGTCATAATGGTTATTGTGTTATAATGGACAATGCATTCTCACATATAGCTTTGTAGAGGCCGGCATTGTAAAATATATAGCACAGCAATAAATGCAGGACTAAAGCATGCATGGTAAATGCATGTGGAGTAATGTCACCAAATTGTATAGAGGGGCTCATTCACCTGAGCCAGAGTTGACCAGGGATATACCCCAAGGAGGAAGCATGACAACACCATTGCAGTGGCCAAACATGCCTATGTGCTAGGTGTTTGTGGAATGTGCCATTGATATGCTTGGCTCAGGACTACGCACTGCTACTTCTGTGAAGCTAGTACACAGCATACCTTCGAAATTACTTTGCCGACCTGTGTCTGAGCACGCACAGCCTGAATACCACAGCCTCCTTGTTAACCCTGGGCGTAGTTCGTGTGAGTAGTTGCTTGAGGCACCCATTCGCGATGCCTTTTTCTTGTTCGGGAGCACGTTGTGCGTGTTAGGGGCGCTGTTTGCAAGCTCGGGGGATAATATCTGGCGAACTTACCCATGAGGTCGCCTTTGGGCGCAGCCATCTTGTTTTTCAATTGTCCCGCCCTCTCGCGATGCCTTATTTCCTGTTCCGGGTCGCGTATAGCATGTTCGCGATGCGCATGTCATGTTCGGGAGTGCATTTTACTTGTTTGCAACGATTATTGCGTGTTCGCGAGAAATATTGTGCAAACTTACCCACATGGTCGCGAATGGGCGCGGCCATCTTGTTTTTCACTCTATGCTATGGTTCTGGGCCTACTTTTCTATCCTCCCTTAATCTTTGGAATCCTTAGTGTTTTACACAGTTTTTCTGACTTTTTTTATTTATCATCTGTCTTTATCATCTGTCTCTCTCTGTCCCTAAGTTTATATTTTACATTTTATTTCTACTTTTACTGTGTTTTCTTTACTTTATATTACTTCTTTCTTTAAGCTACTACTTCTTCCCCCTAACTTTCTTTTTTCCCTCCTAACTTTTCTTTTCCGCCTCCCACCCACCCCAGAACCATGGCCAAGGGCATTGCCACTAACGGCTCAAAGGGCAAGGCGCCTGCGCCCAAGAGCCACCTGCCTTGCGGCAGAATGTGCCCTACAGGGGTGCAGGCCCGGAAGCTTTTTGGCGAGGCGGAGGTGGCCGCCCTTGTTTTTTTTATCCAGCACCACCTCCCCTTGACCCTGGCAGCAGGCTTCAGGCCCAGGCTCCGGGTACCCTACCCAGGAGCGTCACCATCCGTGGACGAAGGTGCGCCGGGCAGTGTTTCGGTGCTCAGGGGTCCGGCACGCCCATAACCAGCTGGCCCACCGGTGGTCTGACATCCTGGACCGGGAGCAGGACCTGTTGGACCTGCTAGGTGTCGAGGTCGTTGGGCTTGGTGAGTATCTTAGTATAAGTATTGTTGTGTATAAATTTTTGACGAATAAGAAGATTACTGCTGCTAACGTTGCTGGTAAATTACGTTTCAAAATCTTCTGTGATTGTAGGACCCAGGTGCTCGGCGCTACTCTTACTTGTTTGCAACTTTGCGCTAGCTTGGGCTGATTTATGTAAGAGTTTATTTTAGAGAACTGAAGTTAGGTTATGCTTTTGCTAGAGAGACTCTAGTCCTTCCATTGTCCTCCTGTGAAGTAGTGGTGGATGGATACTAGGTTTAGTTAGTATTAGTCACAGCTGGGCCGTGCGGCGCAGGACACTCCCGCGCCGCACGGCCCAGCTGTGACGGTGCCCTCCCCTCGCTGCTGCCCCCAGCCTCGCTCCCCACGCAGGTCCACCCTCCTCGGCGGCCTGCCCTGCCACATAGCACCGCTCGCACTCTGTGAGCGCTCTTCCCCCCTGGGCCGGCTCCGCCGTCCTCGGTAGGACTCGGCTGCCCGTGTCACTGTTTTTACTGCTGTCTGTGATCGTTTATTTTCCTTTTTCCCTCAGTATTGTTTTTTGCCTCCTTTGCTGTGTGTACCCCTGGTTGTCCCCCCGCCCCGCTCCCGCTTCCCGCCGCCGTTCACGCGGCCACGCCCTCTTCCTTTCTGTGCCCTCCCCGCTCCCACCTACCAGCTGCCCTCCCGTGCTCCGCCCCCCCACTCTCCACACATGGCAGAGGGGCCAACGCGCAGCGTGCACGCGCAGCAGGCGCGCCGATTGCGCGCCGAAGGTGTGCCAAAGGTAAGCCCGTCTGCGCCCGTCCGCGCCTGGACCGCGCCCATTGCCAGGACCCCTGGCCCCCGCAGACCCCAGCCCACCCGCCGGACGTACGACGCCGCCACCCTCAACGCACTCAACACCGGCCGAATCCCGGGATGCCACCGAGCCACCCCGAGACGAACCCACGGACCCTTCAGCTGCCGCGCCTGCAAGTTCACCTGCATCCGGACCTGCCGCGCACCAGCACCCGCCAAGCCAAACACCAGCAGCAACCACCTCAAGTGCATCCTACTCAACACCTGCTCCGTCCACAGACACGCCATCGAGCTCTGGAACCTCCTCGACACCACAGCTCCTGACGTCGCCTTCCTCACGGAAACCTGGATGAACGACTCCTCAGCGCCCGACATCGCCATCGCCATCCCAGAGGGCTACAAGATCACCCGAAGAGACCGCAGCAACCAGACTGGAGGAGGGATCGCCATCATCTACAGGGACACCATCCGCATCACGACCAACACCGACGACACCCTGACAACCGCCGAACAACTGCACTTCCAGATCCACACGGACCCCAAGACCACCCTCAGAGGCACCCTCATCTACCGACCCCCGGGACCACGCACACAATTCAGCGAAAACATCGCCGACTTCATCAGCCCGCACACCCTCCCCTCCGCTGAGTACATCCTCCTGGGGGACATCAACTTCCACCTGGAGAACAACAACGACCGCAACACCACCACCCTGCTCGACAACCTCGCCAACCTCGGACTCAAGCAGCGGGTGACCACCCCCACCCACCTCGCCGGACACACCCTCGACGCTGTCTTCTCATCCAGCAAGGACATCGGCTTCAGCCACGCCACCAGACTCCACTGGACGGACCACAGCCGCACCTTCAGAAGATCCACGATCCACCACCACCAGCAACAGGCTGCTCGAAGAAACTGGAACAAGATCACAGCAGACCAGCTCGCCGCTTCCCTGAGCCAGCACCCTCCCGCCAGCTCAGCGAACCCCAGCCAGGCCGCCGACAACCTCACGAAGTGGATCAGCGACTGCGCAGACGACCTCGCCCCATTGAGGACCCCGCCTAGCAGACCCGGCAGCAAGAAGGCCCCATGGTTCACCGACGAACTCAAGAGCTTCAAGAAGAACTGCCGAGCCCTCGAGAAAGCCTGGAGAAGGGAGCCAACACCGGACAACATGACCACCCTCAAGCTCGCCACCCGGAAGCACCATCAACTGATCCACGCCACCAAGAAAACAGCATTCAAGGACCGGCTGGACAACAACGCGCACAACTGCAAGGAACTCTTCAACATCGTGAAAGAGCTCTCCAACCCCGGAAACAACGACATCACCCCGTCACAAGACCTCTGCAACTCCCTCGCCTCCTACTTCCACAACAAGATCGCTGACATACACAACAGCTTCAGCCTACAAACAACGCTCCCCACGACCGCACCAACGCCCCCCACCACCACCCTCAGCGCCTGGACCCAGATCAACACAGAAGACACCATTTGCACGATGAACTCTATCCACTCCGGATCTCCGACCGACCCCTGCCCCCACCACGTCTTCAACAAGGCTGACGCTGTCATCGCACCCCACCTGCGGGACATCATCAACACCTCCTTCGACACCGCCACCTTCCCTGAGAGCTGGAAGCACGCCGAACTCAGCGCTCTACTAAAGAAACCAACAGCGGACCCCACCGAACTCAAGAATTACCGCCCCATCTCGCTCCTCCCGTTTCCAGCCGAAGTCATCGAGAAGACCGTCAACAAGCAGCTGGCCGCCTTCCTCGAGACGAATGGATCCCTCGACCCCTCACAGTCTGGCTTCCGAGCCAACCACAGCACCGAGACCGCCCTCATCGCTGCCACCGATGACATACGAGCCCTGCTGGACAACGGTGAAACAGCGGCCCTCATCCTCCTAGACCTCTCCGCGGCGTTCGACACTGTTTGCCACCGCACCCTAGTGCAGCGCCTCAGCAACATCGGAATCCAGGAGAAGGCACTGGAGTGGATCATCTCCTTCCTCGCTGGAAGGACACAGAGAGTTCGCCTACCACCGTTCAGATCTGCAGCCACGGAAGTCATCTGCGGCGTTCCCCAGGGCTCCTCGCTCAGCCCCACCCTCTTCAACGTCTACATGAGCCCCCTTGCGGCCATCGCACGCCAACACAACCTCAACATCATCTCCTACGCCGACGACACACAGCTGATCCTCTCCCTGACCAATGACCCCGCCGCCGCCAGAACCAACCTCCACGAAGGGATGAAAGACGTAGCCGAGTGGATGACGACCAGCCGCCTGAAACTGAACTCAGACAAGACGGAAGTCCTCACCCTGGGCTCGTCGCCCTCCGCCTGGGATGACTCCTGGTGGCCCCCCGCCCTGGGCACCGCACCGAAACCGACAGACCACGCACGCAACCTGGGCTTCATCCTGGACTCCTCCCTCTCCATGACCAGACAAGTCAACGCCGTCTCCGCGTCCTGTTTCAACATCCTGCGCATGCTACGGAGGATCTTCCGGTGGATCCCCACCGAGACCAGGAAGACGGTCACCCAGGCACTCGTCACCAGCCGACTGGACTACGGCAACGCCCTCTACGCTGGAACCACCGCCAAGCTCCAGAAGAGACTCCAGCAGATCCAGAACGCCTCAGCCAGACTCATCCTCGACATCCCCCGATGCAGCCACATCTACGGACATCTGAGAGACCTGCACTGGCTCCCCGTCAACAAGAGAATCACCTTTCGTCTCCTCACCCACGCACACAAAGCCCTACACGACCAAGGCCCGAGCTACCTCAACAACCGCCTCAACTTCTACGCTCCCAAACGCCACCTCCGATCGACCAACCACGCCCTCGCCGCCGTCCCCCGCATCCGAAGAGCGACAACAGGAGGAAGGTTCTTCTCCTACCTGGCCGCCAAGACCTGGAACACCCTCCTGACCGACCTTCGTCTGACCCAAGACCACCTCTCCTTCAGGAAGAAGCTCAAGACCTGGCTGTTCGAGCAGTAGCGGCACCCCCCCCCCCCCCAAGCGCCTTGAGACCCTCCGGGTGAGTAGTGCGCTGTATAAATGCCTTGATTGATTGATTGATTGTCCTCCTGTGAAGTAGTGGTGGATGGATACTAGGTTTAGTTAGTATTAGTTCATAAATTTTTTATGGTCTGTGTGACGCCTCCTCTGTCACGGAGTGCTGCTTACCCCAGCCCTCCGTAGAACCTTTTGTAGTTTATTTAGTGAGTGGTAGGCTTAGCAGGGTCAGTCAGTAGCAGAACAAGATCAGATGCAACCAACCCACAATTTGGTGTATACACAAATTTATGCATGTGTCCTCCATCTCATCTATGCATTTTTGATGGCTAAAAAAAATGGAAATGCAGACTTAGTGAGCAATTGGCCCGTCTGGAATAGCTGGTCTAGGTCAGGTGGTACTTAGGCTTCGTTAGTATTTGGAATTAGAATGATTATGGAACACTGGAGTGTTCATAAATAAGTAGACGATCCGTGAGTCCAGCAAGCAGCCCAGTAGTCGATCCATCTGATTAGATAGGTCAATTTTATTGCAATTGTTGTTTCCTAAAATGTTTTTGGACTTTTTTTAAAAATGATTTATTTGTTTCACAGCACTCCTTAATGTTTGTCTCTTTCTTTATTATATCTCACATGAACATCAGCACCACCCAGGGGCAAGAAGACAAGGTCCGAGTTGGCGGGACAACAATGACCAGGAGAGGACTGCTGCTCTACCGAGGCTCCTGCTGCTGGCCCCAGTAAGTCCTCCAGTGGTTAATATTAACAATTATATTTCCCTAACTTTTACTGCATCTTTTTTTTCCAAACTATTAATTATGGTTCCACTTTCTAATTCAATTTTTTACAAAAGCTTCTTTGACCTTGACTATCTGTTTTGAAATTCTTGTTATCCCTGCCTCTAAGTTCCTTCTAACTGCCTCTGCTGACTCTGTGTACTACTACTACTATTAGTCTGTCTGTAGCTAAGCTTGCCCAGTTGGCCACTCTTTATTGAAGGTTTTCTTTGGAATAAAACTCAGATTGACCAATAGCTCTAGCCACTGTGTCCTGTCCTTTGGGCTGTCCTCTTCTAGTCTTCTTAATCTTGAGGCTTTGACAATTCCCTCCAACAAAATGCCCAACCAGATAGTTGACTAGTATTTTGGATAGGATAGTACATACTACTACTGTTGTAGGGATTCTGCAGAGCCACATACAGAACTATGCACAAGAAAATAGGATGTTGGTGATGGGAGGTTTGACCTTACTTACACCTCAGTCAGAAGAACCCACAATCCCCTGACCGATTAGCTATAGTGTCTCATTACGTCCTGACCCCCCACACGAAGATACATAATGATAATGAGACAACCCAGAACATAACACCCTTTTGCTCACTCACTTGTGTAAGTCCACCACACCAAATACCACAGAGTCTATGTGTAAGTTCAAAATGTTTATTTTCAAATAAGTAACAAGCTCTGTACATCGTTCTATGAAATTATTACTACAGCCAGCTTCAACAGCAAAAAGCATAAGATTAAAACAGTAAACATTTACAAGTGCATGACAAGACAAAAGATCTGTGTGAAGTCTGGAAGACCCCTCACCGTAGAACGTAGAAATATTGATTACATCATGCATCATAAGCTCTGCAAATCTCTGGTTTGTAGAAGGGAATCTTCCGCCTATTATGAGAAAAATGGTGCGTGTTAGATAGTATACTGCAATATAGCAAGCATTTCGCAGTCATGGCAAAAAGTATAACATGTACATGTGATGGCTAAGCAATACGGACTAACCGAGCTCCATAACTAAGGGGCCTATGCATCAACAATGCCATTTGCGATTCCTTATTAGCGAAAAATAAGGAATCGCTAATAAGGAATAGCAAAAGGCTATGCATGTAGGAATCGCTATTCAAATAGCGATTCCTTAATATTCCTTATTACCGAATCGGTAATACCGAATCGGTAATAAGGAATACCTACCCATTCATTCCTATGGGCTTGGAGGCCCATAGGAATGAATGTAAAGCCAGTCTGTATTAGCGATTCGGTATTACCGAATTGCTAATAGCGGGAGCACTTTCAAGGGTGCCAGGGTGTCAAAAGGACACCCTGTCGCACCCCTGAAAATGATATGTGCACATATGTTGCACACACACATGCTCTAAGGGCATGTGTGTGCGCAACATGAAACTTTGAAAAATGCACAAAAGTGCATTTTTCAAAGTTTTTGCAAATTACCATGCAGTTCATCTTCATGGTAATTTGCTCCCCCTATTAGCGAAATCGCTAATTTTTTAACTTTGATGCATTGCATTTAAGGAATCTCACTTTGGGATTCCTTAAATGCAATCGCTATTTAAGGAATCGGTATTTAAGGAATCCCTATTTAAAGAATCGCTATTTAATGATTCCTTAAATAGCGATTTCTGCTTTTGGGTTGATGCATTGGGATTGGGTATTTTTTACTTAATACCGGGAGCTATTACCGAATCGGTATTTTACCGACTGGATTTTGGGTTGATGCATGAGGCTGTAAATGGCTTGTTTTTCGACCTCTTCACTTGTACGCAACCATCATGTGGCCTCAAAGGCATCTACTGCACAACAAGCTGCGAGGTATAATATGCGCAAAAAGAGTAGTAGACATGATGAATCTAAAAGGGTTACATGGCTCAGGCTAATTTTCCAAAGAGTAGAGTAGGACTAAATGACCCTAGGGACCATATAACACTACTCCTGTCTGTCTACTGACTCTACTCTAGTACCCGATTTGGACTAGTGATGATGTATTTTGCATTAACTTTTTTTTCAATCTTCCTAGTGAAATCTAATAAAATACGGGGAGTTGTACAGGCATCTAAAAATGTGTAATGTTTTTTCTAGGCATACTACCAACCACTAGTGCCGGCGGGGCCAGCGGCGATGGCAATGCGGCCATTCCGGAGGGGGCGGGAGACCAGGCGGCACCTGCAGGAGCTACAGGGGGTGAGCCAGCAGCAGTGTCGGTCTGTGGTAAGTTATATTCATTACTTCTTGACATGACTACTAGATGGAAGTGTGTTCACTTCACTCACTGTACTGTGAGACTTATTAAGTTATAGTGAACATTATACAACGGTTGAAGAAGACACCCTTTACTTAGCATTAGCAGCATGAGTTGAGTAACCAATGGCCTCTTCTATCTGACTCCAACTCAGCTGTGAAGGTTTTATGAAGAAGACTAAAACTCAGATCAGATGACCTTGATGGATGTGTTGAACAAAGAGGGAAAGAAGGGTGGAAGGAGGAAGGACGGGCACGATGTAATATGACTGGCAGAGAAGGATATGTTGGAAGCATGCATAGGTGGCTGATAGGAATCAGATCAGATGCATGGGTTGTTGAAGGATGGGTGGAAGGTGAAAGGGGATGCCTGCCTGGGTGGGCGACACAGTATGAGTGGATACTAGATAGCAAGAATCATCAGCGGTGTTTGGTTCAAACTCAAAGCCAAGGCAAGCAAGGAAGGAGCGGACGCATGGGTGGTTGTTGGTGAAACCAACTAAGGTTTGTAGAGAGATATATAAAAAAGAATGATAGACATTTACTTTAATGGATGTATGCCTGGATGTACTATCATCAATAGACAGCATAGGTGGAGACTGTCACTGGAGAGCCTTACTTTGAAGAGAATGGAAACTAAACTGCACCAGAGTAGCAAAGCGGAGGGAATATAAGTAGTATTTTCAGAATACAGTTGACTCACAGTAGTTTGCAAGCACATCTTATATATATATTATCAAGCGCCTTCCTCCGACTCCGAGGACCACTCCCTACCTATGTTAATGTATTTTCGATTGTGTCAGCCAGTCTGCAAAGGGTGGCCTATCTTTTGGTTACACAATCAATGAAAACAAAGTACCCTATGCAGTAGCGGTTGGTGGTGGGAGTGCTGGCGGGCGGTGACGTGGGTAGGGGCAGGGTGGGGGGGAAGTAAACTATGTATTGCAGCCAAATACAGGTAAGTAAACATAAAAATAAATAAAACAATTTTCATTGGGCGCACTGCACCGCCAAATGCGATGCAGTGCGTGCAACGAAATTTGTTTTATTTATTTATATGTATTGTTTACTTACCTGTGGTTATCTGTAATCCATAGTTTACTACCCCCACCCTACCCATTGCCACATCACCGCCCAGCAGCACTCCCACCACCGACCGCTAGTGACCTGATGTCGTGTTACCATCTATAATATAAGCAATGATCATTGGATCCGATAAATAATCTGCCTTTTTGTAGTACCCAGGGCAGGGTGAAAGTGAAATTGAGCAATTGTCCTCATGTAACAGAGAGAGTATGGCCAGTGCCACCCATAATACAAAAATATGAGCTTCCCCACCTGCAGACAGTAGTAGTAAATAAAACTAACGTGAGTCTGCATCATGTGACTCGTATCTGTTTCTCTTGGGTGCAAGCTTAGCTGACTGAGCTGGCATGCCGGCAACAACAAGGTTATGTAATTTCGCTAAACTAGAGATAAGAACAAGACGACTGGTGTGTACTGGAGTACATAGTGCTAGTATAATGCCTGAAACTCCCACAAATGTTTAGGCCTGGTCGGTAAATTCCGTTCCGTTCGCGGAATTTGCGAAATTTGGGTAATTTCGCGTTCCGCGGAGAACGCGAAATTGCAAAAAAATCTACGTTCCGCAACTTCGCGAAATTTTTGCTTGTTCGCGTTCTCAATATGCGTGTCCGCCAGATATTTCACCCCGAGCACGCAAACAGCGATCGCGAACAGGAAAAAAGTATCGCGAACAAGCAATTCCGCGTGTTCGCGGAATTTCTGCATGTTCGCGGAGATTTTTTACCGTTTCGCGGAGATTTGCGTAACGCGATTACGCAAATTCCGCCCACCCCTACAAATGTTAGAGTCCGAGAGAGTAGGAGGATAGATACTTACCACAAATGCTATGTACTGTGCTTGCTAGTGATATTGTGCCACTATGTGTTGAATGAATTTTGTGTTACTGTTTTGCTAAGAGTATTGGTTACAACAATGTTCTTTTTCTTTCTTGATATAGATCCTCCTTCCCAACCAAATCCTACACGGAAGGAATTGGCAGCCAGGGCCCGGCGCCGTAAACTGGAGCCCATTTGTGAGGAATACCGGCGGCTGGTGGCTCAGGCGGAGGAGGAGGCCCCGGGCCCCAGTCAGGCCCCGCCTCTAGTTTTACGGCGCTGTGGTCAGACAGTCGCCCGCCGCCGTGCCTCAATATCAAGCATTACTGCCCCCCACCCTGGATGTAACTGCAGGGCATTTCACTGCCAGATGCTCCTCCAGATGGCATGCTTGGAGGAGCTACTAGAGGAGCGGGTGAAGATCCTGGTTGACAAACACCTGAAAGCCCGCTGAATTTAGGACCTTGTTGAATTGCCCCTTTTTTAATTACTTTGGTTGGTGGGTGGGTTTTGGGCGTTGGGGTTTTTTATGGACATTTGGGACTTTTGGACATTGGTTGGGGTTAGGGAGGGGGTGGGTCAGGTCAGAGTGGGAAAGTTAATTTTTGTTAGAGTAATAAATTATATATTATTTACTTAAACATGCGATGTTAATATTTTGTGGGTGGGTTACTGTTTTACGAATTTACGTCACATGGTTGGTTTCCTTGCTGCTGCAGGCCTGCCGATTTTGTAACACACAAACAGGTAGATGTGGTACCCCTCACTGAGTTATTTTATTGGTCCTACTAGTACTGTCAGTCTCTCCTCCTAGTCCATTATACCTCCCACCAAACTTATCTTACCTGTGATTGATGATGATGAAGTTCGACACAGTGATGGTTGCATGGTTGGTTTCCCAAGTGAATGGAGACAATGCCATGGTTGTGGTGGTAGTAGTAGACACTGGCACTAGCATTTGAAAAAGACAGACACTTGCCTGAGAGAGACTGTGGGAGGAGTAGTAGAACGAAGTAAAGTACAGCATGGGTGGGTAAGCAGAAGAAGATCCTTGCCCTGCCTTGAAATTCAATTAGTGTTGCTTTAACCACATCTACCCCAGCAAGCGTGTGATCAATTGTTGGTGTACATTTAATGTAGTCACATCACACCTCAATATAAATCACACAGCCCGGGGGAAGAGGGTTAGGGATTGATAAATGAATGAGAAGGGGGTTTTGGGGAAAGGTTTGACAAAGAAAAACAGACAGTATGCATGGACACAACAAAAGTAAAACACAATCTTGGAAGACGACCATGATCCATTATCCAAGAAATCTATAAAGGGAGAAAAAGGAAATGCATGCATGATGATGAAGAGAACTTGATGGTTAATGATTTGTACTTACTAACTACTACTACACAATTAGACAGTACAGGGCAGAAATTATTAATATGAAATTTGCCTTGCCTGTCTGCCCTCAGAGCAAATCAAATTACATGCTGTACCGGGCTTACTTTTATTTTTAAAGCTATCAAAGAAAATGAAAAAATAGTGATGATTGAAGAGAAAAAAGGAATCAAATAAATTAAAGACGAATGATGAATGATACTAAAGTTACTGTATTATCCTGGTCCAAATGTGGAGTTGCATCATTCTCGTCATTCCTCTTGGTCCACCCTTCCATGGACACTCCGCACATCAATCTTGGGTACCACTGCCTGCCTGATGCGGATTGGTAAGGTAAGTGTGAGTTGTTTCTCCTACTATAGCACAGGGTAAAGGCTGGCCTGTAAGTGTAGATGGTAAAACAGGGTATTGAAAAATAACTGAATAAAAAAAAAAATTACAGTGGAGTGCAAGAAGAGAAGACAAGATTCTTGAGATAACACTTTCAGACTGAGGCGGCTTGGATACATCGTGTCTACTCTACAGCATTAAGCTACAACAACAACAGCACAGGAGCCAGCACACAACAGGCCCACCATGGCACAGGCCTGGCCCGGCACCCAACCCCTATTTACCTTATATTTTGACAGAGTCAGACAAAAGGCATATGCAGCAATGTAGCATTTTCCTACTCAAGTGACTAAATCAATGCACCCCTGTCACTCATACCACTAAACTCTACTCCAGTCCACACCACTACATGGACATGTAGCCTAGGTCTGCTGTGGTTCTTGTTGAATTGTTGTGTTTACCTTTTATGCCAGTCCATGAAACGCAGTTATTCCATCAATTATCTCAGATCCAACTGACTGACTGTGTGCAAAGATAGTATGGTCATCATCATGACCGTGTGGTACGTGTTCTCCAACACCAACTCAGTCTGTAGTGACTCTAATTAAGTTTATAATATACTGGCAACATGTATTGTACTATTCTCCATCTCCATCCAATGTCTGGCTTGCTTGAAATCTATTTAGGGAGAGTAAGGAAGATGGAGCAGGAATCTGAGGAGTGGAGTGGACAGTTATGCACAGACGTGCAACTCCAATAGGGAAATAAAAAGAGGAGATGGTGTTGATGGATTTGTTGTGATTAGATTTGAACCAGAAAAACAGATACACACACAAATAAAGGAAGGAAGAACAATTTGAAAGCCTAGTTTGTCAGGGAAGAGGAACTCGTCCTCAAATTCTGGTGGTTCAGACAGAAGTACGTCATGTAACCCACTACTTATGTCATCGAAGTCGCTCTCCTCTTCCTGCTGTGATTCACGTATTTTGTACTCCGGTGGTATAAAGTGCTGATTCATTTTGATCATGGTTAACCTCTCCATGCTTTTGGGCGAGAGACTGGTCCTTTTCATAGTAACAATGGCACCAGCAGCAATGAAAACATGCTCAGAAGAGACACTTGCAACAGGGCAAGCCACATACTTTATCGCCAGCCTGCTGAGCACTGGCCCTGGGCTTCTTTTCCCATACCAATACACCAATGGGCTTTGCTCTATGAAGACCTCTGTTGTGTCATCCAGATAGGCCTGGACCATCCGCTCAATGTTCAGGGGTGCTCCGATTTGCTTGGCCTCTTTTGCCTTTGCATCAGCAATGGACGTACAAAACCCTTTCCGTAGAAACCAATCACTTGCCGTTTTTAAAATGTGTCTGATGATCCTGTTGGTGCTGTTGTTGATGTTATTGCTGGTAGTGTTGGTGACTGCTGGGAGGCAAACACACTGCTCTCAGGCTCTGAAGTAGAACTTGACTCTGGGTGCCATGTAGTACTTTTTCTGGCCTGGGGTGGCAGGCCTCTAATTAAGAGCCGTTCGTTTTCAAAGTCATTGGCTTCCTCAGCTATCAACGTTTTGTACTTGGCAACAACCACTTCTGAAAAAGGAATTGCTTCATTACTGCTCAGCAAAAATTTGTAACGTGGATCCAAAATTGAGGCAGTAATGTAATGTCGATGTGACACAATGTTATTTTGAATCATTGCATTTGCAGATAAGCGAACGGCTAAGGTGTCCACCAAATAATATGCGTCTACTTTGTCATCCACACCTGCGTATGTTTCAGACACCTCCTTCAGCTCTTGCTCTAGCATGTACAACAATGGGATAGCTTGGCCCATAGTACAGTCCTCCCTGCTGACTTCACGTCTGAAGACCTCAAAAGGAAGTAGCATCTCTGTCAGGCATTTAACGAGGTCCCTTTGGGCCATCTCAATGGCCATGCCTTTCACAGTAGTATCTCCTGACTTTTTCATGACATAAGCATTGAGTGGTATGTACTGATCAAACAGACGCTCAAGCATGTAATAAGTTGAGTTCCAATGTGTTGGTACCTCCTGGATGAGTGCTTTGACTGGCATTTTATGCTCACATTGAATGACCCTCAGCTGCTTCCGGGCTTTAAAAGAATGGTTGAAATGTGTGCATATTCTTCTGCAGGTGGTCAGTAAGTTGCTAACTTTGCTTTCATTTTTCAGAAAGTTTTGAACAACAATGTTAATGCAGTGTGCCAAACACGGGACCCTGAAATAGCCACCATCTTTCATGGCCCTAACTACATTACTGCCATTGTCCGTGGCAACAAAACCAATGTTAAGCCCTCTTGGTCGCAGCCACTCAAAGACCTTGCTGTTAAACTCATCCAAAATGTTTACAGCATTATGAGATTTCTCCATAGCAAACACGGCTACAGTTGCATGTTTGCAAGTGTCATTAAAAATCTGAGCAGTGTCAACAACATCTGCAGATATCTTATCTTTAACACCCGAAAAAGATAACCAGTGTGCAGCGATACACATGCAATCAGTGGCTTGGCAACTGGCCCACATGTCTGTTGTCAGGTGGATACTCTGAATAGCACTCTGTTTTAAGGCTTTTCCAAGCAATTGCAGTACGTCGTGATGTAGTGCTGGAACAGCAACTCTGGTGAAATAGTAGCGACTGGGAACTTTCCATTTTGGGCAGATGGTTGTCACAAATTCCAGAAAACCCACCCCTTCAACAAAAGAAAAAGGGAGAATGTCCAGTGCTTACATTTTAGCCAGCTTCGCATTGTACAAAGGTGCTATTGGGTGGTTGCGTTCGTACTGCCCCTCAGGCCTAGTAAACATGCTAAGAATGGTAGGCTGCGTGGTATTCCTTCCTGTTATGCTCAACGTCGCACTTTTTTAAAAAGCAGTACTCCTTGGTGTCTCAGGCTGACCCTTACTCTTGTGCCACTGAGATGTTGCTGACGATGTCGGCATTACCACTGCAGTGCTGGGGACAGGGCTACTTTGTGTACCACTATCACAGAGAATGTCTCCCTCTTCTTCTTCTTCCTGTTCCACCGTGAGCAGACCTTCTACTCATTTATCCCCACCAACAGCAATGGTTCCAGTTTTTATGCGACGAAGGTGCTAGATTGCGTGGTGTTTTTTCAGATGGGTCATTTGGCCTCCGGTACCATAGTTTGTACCAAGCTTACCACGACTAACAGAGGTATGACAAATGGAGCATATAGCAATGTTCTCCTCCTTTTCGCTAACCGTAAAGAAGACCCACACTGGGGAGCTTAACTTTTGTCTCCTGCTGGAGGTGCCACTTCCAATGCCGGATGAACTGGAGGGTGTGCGTTGAATTTGACTCTGTGCAGTACCACTACTTATTTCTGCTGAGGTGGTGCTAGTGCTGGATGTAGGACGCTGCCGGCCCTTTGCTAATATAAATATGGAAGCTGGAGGTTGTGTTGGTGTTACCTGTTTTGGAGGTATGCGTACTACATCCCTTGCAGCCATTTTGGATAGGGTAAAAATGTTTGTCTCCATCTCCTCTGGGCCGGGAGTGAAGTTTGTGATGACTGGCTCATCATCATCATCATCATCAGCATCCTGCTCTTCTACATCAACCTCCATAAGTGTAAGGCTTTCTGGAACCTTCCTTTTCCCATGCCTGACCTTGGGATGTGTCTCCCTCTCAGACTCAGTTTTTGGCTTCCAAGTGGCATCTAGATCATCAGAAGGGGGGCTTGGTGAAGAACTTGATGGACTAACCCTCCTTTTCCCTGCTAGGGATTTGGAAGACAATGGAACTTCTGAAGGACTGGCTTCCTCTTCTTCCTCTGCATGAGGCTCAATTTCCTGAACAGCCCCTACTTCGAGAGGAAAAACAACTACTATTGCGGGTGGTGGTTGCAGCTGTTGTTGTTGACCGCTTATCTGCTGTGTTCCCTCCTTTGTTGATTGTGTACTACTTTGAGATAGCGATAAGTTTAGTTCAGGCTCAGCATCACTGCTTTCCACCATTAGGCTGGCTACCTCTTCCACACACATCTGCTTGGGCCTGGGTTGGTGGGTTGGGCCCACTGATGCGGAGGTGCTGCCCCCAGCTTGGCCCCTGGACACCGCTGCTGCAGGTGTCATTTTTGGTGTCCCAAAAAAGGTTTTGGGAGTCACACCAGACTTAAGTGACAATTCCTTCTTCTTCTGTTCCTTCCTTTCAATGGCAACTTTCTTGGTACTGGAGGACCTGCTACCTGCTTTCTTTGGGGGCAGCTTCTTCAGATGTCAACAGCACTCAGTGATGGCTGGTCAGGTCTCTCACACGTCACGTCGTGTACAGCAGCAGGATGTCGGTCTGGCACCACAACGGGCGATGATGACACACCTCCTCATCAGTCTTTTGTGCACCTAAAAGCAAAGAAGCCAGAAGATCATCAGTCAAAAGATAGTACAATCAAACTAATATAATATATAACTTCTTAGTGTGTGGTGGGTGGTCACAATTATTACATTTTATTAAGTCAGTGAACAACAACAGTGTAGCCATTTATGAGACTTTGACAACAAGGCCAGGGCTCCTGGTGTACTACTGTACTGTGTACACTCAGGAAGAATAAGAATAGCAAAGAACAAAAACATAAATGTAGTGTAGACTGCTTGCCCTAAATAAAAATTTGTGCATCACATGGGATGGATGCAGCATCAGGGAGCAACAACAACAAACACATACACATAAAAAGGCATTTATTTACAACACCCAAAAAGTGATATACACCCCAGAAAAAAAGTAAAACCCTCATTTTGCAATTCAATCCAAAGCCATACATGCCATACATGATTTTGAAATTCAACACACAACACAAAAACAGTTGTTTAACTTCCATGCACCCGTGATGATTGATGAGTACTGAGTATTACCCCTGGCCCTACTGGCAGACTAGGCCACAAGCTTGGAGGCCTATGGAAAAAGCACAGTGGCTGGTCCCACAAAATGGCCACCACCACATGGCCAGGCCACTCACAAAAACAAGAAACGGTCAGGAATACAAGATAGACAATGCAGGCCTATAGCAAAAGCACAATGCCTGGCTTCACAAAATGGCCACCACCCACATGGTCAGGCCACCCACCACAATAATAACAAAAAAGTGAATACAAAGGACAGGACCAGAAAGTTGGAGTCTCTGTGGAACTTACTTCCTCTTTTAAAAAAAAAATGTAAAATAAAAGTGACTCCGTGCTCCAAACTACAGCAAAATGACAACCTGAGGAGTTTTTTTAGCAACATGCACAAAATCATCGTTTTCGAGAAGGTTTTATGTTGCTCGTGAGATATTGTTTGCCAGATTGCAAATTCTGCGTGCTCGGCATCGCGACCTGTACATAAAGTTGTTATCGCGTGCGCGAACACGCATATTGAGAGGGCGAAAATGACAAAAACTGTAAGTCTGCGTTGTCGTGCTGTGCAGAGTTGCCAAAAGTACGCGAGCTGAATTCCTAGGGTTACCTGCTGGCTAAAAGCCCTATTTATTTAACACACATCCAAAAACTGCAATTCCACCCCAAGAAACACCTTTTGCAATTCAATCCAAAGCCATCCATGCCATACATGATGTTGAAATTCAACACAAAACACAAAAACAGTTGTTTAACTTCCATGCCCCGTGATGATTGATGAGTACTGAGTAGTACCCCTGGGCCTACTGGCAGACTAAGCCACAAGCTTGGAGGCCTATGGAAAAAGCACAGTGGCTGGTCCCACACAATGGCCGCCACCACATGGCCAGGCCACTCACAAAAACAAGAAAAGGTCAGGAATACAAGACAGACAATGCAGGCCTATGGCAAAAGCACAATGCCTGGCTTCACAAAATGGCTGCCACCCACATGGTCAGGCCACCCACCACAATAATACCAAAAAAGTGAATACAAAGGACAGGAACAGGAAGTTGGAGTCTCTGTGGAACTTACTTCCTCTTTTAAATTTTTTTAAAAATAAATAAAAGTGACTCCGTGCTCCAAACTACAGCAAAATGACAACCTGAGGAGTTTTTTTAGCAAAATGCACAAAATCATCGTTTTCGAGAAGGTTTTATGTTGCTCGCGAGATATTGTTTGCCAGATTGCAAATTCTGCGTGTTCGGCATCGCGAACTGTACAAAAAGTCGTTATCGCGTGCGCGAACACGCATATTGAGAGCACGAAAATGACAAAAACTGTAAGTCAGCATTGTCACGCTGTGAAGAGTTGCCAAAAGTACGCGAGCTGAATTCCTAGGGTTACCTATTGGATGAAAAGCCCTATTTCATTAACACACACCCAAAAACTGAAATTCCACTTCAAAAACCACATTTTGCAATTCAATCCAATGCCATCCATGGTGTTAAAATTCAACAGACAACACAAACAGTTTTTATGCACCCATGATTTGATGATGACTACTTCTGGGCCTACTGGCAGACTAGGCCACAAGCTTGGAACAGAATAGCAAAAGCAAGCACACTGCCTGGATGGCTCCACAAAATGCCGCTAGCCACCCACAACAACAAGAAATGGAAGGCAGACAATGTAAGCCTATGCCAAAAGCACACTGCCTGTCTTCACAAAATGGCCGCCACACACATGGCCAGGACACAACAACAACAAGCATAAGCCAAGGAGAACAAAGAAAAGACAACTGGCCATGGAAAACAATGAACTGAAGCAGGCCTATATATGACCGGACATTGGAGGCCTGCTAAACAGCAAAGCTTTAATACAAAAATGAAAATCAACAGGGCTACGAAAGGATTGGAAAGAAGTTACACATCAAGCACACACACACATCCAACAAAGGTATTTAACACACACACCCAAACAGTGAAATACACCACAACCACATTTAGCAATTCAATCCTATGCCATCCATGCCCTACATGATGTTTAAATTCAACAGACACGACAGAAACATGGACCCATGGGTACCCTATTGGCTGAAATTGCAAAGAAAAACGACTAGGCCCCAATTGAAAGTACAGGCCACCCACAACAATAATTTTTAAAAACAATGAAAATCCCAGAAAAATGTAGGTACAAACAAGCCCCAATGAAACAAACATGTGCGCCAATTCTCCAACTTACTTGTAAAATTAAATCTCAAATCAAAAAGTCCTCAAATAAATCCAATCCAATTATATGATGCAGCAGACAGACACAAAAAGTGATCCTTCCAGCTCCAAATCCAAATGAAAGTGAACAGCACATGGACAAAGCACTGGGAGGAGCCTGCTGGGCAGTAACAGGAGGAAGTTGGAGACTCAGGGGCACTTCCTTCCTCTTGAAAAAAAGAGTACAAAAAAAAAAGGACTCCTTGCACAAAAGACTACAGCCAAATCACAATCTGAGGAGTTTTTCTGAGCAAAATGATCATTTTCAAAAAGGTTTTATGATGCTTGAGAGATATTCTTCGCCAGATTGTAGTTTTTGCATGTTTGGGTTCGCGATCTTACCAAGGCAGCCACAGGAAGTCAGCTCGCGCGTCCGAATGACATGTTTGCGTTTGCACACTCTCGCAGGATCGGGTGGCCATATTACAAATCTCGTGGCGCACGCGAACGGAAAGAAAATCGAGTCGGCGAACGCAGAATCACGGAAAGGCATTACCGCACGTGCAAGAATGAATATTGAGCGTGAGAGGAAGCAAAACAACTACGCCACGCTGTAGATTGCATAGCAATCTGCAACTTTGCGCTCTACGCGAATCTCGAAGTTACCGAAACTTCGCAAACTCCGTGAGCGGAGCGTAGTTCACCGCCCAGGCTTACTCCTTGCACATGATCGGGCACACTTGCACAGTCATCTAAATCAAGGATGAACATGCATTTCATGTCTGCTGATACTCATCAGCTACACCATTTACATGTCTCCTATCCTATCAGTGCGCTCTGTCATCCACATGCATGTGCTGTAGTGACAGAACCCATAGACCTAATTTACATGTGTCTCACTGACTGGGGATGTGCAAAGTTACAACTAGAAGACAAATGCACAGCTCCACCTTAACCTACTGATTCATACACACTTATGACTTCAACAAAACATCATCACAATGTAGGCAAGGTACATGTGATATACACCCATACTGCGTACTACGCCGTCGCTTGTTTTAGCCAGCCATTCATGACACCGCACTATGCCAATATATGATGTCCGAACTCACCAGTGACGTGTGGGTCCTTGAACTTGTTGATGTCCCCCTGTGTGATAGGAGGTCATCCAGGTGTGAGACATAAAACCCAATATGTGTTGGTATCAGACGTGAAATTACACGTGTCATATTCATCATACATATCATCACCATTACAGACAATGCTCCTTAACTGTACTGTTGCATAACATGTTTGCTAAATAATTGGGTTTACTTTACCTGCCCTTCACACAAGACCTGTGAATGCTGAGTTGGGCCAGACAAGACGACAATGCTAGCAAACTTGCGCATTCTAGTTGTGTGACACATTCACAAGGCCCCATTTCTACATGCAACATGATGTTACACATGCCCTGTGTACGATTGCATCGCTGCCGAACGCACAAGGCTGTTTCACAGGTGTTGGTGGTGTATGACACTCTGGGGATGTCCTATTACCTAAGAGGTATTTGTACATGTTTCAAAGATTGTCACACGGAGGCTATGTACAACGGAAGCGTAGTAAACATACAAATATTCATGTGCACAGCATTTGTACACTTCTATTTGTGCAGCACACAGGGCCCATAAACAATGCCTTGGATTGTTCATGTACAGTCTCACTTCCTGTTCACAAACAATCTTTGTCCTGCACGCAGTATTGCAAAATTGTGCCAGCCTTGGCACTACAGTGCTAAGTGCTGCGCCAGCGCAGTGGATAACACCAATGCACCCTATGCTTGTCAAAATGATGCAGCGTTGTGTTTCTGATGTGCCAACGTTAGGCGTGAATGCATGACGTCTGCCACCTCACTCTGCCACATTTTTGCACTTGGACACCAGTGTGTCACACACGTAAATTCTGGTTTTACATTACAGTGTTCATAATTAAATTTGGAGTTTAAACTTACCACACTGTAGCCAACAATGACTCCCAGGTGGTCGAGCAGGTCACCCTCACAGGCCAGGCATTCCTGCCAGTGGTGCTTCCATTGGCACACAGTCCAGTCCACCCCAGAGACAAGCAGCATCTGCGCCCGCACACGCTCTCACCTGACCTTCCGTACCTTGACGTCATATCCTGAGAGGATACGGCCTCCTATCTCCACCATCCGGACAGGTAAAAATGTATCAACCAGAAGAAGCCCCCCAGTACCCCCTCAGACATCCTACACTCCCTGCCCACACCCACCATCTCCCTGCAAACACCTAAACCCATAAGACAAACACCCAACTAGATTGAGGACAAGAGTCAATAAAATACGTAAAAACAAGTACACCACACTTCACAGGGACACTATCGACAGGACACCACCAAAAACCTCCAGCACAATCCACAATCACCGGAAATGTGCTCAAAAGAGAAAGTGAAAGTGCACAGCTCTCAACACAGGAAGCATGCAGACATCACTTCCTGTGTGTTTGCTGCCCGTTTTTTTGACATAGCGATGAAAATCTGCACACAAAAAGGCTTTGGGGTAACATTTCGTATAGTTCAATGTGTTTAGCGATGTATTGTCCATCGCTAGTATGAAAAATACTTTGCATTTTCAGAAATGCAGGCAGTTTTGCAAGCTAAGTGCAAGTTCTTACACAGATGAACAGTATTAGATGAAATTTCATTTCTTGTCCCAAAGAACACCATGAAAAGCTTGATTTGACTGCAAAGGACACCCTTAATTTCATAATTGACCCCAAATGACACTCTGAATTCCATATGTGAACCCAGATGACACCCTTAATTTCATAATTGGGCCCAAATGACACCCTAAATTTCATATTTGTCCACAAATGACACCCTTAATTTCATAATTGACACTAAATGACACTCTAAATTTCAAATGTGACCCCAGATGACACCCTAAATTTCATAATTGAACCCAAATTACACCGTTAATTTCATACTTGACCTCAAATGATACCCTTAATTTCATAATTGACTCCAAATGACACCCTAAATTACATAATTGACCCCAAATGACACCCTGAATTTCATTTTTGTCCCAAAATGACACCCTGATATTCATAGTTTACCTCTATTGACACCCTGTATGTGACTTTTATCCACATATGACACACTGAACAGTAGAATTTCGTATCACATTTGACACCCTAACATGTCTAGTTTAGAACAAATGTCACCCAAAACAACATCTCTGTTTAGAGGTGACATATCCATCAGTTTATAATTGTGATATTGTTACCACTTAATGTTACACTTACACTTGTCAGAGGGATGTACTCATGCGGAGGAGAAACATGCACACAGGGTTTTGTGTGTAGTGTTTTTTGATTACATATACTGTGCTTGGGGTCATTTTGAACTGATATATGATTGCTAAGGACAGTCACGATGTGACGTGCTCAGGTGAAGAAATTGTTTATGATTCTGTTCCTTCGGGCTGTTCCTGCTGCATTTTTCTCATCATCCTGAGCATCATCCGGTCCAATTGGCACTTGGATCCATGGGGCATTGGTGCGTACACATATATTGTGCAATATACAACATGCTATGATAATCTTGCATACTATTTCTTGGCTGTACAACAGTCTTCCACCTGTGATGTCAAGGCACCGGAAACGTGACTTTAGCATGCGAAATGTGCACTCCAGAATGCCCCTGGTGTGTCGAAGAGCCAAATTATACTGCCTCTGGGCCTGGGTGTTGGTGTCTCATAGGGGTTTCATCATCCATGGGGTGAGTGCATACCCTTGATCACCTGTAACATGTAATGGAGAGATGTGTCCATTAGTAGTAATGCATGCTGTGTGGGCAGTGTTACTAGTTTTTGGGTGTGTGATTGGTGCTGCTTTGGTATTAATGTTTGCAATGTGTAGCTTCTGACAAAATGACCAGCATCAATGCGAATTACATTGCCTCACAGCTGCTCGTCCCTCCCACGAGCCTATTTAATTGCGTGTGCTGTGCGATTGCATCACCAGCACTCCAACAGCGCACCAATGTTAGGCCTGTCTGAACATGTCTGCAAACCTGACACCTATACCAGTGGGGTCCGTGGCTCTCCTAACATCTAGCGCTACCACTCATCCGCAGTCCTCGCAGACAACACCAGGAGAACATTTAGATGCCAATGGGCCACACCAGACACGGCTCACGTTCTGTTCAGCTGCTGTCTCTGCCACTAGACCTTCCCCACCGCCCAACACCTGCAGTTTCTGATCCAGACCTGCCACAAAGCAACAGTCAGCAGCACCCGGCCCACAGAGGACGGGAACGCTTCCCAATCACCATCAACCTCATCACACGCCACGTCATCTACTCCATGGACTACGTACTCATCCATGAGCAGAGCCTCCACCTCACATACCACATGAACTCCAAATCCATTACCCTTTGGCATATGCTTGCTAACATGGAACTGAACCAACTCTTCTCAACACTGAGCCACAAGGCAGGGCACACCTTTGACCCCATCTTCACACGTGGAAACTGCGTCCACTTCCTCAACACCACTCAACGTCCATGGTGCAACCAGCACAGCGCACACTTCCTCGTCGTGAAACCCCATGACACTCAAACCCACAGCCGGCACCACACAGAGTTACTGGAGCAGAGTCACCGGGGATCTGGTACACTCCACCATCCACAGCAACATCCACAATGCTGCACGCAATGCCAAGAGCACTGGCCGGAATTTCCACACATATCTCTCCAACTGCACATACACACTTTCCCCAATATGCAACTCCAACATACAGCATGCAATGAATGCCACCTCGGTCACCAAAAACATCCAAGATGACAGAGGCATCTGCAGATGCCTGGAGTAGAACTGGAGCTACATGAAGGGAAAGATTGGAAATCACCACCTACAAGGACACCTCGCCCATACTCTCCCTTAACAATGCACCAACACACACCAGAATTGGGTTCCTGGTATGATTGCAGCAAGTTGCAACATGGATGTTCCACAGCTGGGGGGTGCTCTACAAAGAGGAGACATTAGTCCTCATCCTCGTGACCACCCCATCAGCATGTGGTATCACCTGGTGGGCCACTGCCTTTGGCTCCCCCCCATGACAACTCTAGGTACCTAGGCATCATACTCGACTCCTCTCTCTCCATGTACAAACAGGTTTACGCAGTGGCCTGCAGCTGCTTCGACAGCCTCTGCATCCTCCATGCTACCTTCACATGGTTCCCACCCACGTCAGGTAGGACAGTCACCAATGCTGTCAATGCCATCAGGCTGAACAACGGAAACGCACTATATGCCCACATGGACATGCCTGTGCTCTGCACACACAAGACTGTCCAGCACACCACCGCCACACTCTGCCTTGTGTAAATTCTTTCTTCGTAGGTCGAGTACCTCCATCGCACATACTTAGTTCCCACCTCACCCCACATTTGCAATTGTGTGGCAGAGGGGCTATGCCTTTGAAGATTGTTTGTCTACATGACTGGCCCTAGTTACCACAGTTACTTATGTTGTCATGTCTGGTAGGTGGGCATGCTGATTGGCATGTTGTATGTGAGCTGGGAACGTGTGCATTCTCACAGTTGTGAGTTCCAGGATTGTGGAATTGAGGTGTGTGGTGTGTTCAGTTAGTGCTTACCAACAAGCAGTGCTTTTCCATATGTGCCATCCTGGAAGCGCTGGTTGATGATGGACTAGCGGAAGATGTAAGAATCATGCACACTGCCTGGGAACTTGGCTACAAAATTGGTGAGCAGGCTCCAGTGGTCCAATATTGCCTGCACATTGATGGAATGTGTATGCTTTCTGTTGCGGTATATGTGTGCAGTGTCGGCAGCA
Organism: Triturus cristatus; assembly: GCF_964204655.1. NCBI lineage: Eukaryota > Metazoa > Chordata > Amphibia > Caudata > Salamandridae > Triturus > Triturus cristatus. The sequence continues at coordinate 899,307,550 of NC_140590.1, read as the reverse complement.
GGCACAAGTAGGACATGTGTGCAGTCAATTGCCCCCAACACATGCGAGAAGCCAGCTATGGCGTAGAACCCTTGCTTGGTCTCTAGCTGATCCTGCGCAGTGTTAGGGAAGTGAAGGTGCTGGGGTATCAGGCTGATGATGGTATCCAAGACAGTTGTAAGGTACTTTGATACAGCTGGCTGGGAGTCTACTCCGACTCGGGCAGTTGTAGTTTGGAAGGTACCAGAGGCCAACATGTGCCGCACAGTCAGCTGCCTTGTGGAGGGATGTTGGTTATCTGCTGTGTTTGTGCCGTCAGGCTGTGGGCTATCTGGGTCAGGATGCGGAGGATGGATGTCCTTTTGTGTCTGTAGTGGGAGAGGCGGCAGTGGCAGTGGTTGTTGTGGCCTTCTTGATGCTCCAAGCTGCATGATTAGTACCTCCCATGGCATCAGTGGGTCTTCAGATGAGGCTCTGGGCTGGTCTCCCTTATATACTTCAATTTATCACCATTTTTAAGACCTCCTTTTTTCTGGTCTTAGGTTCCAGTAGCTAACGGGCATTAGCGTGTGTTTTTTTATTCCATCGCCAGTCCGGGCGATTGTTGAGAACATCGCGAAGTGGGATTAGCATGCGTTTTAACACAGGAACGCCTACATTGCATTTGATTAGTGTTAGTTGTCACTAACATCTTTGGCGATGTTATTAGTGGCCGCTATCGCCAGAAAGCTGTCGCTACTGGCTGTTAGCGACAGCTTGTGAATACAGCGATATAAATATTGCTGCTTCAGCGGCAGACAAGTGCCGCTAACGCGGCAGTATCGACTTGAGAATATGCCCGTATAAGTGTGGTACCTACACTGTCTGCGTTTACACATATAATACAGATGGTCACATTTAGAGCCTGTACAGTAATCCAAAGGAAGGGACGAGGGGCTATATTTAAGGAGGTCCAGCGTACATGCCCCAAATGCCTATATTCAAAACGGGGTACGGATTCCTCAAATACAAGAACAAGAGATGGAGACCAAAAAGAGGGACCAGAATTAGTCACCAATTGGTTATGAGGAAAATAAAGGGAGGGCCAGGGGAGTGCCCTTAGCGGAACTAGAGCTCTCACACACCCAGCGAGCTAGGTGTCATGCTTCATCATATGAGCACTGCCCCTCGTCAAGTCGGCGCTGCAATCCTTGACGGGCTCCCGAATCCGGGGCTCTTTGTCGGGGATCTTTTGTTCCTGCCGATATGTGCTTGGGGGTGAGGGGCCTAGTGTGATGAATGTAGCAGGAAGATGGAAGTGTTAAAAAAGGTTAGTCAGTCCTAATCATGTTTTTTATTCTGAAGGTAGACTACCCTATTAAAAGTGGTGTAGAGTGGCTAAGTCATAGAATTAAGGTATCTAGACGTGAAGCTCTACTCTAAAAGATCAACATGTTTCTTGCCAAAATTGTCTGGAGGATCAGGGCAATTCATCAGGATCAGAGGTTGTCTACATAAAAGTGGTACTGTGGACTCTACATACCACGTCCTAGGTTGCTGCCCTGTGAAGAAAAAGTGACAACATGAGGAAATAAGAACCATCATCTCTTTATCTAGTAAGTTATGTATCAGAAATGGTGTATTAAAAATCACCGTGCAAAAGGGGGGTATTGAACAAATTAAGTGTACAACTCCAGGGGATCAGTGAGGGGGGTGGTGGTGATAATCTATAGCTATTAATAAGCTAGTGGAACTCTCAAGGACAAGCAGGGGTTCACTCACCTAGTAAAGTGACTAGATAAGCTAGCAACGGTGCTGGCGGTTATGAAGGACACCGATTGGGTCCTACAATAAAAAGGAACATAAGAAAACATGTCAGATTAACCCACGTAGTCTATTGTGGTGTCGGTTGAACATGCTACCTAATAAGGCGTCAGTAGTACCAGGTGTCCATCAAGAACAGACTATGTCCTGACCGAGTTAATACCCGGAGGGACCGGAGTCCAGGATCGAGGATGTGTCAAGCGTAATATAATGCGGGGGAGCCAGGCTCAAAGATGGTAGCAGGCAGGTTAAGGAATGTCATGGTTCGTAATACCCAGTGAGAAACACAACGGGATAGCCAGGTTCAAGATAGCTAGCAGCCAAGTTAAAGATCGTACTTACCAACATCAAGGAACGTTAAATCCAGTAGACCTACCCGAAACGCCAGGGACCGGGGTGGTAAAGTACGTCTGCCGCCATGGATAAATATTGCGAAGAGGAAAGAAATCGTGACATGCTAATTGGGCGCTGATACGCAACGTAGTGACGTCCGTAGTTGCTAGGTAGTGGTCAGGGACGCCAGGATGTAAAAACCGTCATGATTCGACGGAATATTAAATGAAACTCAATAGGGCCGTTGTACGTTGCTACGTAACGTGAATGTATGTTACGCGCTATACCAAGGTAAAGAGGAAAGCAGAAATCCTCATACAGAACCCAGACCTAATGCCAGAAGGTAGCGCAAAGGTATGCGTCAAGTGAACGTGGTATAAAAAAATATATGCCACATTCAAATTTTGCCAATGTAAACACATATGGGTCACTAACAATTAAGCCAAGGTATGTGTATAGGGACTGGCCACAGTTGTCCCATAATGGTGTCAATACTGACGAGGACGTGAGTCATTAAAGGGAAAAATGAACTTCAAAATGAAGAATTAAAATTAAAAGGCATAGAACTGGTACATTGTCGTAATATATTCAACAAATAACACTACAAAATGTGTGGACTCATGGTTAAATAAGACGTGTCAGTTACATAGTATCAAGAGGGAAGGACAGTGGGTTAAGACTATTAATTCAATATCGGTCTTAGTATCGCAGTGTTAGAAATGCGTAAGGATAACTCAACTGCCCCGGGGGTGGACAATCAATTTATAGCATGGTATTCCAGGGGATGTCATCATTAAGGCCTATAGTGTCACATGAAAGTCTATGCACACATCGTTGTTCAATCCTGAATAGAGAGGTTTTGGAAATCTGCGTGTGAGATTCTAGTATGACCCAATGTAATGACTCAGGGGAGTGATGTGTCTCCAAGAAGTGTCTGTAGAGTTTGGTCGTGGTGCGTTGGCAACGTATGTTGCTTCTGTGCTCTATTATGCGGGTTTTGACTGGCCGCATAGTCATGCCAATGTATTGTAACCCACATGGGCATGTAATCAAATAAATACATTGTTTGGTATTGCAATTAGTGTGTTTCTTGATATTCCATTTGAAGTTGGCATGTAGTGTGATTTCTTTGGTAGTGGTAGTGGAGTTGCAAGCAGTACAGCATATCCCGTAGGTTACGAGTCCTTTTGTAGGCAAATCTGGGTCTTGGTATCTGTAGTTCTCCTGTATTGAGGATACCCCAATGTTTAAGGATGATTTTTTTGGTCAGGACTGAGTTGGGTGTAAAAGAGGTCACACATGTCCTGACCAAAAAAATCATCCTTAAACATTGGGGTATCCTCAATACAGGAGAACTACAGATACCAAGAGCCAGATTTGCCTACAAAAGGACTCGTAACCTACGGGATATGCTGCTTCACACTAGACCAAAGAAAATTGCTACCCCTCCACAGACCACACTCTGGGGCCTCCCACCAGTTAGAGGCCATTTTCCTTGCGGTACCTGTACTGCTTGCAACTCCACTACCACTACCAAAGAAATCACACTACATGCCAACTTCAAATGGAATATCAAGAAACACACTAATTGCAATACCAAACAATGTATTTATTTGATTACATGCCCATGTGGGTTACAATACATTGGCATGACTATGCGGCCAGTCAAAACCCGCATAATAGAGCACAGAAGCAACATACGTTGCCAACGCACCACGACCAAACTCTACAGACACTTCTTGGAGACACATCACTCCCCTAAGTCATTACATTGGGTCATACTAGAATCTCACACGCAGATTTCCAAAACCTCTCTATTCAGGATTGAACAACGATGGGTGCATAGACTTTCATGTGACACTATAGGCCTTAATGATGACATCCCCTGGAATACCATGCTATAAATTGATTGTCCACCCCCAGGGCAGTTGAGTTATCCTTACGCATTTCTAACACTGCGATACTAAGACCGATATTGAATTAATAGTCTTAACCCACTGTCCTTCCCTCTTGATACAATGTAACTGACAAGTCTTATTTAACCATGAGTCCACACGTTTTGTAGTGTTATTTGTTGAATATATTACGACAATGTACCAGTTCTATGCCTTTTAATTTTAATTTTAATTCTTCATTTTGAAGTTCATTTTTCCCTTTAATGACTCACGTCCTCGTCAGTATTGACACCATTATGGGACAACTGTGGCCAGTCCCTATACACATACCTTGGCTTAATTGTTAGTGACCCATATGTGTTTACATTGGCAACATTTGAATGTGGCATATATATATTTTTTTATACCACGTTCACTTGACGCATACCTTTGCGCTACCTTCTGGCATTAGGTCTGGGTTCTGTATGAGGATTTCCGCTTTCCTCTTTACCTTGGTATAGCGCGTAACATACATTCACGTTACGTAGCAACGTACAACGGCCCTATTGAGTTTAATTTAATATTCCGTCGAATCATGACGGTTTTTACATCCTGGCGTCCCTGACCACTACCTAGCAACTACGGACGTCACTTCGTTGCGTATCAGCGCCCAATTAGCATGTCACGATTTCTTTCCTCTTCGCTATATTTACCCATGGCGGCAGACGTACTTTACCACCCCGGTCTCTGGCGGTTCGGTTAGGTCTACTGGATTTAACGTTCCTTGACATTGGTAAGTACGATCTTTAACTTGGCTGCTAGCTATCTTGAACCTGGCTATCCCGTTGGGTTTCTCACTGGGTATTAAGAACCATGACGTTCCTTAACCTGCCTGCTACCATCTTGGAGCCTGGCTCCCCCGCAGTATATTACGCTTGACACATCTTCGATCCTGGACTCCGGTCCCTCCGGGTCTTAACTCGGTCAGGACATAGTCTGTTCTTGATGGACACCTGGTACTACTGACGCCTTATTAGGTAGCATGTTCAACCGACACCACAATTGACTACGTGGGTTAATCTGACATGTTTACTTATGTTCCTTTTTACTGTAGGACCCAATCGGTGTTCTTCATAACCGCCAGCACCGTTGCTAGCTTATCTAGTCACTTTACTAGGTGAGTGAACCCCTGCTTGTCCTTGAGAGTTCCACTAGCTTATTAATAGCTATAGATTATCACCACCACCCCCCTCACTGTTCCCCTGGAGTTGTACACTTAATTTGTTTAATACCCCCCTTTTGCACGGTGATTTTTAATACACCATTTCTGATACATAACTTACTAGATAAAGAGATGATGGTTCTTATTTCCTCATGTTGTCACTTTTTCTTCACAGGGCAGCAACCTAGGACGTGGTATGTAGAGTCCACAGTACCACTTTTATGTAGACAGCCTCTGATCCTGATGAATTGCCCTGATCCTCCAGACAATTTTGGCAAGAAACATGTTGATCTTTTAGAGTAGAGCTTCACGTCTAGATACCTTAATTCTATGACTTATCCACTCTACACCACTTTTAATAGGGTAGTCTACCTTCAGAATAAAAAACATGATTAGGACTGACTAACCTTTTTTAACACTTCCATCTTCCTGCTACATTCATCACACTAGGCCCCTCACCCCCAAGCACATATCGGCAGGAACAAAAGATCCCCGACAAAGAGCCCCGGTTTCGGGAGCCCGTCAAGGATTGCAGCGCCGACTTGACGAGGGGCAGTGCTCATATGATGAAGCATGACACCTAGCTCGCTGGGTGTGTGAGAGCTCTAGTTGCGCTAAGGGCACTCCCCTGGCCCTCCCTTTATTTTCCTCATAACCAATTGGTGACTAATTCTGGTCCCCTTTTTGGTCTCCATCTCTTGTTCTTGTATTTGAGGAACTCCGTACCCCGTTTTGAATATACACATTTAGAGCCTGGCAGGGAGCCAGCCATTCTGCAGGGTTGGCAGAGTATTTCTCCTCTTCCCTGGTGGAGGACTGCCGGTCTCATATAGAGGTTCCCTTTCCTGAATTGCCAAAATCTCTTCACCCAAAATGCTTCCGCCAGTGGGGTGGACTCCCTTTTGGTCAAGTTTAATGCAGAGCAAGTTCTCATTTTGATGCTTCTCGCTTGGCATCCTTTCTTCTTTTTCAGAAACAACTCCCCTCTCCCCAAGTTGAGCGGGTTGTTGACAGGGACTGAGAATGTATTCAGTGTGCTGGGAGATTTAAACTGCTTCTTCAATAATTTGTAAGTTTAAATATTTGGTATTGTGGATGAGCGAGTGAGTACATGCATGAATGATTAAACTGATAGATTAAGAAATGCAATAGGCAATGATAAGTTACTGAGTGTCTTGATCATGAGTGATTACATGCTCAAATGGTTAGTCGAACTCGCACAAGCAGAAAAACAGCTAATTTATAGCACATACCTTCTAAAACCAAAGTCCGAAACTGCAGTACGTTCTGAAGAATACGCCAAATTCGGAGAAATCCTAGTCCGTTTACTTTTTTATAACTTGACTTCTATGTTTTTTCAAATTTAAAAGTAAAACTGAAAACCTTTAAAGCGAATGTTCTATCTAAATGAACATTCACGTTTAATTATAGGTCACAAAGAAGTAGCCAATTAGTAACAAAAATAATTATTCTCCTTTGGCTACCTGATTATATTTGCTGTGAGGTAAGTTGAAATGTATTGTCATGCTGTTTGTAAAAGCAATCACACACGTTCGCCGCGGCACTCCACTCTCGAATGTCTCGCCCTTGGAAACAAAGAGGCGTGCCACAACATTTCTTTTCGAATGGAAATTAGAGCTCTGCGTTTTCGAAACAGAAATACTTCTGAATGCAAAAATCAACATATCACTAAATAGGGAGAAGCGGGAACATTGAATTGAATGGAGCTGAGAATGCAAGAGACAGAGAGCAGGTCTGGAGTTGCTAAACTGTCAGAGACAGAATCGTCCAGGTGAGACGGTGATTAGGAAAACAAATAATCTGGCAGACACTCTGCATTGACTGCTGCCCCCCTTTTCCAAGGTTTTATCGAAAATAACTCTTAGGACTTTATTCAGAATACAAATAAAAACAAACGGTGTTTTCATTCCCCGCTCATTAAAATAAAGGCCCTTTGGCAGAGTGATCTACATTGGACAGTATAATTCAAGGAGGATTACTGATCAGAGATAATATGTGTGCTATGTTTTATTTTAATCCTACTTTGTATTTGCATCTGTGATTCGCTGAGTCGCACAAGTATATCAAGATTGACGGGAGGACAGGAAGAGACAAACGCATTCAGACAAGTGAAGTGACAAGATACTAGACTTTAGAGGGCAGATTTACAAGCCCCTAGCGCCACTTTTCCCATGTAAGAAGTGACGCAAAAGTGGCGCAAGGGGCTTGTAAATCTGCCCCTAGGTCTTCCTGGAAGAAGAAATTATGAATTCCATTCAAAGTCCTGCCCTGACACAATCCAGTGTTGTAACTTCAGTAGGAACGATTTTAACTGAGGTCCTTATTTAGAGTTTGGTGGAAGAATTCCTTTTTCACAAAATGTGTCGGATATCCCGTCAGCCCTATTGCAAGTTCTTTAGGCTATAATGCACTTGTAATATGGTGTCCAGGACATTCGCCCTGTGTGTTACGAGTTATCCCATCAAACTATAAATGAGGTCCTAAATTTCAGCGAGTCGGGAATCAGACCCAACAAAATGGGTACATATTACCAACTTTGGCTCTAGAGTTACTTTAAGGTGGCTAGACCAGTCATGAATTGATAAGAAACAAAATCACTGCTGCATCATTGTTGTATTTTTTAAATGTTACATTTATTCAGGGCTTTATCCCACTGGGTATAGAACGTTTTATTGATAGGACTTAGCGGGACTGGTGTGGATTTCGAAGATGGCCAATTTGGAAGCATTTTGGCAACTGTTCTTATGACATATGTAGCTGTGCCTGAGCATGTAGCTGAGCCGAGACACTTAAGAGCTTCAGCTCACATAGCATTGTTGTGCATTGTTGGAGAGATCCAACTGCTGCCTATGTGGGAAGTGGTTTGGTATCATGCCTAATGATCAACAGACCGTCTCATTTGTGATTGTACAGGAGCGTAGGCCATGTTATGCGGAGTGTTTGGCTGCGGGGTAACGTATATTCTTGAAACATCATTTGAGAAAAAGCCACACCTCTTTACTGACTTCTGTATTGCAAGTGGTGTTGGATGTTTTTGTCTTACCTCTGTATCTTATTTTGTGTTTTACAAATATGAACACACACATGCTGTTAGGGACATTATCAATTGTGTTGCTAGTACAGGTATAAAACCAACTATAGGGAGAGATGGCAAGAGGGTTGTGAGTCAAGATTAAAATACTATATTCTGTGAGTGTGTTTCAAGGTCTTCTTGAGACAGATGGCCGTTGATGTAGGCTGGTTTTGTAAACATTGATGTGTGCCTTGATTGAGGAGAGTTTATCCTTGAGTAAGCATAGACATTCTTAGTAGGCGTGGGTAATATGGTCATGTAGGCTTAAGGGAAGAAGTTTTTGGGATGTTGCATTCTAGATTAGTTGGAGTTTGCAGATCAGTAAGAGTGGTGCTTGTAGATATAGTTTGTTAGTTTAATACTAGAGCCATGGTAGTCTGGAGCGCATTTGAGAAACCTAGGGGGGTGGGGGGGGAAGAAGCACTGAACAGCTGGCATTGCATGAAGGCACTACTGGTGACTAGAGGGCCAAGTGATCATTTTGTTTACATGATCACTTACAGGTTTTCTACATCATTTGATTTACTGCAGTAGGGCAGGTTCCTGCACTACTGATAGACGTGTTAGTAATTCATCCAAACCACACAGATCTTGTGTCTGACAGGTCCTCAACATCCATTGTATGACATCTTCGATGCAGTGTTCTAATGATGAAGTGCCTAGATTAGCTGAAATATATTCTATCATGCCGGCAGCATCCATCTGTCGACAGCTCACTTGTAATCTTAAAGTAAGGATGAGTCTATGTAAGTTTTCCGGTTGTATTTTCAGACTTCTGGATAATCATACCTGAAGCAAATATTTAAATAAAGTTCTTCACAAATTTCAGAATTCCATTAAATAACTGAAACTCCCAAAACAGGAATACTTTTTAGTAGAAGAAAATAAAGAAAAAGATGATAAAAAGTGTGGAAAGCAGCATTCCAGAGTGCAACAGGTTGAATCTTGAGAAAAAATAGTTCAGGCTAGAATACAAAATGGCGGCCGCAAAAACGGTTGAAACCTGAAAACTTTAGGGTCCATCCAGGAACATGGTGAGATATAAAGACATTCCCTACTGGAGAGTGTGTTCAGAAATGGCGAAACACCCGCAGAATGCCGAGAACTGCAATATTTGTTTTCTCCTGGGTTCCATTTCACTGCAATTAGTGAATGTCTGTAAGAGGGCTACAGGATGCCTTGGTGTGTTTTTTTTTACTAGTGGCCACCACAATAGCTGATGCTCTGGTACTCACCATTATCTAACTGCTGATGTCCATTGTCAAACATTATTTACTGTGCTCTGTTTGTTCTTTCAAAAAGAATGACCAAAATATAGGATCCGCAAACCATTCACGCCTTCCTGTAGGCAATTGTTAAGATAAAAGAGCCTCTACACACAGCTCACAGTTCAATTCTCAGCCATCCAATGTACAAGAATGAATACATTAATGACTAATTTGTAATTTTTTCCTAAGGAACTATGCACATTACTGAGACTTATGGACCACAAGGCTTCAGGAGCTGCGCTTTCAGTATTAGTTCAAATGTCATGACCAAATTAATGAGCCAATGCAAACATTTATACATTGCCAAATGTATATTGAGCACACAATAGATTTTATCTCCAGAGAATATATTCATATTGCTCCCTCATTTTCTGGAACACAAAAGGCTGGAGCTTGGGCTATGAAGAAATTGCAAACTAAGAGACATATGGCATAGGAGCAAATTCAGGAAGCAGTCCAGTCAAGTATCACGCACCAGGCGTTATTAACGAAGAAACAAAAAAAAGAATTTCGTTGCGCGCGCTGCATCGCATTTAGCGATGCAGCGCACGCAACGAAATTCTTTTTTTTTTGTTCGTTACTTACCTGAAATCGTCCGTATGCCGCATTTTACAACCCCCCACCCTGCCCCTCCCCCGCCCCACGTCACCGCCAAGTGGCACGCCCTATACGGGCCGTGGCTGAATGCAGTTAATCATGGCCGGGCGCAGATTGTTGTTTCTTGTGGCCAGGTTGTAGTGTTGTGCTTCAAAACGCAGCGCAGCGTGTTTTTTTGGGACGTTACGCCTTTGGAACAGGCAGAGGGAAGATGCAGCCGAAGCTGCTGTGACTCTCACAGGCAGGGCCTGTTACCACAGAGTGGTGAAGCGAGGGCGCATGCCTGTAGGCCAGAAAAGGGATGCCATTAGTTTTCAGACTTCAGGAGCTCACCCCACATCTGCAGGCTGGCTCCAAGCAAGAAGGGGTGGTGCCGTGCAGAGGCCGGTTTATAGGGCCAAGCAGAAGGTTTTCAGCAGCACACCAGCCCACCGGGACACATTTGTCCTTCATTGCCCTATTTACAGAGGGCCGGTTCTTGGCCTTCTATGGGCAGCTTTGGGGAAGTCTGGACTGTAAACAAACCCAGGTGGCAGAAGCCATCGCTCACCCACCTTCTTGCAGCATCCGCCTAACAGGACACTCTCTCCAGGCTCACCCCGCCTGAGAGGAGTCTGGGGCAAAAATCTGCAGGTCTCATTGAAGGGCTCTGAGATGAAAAGTGTTGTACACATTTCATTGAAAGAGAGGAACAAAGAAACTATAGCATTTTACAGTAGCTGACAACTGTCATGACCTACACATATTCGCAAAACTGTATTTTTTATTTCATTAGGAATAGCTGTGAGTAACTGTTTCTTAATAGGTTAGTGCCACTTCCACTTCTTTTGGTTTACAACAGATTTAAGTTTGTCTTAGAGTTTCTCATTCTTCAAATGGGTGTAATTTCTGATATTTAAATGTTTCCCTGCTCTTCATTGCTTGATTTTGTTCACAAGAAAATGTCACTCATAGTTGCTGAAATGTCACTTGTAATTCCACTGAAATTATGAAAATATCACACACAGCAATTTGAAACTTTGGCAGCTATGAGGAAGTGTCTTCTTATTTTCTGCTGAGGTCTTCCAGTGGTGTCTTAAAATATTGTACTACATTAGAAAGACGGGCCATGTGTAATCCTAACGAGGAAATGTGGAATGGAGATCAGTGCCTTTCGTAACCCCCAAAATGCACCAGTTAGTGTAAGGAATATTTTTGGTAAGTGGGATTTCTAAAAAGGGGTTTAGCTGACAAATTATGAATCTTATTCCTCTCAGGAGTACCTGGAACATTAAATAGAAAAAGGAGTATTAGGGAACAAGACAGTGGCTATGTGGCAAACAACCAGTTGCCACACAAAGACACACAAAAAACATTAACATATATTAGATGAGTAACTCCACACTCTCAAATTATAAATATAGCGATACATATTTAGGGCCAAATTTCCTAACCTTTCATGCAACGCAGTGTGGCAAGGCAACCTATGGTCATAATCTGGCCCTTAATTAGTCAAAGTTGCTGTCAACCTCAGCAGCTTGTTTTATGAGTCAGATCGCCCTCATTGCCCCTCAATCAATGAAACTACAGCTGCAGGAGAGGATACGCAGAAAACATTGAGTGTGACTGGAGATGCATCTCCCGTATGCAGGGAAAACAGGGCCTAGCTGTGATAAGAATAAGAGACTGAGTACACAGAGAAATTGTTGGACTTGGCCCTTTTGGCAGGTTCACCCCTAAACTTTCTGCCTGTCACTTAGCCTTTTCCCTATGTAGTGTTAGTGGTTTTAGGCCTCTAGGCACTTAAGCACTGTTTCCCAGTGTAAAGTGCGTGCGCTCTGTGTTACATTTAGTGAGACTGGCCTGCCCTCCCATAGGAATGCATGGGGATATGTGTGTCCATGGTAATTCCTGATGTGAGAGGAGCGCAGGGTCGAGTTTAGTATGTGCAAACTCGTGAGAATAAATGCTGCGCAATGGTGTGCGCATATTTATTGTGACTGGTGGAGATGTGCCACTTCTAGAAGTTGGCATTTCTGGGTACTATTTTTCCTGCCTGCCTGATGTGGAGTGCATGTCTGGCTTTTGATTGACAGGCGCTGGATGGTGTGGGGAATTCCAGGAGCCAGGGTGAGTCAGCCCAGTGGTAAATAGAGAGATCTGCATCTAGATGGAAGGGAGGAGTGGCACCTGGGACCTGAATAGGACTGTGCCTTCCCTCCACAATGCTGGCTCCACCCCCTGCGGTGCGTCTGAGCACCTAACCCCACCTGACAAAGGGAAGAGGAGCTGAGCACAACAAAGTGCTCCAAAGCTCCCCCAAACCAGTTGCATCTGGTTTTCCCCAGCCCTGTGCTGTGTGACAAAGGAAAGCTGTGTATAAAAGAAGGGGCTGTGACCACATGACAGTGGTTCTCTGTTGCTCCTGACTTGAGGGGGGCCTGCTGCTGCCGGGCTCCAGGAGGAACCGCCACAAGGGACTGCCTTCCTGCTGGAGGGCCCTGTGTGCTGGCCTACCTGGACCCAGCCCTTGCCCCCCCCGGACTTAAACTCCAGCGCCTTGGGAGCACTTTATTTTCCATTTCTGGGGGGCGCTTTATTTTCATTGAGAAGAGCGCTCCTGTTATGCTTTGCAGCGCTGGGCTGCTGCCTGGGAATCCACACAGCGGGTGCCCACCCCGCTGTATTCTCATTTTGTGAGCGGGTGCCCACCCCGCATTTCTGTGCACCGAGCGGATGCCCACCCTGCAGTTTAGGAGAAAGAGAGAGCAGGTGCCCACCCCGCTCCCTGAATACTTAAAAGAGCAGGTGCCCACCCTGCATTGCATGCATCACGGGTGCCCACCCTGCATATCTGCCTTATTGTGAGTGTAAAACTTCACACGGGTGCCCACCCCGCAATGGCCGTCTTCTGAAAGCGGGAGCCGACCTCGCATTGCCGTATTGAGGAAAAGCGCCCCCACAACCAGAGAAACCCAGGAAGTCAGGCATCCTTGGAGGAGATGTGGGCAGGGCCACAAGCCAAGCAGGAAGTGGACAGGAGCCTACCCCGCGCTCCGGTGAAGAGAAGAGGCTGGGAAGCGTGGCTGCCGGTGTGGAGGAGGACGGGAGCCCACACCGCCTCCACGAGACACTGCCTGGAGCCTCGCCGGCTCCCCAGGAAGAGCCGGTAAGTGAAACCAGCTGGGGGGAAGCGAAGTCAAGGCACCACGCCGATGCCTCTCTCTCTCCAGAGCAGCACCGCTTGACAGAGGGCTGCTCCAACGGGAACGAGAGGTGCCTGAGCAGCCCCGCCGTAGAGGGCCGCTCCAACATGGGGTCCAGTTGTTTATCTTTAGAGCCTGTGCATGGCTTTATCGGGTGCATGGCTATTTAAATTTCCAGTGTACTCCAAACCTGGGGCAAGTTATCAGAATGGGGCCAGAGGGCACGTAGTGCCAGGCTTCATTTTTGGATAGCCAGCTGCCTCACCAGACAGAGGGCAGTTGCAACGTTTTGTGCCCAATTGTTTTCAGAGGCACAGTTGGTGCCAGTGCTCCGTCCTTGAGCTGCCCCGCCTGCCAGAGGGCCGCCTCAATGTTGGCATTTGTTCTTAGGGCACATTGAGAGCCCAAGCCTCAGTTGATATTTACAGCTACCCAGCAAGTAGTGGGCAGGTGCACCGTTTAGGCGCACAGTTCCTTGGGGGCATGGTTGAAGTTAGGAGTGAGACGCACTCCTTCGCCCCATCCATTCCCAGCTGCCCAGCAAGTAGTGGGAAGCTGCCACGTTTAGGCCTGCGCAGATTGCACACCCTTAACTTTCGCTGCCTAGGCAGCGCGCCCTGACTTTTGGGACATAGGGCATTTGAGCACCTTTGTGGATGGCCAGTTGGCCAGGGGGACGGTTAGATTCATAGGGCACCAGGCCCTAATGTGATTATGGTGCTAGGAAATGTAGTGTATGTAGTATGTTTTATGCACCCTGTTTTATACCTCTAAATGTGTTTTATGATTATGAGGTTGTTTTGCATAATGTGTTTATGCTGGTGAGGTTTGCGCAGAATGTAATTTGCGCCTGATGTGATACTGTGCATAATGTAGTTTATGTTACAGGCTGTTGCTAAGTACAGTGATTACCAGTGGTTTCTGGTTGTACGTTTATGATCTGTTTTACCTTTACCAAGTTCGCTTTGTGATGGTTCTGACAGTGGTCCATGTGGCCCTGTCATGTGTGTATAATCCCCCTGTAGATACTGCCCAGTGCCAGTTGGCACAGTGTACATTGTGTAATTATGATCTAATGTGTTTATGGTAATACAAAGGCTATTTTTATATATAACCTTGTGTGGAGTTCCTTTTGTGGGGTGCCTAGTGTGTCGCTGCTGTGTGTGTGTGTTGCGCAAACGCTTTACACATTGCCTCCGGGATAGGCCTGACTGCTCGTGCCAATCTACCAAGGGGGTGAGCAGGGGTTATCTTTTGCGTGTAAATCCCAAGCCCTGACTAGAGTGGTGGTCTCTGCCTGGCTTTGGCGCAAGCATTAGCCAACCAAAGATCCCATTTCTAACAGAAATCATATGTATGAACTTAAGACATTTACTCAGCTGAACTCAAGTCATCGAAAGCAATTGAACTGATTTATGCCTCTAGCCAGTGGAGTGATCCAGAATGAACTTCACGGTGCCTAATTAATTTCTAGAGTAATTCCACATTGCTGGGACTGTACACATTAGGGAGATCCTACAGCTGGGAAAGGGCATCTGAGGGAATTTGGAGCCTTATTACAGATTGTAGATCAGATTGAAATACTGTTAATGAAAAACTGAGATGAAATGTGAAGTATTTAGTTTTGCTTTGAGATTAAAGTAATTTTTAAATAAGGGATAAACTCTGGGCTGATCAATACATAGTTGTGTCGTTGGTTGGCTGTTGAGTTCTGAGCACTTACCCCTAGATCGCATCCCTGAGAAGCTTTTGATTGCTAACACTCAGCGCTTTGAGCATCACGTACGGAAAGGGTATACTTGACCCAGTTTGCAGAGCCATAGTAGGATGGACCCTAGGTTACCTACAGCAAACGACTTCAACCACCACAGCCGAGTGGCCCAATAGCCATTGCCTGTCCGGTGACTTAGTGACTGTAAACTGACAATGAACTATTGGTATTTCATCATTTGCATGTATGGGTCCGTCTTATATAAAGTGACCAATGTGTGCTTGGAATTGTTGACACCCCAGGGCACATTCATATGCCGAAGATCCTTGCCCTGCCTCTTCTTTCATGTAGATTTTGCCACTATAAAATGAGCCCAGGTATAATCCCAAACGGGTTTCCTTTTTTGATATGAGGTGTGGCCCCATTCAAATGTGTGCCGGTGCTGTAATAGACACATGAAAATGAGCATGGGGTTTTCTCATTTAGCACTGAGCGTATGGGAAAACAAACATGGGCGCGAGCGATTTTTCTTCAGATTTTGCAAAACTTGAGGAAATGGTAAGAGATCCTATAAATGTATTCCCATTTCACTAGGTTAATTGTTTGAACTTTCTTCCAAGTGTACTAATAGGTTTGACATATAACAACCAAATTTCCTCATATTCCAGTGCATTTTCATTCGGATAGATATGTTTTTAACATAACATATTAAAAACTCAAACAACTTTGCCAAAGTGCTTAAAGTCAAAATTTCCCTTTTTAAATTGGTTTCTTGAGTGTGCAAATAGGATGCTGGACTATTAACTCATCTTCAAATAAGAAGCTCTGTTTTTTTTATGAGAAGTTTGCACTCTCAAGGAAAACATTCCTCTTGGACTCTAAGAGAGTAGCTTTGCTTGTGCTTATGTATTATAGATGCAAGTACAATGGCAAATAAACTGCCAAGAGGCAATTCACTCTATGCCACATAGGTGGCGGCAAAAAGCCAGTGCCACCTCTTCTTGCCAGGGGAGATGCAGAAGTCTTAGGGACCACCTCATGCATCTCCCTCCATACGCAGGGGTATACTGCACCCACCTGCGGGGATTTTTCCCTTCTTGAAACAGTTCACCCGATGGGCAATTCAGGCCTTGGTGACAACATGAAAAGAATGAAGTAAGCATGCTGTAGTAAAGCTTAGTATTAGAGAAGATGCTCTACCTGTTTTTAAACATCATTTAATTTCTACGAATTTCTTGGACATGCAGAAAGAAAGCTCACTGTTCCATAAGCCAATTAAAAGATGCATCCTCCATTATCCTATTCAAACGAGTCTCCTTCTTCAGCTAGACGTGGAAGGTGTGTTGACAAGCACTTCAGCGCCTTTTCTGAATTACGTGAATCATATCCTATGAGTATGTATTGATGTAAGTTCTTTCAATTTTAAACGCTTTCTTGTCAAACAAATTGTAGATCATGTCCTTGGCCGATTTTGTAAATGATTGCAGGAAACATTCTATCAAACATATTCTGACTGCCCTCCACAGTTCTATTGAAAATAAAAGCAGTCAGAGGTGTCTCATCTTAAAGAAGAAATAAAAAAAAAGTACCGAACAGTTTATATCCTGTGTTAAAATGAAAAAAAATGTTTTCCCCCTGAATAAAGGTTTAAATTGAAACGAAAAATATTTAAACCTACACAAATTGAACAAAGGCATTAATATTTAAAGATAATAACTGATGTGATGATGAAATTGATTTTATAAAATTCTAAAAGAAACCAATATTTTATTTCATATGACCTAAAATGCTCGACGTCATGAGTATACATAATTATTTCCTGGTTTCTGGCTGTAGGAATCGATATAGAGTACAATAGAATACAACAGAGACAATAGAATTCCTCTCTGATGGATGATGTGTTGCCCTTGCAACATAAAATGCCACGCATTGGTGATCTCCCATCCCTCAGTTATTTTTTTTTTCTTATCACAAACAAGTTAAACAGAAAAGGTCTAGACTTCAACCACTCTGTGAATGTCAACACGTTGGCCTTGATTACCGAATAGGGTGGAGTATTTACCAGACTTTCTACATGTTGAAGAAATTATGACAAAGACACTGACACCTGGTTGCTACACTGCCCAGGGCATATGCAATAGGCCCGTTTTATTAACAGGGTCACCTGACTGGTGATGCCTATGTTGGATGGGTGTAGGGTGTTCGTTAGCACTGCCACAAAGGAGGGGCTTCTGAATGAAGTGTCCAGCAGAACATTACATTCCTCCCAAAATCCAAAAAGAAAAAAACAAGTCCAACCTGTGGAAACAAAACAAACAAAACTGGATACCATGTGATTCATCAATCTCTAGAGTCAATCAGCAGGACAGCAGTGGACGTATGGACTGATGAAGCTGGGTGCAACAGAACATCTCTGTCCACATTCATAATTTAACCTGAGAAGTTCAGGACACAAATGCTGGCTCAGAAAATTCAGGGATCTTCTTGCTCCTGGCTGGAGTCATGTCCATTGTATGGAGTTGGTCCACTCTGCTGATGCTCCAGACGATTTGTGGTTAGTGTCAACAGTTCAAAGCAGGGTGCTTTAGGATCGTTATTGAAGTCCATCGCAAAGCTTTTATTGGTCGTGTTACCTGAGTCCTTGAAGGCAGTCTTGGCATGCTGAAATCTGTTAAAGTTTCCGCTCTTGGACCCCACTAGCTCCTGGCATCTGTCAGTGGGGCAATGTCAAGACCATCTCTTACTCTTGTGGTGGTCCCTTGGTTGGGATGCCATGGGAATGTGTGTGGTCTGCACTGGGGCTGTGTGTGTGCCACATCTGGGCCACTGCAAGACTGCTGAGGAACCACTGCATAGTCGCTCATTGAACTGCAGGGGTAGATGGGTGTTGGGGGAAACATGCTCTCACTACTGGGATCATGATGCAGGTATTGTGACTGTTGACTGATTCTTCAGGTGATTTTTGAGCTTCTTGCCTGGAGGGAATGCAACAGTTTTGGACCCCACTCTGGTTTTCTCATGCACCATGAGTTGTGAGTTGTAGTGTTGACCTACACACATGGGATGGCATGATGGTGTTGCCAGTCATGTGGTGAGCCTGTAAGACAGGTGGGGACGACTTGCCTTGTTGCTTGCAGGCATTCCTTCTTCTTGGGTTTCAGGCAACTTAGAGCAATGGTGGCCAGGTGCTTACATTCTTCCTTTGTGGAAGCAACTGTATCCTTCAGCCTGGAGCCTTTGGTTTGCTGAGCCACTTGATTCAATATCTGGATGGTTATCCTGGGATGTGTTTGGGTAGAGGCTCAGTTTGAGTATAATTGTGGCTCACACCCAGTCCTCTCGGTGGGCTTGGGTCAGATACTCGGTTTGCTCAAGATCTTGTTGCGGCGATTCTGCTCATGCACAGAACTATGCCCAGGAAACCAGGACCTCAGTGAATTGTGGTGTACCAAAAAACTCACCTCAGTACCTAGAACCCCTATCCGACTAGCATAGTGTCTCATTCGTTCTCCGTATCATTTCGAAGCTACCAATGATCAGACAACCCAGAACAAGTGACTTAGAATACTCTCAGGAATGGTGGGAATCAGAAACACCTTTTCGTTATTATTTCATATCAGTCCACAACGTGAGTAATCAGCGACACAGAAAAGTTTAAAATGTTTATTTTTAACTACGTGCTCTAAGGTGCAGTACTTGGGCTAACATAAGCAGACAAATTATCAAAAATAAAACCATCAGCATTGTTACAGTTCCATAGAAAATGAAGGGAGAGATCATATTACAATGATAGTGGAAATAGGTTCTATAATACCTTGTGCAACACCCTCACCTGGCTAGTAAGCTAGTTTTATATAATAATAGAAAGTCTCTAGGTTTGAATGGGGAACCCCATACCTCAAAGATCAGCTTAGGTGAATCACATCACATGATCAGCTCTGCTCTCTATGTCTGGAAAGGTTTTCTCCAAGCGTCTAAATCATGCATGCTAATGAACTATTAAAGGCACCCGAGTTTCAGATATTTGCAGCTGTGTGCTTGTTGTGTCTAGAGCGTGACCGATCAACCTGAATTCAACAGCATACATTGTTATTTGACCTTGATGGTTTCTGCGCACAGTGTTCAGACTAAGGTCGCGGTGAACGTCTAGGGATGTGAACAACAGACCGTTCTCATGTGAAGTAAAATCAAGCAAGCAGTTTTACTTGTAATACCAACTACCTGTAGTGTCGTGTGCAAAAGCAGCAAAGTGGCAAGATGGCGTTAACGCTTATGCTAACATAACAATGTATGTAGGCAAAACCCTGTCTTCACTACAATCTTGGCCTACTCCTCTTTCTCCCGCTGTGTTGTTGCCAAGCAGTCCTTGTTTCACCTCGGTGGCTTTTTCATGTGCATAGATACATCCAGTCAGTGGCTTGAGTCTCTCACACATGACTTTGAGGCCTGGCCATTCTTGATCTTCCCACCTTCTGGGCATGGTTGGTCATCTGGTTTCCCAGTGTACACCAGCAGGTCACACTTCCTTACTGCAATTTTCTCCTTGGTGCTTCAGCATGCACCTTTTTTTCCACTTATCCTGGCAACTTTAATTGCTTGCATCTCTTCTCCTTCTTCAGTGTGCAGCAGGGTGCACCTTCTCAGCCATTGACTGTCTCTGTAGTCCAGACCCCGGCGTGGGTGCTGGGCTCTGACTTGGTGATGATCATGGCAGTTGCTGATTCACCTCCCCTTGGCTTCCCTAGAGCTATGTGGCACTCAGTTAACTCCCTGAAATTCTTGCTCCATGGGTAGATGTGTGCGATACATACTTTGCCTCAAGGGTCTTCCCACTGCCTCACTCTCTTCTTTCTGAGTGCAGTCTGGCATCCAGGCACGTCGCATGTTCACTCATACGGGACCTTCTTGGAGATCCTGCTCTGTGTACAGTCTTGCTTCCGACTATCCTTCTCTTTATGGCACAATGCTAGCGCCTTGATTTTGTGCCGTCATCAGACATTTTTATTGTTATGTGGCATGGTATTCCTTGAGGGGGTGGGATGATGTAGTCCTAGTCTCTGGACCACAGTGACATTATTGTGTGCTTCTGCCCACCTTCTTGTCCGGTCATGTCTTCCTTGGGCCTTTTCTTTCCTGGGGCTGTGTCCATCTGGCAGGTTTGGACAACCAATGTGGCATCTCTGGGGTTCTTAGTCTCTTTGGTGGGTGGCATCTTGTAGGTTGTACCTCGTGCTGTGGATGTCCTCTTGTGATGCCTCCTCTCCTTTATTGCATGGAGGCCATTGTCAGAGTACACTTTACCCTTCTCTGCTCGGCTTTTCTAATCGCCTTCTCACCTTGTTTTGTAGACAGGCTCCCTTCTGCTTCTTTGCTAAAACCAGCTGCCTGGTGGTGCCTCAATACAGTAGCAGCCTCTTCTTCTTGCTTGTCAGATCAAATTGGGTGCCTTTGAGACTGACCGCTGCTGTCCGCTGTAGGATGGGGGCATTGCCACCCTGATTCACTTAAACTCTAAGCATCTATATAAACATACATATATATATATATATATATATATATATATATATATATATATTATCTACTGGCGGTCACCAGTAGATAGCTATAGTTAGGACCGTGTTTACATAGGAAATCCGCAACATTCTATCTGGAATAACTTTGGCGCCGGTTGTCGAATCCTCGCGAAATTTTCAAAATAGGTGGGGCTGAAAGTCTCGGGGGGATTCGTCAAGCGGGGGCTGAGAAAAAAGGGGGGGCCCCAAAACGCGTTTTCCCCATGCAATTTTCCATAGGGACATTTAGTCCAAGGTACAGCCCGAACGGCAGAACAGAATTACTTGAAATTTGGCAAAGAGGTAGTCCTCAGGTCAGGCATGAGCCTTTTGCATATATGGTGTCAATCTGTTCAGTAGTTCCTGAGAAAATCAAAAGTAAAATCAAATACATATCTGGGCAGAGCCTAACCACACATCTCATCGTGAGATCTGATTGATTGGCTGTCAGTACTTCATCCAAGAAGTGTTGGCAGCCATCTTGGGACCAATATACATGATAGCACCTCATTAAAAAGCATTGCAGTTAATAGAAGGTTTTAAGACTTTAGTTACATTATAAATCATTTGTTGATGGTACCATACTCATTTTAGGAATTGTGGTGTGTTCTAAGGTGTTTTTACCATGTGAATAAGTCTTCTGCTGTGATATCACGAACCATGTTTGAGAGAAACAGTGGTGGGGGAATCATATCGCCCGACGCCCGAACCATGTTGTTTATATTGACGGGCAAGAAGATTTATTGTCTATTTATGTCCGACGGATATGTAGACATTAATCACGTTTTAATCACGTTAAAACAACAGGTGTGGGCACTCTGGGGCTCACAGCCAATCCGAAGCTTGCAGAGAGCCTTTGGCGGCATCTGATTGGCTAGCAGCCCATGACTGGGCTCTAGCTAGTGATTGGCTGGGGGAGTGAAACGTCACTCAGCCTCTGCAAGCAGTAGTCCGTGGCCGCCACGAGGCTTACAATAAGCATTCAGGTAAAATAAGCAGTTTTGCCCGCTTGAATTGTGTGATATTGTGACGGAGGTGCTGCGATTTTCTTTTATTGATATTTTTAGCAACCGTGCGTGGGTAGATTAATTAGTACAAAAGCCTAGGCCTGGCCCGCCTCGGCGCCTCAGATGAGGACGTCAAAAAAGCGTATCGCAAGCAGGCGCGCTGCGCTACCACCGCTTCATGGGGGAAACACCCATTACAACGAATTCAGATTCACGCGCTGCCATCGCAACGCGGGTTTAACATCGCGGGTCCGGAGCCTTCATACCGCAGATGGAAACAGATCTGCAGATTAATGCTTTCAAAAGAGACATCCATTGGTGACTTGCAAATTATAACTTGATTAATGTTGAAAAGAGGGTACATTTGGCGAAAAAACGATTCTCATTATTAAAGGAAGCTCCCAACTTTGCTGTTTCTTTTTCGACTCTGCGTTTGTGCTTCTCCACACCAAGCACTCTTAAACTACTGCCTACCAGTATGGGTGACATGTGACTCCTACACTTTCACTCCTTTGGCTTATGGACAAAAAAACATTGTCGCACACGGCGCAGCCAGCACTAAAAGCTTTCGAAGCACCTGCTGCAGCGTTTCTTTCCGCCGGCAATTACCAGGCCTCACAGAAATGTGTAGGAAACTTGTGTGATGAATTACCATCCTGGAAAGAGATCCGTGTTTTGTATAGTTGAGATTGTGACCTCGGTGAAGTTAGTGCAGAGGGTTAATATGCCTGCTGCAAAGAACATGTACGAAGTCGATTACAGAGTGCATAGGATGGAAACAGATCTGCAGATTAATGCTTTCAAAAGAGACATCTGTTGGTGACTTGCAATTTATAACTTAAAGTCCTAATATAGAATAGTGAACTATTAACTTTCAGCCCAGAACTGCATAAACACACCGACAAATATACATTACAAAATTGATTAATGTTGCAAAGAGGGTACATTTGGCGAAAAGATCCGTGTTTTGTATAGTTGAGGTTGTGACCTCGGTGAAGTTAGTGCAGAGGGTTAATATGCCTGCTGCAAAGAACATGTACGAAGTCGATTACAGAGTGCATAGGATGAGAACAGATCTGCAGATTAATGCTTTCAAAAGAGACATCCGTTGGTGACTTGCAATTTATAACTTAAAGTCCTAATATAGAAAAGTGAGCTATTAACTTTCAGCCGATAACTGCGTAGACACACCGACAAATATACATTACACAATTGATTAATGTTGCAAAGAGGGTACATTTGGCGAAAAAACGATTCTTATTATTAAAGGAAGCTCCCAACTTTGCTGTTTCTTTTTCGATACAACTTACCGATTCGCAAGGAACGTAGGGCTCACGTCTGGCCAGCTGCTAAAGAGAGGGGGAAATGGCAGGAGGCACGCTGGCTGACACCTTTTATATCCCACCCATACGTTTTTACAAGGGTGACGGTAAATTAGTACATTATGTATGGTTTGAAATGTACGTATTTTGTGGGAATAAATACACAGCCAAGGGTGACGGTAAATTAGTACATTACGTATGGTTTGAAATGTACGTATTTTGTGGGAATAAATACACAGCCAAAAAAAATGGAAAAAAGGGGAATAGAAATAAAACAATTGCCGTCAGGGTTAAGGGGAGGGGGCGCAGGGGGGCAGGGACGCGATAATATCGCTTGACAAGTTTTCCTTTAGCATTATTATTGCACAGCATTCAATGGTTTACTGATTTTAATTAAGCAAAAATATATTAATGTTTCTCTGTCAGCCGGAGCCCTTCGGTTTGATGTGGAACGGGGGTAGATGGGACAAGTGGATTTTACAGGACATGTAGATCTCAGTGGCATTTTGTCCCTTGGACAACTAGATTATTTGGAAAATTCCACACCCCTGAAATAAAAGACCGGCATCGCACCCGAGGCCACGCCCCCTCCTTGCAGCACTCTGCAAACGCGCCCCCTGGCCAGTTGTAAGTTGAGGAATTAATTCCCCTTCAATACTGAGGGTCCCTGAGGGCCAACTAGCCCAACAGGTATCTCCAGTATGCGCCAGGGAGCTGCGTTGCAGACAGGTGTTCTGAGGCCACGCCCCTTTTTACACCCCCATGCAACGCAGCTCTGTGGCGCTTACTGGAGGTACCTAGTGGGCTAGTTTGACCCTAGGGACCCTTAGGATTCAAGAGGACTTAATCTCTCAACTCAGAACGCCCACAGGCCCTGTGGCGCGTTTTTAATTTGGGGAAATAATTCCCTTTCAATCCTGAGGGACCCTGGGGTCCAACTAGCCCACCAGGTGCTTCCAGTAAGCACCACTGCTCTGCGTTGCAGAGAGGTGGTGCAGGCCGTGCCACTTTTTACACCTCTCTGCAACGCAGCTCTGTGGCGCTTACTGGAGGTACCTAGTGGTCTAGTTGGACCCTAGGGACCCTCAGGATTCAAGGGGACTTAATCTCCCAACTTAAAATGGCTACAGGGCGTGTTTACACAGTGAGGAAGGGAGGGGACGGGGCATGAGGTGACGTGTTCAAACACGCCCTGTGGTGCGTTTTAAGAGGTAGTTTTAATCCCCTGCCCTATTATATACTAGGGGCTTACAGAGGAGGTCATGCTAATCACAGGGGGACCCCAACACATAGTGTGCCCTAGTGTATGTAGGTGTTTTCACTGTATTCTGAGTGTCTTTTAACATAGCACTGGCTCTAGGACTGGTTAGTCAGACTCAGTTACCACCAGTATCCGTCTGAAAAAGTTGAGGGTACAGGATGATTTTGCAACAAGGCTTGTTTCTGCTCTTCTGTTTGTTCTTTCTGCATGTTATACTTCTTCCTGCACTTTTCTTCGTCTTTGAGGACTTCTGTTGCTTCTTTCTGCATTTCTTTTTTTTCTTTCTGTGCGTTTTCCCTTCTTTCTTCACATGTCCTATCTCTGTAGGCATAGCTAGAAATTAGCATTTAAAAAACCTTTGAAATTCACTGAAAAAAACATAGGTTTCAGGCACGTTATAGCTAGGAATTAGCATTTAAAAAACCTTAGAAATTCACTGAAAAAACCATAGGTTTCAGGGGCTTTATAGTTAGCTGGACTTTTCACTCGTACAAAACCATAGAAATTCCCCCGTTATAGTTAGTTCAGCTAACTATAACTCGCGCGCCCGCAATGCACTGCTGATGACATCACATATTACATCACTCATGACATGGTCAGTGACATCACTCATTACATCACTCATGACATCACTGATGACATCATCCTTGTGATAGAGTGACAGACCTCCTCTCCCCCTAATATAACCTTTGATACACACATTCAAAAATAGAAATTAAAATTTTCAAAACAATGGACATACCAATACCAGTTACAACAACCTATTCAGTAATTGTAAGATCCACATTCACTCATTCACCAACAGTCCTATACAGTCACTCATACATGTACTCACTCATCATATGTACTCATACACCTATACATCCTGTTACACAACGCCACTCATCCATAAAGTTACTCACACACATAGTCACTCATGCTAATAAAGAATCAAACATCCGTTTACCTGCATATACAGTTATACACACACCACCACACTTACTTCTACAGAAACTTACACATACTTAGTCTTTTTAACAATCACTTATAGAAACACATACTTATTCATACAGGAACTCTTTCAATCTCTCACTCTCACATATACTCACTTATATACACCAATAGTCACATATACTTGTTTAAAACATATGTAGTTACTCATAGAGACACTATTGAGACAGTCATTCACTCACTAACACACCCATGCACACACTCATCCACCCATACAGTCCTGCACACATGCTGTCTTCAACACATACAAACAGTGAGTCACTCATTCATGCAGCTATGCACTACGTAATACCCCCCACCGAACCATACAGACATCAGACACTTATACTGATACTCAAAAAAACAACTAATAACCTAAATAGACACTCATGTAGCTACTCACCAACCCATGGAGCCACTTATACACAAAGTGAGAGACTGATACAGATATTTACATATTTAAACATTACTCACTAAGCCATGTATTCACTAAGATACACTTAATCAGTCAGTTATCCAATCAATTTTTCAAAAACAAATCATCCATTTAGACACTTATATACCCATTTATTCTTCCATCGACCTTGAGATCTACATATATAAAACACATGTAATTTTCAGAAAAACACACATTCACTGGATGATGTCATCAGTGATGTCATCAGTGATGTCATTTGAGATGTCATCAGCGATGTCATGAGTGATGTCACTGACCATGTCATGAGTGATGTAATATGTGGCGTCATCAGCAGTGCATTGCGGGCGCGTGATGTATAGTTAGCTGAACTAACTATAACGGGGGAATTTCTATGGTTTTGTAGGAGTGAAAAGTCCAGCTAACTATAACGCCCCTGAAACCTATGTTTTTTTCTGTGAATTTATAGATATATATAGATATATTATAAACTGGCTGTCGCCAGTAGATAGTTATAGTTAGGACCTATTTTCCATAGGAAATCAGCAACATTCTATTCCCAATAAATCTGGTGCCGGTTGATGAAACCTCACGAAATTTTCCAAACCTTTGGCCAGCTCTGCTCTGCTCCTACCCTGAAAGTTTTGCGGTGATCTGTCAAGCGGGGGCCGAGAAAAAAGGAGGGTCCCAAAACACGTTTTCCCCATGCAATTTCCCATAGGATCTGTTGTCGCAGCTACAGCCCGAACCGCTGAACGGAAGGACACCAAATTTGGCAAAGAGGTAGTCCTCAGTTCAGACTCGTGCCTTCTGCATAAATGGTGTGAATCTGTTCAGTAGTTCCTGAGAAAATGAGGGTAAAAATGTTAGTGTTCAATTCAATTTCAATTTATTGCATAATTAACAAAAATTATTACAATCCACATTTAGTATAAAAACAATTGTAAAACTTGCATACATAAATTATTTATTTCGTCTTGTCTTTGTTTTAATTTTAGTATATATATATGTGTATATATATATATATATATATATATGTACTTTTTTTTTTTTTTTAAACCATTTCACAAAGTCCCCGAAAGAATATACTTGTTGTTTTTGAGTTCTTGGTCTAACACGTTTTAAGTTGTAATCACGTGGTAGAACGTCCAGCCTTATCACTGAAATCCTCTTTGGTTGTGGTGTAGGGCTGCTCATTTGCCCAGGAATAGTTTTTTAGCTTCTGTCATAAATTTGAGTCCCCGGCAAGCAAGGATGGGAGAAGAGCCACTCAACCAAGTTATTATCGCTTGCCGGCATTTTTTTATGTTCAAATTGAGGCAAATAGCGAGTAGGTATTTCCTTCTCAGTGTCATTAGCGCTGGGCACACACAAAACAAGTGAGTTAGAGTTTCGTTGTGATACCCACATAGTCTGCATTGGAGACTTTCGTTCTGATGTTTCCACGACGGTCTTAGGTCTTTTGAAAAATGCAGGCCCAGTCTGTAGTCAATGAAATTTTTTTTTAAATGTTAGTGATATCTATGGCCTGGGAGGATCCGCGGACCCTACCCGCACCGTAAGCGCACCCTCCCCGAACCGAGTGCGCACACTCCCGATCGCGCGCACCCTCCCGATCGCGCGCTGAATGCTAATTGGCTGTCGAGTGTCTGTCTACAGTCGAAACCAGGAACTGTTGGCGGCCATTTTCTGCCTCGGTAGAAGCGAGGCTGAAGAAGCAAGGGGAATAAGTGTGTAAAACATATAAAGGGGGCAGAGTGGAGATACTCTGACCCTCTAGAGGTGCTTAGGGCGTCCCAGAAGGACCCCCTGGGGCCCCCTTTTTAAAAATTAAAAAAACGGCGAAATGCGCGCACGGTGCGTGCATCCTATCGTGTTGCGTGCACGGATTCTCTCACGTTGGTTGCATGGATCCAAGGGGAAAAAATTGACATTTTTGGGAGATAAAGATCAAGCTTAAGTGTTTTGTTCTTGAGTGGCTCTAAAAAGAGCTGTTGTGTTCATTGAGAGTTTTTGGTACTTATAAGTAAGTACCTATACAGAGTCTAAAGTTGTTGAGGAAGACTCTGTTTCCTTCATCAGTAAAATATAGTCCATCTCTCCTATACATCTCTTACATATGAAAGCGCAGATTGTTATTGTAAATGGACCCCATTCTATAGTCTCGGAGAAAAGCAGAAACAGATTTATTCACATGTTTCCTAGCTTTCTCAATTTGTGGACAAAAATGATCGGACCAGTTCCATTTCTGCCTTTGGCATATGTTCGAATACACAAAGGCAGTTTTGGGAAAAAGTAAATCAGTTCTGCAAAGGTGTCCTTCATAAGCATTTCCAGACCGACCCCAGTCAAAGTGCCTAGGTCATTGCCACCCCAGTGCACTATTATGAGGTGAGGGTGTTGGATTTGCATGAAGGATTTCACCAATGGCATCAATTGGTGCCACTTTAACCCTCTCTGTCCAATCCATTTAATGTCTACATTTGGCAAACCTAGGTCTTTGTGAATGCCTTTGTTTTCTGCATGCCTTTGGCTCCAGAAAATATAGCTGTGTCCCACAATCCACACTCTAAGCATCTTGAAAGGAGGTCTGGATGAACTCAGATGGTCTCTGTAAATGAAATGGCAGTTTGGAAAGTAAGATTTTTCTAAAATGGTGGCTAAGATGCAGTTTTGAAAAAAGACAAGAAATCATTGGTTGTTTGACAACCTTCTACACTGAAAGGTAGGGTGCAGATTTCTGTTTTTTAAACGTATGATTCTTATTGGTTAACAAAAACTGATTGTAAGGAACATTATATATGATAAGCTGATATGTTGAAAAGTCAAGCACACTTGCTGTCTTGATTAGCAACATTGTGTGCTGAACTTGTGACCTGTGTGCTCAGTACAGTGTTCATGACCTGTTTCTATGGTAACAGGCAGAAGGCAGATTGGGGGAAGGGTTCAAATTTATGTCATTTGGAAAGGGTTGAAATGTTTAACCAATAAAAATGTATGTTTGGTTTTGAATTTATGTGGGAAGGAATGTGATTTGATGTTTACATGTATATGTGGGGAAAATGATAGGGAAACTTTGCCATTCTTTGGTTCTGCTGACAGGTGCACAGTGCAGAGATTCTGTATAAGAAAATCTGGTGTGTGACTGATATCTGGTGTGTGACTGATATACTTCTTAATCTACAAAACAACTTGAAAGGTGAGTTATTTAATTGTGAAGGGATGTATGTAGACTATTTTGATTTTAATCAGACTCATGTATTTCTCCTGCTAAAGTGTAGGGAGTACTTTTTTTCTCTACAATCTTATTGACAGTGTGTGTGCATGTAGAAACCATTATGTGATAAGCATTTGTGTTTTTCATGTGGTTGCAGACAGATAACTATGCTGTTTTTATATTTTGGTAGAATTAGAAACCAGTCATTGTTTATGAATTTGTGAAATGAGTTATGTTTCTACACTAAAATGTAGTACTCCTTCTAGATGAAGAAATGTGTTTTGGTATAGTGCAAGGGATAATGTTGTTTGTCTAGAATCACAGAGTGAGTCTGTGTGCATTTGGGAACCACTGTGAGAAAAGCATTTGGTAACATCGTGTATTTGCTGACAGATAACTGTTTTAAAACCTGTCTTGTCAAGTTTTAGTAGCATTAGAAGGCAGTTTTTGACTCTAAAGTGCAGTTCTGAAATATGTAGTTTGTGTGCATTCCCCTTACCTCTTCCACTGTAGTGAATGAGTTTAGGTAAACTCCTAGGGATAGTGGTGCTTGTCTAGAATTATACTGTGAGTGTGTGTGCTTTTGGGAACCATTGTGAGAGAAGCATTTGGTAACATCATGTATTTTCTGACAGATAACTCTTTTAAAACCTGTCATGTTGTCAAGTTTTAGTAGCATTAGAAGCCAGTGTTTGCTTATGCATTGATAAAATGAGTCATGCTTTGACACTAATGTGCTGTACTTTAATATGTAGATTGTGTGTAGTCTCCTTACCCCTTGCACAGTAGTGAATATGTTTTGGTAAGCTGCTAGGGATAGTGTTGCTTGTCTAGAATCACACTGTGAGTCTGTGTGCATTTGGGAACCACTGTGAGAGAAGCATTTGGTAACATCGTGTATTTGCTGACAGATAACTGTTTTCAAACCTGTCTTGTTGTCAAGTTTTAGTAGCATTAGCAGGCAGTTTTTGCTTATGCTTTGATTAAATGAGTCAGGCTTTGACACAAAAGTGCAGTCCTGAAATATGTAGATTGTGTGCAGTTCCCTTACTACTTCCACTGTAGTGAATGAGTTTTGGTAAACTGCTAGGGATAGTGGTGCTTGTCTAGAATCACACTGTGAGTCTGTGTGCATTTGGGAACCACTGTGAGAGAAGCATTTGGTACCATCATGTATTTTCTGACAGATAACTCTTTTAAAACTTGTCATGTTGTCAAGTTTTAGTAGCATTAGAAGCCAGTCTTTGCTTATGCATTGATTAAATGAGTCATGCTTTGATACAAAAGTGCAGTCCTGAAATATGTAGATTGTGTGCAGTTCCCTTATCACTTCCACAGTAGTGAATGAGTTTTGGTAAACTCCTAGGGATAGTGGTTGTTGTCTAGAATTACACTGTGAGTCTGTGTGCATTTGGGAACCACTGTGAGATAAGCATTTGGTAGATCGTGTATTTTCTGATAGATAACTGTTTTAAAACTGGTCATGTTGTCAAGTTTTAGTAGCGTTAGAAGCTAGTCTTTTGGTATGCAGTGATAAAATGAGTGAGGGTTTGACACTAAAGTGCAGTACCATGTAGTATTCTCTTCACTGCACCAGAACTGAACATTTTAAAGTTTTACCCAGGCACTGTCCTAGCAGTAGTCTGATGATTTAGTCAGTTTCCAAGTACTCATGTTGTGAACCATACATTACCACATAGAGTGCTTCAAATGTCTGCAGTCTTCTAACATACTGTACACTTGTCTTTCACACCTTCAATTCCCTAGTCAGTATCCATATAGTCCAGCAAACATCCTGTCACTCCATTTGCACTCCTCTAGTGACCCATTCAGTACCAAGCACTAATCCATTCACTGTGTCAAATGACCACCACTTATAAATTCACCCAGGCACTCTCCTTGCTGTACTCTAATCATTCAGTCAGTACCCAAGTATTCATGCAGTGAGCTAGGCCTTAGCACATAGACGGCTTCAAATGGTTATTCACTATGGATGCAGTCCTCTAATCACCTACACGGTTGTTTTGCACACCTTCAATTCTTCAGAAAGTACTAATCCATTAACTGTGCCAAAACCCAAACACTTATAAATTCACCAAGGCACTCTCCTTGCAGTACTCTAATCATTCAGTCAGTGCCCAAGTATTCATGCACTGAGCCAGGCCGTAGCTCAGCTGACTGCTTCAAACGCGTATCCACTATGCATGCAGTCCTCTAACCACCTACATACTTGTTATTCATACCTTCAATTCCCCAGTCAGTATATATACACTCCAGCAAACACCCTGTCACTCCCCTTGCACTTCTCTAGTACTAATCCATTCACTGCGCCAAAACCCAAACACTTATAAATTCACCCGTGCACTCTCCTTGCAGTACTGTAATCATTCAGTCAGTACCCATGTACTCATTCAGCAACCCAGGCCTTAGCACATGGACTGCTTCAAACCCCTATCCACTATGCATGTAGTCCTCTAATCACCTACACAGTTGTCTTTCACATCTTCAATTCCCCACATAGTATTCATACACTTCTAGCAAACACCCTGTTACTCACCCAGTGTGTCTCTTTATAGTACTGTAATCATTCAGTCAGTTAGCATGTAGTCTTTTAGTGAGGTAGGCTTTAGGTCATGAACTGCTTCAAAGTAGTATGCACTATGCATGTAGTGTTTTAACCATCTTCACACTTGTGGTTCAGGGCTATAGTTTCTTAGTCAGTTTTTATATAAAATGTGCTTGTACAGTAATGGAATATTATACATTTGAAAGTTATTAATTTACATTTACTTGTGATTCTTTTTTACAGATACTGTTTTTCAACGTTAAAATAGAGAAATCATGCCAGAAAAAGAAAAGAACAGAGACAGGAGGATTATTTGAAGAAACATCAACCACAAGTATTGAATGTACAAGAAAATGTGGCTAAAAGGAAAAGATCTGCTGGTAAGATCATGAAGCAATTTATTAAAAATGTTTGTAGGAGCAAACAGAATGTAGATAATGCTGGAACTACTGAGAATTCTTCAAGTAAGAAAAAAATTCAAAATAAGAGGAAATGTAAAAAAGCAAATGGTCAGTCAAAGGAGATAAAGTATGGTAAACGAAGGCAAAATCAGCATAAGGAATTACGCAAAAAAATATTTTACAAGAGAGTAGTGCATAATTTGCTGAAAGATGTGAAGAAATATAAAAAGAGAGCTTTATTTTATAAAAAGAAGAAGCATATTGAAAACATTGTGGAAAAGGCTTTTGAAGCAAAAAGGAAACTGTTTATTTTAGTATTAAAAAGAATTCGATCACTAGATAAACCAATCCATGTAATGAAGGCCAAAAGTAGAAGGAAAAGGGTTATTAATAAAAAAAAAAAATTGTGATTATTTTTGGGAGAATGGAAACACAGTTCCAGTTCAGAGCCTTTTTTTAATGAAGAGAGTTATTCACTGATCGAAAAATTATTGTATGCAGTTGACACCAGTGGTAGTGGTTATGAGGTTAGCGACAGTTGTCCAATTGAGAAAGAGAAAATGCTTGAAAGAAATGCAGAAGAAGTGATAGCTGATGAAGTTTTAGGGAGACCTGCTAAAAACCCTGTGTACACTTGGGATTGCAGTAGTATTTGCAGTGTACGACAGGAATCTATTGAAAAATGATGTCGTTTTTTACGTGCCTATACTAAAAAAAGTGTAAAACAAAAGATTAAGCTGTTGCAAGGGCTAGACCCTTGCAGAGTGAGAAAACATACTGGTTTGCAAGGTCATTCTCTGGCTTGTCTTTCTAGGAAAGTTTGTCAAAGTGTTTTTCACCATTTCAGAATGCTGGCAGTACATCATACTCAAATGCGGAAATTAGTGAGAAGGTTGTATTTTGCA
Source organism: Triturus cristatus (assembly GCF_964204655.1). NCBI lineage: Eukaryota > Metazoa > Chordata > Amphibia > Caudata > Salamandridae > Triturus > Triturus cristatus. The sequence goes on along the minus strand of NC_140590.1, from coordinate 899,274,869 downwards.
AAACGTCCAGCACTAAAGTTAAGTGAGTTGAACAGTGCTCTTTTGCGTGGGTCAGTATCAGATGTGAAGCAGGTCTGTGATGATATTGATTTTGTTACTTTGGTCCTCAGCAAGAGAGTGAAGAAACTGACACATTAGTAGAACAAAATGTTGAAGACAATGTACAACCTGTAATTACAGAAAAATTTGAGGATGAAATCACAAAGTTTAAGGTAATTTCAGGTGAAAAACCAAATGTTTCTTGTATTTGTTGTCGGTGAAGTCACTATAAAAATAAGACTAGGGGTGTCAATCTGTATTTAAAAAGTGAAATAGAGGATAATGATAAGTGGATGGAATTTGCAACTTATTTGTTGGCAGAGGATTGTTTTGATTTGGGATCTGAGCAGCGTATTTGCAAATATTGTTATAACAAATTAGATGAGAATAAAATGCCTGATAGAGCTGTTCATAATAATCTAGAGTTGGTTGCTATTCCACCAGAGCTGATAGATTTAAATACATACGAGTCTATTCTCATACAATGTGTTCACCTGTTTCAGGCTATTGTTCGTATGGAGCCCAAAACAGGTAAATTACCTCCATGAGAGTGGCAAAGAGGATTGAAAGGAAGAGTTGTGTATCTACCGTTAGATTTAAGGAAAAATATTGAAACTACTGGTGTAGACCATGCAGAAAATGAGCCACTAGTCATTCTAGTTAATGGTGTTCCTACTAAGAATAAGACAATTTGGCAAGAGTTAGTGGATGTTAGAAAAGTGCAAAAGGCATCATTGTATCTGTTAAAAAATAATGAGTACTATAGAAATGTGTTTGTAGGAGAAGAAGAAATAGATTTAGCAGAAGATACTGAAAGATTAAGTGGACAAATAGAAAAAGTGGACATGTCCAAATGTGAAGAAATCTATGAACATTACAGTGTACATCCACTTCATTCCAAAGAGGTGATGGGGAATACAATTGAGTTGTTTCAAATGAAAAAAGCAACAGGAAGTCCCATGAGTGTATGGGAAGAGAGCTTGGAAGCTCGTTGTTTCCTGCAGTTGTTTCCAACAGGAAAAGGTGGATGATATGATGAACGTCCTGTGCAGATTCCTGCATCTGAATATCGGACCACAAGATTATATGCAGAAGATCCAAGATTTCGACAATGTATCCCTTATATGTTTCATCTTCTGTTTGAAAGTGACTTGTCTGGACTTTCATATGCAGTAAATCACATTTTAAAAACTGGAATGCATCTTCAAAATGTAACTGCAAAGGATTTTATGGATAAATTGCATCAGAGAGATGATCATTTAGAATCTCAGTTGATTAATCTGATGGCATGTCAGCATGGGACTAATGAATATTGGTACCGTCGACATGGAGAACTGAAATGTATGCTACGGAACTTGGGAACTCCTACATGGTTTGTTACACTAAGCTGTGCTGAGTATGCTTGGGATGATTTACTTGTATTTCTTCGAGAGGCAAATTCCAATATAAAAAATATTGAATACAAGACACCTGGAGAATTGTGCTCTTTGGATCCTGTCAATGTATGCAGATATTTCAATCATAGATTTGAAGCTATGATGTCTTTCATCTGCAATAAAAAGAATCCTCCTCTTGGAGAAGTTGTGGATTTCTTTTGGAGAAAGGAGTATCAAGCAAGAAGTGCTCCTCACATACATATGTTGTTATGGATCAAGCACACCCCCAAATTTGGAACAGATTCAGATGAAACTGTTTTGTCTTTCATTGAAGATTATGCTACATGTGCTCTTCCCAATAGCAGAGAAGATAAAAACTTAAAACAATAAGTCTTACGATTTCAAAGCCACAGGTGTGGAAAATACTGTCGACGAAAGTAGAAGTCAAAGGATAAGTTCTATACCAAATGTCGTTTTGGATTTCCACATCCTGTATTATCCAAAGGAAGAGTGAACAGTTTTATGTCAGCTATTCGACATACCATCACAAGAAAGTCTCTGAAAAACACCTACAACTTAAGAAGAAGCGAAAAACAAAATACATAAATGACTACAATCCAGTTATTTTATCCATGTGGAACGCTACCATGGATATTCAGTACGTTGCGGACAATTCCATTGCTGTTGCTCGATATTTAACGTCTTACATTACTAAATCAGAAAAGACTGAATTGAAAAAAATGTGGGAAGAGATTTCTCATGAGAAGACTCTAAGTAAGAAATTATACAGTTTCAGTTTGAAGATGTTATCGCATCGTGAAATTGGAGCATATGAATGTTCAGATCGGTTATCATCTGCAAGTCTATATTCCAAAAGTAGAAGAATAATTTGGGTGAGTCTAGGTCTTGCAGGAATGCGAAATCAATGTTCAAGAAATTGAATATTTAGCAGAAAATGAACCAGAAGGTACAGATATTTTCAAAACGAATATGTTGGACACATACTACCCAAATAGAAATCATCATCTTGAGAACATGTGTCTCTATGAAGTGCTGCAAAACTACACTTTTAAACGGAACACTACAGAGAACATCAACGATGGAGAATATGCAGTTATTGGTTCTGAAGGATATCTGGTGAAATAAAGGAAAGGAAATGTAATTAATCACAGGAAACTGAGTTGCGACACTGCTGACAAAAGGGAATTTTACTATTTAGCCCTTTTGCAAATGTTCAAACCATGGCTTTCAGAACTGGAATTACTTGGAGATTTTCCCAGCTATGAAGATTCATTTAATGCTTCTAAAGATAGCATACAATACAGTGCTTTCGCAAATTATGTCAAAATGTTGAAGGATGAAATTGATCTAGAAGCTACAATTGCAGCTGAGATTGCTAGAGACAGTTCTCAGGACAGTCAAAGTTCTGCTGCAATGAGTCAAGATCCACTAGGAAAAGCCAATTGTTGAAAATGAAGCAGCGATTGCAATGAATGAGGTGGAAACAGCAATGTATCAAGCTCAAGAAGATGCAATACAGTTAGGAAACTTGGAAGAACAACTAAATGTTGAACAGAAACAAATATATCAGCAAGTGAAAGAGCATATTGACCATGGATTACTTCATGAAAAGAAAGGGTGCTCATGTACATCATTTCAACCTATGAGAATGTATGTGAGTGGTCAAGCTGGAACAGGAAAAAGTTTCTTAATTAAAGTAATTACAAGTTATCTACAGAAAACAACTGATTCGCATTTGTCTTGTGTTGTCACTGCTCCAACTGGGTTGGCAGCACATAACATTAAAGGAATTACTTTACATCGTTTACTAATGCTGCCAGTAGAGCATGAGAGCAAATTGGAATACCACAAGCTATCTGGAGAAGCTTGTTGTGAAGTTTTAAGAGTCCTGAAGAATATGAAACTTCTCATTATTGATGAGGTGAGCATGGTCTCAAACTTGATGCTTGTCTTTGTGCATGTCATGGTTCCCGGCTCCGCTGAGCGTTACCTCTTGGGCGCATGCGGGATCGGTTAGTGATGACAGACACGCAGCAAGCGGATAGCGGTCTAGTGTTCCGACCGGAACCGCTGCTGCGTCATACAAGCGCTTCCGGGGGACGCCGATTAAACTACGGCGGTTCCCGCCGGTCAGCGCTTCGAATTAACGCTGCCACAGATCCAGTAGTCTCTACCTTCCAGACCACTACGCAGGTTCGTGCATATCCTGAAGACTTTGCGGACTGCGTGTTGGATCACCCTTAAGAGGCAAGTTCGTGACACCGCGCGGTAGCGCCTATAGGGACATGGTGTAGACGCTCTGCTGAGCGTATCTAAGAGCAGGCTACCGGTACCAGGCTTGAGTATCTTTGGGGACGTTGTATAGACACCAAGCCGGGGGCACGTATCAGCTAAGCGCAGGAGCACATTCAGAGCCTTAACTGTCACCGCGCTGGAGCGCTTGTGTTTTCCTTTAGCACCGCGCAGGAGCGCATGTTTTTCTTTTCATAGCGCAGGAGCGCTTTTATTTTTCTTTACACCGCGACTTAGCTCATCAGGGGAAACATTACAAACTTCACGCATGAGCACTTCAGGGGGCGTGTAGTAAGCACGCGCTGGAGTACATTTAGAGCCTTAGCAGACACCGCGCTGGAGCGCTTGTTTTCCTTTTGCACCGCGCTGGAGTGCTTTACACTTTCTTTTCATCGCACTTGAGCGCTGTGTTGTACTTTATTCTTTGGCGCCAGGATACTAGTTGTTGCTACTCCATCTTTCCGTGGAAGGGAAGCAGAACATGCAGGAGCACTTATCGTGGTGGTTCCTTCCTTGCGTCATCACGCTATCTTTCATCAGGTAATTATCCGAGCCCCATGGCGCCTAAGAGGTAACCTAGATAGGGGGTTGCGCGTCCCTGCTCTAACTGGTCTCCCTTGTTTCCTTTTACCAGGCTGATACAACAGCGGTCACATCCCAGGGAGGTGCATCCACACATCATTCCTAATTTCTTTGGCTACCTTCCCCGATCCATCTCTATCCCTGTTGGTGTTAGCTCCTTACTGAGGTGAGGTGGGTTCGGGGGCGATAGCTCATGTCGTCTCTGCGATAAAACTCCGCAAGCCACAGGTGAGCCTTGTGGGGTACTTGACAGTGCATTTAAGAATGCAGCAAATTCTTAAAACAGAGTACGACGTGTTATTTGGAGAAAAACACGTCATAGTTTTTGGAGATCTACTGCAACTGACTCCGGTAAAAGGACAACCGGTATTTAAAACACTAGCCCATGAAGATACTAGAAAGTCTCTTGGCAGTGTTGGGAATGTGAACATTTGGACTCATTTTGAATACAAAGAACTGAAAACAAATATGCAACAGGCAAATGATGCTGAATATGGAAGTATTCCTCAAGATATAAGAATTGGAATTCTTTCAAAACAAGGAAAAAAAGCTTTGGAGAGTCGATTACTTTGCAATGTCTTTCCAAATGAAAATGCAGTTCCTGAAAAAGTGTACGTGGCAATTGCTAAAAATAAATCAGTGATTTGCTTAATGCCAACACTGCGTGAGTGTTCCATATTCAACAAAGAATTATTGAAACTGGAAAATTAAGAAATTGTAAAAATGGAAGCCATCGATAAAATACTGCATGAAGGAATGACTATTATTTTGACGGAAATGTTGAAATCAAAACTGGATTGTTTAGAAAAAAAAATATCTAAAACTGCTGGTTTAGAAAAGACACTATATGCGTGTGTAAACTGTCGGGTAATTTTAAGGCGTAATTTGGATGTAGAGAAAGGTTTAGTTAATGGTGCAATGGGCAAAGTGGTGGATTTTGTGAATTATCAGAAAAACGAAGGAATTGAATTTTTAAAAATTAAATTTGATCAGATTGATGAAGTTAAAGAAATTGGTCGTTGTTCAGTTCGTTTTTTGCTTGTTAAAGATTTATAAGGAAACAATTTCCATTTTCTCTGGCATATGCAGTGACTATTCATAAATCTCAAGGATTAAGTGTAGACAGTGCATTGGTGAACATTGGATCTACTGTATTTAAAGAGGGTATGGCATATGTTGCTTTGTCGCGAGTCAGAACATTATCTGGTTTGTTTTTGATTGATTTTGATGAGACAAAGGTTACTGCAGATGCAAACTGTGTAAAAGAGTATAATAGGTTAAGAAGGGTGTATGCACCAAATTAAGGTCAATATCCTGTATTTGAAAAGCGTGTGGTTGGTCGAAAAAGAAGGTTAGAGAATATCTGTTCTGAAGGTGTGAAGAAGGGAAAAGAACAAGATAATGTGATTGCAGGTAAAAAGAAATTGGACACTGTTGAAGAGATTGTTGGTTATCAGTTTGAAAATAGTTCTGGTGTCAACTGCTATGCTAATGTAGTGGTCAATGTTGTTTTTTATCTGGAAGGTTTGCAATAACAAATTATGCAGTATCAGGAAAAAAGATTTTGTTCTCTGTTGCATTCTGTTTATGAAAAATTGTCAACAAATAGAAGTGAAATACAATCTGTTTCAGATGTTCGTAGTCTTTTGGATGTGTGTTCTTGTTCTACACAATTTACACAAAATATCCAACAAGATGCTCAGGAATTTTTAATGTATATGCTTACCATTTTTGAAAATGAAGGTGTAGAAATAGAAAATATTTTTGGCCTTTCTTACAAATGGGAACATTATTGTGAAAATTGCATGTATACATGTAGCACCAATGTAGACACTGAGAAATTTCTGTATTTAACATTACCAGACTGTAAATCAGTGTTTTTCAATAAATTAGTTAAAGGTGCAAATCAAAACATGGAGTGTAGCCAATGTAAATCAGAAATGTTATCCACATTATTCTTAACAAAATATGGAAAATACATAATTTTAATGACGTTGTACAGCTGATGGAAGAAAATTGGATACTTTAATAAAGCAATTTGTAGCAGCACAACTATCAATATCAGGAAGGACTTTTGTAGCAATTGCAATAATTTTCCATGATGGTCCTTCCACCACATCTGGACATTACACAGCCTCTCTAAAATGTGAGAAAGGGTGGACACTTTGTAATGATTCCCAGTTGGTTTTTAAACAACGTTTGCCTAGGGAATTACAAAATTCCTACCTAATATTTTTAAAGTCAAAGTTTTAGGAAGATAATTCACTCTCGGAGGAATTTATTATTATAATTTAATTAGACTACCATTGAACAATTTACATAAAGGAGTGCAAAAATACCATTTGGCCTCAAGGAAAGGTATATTTTTGAATTATGGACCTTTTGGTGTCATTGATTCGGTGAATATTTTAATGTGCCAATATTTACAGTTTTTATAAGTTAAACGTATAACATTTTGTTAGCCGTAAGCATTTTATATATCTGTGATTTGTATCTTGTGCTATTTTACTGAGAATAGCATGTTGGACTTTTTTTAACAATCTTTCTGATTGTTTTTTTTTTGCCCACTGTTAAGTGATGAGTACGATTGAAATAACTATTACTAGTGAAATTCAATATATTCTGAGAACAGCAAAAAAGGCAAACAAAATACTTTTTGGAAATTATGCTGTTGTTAAAAATGTATTTTTACATGTTATAATTTTTTTTAATTTTCTTTCACAGATCCAAATTTTAAAATAAGCAACTTATATGAATTTAGATTGCAATGAAAATCTGAAAAAAATGTATACCATTTTTTATTGCTATTACTGTGAAGGTAAGTTTAACTAAGTCTCAATAGCAGAATAAGGAGGTCTGCAAGAAGCTACAAAGTTGAAACACGTTTGTAAAAACACTCTGTGTATACCTATGTAGTTTTAAAATCTGACCATAATCAGATATCATGTGACCTGCACAAAAAGAGATTTGAGGGGTTCATAATATTTCCCATTGTAGCTATTGAAGGACCGCAATCATTTCAATCATTCTTCTTTGAACATCTTTGCAGACAAAACTCTGTGCTTACCTTCTATAATTCGCAAGGAATTTTAAAACTGGAAATATGTCACTTTTTGTAACATAGTTATTGCGCAAGACACTCTTTCATATTTACAAAGAGAGGAAAAGGCACTCTGTGCACTTTTTATACTCCATGTAAATACAACCTCATTATGCACACCAGTTTGCATTGAAAGGGTGTTCTATAAGTGTTGTTGTGCATGATTGCACTGAATACTCATAGAACAAGACAGATGTCTAGATTTGTCAGAAATCATAAATCTCGATATGTGTGTGAATGCTGCACCATTCTAAAATTGGTGTGGGAAAGCACAACAAGGAGAGTTGTTTTCATTTCTCCACATTTTTATATCTTCAATGCATGCTACAATGCTCAGCATACATTGAAGGAGAAAAATGCCTTTACTGATTGTTTTTGTGCAGGAAGGTGTGTCTTCCTTCACAAAAACAAACAGCACATGACACAGATATCCTTGCACTATGGTGCAAGGGTGCCTGTGTCACCACATGGCTGCAGTTTAAGCAGCCGTACAGAGAGAAGCATAGATTTGCAACATATTTATGTACATATGTTGCATCCCTGTGCTTCGGAAGTACTACAGCACACTGTAGTTAAAGAGGTTTCTGTGTGATGCTGCAGCACTTCCTCATAGTTCTGCACTTATACATTCACCAAATGCTACTAATGCATTCATTCAGTCAATTACGTACTACACATACATTCATCTAAACTTTTACACACTAACAAAGAAATGTAGCTCTTTTTTTAAACCAGGAAAGTTAGCTCTTACAAGAACATTTTTTTTCTTCTTTCTTCTTTTATATTTTTTGGGGGGTTTTCTGAACAATTTTTAATTTTTTTTGGTTTTTCTGCAAAAAAAAACAAAAAACAAAACAGGAGGAACCAAGCAATGAACTTCAGGGAACAATAAAAAAAATTAAAAAAAAATAGCAAATGTGACTTTCTTGCCGGCGGCAGATCAGGTCGATCGACTGATCACCGTAGCACAAAGTCGCATTGCACTTAGTGCAGAGCACTTTTAAAAATTGAAATTGAGGATGAATGTCCAAATATTGGGCTGATGGATGCACTCTTGAAGTGCTCGGCTGCGATGAGGTGGAAGGCGCAGGAGCAGGAATGTCTCTCATCCATCGGCATTCTTCTCGTGGAAGATTGTTTGGATGAAGGGTCCTTAGGTGCTTCATCACACTAGCCGTGCCGCACGAGTAGTTCTTGTTAGGATCCCCTCGCGACAGCACTCTTTTGCAAATCTTGCATGTGACCAAGGTGGCATTGGTCTTATTCTGCCCCTCGGGAAAAGTTAAAAATTTCCACACCACTGAAGAAAAACGTTCTTTGTGTGGTAACTCCGGCAAAAATTCATCCTCAGATGTATGAGGAGATGCAGGTGATGCCTGCTGCCCTGAAGCCATTTTTAGTTGAAAAAAGTTAGAGCCAAGTGTAAACTTAGTCTAAAAAAATCTTCTTCTCTGCAAAGAGATGCTCCTCCAAAGAAGGTCAAAGAAAAATGATTGAATTGGGTGGGGTCTTTCAATAGTTAGAAGAGGAAGTGTAATGAACCAATCAAATCTCTTTTTTTGCAGGTCACATGCGATCCGCGCACCCTGAGCATAGGCAGCACGCACCCAGCGCGCATCCGTGAAATTGAATTAAAAAAAATTGTAGGATTAGATGTAAAAATATATTAGTTTTAAGACTAGTTTAGAGTTTGTCTTCAATTAATATTCACATGAAATACATGTTTTTTTAAATGTTAAATATTTCGTGGGATCCGCGCACCTACCGCGTCATAGACGCAGATGACGCATCGCGGAAGCGCGTAAACGTTGCGTTACGTACATCGAACATGTCGCGTATAGGCTGGGAGTTGCGTACCTGTCGCATTGCGATCGCGCACTAAACACGTACCTAACGCATACCATGCAAGGATGCTAATGCGTAGGGATCGAGAACGGTGCGCATAGGGTGCGCGGATCCAAAAACATGGGAAAAAAATATATAAAAGAAAGTTTTGAACATATAGTTAAAGAAATATTTTTTTAAATATAAATAATATGTTTGAAAAACCCAATAAAAACAAATAATGTTTTTTAATTTTTAAAAGAATTAATTAAAAAAATAAATTTAAAAAATGGTGATAAAAAAGAATTTCAAAAAAACATAATTAACGAAATTGACACACTGAATTTGAAAAATATTCAATGAAACTCATTAAGCATGATATCTTTAAAGATAAGTTATAGGTAGGAATTAGCATTTAAAAAACCTTTGAAATTCACTGAAAAAACCATAGGTTTCATGCACGTTATAGTTAGGAATTGGCATTTAAAAAACCTTTGAAATTCACAAAAAAAAACATAGGTTTCAGGGGCGTTATAGTTAGCTGGACCTTTCCCTCGTACAAAACCCTAGAAATTCCCCTGTTATAGTTAGTTCAGCTAACAATAACTCGCGCCCCCGCAATGCACTGCTGAGGACGTCACATATTACATCACTCATGACATGGTCAGTGACATCACTGATGACATCTCAAATGACATCACTGACGACATCACTGATGACGTCATCTAAGTGATAAATTAGTGCATCTTCTCACACCCTAATATAACCTTTGAAACACCGACTCAAAATTTTAGACGGCCATTTTGAAAACCATAGATACTCCAATACCCATAACTACATACCCACTCATTGACTCTTAGGTCTACATACACCTCCACTCACTCACCTGTACAGTCACTCATACTTACAGTCACTCAGTACAGGACAATCATATGCATTTAAACACCTATATAGACACTCACACACCGTCAATCATCCATTGAGGTACTGACACACCTAGTCAGCCATGCAAATAATTACAGTCCAATTTACTCACCTATACAGTTTCAAACACACTCAATTTCACTTACTCATAAAAATACTAACAAATTCTGATGCTCTTCTACAATTACTGATACAAGCACACACTCATCCATACAGCCACTCCCAAAATCACACACTCTCACATATAAATAGTTATATACTCTTACACACATATACACTGAGTTTCACATATGTAGTTACTGACACATGTACAACTGAGATATACATTCAATCACTAACACACCCTTACATACAGTCACCCAACCATATAGTCCATCACAGATGCACTCTTAAAACCATGCACCCACTGAATCACCCACTCACACATCAATGCACAAAGTCACACACACCCTACCCACACAAACACTCAGGCACCCATACAGATACTCAGACAACCAATCAATAACCCATATAGACACTCATATAGCTATTCACGAAACCATGCAGCCATTTATACACCAACACACAGACACATACAGACATTCACACAGTTTAGTCACTAGTCTGCAGTAAGATACATTTAATGACTCACTTATAGAGTCAGTTACGCACCTAGAAAATCACCCATTCACACACTTATACACCCACTCATTCTTCCATAGGCCTTTCACTATAAATATATAAAACATATTTAAACTTTTCAGAAAAACACACATTCACTGGATGATGTCATCAGTGATGTCATCACTGATGTCATTTGAGATGTCATCAGTGATGTCATCAGTGATGTCACTGACCATGTCATGAGTGATGTAATATGCGACGTCATCAGCAGTGCATTGCGGGGGCGCGAGTTATAGTTAGCTGAACTAACTATAACAGGGGAATTTCTAGGGTTTTGTACGAGGGAAATGTCCAGCTAACTATAATGCCCCTGAAACCCATGTTTTTTTAGTGAATATATATATATATATATATATATATATATATATATATATATGCAATTAAGCTGCTCACTCCTCTCCCACAGTCTCCGGGATACAAAAAGCAGGTACGGACCACAGTTCAGTGCAAATTCATTTATTCCTTGCTTTAGTCGGCCATGACGCGTTTCGGTCCCTCCTGGACCTTGATCACATGACAACGCTTCTAGGCTTCAACCGCCATTTTATAGTGTCAAAAGTGCAAAGTGCAAAGTGCAAGCAGCAGCATGGAAAGCAACAAAATACTCTTCATTGATTACAAAGTAAAAATACTTAAAAATACTTAAAAACGTACGAGTGTATATGAACTTTGTTACAACACTGGACATGGTATAAAAAGGTTTGATTCCAGGTTAAATAATATTGCAGACATAAATGCCTAAAATCATTCAATAGAAAAGCGTTAAAAACACATTAATAAATAATCGCATCACAATGCATAAAATTTAAATGTGCCTAATATGGCTCTAAAATTTCATGTTTAAAACAAAGCTCTATTATATACATCATAGACAATACGTTTCAATATTGGCGTTTATCCCCTTTGAACTGTAACCGCGTAAATGCATGGGGGCGTCGTTATTAGTTTAAATAACTTGTGGGATAAAGGCAACGTAATCCAGGTCGATGTTGCTTAACCATGACTAAATGCTGAAATACTGTGTAGTGTAACACCACATGCTCAATAAAAGAAAAAAGGTTATTTTTATATGTGATTTAAAATTTAATCCAAACACAGGGGCATCAAACGACAGACGGTAGTTGGAGCTGGCATGGTTCCATCGGTTTGCAGACTCGATCTGTCTAAAAATAGAAAATGTGTATGTATATATATAAATATAAATAAAATTATAAATAAATATATATAAAACTATGTTGAAGGGGACTGGAAACTGTTTATTACCTGGGTGTAAACGCTTGTAAGTATGTTAACCAACTGAATTGTGCAAAAGCTGGCACATCATAGAGTAACCCGTTTAAATACAGGTGTAAAGATCCTCAGTGGCATTGAGACCTCCCGGTATCTTACTGTCTAGGTTTAAAATGTATCGGGTCTCATGTTTGCGTAATGCATTCTCCCTGTCCCCTCCTCTTCTATTTTTGGGTACAGCATCAATCAGATAGTATGACAGATATTGAGGGTCGCTATTGTGTTTGTCTTGAAAGTGTCTGGCAACTGGGTAAAAGGGGTCCTTGTTAATAATAGCTCTAAGGTGTTGCAGGATTCTCTTGTTAGCCGGAAGTTTTGTGCTACCTACATATTTAAGATTGCAGGTGCACTCTAAAACATATATGGCGTAATCCGATTTGCAGTGTAAAGCTTTTTTTATTTCCACCTCTTCATCGTTAAATGGAGTTTTGTAGGTTTTTCTACCAGTGCCGTGGATGCAAGCTTTACAGTTCTTACAAGTCACAAACCCTTTTCTCTGGGAGAGCCAATTTGTCGGTTCTATCACCTCTGGGCTGCTTGTAACTAGACTGTTACTTATTGAGGGAGCTCTTCTGAAGGTTAATCCTAGGCTTTTTGGCAGCAGTGATCCTATTATGGGATCATCTAATACTATTGGCCAGTTGCGTTTTATTATACTTCTAATGGTTTTGTGCTGTAAATTATAGGTGGTAATTAGTCGCAATTCATTAGTAGCATCCTTTTTGGGTTTGGTCACCAGAAGTGACTCCCTCTCTAGTTTCATCGTTTTTGCAATAGCTTGATCTATGGTTTTTGTGTTGTACCCTCTTGCTAGAAATCTTTTTTTACAATCTTCTTGTGCCTTTTGCAAATCAGACATGCAACTACAGATACGTTTGATTCTTAACATTTCCCCATAGGGGATACTGTTAATCAAATGGCGTGGGTGAAAACTCGATGAATGTAATACTGAATTTCCTGCCGTCAATATTCTGAAAACCTTTGTTTCCAATTTACCATTATTCACATAAACCTCCACATCTAAAAAATGTAAGCTGTGCTTATCAATTGTTGCCGTAAAGCTTAAGTTGATATCATTTGTGTTGAGGCTATTAATAAAGTTTTCAGCATCCTGCAAAGATCCATCCCAAACAAGAAAAATGCCATCTATATATCTATATAACAATTTGACATGTTCTTCTACCGCCGAACGATGCGTCACGCCGAGGACCAGCTCCTCCCACCAGCCCATGTGAAGACATGCATAGCTGGGAGAGAAGCTGGCCCCCATCGCCACGCCCCGTGTTTGCTGGTAGACAGTTTTATCAAATAGGAAAATGTTATTGTGCAGACAAAATTGAGTTAAATCACTTATCATCATGTTATGTGCAGAAAGTCTAGGATTACTTTTCCCTAGGAAATATTCCAAAGCTCTTATTCCATCCATATGCCTTATACTCGTATAAAGAGACACTATGTCCAAAGTCATTAGTAGATAGTTCTCATGCCATTCAAAATTGTTAATTTTTTGCAGAAAGTGGCTCGTGTCTCTTATATACGTGGGTAATGCTTGTACTAGTTCCTGAAGGATGAAGTCTATATATTGGCTGGCATTCTCCAACAAACTATTTTGAGCCGAAATGATGGGTCGACCCGGGGGGTTCTTGGCATCTTTATGTATTTTCGGGATGAAATAGATGTTGGGTATAGTAGGATTTTCTTTGTGAATGAATTTGTATTCATCCATAGTCAACGTTCTTGCGCATTTCCAGGCCAATAATTTACCATAAAAGTCATTTTGGATTGTTTTGATAGCACTCCAATTGCTGATTTTGTAGCAAGTTCTATCATTTAGCTGGAATAGTGCTTCTTTCATGTATTGGGTTCTATCCCATAAGACAATATTGCCTCCTTTGTCTGCACTTCTGACAATCACATTCTTGTTGTTTTGTAGTTTGGTCAATAATGTTTTAAGACGTCTGTCCTTGGGATGCCATTTCGAATTTCTTTGATTCTGCTTGTAGTTCAGTTTTTTTATTTCATTGGTAACTTGCTCATTAAAAATGTCAATACTATCTCTTGACATTATAGGATTAAATGTTGATTTCCGTTTGAAGGGTGTATTTTTTCTGTCAGCTGGTAATGCTACACCTGTCGGGGAACTCACGGTTTGGCTTGATTCATCCGGATTTGAAACTTGGACATTTGCTGCTGACCTTGTAGTGTAGTTAGCATCCTGTAGTTCCATTAAAGTTTCAAGAAGCGGATCTTCCGACATTTGCGAGTGTTCCATTGTGAGTGTGTTTGCCGTTTTCATTTTCTTTTGGGTTTTTTCTTTATTTGTTTGATTTTTTGGGATATTTTGATCATCTTCTTCTTGCTTTGATGACCTTGCTTTTAATTCATGGTATTTTTTTTTTTAATTTTAATTTTCTTATAAATCTATATACATCCATCCTGGTGTTTGCATAGTTGAAGTTTGATTCGGGACAGAAGGAGAGACCTAAAGACAGAATTTGCTCTTCTGGATGATGTCATCAGTGATGTCATCAGTGATGTCATTTGAGATGTCATCAGTGATGTCATCAGTGATGTCACTGACCATGTCATGAGTGATGTAATATGCGACGTCATCAGCAGTGCATTGCGGGGGCGCGAGTTATAGTTAGCTGAACTAACTATAACAGGGGAATTTCTAGGGTTTTGTACGAGGGAAATGTCCAGCTAACTATAATGCCCCTGAAACCCATGTTTTTTTAGTGAATATATATATATATATATATATATATATATATATATATATATATATATATATATATATATATATATATATATATCTCTCCTTCCCTACATAACATCTCTCCTTTATTGCAGCTTGGAGGTTGCGGGAGTTCGCGAGTCGTTCGGATATATATATATATATGTATATATATATATTACATACTGACGGTCACCAGTAGGTAGTTATAGTTAGAACCTAGTTTCCATAGGAAAAGCATTTTTTGATTTGCTAATAACTTTGGCGTCATTTGACGAATCTTCCTGAAATTCTCCAAAAAGAAGTTCTATCCAGGTCAACTTCTATCCGGAAAGTTTGGGGGTTATTTGTCAAGCGGGGGCTGGGAAAAAAGGGGGGTCCCAAAACTCATTTTCTCCATGATAATTTTTATGGGAAATTTTGCGACGAGCTACAGGCTGAACTGCTGAACGGAATTACCCCAAATTTGGCAAAAAGGTAGAGCTTGGTTCAGAAAGCGACCTTTTTTTAAATGGTGTAAATCCATTCAGTAGTTTTTGAGAAATTCAAAAGATAAGAGTCAAAAATTCAATTTCCTAAAGGAAACTTTGTGCAAGGCTACAGCCAAACCTACTGAACGGAATTACTTCAAATTTGTCCGAGAGGTAGTGATTGGGTCAGAATGCGACCTCTTTAAAAATGGTGTAAATCCCTTCAGTAGTTGCTGAGAGATTAGAAAAATAAAAGTTCCGATATCTGGTCGGAGCCTAAGTCGCGTGCGCGAGCTTCACTGTGATTGGCTTCTAGTAGTCCAAACCAGGATGTGTTGGCAGCCATCTTGTGGCTAGGTGGAAGCGAGTCACCCGAAAACAGAGAAACAAAGGTATAAAACAAGAGAAGGGGGCAGGGTAGGAAAACCCTGACCCCCTGGGCCTGCTCAGGGGGTCCCAGAAGGACCCCCAGGACCCAAGAAATAATAAAAAATAAAAAACAAATCTGCAAAAATTCGCGCTGGGGTCGCGGGTTCTCGCATTTCATTTTAATGAGGCCCTGGGTGGGCTAGGTTCTGGGGGTATTTCTTAAAAAATAATAGCAGGGGCTCGCAGGAGTTGCGGGGGTGCACAGGGGTCCGCGCAGCCCCGGGGCTTTACTCATGTTGGGAGGGGGGTTGCGCGGCCCCCCTTCTGGAGCCTTCTATGTGCTTGTAACTTTGTCGTCGTTTGACAAATCTTTATGAAATTATCCAAAAAGTTTCCCTTTTTTTGATTAGCTCTTATATTGAAAGCTTGGGGTGAATGGTGTCGGAGGGGCTGAGAAAAAAGAGGGTCCTATAACGTGTTTTCTCCATGCAATTTCCATACGAAACTTTACAGAAGACAACAGGTGAAACTGCTGAACGGAATTATGCCAAATTTGATAGGGAGAAAGGTGATGGTCCAGAAAGCACGCTTTTAAACCGTTCAGTAGTTTTTGAGAAATATCAAATTTTAAAGATATTGATATTTGAGAATTCTGACATGTGAATGCGCTTATTGGCTGTGAATGGTTGAAACCAGGAAGTGTTGGCAGCCATTTTGTGATTTACTCCGTTAGCTCGCATCTCTCCGTGTAGAAGCCATCAGGTTCGTAGTTTTACCTCTGCGAGGCAACACTGGCATCTGTGTCTGTGAGATATGCCTTTCACGCTGCCTCTCTTCATATCACCAGGCCACAGATATGCCTTTAGAAGCCCGCCCGCCGGCTCGGAGCTCTGTGAGTCAGTCTGTCGGTATGATCCCCTACACTACCGAAAGACTACCCAAACACCACTGCACTATCGTAAACTCTAAAACACTACCCCAGCACGATCCCCTACACTACCCAAACACAACTGCACTATCCTAAACCCTAACTCTACCCCCAGCACGACCCCCTACCCAAACACCACTGCGCTACCCTAAAACCTAAAATACTACCCCCAGCACAACCCCCTACACTACCCAAACACCACTGCATTGTCGTAAACCCTAAAACACTACCCCTAGCAGGACCCCCTATACTACGCAAACACCACTGCAGTATCCTAAATCCTTAAACACTATCCCCAGCACGACCCCCTACACTACCCAAACACCACTAGACTACCCTTAACCCTAAAACACTACTCCCAACATGACCCCCTACACTACACAAACACCACTGCACTACCCTAAACCCTAAAACACTTACTCCAGCACAACCCCCTACTGTACACAAACACCACTGCAGTACCGTAAACACTAAAACACTGCTCCGAGGATGACCCCCTACAATACACAAACACCACTGCACTACCCTAAACCCTAAAACACTACTCCCAGCATGACCGCTTACACTACCCAAACACCACTGCATTTTGGTAAACTCTAAAACACTACCTCCAGCACGATTCTTACACTACCCAAACACCACAGCACTACCTTAAACCCTAAAACGTTACCCCCAGCATGAACCCCTAAACAGTACACAAACACCACTGCACTACTCTAAATCCTAAAACAGTACTCGCTGCATGACTTCCCATACTACACAAACACCACTGTGGTACCCTAAATCCTAAAACATTACTCTCAGCATGACCCCCTACAGTACACAAACACCACTGCACTGCCATAAACCCTAAAACACTACTCCCAGCATGACCCCCTACAGTACCCAAACACCACTGCACTGTCGTAAACCTAAAACACTACTCCCAGCATGACCCCCTACACTACACAAACACCACTGCACTACCCCAAACCCCAAAACAGTACTCCCAGCATGACCCCTTACACTACCCAAACATTACTGCATTGTCATAAACTCTAAAACAATACCTCCATTACGATTCTTACACTACCCAAACACCACTGAACTACCTTAAACCCTAAAACACTACCTTCAGCACGAACCCTCTACAGTACACAAACATCACTGTACTACCCTAAAGCGTAAAACGGTACCAGTCAGTCGGTTCGCAGGTCTGCGTCTGCGAGCCGTCGTGTCCCTAGCTGTACATGTGCGAGCCAGTCCGTTAGGTAATAGGTGTTTCTCTGCTAGCAGGGCTGTTGGCCCGTTGGTGTCCCTTTGCGAGTTAGACCTCTGCGAGCCAGCACGCTGGTGTGCATTTCGAGCCAATGGCCTGTAGCTCTCCCTGTGCGAGCCACCGACGGGCCGCAGCTCTCCCTCTGCGAGCCTGCCCGATGGCCCGCAGGTCTCCCTGTGCCAGCCGGATCGCAGCTGTCACTCTGCGAACCGATATTGGGAATATAAGGCGGCTCTAAAAAGAGCCCTTGTGTTTATTAGTTGGAGCTACATATAAGTGCGGATGCACAGCTTCAGGTTATTCAGAAAAACTCGATTTCCCTGATCTGTGAAGTGCACTTCTGGAGATATCAGCCATATCAAAACGTATGTTGTTGTTGTAGATCGACCTCATTCTATGGTCTCTGAGGTATGCAGACACAGATTTGTTGACATTCTTCTTAGATTTTTCAATCTGAGGACAAAATTTGACCATTTCTACTTCTGTCTTTGGCATATATTGGAATATACAAAGACAGTTTGAGGCAAAAGCAACATCAGTTGTCAAAAGGTGTCTTTCATTAGTATTTCCAAACCTACACCAGTCAATGTGCCTAGGTCGTTTTCCACCATAGTGCACAATCATGAGGTCAGGGTGTTGGAGATGCAAACAGGTTTTAACCAAAGGCAACAATTGGTGCAACTTCGATCCTCTCTGTCCAAACCATTTAATGTCCACATTTTGTAAATCTAGGTCAATACGTCTTTGTTCTGCATACCTCTTGCACCAGAAAACATAGC
The DNA here is from genome assembly GCF_964204655.1 of Triturus cristatus. Taxonomy (NCBI): domain Eukaryota; kingdom Metazoa; phylum Chordata; class Amphibia; order Caudata; family Salamandridae; genus Triturus; species Triturus cristatus. Next base: position 899,256,217 of record NC_140590.1, on the reverse strand, counting down.
TATGTCCTGCGATCCACACTAGCATTTTGAAGGTATGGCTGGGAAATATGGATAGATGTCTGTAGCTCATGCAGTCCGTTCGTAGAATAAGAGATATGTTTAAAGGTGGGGAACAACTTTTTTTTCTCATTCAAAACGATAACTGATTGGGAGATGAAAAGCATTGTTTTTTAAAAGTAGGGGGCACATCCGTTTTGTGGAAAAGCATCTTTGTGATTTGTTAAGAAAAAGCAAAACGTGGAGTACATATCATAGGATAAAATTTGGTCAACTCAACCACACCTGCTACTTGCATTTGGAAGGCACTGTTCGAACTTAAAACAATCGTGAACTTGTAACCTGCATGTGCCGTTAAATGTTCGAGAACATGTCACAAAAAAATATCGTTAGGTTTAAAAAAATTGATAAACTTTTAACCTGCACGTGTTGTAGAATGTTCTAGAAAGTGTGTTGATAGAATACATTGCACTTCTGACTTCTATGTGTCCTTGAATATTAAAAAAACTGTTTATATGGAAAATTAAAAAATAACCAAAAGAGAGAAGTTTTGCAATCTAAAAGAATCAAGGAACTATTCTTATTTGTTCTTTACATGTATTTATGTGGGGAGTAACACAATTACAGACACAACAGCACCAGGAAGAGGAACAACCAGGGAGTGGGGGGACGGGGGAGATGGGCACAATGGCACACATTCACAATGAAGTACAGCACAACTACAGACAAACCATGGCTAAAATGAAACACACCAACAAGGATTACAAGTCACACAACCCGCCAACATCACACCACTGAACAAGCATAGAAGTGAAAAACACACTGCCTGAAAGGGAGAAGGGTGAACAAAACCTCACATGAAGGGACATCTCACACACAATGCAGCACACACAAATAGGTAACAGAGCACACCAACATCCAATACAATGTTGTCCAAACACAAACATTTGCACAATCCAACACAGGACACAAATGCACTTGCCTGTGGCGGATAAACGTCCAAAAGCGTCAGTACGAAACAGGCACATGAGAACTGGGCAGTGTATCCCGTCAAGATCCAGCACCTGACCCACTATTTCCAATCAATATAAATACAATGATATTTCTTCATTGGTTTTGTGTGTACACTGTAAGTGCACCCACTACCACAGTGCAATTCAATACAGGATTTCAGTATTGAGAATAAATTGCAAAGGTGCACCTCGTGTGTTTTTGCACGGGAATGCCTACTCTGCATCTCATTACCAGCACTTTAATGCAACTAAAGTTGAGATAAATATAATACAATATTGAGAAGCTGGTGCAAACTGCAGACATCACCAGTATTCCCGCGATAACTGCCCCAAAATGTAACACTATGGCGGACACCACCAAATACCAGTAATAAGAACGCGAAAGAGTCACACAGCACTTAAGTGACAACCAAAAACTTTCATGAATTCTTTTTTTTCAAACTTTATTTTTCCGTTTACATACATATAGAGGATAAACTAAATTTAACAAACTCAACACAAAACAACAAGGCGGAAGACTCCTGTTGGGTCCATCAATGTGGACGACACAGCCTGGAAAATAAAGCACACAATAAGGATGTGTGTAATGCGCATATAAAAGGAGTGTGACACAGAGAAAGAGAGAAGAAAAAATAAGCCAGGGAGAAAAAGAGAGGGAAGGAAAGAAAGGGAGTGAGAAAGGGAAAAGGGAGAGAGAGTGAGAGAGATAGAAGGAAAGGAAGGAAGAGAGTGAGAGAGAGAGTGAAGAGAGGGAAGTGAGAGAGACACTGCCGCCCCTGCGCATCCATGACCAAATAATTACCTGCGGCCACCGGAGTGTCTACCAGTGGGCACTCCACGTGCCTGTGAAAGCTCCAGGGCCCGGTCCCGCCACCATGGCTTGGTGCACATTATGCGGACCCGCTCCACAGCCCAGCAGATCCCACACATGTCGCTGAGTCCTGAGTCATCAATGGCGGAGACCACATCAGCTTTTGGTGCCACTAACCCTGTGCAACGCAAGTCAGCGCCACGTGGTGGTAGGCCGCTGACGGCCATACAACTTAGGGTGTGACTAACCCTGTGCAACTCAAGTCCGCGCCATGTGGTGGTGGGCTCCTGGCGGCCACATCATCTTTTGGTGCCGCTAACCCTGTGCAACGCAAGTCCACGCCATCTGGTAGTAGTCCCCTGACGGCCATACAGCTCAGGGTGCGACTAACCCTCTGTGCAACTTTTCATGGAGTCTTTATGATTGAGACCCGTGGAGCGTCTGCCATCCAGTCACCACCGGCAATAAAGGATGTGACGCTGTCGATCGATTATATTTGCATGGTCACACGGCCTGTGATGCCTGTGCCCGATGGGTGTGGTGTGGGTGAAAACATGCCCTCAGCAAGTGGCCGTGACATGTTGACAACTAGACCACTGACCTGCGACAGGTAGCTATGTAGGGGGGGGGGTGAAAACGTGTTTTCTGAATGGATTTTCCATAGGAAACTTTAGACAAGGCTACAGGTCAAACTGCGAAACGGAATTATGCCAAATTTGGTAGGGAGAAAGGTCTTGGTCCAGAAAGCGCGCTTTCTCGCATCGACTGAAAATATAAAAGAAAGGTCCCGGGGGCAAATTAATATACCGGAGCTTTGCATGTGCAAGATAACCCTTTCACGCTCCCTCTGCCCAACATCACCACTTTGCAGCTATGCCGTCAGAAGCCAGTCCATTGGCTCGCACCTCTCTACCTTTGCGAGCTAGTACACTGCTGTGCCTGTACCTCTGCGAGCTATTGCGCTGCTGTTCCTTTAGGAGCGGATGGCTCGTAGTACTGAATCTGTGAGTCAAGCGGGCGGGCCGCAGTTGTCCATCTGTGAGCCTGGGTACGAACTGTTCATGAGTCATACTACATAAGCATTGAAAAGCAATTTTGTGATTCAGTCCCTCAGCTGGCATCTGTCCGAGGCATTTCTGAAAACACACCGGAGTTCTTTCAGTGAGAGATACCCCTTTCACGCTTCCTCTCCCCACATCAGCAGGTAACGCACCCTCTTCCCACATTACCAACATACCCCCAACAACCTTCTTGGGCCCGGAATTGTCCCTGTGTGGTTGGACAAGCAAGAATCTTAGTCATGTATATATTTACATATAAAACATTTTATTTAAACAAAACAACATCAAATAAAACTGAAGGGAGTCTGGTGCTTTGGTCACTGCCACAAAGTTGGGTTCACTGGCATTCAGGACTCAGGACACAGTTCCACATGTGGGATCGGCTTGTATTGAACAGGGTTAGTGGCACCACGTGTCGCCGGCCTTGCATATGGAAATATGTCTGACTGACCTTGACCTTGTAAGGTAGGTCGCTCCCCCTTCGCACAGCACTGCCTGTGCGTCCTGTCCCTGCCCCAGCTGCTGCTGCTGAGGAAAGTTGAGGCCCTCCTCCACCCGCAGGCTACCACCTGCACCTCATCCCTGGTGGCCAGTGGTACGCCTTAGGTCTGTCCTATTGTAGGTGTCATTCATTGTACTGCCCTTTTCATTTTCTTTTTTGTTGTCTCTGACTGCTGTTGTCTGTCTTCCCCCTGTGCCTGTATTTTCTCCTGTACCCTTCTTTCCTTCTGTTCCCATCGTCACCCCCTAGATTCTGTGCCCGTTTTCCTTCTGTTACCCCCGTGATTCTGTGCCCGGTGTTTCCTTCTGCTACCCCCGTGATTCTGTGCCCGTTTTTCTTCTGTGACCCCCGTGATTCTGTGCCCGGTTTTTCTTCTGTTACCCCCGTGATTCTGTGCCCTTGCCTTCTGTTCCGTTCGGCGTTCCCGTTCCCGCCGCTGCGTGCCCTGTGGCCCCGCCCCCCTGACTGCCCATTCGCTGCCCCTACCTCCCACCTCCCGCCGCCCAGCTGCTCCTCCCTCCCACCTCCCCATATATGGCGGCCGCGCGCAGCGGGCACACAGCTGGCATTCACCAAAAACATAACACAGACGGTGAACCGCACCCGGCACTACACTTCCCAGCTATCCCGAAATACACGATATCACACGTGATATTTTGTACCTCGGAGCGCCCCGTAGTCACCAACACGGAAGTACGCTCGCATTCAAAAAACATATATAGACACTCCTCCTGTCTGTCCGGTACCTCCCCTTCCAGCTCAGTTGTCAGAGCGGGGTACCGACGGACAGGTAGGTCTCTTTTACGGTCCTGTGTTATCCACCGTAATGGCGCGAACCTTTGACGCCGTGTTAACCATTTTGGCTGTCTTTTCCCACATACTGTTGTGACTATTAGACGATTTTTAGTTGATTCACGAATGTTGGTACAAAGTAGCGCTGAGCCTTCGCCTTCTCTATTTCTCGCGTCACAGGGCACATCAGGCGTCCTCGCCTTTGTCTGGACGCCAATGAGAACCAGTAGGTCCCTAGTTATCCTTCCTAACTGGTTAAATACTTTTCAACAACAGACCATATATTATCAACTGTTAGTGGTTTAGCAAGCTGCAGCTATTTCATTTTCAAGTTCGAATATTCCTACACTCGAGCATTGTGTTCCTGCCATGTTCCTACACTGTCTAGTCAAACACTCCCTTTGGAAGTTTCCTCCTCCCCCCACCTTGGATCGAACTTGCCATGCCCTTTGGGGTAATATTGTTGTTTGATATTTCGATATTTCCATTTTCAGAGCGATGCCTCAAGTCCTGAGAGGATGCCAGGCGAGGCGAGGTGCGTACCCAGAATTTTCCGGGTAAGTGCACATGCTGAGCGTCGATTTGACTATCGCCTTGTAATACACCATTGAGTATTGACCTAATGTTGCTAGCATACTTTATCTAGCATAGTTCTGTGATTAACACTGATATTGTATAAGATTGAGTTGAGTTCTTTTTTTCTTTATTTTTACTAGGTCTCTTTTCCCTGTAAAAGTTCAACGGGAACGTACAGGAACAATCAGGTTGTATTGGGTACCAACCTAAAAACCTTTTCATTTATATGTTAATTTTTCACACTTATTGCAGTAGCGTCAACATGGTCCTGATGAGAGATTGGACTCCCATGTCCAGTAGCCGAAACATGTAGACCGACAACTTGACAGTTATTTGTGAAGCAGTCTATGCACTGTTTTTAAAGTGGCATCAAGACAGCACCAGAATAAAATTTACAGTGTCTTGTTAGCCATTTTTAATAGCACTTTTTTCTTTTTTCTTTTTCACTCTTTGCACTGCAAACCATCACCACACCTTTGGCATCCACGCCTGGGACAACCGTGGAACCACCACAATCATCAAAGTGGTTTGTTCCTATGTTATTGTCCATAGTTCCCAGATGATGATAAGCCACCTTTGGTGGGTGATGGGAACTTAACCTTTTGGAAAGCCCTAGACGTTTATTGTATTTGTTTGTTTTGACTCTTTCTGTCATATCAGTGCTACCATTCACATAGAACTTTAGACCCACAGTATTCTATGTATAATGTTTGTTGGTTTGGGGATTTATACTGATGTTGGTCTCTAAACATATCCCTTGGACCCCCCCTTCATGTGAAAGGTTTTTTTGTGTTGAGACGCCTAAGGCAAGCTCATCTGCGCCCGTCCATGCCTGGACTGCGCCCAGCGCCAGAACCCCACGCCTGCCACAACGACCACCGCCACTACGATGCCATCACACTGCATGCTCTCAACTCCAGACAGGCCCACACCTGCTTCAAGGCCACCACGAAACACACACACGGCCCCCTCACCTGCCGGAACTGCAGCTACACCGGCCTCAGAACTGCCGAACCACCCGCCAAGAAAGACCTCAACCACCTCCGATGCTTCCTACTGAACACCCGCTCCGCACGCAAACACGCAGTCGAGCTCTGGGACCTGCTCGACACATCATCCCCGGACGTCGCCTTCCTGACAGAGACTTGGATGAAGGACTCCTCCGCAACCGACATCGCCATAGCCATCACAAACAGCTACAAGATCACCCACAGAGACCGCACCAACGGAGTCGGAGGAGGAATTCCCATCGTCCACAAAAACACCATCAGGGTCACGACCAGCACCGACGACACTCACAGCACCGCCGGACAAATGCATTTGCAGATCCACACAGACCCCAACTCCACCCTCAGAGGCACCCTCGTCTACAGACCACCCAGACCCTGACCCCAGTTCAGCGACTCCATCGCCGACTTCATCAGCACGCACACCCTGACCTCCACCGACTACATCCTCCTCGGAGACCTGAACTTTCACCTTGAGAACAACAACGACAGCAACTCCACAACCCTGATCAATAATCTCGCCAACCGCGGACTGAGGCAACTCATTACACCGCCTACCCACTCCGCCGGCCACATGCTCGACCCCGTCTTCTCCTCAAGCTTCCAAATCTCCTTCAGTCACACCACCGAACTCCTCTGGACCGACCACCGCTGCATCCACTTCACCTTCCAGAATCCCACCACACATCACCACACCAAACAGATCCCCCGCCGCTGCTGGAGCAAAATCACTGGAGACCAACTACACGCACACCTCACTCTCAGCCCACCCACCGAACCCTCTAACACCGATGACGTTGCCCACAGCCTCAGACGCTGAATCGACGACTGCACCAACACCCTCGCCCTGCTGAAGAAACCCCCCCACAGAGACACCAGCAAGAGGGCCAGCTGGTTCACCCTGGAACTCCTAGCCTCCAAGCGAGCCTTCCGGATACTAGAGAAGAAATAGCACAGTGAAAAAACCCCGGACAGCCACGCAGCCCACAAGGATGCCATCCGCAACCACAATCATCTCATCAGGACTGCCAAGAGGACCTCCTTCAAAGACCGCCTCAACAACAACGCACACAACAGCAAGGAGCTCTTCAACATCATGAAAGAACTCTCCAACCCCAGCTCCAACACCAACGACATCCCGCCGTCGCAAGCCCTGAGCCACTCCCTCGCCACTTTCTTCCACCGCAAGATAGCAGACACCCACAACAGCTTCAACAACCAGACAGCCCCAACTGACAGCAACACAACAGACTCTCTGCACACCATCGACCATGACCCCCTGCTAGCACCGATGACACCATCAAGACCATGAGCACGATCCACTTCGGCTCCCCGTCAGACCCACTCCTGCACCACATCTTCAACAAAGCCAGCAGCTCCATCGCACCCCACCTGCGCAACGTCATCAATCTCTCCCTTGAGACTGCAACCTTCCCAGAGAGCTGGACACACGCCGAGATCAATGCCCTACTCAAAAAACCCAAGGCAGACCCAAGAGACCTCAAGAACTTCCGGCCCATCTCTCTGCTCCTGTTCCCGGGTCATCGAGAAGATCGTCTACAGGCAGCTAACCCGATACCTCGAAGAAAACAGAATCCTGGACCCTTCCCAGTCAGGGTTCAGCAGCAACCACAGCACAGAGACCGCCCACATCGCCGCCACCGACGACATCAGGACCCTGCTCGACGATGGTGAGACCGCAGCCCTCATCCTCCTGGACCTCTCCACCGCCTCTGACACCATCTGCCACTGCACATTACGCACACGCCTCCATGCCGTAGGGATCAGAGACAAGGCTCTGGAATGGACCACCTCCTTCCTCTCCGGCAGAACGCAGAGTGTCCGCCTCCCCCCATTCCGATCCGAAGCCTCCGAGATCATCTACGGCGTACCCCAGGGATCTTCCCTCATTCCGACACTGTTCAACATTTACATGGCCCCGCTCGCACACGTCGCCTGACAGCACAACCTCAACATAATCTCCTAGGCCGACGAAACTCAACTGATCCTCTCCCTCACCAAGGGCCCCATCACCACCAAAGCCAACCTCCACGAAGGAATGAAGGCCATCGCTGACTGGATGAAGATTAGCTGACTGAAGCTGAACACAGGCAAAACGGAGGTCCTCATCCTCGGCTCCAACCCTCCAGCCTGGGACGATCAATGTTGGTGGTCGACGGCACTGGGGCCAGCCCCGACACCCACCGACCACACACGCAACCTGGGAATCATCCTCGACTCAACACTCTCCATGACCAAGCAAGTAAACGCCGTCTCCTCCTCTTGCTTCAACACCCTCCGCATGCTCCGCAAGATCTACAGGTGGATCCCGACCGACACAATAAGAACAGTCACCCAGGCCCTCGTCAGTAGCAGACTCGACTACGGAAACGCCTTATATGCGGGAGCCCCGACCAAGCTCATCAAACGACTGCAACGCATCTAAAATGCCTCAGCACGACTGATCCTCGACTTACCATGCCACAGCCACATCACCCCACACCTGAGAAACCTGCACTGGCTTCCCGTCAACAAGAGGATATCCTTCAAGCTCCTCATCCACGCACACAACGCCCTCCACAAGACCGGCCCAGCCTACCTCAACAGACGACTCTCCTTCTACATCCCAAACCGCCAGCTCTGCTCTGCTGACCTCGCACTCGCCACCGTCCCGTGCATCCGAAGAACAACCACCGGTGGGAGATCCTTCTCCCACCTCGCCGCCAAGACCTGGAACACCCTCCCACAGATCCTACGATAGACCCAAGACCTGCTGACCATCAGGAGGCTACTCAAGACCTGGCTGTTCGATCAGTAGCGCCCCCCTTCCAGCGCCTTGAGACCCTCGCGGGTATGTAGTGCGCTCTACAAATGACTGATTGATTGATTGATTGATTGATCAAAGGGAGTCTGGTGCTGTGGTCACTGCCACCAAGTTGAGGTCACTGCCATTCAGGACTCAGGACACAGTTCCACATGTGGGATTGGCATGTGTTGATCAGGTTTAGTGGTACCACGTGTCACAGCTTGTGTTGAACAGGGTTAGTGGCACCACGTGTCCAAAATTCAAATTGCGAGCTCTGCTGCCCGCAGTGTAGACTGCTATTGAGTGTTCGTTTGCACTTGAAGATGAATTTGGTGATTGTACTAAAGCTATAACTGATATAAAAAAAGTTCTTGAAGCAAGGATACTAAAAGGATATTATGTAGGTTTTAGGCCTGTGATAGTTACTTGCCTAGTGGACTCTGTAATTAATGAATCAAGATTTAATTTTAATTGTGAGCCCTACTGACCGCAGCGTAGGCCAGAGGTAGCGGTGAGCAAGGGCCCACAGCCACGTGGCGTTCAGTAGAGCTGCACAGTTATTGGCACTGGTAGCAATGTCTTTACATGCATTGAAAGAATCTTCATAGCAGTCATAATCTCCAAGTAATTCCATATCCGTCCACCAAGGTTTGAAGAGTTGCAGAAGAGTTAAATAGAAAAACTCTCTTATCTGGAGTATCACAACTTAATTTCCTGTGATTAATCAAATTTCCTTTGGCATGCTTTAACAAACATCCATTAGATCCAATTACACCATGTTTCCCTTCATTTATTTTTTCTGTAATATTTTTTTTAAAACTATAATGTTTCAGTATTTCATATAGACATATGTTTTCCAGGTATGGACTTCTATTTGGATAGTATGCGAGGAACAGCAATTGAGTTATCTGCAACATATTGTATGTCCATATTTGCATTCCACATCTTCAAAATTACCAGATTGTAATCATTAGTGGACTTCGATTCTTCTGTTCTTTTTATATTATAAGTATTTTTGGGTGATTTTCGAGTGATAGTATGCCTCAATGCTGACATAAAACTGTTCACTCTTCCTTGCGATGACTTATGGTGCACTGAGTTAGTAGTACCTTTGGCGCTCAGCGTGTACATACCCTGCGATGATGCGTGGTCCGGGGGTGCTGCACACGGACCAATGTCTTTTGTCTATTGAATTCTGCCTCAATAAGGCCATGTGGCATTGACTTGTGGTGCACTGAGTAAGTGGCACCTGAAGCACTCAGTGTGTGCGCAACCTGAGATGATGCGTGGTCCGATAGGGCCGCACTGGGAGCAATGTATCTTGCGTACTGGACTGCGTCATCTGCAATCGCTACCCTATGTGAATTGTGATGCCTGCTGTCTGCAGTGTATATCGAAGGCAGTAGTCTGTACAGACATAAGTCTGCGGTGCTGTGCCGCTGGGTTCACAGGGGGCCTGTGATGAGGAGACCTGCGGTCATGGCGGCAGCCTCATGGCAGGGTGAGGCTTGCCGCTCTGGCACAGTTGTTGGTCTTCACGGTTCACAAGTGAACCACGCCCAGAGCCCCGGCCTATTTATTCACACTCCTACGCTGAAGTGGCATACGTCGGAGCAGCCCACTCCGGTTACGCTTATGCTTACAAGGGGAGACGACACAGCTACATGACTGAGATCTTCCCTAGTGTTTGACGTAACATGGTTGGGTCCACTGTCCACAACACTACAAGCACCAGTAATATTTGTGCAGATGGAGAAGTGTGTGTTCTGCATACTAAGATGTGTCCAGCACATCACCGCTACACTATGCATTGTGTGCATTGTTATTCATGGGTGAATTGCTTCCTTCACATAGTTTGTTCTCACCTGTCCCAATATTAAGCTATTGTGTGACTGAGGGGGCATGCCGTTTTCGGAAAGTTCGATGTCTTGTTCTGCGCTGCCTCGGTGGTTCCTGGGGGTGGTGGTGGGTGTTGTGGCATTCTTGTGTGTCGGAGCTGCTTGTTATAGTTAGAAATTAGAATTTTAAAAACCTTAGAAATTCCCTGAAAAACCATAGGTTTCAGGGACGTTATAGTTAGTTGGACATTTCACTCATACAAAACCATAGACATTCCATCGTTATAGTTAGTTCAGCTAACTATAACTCGCGCTCCTGCAGTGCACAGCTGATGACGTCACATATTACATCATTCATGACATGGTCAGTGACATCACTGATGACATCACTGATGACATCTCAAATGACATCACTGATGACATCACAGATGATATCATCCATGTGACAATCTGATGCACCTCCTCACACACTAATATAACCTTTGATACACTCACTGTAAAATACAGACTACCATTTTCGATACCATTGACACACTAATACCAGTTACTACATACCCACTCAGTGATTCATAGGTCTACACACACATCTACCCATTCCCCTATACAATCACTCATACATGCAGTCACTGATCAATAGAACACTATCAAATGCACTCATACACCTATATAGACATTGACACACCAGCACTCATCCTAGTCAGTTATGTAGTCATCCTAGTCACTTATGCAAAGAATCAATCACAGTTCCATTTACTCACCTACACAGTTATACACACACCACCTCATTTATTCATACATATAGTAACGCATACTTAGTTGCAGATTTACAAGCCCCTTGCGTCACTTTTGCACTGTCGTTGCGTCACTTTTGTGACGCAGCGGCAGCATAAAAGTTGCGGCCCATTTACAACATGGCACATCTAGGGAGATGCGTCACGTTGTGAAGCCCTGCATCAGGTTTAATGTATGCAGGGTGGGCGTTCCGTCGCAGGAAGCCCCGTAAAAGTGACTCTGTGAAATCTACAAGTTTTCACAGAGTCACTTTTACGTTCATGCGGTGTCAAAATCCTGCGCCTGCTTGAAGCAGGCATAAGTATGATGCAGCATGTTAGGCATAGGGGGCACCTGAGCATTGCTGGAGTTGCGTTGTGCTTGCGAAACGACTCCAGAAATGCGTGACTTTTCCGTCAACAGATGCGTCAGAATTTCTATGGTCCAGGGGTGATGGGTGCAGAGGTGTCCCCAGGCGTCAGATTGTCATCACCAGGAGCACTCATGGTAGAGGGGGCCTGAAAACAGAGGCTGCAGGCGGCGAAGTAAAGTTCACGGGGGCAAAACCAAAGTAGACTCTGTCTCTTGAGGACTTGGGGACCACGCTGACACCATTGGCTCACTTCAGCTCGGGCTTAGAAGCGCAGGTGCAGTGGGGTTTTACTGTTTCGAACATTTGTGGTTCTGGAGTCTCTCAGCCTTATTTGGGGTGCCTGCAGGGTGCAGGGGTGCAGTGCCGCTCCTCCATGGAAGTCCTTGAGTATATATTGTACTCCCAGGCTTTGGAGGAATGAAAGCTTGCAGTACGAGTTGACTTTAGTGCACTTCAATAGGTGTGTGTCAAAAAGCAAATATCCTCTTTGGCATAATCAAAACCACTCAATTACAAGCATACAATTAGTTCATACTGCATAATCAGAGCATAAATGTACCAAATTTAAAAATACATATAGCAGATATTTATTTCAAATGATAAAAACAATTTAAATAAAACATAATTGTGTGAAAAATATTTAAGAAAATCTTTGCATATCTTATAAGTACTCAGTTACATACATACATGAAGAACATAAACTCAAACACATATACAAATTCCACAGCCTTAAAACACAAAAACGTGAGAGAGCAATAGACAAAAACAGTTCATATCATTGTATAGAACCACCAGTAACTGATAGATTATCTGTCACAGTTGAAATACTTTTCATAATCTTTTTCATTAACTTGCCGAGATCCTAGTAATCTAGTGTCTATATATAAGAGGCATTGACGCGTTTTTGTGGGTAGCAATCTATGAAAACCACCTTCTTCAGGATTGTTGGTATCCCCTGGCTATCAATTGTATAATCTACGATGCACATACACAAGGAGACAAGAAAAAGGAATGCAAAGACAAAAATCAGACATACGGATTTTTCTTAAATTTACAATTCTAAAAAAAAATTATATCCTGATGATACAGATTACCACAAACAGGTTACATCAAGCTACCACAGAAGTCAGGCATCAGACTTTTTTATACATTTACAATTCTCTTAAAAATCATTGATGTCCTGATGATACAGTTATCACCCCAAATAGGCTGTATCATACTCCCACATTCAAACTCATGCTCACATCATGCCAAGATGTAGACAACTCATAAGGTGTAATACCTTTCCAGATTTAATTCTGAAGCACACCAGCTCTTAAGAGTCCTCAATATACTCTAAGGCTTTCATAGACTTGTGGCTGAGTAATTCTGGTCCAATGTCCCTATGAACGATATAAAATCTATATAGAAAAGATAAATTCATTTATAAGCAGGACATCCTAGATATCCTCATCACGCTGCAGGCTGGTAAAACAGAACATAATTACCTGTATATTTTTAAAATGACACTCTGTGCCAGTGGCAGTTCGAATGGAGGGGTAAGTGTCTATAAGCAATAAAAACAATAATCAATCCCTTTTTATCCAAAAGGAGGTTTCCAATAAACTGTCCATTGTAAGGGCTAATACATACCTATCTCCCACACGATCAGTGTTTGTAGACTCTTATTTCTCCACTATTTTACAGATGGTTACGGTCCTCCCGAATCAGTAACCTGATCCCTCTGAATATCAGGATCACAAGAACATCAAGATTCCTATTTTCTAGACAAATAACTATATGTTAGGTCCTGAAGGCCATCCTGATTAGCTACAGCCATATTTTACATTTTTCATCCAAAACTCTTGTTTCATATTGTAGGGAGTATTTAATTTGGCCCACATATTTTACATCAAATCCATCATTTCCTATTCCTGTCATTACTACATTTTATGTACTTTTCAGGGACTATGAAGAATACGGCTCGACTCGGCATTTCAAGAGGGAAACAGCAGACCTGCTGTCAGGGCTGGTGCCAAGTTAGTTACTCTTCTGTGGGTTTTCCACATGTCAAATCACTTAATCTGTACAGGGAAGCCGTGGGAATGATAGTGGTGGTAACTAGGCCCCGGATAATTGAGACTCATTTAGAGCAGAATTGTAAGGGGACAAAATCTTTACTGTTTAGAATTCTAATAAACTCTTATGTAGATTGTGATATGAATTTTTGTATAGCTTAATATGATTAAATATTAGTATGTGGCAGACAATAGATACAAGTAGATGTGAGGATTTACCTAAATAGATGGCATCAGTACCAAAATAACACTTGTATTCACTACGCTTGGCTTAAGTTTGTATGTTACAAGATGGCAGATGGCAGGTGTTAACTCCTTTGTTTTGTGTTAGTGACCATATTTGGATGAGTGTGTCAAGTTAATGGTTGTGGTGGTCACAAGGGTCTGAGCAATCAAGGCTCATTCAGTGCCCATTCTTATTAGGAAATGTTCGGCAATATTTGGAACTTTAACAATTGCTCATTCAAAGCGAGACATGTATGCTTGTACAGATCACCTATGGTCAAACATTATTGTGTGATTGATAATGAAATAAGTAGCATGTAATGATCTATGTTGATTTGATATAGAGACGGCATCTGTACCAGTATGGCGCCTGTAACCACCACAATTTGTTGAATGTTGAATGCTACATGTTCCAAGGTGGTGAACATTATGAATTAATTGTTATCTTTTCTTACTATAGAGTCCTCTTTTTATGACCATGCCTATACTGGATGTTGGAAAATCTGTATTTATAAAATGCGGAAATGCTGCAACACACTGAATGTTGACCAATGCACATGCCGATAGCGTTTGTTTTTTTAGTAACTCGAAAATAAAGATAGGTTATTTTCCTCCCTTGAGAGTGCTGTCTCTTCTTTAGAAGTCTGGAGCGATATATATATCGTGGTTCCACCACCGCGTTTCTAGACAGGCACCCACTCTGGAGTGCTCAGCGTTCTTTGTGGATTTCGTGCGAGAATATATATGTATAAATATATATATATATCAATCGGCTGATTGAATAAAAACTATGTATAAATATATATATATATCAATCGGCTGATTGAATAAAAACTTTATCGAGCCCAGACACGGCGTCGTCATCCTTTGGCTGCGGGCAGAGGTTTGGTGGATAATTGGCGAACTTTGCTGGAGTAGTTCGCGTAAGACGACGCACCCTCTGGTTTGGCGTGCGGCGGCAGTTACTCGAGTGAGGAGGAGCAATATATATATATATGTATATATATTTGCAAGCACTCTTACACTCCGCGATTCTGCCACCAGCCACGGAAAAAGAGCACGGACCACAATCCTTAAAGATTTTTTAATGTCCTTAGGTTACATCCACAGAGTAGCAGCCATTACGCGTTTCGTCCCTGCTGGGGGACTTGATCACATGACGCTGAACCACCAATTGTGTTGCACTTTTAAAGGGGGTAGGGCAAGATGAGTATCGACAGTTTTTTTTCACAAATGAAACATTTGAAACTTTACTCACAGTCAGTTAATTTCATTATTGTCCGAGTCTTTAACGTATCAGTTCTTTCGAGTTAGTATAGAGATTATAATAACGATTTAAATATCGGAATAAGCGATCTTATGTTCATCTTGTCATGTTTAGCAAGATTAAAATCTTCAGAATAAATATATAAATATATATAAATATGTAAACATGTAGAGATAAAATCTTATATAAATACCTCATATATATAGACATATAGACATGTATAAAAACATATAAATATATGAATAAATATATAATATAAATACATAAATGCAAAAAAATCCGAGTGTAAGATTATAAAATACATCATAATTTAGAATAAAATATTACAATTCATTTTGTCTAACGTGACCCCTGTTGCCCAATTGTGATAGCATAATGGGAGCCACGGTTCTCTACGTTTGATGATCACAGACTCGAAAGACTAAAAAGAATAGAAAAAAAGGGGGACAGACTAGATTGCCCATTGTAGAATCATCCCCGATATGTTTCGTCACATTGGACTAATAATTATTTTTTTGTGATTTTTAACTTGTTATTTGGTTTTTTGTTTGAAAAGTTTTTTTTGGTATCTACTTAGATATTAGTGTTGTTGTGCTAAAAAGTGCTAGAATTTCAAACTTCTAAAAAAGTGACAAGTGATGATTAAATATAAGTAAAAATATGTGTATAATAATCTAAAATATTATATGTAAAAAAGAGAGCCGAGAGAGGAAAAAAAAGCAGTTTTAAAGATATTAGTAGCTCCATAGTAACTCGGATGTTAACAAATATATGTATAGTAACTTGCTACTAGGGCTTGAAAATAAAGTAAGGTGCAGGTCAACAACGGATCCCCTTTCAAAACTTGATTTAGATTAAATTCTCATTACAGTAAGGAAAATCAAAGAACTGTTGTTATGTATGTAAAAATGTGTATATCAGGGATTTTATATAACTTGGTGTACATGTTTACAGGCTAGCATGTAGCTCCTCCGAGCTATTCAATCCATGTGGATATTTGCTGTCTAGATTAAGAATGTAATACATTTCCAGGACTCTAAGTGATTTTTCACGGTCACCCCCTCTTTTGTTTTTAGGGACAGAGTCAATGAGAAAGTAACTTAGATCCTTAGGGTTACCTTCATGGATTTCTTGGAAATGACGTGCCACTGGATATGCCTGGTCGTGGTTTTTGATGGCACGAATGTGTTGTAATATTCTCTTGTGCCCAGGGAGAATGGTCCTCCCTATGTACCTTAGTTTGCATGTACACTCCAAAACATAAATTACATGGTCAGATTTACAGTTCAATGATTTGGTAATTTCCCTGTTGGGTCCCCCGAAGGGTGTGGTGTAATTAGTTGTGGAGATTCCATATTCACAGGCCTTGCAGATCCTGCATTTGAGGAATCCCCGTCGTTGTGACAGCCAAGATCCCTTGACTCCCACCCCACACGGATCATTGTCTACCAACTTATCTTTCATAGATACTCCTCGTCTACAGGTGATAGTTGGTCTTTTTGGGATTTTTTTACCAATTATTGGGTCCTGTTTGATGAGGTACCAGTTTTTGTTAAGTATTTTCCTTACTGCCCCCTCTTGTCTGTTGTATTGGAGGATAAATCTAAAGTTGTCAGGTGTTTCTGTGCCAGAGGCTTCAAGTTTAGGAGTAGGACAAATCAGAGTGTCCCTGTTGACCTGATTACATTTGGTAAGGGCTTTGTCAAGGCATTTATTGCTGTAACCTCGCATTTTGAAGCGATTGATGCATTCTTGGTGTGCTATTTTCAGGGATCCACCATCACTGCAGATGCGTTTTATTCATAGCAATTCCCCATAGGGAATGCTACGAATAAGGTGTTTATATGTATATGTATATATTATCTACTGCCGGTCGCCAGTAGATAGTTATAGTTAGGATCGTGTTTCCATAGGAAATCCGCAACATTCTATTTGGAATAACTTTGGCGCCGATTGACGAATCCTCGCGAAATTTTCAAAATAGGTGGGGCGCTCCGCTCCGCTCCTTCCCTGAAAGTCTCGGGGGGATTCGTCAAGCGGGGGCTGAGAAAAAGGGGAGGTCCCAAAACGTGTTTTCCCCATGCATTTTTCCATAGGACCTTTAGTCCAAGCTACAGCCCGAACAGCTGAACAGAATTACTTGAAATTTGGCAGAGAGGTAGTCCTCAGGACAGGGATGTGCCTTTTGCAGGTCTGGTGTAAATCTGTTCAGTATTTCCTGAGAAAATAGCATTTATAAGCATATATATATCTATAAGCGCGCACCGTGCGCGTACGGTAAACTTACCGTACGTGCACGCTGCCGTGCGCGAGCGCGATTCTGATTGGTTGTTAGATCTTAGTAAACATTCGAATCGGTCGAAACCAGGAAGTGTCGGCCGCCATTTTGTCACTCGCAGTCTGAGGGGGTGAAAAACAAAGGTGGAGAACGTGAAAAGGGGGCAGGGTGGACAATTCCTGACCCCCTAGCCTTTGTCAGGGGGTCCCAGAAGGACCCCCAAGGGCCAAAATTCTTGAATTTTTTTTTCGAAAAATCGCGGAGTGCGCGTAGCGTACGCGTACGGTCGAAATGGAAAGAATCCGCGAAATGCATAATGTGGGAGTGTGGTGCGCAAAGTGCACCGCACGCCCACAGCGCGTGCACGGTGCGCGATGCGCAACGTGCGCGTACGGTACGCGCACGGTGAAAAACCTTAAAAAAAAAATCAAAAATACATAACTTAGCATTTAAAAAAACGTACAAATTCACTGAAAAAAACATAGGTTTCACACACGTTATAGTTAGGAATTAGCATTTAAAAAACCTTGCAAATTCACTTAAAAAACCATAGGTTTCACACATGTTATAGTTAGCTGGACATTTCACTCGTGAAAAACCATTGAAATTCCCCCGTTATAGTTAGTGCAGGCAACTATAACTCACGCGACCGCAATCCTTTGCTGATGACGTCAGATATTACATCACTGCTGACATATGTGTCTTTCTGAAAAAAAAATATTTGTAATATATGTATAGCTAAAAATTAATGGAAGAAGACATGGGTAAATAAGTGTCTAAATACAGTGATGTAATATCTGACGTCATCAGCAAAGGATTGCGGTCTCGTGAGTTATAGTTGCCTGCACTAACTATAACGGGGGAATTTCAATGGTTTTTCACGAGTGAAATGTCCAGCTAACTATAACATGTGTGAAACCTATGGTTTTTTAAGTGAATTTGCAAGGTTTTTTAATGCTAATTCCTAACTATAACGTGTGTGAAACCTATGGTTTTTTCAGTGAATATATATATATATTCCCATTACAGAAAATCACGGAGCACTCTGCGGTTCACAGTCTTCCCTTTAATTTGGCAGACACATTTCAGCAATTATGCTTTTCTCAATGCCATAGTGTTCCCATTAACCATTTCACCACATTTAAAACACTCCTGACTCCTCTTCATTGGACAGGAAAAAGTACAGTAAGAAAAAACGGATTGCATTAGGCTCAATGTTATCTATTTACTCAGTCCGCCATTTTTAACATGCATGGTTCATTCATATTCTCTCAGCGAGTGTGCCTTAATGCTCGTAAATCTAATTTCAGTAATGATTGTCACTTAGTAGAAACAAGTTATTCAGGGCACAAATATATCCAATTGCATGTTCGATATTTCACTCACCAATGTGGCACATTGAAGACTTAGTGGTCGATTCCGATCCTGTATTTTTTTTTTTCCGTACGACTCGTATCCGTTTTTATTTCCGGACGAATCGTACACGTCACGTCCGACCCGTGAAGTACGATTTGTACGGGAAAAAGTACATACAGATCGGGCCGATCTGTATGAATCGTAGCGGGTAAAGTTGTACGAGACGGACCCGGACACTTTTCCGTACAAATCGTAAAATTACAGTCCGAGCGTACAAGTACAATCCGGACTAGCTTTCCGATTTCCGATTCATACGGAAAACGTCCCGTACACAGGGAATGACTTGTACATATGCACTGTCGGTGTACGCACCATACATACGCAATGTTGTTGTACGCACCAATGTTGTATTACGCACCGTACATACGCAATGGCGGTGTACGCACCGTACATACGCAATGTTGTTGTACACACCAATGTTGTAGTACGCACCAGACATAGCAATGTCGGTGTACGCACCGTACATATGCAATGGCGGTGTACGCACTATACATAGCAATGTCAGTGTACGCACCGTACATAGCAATGTCTGTGTACGCACCGTACATACGCAATGGCGGTGTACGCACCGTACATATGCAATGGCGGTGTACACACGTACATACGCAATGGCGGTGTACGCACCGTACATCGCAATGGCAGTGTACGCACCATACATACGCAATGGCGGTGTACGCACCATACATATGCAATGGCTGTGTACACACCGTACATACGCAATGGCGGTGTACGCACTGTATATACACAATGCATGGGGGTGTGTGCCTGTACGACTCGTACCCCTGTACTGTACTGAACCACGGACACTGTAAAACAGCAAAAGGAGGGTCTATTCAACTCGCACAACACCACAAAACACGTCTACAGTGCACAAAAAATGGAAATGACTGACCTGGACACATCCAAACAGGCAACCAGAGGGGCAAACTCACAACCACCCCTTATAACACACCAATCAAAAATTCAAACTGAGGCACACCCACAAATGGACCAATAAAGAGGGCCCACACACACAAACCATGAGCCCTTGCAACAGACTCACTGCAGCTAGAGAGCTCACACCAACAACTGCACCCATCCACCTTAACATATACACCTTCACAGAACCTCCTTCACACATACCCCCTCTTCACATTCAGACCCACACCGTCACATTCAGTCCCACACACCCACAACCATCCACACCCTCACCCCACACCATGCCCACAGACAAGAATCCAAAGTTCACAAGGGAGGAGCTGGAGATTCTTGTCAATGAAGTCATCAGAGTCAAGCCACAGCTGTTTGGAACATTGGTCAGACAGACCAGCATAGCTGAAAAATCACGCCTGTGGCAGATGATCGTCGATAGGGTGAATGCTGTTGCACCCATCAGAAGGACCAGGAATGAATGCCAAGCCAGGTGGTACGATCTGTGGAGGGCGGTAAAGCGCAAAATGAATGATGACTACGCCCAGAGCAACAGCACTGGAGGTGGTGGGCCCCGCAGACCAGTAAATTTCCATCCCTGGGAGGAGAAGGTGATGGCCCTGCTTCCGCCGGTGGGAGTACATGGGCTGCAAGGAGTTCCAGAGCCTGGTGAGTACACAAACAACTTAGGTAACATGGGGGTAATGGCATCCACACCCCAACTACACCAAATGCACGCAACTACCCCCAAGCCCTCACCGGCCAGAACCACCGTCAAAAATAACGCTAATGTTACTAACATGTGTATGCCCCATTGAGAAAGCAAGGCCATGCTATGTCCCATGCTACACGAAGCAGCAACCCAAGAATGGATATCCGGTATGCTGGGAGGGTGGGTGGCACAAAACACATTGTTGAACTCCAAATCAGGCACAATTGCCCTCATCCCATATGGCCCAGGTACATACCCATGCACCATGCGCAATGCACAGGGATTGGGAAAGTACTGACAAGATAGCTCACACTCGGCCCGGGTGTAGGCAGCACAAGGCCCTACTGTGACCAGTGCAAACACAAACACCAAGAAAACAAGGTCAGATATCTAGGACAGGAACTCACACTCACTGTCATGGCAGCATGCTCCATGGGGAGACAGCTACATCACCTTGGAGCCCCAGTGCCAAATCACACTACACCCACCAGCAGGCCCTGTCACACACACCCCTTACACAAGCAGACACCCCCGGGACAGGCAATGGATTTACCCACTGTCACAATGGACATGTAACACAACAAGACCAATACATAGCCGAAGAAGCATCCAAGCCACAAATCTACATGTCAAAGACTCAGGAGGACATATCAATGTGTCCCCCACAACATACCCATCCACAAGTGAACATTGAGGAGAATGCTAGGCACATACAACTACCTGGAGGAACAGTGCCAACTTGAATGTGTATGAAACATGCATGTTGCATGAAACAGCATTAACATTGTCTGTCTCTCACACACAGGGCAACGTGATGAATCTACCCCCAACAATGGGGGTGAAGATTCACAGTCCCTGGCCCGAGAGGAACATGATCCCACCGGCAGCGACGCCTCTCAACACTCTGCGGATGACCCCGACCGACCTGGACCCTCTGGTGTCCAAGCCCCTGCAGAACCTGGTTCAGGACCATCTGTGCCAACCACCACCCCCATTCCTGCCACATCCCAGGAGACACTGAGGAGCCCTGCCCGCAGTGAACAACTGAGCCAGTCTGACCAAGAGGGACAAGGAGCGCTGGGCACCCAGGAGGAGGCAGACAATACCGCAACTGCCATCCCTCAGGGGTCCCGTAGACCTGATGTGCCCACAACGGCAGGCCAGGCTCGTGTGGGCAGGGGTGGTGGGAGTGGAGGCAGGCGGAGGCGAGAACCTGACCAGCCAGCTGAAGGGACTGGTATGTCACACATACACAACATCATGGATGCATACCGGCGTGACACCAGGGAGTTCAGCCAGGTAGTGGTGACCCTCACAGAGATCAAGAACCAGCAGGTCGAGCAACACGCCAGTCAACAAGAACACCAAGGACGGATGGAGGCAAGACTGGTTGAGCTCCTGGCAGTGCAAAGGGACATAAGCCATTCACTCCGTCAGATCGCCGACAACATGGGCAACCCTCCCTGTGCCACCAGGCGAAGACCACCACCAGCCACAGGGAGGGAGGAGGAGGAGGATTCGTCCAACAGAGTGTCCCAAGCATCGTCAAGGCCTGCATCTGAGGGTCCCCCGAGGAAGGTGGGTCGTCCACGGAAAAGACCGTGAGAGGCAGCGGCACATCCACTTCTCCCAGGTCACCTGGCCTGGCACCTGGCCTTCATGTGCGACAGAATCACCTCATTGACTGACATCATCTGCCACATGGACCTGCTGGTCACAGTCTGACTAATGATCCCAAACACTGTGGTCTGGACTCTGATGACTTCAAATGGCAAGGATCCCATCTCCCCCTGTGAACTTTGGATTCTATGGTCCCCGCATTGCACCTTTTTCAGTGCACAAATCACGCCACAGAGCTATAATTAAATAATTAACACGTG
Source organism: Triturus cristatus (assembly GCF_964204655.1). Classification (NCBI taxonomy): domain Eukaryota; kingdom Metazoa; phylum Chordata; class Amphibia; order Caudata; family Salamandridae; genus Triturus; species Triturus cristatus. The sequence continues at coordinate 899,233,926 of NC_140590.1, read as the reverse complement.
AAACTTCATGTTGCAGTCATTTAGCATGAGTCCACAACATACGTGTGGGGATATGTCAAAGTATGCCTGAGTGTGGAACTAACTCCAGCCATCCATACACTTGGATCTGAGTCCGGTCGAGGACACACATGTGTCTCAATGTATCGCCAAATACAGACTTGGAGCTCAATCCTCACCCGTGATGGCCTCAAGCTGCTGAGGCGGGGCTTGCAATACTGCTCAGACAGACCAATTTGGAAGAGTATCATAAAGGTGTAGAGGTCATGGGTCATGTGGAGGTGCCCGGGGAGGGAGTCCCAGGTCTGATTTGCGAGGTGGGAGAACTATCTCCTGCATGCAGTTTTTATGTGGATGTGATGAATGGTGGCCATGGCAAGGAGGGCTGCATGGAGTTGGGCCAATGGGGTGTTGGATGACAGACGTCCAAGGCTTGTTTTGGGTCTGGGGTTGTGGACTGCCTCCTGAGTGTGGTTGAGGAGTCTGAAGGTGATCCTGCAGCAGACAGTGGGCCGTTGTAACTATCTCAGGTGGACGGTGATGTGGCTGGGGCTGGGGATGTTGAAGATGAGGTGTGCGGATGCACCATGGATGTGGACAAGTTCTCCTGCAGTTTTTCTGTTGTTCTACATAGAGGCCCTTGCTGTGGTTGAGCCGGCTGGTGTCATGGACCTGGGGTACGGTCTGTCTTGCCTTGTAGTGGATCTATCTGTGGATCATTTGCAGCATGTGGAGGTTGTGTCAGCATGAGGGACAGGTGGTGGTGAGTTGCATGGTAATTGTGAGCGATGGGTCCATGATGAACACCAGATTGCGTGCGTGGCCACTGGGTGCTGGTGCGGTGCCCAGACCAGTGGGACACAAGGAGTTGACCCAGCCATAATGGGACAATCCTCAGATGATGACCTCAGTCCTGTCAAAGTCCAGCCTCAGGTGGCTGATGTTCAGCCATTCGTCAATGGATCTTATGCCTTCTTGAAGTTTGGATCTGGCAGTGGCTGGCTCTTTGGTGAGTTTGAGGAGCAGTTGGGTGTCAATGGCATACGAGATGATGATGAGGTCGTGTGCGCATGTGATGGTGGAGAGGGGGGTCAGGGAGACATTGAAGATCGTCACGCTGAGAGAAGAGCCCTGGGGCATGTGCCACATGACCCCAGTGTACTACATGCTGCAGGGTGGAGGCAGACTCCCTGTGCCTTGCTGGTGAGCTACTTTCTGATTTAATCCTGGGCCCTCCTCTGGATAGCAGTGTTGGAGATGTGTGAGCTGACAGTGTGTTAGCACATGGTGTACAATGCCGTTGAGAGGTCAAGGGAGGTGGGCTCACCATTGTTGAGCAGGGCAAAGTTGCCGTTGGTGGTGGCAATGATGACGGTTGCAGTGGTGTGATTACTGTGGAATATGGTCTGGTGCCGGTTGCCTGGAGCTGGTTGCATGGAGGAAATTTGTCAGTTGCTCGTTGAGTGTCTTCCTGATGACATTTGCTGGGTAGGGAAGCAGGGTGATGTACCAGGAGTACCTGCGGTACTGCTGTCCGTTGTTTAAGAAGGGCCTGGGTCTCTGCATGCCTCCAGCACCCATGGAATGTGGATAACTCAAAGGAGACATTCATGACGCACTGGACGTGGGTTTCAAGGATGGGAATGATGTGGTTGAGATGTTGTGTGGGAAGGGGCCTGATGGAGAGCCAGAGTGGATGGTGCACATGAGCCAGGTGGTGTACTTTCTGCTGACGGGAGTCCAAAACCTGAGGGGGGGTTTGTCCTGCAGATAATAGTGCTCTCTGCCTCTGTGTGCCAAGGCTGTTGTGTATGGCCATGAGCTAGCTGTGGTACAAAGTTGCAAGGGATGTGATCTGCCTTGCAAGGGTGGGGTGGCTTGGATGGAGATCTGCTGTCAGTTCACTCACAATGCTGATGAGCTCCTTGATGTTGTGTGTTTTGGTGTCTCGGCACTATCTGAAGCATCTCCACTTGTCCTTGCTGATGATATGGTGATGTCTGTGTGTGGTCTTTTCCAGGCCTGTAAGGTAAATGATGGCTCTTTGTGTTGCAAGGTTTGCACAAGAGTCGGGCTAGGTCTGTAAGAGTCCAGTAGGTCTGCCTTGTCCCAGGTGCCTTAACTGTTGTTGTGCTTCACAGGAAAGTCTGTCAATGTGGTAATATTGTTGGATCAGTTGCTGATCCAGTGCATGAGGTTTCAGGGTGTTGCGGTGGTGTTATTTTGAGTGCCCCACACAGCTTGTCTGTGGTGACTTACACCAAGCATCTTTGGGGGATCGTTAGCGGGGTGTGGGGCAGTGTGTTGCTTGTCGGAGACGTCGATTACAATGTTGATGGACCAATGATGAATGGTGGTGTGGTTCTCCTCCAGCCAGAAGCTACTGGCCCCCAGCCACATGTAGCCTGTGGAGGTGAGGGCGTGCGTGCCGATGTATGTGTTGATGGCTTAGCACAATTGTGGATGTAGTCCTGGAGATCTGTAGATGAGTGTTACTCTGAGGGTTGCCAGGGAGTTGCTACAAACCCGGATTTGTGACTCTGAGGGTGTACTTGTGAATAAATTGCAATTCATCCTCTGGGATTGTTGGTGCCGTCCCTGCGGGTGAACTTGTATCCGTCTGAGATGGCAATGAAGAAGTGCTGTGCTGAGGATGCTTATGTCCTGGTTACTGTCATGAAGGTGATGTGTGGGGCTGTTGTGTTGAGGAGGTAACAGAGTCCAATGGCATGCTGGTGGACAGAGCGAGTGTGGAGTAGGAGGCACATGACCTGGTTGTTCTGACAGGGTCTGTTAGGCTGGGCAGCACTGTGTAGGCAGTTGGAGTTGCACACTCAGCATGCAAAGGTGTCGTGTGTGCGCTTAGGGGTTGCCTGATAGCAGGCGGAAGATTGTCTGGAGGACATTGCTTGGAGGTTGGCTGCAGCATGAGCCTGTTGTGTGATGTGGGTCAAGCAAAGACCAGAGGCTCGTGCACTGTGCACGTTGCAGGCGCAGACGGTCCTGCATTTGGCACGGCGTTGGGGCAACAGTGGCACAGACAAGCTGCTGGCTGCATTAAGAATGGGTGGAGGGGGAAAGGGAGGAGCATTTTGGAGGCGTGTGGGTTGCAGAATCAGGTCACTCGGTGGGGCGGTGCCGCAGGTGAGGCAGCAGCAGGCGGAAGGGGTGAGAAACTAGGCAAAAAGTAGCACACAAAGACAAGGAGGTCAGAAAGGCACAGTGCAACAGGTGTATGTAAAGGAAGGAGTGTCAGGTTACTCATGGGTCACTACGAGAAAATGTATGAGCAATCACCAAAAATGACAGCCACAGGGTCAGGCAACAAAATGCGGAGCTGCCCACAGGAGACAAACCATCAGCATGTGTTCACTTCCCGTTGTGGGGAGCAACCTGCACAAATACATACACAACCAGGGACTTCATGCACAATAGATATTATTAGGCGCTTGTACTTTCGGCACTTTTTACTCCATTGTACCGTATGCTCTCCATCTGGATGATATATAGGTTTATCGCCCATACGACTACATTGCTGGAATTATGACATCTTGACTGTTATGTGCTAGTGGAACCGTGATGGAATGAATGTTTGTATGCATGTGTTGAGTGTTGTGCGGGACATGTTGCTATTTGTTTATATCAATACCATGTATTGTTATTTATATTTGTCTCACTATATTAACATGTCGATGTGCGAAAATTTACAAAAAGTATCCGAAAAAATTGATGTTGTTTTGTATATATAAAAAAAAGCACAATAAACAAGAAATTTATATTTTTCTATTTAGCAACCTTGTGTGATACTTTGTTATAATCAGATTGTGCTTTCAGCTCCAGTCTAGTGTTTCCTGATTCAGGGACCTATGCTTTAGGCCCTTTTATATATCGAAAAGGGTGGGTTCCTTCCTTGGATTTACACTGATCAATAGATATTATTAGCCATGAAGAACTGCATGCATGTTGCCGAAGTACACATACACATATGCTCAATATTTGACAAGTATGCCATAGATGACGCATGCAAACTGGCAAGAGAGCTGCAGTGACAGAGATGAGGCACTTTGGATTGTGCTGAACACATTTATTCCACATACACACACAAAGGGAAATGCATCCATGTGAACAGAATCACAGGTCAGTTGACAGAACATGTGGGACATACGCTGGACCCCCCCTTCACGACTCGGATGATGTCAATCCCAATGAACTGGCACACAAGCTAAGCGGATGAGCCAAACACATCCTGCTGCACACGGAGAGGCTGCAATTCCCCATAGAGCCTGTTGTTGTGATGTCCCACACTATGTCCACCCGTAGCATCCGCAATGTTTCAGAGGCAAAGTTTACACATATTGATGCCTTCCTCAGACGCCACACTCCACTACAGATGACTGTCAAGAAGGGTGACTATCATGTCATGGGAGTGATGCTACATGTTATATGCTCCATTGTGAGAAGACATGTATGCACGTTACCACAACATGCACAGAAGCAGGCCCACACATTCCCAACCCATACCACCACCAAAAAGCCTTGCTGCAATCCTTACCCAAACTGACATTTCCACATGTCCATGCATGTAACGCTGATTCAGCACACGTTGCAATCCTCATGAGGAATAGCAGGAGGACAACGATGACATGATCAGACAACAGGCCCAAAAACGTGGGAATGACAGACACACAAGACGTCACCTAAAACAATTCTCACCGCACACATGGAAATTTACAAAACATGAACAATGTTGGAAACATGTAAATTTCAAAGAAAGTCTCTCCGCAAAACTGTGTGGCATGACATCATCACTAGAGTGACACATCAAAACACACATCAAAGTCACTTTGCATTCAGTCAGCTGGACACACACATTGCAACACATGCCACTCAATGCTACAAGCTTGCACACTCATACCCAGTGACTTACCATTATGAGAAGAAGTTGTGTATGAGCTGACTCCGGATATCATCCTCCTCCTTATCACTAGCCTTGTGAGCAAGCCCTTGATCCTCCACGGATGGATGTTCCTGCTCATCCGGATCCAGGATAAGTGGCACTGCCATCTCAGTTGCCATGTTGTGCAGCATGCAGCACATGAGGAAGATTCGGCAGACCTTCTCTGGGGCATAAGGGAGGGACCCACCTGTCTTGTCCAGGCACCGGAATCGGCTATTCAGGAGTCCAAACGTCCTCTCAAACACTCGCCTGGTCTGCCCGTGTGCATTGTTGTACCGGTGATCTGCAGCTGTTCTTGGGTTGCAGAGAGGTGTCAGCAGCCATGGCATGTTGGGATAGCCAGAGTCCCCTACATGGAAAAATCATGTAAAAAAGTGGGTCAGGAGATGCCGTAAGAGCCAAAGATACCGCAACACACAGGACAAACAGAGTATACCCACCAACAAGACATGCTCGTTTGTTTTGCAGCCGCAGCATCATTTGTGGCACCCTGCTATGCCTCATGATGTATTACAACAAACAAATGATGGACGGAATGCTGACAATGCAGACATTCTCCCCCAGTCAAGAGATCTGGGTTAAATCCATCCTTTTTTTGCCCACTACACCACCCCAGTTTAGACATGGCCATATGCAAATCAGTCTTGACCCTGTGCCTCATGGGAACAGTCCAGCCCGAACTGCCAAGCCATGTCTTCCCTGGACCGGAATCAAGCATCCTAGGACCGGTTTCTGGCTATCAGCCGTCATCAGCCAGGATAGCTTGACTCCAGTGGCGTAGTGAGCACGGGTCCCACGTCTGGGAATACCCATCCCACTTAGGGCGAAAAGCGTTACAACAAACAAATGATGGATGGAATGCTGACAATGCAGACATTCTCCCCCAGTCAAGAGATCTGGGTTAAATCCATTGTTTTTTGCCCACTACACCACCCCAGTTTAGACATGGCCATATGCAAATCAGTCTTGACCCTGTGCCTCTGGTGCCAACTGGTGTACAACTGGTGCCATAGGGGTACGTGTGAAACGCACCGTACCTGTGTGTGGATTTCAAATTTACATAGGAGACACATAAGGGACAAGTATTAGGCCCTAAATGCATGCTGGTTGTCATGGAGACAGAGATTTCAGTTGGCCACAAAATACAATGTTGCAAAGTTGTTGTTGACTTGACATGATGCTCAAAATTTGAACGATGCGAATGCTGTCATTGGTGTATGTTGAAAGTCATTGGTGCATGTTTAAAGGGATTGGAGTAAACGTAGGATGCAAATGAGTCTGACCAATCACTATGTACTCCTCTAAATGAATGCCCCTCAGCAAGACAGATATAAGGCAGCCAGAACCCATGAGAGGGCACTTGCCTGCACAACTTTCCAGTCGACCACACTGCTGCTGTCTCTGCTTCCTCGGGACCATGTCACATACTGTGGAGAGGGCCCAGCCATTCACCCAGGAGGAGAATGAGGCCACGCTGGACTGCCTCCTCCCACAGTACACCAAGCTGTATGGGAGACCAGGGGAGCAGGTGAGTGCTGAGTCCACTATCTTTGCCTATGCTCCTGTTGTGTGACTGTCAACATTGTGTCCAGGTGGGACAGACATGCAATGTTGTTTAGAGTGGGTCCCGGGGGGGGACATGCTGATGTCTCTCATGCAGAGCATGATGTACTTCCTGTGTGCCCTCCTCACTTGCATTGTGCTTACTGTGACTTTCACTGCATAGTGCATGATACTTTCAGCCTGGCAAATCCTTGGTGGCTTTTTTTCCTATTGTCCTGAGGTGATTCAGTGGTCCCCCCGGTGTGACAGGTGACTGTACCCACAGATGTGTATGAGTTGAGTGGACCTGTGGTGAGAGTGTTCAAATGATGTGTACGACCTCATGGACATTGATGTGTGTGAATGTTCCTTGTCATGTGGGTGAGTGTCTTTGTGAAGTGTTGCACCACAGATGCATGGAGGAGCCAACAGTTCAATCCATCTGATGTGACAAGTAAGCTGTGCTGTGAGTCTGACTTGCAGAGCTAACATGACACCTGTGACACCCCACTGGCAAGTGGCACATGTGCAGAGTGAGGGTTGTGTCCGCTGTTGTCAATGACAGGCGAGTGATCTGTGCTTGGGTGTGTCTGTCTAGTATGCTGATGGTGCGTCAGTGGAGTGGGACATGTGACTGCTTGGTACGTGCTGGCCATCAGCCTGCTGTTGCATGTGCTGCACAGTGTGTGGCATGATCAGTGAGTGTGTCGCACCCCTGATGCCAACCTGTTGACTTTCAATGCCATGTAGTGCATTGGGGCTTGCACAAATGCCAATTTCTTATTGTGTATGATGTAATTCCTGTCTGCATCCTATGCCCTGTTCAACATTTCAATGATGTTCAAATGTGTGTCTCTGGGACATGGAGCAGGTCTATTGATGTTGTGTCACTTTGTCATCCTGACAGGTAACTGCCTACGAGAAGGGGGTGATTTGGAAAAACATCGTCGGGCCGTGAGATCTGAGGGAGAGCTTAGTCGGCAGCTGCCACAGGTCCGCAAGAGGTGGCAGGACATCCGATGCTGGACCCGGCGGATCATCCGGGTCCAGCTGGGGCCGACGCCTGACCCCTCACATGAGACGTGTCCTGGCGGTGGTATTCCCTGAGCTCGATAGGCAGTTACAGGAGAGACTGCAGCAAGGAGGGGGTAGGTACATGGCTGTTTGTCGTGTTATGTTTCGCCAGCTTTTGGAAGTGCTCTGTAGCCTGGATACACTCCAAGAGTTTATATGTGCAGTGCATTTTCTGTTCCCTCTTTTTTATCCCTTCCCCTCCTTGACATGTGTCCCCTGGTCTGTGTGTAATCACATTTGCACATGGTCATCTAGGGTCATCTAGGGTGCCAGTAAATCTAAGTGCACATTGCTTTCTGCATCATGTGGGAAGGTGGTCTGTGACTTGTGTTGGTACCTTGCCTGTGCCATGACCTGTTCACTATGTTGGGGGTCCATATTTGTTGTCACTGATGATGATGATGATTCTCAACATAGGAGTGTGAGCTTTCAACTGAACTGAACACCCTTGCAGCATGCATGACCAATGTTGTGACCTCAGACATGATGTGCATGAGTGGAAGATATGCATATTGCCATGGCGGTTGAACATGGTACAGTCAGCTCATTCCAGGACCACGGAGCAGTGTGTCCACTACAGTCCCCTGAGACATCCTGGCCTCCTAATCATGTGTGTCATCCAACACTGTGCACATTTTCTGTGGGTTCAGAATAGATCTGCCTCTGTGGCATTGTTCCCTGGCCTGGTTAGTATTTTGCAAATGTGTCCACTGGACAGGGATATACCATTTTGCTTGTGCATACTCACACTGGGCAGTGCCTGTGTGGCTATTCACAACAATCTGTTGATGGTTGTTTGTCACAAATATGTGTTGCCAGCCCCACAAGGTGATGTTGTGTAAATGAAGCTATTTTTCCAGCACAGTTATTGTAACCCTGAATAAGAGGTGTCACTTCTTGATCTGTATCAATCACATTGACTCAGGTATGCGGTGGGGTGTGCAGGAGAGGCATACATGTGCAACCATGATTTTTCATTGCCAGGTCTGACTTGTGTGTGAGACTTGGCTGTACAAAGAATCACCATGCAGTGCCCCTGTGATGCTGGCCAGTGCTTATTGCTTGTGCTTTGCAGCCTGTGTCAGTTTTTTAAAAACATGATTCCTGCTCATACATTTTTTGCACTTGTGTGTGGTTCAGATGCAACGCAGTTTGGACTTTGTGTGCTGTCATCTGTGTGTACATTCTGGCTTGCCATGAGGGTGTCCCCACAGTACAGCTAGGCTTTTTTTTCAACCCAATTGCAGGCCCATTAGCTTATGCATTGTCCTGGGTGTGGACATGTGTGCCACTCAAGATGATAGGCAGTAGGTCATATGTGTAGCCAACTGTGTAATCAGGTGACGGATTGCCATGTGACAACTGACATAATTCAAGTTGTTACTCTAAAAAAATTGTACCTTGGCACTCACAGCACTTGTTAACAGTTCTTCATGTTTTAAATGTGGGAATGTGATGATTTGTGTTAAGAACACTGATGTGCCTGCATGAAAAAAGTCTCCCAAGGAAGTGCACACCAAACGACATTTCCACTTTCATGGAACACACTGGCACATTTTCTAAAATGCCACTGTTAGAATTAAATGGTGTTGCAGATTCTCCATTTACATGTCCCCACAGTGCTCTTGATTTTGTGAGACTCCTTTGTTGTTGGTGATACAAACTGACGAGTCTCAAGACATCAAAACCTCCGTGGGCCCATGTTTATGTACTTTCTGCAACACCATTTATTTCTAACAGTGGCTTCTTAGAAAAGGTGCCAGCTTCTTCAATGACAGTGTAAATGTACTTTTGTGTGCACTGCCTTGTGTGACATATTTCATGCAGGCACATGAGTGTTCTTTCCACGAAATGGCGAATTGGCACATTCAAAACATGTCAATTGTGTAAAGTATTGTGAGTCCCAAGGTACCAACATTTTTTCGTTTTGTGTTCCAAAGTACTTACAGGTCTCTGAGTGTGGTGACACCTTGAGTATTGTGCACCACTACGGTTTCTTTCAGGGTAAACAAGAGGTGGCATGACTTCATTTTATTGCTGTGCTCACCGGTTCACAGCCACTAGCTTCTCAGTGTATATCTCATTCAAGTTGTGGCCTTTTGTGTTCTTTTTTTCCTGGTGTCCAAGTAGCATAGTGGGTCTACCAACTGGGCAGTACAGGGCTTACTTATGTGCGGAGTTATCTAGCTGTTACTCATGATGCATTGCCTGATATGCACTGTGACCAATTGTTCTTGTGCTCATGTGTCAGATGTATACAGGTGACTGATGCATTTCGGTTTGTTCTCCTTGCCCACAGCATCATCATCCGCAACCGAGGGAGACACCTGCATGGACCTGGAGAAGGGACCCAGCGACAGTGCCACCAGTGCTGTGGATTCAGAAGGACCCAGTGGCACGGAGGGCGAGGGGAGTCAGTCGGAGGACCTGTCTGGAGGTGAGAGCAGCTACGACACCGACAGGTCCGAGGCTGACCTCCTTGAGTAGGCGGAGGCTGCAACACCAACTGGCAGCATCCCCAAATCTGTCCCCGCCTCCTCCATTACCATCTCCACCCTCCCAGTTGCTCCCGTCCCTTCTGTCCGTGCAGAGGCCCACCATGTCTCCTTCGGCCCAGGCACCGCACCCCCTGCCCCTGTCACTCCGGCTGCCCTCAGTGAAGAGTCTGTGGACATACTGCGGCAGTTGCAGGTTGGGCAGCCATCGGTGCTGAATGTCCTCCATGGACACACTAAACTGCTCACACAGATGGTGTCATTCATGGAGGGCATGTCAGCAACAATGTCTGACCAACGCAGGTTTCTGCAGTCCATGGACTCTTCCCTGACGGCAGCAGTTTCTCTCCTGCAGCGCTCCGTCCCCCCCTCTTCCCCGGACCTATCCACACTGCCCTCTCCCATGCCTGCCCAACGCACACCCAGACAGTCATGGGCATGCACCCCACCAGACACATCCAGCACACCTCCAAGTAAGGCACAGCGCACACCTCCTGGCACGCACACTCAGGGGGATGTAGGCACACCCACAGGGTCTGGGGGCAGATGACATACACGCAGCCACAGTCGCAGTCCTCACAACCCTGTTCCTCCAAAACCACTCCCCTTAGCTGCCCTGCCAAACTCTCACCCAAGGAGATCTATATGGGTGGGCTGGACCTCGCCCCCACTGAGCCACCACCCCACAAGCGGGCGAGGAAGTCCCCTGGCACAGGAGATGAGTCCCCCACCATGTCTACCCCCTCCCCCAAGAGCGCTGCACCCCATCCCTCACCCACCACACCCTCTGTTGACCCTGGGGAATCCTCAGGTGCAGGGGTTCGGATGGAGGCACTGGCAGCGGTGTGCAGCGCCGAGCTCGCCTCCACCTTTGGTGCTGCCCCACCCCTTGTGGTGGAGACATCCCCCCTGCACCCGCAACACCAACCCTTCCCCCTCCTGTCCCTGCGGTGCCTGGTACTGCCACAGATGATGCCCCCCCGGTCAACAAACCTTGAGGTTCCTTTTTGCAGGCAAGGTAGGGGTGGACGCGGTCCCCTACGTCCACCCTTGGACTTGAGAAATGGACTGGCCATTGGCCTTTGTACATAGTCTCTTTTTAATTTTTTTTTTGGTGCTGAATAAAGCCTTTTCTTTTACTTTCAACACTATTGCATTTCAGGTACTTGATGTTGGTGATGAGGCTCCTGGAGTTAGTGTTCTGGTAATCTGTTAGGGTTCTGAGAAATGTTTTTGTATGATGGTCATGAGGTGGACCATGGTATCTGTGTGCCATCCCAATGTCTCTGCAAAGAATCATTGGTAGTGTGTGTTCATTTGGTTTGGAGACATTGTCCCAAGGAGTGTTCCTTCCTCTGTGGCACCTGACATCTTCCCTGCAAATAGTTGCACAATTGTTGTGCTGACCTGTTTCAACATTTCCTTTGTTGGTGAGGGATACCTTCAACAATGGCCATGCCTGATCACCGATGTCTCTTGCTGAATCGCCTGTGCCATCCTTGCTAGTCACTGTACTTGTGTTTTGGGTATGTAGGAATGCCTTCAGGGACAAATTGGCCCTGTTCAGCACTATGCATGTGTGTAATCACGGCCTACCACACAAATGGTACTTGTTATGCAGGGTATTTGGGCACCTGACTCACAATTGTGGGCATTGTATCTAGTGGAATAGAACTCTATTGCTTCCATGAGACACAACATCTTGGTGGCTGGACCAGCACCTGTACATTCCTATCACTCCTGGGATGTGCGTGACAGTGTGTGTTCCCTTTGGCTATCTTAGTTTTGTATGCAGTTACATGACTATACAGTCTGTTGGCATGAAATCAGGGTGTGTATTGTGCTGCATCTGCCATGGGTGGGTATGCATGTCTTATATGTCCTCACACCCACATGTGGTGTGTCATGCAGTGTGTGAAAGACATCCATCCTCCTGGGAGTGGGACACTGCTGTCAGTGATGTGTTGTAATAGCACTAAAATCATAGTCCAAAGTTAGGGATGCGTCCATACCACCATGTAGGTGTGGTCATCTGATAATGATGTACACCCCCCATATCTCTGTCCACTGCTGGGAGTCCTCTGCACCCACCCCTCATATCTCTGTCCACTGCTGGGAGTCCTCTGCACCCACCCCATATCTCTGTCCACTGCTGGTAGTCATATGCACCCACCTCTCATATGTCTGGACACTGCTGGTAGTCATATGCACCCACCCCTCATATGTCTGGACACTGCTGGGAGTCCTCTGCACCCACCCCTCATATTCCAGGCCACTGCTGGTAGTCATATGCACCCACCCCTCATACGTCTGGACACTGCTGTGAGTCCTCTGCACCCACCCCTCATATTGCAGGCCACTGCTGGGAGTCATATGCACCCACCCCTCATATGTCTGGACACTGCTGGGAGTCCTCTGCACCCACCCCTCATATTGCAGGCCACTGCTGGTAGTCATATGCACCCACCCCTCATATGTCTGGACACTGCTGGGAGTCCTCTGCACCCACCCCTCATGTTGCAGGCCACTGCTGGGAGTCATATGCACCCACCCCTCATATTGCAGGCCACTGCTGACAGTCATATGCTCCCACCCCCATATCTCTGTCCACTGCTGGTAGTCATATGCAGCCACCCCTCATATGTCAGGACACTGCTGGGAGTCATATGCACCCACCCCTCATATGTCTGGACACTGCTGGGAGTCCTCTGCACCCACCCCCATATCTCTGTCCACTGCTGGGAGTCATATGCACCCACCCCTCAAATGTCTCGACACTGCTGGGAGTCATATGCACCCACCCCTCATATTGCAGGCCACTGCTGGGAGTCATATGCACCCACCCCTCATATTGCAGGCCACTGTTGGCGTCATATGCTCCCACCCCCATATCTCTGTCCACTGCTGGTAGTCATATGCAGCCACCCTTCATATGTCTGGACACTGCTGGGAGTCATATGCACCCACCCCTCATATGTCTGGACACTGCTGGTAGTCATATGCACACACCCCTCATATGTCTGGACACTGCTGGAAGTCCTCTGCACCCACCCCTCATATTGCAGGCCACTGCTGGTAGTCATATGCACCCACCCCTTATATTGCAGGACACTGCTGGGAGTTCTCTGCACCCACCCCCATATCTCTGTCCACTGCTGGGAGTCATATGCACCCACCGCTCATATGTCTGGACACTGCTGGTAGTGATATGCACACACCCCTCATATGTCTGAACACTGCTGGGGTTCCTCTGCACCCACCCCTCATATTGCAGGCCACTGCTGGGAGTCATATGCCCCCACCCCTTGTATGTCTGGACACTGCTGGCAGTCATATGCAGCCACCCTCATATTGCAGGCCACTGCTGGGAGTCATATGCACCCACCCCTCATATGTCTGGACACTGCTGGTAGTCATATGCACCCACCCCTCATATGTCTGGACACTGCTGGGAGTCATATGCACCCACCCATCATATTGCAGGCCACTGCTGGTAGTCATATGCACCCATCCCTCATATATCTGGACACTGCTGGGAGTCCTCTGCACCCACCCCTCATATTGCATACCACTGCTGGGAGTCATATGCACCCACCCCTCATATGTCTGGACACTGCTGGGAGTCCTCTGCACCCACCCCCATATCTCTGTCCACTGCTGGGAGTCATATGCACCCACCCCTCATATGTCTGGACACTGCTGGGGTTCCTCTGCACCCACCCCTCATATTGCAGGCCACTGCTGGGAGTCATATGCACCCACCCCTCATATGTCTGGACACTGCTGGTAGTCATATGCAGCCATCCCCATATCTCTGGCCACTGCTGGGAGTCATATGCACCCACCCCTCATATGTCTGGACACTGCTGGGAGTCATATGCACCCACCCCTCATATTGCAGGCCACTGCTGGTAGTCATATGCACCCACCCCCATATCTCTGTCCTCTGCTGGTAGTCATATGCAGCCACCCCTCATATGTCTGGACACTGCTGGGAGTCCTCTGCACCCACCCACGCGCCCCCTTGGAGCAGTATACTGCTGGCCTGGACCTACACACACAACAATATGAAGGTAACATGCTGGGCCAGTCCTCTAAGCCCACATTCCTGGCATGTGTACGCCTCGTATCCCAAATGTACTGGTGCCGTAACGGGGTACGTGTGACACGCACCGTACCCACACATTCATTGCGTGTGTACTGTCCGTATCCCAGTTCTACTGTGCCGTAGGTGTACGTGTGGTACGCACCGTACCCATGCATTCATTGCGTGTGTACGGTCCGTATCACAGTTCTACTGTGCCATTGGGGTACGTGTGGGACGCACCGTACCCACACATTCATTGTGTGTGCACGGTCCGTATCACAGTTCTACTGTGCCGTAGTGGTACGTGTGGTACGCACCGTACCCACACATTCATTGCGTGTGTACAGTCCGTATCACTGTTCTACTGTGCCGTAGGGGTACATGTGGTACGCATCGTACCCACGCATTCATTGCGTGTGTACGGTCCCTATCACTGTTCTAATGGTGCCATAGGGGTACGTGTGCAACGCACCGTACACGTCCACTTCCGTTGTTGCGGTACACAGGGGTCGCTGGACACACCCCCCCAAGTGACCAGACCCTGGTGGTAATGTATGGCCTCCATATTATAGGTTTGGCTTTGAGTATGGTGTTTGTTTCCTGCCCCTCACCCCCACCCTGGCCCCTGGGTGTTGTTCTCACCTTCTGCGGCGTGTGCGTCGGGTGCGGTGCACCAGGTCATAGGCCAAGAGGACCGGGATGACACGTACGACGTGGTTCATGGCGTGTACGTCGCATACCGGGGCTCCGTTGCATAGGGGTTTGCGTCAGACTCTTCTTTTCCGGCTGTGTTTGACTCCCGGAAGAAAAGAGCCGTACGGAGTGACGTAGGGACGAATCGTACTTGCTGGCCCGGAAACCGCTGCCTGAATACGTCCGGACATCGCGTACATGCTGTTCCGGATCAGAATCGTAGGTTTTTTTTACCCGTACGGTCTTTTGTACGATTCGTACAGAAATAGGCTTTCTGTACGAATCGTACTTCCTAGGTTGTAGGGACAGTTTACTGGGTACGAGTCGTACAGAGAAAACGCTCCGTACGACGATTCATACGGCCTTTTTCCAGGATTGGAATCGGCTCCTTAGTCTATACCCCTACCGTGCTCTGACCAACAACAGGCACGTATCCGTACGTGCTTTGTTTGGTAACTTGCTTCCTTTCATTATAGTAATGTGCCCTGAATAACTTGTTTATACTAAGTGACTATCATTACTCAAATGAGATTTACGAGTATTAAGGCACACTCACTGAGAGATTATGAATGAACTATTCATGTCATAATTCTGAACTGAGTAATATCCAATAAAGAGGAGACAGGAGTGTTTTAAGTGGGGTAATCCTGGGTGTTAAGAACTTTGTGGATTCCGGACGATTCCATCCCAGAAAGGTAAGGAATGAGCGTGATTGCAGGCAAAGGTTGAGGTTTTCAGGGCATTGTGTGCAAGAAAACCTCATGGGACTCACAAGGCACACCATCCTGGAATATCCTGGCTGTCAACTTTAAAAAAATGTCTGAGAGTGGTAAGTTTCCATGGATGACGGCCGAGCATAGCCCTGAATCCCGCAGAACCCCCTATTGGTAATCTCTCGATATAGCACTTTAGGGCCTTTTGTGTCAAGGTCTCTTTTCCCACCCACACAAGTGAAGTCCAAGTTTTATCAGGAGACTTGGGGTAGTGTTGAGTGACAGGAACGTTTTGGCTCCCCACAGATTCCAGAAGCTTTCCTCACAGAAATTTGAGGAAAATGTGTGTTTTTAGTCAATGTTTGCGGTTTGCAGCACATTGTGAGTAAGAGAATGGTGTGGTAAGCATGTGAAACACACCACCCTGGACTCCCCCAGGTATTTAGTTTTGAGAACTGACTGGGTCTGGTTGGTTTTTCCAGGTGGAAGCCTACCCAAGCCCATAAAAAGCAACCCTTCACCATTGCAAGTGGGATGATACTGGGAGTTAGCCAAACTTTCCTGGTCCACATGTAAAAACAAAAGAACCAAGTGTCCACTTGCTTGTCATTGGGATGGGCTGCTTTAGCCCACAGGGAAGCAGAATGACTGTTGAGGTTTTAGGTGAGGGTGAGGTCTGATGTAGGCTGGGAAAGACCAACACCATTATTTTCTTAGAAATATATATTGTTGCCATACAAAGGCTCTCTGCCCCCCCTTTGGGTGAGGGATTGGGCGTAATTACCCCATTTGACCCCTGGGGGAACATAAAGATTGGTGCCCCAATTACGAGGGGGGCATGCCCATGCCCATGCATGTTAGCCCCTTACCCTATATTTTAAAATATAAATTCACTGCCACCGAGGCAGATCAGGGGTAGTTACCACAATATGCCTCCAGGTGGGCAGAAATAGTGTTTCTCCGTTTAGATGGGATAGGGGCATAACCATGCCCATGGTGGGAAGCCCCCAACCCCGTATTTAAAAAAGAAAACCTTCCCCTGGAGTTGAGAGGGCTTTCATTGCCCGGCGGGGGGGCAGATTAGGGGAAATTACTCACTTCTTCCTCCACCCAGGGTGACAGAAATACTATTTCTACATTTACTTGGGGTTGGGGCACAGTCATGCCCATGCTGGGCAGCACCCACCCCTGTATGTAAAAAAGAACAAATTCCTTCCATCTAGTAGGCTTTCTGCCCTCTCTGGGGTCCAATATGGGGTAATTACCCTCATCCTCCCCCAGGGGCAGAAAGACTGGTTCTGCATTTATTCGGGCCTGGGGCATGGCCATGCCCATGCTGGGCAGCCTCCCCCCTACAATCCTATAAAAATAATGGTGCAGAAAGACATAAATATAGAAATAAGCAAGAAGGCACAAGCCCTTGCCCAAACGGCTTCTCTCCCTATCACAGGTGTCTATAGGGTGGATCCCTGCTTGGGGATTGCTCTCCTGTGGTGCTCCCCAAGCAGGGATCAATTGGACAGAGGTGCCTTTGGAATAGGGAGATTCTCCACTGTCCAATGATACCTCTCCCATTAGAATCGGATATGCCCCGAGCAATGATTCAGTGGAAATAAAATGAGCCCGTCGGCTTGTTTTACTTTCACTTTTACTAGAATGACGTCAGTGCGCCCTGCAAGCCAATCATTATTGCAGTAAAATCTGACTGCTCTGGAAGCTCTTCCTGAGCAGTCTGGTGTTAAAAAAACATAAAGAACACCCTCTGTTGCAGCACACCAGACAGACCTTTATTTACCTCCCCAGTATTGGCCAATGACTGACACCTGCACTGGGAAGGTAGTGCAGTGTCGGCTATTGGCTGACATCCGCACCTGAATGGTTAAAAGCTAGCTGTAGAAGTGTTTACTAATATATTTATTTGTTGCTTTTATGTAGCAAAACCAAGAAGAGGTGGATGCCAGAGCAGTTCTATAAACAGTTTCTTACAAGTAACAGCTGATAGTGAATATACAAATCGAAAAATTAAACATACAAACTAAATACTGCATAAGTAATGCAAATTGTTGTAGACTATGCAGCATGAAATTGTTTCACAATTCAAAATGTTGTTGAAAAAAATGCCTTCTGGTTTCCTTTAAAAGTTATATAGGATACAATAGCTCTTATCAATGACTTCTGATATTGCTAATTTTGGGGCATGTTAGATGGAGTTTATAGAAATACAACCTTTTCATTGTTGACAGCAAGTTTAAAGGTGATTCTTGCTTCAATTGAGATTCACTTCAGATAAATAAGTATTGGTGATATGAAGTCATATTCTATGGTGCCTGTGACCAGCTGAATGGCAATTTTAAATGAAAATAAATGTATGGTAGGTATTCCAAATAGAAAAGCATTTCTGTAGCTGATGCTCAAAAGCACAAGCAATTGCATGATTACTTTAAAATCGTTATCCACTAAGATAGGTTTGTTTCATGCAGCAGTCTAATTTGCAGACATCATGAAGTGAGTTTGAAGATTACTTTTTTTTTTTTTAAATAGATAGCAAGTGATACTATGTAGGATTTCAATTGAGTATTCCAAGTGAGTTGAACCAGGATTGAATTAGGGTCATTCAGAAGATAAGGCGAAATTAATGTTTTATGGGATCGGTTCCAGGTGAGTATGTAAAATCGATGTTGAGTATCCTCCAGTACCTGCAACTTGTGTTCAACATCTTCAAAGGAAGTGATTCTCCATTAGAGATGGGTATCATCAGCTTAGAAACAGAATGATATTTTATTATTCCAGTGAATGGAGGCTAATGCACTCTGTATAGGTTTAAAAGTGTGGGTGAGAAGATAAGAAAACCCTGCAGGACACCTTGCTGAATAGTTACGAGGTAAGAATGTAAGCTATCACTTTTGGTGTATTGTCTGCAATTTTCCAGATAGGAGGAGATCCACTTAAGGACAGTGAATATTTCAGCACCATTCTCTGATTAATTAAAATTGTAATGATCATGGGGTTTACTGTGCTAAATGCATGTGTAGGGTCTAGAAAGGTAAAGAATCAGGGGTCGATTTTGTCTGGAATACAGAAGGCATCATGAACTATTGTGAACATTGCAGTCTCAGTGCTCAAATCTCTGGAGAATAAAAGCCCAGAAGGGAATCTGTTTATAACCTTTGGGACAGCAGGTTGTTTTTAATCAGGGCAAACATATTTTTAAGTACTACAGGATTTTGAGCCAGGATTGCATCTCTGGTAGAAGCAGGAAAAAAGGGAGCAAGGTGGGGAACATAATATTCCCCAATATAACTAATGTATCATTTATCACCAATGACCTGGAATGGAAACTTTGAAAGTCAGGGCAGTTGCTTGCAAGGCTAGCTAGACGTCTAAGCTACTTGAAGGTAGTGGTACATGGTGTGGTATCCCCTTTCGGTTTAGAATGGTCCAAGAGAGTACTTAGCCTCACTCTGAACAATGCTCTCTGCCTGGCAACATTTCATGACTGTAATTAGCTTCTTGCTTTTGCTAGTTGTTGCTCCCCATTAGCCCTGTTTCCTGCCTTGTTGGGCTCTTGCTTGTTGGTCTGTCTTATGTCATCCTGTTTGGAGCAAAATTCCTGCTCTTTGACAACCTGGGGTCCAAACGGGTATCCTAGTCAGCATTTGATTTCAACACAGCAACTACAGTTGAGAAACAGGGTAAGCTGACTACACTTTTGATTTTAACACTGGGGTATTTCACCTTTACGGATAGTACCGTATATTTACCATCCATTTGGGTCTTCCAGCTTATCCTCCAAAAACCCCCTCCACTCCTGTCCAGACGTTAATACAACCACCCTGCAACCTGAAGAGCTCCTGTGTTCCTCCCTGACCCAACCCTTAAACAGTAAAGACACAAATGTTAATGACAAAAATATTATAGAAGATTATCTAAAATACAAAAATATCTAAAACAAAAATAAAGAAACATCAAATATCGTCTACACATTAAAACTAAGAAAACATAACACCAATGACAAAAATCAAAATTACTCTGATGAAACAAACAGTATTAGATAAAAAATATATACATAGAAAAAATTCAAATCAAATGAATGTACATTAAATACATAACAAAAACTCTAATTACAGTTTGCCATAAAGAGTGAAAGAGAAATTCTAACTAGTCTCTATCCAACTGATGAAATTAAACTTAAAACAGTAAACACATAGAATTAGAAAGAAACTATTAAAAGTAGTATCAAAACCATAAAATCAGAAGAAGCTTCTTCATAAAAAGAATTACAACAAGATCGCATTCCTCTTCCAGATTGCAAACCTACAAAAAAAGATCTCAACACTGCAATGAAATCCTGAACAATATAAACAAAGTACGTTTGACAAAAAATGAAAGTTAGCAAAGGTAATAAATAACACAAGCTATGTGAAAATAAGAAATAATTAAACTATGCTACATGTATATTTCTTAAAATTGCAGTTACATGCTCTACAAGACGGAAATAAAATCTAAATTGAAAAGAAAATTAGATACAGACACAAAATCACTCAAAGTGAAAAAAAATCTTGAAAGTAGGTATTGTAACAATTCCCAAATCTAAAATTAAGGTAACTCTTTAACATATTAAAAAGTAAATCAAACAAACTCTCAAATAAACTTTATAATAAAAAAGAAAACAACACCGCTAAGAAGTTTATAACACAACCAAACAAACCAGTAAAGCAAATCTTTTCAACTATAATGAAATAATGAAAATTTTCAAAACATAAGTTAAAATCTGCACATGCAAAGTAAACATTTTAAATTAAAAATATCATGTAATGTTTCTTCATATAATTAATGTATATTTTCTAAACTTTAAGAGCCTACGTTGAAATGTTCTAAGCAGCAAAATACATCAAACCTAAAAAAAAAAGAAGTTGTTATTAAATTATAAAGGATACACTCATAGTATTGAGAGCACTACCAGTGAGAAAACACACTAGAATTGCCTGAAATATTAATTACAAACATGCTATTGAACATCTGACAGTAAAAATAAACCCATAGAAAGGATTAAGGAATGTAACTATCCTCCAAATATTACTGTACTAGAAGTATGAAATATTTTACAAAACCTGAAAGAGGCCAATACAAGCTCACAAGGGCCAACAGGAACAATACTTAAAATTAGTATATGTTCCTGAACAGGCAGCATGCCAAATTCCTGACATACTTTTTTAATTTATGCTATCAATAACAATTTACTAATGTTAAAACAATATGATACATGGAATATGAATGCCCTTTTTAAGTCATGCTCACCACCATTCAGTCAAATATACACAATGTGTGGTTAATATCAACATGCAAACATCTTATTAGTGTAAATACACTGTTACCTAAGAAACAAACAAAGCAAAACTTACAACTTACAATGAAAAGCTAACACATATGAAACAACAAACTAACAAATATAATTCCCCAAAAATCATCATAGATTTTGAGCAGGCAATGATTTTGACCATACTTAAAATGTACTCACACACTGCAATTTGGCAGTGCTACTATAAGTCTTACTAGAACATGTCTTGGCACCTTAAAAAATCCACCCAAAGTATAGAATATACAATTAACCTAGAATCACAGATAAAAAAACTTAAATAACATCCCTGTAACAGAAGTCACTAAATATTATGATATGCTAATTGAATCCTCCATATTTCCAAACACATGTAGAAAGTGTTAGATATCAAGTATACTGGGGGAACAAATGGTAGAAAAATACAATAGCAAAAATTCCATTCCATAATTATCCATTTTCAAATTCTCTTTATTAATGTTTATAAAATAAATTAAATGTAACAAATATTACAAAAATGTACCAAATGTGTATGCGTGCATGTGTGTGTGTGTATATACATATATACATATATTTACAACTATATATAAATATTAAAATACTGATAGATCAAAAAGCTAACATATTTCAACGTGTTCTATTATATCATCTTTAACAAATATTATTGATGTGACAATATGTTTGTTATATACTTATTAAATGTATATATATATATATTCACTTAAAAAACCATAGGTTTCACACATGTTATAGTTAGCTGGACATTTCACTCGTAAAAAAACAATGAAATTCCCCCGTTATAGTTAGTTCAGATAACTGTAACTCGCGTGCCCGCAATCCACTGCTGATGACGTCACATATTACATCACTCATGACATGGTCAGTGGCATCACTCATGACATCACTGATGACATCATCCTTGTGATAGAGTGGCGGTCGCGCGAGTTATAGTTATCTGAACTAATTATAACGGGGGAATTTCATTGGTTTTTTACGAGTGAAATGTCCAGCTAACTATAACATGTGTGAAACCTATGGTTTTTTAAGTGAATTTGCAAGGTTTTTTTAACTGCTAATTCCTAACTATAACGTGTGTGAAACCTATGGTTTTTTAAGTGAATTTGTAAGGTTTTTTAAATGCTAAGTTATGTATGTTTTATTATATTTTTTATATATTTATTTTACACTCGTTTAAAATGTTTTTTTTTTTTAAAGGTTTTTCACCGTGCGCGCACCCCGCGATTTTTTGAAAAAAACAAAAAATGTTTTTTTCACCCTTCGGGGTCCTTCAGGGACCCCCTGACAAAGGCTAGGGGGTCAGGAACGCTCTACCCTGCCCCCTTTTCACGTTCTCCACCTTTCTTTTTCCCTGTCACACACACAACACACAAAATGGTGGCTGACACTTCCTGATTTCGACCGATTCGAACGTTGACTGACATATAACCACCAATCAGCATTACGCTCGCGCTCGTTAAGGTGCGCGCACGGTGCGCGCACGGTGCGCGCTTATAGATATTTATGTGCGTTTAACTGCAATTTTCGCAGGAACTACTGAACAGATTGACACCATATATGCAAAAGGCACATGTCTGACCAGAGTACTACCTGTTTGCCAAATTTCAAGTAATTCTGTTCAGCCGTTCGGGCTGTACCTTCGACTAAAGGTCCTATGGGAAAATGCATTGGGAAAACGCGTTTTGGGACCCCCCTTTTTTCTCAGCCCCCACTTGACGAATCACCCCGAGACTTTCAGGGTAGGAGCTGAGCGGAGAGCCCCATTAGTTTTGAAAATTTCGCGAGGATTCGTCAACCGGCGCCAAAGTTATTCAAAATAGAATTTTCAGATTTCCTATGGAAACACGGTCCTAACTATAACTATCTACTGGCGACCGCCAGTAGATAATATACTTTGATACAAATTTGAACAAATTATATAACTAAAAATAAAAAAACACATTGTTAGACCTGGCATCTTTGGTGTGTTTTTTTCCCTGTCTTTTTTGCATCTGACATCCAGTTTTTGACTCTGTGTTGCATTTCATTTTTGCTTGCTTTAGGACTCTTTGCTCCCTGTGTAAATTGTTTTGGTGATTGGTTTATCCATGATTGGCATTTTTAATTTACTGGTAAGTCCCTAGTAAAGTGCACTGCATGTCCTGAGGGTCTGTAACTCAAAACTACTAGTGGTCCTGCAGCACTGAATGTGCCACCCACTTGAGTAGCCCTGCAACCATGTCTCAGACCTGCCACTGCAGTATCTGTGTGTGTAGTTCTGAACTGCCATGTCGACCTGGCAAGTGCAACTGCTTGCATTCCCAAACTTTCCCTTTTATTACACATAAAGGCACCCCTAGGATAGGCCCAAGGTAGCCCCTGGGCAGGCTTCAGAGTATTTGAAAGGTGGGACATGTACTGGTGTGTTTTACATGTCCTGATAGTGAAATGCTGCTAACTTCGTTTTTTCACTATTGCAAGGACTATCTCTCCCATAGGTTATCATTGAAGCTGCCTTGTAACCTCTTACTAGTGTAGCTTCCAATCAGGAATGGGTGTGGTCAAGTTGGTGTCGAAAACTGATGTGTGAGCCGGAAGTCCATGCTAGGCCAAACAATTATCCCACACTCACATGCCTATCACACCAAATTTCTGTTAGGAGAACATCAAAGTGCCCCCTGGACACCACTCTGACCTCCCCACTGGCGCACTGGGGGTAATGACCATTTTGATCTGGCTGGGCCTGGACTGAGGCCTCCCCTGCGAGCCGGCAGTAAGCAGAGACGTTGGGCACCGCTGGCTACTCACGTGAGGCGAGTGGTGTGAGAAGAAGGAGCAGAGCTCTGGATCGCGGCCCCTGCTGCAGTGTAAGCCTGCAAGGCTTGAACCAAAGGACAGAATGGTGTCTTTGCAAATTGTGTGGAGTGCGATCATGGCTGCCACTGTGATGTGGCAGCCTCATGTCTCGTGGAGGCACCCGGGAGGGCAGGATCTCTGTGCTGCTTCGTTGGAGTGTGCGCGACCTCGACACCCGTCATTGGATGGCAGAAGTCACTGAGGGGCCTCTCCACCATTGGATATCACACTTCCTTGGCATGCAATTACTGTGCGTGGGCACCAGCAGCGGCTGTCCCTGGCTTCAGCAGAGGGAAACTGTGGCGGGCTGACTCGTTGCACGGCATGGCATCATCTTAGGTGCACAGACTCTAGTATGGGTATGCACTCTCTATACTGACCATAGTGGCCCATGCCAAGACGGGACAGGTGATATCGTCCAGGTTCCCCATTTGTAGAGGCACGAGGCATGGTTGATGCCTGTCCCACCTTATTTTCGCTCTCACCGTCGAGCCCCTGGCCTTCTAATTCAACCAGCGGGTGACATCCAGGGGCATCTGCAAATGGGACATGCACCACATGATCTCACTGTACGCCGACGATGGCTTAGTGCTCTTGTGGGATGTGGGAATGTCTCGCCTGGAACTTATACAGATCCTGGATGGCTTTGGTGCACTCTCGGGTCTAAGGGTAAACTGGCCCAAGTCGTGCGCATTCCCCATGTTGCGCACCCTGGCTATGGACTGACAGACACCCCTGGATTCCCAGGTGCATTGGTGTTATGACAACTTTAAATAACTGGGCATACAGATATATCAACCAGAGCGTGACCTCAAAGAGGGTAACCTAGACAAGGCTGTCCACTCCATATGCCACTCACTTCCCTTCTGGAGATTGCTTCCGTTATCCCCCCGGGTCAAGTTGCGATCTCCTTTAATGCCTGTACTGCTTTGCAGCCTTTCCCAGCTTGCTCCCCAGGAGCTTCTTTCGCAAACTCCATTGTCTGCTCTTGAAACTGATCTGGAGTGCTGGCCACTGATGAGTAGCGCTGACTGTGCTGCAATGTCCACTCACTGAGGGTGGGCTAGGGGCACCCAACTTTGAACTGTACTATGCCGTGGGTGCACTGGGTCACCTGGACTCTCTGGTGGTGCGTGTGGCACTGCTGGGCATGACAGTTTACACCTGGTTATCTGACCCTACTATCCACCCCACACACGAATCTTGACAAATGATAATATCCCTCTGCTGCTGGTACAGATACCTACATGCCATGGACTCGACTCCCCCATACTCTCCTTCCATTCCCTTATGGGACCTACCGACGCTGCGACAGGCAACAAAACACATTGACTGATCGCCATGGAATGACATGGTAATCACACAAATGGGTGACTTATACCACAACAACACACTCATGCCATACCTAGAAATGACTGAGACCTATAGACTGAGCGCTGGGCAGTTTCTCAACTACGGGGCTGTGTAGAGGGTGGTCTGCATGATGTAGGGCACAGGAGAGGTCAAACTGCCTACACTGCAAGTCTTTGACTGTATTGTTGACACCTACTAGCACACGTCATGCCATTACGCTTTTGTATTTGGGCCCCCCATGCCACTCCTCCCAACCCTGCCACGGGGGCTCATGCAAGATGGGAGGCAGTGCTACAATACCGCCTCACCACCCCGTGGCACTCCCTCCACGAGCCGCTACTGTTGTTGACAGTTAAGAGCTTTTCCCATAACCCACAGTTTTATTTCACTCAGTTCAATTTTTACATTCACCACACTTATCTTTCCCCTGCGCATCTTCCCAACATCATCACCGCAATGTCCCCATTGTAATTTGCAAAACACCTACTTCATCCATATGATGTAGGACTGTGTGCCACTGGCACAGCGGTGTTTTGAGGTCACCCGACGGTAGATGAATTATCCACACACCCCCTACACCCACCCCAGAATCCTGCCTGCTGGGACTGCGACCCGTACGAATAGCAACAAGCACCTGCACTTGCACCTGTACCGCTTTATTGACCTGGCCTTTGTACTGTTTAAGTGCAACATTGCCATGGCTTGATAATCCCCAGTCACCCCAGAGGTCAGAGGATGGCTCTGACTGCTACTGACATGGTGCAGAGCCGAGGCACATACTCTCAGACTACTCAGAATGAGGGGCGACGCTCGTTCAGGGGGCAACTGCTGGGAAACCTATTTGCTAATAGTTGAAGCCAAGACCGATGACCTGCGTCCTTGGGCATGTGGCGCTACAATCACACTTGTGTTACATTAATGCATAATCTCTAGATGTGTATGCTAGTACTCCACCCACAGTTTTCCTTTTGCCCGTACACGCACTCTGCTCTTGCCACCCCCCAGCAGGGGTGACAACCCAACCACACACCCTGCCCCCAATAATCCAATGGCCTTTCCATAGCCCCTCCTTGACGTGCCTGGCAGGCACTGGAGGTGCAAGCACGACACCCTTGAACAGCACCATGCACACTTGCCAACACAGTAAGCTTGTCCTTGATACATGTGAGCCATGTGAGCACTGCTTCTGACTATCGTAACCTGTCATCTAGGAGTTATAGAGCACCTGAAAAATTGTACTTTCACCCATTTATTTTCTTTTCCCTTTTTCTTTTCTTTCATCTTACACCCCCTCCCTTGTTCCTCAGTTCCTATTCTTCTCCTCAGTTTGTTCAACTGATAGAAGGCGGCACAGTTTATCCTACTCCTCCTTTTGTAATGTTAATGATGGCTTTGATACTCATCTTGGAATCCCACTGTTTACAACTGCATTGAGCAGAGAGTTCTCCTGCTATTCACTATAATTTGCCAAATGTGCTACCAATAAACAGATTGGACAAAAACAAAATCAGGGAGAGATAGAGAACTGGAGTTTTGGGTCCCTGAACTCACAATTTAAAAATACATCTTTCAGTGAAGTTGGTTTTTAACTTGCATGTTTGAAAATGCCACTTTTAGTAATTAGGTATTTTCTTGCTTCACCATTCTGTGCCTCTGCCTGCCAGTCCAAGTAGGAGGGAGGGTGACAGTTGGGCTGTTTGTGTATTCACTCTAGAATGTCATACAAAGAGAGTTGGGGTGTGCCCTATATATCCTGCTATCCCATCATCAGGCTGATGGGTCTTCTTGAGCTAGAGTGGTGGGAGGAGTTGCCACTGACACCTGGATAGAGCTGTGCCTGTCCGCACACCAATCTGTAGTGTGTCTGGAGCCAGGTCAGGGAAAGGCAGGGTCTTGTGTCCTGCAAAGACTTTTCTTTGAAGTTTGCCTCCATCAAAGACAGAAAATGTTACTGTGACACCATAACTTCAAAACACTTCTGGACTAAGAGGACATTCTTTCAAGAATAAGAGCTGGATGCTGTTGGAGGGACTGACACTCTGCTTGTTGCTTTGGTGTGCTGGACTGCTGCTTGCTGCTTTGGTCCTGGGAGTGAAAGAAGTGTACTTTGCTTTCTACATCCTGCTTGTGAGTTCTTGTCTCCACTTAAGAAGTGTCAGGGCCATCAAACACTTCACCTACCAGTGCCTGGGCTATTCTGCTGAGAGCCTGACTTGCCAAGTGGTGCCAAATCCAGTTCCTGGGCCCTTGGAAGGAGAATCTGGTAACCTAAGAAGATAATCCTCACATCAACAGTCAGTACCTGACGTGTGGCTGGCAGGTCACTGTAAACAAGTCCCGAGCCATGTGTCACCAACGTCTGTGGCACATGCTCCGACTCTGGCCTGGGCCCATATGTTTCTCGGCTGTGTAATCAATGCACCGCCTGTCCTGTCAACACAGAGCGTCTGGATTTTCGACGTATCATCCCTGGGTGCCAAGTTCTGCATCAACCATGTCCAGCAGTAAGGAACCAAGGCTGCATGTCCGGAGATTGATGCTTCACCTCTCCTCACAGTAAGGAACTGTCACATTACCTCCTCTAACATTAAGGAATCCACACATCACTCCCTTGTGCTTCAGTAAGAAATCAACGCATCACCCCCCCTGGCAGTAAGGAACTGACTCATCAACTCCCCTGGGAGTAAGGAATCGATGCATGCTTTGTTTTTTCAGCACCTCACCTCCCCTGCAACTGTTTTATCTTTAATTGTGAAGCACCCCAGGTACATTGTGCTAAGAGAAACACATCCATAAATCTCTATGGACTGAAAAGTGATATCTTTACTTGGGTACATTGGATTTTTTGTCATTTTGACCTTGTTTCATTCAGATAAATATCGGTTATTTTTTAAACTGGTGTGGTGTACTTTTTTAGTATTTTCACTGTGTTACTGTGTGTGTACGTATAAATGCTTTACAGATTGTCTCTGAGATAAGCCTGGCTGCCTGTGCCAAGCTACCAAGGGGGTGAGTAGGGGTTATTTTAGCTGTGTAGTCCCTTTACCCTGACTAGAGAGAGAGAGTCCCTACTGGAACAGGGTGCAAACCACTGCCAATGAGAGACCCTTGTTTTTAATACATATCATATGTGTTTTTGTAATTAAATAAAAAATCTTCACCAAAAAGTTGTCATAATTGAATAAATAATAACAATAAGACTTTTTTATATTAAAAGAGATATTTAGAAAATATCTTTTTCAGTCAAAATGTAAAAGAATTTAAAACAATTTAAAATATATACTTTACAAGAACTATATTAATAAACAAACAATTTATACTATAAACAACTATAGTTTTTCAATGTACAAATTAAAAAATATAAACAAATGCAAACTGTTTATGGATATGTGAGATACTATTCTCAATAGGCGATTTGCCACACTAATGAAAGTATTATTAGAGTGTTGGACCTTTGGGAGTTCAGATTTACTATTTCCACTCCAAATGAAACCTCATTGGGAAACTGTTAGAGTTTGGGAGGGGTTCAGATTTACTATTACCACTCCAATCTTAACCACATTTTGGAACATATTGGGTTTGCGTAGGTGAATTTGGGTGTGTCAGATTTACTATTCCAACTCCAAACGTAATCACATTGGGGAAGTGCAGAAGTGGGGTTGGGGGGCAATTTATATTTCTTCTCCAAACTTAACCATCTTGAGGAAAGTGTTGCACTTTGGGGGTGGGGCAGATATACTGTTCCACCTCTAAACTTAACATTGTAAAAAAGCATTGGACTTTGGGTGATTCAGAGTTACTATTCCCAATGTAAAATGAACCACTTTGGGGAAAGTATTATACATTGGCGGAGGAGATCAGGTATACTGTTCCAACTTCAAACCTCACCATATTATCCAAAGAGCTGGAATTTGGGAGGGGATCCAATTTACTATTCCAATTACAAGCTTAACCACATTGAGTTAACCACATTGGTCTTTCAGTTGTCAGACTAACTACTCCCACTCAAAACGCATTCACATTAGGGAAATCCTACACTTTTAGTTACAAAATCAACTACTCCCACCAAATAATAGAAGATTTTTCTCTGAAAACAATACATTACTGTAAACCACTTGAATATATCCAAAACAATAAAACATATAAGAAAAAAATAGGTAGATGGAGAATACTACCAAAAAGTACAGTTTCATTCAAACAGTATTATCTGCACAAATAAACAATATTTAAAATTTTTAAATGAAATTACAAACATGTGTAACTCCCAATTTAGAAAAAAAGATTTTCAAAAATATAAGATTATATAAACATTTTCAAACAAATTAAGACATTGAGACATAACTTACATATACTTTTTAATTTTTGTATAATTATAAATCAAAAGACATTAAAAAAATGTAAAGATATACCTTCATAAGATTTAACTAAATTAAAGAAATCCATAATTTTAAAAATAACAAATTTATAAAACTGTAAATTTACCCTCAACCCAATTTCCCTATAAATCCAACATCCTGCTTCTAATATTATTATAAAAAATGCAAACATTTAAACAAAATACAAAATATTAATAAATAAAATGCACTTCAAAACCAATATAAATTACAATATTGTATTGTAATTGCATTTATATAGTGCTTACTACCCCTGACGAGATGTTGAAGCTCTTTTTCGGTGAGATGCATGCTACTCGGGAACCCATAAAGGATTACTGGTGAATTAGTGAAATATGAAAGTAATTTGAGCGGTGGCTGTGTTAGTCAGTATATGGATTTAGAAGGATAGTTGAGGGAGAGAAAAGGGAAAAGCTTAGCATTTATATAGTGCTTGCAACCCCTGATGAGGTGTTGAATCGGTTTCCTGCAAAAAGCACGCTACTCCCTCACCCAAAAAGGATTAGTATAGGTAAATATGAAATTGATTTGAGTGGTGGACATGTTAGTCTGTTATTTGGATTGAAAAGGAATAGTGGAGGGATAGAAGAGAGAAGGGTCTACATTTTTCTTTTGAAGTTCATAGCAGTAGGAGGGGGTATGGGATGAGTTAAGGGTGTGTGGAGGGGAAGGAGTCAGAGGGAAGGGTTTAGAAAGGCTTGTTTTGGGATATCTGAATAGTAAAAGAGGTGTGAGATGATGCAAGGAGGGGTAGAGGAGGGAAGAGTCTAGTAAGGGTTATTTTGGGGATCATAGTAGTGGTAGGGGGGTTTGGGATAAATGAGACAGTGGAGTTAGAGAATAAATATCGATAGAGTTATAGGGTGAGAAATATGGTAGTGCATTAGAAAGAGTAGTTGAATCAGTTTGAGATGAGTCAGAGTAGAGGTAGAGGATATATTGTGAGAGATATAGGGTGAGATATAGGGTAGTGCATTGGATATGCTTAATTAGGAGAAACGTAATAAATATATAAATACATAAGTACATGGAAGGTGTATATAAAACAACTACAAGAAAAAGCCTTCAGGTGCAGAGGGCGTAAGAAATAGGATTGGCTCATAGTGACCGGTTCGCGGAGTGACCAAAGTTCCTGGAGTGACCAGAGTGACTAGAGTGAGTGGGTGGAGGCCTGACACCAAGGGTGAGTTCAGTCTGACTAAGATTTTTTCTGACCTATGCATTGTTTCTCATAAAGCTGGTTCATCTTCCCATTACCTTTTCACTACCGTCCGGGAGAAGGTTAACAAGTATTTATTTGACTGTGAGTCCCGCCCTGCTGAGAACATCTTCACCTGACCTGACTTCACCTGACCTGACTAGTCCAACAAGACATTGTAAGCATTGCAGCATGAGATCAGGGAGGATTAGGGAGCAATGGGCAAAAAAGAATCCAAGGTCTTAGCAAATCCCAAAAGGTATAGCAAACCATCAAGCAAATTCACCGGATTCGCCGCTAACTCCGGGCGCAGTATTGATATCACCCATACCTTAAATTTTTGAATCAAATAACCCCAGCAGAAAGTTAACATTTTTAAAAGATCCAGCGGAGGCCATCTATGCAATGGCAGACAAAATAGTAGGTCTCCCTAAACCATTAACACCGGAACAGTTTATCCCCCATGGAGGAAGTTGTCATTCACAGTGTAGATCAGTGCCCAACGGCGCCAGTAAATGATCCAAAGTACATTACTAACTCAAATTTGATGTAATGGATATTGAGCAGGTAGATGTAAAAACACTTTGTACAGAAAAGAACAAGATAACAGCTTACGCCCAAGTGCATATTAGCAAGTAATGTAGTCCACTCCACCCCAAGACAAAAAAAAAGAGAATGACAGCACCCAGAAGACAACTAACAACACAGAAAACCCACAGGACTACTGGCTCGATTCAGACTCAATCATAAACACTATGGATTTATTTGAGGCAATGGAAACCATCACAAAGTTTCCAGACTGTACGCAAGCTATCACTCAGCTGACAAGCCTACCGGACACACAGCAGCAAACAGCAATTGAAACATCGAGCTCCACAGAATGCCTAACTAGCAATGACATCAAGCTAGTAAATAAAACCCAGACTCTGTATGAACCTCAAAGTAAACTAATTTCAGCACATAGCAGTGAAATTAAACAAATAGTAGCAATCCCAGTGAACCAGCCCTTTGATTCCAGCTGAAGGTCCAGGAGGATGATCCTAATTTAAGATCGGAAGAGCTGACCAGCCAGCTGAAACCAGGAAAGCAAACAAAAATCAAAATATCTAGCACCTCAGAGTGCCTAAGCGGCGATGACAATAGCCCAGTAAATAAAATTCAAGCCTATGATGAACATCAAAGCAAATTAATTCTAGTGCATACTAGTGACAGTCTAACAAAAAACTGCAACCCTTGGGTACCAACTCATATATTCCAGCCAAAGAGCCAGGAGGATAAATTAAACATAAGAAGAGATGAGCTGTCAAACCTACATCTCACCCTAACAAATACTTTGCAAACTTTTATCAGCGTCTTAAACATGCAGTCAGATAAACTTGATATCCAGATTGATCTGATGAATATCATAGCTGCATATATTTCAGGTGTAAATTCCAAACTTGATATACTAACTGAATTAATAATAAAGAACAAGGGGAGAGGATGTGGTCCATCGGCTAAACTGCCGACTTTGGCGCTGAAAACCAGTGTTCGAGCCTCGAGGTCGCGTCCACATCCTGTGATTCTGGGCAAATCACTTAATCTCCCCGTGCCTGAATGTGTAATGTAAATACGGTGCCCATGTAAAGCTCTCCAATACCTTCGGGTCGAGTTTGCCCTATATAAATATGCAAAAAAAAAACCAATAGAATATAAATTCTGCAGTGAGCAACCAACTGTGCGTGTGGACCAATAACTGATAACATCATTGAAGTTTCAACAATCCTAAAGTCTAGATTGCAAGAGGACAAGTGTTTTAACAAAACTTCAGCACAACCTAACATGGTGGCGTGCGTCACATCACCCAGGGGTAAAAATGTATCTCCCACAGTCGCCTTAAATGAGCCCCATACAGTGCAACCATTGCAAGTTTCAGCAAAGAAAGGCATGGGAAATTTTACAGTTCTACCATCTAATCGTTCAGTCAATATAAACCAAGCCCAACCCAAGTATGCAACACGTGTCGAAATAGATCAGACTATATCAGCTGCTATTAGAGCACTACTAACCTCATTAGCCAACCCTGTAGTAGCCACAAGTCAGCTCAGCAGCAAGTAAATGCACAAAATGATCAACCCAACATACCTCAAATGAAAAGGTTGAGAAAGCAAGCCAGGAAGGCTAGAAAGAGCTAACAGTCCAACAACAGGGAAGCTTAACAGGTGACCAGAGCTTTTCCCATCTTTGACTTCAAGAACAAAAAACTAAATTCAATTATGTCAGCATCACACCAAGAATTAAAGGAAGACTCGATCAACTCCAATGAGCTTCTTATGACTTCAGATACGTCGGTAGGGGATCCAAAGGGAACACATGACCAAACCAAACCTAAAGAGAAGTGGCTTACCAGAAGATTAAGGATGGAGATAACACATAAAGAACAAATAAACCTCACAGAAGACACGGAACGGTCGATTGCAAGTATGGTAAACCTAAATAATGAAAACACAATTATTCCACAACTCGCACAGAAAATACCGTCCCGTAAAACAATGAAGAAAGGAAAGGAAGACAAAGTGAAATACAAAACAATGACAATGGCTTCCACACTGTTAGATAAAAACATCAGCTCATCCAGAGGAGAACGGGAGGTTGTGTTACAGAGGTGTCACTCACCAGCCAAATAAAGAGCACCTCAAAACAATATTGATAAACATCAATTTACGCAACTCCGGCTCAAAGGGCAATGATCAGAAATGCCAACAGGAAGTTCCAGATCCCTTCACTCATCTCAAGAAAGAAAAAGAAAAACTTTATTCGGTTTAAAAAACAAAAACCATGAAAGCAACAACATCAGATTACAAATTTACACAGGGAAAATGTTAAAAAGAAAAACAACGGGACATATTATATTTCATCCAAGCCCAATCGTTTTCCGAAGTTTAAAAACATTTTTAAAAAAGCTTAAAATTACGGTAACAGTTAGAACAGTATCCATTCGTTGAAATTCTAAAAAAGCTGGACGACATTTATTTAATTTCAGTTCTTTGGGCAATGGTATAATGAACTGCCAACGAGGTAGAGTATAAAATTTACAGAAAAATAAAATATGAATATCTGATTGGAACGATGAGTCATCACACGGACAGAGGGGCAGATTAAACGACCATAAGTTCATTTCTGGGAAGGTCAGGAGTCTAAACATAATATTGAATCTAAAACGAGTCGAGAGAAATTTATCATAATTAGCCAACGGCAAAGTTAAGTAAGGCTCTATTTTAGAATGAGTTAACAGACAGAGGTGCAAAGTTACTGACTTTTTCTTCGCTTCCTCTTGTCTTCTTATGTCTTCGAGGTATTCCATACAAAGCTTAGACAATAGGTTTCTAGATATGCTAACCATTGAAAGTGGGTCTTCATAATATTGTTGGCATCCAATATTAACCATAAAGTTTTTGACATAATTTAGCCAATCAGACCTACCCACATTATCCAGGGTTAAAACATCCTGTAGGATGGCCCGATTCATAACACACTCCCTTGTTGTCCATACCTTGTGCCACAAAAGTATTGGTTGAATTCTGATCGTGTCAGATATATAAGATAAGCCCAATTCAGTGTGACAAATGTATGTCGCCAATATTGACTTAATTCAAAAAACTGAGAATAGGTTCTTGAGGTACATCCTGACAGTCCCTCAAAGTGTCACTCATCTCACATTAGAGACAATGAGTTCCAAAGTGTACAGCCTAATCAGATCCTGCTATAACCCCAATACATTTCAGGGGAACCGCAAGACTACCTGAACAAAGGAAACTTTTATTGGGAGCCATACCAGCACTAAATCACTTGTCCTCACCGGACCTATTAATCAATCAAGGAATCCATAATCAAAATGAAATAACTCTCTCAACCTGGAGGACAGCAGAGTTCGCCTCCTTGATACTAACTGCCACACCCCAGCTCGAAGCATGGGGTATCAATCTTTTAGTTCCTAAAAAACAATGTTACCCTTCGCCATTGCTTTGCAGGCAAAAGATGAAACTGGATGATTCTGCCGAAACCCAAGTTCCTTTGGTTCTACAAAATGCTAAAGGTAATCAAGGCATGATTGGGTTAAAGCTAAAACTACAAGGGAACACGCACCAAGAAACTGATGGAGCCAGATAGGGCGCAAGACATGTATGACATATAATTTAAAAAAACAACTGGCCAGGGATCGTTACTAAGCCTCTTATCATGGAATATAGCAGGCGCAAATAAAAAATTGCGGGATTATTCATTTCTAGATTGTTGGAAGAAGTATGAAATGATAGCCCTCCAAGAAACATGGCTGACATCCCCAATACAGGTTGCAGGATACCTGGCTTGAAAAAGCCATAAGACCACAGCAATGTGGCAGACCAAACGGTGATCTGGCCATCTACATTTCCACGGTACTAAACACTTCTTACATCCAAATGCCGGCGAGCACGGCAGACATGCAAGTAATGGAAATGGACTGGGGAGCCAATAATATGCCAAGCACCATTATCCTCTTTAATGTGTATGCTAATCCGATGCGTGAAACTAATAAAATGTTATTCAACAAATTGATAAGGGCAATGGAAGAAAGGTTTGAACACCCTGCTTGGGACATAATAGTAACCGGCGATTTTAATTCGAACCTAATACGCACACCGGATGAGGATGATGATATAATAACAGCAAATACAATATGGGCAGTGCAACCCCAAGATCGTCCAGTGCACAAACACCATGATGTAAATGGCCAGAACTGGTAGTAGACCTAGAACATTTAGGCCTGCGGGTACTGAACGGAAGGTCTGAGCAAGAAAAACCCCGACATGCACTTATCACAGCCCTAGGGCCAGATCTATCATGGGCTACACCATCCTTACCTTTCCACTACTTGTAGATATAAAGGAATTTTGAATCAAATATATAACCGAAAGTGATCATGCAGCCCAACACCTCGTGCTGTCAACTTCTTTCACTAGACACGAAATAGTGTCACCAGAACTAGGATCAGTAACATCGCTTAACTTAAAACGTCTAAGATGGACAAGCAACTCCCTTCCAAAAATCTCCTCAAGGGCAAAAGAACTGATCATAACCCTCTGTGCATGGGAATGTTTACTGTCAGAAGTTTGGACCAGATTCTTAACAACACTACTGAAGGAATTTTAGAAAATTTACCATAGAAGCCTCAATGCATGTGACCAGGATAGGTATCTGAGTAAAACAGCAATAAATCTAAGAACTGAACTAAGAAGTGTAATCAAATGGACGAGGGGGACCACAGTGCCTGAAGCTCCTTGGGATCAATTAAAAAAGCTAAAGAGGCAATATGAAAAACAAATCTGGGAAAACAAAATAATCAAAACAGATAAATTATGGTCAAAGATTTTATTCAATGTCAAAAGATCAAATACAAGAGATTTTTGGGAACTAGTGAAGGGCCTTAAAAAATTCAAACCGGCAATAAATAACACCTGTGTTACTGAGCTAGCCTGGACAACATACATAACCTCAACATTCTTCATCACACCAGCTAGAAGGGTTGAAGGTGTGGAAAAATCTAATCATCCCTGTGCTAAAGACTGCAATTCATTGATTCACCCATGCTCAATAAGCCTGGCTACAACGGTTACACTAATTGAAGTAGTAGGACAAAAACCACATTTAGATCCACTACAAACAACAGTTAGGAAACCTAAAGTTCCAGTAAACATTCAAAATGTCATGATGGCAATAAGACCGCAACTTCCTCAATACACAGTAGAACAAACAGCTAAGGTGAATCAGGTAGGCAGACTAGATGGGGCCTCAGGCCCAAATGGGACACCACAAGCAATCTGCAAACAGGACATTTGGGCTGTCCCTTTGTCTCGTTTCCTCTACGAGGTGGGTAACTTAAACAGCCTGCCAGAGAGTTGGAGAGGATCAATAATTAACCCGGTATATAAAGGGGGGGATCAAACTGACCCAGACAGCTACTGAACACAGAAGCCAAATACTGTGCATCTTTGATTCTATGGGATCTGCTAGACTGGTCAGAGATCAACAATAAAATTCCTTTTAACCAGTCGGGATTCTGCAAAGGTGTGGGCACTATTACAAACCATCTTGCCTTATGATTATTGGCAAATAAGAGTTTACGACAACAAAAGAGCCTATATCTATGCTTTATAGACTGTAAAGCGACATTTAACCGAGTAAACAGAGGTTTACTGTGGCATTAACTAGAACAATGGGGACTCCCGGAAAAAAATACTAAGAGCCTTCCAGATACTTTACACGAATACCTGGATCCAAGTCAAATTTGCCGACGGCAACAAGCTTACTAAAAAGTTCTATGCAGACGCCGGTTTAAAACAAGGGTTTGTTTTGGCCCCACACCTGTTCAATCTTTTCATGGCCGATCTCTCCCCAAAGCTAGATAAGGTGAATTCACATCCACCACGCCTAGGCATATTGCCTTTTACCCATCTAGCTTATGCAGACGACATAGTGCTACTACTCTGGACACCTTATAAACAATAGCTTTTAAGATAGTGAGGTTAGAGTTTGGGTTGCACCAGCAGCGTGGCAAAGATGATACATAACTATTAAAACAAGGTACAACAAAATGTGGTCCAACCAGCAAAATCCAATCAATAAGGCTCTGTGGAGGGCTCCAGAAAATTATCCTCAGTCTGCCTACACTAAGTACTTACGATCATCCTTAAATTATAGAAATACTACAACTCTTTAGCAAGTGAATCTTCCATTCTCTTCCTTCCAGCTAACGCTAAGGAAAGCAGCTATGAATCACACACTAATGGAGGACAAAACAAGCTTGAGAAAGACATGCCACGCAAGGATTGTTCTGGAATCTTATTCCACAACATCCACCACGCTCATATGCAAAATACTGTGGTAAGTGAGGCAGGAACTTCGAGATACGGTAATCGGTAAAACATACACCATGATAGTGCTTAAATGTAATTTTAACTTTAGACACTCTTATGACCCATAGGAAACAATAACTCCTCGAAGAGAAGAGGATATTAGAGACTACTGAATGGTGAGCTCTTGGCTATCTAATTATGGTCATGTTGCTTTAAATAGCATGGGTCTGTGTGACAAAGGGATACACTTGGGAAAAAATGGTTCCAGAGGTGAATCATTTTAAATGAGGGTGACCAATATTTCCATGATCTCATCTGCTTACTGAGATTCACCCATCCTTAAATTATTGAGTTGTTCATAAGACTCATTTTGATAGTCAGACAGAAAAAGGATGTGCATAGCACGATTTGGGTGATATACCTTGGAGATGGGTTTAATTTTAGATCCCATGATCTATCCACATGCCTTATGATGCCATTGTTTTATGTTTCAGCCCTGATGAAGTCCTGTTTTAACTCAAACAGATGAAACACGTGTTGGTAAGGAGTTATAAAGTTGACAAGAAGTTATATGTATGACAAAGGACGTTATTGATAATGGCAATCTGAAATGAATCCTGGATGTTTGAATAAAAGATATTGGACATCAAAACATACAGATATATTACATTTTGAATCATTGAGTGCTTGGAGATGTTATGAAACATTGAGGAGAAGTTCTTCTTTTCCAAAATTGAGGAAGAGTTGGTGCGTCTCCCTCCTCCGGACCACCGACTGAAGTATATTGACATTGAAATATTGACTGTTTAACTGTACCAGTATTGAGTGTGTGCCGCTTTCCCCAGCAATCACTATTATTTCTGTACAACTGTCAATGTATTGATGTCAAACATATGCCTGGTATCTAAAAACAAAGTTCTTAGCACTACGTCTTGGCTCAATTTCAACAAATGCCACACAACCAAGTTGGCAATGTAAAGGTCCGAAAGCATGCATTCTTTGCAGAGCATTGAAGCAGGATCTTATACATTTAATCTACGTCTGCCCTAACCTAAAGCCATATCGCATTTTGTTATTTAAAAAAACACTTCAATATAAGTTGCACTCGCACCTGTAGAGCAGCACTATTAAAATTTCTTGATACAAATGATCCACAGGTCAATTGTAATTTGGTAAAATTTTTAACACTGTATGAAAAATTTGTAAAATCTGGTTCAAAGGGAGGTACTGAATAGCAATTTGGATGGCACACACTCTACAAGGGCCCTCTTCCAGTCCTAACTCGTTTTTATGGTTTTACATTAGTATGCCAAAAATTCCAATGAATGGAGATTGTACCTCACAAAACAGACTAAGTTGGGATGAGTTTTACTGCATTTTGTCATCTTTTGATTAACCCTGGGCGTAATTCGCGTAGTAGCGTTACACGTAGCTACGCGAAGTGCACTTCGCACAACGTGAGATACACATAGCACTACGCGAACTGCGTAGTGCGCTCTTCGCTATGATTGCACAGTGCCAGATGCTTGTCTGCACTGTGCAATCATTGAAAACGGCATCTTGCACAGTGCGAGCTGTCGTTTTCTGCCACTCGAGTAGATTTTTACTCGAGCGGCAGCTTTCTAAACGCGGACTGGTATTTTCTCATCGCGAGCGGTCACAAGCATACGCGACCACTCACAAGGAGAAACCTGACCTCCCTGCGTTGAGAATCTCGCCGGGAGGTTTATTTTCCACCCTCGTGATCGGCAACTTGATGTTGCTGATCGCGAACGAGGAAAAAGTCTCGCCGGGATGTCATTTTGCTCGCTCGCGGTCGCCAACTTGACGTTGAAGACCGCGAGCGAGCAAAAATTGCCAACTACACTACGCTACACGATTTTGCACTGTGCTACATGCAATTCGCGTAGTGCGAAGTAGCACAAACTACGCAAACTTCGCGAGCGTAGCTTAGTTGTCCACCCAGGGTTACTTTTGATACCCTTAAATGAACTGTGGAACTAATGCACTTTGAATCAATTTATTTAAAAAAAATTTGTTTTTGTATAATTCTTTTAACCTTATTATAATTGTCTAAATCACATTTTTATGGTTTTAATTAACTAAAACAATAAAGAATTTTTGAATTTGACAGGATTTCAGCTCACCACACACAACTAAGGGGGAATAGAATACACTCCTATCCAAACCTCCCCATCAAATATCCATACACATAAGAGGAGTAGAAGTAGAGAGAACCAAATGGCAAATGTAGTTTGTGTTTTTGAAAGCTTCCCTCACCCACAATTTGTGGTATGTTTCATCATTGCGCTTGCTATCAACAACCCTGTGCAGGTAGGAGTGTGGGGGAATTAAGAGAATCTTAGGTCCTGACGAAAGACGTAAGACCCTTTTAGGGCTAAAGTAAATCGGCTGAAAAATGTTGACAGACATGCAGATAGGAGGAGTGTAGGGCTACCAATTTTCCATGATACCTCCATCCTATATATATATTTTTATCCTGACCAGGAAGTTCTGGAATATAATTGACAGCAGATATTCCTGAGCCAGGTTTAAATTCGAATTTCTGCACCACTTTTGTTTTCTGATACCTAAAACATTCTGGGGCATGTTCTCAAGGAACTATCGCCAAGTTATCGGCACTTTATCGCAGCCAAAGTTGCAATGAATTTATCACCCCATTCACAAGCTGGTGCTAACAGCTCATATCACCAGTTTACCTGCGATAGCATCCGCAAAAAACATCGCCACAGATGACCCCGGCAACTATCGCTAATGAAATGCAGAGTAGGCAATCCTGAGCAAAAAGCCGTGACAACACCACACCTCAACATTCTCAACAACCACAAAACAGGCGATAAGGTGCGTTAGCAGCAGGAAACTAACACCTGCTCTGACCTGGTGCAAAGTTGGATGACAACCAGCACCAGAAAAGGGAGCCCAGCCCAGAGCCACACCTGAAGACCAACAGATGCCATGGAGCCACTGACCATGCAGCTCGGAGCCTCAACAGGGCACCACACCCACTGTCACCACCCCCATGACCATCACCCCCCCTCTCGCCCCCTCAGACCATCACAGAGGCAGCACAGACAAAGACAGCGGACCTTCAGGAAACGCACCAACCTCACAGACCTAACTCCAGACGATGTCATTGCCCACTACAGGCCCAAAAAGGCAACCATC
The DNA here is from genome assembly GCF_964204655.1 of Triturus cristatus. NCBI lineage: Eukaryota > Metazoa > Chordata > Amphibia > Caudata > Salamandridae > Triturus > Triturus cristatus. Next base: position 899,193,177 of record NC_140590.1, on the reverse strand, counting down.
CTCGCGCATCCTGACCATCATTGCCCACAGGCTGACGGTACCAACACAGCAGACAACCAACTTCCCACCTCAGACAAATCTGCTGACTGTGCTGCACCTGTTGGCCTCTGGTACCTCCCAACCAACAACCGCCAGAGTCGGGGGAGTCTCACAGCCAGCCCTATCCAAGTTCCTCACACCTGTCCTGGATGCTATCATCAGCTTGGTACCCCAGTACCTATAAGTCCCCCACAATGCACAGGAACAGCTGGAGACCAAGCAATGCTTCTACGCCATAGCTGTATTCCCTCATGTGTTGGGGGCAATCGATTGCACACATGTCCTACTTGTGCCCCCTGCCGACACTGCATATAATTACCACAACAGAAAGCACACGCATTCCATCAATGTGCAGGCAATAGTGGACCACCGGGGAATCTTCACCAATGTCGTCGACAACTACCCAGGCAGTGTGCATGATTCATACATCTTCCGACAGTCCATCATCAACCGGCGCTTCTAGGATGGCACGTACGGAAATGCTCTGCTCATTGGTAAGTACCAACTGAACACACCACACCCCTCAACTCCACAATTTTGCAACTTACAACTCTGGCAATGCACATGTCACAAACTCACATACAACATGCGAAACAACATGCCCACCCACCAGACACAACAGCACAACTTACTGTGGCAACCCTGGCTAGCCATATACATGAGCCATCAACAGCATGGCACCTCAGCCACACAATAGCAGAATGTGGGGAGGGTTGGGAACCAGGCATGTGCGAAGGAGGCAAGTGACCTATGAATGAGAATGTACATAATGCAAGTGTGGCGGAGATGTGCTGGACAGACTGCATAATGCATACCACAGATATATCCATGTCTACATGCACTGCTGGTTTTTGGAGTGTAGTGGACAGTGGACGCAACCATGTCACTCCAGCCAGTGGGGAAAATTGCAGAAATGTAGCTTGTGACGTCCCCCCTGTAAGCATGTATGGAGTGGGCTGGCCCGGCGTATGCCAAGCCAGCATAGGGATGTGAATAAAAAGCACGTAGCTCTGGTCATGGTTCTCTTCCAGAATGCCCAACGTTTCTGCCAGGGTGGCGCCTCGCACCCAACCACGAGGCTGACACCGTGAGTGGTGTTGCCTGCGATCCTGTGCGCCTGCTGCACCCCGGGTCGCTGGTCCTGATGACGAATACAGGCCCCAGCTAGGCCCGCAGGACACAAGGGTTCGCTCTCCTGTAACGGAATCTATAAGGAAGTTGGCACGGAAACTGCAAAGTACAAAGACAGCATTTATTAACCCTTAAGGGTGGTCCTACAATCCACACAACACTCTTCAGTATTGCATAGAGTAGCACAAAGAACTTGCGTACACGATCCCCTTTTATACACAACAGAGGGGCTCATAAGTGGGTGGATACAACATGAAGCCGAAGAACATTACCATTTATGGTCATTTTCGATACTGAATCAATATGTGGGAGGAGCTAACACACTCCTTGAGCCCGCGAAAACATGGTCAAGCAAGGCTAACTGATAACAGATGTGGTCAAGTCTGGGCATGTGCCAGATGGACAAAGGGGGCTATTTATAGACTGTTACTAGGCAGATTACAAGAGCAACTAACACAGAGGTTGGACTCTTCTCGTGGGGAACACGTGGAAGCATGACAGTACAAAATGGAGTCCGAACTTCGGTCAACATTACAGAGAAAACATGCTCTAAAAGGGAAATGAATGTCTTTAGTAAATGCTTAATCACATCGTTGTTTCAATTTACAACAGACGACCCTTTCAGCATTTACTGAAGACATCCGGCTTGCTAGGATAATCATCATATATATCAATCGTCATCATTTCTTCAACTTCTTTAGCTAGACGTTTCTGGTGAGCAACATCGGCAATAGCTTTCTTATCGGGGATACAAAATGATACACATAATGAGCAGAGTAAAGGACCACACTGAACGCAGATACAGCATGAAAACAGAACCGCTACAATAATACAGAGACCAGTTAGAACCTTCCATCCCCAGGCAGTAATTAACGCCCAAAACCATCCAGAAAAGGACCAAGTGCCGTTTTCTGTATGGATCTCAGCTGCAATTTTATGCAGTTTATTGATGGCATTATAAACTGATGGCGTATGATCAGGGATAAACACACAACAGCTACTTCCAATAATTTTACATGCTCCTCCTCTGTCAGCTAGCATAACGTCTAATACCATACGATTCTGCAATGCAACAATTCTGGTAATCTGTAATTCCTCCGTAAGATTCCCAAGAGCAGCAGCAGTCTGATTTGTCACAGCTTCTACCACTCTTGTTAACCTTCGGATCTTCCTACTGTTCAGGGCAGCTCCAACAAAGAAAAACAGTCCTAAGTTAAAATCAATATACTGTTGCAGACTGGTATCAGTCTGATCTACATCATCAATTGATAAAGTACGTTTATACCTATTTACAGTCACATTATTCAATAATTTCAGATCCTTATGATAAGATGCGGGTGCTAGGAATACAGGAGGTAATAGAAATGATACATAGCATACCCCAGACCACCCAGCCGGCAGACGGTAGTAACCTTTATTTCCACACACAAAATACGTATTATGGGAGGCCAAGAAGGTACTATTGTTCAACCCATCAATGTTCAAAACAGTAATGCAATCACTAACACCAACTGGAATAAAACCCACACTCTGGACACACAGGTCCGCTTGAGCTTGTGCTACTTGAATTACAAACTTGTCCTTTCCCACAGTGTCTCTTGTGTTTGTAAAGATGTAGGGAATGGATTCATTGTCTGGTCGGTACTCTTCCCACTCCCAAATTGTCCCATTCGCTTGTGGATACCCATTTTTGTCTTGATGGCATTCTTTATTGAGTCTGAAGAGCAATCGTCCCACTGTTGGTTTCCGAGTAGCAAAAAGTAAAGTATACCATGCTCTACAAGAGCCATTATGAGAGAAAGGAAGTGGTATAAATGGCGTTCCTCCTTTCTTCTGATGAGCCGGCATCATCCCACATATCCAACAGTTCGTAGCATTCGTAGCAACGTGGGTATGATGCAGCATCTGGATGAAAGTGTTATTCAAGTAAGATTGTCGATGCTTCAACTCTTGATACGGTAATGTATAAAAGTAGTGCTCCTCAGGCACCGGAGTTGTCAACACAAGAATCTTCCGAGCAGGAGTTACATCCTCCACGAACCATGTGGTTATCCCAACAATGGCTACTGTCAACATGAACCCTAATTCACAAAGGATTTTCTTTTTCTCCATGTCAAGGTAAAAATAAAACCCAATATCTTCCTGAAACTAAAAGTCTGTCAGAACTCTTCCCCTTGGGCAGCGGTTGATTTCTTCACCAGCGGGCCAAGACGGGTGTCGCTACACTAATGCAGGGCTGATCCCCCCCCCTTGCCTCATCGGCTCTCCGTTTCACTAACCCAAGGGCCGTTCTGACAGTATGTCCCGATACTGGAGAACTCACTTCCTTGGTCGAAGATGATATCGCCTTCCTCCAGGAGTCGCGTGGTCCGGAAAGAGCTCCTCAGTGGCGCTTGGCTCCGCAGCACGGCCTGTCTCTGCAGCCAAGATTTCTCGTTGATCGGTCAGCACGGCAGGTTCCACCAATCCGGGCGGCACCTTCCTACAGTGCAGAGAGTGGATCCAATTCTTTCTGTTGGAGACTCGCACAGCCGTCCTCGTTGCGAGGAGGACCTGCTCAGGGCCCACCCATCTCGGCTCCAAACTGTTCGTTCTGTCGAAGACTTTCACCATGACATGGTCACCGGGCCGGAGACCATGTCCTTCGCCGGTAGACCGATCAGGGAGCGCCTCTCGGACCTGTTGATGGATAGAAACCAAGTTATCCGTTAACTGTGCCAGATAATCGTTCATCATTACACAAGGTACATCATACATAGCCTTAGGTTTTGGCGGACCCCAAATATTCATTGGGCGTCCGAAGACAATTTCGTAAGGTGTAAGGCCAGTTCGAGAATGTGGTACCGATCTAATTGACAATAACGCCAGTGGCAGAGCGTCTGGCCAAGTCAAAGACGTTGAAGCTTGAATTTTAGCGATCTTAAGCTTCAGTGTACCATTATACTTCTCAACTAGGCCTGCAGACTGAGGGTGAAACACGGCGTGGAACTTCTGGGTGATGCCCAGGCCCTTCAAGACGTACTTTATAACATCCGCTACAAAGTGAGGGCCGTTATCACTCCACAGAAGTCTACAGACGCCATATCGAGGGAAGAACTCTTTCAGCAGCATCTTCGCAGTAGTCATTGCAGTATTGTCTTTCGTAGGGTACGCTTCAACCCATTTGCTGAAAGCGCAGACCACTACTAGGACATACTTCAGATTATTACAGCGCTCCAGTTGGATATAATCCATCTGCAGAACCTCAAAGGGTGCAGTGGGTGTCACAAATCCTCCTGCTGGAGTTCGAGTACCTTTTCCTGGGTTATACCTCAGGCAGATCATACAGGTCTGCACCACCCTCTTCGCTGTGCTAGCAATCTCTGGATGCTCCCAGACTTGGGTAAGCAATTTCACAATTGCGGAAGCTCCAACATGTGCTAGCCCATGTGCCATCTGAACCATAGGCTGTACAAAAGCCGTGGGTAATTTCCATCTATCCATCCGCTTATTTCTCCAGCAACCCTCGTCATCCAGTTCTCCCTCGCTAGCCCATTGTTCCCGCTCTTTGTCAGAAGCGGTCCTTTGCATTTCTCGCACTTCCTCCTTCGCATCATGCCATCTTTCCACCTGTGACTTTACTACATACACGGCAGTAGTACCGGGCTGCATCGCAGTTTCCCGTGCTACTCGATCTGCCAACGCATTCCCTTCTCCAACTTTGTCAACTACTTTCCTATGGGCGCTACACTTAACGATAGCAATTTTCTTTGGGTATGTCAATGCGGTTAAAAGATTGTGAACTAACTCTCCATGCATTATCTGTACTCCATGTGACGTTAAAAACCCTCTCTCCTTCCAGAGTAGGCCGAAATCGTGCGCTACTCCGAAAGCATAGCGGCTATCTGTATAAACATTCACACACAATCCTGTACTGAGCTCACATGCTCGTGTTAATGCTATCAGTTCCGCTGCTTGAGCTGATTTCTGTGGTATGCGTGCTGTCTCCACTATCGTTTGCAATGTGGTAATCGCATACGCTGCTGAAGTCGTACCATCTGGTAGCTTCAGGCAGGATCCATCCACCCACAGTTCTCCATCTACATCTGGAAAGGGCGTATCCTGGAGATCAATACGACCCTTTGTTTGTTCTTCAGTCACGAGAATACAATCATGCGCTTTCCGCGCCTCAGGCTGGGTTTCGGGGTATGGCAACAATGTTGCCGGGTTTAACGTTACGCACCTTTTTAACGTAATATGAGGAGCCAACAGCGTCAACTCATATCCTGTTAAACGGGCGCTGGTCAAATGCTGCGTCTTCGTTTGATTGAGCAGGGCATCGACAGCATGGGGGACTAATACCAACAGCTTATGGGATAACACAATTCCCTCACTTTGGCGTATTGACACGGCTGTCGCCGCAACCGAGCGAAAACACCCCGGTAATGCTCGGGCGACAGGATCAAGTACAGCCGAAAAATATGCACAAGGGCGCTGCTTATCGCCGTGCATCTGCACTAAAACTGACAATGCACATCCATCTTTCTCATGCACATACAACGAAAAGGGTTTTGCATAATCAGGGGTCCCTAACACTGGTGCTGAACAAAGGGCCTGCCGTAGTTGCTGAAAAGCAGTATCACACTCATCTGACCAAGGGATTGGGATAGGCGTGTCCTTTGTCAAGAGGGCTAATAATGGCTTAGCTATGTGCGAAAACCCCAATATCCACTGTCTACAAAAAGAAACAAGACCCAGAAATGCACGCACATCCTTCTGTGTGGACGGTCTCGGTGTATCCAGAATTACTTGGATACGATCCGGTGTGAGTGCACGTCCCTCCTTAGACAAAAGGTGACCCAAATAAGTCACCTTTGGTCTACAGAATTGCAATTTCTTCCTAGATACCTTATGATTGTGGGATGCTAAAAAGGAAAGTAAGGATAACGTACTTTTTTCACACAACTCCAGGGTGTCAGCCGCCAGCAAGATGTCATCGACATATTGAATGAGGGCGACACCTTCGAGCAGAGCGAAGGAATCCAATTGTCGTTTCAAAGCCTGACTGTAAATGCTAGGGCTTTCTGTGTAGCCCTGGGGAATCCTACAGAAACGATAAGATCTATTATTCAATGTAAATCCAAAAAGATATCGGCTATCAGGGTGAATGGGAATGGAAAAGAAAGCATTCTTCAAATCAATTACTGAGAACATGGTCGCCGTAGGCGGGACCAAGGTAAGCAACGTCGTGATATCGGAAACCACTGGGTACTGAGGTATCACGATCTTGTTCACTTCTCTCAAATCAATTATAAACCGATAAACTCTGGCATCCGTATCCTTTTTCAGTATGGGAAGGATCGGACTGTTACAAATGTTGTAGGGGACTTCCTCCACTACCCCTACCGCCATCAAATCCTGCACTATCTGTATGAGTGCCTCCTCGCCCTCCTGTGAAATACGGTACTGTGGGAGGCGTGGTAACACCGCCCCCTCCTGGACGCTAATGTGGACCGGTGGAATCACCATTTGTCCTACATCAGTATCCGAAGTTGCCCACAAAGCACGAGGGAGGGTAGCTAACAGCGCATCCTCTGACATCGTACACATCCGTTCTGATCGGGGGTAATTGTCATTCAATATTACCCGTACACCAGCAGGGGAGCAACGGATCGTAGCCCTAAAATGCTTTAACATATCAAGACCCATAATGTTGTCCGGTGTGTACGGGGCAAGCAGAAACGGACAGGGTGCAGAAAAAGAATCAACCTTAAACTTGAGGGGCTGTGAAAGAGGGCTTCGGGAGAGTGTACCGTCAAACCCTACCGATGTGACCATTAAGCCGGATGGGGGAGCCCCCGGAACCAATTGCTTAGACAGTGCACTACGTGTCACTCCTGTATCCACTAGGAACTGATCAGTAGAGCCCAAGACCTCAGCCGATACATAGGGGCCCTTCTGATCAACTGGCACCTCAACTGATTCTAACCCCCATCCAACGCATTCCTATGCATGCTGAGAGTCATGGTACCCCGACCGGTCAATCCCTGACGCTTGATACTGATGCTGGCGATCGAAGACATTTGGTCTATCTCGGTGCTGCCCAGCAGAGTCAAAACGAGCCTGATCGTTAGAATTCCCTCGGAAGTTGGAGAAACCCCCTCTACCTCGCGGGCCACCATAGGTATGCCCCGGACGCGATACATGCAACACCGGGCAGTCCCTAGCCCAATGACCCGATTGCTTACAATACGCACATTGGTTCCTATTTAAATCAGATCGGCCCGAGGGAGGACCATAAGATCCTCCCCTACCTCTATTACTACCCCGCCGGGGCGGGCCATAGACTTGTGCCAACATCACCTTTGTTTTCAAATCTTTCGATTTCTTTTCCTCCTGGCCCTTTGCTTCTTGCTCCTGACGCTCATAATACTGGGCGATAGTCAGGAGGGCCGTCGGTGTAGCGGAGGACCAAGAACTTTCACTCGCTTTTAAACGGGCCGCAACTGCCGGCAGCAGATTAGCCACATATTTATCCGCAAAAAGGTGGCGACCCGTATCGTCAGTAAGCGACTGGCCACTAAAATCATGAAACGTCTCCTCAAAGCGCGTAAAAAAGTCCGCAACTGACTCGTCAACTTTCTGTTTACATGCAGCTAACATATTCCAGTCAATCTTTTTAGGGGGGATAATTGTCTTCAATTTAGCCACAATAGCAGCAGGGAGATCTAAAATAATCTGTGGCGGTTTCTGCGCAGGCTTCCTCTCCCTATCCTCATCCTCCAGTTCAGACCACCGAGCCTTAAAAGTGGCAACATCATCTACCTTTCGGACAGATCGCCACATATCCGGTGGTAGAATAAGGCCAAAGAACAGGTCTATATCTGCTAAAGTCATAACACAAGAATTCAAGGCCCCCTCGACTTCTTCATAGAAGGCCGCTGGATTTTTGCGGGGGTCAGGCAGCGCATTCTTTAATGCCATCACATCAGCTCTATGCCACGGAGTATAAACCCAATTATACACAAAATATCCCTTAGCATCGGCGGAGGTAATGTCCGAGCTAGTCCCCGCTCCTTTAGGAGGAACATACAATGGCGCCGCCTCGCGCATTGGCTTAGCATGCACTAGATCGCTCTTATCTGATTGAGAGGTGGATGAGTGGCCTTCTGCAGTACACGAATCCGACTGCGTCTCCTCCCCTGCTCGTTGGCGCGCTTTTTCTCTATGGGCCAGCACCGCGTCCCGCAAGGCGAATAGCCGCCGAGCCGCATCAGGAGCCTTAGAGGGAGAAAAAACACCATCATGTAATGCTTTAGCATCCGATGTCACTTCTTCAGGCTCAAAGACACTAGAATATTTCCGAAAAGCAGCAATCACTTCCTCAGCGAAATGACTCAAAAAATACAATCTCTCTCTATCCTGCCACGACCCCCAAGTATGGAACAATTCATCCACGGACACCTTACCCTTAAGTGCACGGAAGGAAATTTGCCGAAGCTCAGCCATATGCTCAGCCGATAACATGGACCGTGTATCTACCTTACCCGGACCCGGGACGGAATCTTGCGGCCTCGGAGCAGATGCGCCGACATAAGGGGGCGGAGAGCGATCTAGTAAATAAAAATCATCATCAAGATTATTAAGGACAGGGTAAAGTGGCTGCCGAACAGCATATTGACCCGAAACTTGTAGCCTACGCTCTTTCTCTTGTCTATCTGTCAATTCTCTGTCTTCCCGACGCTTCGCTTCCTGGGCTCGCACATGATCATTCTTCCGTTGTTCCTTATCAAACAGCGCTTTCTCACGCTTCTCTCGCTCACGCACCTCCTTCACCCACAACCGCACACACTCAAACATATCCTGACGAGCACGCCGCTTACACATACACTGTTCCACATACTCAATCTTACGTATATCAAACGATCCATACAAAGGCCATCGTAACTCAGGATCTTTTTTTGTATATTTCCTCCATACTGCGCTGTACATTATGGAAGAAAGACCATGCTTCACATACATATCCCTATTAGGAGTCCCCTCTGGGGGAGCTGGAGCAGATTCCTCGAGGTTCAACCGGTTCCCAAAACAGCAACACCACTTACGGAGTGCGCTGAAAGCAGGCATGCTCAGAAATAATGCAAAATATGCAGTATTATAGAAAAATGGCACTTAATCGTTGCGCCGTTCAAAGTTACACAGCTCCGGAGAAATCTCTCCACATTACCTGCCTATATGTGTTGCAACGCATATATATTTTCACAAAGACAAATACAAAATATGACTAGTCATCACAAATCAAACTCAAATAGCCGGACCAGGCTTCAAAAACTCGGAGCAAGTACCGTACACCGGTTCTTACCAATCAAAAGTCCAGATTCCAACTGCCAAGCCCCACAATCGCCCAAACGGCTTTCACGGCAGGACCGACAGAAGAGGTCTCAGTCGAGGACCGGCGCCACCCAGACGGTCAGCTCGGAAGGGAAGGAAGAAAAACCTCGGGATGCCAGGGCTAAGACGCCGCTGGCAGTGATCACGTCCCCGGCCAAATTCCTCACCTTCGTCGCGACCAGTCCTTCGAGCATCCGAGTCGCCGATGAGCCCCACGTGACGGGCGCCAATTGACGAATACAGGCCCCAGCTAGGCCCGCAGGACACAAGGGTTCGCTCTCCTGTAACGGAATCTATAAGGAAGTTGGCACGGAAACTGCAAAGTACAAAGACAGCATTTATTAACCCTTAAGGGTGGTCCTACAATCCACACAACACTCTTCAGTATTGCATAGAGTAGCACAAAGAACTTGCGTACACGATCCCCTTTTATACACAACAGAGGGGCTCATAAGTGGGTGGATACAACATGAAGCCGAAGAATATTACCATTTATGGTCATTTTCGATACTGAATCAATATGTGGGTGGAGCTAACACACTCCTTGAGCCCGCGAAAACATGGTCAAGCAAGGCTAACTGATAACAGATGTGGTCAAGTCTGGGCATGTGCCAGATGGACAAAGGGGGCTATTTATAGACTGTTACTAGGCAGATTACAAGAGCAACTAACACAGAGGTTGGACTCTTCTCGTGGGGAACACGTGGAAGCATGACAGTACAAAATGGAGTCCGAACTTCGGTCAACATTACAGAGAAAACATGCTCTATAAAAGGGGAATTAATGTCTTTAGTAAATGCTTAATCACATCGTTGTTTCAATTTACAACACTGAACCCATCTTGCCCACTGAGTCTTGATATCCTAATGGCCGAGTTCATTTGTTCATGGGACGTTTGATGTCACTGTACTCTATTAGATGTGCTGCCACCAAGTTTGTGCATAGCATTCCAACCATACATGTCTGTGGTCCCTCGCTGACTACCGTCTTTGGCCCCCACTGTGGGCCAGTAGATCACACATTTGGAACTGAGTCTTGATTTCTCAATTGCAAAATTCATATCATTGTACGCCAGGAGAGAAGTAAGAGGAAGACGCGGTTCAGTCCAGAGCAAAAAAGGATCATCGTTATGGAGGTGTCCAAACTGTGGCTGTGGGCCCCTGCTGACCACTGCCTCCAGCCTACACAGCGGTCGAGTAGGTCACACATTTGGAACTGAGCTTTGATTTATTTATGGCAGATTTTATGTCATTGGACAGGCCTCATCGCAGACTGCATCCCCTTTCAGCACCGGTGCCACTAAGTCTGTTCCCCGACATTCATGGATACTTTCTGATTGAACTTTGTTGGCGACTGAGTCTATGGACTGGGAGTTGTCTTCCTCATCATTTCGGTGATAGTGACTTGGTGGCAAAAACAAGGCTGTAGCATTCCACTACTCCATTTCCCGCTTCTGGCCGGCTTCTGCCCTCTGCATCATGCCCTGGAGAACACCTTCCATTGTCCCCCGCAACCCTCCGCTACATTCATCTTCGACATTGACGAAGACCCACTCAGCTCGCGTGGCCCTACCTCAGCGCACCGCAAGTCACCGTCCCGTGGCGGTGTGCCTGTGCCGACCGCAGTGCATCGGGGGCCACGAACTCTGTGCAGCTCAAGTCATGGACCCTGTCTGATAGAATATTGGATGGCCTCTGGGTCGATGGTCTGGGGGTCATCAAGGCCATGTGTCTGCGGCCCTGTGCTGTCCACTGCCTGGTTCCTCAACTGCGTTCCACCTGGGCTCACACATCAAATCGAGTCCTGACCTACCCGGACGTCGCATCACCGCAGGATGCATACGCCACCACCGCCAAGACCAACTCCAAACAACAGGTGCCAGAGTCGGAAGTGTCTTACTGCCAGACTGTCAGAGTTGCTCACACCTGTCGTGGGTGCCATCATCAGCTTGATACCCTGCTCAGCTCTTCAGGTGCCACTAACTCAGTGCACCACAACTCATGGACCATTCTGGTTGCATATTGGGTGAACACTGTACTTTTTTGGACTACCACCATGATGCTCCACAGTTGTTTCTGTTATGCTGGTGTTTTCTGTTTCTGCTTTAATTGTGATCACTGTTCAAGTTGTTGCCAGCACCAACGATTCCATGAGGGCTGGTTTACACTCACCCCACACACATCCAGCACAGACATCACTGTATATGTGACCCTGGCAATAAAGGTGTTGAGTGCACATGCCCGTAGCCAGGTTAACGAACTATCTGTGTGTGCCTGTGTGCTCATGATGTATGCATTAGGGCCCCGGGCCCTACAACATTACATTGTGCTGTGTACAGCAGATGCAGCCATGTTACCGCAGGCAGTGGGTGAGACCTTGCACTAGTAGCTTTGTCGTCCCCCACTCAATACGTAAGAGGAGTGAACTGGGCCTGCATATGTAGGTCCAGCATGGCGGTGTGGATGATTATCCCGTGGCTCTGGGCGTGGATCAGTACAGGAAATGTGCAAAGGGATGCGTCTCTGTCGCAGTGTGGGTCTCCGTTGGGAAGTGTAAGTGGTCTCTGATGGGACTTAGACACCCACGTATGTGATCTAGTTCAGCTTCCATGAGGTTGAACCCCACCTACACCTGTTCGGCCACCCCCTTCTGGCAGTCTGACACCTTGCCTTGGAATGCGATATGTCCTTCGGTGGGCTGCTGGGAGACAGCCATGGTGGTGGGTGCATCCAGCTGTGTGGTCTGTGCAGGGGGTGGCATATCCTCGATGCAGCTGGGCTGCCCTGCTCCAGGAGATCGATTACCTAAGATGTCCAGGAACTGTTGTAGGGCGTCGGTGTCGAAAGTGTGGAGGTCCTCTTGAGCATCACTGTAGAGTTGTCTGGTCTGCTCTGCTGAAGGTGTTGTTTGTCCCTCTGCAATGTGAAGGGGAAATGCTTTTTGAAATTGTGTTGGCATGTATGTTGACGCATTGTTCAAATTTACATACAGCCTGCATGACAATGTACATTGTGACTGTTTGGGAGGAGCGGACTATTTGATGCGGGATAGTGAACATTTGGACTACATGATGTAGGTGAGGTTGTACACGTACATTTTCATCTCACAGTTTCCTGCTATGTCAGATGTGATTGGTCAGTTTCTACGCACAAGCGGACCCAGTTGTGTCCTCTGTTCTGCAGTGTAAGTGTTGCACTGTGTACCACATTGTCGTCAATGTGGATGTGCTGTTATTGCTATGTGTGTGTGCTGTATTGTGAGAGAGTCATCCCTGCAACTGTGATTTTGCTGCCCCTTATCCCTTAGAGGCGGTGTGCCTTTGAATTTTGTGCTTTTAAGGTGCTGTGATGTTGGTGACTTTGTTCATTTGTGCTCTTGGACAGTTTTGTACTCTTGTGCATTGTTTGTCTGCAGATGTATTGTTAACGTCAGTGGTTGTTTGTGCACGTGGATGTGTCAGAGTGTGAGCTGCTCCTTTACTGATGTGGTCCACACTCAGCCACCTCAGTCTCGTGGCGTGCACAATGTCATGGTGATTGTACTTTAGCCATGCTGATTGTCATGTAGTGTCACTTGCATTGTCAGTGTGGCTCACAAATACGCATCTTTGCTGTGTTTCACACAGGTGCATGTGTGTGTTGTGGAATTGGTGATGTGTGGGGTGGGACCCCTTTGGGCACATGGTGGACAGGGGCCTACTTGATGTTTGTATGTGTGCTGCAGTGTGCCACGGGGATGAGGGACATGATCCAGGGTCATTTTGGGGGTGTGGTGTGCTACACATCATTGTGCATGTGTGCCATTGTGCCCTTCTCCCCCGTCCCCCAGTCCCTGGTCATTACTCACCCTGTTGATGTTGTGTCAGGTCATGTTGAGCTGAGTCCGGACTCCCCACTCCTTGCACCGTCTCCACACTGATGACTGTGGCCACCATTTGCTCCCGCTCCTCCAGTGGCGCAGGACTCCCACCTCCAGTTGTCGTTGCTGCCTTCCTGTGTGCAGCGGATTTCTGCTTGGTTTGGCTTTTCACATCATGCCAACGCATCTTGACCTTCTCGACACTCCGAGTGCATTCACCATGGAATGCCATTTTTCCGCCTGTGTTTCCAATGACAAGGTGGAGGTGACGGACAGTTGTTGTTAGTGCTCTGTCAACTCCGTGACGACAATCTGGTTGTCATGCGGACTGTACCCTGTCTTCTTCTTCCTCTTCTCCTTGGGCTTCCCTGACCCCGAGGTTCCTTGCTGATGGTCCGTGGGGCTTGTGGGGATCGTGTTGACCTTGGCACTTGGTCAGGGTGCATCCATGGTGCTACGCAGTTTATTTTGTTTTGAGTGTGTTTTTCTTTGTCTGCTTTTATAGTACATTTTCCCGCATGACGCTTGGGAATTGCAGGCTTGTCGCTGGTTATCGATGATTTTTGTATCGCGGTTGGCCTCATCGCAACTTTTTTCGCATTCGTGTTTTGCAGTTTTGCGGTGTCGCTTTGATTTTAATGCTGTCATTTGACGCGTTATCGTGGGACTATCGCATGGTGCCGCCGGGTTGAGAATACTACGTTAACACGGTGTTGTTTTCACGCGATAGACGGTTGAAGATTGAAGTTGCGTTGAGCTAATTTTCCGTTGATTATCAAACATTCTTGAGAATATGCCCCACTGTTTGTATTGTCTCCACCTTCCCTTTTCCTCCATCCCAGGCGTTGGTCTGCGCAGGGGTGTTGATAGCAAGCCTAATGATAAAGTATACCACAATTTGTAGGTGAGGGCAGTTTTAAAAAATAAAGTGTGTGCCACAAACCACATTTCCTATTTGTTTCTCTGCACACCTACTCCTCTTATGTGTGTAAAGGATTTCATCTCAGGCACAAGTGAGGAAAGTGGGACAAGGAAAGAAACAGAATACCATTCCACAATATACCATTAGAGTGGCCAGTTATCACAAAGGTCTGGATTGGAAAGTCTGAAAGATATCTTTATCTGATCTGTGTGACGCTCTTGCTACCTTCAGAAAGATATGGGATATGCTGGGATTCATAACAAATCCAAGTCTTTGCTTATGGCTTCACACTTTTTTGTGTGAGAGAGAGAAGTGTTGGTCATTTTGGCCTATTGTAGAATGATAGAGACTTCAATTATCTTGATAAAGGGTGTATGGGTAGATTCAATTAAATTGACAGAGTGTTTGGTACTGGCAAATTCTTTAGCAAGTTTTATTGACTAGACTTCCCACTGGGTCTTTGCTTTGTATGGATTGTAATAGTGGTCTTGTAGATTCATATTCTGTTTGAGAGATATTTCAGTCTTCTCAATCTTTTCTTGAAAGAAGAAAGAGTAGAACTTCCATGTTTCTCAAGAGACGTAGCAGAGAATTTTACTTGGTCTAATTCCATTTGTATTTGTGGAGATTATGCTTTAGTTATAGGTATTTTAATTTGCACCTTGTAGCTTGCAGTTTAGTTTAGTTTCTTGGGGCCTCATGTAGGTAGCGAAATACCGGTCGGTAACGGCCCAATTTCGGTAAATATTCCGTTACCGACCGGTATTCAGACAAGTGAGATGTAGGAGACCAAAAAACACTTTTCGGTAAATATGAGGCGGTAAATACCGATTCATATTTACCGAATACATAATTAACGAATCGGTAAATATGAAGTGGTAAATATGAAGTGGTAAAAAGTTAAAATGACATGTAGGAGCACTCGGTAATTAAGAAATCCAAGAAAATCGGTAAATAAGAGTCGGTAATTAACACGGATTGAAAGCAGGTGGTAACCAACAACAGTGCAGCTAAGCAATCCCAAAATGCAACAGCGTGGACACCCTGGCAGCTATGTACGTCATTGCAATGCGCCTACGTCTAGAGGCAGCAGGACTGAGGGTTTGGCGACGGAAGGAACGCATCCACAGACAGCGCATCACACTATTCCAGCTGACTGATGCAGAGATACATGAGAGGTACAGGCTACACCCCGAAACCATCATGGACTCAATCAGGGACCCGCACCCACTCCTGGACCAGCCAATGAGAAGGGCGCACGCCATACCCCCACATGTGCAGGTGCTCTGCAGCCCACATCTGCTGGCATCCGGCATTTCTCAGGTGGTGACAGCTGCGGTGGGTGGTGTATCCCAGAGTTGCCTGTCCCGTTCCTTCAGGAATTACTTCCCCCATTATATTGGCTGCATTGATGGGACACACATCCCACTCTGTCCACCAGCTGACACAGAGCACATCTACAGGATCAGGAAGTCCACCCACTCCATCAATGTGCATACCGAATGGAATGATATTGTGAATGGTCCCGTGGGTGGCAGAACCAAAAGGTGCGCGTATGCTATTTACAACGAGGTCTGCAAGTTGCCGCACAGTGATGCGGCTTCCAGACTGAGAGCTATTGACCAAGCAAACATGGAGAAGGCCTAAGCCGTTATAGATATTAGCTCTAGCACTCTCACTTCTAGGATTCATACATGAGACAATAGGCACATGCAAGTACACGGCGCATGCAATGTACAAGCCCCGATTTTGGCGTGCGTCCTACGAGGTATCCCAGTGCCTGTGATTACACCTTCTTTCACTGTGCTTGCAAACGGTATTCATTTAATAATGATTAATGAAGTTTGCTGCGGGATGTGAGTGGTAATCCCGTACATAACTGTCTCGCATGAAGTTGTCTGCTGCAATACTGTTCTTTTTCCACCCCCGCATGGGCGGCGGGATGTTTCCATCTGGCCTTCGATTCCAACCTTGAAAGCAGAGTCCAACAAGTTGAGCAGAATAGAGCGCCATTGTCCCACAAAGAGGTGCCTTTGACTTCCTCTTGTTAAAATATTTGTCCTTCACGTTGCTACTACGCGCACTGAGGAACAGGCGCCTCTGAATACTGACCTCCCCCTGCATTTCGGCTCTTTGATCCAAAGTATTATCAATGCCTCGTCCACGACCGGCCTGGCTCAATTTTTTCTAACATGTGGGGCTCGGGTCTCGTGACCTCTTTCCAAACAATTTGTGGTGTAATTCCGGCATTTGTTCATTCACTGTTCTCGAGCATCTTTGGAGGTGTTCCGCTGCTTCTGGCGCTGGTGGCAGGTGTGCTGCTTTTACTTTTCATACTACGGAATGGCTGCTCCTTCTGTGCCACACGAGCACCTGTCCCGTCTGCATCTTCTTCGTGATAGGATGCTTGACTTCTATGGTACTTTGCCATTGGCGACTTTGAGCCTGGCTTATGGATTATCCTTCAGGTATTCCTACTTCACCTGCGTACAACCTGTATTACACTGCCTGGATTGTCCCTTTGAATGGCCTCTGGATTTGTGCTTGACCAACATGGTGTCTCCGGTGCCGGATTTCGATCGACTGATGAGGCCCTTAGTGTCTCACGAGTTGTCCTGTTCTGGTGTCCGGATCATGGCGTGTGGAGCGGCGCATGGTATCCTGGGTAATTGGGACATCTCAGCGGCAGCCTACGACTTCTTGTCCATGAGCTATTTGGAGGAACATTCCGGGTGCCCTCTGATTGTGCTAGAGGCTCCGTTGGTTGGAGAACACGTATGTTCCTTTTCTTTACTCAATTGGATGGCTGAGACTTTTAGTGGCCCTGAAAACGATTGCTTGTTGGAAGCCGTGGCCACATATGCTGCCTATACATTCATGGATTAACTGGATTGTCGTCCATTGCGCCTGTGCTACTGGGCAGCACCCTGGCGCAACATTTATTTCTTTTAGTTCTCGTTTTTCTCTTCCTGATGGTCTGCTTGAGTTTTTTACTATACTTGCATTGTGTTTTTGGAATTGTATGCTGCAATTAATTGGACTGTAGGACTTTGGCGCTGCATTGGTTACGCCCTGTTCTGCTCTGACGAAACTGAACTCTGCGTTCTCTCTTTTCGTGCCTATTACATATTGCTTCGCTCAAGGGGGCGTGTAGTGAGTTCTCCCTGAATACGTACATGCATTGTTCAGTTGGCATTACCACGTTGAATGTTATGTAGCCATATTTGTGTCTTTGCACACGACACTGCGTTTACATGTTCTTTCTTGAATAAACTGCTGACTCGAGACTTCCTTCAGACGAGTGCATTCTGTTGTTCCCATCCCAAGCTCTGCGCAGCGACCTTGGTCTGTACATGCTGTGACACACAGTCTGGAATTTTACACAATGCTTGTTTTCCACTCTAGGTTGTTCGACCCACGATTTAGCCATGGCACACGCGCAGCTGCACATACCTGACAGTTGGTGCTTTTCATATCTCAGACGTCATGTTTATTATTCAGACCGAAGACGAGCCTTCCTGCGAGGAGACTCCTGATGCTCCTGTGATGTGATTTCACTAAGCTGATCTTTGAGGTATGGGGTCCCCTATTCAAGCCTGAGAGACCTTCTATAATGACATGATTGTGATATTGGCTACTTAGTTAAGGGAAGGTGGTAGTGTCCTCTGTATTTTCCGATTCGCTAAATACCACCTCGGTATTTACCGATTCGGTGGATACCACCTCGGTATTTACCGATTCGGTGGATACCACCTCGGTATTTACCGATTCGGTGACTTCCGATTCGTATTTACCGAATGTTACCGAATCGGTAACTGTTACCGAATTTTTACCTACATATAACTTACCGGTTCTAATTTACCGATTCGGTACGGCTCGGTATTTATGAACCGGTAAAATTTATTTACCTACATGAGGCCCTTGGTGTGGGGTTTTGACTTTACAATCTTTCACAGGTTCTAAGGTTTAATTCCTTAGTTACCAATTGTGCTTTTCTCCTAGTCTTTTCTGTCTTTAAGGAGATTTTGGGGATAGTGTATCTATCTATATCAGACTTTCATTGTAATCAGTTGTAGGTTTATTAACACTATGTTTTGGGAAATTCACTGTAGCAATAGTGTTACATCTGTACTGAGATGGTGTGTATCCAAGTTCTAGGTCGCCCAATTTAGATGAGTGGAGAGAGAACAAGTAATGAAGAACTGGTTTGTAAAGTGAACCAGCATTTGAGGTCCAGTATTTTTCTTTTGTGATGAGACTGTCTAAAACTACACCTTTTGTGTGGCTGGAAGGTAAGTAGGGGAAATTAAGATTATGGTCACATAGAAATGTGTAGGGCACTTTTTTGTTATCCCAGTGAAGATTGAAGAATCCAAGCGAAATATAATGGACTGACTTGGGTGCAGAATATATTTGATCTGCTAGATAAATTTTCACCACTCACATCTGGTGGACAGCCTAGCAGATAGACGGTGCGACAGGCAGATAACACTGCAGGCCATGTCTCGCTATTGAGATAAAAACATCTTGTAATTAGAATACAGGGTTCACCACAATGAAAGACTGTTAGACCTGTTAGACTTAAGGTGGTCTTCCCCCAAACGTTTAGCCTCCCTCTTCCATTTTTGCTGGCCTTATGGCTTCACACACATTATCACTGGTATCCAGTGTTAAAGTGCATGTGCTCGCTCCTTAAAATATGATAATATTGGCTTATCCCCAATTGGCATATTATATGTATGTGAAAGTCCATAGTAAGTGCCTCTATATGTGCACAGGGTCTGTAAATTAAATTCTACCGGTGAACCAGCTGCCTGATTGTTCCACTGACTTAAGTACCCCTTTAAACATGTCTCAGGCCTTTCATTGAAGCATGTGTGCCCAGTTTTTAACTGCCATTTTAAACTAGCAAAATACATATTTTGCCCTGCTCAAACCTTCCTTTTCAATACACATAAGATGCCCTTAGGGTAGGCCCTGGACAGCCCAGAGAACAGGGTGCAGTGTAGTTGAAAATGTTGTACATGTACTTTCAAGTTTTACATGTCCTGGTAGAGAAAAACTCCTAAATGTGTTTTTTATTATTGCAAGGCCTGCCTCTCAAATAGACTAACTTCGGAGTTACGTTATTAGATTTAGTGAGCTGTAATTTCCAAGTAAGAGCCACTTTCATGTTTCCTGTTTTTGGAATGAAAAATCAAAATTTATGGTAAAGTCAGATTCTAAATTAACATTTTTGATAATGGCACATTTAGAAAGTTTGCATTTTCCTGCCTTAGCCATTTAGTGCCTGTAGCCATCACTTGGGTCACATGACTGGGTGTCACTGACAGTTGAGTGTTGTATATTCCACCTAGACAGTCACACACAATAAGAAGCTTAGGTGATCCTGGATGGGCCATCATTGGCAGGATGGGAGGGAGCAGCTGGGCACAGCCCCATTCACACAGGGAAGGCAGAATGCCTGTTGACTTCAAAGGGAGACCTCTAGAAGCTTCTCCCCTGCTTCAAAGCCACAATTGGTGTAAATATTAGACCTCAGACACCACACTTCTCGACTAGTGGATACTAATGCTGCTCTGCTGTGCTGGCCCACTGCCTGATGCCCTCTTGCCTGGGTGAGAAAGACTGGAGTTGCATCTCTTTAGCCCATAAACCCAGAGTGACTCCAAGGGCTAATTGGCTTGCCTCCTGACTTGAGCCTCAGGGACAAAAGGACCCAACAACCTTGACCCAGCACCTGAGCTCTGCCATCTGTGAGTATACCCTGCCATGTGGATCCTTGGTAGTGGGAATAAGGTGCTTTACCAGCCTCTGTGATTCCAGCGGAAGTGATGTATCTCCTGTGTTGTTCTGTGCAACCCCAAGAAGTACCAATGCATTGCCGCTACTGCATGAATCAGGACCACCACAAACTCCTGCATCGAATAGCAGCCTATCGTCCCATCAGAACCACCACTGTGCGATGAATCCTCGGCATAGATCCCCGTATCCCTCATCGCTGGCAGCCTTGATAATCATGACTGACTTTGCATCGCAGCTTTGTAGCTCTTTGGAAACAATGCAATCCTAACTCTGGACTTCGCATCTCAAGCCCTGGTTAATGGGTCCCTTGACAAGGATGCAGGAGCTCACACTGCTGCCTTGCCAAAGCTCAGAACTGATGCATTGCTTTGTCTGCACAACGCATCTTCTATGCATTTTCTTGCAGCGCTCCACAAACCAGGATTTAAGGTACTCTGTTCAATGGGCCTGACTGGATCCTTGTAGCTGGTCCACACTCCATTAAGGTCAGCCTGAACCTGTGACTTTGTCCAGGTCCAGTGTGACCAGATATCCACAGTTAGCACTTTACGCCTTTTAGTGCTATTTTCACTAAAGAATTTAACGCTTACTATCTCTGGTTCTACTAATTAGGTTATAGTTGTTTTGGTCTTCTTTCATTTATTAAAAAATACTCTACTTTTCTAACTCTGTTTGTGGGATCCCTTTGTGTTTTGTTTTCACTGTGTTACTGTTTGAAGTATTACACAAATACTTTACACATTGACCCTGAGTTAAGCCTGACTGCTCTGTGCTAAGCTACCAATGGTCGAGCACAGGTTAATTTGGAGTTTGTTTGTGACTTCACCATGTGGAGAACTGTGGTGGCTGCTTGAAAAGGGGTTCATCCCCTCCCCCTCAACCAGTCACCCAATTTCTTACAAGGAAAGCTATAATTGTGCCTTGTCAATGTTAGGCCTAAAAGCATATCACTTGAATATCAATATTGAATTGAGAATTCAACTATTTGCTCTATAAGCCCCAGACTATTTATCGAGAAATAGTTGTACCTTAATGGAGTTGGCCTATTAAATGGGAGATATAGCACACTTTTTGCATTCTCAATCCCTATCTGCAGGAATTGTTACAATATATTGTTCAGATGTGCTTACCATTAACTATTGCATTCCTCTTATAATCACAGCTTCTTGTTCAGTAGCTATTCCTTTCGATGGCACAGGTATGAGTGCAAATTCATGAGATCAGAGTTAGCACACAGCAGCCTCTGCAGAACGCGATGTATTGGTTCACCCAATTAACCATTAAATTGACATACCTTCACATTGACATATGTTACAACCTCAACATGACTCCCCTAACAGGAGTGGAGCTAGAATAGTTACTCTGCTAGGTTGATGTCACTGTAGGTCAATGTAATGTTCATGTTGAAGTATTGCTATGGTCAATGTGAAGGTGATGTATCTGTAAAGATGTCTGTGTGGTGACAATTTTTCAATAGAATTCTTCACCACCACTGACCAACCTTCTCCAAGGAGTAGCAGGACCTCTCACACCACATGAGCAGTGCATGGTTATGTTCAATAGGGATCTATGACCCATGTGTATGAAGGCAATTTGCATTTCCTAACAGTGCGCTTCACAATTTCAGGCCATTAGGAATTTCAAAATGCCAATTTGGTATGAACGAAAGGCCTTTTGAGTGGTGCAATTTGCGATTTCAATTATGTAGAAATCACATTTTGGGAATTCCTAAATAAAAAATCCAAATTGGGATTTCCAAATAGCAAATCTCTAACACTATGCACAAAGGATTTCTTAATTGCGAAAAGTTGCAAAATGGCCACTTAGGCAATTAAAGGCAATTACCATCAATGTGTATCAGGTGGTAACCAGGTGTAAACTATAAACAGTCACTCAAAATGCATCTGGCTTCTTCAGAATGGTGGCTCTATGTGTCTTGGCAAGGAGGATGAGGACTTTGGTTGATAGACAGAGAAGGAGGAGGAGATAGGAGAGAATATTTAGGGTGAGGGTCACCTTGTTTGAACAGACTGAGGAGGAGATATATGAGAAGTACAAACTAAGTAGTGAGATCATTCTGGATTTACTTGCTGAGTTGCAACCTCAGTTACAGACCCCAACAGTCAGAAGCAATGCATTGCCACCACATGGGAAGGTATTGTGTTGTCTACACCTTTTAGCTTCTGGCAGTTACCAGGGAGTCATAACGGTGGCAGAGGGAGCGTTACGACGTCATGATTAGAAAAGTGAACCAATATATTTGTTTTCCAAATGCTCCCCAATATTTACAACAGACTAAATGAATGGTTTACTGAGTAACACAGGTTCCCAATGTATTTGGTTGTTTTGATTACACCCATATAGCCATATGTGCACCCTCTGCAAATGATTTGATTTATAGAAACAGAAAAAACACACTTTAACTCAATGTACAGGTAGTGCGTGATATTTCCTGCATCATGACTGAACTTGTAGCCAGATTCCCAGGAAGCCCACATGACTGTATCATGTTCTGCAACAGTGGAATAAATAACCGTTTGTCTCAGGGTGATTTTGTCGTTGGCTTTTTACTTGGTAAGAGAATTGCAAACTCAATTCATACAGTGTCCAATAGTGTGTTTGTGAAATGACCTTATAGTTTATACTTCTTATACTATTTAAGGAGACAGTGCATATGACTTGGACCCTAGGATACTAACACTATACTTGCATCCAAGAACCAGAAGTGAAAGGCAGTACAAAAGCCTACACAAGACAACACAAAAAATAATTGAATGTACATTTGGAATTCTTAAGTCTTCAAAACTGGTGGAGCACTGCTCTACAGACCATGGACCTCTTGTAAAATCATTGCCACATGTGCCATTCTCTGCAATATAGCCACGAGGAAGGGTCAGCTCAACACCAACATAGAGCCAGAATCAGGCTCAGATGATGAACTGCCACTATTACAGATTCAGCAGGACAGGATTAATGCAGCAGAGGGTCCAGCTCGATGCACCTTGATCACCAATGACATTTTTCAAATTACGAATGATGACTACATCTGAGAAATAGACAACACACATGATGGTAATGTTTTGTGCATGACTGAAAGTTAAGCTTATTATTCAGGTTGTAACAATGTAATTCTTCATCATAAACTGACTCTTTATAGAATGTATTTTTTTTAAAACCACAAAGTTTTAAAATGCAAACATAACACAGTGGTCTCATGAATCTGAGTGTCAACAATAGTCATTTTTTACGGGCTCTGGTGTTTGTCTCATTCTCAGCAGGACATGGCTGTGGAGGTGGGGATGTATATGCTCCAGATGTTTTTAGCTCGTTCACCTGCTATATCATCCATCTGGCACAGATGTGGCTGTGAGGCTAGAGCCATCTTTACTTTCAGGTAGCAGAAAAATATTGGGAACAGACAGGTTATGTGTCTGTATGTTTTTCAGAGCTGTGGTCACTTGTAGCAGCCCACGTGCATCATCTTGGCAGCAGTGCCCTATGCCATTATGAATATTGACAGTTCTCCTAGCAAGAGTGGTTGTGGCTAAGGCCAATCAATTGATAGATTTAGTGAAAGAATTATAGTGGGCCATGTGCTGCTAGTACCTCTGTCTTTGAAGATATTGCTCCTTCTACATGGTAGCAATCCAATGAGCTTGTCCTTTCTGCAATTGCAGCATTGACCTTGACATGCTTTGTAGGCGCCTATTAACAGTTTTAATCTGTTTGGCTAGCAGGCACTGTACTAGGATGGATTTGTCCAGGTCACCAAACAATGGCGAAGGGTCTGCCATGTCATCCAAAACATTATCATTGTGGACTGTTGGTTGTTGGATTCCGTGTCTGTGTGTCCTGCTCACAGATGAAGTTGTTTTGCTGCTTTGTGGTAGCTCCTTATCACCTTTCATCAAAGTCTGGTAGTGTTGACACATTTGCTCTCATAGTAGTTGGAGTAGGAGTAATGGATGAAACTGTAGCAATTGTGCTGTCTGCAATTTTCACGTGTCAATTGCTTCATCAGCCTTAATGGTTTCAGACACATCCTGGGTGTGATATGTGGAAATGCATGTATTTAGTTATTGCGAATAAATGGTTAATAAGTTTGTGTAATATTCAACCCTGGGCAAAGCACTACGCTACGCTCGTGTAGTTTGCGAAGTTTGCGCTACTTCGCACTACGCGAATTGCACGTAGCACAGTGCAAACACGCGTAGCGTAGCGTAGCATAGTGCAGCGGTCATTTTTTGCTTGCTCGCAGTCCTCAACGTCAAGTTGGCGACCGCGAGCAAGCAAAATGACATCCCGGCGAGACTTTTTCCTCGTTCGCGATCAGGAACATTAAGTTGCCGATCGCAAGCGTGGAAAATAAACCTCCTGGCAAGATTCTCAATGCGGGGATGTCAGGTTTCTCATTGTGAGTGGTCGCGTATTCTCGCGACCGCTCGCGATGAGAAACTACCAGTCCGCGTTGAGAAAGCTGCCGCTCAAGTAAAAATCTACTCGAGCGGCAGAAAACTACAGCTCGCACTGTGCAAGATGCCGTTTTCAATGATTGCACAGTGCCGGATGCTTGTCCGCACTGTGCAATCATTGAAAACGGCATCGTGCACAGTGCGAACAGGGTACTACGCAGTTCACAAAGTGCTACGCGTAGCTCGCATAGTGCAAAGTGCACTCTGCGTAGATGCGCGTAGCGCTACTTCGCGAACTATGCCCAGGGTTAGTAATATTGTTGAAAATGTGATTTATATGTTTCTGACATGTAGATGTATTATCAGCAAACAGTGCACTACGCAATTAAAAATGTACTACAACTCCCATGATGCAAACATCTCCATGCAGAGTTGTTAGCTAAGGTGTGGTACTTGAGGACTTATCAACAATATGTTATGGTAAGAAATCAACAGGAAAATTATTTACCTTGGCTGGAGCCTGCAGGATTGGTGGTGTAACTTTCTGACACTCCCACCACACTTTCAGGTTCATCCGTTCCCTTAATCTGTGATTCGATTAGAGTGAGAGGAGGATATTTGGAGCATCCACCACCTGTGCCACAAGCCTCAGCCTTCCTGTTGGCCATCTTTCTTTGGTGCAGGATCATAGGTCTAACAGCATTTCCTAATCTTTGATATGGTTTTCTGGGTGACACCAGGTGAGTTGACCTTCTTCCGGATGCTGTTCCATATTTTTGTTTTCTGGGCCTTAAGAACAGAAAATGATGCTTTCCCAAAAATCCAGTCCATGTGTGCCACACATTCTTCTGTGAACAGCTCAGAAACTTTTACTTTGCGCTTCCTGATGGCAGGGTCCTTTTCCCCATCTTCCTTGGACATGGTGTTCTTCAGAAATTAGATCTCCACTGCCAGAAATCAGACAGGAGACTCATTCCTTACAGAAGCTTTCTAGGCTTCAGGGCTGTGGCCACATCCGGTATTTCAAACTTCCTGGCTCGTACATCATCATTCTGCAATGTGTGATTTTCAAATAGGAAATTTCCTGTTTGTGAATGCACATTTTTAGAAATTGCTATTAGTGGAATACTCTGCAATGTACATCTCATTTTGCAATTTCCAAAACAGCAATTTCTTCCAAATCACTATTTGGAAATGGCAAACACTGTCTTTCGTACATATGGCCTTATATGTCGAAACTGAGGGAAGATGTGTAATTGGAGAGAGACACACTACAGACCAAGTAGGTTGGGTTTTTTCAGACCATATACCCAGAAATCTTTGAATAGAAGAGTATCCATGGTGGCCATCTTAAAATAAAAGAATATTGAGAGGGATGGTTGGGGATGGGAAAGTAATGTACAAGCTGTGGGGAGGGTTGTAAGAATCAACACAAGAATGAGCTTGGGGATGCATGAGGAAGTTAAAAAAGAGAGTGAGAGGAGCATGGGCAAAGAGGAGGATGAAGCAGCACATGGATAAGAGAGCAAGAAAATACATGCACTCTCATGGAGTTTCTAAAGGAAATGAAAAAAATAACTCAATGAATGCAAGTGAGATCAGTAGTGTAAGGTAACAAGCCAGCCAATCAAAGAATTGTGAGACCTAAATGCTCCTGGGTGGGACAAAATCAAGATTGAATATAATCTGTTTGTAGATGAGACAAATAATGTTATAGTGACAGATGAATTATATCCGCAGCTGGAAATACATTCATTAGCAATAATGTATTAGTCTATTGGAAATGGGTGAGAATTGCATATTTGTGCTAGGGTCTCTCAATGGGGTTACCTGCTCTGTAGACATGTGGTTGCTTAGCTATCCTATCTTACTCTATGCTGTATGCACCTGACTACTGTATGTAGGTCAATTGGAATTTGTGATCATATTATGAATGTAACCCACAGATGCAATATTGCCTTGTTACCTATGCTGTTCTTCTTCTTATCCAGGGAGTCTTAATCAGCACAAGTACCTCACTAAAAAAATAGAATCAAGAAGAATGGTGATTTAAGTCCAAAGGTATCAGTACATGGGTCCTGGCTATCGGACTTATCTCAGGATAAGTCCAGTCTGTCTGCTTGGGTAAGATCAATGTGCCCATTTCACTTAGTTGAGTGATCTGGCAGCTTGCTTCCTGACTCTCCTTCATTACTCTATTTCTTCTGAACTAGATAACTGCCAAACGAGCATACCCACTACTTATTGTGTCCAGTCAGCAATAACGTGCCACCAATGACCATGGATCTTAAATAACTATTATTAAATTTGAAGGCACCCGTGTCTTTTAGGCCATTTGTTTGGTTTTTTGCACTTTATATTTCATGCTGTTTCTCCCTGGCTCTATGGTTTTCTCTGACCCTTTGCTTTCTTCAGCCCTACTCGTATCTCGCTTGATAGAATCGTCTTTCTCTGGACATGTCTTTCTAGATGTGTTCCTCACTCTTTACTGGTTCAGCTGCTGCCCAACTCGTCCTGATGATGTCCATCTTTTCCTGCTGCCTGATGATTCCGGCGTTCTACAACTCTTGACTAACTCTATCCACATTTCCTACAGCACCCATGTTATGCCCTTTAGCCCTTGGTTATCAAGGGATGTAACACAGGCAGTACAGGTGCGTATACTGATTAGGATTTTAAAGTGTTCAGGGATCACCACCTGCGAGCTGCATATGCAAAACAGTAGCTCAAATCCATTTTTAAAACCTCAGAGCACTTCAAGTGACTTGGGGGCCTTGATATTGACTTTGGAGGAGGGACTCTTGTTATCAGCCTTGTGTCTCTTACACTCGGTGCACTCTTGCTCCTGCAGCCATATGATTGGCTCAATTCACAGGTTAATTTAATCAGAACAGCACACACCAGCGACTTCCGCAGCCGATCTCTAGTGAACTAGATTCTTAATGTTCCTCTAGGGCTCTCCAGTGTCCTTCAATATTGCTGGATTCAAATGATTTATTGTGGCCCTGCTACAGCAGTCCCAGGGTGTGCTTATTTTCCCAAAGGGGTGTAGGAAAAGCTTTAGCGGTTTCATAACCGAGCACTTACAGAAGAGCTAGAATGAGTTTGACGCATATATCATCGAGAACCACGACCTCAAAACGGCAGTTCAGGCCTTAGTCATTTCAAGGTTGGAGTACAGATGTACTAGCCTTTTGGGGCTTCCCAAAATCTCAACAGCCCCTTTAAAAGCCTGTCTCAATGCAGCAGCAAGACTCCTAACAGGATCTAGGAAATTCAACCACAAATCGCCACACCTGAAGATGCTCAACTGGCTACCCTATGAAGCTAGAATCTGCCTAAAGATGGCTTGCATCACTCATAAATCCCTTCACCACAATACCCCACTATACCTATCCCAAAACCTTACTTTATCTGGAGGAAACGGACACTCTAGAAGCTCTGACAATCTACTTCTGAAATAACGTCTGACAGAACATTCTCCTGAGTGGCACCAAGAATATGGAGTTCATCAGAAAAATCTCTTCTACACCACTATTCAAAAGGGAAGCAAAATCATTTGTGATGAAAAAATTCCTCCCCTAACTCTGCACATTCCTCATCATATAGGATCTCACCTCCACACCAGCTCTCACTGACCTGCAAGGAACTGAACCATTCTGCGACTCCAAACGTGTCTCTTCACTCCCCTTAATGACATCGTCGCCCTTTGACTTACACTTACTCAAACTTGTTGATACTGCTCCATACAAATTGTCTTCCTTTTGGTGTCTGCTACCTGCCGAACGTAGTTACATATATTTTGATACTTTGTCTGCTCTGTTTTGTGCAAAATGTCTCTACCATTACTCTGTTTCTTTGTAAAGCGCTCTGATACCTTATCCTGGGTCTTGTTCACGCCATAGAAAACTCTAAAAATTCTAATAAAAAATATAGAACAGTGACTGTACACAAGCAGGTAGGACATGACATAATCAATTTCAGACATAGAGGAATATTTGCAAGTGTGTACTATGTGTGTGTGTGAGGGAGTTCACTAACCATTTTCCGTCAACATTACAAAAATATTGGTATAGGGCCTTTTGGAATATTAGTAAATGTAGGGGTATATCATCAAGAAAGAGCGTTAAAATTATCGCCGCTTTAGCGGCAGAAAACTGCCGCTAAAGCGGCGATAATGGGCTTGATAATATGCCCGTGAGAATTCCCATAGAAGCTCATGTTCTGGTGTCAACATGGGCTTCTATTGAAATTCTCTGCGTCATATTATCAAACCCATTATTGCCGCTTTAGCAGCAGTTTTCTGCGGCTAAAGCGGCGATAATTTTAACGCCGTGCTTGATAATATGCCCCGTATTTATTTTCAAATAAATCGTTGTTTACGTCTTAACATATTTTATGGGTGAACACAGTATATTCAGCACAATTTTGCCAAATCGCCCGACCGAGTGACTTTGTCACTTCTCTTTTCAGAATCGTTTTATTCAAATGAAACAAAAGGACTGAGCTTGGCCACCTGCGTAACAGCCATAGGTATGTGATTATATAGGAGGCGCTTTTACAATCGGCTTCTAGCATTGCCTCGTCCTCTCCTGTACGCTTTGACGTTCTTCTGCTATGCCCTGCCCAGAATATGCGAGCCCGTGGTTGGAACAATGCTTAGCTTTCTCAAAAGCACGTTTTGCTTTTGCATTAATCTTACAACAATTCAAATATCTGAATTTCACTTATTAGGAAAGGTACAAACGGGGACTGGTCTGTCAGTGATGCAAGTGCAGCCTGGAGTGTGTTTTCAACCCTTGTGGCTCGAGCACAAGGAAGGTATCAGATATCTCTCGGACTACTGGTGTGGTTCAATAATATCGATCATGGCTGTCCCATAAAATCTCCATTTAGACAAGTATTACCAATGCACACATAGCGCTGGCAGATGATGTACTATAATCGTCACGTTTAGTGCAGTGGTTCTCGATAGAGTAGAAATATAACTTTTGTTGAATTTCCTTTCTATGTAGTAGTAACATGTAGAAGTTGCCATTTCAATTATTATCATAGCTGCCACTATATATAATACGATGATATCCAACTAGTGTATCCCTTAACTATGAAAATTGGTAATCGTTCTTAGCATGTTTTTCCACATGTCCTTATGCCACAGACGACTAGAAGTTTAAGAACTATTACGTGTTTGCATATGAAGCAAGAGGAATTGAAAGAACACTGGAATCTGGGAAGAATGGGTGTAAATCTAATGAAAACATTGCAAATCAGAACTAGAAACAAGCCTGTGCAGGTATGCAGAAACAATGCGAGCTTTACAACAATAGATTGTAAGCAGTAAGCATGAGCCAAGAAATAATACAATAAAAGAAAAACAAACAGGAGAATTAATGCTATAATTTAGACACTTTACCATAAAAAACATTGGTACACCTTAAGCTCTAACTACTACAAGTGACAGTGTTGAGAAAGAATAATTGAAGAAGTGCTAAAATGCAACACGCTTCCTAGAAACATATAACTTGATGGCCCATTTTACCTGCATTTTCTGAACAGGACTAGAGGAGCCAGTCTTTTTTCCTCTTTTGGTTTCTTGCACACCATTTCATGGTATTTACTCAGAGTGCAAGACTCAGGTCACCTACCTCATGTGCACGAATGCATTCCTCAGACGATGAAAAGGAAAGTCTCAGGCCACATGTTTGCTATGGATGCAGCTGTGGTGGTCCAACATCACCGTGAAGTCACAGAATGTGCATTTAGGTACCTGCTAGGTGGTCCTTTGAGAGAGGGCCGGGGGCCTCCCCCGACCCTCACAGCCCTTTTCCATGGCGAGGGGGCAGACCTCCAAGGGATATCATACAGATTTCTGGGACCAAAATATATTTTGGGTCACTTGTTTGAAACAACCTTGAATGTATTACCCCTTTCGGCTCATTCAAGCCTTTGTGATGCCAAACAATAGAGAATAATACGCTAAGCCTTTAGAAATAAGAACAAGCTGTTAAAAACTGGAAAAAGTTTCAACACAACTGGTGTCTGACACTAAAATAACACAATAACAAAGCTTAAATGCGCATTGATGAATCTTTTTTTTTTGTTTGGACTTCGACTTTTTTCTTCCATCAACTAGATTCATGAGGTCAGATTCTGATGTAAAGTCCACCGCCACCCTGACAGCCTTTACTCTGTTAACTAAACTCTAACTCAGGCCCTCATTGGGATTCAGGAAAGTGTGTATGAATGGAGAGGGCTTTTGACTTGTTGCTTTCTGTAATTTGTGTGTATTTTAAAATGCTGATTTGTGCAGCCCAATAGCATTAATTTTCCATCCTGAAAAATATCTTTCAGAACCGAAGAGTAAAACCGCTAAATGTAAAAAACGATTTCTTTCTCAGCAGTTTAGAGATTCAATTCCAAACACGTTTTTATTGATCGTTGTTCACTGTAAACATCCTGACCAGTGACCGCCTGTCCCGGAGTTCTCTGGTTCAGACCAGTGTCAAAGCACAAAAACACACAAAGGAAAGGGAAATGTTTTTTTCACACACAATTTCCTAAGATATTGACAGCAAATCGCTGGGGATTTCTCACATAAACACAGTTTTAAAGGTGAGCTTTCAGGTTTTTTTATTCTTTTGTATTAGGTAAAGAAAACATAAAGAAATAACACATATAGGCATAAATGGAGAGACGTTGGGGGACCACACAAAAGAGAGTTGTGTAACAAGAATGCAAAAGGGTGACAGAAAGTAGGGAAAGAAAGAGCTACATATTCCAGATGAATTATTGCATTCCTGAAACATATTCACCGCACTTGTTTTAAGGACAAGTAGGATTTAAAAGTGTTATAACATTTTGAGGAGCTGACAGGTTTCATAGACCACATCATGTAGATAATATCATATTACTCTGAAACATGGTTACGTGATGAAAACACTCAGGGCATGTTTCACAAAGTTAAACTTAGATCTGAAGTCAAAGTTTAGACCTAAAGTCTAACTTTAGACCGGAAGTCTAAGTTTATCCCCAACATCTAAGTTTAGACCGGAATCCTAAATTTAGACCTAAAGTTTATTTTTTGATCTGAGTTCTAAGTTTAGACCTGACGTCCAACTTTAGACCTGAATTATAAACTTAGACTTTGGGTCTAAACTTAGACTTTAGGTTTAAACTTAGAATTCAGGTCTAAAGTTAGACGTTAGGCATAAACTTAGACTTCCGGTCTGAGGTTAGACTTTTTAGACCTCATATTCAAGTTAACCTTTGTGAATTGGGCCTTCCTTAACATATTGAGATGGGTAAACTGAGCACTGGTAAACTCAGTGGCTGCTGGTGCCAATTAAAAGTGGTGGAGCTAAATGCCGTCCTGAATGCCATGTGGAGAGTGAGAACAATTCTAAAGTTCAAACAATGATGTTTGCAGCAGGGACAGTAACCTACTGAACTATCTCAACAAAAAGCAAAAAGGGTTAAATACAAACATTTCTGAAAGGAATAACTTGATATTTTTGCCTAACAGACAAAAAACAAATAGGCAAGGTTTGCTGTCATCCATCAACCAATAAGAGTTGTGGATAGGAGAGCATAAAATACAAACCTAAAGTTTCAAAAATCCAAACAGTTTTTTTTATTTAATGCAGAAGAGATCCCCAGATTCAAACCTCACTTCTAATTAGTGAAAGTCCAGACATCTGAATGAGAGGTATCTCACTGAGCAGCATAAACCTTCACTTTGACTTTTTGTAAAGAGTTCAATGTAGTTAATGTGAAACAAAAATAAATACATTTGTGCAGCATGTATTGCCACTTCCCATTTACCTGGGGTTCTACACAAACATGGATAGATGTAATGCTAAATGAGGCCTCCTGATTTATGGTCACAGGCACACAACTATAATTATTAAATGCAAGGGCTGATGCTTCAAAACAGAAAGAAACAAACTGCAAAATATATCAAAGTCGAACACATTATGGCTTTGATACAGCAGCTTCACAGTGAGACCTGTTAATCATTGTTACCTTTCTTCTAGTTTAGAAGATTAAAAAAGGGCTTCTTACATCTAGAGTTATTCTTTGCACGGCTCACCTGGGACCTCCTGTGATGCCATTGCCCATGCCACATTGCTGTCAACCTGGCTCTGAAAATTCCCCTTCTCAGAGCTCCGTGAGCCACATGTTCTTTTAGTTTCAGGGAGTTTGCTTACGTCGGCCAAGTGCAGCCCAGCCAATCCCAGCGCTGAATTTTAGACTTTCATTAAAGTGTATGAGAGCAGCGTTGGGATTAACTTGAGCAGGGCAACCCAGCACTCCATCAAAGACCAGCCCCCAGGCTCTCTAGTAAAGTGTGGTAATAGAGGCCTTTAAAGTTTGCATGTCAGAATGGACTCACCTGAGCTTTTGTCCAGTCTGACATAGGCACTTTATTTAAAGCAGCCCTTTGATCCATAGAAGACATTAAGAAGGAGGATCATGGGGAGGAGCCTAGCGCGCAACCAAGATGGCCGCGTAGGTGCGAGGCTCCCGAGGACCTCCGTGACCTCCTACATAAATCCTGAAAATATCCTGTCCTAGATGAGGGGACTGTGTTGGTGAGCCCGAGCTGAGGTGTCACCCGTTTTCCGCTTCCAAATTGGACCTCGGACACCGGCGGGAGCACCGATTGAGGTTTGCGGCCTTCTCCACGCCGGCCCCCGGATTGGAGTTGCGGGGCGACCCGGAGACAAAGTGATCAACAGCGGTGGGCAGGGCTGGGCGACTCGCGTACCCCGCACTTTCACTTTCGCTTTTGCACCCTCCTTGCTGCGTAGGCGAGGTTGGGTTGCGGGGCGTTGTGCGGTGGCGTGGCCTCGTTGGGGTGCCCTGCTGGCCCGCCGGCTGTGATCCGTCCTCCGGACCTGTGGTTGCCCCCGCCGGAGCCCGTGAACTGGTTTGTCGGCCTTTTCCGAGGTGATCGGCACGACTTGGGGACTGAAACCATGTCCACAAAACAAGATGGCGACCGGGCAAAGGTGAAATCGACCCGCCGTGGCGCAGCCCAACAGTCCAACAACATGGACCGCTACACCCTTCAGAAGGGATCTCCCGAGGTGCCGCGTAGGTCCCCTGAGGGCCCGACTGATGCTCCTGCTCTGCCCGCGGATCTGACCCTGCGAGATGTCATGGGCGCTATCGCCGAGATGAAGGCCTCGGTGGACCAGCGCTTTGACACACTGGCGCAGAAGATTGACTCGGTCCACGTGGATGTTGGCCTGGTGAGGGCCGATTTATCCAAGACCAATGACCGGGTCGATTCTTTGGCCCACACCACCTCGGGCCTCACAGCGGACGTGGCGGCCCTCCAAAAGGAGGTGCGCCGGCTTGGCCAGGCGAGCGCCCTGATGGATCGTCGACTGGAGGATTCCGAGGGTCGGGCCCGGAGGAACAATGTCCGCATTGTAGGGGTGCCGGAGGGACGTGAGGAGGCGGCGGCGGACCTGTTTGTGGAGGACCTGATTCTCACCCATCTCCAGCCCCGGGGGCTGAGTAAATTCTTTGCGGTGGAACGTGCCCACAGGGTTCCTGGAGGAAGACCTAAGGCCGGAGCCCCTCCGAGGCCTCTCATAGCCCGGATTTTCAACTTTCGGGACAGAGACGCTATCCTGCAGACTTCTAGGCAACAAGGACCGGTCAGACTTGACAATATGGACGTAAACTTCTATCCTGATTTCACCCCAGCGGTCCAGAAGCAGAGACTGAGCTTTATCGGAGTCAAACGTCGTCTACGGGACCTGAACCTCAAGTATGCGATGCTTTTTCCAGCTAAGTTGCGGGTGGAGGTGGATGGCCGCACGCACTTTTTTGATCGTCCCGAAGCGGCCGGGGACTGGTTGGACTCCTTGCCCGGGGATCGGGGCCGGGGGGGTGGGGGGGGCGCGGTTGGAGGGGAGGGCTCGCCGGATCAGGACTGAGGGACTAATAGCAGGCCTCGCTCTGGACAACATTATCGTCACTTTTGACTGTTCGTCAAGTTCCCCTCCTGTGGAGGTGGTACGGGGTCTCTTGGGGGCTCTCCCTCCTCCTCTGGGGGACTAGTTAGTTTAATCATTTATGGGGCGACAGGCACACTGCACTTTGGGGGGGCTGTTTGGGCTCATGCAGGGGTGCAGGGACGGGGGAGTTCTGTTGGGATGGGTGGGTTGGGGTGGGGTGTTGTTCGTTTTTACCGCAAGGCAAACCCTTTATTGTATTGGTGTTTTTAAGGTGCTCTCGGGGGGACGAATGATGGCTTCTGTAGGTGATGGGGGGTAGGGACCTGACTTTATTGTCCTGGAACGTTAATGGACTGGGGGATAGGATCAAGCGAGGTGTGGTCCTGCAGTATTTGAAACGACTTTCGCCAGATGTGGTCTTTCTGCAGGAGACACACCTTATTGGTAATTCCTTTTGTGCCATGAATCGGCGTGGCTATCGCTTGGTGGCCCACTCGGGCTTCACGTCGGGCTCACGGGGGGTGGGCATCATGGTGAAGAACTCGCTCCCGTTGAAAATAGACGAGGTGCGCCATGATGAAAGGGGACGCTACACTGTCTTAGTGGGGAGAATGGAGGGCAAAGTAGTTGTCTTTGTATCAGTATACGTCCCACCGGGGTTACAGTCTACCACTTTTGCAGACCTAGGGCGCCTCCTCCTTGACCTTCCGGGGGGGCTTCTGGTGGTTGGGGGGGACTTCAATGCGGTGGTTTCTGGGACCGTGGATCGTCACCCCCCTAGGGACCTCCCCCGGGCGCAGGCGTGGCTGTCCGGCTTCTTAGATACACTGGGATTGGTGGACTGCTGGCGATTAAAACATCCCACGCAGCTGCAGTACACTTTCCACTCGGGTGCCCATGGTAGCCTCTCACGGCTTGATTATGTCCTTGTCCCTGCGGCCTATGTTGGGAGGGTAGGAGAGGTGCGCCATTTGGCGCGGGGTATTTCAGATCATTCCCCGCTCCTGTTGCACGTTGATGTCTTCCCGAGGGGGGAGGGCAGGGTGGCTCCAATCAATGCCTGGTACCTGCGCGACCCCACCATTCGCGCTGATTTGATTAAATCCTTGCAGCGGTATTTCGATGAGAATGTGGGGTCCGTCCCTTCGGCTATCTCCCTGTGGGAAGCCTTCAAGACAGTTCTTAGAGGGGAAGCCCTCTCCTTTATCTCCCATGCCCGGAGGCGCGAGCAGGAGGAGGTGACCCGGGTGGAGGCCGAAATCGCTGAATTGGAGGGTGCTCTAGAGGGTGGGGTGACGGATGCTGCACTACATGTCCTACAACTTAAGCAGGCGGCCTACAGGGCCCTCGTCACGGAGGCGGCCAGGGTCCTCTGTAGAGAGCAACAGGGGCGACTGTATGATGTGGGTGATAAGGCTGGTAAACTGCTTGCATGGTTGGATAAAAAGGAGAGAGCGAGTTGTGTGGTCCCGCTGATTGAGAGGATGGATGGTGTGCGTGTCACCGAGCCAGAAGACATTGTCTCTTGTTTCGCGGATTATTTCCGCGAGGTGTATTCCCCGGTTTCTCCTTGCTCGGAGGAGGATTCCCATGCCCTGCTTAGGGATATCGCGCTGCCGTCCCTTTCGGTGGAGGACAGGGTGTCGTTAGATGCCGCTCCTACCTCCGACGAAATTGCCCTCGCCATACGCTTGGTCGCATCCGGCAAGGCCATGGGCCCGAACGGCATCCCTATCGAGTTGTATAAGCTGCGACCGGATGTACTGGCACCCCACCTCCGCGCGATGTTCCTGGCGGCCCACTCGCTGGGCTCCCTCCCGCCGGACCAGCGTCTGGCTACAATCGTGGTGATCCACAAGGAAGGGAGACCCCGAGACCGGGTTACATCCTATCGGCCTATCTCGCTCTTGAATGCGGAGCCCAAAATCCTTGCCAAGGTGCTAGCCAACCGGCTGGTCGGCGTGGTGGGCGATCTGGTCCACCAAGACCAGTCCGGCTTTATTCCCCATCGCAACACGGCCCTCAATCTGCGGCGCTTGCACGGGGTGCTCGCGCGTGTCCCGTTTGTGCGGGAGCCGGCCATATTGGCGTCCTTAGACGCCACCATGGCGTTTGACACGCTCGAGTGGCCATACATCTGGGCGATGCTGGCGAAGTTTGGATTTGGCCCGGGGTTCATCAGCTGGGTCAAATTGTTGTATTCGGGCCCATTGGCGCAGGTGGTGGTGAATGGAAGAGTATCGGTCCCATTCGAGCTGGGACGGGGCACGTGACAGGGCTGCCCCTTGTCGCCGCTCCTGTTCGCGCTGGCCTTGGAACCCCTGGCGGAGTGGCTGCGGTGGCACCCTTCCATCCGTGGTCTCCGTTGGACCCCCGAGTATGAGGACCGCGTGTCCCTATACGCTGACGATATCCTTTTGTACCTAGCCTCCCCGCGTAAATCACTGATTGTCCTGGTTGATGTTTTGTGCTCATTCGGCCGCAACTCAGGCCTTGTCATCAACTGGGCTCAATCATGTGTGTATGTGCTTTCCGGGGAGGCTCCCGTCCTCCCGCGGGGCTGCCCGATCCAGATTGCCTCTCAGGGGTTTCGGTACCTGGGTGTTTATATTACTCTGGACCCGGAGGCCCGCTACGAGCGGAATTTGCTTCCCCCCCTCCAGCGCTTGAAGGAGGACGTCGCGCGCTGGCGGCGCCTGCCGCTTTCGCCGCTCGGCCGGGCGGCATTGTTTAAGATGGTGTCGTTGCCACGCTTCCTGTACGCTCTCCAGAACACTATGGATTTAGTCCCGGCGCGCTACTTTCGTGAGGTGGAGAGTCTACAGCGCCGCCTGTTCTGGGACAGGAGGCCGCGTATTGCCCTGGCGAAGTTGACGCTCCCATGGTACGACGGGGGGATTGCCCTCCCGGATATTAAACGGTATTACTGGGCCTCCCAGCTAGCTGCAATTAATCATGGCCTTTACGGGCCCGCCTTAAACCCGGCATTTGAAATGGACAAGATCCTCCTGCCTGGTGGCGACTATAATCGAGCGCTCTACTCTGGCGCGCCCGACCCCCGCCTGACGGGACCTACGCGTGTCATGGTGCGAGTATGGCACGCGGCTAATGCAGCTATGGGGTGGAAGGACCGTTTGACCCGGGCATCACCGTTGTACGCGTCTGAGCGATTGGGCTCCCTGTGGACCTCGAAGGGCTTCGAGAAGTGGGACACGATAGGCATCAGTAAAGTGGGGGATCTCTGGATGAGGGGGGGCTTTAAAACATTCGAGACGCTGCAGACGGAGTTTCAGCTGCAGGGCAGTGAATACTTTCGGTACTTGCAGGTCCGTCACGCACTGGGCTCCGTCTTCTCAGACGTCGCCTCCATCCCGGAGTCTTCCCCCCTGGAGGATAGAGTGCTGGATGGCCACGTTCCGGACAGCACGATCTCCCTTATTTACAAAAAATTGATTAATGACCGCTCGGGCTTGCTGACTGGCCTCCGCGAGGCTTGGGTTGCCGATGGGCTGGAGTTGGACGACGAGGACTGGATTTCCGTGGTGGCCTCTCCGAAGGAGGTGGCCATACCGGCTCGCCTTCGCTTCGTTCAGCTTAAGGTACTCCACCGGGTTTACATGACGGGGCCAAGGCTTCTGCGTATGGGCTATGCTGAGGATGGGTTGTGTAAGCGTGGGTGTGGTGCTTTGGCGACTTTTTTGCATATTTTGTGGGAATGCCCGAAGGTGGAGCGATTCTGGCGTGGTGTGCATGAGGTCCTGCGAGTGGTTACGCATGTCGCGCTGCTGCCTGAAGCGAGGAGATGCCTGCTGAATGTGTGGGAACCAACTGACTACTCGGTTCCGCAGACGCGATGGGTGACTCTGGGATATATGATAGCTAAGCGTGACATTGCTCAATTGTGGGGATCCCAGAGGCCCCCGGCGGTGCCGGCCTGGAAAGAACACATGGATGGGTGCATGTTCCGAGAAAAGGTGGTGTATGTGGCGAGGGGTAAGCCTGGGGCATGGGTGAAAGTATGGGGCCCCTGGAACGCCTACCGCGGGGGTATCTGCGCGCCACCACTGCTGCCTGCTGCCTCACCAGCCCCGTCCCCTTAGTTGACTCCTTTCCCTAGCCCCGGGCACAGAGTTCCCCCAGTCCTCGATCTGTTCCCCTTCCCCTCTTTAGACTCCTGTGGATGGCGGGGGTCCCCCATTCGGGGAGCACGTGCTGTTACTTTCGATTGCGGGTTGCCTTGCGGGTGTGGTTTTTTTCGTGTTGTTTGTATAAAATGAAACCGTATTGTGGGGTCAGAGCGATGTGGCCCACGACGTTGATACCTCCTGATTTTGCTTCTCTGCAACGCCAAGTGTTTTTTGAACGTATGTCATATGCTCCTGCCATTCTAGCGGCCGGCCGGAAGGTTGTAGGCCCATACTTGTATATTCTTGAGATTGCAATAAACGGTTTCAAAAAAAAAAGAAGGAGGATCATGCCTCCTGCACTATACAACTCAGAAATTGTGTTGCGGGCCGCCGACGCATAACCTTTTACAAATTATTTTATTGAGGATAATTACATTGAACAAAACAATAGTGCAGCACAGCCATCAGGCATTGTGAGGCAACTCCTAAGTGGAGAGGCAACACTCATTTGCCCCTTTGGGTGAGCCACCCCTGGGTAAACTGGGTGCTCTGCCAGAATATGGGATACAGATTATCGACCTACAGCAATATCGATTTCAGGATTTTAATTACCTCTGCATTGTCAAATCAAAGACATATTGGTAAGAGTAAATTGATCTACAGTAACACATGTTATTTGCAGTATATGGAGGCCTTAAAAAACTCAGGTATTAAATGCATTGTGAAAAAAAAATGTATTGCAATGTTCTGCTAGTATCATATTATATCTCCAATAGTTGTTGTAAGAAATCGAGTTAGGATAACAAAGCAGAGCAGCACAAGGCCTCCCTAATTTGCTGGTATGAAAAAAAACACTCAATAATCAATGTTGAGCCAGAGTGTTTTGCCTTAAATAGTGAACGTACTTTAATACGCATACCCTACTATAGCACACATTACTACATAACATACACTAATTGTGTAATTATGTAACCAGGTAGATAGAAATGCCTTTGTTGCCACCATCAAAAAAGATTAAAAGCCCAGCAAGCTCCGAACTCACAAACACTATATCCTCCACCTATACTAGATACAATTTCACACGTAGGGGGTTGTTAGTATTAATAAGGCATGCCTGCTGGCTATGTCAGGGTGTCACCACATCACTAAAAGCAAGAAATGTTATAACCTACCAGTACAACAAATGGAAATAGTACCAACATTCAATACTGTTCACCATAATGTAAAACCATGCCTTGTTCATCATCAACATTGTCCGTAAAAAATTGTGGTGAATATGTCTTTTTTTCTACTTTTACTATGCTGCTACTGCAGGTTTAGGACCAACCAACAGGGGTCCCTTCATACCCTGTCAGCAAAAGCTCTAGTTCTAGGAAAGCTTGATTACATGTAAAGTCTCTCTTGGAGTCAAGGATTTGAAGAGTCTTATGGCCACTTTTATAGAAATATTTCTGCAGGACTGTTTCATATCGTGCAGCCACCAAACACTGTTTGGAATTCATTGGTTGGGCTATTGCCTTTCCTGGGGCACAGAAAGAACAATATATACATGTATAGGCCTCTCACAGGTGCTTATTAAGTGCTACTTTTCCCGGGGAATGAATCGCTAAGTACTGGCCTCACGCCTCATTCATATTTGATATTGCAGCCTCACCACACTCTTTATTTTCTTACATATGAGGTGGCCCTGGTCACTGGACACCCAGTTGCTGCCACTTTCCTGCACTGCCAAGACTCTCCCTGTCTAGCTGGCACTGCTGCTAGTGCCAGTGTAGCATTTGGCAGCTTCTCTCTCCTGCACACATTCCCATAGGCATGTGGTTGTGGTGTGGTGTACATCCTGCTCCCCCAGATATGTGCATGGTGAGCGGGGATGCACACCTGCCCAGGAGGACAGAAGCTCTCAATTGTCCTCCTTTCACAGGGAGATAGAATCCCCCAGCACAGTCTTCAT
This sequence comes from Triturus cristatus, assembly GCF_964204655.1. NCBI lineage: Eukaryota > Metazoa > Chordata > Amphibia > Caudata > Salamandridae > Triturus > Triturus cristatus. The sequence goes on along the minus strand of NC_140590.1, from coordinate 899,152,588 downwards.
TGTGTCAGGCCTGGGTAATGGGGTCCCTGGGATCATGGGAGATTTTGGGAGGAGGCCCACACACCCCATCCCCACAATCAATTGAATGTGAATGTGCATATACGCGGGTCTTGGCCCTCCTCGGGTGGATACTTAGAAGTCCTGGCAGAGTGCTATGCATTCGGTTTGCCACCCTGTGCCCCTGAGAACTGAGCTTTCCACCTACTTATCTCTGGCCCTGTTGGACCGATTTACTGGATTGATTTTCTAAGCGATGACCAATATTTCCTGTTTTAACAGACTTGACCAACTTTCATTTGGCAAGAAGAGGTGAGGAACCTATGAATGAATCCAGAAGCTGTAAACTTCTGTAAAGTAAATACAGTTCATAATTCAGCAAATAGTTATTTGTTCAGATTGCTCAAGGGATTTAAAAATAAATTAATGATTGACTTGACAACAAAATAGTGAGAGTAAGTAGGAAAAAATAGAAATAGGAGAAATATGTTCATCCTTGTGTATTTGCCCTGAAGGCTTTGCCATTAGAATCTTCTGGTTGCAGAGGTGGATATTGTTTGCCAGTTGTCCAAAAACACTGGATACCCAACATGGTCAACATAACTGTGGCCTATAATGATCTTGCATTGTTTTTGAGCATGCTTCAATTCATAAGTTCAAATCTAATGAATGAAATTTAGCTATGAAGGGCAGCTATGAATTTCTGAAATATATGTAATAATGTGAGTTTAGGAAAAATAATTATTCTTATCTCTTTGACGTTAGCGGTCACACAGAAAATCCGGTGACTTTGACAGCATTTTAAAAAATGTGTTTTTGCATACATTCACTTACATTTGGAAGAAAAAATATAGAGAAATTCAACAGATAATAACAAATGATCTACTATTCTTTTCTGTTTCCAAACTCATGCTGGTAAAAACTGTACTCCACATGAGTGAGTAGCCCTATTGCATGATGTATGAAAGGCCTAAAACAGAAAGTGGCAATGTCAAGGTTTTTTATTTGAATTGCATTGATTTTGGAATGGGGTAGCTGCAGAAGTTGGGCCTAGGGTTAGCCAGCACCCAAGGTAACCGAACACCTCATCACATTTTTGAAAGGTAGACATTATGGGGAGTCCCAACCATGAGGAGTCTAAGGTGGTGTAGTTTGCATGAACTACATAACTCTTCCTTACCCAGAATGCTCTGAAAGTGTCAACATTTGGCTAAAATGGGGACGTGGCCAACTGCCGAGGGAAATGGCTGCATGGTAACGCAGCTCCGCCGCACCACTCCCGTAAAATCCATAATTCGAAGATTTGCCCTGAATGAAAAGCGCTGAAACGAACACCAGTTAATCCCCGCAGGGTGTTGAGCTGCTGCACCGATCGTGGCTCCTATCCAACAAGTACTGGTGGTGATTTCAATCCGGACCCAAGCTGCAGTCACTACAGACGTGAGGCATGCCACATGGGCCTCTGGCCGCCTGGATACGCTGGTGCTGCGGCTGCGGTACGACCTCTAGTCAACATCTTTCCGAGGGGCCGCACATCCCTGCATATCAAGTTGCATTATCCCCAGTGAGTTTTCTGCCGCGAGACCCCTGAAGTGCGATGGCCGGATGGGGAGTGTGCCCTACTGGCCTTCACTTGCCTGACCAAGCACGGCTGCGGTGCCGGCGAGAACGGGCTTGCGGGTGCTTCCGGAGAGGCCGCACAATATCGAACATTGCCCTCACCTGTCCTGACGAGACTCTAGCCCTGCAAATCTGCTAACCACTGCTTCCACACGTCTGGCTAGCTGCCGGCTGTTGCTGATGACGTTACTGTGGCTGCGGTAGAGCAGACGGGCCTCTGCCTGCTCAAGAGGCCGAATACGGCAAATAGTAAGCCCAATCTGCCATTGGAGGTTCCTGCTGCGGCCGAGATCCAACGCAACCCCTGGGCCTTCCTGATACCACCCAGTGCAAACAGCGCCTGCCACGTGATCTGCATGTTACTGCTGCTGCGGAGTGCCCCGGGGGGCCGACGCACTTCAGGGTGCGGCAGCGGCACCTGGGGGCTAATTTGTGAACGGCGACCGTGGGCACCCACGTAGCGCTGGAACTTTGTCCTGCTGATCCATTGGGCGGCACCTGTGGTTGGCAAGAGAACGTATAGACTGCCTGCTGTAAGAGGGGGTTTCACACTTCTGGAGTCCTAATACTTGCCCATAGGTAGGCTTTCCTGTTTTCAGTTTCTATTTTTGGTAAATTCTGGTGGGGTTTTTTCAGTGTTTTCAAGTGATTTCAATACCTTAAAAAAACAGTGTTTATCAGTGATTACACATTTTCGCGCCATTAAAAACTACAGAAACAGTGTGTTTCTGGTGGTCATTGAACATTTTGCTTTTATTATTGCTTACTTTCTGCACGTATAGCACATGGTATATAGACAGTGTAAGTATAGTGTATATGAGGTCCAAATAGATGTTTGCAAATTAAACTTATTGTAGTACACCATACAATACTTCTTCAGTGAGTCTTTGCCCATGTGCGCTTGCTCTTTCCTTCCCATGTAAACTTTTGTGAAAAGGCCCTCTCAACATCGGCACTTGAGATGAGCAATGCCAAAACGGCCAGTACACAATTTGTTAACTCTGGCCACTGACAAAGCTTTCCATGCCAATACTGGTTCACTTGAAGATTGCGATTCTCAGGGTAGGTTCGGCAACATTTTTGCTGATCTGGGCGCCTATGCCCTCAGAGTTACTGAAGCGGTGAAAAATGAAGCAGCACTTTTGAAACTATGGAGGAAATTCCCCTTTATCGAAGGGATCTAGAACAGAGTACCTCAGTGAGGTTTCATTGACTTCAAATGCCATTGGCTGTGAAGGGACATTTCTATGCATCATTGCAAGCCATTTCTCATACATTGTATAATAAAAGTTTGTGAATTGCTCTTTACCATTGCTTTGCTTACCAAGTGGTAAGCACTCTAACATGGAAAATGTTGCAGTGCCAAAGTCACTAAAGGTGTCACCCACCCTACTCTCAAGGAGATGTTATACATCTACACCAATTATGCTGAAAACATGGCAGACAAGGGTGTTTTCAGACTCTATTATGTTCACTGTAGCAGTTATGTTTTCCTGTAAAAATCTAAGAATGCAGTAGAGTGTACTTTTTTCACATCACTATCAATATGTGTAGATAGATTCTTACATCTCTTGCCTTTGGCATCATCACTCTGCAACAATTCTGTAAACAGTTGCAACATGGTTAATATAGCATTCATAGCCCCTTGGACTTAGAACCATCAGCTAAGGGACACAGTTGGGATGACTCTTTCTTTGATGCCACACAAAGCACAAAATGATAAATATTTGCGTTTTAGTTCCTGTGCATAAGAAAACAGTGCAACAGAATGGACTAAAAAGTCAATAGCATTCCTCATTAACTCTGAAGATTGTAAAGATGCGTTCAGCATACCATCTAACGAGTGGCAAGGATCTCTTACAGGCAAGCCCTTCAGCTCAGATATCGATTTTGACAGGTCATCACACAACTTTTTCATAAACATAGCTGAATCACTGCAAATACAAACAATTTCACTCCAATCTTTGTTGAACTTGGAAAGAACCTTTTTTGCAGAGCATTCCAAGTTACACTGCATTCCATGTTTTCCAAAAGTCTGGTGCCATGTTTAAACCACAATCCCAGATGCTTTGTGATAGCGCTCTTTTCACATATACTTGTCACTATACCTTGCATTGAATGTTTAAAGCTTGAGGTGTTGGCAATTCGCCTACTATCAATACTGACTCACTAGAAACTGGGGGCTGATGTATCAAGGGTTTTTACCCATTCTCTGTGGGTAAATGTGATGACACATATTAGAAAAGATTCTTATGAAACCAGCCATTTTACCTATCAGTGAAAGAATCAAATGCAGCTAAAATATCAAATATGATTTTGATATTTCCGGATTCTCTACAGTTTATAAAATATTTAAACAATACCTAAAATACGCTTCCAAACCCTGCATCTTTAGACCAAAGACCACAAAACTGAAAAAAAAAGGAAGAAGAAACAATATTTTAGTGGCATCCCTAAACAACAAAACTCAAGCAGAACAGTGTTAGCCCAGACTTTCTTACTGCTTCTTGTATAACAAAGTTACATTGTATTGGCCCCTTCAGGAAGAAAAAAATGACTCTATCACTCTGTTTTTCCTTTCTTTGAATAGCATTTAGTTTGTGGTTGTGCAGGTGTTTTTTCAGTGTTTATATGTTTTCGCTGGTGAGGGCTATTTCTCTTTCAGTGGGGTTTTATCAGTTTTTGTAGGTTTAAACCTAAAACCGGACAGCCTACCCATAGGCTATGATTTGCTGGTGGAGGCTTTTCACGGTGGCCGCAAGAAGAAGCTCTGCCACTTTTGTGTCCCCCATCTCACAGATCAAGCGCAGCCTGAAGTGCGTCCTCCTAAGTGTAGGTTCGACTGGTGAAACCTGACAGGCAGGGTTGGGTTCTGTCCCACACGCAGGCAGCGACGAGTAGCCAGCTGGGCCTAACCTCTCCTCTGCTGCATCCAGCTCATTGCCTACACCATGGCGAGTGGCCGCAGCAGTCGAGGCGTGCTCCAGACCTAATTGGATACGTATGCCTGGCAAAAAGGGCAGGAGAAGACACAGACCAATCAAAAATCGACGCGGGACCAGCCAGACCCCACCTTACAGGACATTTTCGCAGCCATAACAACAGTACGCACTTTCATGGAGGGCTGGATTGATACCGTCGCCTCGGAGGTCTCCCTGATCAGGGCGGATATGCGAAAAATGACTGAGCGCATCACCGAGGTGGGATCCACAACTAAGGGTTTGATGACTGATACTGACCTCCTCAGACACCAAGTTGCAGATCTCCAAGTCAACCAGGACATGTTAGAACGTCAACATGACGACTATGAAGGCCTTATGCGCTGCAATAATGGCCGTATACAAGGAGTGCCAGAACGCACGGAGGGGCAAGCGGCGGACCTGTTCACAGAGGACCTAGTGCTGCAACATCTCCAACCTGAGGGCCTGTCCAAGTATTTCTCCATCGAAAGGGTGCACAGGGTGCCGGGCGGAAGACCCAAGCCAGGAGCACCACTCCGGCCTATCCTGGCACGGGTGTTCAACTACCGTGACAGGGACATAATACTTCACACAGCGAGGGTGGCCCTGCTGATGACCATTGACAATAGCAAAATTACTTTTTTCCCAGACTTCATGTTCAGAGTGCAGAGGCAACCCTGTAGCTTCCTGGAGGTGAAGCGTGCCCTGCGCAACCAAAAAAACAAATATGCTGTGTTGTTTCCGGCAAAGCTGCGCGTTGAATCTGAAGGAAAAACCTGGCTTTTCTCCAGTCCCAAAGATGCATGGGACTGGCTTGAAGGCTGGCGCATGGTTGGAAAGTGGAAAAATAGGGCAAGTCGTGGGACAGAAAACAAATATCGGCCAGGCCGCCAGCATGGGTCCCCACCAGATGGTGACACTGTGATGAAAAGTACCTTGGAAAAGCGTCAGGCTGACTAAAGGAGCAAACCAGTGGTTACAGTCAACAAGGTCAATACTATGGAGTTCTCGCAGACAAAAGTCTGCTTACTAAGGAACTGCTCTGTAGCGGAACCCTGTGGTTGCCGGATGTCATTGCCAATGGATTTAAAGACGTAACTACCACCTGTTGCGGGGTATCGTTGGTCCCTTGTAAAGGCAATTGTCATGGTCTAGTTTAACGTACGAGGTAACATGTCAGGGGTAAATGTTCTAGCAAGAATCAATGCTCCAGGGAGTGCGGTTGGATCACGTTCCCGGCTACTTTTAAATGGAGGGTGGGGCGACAGGCACTCTGCCTTATTGGGGAGTGGGTAGTTCAAAATCCACTGGCAGGGAAGCAGGGAGGGGGGCGGTGTGGGAAGGGGAGAGGGGGGTATGTTTTGTTTATATGTTCAAGTCACAAGGTTTGATACACTGGTATCAGTCATATGTAACATCTCCACAGGTGAAATAAATGCTATTGGGTTCTTATACAAAGCCTCTCTGCTTTCTAGTCATTTAATGTTTAAAGTCACAACAGCTATAATGATTATTGAAGTCTCTGCTCCTTACGATCCCTGAGCTCCGGGGCAGCCTACCTAATGGACGCATGACGGGTAGACTCATAGACACATCACTTTCCATCCTGACCTGGAATGTTCACAGAATGGGAGATAAAATAAAACAGGGAATTGTACTACAATATCTTAAAAGACAAGACCCCGATTTGGTTCTATTGCAGGAAACACTCCTGGTGGGGAATAAGTGTAAAGCCCTGTCGAGGTGGGGTTACAAACTCCTAGTTCATGCGGGTTACACCTTGGGATCTAGGGGAACTGTCATTTTAGTTAAAAAAAGTTTACCAGTTACCCCGACATGAACGTGGGCAGACCCCCAGGGTAGATCTGCTGTACTGGAGGCAAGTTGGGAGGGGAAAGCACTTAATGTCATATCAGCATACCTTCCGCCAGCGTTGGGTAAGGTGGCGCTTGTAGATCTTGGGAAAATCATAAAAGATCTCCCAGTTGGAACCCTTATTCTAGGTGGCGATTTTAACATGACCCCTGACGATTGCGTAGATAGACAACCCACACGCCCCCATGCTCACCCCAGCACGCACATATCAGAGTTTCTGACGGCCATGGGACTTACTGACATTTGGCGACACCTCCACCCAGACCAAACTCACTTCACCTACTATTTAAAAACCCACAAAAGGTTATCTGGAATAGAATATTTAGTGACATAAGGCACGGATATATTGGCAACTTTCGGAACCCACGTTGTCTGCCACGAGATATCTCTGATCATTGGCAAGATGCTGACATGGCTAGAAAAGAGAGAACAGGAAGAGCTTTGGGTACCTAGATTAAAAACCAGTAATATACAATATCGTTCAGACCCACAAGCCATAGGGGATGCATTTGCAGATCATCTGGAGGGAGTGTACACCTCCTCGACCACTGCTACGGCAGAGGACTCCCGCCAATTACTAACGGATATTCGTCTGCCTACCCTGCTCACTGAAGATAGGAATATACTGGATGAGGATCTCTCAGATGATGCAATCCATCTAGCAATAAATAGCATTCAATCGGGAAAGGTGATGGGGCCCAACGGGATCCCAATTGAATTCCTGAAAATCACTGCCTCACATGTTACGCCCTATCTACATGAAATGTACAATGAAAGCTACGAAAAAGAAGTTTTACTGGAGGACCAATGGTTGGCCTCAATTGTGGTAATCCGTAAGCCGGATCCTATAGGCCGATTTCGTTAATCAATGTGGAAGCGAAAATCCTGGTCAAACTACTGGCTTCTCACCTGATCTCGAGGATCCCTTCACTGGTCCATGTGGACCAGTCGGGCTTTGTGCCAGGCCGGAACACAGCTTTAAACATCTGCTGGCTTCATAATGTTCTGGGTCGCAAACAACTAGTAGCGGAAGATGCCGTGGTCCTATCTCTGGATGCCAAAATGGCATTTGATTCCATAGAATGGATGTATCTCTTTGAAGTGCTGCGGCGCCTAGGATTTGGCCCCAAATATATAAATTGGATCAAGTTGCTCTACACGGACCTGAAAGGCCAGGTCAGGGTAAATAACCATCTGTCCAGAATATTCTCACTCAAAAAGGGCAAAAGACAGGGTTGTCCCTTGTCTCCCCTAATATTTTCATTGGTATTAGAGCCATTGGTCTCGTGGGTGAGGGTGGATCCACTAATAAGAGGGTTGAAGTGGGCAGAGGGACATGAAGATAGGATATCCCTTTATGCCAATGATATCCTGTTATATCTGGCATCCCCTATAAATCGGTAAATAGGATTCTAAATATCTTTACGAACTTCGGTAAATATTCAGTTTTTTCGATTAACTGGTCTAAATCAATGATTTTTGCGATTCAGGGGCCGATTCCAAAACTACCCTTAGGTTGTGAGGTGGAGATAGCCACTGAAGGGTTCTGATATCTTGGTATTTATATAACTCCAGATCATCAGATCTTCCACGATAGTCCCTCTAGATAGACTGCACAAGGACATAAGGCACTGGAGATCACTACCCCTCTCCTTGCTGGGTTGAGCGGCTCTTTTTAAGATGCTTGCTCTCCCCCGTATCCTATCCATCCTCCAAAATTGCCCACACAAGGTCCCAGATTCCTACTTCAGGAATATAGAGAGTGAGGTGAGAAGGCTACTATGGGACGGGAAGGCACCCCGCATAGCGTCACATAAACTAACTTGGGGGTGGTACGATGGAGGTATACCACTCCCAGATATGCGTCTATACTACTGGGCGTCACAACTTATAGTGGTGAATCAAATGATCTATCCGTCCCTGCTGGATCGGCTTAACTGCTGGACAAATCTCAAATGGGCAGGGAGGGTTGCCTAAGGGCTCTCTACTCGAGGGACTGGAAGGGTCGGTACTTGTGCCCCACGGCCCACACGGTGGAAATCTGGTGCCGGGCTAACGGATGTCACGGCTGGTCAGACTTAATGACACAAGCCACTCCACTATGGTCTACACAAAAGATAGGGCTACTCTGTAACCAACCTGGCTTTGATAGATGGGATACTATAGGAATTTCTACAACAGGCCACTTAGTGAAAAAGGGGAAGATACTAACATTCACGGAACTCGGGGAACAATGTGAACAAGCTCAGGGGGAGGTCTTCCGATACCTGCAGATGAGGCATGCCCTTCAAGCAGTACTCCCAAACATGGCCAATAAAACAGAATCATCCCCTCTGGAGGACCGACTGCTTTTGGAACCTATACTAGAGAAAGCTGTATCTTTAACATATAAAAAACTATCCAAAAACTTGCCAGATCCGTTTCATGCTCTTCGAGAGAGATGGCAGGCCGATGTGGGGCAGCTTGAAGATGATGATTGGCAAACGACATTGATTTTCCCAAGAGAAGCAGCCATTCCCTTTAGGCTCCGCCTTATTCAATTGAAAAGCTTGCCTAAAACCCACTTTACCAGGGTTACGTTAGCAAAAATAGGGAAGAGACAAGATGCGCAGTGTCTCCGCCAATGCAATCAAGAAGCCACATTTTACCACACACTATGGGAGTGTCCCCACATACAAACTCTATGGGAGAAGCCAACAACACATATGCAGAGAGCACTCAAAAAAAAGATCATCTTAACACCACAATTGGGACTCCTTAATATGTGGGTGGCCACAGACCGCACAGAAGTATAGCAACAAATAGCCACCCTGGGGTGTACACTAGTGAAACGCGCCATTGCAATTAAGTGGGGCGGGGGGGTAGAAGTGAAGCCATGGCCAAAGGGTTGGGCTAAGGAACTAGACAGATGCAAGTTAGCTGAAAAAGAGGTGTTCAAATCCAGGGGCTGTCCCAAGAAATGGGATAAAAAAAGGTGAACTGTGTACCTCGTCAACCAAGGAGATGGAAAAGAGGAAAAACATTGGGACTATAACGAAAGCGATTGACTGATTCAATATTGATTCCTAATAAATGTATTAGGTTGTAACTGTATTGCACTGTATACACACAAGAATTGTGACTTATTTATTTTTCAAAATAATAAAATAAGTTTTAAAAAAATGGCTAAAATCACAGATTCTTTCCATATTTCTGTTAGCGTGATTTCAAGATTCTGTGGAGGTCAATAAGTGTCATATCTCTCACTATTCCCACACTTCTCTTCATTAAAATCGCACCACACGTGTGCCAGTGGGACCATCACCAACCGCAGGAAAGCTCTCAATGTGCAATATGGAAACCTTAAGATTTGGCCTTTTAATTTTAATCATAATGGGGATATGCATAGCAATAATATTTTGGAGTCTGACAGAATACAGAAAAAGCTACCAACCTAGGCTTTTGAGAGAAACTAGGCGCCTACAGGAGTATAGTGTGGTGTACCCTTTCTCGTGCATAATGCCCTGCAAATGTCAAACCATGACTAAGATCACAGATTTTCTTCATTTCTCTCTGTGGAAAGCTTCAGAATCTGCAGGGATCAAAGGAAGTTTTACCATCCAATTATTCCACATTTCCCCATGTATAACAGTACCCCAATTGTGTATGGAAATCTATCAAAAGGAATAGGAAAGGCCAGAAAATTAATTTTGGAAATATCCAGATGTTTCTTTTAAATTTCCACCATTATGGGGATGTGGAATGCTATGGTATTTTGGCCTGGGTCAACTGGGACCAATGGAAACCTACCAATCCCATCTATTTCTAAAAACTAGGCAGCCAAGTCATCTAGGTAGGTATGCAGTGATTACTCTAGTCATTTTAATAAGAATGTCTTGAAAATGTCAAACTTTGGCTAAACTTGCAAAATGTCCTTACATGTCTGTAATGGAAAGGTTGGGACTCTGTGGCAATAAACAAAAGTCCTACTGGTCAGCATTCCTCCACTTCTGCTAATAAAAGCAGTAGCCTGCTTGTTTGGGCATATCACCCACCACAGGAAAGGTCCAGAATGCAAAATGGAAACATCAAGATTTTCCTTTTGAATTGCAATCACTTTGGGGATATGTGTAGCGTAGTGTTGGGAACTGGTGTTGGCCAAACCCCAGACAAAACCTACCAACTCCATACATATGGTGATGTTGCTTGCATGGCTCCCACTACTGTTTCATACAAAGATTACCTTACAAAAATCAAGCCTCTGCCTAAAATCATCCAAATTCACCTCACGGCTTACAGGAGTGGCTGCAGTCTTCTGGCCTGTTGAAAGTAACCCTGGGCGTAATTTGCGTAGTAGCACTACGCATAGCTACGTGAAGTGCACTTCGCACTACGCACGCTGCGCTTAGTTACACGAACTGCGTAGTGTGGTAGGGAAATGCTGTTCGCACTTATTGCACAGTGCCGGATGCTTGTCCGCACTGTGGAATCATTGCAAACGGCATCTTGCACAGTGCAAGCGGTCGTTTTCTGCCGCTCGAGTAGATTTGTACTCGAGCAGCAGCTTTCTCAACGCGGACTGGTAGTTTCTCATCGCGAACGGTCGCGAACATATGCGACCACTCTCAATGATAAACCTGAACTCCCCGCATTGGGAATCTTGCCGGGAGGTTTATTTTCCACGCTCGCGATCAGCAGCTTGATGTTGCTGATCTCGAACAAGGAAAAAGTCTCGCCGGGATGTTGATTTTGCTTGCTCGCGGTCGCCAACTTGAGGTTGAGGACCGCAAGCAAGCAAAAAATGCCCACTACGCTACGCGTTTTTGCACTGTGCTATGTGCAATTCGCATAGTAGCACAAACTACGCACGCTCCGCGAGTGTAGCATAGTACTACGCCCAGGGTTAGTTGTAAGCATAAAGTCATAAATTCTTAGCAGCACTGGACTTTTCTGAAAACTAGCAAAGCCAGGCTGGTGTGCCCTCTGTGTTTCCATAGAGTTCTTCTGACTCAGAATTCACTGTAAATGTCATAAGTGTACTGTAAAAATCCAATTTCTTCACACTTTCTACAGGATATGGCTGTAGTAGTGGAACAAGAATAGGCCAGCCCAATAGAAATCTGGCAAACCCAGTCATTTCTGAAACATTAGACATGCATGGGAGTCTAGGACGTTGTAGCTTGTGTAGAATGCTCTATATTTGTCAATGAACAAGTGTAAGAATCAATTTCTGCAAATGTATGTAACAGAAAATGTCAGAACCTGCCGTTTTTCCTGCATTCTCACATTTGCTCTGATAAAACCAGTATTGCACATTTGTGCATGGGCCTGTCAAGATTTGGACCATGTAAAGTCAATATATTGTCAAAGTGGTTTTTACTAAGGGTGGGCGTAGTTCGCGAAGTAGCACTTCGCGAAGCTACGCAAAGTGAAGTTCGCACTACGCGAGCTACGCGTAGCACTTCGCGAACTGCGAAGTAACATGTTCGCACTGTGCAAGATGTTGTTTTCAATGATTGCACAGTGCGGACAAGCAACCGGCACTGTGCAATCATTGAAAATGGCATCTTGCACAGTGCGAGCTGTAGTTTTCTGTTGCTCGAGTAGATTTTTACTCGAGCTGCAGCTTTCTCAACGCGAACTGGTAGTTTCTCATCGCGAGCGGTCGCGAGCATACGCGACCCCTCGCAATGAGAAACCTGACCTTCTCGCGTTGGGAATCTCGCCGGGAGGTTTATTTTCCATGCTCGCGATCGCGAACAAGGAAAAAGTCTCGCCAGGATGTCATTTTGCTTGCTCGCGGTCGCCAACTTGACGTTGAGGACCGCGAGCAAGCAAAAAATGACCGCAGCACTACGCAACACTACGCTACGCGTGTTCGCACTGTGCTACGTGCAGTTCGCGTAGCGCGAAGTAGCGCGAACTTCGCAAACTACGCGAGCGTAGCGTAGTGCTTCGCCCAGGCCTAGTTTTTACATGGTTACAGTTTTGGGCTGTTTAGATCAAGTACAATAGGCCCACCCACACATAAGAGGTATTGTTGTTCTTGTTGAACATGTGGGAATGGAGGATGGTAAGATAATTGCCATTGTTGGAAAGTGGCAAAGATTTCTCTTGTATAAATGTTGGAATAATTGCATATAATAAGTGTAAAATGTTTTAGGCAATTCTTGGTAAGAAAGCATGCTGGGCTCCATGAAAATCACACCACCCTCTTTCCCTTGATGTCTAGTTCTGAGAAATGAACGGAGTTGATATGGTTCCAGGAGTGTCAGGTATAGTTTTCACATTTACAGAGCATTTTTTGTAGGGGAAATATTTTAGGGTCCAAGCAAGCCACATCACCCCATATAACCCTGATTATCTAGAAATGCCCAACAGTGGTAGTCTTTTCCTGTGTGATGACTGCCAGGAATAAATACTGGAACCATGCCCTCTGATGAGCATGTGGAAAAGGGGCATTTTAGGCATAATTATGGAGTTTGAAGGGTATTATGGGTAAGACAATCTGCTAGTACCCACACACATCACACCACCTTTCATTCCCTTCTGTCATTATTTGTGAGAAATGCTCACGGTTAGTAGGCTTGCCCGAGTGACAGACACCGTGGTCTCCAATATTACAGCCATCCCTCATGGCAAATACGACAACATTGAGAGTTGCTACAATTTCTAGGGTAGCATTCAATTTAAAGTCCTGGAACTGAAGACATTCTAAAGGCAGGTGAGATGAAATGTATGTTTATTTGGGTGTATATTTAAAATATTTCAAGCAGGCAGGCTTTAAACCCCCTTTCAGCCTTCCTGGTGCAGAAAGACTGTTTGGTGCCCGGGGTTGAAGCAGAAAAATTGCCTGGGGAATTGGGGTCCACCAGATGCCAGGTCAGGGTAGCCCTTCATTCCACACCTATTACAACAGTTACTGTATCTCTTGTGGTCTAGGAGGCTTTCCTCCCACTGGGTTAGAAGATGGGAGCCTTAGACCCCAGTGGGAGGCAAATCCCCACAAGGCAACCCGTGAAACAGTGATAAATTGAAAGGGATGCAAGAATTGCCCATCCTGGCATCGGGCTGTAGTCCTACCCTTGTTCACCGGAGAGGCCTTCTGTTCTCTTAAGGCAGAACATTGCAGGGTTCCTTTCTACTTTTCCTGTTGCTGGCTGGAGAGAAAGACCAGTGTACACCAGGGATTGATACACACCTCTTGATCTTGGTATGGGACTCCACCCCAGGATATAAAATATTATTTCTGCTGCATGGGTAAGGGAGAATAAGGGGTTAACCCTTTCTGCCAGACCACATGACCAAACTACACCCAGAGAAATGCAAGTTTTCTTTTAGTTGCCAATTAGTGTGGCAGCTGTATTTGGGCTTTGGCTCATGGGTGACAGAAAAAGTATCTTGGACCAAGGACTTATTGGGGTGTCCCAATGACGTGATGGACAAACTTTACCCCATTCTCTTTTCTTTTCATGTATTCTTTCTATGGCGTCTAGTGACATTTCTGCATCTCTGAGGTGAATATTGAGAGTAAACCCCAAACCTGCCCCTGTGGAAGACAGACGACTGCCTTGGACCAAGGGGTAGGAAGTAGTCCGATGCCTGGACAGGCCAGCCATGAATACTACACCATTTTTTTTAAATCTATACCATTGTGTCCATTGTGTCTAGGGAGTTTTCTGTTCTGCAGAGGTGGGCAGATTTGGGCACCCCAGTCTGCCCACAGGTGAAAAGAGAGGCTGCCTTGGGCTGAGGTGCCGAGGGTTTCCTGATGCCTGGAGGGGCTAGCTTGCCACCCCATTCTTTTTTATTGAAAAAAACTATGTCTAAAGTTTAGTGGCATTGCTGCACCACTGGGGTGGGCATATTAAAATTTACCTCCCCACGGGGTGCTGAGAGGCTGCTTAGGCTCCAGGGATAGGGATTTCAGCTTGATGACAGGATGTCTAGGCAATACCGCATTTTGTTTTATAAAACACTTTTACCTAGTATCTATAGAACTTTCTAATCCAGGGATGGAGTTTGCTACCAGAAGCCAGTATTGCATACCCCCTTTCTTGTTGTTTTAACTATCCGTGGTGTCATATGGACTTTCTACTCTCCTGGGTTGGGCAATTTAGGGGTAGCCCTCTAATCTTTTCCCCAGGGGTACAGTAGGACTTTTTGAGCCTCAGTGGTGAGGGATATGAGATTTTGGCTAAACCCCCATCTTTATTTTAACATCTGAAATCCCAGGTGTCCAGTGAAATGTATTCCCCTTGGAAAGAGCAGATTGTAGTCAGATATGCTGAAATGACCCCTCAGAAGTGGTGGAATTCACCTAGTGCCAGTTCTGGGTTAAAAAAATCTCTGGTGTCTAGAAGGTGAATCACTACCTGTGGCTATCTCAGTCGCGCTGATCCCAAACAGCAATCCGCTAGGGAGGGACACCATTTGAAAGAAGAGGACTTCCCCTTTCTCTGGTACAACTTCAATTCATTTCAGAGTTCAAGAAGCTGAGCTGTACCCCTGAGCACCAATCAAACTTTAATCAGCTAAAGTTAAAAGCTCCAGCTCCTTTCAGTTTCACTTTTGATGACATCAGTGCATGGTGTGCTGATCGTCATAAAAAAAGAAAGCCTCAGAATAATGGGGTACCACCTCCCTTGCAGCTTGATATGGGACCTTTAGCTTTAAATAGCACCAGAGAGATTTCCAGCCATGGATGCTTGGAATTGAATGAATAATTAGTTCTCTGTATGGGAATGTATTATTATTTGATGAAAGTGTCTGACATTGCAGATATGACTGGCTGGTTTAATGGTATACAATTGAAGTTATATTATAGATTATGCAGGCTTCACATAGACAAACTAATATGATACTTTGTGTATTGCATCATTCTGTTACCGTTTTTTACTTCAAGAATATGAATTAGTATCAAGTTTAGTGAATATATGTGTAACCCCTGATAGTGTATATTGTAGTGTTGTATGTCTGAAAATATGTTTGTCATTGGAAAGGGTGTAGAGATGGGTGGGAGTTAAGGCTATATGAGTAGTCAGAGATTATCAATAATGTTGATAGGTTACTTCCTTACCTTGGGAATTTAATTTCTTTTAGTTTTAATGGTGGAAGGACTACTAACACCCGTGTCCTTTTCTTTCAATTTCCAGTTATTTGTTTTCAGGGAAATGCATTGAATTCTGAGAGAGTGCAAAATTGTTCAATTGTCCTGTTCAAAATTGGAAATGAGGCCATAAGTCAGCAGTCACCTGTCCATGGCGTCTTTGACCTGCAAAATACTTGGGAATAAGAAGAACTGGTGCAGCTGACATCTGACGCAGCATCCTGTCTGCTAACAGTGTACCTGGTATCTATCAGGTTTTTGGCAACACCTTCAGGTTGATTTTTATGAGAACTAATAGTTCACAATTATGAGAAGTGTCAGAGATTGGGTTATTAATTTTGAAGAGGGTGGCCCCTACCAACTTAATGAACACAATCTGGTTAGGTAGATTCACTTGCCTGAGAGAATATCTGCTCATGGCATATACATTAGGCAATCCTCAGAGACATGTGCATTAAGTTCAAGTAGTAGTAACAATTTGAAAGTAAAAACATAACCCAATAACATTTACATACAAATATTAAAAAAAGAGAAACATTTAATCAGTAAAAAGGTACCAATAATTGTAACCACATAAGTGTAGGCTTCAGTAATTGGCTGTCACGGTCCCCTTGGGCTCTCTCCTCAGGATGACGTCGATGCTATGTGTGGGTCCCCCGCCCATCCGTCCCCGGTCCGGTGTACGTGTAATACCCTCGGACGCGAAGATAGGTGGATGAGGGAGGGGAAATGAAGGAACAGCGGGGAGAGAGACCTGCAAGACAGAAGGAGAAGGATTAGCCACGGATCTCCCCTTTTCCCTAGAGCCCAACCTCGACTCGCCGTCCCCCTTCCCCCTACCTGGTACTCCTTCCTTCCCAGGTTGGGGTGTCCTCTATGGTCCTCGAAAGCGTGCGTAGAGCCTGGGTATTCTCCACTAGTTCAAGCCCTGTTCAGGCACGGGGAGAAGACCCGGGTGTGACCCCACGCCACCTGAGGAGCCAACCTGCAAAAGGGCTGTGGACGGGATGTTGTTTGAGCGCCCTCTTCCGCGTCTTCCTCGTTGCTCCACGGGAAGCGACAGCGGAGAGAGAGCTCTGATACCCCAGCGGAGCTGGTGGTCACTGATGCAGGCGTGCCGGGTTCTCTCGGGGCAGAGGAGCACTGAGGATACTGCAGGGACTGGAGGCGCTGCTACTCAACGCCAGTACTCTCAGGGCGGAGGAGCGCTGACGCGGCTGAAAGGAATGGAGGCGCTGCCACTCAACGCCAGAAGCTCTCGGGCGGAGGAGCGCTGAAGATACTGCAGGGACTGGAGGCACTGCTACTCAACGCCAGTACTCTCAGGGCGGAGGAGCGCTGATGCGGCTGAAAGGAATGGAGTCGCTGCCACTCAACGCCAGAAGCTCTCGGGGCGGAGGAGCGCTGACGAGACTGAAGGAGACGAAGGTGCTACTACTCACGCCAGAAACTCCCAGGGCGGAGGAGCGCTGATGAGACTGACGGGCGCTGCTACTCAACGCCGGAACTCCAGGGGCGGAGGAGCGCCCGTCAAGCCGGTAAGCCTACCGGGCGTAGGGATGGGGCTGGAACAGGCGGTATGCACCGCCGCGTGAAGCACGGACAATGCAAGGGGAAGCAACAGAGGCGTGCCGGGTTCTCTCGGGCGGAGGTTCGCTCACCTTCTCTCCTCGTCGGGTCTTCGGCTGGTCCGCAATGGCGGGAAACAAGAATGCGGCAAAAAGGTTCAAGGGTCTGCTCTCGGGGGCCGTTGAATCGGGACTGATTACTGGAATAATTGGCCCCGCCTTCCGGGTCGACGCGCCCTTTATGCGCGTCCCGAGTTGCGTAAGTCTTCTCCTGGCGGGAATTGACGGGGGGCTTCTGGGATTTGGAGTCCGCCGCCCTCGGAGTAGCGATGCCGCCCCCGAATCATGACAGCACACCCCTCTTCACCCCGGGCACCGGGCCGCCGGAGCCCCCGGGTTTGGAAGGCGAGCGACGGTGGAAGTCCGCCACCAGGCGGGCAGCATGCACCGCCGAGGCCGGTTCCCACGAGTCCTCCTCAGGTCCGTACCCCTTCCAGGCCAGAAGGTACCACAGCTTGCCCCTCACCAGTTTGGAATCCAAGACCTGGCGGACGACGTACTCCCGGTCTTGGAGTACCCAAACCGGGGATGGGGCCTTCTTCACCGGGCACAGAGAGGGTTTGAGCAGTGACACGTGAAACACCGGATGGATGCGCAGCCGCGGGGGCAAGCGCAGCTGCACCGCCACAGGGTTTACGTGCCGCACAACAGGGTAGGGTCCGATGAACTTAGGGTGGAAGTCACTGGGTTTACGGAACTTGATGTTTTTTCGTGGACAGCCACACCTTCTCCCCTGTCCGGTAGACCGGTGCGGGTCTCCGTCGCTTGTCCGCCTGTGCCTTGTAACGCACCTTCGCAGCCAGGAGACAGGTTCTGGCTTGTGTAAGTGCGGAGCGTATGGAGCGGAGCCGCGTCTGTATGTCTGGGAGAGACACGGTCTCTCGTGGGAGAAGAAAGGGAACAAAGCGCGGGTGGAACCCAGAGGCCAGAAAGAAGGGAGTGTGGTGTGTGGAGGAGTGTTGTGAGTTGTTGTAGGCTATCTAAGCTACCCAGAGCACGTCAACCTAAGAGTTTGCTGCCCTGTCAGCGTAACAACGCAGATATTGTTTAAGGGTCTGGTTGAGTCGCTCCGTCTGCCCATCCGTCTGAGGATGGAAGCTCGTGGAGAGAGAGGAGCGAATGCCAAGCTGGTCACACCACACCTTCCAGAAACGTGCGGTGAATTGCGACCCTCTGTCCAACACGATCCCCCTTGGGAGTCCATGAAGACGCACCACGTGTCGTAACAGAAGCGCCGCCAAGACCCCCGCCGTGGGGACCTGTTTGCAGGCTATAAAGTGGCCCATTTTTGTGAGGTAGTCAACGACTACGATGATGGCCGTACATCCCTGGTCCTTCGGCAGCCCCACCACGAAGTCGATTGAAATCATTTCCCAAGGATTCATTGGGGTGGGAAGCGGCATCAACAGTCCTTGTTGTCGTTGATGGTCCGGCTTCATCTGAGCGCACACTGTGCATTTTTTCACCAATAGTAGGACGTCCGGTCGAACGGAAGGCCACCAGAACTGCCTCAGCACTGTTTCCAATGTTTTGGTCCCTCCCATATGACCCGCACAGGGTAGATCATGACACCACGAGAAGACAAGTTTCCTGAGCCGCAGCGTGGGGACTAAAACCCGAGAGCCACACAGAGGTAGACCGTGGTGTAGTCGCCACTCTTTGTGGTGTCGGAGCCAGGATGCCCAGGCGAACGTTCGGATCCCATTCTTCACCCCCTGTAGAAAGGATTCGGTTTGTAGCCCGCCGATGACTTGGTCTGGACTGATGATGGGCTGCTTGGGAGACACCTCAGGGAGACATGAGGGGCTTTGGCGTGACAGGGCGTCTGCTTTTCGGTTCTGTGTCCCGGGGCGAAACGTCACCAGGAAGTGGTACTCCGCGAAAAAGAGCATCCACCTCTTTTGTCTGGGTGACAAGTGGCGAGCTGAACGTAGGAATTGGAGATTCCATAGGTCCGTGAACACGGTCACTTGATGACGAGCCCCCATCAGCCAATGCCGCCATTCCAGGAACGCCTCTCGTATGGCCAGCAGCTCCTTCTCGGATATTGTATAGTTGAGTTCGGCTGGGCTCAACTTTTTCGACATGTAAGCCACCGGATGGAGCAGCCCGGTGTCCGGGTAGCGCTGGGAGAGTATGGCCCCCACCGCCTCGTCGGAAGCGTCGGCTTCTACGATGAATGGTAGTTCGGGCTGGGCATGTCGCAGTACCGGAGATGATGTGAAGGCGCTTTTGAGTGGGTCGAAGGCAGTTGGGCTTCCGGAGACCATAAGAAGGGGACCCCCTTGCGTGTTAACTTGGTAAGTGGCGTGACCATCTGGGAGAAATGATGAATGAACCTTCTATAAAAGTTCGAAAAGCCTAGGAAGCTCTGTATTTCCTTCACCGATGTTGGTTGGGGCCATTTGGCTACGGCTTGCACCTTCCTGTCGGTCATGATCTGTCCTTCGGTGGTGAGTAGGACGCCAAGGAACTCCACGGTGGTAACGTGGAACTCACATTTCGTGAGTTTGCAGAACAGGTGGTTTCGTTCAAGGGCCCTCAACACCGATTGGACGTGTCCGATATGTTCCTGGGGATTGGACGAAAAGATCAATATGTCGTCAATGTATACCACGACGTATTTATCCAGGTAGTCCCTCAGTACTTCGTTGAGGAAGTATTGGAACGCCGCCGGGGCGTTGCAGAGCCCGAACGGCATTATCAAGTACTCGTACAAGCCGAATCGTGTCTTGAATGCAGTTTTCCACTCATCCCCCTCGCGAATACGAACCAAATGGTACGCCTCTCGGAGGTCCAGTTTTGTGTAGATCCGGGCTTCTCAGACTTGTTCTAATAAGACTGGAATGAGTGGCAAGGGATACTGATTCTTGACGGTCATGGCGTTTAGGGCGCGGTAGTCTATGCAGCAGCGCAGCTCCCCATTGGTCTTTGGTATAAAAAAGAGGGGGGATGCCGCAGGAGAGCTGGAGGGTCGAATAAACCCCAAGCGTAGGTATTTCTCGAGGTATTCCTTCAGGTGGCTGGTTTCGGGACCCGTGAGGGCATACACCCTGCTGCACGGGACAGTGGCTCCTGGGATCAGATCGATGCGGCAGTCAAACTCGCGATGAGGCGGCAGTTCTTCGGCCTGTCACTTATCAAAGACGCCCTGGAACGGGGTGTACCAGTTGGGAAGGACCACATCCTTCTCGGCGACGGTAGCCACATGGTGCAACGTCACATCTTCCTTTTTTGGGGGAGTCTCACGGTGGAAACAATGAGTCTGGCAGAAGGAAGAGTTGAACGTGACCGTGTTCATTGACCACTGTATGTAGGGCTCATGTCGCCGTAGCCACGGCAACCCAAGGATGAGCTTGCATCGAGGGGCTTGTATTATGTTCAGGGTGAGCCATTCTCCATGTTCTTTGCCGATGGTAACCCATAGAGGCGGAGTGACCTGCCGAATAGGACCGGATACCAACTCCTTGCCGTCAACTGCATACACCTGTTCGGGTATTTCTTTGCGATGGAGGGGGAGCTGCAACCTCTCCGCCTCTTCGAGGTCCATAAAGCAACCCGTGGCTCCTGAGTCAATCATGGCTCTGACGTCACGGGGGCCGTTGTCAAGCATCACCTGCACGGTGACAAACAGGTGATCGGGTTCTTTGGTGACGTTGGCCTCCAGAGAAGGGATGACATGACAGCTTGAAGGATTCCCTTCCCTTTCCTTCAAGCGCGAGGGTTTTCCGTCAATCCCTCGCCGAGGCTGGCCGCTGTCTGACCCAACCGGGGTCGATTGGTCTTCGGGCGTACCGGGCATTCGCGTAGGTAGTGGCCCTTCTTCCCGCAATATAAACAGAGGCCCTGTTTTCGTCGGTGGTCCCGTTCTGTAAGGGTCAAGGACGCCCTCACCGCCCCTATCTCCATGGGGACCGTCCGGGGTGGCGTTGGTTCCGACAAGCGGGGATGCTCGTATGGTGACGATGTTTTGTCTTTCCGTTTATGATCGCCTTTGCGTTCCCTGAGACGATATTCGAGCCTGGAGGCCAGTTCTATTGTGGCCGTGCAAGTGGGAGGCTGCGGGTCTATTTGGGCTATGACGTCTTTCTGCTCGTTTGTCAGCCCCCTATAAAAGATCGCAGCTTGCTTCGTCTCGGGCCAATCCGTTTCGGCCACCAACCTCCGAAAACTGTTAACATATCCCAGAAAATCGGCGGGGTTGTGGCGAAGATCCAGCAGGTCCCGATCGGCTGAGAAGGTATCCGCGCTGCGGTCGAATGTCTTCTCAAACTCCCGGCGGAATGAATCCCAGTCGTATAGGAGGACATCGTCTCTTCTCACTATGGGGACGGCCCATTGTGCGGCTTCGCCAGCCAAGTAGGAAATCAAAAACGCCACCCTAGCTTGATTCGTGAGGAAGAGTTTTGGTTTGCAGTGAAAGTGCAGTTGCACTTGCGTTAGGAACACTTGCACTTTCTGGATGTCCCCGTGAAACCTCTCGGGGGGGGCCAAGGGGATATGGGCCGGCATTTCGACAACCACCTGTGGTGTGGGTGGCGAGGGAGAAATCCCAGCGTCAAAGGGATTGCGTTGCAGCCGGTCCAGGCGAGAGTGCAGGGCGGCGGAGTCCGCTCTGGACGCCGCCAATTCTAACTGAACTTGGGCCAATGCAGCCATTACATCGTCCAAGGAAGCCATGTTTTTGCGTCGACGTGATCAGGAGGAGATATATTCGTGGGCCAATGATTCTGTCACGGTCCCCTTGGGTTCTCTCCTCAGGATGACGTCGATGCTATGTGTGGGTCCCCTGCCCATCCGTCCCCAGTCCGGTGTACGTGTAATACCCTTGGACGCAAAGATAGGTGGATGAGGGAAGGAAAGGAAGGAACAGCGGGGAGAGAGACCTGCAAGACAGAAGGAGAAGGATTAGCCACGGCTCTCCCCTTTTCCCTAGAGCCCAACCTCGACTCGCCGTCCCCCTTCCCCCTACCTGGTACTCCTTCCTTCCCAGGTTGGGGTGTCCTCTATGGTCCTCGAAAGCGTGCGTAGAGCCTGGGTATTTTCCACTAGTTCAAGCCCTGTTCAGGCACGGGGAGAAGACCCGGGTGTGACCCCACGCCACCTGAGGAGCCAACCTGCAAAAGGGCTGTGGACGGGATGTTGTTTGAGCGCCCTCTTCCGCGTCTTCCTCGTTGCTCCACGGGAAGCGACAGCGGAGAGAGAGCTCTGATACCCCAGCGGAGCTGGTGGTCACTGATGCAGGCGTGCCGGGTTCTCTCGGGGCGGAGGAGCGCTGAGGATACTGCAGGGACTGGAGGCACTGCTACTCAACGCCAGTACTCTCAGGGCGGAGGAGCGCTGACGCGGCTGAAAGGAATGGAGGTGCTGCCACTCAACGCCAGAAGCTCTCGGGCGGAGGAGCGCTGAAGATACTGCAGGGACTGGAGGCGCTGCTACTCAACACCAGTACTCTCAGGGCGGAGGAGCGCTGATGCGGCTGAAAGGAATGGAGGCGCTGCCACTCAACGCCAGAAGCTCTCGGGGCGGAGGAGCCCTGACGAGACTGAAGGAGACGAAGGCGCTACTACTCACGCCAGAAACTCCCAGGGCGGAGGAGCGCTGATGAGACTGACGGGTGCTGCTACTCAACGCCGGAACTCCAGGGGCGGAGGAGCGCCCGTCAAGCCGGTAAGCCTACCGGGCGTAGGGATGGGGCTGGAACAGGCGGTATGCACCGCCGCGTGAAGCGCGGACAATGCAAGGGGAAGCAACGGAGGTCTGCAGGTGTGCCGGGTTCTCTCGGGGCGGAGGTTCGCTCACCTTCTCTCCTCGTTGGGTCTTCGGCTGGTCCGCAATGGCGGGAAACAAGAATGCGGCAAAAAGGTTCAAGGGTCTGCTCTCGGGGGCCGTTGAATCGGGACTGATTACTGGAATCATTGGCCCCGCCTTCCGGGTCGACGCGCCCTTTATGCGCGTCCCGAGTTGCGTAAGTCTTCTCCTGGAATTGACTGGGGGCTTCTGGGATTTGGAGTCCGCCGCCCTCGGAGTAGCGATGCCGCCCCCGAATCATGACATTGGCCAACACCCGCACTCCCTCTCCAGTGCATCGGTCATCCATTTGCAGACTCCAGGAAGGGGTATGAAGACCATCAGGGAAATATTAATAAAGAATAGGTAGGGGCATGGCCAAGCACCACCCTAAATAAAACAGGGATCAACAGTATTTCCACCCCCCGGGGGCAAATGTGGGCGATTACCTTCTATCTGCACCCTGGGTGCAGAATGCCCATTATACAATAGAGAAATATTGGGCATGACAATGTCCACACCAAACAAAGGAGTGAAACAGTCTTTCTGCCTCTGCTGGGGGTTGATTGGGTATTTGACCTAATCTTCCTCACTTGGAGGGCCTAATGCCCACCAGACCACAGGGATTTCAAAATGGGGCCCAATCAAACAAAAGGAAAGTTCTGCCTACCATGGTAATGAGCAAAAACCCCACCCTAGTGTCTATTAATTGTAAAATGTAATACATTAGTTGACCGGAGATATTCAATTCTAAATATTCAAGTAGAAATAGTAGTTAAAAGCAGAAAGCACCAACTTTGGATATCTGGTCACACCTGACAGGGCTACAGCAAAAGTTCAGGCCATCCACGATGGAGCATGGGCAGGAAACAGGGCCCATGTTAGTTGGCTGAAAAAAGTACCTGAAATCTTGGTTGCTGAGTGCGCGAGTTCCCGCATATAGGATAAGTTGCGCAGCAGCTGTTCTGAGGATCTTTGGGGCTGCGATACTGAACCCTGCTTCAAGTATGTGAATGCAGCAGTAGTTCAGAGGAGCTGTGAGGCTGCAATGAAATATCCTGCATCAATAATGCATCATGCAATGATGGTTCTGAAAAACTCTGGGGCTGTGATACAAGGCCCTATGTTGAGGATGCTTCACACAGTGTGGTTCTGATGCAGGGCTGCAAAGCGAGGCATCATCCTTCATCGGTCCTGCAAGACCCACAGTTTGGCAGCCAGAACACCCTCGGCCCAATTCCAAGGGGCCAGGACTGGACTGGCACCATTTGGTGGGGCAGGACTAACAGCAGGCAGAGTTGGAGGTTTGTCTTTTTCTGGGTTCTGATGAGGTCAGCCAACTAGACCTTGGATTCACTCCTGTAGTCCTGGGTTTAAAATGGAGGTCCTGTCCTTTTTACTCAGGCAGTAGGACAGTAGAGTAGCAGTTCTTCTTGCAGCAGAGCAGCACAGCAGTCCTTTTTCTGAATCTTTCACAAGTCCAGATGTGTACTGAAGAGTTGGATCTGAGGGTCCACTAAATGTCCCTAGTGCCAACTTTGAACATGAAGAAACTTCTAGAGCCCACCCCCTACAGAGGTGTCTGGAATTTCTTGCCTCCCTGCCCTGGCCCCAGCTTGTCTGGGAGAGTAAAAGACTTGTGAGTGAACTGAGGCAGGTTCTTTCTAGTGTGCAAGTGTGGTAGGTGGCAGCATCACCCCCCTCTCCCAGAGATGGCCCATCCTGCCAAAACCTATTCCTCATTTGTCTCACCTGTCTGGGAGCAATACACGAAGAGCAACTGCCAACTACACCTAGTCATGTAACCCAGGATACATGCTACAGACACCAAATGGTTAGGACAGGAAAATGCCAACTTGCTAAAATTAGCATTTTCAGAATTGTGCCTTAAAATCAAACTTTACCTTTATGGAGAGTTTTAAACTACAATTCTTTTGTACTTGCTCCCAACTGAAAGTTTATCACTTTTTAAATGTAACAAGGTAACCCAATTTTATCGCATTCGAGAGGCTGGAAAACTAATTTAGGAGTTTTTTACTATCAGGCCATTACATGTCCAACTTTTTAAATACAATGCACCAGGCCCAATTGCCTGCTTAGGACTTACCCTAGGGGTGATCTATATGTGTAAAAGGAACGTTTAGGCCCTGCTAGGTCGAAATGGCAGTTCATAACCGCATACACAGGCTCAAATGAAAGACCTGAGACATTTCTAAAAGGGCTACTTAAGTGGGAGGCACAATCAGTGCTCCAGGCCTGCTAGTAGTATTTAATTTACTAATAGCACTTAATTTAAAGGACCTGGGTACCGGTAGCAACACTTTACTAGGGACTTACAA
The DNA here is from genome assembly GCF_964204655.1 of Triturus cristatus. NCBI lineage: Eukaryota > Metazoa > Chordata > Amphibia > Caudata > Salamandridae > Triturus > Triturus cristatus. Next base: position 899,127,291 of record NC_140590.1, on the reverse strand, counting down.
GTAAATCATATGTGCCATTTGGGTTTAAGCCAATGTTACCATGTTAAGAGGAGGGAGCACAAGCACTTTAGCACTGGTTAGCAGTGGTAAAGTGTGTAGAGTCCTATGGCCAGCAAAAACAAAGTCAGCAAAACAGGAGGATTGAAGGCAAAAAGCTGGTGCTAAACCACACCCAGGGTGTTAGGTCCAACAGGTAGGTTGCACAAAATCTTCCCCCGGTGGAATAGAAAGACCTCTAGAGACTCCAGTTTTTGCATTTGGGGCAAAAGAAAAGAGTATGGATGTTGCGCTCTGGCATTGGCCACACCCACACCCCAAAAAGGACACAACATCTTTTTGCCTCCACCACAACAGGGACAAACTGCTGGTTCTGTTCCCCTTAGTGGTGGATCGGGCAATTCCCCTGAATCACTTGGCCATGCTCCCACTCCCAAGGGGCAGATTGGGGGTTTGCCCAAATCTGCCTCCCCCTGGGGGGGGTTGAAGGCCCACTAGGCATCAGGGATATATTGGGAAAGAAAAAATAGGGGTGAGAGCTGCCCAGCCATTATTCTGTCATCCCTGTGGCCAATGGAGCAGCTACTCACCATTTACCCTAAAGGGCATACATCTCACTAGACACCAGGGAAATAATATAAAATACATAGTGGTTGGGGCTGTCCACCATATGCATGACCATGCCCCAACCCTAAAAGGGTGCTATTCTTTCTGCCCCCCAGGTAGGAAGATTGGAGGTATACCCCATATTCCAGCCACTCCTCTCTGTCTCTCTCTTATTTACTTTTAATCTTATATTTACCTGTCAGAGACTCTGCACAGAAAAAGATATGAGAGGTGGAGGAGTAAACTCCGCAGGTAGGTTCGTGTTAGCATTTTGTAGTACTACTAAAATGCAGTTTGTGAATGGGACCTATGTCTTCATAGTCCCACAGATCACGTGGATGCAGGCTGGGGGATTGAAAGGGGTTGCCTGGTATCCGTTCCAGCGTCATTTAAGGTTTATGAAAGAGTGTACAAAGCATTTTCTAATCGAGCTTTGGTGATAGGTTGGTTCTGTGCTTGAAGTGGAAAAGGTAAAGAGCAGGTACTCTATACCAGAGTACCTGCTTGTTTCTGAGAAGTGCAGGTACTCTCCAATTAAACGTATTACATTTTTCTTGAGAAGTGAGGGTACTCTCTCTCAAAAATACAACAAGCATTGGCATAGCCACTAGGTCTCGCTTTTGGGACCTTATAAGTATTTAGATATGCAGCACAATATCCTTGGTGCAACAACATCAACTGTTGCATGGCTAAACACTTATAAGGTCCCAAAAGCGAGACCTATTGGCTATGCCAAGCGGCATGGCCGCGAAAGTGATCGCGATCAAACATCAAAGCGGAAAAGCACGGCACGCATGCCCGCGCACATGCACTGTAGCTCTAGGTTGGCCTGGTAGCACTTTTGGAGCCCTCTCAAAAAGTCTCGCCAGACCAGCGCATGCGCTGGGTTTATTTTTTTGTGATTGAGGACTGTTTTCCTTCCAACGTCGTTGTGATCCATGGGAGGGGGCTGGGTTTAACTGGATACAGAGATGAGCTACTCCTTCTCTCGATCAAGTGATTCCTTAAGGAAGAATGTCCTGGTGCCCAAACTTAATTTGTATTCCCAAAAATGATCACTTGAGAATTTCCAGTGATTGGTTGGGCACATGGTGGTTTGGTGACCAAGGTTTTATTGGGTGTGTGGACTAGGCACCACTGACACATTGCTGTGTTCCATCTCACTATGGGGCATATTCTCAAGGAGCTTTTGCCAAGTTATCGGCACTTTATCTCAGTTAAAGTCGCGATAAATGTATTGCCCCATTCAAAAGCTGGTGCTAACAGCCGATACCACCAGTTTATGAGCGATAGCATCCGCAAAAGACATCACCACAGATGACCCCGGCAACTATCGCTAATGAGAAGCAGAGTAGGCATTCCCGAGCAAAAAGCCGCGACAACACCACACCTCAACATTCTCAACGACCAGCCAGATCGGCGATAAGACCACAAAACAGGCAATAAGGCGCGTTAGCAGCAGGAAATTAACACCTGCTCTGACTTGGTGTAAAGTCGAAAGACAACCTGCACCATCAAAGGGAGCCCAGCCCAGAGCCACACATGAAGAACAACAGATGCCATGGAGCCACTGCCTGTGTATCCCGGAGCCCCGAGAGGGCAACAACACCAACTACCAACACCCCCAGGACCGCCAAATCCCCCGGACTCCCCCCACACCCCCTACAGAGGCAGCGCAAACCAAGACAGCGGACCTTCAGGAAACGCACCAACCTCACAGACCTAACACCAGACAATGCCCACTACAGGCTCAAAAGGACCACCATCCTCCGCATCCTGAACATCATTGCCCAAAGGCTGACGGTACCAACAGGGGACAACCAACATCCCACCTCAGAGAAAGCTGCTGGCTGTTCTGCACCTGTTGGCCTCTGGTACCCCCCAACCAACAACAGCCAGAGTCGGAGGAGTTTCACAGCCAGCCCCATCCAAGTTCCTCACACCTGTCCAGGATGCCATCATCAGCTTGGTACCCCAGTACCTATACGTCCCCTACAATGCGCAGAAACAGCTGGAGACCAAGCAAGGACTATACACCATAGCTGGATTCCCGCACGTGTTGGGGGCAATCAACTGCACACATGTCCTACTTGTGCCCCCTGCCGACACAAAACACAATTACCGCAACAGAAAGCACACGCATTCCATCAATGTGCAGGCAATAGTGGACCACCGGGGAATTCTTCACCAATGTCGTCGCCAACTACCCAGGCAGTGTGCATGATTCCTTTATCTTCCGACAGTCCATCATCAACCAGCACTTCCAGGATGGCACCTATGGGAATGCACTGCTCGTTGGCAAGTACCAAATGAACACACCACACACTTCAATTCCACAATCATTCAACTCACAACCCTGGCAATGCACACATTAAAAAATCACAAACAGCATGCCCACCTACCAGACACGACAGCACAACTTACTATGGTAACCTTGGTTAGCCATGTACATGAGCCATCAACGGCATGGAACCTCAGCCACACAATAGCGGAATGTGGGGAGAGGTGGGGACCAGGCGTGCGTGAAGGAGGCAAGTGACCCATGAATGAGAATGTACACAATGCCAAGTGTGGCGGAAATGTGCTGGACAGACTGCAGTATGCAGACCACAGACAATGGTGCTGGGCACACAACATTTAAATAACTTTTAAATGACGTGAACAAACATTTCAAAATATATTTCAGTAGTTTGGAAAGCAGTTTCTTGTGAATCTGGATGGAAGCAAAGATTTTAAAAGGATCAAAACGAATCAGAATACTTTACTCGGTTATGTGCAAATTATGAATATTTACTGAAGCTTCTTTTCCTCACATTATAGTTTATCATTAAAACTGCATGTTAGAAGGAACGTTTACAGCCATTTCAACTGAAAATGTCTATCTGTGAATGACAGAGTGTTACTGCATCATGCTTTAGTAGTACATTTATTAAAAGTGAGAGTTTTGAAATGTGTGCTGCACGACATTCATGTCACTGTCCTGATGACAATGCTGTTAGTAAACTAGGAGGAAAGTCAGGCATCATGTGTACACTATACAATGGCACTAGTGAGCTAAGAGGCAAGTCAATTGTCATATATGCCCTATATGTGGCATAGATTTGTGTTATAGATTGTTAAAATAAAACACAACAGGCCGGAAGGCCTAAGTCTACCAAGATACATAAACACACTGCTGAATTCATTGTTTTCCTAAAATAATGCTTCTGCTTGCCGACATTGATGTTACAAAGCAACAAGAGCAACACAAATGTCCTTGCGAACCTGGGAATACATGTACAAACAACAACAATGGCTAACACGGAACTCCCGCTGTACAAATTTGTTGAATACACACACCAAAAACCTGACGGGGGTGACGTCCTTTCCTTAAACAGATGCGGAATCGGGCATTTAAAAGAGTGATACTATCATTCGTACCTTTGGATAGAACTCAAACAGGACCAATGCTGGAAGGACAAGATTTGTCTTAGCTACTTAGCGAATAACCTTTCTCTTTGAAATTGAAATCGAGGCACACACCCCTTTGAACCCTGAAGAAGTCCCGAGGTCCCCGAAGAAGTCCCGAGGTGGACGAAACGCGTCGGCTGCTTTAGCTGTTTTTGGATGTTTTAATGTGTATATGACAATTGAAATACAGAAGATTGCTTTGAAAAGAAACCTCATGGATATGGACTGATTTACATTATATTGGACATTTTGAGTGGTGCAACTTGCGCTGTTTTCTTCAGTTCCGTGTAAGCCATTGTTGTTGATTGACCACTGAAAGTAAGGTTAAGCTTTACTAAAAGAGGCAGGAAATATGCAAACATACTGCTGCAAATAAAAAGGCGTTTAGGACTAAAGTAATCATGAAACTTAGCGAATACAATATAAAAACGATATCTAAATATTATTATATATCAGAGCAGTTTGTGATATGCATCTTCAAGGAGCATACATATTTTAGCCAACAGGAACACATGGTCCTCAAGATGGAGCAACACCATAGTCTACTGAATCAAACACAAAAGGTTTTTGTACTATACACAGCATGAACTCGCGTATTTGAAGGGGTTCGCATACGAGAAAATGAAGAAAAAGAGGCTATGTGAAATAAAATCTTCCTGAGATCACACAGTTTATTCAAGAGGCAAGCTAGGACTGGACCCAGATGCAGTTCAGCCACTAGATGTATATCTCCTCCTCGTGCCTGTTTTACATGAAAGGTCACTGCTTTATTTTTAATTATTGAGGCACGAGGTCAGAGCATGGGTGCACATGAAAGCTTGTCTAGTTTTGGGCTCGAGGGTTCGAGCGAACCTCGAGCTGAGCCAGAGGCAGACATCTTGCTCAAGCTATCAGTTTGCTCGTCCACCGCTATAAGGAAGGCTACTTAAAGTCCAATGTAACCATCTGTAAAATGCAATGCCTTTAGCCCATGCAGCCAGTGGTAGCTTAATAAATAGTGTAACAGCCAATGTGTGAGTGTCCGCGTCTTAGTTATGAGGTCTCCAAAAGGTCTAGTGGCGAGACATTAAAAGGGGCAGACTTAATCCTGCAAATGGCGCTGGAGCACAATGCTACAAAAGTTGACTATTTGACCCCCTGATTACATCGTTGCACACAGTATTTGTTAAGTCAGTGGGGGGACAAGTCAGTATTGGGGGTAAGTGGGAAAGCGATTCCTCTGCAGGCAGGTGGGTTCCCAGAATGCTAGTCCTAGGACTTTAAAACAACAAGTATATGCTGAGAAAGAAAGTACCTGAAAAGTTGAAGCCGGTCGAAAGCCTGAGCGAGTCACTGCAGTCATCAAGGCTCTGTTTGGTGTGAGGCGAAAGTGAAAATGAAAGCAGCGCGAATTAACGCGAGATGCGGTAGGGGAGGGGCGGAGGAGCGTTCAGAGAGCAAGCAAGAGGAAAGACAGATGGTGCCTGATCGGGCGCTGACAGCTGGCGGTTTTGCGCATGCACGCTCACGTGAACGCAAGTGCTAGGCCAGCCAAAGCATGGGGTAGCACTTTGAAAACTCACCTACAAAATGTCTCGCAGACAGCGCATGTGCTGGCTCAGGCAAGACCTATAAAGGGAGGGCAATCCTTTATCAGGGGAGTGGAGGCCATAGTCTCGACAGTTCTGGCAGGCCGCCAGGTTATGTGCCATGCTCTAAATAAGGGCCCAAGTGTATAGAGTGGGTTGGGGGATTTGATTATCTTTTATTTTCTTACAGATTTTCCTTATCAGACCAATGCTTGTGGTCTGTTCAGTATACATATGTATCACACTGAATCTCTCATTTTCTGTTTTGAATATCTATTCTATTAATACGCAAATGACACCCAGCTTTTTCTTAAACTGTGGGCAGGTAATGTGCAGCCAAACTTCATATGGTGTATGTCAGCAATTTTCCAATGGATGTTTACGAAGCTTACAAACTGAATGGAGATAAAATGGCAATTCTGGTTGGTTCTTCACCTTCTCCATGGAAGGATGCTTGGTGAACATAGCCTACGGGTACACTGCTGATCCAGGTCCCCCACACTAGAAAAACTGGAATCATTTGTGATAGGGATATCTCTTTTAAACCCCAGATAGCAAAATTGATCGCCAGCTGCTTTTTGAGTCTTCAATCTACTTATAAGCTCGATAAGATACTCTTAGTTACAGGTAGAACTATCACTCATTGAAATTTACTCTCATCTAGATACCAGTAATATAACCAACTGAGGTCCCCTGACTAAATCTTTCTTCATCTTAAAGCAATTAACAAATCAGCAGCTAGCTTGACCTCAGGCTTTCCCACAGAAAACACATCTCACACCACCTAAAAATCTTCACTGACTCCTGATCCGGAAACTGACACTTTTGAATGTCTATGTGTCTACCACAAAGCTGTGGCCCCTTGGCCCCTTGTTCCTAAAACGGAAACTGCATCCATATTTGCTTAAGCAGACCCTTAGATCCTCTCTCGTCTTTCTGTTATCTTCACACAGAATCAAGAGGGCTCGCATGGGCAGCAGATCCTTCTTTCGCGTGGGCTGGCAGGCCCTAGAGCATACGTCTATTTAACCTTCACCTCATAAGAAATCATCTGGTCCCTATAAACCTATCAGACATGGTTGTTTTTCCTCTGAGTCCTTACGTGGGCTTCCCTGCTGAGCTGTTCTTGTTTTTATCGCTGAGGTAGGCTTCAAGGTCACAGTTGCCCTGCTGAGGTAGGCTTCAAGGTCACAGTTGCCCTTTATGAATTCCATTCATTCATTCAAGATGACCTCATAAACCATAGAGAATATATGGTCTTAAAATGACCACTCCTCCTCCTATTTTCAAATCCAGTAAAAAGGAATATGCAACCAATTGGGAGATAGGAAGTAGGAGGGATATCTCGATGTCGCAGCCCTGCAGATCTCCTGCAAGGAGACATTTTTTAATCCTGCAGGAAGGCATAAAGAAGCTTCCATTTGACTTAAGTGGCAAGACAGACTGGACTTGAGCAAAGGGTGGAGAGAAGGCAAATAAAATCTATGTTTCCAATATGACAATGGAGGTTTTGTAACTCTTACAAACAACATAGAAAAACCGATGATGGCTTTGAAGAAGTGTGCCTTCAATAGCAGTGCCCTGCGCCTCACCCACCCCACATCATGAAATGTCATCTGTTTCGAATGAAATGCCCGCCTCCCCACTATCCCCTCAGAATGACTATAGTGAACTAGGCGACAGCCTGCACAAGAGGATAAGCCTCTGCACAATGCTTTACATAGATCCATATTTCACAGAATATTGCCTCTTTTAGGTTTAATATTTGATTGCCTCTACAGTACTATCACTGTTAACAATACCATAAACTAAAACCTTTTTCTTCAAAGTTGTCTAATCTTTCAAACACTATGACTGCATTTTACACACAAAAAATCGTTTTTTTGTGGCAGGGCAAAATTTTGTGTTGATATCTTGCATAACACGTTTCATGCATGACTCACTGTAAAACTTCACAAATACACAGGACTTTTACAAAGTCTGTGTATTTAGGTGTGGCTTTTAAAAGCAATCAACGTTGGTGCATATCACATGGCTGCCACACTGTCATTTTTACCTGTTCTCGTTTATCATATATTTAAAATATTGCACAGATCTCAAGTTGTTACTTTTCAGGAGGCATTTTTACCTTCACTTCCTAGTTCTTGTAGTTGTATATTTGTACATGCAAAACTACACGTACCAGAATTCAAAGTTGAGCAACTGTACATTTTCCACCCATTGAACTAATTCAACTAGACCATAGGTAAACGCAAACATTTTTCCAGGCGCCAAATATTTTGGTGTGTGTGATGTGCCCGAGGGCCACATTGATTCCAGCGGGGTGGCGGTCGGGCGAAAGGTTTGAAGGGATTGGCAATAAGGGGGGTGTAGGAGAAATGTAGTATGTACATCTAGTGGCTGAATTAAACTCTGTGAATCCAGAAAACCTGGGATTATTCCCAGCTTCCCCACTTTACCAGATTGTGTGATCCTGGGTAATTGTTTATTTCATTTTCTCTCTTTTATCTTCGTTATCACATATAAGAAGACCTTGAAATACATGGCTGCAGGATGTGCGCTGTACAAAACTGCGTTTGATTTATTAAACTATAATGTTGTTCATGTATAATAGGAACCCAGGGCACCCAAAGAGAGCATATAACAACTGACTTGCCGCCTTAGTTCATTATTGGCATTTTTGCCAGGGTAAAGGGGAAGAAATAATGTTTCCAAATTCATGTTTGAAACCTATCACTTTGAAATTAATACTTCTCAATGCACTGATATAATCAGTTGTACTAAGGTGAAAAGGTTCTTCAAGTTAATTAAAAACACTTTTTGAATTTTGAAGCGACTCATTTTTACACCTTTGCAGCAAGATGTGTTTAAAAATGACAGTGTTTCTAAAGTAAAGCAGTGCAGGACTTGCTAATTACAATGTTTCTTCAACACAAATTAACCTTTAAATAAATGCTTGCCTGTTTATTTAACATCGGAGTCGAGTAAACAGCAGCCCAGTGCTCCTTTGCCCCTACAGAATCCTGATCTGTATCAAAGAGAACTGAGGAGGAACTCAGAGAAAGAGCATATGGGAGACAAGCTATGGTGGCAGGAATTTACTGACAAACAAGATAGGATAAATAGGTAAAGAGTGGAACGTGTGGCAGGAGCGGGGTGATTACAGCTAAAGACAGAGTAACCGAGAGTTAGTGTATTGTCAGATAGTGACACAAAGAGTTAGAGACGGAGGGAAAAGCGTGACAGGTAATTCCAAAAGCAAGAGAATGTGGCTGAGGAAGAAAGAGTGCCAGGAGAAAAAGACAGAGTGAACTGGAGACAGTCAAGCGCAACCACAAATGGCATGGAAGAATGGAGAGCAGGTACATAAAGAACAGTGACAGCATGAGTGTGATAGAGTGAAAGAGAGAGTGAAAAAATTAACCAACGTGAGGGGAAGCAGTGATTAGAACGACCGCCAGTCCCAAAAAACATGAAATACTCTTTATTAATGTGATTTAGTTTTGGTAGGTGCTACTTAAGGCAGCATTTGGTACTGGGTATGAGGAGGGCTCCTCAAACATCACTTTGAAGTGGTACTATGTCATCTTCAGCTCGCCCCATCCACATCCAGAGGAAGGCCACTGATTAAAATAAACAATATGGAAGGGTTACTGAGACCTGTGGGGCTCGGGTAAATGTCTGTCTTTGGCCAATAGTCCCAGCTCTAAGTGCCACTGCCTTAAATTATGGAACGCTGGAGTTTTGCTAGGAGTCACTCAAGCTAAATGTTGGGATATTCCCAATGAGCCCTTCTCTTGTACTTTGTTTCTTGGGTAAAGCCCCTCCCATGAGGAGCTGCTGGGATCCGTGGTTTCCAGATGGGGGGAAACAAATTACATCCTCTTACATTTATTGCGACAAAAATGGTACAACAGGCTTTCATAAAGGAGCCGTTGCGGCTTGTTTTGCCAGACTTAATTTACCATAGGTTTCATTTTTAGTGGTCAGCACGGACCGAGGTTAATATTTTTCTTAGAAACTTGCCCCATAGGATTTCTCTGTTGAATCTCCCCGTCAGCCGAGCACCTCGGGCAAGCCTCGCGCTCTCCAATGTGGCAGCGATACATGACTCCGACAAGGCCTGTGTGTAGACCTAGCACCGCTGTAGGGTGACCAACCGTCCATAAATTTCACGGACAGTCCGTAATTTCGGCCGTCTGTCCACTGTCCGTGAAGGATTCTTTAACGGACGCCATTTGTCCGTAATTTTAACAGGGCAGCGGTCGCACCACCCTAAAGCCGGCACAGCTCCACCCACCTCCCTGCTTGACTCCGATGCTGTTGAGGTCGGGTGTAACAGACTCCGATGCAGTACCAAAGCTCAGATACCCAGCAGCATTGGAGAGGCACAGCGGAATGGCAACCCTCACACCTTCAGCCCTTGATGAGCTGTTAAGAGGTGCTTGAAGGTGACTGAGAGGGAGGAGCTGCACCTTCAGGAGCAGGGGCATCTATTCAGATGCAAACATCCCTGAATGCGTCATGTCTCTGCAATTTATAGGCGCCTCAAACATTCCCTTTCAGCCCAGGGCCCCAAACATCCTAGAACCGGCCCTGATTACCCTGAGGCCAGCCGCGGTCGGTAGTAGGAGTAACTTCAGGGCGTTGACGTGGGGAGGAGGAGGGGCAGGGTGGGGGGTAGTAAACTATGGATCACGGAGGTTTACAGGTAAATTAACATATAAATTAATAAAACGAATTTCGTTGCGTGCACTGCATCGCATTTGGGGATGCAGTGCACGCAACGAAATTCGTTTTATTAATTGATATGTTAACTTACCTGTAAACCTCCGTAATCCATAGTTTACTACCCCCGACCCTGCCCCTCCTCCTCCCCACGTCACCGCCCTGCAGTTACTCCTACAACCGACCGCGGCTGCCTGAGGCAGCACGTGGTTCTCTTCACAGAGCTTAACTACTGTCACTAAATTGTAAGCAAACCTTGGTTCTTCAAACATGCAGTCTATAATGTAATAAAATAAAGAAATGGCACAATCACACCCCCCTCTTTAACAAAGTATGGAGGACAATCAGTTAAATCAGTTCTCTTGGAGTATCTCCTTTAAGTACTGTACATCACAGTGTGTGATGGCAAAACTAACATTTTGGAAAGAGAGCCTGTCTTCTCGTTGTCTTGTCCAGGAGGGGGTGAGGAGCCCTACCCGACCCTGGAAGAGACCAAGATGATACTAGAATACTCCTTTCCCCCCCTCGCCTGTGATGGCTCCTGCCCCCCCGCCTGTGATGGCTCCTGTCCCCCTTCCTGTGGTGGATCCTGTTCCCCTTCCTGTGATGGCTCCTGCCCCCTCACCCAGTGATGGCTCCTGTCCCCCATGTGGTGGCTCCTTTCCCCCGCCTGTGATGGCTCCTGCCCCCCCCTGTGGTGGATCCTGTCTCCATCCTGGGTGGCTTCTGTCCCGGCCCTGGAATAGCTCCTGCAGCGAGGGTGAAGTTCTTGATGGGCCTCTTCTCAAAAATGCTCAGCTCAAAATTAATATGAAAAGGTGGGCGAGTGAGTAAGTGAAGGGATGGGTGGATGGCTGGATGAATTAGTGAAAGGGTGAATGGTTGAATGAACGATTGAATAAATGGATTACAAGAGAGGATGAATGGATTGATGAGTGAGTGGAAGGATGGATGGATGAGAGAAAAGGTAAATAGCTGGATGTATGGGTGGAAGGGTAGCTGGATGGGTATAAGGGTGGATGGATGAGTGAAAGGATGGATGAGTGAAAAGGTGGATGACGAGTGAGTGAGTGGATGGATGAGTGAAATGATGGCTGGATTGATGAATTGATAAGTGCAAGGGTGAATGGATGGACGGATGAGTAAAAGGGTGGATGTAAGGATGGATGAGTGAGTGAAAGGGAGGGTAGATGGACAAAAGGATGAATAGATGAGTGAAGGAGTTAAGGATAGATGGATGAGAGAAAGGATGGATGAGTCATAGGGTCAATAGATGGATTCATGAGTGGATGAGTAGATGGATGGGTGGGTGGATGGATGGAAGGAAGGATGGCTAAGTGAAAGGGTCGATGGAGAGAGAAAGGGAGGATGGATGGATGACTGAAAGGGTGGATGGGTGGAAGGATGAGTGACTGGGTGGATGGATGAGTAAGTGAAAGGATGGCTGGATGGGTGAAAGGGTAAATGGCTGGATGGATGAGGGAATGGATGGATGGGTAGAAGAGTGGATGGATGAGTGTACAGATGGATAGGGTGAAAGGGTGGATGGATGGATAATAGATGGATGAGTGAAAGGATGGATGAAGGGATGGATGAGTGAAATGATATATGGAAGGATACATGATGGATAGGTTTGCAATGGTTGAATATATAAGGCTGGGCTTACTTATATACTATTGCGCGACCTCCTCTGATGTGTCTGTAAAACTTACCTTTTGTCCTGAAGTTTTGTACTGAATTTTGACCTCCTGACCTGAATTTTTGTCCTGAATTTTGATCCTTTGTCCTGAATTTTTACACTCACCGACCTGAATTTGCACCAATGCCAGTTGGTCACCCTAGTTCAACGTCGACAGGCGGACAGCACTGAAGTATCAGCTGGACACCGCAGCTCGAAGGCAGGAGTAAGTTAGTGCACACCCTGCAATTAAAAGGACTGGCCCAAGCATGAGCAGGCTCGCGGTGTTCTTACCAGCAGCACAGCTCATTTCTGACCAGTAAACACGGGCATCATTAACCAACTGGCACAGACAGTAACAATGTGCCAAAGATCACACAGAGGCAGGAGACAAGCAGATGATTAAACTCGGATGTTTTACTCTCCAATGATTGCCACAGCATCACAGTGTGTGAATGTATGTCTGTATGGTATTTTGTGAAACAACAAACCAGCCGGAGAGCAAAAGTATGCTGCACATCGAGGAGTAAATGAGCGGGGCGGGCCAACAGATGTAAACCACGAGTCAATGCACATTTACATTTAAAGAAGAGAGGGGAGAGACGTGCCATTTACTTCCAAGTAAAAATAAACCAGCTGTTTTTACGATCGACTGGATTGGTTAACATGAAAACAACAAAGAGAGGTGAAATGAAATTAACATTAGTTTCTATTAAAATCCTCCGATAAATCAAGATGATACAAGCATTGGCATAGCCAATAGGTCTCGCCTTTGGGACCTTATAAGTGTTTAGCCATGCAACAGTTGCATAACTAAATACATATAAGGTCCCAAAAGCGAGACCTATTCGCTATGATCGCGATCAAACATCAAAGCGGCCCTGCGGCTGCGAAAGTGAAAGTAATCGCGGAAAAGCGCGGCACGCACATGCACTGTAGCTCTAGGCTGGCCAGGTAGCACTTTTTGGAGCCCTCTCAAAAAGTCTCGCCAGACCAGCGCATGCGCTGGGTCAGGCGAGACCTAAAAAGCAAACACTCATAGGGAAGGGGAGAGTAAATTATAAAGAAAAAAATTAAACTTACCTTCACCTTCGGTCCCGTATTGTGTCTCCTCTCTCTGCTCCTCACAGGAAGCAGGCAGCCTCCCTCTCCTCCCCTAAGCCAATCATGATGCTGCAATGGCAGCGTTGTGATGGACTGGGACGCCGACCACACAGGCATCTATGGGGAGGCCGTTTTCTCCTTGCAGGCTACATGCTGCCTACATGGAGAAAATGGGAGAGTGCGTAGGACTGGTTTGGTCTGCCCTGGGGCCGACCAAACAGTCGGCACCCACAACAGTGGGCAAGCCACTCCTCCCCTATCTAGAGCAGGACAGCCCACCCCACCCGCCCACCCACAACCAAACCCTTCTGCTTTCTCCTAGTGCGTGAAGCAGAAAAATAAAATGGTATTTATAATACCATTTTATGTTTCTGCTTCTCACACTGCGAGAAAGCAGTGGAGCGACGCTCCTCCGCCCATGTGGAGGAGCCGCCCCAAATTGTTCGGCATGATCACATGAAACACCAGGCATTTCCCGCTTTTCATAGATGGTACACATAGATTGATAGGTTAGTGCACACAGAGTACGAAAATACAGCTGGTTTGATTTCTGATCTCTCGGAACACCAGTTAGAGTGTGCGTGCGTCTTGTTTGGCTTGAGCCATAGCAGTGACAGCGCTGTAGCCTGCCTAACGAAGGAGCTTTGGAAACGTATTCAATTCGTGATTTCTTTCTTCTTAGCAAGCAATCAACACGGATTTCGTACTGTGTTTATTAAGTTCACTGATGCAATCCTCCATTAAAAACGCAGCCGACAACTCGGAGACCATTACCTCGGAAACTGAACCCTGTAAAGAGACACTGCTGCTACAAGAAGTCAGTAAATTAACCACAGAGTTAGGCACGGCTGGATCTCATCTGTCTTTTTGGACACTGTTATGTTAATGAGGCCTGCATTTTTTTCTGTTAGTTGCAGTCAAGCTGCAAGGGACACGTGTTTCTAAGTGTCTGTGCATTTAGTGTCTCATGGTTGATTAGAATGTTAATGGCGTACAATTATCAAAAAGGTAATCTCCAAACAGAAATTTAGGGAACAATTTTTGCTAGCCTAAAGTAATGATGACTATGGAATGTGTCTGATTTGCATGGCCTTGCGTTTTGCTTTCTCTTCTTGGAGCAATGGTGCAAATCAGCGTTGTAAGCTCGACCTTAAAAAACTCTGTCCTCAATTTGGATGAAACGTTTAATTTCAGACGCAAAATTAGGCAAAGCGCATTTTTTTTAAATTCAGGTAATTCTTGCAGATGTCAATTACATTCAAACTTTCTTCACAGACGCCTGACTAGGACAGAACACTTCGATTTATTACAGGAAAGCGTGCCATTATCAGTAAAAAACAATTACACACACACAATAGTATCAATATGTGATTATCACCCATTCTAATTGTTTATAGTTTAATTTTCACTTCATCCCATTTTACGGTATGCATATAGTCATAATTATTGAATAAAGCAAGTGGCATAAGGTGTAGAATTTCGCAATTGTATCAATGTTCAAAAACTGAATTTTACAAAACTATATGTTGTGCTCCAATTTAAAAAAACAAAAAAGTAGTGCTAGCGCAGGAACCGTGCTGCCATGTTGCAAGTGTGTCTGCCCCGCAGTGATGATTGTTTATGTGCAGGAAGGGAAACCTTCCTATATATTAACAATCAATAATGGCGATTTGCTCTTTCTATGTGTTCTGCAGAATGCGGTACAAAAGGGGGGGTGGTGATGGACGGAGCATCAGAACCAATCAAACACTCACACCCAGTCAACAGATCTGGGTTTGATCCATCACCGTTCTTTAGCCCACTCTGCCACCCCAGTTCAGACATGGCCCTATGCAAATCAGTCTGACCCTGTGCCTCATGGGAACAGTCCAGCCCGAACTGCCAAGCCAAGCCTTCCCTGGACCGGAAACAAACTTCCTAGGACCGGTTTCTGGCATTTCAGCCGTCTTCAGCCAGGCTTGCTTGAATCCAGTGGCAAAGTGAGCAAGGGACTCACGTCTGAGCATACCCTGCCAACTTATGGCGAACAAAGCGGTACAAAAGGGGGTGGTGATGGACGGAGCATCAGAACCAATCAAACACTCACACCCAGTCAACAGATCTGGGTTTGATCCATCACCGTTCTTTAGCCCACTCTGCCACCCCAGTTCAGACATGGCCATATGCAAATCAGTCTGACCCTGTGCCTCATGGGAACAGTCCAGCCCGAACTGCAGAATGCAGCACACATGGAATGAGGAAAACACTAGGAGAAATTAATATTTCTCCTCGTATAACCATTCTAACACCTGGTAATTTATGGCGTTAGAATGGCGCTGTTTTTGGCATTGTCTCAGCCTTGTAAGTCTGTTAGAGTGTCAAAAAGCAATGGGCGTTGTGGTGCAATGCCCACAGCAACACCCATTGCTTGCCCCTTTGCCGCAGAGGACTGCGGCAGAAAGTGGCATATTTACAAGATTGCAGTAAGCTACTCTAAGTAGCTTGGCGCCACCTTGTAAATATGGCAAATATTAGGGGCTGGTAAATATGCCCCCATGCTGTCACATGTCGAGGAACTGCTTGGCTCTCTTCATGGAAAAACCATGATCCCCACATCTGACCTAATCAAGGGCCAGAACTGATCCCAGTCAGAACAGGGGTCACTGGAACCCACAGGAACCTTAGGGAACTTACAGTCACCTCACTTGCTACAATACAGAACTAATAGTCCACAAAATTAAACTTCAGATTGACCCAACTGTGCTGAATAAAACTAGTGATTTCTGCATGGCAGGCTTCCTCCCTCAAAAACCTTGGATATATTCCCTACATTTTTCTTTTTCTGAAATTCCAGTTTGACCTATGCTGGGATAAGGCCCTGTTATCATTGTAACTAGGATTACATATTTCTCTTGTAATGACATCGCCTCAATGACTTACTGGTACACTTCATTACTCTGACTCTTACTTCATTACTCTGATTCTTCCTTACTCGTCCCAGTACTTACTCTTGAGTAGTATTGTGCCTCACTAATGAGCCAATGTTACCCTTTCCAAAGCCTCATTGTGTGTTTACTTAAGGAAGGGAGTCCCCTTGCAAATAAATTCTCCCTCTCAACACTTTCTCCTGTTTATAACAACCCCTTGATAAAAGGCTGATGAAGGGAGTAAGTGTAGGGTGGGGTAACTAAAGTACTGGGAAGAGTAAGGAAGAGTTGTAGTAATGAAGATTACTGGTAATTAAGCCATGCGTTACCTCCTCTTTTGCTTATTCATTCCATTCCTTACCTTTGAGAATTGCCCAAGCAACAACCCCATTAGTCTAAAAGAAAGAGGAGACTGTAGAAAAGGAGATGGTATCTCATCTTAGTAATAATAACGAAAAACGAGGAAAGTAGTTACAAATTATGTTTAATGCATCTTCTTCAGTCAAGCGTCAACGTAAAACAGATTACCATCCCTCACCCGTTAACCACCCACCTAGAACTCCCATTGAACATAAACAACATGATGTGGAGCGTGACAGCCACGAGCGGATAGAAGAACTCGCTTGTGACAATCACGTCAGTATACAACAGAGACCAACCAAATTCGAACAGTTTTTGGTAAAGAAAAAATATTACCTTCTTTTCCTTTTATCACCATCTGTATTCCTTCTTTTGTACTTTTACTTTTTTTCACCCCAAAGCCCAGGATGCACGTAAAACAAGGGCTCCTGAGGCGCATGTTCTGATGTCAGTTCATGTAACAAACATGGAGAGCAGTGCTCCTTACCAATGCCGAGCAAACCCTCCTGGGCCTAATACTAGGAGGAGAGAACGATTACCTGAAACAATTAATGGGTCATGTGGGCCCCCTGCACTGGAAAGAAATGACTAGCTAAAAGTGAAGAAAATGATATTGAAACGTGCCTCATTTCAACATCCGAAATTGATCCATTATAAGGGGCCCCAGAACACTCAAAGCACGCCTGAAGTTTCCCCACACTTCTTTCTGAAGAGCTCTGGAATGGAAAATGCATAACAAACCAGGATGAGATGTTTGGAGGGACAAGTTTGATGGAAGGAGACTAACTTTAGTAAACACAGAAAGATACTTTGAAATGGGTGACTCTGGTTCGGTAAAGAGGCACAGAACTACTCAAGAGTAAGGAATAGGATGAACAAGGAGAAGAGGAGGTAATGTTGAATTAAAAAGTTACTGTAACAAAATCACCCCTACACACAAGGTTTCCAACACTGTTAATATAAGCCATGCTACTCATCGAAATACCACTTCCAGTAAGACAACTACAGTTTTTTAATGGTATATCCATACCTAACTATAACGTTATTTAACCTATGTTTTTTCAGTGAATTTCTATGTCTTTTTTATAATGTAATATTTTATTACCATACCTAACCAGCCTACCCCATGTCAGGTCCTGCACTCAACCACTGCGTGCATCCAACCCCCTGTCACACACAACCTTCTGCAGTGTGCAGCTTGGGGTTGGCTGAAGGGCTTGCATATGTATGTAAATATATAGCTATATATATATTTTGGTTCACTAAAAATAACAAAGGTTAAAGTAATGTATGAGTTAGGGGAAAATTTCAGTGACAGCATAACATTTTTAACTCAAGTAGCCACCAGAATTCATCTATTATAGTTATATCAAGTAGCTATCAACAGCAGTGGTTCAGCACTCAACTCCAAGACCAATTATATGTACACCATAGGTTTTCAGTCCATAATACACAATTCCAAATGATAAATCATTGTCATCTCAATAAACAAATGTGAACGTGGTTTCTTCTTCCAAAAAACTCTTTATTCATCATCTTTTTTTTTTTTAAATCACAGCATACGAGCAGAAGCCAACGCGTTTTGTTCACCTGGGACTTTTTCAGGGCTACAAAATATATACAAAATACAAGCTTATTTACAATTTATTTACAAGCATTAAAAACTAAATCTACTTACAAAATACATTAGACCGGATACTTCACAATATATCTGTCAAATATCAGGACTTTACCTGTTCTTTTTGTTACACATTTGTTCATTAGAGAACTTATCTAAAAATATGTAACAATAATCTATACAAACTGTACACTTATTTACACAGGGAGAGAAGAAAACACACATACAATAAATCAGATAGATTAATGGAGAGACTCTAGGTTACACAAGGAAAGAGGTAATGGCACACATGATAAATCAAGCAGATTAATGGAGAGATTCTAGATTCTTTATAATGTCTACAGTTGCATGGTAGCAGACTGACTCATTCTCAAAGTAGGCATACACTAACATACCTCAATATACAAGTTGTTATCTCACATATTCCTCATTATGTGAGTAGTGAAAAAATGGATGTTGTGTTTAGAATTGTTCTGTAAAAAACACAAATGGTAACTTTATCACGCTGTTGTAGAGCTAAAAACGTATTAAATAACAATATGATAGATCGTAAACTCAAGAGGAGAGAGAGGCAAGTAAGTGCATTTAAACTAGCGCATAAATACAAGCGCAACCACATGTATGATTAAAACCTCATAAGGTGTCATTATTCGGTGATCAGTAAGCAATCTGGTTCTAATGGTGTAAACGTCATGTACAGCATCTGCAAGTATTCTCAGCTGTTTAGTTAGCTGGGACCAACAATAGTACACAGCACGTAAGCTCATGAGCGTCATATGTGAGTGGTTATTACAATATGACAGCCATGACACAGTGAACATAACGCTCAACAATGAGTGGCTAATTTCATTCTAAAGAGAAATACTATATCGTAACACAAATAACAATAATGACAGAAAGCCTGTAGAACATATGTCAAGAATAGAGCAACACAAACTTCTAAAGTTAACCCAACTGACAAAATTATACAAGACTGTATACCACTGTCACCATTTGCCTCATTAAGAGGCCCAATTGCTTTTATGTAAAATTGCATCATGTTAAATTGGTTTAAATTATTCTACTCTTGTGCTTGGCACGAGAGATTAAAGTATGTTAGCCCTCAAGCAAAAGTTAAGGCATACCAGTCTTAGGAGGCCAATGATGAACTCCAGATTGTGTGGACGAACACTACTTTAAACCAAAACACCCCGTGAGCCAAATGACAGGGATCAACGTGAACAGTTAAACTCATTAGATAAGTGTTTATATAGCAAAGATAACAACACCATGACTCTGTGCATCTTATATGTACCACTGTGACTAAACCTACAATTTAAAAACACCTTCTTAATAAACTTGTTTGAGAACCAGTAATTAGGTTACACAATTTTGTGTTGAACAATTAAATGACCGCATATAATCTCAGGGCAAACATTTTCATGCGCCATCTTGAATAGATTTGCTTGTCTCTCTTGTCTCTCTGATAAGGTTTGGAGGGCAAGTGAGCCACTATAGCTAGTCAGACTCAGACTCATAGACACTGAGGTGGTATGGTGACTCAGTCCCTACATACTGAGGTTCTATGGTTTCAAGCATATGGTTCAGAGCTGTTCCTAAGCAGAATCCCTGCACCATGGAGTCCAACGTTTGGTCTGGTACTCACTTGCGAGAACCCTGAGTAGTGCTTGTGCTTGTCCACAAAACCCTTGCACCTATTTTCGGAGACGTCTGTAGTGTTATCGATTTGTCCTCCATAGTCATTAGGCAGCACCTAGTTCTGTTGTTTTTTCTAACTTGAATTTTAAAAGATTTACACCCTATGCTTTGAATCCTTTGTCAGATAGCTATGGCTCAACCCATAGCTATTCCTGTTAATTGCCAGAAGAGCAGTTACCCAGCATTTAATGCAACACGGAGTTTCAAATGCAGATGCTGCTGTGAGTTTTGTGACTGAAGTGGACGCAGCATTCTGCTTTAAAGTTTTTTTTTCTTGGGTCACTTTCCAAGCTGTTGATGCTAATGATAATACTTTCAATGAATACACAACATCACCAGTTCCTGATGCATATCACCCATATGCACTTACTGAAACTCCACTTACAGCAGGTTTGGTTTAATGGCACCCTTCCCCACATGCTTGGTATTGTTCGCATGGGGCCATAAGTATTGATGAGACAACATGGTCGGCACTCATGGACTATACCCCGTATCCAGATTTAGCTATTATAAATCTAGTGCAGACTCACACTTCTTTAATGTTCTTGTTGTCTTATATAGATGCAAGACCCAGTTTATTGCTTGTGCCTTTCTCTCGGGACCAGATAGGGCTGCCCTGCAAGACAACCTCAGGTGCCTGCAGTTCATGTTATCAGTCCTGTGACTGTTCATTTAGTTATAGGAAAACAACCCACAAATCATGAAGAAATGCCTCTTTGGATTGCCCCCCAAAAATATCAACTTGAAGTAGGTTTTCCTCTTACGGGACCACAAGACAAGCAAGGGATTTTAACGATGTGCTTAGTCCATGGGCTGGTTTCCCCTCTAGCCAACTGCAATACCTTAGGGACTATTTTTCCACTGTTTATGCTCTTTGTCATGACACACCCTCAATGACTGTTAAACAAAATGTCCTCAAACAGATATAGAATGAGCATGGGGTAGGGCCTGCCCTCGATTTGAGGATGACATTTGTTGGGAATTTTCATGTTGTCTCTGAAATGATTCTTTCTAATGTTAAAGGTGAAGCAGTGTCTTTGGCCATACAGCAGCGATTTGCCACAGTGGCGGTTGCCGACCGCAAACATGAGTTGCCTGTCATTATTGCTAAAGTATATACGTCTTTGGGACGTAATAGCTTGGTAACCAGACCTTCTATAGCACCGCTTGACAAGCCTAGTTCCGACTAGGTTGCCAAGGCCACACGGTTCCTAAGAAACCATGGGGCACAGCTAAAGAACAACAACAAAAACATAGACAACACAGCAGTTCTCCACCCCCAGATTCTTCAGAAAGGTGATACAATTTTTGTGACTGCTCTAAAATTAAGACTCATGACAATTATCAGATTCCTGATCCTCATTCTCCTCATTCCTTTCAGGACTTGTCTGTGTATCAATACAACAGAGAAGGCTGATCTGATCACAGACCTGAAGAGTTTGTCAACCTAATAAGGGAGACACAATTTGCGTCTGACATGAAGAAAAAGAAAGAGGATAGACCTCCTCATCATAAAACCTCTTTTCAGTAAAAGAAAGTTAAGGCCTTAACAGCAAAATATGCCACAAATGTTGAGAACCCTCCTTCTGAACAGAAGTTGGGTGGTGACTCTGCTGGACAGCGCAGCAGAGGTAACCAATGTATGCAAAATCTTCTGCAATTTCTGGTAGCGAAAGCAAGTGAAACATTTATTACTGGTGAGATCGCTGATACCTGTGTAAACACCAGACAGATTATATCCCTAAGATATTCAAATTGAAGGCGATGTTAAATGGACCATTAAAGTGATCTTCTAGGACAATTTAACTATGTCTTTTGACATTCTCTTGGCAGAGGTCGACTGGCCCCCCACCTTTTGTTCTTGTATGCCGCAAGGGAGAAGATATAATTTCCCCTTCTTTCTCGCATCTTGTCCCTGCCAAGGTCAAATGCAGCATAATGGGCTCTTGCATTAGCCCCTGCACTTTATGGTAAACGTACTGGTTGGGATGAGAATTCTCCTTACCATGTTATTCTTATACAGGTCCACAACTCAGGTACAACCACAGTATCCTACTAAACGGGATGAGATAGCACCTGTAAAAGAAATTCTTTCCCAACTGGAGTAGCAGGGAGTAATTGAACCCTGTGTATCTCCGATGAATAATCCTCTTTTTACTGTTCTGAAACCATATCAGTCATATTGCATTGTTTTAGATCATAGCCATTGAAACAGTCATACACGCACATTTGTGGTAAAAAATTCTTATAGCTCTGCACTTATTAATAATGTAGCCCATAAAAAATATAATACGACTGTGGATATATCCAATGTTTTTTTCAGTCATAATTTGGAGCCGCGCCTGGTCCGAATTTAGCACCCTCAGTTTTCAGAGACACTATGCCCAACTCCCTATGGGATATAAGAATAGCACATGAGTTTTTGCAGCATGAATTACATTGATTCTTCATGACATTGACCCTGATGTTCTGTCCTACATTGATTGTATCTACTTAACGGAAGACAAATTGAACCCTCATTTAGTGAGAATGGATCACAAAATATTGCAATTTGCAGACCTTGGTTACAAATATAACTTCAAAAAATCTTACAATGCTTTTTTCGGTGTCCTTTTCTTAGGACATGAACTCAGCAATGAGGGATAAAATCTTGCCTCTCATTTTATGGAAAAGTGTGCTCAATTAGAACATCCCAGTACACTTAAATAATTGCAGACTTTGCTGGGATTTTGATTTTTGGCTGGACTTACAAACCAGAATAAGCCCAACATATTAAACGTCTTTATGCATCAATATGCCCGGATTTCTTCCACTTTCTGCTGGACATTAAAACATACTGAACTTCTCAGATCTTTTCAGTCTGATTGGCTCAAAACATGGCATCTATATACATGTGTCAGTACTGCAAATTTAGTCATCCTTGTTTTACCGGGTGCATTTGAATTTTCATATGTCACATTTAATGATGGTGAAAGATTACCTATTGCATAAAAATCACATTTGTATTCTCCAGCGTAAATGCCTTTTGCTTCTACTGGAAAAATTCAAACTGCTGTACTGATGGCCATCCTAAACGAATGGCCACTTGCTCAAGGTAAATGTATTTTTGTAGTTTCTCATGTGCCTGCCTTGGAGGCTGTCACGAAAGCCAGCATTCCTAATGCAAAAGCCCTCCATCCATGAGGGATACAATGAGCTACTGACTTAACAGCCTTGGATGTCGACTTCGTCTTTGACCTTTCTTTGCAAGCTCAATACATTTTCCATATGAACATGTTTATCCATGCCTTCTTCGATTCTGCCTCTTGACCAATGTATGTCCATCATTTATACTGATGGTTCTGCACAACCTGCTATAGATTCTAAGCAGCAATATTCTGCCACATGCATCATAGTTCTTGGCACTATCTCTGATTGCATCTTTCATCCTCAAACTACTCCCAAACAGGATCTTAGAGACTGTACTGCCCAGTTGGCTGAATTAAAAGCTTTACTTTTTGCACTTGGAAATATGAATCCTAGATTCCCCACACTTAGGTGCCGATTACGATCCGGTAAAAACCGGGTACGAACCGTCGGTCGGAGCGTATTCTCCGTCCGACTCGTACCCGGTTGTAAAACATTACAAACATGGAATTACGATTCGCACGGAAACACCATTTCAGTACGAATCGTAAAAAACACCGACCGACGAAAATATGCATACGAATGTGATCCGGGAATGCTGCGACGTGACGTCGGGACGCTTCTAGGCAGCGTTTCACGACCCAGGAATTACGATTCGAACCGACAGCAGTCCGGACGGCAATATTTTCACGGCACCCAAAAAGTGCCGCAAATGCGAAGTACGGCGCGAAACGACCAGAGTAGGTGGCCCGGTAAGCGCCGTACCCCCCCCAGCCCCCGCATGTACGCACTGTACCCCCCCCCTGCCCCTGCATGTACGTGTCGAACCCCCCGTGCGCTGGGGGTACGCACCGTACATACACGGGTGGGGGTACGACTCGAACGTACTCGGGTGTACATACACGGGGGGGTTCGACACGTACTCGGGTGTACATACACAGGGGGGTTCAACACGTACTCGGGTGTACATACACGGGGGGTTCGACACGTACTCGGGTGTACATACACGGGGGGTTCGACACGTACTCGGGTGTACATACACGGGGGGTTCGACACGTACTCGGGTGTACATACACGGGGGGGTTCGACACGTACTCGGGTGTACATACACGGGGGGTTCGACACGTACTCGGGTGTACATACACGGGGGGTTCGACACGTACTCGGGTGTACATACACGGGGGGTTCGACACGTACTCGGGTGTACATAAACGGGGGTTCGACACGTACATGCGGGGCTGGGGGGGGTACGGCGCGTACATGCGGGGGCTGGGGGGGGTACGGCGCGTACATGCGGGGGCTGGGGGGGGTACGGCACGTACCGGGCACCTGTTTGGACGTCTCCATGGTTGTTATAGGAGTTCGGTGCGGACGGTCTTTTAACCATACGGTTGTACATTCGGACGCCCGGGACGGATCGTGATTCCCCGGTCGGACTTCGCTTTTCACGTTTGTACGGTAAATCGTACGAGGACGTGTCGGACACTTTTTCCGACCCGAGGACGTGTGGGGAATTATTCCCAATGCGATTCGTATGGTCTTTTTCCCATGCGAATCGTGATTGCCAGTTCGTACGGCACTTGTACGATTCGTACGGTAAAAAGACCGGATACGAGTCGCACGGGGAATTTTTTTACCGGATCGTGATCGGCACCTTATAGTGTGTGATTCGTATTTTCATGTACATCTTTAAATGATAGTTTACATTTTTGGATACAAAATTACTTCAGAGATTCCAAGGGTAGACAATTCAAGCACAAGGTGCTTTGGATTAAAGTGGCAGATATTTAAGATAGGGTGCCACAAACTCATGGTATATATACATTGAGTCACCAACGTGTGGGAGCACAATCCGTAAGTAATTCTCTGGCTGATGAAGTGCCCAAATCTGCAGTGGCCACAGCTAAAATGGCTCTTCGACAATAATATTTGACTGCCATAAGAACTTTTAAGAAAGCCACCTCTTTATCAAAGGGCTTTCCTTCTAAATATTCCTACCATTTCAATGACCAAAATGTTCCTTTTGTGACTATTCCTGGCATTGGTTTTCATGTTATTCCCAACGTTGACCATAGACATGACTTAATAGTAGCCGTACATGAAGGTAAAGCCTCGGTGCATGCCGGTGTGGCTGTCACCATTTTACTCTTATAGCAAAGATATTGGTGGCAATGTTTACACCAACAAACCAGAAAATAAGTTTTATATTGTGACATATATCAGCAGAATAAAAGTTCTACTGTGTCTCATCCACCACAGACACAACTTTTTATTTCCAACCAGCCTTTTGGCTGCATTTATTGAGATTACTGTGGTCCTCAGATTTCAGATACTGTGTTCAAATTTATTTTGGTTGCAATTGATTCTTGCTCGAGCTTTGTCTGGATTTGGCCACAGTATTTGACTGATGCTCAAACTGTTATTAAAGGCTTGCAAGTCTTTATCGGAACTTATGCCTGCAGCACATTCCACTCAGACCAAGGTCCGGCATTTGCTTCTTAAGCACACTGTGATTTTAAAAAAAGTCCATGGATGTGCAGGTGCATTTTTCTTCTCCATATAGATCTGAGGATAATTCTGTTGTGGAGAGAATGATCTGTGACTTAAAGCAGTCCTTGATGGCTAGGGTATTAGGTGCAGAGCATGGGTGGTTGAAACATCTATATGGTGTTCAGCGAGCTTTAAAAAACCTCCCTAGTATCTTTCTAGTTGCTATTATCATGACCAAAGGGAAGGTGTCTTGTGTTTCCTGCATGACCGATTGTGGTCTTCCCTATGGTAGCCTAACTGTGCACATTGTAGGCCTCATTTTCCTTTGCACATGTTACTAGATAAACACGCATGTTCTTGTGCCACATTTTACTTTCAAACTGAACATGCATATGTTTAAGCATTCTGTTCTTTTCCTGGTATTTAGTCTGAACACCATAGGCAAGGTCAAACAGCAATGTACCTTTTTATTCCTTCTGGTCAGGCACTAGCACCTAGACATAACCCAAGAATGCAGCTGTTGTTTATGGGCACTCATGTCCTTTCATTTAGGTGAGCACATAAGTCAAATTAACACACATAGAAAAGACGTCTGAGACAAGAGCACTGCATATGTGAATACTAAGGTACAGGGTCTGCCAGTAATCCCACAGATCTTTGATATATAATCATTTAGCTTCAGTAGCAGAGGATGGGGTGTTAGGTTCCTCTGTCCAATAAAATGACAGGGCTTTTCATGCTCTATGGGTTATGAATCACGCTAACAGTATTTTTAGTGTGCATTTGTTATCAAATTGTGGCACATATACTGAATTTTAGAGCACGATATATTGTGGATAATTATGAGTGAGAGAGAAAAAGGGTGTGTCCTGTTACTGTGATCCCTGAGAGGGTCGAGGGTGTTGTATTCTGGAGTGCCAATTTACTTGTCTCTCTGGTGAGGTTAGGAGGGCAAGTGAGGCACTATAGCTAGTTGGACTCAAACTCTTAGGCACTGAGGTAGTATGGCGACTCTGTCCCTGCATACTGAGGTTCCATCGTTCCGTTTCTGAGCAAAATCCCAGCGAAACACTCAGGGTTACATGAAAACTCCACAAGATTCTAGATAGTTCCGTGAATGGGCAGATTAGTCATGTTGTACTGCTCCTGCTGAGTTTTAGCCCTGGAAATCATTCTACGCTGAAAAATCAGCATGCATGGCTCCACACAGTGCACCATAGGGTGCTCCTTCTCGAGTTGATTTTGCTGCCGCTCAAGTATACTTTCTACTCTAGCTCAGATTTCTGACGACAAACATTCTGGACCACCCGCTTTGGAGCTATCTCGCCGGGTTCCCTCCTTGCGACCAAAGATCACGCTAGGGGATGCTAAATCCTGCTCACACTTGCCAACTTACCATTGGTAAGCTGCACACATGAAAAACTGTGCCACATAACAGTTGGTGGAATTTGGCTGAAACTCTGCATTATATGCGTAACGCTGAGTGGCCAAAACACTTCCAATTCTGCCAGTGGTGTGAAATTTACTGTCCACCCTTAGT
The DNA here is from genome assembly GCF_964204655.1 of Triturus cristatus. Lineage (NCBI taxonomy): Eukaryota > Metazoa > Chordata > Amphibia > Caudata > Salamandridae > Triturus > Triturus cristatus. Next base: position 899,100,422 of record NC_140590.1, on the reverse strand, counting down.
CTTCTGCTAGAGGAAGATGTGACCAACTGTACAATCCTATAAAAGTAGCATAACAGCAGGCCGGCTTACAATGTGTTGAGTAAATAACCTGGAAAAGACATATTTCCACAGAGAAAATAAATTGAAGAGACATAGGGGCTTACTTACAAGCCCCTTGCGCCACTGGTGTGTTACTTGTAACATGGGAAAAAGTGATGTACCAGCAGTACAAGGGGCTTGTGAATAGGCCCCATAGTTTCCAGGCTATAAGGTGGGGAAAGGTGTCAGCAACCAGTGCAAAAAAATTTGTGAAAGTAAATACTTGCCCATTGATTTGCTCTATGTTTTTAGCAATATTATGAAGACATATATAAAAGATACCCACAGTAGAGGAATGGAAAGTCTCAAAATCAGTAACTTGCAAAAAAGCAAAAACACAGGCTACCCCAGGAGATAAAGAGATAATGATAAGTCAAAGGAATGGTCACCAAGAGGGCACACCTTTGACTATTAAAGGCAGAGTCTGATAGGAACTAATGTGAGTGCAATGAAAGCTTTGGTATGAAGATTCAAAGTATACTCAATATATCCTCTAAACTGGAAATGTTAAGCAACATTACAGTAGCTCGTCTACATACAAATTGTATGATGACTTACATATCAACACAAGTGGTGGATGTCATTCAATTGATGTTGAAGAATAACAGAACATCTTTTGTTGCTCGTGCAATAATAGTGGCAATGTTAGAATATCTGTATTTCATTTTCATCTGATCCCAGGCAGACTTAAATCCACTAAGTCTTTGATATTTCAGGGGTTTTAAATCATGACCCATTCTGCCTCCCAGAAGCTTAGAGGGTAAGATGCATACAATACATTGAATGCCTCTTACCTATCAAATGGCCCAATAGGAAACTTGATCAGGGTGATTATCCATTTGTTATTTTATGCTTATTTGTACAGTATGCGTATCACGCAGGAGGGTATCCTGGTGCCTAGGATGGGTGGTGCAGCCCTGACTGATGCACTCCACATCAGAGCTGCTGGCTCTGATATGGAAGGGGAGGTTGCTTCAGGTCTGTGGGGCATGTAGGAAAAGGCACAGCCCCTTGCTATGGTGCAGAAGAGGAAGACATCAGCAAGGAGGAGGCTGGCCGAGTTGAGGTGTTTGGTTGGTGTGTGAAACTGGACTGCAGCTGTTGAGGTTCACTGGGCCTTGATTGTGTAGTGCTTTGCAGGTGTGTGTGAGGAACTTAATGAGCATACATTTGTGGATGGGGAGCCAGTGGAGGTCCTTGAGGTGTTTGGATATGTGACTGCTGAAAGGTAGTTTGATAGTGAGTCTAACTGCTGCCTTGTGTATGACTTGTAGACTCCTCATATGTTGAGATTTGATGCAGATGTATGCAACTTTTACTGACTTGGTTGGACATTAAGAATTTGGTTGTCGATCACAATGCTTGGATCCCAGGCAAAATTGGAAAGGCTTGGTAACAGCTCTAGTTCTGAGGGTCACCAGGTGGACTAGGTTATCTGAATGAGAGCCCTTTCATTTTACCTATTTTGCCCATTAAGCATTTGTTTTTCATCCAGTTCATGACCTCGGACATAAAGCTGATTAAGTTCCCTTGGATAAGAGCGGGATAAGAGATAATGCTGATCCATTAGCGTGGACGATGTTGGTGAGAGGGGTCATTTAGAAGTATAGGGCTAAGCGAGGGGCCTTAAGGGACAACAAAAACGAAGTTGGAGGCACTTCATGAGTCCAGGGCTAAGCTGACTGTTTGGGTGCATCCTGAATGGAAGCAACTGACCCATCGTGGAGATGGTACTTGGATCTAGCATCATGTAGGCATTCAAGTAAGAGGGTATGGGAGACAATGTCGAAAGGGGCCAAGAGGTTTAGTGGGATGAATGCCTTTGTGTCCACCTTATCCAGTGAGGTGAATGCCGTCAGTGGCAGCTATGAGGGCTTCTCAGTGCTGTGGTTGTGTCTAAATGTAGATTGGAAGGGGTCCAGGATGTGGTTCACATTCAGGTCAGGTAGGGAAGGAGGGAAAAGGCTCTCTAGTCTGCCAGTGTCTTAGTTTCTACCAAAGGTTTCTATGGAATGTTACACAGTTGCGTCTTTTCAAGAATCTGGGATCTAAATCTAAATCCAGATGTCATTTTCCAGTCACCTTCTTAGCTGGCATTTACTTGATTTTTAGCAAGAGCATTGCAGAAGCCTCTTTTTTCAGACCAGAAGCTAGGGTAAAATTCTTAAATTATTGCAACACAAAGTGGCATGGAATAGGTGTGACATTTTTAACACAAGAGCTGATCATGTCATCAAATCTGGTCCTGGGGGATGATGGTCACTTCAAGAGCAAGTGCTTTAAAAATGCATTGATACATCCAATGGGAAACATTAACATTTGCGCCCTGTTAATGAAAAGATTCAGCTTCCCATGATCGTGACTGAGGTCAATGTAGCAGAGATCCACTGTATACACTGACAGAATTAGCCCCTCAGTTTTGGTGGTTTTCTTGACCCACAAGGTTTCAGTTAATGTAACTCTCTGGAGTGTCCAATGTGGCTGTGTATCCACCTTTGCTCTCAGATAATTTAGTATACCCAGCATGTCATGGGCCTTTTGGTAAATCTCTTTCTGGATAGACATAGTATACAGGTTCCAATACTTTTCATTTTGTAATAGAATACAAATTCCTTTCTCGACAATTTAAGTCAGGAGATCCTGTTGGCACGTGAACCTTCACAGTCATCCAATCACAGCTGATCTGATACTAAATATCACGTTTTCAGTTTCACTGTCTTCTCTGTTACCTGACTACGTAACCATTGATCCTCCTGAAAAAGCCAAAGGTCTTTGCTTGTAACATTCCTCTTATAGGGCACCTACCTCTAGAAGGATGAATGTTGTCTGGAGTCATGAGGTCTGCAGTCTTTTCCTACATTTTGGCGAGCCACAGAGGGCAGTTTCACCTTCCTTCTTGATCTATGCATGGCTAACTTTTTTAGGTGAGCTAATTTAACCAATACTCTTAATGGTGAAGTGGAATCTTATGACCAAGCAGGTGGAATTTTATTATCCCAGCCACTTTTAGAGAAACCATACTGTGGCAGCCTAAGAGATTTCAGCAGTTGCTATACTGATTTTATAAATTTCTCGGAACCATCCTGAACAATGTGTCTGGCTTCCTAACGCTATTGGATCACCCTGATCAATGGTGAAACTATCTTTGCTGTATCATGAATTCCAGAGTATTCCCTTAGAGTGGCACGGCTGGTTGACAGTGGACTGAGATGGAGGGAATCTTGAAGTGAGCCAATTTCGCCTGTGAACGTCTCTTTCACAGATGGTACTGATTTTGTTCGGGGCTTATAACCTTTTTCCTAGTTACTTATTCCATAAAGGTTTAAAACTTGGACATCTTCACGTTTAATCGGAAATACCTTAAAACCAATGTTTGTAAATGTGCAGTTCCGTAAACTATATTTAAATAAATAATCCCTCCTCATGAAAATGTTCTCTTTCAGTTTGGAGTAGCATGAAAGAACTGAAATCAGCAAGAAAGAGCTGCTATGTTTTTCCTCTTCGTATTTCTTTGGTGCCAACATAGAACTCGATTGCTGAAGGTTGTCTTTGAATTTTGAGGAGATCTGCATTAGACAATCTGTGTCCTGGTTGTGGATCATCACATTTGATTAGCTGCTGTGTTCTTTTTGGAGGAGTAAAAGGTTGTGGGATTTTGAAATGGCTTGTAGTTTCGAAGGACTGATAGTGAATTTGGGGGCTATTAAACCTTGGTATATCTATTTCGCACACACAATGGATTTTGTTTTGCCATTTCCGTGCTCCTGTTTTTTCAAATTATGATTTTTACACATGCAATTGCGTTTCTTCCCGTTAGTTATACAAGCATCACTTTTCAATGCAATTCAACTCTTAACTATTGCTCTTTTTTGTAGACCACTGTAGACAATATTTTGCATAACTCAATTTGATTAGATTGATAGACATTTCCGCAGCTTCAAGTAATCCAGAGAGTTTAAAAGAAGTTTGGCGCTGAGAGATGCTTGAGTTATCAGGTTATGCTTAATTTGTTGTGAACACTTCATTAACAGACACAAATATAAAATGAAAGCCCTTCATTTTCAGTTTCTGGGATTTCTGAACAGAAAGAGAAATATTTGTAGGAAAACCTGCAAACCTATCATTGTGGTTATGCCAAGTTTCAAAGTCTACTGTAACTTTGTAAAATGGGTCCAGCAATGAGAGAAACATGAGGTCAAAATGTTCTTGTCTATTATTATTTCTTTTTCATCTGATGAGCGGATGGGCAGTCCCTCGAGAGGGTGAAGGGAATATTTGCTTGAATACCAATGTGTGCAAAACCGCTCCTTCTTTAAAAGTAAAATCACTCTTTTTATGCATCAAGGAGAATGGAGAGCTGTCAGCTTCAGACATGCACTGCCTCTCATCTTAAAAGTCCTTTAATTAGGAATTCAAAGGCACAGTCTCATATCAGACCTGCATATCTAAGAGATGCTGGGAGTTGGGTTAGATTACCATTTCTCAATGCACCAGCATCCACGCTTTCATCTGAAAGTAGTGATAACTGGAAAGTTGGGAAACTGCTGACTCTATACGTGGTTTAGGAGATTTGAAAAATGCCAGTCCCCTTGGGCACACAATGATCAAGGGTTGGGAAGTTCGTTTTTCCTTGGAGACATATTAAACTAATGGTGCTGACTATTTAGGCATTGGTTCCACAGTGCTCCCTCCTTTAAGAAATTTTTAATTTACAGTATTATTAAGGATCAGAGGAAAACAGTATTTATCTGTATACTGCCAGCCGGGATACATTCAGGTAAATAAAGTATGGCAACTATTTGTAAGACTGTTCTTCACAGGAAACGTGCCACGCCCACCCCACCAATGGGAAATACTTGATGAAAAACTGCAATATCTTGAAGTTCATATTGTGTACATCAATATTTTAACCCCGTTACAAACATGCAAAATTGATTATATTGCCAACAAATCATCAATGTAATGTGGAAAATAAATGTGATTTTCCTTAACTTCCTGTATTTTAAGACCTCAGATATTTATCAAGTATAAGTTAATAATGATTTCATAAGTCCATAAAATATAGCAATATGTTACCAATAGTGAAGCTGTGATGCATCACATTAAAATAATAGTGATGCATTGCAGAACTTTATTTTTCATGGGCAGCTCAATATTTATAGTACATAGTCATGTGAGTGCAATATTTGCGACTTAGTGCAAGGCTGCCTGATGAAAAGTGTCATTGTGTGAAGATAAATATTGCATTGCTCAAAGCCTCGTTGCATCGTGCTGCACTCTACAAAGTGGTGCAAATAGTGGGACAAATGCTTTGCAATGCTAGAAGATGGCAAGCTAGAATGAGAGGAGAAGGCAAGAGGTTTCAGATCTAGTAATGGGCACTCAGTAGAGTACTATGATGAGGAATCCTAAGTTTACCCAGAAGAGGGTTGCGATTTTGATTAGTGAGGAGACAACACAGGAAAAAGACCTGTTCGGTAAGTCGAAGCTCCCACTGGCAAACAAGGCTGCTTTGTGGAGAAAAGCCTTTGACAAAGTGAATGCAGAGCACCAACATACAATAATGTGGAGGATTGCAAGAAAACATGGAGAGGCTACAAGCACAGAACTAAGTAAAAGCTGGCTCAGCTCCTGAGGAATGCAATAGTAACATAGTAACATATGGGGGTCCAGACATCTAGCAGGAGTTGACACCTAAAGAGGAGGATGTGACAGCAGTTCTTGGCCCTGTGATGGTTGGCGGTATTGATGGAACTGACAACACTGGCCTTAAGTGCACCACTACATTTCAGGCTAAGCTAAACAGCTAATCAAAATATTTTGTAATGTGCTTAAGTTTTACTTTTTTATATAGATAACATGTGGTTTTGTTTAATGCTTGTTAAACATATGTCATCTCACATAGCATTTCCACACAAATTAGCAATTTTTATAGCCTTAGAATTATTTAGAAACATTTATATCTACTCCTTTATTTTGTGTGTGCCCAGAGATGAGACTGATTCAAAACCTGTTATTTAAAATTAGTTAAGTGTAATGTTTTTTAAAAAGTGTGTTCATAATTGTTTTCCTAAAAAAAAAGCTTAATTCGAAATGAATGATTACAAATGCAACATTGAAATGGAATTTCATAAATTAAAGTGTTTTTATGTAAGCCAGTTTATTAAGCCTTATGCTCAAACACTAGTTATGTTTTACATGCTAATACTACTAAGGTAACAATTAAACTACAGTCAAGTGCTGTGTACCAGAAAGGAATTCCACACAGGTGTGTTGCTCTATGGTTTCAATGGTTGCCGACCAACAACACAACATCTGGAGCATTTTCTGTTATCTATATTAAGTCTATGAATAGAATATACATTCACAATGACAGAAAGTACATTTGAAAGTAAAAAGTAAAGTAATACATTACATATGATACATTTTTATTTTAAATACACTATCACAGTAATTTTATTTCATCTCCCTCAAAAATAAACTCCCTGTCAATTTTATAGGTCTCATAACTAAAATATTAAAATATCTAACACAATTGGTCATTATAATGTAACTCTTCATTGTTATCTATGCATTTAGAGGCAGACTCTTAATATCATTAAGGTGTCCCTCACCTCATCCGGAGGATACATTCTAGGAACAACTATAGTCAAATAACAGGTTCCCACCCAATTGAGCAACAGAACAAAATAAACTGTCTTTCTACAAACATAATACATTTGTCTATATATATAGGTTCTTCATAAATTCACAATCAGCCATAAACGACATTTATTGTCTCTGGTTATTTCAAATGTTTTGAGATTTTTAGATTTCTCATACATCACACACATCTCCATTCTTCTTCTGTTCAGTTCCACATCTGGCATACATCTTTACATTTTTAAATCTCTCTTCAGCCTCTTCTTGCAACTCAATCTGCCTTGTTTCACTTATATTTCTACACATTTTCTCTCTACTCTCGGTAAACTCTCTAATCAATTTACGCACGCTCTTCTCATTAATCGCATTAGCAATGTTAGCGAGCCTAATTCATCAAATGTGTTTAGATATAGAACCTAACTCTCCAATATAAGGAATCTTCTACAATGAACTAGCAACATTCATAAAATGTATTTTTTTAGAAATCTTTACTATCAAGAATACATATGGAGACACTGCGTGTTAATACATGGGAAAGTGGATGATAATTGAAGGTCACCCCTCTGAGACAGAAGGTGGCAGATATGTCTAGACCTACCAATTCATAACATTTACAATGCAAAGATTCTCATTTAACAAAGTAGCATAAATATTTTCACTAGAATCATCCCTTGAAATATCTCTTTGTTTTAACCTTTTATACAAAGGCTCCGTATAATTAATATTATACAAATCAATTTCAGATTTAGGGGAAACAAATAAAATTGAAGGATGAAGACCAGCCAAAATCATTAATATGCAATTTGCAAAAATATACACAATGCTACACAACAGCTCTTTTCAATGTTAGCTATATTTGCTCTCTAAAACCCTACCAAAAGCAAAAATCTGAATAAACATATATGATACAAAATCAAGAACCTTAAAATCTTCAAAAGTCTTCAAATGTGAATATGGCATCAATAAGAAGTTCAGTTCAGGAGAAATGTTCCTGAGAAAATCTAATATCTTCGACTGGATACCAAAAGTACAAAGATTTATCTTCCCTGAATGCAAGGAATCAGACTCTGGCTAAAAATAATGTAGGCACATTTACATTTTAAATATTCTAAGTTCATTTCTTAGCCGGCCATCAAACATTAATCAACATTGATTTCCTCCAGTTTAATTTCACAACAGGTTCAGGGAGTTTCTTCAAGAATGAACTGATTGTCTTTCTAGTTAATGTCTCTGCTCTAGTTAAAGCTTAGCTAAATGTGACCATTCTGGTGCTCCATACTTTGGCATTCTTACTGTTGTGCCTCTTGTTCTTACCACTGGTTGTTCTAATCACTAATATGCTTCAGACTGTGCTAGCTCTTGTTCTGTCTCTTCTTCAACTGTTTCAAGTCTGCGATATGCTCTCAATGGTCTTTCCCTCCCTCTCACACTCTTAGGCTATACATCTTGGATCCAGCGTTTAGCTTTAGAACTACTTATGACAACTGAATGTTCATTTTCACTTGGCACTTTATTTGTGCAGGTTTTGACTGGAACAGCTTGAATTGTCCCGGGGTTCTTTGAACTTAGAGCATGTGCTTTCTGGTTTCCTTAAGTTTACATTTTTCCTGTTTGTTCTTCTTGGAATTGTTTTTCTTGCATTATCTCTTCTCTGCCCCCTCCCCTGGATCCACTTAGTAATCTCAAGTTTGACAGTATGAATCAGTGACATTCAGAATAACCAGAGCAGTGTTGGCCCTAGGACTGCCACACTGGTGCTAGTATTTGATATTTACAGTAATAGCTCTCAACCTCTTGTGGTTCCATTGCTTAGAACCACCAAGCATACACCAAAAACTCTACTTAAGAGAGAACACTTCACGTTCTTGTATGTCTATCTGGAATATCTATCTGGAATTGCATGTCATGGTGTCAACATGGGATAGTTGTTTCTCACGAGACAAACAGATATCCAGTGTCGGGGCTGTCCCATGCTTTTCTGCATTACTCTGCGGAACCCAATTGGGAGGCATTGCTCTTTTAATGCCTGCTCATACTGGTCAATACCAATTCCAGATAGACATACAAGATTTTGCAAACCCTGATGAGATCCTCCTCAGAATGAAACACACTGGTTTGGCTAGAGTGTGAAGTATTTGTGAAACAAAAACAAAACATTCTTTGGAAAGTGTATTATGGCTCCCTCCTCAAATATGGACTAAAAGAAACAATAATCATGTGATGAACAAATTTTAACTATTTTGAACTATCAGAAAAAGATTGTTTTGAAACACATGAAGTGTTCCCTCTTTACTAGAGGTTTTGTAATACGAATCAGTGGCCAGTACACATCATAATAGTACTCATCACAAGTATCACTTGGAAGGATCTGCGCCCCTTATGTTCCAGGTAGGTCTTCTGACCATAATTCTTCACCACAGTCCAATCACCAGGTTCCAGGTCATGACAGGTTTCTTCACTTTATGATGTTGTTTTCAACTTCACCTGATGAGAGATAGAGCATACCATGTCTTCCAAACCTTTGCTATAGTCAAGAATAACATTAGCAGAAATGTTCAGCTGAAGGAATACCAGGAATACAAACCACTCTGCCCATGATCACTTCATGAGGTGAGAGACCATTTTCTTTTTGAGATGTGCTTCTCATACTCATTAACATGAGTGGCAGGGCATCTGGTCATTTCAGTGATGTTGAATTACACATAATGTACAATGTTCCACTGGCTTGCTCGTTCACACCTAAAGTTTCTGGTTGATAGCTACAGAAGAGCCTTTGCTCTACATTGAGTGCCACAAAATTTGTATCAGTTCCCTTTTAAAGTGAATACCGCTATCCGACTCTAAAGAAGCAGGTAATATGAATCTTGGGATCACCTTCCTCAATATGAGCTTGGCTACTAATTGGCTGTCACACCTTCTTGTTGGGTGGGCTTCTCAAAAATGACTAAAACATAACCCATTGCAATGGGTGGTTCGCACAAACGAATCTGTAATCTGAATAGGGGCTATTAGACTGACTGATGTAACTTAAAGTCACAGCATTCATTTTGGCATAATTTAACTAATGACAAATAATACAACTCTGACACAAACTTTCTGCAACAGCTCTAAAATGAGAATGAAACAATAACTGTTTAAAAATCCTGGGTATTCCATCACATCCAACATGTGTAGGTCCATGTATGCATCTCTCTACCTGACTCAAAATACTATTTGGCAACAATTATTTCTCATTAACTGATTTCTACAAACACCTTTTGTCTCTAGTATTGGCAGCTGATATCCAGGTTTTATTTTCATCCTCAAGCACATTGTTTTGTAGAGTTTTAATTTCCTCCAGTGTTTGTTCTGAATATCAATCTTCCTTTGAATTTAATGTACTAGACATTAAAGAACAGCATTTGGCCACTTCATCCACATATTGGTTGACAAGCTCCACTGTTATGTACATAACATTTCTACAACTGCGACTTCTTTTGGTAACTGTAATGCATTATGAAGATCCAAAATTCTTGGTCCATTTTTAAAGGGTATGCCAGAAGATGTTCTGAAACCCATTTGTGACCATAGCTATTTACAAATCTTTAAACCTAAATTTCCCACTCCAGTCAGTGCAACAATAGGGAAAGTGTTGGATAGTGGAGGGGTAAAAATGACCATTCCCACTCCAATGAGTGCAACAGTAGGGGAAGTGTTGGATAGCAGAGGGGTAAAAATTACTGTTCCCACTCCAATGAGTGCATCAGTAGGGAAAGTGTTGGATAGCGGAGGGGTAAAAATTAGTATTCCCACTCCAATGAGTGCAACAGTAGGGAAAGTGTTGGATAGTGGAGGCATAACATTTACTATTCCCACTCCAGTCAGTGCAACAGTAGGGAAAGTGATGGATAGAGGAGGGATAAAATGTACTATTCCCACTCCAGTCAGTGCAACAGTAGGGAAAGTGTTGGATAGCGGAGGGTTGCAATTTACAAGTCTCACTCTAGTCAGTTCTAAATTAAAAACAAACAAATAATCATCAACAGAATACAAATGTTTTGTTTAAAGGTACGTAAATAAAAAAATGTTAACATTTAAAAAAATATATTAAAAATAAAATAAAATAAGTATTTTTATTTAGAAATTAATTATGAACAAAAACATTAATTATGACATAAATTTAGTCTATTTATACTTCCTAGTCTATAATACCACACAAATCACAAACCCCATAGAAAATAACTAAAAATGTATTTGCATGATTAACATAATTGCTTATCAATCAAACAATTATTATAAATGAAATCCCAAATTAAAACACATACAATTTAATGAACTTCCCACCCTTTAAACCTATAATCCCCACAACCCACACCTAAAATTAACTGTAAATTTACACGATTACATATTTTTATAATTAAATAACTAATAGTATTTAACATCCAATTATAAAGTAAGTAAAATATATGTACTCCCGACCCTTCACCCCTATAAACCCAAAACCCAAACACAAAAATATTTTCACAATTTCCATATTTAATTGTCAAATGTTTAATTAATATTAATTAACAACTAATTATTAATTAATTACAAAGAAATTACTTCCCACTATTTACCCCTATAAACCCACAACCTGCATCTAACATTTAACCCCAAAAATTAAAAACAAAATTAACATTATAAAATCTGAATCAAATAAATATTAATAAATACAAAATATTCATTAATTTATTAAAATTAAAATATTTCCCACACTATTCCCCTATAAACCTACAACCTGCTAGGGAACTAAAAAACGCAAAATTCAATTAAAATAAAATTAATAACTACTACAAATGTAGCACATATTTTAAAAAACATAAATAACACTAATTAAAAAAATGAAATTTAAACAACTATATTTTTGCAAATGAAATTAATGACTTCTTTGTTTTTAAAATCAATATTTCTTACCTTCAAGTCGATATTCTTGGCCACAATATTCTTTCTGTTGATATTTCTGTGTACCGATATTTAAAACTCGATATTAGTCTAAGTGGACAATTCCAACTCAATATTTTGACTGAATACCATTGAGTGTATATTTTCCATGCCTGGCTATGGTTTGGTAAGCATTTCTGTTACATTAATGCAGTCTTGGTCACAACCATGCATCAAGATGACTTGCGATTTGCTATGTTATTTTTAAATGCCATTGTTGCACCGTAAATATGGTATGGCACACCAGGGCAAAAGGTACAAGCTGCGTCCAAAAAAACGTTGGGCTTCCGTGAACGTGATTTTGCAGTGGAAACTGACTGATTGGGAGGAAAACTGACTGAAGGTTGGCTAGCGACACATAAAGCGACGCTAAGCACCTTAGCATTGCTTTGCGTAAAACATCAAAAAATACATAAAACATGATGCTTTGGAGAAAACAAATGGCACTTTTCACAGAGGGCAGCCATGGAGTGGGCAGAAGAGAGCAGCATGTCCAGACAGAATCCCATGTGCAATTTCTGTGAGGAGGACATCTTGATCACTGAGGTGACAGAGCACCAACATCAGCTCTTTGTTACCTCAAAATGGTCATTAGGGAAGAAAGAGGCTATTTGGCAGTATATAGTGGCCAATATCAACAGTGAGGGACAAGCCAAGAGAACAGTCAGTAAGTGTAAAAAACGCTGGCACGACTATAAGCACCAGACAAAGGAGAAACTGCCCAACAACCTGAAGACAGCCATGCAGACTGGAGGAGGAAGCCCGGTGTCCCCGGAGGAGCTGAATGCCTTTGAGGAGTGGTTGGCAGCTGTCATTCCAGAGAAGTTGGTGGCAGGAGTTCCAGGACAGAACAGTGCAGCTCATGAGGAACAACAAGACCTACAGGGTAAGTTGCTTCAAAGGTCATGAGGGCAAAAAGGTATTTTGTGCAGTGCAGCTACCAATGTTCCAGTGCTCTACTGCACTGTGTGCAGGGCAAAAGTCAAGAATCGGGTCATGTACAGATAAACATCACGTAAGTGTAAGCCACACTGCCCGGTTGCATACTGGCACTTTTAGTGGAATATACAACATGAGTCACCAGAACTACAAGTCCCAGAATACAAAGCAAACAAGATGGCCTGGAATAATACACAATGCAGGCCACTTTGCAACTTGAGGCCACTGTGTCTAACTTGGACCCATGCACACAAATCTAGACTGTAAATAAATGCAATTTAATGGGCTTGTCAAGGGCAACAATGCACATCTGAGAGGGATGGTCAGGTGGGGGGCATGTGAAGGATCAACACATAGGAACATGCCAAGAGCCATGTGTATAGTAAACTGCATGGAAGTAGATAGCACGCAGCTGTCCCAACATGATGGACGAAAGCACACAGGTCTCAGGTGCCATGATAGTGAGCAGCCGAAGTTCTGTCATGAGCTACATCAGAGTGAGTGTAGAGGTGGATGCAAGTGATTCACACCAGAGGACCATGTGAAACAAAAGAAGGTGTGTGGCCCTGGTGGGACCCTGCTAGTGCAGTGCACTGTAGGCACTGGCTGAGTATGTTGAACTGCCACTGTGTCTTAATGGGGAGACTTTGCATAGGAAAGAGATGAAAAGGGATCTGTGTACTGCAAGGTAGCCTGACCAAAACACATGCACTGCTGTGTCTGACAGTGTCACATGTTTGTCACAGCTGGGAAGGGATGAGCGAGAAAAGACCATTGTGGGAATACATCCTACATGTGATGTGGGCTTGGGTGAAAATGTAGCACGTAACAAGAGGAATTCAGAAACCAAATTGTCTCGCCATGCCACAGATGTCAAACTTGGAGGATGTGACACATGGATCTGTCAAGGTATAGGATTAACTAGTTTGCCTTCACAAAGGGCAGGGATCAGGGATGGTTAGAGGCACGGGTAGATGGGCCCAGTTGTGTAGCAAACTTGCGTAGGTACACCTCACCAATGCCAGCACTACTACCATGTGGTCTACAGCTTGACCCATAGCCACATCAGTCCTATTGGATATGGTCTGGCATATTGTTAGTGTTGTAAGCACATGAGACTCAATGTATTATCTGGGTTCCTTCAGTGTGCGGCAGACAGTTGAGTTCCTGGCCCAAAATCAGGATTGCCAGAAGAGGCATGTATATATACAAGTCAGGGGGCCTGAGTCAAATGATGTGTGATACTTTGCAGATAACTAACTCTGGCAATGTTCAAATGAGCTACACATCAGTGCAAGCAATCTACGTAGTTTGACTGGGCCCATCCCTTCAGAGTTGGTACACAGTGCCCACTGTCCACAAATATAGAGACAACTCTGTGTGCAATGAAATCACGTGAGTATGGACAAATAGGAAACCAATGGTAAGTACATGCCCTCACACAATCCTGCAGTGTAGCAAGGTTGGAAGCTGTGTAGAGGTGTGCAGGATATGTATGAAAAACTGAACATTCGGGCACATGAAAGCCCTAATATGCATGCAAGACAGCACGACAAGGCAGTGTGCCATGGTGTACTGTGAGGAAGGCAGACTGCAGGATCATAATTAATTTGTGGCCAAACCCAAATCACTTTTACATGAGCTGTGGTCTGAGTACGGTTCACAAGGAATGCAGGCAACCTGTGGACTAGGTGCAATTTGCACAGTAGAGGTATCTACGCGTCAAATCACAACCAGTATAGGCATCATGAAAAACAAAGCAAATAACTAAGGCAGATGTGGACCTTGCCTCATATCACACATGCATGAATGGCAGGCCCAGCAAGCTCTGCAAATGTGTTGCAATACGTATAATGACCCCACAAGTCTGTATTGTTACACAGTGGCTGTGTGAACAATGCATAAATACTGCCATCTTAAAGCCAACTGCAGTGCAACTTGGCATGAAAACATATGAGGTCCAAAGCATCAATGTTGACCTGAAAGTGAGTTAGTACAAAGTCTGATTGTCAAGTACATTACTCATGTCACTAGCTAACATAGATCACCATCAACATATGTCTATTTCATTGCAGAGGATATACCAAAAGCTCTTGACCATCTGCCTGTCCTGGCTGAGGATCCTGCGGATGTTGACAGCCTGCCAACCCTCGACCAAGACACCATCCAGCAATTCCTGTATTCCATTAAGATACCAATGTTGGTTGCAAGAAGGTCTGATAGCATCACATGGTCTCCTGAGGATATGCCTCTCACCCAACAAACACCACCAGCCAGGACCCCCAAGCTGAATTTCAATGTTGTGCGATAGGATTCCAGCTGGAGCTGACAAATGAGGTGTGGGAAGGGATGGAGACTGTGGCTGGCACCCTGCAGGGAGTCCGTAGGTGTCGCAGTTCCAATAAGGACAGCTCAGATGTTATAAGAGGCATCTACACTCAGCGGCTTGGATCAATCCCTGGCTGAAATCGCTGGTGTCATGAGGCAAAGGCACAAACAACTGCCATGCCGAAGTGGTACCAGCCATGTTGCCAACCAGCTGGGGGCAATACACAACATGCCAGAGTCCTTGGGACTGAAGCAGGACACCTACAGAGCAACAGTAAGTGCCTTATACTGCAACATTGTTGCTGCGCTAGAAAATCAACTGGCCCTTCTTAGTGCTGTGCTGCCTTACTTGTCTGGCAGTTCGGGCTGGACTGTTCCCATTGGGCACAGGGTCAGGACTGATTTGCATATGGATGGGTCCAAACTGGAATGGCATGGTAAGCAAGAAAGCGATGGATTTAGGCCCAGATCTCTGTACTGGGGTGAATGTATGAAATTGTTCTGAATTCTGTCCATCAATACTTCTTTTTGCATTTGTCACCCTGAGTGGGACGTGTATGCTCAGATGCGAGTTCTGTGCTCTCCATGCCACTGGAATCAAGCTATCCTGGCTGAAGAGTGGTGAAACCCTGAAACCGGTCCTAGGATGCTTGTTTCCAGTCCAGGGAGGACCTGGCCTGGCAGTTCGGGCTGGACTGATCCCATTGGGAACAGGGTCAATACTGATTTGCATATGGCTGGGGCCATACTGGAAAGGCATGGTGAGCAAAAAAACGATAGATTTAGGCCCAGATCTCTGTACTGGGGTGAATGTATGACATTGTTCTGCATTCTGTCCATCAATAGTTCTTTTTGCCTTACTTGTTGGCACAGAGAAATGCTGCTGGTTACAGGGGATCCAAATCTTCAGCCCCTGATGTGTCTGTGCTTCTGTTGTCTTCGGCACCTACAGCACCCCCCTCACTGGAGGCACCACACATATCAGAGGACAAAAATGTGGACTTCACCTCTATCCACCGAAAAACTGGCGGGTAGCATGTGTCTGTGCCACATGGCCAGTTTCTCTTTTGACCTGTGCTTATGGTCATGCCAGTATACTTCTTAACTTGTACTGTCCTCTTTTTGCTTTCCCATCTGTTGATCTAACCCATTTGTGGACTGTCAATGTGGCCTATCTTCCCTAATGGCAATTTGGTCCTCCTCCTCTCTGGAAAACTCCTCTATTCCTCATGTCCCATTATATGTATCCCACATGGACTCTGTCTGGACATCTGATGGCTCACAAATTATGCTGAAGTTGTTGCCCAACACAGACAAAAATACTGGCTAGATGCGCCATGTTTCCTACTAAAGCATCACATAAAAAAAAAAAAGAATTTCATTTCTTACTAAGTCATCACATTTCCTACTAAAGTGTCACCTTTACTACTAAAGCGTCACATTTCCTACTAAAACATCACCTTTCCTGCTAAAGCCTGCAACTTTACTACTAAAGCGTCTCGTTCAATAAATCGTCATGTTTCCTACTAAAGCGCCACCTTTACTACTAAAGCATCATATTTCCTGCTAAAGTTTTGTTTTTGTCTGACACCTCACTCGAGAAATGGGCAATGCATTTGTTTTCATTGACGCAACTAGCCCTTTGTGAGTGCTACAGTGTATTGATTGTTGCAATGTAGATAAACACTCCCAGGGATCACTTTTCTTGTTTACATTAACTTTGCTGACATACTTGTAGACTTCGTATGCGTCACATGTGTATTTTAACAGTGCGCATTTGTGTGAGTCCGTGCGTTCATGGTGCGGACACTAGGACAGGCAAAATATTGCCATATTGTCAAATGTACATATCTTGACATAATCAATATGTTTTACCGTTTGGGTTATGCTTGCCTTGATGTAGCTATCTGCGTAGGAGACTTTTTTTGTTCACCGATATTGCACTCCTTTGCAAACGATATCCACATTGTTATACAAAATGATGCCCACACTTGAGGATCGTACTATCTGTCTGCATTACTGATGTAAGTGTATTGATGTTTACAGTGACTGTTAAATGAAAGTGTTTACACAAAGTAAGTGTTCCTTCATTTATTTACATTTTTACACATTTAAAAATTTAATAATCGAATCCTTGGCCATCACAATGAATTATGCTTCAGTGAAAAAGTTCTGCACAATGGTGTTCCTTCGCTGAGTCCCAGCAATTGTGCCTACATTTTCCCCTGTGTCCTCATCCTCATTCGTTGTTCGATGCTCCTCATGGCACTTGTCCCATGGGACATTTGTCTGCTCGCAGATGTTGTGCAATATACAATAAACCAGGATAGTTTTGCAGACCTTAGGGGGGAGTATAGCAATTGGCCCCTGGACATGTCTAAACTGCAGAAGCAAGAGTTTAGTACCCAAAAGTCCACTCCACAAAACCCTTGGTCTTGGCCAGTGCATTGTTGTAGGTGCTCTCTGCCTCTGTCAGGGGTTGTGTAAAAAGGGTCATGACTGCAGACCATTTCCTTGCTCAGCTGAAAAGACAAAAGTAGAAAAGTTCATTCAATGCTCATAGTGATTGATCAAGTCACATTCAAGTACTTTTCCTCACTCCTCCGCCATCTGGGAGGTGAGGAGGATGGATTTGTGTGACTATCGGCACCAACTGTAGTGCCATTGCGGGACATAATTGGCCCCATTCCTCTATGCAGTGGAGCAAATTCTTGGAAGATTAGAGGTTTTTTGATTGATAACCATTAAGAATAATTGTACATTATAACTGACTTCCTGGTGTGAATAGTAAGTTGGACTAATTGGAATCACCAACGTAGTGAATGTGGTAGGACTGTGTTAAGAATTTGACACTAATATTGAATATGCCTTGAAGAAGTCCATCTGTATGGACGAAAAGCTTTGGATGTCTTTGCTGTTTATGTGTGATGCTTTTAGGAAAAAAAATACAGTGAAGAATTGGACACAACTCTAGTTTGTATGACATTATGATCTTTGGTCAAGGGAGCACCTTGTCGGGACATGCTCTTTAGTGAGTGCACGTGGATAGGAATCAAAATCTTTTGATACTAATTTCTTGGAACAGGGTATAGGTTCGGAAATCCATGGTCCCCTGCCTGTACTGAATGATTCTTACACATTTTGACCACTATTGTACACAATTGATTACATGAAGTTTAGCACAATTATTATCACATGTCTTTTGCTGTGTCAGATCATTTAATGCACATAGCCTGCTGCCACAATGGGTCAAACATATTTGGGATGTGGCTTAGTTTGATAGGTGGTGTGTAGGTCCATTGCCACAGTAAGTGAGAGTATGGGGAGACTGCTCCATAACGGACCTATGTTGCTGCTTTCCACCCTGCACTTTACTGAGAGCCCCTGACTGGGCTACCGGCACGCCACACTTTCTGCCCGGTCCCTGCAGTATTCTACTTGAGGCGGAGCCGGTCAAGGAAGGCGGGAGACTGCTCCATAAGGGACCTATTTTGCTGCTTTACACCCTGCACATTACTGAGAGCCCCTGCCTGGGCTACTGGCACGCCACACTTTCTGCCCAGTCCCTGCAGTATTCTACTTGAGGCGGAGCCGGTCAAGGAAGGTGGGAGACTGCTCCATAACGGGCCTATTTTGCTGCTTTGCACCCTGCACTTTACTGAGAGCCCCCGCCTGGGCTACCGGCACGCCGCACTTTCTACCCGGTCCCTGCAGTACTCTATTTTAGATGAACCCAGTCACGCAACGCGGGATGCGTGCCGACGGCACCCGGGCCAAGACGGGCCCGTCTACGCCCGTCATAGACCGGATGAGGCCAGGCCGGGCCACATTTCTTGGCCTTTCGGTGCAGTATGAAATTACCAAAACTTTACGTATATTTGGTTTATGCATGTGGGGCGGCCAAGACATTAGCCCGGTGAAGCCCAGCAGTGGCAAAGTTTGGAAGTTGTAAGCACTGTAAGCACTGAGCTGCTTTGTCTGGGAGGGAGGCGTGACGTGTATATTTGCGATTTATTGACTTTTGCACCTCGAATTATATTTGTGCTGTGCCCCATTTAATTTCCTTGACATGGGGAAAAGAAACGCTCAGGGTATATCTAAAACTAGTAGGGTGGAAGGCCCCAGGCAGACCCTGTTAAATTATTTGACTGGAGCGATGGGGGCTATAGAAAAGCAAATCAGCACAGTGGAGGAAGTTATTAATATAGAAAAACTAAGTACAGAGGGTGAGAAAGAGGCGGAAGCCACAGTAGTAGGCCCGCTATTATGTCTACCCACTGTACCATCTCCTCCTACAAGCCCAATAAGAAATGAAGGTAAAGTAAATGGGTGCATTCTGGATATTTCTGATCATATCTCGGGTTGTGTGCAGGATAGAGCGACTCAGCCCCCAGATAAACGTCCAAGGAATGCAAAAGCTACAGTTG
Source organism: Triturus cristatus (assembly GCF_964204655.1). Lineage (NCBI taxonomy): Eukaryota > Metazoa > Chordata > Amphibia > Caudata > Salamandridae > Triturus > Triturus cristatus. Next base: position 899,081,049 of record NC_140590.1, on the reverse strand, counting down.
TCCCCTCTAACAATTCTGTCGCTGGGGCATCAAATCCTAGTCGTAAATCTTCTAAAAAATCAGCTAAGAAAGTAGAGATTCAATCAAAAACTAATCTTAAGACCAGGGGTATTTCGGAAGTGGAAAGTGGAAATTCCTTGAACCGGGAATTAGAATCTGTGAAACTCACACTGGAGCCTCTAGATAAGTTTATTAGAGAATTCATGTCTACCATTGCCACTAAGACAGACGTTTTAGTATCTTCAATGTCTAAGCGAACTAAGTTCCCGGATGATGCGGGCCCTAAAAGAGGTCTGCCGTACCAGGGGGGACTATTGCTAAGAGGGCCTCTGTAGGTAATGGCATGACAAGCAACAGCCCCGCACAGTCCGATCCCTTGCCAACAGCCCATACGCTTGCATCACCACCCCGTTTTAATTGTCAGAGCTCTGGCGTGACAAATCCTTATCAAAGGTATTCACCATTAAAAAGATTTGTCCATGGCCCACAACCTCTGGTAGCTGCGGACAAGGGCAACTCTGGAGTGCATCTTAATCGGGCTAACCAGGCAATTCCCCATAAAGCTAGCATATAGGACCTCCCACCGGCAGCTACCCCCTATACTGTGATTTTAGCTAATGTACCGACACTTCCACAGGGGAGTGAAGAATCCTGGGTGTCATTGAGAAATAAAAGTTTAGGTTGGCTAGGCACAAAGCTAGGCCACTCCGAGAAATTATTTGCAGAATTTAGGATGGCGAGAAGGATAAGCTGGGTAGGACGTGGACAAAAAAGGTTAAGTGGTGACTGCGTGGTTCTTACATTTGCCAATTCTCGGTTTGTGCAAATGATTCTGTCTAGAGGTAGCGAGCAGGCTATAACACAAGCCAGCATATACATCCTCCCCTTGGGCTATTTTTATCAACCAACATGTGATCCCCACCCAATGGTATATTCAGTCCCCTATCTAGCAAACCACAAACAACAGTTTAACGTTCAAGTTCATAATAGATTTGAGGCTCTTCATAATTTAGAAGAGGTAGATTGACTAACCACTCAAATACCTAGGAACCACGCATCTCTGCCTATTTCCATCAGTTTTATCCCTGAAAGGTCTTTTGAACCCCAGTTTGTTAACAACAGAGAACACTTAAATAGGGCTAGCACTGGACTAATTCATGGTAATAAGGAGGATGCCGTGGAGGGAGTGGGAACTTTTAGCCCCACCAACAAAGAAATATTTGTTAATCCATCGCATGAACAGTCCCCACATCCCACTGCTGGAGTGCCTATGATCTCAGAAAGAGATGACAGGAGTAATTGTCATAAGCTATGTTTTTGGAATGTGGCCGGGCTTAATGCAAAGGTGATAGATCATACCTGGATTGATTTTGTTAAGGATGTATTAGCTGTCCATGAGACCTGGATTTGCCAACCTATACAATTAAATGGTTTTAGAACTTTTCATACCCCTGCTACACCATCAGTTTATGGGAGAGCTAATGAAGGATTATGTCTGTATGTGTCGAATCTCCGGAATTTGGAAAAATCTGTTCTAATTGGTAGCGATGTTAACTATCAGGTCATGTCGCTTCACATAGACAGGATATTTTGTCTGCTGGTGGTTAACTTTTACAACAATATTCCTACCAGTAGATTTGAGGAGGTCGTGAGATCTATTAACACCATTGTACAGAACATTCAGGCTGCATCAACCAGAGAAGTGTGCATCCTCTGGGGGGGTGTTTTTAAATGTAATATTTGTGATTATGTAGATAACGGGTGCTGTGGTTTATCGTGGGATAAGGACCATACCTTTCATCACTTTGCACATAATAAATCCGGGGACACTCTAAATGAAATTATGTTCACAGATTTGGGCTTTGCCAATATGTCATGTCCCAACCCAGTGCCTTTTAATCCCACCTATAATGGGCAGGGGAAGTCATCAACAATAGATTTTATTTTGATGTCAAGCAGGTACGCTACTAGAATCAAAGATTTTGTCACACATGACATATCGGTGAGTGACCACTTTCCTTTGAGCATCTCCATTAGGTCTAAGAGAAATATAATAGATCATACATCTACATTTATGGGGAATCTCAATATATCTAGGCAAAATGGATATGCCCTAAAATAGGATAAGCTGAACCCTGATACTTTCATAAGGACGGTTATTACCAATTGCAAAGAGGAGGTCAAGGCCTGTTTAGATGTAAATACTATGACCAAAGACATTATAAGTGGGTTCCAGACAATTTCAAAATACATCAAACAGGAAATGTCTGTGAAACTCAGTAAATCTAATAAACCTAAACATGGTTGGTTTGATGCAACATGTTCTAAGGCCCATGTCAAGTTAAAGAGAGCACTGCATACAGAGCCTAGAGTTGTGGACGATGTCAGGCTGGCACGCAGGGAATATAATGCGGCCTTAAAGTTAAGGAAAACCACTATTAAAAATGAAGCGTGATGGGACTTGCAGATAGCTTCAAAGCTAAAAGACTACTCTGCATTTTGGAAGGCGTTCAATGCGCCCTTTATGTTGGAGAAGGACAGGGTCACGATTGAGATAGCTATTAGCGAGGTTGAGTGGCTGGAGCATTTTGAAAAATTATATAGCAATACAGCTCATACTATAAGGGTAGAGATGGAGCCTGTAGCCAATTTGGTTCTTAGTCAAGTACAGAGGACATGAATCTGAAATTTGAGCTGAGTGAGGTTAACTTAGCCATTGCATCGACCCTGGGAGGTAAGGCCCCGGGACTAGATGGCATCCCGGTAGATCTTTTTAAACATAATATTTTATTGTGGGGTCCTCTTTTAACTCAAGTTTTAAACGCTTGTAGCACAATCGGTTCTCTTTCTTCCAGGTATGAATCGACCGTGGTCCACATTTTCAAAAAAGGTAAAAGGTCGGACCCTGCCTGCTATAGGCCGATATCACTACTCGATTCAACAATTAAGATTATCCGCAGAGTTTTGTTATTAAGGTTACAAGATTGGGTGGAAGACCATTCGATACTTAGTGACCTTCAGTATGGTTAACTCAAAGGCATGGGTACAATTGACCAGGGGTTAACTTTGACTATGATGATCGGCAAATACACTAAAGCCAAAAGGGTTAGGTTGTATTTAACGTTCGTAGATTTGACTGCTGCGTTTGATTCCGTAATCCACGAGGAACGCTGGAGAATCTTAACTAATATGGGGGTGGAAAGTTCGATAGTTTTATTTTTAAGACAATTATATGCGGGAGCAAATGCTAGGATTTGTTATGAGATGGAAGGAAATGCACTAAGCACTTTAGGGTAAGAAGGGGTGTGAGACAGGGATGCGTCCTGGCACCCTTCCTATTTATATTATATATTAATGACTTGGGAAATAAGCTGGGGGAAGAGTGCTAGGACCTCCCACAAGTGGGGAACAGACCTATTCCCACATTTATGTATGCCGATGATGCGGTTTTGATGTCACGCACCCCTGTAGAGATGCAGAGGTTAGTTGATTGTTTCGCTGATTATATGGCTAAACTGGGATTAGAAGTGAATATTTCTAAAACCTTTGTGATGAAATGTGGGGCAGGGAATACACATTTCAGATGCATTTTAAAAGGCAAGAAACCGATTGAGTGCTGCAAAACCTTTTCTTATCTGGGTATACTCTTTGATAAGAGTGGGACATGGACCCAGGCCATTAGGACTAGGAGGCTACTGTTTTCTAAAGTGGTAGCCGCACTCTTTAATTTCAGTAAGAAGCTGGGGAAACGGGCTCCAGAGGTCCAATTAGAGATATATAAGGTGAAATACATCACAATAGCCACCTATGGGGCAGGCATCTGGGGTTATCAGAATGTTAATTCACTTCAATGTATTGAGAATAGGTTTTTAAGATTTTTATTGATTGTCCCGGACAGCACTTCTACCTATGTTTGTCATACTGAATTGGGCTTGCCATATATTATGGACATTTGTAAAATTCAACCTGTACTCCAGTGGCTTAGAATATGGACCTCCGATTCGATGGAGCTCAATACACAGCTACTTACAGACTGTGGTAAACTGGATGGGGCACGGAAGATTAGTTGGCTAGAGTACATTAAAAATGTTGTTGGTTACCTTGGCCACCCTGAATATTTTTCTGACCCCCTTACTCTTTTCGCTGTAAACAGGAAAGAATAAAAAATTAGCTGTCTATCCTACTTGGATAATAAGAGAAGAGATATAGAATCCCAAAAATTCTCTGTACAGGCACATCAGTTAATAATGGTCACCGATAAACTCCAGCCCTACTTAAGCAAGTTTACAAGAGAGCATGACAGATTTTTGTTGACCCGTTTGAGATTGAACATTTTTCACAGGCTTGTCTCTTTTCCCACTGAAAACAACTGGTCGAAGGAGTTATGTAAATGCAGCCGCGGCCAGTGGCGGTAAGGCGGGGCGGGGGAGGGACAGGGTGGAGGGTTCTAAAAACCGGAATGCAGCGCGCGCTACGAAATTCGTTTCATTTATTTAATTGTTTACTTACCTGCAATTATCCATATTCCGGTTTTTAGAACCCCCCCACCCTGCCCCTCCCCTGCCCCGCCTTACCGCCCCACGGAACTCCCTCCACGGGCCGCGGCTGTGTAAATGTCCATGTGATGATGTGTCTTTTCAATCAACTATTCATGTTCTATTCTTTTGTAAACTTTACTCTTGTAACAGGCACAGGTGGATTTTGCCATTTTTAGAAAAAAAGGGACTAAGACAATGTCGTCCTGCTTTTCTGTTTCTACAAACATTTGGAGAAGAACAACTGTCCGCATCAATTTTAATGTTTTTAAAATTAGTTTCAAAATGTAGAAATTCAATCATGATGTAATTCATTCCTTTTCTGATCTTTTCTGGAATTGATTTGCATTGCTATTTTATGAATTTATAAGCTGATACTAGTATTTATTGTGCCTGTAATTGTATTGTGCTTTTATGATTATTTCTTTTAATCGAATAAAGCTGATTGATTGATTGATTGAGAGTATGTTGATCACAAATTGGGGTTTGTTGTCATCCATGAACAGTCTGTAGCAGTACCAACCTGTTCCATATGCACACATACATGTGCCCCTCTGGAACCACGAATGTCATTGCTGCACTACCTAGCAATGATGGAGCCTTGAAGTTTCTAACCTCCTGTCAGAAGTGAAATGTGGTGAGTAAATGTTAACTTTTGGATACACAGATAACAGCCATAGGAGCCATAGCAGCTCTCCCTTATGCACAGGGTTGCAATACAGCATGTGTCCAAATGTTGCATTGCTGAGGTTCTTGCCACTATTGATAGACACTTGCAGTAGCTTAGAGTGTCTTCACATGTAGACTTGTATGTTTGCATTGCATATATGCCCTACTTAATGGTGCAAGTATGAAAACCACCCCTCCTACAAATGTATCATGTAGCACACATAGATCTGTCCATGGGATCATTGATTATTTAGTGTTATTAGGGCTGACATGTACTTCAGATGTACATACCAACCACTAGGTCATTCTGGAAGTGCTCATTGATGATGGAGTGCCTGAAGATGTATGCATCATCACACTCCTGGGGTATTTGGCCAACACATTGGCGAACATGTCCCAATGGTCCATTATGGTCTGAAAATGCATCAAGTACATGTACTAGAGCTGGGATGTAGCTGCAGGGAGGACCAGTTGCACATGTGTGCAGTCCATGCACCCAGCACATGTGGGAAACCGACAATGGCCTAGAAGCATTGCTTGATTTCCAGCTGCAGTTGTGAGCTGGGGATGTTCAGGTACTGTGGTATTAAGCAAGTGATGGCATCCAAGACAGAGGGTAGGAAAGCCAAGTAAGATGGCTGGGAGATTTCTGCCACTCTGGCTTTGAAATCTGAAATGACCCAGATTTCAGCATGTGGAGGATATGAGCTTGACCTGTGGAGGGATGTTGGTAGCCGGGGACGTTGGAGGCTGGAAACTTGCCACTCTCTGGTGTAGCAGTTGGATGATGGACTACATCCTGTGCCGTTAGCAGGGGATCACCTTCCTTAATATTTATGAGATGCAGCCGGTTCAGACACAGGTACATTTGAACACAGGAGTCCCAAAGGTAACACATTGCCCTAGATATGTCACCTTGTAAATGTGGCGTACTGACAGTACTGCTGTGTCAAAAATGATGACACATTGGTGGTGCAAAATCCTTATAAATAAGTAGGCCTGGGCCAAAATTCCATTCCGTTCGCGGAAATTGCGATATTTTGACATTTTCGCGTTCCGCGGAAAGCGCGAAAATGTCAAAATTTCCGCATTCCGCAGCTTAGCGATAATTTTTTTCTTGCTCACGCTGTATAACAATACATTCTCGCGCGCGCGCGATCGCCTTACCTGAATCCCTGCGTTCTCCGAAAAGTTTTCTTGACCCGGTCGCGTTCTCCACGAGATGTTGGATTTTGGTAGCCATTTTGCGCTGTCTCGCGAGAGTTCGCGGCCGCATTCAAGTCATTTTTCACGCGATCACGTCATTTGTCGCGCGATCACGTCTTTCTTCTCGCGATCATGCACCGCGCGAGTATGAGAAGATTGAGATCTCGAACATGTCATTCTACATCGCGAGCCAGAGAATGAGGACGCGGGCACATGAAATCGAACGCGAACAGGAGAAAGAGACCGCGAACACGTCATATACAAAGCGACAGGGACAAAGAAGAGAACGCGATCATATCGTTTTCGACACGCCGGCGGAAGTAATGTGAAGCTCGAGAACTCAACAACGTAAAATTTACAATTTGGAGAGGAATATCGGCTCTAGCAGCATGAAACCATGTGCAAATACTGATTTTGGATGAAAAGAACTCCTTACATTCACATTTGGCTTTCCTTTTTTGTGCAAGGAGTCATTTTTTTACAAGGTGGAGAGAGGGAGGAAGTGACACAGATTCTCCAACTTCCTGTTCCTGTCCAGCAGGCTCCTCCCAGTGCTTTGTCCATCTCCTGATCATTCTGCCTTTGGATTTGGAGCTGGAAAGATCACTCTTTTTGTCTGCTGCATCATTGCAATTGGATTTCAGGATTTTTGGAATAGGATATTTTACAAGTAAGTGGTTGTTGTGTTTGATTGTGGGCATTGCAGTTGTTGTGTAACTACAATTTATTTTTGATAATTAATTATCATCATTCCTTTTTTTTTTTTCTTTTTTTTTAATTTTGTGGGTTGTAGTAGTAGGCCCGAGCTAGCCATGGGCATGGCCTCATGGGTGTGCATGATGAAGCAACTGTTCCTTTTGTTTTTTGAATATATTTCATTTTCAATCACATTTAGGGCATGGATGGCATTGGATTGAGTTGGGGAAGTGTGTTTTTTGGGGTGGCCTTGCTGATGTTGTTGGGCCTGGCCATGTGGCTGGTGGCCATTTTGAGGCCTAGGCCTGCAAGCTTGCCTGGCCTTGTCTGCCAACAGGCCTGCTTTCATCCACTGCTACCAGAGCAGGTAGCCACAGCTTTAGTAATCTACTGTTTTCTGTGTGCTCTGTTGAATTTAGACATCATTTAGGGCATGGATGGCATTGGATTGAGTTGGGGAAGTGTGTTTTTTGGGGTGGCCTTGCTGATGTTGTTGGGCCTGGCCATGTGGCTGGTGGCCATTTTGAGGCCTAGGCCTGCAAGCTTGCCTGGCCTTGTCTGCCAACAGGCCTGCTTTCATCCACTGCTACCAGAGCAGGTAGCCACAGCTTTAGTAATCTACTGTTTTCTGTTTGCTCTGTTGAATTTAGACATCATTTTGGGCATGGATGGCATTGGATTGAGTTGGGGAAGTGTGTTTTTTGGGGTGGCCTTGCTGATGTTGTTGGGCCTGGCCATGTGGCTGGTGGCCATTTTGAGGCCTAGGCCGGCAAGCTTGCCTGGCCTTGTCTGCCAACAGGCCTGCTTTCATCCACTGCTACCAGAGCAGGTAGCCACAGCTTTAGTAATCTACTGTTTTCTGTGTGCTCTGTTGAATTTAGACATCATTTAGGGCATGGATGGCATTGGATTGAGTTGGGGAAGTGTTTTTTTGGGGTGGCCTTGCTGATGTTGTTGGGCCTGGCCATGTGGCTGGTGGCCATTTTGAGGCCTAGGCCTGCAAGCTTGCCTGGCCTTGTCTGCCAACAGGCCTGCTTTCATCCACTGCTACCAGAGCAGGTAGCCACAGCTTTAGTAATCTACTGTTTTCTGTTTGCTCTGTTGAATTTAGACATCATTTTGGGCATGGATGGCATTGGATTGAGTTGGGGAAGTGTGTTTTTTGGGGTGGCCTTGCTGATGTTGTTGGGCCTGGCCATGTGGCTGGTGGCCATTTTGAGGCCTAGGCCTGCAAGCTTGCCTGGCCTTGTCTGCCAACAGGCCTGCTTTCATCCACTGCTACCAGAGCAGGTAGCCACAGCTTTAGTAATCTACTGTTTTCTGTGTGCTCTGTTGAATTTAGACATCATTTAGGGCATGGATGGCATTGGATTGAGTTGGGGAAGTGTGTTTTTTGGGGTGGCCTTGCTGATGTTGTTGGGCCTGGCCATGTGGCTGGTGGCCATTTTGAGGCCTAGGCCTGCAAGCTTGCCTGGCCTTGTCTGCCAACAGGCCTGCTTTCATCCACTGCTACCAGAGCAGGTAGCCACAGCTTTAGTAATCTACTGTTTTCTGTTTGCTCTGTTGAATTTAGACATCATTTTGGGCATGGATGGCATTGGATTGAGTTGGGGAAGTGTGTTTTTTGGGGTGGCCTTGCTGATGTTGTTGGGCCTGGCCATGTGGCTGGTGGCCATTTTGAGGCCTAGGCCGGCAAGCTTGCCTGGCCTTGTCTGCCAACAGGCCTGCTTTCATCCACTGCTACCAGAGCAGGTAGCCACAGCTTTAGTAATCTACTGTTTTCTGTGTGCTCTGTTGAATTTAGACATCATTTAGGGCATGGATGGCATTGGATTGAGTTGGGGAAGTGTTTTTTTGGGGTGGCCTTGCTGATGTTGTTGGGCCTGGCCATGTGGCTGGTGGCCATTTTGAGGCCTAGGCCTGCAAGCTTGCCTGGCCTTGTCTGCCAACAGGCCTGCTTTCATCCACTGCTACCAGAGCAGGTAGCCACAGCTTTAGTAATCTACTGTTTTCTGTTTGCTCTGTTGAATTTAGACATCATTTTGGGCATGGATGGCATTGGATTGAGTTGGGGAAGTGTGTTTTTTGGGGTGGCCTTGCTGATGTTGTTGGGCCTGGCCATGTGGCTGGTGGCCATTTTGAGGCCTAGGCCTGCAAGCTTGCCTGGCCTTGTCTGCCAACAGGCCTGCTTTCATCCACTGCTACCAGAGCAGGTAGCCACAGCTTTAGTAATCTACTGTTTTCTGTGTGCTCTGTTGAATTTAGACATCATTTAGGGCATGGATGGCATTGGATTGAGTTGGGGAAGTGTGTTTTTTGGGGTGGCCTTGCTGATGTTGTTGGGCCTGGCCATGTGGCTGGTGGCCATTTTGAGGCCTAGGCCTGCAAGCTTGCCTGGCCTTGTCTGCCAACAGGCCTGCTTTCATCCACTGCTACCAGAGCAGGTAGCCACAGCTTTAGTAATCTACTGTTTTCTGTTTGCTCTGTTGAATTTAGACATCATTTTGGGCATGGATGGCATTGGATTGAGTTGGGGAAGTGTGTTTTTTGGGGTGGCCTTGCTGATGTTGTTGGGCCTGGCCATGTGGCTGGTGGCCATTTTGAGGCCTAGGCCTGCAAGCTTGCCTGCCCTTGTCTGCCAACAGGCCTGCTTTCATCCACTGCTACCAGAGCAGGTAGCCACAGCTTTAGTAATCTACTGTTTTCTGTGTGCTCTGTTGAATTTAGACATCATTTAGGGCATGGATGGCATTGGATTGAGTTGGGGAAGTGTGTTTTTTGGGGTGGCCTTGCTGATGTTGTTGGGCCTGGCCATGTGGCTGGTGGCCATTTTGAGGCCTAGGCCTGCAAGCTTGCCTGGCCTTGTCTGCCAACAGGCCTGCTTTCATCCACTGCTACCAGAGCAGGTAGCCACAGCTTTAGTAATCTACTGTTTTCTGTTTGCTCTGTTGAATTTAGACATCATTTAGGGCATGGATGGCATTGGATTGAGTTGGGGAAGTGTGTTTTTTGGGCTGGCCTTGCTGATGTTGTTGGGCCTGGACATGTGGCTGGTGGCCATTTTGAGGCCTAGGCCTGCAAGCTTGCCTGGCCTTGTCTGCCAACAGGCCTGCTTTTTCATCCACTAGGATCAGAGCAGGTAGCCACAGCTTTATTGATCAAGTGTTTTCTATGTGATCTGTTGAATTTTTAGACATCACCTTCCTGAGAGTGTAGTGTGTGGCTGTACACAGTACTAGTAGTATAACATAGCTCTAGTTAAAACAAGTCATAAATGGCTAGACTATCTTTTGTTTGCACTAGTACAGTACTAAGTAACTGAACCACAAAAACAAATGCAACATTTCACTGATGTTCTTCTCCTGTCTTCTTTGCTTTTAGGTTCACAAAAGACAGAGTAGGAGGTGTCATCGGCATCACCTGGCTACCCGTTGTACTGCCAGCCAGACAGAAGTCCTGCTGCGCATCACGCCCAAGTGTGACCAGAACTTGTTGTGCATCTGCCTCCTGCCTGACATCGGAAGAAGATGGCCCCAAAGAAAGGTACCAGGCCCAGTACCAAGAAAGTTGCTGGTGAGAAGAAGGAACAGAAAAAGGAAGTGCCATTAACCACGACTGGTGGTGTGCCGGCCAAGGTTTTTTTTGGCACCAAAGCGTTGTCCGGGAACCAAGCTGGGACCAGCACAGCGGTCCAGCAACCCCACCAACCTAGGCCCAAGGGCTTTACAGTCGCAGAGGTAGCCAGTCTACTAACGGGCAGCGATGTTGAAGAAATGTCATTACCACAAAGTAGTACACAATCAAGTTCAAAGCAGGCGCAAACTCAGCATATCAGTGTCAAGCCGCCGCAACCAGAACAGCAGCAGCCGCCGCAACCAGAACAGCAGCAGCCGCCGCAACCAGAACAGCAGCAGCCGCCGCAACCAGAACAGCAGCAGCCGCCGCAACCAGAACAGCAGCAGCCGCCGCAACAGCCCACCATAGTAGTTGTTGCTCCTGACGTAGGGGCATTTCAGGAAATCGAGCTTCCTGCAGACAAAGCGGAGCGAAGTCAAACCACTGTTTCAGAACATCTATTGTCTTCCAGACCACCAGCAAGGAAAAGGAGGCTTAGTCCATCATCTTCTTCTTCAAGCCCCGCTTCTGATGATCGTGATGACACTTGGGTCCCACCAGCTCGGTCTGAGAGTGAAGTACGCCACAAGACATTGCTTCTGAAAAGGAAGGTCCCAGAAAAACTTAGAGTTATGGAGGTAGATGTAGAAGAGGGGGGTGATGATGTTGATGAAGACGAGCCAGTCATCACGCACATTACTCCCGCCCCAAAGGGATTGGAGACCGACATTCTCACCCTATCCAGAAAGGCTGCTACTGACCGGGATGTAGCACGGATCTCACCAACACAGGTTACACCACCACTACCTCCAGCTGCCATATTTTCCAAGGCCCGGCAGGGACCTACATCCAGCTCAACCATCTCAGTAGGAAGTGGTAGTAAAAGTCACAGTGTAGGTGGACAGGGTCACATATTTTCAAGCACCCCCTCAAGTTCATCTGGTGTTGAAAGTGGCACATCCAGCAGTGCCAGAAAGTTCTCCTCCCCAGTTTGGGACTTCTTTTCTGTTAGCGCCAAGGAGGAGAACGTTGCTATATGCGCAATTTGTCGGCAAGGTGTTCGGCGTGGTAAGCTTGGTACAAACTATGGTACCGGAGGACAAGCAAGTCATCTCAGAATACACCACACTATTGTGTGGGAGGATCACCTACTTAAGTTAAAAGAAAGTAGGAAAACTAAACCCTTTGAAGTTGGTCAGGAATCAGGGAGCGATATTATTGTGGTGGCAGGTGAAGAACAGGGAGGCATTTCTAGCCCTGTCTCCAGTAGTGCAGTCACTGCAGTGGTAACGCCCACATCCTCCTCAGTAACATCAGAGTGGCACCGCAGTAAGAGCCATACTCAGAGTGTGGGTGAGACACCAAGGCGACCGGCGAGTACCTCAATGAGACAATCTGTGTCGTTGAGCCTTAGTGGGTTAATGGCACCACTAAGGAAAGTAAGCCAGCCTACCATTGACAGCATGTTTAGGTTGGAGGGGCAGTTCCAACGCAACCACCCAACGGCACGATTGTACAATGCGAAGCTGGCTAAAATGTTAGCGCTGGACCTTCTTCCTTTTTCATTTGTGGAAGGGGTGGGTTTCCTTGAATTTGTGTCTGCCATCTGCCCGAAATGGAAAGTTCCCAGCCGGTCCTATTTCGCAAGAATTGCTGTTCCGGCACTACATCATGATGTGCTGGAATTGGTTGGTCACGGTTTGCAGCAGAGTGCTGTGCACAATATCCACCTGACAACAGACATGTAGACCAGTTGCCAAGCCACAGATTACATGTGCATCACTGCACACTGGATCTCTTTTGTGGGGGTTAAAGATCAACTATCTGCACGAGGTGTTGTTGACACAGCTGCGATTTTTGAAGGTACTCGGAAACATGCAACTGTAGCCATGTTCGCCATGGAGAAATCTCATACGGCTGAAAACATTTTAGAAGAGTTTCACACCAAGGTTTTGGAATGGCTGCGGCCCAGAGGGCTTGGTATTGGTTTTGTTGCCACAGACAATGGCAGTAATGTACTTAAGGCCATGGAACTTGGTTCCTATTTCAGGGTTCCGTGTTTGGCACACTGCATAAACATTATAGTGCAAGACTTTCTGAAAAAAGAACCCATAGTAAGCAATTTACTGTCCATCTGCCGAAGAATATGCACTCATTTCAGCCATTCTTTTAAAGCTCGGAAGCAGCTGAGCATCCTCCAACGTGAGCGTAGGATGCCAGTCAAGGCACTCATCCAGGAGGTGGCAACACGTTGGAACTCAACGTATTACATGCTTGATCGTCTGTGCGAACAGCAGAGGTCACTCAATGATTATGTCTGGTACAGAAGCAGTGATGCTAGTGTTAAAGGCATGACCCTTCAGAGGGAGCAATGGACCCTAATTCAATGCCTGACTGAGATGCTGTCTCCTTTTGAGGTCTTCACACGTGAAGTCAGCAAGGAGGACTGTACAATGGGCCAAGCTATCCCATTGTTGCAAATGCTAGAGCATGAGCTGAATAATGTGTCTGAATCCTACAAAGGTGTAGAGGACAGAAGGCAATGCCATGACTTGGTGGAGAGCTTATCCAGGCGCTTATCAGAAAATGTAAGGATACAAAATAAAATTTTGTCACAAGAACATTACATTTGTGCCACAATTCTGGATCCACGTGCAAAATTAGGACTATTCCTTTCTTTTTCCAACACTGATGTTGCCCGCTACAAAAGTTGTATAGCTGAAGCAGCCATCAAGTTTGAAAACGAAGGGCTGCTAATTAAAAGCCCGCCACATCAACCCACAACAAGTACTGATACTGAAGCAGGCCATGCAGAATCAAGTGCAACTTCGTCGGCTGAGGGCAGTGCGGTTGGCTCACAATCGCAACACTCACCATCACCATCGACTACAAAAACAATAACTGGATCATTCAGCCGAGTACAATCATTATCAGATTGGTATGTAAAGATGGGCCGTAAGCACAGTGCTTATGCACAGAAAAAACAGCACAAAAGCTTACCAGCAGCAACCCTGAACATTGAGCGGATGGTCCAGGCCTATCTGGACGACCCAACAGAGGTGTACGTTGATCAAAACCCAGTGCAGTATTGGTATAGGAAAAGGTCTGAATGGCCACAGCTCAGCAGGCTGGCGATAAGCTATCTGGCTTGCCCTGTCGCAAGTGTCTCTTCCGAACGTGTTTTCAGTGCTGCTGGTTCCATTGTAACCTTGAGAAGGACCAGTCTATCTCCCAAAAACGTGGAGAGGTTAACAATGATCAAAATGAATCAGCACTTCATACCACCGAATTACACAATGCATGAATCAACAGAGGAAGATGAGGACAGCGGCTCAGGTGACGGAAGTATTGTGTCAGATGATTACCTACTACTGGAAGATCCCCCAGAGTTTGAGGACGAGCTATACTTCCCTGACAATTAGGCTCGCACTTACTGTCTTCCTCCCTTTTTTCCCCCTTTGTTTGTGTCTTTTGTTCCGGTTATAAACTTGTGAATCGCAACCAATGCATTATCACCGTCTTCTAATCTTCTAATTTAAGATACAAGTTTCAGGTGTCTGCCATTTGACACTACAGTCCTCAGAATCCAGCTCCTCCGCTCGATCATACTGCATCTCCTGGTCAATTCCATTTCCCTCATGAATGATGATTGGATGATGGTAACAACAAATTCAAACTTTCCTCGTCCTTCCAAAACAAGTGGACCATGAATCTGATGACTTCTATAGCTATCCTCCTTCAGAGCCGAGAGAGACTGGCCATTAACTGAAAATAAGATGCAACAGGTAATGATTGATGCCATGCATTGGCCGCAGAATAGCAGACTGAATGATGTAGATTTTGTTGTGTGTGTTGCGCATGAATGAATTGATGTAATTGTGCACTGCCACTAATCAACATTCTACAGAACACACTAATTTTCCCCTTCTGGCAAACAAGAAATGTGTACTTCTCCTGCATCTTGGTGATACATTGCTTTTAATTCAATACAGGAAGGGGACTCACTCAATCTGCGCAATGCAAATGACTGTGACTTAACAGCATCGTCCATCATGATGATGGCGAAAGAGACGGCCTGCAGCGTTAACGAGATGAGATGCAACAGGTAATGATTGATGCCATGCATTGGCCGCAGAATAGCAGACTGAATGATGTAGATTTTGTGGTGTGTGTTGTGCATGAATTGATGTAATTGTGCACTGCCACTAATCAACTTTCTACAGAACACACTAGTAATTACTAATTTTCCCCTTCTGGCAAACAAGAAATGTGTACTTCTCCTGCATCTTGGTGATACATTGCTTTTAATTCAATACAGGAAGGGGACTCACTCAATCTGCGCAATGCAAATGACTGTGACTTAACAGCACCGTCCATCATGATGATGGCGAAAGAGACGGCCTGCAGCGTTAACGAGATGAGATGCAACAGGTAATGATTGATGCCATGCATTGGCCGCAGAATGGCAGACTGAATGATGTAGATTTTGTGGTGTGTGTTGCGCATGAATTGATGTAATTGTGCACTGCCACTAATCAACTTTCTACAGAACACACTAGTAATTACTAATTTTCCCCTTCTGGCAAACAAGAAATGTGTACTTCTCCTGCATCTTGGTGATACATTGCTTTTAATTCAATACAGGAAGGGGACTCACTCAATCTGCGCAATGCAAATGACTGTGACTTAACAGCACCATCCGTCATGAGGATGGCGAAAGAGACGGCCCGTTAACTTAAGATGAGAAGGAACAGGTAATAAATGATGATAATTAATGGCATGCATTGGACACCTGACTCTGAGCTATTGGTCTTTGTGTTTGCGTTGTTTGTTGTGCACAAAGTGATGTCAAAGTGTACTAGTGGTAATATATCTTTCTGTACACAATAAAGAATGACTCAAGTCAGTAATATTTATATTTCTACTCTTGTTGTGTTATAAAAATTACACTTGTACTGCAGGCCGATCTTCACTCAGTAGAAGTATCAGAGCTGATGATGAAGTCAGGAGGATGTTTCATGAGTGGCATAAAACGGAAAAGCCTAAAGGTAAACACGTGAACAACAACCACAGCACACCCAAATGTCTGTGTAGAAGTTGAATAGAGTGTAGCGGTGGGATGACTGCAGTGCATTGATTTTACTAACTTTAACTGTAAAATGCTATGTCTGGAATGGATAATGTGCTTTGTGTTTGTCCAACTCTTTGAGAGAAAAAAAAGGACTCTAAAGTGTTAACGTAGGATGTGCTAATGGTAAGCACTGTGGGCCTGATCTCTCCTGTTACTGTTGAAGGTCTATGCTGGAAACAGACTACAGTAGAGATGATGAATATGCATACATGCCACCTCGGAAAGTGTTCTTGTTGCACTACACCATCACTTGTGCATTTGTTTTCACTTTCTTTCTGAATATCCCCTTTGGTTTTCAATCTAAAATTACAGGCCGGGCCTTGTCCAAAACTTTGTAAAACATTACAATGCATCTTAATTACCTTACCAATCAATCACCTTTTTATTCCAGCCGGGCAGTGGCGAGTGGTGAGGAGACACACCCAAGATTGATGGACGAGAGGAGCAAGAGGAATGCCGAGATGCAAAAAACCAGTCCACATTTTTGACCAGGATAAGACAGTAACAGTATCCACTTTTCACTTCTTTTAAATAATTTGATTAATATCTTGTATACATTCTTTACAACAGTGTGTTCTTGGAGTTGTTATTATCAATCATCATTACGTTTGCTCTGTGTTTACGATTCTTCACTACCAATATTTAAAATTTCTATTTGCTATCTGTTAAAGTATTAAGGCCGGAACAGAACAAGAAATAGAAGTGTATGTAATCCGGGTCTCATCATGCATGCATTTCCTTTTTATACCTTAACATATGGAATGGATATGGTATGGTAGTCTTCAATGATTGTCGTTTGTTTGTCTATGTATGCATACTGTTTTTCTATGTCAAACCTTTCCCAAAATCCCCCTTCCCATCCAATCAACGGACCCTAACCCTCTTCCCCCGGGCTGTGTGACTTATTGTCGAGGTGTAACTAAATTAAATGTACACCAATACTTAATCACACACTTGCTGGGGCGGATGTGGTGAAAGCAACACTACTTCAATTTCAATGCAGAGCGATGATCTTCTTCTGCTTGCCCACCCATGAGTAGGATATTTCAGAGGTTATTTTATTTAACAAAGGAACATATACCTCAGCATGAATTGCCGGCATTGATTGGATTTGTTTGTTGTCATTCCTCATATACAGCACTAACTGTTAGACTGTAGGCATAGTCAAGTCGACAAAACTATAGTTTGTAACTCTGTCTAGTAGGCTATCCTCATAATAACCAGCATTCAGTTTTTTTGTCAAATATTTGAGCATATAATTGTTGCTCGGTAAATTCTGTGATGTACTTCATTCAACTACTCCTCTAACAGTCTCTCAAAGGCGATTGACTATCTCCTTTTCTTTTTTTGGAAATGCTGCCACCCTGCCAGTGTATACTACTACTACTATACTACCATCACCACCCCAATCATGGCATGTATGAAAAAGGAAACCATCTTCACCATGCAGCCAGTGCTGTGCCACAGTTGGACATAAACATCAAGCACCGGTAAGAGAGAAGTTTGGGGGAGGCAGAATCAATAATGGACATGTTGTCAATGATTTCAGTTTCAAACACCACTCCAAAGAATGCATAGTAGGACCAGTCAATGAGTGAGGTGTGTCGCATCTATCTGTTTGTGTCTTATACAGTCAGCAAATTATTGAACTCAAACACACGCTATGGGCGGCCATGCACCAGCAAAGAAACAGTGTGATGTAAAACAGTTACCCCACCTACAAAACATTAACAACATTGCATGTAACATAGAAAAATATATTTAATTGACCCTAACAAATAAACTAAACCCACAAAAGCTGACCCACCCACCTCCCTAACCCCAACGACTGTCCATAGAAGTAGAGAACGCCCAAACGAGTGAAGAAAGAACAGGAATTAAAAAAGGGGCAGTGACAGGGTGTTCTGCTTGGGTTTTCGGATCAGATAGAACCCGCTCATCAGAGCCTCACTAACCCAGCCAGAACGTTACCCCCTCCCTAGAACCTATTTACAATCCTGCAACCACATATATCTACCACCTAAGGACAGGGGATTCCTACTATGCATACCAAGACCTCTTATAATCGGCGGCCTCGCGATCCCATACGGATCCAGACCTCTCTGCCCATACGACAGTATCACAAGTGGCGGCCTCGCGATTCCATACGAATCCAGACCTCTCTACCCAGACGGCAGTCTCAGCACAATCGGCGGCCTCGCGATCCCATACGGATCCAGACCTCTCTGCCCATACGACAGTATCACAAGTGGCGGCCTCGCGGTCCCATACGAACCCAGACCTCTCTACCCAGATGGCAGTCTCAGCACAATCGGCGGCCTCGCGATCCCATACGGATCCAGACCTCTCTGCCCATACGACAGTATCACAAGTGGCGGCCTCGCGGTCCCATACGAACCCAGACCTCTCTACCCAGACGGCAGTCTCAGCACAATCGACGGCCTCGCGATCCCATATGGATCCAGACCTCTCTGCCCATACGACAGTATCACAAGTGGCGGCCTCGCGATCCCATCCGAATCCAGACCTCTCTACCCAGACGGCAGTCTCAGCACAATCGGCGGCCTCGCGATCCCCTACGAATCCAGACCTCTCTGCCCATACGACAGTATCACAAGTGGCGGCCTCGCGATCCTATACGAATCCAGACCTCTCTACCTAGACGGCAGTCTCATACGACAGTTCATCCTATGATCACCATAACATACAAAAAGGGAATCAGTCTCACTATTCATCAGATCACACAAGGATTGCCAGTTCGAGCATAGCCTGTTCTCAGGTTCGAGGGGCTCCTCTTTCCCTTATTCAGTTACCACTTACCTGATCAGGGTTAACATCTGTTCATGTAGCCGCAGCTGACTAGAAGAATAGGCTACCCTCTTATACAAGAACACGCAGCACATGTTGGTTCACTACAAACTGGATACTTTATTACTCATTACATACACAATCACATAACATTACGATATAACACATAACCTGCAAAGAAAAGTGAAAGATTAAGTTGTACACTCTAATAAGAAAGGGTCGACATCACCTTAGTAGTATGTAGCCTGCACTCAGTGGTCATCTAGGTTCCCTTCTCGTCTGTGCCTCGGCTCGCCTGGAATCACCCTTCTCCGAGTCACTGGGACCTCTTCCTTATCGGCTACTCTTTCCTCTCTGGCTATTCTGCTAGGAAAGCATCTGTCTCTCGGTTCTTCTCCGCCTTCAAGATGGCGTCTGTCTTCCCTGGAATAAGTAGTAGCTTTACTGCTAACGGCTAGATGCCGCCTACGGACTGAACATGTAACTGCCTCAGACTTTCACTAATATAGAGGTGCGTTTCCTCATGGAAAATTCCGGCCCGTAACCTGCCGCCCACCAAATTCTTGTACCTCCCCGTACCAAGGATACGTTCCCAGCCGGCCGGCCTGATGTAGTGTCTTCGGCATGAAGAAAAATACAATCCTTCGATAAGGGCCGGCCTGAACCGGTTCTCTCCAAGCGAATAACACCTCATAACTAAAACATTACATTTGACCTAGAAGCATCCCAAGCTGCCGGAGCAGAAAGAAAGATGGAGTCTCTCCCGTTTGAGGCCTACCAGGCCTGAATTCAGCACAGCTCCATGAAATACCCTCACTACAGGACAGATTATCCCTAATACTAACGAATCTATCCCCTAGGCTATGTGTGCAAGCCCTGATCTATGGGGAAAGAGCACAGAATCATGTCGAAGTGCCTAGTAAATAGGCTCCATTCACTACTCTAACCCTTAGACTTGAATGGTAAGAGACTGAAGTCACATTCCATCATTGTGCCTCACAAGAAGGCCGGGAAAATCGAGCAGAACACAGGGACTAACTGGTGGGGCGGGACTGGAGGAGGACACGCATCTGGTCCTCTAAATGGGCGACGCGGCGTCTAAGGCCGCGGCAGTTGCAGCCACAGTGGGGGGGGGCACCGGAGATGACACGGTGGCGGCGGGCAGCCGTCCGGCGGTGGCGCCGTACCGCTGGAGGGCGGTGGCTGGGGCCCGGGGCACTGGAGGAGCCTTCAATAGCTGCAGCAGCCTCCTCCTCCTCCTCGGCTAGGACCACCAGCCGCCGGTATTCCTGCTGGATTGCCTCCAGCTTCCGGCGCCGTGCCTTGGCGGCCAACTCCTTACGGTTGAGTTTCAGAGTTGCTGTGTATCAAAAAGAAAAAAACAAGACAATTGTAAAATATAGTCTTAATAAAACAGTAGGACAAGGTAATTATTTATACACATAGTGGCATGGTAGAGTAGCACTATAAAATAAAGCACAGTAGTACATAACATTTTAAATGTCGCCCGTCCTTCTTCCTTCCACCTGTCTTACACTTTTTAGTTGAACAGTGCACCAGGTGCTCTTCTCCATAAAACTTTCAAAGCGGAGTTGAAATCGGATAGATGAGGACATTGGTTACTCAATACTCCGGCTCCTAGTCCTATACCAATTAAAGGGAATTCTAGTCTTCTAGTTCACTCTTCAAACGTCCCCAAGAACTCATACTTACTTACGACATCGGATAGCGGGCGGACTTTGTCCGCCCGCCATCCGACTGCTAAAAAGGGTGGGGGTCCCGTGGGGACAATTAATTAGGATGATGCGCCCGGCACAGTGGCGGGCGCACCCTGTTTTTTTAAATTTAAATTCTGGTTGGCTTTGCTGAAAGCAATGCTAAAATGTTGTGCTGCTTTTCCAAGCACAACATGACGGGCCTCGCACGGACCCTGTCACGTTTTGCTTTGAAAGTCGGGGGGTACCATAGCATCGGTAGGTACCCTCCATGGGGGCCCCCAAGCATACTCTGCAATGTGTGCATGCCTTTCCGTGGCGGACGGCAATGCCGCCACGCAAAGGCATTCCAAAATGCAGATTATATGGCTGCCGGTGTGGTGAGAGAGACACCACCGCCATATTGAACCCTTTTCCGCCTGGACATGTCTGAATATTTTCTACAGGGATGGCGGGAGGTTTGCTCCTGCTGTGACGGCAGTGAATTCCAGCCAGCCCGGCGGGGGCAATACGCCCACCATCCTAATGGGGCCCTAATTCACAACTGTACAGTATACATATACATACAGTACACCTTTGCAGTGAGTGTGCTGTCAAGTTCAACAATAGTTAAAGATTATGAATCTAACTTACCACCGCCTGCCACTGGTGCTGCCACTCCCCCTCCGTTGCTATCTGCAACTGCCGCATCCTCGCCCTCGGCGTCGCCTTCGCTGGCCCCAGCAATGGTGGTCGGTAGTGCGCCTAGAAAACAGTACACATTTATTAGGCGACATATACACCTCCCCCCTATTGATCAGTAGCAAGGTTGAAAAATGAGTTAATACTAACATACATCACTAGTACAAATCAGGTAGTAGTAGAGTAGACACTAAGTTATATGATCATTGTAGCATTTGCTTGATTAGCCCTAGCCATGCACATGTGACGTTACCTTTACCTTGCAGCTTCTTAAGACACCTTTGAGCCCACATGACCTGCCTCACACTGCTACTGTCTAGTCTACGCGCTGCGTACAAGCGGTCAACAAACATTAACAAGCCACTTTTTTAGGAAGAACTGGTGTACTACTGTTACTGTTAGTCCATATTGCTTATCCATAGATGCTACACTTTTTGGCACGGCTGAGAAATGCTTGCAAGTTGCAATATACTAACGCACACCATTTCTTTTTTCGCATTACAGACGCAAGATTCCCTTCTATGAACCAGAGCTTCTGAACGATGCACCAACTACCAGTACTAGGTTCTTCTGAGGTGAGGGGTCCCTTCACTCACATCTTCATTTATAAATGTATATAAACTAAATTGCTATGGGATGGTGGTGCTGCCTTCCACCACTTCAGTTATCATGATTTAATTCCCAACTGTATAAGTGTAACAATGTATATTGTTTTAATGTTATTGATTTGCCGGTTGGTGCTGCTAAGAAAACAGTGTACAGACCTTCTCAAATTGAAATAAAAATGTTAAACTTACATAGACTTTGTGGTATTTGGTGTGGAGTGGACTAACTTACACGAGTGAGCAAATTAAAGTAAGGGTGTGCATGTGAATTGCTTCCACGACAGAGGTTGGGTGTGTTATGTTCTGGGTTGTCTACTTGTTGGTTATCTTGGGGGGAGGGTTCCGAGACCTAATAGGTATGACAAGACAGTACTATAGTCAAGCAGTGGAATTGTGGTGGGTGCGGAATTTCTGATTGAGGTGTGCAAGGAAGGCCCAACCTACCATCACCAACATCCTATTTTCTGGTGCAAATGTATGTGCAAGATCCCTACAACAGTGGTATGTCCTATAGGGTATCATATCAAAATATTAAGAAATCTGGTAGGGCTGTTGTTGCTGTGAATTTTCAAAGCCTAAACATCAATAAGAGTAAAAAGTAGTACAAGACAACAACCCAATGGATTGTACGAGCTACTGGTGAATATGAGTTTTATATTACAACCTTTCACAAAGAGTGGCACTGGCCAACTGGGCAAGACTAGCTACTACAGTACAGACAGACAGACTGATAGTATGTACTCAGTCATCATAGCGGAGGCAGGGATAAGCTTTTTGAAACCGTACAGATCGAAGGATAATTGGTGGTAAAAAAATAGCATTTGGAAACACACTATAGTTCGGGAGAAATGGGGCAGTAAAAGTTATGGAATAAGAAATATTATTAAAAACAAGAAGACTTACTGGGGCCAGCAGAGGAGCCCTCAGCGGTGTCCTCCTGGTGGTGTTCCTGTCCCGCCGACTGCCCAGTCCCTGCCCGTCTGCCCCTGGGTGCTGATGAACAGGAAAGATACAAGAAAGAGACAAACATTGATGGATGGTGTCAAACAAGTACAATATTTTTCAACAACGGTCAAAAAACACTTATGTAAACAATTGCAATAACTACATTGACCGATCTCATCTGGTCAACATGTAATATCGGGGGATTCGCAGTTCGACTACTTAAGTTACTATTTATCAACAGTAATCCATTCTTCCATTCTGATTCCAGAAAACTAAGTTACAAGTAAGCCTAAGTATTAGTACAACGTACCACCCAACCTAGCCCATCTATTCCAGGCATGCCAATTGTACATTAAGTATGCATTTCCACTGTATTCCTCAACAATGTGTATGATCCAATCATGGAGGACACATGAACATGACTACATTTTTTGTATACACCAAATTTTGGTTTGATTGATGCTGATCTGCTACTGCTAAGTAACTGCAAAGCCTACCTCCACTCATTGAACAAACTAGAAAGGTTCTAAAGACTGCCGTACTAGCAGCACGTCACGTAACTGAGTGAGGGGGGCATCACGCATACCACTAACCAATTAGAAGCTCATACAAAGTACCTAAACCTATGTATCAATCCGCCCCTATCTATTAGTGACAGGACAAAGTAAGGAGTGGACGTGAGTCACTGTAGCATTACGTAACTTAATTTCTCTAAAATAAACTCGTAAAGAATCACGCTAAGCAAGCGCAAACGCAAAGCTGCAAACAAGTAAGATTAGTAGTAGCGCAGAAGAGCACCTGTGTCATAATCACAGAAGACTTTTAAACGTTATTAACCTGGAATGTATTGCAAGCAGCAACATTCTAGCTGGTTGGAAGGAAAAAAAGATATTCGCAATATATAACATAGAGCAGAAGAACAGACACAAAGTTGTAATAATTAAATAGGTACTCACCAAGCCCCAGGACCTCCACTCCTAGCAGGTCCAGCAGGTCCTGCTCACGGTCCAGGATGTCGGACCACCGGTGCGTCAGCTGTGCCTGGGTGCGCCGGACCCCAGAGATGCGCGACACTGCCCGGCGCACCTTCCCCCACCGCTGCCGACGCTCCCGGAGGCCGTACCCGGACCCAGGCCTGCCACCTGCTGCCAGGGTTGAGGGGAGGTGGCGCTGCACAAAGAAAATTAGTGCAGCCAACTCCGCCTCCCCAAATAAGGCCCGTGCATGCACCCCTTGTGGGCGCCGCCTTCCGCAAGGAAGGCGGTCGCGGCTCTGGCTGCGCCGGCGAACAGCCCTGCCCTTGGACATGGTTCTGGGGACGGGGCGGGAAAGAAAAGGTAAAATAAATAAAGGAGTAAAGGAAATAAATAGCGGGCAATACAAAGAGAAAAAGTAGCTAAAAAACAAAAATAAGTAGACAAAAACCAAAAATATAGAGGCAGGAAAATAGTTAGAGAAATAATAAGTAATAAAGATCCAAAAAAAGTGGCTATAAACAAAGGATTGAAAAGATTTAGGGAGGATTGAAAATCAGGCCCCAGAACCATGCAATAGAGTGGAAAACAAGATGGCCGCGCCCATTGCGACCACGTGCGCAAGTTCGCGCGATATTTTCTCCCTGAGCAAGCAAAAAGCAACGCGATCAAGTAAAAGCGATCGCGAACAGGAAATATCGACCGCGAACATGCATTGCGCGACCCGGAACAGGAAGTAAACAACGCCAGAGGGCGGGACAAGTGAAAACAAGATGGCCACGCCCGTGAGCAACCGCATGGGTAAGTTGGCGACCCGCGAACACGCAAAAAATACCGCGAACAGGCGGCAAAAAAACTTCCGCGTCTTCGCGATATTTCCGGCGTGTTTGCGGAGATTTTCTACATTCTCGCGATAATTTGCAGAAGTTAATTCCGCAAATTCCGCCCACCCCTATAAATAAGCCCCTAAGTGTATAACCCATCACAATCCCCTAACTGCAGCATGGCAAGACAAGTTGAAGCAGTGCTTCTCAGGCAGCCTAGAAGAGTGGTGGCTACTGGTTCTAATGTAGCACAATGTAGTATAGTGGCTGCTGTGCCCCTCCATGTTGCTGAGTGAGTACTGAAAGTGAGCACCTTCACTCTCATGACAAAATAAATAAAACTCTTATTCATAATTATGCATTCCATGAGCAGGTGTAGGGCAGAGACTATATCTGAGCTCTAGAAAGGCTTTCATGCATTTATTGTTCCATTGTACCAGATCATTCACATCACTTTAATTAAGCTTGACCAAAGTCACCACATTCTTTTTGCCAACATTTAACTGTTCAATTAAGAAAACATTTGGGATCCTCTGATAGCAGTATCCAATCAATCCCCAAAACATTCTCACTTCTTTTTTAGTCATTGGTGGGTTTATTTTCAGAGTCATAGAGATACGTTCTGCAGACTTCTTTCTCACGGCTTCCTAAATTTTATGACCCAAAAGCAAACTTTTGTTTTACAATATTGCAGCTGGGTCTGGGGCACTTAATGTCCATTCTCCAGAAGATGATTAAGCAATGCTCTTGTGTCAAGCTTATTATAAGCTTCATTTGTGTAATCTGTGATTATCTGGTCACTGATGTTTTCCACTAGCATAGAATTACAGGGCAGATGCACATTTTCAAATTAATTCTCCAGAATTTGGAAGAGATTTGATAGACTCCTCATGTACCCCTTTGAGATTCAAAATCAGTCCATTACTCCATTAAAAAACTTAAAAGACCTATTTTGTGATAACCAGGAACAGATTCACTCGAAATCAGAATCCTCATCTCGTGTTTCAATTGCTGCACCATCCAATGTGCAATAAATTTCACAATTCATTTTTCTCAACAGATCACGATCCAACAAATTAACAGGACTCATGTCACATATTGTGAAAGGATGATCATTTTAAGTTGAGGCAGCTTTTAAAGGGACGTTTGCTGACAGCTTATTAATATTCTGTTTATTTGCTATACCTACAACTTGGACGTCTTTTCCAAAGAGGAGTAGGTTGGGAATCTCTATTGGTTCAACTGTTGAATGGGTAGCACCTGTATAGATCATAAATGATACTGGCTGGCCATTTACCTAACAATCTACATCTGGCCACCTTTAGTACTGCACCGGGAATGGAATCCTCCTCCTCCCCCAGGCACAATCATTGGGCCTGACTTGGCCCAGTACGATCTCTGAACGTTGCTGTAATTTGTGTAACATTGTCATTGATTACTGAAGGATTTTGTTGACAACCATGATTCTGTTTGAAAATTCTGCACTTTTTTCTTTATTTTATAATTCGTCATTAGGGCTAAAGGCAAGCATCCAGTGATCTGCCTATGATTCGCCATTTCCTGCACATCATTCAGTTGGGCTGGGTTAATTGACTGTGATGACACAGTCTTTGCCATTTGTTTAATTTTTTGTCATATTTGAGGAACCATTTGCAATTGATTTTGGTCCCTTTCAGGATTGAATCCACAAATGTGGCAAAGAGCCTTTCTGTTTTTTTATGCTAATGTTAGCATTGCCTATGTTCAGATTATTGACAAAACATCTACCTCTAACTTGTGGAACCACATTTCCAGTTTGCATAAACTGAAAATCATTCCTCCTTGCACCAGGACCTGAATTAAGTGAACCTTCCCTACTACCTTCAAGGAAATACTCCATAAGCTCTACTACCAACTCTTTGTTGATTTCTCTCTGTTTAGACTCGTGACAATCCTGCAATACTCTGCAAACTTCAATATTTCCAACGTTTTGGTAGGCTGAATATGAGAACTAATTTCCAGACACAGCCAACAACACAAGTGCTGAGAGAAATTTCTCCACCTTAAGAGTTGTTGATGATCATTGCTGTAGCCTCATGATGGTGGTCATTGCAAGCTGTCTTTGCTGTAGTGTGAAGCGCATATCTCACATTGCTGGTCACTGCGGACTGTCATTCTCCGTACGAATAGTACGTTTCACTGGAGCTACGTGGCAGGGTCTTGGCAGGAACGGGCCCTGTTGGCATTCGAGACGAAGCCCAAACAGCTGGATTTTCTCCTTTTCTTGAGGAGGAGTACACTCTGATTCCAGCCAAGGGCCCAAGACTTGGGGAGGCACCTCTTGGCGATCAGAGAATCACTCCAGCAGAGTCCAGCAGGGCTCATGCAGG
This sequence comes from Triturus cristatus, assembly GCF_964204655.1. NCBI lineage: Eukaryota > Metazoa > Chordata > Amphibia > Caudata > Salamandridae > Triturus > Triturus cristatus. The sequence continues at coordinate 899,054,276 of NC_140590.1, read as the reverse complement.
TCCAGTTGCAGGTTCAGGCTGATCCAGTTGTAACAGATCAGCGGGGCAGTTGCAGAGAGGCCTCTGAAACTTGTTGAGTCCCTGTAGCTCAACGGCAGTCAAATGACCATTGGAGTCACACTGGTTTCTCTGAGATGAAGACAAGCAGGATAAATATTTCTTAGCAGACAGCAAGGCAGACCTCTACGGCCAGGGCAGTCCTTCTTATGTCACTTTCACAAGTCCTGGAATGTTCTGAACTATCTGGTTCCAGGAATGTCCTTTCCCTTCCACTGTCATGGCTACAAACAGGTGGAAGTGACAAAAGGCAGGGCAGGCCTGGTGCCAGATTCCTTTGTGTTTGTAAATGGTGCTGAGTGTAGCTCCTCCATGTCATTCTGCCAGGATGGTCCATTGGGTCCACACCTAAGCCCCCTTTGTGTTACTGTCCGGAAGCAATACATAAACCCGAGCAGAAGAGCCAATCACAATTATGTGACCCTGGACACTTGCAAAAGGCACAAATGGTTGAGACAAAAAAATGCCATCAAAAGTAGCATTTTCAGAATTTTTACTTAGCATCCGACTTTACCATTAAAGAGAATTTTCAATTACAATTTATTTGACGGTAAACCGCATATCTCTATCTGCTCCCAATCTAAAGTTAGCACTTATTAAACGGAACAATGTAACCCAGTGCCAATTGGAAAGGCAAGCCTCACAACAGTATAAAATGACTTTAGGAGTTTTGCTCTGCCAAGACATGCACAACCTAAACACACATGCCCTGCATTTGAAAAACTTTGCAAACTGCCCTATGAGCCTTTAGAGTCTACCTTAAGGTCGACTTATAAATATTAAAAGGAAGGTTTATACTGACAAAAGGTTTAATTGGCCAGGTTGAAATGGCAGTTTAAAACTGCATTGTATGTTTTAGAGGCAGGCCTGAGACGTACTTTAAGAGGCTATTTCAGTGGGTGTCACAATAAATGCTGCTGTCCACAAGTAGCATTTAATGCACAGGCCCTGAGAACATGCAGTACCATATATAAGGGACCTACAAGTAACTTAAATGTGCCAATCAAGTGTAACGTAATCACAAGGAGAATGCAGTTCCATTTGAGATTATAGAAATGGAAACAATAGTCGATCAGTGAGGAGCTGAGCAAGTATATCGGGGGACTTGTTACTTTTCTGTAATCTTACTACGTTTTGGTATTCACAGAGGTAAAGTTAGACCTAAAGTCTAACTTTACTGCTTTTTGGTATTTTTAAAGATAAGTTAATACTAGTAAAGTTAGACTTTTGGTTTAAGTTTACCTTTGTGAACATCGAAATGTAGTAAACTTACTCAAAAGTGTACCTTTACCTTTGTGAATTGGGCCCCCAAATGGGAGTCATGCTTCATCATCAAGCAGCTATTTTTTGGGCCAGCACTACAATACCCAACCGGCCCCTCGAGGGGGCTCTTTGCAGGAGGTATTTGTAAAAATAGGATGCAGTGATAAAGTGTGGGTGGAGGTGCTCTTTGTTTAGATTGGTGAATAGTGATTTAAAAAAACTAATAGGTACCAAAGGGGTTTTTAATGTGGAGGTCCTCTTGTTATGAGTAAAAACAGTGTGTGGCTGATTATGGATGTAATGATCCAAAACAGCTCATAATGTAGTGTACATAGAGGTCAACATGTTTCTTGAAAGAGTTTATCCTGTCAATTAGGGCAATTCATCAGGACCCATAAACCTAATCTATGGGAGATAGGGGACGTGAATGTGGTACTTATACAGAAATACCCAATCACAGGGAATACTGCAGCCCTCTGTAAGTAGAGTATATCTGCAGGTCTCTAAATAAGGACCTAGAGAAAGGAAAAACAAAGGCAGGGAAGAAAGAGTCAATTAAAAACATGTCTGGGTATTCATTATTCAACTATCATACCCATGTTTAGGAATGATAATGCATAATAGCATCTGTTACCATGCATATCAAAACTACACGTGGCTGAATGCAGGGCCCGATTCACAAAAGTAATCTGAGACAAAATCCTAACTTTACGACTTTCAGTATTCACAAAATGCATTCAGTTGTAGTAAAGTTAGGATTCCTTACTTTACTACTACTAAACTGAGAAAAATCCTAACTTTACAGCTTTTGGTATTCACAAAAGGCATTTAGTAGTCGTAAAGTTAGGATTTTTCTCAGTTTAGTAATAGTAAAGATAGCAATCCTAAATTTTCTACTACTAAATGCCTTTTGTGAATAACGAAAGACAGAAAGTTAGGATTTTTCTCAGTTTAGTAGTAGTAAAGTTAGAAATCCTAACTTTACTACTCCTAAATACCTTTGCTGAATACTGAAAGTCGTAAGGTTAGAATTGTGTCTCAGATTACTTCTGTGAATCGGGTCCGCAGTCAATACCATTACTGTGCCGTTACCATGAGGTCCATTACAACACAATTCATTACAACGGTTTCTTTAAGGGACACACTGGACTTTGGAATAGTTTAAATTACTATTTCAACTCCAGTCTGTATATCAATAGGGAAAGTGTTGGACTTAAAATCCAACACCAGTCCAACACTGCATTCCCTAAAGCTAGTCATTGTAATGCCATGCGTTGTAATGGAACTCGTGGTAAAGTTGCAGTCATGGTACTGACTGCATTGTTAAGGCACTATGAGGTCATGCCTGTGTTGTAATAGATGTTTCCTGATAATGCATTAGGCTATCTTGGCTCAATACATGCCAAAAGGTGAAATCACACCTGTCTTTGAAAAGTGCAACATAACAAGAAATACTGAAGAACACACAAGCAGATGACACACTGGTGAAGTGAGACTTTACATCTTTCATAAAGTACATAAGAGTCATCCACACTGGATCAGGTAAAAATATCCATGGTTATTCCAATGGGGGTCAAGCTTACCCAAATTCGGTAAACTACTGGCCTCATAGGTGATGGCAGAGTCTGCGCTAGCTGCGGAGTTAAAACTATTGAAGAAGCAGAGAATTAGGCCTCATTTTGCTAAGCTAGTTAAGTAAGGAGACAAAGAAATCACAGTACTTACGGTTTCCAGTGTTTTTAATAAGCAGCAACCGACCCCTCTCTGCCACCCTAGAGGTAATTAAGGAGCAGAGAGGGCGGTATTTGTACTGGACTAAGTGGCCAAAATTACACTCAGGTGAGGTGCCTGGGTGCACAAACAAGCCTAGGAGGCTAACCCAAATTCGTACCATGGTAAGAGTCTGTCACCATCTTGGGGCAGAATTTTCCTGATAGTACTACCTACAGACTGAAGGTAATAGTCTCAGGGATTCGTGGGAGAGATCAGCTGCATTGAAAAAACGCCACAGTGAGCATTGCTAGGGCCTGCCATAGAGGACAGGGCTTAATGAGAGGCTCTGTGGTAGATGGGAAACAACCTTTACAACGCAACCATTACATCGCACTACATTTACAACTCAGTCATTACATCACAAAATCCTTTATAACGCATGTTGGACAGGCCACACGAAGGGCTCGCTCCCTCCCCGCACGACAGGGCCCAAGCCCCGGCCCGCCAGGCGTGACCCACAAGAATCACCCTCACCCCATCCCCCGACGGAACTCCTGCCCCCGGACTTCCATGTGTCACGGGACCGAGCCACCACCGGCTCCCCCGGCCGGATCAAGCCGCCATCTTGGGCCCTGCACCACGAGGCCGCGTGGCCTCCACCCGACCCTAGCCCTGGGCCTGGCCGGCCCCGACATCCCGGCACCACCATCCACCCAGGAGGTGAGCGGACCACTTGGCAGGTCAATGGGAGAACGAAGCGTCAAGGGCTCTCCCCCGCCAGGTGCCGATCGCCTCCAGCTCCCCCAGGCACTGGCTCCACCCCCTGCTGGGTGTCTGGACACTTTCATCCCGGGCCCTCCGACCTCCAAGTGCGAGGGTCCGGACATCAAAGGGCGCTAGACCTATAACTAGGGCAGCTCCGGAGCCGGACGACAGTTGTATCCTGGAGTCGAGAGACACCGAGAGAACTCAGCCTTGACGGACTACTGGCGCTGCCGTAGCCCTACCTTGGGAACTATCGTCCTGCCTGCTGGCGCTGCCGCGGCCTTCTGCAACATCCATCCTCGTCGGGACCTGCTGGCGCTGCCGCGGCCCGTTGTAACGACCATCTTCACCGGGACCTGCTGGCGCTGCCGCGGACCGTGTAACGACCATCTTCACCGGGACCTGCCGGCGCTGCCGCGGACCGTGTAACGACCATCTTCACCGGGACCTGCTGGCGCTGCCGCGGACCGTGTATCGACCATCTTCACCGGGACCTGCTGGCGCTGCCGCGGCCCGTCCCAGCTAGAACACCGAGCTCGAGGATTGTGAGCTATCCACCATACCATCTCAACTACCAGACTGGTAACCAGACTGTCCCGCTACCCCCTTTCCCCACCTTGAGAGACTTGAATCGAGGGGACCCCTGAGTCCAGACCTCCTTGTACCATTTCATCGTACCGTAAGAAATTGCCTATAAAGAACGCTGAATCTTCTCCTTGTGTGGTGCCTGTCTGTGGGGGGGAAGTTATTTATCTGTACGACTGCTGGAGACGGCTCTCCCCGGAGACCTCTCCCATTGTCCTCGGCCGACCCTCCCGGTCCGTCTAACATTGGTGGCCAGCGGCGCGATCCGAATCAACGCGTAATCGTACAGAGAGTAGCTCACCCCACGACAAAACCACGATGTCAGCCAAAGATAGCGGTTCCACTGAAAAGTTCCATATGGATAAGTTGGAAGAATATAGCCACCGCGAACTTAAACAATTCTGCATGGAACTAGGCATTGCTACCACCGGCCTGAGTACCAAAGACGATTTGAAGCGCGCCCTTGAGTCGTGGGCAGAAACTGGGGTCGCCGGATCACTCGACCAAAACAGTGTCGCACCAGAGGGGAACGCCACGGCTCCCGAGGAGCGGGGAACGGGCCTCTTGCAGGAGGAGATCCAAGAAAGAGAAAGAACCAGATTACATGAGTTGGAAATGGCACGACTCAAGATGGACGGTGAACTAAAGTTAGCCGAGCAGAAACTAAATCTAGAACATCTGCGGCTCCGAGAAGAACGAGAAGAAAAACAGAGACAGAGAGAGCTCGAGGAAAAAAGAATAACACTCGAACACGAGCGCAAACTGGCGGAAATAGAACTTCGGAAACAGAATAAAGAACCGGGGGTGCCTGAGCGACCGCACCCCCCGGGAGCAACCGAGAAAAAAGTCCACATCCCCAAGGATGTTGTCCGAGAATAGGTCCGAGAGGACGACATACAACAGTGGTTCAAAGCCTACGAGATCGCCATGACCTCCCACCGGATCGACCGGAGTGATTGGGGAGCCGGACTATGGGGGAGGTTCGTCAACGAAGGCCGCGATGCCCTATTGCAGCTCCCAGATCACCAGATGTCGTCCTACGACCACATGAAGGCTGCCCTCCTCACCCGCTACGGCCTCACGCCCGAGATGTACCGCCAGAGGTTCCGAGACTGCACCCGGATCCCGGGTACAACTTGGGTGGAGTACGTCAACTATTTCAGCCGAGCCTTCGAGGGTTGGATCAAGGGGAGCCATGTAACGACCTACGAGCAACTCTTTAACCTTATGGTATGGGAGCACCTGTCGAACAACTGTTTCGTCGAGCTCAGGCAGCACCTCCTCGACAGTAAATTGACTGACCCCCGGCAACTCGCCGCCGAAGCTGACCGATGGGAAAGCACCCGAGTGGGCCGGAGAGGACCACACGAGCAAAACCGAAACAACCAAGGCCAGCACCGTCCCCGGGGAGGAGGAGGAGGCCAGGGGCGAGGGAGAGACACCATCCCGGCAACACCCGTGGCCAGCACCACGCCCCCGGCCGGCCGGGGCAACCCCCCGATGCGCCCGGGGTTCCGAGCCAACGTCACGTGCCACCGATGCCAGCGAGTCGGCCACTACGCCAATGACCCGAGCTGCCCGCAGAACCAAACACCAAAGCCCCGCCAGGTAGCTGCCGCCGCCCTGGGGGGAGAACGACTATCAGAGGAACAGGAAGAATATGAGCCGGCCCAGCAGGAGTGGGAACCGGCCGCCATGGTTCTAGCGTGCCTAGGGGGAAAAGACATGGTCCCGCGGGCTCCCCTACCCGCCAACACCCGGAAATATGGCCAGTGGGTGACCATTAATGGACGTCGGGCCGAGGCCTTACGTGACACAGGCGCCAGTGTGACGGCCGTCCGCTGTCACCTGGTGAAGCCCGAGCAGATCATTCCGAACATTCTCTGCCCCGTCCGCTCAGCCGACAATTCCGAAAGTCTGTGTCAAATGGCCTGCGTCCCCTTCGAATGGGGAGGGGTCTCCGGCCTGTTGAAGGTGACGGTCCGGGATGATGCCCCCGTGGACTGCCTCCTGGGGAATGACCTTGAGAGCTCCCCGTGGGCCACCGTCGAAAGAAGAGAGCACCTGGGGATGCTGGGCCTCCCGGACTGGGCCTGCGTAACCACCCGGTCCATGGCCGCCCGTGCCGTCCCCCGATCATCAGACCCAGGATGGCCAGCACCTCCGCCCCCGGTCGCCCCAGTAGAGGACAACGACGAGGCCAACCCCCCAGAACCAACGGCCGAAGGGGTCGCGCAACCCCCGGACCTTCCCGGCCTGGCTCAGTGGCGTCAAGAAGGGGGGCCCACCCAAGAACAGTTCCGCCAGGAGCAAAAGACCTGCCCCTCCCTCGAGGGACTCCGCCGGCAAGCCAGCGCCCAGAGCGCAGGGGACTCCACCGGAACTCATTGGGTCTATTGGGATAACGACCTGCTATACAGCGAACAAAGAATCGCAGAGCTAGGGGCCAGTCGAGTGCTGGTGGTACCTCTCCGCTTCAGAGACTTCCTACTAACTCTGGCCCACGATGTCCCCCTGGCTGGACACCTGGGCCAGGACAAAACCTACAGTCGCCTAGTGACTCACTTTTTCTGGCCGAAGATGCGGAACGACGTCCTTAACCACTGCCGGTCCTGCCCCACGTGCCAGGCCAGTGGGAAGAGCGGCCGTAAGCTGAAAGCCCCTCTGCAACCCTTCCCAGTGGTCACCACCCCGTTCGAGAGGGTAGGAATAGACATTGTGGGGCCCCTGGACCCCCGCACGGCACAAGGACATAGGTTCATCCTGGTACTGGTGGACCACGCCACCCGCTACCCCGAGGCAGTGCCCCTACGAACTGTAACAGCTCCGGTGGTTGGCCGGGCCCTAATGGGGATCTTCTCCCTGGGGGGGTTCCCCCGAGAAGTCGTCAGCGACCGAGGCACGAACTTTATCTCAAAATATATGAAGTCCCTCTGGCAACAGTGCGGGGTCACCTACCGATTCACGACCCCCTATCACCCCCAAGGGAACGGACTAGTGGAGCGATTCAACCGCACCCTCAAGGGGATGATTGGGGGATTGGAAGAGCCCCTCCGTCGCCAGTGGGATGTACTACTCCCGTGCCTCCTCTTCGCCTATTGAGAAGTTCCCCAGAAGTCCCTCGGCTTCAGCCCTTTCGAACTCCTGTACGGGCACCCTGTGCGAGGGCCCCTCAGCCTGGTCAAGGAAGGTTGGGAGATGGACCCCCTAAAGACCCCTCCAGACGTCTTCAAGTACCTCCTGGCCCTACGCAATCAGACCCGGCGCTTCAGGGAGATGGCCAAGGCGAACCTCGAGGCCAGTCAGGAGGACATGAAAAAATGGTACGATCACAATGCCTCCTCCGTCGAGTTCGAACCTGGTCAACAAGTGTGGGTGATGTCCCCCACCGAACCATGTGCCTTACAAGATAAGTGGACGGGGCCCTTCAAAGTGGTCGAGCGCAAAAGCCCCGTCACTTACCTCATCGACATGGGGACCCCCCGGAACCCCCTCCGGGTCCTCCACACCAACAGACTCAAACCACACTTTGTGCGCTCAGAACTCAGCCTCCTGATGGCTACGGACAGTGGGGCGGAAGAAGACTCCGAACCCCTCCCGGATCTCCTGAAGACTCAGGAGAACGACGGTTCCGTGGACGGGGTCCGGCTCTCCGATGCCCTCACCCCAGAGCAACGCCAGGGTTGCCGGGACCTCCTGCTGCGGTTCGCTACACTGTTCTCCCTCACCCCCGGGATCACCCCTTGGTGCTTGCACGACGTGGACACCGGGGACAATCCCCCTATCCGACACCGGGCCTACCGCGTGCCAGATCGGGTACGGGCCTGCATCCAAGAGGAAGTGGCCAAAATGCTCACGATCGGGGTCATCGAGCCCTCGGACAGCCCCTGGGCCAGCCCGGTTGTACTGGTCCCCAAAGCCGCTGCCCCCGGCACCACACCTGAACTGAGATTCTGCGTCGACTACCGGGGCTTGAACGCTGTCACCCGGACCGACGCTCATCCCATCCCCCGAGCGGATGAGTTGATCGACCGGCTGGGGGCCGCCCGCTACCTCAGCATCTTCGACCTAACAGCGGGCTACTGGCAGATTGGTCTCACACCCCGGGCTCAGGAACGGTCCGCCTTCTCTACCCCCGATGGCCACTACCACTTCAAGGTCATGCCCTTCGGCATGAAGAATGCTTCGCTACTTTTCAGCGTCTAGTGAACCAGGTCTTGGCGGGGCTCGAAGAGTTCAGCGCCGCCTACCTGGACGATATCGCTGTGTACAGCCGCCTCTGGTCCGACCACCTCCTCCACCTCCAAGAGGTCCTGCAGGCCCTCCAGCGGGCCGGCCTCACGATTAAGGCCGGCAAATGCCAAATTGGTCAAGGGTCCGTGACCTACCTCGGGCACCAGGTGGGAAGCGGGCTGGTGGCCCCGCTGCAACTTAAAATTGCTGCCATCCAGTCCTGGCAGCCCCCCGTCACCCAGACCGAGGTCCGAGCCTTCTTGGGGCTCACCGGCTACTACCGGCGGTTCGTGAGGGACTACGGCAGCATTGTGGGGCCCCTCACGGGTCTCACGTCCGAAAACCAGCCGAAGCGGATTAACTGGACCCCCGACTGTCAAGCGGCCTTCGAAGAGCTGAAGGCCGCCCTGTGCACCGCCCCTGTGCTCCAGGCCCCCGATTACAGTCGGGAATTCATTGTACAGACAGACGCCTCCGACCACGGCATCGGAGCGGTTCTTTCCCAACTAAACCCCGAGGGTCATGACCAGCCGGTGGCCTTCATCAGCAGACGTCTCCTGGCCCGAGAACAGCGCTGGAGCACAATCGAGAGGGAGGCCTTCGCAGTGGTGTGGGCCCTCAAAAAGCTCCGGCCCTATCTCTTCGGTACCCACTTCCGGGTTCAAACCGACCACCGACCCCTGCAGTGGCTGATGCAGATGCGGGGGGAGAACCCAAAACTATTGCGCTGGTCCATCTCCCTGCAGGGAATGGACTTCACCGTGGAACATCGACCGGGCCAAGACCACGCCAACGCAGATGGCCTGTCACGCTTTTTCCGCCTCGACGAGGAGAGTCCCCAGGAAGATGGGTGACTCTCCCCGCCTTCAGCTGGGGGGGACGCATGTTGGACAGGCCACACGAAGGGCTCGCTCCCTCCCCGCACGACAGGGCCCAAGCCCCGGCCCGCCAGGCGTGACCCACAAGAATCACCCTCACCCCGTTCCCCGACGGAACTCCTGCCCCCGGACTTCCATGTGTCACGGGACCGAGCCACCACCGGCTCCCCCGGCCGGATCAAGCCGCCATCTTGGGCCCTGCACCACGAGGCCGCGTGGCCTCCACCCGACCCTAGCCCTGGGCCTGGCCGGCCCCGACATCCCGGCACCACCATCCACCCAGGAGGTGAGCGGACCACTTGGCAGGTCAATGGGAGAACGAAGCGTCAAGGGCTCTCCCCCGCCAGGTGCCGATCGCCTCCAGCTCCCCCAGGCACTGGCTCCACCCCCTGCTGGGTGTCTGGACACTTTCATCCCGGGCCCTCCGACCTCCAAGTGCGAGGGTCCGGACATCAAAGGGCGCTAGACCTATAACTAGGGCAGCTCCGGAGCCGGACGACAGTTGTATCCTGGAGTCGAGAGACACCGAGAGAACTCAGCCTTGACGGACTACTGGCGCTGCCGTAGCCCTACCTTGGGAACTATCGTCCTGCCTGCTGGCGCTGCCGCGGCCTTCTGCAACATCCATCCTCGTCGGGACCTGCTGGCGCTGCCGCAGCCCGTTGTAACGACCATCTTCACCGGGACCTGCTGGCGCTGCCGCGGACCGTGTAACGACCATCTTCACCGGGACCTGCCGGCGCTGCCGCGGACCGTGTAACGACCATCTTCACCGGGACCTGCTGGCGCTGCCGCGGACCGTGTATCGACCATCTTCACCGGGACCTGCTGGCGCTGCCGCGGCCCGTCCCAGCTAGAACACCGAGCTCGAGGATTGTGAGCTATCCACCATACCATCTCAACTACCAGACTGGTAACCGGACTGTCCCGCTACCCCCTTTCCCCACCTTGAGAGACTTGAATCGAGGGGACCCCTGAGTCCAGACCTCCTTGTACCATTTCATCGTACCGTAAGAAATTGCCTATAAAGAACGCTGAATCTTCTCCTTGTGTGGTGCCTGTCTGTGGGGGGGAAGTTATTTATCTGTACGACCGCTGGAGACGGCTCTCCCCGGAGACCTCTCCCATTGTCCTCGGCCGACCCTCCCGGTCCGTCTAACAACGCATGTCACTACAACGCATTACATTGCATGTTACTACAACAGATGACACTACATCGCATGTCACTACAAAGCAGGCATTACATTGCATTTAATTACAACGCATACCATTACAACACATAGTACCACTACACTATCTAACACTTACCCTACTGTTGCACCCCCTGGAGTAAGAATAGTAATTTTACCCCTACCCTATCCAAGACTTACCCTACTGTTGCACCCCCTGGAGTTAGAATAGTAATTTTTACCCCTACACTATCCAACACTTACCCTACTGTTGCACCCCCTGGAGTTAGAATAGTAATGTTTACCCCTACACTATCCAACACTTACCTTAAATGCAATGTAAGGGTATGCGTTGTAATGGTATGCGATGTGAAGGTATAATGCGATGTAATGGAATGCGTTGTAAATGTAGTTTAAAAAAATGTGTTGTAGTGGTAAGCGACGTGTCCTGACTGACAGAAGGAGACCCTACTTGGTCAGACATCTCTTATGTGACGCTCTCATACCTGGTTGCTGCTTGGCTTCTTGCTACTATCGAGCCAGCCGTGAGGGGAACGGCTTGTGCTGGGGACATACCGGTCCTGACATCTCTGCCTCCGATATCGCCTGCATCCACGCCGTGAGGGGAACGGCTCGGGGAAGACTACACTACCCAGAGGCCATAGCGCCCGGCGCGCACTGCGCACGTCATCACGCAGCGCCCGGGTCCTACTTCAGGCCCACAGTAGTCTCGCAGCGCGGTACGCGCGCGGGCGGCGCCCGGGCAAAGCCCGGGCCAAGGGCGGGCCCGTTTAAGCCCGTTCAAGCACGATCAAGACCGGACCGGGCCACCCCTCTGTCATCCCTGATACTGCTTGCTGTATTGGTTTCGAGGAGGATTGTAAGTACTGTTATTTTTGCTCCCTGACTAACGTACTATGGCTGCATCATCAACCAGAAGCAGGACTGTACTAACAGGAACTCTGGACAATTTTATAACTAGGGCAAACTCCGTAATTGATCAGGGGATAATATTAATGGAAAGAAGAGTCTCCCAAGACTTAGCGTTTGCAAAAAGATCCTCTTTGGGTCATATTGCTAATGTATGCACTCCGGATGCTCTTAGCAGAGTAATCCCAGATAATCGCCCCTCATCCATGGATAATGCATCCCGTAGTGTAGAGCCATTGCAGCCCCTCCCATCTGAGCAAGCCCTAGATTCTACTTTAGCTTCAACAATGCTAAGCTCACCTGAGAGATTAAGTCTCCCCAGTTGCGAGGAAGACGTGAGGGAGCGATGCCAAAAAGAAAATTGACTACGGCTCCTAGAGCGGGGGGAAAAAAAGCGAAACTTGCCAAAGGTCATAAGGGGACCCAGATGACAACTGACTCAACTATAACAGCCCAATACGCAGCTGCCCTAGTCCAGGCCCCACCTACACCCTTAGGAACTGGGGCAGTAACTCTCATTAGCAGTGAAACTCCACTTGAGATACATGACACCCCAGCAGAGAAAAATACCACTATAACTGCTCTTTTGAGTGCTATTATCAATCTCTTGGAATTGAGATTGTCTCGTATTGAGCAGCAGCTTTCACGGTTAGAACAGGTGACGCTGGATACACAGAGCAAGCTAATTCCAAATATACCTAATCCATGCCCTCCTCCTGCCAAAAATGGGCGTCCTCAGTCTGACTTAGATCTAATTAACAACACGCCTGTTCCTCCAAAAATTCCAACAGCAACAAATCCATCCACTATTCCAACCACTCTATTGGGGAGGGGGGATGCAAATATAGATGAAGGGAAGGGTGATCAGACGGAGAGCAAGTGGTATCTCCCTAAGGAACGTACCATAGATTTGCCACCAGAATGTAGCCCTTATGTGGCAATTTTGGTTGGAGTCCCCGAGCTCCCAATCTCAACCATAGAATCATACCCCTCCCTCAAAAATAAAGTAATAGATTGGCTCAATAAAAACCGACCACTTCCCCAACGCATTACTAGCGAAATCCTCATGGTACGCAGAGCATCGTGGGTGGGTCATGGCCCTAAAAACATCAAAGGCGATTGTATCCTAGTAAACTTTAAAGATCCCCGAACTGCTGAACATATCTGCAATTGGAGGTACCAGGGACAGAGTGCACTGATACAAACTTACCCGCTGTCTTACTTTTATCCACCGACCCGCGGGGATGCTATGGAGAATGGCTGGACATTAGTACAATATAGAGGAGGAGCAAGGCCATCAAGGGCTCCATTTGACCATCCACCAGCACCCCCCAAAATATTAATTCAAAACAGATACAGCTGTTTGGACCAAGTGGATTGACTTGGTCGGGCAATGGGAGCGGCGCAAACTCAGAATAACAGCAAAAGCCGGGCTGTCGATGAGGCTGAGTGCCCGTCAATAATAGATGGCCTGTCAACTACTGTTATAGAGAAACACACTCATACCGCTGAACTCCCCCCTGAACTCCAAGAGGTTACATCTGATGCTAGGCGTCCAGACGCGCAAGAGGTTATAGATCCGCACCAATGCGAACGCACTGTTACAATTAGGAGCGACTGTAATTCCAGGGCACCTACGAACACCGAATCCCTGGTAATTGCGTCCTGGAATGTTGCGGGCCTACATAGTAAAGTAGCGAGTGGTGAATGGGGAACGTTTATTGATGGAATGGACATATGTCTATTCCAGGAGACCTGGGCAAGAACAGAGGAAAGGAGAATGGGATTTGCGGGTTTTCATATACCCGCACGATGGGGGGGCAAGGGTCGACCGTCTGGGGGTCTTACCATATGGGTGGCAACTCACTTGGGCTGTTCAGCCTAGTCTGTTAGCACACACTCGGACGATATACAGTGTGTAATCCTGAAATGGCCCAATAACTTCAAGCTGGCTGCTGTGAATGTCTACTCGAGGCCTGTCAGTCTAGCTAGTGAGTCTACTACGGTCGACGAACTATCAAGTTTTCTGTACTCCATCCCTACGGATGTGTCCCTACTAGTAGCAGGAGATTTTAACTGCCACTTCGAACCCTTACCGGGGATGGACCATGGTGCACTTGCAACCGAGGATGATTACTGGTCCATTCTGCAAATCCAATCTCCTCATACTAGGTCCTGGTCCCCTCTAGCGGTCCAAATAACGGCCCTTACACTAAGCCACTCAATAAGGGCTTGTAACGGACGCACCAACTCAGATACTCCTTCTAGGTGCACATACAACAAAAAGGGTCACGAATCGCGTCTAGACTACATTATGGTTCGGACACAGTCATGGTCGAAGGTCATCGACTTCGAGATTATTGTAAGGGACGACAGTGATCACAATTTGCTGAGGCTGGAGCTGGCTTCTCCGGTTACACAACCGAAGGATTTAGGACCCAGAGATGTCCGAGTAGACAGGTTAGTCTTAACGAACGACCGGCGCAGGGTCAAGTGGGACAAGGTGGAGGCATCCCCTGAGGACCTGGCAAGATTGTACAATTCAGTCTTGCCGTGTTTTATTGAATTAGATGTTTTAATAACCCAAGAACTTTCTCCAGATTTTAACATCAAATTGCAGGCCCTGCATACGAATCTCGTTATTATCTTGTCAGATATGTTTAATCCAGTATCAACCAAGAGAAAGAATAGGACCCCCCTCTCCTCTTGGTATAATGATGCTTGTCGCCTGGCAAAAAAAGAGTTGATTTGGGCTGTAAAACAAGGCAATGACAAGATCCTTATCGCCACCAAGAGAACCCACTATAAAGCTATGCTGAAGTTGGCCAAACAGGATTGGGACTATGCAAAATGGACCGATCTGTCATGCGCTCTTGAACAGAGAGATGCCCGTAAATTTTGGTCTATAGTCAACACAGGAAGTGGGGATCCTAAACCGGCCACTGAGCCTAATATAGAGGCTAGTATTTGGGAAGACCACTTTAGAGCCCTGTATGCTATCGAAGTTGATATGGACACATATCCGGCACTACCAGCACTGAATGACTCCTATGATTGTATACAGTTTTCGCCTGAGGAAGTTGTTAATGCCATTTCGAAAATTCCATCTAGCAAGGCCCCTGGGCTAGATAAACTTTAAACACCAAATGGAGATCTGGGGACCATATCTATGCATTTTATTTAATGCAATCTTGAGAGGAATGAACGTGCCCTGCACTTGGTTGGGTGCAGAAATCGTTCCCATCTTCAAGAAGGGTTCCCCCCTGTTACCGGCAAATTACAGGCCCATCAGCCTCATAGATGTTCTGCAAAATATTTTTGCACGGCTTATCCTTGAACGACTTGAGGATTGGATGGAGCACGCTATACTGAGCCAATACCAAGCGGGGTTTAGGAGGAACACCTCTACCATGGACCAAATCTTTCGCTTGTTATTACTATTTTGGAAAACAGCAAAGATTGAGGGTGGCAGCCTCTACATGGTATTCGTGGACCTCCGCTCCGCTTTTGATTTAGTACCCCGAGGGAAACTTTGGGGCATGTTGGCCAGTCTGGGGGTACCTCTACCAATCCTGACAATACTGATCAAGTTGCATGAGGGCAACTTTGCCCAGGTGCGTTATGGAAAGAACGGGGCTTTAACCTCTAAGTTTCCCATTGGCAGAGGGGTGAGACAGGGGTGCGTTCTAGCACCTACCCTGTTCTGCCTATATGTCAATGGTGTGATTTCCCATCTTATTAGCGCCCTTAATAATGACGCCCCAATTCTGGCAGGTAGCAGGGTGCCAGCAATCATGTTTGCGGATGACACCTGCTACTTTCCAAAACACCAATGGGAATCCAGCGTGTCCTTGACAGTTTCGAGGACTTTTGTAGAGGTCGAGGCCTGGAAATTAATGTGAACAAAACAAAGTATATGGTGTTTAATCCTTCACCTTCCACACGGCCAAACCCTAAACTTGGATCATTAAATCTGGAAAGTGTAAAAACTTTTGATTACCTAGGAGTAACGTTGAGCGAAAATCTTTCATGGGTTCCACAAATTGCCAAGGCGCAGCTGAAATTAGCCCAGTATGCTGGGGGTATCCTTAAGTTTTCCAACACGTCCACATACAAACCAATTAAACCCCCGCTCGAAGTATACAAGAGCCAGGCCAGGGCAGCAATTCTATATGGAGCAGAACTTTGGGGGTATTTACCTGGGTTGGAACTTCTCAAAATTGAAAACAAGTTCATCAGACAGCTACTATCACTCCCACAGAGTACTCCGTTGCATCCTTTGAGGATGGATCTGAATCGGAGGTCGATGGATGATGAACTAGCTCTGAAGCCTCTTAGGTACTGGCACAGGTTGTGGACTACGCCGGAATTATTGTATTATAGATTAGAGCTGAAGGAAATTCTGGCAAGCAACTGTGTACTAAAAATCCCTTGGTTTGTGTTTATAAAATCCCAGTGCATCAAACTCGGGCTGGGTGATATGTGGTATGAACCGGAACTAAGCTGCAAGATGATCTCACGGAAGATGCTCACTAAGATCTATGTGGCTGAGAAACAAAACAGAGTGCAGACTGCCCATAATATTGGAGTTTTAACTAAATCTTTTTTAAGTGTCAAGGACTTTTATCAATTCGAGAATTTTATGGATATTATTTATCCTATATCATCAAGAAAACTATATTTGCAATGGAGATATGGCACACTACCTCAGCGAACTTTCACTAGCAGCTGGGCATCAAATTCTATTGAGGCCTGCCCAGGCTGCAGTTGTGTTAAAGAGGATGAGCTCCATGTACTATTTTTCTGCCCTGCATACACAAAAGCTAGGAAGCATTGGATAGTGCCTATCTGCAAAAATATGGGTTTTCGGCAATGTAGCCATGCTTTTAGAATTTTAAAAACAGACACATCTGAATGTATAGTTTTTGCAGTCTCTAAATTCCTCTTTGCAATGTGGAATAGGAGAAGGGGACTATGCACTACTTAATTTATTGTCATGACATATTCTCATTCTGTGCCAAGTTTGTCTGTATATATATTTATGTTTTTATGTACTTTTTAAGGCAAATTGCCGAAATAAAGATATTTTGATGATGATGATGATATAAATGTTTGCGTTGTAAAGGATGTTGTGATGTAAAAACAGTTTTGTAAAGGCATGCGTTGTAAATGTATGTGTTGTAACGTCATACATTCGTTGTAGACATGGAGCCGGGGAATTGTCCCTCCTGGCATTGCTTTGTGGAAACCACAACCAGCATCTTATGAAGGGGTAAGTGTTATCCATTCTAATATAGTTCTGGTCCCAGTAAGCCATTGTTACACACTTAGACTGCAAAACCCCAAAGTGCCCTGTGTTAATGGGAGATAAATTGTCGTAAGGGAAAAAACTATAGGAAGCGCACAAGGAACTGGTTGATCCTGATTATTAACATAGCTAAATGCCTGTCTGGGGCCCTAATAATCAGGATCAACATTGCAGAAAATGCACTAAAAACAGGGATTCAATCTCAACCTAAAAGTCAAAACTGTCAGAGATTAGAACAGAAATATGTGAGCAGAAAGACTTTCTTATGCATCAAAAAATAACAAAACTACAAAAAGACATGAGATTTAAAGACATTTGACAGTGAGAATGTATATCCCTACATTAGACCCCGTACTATAGAGGGGGTAGAAACATAGTTGTCATAGACAAACAAACCAGCTACTCAATCCCTTTGATTGACACAGGGCTCATCTTTATTTGATAATTTGGTTGTTTGCTTTAGTTTTGGTAACGTGAATTTATTTTGTGTGCTGTCTGTATAAAGGTAATGTCTTATATTGTTTCTTTTTTGTTCCATTGTTCACGTGGTATACTTGACACATCACATATTTGTGTTTAAGATAATACAATAATTTTCAACACAACAAATGTCTGTCTAATTTTTCCTAATTTGCATTGTTGAACAATACAATTATTCTTGAACAGTACAAAGTATTCTGCCATTGCATCTGTCTTTTTATTTTTTTGTCGCACATATCTTCAGTAAGAACTGCTAGTCTTTTAATAGAGTTTAATGCTCTAGTTTTTATTGAGTAGGGTTACGCATGTTTTTTGTTTTAAAATTCAAACCATGGGATTTTCAGAATTATTATTTAAAATTCGAGTTAACTATGAGTTAGGATTTTGAATTGTGATTTCAGAGACACCAAACATGAAGGAATTCCGAGTTTCCATTTGGAAATTACACTTATAACATGTTATAGGGGAATTCCAATGTTATCCTATGGGAGAGGTATACCTTGTAGTAGTGAAAAACAAACTTAAGAGTTTTTCACTACCTGGACATGTAAAACTAAAAAGTACATGTCCTGATTTTTAAATACACTGCACCATACCCTTGCGGCTGTCCAGGACCTACCTTAGGGGTGATGTATATGTATCAAAAAGGAAGGTTTGGGCCTGGCAAAAGGCTTATTTTGCCATGTCGAAATGTCAGTTTAAAACTACACACACAGGCGGCATTGGCAAGCCTGAGACATGCTTAAAGGGCTACTGAAGTGGGAGGCATAATCAGTGCTACAGACCAATTAGTAGATTTAATTTATAGACTCTTGTCTTAGATAGTGGCACTTTACTAGGGACTTATCTGTAAATGAAACCTACCAACTGAGTATAAGCCAATTCATTTTTATTGCCCAGTTTGATTAAATTCTTATAGGGCAAGTCACTGTTATTCTTTCTTTTTTACTTTTCGTTCATGGGTGGTGTACTTCTTTCTTTAGTCTTAACTTTCAATGATGTATATATTGATTGAATATTCCGTTAATACAGGGGTCATATAACAGCCTATTTCATCATCCTGAAGATGGTCTAAAGGATGTATACACCAACCAGACCGAAATGTCAACAACCTCATCTATTTCCTTATTGTTTAATTGTTCTTTAGAAAGTGTTCTTTGTTTTGTTCAGATTCACTGTTCTGTTGAGGCATTTTTGTTATGAATAGATCCTTGCAACAGTGACTCTGAGGTACCAATAGCACAGAATTTCTTTGTGAACCTCGGACATTTTTGTGTTGCTTTAATCATTTTATACCCTTTCTATTCATATTTTCATAAAATTTGGTTTATAGAGGATTCACACCTGTTTCAACAGTATCTTTGGTAGATCTTCTGGGAAGAAAATTAAAACTGAATTTAAAATTGTTTAACTATAGGTTACCGGCTGGAACCTTGATTTAGCATTGCATGAATTGTTTGACTAAGGGCACATAAGTGCAACCCTTGTAGGCACTTTTTCCGATTATTAGTTGCATAAGTTACAATATTTACCATGAAAATCCACTCAGGGCCAGGAACATCAAATATCTTTTTTAATGACTCCTTTTTTATCATATGTTTTCACATTGTTAACTAGGGTAGGAAACAGGGATAATCATGTGTCAGAGGCTGGGTGACCTTTCATCAAATCTCTGCATACCCCATACTTTTGCATAATCACATTACAGAGAGAAAATCCACCATGTATGCTTGCCATCAGATGTAAAACATAACCAAGAAGTTTCAAATGGAGAAGATATGTTGTTGTGGTTTATAGTTTGTGTGTAATCTATATCTTTGGAACTGTATAGATATGCTTCAATGGATAGGTTTCTGTATTCAAAACTTGTAGACTCTAATCCTGAATTGGCACTTAATGCAGAATAGTTTCATGGAAAGCAGGTTCTGTGCCTGGTTGCACCAAATCTTCTGTCAGTAGGTGTTAGGTGCATGATACTTAAGGCCTAACTAGAAATTAGTATTCCGTCACAAACATGATAGAGTACCCTGTGCACAAAACCATCAGTCTGCCCACTGTTTTGAGTGCCGCTGCTAGCGCCAATGCCAAAAATGTACTCCAAAAGTCTGGTGAGTTGGGACACTTAGGGTAAGAACATTACATTGCCTGCCCCAATTAAGCCGGACACACTGATGTCCTTTTTTCTGTCCATCCCTGCAGGGGAAAACTTGGTTGTCACAAGTAGAAAAAATAAGTGAACCTCACACACTGGGAGGAAATTCCCATGGTGTTAGGCAGGGGCGGCTGGTGGATTTTGAAAGTGGTGCGCCAAAAAATGTTGTGCGAGGGCATATACAGCTTAGCGTACTTACTGAACCGCCTTCACCAACAATGTGAACTGAATGCTGAAACAAACCCAAAAAGCATTACACTGAAACCCTACTAGATCAACCAATCAGCCACTGGTTACTTGGCAGATGCTATGCAGGAAAGCACCACTAAACCTTAGAATGAGGGCTTGCCTTTCCTGTGTTGGTAGTGCGACATTCGCACGCGTATTTAGCTATAAAACATTGCACTACCTTCACCTCATTAAATGCAAAAGTACTTTTTTGGCTTTTGTGTATTCTAGACCTGTTGTGTGGTCGTGTTTCTCAGGGGCACTTCTGATGGCTTCAGCATTAAGTTTCCGTCAGCCTGTAACATAACGGGCCTCGTTTAACAATATTTATACCCACCCATGTAACACTGGGTGGGCTTTCACTGAGCCTTCTGTTGCCACATTAGTCAAGCGCTCTGATAGGGAGAGGGGTGGAGGGTGGTCTCGACCTGTACTGCAGATAGATATTGGACGCCATTAATCAGAGTGCAGAAATACATCTCAATCTCCGAGAACTTGCATTCTCATCTGAAGGCACAGCGTAGTAACTGCGCATGCAAGGGCATAAACTGTATCCCTGCCAGATTGCATTGCTTGTTAATACCCGCAGGCTATTAATAATTCTTCAATATGTTGCGCACGTGCCCACAGACAGATTGCAGCTTGTTCTGCGGCTGCGATTGTGGCTAGCAAACAGTAAGTGAAACGCTAACAAGGCACTGCCGTAATTAACACTGGTGCACTTGCCCAACAAAATCCTACCGCTTTTCTAATTCTAAATAGTCTTCAGTCTGTTATCCTTACGAATTTAAGGAATAGTCCCAGGCCTCGTCTTCTACTGACTGTACCCTTGCTCGCATTTGACTGGTGATCTCATTCCGAATAAAGCTGACACAAAAAAAGCACAATGAACACTCGACTCGACCGGAAGAGAGTAGATTATGTTCCACATTAAATTATACTTGTTCACTTACCTCAAAAGCTTTTGCCGCCTGGTTAAGTCCCATCTCGTCTGGTCGGTGTCCCTCCTGGATAATAAACCGCCAAGGTGCCAACAACACAATACACGACGCACGCACACCTGCTGCATTCTGATTATTATCCCGACCCCGAAATTAAATCGGAGCTGCCTAGACAAAATCTTCCACAGCCAGCCCACTCCCCCAGCCCCCAACATCCAATCAGGAGGCTTAAACAGCAGTACAAACATGAAGGGAGTCCTTCAGTTGTTGCCACCCACTTCACTTCCTCGATGTAGGCCTGCCCTGCCCCTTACCATTTATTTCAATGGCGCTCTGCTAAAAACGCCTGGGCCACAGCATAAGCGCCCCATATACAAGTTAACCATTACCGCTTCTACTGGCCACTCCTACCATGCTGACATCACTCTCCTCGTGTGTGTGCCTCAAGGGCGAGCGATAGCCGTCGCCCCAGCTAGCAGCCTAGCACATGCGCACGAGGATTTCCGACTTGTCTCGCTCCTCAGCTCTTCATTAAGAGGCAACAGAAATAATCTGTGTTAGCACGAAGCAGAGAGCACTTTATTTGAAGCTGCTTCATGTTGTACGTTCATTCTCTCTTTCCTCTCGGATGCTTGGTAGGGCATTGCCCCTTGCGCCTGTTATAACCAGCCACCACTGGTGTTAGGGTGATTATTTACTTGTTTTCTAAAACAAAGCTCCCACTTTGGGAGTTGGTTTTGAAAAACATAAAAGTTTGAGGCAAATCAGCCTAAAAAATTACAATCATTCACCAAACGCTGAATGCCTTCACAGGAGTCAATTCACTGGACACTACTTTGGCTGCCCATCGAGAAGAGAATCACCTTCAAGCTTCTCACCCACGCCCACAAAGCTCTTCACAACACCGGACCGGCATACTTGAACTATCGCCTCTCTTTCCATGCACCCTAAAGCTCCCACCACTCAGCCCACCTCTCCCTTGCCATGGTGACTCACATCATGAAGACCAGAACAGGAGGTCGCTCCTTCTCATTCCTCGCAGCCAAGGTATGGAACACCCTCCCACTTCACCTCAGACAGCACCCCCCATCCCCCCAGCGCCTTGAGACCCTCTTGGGTGGGTGACCACACTTAACAAGCCCATGATTGATTGATTAATTTATTTTGATCCACTAGAATTGACACAGAGTATGAGAGGCCACTGCTTTTGGTCACAGCCACCACTGGCTATGAAGCTTCAAGGACCTGGCAAAATGTGTGGTGCCATGTACTGGAGTGCCTTCTATGGCAGTGGAAGAGACTGCATTAATACACAGGACATTTCTCAAAAATGTACTAGAATATTGAGTGTTTGCCCTCGGCTGCCCTCTCCATAAACCTTCGTATGTGTCTTTCATGGAACCTGAGCACGATTGCCAATATTTGGTGCATAAAGAGTTTACGTCTATCACGTTACCTTGATGTTTTCTAGATCAGAAAAACACATTCAATGCATGTTTTCCCTGGTAAATGACCTTGACTTTATTGTTTACAGTGACTGTTGCAAAGAGAACATATTCATTAAATAGTCAACAGCTGCTGCATTGGAAGGGGTGCATTCCAAAGTCTTAGCTCTTTTTTTGTATATTACTCATCTATTCAGCTTTAAAACATTTGGGATAATAGACAAGATAAGATGGCAGGGAAAGTTCTGGGCATTTTCGTTTGTAGATTGCTTCATGTGCAGTAGTCCCTTGTGGATGTAGGATACACTTCTTTTACAGCAGCACCCCTCCCCCCCAGTTTGTTGTTCCTAATTGTCTGGCTGTGAACAGCATCTATGGGAGTTCTGTCTGCCGCCGTGTACAAATGCACGAAATTCTATCTCAACTTTGGAAAGATAATAAAATGCACAATTGAGGGTGAGATAGGTATGTAGTATTGCTGTTTTACTACTGAGAGTGCGAAGAGCTATTAATGCCCATCTGCATGTTGGTGATTCCCCAATTCCACCCCTAAATGTAGATACAAACTCCTTTTTTTCTTAACGCCCCTTCTCCACCCAACATAGAATGCAAGAAAATTGTAGATATTATCTGTGGGCTGAGTGAGGCCTATGAGTAAAAACAGTCTGTGCATTCCATAGATGGCTTCAATTGCCAGGCAGTCAGTCAATAACTTTATTTCGGCCACTTGGACCACAAAAGTACATTGTTACAAAAACACAACAAACATGAAGAGAAATAAAAAGTATGTACACTCACAATCGTATATCTACAGTCACGCAGATTATAAAATGGCATCCTCCAGTTTTCTTAAAATCCATTAAAAAACAACCAATTAGGTTAGTGACAGACTAAAATTTTCACAATTAAAAACGATGCGTAAAACAGAAAGCTGAGGCAAGGTTCCCTGTTTGCTGAACCCTGTTGGGACCTTTTGCAATTTCATTATATAGTACATCGAAGAATGTTACTTTAGGAAGCCCCGCCGCATGTGCCACATAGTATTTAAAAAACGTGCAACAGCGAATACGATTGGGGGTGGGTATCGTATTTTAAGACTCTGTAGGCCTCTAAGCAACGCCCAAACCGTAGGTTTCGACATATTTGAATTAACCAGCGTTTGTGAGGCAGATGGTATGTAGGGCAGAAAAACAATACATGGATTTCAGACTCTACCCTGTAATTGCAAGCAGGACAATCTCCCATGTTCTCTATGGCCCATTTACTAGTATGGCACATTAGTGGAAGGTACCCTAGTCTAAATTGCATATACAATTTCCTGGCCAGTGGGGGATAGATCACATCCAGGAAATATTATTTTCTATATACATCCTTTACTTGTAGAAACTCTGCTGTCATCCGACTGCCGGTAATACTTTCCTGTAGGGACATTAAGTTGGATTGCCTATAGTGTTGCACTAGATCCAGCCTGGATATCAGTGGGCATGATGTCACAGGGGTTTTCCAGAGGTCCTTCCTGCCTAGCCTAGCAAAGAGATCCCTTATGTGGCAAAGCCACTGTATTTTCTTAGTAGTTAGAATAGGCAGGATCTCCTTGAGGTCGGATTTATAGAAGGACAACTCCGGAGTCACCCACACCCTGCACCAGAATGTAATAGGCCTAAGGGCAATCTCTTCGTCAATGGGCCTCATGTCCAAGTCCATGCGGAGAGGAACTAGGGGGGTACTATGAGGAAGGCCCAATAGCTGCCTCATGAAGTTTTTCTCCACTTTCATGAGATTAGTGGAAGAGCAATGCCCCCACAGTTCTGCCCCATATAGAGTGGCCCCTCTTGCTTGGGCTTTAAATGTTTCCACAACAGGGGCAGCTGGCTTAAATGTAGAGGTTCTGTGCAATTTCATAATCCCACCCACGGTCTGAGTTAGCCTAAGTCTTGCCTTAGACATCTGGGACCCCCACTCAAAGTGCTCTGATAGAGTAATACCCAAATACTCCAATATCCTCACCCTTTCCAGGAGTGTGCCATTTAAGGAAGGATTTGGACGAGTGGTTTTGGGGGGATTGAAGACCATATATTTGGTCTTAGTTAGATTGATCTCCGAGCCCCACATATTACAAAACTCCGCAAAGCCATCAAGAGGACATTGTATACTCGTTGGCGATTTGGACAGTAGCAGGGTATCATCTGCAAACATCAGCGCGGGAACCTTCCCCGAGACTAGCTTAGGGGCGTCATTATCCTTGATGTTATTAAGGTAGTCTATGAGCCCATTGATATAGAGACAAAATAGAGTAGGGGCGAGAACGCATCCTGGCGTATCCCCTTTTTGACGGGGAAACATGCAGAGAGTTCCCCATGTTTTCCACATCTTGCTTGTGCATAGTTCCCTGAGTGGAGCCTCACTAACACATTGAGGAGGTACTGTGGAATCCTGAGGTCACTTAGTACTTTCCAGAGTTTCTCCCTGGGTACACGGTCGAAGACCGACTTCAGATCAACAAATATAAGATAGCGGATGCCACCCTCTATAGTCACCATTTTTCAGAAGAGTAGTTGTAGTCTGAAAATCTGGTCTACAGTTGACATATTTGTTCTGAACCCGGCCTGATAGGGACTTAGGATCTCCTCCTCCTCTATCCAACCCTGTAAGTGGTCCAAAAGGACCCGTCCCATCAGTTTTTGGGTGATGTCAATTTAACTGATGGGTCTATAATTTGAGGGTAGAAGAGGGCAGCCTTTTTTAAATATGGGAACTATCTCTGCCCCGCGCCAGGTGTCAGGGGGATCCATGCCCTTCATGATAGCATTAAATAGGGCACACAGATAAGGGACCCAAATTTTGGGTTCCTTCCGGAAAAGGTCCCCAGAAAGTTTATCTAAACCTGGCGCTTTATTACAATGCAGATTGTTGATAGCACTTTCCACTTCAGTCATGGTGATCTCCCACATCCCTTCCTGTTGGAGCTCCAAGGTGGAGCACTGAGAGCCAATGGTAACACCTATGCCATCCTCCCCGTCACACAATGACCCAAAATGCATCTCCCAGACTTCAGGCGCTATGTTAGGCTCTATGGCAGGTCGTTCTTCCCTGTCCCCTGAACTTACTATTGCCCAGAACGATTTCAAATCTTTGTCGTTCAGGGCTGTCCTAAGGGCTTCCCACCTATCTAATTCACAGTTTTTCTTTTCCTGCTGGATGGTCCCCATATAGCTAGCCCTGGCAAGTTTATTTTGTGGCCTGTCCTTCGCCTTCACCGCATCCATTAGATCCTGTTTGGCTTTATGACAATTAACGTTAAACCAGGAGCATTTGGGACGTTTGTTTTCCCTCGGTTGCGCCACCGGGTAGAATACATCAATCAATTTAGCAGTTAACTCCTCGTGTATATTGCATGCCTTGTCTCGACCCCATGTATGAACCTCTGCCTGTCCTACCTCCCACATTTCAGTTAACATAAGTAATGCTAGCTGGTAAACTTTAGCCAGCTTTGTGGGAGAGTGCTGGATATGGCTCCGTCTAACTCTCCTTCTGTTATTAGCTAACGTTAATGAGCTGATCTCAGTTGTAGTAAGGGGTGACGGGTTGGACATACCCAGGTTCCATATTTTCAGAATCACTACCAGGGCATTGTGGTCACTGTCCTGTCTCTGCTGGACATATAAGTCGGAGACCTTATCCCAGGATCTGGTGTCCACCAGGATGTAGTCAAGCAAAGATGTCTGCCCTTCTCTGTTAAATGTGAACTGGCCCGGATGATCGGATTTAGTCCTCCCATTACATGCCCTCAATGAGAGGGCCAAAGTAAGTGAGTGAAGTTGCAGAGCTAATGGTGACCATACTTTGCTCGAAGTAATCTGCGGGTCTGGTATTGACCAATGCAGATCTTCTTCTGTGGGCACAGAGAGATTTGGATCAGTAAGTGGCTCAATTGACGACGAAAGTCACCTCCTACGATCAACAAGATTGCTGGATCCAAGGTTAGTATAAAGCGGCCCAAGTGGTCTATGACGACAGATTCCTGTCTTCACGGGTCTAGAGTACACATTAATTAAGGCTATTTTTGTCTTAGTGGAAAATGTCAGCAAGACACATTGAATGTCGTTAGTGGGAGATGTCATCTGCGTGGCTCTGCAGCCAAGGTGAATGTAACTTAGCTGAACAAAGTACATTGCACCTTATGCTGTTTTTGCACTTTATATAAAAATATAAGGGCTTGTTTTATTAGGCCCATCCTGAGTGAAATCGCCTCTTGCTCATATCAGGATGGTTTTAATTATTTACGTTCTTTGCCCAATGCCGTCACATGTTGTGCTGTGTTTTAATTTTATTAGAACTGTTCTGCAAATCAGGAAAAATATGAATTGTGATAGGGAAACCTGGCAATAGGGCCTCACATAATTTTAGTTATTTATTTATTATGACACCTTTGGATTTATATAAAGAGAATGGTAGTTATTAGAAAACCATGCTATGAAATTTTATATGTTGTTTGGCTATACTTAGTATGTGTAAAATGTAATATGGAATAATATTTTTAAGCAGTGTTTTCTTATTGTAACCATGTACTTTTATGATTCACATGACTCGAATAAAGTTTTTCAAACGAACGTGTACCTACACAGATAGTTAATCCACCGGATGGTCTCCCCCTCCCCCTCGAAGTAGCCATGATATTAAAAGACGCAAAACCCACCCTCTGGAATTCTTCCCTAGCCCAGGTCTCTTGAAATATACAAATATCCTGGTTATCCACAAAACACCCCCAATCTGGGCAAGGCAGTTTGTTTTTGAGTTTTGCCAGGTTCCAGGACAAGATCCTCAAGCCGCCACCCTGTGCTCTTATCCCACTCAGTACCTCCGAAGCAGAGGCACGGGGGATGGAAGATCACCTAGCTGCGCCCCGGGATGACTGGCGGGTACCCCGCCAGGTTCGCCTTCTCTATTTATACCCTTCAGAGGAAGTGAGGGTGAAGCATCAGAGATCCTACTCAGTTGTGTCCTGACTCTTAGCAGGCTGATCCGCTGGGCATTGTCCGAGCTACTATTCTTGACTGGTTGGCTCTCACTACGCTCCACTTCTGCTCTTTGGACCAGCCACAGTATTTTAGAATTATCCCCATCCGGGGACCCCTCCCCCAGTCAGTCTACCTCCTCCAGACTTTCAAATCTGTTATTCACCGGGATGTTGAATTGGGGGCGCCTATTAAATGTGTCCAAGCTTCCCTCCATTAGAGTCCCTGGACCCATCATTTGAATTGCAGGTATTACACTATCTATTGTGGGTATTTGTTGTTGAGGATAAAAGAAGTCTAGGGGACGGAGTCTAATTCCTGTTGGTGCCTTATGGCAATTAATGGTAGTATTCAGTAGGTTTCTAACAGTGTTAGGATTTTAAAAATTAATAACAACAAACTCCCCTGGCTCTCTTTTCCGACAGTTACCAGCCACCCTACTCTTCAGACCATTAAGATCTCCCCTGCTCTAGCATGCTCTAAATGTTTATATCTTGCAAGCCAAAACAGGCATTTGTTTCTGAGTTCGAGTTGAGTTTCCTTCGCGTTAGGTGCGATTGACGGGGTTCCTGTCAATATAACTACATATGGGGCACACGCCGGGGGAAGGTTTATATTGGGCAGGTGGATATCAATAATAACATTCCTCTCTACATTATGACCTTGCACTGGATGCCTGCTCTTTTTTCTAATAGCATCCAGGACTGGGGGGGTGACGTTTATCATTACTTCTGTCAGCAGGAGGTGCGATTTCAACACTAGGCTCGTGACTAACACTCCTATTTCTCTTCTCCTTGCTGGTGCTCGCTGCCTCTGTCTCTTGACTAGTAGAAGGACCCTCAGTGGTACGCACCCACCCCAGATGAGTGTGTTGTGATAGCAATATCCGCCTGGCAACCTTTTTCAATCCCTCCTCTCACTTTGTTGGTAGAATGATCTTGTCGAACTGATGGCCCTACATCCCCTGCTGCCAGTGCTTTCTCCAATTTATCTAATCGGCTAATTAGGGGGGCTAGTTCTTCTTTAATAGTGGCTCTCAATTTTTCATGAAGTGCTGCCATCAGATTCCTTACCCATGGTGGATGAGTCATGTCTACACTGACAGATTGAGGGCTATCCCAATTGTGTTCTTGCTCAATGCCCCCCTCGGGGTCAGCTATGGTGCCCTCACAGAATTTTTTTTCCTTGGGTCCGACCTCAGTTGTTAGTTTGTGTTTACCATTCTTAGGGATGTTTGTGCATGTTCTAACCTTGCGCAATGCTTTCTTTTGTGGGACATCCCGTAGGGGTGGCGTGATGGGCTCAACTAACTGTGATTGAGTCATACTTCTCGGTGTGGACGGATCCAGCGGTTGGATGAATATGTCAGGGGTGAGTGACAGCCACCGTTCCATGAGCTCAATTTCAGTGTCCACCAACCCAATAGCCCTATGTAGCATTTTATCTATTAATGTTGGGGGAAGGGAGGAGGCACTAGTGGTTTTATTTCTACTTAGTCCTACCCTTTTTCCCATTTTTTCTCCACCTGTCACTCAATAAATACACACAGTTTAGCCTGAGATTGGGCAAAAAGAAAACACCCCGCACCACAGTTAAAGCATTTGTCAGTATCAAACTACCCCCGCTGCCCTCCATAGACTTTCTTTGTCCCGTGGGTCAGATGTATGGATGAACTAGTACTAAGACAAAAAAAAGACTGTTTCGCAGGCTAGCTAGTGTTTGGTAAAACCAACATTGCGCTCAAAGTTCCAAATGGTTTTTGGCAGTCCGTGGGGATAACAATAGTCTATGGGGGTCAAAGTCCGGTTTAGTTCCTCATACAGGTACCCAGGATAGGAGAAAACAGGATAAGACACACAGTACCTCTACAGCAGAAGGGAATTTGCCAGAGTAGTCCAAGTCTGAGTCTGTGGGGCATATGACAGAGGGGTGGCCCAGCCTCTTCCATTCACTGACGGGCAAGGATGGGCCCACCCTTGGCCCGGGCTTTTTGCCCGGGCACGTCCCGCATCGCGGGAGATTGCTGGAGCTTTTGAACGTGTGAAGCCCCTCCTCCTGGCAGGGAAACAGACTTGTGGGGCTTAGAGTCCCCAAAGTGTGGCAAGCAGAGTTGTGGCTTCAATTGCACTTTTTCAAGTGCCTAGATAAAATTAATTTTGTGATGTGCATTCATAATTGATAGTTGGGCAGCTTTCAATTTAAAGACATGTGCAGTGCATGTTTCATGATCCTAGTTACAATGCAAGCATGACTGAACTATTAATAACAGAGTGAAACCCGTGTAGGCTGAACATTGGTACTATACTCTGGCAGGAGACCTGGGAGATTGCCAGATCAGAGGAGTCCCTGGTGTCTGCCACACTAGCAAAAGGAAGCCATCATGTTTGAGGTCTCTCCCAGCCCAACAAGGATCGTGCTGCCTTCAGTGATACGATTGAATGACAGGTGTGTTGCAGGCAAAGCCGGATGTTGTGCGAGCAGTTTTAGTACAATAAAAATAAAAATGCTTTGACCCTGCTACATGTAAGAGCCATTGATAATTTCCCCTGCTGAGGATCACCATGCCTTGCATGCGATTCAGTGTTTCAGTTATTGATGCTCTGCTGGGTCAAGAGTTTATAATTTTTGAAGCATTTGAGGATCTGCTAGTGAACCTATAATTCCTCGACCTATTAACGAGGACTAGAACCATCATATTGGCAGATAGAAAATCCATTGCTTTTAGTGAGTTCTCTGCATCTTCAAATCTTTCAAAACGGTCGTAAGAATAGAAACAGGTGCGGGGGCGCTAGAGTGCCGGCTGCAGAATGGCCGCCACTCTGTGAGCCTCTGCCGGCTGGACTGCTGATCCGAGACCTATCAGACTGATCGGGTGGGTGAGTGAGCCCCAAACGACAGAAACGGCCACTGGAATGGCATGTGCCTGACTTGTCCTGAGAAGGAATGCTGCACTCACCTGTAAGTGGGTGAAACGCTGGACCATCGTAGCCGCGGGCCGAGAGGCAAAATGGCAGCCTCACGCACAAAGGTCTGAGGAGCGCCGCTTCCTTGGCACGCCAGAAATGTGCCAGACTGCCCTGCAGGTATCTTACATGCCCGCTGCCTGAGATGAGACACTCTGCACCGGCGTCGGTGAGGCGCGAGCCGCTGACCTGGTGAACCCCCGGTGAGTCCGTTGCTGCGCCACAAGAGACTGAGCCCAGATGGGCTGATCGCGCTCCGGTGTCCAGCAGATCGCAGTAGCAATGCGCACTTAGCACGACAGAGCCCGCCGTCTGGGGGTACCCTGCTGATAAGAAGCCAGGAGCAGTGCAGTGTGGGGGGACAGCCAATGAGATTCGGATGGCCCGGGAGCACAGGTGAAATCCTCACAATCTGGCTTGCTGATAAGAAGCCAGGAGCAGTGCAGTGTGGGGGACAGCCAATGAGATTCGGATGGCCCGGGAGCACAGGTGAAATCCTCACAATCTGGCTTGAGGCGGGAAGCAGACTGCTGCGACCTGAGCCTGGAGGCAAGGTGAAGACACTGCCTGTGTGGAGCTGGGACCCTGTGCGGCACCCCTGCGTGCCAGGGCTTGACGCGTGGGACCGGCCTTGGAGCTGGGCGAGGATATCCTGTGGGCCCCTTGCGCAGTGAGTGGCTGGGGCACGGGCCCACGCTGTGGACGATGCCTGCATTTTCTGTAACCCCTGGTGCACCTCCTTTCCACGCCATGAGCGCCTTCGGCCCAGTGGACAGGCTGCTGCTGAGCAGCGGGGGGACTGCTAAGGTGAGGCGTACCTTCCACAGTGATGTAGCCGTAGCACCCAGACCCCCCACCGGACCTGACGGCCTCCCTCCTGGGCTGACAACTAGAGTGAACCTTCAGTGCAGTGACGGTGCATGCTGCTCGCGGGGAGGCCTGGTTGCTTGATGGCAGGATCAGTGCGCCCTGCTCCCTCGGCGCTAGTGACGGCTCGGGGGAGTTCGCAGAACTTTAGGAAGGCAGACAGGGCAGTTGGAGTATCACCCATACACTGCTAACGTCACGACTTGGGGTGTGCAGGGGCTACAGAGATCTGGCAAGGGAAGGAGCGGGGATGCTGGTTGGACACTACAAGTGGGGGTATTGGACTAAGACACCCCGACAGATCAGTCCCCCAATGGGGAGCATACTAGACCGGCAGATATAGTGACTGTGGGAACTGCATGGGCGGGGGCTCGTGCAAGGACCAGCACTGCGCAGGTCCCCCCGCCGGAGGACGACCAATTGGAGTGGGCTGAGTCTTCTCACCCCCGACGGATCCTAACATACGGGAAATGTTTCTGGATCACTCTCCACCATAGATCTCAAAATTGACTCCATGTCTGTGTCTGACTGCTCAGACCGACTCAGAGACAAGGTCTCAAACCATGAAGAGCGTCTCGCAGACGTCGAGCAGCGCACGTCTGCGGTGGAAGACGAGGGAAACACGACCCTGGAGAAGCTGCTCCAGATGGAGGTAATCCGCAGCAAGAACGAAGACATTGAGGCGAGATCGTACCGCAACAATCTGCACATCACGGTGGTCCCGGACACTACATCCATGACATGAGTCGAGGACTATGTTGAAGAAATGCTCCGGCGGTGTTCGGGGACTCCCTCTCCAAGGTGTTCATCGTGGAGTGCGCGCACAAGTCCCTGGAGCCGCCACCGCCACCAGGTGCCCCGGCAAGGCCAATAATCACACGTTTACTGAATTATAGGGACCGGGACACTCTGCTGCGTAAAGCCAGAGACCTTCAGGACACTAGGTACCAAGGCAACACAATCTCCTTCTTTCCCAATTTATTTCCCTGATGCTGCAGGCCGCACGGAGGGAGTTTGTGCCCATGAAATGTATGCTACAGCAACAAGACATCAAGTACACGCTTCTCTATCCAGCGAAACTTCGCATCTTTCACCAGGGCAAGATTGTATTTTTCACTGACCCTAAGGCGGCCAACACGTTTGCTTGTTCCCCAAGATTACCTCTGCCAGCCATTGGAGCACATGGAGGGCACGCAGAGGTAGACCCCCTGGACGAGAACAATTGAACAGACAAATAAATGAGTGTAAGCTGGTAAGGCGGCGGTGTGTTAGGCTGTATTGTACGGATCTTGGAAAATAACCGACTCCTATCTTTGGGCCGAGATTTATGGGTTCACTGGGACTAGGGGATGGGGGCTTACCTGGTCTGACTCCGGATGGGGGGACTTCCTTCCCCACCTCTGATTGTACTTGGTCCAGCCACCCAGCACTCGGATGCTGGGGTTCCCTGAGCACCTAGTGTCTCCCATAGGGATGAATCCCACGCAAGTTCTCATTATTGGCCACTATAGGCCTCCTCTGTTCAACGGGCTCAACTGTCAGCCATGTTTGGGGGCTGTTGTGAGAGGTGGGTGGGTTTGTTGGGTCGGATGCACACTTGGTGTGCAGTTTGATTCTCTTCTTTCTTCTTTCCTCTCTCGCCTCTCCTCTTCTTGCCCCCCTCACTGTTCCATGGGTGTTCAGAATTGCCCAGCGCTGGGAGATACTTTAGTGGTAGAGGATGGGTGAGTCCACCGCCGACTTGGATGTGATTAAGGCAGTTGCATGGAATGTGCGAGGCTTGAATGACTCCTGGAAGGTGAGACTGGTAGCTGCATATCTCAAGCATCACAGGTGGATATATGCTTTCTGCAGGAATTACACCTCACTAACCTGAACTGGACTCGACTCAAGGTTGGGTGGATGGGAGAGAAATTGGTGGCCGGCTACTCTAAATATGCCCGGTGCACGGCTACTGTCCTCAGAAAAGGCCTTCCATGGAAAACGTGCGCTGCACTTTATGATCTGCAGGGTAGGTACGTGATTGCTGCGGGTGTCCGGAGGCAGAAAGCCGGTCAGGCTGGTGTCGGTTTATGGGCTGAATGTGTATGATCCACAATTCGTTAGCGAAGTTTGAAGGCTGACGGAATCGCTTGGGCCTGAGCCTGTCCTATAGGGGGGTTTTCAATGTGGTGTTGGATGCAGATATGGATCGCTCTGGCGACTCTCGCTGGCCACATCCAATGTCGGCAGAACAGCTCTGCATCATTATGGAGGACCATGGACTGGTGGATGTCTGGAGACGTCGACACCCAGCTGGAAGCGAGGGCACGTGTGTCAATTCTGTGAGACCTGCTTGGTCCCATATAGACTATTGGCTTGCGACTCGGGACATGGATACATGGGTACTTACTGTTGCTCATCTAGCCTGGTCCCTCTCCGACCATGGCCCTGTGTTACTCCGATTTGTGTTACCGGGTGTGATGTGCGTGCCCTTTAGCTGGAGACTCCCCGCTGGGGCGCTAGGGGACCAGGTATTCAGGGATTCGATCCGCACTGATATTATAGAATACTTTGAGTTAAACAGCAACAATGTGGATGCCTCCTCTGTGCTGCAGGAGGCCTTCCAGGCTGTAATCCAGGGAAAATGTATTGCCAAACAGGCGGGGCTACTGTGCTCGCTATGGGGCGATCTCCAGCCCCTGAAAGGGGAAATCTGGGAACTCGAGCTTGAGTACTTTGACAGATATAGTCCGGAAATCCTGGGCAGCATTAAGGGAAAGATCGTAGAATTGAAGGAGGCGGCACAACGGGAAACGCACTACTTGAGCAAAGAGGCTCGAGCGTGACAGTATGGTGCGAGGGACAGCACCGGGAAAATTCTGGCAGGCCTGTTGAGGAAGCCCTGGGCTTGCGAGCACATTGGTGAACTACGCAAGGACAAAGGGGAGATAGTTACAGAACAGGAAGCGGTGCAAACTGAAATGCTCGAATTCTACACCTCCCTGTATTCGGTGCATCAGACAGCTGCACACCCAGATCTGTTCTCCCTCTTTGACTCAATCAAGCTGGCCTGGCTGGGCAATGTACAACGGAAATATCATGATGAGCCCTTCGCAGAGGAGGAGGTTGTTGCGGTGATCTGGGCCAT
The DNA here is from genome assembly GCF_964204655.1 of Triturus cristatus. NCBI lineage: Eukaryota > Metazoa > Chordata > Amphibia > Caudata > Salamandridae > Triturus > Triturus cristatus. The sequence goes on along the minus strand of NC_140590.1, from coordinate 899,020,154 downwards.
GCCTGGGGACAAGGCCCCGGGACTGGATGGGCTCACTGCCTCTTTCTTTAAGGAATATGCGCAGATTCTGGTCCCCCATCTCCTCAACATGTATGAGGACTCTCTAGAGCATGGCTCACTTCCACCCTCCCTACGGGAGGCAATAATTGTTACCATCCTCAAAAGCGACAAATATCCGCTGCTCTGCAACTCTTATAGACCCCTCTCAATGATAAATCTGGATAATAAGATACTAGCCAAGCATCTGGTGTAGTGTCTGCTTCAACTGCTGCCGGCAGTGCTGCGACCCGACCAGTGAGGGTTTAGGGCCAGGTGAAGAACCGCTCACAATTCGCATACTTTCTACACAACCATGCAAATGGTTGATGATTCCCTTCCTGCTGCGGCTGTCTTTTTAGATGCCACTAAGGGATTTGATACCCCAGAATGGCCTTACTTGTTTGCCCTTCTTTCCTGCATAGGCATCAGTCCCTTATCTCTACAACAAATCGCCTTACTGTACTCAGCCCCAACTGTGAGACTAAGAGTCAATGGCCAGGTATCCCCCGCACTCCCAGTGGCCTGAGGCACGCATCAGGGCTGCCCTCTTTCCCCCTCCTGTTTGCTATTGTGACAGAACCTCTCGCGGCTAGGCTCTGGCAGCATCATGCTCAACGTGGACTGGACTTCACCCCAGGGTGATTCTGGTCTCCATGTATGCCAATGATGTACCGCTGTATGTGCAACACCCAGCTGAAAACCTGGACCCAGTCATTAGGGAGGTGGTCCGGTTTGGCAGAATGTTGCGTATCTCAATTAATTAGGGAAAATCCATAATTCTCCCGCTTACCGTGGCCACTGACCAAATTTCAATCTGAGTTCCCACTTCAGTGGCCAAACGGCCCGGTAAAATACTTGGGGATCTGGCTCAGTTGGAACCTAGATGAATTATGGAGCCACAACTACAGCAGGCTTACGGAATGGCTGGAAAGTCGTTTGAGTAGGTGGAGATTGCTTCCCTTGTCCCTTGCGGGCCGCCTAGCCATAGCCAAGACTGTGTCCTCCCCAAGTTTCTCTACGTGTTTACCAATCTGCCACTTCACCTCACTGCGGCATTCCGGCCCCATCTGCACTCAAATCTGATTTCAGTGGCAAGGGCGGGGCAGCAGCCGCGGGTGACATGGAAGACCCTGATGCTGCCGTTTGCCCAAGGTGTGATGGCAGCCCTGGACATGGAGTTGTATTACAACTTCACCCAATCTCAGTTTGCCTATCACTGGGTTTTCCCAACCCTCTTTATGGCACATACCACCCCGGAGAGTGATATGGCAGCGCCGGTGCCCCTACACATGGCTTTATTCGGATCTCAGTGGAGGCCCAGAGCCAAAATCGATACAGTTGGTTGCACGGTGTGGGCTTGGAGAGAGCTTGGCCGCAGAGCGAACCTGGAGGTCGCATTCGCCCCCTCGATCCCTCTCATCAGTCACCCGGGACTGCCTGTAACCACTGAGGCTGGAGTGGGTCGGAGGCTACGAGTGCTTCAGTTAACTACGAACAGGCAGGCGTTCCACAACGGAGTGTTTGTCACCATTGACGATGCATTAGGCGATGTACATACAGGGTTGCTGGACAGGTTCACCTACTATCAATTACGAGCAGTGCTACGTGCCTTATACGAGTAATTTCCTGTTGCGCCACCAACATTCCAGGTGCTCGAGGATTTCCTGAAGAACCCCTCACTGCGAAAGCTTGTAACCCGGCGTTATACGGGTATGCAACCCGCTCCCCGATATGTATTCCCCAAGCGCAGCAAGACTGGGAGATTGTGTTGGGGTCCGCTTGAGGATTGCACATGGGCTTACTGTGGGCACAGCTGATGGAACTGTCGCCTAACTATAGACTGAAATTAATCCACTTCAAGTGTATTCATAGATTGTACAGAACCCCAGTGTGGCTACATAGAGCTGGTCTGAGTGAAGATTCAAGGTGTATGTGCTGCCGAGCAGCAGAGGTCTCTTTTATTCATTTGGCTTGGGAGTTCCCCATCAGTGGTGAGTTACTGAGAACGCATCTTTGAGACCCTGGCCCTGTTGATAAATGCCCCATTTGAGTGCTCCCCCTTAGTGGCCCTGCTGGGATATGTGCGCAGCGTAGCCACAGTACAGAGAAAACTTGTGGCAATGTTGTTGCTCTCAGTTAAGAGACGTGTGGCTATTTGCTGGCACTGCAAGTGCAGTCCGAAGATAAGAGCATTGGCTTAAAGATGCAGCATTCTGCCACAATCAACTGTCTGATTACTGGGAATTAATGCCTGCACATTCTCAACCCAGGGATATCTAGGCGCCTCTGATTAGTTACCTTGAATCTCGTTGCCCGCACAGCATGGACGAGGCAGAGGTGGTAACCTAGACGCTGTGCTCTAGCTGATATGATCATGGCTCATTCAGCAACCTGACTACAACTGGACAACTACATCCTTGTTAGAACACATGGGGGTGTCTTTCCCTCTATTGTCTCCATCTCTTCTGTTCTCTTTTCCCTTTGTGTCTCCACTCTGTCTGTTTAGTTTAGGGTTGGGAATCTATTTTGCCTCTTAAAAGAAGGTTGTTTTGAGATACAGACATCAACTGAAGTGAATGAACATTCTGTATGAACTTATTATTCCGATCTGTTCCTCATTGACTCCCGAGTTTATTCTGTTCTCAATATGCATGCCAAAAGCAGGTGTCGAGCGATAGGCTGACAATGTCCCTGTTTCTCTGTACTTGTTTACTTTCTTAAACTCAATAGAAAGAACCTTTAAATAAAAATAATTGGAACAGGTTTATGGGCATAGAAGTCATGTAATTGCAGCACAACATCAACCAGCGCTTGCACAGCCTTTGGCTGTGCGCTTGAGGATTGGGTTTATGGCATGTGAACAACTTCCCATAGATAGACAACCATCAGTTCACACAGCCTGTAGCTTTGTACTGCGGGGATTGGATGAAGAGTCTGGCCTTTGGAAAAAACCTAGAACAAACTTACCCTGCGTGGCCAAACTCTGCAGCAAGTGCCCTTCAACCATGCGCAATGGAGGATATCTGCAGGGCCTGGCCTTTGACCAGGCACTGCACCTAACATATTATAAGTTGACATCCACTATCCTATGACTGTGGCAGTGCACTGTGGAAGTTGGCTGCAGAGGATATCCTTCTGGCACACCCTGCACTAACCCCTGCTGTCACTCTAAATTGGCAGAGGTCCTCAACCCAACCTACCATTGAAAGAAAATCTCTTATGCTTAAGGATTTCTACCATGCACAGGAGGGGTTGTGACAAAGCCCAACCAACCACGGTCAGCCACCCCCCATACTGAACAGATTTACATCAAACCAAGTAACATCATTCAACTGAGTTAATTTCTAGTTTCATTCCAAATTTGGTGCTCTCCTTTTCAAATGATATTTTCCGTAGTGGCTAGCCAAAAAAAGAAACACAACATTCTCTAGCCTCCCACCCATTTATCCTCCCGCCGGACTTACCTGCACACATGGGATGAATACAGTGGTGAAATCTGTCTTTTGCTGCATGGCCACCCTAGATTTTTCGCTTTATTCTGTACCCTATTTTTATTGCACATTTTCTCTTTTAGCCAGGAGTAAAGTGCCTGTGCTCCCCCTTTGAACATGGTTAAATAGGCCTATTCCTGATTGGCACATTTAACATGCATGTACATCCCTAGTATAGGATTTAGAAAGTGCAACCTCAGCCTGGAAGTTAAATGCTACTTGTGGATTCAGCCTCTATTATGCCATCCTCTACAGTGGCAGTGCGAACTTGGTTTCAGGCCTATCCTGTGTAGCCTGACTGCTGCAATGTAAAGCCTGCAGTGTGACCTCTCAAAACATTCCTTTTTGACAGGCAAAGACTTCCCTTGTAAATATGAGTAAGTCACCCCTATGTAGGGCTTGTAGACCATAAGGCTGGGTTCATGGTATTTCAAAGTAGGACCGATAGAAACTCAAATTTACATGTCCCTAAAATGACAAGGCACAAAAATCTATTTTCACTGTGGAAGGCCTAGATGTGCTATGTAATGTGCAGATTAAAATGATAATAATACTGCTAATTAAGGAAGGGGACTAGCTAGACACATATCGATATATTATTTCTAACAATTATAAAAAATCAAATTCCATGGCGAAGTCAGATGTTTAATAAATATAAAAAAATGCAAAAACAACAGTTGATGGACAGAATGCAGAACAGTGTCATACATTCACCCCAGTACAGAGATCTGGGTCTAAATCCATCGTTTTTTTGCTCACCATGTCATTCCATTTTGAACCCAGCAATATACAAATCAGTCTTGAACCTGTGCCTCATGGGAACAGTCCAGCCTGAACTGCCAAGCCAGGTCCTCCCTGGACTGGAACCAAGCATCCTAGGACCGGTTTTGGAGTTTCACCCCTCTTCAGCCAGGATAGCTTGATTCCACTGGCATGGAGAGCACGGGACTCACATCTGAGCATACCTGTCCCACTCGGGGTGACAAATGCAAAAATATTTTAGAAAGTTACCCTCTACATGGCCGAGCTTTCAGAAAGATAATTACCATCAACCCGAGCCGATGCTAAGCCTCCAGAGATGTGTAAATGGGGTTTGAAATATCTATCAGGAGCTGTACAAAAGTGAGCCCTTAATGGACATGTATTACTCCTCTGAGCTCTGTAGAAACTTCAGTGTGGGAGCTGTAGGCATCCTTTTGACACCACACTGTCACCCCCTGTCTGACAGGTCTGTTTGAGCACATGTAACACTTTGGTGCACATAAAAGAAATAAAACAAGATGCCAGGAGAATTCTTGTGTATCCCCTATCTGTGTGGTGTAGGACCTTCCCTTTATCCTACCAGACGTCTGTCTTCTAGTTCGTTGTGGATACAGGGCCTGATTCAAACTGGATGTTAGAGTTTGGTGTGAGAGGGCACTGGTGATTCCCATAGTGCACTCCCCTATACACCCACAACCTTGAGAGGCTAAGTTCAGTGGGACCAATGGCATTTATTATCTTGAAAATGTCCCAGCAGGTGGTATTTTGAACATGTGTGCATTAAGGCAAACATGAACGGCTGAAAAGGTGGGTAGGGTAACCCAAGGCACTTTTGCCCCATTGGTGAAGGGATGTTATAACCAATGGAGTAAAATTTTCCTGGGAATAGTTCCCACCTACTAGCTAGTACCATGCATAAATGTGGTACAAATGTAACAATTCAAGGCATCCCATCAAAACATTTTCTGGATATGGAGAAGAACAGAAAAGACCTGGACCTATTATGTGGACCTGAGAGGAGCCATGAAGGACTGGTCCTGGTCCCCGTTATGCAGCGAAGTGGACTGCAAGGGTCAGTTGACTGACCTGTGTGGCTGCAGGGACATAATAAGCATTTACCTAAAGTGCACAGCTGACCTGTGGCAACTGTACTTGGACGGGAGTTTGCTGATGGAGTCTACTGACACTATGAGAGTCGCTAAGAGGTGATGACTGCGGAGCACCCCGCCTCCGGCTAGTCAGGTGTCCGAAGCTTCCACGCCCACCCCGTAATGGCGGACTTTGAACGTCAATGTTAACGGCGTTTTCCTCCTGCTCCTGCTTAGCGGCGAGTTTCCCCATTTCCCTGTGTGGCGCCTTCATTCGAGACCCGCGGAGAGCGGGGTGAGAGGCAAAGGATGAGAACGACGAGTGTCCGGAGGAGCTAGGAGCTAGGAGCCCGGAGCTGTATCAGCCTCGATAGTGAGTGTAACTGGAACCCAATTTAAAGTGCAGTCTGATGCACCTTATGACTTGACTTTAATTAATCTTTGTAAAACGATCCCTGATTGATAACTGGAGTTCTTGGTTTAAAAAAAAAAAAAAAAACAGCAACGCTTTCATAGATCAAGGCCCAGGATCCGTTGCCTTCTCGCACTGAATTGCCACGCCCTCGAAGGGGGAGATAACAAGCAGCTGTTGGCGGTGGGAGAGATATTATTCTTGCTGTCTTTATTAAAGTTGAGGCGCTCAGCTCTTTGAAAGGTCAAAGGGGGAAAAAAAAAATATGGGTAAACCCTAAAGAATAGCAGCGGGATGGCTAAAAATGACAACGCAGCCCGTCAAAAAAAAATAAAAACTCGCCTAGCTCAGGTGAAGGAAACAAGACAAACTGCTAGCCAGGTTTAAAAGGGGATGAGCTCACACCCACTCCAGTCCAGGACAGCACCTTTGAGAGCTCTGAGGAGGAGTTGGCCTCCTCAACGTCCCTAAAAACCCAGGAGCCTCATATGGAAGACGAACTTTGGCAGCTTTGTGAGTCCGATAGAGTGGATGTTGATGCTGATGGTCCCAATGATAAAATTAACCCTTCCAAGCAGTTTCCGCTATTCTTCAAAAAAGCAACTTTGCTGCCTCCGGTCTCTAGCTCTAGTCCGCCAATAAAGAGTACAACCAAGGGCGATTTAGCGGACGGGAGCCAGATAATTGAACCACTCAACAGTATACCCCCAAGACAGGAATTATCTCCTCAGAGTCATTTAATTGTAGGGGGCAAAGATCTGGAGTTCGTTCAAGCGCCAAGAAGTGATCAAAATTTAAACCATGTGCAAAGAAAAGATCAAAATTTAAATCTGAACATGAGTATGCACAGGGGCTGTGAGATTCTAATCCCGATACCTGCCGAAACATCGGATGGAGGTTCATTAATTGCATTGCACTCATCGCATCACGATTCTATAGGGGCTGAAAGCCCATTTGAGGTACCAGTACCAGTGTCAGTACAAGGGGAGATTACAACCTTTACTACGTCTCCCGAGTTTTCTGAGTCTACTGTATCTCAGCTTGAATCCATCATAAGCTTGGAGAAAGACGAGAAAAGCGACGTAAGGCAATTAGACATCAAGGACCTTCTCAATCTTATTTTAGAGGAAATTCGTGAGATGAAGAGGGCCCAGAAAATCGAAACTGCAATATTGAATCAGCGCCTGGGAAAAATCGAAGAAGCGATGCAGGGTTTCCCTACTGGACTCCAGGAGGCAGAAGCTAGAGTCTCACTTCTCGAGGATCAGATGCTTACTGTGTCTAAAGAAATGAAAGCTGCCACAATCAAAGAGAGACATCTTGAAAGTAAGATTGAGGATCTTGAAAATCATTCACGGAGATCAAATCTACGGATAGTTGGAGTTCCAGAGGGAATTGAAAAGTCACAGCCACTGCAATGGGTGGAATCCTTTATTAAACAGACTGTCCTTCCGGAGTTCGAAGGAGACCTCACAATTGCAAGGGCACATCGTGTACCAGCACAACCTTTCCCGAACTCTTCAATGCCACAAACAATTTTGGTTAATTTTATGGGCTTCCGAATAAAAGAAAGAATAATAACAAGAGCAATTCAGCAGAGGCAGTTCTCTTTAAATGCCACCACCAAATGTCGTATTTTTTCGGACATGAGTGCCTCTGCTGCTCGTAAAAGAAAAGAATTTGTTAAGCTCTTGCAACTCTTTAAAACTTATGGTGCCCAAGCCTCAATTGCACAACAGTCCAAATGAAAAGTTCTTGTGAAGGGCACGTTCTTCTTGTTTTCAGACCCGGATGAAGCCCAGGCATTACTAAAGGAAATCTCAAAGAGAGACTAAATTTACCTGAAAAAAACCTGTTTGATTTCCACAAATAATTTTTGATGTTCAAGGTTCTAAGCTAAATCACAAGGTAGGGGTGGGGTGGGGGTGTAGGGCACTAAGGGTGTAAGGTCAAGACACCCTAGGGTGTAGTAGGGTGGGTAGTAATGTGGCTAGCGGGGTTGGTAGGGGACATTCCACATTCTAGGGAGGGGTTTTCTTTTTCTAGGGGTGGGTGGGGTTGGGGGCGTCAAGTGTCCACTTATGGCAGAGGGGGAAAAATAGAGCAAGAGGTTTTTGGAATAAGGGTATGATCAGAATGTATATCGAAAGGCAAGGCGGAAAATTGGTCATGAATAGACGGATAGATGGCTAGGGAATTGAATAGATGCAAAATTCTATCAGCCAATGTAAATGGCATACTGAATAAAAAAAGTATGGTGCTTTAATTAGATGGCTAACTTCATTAAGCCCTCAAATCCTTTTCCTTCAAGAAACCCATCTTAAGTCTAACTACCCCAAGCTGTTTATACCCAGAACTTTCTCAAAAGTATTCTTTGCATCCTCAGGTTCAGCAGCGAGGGGGGTCGCAATTTATCTCTCAAATAAACTTCCTTGGGAGGTTGTAGAAGTTCATAGAGATCTGCAGGGGAGATGGATATGGGTTGCAGTAAAGTTATATGGGATGAGGCTTAATTTAATTAATTACTACGGCCCGATAGCTGATGATGAGGCTCCATTGATCCAAATATACACTTTATTATCTGGTGTCCCGGGGCAGATGATACTTGGAGGAGATTTTAATTTTATATTGGATCCAAGAAAAGATACGTCAAATAAACAGAGGAGACAATTAAAACCGAGCACCAAAAAAGCTTTGGAAGCTATTATTAAGGGCTTCCAATTGGTGGATGGCTGGAGGGAAAGGAATGCGGAGAGAGAATTTTTTACTTTTTACTCACATCGCTTTCAAACCGCATCCAGAATTGATTTTTTTCCTTAGCTTCAGGTCCCTCCATATTGTTGAAGTAGGTATAGGATGTAACCCCTTTTCTGATCACGCTTATATTAATCTGGAGATTAAAATCAATGGAGAGAATAGGAAACGACCCAGGTGGCAGCTGGATCATTTCCTACTGCAGAATGAGGAATGGGTAAAGGATTTCAGGGTCTGGATTGGGGAATACTTTCGGATTAATGAAAATACTGCTTCCCCCTTTTCTGTTTGGGGTGGTTTTAAAACGACAGCTCGGGGTCTAATAATAGCTTTCACAACTGCCCAATATAAGGATCGAAGGGATAAGATAGCTCAATTACAGCTATAACTTGAGCAGGAGTATGCCCTTCAATTGCAGTCCCTTCCCAATAAATATGACCAGGCAAAAATGGCATTGAACGATTTCTTTACCATCGAAGAGGTTTGCAACTCCCAATTATTCCAACAGAGGGTCTATGAGGAGAGCCAATTGATCGGCAAACTCCTGGCAAATTCTACAAGGAAGAAACAGGAATCAAACTCAATAATAAAAATATCGGATCCCTCTACTGGCTTGGAAGTAGTCGATAGCTCCAGAATTGCCCAACTCTTCTTGGATCATTATGCCCGGTTATACTCCACTGAATACAAAATACAGAAAAATTCGATTGAAGAGTATTTCTCAACTTTAGATCTCCCTCAACTATCCTCGGAGCGGGTCCTCAATTTAGAAAATCAAGTTGAGGCAGGTGAAATTTTAGCAGCTATTAAATCAACTGCGGGATCTAAAGCTTGTGGGCAAGACGGTTTTCCAATTGAGTTTTTTAAAGTTTTTTCAGAGGAATTACTTGTTCCTCTGAGAAACTTGTTTAATTTTATAAGAGAAGGAGGCCAGGTCCCGTGTGAATTTAAAGAAGCGATTATTGTCTCATTCGTTAAAAAAGATCAAAATCCCGATGATATGAATTCGTATCGGCCCATAAGTCTTTTAAATTCCGATTATAAATTATTAATGAAGGTTTTGGCCGAGCGTTTGTTACCAGCTGCTCAGGAAGTCATTCATAGAGATCAAACGGGTTTTATAGCGGGTAGATCAATGGCTGCCAATACCCAATTTTTAATACAAGCGTTAGACTATATTAATATAAATCATATTCCTGCAAGTATCGTAATGGTCGATGCAGAAAAAGCTTTCGACCTTGTAAATTGGAAAACATTATGTATTACTCTGGATCAATTTGGTTTTCCGCCAAATGTTGTAGGAATGCTAAATAATATTTATCAGGACGCAACAGCAAAGCTTGTAATAAATGCCACCTGCGCAGTAACAATACAAATCAAGCATGGAACGAGACATGGCTGTCCACTCTCTCCCTTACTTTTTACTTTTTTTATAGAACCCCTGGTTTTAAGAATCCGAAACAATGCTGCTATCCACCCCCCAATTCTTGATATGCCTAAACTTAAACTATTTGCCGATGATATTATTTTATACCTGGCCCCTAATAGGATCAATTTCGAGGAGGTCTTTGGAGAATTTTCTCAGTTCGAAAGAATAGGCGGTTACAAAATCAACGAAAACAAAACAGAAGTACTCGCCATGAACGCGGATATCGACGAATTTCCCTGTTCTTTAAAACTACAGGCATCTAGAACTGACCCCATAAGATACCTCGGGGTTTATGTTTCCTCACAGCTTTCTCAATTATTTGATCTAAATTATGTAAGGATGAAGACAAAAATAACCAAATTATTGGATCAATGGTCTTTGCTTCCTTTATCAATAGTAGGGCGAGTATCATTAATCAAAATGTCTATACTACCTCTATTGGTCTTTCTATTCTCCAATGTTCCTATCAAAATCAATCAGGTATTTTTTAGGGAAATGGATATGCTTTTTAGACAATTTATTTGGGAGAAGAAAGCCCCCAGAGTTAAACTGAACATCTTACAATTACCAATAGATCAGGGGGGACTTGCGCTCCCACATGTAAGATCATATTATGAAGCTGCCCTTCTTGATCTAGTATCTGGGCTGTTAGGATCTTGCTCTTGTAGAGATACTTTTTTTATCGATAGAATGTTGCAAGAAATTGGTTCATCCACTCCAGTGTTTTTAAAAACTGCTAAGCTTCCTAAAAAAACTCGGTATAAAACTATAAAGGACTCCCTTTTTAGACTTCAGGCTATCTTTAAGGACATGAATCTGATAGGCTTTCAATATCTCAACATAAGAGAATGTGCCAGCCTCGGTTTCCAGATACAAGCTAGTCAAATTATTGCTTGGAAGAATTCTGGATTAACCGAACTGAGACATTTCATAGTACAGATTAGGCTGATTTCCTGGCAGGAAATATCGGCCAGGTTAGGGACCCATCGGAAACCGGCCTTTTTTGAATATCTGCGGCTAGTCTCCTGGTTGAGAAGTAATGGTGGGATAACCGAATCTCCCAATCACTTGACAGCTGCCCTTTATGGAGCCAAACTACGAGGAATAGGCAACTGGTATAAGTTGCTACATAAAACAAAACATCCTTCTTTGATCCAGAATCATTTGGAAAAAATAAATTGGGAGACCGACTGCAGTTTATCCGAAAGGGAGTGGGAGTGGATCAGCCACTCAGGCGGCAGAGCATTGCATGCTGCCAATTATAAGAGGATGGCCTTTCTTTCAAGGTGGCTGGCCTATCTAACACCTTCTACTTTAAGTAAAAGGTTTCCAGACGTAGAAGATAAGTGCTTTCGGTGTTCCAAATCTGGGGAAGGTGGTTGGCACCATATTTTTTTTGTATGTCCTGGTCTGAGGTCTTTTTGGGAAGCCATTTTTCTAGACATCGAGCGCGCAACCAGAAATAGAATCCCGATCGCAGCAGAGACTGTACTATTTGGCTATTGCAAGGGAGGCTTACAGCTGTCTAACCCAGAAAGAGTTTTTATTTTTATCGCTAGTGCGGTAGCACGCTCATTAATCTTGCAAAATTGGCGATCTAATGAAGCCCCCTCTCATTTAAAATGGATTAATAAAATGAAAAGGGTTAAAGGGTTGAGGAGGCCTATGCTAGGAGGGTAGGAGCATTAAAAAAATATGAGCGAAATTGGAAGTTTTTTTAAATACTGGAGAAGATTTATTAGAAAATGTAATTTTGGAAGTAATATACCCAGTAGTCTTCTCCATGTTCGATCTCTATATGAAAGTGAGGCTCCCTTTTTGATTGCCTGCCAAGAATGCATTAGCACTTTTTAGTAATTATATTTCAAACACTGGAAGTGGTGAATCGTTTTGAAACTTGTTTTCTTTGTGATGTTTTTATGCTATTGAATTCCCTTGATCGCAATACTTCCGTAATTAGTTATGTTTTGCACTTGCACTTTAGTGATTTGGAGTATTGTATTTTTGCTGTTTTGTTCATGGCACATTGCACTTTCGATTGGAAGTGAATTCCTGTCTTGATTGGCTTTCATTAAGAACGCATTCAGCACTTTATAGATTTTATACTATTGAAGTGGTGAATTGTTTCAATGTATGTTTTTGTATCGATTTTTATATACTAATGAATGTTCTTCATCGCAATACTATCGTAACTATTCATGTTTAGCACTTGCACTTTAGTGGTTATTGCGTATATGCATACTTCTGCTGTTTTGCACTAGGCACATCGCACTTTCTACTAGTGCTTCTTTTTCTCTGTACTATTATATCTTAAAGCCATACTATCTATGATATGAATGCTAATTGTACTTTGCAATGTTTTTTTTTTTTTTTTTTTTTTGTACCTCTTGCTCTGCTCAATAAAAAAAAAAATGAGAGTCGCTAAGAGCCTTCCTTTAAGTTCTGGGATCTTTGATGTGTACTCTGGTTGTTGTTGGGGCACTAGAAGAAAGTTTAGAAACTGTTTTGAACTTTTGGACTTCCACACTTTTCTCTGGGACCAATCCACTTGGGGTATCTGACTAGGGTTCCATTGCAGTTAGCTTCAAATTGTGCCTAGGTCCCAATCTACCCCAGTTATTGACTATCATTGTAGCTTTGATGCTATTCCTAGTTAAAATGTAAAAAATAATTTCACCTTAGAGGATTCTGTTTGTTTGTTGCCATTTTATGTATTAAATTGTACTCTATTTTTCCAATTAGGTTTGGGATTTTTATGGCTTGGTGTGTTGACGTTATTCCTTTTTTAGTACAGTAACATACTTCCTACATTGCACTAAATTAAGCTTTTTATATCTGTGCCATAGCAACCAGGAGTTTGAGCACAGGTTAATTTAGTCACTTGGATGGCTCACCCTGACAAGAGTTGAGATTATTCCTTGAAGTGGGCAATCCCCCCAGTTTCATGCTGATGCCCACACACTCCACATATCAAAGTACAGTTATGTTTGTGAATTGGAGCCATTCCTTGCTGAACCTAAATGAGTCAGACTTATCAAGGTTTTATGTCACCATTGTGCCACACACGGAGGTGCAAGTGTGGCACAAAACCTAAATGAGATATATCAAGCCACGCAAGGCCACCTTGCATAACCCTGTATGGCTTGATAAATCTGGAGTAACACAAGGCAGTGCACATCACTGCCTTGCTTTAATTTGCCCCAGGGAGGCATTCTATGGGTGGAGTGTGGGTCTTTCCATGCATCCACTCATGGAGTTTGGCGCTTTCCAAGATTTACCATTAGGGGTAGGCATGGGAATGCGTAAAAATGCAACACCTCCCCAGGTGAGGTGTAATGAGGAGAAATATCTTTTTTTCTCCTTGTTATTTTCTCTGTCTACTTATGCTGCATTCTGTAGCACACATAGAAAGAGAAAAATGCCTCTGAGGATTTTTTTTGTGCAGAGAGGTGTCCTTCAGTGCACAAAAATTATCCTGCCTGCAACGCAAACACCTTTGCACCATGTCAAAAGGGTGCCTGCATTGGCGCTAGGCAGTCAAAAGTGTGTAAGCAGTAGGAAAGGACAGGAATGCACCATATAATGTTAAATATGATACATTTCTGCCCTTTCCCTTTCATGCAACACAGCAAGGCAAGGTGGCTTGCTGCGTTGTGGTTCAAGTAAAATGATAGATATGGGCCTAAACAAATTAACTTTTTTTGATACATTTTTGCAACTATTTTTTATTTTTCTAATAACTATGTTCCTGCTAAATGAATGTTTCATAAACTTTAAATAATGTTTATCTGATTTCTGTTCAATATGAAAAGTTTCATGCAGATCCAGGAGGCAAGAAATAAAGGAGAGTTATCAAAAAATCCTCATTTCCTATTTCAATTCTCATAGAAATATTTTCTCTCTGCTACCGATCAGGGGATTGAAGCCAGACCTATACGGTTGTAAGTCCCTTTCTTAGGTTTTCTTCTGTAATTACCTTAAGTAGTTTTTGAGGAGAAAATGTATCAAGTGGACGTTGAATGGTTAAAAGTGGTGTGCAGACAGAATATCGAGTAAAAATATCGAGTTGCACAAATATTGAGTAATAAATATCATGTTTCAGAAATATCAACAGCAAGAATATCGTGGTCAAGAATATCGACTTAAGGTAAGTATTATTGATTTTAAAAATAGCAGTGTTTAATATTATTTGCAAAAATATAGTCGTTAAAATATCGTTTTTTATTAATTTTATGTATTTTAGTATATATTTTATATGAATGTGATGTATGTTTTTTTGTATAAAACTTGATAGCATTTTTAATATATTTGTTAAATTTTTAGTAGTTATTATTTTTTTTAATTTTAATTTTGCCTTTTTAGTTCCTTAGCGGGTTGTGAGTTCATAGAGGATAGGGTGGGAAGTAATTTAATTATATTAAATTCATTAATTATTTTTTATTTATTAATATTTGTTTGATTGAGATTTTATAGTTTTAAATGTGTAAAGTAACGTATTATTAATTAATTATTAACTGGTTGTTAAATGATTTGAATTAATTAATTGGTAATTAATTGTGGTAATTTTGTAATTAATTGTAGGTGTGTGTTGTGGTTAATAAAGGTGTAAAGCGTGGGAAGTAATTTATTTTTAATTGATAAATAACAATTGGTTATTAATTAATTTTAAATAATTAACTGGTAATTAATTATGGTATGTGTGTAATTAATTTTAGGTGTGTATTTTGGGGTTTATATGGGTAAAGGGTGGGAAGTAATTTGTGTTTAATTAATTAATATATAGTTGTTAATTAATGTTAATTATTTTATATTTATTCTGGGTACTTTTTATTTTTTGTGTGTTGTTTTTACTTTCAAAGGGGTAAAGGGTGGCAATTAGGTAAATTTTAATTACTTTATCATTAGTTGTCAATAATAATATTTTTTAATTTAAAAATATGTTTTCATTGTGTTTTATTATTTTATAGTTTAATTTAGGTGTGTGCTGTGGATATTATAGTGTTAACGTGTGTGTTATCAATTGATGTTTATTAATTTTTTTATGAAGAATATTTTTTAAATTGTATAATAATTATTTTAATTATGGAAGTAAATGTAATTTAAAATGCTGAAGTGTTTTGTTTTTGGTGTGGTGTTATAGGGTAGGAAATAAAATACATATTTTTATGTATTAATTATTTTTTTGGGTCAATTTTTGTAGGTTTTGGTTATATATAATTAATATTATAATATGTTTTCTTTATTTAAGATATTTTATTTTTCATGTTTTAAATCCTGTTTATTTACTTTTATGATAGATATTTGTTTTTGTTATAACTTTTTTTTTTAAATTTCTTTATTGAAACATATCTAGAAATACATAATACAGATTCATAAGGTTCCAAAAAAAAAAAAACATGAGCAAAAGCTCAGAGAGAAATAAAACAACCAAGTTGAAAATAAAAGACAACAAAGAGTTACATTATTATATTAATAATAGAATCCCAAAGCGATTAATATTACTTTACATTATCACAATTTCAACGCCGATTTCCCTAAGTTAATATCCTAACCTTATCCCCTCCTCTACTCAATCCTAGCTTCCCTACTAAATTCAGCCATAAATGCCCAGATCTTTCTCCCCCGAGCTCTGGCCTGCCTGCCTTGGCATGCATAAAGAAATTACTCTTGCTTATATATTCCCAACATTCTAGCAAGCCATATATGGAAACTTGGTGGCTCAGCATCCTTCCATCTTGCAGCTAATAATATCCTAAATACCGCAGCCCCTAAAAACAAGCCATATTCTTGTTCAATACTAAGAGCCAATGAGTTATCATAACCAAGAACCATCAAAGTTGGTGTTATTTCAAACCTACAATCAAACCGAGATTCCCAAAAGCGCGACAAGCCATCTTTCAAGGGGGCGAGCTTCTCGCACTCAAAAAACATATGAAGCAGGGTAGCAGGTCCTAGCCCACATCTCGGACACTTGTCATCTGCCCTTTTTCCCCATAAGAATAATTTAGCAGGAGTAAAATAAAGATTAAACAGTGTTTTATAAACTTGTGCTTTTAAACTTGAAGATATCAAAATATTTGAGGATAGGCAGAGGCATTTATAAATATCCACATCTGGGTTCCCCAGCTTAATTACCCAGGATGCCTCTGTCTTTTTCAAATCATCGGGGCTGTTTTCCAAAAGTAATGTATAGAAGTCTCTAATTCTGCAGGAGTCCTTTGCTGTTATTTCCAAAAGTGGTAGTTTAGCTAAACAAATTTTGGGGCGCTGTAGCTCAAGGATGTTTTTAATCTGTATAAATTTGAAATAATGATTGTCTGAGAATCCAAACATCAATTGTAATCTAAGGAATTGAAAATCTTGTCCTTCCCCGCAAAAATCCGCTATTGTTTTTACCCCATAATTTTCCCACCTTTTCCCCATGTCATCATTAACCAAACGGGGCAGCAATTGCGAGCGCCAGAGAGGGGTATATCTAGAGAATATCGGAATCTCCATGTATTTAACAATCTGTTTCCAAACTTTCCATGAGCTAAGAATAACTTTAAACCGGATCTTCTTGTAGTAGCTAGGTTCCAATTGCCGTAATAAAAGCCCCCTCACATCCTTCCCCATGGAAAGCTCGTAAATTGTCGGAATTCTCTGTCCCTGAGCTACCTCCTGAGTATTATTAACAGATAATAGTGGGGTCATTTGCTGTAGAAAAGCTGCCCAAAAATATAAAGTGATATTAGGAACTGCAAGTCCACCCCTATCAAGAGGTAATGCTATATATTTCCCAGCTCTTCTGATCTTCCCATATTGCCATAGGAAGCTGGAGCAGATAGATTCCAATGCCCTTAATAGATTATCCTCTATGAGCAGAGGAATTGCCCGGAACAAGTATAGTATTTTTGGTAAAACAGTCATTTTTAAGTAGTTCCCTCTTCCAATAATAGATAGATGTATCCCATTAACCCTCCTTAATTCCTTTCCTAAATTATTGATCAAAGGTTCAAAATTGATTCTAGTAATTTGTTCCACATTTGCGCTAATTCGAACCCCCAAGTAGACTGCGGAAATTGCTCGTTTAGGATCATTAAAGACAGTTTTATCAGTACATAAAACTATAGTTTTCCCCACATTCAGTGCATACCCGGAGAAGAGGCCAAAACCTGTTGTAATCTTATTGATTTCCTCAATTGCCTCAGCAGGGTTCGTGGTTAGGACCGCAATATCGTCCGCATAGGCCAATACTTTAGTCTCAAACCCCCTAGTTATTACCGGTTCAATTTTCGAGCTCTGTAGCAGAGTAGCCACTAGGGGATTAATATACAACGCAAATAGAATAGGAGAGCAGGGACAGCCCTGCCTAGTCCCCCTTGAAATGTGAATACGTTCAGACTCACCCCCCATTAATTGCAGTCGTGCATATGGCTGGCAATACATAGCCTTCACAGCTTTTACGAGCTTAGGGCCAAAGCCATAAAATTCCAGTATCTGCCACATGTACTCCCAGGCAACCCGGTCGAAAGCTTTTTCGGCATCGAGGAGGATCATAGCCATCCTGTCCCCTTCCCTGGCCGCTATATCAAACAAAGAAACAACTCTTCGGGTATGATGTGTTGTTCCCTTGCCAGGGATAAACCCGTGTTGCCAAGGTGAAACAAGACGTTCTATGACCCCCCCCAGCCGATTAGCCAGGATCTTAGAATACATTTTTGTATCTGAATTGATCAGAGAAATTGGCCGATATGAAGATGGATCATCGACCGGCTTCCCTTTTTTAGGAAAAATTATGATGTTAGTCCCTTTCCAGGATTCGGGAGGGATTCCACTGTGTTGTACACCCTTGAATAAATCGAAGAGCAGAGGTGTAATAACTATGCCTAGGGTTTTATATAATTCAAGGGGGATCCGATCAGGACCAGATGCTTTACCTAGAGCCATTCTTGACAATCCAAGCTCTACCTCATCGAGCGAAATTTCTGCCTCCAGCTCCTGTCTGGTTAGCCCATCCAACCCTTCCCCAGCATTAATATCGGTAACCAGTCCTGCCAGGCCTTGAGAAACCTCTTCCCTACTTTTATTAATATCATCATGATATAGCTTCTGATAGTAATTCTGAAACCCCCTAGTTACCTCTTGTGGGGTAGTGTAGACACGCCCGTTTATTTTAATCGTGGATATAGCGTTAGACGAGGTCTTCTGCCGAGTACGGAGGGCTAGCCTTCTGCCAACTTGTTCCCCGGATTCATAGGCGCTATTCCGATGAGCCTGATATTCCTTTCTTTATAAGCCAATTTGTTAGCTCCGCTCGGAGTGCAATTATTCGCAGCTGTATTTGTTCTCCCACCTGCCCCTGTGCTATCTGTATAATATGATACTCTTCTGCCCTGGCTAAATCCTCCATTAATTGGCGGTTCTCCTGTTCCCGAAGCTTCCGGGTTCTGTTGACAAATGAAATAGTCTCCCCTCGGAGAGCGGCTTTAAAAGAATCCCATACCACCCCCCTACTGGCACTAAACCTGTTTAAATCAAAAAATTCTTGTGCCCAGTTTTTCATATATTCAATAAATTCAGAATTAACGAGAAGTTTCCTATCAAAAGTCCATTTGCTTATCACCCTTTTAAAATTGGTTAAGTCTAGTTCTAAAATCAGGGGGTTGTGGTCAGAGATTATTTTAGGGAGTTTCTTAATCCGAGCCGTCCCTACTAAGGCTCTAGAACAGAAGAAGTAGTCAATCCTGACATATTTTTTATGGGGGCACGAACAAAATGTAAAGCCGGGATTAGCCGGATTCTTCGTGGCCCAAATGTCCACTAAACCATGGCTGACTTTTAAAGAGTTAAATGCCCTATAAACTCGCGGCTTTCTACCAGAATATCCCCCTGTCCCCCGATTGCCAGTAGTCTGATCCAAGGAAATGTTGAGGTCCCCGCAAAGAATCAAAGGGGTGGGCCATAAGGCCAACTCAACCTCCAGGGCCTCCATTATCTGGGGATCATCTTGATTAGATCCATAGATTGCACAGACGGTAGCACCCATGGGAAGTTCTACAATCACCCACCTACCCAGGGTGTCTGCTATCTCTCGCTTAATGGTGCCCAACGAGATCTTTGCTAGAATTGCCACACCTCGAGTATTGGATGTCTGAGTTGTGCAGGCAAGTAGGTTATAGCCTGTTACTTGTAATAAATCCCTCCTGCCCCAGGGGATGTGCGTCTCCTGCAGGCATATTACATCTGCACGGCTAAGCCTTACCAATTCTGCATATCTAATTCTCTTTCCCCTGTCATTCAACCCGGCAATGTTCCACGAGCATATTGTCAATCTCCCCATCATACTTTACACTCAAATTCCCAAAACTCTCCTTGAACCTGTTCGGATTCCTTCCCACATTGAATTCTTATTTTCTCCTGTTGCTCTCTTTTTAGCTTTCTTACCATTTCCAATCCTGTCTTAGCATTTCTAGATATGTTATTTTTCCTCCAGTTTTCCCCCCAGTTCACCCCCCCTTCCCCCCTCCCCTCCCACTCCCATCCCACCCACGGAGCTGCCCCCCCACCCCTCCCACCCCTTGAAAACCCCCACCTCCCCACATGAGGCTTACAGACTCACTCATGAGACTGGTCCCAATGGAAGTGCACCTCATGACGAGGCTGAGAGCTACTGTATACCAAACCCTGTATACCAAGCCTTGTTACATCCTAAAGCCATATTCCCCTACTCTTATTACACTTAGCTCAGTTACGAGATGGACCCAAGCTAGGTGCCGCTAGAACGTATTAGAATCGGGCCCACTCCTAATGGGGTATCCCTTCTAAGTATTCCTTAGCTTTTATTTTTGACGTAAAAAACTTTGTTTGCCCCTCAAAAATCACTTTTAATGTTGCAGGATTGTTAAGAAAGGCTTGCACCTTTTTATCCTGAAATGCTTTAATGAGTTGCCGCAGCCGCCACTGTCTTTCAACGGTGGAATGACAGAAGTCAGGGCGAACAAAATAAGATATCCCATTAATAGACCTCTTGGCATCTGGCCTTGCCTTTTCAAAAACTGCCTGACGTAACAAAAAATTGCCAAAATATACCAAAATAGCTCTAGGGAGTGACCCCACTTTCGCTGGATATTTTTGAACAAATGGGACTCGACGGGCCCGCTGAATCTCCAATGACCAGTTCCAACCGGTAATTTCAGGCAGCGATTTTTGCAATAGTTCAACAATAAATGAACGTATATCAGCCTTCTCGTCCCCCTCCGGGACCCCAAGAACCCGTAGGTTATTCCTCCGTTGGCTGTTCTCAAACTCCTCCAACTTCCATCTTACATCTACCAGTTGTGCCTCGTGTGCCTCGACCAAGACTTGGTTTGCAGCGAGATCAGTTTCTGTGGTAACAGTTCTGGCCTCAAGTTCAGTTAGGCGCTCCCCAAATGAGCCACATGTTTTAGTTAGCTTCCGCACAACCCCCTGCATCTTCCGCATGGCTAGCTGTGCCTTGCGGCTATCCTGTTGAGTTTCCTCTCGGTGCATTGAAATAGCTTGAAAGATAGCCCCCAGAGTTGGGGAAGATGATGTAGCTGTATCTGTATCGGGGGGGTCACTACCCTATTGGGACAGGGGCAGGGGCAGGGAGTGAGTAAGTTGATTTGTCGGGGTATAAACCCAGGCCAAGTCATTTTCCCCCTGTTTTTTCTTCTTTTTTCTCAGCACCGTTTTGCTCTTAGCACCCCCTGTCTCCTCACAGCCATTATAACTCAAATCAATGCTATCAGTTGATGATCCCTCTGACCAGTCTCCATCATCCCCATCTGAAACTGAGAAAAAAAAGTCACTGGGCTCCTTCTCCAGCTCAATTTGGCTGCTGGAGTGGTTACCTTGCAGGATACTCGGGTTAATAAAGTTAAGATCGCCCTTTAGTACTTGCGGGGCCACAATTAACTGGTCACCAGCTTGAGCCCCCACTCTATCTTTTGGTGTTATTATTTTTTTTTGTAGAATATTTTCCACAAGCTGTGATGACATCTCTGCCACTGACTCTGGCTCCTCCGGCAAAACAACCGATGAGCCCAAAGGGCCCTGAAGGCCCTCTGTCAAACTTTGAGGTGGAAGGGTCTTACCTCCGTTGTGCCCATTCACTGCCTCTGAGCCCCCACGACTGTCCTGCAGTCCCTGCTCGTTTGTTGCTCCGGTATTCTGTATGGGGCACTCCCCATCCTGGCAGGTGTTATTCATGGCGCTTACCGCAGTGTCTAAACGGGGTTTGTTCTTACTCTTCCCCTCGCGACTCGGTACTAATCCGGCTGCTGGGCCTCTCAGCATGTCTATGACTGTGGGGCTGGGCCGGACGTCCTCGTAACACCGCTCCGCCTCTCCCTTTCTTTTCCGGATCCGGGTCAACAATCCCACGACGGCCTCGGTGAGGAGTCTGAGCCGGAGTTTCCATTGCCGGAGGCTCCACACCAGTGCTTCCCGATGCCGCTGAAGCTCCCAGTATCCCGGTGGATTTCACTTTAGCAGCACCTGCTGCTGACTTCGGACCCATCGCGGCAGCTTCAGCTTCAATCTTCTCACTCCTCTCCGTGGATCCAGCCTCCCCTACGAGCCCCGACCGGTATGTACTTTCTTCTTTAAAGCTGTGTAGGGTAAGCTTTAGAAAGCGCCGAATAACGGAGAGTCCAATAATGGTCCCCAGAATCCGCAGACACTCGTTGCCTGTTTTGAGGGGGCTATGTAGGTCTTGCCTGACCAAAGCAACATTCATTTTTTTAGTCTAGCGGAACCATATCGAATAGTAGGCTTAGCTCTCAGCTTTCGGCAGTCTGAGTGCACCAACGGTCTCAGACGACCGCCATCTTGCCTCTAAGCTCCCTCCCAACTTTTTGAGTGTGAATAGAAATTTTTGTCTCTCTGCTATCCAACGCTTTCCCTAATGTTACACTCACTGGAGTGGGAAGAGTAATTTTTATCCCTCCGCTATCCAACACTTTCCCTACTGATGCATTCAGTGGAGTTAGAATAGTAATTTTTGCCACTGCACTATCCAAATCTTTCCCTACAGTTGCACGCACTGGAGTGGGAGTAGTAATTGTTACCCCTTAGCTATCAAGCACTTTCCCTACTGCTGCACTCACTAGAGTGGGAACAGTTAATTTCACCCCTTCGCTATCAAACACTTTCCCTACTGTTGCACTCACTTCAGTTGGAATAGTAATTTTTACCCCTCCGCCATCCAACACTTTTACTACTGTTGCACTCATTGGAGTGGGAATAATAATTTTAACCCCTTTGCTATCCAACACTTTCCCTACTGTTGCACTCACTGGAGTGGGAATACATTTGTTACCCCTCTGCTATCCAACACTTGCCCTGCTGTTGCATTCAGTGGAGTGGGACTAGTAATTTTTGCCCCTCTGCTATCCAACCCTTTCCCTACTGTTTCTTTCACTGGAGTGGGAATAGTAAATTGAACCCCTCTGCTAATCAGCACTTTCCCTACTGTTGCACTCACTGGAGTTGGAATAGTAATTTTTATTGCTCCGCTTTCCAACACTTTCCCTACTGTTGCACTCACTGGAGTGGGAATAGTAATTTTACCCCTTTGCTATCCAGCACTTTCCCTACTGTTGCAATCAGTGGAGTGAGAATAGTAAATTGTACCCCTCCGCTATCCAACACTTATCCTACTATTGACCTCAGTAGAGTGGGAATAGTCACTTTTACTCTTCCACTATCCAACACTTTCCCTACAGTTGCACTCTTTGGAGTGAGAATTGTAATTTTTGTCCCTCAGCTATCTAACACTTTCCCTACTGCTGTACTCACTGGAGTGGGAATAGTAATTTTTACCCCTCCGCTATCCAACACTTTTCCTACTGGTGCACTCACTGGAGTTGGAATAGTAAATTTAATTTCTCCGCTAACCAACACTTACCCTACTGTTGTACTGATTGCATTGTAAAATTTACGTTTAAATATTTTTGAATAGTTTAATGTTTTAATTTATTATAGATTTTTGTTTTTTTATATTTTAAATCATTAATATATATTTTTTTAAATATTATTTTAAACGTTTAACATGAATTAAAAATAATAGTGTATTAATTGTTTCAAAGTAAATATGTATGTATACATTATTATGCTTGCGTGTATTTTTTATTAAGTTAATTTGTTATATTTTATTAAAATGTATATTACATTTATTTTACTTTGTTAAAATTATGTAATATTTTGTATATTTAATATATATTATTTTATTTTATATGTATATAAAAGTTGATAATTGATACATCTATATTTTCGACATTGATATTTTATGTCGATATTTTTGGACTTACCTGTTTAAGTATAGGAGTCAATATTTTTGTCGTCTGTATTTTTTATTGATATTTTTAACATCAATATTTTTTACATCGATGTTGTGTCGGTGAGCTGTTAAATGTTAAGAGATATCTGTGCTACTAGGCCATAAACTGCCCTTGAACCTATGTTCAATGACAGTTCACAATTGGGTATAGTAACGTTTGCTGCCTTTGTCTATTTCAGGTATGCAGACCTAAAGTTGGGTCCTTCAACCCGAAAGACCTAATGAAGCACAAGAAAATTGTCTATAACAGGATGCTGGATATGGTCCTTGTATCCTGATTTTTTCAAAAAATAAAAGCCATTATTATTGGCAGGTTGGGCTTACCCTAACCTTCAGTCCTAAGTGGGGTACCCCCAAAGATTAAAATTGAATATTAATTGGTTCATGTTGCAAGGTCTATGCGCTCATCCCAGAGTTTGTTAAATCTAGTCATACACCACCATGTTCGATAGTGTGTGATGTTGGTACAGAGCCCTTAAACTATTAAACACAAGCACTGGGTTCGGTCCCCAGCCATAATTTGCGAACTCTGTACAGAGCTTGGGAAATGTGAACCTCGTTGAATAGTGTTGGGTCCACTGCAGTATTTCATAGATCTGCACTGTGTTTGTAACGATGGCACTCATTAACCAATATTGGGTCCCCATGGGGTCCCAGCTGCAGTTTGCAGACTCTGTACTGGGTTTGTGAGCAATAGTCTCAATGAGGTTCATTGAGTACTCTTACTAAAGTCAATGTCTATAAACTATAGAGTTGTTTTACTGAGAATCACTCATAAAAATCATTAAAAGAGCTTGTCCCTATTTACCTGTGGGTCTTAAAAGGCCACCCACATGGGGTTGAGTGTAGATCCTGTCGCTTGGCCATTTGCTGCTGTCCACCCCTGCTGTGAATGGCCAAAAGTCATGTGTAGTGAAATTGACTAATAGTGGCAGGTTTGGAGGTTTTTTGTTGTTTTTATACTAAAAAGAAGGCTTTACCTTCCCGAAAGAAATTGAACAGCATTGCAATGAAAACGGTTGAATGGAATTACATCAAATTTGGCAGAAAGATGGATATTAGTCCAGAAAGCATGCTTTATGTGATTTAGTGTAAATCCATTTTGTAGTTTTTCAGATCATGCAACTTCAGAAAATAGAGCAATTTGATCCCTTCCGCCAACTCGCTCCCACTGAAAACAAATGTTGCAGTGGCCATTTCAGGGCTAGGGACTTAGGGGCAGATTTACAAGATCCTTGCATCATTTTTGCATCGCCTTTACATCACTGTTTGTGATGCAGCGGTGGCAAAAAAATGCAGCCAATTTACAACGTAACTTATCTAGGGAGATGCGTCACATTGTGAAGCCCTACATCACATTGTACCTACATCAGGTATAATGTATTCAGGGTGGGCGTTTCCATGCAAAAAGTCTCGTAGAAGTGACGCAGCCACTTCTAGTATGCCATTGCATCAAAAACTTTCGCCGGCTTGAAGCAGGCGCAAGGAGTGCCACAGCACAATGAGGCTAGGCATTCCCATGCATTACTGGAGTTGTGTCTTGCTTGCAAGAGCGACTTCAGCAAAGCGTGATTTTTGCGCCAACAGATGAGTCAGAATTTCTGACTCATCTGACAATCCTTGCGCCATGGTGCGCCATATTGTTAATACGGCGCAGCCATGGTGGTGCAAGGGTTTCTCAAAAGTGACGCATCTCTGCAGATGCATCACTTTCTTGTAAATCTGCCCCTAAGGGGTCAATTCCGGTTCCGGCCGCAAAACGAACCGACCGACACGGACCCGGACCAAATACCGACCGACACGGACCAGCGCCGTACGACCCGTGCAGTAGGATGCAACGCGAGTGAATTACAACCAACACGTATGGAATACAAGCCGTACGACCGAGCCGGAGGGAAAATAGTGATCCGGATGGAAAACCGACGCGATTTTCACCGACCGACACGAACCCGGAATCAACCCGACCGACCCGTACCCGCAATGTCCGATTAGCGTAGTACGATGCAATGCGTGTAAAACCAGACCGACTGGCACGGAGACCAAGCCGCATGACCGACACGCACAGACAAAACCGGCACACAAGCAATAGAGACCACCGCGAACACAGAAGACAGGCAGCATGAACGAGGCGGAGAAACCCACTCGAGACAACAGCAGCGTCTGTTTTGGTCACATGAACGTCGCCTTCATGCCCACAAAACACAAAGGAAAAAACTCAAAAAAGGACCAAACAAGCAATGACTAAGCCAATAAATACCCCCCAAAAATTAATTGGACAAAGACACACCCACAACTCCAACTATATAAAGGACTACAATCACTACCATCATCCCTTGCAAACAGGAGACACAGCCAGCAGCAAACACCAGTACACAGCAACCACAAACACACTCACAACTCACCCATCATACAACTCACACACCATCAGCACCTCATACAAAAGCACACACATACACACAGCAAAACCAACACCAAACCAACATCACTTGCATCCTCACACACACATCTCTCACCACCACCACCCATCACCATGCCTCCAAAGAAGAATCCAAAGTTCACAGATAGTGAGTTTGAAGTGCTTGTTGACAAGATCATCAGAGTAGAGCCACATTTGTTGGTACATTGGTCCAAATGACCCCCATCTCACAGAAAATCAAGATGTGGGTGAGGATTGTGGACAAAGTGAACGCACAAGCACCAACATTGCGCACACAGGACGATATCCAGAACCGGTGGTATGACGTGCGCAGGAGGGTCAAGAAACTCATCGAGAAAGATCACGCCTTGAGTCAGCACACCGGCGGTGGCCCTCCTGCCAAACCAGTCTACTTCAGGACCTGGGAGGAGAAGGTGCAGGACATCCTACCACCAGAGAGCGTCCATGGCCTAACAGACATCCCAGAGACTGGTGAGTACACAAACAACATACCCAAGATTGTGTGGCAAGGGGACAGTGAAACCATGCACCCCAAGCAAACCTACACTAACCAATAGATAATCAACCCAAGATGTGTATGCCAGTCACACAAACACAATACCTGCCATCTCATAGTGACTGGGGACTGTGTCATGACATGCACCAACCTACAAACAAATAGAGCAAGCCAGTGGCACTAAGCCAAATACACCCCGCCAGACAGTTTGACACCACAAACACACCACCTCACAGTGCAGCTGACTGTCAGGAAGGAATAGTGGGGATGCAGGTGAAGTGAGTGTAGACAAAAGCATGATGGGCCTGTAGTCACAGATAATGCTCCCCCTGCTGATTGGCCCATCAAGACCTCTCTGAAACATGCCCACATCACAGGGAGTGGAAAATGACTGACTAGATGGCTGACACTGGCTCCTGCTGTGGGGAGCACAAGGCCCTGCTAGGGCTTGTGTGCAAATCAGAAGCAGGACACCACTGACTGACATCCTGAAAGACAACTTGCACGCCCTACAATGGAAGCACGTTTCATGATGGGAAGGAGGACTGACAGCCCTGACCATACTAATCAGCATGGGGAGACACCCCCCCAACACAAACTCCACACAACTCACCGGGTACAATGCATTGACACACACCTCATTGAAATATCAGCAAAAGATACCCCATACTGATATTACACCCTCTCACAGGGAAGCAGAGTCAAGAGGGAGGAAGCATGGGTATGCTGGGAGGGGGGGTGTAGCCAAGAGTATGATGGGACTCGCAGTCACAGACAACCTACACTCACCCACATGGCCCAGAAAGATCAACCTGAACCATACTCACCTCACAGGGAGTGGGAAGGGACTGACAAGATGTCTGACACTGGGATCTGTTGTGGGGAGCACAAGGCCATGCTGGAACTGGTAGCCAAACAAACACCAGGATTTCACAGTCAGCCATCTTGCCATTGATGTCACGCCCCCTCACAGGGAAACAGAGTCAAGAGGAAGGAAGCATGGGTATGCTGGGAAGGGGGGTGTAGCCAAGAGTATGATGGGACTCGCAGTCAGAGACAACCTACACCCACCCACATGGCACAGAAAGATCAACCTGAACCATACTCGCCTCACAGGGAGTGGGAAGGGACTGACAAGATGTCTGACACTGGGCTCTGTTGTGGGGAGCACAAGGCCATGCTGGGACTGCTAGCCAAACAAACACCAGGATTTCACAGTCAGCCATCTTGCCATTGATGTCACGCCCCCTCACAGGGAAGCAGAGTCAAGAGGGAGGAAGCATTGGTATGCTGGGAAGGAGGGTGTAGCCAAGAGTATGATGGGACTCGCAGTCACAGACAACCTACACCCACCCACATGGCCCAGAAAGATCAACCTGAACCATACTCGCCTCACAGGGAGTGGGAAGGGACTGACAAGATGTCTGACACTGGGCTCTGTTGTGGGGAGCACGAGGCCATGCTGGGACTGGTAGCCAAACAAACACCAGGATTTCACAGTCAGCCATCTTGCTATTGATGTCACGCCCCCTCACAGGGAAGCAGAGTCAAGAGGGAGGAAGCATGGGTATGCTGGGAAGGGGGGTGTAGCCAAGAGTATGATGGGACTCACAGTCACAGACAACCTACACCCACCCACATGGCCCAGAAAGATCAACCTGAACCATACTCGCCTCACAGGGAGTGGGAAGGGACTGACAAGATGTCTGACACTGGGCTTTGTTGTGGGGAGCACAAGGCCATGCTGGGACTGGTAGCAGCAACATCTGCCCCCCCTGTACCCACGTCTCCAGCATCTGGACACCGACAGGGCACACCCACCAACATGGACAGATGAAGGACAATCAACACCCACAGCACAGGGACACAGGACCCCCCGGAAGCTACAGCCAACACCACCAGCAACACCACCCAAGGGGTCCCAGTGTCACCTGTGCGTACCGCCGCTGGTCCTGCCTGTGTGGAGAGGGGTGCTGGGAGGGGTGGGAGGCACAGGGCGCGCCTTGCAGAGGGGTCTGGACTGCATGATGACCCCCAACTGGCACACATCTTAGATGCATACCAGGATAGCACCGGAGGATTTGGCCAGGTAGTGGGGATCCTCAAGGACATGCAACATGAGCAGGTCGCCCACCATGCCCACATGGAGGCAAAGTGGGATGCCCTTACTGCGGTGCATCGGGACATACTACAATGCCTCCGCCAGATAAACACCAACCTGTCCCCACCCCCCCTGAGTGCCCACAACATCATCTGCCAGCGCCACAGGGAGAGAGGAGGACTCTGGCGGAGAGTCCCTTGCACCGCAGAGGCCTGCACATGAGGATCCTCCCCCCCGGAAGAAGAGGGGTCATCCGAAGAAGGACATGTGAGAGGCAGATGTCCCAGCACATCCCCCAGGGTCTCGAAACCTGTTCTGGACAATGTTCTTTGTGTGCAACCCGTTCACCTTGTCCAATCGCACACAACTCGCCCACATGACATGGAGGGTTCATGTTGGGCCAATGTAGTAGATGACTGTGGTCTTTACTCTGGACATTTCATCTACCAGCACTTCCAACTCCAATGTGAACTTTGGATTCCCAAACCACTGTACAGCACCCACCATCCTGTGCACTTCACTCACACATGTTTGTAAATAAACTCACCAGTACACCATACTTGCCTCTGTTGTGATTCCAACTTGTCATGTTCAGGGCGAAGTCGATCTGCTACACAACACAGTGCATGCCAAATACTGCAACAATGTGACCAACGTAAGGTGAGTCATGGGGATGTGACACATGTGAGGGAGACACACCACTATGGCAACACAAAACATGGGCATGTTACTCATCACACACAATGATGTAGACCTGAAACACATTAGCATGCACAGACACAACACCAAGCACAGTCAGTGGTAACAAGTCCACAGGTGAGGTAAGCAGATGTCACTCAATGTGGGAAGACTGACAATGCACATAACAAAGCATAGCACAGGTTCATTACACATCAGCAACACGTTTATTCCACACTAGTTGCACGGTAATTCTACGTAACAGTGGACACACGCTCACAATGTGTTGGAGAATGAAAGTCCAGGGATGTGTGGTACATCAGTTGATGGGAATTCTCAACTTCCACACTGGTGTTGGCTTCTGGGTGTTGGGGGTCAGTGTTGACCACACAACAGGCAAAGTACCCTGGGAAGGACAGACAAGATACAGTCAAAAGCACAGAAGAACAGGAGAGAAATGCAATACACATGCACAAAACATGTAGCAACACACCTACACAAACACTAGTTAGCAGTACTACTTTATTGTGGAGTACACACCACCTGAATGGACACATCATAGCACGCATCCAGTCAAGTGGCACTCAGACACGCTCAGACAGCAACAGAGATGGCTCAACACATTCCAGGCTACCTCCATACATTCACATAACAACACTGGAAACTCACATTCAGGTGAAGAAGTTGTTGATGAGCTGGGAGAGGACGTCACCATCATCTTCATCATCACTGGCATCTTGGCCCAGGCTGGGATCCTCCACAGGTGCCGGACGTTGGTCGTCCTCATTCTCATCCTGGATGATAGGCACCTCCTTCTGCACCACCATGTTGTGTAGCATGCAGCAGACCAGTATTATTTTGCACACCTTTGCAGGCTCATATGGGAGGGCCCCTCCGGTCCTGTCCAGGCAGCGAAAGCGGCTTTTCAGGAGGCCGAATGTCCGCTCAATAACCCTCCTGCTCCGACCATGTGCCTCATTGTAGTGCAGCTCGGCTGGTGTCACAGGGTTCCTGAGGGGTGTCAGCAACCACAGCATGTTGGGGTATCCAGAGTCACCTACACACACAAAAATGAACAAGTAGCTGAGTTATGTAGGAGTGCGGAATACAACACTGACAAACACACACAATGAGAAACAGTCAGTACACACCGACAAGCCAGGCACGCTGAGCTGGCATCTGTGACATCAGCATTGCAATGTGACTACTTCTCATAATGTAGGCATTGTGCGCCGAACCAGGGAACCGTGCACACACATGTGTGATCAACATGTCAGCAAGACAGACCACCAGAGCATTGATTGAATGGTAGTGCTTCCTGTTCCGATATGCCTGCTCATGTGCCTGTGGTGGTATCAGGGCAACATGTGTCCCGTCAATGGATCCAATGAAGTTTGGCATCCTCCCCAGTGTATAAAAGGCATCCCTAATTTCAGGGAGTTCATCTTGGCTCGGGAACTTGATATACAGGTTGAGGAATTGCAACCCCTCCAAGACATCGCGTAGCACCCGACTAAACATCATTTGCGACATACCACCAGCAGTAGCCACAGTGTACTGGAAGGTACCGGTAGCAAAGAAGTGCAGGGCTGCCATCACCTTCACCTCTGGGGTCAGTGCTGTAGGGTATGTCCGGCCAGGTAGCAGATGTGGCACCAACTGCTCCGCCAACTCCTCAATCAGTGGCCTGGTGAGGCGGTACCACCTGATGCTGTTGCATTCCTGCATGGTTGCAAGGTCTGGGAACGTCTGATGGACAGCTGGTGCCCTGCAGTACAGAGATGCACAAAGGAAGATTGTCAGTACATCCTCCCATGTGGCCATGACCGCAATCACTATCACATGCTAGTTCATGACATTACACAATGTACTGAGGTGTGTGCTGTTGGGCATGGACACATATGTGACCTACAAGACCACCACCTCACATCTCAATTCCACATGTCCACATGAGTGCCATGTAGTGCAATTGGCTAATCATCTGGCTGTGTCACCCAACCTATGTGCTGCTGCAATGTTCAAAAAACCCACCCCAGTGACAAATGAGGACTCATGTCTCCCAGGCATCACAGATCTTTGCCATGCAGAAACCCAGGGTCCCTGTATTGCCACATCAACATAGCAATGGATAAGGCGTAGCACGTACACACCACAAGGCAAGCATAAGTCCCACAGGTAGTGGCCACTGTTGTTCATGCCGGCCCTACTTGTACGTCTCTTAGACACACACCCCATCAAGGTTGATGCATATACCACATGGATGTGGAGACTGTCACCCATTGGTAACATGTGATCAGACACATCTGAGACACAACATGCACACAGACTGAGGGTGCACATCAGTATTGGGGCTACAGGTCTCACTGTGACGTACATGCCATCACCCCCAAGACTCAGGGTGTATGTGACATGTCTTAAACATATCCAACCTGACACTGTGGCCTTCACTCATGCCCATTACTGTCCAATTGCACATCACAGTGCTAATGTGCACAACACACAAAGGACTCTGTCCCCATGTACAAGATAACAGCCTGGGAGTGGCTGCACAAAGTGCCAGACATAAAAACAGATGTGGCCCCCTCAAACACCCAGGGAATGCAGCCTCACATGCCATGGGACACTGTGTGGCCAATGCTATAGTGTGGCAGGTGTGTACAGGTGTCCATGGCCAGTATATGTGTGTTGCATCCATCTAATAGTCACACGAAAGAGGTCCGACGTGGGTGACAATGCGTACACATTGCACGGGTCATGACTGAGCCGTGCGTACGCCTTGTCAGTGAATGCAATGAGGTTGGATGCGGGTGACAATGCGTACGCATTGCACGGGTCATGACCGAGCCGTGCGTACACCTTGTCAGTGAATGCAATGAGGTCCGACGCGGGTGACAATGCATACGCATGGCATGGGTCATGACCGAGCCATGCGTACGCCTTGTCAGTGAATCCAATGAGGTCCGATGCGGGTGACTATCATGCATACGCGTCGGACAGTCATGGTCCGAGACAGGCGTACGCCTTGGCCATTGAATCGTATGGAGACGGGTGCATGTGTATATTCAAAATACGCGTTGTACAGTAAGTTGAACGAGTCGGGCGCACCCATTGGCTCAGGACTGTCATGGAGACGGATGCGGATTCAAAACTTGTACGAGTTGTGCACTGGAAATTCAGTTGGATGCCTACAACAATGTTGCAATTTCAAGTGTTCCATGAAGGTGAAGATTTGAACGATGCGGAAGGCGTGTACGAGTCATACTTTTGAATGGATTGGCCAGATTCATAGGATGCAACCGTGTTGGACCTATTACTTGGGACACATGGCACAGAGTCTGCCTCTGCAGCACAGATATAAGGCTGGCTGGCCCCCAGGGAGCTCACTTGCCTGCACTACATGCTACTGGACCACATCCCTGCTACCACTGCTGCTGTCTATGCATCCTCTGGCTCCTGCTATGGCACGTACACTGGAGAGGGCCCCAGCCTTCACTGAGGAGGAGAACCAGGCCCTGCTGGACGGGCTCCTTCCAGAGTACAGAAAGCTCTGTGGGACACCAGGGGAGCAGGTGAGTGTGCTCTCCACTGCCTTCCTAATTATGCATGTTGTCTGACTAGCAGTACTAGCAGTGTGTACACCAGTGGCAAGCATTCTCACTGACTACTTTCATCCACCAAAGTGTGTAGGTACATGTAATGAATAGTTTTCCTGCTGCTAAAGTGCATTATTGCAAGCTTAAACTATCCAGGCATTGTTAACATGTCAGACATGCATATGTGTTTTCATTCCCCATGGTTGCACTACCTGCGTAATTTATTTCCCTTTGTGATGATGACATGTATAACCAATTGTGTGCTGCACAAATCTGGGGCATGTGTGTTAATGTACTTTACACTTTGCCTCGCTCACAGGTTGATGCCCACCAGATGCAGGAGATCTGGCTGACCATCGCCCGGGCTGTTCGTTCTGTGGGGGTCTGCAAGCGCCGCATCCCCAACTGCCAGAAAAGCGGCAGGACCTTCGGGGCTAGACCCGGAGGATAGCTAGAGTCCAGCTGAAGCTGTCACCTCCACGCAGGAGGGGCGGACACCGGACCCTGACTCCCCACATGCTCCAGATACTGGCGGTGGTCTTCCCAGACCTGGATAGGCAGCTGAAGGCCAGACAGCAGCAGGAAGGGGGTAAGTCCATGCCTGATCTGGGTACTATGTCTGATATGCAAATAGCAATCTTTTGTCCGGGTCGGTCTTCCACATTACGTAGGTCTTGTAGTCCCAAAATCAGGTCCCTCATCTGTGTGATGCACCCTCCTCATCTGTTCCACAGATGTGGCCCCTACAGTCTGTTGCTTGTGTCACTAGGGCACTGTGTCCCTGCAGTCAGCTATGTTTCAGGTACCAGTCAGCATTAGTTCCCGTGGCTCTGTTGTGTGTTTCATGGGTGGTTCAATTTTTTACACAATGCCTGAGATCTGACATGTGAACTGTGTGTGCCCTTGAGATGTGTACCAATTGCTGGTCTGACTCGCAACATGTTTCTGGGGTATTGAAAACAAAACCATGCAGCAGGGGCCTCCAATTTTTGGGCATCAGGAGTATGTATATCAAGTATGTCACAATTGCTTTGCCACCTGACTACTGTCTGGGCCAAAACACTGTTTCACTTAGTCCTGCCCAGTCATGCCCCCTTAAGGGCATTCAGAAACACTCTGTAATCCCACTCCTGTGTATGAAATTGCAGGTTGTGCTTAGTGACATGTGCCCTCAGGTGTGTGCCTCTGTGTCATTAGGGTGTGGCTTGTTGCTACGTACAACTGGGGTGTCCATGATTCAGAGGGACAGCATGTCATCTGCAATGTGACTGTGGGAGACAAGACCTGTGTGATATATAGGTGTGTGATCATCTGACAGCGCACAATGGTGTATGCAACTGTGTCCCTCATGCAGCTGGGTTATATGCATGGCAGACTGTGATGTGTTAATGTACATGGACTTGTGTTTGCTGAGACTCATATGAATGATTTTCATGATGTGAGGTCTTCTGGGTCCTGGATATGTTGTTTGCATGTGATGGGCAAGTGCGCTGGTCATCTGCAGAGTCAGATTTACTCCTGAGCTAGGATTGTGAGTCAGTGCATATTGTTGTTGTCTAGATGCCCTGGCCCTGTGACAGGAGACAGTGTGGACTGACTTTCAGGGCATCCCAGTGCCATGGCATTGAACTTGCTATGAGTGAGCCTGTGTTGTGTTAAAGTGTGCACCATGCACCCGATTGTGGCCTTGCCCATCAGGACATGAGTACATCACAGTGTGCGTTGCTGGCATGCATCCCAAGCATGTGAAATGAGTCTCTGCCCATTCCTTCATCTGGACACCTGTACTGAGTCAGTCGCAAGAGATGTGCTGGGGGTCTAGTGACATACTCCTACATGTTCACTTGCATGTACAACTAATGTGTGGGTGGTGCATGTTGGCACATTAGTGTGTTAGCATCCAACATGCAACGGACATATGTGTGAAAGTCAAGGAGGGATATGTGTGCCATGGATGATGTTGAGAATGACATTTGTCTCATCCTGAACAGTGTTGGCACTTTGAGCTGTGTTCAGCTGATGATGCCAGGGCTTGCCCTGTGATGTGATGTACTCACTGTGGTGTGTGCAGTTGGTGCAGGTGACTGATGTAGTTCTGTTACTTCCTATACCTATCCAGATACATCCACGCTCACAGGAGGGGACAGCTCCATGGACCAGGAGGAGCCACAGAGCCTTACAGGGACAGAAGGAGAGGAGTCAGATGGACCCAGTGGCACGGAGGGCGAGTTGAGCCACACAGAGGAGTCGTCAGCACCATCTCCCCCAGCTGAAGGCCACAGCAGCTCTGAGGATGACTTCCCTGTGGAGGCAGGTGTCAGCAGCCACCAAACACCAGCTAGTGAGGCTGTCTCTGCCACCGCCACCACCACCACCACCACACCCCTCCCATCGGCTCCCAACCTAGAGGTCCCTGTGGGCTCCCATGTTCGTGAGCATGTCTCCTTTGTGCCAGGCACCGCACCACCTGCCCCTCTGTCCCCTGCTGCCCTGAGTGAGGAGTCTGTGGACTTACTTTGACAGATCCATGTAGGGCAGACGTCAATGCTGAAGGTCCTCCAAGCACACACAGGTCTGTTGACACAACTGGTGTCATTCATGGAGGGCATTTCCTCGGGCATGTCTACCCTGCAGAGGACCAACCAGTCCGTGGCCTCCTCTCTGCGGCAGCAGTGTCCCTCCTCCTACAGGCCCACACTCCTCCTACCCCTGCACCACCCACGATTCCTAGCACACTACCTGTCCCAAGCACAGAAACCCCCAAACCAAGGTCTAGACGTGCACACAAGCAAGCGCAGGGGACTGATTCCACACTCACTGGGGCTGGTTTGCTGACAAACACACAGTCATCCACAACCACTCCACAGTCATCTGAGACCTCTCCCTCCCAGCCCCCTTCCCTTGCCTCACCTGCAACCCCAACCCCCGGAAGCTCTTCCTCTGTGACCTTGGCCTCTTCCCCACCGACCCAGCAGATCCTCATTACAAGGGGAAGAGGAAGTCCCCACACACAGAAGGGAGTGCCCCTCACACCCGGACACCCTCCCCCAGGCACAGTCAGACCGAGATGCCCACCCGGAAGTCCCCCCGGCGCAAGAAGAGCAAGAGCCCATCTGACTTGTGCCCCACAGTTGTGACAGCGCCCACAACTTCAGTCAGCTCCACTGCAGTTGCAAGTGTCTCACCAGCATCCCCCACCTCTTCACTGCCTCCTTCTGTTGGGCCCTGATCCTGTCCCTGCGGTGCCTGGCCTGCCCCCATGTATGCCCCTCCGAGCGGATGACCCCGGTCCTTAGCAGTGCAGGCAAGCAAGGTGTGACAGTTGTCACTCTAGTTCACTCCTTGGCATTTTGACATGGACTGGCCATTGGCCTTTTGGTTGCACAGACGTTTAGCATTTCATATACTGAATTTGTCACTCTAGTTCACTCGTTGACATTTAGACATGGACTGGCCATTGGCCTTTTGTTGGAACAGACGTTTCACTTTTCATATGCTGAATAAAGCTTTTTACTTTGTCCCTGTGAACTTGATTTAGCTGTACATCATGATTGTTGATGTTGTTTTACATGCCCTTGCACCTGTGCTTGGTTTACAATGTTGCATACTGATGTGTTGATGTGAGGTACTCCCTGTGGTCCATGAGACATGTATCCTATTCTGGTGGGTATCCATGTCATCCTTTTCAGCTACCTGGGTGTGTCTAGATCAACTATTTGTGTACATCTCTCTGTGAGCATTTCATTGGCATGGTTACATCTGTGGCTTGCACCCCTGCACATATGATGTGCTTACCATTGTCCAAATTGTCACTTCAACATTCTTCGTGCTCATCACTACTGTCCCTACAGGTGTGGGCATCATTGTAATAGGAGCAACTGGGTCCTCTGTGCAACTTGCTAGACATATGTTTTGGGTATGTGCAGCTGACCTAGGGGAGACTCCCGTACCAAGGCTGTTGTGACACCCACCAATGGTGGGGATGGCAGTAGTGATGAGCAACAGGTCCCCTGTGAGTGGGGGTGGCAGGGGTGATGGGCAACATAGTCCCTATGGGTGGGGGTGGCAGGGGTGATGGGCAACATAAGCATTATGGGTGTGGGTGGCAGGGGTGATGGGCAACATAAGCCCTGTGAGTGGGGGTGGCAGGGGTGATGGGCAACATAAGCCCTGTGAGTGGGGGTGGCAGGGGT
Organism: Triturus cristatus; assembly: GCF_964204655.1. Classification (NCBI taxonomy): domain Eukaryota; kingdom Metazoa; phylum Chordata; class Amphibia; order Caudata; family Salamandridae; genus Triturus; species Triturus cristatus. The sequence goes on along the minus strand of NC_140590.1, from coordinate 898,983,336 downwards.
GATGGGCAACATAGTCCCTATGGGTGGTGGTGGCAGTTGTGATGAGCAACAGGTCCCCTGTGAGTGGGGGTGGCAGGGGTGATGGGCAACATAGTCCCTATGGGTGGGGGTGGCAGGGGGTGATGGGCAACATAAGCACTATGGGTGTGGGTGGCAGGGGTGATGGGCAACATAAGCCCTGTGAGTGGGGGTGGCAGGAGTGATGGGCAACATAAGCCCTATGGCTGGGGGTGGCGGGGTGATGGGCAACATAAGCAATATGGGTGGGGGTGGCAGGGGTGATGGACAACATAAGCACTATGGGTGGGGGTGGCAGGGGTGATGGACAACAGGTCCCCTATGAGTGGGGGTGGCAGGGGTGATGGGCAACATAGTCCCTATGGGTGGGGGTGGCAGTAGTGATGGGCAAACATAGTCCCTAAGGGTGGGGGTGGCAGGGGTGATGGGCAACATAAGCACTATGGGTGTGGGTGGCAGGGGTAATGAGCAACATAAGCCCTGTGAGTGGGGGTGGCAGGGGTGATGGGCAACGTAAGCCCTGTGAGTGGGGGTGGCAAGGGTGATGGGCAACATAGTCCCTATGGGTGGGGGTGGCAGTAGTGATGAGCAATAGGTCCCCTGTGAGTGGGGGTGGCAGGGGTGATTGGCAACATAGTCTCTATGGGTGGGGGTGGCAGGGGTGATGGGCAACATAAGCACTATGGGTGTGGGTGGCAGGGGTGATGGGCAACATAAGCCCTGTGAGTGGGGGTGGCAGGGGTGATGGGCAACATAGTCCCTATGGGTGGGGGTGGCAGTAGTGCTGAGCAACATAGTCCCTATGGGTGGGGGTGGCAGGGGTGATGGGCAACAGGTTCCCTGTGAGTGGGGGTGGCAGGGGTGATGGGCAACATATGCCCTGTGAGTGGGGGTGGCAGGGGTGATGGGCAACATAGTCCCTATGGGTGGGGGTGGCAGGGGTGATGGGCAACAGGTCCCCTGTGAGTGGGGGTGGCAGGGGTGATGGGCAACATAAGCCCTGTGAGTGGGGGTGGCAGGGGTGATGGGCAACATAGTCCCTATAGGTGGGGGTGGCAGTAGTGATGAGCAACAGGTCCCCTGTGAGTGGGGGTGGCAGGGGTGATGGGCAACATAGTCCCTATGGGTCGGGGTGTCAAGGGGTGATGGGCAACATAAGCACTATGGGTGTGGGTGGCAGGGGTGATGGGCAACATAAGCCCTGTGAGTGGGGGTGGCAGGGGTGATGGGCAACATAAGCCCTATGGCTGGGGGTGGCAGGGGTGATGGGCAACATAAGCACTATGGGTGGGGTTGGCAGGGGTGATGGACAACATAAGCACTATGGGTGGGGGTGGCAGGAGTGATGGACAACAGGTCCCCTGTGAGTGGTAGTGGCAGGGGTGATGGGCAACATAATCCCTATGGGTGGGGGTGGCAGTAGTGATGAGCAAAATAGTCCCTATGGGTGGGGGTGGCAGGGGTGATGGGCAACATAAGCACTATGGGTGTGGGTGGCAGGGGTGATGGGCAACATAAGCCCTGTGAGTGCGGGTGGCAGGGGTGATGGGCAACATAAGCCCTGTGAGTGGGGGTGACAGGGGTGATGGACAACATAGTCCCTATAGGTGGGGGTGGCAGTAGTGATGAGCAACAGGTCCCCAGGGAGTGGGGGTGGCAGGGGTGATGGACAACATAGTCCCTATGGGTGGGGTAGCAGGGGTGATGGACAACATAAGCACTATGGGTGGGGGTGGCAGGGGTGATGGACAACAGGTCCCCTATGAGTGGGGGTGGCAGGGGTGATGGGCAACATAGTCCCTATGGGTGGGGGTGGCAGTAGTGATGGGCAAACATAGTCCCTAAGGGTGGGGGTGGCAGGGGTGATGGGCAACATAAGCACTATGGGTGTGGGTGGCAGGGGTAATGAGCAACATAAGCCCTGTGAGTGGGGGTGGCAGGGGTGATGGGCAACGTAAGCCCTGTGAGTGGGGGTGGCAAGGGTGATGGGCAACATAGTCCCTATGGGTGGGGGTGGCAGTAGTGATGAGCAATAGGTCCCCTGTGAGTGGGGGTGTCAGGGGTGATTGGCAACATAGTCTCTATGGGTGGGGGTGGCAGGGGTGATGGGCAACATAAGCACTATGGGTGTGGGTGGCAGGGGTGATGGGCAACATAAGCCCTGTGAGTGGGGGTGGCAGGGGTGATGGGCAACATAGTCCCTATGGGTGGGGGTGGCAGTAGTGCTGAGCAACATAGTCCCTATGGGTGGGGGTGGCAGGGGTGATGGGCAACAGGTTCCCTGTGAGTGGGGGTGGCAGGGGTGATGGGCAACATATGCCCTGTGAGTGGGGGTGGCAGGGGTGATGGGCAACATAGTCCCTATGGGTGGGGGTGGCAGGGGTGATGGGCAACAGGTCCCCTGTGAGTGGGGGTGGCAGGGGTGATGGGCAACATAAGCCCTGTGAGTGGGGGTGGCAGGGGTGATGGGCAACATAGTCCCTATAGGTGGGGGTGGCAGTAGTGATGAGCAACAGGTCCCCTGTGAGTGGGGGTGGCAGGGGTGATGGGCAACATAGTCCCTATGGGTCGGGGTGTCAAGGGGTGATGGGCAACATAAGCACTATGGGTGTGGGTGGCAGGGGTGATGGGCAACATAAGCCCTGTGAGTGGGGGTGGCAGGGGTGATGGGCAACATAAGCCCTATGGCTGGGGGTGGCAGGGGTGATGGGCAACATAAGCACTATGGGTGGGGTTGGCAGGGGTGATGGACAACATAAGCACTATGGGTGGGGGTGGCAGGAGTGATGGACAACAGGTCCCCTGTGAGTGGTAGTGGCAGGGGTGATGGGCAACATAATCCCTATGGGTGGGGGTGGCAGTAGTGATGAGCAAAATAGTCCCTATGGGTGGGGGTGGCAGGGGTGATGGGCAACATAAGCACTATGGGTGTGGGTGGCAGGGGTGATGGGCAACATAAGCCCTGTGAGTGCGGGTGGCAGGGGTGATGGGCAACATAAGCCCTGTGAGTGGGGGTGACAGGGGTGATGGGCAACATAGTCCCTATAGGTGGGGGTGGCAGTAGTGATGAGCAACAGGTCCCCAGGGAGTGGGGGTGGCAGGGGTGATGGACAACATAGTCCCTATGGGTGGGGTAGCAGGGGTGATGGGCAACATAAGCACTATGGGTGTGGGTGGCAGGGGTGATGGGCAACATGAGCCCTATGGGTGGGGGTGGCAGTAGTGATGAGCAACATAGTCCCTATGGGTGGGGGTGGCAGTAGTGATGAGCAAATGGTCCCCTGTGAGTGGGGGTGGCAGGGGTGATGGGCAACATAAGCCCTATGGGTGGGGGTGGCAGGGGTGATGGGCAACATAAGCACTATCGGTGGGGGTGGTAGTAGTGGTGAGCAACATAGACCCTATGGGTGGGGGTGGCAGTAGTGATGAGCAAATGGTCCCCTGTGAGTGGGGGTGGCAGGGATGATGGGCAACATAAGCCCTGTGAGTGGGGGTGGCAGGGGTGATGGGCAACATAGTCCCTATGGGTGGGGATGGCAGGGGTGATGGCCATGCAGCCTCTATGGCCATCAGCCTGATGGTTGTAAGTGGCCAGGATATGGATCCCCTGTGTGTGTGTGCCATTTTGCGGGTACGTGTCGTTTGTTTATGTGGTGGGTGTCTGACTTACCGCCTGCCCCGTCAGTGTCGGTTCCTGATCCGGTCATATATGTAGAGTACTGGTATGACCTGTGCGATTGGATTCATGTTGTGTTCGTGTCGTACATGTTGCTTGTTGCTCCGTCTCGTACCCGCTGCAAGCTGGTCCGTCTCGTAGCCGTGGATTGATTTGTGACGCGAATCGTAGCTGATATGCTTGTTTTCCGGATGCTGTGATGTGCCATACGTGACGACCCATCCGGCGCGTAGGAAGTACGCATCGTACTTGTCATGCCGGAAACTGCTATGGATACTGCTTCCGGCGACACGGTTCCTCTTTATGAGTTACGGCTCGGACGGAGAATGGTGCTTGATACACAGCCTACGTGTCGGTCGTATTTTTGGCAGTTATGCGCATCGTACTTCCTCTACAAGACGGACCGGCTCCGGGTACATGTCGGTCGCACGGTAAGGCTACGGACAGCTGTCCGACCGGCCATCGGAATCGGCCCCTTAGTGTCTAATTTATATTTTGGCAGATGGAATACTCCATCACAAAACATAATGTATATCCCACCAGATGTATTACAATTACATGATAGCCTATGGCATTTGTAATTCGGTGGACGGGATATCTATCACACTTGCGACAAAGTATCCCATCTGCCAAAGTATAAATCAACTCTTAAGTCCCCAGTCCTGTAAACGTTTTTACAAAAAGAATATAAATGGGATACCCTTGTGTGGGGGTTGTCCTCGGGATTAAAAAATTTTTTTTGCTGTGATCATGAGGTTGTCCCACACAATAGCGGTATAAAAACATCAACAATGGTAATACATGTCATAATATACCTTTAGCAGAGCTGAATAGAGGGTTTATGACGGCATTTTTCATATGTATTTGCCTCAGCAAAACTAATTTAAACCTCGATGCAAGAGGTTCCATTTTTTCTCTAAAATAAAACCACATTGAAGGGGTCTCTTGACGATAAAAAGATTTGTTTACGTGTGTAAAGTAGTCTGATCATCGTTTAAGAATATGCACACAGAATCCTAAATGTTAACATGTTTCACAATACCAAATAATAACTTCAAAGTAGTGTTGTTTTGGAACAATATCCTGCACTGGCCACCTTATCCAGCATGCCAGTATGCAATCTTCAGCTCATTAAAAGTGGATGTGTGTATTTTTAAAAGTTTGTATTTATTTTAGCTGCAATCCTCATTCTGTTGACTTCTGTCTGTGCCCGGAGGCAAGCACACGCCGTCAGTGTGATACCAAAGAGTTAACTAATAGCGCGCGCTTTTTCCACTTTTACTGCCCGGCTGCTGAACAGTACTGCATGTGCAATGACAACATAACAGATTGTAGGCCTTCCGTTGGCATTTTATTCTCCATCCATTCTTAACCTAAGCAAATGTTAGGTCATTATGATCCGAAAAGGGCGGCTCCCACAAGACGTGCTCGACGAGTTGGAAGCCGCGTGTAATCTTTCATGTTGACTTTTCCCAACCAAAGCAAATCTTCCCATTCTGAGCATCCCTTTGCCACTGACACAGCAGCTGGGCGTCTAACATGCTCTTACTAGGCGATTCACGTATACTATTCTAGAGAGGATACAGCGTTTGGGGAGGTGCAGGAGCTGGGGTCACAAACGCGCACACTCTGCACTTTTGCAAAGTTTTTTAGCGTTCATTGGTAAAACGCGTGCCTTTGTCATTAGCAGTTTTGGAGTGTGTTTGTGGACGTGCAATGTGATATTGGGGCATATTATCAAGCCAGGCGATACAATTATCGCTGCTTTAGCGGCAGAAAACTGCCGCTAAAACTGCGATAATGGGCTTGATAATATGCTCTATGGAATTCCAATTGAAGCCCACGTTAGACGTCCTTCACATTTAACATGGGCTTCAAGTGGAATTCCATAGAGCACATTATCAAGCCCATTATCGCCGTTTTAGCGGCAGTTTTCTGCCGCTAAAGCAGCGATAATTTTATCGCCTGGCTTGATAATATGCCCCTATGTGCTCTGAGTTACTAGTATCATTCTGCAAATATATAGATCTCAGCATATTGTCCAGCAATGTACCCATTAAGGTAGACATATATAATTTAGTATTGCTGCTCTGAACTCCACAACGTTTGTATCAGCCGCACCATGGGGCATATTAACAAGCCAGGCGATAAAATTATCGGCGCTTTAGCTAAAACAGCGATAATGGGCTTGATAATATGCTCCATGGAATTCCAATTGAAACCCATGTTAGATGTCCTTCACATTTAACATGGGTTTTAATTGGAATTCCATAGAGCATATTATCAAGCCCATTATCGCCGTTTTAGCGGCAGTTTTCTGCCGCTAAAGAAGCGATAATTGTATCGCCTGGCTTGTTAATATGCCCCCATTTTCTTGAATGCAGGAAACCCAGAGGTGATTTTACCACTTCGGCTGACAACAACGCTTGAGGCTTTGGCTACTACAACAGTGAAGCGTTGACAGCATTCACATTTAACCCCTGTCAGAACTAATTTTCACTACTCTCTCCTTCCCCTCCTGCTCCATACAAAAGCCCCCACATACACTTACCATCTTCTCAGAGCAGGTGGGAAATGTGTGTGTTAACTGTATTAGAGAGGGCTGTACAGAATTCCTCAGGGTAATTTCTTGTCTGCAGTTTTTTTTACATATTTATATAGCGCGAACTCGACCCGAAGGTATTGGAGCGCTTTACGTGAGCACCGTATTTAATTACACATTCAGGCATGGGGAGATTAAGGGGGATATTATCAAGACAGGCGATAAAATTATCGCCGCTTTAGCGGCAGAAAACTGCCAGAAAACTGCAGCTAAAACCGCGATAATGGGCTCGATAATATGCTCTATGGAATTCCAATTGAAGCTCAGGTTAGATGTCCTTCACATCTAACATGGGCTTCAATTGGAATTCCGTAGAGCATATTATCAAGCCCATTATCGCAGTTTCAGTGGCAGTTTTCTGCCGCTAAAGCGGCGATAATTTTATCCCCTGGCTTGATAATATTCCCGCATGTTCCCCTAAACATGCTGACACTTTCCGGTTGAGAATGCACTTCTTAAATTGCTTTAGGTGATTGGGACTGCACCTCCTGGTGCACAAACACGGGGCATATTATCAAGCCAGGCGATAATGGGCTTGATAATATGCTCTATGGAATTCCAATTGAAGCCCATGTTAAAAGTGAAGGACGTCTAACATGGGCTTCAATTGGAATTCCATAGAGCATATTATCAAGCCCATTATCGCCATTTTAGCGGCAGTTTTCTGCCGCTAAAGCGGCGATAATTTTATCGCCTGGCTTGATAATATGCCCCCACATTCGCCTGACAAAATGCCCTTTTCTACACAAGAAGCGTGAGAGGCAGAGGATGCAAGAGCCAATTTTGGGTCGAGAGGAGGAGGTACAGTATCAGTAACCGCATTTAGGGGCATATTATCAAGACAGACGATAAAATGATCGCCGCTTTAGCGGCAGATAAACTGCCGCTAAAACGGCAATAATGGGCTTGATAATATGCTCTATGGAATTCCAATTGAAGCCCATGTTAGATGTGAAGGACTATGGCGATAATATTTCAGCGATAGCGGTGTTTTCAATGGAACATCGCTGGTTTTCCAGCAATGTTCCATTGAAAACAGTGATAACATTGCTGATAGGACCCTGTGGTCCTATCAGCATAATCCATATCCCATTAAAAGTATGCCTTTTAACAAGTGTTAAATTCCTGAGTTAAGGCTGAGGTAGCGCCCTTTTTTTTACCGCTGCACCTCCTTGTTAATATCGCGAAGCTGCCTTCACGATATTAACATGTGTTGTTTTCACAGCCACGCCTCTTTTGCATCTCATTAGCGATGCGAGGGTAGGCTGTGAAAAAACGGGCTCTACATCAAGGAAACACGCGCTAGCGTGTCCTTGATATTATTGCGATATAATTATCGCCGCTTTTCGCCCAAAAACGGACACTAAAGCGGCGATAATTATATCGCCAGCCCTTGCTAATATGCCCCAATGTACGTTATCCTAAGTGTTCACTGCATACATTATACTCACCTGAAGTTTTGGGCCCCATTCACTAGAACCATTAAGTTTTAAACCCATGTCGATGGCTGAAAATTGCTACATTTGCACATATAGGTGTTCACAAAAGTTTAGCTATTGGTCATAAATTGTTTTTCTCCTGCATACTTGTAGCATACTACTAGGCAGGAATAACTTCCATGCAAGTGGTGGCTAGTGAGCATTGCAGGGCATGGTTAGACCTGTAGGCCCACAGTAGGGGTGAAAATCTCTGAACACACTTTTTGTGAATTGGGCCCAGTTTCACTTGTGTTACACATAGGTCTAACCTTTCCAGTGATTATAAATATTAAAAAGCTGCCACAAAAGTGAGAAACTGCATGGTAATTACTGCATAGATTTACATTTGTTATACTAATCTGAACTGCCTTCGCAAGCCAGACATATCAAGTTTTCTGTGGATGCAGTTGGGGAGGGTGGTAGGGGGACAACACAAAAGGGAGACATTGTGCTTAGTGACCCCAAAAAAAACAGCAAGATAGCACAATTATCTTCAGAATGAAGCGAATCTTGGTGGAGTACTTTAAAGAATTGACTAAGAAATTTAGGGGCATATTTGCAAAGGGATTGCAGCACCAGAATGTCCCTTTTTCTGACATTCCAGTGACGCAAAGTCCTGCTCCATATTTACAAAAGTAGCTTAATGCTGCTTTGTAAATATGCTACCCTTTCACACAGAAATCTATGTGGAAGGGGCATGCAATGAGTGTTGCTGTGGGCATTCCGCTGCAACACCGTTGATTTTTTACGCTGTCGCAGATTTGCAAGGATTTGTAAATCTGAGGCAGCAACAAAAACTAACGCTATTCAAAAGCAGTCGTTAGATTGGCGCAATGAGGAGAAGTACTTTTATTTCTTCAAATTTTTGCTCTTTCTATTTGTGCTGCATTCTGCAGCAAACACAGAAAGAACAAATCAGCTTTAAAGAGTGTGTGCTGGAATGTGTCCCTGCCACACAGACACCCTTCCACCACAGTGCAAGGAGGCCTACATTGCACGGATGATTCCCTGCAACACAGGCACCCTTACACCATAAGGCACCCTTGCACTGTAGTGCAAGGGTGCCCGTGTTGCAGGAAATCATCCCTGTACTGAAGGCACTATTGCACTATGGCACAAGGGTGTCTGTGTTGGTGCTAGGCAGTTATTTTTAGCGCAAGGGAAAACACAGGGGTGTGCCACATTCTTGTAAATACAGAACATCCCTATGTTTTTTATATGATGCAGCTCAGTGCTGCAAAATTGCTAGCAGCACCGCACTTTGCCATTTCCTAATAATTATCCCCTTAGTTTTTGAATTCCTTGGGACTTTTCAGACATTCTTATTTACAGAACAGGGGAACTGTGTGCTTAAGAGACCCCACATCATACAGAAGCATACCACAACTTTATTTAGTGTAAAATTAATCTTGATGGAATGCTTTAAAGAATGTGCAAAGGAATTTAGTTTTTGAATTCTATAGGGTATTTTAGACATTCTTCTTTAGGAGCTTTCTACAGGGTCAAGTAACATTTTGAGCCTGGTTCCCAAAACATTGGACATTTACACCGATGGACTACTTCTCTGTTTCTTGTAAATTTCTGTCTTTTTTTGCAGCAGGCTTTTTGACCGACATCAACAGTTTCATTCTGACCACCTAATTACAATCTAGGCGGTCGAAATTGAAACCGACCGGTCATTCTGGCTGGATTCCGACAGGCTCAAGGAGTTGGATACCAGCCCATGATCCCAATGGACGGTGTTTCCACCATTGTGATTGCAATTCTCGGTTTCCAACAGGCTTTTCATGCCAGGCTTTCTGACATGAAAAGCCTGTCAGAAAGTGAGTTTGGGGGCCCCTAGCAGGGCCCCCTACTCTTTGCGGCCTCTGGTTGAGGGCCAAAGTTAATCCCTGCACCTTGTGGCAGGCACCTTGATGTGCCTGCCACGCAGTGCAGGGATTAACAGGTTGTGCTATGAGCACAGCACAAGCTCCCATTCGGAAATGGGAGAATGTGACCGCACCACGTGCAGTTGCATTGTAAAATGCGTTCGGGACCACCAACCAGAGGTCAGTCAGTCCCAAATCTATGATGATGTTGGTTGGAGGCAACTCCGACCGACATCATAATTGGGCCCTAAGTCTTTCCAGGTTGTCCTAGGGGTCAAATATCACCCCCATGGATTCCTCCTCACAGTACACCGTGGTAATTTTCTCGCATTTCTGGACTTGAAACCAGTATTAATCCTGCCGGAGACATGTTTAAACCTCTGACCATCCAGGTGTGAACAGCCATTACAAAAGTGAGTGAATGTCCTAAAACACACACATATCTGGGTGCTAATCTGCTTCACAACGTACCCTTGTGTTGGATCTGTAATTCCCCAGCACTCTGAGAAGATTGCCTCACACATAATACCAAAACCTATTGGACCCATATCACAAATAGGAGTCACTGCTCTGGTCTGCCAAACAGGTCTTCTTTAACTTGATAAGGTCAGGGCTTTTTTTCACAATAAGAGCCAGATAGACGAAGTTTTTTCAGGTAAAAAAGGGCCTGATTCACATTATTGGGTCATTTGAGACAGGAAAAATGCATTTTTCCATGTACCAAACCTTTTTTTTGCGATTTGTTAACCTATTTACCGATCCACAAATTGGGTTAGCGATTCTGTTTTAAGAAGGGGTGTGTTAAGGGCGTCCCTTCTTAATGGAGACACACAGTGGCACATGTGAATGTTTTGCGACCCAAATGCAATTGCGAAACACTTGCATTTTACAACCTAATTCAAGTAGGTGGTAATCCATTCGCAAACATGAATGGGGTCCCTTGTATGCGAAAGAGGTTTTTAAGAGCAAGTAGTGGTCCCAAGGGTCACTACTAACTCTTAAAAAATGGAAAGAAAACTTTTCATTGTTGTTATTGAAACGCATACAGTTTTCCTTTATGGAAAACAGGCTGCATTGAAAACGCATTGCTTTATTTAAAAGCAGACACATATATGGTGGTCTGCTGGCCCCAGCAGGCCACCTTAACCTGTGAGTTTAGCGATTCCCCATGGATCACAAATTGCAACCTATCTCATTAAATAATTAATAAAGTAGGTCAATTTGCAACCCACTGGGAATAGCAAACAGTGTTAAGTACACTGTTGTACATAACTGTTTGCAATTGTCTTATAGTGAATCGCAAAAATTCTCTATTAGGTAATCACAAACCTTATTCTATTTAAAATGGCATTAAATGTGCTGCTCCAGCACAGTCTTCAATTAGCACCTGCCCTAGTGCTAGCACAATAGTGAAATGTGGGCCATCTGTATGAAGCCAAAGGTCAATCTTTCACTGGGCAGATGGCAACCTGGCCTGGACTTTAATAGGGGACAGGGATCCCCCCGCAGGTGGGTGTGTAGATTGACTGCAAATGATTCCTTTACCTCCTGCAGTGGGGCATACTCAAAGGGTACATTTACTTTTTTACACCAAGTCTTTGTGCTGCACAATCAGTGCGATCTCTCACAGGTTCTTTGCCTTTGCAGCCATGCCTCTTACGATGTAGGTCGGTGAGCCTCCAACAGCACATCAGAGACTTACCAAGTGAGATGGTAGGTTTACAATCGGACTGCCGAATTACAATGTCGGGAGTTGGAGTGTAAATCAGCCGGTCAGTTCAACTGGCTTCCGACGGGCTCAAGAAGCCCGTAACCCATTTGGGAACCTACACATAATTCCTTACAGAAGGCATTTTCACAGTCAGGAAAATGATGCCATTTTCTGACAGCCTTTCAATGTCAGCCTTTCCGACATGGGAAGGCTTTCAGTGAGTGTCTTTGTGGACCCGTAGCAGGGCCCCCTTCCCCCCTGGCCCTCTGGTTGTGGCCCTGAGGGCACCCATTAGGTCCCTGCTACATGGTGCAGAGATTTACATAAACTCCCATTTCTCTATAGGAGTTTGTGCTATGGCCTATTTCCGATCGCTGCACAAGCTCCCATAGAGAAATGGGAGTTTGTAATAGGCCTGGGATAAATTTCTGTTCCGCTCACGGAAATTGCGATAATTTGACATTTTCGCGTTCCGCGGAGAACGCGAAAATGTCAAAATTTCCGCATTCCACAGCTTAGCGATAATTTGTTTCTTGCTCGCGCTGTAAAATATTACATTCTCGCGCGCGATCGCCTTACCTGAATCCCCGCGTTCGCCGACAAGTTTTCCCGATCCGGTCGCGTTTTCCACGAGATGTTGGATTGTTGGTAGCCATTTGCGCTGTCTCGCGACAATTCGCGCCCGCAGTAATGTCATTGGTCGCGCGATCACGTCTTTCTTCTCGCGATCATGCACCACGAGAAGAGTGAAAACAAGATGGCCACGCCTGCGAGCAACCGCATGGGTAGTTGGCGAGCCTTGATCACGCAGAAAATACCGCGAACGGGCGGGAAAAAAACTTCCGCAACTTCGCGATATTTCCGAGTGTTTGCGGAGATTTTTAACATTTTCGCGATAATTTGCAAAAGTCACTTTCGCAAATTCCGCCCACCTCTTGTTTGTAACCGCACCATGTGTAGTCGCATCGTAAATGCGGTGTCGGGACCGGAGGTCGTTCGGTTCCGGAACCGCAGAGATGTCGGTCAGAGGCAACTCCGACAAACATCATAATGAGGCCCTTTGTGATTGAAATATGAATTTATTCTCAAACAGCAAGTCAGCTGTGCTAATAGGTTTAACAAGTGTACCAATGTGTTTGTGAATGAGGCTGTCAATATTTTAATAATGAATGATGTATTTTGAGAAGTAGATATTTTCTTTTTTGTGAGTTGTACACACAGAAATGTGGATGTTATCTGAAAGAAAGTGAAAATACCTTTAATGACAAAGTGGGTGTGAAGCATTATTTTCTAATTCATTAGTGCTTTTTAGGACAGTTGTTAAGTGAAGGAAACTAGTGAAGTAATTTTTTTAACAGATTTGTGATTCGCAGTGTCAGATGATTAAGAGGGTACTGTATTTTCCTACAGACTAGAGAATATTTCAAAATATACAAATACCAGCACGTAATACATAGTGGGAGACTTTTCTAGAGTGCGCCTTTTGGTCCAGCAATACAGCAGTGAGTATGTTTCTTGCATATAGGATTATTTATGCACCATCAGAACAATTTAGGTCTTAGTTGTCTGAGCTAAACTCTTCCTATTGACGCATATGGCTGGTTTCTGTCTGTAGAGGAATGGTAGTCAAAAGACAATAAATTAGAACAACAGTCCTAAACAAATGCGGCTGCATGAGACATTTACAAGCATTTTACCTATCATCATTGTGCTTTCTTCAGTGTGATGCCCTAAGTGCAAAAGAGGTTGCACTTCAAAGCCCGTCTTTTGATACAATGGAAATAAACACCACCAGAGTGTTTTTGTCTATATTAGTGACTCTCATCTTTTATGGTTTTTATGTTATTGTGATAAATTTAGGCCGCGTATTTCTATTTTTATTGTCAATTTTTATTGTTTGATGACTAATCATTATTTTCATGTAATCATGTATTTGCTTTCAATATATGTTGAATAAATAATAAATGTATCTTTTTTAGCCTGATTTTCAGTAGCCTTTTGTCCTGTTTTATGCATTCTTGTTTGCATGTACCACAATCCTCTTGGGGCTTGGATGAATGAAAGAGAGCACTTGATTTGATGTAAGATACGTGTGTGATAATTTCGACATTTACTCAACTATCCAGTCCAAAGGATATTTCTTTGACTTACTGTTCCAGTTGCCTACCTTTGTGTGTTATAGGAAAGTCGTTTTTCACACGTTTAAGATCCCCCAATAAATCACTGATTATTCTGTTCAGCCCAACATATTGAAGTACGGAGTTTTAAATCATCCTCGTTCTATTTGTACAGACTTGATCTGCCCATCTCAGACCAAGAGGAGTACCAATAATTAAGGAATGATTCAAGAAAAAATCTTTTCAGTTCACCTCTGTGTTCTTAGGCCTGCCCGTATCCTGTACCCAAGTTATTTCCTGACTCAGTGATTACAATATCGATGTAACAATAATTTAATGGTTAGTATTGCTGTTTACTTCCCGTTCTATACTGCATTCTTTTTTCCTATTACCTAATTGTGTTACTGGTAGGGGTGGGCGGAATTTGCGTAGTCACGCTACACAGAGCTCCGTGAAACGGTAAAAAGTCTCCGCGAGCACGCAGAAATTCCGCGAACACGCAGAAATTCCACGAACACGCAGAATTGGTGGTCGTCATGCTTTTTTCCTGTTCGCGAACGCTGTTTGCGTGCTCGGGGAGAAATATCTTGCGAACACGCATTTTGAGAACGCGAACAAGCAAAAACTTCCACAAAGCGCAGAATTTTGGGCAATTCCGGGTTCTCCGCAGAATGCAAAATTACCCAAATTACCCAAATTCCGCGAGCGGAACTGAATTTACCGTCCAAGCCTAGTTACTGGTCTGTTTTCAGTACTCTGAAGGAACCATCAGGGGACATGTAAGCATTATATAGAAGTCTTTTGATCAATAAAGGAGCAAATAAAGATATTCACCTGTACTTCTTAGGAGACACGCATTAGGTTGTAGAGACACAATTCAGGGCTTTATTTAGAGTTTGGCAGTCGGGATGGATGATCCCTCACAAACATCGAAGATCTCCCATTCTCTGTATTTCAAGGCCATTATAGCCTATGGTACTTGTAAACGGCGGACAGGATATCAGCCATGTTTTGACAGAGTATCCCGTACATCAAATTCTTAATATGGATCTATGTATTGTATACAAACAATAGCAAAAAATATCTAAACTTGTAGAATAAACTACAGACCTGAAGTTCTTTTTTTTAATTGAAAAATACATTGTTCTTCATTACCACCAAAAAACTTGATTTTGGAAATCCTAATTCTCATCTGACCGTCCCAGCTCTCAGTTCAGTGGTCATTTGACACCTGTGCCTCACGAACACTGTGACTGGTTGGACAGTTAGAAATCACAAGGGGTAACTCATTACAACAAAAGAAAATGTGCAAACTGCACAGACTAATTGTACACCCTCCAAGTTCAACCTGCTTTTCTCTGTGACTCGTATGCATGTGGCCTGTTTTCTATTTCCAGACTTGCAAAGCCATGCAGCATACTATTTAGTGACATCACAAACATATCTGTACACATTTGTGTGTTCTTGTGTTTCCATGAACTAGCCCATCAAAGCCAGACTTATTAGCTTAGCCAATGTTTATTTTTGGGGGCTTTGATCACCCTGTTTGCTGCAGTGCTCTGCTGGCCAATATTCCTCGTAGATGCCCGCACAGAATACCCCTGTATGATACTCCATGTAAGTTGGTGTTGACACTGATAACAAACTATGCATTTGCCATTCCAAACCATTGTGATATCTGTTGGCGTATTGCACTTTAAAAAATAAAATGCAGTCATCTTTTTTCTAGTTCAATGAAAGAATATCTTTTAAATCAAAACCACAGAAATCAAGCAATGGAATTCGCTTCTCAGAACACTAAACACAGATCACAGCCTAAATGATAACACCACATATGCCATCACCGATAGTAAGTATTTGCAGTGAACATACTTACAAGAGTGATTTTTAGGTTAAATCATAATCTGAAATATATTTCGAAAACACCCATATAAAATTATAATTTGAGCCTACCACTTTCAAACTCGTGAGCGTGGGTAAATGGGATTTGACAGCCTTTAGCTATTTTCTCAATAGCTGCAATATAATCCAATCCATTTCATGTTTTATTAAAGAGCCCCACTTTTTACTAAGATAAATGTGTTTCAGATTGAGGTTTTTAGGGGCTTGCCAAGCACTTCTTGGACTGGCTTTCTGCCAAAAAGTGATCTATAACCTTACCACTCACTATTATGCAAATCGCAATTTGGCAAAGCGATCTCAGCCCTGAGTATTTCTCTGAAGACAGTCACATTTTTCAACCTTCAACTATCCAATTACATTTGACATTTAATTTAAACCTAACTATCTTCGTCTTGAGGAATACATACACTCCTGCGATCCTGCTAATAGTGGAACTTGTGTCCCATTAACATTTTGCTAATTTGTTCATCTCCTTCAATGTATTTGTTTCAATTTTGGACTGACAGAATACAAACCTATTTCAGATCAAGCTAAGTGTATGTGGCATGGATAAAGCCCATCATTGGAGGGAGCGTGCGTTTGCTGCCTGTTAAAATTCATGCATGTGCCTCTATTAAATCATTGACGAAGTAAGACTGACAAGTTCACGCGCATCCGACCATGTAGTACAGGGAACAGACACCGAAGAATGGCGTGTCAAACACAATCAAGTTCAGAAGTTAGTAATTAATCCAGGGAAGGTCAGCTACATCCTTTGATGAGACCCTCCTACATTTAGCTAACAACAAACAGGATAAAACACAAGGGCCGGGCTGCATGTCTTCATTGCAGAACTTCCAATCAAAAGGCGTCTGCGCAGTATTGAGAGCAACTCTTAACTTCTGCATTCTCATGTACTACAAAACAGTTTGCTACTCTGTCATACCTGTTCAACATACGGATATAATAATTTAAAGCGCAATGCACTAACATTGACAACAGTACATCACCTGAACAAGTATGAGTTTTATTTTAAATCAGCAATTCAATTACTATTTAAGTACTATCAATCCAAAGTTGGCCTGACCTGTGACAATAGTAGGGTACCATCTCATTCTTCATTTCAGTTTTTTAATTTTATACTCGAAAATGGTTTAGCGATTTCACAATTTATTCAGCATTTTACTCGGTCCACTTCTGAAATATTTTGTTAAACACTATGGGGCTCAGTAGATGTTGGTCAGAGTTGGCTTCAACTGACACCGTTTCGTTGAAGGAACCACCCGACCATAGGTCGGCGGTTCCGATTCCACCATTAGGATGCGACTGCACATGGTGCGGTCGCAAACTTCCATTTTTCAATGGGAGCTTGGGCGGAAGGTTGGAACTGCCCGCAGCACAAACTCCCATTGAAAATTGAAGATTTCAACCATCCATGCACCGTGTGACTGGCAACTCACGGTGCCTGCCACATGATGCAGGGATGTTTAGGGGGCACCATAAGTGCCCCCCAGGGCTAAATGCAGCTGTCGAGGGGGAGGGATCCTGCTAGGGGCCCCAAAGTCAGTTTCCAACAGCCAATCCATGTCAGAAAGGCTGACATGGATTGGCTGTCAGAAACCGACATCATAATCCCGATGGCAGAAACAATGCCATTAAGGGATTATGATGACTTTCCGACTGGCTGACGGGCCCCTTGAGCCCATTGCAACCGCATTGGATTCCTTGGCGGGTTTAAACTCAGACGTCGTCATCATAATATGGCGGTCAGACTTTAAACCTAGCATGTCGATCGGAGGCTTACCGATCGTCATCATAATCAGGCCGTATATGTTCCTAACATTATTTTTCTTTACAACATTCTATACATTGATAATGCTTTACTTGGTCCAATTCCTAACTATTTTTTCTAAACTACACATTAATTACATAATTGTAGCATGTATACCAACAAAGACATTGGAGGGGCCATGGAGCAGAAAGCTGTGAAACCCTATCTACAGGCAGATAACTTGGTCAGTTATGTTGCTTTGGTGTGAAGTACTTAACAAAAATCCCAAGGGCCACACTTACCGATGGCCCGCAATATCTTTCCTTAATAATAGTCAGTTGGCAACGGAGAAGGTTCAAACGTTTTATTGGCCAAAGCAAACTCTACATGGAGGAGCCTCGTCGATCCTCACCCATCAGGTGCGCTGAGGAAGACTGCTGGCTCCTTGACAAAACCACACTTATATACATAACGGATTCAGCATACAAAGCCTTACAAGTGGAAAAATACCAGTTAGTCCATGGGCTCCTGAATGAGCTCATACAGTGTTCAGTTTCAGCCTTACACAAAGGTTTGCTCTCTATACAGAGGAGGTCGGCAGGGTGACTCCCTTTTCGTCCCAGGGCCTGAAGGAATTTCGCTTGATACTCCCTACAGCAGATGTGACCTTGGGCCTCGGCCATAAATAAAACTAACCTGTCTCTGGGCTGGTAGGAACTAAATCATGAAGATGGTAGGCAAAGGAAACCACGTGATCTGAAACGTGGTCTATCACAAACCAAGATGGCTACAGTATGGTTTTCGGCCCTTTTGTCGTGCAGTGAACAAGTGAAAAGAAATAACGCTTCTTCTAGAGCGTATCAATATATGTTTATGTGATCAGAATACCGTCATAGATACATTGTGCTAACTTTACATGGTGTGAATAAACAGAACAAATGATTTTTATCCTTCAGATGGGCCCTTTTAGCACAATGTAGCTAACATACCAAATTAATCTTCAAAGATGCCTTCATCTATTTGCATCATGTCGTATATTTCCTTCTGTACTAACTGAGGGCCTATCTTTGCTGGGTTTGGTTTAGATTCGAGAAGTCGATTAGCGCAATAAGAACAGCAGGCAGGTCCACATTGTATGCAGACACAACAGGTGAAAAGGAAACCTGTTGTACCTAAAAGGATCATGAATATTTTCCATCCCCAAGTGGTAAGGAGGCCCCAGAACCAGCTAGAAATGGACCAGGTACCGGTATCTGTATGAATTTCAGATGCTAATCGGTGCAGTTTTTGAATGGCTAAATGCACCGAGGGGGCGGAGTGAGGTATATACACACAGCAAGAACTGGCAATCACTCTGCATGCTCCTCCATGATCAGCTAAGATAACTTCTAAAACCATACGGTTTTGAAGAGTTACAAGCCTGGTCGCTTGAAGCTCAACAGTTATGTTATTTAGTATTCCAGCAGTGATATTCACTACTCCCTCTACTACTCTAGATAATCTTCTGATTTCTTTACTAGTCAAAATGGGTCCCCATATGGGCAGGACTCCTTTCATTATGTCAACAAAGTTTTGTGCAGGGGTGTCGATCTGATCAGTAGCATCTTCCGTAGTAGCTCTTTTTCGTAAACTCCGCCGGTTCAGTGAATGGGTCTTATGATAGTCAGAAGGGGCTATATAGACTGGTGGGTATAGGAAAGACAAATAGCATCTACCTGACCATCCTCTAGGGAGCCATGTGTGTGCATTTTTCCCGCATACAAAATACACATTCGGAGGAGTAAGTAATGGTGGGCTGCTGAATGTTCGTAATCTGTACGTATAATTGCATTTACTAAAACCAACTGATAGATGACCAGTACCATGTATACAAAAGGAAGACGACGCATTCAATACAGGGACCGGAATGACCCTATCATCTGATACATTTCGGTCCTAAAAATATTTAAAATACTCAGTGAAATTGAAAGACATAAAATCTAATACTTCATCCCTCAACCAAGTGTCATTTTCATATTCAGTATACTCATTCATGCAAGCAGTTGGATCTAGAGTGCCATCTGTACCATCTTCATTCGGAGTGAATCCCTGATGTACTTCTATATATGCTAGAATCATTTCATAATCCTTTTCTGAAAATCTGTGCTCATCAACAGTATAGTGCATATATATCATTGACAGTAACTTAAACCAGGCTTCACAACTGCCTAGATATGACAAGGGCATTGAAATAAAAAGGTCATGTTTGTGCATAACCGAGGGGAGGAGGCCACAGACCCGGCAATTTGTAGCATCAGTCGAGCTATGGGTCGGGTGCAACATCTCAATAAAGGCATTATTTACATATGTCTGAAGATGTCTTTCCTTATGCGGGGCGAAAGTATGGAAACGATGCTCTTCAGGAACAGGAGTAGAAGTTATAAGGGTGTGCACAGGGTGACGAAATTCTAAATAAATGAATACACCTAAACATATCACTAGCGATACAGCTATTATAGTTATAAATATTATCTTGATACGCAAACTCCAAGTAGAGAACATAGGCATATACGGGTACAAAGGACGTGGTACTATAGGTCGTTCCTCTTCGGGAACGAAGCCAGCAAAAGGATACATTCTCACTAAAAGTCCGAATATAATCTAAGGGGAATAGGTCTACTTGCAGTCCAACCTGCCAGAGGGTGCTTCTTTCCTGTGTCCGTTTCAGAGCCTCACAGGCAGACTCCTATTGTTCATCAAAAAAGAAAATATAGAAGAAAAAATTACAAAAACTTCTCGCGTTGGAATTGTACTTGACACAACTCTTACTGAAGGACTCCACCTGGGCCCCCCACAACTAATCAATGTCTCTATCTTCCTACTGAACAGAGCTTACCGAAAGTTCTGAGCTCTCAACTAGTTCAGTCCATAGTTTTTTTGTCGGGGCAGCAGGTTATAGCGAACATGACCAGGTGTTCTGGGATCAGGAAAAAGAGTAGGCACAGTAGGATCAAACAAAATACTGGATGTGTGCTCTTTCTGATCAGATGCAGTATTCCCGGGAGCAGAACTGATAGTTGAGCCAGCTGCTGCAGACGTTTCTGAACTCACTGCACCCGCCTCTCGCCCGTTCACTTCTCCTCGGGCTTCAGAGAAAGGTAAATCCTCAATGGGCTGTTCACCTTCATGCACTAACCCTTCACTCTGATCCCGCTGGTCATCCGGCAATTGGAGAGGAATTCTTTTTAGGTGTGACACGTGAATCCAGTGCCGCTTCCCTTCAACTTTAACAGCCGTTCTTGTGGAAAGGAGTATCTGATGGGGTTTGCTCCATCGTGGATCCAGACTCGATTTTCGCTGATAGTTCCAGATCAAGACCCACTGTCCAGGTTCAAGACAATGTCCAGAACCCTCTGGCAGAGGCTGAAATACTGCTGATATCTGTTGGTGAATGGAACGAAGATCTTTCGTTAATGCGTAAAGATAATCTGTCAACATGGGGTACTCAATATCTCTAAAGGATTTCGGTCTCGGTACACCCCAAACATTAGCGGGCCTACCAAATATCACCTCGTAAGGTGATATTCTCGAACGGGAATGAGGAGTTGTTCTTACAGACAACAAAGCTAAGAGTAAGAGATCAGGCCATTTCAACCCGGTGGTCTCTTGCAATTTTGCCAATTTCAACTTTAGAATCCCATGATACTTCTCTTCCAACCCCGCTGATTGAGGGTGGCGAACAGCGTGAAATTTTTGCTTAATGGATAAGCCTTTACAAATATGTTCAATAAGGTCGGCATTAAAATGCTTTCCGTTGTCACTCCAGATCACGCGTGGCAAACCATAGCGAGGAAAACATTCCTTTACTAAAGCTTTGGCTGTGGCTAGAGCGGTATTCTCCTTGGTGGGGTATGCCTCCACCCATTTACTGAACGCACAAACCACTACTAGGACATATTTGAGATTGTTGACCCGCTCTAACTGAATGAAGTCCATTTGTAACACCTCAAAGGGTAAGGTAGGAGGCGCAAAATTACCTTTCAGAACAGGGACACTACCTCCTGGATTATGCTGTAGACAGATCATACAGTTCTGGACCAAATGTGTTGCGGTCTTATTGATATTGGTATTATACCACACAGAATCTAGTACTGCACAAATACCTTTAACACCTATATGTGCAGGACCATGTGCCATGGATACTATTACATTCACAAATGCATTCGGCAGTAACCATCTGCATTTTTCTGACAGGTCAATCCAACATCCATTTTCGTCTAGTTTCCCTATCTGCTCTTGCCAATGTACTAGTTCTTCAGGGGTCGCTTCTTGTTGTATTTCTCTAACACTATCCATAGTGCTATTGAATATTTCTGTTTCTCCCATTCCTCTCGATGAACTGGTTACGAACATAGAGGTGGTGTTTGACTGGGCAGTTTCTTTAGCGATTCTGTCAGCAAATGAATTTCCTTTGCTTACAGCATCGATCACAGCTTTATGGGCGCTACATTTAACAACAGCAATTTCTTTTGGCAAAGTCAGGGCAGTCAACAGTCTCAGAACCAACGGGCCATTCCTTATTTTCTGACCATGCGAAGTAAGGAAACCTCTTTCTGCCCATAACCTACCAAAGCTATGTGCTACACCGAAAGCATATTGACTATCGGTATAGACATTTACTCTCAAACCTTCACTTAATTCACAAGCTCGAAGCAAGGCTACTAATTTGGCAGCCTGGGCAGATTGATAAGGCACTTTAGCTGTTTCGACTACAGTCTGGAGAGTGGTGATCGCATAGGCAGATGTGGTAGTGCCATTCGGCAACTTAAAACATGAGTCATCGACATATAACTCCCCTTGTGGTTCAGATAAGGGAGTGTCTGTCAGGTCTATCCGTCCCTTCGTTTCTTCCTCTGTCCGAAATATACAGTCATGTATGTCCTGATTTTGTTCTTCCGAAGGGAGGGGTAGTAACGTGGCAGGATTCAGAGTGGTACATCTTTTGATAGTGATGTGGGGTGCAAACAGGGTCAATTCATACCCTGTAAGACGCGCACTAGTTAAGTGCTGAGTCTTGGTCCTGTTTAATAATACATCCACAGCATGAGGCACCATCACTGTGAGCCCTTCTGATTGTCGAATTGCCACCACAACAGCAGCCGTGGCCCTTAGACAACTGGGAAGTGCTCTAGCGACGTTGTCCAACACCGCCGAAAAATATGCACAAGGTTTTTGTTTACCACCAAATCCTTGTGTTAACACAGAAAGCGAGCAACCGTCCACCTCATGCACATAGAGTGCAAAAGGCTTCCGGTAGTCAGGAGTGCCAAGCACAGGAGCAGAACAAAGAGCAGATTTCAGAGAGACAAAAGCATCCTGACATTCAACAGTCCAAGGTAAAGGTTCATGCACATCCTTAGTCGTCAAATATAGAAGGGGTTTAGTCAGAAGGGAAAAGTTAGGGATCCACTGGCGACAATAGGAGGTTATGCCAAGAAAAGCGCGGACATCACGTTGCGTGCAAGGAACAGGCATGTTAGATATAGTTGTTATACGATCAGGAGTTAGTCGCCTACCCTCCTTCGACAGGAGATGACCTAAATAAGTCACCTCCGGTCGACAATATTGAAATCTGGACAAGGATACCTTATTACCATGTTTTGCCAAATGCAGCAACAATTTAACTGTAGCATCCCGGCAACCCTGTTCAGTATCCGAAGCCACCAATAGATCATCCACGTACTGTAACAGTACATTACCAGCGGGCAAAATTAGAGTATCCAATAGGGCTTTGAGCGCTTGACTATAAATACTAGGGCTTTCTGTATAGCCCTGGGGGGCGCGACAAAATCTGAAGCTGCGGCCAGCTAATGAGAATCTAAAAAGATATCGGCTATCAGGATGAATGGGAATACTGAAGAAAGCATTTTTTAGATCAATCACAGAAAAAAATTTAGCTGTAGGAGGAATCATAGTTAATATGGTGGTTATATCAGGCACCACGGGATACTGAGGCACCACATCTTGTTAATTTCTCGCAAATCAATCACAAAACGATATGTATCTACATAATCAGGATTTTGATCTATGGGAGCCCTTTTAAGAATAGGAAGAATGGGACTATTACACATATTGGAGGCTGTCTCCTCCACCACCCAAGTGCGGATCAGATCCTGAATAATGGACAACAAGGCTCGTTCACCTGCAGGGGCAATTTTGTATTGCAGTATTTTTGGTAGACGAGCATTTTGCTTCAAGGTAATTGAAATTGGGGGTATCCTCAACAAACCCACATCAGTGTCTCCGGTAGCCCAAAGTGTTTTTGGAATCTTTGCAAATTCAGGGGGTAAGGTATCCATTTTGGAGAAGTACTGCACCGAAGGGGGTTGAATAGTCAAATAGACACCATCTGGGGAACAATATATACGAGCATTTAACCTTTGCAATAAGTCTATGCCTAATAAATTCTCACCACATTGCGAGGTTAAAAGGAATCAATAGAAATAGGGCCAAGGGTGAAAGAAAGAGGTTGGGAAATGGGTCTTACCACCGGAGTTCCAGAGAAACCTACGGACACATTATTCTGGCCAGACAGAGCAGCCCCAGGGACAAGGGCATGTGAAACAGAATTGTTCATAGCTCCAGTGTCAACTAGAAACTTACCCGATGCGCCCATTAAATATGCATTAACATAAGGTCCGTTTTGATCTATAGGAATTGACACACGTCCCCCACTCTGCCTTCGGCTATCCTATGCATGAGGATAGCCTGCCGATGCTTCGCTAGCATTTTATTCGTTGAAGTACTGCTTTCCCTGACCAGGATCAAAATAGTTTTGACTATTCCCACCTTGTCCAGACTCTTCCTGCCTTGTATGTCCACCACGATTACCACAACCGCGTCCTCTCCCTTGGCCTCGCATAGTGCTGTGTTGCGCATATAACAACGGACACTGGGAACGCCAATGTCCTTCCTGTTTACAGAAGGCGCATTGGCTTATTCCCAAATCAGTTCTTCCTGACCCCTCCCACGGCCTCTCTCAACTTGCTGTAACAAGACCCGCGTTTTTAAATCTTTTGCTTTCTTTTCCGTTTTATCCTGACTTTCATTCTCTCGGTGCTCATAGTATTGAGCCATGCTTAATATATTTGAGGAGTAGACGTCGTCCAAGTACTTTCTGCTGCCTGGAGTCAGGCAGAAATTTCAGGCAGTAAATTAGTTACAAACCTATTGACAAACTAACGTATACCACCCTCCTTGGATAAATCTTGGCAGATGAAGTCAATAAAAACACCTTCAAATCTAGTGAAAAAATCTGACACACTCTCATCCTTCTTTTGCTGGCACGCTGTCAATTTATCCCAATCAACTTTTCTAGGCGGGATTAACGAATGCATGTATGTGAATATTTTGTCAGGTAACGTTAATATTTCAGCCCTGGGCTTATCTCCTGGTTTTCGATCTCTATCCCAATCTCTCAATTGATCCCATGTTCCCCCAAATTCAGTCACATGATCTTGGTCATGTACCTGACGCCATATATCCACTGGTACTAATAAAGCAAAGAATAATTCTATATCGGCCAACGTCATTACCGCCGATGAGGCGGCTTCAGTAAGTTCTTTATAATATGCTGTAGGATTTTTCCTAGGATCAGGCAAATGAGCCTTTAATGACAGCACTTCACTGCGTTTCCACGAGGTGTACACCCACTGTTCCTGAAAACGACCATCTACTTGCGGGCGGGTAACCACCCCTAGTGCATCTACTATTTCAGTAATTTCTGGATGATAAATAGGGTGTACTTCACGCATTGGGTAATGTGTGGAGCCCGCAGGAACAGCAGATTGAAGTCGAGTTCTGTAACCAACCATTGTTCTAATATTTCCGTACACCTCTTCCGGGCTTAACTGAAATTTATGCGCTCGGTCATGAATATCATACAGTATTGCTGGAGCCCTCCCCCCTTCATGAACCTGTTCACATAATGATATGAGGCGTCCAGCCATATGTTCTAACGCATGATGTTGCATCACGGGCTCATAGTCTTTCATAGTGCTCCATATGTCAGACAAAGTATAAATAGGCTGTCGCATCCATTGTGATGCTTGCTGCGCAATAGTTTCCCTTTCCTCTGATCCTAAGGCTGACCGGGTAAACAGCTTCTTACCATCAAGAAAACCGGGCAGATGTACCGGAGTGGAAACAGCTGGTAAAGGAGTCACACTCGTTGAGGAAGAGGTCAACGCACGAGGAGAATGTGTTGACCCTGGTGACAACTGAAGAGTTTCAGCTGCCGCAGACGACAACAAATTGGGCAATAAAGTCATAATCTCTGAGACAGATGAGGACAACCGGGACAAATTTGTTGGAGGCGCAAGGAGGGGAGGGGCTGGAGGTGCCGACGCAGTAGGAGCTACCGTCGGCACAGCTGAAACTTGCACAGGGGCGACTGGCCCCGCAACGGCTGATACCGGGGCAACTGGTACTGCCGGATATAACCGTTGCGGAACATATGGGGGTGGTGGACGCATGTCCAATAGATCTCCTATTTCATCTTCAGCGTCAGGCCGAGCCACATAACTTTTATCGACCTGTAATCTGAACTCACGAGTCACACATTCAATCCCTTCTTCCGTTCGGGCTCTGTTGTAGGCAACAGCCTTCTGAGTAATGGTTTGCCCTGCTTTGACTCTAGCTAGTTTCTCTTCTCTCATTCGCCTTCACTTCGATTCCTTCTGCCAGGTGTTTAACGCTTCAAAGATAGACTGCCTACTGCGTCTAGAAAATAACTGATCCTGTAAGAAGGCACTTTTCTTTTCATCAAAAGAACCCGTTTTAGGCCATTGCAATTCTTCATTACCTCTGGTATACTTATGCCACAAAGTATTAAACAATAAAGGAACTATTCCATGTTTTATGTACATATAATGGCTAGGACTGCCTTCCGGTGGGGCAGGCTGACTTTCGGCCAAACGAGAGCCACTAGTCCGACAACAACAACCAAAACAATTCAATTTGCTGAAGCACGCCATGTTAGTTAACAGACAAACACAAAACGACGTATCATCAAACTCTTAGATCACATATAACATATATTGATGTTTCCTATATAACCTTTTCTGTAGTTCAACCCCAACCTACCTATCCAAACTTGATCCATCCACATATAGGAACCGAGCCCGTCGACTCCCGTTCGTGGAGAATTATTCAAAATACTGGACCAACAGAATCACAACGAGCAGTCTTCCAAAAAGACTGGCAAGAGTCAGTAGGAGCTACCGTCGGCACAGCTGAAACTTGCGCAGGGGCGACTGGCCCCGCAACAGCTGATACCGGGGCAACTGGTACTGCCGGATATAACCGTTGCGGAACATATGGGGGTGGTGGACGCATGTCCAATAGATCTCCTATTTCATCTTCAGCGTCAGGCCGAGCACATAACTTTTATCGACCTGTAATCTGAACTCACGATTCACACATTCAATCCCTTCTTCCGTTCGGGCTCTGTTGTAGGCAACAGCCTTCTGAGTAATGGTTTGCCCTGCTTTGACTCTAGCTAGTTTCTCTTCTCTCATTCGCCTTCGCTTCGATTCCTTCTGCCAGGTGTTTAACGCTTCAAAGATAGACTGCCTACTGCGTCTAGAAAATAACTGATCCTGTAAGAAGGCAATTTTCTTTTCATCAAAAGAACCCGTTTTAGGCCATTGCAATTCTTCATTACCTCTGGTATACTTATGCCACAAAGTATTAAACAATAAAGGAACTATTCCATGTTTTATGTACATATAATGGCTAGGACTGCCTTCCGGTGGGGCAGGCTGACTTTCGGCCAAACGAGAGCCACTAGTCCGACAACAACAACCAAAACAATTCAATTTGCTGAAGCACGCCATGTTAGTTAACAGACAAACACAAAACGACGTATCATCAAACTCTTAGATCACATATAACATATATTGATGTTTCCTATATAACCTTTTCTGTAGTTCAACCCCAACCTACCTATCCAAACTTGATCCATCCACATATAGGAACCGAGCCCGTCGACTCCCGTTCGTGGAGAATTATTCAAAATACTGGACCAACAGAATCACAACGAGCAGTCTTCCAAAAAGACTGGCAAGAGGCAGTCAGACAGGTGCAACCACAGACTGGACTACAGACCTTCTTGGTTCACCGGTGAGACTGTTCTGATGGGGTCCGAGGATCACCTCAGATAGGTCTCATGGCTACCCAGTTACAGCCACAGGCTTTTCCGAATACAATCCGGCCGTGTGTTACACACAGGTAACAACTAGGCATCTGATCAGTGTCTCTCAATCACAAAAGTATCCATGGAGTCTCTACAGTCAGTCCCTACCGGACTACCCTGCAAGACCTCCGTAATTCTCTTAGGGCACTCACAACCCCCAAACCAAAATACAGTTAACTATTCCAAATGCACCGCTTAAAGCGTGCGTCAAAACAAACAAATTACTCACCGGGTGCACCCAGGTACGGATGTTCGTTCTCCGCTGCCA
This sequence comes from Triturus cristatus, assembly GCF_964204655.1. Taxonomy (NCBI): domain Eukaryota; kingdom Metazoa; phylum Chordata; class Amphibia; order Caudata; family Salamandridae; genus Triturus; species Triturus cristatus. Next base: position 898,955,709 of record NC_140590.1, on the reverse strand, counting down.
ACTTCTTGGGACCAACACGTTCAACTCCAGGGTTAAGCCCGTAGGACCCCGGTGAAGGGCTACAAGCAGCAGAGGACACCCTGATCGGGAGTGCGGAGTGGACGTGCCCACAGAAAAATGTCGATCAGGGAGAAGGAAAAAATAAAATCCCTCTCCCCCACCCTCCCGACCAGGAAAACACCCTCAATCCTACCACCCGAATACGGGGATGGAAAAGACCCTATCACGGGGTCCCACCAGAGTCGCCAACTGAAGTACTTAACAAAAATCCCAAGGGCCACACTTACTGATGGCCCGCAATATCTTTCCTTAATAATAGTCAGTTGGCAACGGAGAAGGTTCAAACGTTTTATTGGCCAAAGCAAACTCTACAAAGAGGAGCCTCATCGATCCTCACCCATCAGGTGCGACGAGGAAGACTGCTGGCTCCTTGACAAAACCACACTTATATACATAACGGATTCAGCATACAAAGCCTTACAAGTGGAAAAATACCATTTAGTCCATGGGCTCCTGAATGAGCTCATACAGTGTTCAGTTTCAGCCTTACACAAAGGGTTGCTATCTATACAGAGGAGGTCGGCAGGGTGAATCCCTTTTCGTCCCAGGGCCTGAAGGAATTTCGCTTGATACTCCCTACAGCAGATGTGACCTTGGGCCTCGGCCATAAATAAAACTAACCTGTCTCTGGGCTGGTACAAACTAAATCATGAAGATGGTAGGCAAAGGAAACCACGTGATCTGAAACGTGGTCTATCACAAACCAAAATGGCTACAGTATGGTTTTCGGCCCTTTTGTCGTGCAGTGAACAAGTGAAAAGAAATAACGCTTCTTCTAGAGCGTATCAATATATGTTTATGTGATCAGAATACCGTCATAGATACATTGTGCTAACTTTACATGGTGTGAATAAACAGAACAAATGATTTTTATCCTTCAGGTGTAAAAGACACACTAATGGTTTGATCATTGGTACCACATAATTAACTCCGGTGATGGTTTGCCTTTGTAAATATTGAGATAATATTTGTGTTCAGGGTTGTATAGTTCTTGAAGCTTTTGAACATAAGATCTCCTGTTTTGGTGGTATGTGTTAAGTAAAGGCCTGGTGGTTTTGAATCATTGCACAGCTGTGTGGCATCACTGAATCATGTACTCTTTATGTCACTCCTTTCATAACCCACATGACCGTCAAATGAATGTATTAACAGCTTTTTAAAGGTGTGAGCCCAATTCTGAATACCATCAACAATTCCACATCAATGGCAAGCTATCTGCTGAATTCAGATATTTCTTTGTAGGGGGATGTGTCCTTCCATCTCTGCATGAAATCAAAATACTAGTTACTGTGTTGAACTCCACACTCCACTGTAATGGCAAATAATGCATTTTAATTTGCAGCTATTAATAGAAGCTCTTTTTTATGCTTCAAATATTACTATGGTATAATGACAGGGTCACTGTAACTGGGACTTTTTCCTATGATAAAAATAATGTATCCAGCATATTGTACTTGAGATTCCAGCATTCACAAAATTAAGCAGAAAGGACATTTGGCATGATGGTTATGAGAAATCATTTTCCGTAGGCTCAGTTTGTAGTGATTTTGGGTTGCACTGTAGATGAAATTAAAATGGAAGCAGTCATTCACAAAGACATATGGTAGAGGGAATTGATTAATTTAACACATTTATTTTCTTAAGAGTCTCCACTGAAGTGCTATGTGCAGTATTAGGTCCCATTTTGAACATGGATGCATTTATTTAGGTGGCAAGTGGTTCAGGATCTCTTTCAGCTGCCCGGATCAAGTTATGGAAAGGCTTCCTCAATAATTTATGGAAGGAAAAAGAAATTAAAAACATCCCTTTATGCTTAGTGGTTGTTTAGGAGAAAGGGAAAAAATGTGTACTACAGTATGCAATCGAAAAACACTTTGTTCACCTTCAGCATTCAATAAATACCACTTTACTCTAACACATACTATTGAATACCATAGATATAGTTCAGTATAAGCGAATGCTAATACTTGTATGTATTCTCGTATTTCCTCTAGGATTCAAATACATCTCTGAAAGACTACTGTGTATCTGTAAGAAATTGATTATTTGTTGAGAGGGGTGGAAGCTCCGCTCAAATAATAAACACAATTCTTGTTAGGGTGAACCACAAAAAGTCGCTAAATTAACCTGTGTTTAACTCTCTGGTAACTTGACACAAAAGCAGTAATAAAGAGTCAACACAATAGAAGAAACATCCCACACCAAATTAGAAAAATAGAGTCAGTGGTATTAAATGAATTGACACCAAAAAGAAAAAACTCCAATCAGTTGAACCAGAGTTTTATATATATATATTTTTTTTTTCAGTAAAATTAGTGCAAAAAGAACAAAATGGCAACTGTGGTTAACTGTTGCACCACATTGGGACAAAGTTACAAGTTACAAAATTTCATCTAATTCGGACAAAGTTATAAGTTACAAAATTACAAGTTCAGGCTAACCTCAATGGAGCATGGGCTGGATGCAGGGATGAGGTTAGTCCCACTGACAGTTGTACCTTTTGTCATTGGTGCAAGACTTTGCGATGATCAGTGCTGGTTCTGATTAGGACTGGCGCAGTGCTGCTATGCAAAATCCTGTGTCTAGTTGTTTAGCTCTGCATTGGTTCCAATTAGGAGCTGAGAGGGCTATGATGGGAGGTCCTGCGTCGAGTTGTGTCATGCTGTGTTGAATCCAATAATGAACTGGGAGGGCTGCAATGCGAAGTCCTGCAACAAGTTGCATCACACTCTGTTGCTTTCGATGAGGCTGCTGATCATGAGCTATGAAGGGCTGCAATGTGTGGTCCTGTATAAGACCGGGCGTAGTGCTCCGCACTGCCCAGGGAGTATACGTAGCGCTGCCTGCTTCGCGGTCTACGAAGTAGGCGTAGCAGGCAGTGCTACACACACGCCATGGCGAAGCAGAGCTGCCCGCCCGCCCGCCCGCCCTCATTTTAAAATAATTTAAAGAATTTTAAAGTAAGTAAAATGCCTTACCTGCGGTGCGGCGTCCCGGGGCTCCCTCTTCCTGGTTGACGGCAACTTCTTCTCACAAATGCGCATGCGCGGACGCCCGCGCATGCGCATTTCTTGCTACTTTACTGGGTGGCACAATGAATGCTGTATGCTCACTATTAGCATTTTATTTATAGGCCCTGGATACTTGTTGTGCCGTTTACCAGGAAGTAAAGCTAATGTGCCAATTCAGTTTAGGTCAATCTTACCATGTTTTATGAAGAGGACACAAGCACTTCAGCACTGGTTAGCAGTGGTAAAGTGCAAAGAATTAAAAAGCCCCAAAAAATGAATTGAGTAAAAAAAGAGGAGGAGGGAGAAGGCAAAACATTTGGGGGACTAACACACCAGGGAATCAGGTATAACAGTTTTCTTGATATATGGAGTGCTATTAGAATATCAGACAAAATAGGATTAGAGATACATACATTATAATTCTCTCAAGATATACTAGATTTATATTACTCAATATATTGCATTTGGACGACTTGAAAATCTCTGCTTAGGGTGAAACACATATCAGCCTAGTGACAGCTACTATATCAGTTATTAACAATGAGATACATTAACCCAATGATAAAATAGGAGCGAAATACACTAATTAATAAAATTTAATACGCTGTTTTATTCATTTTAACACTCCTATTTACACAATACGTGATTACAACACTAAAGCACCGTACTGCGTGCCATTAAAAAAAAATTATATTTCTTGTACCACGAGTCTACGATTTTGAATATTTTTGTTATAGTAAATCACACCCACTTCTGGTGGGAGCAGCTCAGCTAAGTTCCACATCTGCCTTTCTTGATTTTTACTGATATGATATTTTAGAAACATAATAGATACATGTCTAAACAGGAAAAACTTTTTCCTGTTTCAGACAGTACTAGGATAATAGTGACTGGATTCTAGTAGCACCCTCAGGGCTATCTTGCACAACGGGCCTCTGCACCACAGGTGGCCTCCAGAAGTATTTTCCCAGTCCTAATGTGTATTTCCTTGTTTGCACAGAGAAAAATCCCAAGCGCCCATAAAGTTAGTTAATTATCCTGAGCTTACTCTGCAGTTTCCAGGCCTGGGTCCCCCTTTAGGGAACTAAACAACGGGATACTGATTACATGAGTATTCTCACCCAGAAACACTGGTCTATGATTGACCCAGCAATTTCAGATTAATGGCCATGATGGAGAAGGCAGGCTTAGCATATTCTCATCGTTTCCCCTTCCTTAATGTCTGTGATGTGAGGTGGAATACTGTGCCTGATCATGATACGCTTAAACAATGGCTAAGGAGCTTGATCTAAAATAACGTCACCACTGAAAATAATGTCATTTTTTCCCTGATTATTGCTATGACCTCGGATAGCCACAAGATGTGAAGAAGATAAATTATATTTTGAAGAACAGTAACCGGGAATGGAGAAAATTTGCTTTTGACTAAATCATTGCAGGAGATAGCTATTGAGCATCTATTGTTGTAAAGTCAAATGTATGTGACCAGAATCTGTACATAAAACCCAAACTGCAGTCATTATATTTCCATGTGATGCTTTCATACGTGGCCAAAATGGTTGTTTCACTTTGTATGATGGTACATTCTTGCTCATTGCACGCTTGAGCATTCTTGTTCGTTTACTTATTTATCTATTTTCATGTGGAACAGGTAGAAGATGCAACATATTTCCAAAGCCTCCGAGGCCCTCACCATTGTAGGTCAGGTATGATAAACAGAACAGCAGAGGCGAGAAGGGAGAGAAAGAAAAGCAGATTTGCTGACATTTGTGATAGACGAGGAGGAAGCTTTTTTCTTCTAGATTTTGAATAAAGGAAATCCAGAGACAGACAATTCTGAACAAAAACCCATTGCCAGCATCAGAAACAGACATGATGTTTATTTTATATCAGTATGTTATTTCTTCTTTATTCTCACCTCCAAGTCTTGGTGCTAGATAATAGCTCGCTTTAAAGAGATATGGTCAACTTTGCATGTTTTCCCTGTACAAATTGAATGTAAGTGACAACTCGTTTTAAAATTCCTTATATCATAGATCCCAAAGTTATATCTCAAATTTTAAACCAATCCAATCCAAATTTTCTTTATTTCGGCCAATTAGGCCATAAAAGATGCAATCACACAATACATTTAAAACAATCAGTAAAAATACAAGCAATTAATAAAATCAGTAAAATCAGTATACAAAAGGTTACGGACATCTAGGCAATGGAATTCATTAAACAGAGCAGTTCTTATTTAAATTAGACCTTATATGCCACATAGCCGTTAAAAATTTTGCAACTGCAAAGACTATGTGCGGATCAGTGTTCGTTTTCAGTATTCTGTACACCTGCAGATGTCTCCTAATGCCCAGATTTCTGCATAGCGGGGCTAGCCAGTATCTTCTTGGTCTATTATAAGCTGGGCAAAAGAACACAATGTGGGTTTCTTCCTCATCATGAATGCAGCAGCCTGGACAGATTTTATCATTCTTTTTTGTCCAGTTGCGGGTAAAAATTTTAATAGGGAGAGTCCCTAGCCTCCATTGTATAAACAGTTTTCTAGATAAAATGGGAAAAATAATGTCCATAAATCCCTCAAACTGGTAATAGTCCTTGAAAGTCAAAAATCGATCAGTCAAGGTCCCTTTGTTAGATGCAGAGACCAGGGAGGCATAACGTTGCTCCCTGTATATACCCACAAGGCGTTTGCGAGAGACCCCAAGACAGCCTTGCTCGGGCGATTCCCATAATTCGGGGAGTCCCAGCCGATAGAGTTCTTTCTTTATGGAGGCTAGCCAGGTAATTTTATCGCAGGAATTCAGATTCATAACATGTACAAGCTCTTGCCTATAATGTGAAAGCTCAACAGTAGACCAGAGCCTATGCCAGAACCTTAATGGCATAAGTTCCAGGTCCTCTTTTATAGAGGGTAGACCCATGTCCATTCTTAGGGGAAGAAGGGGTGTGCCTCGGGGGAGGGCCAGGAGACGCCTTAAAAAATAGTTTTCTACATTAATAATTCCTGTGCCCGCCGTGTATCCCCAGAGTTCTCCACCATAGGATGCGGCTGCTTTGGCTTGCGACTTGTACATTACGACTGCCGGGCTGATTGGTTTGTAGGTGGAAGAATTTGCCACCTTCAGAATTCCCCCCGACAGTTGTGCAAGTTTCAAGCGACTGATTGCTACGTGAGGTTCCCATGATAGGTTCTCATGCAGCGTTACCCCTAGATACTGAAAGGTTTTTACTCTCTCCAGTGTTACTGAACTCAAGGATGGGTTTGGTCTAGTTTTGGCTGTAGGGTTGAATATCATAAACTTGGTCTTCCCTGTGTTTATTTCCAGGCCATGTTGGCTACAGAAAAGGCCAAAACCATCTAAAATCCGTTGGATCCCCATCGGAGATTTGGACAGCATTTTCTGTTCCTGGTGTTCCAAGTGTGCATTCATAAAAATGCCATAAAACATATTCATTTTCTCCGGGTAATGCTAACATTTAGCCTTGCTGAGCTGCTAGGGTAAAGGTACTTTGGGGTTGATTACGATGGCGGAAGGACCGCCACCGCCAGCCATGCGGTAGCGGTCCTTCCGTACGCTGACTGTGATTTTCCCCAGCCAAATTAGGATGAAGGCTGTGATGCCAGAAACCGGTCCCCGGAAGCTTGTTTCCTTCCCAGTAAAAGAATTGGCTTGGTAGTTTGGTTTGCCCTGTTCCCATCATGCACTGGGACAGGTACAGACTAATTTGCATGTAGCCGGGTTCTGAGCTGGGATGGTGCAGTGAGCTAAAAAACGGTGATGGATTAAAACCATGATCTCTTGACTTGGTAAGAGTATTCTGCATCATTCAGAAACTCTGTCCATCACCACCCCCTTTTTCCCAAATCAATTTTATCCACACTCAGTGTGGGAGGGTATGCTCAGACGTGAGTCCCTTGCTCATTGCACCATCAGGATTCAGGCAAGCCGGGCTGATGAAGGCTGTGATGCCAGAAACCGGTCCCCGGAAGCTTGTTTCCTTCCCAGTAAAAGAATTGGCTTGGTAGTTTGGTTTGCCCTGTTCCCATCATGCACTGGGACAGGTACAGACTAATTTGCATGTAGCCGGGTTCTGAGCTGGGATGGTGCAGTGAGCTAAAAAACGGTGATGGATTAAAACCATGATCTCTTGACTTGGTAAGAGTATTCTGCATCATTCAGAAACTCTGTCCATCACCACCCCCTTTTTCCCAAATCAATTTTATCCACACTCAGTGTGGGAGGGTATGCTCAGACGTGAGTCCCTTGCTCATTGCACCATCAGGATTCAGGCAAGCCGGGCTGATGAAGGCTGTGATGCCAGAAACCGGTCCCCGGAAGCTTGTTTCCTTCCCAGTAAAAGAATTGGCTTGGTAGTTTGGTTTGCCCTGTTCCCATCATGCACTGGGACAGGTACAGACTAATTTGCATGTAGCCGGGTTCTGAGCTGGGATGGTGCAGTGAGCTAAAAAACGGTGATGGATTAAAACCATGATCTCTTGACTTGGTAAGAGTATTCTGCATCATTCAGAAACTCTGTCCATCACCACCCCCTTTTTCCCAAATCAATTTTATCCACACTCAGTGTGGGAGGGTATGCTCAGACGTGAGTCCCTTGCTCATTGCACCATCAGGATTCAGGCAAGCCGGGCTGATGAAGGCTGTGATGCCAGAAACCGGTCCCCGGAAGCTTGTTTCCTTCCCAGTAAAAGAATTGGCTTGGTAGTTTGGTTTGCCCTGTTCCCATCATGCACTGGGACAGGTACAGACTAATTTGCATGTAGCCGGGTTCTGAGCTGGGATGGTGCAGTGAGCTAAAAAACGGTGATGGATTAAAACCATGATCTCTTGACTTGGTAAGAGTATTCTGCATCATTCAGAAACTCTGTCCATCACCACCCCCTTTTTCCCAAATCAATTTTATCCACACTCAGTGTGGGAGGGTATGCTCAGACGTGAGTCCCTTGCTCATTGCACCATCAGGATTCAGGCAAGCCGGGCTGATGAAGGCTGTGATGCCAGAAACCGGTCCCCGGAAGCTTGTTTCCTTCCCAGTAAAAGAATTGGCTTGGTAGTTTGGTTTGCCCTGTTCCCATCATGCACTGGGACAGGTACAGACTAATTTGCATGTAGCCGGGTTCTGAGCTGGGATGGTGCAGTGAGCTAAAAAACGGTGATGGATTAAAACCATGATCTCTTGACTTGGTAAGAGTATTCTGCATCATTCAGAAACTCTGTCCATCACCACCCCCTTTTTCCCAAATCAATTTTATCCACACTCAGTGTGGGAGGGTATGCTCAGACGTGAGTCCCTTGCTCATTGCACCATCAGGATTCAGGCAAGCCGGGCTGATGAAGGCTGTGATGCCAGAAACCGGTCCCCGGAAGCTTGTTTCCTTCCCAGTAAAAGAATTGGCTTGGTAGTTTGGTTTGCCCTGTTCCCATCATGCACTGGGACAGGTACAGACTAATTTGCATGTAGCCGGGTTCTGAGCTGGGATGGTGCAGTGAGCTAAAAAACGGTGATGGATTAAAACCATGATCTCTTGACTTGGTAAGAGTATTCTGCATCATTCAGAAACTCTGTCCATCACCACCCCCTTTTTCCCAAATCAATTTTATCCACACTCAGTGTGGGAGGGTATGCTCAGACGTGAGTCCCTTGCTCATTGCACCATCAGGATTCAGGCAAGCCGGGCTGATGAAGGCTGTGATGCCAGAAACCGGTCCCCGGAAGCTTGTTTCCTTCCCAGTAAAAGAATTGGCTTGGTAGTTTGGTTTGCCCTGTTCCCATCATGCACTGGGACAGGTACAGACTAATTTGCATGTAGCCGGGTTCTGAGCTGGGATGGTGCAGTGAGCTAAAAAACGGTGATGGATTAAAACCATGATCTCTTGACTTGGTAAGAGTATTCTGCATCATTCAGAAACTCTGTCCATCACCACCCCCTTTTTCCCAAATCAATTTTATCCACACTCAGTGTGGGAGGGTATGCTCAGACGTGAGTCCCTTGCTCATTGCACCATCAGGATTCAGGCAAGCCGGGCTGATGAAGGCTGTGATGCCAGAAACCGGTCCCCGGAAGCTTGTTTCCTTCCCAGTAAAAGAATTGGCTTGGTAGTTTGGTTTGCCCTGTTCCCATCATGCACTGGGACAGGTACAGACTAATTTGCATGTAGCCGGGTTCTGAGCTGGGATGGTGCAGTGAGCTAAAAAACGGTGATGGATTAAAACCATGATCTCTTGACTTGGTAAGAGTATTCTGCATCATTCAGAAACTCTGTCCATCACCACCCCCTTTTTCCCAAATCAAATTAGGATGGCAGCGGGAATTTCACCGCGACGTGGCAGTCGCAAAGACCGTCTGCCATGGAACCGGATTTCCTGGTGGAGTGGTCTTCACCGGTAAAATGGCGGCAATGCCTAGCAGGCACTGTCTGCCAAATTATGATGAAGGCTGGAGACAGCCTTTCCGTGGTGGTGGAACCGCCCTGGAAAGGCTGGCGGGGATTGGATTTGGGAGCCCTTTGCGGGCCCCCTTTGTGTTGGGGGAGGCTAGGGTGCAGTTGGAGGGTACCCATGGTACCACCCTACATTTCACAGCACTACGTGACAGGCACCGTGTGGTGCCTGCCACGTAGTGCAGTGAAATGTACAACATGGCTTTTTTGCATCACAGCGGGTGCTGCTGTCAGCAGCAACCGCCACAAAGTTAAGATGCAGGATCCGACCGCCATGGTGGTGCTTGCATACTGATCCAGTGTGCGGGACTGCCGCATGCATGGCAGACGGTCCCGGTTTACACCAGGATGGCGGATGGACTCCAGTCCGTCCGCCATCCTAATGAGCCCCTATGTTGTAACCATGTGATATGGGAATTCAGTGCCACAGAGGGGACTGTGAGAGGAAGGCTGATGTTTGGATGAAAATTAAGGTAACAGAATGCAGAAAAGTTTTAATTTATTAGAAATTAATAATTAATTTAGGAACCCTAGTTAGAATGCTGCATTGAAAATCATTCACATGTATTGAAAAATAAATATGTTAGCTTATTTTCATGAACAAGCTTTCTATGTGCATATGTCTCAGAAATTCATCGAAAATACAGCCTCAGTCATGGACTAATCTAATGTCCTTTGTTCTGGGAAGAAGAGAGAAGGGTACTGCTTGTAACAATGTCAAGGCCTCTGGAAGCCACTAAAGCTGTGTAGTCAAAGGAAGCTATTGTTCATATGGTGTGAGCTCACATCCTCAGTTAATTATGCACTGCCATAACCAATAGGCTGTAATAGGAAGTAGGTGTTGCAGGGATGTCAAAGAAACTAATAGTGTATTTGTCTATTGTAATTAAAACATTGGTTCTTTTGACAATCATGTTATGAAATGCATGAACCTGCTGTTCCAAATTTATTATAAAATGACATCCTATTTAGAGATGAGTCAGACTTTTGACTGCAGACGTTTTAGACTTTTAAACTTTTTTTGCTATGGGATAGCTGCTCAGAGTCCTTTGATTCGAGATTTACTGCTCTGCTCTCAGGACTATTAAAGCTTATCTCCGTAGAAAGCCTTTCCATCAGTCTGCTTGCTAATCTATTTACTTTATTAACTTGAAACACTATTTTCCTTCAGTAGTGAGTTTGATTTTCTACCCTTTCACCGGTAATTAGACACATGTTATGTGTTATTTGTTTTTGGCTTTATTGAATTATTGTGATTGAGTAGTTGTTTGAAATACTATTGTTATTAATCATGAGTGTATTATGAAGCTTGTTTTACTCTGCAATGGGTGCAATTTTGGTAAAGCCTAACAATTCATTGTCACAAGAAGAGGTTTTACCCCATATTGGTAGCCCTGCATATGAGATGCTCTTAGATAATGGTTTTCATTCTAGTCTGCGGATCCTAAACTGGCAAAAAGCTAATGTGAATGATAAAAAAAGAAACTCGATTATCTGAGGTATGGGAGGTTTAAAATGGAACCACAAATCTACACAGTTTGAAACACTTAACCCCTCCTATGCGTCAGACGCGCAGGAGACTTTACCCCCCTAGAGCCTCGGGAGCTGGGGAAGATCTTCCCCAGATCCCGAGGCCCCCCTGGTTTTCCTGAAATGACGATCAGCACGCACGTCATTTCAAAGAAATCGAAAATGAAATGAGCCAAGAAGGTAGAGGTATCATTGGAAATGGGAGAATCTCCCCTCCCCAATGGATCCCTGCTTGTGTATCGCCCCAGGAGGGCGATCCCCAAGCAGGGATCCACCCACTAGGCATCAGGGAGGGGGGAGCGGCCCCTTGGGCAAGGGTCTTTGCTCTCCCATATGAAAATGGCCACATTTAGTCTTTCTGCCCCCCCCTGGGGGGGCAGATGGGGCAGTTGCCCCCAATCTGTCCCCCCTGGGGGGCCAGAAAGCCCACTAGATACCTGGGATTTTTGTTTACATATTAATTAGGGGTGGGGGCTGCCCAATATGGGCATGCCAATGCCCCCACCCCCACTGCAAAGTACAGTCTTTCTGTCCCCCGAGGGGCAGATCTAGCCAGTAGATCCCAATCTGCCCCCCCTGGGTGGGAGAAAGCCCAGTAGATACCTGGGATCTTTGTTTACATATTAATTAGGGGTGGGGGCTGCCCAATATGGGAATGCCAATGCCCCCACCCCCGCTGCAAAGTACAGTCTTTCTGACCCCCCTGGGGGGCAGATCGGTACAGTAGCCCCCAATGTGCCCCCCCGGCGGGGCAGAAAGCCCACTAGACACCAGGTTTTTTGCACCCCGAAGAATTTAGGGGTAGGGGTTGCCCAATAAGGGCATGCCAATGACCACACCCCTCCCCCCACAAAATTCCAGTCTTTCTGCCCCCTCCGGTGGGTAGATGGGTGCAGGAGTCTCCAATCTGCCACTTCGGGGGGACAGAAAGCACCCTAGACAACAGGGATTATTTTTTGTAGGCCCGGGGTGGGGCTGCCCAGAATGGGCATGCAAATGCACCCACACCACCCCCCAAAGAAAACAAAAGAATTTCTGCCCACCCAGGAGGTAGATGGGGGCAATAGCCCCTGATCTGCCCCCCGGGTTAGCAGAAAGCCCACTAAGCGCCACAGATGTTTTTTTTTAATATAGTTAGGGGTGGGGGCTGCCCAGAATTGGCATGTCAATGCCTCCACCAAAATAAAAAATGCTAGCCTTTCTGCACCCCCCTGGGAGGCAGATGGAGCAATAACACCTTATCTGCACCCCCGGGGTGGCATAAAGCCCACTAGCCACCAAGGATTTTTTTTCTCCAAAGTTCGGGGTGCGGGCTGCCAAGAATGGACATGCCAATGTCCCCACCCACACCAAAAAAGATGTCACAGTCTTTCTGCCCCTCCCAGGAGGCAGATGGTGGCAATAGCCCCTGATCTTCCCCCCCGGGTGCAGAAAGCCCACTATGCCCCAGCAAATATGCTGCCTTTTTTATACGCAGGGGTGGGGGCTGACCAGAATGGGCATCCCAATACCCCCAACCCCCCAAAAGGATAGCCACAATCTTTGTGCCCCCCTCGGGGCCATATTGGGGCAATAGCCCCTGATTTTCTCCCTCCCCAGGGCGGCAGAAAGCCCACTAGGCACTGCCTATTTTTTCAGAATGTGCCTACGTGTGTATTTTGGGTCCTAGCGCAGCCGGCACCTAGGGATACATAGCAAACCTATATATTTTTGAAAAATAGACACTGAGGGAAATCCAGGATGGGGTGACTTGTGTGGCTCTCACTAGGTTCTGTCACCCAGAATCCCTTGCAAACCTAAAAATTTGTCAAAATAAACACATTTTCCTCACATTTCTGTGGTGGAAAGTTCCGGAATGTGTGTGGATCCACAAAATTTCACGCACCTCACGTTCAACAAAGTCTTCCGAGAAAAATGGTGCCTCACGTGTGTGGGTAGGCTTAGAGCCTGCGACAGGAAACAGCCCAAAACGCAACGTGGACACGCCACATTTTCACAGTGAAAACAGACCCTTTGTTTGCAAAGTGCCTAGCTGTAGATTTTGAGCCCTAGCTCTGCCGGTACCTAGGGAAACCTAGCAAACCTATACATTTTTAAAAACTAGACACCCATGGAAATCCAGATTGGGGTGACTTGTCTGGCTCACACCAGGTTCTGTTACCCAGAATCCCTTGCAAACCTCAACATTAGTAAAAAAAAAAGACATTTTCCTCACATTTCTGTGGTGGAAAGTTCTGGAATGTGTGTGGATCCAAAAATTCAACCCACCCCACATTCCCCAAAGTCTTCTGAGAAAAATGGCACCTCAGTTGTGTGGGTGGGTCAAGTACCAGCGACAGGCAAGGGCCCAAAACATATTGAGGAGACATCAAAATGACCTATCACAAAACAATCTGGTTTTGCAAGGGGGGGTCACCTGGGTTTTTGGCCCCGGGCTCGGTGGCCATCTTGGGAAACTATCAAACCTACACGTTTCTGAAAACCAGACACCTGGGGGAGTGCAGCGGGGTATGACTTGGGTGGGTCCCCTAACATTTCCCTACCCAGAATCCCCTACAAACCTTCAAATTGTGTTGAAAAACATAATTTTTTTCTCACATTCCTGTGTGGCGAAGGTGTAGGATCACCGGGTAGACACAAATTTCTTACCACCCAGCATTCCCCCAGGTCTCCCGATAAAAATGGTACCTCACTTGTGTGGGTAGGCATAGAGGCTGCAACAGCAAATGGCTCAAATCGTACTGTGTAAACTTCAAAATTACCTATAAGAAAACTACCTTGTTTTGGGGGAGGCACCTGGTTCTTTGGCCCGGACTTGCCACCATCTAGGGAAACCTACCAAACCCACACATTTCTGAAAACTAGACACCCTGGGGAGTCCAATGAGGTATGGCTTGCATGGATCCCCCAATGTTTCCCTTCCCAGAATCCCCTGCAAACCTCAAATTTAGCTGAAAAAACACATTTTCCACATGTCTTTGTATGAAATCACCATGCCGGCACAAATGTCCTACCCCACAGTGTTCTCCTTAGTGTCCCGAGTAAAGTTATACCTCACTAGTGTGGCTGTCCAATGCAGAATTGGCTAAAAACATATATTTTTTAAAAATGTAGCACTTAGAATTCTCTGTGCTATACCATTATTCCCTATGTTTTGGGCTCTTCCCAGTCACAGGCCCTTGCACCACCCACACAAGTGAGGTATCTATTTACTCGGAAGACTAAGGGGAATGCAATGGGGTAGGGCATAAACAGAACATCTTCTGCTCCCATCTCTCCTCGCCCTACAGCTCAACTCACCTCCATACACTCCATCAAACCTGTCAATGCACCAGTGATCATGGGCATCAATAGAATCCCTTCCCCTCCCATCTCTCCTGTACCCTCAGCTCAACTTTTGCAAACCTGTCCGAGACAACCCTAATCCCCTCTCTTGCTTTCTCATTAATTGCCACTCGGCAGTACGACATGATATGGAAATAACAGAAACTATCCTCAGTGAGGCTATTGACATTGCCTTCCTTTCAGAAACCTGGCTCAATGATCACTCGACGGCTATCCTGGACTTACTCACCCCCCCTGGTTACTTCATCATTAGGAAAGACAGACCCAACAGAAAAGGGGGTGGACTAGCCATAATCTATAGTAAAGGAACTCCATCTCACCACCTTAGAAAACTCTGATCATTCAACTTTTGAATACCTTGGTGCTGAACTCACCACTCAGGGCTCCCCCGATTAGATTTCACAACATCTAGCACCCTCCCAGCGAACCCTTTCTCTTTGCTGACAAATGTTACGACCTGCTTTCCTCACTCCTCCCTTTCTGACTCAAAAAATCTTTTACTAGGAGACTTCAACATCCACTGGAATAATCTCGAGGATCCCACTGTCAGTCGCCTCACTAACCTTCTAGAGATTAATGACCTACAACAACTATGTCACGAACCAACCCACAACAAAGGGGCCACACTTGATGCCATCATCTCCAACCCAGACCTGACCTCCTTTTATAATATCATCCCCACGGACTAGTCTTATAATCACCTTATCCTATTTAAGATAGCCTCCAATGTCCCTCATCCCCCAACTACACACACAAATCACTTGAAGTGGACCAGAAACCTCAAACTAATCCCCCTGGTGTACTTGAAACCAAACTCCAAGCACACCTTCATCCCCCCCGCTCCCATAACCCTAACAAACTCACTGAACACTTTAATAAGACCATCAGTGATGCACTAGACCAAATTGCCCCTCTTAAATTGAAGCAACAAAGAAAAATTCACTCCAAATCTTGGTTCAACCCTGAACTCAACCATGAAAGATGACAACTTAGACTGACAGAGAGAACATGAAGGCAACACCCCTCTTCCGCTCATCTCACCCTCCTCAGATCAGCCAGATCTACCTATAAGAAACACATTTTCACTGAAAAGGCTACCTTTTTCTGAGCTCAACTTAAACGTATGAAAAATAGGCCCAGAGAACTGGTCAACATTGTCAGAGAAAACAAACGACATCCACCCCTCCTGAGTTATTGGCATCAACCGAGAGATGCAAAGAAATTGCTAACTTCCTCACAGACAAAATCTCCAAAATTGACCAATCCTTCCATCTACCTCCTGTCCTGTGACTGTCTAGTCCCCATTATGCCCTTACTGCTACCAATAACATGCTGTAGTAATCAGGTCCACTCAGTTGAGATGATTCAAAGAGGTTTATTTCAAGTTAGTAAAAGATCACAGGTAGATTATAAGTAGATTGGATCAAGTCTAGTTCAAGACTATATCAAGACCCCACCAGGAGCAGCCAGCAGGCAGCTCAGCCCAGTCAACTGTCCCTTCTCTGACAGAATCCCCAACGTTCTGATAGCATCATCACCTTAACATTCCAATTGTGGTAGAATAACATTGGATTAACATTAACAGGATATAACATATCTCCTTTTCTTATACGGGAAACAAAAAAACTAAAAGCATAAGAGAAAAACCTGAGAAAGTGAGAAGTGAGAAAAGCAAAAGAAACAACAATAATAAACAATCCATCAAAAGAAGCACCGTGTGAGAACAAGCATAGAAATGAAAGCAACCAAGAGAGAAATCCAGAAACAGAGAAGAAAGAAATCAAACATAGAAACCATCCTCCCTTCTTACACAACAGCGAAGAAAAACAACAGCATTAGAGAAAGACAAGAAACAGAGAAGAAAGAAATCAAACATAGAAAAAACAACGACATTAGAGAAAAACAAGGAAGATGAGGAAAAACAATTAAGGATAATCCTCACCTACAAGAAACACCATCATCAATAACATTTTCAAAATACAATCTAAAGACAACAGTGTATAATAACATTCTAAACTAGATGTAAGTGTTTGAAAAACCCGCATTAATGCAACAGGACTGTAACCTTTGAATGGGTACACCCTGTAGACGGGTACATTTGAAACCGTAGCGGTAAAAACCCACAAAATGACTAATACGAAAGAACCTACGCATAGACACACAATGTAGACCGGTACATTAGAAAACATACGAGTGAGAACCCGCAAATTGATTAATGCGAAAGGACTGTAACCTTTGCATAGACACACCCTGTAGACAGGTACATTAGATAGCGTACTGGTAAGAACCCGCAAATTGATTCATGCGAAAGGACTGTAACCTTTGCATAGACGTACCTTGTAGACAGGTACATTAGATAGCGTACGGGTAAGAACCCACAAATTGATTCATGCGAAAGGACTGTAACCTTTGCATAGACGCACCCTGTAGGCAGGTACATTAGATAGCGTACGGGTAAGAACCCGCAAATTGATTAACGCGAAAGGACTGTAGCCTTTGCATAGACACACCCTGTAGACAGGTACATTTGAAGAACATTTGAAAGTGTACGGGTAAGAACCCGCAAATTGATTTATGCGAAAGGACTGTAACCTTTGCATAGACACACCCTGTAAAGAGGTACATTAGAAATAAACAAAGGTTGTAGCTTGTATAAATCAGGTGTATATAGAGATAACATTGCTACAAACGTAGATGTTATTGTGTGTGAGAAAATATTACCAAAGAAACATGTACAAGTGGTGTGATGACACGCTCAGTCTAAGAATTTGATTGAAGAAACAAAATCCTGGCATCAGAAGTCATGGATACCAAGGCTTGCACAATGTACTATTACAGTTTCGAAAACCACACAACCTGGAAATCAAGTACAATGTCAATATATGGGCAGCTGAAACATGCACCTGGAATCATGCTCGATGTAACTAACGTTGAATCATAAATGATGAAGAGCCAGTCCGGTGCTGCTGGCATTGACACGCTGCATTTTTCCCATAGTGACGAGTTAGTCTCCACAACACATGAAAATTGAGAGCCAGAAAGTTTGTATTCCACAAAATTGCAGCTTGCTTCTTGGCACGACATTAGAGTTGAGCATCGATGAGCACGAAACAACATGAAAACCAGGCGCGTTCTGAGTAAACGTGGTTGGCAAAAGCGGGAGACAGAATACAACAGAGTGGTTGCTAAACGCAAGATGGCGGTACGTTTTTGACGCCATGCAGGGTGGCTCAAGGCACGCTGGTGCATGCGGACGTGAAATGACAGCAGAACAGGACACGGAGTGACGGGCGTCATCGAGAACTGAGGAGAGCAAAGCGCAACCAAGCCACGCTTCCTGCACGCGACTCAAGAAGTCAGGTGAAGCGCGCACACATGTACTTTAAATTTGAAAAATGCGCTGCCGTTTGTTGAAGTGGAGATCCACCTCAAATCTTTAGATAAATAAAATAAAATGTGGAGACTCACAGAAAAAGGTACAGCCCTTGCCACCACAAATATTGACCTCACGAATATGCACATATGCTCACCGAAAGTGCCGGTCCTCCTGCAACCAGTTGCACGGCCAGTACCTCTAAGAAGGCCCCAGGGCTGTTGAAAATAAACACCATCACAGTCCCAAACACATTGCCCATCGACAAACACTGACGCCTCCATCTCTGAATAAAACAAAGCCCGCCGTCAAAATCCAAACAACCAGAGAAAACAGCAGGGTGATCAGGCCAACTGCGTCTCTGAGTTGTATCTGAAAAGGCTGCATAAAATGGTAGACTCCAGAGATGCTCAACACAAAGATGACGATTCCTGTGTGAAAAGGCAGCAATGAGGGAAAGCTTCACAGAGCACAAAAGACGCTGTAGAAACAGAAGGAACTGCATGTAAAACATCACATGTCGATAGAAACACTTTCCAGCATGTAAGAATGTCACTAGTAATAGATGAATGAAACGCTGTCACTTGAAGTAGATAAACAAGTTCCAGGGTACCCTAGAACACCTTTTCTTGCATGTTGAGGTGCTACGCTAGGAACCAGGTAGAGGAATGAGTTGCTTTGAAAATTGAACTGGCACTTGTGATGTTATTGAAAAAGCAAGTAGTGACAGGAGTTGCTAATAGACTTGAACTGGCACTTAGCTTTGAAGGCACTCTGTGCTGTGCATACAGGAACTGGTACTTTGATATGAAGACACTCTGTGCTGTGCAGATAGGAACTGGTACTTTGATTTGAAGACACTCTCTGCTGTGCAGACAGGAACTGGTACTTTGATTTGAAGACACTCTGTGCTGTGCAGACAGGAACTGGTACTTTGATTTGAAGACACTCTGTGCTGTGGAAACTGGAACTGGCACTTTGATTTGAAGGCACTCTGTGCTGTCTATATTTGAACTGGCACTTAGCATTCAGGGCGACCGATGGCAGGTCACTGGTGGGGTCAAGAGCGTGAGTTGAAAGCGGTGCCAGCTTGAGATGATTGAAGATTGTTGAGGTGGAAGTAGCAGGCTCTTTAAGTTCAAATCGTCGCCAACATTGGATTAACATTAACAGGATATAACACATGCCTCTCTCTTTAACTCCACCCCAAACTCTCAATCTTCCCACTTTCCCACCCACCACTAATTCTCCTGATGACAACCCTTCCAACGTTCCTCTGAAAAGCGATGCCTTCTGGCATAATTTTTGCCCTATGACTGAGCACGAAGTGTTCAATATCATCTCCAAACTAAAACCTACCTCACATAATAAGGATCCTCCCCCTTCCATCCTTGTTCAAGAACTAAATCACATCATTGCCCCTGTTTGGACTAATATCATAATCTTCTCCCTTGCCACTGATTGCGTACCCGACTCTCTTTAACTCGTTCAAATCACACCCATTTTAAAAAACTTCACTGCTGACCCCACGATCTCAACAATCTCCGCCCTATATCTAACCTCTCACTTTTATCTAAAGCCCTTGATAAATGCTCACTGCTTCAACTGGACAAACACATTGGTACTTTCAATTTACTTGACTCCCCTCAATCCGGCTTCAGAAAAGGTTGCAGTACAGAAACTGCTATGCTTAACATTGTTGAAGACATTCAAGGTTCCCTCGACAATGGTAAGACATGCCTTTTACTCCTTGACCTCTCTGCAGTCCTTGATACTGTTAACCACTCCTCTTTACTGAATTCACTTAAAGCTTGCTTCGGCCTCAATGGCCAGGTCCTCAAATGGTTTGCTTCTTTCCTTCAACATAGAACTCAACAAATCAAAATCAAAGACTGCTTCTCCAACCCCACACCTGTCTCCCTGGGCATCTCCCAGAGCTCTATTCTCTCCCCCTTCCTCTTTACTCTCTTTATGGAACCCCTCGCCCTCCTTTTGTAAAAATCTGAAATCAACTACCACCTTTCAGCCAATGATACCCAAATCTACTACAAGATTAGATCCCACTCTGACATTCTCCATCTCAACAGCACTATGAGTAGGATCTAAGCCTGGTTCTTCTCGAACCATCTCAAACTGAACCCCAAAAAAACAGAAATTATTCTCTTCCCTCCAAAAAACAACTGAATCCCCATCCAAAGCTGGTTCACGGACCTTAATGCCCTCAATTGGCCGCTCTTCTTATCCAGTTCGGCAAAATCACTTGGTTTCACTCTTGATAAAAACCTTACTCTCAATGACCATATCAAAAACTCGGCTAAAGGAGCCCTTTTCACCCTCCGATACCTGAAGAAAATAAAACCCTTCATTCCATCAGATGACTTCAAAAAGTTGTCCAATCTCTAGTTCTCTCCAAACTCGACTATGGCAATGCTATCCTCACCAAAACCCCCAAAGTACACTTAGTCCCCTTTGGGCTGTGCTCCACTTGGCTGCTAGGCTCATCACTGACTGTAAAAGATTCAACCACATCTCTCCTTCCCTCAAAGCCCTCAGCTGGCTTTCCATTGAAGGTAGATGCCTCTACAAGACTGCATGCATTACACACAAAGCCCTCTACCAGCTAACCCCTCCTTATCTTACAAACAAACTCAACAAAGTAGGATGCTCCCTACCAATGAGAAGCACCAATGCTCTCCTCCTCATCCCACTTCTGTATAAAAAAAATCCACCCAATCGCTCTCCTTCTCAGAGAATGCACCGATGATCTGGTACTCACTCTCTAAGGACTTGTGCTTTAACTCCTCCTACGTCAACTTTAAAAAAGATATTAAATCCTACCTCCTCAACAAATACTTTGATCCTTAAACCCTTCTCTGAACCTACTCTCTACCTCCCCTCCACTGATGATCCCTCAGGTCCCCCACCCCCTTGCTCTCACTTTTCCTCCCACACCTCACACCTATCCTCCTAACATCAACCTGCTCCCCCACTCTACTCCTGCCCCATATTCTCTTTCCCTACCCCCTTTTACTTCCTTCTATCTCTTCTCCACCATGTATCTCTTCTACTCCTTAAGCTTGTTCTCGCCACGTATTCTCCTAAAATGCTCATTTTACATTTCTCTGCCCAGACTTGTAGCCCCCTCTTTATTCAACTGCTTGAGCTCTACCTGCATATTTTTATTACATTTGTAAAATTACCTCACCTTAATCCCACCTCTCATGTAAATTGTTCTTCCCTGTCCCACTCTGTTTACAACTTGTTTTTCTGTTTTAATTGATTGTCCGTGACCTACCCTTATACCCTCTCTCTTGTAAATTTCTTTCTCCCCGTCCATGTTTTGTTTCTAACGCAGGTGTGTTGTTGTAATTCACTGTTTATGATTTACCCTGATCAAATGTTTAAAAAAAATATTTATTTTTTATTTTTTTTATTTCCTGTACTGTGTTCAGCTCCTGGTAAGCTCCCTTTTATTATCTCTAACTCAGGTGTGTTGTTGTAATTGACAGTGTATGCTATACCCTGATCAAATATTTGTATTTCCTGTTCTGTGTTCTACTCCTGTAAAGCGCTCTGATACCCACGGGTCTAGCCAGCACTATATAAAACCTTTCAAATAAAAATTACGCAGCAGTGCTTTACTCTTTGTAGTGATATGTTTAGATTTCAAAAAACATACATTTCAAAGTGTGAAAATTGTTAGAGAAGTGTAATGTTTGAAATATTTTATGAAATGTACAGATGTGTATTGTAGTTTGTTTTATTGTAATGAAATGATCTATGAAATAGATTGTGCAAAGTTACATGTGTACATTGGCAGATGGATTAGTGATTATGGTAGTTTGTATGAGTGTGTGAGAAGGAGCAGATGTAGTATGCCACCTAATTCAAAGTCCATTATGGTCTAGTGACTGAGGTATTTCTCTACTTGCACATGTATGCTGACATGTGTTATGCCTATGAAGATGGTAGAGGGATAAAAAACAGGTATACCTCTATTTGCATGTTTCTTTTAGGTATGATGTCACGAGTAAAGGGACAGAGATATGCATGCATACTTTTATGAATATAGTGAGAGTTACAACACACACATGCAAAGGATTGCTATTTTATATTGGCTAGGTGCAACACTCTAAGCAGTTGTTCAATAGTGAAGCTGTAGCAGAAACGTGAGGTTTAAGACATGTTGGTAGAGGTATTAGTGATAAGGTTACCTCGTGTCACTCTATGTAAAAGAACAGTCCAAGTACACCTTACTAACTTAGATGTCTCCTTGAAATGTGAAGTGCAGTTTGTCAGGTTTCAGGGACTTTATGGTCTTATGGCTGAGATACGTCTCTACTTGCACATATATTCTCACACATGTTATGCATCTGAAGATGTTAGATGTATAAAACACAGGTATACATCTATTTGTATGTTTCTTTTATATATTATGGCACATGCAAAAGGTACAGACACATGCATGCATGCATGCTTTTAGGAATATAGTGAGACTTTTAACAGACAGATTGAAAAAGTAGCTGTTTTGCATTTGGCTAATCTCAACACTCTCAATGGTTGCAGAATAGTGAAGCTGCAGCATAAAAGTGAGGTTTAAGACATGTTGATAGAAAGATTAGTGATTAGGTTAGCTCGTACTGGTCTATGGAAATGTACACTTTAAGTATGCCACATAATTTTAGGTGTCTCTTTGAAATGAGAAATGCAGTCTCTCAAGTTTCAGGGACTTTATAGTCTTATTACAGGTATAAGTCTGCTTGCACATGTATTCTCACGTATTATACCTATAAAGATGTTAGAGGTATAATACATGGGGATACATGTATTTGTATGATTCTTTTATATATGATGCCACTAGGAAAAGATACAGACACATGCATGCTTGCTTTCTGGAATATATATTGAGAGTTACATCTTTGTACTCAAACATTAGCCATGCACTGATCTAAGGAAGCAGGTTTTACTCTTGGACTCATGAATTCACTTAGGCATTCTTCTAATCACTCAAACATTAACCATACATACATATAATCACCCAGACATTACTATTCTACTTTAACATTCACTCACGTAGTACCTATGCATTCATCTATTCACTCAGGCACTACTGATGCACTCATGCAATGGCCCAAACATTACCCTAACACTCATAGGGCCATATTATCAAGAACGGCGATAAGGGGCTTGATTATATGCCCTTGAGAATTCCAATAGAAGCCCAGGTTTGATGTCCTTCACACCAGAACCAGAGCTTCTATTTGAATTCTCTATGGCATATTATCAAGCCCCTTATCGCCGCTTTAGCGCCAGTTTCCTGCGGCTAAACCGGCGATAATGTTCTCGCCGTTCTTGATAATATGGCCCATACTTTATTTCAGATATTTCCCATACACTCACACAATAATTCAGCTACCACCTCTTCAGTGATATAATCACTCAGGCAGTACCCATGCACTCATCCATTATCTCAAGCTCTACCCATACACTCATGAATTAAACCATGTATTAGCCTTGCACTCATAGTTTCTCTCAGGTATTTTTCAAGCACTGATCCAATCACCCAGGCAGTAACCTTGCGCTCATTTCAATCATCCAAGCACTATTCTTGCACTGAACTATTAACTTAGGCACTACCCATCCAGTTATCCATTCTCTCAGGCACTACATATGCACTCATCCAATGGCCCAACCATTACTCCTACATTCTTCCTTTTAGTCAGGCACTAACCATGCACTCATGCCGTCAAGGAGGAACTATCTATACACACATTCAATCAATCAGGTATTACCTATGCAATTTTGCAATCACCCAGGCAGTACTTTTGCACTCAAAGATCTACTCAGACAATATCCATGCACTCATCCATTCCCTCAGAAACTACTGTTGCACTCATACAATGACCCATGGATTACTTTTTGAGCCAACCTTTTATGCAATGATCTGAGGAGGCAGATATTACTCTTGCACTCATTCATTCATATAAGCACTACCAATGCACTTACCCCTCATCCAGTCGGTATCCCTGCACTCATGGAATCACCCAGGCACTAGTCCTGTACTCATGAAATCACTGACGTCCTACCCATATACTCATACAATTAGTGAATCAGTACTGTTGCACTAAACCATTCTCCTACACAGTACCCATGCACTCATCAAATGACCCAGGCATTATTCTTACAGTTATCCTTTTACCCAGATACTACCCATGCACTGATGTAATCACCCAGACATTACTGTTCAAGTCATAAACTCACTCAGGCAGTATATATGCACTCATCCTATCACACAGACAGTATTTCTCCACTTCATGTAATCACTCAAGCATTACTCTTAAACTCAGCCATTCACTCATAAACCACCTATGCACTCTTTCAATGACCCAGGCATCAGCCTTCCACTCATGCAATCATTCAAACACTATTCTTGCATCTTTCTGCACTCCTCTTTCCTCTTTCTGTATCCCTGTTGCTCCTTTCTGTAATTCTCTTGCCTCTTTCTACATTTCTGTTTCTTCTTTCTTCTTTCTGTACTTCTCTCGCCTCTTGCTGCATCCCTCTAGCCTCTTTCTGTACTTCTCCCACCTCTTTCTGCAACTCTGTTGCTTCTTTCTGCACTACTCTTCCTTATTTTTGTACCTCTCTTGCTTCTTTCTGCACTCGTCTTGCCTTATTCTGTACCCCTTTTACCCGTTTCTGCACCTTACTTACCTCTTTCTGCACCTTTCTTCCTCTTTCTGCACTTCTCTTGCTTCCTTCTGCACATCTCTTGCCTATTTCTGCACCCCTGGTCCCTCTTTTTGCACCTCTCTTGCTTGTTTCTACACCTCTCTTGCCTCTGTCTGCACATCTGTTGCTTCTTTCTGCATTTCTTAAATGTTTTCAGTAGCTGTGCTTTTTGAGTATTTCATTTCACTGTTTCTAAACCTTTCTTTTTTCTGTCTCTTTCTTTGTCTGTGAGCACCTTTTCTTCTGGTTTTGAAGTTGTTTTACTTCTTTTTACACTTTTCTCTGTTTATTTATTATAAATGCAATAGCAATGTAATTGTAATTAGGTGCTTAGTTGTTATTTTCAATATTGATATGTTAATAATTTTAAATAGTAAATTGATGTAGCAAACTAATCACACTATTCTTTGCTTTTTTTTAAAAAAAGCATTTTGATTGGATTAGAAATAGAAGATGGCAAGAAAACATGAAAAGAGAAGAGAACAAAGAAAACAGAAGTTCCTTAATAAAAACTAGAAAGAGTGGACTAGAAAAACACCAAAATGTTACTGAGTATAAAGTCTCTTCCGGTAAGAGCTCTAAACAATTTAGTTAAAAAGTTGCAGGCAGATTAAACAAAGACAATAGTAATCAAATGATTTTTTTTTACCACAAAGCACAAGCAAACAAAGAGATGCAATGAAAAAAAAACATTCACTTTTGGAAAAAGAACACATGTCACAAATAGACAGAAACTATTTAAAGACATACGTGTACGTATGTTTCAGAATCGAGTACTTCAAAATTTATAAAAAAGATTGTAAAAAGTATAAAAAGAAGATCAGCAGCATATAAGAAGAAGCAACAGATTGAAAGTGTAGTAGATCCTGCTTTTGAATTGAAAGGAACATTATTTAAAGTGGTATTGAAGAGAATGGAAAAATTGAATAAAACAATGCACTTTATAAAGGAGAAAAGCAACAGAAAAAGATTGGTTAATAGAAGCAACTTTTGCAAAACTTTTACTGGTGAATGGAAGCATACTTCTCGTACCAAGCCTTTCTTTACTGAAGAAAGCTATTTTCAACAGAATACATTACTTCATGTAGTTGATACTAGTGGTCGATGCTATGAGATGAAAGATGGCTGTCCCATTGCAAAAGAAAAAATGGTTCCTAGGAATGTTGAAGAAGTAATAACTGGAGAAGTTCAAGGGTGCTGTGTATACAAGCTCCGGTATATAATTCAGATTGTAGTAGTATTTGTAGTATTTGATAGAAATCTATTGCTATATTATGAGTTTTGTTACGAGAGTATGCCAGAAAAGTCTTAAACAGAAGATTAAGATGTTACAAGGACTAGAGCCATGTTAGTTAAGAAAATATACTAAGTTGCAGGGTCATTCTCTAGCTTGTCTTTCTAGAAAAGTGTGTAAAAGTACATTTCATCATTTAATGATGTTAGCAGTACACCACTTAGAAATGCGGAAGTTAGTAGGGAGACTGTGCTACGTAAAACATCCTGCATTATCTTTAAGTGAAATAAACACAGCTCTTTTGCATGGTTCAGCATCGGATGTAAAAAACAGTTTGTGATGATATGCAATTTTGTTCTTTGGTTCACAAGAGGAGTGTAGAGAAAGGAAGAGCTTGATAAGTGTAGGTGTTGAAGTGCAGGTGGAAGATATTAGTACTGACATGTTTGCATAATAAATTACAAAGTTTAAGATAGTTTCATCTGAAAAAACAAACTTTGTTTGAATTTGTTGTCAACTTACTCACTATAGAAGTCAAATTAGGAATGTTGATGTATATTTAAAAAGTGAAAAGGAAAACAATGATGAGTGGGAGCAATTTGATGCTTATATGTTGGTGTAAGGTCATTTTGAGTTGGATACTGACCAACATATTTGTAAATATTGTTACAACAAATTAGTAGAGAACAAAATGCCAGCTAGAGCCATACAAAACAACTTAGAGTTGGTAGCTATTTCTCCAGAACTGGCAGATTTAAATGCATTTGAATCAATTGTTATTCAATCTGGGAACCTGTTTCAGGCTATAGTTCATAAGGAGCCTAAAACAGGTAAGCTGCCTCCGACAGATTTACAAAGAAGTCTGAAAGGAAGAGTTGAGTACTTAACTTTAGATTTTAAGAAAAATATTGAAATTGTTGGTATAGAGAGGAAGGAAAGTGAGTCTGTAGTTATTCCAGGTAATGGTGTACCAACAAAGAGTCAAAAAATATGGCAAGAGTTAGTAGATGTTAACAAACTTCAAGAGGCTACATTATATCTTGCAGTGGACAATATTTATTATAAAACTGTAAATGTGGAAGAACAGGAAATAAGTTTAGAAGATGAAACAGAAATTTCAAGTGGCCAAATACAAAAAGTCCAGGAGTGAAGAGATTTATGAACATTACAGTATACATCCTCAACATTTAAAAAAAGTGATTGGAAATATTATTGAATTATTTCAAATGAAAAAAGCAAAGGGAACTCCTATGAATGTATGGGGAAAAGTTTAAAAACACATTGTTTTCCACAGCTGTTCCACACTAGAGAAGGTGGACAATATGATGAACAAGCAGTGCAGATTCCAGCTACAGAATATCAGTCAACAAGATTGTACTCAGAAGATCCAAGATTTTGACATTACATTCCATATATATTTTGTATTCTATTTGAAAGTGATTTGTCTGCACTTTCATATTCAGTGAACCACATATTAAAAACAGGAGTTCATCTGTAATATGTTTTAGCAAAATAATTCAGGGACAAAGTTCAACAAAGAGATGAACATTTAGAATCTAAGTTAATTAATTTGAAGGCGTGTCAATGTGGTACCAATGAGTATTGGTATAATCATCACGGAGAACTTAAATGTATGTTAAGAAATGTAGGTACCCCTACATGATTTATAACACTTAGCTGTGCTGAATATGCATGGGACGATTTACTTGCATTTCTATTAGAAGCAAATTAAATTTGTTAAACATATTGAATTGAAGACACCTGGAGAACTCTGTTCCTTGGATCCTGTAAATGTGTGCAGGTATTTTAACCATAGATTTTGAAGTATGATGTAAATTATCTGCAATAAAAATATTCCTCCTCTTGTAGAAGTTACTGATTTTTTTGGGCGAAAAGAGTACCAAGCCTGAGGTGCTCCTCATATACACATGCTATTATGGATCAAGAATGCTCCAAAATGTTGAACTGATACTGACGAAAGTGTTTTGTCTTCCATTGAAGAGTATGTTACCTGTGCCATTCCAAAAGAAGGAGTAAAAAACTGATTGAGAGAATAAGTTTTACGGTTTCAAAGTCATCGATGTAGAAAATACTGTAGACAAAAATACAGGTCTAAGGGAACATTTTATACAAAGTGCTGTTTTGGATTTCGACTTCCAATAATTTCAAAAGGAAGAGTAAATAGTTTTATATCAGCAGTGAAGCACACACTAACTTGAAAATCTCCAAAGAATACATACAACTAAAAAAGAACCGAAGATTCAAAGTATTGTAATGACTACAATCCAGTGAATTTGAAAATGTTGAATGCAAACATGGATAGTCAATATGTTGCAGATAATTCATTTGCTGGTGCTAGCTATCTTGCGTCATATATACCCAAATCTGAAAAGACAGAGAATAAAGAAATGTGGGAAGAAATTTCACAGGAAAAGAGTCTTAGCGAGAAATTGTACAGATTTAGCTTGAAAATGCTTTCCCACCGAGAGATTGGGTCCTATGAATGTTCGGATCAGTTGAGCTCTGCCAGTTTATATTCAAAGTCAAGATGAATAATTTGGGTGAGTTTAGGTCTTGCCTGTACACCACTGAAAACATTGCTTGAAATCGCATACTTAGCATTCAATGTACCAGAGAGTACAGATATTGTGAGAACTAATATTTTGGATACATACTATCCCAAAAGTAGTCCACATCTGGAAAACCTATGTCTCTATGAAATACTTCAACATTACAGCTTTAAAAGAAATGTCACAGAAAATATAGATGAACAAAAATATGCAGTAATTGAATGTGATGGGTGTTTGGTAAAACATGCCAAAGGAAATCTTCTTAACCACAGAAAACTCAGCTGCCAAAGTCCAGATAAGCGGGAATGTTTGTATTTAGCACTTCTGCAACTGTTCAAGCCTTGCCATAGTGAAACGGAATTACTTGGAGATTTTGACTGCTTTGAAGATTCTTTCAATGCATGTAAAGATAGCATTCAAAGCACAATTTTCCCAACTTATCTACAAATGTTAAATGATGAGATTGAACATGAAACTACTATTGCAGGTGAAATAGCCAGAGACAGTTCTCAAGATAGTCAAAGTTCGGATGCACTAAGTCAAGATCTACTAGGACAACCAATTATCGAAAATAAAGCAGCAATTGCCATGACTGAAGTAGAAACTGCAATGCAACAAGCACAACAGGATATTATCCAGTTAGAAAAGTTAGAATAACAACATAGAACTTAAAGAAATAAATCAACACGTGTCACAATAGATACAACATGGTTTGCTGCATGAAAAAATAAATGCCATTGTTCATCATTTAAACCTATTCTAATGTACATCAGTGGTCAAGCTGGAACAGGAAAAAGTTTCTTAATTAACGTTTTGAACAGTTCTCTACACAAAACTACAGAATCACATTTATCTTGTGTTGTAACAGCTCCAATTGGATTAACAGCACACAACATTAAAGGGAATACTTATGCTACCAATATCAGAAGCTATCTGGAGAAGCTTCTTATGAAGTTTCAAGAGAATTGAAGAAAATGAAAGTTCTAATCATTGATGAGCTGAGCATGGTCTCAAAGTTAATGCTTGCCTTTGTACAATTGAGGATGCAACAGATTTTAAAAACAGATTACGATGTTCTGTTCGGAGGTAAACATGTAATTGTATTCGGAGATCTCCTAAAACTAACTCCTGTAAAAGTAAACCTGTTTTTAAAACACTTGTCCACGAAGACACTAGGAAATCTTTGTGAAATATTGGAAATGTGAACATTTGGTCACATTTTGAATTTAAAGAACTTACTAAGAACATGCAACAAGCAAGTCATGAACATTATGGAAATATTCCTCAAGATATAAGAACTGGTGTATTGACTATTGACAAAACATGGTAAACAAGCTTTGGAAAGTCAGCTACTAAGGAACTTTTTTACAACTGGAAACACAGCGGATGAAATAATGTACAATAAGCTTGGAGAAAAAAAGTCTATAGTTTGCCTAATGCCTACACTGCAAGAGTGTTCTACATTTAATCAATAACTTTTGAAACTGGAAAAACTGGAAATAGTGAAATTAAAGCTATTGATAAAATTGAACACCAAGGAGTGACTGTTCTTCTCACAGACAAACTACAGTCTAAGTTGGATTCTCTGGAAAAGCCTGTATCTAAAAAGTCAGATTTAGAAAAGACTTTACATGCATGTGTAAACTGTCAGGTAATTTGATGGCATAATTTGAATGTAGAAGAAGGTTTAGTAAATGGAGCAATGGGAAAAGTTGTTGAGTTTGTTAATTTTCAGAACAGAGATGGAATGGAATTTTTGAAGAAAAATGTGATCATATTAAAGAGGTAAGACAGATTGGGCATTGTGTTGTATGTTTTTTGCTTTCAAAAGACTTCTATGTTCGCAGAAAACAGTTTCCTCTGCCTTTAGCATATGCAGTAACTATTTATAAATCTCAAGGTTTAAGTATAGACAGTGCTTTTGTAACTATCAAAAGTACAGTGTTCAAAGAGGGAATGGTATATGTTGCATTATCTTGAGTAAGAACATTATGTGGTTTGTATTTGATAGATTTTGATAGGAAAAAGGTTAGTGCTAATGCAAATTGTGCAAGAGATTATATTTGTTTAAGAAGACTTTATGCTCCTGTTTAGGTGAATATCCCATATATGAGAAATGTATAGTCTGTCCAAAATAGAAATATGTCAAAGATGGAATTGAGGTTGAAATAAAGAGAAATAAAGGAAGAGAAACTTGAAAACGTAAAGAAAAAAAATAGAGACTGTTGATGACATTGTAGGATTTCAGTTGGAAAAAAGTTCAGGTGTCAACTGCTATGCAAATGTGATTCTGAATGTTGTGTTTTATCTAGAAGAGCTTTGTTGTGAAATCATGGAAAATAATGAAAAAAGATGTTGTTCTTTATTACATCATGTATTTCAAGAGTTGGTAAATGACAGAAGTAAAATCCATACAGCTTCTGGCGTTTGGCTTCTTTTGGATATATTTAGTGGTTAACTGACATTTACTCTAATGTACAACACGATGCACAAGAACTTTTAACCCCTTCTCTGCCACGCCCTTTCCCCCTCCTGTGCCGGGCGTTACATTAGTGGGTGGGATTCATGACGAGATAGTCTCGTCATGGGCACAGCGCGACCGTGCTCCATTACGAGACTATCTCGTCATGGGCACTGAAGAGGTTAATGCTTATGATTGGATTGTTAGAACATGAAGTAATTCAGATTGAAAACTTATTTGGACTAAGTTACAGATGGGATCATAAATGTGAAGTGTTTTCATTTACTACCATCACTGGAATAGAAAAAGAATGATTCATATACTTGACGATACCAGACAGTAAATCAGTGCCTTTTAACAAATTGATTAAAACAGCCAATCAGGACATGCAATGTTTACATCATAGATGTTGTCTACATTACATATAGAAAGATATGGGAAATATCTCATTTTAATGCTACAAGGCTATAGAGGAAATGGAAGAAAATTGGAAACGAAAATTTTAAATTTTGTTGCAAGTCAAATATCTACTTCAGGAAGAAATTTTATAACAGTGGCTATTATTTTCCATGATGGACCTACTACAATATCTGGACACTATACTGTGTACTTAAAGTGTAATAAAAGATGGACACATTGCATTTCAAATCTAGGTTGCCTTACGAATAACCTAATTAATATTTGAAATTTGTGAAACCAAAGTTTTGAATACATCATTCAGCCTATTGGGAAGATATGTACATGAATTAACAAATTTATGTTGGCTATTTTCTAAGTGAAAGTTTTAAATACAATATTCGGCCTATTGGGAAGATGTGAACAGAAATTAGACAGCATTAAAACAATTACTATTTATAAATAGTGTTAATTGATATTGCATTTGTTTAAAAGCAAATAGTTGATATGTTTATTGTCTATATTGTACCAGATGCAAATGAGAGAGTACATTTTAGCAAATGTAGTTGAGAGAAATTATAGACTTAATGTACCAGACGAAGGTAATTAAGAAACTGTGGAAAGGTAAACACATTGCCACGCATACTGACAATAATGATCTGTGCTGATTTTCTTTTTTTTTACAATCTTGTTGATTGTTATTTCCCCACTGTTCATTGATGATACTATGTTGAAATCACTGGTTATGGTGAAATTCAGTAGAATGTGAGAACAGCAAAAAAGGGAAACTGAAAATGTTATGTGATTCTAAAATTATAATGTTCTTAAAAACATAATATAATTTCTGTAATACATAACAGTTTTCTTCTTCTTGTTTACAGTACGCAATGGTGAAGTTTGAAAAGAGTTTTAACGCTGTTTACAACAATACTACTCTAAAATATTTCAACACAGTTATGTATCTAAATTACTTAAAAAAAGGTAAGAATACATAACATAATATGCATGATAACGTGAATCAATGTTTAAAGTTCATTTATATGTGATTTATTTCTAATGAAATTAATGTTGATCCTTTACACTATTTAAAAACTTTTATTATGTTGCTGATGTCATCGGCCAAATAGTCATCCTTTCACACGAACATGTGGAAGTGTGTGTAGACCTAGGAATCAGCGAGTGGGTATGTAGTAACTGGTATTGGTGTTTCTATGATTCTGAAAATGGTAGTCTTTATTTTAGAGTTTGTATATTCAAAGTTATATTTGAGTGTGTCAAGGCGCATCAGATTATAACGTGGATGATGTCATCAGTGATGTCATCAGTGAATTTGTTTGAGATGTCATCAGTGATGTCACTAACCATGTCATGAATGATGTAATATGTAATATGTGACATCATCAGCAGTGCTGAAAGCCCACTGTTCCCACATTTCTGTGCCAGTGATCAAGAGCAAATAAATGCTCGAAATGCTTATGGCCAAGGCAGAATTCTGATTAAGGAGGCATGAGGGCAGACTGGATATGGCGGCTGTCAGTGGGGTGATAGCGGTAACCCCTTCAGGTGTGATGTCTCCTTAAGGGCAACCTTCTTTGAGTGATATTTAGCGGCTAACACGGTCGCGGAGATGTCCTGCCACCGGAGAGGCGAATCTAAGGTGTTTGGACTGTACGAGCACCAATAAGAATGAAGGGGAATCTGCTGCTGGATTATGTTGGTGCACTCAACAGCTTGTTCCTACCTGCCTCGACCCACTGTGGGGACATTTGTTTTAATATTCCCATTCAGGTATCTAATTAAGTTTGAAGGATCAAGTGGCACCCACTGGGGTTTCGGATGAAGCTGAAGTCTGGCACTATTTAAATGGACTACCATATCCATCAGGCATTATTGGTAATGCCCACATGGGTGGGACTTTGTTGTCAAATAAAATTCAGTCTCACTGAAAGCCTGCTGTTACCGCATTTCTGTGCCAGTGATCAAGAGCAATCAAGTGCTCGAGCACGTACGGCCAAGGCAGAATTTTGATTAAGGAGGCATGAGGGCAGGCTGGATACAACGGCTGCCAGTGGCGCGAGAGCGGTAACCCCCACATGATTGATGTCTCCTTAAGGGCAACCGTCTCTGTGTGATATTTAGCGGCCAGCCAGGTCACGGAGATGTCCCACTGCCGGAGAGGCAGATCTAAGGTGTTTGGACTGTATGAGCACTGATAAGAATGAAGGGTTCCCGCTACTGAATTATATTGGTGCGCTCGACAGCTTGTTCCTACCTGCCTCGACCCACCGTGATGACATTTGTTTTAATTTTCCCCATTCAGGTATCTAATTAACTTTGAAGGATCAAGCGGCACCCACTGCGGATTTGCATGAAGCTGAAGTCCGGCACTATTTAAATGGACTACAATCTCCATCAGGCATTACTGGTGACACCCACATGGGCGGGACTTTATTATCAAATAAAACTGCAGTGTCATTGAAAGCCCACTGTTCCCACATTTCTGTGCCAGTGATCAAGAGCAATCAAGTGCAATCAAGTTCTCAAAACGCATATGGCAAAGGCAGAAGTTTGATTAAGGAGGCATGAAGGCAGCTGGATATGGCGGCTGCTGGTGGCGTGAGAGCGGTAACCCCTTCATGTGTTATGTCTCCTTAAGGGCAACCTTCTCCGTATATATGACTCGTTTCTACTAAGTGACTATCATTATTGAAATGAGATTTACGAGTATTAAGGCACACTCACTGAGAGATTGAGGATGAACTATGCATGTCAAAATGGCGGACTGAGTAATGTTCAATGAAGAGGAGACAGGAGTGTTTTAAGTTGGGCAATCCTCGATGTTTGGAACTTTGTGGATTCCGGAAGTTTCCATCACAGAAATATAAGGTAAATGGGTGATTTCAGGCAAAGGGTAAGGTTTTCAGTGCACTGTGTTCAAGAAAACCTCATGGGGATCACACAAGGAACACCATGCTAAAATATCCTGGTTTCAACTTTTAAAAATGTCTGTGATTGGTAGGTTTTCATGGAAGGCTGACAAGCATAGCCCCAAATCCCGCAGAAACCCCTATTGCTAATCTCTCCATGTAGCACTTTAGGGTCTGTTGTGTCAAGGTCTCTTTTCCCAACCACACAAGTGAAGTACAATTTTTATCAGGCGACTTGGGGTAGTGCTGTGTGACAGGAAATTTGTGGTTCGCCACAGATTCCAGAAGTTTTCCTCACAGAGATTTTGAGGTTTGGAGGGCATTTTGAGTAAGAGAATGGTGTGGGAAGCATGTGAAGCACACCACCCTTGACTCCCCTGGGTATCAAGTTTTGAGAACTGTCTGGGTCTGGTAGGTTTTTCCAGTGGAAGCTACCCAAACCCATAAAGTGCAACCCTTCACCATTGAAAGCGGGATGATACTGGGAGTTAGCCAAACTTTCCTGGTCCACATCTAAAAACAACACCCAAAAGAACCAAGTATCCTCTTGCTTGCCATTTGGATGGGATGTTTTAGCCTGCAGGGGAGCAGAAAGACTTTTAAGGTTTTAGGGGTGAGGATGAGGTGTGATGTAGGCTGGGAAAGACCAACACCATTATTTTCTTATAAATATATATTGTTACCATACAAAGGCTTTCTGCCCCCCCTCTGGGTGATGGATCGGAAGTAATAACCCCATTTGACCTCTGGGGGAACATAAAGATTGGTGCCCCAATTACTTGGGGGGCATGCTCATGCCCGTGCATGGCAGCCCCTAATCCTATATTTAAAAAATACATTCCCTGCCATTTAGTGGGCTTCCTGCCCCCTCATGGGGGCAGATCAGGGGTAGTTACCCCAATATGCCTCCAGGTGGGCAGAAATAGTGTTTACCCCTTTAGATGGGATGGGGCATAACCGTGCCCATTGTGGGAAGCCCCCAACTCCATATTTAATAAAGAAAACCTTCCCCTGGAGTTGAGTGGGCTTTCTTGGGCCGGGGGGGGGGGCAGATTAGGGGAAATTACACACTTCTTCCACCTAGGGTGGCAGAAATATAATTTCCACATTTGCTTGGGGTTGGGGGACAGTCATGCCCATGCTGGGCAGGACCCTCCTCTATATGTAAAAAAAGAGCACATTCCTGTCATCTAGTGGGATTTCTGCCCCCTCTGTGGACAGATATGGGGTAAATACCCCCATCCTCCCCCAGGGGCAGAAAGACTGGTTCGCATTTATTCGGGGCTGGGGCATGGCCATGCCCATGCTGGGTAGCCTCCACACCTAAAATCTTATAAAAAAAATGGGGCAGAAAGACATATATATAAAAATAAGCAAGGAGGCACAAGCCCTTGCCCAAGCAGGGATGCATTGGGCAAAGGTGCCTTTGGAATAGGGAGACTCTCCCCTGTCCAACGATACCTCGGCCATTAGAATCAGATTTTAATCCGAGCACTGATTCAGTGAAAGTAAAATGAGTCCATCGGCTTGTTTTACTTTTAGTGCACCCTGCAAGCCAATCATTTTTGCAGTTAAAAGAAATTAGACTGCTCTGGAAGCTTTTTCCAAGCAGTGTGATGTTAAAAAAACATAAAGAACACCATCTGTTGCGACACACCAGACAGACCTTTATTTACCTCCCCAGTGTTGGCCAATGAGTGACACATGCACTGGGGAGGTGGTGCAGGTGTCGGGCATTGGCTGACATCCACACCTAAAAGGTTAAAAGTTAGCTGTAGAAGTGTATACTAATATATTTATTTGTTGTTTTTATGTAGCAAAAACAAAAAGAGGTGGATGGCAGAGCAGTTCTATTAACAGTTTCTTAAAAGTAAAAGCTGATAGTGACTATACAAACCGAAAAATGGAACATACAAACTAAATACTGCATAAATAATGCAAATTGTCATAGGCTGCCCAGCATGAGATTGTTTCACAATTCAAAATGTTGTTGAAAAAGAAATGCTTTCTGGTTTCCTTCAAAGGTTATATAGGATGCAATAGCTCTTATCAATGACGTCTGATATTGCTAATTTTTGTGCACTTTAGATGGAGTTTCTAGAAATACAGCCTTGTCATTGATGATGGCAAGTTTAAAGATCATTCTTGCTTCAATTGGGATTTACTTCAGATAAAAAAGAATTGGTGATATGAAGTCATATTCTATGGTGCCCGAGACCAGTTGAATGGCAATTTTTTATGGAAATAAATGTATGGTAGGTATTCCAAATAGGAAGGCATTTCTATAGCTGATGCTCAAAAGCACAAGCAATTGGATGATTACTTTAAACTCTTTATCCACTACGATAGATTTGTTTCATGCAGCAGTCTAATTTGCAAACATCATTCTAGTGAGCTTGAAAATTACGTTTTGTTTTAAGATAGATAGCAAATGATATCACCCACTGTAGGATTTCAATTGAGTATTCCAAGTGAGTTGAACCAGGATTGAATTAGGGTAATTCCGCAGATAATAAGCAATTCATTGTTTGTGGGATAGGTTGTAGGTGAGTATGTAAAAATAATGTTTAGGATCCTCCAGTACCTGCAACTTGTGTTTAACATCTTCTGAGGAAGTGATTCACAATTAGAGATGGGTATCATCAGCTTAGAAACAGAATGATATTTTATTATTGCTGTGGATGGAGGCTAATGCACTCTGTATAGATTGAAAAGTGTGGGTGAGAGGATAAGAAAACCCTGCAGGACAACTTGCTGAATAGTTACAAGGTAAGGTATCACTTTTGGTGTATTGTCTGCAATTTTCCAGCTAGGAGGAGATCCACTTAAGGACAGTGCATTTTTCAGCACCATACTCTCATGAATTAAATTTGTGATGATCATGTTGTTTACTGTGTTAAATGCATGTGCAGGGTCAGGAAAGTTAAGGAATCAGAGGTCAATTTCGTCTGGAATACAGAAGGCATCATGAACTATTGTGAACATTACAGCCTCAGTACTCAAACCTCTAGAGAATAAAAGCCCAGTAGAAATCTGTGTATATCCTTTGGGACAGCAACTTACTTTTTAATCAGGGCAAAACATATTTTTAAGTACTACAGGAATTTGTGCCAGGATTTCATCCCTGGTAGAAGCGTGGCAAAAGGGAGCAAGGTGGGGAACATTATATTCCCCAATATAACAAATGTATCGTATATCACCAATGGCCCGGAATGGAAACTTTGAAAAGACAGGGCAGTAGCATGCAAGGCTAGCTAGACATCTAAGCTACTTGAAGGTAGTGGTACATGGTGTGGTATCCCCTTTCGGATTAGAATGGTCCAAGAGAGTACTTAGCCTCATTCTGAACAATGCTCTCTGCCTGGCAACATTTCATGACTGCAATTAACTTACTTGCTTTTGCTAGTTGTTGCTCACCAGTAGCCCTGTTTCCTGCTTGTTTGTTGGTCTGTCTTATGTTATCCTGTTTGGAGCAAAATTCCTGCTCTTTGACATTCCTGGGGTCCACACTGGTATCCTACTCAGCATTTGAGTTCAACCCAGCAACTACAGTTGAGAACCAGGGTAAGCTGACTACACTTTTGATTTTAACACTGGGGTATTTCTACTTTACGGGTAGTACTACATATTTACCATCCATTTGGGTCTTCCAGCTTATCCTCCAAAAAAACCCTCAACTGCTGTCCAGACTTTATTACTACCACCCTGCAACCTGAAGAGCTCCTGTGTTCCTCCTTGACCCAACCCTTAAACAGTAAAGACACAAATAATAATGACAAAAATAACATTCAAGATTATCTAAAATACATAAATATCTGAACCAAAAAAAAGAACCATCAAATATCGCCTACACATTAAAACTAAGAAAAAATAATACTTATGACAAAAATCTAAATTACTTTAATAAAATTACTCTGATAAAACAAAACAGTATTAGATAAAAAAC
Source organism: Triturus cristatus (assembly GCF_964204655.1). Classification (NCBI taxonomy): domain Eukaryota; kingdom Metazoa; phylum Chordata; class Amphibia; order Caudata; family Salamandridae; genus Triturus; species Triturus cristatus. The sequence goes on along the minus strand of NC_140590.1, from coordinate 898,917,660 downwards.
ATATACATATAAAAAAAAAGTCCAGTGAAATGAATGTACATTAAATACATAACAAAATCTCTAATTCCAGTTTACCATAAAGAGTGAAAGTGAAATTCTAACTAGTCTCCATCCAACTGATGAAATTAAACTTAAAACAGTTAACACATAGAAATAGAAAAAAAATATTAAAAGAAGTATCAAAACCATAAAATCACAAGAAGCTGCTTCATAAAAAGAATTACAACAAGATCGCTTTCCTCTGCCAGATTGCAAACCTACAAAAAAAGATTTCAACACTGCAATTAAATCCTGAACACTACAAACAAAGTACATTTGACAATAAATGAAAGTCAACAAATGTAATAAATAAAACAAGCTATGGTAAAATAGGAAATAATTAAACTATGCTACATGTATATTTCTTCAAATTGCAGGTGCATTCTCTATGAGACGGAAAACAATTCTAAAATGAAAAAAAAAGTAGATACCGACACAAAATCACTCAAAGTAAAAAAAGCCATTTTGAAAGTAGGTATTGTACCAAAACCCAAAACTAAAATTAAGGTAACAATAACTCTTTAACATATTAAAAAGTAGATAAAACAAACTCTCAAATAAATGTTATAACAAAAAAGAAACCAGCACAGCTAATAAGTTTATAAATCAACCAAACAAACAAGTAAAGCAAATATCTTCAACTATAATGAAATAATGACAATATTAAAAACATGAGTTAAAATCTGCACCTGCAATGTAAAAATGTTAAATTAAAAATATCATGTAATGATTCTTCAAATAACTAATATGTAATTAACATGTATTTTCTAATCTTTACAAACCAATGTTGAAATGTTTTAAGCAGCGAAATACATCAAATCCCAAAAAGAGAATGTGTTATTAAATTATAGAGGATACACTTAAAGTAATGAGAGCAATACCAGTGAAAAAACACTCCAAATATTAATTAAAAGCATGCTATTGAACATCTGACACTAAAAATAAAAGCATAGAATGGGTTAAGGAATGTAACTATCCTCCAAATATTACTGTACTAGAAGTATGAAATATTTTACAAGACCTGAACGAGGCCAATATGAGCTCACAAGAGCCAACAGGATCAATACTTAAAATCATTATGTATTCCTGAACAAGCACCCTGACATACGATTTTATTTTATGCTATCAATAAAAACGTACTAATGTTAACGCAATATGACACATGGAATATGAATGCCCTTTTTAAGTCATGCCCACCACCATTAAGTCAAATATACACAATGCATGGTTAATATCAACATGCAAACATCTTATTAGTGTGAATACACTGTTACCTAACAAACAAACAAAGCACAACTTACAATGAAAGGCAAACACATGTGAAACAAGAAACTAACAAATATAATACCCCAAAAATCATTATAGATTTTGAGCAGGCAATGATTTTGACCATACTTAAAATATACTCAAACACTGCAATTTGGCGGTGCTACTACAAGTACAGGCATGAAAGTGGAGCAGCAGGGTCTAATGCAAAGGAAAGTCGCATTTTTGCATTACATCAACAGTGTTATACAATTTTTATTGGAGGTTTGAGACGGCAGTCCACATGGGCTCCACATGGACTAAAGATCCCAGAATCACTTGGCACACGTCGCATACTCACCTGAGTGAAATGAAAATAAAAAAGGGGATGTGTACTGAAGTAGCCGTTTATAACCCTGGGCGCGACACTACGCTTCGCCCACGTAGTGTACGTAGCGCTGCCTGCTTCGCAGTTTTCGAAGTAGGCGAAGCAGGCAGCGCCTACGCACACTACGTGGGCGAAGCGTAGCTGCCTGCCGCCCACCACCCGCCTCCCGCCCGCCGTACTTTTAAAAGAAAAAATTAATTTGTAATAAAGGAAATTAGGCACTTACCTGACGCGCGGCGTCTCCCGGGGCTCCCTCTTCCTGTTTTTCAATTTTCCTGACTAATGCGCATGCGCGGACGCCCGCGCATGCGCATTTCTCACAAGAAATGCGCATGCGCGGGCGTCCGCGCATGCGCATTTGTCAGGAAAATTGAAAAACAGGAAGAGGGAGCCCCGGGAGACGCCGCGCGTCAGGTAAGTGCCTTTAATTTGCTTTATTACAAATTAATTTAATCTTTTAAAAGTAGGGTGGGTGGGTGGCGGGTGGCGCGTAGTGGGGCTACGCGAAGCGCGTAGTGTGCGTAGATTTGGGCACACTACGTGCTGCTTCACGTAGCCCCACTACGCCCACTACGCCCACCCTTAGCCGTTTATACCAGCGTGCCTGTGATAAAGGGCACAATGCTCGAAACGCGTTGACTTTTGAACTGCTGTTAGATGTGGGAAATCCGAATAAAGTGCTTTCTTACAGAAAACAACCTGCTGAGAGTGCACTCTATCTGGGGGCAACCTTCTTCTGACATAATTACGGCCGGCCCGGCCGTTGTGTGCACCGCCGAAAGAAGAAACGTGGATCCACAGCTTGTTTATTGGGACAGGCATTAAAGTGGAGCAACAGGGTTCCATGCAAAGGAAAGTCAAATTTTTGCATTCCATCAACAGTGTTCTACAATTTTTAGTGGTGGTTTGAGACGGCAGTCCACATGGGCTCCACATGGACTACAGATGCCAGAATCACTTGGCACACGCCGCATACTCACCTGAGTGAAATGAAAATAGAAGAGGGGATGTGTTCTGAAGTAGCCATTTATCCCAGCATGCCTGTGATGAAGGGCGCAATGCCCAAAATGCTTCAGCTTTTGAACTGCTGTTAGATGTGGGGAATCCGAATAAAGCGATTAATTACAGAAAACAACCTGCTGAGAGTGCACTCTATCTGGGGGCAAGCTTCTTCTGACATAATTACGGCCGGCCCGGCCGTGGAGTGCACCGCTGAAAGAAGAAATGTGGATCTGCAGCTTGTTTATTGGGACAGGCATGAAAGTGGAGCAGCAGGGTTCAATGCAAAGGAACACATTTTTGCATTCCATCAACAGTGCTATATAATTTTTAATAGTGGTTTGAAACAGCAGTCCACATGGGCACCACATGGAATACAGATCCCAGAATCACTTGGCACACTCTGCATACTCACCCGAGTGAAATGAAAATAAAAGAGGGGATGTGTTCTGAAGTAGCCGTTTATCACAGCATGACTGTGACAAAGGGCGCAATGCCCGAAACACGTCGGCTTTTGAACTGCTGTTAGCTGTGGGAAATCCGAATAAAGCGCTTTCTTACAGAAAACATCCTGTTGAGAGTGCACTCTATCTGGGGGCAACCTTCTTCTGACATAATTGCAGCTGGCCCGGCTGTGGAGTGCACCACTGAAAGAAGAAACGTGGATCCGCAGCTTGTTAATGAGACAGGCATTAAAGTGGAGCAGCAGGGTTCCATGCAAAGGACAGTCACATTTATGCACTCCATCAACAGTGTTATACAATTTTTAATGGCGGTTTGAGACAGCAGTCCACATAAGCTCCACATGGACTAAAGATTCCAGAATCACTTGGCACACTCCGCATACTCACCCGAGTGTAATAAATATAAGAGAGGGGATGTGTTCTGAAGTAGCCATTTATCCCAGCATGCCTGTGACGAAGAGCGCAATGCCCGAAACGCGTCGGCTTTTGAACTGCTGTTAGATGTGGGGAATCTGAATAAAGATCTTTCTTACAGAAAACAACCTGCTGAGAGTGCACTCTATCTGGGGGCAAGCTTCTTCTGACATAATTATGGCCGGCCCGGCTGTGGAGTGCACCACTGAAAGAAGAAACGTGGATCCGCAGCTTGTTAATGAGACAGGCATTAAAGTGGAGCAGCAGGGTTCCATGCAAAGGACAGTCACATTTATGCACTCCATCAACAGTGTTATACAATTTTTAATGGCGGTTTGAGACAGCAGTCCACATAAGCTCCACATGGACTAAAGATTCCAGAATCACTTGGCACACTCCGCATACTCACCCGAGTGTAATAAATATAAGAGAGGGGATGTGTTCTGAAGTAGCCATTTATCCCAGCATGCCTGTGACGCGTCGGCTTTTGAACTGCTGTTAGATGTGGGGAATCCGGATAAAGCGCTTTCTTACAGAAAACAACCTGCTGAGAGTGCACTCTGTCTGGGGGCAACCTTCTTCTGACATAATTACGGCCGGCCCGGCTGTGGAGTGCACCACGAAAGAAGAAACGTGGATCCGCAGCTTGTTTATTGGGACATATTTTAAATAACAAGAGCAACCCATATGTCCCTGTGAGCCGGGTAAGTACAAAGTACACAACAATGTTCACAAGGAACTGATTTCGAAAAGATGTGTAATCTGCGACTTAAATTGTCGCTCAGAATTAATCACACTCATATATTTCAATTATGACCTTATGTTAAATCGTAGTATTAATCATGTATGTATAACATTCATAATAAGCCCACACATAACCTTTTTCCTTTAGAATTATACCTAACTTCAGCCGAAGTTGGTATTTTTATTCTTCAATTGTCGCCTGTATCACGAACCTAATATAAAAAATTACATATACAAAAAAAATATACATTTATTCTTAACATTTACAGTGATTTTGTGACCCCAAGTGAAAGAACCATAACCTATTATAGTGAAATTATGTGACAAATTACAAAAAGCTAAAACCGTTATTGGAAAATTATACAAGGACAGACTTAATACAATCTACAATAATTAGATCAAAGCTGTCTCTTTTATATATTGTCGACGGCGTTTCGACCCACTCTAGATATCGGGTCTCTTCAGGACTGTATTTCTGGGGACTAAATAAGGAAAGGAGATAACCTTAATGATGTATTTTAATAAAAGGAATTATTACTTTGGGGGGCAAATGATTGTGGCTTACCAATATAGTGCATACATGTGTCCATGTAGGATCCAGTATGTAGTTGATAGGTAGATTGATAAATATCCAGACCTGTAATCATGGAATAGAATATTTCAGTTCTTAACTTAATTCGATTCAATTCAAATGGCCACCCAGGTGAAATGGAGGATCCGACTTACTTTTTAGTCTTATTTTGCCACAATATATCTGAATGATAAATGTATTCCCTGTTGCAAAAGGAATCTTCCAAGATATAGATTCCTTAAGGAGTAATCACTCAAGCGCTCTGTAACAAATTAAACGAGGGTTAGAGTATTTCCTACACCTCTCATTATCGGAGGACACATAACTCGAGCATGTACGCTAGGCGCTGTACTTACTCGATATCAGTCGCCTGTCTCCTTATTGCATAGGAGTCTTCCAAATGTAAAATTTCCTTCAGTAGATAATTATTTGGAACGCTGACTCACTGAAATAAATTGGACGGGGGTTAGCGTGTGTCCTCCAACATTCAATATCGTAAGACACAGCATAACGTTAGACGCTAAACTTACTTAGTCTCAGTCGCCCGTCTCACAGTCAAGATACTTCCGTATATTACTCCGGCCGGCAGACTGACGCTATGTTTACTGGAAGCAGGAAGTTCCTATATATATGAAACCTAGAGTGGTTCTTCTAGATAAATTAGAGCGGGCAAAGAAGAAACATGTCCGTACAGAATTACACGCTCGAATGTTAACTGACTATCTACGAGCAAATATTATCCCGCAAGGGCAAATAGTGAGAAATATTCCAGGAATTTTTAGAGAAGACAAGAAATTTAAAGGAGGCTTCTCCCATATATCAACTACATGCTGAAGACATTGGATGGTCTTGGGCATAGAGACTGCCTTGGAGCACAGTAAACAAGAACTGATTGAAGTTGAGAATCTAGAAAAAGAGCTCTTTGTATGTGACAATATTGAAGAATCCAAGTTAGCCCTTGACAAATTGAATAGAACTATACAAGAGTTTAACTCTTTTGAACTAAAGAAAAAAGCCGACAAGGTCCAGAAGGATATTAATGCCTACAGCAAAGAAAAAGCCTTCCCCTATTTACAAGAAGATTTTTATATTCAAAAGCAGCAATTTAAGAAAAGTGTAACTTGGGGACGGATTAAGAATAATAACCTTGTAGGTTTCTCGGATTCTTCAGCAGGGTCAGAATCTTCAGATGACGCGGGTGAAGGCATACGTGTACAACAATGGAAACAGCAGCAGCCTTTTTTAGGACAGGTACTGAGGGGCAGAGGTGCCAACCGGAACCAGAGAAGGGTTTGGCACCGGTTTGCAGGAGAAAGACAAACGCGCCGCCAATATTACACATGGGGACCAGAGAGCTAGTGACCTGTGTAAGAGAAGGGGGTCAGGAGGAGAATATGACTTCGGAGAATAAGACTTCAGATGGTATGGTGGACAGGGGGTCTGTGGAAGAAATAAGACATGTATTGAGTAATAACATAGAAAGACCAACTAACATTGACACAGTAGATCCCGTATGTCTGGACATAGATGGTACTATACCAGTTTTTAATTTGTCCACTCACATAATGAACAGTCTTGAACTATCACTCTTAAGTAAGGGGTTATCATTTGTTTTGACTGAAGCAACAGATTTTTTTAAACTGCAAACTGAATTACATAAATTCATTAGGTCCCTGCGACTTAGAGTGTTCTTCAGTAATCATGATGAACCTTTGCCTACCCCTAGATCACTGATGCGCCCTAAATCCAATTTCATACCTACCAATGGTATGATGCCACCTGAAATCTTGGCATTTGAAAAAGGCGTACTAGAAAATGTCCTGAAACTAAAGGAACAGAGAAAATGTACTCCTTTCAATATTTCAAAACCTGAACGTGATGCTTTGATTTCATTAAAAAAATAATGAAAACATTATTTTAAAGCCAGCAGATAAAGGGGGAGGGATCGTAATTCAAGAAAGGACTAAATATGAGGCAGAAATAATGATACAGATTAGCAACACAGAGCATTATAAACAACTGCCACGTGATCCCCTCATAGATGTTCAGAAGTCGATACAGGTAATTACCAAAAAAGGACTAGATGAAGGTTTCCTGAGAAAGTTGGAATTTGACTTTCTTTACAAAAGCTGCCCCGGAACTCTGGTCCTATATACTTTACTGAAAGTACATAAGGACATTGATAATCCACCAGGAAGACCGATCCTTTCAGGATGTGGGTCAGTAATGGAACCATTAGGTCACTACATTAACAGTTTCATCAAAGAATATGTTCCTATTCTATTCACCTACGTTAGGGATAGTACCTATATGATTAATTTGGATGAGGGTATGGAGTATGATCCCACGGAAGAGACCCTGGTTACCATGGACATTAATTTGCTATATACGAGTATTCCACAACAGGATAGTATTAATGTCATAAAAACTATTATTGATTTGTTGAGAATCGCATTGACAAAGAATTATTTTAAATTTAATTCTGATTACTACCAACAATGTTCGGGAACATCAATGGGAGCAATTTTTACCCCAAATCTGGCGAATCTCTATGTTGGTGACATAGAAGAAAAATACATCAATAATGTTAACAACCCCTTCTTTACAAACATAAGATGCTGGAAGCGTTATATTGATGATATTTTCTTTATCTGGTCTGGAATTGAGGAAGACTTGGATTCATTTGTCACATATTTACATACATGTCAATCAGCACTAACCTTTACATGTCATAAAAACAAAGAAATGGTACCATTCTTGGACCTGAAAATAAGATGTCGTGAGAACCGCTTGAACGTAACACTGTATCAGAAACCTACAGATAGGAACACCTTGTTGCAGTATACTAGCTTTCACCCAAGGTCTCTAAAGGATGGCCCACCCTATGGCCAATTCTTGAGGCTTAGGCGCAATTGTACAGAAAAAGATGACTATTTCATGGAAGCTAACATATTGAGCTCTAGATTACGCGATAGAGGTTATCCGAAAAGATTGGTAAAAACCTCGATGAAGAGGGCTTGGTTTTGCCCCCGGGAGGCGCTGCTAGACAAGACTACTAGAGAAAATACGAAAAGAACTGTGTGTGTAACTACTTTCTGTCCTTTGAGTACACAGATACAGAATACGATTAAGAAACATTGGTCTACACTAAATACTCTTGACTCTTGCCGTGAAATGCCTATGTTTTCCTTCAAAAAATGTAAAAACATCAAAGATCATCTGGTCCGTTCAGATACCAGCATATACCATAACAAAAGGACCATCCAAGATCTATGGTCACTACCTGCTCCAGCAGGTCACTATCAATGTGGGAATTGTGTGGCCTGTGGCTTCAGTATGGATACCAAATTTTTCATACATGGAAATGTTAAAGTGAAACTGTATGATTTGACAAACTGTGCCACAACGAATGTCATCTACTGCATTTGGTGCCCCTGTGAACTGATATACATAGGCCAGACTACCCAACCGGTGAGAGCGCAAATTGGCCAACATAGGAGCCTTATTCGCTGTCAAGTAGAGAATGCACCACTGGCGGATCATTATAAAGAGAAAGGCCATTCTGCTAATGATATGCGATGGCAGGTGGTAGAGAAAGCTAAAATGCCACCTAGAGGTGGAGACATTTCGCTCATTTTACAATCATTGGAGTGTAAATGAATCGAGAAGTGTGGATCCATTCGCAATGGACTTAATAGTCTTGAAGAATGGCATAGATTTATAAGTTTACACTAGGATCTCTCATGTGGGCTTATTCACCTACTTCCTGAATAGACAGGGCTCTGTCTAGGTATAATGAGAATTATATACACAGTAGTAATGCCAGGAGATATACTGTATACAGGGTATTCTGTCTAGAGTGCACTGTAATCCTAAAATTAAATTGTATGTGGAAGACTTGGTATAACCTTATTGTTCACGGTATATATTTTGGCGCTTAATATTAGATATAGTTGTTTAAATGTGTAAGATGAACCCTTATGATTATGTAATACAGCACATAAGAATAACGATTTAGATACTCGGTCCTTAACACATGTCCGCATAATGGATCTGTTTGTCTTATGTTTGAAATGGAATATGTTACTGTGTATATCATTAATATACCTGAATGTCATGATGGTTATATCACCTAGAAAGCTGATAAATAGAATGTGTAAAATTGAATTTTATGTTACTCGTGAAATTGAAGCAATATTGTATATAAAAAAACTGTACATTATGAAAAGAATATCCTTTAATATCAGTTGTATAATGTACGTTGGTGACTGAGATGAGCTTTGTAACCACTCCAAGATGGCTGCCGACATGATTGTTCAATTGGCTTCGGAGGAACGCATAATACATGTATGTAGGTACCGTCTTTTTCCGGTTAATAGAGTGATAAATGTAAGCTGTAGGATAAATTGGGATCAGCATCAAGTGAGAAAGGTGATTGGGATTCATTGAGTTCAGTGTATACCTGAATTCATGTTTTACAACTATGAGTGCATGGGTTACCCAGAGGTGCTTTATAACCACTATAAGATGGCTACCCATTCCTCTGATTCCGTTACTCCACGGTTCCCTAGGTTACATATATATAGGAACTTCCTGCTTCCGGTAAACATAGCGTCAATCTGCCGGCCGGAGTAATGTATGGAAGTATCTTGACTGTGAGACTAGCGACTCGGACTAAGTAAGTTTAGCGTCTAACGTTATGCTGTGTCTTACGATATTGAATGTTTGAGGACACACGCTAACCCCCGTCCAATTTATTTCAGTCGGTCAGCGCTCCAAATAATTATCTACTGAAGGAAATTTTACATTTGGAAGACTCCTTTGCAATAAGGAGACTGGCGACTGATATCGAGTAAGTACAGAGCCTAGCGTACATGCTCGAGTTATATGTCCTCCGATAATGAGAGGTGTAGGAAATACTCTAACCCTCGTTTAATTCGTTACAGAGCGCTTGAGTGATTACTCCTTAAGGAATCTATATCTTGGAAGATTCCTTTTGCAACAGGGAATACATTTATCATTCGGATATATTCTGGCAAAATAAGACTAAAAAGTAAGTTGGATCCTCCATTTCACCTGGGTGGCCATTTGAATTGAATCGAATTAAGTTAAGAACTGAAATATTCTATTCCATGATTACAGGTCTGGATATTTATCAATCTACCTATCAACTACATACTGGATCCTACATGGACACATGTATGCACTATATTGGTAAGCCACAATCATTTGCCCCCCAAAGTAATAATTCCTTTTATTACAATACATCATTAAGGTTATCTCCTTTTCTTGTTTCGTCCCCAGAAATACAGTCCTGAAGAGACCCGGTAGCTAGAGTGCGTCGAAACGCCGTCGACAATATATAAAAGAGACAGCTTTGATCTAATTATTGTAGATTGTATTAAGTCAGTCCTTGTATAATTTTCCAATAACCGTTTTAGCTTTTTGTAATTTGTCACATAATTTCACTATAATAGGTTATGGTTCTTTCACTTGGGGTCACAAAATCACTGTAAATGTTAAGAATAAACGTATATATTTTTTTGTGTATGTAATTTTCGATATTAAGTTTGTGATACAGGCGACAATTGAAGAATAAAAATACCAACTTCGGCTGAAGTTAGGTATAATTCTAAAGGAAAAAGGTTATGTGTGGGCTTATTATGAATGTTATACATACATGATTAATACTACGATTTAACATAAGGTTATAATTGAAATATATGAGTGTGATTAATTCTGAGCGACAATTGAAGTCGCAGATTATACATCTTTTAGAAATGAGTTCCTTGTGAACATTGTTGTGTACTGTGTTTATTGGGACAGGCATGAAAGTGGAGCAGCAGGGTTCCATGCAAAGGAAAGTCGCATGTTTGCATTCCATCAACAGCATTATACAATTTTTAATGGTGGTTTGAATTGAGACGGCAGTCCACATGGGCTCCACATGGACTACAGATCCCAGAATCACTTTGCACACGACGCATACTCACCTTAGTGAAATGAAAATAAAAGAGGGGATGTTTTCTGGAATAGCCGTTTATCCCAGCATGCCTGTGACAAAGGGCACAATACCCGTAACGCGTCGGCTTTTGAACTGCCTTTAGATGTGGGGAATCCGGATAAAGCGTTTTCTTACAGAAAACAACCTGCTGAGAGTGCACTCTATCTGTGGGCAAACATCTTCTAATACATATATATATATATATATTCACTGAAAAATACATAGGTTTTACAGACGTTATAGTTAGGAATTAGGATTTAAAAAACCTTAGAAATTCACTGAAAAAAAACATAGTGTTCATGGACTTTATAGTTAGATGGGCATTTGACTCATATAAAACCAGAGAAATGTGCCCGTTATAGTTAGTTGAGCTAACTATAACTCATGCGCCCGCAATGCACTGGTGATGACGTGACATATTACATCACTCATGACATGGTCAGTGACATCACTGATGACATCATTGATGACATCTCTAATGACATCACTGATGATATCACTGATGATATCATCCAGTGAAAGTGTGTTTCTGTAAATGTTAAATATTTTTCATATATATCTGTGCCAAGGTGTATTGAAGAAAGAGTGAATTTACAAGTCCCTGAATGGATTATTTATTATGTGCGTGACTGACTGTATAAGTGAGTGATTGAACATGTGTTACTGAATGTATGGGTTAGTGACTAAACTGTGTGAAAGTCTGTATTAGTGTCTCAGTTGGTGTATACGCGGCTGCATGGGTTGCTGAGTAGCTACATGAGTGTCTATATGGGTTATTGATTTGTTGTCTGTATGAGTGCCTAAGTGTCCGTGTGGGTGGATGGGGGGGTGTGACTCTGTGCATACATGTCTGAGTGGCTGATTTACTGGTTGAATGGATTCAAATGTACATCTGGGAAGGGCTGTATGGGTGAGTTAATGTGTGTATGGGTGTGTTGGTGAGTGAATGAATGTCTCACTGGTATATGTGTGAGTAACTACATATGTTTTAAGGCAGTATATTTGAGTGTTATAGTATATAAATGACTACGTGAGAGTAAGTTATTTGAAGAGTGGTTGTATTAAAGAGTGTCTGCTTGTATCAGTGAGTGTATAAGACAGTAAGTATGTGTTAGAATCTGCATAAATAAGTGATGTGGTGTGTGTATAAATAACGCAGTTGGTGTGTATAACTGTATACATGAGTAAATGGGTATGTGATTGATTCTTTGCATGACTGACTAGGTGTGAGTAACTCTATGGATGAGTAGTGGACTGTGACTGCATGTATAGGTGTATGAGTGCATTTTATAGTACTGTATTGATGAGTAACTGCATGTATAAGTGAGTGTAGACCTAGGAATAGTGGGTGGTATGTAGTATCTGGCATTGTTGTGTTTATGGTTTTAAAAATAGTAGTCTGTATTTTAGAGTGTGTGTATCAAAGTTTATATTAGGACATCAGTATGAGCATCAGATTATCAGGTGGATGATGTCATCAGTGATGTCATTTGAGATGTCATCAGTGATGTCATCAGTGATGTCATTGACCATGTCATGAGTGATGTAATATGTGACGTCATCACCAGTGCATTGCGGGCGCGCGAGTTATAGTTAGCTCAACTAACTGTAACGAGCAAATTTCTCTGGTTTCAAATGTCCAACTAACTATAACGTCCCTGAAACCTATGTTTTTTTCAGTGAATTTCTAAGGTTTTTAAATGCTAATTCCTAACTATAACGTCTGTAAAACCTGTGGTTCTTTCAGTGAATTTCAAAGGTTTTTTAAATGTTAATTTCATATTTTAATATTTATAAAACCTATATTTTTTCTATTTTTTTTGTAAGATTTTGGAACTCTTTTATCCTTTTTTTTATAATTTCTTCCAAAAAAGTATGTATTTCGTATTTTTTGTTGTTGAGAAAACTGAAGTCCCATACTGGTAGTGTACCAAGCTCAATCAGCACGTGAATCCTATCTGCCATATTGCTAAACTCGTAAAGGATGCTCATTTCGTATCCGACGGGTTCGTGGCACCGCGTCCCGCGTAACATCATATAAATATGCGGTTGCGCCAGCTGCTACTTTGGTATGTGATGGGTACGCAGTACCAAGCCGCACCTTACGTCATGTACGTATGGGGTCATGTCTGCTGCGCGACGACTGCACGCTGCCAGGCCTTATGTTACATCATAGACGTATGGTGTCTCGCCGGGAATGCCATTCCCTAATTTTCTTTTGTCTCAAAGCTATATCTAAATACGTTTAAAGTGTATGGGCCCGATGCACAGAATTAACTTAAGACAAAATCCTAAACTTACTACTTTTGGTATTCACAGAATGCACTTACTACTTTTGGTATTCACAGAATGGATTTACGACTACTAACTATACGTCCGCACTCGGGCTGGAAATTCCGGCCCGGAGGCGGATTCCAGCCCGGAGGCGGGACTTCCGGCCCAGGGGCGGAGCTTCCGGCCCAGAGACGGAGCTTCCGGCCCGGAGGTGGGAATTCCGGCCGGTGGCGGAGATTTAGCCATGGCCGAACTTCAAGTAAAATACTCTCCCTTTTAAATATGAACCTCCCATTACACTTTGGGAATTGTTACACAATTTTCAACACATCTGAAATTTAAGGTCTGGCACACTTTTTTAACACTGTCTCCTCCGGCCGTCTCACAGGTTTTCAAACTGTTTTTAGTCTATTACCAGATTTCATTCATTTCATCATCTCTGGAATAACAGGAGCAGTGCCCATAATTCTCGCTCTGTTTGCAGACATCTTACTACTATTTTAGTTTGTTAAAAATGGCTGCGCTCCCTGTGATAACAAGCATGTCCGACAGAATACGCCTCTACGCGAAGCTACATCAATACCATGAAAAAATGCAACAACTTTTCGGCTGCCTGCCTCTATCTATTATCGGAGCCAGCTACAACATGACATTTATTTACACATATACAATCTGCGTGCAACCATCTTTTTATTGCAAAACTTGTCCAATCGACTGGTGAATGGATCTATGCCTTGCCAACATCACAGCAAACGCTCCCGATGTCCAGCAGGTAATGGAGTATCTTGAAAACCATGAACTTGATTGTTCGGGCAGTGGAGCAATGGCGGATGCAACGCAAAAAGGTATCCTGGCGGAATGGGATTTCTGCGCAGCCGCGAAAGATCTCCTGCAACGTGCGACCTTTGACAACATCGCAGATTGCCTGCCAATTCAAATTGCCGCTCCATTATTCGAGGAACATTACTGTCCCTTCGAGGAAATGAATTGGATCGCTTTGCTTTTCTCACACGATGGCAACAATCGCCTCTTGGAACATTACGTATCTCAAGCCGCTGAAGAACTACTCCGGACTGCAATCTCCAAGACTTGTAAAAAATTCACTTTCTCCTTGGATTGATTTTTCCAACTTTTTTGACTTTTTCCTATAACATTTTTTAATACTATTTTCATATAATAACTTTCTAAGTATGCTTAGGCATTTGAACTGTGTTTTCATTATTTGCCCTTACGTCTTCACACTAGCCAGGGATGGATGAAGCATGGCCTATGCAAATACGCTATTTACTTGCTTAATTAGCTTAAACCCGACATCCATTTTGAAACCATATCTATTCCTTGTATACACTTCTCTCTGCCTGCCTGTTATCAACAAAGCCCTTTCACACAAATTAGCTCATCCTCAGCCTCTGCTCACGAGCTGGCGATCAAGATCAAAAAACACGGCATTGTTTAGGAACTGGTTGGCACAGTGTGGTAATACTATCCTACCTTTATTTTCATTCTACAATTTACAGTCATTCATGTCGAATAGGTATTGTTTATGTCACATGGAACTGTAACATGTAATGTGGAATTGACTGAAGCAGGAGCTTAGGTTTGAATACAGCAGAAGCGGTTGGAGTTGGCCTCAGCTGGATGCCTTAGCTCTTGCACCAGTGGTTCCATTTATGGCACTTAAATAAAGACACTTTTTATATAACTTGCAGACTCCATTGCTTTATCCCACACAGCCACTTTCTTAAACAAAACACACTGGATTTCACCATTTGTCTTCTGTGGCATTGCAACCTTCTACATTATATTCTTCATGATTATTTCTTTATTCTTGCTTGCTAAAACACTCCATTCAAGTCTTCAGACCGGTAGGGGTGAGTAGTTTGCGTCCCACTTCTATAGTCTAAACCCATACTAACACCTCTTGCACAGCTATGCTAGAGCAGCCAGTATGCTACAGCACCCAGAGCACATCAGTTTACAGCAATCAGCTCATGGTTTCATCCCCGAGTGTTCCGGCACCTCACCTCAGCACCATCTCACTGTGTGCAAAACAGCACTTTCACACCGCTAGGGGGTGAATACTTCGCTTCACACTCCCTCTATAGCACACCCTAACCACCCCACAGAGCTCACAGTGCTACAGTCTAAACCCATACTAACACCACTTGCACAGCTATGCTACACAGAGGCCAGTATGCTACAGTGCCAGGAGCACATCAGTTTACAGCAATCAGCTCCCGGAGTGTACCGGCACCTCACCTCAGCACCATGTCACTCTGGGCAAAACAGCACTTTCACACTGGTAGGGGTGAATACTTCGCTTCACACTCCCTCTATAGCACACCCTAACCACCCCACAGAGGTCACAGTGCTCATACCCTCCTCTTTCCTACTCTTTTCACCCATTTTTCCCCTTACTCGCTTCAACGGAATCAAAAGATGGCTGCCAACACTTCCTAGTTGCAACCGCTCGCACCGTTCGCAGCCAATAAGTAGCAAGCTCGTGCTCGGCACCCCTCAGCCAACCAGAAGGCAGAATTCCCAAATATCGATATCTGTAAATTTCGATATTTCTCCAAAACTACTGAACGGATTTACACCAAATAAACAAAAGCGTGCTGTCTAGACCAAGAGCCTTCTCTCAAATTTGGGGTAATTCCGTTACCCCGTTCGACCTGTAGCCTTGTCTAAAGTTTCCTATGGAAATGAACATGGAGAAAACACATTTTGGGACCCCCTTTTTTCTCGCCCCCCCCTTGATGAATCACCCCCAAACTTTCAACATAGGATATGAACAAAGAATTAGTTTGGAAAATTTCATTAAGCTTCATCAAACAACACCAAAGTTATAAGCAAAACAAAAAATGCTCTTCCTATGGAAACTTGGTCCTAACTATAACTACCTACTGGCGACCACCAGTAGGTTACATATATATATGATGTCATCAGTGATGTAATTAAATTGACCTCATTTATATATTAGCAATGAGAACAAAGAATTGCTAAAAAACGGTGGTAAAGTGGGAGAAAATAAACAACAGGCACTTTCAGTATGTTATTACAACCTTTATTGAAATTTGTGCAAAGTTAAATTGTTTATGCTGGCCAACTTATTCTATAAATGTTTTGGTATCAATACTTTCCATTTAAAACAACAAAATGTACAAAAATATGCACTCAAGCTAAGTATTATTGTTGAAAAGCATTTCAGTCATGTATTTTCTCTTTCTCTACAATCATGTGCAAACTATCTACCTATCACTGAGCACTGTCACTTTATAAAATGCAAATGATGACAATAACGTTACCATGTGATCAAGACTCTTAGGAGTTGAAACGTGTAATGGCGGCGGCATCAAGAGAATAAATATTTAAATCTTGCACCAACTTTGTGGTCCGTGTGTGGCGAGAGGAAGCTGAGGACGCTGCGTATATATATATATATATCAATCCAAATGTATCCGCAAATAAGCAACGCACTCTCAGTAGCAGTAACGAGTAACGAGTTTAATTCACACTGTTACGCGTTTCGGGAGTCGCGCTCCCTTGGTCACACACATATATATATATATATTATCTACTGGCGGTCGCCAGTAGATAGTTATAGTTAGGACCGTGTTTCCATAGGAAATCTGAAAATTCTATTTTGAATAACTTTGGCGCCGGTTGAAAAATCCTCGCAAAACTTTCAAAATAGGTGGGGTGCTCCGCTCCGCTCCTACCCTGAAAGTCTCGGGGGGATTCGTCAAGCGGGGGCTGAGAAAAAAGGGGAGTCCCAAAACACGTTTTCCCCATGCATTTTTCCATAGGGACCTTTAGTCCAAGGTACAGCCCGAACGGCTGAACAGAATTACTTTAAATTTGGCAAAGAGGTAGTCCTCAGGTCAGGGATGTGCCTTTTGGATATCTGGAGTCAATCTGTTCAGTAGTTCCTGAGAAAATTGCAGTTAAAAGTACATACATATCTATAGGCGCACACCACGCGCGTACGGTAAGCATACCGTACGCGCACGCTGCCGTACGCGAGCATAATTCTGATTGGTGGTTACATGACAGTAAACATTCCAGTCGGTCAAAATCAGGAAGTGTCGGCCGCCATTTTGTGTGTCTCACACTGAAATACAAAGGTAAAGAACGTGAAAAGGGGGCAAGGTAGAGAGTTGCAGACCCCCTTTGTCAGGGGGTCTAAGAAGGACCCAGAAGTGTGAAAAATACATTTAAATTTTTTTTAAAAAAAATTGCGGGGTAAGCATACCGTGCGCGTACGGTAAGCGTACGGCGGTAAAAAAACATAAACAAAAAAGAATTAAAAATCAAAAATAAATGTTTAAATGTTGGTTGGCTCTAAAAAGAGCCGTTGTGTTTATTGAGTTTTTTTTTGTACCTACAAGTAAGTACTGATGCAGAGTCTAAAGTTCAAGAGGAAGACTCTGTTCCCTTCATCATTGAAATGTACACCGTCTCCTCTATAAATGCCTTGCATGTTGTAACGCAAGTTGTTGTGGTATATAGAACCCATACCATAGTCTCTGAGGAAAGCAGAAACAGACTTATTGACATGCTATCTTGCTTTGTCAATCTGCGGACAATGTTGGTAGGACCAGTTCCACTTTTGCCTTTGGCATATATTAGAATATACAAAGGCAGTTTGTGGAAAAAGTGACATCAATTGCACAAAGGTGTCCTTAATAAGCATTTCCAGACCTACCCCAGTTAAAGTGCCTAGGTCATTTCCACCACAGTGCACAATAATAAGGTCAGGCTGTGGGAGATGTAGAAAGGTTTTCACCAAAGGAATTAATTGGTTCCACTTTAACCATCTCTGACCAATCCATTTAATGTCTACGTTTGGCAAAGCAAGATCTTTCACAATACCTCTTTTTTCTGCAAACTTTTCACTCCAGAAGACATAGCTGTGACCTACAATCCACACTGTGAACATCTTTCAAGGAGATCTGGATTTACTCAGAAGGTGTCTTTCAGTAGAATGGCAATATGAGAAAAAAGGTAGTTGTAAAATGGAGGCTAACACACTTAAAAAAAAAAAAAGAACTGATTGGCTGATTCAAACCATTTTACAGTTAAAACTAGGCTGTATGTTTAGATTTTTACAAGCATGTTTTGTATTGGTAAAGAAAAATGTGTTCCCACATAACATTACTTTGGATTTGCTGTTAGGTTTGAAAAGTCAAGCACTCTTGCTCTAAGGAATAGAAACATTATGTGCTGAACTTCTGACCTCTATGCTCACCCCAGTGTTCCATGACCTGTTGCTATGGTAGCAGGCAGAAGTCATGTTGGGGGAAGGGATCATTTGGAAAGGGTTGAAATTTGCAACCAATAGAAATGTGTGTTTCCATTTGAAATAAATGTGGGAAGCACTGTGATTTGGAGTTAACCTGTATATGTGTGAAAAAAGAGAGGGAAACATTGCCATTAACTGGTTCTGGTGAGAGGAGAGAGGTGTACAGCTCAGATATTCTGGCTCTGATAATCTGCTGTTTGAGTGCCACATTTCTTTCTGAACTAACTACTTTTAAAGGTGAGTTATGAATTTGAGAGGGAATGTATGTGGTGCATTTTCATATAAATAATAGAAATGTGATTGTTCTTTTAAAGTTGTTTTTCACATTTTGTATTTTGGGAGATATTTAACTGTCTTGAACTTGTAAGATATTATTGAGAATGTCTTCACCATAAGTTAAGGTGTACTGGTATCACCCAGGAATAATGTTTTCTGCCTAGAATCACACCATGAGTCTGTGTGCACACAGGAATTGTTATCAGGGATTTAATTCATGTTGCTCTTGCTCTGTTAGCCTTGCACTCGCAGGAAAGGGGCAGTTTGTTTTCTAGAACTGTGATGGTTAGCATTCAGCAGAAATCACTTTCTCACAAATGAGAGGCAAATGCAAACACATTTGAAAATAGCATGGTAAATTTTCCAAGCACTTTAAAAGTTGTGTTTTACATTTTATGTTAGGGAGATATTTAAGTGCCTTGAACATGTCAGATATTATGGAGTATGTCTTCACCATAAGTTAAGGTGTACTGGTATCACCCAGGAATACTGTTTTCTGCCTACAATCACACTATGAGTCTGTGTGCACAAAGGAATTGTTGTCAGAGAATTAATTTGTATTGGTGTGGTTCTGTAAGAATGGCATTCATAGGAAAGGCGCAGCTTGTTTTTTAGAACTGTGATGGTTTGTATTCAGCATAAAACAGCTGTTCGGGCATGTGTTATTTTTTGTTTCTGAAAAATATAATGAAAATGTGTCAGACTATTAGAGTAATTATCACTTCCTCTACCACAGTAGTAAGTGTGCTTTCAAATTGCAAATTAAATTTCGTTTTATGTCTAGAATCACACCATGAGTCTGTGCGCACACAGGAATTGTTCTCAGAGATTCAATTCATGTTGCTCTGGTTCTTTCAGAATTGCATTCGTAGGAAAGGGGCAGCTTGTTTTATTGAACTGTGATGTCTACCATTGAGCACAAATTAATATGTCACAAATGTGAGGGCAATGCAAACACATTTGACATCAACATGGTAGATTTTCCTTCCACTCCTGCAATGGGTCATGTAGTTTGTACATGTTCAAAAGTCCTATTAACCATTACCACACATCTAGTCTTACCTACATGTCTCCAGTGTTTATGCAGTTGTGCATGTGTCCATGCAGATCTCTCTTGCACCTGACAGTAGACAGTCTCCAGAAGCACAGTCTTAGCAGAGAGCAAGCTGTTTCTCATGTACAGTCATGCTTACTATTCAGCGCTGTGTCGTGTTTCAGATAGCAGTGAGTAATGCTAATACATTGAACATCACCAAGGCTCATTTCCTTTGCTAGAGTGTAGTACGTCCTTCAGGTTGCACATGTTCATGGTCTGAAAAAGCAGTTTGGGCATGTGCTGTTTTTTGTTTCTGAAAAATATAATGAAAATGTGTCAGGCTGTTACAGTAATTATCACTTGCTCTACCACAGTAGTAACTGTGCTTTGAAATTGCAAATCAAATTTTGTTTTCTGCGTAGAATCACACCATGAGTCTGTGCGCACACAGGAATTGTTCTCAGAGATTCAATTCGTGTTAATCTGGTTCTTTCAGAATTGCATTCGTAGGAAAGGGGCAGCTTGTTTTCTTGAACTGTAATGGCTAGCATTGAGCACAAATTAATATGTCACAAATGAGAGTGCAATGCAAACACATTTGATATCAACATGGTAGATTTTCCTTCTACTCCTGCAATGGGTCATGTAGTTTGTACATGTTCATAAGTCCAGTTAACCCTTATCACACATGTAGTGTTACATATATGTCTCCAATATTTATGCAGTTGCGCAAGTGTCCATGCAGATCTCTTTTGCACCTGACAGTAGACAGTCTCCAGAAGCACAGTCTTAGCAGAGAGCAAACTGTTTCTCATGTATAGTCATGCTTACTATTCAGCGCTGTGTGGTGTTTCAGATAGCAGTGAGTAACGCTAATACTTTGAACATCACCAAGGCTCATTTCCTTTGCTAGAGTGTAGTACGTCCTTCAGGTTGCACATGTTCATGGTCTCAAAAAGCTGTTTGGGCAAGTGCTGTTTTCTGTTTCTGAATCAAATAATGAAAATGTGTCAGACTGTTAGAGTAATTATCACTTGCTCTACTACAGTAGTAAGTGTGCTTTCAAATTGCAAATAACATTTCATTTTCTGCCTAGAATCACACCATGAGTCTGTGCGCACACAGGAATTGTTCTCAGAGATTCAATTCATGTTAGTCTGGTTCTTTCAGAATTACATTCGTAGGAAAGGGGAAGCTTGTTTTCTTGAACTGTGATGGCTACCATTGAGCCCAAATTAATATGTCACAAATGAGAGGCAATGCTAACACATGTGAAATCAACATGGTCGATTTTCCTTCCACTCCTGCAATGGGTGAGGTAGTTCCTACATGTTCAAAACTCCAATTAACCCTTACCACATGTACTCTTACATACATGTATGCAGTCTTCATGCAGTTGTGCATGTGTCCATGCAGATCTCTCTTGCACCTGACAGTAGACAGTCTCCAGAAGCACAGTCTTAGCAGAGAGCAAGCTGTTTCTCCTGTACAGTCATGCTTACTATCCAGCGCTGTGTGGTGTTTCAGATAGGAGTGAGTAACAGTAAGCTCATTTCCTTTGCTAGAGTGTAGTACGTCTTTCAGGTTGCACATGTTCATGGTCTCAAAAAGCAGTTTGGGCATGTGCTCTTTTCTGTTTCTGAAAAAAATAAAGAAAATGTGTCAGACTGTAAGAGTAATTATCACTTGCTCTACCACAGTAGAAAGTCTGCTTTCAAATTGCAAATCAAATGTTGTTTTATGCCTAGAATCACACCATGAGTCTGTGCGCACACGGGAATTGTTGTCAGAGATTTAATTTGTGGTACTCTGGTTCTTTTAGAATTACATTCGTAGGAAAGGGGAAGCTTTAATTCGTGTTGGTTTTATTGTGTTTTTCACTTGTAGGAAAGGGGTAGACAGTATTATAAGATTTGAAAAGCACAAAAAAAATATAGTAAAAATTTAAATTACATAAAGGAATTTTTTTTTTAGTTTCTTTCAGATATTGCTGCCCAACAGTGAAATAAATTAAAGATGCCCATAAAAACAAGGAAGAGAAAAGAACAGAAAAAACATTTATATTTGAAGACAACTGGAGGACTCAAATTAGTTGAAGATGCTCATGTTGGAAAAAAGAAAAAGTCTTCTGGTAAGCAAACTAAGGATTTTTTTTAAAACATCTTCTAAAAAAGAACACATTTGAAAAATGTCCCCACTACAAATAGAGTTTCAAGTAGAAAACAACAGGACAAAAGTGAGAAATTACTAAATGCTAATGTCCAATTAGAAGCAATAAAGATTGACTTAAAAAGAAAAACAGCATTTAAAGACATTCGTAGAAAAATGTTTCAGAGAAGAGTGATGTCCAATTTGCTAAAGGATGTGAAAAAATATAAGAAGAAAGCTACATTTTATAAGTGAAAAAAAGATATTGAAACAATTGTAGCTAAGGCTTTAGATTTAAAAAGAAAACTATTCATTTTAATTTTGAACAGGATCCGTACATTAGATAAAATGGTCAATGTAATGAAGTCACAAAGCAAAACGAAAAGAGTAGTGAAAAGAAATAACTTTTGTAAAGTGTTTTTAGGAGAATGGATGCATAGTTCAAGTACTGAACCATTTTTTAATGAAGAGAGTTATCTTCAAAGTAATAGTTTGCTGCATGCAGTTGACACCAGTGGCCGAGCTTATGAAGTTAAAGATGGTTGTATAATGGAAAAGGAGAAAATGGTTCCCAGAAATGAGGAAGAAGTGATAGCTGATGAGGTTATGGGGAGACGTCCTAAAGCCCCAGTGTACACTTGGAATTGTAGTAGTATTTGCACTGTACGACAGGAATCTATTGATAAATTACGTGCGTTTTTAAGAGAATATAGTAAAAAAAGTGTTAAACAGAAGATTAAGGTGCTTCAAAGACTAGATCCATGTAGAGTGAGAGAGAATACTGGTTTGCAAGGACATTCTCTGGCTTGTCTTTCTAGGAAAGTTTGCCAAAGTGTTTTTCACCATTTTAGGATGCTGGCAGTTCATCATACTGAAATGAGAAAGTTTGTGAGAAGATTGAATTTTGCTAAAAGTCCAGCACTAAAGTTAAATGAGTTGAATAGGGCTCTGTTCCGTGGATCTGTATCAGATGTAGAGAAGGTTACTGATGAAATTCAGGTTTGTTACTTTGGTCTGGAACAGGAAAGTGCAGGTAATGACACAGTTATTGAAGAAAATGTGGAAGAGAATGTAGAACCCACTGTTAGTAAAAATTTTGAAGATCAAATGAGAAAATGTACTATCATCTCTAATGAAAGACCAAATATTATTTGTATTTGTTGCCGGAGAAGCCATTATAAAAATCAAAAAAGATATGTTGATCTCTATAAAAAAAGTGAAAAAGAAAATAATACTAAGTGGTTGGATTTTGCTACATATTTATTTCTGGAAAATTGTTTTGATTTGGGTGAATATCACCATATTTGTAAATACTGTTACAACAAGTTAGAAGAAAATAAAATGCCAGCAAGAGCTGTACATAATAATTTAGGATTGGTTGAAATTCCTGCAGAACTTAGTGATTTAAATACGTATGAGTCTATACTAGGCCTGGGCCAAAATTCAGTTCCGTTCGCGGAAATTGCGATATTTTGGCATTTTTGCGTTCCGCGGAAAGCGCGAAAATGTCAAAATTTCCGCATTCCGCAGCTTAGCGATAATTTGTTTCTTGCTCGCGCTGTAAAATAATACATTCTCGCGTGCGCTTGATCGCCTTACCTGAATCCCCGCGTTCGCCGACAAGTTTTCCCGACCCGGTCGCGTTCTCCACGAGATGTTGGATTGTTGGTAGCCATTTTGCGCTGTCTCGCGACAGTTCGCGGCCGCATTAACGTCATTTGTCGCGCGATCACGTAATTTGTCGCGCGATCACGTCTTTCTTCTCGCGATCATGCACCGCGCGAGTATGAGAAGATTGAGATCTCGAACACGTCATTCTACATCGCGAGCGAGAGGGTGAGGATGCGGGCACGTCTAATCGAACGCGAACAGGAGAAAGAGACCCCGAACACGTCATATCCAACGCGACAGGGACAAAGAGAACGCGATCATGTCATTTTCGACACGCCGGCGGAAGTAATGTGAAGCTCGAGAACTCGAATATGTAAAATTTTCAATTTGGAGAGGAATATCAGCTCTAGCAGCATGAAACCTTCTGCAAATGCTGATTTTGGATGAAAACAACTCCTTACATTGACATTTGGCTGTCCTTTTTTGTGCAAGGAGTCCTTTTTTTAAAAGGTGGGGAGAGGGAGGAAGTGACACAGAATCTCCAACTTCCTGTTCCTGTCCAGCAGGCTCCTCCCAGTGCTTTGTCCATCTCCTGCTCATTCTGCCTTTGGATTTGGAGCTGGAAAGATAACTCTTTTTGTCTGCTGCATCATTGCAATTGGATTTGAGGATTTTTGGAATAGGATATTTTACAAGTAAGTGGTTGTTGTGTCTGTTTGATTGTGGGCATTGCAGTTGTTGTAACTACAATTTATTTTTGATAATTAATTATCATCATTCCTTTTTTTTATTTTTATTTTGTGGGTAGTAGTAGTAGGCCCGAGCTAGCCATGGGCATGGCCTCATGGGTGTGTGCATGATGAAGCAACTGTTCCTTTTGTTGTTTTTTGAATGTATTTCATTTTCAAGCACATTTAGGGCATGGATGGCATTGGATTGAGTTGGGGAAGTGTGCTTTTTGGGGGTGGCCTTTGTGATGTTGTTGGGCCTGGCCATGTGGCTGGTGGCCATTTTGAAGCCTAGGCCTGCAAGCTTGCCTGGCCTTGTCTGCCAACAGGCCTGCTTTTTCATCCACTAGGATCAGAGCAGGTAGCCACAGCTTTATTAATCTTTGTGTTTTCTGTGTGGTCTGTTGAATTTAGACATCATTTAGGGCATGGATGGCATTGGATTGAGTTGGGTAAGTGTGTTTTTTGGGGGTGGCCTTTGTGATGTTGTTGGGCCTGGCCATGTGGCTGGTGGCCATTTTGAAGCCTAGGCCTGCAAGCTTGCCTGGCCTTGTCTGCCAACAGGCCTGCTTTTTCATCCACTAGGTTTAGAGCAGATAGCCACAGCTTTATTAATCAAGTGTTTTCTGTGTGATCTGTTGAATTTAGACATCATTTAGGGCATGGATGGCATTGGATTGAGTTGGGGAAGTGTGTTTTTTGGGGGTGGCCTTTGTGATGTTGTTGGGCGTGGCCATGTGGCTGGTGGCCATTTTGAAGCCTAGGCCTGCAAGCTTGCCTAGCCTTGTCTGCCAACAGGCCTGCTTTTTCATCCACTAGGATCAGAGCAGGTAGCCACAGCTTTATTAATCAAGTGTTTTCTGTGTGCTCTGTTGAATTTAGACATCATTTAGGGCATGGATGGCATTGGATTGAGTTGGGGAAGTGTGTTTTTTGGGGGTGGCCTTTGTGATGTTGTTGGGCCTGGCCATGTGGCTGGTGGCCATTTTGAAGCCTAGGCCTGCAAGCTTGCCTGGCCTTGTCTGCCAACAGGCCTGCTTTTTCATCCACTAGGATCAGAGCAGGTAGCCACAGCTTTATTAATCAAGTGTTTTCTGTGTGATCTGTTGAATTTAGACATCATTTAGGGCATGAATGGCATTGGATTGAGTTGGGGAAGTGTGTTTTTTGGGGGTGGCCTTTGTGATGTGGTTGTGCCTGGCCATGTGGCTGGTGGCCATTTTGAAGCCTAGGCCTGCAAGCTTGCCTGGCCTTGTCTGCCAACAGGCCTGCTTTTTCATCCACTACGATCAGAGCAGGTAGCCACAGCTTTATTAATCTTGTGTTTTCTGTGTGGTCTGTTGAATTTAGACATCATTTAGGGCATGGATGGCATTGGATTGAGTTGGGGAAGTGTGTTTTTTGGGGGTGGCCTTTGTGATGTTGTTGGGCCTGGCCATGTGGCCGGTGGCCATTTTGAAGCCTAGGCCTGCAAGCTTGCCTGGCCTTGTCTGCCAACAGGCCTGCTTTTTCATCCACCAGGATCAGAGCAGGTAGCCACAGCTTTATTAATCAAGTGTTTTCTGTGTGATCTGCTGAATTTAGACATCATTTAGGGCATGGATGGCATTGGATTGAGTTGGGGAAGTGTGTTTTTTGGGGTGGCCTTTCTGATGTTGGTTGTCTTAAAGACATGCTTTTGTTGTATGTGTCTGGTGTGTTGGTGTGCAATGCATGCACCCTGCTGACCTTTTTGGGGCCTGTGAATGTTCGTATTTCCATTTTGTTGCATTAAAAAGGCAGAGCAGTGTGCTTTAGCATGCATCCTTTACCTGGCATTTATAGGCCTTTTGTCAGCTCCTGGTGTTTCCCAGGCCCCCGGCTTGTTTGTGATTTGTGAGTGTCCATGTGGTTGGTGGCCTTTTTTGGTGTTTGGACTGTGAGTTATTAGTGTCCTGCTTTTGCCATAGGCCTGCATGGTTTTCCTATTGGCTATTTGGCTTACTGCTGCCTTCCATCCACCCCCTTTGTCAGCAGCAGCTCCATGGATGCTGAGATGCTCAAATAATTTAATGGTCCACCCCACTTTCATTACATTTTTATTTTGGTGGTTATTATTAACTTTCCTATCCTTCCTGAGAGTGTAGTGTGTGGCTGTACACAGTAGTATAACATAGCTCTAGTTAAAAAAAAAAGTCATAAATGGCTAGACTATCTTTTGTTTGCACTAGTACAGTACTAAGTAACTGAACCACAACAACAAATGCAACATTTCACTGATGTTCTTCTCCTGTCTTATTTGCTTTTAGGTTCACAAAAGACAGAGTAGGAGGTGTCATCAGCATCAACCGGCTACCCGTTGTACTGCCAGCCAGACAGAAGTCCTGCTGCGCATCACATCAACGTGTGACCAGAACTTGTTGTGCATCTGCATCCTGCCTGACATCTGAAGAAGATGGCCCCAAAGAAAGGTACCAGGTCCAGTACCAAGAATGTTGCCGGTGAGAAGAAGGAACAGAAAAAGGAAGTGCCATTAATCACAACTGGTGGTGTTCCGGCCAATGTTTTTTTTGGCACCAAAGCGCTGTCCGGAAACCAACCTGGGAGCAGCACAGCGGTCCAACCCCACCAACCTAGGCCCAATGGCTTTAGTGTCGCAGAGGTAGCCAGTCTACTAACGAGCAGCGATGTTGAAGAAATGTCATTACCGCAAAGTAGTACACAATCAAGTTCAACGCAGGCGCAAACTCAGCAGATCAGTGTCAAGCCGCCGCAACAAGAACAGCAGCAGCCGCCGCAACAAGAATAGCAGCAGCCGCCGCAACAAGAACAGCAGCAGCCGCCGCAACAAGAACAGCAGCAGCCGCCGCAACAAGAACTGCGTGCAGCCGCCGCAACAAGAACAGCAGCAGCCGCCGCAACAGCCCACCATAGTAGTTGTTGCTCCTGACGTAGGGGCATTTCAGGAAATCGAGCTTCCTGCAGACAAAGTGGAGCAAAGTCAAACCACTGTTTCAGAAGATCTATTGTCTTCCAGACCACCAGCAAGGAAAAGGAGGCTTAGTCCATCATCTTCTTCTTCAAGCCCCGCTTCTGATGATCGTGATGACACTTGGGTCCCACCAGCTTGGTCTGAGAGTGATATACGCCACAAGACAATGCTTCTGAAAAGGAAGGTCCCAGAAAAACTTAGAGTTATGGAGGTAGATGTAGAAGAGGGGGGTGATGATGTTGATGAAGACGAGCCAGTTATCACGCACATTACTCCTGCCCCAAAGGGATTGGAGACCGACATTCTCACCCTATCCAGAAAGGCTGCTACTGAGCGGGATGTAGCACGGATCTCACCAACACAGGTTACACCACCAGTCCCTCCAGCTGCCATATTTTCCAAGGCCCGGTAGGGACCTACATCCAGCTCAACCATCTCAGTAGGAAGTGGTAGTAAAAGTCACAGTGTAGGTGGAGAGGGTCACATATTTTCAAGCACCCCTCAAGTTCATCTGGTGTTGAAAGTGGCACATCCAGCAGTGCCAGAAAGTTCTCCTCCCCAGTTTGGGACTTCTTTTCTGTTAGCGCCAAGGAGGAGAACGTTGCTATATGCTCAATTTGTCGGCAAGGTGTTCGGCGTGGTAAGCTTGGTACAAACTATGGTACCGGAAGACAAGCAAGTCATCTAAAAATACACCACACTATCGTGTGGGAGGATCACCTACTTAAGTTAAAAGAAAGTAGAAAAACTAAACCCATTGAAGTTGGTCAGGAATCAGGGAGCGATATTATTGTGGTGGCAGGTGAAGAACAGGGATGCATTTCTAGCCCTGTCTCCAGTAGTGCAGTCACTGCAGTGGTAACGCCCACATCCTCCTCAGTAACATCAGAGTGGCATCGCAGTAAGAGCCATACTCAGAGTGTGGGTGAGACACCAAGGCGACCGGCGAGTACCTCAATGAGACAATCTGTGTCGTTGAGCCTTAGTGGGTTAATGAAAACAGCACCACTAAGGAAAGTAAGCCAGCCTACCATTGAGAGCATGTCTAGGTTGGAGGGGCAGATCCAACACAACCACCCAACGGCACGATTGTACAATACGAAGCTGGCTAAAATGTTAGCGCTGGACCTTCTTCCTTTTTCATTTGTGGAAGGGGTGGGTTTCCTTAAATTTGTGTCTGCCATCTGCCAGAAATGGAAAGTTCCCAGCCGGTCCTATTTCGCAAGAATTGCTGTTCCAGCACTACATCATGATGTGCTGGAATTGGATGATCAAGGTTTGCAGCAGAGTGCTGTGCACAATATCCACCTGACAACAGACATGTGGAGCAGTTGCCAAGCCACAAATTACATGTGCATCACTGCACACTGGATCTCTTTTGTGGGGGTTAGAGATAAACTATCTGCACGAGGTGTTGTTGACACAGCTGTGATTTTTAAAGGTACTCGGAAACATGCAACTGTAGCCATGTTCGCCATGGAGAAATCTCATACGGCTGAAAACATTTTAGACGAGTTTCGCAGCAAGGTTTTGGAATGGCTGCGGCCCAGAGGGCTTGGTATTGGTTTTGTTGCCACAGACAATGGCAGTAATGTACTTAAGGCCATGGAACTTGGTTCCTATTTCAGGGTTCCGTGTTTGGCACACTGCATAAACATTATAGTGCAAGACTTTCTGAAAAAAGAACCCATAGTCAGCAATTTACTGGCCATCTGCTGAAGAATATGCACTCATTTCAGCCATTCTTTTAAAGCTCGGAAGCAGCTGAGGATCATCCAACGTGAATTTAGGATGCCAGACAAGGCACTCATCCAGGAGGTGGCAACACGTTGGAACTCAACGTATTACATGCTTGATCGTCTGTACGAACAGCACAGGTCCCTCCATGAATATGTCTGGTACAGAAGCAGTGTTGCTAGTGTTAAAGGCATGACCCTTCAGAGGGAGCAATTGACCCTAATTAAATGCCTGACTGAGATGCTGTCTCCTTTTGAGGTCTTCACACGTGAAGTCAGCAAGGAGGACTGTACAATGGGCCAAGCTATCCCATTGTTGCAAATGCTAGAGCATGAGCTGAATAATGTGTCTGAATCCTACAAAGGTGTAGAGGACAGAAGGCAAGCCCATGACTTGGTGGAGAGCTTATCCAGGCGCTTAACTGAAAATGTAAGGATACCAAATAAAATTTTGTCACAAGAACATTACATTTGTGCCACAATTCTGGATCCACGTGCAAAATTGGGACTAGTGAAGACATTCCTTGCTTTTTCCGACAATGATGTTGCCCGCTACAAAAGTTGTATAGCTGAAGCAGCCATTAAATTTGAAAACGAAGGGCTGCTAATTAAAAGCCCGCCACATCAACCCACAAGTACTGATACTGAAGCAGGCCATGCAGAATCAAGTGCAACTTCGTCGGCTGAGGGCAGTGCGGTTGTCTCACAATCACAACACTCACCATCACTATCGACTACAGAAACAAAACTGGATCATTAGGCTGAGTACAATCATCATCATTACAGGATTGGTATGTAAAGATGGGCTATTGTAAGCACAGTGCTGATGCACAGAAAAAACAGCACAAAAGCTTACCATCAGCAACCCTGAACATTGAGCGGATGGTCCAGGCCTATCTGGACGAACCAACAGAGGTGTACATTGATCAAAACCCATTGCAGTATTGGTATAGGAAAAGGTCTGAATGGCCACAGCTCAGCAGGCTGGCGATAAGCTATCTGGCTTGCCCTGTCGCAAGTGTCTCTTCCGAACGTGTTTTCAGTGCTGCTGGTTCCATTGTAACATTGAGAAGGACCAGTCTATCTCCCAAAAACGTGGAGAGGTTAACAATGATCAAAATGAATCAGCACTTCATACCACCGAATTACACAATACATGAATCAACAGAGGAAGATGAGGACAGCGGCTCAGGTGACAGAAGTATTGTGTCAGATGATTACCTACTACTGGAAGAACCCCCAGAGTTTGAGGACGAGCTATACTTCCCTGACAATTAGGCTCACACTTACTGTCTTCCTCCCTTTTTTCCCCCTTTGTTTATGTGTCTGTCGTTCCGGTTATAAACTTGTGAATCGCAACAAATCCATTATCAACGTCTTCTACTCTTCTAATTTAATATGCAAGTTTCAGGTGTCTGCCATTTGACAGTACAGTCCTCCGAATCCAGCTCCTCTGCTCGATCATACTGAATCTCCTGCTCAATTCCATTTTCCTCATGAAAGATGATTGGATGATGGTAACAACAAATTCAAACTTTCTCGTCCTTCCAAAACAAGTGGACCATGAATCAGATGACTGCTATAGCTATCCTCCTTTCAGAGCCGAGAGAGACTGGCCATTAACTGAAAATAAGATGGAACAGGTAATGATTGATGCCATGCATTGGACGCAGAGTCGCAGACTGAATGATTTAGATTTTGTTGTGTTTGTTGCGCATGAATTTATGTAATTGTGCACTGCCACTAATCAACTTTCTACAGAACACACTCATTTTCCCCTTCTTGCAAATAAGAAATTTGTACTTCTCCTGCATCTTGGTGATACATTGCTTTTAATTCAATACAGGAAGGGGACTCACTCAATCTGCGCAATGCGTATGACTGTGACACAACAGCACCGTCCATGATGATGATGGCGAAATAGACGGCCCGTTAACTTAAGATGAGAAGGAACAGGTAATGATTGATACCATGCATTGGCCGCAGAGTCGCAGACTGAATGATGTAGGTTTTGTTGTGTTTGTTGCGCATGAATTTATGTAATTGTGCACTGCCACTAATCAACTTTACAGAACACACTAAACTTAACTCAAGGTGAATTCAATTTTCCCCTTCTTGCAAATAAGAAATGTGTACTTCTCCTGCATCTTGGTGATACATTGCTTTTAATTCAATACAGGAAGGGGACTCACTCAACCTGCGCAATGCAAATGACTGTGACACAACAGCACCGTCCATCATGATGATGGCGAAAGAGATGGCCCGTTAACTTAAGATGAGAATGAACAGGTAATGAATGATGACAATTAATGGCATGCATTGGACACCTGACTCTGAGCTATTGGTCTTTGTGTTTGCGTTGTTTGTTTGTTGTGCACAAAGTGATGTCAAAGTGTACTAGTAGTAATCTATCTTTCTGTACACAATAAAGAATGACTCAAGTCAGTAATATTTATATTTCTACTCTTGTTGTGTCATAAACATTTTACTTATACTGCAGGCCGATCTTCACAGTCAGTCAGTTAAAGTATCAGAGATGATGATGAAGTCAGGAGGATGTTTCAGGAGTGGCATAAAACGGAAAAGCCTAAAGGTAAACACGTCAACAACAGCCACAGCAGACCCAAATGTCTGTGTAGAAGTTGAATAGAGTGTAGCGGTGGGATGACTGCAGTGCATTGATTTTACTAACTTAAACTGTAAAATGCTATGTTTGGAATGGATAATGTGCTTTGCGTTTGTCCAACTCTTTGAGAGAAAAAAAAGGACTCTAAAGTGTTAACGTAGGATGTGCTAATGCTAAGCACTGTGGGCCTGCTCTCTCCTGTTACTGTTGAAGGTCAATGCTGGAAACAGACTAGAGTAGAGATGATGCATACATGCCACCTCGGAAAGTGTTCTTGTTGCACTACACCATCACTTGTGCATTTGTTTTAACTTTCTTTCTCAATATCCCCTTTGGTTTTCCATCTACAATTACAGGCCGGGCCTTGCCCTAAACGTTGTAAAACATTACAATGCATATTAATTACCTTACCAATCCATCACCTTTTTTTTTCCAGCCGGGCAGTGGCGAGGCAACACACCCAAGATTGATGGACGAGAGGAGCAAGAGGAATGCCGAGATGCAAATCCAGTCCACATTTTTGACCGGGATAAGACAGTAACAGTATCCACTTATCTTCTTTTAAATAATTTGATTAATATCTTGTATACAATCTTTACAACAGTGTGTTTTTGGAGTTGTTATCATCATTAGGTTTGCTCTGTGTTTATGTTTCTTCCCTACCAATATTTAACATTTCTATTTGCTATGTGTTAAAGTATTAAGGCCGGAACAACAGAACAAGAACTAGAAGTGTATGTAATCCGGGTCTCTCATCATCATGCATGCATTGCCTTTTTCTCCCTTAACATATGGATATGGTAGTCTTCAATGATTGTCGTTTGTTTGTCTATGTATGCATACTGTTTTTCTATGTCAAACCTTTCCCAAAAACCCCCTTCCTATCCATTCAACAAACCCTAACACTCTTCCCCCGGGCTGTGTGACTTATTGTCGAGGTGTAACTAAATTAAATGTACACTAATACTTAATCACACACTTGCTGGGGCGGATGTGGTGAAAGCAACATTACTTCAATTTCAAGGCAGAGCGATGATCTTCTTCTGCTTGGCCACCCATGAGTAGGATATTTCAGAGGTTATTTTATTTAACAAAAGAACATATACCTCAGCATGAATTGCCGGCATTGATTGGATTTGTTTGTTGTCATTCCTCATATACAGCACTAACTGTTAGACTGTAGGCATAGTCAAGTGACTCGACACAACTATAGTTTGTAACTCTGTCTAGTAGGCTATCCTCCTAACCACCATTCAGCTTTTTTGTCAAATATTTGAGCATATTATTGTTTCTCGGTAATTTCTGTACTGTACTTCATTCAACTACTCCTCTAACAGTCTCTCAAAGGCGATTGACTGTCTCCTTTTCTTTTTTTGGAAATGCTGCCGCCCTGCCAGTGTCTACTACTACTACTATACTACCACCACCACCACCACCACCCCAATCATGGCATGTATGAAAAAGGAAACCATCTTCACCATCCAGCCAGTGCTGTGACACAGTTGGACATAAACATCAAGCACCGGTAAGAGACAAGTTTGGGGAGGCAGAATTAATCATGGACATGTCAATGAATTCGTTTTCACACACCAGTACAAAGAATGCATAGACTAGACGACAGACTGAAAGTACTAGAAGGACCAGTCAATGAGTGAGGTGTGTCTCTCATCTATCTGTTTGTGTCTTATACAGTCAGCCAATTATTGAAATCAAACACAGGCTATGGGCGGCCATGCACCAGCAAGGAAACAGTGTGATGTTAAACAGTTACCCCACCTACAAAACATTAACAACATTGCATGTAACATAGAAAAATATATTTAATTTACCCTAACAAAAATAAACTAAACCCACTAAAGCTGACCCACCCCCCTCCCTAACCCCAACCACTGTCCATAGTAGAAAAAAGTCTGTAACGCCCAAACGAGTTAAGAACAAGAATTAAAAAAGGGGCAGAACAGATGACAGGGACTAACTGGTGGAGCGGGACTCGAGGAGGACACGCATCTGGCGCATCTCGCCCTCTAAACAGGCGACGCGGCATCTAAGGGTGCGGCAGTTGCAGCCACAGTGGGGGGGCACCGGAGATGGCACGGTGGCGGCGGGCAGCCGCCAGACGGTGGCGCCGTACCGCTGGAGGGTGGTGGCTGGGGCCCAGGCCACGGGAGGAGGCTTCCCCAATTGCAGCCGCAGTCTCCTCCTCCTCCTCTGCTACGACCACCAGCCGCCGGTATTCTCGCTGGATTGCCTCCAGCTTCCGGCGCCGTGCCTTGGCGGCCAACTCCCTTCGATTTAGTTTAGGAGTAGCTGTGTATCAAAAAGAAAAAACAAGACAATTGTAAAATATACTCTTAGAAAAACAGTAAGACAAGTTAATTATTTATACACATAGTGGCATGGTAGAGTAGCACTATAAAGCACAGTAGTACATAACATTTTAAATCGCGCCCGTCCTTCTTCCTTCCACCCGTCTTTCACTTTTTAGTTGAACAGTGCACCAGGTGCTCTTCTCCATAAAACTTTCAAAGCGGAGTTGAAATTAGATAGATGAGGCCATTGTTTACTCAATACTCCCGCTCCTATGCCAATTAAAGGGATTTTAGTCTTATAGTTCACACTTCAAACGTTCACAACAACTCATACTTACTACTTATGACATCGTCCGCCCGCCATCCTCATGCTAAAAAGGGTGGGGGTCCCGTGGGGACAATTAATTAGGATGATGCGCCTGGCACAGTGGCTGGCGCATCCTGTTTTTTTTACATTCTGGTTGGCGGTGCCAAAAACAATGCTAAAAATACATGTTGTGCTGCTTTTCCAAGCACAACATGACGGGCCCCGCACGGAGCCTGTCACATTTTGCTTGGAAAGGCGGGGGGTACCATAGCATAGGTAGGTACCCTCCATGGGGGCACCCAAGCATACTCTGCAATGTCTGCATGCCTTTCCGTGGCGGACGGCAATGCCGCCACGCAAAGGCATTCGAAAATGCAGATTATATGGCTGGCGGTGTGTTCAGAGAGACACCACCGGCATATTGAACCCTTTTCCGCCTGGTCGACATGTGGGGGGTCTGAATAATTTCTTCAGGGATGGCGAAGGTTTGCCCCTGCGGTGTCGGCAGTGAATTCCAGTCGGCCCGGCGGGGGCAATACGCCCATCCTAATGGGGCCCTAAGTCACAACTGTACAGTATACATATACATACAGTACACCCTTGCAGTGAGTGTGCTGTCAAGTTCAACAATAGTTAAGGATTCTGAATCTAACTTACCACCGCCTGCCACTGGTGCTGCCACTCCCCCTACCGCTCCATCATCGGTATCGGCAGCAACTGCCGCATCCTCGCCCTCCGCGTCGCCTTGTTCGCTGGCCCCGGCACTGGTGGTCGGTAGTGCGCCTAGAAAACATTACACATTTATTAGGCGTCATATACACCTCCCCCCTATTGATCAGTTGCAAGGTTGAAAAATTAGTTAATACTAACATACATCACTAGTACAAATCAGGTAGTAGTAGAGTAGATAATAATAGTTATATATGATCATTGTAGCCTTTGCTTAATTAGCCCTAGCCATGCTACCATTTTACCTTTGTGGCTTTTATTTTTGCACATGTGACGTTACCTTTACCTTGCAGCTTCTTAAGACACCTTTGAGCCCACATGACCTGCCTCACACTGCTACTGTCTAGTCTACGCGCTGCGTACAAGCGGTCCACAAACATTAACAAGCCACTTTTTTAGGAAGTACTGGTGTACTACTGTTACTGTTAGTCCATATTGCTTATCCATAGATGCTGCACTTTTTGGCACGGCTGAGAAATGCTTGCAAGTTGCCATATACTAACGCACACCATTTCTTTTTTCGCATTACAGACGCAAGATTCCCTTCTACGAACCAGAGCTTCTGAATGATGCAACAACTACCAGTACTAGGTTCTTCTAATGTGAGGGGTCCTTTCACTCACATCTTCTTTTATAAATTTATATAAACTAAATTGCTATAGGATGGTGGTGCTGCCTTCCACCACTGTTCAGTTATCATGATTTAATTCCCAACTGTATAACTGTAACAATGTATATTGTATTGTTTTAATGTTATTGATTTTCCGGTTGGTGCTGCTAAGAAAACAGTGTCCAGACCTTCTCAAATTGAAATAAACATTTTGAACTTACATAGACTTGGTGGTATTTGGTGTGGACTAACTTACACGAGTGAGCAAATTAAAGTAAGGGTGTGCATGTGAATTGCTTCCACGACTGAGAGGTTGGGTGTGTTATGTTCTGGGTTGTCTACTTGTTGGGTATCTTGGGGGGAGGGTTCCGAGACCTAATAGTTATGACAAGACAGTACTATAGTCAAGCAGTCGAATTGTGGTGGGTGCGGAATTTCTGATTGAGGTGTGCAAGGAAGGTCCAACCTACCATCACCATTTTCTGGTGCAAATGTAGGTGCAAGATACCTACAACAGTAGTATGTCCTATAGGGTATCATATCAAAATAGTAATAAATCTGGTAGGGCTGTTGTTGCTGTGAATTTTCAAAACCTCAAGATCAATAAGAGTAAAAGTAGTACAAGACGACGACCCAACGGATTGGACTCAATGGCTCGAGCTACTGGTGAATATGAGTTTTATATTACAACCTTTCACAAAGAGTGGCACTGGCCAACTGGGCAAGACTAGCTACTACAGTACAGACAGACTGATAGTATGTAGTAGTAGTAGTACTCAGAGTCATCATAGCGGAGGCAGGGATAAGATTTTTGAAACCGTACAGATCGAAGGATAATTGGTGGTAAAAAAATAGCATTTGGAAACAAACAATAGTTCAGGAAAAATATGGGGCAGTAAAAGTTATGGAATAAGAAATATTATTAAAAACAAGAAGATTTACTGGGGCCAGCAGAGGAGCCCTCAGCGGTTTCCTCCTGGTGGTGTTGTTCCTGTCCCGCCGACTGCCCAGTCCCTGTCGGTCTGCCCCTGGGTGCTGATGAACAGGAAAGATATAAGAAAGAGACAAACATTGATGGATGGTGTCAAACAAATACAATATTTTTCAACAACGGTCAAAAAACACTTATGTAAACAACAATTGCAATAACTACATTGACCGATCTCATCTGGTCAACATGTAATATCGGGGGATTCGCAGTTCGACTACTTAAGTTACTATTTATCAACAGTAATCCAGTCTTCCATTCTGATTCCAGAAAACTAAGTTACAACTAAGCCTAAGTACAACGTACCACCCAACCTAACCCACCTATTCCAGGCATGCCAATTGTACATTAAGTATGCATTTCCACTGTATTCCTCAACAATGCGTATGGTCAAATCATGGAGGACACATGAAAATGACTACATTTTTTGTATACACCAAATTTTGGTTTGATTGATGCTGATCTGCTACTGCTAAGTAACTGCTAAGCCTACCACCACTCATTGAACAAACTAGAAAAGGTTCTAAAGACTGCCGTACTAGCAGCACGTCATGTAACTGAGTGAGGGGGCATCATGCATACCACTAACAAATTAGAAGCTCATACAAAGTAGTGTACCTAAACATCAATCCGCCCCTATCTATTAGTGATGGGACAAAGTAAGGAGTGGACTAGAGTCACTGTAGCATTACGTAACTTAATTTCTCTAAAATAAACTTGTAAAGAATCACGCTAAGCAAGCGCAAACGCAAAGCTGCAAACAAGTAAGATTAGTAGTAGCGCAGAAGAACATCATAATCACAGAAGACTTTTAAACGTTATTAACCTGGAATGTATTGTAAGCAGCAACATTCTAGTTGGTTGGAAGGAAAAAAAATATTCGCAATATATAACACAGAGCAGAAGAACAGACACAAAGTTGTAGTAATTAAATATGTACTCACCAAGCCCCGGGACCTCCACTCCTAGCAGGTCCAGCAGGTCCTGCTCACGGTCCAGGATGTCGGACCACCGGTGCGTCAGCTGTGCCTGGGTGCGCCGGACCCCAGAGATGCGCGACACTGCCCGACGCACCTTCCCCCACCGCTGCCGACGCTCCCGGAGGCCTTACCCAGACCCAGGCCTGCCACCTGCTGCCAGGGTTGAGGGGAGGTGGCGCTGCACAAAGAAAATTAGTGCAGCCAACTCCTCCTCCCCAAATAAGGCCCGTGCCTGCACCCCTTGTGGGCGCCGCCTTCCGCAAGGAAGGCGGTCGCGGCTCTGGCTGCGCCGGCGAACAGCCCTACCCTTGGACATGGTTCTGGGGACGGGGCGAGAAAGAAAAGGTAAAATAAATAAAGGAGTAAAGGTAATAAATAGCAGGCAATAGAAAGAGAAAAAGTAGCAAAAAACCAAAAAAAAAGTAGACAAAAACCAAAAATATAGAAGCAGGAAAATAGTTAGAGAAATAATAAGTAATAAAGATCCAAAAAAAGTGGCTATAAACAAAGGGTTGAAAAGATTTTGGGAGAATTGAAAATCAGGCCCCAGAACCATGCAATAGAGTGAAAAACAAGATGGCCGCGCCCATTGCGACCACGTGCGCAAGTTCGCGCGATATTTTCTCCCCGAGCAAGCAAAAAGCAACGCGATCAAGTAAAAGCAGTCGCGAACAGGAAATATCGACCGCGAACGGGCGCGAACATGCATTGCGCGACCCGGAACAGGAAGTAAGCATCGCAAGAGGGCGGGACAAGTGAAAACAAGATGGCCGCGCCCTTGAGCAACTGCATGGGTAAGTTGGCGACCCGCGATCACGCAAAAAATACTGCGAACAGGCGGGAAAAAAACTTCCGCGTCTTCGCGATATTTCCGGCGTGTTTGCGGAGATTTTCAGCATTTTAGCGATAATTTGCGAAAGTTAATTTCGCAAATTCCGCCCACCCCTAATCTATACTCATTCAATGTGTCCATCCTTTTCAGACTATAGTTCGTATGGAGCCCAAAACAGGCAAATTACCTCCTTCGGATTTACAAAGAGGTTTAAAAGGAAGAGTTGTCTATTTGATGTTGGATTTGAAAAAAAATATGGAAACTATTGATGCATATAGATTGGAAACTGAACCATTAGTTATTCTGGCTAATGGAGTACCAACAAAGAATAAGAAAATTTGGCAGGAGCTGGTAGAAATAATAAATGGTATGAAACAATTTATATGGATGAAGATGAAGAAGTTTTACTACCATACTCAGGAATACCAGCTGGGCAAATTGAAAAAGTGGATACGTCAAAAGAAGAAGAAATTTATGAACATTTCAGCATACATCCTCTTCATTCAAAAGAAGTTATGGCAAACACTATTGATCTGTTTCTGATGAAAAAATCACAAGGAACTCCTGTGAGTGTATGGGAGGAGAGCTTGGAAGCTCGTTGTTTTCCCCAGCTGTTTCCTACAGGAAAAGGTGGACGATATGATGAACGTCCTGTACAGATTCCTGCTTCTGAGTATCGGACTACAAGATTATATGCAGAAGATCCCAGATTTCGTCAAAGTATTCCTTATTTGTTCCATCTTTTATTTGAAAGTGACTTGTCAGCACTATCCTATGCAGTAAATCACATTTTGAAAACTGGAGTACATCTACGTAATGTGACTGCAAAGGATTTTATGAACAAAGTGCAACAGCGGGATGATCATTTGGAATCTCAATTGATTAATCTAATGGCTTGTCAGCGTGGGACAAATGAATATTGGTACCGACGCCATGGAGAATTGAAGTGTATGTTATGGAATTTAGGAACTCCAACATGGTTTCTCACCCTAAGCTGTGCTGAGTACGCTTGGGATGATCTTCTGGATTTTCTTCAAGAGGCAAATTCAAATATTGAAAACATCCAATACAAGACAGCAGGAGAATTGTGCTCATTGGATCCGGTTAATGTTTGCAGATATTTCAATCATAGATTTGAGGCTATGATGTCCTTCATCTGCAATAAAAAAAATCCACCTCTTGGAGAAGTTGTGGATTTCTTTTGGAGAAAAGAGTACCAAGCAAGAGGTGCTCCTCATATTCATATGCTGTTGTGGATCAAGGATGCCCCAAAATTTGGAACAGATTCTGATGATGCAGTTTTAAGTTTCATCGAAGAATATGCAACATGTGCTATACCTAAAAGCACAGAAGAGAAAAATTTAAAAGAGCAAGTTTTACGTTTCCAAAGTCATCGGTGTGGAAAATACTGTCAACGAAAGTACAAGAGTAAAGACAAATTCTACACAAAATGTTGATTTGGATTTCCACGACCTGTTCTTTCACAAGGAAGAGTCAACAGTTTTATGTCAGCTGTGTGACATACTATTACAAGAAAATCGCCTAAAAATACTTACAACCTAAGAAGAAAAGAAGAGTCAAAATATATAAATGACTACAACCCAGTCATTTTATCCATGTGGAATGCTAACATGGATATACAGTATGTTGCTGACAATTCTATTGCTGTTGCTCGGTATGTCACATTTTACATCACTAAATCTGAGAAAACGGAATTGAAGGAAATGTGGGAAGAGATTTCTCACGAGAAGACTGTCAGTAAAAAGCTATACAGTTTCAGTTTAAAGATGTTATCGCATCGAGAAATTGGATCCTACGAATGCTCAGATAGGTTATCATCTGCAAGTCTGTACTCCAAATCCAGAAGAATAATTTGGGTAAGTTTAGGCCTTGCAGGAATGCGAAATCGGGTACTGAAATCTGTTGGAGAAATTGAATATTTGGCAGAGAATGACCCGGAAAGTACAGATATTTTGAAATCAAACATGTTGGACACATATTACCCAAAAAGAAGTCGTCATCTTGAGAACATGTGTCTCTATGAAGTGCTGCAGAACTATATTTTTACACGGAAAGCCACAGAAGACATCAACAATGGAAAATATAAAGTCATTGGTGAGGAAGGATGTTTGGTGAAGCAAACAAAAGGAAGTTTGATTAATCACAGGAAGCTGAGTTGCGACACTCCCGACAAAAAGGAATTTTACTACTTAGCACTTTTACAGCTGTTCAGAGGATGAATTACTTGGAGATTTTTATGAAGAGCTTGGACAGAAATTGCGCACTCCAAATTTCTCCAGGTCAATGTTTTAAACAATGTTTAGTTGGTGCAAACAAATTAATCCCCCTGAGTAGGGAATTCAAATCGTAGATAGTGATAGCACGTTCCTGAATAGGAAAATGTCTTTCGTTTTGCACTCAATCTCAGAGATATGATCTCTTTTGTGAAATTAAACTCAGGTAAATCGAAGTTTATTCAAGCATAACTTGGGTTTATTAACCATTGTTCAAAATTAATGAAGTCAAAGAATTGTATTCATTCTTTATCAATGCATCATATATCCAACTGCCCAATGCATTTCGGGCTTTTTTAAGCCCTTCTTCAGGGGCGGTACTCTGAAAGGATAAGGTATAGGGTTCAGTATGTGTATACATTTTGTAAACACTCAATAGAAAAGAGAAATCTTTGCCCAAACAATTATACAGTAGATGTTGATTGTAACAAACATAATCATGTTAAAACAGTATTAAAAATAATACGTTCGTAATAGGTAGAAAAACACAATACCAGTATGAGTAATTACCAAAATAGAGGCACGCTACACATCATGGTGATATGAAAATATCCACTTCTTTTACATGTTAGAACAACATACTGTGGTGTGCATTTACCAAAATCGTAGGAAAAAGTGAAGCCGAAATGGACCAGGAAAGTTTGGGTGGTAGTGTAAGTAAAAAAATGATAAACCAGATTGGTCGCACACTGCTACACCTAC
Source organism: Triturus cristatus (assembly GCF_964204655.1). Classification (NCBI taxonomy): domain Eukaryota; kingdom Metazoa; phylum Chordata; class Amphibia; order Caudata; family Salamandridae; genus Triturus; species Triturus cristatus. The sequence continues at coordinate 898,876,330 of NC_140590.1, read as the reverse complement.
CAGGCGTGTTCCCCCAATGAAAATGGTCCCTGAAGGTCAGCGTCGGCGGATACACCTATGCTCGAGTGTGAATGCAAGTATGCGTGGCGTGTGCCATCCCTGGACACGTGTTTCGAGGTAGTTGCCTCTCGTCAGCAGGGAGTAGGAAAATGTGTGGGGTTGCTGTGTAAGCTGCTAAAATCGTATCAGGTCTAGTACCTCTCGTAGCGCGCAGGTGCGTAACCATGAGTCCGTCGACTCCACCGGCTCAAGGGAGCCTGAATATAAAGCTAAACCAGATTGGTCGCACACTGCTACACCTACCAGGCGTGTTCCCCCAATGAAAATGGTCCCTGAAGGTCAGCGTCGGCGGATACACCTATGCTCGAGTGTGAATGCAAGTATGCGTGGCGTGTGCCATCCCTGGACACGTGTTTCGAGGTAGTTGCCTCTCGTCAGCAGGGAGTAGGAAAATGTGTGGGGTTGCTGTGTAAGCTGCTAAAATCGTATCAGGTCTAGTACCTCTCGTAGCGCGCAGGTGCGTAACCATGAGTCCGTCGACTCCACCGGCTCAAGGGAGCCTGAATATAAAGCTAAACCAGATTGGTCGCACACTGCTACACCTACCAGGCGTGTTCCCCCAATGAAAATGGTCCCTGACGGTCAGCGTCGGCGGATACACCTATGCTCGAGTGTGAATGCAAGTATGCGTGGCGTGTGCCATCCCTGGACACGTGTTTCGAGGTAGTTGCCTCTCGTGATGTATAGATTCTCCTGAAACCGGGAGAATCAAGTCGGAAACCCTCCGGTAAGTGTAATGGATAGTAATCATGTGATATATAGACATGTGATAAGGAAAAGTGCGGGAAAAGGTGAACTACAAAGAAGACAGACTTGTAGTTCCAAGAGGTCAATGAAGTTTGATGAAACTACACGTAATCATGTGATGTGTGATAAGGAAAAATGCGGGAAAAGGAGAACTACAAAGAAAACAGACTTGTAGTTCTAAGAGGTCATGTCTATATATCACATGATTACTATCCATTACACTTACCGGAGGGTTTCCGACTTGATTCTCCCGGTTTCAGGAGAATCTATACATCACCATACCAACCGTAAGTTTGATCTTCCGTTACTTGTCAGATATTGATTGAGTTCTTTTAAAAGGCCCCACGCTGCATACATTTTTGTTACCCATACCACCATCTAGATTTTTCTTTTTATCTCGTCTTTACTTCTTCTCACAATTTTGGCAAAAGCACACCACATTACTTTGTCCTACATGGTATTTTCATTTTCATTCATCATTTTTTTACTTACACTACCACCCAAACTTTCCTGGTCCATTTCGGCTTCACTTTTTCCTACGATTTTGGTAAATGCACACCACAGTATGTTGTTCTAACATGTAAAAGAAGTGGATATTTTCATATCACCATGATGTGTAGCGTGCCTCTATTTTGGTAATTACTCATACTGGTATTGTGTTTTTCTACCTATTACGAACGTATTATTTTTAATACTGTTTTAACATGATTATGTTTGTTACAATCAACATCTACTGTATAATTGTTTGGGCAAAGATTTCTCTTTTCTATTGAGTGTTAACAAAATGTATACACATACTGAACCCTATACCTTATCCTTTCAGAGTACCGCCCCTGAAGAAGGGCTTAAAAAAGCCCGAAATGCATTGGGCAGTTGGATATATGATGCATTGATAAAGAATGAATACAATTCTTTGACTTCATTAATTTTGAACAACGGTTAATAAACCCAAGTTATGCTTGAATAAACTTCGATTTACCTGAGTTTAATTTCACAAAAGAGATCATATCTCTGAGATTGAGTGCAAAACGAAAGACATTTTCCTATTCAGGAACGTGCTATCACTATCTACTATTACTTGGAGATTTTCACAGCTATGAAGATTCCTTTAATGCATGTAAAGATACGATTGAATGCAGTACTTTCACAAATTATGAGCAAATGTTAAATGAAGAAATTGAACTGGAAGCTACAATTGCAGCCGAAGTAGCTAGAGACAGTTCTCAAGACAGCCAAAGTTCTGGAACGCACAGTCAAGATCCCTTAGGACAACCAATCGTAGAAAATGAAGCTGCAATAGCAATGACTGAAGTGGAAACAGCTATGAATCAAGCTCAGGAAGATTTAATAGACTTACCAAATTTTGAACAGCAACTAAATGAAGAACAAAAACAAATTTATGAAAAAGTCACAAAAAAAATTGATCATGGATTACTACATGAAAAGAAAGAGTGCTCATGTGCATCATTTGAACCAATCAGGATGTATGTGAGTGGACAAGCTGGAACTGGGAAAAGTTTCTTAATTAAAGTCATCCGAATCTACCTACAGCAAAAAACAGATTCAACTTTGTCTTTTGTTGTTACTGCTCCAACTGGGTTAGCAGCATATAACATAAAAGGAATTATCTTACATTGCTTGCTAATGTTACCAGTGGAGCATGAGAACAAAATAGAATATCACAAGCTAACAGGAGAAGCATGCTTCAAAGTTTCAAGAGTGTTGAAGAAGATGCAACTTCTCATTATTGATGAGGTAAGCATGGTATCAAACTTAATGCTTGCCTTTGTGCATTTAAGAATGCAGCAAATTCTGAGGAGAGACTATGACGTGTTATGTGGAAGAAAACATGTTATAATTTTTGGGGATCTTCTGCAGCTCACTCCAGTTAAAGGACAACCAGTGTTTAATACTGTGACACATGAAGACACAAAGAAGTCATTAGGAAGTATTGGTAATGCGAATATTTGGTCATTCTTTGAGTAAAAAGAACTCACTACCAATATGAGGCAAGCAAACGAGAAGATTACGCAAGAATTCTGAAAGATATCAGAATTGGACTACTCACAGATGTTGGCAGAGAAGCATTACAGAGTCGGTTGCTACATAATTTATTTCCAAATGAAGAAATAGTTGCATAGAAAATATACCAGAACATTGCAGAAAAAAATACTGTAATCTGCTTAATGCCAACACTACGTGAATGCTCGATATTCAATGAGGAACTTTTGAAATTGGAAAAGGAAGAGATTAAGAAAATGGAAGCAGTGGACAAAATTCAGCATGAAGGAATTACTATTACATTAACAGGCAAACTGAAAAATAAATTGGATTCTCTAGAGAAGAACATTTCGAAAACAGCTGGATTAGAAAAAAATCTTTCTGTTTGTATGAACTGTCGAGTATTTTTAAGAAGAAATTTGGATGTAGAAAAAGGTTTAGTGAATGGAGCTATGGGTAAAGTAGTGGGTTTTGTGAAATACCAGAAAAAAGATGGAGTTGAATTTTTAAAAATAAAATTTGATCAGATTGAAGAGGTTAAAGACATTTGTCGTTGTTCAGTTCGTTTCCTGCTTGTGAAAGACTTGTATGTACGTAGGAAGCAGTTTCCGTTTTCTCTAGCATATGCTGTAACTATTCACAAATCTCAAGGATTAACTGTAGATAGTGCTTTTGTAAACATTGGTTCTACTGTGTTCAAAGAAGGTATGGCATATGTTGCTTTGTCACGAGTGAAAACATTATCTGGCCTATTCATGATAGACTTTGATGACTCAAAAGTTAGTGCTGATGCAAATTGTGTAAAGGAGTATAATAGATTAAGAAGAACCTATGCTCCTCATTTAGGTCAGTATCCTGTGCTTGAAAAATGTGTTGTTTGTCGGAAAAGGAAAATTGAGAATATCTGTAATGAGGATGTACAGAAAAGAAAACAAAAGGAGAGTGATGTGATTGCAAGCAAAAAGAAAAAGGACAGTGTTCAAGAGGTTGTTGGTTGTCATTTTGAAAATAGCTCTGGTGTAAACTGCTACGCTAATGTAGTGCTCAATGTTGTATTTTATCTTGAAAGTTTGCAAGAGCAGATAATACTAAATCATGAAAAAAGATGTTGTTCTCTGCTGAGTTTTCTTTTTGAGAAGCTGAGTAATGATAAAACTAAAATAGAAAGTGCTTCTGATGTTAGAAAACTTTTAGATGTATGTTCAGGAAGTACACAGTTTACTCAAAATGTCCAGCAAGATGCACAGGAATTCTTGATGTATATCCTTATGGTACTGGAAGATGAAGGGGTAGAAATAGAAAATATATTTGGTGTCTCTTATAAATGGGAACATAGTTGTGAAAACTGTTTCAACACATGCAGCTCTACTGTTGATTCTGAAAGGTTCATATATTTAACATGACCAGAGACTCAATCAGTCACTTTTAGTAAATTAGTTAAAGATGCCAATCACAGCATGGAATGTTCTAAATGTAAGTCAGACATGTTTTAAACGTTATTTTTAAAGAAATATGGACAGTATGTAATTTTAATGATGCAACGTTGTAGAGCTGATGGTTCAAAATTGGACACTTTAATAAAGAAGTTTACAGGACATCAATTATCAATATCAGGAAAAACTTTTGTTGCAGTTGCACTAATTTTCCATGATGGACCTTCGATAACTTCTGGTCATTACACAGTTTATCTTAAATGTGAAAAAGGCTGGACACTGTGTAATGATTTTCAATTGATTTTCAAGCAACGTTTGCCTGCAGAATTACCAAATTCCTATTTAATTTTTCTAAAACCAAAATTTTAGATACAAATTGCTACATCTGAACAAATTATTTTTGCGATTTTATTGGATTACCATTGGATATTTTATCAAAAAATAATTTTAAAAATTACCATTTGGCCTCATGGAAAGGTAAAAATTTCTCTTGTGGACTTCTTTGACAGATATTATTTTGGTGTATGTGCTTAGCAAAAAGATTTACAGACGATATTTATTGAAAATAGTTATTGTTTTTAGATGATGTTTTTCTTAAATATGTTACTTTTGTATAAAGGTATGTTTTACTGAGAAGAGATTCAGGGCTTCTTTTAAACAATCTTTCAGATTGTTAATTTTTTTGCCCGCTGTTAAGTGATGAATGCAATTGGTTTCACGATTTACAGTGAAATTCAATATATTCTGAAAACAGCAAAAAAAAGGGCAAAATATTGTTTTTTTAAATAAGAAAATATGTGTACTGTATTGTAAAATGTATTGTTAAATATTAATACTTTTTTCTTTTTTGACAGATTGAGAGAAAATTTAGAAAATTAATACTTTTTTGTAGCAATAAAAAAAAAACAAGTTATTGATAATTAAGTTATTTTGTTGGTCAGGTAAGTTTAAAATATCTGTATTTATCACACATTTACTTTTGTACTCCCTTGTTTTCACTTCTCCTCACTCTGCTTTTCTCATTTCCATTGTGGTTCCTCAAGTACATTGAAGGGTGAAATAAATATTTTTTTTTTTTATTTTTTTTTAAAAGGTGCGTGTACCTTACGCACACGGCAACATTTTTTTTAAAAATAAAGTGATAAAATAAATTAAAAAATATTGTGAGGTAGGGTGGCTCTTAAAAGAGCCCTTGTGTTAATACAGGGACAGAGGAAAGAAAGAATGGGAATATTAAAAGGTACCGCACTTGTGCTGCTCAATCTTATTGTCTATTAGAGGAATACTAGTCTCCCCCATAGCAATAAGAGAGTAACAAGTGTTGCACCTTATATGTACTCTCTGAAACCGAGGGTAGATGTCCAGAGGAGCAGAAGAGGGTGATGCTCCCACCGCAGAGGAAGGGCTCAGCTGATCTGCCGAAGATGTACTCGGCTGAGCTTCTGCGGATGTGCTGGGGTGACTTACTGGAGGGTTTGCTTCAGTATGTCGAGCAAAAGTCCTGGGATGTACATCCCTAATGTGTCTAAACATAGAGAAATTTCCAAAAGAATACTTCTTCCTTGGATTACCTCTAGATAAGACACGGCTACAAAGTGTGCACGTGACCAATGGAGCATTGACTTTTTTCTGCCCCTCTGGAAATGTGAAATATTCCCATACAAAAGAATTCTTCTGTTTCCTCCTTCTCTGTCTAATAATGCTGTCCTGCCCACTCTCAGAAGAGGACTGCTGCTCTGCCATTGTATCCCAAAGACAATTCAGCTCCTTCTCCTAGGGAATCACAAGCAGTAATGAGGGGAATGGGTGTGGTGTTGCAAGTTTCTGGAAATGAAAGTAATTTAAACCAATCAAAAGTGTTGTTTCTGAATCACATGACCAACCGTACGCGCACGTTAAGCTTACCGAGTGCGTACGGTAAAAGTACGCATGCACGTATGTAAGACACGCGCGCACGCGCATTAGAGGCACGCACGCGTGCATGCGCATTAGAGGCACGCGCGCAGGCACGTGCGGTGCTTCCGCGTAACGTGCGCGCGTGTGTGCGCGTAGGGAGCAAGCGCTTACGCGTTGCACAGGAAGTACGGACGCGTACGTAAATCGCGTACGCATGCACACACAGAGCATAAATATTACGTACATAAACAAAGCAACCCCAATGACGGACCACAGTTAAGCACTTAAATTCCAAAAGTTTATCTTCTTAATTGTGTACACTAAATTTGTATACGTGGTGCAGCAACTTCCAACATCCGTCGTTGTTAGATGCGAAACAAAACCAGAATTTTTTACATAACGGAAGGTGCACTCAAAAAGCAAAGTCCAGATCAATATGTATTCCAAAAAGTTTCTTAGTCTTCTTTTATTTATGAAAGATAGCGGACAGCCAACGCGTTTCGTTCCTTAAACACAGGAACTTCTTCAGGGCTGCAATCAATTATAGAACAACATGTATAAACAACAACATATATACTGACAATACATTTAAAAAACAACATATAAAAAAATTACTAATAATTACAACATTAAAAACAAATCCAAAGATAACAAGACCAACCTCACATACATATATATAAACATATCATTGTGTTAAAATTCTGTGTGCATAGAATCTTTCTTATCTGAAATCTTCTATCTCTAATAAAACAAGATATATAAAATGACTGTATATATCAGAATGATAGTGCAAAGAGAAAGGAAGAGAGAAAAATCAGAGACAAGAGAAAATATCTCGAGATCACAAATACAGTTGCTAATATTAAAGAGTAAGACCTAAAGAGTGAAGAAAAGAACAAAAACAATTTCATATAAACCAAAGTAAACGAGAAATATGACCACAAACTGTAAATAAATAAAGACAGAAAGGATTAACAGAAAGAAAAAAGTGTGAAGAAAGGCTCACCATAAAGTTGGTTGCATGAAAATAAGCTCATTCCATAATAGTTGATTCAAAATATTCACAAATCACAGTGATGTATCACACGTTCGATATACAGAAAAGCATCTGAAACATAAAAATAAAAATAAAGAAGCCAATGGCATCATGGGTACACAAAAGACCAATGGCCTCATAGAAGAAGAGTGTAGTACACGGCACAAGTGCACAATTCAAGAATGCATAACCACAGTGAGATACACTCACCTTCAAATATGAAGGTCTAGATGATACCACTTGACGGTATTTTATTGATATATTGCAACGAATACTCACTCACAATAGTAAAAAGATCCTATGTTGGACTAAAATATCTGAAGTAAAGAGAAAGAGTGTTCCCACCACACCTATTCATCAAGGCGATACAAGCAAAAATATTAAATCATCAGAGACAAATATATCCTGTCTTTAAATTTAAAAAAGTTTGTTGTCAATGTACGTGTTAACACCACAACTATTCATCAAGGCAATACAAGCAAAAATATTAATTTATAAGAGACAAATATATCCTGTCTTGAAATTTGAAAAAATTTGTTGTCAATGTACGTGTTAAAAAAGTAAGCGTGTCATTCGACCAAGGTAGCAAATTCCTCATGTTATTCTCTTCCGGCATTTCCAAATAAAGGCCACTTAATCATTTAGAGCCAGCCGAGAGATCCCGTGTCACAAACAAAACCGTTCACATATATAAACCACGCAATATATGAAGACCGTTTCAACAAAGGCAGCATTGCGCACAATTGAAGAAACATCAAACGATCCCCATTCATCATAAGTTAAAAACCATAGCATTCAATACAATAACGTTCCTGTGGCCACAAATCGAGTCAATCATTTAGAGCCAGCCGAGAGACCCCGTGTCACAAACCAAACCGTTCACATATATAAACCACGCAATATATGGAGACCGTTTCAACAAAGGCAGCATTGCGCACAATTGAAGAAACATAAAAAGATCCCCATTCATCATAAGTTAAAAACCATAGCATTCAATAAAATAACGTTCCTGTGGCCACAGATCGAGTCGGGCTTAAAAGGACTCACCTCAGAAATCAGCATATGCCAGACGGCATAATAACCGACAGTGACACGACACAGCAAACGGACCCAAATCTTCTGGTCGGTTTAAATATACCGTTCAAACGTGACCCTGCGTAACCATAGGGCCGTGTTATGAAAATAGTAAAGGGGCAAATATAGTATGACTAATGAAGCGGCCATCTTAGAAAGGGCATACATAGAAGCGTAATAGTACACCAAGTCCATATATGTCCACTGACAATCCTATAGAAATATAACAATATGCCTCCATAGACGAATATATCGATAGTATGCATTAAATAAACAGGCGACATAATAGCCACTAAGCTGTCTGTCGATTTAGAGATTAGGGCTAGTCTTAATAAGATGTATTAATAGCCATGACGCAGTATGTGGAAAAAGAGGATAGAAAGGTTATAATGGCTCACCCCGCGGCCATCTTAGAATGGGCATACATAAAAAACGAAGTTGTATACGGCCATCTTGGAATAAGTGTAACTGCCAAATAATATAAGTATATATAAGAAACTGCAAAGTACCAGTTACGACGGCCATATAAATAGAAAACCAAGTAGGCATAGTATGAATGCTTATTGCTAATATGTGAGGCTAGACACATGATCGCATGATTAAAAAACGAACCCACAGAGCAAAAAAAGTGTGATTCAGTTAGCACGGCCTGTTTGGTATGCCGAATTCATCTGCGCCAACACATGGCAAGATCGTAGTAAATATATAGAACGCAATGTATTGAATACTATGGTCACTCATAAAAATGGAAGGAAGATCATCGAAGAGAGAAAGAGGGAAAAGAGAAGAAACAAGAGAATAAGAAAGAACAGACAATCATTTGTCACATACAAATATGTGTACTATACAATTATTTTAAACACATAATCATGGAATTTTAGAGTATCTACATAAAGAGAGTTGAGAGCACATTCAGAAAACAGCAAATCCAATCAATCAATGTCATTTTGATCCAAAACAAGCAAATTGCATCCTTGTCAGTTTCAGAGACAATATTAACCTAGGAAATAATGTAATTCCTTATCAGTATTGTGACCCACATATGTGGCCCTCAATCTACAAATCCATTTTGCCTCCTTTTGTCTGACCAAAAGTTCCCTATTGCCTCCTCGATTACTGATTGGGACATGGTCTATTCCGCGGAACCAAAACATATCATTATTAGGGTGCATTGACCTGTAATGTTCACTCAGGGGATATCTCCGATCTTTGTTTAAAATAGCCCTACGATGCTCCTATATTCGAATTTTTAGAGGGCGGATTGTACTCCCTACATAAATGATGTCGCAATTACAACCTATTACGTAGATAACGCGAGTAGTATTGCAGTTTATAAAATGCATGACATCATATTTTACACTAATATTGTAGCAAAAGTTGAGAGTTTTATTTTTCCCATGTGGACACATGTTACACATTCCACAGGTGAAAAAACCCTTGGGTTTAGTGGGCAACCACGTTTCCCTTGAATTAGTCACAAAACTGGGACATACGACATTCCGCAGTGATCTACCTCTTCTGTATGTTATTGATGGAGTATTCGTAAGGCAACTCCTTAAGGATGGTATATCTCCAAGAAGGCTCCAATTTTTCTTTAAAATATTAAAGATTTTGGAGCTATTTACATTGTATTGTGTAATAAACCTGACTGGAGTTTCGTTTGTCGTATCCCTTTTGTGTGATGGACGCAAAGTGTCGTCTCTAGTGCGACATTTAACTTTCTCAATGGCCTTATCCACAACTTCTCTAGCATATCCTCTCTGCAAAAACCTTGTTCTGGATTCTGAGATGTTATCAAGGTATGTGTCATCATCACTACAATTTCTTCGTATTCTTATCATCTCCCAATAGGGGATGTTGTTGACAACAGACCGAGCATGAGCGCTATCAGCGTGAAGGATCCCATTACAAGCTGTGTCTTTCCTGTGAAGAGTGCTGTGTATTTTCCCATCCTTCACAAAAAAATTTATGTCCAAAAAATCAATACATTCTCTACCAAATGTCATCGTAAATTTGACATTGTATTGATTATCATTCAGATATATCAGATATTCCTTCAACTCTTCCACAGACCCTGACCAGAGGCAGATTACATCATCGATGTACCTCCCCCAGAACACAATAAAATCCGTCCAGGGGGAGGCACCTCTGCCCCAGGCATGCTCCCTCTCGAACCACCCCATAAAGAGGCAGGCGTACGAGGGAGCAAACCTGGAACCCATCGCAGTACCAAGGATTTGCTGGAACCAGCATCTGTCAAAGTGGAAAAAATTATTACAGAGGATAATATTGATCATCTCCATAATCATCTCATTAAAGGAAAACTGATCAGCATTCTCTTGATCCAAAAAGGACTGAATCGCCAAAAGCCCAAGTTCTTTGCGAATACATGTGTATAAGCTTTCTACATCAAATGTAACGAAGAGTAGTTCTTCAGACCATTCAAAATCTTTGAATTTAACCAAAATATCCTTACTGTCCCGGATATAGCCTCTCGGTGGGTGAGCCCACCCCCAAAATGATAGGACGACCAGGTGGAAATGCATTAGGTTTGTGTATTTTTGGAAGGATGTATATGTAGGGAAAGTTGGGACAATCCACTCTAAGATATCTAAATGTATTTTCCGTAAGTAGCATAATATCCTTCCATTCACTCAATTTGATGTTAATCATGGTGGTTAATTTGTCAATCGGGTTTCCCACAACTCTCTTATAGCAGGATTCATTGCTAACTTGGCGGTTAATCTCATTCATATAGTCACCATGGTTCATAATCACAACATTACTGCCCTTATCAGCCTCCCTAATGACAATACTCTTGTCATGCTTTAACCGATCGAGGGCCTTTCTCTCTTAGGTAGTAATGTTGTGATTAATCCAAGGGGTGAATTTTTTGGTGGTCTCCATATTGTATAGATCCTCACTTACTTTGTCATAAAAAACATCTATATTATGATGATAATTCATGACTGGTATGAATTTGGATTTTGGTTTTAACCCACTATCCAATGCATAATTCTGTGATATATCCAAGTTATTGATTAAAGAGAGCATATCACATTCCTCATTGTCATCAAGTGTCATAAGACAGTGAATATCCCTTATATCTGGGACCGTATGTGTCATGAGTCGAGGAGGAACAGATGGCTCAGGATTCTGGGGAAAAATGTGAGAAAAATGGTCTTTTAATTTGAGGATTCTAACAAACTTAAATAGATCTATGTGTACATTGGTCATATCACCACTTTGGGTGGGACAAAAATTCAAACCCCTACGTAACACCGCCAATTCATCCTTGTCAAAGATTTTATTAGACAAATTAACAATTTCCAAATCTTTTTCACCAGATTGGACATCATTACATGAAGAACTTGAGGCATGAATATCAATTATTTCTTGACCTGTCCCACTATGTTCCCTTTTCCTTTTGAACCTGCCTTTGCCCCTCCGACCTCCCCGCCAGGTTTTGGCATTTCTCTTTTTTGTTGTAGTCTGCTGCTGATTCGCAATTTCGCAAGCTCCTTCTGAAATGAAGAAGTTGCTTCTCCTAAAGGGACCTCACGAGACAGATCTGATGTGGTGCTTTCTAGGGAGGACGAGGAGACACCACTAATAGAACGAGTGTCATCACGTTCTTCCCTAATTTCCCTTATTCTTTTCTTTTCTTCTGTGCCTTGTATATTGTCAAATTTTCTTGCGAATGTATAAACTTGGCCATCTTTATAGTCTTGATCGTCTCTCTTTATTTTTTTCAATTTTTTATCTTTCAAGTATAATTGATGGTCCTCCATAACCTTTTTTAGAATGGCAACATTTTTTTCTATGAGATCCTTTTGTTCTACTTCATTGATCGCCCTTTCCAAATTCTCTATCTCAGACTGAAGCTTCTCACCTTTCTCTTTAGCATGTTTAATTAATATCTGCATCATAGTGACCGATGGACTTTCAAGATTACCCTCCCAATCTTTCAAAAGATCACTGCTGAGATCCTCAAAGGTCGGGAAGATTAATATTCTAAGTCCTCTTGGGACTTTCTTATTCTCTAAATACTGTCGGCGCGTGACACCATCCCACCAGTGGGATAGTCCTTGTTTTTTCAAACGCTCCAATCTAAGGAATAACGTTCTAAGGCTAGTACTAGTCAGAGTATTTGGTTGTGTTGTTGGTCTTGTATTTTCGGTGCCAAATAAGTTGAGGGCCATTTCCTCCCTCCCATCTTGAAATTTCTGCATTATAATACTTGAATTAAAGAAACGGAACAAGTGCAGAACAGTCCAGCGAAAACATACATAAACAAAGCAACCCCAACGACGGACCACAGTTAAGCACTTAAATTCCCAATGTTTATCTTCTTAATTCTATAATTGATTGCAGCCATAAATATTACGTACGCGCACCGTACATAAAGCGTACCGTGCGCTTACGGTAAGCTCACCGTACGCGCACGGTAAAAAATCCATAAAAAAACACAAAATAAAAAAAATAAAGGTTTGTAGAAGATATTAACTATGTTATTCAACTATATCTAACCATTTTTTTAAAAAAAGGTGAATCTTTCTATATTGCAGAATGCATTAAATCAATGAATATATACATAGGTAGCATATTGTTTAAAAAACAAAAAAAAAAAAGAAAAAGATAAAAAAAGGATTTAAAAAACCTTACAAATTCACTTAAAAAACCATAGGTTTCACACACGTTATAGTTAGGAATTAGCATTTAAAAAACCTTGCAAATTCACTGAAAAAACCATAGGTTTCACACACTGATGATATCATCCAGTGAATATGTGTCTTTTCTGAAAAATAAATATTTTTTATATATCTATATATAAAGGTTAATGGAAGAATAAATGGGTAAATAAGTGTCTAAATGGATGTTTTTTTGTAAAATTTATTGTATAACTGCTTTATTAACAGTATCTTAGTGAATACAAGTATTAGTGATTAATGTGTAAATATTTAAATATCTGTGTCAGTGTCTCACTTTGTGTAGAAGTGGCTGCATGGGTTGGTGATTTGCTAATTGAGTGTGTATATGGGTTATTAGTTCGTTTTTAGAGTATCAGTATGAGTGTCTGTATGGTTCAGTGGGGGATGTTACTTAGCGTATAGATGCATGAATGAGTGACTCACTGTTTGTCTGTGTTTTGAAGACAGTATGTGAGCAGGACAGTATGGGTGGATGAGTGTGTGTATGGGTGAGTAAGAGAGTGAATGACTGTCTCAATAGTGTCTTTATGAGTAAGTCGATATGTTTTAAACTAGTATATGTGAGTATTGATGTATATAAGTGTGGATAAATGAGAGTGAGAGATTGGAAGAGTTCCTGTATAAATAAGTATGTGTTTCTATAAGTGATTGTTTTATAGAGTAAGTATGTGTACGTTTCTGTAGAAGTAAGTGTAGTGGTGTGTGTATAGCTGTATATGCAAGTAAATGGATGTTTATTTGCAAGTGTGACTATGTGTGTGAGTAACTCTATGTATGAGTGTAGGTGTGTAACAGGATGTATAGGTGTATAGTACATATGATGACTAAGTACATGTATGAGTGACTATATAGAAGTGTTGATGAATTAGTGGATGCGTATGTAGATTTTTGAATTACTGAATAGGTTGTTCTAACTGTTATTGGTATCTCTATAGTTTTCAAAACTTTAGTTTGTATTTTTCAATGTGTGTATCAAAGTTTATATTAGGATAAGAGGAGGTCTGCCACTCTTTCACAAGGATGATGTCATCAGTGATGTCATTTGAGATGTCATCAGTGATGTCATGAGTGATGTCACTGAGCATGTCATGAGTGATGTAATATGTGACGTCATCAGCAGTGGATTGCGGTCGCGCGAGTTATAGTTAGCTGAACTAACTATAACAGGGGAATTTCAATGGTTTTGTACGAGAGAAATGTCCAGCTAACTATAACATGTGTGAAGCCTATGGTTTTGTCAGTGAATATATATATATATATATATATATATATACACACACACACAAGAATTCCCCGATTCTGGAGTCCCTAACCCTTCAGGGCAGCCTCACGGAAATGGGCTCAGAGTAACCCATCAAAACACCATCCAGTGGAGAACAAAGAGAGAGGCCCAGTACTGGAAACAAGGCTTTTATTCCGGCATTATTAGCAGCACAGTATGCTTCCATTCGCTAACATTTCGGCAATTGCCTTGTTCACAGCTCGAAGTTAAAACACCTGATTTGCAAAGTGCGTCCGTGCGTGCTTTTGAAATGTTGATCACATGACTAACATATACATCACTGTATTTAGACACCTATTTACCCATGTCTTCTTCCATTAATCTTTAGCTATACATATACTACAAATATTTATTTTTCAGAAAGACACATATGTAATCAGTGATGTAATATCTGACGTCATCAGCAGTGGATTGCGGTCGCGTGAGTTATAGTTGCCTGCACTAACTATAACGGGGGAATTTCATTGTTTTTTTACGAGGGAAATGTCCAGCTAACTATAACATGTGTGATACCTATGGTTTTTTAAGTGAATTTGCAAGGTTTTTTAAATGCTAATTCCTAACTATAACGTGTGTGAAACCTATGGTTTTTTAAGTGAATTTGTACGGTTTTTTAAATGCTAAGTTATGTATTTATTAATATATTTTTTTTCAGGTTTTTCACCCTGCTCTGCCCTCTCACCAAGTTTGAGGCTCGTATCCCTCGTGGGGGTTGCAATAACCGAACCCCTGTGCACCAGGTCCAAATTGCAGTTGCAAAGGCTTGCTGGCTTCTTTACAAGAAGATCTTCGGGCTCCGAGTAGCCACAACCACGAGCACCTCGAGTGACCAGAATCTTCAGCCCACCACAATGTGTGTACCGTGGCTTGCATCTTTTGTTGAGTTGCATGTGGTCCTCTAGCGATTTCAGTGCCTCCAGCCTGTGGTCCACTTGAGGGTCACACTTGTTTCTTTTGGGCTCCCCTGATTGCTCTTGCTGGTCCCAGTGTTGCTCCTTCTTTGATTCCTGCATGGCTTGCCTTTGCCAAGGCTTGTTGGTGGTCCCGCCAGACACCAACCCCTCAGCACTCAACATCTTTCATGGGACAGCTTGTGCATGGCTCCTGGACCTCCTCAGTATCACCTGGTTCTCACAGCTGCAGAGTCAAGGGCATCATCATCCATCCTGCAACACCCGACATCGGAGAGCATTCCTCTTCCAAGTCTCCTGGTGACCCCTGAGTGTCATAGACTCTGTCCCCTCTGCTTGCAGGTATCTCTCATCAAGAATACATCCTTGGATTCCACCGAACACTTTCTCCTTCTTCGCCAATGGCATTTACCTGAAGACCTCCATTGGGTTCAATGGCGGTTTCTGACACCACTTCACACATATGCACCCAGATTCCCTGGTGCAGTTCACGTGGGTACTAGGGTATCCATGTGTGTGGTGGCTCTCCAATCTTCTGTCTTCTACCGGGTTTCTTCAGGGTCCACTGGGAAGAGTCCTTTTTCTTTAAAAATCCAACCGCGACTTACACATAGAGTTGTACGGAGCGCGCAGTCATGTTTCCACACTGCACACGCTTTCTATGGGGTCCCTATCTACTCACCTTGGGTGGTTCTTTGGGGTCCCAGCAATTCTACTGTCCCTTAGACACTGTCTTGAATCGAGTCGTGGTTCTTATACCACTTTCTTAGTATATGGTTTGGTCCTCCCCAGGGGCCACTGTGTATTTCATGCTATTTACTGTGTTTCTTTGCTAAGTATTGTGTGCATTGTGTTTATTTCCATGTTGGAGATACTGGTACGTACTAGAGAGTATTATATAATAAATACATATTTAAAAAAATACTTGGCGTGGTTCTTTTTCACTCAATTTATACTATAAGATGGCATTCCGGTAAAACAATCTGCTTTAGACTCCTTCCGGACTAAGCCTGAAGGCTGCTCTCCACATCTACAACTTAGAGAGATTTCTAAGGTTGTCTAAGACCTCTTAAATCACCATAAGGGTTGTCTGGACTGGTGCAAGGTGCCCACTTAAATGAGTGGACATCATATACCCGGCCAGCCTTTCACACTATTTAACAAACCTGATGGAACTAGGCACTGCTTGCACTTTTGCAGAGACGAGACACACATTTTTTGCCCTTTATTGATTGCCTCATATATAAGAGACAATGGAAATGCTTTTTAATCTCAGGAAGGGAATAAAAAAAACACAATAGAGTTCAGATTGGTTGTAATTTACAGCAATTCGAAAAAGAAAAAGATAAAAAAAGGATTTAAAAAACCTTACAAATTCACTTAAAAAACCAAAGGTTTCACACACGTTATAGTTAGGAATTAGCATTTAAAAAACCTTGCAAATTCACTTAAAAAACCATAGGTTTCACACACGTTATAGTTAGGAATTAGCATTTAAAAAACCTTGCAAATTCACTGAAAAAACCATAGGTTTCACACACTGATGATATCATCCAGTGAATATGTGTCTTTTCTGAAAAATAAATATTTTTTATATATCTATATATAAAGGTTAATGGAAGAATAAATGGGTAAATAAGTGTCTAAATGGATGTTTTTTTGTAAAATTTATAGTATAACTGACTTATTAACAGTATCTTAGTGAATACAAGTATTAGTGATTAATGTGTAAATATTTAAATATCTGTGTCAGTGTCTCACTTTGTATATAAGTGGCTGCATGGGTTGGTGATTTGCTAATTGAGTGTGTATATGGGTTATTAGTTCGTTTTTAGAGTATCAGTATGAGTGTCTGTATGGTTCAGTGGGGGATGTTACTTAGCGTATAGATGCATGAATGAGTGACTCACTGTTTGTCTGTGTTTTGAAGACAGTATGTGAGCAGGACAGTATGGGTGGATGAGTGTGTGTATGGGTGAGTAAGAGAGTGAATGACTGTCTCAATAGTGTCTTTATGAGTAAGTCGATATGTTTTAAACTAGTATATGTGAGTATTGATGTATATAAGTGAGGATAAATGAGAGTGAGAGATTGGAAGAGTTCCTGTATAAATAAGTATGTGTTTCTATAAGTTATTGTTTTATAGAGTAAGTATGTGTACGTTTCTGTAGAAGTAAGTGTAGTGGTGTGTGTATAGCTGTATATGCAAGTAAATGGATGTTTATTTGCAAGTGTGACTATGTGTGTGAGTAACTCTATGTATGAGTGTAGGTGTGTAACAGGATGTATAGGTGTATGAGTACATATGATGACTAAGTACATGTATGAGTGACTATATAGAAGTGTTGATGAATTAGTGGATGCGTATGTAGATTTTTGAATTACTGAATAGGTTGTTCTAACTGTTATTGGTATCTCTATAGTTTTCAAAACTTAAGTTTGTATTTTTCAATGTGTGTATCAAAGTTTATATTAGGATAAGAGGAGGTCTGCCACTCTTTCACAAGGATGATGTCATCAGTGATGTCATTTGAGATGTCATCAGTGATGTCATGAGTGATGTCACTGAGCATGTCATGAGTGATGTAATATGTGACGTCATCAGCAGTGGATTGCGGTCGCGCGAGTTATAGTTAGCTGAACTAACTATAACAGGGGAATTTCAATGGTTTTGTACGAGAGAAATGTCCAGCTAACTATAACATGTGTGAAACCTATGGTTTTTTCAGTGAATATATATATATATATATATATATATATATATATATATATATATATACACACACACACACAAGAATTCCCCGATTCTGGAGTCCCTAACCCTTCAGGGCAGCCTCACGGAAATGAGCTCAGAGTAACCCATCAAAACACCATCCAGTGGAGAACAAAGAGAGAGGCCCAGTACTGGAAACAAGGCTTTTATTCCGGCATTATTAGCAGCACAGCATGCTTCCATTCGATAACATTTCGGCAATTGCCTTGTTCACAGCTCGAAGTTAAAACACCTGATTTGCAAAGTGCGTCCGTGCGTGCTTTTGAAATGTTGATCACATGACTAACATATACATCACTGTATTTAGACACCTATTTACCCATGTCTTCTTCCATTAATCTTTAGCTATACATATACTACAAATATTTATTTTTCAGAAAGACACATATGTAATCAGTGATGTAATATCTGACGTCATCAGCAGTGGATTGCGGTCGCGTGAGTTATAGTTGCCTGCACTAACTATAACGGGGGAATTTCATTGGTTTTTTACGAGGGAAATGTCCAGCTAACTATAACATGTGTGATACCTATGGTTTTTTAAGTGAATTTGCAAGGTTTTTTAAATGCTAATTCCTAACTATAACGTGTGTGAAACCTACTGTTTTTTAAGTGAATTTGTACGTTTTTTTAAATGCTAAGTTATGTATTTATTAATATTTTTTTTTTCAGGTTTTTCACCCTGCTCTGCCCTCTCACCAAGTTTGAGGCTCGTATCCCTCGTGGGGGTTGCAATAACCGAACCCCTGTGCACCGGGTCCAAATTGCAGTTGCAAAGGCTTGCTGGCTTCTTTACAAGAAGATCTTCGGGCTCCGAGTAGCCACAACCACGAGCACCTCGAGTGACCTGAATCTTCAGCCCCACCACAATGTGTGTACCGTGGCTTGCATCTTTTGTTGAGTTGCATGTGGTCCTCTAGCGATTTCAGTGCCTCCAGCCTGTGGTCCACTTGAGGGTCACACTTGTTTCTTTTGGGCTCCCCTGATTGCTCTTGCTGGTCCCAGTGTTGCTCCTTCTTTGATTCCTGCATGGCTTGCCTTTGCCAAGGCTTGTTGGTGGTCCCGCCAGACACCAACCCCTCAGCACTCAACATCTTTCATGGGACAGCTTGTGCATGGCTCCTGGACCTCCTCAGTATCACCTGGTTCTCACAGCTGCAGAGTCAAGGGCATCATCATCCATCCTGCAACACCCGACATCGGAGAGCATTCCTCTTCCAAGTCTCCTGGTGACCCCTGAGTGTCATAGACTCTGTCCCCTCTGCTTGCAGGTATCTCTCATCAAGAATACATCCTTGGATTCCACCGAACACTTTCTCCTTCTTCGCCAATGGCATTTACCTGAAGACCTCCATTGGGTTCAATGGCGGTTTCTGACACCACTTCACACATATGCACCCAGATTCCCTGGTGCAGTTCACGTGGGTACTAGGGTATCCATGTGTGTGGTGGCTCTCCAATCTTTTGTCTTCTACCGGGTTTCTTCAGGGTCCACTGGGAAGAGTCCTTTTTCTTTAAAAATCCAACCGCGACTTACACATAGAGTTGTACGGAGCGCGCAGTCATGTTTCCACACTGCACACGCTTTCTATGGGGTCCCTATCTACTCACCTTGGGTGGTTCTTTGGGGTCCCAGCAATTCTACTGTCCCTTAGATACTGTCTTGAATCGAGTCGTGGTTCTTATACCACTTTCTTAGTATATGGTTTGGTCCTCCCCAGGGGCCACTGTGTATTTCATGCTATTTACTGTGTTTCTTTGCTAAGTATTGTGTGCATTGTGTTTATTTCCATGTTGGAGATACTGGTACGTACTAGAGAGTATTATATAATAAATACATATTTAAAAAAATACTTGGCGTGGTTCTTTTTCACTCAATTTATACTATAAGATGGCATTCCGGTAAAACAATCTGCTTTAGACTCCTTCCGGACTAAGCCTGAAGGCTGCTCTCCATATCTACAACTTAGAGAGCTTTCTAAGGTTGTCTAAGACCTCTTAAATCACCATAAGGGTTGTCTGGACTGGTGCAAGGTGCCCACTTAAATGAGTGGACATCATATACCCGGCCAGCCTTTCACACTATTTAACAAACCTGATGGAACTAGGCACTGCTTGCACTTTTGCAGAGACGAGACACACATTTTTTGCCCTTTATTGATTGTCTCATATATAAGAGACAATGGAAATGCTTTTTAATCTCAGGAAGGGAATAAAAAAAACACAATAGAGTTCAGATTGGTTGTAATTTACAGCAATTCGTAGTCTGTAAGACACTGCTATGAAAAAGTACTGCAGAAATGGTCAATTCATATTGCAAATAACTTTACAACAAATTGTTGATTACGAGTAAATATGCTGCTATATGGAAAAAACTGTAGATGAATTTATTGTAGCTAGAGATTTGGAGATGGGTACTTTCTTTTAATGTGAATAGACAATAGAAATTGATATTGTCAATAGTAAGGTTTGCATATGAGGTTTGTTTTCCAACAGTCATGTAGAGTTAACAAAGGTTAGTTCACTGACATTTTAAGGCTAAAGTAAGGTCAGAAATGGATTTTAAATTGTGGGTGGAATTAAAGAAATGGAGGGGAGTTTCCCTTTAATTAGACACTCTGCACCATGAAATTTTGTTGCACCAGTAGAAGGAATTTTTCCGAAACACGTCGGCCAGATCTATGAGCATGAAGCACTTTTGAAATGCTGTAAAAATCAAATAAAAAACGTGTGGAAATATGTATATATGTGTGTGTGTATATAAATTACATCATTCATGACACGGTCAGTGACATCACTGATGACATCACTGATGACATCATCCAGTGACTGTGTGTTTCTGTAAAGTTTAAATATGTATTATATATATGCCAAGGTGTATTGAAGAATGTGTGGGTGTATACGTGTCTGGATGGAGGATTTAGTAGGTTTATGACTGACTATATAAGTGAGTGATTAAACGAGTCTTACTCAATGCATGGGTTAGTGACTAAACTTTGTGAGTGTCTGTATCAGTCTGTCTGTTATTGTGTAAGCTGATGCATGGGTTGGTCAGTAGCTACATGAGTGTCTATATAGGTTATTGATTGGTTGCCTGAGTATTTGTATGGGAGACTGAGTGTGTGTGATTGTGTGAGTGGTTGATTCACTGGGTGTATGGGTTCAAGAGTACAAGTGGAAACAGCTGTATGGGAGGGTGAGTGTGTGTATGTGTGTGTTGGTGAGTGAATGGATGTCTCAGTGGTATATGTCCAAGTAAATACATATGTAAAAGGTAGTGTATGTGAGAGTTGGAGTATATAAATGACTATACATGAGAGTCAGTGATTGTGAGACTGGCTGTATGGATGAGTGTGTACCCCAGTACACTGCAGGAGCTGGCCATGGGGTGTGGCACTCCCCAGGGCCATCGAGGGCTTCAGGAGGTGGGCCGTGCGCCCCCCTCCTTTCAGTTTCAAAGCTCCGGGAAGGTGGTGGTCCCCGGGGCTTGGGGGTCCGTAACAGACCCTCAATTTCAATATTTGGGGGGTTATTCAAAAAGAGCCCCAGGGAGGTGGCGGTCCCTGGGGCAGAGTGAGGGGGAATGGGACACCCCACGTATTTTTTTATCAGCCCCGGGAAGGTGACGGTCCCTGGGGCTGCGAGGCTGGGGCTGGGGCTGCAGTTGTTATTAAAGTCCCGGGGAGGTGGCTTGGGACCCCCTCCATGCATTTTTTCACAGCTCCGGGAAGGTGGCCCCCACTAATAAATTGGCAGTGCCCCCGGGACCTGGCCCACCCAGGGGCTATTTTTAAAGAAGGTGTGGGACCCTGCGCTTTATTTTTAAAACAAACATTTAGGTGGGATTTGCGACCCAATCGCGATTTCCGCCAATTTTTTTTTTTTAAATGCTTGTGGGACCCCCTGAGCAGGCCTAGGGGGTCAGGGTGTTTCTACCCTGCCCCCTTTTCTTGTTTTTAAATGTTTTTTCTTGTGTTCTACTGAGTCACAAGATAGCTGTCAACACTTCCTGGTTTGGAGGGTTGGTAGCCAATTAGAATGAAGCTCGTGGTCAGGAGGGTTCATGAACCCACCGCGGACATAGATATCCAGGGCTTTATTTATGAGGCCTTGCGACAGTTTTGCACTTCCGTTGCGTCACTTTTTGTTACGCATCAGTGGCGAAAAACATGCCTCCTGTTGCTCCCTATTTACAAATTACGCATCTAAGCAGATGCGTCACTTTGCAAACACCTGCGCTACATTATAACTGCGTCAGATATAATGTATGCAGGGTGGGCGTTCCCATGCAAGTAAGCCTCGTAGAAGTGGCGCAGTGAAATCTAGGAGATTTCATTGTGCCACTTCTAGGACGCATGGCAGGCGTAAGACTGACGCAGGCATATTTCATATGGGACTTGCCCATGTGTAATGACCAATTGCTGGAATTGCGTCACTTTTGTGACACACTCTAGCAATGCGTCATTTTTGCGCCTACAGATACGTCAGCAATACTGACGTATCTGTAACTCTTTGCGACATAATGCGTCATACTGTAAATTTGACGCATCATTGGTGTCGCAAGGAGGGCGCAATGAAAATTGACGCATCGCTGTTTTCTCGCAGCGAAGCGTCCCTTTTCATAAATGAGGCCCCAAAACTTTTTCTTTCTTTAATTTCTCAGGAACTATTGAACAGATTTACACCATTTAACCCCTTCGCTGCTGCGGACATTCCGCTGCAGCGCTGGGGGGGGGCAGCGCGGTGGGCCTGTGCTCATGACGGAGCCGCTCCGTCATGAGCCACAGTTGAGCTGTGCTCATGACGGAACGGTTCCGTCATGACTCCGCCCATTTGCGTTGTCGCCCCGCACAGGCGGGGAAACAGCGCCGCGCAGGCGGAGCGGCCGCCAACAGGATTGTCATGACGGAACCGTTCCGTCATGAGCACACGGCAACCGTGGCTCATGACGGAACGGTTCCGTCATGAGCGGGGAAGGGGTTAACAAAAAGGTCACTTTCTGAACGAAGATCTACCTGTTTTCCAAATTTGGTGTAATTCCGTTCAGCAGTTCGGGCTGTAGCTTTGTCTAAAGTTTTCTATGGAAAATAACATGGGGAAAACAAATTTTGGGACCTCCCTTTTTTCGCGGCCCCCACTTGACTAATCACCCCAAAACCTTCAGGACAAGAGCTTACCAGAGCTGGTCACTTGTTTTAAAAATTTCGCGAAGATGCGTCAATAGGCGCTAACGTTATTGGGAAAACAAAATAAAGCTTTTCCTATGGAAACTAGGTCCTAACTATTACTACCTACTGGCGACCACCAGTAGGAAATATATATATATATTATCTACTGGCAGTCACCAGTAGGTAGTTATAGTTAGGACCTAGTTTCTATAGGCAAAGTGTTTATTGATTTGCCAATAACTTTGGTGCTGTTTGACGAATCTTCATGAAATTTTCAAAAAGAATGGCCTGCTCAGGTTAGCTACTCTCTTGAAAATTTCAGGTGAATCGACAAGCGGAGCAGAGAAAAGGGGGGGTTCCCAAAACACGTTTTCTCCATGTTAATTTCCATAGGAAACTTTTATTGCAGTTACACCCCAAACTACTGAACGGAATTACACCAAATTTGTCAGAAAGGTAGCTCTTGGTCCAGAGTGCACTCTTTTTGTTAAATGGTGTAAATCCATTCAGTAGATCCTGAGAAACGTATATTTTTAGAAATATTAGTATCTGGTGACCACGTGGATCCAATAACCCTCACGATCTAGAGCTTGACTCTGATTGGCTGCCAACACTTCCAACCAGGGGATTTTTGTAAATTAAAAAGAATGGGGGCTCCTGCCCCAATGCTGCCCTGGAGACCACGAACACCCACTGGCATTTTTTTATTATGAGTGGGGGGCATCAAGGGCCTCCCAAGCCCCAGGGACCTTCACCTCCCTGGGGCTTCAATTTTTAAATGAAGTGTGTGGGGGGCTCCTGACCCCCACACTGCCCCAGTTTAAATACTGGGGTCCATTGCAGACCCCGGCCCCGGGGACCACCACCTCCCCGGGGCTGCACAGAAGATGGGAGGGGGGTCGTGCGGCCTCCCTGCTGGAGGCATGGCCCTAAGGACCTCCATTGCTCCCGCCTGGCCATAGCAAACATCTGCTTTGCTTCATGCAAGAAAGAGCAGGAAAACTGCACTCACTTCCATGAAGCCAATCAGATTTGCTTTTGGGCAAAGGAAGCTGCATATTTGCAGCTCCCTTTGTCCAAAAGCAATGCAGGCTCCTGCGGGAGTCTGGGATCTGGCAGGGACTGCGGGGCATTGGGGCTCCCCCTGCAGTCCCCAACACAGAGGCCTTGCCCCAGGGAATGGGGTCCTCAGGGCCGAATATGACCCAGGAGAGGGGCACTCAGCCCCCCCCCCCTTTTTATTTGTCAATTTGTCTTTTAAATAAGGCTGAGCCCCGGGCAATGGAGTCCCCAGGGCTAAAATCAGCCTGGGTAGGGGGGTTGCACTGCCCCCTCCCCTTTAAAAAAAATAAATGAAGGCCTAAACCCAGGGGCTGGGTTCCCAGGGACCATAATCGGCCCTCCTCCCTTTTCAATTTAAAATACATTTGTCAGGCTATGGGAATGGGGTTCAAGGGGCCCAAAAAGGTCAAGGAAGGAGGGCCACACAGCCCCCTTCCTAAATTTGTTTTCAAAAAAAGATACCGGCAACTCACCAGAGGCACCGCTCCCTCCCTACACCACTCTGCAAGCGCACCTCCTGGCATGCTCTAGGTTGAGGGATGAAGCCCCAGTCACTACTGATGGTCTCTAGGGGTCAAGTAGCCCACTAGGTACCTCCAGTAAGCTCCACACAGAGGAATTGCTGAGAGGTGGTCTGACGCCTCTTGGCACACTGGTGGTGGGGCGATGAGTTCCCCTTGTGTCCTGAGGACTTCAGGACTAAAGTGGATTTCATCTCCCAAGCAGCAGTTCACCAGAAGGTGTGTTTGCAGAGTGGTGTAAAAAGGGGGTGTGGCCTCTGACCACTTTGTGGGGCTTACTAGAGGTAACAGGAGGGCTAGTTGGACCCCAGGAACCCTCAGGAGGCAAGGGGACTTCATTCCCAACCAAGAGCGCACCAGGAACTGCGTTTGCAGAGTAGTAGAGAAAGGGGGGGCATGGCCGCTGAAGACCCCTTAGCAATCCCACTGTTTGGGACTTATTGGAGGTAACAGGAGGGGTGGGTTATGAGGACCACTTTACTCCTGAGGGACTTTGGCGGCCAAGAAGCTTTCCTGGTACCTCCTGTAAGTTCTATGCAGCGGAATTCCTGAGTGCTGGTCAGAGGTCCCAGTCCCCTTTCTCCACCACTCTGAAAACGTAACTACTAGTTAAAGAAGCATTTGCAATGTATTAGGTCTCACATTTGTGAGAGTTACAGCTCTTGGCATTGTAAATGTAAAGTTAACATTTTTACTTAAGTTTTTAGGAGTTGAGTGGATGTACGTTGTGTGTAGTGAAGTAATGTGGTATGTTGTGCAGTGAAATTATGTGGATAGAAAGTATGTGGTATTTAGTGTATAGAATTATGTAGAGTGAGATTATGTGTTATGGAGAGTAATTATGTGGTATGGTAGTCTATGTTGTGGAGTGGTAACCTCAGGTTTAGTCTTCCTCATTTCCATAGAAGCTAAACTATGCACTCAATGAGACAAAAAAAAGAAGGAACCACTGTGGAGCACTTCTTGCCCTGAAGAAGTTCATTTGTTTGAACAAAACGCATTGGCTGAAAGTTTCTAAAATCTGGATCTTCTTAATAAAAGACTGTTTGAAACATCAACACCAACAAGCTATGAGACTTATTGAATATCATATTATCCTACACCTAACTGGTGGTGCACCTCTCCAACCCATGGACTCTGTATCTTTCTGCCTCGCAGATAGCACCAAACAGCGGCCGGTGCTGGAGTAGCTTGTGCACACCGAAACAACTACACTAAGGGAACACTACAGGTTAAGCGCGGTCACTGTGTCCGCCGTTGTTTGCTCCTACAAGTCACTTGTAACTTCTGGACCTAGTCACAGGTATGAGCAGGGCCACTGGAATTATGCACCTGTTTGGCTGCACCGACGTTTGCCTAATTATACTTTTTCCACTTTTGCCACATAATTCATCATCTGCTGCATAAACTGCAGATTAGAAAAAAAAAACTTGTTTCTAGCTGAAACGGCTCAAACGTTACAAAAAAAGGCAGCAACAAGTGTTACAGCATGGTGAAAGGCCCTTTGCAAACCTAGAATTGTCACCTGTTACTTATTGTTAAATGTGGGTGTTACATTGCTACTAATGGTGTGCAAACCACTCTTGCTTCTTTCTGCACCTCTTCATGCATTTTTCTTGCTTCTTTCTGCACCTTTCTTCTTTTTTTCTGCACTTCTCTTCCCTCTTTAAGTACATCTCTTCCACTTTCGGCACCTTCCTGCTTTCTGTACCTCTCTTGCTTCTTTCTGCTGCACCTCTCTTGCCACTTTCTGTTCTTATCTTACCTCTTTCTGCACCTTGCTTGCTTCTTTCTGCACTTCTCTTGCTTCTTTTGGTTCCTCTCTTCCCTCCTTCTGCACTCCTCTTCCTTCTTTCGGCACCTCAATTGTCTCTTTTGACACCTCTCTCGCCTCTTTCTGCACCTCCCTTGCCTCTTTCTGCACTTCACTTGCATCTTTCTGCACTTCTCTTGCTTCTTTCTGCACCTCTATTGCACATTTCTGCACCCCACTTGCCTTTCTGCAAACCATCTTCCCTTTTTCTGCACCTCTATTGCCTCTATCTGCACCCCTGTTTACTCTTTCTGCACTTCTTTTGCCTGTTTCTGAAACTATTTTGCTTTCTTCTGTAGTTCTCTTGCCTCCTTCTGTACCTTTGTTGCTTCTTTCTGCATATCCCTTGTCTGTTTTTGTAACTCTCTTACCTCTTTCTGCAGTTGTCTTGCTTCCTTCTGCACTTCTCTTGCTTCTTTCTGTACCTCTCTTGCAAATTTCTGCACCCCTCTTGTATCTTTCTACACCCCTCTTCCTGCTTTCTGCCCCTCTCTTGCCTCTGTCGGCATCCCTGTTCCCTCTTTCTGCACCTTTTTGCCTGTTTCTTCAACTGTCTTGCCTCTTTCCCACTTCTCTTGCCTCTTTCTGCACCTTTGTTGCTTCTTTCTGCACTTCTCTTGGCTCTTTTTGCACCCCTCCTGCCTCTTTTGCACCTCTGTTGCTTCTTTCTGCACTTTCTTGCTTCTTTCTGTACCTCTCCTGCCAATTTATGTACCTCTCTTGCCTCTTTCTGCACCTCTGTTGCTACTTTCTGCACTTCTCTTGCCTTAATCGGCACCCCTCTTGCCTCTTTTCGCCCCTATAGCTTCTTCCTGCACTTCTCTAGCTTCTTTCTGCACTTCTCTTGCCTCTTTCTGTACCCTTCTTCCCTCTTTCTGCACACCTCTTCCCTCTTTCTGCACCTCTCTTGCCTTTCTCTGCACTTCGCTTGCCTCTTCTGCACCTCTGTTGCTTCTTTCTGCACTTCTCTTGCTTCTTACTGTACCTCTGTTGCTTCTTTTTGCACCTCTGTTGCCTCTTTCTGTACTTGTCTTCCCTCTTTCTGCACCTCTCTTGCCTCTTCCTCCACCTCTGTTGCTTCTTTCTGCACTTCTCTTGCTTCTTTCTGTACCTCTCTTGCTTCTGTCCGTAGCACACTTGCCTCTTTCTTCACCCTTTTTCCCATTTCATGCACCTCTTTTGCCTCTTTCTGCACCTTTCTTGCCTCTTTCAGCAGTTCTCTTACCTCCTTCTGCACCTCTTTAGCTTCTTTTTGCATTTCTCTTGCCTCTTTCTATACCCATCTTCTCTCTTTCTGCACCTCTGTTGTTTTTTTCTGCACTGCTCTTGCTTCTTTCTGCACCTCTCTTGCAATGTTCTGTACCCCTCTTGCCTTTCTGTACCCCTGTTCCCTCTTCCTACAGTTCTCTTGCCTCCTTCTGCACCTCTGTTGCTTCTTTCTGCATATCTCTTGCCTGTTTATGCAACTCTCTTGCCTCTTTATGCAGTTGTCTTGCCTCCTTCTGCACTTCTCTTGCTTCTTACTGCACCTCTCTCACAAAATTCTGCTCCCCTCTGGTCTCTTTCTACATCCCTCTTATTGCTTTCTGTACCTCTCTTGCCTCTGTCTGCACCCTGTTCCCTCTTTCTGCACCTCTTTTGTCTGTGTCTGCAACTGTCCTGCGTCTTTCTCACTTCTCTTGCCTCTTTCTGCACCTCTGTTGCTTCTTTCTGCACTTCTCTTACCTCTTTCTGCATCCCTCTTGCCTCTTTCTGCACCTCTGTTGCTTCTTTCTGCACTTCTCTTGCTTCTTTATGCACCTCTCTTGCTTCTTTCTGCACCCCTCTTGCCTCTTTGTGCACCTCTCTTGCCTCTGCCTGTACCTCTCGTGCCTCTTTCTGTACCTCTTGTGCCTCTTTCTGCACGTCTTTTGCTTCTTTCTGCACTTCTCTTGCCTCTTTCTACACCCCTCTTGCCCCTTTCTGCACCTCTGTTAGTTCTTTCTACACAGCTCTTGCTTCTTTCTGCACAGCTCTTGCTTCTTTCTGCACCATTGTTGCCTCTTTTTGCACCCCTCTTCCCTCTTTCTGTACCTCTCTTTCCTCTTTCTGCATCCCTGTTCCTTCTTTCTGCACCTCTCCTGCCTCTTCCTACCCCCCCTATAGCCTCTTTCTGCATCCCTCTTACCTTATTCTGTCCCTCTCTTAGTTCTTACTGTACTTTTCTTGCCTTTTTCTGCACCTCGCGTATCTATTTTCTGCTCCTCTCTTGCCTCTTTCTGCACTTCTCTTGCCTCTTTCTACACTGCTATTGCTTCTTTCTGTAATTCACTCACCTGTTTCTATATAGTCATAAAGTCATCAGTTAAGGTGGATGAGAGTGAGGTTGAAATCGTGAAGGATATCCAAAGAATACACAGAGACCCTTTCAGGAAAAACCCAGGTAGAGTGAAGCCAAGAAAGATTCTCATCAACTTTCAGACATATGCCCTAAAGGACAAAATCCTTCTCTCTGCATTAAAATCTAAAATCCCTAAAAGGTCCAGATTTCTCATTTGAAGTTAGATCAGATTTATCTCCGGTGACTTTAGATAGACAGTGGGAGCTGGGAAAGCGTATGGAGGGTTTTAAAAAAGAGGGGCACAATAACAAAAATGCATATGATAAGAAGCATAAGGGAAGCAGATGAGGTACTAGAACTCATTAAGAGAGGTGGAGGTGGCTGTGGCGGGGTATATAAATAAAAAAGAAGCTATATTTTGTTACTCATAAAATATATGTATAGCAAATCAAATTCAAAAAGCTTTAGTTTGACAGTTAGTCATAAAAGCACAACAATACAACACATATCGCACAATAAATAACACATAATACAATACA
Source organism: Triturus cristatus (assembly GCF_964204655.1). Lineage (NCBI taxonomy): Eukaryota > Metazoa > Chordata > Amphibia > Caudata > Salamandridae > Triturus > Triturus cristatus. Next base: position 898,846,982 of record NC_140590.1, on the reverse strand, counting down.
AGGTAAAAAAAGAATTAAATTCCATATACTGTCAGATATCTAAAAATTTTTAAGAACAATTAAAAGAAAACAGGCAGCAGGTGAAGAAACCCTGGATAAGAAATAATCTTAAGAGGAGATAGCAGCAATATTTGTACTTAAAGTGCGAGTGCGTATAATCCAAAACCAGCCCAAGAATTTGGCAACTGCTATAGCTATGCTAGGCCTACAGTCAGAGCCCAAAATTCTCAGTGCAACAGCACATCTCCGAACACCCAACAGGCTACAGATCGGCCTCAGCCATCTCCGCCGTGGGGCCGCATATAGCGGACAGACAAAAAAAACATGAGGGATGGATTCTGTCAGTGTCAAACAGCAATGGCATTTATCATCATTTCTAGGGGCCCATTTGCAGGTATAGGTCTTGATAGGCAAGCTACCTATCCTGAACTGAAAGTAAAGTTTTCGATCAATGGGCCTCTCAATCAAATCCCAATAGGCCTCACACACTGGCCAGGATTTAAAATCCAGAAAACGACCTGTTAGGCTAGTTGGGATGCTGATGTGACCTATAGATGTATAAACCATTTCCCAGTATTTCTGCTTCAGTTGCACCTTTGATGGGAAAACTGCCGTCTCGGGGTTAAGCCAAAGTGTCTCCAAATCCAGTTTAATAAGTAGGGATCTAATCTCTTTTAGCCAACCTATTCTATGGAAGCAGTCACGTAGGATCACATCCTTAAAGCCCAGAGTGTATTGCACAAGTTCTGGAGTGACCCATAGACGCCTCCAGTAGAGGAGTGGTCGAAGCTTTGCTAGGTTCACTATATTTTTCCTCCCAAGATCTAGATGAAGAGGGATAGTAGGAGTACTTTGTGGGACACTTACAAGATTACGTAAGAATTTATTTTCTAGTCTTGCTAGTTGTTTTATACCATTGAATCCCCAGAGCTCAGCTCCATAGAGGGCCGAGCTCACTGCTTTAGCATTATAAATTTCTAGTGCAGGAGTGACTGGTTTGGTAAAAGAGGATTTATATTTCTTAGTTAAGCACCCTGTATGCTGGTGCAGTTTTAGAGCTGTGAGATCCAAATGGTGCTTCCAGCCCATATCTTTTTGAAGAGAAATACCCAGGTATGTAAACGCGCTCACCTGTTCTAAGGGCTCATTATTTAATAAAATACTGCCTCTAAAAGATTTATGCTGATTAAAAGCCATAAACTTGGTTTTTGAGGTGTTTATTTCTAGCCCTCTTAAAGTACAAAATTCTGCAAATGCATTAATGGTCTTCTGGAGGCCACTCGGAGTCCTGGAGATGAGCAGAGTATCGTCCGCAAACATGAGGACAGGGACACGATTGCCAGCCAGGAGGGGAGCATCGGTGGGGGCCGCCGAAAGATACTCAACTACCCCGTTGATGTACAAGGAGAACAGGGTAGGAGCCAACACGCAACCCTGTCGGACACCCCGCCCAACAGGGAAGGAATCGGTAACCTCCCCCTGTGCCCCCCACCTAACTTTTGCAAAGTTGCCCTCATGTAAGCGGACGAGAAGGGTTAACAGTTCCGGGGCCATTCCCAGGTCACCGAGCACACCCCACAATTTCCTCCGAGGGACCAAATCAAACGCTGATTTGAGATCTACAAAAACAGCGTAAAGTGACCCCTCATTCAGGAGCACGTTCCTCCAGTAAATAGTTATAAATCGAAAAATTTGATCTATAGTACTGGTACAGGAACGAAACCCCGCTTGAAGTGGAGACAAAATGTTAGCTTCCTCCACCCAGGTCTGTACTTTTCCTAGAGCTAGACGACCTATAACCTTTTGTATTGAGTCGATGAGGCTTATAGGCCTGTAATTACTGGGGAGGGATTTGTCTCCTTTCTTATAAACGGGAATTATCTCGGCACCTTTCCAAGATGGGGGCACTAAAGCTCCATTAGCCACTGCATTAGCAAGAAGGGCTATATATTGACACCAAGTTGGCTTATCGCTTAAAAATATATCGGCCGGGATTCCGTCCATACCTGGAGCTCTTCCCTTTGCCACACAGTCGAGTGCTATCTCAACATCCTTGATAGAAAACACTGTACCAGATTAGAATTTTTCATAATGTGATGGTAGAACCTCTTCACTGGATGCTCTACCAGCATACTGAGGTCCAAAAAATTCAACCCATAGTGCCTGGGGAACATTATTCTGGGGGGGCTCCGGACGCCCACCCCTATCCCAATTAACAATGCTCCAAAAAATTCTCGAATCCTTTGCTGCACAGGCACTTCTTAAGTCCTGCCACCATGATTCGTCCCAGTCTTTTTTAGCTTTTTTTAGCACATCCCTATAGTGATTCCTTGCGCTCCTAACCCCCGATCGATCTCTTGATCTAAGAGCTTTACTTAGCTGCTGGCGAGCCACTCTACATGTGGTATTAAACCAGGTTGCGTCATGGGTTTTCAAAGCCTGTCTTCCTGGCTTAACATCCTTTAGAAAGTAGGTTTTCAAGTTATCAAATAGACTGGTATGGGCTTCTAACACAATTTGTGGAAAACCATCATTATTGACTTTTGACATTAGGGAGTTGGTACTCTTAACTACTTCAGCTTTAAGAGCTTCCAACTTTTCTGAATGTTCAGCTATTTTGTTCCATTTTACATGGCGTTTGTCATTTGCGATCACTAAATCCAAGGTAATAGTTCCCTCAGGATGGGTCGCTTCTCCCTTCCTAGAAGTTGCCCACAAATCAATACATAGAGGGTTGTGATCACTTTCGAGCCGCCATGTTACCTTCATGTCATCAAGCCTATGCCATATCCTAAGATCAATTAGTATATCGTCGATACGGCTAGTGGAACGCCCATTATCAAAAGTAATTTCTCCTTTCAGATCTGATCTGGTACGCCCATTTGCAGCCCTAAGACCTCTTTCGAGACACAACGCCTTAAGCTGGATTGCAGCGTTTGACCATTTTTTAACAGGGGGTAGATCAAGCCTCGGGATTCCCCATCTAAGGTCTTGTTCTGTTGAAAGCTCCTGTACCTCGTTACCCAATGGTTCAAATGTAGTGTTAAAATCCCCTGCTACAATTGGAATAATGTGATTGGGAAGATTTTCTAGTTGTAAGTCCAGAGATGTTACAGTCTCTGAGCTAAGTCCTCCCCTCTGACCCCTAGCATACACATTGTAAATAGCAAGGGTACTCTCATTAGCCCTACTGAATTTCAACACTAAGATATCTTTATCAGAGGATTTTAACATTACTACGCTGTAGTCTAGGTTTTGCCGAACCCATGCCACAAGGCCACCTACAGGGCGCCCTTTAGGGTTTTTTTCCGCAGGTATATAGAAATTAAGATATCCATCCCTGTACACAGGATCAACAGCCCATGACTCTTGGAATAAGCAAATATCGTATTTGTCAATAAAATTGCCCCAATCAGGAGACGACATTTTCTGGGCAATACCTGCAATATTCCATGATATCATGGCTATTTTACAACCACTATTAAAAGTATTTCTTGGGGACCTACACCTTTCACTTACCAAGGAATTAATAACTGTGTTGTCTGAGGGGATCACTTGTTCAGGTGGACTATTACGAGCAGATACCCCTATTTGATGGTTATTCGTGGGGGTGCATGTGACAACTCGGGTGCTGGTATAGGCAATTATTTCATCCGAGGATTTGTCACTAATCAATATGTTTACTTGGGGATACAATTGAGCAAAATATATATCACACCCCCTATGTCAGTCGCATTCCTCCAGATCGGTCAGGGCATTAAATCTATTTTCTAGCCTAAGATCACTAGAGTAACTTAGAAGTGCTCTCCTATCAGTAGCTAAATATGGGTCATTATATATTAGTGGCATCACATTGTGTCTTAAGGAACTGTGTTTACCAATAAAGAATTCCAATGTGAGTGGAATTATATCAGAGTTCCTTTTCTGAGGTGGCAGTAAATTAACAAGAATATTGGGTAGAACATACATATTAGCAAAGTTTATAACAACACAGTCTCCGCCAAATTTCTTCACATTATTTCCAAGCCATGGAACACATCTGGCCATTATAATTTCTCTTGCCAGTTGTTGATGACCACCCACTCCTCCAAAGATCATATTCCTGCTAAGCCAATGCAAAGCTTTGTCCATCAACGCAGTTGTTGACTCTACTTGGCCTGGCCTTAGATGGGGAACGTTGGCAAGGACGAGAACCAAAGGGATGGCCTCTCTAACAAACGGGAGGCCACTCCCAGTATGGGTTTTATTCACATTCATAGTAGGGGTAGGGACAATGGGTGGAGGGTTGTCATTACAGACATTATCGATCTGAGGATTTTGGGTAGGCATGGTTGATGTAGGAAACAGGATGTGAGTGGAAGAGCTTGCCACCACTGGGGGGGGCAAATGAGCAACATTCAAGGGAGCTTCCTTCGTTAACACAGGCACAGAGCACTGAGGTTGGTCATGATTTCTTGCTACCAACAACTCCAGAGTAGAATGTTGCGTAGTTGTTGGCATGGCATTAAGCTTCGTTTCCAATGAAGAAAATCTGGCCTCAATTGATGTCAGTCTCTCAGTAATGGGGGCCAATATACCATCCAATTTTTTCTTAATTGCTGCCCAGAGTTTGTTAGGTAGAACCTCCACTTGAGGCTGGGGACCCAAGCCTATTTTAGCAGAACGTCCCACAGTCGGTTTCTTTAGTCGCCCAACTGCAGCCAAGCACCCTGCTCTTGTACGTCTTGTCTGCATCGGGACTGGGGGGGAAGGGGAGACCTCTACGACCAGGGGCTCTTGGGCATGAGTAGAGGGGGTGGTCGCACAATTCTCGATGGTAAATGGTGGAGACGGCATGTGCTCTGCCTGATCAATTAGGTCCCTGGGGATGCCTGGTGATTGCTGCTGCGTGTTTGAGGCTGGGGTGTTGGGATTGACGTGGATGAGGGAAGAGGTCTTATTCCCCACTCCCATCGACAAACGCCTTTCAGTTCTTTCTATTTCCTCAGTCAGAACACTAGCAGCTCTAACCAAATATGAGTCCAGGGTTGCCCCTACAACCCCTTTTGATTTACTTCCTGTGGGCTTCTTTTTCACCATGATAGTATCTAACAGATGCCACTAGGCACAGTACCTTATTTATTACGTCGAGCGTAGAGGGGGTGCCCAGCCCGGCCTCTTCCGGCCACAGACGGCCCGCCCTTTGCCCGGGCTTAGCCCAGCGCGTCCCGCCCGCGTCCCGCGAGGCGGGTCTCTGCGAGTCTTAAATGCGCCTCCGGGCGCTGTGGTGTCGTCAGCAGGTGCGCCGCCGCCGCAAGGGACCTTGGGCAATGTGGTCCGGTGGCGGCAGCGCGGGTAGCAAGGCAAGGCAGGGGCTCCTGGCGTGACCTGCACGATTTTCTGACTCTCGGCGGTGTCGGCGGTGTCAGAGATCCCCCTACGGTATTCTGGTCTGTCTGTCTTTAAAGAGATCTTCGAGAGTTCTCTGCGGCGTCTCCAGTGCTCTACTGCTGATTTGGCCGCAGAGAGGGGCAGCGGCGAGGCTCTCCCTCAGGGACTGGTGAAGGTGCTTGGTATCAGTGGCGTTCGTGGCTTTCCCTGCGTTCGGTCCACAGACTTTACTCGGATGCTGACTGTTGCCTACGTGGCGTCCGACGCATCATCGTATAACGCACATAGGACCATTAATGCGCAGAATGAAAACCTGCGCCGCGTTCCACCTTCCGTCAGTCAATAGGCGCTCGACTTTTTACTGGATGACTTTTGCCACTCCGACGGTCTCAGTGAGCGGCATCCGGGTTTGAGGCGGCTAGAGGATCACGAAGACCCATGCAAACGGGACCGGTGTTGTGGTCAGACTTCAGCTCACGAAAGCCACCCGGCCTCTACGCACGCGTCGCTTCCTGCTATATATGTATAGCTATTATTGGTGGCAGGTGCCCGTGGTGCAGAAGAAGAAATTTAGACTAACATCAGGTCCAAGAAGAAGAAGCATGGGAGGGTTCTTCAGGGAAGGGTGGAGGGAGGGAAGCATTGCGGGGTGCACTGGGTGGGGAGCATATGGGTGAAAATGAACAAAAAAATCCTCAAACACCTCAAAAAGATTCATTGGACTCAGGAGACCCAGCATGTGAACGCTGTCTCCTCCTCCTGCTTCAACACCCTCCGCCTGCTTCACAAGATCTACAGATGGATCCCCACAAAACCAGAAGGACGGTCACCCAGGCCCTTGTCAGCAGTAGAGTGGACTATGGCAATGCCCTCTACGCAGGAACCACGGCCAAACTACAGAAAAGACTACAGCGCCTCCACATGCCTCATCCTCGACATCCCCTGCCACACTCACATCACAGCCCACCTGAGAAACCTGCACTGGCTCCCAGTCAAAAAGAGGATCACATTCAAGCTCCTCACCCACATACACAAAGCACTCCACAATGCCGGCCCAGCATACCTCAACAAACGACTCACCTTCTACACCCCGAACCGCCAGCTTCTCTCTGCTGACCTCGCCCTTGCCACCGTTCCACTCATCCTCAGGGTAACCACCGGCAGAAAATCTTTTTTCGACCTCGCCGTCATGACATGGAACACCCTCCCCTGCTGACCTTCAGGAGACTTCTCAAGACCTGCATGTTCGAGCAGTACCTGCACCCCTCACCCTCCTCAGCGCCTTGAGACCCTCACGGGTGATTAGTGCGCTCTATAAATTATTGATTGTTTGATTGAACCACTTAAAACATTTTTTCAAGCTTGTTAGAATTCTCCAGAACGGTAATTATGGCAGGAGATTTTAATCAAGTAATGGATCTAAAGTTAGATAAATCAAATAAAACTAAAGCCTAAATCACGAGCCCTTTTAAAAGCTATGATGATTCAGCACACGTTGTGTGATCTCTGGAGAGAGAGAGTTGGAGATCTGCAAGGTATCTCATTTGATAATAAGAAATATGGGAATACATCAAGAATAGCTACTTTCTAGTAGATTGGAGCCTTAGAGAAGATATCTTAGATATTGGATATCATGTAGACCATCTATCAAATCATTCAGTGGTTATATTAACAATTAAAGACAGCAGCAAACATACAGAAAAAAGTGGACACTAGACCATACCATACTGGCAGATAGGAAAGTAATGAAAAGTCTAAAGATAGAAGTTAGGAAATTTATTAAGATTAACAGTGGTTCTGCTCCAACTGAGGTAGTTTGGGATATGTTAAAGACATTTATGAGAGGTAAGATCACTAGTGCAGTATGCCACAGAATTGTTTTTATATAAGTGAAATCTCTCGGTTAGAAGATGAAATGGAAGGAATAGAAACCGAGATAAGAAGATCAGGAACGGAAGATGCCAAGTTTGTGTCTGAAAGGAAACTGCTCCTGTTAAAGAACCAAATGGCAGAAATCCTCCAATCTCGGATTACAAAGAGATGGGATGCTAGCAAGCTAGCATATTTTTGAGTACTGAGAGGGGGCAGGGAAACTTCTAGCTTGGAAGACCAAGACGGATCAGAATAGGAATAAGATTAAGGAGATCAAGGAGGATAAGTCCGGAAATATTCTGAAGAACAATACTAAGATTGAAGAGGCATTTAAGAAATTCTTCCGGCTCCTATATATGGAGGAGGAGAGGACAGCAAAAGCAGTGTTAGCAGACCCTATCCAACATATAGATGCCAGTCAGCAAAAGATCTTAAACCAGGGGATCACCCAAGAAGAATTTGCTTTGGCCATTCAGTCAAGTAAGGGGGGTAAAGCCGCCGGGCCAGATGGTATTCCAGTGGAATTGTATAAAACCCTTGGGGAGGTGCTATCTCCATTTTTGACACTAGTGATAGGTGAGATATTAGATCGTGGAGTGCAAGTACCAAGTTCTTAGAATGAGGCCACTGTTACTCTCATCTTGAAACCAGGAAAGGACCCGGCTAGGTGCGAATCATATAGACCGATATCCCTCCTGAACTCGGACTACAAAATCTTTACAAAAATGTGGGCAGGAAGATTGCATAGGATAGCAGAAGTGATAAATAAAGATCAGAGGGGCTTTGTAAAGGGAAGGTATCTATATGAGCTTACCAATGAGTAAATAGAGGCTATTGATCTTGCAACAACTTACGAAACCCCAGTAGCAGTAGCAACATTAGATGCCGCTGAAGCCTTTGATAGGGTGAGGTGGTCCTATCTGTTCTCTGTCATAAAAAGATATGAACTAGGAGATACAATTTGTAGAGCCAATCAATTAATATATCAAGAACCTACAGCAAGAATCTTGGTGAATGGGAACTTATCATCATCTTTTAAAATACTTAGGGGTACAGGGCAGGGCTTTCCTCTTTCCCCCTGCCTGTTTAATATTTATATAGAACTCTTTGCACATAAACTCAGAACCACAACTGACATTCCCCCCTTTCATCAGGGAGAATGGGTGAGGAAGGTCGCCCTATATGCAGATGACCTCATGGTTTTTTCTTCTGATCTTGGGGCGGCCTTACCAACCCTTCTACGGATGGCATTGGAATTCGGAGATGTGTTGGGATATTTAGTAAATGAAAACAAATCAGAGGCCATGGTATGGAGTCAGGGAAGTGAAAATCAGCTGATTAAGATGGAAATGCTATATTTGGGTTTCAAGGTAGTACGAAATATAAATGATATAACAGAAATTAATATGAGGAGAATATTAAAAGAGATAGTGCAACTAATGAAGGGATGGGAACAATTTCCACAAACGATCCTGGGGAGGGTGAACTTGGTCAAGAGGACTATATTGACAAAGATCACTTTCCTATTTAATACCATACCACTGTATTTTGAAAGGCTACCATACATAAAATCCAGCAGGCGATAAATGCTTTTATTTGGGCATATAAAGGGATTAGGATTTCTTGGAAAAGCTGCAGAGAAAAAGAGAGAAGGGAGGATTAACCCTCCCTGATATACAATACTATGCATGGGTCTTCCAACTGACAAATTCTAGAATGCTTGCAAAGACACCAGATGGTTCTGTAATAGGCTTTATGTTTTTAACAATGCTAAAAGAAAGTAAGGCGGATGTAGACAGCTTCCTCTTTAAATTCGAGACCTAAAATACTCTAAAAGATCAAACTAAAGGTATTACAAACAATGGTGTGTCTATGGTACCATAGTAGACGACTCTCAAAACTAGACTATTATTCCCATTATGCCCCAATTTGGGATTCACCAGGGGCTCCAAAGTGCATTAACGATAAATTGGCAGTACCCATAAAAAATGCGGATCTAAGGATCTGGGGAGATCTGACATGGGATGGGAGTCTTATACCTTGCTATGCTCTAAATCGGCTGATGAAGGGCAGTCTTTCAAAGTTTAAATATATCCGATATAAAAGCAGGGAGCAAATTCAAAAATTGGCGTTGGGAGTGGCCAATACTTTGGAGGAACAACTGGTCACAAAACCACCAGAAAATAAGGAAGTCACATTCTGGTATTGGGAAATACACAACATTATGGACAGAGACTTTACGCTGGCAGAGGAGCTGTGGGGAAGACACTTGCAGAGGCATAGTTACAGAATATTTGGCAAGTATCAATGCGCACACTTTACCTCATTGTCAAGCCTGCTTTTTAAAGGAGAAACCACATTTCTCACTCCACATGGCATACATAACACCTGAAAAATTGTCAAAGATGGGGAAAGGAAGTCGAACCAGCTGTGCAAAATGTGGCCTGGAAAAAGCGACAGATGTCCATATGTTTTACCAATGTCCTGTAATCGGAGAGTTTTGGGATGAAGTTGAAACACCTATATCAGGTATTTTGGGATTGCAAATTAAGGTAAGCCTAATATTGGTTATCTTTGGTGTGATGGATATCCTTTCGGTTTTCTTAGAGACTTGTTGTTCTATGCAATTTTACTTGTTAGAAGAGAAATCTGCCATAAATGGGTGGGAGGGACACCGCGACAGCGTTCGGATTGGTTGGAGTCTCTCCTATATATGTCTAGGATGGACCTGTTAGGGAAAGAGTCCAAGAGGAAAGGGTTTCGGAAGCCCTTACAAGTAGGGAGTGTGGGTCCAGAAAGGGAGCCGCAACATGCGGGGGATACTGAAGATATATGAATTATATGATTTATATATCTGTCCAGTGATTATACTGGAATAACTCTCTGGTCTGCTGCAGGGCCTCTCAGTTTGTACTTAAAGCAGCTGGTGGTGTGTAGTTAACACCGTGAGAGAGAGAGATAGATGCAGAAAGAATAAGGTTAATTGTGGAATGCCTGCAAATGGTTGGTTCTCTCAAAATAAGGGTGGAAGGAATAGACATTGCTTCTGAAGTGAATGAGGACACAAATTAAAAACATTTAAAAAAAAATACACCCATACAGACACTCACACACCACCACTCACCCATAGAGTAACTCCCACACCTAGTCAGTCACCCAAAGACGGATGAACAGCTGTTGCTGAGTGCATCCTCATGCCTTTCGACAACTCTTTGGAAATAAAATACACAGCAGTCCAAGCAGTGGAGGATCGCACCACCGTCACGGTTCATATGGTTTGAATTACGTGAACCTACCTTGTGGAGTAGCAGAACACTGAATCAGAACTGTATCTTTGCCGCCCTGAGGCCCACCAGAGGGCAGAAAATATGGACAATATTAATGTTCTTCGCGCAGGACCCACCAAAGGGAAATAATTGGGTTCAGGTTAACTACAAAGCCCAGCATGCATTAAAAGAACAGCGCACCGGCAGCGGCCCACTGAAGGGTAATTATTCAAATTAATTAGCATGCAGCTTTAAATTGTCTGAACAGACCTGTGGATTACAGCCACGCCTTTGAGAAAGGAGCAGGGGGCTCTGAAACCGGTTAGGCAACATTGTTTCAGAACTGCAATATCGGTTCCCCTCACAAATAAAGGTTCAGATGAACAACTGTTGCTGAGTGCGTCCTCGTGCCTTTGGGCAATTCTTCGGAAATATACATATATAAATATGTAACATTCTTAAACTTTTTAGAAGTGAGTGATGTAATATGTGACGTCATCAGCATTGCATTGCGGGGGCGCGAGTTATAGTTAGCTCAGCTAACTATAACGGCTGAATTGCTCTAGCTTTGTGTGAGTGAAATGTCAGTCTAAATGTAACATGCCTGAAACCTGTGTGTTTTCAGTAAATATATATATATTTCAGCTGTCATGTTGAAAGTGTTGGGGTGATTCATCAAGTGGGGACCGAGAAAAAGGGGGGTCCTAAAACGCTTTTTTACCATGTTAATTTTCATAGGAAAATTTAGACACGGCTATAGCCTCAACTGTTGAACAGATTTACACCACATTTGGCTAAAAGCTGGCTCTTGGTTCAGAAAGCACTCTTCTTATTAAATGATGTAAATCTTTTCAGCAGTGTCTGAGAAATTTACATTTTTCGCAGATATACAACTGTGGTAACGAACACTCTGGATCTCGTGCTTGAGATTTGATTGGGTGCAAACACTCAAAAACAAGAAGTGTTGGGTGCCATCTTGTGACTCAGTTGAATTGAGTCACAAGAATACAAAGTGAAAAAACAAGAAAAGAGGTTAGGGTAGAAACACCCTGACCCCCTAGGCCTGCTCAGGGTGTCCCTCAGGGACCCCCCAGGGCCAAAAAAGCATTAAAAAAATAGAAGCAGGACTCATGATGGATCTGTGAATGTCACTGAAAACGTTTTAAAAAAATGATGCACCGGCTCCCGTACTTCGTATTCTTTAGTACCCTGGGTGGACAAGGTCCCAGGGCAATGAGAAATAGAGAAGTGGGGGCCCACACGGGCCCTCGCAGCCCCAGGAACCACCACCTCCCTGGTGTTGTATTGATCAAAAAATGTGTGTGGGGCTACTGCCCCCCCATGTAGGCCCAGGGACCACCACCTCCCTGGGGCTATGTAGGTAATCATGCGTGGGGGACTCCCGCCCCCATGCAGCCCCTTCAGACCACTACCTCCTTGGGGCTACTTTTGAAATGGGAGAGTGGCTAACGGCCCCCTCCTGGAGCCACAAATGGCCCTGGGAGCCGCCACCCCCTAGGGTTAACTCCAGCAATGTGTCAGGGTACCCACCACCGGGACATTGTAGTTTGCTTTGGGATAGTGGGAGCACATCCCATAGCAAACAGTGTGCTCTGCTTTGACCAAGTGAGAGCACTTTGCTCTTGCTTGGTCAAAGCGGAGCACACTTTGCTTGCTGGCTCCCACAGGAGGCAGGAGCTGGCCGGGACTGGGAGGGGGGCCTTCAGGCTCCACCTGCGGTTCCCAACCAGCTGGCCATGCCCCAGAATGGGGTACCCGTGGCTAAAAATGGCCTGGGAGGGGGGCCACGAAAATCATTTAAGAAATGGCCATGCCCCCGGGGATGTGGCAACTGGGGCAAAGATCAGCCTTGGGATGTGGGCCGCATGGACCTCCTCTGGGCCCATTTTTTTACACCCAGGGACCCCATCCATGGGGCATGGCCAGCTGGTTGGGGACCATGGCGGGAGCCTGAAGTGATTATTGTTATTGTGGGTTTTTAGATGGTAAAGCATGGATGTAGTCCCGAAAGAATATTTTTTATTTTTACCCCTTGACAATGTCTTATTGTGCATTGAGCAAATCTGCTCACTTCTCCTAAAAAATGTTCAAGATAGATAAATGGGTGCATTATTCTTATTTTAGTTGAAAAGTGTACTATCCAATGTTATTCCTTTATTTCCCAGTGACATGATCTTCACAATGATCAGCATATGTTTGTCAAAATAGAGAAAAAAAGTTAAAAACCTGCACAATTTTCAAAATGACTAGGGGCCACATGCATCAACGAGAAAACGGGTCGCAAACGGGCATATTAGCAGAATCTGCCCCTTTGCGACCGGTATTTTTGAATTTGGGATGCATCATCCCAAATGCAAAAATCGCAATTTAAGGAATCTCTAAATAGCGATTCCTTAAATTGCGCTTGCATTTAAGGAATCCCAAATTGAGATTCCTTAAATGCAATGCATTAAAGTTAAAAAATTAGCGATTTCGCTAATAGGGGGAGCAAATTACCATGAAGTTGAACTTCATGGTAGTTTGCAAAAACTTTGAAAAATGCACTTTTGTGCATTTTTCAAAGTTTCATGTTGCGCACACACATGCCCTTAGAGCATGTGTGTGTGCAACATATGTGCACAGATCAATTTCAGGGGTGCAAAAGGGTGTCATTTTGACACCCTTGCATCCTTGAAATTGCATGAGCAATTTGCGAGTACCTACTGGTACTCGCAATTTGCTCATGCAATCTCCAATTCATTCCTGTGGGCCTGGAGGCCCATAGGAATGAATGGGACAGCATTCCTTAATTGCGACTCGCAATTTGTGAGTCACAATTAAGGAATTTGTAGGAATCGCTATTTTTATAGCGATTCCTACATGCATAGGCTTTTGCAATTCCTTAATTGCGATTCCTTAAAAATCGCAATTAAGGAATCGCAAAAGTCTTTGTTGATGCATGTACCAGTATATTAACAATGGGTATTTTGATGGGTGTTTGGTAACCCTGGGCGTAGTGGGCGTAGTGGGGCTACGCGGAGCATCACAGATTGGGGGAAATCTACAAACACTCCACACACTCCGCGTAGCCCCACTACACGCCGCCCGCCTCCCTCCCGCCCTCTTTTAAATGCCCTTACAATCATTAGAAGTGTTTGAAAAGTAATTCAAATGACTTAGCTGAGCTGCGGCTTCCCGGGGCTCCCTCTTCCTGCTTTATCGCCGACTTCTGCCTCACAAATGCACATGGTGGGTGCCCGCGCATGCGCATTTCTCAAAGTACCTGTATGACTATATGAGTGTCTGTATGGGTGGGTGAGCGGGTGTGTGACAGCCTGCATGGATGAGTCAGTGATGAGTCAGTGGGTGTATGGGTTAGTCAGTGTGTGAGAGAATGGCTGTAAAAGTGACTGAGTGTGTGTATGGCTGTGTCAGTTAGTGAATGGATGTGTCAGTGGCATATGGGTGAGAAAGTGGATATGTGGAAGGCAGTATAGGTGAGTGTTGAAGCATGTGAGTGACTGTATGTGTGACTGAGGGATTATGATACTGGCTGTATGGGTTAGTGAGTGCATGTGTGAGGGGTTGAATGGGTGAGTGTGTATGTGTTAGCCTCTGTTTGAATAAGTGAGTGAGTTTGTGTATTACTGTATTGGTGAGTATATGGTTGTCTGATTGACTCGATAGGAGAATGTGTGAGTAGTTAAGGACAGTGTGTGAGTGGCTGTATGAGCGAATATATTAGTTGATGTTTTAGTGAGTGAGTTGGTGTACGAGTGGCTGTATGAGTGGCTGAATAAATGTGTGTGTAGACATATGAATCAGTGAGTGAGTGTGTAAGTACTGGTATGGGTGTGTCAATGGTTTTGAAAATGTTAGAGTGGATCATGGAGTGGGTGTATGAAAAGTTATATGGGGTGTGAGTGGGTGCATCTGAGATTCCGTGGATGATGTCTTTTGAGATATCATCAGTGACGTCACTGAACATATCATGAGTGATGTAATATGTGAGATCATAATCAGTGCATTGCGGGGTGCGAGTTGCTGAATTTCACTAGTTTTGCACAAGTAAAACTTGAGCCTAACTATAACGTCTCTGTAACATTTGCTTTGTTCAGTGAATATATTAAAATATATATATAAATATATATATACATATATAATATATATATGTATTTGTTTATTTATATGTATATGTATATATGTATTCACTGAAAAAAACATAGTTTTCAGGGGCGTTATAGTTAGCTGGACTTTTCACTCATACAAAACCATTGAAATTCCCCCGTTATAGTTAGTTCAGCTAACTATAACTCGCGCGCCCGCAATGCACTGCTGATGACATCACATATTACGTCACTCATGACATCGTCAGTGACATCACTCATGACATCACTCATGACATCTCAAATGACATCACTGATGACATCACTGATGACATCATCCAGTGAATGTGTGTTTTTCTGAAAATTACGTATGTTTTATATATGTATATCTAAAGGTCGATGGAAGAATAAATGGGTATATAAGTGTCTAAATGGAAGATTTGTTTTTGAAAAATTGATTGTATAACTGGCTGATTAAGTGTATCTTTGTAAATACATGGCTTACTGAGTAATGTTTAAATATGTAAATATCTGTATCAGTCTCTCACTTTGTGTGTAAGTGGCTGCATGGGTTGGTGAGTAGCTACATGAGTGTCTATATAGGTTATTAGATGGTTTTTTGAGTATCAGTATGAGTGTCTGAGTGTCTGTATGGTTCAGTGGGGGGTATTACGTAGTGCATAGGTGCATGAATGAGTGACTCACTGTTTGTATGTGTTGAAGACAGCATGAGTGCAGGACTGTATGGGTGGATGAGTGTGTGCATGGGTGTGTTAGTGAGTGAATGACTGTCTCAATAGTGTCTTTATGAGTAACTACTTATGTTTTAAACTAGTATATGTGACTATTGGTGTATATAAGTGAGTATATGTGAGAATTAGAGATTGGAAGAGATCCTGTATGAATAAGTATGTGTTTCTATAAGTGATTGTTTAAAAGACTAAGTATGTGTACGTTTCTGTAGAAGTAAGTGTGGTGGTGTGTGTATAACTGTATATGCAAGTAAATTGATGTTTTATTCTTTATTAGCATGAGTGACTATGTGTGTGAGTAACTCTATGGATGAGTGGCATTGCGTAACAGGATGTATAGGTGTATGAGTACATATGATGAGTGAGTACATGTATGAGTGACTGAATAGGACTGTTGGTGGATGAGTGGATGTGTATGTGGATCTTAGAATTACTGAATAGGTTGCTGTAACTGGTATTGGTATGTTCATTGTTTTGAAAATTTTAGTTTCTCTTTTTGAATGTGTGTATCAAAGGTTATATTAGGGGGAGAGGAGGTCTGCCACTCTATCACAAGGATGATGTCGTCAGTGATGTCATCAGTGATGTCATTTGAGATGTCATGAGTGATGTCACTCTGACCATGTCATGAGTTATGTAATATGTGACGTCATCAGCAGTGCATTGCGGGCGCGCAAGTTATAGTTAGCTGAACTAACTATAACGGGGGAATTTCAATGGTTTTGTATGAGTGAAAAGTCCAGCTAACTATAACGCCCCTGAAACCTTTGGTTTTTTCAGTGAATTTCTAAGGTTTTTTAAATGCTAATTCCTAACTATAACGTGCATGAAACCTATGGATTTTCAGTGAATTTCAAAGGTTTTTTAAATGCTAATTTCTAACTATGCCTACAGAGATAGGACATGTGAAGAAAGAAGAAAAAACGCACAGAAAGAAAAAACAGAAATGTAGAAAGAAGCAACAGAAGTCCTCAAAGACGAAGAAAAGTGCAGGAAGAAGGATAACGTGCAGAAAGAACAGACAGAAGAGCAGAAAGAAGCCTTGTTGCAAAATCATCCTGTACCCTCAACTTTTTCAGACGGATACTGGTGGTAACTGAGTCTGACTAACCAGTCCTAGAGCCAGTGCTATGTTAAAAGACACTCAGAATACAGTGAAAACACCTACATACTCTAGGGAACACTAAGCGTTGGGGTCCCCCTGTGATTAGCATGAACTCCTCTGTAAGCCCCTATTATATAATAGGGCAGGGGATTAAAACTACCTCTTAAAACGTGCCACAGAGCGTGTTTGCACACGTCACCTCAGGCCCCGTCCCCTCCCTTCCCCACTGTGTAAACATGCCCTGTGGCCGTTTTAAGTTGGGAGATTAAGTCCCCTTGAATCCTGAGGGTCCCTAGGGTGCAACTAGACCACTAGGTACCTC
Organism: Triturus cristatus; assembly: GCF_964204655.1. NCBI lineage: Eukaryota > Metazoa > Chordata > Amphibia > Caudata > Salamandridae > Triturus > Triturus cristatus. The sequence continues at coordinate 898,830,189 of NC_140590.1, read as the reverse complement.
CAGTAAGCGCCACAGAGCTGCGTTGCAGAGAGATGTAAAAAGGGGCGGGCCTAGACCACCTCTCTGCAACACAGCGCAGTGGCTCTTACTGGAAGCACCTGGTGGGCTAGTTGGCCCCCAGGGTCCCTCAGAATTGAAGGGGAATTATTTCCCCAACTTAAAACGCGCCATAGGGCGTGTTTGCACACATTAACTCAGGCCCGTCCCCTCCCTTCACCACTGTGTAAACACACCCTGTGGTCGTTTATAGTTGGGAGATTAAGTTCATTTGAATCCTGAGGGTCCCTAGGGTCCAACTAGCCCACTAGGTACCTCCAGTAAGCGCCACAGAGCTGCGTTGCAGAGAGGTGTAAAAATTGGCACAGCCTGGACCACCTCTCTGCAACGCAGCTCAGTAGCACTTACTGGAAGCACCTGGTGGGCTAGTTACCCCCCAGTGGCCCTCAGGATTGAAGGGGAATTATTTCCCCAACTTAAAACGCGCCATAGGGCGTGTTTGCACACGTCACCTCAGGCCACGCCCCCTCCCTTCCCCACTGTGCAAACACGCCCTGTGGCCGTTTTAAGTTGGGAGTTTAAGTCCCCTTGAAGCCTGAGGGTCCCTAGGGGCAAAATAGCCCACTAGGTACGTCCAGTAAGCGCCATTGCAGAGAGGTATAAAAAGGGACACAGCCTGCACCACCTCTCTGCAACGCAGAGCAGTGATGCTTACTGGAAGCACCTGGTGGGCTAGTTGGCCCACAGGGTCCCTCAGGATTGAAAGGGAATTATTTCCCCAACTTAAAACGCGCCACAGGGCGTGCTTGCACACGTCACCTCAGGCCCCGTCCCCTCCCTTCACCACTGTGTAAACGCGCCCTGTGGCCGTTCTAAGTTGAGAGATTAAGTCCCCTTGAATCCTAAGGGTCCCTAGGGTCAAACTAGCCAACTAGGTACCTCCAGTAAGTGCCACAGAGCTGCGTTGCATAGAGGTGTAAAAAGGGGTGTGGCCTCAGAGCAACGCAGCTCCCTAGCGCATACTGGAGATACCTGTTGGGCTAGTTGGCCCTGAGGGACCCTCAGTATTGAAGGGGAATTAATTTCCCAACTTACTGGCCAGGGGGCGCGTTTGCAGAGTGCTGCAAGGAGGGGCGCGATGTCTGTGTTTTTTTTTTTTTTAAGAAGGAGGGCTGTGTAGCCCCCCTTCTTTTTCTAATTTCTTGGCCCTGGGGACCCCATCCCCCAGGGCCAGCACCCTAATTTTTTGTTGTTGAAAAAAATACGTTTGGAAGGGGGCCTTGTGGCCCCCCTCCCAAGGCCTTAATCGGCCCGGGGGACCCCAACCCCCGGGTCATGGCCTTTTTTTTTATTATTCTTTAGGAGGGGGGCTGCGTTTGTTCTCTCTTCAGGCACTTATGGCACCAGGGACCCCATCCCTCGGGGCCGGCCTTTGTTTTTTTTATTTCTTTAAAAAATATATATATAGATATATATATAGAAACACCTAGGACATGCTAGACAAACCGTATGTACCTATCACAATGACGATTAGCGTGATATTAATTAAAAGGCGACACTCTAACATTTTCAAAACCATTGACACACCCATACCAGTACTTACACACTCACTCACTGATTCATATGTCTACACACACATTTATTCAGCCACTCATACAGCCACTCGTACACCAACTCACTCACTAAAACATCAACTAATATATTCGCTCATACAGCCACTCACACACTGTCCTTAACTACTCACACATTCTCCTATCGAGTCAATCAGACAACCATATACTCACCAATACAGTAATACACAAACTCACTCACTTATTCAAACAGAGGCTAACACATACACACTCACCCATTCAACCCCTCACACATGCACTCACTAACCCATACAGCCAGTATCATAATCCCTCAGTCACACATACAGTCACTCACATGCTTCAACACTCACCTATACTGCCTTCCACATATCCACTTTCTCACCCATATGCCACTGACACATCCATTCACTAACTGACACAGCCATACACACACTCAGTCACTTTTACAGCCATTCTCTCACACACTGACTAACCCATACACCCACTGACTCATCACTGACTCATCCATGCAGGCTGTCACACACCCTCTCACCCACCCATACAGACACTCATATAGTCATACAGGTACTTTGAGAAATGCGCATGCGCGGGCACCCACCATGTGCATTTGTGAGGCAGAAGTCGGCGATAAAGCAGGAAGAGGGAGCCCCGGGACGCCGCAGCTCAGCTAAGTCATTTGAATTACTTTTAAAACACTTTTAATGATTGTAAGGGCATTTAAAAGAGGGCGGGAGGGAGGCGGGCGGCGTGTAGTGGGGCTACGCGGAGTGTGTGGAGTGTTTGTAGATTTCCCCCAATCCGTGATGCTCCGCGTAGCCCCACTACGCCCACTACGCCCAGGGTTACCAAACACCCATCAAAATACCCATTGTTAATATACTGGTACATGCATCAACAAAGACTTTTGCGATTCCTTAATTGCGATTTTTAAGGAATCGCAATTAAGGAATTGCAAAAGCCTATGCATGTAGGAATCGCTATAAAAATAGCGATTCCTACAAATTCCTTAATTGTGACTCGCAAATTGCGAGTCGCAATTAAGGAATGCTGTCCCATTCATTCCTATGGGCCTCCAGGCCCACAGGAATGAATTGGAGATTTGCATTCAAAGGGGATTCAACAAAAAATCGACCAAACTATGCGAGAAACCCCCTCACGGTTAATAAAACACACATCCACCGCCGGATGTGTAATACTTTTTATTTTACTCTCTGGAAAGTAGACGAACCTCACTTGAGAGTCACAGCATGCTCCTGGCGAGCCCAATGGTGTTACACCCACCAGTGCCCGCCGAGTGCCACACACCTCTGTGTTGTATTCCACCAGCTAGTGCGTATGGAATGACACTCTCTAGCCCATGTGCACTGTAACACCACCCCGTGAATATGTCATGCCACACTTGCCTTCGCACGGGTTATATTGCCCCATCTAACGTGCCTTCCTCGATGCCTATGTTATAACGCACAGTGCTATGCCATACATATTACAATCTGGGATCCATATCTTCGTCACAGTGCATATGCAACGTTACACTCCCCAGCACATATTTTATATTACAACTTTAGAGACTAGTTAGGTTACACAACACTGCCCTGTGCATATTACACTCCAAGGCGCCTATCTCATAGCACGCGCTAGTGCCTGTGCTATCTCGTGCTCTCCAATGAATCTGTCACTGCGCACAATGTATTGCATATTATATTTCACGCCCCGGTTCATCTTATATCACACTTTTTGGTGCATAGTTTATACCATATACTATATCTAGTTTTCATTTTCAATCATGCTCTCAGGACTATGTTCTATATAACACTGTGTCCACCTACCCTTTTCACGGGCATTACATTTTGCAATGGGGGGTGGAGGGTCAGGGGGTGTTTCTGCCAAGTGAGCCCGGAGTCACAGTCACAAACGTCCTCTTCTTCCTGAATAAAAGTGAGATTATGCTGCATACTTGTTCATATTTTAAGTAACTTGCACAGACACACATTTTAAAAACAATAAAGTTCCTAATACCCACCTTCTCTGAACAGTAAGCTTGCTGCCCCATCCACCTCCTCCCTATCCTCTGTTGTCTGAATCCATGGACTAGCCTCCTTCCTCCTGCCATGCATGGTCTGATGTGCTGCCACTGCCCTCCATTTAGCATGATGTACCAGTCCATTCCTCATGCCCTCCATTGCCCAATTCTATGGCCCATCATTGACCTCCTGCTTAGCCTCTGTGCTTAGCTTGCTGCCCCTATTCTCCTTCCCCCTGCCTTCCGATGTCTTTGTGCATGCCCCTGCTCAATCCTTTTTGCCCACCATGTTCCATGGACCTGCCACTCCTATCTACTCTGAGTGTTCTGTTGAGCTGCCACTCCCCTCCCACCTCACTAGCATTGTCAGATGACTGTAACCTGTCCCTGCTACCTCCACCCTGCCTGTCCACATGCCAGGCCCCTCTTCCCTTCCTCCTGTCCTCCATGGTCCATTTTACTGCCACACCCTTCTGCCCTCCCTGGTCTGTTGTGCTGCAACTGCTCCTCCGGCCTGCCCCACGCGGTCTGTTGTGAGGCCCCTTCCCCTGAACTCTCTTGTCTATGCCCAGGTCCTGACCCTCCCTTCTATCCTCCATGGTCCTTTGTGCATGCCCCAGCACCCTCCTTCTTGCCCATCATAGCCATTGTGCTGCCACTAACCCTCCCGCTTGCCATGCATGGTCTTCTGTGCTGCCATGGCCCCTCCCACCTTCCCTGTGTGGTCAGCTAGCTGCCCCTGATCCCTCCCACCTTCCCTCCATGGTCTGTGTGTATGCCATCATAGTCTCACTGTTGCTCTCCATGGTGTATCTTGTTTCTAATGCCCAACCTGCCTGACCTCCATGGTCATCTTGCTGCTCCTGCCCTGCCCCCTTGCCCCCAGCCCTCTGTTTCCATGTGTAGACCCCTATTCCCTCCCTCCTGGCTTGTCTGTTCCATTGTAATGCCCCTGATCCGTCCCTCCTGCCCTTTATGGTCTGTTATGCTGCAGCTTTCTCTTCTGTCTGTCCATTATGGTCAGCTAGCTATCATTGCCTCTTTCCCCTCTGTTCTCTGTTGTCCATGTGCATGGTCCTGTCCCCTCCCTATTGCTTTCTATGGATTGTTGTGCTGCACTCCCGTCCCGCATGCCCTGTGTGGTGTATTGTGCTCATGCAAACCCTGTTGCCTGCCCTGTAGGGTCAGTTTGGTGCACCTCTCCATGTCCCTCCTGTCCTCTGTTATCCGAGTCCATGTCCCTACCCCAATTCCTCCTGCCTACCATGATCCAATGTACCATACTTGCGAACATTTTGAAGTTGGTAAGAGGGAGATTTAAAAAAAAACTGGGGTATTGATTTTCCCCTTTGAGTTACATTGAAAAAGAGGAGATTGTAGACAGGAGACAGATCAAATAAAGCCCATTTGAGCTTAAAAACATTGGACGTTTCTTGGCTGAAATGGGTCTGTTGGCATGTATGGTTGTACTACCACTGCCTCTTCCTTCTGCCCACAATGGTCTATTATATTGCCACAGCCTCTCTTGCCAGTCCTGTATTGTTTGTTTGTTGCCCCTGCCCCCCTTTCCAATGCCCTCCATAGTCTGTTGTGCTGCCACTGTCCTTCCTGCTTGCCCAGTGTGGTCAAATTGTTGCCTCTGCACTCTTCTACCTGCCTTCAATTTTCAGAGTCCATGGCCCTGGCCTCTGCCTCTCAACAGTATCCCAATGAACAACTAGATTGCTAACATTCTATATTTATTACAAAAGTGTGGAACGCCTGACGTCATCTTGATGTAATCAAAACTGTAATACCTAGAGCATTTCCTTTAGAAATTACATATATGAGAGGGTCTTATTTGCATCAAAATTATGGTTAGTGCTCTAAAAAACTAAAATGAGGACATATTTTCTGAGTTTTCAAATAGCGACAAAGAACTTTTAAATTATTTGTAATCTTTATGTTTTTTTATCCAGTTGACCACTTGATTAAATGTTGCACTTAGGGGAGAGGATGTGGTGTTACTTCCCGAGCTGCAGACTTTACAACTGGGGAACCAGGTTGGAGTTTCTGCTTCAGCTCAACATTCTGTGATTCTGGTCAAATCACTAAATCTCCCCATGTCTACAACCAAAATGAATTTGATCTTGTGTGATGTAACCATCATGTAAAGCACTCCAATACCTGACAAGTCTGCACTATATAAAACTGCAAATACACAAAAAATAAGTGTTTTGCACACTTCTGTCATTGGGCTACATGTGGGCTACATCTGGGTGATATTTGGGCTGCATTTGGGCTCTTTTGTCTCTGGTGGCCTTCTTGGGAGATTTATTTGTTATGAAGTTTCCTAATTTCCTCATTTACTGCAGTCTCCTCAGTAGGAAATGCTTTCAGTTTTTTACTTTGATTCCATCAAGAAGGTATTCAGATATGTCACACATTTGCCATAAATTCTGAATGTCAGCACTCTAGTTGCTCATTAGATCACTGTAGTAAAGCTGCTGCTCACCAAAGATGTCTGCTGCTGGTATTAAAAGTGCATGTTTCAGTCTGCATATCAGAACTTTTTAATGTAATAGAAGAGGATTTGAGAAATCACTCAAAATGTGCCCTAATTTTTGTTTCTTCAGCACTAATCATAACTTCTATGGCAAAACGAACCCCCTCATTGTGTTCCTATTTAAATCAAATGTTTTAAGTGTTACCAGTTTTTTCCAATCAAGATGGCTTCAGGTGTGCCATACTTTTGTCATAAGTAAGACAGTAAGCGCTCTAGTAGTTTTTAAGAACACTCTGGGACATTCTGTCATTGGGCTATACTTGGGCAACATCTGAGTGATATTTGGGCTACATTTGGGCTCTTTTCTCTCTGGTGGACATCTTGGGAGATTTAGTAAAGCTACTGCTCACCAGGGAAGTCTGCTGCTGGTATTCAAAGTGCATGTTTCAGTCTGCATGTCAGAATTTTTTTATGAAATAGAAGAGGATTTAAGAAGTCAAAATGTGCCCTAATTTATCTTTCTGCAGCACTAATCATAATTTCTACTGCAAAATGAACCCCCTCATTGTGATCCTTTGTAAATTAAATGTTTTAAGTGTTACCACTTTATTCCAATCAAGATGGCTTCAGGTGTGCCATACTTTTGTCATAAGGAAGACTGTTAGCGCTCTAGTTGTTTGTTAGAACACTCTGGGACATGCTGTCATTGGGCTATACTTGGGCTACATCTGGGTGATATTTGGGCTACATTTGGGCTCTTTTGTCTCTTGTGGACATCTTGGGAGATTTATTTGTTATGAAGTTTCCTAATTTCCTCATTTACTGCAGTCTCCTCAGTAGGAAATACTTTCAATTTTTACTTTGGTCCATCAAGAAGGCATTCAGATGTGTCACACATTTGCCATAAATTCTGAATGTTAGCACTCTAGTTGCTCATTAGATCACTGTAGTAAAGCTACTGCTCACCAGGGAAGTCTGCTGCTGGTTTTGAAAGTGCATGTTTCAGTCTGCATGTCAGACCTGTTTAATGAAAGAGAAGAGGATTTGAGAAGTCACTCAAAATGTGCCCTAATTTTTCTTTCTGCAGCACTAATCATACTTTCTATGGCAAAATGAACCCCCTCATTTTGTTCCTTTTTAAATTAAATGTTTTAAGAGTTACCACTTTATTCCAATAAAGATGGCTTCAGGTGTGCAATAGGTTTGTCATAAGTAGGACTGTTAGCGCTCTAGTTGTTCTTTAGAACACTCTGGGAAGCTGCAGTAGAACACAAAGGAATCAACTGACAGCCTCTGTCCTTGTTGGATGTACATGTTTTACTGAGAATGTCAGACTTCATTCTCACATGACTGAGAAAGATAATGTGAATTTACAGAAATTATGCTCTCAGTTTAGCTTATAGATCACCTTCCAAACCTCTGTGGGAAAAGCATGAGAAAATAGTTTTCTCTCAAACATGATTCATGATATCACAGCAGAAGGCTTTTTCACATGGTAAAATCACCTTAGAACACACCACAATTCCTAAAATGAGTATGGTACCATCAACAAATGATTTATAATGTAACTAAAGTCATAAAACCTTCTATTAACTGCAATGCTTTTTAATGATGTGCTATCATGTATATTGGTCCCAAAATGGCTGCCAATGCTGGAGCGGGTTTTATTTGAAAAAATTTGTATACCCTCTCCATTTTGCATGTTTATATTACCAAGATTAATTAACTAATAGTAATCGTATTAATTGGTTTGCTGTGGAAACTCACCAACCTTACTAACATAAAGAATACACGTGGGAATTGCATTTGCATGGCCTAATTATTACGTGAACTAAATGGTGTACGCATATTGATCATAGATAAATAGAATATTACATGTTATATGTTGCTTCCGTGATGTCTTTGTGATTTGTGCTTTATTAATGTGAATATAACCCGCATTAAGTAAAGGGGATAACATTTTACTAGTCATTTCCATGTATTAATTACGTTTTTGTGTTTCTTTGCTTAAGTTGACCATTTGTAGTGGCCACAAAATGTCTGACATCCCTATTTGACGAGCTGACTTAATTGAGAAGGTCTCTGGGTGAAGTGCGCATGCGTCACCATCAGCAGCAGTGGCCTTACTGTGACCCTAACTCGACTGTGCCTACCAAGGACATTCCAGGCGACAAGCCAGCTTCCCTGAAAGAACAATAAAAAGATACATCAGACTGGGAAAATATGAACTACATCTAAAAGAGACATTTTCCGCATGGGAAACCGGTGGGACAGATCTGATCGACCAATCAGAAGCATTAAAAAATATTACTCATTACTTTTGGAATGTAATTTTACTATAAAATATCATAGAATAGAGAGGTTGGTAGCCTGATTTTCGATTTCCTGATGTTATGCTGACTGAGAGGTCGGTGACACTGCAGGACAGCTGTTTCCAAAGACTCTGACAGATTGAACTGATGACTTAGAAGACGACTTTTAGCCAGAATAGGTAAATATGATGGTCAGCTGCTTGATTAAACAATGATTTATTTTGAAATTATTTAGATAAAATTATTATTATTATTACAAGAACTGTGTCGGGTTGTTTATTATGAGAAAATGTATTAATGTAAATAAATTATAGATTTAGAAAATCACTTCAACCAGCAGCTAAGCTGATCCATGGCCTATCCATGGGAGGAGTACTAAAGGTGAAGCTTAGGCCTTAATGAATAGAGAAGGGTAGGAAAATCTATTGCTCATTAGGGATAAGTGGGTACTTCCTTTCATTACAGCGAATGGAACAATCAACTCCTTAGAAAAACAGATTAATAGATAATGAATGTTGGTGTTATGGCCCCACCAGCGAATGTAGTGATTAAGTGTGTCTGTGTGATCTATGATCTGTGACGAAGAGAGGGATTTTGCATTCTGCGCTGCATCAGTTTTTCTTGGTAGCAGAGATATGGTTAGCTACTGTTTTGGTTTGGAGATCATTGCTTGTAAATAGCTTATTGATTATTGATTATTGATTGGTATTGATTTATGTACTAACATTCTATGTTGAGTTGCGTCGAGTTATATGTTGTTTGCACGGCTTCCGGGATGTAGGAAGTCGGAAGATTGTAACAGTTCCATAGTAGAGCAGAGGTAAGTGCTGCTCTCGGGAAAGATGGAATTGTTGTTGCCCTGTAGGTACACAGGGAAAACATGTAACAATTGAAGTTGCACGGCGCATTATCTGGGTTCGATTCGGTGTCATCGTCGTGTGTTGCCATTAGAGACATTTTCTGTGTGAGAGAAGTGTGTATGATAGGGAAGGTTACCTGTGAAATTCTGGTCTTAGGTGCCAGGGATCCTACTGGCATTCCGATAACGCTTATCACTGGAAAGGTAATAGGTATTCTCTGAGCTTGCTAGAAGGACAAAGTAGAGCGAAGTGCTGCTTTGTTAACGTATGTCATAATTCTGTAGTAGGACAGACTGTTCGCTGTTCTCGGGAAAGACAGGATTCTGTGCGAATGTACTACATTTTCTTGTGTGAAAGTGCGGGAATGAAATAGCATTCGGGTTAATTGTGAAACTCTGGTTTTATTTCTCAGGAGCATTGGGTCTCCAACTATGGGGCCGATTCCGATCCTGGAAAAACCGGGTACGAATCGTTGGACGGAGCGTTTTCTCCGTCCGACTCGTACCCGGGAAAAATACCTTACAAACACGCAAGTACGATTCGTACGGAAACACCATTTCCGTACGAATAGTAAAAAACACCGACCGGCAAAAAAACACATACAAATCGGATCCGGGAAACCGCGTACGCGACATTCGCACGGAGTCAGGCAGCGTTTTACGGATCAGCAAGTACGATTCGTACCCACAGCACTTCGCATGGCAAAATTTTTACGGGACCCAAAAAGTGCCGGAAAAGCTAAGTAAGCCGCGATGCACGACGAAAAGGGGGCCCGGTACGCACCGTACCCCCATCCCTACACGTCCGCACCGTACCCCAGCATCCCACCCATGTCTGCACCATACCCCCAGCCCCCCCATGTCTGCGCCGTACCCCCACCCCCGTAGGGTAGGTACGGAGCGTACCCCCACCCCCTTAGGGTAGGTACGGAGCATACCCCCACCCCCGTAGGTATGGAGCGCACCCCCACCCCCGTAGGTACGGAGCATACCCCACCCCATAGGTACGGGGCGTACCCACACCCCTGTAGGTACGGTGCGGACCCTCACCACACCTCCGTAGGTACGGAGCGTACCCCCACCCCTGTAGGTACGGAGCGTACCCCCACCCCCATAGGTACGGTGTGTACCCCCACCACACCCCCGTAGGTACGGAGCATACCCCCACCCCCGTAGGTACGGAGCGTACCCACACCCCCATAGGTACGGAGCATACCCACACCCCCATAGGAACGGTGCGGACCCCCACCACACCCCCGCAGGTACGGAGCGTACCCGCACCCCCTGTAGGGTAGGTACAGAGCGTACCCCCATAGGTACAGTGCGTACCCCCACCACACCCCCATAGGTACGGAGCGTACCCCCACCCCCGTAGGTACAGTGCGTACCCCCACCACACCCCCATAGGTACGGAGCGTACCCCCACCCTCATAGGTACGGAGCGTACCCCCACCCCGTAGGTACGGAGCGTACCCCCACCCCCATAGGTACGGAGCATACCCACACCCCCGTAGGTATGGTGCGGACCCCCACCACACCCCCGTAGGTACAGAGCGTACCCGCACCCCCCATAGGGTAGGTACGGAGCATACCCCCACCCCCGTAGGTACAGAGCGTACCCCCACCCCCGTAGGTACGGAGCGTACCCACACCTTCGTATGTACGGTGCGGACCCCCACCACACCCCCGTAGGTACAGAGCATACCCCCACCCCCGTAGGTACAGAGCGTACCCCCACACCCATAGGTACGGAGCGTACCCACACCCCCGTAGGTACGGTGCGGACCCCCACCACACCCCTGTAGGTACGGAGCGTACCCCCACCCCCATAGGTACGGAGTGTACCCACACCTCCGTAGGTACGGTGAGGACCCCCGGGTCCGCACCGTACCTACGTATGCGGGCACATGTTTGGACGTCTCCATGGTTGACATGGGAGTTCGCTCCGTACGGTGTTTTTTCCATACGGTTGTGCATTCGGACGGACGGGAGGCGCTCGGACTGCAGTTTACCGATTTGTACGTAAAACTGTCCGGGGACATGCCGGAAACTTTTTCCGACCCGAGGACGTGTCGGGGAATTTTCCCAATGCGATTCGTATGGATTTTTTTACATACGAATTGTACTTGCCAGTTTGTACGGGACTTGTACGATTCGTACGTAAAAAAATCCGGATACGATTCGTACGGGGAATATTTTTAAGGGATCGTAATCGGCACCTATGTGTCTTAAATACTAGAGAAACGTTTAGCTGATGCTTGTTAGAAGGGTAAGGTAGAGGGATGTGCTACTTTATCAACGGAAGTAACGATTCCGTAGTAGGGCAGAGGTAAGCGCTGCTCTCGGGAAAGACGGAATTCTCGTGAGAAAGGTCTATTACTATTCTTTGGTCAGCGAAGCGGACAATGGAGATGTTTCTATGTTGTAACTAACTGACGTGTAGAAATTGAAACAAAAACCTACCGAGTGGATTTGTGAAGGAGGGGTAGACAGGAGCAGGAGCTGCCGCAGCTGCTGCTGACGTCAGAACGACCGCGCTGGGATTGGACAGTTGGTCAGAAGTGGAAAACGCTCCCCATTGGTGCGTTAGTGTGAAGCCGCGCTAGGAGTGGAGAAATACAGGGTGACGTAAACGCTCCCTATTGGTGCGTTAGTGTAAGTCGCGCTGGGATTTGAGGATTCTGACAGTGACGTGGACGCTCCTGATTGGTGCATTAGTGTGAGTCGCGCTGTGAGTGGACAGAATAGCGGTACAGTTGTAGAGAGACTAGCGATACACGAAAACCAAGAAAATGTATTACCAGCCGCCAGACAAGGAAAAGAAGTCATGGTTTGGAAGAATTAAGAAGTGGTTTAAGAAAGATAAACAGGTCAAAACTAGGGAAGGACAGTTACTTCCTCCACCGAAAACACCCGCATCTTTGATGATTGCGAAATACGGGTATCATACTTGTATTTGGTTAGACAATTGGGTAAAATATACCCAGGACGATGGAGTCCTGGCATTTCCAGAGCATGGTTCCTTTAATTTGGCTGTTTTAAGGAATCTACGGGAGAAGATGATGTATTTAGAGCCAAGACCTAGACCAACGCAGTTTGAGGCATTGACGGAGTGGGAAGACGAAATGCATGAACGAGAAAGACAAAGGTGTGGTAGAGGATATAGACATCTATTTGGTATACCATATGAACATGAAACGCATGAGGATCAAATGAAATGGTGGCGGAATGCAAGTATGACTGAGGGTGTGTTTCCCGTAAGAGAGGTAGGAGAGAATGAAGGAAGAAAATGTTTGGAAAAAAGGAATAGTATGAAATCAAGAGGTTACGGAGCAAATGAATCAGATGATGATGTGCTGGATGATGTGTTTTATAAAAATCCACCACCGTACCGACCAGACCCAGAGATGTTGACACCAAACGCTCCAATGAGAGAAACATTACGAGTTATCAAGACTGAGGCTATGTCACCAGATTTAGAAAAGAGAAACTCCATTAGAGAAGTAGAAAAGAAGTCAGAGAATAGAATAAATAGTGAAAATTCAGCGGAATTGGCCAAAACTACTCTAGAATTAACAGAGAAAATAAGAGAATTGACTACAAATCTAGAATCTGTAACAGTTCCAATGACCATAGGTCCAGTAATGCCTATATTTGAGAAGCAAAAGGATAGCGAACATTGCTTGACGGTACCATACAGGAACCATAATTTGGTTGAGAGTCCAGAATGGAGTCAAAATGAGAATCCGTGGGGACCGACAATAAATATGTTTGAACCAAATGTTTCAAATAATCCATTTATAAGTCAGAATTATACTAAAAAGAGTAGAACAACAGTACAAACATTGTTAGAACCCCAGAAAAATACAGAACAAGGTAATAGAGAGAACCCAGTAGGACCTTCTGTGGAAGAACTAAGTGAATGGTTAAGAGGGTTGCAGAAACAAGATAAGGAATCCCAGTCAATTGATGTAGCCAAGTTACGAATGGTATTGGAAGAATTAATCGTAGGGACTATTCCCATAGAGAAATAAAAAAATTATCAGGATGAGGAATTGTTATTCTTGTGCAAAAGTGTGACATGGAGAGCGAAAAACCTACATGAAAGTCTAGGGGAAGTTGCGAATGAAATGGGAATAGACATTGATACGGTAAAAGCCTTACAGAAACCCTATCGAGTAGATTTCACTGAAAAAGACATTGAAAACATGAATACTACAGGACGAATAGGTCAGATTAAAGACATAATCATTTTATTGAGAAAATGGGGAGACGTGGATAAATGGAGAAGTAGGTGCTATCGTAAACAAGGTGATGCCCCAGACAAGACAGTTACAGCATTCCCTGTTAGAGAAAAAGAAAAGGTAGCAACTGAATACCCTATGAGGGAGATTCCTGGAGGAGGATATTTACATGTCCCCTGGACAAGACAAGACATTTTGTCTTTTACGAATGATTTTCCTCGATTGCGCGAAAAGCCTGTCGAGTGGTAGACAGATTTGTGAAATTGTCAAAAGTATTATGGATTGATTTGAATAGTCTATTTGATATAATAGTGCCAGCAGACTTATGGACAGAGTGCAAATTAATGATAAATTGGCCAAATCAGGAGTACCCTAGGGATCCTAAGACAGGAGCCCCTGACCCAGAGGTAATGAAGAAATATGAACAGGTTATGGTATTTTTGAAAAATAAGTTACCCCCCCAAAGAGACAGATTGGGTAAAAATTGACCGAACACATCAAGAAAGCAAGGAGTCAGTACATGCATACTATGAGAGGTTAATCTTGGACTTTAAACAGTTCAGTGGAGATGAGAATCTGAGTGATAAGGATTTGAGTCATTTCGTATACAGATTTGTATATGGTTTACGTCCATACATTGGTGATATGATAAAACAGCATACGGTAGATTGGCAAAATAAGAAAATAGATGAAGTTTTGAGACATGCCAAATATTTTAGTGATGAAATAAAGGCTAAACAGCGAAAATTAAAAGAAAAGGCCATGTGGGCACAGGTGAAGGTAGCTGAAAGGCAGGAAGCTCAGTTAGTCGAACAAGCAAATAACCCAGGAACTAAACCAAGATTTGGCCCAGGAAAAGGGAAAGGTAATATAGAAGAAGCTAAAAAGAAGTTCCCATGCCATAATTGTGGTAGGTTAGGGCATTGGAAATCCGAGTGTAAATTTCCTCCGAGTACTAATAATGAAAATCCATCATTGAATCCACAGGTGCGGAATGAGGTGAGTGGTCAACTGCAGCAACAGCAGCAGGTGGTTACCTCACAGAATCAGGTGCCAAAACCACCTTTCCCGCAGAGCAGAAACACTCAGAAGTATAGTAATGAATCAGGATTCTACAATGAAGAACAGGTAAATAAACCATCATGCGCTTGCGCAGTTTCACAGTATTGGCTGCAACGCGATGAAAGTGATTCAGAAGAAAGCTATTGACGGTGCCGAACGGAGGAAGAAGAGTGCGTACTTGGCACAACTCTAGAAGTAGACCAGACAGGACCATTTGTCGATGGGAAGGTTAATCATGAAAATATTACTTTCCTAGTGGATACTGGTGCTACTCGATCAACTGTTAGATCAGCTGATGTTAAGAATCTTCCTCTTTCGGATGAAACAATCCAAGTAGTTGGTGTATCCAACAGACAAATAAAGACATATTTGACAGAACCAGTAAAAGTTAGTATAGGGAAATTTTCAGAGATGCACTGCTTTGGTGTGTGCGACACCAGTCCTGTAAATTTATTAGGTAGGGACCTGCTGTGCAAAATGAATTGCACTATATTCTGTACTCCAGATGGAATAGCATTTGAAATGCCAGATGAAGATGTACTGTATAAAATGACCATAGCTAACAGAGAGAATGAGGTTACTGAAACGTATGCAGTATTCAACCCTGATGAATTACCCAAAGAATTGAAGCAGTCTGTGAAAGCGGAAGTATGGGATTTTACCGGAGAAGATGTAGGGCTAATGAGAAATATAGATCCAGTGAAAATAACTGTAAAAGAAGGAATAAGCTATCCAAATGTTCCTCAATATCAATTGACACCTGAGATAATTGAAGGAGTAACTCCAATAATTGAGAAAATGATTAAACAAGGAATACTGAGAGAAATAATGAGTAGTCCATGTAATTCACCTATAATTGGACTGAAAAATCCCAATGGAAAATTCAGGAGAGTACAGGATTTGAGAATGGTAAACAAAATCGTTGTGTCATGTTGACCCATTGTGCCAAATCCATCAGTAGTTTTGTATCAGATTCCGCATGATGCGGAATGGTATACAGTAATTGATCTATGCCATGCTTTCTTTTCCATCCCATTACATCATGACAGCCAGCACATTTCTGCATTTCATTTTGGAGAGCGGATTTTGTCATGGTGCCAAATCCCACAGGGGTATACAGAAAGCCCCTCAATATTTAATCAATTGTTGAAGAAATCATTGGAAAGTCTGCAAATGCCCGAAAGTTCAGTACTAGTTCAGTATATCGACGACCATTTGGAGGCATCGAAAACAAGTGAAGCTTGCGAGGTAGACACTATAGCACTACTAAATCGTTTGGCAGATGGAGGACTGAAAGTGTCACCAGCAAAATTGCAGTATTGTAAGAAGGAAGTACAATATTTGGGACATAAAATTGAGAAAGGACTGAGGAAAATAACGATAGACAGAATCAGTATCATAAAAGGAATGAGAGCTCCCATGATTCAAAGAGAGGTGAGAATGTTTCTGGGAATGGTAGGGTACTGCTGTCAGTGGATTAGTAATTTTTCCCTGATCGCAAAGCCCTTGGTGCGTTTGACCAGGAGTGATGTAAATATCCCCTGGAATTGAACAAGGAAGAATTGGCAGCATTCAAACAATTGAGAGATGGTTTGTGCGAAGCACCAGCACTAGGCATGCCTGATTACGAGAAGGAGTTTGAGTTGTATTGCAGTGAGAGAAATTGATGTGCACTTTCTGTGTTGATCCAGAAACATGGAAGGTTGAAGAGACCAATTGCATACTTTACATCAAAGTTTGACCCAGTGGCTGCAGCTTTACCTGGGTGTTTGAAGGCAGTGGCTGCAACATGTCGAAGCTTGGAGCACAGTGAAGGAATCGTGATGGGATATCCATTGAGAGTGTTTGTACCTCATGATGTGGCGATTCTTTTAACAAGGAGTCGTACTCAGTATATGACACATAGTCGGCTGACTAAGTATGAAAAGGTCATATTAGGTGCAACAAATGTGAGCCTTGCGAGGTGTTTGAATGTGAATCCTGCAACTTTGTTACCAGATGCCGAGAATGTCGAAGTGAGAGATGAAGCAGATCATGATTGTTTGGACGTGCTTGAGTATTGCACAAAGCCACGACCAGACATAAAAGATGTACCTTTACCAGAAAGTGATTTCGTGTTGTTCGTTGATGGGTCATGTTTGAGAACAGATGAAGGAGTACTAAGTGCAGCATATGCAGTATGCACGGTTGCAGCAGTTATGGAAGCATCTTACCTGAAAGGAGTGAGATCAGCTCAAGTAGCTGAACTTGTTGCTTTGACTAGTGCATGTAAAATTGGGAAAAGTGTGAGAGTGACTGTGATAACTGACAGCCAGTATGGCTTCGGGGTCGTCCATGATTTTGGCCAGCTTTGGCTACAAAGAGGTTTCCTGACCTCAAGTGGAACCCCTATTAAGAATGCTGAAGTGGTTGGAAAATTGATTGAGGCGATACAGCTGCCTAGACAATTGGCTGTGGTGAAATGTGCTGCCCATAGTCAGGGTAGTGATTACATCACTACCAGGAACAGGTACGCCAACGATATGGCACAGTATTGTGCACAGAATCAGAATTCTGTCTATCGGGCAAAGGAAAAGGAAATGTTTTCCTGCTCCTTAATGTTAACTAATGTTGTGGGGACTTGGGAAGAAGTGAGACAATTGCAGGAAGAGTCAGGAGATGAGGAAATGAAACAGTGGATAAAAGCAGGGTGTGCACCAAGAGAAAAGGACCGTGTGTGGGTCTATCGAGATGGAATACCAGTAATGCCTGATAGCATGATGTCTACCATGGCACGGATGTATCATGGCCAGTGACACATAGGCAGAGACGCCATGATCAGGTCCTTTAGCAGACCTGGTACAACCCAAAATTTAGACTTGTAGCAGAAAGTCTATGTCAAAGATGTCTGATATGTCAGCAATACAATCCTGGGAGGCAGACAGTGGTGAGTCTAGGAACCATAGGCCGAGAAGGAGGGCCTTTCACTAGAATGCAGGTGGATTTCATTGAAATGCCTCCTTGTAACAGTTTGAGGTATGTTCTGGTCATAGTCTGCCTATTCTCCAGGTGGGTGGAAGCATTTCCAACTAGAAGAAATGATGGGATGACAGTGGCAAAGCTTCTTTTGAGAGAGTTCATCCCCAGGTTCGGGTTCCCAGTGACCCTTGAATCAGACAGAGGAGGACATTTCCATAATGAGATCATAAAATTGATTAGTGAAGCATTGAATGTACAACAAAAATTACATTGTGCCTACCGACCAGAGGCATCTGGTGTGGTTGAACAGATGAATGGTACGATCAAAAATAGGATTGGGAAAATGTGCTTAGCCACAGGTATGAAATGGCCTGATGTCTTGCCTCTAGTACTAATGACAATTCGAGCAATACCAGACAGAACTACAGGGTTAAGTCCTCATGAAATAATCATGGGACGCGCAATGAGGCATGTGTTCATTCCAGTCAACGAGCTGATGACAATAACTGATGACATGGTGTTGGAATACTGTAAAGGCCTAGCTGAACCAGTTCATTCTGTGTTTCATCAGGTTGGAGCGGATGCCACCACACTTGAAAGGAAGCCAGCCCATGATCTGAGCCCAGGACACTGGGTAAGGATAAAAGTCCACGGAAGAAGAAACTGTTTGGTTCCAAGGTGGGGAAAACCTAGACAAGTCATTCTGACCATGACAACAGCTGTGAAGTGTGCTGGATTGAAAAACTGGATCCATGCCAGTCATACTTTGAGGATACCAAATCCAGTTGACAGCAAAGAAAAGGAGTATTATGACGAATCAGAGTCAAGTACTGAATCAGATAACGAAGAACCAAAAACACAAGAAAACTCCGAAAGGGGGGACACAGAACCAAATCAAGATTTGGTCCCCAGAAATATCTCTCTGAGAAGAAGATTGCAGATTTCTTATACTAGTTCAGATTCTGAAAATGAACAAGAAACACGAGGTTCTAGAAAAGAACACAGAAAGAAGAAAGGAAAAGATAATGAAGAGGCAGTAAAAGAAAGTCGGGAGAAGGAAGTTTCAGATGAAAGGCTGAGAGAGATTCCACCAGAAATAACCAATTCAAGTGAGCAAGGGACAGGTACAGAGAGAGAGGGACAGATTTCTGAGGAAGACCCCTGAGGAGGTGTATGGAATTGCAACACCCAGTTAGGTGAAGGGACAAGTAGACAGCAGGAAGATTGCATGTCGGAGACCTGAGGAGGGACAGAAGTAGGGAAAACAAAACAAGTGGTGGAAAAAGAAGTTGAAAAGGAAAAGCAAGTTGAGGCTGAGTCTGAAGAAAGTGAAAATGAAATACCCGAAGGTCGAGTGCTAAGGAAAAGAGCTTGGAGAGAAGAAAAGAATAATAAAGGAGATAAACAGAAAAGAGTTAAGAAGGATGAAGTGTGGCCAAACAAAATAAAGAGATTGAGATATCGGCTGACACGAATAAATTCACAGAGAGCTGAACAGGTGAATGAAGTGACAAGCCAAGAAAAATCGAAAGGAGAAGAAACAACTGAGAATAAAGAAAGTAAAAGAACAAGGAAACCTAACCAGAAGTATAAGTCACCGGAATGGACGTATGTGGCTCTGCCTGAAAAAGAAGAAGAGGCAGATAGTGAAGGAAATCCAGCGGAGGCTTTACTGAAAGTGGTTGAAGAAGAAGAAGAAGAAGGAATCCTGAGAGTTATCTTATCCGACATCGGAGAAGAAGAAACAGAAGATCAGGAAATCCTGTACTTGGATGAACAGAAGGAAGTGAAAAACGATGAAATGCCAAACTGAGAAAATCTAGAAAGCTACTGATGAAGGAATATTCATTTGAGTCAAAAGATAAATACTGGTAGAACCAAGTAGGGGCTTAGAGCCTTAAGTTTAGAAAACTAGTTGTGAAGTAAAAGAGGCTAAGTCAAAAGACACAGTCCAAATTAACAAAGATGGCTAACATAGATAGTAGCAAAAGTAGATGTACATTCATGAAAAGATGGTGTAAAATGTGTTGTTGTTGTACAGGATTAATAATGCTTCTGTGGAGTATACTTGCTCTACTTATTTCTTTCAAGGTTACTATAGATACACTAGAAGGACACACTGAAAACATTACTAATGTAGGGAAGATTCAAAAGGTAGTTCTGACTAGAATAGATAATAATTATTTGCATAAAGATAGGTCTATTAATGATTTTTCAAATAATGTGGTTTCGAAATTATTGTATGAATATGTAAAAACCATGGACGTAAGGGACTGCTACGTATGCATGCAGTTACCTGCATCTGTATCAGAAGGAGTGACTTATCATCACCTTCCAGCAACGTATGGAATAGCATGTAGTGTAATAGCTAGTTTATTTTATCAGACAGGTAAATTAGAATATTATTTTTCAGATGTAGATAACATTTTTGCGCAAGTACCTGCTAATAACAAACTAAACAAAGTAAGACCTGCTAAGGTATTAGGTGATCTTAGAAACTAAAGAACTAACATTAGAATATATTTTTAAAAACAATTTGACTTGCAGTTTGAAGAAAGAGGAAAAGACATTCTTAGACATGGTTGAAGAAAGGAGATTGAAAATGCAAAGAAAAGTGGCAGAAGGGAAAGGGGAGAAAACAGTCTGGGATATAGAAAAGGAAAAAAATTGAAGGGTGAAGCTAGTCCAACTATAGCTTTAGATATGCCTCAGAAAGGGAAGATGTGTATTAGAAGGAATCAAACTGCATATGATAATTATTTTGTAGGTAATAGTGAGTGCCATGATACATACCGAATCATGGGTGGATGGGGATTTAAAGGTGGAAGAGATCCAGTTTTCCCTGGACTATATTGTATCTGTGGGAACAGGGCATATTATCGTTTGCCAGACCATTGGTATGGCACATGTTACGTAGGCCTGTTTTTTCCAAAAATCTTTCACATGGACAGAGGAGAAGATGGTGTACATAGTTTAGGTAATCATTTAGTACGTAGTAAAAGAGAATCTTGGACAGAGATTATAGGTGATATTTTTGGAGCATTGATACCAGCAGTGGGAATATCTTTGAATGCAGACAAAATTAGAAAATTATCAACAGTAGTGGATCGCTTGTCAACAAGCACCGCTGGAGGATTTATATTGGTAGATACTGAAATGGTTGCCATGCGTGCTATGGTAATGCAAAATCGACTTGCCCTTGATATATTATTGGCACAAGAGGGTGGAGTCTGTGGAATGCTGAAAGTTTAACATTGTTGCACTTACATTCCAGACGAAAGTAAAGATCTGAAAATTTATATTAAGAATATTACAGAATTGCATGACGAAATTGCACCACTGGAGGTTGAAAGTGTTTGGGAAAGGATTGGTAAGAAAATAGCTGCTATTAAAAACTTCTTAGTTAAAATGGGTAGTACATTTATAGGCAAAATATTGTTTCCATTAACATGTGTGATTTCTGTAATATTAATATTAAGATTAGGTTGTATGTGTTGTAAAAACCAGAAAACAAAGAATAAAATAAAAAGAGAAAAACTAAAAAGAAAAGAAAAGGATCCAGATAGAGATTTAGAAGAGATAACATTAGAAGAGTGGAAAGAAAGTATGTATAAAACAGTAAAAAGAGAAGAAGAAGAAACTGAATTATGAATAAGAGCAAAAACACATTTTGAGTTTTCTGTAAAAGGGGTAAATAAATGTAGTGTTGTTGTGGTGATAAAATCACTAAAGGGGGAATTGCTGGAGCGGGTTTTATTTTAAAAATGTTGTATACCCTCTCCATTTTGCATGTTTATATGAACAAGATTAATTAACTGATAGTAATCGTATTAATTGGTTTGTTGTGGAAAATCACCAACCTTACTAACATAAAGAATACACGTGGGAATTGCATTTGCATGGCCTAATTAATACGTGAACTAAATGGTGTACGCATATTGATCATAGATAAATAGAATATTAATGTTATATGTTGCTTCCGTGATGCATTTGTGATTTGTGCTTTATTAATGTGAATATAACCCGCATTAAGCGTTGCCTCTGCTAGATAAATACACACACATATGGGTATTAGTAAAGGGGATAACATTTTACTAGTCATTTCCATGAAATAATTACGTTTTTGTGTTTCTTTGCTTAAGTTGACCATTTGGAGTGGCCACAAAATGGCTGACATCCCTATTTGACGAGCTGAATTCATTGAGAAGGTCTCTGGGTGAAGTGCGCATGCGTCACCATCAGCAGCAGTGGCCTTACTGTGACCCTAACTCGACTGTGCCTACCAAGGACATTCCAGGCGACAAGCCAGCTTCCCTGAAAGAACAATAAAAAGATACATCAGACCGGGAAAATATGAACTACATCTAAAAGAGACATTTTCCGCATGGGAAACCGGTGGGACAGATCTGATCGACCAATCAGAAGCATTCAAAAATATTACTCGTTACTTTTGAAATGTAATTTTACTATAAAATATCATAGAATAGAGAGGTCGGTAGCCTGATTTTCGATTTCCTGACGTTATGCTGACGGAGAGGACGGTGACACTGCAGGACAGCTGTTTCCAAAGACTCTGACAGATTGAACTGATATATATATTACCTACTGGCGGCAGTAGGTAATATATATATATATATATATATATATATATATATATATATATATATATATATATATATATATTACCTACTGGCGGTCGCCAGTAGGTAGTTATAGTTAGGACCCTGTTTCCATAGGAAATCCGCAACATTCTATTTGGAATAACTTTGGCGCCGGTCGACGAATCCTCGCGAAATTTTCAAAATAGGTGGGGCGCTCCGCTCCGCTCCTACACTGAAAGTCTCGGGGGGATTCGTCAAGCGGGGGCTGAGAAAAAAGGGGGGTCCCAAAACGCGTTTTTCCCATGCATTTTTCCATAGGACCTTTAGACACAGCTACAGCCCGAACGGCTGAACAGAGTTACTTGAAATTTGGCAGAGAGGTAGTCCTCAGGTCAAGGAAGTGCCTTTTGTAGGTCTGGTGTAAATCTGTTCAGTAGTTCCTGAGAAGATAGCATTTAAATAAATATATATATCTGTGGCAGCTTATGGTGCGCTTACCGTGCGCTTACGGTAAGCTTACCGTACGCGTACGGTGACGTGCGCGAGCGCGATTCTGATTGGCTGTTAGATCTTACTAAACATTCGAATCGGTCGAAACCAGGAAGCGGCGGCCGCCATTTTGTGTGTTTCACACAGAAAAAAAAAGGGTGATAACTTGAAAAGGGGGCAAGGAAGAGAGTTACAGACCCCCTAACATTTGAAAGGGGGTCAAAGAAGGACAGAAAAGTACAAAAAAAACATTTTTTAATTTTAAAAAAAAATCGCGGGGTACGCGTATGGTAAGCTTACGGTAAGCTTACCGTACGCGTACGGTAGAAAAAAAAAAGAAAAAAATAAAAAATTCAGATTTAAGTGTTTAGATATTAGGGGGCTCTAAAAAGAGCCGTTGTGTTTATGAAGTGATTTGATTTTTTATTGGTACCTACAAGTAAGTACCGATGCAGAGTCTAAGGTTCAAGAGGAAGACTCTGTTCCCTTCATCAGTGAAGTGTACACCATCTCCTCTATAAATGTCTTGCATGTCGTAACGCAAGTTGTTGTGGTAAATGGAACCCATACCATAGTCTCGGAGGAAAGCAGAAACAGATTTGTTGACGTGCTTTCTTGCTTTGTCAATCAGCGGACAAAAATGATTGGACCAGTTCCATTTTTGCCTTTGGCATATGTTAGAATATGCAAAGGCAGTTTTAGGGAAAAGTGAAAACAGTTGTGCAAAGGTCTCCTTCATAAGCATTTCCAGACCTACCCCAGTCAAAGTGCCTAGGTCATTGCCATCACAGTGCACTATTATGAGGTCAGGGTGTTGGATTTGCATGAAGGATTTCACCAATGGCATCAATTGGTGCCACTTTAACCCTCTCTGACCAATCCATTTAATGTCTACATTTGGCAAAGCAAGGTCTCTCACCATACCTGTTTTCTCTGCATACTTTTCACTCCATAAGACATAGCTGTGCCCTACAATCCACACTGTGAACATCTTAAAAGGAGAACTGGATGCACTCAGGAGGTGTCTTTCAGTAGAATGGGAAAAAAAATGAAAGACAGTTTGGAAATGGAGGCATACATTTTTTTTTTTTTAAAAGAACTGATTGGCTGTTTCATACCATTCTACACTAAAAACTAGGCTGTATGTGTAAATTTATAGAAGCATGTTTTGTATTGGTACAGAAAAATGTGTTACCAAAGAACAGTACTATGGATTTGCTGTTAGGTTTGAAAAGTCAAGCACTCCTGCTCTTTGGAAATGAAACATTGTGTGGTGAACTTCTGACCTAACTCTACACAGCAGTGTTTCAAGAGCTGTTGCTATGGTAGCAGGCAGAAGTCAAGTTGGGGGAAGGGTTCTAGGCTGAAGTCAAGTTGGGGGAAGGGTACTTTTGGAAAAGGGTTGGTTTTCAACCAATAGAAATGTGTGATTACATTTGAAAAAAAGGGGGAAGCACTGAGATTTGAAATTAACATGTATATGTGTGGAAAAAGAGAGGGAAACATTGCTATTATCTGGTTCTGCTGAGAGGAGAGAGGTGTACAGAACAGAGATCCTGGCTCTGATAATATGCTGTTTGAGTGCCACATTTCTTTCACAACTAACTAATTTTAAAGGTGAGTTATGAGTTTGAGAGGGGATGTATATGGTAAATTAAGAAATGAATAATAGAATTGGAATTCCTTTTGTTGAAGTTGTGTTTATCGTTTTGTGTTTTGGGAGAAATTTAAATGTGAGGAACATGTAAAATAATATGGACTATGTTTTCACCATAAAATAAGGTGTATTGTTATAAATGAGGAATACTTTTAGGGTTTGAGGTTCCAGTCAGTAATGCAAATACATTCAGCATCACTAAGGCTGGTTGCCTTTGCTGGAGTGTAGTCAGTCACCCAGGTTACACATGTTTCTGGTCTCAAAAAGCTGTTTGGACATGTACTTTTTTCAGAATCTGAAAAGAGGATTCAAAATGTGTCAGACTGTAAAAGTACTTATCACTTGCAAAAAAAAGAGTAGTAAGTGTGCTTTCAAATTGGCAAAGAAATTTCGTTTTCTGACTAATATGAAACCATGACTCTGTGTGCAAAGAGGAATTATAGACAGATATTTATTGCGTATTACTCTGGTAATTTTACAGTTGCATTAGTAGGAAAGGGGGAGCTATTTTTTCTGCAGAAGCAGACTCTTAGCACACACCCAGCTGCTTATCCTGTGGAATCATGCATAGTATTTACAACCGAGTGGGGTTTGAGGTTGCAGTCAGTAATGCAAAAACATTCAGCATCACTAAGGCTGGTTGCCCTTGCTGGAGTGTAGTCAGTCACACAGGTTACACATGTTTATGGTCTGAAAAAGCTGTTTGGACATGTGCTTTTTTATGAATCTGAAAAGTGGATTAAAAATGTGTCAGACTGTAAAAGTACGTATCACTTGCAAAAAAAAGAGTAGTAAGTGTGCTTTCAAATTGGCAAAGAAATTTCGTTTTCTGACTAATATGAAACCATGACTCTGTGTGCAAAGAGGAATTATAGACAAAAAAAAAAGAAAAAAAGAAAAAATTCAGATTTAAGTGTTTAGATATTAGGGGGCTCTAAAAAGAGCCGTTGTGTTTATGAAGTGATTTGATTTTTTATTGGTACCTACAAGTAAGTACCGATGCAGAGTCTAAGGTTCAAGAGGAAGACTCTGTTCCCTTCATCAGTGAAGTGTACACCATCTCCTCTATAAATGTCTTGCATGTCGTAACGCAAGTTGTTGTGGTAAATGGAACCCATACCATAGTCTCGGAGGAAAGCAGAAACAGATTTGTTGACGTGCTTTCTTGCTTTGTCAATCGGCGGACACAAATGATTGGACCAGTTCCATTTTTGCCTTTGGCATATGTTAGAATATGCAAAGGCAGTTTTAGGGAAAAGTGAAAACAGTTGTGCAAAGGTCTCCTTCATAAGCATTTCCAGACCTACCCCAGTCAAAGTGCCTAGGTCATTGCCACCACAGTGCACTATTATGAGGTCAGGGTGTTGGATTTGCATGAAGGATTTCACCAATGGCATCAATTGGTGCCACTTTAACCCTCTCTGACCAATCCATTTAATGTCTACATTTGGCAAAGCAAGGTCTCTCACCATACCTGTTTTCTCTGCATACTTTTCACTCCAGAAGACATAGCTGTGCCCTACAATCCACACTGTGAACATCTTAAAAGGAGAACTGGATGCACTCAGGAGGTGTCTTTCAGTAGAATGGGAAAAAAAATGAAAGACAGTTTGGAAATGGAGGCATACATATTTTTTTTTAAAAAAAAGAACTGATTGGCTGTTTCATACCATTCTACACTAAAAACTAGGCTGTATGTGTAAATTTATAAAAGCATGTTTTGTATTGGTACAGAAAAATGTGTTACCAAAGAACAGTACTATGGATTTGCTGTTAGGTTTGAAAAGTCAAGCACTCCTGCTCTTTGGAAATGAAACATTGTGTGGTGAACTTCTGACCTAACTCTACACAGCAGTGTTTCAAGAGCTGTTGCTATGGTAGCAGGCAGAAGTCAAGTTGGGGGAAGGGTACTAGGCTGAAGTCAAGTTGGGGGAAGGGTACTTTTGGAAAAGGGTTGGTTTTCAACCAATAGAAATGTGTGATTACATTTGAAAAAAAGGGGGAAGCACTGAGATTTGAAATTAACATGTATATGTGTGGAAAAAGAGAGGGAAACATTGCTATTATCTGGTTCTGCTGAGAGGAGAGAGGTGTACAGAACAGAGATCCTGGCTCTGATAATCTGCTGTTTGAGTGCCACATTTCTTTCACAACTAACTAATTTTAAAGGTGAGTTATGAGTTTGAGAGGGGATGTATATGGTAAATTAAGAAATGAATAATAGAATTGGAATTCCTTTTGTTGAAGTTGTGTTTGTCGTTTTGTGTTTTAGGAGAAATTTAAATGTGAGGAACATGTAAAATAATATGGACTATGTTTTCACCATAAAATAAGGTGTATTGTTATAAATGAGGAATACTTTTAGGGTTTGAGGTTCCAGTCAGTAATGCAAATACATTCAGCATCACTAAGGCTGGTTGCCTTTGCTGGAGTGTAGTCAGTCACCCAGGTTACACATGTTTCTGGTCTCAAAAAGCTGTTTGGACATGTACTTTTTTCAGAATCTGAAAAGAGGATTCAAAATGTGTCAGACTGTAAAAGTACTTATCACTTGCAAAAAAAAGAGTAGTAAGTGTGCTTTCAAATTGGCAAAGAAATTTCGTTTTCTGACTAATATGAAACCATGACTCTGTGTGCAAAGAGGAATTATAGACAGATATTTATTGCGTATTACTCTGGTAATTTTACAGTTGCATTAGTAGGAAAGGGGGAGCTATTTTTTCTGCAGAAGCAGACTCTTAGCACACACCCAGCTGCTTATCCTGTGGAATCATGCATAGTATTTACAACCGAGTGGGGTTTGAGGTTGCAGTCAGTAATGCAAAAACATTCAGCATCACTAAGGCTGGTTGCCCTTGCTGGAGTGTAGTCAGTCACCCAGGTTACACATGTTTCTGGTCTGAAAAAGCTGTTTGGACATGTGCTTTTTTATGAATCTGAAAAGTGGATTAAAAATGTGTCAGACTGTAAAAGTACTTATCACTTGCAAAAAAAAGAGTAGTAAGTGTGCTTTCAAATTGGCAAAGAAATTTCGTTTTCTGACTAATATGAAACCATGACTCTGTGTGCAAAGAGGAATTATAGACAGAGATTTATTGCGTATTACTCTGGTAATTTTACAGTTGCATTAGTAGGAAAGGGGGAGCTATTTTTCTGCAGAAGCAGACTCTTAGCACACACCCAGCTGCTTATCCTGTGGAATCATGCATAGTATTCACAACCGAGTGGGGTTTGAGGTTGCAGTCAGTAATGCAAATACATTCAGCATCACTAAGGCTGGTTGCCCTTGCTGGAGTGTAGTCAGTCACCCAGGTTACACATGTTTCTGGTCTGAAAAAGCTGTTTGGACATGTGCTTTTTTCAGAATCTGAAAAGTGGATTAGAAATGTGTCAGACTGTAAAAGTACTTATCACTTGCAAAAAAAAGAGTAGTAAGTGTGCTTTCAAATTGGCAAGAAATTTCGTTTTCTGACTAATATGAAACCATGACTCTGTGTGCAAAGAGATAGACAGAGATTTATTGCGTATTACTCTGGTAATTTTACAGTTGCATTAGTAGGAAAGGGGGAGCTATTTTTTCTGCAGAAGCAGACTCTTAGCACACACCCAGCTGCTTATCCTGTGGAATCATGCATAGTATTTACAACCGAGTGGGGTTTGAGGTTGCAGTCAGTAATGCAAATACATTCAGCATCACTAAGGCTGGTTGCCCTTGCTGGAGTGTAGTCAGTCACCCAGGTTACACATGTTTCTGGTCTGAAAAAGCTGTTTGGACATGTGCTTTTTTATGAATCTGAAAAGTGGATTAAAAATGTGTCAGACTGTAAAAGTACTTATCACTTGCAAAAAAAAAGAGTAGTAAGTGTGCTTTCAAATTGGCAAAGAAATTTCGTTTTCTGACTAATATGAAACCATGACTCTGTGTGCAAAGAGGAATTATAGACAGAGATTTATTGCGTATTACTCTGGTAATTTTACAGTTGCATTAGTAGGAAAGGGGGAGCTATTTTTCTGCAGAAGCAGACTCTTAGCACACACCCAGCTGCTTATCCTGTGGAATCATGCATAGTATTCACAACTGAGAGGGGTTTGAGGTTGCAGTCAGTAATGCAAATACATTCAGCATCACTAAGGCTGGTTGCCCTTGCTGGAGTGTAGTCAGTCACCCAGGTTACACATGTTTCTGGTCTGAAAAAGCTGTTTGGACATGTGCTTTTTTAAGAATCTGAAAAGTGGATTAGAAATGTGTCAGACTGTAAAAGTACTTATCTCTTGCAAAAAAAAGAGTAGTAAGTGTGCTTTCAAATTGGCAAAGAAATTTCGTTTTCTGACTAATATGAAACCATGACTCTGTGTGCAAAGAGGAATTATAGACAGAGATTTATTGCGTATTACTTTGGTAATTTTACATTTGCATTAGTAGGAAAGGGGGAGCTATTTTTTTCTGCAAAAGCAGACTCTTCGCACACACCCAGCTGCTTATCCTGTGAAATCATGCACAGTATTCACAACTGAGTGGGGTTTGAGGTTGCAGTCAGTAATGCAAATACATTCAGCATCACTAAGGCTGGTTGCCCTTGCTGGAGTGTAGTCAGTCACCCAGGTTACAGATGTTGCTGGTCTCAAAAAGCTGTTTGGACATGTGCTTTTTTCAGAATCTGAAAAGTGGATTCAAAATGTGTCAGACTGTAAAAGTACTTATCACTTGCCAAAAAAGCAGTAGGAAGTGTGCTTTCCAATTGGCAAAGAAATTTCGTTTTCTGCCTAATTTCAAACCATGACTCTGTGTGCACACAGGAATTGTTTTTAGATATTTAATTTGTGAAGGTGTTATTGTGATTTTCACTTGTAGGAAAGGGGTACATAGTATTTTATGATTTGAAAAGATCATAAAAAATGTAGTAATATATTTAAATAAAATAAAGGAATTTTCTTTTTTTGTTTTTTTCAGGTATTGCTGAAGAGCAGTGAACAAAATTTAAGATGCCTACAAAATCCAGACTAAGGAAAAACCACAAAAAAAAACTATATTTGAAGACAACTGGAGGACCTAAGTTAGTTGGAGATGCTCATGTTGTGAAAAAGAGAAAGTCTTCTGGTAAGCAGACAAAAGATTTTTTAAAGAACATCTTCAAAAAAAGGAAAAATGTACAAAATGTCTGTACTGGAAAGAATGTATTAAATAGAAAACAACAGGAAAAAATTGAGCATTTAGTTAATGCAAATATACCTTCAGAAACAATAAAGATTAACTTAAAAAGAAAAACAGCGTTTAAAGAGATACGTAGAAAAATGTTTCAGAGAAGAGTTATGTCCAATTTGATAAAGGATGTGAAGAAATATAAGCAAAAGGCTAAATTTTATAAGAGAAAAAAAGAAATTGAAGCCATTGCAGCAAAGGCATTAGAATTAAAAAGGAAACTATTCATTTTAATTTTGAACAGGATGCGTACATTAGATAAAATGGTTAATGTACTGAAATCACAAAGCAAAAGGAAAAGAGTAGTGAAAAGAACAAACTTTTGTAAAGTGTTTTTAGGAGAATGGATGCATAGTTCAAGTAGTGAACTTTTTTTAATGAAGAGAGTTATTTTCAAAGTAATAGTTTGCTGCATGCAGTTGACACCAGAGGTCGTGCTTATGAAGTGAAAAATGGTTGTATAATGGAGAAGGAGAAAATGGTTCCAAGAGATGAGGTACAAGTGATGGCGGATGAGGCTATGGGGAGACGTCCTAAAGCCCCAGTGTACACTTGGAATTGTAGTAGTATTTGCACTTTGCGTCAGGAATCTATTGATAAATTTCGTGAGTTTCTAAGAGAATATAGTAAAAAAAGTGTTAAACAGAAGATTAAGGTGCTTCAAAGTCTAGATCCATGCAGAGTGAGAGAGAATACTGGTTTGCAGGGTCATTCTCTGGCTTGTCTATCTAGAAAAGTGTGTAAAAGTGTTTTTCATCATTTTAGGATGCTGGCTGTTCATCATACTGAAATGAGAAAGTTTGTGAGACGGTTGTATTTTGCTAAAAGTCCAGCAATAAAGTTAGATGAATTGAATAGGGCTCTGTTCCGTGGATCGGTATCAGATGTAGAGAAGGTTACTGATGAAATTCAGTTTTGTTACTTTGGTCCTGAACAAGACAGTGCAGAAAAGGACACAGTAAATGAGGAAGAAGTGGAAGAGAATGTAGAACCCTCTGTAAGTAAGACATTTAATGATCACATAACAAAATTTGCAATAATCTCTAATGAAAGACCAAATATTACTTGTATTTGTTGCCGCAGAACTCATTATAGAAAACAAACCAGGAATGTTGATCTCTACAGAAAAAGTGAAAATGAAGATAATTATAAGTGGAAGGATTTTGCCACATATATATTTCTTGAAAATTGTTTTGAATTGGGTGAAGATCAGCGTATTTGTAAATACTGTTACAACAAGTTAGAGGAAAATAGAATGCCGACCAGAGCTGAACATAATAATTTAGAATTGGATGTTATTCCTGCCGAACTTTCTGAATTAAATACATATGAGTCTATACTTATTCAATGTGTTCATCCGTTCCAGACCATAGTACGTATGGAGCCCAAAACTGGTAAATTACCTCCTTCAGATTTACTGAGAGGTTTAAAAGGTAGAGTGGTGTATTTGCCCTTGGATTTGAAAAAAAATATGGAAACTATTGATGCAGATACTTTGGAAACTGAACCTTAGTTATTCTGGTTAATGGTGTACCTACAAAGAATAAGAAGATTTGGCAGGAGCTGGTAGATGTACGGAAAGTACAAAGAGCAAATTTGTATTTGAAAAGGAATAACAAATGGTATGAATCAATTTATATAGAAGAAGAAGAAGAAGATTTACAAGAAGACACAGAAACACCAACTGGACAAATTGAAAAAGTGGACAAGTCAAAGGAAGAAGAAATTTATGAACATTTTAGCATACATCCTCTTCATTCAAAAGAAGTTATGGGAGACAATATTGATCTGTTTCAGATGAAGAAAGCAAAAGGAACTCCCGTGAGTGTATGGGAGGAGAGCTTGGAAGCTCAATGTTTTCCCCAGCTGTTTCCTACAGGAAAAGGAGGACGATACGATGAACGTCCAGAACAGATTCCAGCTTCTGAGTATCGAACTACAAGACTATATGCAGAAGATCCCAGATTTCGACAAAGTATTCCTTATTTGTTCCATCTTTTATTAGAAAGCGACTTGTCTGCATTATCATATGCAGTAAATCACATTTTAAAAAGTGGAGTACATTTACAAAATGTGTCTGCTAAGGATTTTATGGAGAAAGTGCAGCACCGAGATGATCATTTGGAAACACAACTGATCAATCTGATGGCTTGTCAGCGTGGGACAAATGAATATTGGTACCGACGCCATGGTGAATTAAAATGCATGTTACGGAATTTAGGAACACCAACATGGTTCCTTACTCTAAGCTGTGCTGAGTACGCTTGGGATGATTTACTGGATTTTCTACGAGAGGCAAATTCAAACATTAAAAACATCGAATACAAGACAGCAGGAGAACTGTGCTCATTGGATCCGGTTAATGTTTGCAGATATTTCAATCATAG
Source organism: Triturus cristatus (assembly GCF_964204655.1). Taxonomy (NCBI): domain Eukaryota; kingdom Metazoa; phylum Chordata; class Amphibia; order Caudata; family Salamandridae; genus Triturus; species Triturus cristatus. The sequence continues at coordinate 898,798,326 of NC_140590.1, read as the reverse complement.
ATTTGAGGCTATGATGTCCTTCATCTGCAATAAAAAAAATCCACCTCTTGGAGAAGTAGAGGATTTCTTTTGGAGAAAAGAGTACCAGGCAAGAGGTGCTCCTCATATTCATATGCTGTTGTGGATCAAGGATGCCCCAAAGTTTGGAACAGATACTGATGAAGCAGTGTTATCTTTCATTGAAGAATATGCAACATGTGCTATACCAAAAAGCACAGAAGAGAAAAAGTTAAAGGAGCAAGTTTTACGTTTCCAAAGTCATCGGTGTGGAAAATACTGTCGACGGAAATACAAGAGCAAAGATAAATACTACACTAAATGTCGATTTGGATTTCCTAGACCTGTTCTTTCAAATGGAAGAGTAAACAGTTTTATGTCATCTGTGAGACATACTATTACAAGAAAATCACCTAAGAATACCTACAACCTTAAAAGAAAAGAAGAATCAAAAAATATAAATGACTACAACCCAGTCATTTTATCCATGTGGAATGCTAACATGGATATACAGTATGTAGCTGACAATTCCATTGCTGTTGCTCGATATGTAACGTCTTACATTACTAAATCAGAAAAAACTGAATTGAAAGAAATGTGGGAAGAGATTTCTCACGAGAAGACTGTCAGTAAGAAGCTGTACAGTTTCAGTTTAAAGATGTTATCGCATCGAGAAATTGGATCCTACGAATGTTCAGATAGGTTATCTTCTGCAAGTCTCTACTCGAAATCAAGAAGAATAATTTGGGCAAGTTTAGGCCTTGCAGCAATGAGAAATCGGGTACTGAAATCTGTTGGAGAAATTGAATATTTGGCCGAGAATGACCCAGAAAGTACAGATATTTTGAAATCAAACATGTTGGACACATATTATCCCAAGAGAAGTCATCATCTAGAGAACATGTGTCTCTATGAAGTGCTGCAGAACTACATTTATTCACGGAAAGCCACAGAAGACATCAACAATGGAAAATATAAAGTCATTGGTGAGGAAGGATGTTTGGTGAAGCAAACAAAAGGAAGTTTGATAAATCACAGGAAGCTCAGTTGCGACACTACTGAAAAAAAGGAATTTTACTACTTGGCTCTTTTACAGCTGTTTAAACCATGGCGTACAGAGGATGAACTACTGGGAGAATTTCAAAGCTATGAAGATTCATTTAATGCTTGCAAAGACACCATACAATGCAGTACATTCACAAATTATGTGCAAATGTTAAATGAAGAAATTGAACAGGAAACTACAATTGCAGCTGAAGTAGCTAGAGACAGTTCTCAAGACAGCCAAAGTTCAGGAACACTCAGTCAAGATCCCCTAGGACAACCAATCGTTGAAAATGAAGCTGCAATAGCCATGAATAAAGTGGAAACGGCTATGAATCAAGCTCAAGAAGAATTTATAGACTTACCAAATTTGGAAAGACAACTGAATGAAGAGCAGCAACAAATTTATGAAGAGATCAGAAACAAAATTGATCACAGATTACTACATGAAAAAAAAGAGTGCTCATGCACATCATTTCATCCAATCAGGATGTATGTAAGCGGACAAGCTGGAACTGGAAAAAGTTTCTTAATAAAAGTCATCAGAAGCTACCTACAGCAAAAAACGGATTCAACTTTGTCCTGTGTGGTTACTGCTCCAACTGGGTTAGCAGCATATAACATAAAAGGAATCACCTTACATCGTTTGCTAATGTTACCAGTGGAGCATGAGAACAAAATACAATACCACAAGCTAACTGGAGAAGCATGCTTGGAAGTTTCAAGAGTATTGAAGAAGATGCAAGTTCTCATTATTGATGAGGTGAGCATGGTATCAAACTTAATGCTTGCCTTTGTGCATTTAAGAATGCAGCAAATTCTAAGGACAGACTATGACGTGTTATTTGATGGAAAACATGTCATAGTTTTTGGGGATCTTCTACAGCTTACTCCAGTTAAAGGACAACCAGTGTTTAATACTGTGACACATGAAGACACAAAGAAGTCATTGGGAAGCATTGGTAATGCAAATATTTGGTCCTTCTTTGAGTACAAGGAACTTACTACTAATATGAGGCAAGCAAACGATGAAGAATATGGAAGTATTCTGAAAGATATCAGAATTGGACTACTCACTGAAGCTGGCACAAAAGCATTACAGAGTCGGTTGCTACATAATTTATTTCCAAAGGAAGAAATAGTTGCAGGGAAGATATACAAGAACATTGCAGAAAAGAAAAGTGTCATCTGCTTAATGCCATCTCTACGTGAATGCTCAATATTCAATGAGGAGCTTTTGAAATTGGAAAAGGAAGATATCAGGAAATTGGAAGCAGTGGACAAAATTCAGGATGGAAGAATTACTATCACATTAACAGGCAAACTGAAAAATAAATTGGATTCACTAGAGAAGAACATTTCCAAAACTGCTGGATTAGAAAAAAATCTATATGTTTGCATGAACTGTAGAGTATTTTTAAGGAGAAATTTGGATGTTGAAAAAGGTTTAGTTAATGGAGCTATGGGAAGAGTTGTGGGTTTTATTAATTATCAGAAAAAAGATGGAATTGAATGTTTAAAAATAAAATTTGATCAGATAGAAGAAGTTATAGACATTTGTCGTTGTACAGTTCGTTTCATGCTTGTGAAAGACTTATATGTACAAAGGAAACAGTTTCCGTTTTCTCTAGCATATGCTGTAACTATTCACAAGTCTCAAGGATTGACTGTAGATTGTGCATTTGTAAACATTGGTTCAACTGTGTTCAAAGAAGGTATGGCTTATGTAGCTTTGTCACGAGTGAAAACATTATCTGGTTTATTCATGATAGACTTTGATGATTCAAAAGTTAGTGCTGATACAAACTGTGTAAAGGAGTATAATAGATTAAGAAGAACCTATGCTCCTCATTTAGGTCAGTATCCTGTGTTAGAGAAACGTGTAGTTTCTCGTAAAAGGAGAATTGAGAATATCTGTAATGAGGATGTAGAGAGGAGGAAAAAAAAGAGGAGTGATGTAATTGCAAGCAAAAAGAAAAAGGAAAATGAAGAAGAGGTTGTAGGATGTCATTTTGAAAATAGCTCTGGTGTCAACTGCTACGCTAATGTAGTGCTGAATGTTGCATTTTATCTGGAAAGTTTGCAAGAGCAGATAATAGTAAATCAGAGAAAAAGATTCTGTTCTGAGTTGAGTCTCCTTTTTCAAAAGCTGAGTAATGATAAAACTCAAATAGAAAGTGCTACTGAAATTAGAAAACTTTTAGATGTATGTTCAGGACGAACACAGTTTTCTCAAAATGTACAGCAAGACGCACAGGAATTCTTGATGTATTTTCTTCAGGTACTGGAAGAAGAAGGGGTGCCAATTGAAAATATGTTTGGTGTCTCTTATAAATGGGAACATAGTTACAATACATGTGGCTCTAATGTTGATTCTGAAAGGTTTATTTATTTAACATTGCCAGACAGTAAAACAGTCACTTTTGCTAAATTAGTTAAAGATGCTAATCATAGCATGGAATGCGGTGAGTGTAAATCTGACATGTTTTCAACGTTAATTTTAAAGGAATACGGACAGTATGTAATTTTAATGATGCAACGATGTAAAGCTGATGGTTCAAAATTGGATACTTTAATAAAGAAGTTTATAGGACATTACACAGTTTATCTTAAATGTGAAAAAGGCTGGACACTGTGTAATGATTCCCAATTGATTTTCAAGCAACGTTTGCCTTTTGATTTAGAAAATTCCTATCTAATCTTCCTGAAACCTAAATTTTAGAGAGACTTGGCAAGATCTGTACAAAACAATTTTACCATTTTATTGGATTAGCATTGGAATTTGCAAAAAAAAAGATTTTTCAAATTACCATTTGGCCTAATGGAAAGGTAACCAATTGTAATGTGGACTTATTTAATTCCTAATGAATATTTCGGAAACCAAAAATTTAGAGAAAATCGGTAACATCTGTACAATTGAAATTTTGGAATTTTATTGGATTACCATTGGAAATGTATTCAAAAAAGATTTTTTAAATTACTATTTGGCCATAAGGAAAGGTAACCAATTGTATCGTGGACTTATTTAATTATTAATTAATCTTTCGGAAACCAAAATGTTAGAGAGAATCGGTAACATCTGTACAATTTAAATTTTGAAATTTTATTAGATTACCATTGGAAATTTAATCAAAAAAGAATTTTAAAATTACTATTTGGCCTAAAGGAAATGTAACCAGATGTATTGTGGAGTTATTTGAGATATATTATTTTTGAGATTATGCTTCTGTAACAAAATTGTCAGACGGTATTTTAAAGAAATAGTTATTGTTATTAGATGATATTTTTTTAGAATATTATGCATTTCTATAATGTTATGTTTAAGTAAAAAGAGATTCTGGGCTTTTTTAAAACAATCTTTGAGATTGTTATTTTTTTTTTGCCCGCTGTTAAGTGATGAATGCAATTGCTTTCACGATTTATAGTGAAATGCAATATATTCTGAAAACAGCAAAAAAAAGTTTTAAAGAAAAAAAAAATAAAGTTGAGAGGTAAGGTTGGCTCTTAAAAGAGCCGTTGTGTTCATGCAGGGACAGAGGAAAGGAAGAATGGGAACATTAGCTGGTAGGACACATGTGCTGGTCTATTTTGTTGTTAATGAGGGGAAGACTGGTCTCCCTATGAACAATTAGACCATGGCAAAATGAACACCGCATAGTAACCCTCGCAAACCGATGGTTCGTTTCCACAGGATCAGAAAAAGGTGAATCTGCCCCCACAGATGAAGGGCTCTGCTGAGCTTCCGAAGAAGGACTCGGCTGAGCTGCTGTGGATGTGCTTGCTCGACTTACTGAAGGGTTGCCTCTAGTATGTCGTGCATGTGTCCTAGGATGTACATCCTCAAGGTGTCTCAACATAGTGTGATTCCCGAAGGAATACTTCTTGTTGGGATTTCCTCTCGAAAGTACACGCTGGCACAGCTTGCAAGTCACCAAAGCAGCATTGACTTTTTTCTCACCCTCAGGAAAACTAAAATACTCCCATATAAAAGAGCTCTTCTGTTTCCTCTTTCTCTGCCTGATGGTGGTGCTGCTAGCCTCACTCTCAGCAGAAGAGTGCTGGTCTGCCATCGTATCACAAAGACAAGTGAGCTCCTTCTCCTAAGGGATCACAAGCAGAAATGAGGGGAATGGGTGTGGTGTAGGAGAGTTCTAGAACTGAAACTACTTTGAACCAATCAAAAGTTTTGTTTCATGATCACATGACCCACCGTGCGCGTACGTTACGCTTACGTAACGCTTACGGAGCGCTTACGGAGCGCTTACGGTAAAAGTACGCATGCGCGTAAAAAAGACACGCGCTCGCGCGCATGTGCATAACAGTCACTCCCTAACACTTCCGCGTAACGCACGCGTGTAGCGTACACGCTTACGCGCCCCATACGCAGTACGCACGGCTACGCAAATTGCGTAACTATACGCAAAAAGAGTAGAACAATTACGAACATTACGCAAACCGTACGCTTACCGAAAGCTTACCGTACGCGCACTTAAAAAAAAAAAAAAAGGAAAAAAAGAATTTCTATGATATACTAATATATCTTACCTGTTTGGTTAAAAAAAAAGAGAAAAATTAATATATTGCAGAAGTTTTTTTTAAAAAAACATAGTGTTTTAAGAGAATATAAAGTTAAAAAAAAAAAAAAACTTGCTTTTTTTTTCAAAAAAAACCCACATATAATATAATAATTTATAATAAAAAAATCAGACAAAATCAATGAAAAAACCATGGGAATCACACATGTTATAGGTAAGAATTAGCATTTAAAAAACCATACAAATTCACTGAAAAAACCATGGGTTTCACACACGTTATAGTTAGGAATTAGCATTTAAAAAACCTTGCAAATTCACTGAAAAAACCATAGGTTTCACACACGTTATAGTTAGGAATTAGCATTTAAAAAACCTTGCAAATTCACTGAAAAAACCATAGGTTTCACACACGTTATAGTTAGGATTTAGCATTTAAAAAACCTTGCAAATTCAGTGAAAAAACCATAGGTTTCACACACGTTATAGTTAGCGGACATTTCACTCATAAAAAACCATTGAAATTCCCCCGTTATAGTTAGTTAAGCTAACTATAACTCGCTCACCCGCAATCCACTGCTGATGACGTAACATATTACATCACTCATGACATGGTCAGTGACATCACTCATGACATCACTGATGACATCTCAAATGACATCACTGATGACATCATCCTTGTGACAGAGTGGTAGACCTCCTCTCACCCTAATATAACCTTTGATACACACATTCAAAAATAAAGACTACAATTTTCAAAACAATGGACATACCAATACCAGTTACAATAACCTATTCAGTAATTCTTAGATCCACATACACATCCACTCATTCACCAATAGTCCTGTACAGTCACTCATACATGTACTCACTCATCATATGTACTCATACACCTATACATCCTGTTACACATTGCCACTCATCCATAGAGTTACTCACACACATAGTCACTCATGCTAATAAAGAATCAAACATCCATTTACTTGCATATTCAGTTATACACACACCTCAACACGTACTTATACAGAAACTTACACATACTTACTCTTTTAAATAATCACTAATAAAAACACATACTTATTCATACAGGAACTATTTCAATCTCTCACTCTCACATATACTCACTTATATACAACAATAGTCAAATATACTTCTTTAAAACATATTCAGTAACTCATAAAGACACTATTGAGACAGTCATTCACTCACTAACACACCCATACACACACTCATCAAACCATACAGTCATGCACACATGCTGTCTTCAAAACATACAACCAGACAGACAATCATTCATGCACCTATGCACTACGTTAAACCCCCCACCGAACCATGCAGACACTCAGACTGATACTCAAAAAACAACCTAAAATCCAATATAAACACCCATATAGCTACTCACCAACCCATGCAGACACTTATACACAAAGTGAGAGACTGATACAGAAAATTACATTACTCAGTAAGCCATGTATTCACTAAGATACACTTAATCAGTCAGTTACACAATCAATTTTTCAAAAACAAATCATCCTTTTAGACACTTATATACCCATTTATTCTTCCATCGACCTTGAGATATACATATATAAAACATATTTAATTTTCAGAAAAACACACATTCACTGGATGATGTCATCAGTGATGTCATTTGAGATGTCATCAGTGATGTAATGAGTGATGTCACTGACCATGTCATGAGTGATGTAATATGTTACGTCATCAGCAGTGGATTGCGGGTGCGCGAGTTATAGTTAGCTTAACTAACTATAACGGGGGAATTTCAATGGTTTTTTATGAGTGAAATGTCCGCTAACTATAACTATAACTATAACTGAATTTGCAAGGTTTTTTAAATGCTAAATCCTAACTATAACGTGTGTGAAACGTGTGTGAAACCTATGGTTTTTTTCAGTGAATATATATATATATTCAATTAAAAAACCATAGGTTTCACACATGTTATAGTTAGCTGGACATTTCACTCGTGAAAAACCATTGAAATTCTCCCGTTATAGTTAGTGCAGGCAACTATAACTCACGCGACCGCAATCCTCTGCTGATGACGTCAGATATTACATCACTGTATTTAGACACTTATTTACCCTTCAGGTTCGGGGAGCACTCTAGGAACAACAATGCCATGCAGACTTCAATAGTTCAGACGTCGCGGCCTGACGCGTTTCGCTTACGCTTTCGCAAAGGCTGTTCTCTTCTTTCACTCGGCAATGCGCGTCCCACATAAATGCAAATATGCCGCCTGCTGATAGGTTGCAAGTTCCCACAGGATTGTGGTATTTGTAGTGAGTCGTAATTCACCCTGAATGGGTGCCAGGTTCAGAAGGTCCCTAATGCCTCCCTGGATGGGCCCCCTGAGCTGAAGAGTCATGATTTCGGCGTCGTTCCTCCCGAAATGAGCTGGGCGATTTCCCAACTCGTCGGCCCGCTCTGATTTCAGCGGTGGTGCTTTCCCCGCGGCAAGGCATGCCGTGTTGTAAATTCAAGCTCACAGGTTGCCCTTCAGGTTCGGGGAGCACTCTAGGAACAACAATGCCATGCAGACTTCAATAGTTCAGACGTCGCGGCCTGACGCGTTTCGCTTGCGCTTTCTCAAAGGCCGTTCTCTTCTTTCACTCGGCAATGCGCGTCCCACATAAATGCAAATATGCCGCCTGCTGATAGGTTGCAAGTTCCCACAGGATTGTGGTATTTGTAGTGAGTCGCTAAGTCACCCTGAATGGGTGCCAGGTTCAGAAGGTCCCTAATGCCTGCCCTGGATGGGCCCCCTGAGCTGAAGAGTCACGATTTCGGCGTCGTTCCTCCCGAAATGAGCTGGGCGATTTCCCAACTCGTCGGCCCACTCTGATTTCAGCGGTGGTGCTTCCCCCGTGGCAAGGCATGCCGCGTTGTAAATTCAAGCTCACAGGTTGCCCTTTAGGTTCTGGGAGCACTCTAGGAACAACAATGCCATGCAGACTTCAATAGTTCAGACGTCGCGGCCTGACGCGTTTCGCTTGCGCTTTCTCAAAGGCTGTTCTCTTCTTTCACTCGGCAATGCGCGTCCCACATAAATGCAAATATGCCGCCTGCTGATAGGTTGCAAGTTCCCACAGGATTGTGGTATTTGTAGTGAGTCGCTAATTCACCCTGAATGGGTGCCAGGTTCAGAAGGTCCCTAATGCCTGCCCTGGATGGGCCCCCTGAGCTGAAGAGTCATGATTTCGGCGTCGTTACTCCCGAAATGAGCTGGGCGATTTCCCAACTCGTCGGCCCGCTCTGATTTCAGCGGTGGTGCTTCCCCCGCGGCAAGGCATGCCGCGTTGTAAATTCAAGCTCACAGGTTGCCCTTCAGGTTCGGGGAGCACTCTAGGAACAACAATGCCATGCAGACTTCAATAGTTCAGACGTCGCGGCCTGACGCGTTTCGCTTGCGCTTTCTCAAAGGCCGTTCTCTTCTTTCACTCGGCAATGCGCGTCCCACATAAATGCAAATATGCCGCCTGCTGATAGGTTGCAAGTTCCCACAGGATTGTGGTATTTGTAGTGAGTCGCTAATTCACCCTGAATGGGTGCCAGGTTCAGAAGGTCCCTAATGCCTGCCCTGGATGGGCCCCCTGAGCTGAAGAGTCATGATTTCGGCGTCGTTCCTCCCGAAATGAGCTAGGCGATTTCCCAACTCGTCGGCCCGCTCTGATTTCAGCGGTGGTGCTTCCCCCGCGGCAAGGCATGCCGCGTTGTAAATTCAAGCTCACAGGTTGCCCTTCAGGTTCGGGGAGCACTCTAGGAACAACAATGCCATGCAGACTTCAATAGTTCAGACGTCGCGGCCTGACGCGTTTCGCTTGCGCTTTCTCAAAGGCCGTTCTCTTCTTTCACTCGGCAATGCGCGTCCCACATAAATGCAAATATGCCGCCTGCTGATCGGTTGCAAGTTCCCACAGGATTGTGGTATTTGTAGTGAGTCGCTAATTCACCCTGAATGGGTGCCAGGTTCAGAAGGTCCCTAATGCCTGCCCTGGATGGGCCCCCTGAGCTGAAGAGTCATGATTTCGGCGTCGTTCCTTCCGAAATGAGCTGGGCGATTTCCCAACTCGTCAGCCCGCTCTGATTTCAGCGGTGGTGCTTCCCCCGTGGCAAGGCATGCCGCATTGTAAATTCAAGCTCACAGGTTGCCCTTCAGGTTCGGGGAGCACTCTAGGAACAACAATGCCATGCAGACTTCAATAGTTCAGACGTCGCGGCCTGACGCGTTTCGCTTGCGCTTTCTCAAAGGCCGTTCTCTTCTTTCACTCGGCAATGCGCGTCCCACATAAATGCAAATATGCCGCCTGCTGATAGGTTGCAAGTTCCCACAGGATTGTGGTATTTGTAGTGAGTCGCTAATTCACCCTGAATGGGTGCCAGGTTCAGAAGGTCCCTAATGCCTGCCCTGGATGGGCCCCCTGAGCTGAAGAGTCATGATTTCGGCGTCGTTCCTCCCGAAATGAGCTGGGCGATTTCCCAACTCGTCGGCCCGCTCTGATTTCAGCGGTGGTGCTTCCCCCGCGGCAAGGCATGCCGCGTTGTAAATTCAAGCTCACAGGTTGCCCTTCAGGTTCGGGGAGCACTCTAGGAACAACAATGCCATGCAGACTTCAATAGTTCAGACGTCGCGGCCTGATGCGTTTCGCTTGCGCTTTCTCAAAGACCGTTCTCTTCTTTCACTCGGCAATGCGCGTCCCACATAAATGCAAATATGCCACCTGCTGATAGGTTGCAAGTTCCCACAGGATTGTGGTATTTGTAGTGAGTCGCTAATTCACCCTGAATGGGTGCCAGGTTCAGAAGGTCCCTAATGCCTGCCCTGGATGGGCCCCCTGAGCTGAAGAGTCATGATTTCGGCGTCAATCCTCCCGAAATGAGCTGGGCGATTTCCCAACTCGTCGGCCCGCTCTGATTTCAGCGGTGGTGCTTCCCCCGCGGCAAGGCATGCCGCGTTGTAAATTCAAGCTCACAGGTTGCCCTTCAGGTTCGGGGAGCACTCTAGGAACAACAATGCCATGCAGACTTTAATAGTTCAGACGTCGCGGCCTGACGCGTTTCGCTTACGCTTTCTCAAAGGCCGTTCTCTTCTTTCACTCGGCAATGCGCGTCCCACATAAATGCAAATATGCCGCCTGCTGATAGGTTGCAAGTTCCCACAGGATTGTGGTATTTGTAGTGAGTCGCTAATTCACCCTGAATGGGTGCCAGGTTCAGAAGGTCCCTAATGCCTGCCCTGGATGGGCCCCCTGAGCTGAAGAGTCACGATTTCGGCGTCGTTCCTCCCGAAATGAGCTGGGCGATTTCCCAACTCGTCGGCCCACTCTGATTTCAGCGGTGGTGCTTCCCCCGTGGCAAGGCATGCCGCGTTGTAAATTCAAGCTCACAGGTTGCCCTTCAGGTTCTGGGAGCACTCTAGGAACAACAATGCCATGCAGACTTCAATAGTTCAGACGTCGCGGCCTGACGCGTTTCGATTGCGCTTTCTCAAAGGCCGTTCTCTTCTTTCACTCGGCAATGCGCGTCCCACATAAATGCAAATATGCCGCCTGCTGATAGGTTGCAAGTTCCCACAGGATTGTGGTATTTGTAGTGAGTCGCTAATTCACCCTGAATGGGTGCCAGGTTCAGAAGGTCCCTAATGCCTGCCCTGGATGGGCCCCCTGAGCTGAAGAGTCATGATTTCGGCGTCGTTACTCCCGAAATGAGCTGGGCGATTTCCCAACTCGTCGGCCCGCTCTGATTTCAGCGGTGGTGCTTCCCCCGCGGCAAGGCATGCCGCGTTGTAAATTCAAGCTCACAGGTTGCCCTTCAGGTTCGGGGAGCACTCTAGGAACAACAATGCCATGCAGACTTTAATAGTTCAGACGTCGCGGCCTGACGTGTTTCGCTTGCGCTTTCTCAAAGGCCGTTCTCTTCTTTCACTCGGCAATGCGCGTCCCACATAAATGCAAATATGCCGCCTGCTGATAGGTTGCAAGTTCCCACAGGATTGTGGTATTTGTAGTGAGTCGCTAATTCACCCTGAATGGGTGCCAGGTTCAGAAGGTCCCTAATGCCTGCCCTGGATGGGCCCCCTGAGCTGAAGAGTCATGATTTCGGCGTCGTTCCTCCCGAAATGAGCTAGGCGATTTCCCAACTCGTCGGCCCGCTCTGATTTCAGCGGTGGTGCTTCCCCCGCGGCAAGGCATGCCGCGTTGTAAATTCAAGCTCACAGGTTGCCCTTCAGGTTCGGGGAGCACTCTAGGAACAACAATGCCATGCAGACTTCAATAGTTCAGACGTCGCGGCCTGACGCGTTTCGCTTGCGCTTTCTCAAAGGCCGTTCTCTTCTTTCACTCGGCAATGCGCGTCCCACATAAATGCAAATATGCCGCCTGCTGATAGGTTGCAAGTTCCCACAGGATTGTGGTATTTGTAGTGAGTCGCTAATTCACCCTGAATGGGTGCCAGGTTCAGAAGGTCCCTAATGCCTGCCCTGGATGGGCCCCCTGAGCTGAAGAGTCATGATTTCGGCGTCGTTCCTCCCGAAATGAGCTGGGCGATTTCCCAACTCGTCAGCCCGCTCTGATTTCAGCGGTGGTGCTTCCCCCGTGGCAAGGCATGCCGCATTGTAAATTCAAGCTCACAGGTTGCCCTTCAGGTTCGGGGAGCACTCTAGGAACAACAATGCCATGCAGACTTCAATAGTTCAGACGTCGCGGCCTGACGCGTTTCGCTTGCGCTTTCTCAAAGGCCGTTCTCTTCTTTCACTCGGCAATGCGCGTCCCACATAAATGCAAATATGCCGCCTGCTGATAGGTTGCAAGTTCCCACAGGATTGTGGTATTTGTAGTGAGTCGCTAATTCACCCTGAATGGGTGCCAGGTTCAGAAGGTCCCTAATGCCTGCCCTGGATGGGCCCCCTGAGCTGAAGAGTCATGATTTCGGCGTCGTTCCTCCCGAAATGAGCTGGGCGATTTCCCAACTCGTCGGCCCGCTCTGATTTCAGCGGTGGTGCTTCCCCCGCGGCAAGGCATGCCGCGTTGTAAATTCAAGCTCACAGGTTGCCCTTCAGGATCGGGGAGCACTCTAGGAACAACAATGCCATGCAGACTTCAATAGTTCAGACGTCGCGGCCTGACGCGTTTCGCTTGCGCTTTCTCAAAGGCCGTTCTCTTCTTTCACTCGGCAATGCGCGTCCCACATAAATGCAAATATGCCACCTGCTGATAGGTTGCAAGTTCCCACAGGATTGTGGTATTTGTAGTGAGTCGCTAATTCACCCTGAATGGGTGCCAGGTTCAGAAGGTCCCTAATGCCTGCCCTGGATGGGCCCCCTGAGCTGAAGAGTCATGATTTCGGCGTCGTTCCTCCCGAAATGAGCTGGGCGATTTCCCAACTCGTCGGCCCGCTCTGATTTCAGCGGTGGTGCTTCCCCCGCGGCAAGGCATGCCGCGTTGTAAATTCAAGCTCACAGGTTGCCCTTCAGGTTCGGGGAGCACTCTAGGAACAACAATGCCATGCAGACTTTAATAGTTCAGACGTCGCGGCCTGACGCGTCTCGCTTACGCTTTCTCAAAGGCCGTTCTCTTCTTTCACTCGGCAATGCGCGTCCCACATAAATGCAAATATGCCGCCTGCTGATAGGTTGCAAGTTCCCACAGGATTGTGGTATTTGTAGTGAGTCGCTAATTCACCCTGAATGGGTGCCAGGTTCAGAAGGTCCCTAATGCCTGCCCTGGATGGGCCCCCTGAGCTGAAGAGTCATGATTTTGGCGTCGTTCCTCCCGAAATGAGCTGGGCGATTTCCCAACTCGTCGGCCCGCTCTGATTTCAGCGGTGGTGCTTCCCCCGCGGCAAGGCATGCCGCGTTGTAAATTCAAGCTCACAGGTTGCCCTTCAGGTTCGGGGAGCACTCTAGGAACAACAATGCCATGCAGACTTCAATAGTTCAGACGTCGCGGCCTGACGCGTTTCGCTTGCGCTTTCTCAAAGACCGTTCTCTTCTTTCACTCGGCAATGCGCGTCCCACATAAATGCAAATATGCCACCTGCTGATAGGTTGCAAGTTCCCACAGGATTGTGGTATATGTAGTGAGTCGCTAATTCACCTTGATTGGGTGCCAGGTTCAGAGGGTCCCTAATGCCTGCCCTGGATGGGCCCCCTGAGCTGAAGAGTCATGATTTCGGCGTCGTTCCTCCCGAAATGAGCTGGGCGATTTCCCAACTCGTCGGCCCGCTCTGATTTCAGCGGTGGTGCTTTTCCCGCGGCAAGGCATGCCGCGTTGTAAATTCAAGCTCACAGGTTGCCCTTCAGGTTCGGGGAGCACTCTAGGAACAACAATGCCATGCAGACTTCAATAGTTCAGACGTCGCGGCCTGACGCGTTTCGCTTGCGCTTTCTCAAAGGCCGTTCTCTTCTTTCACTCGGCAATGCGCGTCCCACATAAATGCAAATATGCCGCCTGCTGATAGGTTGCAAGTTCCCACAGGATTGTGGTATTTGTAGTGAGTCGCTAATTCACCCTGAATGGGTGCCAGGTTCAGAAGGTCCCTAATGCCTGCCCTGGATGGGCCCCCTGAGCTGAAGAGTCATGATTTCGGCGTCGTTCCTCCCGAAATGAGCTGGGCGATTTCCCAACTCGTCGGCCCGCTCTGATTTCAGCGGTGGTGCTTCCCCCGCGGCAAGGCATGCCGCGTTGTAAATTCAAGCTCACAGGTTGCCCTTCAGGTTCGGGGAGCACTCTAGGAACAACAATGCCATGCAGACTTCAATAGTTCAGACGTCGCGGCCTCACGCGTTTCGCTTGCGCTTTCTCAAAGGCCGTTCTCTTCTTTCACTCGGCAATGCGCGTCCCACATAAATGCAAATATGCCGCCTGCTGATAGGTTGCAAGTTCCCACAGGATTGTGGTATTTGTAGTGAGTCGCTAATTCACCCTGAATGGGTGCCAGGTTCAGAAGGTCCCTAATGCCTGCCCTGGATGGGCCCCCTGAGCTGAAGAGTCATGATTTCGGCGTCGTTCCTCCCGAAATGAGCTGGGCGATTTCCCAACTCGTCGGCCCGCTCTGATTTCAGCGGTGGTGCTTCCCCCGCGGCAAGGCATGCCGCGTTGTAAATTCAAGCTCACAGGTTGCCCTTCAGGTTCGGGGAGCACTCTAGGAACAACAATGCCATGCAGACTTCAATAGTTCAGACGTCGCGGCCTGATGCGTTTCGCTTGCGCTTTCTCAAAGACCGTTCTCTTCTTTCACTCGGCAATGCGCGTCCCACATAAATGCAAATATGCCACCTGCTGATAGGTTGCAAGTTCCCACAGGATTGTGGTATTTGTAGTGAGTCGCTAATTCACCCTGAATGGGTGCCAGGTTCAGAAGGTCCCTAATGCCTGCCCTGGATGGGCCCCCTGAGCTGAAGAGTCATGATTTCGGCGTCGTTCCTCCCGAAATGAGCTGGGCGATTTCCCAACTCGTCGGCCCGCTCTGATTTCAGCGGTGGTGCTTCCCCCGCGGCAAGGCATGCCACGTTGTAAATTCAAGCTCACAGGTTGCCCTTCAGGTTCGGGGAGCACTCTAGGAACAACAATGCCCTGCAGACTTTAATAGTTCAGACGTCGCGGCCTGACGCGTTTCGCTTACGCTTTCTCAAAGGCCGTTCTCTTCTTTCACTCGGCAATGCGCGTCCCACATAAATGCAAATATGCCGCCTGCTGATAGGTTGCAAGTTCCCACAGGATTGTGGTATTTGTAGTGAGTCGCTAATTCACCCTGAATGGGTGCCAGGTTCAGAAGGTCCCTAATGCCTGCCCTGGATGGGCCCCCTGAGCTGAAGAGTCATGATTTTGGCGTCGTTCCTCCCGAAATGAGCTGGGCGATTTCCCAACTCGTCGGCCCGCTCTGATTTCAGCGGTGGTGCTATCCCCGCGGCAAGGCATGCCGCGTTGTAAATTCAAGCTCACAGGTTGCCCTTCAGGTTCGGGGAGCACTCTAGGAACAACAATGCCATGCAGACTTCAATAGTTCAGACGTCGCGGCCTGACGTGTTTCGCTTGCGCTTTCTCAAAGACCGTTCTCTTCTTTCACTCGGCAATGCGCGTCCCACATAAATGCAAATATGCCACCTGCTGATAGGTTGCAAGTTCCCACAGGATTGTGGTATATGTAGTGAGTCGCTAATTCACCCTGATTGGGTGCCAGGTTCAGAGGGTCCCTAATGCCTGCCCTGGATGGGCCCCCTGAGCTGAAGAGTCATGATTTCGGCGTCGTTCCTCCCGAAATGAGCTGGGCGATTTCCCAACTCGTCGGCCCGCTCTGATTTCAGCGGTGGTGCTTTTCCCGCGGCAAGGCATGCCGCGTTGTAAATTCAAGCTCACAGGTTGCCCTTCAGGTTCGGGGAGCACTCTAGGAACAACAATGCCATGCAGACTTCAATAGTTCAGACGTCGCGGCCTGACGCGTTTCGCTTGCGCTTTCTCAAAGGCCGTTCTCTTCTTTCACTCGGCAATGCGCGTCCCACATAAATGCAAATATGCCGCCTGCTGATAGGTTGCAAGTTCCCACAGGATTGTGGTATTTGTAGTGAGTCGCTAATTCACCCTGAATGGGTGCCAGGTTCAGAAGGTCCCTAATGCCTGCCCTGGATGGGCCCCCTGAGCTGAAGAGTCATGATTTCGGCGTCGTTCCTCCCGAAATGAGCTGGGCGATTTCTTAACTCGTCGGCCCGCTCTGATTTCAGCGGTGGTGCTTCCCCCGCGGCAAGGCATGCCGCGTTGTAAATTCAAGCTCACAGGTTGCCCTTCAGGTTCGGGGAGCACTCTAGGAACAACAATGCCATGCAGACTTCAATAGTTCAGACGTCGCGGCCTGACGCGTTTCGCTTGCGCTTTCTTAAAGGCCAATCTCTTCTTTCACTCGGCAATGCGCGTCCCACATAAATGCAAATATGCCGCCTGCTGATAGGTTGCAAGTTCCCACAGGATTGTGGTATTTGTAGTGAGTCGCTAATTCACCCTGAATGGGTGCCAGGTTCAGAAGGTCCCTAATGCCTGCCCTGGATGGGCCCCCTGAGCTGAAGAGTCATGATTTCGGCGTCGTTCCTCCCGAAATGAGCTGGGCGATTTCCCAACTCGTCGGCCCGCTCTGATTTCAGCGGTGGTGCTTCCCCCGCGGCAAGGCATGCCGCGTTGTAAATTCAAGCTCACAGGTTTCCCTTCAGGTTCGGGGAGCACTCTAGGAACAACAATGCCATGCAGACTTCAATAGTTCAGACGTCGCGGCCTGACGCGTTTCGCTTGCGCTTTCTCAAAGGCCGTTCTCTTCTTTCACTTGGCAATGCGCGTCCCACATAAATGCAAATATGCCGCCTGCTGATAGGTTGCAAGTTCCCACAGGATTGTGGTATTTGTAGTGAGTCGCTAATTCACCCTGAATGGGTGCCAGGTTCAGAAGGTCCCTAATGCCTGCCCTGGATGGGCCCCCTGAGCTGAAGAGTCATGATTTCGGCGTCGTTCCTCCCGAAATGAGCTGGGCGATTTCCCAACTCGTCGGCCCGCTCTGATTTCAGCGGTGGTGCTTCCCCCGCGGCAAGGCATGCCGCGTTGTAAATTCAAGCTCACAGGTTGCCCTTCAGGTTCGGGGAGCACTCTAGGAACAACAATGCCATGCAGACTTCAATAGTTCAGACGTCGCGGCCTGACGCGTTTCGCTTGCGCTTTCTCAAAGGCCGTTCTCTTCTTTTATTCGGCAATGCGCGTCCCACATAAATGCAAATATGCCGCCTGCTGATAGGTTGCAAGTTCCCACAGGATTGTGGTATTTGTAGTGAGTCGCTAATTCACCCTGAATGGGTGCCAGGTTCAGAACGTCCCTAATGCCTGCCCTGGATCAGCCCCCTGAGCTGAAGAGTCACGATTTCGGCGTCGTTCCTCCCGAAATGAGCTGGGCGATTTCCCAACTCGTCGGCCCGCTCTGATTTCAGCGGTGGTGCTTCCCCCGTGGCAAGGCATGCCGCGTTGTAAATTCAAGCTCACAGGTTGCCCTTCAGGTTCGGGGAGCACTCTAGGAACAACAATGCCATGCAGACTTCAATAGTTCAGACGTCGCGGCCTGACGCGTTTCGCTTGCACTTTCTTAAAGGCCGTTCTCTTCTTTCACTCGGCAATGCGCGTCCCACATAAATGCAAATATGCCGCCTGCTGATAGGTTGCAAGTTCCCACAGGATTGTGGTATTTGTAGTGAGTCGCTAATTCACCCTGAATGGGTGGCAGGTTCAGAAGGTCCCTAATGCCTGCCCTGGATGGGCCCCCTGAGCTGAAGAGTCATGATTTCGGCGTCGTTCCTCCCGAAATGAGCTGGGCGATTTCCCAACTCGTCGGCCCGCTCTGATTTCAGCGGTGGTGCTTCCCCCGCGGCAAAGCATGCCGCGTTGTAAATTCAAGCTCACAGGTTGCCCTTCAGGTTCGGGGAGCACTCTAGGAACAACAATGCCATGCAGACTTCAATAGTTCAGACGTCGCGGCCTGACGCGTTTCGCTTGCGCTTTCTCAAAGGCCGTTCTCTTCTTTCACTCGGCAATGCGCGTCCCACATAAATGCAAATATGCCGCCTGCTGATAGGTTGCAAGTTCCCACAGGATTGTGGTATTTGTAGTGAGTCGCTAATTCACCCTGAATGGGTGCCAGGTTCAGAAGGTCCCTAATGCCTGCCCTGGATGGGCCCCCTGAGCTGAAGAGTCATGATTTCGGCGTCGTTCCTCCCGAATTGAGCTGGGCGATTTCCCAACTCGTCGGCCCGCTCTGATTTCAGCGGTGGTGCTTCCCCCGCGGCAAGGCATGCCGCGTTGTAAATTCAAGCTCACAGGTTGCCCTTCAGGTTCGGGGAGCACTCTAGGAACAACAATGCCATGCAGACTTCAATAGTTCAGACGTCGCGGCCTGATGCGTTTCGCTTGCGCTTTCTCAAAGACCGTTCTCTTCTTTCACTCGGCAATGCGCGTCCCACATAAATGCAAATATGCCACCTGCTGATAGGTTGCAAGTTCCCACAGGATTGTGGTATTTGTAGTGAGTCGCTAATTCACCCTGAATGGGTGCCAGGTTCAGAAGGTCCCTAATGCCTGCCCTGGATGGGCCCCCTGAGCTGAAGAGTCATGATTTCGGCGTCGTTCCTCCCGAAATGAGCTGGGCGATTTCCCAACTCGTCGGCCCGCTCTGATTTCAGCGGTGGTGCTTCCCCCGCGGCAAGGCATGCCGCGTTGTAAATTCAAGCTCACAGGTTGCCCTTCAGGTTCGGGGAGCACTCTAGGAACAACAATGCCATGCAGACTTTAATAGTTCAGACGTCGCGGCCTGACGCGTTTCGCTTACGCTTTCTCAAAGGCCGTTCTCTTCTTTCACTCGGCAATGCGCGTCCCACATAAATGCAAATATGCCGCCTGCTGATAGGTTGCAAGTTCCCACAGGATTGTGGTATTTGTAGTGAGTCGCTAATTCACCCTGAATGGGTGCCAGGTTCAGAAGGTCCCTAATGCCTGCCCTGGATGGGCCCCCTGAGCTGAAGAGTCACGATTTCGGCGTCGTTCCTCCCGAAATGAGCTGGGCGATTTCCCAACTCGTCGGCCCACTCTGATTTCAGCGGTGGTGCTTCCCCCGTGGCAAGGCATGCCGCGTTGTAAATTCAAGCTCACAGGTTGCCCTTCAGGTTCTGGGAGCACTCTAGGAACAACAATGCCATGCAGACTTCAATAGTTCAGACGTCGCGGCCTGACGCGTTTCGCTTGCGCTTTCTCAAAGGCCGTTCTCTTCTTTCACTCGGCAATGCGCGTCCCACATAAATGCAAATATGCCGCCTGCTGATAGGTTGCAAGTTCCCACAGGATTGTGGTATTTGTAGTGAGTCGCTAATTCACCCTGAATGGGTGCCAGGTTCAGAAGGTCCCTAATGCCTGCCCTGGATGGGCCCCCTGAGCTGAAGAGTCATGATTTCGGCGTCGTTCCTCCCGAAATGAGCTGGGCGATTTCCCAACTCGTCAGCCCGCTCTGATTTCAGCGGTGGTGCTTCCCCCGTGGCAAGGCATGCCGCATTGTAAATTCAAGCTCACAGGTTGCCCTTCAGGTTCGGGGAGCACTCTAGGAACAACAATGCCATGCAGACTTCAATAGTTCAGACGTCGCGGCCTGATGCGTTTCGCTTGCGCTTTCTCAAAGACCGTTCTCTTCTTTCACGCGTCCCACATAAATGCAAATATGCCACCTGCTGATAGGTTGCAAGTTCCCACAGGATTGTGGTATTTGTAGTGAGTCGCTAATTCACCCTGAATGGGTGCCAGGTTCAGAAGGTCCCTAATGCCTGCCCTGGATGGGCCCCCTGAGCTGAAGAGTCATGATTTCGGCGTCGTTCCTCCCGAAATGAGCTGGGCGATTTCCCAACTCGTCGGCCCGCTCTGATTTCAGCGGTGGTGCTTCCCCCGCGGCAAGGCATGCCGCGTTGTAAATTCAAGCTCACAGGTTGCCCTTCAGGTTCGGGGAGCACTCTAGGAACAACAATGCCATGCAGACTTTAATAGTTCAGACGTCGCGGCCTGACGCGTCTCGCTTACGCTTTCTCAAAGGCCGTTCTCTTCTTTCACTCGGCAATGCGCGTCCCACATAAATGCAAATATGCCGCCTGCTGATAGGTTGCAAGTTCCCACAGGATTGTGGTATTTGTAGTGAGTCGCTAATTCACCCTGAATGGGTGCCAGGTTCAGAAGGTCCCTAATGCCTGCCCTGGATGGGCCCCCTGAGCTGAAGAGTCATGATTTTGGCGTCGTTCCTCCCGAAATGAGCTGGGCGATTTCCCAACTCGTCAGCCCGCTCTGATTTCAGCGGTGGTGCTTCCCCCGTGGCAAGGCATGCCGCATTGTAAATTCAAGCTCACAGGTTGCCCTTCAGGTTCGGGGAGCACTCTAGGAACAACAATGCCATGCAGACTTCAATAGTTCAGACGTCGCGGCCTGATGCGTTTCGCTTGCGCTTTCTCAAAGACCGTTCTCTTCTTTCACGCGTCCCACATAAATGCAAATATGCCACCTGCTGATAGGTTGCAAGTTCCCACAGGATTGTGGTATTTGTAGTGAGTCGCTAATTCACCCTGAATGGGTGCCAGGTTCAGAAGGTCCCTAATGCCTGCCCTGGATGGGCCCCCTGAGCTGAAGAGTCATGATTTCGGCGTCGTTCCTCCCGAAATGAGCTGGGCGATTTCCCAACTCGTCGGCCCGCTCTGATTTCAGCGGTGGTGCTTCCCCCGCGGCAAGGCATGCCGCGTTGTAAATTCAAGCTCACAGGTTGCCCTTCAGGTTCGGGGAGCACTCTAGGAACAACAATGCCATGCAGACTTTAATAGTTCAGACGTCGCGGCCTGACGCGTCTCGCTTACGCTTTCTCAAAGGCCGTTCTCTTCTTTCACTCGGCAATGCACGTCCCACATAAATGCAAATATGCCGCCTGCTGATAGGTTGCAAGTTCCCACAGGATTGTGGTATTTGTAGTGAGTCGCTAATTCACCCTGAATGGGTGCCAGGTTCAGAAGGTCCCTAATGCCTGCCCTGGATGGGCCCCCTGAGCTGAAGAGTCATGATTTTGGCGTCGTTCCTCCCGAAATGAGCTGGGCGATTTCCCAACTCGTCGGCCCGCTCTGATTTCAGCGGTGGTGCTTCCCCCGCGGCAAAGCATGCCGCGTTGTAAATTCAAGCTCACAGGTTGCCCTTCAGGTTCGGGGAGCACTCTAGGAACAACAATGCCATGCAGACTTCAATAGTTCAGACGTCGCGGCCTGATGCGTTTCGCTTGCGCTTTCTCAAAGACCGTTCTCTTCTTTCACTCGGCAATGCGCGTCCCACATAAATGCAAATATGCCACCTGCTGATAGGTTGCAAGTTCCCACAGGATTGTGGTATTTGTAGTGAGTCGCTAATTCACCCTGAATGGGTGCCAGGTTCAGAAGGTCCCTAATGCCTGCCCTGGATGGGCCCCCTGAGCTGAAGAGTCATGATTTCGGCGTCGTTCCTCCCGAAATGAGCTGGGCGATTTCCCAACTCGTCGGCCCGCTCTGATTTCAGCGGTGGTGCTTCCCCCGCGGCAAGGCATGCCGCGTTGTAAATTCAAGCTCACAGGTTGCCCTTCAGGTTCGGGGAGCACTCTAGGAACAACAATGCCATGCAGACTTTAATAGTTCAGACGTCGCGGCCTGACGCGTTTCGCTTACGCTTTCTCAAAGGCCGTTCTCTTCTTTCACTCGGCAATGCGCGTCCCACATAAATGCAAATATGCCGCCTGCTGATAGGTTGCAAGTTCCCACAGGATTGTGGTATTTGTAGTGAGTCGCTAATTCACCCTGAATGGGTGCCAGGTTCAGAAGGTCCCTAATGCCTGCCCTGGATGGGCCCCCTGAGCTGAAGAGTCACGATTTCGGCGTCGTTCCTCCCGAAATGAGCTGGGCGATTTCCCAACTCGTCGGCCCACTCTGATTTCAGCGGTGGTGCTTCCCCCGTGGCAAGGCATGCCGCGTTGTAAATTCAAGCTCACAGGTTGCCCTTCAGGTTCTGGGAGCACTCTAGGAACAACAATGCCATGCAGACTTCAATAGTTCAGACGTCGCGGCCTGACGCGTTTCGCTTGCGCTTTCTCAAAGGCCGTTCTCTTCTTTCACTCGGCAATGCGCGTCCCACATAAATGCAAATATGCCGCCTGCTGATAGGTTGCAAGTTCCCACAGGATTGTGGTATTTGTAGTGAGTCGCTAATTCACCCTGAATGGGTGCCAGGTTCAGAAGGTCCCTAATGCCTGCCCTGGATGGGCCCCCTGAGCTGAAGAGTCATGATTTCGGCGTCGTTCCTCCCGAAATGAGCTGGGCGATTTCCCAACTCGTCAGCCCGCTCTGATTTCAGCGGTGGTGCTTCCCCCGTGGCAAGGCATGCCGCATTGTAAATTCAAGCTCACAGGTTGCCCTTCAGGTTCGGGGAGCACTCTAGGAACAACAATGCCATGCAGACTTCAATAGTTCAGACGTCGCGGCCTGATGCGTTTCGCTTGCGCTTTCTCAAAGACCGTTCTCTTCTTTCACGCGTCCCACATAAATGCAAATATGCCACCTGCTGATAGGTTGCAAGTTCCCACAGGATTGTGGTATTTGTAGTGAGTCGCTAATTCACCCTGAATGGGTGCCAGGTTCAGAAGGTCCCTAATGCCTGCCCTGGATGGGCCCCCTGAGCTGAAGAGTCATGATTTCGGCGTCGTTCCTCCCGAAATGAGCTGGGCGATTTCCCAACTCGTCGGCCCGCTCTGATTTCAGCGGTGGTGCTTCCCCCGCGGCAAGGCATGCCGCGTTGTAAATTCAAGCTCACAGGTTGCCCTTCAGGTTCGGGGAGCACTCTAGGAACAACAATGCCATGCAGACTTTAATAGTTCAGACGTCGCGGCCTGACGCGTCTCGCTTACGCTTTCTCAAAGGCCGTTCTCTTCTTTCACTCGGCAATGCGCGTCCCACATAAATGCAAATATGCCGCCTGCTGATAGGTTGCAAGTTCCCACAGGATTGTGGTATTTGTAGTGAGTCGCTAATTCACCCTGAATGGGTGCCAGGTTCAGAAGGTCCCTAATGCCTGCCCTGGATGGGCCCCCTGAGCTGAAGAGTCATGATTTTGGCGTCGTTCCTCCCGAAATGAGCTGGGCGATTTCCCAACTCGTCAGCCCTCTCTGATTTCAGCGGTGGTGCTTCCCCCGTGGCAAGGCATGCCGCATTGTAAATTCAAGCTCACAGGTTGCCCTTCAGGTTCGGGGAGCACTCTAGGAACAACAATGCCATGCAGACTTCAATAGTTCAGACGTCGCGGCCTGATGCGTTTCGCTTGCGCTTTCTCAAAGACCGTTCTCTTCTTTCACGCGTCCCACATAAATGCAAATATGCCACCTGCTGATAGGTTGCAAGTTCCCACAGGATTGTGGTATTTGTAGTGAGTCGCTAATTCACCCTGAATGGGTGCCAGGTTCAGAAGGTCCCTAATGCCTGCCCTGGATGGGCCCCCTGAGCTGAAGAGTCATGATTTCGGCGTCGTTCCTCCCGAAATGAGCTGGGCGATTTCCCAACTCGTCGGCCCGCTCTGATTTCAGCGGTGGTGCTTCCCCCGCGGCAAGGCATGCCGCGTTGTAAATTCAAGCTCACAGGTTGCCCTTCAGGTTCGGGGAGCACTCTAGGAACAACAATGCCATGCAGACTTTAATAGTTCAGACGTCGCGGCCTGACGCGTCTCGCTTACGCTTTCTCAAAGGCCGTTCTCTTCTTTCACTCGGCAATGCGCGTCCCACATAAATGCAAATATGCCGCCTGCTGATAGGTTGCAAGTTCCCACAGGATTGTGGTATTTGTAGTGAGTCGCTAATTCACCCTGAATGGGTGCCAGGTTCAGAAGGTCCCTAATGCCTGCCCTGGATGGGCCCCCTGAGCTGAAGAGTCATGATTTTGGCGTCGTTCCTCCCGAAATGAGCTGGGCGATTTCCCAACTCGTCGGCCCGCTCTGATTTCAGCGGTGGTGCTTCCCCCGCGGCAAAGCATGCCGCGTTGTAAATTCAAGCTCACAGGTTGCCCTTCAGGTTCGGGGAGCACTCTAGGAACAACAATGCCATGCAGACTTCAATAGTTCAGACGTCGCGGCCTGACGCGTTTCGCTTGCGCTTTCTCAAAGGCCGTTCTCTTCTTTCACTCGGCAATGCGCGTCCCACATAAATGCAAATATGCCGCCTGCTGATAGGTTGCAAGTTCCCACAGGATTGTGGTATTTGTAGTGAGTCGCTAATTCACCCTGAATGGGTGCCAGGTTCAGAAGGTCCCTAATGCCTGCCCTGGATGGGCCCCCTGAGCTGAAGAGTCATGATTTCGGCGTCGTTCCTCCCGAAATGAGCTGGGCGATTTCCCAACTCGTCGGCCCGCTCTGATTTCAGCGGTGGTGCTTCCCCCGCGGCAAGGCATGCCGCGTTGTAAATTCAAGCTCACAGGTTGCCCTTCAGGTTCGGGGAGCACTCTAGGAACAACAATGCCATGCAGACTTCAATAGTTCAGACGTCGCGGCCTGATGCGTTTCGCTTGCGCTTTCTCAAAGACCGTTCTCTTCTTTCACTCGGCAATGCGCGTCCCACATAAATGCAAATATGCCACCTGCTGATAGGTTGCAAGTTCCCACAGGATTGTGGTATTTGTAGTGAGTCGCTAATTCACCCTGAATGGGTGCCAGGTTCAGAAGGTCCCTAATGCCTGCCCTGGATGGGCCCCCTGAGCTGAAGAGTCATGATTTCGGCGTCGTTCCTCCCGAAATGAGCTGGGCGATTTCCCAACTCGTCGGCCCGCTCTGATTTCAGCGGTGGTGCTTCCCCCGCGGCAAGGCATGCCGCGTTGTAAATTCAAGCTCACAGGTTGCCCTTCAGGTTCGGGGAGCACTCTAGGAACAACAATGCCATGCAGACTTTAATAGTTCAGACGTCGCGGCCTGACGCGTTTCGCTTACGCTTTCTCAAAGGCCGTTCTCTTCTTTCACTCGGCAATGCGCGTCCCACATAAATGCAAATATGCCGCCTGCTGATAGGTTGCAAGTTCCCACAGGATTGTGGTATTTGTAGTGAGTCGCTAATTCACCCTGAATGGGTGCCAGGTTCAGAAGGTCCCTAATGCCTGCCCTGGATGGGCCCCCTGAGCTGAAGAGTCACGATTTCGGCGTCGTTCCTCCCGAAATGAGCTGGTCGATTTCCCAACTCGTCGGCCCACTCTGATTTCAGCGGTGGTGCTTCCCCCGTGGCAAGGCATGCCGCGTTGTAAATTCAAGCTCACAGGTTGCCCTTCAGGTTCTGGGAGCACTCTAGGAACAACAATGCCATGCAGACTTCAATAGTTCAGACGTCGCGGCCTGACGCGTTTCGCTTGCGCTTTCTCAAAGGCCGTTCTCTTCTTTCACTCGGCAATGCGCGTCCCACATAAATGCAAATATGCCGCCTGCTGATAGGTTGCAAGTTCCCACAGGATTGTGGTATTTGTAGTGAGTCGCTAATTCACCCTGAATGGGTGCCAGGTTCAGAAGGTCCCTAATGCCTGCCCTGGATGGGCCCCCTGAGCTGAAGAGTCATGATTTCGGCGTCGTTCCTTCCGAAATGAGCTGGGCGATTTCCCAACTCGTCAGCCCGCTCTGATTTCAGCGGTGGTGCTTCCCCCGTGGCAAGGCATGCCGCATTGTAAATTCAAGCTCACAGGTTGCCCTTCAGGTTCGGGGAGCACTCTAGGAACAACAATGCCATGCAGACTTCAATAGTTCAGACGTCGCGGCCTGATGCGTTTCGCTTGCGCTTTCTCAAAGACCGTTCTCTTCTTTCACGCGTCCCACATAAATGCAAATATGCCACCTGCTGATAGGTTGCAAGTTCCCACAGGATTGTGGTATTTGTAGTGAGTCGCTAATTCACCCTGAATGGGTGCCAGGTTCAGAAGGTCCCTAATGCCTGCCCTGGATGGGCCCCCTGAGCTGAAGAGTCATGATTTCGGCGTCGTTCCTCCCGAAATGAGCTGGGCGATTTCCCAACTCGTCGGCCCGCTCTGATTTCAGCGGTGGTGCTTCCCCCGCGGCAAGGCATGCCGCGTTGTAAATTCAAGCTCACAGGTTGCCCTTCAGGTTCGGGGAGCACTCTAGGAACAACAATGCCATGCAGACTTTAATAGTTCAGACGTCGCGGCCTGACGCGTCTCGCTTACGCTTTCTCAAAGGCCGTTCTCTTCTTTCACTCGGCAATGCGCGTCCCACATAAATGCAAATATGCCGCCTGCTGATAGGTTGCAAGTTCCCACAGGATTGTGGTATTTGTAGTGAGTCGCTAATTCACCCTGAATGGGTGCCAGGTTCAGAAGGTCCCTAATGCCTGCCCTGGATGGGCCCCCTGAGCTGAAGAGTCATGATTTTGGCGTCGTTCCTCCCGAAATGAGCTGGGCGATTTCCCAACTCGTCGGCCCGCTCTGATTTCAGCGGTGGTGCTTCCCTCGCGGCAAGGCATGCTGCGTTGTAAATTCAAGCTCACAGGTTGCCCTTCAGGTTCGGGGAGCACTCTAGGAACAACAATGCCATGCAGACTTCAATAGTTCAGACGTCGCGGCCTGACGCGTTTCGCTTGCGCTTTCTCAAAGACCGTTCTCTTCTTTCACTCGGCAATGCGCGTCCCACATAAATGCAAATATGCCACCTGCTGATAGGTTGCAAGTTCCCACAGGATTGTGGTATATGTAGTGAGTCGCTAATTCACCTTGATTGGGTGCCAGGTTCAGAGGGTCCCTAATGCCTGCCCTGGATGGGCCCCCTGAGCTGAAGAGTCATGATTTCGGCGTCGTTCCTCCCGAAATGAGCTGGGCGATTTCCCAACTCGTCGGCCCGCTCTGATTTCAGCGGTGGTGCTTTTCCCGCGGCAAGGCATGCCGCGTTGTAAATTCAAGCTCACAGGTTGCCCTTCAGGTTCGGGGAGCACTCTAGGAACAACAATGCCATGCAGACTTCAATAGTTCAGACGTCGCGGCCTGACGCGTTTCGCTTGCGCTTTCTCAAAGGCCGTTCTCTTCTTTCACTCGGCAATGCGCGTCCCACATAAATGCAAATATGCCGCCTGCTGATAGGTTGCAAGTTCCCACAGGATTGTGGTATTTGTAGTGAGTCGCTAATTCACCCTGAATGGGTGCCAGGTTCAGAAGGTCCCTAATGCCTGCCCTGGATGGGCCCCCTGAGCTGAAGAGTCATGATTTCGGCGTCGTTCCTCCCGAAATGAGCTGGGCGATTTCCCAACTCGTCGGCCCGCTCTGATTTCAGCGGTGGTGCTTCCCCCGCGGCAAGGCATGCCGCGTTGTAAATTCAAGCTCACAGGTTGCCCTTCAGGTTCGGGGAGCACTCTAGGAACAACAATGCCATGCAGACTTCAATAGTTCAGACGTCGCGGCCTCACGCGTTTCGCTTGCGCTTTCTCAAAGGCCGTTCTCTTCTTTCACTCGGCAATGCGCGTCCCACATAAATGCAAATATGCCGCCTGCTGATAGGTTGCAAGTTCCCACAGGATTGTGGTATTTGTAGTGAGTCGCTAATTCACCCTGAATGGGTGCCAGGTTCAGAAGGTCCCTAATGCCTGCCCTGGATGGGCCCCCTGAGCTGAAGAGTCATGATTTCGGCGTCGTTCCTCCCGAAATGAGCTGGGCGATTTCCCAACTCGTCGGCCCGCTCTGATTTCAGCGGTGGTGCTTCCCCCGCGGCAAGGCATGCCGCGTTTTAAATTCAAGCTCACAGGTTGCCCTTCAGGTTCGGGGAGCACTCTAGGAACAACAATGCCATGCAGACTTCAATAGTTCAGACGTCGCGGCCTGATGCGTTTCGCTTGCGCTTTCTCAAAGACCGTTCTCTTCTTTCACTCGGCAATGCGCGTCCCACATAAATGCAAATATGCCACCTGCTGATAGGTTGCAAGTTCCCACAGGATTGTGGTATTTGTAGTGAGTCGCTAATTCACCCTGAATGGGTGCCAGGTTCAGAAGGTCCCTAATGCCTGCCCTGGATGGGCCCCCTGAGCTGAAGAGTCATGATTTCGGCGTCGTTCCTCCCGAAATGAGCTGGGCGATTTCCCAACTCGTCGGCCCGCTCTGATTTCAGCGGTGGTGCTTCCCCCGCGGCAAGGCATGCCGCGTTGTAAATTCAAGCTCACAGGTTGCCCTTCAGGTTCGGGGAGCACTCTAGGAACAACAATGCCATGCAGACTTTAATAGTTCAGACGTCGCGGCCTGACGCGTTTCGCTTACGCTTTCTCAAAGGCCGTTCTCTTCTTTCACTCGGCAATGCGCGTCCCACATAAATGCAAATATGCCGCCTGCTGATAGGTTGCAAGTTCCCACAGGATTGTGGTATTTGTAGTGAGTCGCTAATTCACCCTGAATGGGTGCCAGGTTCAGAAGGTCCCTAATGCCTGCCCTGGATGGGCCCCCTGAGCTGAAGAGTCACGATTTCGGCGTCGTTCCTCCCGAAATGAGCTGGTCGATTTCCCAACTCGTCGGCCCACTCTGATTTCAGCGGTGGTGCTTCCCCCGTGGCAAGGCATGCCGCGTTGTAAATTCAAGCTCACAGGTTGCCCTTCAGGTTCTGGGAGCACTCTAGGAACAACAATGCCATGCAGACTTCAATAGTTCAGACGTCGCGGCCTGACGCGTTTCGCTTGCGCTTTCTCACAGGCCGTTCTCTTCTTTCACTCGGCAATGCGCGTCCCACATAAATGCAAATATGCCGCCTGCTGATAGGTTGCAAGTTCCCACAGGATTGTGGTATTTGTAGTGAGTCGCTAATTCACCCTGAATGGGTGCCAGGTTCAGAAGGTCCCTAATGCCTGCCCTGGATGGGCCCCCTGAGCTGAAGAGTCATGATTTCGGCGTCGTTCCTTCCGAAATGAGCTGGGCGATTTCCCAACTCGTCAGCCCGCTCTGATTTCAGCGGTGGTGCTTCCCCCGTGGCAAGGCATGCCGCATTGTAAATTCAAGCTCACAGGTTGCCCTTCAGGTTCGGGGAGCACTCTAGGAACAACAATGCCATGCAGACTTCAATAGTTCAGACGTCGCGGCCTGATGCGTTTCGCTTGCGCTTTCTCAAAGACCGTTCTCTTCTTTCACGCGTCCCACATAAATGCAAATATGCCACCTGCTGATAGGTTGCAAGTTCCCACAGGATTGTGGTATTTGTAGTGAGTCGCTAATTCACCCTGAATGGGTGCCAGGTTCAGAAGGTCCCTAATGCCTGCCCTGGATGGGCCCCCTGAGCTGAAGAGTCATGATTTCGGCGTCGTTCCTCCCGAAATGAGCTGGGCGATTTCCCAACTCGTCGGCCCGCTCTGATTTCAGCGGTGGTGCTTCCCTCGCGGCAAGGCATGCTGCGTTGTAAATTCAAGCTCACAGGTTGCCCTTCAGGTTCGGGGAGCACTCTAGGAACAACAATGCCATGCAGACTTCAATAGTTCAGACGTCGCGGCCTGACGCTTTTCGCTTGCGCTTTCTCAAAGACCGTTCTCTTCTTTCACTCGGCAATGCGCGTCCCACATAAATGCAAATATGCCACCTGCTGATAGGTTGCAAGTTCCCACAGGATTGTGGTATATGTAGTGAGTCGCTAATTCACCTTGATTGGGTGCCAGGTTCAGAGGGTCCCTAATGCCTGCCCTGGATGGGCCCCCTGAGCTGAAGAGTCATGATTTCGGCGTCGTTCCTCCCGAAATGAGCTGGGCGATTTCCCAACTCGTCGGCCCGCTCTGATTTCAGCGGTGGTGCTTTTCCCGCGGCAAGGCATGCCGCGTTGTAAATTCAAGCTCACAGGTTGCCCTTCAGGTTCGGGGAGCACTCTAGGAACAACAATGCCATGCAGACTTCAATAGTTCAGACGTCGCGGCCTGACGCGTTTCGCTTGCGCTTTCTCAAAGGCCGTTCTCTTCTTTCACTCGGCAATGCGCGTCCCACATAAATGCAAATATGCCGCCTGCTGATAGGTTGCAAGTTCCCACAGGATTGTGGTATTTGTAGTGAGTCGCTAATTCACCCTGAATGGGTGCCAGGTTCAGAAGGTCCCTAATGCCTGCCCTGGATGGGCCCCCTGAGCTGAAGAGTCATGATTTCGGCGTCGTTCCTCCCGAAATGAGCTGGGCGATTTCCCAACTCGTCGGCCCGCTCTGATTTCAGCGGTGGTGCTTCCCCCGCGGCAAGGCATGCCGCGTTGTAAATTCAAGCTCACAGGTTGCCCTTCAGGTTCGGGGAGCACTCTAGGAACAACAATGCCATGCAGACTTCAATAGTTCAGACGTCGCGGCCTCACGCGTTTCGCTTGCGCTTTCTCAAAGGCCGTTCTCTTCTTTCACTCGGCAATGCGCGTCCCACATAAATGCAAATATGCCGCCTGCTGATAGGTTGCAAGTTCCCACAGGATTGTGGTATTTGTAGTGAGTCGCTAATTCACCCTGAATGGGTGCCAGGTTCAGAAGGTCCCTAATGCCTGCCCTGGATGGGCCCCCTGAGCTGAAGAGTCATGATTTCGGCGTCGTTCCTTCCGAAATGAGCTGGGCGATTTCCCAACTCGTCAGCCCGCTCTGATTTCAGCGGTGGTGCTTCCCCCGTGGCAAGGCATGCCGCATTGTAAATTCAAGCTCACAGGTTGCCCTTCAGGTTCGGGGAGCACTCTAGGAACAACAATGCCATGCAGACTTCAATAGTTCAGACGTCGCGGCCTGATGCGTTTCGCTTGCGCTTTCTCAAAGACCGTTCTCTTCTTTCACGCGTCCCACATAAATGCAAATATGCCACCTGCTGATAGGTTGCAAGTTCCCACAGGATTGTGGTATTTGTAGTGAGTCGCTAATTCACCCTGAATGGGTGCCAGGTTCAGAAGGTCCCTAATGCCTGCCCTGGATGGGCCCCCTGAGCTGAAGAGTCATGATTTCGGCGTCGTTCCTCCCGAAATGAGCTGGGCGATTTCCCAACTCGTCGGCCCGCTCTGATTTCAGCGGTGGTGCTTCCCTCGCGGCAAGGCATGCTGCGTTGTAAATTCAAGCTCACAGGTTGCCCTTCAGGTTCGGGGAGCACTCTAGGAACAACAATGCCATGCAGACTTCAATAGTTCAGACGTCGCGGCCTGACGCGTTTCGCTTGCGCTTTCTCAAAGACCGTTCTCTTCTTTCACTCGGCAATGCGCGTCCCACATAAATGCAAATATGCCACCTGCTGATAGGTTGCAAGTTCCCACAGGATTGTGGTATATGTAGTGAGTCGCTAATTCACCTTGATTGGGTGCCAGGTTCAGAGGGTCCCTAATGCCTGCCCTGGATGGGCCCCCTGAGCTGAAGAGTCATGATTTCGGCGTCGTTCCTCCCGAAATGAGCTGGGCGATTTCCCAACTCGTCGGCCCGCTCTGATTTCAGCGGTGGTGCTTTTCCCGCGGCAAGGCATGCCGCGTTGTAAATTCAAGCTCACAGGTTGCCCTTCAGGTTCGGGGAGCACTCTAGGAACAACAATGCCATGCAGACTTCAATAGTTCAGACGTCGCGGCCTGACGCGTTTCGCTTGCGCTTTCTCAAAGGCCGTTCTCTTCTTTCACTCGGCAATGCGCGTCCCACATAAATGCAAATATGCCGCCTGCTGATAGGTTGCAAGTTCCCACAGGATTGTGGTATTTGTAGTGAGTCGCTAATTCACCCTGAATGGGTGCCAGGTTCAGAAGGTCCCTAATGCCTGCCCTGGATGGGCCCCCTGAGCTGAAGAGTCATGATTTCGGCGTCGTTCCTCCCGAAATGAGCTGGGCGATTTCCCAACTCGTCGGCCCGCTCTGATTTCAGCGGTGGTGCTTCCCCCGCGGCAAGGCATGCCGCGTTGTAAATTCAAGCTCACAGGTTGCCCTTCAGGTTCGGGGAGCACTCTAGGAACAACAATGCCATGCAGACTTTAATAGTTCAGACGTCGCGGCCTGACGCGTCTCGCTTACGCTTTCTCAAAGGCCGTTCTCTTCTTTCACTCGGCAATGCGCGTCCCACATAAATGCAAATATGCCGCCTGCTGATAGGTTGCAAGTTCCCACAGGATTGTGGTATTTGTAGTGAGTCGCTAATTCACCCTGAATGGGTGCCAGGTTCAGAAGGTCCCTAATGCCTGCCCTGGATGGGCCCCCTGAGCTGAAGAGTCATGATTTTGGCGTCGTTCCTCCCGAAATGAGCTGGGCGATTTCCCAACTCGTCGGCCCGCTCTGATTTCAGCGGTGGTGCTTCCCTCGCGGCAAGGCATGCTGCGTTGTAAATTCAAGCTCACAGGTTGCCCTTCAGGTTCGGGGAGCACTCTAGGAACAACAATGCCATGCAGACTTCAATAGTTCAGACGTCGCGGCCTGACGCGTTTCGCTTGCGCTTTCTCAAAGACCGTTCTCTTCTTTCACTCGGCAATGCGCGTCCCACATAAATGCAAATATGCCACCTGCTGATAGGTTGCAAGTTCCCACAGGATTGTGGTATATGTAGTGAGTCGCTAATTCACCTTGATTGGGTGCCAGGTTCAGAGGGTCCCTAATGCCTGCCCTGGATGGGCCCCCTGAGCTGAAGAGTCATGATTTCGGCGTCGTTCCTCCCGAAATGAGCTGGGCGATTTCCCAACTCGTCGGCCCGCTCTGATTTCAGCGGTGGTGCTTTTCCCGCGGCAAGGCATGCCGCGTTGTAAATTCAAGCTCACAGGTTGCCCTTCAGGTTCGGGGAGCACTCTAGGAACAACAATGCCATGCAGACTTCAATAGTTCAGACGTCGCGGCCTGACGCGTTTCGCTTGCGCTTTCTCAAAGGCCGTTCTCTTCTTTCACTCGGCAATGCGCGTCCCACATAAATGCAAATATGCCGCCTGCTGATAGGTTGCAAGTTCCCACAGGATTGTGGTATTTGTAGTGAGTCGCTAATTCACCCTGAATGGGTGCCAGGTTCAGAAGGTCCCTAATGCCTGCCCTGGATGGGCCCCCTGAGCTGAAGAGTCATGATTTCGGCGTCGTTCCTCCCGAAATGAGCTGGGCGATTTCCCAACTCGTCGGCCCGCTCTGATTTCAGCGGTGGTGCTTCCCCCGCGGCAAGGCATGCCGCGTTGTAAATTCAAGCTCACAGGTTGCCCTTCAGGTTCGGGGAGCACTCTAGGAACAACAATGCCATGCAGACTTCAATAGTTCAGACGTCGCGGCCTCACGCGTTTCGCTTGCGCTTTCTCAAAGGCCGTTCTCTTCTTTCACTCGGCAATGCGCGTCCCACATAAATGCAAATATGCCGCCTGCTGATAGGTTGCAAGTTCCCACAGGATTGTGGTATTTGTAGTGAGTCGCTAATTCACCCTGAATGGGTGCCAGGTTCAGAAGGTCCCTAATGCCTGCCCTGGATGGGCCCCCTGAGCTGAAGAGTCATGATTTCGGCGTCGTTCCTCCCGAAATGAGCTGGGCGATTTCCCAACTCGTCGGCCCGCTCTGATTTCAGCGGTGGTGCTTCCCCCGCGGCAAGGCATGCCGCGTTGTAAATTCAAGCTCACAGGTTGCCCTTCAGGTTCGGGGAGCACTCTAGGAACAACAATGCCATGCAGACTTCAATAGTTCAGACGTCGCGGCCTGATGCGTTTCGCTTGCGCTTTCTCAAAGACCGCTCTCTTCTTTCACTCGGCAATGCGCGTCCCACATAAATGCAAATATGCCACCTGCTGATAGGTTGCAAGTTCCCACAGGATTGTGGTATTTGTAGTGAGTCGCTAATTCACCCTGAATGGGTGCCAGGTTCAGAAGGTCCCTAATGCCTGCCCTGGATGGGCCCCCTGAGCTGAAGAGTCATGATTTCGGCGTCGTTCCTCCCGAAATGAGCTGGGCGATTTCCCAACTCGTCGGCCCGCTCTGATTTCAGCGGTGGTGCTTCCCCCGCGGCAAGGCATGCCGCGTTGTAAATTCAAGCTCACAGGTTGCCCTTCAGGTTCGGGGAGCACTCTAGGAACAACAATGCCATGCAGACTTTAATAGTTCAGACGTCGCGGCCTGACGCGTTTCGCTTACGCTTTCTCAAAGGCCGTTCTCTTCTTTCACTCGGCAATGCGCGTCCCACATAAATGCAAATATGCCGCCTGCTGATAGGTTGCAAGTTCCCACAGGATTGTGGTATTTGTAGTGAGTCGCTAATTCACCCTGAATGGGTGCCAGGTTCAGAAGGTCCCTAATGCCTGCCCTGGATGGGCCCCCTGAGCTGAAGAGTCACGATTTCGGCGTCGTTCCTCCCGAAATGAGCTGGTCGATTTCCCAACTCGTCGGCCCACTCTGATTTCAGCGGTGGTGCTTCCCCCGTGGCAAGGCATGCCGCGTTGTAAATTCAAGCTCACAGGTTGCCCTTCAGGTTCTGGGAGCACTCTAGGAACAACAATGCCATGCAGACTTCAATAGTTCAGACGTCGCGGCCTGACGCGTTTCGCTTGCGCTTTCTCACAGGCCGTTCTCTTCTTTCACTCGGCAATGCGCGTCCCACATAAATGCAAATATGCCGCCTGCTGATAGGTTGCAAGTTCCCACAGGATTGTGGTATTTGTAGTGAGTCGCTAATTCACCCTGAATGGGTGCCAGGTTCAGAAGGTCCCTAATGCCTGCCCTGGATGGGCCCCCTGAGCTGAAGAGTCATGATTTCGGCGTCGTTCCTTCCGAAATGAGCTGGGCGATTTCCCAACTCGTCAGCCCGCTCTGATTTCAGCGGTGGTGCTTCCCCCGTGGCAAGGCATGCCGCATTGTAAATTCAAGCTCACAGGTTGCCCTTCAGGTTCGGGGAGCACTCTAGGAACAACAATGCCATGCAGACTTCAATAGTTCAGACGTCGCAGCCTGATGCGTTTCGCTTGCGCTTTCTCAAAGACCGTTCTCTTCTTTCACGCGTCCCACATAAATGCAAATATGCCACCTGCTGATAGGTTGCAAGTTCCCACAGGATTGTGGTATTTGTAGTGAGTCGCTAATTCACCCTGAATGGGTGCCAGGTTCAGAAGGTCCCTAATGCCTGCCCTGGATGGGCCCCCTGAGCTGAAGAGTCATGATTTCGGCGTCGTTCCTCCCGAAATGAGCTGGGCGATTTCCCAACTCGTCGGCCCGCTCTGATTTCAGCGGTGGTGCTTCCCTCGCGGCAAGGCATGCTGCGTTGTAAATTCAAGCTCACAGGTTGCCCTTCAGGTTCGGGGAGCACTCTAGGAACAACAATGCCATGCAGACTTCAATAGTTCAGACGTCGCGGCCTGACGCGTTTCGCTTGCGCTTTCTCAAAGACCGTTCTCTTCTTTCACTCGGCAATGCGCGTCCCACATAAATGCAAATATGCCACCTGCTGATAGGTTGCAAGTTCCCACAGGATTGTGGTATATGTAGTGAGTCGCTAATTCACCTTGATTGGGTGCCAGGTTCAGAGGGTCCCTAATGCCTGCCCTGGATGGGCCCCCTGAGCTGAAGAGTCATGATTTCGGCGTCGTTCCTCCCGAAATGAGCTGGGCGATTTCCCAACTCGTCGGCCCGCTCTGATTTCAGCGGTGGTGCTTTTCCCGCGGCAAGGCATGCCGCGTTGTAAATTCAAGCTCACAGGTTGCCCTTCAGGTTCGGGGAGCACTCTAGGAACAACAATGCCATGCAGACTTCAATAGTTCAGACGTCGCGGCCTGACGCGTTTCGCTTGCGCTTTCTCAAAGGCCGTTCTCTTCTTTCACTCGGCAATGCGCGTCCCACATAAATGCAAATATGCCGCCTGCTGATAGGTTGCAAGTTCCCACAGGATTGTGGTATTTGTAGTGAGTCGCTAATTCACCCTGAATGGGTGCCAGGTTCAGAAGGTCCCTAATGCCTGCCCTGGATGGGCCCCCTGAGCTGAAGAGTCATGATTTCGGCGTCGTTCCTCCCGAAATGAGCTGGGCGATTTCCCAACTCGTCGGCCCGCTCTGATTTCAGCGGTGGTGCTTCCCCCGCGGCAAGGCATGCCGCGTTGTAAATTCAAGCTCACAGGTTGCCCTTCAGGTTCGGGGAGCACTCTAGGAACAACAATGCCATGCAGACTTCAATAGTTCAGACGTCGCGGCCTCACGCGTTTCGCTTGCGCTTTCTCAAAGGCCGTTCTCTTCTTTCACTCGGCAATGCGCGTCCCACATAAATGCAAATATGCCGCCTGCTGATAGGTTGCAAGTTCCCACAGGATTGTGGTATTTGTAGTGAGTCGCTAATTCACCCTGAATGGGTGCCAGGTTCAGAAGGTCCCTAATGCCTGCCCTGGATGGGCCCCCTGAGGTGAAGAGTCATGATTTCGGCGTCGTTCCTTCCGAAATGAGCTGGGCGATTTCCCAACTCGTCAGCCCGCTCTGATTTCAGCGGTGGTGCTTCCCCCGTGGCAAGGCATGCCGCATTGTAAATTCAAGCTCACAGGTTGCCCTTCAGGTTCGGGGAGCACTCTAGGAACAACAATGCCATGCAGACTTCAATAGTTCAGACGTCGCGGCCTGATGCGTTTCGCTTGCGCTTTCTCAAAGACCGTTCTCTTCTTTCAAGCGTCCCACATAAATGCAAATATGCCACCTGCTGATAGGTTGCAAGTTCCCACAGGATTGTGGTATTTGTAGTGAGTCGCTAATTCACCCTGAATGGGTGCCAGGTTCAGAAGGTCCCTAATGCCTGCCCTGGATGGGCCCCCTGAGCTGAAGAGTCATGATTTCGGCGTCGTTCCTCCCGAAATGAGCTGGGCGATTTCCCAACTCGTCGGCCCGCTCTGATTTCAGCGGTGGTGCTTCCCTCGCGGCAAGGCATGCTGCGTTGTAAATTCAAGCTCACAGGTTGCCCTTCAGGTTCGGGGAGCACTCTAGGAACAACAATGCCATGCAGACTTCAATAGTTCAGACGTCGCGGCCTGACGCGTTTCGCTTGCGCTTTCTCAAAGACCGTTCTCTTCTTTCACTCGGCAATGCGCGTCCCACATAAATGCAAATATGCCACCTGCTGATAGGTTGCAAGTTCCCACAGGATTGTGGTATATGTAGTGAGTCGCTAATTCACCTTGATTGGGTGCCAGGTTCAGAGGGTCCCTAATGCCTGCCCTGGATGGGCCCCCTGAGCTGAAGAGTCATGATTTCGGCGTCGTTCCTCCCGAAATGAGCTGGGCGATTTCCCAACTCGTCGGCCCGCTCTGATTTCAGCGGTGGTGCTTTTCCCGCGGCAAGGCATGCCGCGTTGTAAATTCAAGCTCACAGGTTGCCCTTCAGGTTCGGGGAGCACTCTAGGAACAACAATGCCATGCAGACTTCAATAGTTCAGACGTCGCGGCCTGACGCGTTTCGCTTGCGCTTTCTCAAAGGCCGTTCTCTTCTTTCACTCGGCAATGCGCGTCCCACATAAATGCAAATATGCCGCCTGCTGATAGGTTGCAAGTTCCCACAGGATTGTGGTATTTGTAGTGAGTCGCTAATTCACCCTGAATGGGTGCCAGGTTCAGAAGGTCCCTAATGCCTGCCCTGGATGGGCCCCCTGAGCTGAAGAGTCATGATTTCGGCGTCGTTCCTCCCGAAATGAGCTGGGCGATTTCCCAACTCGTCGGCCCGCTCTGATTTCAGCGGTGGTGCTTCCCCCGCGGCAAGGCATGCCGCGTTGTAAATTCAAGCTCACAGGTTGCCCTTCAGGTTCGGGGAGCACTCTAGGAACAACAATGCCATGCAGACTTCAATAGTTCAGACGTCGCGGCCTGATGCGTTTCGCTTGCGCTTTCTCAAAGACCGTTCTCTTCTTTCACTCGGCAATGCGCGTCCCACATAAATGCAAATATGCCACCTGCTGATAGGTTGCAAGTTCCCACAGGATTGTGGTATTTGTAGTGAGTCGCTAATTCACCCTGAATGGGTGCCAGGTTCAGAAGGTCCCTAATGCCTGCCCTGGATGGGCCCCCTGAGCTGAAGAGTCATGATTTCGGCGTCGTTCCTCCCGAAATGAGCTGGGCGATTTCCCAACTCGTCGGCCCGCTCTGATTTCAGCGGTGGTGCTTCCCCCGCGGCAAGGCATGCCGCGTTGTAAATTCAAGCTCACAGGTTGCCCTTCAGGTTCGGGGAGCACTCTAGGAACAACAATGCCATGCAGACTTCAATAGTTCAGACGTCGCGGCCTGATGCGTTTCGCTTGCGCTTTCTCAAAGACCGTTCTCTTCTTTCACTCGGCAATGCGCGTCCCACATAAATGCAAATATGCCACCTGCTGATAGGTTGCAAGTTCCCACAGGATTGTGGTATTTGTAGTGAGTCGCTAATTCACCCTGAATGGGTGCCAGGTTCAGAAGGTCCCTAATGCCTGCCCTGGATGGGCCCCCTGAGCTGAAGAGTCATGATTTCGGCGTCGTTCCTCCCGAAATGAGCTGGGCGATTTCCCAACTCGTCGGCCCGCTCTGATTTCAGCGGTGGTGCTTCCCCCGCGGCAAGGCATGCCGCGTTGTAAATTCAAGCTCACAGGTTGCCCTTCAGGTTCGGGGAGCACTCTAGGAACAACAATGCCCTGCAGACTTTAATAGTTCAGACGTCGCGGCCTGACGCGTTTCGCTTACGCTTTCTCAAAGGCCGTTCTCTTCTTTCACTCGGCAATGCGCGTCCCACATAAATGCAAATATGCCGCCTGCTGATAGGTTGCAAGTTCCCACAGGATTGTGGTATTTGTAGTGAGTCGCTAATTCACCCTGAATGGGTGCCAGGTTCAGAAGGTCCCTAATGCCTGCCCTGGATGGGCCCCCTGAGCTGAAGAGTCATGATTTTGGCGTCGTTCCTCCCGAAATGAGCTGGGCGATTTCCCAACTCGTCGGCCCGCTCTGATTTCAGCGGTGGTGCTATCCCCGCGGCAAGGCATGCCGCGTTGTAAATTCAAGCTCACAGGTTGCCCTTCAGGTTCGGGGAGCACTCTAGGAACAACAATGCCATGCAGACTTCAATAGTTCAGACGTCGCGGCCTGACGTGTTTCGCTTGCGCTTTCTCAAAGACCGTTCTCTTCTTTCACTCGGCAATGCGCGTCCCACATAAATGCAAATATGCCACCTGCTGATAGGTTGCAAGTTCCCACAGGATTGTGGTATATGTAGTGAGTCGCTAATTCACCCTGATTGGGTGCCAGGTTCTGAGGGTCCCTAATGCCTGCCCTGGATGTGCCCCCTGTGCTGAAGAGTCATGATTTCGGCGTCGTTCCTCCCAAAATGAGCTTGGCGATTTCCCAACTCGTCGGCCCGCTCTGATTTCAGCGGTGGTGCTTTTCCCGCGGCAAGGCATGCCGCGTTGTAAATTCAAGCTCACAGGTTGCCCTTCAGGTTTGGGGAGCACTCTAGGAACAACAATGCCATGCAGACTTCAATAGTTCAGACGTCGCGGCCTGACGCGTTTCGCTTGCGCTTTCTCAAAGGCCGTTCTCTTCTTTCACTCGGCAATGCGCGTCCCACATAAATGCAAATATGCCGCCTGCTGATAGGTTGCAAGTTCCCACAGGATTGTGGTATTTGTAGTGAGTCGCTAATTCACCCTGAATGGGTGCCAGGTTCAGAAGGTCCCTAATGCCTGCCCTGGATGGGCCCCCTGAGCTGAAGAGTCATGATTTCGGCGTCGTTCCTCCCGAAATGAGCTGGGCGATTTCTTAACTCGTCGGCCAACTCTGATTTCAGCGGTGGTGCTTCCCCCGCGGCAAGGCATGCCGCGTTGTAAATTCAAGCTCACAGGTTGCCCTTCAGGTTCGGGGAGCACTCTAGGAACAACAATGCCATGCAGACTTCAATAGTTCAGACGTCGCGGCCTGACGCGTTTCGCTTGCGCTTTCTTAAAGGCCAATCTCTTCTTTCACTCGGCAATGCGCGTCCCACATAAATGCAAATATGCCGCCTGCTGATAGGTTGCAAGTTCCCACAGGATTGTGGTATTTGTAGTGAGTCGCTAATTCACCCTGAATGGGTGCCAGGTTCAGAAGGTCCCTAATGCCTGCCCTGGATGGGCCCCCTGAGCTGAAGAGTCATGATTTCGGCGTCGTTCCTCCCGAAATGAGCTGGGCGATTTCCCAACTCGTCGGCCCGCTCTGATTTCAGCGGTGGTGCTTCCCCCGCGGCAAGGCATGCCGCGTTGTAAATTCAAGCTCACAGGTTGCCCTTCAGGTTCGGGGAGCACTCTAGGAACAACAATGCCATGCAGACTTCAATAGTTCAGACGTCGCGGCCTGACGCGTTTCGCTTGCGCTTTCTCAAAGGCCGTTCTCTTCTTTCACTCGGCAATGCGCGTCCCACATAAATGCAAATATGCCGCCTGCTGATAGGTTGCAAGTTCCCACAGGATTGTGGTATTTGTAGTGAGTCGCTAATTCACCCTGAATGGGTGCCAGGTTCAGAAGGTCCCTAATGCCTGCCCTGGATGGGCCCCCTGAGCTGAAGAGTCATGATTTCGGCGTCGTTCCTCCCGAAATGAGCTGGGCGATTTCCCAACTCGTCGGCCCGCTCTGATTTCAGCGGTGGTGCTTCCCCCGCGGCAAGGCATGCCGCGTTGTAAATTCAAGCTCACAGGTTGCCCTTCAGGTTCGGGGAGCACTCTAGGAACAACAATGCCATGCAGACTTCAATAGTTCAGACGTCGCGGCCTGACGCGTTTCGCTTGCGCTTTCTCAAAGACCGTTCTCTTCTTTCACTCGGCAATGCGCGTCCCACATAAATGCAAATATGCCACCTGCTGATAGGTTGCAAGTTCCCACAGGATTGTGGTATTTGTAGTGAGTCGCTAATTCACCCTGAATGGGTGCCAGGTTCAGAAGGTCC
This sequence comes from Triturus cristatus, assembly GCF_964204655.1. Taxonomy (NCBI): domain Eukaryota; kingdom Metazoa; phylum Chordata; class Amphibia; order Caudata; family Salamandridae; genus Triturus; species Triturus cristatus. The sequence continues at coordinate 898,757,376 of NC_140590.1, read as the reverse complement.
CTAATGCCTGCCCTGGATGGGCCCCCTGAGCTGAAGAGTCATGATTTCGGCGTCGTTCCTCCCGAAATGAGCTGGGCGATTTGCCAACTCGTCGGCCCGCTCTGATTTCAGCGGTGGTGCTTCCCCCGCGGCAAGGCATGCCGCGTTGTAAATTCAAGCTCACAGGTTGCCCTTCAGGTTCGGGGAGCACTCTAGGAACAACAATGCCATGCAGACTTCAATAGTTCAGACGTCGCGGCCTGACGCGTTTCGCTTGCGCTTTCTCAAAGGCCGTTCTCTTCTATCACTCGGCAATGCGCGTCCCACATAAATGCAAATATGCCGCCTGCTGATAGGTTGCAAGTTCCCACAGGATTGTGGTATTTGTAGTGAGTCGCTAATTCACCCTGAATGGGTGCCAGGTTCAGAAGGTCCCTAATGCCTGCCCTGGATGGGCTCCCTGAGCTGAAGAGTCATGATTTCGGCGTCGTTCCTTCCGAAATGAGATGGGCGATTTCCCAACTCGTCGGCTCGCTCTGATTTCAGCGGTGGTGCTTCCCCCGCGGCAAGGCATGCCGCGTTGTAAATTCAAGCTCACAGGTTGCCCTTCAGGTTCGGGGAGCACTCTAGGAACAACAATGCCATGCAGACTTCAATAGTTCAGACGTCGCGGCCTGACGCGTTTCGCTTGCGCTTTCTCAAAGGCCGTTCTCTTCTTTCACTCGGCAATGCGCGTCCCACATAAATGCAAATATGCCGCCTGCTGATAGGTTGCAAGTTCCCACAGGATTGTGGTATTTGTAGTGAGTCGCTAATTCACCCTGAATGGGTGCCAGGTTCAGAAGGTCCCTAATGCCTGCCCTGGATGGGCCCCCTGAGCTGAAGAGTCATGATTTCGGCGTCGTTCCTCCCGAAATGAGCTCGGCGAATTCCCAACTCGTCGGCCCGCTCTGATTTCAGCGGTGGTGCTTCCCCCGCGGCAAGGCATGCCGCGTTGTAAATTCAAGCTCACAGGTTGCCCTTCAGGTTCGGGGAGCACTCTAGGAACAACAATGCCATGCAGACTTCAATAGTTCAGACGTCGCGGCCTGACGCGTTTCGCTTGCGCTTTCTCAAAGGCCGTTCTCTTCTTTCACTCGGCAATGCGCGTCCCACATAAATGCAAATATGCCGCCTGCTGATAGGTTGCAAGTTCCCACAGGATTGTGGTATTTGTAGTGAGTCGCTAATTCACCCTGAATGGGTGCCAGGTTCAGAAGGTCCCTAATGCCTGCCCTGGATGGGCCCCCTGAGCTGAAGAGTCACGATTTCGGCGTCGTTCCTCCCGAAATGAGCTGGGCGATTTCCCAACTCGTCGGCCCGCTCTGATTTCAGCGGTGGTGCTTCCCCCGCAGCAAGGCATGCCGCGTTGTAAATTCAAGCTCACAGGTTGCCCTTCAGATGCCATGCAGACTTCAATAGTTCTGACGTGGCGGCCTGACGCGTTTCGCTTGCGCTTTCTCAAAGGCCGTTCTCTTCTTTCACTCGGCAATGCGCGTCCCATATAAATGCAAATATGCCACCTGCTGATAGGTTGCAAATTCCCACAGGATTGTGGTATGTAGTGAGTCGCTAATTCACCCTGAATGGGTGCCAGGTTCAGAAGGTCCCAAATGCCTGCCCTGGATGGGCCCCCTGAGCTGAAGAGTCACGATTTCGGCGTCGTTCCTCCCGAAATGAGCTGGGCGATTTCCCAACTCGTCGGCCCACTCTGATTTCAGCGGTGGTGCTTCCCCCGTGGCAAGGCATGCCGCGTTGTAAATTCAAGCTCACAGGTTGCCCTTCAGGTTCTGGGAGCACTCTAGGAACAACAATGCCATGCAGACTTCAATAGTTCAGACGTCGCGGCCTGACGCGTTTCGCTTGCGCTTTCTCAAAGGCCGTTCTCTTCTTTCACTCGGCAATGCGCGTCCCACATAAATGCAAATATGCCGCCTGCTGATAGGTTGCAAGTTCCCACAGGATTGTGGTATTTGTAGTGAGTCGCTAATTCACCCTGAATGGGTGCCAGGTTCAGAAGGTCCCTAATGCCTGCCCTGGATGGGCCCCCTGAGCTGAAGAGTCATGATTTCGGCGTCGTTCCTCCCGAAATGAGCTGGGCGATTTCCCAACTCGTCGGCCCGCTCTGATTTCAGCGGTGGTGCTTCCCCCGCGGCAAGGCATGCCGCGTTGTAAATTCAAGCTCACAGGTTGCCCTTCAGGTTCGGGGAGCACTCTAGGAACAACAATGCCATGCAGACTTCAATAGTTCAGACGTGGCGGCCTGACGCGTTTCGCTTGCGCTTTCTCAAAGGCCGTTCTCTTCTTTCACTCGGCAATGCGCGTCCCACATAAATGCAAATATGCCGCCTGCTGATAGGTTGCAAGTTCCCACAGGATTGTGGTATTTGTAGTGAGTCGCTAATTCACCCTGAATGGGTGCCAGGTTCAGAAGGTCCCTAATGCCTGCCCTGGATGGGCCCCCTGAGCTGAAGAGTCATGATTTCGGCGTCGTTCCTCCCGAAATGAGCTGGGCGATTTCCCAACTCGTCGGCCCGCTCTGATTTCAGCGGTGGTGCTTCCCCCGCGGCAAGGCATGCCGCGTTGTAAATTCAAGCTCACAGGTTGCCCTTCAGGTTCGGGGAGCACTCTAGGAACAACAATGCCATGCAGACTTCAATAGTTCAGACGTCGCGGCCTGACGCGTTTCGCTTGCGCTTTCTCAAAGGCCGTTCTCTTCTTTCACTCGGCAATGCGCGTCCCACATAAATGCAAATATGCCGCCTGCTGATAGGTTGCAAGTTCCCACAGGATTGTGGTATTTGTAGTGAGTCGCTAATTCACCCTGAATGGGTGCCAGGTTCAGAAGGTCCCTAATGCCTGCCCTGGATGGGCCCCCTGAGCTGAAGAGTCATGATTTCGGCGTCGTTCCTCCCGAAATGAGCTGGGCGATTTCCCAACTCGTCGGCCCGCTCTGATTTCAGCGGTGGTGCTTCCCCCGCGGCAAGGCATGCCGCGTTGTAAATTCAAGCTCACAGGTTGCCCTTCAGGTTCGGGGAGCACTCTAGGAACAACAATGCCATGCAGACTTCAATAGTTCAGACGTCGCGGCCTGACGCGTTTCGCTTGCGCTTTCTCAAAGGCCGTTCTCTTCTTTCACTCGGCAATGCGCGTCCCACATAAATGCAAATATGCCGCCTGCTGATAGGTTGCAAGTTCCCACAGGATTGTGGTATTTGTAGTGAGTCGCTAATTCACCCTGAATGGGTGCCAGGTTCAGAAGGTCCCTAATGCCTGCCCTGGATGGGCCCCCTGAGCTGAAGAGTCATGATTTCGGCGTCGTTCCTCCCGAAATGAGCTGGGCGATTTCCCAACTCGTCGGCCCGCTCTGATTTCAGCGGTGGTGCTTCCCCCGCGGCAAGGCATGCCGCGTTGTAAATTCAAGCTCACAGGTTGCCCTTCAGGTTCGGGGAGCACTCTAGGAACAACAATGCCATGCAGACTTCAATAGTTCAGACGTCGCGGCCTGATGCGTATCGCTTGCGCTTTCTCAAAGACCGTTCTCTTCTTTCACTCGGCAATGCGCGTCCCACATAAATGCAAATATGCCACCTGCTGATAGGTTGCAAGTTCCCACAGGATTGTGGTATTTGTAGTGAGTCGCTAATTCACCCTGAATGGGTGCCAGGTTCAGAAGGTCCCTAATGCCTGCCCTGGATGGGCCCCCTGAGCTTAAGAGTCATGATTTCGGCGTCGTTCCTCCCGAAATGAGCTGGGCGATTTCCCAACTCGTCGGCCCGCTCTGATTTCATCGGTGGTGCTTCCCCCGCGGCAAGGCATGCCGCGTTGTAAATTCAAGCTCACAGGTTGCCCTTCAGGTTCGGGGAGCACTCTAGGAACAACAATGCCATGCAGACTTCAATAGTTCAGACGTCGCGGCCTGACGCGTTTCGCTTGCGCTTTCTCAAAGACCGTTCTCTTCTTTCACTCGGCAATGCGCGTCCCACATAAATGCAAATATGCCACCTGCTGATAGGTTGCAAGTTCCCACAGGATTGTGGTATATGTAGTGAGTCGCTAATTCACCCTGATTGGGTGCCAGGTTCAGAGAGTCCCTAATGCCTGCCCTGGATGGGCCCCCTGAGCTGAAGAGTCATGATTTCGGCGTCGTTCCTCCCGAAATGAGCTGGGCGATTTCCCAACTCGTCGGCCCGCTCTGATTTCAGCGGTGGTGCTTCCCCCGCGGCAAGGCATGCCGCGTTGTAAATTCAAGCTCACAGGTTGCCCTTCAGGTTCGGGGAGCACTCTAGGAACAACAATGCCATGCAGACTTCAATAGTTCAGACGTCGCGGCCTGACGCGTTTCGCTTGCGCTTTCTCAAAGGCCGTTCTCTTCTTTCACTCGGCAATGCGCGTCCCACATAAATGCAAATATGCCGCCTGCTGATAGGTTGCAAGTTCCCACAGGATTGTGGTATTTGTAGTGAGTCGCTAATTCACCCTGAATGGGTGCCAGGTTCAGAAGGTCCCTAATGCCTGCCCTGGATGGGCCCCCTGAGCTGAAGAGTCATGATTTCGGCGTCGTTCCTCCCGAAATGAGCTGGGCGATTTCCCAACTCGTCGGCCCGCTCTGATTTCAGCGGTGGTGCTTCCCCCGCGGCAAGGCATGCCGCGTTGTAAATTCAAGCTCACAGGTTGCCCTTCAGGTTCGGGGAGCACTCTAGGAACAACAATGCCATGCAGACTTCAATAGTTCAGACGTCGCGGCCTGATGCGTTTCGCTTGCGCTTTCTCAAAGACCGTTCTCTTCTTTCACTCGGCAATGCGCGTCCCACATAAATGCAAATATGCCACCTGCTGATAGGTTGCAAGTTCCCACAGGATTGTGGTATTTGTAGTGAGTCGCTAATTCACCCTGAATGGGTGCCAGGTTCAGAAGGTCCCTAATGCCTGCCCTGGATGGGCCCCCTGAGCTTAAGAGTCATGATTTCGGCGTCGTTCCTCCCGAAATGAGCTGGGCGATTTCCCAACTCGTCGGCCCGCTCTGATTTCAGCGGTGGTGCTTCCCCCGCGGCAAGGCATGCCGCGTTGTAAATTCAAGCTCACAGGTTGCCCTTCAGGTTCGGGGAGCACTCTAGGAACAACAATGCCATGCAGACTTCAATAGTTCAGACGTCGCGGCCTGACGCGTTTCGCTTGCGCTTTCTCAAAGACCGTTCTCTTCTTTCACTCGGCAATGCGCGTCCCACATAAATGCAAATATGCCACCTGCTGATAGGTTGCAAGTTCCCACAGGATTGTGGTATATGTAGTGAGTCGCTAATTCACCCTGATTGGGTGCCAGGTTCAGAGGGTCCCTAATGCCTGCCCTGGATGGGCCCCCTGAGCTGAAGAGTCATGATTTCGGCGTCGTTCCTCCCGAAATGAGCTGGGCGATTTCCCAACTCGTCGGCCCGCTCTGATTTCAGCGGTGGTGCTTTTCCCGCGGCAAGGCATGCCGTGTTGTAAATTCAAGCTCACAGGTTACCCTTCAGGTTCGGGGAGCACTCTAGGAACAACAATGCCATGCAGACTTCAATAGTTCAGACGTCGCGGCCTGACGCGTTTCGCTTGCGCTTTCTCAAAGGCCGTTCTCTTCTTTCCCTCGGCAATGCGCGTCCCACATAAATGCAAATATGCCGCCTGCTGATAGGTTGCAAGTTCCCACAGGATTGTGGTATTTGTAGTGAGTCGCTAATTCACCCTGAATGGGTGCCAGGTTCAGAAGGTCCCTAATGCCTGCCCCGGATGGGCCCCCTGAGCTGAGGAGTCATGATTTCGGCGTCGTTCCTCCCGAAATGAGCTGGGCGATTTCCCAACTCGTCGGCCCGCTCTGATTTCAGCGGTGGTGCTTCCCCCGCGGCAAGGCATGCCGCGTTGTAAATTCAAGCTCACAGGTTGCCCTTCAAGTTCGGGGAGCACTCTAGGAACAACAATGCCATGCAGACTTCAATAGTTCAGACGTCGCGGCCTGACGCGTTTCGCTTGCGCTTTCTCAAAGACCGTTATCTTCTTTCACTCGGCAATGCGCGTCCCACATAAATGCAAATATGCCACCTGCTGATAGGTTGCAAGTTCCCACAGGATTGTGGTATTTGTAGTGAGTCGCTAATTCACCCTGAATGGGTGCCAGGTTCAGAAGGTCCCTAATGCCTGCCCTGGATGGGCCCCCTGAGCTGAAGAGTCATGATTTCGGCGTCGTTCCTCCCGAAATGAGCTGGGCGATTTGCCAACTCGTCGGCCCGCTCTGATTTCAGCAGTGGTGCTTCCCCCGCGGCAAGGCATGCCGCGTTGTAAATTCAAGCTCACAGGTTGCCCTTCAGGTTCGGGGAGCACTCTAGGAACAACAATGCCATGCAGACTTCAATAGTTCAGACGTCGCGGCCTGACGCGTTTCGCTTGCGCTTTCTCAAAGGCCGTTCTCTTCTTTCACTCGGCAATGCGCGTCCCACATAAATGCAAATATGCCGCCTGCTGATAGGTTGCAAGTTCCCACAGGATTGTGGTATTTGTAGTGAGTCGCTAATTCACCCTGAATGGGTGCCAGGTTCAGAAGGTCCCTAATGCCTGCCCTGGATGGGCCCCCTGAGCTGAAGAGTCATGATTTCGGCGTCGTTCCTCCCGAAATGAGCTGGGCGATTTCCCAACTCGTCGGCCCGCTCTGATTTCAGCGGTGGTGCTTCCCCCGCGGCAAGGCATGCCGCGTTGTAAATTCAAGCTCACAGGTTGCCCTTCAGGTTCGGGGAGCACTCTAGGAACAACAATGCCATGCAGACTTCAATAGTTCAGACGTCGCGGCCTGATGCGTTTCGCTTGCGCTTTCTCAAAGGCCGTTCTCTTCTTTCACTCGGCAATGCGCGTCCCACATAAATGCAAATATGCCGCCTGCTGATAGGTTGCAAGTTCCCACAGGATTGTGGTATTTGTAGTGAGTCGCTAATTCACCCTGAATGGGTGCCAGGTTCAGAAGGTCCCTAATGCCTGCCCTGGATGGGCCCCCTGAGCTGAAGAGTCATGATTTCGGCGTCGTTCCTCCCGAAATGAGCTCGGCGAATTCCCAACTCGTCGGCCCGCTCTGATTTCAGCGGTGGTGCTTCCCCCGCGGCAAGGCATGCCGCGTTGTAAATTCAAGCTCACAGGTTGCCCTTCAGGTTCGGGGAGCACTCTAGGAACAACAATGCCATGCAGACTTCAATAGTTCAGACGTCGCGGCCTGACGCGTTTCGCTTGCGCTTTCTCAAAGGCCGTTCTCTTCTTTCACTCGGCAATGCGCGTCCCACATAAATGCAAATATGCCGCCTGCTGATAGGTTGCAAGTTCCCACAGGATTGTGGTATTTGTAGTGAGTCGCTAATTCACCCTGAATGGGTGCCAGGTTCAGAAGGTCCCTAATGCCTGCCCTGGATGGGCCCCCTGAGCTGAAGAGTCACGATTTCGGCGTCGTTCCTCCCGAAATGAGCTGGGCGATTTCCCAACTCGTCGGCCCGCTCTGATTTCAGCGGTGGTGCTTCCCCCGCAGCAAGGCATGCCGCGTTGTAAATTCAAGCTCACAGGTTGCCCTTCAGATGCCATGCAGACTTCAATAGTTCTGACGTGGCGGCCTGACGCGTTTCGCTTGCGCTTTCTCAAAGGCCGTTCTCTTCTTTCACTCGGCAATGCGCGTCCCATATAAATGCAAATATGCCACCTGCTGATAGGTTGCAAATTCCCACAGGATTGTGGTATGTAGTGAGTCGCTAATTCACCCTGAATGGGTGCCAGGTTCAGAAGGTCCCAAATGCCTGCCCTGGATGGGCCCCCTGAGCTGAAGAGTCACGATTTCGGCGTCGTTCCTCCCGAAATGAGCTGGGCGATTTCCCAACTCGTCGGCCCACTCTGATTTCAGCGGTGGTGCTTCCCCCGTGGCAAGGCATGCCGCGTTGTAAATTCAAGCTCACAGGTTGCCCTTCAGGTTCTAGGAGCACTCTAGGAACAACAATGCCATGCAGACTTCAATAGTTCAGACGTCGCGGCCTGACGCGTTTCGCTTGCGCTTTCTCAAAGGCCGTTCTCTTCTTTCACTCGGCAATGCGCGTCCCACATAAATGCAAATATGCCGCCTGCTGATAGGTTGCAAGTTCCCACAGGATTGTGGTATTTGTAGTGAGTCGCTAATTCACCCTGAATGGGTGCCAGGTTCAGAAGGTCCCTAATGCCTGCCCTGGATGGGCCCCCTGAGCTGAAGAGTCATGATTTCGGCGTCGTTCCTCCCGAAATGAGCTGGGCGATTTCCCAACTCGTCGGCCCGCTCTGATTTCAGCGGTGGTGCTTCCCCCGCGGCAAGGCATGCCGCGTTGTAAATTCAAGCTCACAGGTTGCCCTTCAGGTTCGGGGAGCACTCTAGGAACAACAATGCCATGCAGACTTCAATAGTTCAGACGTGGCGGCCTGACGCGTTTCGCTTGCGCTTTCTCAAAGGCCGTTCTCTTCTTTCACTCGGCAATGCGCGTCCCACATAAATGCAAATATGCCGCCTGCTGATAGGTTGCAAGTTCCCACAGGATTGTGGTATTTGTAGTGAGTCGCTAATTCACCCTGAATGGGTGCCAGGTTCAGAAGGTCCCTAATGCCTGCCCTGGATGGGCCCCCTGAGCTGAAGAGTCATGATTTCGGCGTCGTTCCTCCCGAAATGAGCTGGGCGATTTCCCAACTCGTCGGCCTGCTCTGATTTCAGCGGTGGTGCTTCCCCCGCGGCAAGGCATGCCGCGTTGTAAATTCAAGCTCACAGGTTGCCCTTCAGGTTCGGGGAGCACTCTAGGAACAACAATGCCATGCAGACTTCAATAGTTCAGACGTCGCGGCCTGACGCGTTTCGCTTGCGCTTTCTCAAAGGCCGTTCTCTTCTTTCACTCGGCAATGCGCGTCCCACATAAATGCAAATATGCCGCCTGCTGATAGGTTGCAAGTTCCCACAGGATTGTGGTATTTGTAGTGAGTCGCTAATTCACCCTGAATGGGTGCCAGGTTCAGAAGGTCCCTAATGCCTGCCCTGGATGGGCCCCCTGAGCTGAAGAGTCATGATTTCGGCGTCGTTCCTCCCGAAATGAGCTGGGCGATTTCCCAACTCGTCGGCCCGCTCTGATTTCAGCGGTGGTGCTTCCCCCGCGGCAAGGCATGCCGCGTTGTAAATTCAAGCTCACAGGTTGCCCTTCAGGTTCGGGGAGCACTCTAGGAACAACAATGCCATGCAGACTTCAATAGTTCAGACGTCGCGGCCTGACGCGTTTCGCTTGCGCTTTCTCAAAGGCCGTTCTCTTCTTTCACTCGGCAATGCGCGTCCCACATAAATGCAAATATGCCGCCTGCTGATAGGTTGCAAGTTCCCACAGGATTGTGGTATTTGTAGTGAGTCGCTAATTCACCCTGAATGGGTGCCAGGTTCAGAAGGTCCCTAATGCCTGCCCTGGATGGGCCCCCTGAGCTGAAGAGTCATGATTTCGGCGTCGTTCCTCCCGAAATGAGCTGGGCGATTTCCCAACTCGTCGGCCCGCTCTGATTTCAGCGGTGGTGCTTCCCCCGCGGCAAGGCATGCCGCGTTGTAAATTCAAGCTCACAGGTTGCCCTTCAGGTTCGGGGAGCACTCTAGGAACAACAATGCCATGCAGACTTCAATAGTTCAGACGTCGCGGCCTGATGCGTATCGCTTGCGCTTTCTCAAAGACCGTTCTCTTCTTTCACTCGGCAATGCGCGTCCCACATAAATGCAAATATGCCACCTGCTGATAGGTTGCAAGTTCCCACAGGATTGTGGTATTTGTAGTGAGTCGCTAATTCACCCTGAATGGGTGCCAGGTTCAGAAGGTCCCTAATGCCTGCCCTGGATGGGCCCCCTGAGCTTAAGAGTCATGATTTCGGCGTCGTTCCTCCCGAAATGAGCTGGGCGATTTCCCAACTCGTCGGCCCGCTCTGATTTCATCGGTGGTGCTTCCCCCGCGGCAAGGCATGCCGCGTTGTAAATTCAAGCTCACAGGTTGCCCTTCAGGTTCGGGGAGCACTCTAGGAACAACAATGCCATGCAGACTTCAATAGTTCAGACGTCGCGGCCTGACGCGTTTCGCTTGCGCTTTCTCAAAGACCGTTCTCTTCTTTCACTCGGCAATGCGCGTCCCACATAAATGCAAATATGCCACCTGCTGATAGGTTGCAAGTTCCCACAGGATTGTGGTATATGTAGTGAGTCGCTAATTCACCCTGATTGGGTGCCAGGTTCAGAGAGTCCCTAATGCCTGCCCTGGATGGGCCCCCTGAGCTGAAGAGTCATGATTTCGGCGTCGTTCCTCCCGAAATGAGCTGGGCGATTTCCCAACTCGTCGGCCCGCTCTGATTTCAGCGGTGGTGCTTCCCCCGCGGCAAGGCATGCCGCGTTGTAAATTCAAGCTCACAGGTTGCCCTTCAGGTTCGGGGAGCACTCTAGGAACAACAATGCCATGCAGACTTCAATAGTTCAGACGTCGCGGCCTGACGCGTTTCGCTTGCGCTTTCTCAAAGGCCGTTCTCTTCTTTCACTCGGCAATGCGCGTCCCACATAAATGCAAATATGCCGCCTGCTGATAGGTTGCAAGTTCCCACAGGATTGTGGTATTTGTAGTGAGTCGCTAATTCACCCTGAATGGGTGCCAGGTTCAGAAGGTCCCTAATGCCTGCCCTGGATGGGCCCCCTGAGCTGAAGAGTCATGATTTCGGCGTCGTTCCTCCCGAAATGAGCTGGGCGATTTCCCAACTCGTCGGCCCGCTCTGATTTCAGCGGTGGTGCTTCCCCCGCGGCAAGGCATGCCGCGTTGTAAATTCAAGCTCACAGGTTGCCCTTCAGGTTCGGGGAGCACTCTAGGAACAACAATGCCATGCAGACTTCAATAGTTCAGACGTCGCGGCCTGATGCGTTTCGCTTGCGCTTTCTCAAAGACCGTTCTCTTCTTTCACTCGGCAATGCGCGTCCCACATAAATGCAAATATGCCACCTGCTGATAGGTTGCAAGTTCCCACAGGATTGTGGTATTTGTAGTGAGTCGCTAATTCACCCTGAATGGGTGCCAGGTTCAGAAGGTCCCTAATGCCTGCCCTGGATGGGCCCCCTGAGCTTAAGAGTCATGATTTCGGCGTCGTTCCTCCCGAAATGAGCTGGGCGATTTCCCAACTCGTCGGCCCGCTCTGATTTCAGCGGTGGTGCTTCCCCCGCGGCAAGGCATGCCGCGTTGTAAATTCAAGCTCACAGGTTGCCCTTCAGGTTCGGGGAGCACTCTAGGAACAACAATGCCATGCAGACTTCAATAGTTCAGACGTCGCGGCCTGACGCGTTTCGCTTGCGCTTTCTCAAAGACCGTTCTCTTCTTTCACTCGGCAATGCGCGTCCCACATAAATGCAAATATGCCACCTGCTGATAGGTTGCAAGTTCCCACAGGATTGTGGTATATGTAGTGAGTCGCTAATTCACCCTGATTGGGTGCCAGGTTCAGAGGGTCCCTAATGCCTGCCCTGGATGGGCCCCCTGAGCTGAAGAGTCATGATTTCGGCGTCGTTCCTCCCGAAATGAGCTGGGCGATTTCCCAACTCGTCGGCCCGCTCTGATTTCAGCGGTGGTGCTTTTCCCGCGGCAAGGCATGCCGTGTTGTAAATTCAAGCTCACAGGTTACCCTTCAGGTTCGGGGAGCACTCTAGGAACAACAATGCCATGCAGACTTCAATAGTTCAGACGTCGCGGCCTGACGCGTTTCGCTTGCGCTTTCTCAAAGGCCGTTCTCTTCTTTCCCTCGGCAATGCGCGTCCCACATAAATGCAAATATGCCGCCTGCTGATAGGTTGCAAGTTCCCACAGGATTGTGGTATTTGTAGTGAGTCGCTAATTCACCCTGAATGGGTGCCAGGTTCAGAAGGTCCCTAATGCCTGCCCCGGATGGGCCCCCTGAGCTGAGGAGTCATGATTTCGGCGTCGTTCCTCCCGAAATGAGCTGGGCGATTTCCCAACTCGTCGGCCCGCTCTGATTTCAGCGGTGGTGCTTCCCCCGCGGCAAGGCATGCCGCGTTGTAAATTCAAGCTCACAGGTTGCCCTTCAAGTTCGGGGAGCACTCTAGGAACAACAATGCCATGCAGACTTCAATAGTTCAGACGTCGCGGCCTGACGCGTTTCGCTTGCGCTTTCTCAAAGACCGTTCTCTTCTTTCACTCGGCAATGCGCGTCCCACATAAATGCAAATATGCCACCTGCTGATAGGTTGCAAGTTCCCACAGGATTGTGGTATTTGTAGTGAGTCGCTAATTCACCCTGAATGGGTGCCAGGTTCAGAAGGTCCCTAATGCCTGCCCTGGATGGGCCCCCTGAGCTGAAGAGTCATGATTTCGGCGTCGTTCCTCCCGAAATGAGCTGGGCGATTTGCCAACTCGTCGGCCCGCTCTGATTTCAGCAGTGGTGCTTCCCCCGCGGCAAGGCATGCCGCGTTGTAAATTCAAGCTCACAGGTTGCCCTTCAGGTTCGGGGAGCACTCTAGGAACAACAATGCCATGCAGACTTCAATAGTTCAGACGTCGCGGCCTGACGCGTTTCGCTTGCGCTTTCTCAAAGGCCGTTCTCTTCTTTCACTCGGCAATGCGCGTCCCACATAAATGCAAATATGCCGCCTGCTGATAGGTTGCAAGTTCCCACAGGATTGTGGTATTTGTAGTGAGTCGCTAATTCACCCTGAATGGGTGCCAGGTTCAGAAGGTCCCTAATGCCTGCCCTGGATGGGCCCCCTGAGCTGAAGAGTCATGATTTCGGCGTCGTTCCTTCCGAAATGAGCTGGGCGAATTCCCAACTCGTCGGCCCGCTCTGATTTCAGCAGTGGTGCTTCCCCCGCGGCAAGGCATGCCGCGTTGTAAATTCAAGCTCACAGGTTGCCCTTCAGGTTCGGGGAGCACTCTAGGAACAACAATGCCATGCAGACTTCAATAGTTCAGACGTCGCGGCCTGACGCGTTTCGCTTGCGCTTTCTCAAAGGCCGTTCTCTTCTTTCACTCGGCAATGCGCGTCCCACATAAATGCAAATATGCCGCCTGCTGATAGGTTGCAAGTTCCCACAGGATTGTGGTATTTGTAGTGAGTCGCTAATTCACCCTGAATGGGTGCCAGGTTCAGAAGGTCCCTAATGCCTGCCCTGGATGGGCCCCCTGAGCTGAAGAGTCATGATTTCGGCGTCGTTCCTCCCGAAATGAGCTGGGCGATTTCCCAACTCGTCGGCCCGCTCTGATTTCAGCGGTGGTGCTTCCCCCGCGGCAAGGCATGCCGCGTTGTAAATTCAAGCTCACAGGTTGCCCTTCAGGTTCGGGGAGCACTCTAGGAACAACAATGCCATGCAGACTTCAATAGTTCAGACGTCGCGGCCTGACGTGTTTCGCTTGCGCTTTCTCAAAGGCCGTTCTCTTCTTTCACTCGGCGATGCGCGTCCCACATAAATGCAAATATGCCGCCTGCTGATAGGTTGCAAGTTCCCACAGGATTGTGGTATTTGTAGTGAGTCGCTAATTCACCCTGAATGGGTGCCAGGTTCAGAAGGTCCCTAATGCCTGCCCTGGATGGGCCCCCTGAGCTGAAGAGTCATGATTTCGGCGTCGTTCCTCCCAAAATGAGCTGGTCGATTTCCCAACTCGTCGGTCCGCTCTGATTTCAGCGGTGGTGCTTCCCCCGCGGCAAGGCATGCCGCGTTGTAAATTCAAGCTCACAGGTTGCCCTTTAGGTTCGGGGAGCACTCTAGGAACAACAATGCCATGCAGACTTCAATAGCTCAGACGTCGCGGCCTGACGCGTTTCGCTTGCGCTTTCTCAAAGGCCGTTCTCTTCTTTCACTCGGCAATGCGCGTCCCACATAAATGCAAATATGCCGCCTGCTGATAGGTTGCAAGTTCCCACAGGATTGTGGTATTTGTAGTGAGTCGCTAATTCACCCTGAATGGGTGCCAGGTTCAGAAGGTCCCTAATGCCTGCCCTGGATGGGCCCCCTGAGCTGAAGAGTCATGATTTCGGCGTCGTTCCTCCCGAAATGAGCTGGGCGATTTCCCAACTCGTCGGCCCGCTCTGATTTCAGCGGTGGTGCTTCCCCCGCGGCAAGGCATGCCGCGTTGTAAATTCAAGCTCACAGGTTGCCCTTCAGGTTCGGGGAGCACTCTAGGAACAACAATGCCATGCAGACTTCAATAGTTCAGACGTCGCGGCCTGATGCGTTTCGCTTGCGCTTTCTCAAAGGCTGTTCTCTTCTTTCACTCGGCAATGCGCGTCCCACATAAATGCAAATATGCCACCTGCTGATAGGTTGCAAGTTCCCACAGGATTGTGGTATTTGTAGTGAGTCGCTAATTCACCCTGAATGGGTGCCAGGTTCAGAAGGTCCCTAATGCCTGCCCTGGATGGGCCCCCTGAGCTGAAGAGTCATGATTTCGTTGTTCCTAGAGTGCTCCCCGAACCTGAAGGGCAACCTGTGAGCTTGAATATATATATATATATATATATATATTACCTACTGGCGGTCGCCAGTAGGTAGTTATAGTTAGGACCACGTTTCCATAGGAAATCCGCAACATTCTATTTTGAATAACTTTGGCGCCGGTCGACGAATCCTCGCGAATTTCTCAAAATAGGTGGGGCGCTACGCTCCGCTCCTACCCTGAAAGTCTCGGGGGGATCCGTCAAGCGGGGGCTGAGATAAAAGGGGGGTCCCAAAACGCGTTTTTCCCATGCATTTTTCCATAGGACCTTTAGAACGAGCTACAGCCCGAACGGCTGAACAGAATTACTCAAAATTTGGCAGAGAGGTAGTCCCTAGGTCAAGGAAGTGCCTTTTGTAGGTTTGGTGTAAATCTGTTCAGTAGATTCTGAGAAAATAGCCTTTAAATCAATATATATATCTGAGCCCGCTTACGGTACGCTTACCGTACGCTTACGGTAAGCGTACGGTGGCGTGCGCGAGCGCGATTCTGATTGGCTCTTAGATCTTAGTAAACATTCGAATCCGCCGAAACCAGGAAGCGGCGGCCGCCATTTTGTGTATTTCACTCTGAAAAAAAAGAGTGAAAACAAGGAAAGGGGGCAATGAGGAGAGTTACAGACCCCCTAACAATTGTAAGGGGGTCAAAGAAGGACAGAAAAGTACAAAAAAAACATTTATTGATTTTAAAAAAAATCACGGGGTATGCGTACGGTAAGCTTACGGTAAGCGTACGGTAAAAAAAATAAAAATAAATAAATGAAAAGCAGATTTAAGAGTTTAGAAATTAGGGAGCTCTAAAAAGAGCTGTTGTGTTTATGGAGTCATTTTTTTAGTGGTACCTACAAGTAAGTACCGATGCAGAGTCTAAGGTTCAAGAGGAAGACTCTGTTCCCTTCATCATTGAAGTGCACACCATCTCCTCTATAAATGTCTTGCATGTCGTAACGCAAGTTGTTGTGGTAAATGGCACCCATACCATAGTCACGGAGGAAAGCAGAAACAGATTTGTTGACGTGCTTTCTTGCTTTGTCAATCTGTGGACAGAAATGATTGGACCAGTTCCATTTTTGCCTTTGGCATATGTTGGAAAACACAAAGGCAGTTTTAGGGAAAAGTGTAAACAGTTGTGCAAAGGTGTCCTTCATAAGCATTTCCAGACCTACCCCAGTCAAAGTGCCTAGGTCATTGCCACCACAGTGCACTATTATGAGGTCAGGGTGTTGGATTTGAATGAAGGATTTCACCAATGGCATCAATTGGTGCCACTTTAACCCTCTCTGACCAATCCATTTAATGTCTACATTTGGCAAAGCAAGGTCTCTCACCATATCTGTTTTCTCTGCAAACTTTTCACTCCAGAAGACATAGCTGTGCCCTACAATCCACACTGTGAACATCTTCAAAGGAGAACTGGATGCACTCAGGAGGTGTCTTTCAGTAGAATGGCAATATGAAAAGAAAGACAGTTTGGAAATGGAGGCATACATATTTTTTACAAAACAAAAAGAACTGATTGGCTGTTTCATACCATTCTAGAAAAAAAACTAGGCTGTATGTGAAAATTAATAGAAGCATGTTTTGTATTGGTACAAAAAAATGTGTAACCAAAGAACAGTACTATGGATTTGCTGTTAGGTTTGAAAAGTCAAGCACTCTTGCTCTGTGGAATTGAAACATTGTGTGTCGAACTTCTGACCTAACTGCACACAGCAGTGTTCCATGAGCTGTTGCTATGGTAGCAGGCAGAAGTCAAGTTGGGGGAAGGGTACTAGGCAGAAGTCAAGTTGGGGGCAGGGTACTTTTGGAAAAGGGTTGGTTTTCAACCAATAGAAATGTGTCATTACATTTGAAAAAAAGGGGGAAGCACTGAGATTTGAAACTTACATGTATATGTGTGGAAAAATAGAGGGAAAGTTTGCCATTATCTGGTTCTGCTGAGAGGAGAGAGGTGAACACAACAGAGATCCTGGCTCTGATAATCTGCTGTTTGAGTGTCACATTTCTTTCACAACTACCTAATTTTAAAGGTGAGTTTACAGTTTGAAAGGGGATGTATGTGGTAACTTAAGAAATGAATAATAGAAATGGGAATTGTTTTTGTTGTAGTTACACATGGTGGTTTCATAATGTGTCAGTCTGTAAAAGTGATTTTCACTTGGCCCGAAAAAAAAAGAGCAGTAAGTGTGCTTTCAAATTGGCAAAGAAATTTCGTTTTCGCACTAATGTGAAAACATGACTCTGTGTGCATAGAAGAATTATAGGCAGAGATTTATTGCGTCTTGCTCTGGTGATTTCACAGTTGCAGTAGATGGAAAAGAGGAGCGAATTTTTGGGGGAAGAAGCAGAGGCTTAGCACACACCCATGTGCTTGCCATGTATAGTCATGCACAGTAATTAGAAGCGAGTGGGGTTTTCAGGTTTAAGTCTGTAATGCAAATACATTCAGCATCACTAAGGCTGGTTGCCCCTGCTGGAGTGTAGGCAGTCACAGAGAATACACACGGTGGTGGTCTGAAAAAAAAACAGCTTGGACATGTGCATTTAAATAAATTTAAAAAAAAGGTTTCAGAATGTGTCAGTCTGTAAAAGTGATTTCAAATTGTAAAAAGAGATTTTCACTTGGCCCGAAAAAAAAAGAGCAGTAAGTGTGCTTTCAAATTGGCAAAGAAATTTCGTTTTGGCACTAATGTGAAAACATGACTCTGTGTGCATAGAAGAATTATAGGCAGAGATTTATTGCGTCTTGCTCTGGTGATTTCACAGTTGCAGTATATGGAAAGGGGGAGCGAATTTTTGGGGGAAGAAGCAGAGGCTTAGCACACACCCATGTGCTTGCCATGTATAGTCATGCACAGTAATTAGAAGCGAGTGGGGTTTTCAGGTTTAAGTCTGTAATGCAAATACATTCAGCATCACTAAGGCTGGTTGCCCCTGCTGGAGTGTAGGCAGTCACAGAGAATACACACGGTGGTGGTCTGAAAAAAAAACAGCTTGGACATGTGCATTTAAATAAAATTAAAAAAAAGGTTTCAGAATGTGTCAGTCTGTAAAAGTGATTTCAAATTGTAAAAAGAGATTTTCACTTGGCCCGAAAAAAAAAGAGCAGTAAGTGTGCTTTCAAATTGGCAAAGAAATTTCGTTTTGGCACTAATGTGAAAACATGACTCTGTGTGCATGGAAGAATTATAGGCAGAGATTTATTGCGTCTTGCTCTGGTGATTTCACAGTTGCAGTAGATGGAAAGGGGGAGCGAATTTTTGGGGGAAGAAGCAGAGGCTTAGCACACACCCATGTGCTTGCCATGTATAGTCATGCACAGTAATTAGAAGCGAGTGGGGTTTTCAGGTTTAAGTCTGTAATGCAAATACATTCAGCATCACTAAGGCTGGTTGCCCCTGCTGGAGTGTAGGCAGTCACAGAGAATACACACGGTGGTGGTCTGAAAAAAAAACAACTTGGACATGTGCATTTAAATAAATTTAAAAAAAAGGTTTCAGAATGTGTCAGTCTGTAAAAGTGATTTCAAATTGTAAAAAGAGATTTTCACTTGGCCCGAAAAAAAAAGAGCAGTAAGTGTGCTTTCAAATTGGCAAAGAAATTTCGTTTTGGCACTAATGTGAAAACATGACTCTGTGTGCATAGAAGAATTATAGGCAGAGATTTATTGCGTCTTGCTCTGGTGATTTCACAGTTGCAGTAGATGGAAAAGAGGAGCGAATTTTTGAGGGAAGAAGCAGAGGCTTAGCACACACCCATGTGCTTGCCATGTATAGTCATGCACAGTAATTAGAAGCGAGTGGGGTTTTCAGGTTTAAGTCTGTAATGCAAATACATTCAGCATCACTAAGGCTGGTTGCCCCTGCTGGAGTGTAGGCAGTCACAGAGAATACACACGGTGGTGGTCTGAAAAAAAAACAGCTTGGACATGTGCATTTAAATACATTTATAAAAAAGGTTTCAGAATGTGTCAGTCTGTAAAAGTGATTTCAAATTGTAAAAAGAGATTTTCACTTGGCCCGAAAAAAAAAGAGCAGTAAGTGTGCTTTCAAATTGGCAAAGAAATTTCGTTTTGGCACTAATGTGAAAACATGACTCTGTGTGCATAGAAGAATTATAGGCAGAGATTTATTGCGTCTTGCTCTGGTGATTTCACAGTTGCAGTAGATGGAAAGGGGGAGCGAATTTTTGGGGGAAGAAGCAGAGGCTTAGCACACACCCATGTCCTTGCCGTGTATAGTCATGCACAGTATTTACAAGCCAGTGGGGTTTTCAGGTTTAAGTCTGTAATGCAAATACATTCAGCATCACTAAGGCTGGTTGCCCCTGCTGGAGTGTAGGCAGTCACAGAGAATACACACGGTGGTGGTCTGAAAAAAAAACAGCTTGGACATGTGCATTTAAATAAATTTAAAAAAAAGGTTTCAGAATGTGTCAGTCTGTAAAAGTGATTTCAAATTGTAAAAAGAGATTTTCACTTGGCCCGAAAAAAAAAGAGCAGTAAGTGTGCTTTCAAATTGGCAAAGAAATTTCGTTTTGGCACTAATGTGAAAACATGACTCTGTGTGCATAGAAGAATTATAGGCAGAGATTTATTGCGTCTTGCTCTGGTGATTTCACAGTTGCAGTAGATGGAAAAGAGGAGCGAATTTTTGGGGGAAGAAGCAGAGGCTTAGCACACACCCATGTGCTTGCCATGTATAGTCATGCACAGTAATTAGAAGCGAGTGGGGTTTTCAGGTTTAAGTCTGTAATGCAAATACATTCAGCATCACTAAGGCTGGTTGCCCCTGCTGGAGTGTAGGCAGTCACAGAGAATACACACGGTGGTGGTCTGAAAAAAAAACAGCTTGGACATGTGCATTTAAATAAATTTAAAAAAAAGGTTTCAGAATGTGTCAGTCTGTAAAAGTGATTTCAAATTGTAAAAAGAGATTTTCACTTGGCCCGAAAAAAAAAGAGCAGTAAGTGTGCTTTCAAATTGGCAAAGAAATTTCGTTTTGGCACTAATGTGAAAACATGACTCTGTGTGCATAGAAGAATTATAGGCAGAGATTTATTGCGTCTTGCTCTGGTGATTTCACAGTTGCAGTAGATGGAAAGGTGGAGCGAATTTTTGGGGGAAGAAGCAGAGGCTTAGCACACACCCATGTGCTTGCCATGTATAGTCATGCACAGTAATTAGAAGCGAGTGGGGTTTTCAGGTTTAAGTCTGTAATGCAAATACATTCAGCATCACTAAGGCTGGTTGCCCCTGCTGGAGTGTAGGCAGTCACAGAGAATACACACGGTGGTGGTCTGAAAAAAAAACAGCTTGGACATGTGCATTTAAATAAATTTAAAAAAAAGGTTTCAGAATGTGTCAGTCTGTAAAAGTGATTTCAAATTGTAAAAAGAGATTTTCACTTGGCCCGAAAAAAAAAGAGCAGTAAGTGTGCTTTCAAATTGGCAAAGAAATTTCGTTTTGGCACTAATGTGAAAACATGACTCTGTGTGCATAGAAGAATTATAGGCAGAGATTTATTGCGTCTTGCTCTGGTGATTTCACAGTTGCAGTAGATGGAAAAGAGGAGCGAATTTTTGGGGGAAGAAGCAGAGGCTTAGCACACACCCATGTGCTTGCCATGTATAGTCATGCACAGTAATTAGAAGCGAGTGGGGTTTTCAGGTTTAAGTCTGTAATGCAAATACATTCAGCATCACTAAGGCTGGTTGCCCCTGCTGGAGTGTAGGCAGTCACAGAGAATACACACGGTGGTGGTCTGAAAAAAAAACAGCTTGGACATGTGCATTTAAATAAATTTAAAAAAAAGGTTTCAGAATGTGTCAGTCTGTAAAAGTGATTTCAAATTGTAAAAAGAGATTTTCACTTGGCCCGAAAAAAAAAGAGCAGTAAGTGTGCTTTCAAATTGGCAAAGAAATTTCGTTTTGGCACTAATGTGAAAACATGACTCTGTGTGCATAGAAGAATTATAGGCAGAGATTTATTGCGTCTTGCTCTGGTGATTTCACAGTTGCAGTAGATGGAAAGGGGGAGCGAATTTTTGGGGGAAGAAGCAGAGGCTTAGCACACACCCATGTGCTTGCCATGTATAGTCATGCACAGTAATTAGAAGCGAGTGGGGTTTTCAGGTTTAAGTCTGTAATGCAAATACATTCAGCATCACTAAGGCTGGTTGCCCCTGCTGGAGTGTAGGCAGTCACAGAGAATACACATGGTGGTGGTCTGAAAAAACAGCTTGGTTTCATAATGTGACAGTTTGTAAAAGAGATTTTCACTTGCCCAAAAAAAAGAGCAGTTTGTGTGCATTCAAATTGGCAAAGAAATTTCGTTTTGTGACTATTGTGAAAAGAAATGTAGTAATATATTTAAATACAATAAAGGATTTTTTTTTTAGTTTTTTTCAGGTATTACTGAAGAACAGTGAACAAAATTTAAGATGCCTACAAAATCTCGAGTTCAAAAAACGCAAAAAAAAAAACTATATTTGAAGACAACTGGAGGACCAAAGTTAGTAGAAGATGCTGATGTTGGGAAAAAGAAAAAATCTTCTGGTAAGCAAAAAAAACAATTTCTAAACAAAATATTCAAAACAAAGAAAAATGTACAAAATGTCTGTTCTCGGAAAAATGTAACAAAACATAGAGAACAGCAAAAAAATGAGAATTTAGTTAATGCAAATATACCTTCTGCAATTGAAAAGTTTAACATAAACAGAAAAACAGCATTTAAAGAGATACGTAGAAAAATGTTTCAGAGAAGAGTTATGTCCAATTTGATAAAGGATATAAAGAAATATAAGCAAAAGGCTAAATATTACAAGAGAAAAAAAGAAATTGAAGCCATTGCAGCAAAAGCATTAGAATTAAAAAGGAAACTATTCATATTAATTTTGAATAGGATGCGTACATTAGATAAAATGGTTAATGTACTGAAATCACAAAGCAAAAGCAAAAGAGTAGTGAACAGAACAAACTTTTGTAAAGTGTTTTTAGGAAAGTGGATGCATAGTTCAAGTAGTGAACCTTTTTTTAATGAAGAGAGCTATTTTCAAAGTAATAGTTTGCTGCATGCAGTTGACACCAGAGGTCGTTCATACGAAGTAAAAAATGGTTGCATAATGGAGAAGGAGATAATGGTTCCAAGAGATGAGGTACAAGTGATGGCAGATGAGGCAATGGGGAGACGTCCTAAAGCCCCAGTGTACACTTGGAATTGTAGTAGTATTTGCACTGTGCGTCAGGAATCTATTGACAGATTTCGAGAGTTTCTAAGAGAATATAGTAAAAAAAGTGTAAAACAAAAGATTAAGGTGCTTCAAAGTCTGGATCCATGCAGAGTGAGAGAGAATACTGGTTTGCAGGGTCATTCTCTTGCTTGTCTATCTAGAAAAGTGTGCAATAGTGTTTTCCATCATTTTAGGATGCTGGCTGTTCATCATACTGAAATGAGAAAGTTTGTGAGACGGTTGTATTTTGCCAAAAGTCCAGCAATAAAGTTAAATGAATTGAATAGGGCTCTGTTCCGAGGAACGGTATCAGATGTAGAGAAGGTTGTTGATGAAATTCAGTTTTGTTACTTTGGTCCTGAACAAAACAGTGCAGAGAAGGACACAGTAAATGAGGCAGAAGTGGAAGAGAATGTAGAACCTTGTGTAAGTAAGACATTTAATGATCACATAACAAAATTTGCAATAATCTCTAATGAAAGACCAAATGTTACTTGTATTTGTTGCCGCAGAACTCATTATAGAAAACAAACTAGGAATGTTGATCTCTACAGAAAGAGTGAAAATGAAGATAATTATAAGTGGATGGATTTTGCCACATATATATTTCTTGAAAATTGTTTTGAATTGGGTGAAGATCAGCGTATTTGTAAATACTGCTACAACAAATTAGAGGAAAATAGAATGCCGACCAGAGCTGTACATAATAATTTAGAATTGGATGCTATTCCTGCTGAACTTTCTGAATTAAATACATATGAGTCTATACTCATTCAATGTGTTCATCCGTTCCAGACCATAGTACGTATGGAGCCCAAAACTGGTAAATTACCTCCTTCAGATTTACTGAGAGGTTTAAAAGGTAGAGTGGTGTATTTGCCCTTGGATTTGAAAAAAAATATGGAAACTATTGATGCGGATACTTTGGAAACTGAACCATTAATTATTCTGGTTAATGGTGTACCTACAAAGAATAAGAAGATTTGGCAGGAGCTGGTAGATGTGCGGAAAGTACAAAGAGCAAATTTGTATTTGAAAAAAAATAACAAATGGTATGAATCAATTTATATAGAAGAAGAAGAAGAAGAAGAAGATTTACAAGGAGACACAGAAACACCAACTGGACAAATTGAAAAAGTGGACAAGTCAAAGGAAGAAGAAATTTATGAACATTTTAGCATACATCCTCTCCATTCGAAAGAAGTTATGGGAGACAATATTGATCTCTTTCAGATGAAGAAAGCAAAAGGAAATCCCGTGAGTGTATGGGAGGAGAGCTTGGAAGCTCGATGTTTTCCCCAGCTGTTTCCTAAAGGAAAAGGAGGACGATACGATGAACGTCCAGAACAGATTCCAGCTTCAGAGTATCGAACTACAAGACTATATGCTGAAGATCCCAGATTTCGACAAAGTATTCCTTATTTGTTCCATCTTTTATTTGAAAGCGACTTGTCTGCACTGTCTTATGCAGTAAATCACATTTTAAAAAGTGGAGTAAATTTACAAAATGTGTCTGCTAAGGATTTTATGGAGAAAGTGCAGCACCGAGATGATCATTTGGAAACACAACTGATCAATCTGATGGCTTGTCAGCGTGGGACAAATGAATATTGGTACCGACGCCATGGTGAACTAAAATGCATGTTACGCAATTTAGGAACACCAACATGGTTCCTTACCCTAAGCTGTGCCGAGTACGCTTGGGATGATTTACTGGATTTTCTACGAGAGGCCAATTCAAACATTAAAAACATCGAATACAAGACAGCAGGAGAACTGTGCTCATTGGATCCGGTTAATGTTTGCAGATATTTCAATCATAGATTTGAGGCTATGATATCCTTCATCTGCAATAAAAAAAATCCACCCCTTGGAGAAGTAGTGGATTTCTTTTGGAGAAAAGAGTACCAGGCAAGAGGTGCTCCTCATATTCATATGCTGCTGTGGATCAAGGATGCCCCAAAGTTTGGAACAGATACTGATGAAGCAGTGTTATCTTACATTGAAGAATATGCAACATGTGCTATACCTAAAAGCACAGAAGAGAACAAGTTAAAGGAGCAAGTTCTACGTTTCCAAAGTCATCGGTGTGGAAAATACTGTCGACGGAAATACAAGAGCAAAGAAAAATACTACACTAAATGTCGATTTGGATTTCCTAGACCTGTTCTTACAAATGGAAGAGTCAACAGTTTTATGTCAGCTGTGAGACATACTATCACAAGAAAATCACCTAAGAATACCTACAACCTTAAAAGAAAAGAAGAATCAAAAAATATAAATGACTACAACCCAGTCATTTTATTAATGTGGAACGCTAACATGGATATACAGTATGTTGCTGACAATTCCATTGCTGTTGCTCGATATGTAACGTCTTACATTACGAAATCAGAAAAAACAGAATTGAAGGAAATGTGGGAAGAGATTTCTCACGAGAAGACTGTCAGTAAGAAGCTGTACAGTTTCAGTTTGAAGATGTTATCGCATCGAGAAATTGGATCCTACGAATGTTCAGATAGGTTATCTTCTGCAAGTCTCTACTCGAAGTCAAGAAGAATAATTTGGGCAAGTTTAGGCCTTGCAGCAATGAGAAATCGGGTACTGAAATCTGTTGGAGAAATTGAATATTTGGCTGAGAATGACCCAGAAAGTACAGACATATTGAAAACAAACATGTTGGACACATATTATCCCAAGAGAAGTCATCATCTGGAGAACATGTGTCTCTATGAAGTGTTACAGAACTACATTTATTCACGGAAAGCTGCAGAAGACATCAACAGTGGAAAATATAAAGTTGTTGGTGAAGAAGGATGTTTGGTGAAGCAAACCAAAGGAAGTTTGATAAATCACCGGAAGCTGAGTTGCGACACTACCGACAAGAAAGAATTTTACTACTTGGCTCTTTTACAGTTGTTTAAACCATGGCGTACAGAGGATGAACTACTGGGAGAATTCCAGAGCTATGAAGATTCTTTTAATGCTTGCAAAGACAGCATACAATGCAGTACATTCTCAACTTATCTGCAAATGTTAAATGAAGAAATTGAACAGGAAACTACAATTGCAGCAGAAATAGCTAGAGACAGTTCTCAGGACAGCCAAAGTTCAGGAACACACAGTCAAGATCCCCTAGGACAACCAATCGTTGAAAATGAAGCATCAATAGCCATGAATGAAGTGGAAACGGCTATGAATCAAGCTCAAGAAGAATTTATAGACTTAGAAAATTTGGAAAGACAACTGAATCAAGAGCAGCAACAAATTTATGAAGAGATCAAAAACAAAATTGATCACGGATTTCTACATATCAAAAAAGAGTGCTCATGCACATCATTTCATCCAATCAGGATGTATGTAAGCGGACAAGCTGGCACTGGAAAAAGTTTCCTAATTAAAGTCATCAGAAGCTACCTAAAGCAAAAAACGGATTCTACTTTGTCTTGTGTGGTTACTGCTCCAACTGGGTTAGCAGCATATAACATAAAAGGAATCACCTTACATCGTTTGCTAATGTTACCAGTGGAGCATGAGAACAAAATACAATTCAACAAGCTAACTGGAGAAGCATCCTTGGAAGTTTCACGAGTATTGAAGAAGATGCAAGTTCTCATTATTGATGAGGTGAGCATGGTATCAAACTTAATGCTTGCCTTTGTGCATTTAAGAATGCAGCAAATTTTGAAGACAGACTATGACGTGTTATTTGGTGGAAAACACGTCATAGTTTTTGGGGATCTTTTGCAACTTACTCCAGTTAAAGGACAACCAGTGTTTAATACTGTGACACATGAAGACACGAAGAAGTCATTGGGAAGCATTGGAAATACAAATATTTGGTCCTTCTTTGAGTACAAGGAACTTACAACTAATATGAGGCAAGCAAACGATGAAGAATATGGAAGTATTCTGAAAGATATCAGGATTGGACTACTCACAGAAGTTGGGAAAAAAGCATTACAGAGTCGGCTGCTACATAATTTATTTCCAAAGGAAGAAATAGTTGCAGAGAAAATATACAAGAATATTGCAGAAAACAAAAGTGTCATCTGCTTAATGCCAACTCTACGTGAATGCTCAATATTTAATGAGGAGCTTTTGAAATTGGAAAAGGAAGACATCAGGAAATTGGAAGCAGTGGACAAAATTGAGGATGGAAGAATTACTGTCACAGTAACAGGCAAACTGAAAAATAAATTGGACTCACTAGAGAAGAACATCTCCAAAACAGCAGGATTAGAAAAAAATCTATATGTTTGCATGAACTGTAGAGTGTTTTTAAGGAGAAATTTGGATGTTGAGAAAGGCTTAGTGAATGGAGCGATGGGAAGAGTTGTGGGTTTTATTAATTATCAGAAAAAAGATGGAATTGAATGTTTAAAAATAAAATTTGATCAGATAGAGGAAGTTAAAGACATTTGTCGTTGTTCAGTTCGTTTCATGCTTGTGAAAGACTTATATGTACGTAGGAAGCAGTTTCCGTTTTCACTAGCATATGCTGTAACTATCCACAAGTCTCAAGGATTGACTGTAGATTGTGCATTTGTGAACATTGGTTCAACTGTGTTCAAAGAAGGTATGGCATATGTAGCTTTGTCACGAGTCAAAACATTATCAGGTTTATTCATGATAGACTTTGATGACTCAAAAGTTAGTGCTGATACAAACTGTGTAAAGGAGTATAATAGATTAAGAAGAAGCTATGCTCCTCATTTAGGTCAGTATCCTGTGTTGGAGAAACGTGTAGTTTCTCGTAAAAGGAGAAATGAGAATATCTGTAATGAAGATATAGAGAAGAGGAAAAAAAAGAGGAGTGATGTAATTGCAAACAAAAAGAAAAAGGACAATGAAGAACAGGTTGTAGGATGTCATTTTGAAAATAGCTCTGGTGTCAACTGCTACGCTAATGTAGTGCTGAATGTTGCATTTTATCTGGAAAGTTTGCAAGAGCAGATAATAGTAAATCAGGGAAAAAGATTCTGTTCAGAGCTCAGTCTCCTTTTTCAAAAGCTGAGTAAAGATAAAACTCAAATAGAAAGTGCTACTGATATTAGAAAACTTTTAGATGTATGTTCAGGACGAACACAGTTTTCTCAAAATGAACAGCAAGATGCACACGAATTTTTGATGTATTTTCTTCAGGTAGTGGAAGAAGAAGGAGTTCCCATTGACATTTTTTTTGGTCTCTCTTATAAATGGGAACATAGTTGTGATAATTGTTATAATATATGTGGCTCTATTGTTGATAATGAAAGGTTTATTTATTTGACATTGCCAGAGAGTAAAACAGTCACTTTTGCAAAATTAGTTAAAGATGCTAATCATAGCATGAAATGTGGTGAGTGTAATTCTGACATGTTATCAACATTAATTTTAAGGGAATACGGACAGTATGTAATTTTAATGATGCAACGATGTAGAGCTGATGGATCAAAATTGGATACTTTAATAAAGAAGTTTACAGGACAGCAATTATCAATTTCAGGAAAAACTTTTGTAACTGTTGCAATAATTTTCCATGATGGACCTACTGTTACTTCTGGACATTACACAGTTTATCTAAAATGTGAAAAAGGCTGGACACTGTGTAATGATTCCCAATTGATTTTCAAACAACGTTTGCCTTTTGATTTAGCAAATTCCTATCTAATCTTCCTGAAACCTAAATTTTAGAGAGATTTGGCAAGATCTGGACAAAATAATTTTACCATTTTACTGGATTACCATTGCAATTTTGTAGAAAAAAGATTTTTAAAATTATCATTTGGCCTAAAGGAAAGATAACCAATTGTAATGTGGACTTTTTTAATTTTTAATGCAATTTTGAAAAACCAATAATTTAGAGATAATCGGTAACTTCTGCACATTTTAAATTTTGGAATGCTATTGGACTGCCATTGGAAATTTTTTCAAAAATGATTTAAAAAATTACTATTTGGCCATGTGGAAAAGTAAGCAATTCTATTGTGGACTAAATAAATTATTCAAAAAATTTTCGTGAACCAAAATGTTACAGAGAATTGGTGAGATCTGGACAGATTAAACTTTAGAATTTTAATGCTTTTCCCTTGGAAATTTATTCCAGGAAAAAAAAAAAAATACTATTTGGCCTAAAGGAAATAAAATCAGATGTATTTTGGAGTTATTTGAGATATAATTTTGTGATTATACTTCTGAAACAAACATATCAGACGGTATTTTAAAGAAAAAAGTATTGTTTTTAGATGATATTTTTTTAGAATAATATGCATTTCTGTAATGATAAGTTTAAGTGAGAAGAGATTCTGGGCTTTTTTAATACAATCTTTGAGATTGTTATTTTTTTTTGCCCGCTGTAAAATGATGAATGCAATTGCTTTCACAATTTATAGTGAAATGCAATATATTCTGAAAACAGCAAAAATAAGGCAAAAATATTTTTTGGTAAAAAATGTAAATATGTGTACTGTATTATAAAATGGTTTAAAAATATTAATACTTTTTTCTTTTTTTTCAGATCGATATAGAAAATTTTCGGAAACTACAACCATTTTAAAAACTATTTTTTTAAAAAACAAATGAATAAATATTTTTTTGAGTGAGTATGGTAAGTCAATAATAATAATTGTAGTCTCTCAAGGACCTTCTAATGTGATAAATGATTTTTAGTGTTTTTTTTAAAAAATAAAAAAAAAGGTACGCTTACCGTACGCGTACGGTAAAAAAAAAAAAAAAAAAGTTTTTAAAAACATATGTAAAAAAAAAATGAAAGATAAGGTTGGCTCTTAAAAGAACCGTTGTGTTCATGCAGGGACAGAGGAAAGAAAGATTGGGAATATTAGACGGTACGACAAGTGTGCTGATCTATTTTACTGTTCACCAGGGAAACACTGGTCTCCCTATAAGTAATTAGATCGTGACAAGTGGCGCACCGTACTTCAACCCTCGCAAACCGAGGGTTAATTTCCAGAGGGCCAGCAAAAGGAGATTCTCCCCCCACAGATGAAGGGCTCACCTGACCTGCAGAAGAAGGAGTCTGCCCTGCAGGTGATGGTCCAGGCTGAGCTGCTGTGGATGTACTGGCTCGTCTTTCTGAAGAGTTACCTCCAAAAAGATGACCATGTGTCCTTCTGTGTACATCCTGGAGGTGTCTCTTCATGGTGTGATTCCCAAAGGAATACTTCCTGTTAGGATTACCTCTAGAAAGTACACGCTTACACAGCTTGCAAGTAACTAAGGGTGCATTCACCTTTTGCTGGCCTTCTGGAAAAGTAAAATAATCCCAAACATAAGAAGGCTTTACTTTCCTCGCTCTCTGCCTCAAGACAGTGCTGCTGGTGCTAGCCTCACTCTCAGAAGAGCTCTGCTGTTCTGCCATCGTATCCCAAAGACAAACCAGCTCCTTCTCCCAAGGGATCACAAGCAGAAATGAGGGGAATGGGTGTGGTGTAGGAGAGTTCTAGAACTGAAAGTAGTTTCAACCAATCAAAAGTTGTGTTTCATGATCACATGACCAACCGTACGCTTACGGTACGCTTACGGTACGCTTACGGCAAAAAGTACGCGTGCGCGTAAAAAAGACACGCGCTTGCGCGCATGCGCATAACAGTCACTCCCCGGCACTTCCGCGTAACGTGCGCGTGTTGCGTAAGCGCGCACGCGTCCCACGCGCAGTACGCGCGGCTACGCAAAGTACGTAACTATACGCAAGCAGCGTAGATAGATTACGGACGTTGCGTAAACCGTACGCTTACCGTGAGCTTACGGTACGCGTACTATAAAAAAAAAAAAAAAAAAATCTGGAAATAAATTTTACATGTTTATTTTAAAAAATATATATAAAAAAAATATTTAAGGATTTTAAAAATTTAAGCATAGTCTTTATAAAAGATAAGAAAATTAAATTAAAAATATGTTTGAAAAAAATGAAGAATAAAAAAAAAAATAGCATTTAAAAAACCTTGCAAATTCACTGAAAAAACCATGGGTTTCACACACGTTATAGTTAGGAATTAGCATTTAAAAAACCTTGCAAATTCACTGAAAAAACCATGGGTTTCACACACGTTATAGTTAGGAATTAGCATTTAAAAAACCTTAGAAATTCACTGAAAAAACCATAGGTTTCACACACGTTATAGTTAGGAATTAGCATTTAAAAAACCTTAGAAATTCAGTGAAAAAACCATAGGTTTCACACATGTTATAGTTAGCTGGACATTTTACTCGTAAAAAACCAATGAAATTGCCCCGTTATAGTTAGTTCAGCTAACTATAACTCGCGTGCCCGCAATGCACTGCTGATGACGTCACATATTACATCACTCATGACATGGTCAGTGACATCACTCATGACATCACTGATGACATCTCAAATGACATCACTGATGACATCACTGATGACATCATCCTTGTGATAGAGTGGCAGACCTCCTCTCACCTTAATATAAGCTTTGATACACACATTCAAAAATAGAGACTAAAAATTTCAAAACAATGGACATACCAATACCAGTTACAACAACCTCTTCAGTAATTCTAAGATCCACATACACATCCACTCATTCACCAACAGTCCTATACAGTCACTCATACATGTACTCACTCATCATATGTACTCATACATCTATACATCCTGTTACACAATGCCACTCATCCATAGAGTTACTCACACACATAGTCACTCATGCTAATAAAGAATAAAACATACATTTACTTGCATATACAGTAATACACACACCACCATACTTACTTCTACGGAAACTTACACATACTTAGTCTTTTAAACAATCACTTATAGAAACACATACTTATTCATACAGGAACTCTTTCAATCTCTCCCTCTCACATATACTCACATATATACACCAATAGTCACATATACTAGTTTAAAACATATGTAGTTACTCCTGAAGACACTATTGAGACAGTCATTCACTCACTAACACACCCATACACAC
Organism: Triturus cristatus; assembly: GCF_964204655.1. NCBI lineage: Eukaryota > Metazoa > Chordata > Amphibia > Caudata > Salamandridae > Triturus > Triturus cristatus. Next base: position 898,726,678 of record NC_140590.1, on the reverse strand, counting down.
ACTCATCCACCCATACAGTCCTGCACACATGCTGTCTTCAACACATACAAACAGTGAGTCACTCATTCATGCATCTATGCACTACGTAATACCCCCCACTGTACCATACAGACACTCAGACTGATACTCAAAAAAACAACTAATAACCTATATAGACACCCATGTAGCTACTCACCAACCCATGCAGCCACTTATACACAAAGTGAGAGATACACTTAATCAGTCAGTTACACAATCAATTTTTCAAAAACAAATCATCCATTTAGACACTTATATACCCATTTATTCTTCCATCGACCTTGAGATATACATATATAAAACATATTTAATTTTCAGAAAAACACACATTCACTGGATGATGTCATCAGTGATGTCATCAGTGATGTCATTTGAGATGTCATCAGTGATGTCATGAGTGATGTCACTGACCATGTCATGAGTGATGTAATATGTGACGTCATCAGCAGTGCATTGCGGGCGCGCGAGTTATAGTTAGCTGAACTAACTATAACGGGGCAATTTCATTGGTTTTTTACGAGTAAAATGTCCAGCTAACTATAACATGTGTGAAACCTATGGTTTTTTCACTGAATTTCTAAGGTTTTTTAAATGCTAATTCCTAACTATAACGTGTGTGAAACCTATGGTTTTTTCAGTGAATTTCTAAGGTTTTTTAAATGCTAATTCCTAACTATAACGTGTGTGAAACCCATGGTTTTTTCAGTGAATATATATATATATATATATATTACCTACTGGCGGACCAAGTTTCCATAGGAAGAACATTTTTTGTTTTGCTTATTACTTTGCCGTCATTTGATGAATCTTCATGAAATTTTTCAAACTAATTCTTTGTTCATATCAGCTCCTATGTTGAAAGTTTGGGGGTGATTCGTCAAAGGGGGGGCCGAGAAAAAAGGGGGTCCCAAAACGTGTTTTCTCCATGCAATTTAGACAAGGCTACAGGTTGACTGAGTTAACTTAATTACCCCAAATTTAGCAGGGTCTAGAAAGAACGCTTTTGTTTATTTGGTGTATATCTGTTCAGTAGTTTTGGAGAAATATCGTAATTTACGGATATCAATATTTGGGGATTCTGCTATCTGATTGGCTGAGGCATTATGAGCATGAGCTTGCTGCTTATTGGCTGCGAGCGGGGCGAGTGGTTGCAACTAGGAAGTGTTGGCAGCCATTTTGTGATTCTGTTGAAGCGAGTAAGGGGAAAAAAGGACGAAAAAAGTAGGAAAGAGGAGGGTAGGAGCACTGTTGTGGGGTTTTTAGGGTGTGCTATACAGGGGTGCGAAGCGAACTACTCATCCCTACTGGTCTGGAAGTGCTGGGCTACGGAAATTAAGTGAGGCATTGCCTAGAGTCTGATGCTTCTAAGGTGAGCTGCTGTGGGACTCGGGGATTAAAGCGTGAACCCAAACTGTGTGTCTTATGCTGTGAAGTCATGTGCCCTCGCCGTTGCACCACACCTGTGGAAGTAGTGTCAGCATGTGTTTATGCCTACTAGGATGAACTACTGACCCCTACTGGTCTGAAAGTGCTGGGGGACGGAAAATATGTGAGGTATTGTCTAGAGTATCATGTTGCTAAGCTGAGCTGCTGCCGGACTCGGGGATGAAAGCGTGAGTCCAAACTGTGTGTCATATGCTGTGAAGTCATTTGCTCTGGCCGCTGTGCCACATCTGTGGAAGTAGTGTCAGCATGTAGTTATACCTACTCAGAGGAACCTTTGTTTCGAACATTGTAACTTGTGTATGGTGCTTAGGGGGTGTTATACAGGGAGTGCGAAGGTAAGTTTGTGCGCATCAAATCAATTTGGTATTTGTAAAGTGCAAACTACTCACTCGTACGGGTCTGATGGCACTGGGGGCATAAGCTAAGCTGCTGCTGGACTCAGGGATAAAGCCGCTGAACTACTGACCCCTACCGGTCTGAAAATGCTGGGTGCGGAAATTAAGTGAGGTATTGCCTAGAGTGTCATGCTGCTAAATTGAGCTGCTGCTGGACTCGGGGATGAAACCGGGAGCCCAAACTGTGTGTCCTATGCTGTGAAGTCACGTGCTCTGGACACTGTGCCACACCTGTCCAAGTAGTGTCAGCAATATTGTATACGTAGGAGGAGGAAGTTTTGTTTGGAACACCGTAAATTGTATATGGTGCTGATAAGTGATCCGCAGCACTGCCAAAGGCATTGCATCCAGGACATGCAGCAGACGTGCAAGGTGTAGGTGGACGTGAATGGAGTCGACCGTGTGTTTGAGCTGCCCTGCTATGTGTCAGGGGCTCTGCTTGTAGGTGCACTGGCTTGCCGTGTGCCAGTCTTGTGGATGAAATGGCACAGCTTGGTGCAATGAGTCGGGTCTGTGTGCAATGGGTGCAGGGCAGGGTTGTGGTGGGAGTGCGTGTGAAGGCCATTTCACGCATGCTAACTATGACGAAGGACTTTTGAGTGTGGGATTTGCACTCATTCTCAAATCGGGCAGTGCATAGTGTGGGCGACGGATGCAAATATTATTGTATCTGTCAGGGGGGGCTGGCCACTTGCAAGTTCCTTCTCGGAGCAGATGTGTTAGCGCAAGATAGCTCAGACAAAGAACCTTTCATCCTTGTAGTAACTTCTCCAGCTGTATTCATACAGGATGTGTACAAAGGCCGGTCGTAGGTGGTGTGGGATGTCTGCAACCCTGGTCATCATGGATGAGATGCCCAGCACTTGGCACATGGGTGGGTTCACTGTGTGTTACATTGCCAAACAGCTGCTCCTCCCTCCCACGAGCCCCCACACTTGTATGCACTGTGCTGATGTATCCAGTGCACTCCTACGGCACACCTTTGTAATGGCTATTCGCGCATGTCCTACGCATTCCAATCACACCGTGACACTGCCATTTGGAGGTGTTGCATGCCACTTTACAACATCGACTGCTGCGGCCCTTGTGGCAGCCACACCAGAACAAAGAGACACACTTACTGCACTTCTTGCACACGGACATGTGTGAGACACCCCGTTCCCTTTGCCGCTTGTGCATACAGGAGGATGATTGCCTAGTTACATCTCCAGGCTCACTGCCAATGCTGAGGTGACATGGTAACGTCCGCTGAAGACAGCACACTGATGTTGCAGGGCCTGTGCCTATCATGCTAACACAATGACCATATGGACATACTTGCTCCAATGCGGGTTCAGGGGACGTTGGCGGTCATGGGGTTGTTATGATGAGTGTTATGGCCCTCATGGGTATCCGTGTATCATGCTCATTGACTCTATGGCACCTGTGGGTGTTCAGGTGTGGCTCTTGGCTGTGTTCCCTTTCATGCTGCAGGTAGTGGTCCTGCTTAACACCAGCAGAAAGCAGGTGTAAAATCTATGGTGCTAACGCGGCTTATCGCCGGAATTTGTTTCACATCACAGTTTTTGCCTTTTGTTGTGAAAGTTGTGATGTGTTTTTTTTCATGTACAGAAAAATAAATTAACCGGGCAGTGTATCGCGTCAAGATCCAGCACCTGACCCACTATTCCCAATCAATATAAATACAATGAGATTTCTTCATTAATTTTGTGTGTACACTGTAAATGCACCCACTACCACAGTGCAATTCAATACAGGATATTAGTATTTAGAATAAATCGCAAAGGTGCACCTCGTCTGTTTTTGCACTGGAACGCCTACTCTGCATCTCATTATCAGCACTTTAATGCAACTACAGTTGAGATAAATCTAACACACTATTCAGAAGCTGATGCAAACTGCAGACATCACCAATATTCCCGTGATAACTGCCCCAAAATTTAACACCATGGTGGACACCACCAAATAACAGTAATAAGAATGAAAAGAGTCACACAGCACTTAAGTAACAACCAAAAACTTTATTGATTTTTTTTTTCTTCAAGCTTTATTGTTTTGTAAACGTATATATAAAGGATAAAGTAAATTTAACAAAATGAACGCAAAACAACAAGGTAAAAGACTCCTGTCTGGACCATGAATGTCGACGACACAGCCTGGAAAATAAAGCACAAAAAAAGGACGTGTGTAATGCGCATATCAAATGAGCGAGACACAGAAGGAAATAAAAACAAGAAGCCAGTCTGTCGGCTTGCCGCTCTCTACCTTTGCAAGCTAGTACGCTGCTGTGCCTGTACCTCTGCGAGCTACAACGCTGCTGTTGCTTTGGGAGCGTACGGCTCGTAGTACTGCATCTGTGAGTCGACTGGATGGGCCGCAGTTGTCCCTCTGTGAGCCTGGGTGTGAACTGTTCATAAGTCACAATACATAAGCATTGAAACGCCATTTTGTGATTCAGTTTGTCAGCTGGCACCTGTCCGAGGCATTTCTGAAAACATACCGGAGTTCTTTCTGTGAGAGATAGCCCTTTCACACTGACTCCCCCCACATCAGCAGGTAATGCACCCTCTTCCCATATTAACAACATCCCCCAACCACCTTTTTGGGCCCGGAATTATCCCTGTGCAGTTGGACAAACAAGAATCTTAGTCATGTATAGATTTACATATAAAATATTTTATTTAAACAAAACAGCAACAAATAAAACTGAAGGGAGTCTGGTGCTGTGGTTGCTGCCACAAAGTTGGGGTTACTGTCATTCAGGGCTCAGGACACAGTTCCACATGTGGGATCTTATTTTAATTTTAATTGTGAGCCCTACTGACCGCAGTGTCGGCATATCACAAAAAGATGAAATATGTATAGAATACTCTATCGAAGTGTATGAGCCTGTGATGCTGCTTGGTGCAGATGGGCTGCTGTGGGAGCTATGTCTCTTGCCTACTGTGTCATCTGCAATCGCGACTGTATCTGAATTGTGAGCCCTGCTGACCACAGTGTAGGCCAGAGGTAGCGGTGAGCAAGGGCCCACAGCCACATGCATAGGTTGGTGGCCCCACTGGCCTGCGGGGATTTAGGTTCAGTGGCACCACGTGTCGCCGGCCTGCCATATCCAAATACGCGTCACTAATCGAAGGGAGTCTGGTGCTGTGGTCGCTGCCACGAAGTTGGGGTCACTGCCATTCAGAACTCAGGACACAGTTCCACATGTGGAATTGGCTTGTGTTTGAACAGGGTTAGTGGCACCACGTGTCGCCGGCCTTGCATATGAAATATGCCTAACTGATCAAAGGGAGTATGCTGCTGTCATCGCTGCCACGGACTTGGGGTCACTGCCATTCAGGACTCAGGACACAGTTCCACATGTGGGATTGGCTTGTGTTGAACAGGATTAGTGGCACCACGTGTCGCCGACCTTGCATATGGAAATATGCCTAACTGATCAAAGGGAGTATGCTGCTGTGGTTGCTGCCATGGACTTGAGGTCACTGCCATTCAGGACTTAGGACAAATTTCCACATGTGGGATCGACTTCTGTTGAACAGGGTTAGTGGCACCACGTGTCGTGCCTTGTGTTGTATAGGATTAGTGGCACCACGTGTCGCCGGCCTTGCATATGGAAATATGCCTAACTGATCAAAGGGAGTCTGGTGCTGTGGTCGCTGCCATGGACTTGGGGTCACTGCCATTCAGGACTCAGGACACAGTTCCACATGTGGGATCGGCTTGTGTTGAACAGGGTTAGTGGCACCATGTGTCGCTGGCCTTGCATATGGAAATATGCCTAAATGATCAAAGGGAGTATGCTGCTGTGGTCGCTGCCAAGGACTTGGAGTCACTGCCATTCAGGACTCAGGACACGGTTCCACATGTGGGATCAGCTTGTGTTGAACAGGGTTAGTGCCACCATGTGTCGCCGGCTTGTGTTGAACAGGGTGAGTGGCACCATGTTTAGCGGCTTATGTTGAATTCTGCCTCAATAAGTCCACGTGGCGATGACTTGTCGTGCAGTGAGTTAGTGGCATCTGAAGCACTCAGCGTGTGCGCACCCTGCAATGATGCATGGTCCGAGCGGGCCTCACTGGAAGTAATGTCTTTACATGCTTTGAAAGAATAGCAGTCAAAATCTCCAAGTAATTCCATTTCAGTTCTCCAAGGTTTGAAGAGTTGCAGAAGAGCTAAATAGAAAAACTCTCTCTTATCTGGAGTATCACAACTTAATTTCCTGTGATTAATCAAATTTCCTTTGGCATTCTCTAAGAAACATCCATCAGATCCAATTACAGCATATTGCCCTATATTTATTTTTTCAGTAACTTTTTTTCTAAAACTAAAATGTTGCAGTATTTCATATAGACATATGTTTTCCAGGTATGGACTTCTATTTGGATAGTATGCGAGGAACAGTAATTGAGTTATCTGCAACATATTGTATGTCTATATTTGCATTCCACATCTTCAAAATTACAGGATTGTAATCATTAATGTACTTCGATTCTTCTGTTCTTTTTATATCATAAGTATTTTTGGGTGATTTTCGAGTGATAGTATGCCTCACTGCTGACATGAAACTGTTCACTCTTCCTTGCAACGACTAATGGTACACTGAGTTAGTGGTACCTTTGGCGCTCAGCGAGTACATACCCTGCGATGATATGTGGTCCGGGAGGGCCGCAATCGGATCAATGTCTTTTGTCTATCGAATTCTGCCTCAATAAGGCCACTTGGCGATGACTTATGGTGCACTGAGTTAGTAGTACCTTTGGCGCTCAGCGTGTACATACCCTGTAATGTTACGTGGTCCAGGGGGGCCGCACTCGGAGCAATGTCTTTTGTCTATTGAATTCTGCCTCAGTAAGGCCACGTGTCGATGACTTGTGGTGCACTGAGTTAGTGGTACCTTTTGCGCTCAGCGTGTGGGCACCCTGGCATGATGCGTGATCCGAGAGGGCCGCACTGGGAGGAATGTATCTTGCATACTGGACTGCGTCATCTGCAATTGCTACTCCATCTGAATTGTGATGCCTGCTGTCATCAGTGTAAATCGAAGGCAGTAGTCTATACAGACATAAGTCTGCGGTGCTGTGCCGCTGGGTTCACAGGAGGCCTGTGTCGAGGAGACCCGCGGTCATGGCGGCAGCCTCGTGGCAGGGTGAGGCCCGCCGCTCTGGCACAGTCGTTGGTCTTCACAGTTCACAAGTGAACCACGCCCAGAGCCTCGGCTTATTTAGTCACACTGCTACGCTGAAGTGGCGTACGTCGGACCAGCCCACTCCGGTTACACTTATGCTTACAGGGGGGGACGATACAGCTATATGACTAAGATTGTCCCTAGTGTTTGATGTAACATGGTTGGGTCTACTGTCCCCAACACTACAAGCGCCAGTAGTATTTGTGCACATGGAGAGGTGTGTGTTTTGCACACTGAGATGTGTCCAGCACATCACTGCTACACTTTGAATTTTGTGCATTGTTATTCATGGGTGAATTGCTTCTTTCACATATAGTTTGTTCCACCTGTCCCAATATTCAGCTATTGTGTGGCTGAGGGGCCATGCCGTTTTTGGAAAGTTTGCTGTCTTGTTCTGCACTGCCTCGGTGGTAGAGGGGCGTCCTGGGGGTGGTGGTGGGTGTTGTGGCGTTCTTGGGTGTCGGAGCTGCTTGATCAGTAGATCTATGACGTGTTGGTCTTCAGATGTGGCTCTGGGCTGGGCTCCCTTTCATACTGTATGTAGTTGTTTAATATTTGAAAAACAAGAGGACATTAAATATTATTAAAGTTACAAAATATCACATTTTTTTTTCAAAATTACTGAGAAAAACATAGGTTTTGTGGACATTATAATTAGAAATTAGAATGTAAATATCCTTTGAAATTCACAAAAAAACATAGGTATCAGGAAGATTAAAGTTAGAAATTAGTATTTAAAAAAATTCAAATTTACTGAAAAAACGATTGCCACATTTTCCAACATTGAGCTATTATATGGCTAAGGGACCATGCAGTTTTTGGAGGTTTCGCTGTCCTGTTCTGCACTGCCTTGGTGGTAGAAGGGAGAGGGGTTGTACGGGGGGGAGGTCCTGTGGGTTGTGGCAGTGGGTGTTGTGTCCTTCATGGGTGTCGGAAAATACTATAGGTTAACTGAACATTATAATTAGAAGTTAGCATAAAAAAACATTGAAATTCACTGAAAAAAATAGGTTTCAGGCACGTTATAGAAAGAATTTAGCATTTAAAAAGCCTCTGAAATTCACTGAAACAACCATTGGTTTCAGGCAAGTTATAGTTAGAAATTAGTATTTAAAAAACCTTAGAAATTCACTGAAAAAAACATAGGTTTCAGGGACGTTCTAGTTAGAAATTAGCATTTCAAAAACCTTAGAAATTCACAGAAAAAATCGTAGGTATCATGCACGTTATAGTTAGAAATTAGCATTTAAAAAACCTTAGAAATTCACTGAAAAAAACATAGGTTTCAGGATCGTTATAGTTACTTGCACATTTGACTCATATAAAACCAGAGAATTTGTTATAATTAGTTGAGATAACTATAACTCTGTATGCACTGGTGATGACGTCACATATTACATCACTCATGACATGGTCAGTGACATCACTCATGACACCACTTACGACATCTCAAAAGACATCACTGATGACATCATCCACGTGATAGTCTGACACACCTCCTCACACTGTAATATAACCTTTGATACACGTACTCTAAAATACAGACTACCATTTTCGAAACCATCGACACACCAATACCAGATACTAGATACCCATCCACTGATTCCTATCTATATATTGTGAGCTAGACATACACTCATACAGTCACTCATCATTACATCAGTATAATATCCACTCATACACCTATACAAACATTCACACAGTGCTACTGATCGATAGAGTTATTTACACATCTACTCAGCCATGGCAAAAATCAATCACACCCATGTACTCACCTATGCAGATATATACACACCACCTGGCTTATTTATTCACACACCACCTCCCTTATTTATATAGATACTAACACATGCTTACTCTCTTATACAATCACTAATACAAGTACACATTCATGTATGTAGACACCCTTGCAATCACTGTCTCGCACGTAGAGCCAATTATAGTCTCCAACACTCACATACACTGTTGACATAACAAGTATGGTGGAGGAAGCTTTGATCCATGATTGGATAACCCCCAAAGAAGGTGATTTCTTGATTAACAAAAACCCAGTAATCCCATACTTTTATACAATACCGAAAATACATAAGTCGTTACATAATCCACCTGGACGTCCAATTGTATCCGGTATATGATCCATTCTGGAACCCTTATCCAAATTTGCTGATGCCTTCTTACGACCCATCGTCCAAAAAACAAGCACTTATCTTAACGATACCAAGACAGCTCTGGTGTTACTCGACCAATTAGAATTCAATCCCACCGAAAACATTCTCATTTCCCTGGATGTGGAAAGCTTGTACACAAGTCTCCCTCATGTTGAGACTTTGAACATATTGGAAGAAACTTTATACCAGAGTGGCGGGCCATACAAGACACCGCAACATTTTGTACTCTAATGTTGTAAATGGGCCTTACAAGAGAACTTTTTCAGATTTGAACATCTCCGATTCAATCAACAACACGGTACTAGTATGGGAAGCACCTTCGCTCCAAGTGTGGCAGGCCTCTACGTTTACCACCTAGAAACCAACAAAATCCTCAATGACGTTAACCCTCATCTAGGTAAGATAAAAGGATGGTGGAGATACATCGACGATGTTCTCATGATCTGGAAAGGCAATGAAAAAGAAGCAGTTGACTTTCTCACTTGGCAAAATAAACAAGACAGGTTTTTAAAATTCACCCACACCTTGAGCAGATCCAAATTAATATTCCTTGGTCACTAATAAAACCCCTATGTATAGGTGATGGCGAAAACGATTAATACTAGATATACACCCTGGCATTTAAGATGTACTATCCATGGGGTGCAGCGTATGTTTATGTTGAATAACCTTCGCAGGATTCAGCCCCCTCTTTATATATTCTTATATTTTGAGGAAACAAGGAGAATTATGAAGGCTCAAATACCTTCTATATTATGATGAAAATAATAATCACTTGGAATACATTCCTTTTAACCGTCCCACTCATGGTTAACTACGAATATCCATATAGTAACTTGGCAAATCCAATACCAAGAAATCTTAAGGTATGGATAAACAATTTACGTTGATGCGCCCACTATTAGATTTGTCTGCAGAAGTAACTTAGTTAGTCCTCCTTCCTTTTCCATGTGTGTAGTCTTCAGAAATAACGGGGCGCAAGTCTTTCTTCCCTTTCCATTTTTCTTCGTAACCTTCAGTAGCTTATAACCCTTTATTTTTATAACCTCAATTCGGTATTTCGAAACTATAATCTGAATGCATTGTGAAGAAGTCAATTTTCACGCTAAGAATGTTAAATAGAATTATCGGGATGCATGTGAAAGCAACATACTATTCCAAGATGACGCCCGATATTACGTGAGTTAGCACACTAGCGTACACTCCACAGGCTATTTTCCCTCCTCCTAGGTAGATTTAACCTGATCTCCGGTAACGACTCGTTAGTATGCGGTGTTCCTGGGAGACATTAGGCTTTACGGCTGGAGGTGCTACTTAGACAAGTAAGATTCTATAGCTAATCTATCGCGGCGGAGTTCTTTCTAGGCCTGGGCAGTAAATTCCGTTCCGCTCGTGGAATTTGCGGAATTTGGGTAATTTCGCGTTCCGCGGAGAATGCGAAATTGCCCAAAATCTGCGTTTCGCGACTTCGAGAAATTTTTTGCTTGTTTGCGTTCTCAAAATGCGTGTTCGCGAGATATTTCCCCCCGAGCACGCAAACAGCGATTGCGAAAAGGAAAAAAGCATCGCGAACAAGCAATTCCGCGTGTTTACGGAATTTCTGCGTGTTCGTGGAGATTTTTTACCGTTTCGCGGAGATTTGCGTAGCGCGATTACGCAAATTCCGCCCACCCCTAGTTCTTTCAAGACTTGCCGGTAATCCTTTCTTTCCTAAAGTTCTTAGCCCGCAAACAATGAGTTTTTACTCATCACCTTGACTCTCTAAAACTCTCCAATTTAGGTATCTAGAGACCCTCCACCCCAGCAACACCAGGAAGTATGATATTACTTTCTAAAAAGTAGGTGATAACAGTGGAATTCACTATGTTTTTATGTTTATATGTGTGTATTGTCTGTGTGTTCACAGTTCACTTGAGCACTTTTTTAGCAATTTTATTCACAAGAGATTCTTGGCACCAAAATATATTGTACATCGCTTTTGTTTCCCTGTCCACGATATCCTGTGGACATGGGTTTCTGTCTAATTTATGTGTGTCATTATATCTCTGAAACAGATACATCATCCTAAGGTGACTACGCATATCTTTCCACAAGGGAAACGTATGTATGGAACCAAATAAGCAGACCTAGTACGTTTGCTGTATATAAAAATATTTTTTATTTAATGCACGGAGTGGTACACACAGGGCTGGTCCTTGTGTGGTCCTGAGGAAGTGGTTGGGGTAACCACAAAACATGTCGACAAAGTAAATAGGGACAGCTTCACATAATTGTTACTGTTCTCTGTTACTAGCCCCATTTTATTAACATTTACCAGATAGGAGCAGAATAAAGTTAGGGCTCACTATCTAGGTAATTTTTATTCATTTTTCACTTTATTCACTCCACATGCACAGCATTACACATAGTACAAATAAAAAAGTGCTCCTACGTAATACGCAAGTTGCAGCACGCCCCAGGCAGTAGATGCCTGGGAGGACCCCTATGATGAAGCTTGTCACCCTGGGGCAACCCTAGGTGAGTGAGGGGACTCTAGAAAAACAAATGGTTTTCTAGGAATTTTTAGTCCAGGACTCTACCATTTTTAGAGTACCTAATCCAAGGTAGGTTTTTACTGGGATCCTTGTGGATTCTATTGGTAGACATATCATAGTAGGAGGAAAAAACCTACCTCCCTATCCTCCAACGCCCTTCTCTTAACTCACTTCTACATCCACTCATTCTTCAATAGACCTTGGCATAGATATATATGAAAATATTTAAACTTTACGGAAACACACATTCACTGGATGATGTCATCAGTGATGTCATCAGTGATGTCATTTGAGATGTCATCAGTGATGTCATGAGTGATGTCACTGACCATGTCGTGAGTGATGTAATATGTGACATTATCACCAGTGCATTGCAGGCACGCGAGTTATAGTTAGCTCAACTAACTATGACAGGCACATTTCTCTGGTTTTATATGAGTTAAATGTCCAAGTAACTATAACGTCTCTGAAACCTATGGTTTTTTCAGTGAATTTCTAAGGTTTTTTAAATGCTAATTTCTAACTATAACGTACCTGAAACCTATGGTTTTTTCAGTGAATATATATATTTTTAATTTCTGAAAAGGAGCATTCAATTGAACGTAATATCTTCATTAATTATGCACAAGCATGTAATTAAAGAACTTTTTTTTCCAAATTATACAAAATGTTATGGGCTCCACAAAATACATTCAAAAATGGAGTGCAAGGAGTTTTGAATTTTCTTATTTTCAATTATTCTTTATTTGTAGTCAAATGTATCAGCCCAGCCAAAGTGTTTCCTCCAACATGGACTTCATCAGGGCTGAAAAAACAATTATAAAACATACATCACTTACAATATCTCATATACACCAAAAGTTAGTAAAACCTAGGTATAAAGACTAGATAGGCATGCAATACAAAAACAGTCAAAACAAATCAACCTTTGAATGAACAAACATCAATAATCCAAGAGAATTGTTACCTCTCATCAAAGACTCCCTGCCTACATACAATCACAATATAATCTTACAAGTATCAATTGATTGGTTAATAAAACACAGCAGCATTATAAATGCAAAAAGTGACTCCAATTGCAAAAGGTCAGACATGTATAATACAACATAGATGCCATTGTTAGTCCTAAAATTTTCAAATTGCAAATGTTCTATCGACCATTATTGAGACAACACATATGTTTATCAAAAGCTAAAAATAAAGGCGAAAATATCCTACTAAGATCTAAGGGTCCTCTTCAGTATGGCCATAAAAAAAAATTACTCCCTAGTTGAATGTCTCAACCAATAACAGTCTGAACAAAAAGGCAGCACCAAAATCAATTTGAGATAACTGGAAACAATTTTAATTTCTGGTTAAATATATAGACCACCAACCATAGGACTAATATCGCAGCACCCAGAGTTAAGGGTTCTCTTCATTGTGACCAGAAATAATTTAAATTATGGTTAAGTATAAAGACCATTGACCATATGACTAAGATATCAGCACCCACATAAATCTTAACATTTTGTATAATTTGGAAAAAAATATGTTTAATTACATGCTTGTGCATAATTAATGAAGGTATAAAATTCAATTTTATGCTCCTTTTCAGAGCCTAATTACTTTGAGAGAAATTTGTTTTATATTTGTGACTTCTTAGCGGTGGGGTCACAGGAAGTTGAGAAGCTCTACTATACATATATGAGAATTAAGTACACTGGTGCAGCCCCTATTGCCTACACTGCTCTTTGCATAACTAAAACCAAAAAAACAACAACAAAAATAAATATATCTATATTTATAGATATATAATATATATATTATCTACTGGCGGTTGCCAGTAGATAGTTATAGTTAGGACCCTGTTTCCATAGGAAAACCGCAACATTCTATTTGGAATAACTTTGGCTCCGGTCGACGAATCCTCGCGAAATTTTCAAAATAGGTGGGGCGCTACGCTCCGCTCCTACCCTGAAAGTCTCGGGGGGATTCGTCAAGCGGGGGCTGAGAAAAAAGGGGGGTCCCAAAACGCGTTTTTCCCATGCATTTTTCCATAGGACCTTTAGACACAGCTACAGCCCGAACGGCTAAACAGAGTTACTTGAAATTTGGCACAGAGGTATTCCTCAGGTCAAGGAAGTGCCTTTTGTAGGTCTGGTGTAAATCTGTTCAGTAGTTCCTGAGAAAATAGCATTTAAATCAATATATATATCTGAGCCAGCTTACGGTGCGCTTACCATGCGCTTACGGTAAGCTTACCGTACGCGTACGGTGACGTGCGCGAGCGCGATTCTGATTGGCTGTTAGATCTTAGTAAACATTCGAATCGGTCGAAACCAGGAAGCGGCGGCCGCCATTTTCTCTCTCGCACTCTGAGGGGGGGGAGGAAAAACAAAGGCAATACACATGAAAAGGGGCTGTTTTGACAGCTCCTAAGCACCTAGCCTTGATAATGGTGTCCCCAAAGATCCCCCAAGGCCAAAAAGGCAATTTTATTTTTTTAGAAAATTTTGCTGATAAAAAACCAATGAAATTCCCCTGTTATAGTTAGTGCAGGCAACTATAACTCACGCGACCGCAATCCTCTGCTGATGACATATGTGTCTTTATGAAAAAAAAATATTTGTAATATATGTATAGCTAAAATTTAATGGAAGAAGACATGGACAAATAAGTGTCTAAATACAGTATTAGCATCAGCAGAGGATTGCGGTCGCGTGAGTTATAGTTGCCTGCACTAACTATAACGGGGGAATTTCATTGGTTTTTTATCAGTAAAATGTCCAGCTAACTATAACATGTGTGAAACCTATGGTTTTGCAGTGAATTTTATATATATATATAATATTACCTACTGGAGGTCGCCAGTAGGTAGTCATAGTTAGGACCTTGTTTCTATTCAAAAGGCATTGTTGTTTTCACAATAAGTTTGGCGCCGGATGACGAATCTTTGCGAAATTTTCAAAACTTATGGCCCATTATGGTCAGCTCCTACCTTGCAAGTTTTGTGGTGATTCGCCAAGCAGGGGCTGAGAAAAAAGGGGGTCCCAAAACACGTTTTCTCCATAGTATTTCCCATAAGAAACTTTAGACACGCCTGCAGCCCAAACTGCTGAACGGAATTACTTGGTTCAGAAAGAGACCTTTTTTTAAAAGGTGTAAATCCGTTCAGTAGTTCCTGAGAAATTCAAAAAATAGTGATCAAAAAATCAATTTCCCATAGGAAACTTTAGACACAATTATAGCCAAAACTGCTGAACGTAATAACACCAAATTTGGCAAAAAGGTAGCCCTTGGTTAAGAAAGAGACCTTTTTTTTAAATGGTGTAAATCCTTTCAGTAGTTGCTGAGAAAATAAAAAAATAAAAGTTTCGATATCTATGGCCGCGGTGGATCTGCGCACCCTGCCGATCACGAGCAGCCTTCTAATTGGCTGTCAACACTTCAAACCAGGAAGTGTTGGCAGCCATCATGTGCCTCGGTAGCACCGAGGCACAAGAAAAGAGAAAAACAAAGGTACAAAACAAGAAAAGGGGACAGGTTAGAAACACTGTGACCCCCTAGGCCTGCTCAGGGGGTCCCACAAGGACCCCCAGGGCCCAAAAAAGATTTTTATTTTTTAAATAGCAGCCGAATTTGCTCTGGGTGTGCGAATCTGTCCAACAAAATAAAAAAAAACAAAGCGTGGACTCCCGCGCGTCGTTATTATTTAGCCCCCGGGTGGGCCAAGTCCCAGGGGCATGTGAAAATGTAATAGCGGGGGCCTAGGGTGGCCCACGTAGCCCCGGGGACTGCCACCCCCGTAGCTTGTATTTTAAATGGGTGGGGGCCTCTAAGGCCCCCCAAGCCCCTGGGACCACCATCTCCCCGGGGCACTAACTATGCAAATTTGGGGGTCCGTTATCGACCCACGAGCACTGGGGACCACCACCTCCCCGGGGCTTGCTAATGTTGGGAGGGGGCCACGTGGCCCCCCTCCTAGAGCCAATGATGGCCCTGGGGACCGCCACCCCCCAGGGCCAGCTCCTGCAGTGTCCCGGGGTACCCACCCCCGGGACAATCCTGTTTGCAATGACAGGGCGAGAGCCTCACGGCTCCTGCCCTGTCATTGCAAACTCTGGTTTTGGTTTTGAAAGCGAGAGCAGGAAACCTGCTCTCTCTTTCAAAATCCAAACCACATTGCTTTTCCACACGGGGAGCTGCATCTTAGCAGCTCTCCGTGTGGAAAAGCAATGCCGGCTCCAGCTGGAAGCGGGGAGCTGGCGGGACCTTGGGGAATTGGGGAACCCCCACGGTCCCCAACGAGAGGCCAGGCCCTGGGGGATGGGGTCCCCGGGGCCATAAGTGGCCCAGGAGGAGGGCCACGCGGCCCCCCTCCCCATTATAAAAAAAAAATCAACAAAAAACATGGAAAGGCTGGCCCCGGGGAATGGGGTCCCCTGGGCCATAAATGGCCTGAGGAGGGGTGCCATGCAGCTCCCCTCCAATAATTTATTTTTTTTTAAAACCTGGCCATGCCCCGCGGCTGGGGACCCTGGGGCTGAACATGCCCTGGGGATGGGGTCCCCAGGGCCAATAAAATAGGAAAGGAAGGGGGGCCACACAGCCCCCTTCTTAAAAAATGAATTAAAAAAAAGACCGCCATTGCGCCGGAGGCCCTGCCCCCTCCCTGCAGCACTCTGCAAACGTGCCCCCTGGTGCGTTGTAGGATGGGGAACTAATTCCCCTTGAATACTGTGGGTCCCTGGGGGCCAACTAGCCCACCAGGAACCTCCAGTATGCACCAGGGAGCTGCGTTGCAGAGAGGTGTTCAACGGCCACGCCCCTTTTTACACCTCTCTGCAACACAGCTCTGTGGCGCTTACTGGAGGTACCTGGTGGGCTAGTTGGACCCCAGGGACCCTCAGGATTCAAGGGGAATTACTCTCCCAACTTACAACGCACCGGGGGCATGTTTGCAGAGTGGTGAAGGGAGGGGGTGGGCCTGATGTGACAAGTGTGCAAACACGCCCTGTGGCACATTTTAAGTTGGGGGAAAAATTCCTCTTCAATTCTGATGGTCCCTGGGGGCCAATAACCCCACCAGGTACCTCCAGTAAGCGCCACTGCGCTGCGTTGCAGAAAGGTGGGCCAGGCCATGCCCCTTTTTACACCTCTCTGCAACCCAACTCTGTGGGGCTTACTGGAGGTACCTGGTTGGCTAGTTGGACCCCAGGGACCGTCAGGATTCAAGGGGACTTAATCTCCCAACTTAAAACGGCCACAGGGCGTGTTTGCACATATATCACCACAGGCCCCCCTCCCTTCACCACTGTGCAAACACATCCCGTAGCATGTTTTAAGAGGTAGTTTTAATGCCCCTGCCCTATTATGTACTAGGGCCTTACAGAGGAGGTCTTGCTAATCACAGGGGTACCCCAATGCATAGTGTTCCCTAGTGTATGTAGGTGTTTTCACTATATTCTAAATGTCTTTTAGCATAGTACTGGCTCTAGGCCTGGTTAGTCAGAGTCAGTTACTACCAGTACCCGTCTGAAAAAGTTGTGGGCACAGGATGATTTTGGAACAAGGCCTCTTTCTGCTCCTCTGTTGGTTCTTTCTGCACATGTATTGCTTCTTCCAGCACTTTTCTTCGTCTTTGTGGACTTCTGTTGCTTCTTTGTGCATTTCTTTTGCTTCTTTCTGTGCGTTTTTTCTTCTTTCCTCACATGTCCTACCTCTGGAGGCATAGTTAGAAACTAGCATTTGAAAAACCTTTGAAATTCCGTAAAAAAACTATCGGTTTCAGGCACGTTATAGTTAGAAATTAGCATTTAAAAAACCTTTGAAATTCACTGAAAAAACCATTGGTTTCAGGCACGTTATAATTAGAAATTAGCATTTAAAAAACCTTAGAAATAGTTAGTTCAGCTAACTATAGCTCACGCCCCCGCAATGCACTGCTGATGACGTCACATATTACATCACACATGACATGGTCAGTGATAGGATGCGTGCTGTTTCAGGTCGCAGCTCCACAGATATATGCTCAATTCCACACCCCCTTATTGGGCTGCCTAATTAAGTCTGTGGAGCATTGTGGGGAATGCAGTCTCAGAAACTAATTATTGCAATAGATGGCTGCACTAATATTCTGCCTGGTAAAAAGATTGACAAGCCCTAAATGGGCCTCAACGAACGGGAACAGTCCTTAATCCAACGCTGGTGCTCCACTAAATATTTCGGTTGAATACCGGGCTGTGGACCATGGATTAGCGAGGTTGTGCAAACTTTGGAGCGTCATGTATAGGCGGTGGTCCCGCCGCCAAGCTTGCACCCCCCGGCTAATCCAGGGGCAGTTCATAAGATAAAATCCTAATAAAGCACAGTGAGCTATGAACCAAAATAAAATAGCAGCATGAAAACTGCAAGGCATGGGTTGACAGTTTTATTGTTTTTCTTTAATCTTTAAGCATTCTGAGGTTGAGAACTAGGGTTACTTTGGAAAATAATGTGGCAGGGTTTAGTAAATTATGAAGCAGACATGGCAAATTATGTAGCATAATGGAGTACATTTTATAATAGTATTACTTAATTATTTTGACACTTTTTAAACTTGTTAACTCTGTCTAGGCCTAGATTGCACTTCATTAGTACCAGTTTAACACCCAAATATAGCAATAAGCAGAAGAAAGGTGGCAGTCACCCTTTGCAAAGAGCCTTCCACTGCGTGGAAATGTGTTGCTGTTTTTTTAATAACTTCTGAATCATTGAGCTAAAATCTGCACATTAACTGACAGATGATGGATTATGGAGCAAATGCAGCAAATCTATAATTATGTGAAAATTGCAGCAGACGGACATTTGAATAATTCCAGTGGCCCTGGTCACAAGTACCATTTCCTATACATTGGCTTGCACACATGTACAATCCATTGTGCTTGTATAACATGTTTGTGATATAACACACTCCAATTCCCTACTCTATCCTACATATTTGGAATGAGCAGCAGTGTAAAAGAAATTAACTATGAATGAGAGCAGGTCTGTGTAGAGATAAGGGCCACTATTGGAGGGTGGCACTGATTGAATCCTTGGAAAGGGAGGTCTTGGGGGGCGGCACAGCAAATATTCTCACACCATCTAGCACCCACACTAAAGCCAGCTTTATTATAATTGTAAACCGTGTTTCTATGCAATTTATATTTCAACATTTTCAGTTAATGGAAAACAAAGAGCACACTATTTGCTGTGATCTAACCTCCAGCCACAAAGGGTTATGGTCCGAGATGGTCTTTGGAAGTAGCTCAATCACCCCCCCCCCCATGATCTGTTTTGAAATGAAAAAATAATCTAACCTGACATACTTCCGATGGGGGCAGGAATAATATGTAAATGCAGGGTCGAGAGTACATTCAGAGTGCCAAACATCTATTAACCCATGATTGTTAACTAGTGACTCCAGGGCTCTAAATGTGTTGTTTTTCCTACCTTGGTATCTGGTATTTTTGCTACCTCCGACTCCCAAATGAATATTGAAATCCCCCGCCATGATCAGAGGTGTAGGCCAGGTCGCCAGCTCTATTTCCAGATCATCAAATATTTTGGCCTCATCCTGATTAGATCCATACAATTACACAATAGTAAGTCCTATTGCCGGCTCACCTAGTTTTTTGAAAAAATGGCCACCCCTCTGATATTGGAGGTTTGAGTAGAACACCCACATAAGAGATATCCCCGTATTGACATTAATCCCCTTTTTCCCCACGGTATATGCGTTTCTTGAAGACAGACATCCGGGTTATTGCATCTGAGCATTTCCATAACTCTATTCCTTTTACCTCTATCCCCAAGCCCCCCACATTAACTGAACACATAGTCAGCTTACCCATCTGAGTTAGATATGTACTTCATTCTCACTACCTTCATAATTATTTTCCATATACATCTCTGAAAAAAAATGTAAGACTCATTACAATCCTCGAGTTCATATACCTTAAACCATTTCTAACAATACCCTCTCTGATTTTTCTTCCCTCTTTTTGCTCCTTGCCCCCACCCCTCCCACCCCCCTTCTCCCGCCTGCCACCCTCCCCCCATCCGCCACCCCAACCCCCTTTGCTGGGGAGCACCCAAACCAGGTAGTGGTCTGTTTGGAAGATGGAGAGCGGTTGCCGCACTGTGAGTTATGACATAAACTTACTCTTCCCTACCTTTTATCCAACATCTACCCTTTAACAAATATAAATAACATATGAAAAGGTGATAACGGAAAACGAAATGGAAAAGCAAGAAAATACATTTTAAAGTTCAGGCTTAAAGTCAAAAACACACCTCCCCCCCGTATTGGTAGAAAAGCCAGCGCCTTATCCAGGTGAATAAAAAAAGACCAAAAAAAAGATACCAACCCCCCCTCCCAACTACTCCGGCGCTTTAATATCCCTATATATGTCTTTTTATCAAGACTTGAATTCTGTCAAATATTCTCTAGCTTTAACTTCTGAAGTAAAGAATTTGACCGAGCCCTGCCAGACCACATTCAGGGAGGCGGGGTTTGTTAGGTAAGCATTTGCCCCCTTATCCTGGAAAGGTTTGATTAACTGGCGCATACGCCACCGCCTCTCGACAGTGGCGTGACAAAAGTCTGGACGGACAAAAAAAGAAACATCGCCGACATTACGCCTGGCTTCTGGTCTGGCTTTTTCAAAAATTGCTTGTCTCAGTAGAAAGTTGCCAAAGAAGACCAGAATAGCTCGGGGTCTTGCTCCTTCTTGGCCAGGGTTTCTTAGGGTGAAGGGTGTCCGGTGTACTCGCTATACTTCTATCTCACAGTTCCAATCCGTAAGTTCCGGTAATGCTTTCTGGAAGAGATCTAACATGTAGGCACGTATAGCTGATCATTCTTTCCCTTCAGGGACAACTAGGACCCGTAGGTTGTTTCGCCATTGGCGGTTTTCACTATCTTTCAATTTCCATTGGATATCGATAATCCGTTTTTCCTGATCACTAGATTGTGCAAGCTTCATAGCTACCTCAGTCTCTACTGTATTGACATGGGTCTCAAGTTCCGTGAGACGATCCCCAATAGAGCTACATGTTTTCGCGAGTTTCCTCACTGCTCCTTGGACTTTTCTTGAGGCACTTTGAGCTTTACGGGCATCGGCCCGTGTCTCCTCACGATGTTGGATGATAGTCTGCAGGACAGTCTCTAGAGTTGGGGGCTGCGAGTCAGAAGTACCTTGAGTTGTATCATTCTCTCCAGGATTTATTGGTTCCGTTGCTGAATATTCAATTTCAAACAGGCCACCTTTTGCATGTGAGGCCCGGATTTCTTCCGCCCTATACGGCGGGCAGTCTGAAAAGTAGAGTCACCGATTTTTTTCTGAGTCACTGTCACTTTCACTGGACAAGGGAGAGAATCCGGATTCATCTGCCGACCATCCAGGGCCATCTGACAGGGAAAAAAACAGTCAACTGGGTCTGAGGTAGATGCTACATCAGTAGGGGGTGTCTCTGTATGTGTCTCTGTATCTTGGTTTTGGCAAGGATTCTTCCCCGTGTCTAATTCAAATTCTGAATCATATTCAGAGTCTTTGGTTCCCTTACCATTCTTCCTACCTTTTTCTCGATACCCCCCTCCTTTTTCTCCCTCTCCCTCTCCAGTGTTTTGGCCTCCCTCTGCCCTTTAGCTTCAGCGCCAGTGATTACCACATGTGCTGCCCGCTGAGCGGCACTACCGAGCAGACTTCCAGGTTGGATCGCCTCACCTGAGGATTTGTCCGGTATAGCCTCTCCTATCCCTCCACTTTCAGCTAACTCAGTGTCTTTATCGTGCTCCTGGAGAAAGAGTGTTCCCGCACTCCGCTCAGCGCTCATCACTCCAGATGTAGAATTAGCGATAGAGTCTGTAGACTGCCGGCCAGAAGCATGCAGCTTTTCCAGGACAGAGCCACCCGGTGCTCGGCGCCCGGACAAGGTTCCACCCCTTCCTCACTCAGAGACTGATTCCTTGGAAGGTGCAGGCAGCGTCGTTTGGGGTGTGCGCTTCCCTCCGTGCTTTCCCATGGAGCCGGCACCGGTAATCTCCGAGGTGGGAGCCCAGACCTTGTCTTAGCAGAGCTCGCCAGTTTGGGAGCCATTCGTGCCTTCGTGCGGCAGCGCCTGCAACACATGGCCAGCAAAATCTCCCACACCAACTTTACCACCGCACTGTACCGCTTCGGAGATCCGTCCCAAAGCGAGTCTCCGCGACCCGGTCTGCCACGTTGTACTGGTGAAGCATCAGGTAAGGTTGAAAAAAAATGCACGATCTCTTCTTAAAGTCTTTTCCTTTACTTTTCCTTTTTTTATTCCATTTCTTAATCCATTATCCTTCTAAGAGGGACCTCTCACGGTGCTTGAGCGGCACGTCCGCTACAACAGCCTCACTCGGCCGCCATCTTGCCCCCTTGCTTTTTAAAAAGTGGATAACCAACTTTTTTGCTACAAACAGATTCAGTGCATCCCGCAATATGTTCTGGGATGCTTTTAAAGGCAGCTTTAAGGGATGAACTGATTATCTTCACTGCCACTAAAAGACAAAAGCAGCAAAAGAAGACTAAATTATTATATGCTAAGTTCCAGGATTTGGAAAAAGAACATATAAGTAAGATAGCCCAGGGGAAAGCCGCTGCTACAACCCAATTAGACATTACCCTGATTAAAGCTGAAATTAACACGCACTATTCTCAGCAGGCTGCAGCAGGGAATCAAACACACAGGGCAGCAAACTATGAATATGGTAATTCCTGTCGGTAGGCTGCTTGCTCTAAAAATCAGACAGGAAACAGTGCAGTCAGATATCTCTTATAAAATCCGGGGGAGTCTCTCATACAGACCCTAGGACTATTATGGGAGTATTCTATGAATTTTTTCAAGAGCTGTATAAAGACGAAAAATCAGGCTCGGAGGGAGATCTATTTGTTAGGGCTAGTGCGGGGTATAGGAGGCTAGAGGGGGAAGCACGGATAGGCTGGAGTCTGAATTTACACTAGAGGAGGTGCACATAGCAATATAGCAACTCAGCTCTGGCAAGGCTACTGGTCCGGATAAGATTCCACTGGCATTCTACAAACTATTCCAGATGGAACTCACTCCCCTCCTCTGGGATCTGTTCTTAGGGGTGCAAATTTCAGGAAAACCCCTCGAGTCATGGAAAGGCACGAATATAGTTATCTTTCCCAAAAAGGATAAACCGCCCGAGAACATCACTTCATACCGACCCATCTCTTTAATAAATGCAGAGGCCAAGATTTACTCTAAGATCTTGGCAAACCGTATCCAGGGGGTCATAGCCAGTCTGGTCTCACCTTGGCAACATGGGTTTGTTCCAGGTAGAGACACCACTGATCATGTAAGAAGAACCATGGCACTGTTTGACATTGCTCTGGTGACTAATAGTAGGCTGGCTATGATCCTACTGGATGCAGAAAAAGCCTTTGACAGGGTGGCATGGGTATATTTATGGAAGATTCTAGTAGCTAAGGGGTTTGGCCCACTAATTATTACTGCAATAAAGTCTATGTATAATTCACCATACGCAAAACTACAGATGATGGGCAATGAGTCAGAAAGGATAAGAGTCAGTAGGGGAACAAGGCAGGGATGTCCATGCTTCCCAATCCTGTTTGCCCTATATATCGATCCATTTATACAGATGATTATGGAGAACAATGTCATAACAACTGTGTCAACCCAGGGGTATAACACTAGGGTACTTGCGTACGCTGACGATATCGCTGTATTAACCCCGAACCCGGAGGAAGCCATGTGGGAAATAGAAACTTTGGCTACTTTGTTTGGCGAAGAATCAGGGTACTTACTTAATCAAACCAAAACTCAAATAGTCTGTACTGAGAACATCATTTTTCAAGACCCCCGGCGAACCCCTACGGCTACCTACCTCGGGGTTAAGATCACCCCGGATATGGACCAGATAGCTCAAATCAATTTTAACCCTTTGATTAATAAAATAGACACAGACCTTAAGCGCATGAACCCATTACACTTGACTATCATAGGAAGAGTGAATGTCTTAAAAATGTTGATGCTACCTAAAATATTATATTTATTCCGCACACTCCCTATCGAGATTGAATGATCTATATTTAAAGCTCTAGACTCCATATTCAGCAAATTTATCTGGCAATATGTAACCCTGGGCGTAGTTTGCGAAGTAGTACTACGCGAAGCTACGCAAAGTGCACTTCGCACTACGCGAGCTACGCGTAGCACTTCGCGAACTGCGTAGTACCCTGTTCGCACTGTGCAATCATTGAAAACGGCATCTTGCACAGTGCGAGCTGTAGTTTTCTGCCGCTCGTGTAGATTTTTACTCGAGCGGCAGCTTTCTCAACGCAGACTGGTAGTTTCTCATCGCGAGCGGTCGCGAGCATACGCGACCACTCGCAATGAGAAACCTGACCTCCCCTCTGTTTATTTTCCACGCTCGCGATCGGCAACTTGATGTTGCTGATTGTGAACAAGGAAAAAGTCTCGCCGGGATGTCATTTTGCTTGCTCGCGGTCGCCAACTTGATGTTGAGGACCGCTAGCAAGCCAAAAATGACCGCTGCACTACGCAACGCTACGCCACGCATGTTTGCACTGTGCTACGTGCAATTTACGTAGTGCGAAGTAGCGCAAACTTCACAAACTACGCGAGCGTAGCGTAGTGCTTTGCCCAGGCTTAGCAATATGGCAAGGTCAGGAGGTCACTGAAACTATTAACTTTACCACAGGCACGAGGTGGTTTGGCAGCTCCCAACCTCACTTTTTATTATAGGGCAGCCCTATTGCAACAAATGAACATACTTTTTTTGATAATACGGGTCCTGGGAGAGGGCTGGCCTCTGGTATTCCCACAATTTATGAACTGGCACTTGGGGACAAAGTAAGAGCTGTATTGCTTCGACAGGTAGAGCCTAGCTATTTCAAAAAAGTACGATTTAAGATCACCCTGAATGCTTGGAGAACATGGGGCAAAATACCGAAATTTATGAAAATTGAGAAATATACTAGATACACACCTATCTGGAGGTCTTCGTTATGCTCCCCCGGGCTCTATGATGTCATAGGGAGGCAATGGGAGCACTTCGGTGTGAAGGTAGCAGGGGATATCCAGGCTAACGGCGTACTTTGCTCCTTTTCTGAGTTACAAAGGAAATATGGAATACCGGGTGGGCACTATCTTAGATACCTCCAAGTAAGGGGATTTCTGGGTAAACAACAACAAGTAATGTCTAATAGTAAAATCATACTTTTCGAGACTCTCAAGAAACCAATGTGTAAGCTTAAGTTTTTGTAGAGTATATTTACAGGGGCTGCCCTAGTTGATGTCGAGAAACTAGAGGCTAAATGGGCTGATAAATTAGAAAATAATGATGTAAATATAGATATGTCATTATTGCTGGCAAGAAAAACGCTCCTCTCATCTAATCTAAAGGCTCAACACTACAAAACAATATACAGTGTGTATTTTACTCCTTACAATCTGTTTAAATGGGGAAAAGGGAGGATGACAAATGCCCAAGATGTGGGAGGGGACCAGCAGAGGAGATTCATATGTTTTTTGGCTGCCTGCGACTCGATCTGTTTAAAGCAGAGGCAGTTAAGCACTGGGAGAAGATGTTGGGTAAAAGGTTAGTAATGACCCCTACACTTCTGATGTTGGGATATGATAGTAACGTCAGATTGGACCAGGCTCAATCTAGCATCTTATTCATTTCGGTAACAATAATTAGGTTACTTATCGCGACTAGATGGAAAGACTCACTGCCCCCATGTTTCCATGAATACTTAGCCAGACTTATAGCCATATATAAACTTGAATCAGCCTTATATGACTGTAAGGGACATCAGGCCAGGAAATGGGGTATGAAACTTTGGAGCCCTCTATCTAAATGGATAACAGGGGAGGGAGATGGCTAAGGGGCATTATGAGAGTAGGTTTATCCCCCCCCCATTCAATCCCATCACTATGCACTTTATTTATTTCTCCTTCATGATTCAATGATGTTTGTCGTAAACAGCTATTGCAGTGTTTGTCGGTTTTTTCTTCTCTTCTTCTTTGCCGTGGTCGGACCGCCAGTGCAGCGGTGTACACACCGCCACCGTGGCTACAGCAGCCTGATGGACTATTGTAGTCATAATAAGGCCCGTAGTCAAAGCTCTGAAGCAAGCAGTGCTACTCAAGAACTGAGATAAAAAAATTATAAACTTTGCATGTAATAAAGGGAAGGCAAAGCTTACATTTCTTCAGTTTTCCTTACAAACTAGCCAAGTTGAAAACAGCAAACTGAAAATGTTGTTTTCTATACTCCACCTTTTGGGCATCAGTGCTCCATTCCCTTGAATTTCTGGTAACAGCCAGACACCATAGCACCCTCATTGTACCTCTTAGTCCCGAGCAAGCCTCATGGCTACCTTCTAAGAGTTTGGCCTTACAGACCTCTTTCCTATCGAAAAGGCCCCAAAATGACTCTGTCTACTGTAATGGCAGTCTGCTCTTAACTACATTCCTCTTTCGTCCATAGCTACAAATTTTAAAAGTACAGTGAGATATTGGGTTGTTGGTTGAGGGGGGTGTGAACATTTCTCAAGCAAATAATCAAAGAAGGGATGAGGAGAAATATTTATTGAGGTCCTACACCCAAAAAAAAAAGAAGAAAAAAATGGAAAACAAAGAGCACAAGTAGAAATGCCTACATAACATGATCGATGTTGTCTAATCCCAGAATCTTCTAGTGCCACACTGTGACCTGCCAGACATCTGCTCCGGGCTGGAACCTTGGATGGGTTTTTACCCCATTCTTTTAAAAATAGCATTTTCTTAACAAACAGTGATTTTCTGTCTGTTAGGGGAGAGAATGTTGCCTCATGTTCTCAGTGTTCTGTCTAATCTATTCTGTGGATGTTTTTGCTGCTTCCAAATGGAATTTATTGTTTTGTTCAAAGCAATGTCCAAATGCTGCTCGCACCTGAACAACTATATTGATGTATTTTCAATAACATCTATTCTTCCATTGAAACATGATTGTATAGTAGGAGGAACTTTTTAAAATTTGGAAATAAGGTATCTGAATGTTTGAATTGGACATATGAGCCACATCAGAAATTCACTCCTCAGTTTCTAGTCAGTGGTGGGTAATGCCCTTAATGCAGGATGCCAAAATTCTGATTCACCTTTAGGCCCACTAAAGACAAGCCAAGATAATTTAATTTATTTACAGAGGCAAAAAACTTGGCCGGATTTTTTCATCCAGTAAGTCCCCCTTCAACTCTGCCACCATGTACTTAATTCACTGAGTCGCAATGTAGGACATGTGTATCAATCCCGGTAATGCCACCTTTAGCCTTCAACCTTTCGAAGTCCAAAAATTGGGTATTGATAATGGGGAAATGTTCCTCTTTAACAAACGTAATGAGATTATGAGCAACAGAACACCATGTATCTCCACAATAGCATCACCCACAAGAACTCCCTAAATGTAACACTTCACACCCTTGCACAACCAGTCTATGACCGAGCGCAAAAAGTCTAGCAAACTTTTAAACATACATTCCAGCCTTATCATGAGTCTTACTTGAGAAGGTGAATGGATAATAAAGATGCCTTTAGGTTTTGTTTTCAGCTTATCACAAGTGCTATGTCTTTAAGAATAGAGGACAAATGCCAGACTGTGTCGTTTGACAAATTTCTGCTACTTACTTTAACATATAGATTCGTGTTCATAAAATTCTCGAACTTTGCAGTGAAGGATTAAATAATAAATTGGACTACTTGGCAGTATTGTTGTGGTGGTAAAGGGCATGTGAAAACAAATGCTGTAAGATGTCAGTTTTTTTGTAACACACAACTTTTAAATGCCTGTAAATGAACTGTGCAAATGTTTAAAAACGTGTCAGCAGTTGGGAAACCACAAATGGGCCACTTGTTTATAATTCACATGTGTGCTGGAAACTGAGTTTTAATAGGATCAAAACAATCAAGACACTTTGCTTGCTGATGTTCAAATGATGCATATTTGCTGAAACCATATCTCCGCACATTATTATTTGTGAGCTATACAATTTTATCAGTAAAGCTACATGTTGGCATTTTGCTGCCATTTCAGAGGAAAATGTTTGGTTTGTAAAAGACAGTGCCTCTTTCTTTTCTATAATAATGTTTCAACAATGTATACAGTTTCTAGTCAGTAGAACACTTCTGTGCATCAATGAGGATCTGCATTTTACAGTTCACAGAAATAAAACATCCCAATCAGTATGCTATTTCCCATATACAGGTAAAATAAGGAGAGCAGGTAAATGGCTAGTCAGGGCATTATATAGTAGTGTCAACTCCTATTTAACCATTCTGGCTCACTATAATACCATAACCCTTAGCAGTCTGCATCCAATTATAGCTCATGCAGGCTGGTTGAACTCCCTTTACCTGCTTAATGCTCTTACCCTCACAAAAGTCCTGTCCGCTATAGATCTTATCCATCACTCAGTACTGTACCAACCCTTAAATACAAGGTTTGGAAAGCATGGCAGATCACCTGTGAGGATCTCAAGGTGCTGAATAGCATAGGGAGAGTAAGTGATTTGCCCAGAATGAGAGGATGTTGATGCTGATGACAAAACTCAAACCTGGGTTCCACCTGCTCCAAAGTCGGCAGCTCAGGCTATTACACCACAACCAGTCATCACCAGTTGAACAGACATGGAACACGTAAAGTGATCTGACTCATAACACTGGCCACTCAGTAGACTGCATTGTATTCTAGGACTCCAGGTCCCAATTAGAGTCATTGTGTTTGTGCTGCTTTACATCTCACAATGGCACTCAGATATGAGATGCTGGTAACAAAGACCATCTAAGCAGATCTTCCTGACCCTATCTCCCACCAACATGCCATCTGACGACCATGAACTGCAAACAAAATATCAGACTGGACAACCTAGAGCAGTAACCATCAATAGATTAGGATCATATGAAATACCACTAAGAGACTTGCACAGTTGTTCAAAGCTGCATGCATAAATAAAAAAGCTTGAAGTGCGTGATTGTTTATACCTAAAATAAACTTCTTTTGACTTGTACTTATGTTGGTTGTCTATTTACGTACTTATATACTTTTGTTTACCTCCTCTGATGTGTCTGTAAAACAAATTTTTAGTCCAAAATGTTGACCTTCTGTCCAGAATTTTTTCACTGACTTTTGACCCCTTGTCCTGAATTTTTACAATCACTATCCTGTATTTGTACCCATGCCAGTTGGAGACCCTATTGCAGAGTGGTGGAGAAAGGGGGCGGGCCTCAGATGACCTCATTCCTTTCAGTCAGTGGTATTATTGATTACCTATCTATGATGTGATGCATGGGTGGGAAACACTTGGCCCAGGTTGTGTGTTACTGAGTACTCCAAATATCATCACTCATCACATCCAAATAAAATTCCAACGACCCTAATGGAACAGCAATGTTCTGCTACTGTACTCTGCCACTAAAGACAGTTTAAACAAGTGTTTGAGCTAAGCATCACCATTTATGTTTTTGTATTTTGTCCTTCTTTCTCTCTTGATAAAGCTACTCCTGCTGCTGGTGACAGGCAGCAACCTGTGCCTTCCCAACCACCAACACAGCAGGAGATAGCTGCCCTGCTGAGGCACCTAAAGTTAAAGACAGTGGCCTCCGAAAGTCGGCAGTTCATGGCCCAGGAACAAAAGGACCAGGATGCTCAGCATCAGGGCAAGCCCCAAGTTACCTCGCGACACCAACCAAGTCAGACTCCAACCCAACCACCTAATTGATGCTTCTCCCAACTGCAGCCGGGATGCTCCACTGCCACCCATACCACCACTCCCCTCCTCTTCTCAGATCCAACACAATGCCTCCTCCACCGTGTCTTAGAACGGCAGTCACACCAGACAAGAAAGATGGCACTGAACCGGCAGGGGCAGCAGGACAATAATGTATCGCCCCAGAGGCCTTTTTTTAGTAGGAGGGCGTGTTGAGGGTGGAGAGGGTGGGAAGAGCACAAGGTTGGAAGAAGCTGTTTTTTAGGGTTTGGACATTGGATTGTAGTTTGGATTTTTGGGACATTTTGGCTTGGGGAGGGGGTGCGCCTGTTGGTGGAGAGGGTGGGCACTAAAACAAATAGGTTTTTCTATGTTTTCTTTCTCATCATTATCTATCTTTCTATTGCTAGGTGGTGTGGCATTATTATAGCATTGTTGAGCGTACTGTTGACAAGAGGGTCCAACACAGAGCTGCCCTCTGAAATTAATTGTCCAATATTTAATTATTATTTATACATCAACCTTTCCACCTACCTTTACCTACCTGAAGTCCCTGGCCATATATTATTCTTCAGTAGGCTAATGACCTCTTCCTGAAGTCCAGTTATACCCATCCACTTAAGTGTCATTGTCTGGGAATAAACAACTGATAAAATTAAATCTGTTTCACTTGATGGGGTTTTGCAGCACCCAACCATCAATTGATTATGCTTTATAGTGTAGTAATGGTTAGTGTAGAAACGTCCCTTGTCCTACTGTCGGTAAAGATTTGCACAGTAATGGGTCTGCCAAAATTCACAAAAATATAATTTATCTCTCCTTCCAAAGAACAACTTAACTGCTAATTTAACTAGTTCTTCTATTTTTTTTTCCCTGGATTGATTAGGCTATGGTACCTCTTGAAAATCTTCACAGAACGTATTTCAGGGTTTGCCACAAGGGTCCGTTTTATTATTGGTAGTGAAATTAATGTTCTCTTCTAGTGCTACCAGGGAAGACGTCAAAAAGCAAAATCCCACTCCCACCTATTCCAATGAGGTGAACTCCAACTGTAAGATTCATAAGAAAGATTATCCATGACAGCCAACTAAACTGAAAGGAAACATAGAGTTAGTGGGTTATCAAAGACTGAGACCAGACCACAATGACAAAAATCTCTTGTACTAGTGCACATTATCGTGGGACACTGGAACAGAATTAGACATTGTTCTTACCCTTCTGAACTATGATGATGTATTAATATGTTATCTAGAAGTGGGCGGTGAACTCCGCTCCGCCAACAGAGCTTGCAAAGATTTGTCCCACTCTGCACCCCTCTTGGAGCATGGAGTTCTACAAAAACTACTCCTTCCACCACTGCGTAACAGAGTTTATTGGTGTTGGTCCTCCCCCTAGTGAACACCAGGTCTTACATTTTTGTTACTGTGTAATCCGAGGCTCCCTAACACTAGGTGGCATTTGTGATCACTGGTTCTCAGCACCGGAGTTTCCATGGAGGTGTCTGGTTACGCCTGGTGAGGTGGCATGTCTGGGGGGCACAGCTGCTGGATTAGAAACTCCTTTTTAATGAGGACTTCTGAAGAACTCTTCTATGTCTGCGGTGATCGAGCCCCCGGCAGCATGACACGCATGACAGAAAAGATGTAATATAGAGGGTATCATATTTACAAATGTTCAGAACTTTCCCTGCTTGGGCAGGAGCAGCCCGTAACCTCTGAAGGGGTCAATGCACACACCAGCCTCTCTCTGATGTCTGATGTCAGCGTCCACACCTCAAGTTGAAACCCCTCCACATCCTTCCATCTCACCAATATCTGGCCTCTCCATCTCTGCTCTCCAGAAGCACCATGGTGAGCAGGGGGGAAGAAGACTCCTAGGGAAAATGGGGTGAGGGGCGGTCCTGTGTTGGGGGACCCAAGGGACACTGCCAGAGGTCCTGTCTGACAGGACAGAGGTAGTTACACCTTGAGTCTGTCTGATTCTGAGTCTTGCCCCGTCTGACTCCCAAGTCCAAGCCCCCCTCACCCAAATGAGATTGAGAGAAATAGACCTTCAGCCGCTGCCTGTGATATCAGCGGCCTATGCCACCCTGACCCCTGCAGTGAAGAGACATAGCGGTAGCTCCCCCCACACACCCACTCGATGAGCGAGGTCTAGCCCACATCGGAATTAGCTGGAGCAGAGTCAGACCATCAGAAAGGGCAACTTCACCATAGCTGCAGTGGAAGATGTTTAAAAAATACAGTGCTCGTTATGTTTTTATTAACAAACGCTTTAATAATGCACTCATACACAGTTACATGGTGCAAATGTCTCTCAGTCTCTGATCCCGGAGCGGAGCTCCTCAGAAATGCACATAGTGCAACTCCGCGAGCTCCGCCCCCCTAATATTATCCCTTTTATGCCTAAGTAAGTGGGGCTGGTGTAGGCTATTGTATTGTTCAGGTAAGAAGATCCCACAGTGAGTTGTTGTTGCATTTACCACATCTACCCAACCAATTGTGTTATCTATTTATGGTGTAAAAGAAGTCACACATCAATAAATGACACAGCCTGGGGGAAGTGAGTTAGGGGTGCGATGAATAGATGCAAAAGAGGAGTTCTGGAAAGGATTGACAAAGACAAGTACTACACAGGAACAATATGAATCTGGTAGATGAGCAGCACATCACCATATCTGTTGTAGAAGGAAATTAAGGACACAGTTCAATTAAAATGCATTGCAAACAGTCTTCCAGCCCCAGAGAGACTCAAGTTATTATTATATATCTAAATGTTCTGTCACCCACACAGTTCTAAAAATTATGATTGTTAGAAGAGAAAGTATACTTTATATAAATGCCAAATTGGGTGGTGCATCTGCATTCCGTGTGGAATGTCCCTCTTGGGTGCCTGGATGGACCGGTCTGCTAATCTAAGCAGGAGATTATGGACCGTTTGCCAAATTGTTTTGTGCAGAAGAAAAAAAGGGCAGTGGATTGTGAAACAGTAACAATATTATAGAGTCGAGGAGAAGGACAGAAGGTAAGCTTCATGATGGACCAAAAAGCAGGGCAAGAGCAGAGGCTGCTGCAATCATGATGAATCTGTGCAAATAACTGAGAAGTGAAAGCAATTTTACGACCAATCCCAGACAAGTAACTGCATGTACTTGGCTAATCAATCTCACAACTCTCAAAAAATGTATTTGAGTGCATCCATCATGAGACATGAAATGTCTATCTCCAGTCACAGCCCCCAAATCACAGCCATTTCATTAGAGGAGTTTGACAATTGAGCCAGCATACAACTCAGCATTTCCCAAATCAACAGACCTCTCTCCAGTGAAGTTCACAGGGCTAAGTAGGCCTCTTTGAGTCATGTTGGTTTCCCTTTGAACTTGAACTAGATAATTTCCTTCATCTGGCTGTTGAGGTAGTTCCACCCTAAGTCTGTCTGACTCTGAGTCCTGACTCCATCTGACTACCAAGTCCTAGTCCTCCTCACCCATTTGAGATTGAGAGAGATTAACCTGTAGTGCACTCCTGTAGATGAACAAGAAGATCAAAACGATTTGAACATTTTTTTCTGCAGATTGTATTTGTTAACTTAACTGACTGGTCTCTGAACATTCTAGAAAAAAGTACAGCAGAGTGGACCATACAAGTAAAATTAGCTAAGTTTGAAAGAAAGGGACAACAACAACCTCTAGGCAGAATCACTCATCGGTCGCAAACATTGCTAATTGTCAAAATCAGGTTTACAAATATCAGTTGAACAACAACCTCACTGTCTGCCACCAAAATCACTCATCTCACACTCGATGAACAATATCACTCATTGGTGCAATAATTACTTGTTCCAAACCAAGCATGGTGGCACACAATTGCCTATTGTTGTCTCTCCTCTTTTTATCATGGATGCAACACAATGGCAGTCTTGTAAATTATTGTTCTTTGGTGGGGCAGCACAGCTAGGGAATGAAAAAAGGATAGGGATGCGGTGGAGGTCGGCATTGTTTTCATGTCCTTTAAGTGAATAGGTAGACATATTTTGTGCACAGTGGTCAAACTCCAATCCAGCCATACATGTGAATAAATTGTGGGGGCTGCATAATTTAGACCCCAAATATATAATATTCCTCTAGCTATATCCTTTTTTTTTACAAAGCAGTTCAATGATAATGTGGAAGTTCTTTGTGGCTTACTCAGTCATAGAAGTAGAATTTGTCTTTAAGTTCATGGGGGTTCACCCAGAAGTTGGTCAGTTAATACCCTTTAGTCTGACAAATTTCCTTCATCCTCCTCTTGTGTTCTTTCAGGAAAAAAGTAAGCTTGTGATATGAAGGGTTGGTTCCTTTTAATCATGGTCAATCTCTCCATGTTTTGAGGTAAGAGACTGGGCCTTCTGACTGTGAAAACTGATCTAGCTGCACTGAACACATGCTCAGTACACACACTGGCTACTGGAGAAGCCAGATACTTTATTGCAAAGCCTGTTGAGCTCTGGCCACTGGCACATTTTCCCATACAAATAGACCAGTGGGTTTTGATCAAGGTAGACATTGTTGGGTCATTTAGCTAGTCAGCCTCCTCCTGAATGGTTATTGGTACTGCCTCTGTTATCTGGACCACTGCACTTCATTTAAGTCCTGCCACTGGACACCAAGCCATTGCAAAGGGTGAATCTGATTCTTATGCTGTTGTTTCATGGTTTTGCTGGTAACTGTAAGATAACAGTAGTGCCCTCTCTAGAGATTAGAGGCTGTTTCTCACAACTTCTGCACAGGAATCTAACATGCACCTGCTCTTCTTCTCGGTCTCTCACTTGCTCACTAAACCACGTCTTGTAGAGTGGGAAATTCCCTTTCTAAAAAAGGAAACTGGACAGATTTTTTTGCACCGTGGATCAAATATGGTACAGATGGAGGACACAATGTCTCTTTGCAGCCTTGGATTAACAGCCAAGTGAATGATTAAGCTCTCAACCAACTCATATGCTTCTGCATTAGCACTGGCGACAATGTGTGACATCTTTATTAACTGATCCTGTAGAAGATGCAAAAACATGATTGCCTGGTCCATCGGGCTGGCTTCCTTGTTGACTTCTCCTGTGAATATCTCAAAAGGAAGTAGAAATGGTGTCAGGCATTTGACTAGCCCCCTTTGTCCACCTCCATGGTCATGCAATTCTCAGTTGCATCCCCTCCTTTTTGAACAACATAATCAGTGATCGGTCTGTACTAAAACATGTAGTAGGTCGAGTTCCAACATGTTGGCACCTCCTGTATGAGAGCTTTAACCAGTACTCTATTAACATGCTGAATGATCCTCAACTGTTTTCTGGCTATACAAAAATGCCTGAAATGAGTCAGGATTCTTCTACAGGTGATCAGTTTGCTGCTGACTATGTCTTGTTGTTTTAGAAAATCCTGCAATATCGGATTGAGACAATGCTCCAAAGCAAACACAAGGAGATGATAGACTGAGCGCAGAAACTTTTCAGAAACTCACCCCCAGTCACAGATCTGGGTAGAATCTATCATCATTCTTTAGCTCACTTCACCACCCCAGTTCAGATCCATCAATGTGAAAATCAGTCTTGACCCTTTGCCTCATGGGAACAATCCAGTCCAAACTGCCTAGCGAGGTATTCCCTGGGCTGGAAACAAGCATCCTGGGACTGGTTTCAGGGTAACACCCCTCATCAGCCAGGTTAGCTTGAATTCAGTGGCGGGGTGAGCAAGGGACCCACGTCTGGGCATACCCTGCCAACTTAGGGCGAACAAAGCAAACACAAGGAGATGATGGACGGAACACTGAAACTTTTCAGGCACTCACCCCAGTCACAGATCTGGGTTGAATCCATCATCATTCTTTAGCTGGAAAAAAGCACCCTGGGACTCGTTACTCCAAACACAGGTCCCTGAAATACCCACCATCTGCCATGGCCATGGCTATATTACTGCCATTGTCCATGGCAACAAACAATTCTGAGACCTCTGGGTCACAGCCATTCAAGCACCTTGCTGTTAAAGACATCCAAGATGTTTGCAGCTGTAAGGGTGGCAAACATCGCAACTTTTGCATGCCGTTGAATACCCTCAAACCTTTCTTCAACACTGAGACCTGCGATAGCTGTTGCCTAACCAGCACAAAAGAGATCCAGTGGGCAATATACACATGTAATCATTTGCTTGATAACTGGTCCACATGTCTGTCATCAGATGAAAGGTGTGAACAGGTCTCTGCTGCAATGCTTGTCCAACCAATTCCAGCACATTATTATCGGGCGCTGGTAAAGCAACTCTGACAAAATAGGTCCAGATAGGAACCATTTTTGGCAGATGGCCACCACAAATTCTAAAAATCCCACTCCTTCCACCAAGGAAAAAGGGTTTAGCAATCTTCCCTCAGCACAAGCGTGCCATTGGGGGGTTGTGTTCATAGGGCCCCTCTTGCCTAACATGGCTGCAACAGTAGATTGGATTGTTTTCTTTTGTGGTACCACTGATGCAGGAGAGTTCTGGTGAGAACCAGCAGGAGGTAGACTCAATGTACATCGTGGTGTCGGCATCCAAGTCTTGTGCCTTTTGGAGGTTGCTGATGCGGGTGATGCTGTCACACTGCTGCAATCATGTCTGCTTGGTGTACAGATGTCATCCACTTCCTACTCATCAACTCCTATCACCTTAATCGGGGCTGATTACCCTCTCTCATAGACACCACCAGTTGCAATTTTTAAGGTGCTTATCCCATCAGATTGCATGATGTTTTTTCATACAGGTCGTTTGGCCTCTTGTACCATAGGGTGAACCAGGCTTATTCTCGATAAACATTAACTAGCCTGTTAAATGGAACATATTGGAATGCTATCCACCAGCTTGCTAATCGAAAAGAAGTCCAAAAATGGGGAGAAGGACTTTTTTGGTGTACCACTGCCAATGCTGAAAAAGAATTGTAGGTAGGTTGGTGTGTCAATTGGCTCTCTGCAGTGCGTACTTTGACTGAGGCAGTGGTAGATGCGGGTCTCAATGTGTGCCTTACAAATGCGGAAGCTGGTGGTAGTGGAACCAGTGTCACATCCCTCTGAGCAGGTTGAATAAGGGGTGCAATATTGGTGTTCTCCTAGCCGGCTTACATACTGGCAATCACTGGTTCATCCTCTTCACTGTCTCTTTCCATAATCGTAAGGCTTTCAGGAACTTTCCTTTTTCCTTGTCTCCTGTGCTGGGTCTTGGACTCTGCCAGGGTACAGCCCATGTCCAGATCATCAGACTGTGGGCTTGGAGAAGATGATGGAGTACCCATTCTTTTCTTGCTGGAGATCATTAAGCCAGTGGTTCAGACACATATTCCTCAGAAACGTAACCTTCTGTTCTGCTCCTACTTTATCAAGATCTTTTGCTGGCTGCGGCTTCTGTTGTCCCCTTTGTGACGATAGGATACTTTGCTGTTGAGACAAATCCAATTCAGACTCACTGCTTGCCGTCATAATTGTACTGGCTGCCTCGGTGAGAGTCATGGCCTTTAACTTAGGTGGGATGGTGCCATTGATGCAGGAGTGCTGCTCCCAGCTTGCTTACTTCTTGCTCCCTGTAGGACAGTGTGGCAGGCACACCATGTTTAATGAAAAAGGTGGAGGGTTACACACCAGTGGTGGCAATCTGCTTCTTCTTCTCCTCCTCACTGGCCACTTTCTTTGCAGGAAAGCCTTTCTTTTTTACCACTCTTCAAGATCGTTCAATTGGCACTTAGTTTCACAAGCGTAAGCAGGTGGCGCAGACTGAGGTGGGGTGGTGTCAATTTGTACCAGCCTTTTGTCTGGCAGTACTGTGGATGATATTTCCTGCACATCTAAAAGCAAACAAACGAGAAAAACATTCAGTGAAATGTGGTATTTCTGCTGTTTCATTTATTCATACCGAAAAATATAATTTAGTGAGATTATCCCATTCCCAAATAATTAACAACAATTAGTTCATCCATTGACCATTCCAATCAAAACCACAACATAATATTTCAGTCCGGATAACAACAACATACAGATCAAACAGTTAGCTTCATGTGCCTCTAAAGTGAAGCACCTGTGGCAGGCAGGAGGGGGCAGGGAATAAAGGAAGAATAATAAATGGGAATTGCGGTGTGTACCTATGGCCTCAAAAACCTATGGCTGGTAGGAGGTGCAGGGGCAGGCAAGGGAAAAAATTGTAAATTCTTGTGTGAGCCTATGGCCTAAGGGACTCATGGGAGGCAGGGGGTGCAGGTCAAGGAAAAAGTAAATAATCCTTAAAAAGGTGATTCCTGGTGAGTGCCTATGGCCTAAGAGAGCTATGTCAGGCAGAGGGCGCAGGCCAGGGACATTTTCGGGATAATCCTTAAAAGGTGAATGTTGGTGTGTGCCTATGGCCTAAGAGACCTATGTATGGCAGCCAGGCTAAGGAATATTATAAAAAGTAATTGCTGGTGTCTCACTAGGGACTATGAAAAATCCTTCAGGTGGCAAGGAGGTGTATGGGAAAAATGCATATATTGTATAAACACTGTACATACATACTACAATGTTCATCAAGCACACTAAACTGGTATCAGGTAACCCTGGGCGTAGTTCGCGAAGTAGCGCTACGCGTAGCTACGCAAAGTGCACTTCGCACTACGCGAGCTACGCGTAGCACTTCGCGAACTGCGTAGTACCCTGTTTGCACTGTGCAAGATGCCGTTTTCAATGATTGCACAGTGCGGACAAGCATCCGGCACTGTGCAATCATTAAAAATGGCATCTTGCACAGTGCGAGCTGTAGTTTTCTGACGCTCAAGTAGATTTTTACTTGAGTGGCAGCTTTCTTAACGCGGACTGGTAGTTTCTCATTGCGAGTGGTCGCAAGCTTACGCGACTACTTGCAATGAGAAACCTGAACTCCCCGCATTGAGAATCTCACCGGGAGGTTTATTTTCTATGCTCGCGATTGGCAACTTGATGCTGCTGATCGCGAACAAGGAAAAAGTCTCGCCGGGATGTCATTTTGCTTGCTCGCAGTCGCCAACTTGACTTTGAGGACCACGAGCAAGCAAAAAATTACCGCTGCTCTACGCTACGCGTGTTTGCACTGTGCTACTTGCAATTCGCGTAGTGCGAAGTAGCGCAAACTTCGCAAACTACGCGAGCGTAGCGTAGTGCTTTGCCCAGGGTTAGTATCAGGGAATATAGTTTAAAAAAATAACAAGAAACAAAACGGCATAGCTTTCTTCAATGTCCCTTGAAAATGGCTTTGACAACTGGGAAAACATTATTTATTTAATACAATAGGCACATGCTCACCAACAAGCAAGGAGACATGGACCACTAAGAACACATGCAAGCCTATGGCAAAAGCAGTCTGGCTGACTACACAAAATGGCTGCTGGCCACATGGTCAAACAACAAGCAAGGAGGCATGGACAACAAGGAACACATGCAGGCTTAATGCTTAATGCAAAAGCACACTGAGAGAGTACACAAAATGGACGCTGGCCACATGGTAAAACAAGCAAGGATGTATTGACGACAAAGATCACATGGGGGACTATAGCAAAAGCACACTGGCTGGCTCCACAAAATGGCTACCAGTCACATGTCAAACAGCAACAATAAGCAAGGAGGCATGGACAAAAAAGAAGGCATGCTGGAGAATGGCAAAAGCACACTAAATGGCACACACTGAGCGGAATTCACACTAGCCTTTGTGCCTCCTGCCAGACTGGGACCAGGGTAGGGAGGCAGGAAATTCAGGAAGTTTCTGTAGGGGGGAAATTCAGAAGCATCTCCCACTTCAAAGTGGGAACCAGGTATATAAAGGGTACCATCAGATCCATTCATAAGTACACTTCTGGACCTGTGGATACTACAGAAGATGGATGTCCTACTGCCCTGCTGCTTTAAGCTGCCCTACTTGCTGGGAAGGAAGAATGGACATGCATCCTTCATTCCAGACTGAAGTGACTCCAAGTGTCCTCTGACTGACCTCCTGTTCTAAGCTGCAGAGATGCAAAAAGCTCCAGAGGCCTCTCTGCAACTGTCTAGCTGACCTGCTGCGACTGGACCTGCAACTGGACTAGCCTGAGCCCTGCTACTCTCTGCTGATGTGAGTTCCTAACTCCTATGCAGTGCCACCCAAGGGCTGGACCCTTGGTTTGGCATCAGTTGAGCTCTTCCATGAAGAAAGGAGAAATCCTGAAGTGTTTGACACTTAACAACCAAAATATGGGTAAGTTAATGTCGAGATCTTGCCACCAGTGGTGACTGTAAATGTGAAACTCTGGTGATCACGACTTTTCATGCTGCAGCAACCACCAGTGACAACGCAAGATCTGCACTTTGTGTTACAGCATTGACAGCCCATGGTGGCTGTAGTACAGAATAAAACAATAGAGGGAGGAAGAAGCAGAGGTTCATTCAGCTTCCAAGAGGTGCTGGTTATCTATCAGAAACAGGAGGGAATGAAATGCATAAGTCTCAATCTCGGAGCCTCAGAACTTTTTGTCTTAGAGACAAGTTCACAGACTGCGGTGTATGTAAACTCTGCTTAGCGTAGTTTGGTTGATAGCATCATCACTGGGTCTTGCCACTTGAGAGTTCTACAAATTACATCAACATCTCCACCAGGAGAGAGACTATCTTTATGTTGACAGTGGTGAGTGGATTACAATTATCTCCTATCCTGTAGGTGAATCTTTACTGGGGGAAAATAGTAGGATAGGGATAAGTCTTAAAACAACGCAGTGTTTTGTCTATGACACCTAGTGGACGAGACACCATGTTTCGACCTGGAACAGACCCTATGGATCTATGGCCTTTGCCAGGATGAAAGAAATATATTTGGAGGCCTTATACTTCAGGGCTTCCCAGATAGAGTGCAATTAGTATGTGGAAGCACTCACCCGCCTTAATTAGCAAGCACACTTTGCTCCAGATCAAACATGGTTATAGGTACTGTATTTAGACCAATCACTTAAATATGCATTTCATTTGCATCATGGTGTGGACAATATAGAACAGGGGTCTAAGGTTGGCTTTAAACCATCCTGCACAGTGCTACTGCATGCATCTCTCCAACTAAATGTTGACTGGCAACACGTGGCTCCAGAAATGACCATCCTCGACGCCCAACATGATCTTTGTGCTACAGCAACAGCTATCCATAATTCCTGGCCTGCTCTTCGCACTACAGTGTCAACCATCCATGACCTTCTCCCTGACCCTCAGGGCCACCTCAATCGCAAACAGCACTCTTCAAAAATGACTAAAGAGATCCAACGAAGAAATAAAGTTTTCATACTAGGGTCCCTTTGTGAAGCATAAAAACATGGTTTATAATGGTAGGGACTGTAACGGGCATGAAATATGTTGACCTCGTTAATTCACAATTGTTGCAGCTAATAATACCAATATATCTACTTTCAGCTCAAACCATATTTTTATCCTTGTATTAAAGCTTGTATTTTTATCCTAGTATCAAAACTTGATTTTTTGTTTAGATCCCTTTAGTCATTTTTAATACACTCCACCTTCACCCATTCTACTCACACTTCACTATTTACCCATGCAACATACATCAGCTAAAAAGAGAAGATCTCCAGCAAAGAGCCCCCCCTCAAGGGGCTGTTGAGCATTGCAGCGCCGGCCCAAACAGCAGCTGCCCGATGATGAAGCATGACACCTCTTGAGGTGTGTGAGCGCCCTTGCTCCCAAAAGGAGCACTCCCCTCCACCTAACACCTGTTGGACCTAGCTTCCCACTCAGGAGCAGTGCACTTCGTGTTTTCACAAATGCAGAGGCCCGTGTGCTCAACCTGATAAAAGCCCCAGTCCTTCCTCTCTTGTTAAGGGTATCTTTACAGTACTCATGTGGCGGTTGTGGGTGTCCACCTTGGTACCAATTTACCAAAGACAAGAAAGTTAAGCTCTGCACTGACAGGCACTTTATTATTAAAAATAAATGAAAGATGCACCAGGAAATGTCAGTCATGAAACAAAAAGTAAAAGAAAAAGAGAAAGATGCAGCCTACACTCACATCAAAAGCAGGAATCAGATGGGACCAGGATCACCCCATTAGCCCATGTGTGGGC
Source organism: Triturus cristatus (assembly GCF_964204655.1). NCBI lineage: Eukaryota > Metazoa > Chordata > Amphibia > Caudata > Salamandridae > Triturus > Triturus cristatus. The sequence goes on along the minus strand of NC_140590.1, from coordinate 898,685,054 downwards.
TCTTAAATGTACATACCGCAAAATATAGATTGCTCCACATAACGTTGCTCTGGTGTGGCTGACAGCTGTGTAACAAGCCCAACAGGAGCCCCTGATTTGAACTTTTGTTGCCACTGTTACTCTCTAAGATCATTACAAAAGTGGCTAAGGAAGATATCTCTTGAATTTTTATGCACTTCTGGAGATGATGCTTTCAGTGTGGTGCAGGGGTATGTGAAATTGGGTTATTGATCGAGGGGGTGAAACCATACTTAAGCAACAGCCACACTCCCTGTCAGGGTGAGCCACAAAAAGTCCCTAAATTAATGTGTGTTTAACCCTCTGATAGCTTGGCACCAAAAAAGTCAGGATCAACTTAGTCAGTGTGCAGCACACAAACAGTAATAAACTTAAATACAACAAAAGAATAACCCCACACTAATTAGAAAAATAAAGTAGGAATTAATATATTACTTGACACCAAAATAAAATAAAAATCTGATCACTCAAAGCAAAGATATACAGTTTCAAGTATTTAAGGTAGGCATAGTGCCTAAAAGTGAAAAGCGCCACTTGGGCTATCTGGACATGCTACATCACTAGATACAGGCAACAGTTTAGTCCAGTTGAAAGAGCTACCTTCCAAAGTCCATCGCACAGAGTCCAGTTCACAGTTGAGGAGGCACGACTAGCAGGGAGAGTGTGGCAGATGGTGGTCGGTGAAGTGCGAAGAGCAGGTGGAGTGTTGTGGACAATCAATGCTGTAGCAGTTGCCACTGTAGGGTCATTTTCACCAGAGGTTTGCATTGGCGGTTGTCGCAGGCGGTAAGATCTCAGCACAAACAAGCCCGTTGGCAGTCCAGAAGATCCAAAAACATCAGGATTTCTCCTTTTTCTTCAGGGGAGTGCCCTCTCTGGCAGCAGGGCAGTCCTTCTTCTGTTTTATCCATAGTACAGGAGTGTACTAGAGAGTGGGTCTGAGTGTCGTATTTTTATACCTGGTACCAGGTTTGAAGTGGAAGAAATGTATGTAGCTTTCCCCCAACAGATGGTTCTAGAATTGTATCCTTCCCTGCCTGGTCAAAGGATGTCTGTACTGACAAAAGGATAGTGTGAAGTCCTTTGTCAGTGGACTGAGGCAGCTCCTTTGAAAAGTAAGTGTGGACAGTCACAGCTCTGTCCCCAATTGTCAGGATGGTCCATCCTGCCAACAACCAATCCATCTTTGTGACTCTACCTGGGAAGAATTCACAAAGGTCAACTGCCAACAACACCAAGCCATGTGGATACAGACTTCAGGCACCAAATGGTTAGGACAAGAAAATGTAAACTTTCTAAAAGTGCCATTTTCAGAATTGTGACTTAAAATTCGACGTTACCATTAAAGGGGGTTTACAATTCATTTGAGTGTAAACATGAAATCCCTACCTGCTCCCAATCAAATGTTATCATTTAATACATTGTATAAGGTAGAACAATCCAATGGGATATATAGGCCTTCCAGGAGTGAAAAACTAAGGTAGGCATTTTTCACTATCTGGATGTGTAAAGCTTAAAAGTGCATGTACAACTTTTTAAATACACTGCCCACTACCCTATGGGCTGTGTGAGGGCTTACTCTAGGGGTGATGTGTATGCAATAAAGAGGAAGGGTTAGGCCTGGCTAACGGTTTATTTTTCTAGGTTGAAATAGCAGTTTAAAACTCCACATAAGCTGCAATGGCAGACCTGAGACATGTTTCAAAGGGCTGCTTAAGTAAGTGGCACAATAAGTGCTGCAGACCCACTGTAGCATTTGATTGACGTTCCCTGGGTACATGTAGTACCACCTCATTAGGGACATACATGTAAATTAAATATGCCATTTGGGTGCAAGCCAATTTTACCATGCTTAGAGGAGGGAGCACAGGCACTTTAGCACTGGTTGAAGCCAACAAAAAAGATATTCAGAATTCAGGAGGGATGAAGGCAAAAAGTTTGGGAATGACCATGTAGAAAGGGCCAAGTTCAACAATGGGACCTATGTGATCTTAGTCCTATTGCTGCTTTCCAGCAGTGTAAAAACATACAACAGACGAATGTATTGCATAGTACTGGATATGTCACTTTATTTACAGTAACAGTATTAGCAGTAAATCAGTGCACATATAGTCACAGTTTGTTGAATTGTGGTTACATTTGAAATGTTTTAGTATTTATTGCATTGATATTTGATCATTTAGTTCTGAGTTATTGTGGTGGCACCATGTAAAACCCGGTAGGACTGACTTTTTATGAATTCACCATGGTTTGTCAGGTGTATGAGTTGATATTGGGCCAGATGTACGAACAATTTTAGCATGCGCAAACGGGTTAGCAACCCATTTGCGCATGCTAAAATTGTCATGGCCATGTACCAATTCTATTTTGTGAGTCGCAAATGAATTGCAATTCGCCAAAAAGTGTTTAGAGACTCGCTATTTGGAAAGGGCGTTCCCTTCCCAATAGCGAGTCTCAAATCCATGTACTAATGTTTTGCGACCGCAATTACAGTTGCAAAACACTCGCAATTACCACCTACCTCAATTAGATGGTAATGCATTCGCAAATGGGAAGGGGTCTCCAGGGGACCCCTTCCCCTTTGCAAATGCATGTGAAATTATTATTTAAGGGCAGGCAGTGGTCCCAGGGACCACTGCCTGCCCTTAAAAAATGAAACGAAAATGTTTCATTTTCTTTTATTTTAAATGCATCCCATTTTCCTTTAAGGAAAACTGGCTGCAAAAAAAACCTGCTTTATTTAAAAGCAGTTCCAGACATGGTGGTCTGCTGAGCCCAACAGGCCACCATCCCTGGGAGGGCCTGTCGTTCCCAATGGGCTCACAAATTGCAAGAGGCTCATTAATATTAATGAGCATCGCAATTTGTGACCACATTGGGAATCACAAACTGTGTTATACGCACTGTAGTACATGCAAAATAGCGCCTCGAAACTTGCGAGGCTCTATTGTACACGTCGTACATCTGGTCCATTGTGTTTTTAGCTTTCTGGCCGTGATGGTGTGCAGACCAATGGAGGTGCATGCAGCACAGTGGGTAAGGAGTACATTTAGTGAGTTACCTGATTTATGAGACTTTTTTTTGTTGTGCATACCCGGTTGGTTGTGAGGCCTCTTTGAGGGTATCAAAGTAAGTCTTTTCACCTGCCATTTTGGATACATTTGTGTATAGTATATAGTAGTGTTCTTAATCAAGTACCTTTTCTTTTTTATAGGAAAATATAAAGAATGAACACAAAATGTATTGAGTCATTTGAACACTTTCTTAGACCTGCGTTTCTGTCCCCCAGTATTCTCCTGGAGTAAGCCTTGGATTGCTCTGTCAACGTCCTGAGAGGGAAGTGCTACAAATGGCCCCTTGATTCCAAGTACGTGGCCCTAGGATACCATCCTCAAATACTCAAGTCCAGTACCCCCTTTCTGAGCTGTGAATCCCCGGCCCACATCCTGATACTTCTAATGAAAGTCACATGCCTTATTAAAAAAAGTAGTCAAAGTATTTGTTGACATTTGACTTATTCTGACACTGGGTAACTATATCACTCAATTCTGCTATGAAAATAACCAATAGATAACACATTTCTCTGAGGATAAATGACAAATTAATTGCTCCTCAAAACACACAACAAGACTTTGTTAATGTTAATTTCCTAATTGTACTGTTTGCAGACCTTATTGCCATAAGGTCGCAGCTTGGGATGTTTTTGTAGAAATGAAAGGATTTACATTTTTTTGTGACTGAACTTTTGAATCTGAATTAATGAGACAGTTCAGAAATGACTGCTTTGCAAAACACTGAATTTGTTTTGCAAAATATCACGATGGAAGTGTGCTGCCTAATCCAAGAACAGCTGAGCGCAGCTCTCGCTAGAACACATATTGCATGTAGGTGGTGTTATGCACTTAGAACTGTTTCTAGAATTACAGCACCAGATGATGAAGTCTGTCATCTTTCGTGTGTCTGTTATTTCTGTTGCCAATGTTAATGTTCCTATTTGCAGATAGTTAAAAGCTTTGCCGGCACCATGCTACACTGATTATTAAAAAAAAAAACAGAATCTAAGGAGCATGTAATTGTTTAAATTGTTTGATTTTCTCTTCTATTTTTCACCAAACGCTGTAGTTCTGAATGTACGTATTTTGGTTTATTTATTTATTTATCGATAAAACAATAGCTAGGTACAAAGAAAAGTAGTACTGCACAAAGGAGTGTATAAAACTGAGGTTGATCCGGTAGGCGAATAGAAGACATGTGAGAGGATGTGTGGGCTGAGTACAGACAGGTGGGAGCTTAAATTGCCACCAGTAGTAGCAGTAGCAGTAGTTGTTTCTTCAGAGGTAGTTCACCTATTTTTCGGTGTTGTTAAGATTTCTAGGTAAGATACAGGTTATGCTTCTCCGGGTCAGACATGGAAAGTAATAACCATGTCCTGGTAACTCATTTTAAAACTGCAGGTCTCTAGAAGAGCTGCTAGTGTCTATGATATATGGAATGGGAGCCATCATCTGTCCACCACTGAGCAGACTACCGATATTCATGTAATAGGATGCTTACCATCTGGCATCTTTGTGCCCATTCAGGCCAACTGGGACCAAACACTGCACAGTGCAACTAATAGAAGTTAGCAATGTTCTTACAAAGTGTGGGTTCACACATCTGGAGGATATACAGATGTTCGATAATCTAGCGTAATATACCTTTCAAAACCAAGGACACAAAGAAATATTGTTATTGAACGGTGCTGAAGAGGTCAATTTAAATACTGATTTAACTATAGCCGAAAGTATCTGAAAGGAAATGGTGCTTTAGATATTGAGAGAAATATATTAATGTAAACATTTAACTATTTGTGACCAACAGAGAAACAATATTTTTACATTCTAGAAATACAATGATAACAAGGTAATATGAGCTGGGAACATGACAAAGAGGATCGCATTTTAGTACATGTTTTGGAGCGAGAAAAAAATGCATTGCTTATTATTTGGAAGTGATGAGAATATGTTTACAGAATCAGATTTCAAGTAATTTAGTGATACTTTTAAATTTGGCAATGAAAGACAAAAACATTCTTTTTATACACGGCTGTCATACTTACCAAGCATGGAAAAGTCAGTAGGTCTGTTTACTTTTTAACTGATCGACCAATGCGTGAGCATGTGATGAGTTTTTATATGGAAGGGGTTGTATGGTAGAAGCATTCATGGTTAAACAACACATGCTTCTACCACGCAGCCCAAACCTCGAATGCGTCTTCACCACACATTCCTTTACCACCCATGCCTTTAGCATACAATTTCTGGTATAGACATGAATGGTAAAGGGGTATGTGTGGCTAAGCTCACCACTACCCCAACCCCCATGCCCGCCTACCACCCCAACCGCCCCTCCACCACTGCGCTGTTACTAAAACCCTGCCCCGGGCCCCCTTCCGCCTGGCTGACTCTATCCATTCCCCTCCCCTTGCCCTAAGGACTAAAACCCTGCCCATTTACTTACACACTGTCCCTTAAACTACCCCAACTCCTTCCACTGACCTGAAACCTACCTTAAACCCCCAAGCACTAAAAGCTACCCCTACTCCCCATTCCCCTCCCACTGCCCTAAGGCCTAAATCCCTGCCCCTTCACTTACACTACCCCACCCTGCCTCCGCACTGTCCCCAAAACTACCCCAAACACTTCCATTTCCCTAAGACCTTCTCCAACCTCCCGTTAGCTCCACTAACTTCACTGTGTTCCGTCTAGCCAGGAGCTAGACCACGCACTGCCTTAATCAGGCATATGCATGGTTTAGGCATATGTGTGGTTAAGGCAAGCATGGTTGTGCTTACATAGTCGGAACACGCGTGGTTAAGACTGCAGTGTTCCCATTGTTTCTCTATAGAAGGTCACAGACAGCCATGATAGTGATTGCCACTTTCCCATTCTTGTGGGAGAGCAGTTCTCATCAATTGCCCCTGCTGCACAAACAGTCAAGCCCCCACAAACACATAAAACACACCACAGAGCACTCAATAGCATATAGTGGTGCTGAAACAATTTTCAGTGAGGGTGCTGGCATTATTGTTACATCAATAAAGTCATCGGCTTTGTGAAAAAGTAACACAATACACTAAGAAATGTAGAAAATGAGTTACTCCTACTCAGCAGGAGAGTTGTAAGGATGTGGTATATAGCTGGTGATGCAATTTGGATCACCCTGTCAATCATATTTCACTACATCAAGATGTAGTAGGTCACGGTCATTTGCACATAGCACATTTTCCATTGAAATTACCCCTAAATTTGCATTTGCTGATAAAAATATATTTTACACAAATAATAATGTTTGGTAAAGGGGTTTCACCATTAGTTATCTTTGTGCATCACAAAATAAAGTGACTTGAATTAAAATGGCTTAATTTGGGCTTCCCTAACTTCTGATATATTTTGGATAAATTGTGCAGTTCATTTACAGGCATTTAAATGTTGCTGTGTGTTCAAAATGTGACATTCTAAAGTCTTTCCTTTCACACTCTCTGTAGCCCAGCAACATTGTCACAGAGTTCACTTTACAAAATGCTTACAGTTTGCAGTCAGAGAAAGAAAACACCAATCTTCATGGCAAAAGAATCAGATAGAAGACATAACCTAACATTCAACCTCTGTTTTTTAATGGACAGCAGATGGGGCAAGATGAAATAGAATTTAAGACTTAATTATTGCTAATTCACCTTCTGAAGTTCATCATGATCATTTTGGGGGTGCTTCAGCCTCCCGCCTGCACCCTTGCTTCAAGCACCTATGTTCACATATGTATTAGGCCTATGTATATATGAATGTGCAGGTGGCTATGGAGACACACAAAACACCTACAATCATTATTCACATAAGCAACACTAAGGTAGTGACAAATTCAAACAGCCTATACACTGGGAGGCACACATACAATCTCAGAGAAGATGGCACACTTGCACATAGGCAGGTTGAGATTGCAGAAGTTGTCTTAAAAAGACACATCATCCTTAGGTTTAAAAATAAAATTTCTCATCACACAGGCTTTCCATTTCAATGAAATTACAAAACCCTTAACAAAGAACGCATTGATAAAATCAAATACTGCCAGTGAACTCCGAAACCTAATGCCTTTGTCTCAGAAATAGGGTCTCTAGTTGGCAGAGGTATTCACCCGGTCCAAGCAGAGGCCACCACTCTGGTCAGGGTATGTCAGATACATACCTTAAATTAACCTGTGCTCACTTCTGGTAGCTTGGCACAGAGCAGTCAAGCTTAACTTAAGAGGCAATGTGTAAAGTATCTGTGCAACACTTAAAACAGTGAAAACACCACACAAAAATACTCTACACCACACTATACGAATTGAGCTTAATTCAATGAACAACACAAGACCAAAACAACAGAAGTCCAATAAATAGAGCCAGAGTTACGAATTTTTACAGATTATCTTGAAATAGAGGGTCTCATTTCGATGTCAGGTGGAATTCCTTCCTCCAGACACCGACTCTGCCCTGAGACCAACCAACACCCAGTTGGTGGTCCCGAACAGCCCATTACAATGAGACCGAACACTGTTCAGACACATTGCACTTTTCTCAATGGGTGCTCGTGTTATGGTCGTATACCAGCCGTAACACAAGCCCCCAATGAGAAAAGGGAGGTGCAGTTCATCCCTGCAGCCTGTGGCAGGCACCTTAGGGTGCCTGTCACGGGGTGCAGGAATCAACAAGGTGGCACTGTGCCCCCTCGACCTCCAACCAGAAGCTTTTCACCCAAGGGGGCCCTGCTGGGGGCTTCCAAAGTCGAGTTCCAACAGCCTTTCTATGTCGGAAAGGGTGGTACGGAAAGGCTGCTGAAACCCGACATTGTAATCTCAAGGGCCCTTGAGATGACAGGCCAGATTCCGACTGGCCAACAGGCTCTCCGAACCCATTGGTAGCCAGCCAGAATGACCGGCAGGTTTAGTTTATGACCACCTCCATCATAATGAGGCAGTCATAAAGTAAACCGTCCGACTCATGACGATGCGGCCGTAAAGGCTCTGATCAAGGAATGGAGCCTTTTACGACTGCATCATAATCGGCATATAGTGCTTAGAGAGACAAAGTGCCAACTAGGGACATCGGGTTGTGTTGGCCCTGGTAAAATCTGAAATGTCCATCCAATTGGGATAGAGCACGAATCGGATACAGGACCACTCAGGCATTGCTGAAACCAATACCTTTCCAGAGGATGCTCAGACGTCGAGGAGCACCTTCAGCAGTATTGAGTCACACGGTTGAGTCCCACGTTGTTTTCAAATCCCTTACAATAAAGACACTGCATCATCGTCAAGCCTTGAGGTCGGATTGAGTACTACACTACCGTCAAACTCCTTACAATGAAGGTGCTGTTTCATTATCAAGCTGTGGTGTCGATGCTGTGGAATCTGTGAAGCGGCACTGCGTTGGTGTCAAAGACGAATGAGTGGGTTCTGACCGGCGCAAAGCAGGCGATGCATGGGTTTTGGCAGAAAACAGCTGCAGATTTGGGTTAAATCCATCAATGTTTTGCACGCCATTCCAGTTTTGACCCAGCCATATGCAAATTAGTTTTGACCCTGTTCCCCATTTGAACAGTCCAGCCTGTACAAACAGACCAGGTTTTCCCTGGACCAGTAACAAGCATCCAGGGACCAGTTTCGGTGTATCACCCCTCATAAGCCGGGCTAGCATGAATCTGGTGGCTTAGTTTGTGGCATTTACACAATTATAATTTAAAATCCGACTTCACCATAAGTTGTGATTTTAAATTGTGAGTCCAGAGACACCAAACTCAAAACTTCTATATTCTCCCAATTGGAAAAGACATTTATAAAGTTGAATAAGGTAATCCCAATGTTAACCTGTGAGCAAAATATGCTTTGTAGTAGTGAACAATGAATTTAAGTGTTTCTCACTACCTGAACATGTAAAGCTCAAAAGAACATGTCCAACATTTTAAATACACTGCACCCTGCCTCTCGAGCTGTCCAGGGTCTACCTTAGTGGTAACTTATATGTATTAAAAAGGAAGGATTGGGCATGGCAACTTGGTTACCTTAAACTAAATAGCGTCCTCCTCAAATATAAAAACGTCCCCACCAATCACTCCAAAATCAATTAATATAAACATTTCTTTCAAAAGATACAAGTTAATCCATGCGTGTATAGATTAACTTGTATCTTTTGAAAGAAACAACTATATTAATTGATTTCTGAGTGATCGGTGGGGACATTTTTCCATTTGGGGAGGATGCCATTTAGCTTATATTTTTACGCCTATGGATCAGAAGGCGATACCCGCCTGCATCCTTTAAAGATTTACAGAATTAAACTTCTATGAAACACACAGAGTGTGATTGTCTTTGTTTCTCTCTAATTTGGTTACCTTGCCAGGTTGGCATGGTAGTCTAAAACTGCACACACAGGCTCTGCAATGGCAGGCTTGAGACATGTTTATAGGGCTACTGAAGTGGGTGGCACAATCAGTGCTGAAGGGCCACTAAGAGCATTTAATTTACAGTACCTGGGCACATGCAGTGCACTTTACTAGGGACTTGTAAATATTATGTTTCTGGGACAGAGCACATGCACTTTAGCACTGGTTATGTGTGGTAAAGTGCCCAGAATCCTAAAGCCAGCAAAAATGAAGTCAGAAAATAAAAACGTAAGGAAACCATGCCAAAGATTTCTGGTCTAACACTTTGTATGTTTTTATGCTTTTGGCTGCTCCCAGTGATTTAATTGGAACTACTTCATTGACTCTTTACTTTGGAAAGTTTTCACTTTCTGTTTAATTTTGAAGTCAACATTGAATAATCTTAAATAATAAGCTATGGATTTTTGATAATTGCATTTTTAGAATTTTTCTTTTGTTTGGACTTTTAATTGTAAATCTTTTTCTGTATTGTTTCAACATTGGTTTTATTTCACAAAATATCTTGTAGATTTTTTATTAATCTCTGTCTTACTGGTCAGGAAAGCTACCACAAATGAGTTAAGGGATATCATTAGGGAAAATGGGTTTTATCTTGTGGCCCTTCTCTTCCAGCAATTTGAGAGCTTGGCCACAATCCATAGATGACTTCCCTCCCAACATATTCTTACTTTTGGAAGATAGATAGATAGATAGATAGATAGATAGATAGATAGATAGATAGATAGATAGATAGATAGATAGATAGATAGATAGATAGATAGATAGATAGATAGATAGATAGATAGATAGATAGATAGATAGATAGATAGATAGATAGATAGATAGATGGATAGATAGTTGTTTTACAGACGCAAGAGGCAGATCTTTAAAAATTAGGCATGCTGAGTCACACCTATCAAATGACAGGCATATTGCTTTGATGTTGAAGTAGAAGAAATTTCAGCAGATTAGTGCGTAGGCATCTGTTCAAATAAATAAACTATTAACTAGGTGCTTCAGAAGCTTCTCTAAAAGTGGGTGATAGGCATCTGGAAACAAACGAAAATACACGGTAAATTGTGAAATTGTATAATCTGGAACAATTAATATTAAAGCAAAGAGATAATGTATTTAGGAATGAGCAAAAAAGGCTCATGGACTTTCAAATTAAGCTCTCAGGACAGTTAAATCTGAAGATTCCCAAATAAATCATTCTGAAAAGGATGAAAAGGGGCCCTAAAAAGTATCCACAAGTAATTTCATCCAGCAAAGAAGAACATTTTTGCTTTTTATCACACTTTTGAGGGGATGTAATTAGGAGCATGATTTTGGCATAATGATGTTGGAACAGACCCAGCTCTTTGCAGACATTCAATAAATGACCATTATTATGCAGTGTAGGTTTAAACAGAAAACAATGTGTATGAAATGTTATCAGACATCCCCTTTGGGTTTATTCCATTTTATATTCTAGGACGTAAGTGGCTGAAGAGCCTCTATCTGTTCCACCCCCTTTGTATGTGACTTCTTTCCAAGGGGAAAAAAAGGAATAGTGATTGATGTTTTTTTTTTTTAGAAATCTCTAAACAATAATCATCACTGTCACTCAGATTGCTGTTCAGGTGGTGGAAGGAGCTCATATTAACGGCTGCACTGTGCCCATTCCAGGAACCATACCATACTTGTGCATCTGCATTACTAAACACAGTCAACAGTCGTTGCATTTGGTGGTCGTTGTTGGCTGCAGTTTTATTACTTATTAGATACGTCATACCTGTACATCTCCCCTGGACACCTTCTTGGGGCCGGGGTCATAAATTATTGTCACACATTATTACAACTTGGGTATCACACATTGTCAGTTGGACATCATGGGTCATAAATCATTGTGTATCATAAATCATTCTGCCGCAATCGGTCATTTATTTTATTGTCACAAATCACTCTGCCGGATCATCATAAATCAGCAACCATAAATCATGGGTCATAAATCATCGGCATGTCATACATCATTCTGTCACAATCTGTCATCATTTTGTTGTCATAAATCATCCTGCATGAGCATCCTAAATCATCAGCCATAAATCATCGGCTGGCCATAAATCACTGGTTTGTCTTTTGCTCGTTTGCATTTCCTAGAGTCGTAAATCACCCTAACAGCTCGTAGATTGTTCTTTGTTATTTACCACACCCCTTTGAATGTGGGGGTAGCCTTTCCCCAGATTTAGGGCCCAACTCACTACCTTGTTAGTCTCTTTTGTACCCCGCCGTCTGGCGGGGCTGGGCTGCGTGTGCTGTCTCCGTTTGCTACCCCGATTTTTGTCAGGTGTACTTACCCTGTGGTGAGACATCCCAAAGTGAGTGGCCGTACTCCCACACACCGCCCGTCGGTGTGTTTCCATAGCCAACCATTGTACCCTTAGTTCCTTTCGATTCTGTCAGCACTGCAATGCTGCTGTTTCATAGGTGTGGGTGGGTGGGAGGTACTCGAAAATCGTTGGCACCGCTCCCCCAGCTCCCTGATGTGCAAGTGAGCTGCCCCAGGGGGATCTTCACCTTATATCCCCTCCTTCCTCTTTTCCTATTGTTCTAAGAAGGGGGTAAGGGGCCTCAGGCGCGTTTTGCCGCGCGGCGCTTCCCGGCGCGATAACCAGATCCGTTCCTTGTTGGGCTCTGGCGGCCATTATGGCGCCGGCCCTCGAGGCCGGCATCGGGGGCTGCCTTTTCTAGATCCGCTGCTAGGCCCCTACCCTTCCCTCCACGCCTCATCCGCTTCAAATCTCGAAAACACCACGAGATGGACAGCGCACCAGCGAGGAGCTGTTGGATGCGCGGCATAATGAAAAGCCAAAAATAGTGGGATTCGACAGATTAAAGGAAGTGAGCGCTGTGCTTTGGCGTAAAGGGGCCCCCGATAGCTATAAGAATCTTAACAGGAGTACAATATTTACCCTCAGTACCCTCCAACATGGACATTTTAGGAGTGTGCAGCATGGGGAAAACTGCCAGGTTTCACATCGGGGTAAGTGCTTTGGCTTCTTGCTAGTCACTCGTAAATTCACCTGTCGCAGGTTTTCCCCAAGTATCAGGCCCAAGCCCTTTTCGGGTAATGATGTTATCCTTGTGGAGCTTGCTATTGACAATCTGACAAGGTATTTGGCACACTTTTATTGGTGATTTGTAATGTGGTGATTAAGAGGTGACTAGTAGACTTGGTCCGGACACAAATGTGTGCTAATTTGCTTTCAGATACGTGCCTAGAGAATAAGGTATTTGGTGTGCTTGTGTTGGTTGAAATTGGTTTCTAGTGATGAGCACACAGAGGGTTTTATTGGTTGGTGGGGCAATTGGCATGTGACACAGGGCTATACATGTATGCTTGTAGATCTTATTTGATTGCTTGTATGTATGGTGTGACCCCACTTGTAGTTATTGATGGTGGTGTAGAAACATCTGTGACCCACATATCACAACAAATGGGATTGTGTGTGTTTTTATATCCTTTTTCAAAAAACCTTGTGAATGGAGAGTTCTGCAGTATTGTGACCATAATCTGTACACTGATTGTACATATACTTGTGCACAGGTTCCATGAAACAGTCAATTTTTAAGTGTGATGTGGAAACAAATATCATGTCACAGGGTGAAAGTTTTCACGCAAAGACGTATGTCTGACCTATGTAAAATTAAGGCTTTGTTTTGTTCTAACCTTGATGAAGCCGTGGGGCAAGACACCCGATCAGCAAATCACCCGATCAGGGAATCACATGTTGACAGTGGGCGAAGGATGAATAAAGTTTGAACATATGACACCAATAAATTTTGACATCTGAGAAAGAAAATTATAATTGAATATACAAATTGCTTGAGGTTTCTTTGCTGTTATATTTGTGGGTCAGAAGAAGGTGCATTACCGCACATGGAAAAGCTTCAATCCTAAAATCAACGGACTTTGCATATTTAACAATATTTTAAAGAAACAATACAAGGAAAAAAACATTAAAAATCCAATATGCCATTCGGAGAAACTGAACCTTAAGACATTAGAAATTACCATTTTGACCTGATTTCCTGCAATTAACATTGCTCACAGGCTTTTCAATGAGCACTAGAGGAAGGAAGCAATGGGGCCACATTTTTCGAATAAATCATGGATGATACCTGAAGTGTTCAAAGGAAAGAATATCTGACATTATAGGGATGACAATCTCACGCAACTTAGCAATGGAGCATGATGGTTGTACTACAGAATATAAACTCCCTAAATATTGTGCTGCAACAATATTGAGGACAGAATATTGAAGGGCAAAATATTTAAAGGTAAGGCTATATAGGGAAGTATAGATTTGCTATTCCTAACTCCACATCTACATACCTTGAATATAAATATCTCATAATATATGGATTTCCCCTGCAATGCTTAGGTTACAAAGTCACATTTTCCTCGTGGAAAACTTATAGGATCACTGCACAGGCACAAATTTCCTACTGCCCAGCATTATTTCCCTTGGTCTCCCGAGAAAAACAATACCTCACTTGTATGGGTGCCCAAAGTAGCATCCGCCTAAAAACACATAAACAAACTGCCTCAATTTCTACACATTTTTGGCCCTTCCATGTCATAGGCACTTGGCCCATCCACTCAAGTAAGGTATTATTTTTATCAGGAGATTGAAGGGAATGCTAAGTGGTAGGAAATTAGTGCCATGTGGTGATCCAACAACTTTCACTCACAGATATTAGAGCAAAATGTCACTTTTGAGGTTTGCAGCAAATTTTTGGAAGGAAAATGTTGGGGGAATCAATGCAAGCCACACCTCCCTGGACTTCCTCGGGTGTCTAGTTTTCAGAAATGTGTGGGCTTGGTAGGTTTTCCTAGATGGCCGCCGAGCCGGGGGCCAAAAACCCAGGTGCCCACCCTTGCAAAACCAGGTCTTTGTGATAGGTAATTTTGATGTCTCCACAATATGTTTTGGGCCCTTGCCTGTCACGGGCACGTGGCCCACCCACACGAGTGATGTACCACTTTTATCAGGAGACCAGGGGAAAGGCTGGGTGGTAGGAAATTTGTGTCAGCTCGGTGATCCCACAACTTTCCCACACAGAAATTTGAGAAAAAGGTGATTGTTTTAAGCAAAATATGAGGTTTTCAGGGCATTCTGGGTGAGAAAACGTTGGGGGATTCACGCAAACCATACTTCCCTGGACGACCCATGGTGTCTAGTTTTCATAAATGTGGGCGTCTGGTAGGTATTCCCAGATGGCCGCCGAGCCAAGGGCCAAAAACCCAGGTGCCCCCCCTTTCAAAACCAGTTCTTTTTGTGATAGGTAATTTTGATGTCTCCACAATACGTTTTGGGCCCTTCCCTGCCGCGGGCACTTGACCCACCCATATGACTGAGGAATCATTTTTATCAGAAGGCTTTGGGGAATGCTGGGTGGGTAGAATTTTGTGGATCCACGCACATTCCAGAACCTTCCATAACAGAAATATGAGGAAAATGTGGGTTTTTTTCACAGTTTGAGGTTTGAACAGGATTCTGGGTAACAGAACCCGGTGAGAGCCACACAAGTCACCCCATCCTGGATTCCCTTGGGTGTCTAGTTTTCAGAAATGTATAGTATTGCTAGGTTTCTCTAGGTGCCAGCAGAGCTAGGTTTCAAAATCCACAACCAGGCACTTTGCAAAAAGCGTCAGTTTTCAATGTATAAAAGTGGTGTATCAACTTTGTGTTTTGGTCCATTTCCTGTCGCGGGTAGTAGACCTACCCACACAAGTGCGGTACCATTTTTATCGGGAGACTTTGGGGAATGCGGAGTGGGTGGAATTTCGTGGATCCACGCAGATTTCTGAACTTGCCATTACAGAAATGTGAGGAAAATGTGTTTTCACAAAGTTTGAGGTTTGCCAGGGATTCTGGGTAACAGAACAGAACCTGGTGAGAGCCACAAAAGTCACCCTATCCTAGATTCCCCTGGGTGACTAATTATCAAAAATGCATAGGTTTGCCAGGTTTCCCTAGGTGCCGGCAGAGCTAAGGTTTGACATCCACAGCTAGGCACTTTGCAAAAAAATTGTCAGTTTTCACTGTAAAAATGTGGAATGTCCATGTTGCGTTTTGGCCCGTTTCCTGTCGCTGGCACTAGCCCTACCCTCACAAGTGAGGTACCATTTTTATCGGGAGACTTTGGGGAATGTGGAGTGGGTGGAAGTTTGTGGATCCACGCAGATTCCAGAACTTTCCATTATAAAAATGTGAGAAAAATGTGTTATTTTGGCAAGGGAATCTGGGTAACAGAACCTGGTTATTAAAAATGTATAGGTTTGCTAGGTCCCCCAAGGTGCCAGCTGACCTAGGGTTCATAAGTCACTGCTAGGCACTTTGCAAAAAAGGGTCCGTTTTCACGATAAAAATGTGGTGTGTCCACATTGCAGTTTGGCCTGTTTCCTGTTGCAGGCACAAGGCCTAACCACAAAAGTGAGGAACCATTTTTATCAACAGACTTTTGGAAATGTGTGATGGGTGGAATTTTGTTGATCCACTCAGATTCCAGAACTTTCCACCACAGAAATGTGAGGAAAAAGTTTTTTTTAGAACGTTTGAGGTTTGCAAGGGATTCTGGGTAACATAACCTGGTGAGAGCCACACAAGTCACCCAACCCTGGATTCCCATGGGTGTCTAGAAATGTATAGGTGAGCTAGGTTTCCCTAGGTTCATGCTGAGCTAGGGTTCAAAATCCACTGCTAGGCACTTTTCAAAAATAGGGTCAGTTTTCACTGTAAAAATATGGTGTGTCCACATTGCGTTTTGGCCCATTTCCAGTCGCGGGCATTAGGCCTACGCACACAAGTGAGGTACCATTTTCATCAGGAGAATTTGGGGAATGCGGTGTGCGTGAAATTTTGTGGTTCCACACAGATTTCATAACTTTCCATCACAGAAATGTGAGGAAAATATGTTTTTTTACAATGTTTGAGGTTTGCAAGAGATTCTGGATAACAGAACCAAGCGAGAGCCACACAAGTCACTCCATCCTGGATTTCCCTGGGTGTATAGTTTTAAAAAATGTACAGGTCTGCTAGTTTTCCCAGGTTCCGACTGAGCTAGGGTCCAAAATCCACAGCTAGGCACATTGCGAAAAAGGGTCAGTTTTCACTAGAAAAATGTGATATGTTCATGTTGTGTTTTGCAGCGTTTCCTATCACAGGCACTTGGTCTACCCACACAAGTGAGGTACCATTTTTATCGGAAGACATTGGGAATACAGAATTGTAGAGCTACTGTTATTACCTATTGACTTTCTATGCATTTCTGCCTTCCAAATGTAAGACAATGTGCAAAAAAGAAATCACTTTGAAAAATTTCCTATAATTCACATGCTAGTATGGGTACCGACAGTTTTGGTGATGTGCAAATAGCTACTTCTTCTAAACTCCATATTATGTTCCCATTTTAGAAACAAATAGGTGTTCTTGACACCTATTTTTTACTCTTGATATTTAAAAAATGATTTGCTGCATACCCGGTAAACAATGAAAACCGTTGCAAGATTCAGCTCGGTCATTGGCTCTGGGTTCCTCGGGTTCCTGGTGAACCTACAAGTCCTATATGTCCCCACAACCTGAAGGGTCCCGCAGATGTAATGGTATATTGCTTTAAAAAATCTGTCATACTTAGAAGAAGTTCACCCATTTGTTGTGTCTGTATCCGGGCGAATGGACACGCACACGAGAAGACGCCAAAATACAAATCTCTGATACTGAATGGGATTTGGAAACAGAATAGTTTTTTCCCTATTTTTGTACTGAAGTGAGATTGGAGTAAATTGGGGCTCACTTTGGAGATTTTGACCATAGGATACCCCAATTGTGGAATCAGAGCCTTTTAACATTTGCGGACTACATTAGGAATCAGCAACTGAATCCTCCAAAATCATACTCAGATTTTAGGAGGATCCCTTGAGAAATCATTAGAATTTAGCAGCCCTGAGGAAGTTGCAAGGTTGTCAATTGGTACTTATTTCACGTGCATTTCAAACCGAAGTACAATTAACAGCATCATAAATAAAAACAATATGTAGTTTAAAATGTTCACAGAAATATTTGAAGTCGATAAACATCAGAGCAAACACTGTCTTTGAGATAGAAAATAATGATCAGTGAGCTACTCTCATTTATGTCAAATCAATATATTTTTAGTATACCAAGCAAAACAAATGTACTTCTTTTTATAACTGAAATATGCGTGGTTTCCTGAGATTTTAAATTGGAATAGTTTGACTCTTTTACATTAGAACAATAAGGTTGACAGGAGAAACGGCCTTTACAAAGCGGGCTGAGCCTTGAGTGCCGTTTCCCCACAAGTGGAACCACGTATGCCTAAGCCATGCATATGCCTTAACCACACGTATATGCCACTGAAAAAGACCCATTTGGCTCCATGAAGGGACAGGGCCACCCGGTGCTTCTCCTTATCCCGATAAACGAGATTAATGCGCTGGCAGAAATTCAGATTACATTGCATATTTTCAACAGAAAGACACTTGCAAGGAAAAATATATTCATTTTAAATGTCATTTGATGGTAACTATCTAAATCCAGTTATTTATATGAAGAATGCACATTATTATAAGCACTCCTGCAAATTCCTGTGAACTTTGTGTTAATTAGAAACGCCTACATGGGTTATTAAACTGAGAAGCGTGTATAAAAAAAATCCATGTAGGATAATACCAGTCATTAGGCTACAGACTCACACTCTCCAGGAAAGCACAGCTACAGCTTAATATCCATTGAACGATAATACTGTGTATATTTCTACCACCACGCACATCAATTCACAGAGGAGACACACTTCCATTTGCATTCAAACCTCATCTCATATTGTAATAATTCTACTTCACAAATTAAGGTGACCTGAGTCCCATTTTCCTTTTACATATGCAGGATTTCTCCTTGTGAAAGGAAGTATGATGGAACAACGCATGCCATTACAACACTGTTGTAACAAAGCTAGGGCTATTACAACACATTACAAATTTGTTGTAAAGACATGCACTGTAAAGGCATATGCATGGTAAAATCTTTCGTTGTAATTTACAAGGCAGGATTTTCCGATGCATATGCCTTTACAACGCCTACCTTTACAACGAATTTCGTTGAAATAGCATGATTGGTAAAGGCATACATATACATGCTCAAGGTTGCGTTTGTAAATATAAGTATTTTACAGGTAAGTATAAACACTAAATATTTAATATATGATGGAATGAAATAAACACAAAAATATTTGCACAGATCTGTGGTCCACACTCGTTCTTTTCTCTACAAGGAGTGGCATGTGGCGATAGTTTTGGATATCTGTGTATCCATATGAGTATATATATATATATATATATATATATATATATATATATATATATATATATATATATCACGCTCCGTGGGGTGTCCAACAATAGAGCAGCACTCGAGATCACAGACCGCTTATTCCCCAAAAAGCCTTTATTGGTACGAGCAGTTCACACAATCCAGTCCATTAAAAAGCAGCCGATCGCTGCCTGACGCGTTTCGAGATCAACTCTTCCTCAGAGGCAGTAGCGGTCGAGAGAAGGCATGAAGGACTGCAACTTCCTGTTATGCGAGCTCGTGGGACCTGATTGGTCCGTCTGAATGAGCAACGCGTTGCAGTCTAGGATATGCAGTCCTGAATATATGCTCTGATGGATGCCCTCTGTGATGTATGCTCTGATAAAGCCCTCAGTGAGCCCTGGGATATGCGACTGCTCTCAATCCAAGATCTGTGCTCCACAATTGAGTCCCGTATCATCGAGCTCTGTGGCCCCCTGTTTCTGGGATGGTGCTTGCTCGGCGGCAGGACGGCCGCCAAATACATCACGCTCCGTGGGGTGTCCAACAATAGAGCAGCACTCGAGATCACAGACCGCTTATTCCCCAAAAAGCCTTTATTGGTACGAGCAGTTCACACAATCCAGTCCATTAAAAAGCAGCCGACCGCTGCCTGACGCGTTTCGAGATCAACTCTTCCTCAGAGGCAGTAGCGGTCGAGAGAAGGCATGAAGAAATGCAATTTCCTGTTATGCGAGATCGTGGGACCTGATTGGTCCGCTCTGAATGAGCAACACGTTGCAGTCTGGGATATGATCTCGAAACGCGTCAGGCAGCGGTCGGCTGCTTTTTAATGGACTGGATTGTGTGAACTGCTCGTACCAATAAAGGCTTTTTGGGGAATAAGCGGTCTGTGATCTCGAGTGCTGCTCTATTGTTGGACACCCCACGGAGCGTGATATATATATATATATATATATATATATATATATATATATATATATATATATATATATATTCACTAAAAAAAACATAGGTTTCAGGGACGTTATAGTTAGGAATTAGCATTTAAAAAAACCTTAGAAATTCACTGAACAGACCATTGGTGTCAGGGACGTTATAGTTAGTTGGACATTTGACTTCTATAAAAGCAGCGAAATTCACTCATGACATGGTCAGTGACATCACTGATGACATCACTGATGATATCTCAAATGACATCACTGATGACATCACTGATGACATCATCCAGTGAATGTATTTTTCTGTAAAGTTTAAATATGTTTTATAAATATATATATGCCAAGGTGTATTGAAGAATGAATGAGTGTATTAGACTCAGGATGGATGATTAAGTAGGTGTGTGACTAACTGTATAAGTGACTAATTAATTGTGTCTTGCTTAATGCATGTGTTAGCGATTGATATAGACATTCACACAGTTTAGGTTGTTAGTTGGTGTGTAAGCAGTTCCATGGTTTGGTTAGCAACTAAATGAGGATCTATATGAGCTATTCATTGCTTGTCTGAGTACCTGTATGAGTACCTGAGTGTCTGCATTGGTGGGTGGGGAGATGTGACGCTCTGCATAGATGTGTGAGTGGCTAATTCACTAGGTATATGTGTTCAAGTCTGTATCTATGAAGGTCTGTATGGCTGAGTGAGTGTGTATATGAGTGTCTCGGTGAGTGAATGGATGCCTCAGTGGTACATGTGAGTAACTCCATATGTGAAAGGCAGTATATATGAGTGTTGGACTATATAAATGACTATATGTGAGAATGTGTGATTGTGAGAGTGCCTGTATGGATCAGTGTGTCCTTGTATTAGTTATTGTATTAGAGTGTAAGTATGTGTTAGTAAATGTTTAAATAAGTGACATGGTATGTGTATAACTGTACAGGTGAGTAAATGAAAGTGTTATTGATTATTTCCATTACTGACTAGGTGTGTGAATATAACTCTAAGAATGAGAAGCAGTGTGTGAGTGTCTGTATAGATATGTGACTGGATATGATAATGCTGTATTGATGGCTGACTGTCTGTATGAATGAGTGTATAGGTGAATGAATGGATGTGTGTAGACCTACAAATTAGAGAGTGGATATGCACCAACTGGTATTGGTGTGTTCACGGTTTCGAAGATTATAGTCTGTATTTTAGACTTGGTGTATCAAGTGTTATATTAGGGTCTGATCAGATACATCTGATTTTCACATGGATGATGTCATCAGTGATGTCATTTGAGATGTCGTCAGTGATGTCATCAGTGATGTCACTGACCATGTCATCAGTGATGTAATATGTGACATCATCAGCAGTGCATTGCTGGGGCGCGAGTTATAGTTAGCTCAACTAACTATAACAGGCACATTTCTCTGGTTTTATATGAGTCAAATGTCCAATTAACTATAACGTCCCTGAAACCTGTGTTTTATTCAGTGAATTTCTAAGGTTTTTATAAATGCTAATTCCTAACTATAACGTCCCTGAAACCTACGGTTTTTTTCAGTGAATTTCTAAGGTTTTTTAAATGCTAATTTCTAACTAGAACGTGCCTGAAACCTATGGTTTTTTCAGTGAATTTCAAAGGTTTTTTAAATGCTAATTTCTAACTATAACGTGCCTGAAACCTATGGTTTTTTCAGTGAATTTCAAAGGTTTTTTAAATGCTAATTTCTATTTATATCATTCGTTAAACCTATCTTGTTTTCTGTGTTTTTTAATTATGATCCCATTCTCAACTTGGTGAAAACTGCAAATCTCACCACTCTTCCATCAATACCTTGCACCAACAAAATCGGCACAAACAAGAGCCACATCTCACGCTAACGAAATACACAATAGGCGTTCCCGTACGAAAAAACACGAAAACCCCACTTCCTCATATTTTCAACGACCAGCCAAATCTGCAATGCGATCCAAAAAGCAGACGATAAGCAGAGTTAGCAGTAACAAATTAACATCAACCTTTAACTGATGTAAGGAGGTCGACTATCTACTCCGTTATTTCGACCCAACTCACAGCCACATCTAAAAACCAACATGTGATAAAGCTACTGATTATGCAGCTCCGACACCCAACAACTCCACAACACCCAGCCCCACCACCACTAGAACCTACCCCGACCACCCCCCCTACTACCACGGAGGCAGCACAAAACAGAACAACGGACATTCCCAAAATGCCATGCCCCTCAGCCACACAATAGCTGAATGTTGAGAGATGAGAAACCACCTATATATGCAGGAGGCAAGTCACCCATCACTAATAAAGCACACAATGCAAAGTGTAACACTCGTGTGCTGCACAGACCTCACTATGCAAAGCACAAACCTCTCCATGTGGAGATATACTATTGATACTTATGTAGTGCACAGTGGGCGCAACCATGTTACCTCAGGCAGTGGGGAAGATCTCAGTCATGTAGCTGTGTTGTCCACCCTGGAAGCAGAAGTGAAGTGGACTGCTCCAATGTACGCCACTCCAGCATAGGAGTATGAATAAATAGACCAGGCCCTAGGCGTGGTTCACTTGTGGGAAGACCAACGAGTCTGTCAGAATGGCAGCCCTCACCCTGGCACGTGGCAGCCTCCATAACTGCGGGCCTCCTCCACACAGGGCACCTGCGAACCCAGCGGCACAGCACCACAGACTTATGTCTGTACCGACTACTGCCTTCGATCTACACTACGGACAGCACGGCTCACAATTCAGATGTAGGGGCGCTTGCAGATATTGCAGTCCAGTTCGCAAGACACGTTGCTCCCAGTGCGGCCCACCCAGACCACGCATCATCGCATGTTGCGCACACGCTGTGTGCTTCAGGTACTACTAGCTCACTGCACCATAAGTCATTGCCACGTGGCCTTATCAACGCAGAATTCATGAGACAAAACACATTGCTCCCAGTGCGGCCTGCTGGGATAACGTCTCATCGCAGGGTGCGCACACGCTGAGTACTCCTGGTGCCACTAACTGTGCAGCTCAACTCAACGCCACGTGACTGTGTGTCCATCCTGACTACTGCCTCTGCCCTACACTGGAGTTACATGGTTCACAATTCAACATTAGTAGTGATGCAAATTGTGTAAGAGACTATAATGGGTTAAGAAGACCAAAATGCTCCCAATCTGTGCAGCTCAAGTCAACGTCACCTGCCTGTGGGCCTTTGCTCACCGTTGCCTCCGGCCTACACTGTGGAAGACCGGCGACACGTGGTGCCAACTAACCCTGTTCAACACAGGCCGATCCCACATGTGTAACTGTGTCCTGAGGCCTCAATGGCAGCAACCACAGCACCAGACTCCCTTTGATTACTGAGGGGTATTTCCACATGGAAGACCAGCGACATGTGGTGCCACTGAACCTGTACTACGCAAGGTTTGTTTGGGTCGCCCGGCGACAAATGGTACCCCTAACCATCTTCAACAGAAGCCGATCCCACTTTTGGAACTGTGTCCTGAGTCCTGAATGGCAGTGACCCCAACTTGCCTTCGATTAGTGTGGCGTATTTGCATATCAAAGTCATCAATGTGGAAAGTATTGCCGACGAAAAGATAACGCAAAAGATACATTTTACACAAACTGTCGATTTCCCTTTCCACGTCCAGTAATTTCCAAAGGAAGAGTGAACAGTTTTATGTTAGCAATGAGACATACCATCAGTCGAAAATCATCCAAAAATACTTATAATTTAAAAAGAACAGAAGCATCGAAGTACAATAATGATTACAATTCGGAGATTTTGAAGATGTGAAATGCAAATATGAACATACAATATGATGCACATAACTCAATTGCTGTTTCTCACTATGTCACATCATATATTGCCAACTCTGAGAAAGACAGAATTGAAAGAAATGTGGGAAGAAATTTCGCAGGAGAAGACACTTAGGAAAAAAATGTACAGCTTCAGTTTGAATATACTTTCACATCGAGAAATTGGATCCTACCAATGTTCGGATCGATAGACATCTGCAAGTTTATATTCAAAGTCTACAGGAACCATCTGGATAAGTCTAGGTTTTCCTGCGTCATGAAATCGAGTTTTAATATAAATGTTATAAAACAAATTTGTGATGATGTAGACTTACGTTTCTTTGCTAGTCAAGAGAACTGTACAGAAAATAACAGTTGGATATGTCTAGGTGTTGATCAACAAATGTAAGAAATAACAAAGTCTAAAGTTGTTTCTGGTGAAAATCCCAACTATGTTTATATTTATTGCTGACGTACTAATTATAAAACTGAAACTAGGAATGTAAATGTACTACCAATAACCCTGTTCAACACAATCCAATCCCACATGTGTAACTGTGTCCTGAGTCCTGAATGGCAGTGACCCCAAGTCCATGGCAGCCACCACAGCAGCAAACTCTCTTTGATCAGTTAGACATATTTCCATATGCAGTGACCCACAACTTCATGGCAGCGTTCACACCACCACCCACCCTTCGATTAGTGAGGAGTAGTTTCATATTGAAGGCTGGCGACAAGTGGTGCCACTGAACCTGCACTACGCAGGCCGGTGAGGCCTCCAACATATGCACGTGGCTGTGGGCCTATGCTCACCGCTACCTCTGGCCTACACTACGATCAGCAGGCCTCACAATTCAGATAGAGTTGTGATACCACATGATGCAGTCCTATAGCCAAGACACATTGCTACCAGTGTGGCCCGTCCACACCAAGCATCATCACAGGCTCATACACTCTCAATACTTCTGGTGCCACTAACCCTCTTTAACAGAAGCCGATCCCACATTTGTAACTGTGTCCTGAGTCCTGAATGGCAGTGACCCCAAGTCTGAGGCAGCAACCACACAACATACTCCCTTCGATTTGTGAGGCATATTTCGATATGCAAGGCCTGCGACACGTAGTCCCACTAACTCTCTTTAACACAAACCGATCCCACATGTGTAACTGTGTCCTGAATCCTGAATGGCAGTTACCCCAACTTTGTGGCAGCGACCACAGCACCAGACTCCCTTCAGTCTTATTTGTTGTTCTTTTCTTTAAATACATTTTTTTATATGTTAATCTATACATGTCTAAGACTCCTCTTTGTCCAACCGCACAGGGACACTTCCGGGCCCAAGAAGGTTGTTGGGGGTATGATGGTAATGTGGGAAGAGGGTGCGTTACCTGCTGATGTAGGGAGAGAAAGCGTCAAAGGGGTATCTATCACAGAAAGAACTACGATATGTTTTCACAAATACCTCGGACAAATGCCAGCAGACGGACTGAATCACAAAAAGATTTTTCAATACTTATGTAGTGTGAGTTTTGAACAGTTTGCACCCAGGCTCACAGAGGGACAGCTGCGGCCTGTCCACTCCACTCACAGACACAGTACCACGAGCCGTCCACACCATTGTAGCTATCCCTGCCCTGTTCTGTCATACGCCATGCCATGCCACACCACTCAGATTACGTTCTGACGACGGCCCCACATACCTACCTGTCGCAGGCGAACTCGCTGTTCCTGTGCAGGTCAGTGGTCTAGTTCTCCACATCTCCCGCCCACTCCCTGAGGGCAGCTTTACCCACACACCACACCTGTCCGGCACATGTGTCACAGGCCATGTGACCATGCAAATATAATAGATCGATAACGTCACATCCTTTATTGCCGGTGCTGACTAGATGCCGGATGTTCCACGTGTCTCAACCATAAAGAGTCTTTCACAACTTGTGCAGAAGGTTACTCGCACCCTAATCTGTATAGCCCTCAGGGGCCTACCACCCCCTTGGCGCAGACTTCAGATACACAGGGTTAGTGCCACCTGAAGCTCATATGGCCATCAGGGGCCTACCACCACATGGCACAAACTTAACTTCCACAGGCTTAGCGGCCCCAAAAGCTGATGTGGTCTCCGCCATTGATGACTCAGGAATCAGTGACATGTGTGAGATCTGCCGGGACATGGAGAAGATGATGTGGTCTCCACCATTCATGACTCAGGACTCAGTGACATCTGTGCGATCCGCCAAGCACCTGATGTGGTCTCCCCATTCATTACTCAGGACTCAGAGACATATCTGGGATGAGTTTTGATGGGCATGCGGAGTGCCCACTGCTGCACACTCCGGTGGCACCAGGTAATTATTTGCTCATGGATGCTCAGGGGCAGCAGTGTCTCTCTCTCTCTCTCCCCCTCTCTCTCTCTCTCTCTCCCCCCTCTCTCTCTCTCTCCCCCTCTCTCTCCCCCTCTCTCTCTCTATCTCTCTCTCTCTCTCTCTCTCTCTCTCTCTCTCTTCCTCTCTTCCTTCTCTTCCTTCAATCTCTCTAACTCTCTCTCTTCCTTCTCTCTTTTCCTCTCTGGCTTTTTCTTCCTTCTCTTTTTCTCTATGTCTCTCTCCTTTGATATGCGCATTACACACGTCCTTATTTTGTGCTTTATTTTCCAGGCTCTGTCGTCGACATCCATGGTCCCCACAGTAGTGTTCCACCTTGTTATTTCATATTTTTTTTGATAAATTTAGTTTATTACTCTATCGTTGAGATATGTTAATACAAAAATAAAGTTTGAAAAAAAATTGTATAACGTTTCTGGTTGTTTTCTTAACTGCTGTGTAACTCTTTCTTGTTCTTATTAATGTTATTTGACGAAGTCCACCATGGTCTTAAATTTTGGAGGCCTTATCGTGGGAATACTGGTGATGTCTGCAGTTTCCAACAACTTCTGAATAGTGTGTTTGATTTATCTCAACTTTACTTCCATTAAAGTGCTGATAATTAAATGCAGACTAGCCATTCCCGTGCAAAAAGACATGAAGTTCACCTTTGCGATTTATTCTAAATACTAAAATCCTGTATTGAAATGCACTGACGTAGTGGCTGCACTCACAGTGTACACACAAATTCATTTACGAAACCTCATTGTATTTATATTGATTGGGAATCGGGCGTCAGGTGCTGGATCTTGACGAGATACACTGGCCAGTTTGTATATTGTCCTGCACACGCAAAACATCACATCACAACTTTCACACCAACTCCAATGCGAATAAGCCACGTTAGCACCAGGGATTTTACACCTGCTTTCTGAAGGTGTTAAGCATGACGACTACCTGCACCATGAAAGAGAACACAGCCAAGAGCCACACCAGAACACCCACAGGTGCCATGGAATAAATTAGCACGATACAGGGATACCCATGAGGGCCACAAGACTCTTCGGAACAACTCCGGGACTGCCAAAGCCCCCCAAACCCGCATCTGAGCAAGTGTGTCCCTCTGGTCATTGTGGTAGCATGATAGGCACCAGCCCTGCAACATCACAGTGTGCTATCATCTCAGCGTTGGCAGTGAGCCTGGACATGTAACTACGCACGCATCTTCCTGCATGCACAACTGGCGTGTGCTGGTCTGGAGTACACAGGTCAGCGCAGGGATGTGCCTATCCAACAACGGGAACGGGGTGTCTCAGACATCTCCGTGTACAGGAAGTGCGGTAAGTGTGTCTCTGTGTTCTGGGGTGGCCTACCACAAGGGCCGCAGCAGTCGATGTTGTAAAGTGGCATGCACCACCGCTAAACGGCACTGTGATGGTGTAGTTGGAATGCAGCAGCACATGCGCAAATAAGCAATTTCATTGCTGTGCTGTACAAGGGCACGAGATACAACAGTGCACCGTACAAAAGTGTGTGAGCTCGTGGGAGGGAGGAGAAGCTGTTTGCAACGTAACAGACAGTGAACTCGCCCATGTGCGACGTGCTGGGCATCTCATCCATGATGACCATGGTCGCAGACATCCCACAAGACAAACGACCTGCCTTTGTACACATCATCTCTGAATGCAGCGTGGTTTTCACTTCTATGCTCGTTCACTGGTGTGATGTTGGCGAGTTGTGTGACTTGTGCTACTTGTTGGTGTGTTTAATTTTGGCCATTGTTTGTCTATACTTGTACTATACTTAATTTTGCATGTCTGCCATTCTGCCCATCTCCCCCTGTCCCCCCACTCCCTGCTTCTTCCTCTTCCTGGTGCTGTTCTGTCTATAATGTTGTTGCTCCACACATAACTACATGTAAAGAACAAATTAGAATAGTTTCTTGATTCTTTTAGGTTTCAAAACTTCTCTCTCTTGGTTTCTTTTTAATTTTCCATATAAACAGTTTTTTTTAATATTCAACAACACATAGAAGTCAGAAATGCAACGTATTCTATAAACACACTTTCTAGAACATTCTACAACACGTGCAGGTTAAAAGTTCATCAATCTTTTTAAACGTAACCATATTTTTTGGCAACATTTTCTTGAACATTTAACAACATGTCAGGTTAAAAGTTCACAATTGTTTTAAGTTCGAACAGTGCCTTCCAAATGCAAGTAGCAGGTGTGGTTGAGTTGACAACTTTTATATGTAGTCCACGTTGAAACTGCTTTTTCTTAACCAATCACAAAGATGCTTTTCCACAAATTCGAATGTGCACCCTACTTTTAAAAAAGAATGTTTTTTATCTCCCAATCACGTATTGTTTTGTATGGCAACAAAAAGTAATTTCCCATTTTAATATCTCTTATTCTACCAAGGAACTGCATGAGCTACAGACATATTTCCATACCTTCCAGCCATACCTTCAAAATGCTAGTGTGGATCGTAGGACATAGCTATATTTTCTGGTGCAAGAGGTATGCAGAACAGAGACGTATTGACTTAGACCTAGGTTTACAAAATGTGGACATTAAATGGTTTGCACAGAGAGGATTGAAGTGGCACCAATTGTTGCCTTTGGTTAAAACCTGTTTGCATCTCCAACACCCTGACCTCATGACTGTGCACTGTGGTGGAAACAACCTAGGCACATTGACTGGGGTAGGTTTGGAAATGCTTATGAAGGACACCTTTGGACAATTGATGTTTCTTTTCCCTCAAACTGTCTTTGTATATTCCAATATATGCCAAAGACAGAAGTGGAAATAGTCAAAACAATTTTGTCCTCAGATTGAAAAATCTAGAAAGAAACTCAACAAAGCTGCATACCTCAGAGACCACAAAATGGTGTCCATCTACAACAACAACAACATGCGTTTTGATATGGCTGATATCTACAGAAGTGATGGAGTACAGTTCACAGATCATGGAATTCGAGTTTTCCTGAATAACTTGAAGCTGTGCATCCGCACTTATATGTAGCTCCAACTAATCAACACAAGGGCTCTTTTTAGAGACACCCTATAACTGACAACTTAGGCCTGCTATTTTAGGGCCAGGTAACGGCAACTTCCGGACTCTCACCAAAATGTATTCTACACACAGCTGTGATGCAGTGGCCAGACCATCTGACTTTGCAGCACAGAGCTCTCGCTTTGATCACCACCTCTACTCCACCAAAGGGGTGAGTAGTTTGCGCTTTACAAATACCGTATTGATTTACCTTCGCACTCCCTGTACAACACTACCTAAGCACCATATACAAGTTGGACAAGTGTAGCACGGCGCCCAGAGCACATGACTTCACAGCATAGCAAACACAGGCTCATGGTTTCATACCCGAGTCCAGTAGCTGCTCAATTTAGCAGCATGACACTCTAGGCAATACCTTACTTAATTTCCGTACCCAGCACTTTCAGACCAGTAGGGGTCAGTAGTTCTCCGGCTTTACCCTGAGTCCGTCAGCAGCTCAGCTTACGCCCCCAGCGCCATCAGACCCGTAGGAGTGAGTAGTTTGCACTTTACAAATACGGAATTGATTTGATACATGCAAATTTACCTTCGCACTCTCTGTATAACACCCCCTAAGCACCATACACAAGTTACAATGTTCGAAACAAAAGTTCCTCCGAGTAGGTATAACTACATACTGACACTACTTGGACAGATGTGGCACAGCGGCCAGAGCACATGACTTCGCAGCATATGACACACTTTTTGGACTCACGCTTTCATCCCTGAGTCCGGCAGCAGCTCAACCTAGCACCATGAAACTGTACACAATACCTCAGATATTTTCCATACCCCAGGACTTTCAGACCAGTACGGGTCAGTAGTTCGTCCTAGAAGGTATAAACACATGCTGACACTACTTCCACAGGTGTAGTGCAGCGGCCACGACACATGACTTCACAGCATAAGACACACAATTTGGGCTCACGCTTTAATCCCCGACTCCCGCACCAGCTCACCTTAGCAGCATCAGACTCTAGGCAATACCTCACTTAATTTCTGTAGCCCAGCACTTTCACACCGCTAGGGTAGAATACTTTGCTTCACACCCCGTCTATAGCACACTCCTAAACACCCCACAGAGGTTACAGTGCTCCTACCCTCCTCTCTCCCACTCTTTTTGCCCTTTTTCCCCTTACTCGCTTTGACGGAATCACAAAATGGCGGCCAACACTTCCTAGTTGCAACCGCTCGCAGCGCTCACAACCAATAAGCAGCAAGCTCGTGCTCATAACTCCTCAGCCAATCAGATGGCAGAATTCCCAAATATCGATATCTGTAAATTTTGATATTTCTCAAATCTACTGAACGGATTTACACCAAATAAACAAAAGCGTGCTTTCTAGACCAAGACCCTTCTCCCTGCCAAATTTGGGGTAATTCCGTTCACCCGTTCAACCTGTAGCCTTGTCTAAAGTTTCCTATGGAAATGAACATGGAGAAAACACGTTTTGGGACCCCCCTTTTTTCTCGGCCCCCCTTGATGAATCATCCCCCACATAGGAGCTGATATGAACAAAGAATTAGTTTGGAAAATTTCATGAAGATTCATCAAACGACGCCAAAGTTATAAGCAAAACAAAAAATGCTCTTCCTATGGAAACTTGGTCCTAACTATTTCAATGCAAATTGCTTAAATACTAGGGGTGGGCGGAATTTGCGAAATCCACTTTCGCAAATTATCGCGAAAATGTTTAAAATTATCGCAAGCAAGCGGAAATATCGCGAAGATGCAGAATTTTTTTTCCCGCATGTTCGCGAGATTTTCTGCATGGTTGCGGGTCGCCAACTTACCCATGTGGTTGCTCGCGGGCGCAGCTATCTTGTTTTGAGTTGTCTCGCGGTGCATGATCGCGAGAAGAAAGACGTGATCGCGCGACGCATGACGTCACTGCGGGCGCGAACTGTCGCGAGACAGCGCAAATGGCTAAAAACAATCCAACATCTCATGGAGAACGCGACCGGATCAAGAAAACTTGTCGGCGAACGCAGGGATTCAGGCAAGGCGATCACGCGCGTGCGAGAATGTATTATTTTACAGCACAAGCAAGAAACAAATTATCGCCAAGCTGTGAAAAGCGGAAATTTTGACATTTTCGCGCTCTCCGCGGAACGCGAAAATGTCAAATTATCGCAATTTCCGCGAACGGAACGAAATTTTCGCCCAGGCCTATTAAATACATCCCAGGCTATATGAGCGTTCCTTTGAACTGTGACTTTGAAATAATGTATATTAGATACCAGGGCTCTACATTCTATTCCATCATTGCTGTCACATTTTTATGTAACTTTATAACTTGGGCCCGATTCTGATGCAGTTAGGAAGACATCCTAATGGCATTTGCTCAGTCCAAATCAGATTGGGAACGTGTCTTTCTGACTGACTCAGAAAGATTTCCAACCGACCAAGTATGATGCGAGTTAGGCATTAGGAATATCCTAATCCAAACCCAATGGCATTTGGAATGACCGAGCTGTACGGAGCAGAATCGTATTTGTGTCTATGGGTCGCGTTTCTGTACGACAGACTACGATGCTGGATTTGGACAGCCTTTCCAAATTGTGCAGTCTGACTCAAATCAGCAGTCAGAATCAGACTTTGGGGGCCCGTAGTGGGCCCGCCATACCTGGAGCCTTCACAATGTGGCCCCTGGGAGTACCCATGGGTCCCCCTTACCAGCCAGGGGGTGCCCGCCACAGGGTGCCTGATTTTCCCCAGCCACCCCTTTCTTCAATGGGAGACTATGCATTCGGTTGGAACAAAGGCTCCCATTGAAGTCAATGGGAGTCCAACCAAATCATATCTGGAAGCATCCGGATGCATCGTACTCCTGATCTGATTCGGTCGGAAACCATTCCCAAACCCATTCAGTCAGGAAGCTTTCTAAACCTCATCGGAATCGGGCCCTTAATGTATTACAGTATGTCATTCATGTCCATCCATAATCTATGTAAAGACACTCGCTCAGGGTGTCTTCTCATGTGATCAAGAAGGCTGGGGCAGTCGAAATGCATTATGAGAGTTTTGGAATAAAGTATCTTCACTGCAACTTGTTTAATCCTGAGTGTGCACCTTTGCTGGACGCTTTGTTACATGTATATATATTATAAATATATATATATACAAATATATATATGTGTGTGTGTTACTTTTTATATATTTTCACACATTAATTCATAAGACCAAGGTGCCGGTCACGATCCGGTAAAAAATGTCCCCGTGCGACTCGTATCGGGTCTTTTTACCGTACGAATCGTACAAGTGCCGTACGAACTGGCAATCACGATTCGCATGGTAAAAAGTCCATACGAACCGCACTGGGAATCATTCCCCACACGTCCTCGGGTCGGAAAATGTGTCCGACACGTCCTCGGACGATTTACCTTACAAACGTGAAAAGCCAAGTCCGACCGAGGAATCACGATCCATCCCGTGCGTCCGAGCGTACAACCGTATGGAAAAAACACCGTCCGCACCGAACTCCTATAGCAACCATGGAGACATGTGCCCGCATACGCGCCCAACACTCCCCCCAGCCCCCGTACGTCCGACACGTACCCCCCGTGTATGTATACCCCCACCCGTCTAGGTACACCCCAGTACGTTCAAGTCGTACCCCCACCCCAGTACGTGTCGTACCACCGTCTATGTACACCCCAGTACGTTCAAGCTCCACCCCCACCCCAGTACGTGTCATACCCCCCGTGTACCTACACCCCAGTACGTTCCAGTCCTACCCCCACCCCAGTACGTGTCGTACCACCGTGAACCTACACCCCAGTACGTTCCAGTCGTACCCCCACCCCAGTACATGTCATACCCCCGTGTACCTACACCCCAGTACGTTCCAGTCGCACCCCCACCCCAGTACGTGTCATACCCCCCGTGTACCTACACCCCAGTACGTTCCAGTCGTACCTCCACCCCAGTACGTGTCGTACCACCGTGAACCTACACCCCAGTACGTTCCAGTCGTACCCCCACCCCAGTACGTGTCGTACCACCGTGAACCTACACCCCAGTACGTTCGAGCCCCACCCCCACCCCAGTACGTGTCATACCCCCCGTGTACCTACACCCCAGAACGTTCCAGTCGTACCCCCACCCCAGTACGTGTCATACCCCCCGTGTACCTACACCCCAGTACGTTCCAGTCGTACCTCCACCCCAGTATGTGTCGTACCACCGTGAACCTACACCCCAGTACGTTCCAGTCGTACCCCCACCCCAGTACGTGTCGTACCACCGTGAACCTACACCCCAGTACGTTCGAGCCCCACCCCAGTACGTGTCATACCCCCCGTGTACCTACACCCCAGTACGTTCCAGTCGTACCCCCACCCCAGTACGTGTCATACCCCCGTGTACCTACACCCCAGTACGTTCCAGTCGTACCTCCACCCCAGTACGTGTCATACCACCGTGAACCTACACCCCAGTATGTTCCAGTCGTACCCCCACCCCAGTACGTGTCGTACCACCGTGAACCTACACCCCAGTACGTTCGAGCCCCACCCCCACCCCAGTACGTGTCATACCCCCCGTGTACCTACACCCCAGTACGTTCCAGTCGTACCCCCACCCCAGTACGTGTCATACCCCCCGTGTACCTACACCCCAGTACGTTCCAGTCGTACCTCCACCCCAGTACGTGTCGTTCCACCGTGAACCTACACCCCAGTACGTTCCAGTCGTACCCCCACCCCAGTACGTGTCGTACCACCGCGAACCTACACCCCAGTACGTTCGAGCCCCACCCCCACCCCAGTACGTGTCGTACCCCCCGTGTACCTACACCCCAGTACGTTCCAGTCGTACCCCCACCCCAGTACGTGTCATACCCCCCGTGTCCCTACACCCCAGTACGTTCCAGTCGTACCCCCACCCCAGTACGTGTCATACCCCCCGTGTACCTACACCCCAGTACGTTCCAGTCGTACCTCCACCCCAGTACGTGTCGTACCACCGTGAACCTACACCCCAGTACGTTCCAGTTGTACCCCCACCCCAGTACGTGTCGTACCACCGTGAACCTACACCCCAGTACGTTCGAGCTCCACCCCCACCCCAGTACGTGTCATACCCCCCGTGTACCTACACCCCAGTACGTTCCAGTCGTACCCCCACCCCAGTACGTGTCAAACCACCGTCCATGTACACCCCAGTATGTTCCAGTCGTACCCCCACCCCAGTACGTATCGTACCACCGTGAACCTACACCCCAGTACGTTCCAGTCATACCCCCACCCCAGTACGTGTCATACCCCCCGTGTACCTACACCCCAGTACGTTCGATACCCACCCCCACCCCAGTACGTGTCATACCCCCGTGTACCTACACCCCAGTACGTTCCAGTCGTACCCCCACCCCAGTACGTGTCGTACCACCGTGAACCTACACCCCAGTACGTTCGAGCTCCACCCCCACCCCAGTACGTGTCATACCCCCGTTTACCTACACCCCAGTACGTTCCAGTCGTACCTCCACCCCAGTACGTGTCGTACCACCGTGAACCTACACCCCAGTACGTTCCAGTCGTACCCCCACCCCAGTACGTGTCGTACCACCGTGAACCTACACCCCAGTCCGCTCGAGCCCCACCCCCACCCCAGTACGTGTCATACCCCCCGTGTACCTACACCCCAGTACGTTCCAGTCGTACCCCCACCCCAGTACGTGTCATACCCCCCGTGTACCTACACCCCAGTACGTTCCAGTCGTACCCCCACCCCAGTACGTGTCGTACCACCGTGAACCCACACCCCAGTACGTTCGAGTCCTACCCCCACCCCTGTACGTGTCGAACCACCGTGTATGTACATCCCAGTACGTTCAAGTCCTACCCCCAACACAACCTCCTAACTACGGAGCGCACCCCAGGCCCCAACATCACAACCGCATGTACGAGTCGTACCAAGCCACACACAAGGACAGCACCGTACAACCAAATGGCCCATGTACACACCGTACACACGCTCAAAACGCACGGACACAACCAGGACAAAACAAAACAACACAACAATATACCATTCGAATGGCACAAAGCCACTAAACATGGCCAAAAAACAACAAAACAACACCTTCACTGACCTGCAACTGCCAAAAACAAACAGAGACCCAATACACCACCACTCCTTATAACCAACCCACCCACAATTCAAACACAGCCACACCCACCAATGGACCAATAAAAAGGGCCCACACACACAAACCATGAGCCTTTGCAACAGACCCACTGCTGCCAGACCCCACAGACAACCCACAGCACCAGACCTCAACCTTTACTACACCTTACACTTGCACACCTTCACACAACCACCTTCACAAACACACCCTCATCACATTCACACACACACGCACCTGCACAACCACACCCACACACCCACAACCATCCACACACCACCCCCACCATCCACACCCCCCCCACCATCCACACCCCTCATCATGCCCACTACCAAGAATCCAAAGTTCAGTAACCGAGAGTTGGAGGTTCTTGTTGATCAAATCCTCAGAGTCGAGCCACAGATCTTTGGAACATTGGTCAGAAACACCAGCCAGGCAGCAAAAACAGCCATGTGGCAGACCATCGTCGATGCTGTGAATGCTGTTGCGGACACCAGACGGACCAGGCAGGAATGCCAGAACAGGTGGTACGATCTGCGGAGGAGGGTCCGAGCCAAGAGGCAGGATGAACACGACCAGGCCAACGCCACCGGAGGAGGGCCCTCCCGCAGACCCGTACACTACCATCCCTGGGAGGAGAGGGTGATGGCCATACTGCCGGTGGAGGCAGTCGAAGGATTAGAAGGACTCCGAGACCCGGGTGAGTACACAAACAACGCACCTCACATGGGGGGAACGGCATCCACAACCAACATCACTAACAGGCACGCAACCACCACAAGCCATCGCATGACTCAACCACACTCCATGAGCACGCACATGCCACTGCTGCCACCATGCCCCATGCACCCAGCTGGACAATGTCAAGTCACAGGCCACAGAAGACAACAACACATGACACGGTAACCCGGATGGCGGGAGGCTGGGCCCAAAAAAGCACATAGTGCAACTCAGAAGCAGACAACAATTCACTCTACCCATATGGCCTAGGTCACAGCCAGACAAACACTGTGTCCCAACACAGGAATGACTTGCCAGCAAATGGCGGACGCCTTGCATCAACACATGGGGGTGAAGGCACTGTTTTGCACATTACAGCAGCTAATGAACAGCCAACATTGTGAAAGAGTGGCAGCACACACCACCACAGCAGCAGCGCACAGACACACATCACACCCAATGGGTGCCTGGAGATCAGAAACAAACTCACATCAACAAGCCAAGGGCCACTCAAAGATCTGCTAACAGTGTGTGCCCAGGAAGAAGGGCCGAGGTGACAGAGGGTGACACACGGAGGGAGGGAGAGGGGGACAGAGAGGGAGGGAGAGGGGGACAGAGAGGGAGGGAGAGGGGGACAGAGATGGAGGGAGAGGGGGACAGAGAGGGAGGGAGAGGGGGACAGAGAGGGAGGGAGAGGGGGACAGAGAGGGAGGGAGAGGGGGACAGAGATGGAGGGAGAGGGGGACAGAGAGGGAGGGAGAGGGGGACAGAGAGGGAGGGAGAGGGGGACAGAGAGGGAGGTAGAGGGGGACAGAGATGGAGGGAGAGGGGGACAGAGAGGGAGGGAGACGGACAGAGGGAGGAGGCTGACACACGGAGGGAGGGAGAGGGGGACACAGAGGGAGCAAGACACAGGGAGAGCTAATCAGCCGTGTTGCGTGTGTGAATGTCTGCTCGTCAGCAGGTAGACTGCGTGCATGTAGACAAGGGTGGCCAGTGCCAGAACCCCCCCTCTTCACCATGGCAAAACACAGGGCCATGTCACAACCTGTACACGGGAACAAGGACAGCTACCTGGATCATATAAGTGTGTGGATCCCCTCCATGTGCGCATGTACAGTGCTACATGGAAGGCGCCAATGCATGGCTCGCCACACCTGCCCACTCCACTGCTGACTGCAGTCACACTTGACGCAGCAAGTAAGACTGTGCCACACATAGTTAAAGGGGCCAAAGTGGTGCCCAAGGGACAGACCCATGCACAAGTGCACTGTGAGTGGAATGCAAGACAGATCCTAATTCCAAGAGGAAATGTGCCAACTTTGGAAATGATGAAACATGGATGTTGCATGGACCAAAATTAACATTGTCTCTCTCACACACAGGTCAACGTCGTGGTGCACCCCCCAACACTGGGGGGGAACACTCACAGGACCCGGATCTGCAGGAGCCCGATCCCACCGGCAGCGACCACTCTCACCACTCTGCGGACGACCCCGACCGACCTGGCCCCTCTGGTGTCCAACCACCTGCAGCACCTGCGTCAGGTACAACTGTGCCAACCACCACCCCCACTCCTGCCACATCCCAGGAGACAACCAGGATCCCTGCCCCAACACCACAATGCAGCCAGGCTCGCCAGGAGGGACACGGTGTCCCGGGCACCCAGGAGGAGGCAGGCGACAACGCCAATGCCACCCCTCAGGGGTCCCGGAGACCCCATGTGCCCACAAGTGCAGGCCAGGCGCAAGTGGGCAGGGGTGGTGGGAGTGGAGGACGGCGGAGGCGCGAGCCTGACCAGTTGGCTGGGGATCCGGTATTTTCCCATGTCCGTAACATCCTGGACTCATACCGGCAGGACACCACGGGCATGGCCCAGGTTGTGTCCGTCCTCGAGGGGATCAAGGCCCAGCAGGCCCAGCAACATGCGGAGCTAATTGCCTGTCTACTGGTACACCAACGGAGGATGGAGGACAGACAGGCTGAGCAAGTGACGGCATTCCAGGGGATTCACGCTACACTCCGTCGGATGGCCGACACCATGGCCGACCCTCCCTGTGCCAGAAGGAGGAGAACATCACCACCCACAGGGAGGGATCAGGAGGAGGAGGAGGAAACATCCGACGGAGCATCCCAGACGTCGTCACGGCCTGCTGGTGAGGTTCCCCGCAGGAGGCCGGGTCGTCCACGGAAAGGACCGTGAGGGTGGCTGCTACATCACCATCTCCCAGGACACCTGGCCTGGCACCTGGCCCACTGGAGCAACAGCATCACAGCATCAAGAGACATTCTCTGCCACATGGCCCTGCTGGTCACTGGCTGACCAATGTTGACAAAGACTGTGGCATGGACTCTGAGGATTTCCAATGGCAAGGACACCAACTCCCCTACTGAACTTTGGATTCCCTAATCCCGGAAAGCCCCTCACTTTGCCCCCCCCCCCCCAATAATAAATCACACTATGAAGAGTAGATGCCTGCTGGTAGCATTATTACCTAACATGTGTCTTGTAAAGTCTAAACATGCCTGAGTCATCTTTTCTCTTCAACCATCCACACCCTGGGGCCTGAGTCTGGCACAGGACACATGGGTCACAGTTTATTAGGCAAGACAGACATGGAGCACCATACACACCCGTGATGGGCACAACCAGCTGAGGGGGTGGCCGAACAACCGTGCTGACACACACATTGAGTACACCAACAGTCATGCGCAGAGGTCAGGGATCCAGTCCAGTGTCCTGGGTGGCACCAAGGTATGTGTAGACAGGTGGCATAACCATGTCCTGCAAGCTTGAGTCCGGTGGATGCAGAGAATGGGGGCCTGGCCAACGTTGGATGCATGGGGATGGCACATGTCACAATACCCACGCAGTCATGGACATCATGCCCAATACACAGTCTCAGCCCACACACACA
This sequence comes from Triturus cristatus, assembly GCF_964204655.1. NCBI lineage: Eukaryota > Metazoa > Chordata > Amphibia > Caudata > Salamandridae > Triturus > Triturus cristatus. The sequence continues at coordinate 898,646,305 of NC_140590.1, read as the reverse complement.
GCTTGCATCTTGCGACTCGACACATTGACACATAGCCACAATCAGGGAATACCATGCCAGACATGCAGGATGCACCGTGCCAACACACCAGCATTGACTGAGAAGAGGCACCTTGGAGGCATAGGGACACCTTTATTAGTCATGTATTCGGGTTTGCAGAGGCAACTCGAAGTACAGATGAACACATCATGTGGAGTGACATGTGGGTCCAACACTGGCACCCCCCTTCTGCAGCACAAATGCGTGATAGCCATGGCACTGGCACACAAGCGTCGGCTAACAGCTAAATACCCACAGCTGCACACGGAGAGCCTGCCATACACCATAGATCCGCTGATGTGGAAGTCCCACACCATGTCAAGCCAATGCTAACCGTATGTGTCCGAGGGCAGTGTCACACACATTGATGCCATCATCACAATACACTATCCCATCACTGATGACTGTCAACAAGTCAGACCATCTATTCAGGTGTACACAGCTGCATGTTGTGTCCCATGGTGATGCTACATGGCTGCAGAGGAACCAAACATCGACAGGGGCAGTGTGCATACATCGTGAACAACTGCCAAACCCAATACACCCCTGATGCATCCCTTACCCCATGGAGACTTCCAAACGTGTCCGTGCCTGTAACGCTGAGTCAGCCCACGATGTCATGTCCATGAGGAATAGCAGTGCCACAACAATGCAACCAGCAAACGGCATGCGCAGGTACCTGGGGAAGATAGACACACAAGAAGTCAGCCACAAAAAGCACAGCCACTTGCATGTGCATTTACTCGACACATGTATGGATGACAACATGCCAGGTCACAATTATGACTGGGGAAATACTACCATCACTGCCACCATCACTCCAGTGACACACCCACACACACCTCTGACCCACGTGCCATACATGCAGGTGGAGACACACATCACAACGCATGCCACACGGGGACCAATGCGTGCACACTCAGACACTGGTACTCACCACTAAGCAAAGAAGTCGTGTATGAGCCGAGTCCGGATGTCCTCTTGCGGCTCCACATCCTCCACATCACTAGCCCCATTGCCAAGCCCTTCGTCCTCCACGGGTGGATGGTCCTCGTCATGTTGATTCAGGATGAGTGGCACAGCTCTTTCAACTGCCATGTTGTGCAGCATGCAGCAGACCATGAAGATCTTGCAGACCTTCGCCGGGGCATATGGGAGTGCGCCGCCCGTCTTGTGGAGGCACCTGAATCGGCTCTTCAGCATGCCAAACGTCCTCTCTATCACTCGCCTTGTCCGGCCATGGGCGGTGTTGTAGCGGAGCTGGGCCGGCGTGATGGGGTTGCGGAGAGGTGTCAGCAGCCAAGGCATGTTGGGATAGCCAGCGTCCCCTACATGGGAAGCACATGGACATCGTTAGAACTGGTGAAGCGGTCGTGCTGGTCGGCTATACAGAATACAGGACAGACAGACTGTACCCACCAACAACACATGCCCGTTCGTTGCGCAGCTGCATCATCATATCAGGCATCCCGCTACGCCTCATGATGTAGGCATCGTGTGCTTATCCTGGGAAACGAGCACAGACATGTGAAATCACCATATTGGACAGACACACCACAAGGGCATTGATGGAGTGGTAGTGCTTCCGATTGCGGTACGCCACCTCCCGTGCGTGTGGTGGTACCAAACCTACATGTGTCCCATCTATGGACCCAATGACATGGGGCATCCCTCCCAGGGCATAGAATCCACGCTTGACCTCAGTCATCTGTTCAGGGGTTGGGAACTTGATGAAGTCATCCAGGTGAATCAACATGGCCTCCAAGAAATCATGCAGCACACTGATGAATACAGGCCCCAGCTAGGCCCGCAGGACACAAGGGTTCGCTCTCCTGTAATGGAATCTATAAGGAAGTTGGCACATGATCATTCTTCCGTTGTTCTTTATCAAACAGCGCTTTCTCACGCTTCTCTCGCTCACGCACCTCCTTCACCCACAACCGTACACACTCAAACATATCCTGACGAGCACGCCGCTTACACATACACTGTTCCACATACTCAATCTTACGTATATCAAACGATCCATACAAAGGCCATCGCAACTCAGGATCTTTTTTCGTATATTTCCTCCATACTGTGCTGTACATTATGGAAGAAAGACCATGCTTCACATACATATCCCTATTAGGAGTCCCCTCTGGGGGAGCTGGAGCAGATTCCTCGAGGTTCAACCGGTTCCCAAAACAGCAGCACCACTTACGGAGTGCGCTGAAAGCAGGCATGCTCAGAAATAATGCAAAATATGCAATATTATAGAAAAAATGGCACTTAATCGTTGCGCCGTTCAAAGTTACACAGCTCCGGAGAAATCTCTCCACATTACCTGCCTATATGTGTTGCAACGCATATATTTTCACAAAGACAAATACAAAATATGACTAGTCATCACAAATCAACTCAAATAGCCAGATCAGGCTTCAAAAACTCGGAGCAAGTACCGTACACCGGTTCTTACCAATCAAGAGTCCAGATTCCAACTGCCAAGCTCCACAATCGCCCAAACGGCTTTCACGGCAAGACCGACAGAAGAGGTCTCAGTTGAGGACCGGCGCCACCCAGACGGTCAGCTCGGAAGGGAAGGAAGAAAAACCTCGGGATGCCAGGGCTAAGACGCCGCGGGCAGTGATCACGTCCCCGGTCAAATTCCTCACCTTCGTCGCGACCAGTCCTTCGAGCATCCGAGTCGCCGATGAGCCCCACGTGACGGGCGCCAATTGATGAATACAGGCCCCAGCTAGGCCCGCAGGGCACAAGGGTTCGCTCTCCTGTAATGGAATCTATAAGGAAGTTGGCACGGAAACTGCAAAGTACAAAGACAGCATTTATTAACCCTTAAGGGTGGTCCTACAATCCACACAACACTCTTCAGTATTGCATAGAGTAGCACAAAGAACTTGCGTACACAGTCCCCTTTTATACACAACAGAGGGGCTCATAAGTGGGTGGATACAACATGAGGCTGAAGAACATTACCATTTATGGTCATTTTCGATACTGAATCAATATGTAGGCGGAGCTAACACACTCCTTAAGCCCGCGAAAACATGGTCAAGCAAGGCTAACTGATAACAGATGTGGTCAAGTCCGGGCATGTGCCAGATGGACAAAGGAGCTATTTATAGACTGTTACTAGGCAGATTACAAGAGCAACTAACACAGAGGTTGGACTCTTCTCGTGGGGAACACGTGGAAGCATGACAATACAAAATGGAGTCCAAACTTCGGTCAACATTACAGAGAAAACATGATCTATAAGAGGGGAATTAATGTCTTTAGTAAATGCTTAATCACATCGTTGTTTCAATTTACAACAGACGACCCTTTCAGCATTTACTGAAGACATCCGGTTTGTTAAGATAATCATCATATATGTCAATCGTCATCATTTCTTCAACTTCTTTAGCTAAACGTTTCTGGTGAGCAACATCGGCAATAGCTTTCTTATTGGGGATACAAAATGATACACATAATGAGCAGAGCAAGGGACCACACTGAACGCAGATACAGCATGAAAACAGAACCGCTACAATAATGCAGAGACCAGTTAGAACCTTCCATCCCCAGGCAGTAATTAACGCCCAAAACCATCCAGAAAAGGACCAAGTGCCGTTTTCTGTATGGATCTCAGCTGCAATTTTATGCAGTTTATTGATGGCATTATAAACTGATGGCGTATGATCAGGGATAAACACACAACAGCTACTTCCAATAATTTTACATGCTCCTCCTCTGTCAGCTAGCATAACGTCTAATACCATACGATTCTGCAATGCAACAATTCTAGTAATCTGTAATTCCTCCGTAAGATTCCCAAGAGCAGCAGCAGTCTGATTTGTCACCGCTTCTACCACTCTTGTTAACCTTCGGATCTTCCTACTGTTCAGGGCAGCTCCAACAAAGAAAAACAGTCCTAAGTTAAAATCAATATTGTTTCTAACAAAGCGGCAGGACCTGATGGGATCCCGGGCGACTTGATAAAAAATAATCCCCCATTTTGGAGCAGATTAATTGCTGCTCTTCTTAATGAGGTTATGTTGGGGGGGTCTTTCCCTGACTCTTGGAGGGGCGCTGAAGTAGTCCCCATTTTCAAGAAGGGTAGCAGGGAAGACCCAGCCAATTACCGCCCCATCAGTTTGCTGGATTCGACGCAAAAGGTAGCGGGGAAAGTGGTATTGGGCAGGATTCTGGAGTGGGTGGATGAAAATCAGATATTGTCTGATTTCCAAGCGGGTTTTAGATCAGGGACAGGCACCGTCGAGCAGACATTCCGCCTTTTAATGCTCTATTGGAAGGTAGTGGTGCTAGGAGGGGGCAGCTTATACTTAGTCTTCATAGACTTAAAAACAGCCTTCGACCTGGTTCCAAGAGCATTATTGTGGAAGGTCCTTGACAAGTTAGGTCTACCTCCCTATTTGTTGGCCTTGCTGATAAAATTCCATGAAAACAACTTTGCCCAAATCAGATGGGGTGCCCAGCGAGAAAAAACCCCGTGTATTCCAGTAGACAGGGGCGTCCGCCAGGGGTGTGTGCTTGCCCCCACTCTGTTTTCGCTTTACGTCAATGGAGTGGTGGAGCACCTTCTTCAACATCCTGCAGATGCACCATCCCTGGCTGGAAGGAAAATCCCGACGCTCCTGTTTGCGGACGACACCCTCCTGATTTCGAAATCACCTGTAGGCATACAGTCACTACTTTCCAGCTTCAAGGCCTTCTGTGACACCAAGGGACTGGCCATAAATATTGGCAAGACCAAATTTCTTGTCCTCAACCCCCCTAAGAAATCTGTTAAACCCCCCACTCTAGACTCTGTCACATTAGAACGGGTCAAAGAATTTGACTATCTAGGCATACGTCTTTGTGATAGTATGAGCTGGAAGGCCCATCACCAAAAAGTGTTTCTAACCCATAAGAGGGTTGTTGGTGCGTTACTTAAAGAGCAGCGTGCTTCCTTCATAAAACCTATTGGGGCACTTCTTGATATTTATAGGGGTAGGGTTGTGAGTGCAGCACTGTATGGCGCAGAACTTTGGGGTACCCAGAGAGTGGATACTTTGGCCCACCTAGAAAATAAATTTCACAAAGATCTGATGAGGTTACCCCAGAGCACCCCCACAATCCCCCTCTTGCTGGACGCAGGTACCCGTCCAATCTGCGAGCAAGCTAAATTACGCCCCTTACTACTATGGTCTAGAATTTGGAACGTCCCCGAACTCCACAGCTATGCAGACGCCCTAAAAGATGTACTGTCCTTACCTGGCTGGCATAAGATCGCCTGGCTCAGAGAGGTCAAGAGGGCATTATACAAGCTCGGTCTGGGAGCTGCGTGGGAAAATAAAACAGCACCTCCTAAACAAGAACTGAAGAAGGCTTACTGGTCTTGGGTGGATAACGAGAGACTTGGTAAATCAAATCACCCAAGATCTGTTGCCAACTTCTTGATGGTTAAAGATATCCCCTCCAGAGAACCATATTTGGACTTGATTCACAGTCCACATGATAGGGCATTATATTTTAAATTCAGGGTTGGGGTCTTACCTTTATGTCAGTTTACCTCTACCTGGAAACCACCACTGCAAACTGTACCCTATTGCCCATTCTGCGAGCTAAAAATCGAATCTGTCGCACACTTTCTATTTGAGTGTCGAGTCTATATGGCCCCTAGACGGAGGTGGTTGAAGCCTCTTTGTAGGAGCCTGGGAACTCGCTCACATCTGGAAGCTATAAGAATACTGCTCTCAGATACAAGACCCTTTTTTGCCATTTGTTTGGCTAAATTCTTAGGCTGGGCTTGGCGCATAAGATCTGCTAAACAACTGACGATACAGTAAAGTGTCCCTTTTTCATTTTTCATAAATTTTAAGATTATCCCGTGTAAATATGAAATGTTTTTAATGGTAATATGAATTGTAAATTGCTTTGTTTCGACCATTGTTTTTATGCTGTCATGTTGCTTTTATGATATGTTTCTATATCGAAATAAAGCTTTACTACTACTACTACTACTAAAATCAATATACTGTTGCAGACTGGTATCAGTCTGATCTACATCATTAATTGATAAAGTACGTTTATACCTATTTACAGTCACATTATTCAATAATTTCAGATCCTTATGATAAGATGCGGGTGCTAGGAATACAGGAGGTAATAGAAATGATACATAGCATACCCCAGACCACCCACCCGGCAGACGGTAGTAACCTTTATTTCCACACACAAAATACGTATTATGGGAGGCCAAGAAGGTACTATTGTTCAACCCATCAATATTCAAAACAGTAATGCAATCACTAACACCAACTGGAATAAAACCCACACTCTGGACACACAGGTCCGCTTGAGCTTGTGCTACTTGGATCACAAACTTGTCCTTTCCCACAGTGTCTCTTGTGTTCGTAAAGATGTAGGGAATGGATTCATTGTCTGGTCGGTACTCTTCCCACTCCCAAATTGTCCCATTCGCTTGTGGATACCCATTTTTGTCTTGATGGCATTCTTTATTGAGTCTGAAGAGCAATCGTCCCACTGTTGGTTTCCGAGTAGCAAAAAGCAAAGTATACCATGCTCTACAAGAGCCATTATGAGAGAAAGGAAGTGGTATAAATGGCGTTCCTCCTTTCTTCTGATGAGCTGGCATCATCCCACATATCCAACAGTTCGTAGCATTCGTTGCAACGTGGGTATGATGCAGCATCTGGATGAAAGTGTTATTCAAGTAAGATTGTCGATGCTTCAACTCTTGATACGGTAATGTATAAAAGTAGTGCTCCTCAGGCACCGGAGTTGTCAATACAAAAATCTTCCTAGCGGGGGTTACATCCTCCACGAACCATGTGGTTATCCCAACAATGGCTACTGTCAACATGAACCCCAATGCACAAAGGATTTTCTTTTTCTCCATATCAAAACAAAAATAAAACCTAATATCTTCCTGAAACTAAAAGTCTGTCAGAACTCTTCCCCTTGGGCAGCGGTTGATTTCTTCACCAGCGGGCCAAGACGGGTGTCGCTACACTAATGCAGGGCTGATCCCCCCCCCTTGCCTCATCGGCTCTCCGTTTCACTAACCCAAGGGCCGTTCTGACAGTATGTCCCGGTACTGGAAAACTCACTTCCTTGGTCGAAGATGATATCGCCTTCCTCCAGGAGTCGCGTGGTCCGGAAAGAGCTCCTCGGTGGCGTTTGGCTCCGCAGCACGGCCTGTCTCTGCAGCCAAAATTTCTCGTTGATCGGTCAGCACGGCAGGTTCCACCAATCCGGGCGGCACCTTCCTACAGTGCAGAGAGTGGATCCAATTCTTTCGGTTGGAGACTCGCACAGCCGTCCTCGTTGCGAGGAGGACCTGCTCAGGGCCCACCCATCTCGGCTCCAAACTGTTCGCTCTGTCGAAGACTTTCACCATGACATGGTCACCGGGCCGGAGACCATGTCCTTCGCCGGTAGACCGATCAGGGAGCGCCTCTCGGACCTGTTGATGGATAGAAACCAAGTTATCCGTTAACTGTGCCAGATAATCGCTCATCATTACACAAGGTACATCATACACAGCCTTAGGTCTGGGTGGACCCCAAATATTCATTGGGCGTCCAAAAACAATCTCGTATGGCGTAAGGCCAGTTCGAGAGTGCGGTACTGATCTAATTGACAATAACGCCAGTGGCAGAGCGTCTGGCCAAGTCAAAGACGTCGAAGCTTGAATTTTAGCGATCTTAAGCTTCAGTGTACCATTATACTTCTCGACTAGGCCTGCAGACTGAGGGTGAAACACGGCGTGGAACTTCTGAGTGATGCCTAGGCCCTTCAAGACATACTTTATAACATCCGCTACAAAATGAGGGCCATTATCACTCCACAGAAGTCTACAAACGCCATATCGAGGGAAGAACTCTTTCAGCAGCAACTTCGCAGTAGTCATTGCAGTATTGTCTTTCGTAGGGTACGCTTCAACCCATTTGCTGAAAGCGCAGACCACTACTAGGACATACTTCAGATTATTACAGCGCTCCAGTTGGATATAATCCATCTGCAGAACCTCAAAGGGTGCAGTGGGTGTCACAAATCCTCCTGCTGGAGTTCGAGTACCTTTTCCTGGGTTATACCTCAGGCAGATCATACAGGTCTGCACCACCCTCTTCGCTGTGCTAGCAATCTCTGGATGCTCCCAGACTTGGGTAAGCAATTTCACAATTGCGGAAGCTCCAACATGTGCTAGCCCATGTGCCATCTGAACCATAGGCTGTACAAAAGCCGTGGGTAATTTCCATCTATCCATCTGCTTATTTCTCCAGCAAACCTCGTCATCCAGTTCTCCCTCGCTAGCCCATTGTTCCCGCTCTTTGTCAGAAGCGGTCCTTTGCATTTCTCGCACTTCCTCCTTCGCATCATGCCATCTCTCCACCTGTGACTTCACTACATACATGGCAGTAGTACCGGGCTGCATCGCAGTTTCCCGTGCTACTCGATCTGCCAACGCATTCCCTTCTCCAACTTTGTCAACTACTTTCCTATGGGCGCTACACTTAACGATAGCAATTTTCTTTGGGTATGTCAATGCGGTTAAAAGATTGTGAACTAACTCTCCATGCATTATCTGTACTCCATGTGACGTTAAAAACCCTCTCTCCTTCCAGAGTAGGCCGAAATCATGCGCTACTCCGAAGGCATAGCGGCTATCTGTATAAACATTCACACATAATCCTGTGCTGAGCTCACATGCTCGTGTTAATGCTATCAGTTCCGCTGCTTGGGCTGATTTCTATGGTATGCGTGCTGTCTCCACTATCGTTTGCAATGTGGTAATCGCATACGCTGCTGAAGTCGTACCATCTGGTAGCTTCAGGCATGATCCATCCACCCACAGTTCTCCATCTACATCTGGAAAGGGCGTATCCTGGAGATCAATACGACCCTTTGTTTGTTCCTCAGTCACGAGAATACAATCATGCGCTTTCCGCGCCTCTGGCTGGGTTTCGGGGTATGGCAACAATGTTGCCGGGTTTAACGTTACGCACCTTTTCAACGTAATATGAGGAGCCAAAAGCGTCAACTCATATCCCGTTAAACGGGCGCTGGTCAAATGCTGCGTCTTTGTTTGATTAAGCAGGGCATCGACAGCATGGGGGACTAATACCAACAGCTTATGAGATAACACAATTCCCTCGCTTTGGCGTATTGACACAGCTGTCGCCGCAACCGAGCGAAAACACCCTGGTAATGCTCGGGCGACAGGATCAAGTACAGCCGAAAAATATGCACATGGGCGCTGCTTATCGCCGTGCATCTGCACTAAAACTGACAATGCACATCCATCTTTCTCATGCACATACAACGAAAAGGGTTTTGCATAATCAGGGGTTCCTAACACTGGTGCTGAACAAAGGGCCTGTCGTAGTTGCTGAAAAGCAGTATCACACTCATCTGACCAAGGGATTGGGATAGGCATGTCCTTTGTCAAGAGGGCTAATAATGGCTTAGCTATGTGCGAAAACCCCAATATCCACTGTCTACAAAAAGAAACAAGACCCAGAAATGCACGCACATCCTTCTGTGTGGACGGTCTCGGTGTATCCAGAATTACTTGGATACGATCCGGTGTGAGTGCACGTCCCTCCTTAGACAAAAGGTGACCCAAATAAGTCACCTTTGGTCTACAGAATTGCAATTTCTTCCTAGATACCTTATGATTGTGGGATGCTAAAAAGGAAAGTAAGGATAACGTACTTTCCTTACACAACTCCAGGGTGTCAGCCGCCAGCAAGATGTCATCGACATATTGAATGAGGGCGACACCCTCGAGCAGAGCAAAGGAATCCAATTGTCGTTTCAAAGCCTGACTGTAAATGCTAGGGCTTTCTGTGTAGCCCTGGGGAATCCTACAGAAACGATAAGATCTATTATTCAATGTAAACCCAAAAAGATATCGGCTATCAGGGTGAATGGGAATGGAAAAGAAAGCATTCTTCAAATCAATCACTGAGAACATGGTCGCCGTAGGCGGGACCAAGGTAAGCAACGTCGTGATATCGGAAACCACTGGGTACTGAGGTATCACGATCTTGTTCACTTCTCTCAAATCAATTATAAACCGATAAACTCTGGCATCCGTATCCTTTTTCAGTATGGGAAGGATCGGACTGTTACAAATGTTATAGGGGACTTCCTCCACTACCCCTACCGCTATCAAATCCTGCACTATCTGTGTGAGAGCCTCCTCACCCTCCTGGGAAATACGGTACTGTGGGAGGCGTGGTAACACCGCCCCCTCCTGGACGCTAATGTGGACTGGCGGAATCACCATTTGTCCCACATCAGTATCCGAAGTTGCCCACAAAGCATGAGGGAGAGTAGCTAACAGCGCATCCTCTGACATCGTACACATCCGTTCAGATCGGGGGTAATTGTCATTCAATATTACCCGCACACCGGCAGGGGAGCAGCGGATAGTAGCCCTAAAGTGCTTTAACATATCAAGACCCATAATATTGTCCGGTGTGTACGGGGCAAGCAGAAACGGACAGGATGCAGAAAAAGAATCAACCTTAAACATGAGGGGCTGTGAAAGAGGGCTTCGGGAGAGTGTACCATCAAACCCTACCGATGTGACCATTAAGCCGGATGGGGGAGCCCCCGGAACCAATTGCTTAGATAGCGCACTACGTGTCGCTCCAGTATCCACTAGGAACTGATCAGTAGAGCCCAAAACCTCAGCCGATACATAAGGGCCCTTCTGATCGACCGGCACCTCAACTGATTCTAACCCCCATCCAACGCAATCCTATGCATGCTGAGAGTCATGGTACCCCGACCGGTCAATTCCTGATGCTTGATACTGATGCTGGCGATCGAAAACATTTGATCTATCTCGGTGCTGCCCAGCAGAGTCAAAATGAGCCTGTTCGCTAGAAGTCCCTCGAAAGGTCGAGAAACCCCCTCTACCTCGCGGGCCACCGTGGGTATGCCCCTGGCGCGATGCATGCAGCACCGGGCAGTCCCTAGCCCAATGACCCGACTGCTTACAATACGCACATTGATTCCTATTCAAATCAGACCGGCCCGAGGGAGGACCATAAGATCCTCCCCTACCTCTACTACTACCCCGTCGAGGCGGGCCATAGACTTGCGCCAACATCACCTTTGTTTTCAAATCTTTCGATTTCTTTTCCTCCTGGCCCTTTGCTTCTTGCTCCTGACGCTCATAATACTGGGCGATAGTCAGGAGGGCCGTCGGTGTAGCGGAGGACCAAGAACTTTCACTCGCTTTTAGACGGGCCGCAACTGCCGGCAGCAGATTAGCTACATATTTATCCGCAAAAAGGTGGCGTCCCGTATCGTCGGTAAGTGACTGTCCACTAAAATCGTGGAACGTCTCCTCAAAGCGCGTAAAGAAGTCCGCAACTGACTCGTCAACTTTCTGTTTACATGCGGCTAACATATTCCAGTCAATCTTTTTAGGGGGGATAATTGTCTTCAACTTAGCCACAATAGCAGCAGGGAGATCTAAAATATTCTGGGGCGGTTTCTGCGCAGGCTTCCTCTCCCTATCCTCATCTTCCAGTTCAGACCATCGAGCCTTAAAAGTGGCAACATCATCTACCTTTCGCACAGATCGCCACATATCTGGTGGTAGAATAAGCCCAAAGAACAAATCTATATCTGCTAAAGTCATAACGCAAGAATTCAAGGCCCCCTCGACTTCTTCATAGAAGGCCGCTGGATTCTTGCGGGGGTCGGGCAGCGCATTCTTCAATGCCATAACATCAGCCCTATGCCATGGAGTGTAAACCCAATTATACACAAAATATCCCTTAGCATCGGCGGAGGTAATGTCCGAGCTAGTCCCCGCTCCTTTAGGAGGAACATACAAAGGCGCCGCCTCTCGCATTGGTTTAACATGCACTATGTCATCCTTATCTGACTGGGAGGTGGATGAGTGGCCCGCTGTTGTGCACGAATCCGACTGCTTCTCCTTCCCTGCTCGCTGGCGCGCTTTCTCTTTATAAACCAGCACCTCGTCCCGCAAGGCGAACAGCCGCCGAACCGTATCTGGAGCCTTAGAAAAAGAGAAAACACCATTACGCAATGCTTTAGCATCCGATGACACTTCGTCGGGCTCAAAAACACCAGAACGTTTCCGGAAAGCATCAATCACTTCATCCGCGAAATGACCCAGAAAATACACTTTATCTCTCTCCTGCCACGCCTCCCAAGTATGAAATAATTCCTCTATGGATATCTTGCCGTTAAGTGCACGAAAAGAAATTTGCCGAAGCTCAGCCATTTGGTCGGCTGATAACATGGACCGCGTATCTACCTTACCCGTACCCGGGACAGAATCTTGCGGCCTCGGAGCAGATGCGCCGACATAAGGGGGCGGAGAGCGATCTAGTAAATAAAAATCATCATCAAGATTATTAAGGACAGGATAAAGTGGCTGCCGAACAACGTATTGACCCGAAACCTGTAGCCTACGCTCCTTCTCTTGCCTGTCCGTCTGCTCTCTGTCCTCCCGTCGCTTCGCTTCCTGTGCTCGCACATGATCATTCTTCCGTTGTTCTTTATCAAACAGCGCTTTCTCACGCTTCTCTCGCTCACGCACCTCCTTCACCCACAACCGTACACACTCAAACATATCCTGACGAGCACGCCGCTTACACATACACTGTTCCACATACTCAATCTTACGTATATCAAACGATCCATACAAAGGCCATCGCAACTCAGGATCTTTTTTCGTATATTTCCTCCATACTGTGCTGTACATTATGGAAGAAAGACCATGCTTCACATACATATCCCTATTAGGAGTCCCCTCTGGGGGAGCTGGAGCAGATTCCTCGAGGTTCAACCGGTTCCCAAAACAGCAGCACCACTTACGGAGTGCGCTGAAAGCAGGCATGCTCAGAAATAATGCAAAATATGCAATATTATAGAAAAAATGGCACTTAATCGTTGCGCCGTTCAAAGTTACACAGCTCCGGAGAAATCTCTCCACATTACCTGCCTATATGTGTTGCAACGCATATATTTTCACAAAGACAAATACAAAATATGACTAGTCATCACAAATCAACTCAAATAGCCAGATCAGGCTTCAAAAACTCGGAGCAAGTACCGTACACCGGTTCTTACCAATCAAGAGTCCAGATTCCAACTGCCAAGCTCCACAATCGCCCAAACGGCTTTCACGGCAAGACCGACAGAAGAGGTCTCAGTTGAGGACCGGCGCCACCCAGACGGTCAGCTCGGAAGGGAAGGAAGAAAAACCTCGGGATGCCAGGGCTAAGACGCCGCGGGCAGTGATCACGTCCCCGGTCAAATTCCTCACCTTCGTCGCGACCAGTCCTTCGAGCATCCGAGTCGCCGATGAGCCCCACGTGACGGGCGCCAATTGATGAATACAGGCCCCAGCTAGGCCCGCAGGACACAAGGGTTCGCTCTCCTGTAATGGAATCTATAAGGAAGTTGGCACGGAAACTGCAAAGTACAAAGACAGCATTTATTAACCCTTAAGGGTGGTCCTACAATCCACACAACACTCTTCAGTATTGCATAGAGTAGCACAAAGAACTTGCGTACACAGTCCCCTTTTATACACAACAGAGGGGCTCATAAGTGGGTGGATACAACATGAGGCTGAAGAACATTACCATTTATGGTCATTTTCGATACTGAATCAATATGTAGGCGGAGCTAACACACTCCTTAAGCCCGCGAAAACATGGTCAAGCAAGGCTAACTGATAACAGATGTGGTCAAGTCCGGGCATGTGCCAGATGGACAAAGGAGCTATTTATAGACTGTTACTAGGCAGATTACAAGAGCAACTAACACAGAGGTTGGACTCTTCTCGTGGGGAACACGTGGAAGCATGACAATACAAAATGGAGTCCAAACTTCGGTCAACATTACAGAGAAAACATGATCTATAAGAGGGGAATTAATGTCTTTAGTAAATGCTTAATCACATCGTTGTTTCAATTTACAACAACACCGCTGAACATGCTCTGGGACATGCCACCAACATGAGCTATGGTATTTTGGAAGGTACCCGTGACAAGAAAATGTAGGGCAGCCATTACCTTCAGCTGGGGTGTCAGTGCCGTAGGATACCTGTGCTGCGGTTGCAGGTGTGGTGCCAGTCTCGCCGTCAGCTCCAGGATCAACGGTTGGGTGAAGCGGTAGAGCCGGATCCTGTCATTCTCCTGCATGGCAGCCAAGTCTGGAATTCTTCGGGCAAGAGGCGGCGCTCTGCAGTAATTTGGAAGTGACAAGGAAGAGTGAGTGCACTACGACAACAACTCATGTCTACTGAGCACATGTAAATCTGGCAATACACACATGCTACATAGGGAGTGAGGTATGTGCTACATGCCCAGGACACGTATGGATGCAAGGTGACACTCCTTCCAAGACCCAGCTACACACGGAGATAGAGAACCTCCCCATGCCACGCCATGGGAATAGCTGTGTCCCAGTGCAAGTGAACAGCCCGACGGAAGACAGGAGTGACATACACCCACACATCAGCAGAAGTGGGATGCCGATTGCAGAGACTGGTTGCGGAACACCGGAGCCACAGGTCACATGACATTACACTAGGGCTGCCCACACACCTTGCCATGAAGGTGCACATGTCATGACTCACCACACATTCCTTGTGAGGATGCTGACATGGCCTTGTCACGCTACTCCGTGTCCCATGCATACATGTGCACCTCACATCCGATAACACATGTGGCATGGTGTGCGGGACAGTGTGCAATGACAATCTACACACAGACACATGTTGGTTGCTGCAACGGCTGCAGCTTTTGAGGGTGCTACAACATCAACCTGATGGAAATCCCGGACACATGAATGACATAGTCACATTGTGCACTGTGGGTAGTGACAAGTCATGTGTCATGACCCCTGTACCGGGCATCATGGGACACTTCCGTGTGTTGGTGTCCGTGCCATGCCAGTGAAGCTCACCCCAAGTGCGCAGTCCGACATGCACACATGTCAAAGGAGTCAAGGGCATGCCTGGCACACATTGCACCGTCACACAGTACACCTATACACATCTCATCATACATCTGGTGCCTTCTCCACTCAGGAGGCATGTTCCACATCACAGCCTGTCACACCTGTGCCCCACACATGTAGTAATGCACAGACGATGCCTTGATGTCCATTCCTGGACAAGTATGTCCATCCATGGACAAGTATGCCCATCCATGGACAAGTATGTCCATCCATGGACAAGTATGTCCGCCCTATTCCTACCTGTGTGTCGCCTATCACCACTGTGATGTGTAAAAACCGCCGTACTGCTGCTAAGAGGGCCTGTGTATGTTCCCAAATCACTGTGGGAGTGCTGCCGTATGTGTACCCATCGTGATGGCGAGCGTACAGGCATTTGTACGGTCCGTACCACTACGAGTACGCATACGCGTGCAGACCCATAGTGATAGTGAGCGTAGATGCGTGTGTACGGTCCGTATCACTACGGGTACGCATACGCGTGCAGACCCATAGTGATAGTGAGCGTAGATGCGTGTGTACGGTCCGTACCACTACGGGTACGCATACGCGTGCAGACCCATAGTGATAGTGAGCGTAGATGCGTGTGTACGGTCCGTACCACTACGGGTACGCATACGCGTGCTGACCCATAGTGATAGTGAGCGTAGATGCGTGTGTACGGTCCGTACCACTACGGGTACGCATACGCGTGCAGACCCATAGTGATAGTGAGCGTAGATGCGTGTGTACGGTCCGTACCACTACGGGTACGCATACGCGTGCAGACCCATAGTGATAGTGAGCGTAGATGCGTGTGTACGGTTCGTACCACTACGGGTACGCATACGCGTGCAGACCCATAGTGATAGGGCCGTACACACGCATCTACGCTCACTATCACTATGGGTCAGCACGCGTATGCGTACTCGTAGTGGTACGGACCGTACACACGCATCTACGCTCACTATCACTATGGGTCAGCACGCGTATGCGTACCCGTAGTGGTAC
The DNA here is from genome assembly GCF_964204655.1 of Triturus cristatus. Classification (NCBI taxonomy): domain Eukaryota; kingdom Metazoa; phylum Chordata; class Amphibia; order Caudata; family Salamandridae; genus Triturus; species Triturus cristatus. The sequence continues at coordinate 898,630,249 of NC_140590.1, read as the reverse complement.
GGACCGTACACACGCATCTACGCTCACTATCACTATGGGTCAGCACGCGTATGCGTACTCGTAGTGGTACGGACCGTACACACGCATCTACGCTCACTATCACTATGGGTCTGCACGCGTATGCGAACCCGTAGTGGTACGGACCGTACACACGCATCTACGCTCACTATCACTATGGGTCTGCACGCGTATGCGTACTCGTAGTGATAGTGAGCGTACATGCGAGTGTACGGCCCGTACCACTAATTGTACGCATACGCGTGCAGACCCATAGTGATAGTGAACGTAGGCATGCATGTACGGGCCGTTGCCATGCATTTGGGGTGCCCTAGGGCCCCGAAACGCACCGTACCTGTGTGTGATGCTCCAAATTACATAGGGGACAGGTATTAAGGCCTACATGCATGCTGGTTGTCATGGAGACCAAGTTCAAATTTCGAAATTGTTCTGGAAGGTGCACAGCAGAAGTCAGTTGGAATTATTCTACTTTGTTGCAATGTGTTTGTGGGGCTGACATCATGCAGGAGAATGAAACCGATAGAGAACCCACAGACTGCTAGGTTTGAAGGGATTGGTGGAAACATAGGATGCAAATGTGAGTGACCAATCACTCTGTACTCCTGTGCATGAGACTGGGCAGAAGGGCACATATAAGGCAGCCAGGTCCCATGAGGGAGTACTTGCCTGCACATCTTTGCATTCGTCGACCCAGCTGCTGCTACTGATTCCCTGGAACCATGTCAAGGGCTGTGGAGAGGACACAGCCATTCACCCTGGAGGAGAACATGGCTCTGCTGGATGTGATCCTCCCACAGTACTCCATGCTGTATGGGCGACCAGGGTATCAGGTGAGTGCATAGGCCACTGCCACAGACTGTCCCTATGTTGTGACTGTGACTTCTGCCATTGTGTCCAGGTGTAAAACACATGCCATGTACTGTCGGGGGGGTCCCAGGGGGGGGTGCCTGATGTCTCCCAGCAGTGCCCTGAGACAGGAGGGGTGGGGGCCTAGCACTCACAGCAGTGCCCTGAGACAGGAGGGGTGGGGGCCTAGCACTCACAGCAGTGCCCTGAGCCAGGAGGGGTGTGTGCAGAGTCCTCCCAGCAGTGCCCTGAGACAGGAGGGGTGGGGGCCTATCACTCACAGCAGTGCCCTGAGACAGGAGGGGTGGGGGCCTATCACTCACAGCAGTGCCCTGAGACAGGAGGGGTGGGGGCCTATCACTCACAGCAGTGCCCTGAGACAGGAGGGGTGGGTGTGATGCACAGTGTGAGCCTTGATCATTGATTGTGACATTGCCATCATTCCACCTGTGTACCCACTGTGGCACGTACTGCTTTTTCCCTCACCATGGGATGATGTCCCTATGACAAAGGTGCAATGCGTTGGCTGCATGACATGCCTTGTTGTAACCAGCTAATTTGTACCCATATGTCTCTCTGTGACATGTGGCTGGTGTATTGATGTGGTGTCACTTGTTCCTCCTCACAGGTAGGCGCCACTGCCAAGGAGCAGATCTGGCTGACCGCCGTCAGTGCCGTGAGGGGTGTGGATGGTCGGAGGCGGAGCCTGCCCCAGGTGAGGAAACGCTGGCAGGATATCCGGTGCTGGACGCGGAGGATTGCACGGCTCCTGCTGGGGGACTCACCTGAGAGCCACAAGAACCGCGGCCGCCGCCGTCTGAGCCACCTCCACAGGCGTGTGCTGCCGGTGGTCTTTCCAGACCTGGAGTGGCGCTTACAGGCGATGCAGCAGCCGGAAGGGGGTAGGTACATGTGTGTTTGTTGTGTGTCACCGGCATTTGTAAGGGCACAGTAGCATGAATTCACTGGCAGGGTTTAAAGGTGCTGTGCAGATCCTGTTTGCCCCAGTATAGCGCTGCGCCCCTGCCACCCTTCCCCTCCTTGCAATATGTTCCCTGGTCTGTGTGTAGTCACTCCTTCACAAGGTAATGTAGGCTGGCGCTTTGTCCACGAGAACAATGACTGTAGCATCATGTGTGGGGGTGGTGTGTAACAGGTTGTGGGACCTTGCCTGTGCACTGTCAAGTTCACTGCATGTGGGTTCCATGTCAGTTGGCACTGATGCTGACTCCAGACATGGGAGTTGGTCTCTCATGTGTCATGCCTTACAGCGCGCATGTCCTATGTAGTGGCCTGTGACATGATGTGCATGAGTGTGCGATACACATAGTGCAGGGATGGTGACGTGTGTTGCAGTCATTACCATTCAGTAGCATGTAGTTGCGTGCCCACTACTGTCCCCTGGGGCACCTTTTCCTCAGTGGTGTATGTGTCATCATAAACGTGGACAATCTCAGTGTCTACAGCGTAGGTTGTGCTCTGCAACATTGTCCCCTGTCACCATGTATATAGACGTGCTATTTTGTACAGGTGTCCACTGTGCAGCCTGACCTGATTGTCCTTCTTCATACTCACAATTGCCAGTGCCTGTGTGTCTTGTTATACTCATCTGAGGATGGGCACTGGTACCTCATCATTTGTACAGGCGCACCTTGGCTGTTTGGCGTCCAATCTTGCTTTTTGCCTGCCCCTGTGTGTATCACCCAGACTATGAGATGTTGGTGCCACCTGTGTCTCAACCATTTGCCTCGTGTAGGGTCTTGTTGGGGCGGGCAATGCCTATGTGTCAAATCCTGATTTCTACTTGCTGGGTCTGGGCAGTGTGTGATGTTTCTGGACACACACGCAATGTGCAGTGACCGAGTCATGTTGGGCATGTTTTCAGCATTACCTATGCAGCATGTGTCTCAAGTTCATGGATATGGTCCCTGGTCATCGGTATTTTCGCCAACGCTGTGTGGTGCAGATGCAGTGCTGGATTGTCCCCAGGGCCTGGGTGCTATGTCAGACTCCGTTTCCTGTGTTTAGCTATTGTCTCATGCTCTCCATGGTATTTCAGTGGCATGGTGGCTCAACCAACTGTGTGTTTCATGCCCTACATCGGTACCTTGTTTAGTAGATGTTAGGGATCTTCCTTTTCAGGCTATGCAGTGTTACCTATGTCGATTGGACTCATGTGACTGATGTGTACAGCTGTCTGATTAATTTCTGTCTCTCCACCCTGCCCACAGCATCGTCGGGGGACACAGAGGGAGACATGGACACAGGCAAGGCGGAGGGACCGAGCACCAGTGCCAGCCGTGACATCGGGGCTGGCACATCGAGTGGGACAGAGGTGGAGGATAGTGCGGCCGAGGACCTGTCGACTGGCACGTCAGAATACGAAGCTGACAGGTCCGAGGAGGATGTCTCCGAGTGGGCGGTGGCTGCACCAGCAGCTGACAGCGGAACAACACCTCGCACCGCCCCCTCAGTTCCCACCAGCCGCCTCCCACTTGCTCGTGTCCCTTCCCAGCGTGCCCGGTCACAGCATGTCTCCTTCCTGCCAGGCACCGCACCCCCTGCCCCTGTCTCCACTGCTGCCGCCAATGCAGAGTCTGTGGACATCCAGCGGCAACTGCAGGTTGGTCAGGCTGCGATCCTTAATGTCCTCCATGCCCACGGCAAAACCCTCACCAACATCGAGGCTTTCTTGGAGGGCATTCATTCATCGCAGGCTGACCAACGCAACTTGCTGAGGTCCATAGACTCCACACTGACTGCAGCAGTGGGTCTCCTGCAGCGCGACCTCCCCCCACCTACCCCTGCCCCATCCACACTTCCCACTCCCATGCCTGTCCCACGTACACCCAGACGTCGGCATGCACCCACATCAACGGACACGGGCACCACACCAGCAGGGAAGGTCCACCGCACTCCTCCTGACACGCACATACAGGGTGAGGTAGGCACACCCACTGGGTCGGGGGGCAAACGTGTGACACGCAGCCATAGTGGGAGTCCGCATTCCACCCAGTCCACTCCCTCCAAATCCCCTCCCCTCAGCTCTCCTGGCCACATCTCCCCCAAGGACTCGGTCATGGCCGCTCTGTCCCTGAGCCCCACAGTTACACCACCACGCAAGCGGTCAAGGAGGTCCCCAGTCAGGGTGGTTGAGTCTCCCCCCTGTCTCCACCCTCCCCCGGTGGCGCTGCGACCCATCCCTCTGACCCCCCCCCTCCTTGGGGCCTGAGGTCCCTTCGGGTGCAGGGGACTCCCTGGAGGACCTTGCAAAGGTGTGTAGTGCCATCCTGGCCTCCGCCTTTGGCACTGACCCACCCCCTGTGGTGGAGTCCTCCATCCCTGCACCCACAACGCCGCCCCTTTGCCCTGATGTCCCTGCGGTGCCTGTTGCTTCCCCCCCCCCGATGCCCTCACCAGTGTGGAAGACGATGCCATTTGACTGTGCAGGCAAGGTAGGGGACACGCATCCCACTGTGTCCCCCATCCAGCTGAGAATCATTGACTGCCCTATGGGCTTTGTGAAGATTGAACTGCCTGCGATCCACGGACATTGTGCTCATGCTGAATAAAGCTTAATTTTGTTTTCATTATCACACTACTGCTATGCTGGTATTGGTGTTGGTGGGGCTGCTACATGGTTTTGGGTGGTGTGTAAGGGTTTGGGTGTGTGGGATATGTAGTAGTGTACTGCTCATTGGTGGGACCCTGGGATCTGTGTGCCATCACAAGGTGTTGGCTAACTTTCTTTGTTCATGTAAGCAGTTACTGCATGGTGCACTTGTCCCAGGGTGTATTCCTTCCTCTGTGTACCCAGCTTTCTTCCCTGCAGGGTGTTCCCAATGTTTAGCGCAGAGCTGTGTCTACATGAGCTGTGTGTGTGACGGAGCCCTTCTACTTTGGCCATGCATGCAGGGCCATGTCTCCACCTGCAACAATCGTGGCATCCTTGGTGATCACTGTACTTGTGTGTGGAGTCTGTTGACATGAGTTCATGGGGACATGTTCCCTTGTAGCCAGTATGCATGTGGATAATTCTGGCCTCACACACATGTGTTACACCCCTCCTGTCTCAGGGCACTGCTGGGAGTGATAGGCACCCACCCCTCCTGTCTCAGGGCACTGCTGGGAGGACTCTGCACACACCCCTCCTGGCTCAGGGCACTGCTGTTAGTGATGGGCACCCACCCCTCCTGTCTCAGGGCACTGCTGGGAGGACTCTGCACACACCCCTCCTGTCTCAGGGCACTGCTGGGAGGACTCCACACCCACCCCTCCTGTCTCAGGGCACTGCTGGGAGGACTCCACACCCACCCCTCCTGTCTCAGGGCACTGCTGGGAGGACTCTGCACACACCCCTCCTGGCTCAGGGCACTGCTGGGAGTGATAGGCACCCACCCCTCCTGTCTCAGGGCACTGCTGGGAGGACTCTGCACACACCCCTCCTGTCTCAGGGCACTGCTGGGAGGACTCCACACCCACCCCTCCTGTCTCAGGGCACTGCTGGGAGGACTCCACACCCACCCCTCCTGTCTCAGGGCACTGCTGGGAGTGATAGGCACCCACCCCTCCTGTCTCAGGGCACTGCTGGGAGGACTCCACACCCACCCCTCCTGTCTCAGGGCACTGCTGGGAGGACTCTGCACACACCCCTCCTGGCTCAGGGCACTGCTGTTAGTGATAGGCACCCACCCCTCCTGTCTCAGGGCACTGCTGGGAGGACTCTGCACACACCCCTCCTGGCTCAGGGCACTGCTGTTAGTGATAGGCACCCACCCCTCCTGTCTCAGGGCACTGCTGGGAGTGATAGGCACCCACCCCTCCTGTCTCAGGGCACTGCTGGGAGGACTCCACACCCACCCCTCCTGTCTCAGGGCACTGCTGGGAGTGATAGGCACCCACCCCTCCTGTCTCAGGGCACTGCTGGGAGGACTCTGCACACACCCCTCCTGGCTCAGGGCACTGCTGTTAGTGATAGGCACCCACCCCTCCTGTCTCAGGGCACTGCTGGGAGGACTCTGCACACACCCCTCCTGGCTCAGGGCACTGCTGTTAGTGATAGGCACCCACCCCTCCTGTCTCAGGGCACTGCTGGGAGTGATAGGCACCCACCCCTCCTGTCTCAGGGCACTGCTGGGAGGACTCCACACCCACCCCTCCTGTCTCAGGGCACTGCTGGGAGTGATAGGCACCCACCCCTCCTGTCTCAGGGCACTGCTGGGAGGACTCTGCACACACCCCTCCTGGCTCAGGGCACTGCTGTTAGTGATAGGCACCCACCCCTCCTGTCTCAGGGCACTGCTGGGAGGACTCTGCACACACCCCTCCTGTCTCAGGGCACTGCTGGGAGGACTCCACACCCACCCCTCCTGTCTCAGGGCACTGCTGGGTGGACTCTGCACACACACCTCCGATTTCAGGATATGTACGCTTGGAACATACACGGTGGGGGTACGCTCAATGCATTCGAGGTGAGGGTACGAGTCTACTTACACTGGTGTGGTGGGGGTACGCTCCATGCATACGCGGGTGAGGGTACGGGTCGTACTTACACTGTTGGGGTGTGGGGTACGCTCCTTGCATACGCGGGTGAGGGTACGGGTCGTACTTACACTGTTGGGCTGGGGGGTACGCTCCTTGCATACGCGGGTGGGGGTACGGGTCGTACTTACACTGTTGGGGTGGGGGTACGGTCCGTGAGTCCGCGGGTGGGGGTAGGAGTCGTACTTACACTAGTGGGGGTGGGGGTACGGTCCGTATGTCCGCGGGTGAGGGTTCGAGTCGTACTTACACTGTTGGCATGGAGGGTACGCTCCATGCATACGCGGGTGAGGGTTCGAGTCGTACTTACACTGTTGGCATGGGGGGTACGCTCCATGCATACGCGGGTGGGGGTACGGGTCGTACTTACACTGTTGGGCTGGGGGGTACGCTCCATGCATACGCGGGTGGGGGTACGGGTCGTACTTACACTGTTGGGCTGGGGGGTACGCTCCATGCATACGCGGGTGGGGGTACGGGTCGTACTTACACTGTTGGGCTGGGGGGTACGCTCCATGCATACGCGGGTGGGGGTACGGGTCGTACTTACACTGTTGGGCTGGGGGGTACGCTCCTTGCATACGCGGGTGAGGGTACGGGTCGTACTTACACTGTTGGGCTGGGGGGTACGCTCCTTGCATACGCGGGTGGGGGTACGGGTCGTACTTACACTGTTGGGGTGGGGGTACGGTCCGTGAGTCCGCGGGTGGGGGTAGGAGTCGTACTTACACTGGTGGGGGTGGGGGTACGGTCCGTACGTCCGCGGGTGAGGGTTTGAGTCGTACTTACACTGTTGGCATGGAGGGTACGCTCCATGCATACGCGGGTGAGGGTTCGAGTCGTACTTACACTGTTGGCATGGGGGGTACGCTCCATGCATACGCGGGTGGGGGTACGGGTCGTACTTACACTGTTGGGCTGGGGGGTACGCTCCATGCATACGCGGGTGGGGGTACGGGTCGTACTTACACTGTTGGGCTGGGGGGTACGCTCCATGCATACGCGGGTGGGGGTACGGGTCGTACTTACACTGTTGGGCTGGGGGGTACGCTCCATGCATACGCGGGTGGGGGTACGGGTCGTACTTACACTGTTGGGCTGGGGGGTACGCTCCTTGCATACGCGGGTGAGGGTACGGGTCGTACTTACACTGTTGGGCTGGGGGGTACGCTCCATGCATACGCGGGTGGGGGTACGGGTCGTACTTACACTGTTGGGGTGGGGGTACGGTCCGTGAGTCCGCGGGTGGGGGTAGGAGTCGTACTTACACTGGTGGGGGTGGGGGTACGGTCCGTACGTCCGCGGGTGAGGGTTCGAGTCGTACTTACACTGTTGGCATGGAGGGTACGCTCCATGCATACGCGGGTGAGGGTTCGAGTTGTACTTACACTGTTGGCATGGGGGGTACGCTCCATGCATACGCGGGTGGGGGTACGGGTCGTACTTACACTGTTGGGGTGGGGGTACGCTCCTTGCATTCGCGGGTGAGGGTACGGGTCGTACTTTCACTGTTGGGGTGGGGGGTGCGCTCCTTGCATACGGGGTGGGGGTAGGGTCCGTACATATACGTCCCCACGCTATGTGATGCTTGTGCGGCCCATACCCAGGCCTTTACCACGTGGGTGCGATCCGTCCCGCCATTGTTGGGGTGACGTGTGTGGGCGTGGTCCGGCTCGTACCCACGCTCTTCAGGCGTGGGTACGGGACGTACCTGTCTGGTTGTGTTGCCGGTTCGCGTGGTGACGGACTTCCGTTGTGGCGGTCGCTGGCTTATCAGGACACGCCCCCACCCCCTCGTGGTGACCAGGGCATGGAAGTCAGGTATGTCCAGGCCATGTGTGGTGTGTGACTTATGTGGTTGTTTTGTGGCCTGCCCTGGTCCTGCCACCCCCACCCCACCCCACTTTCCCCCCTCCCTTAGTTATTCTGACCTTCTGCGGCGTCTGCGTCGTAACCTGTAGAGGAGGTGGACTGCTATGAGGGCAGGGATGACTCGTAGGTTCGGGTCCATGTCTGTCCGTCGCGTACTGGCACTCCTTGATCGCGTCGTCCTGTCGCGTACGGGTCCTCCTTGATCGCGTCGTCCTGTCGCGTACGGGTCCTCCTTGGTCGCGTGGTCCTGTGTGTCCGTCGCGTACTGGTCCTCCTTGTTCGCGTCGTCGTCTGTCCGTCGCGTACTGGTGGTCCTTGTTCGCATCGTCCTGATTTCCCGGCAGTTTTTGGCTGCCGCAAAATATTCGCCGTGCGGGGTGACGTCGGTGCGAATCGTGATTCCTGGGTCGTGAATGGCTGGCTGCGAGCGTCCCGACGTCAGGTCGGCGCTTTTCCGGATCGCATTGGTAGGTTTTTTTTGTTCGGTCGGGCTTTTTTACGATTCGTACGGTACTGGTGTACCCGTGCGAATCGTAATTCCTTGTTTGTAAAAATTGACGACCGGGTACGTGTCGGACGGAGATTATGCTCCGTCCGACGGTTCGTACCCGGTTTTTGCCGGATCGTGATCGGCACCCAAGTGTGTCTAATACCTGACAAAACAGTAATCAATCTTTCTAATGTCGAACTCACAATTGCGGAACTCCGGCTTCTATCCTTGGGCATTTCATTCTGTCCAGGTAACAACTTTAAATACGCACAATCACGGGTGGATGTATTCAAAGTCATTCGAAAATTGAAACTCATGAAACAAAAGCCAATGAAGTGATGATTACAAACAAACCCACCGTGACAACAGATAAACATCTACAAATTTCAGACATTCACTTACTAAGATCTATGCATGCATTAGCACAAGAGAATGACATCACCACTAGTTCTACTCAACAAGATCTGTCGGAAATAGGGATGCAATGTAACTTTAGCAACCTAACTCCCTTCCGACCACCATCAGTATTTATACCAATGACACCAAAAGGCGCAATTGACATCTTCAGTGACTGTGTTGTGGATGATTTAAAACAACTAAACAGAACTGTGTTGCAAAAAGACAAACAAGGAAATACAAAGAAAAACAATACTCTGCACTCATGCACAAGTTACAAAATAATGGTAACATCATAATTAATAAATCTGACAAAGTGCTTTGGCCTCGTGAACTCAACATGCAGGAAGCGGAAAGGCACTTAGGTGACGCGAAATGCTACAGAAAGGCTGCATTCAGTGATCTCAAACGCATTAAGGAATCCATTTTTAAAGAACTCTCTCAATGGAAAAGAATAGGACTCCTCAGTAAAAATGAATTTTGCTTTTTAAAGAATGACTATCCTACTACTCCAGTATTGTATTTTATCCCTAAGGTGAACAAAAACACAACTCCAGTACCTGGGAGGCCTATAATATCGTCGCAAAAAGGAATTTGGAACCAATGTCCAAATACGTGGACTACTGCCTACATGAATATGTAGAGATGTTACCATCTTATATACGTGACACTGGCCATTTTTTATCAAAAATACAGGAAATAGAGTGGAACCAAGAATATGTCTTGTTAGTTATGGACATATGTTCACTCTATACAAGTATACAACATGTGGATGGAGTAGCAGCTATTATACATTTTTTATCTAAGCGCAACGTTGAATATTATCAGCACAATTAAATGCTTTGGAGGATGATCAACTTATGCCTGAAGAACAACTATTTTATTTTCAACAAAGAAGTGCATTAACAGCTACGTGGAGTGGCGATGGGGGCGTGCTTTTCTCCCAGCTATGCGTGTCTCCACGTTGGCTGGTGGAAGGAGCACGTCCTCAGAACCACCCACAAGGAACTGTTTGAAGCACATGTCAGACAGTGGTGGCATTTTATCGATGACGTGTGTATCATTTGGGAGGGATCCATTGAATCTGCTTATGAATTTGTCGAGGCAATTAACAATAATGATCCCAACTTAAGTTTTACAGCTGAAGCTAGTAAAGAACGAGTACGATTTCTAGATGTCAAAATCTATATCAAACAGAATATCATTCATACTAAACTGCATAGAAAAAGCACTGCAGGAAATGCAGTACTACATGCAAGTAGCTCCCACCCTAGCCATCTGATAAAAAGTATCCCCAACGGGTAATTTCTAAGGATAAAACGCATCTGCAATTCAGATGAAGACCTCAAAAACTGTCAGAATGAGGCATTCCAGAGATTTAGGAGTCGTGGATATAAGGAGAATGATCTGAAATTGGTCACGAGCAAAGCAAACAACTTCACTAATGAAGGAGACATATACAGGCCTATGAGTACAGACACTCCTGGCAGGGACAACAGAGACCAACCAAAACAAGGAGATACAGTGAGACTTATCACATCTTACAGTCAGCAAGAGAAGCAATTCAGGAAGATTTTATTTTAAACTGGCCCATTGTTAAAACAGATATGACGATGTCACAATTGGTGCCAGAGTTACCCACGATTACTTTTAGACGTGAACCCTCTATGAGGGATGCACTGGTAAAAACCAGTCCTGAGGTTGCTGCTACATCCAACTGGCTATCAAATAGAGCAGGCTTTTTTAATTGCAGTTCATGTAGAGCGTGTAAGTTTGTGAAAAATACAAATGAAGTGATAACAGCATTTGACCCTAAACCCGTGAAAATCACAAATCCGTTAACGTGCCGTACTGAGTTTGCAGTCTATGTATTAGAATGTTCATGCAAACTCAAGTACATAGGCAGTACCAAATTACAAGTTTTTAACCGCATACTTCAGCATTTAAGGGCCATAGTGAACTTTGATCCTAGTTACCCGGTGGCCAGGCACTTCAAACAAGTACATAACAACAATCTTAAAGAATTGAGTTACTTTGTAATCAATTCAGTGTCTAGATCGCTCAGAGGTGGTAACAGGGAGAAAAAGCTTAGACTGCTAGAGTCTCACTACATATTAATACTCGACACAAAAATGCCGAATGTTCTTAAAACAGGAGAGGATCTGCATAATTTTTTGTAACTGTATCATGTATAATGCACTAGATTATTGACTGTACTTGCATGTAACCCATTTTATCACTCCATATTTATTCCGTGGTTTTAGACTAGTTTTAGATGAGTTTTTACTATTGGTTTCATCTGTATTCTCCAGTTTTAACCTTTGGTTTTACTTGTCTTTTATATGGCCGATGCCGGGGTTTAATTATGGGCGATTTTATAGTGGTTTTTTGTATATGTTTTTAGGTATCTGGCCAAGTCATTTCTTCTTTTATGTGATATTGTAAATAGTGCATGCCTTATATGGGTTGATTTACATAATTTTTTACACTAGCTATTTATGTCGGGCAATCAGTGACAATGTCAATCCATTTTCATGATCACCTATTACTATGCTCATATGTTGCACTAATTTGGATTGAAAAGGATAGCAATAATGCACTAGCACTTTATAACATTTGATAGATTGAACTTTTTGTATAGCATCTTATGGTCTTGTCTTAAAATGTATTAACAGTTATGGTTTTTAAATAACTGGTGATTAATGAAGACTTGATTTTTATATTTAAGCACTTGCACTTTATTGTTCTGTTTGTATTTTGCACATAATACTTTCATACTGTATGAACTTTAATTGTCCTAAAATGACCCTAGCTACCCAAAACCCACACCCACCGTAAACCTTAAAATTACTCTTGCCACCACAAAACTCATACCAACCCTAAACCTTAAATTAACCTTGCCACCCAAAAACCCATACCCTCCCTAAACCTTAAAAATGTTCTTGCCACCCAAAACCCATAACCCACCCTAAAACCCAAAATTACCCTTGCCACCTCAAAATCCATACCTACCCTAAACCCTCAAATTTCGCTTGCCACCAAATAAAACCATATCTCCCTAAACCCTAAAATGACCCTTGCCACCCAAAAACCCATACCCACCTTAAACCCTAAAATGACACTTGACATCCAAAAGCCCATAACAACCTAAACTCTAAAATTATCCTTGCCACCCAAATATCCAAATCCCCCTAAACCCTAAAATTACCCTTGCCACCCACAAAACTCATACCCACCTAACCTTAAATTAGCCGTGCCACCCAAAAACTCATACCCACCATAAACCCTAATTACCCTTGGCACCCCAAAACCAATACCCACCCTAAACACTAAAATTAACCTTGCCACTCAAAAACCCATACCCATAAGCCCTAAAATTACCCTTGCCACCCAAAAGCCAGACCCACCGTGAACCCTAAAAAAACCCTTGCCACTCAAAAAACTCATACATACCCATATATACAACCACCTGATACTTACCAAATATTTACATTTAAAACGCATATACCTTTACCATTTATGATTTTACACCAGCATTCGCTGTATAGGCATGCATTGTAAAGCCATGTGCATTGTAAAATTTTGTGATGTAATTGTTTGTTTTGTAATGGCCGCATTGTAATGGCTGTTTCCCATTTAGAAATGCTTCTGCAATCCATCCATTAAGACAAGTACTAAAATAAATCATTAAGGCAAACGTTGCAGTCTCATTGTGCATTATTCAGCAGTATAGTGAACTGATGACCGATTGGGATGGATTGATCTGCTAATTTAACCAAGAAAAATATTTTTGCTCCTAACTCCATTAGAGTTCCACTGACCCTTTGAGATTTACAGCTAGCCTGTGGGTCCACAGAGCTGATAAGAATACAGAGGGGCTGATTCACAAAGAGTCTCTTTACTTGTGGAGGAGGCCCCACAATTGTGATGGGGGGCCTTCACTCATATTGGGACTTCTGCAATTGGTAACTGCAGTATGGACATCTTGCCACAAATGTGGGGCCGCCACCCCAAGTGCAGCCCCCTGTTCTGGCTGCGGGGCTTCCACCACAAGCGTGGAGGCCTTTTGTGAATCAGCCGATGGGTTTCACAAACACTGCTCTTGTTGCAGATCACGAGCATGATGTGTAAAGCAACCTCTTACATGCAACAGAGATATGTGTGCTATCCCTCTGTGTTCTGAGAAGTCAGAGACAACATTTAAATAATTTTCAGAGTTTTAATTGACACTAACCTAGAACATAAATGAAGCTCACTATTATAGTAAAAATATAGCAATCATGAGCATAGGTGAGTGGTAGAAATGTAAAAGTACACAGATAATAATTATTGAAGATAGCCAATGGCCTGCTTCTGATTTTCTGCCAATCTGCTAGAAATGTAACACTCCCCTTTTCCTAGGTCAGCAAAAGTGAGCACACCCTTTGATGAGTCAGTCTTCAGAACTGAGGGTATGGTGCCTGGCAGAGAGCCCCTGGAATCGAAACATTTCACTGTGAGTGACTAAAACACAGGGGCTTTTCAAACTGTTTTTATGTAAAAATGGAGGAATTGTCATTGTCAATTTATTCACCGGACACTCCTTCTAAAAATGTGAGACTTGTCCTTTCCGCTTTACTCACTGGACACCAGCCCTGAGAAGTAATACTTGCACGAGATAATGAGAAGTGCAGGGACTGTACATTATTTTGCTTTATGTGTAATGTATGTCATCGTGTAGAAATTTAGTTTCAATTGGCAGCCACTAAAGCATTTATAACATAGGAATGATGTGGTGAATTGTTTAGATTCTAGTAATAAATTGCGCCCCTGCATGTAAAAGCTCTTAAAGGTGAGAGATGCATATATAGAAAAGCCATCAGCCAGCTTAAGAGGATTTTTCCCTCTGACCATCATTTTGTTGGCCCTCAGATCTATTATTTGACCGAGATTGTCCATTGCAATGCCTGAGGTCCATTGATTTCAGGTGCAGCAGCAACCTGCTAGGACTCTTGATGAAGGCAATCAGCTCAAAGACTTCTTCCTCAACCGATCTCTTCCAAATGGATATCTGTCACCCAAGCTCAGAATCTTGACCACTGCGGCACGTCGCCACTTTAAATCTAAGTCTCCTACCTCGCCAACCCCCGACTCGTTCCTTGGACTTCTCCAACTTCTCCGAACGGACTTTGTCACGAGACAATGTATATACCATTGTTATATCGTGAAATTTCTCTGCTACTAATTTTGTAAAGCACCCTAATACTTTCGATTCGTCACGAATCAATCCTTGTACTACTGCCATACTATGTAACCTCTCCGCTGCTAATGCTGTAAAGTGCTCCGATACCTTCAGGTCTGGCCAGCGCTATACAAAACTCTTAAATAAATAAATAAATAAAATAATTATCTTGAGAAGAAATCTTTCTCCACTGAAAGCAACATATTCCGCATGTTAAATAGATATTCACTTGAAATATATTGTGGACAATTATTTAAATGGGTGCAGGGACAGAATATCGAGTAAAAAATATTGAATCTCACAAATATCGTGTCAAAAATATCCTGGGTCAGGAATATCAACAGACACATTGTCGTGGTCAACAATATCGATTTTAGGTAAGTAATATCGATTTAAAAAATATCGAAGTGTTTAATATCGTTTGCAAAAATATAGGGGCCGATTCCGATCCTGGAAAAATATTCCCCGTACGAATCGTATCTGGATTTTTTACCGTACGGATCGTACAAGTCCAGTACAAACTGGCAAGTACGATTCGTATGTTAAAAAGTCCATACGAATCGCATTGGGTAAATTCCCCGACATGTCCTCGGGTCGGAAAAGGTGTCCTACACATCCCTGGACATTTTTATGTACGAATCTGAAAACTGAAGTCCGAGCGCGCAAGTACGATTCGTACCGTCCGTCCGATTGTACAACCGTATGGTAAAAAGACCGTCCGGAGCGAACTCCTATAGCAACCATGGAGACGTCCAAACAAGTGCCCGGTATGCGCCGTCCCCCCAGCCCCGCGGATGAACACGCCGTACCCCCAGCCCCCCGCGGAAGGATGCGCCGTACCCCCCCAGCCCCCCGTGTGTACGGCGCGGACCCCCACCCGTGTATGTACGCCGCATACCCCCACCCGTGTATGTACGCCGCGTACCCCCACCCGTGTATGTACGCCACGTACCCCCACCCGTGTATGTATGGCGCCGACCCCCACCCGTGTATGTATGGCGCGTACCCCCACCCCCGCAGGTACGGTGCGGACCCCCAGCATGTACGCGGCGCACACACACGGGTAGGGGTACGTGGCATACATACACGGGTGGGGGTACGTCGCATACATACATGGGTGGGGGGTCCGCGCCATACATACACGTGTGGGGGTACGTGGCGTACATACATGGGTGGGGGTATGCAGCATACATACACGGTGGGGGTACACGGCGTACATACACGGGTGGGGGTACGCGGCGTACATACACGGGTGGGGGTACGTGGCGTACATACACGGGTGGGGGTACACGGCATACATACACAGGTGGGGGTACGTAGCATACATACACGGGTGGGGGTACGCGGCGTACATACACGGGTGGGGGTACGCAGCGTACATACATGGGTGGGGTGTACGCGGCGTACATACACTGGTGAGGGTACGCGGCATACATACACTGGTGAGGGTACGCGGCGTACATACACGGGTGGGGGTACGCAGCGTACATACACGGGTGGGGGTCCGCACCGTACCTACAGGGGTGGGGGGGTACGGCGCGTCCATCCACGGGGGCGCTGGGGGTACGGCACGTCCATCCGCAGGGGGGCTGGGGGGGGACGGCGTGTACATACGGGGGGCTGGGAGGGGACGGCGCGTACATATGTAGGGCTGGGGGGGACGGCGCGTACCGGGCCCCCTATTCCGCTCGCATCACGGCGTACTTCGCTTTTCCGGCACTTTTTGGGTGCCGTAAAAATATTGCCGTCCGGACTGCTGTCGGTACGAATCGTACTTGCGGGGACGTAAAAACATGCCTAACTCCGTCCGGACGTCACGTCCACGGTGTCCCGGATCACATTCGTATGTATTTTGCTGTCGGTCGATGTTTTTTCCGACTCGTACGGAAATGATGTTTCCGTACGAATCGTACTTGCAAGTTTGTATGGTGTTTTTACCGGGTACGAGTCGGACGGAGAAAACGCTCCGACCAACGGTTCGTACCCGGTTTTTCCAGGATCGGAATCGGCCCCATAGTTGTTAAAAATAGCAAACGTGTATTAATGTTATGTATTTTTGTATATAATTTATGTGTGTTTGATGTATTTTTTTGTATAAGAATTGTTTGTATGTCTATTATATGTGTTAAAATTTAAGTAGTTATTCATTTTTTTTAAATTGAATTTTGCATTTTAGATTCCGCAGCGGGTTGTGGGTTTATGAGGAAATAGGTTGGGAAGTAATTTAAATATATAAATTGTATTGATTATTTTTACTAGTTATTTATTTATTTTTTGTTTGAATTAGCATTTTTAGTTTTGTAGGGGGTCGTTGATTTATAGGGAAATAGGGTGGGAAGTAATTTAATTATATTACATTTATTGAATATTTTTTATATATTAATATTTGTTTAATTGAAATGTTGTAGTGTCAAATGTGTAAATTAATTTGTTATTAAATATTTAATAATTCGTTGTTAATTAAGTTTAATTAACTAGCAATTAATTAAGCTAATTGTGTAATTATTTTAGGTGTGTTTTGTGGTGTTTATAGATGAAAATAGTGGGAAGGGTGTTAAGTAATTTATTTTTAATTGATGAATTAATAATTAGTTGTTTATTTTATTAATTAATTAGTAAATAATTATGGTAATTGTGTAATTAATTTTAGGTGTGTGTTGTGGTGTTTATAGTTGTAAATGGTGGGAAGGGTGGGGATTAATTTATATATATTGATGAATTATTAATTAGTTGTTAATTAATTAATTAGTATTTTATTATGGTAATTGTGTAATTAATTTTAGGTGTGTGTTGTGGACATTATAGTGTTAAAGAATGTGTACTCAATGAATGTTTATTATTTTTTTATTATTAATATTTTAAATGCATTATTAATTATGCTAATTATGTCAATACATGCAAATAAAGATGTTGAAGTCTTTTTTTTGTGTGGTGTTATAGGGTAGGAAATCAAATAAATACATTTATGTTTTAAATAATTTGTTTGTTAATATTTGCACCTTTTAAATTAATATTGTTTATAAATGTATTTAGGAATGTATTTTATATAATCTGTGTACCTTTTTGTTATGTATAATTAATATTATAATCTGTGTTCTTTTTATATGTTTAATATATTTAATTGTATATTTTAAAATATTGTTCATTTATTTTTATTATTATTCATTTATTTTTAATATTATTCAATTGTTTTCAATTGTTTAAATGTTATGAGTAATTTTTGTTTCTCTGCTATCCAACACTTTCCCTACTGTTGCACTCATAGGAGTGGGAATAGTAATTTTTACCCCTCCACTATACTGCACTTTCCCTACTGTTGCACTCATTGGAGTGGGAATAGTAATTTTTCCCCTCCGCTATCCAGCACTTTACCAACTGTTGCACTCACTGGAGTGGGAATAGTAATTTTTTCCCCTTTGTTATCCAATACTTACCCTACTGTTGCACTCACTGGAGTGGGAATAGTCATATTTACCCCTCTATTATCTGAAACCTTCCCTACAGTTGCACTCACTTAAGTGGGAATAGTAATTATTACCCCTCCTCTATCCAGCACTTTCCCTACTATTGAACTCACTGGAGTGGGAATAACAATTTTTACCCCTCCGCTATCCTACACTTTCCCTACTGTTGCACTCTCTGGAGTAGGGATATTATTTTTATCCCTCCACTATCCAGCACTTTACCTACTGTTGCACTCACTGGAATGGAAATAGTAATTTACAAATTGGTCTGCAGCGTTCCTAGTGTCACCCACTAAAGTAGCACCTTACAACATGTCTCAGGCATGCTACTGAAGCCTGTAGTTTAGTTTTAAACTGCCATTTAATCCTGGCAAAATATTTTTATTACATATAAGTCACATCTAAGGTAGGTCCTAAAGGCCCATCAGGCAGGATGCATTGTATTTACAAAGTAGGAAATGTTGGTTTAAGTTTTACAAGTCCTGGTAGTGAAAAACTCAAAGTCATTTTTTACTACTGTAAGGCCTATTTCTCCCGTTGGTGAACACTGGTTTACCTTACTACATTTTAAAAGTGCCAGCTTTGGGTTGTGAGCAGATAAAGAAATACTGTTTAGACTCAAATGAGTTGTAATTAAAATCCTTTTAATGGTAAAGTCAGACTTTAAGTCACAATTTGCAAAAAGCGACTTTGAGAAAGTTGGTATTTTCTCGTCCTAACTATTTGTGCCTTCTGCCAGTGTCTTGTGTCACACGAATGTGAATGTCTCTGCTTTTGGGGATTGCGTTTTCCTCCCAAACAGTGACACAAAAGTGACTAGATGTGGGCAGGATTACCTACTGTCTCCCCAGACAGTGTGGAGCCTTGACAGTTAAAGGGAAAATCATTCAGGAGTAGATGTGGGGGTAGGAAAAGGTGTCTTCCCAGACACACAGCCTGGCACCTATTATACATACTGGAGCCTCTGATCAACACTTCAGTATGCTTCCGGACCTGTAAAAGATTGAGGTGGACTGCCTTGCTGCCCTGCTGCCAGCAGGACAACCCTGCTATCTGAAGAAGGAAGAATGGACCTGATCCTTGAACCCAGGACCACCAGGGGACTCCACGTGCTGGTTGACTGGCCTGCTGTGTGAACTATAGGGACATAACAAGCTCCTGAGATCTTGAACACTGCTGCTGGTCTCTACTGAAGTGAGTCCTAACCCCTCAAGTAGTATCCCCAGGTCCCAGACCCTCGGAAGGGGTGTTGGTGGTATTGCTTCTGCTTAACCCTAAAACCTAGGATTTCGAAAATTGTGTCCTTGAAACTCACTGGAGAACCAACAGAAGGCCAGCACCTAGCTGCCAGCCGATCCAACCAGGTCCATCCTTGGTTGGCCTGACTTTGCTGTGGCTTCCGCTATGTTCTTCTCTCCAGTAGCAAATCCATTTCAGTGGGAACTGCCAGCAGTGGTACCTGACTTGTGGAACCATCTTCAGCTACAACCTTTAGCCTCATCCTCCTTGGTGGATTCAAGCTCCAGAGAAACATCTAAGTCCGAAGGTAGAAACCTTCAACAAACTCAATGACGATCAGGGCCCCATTTACCTCAATCATCTGCTCAGCATCGAAATCCAGCTTCTTCTGCTCAAAGCTGTATCCCTCTCTTTTATCTATGGCTTCACTTAAACCTCATCCAGTGGCTCTCCATCATCTGCAACCCGTCCTTGGATTCTGCCTACTGTCTCGCACCGCTGAGACTTTACCCTCTCTGGGATTTTTTTCAAGCACCCCTTAAATCCACCCCTTATATCTGACCCATGCTCTATCATGGTCAGCCTTTTGACTTTGACCCAGTCTTGCATGATCTTGTATGTGCTAGATTTCACAAAAATATTTTTTAAATCATAACTTCAGTTCAACTAATTGTATTTAAATCATTTATTGTAATTTTATTTATTAAACTGTACTCTATTGTTCTAAATTGGTTCGCGATTTTTCTGGGTTATATTATCACTTTATTACTGTTTGTGGGCTGCTTAAATACTTTGCACCTTTCCTCTCACTTAAGCCTGACTGCATTTGTACCAAGTCACCAGAGGCTTAAGCACAGGTTAATTTAATGTTTCTTTGGGGTCTCACCCTGAAAAGGATTGTGTTTAATATTTGGGTGGAGCTTCCACCCCCTCAGCTATTTATCCAATATTTTACAGGCAGGAACAACAGAGTTGGGAGGGGTTATCCTGAGATCCTTTCAATCACTTTCCCTTATCAGCCTCACCAAGGCATCCCACCTCACCTTACGGTCCTTGAACAAATCTACCAAGTTCATGACCAGAGACTTGTATATAAAGGAGATCCTGCCCTTGACTAATAGGCATGGTACCACCTTTGCATCCTGTTTACTGAAATCAGGGTTTCAGCCAATAATGTATGATGAGAGCCCAATCCATGCGAAAGACATCATGTTACGCAGTGCCATACATTTCCCAATTTGAAGATACTAATAGGACCCCATTGCCTGAAGCCTGATAACTGCATAATGTTTATGCAGGGTTCCAGGCCCTGAAGGCATCTCTAGTGTCAATTTCCCATTCAAACAGAGTGCCTTTTTCCAGCACTGAAACCTAGTCACCTCTGGGATGGATGGGGAATCAGGGCTTCATTTTCATGGATATCATAGCTCTTTTGAGAGTGCTCTGATGCAGCAGGGACCCAGAAATAGTCATCACACAGGATACCATCTAGTCTTTTTGACAATGTCCTGTGCGCCGAAAGCTCGACCCATATCGGAAGAACGCGGACCTTGGGGTTTTGGTGTCTGGGCACAGCAGGTATAAAAGCTGTGTCCAAAGGCCAGCATTTTCCCTACTAAACAGAATATTTACCTGTATCATCTGTCATCTCGCTGTCAGTCCGACCATGGCCCTGGGTGCCTGCTTGTGTTCCTAATATCTGCCTGTCTTCTGCCTCTGGAAGCCTTGGCAATTGCCCATTTTGTAGTGTACTGCACTGCTCCAAAAATGGAACTTGGAGGCCTGCAACTGAAAGTGAAACCCTTACCAACAAAGGACTATTGCTATTTTATTAAGGTTAAATGTACAAATGTGATATGGAGGAGGACTTATCATATTAGATGTATTTTCTAGAGTACCATCACTTCTGGAGTTTCTGAAGTTCCTGAAATTAGAAAGAAACTATTTGAGATTTAAAAAAGTACATTTTTTAGAAAGACTGGTGTCCTAGAGCTATTGGTGCACATTAGGAGTTCTAATGCAATTTCCAGTATTGATTCACTATTGGAAGTTTTGAGGGAATGACAATATAATTCCTTAGATCATTTGCATAGTATATGTCCTTGCTATTTGTTTAGATAGATAATAAGAGGGTTCCTATAGAAAAGTCAGTTAAGTTAGTACATTTTCCCAGAGTTATTCTATGATGATATTGATTGTTTTTTCTAGGGATCATCAGATGCATATACTGTGTGCCTACACAAAAAATCTTTAGTGGGAAAGAGGGAAGACTTTGGCAATCTGAATTTGGTGTACGTAAACTGGATTATTCTTTAGACATTGTATCTGGACTACCCTCTACTTATCATTTCTTTTTCATTTGCTAGATACATATAGACACGTTCCATAGCAACCAGAGAGGGAACCAGTGTGAAGTACCTGCGCTCAGAAGATCCAGACTAGGGGCAAACATTGTTTCTTCTTTTTACCTTTCCCATGGGTACTGGCATTGTTCGCGTCTTCTATCAGAGATTCCGTGGCGTAGGGAGTTAGCCGTTGAGATTGCATTTTGCTCCTACTTGAGTGCATAACCTTAAAAAGATACTAAAAATGTGTTTGTGCCATAGCATTTTTATTCACTATAGTACTCCTAGGAGTTTACCACTTCCCCGGAGCACTGGCTGTGTAACAAACTCTGGATCCTATGCCCCCCAAAAGAGCCAATTATTTAAAATAAGAAAGTGCAATGCCCAGTAATGGAGTTGTATATCTGACATACTCCTCTCACTGTCATAGGCAGATTGTACACACTTATCATAGACAATAGGTGAAAGATGACCAGCTCACAGGAAGGTGCAAATGTTTGGTCGGAGGATGACAAACCAGGCTTGGGGGATGTCCAGTGGAGAATTTTTAAGTGAGTACAGTATTTTTGGCAACACTATCATCTTGAAAAAAGCTACTCTCCATAGAACGTTTAAGGGGGGTGTCCCCTTGCTGCCCATGTGTATTTGTGTTCTGGAATCTTGTTCACTCAGATTTAAACTGTGTGTTAACTTTCAATCCAATGGTATGTGCGGTTTGAGATATCTGAAGCTGATATTTTTAACCGAAATCCGATATTGCCAGCCCATGTCTCCTGAGGTACGACAAAGTGGGACCAGGTTGGACCTGACAAGGTTAACCTACAGGAACAATTCACTTATTTTCATAAGTCTGAGCCTAGTTTCCTTGAGAGAACTTATGAAAGAGAATGCCAAAGCAAACAGTTGGGGGGGATAAGAGACTCTTCCATCTGGTGCCTCGCCAAATGGAGAATGGCGGTGATTGAATTTCATTAACCTCAACCAGTGCATGGGGGCTAGCATACAGAACCCTAGAACAAGACAAAAAGGCATGGCCAAAACCCATCTTTGTCAGCACGTGGAATAGGATGGACTAATCCAGGTTTTCAAATGCCTTATCAAGTCGATAAATAGAAGTGCGCTAGTCTATAAAGATTATCTTTGCTCCATAGGCCACCCTGGAGATTGCCTTTTTCTGAACACTCTTTTTACTGGCTTTAGAATTCTGTGCACTTTCCCCTGACAACCAGTAGTAAACTGTCTGTGCTCTGCCTTTTAAAATGGTTACATTGGTTTATTCCTAATTGCCATATTTAGGGGCCGATTCCGATCCTGTATTTTTTTTTTCCGTACGACTCATATCCGTATTTTTTTCCGTACGAATAGTACAAGTCACGTCCGACCCGTGAAGTACGATTCGTACGGGAAAAAGTTCATATGGATCGGCCCGATCCATACGAATCGTATCAGGAAAAGTTGTACGAGACGGACCCGGACACTTTTCCGTACGAATCTAAAAAATACAGTCCGAGCGTACAAGTACGATCCAGACCGGCTTTCCAATTTACAATTCGTACGGAAAATGGCCCGTACACGGGTAATGACTTTACCCGCTACGAAGCGAAGTTTGTACGACTTGTATCCTGGGAAAAGTTGTTCCCGGGGTGCGAGTCGTACAGGCCCCCATGCATATGTACGGTGCGTACCCCTAGCGCGTATGTACGGTGCGTAACCCCAGCACGTATGTACGCACCATACCCCCAGCACGTACGCGCTGGGGGTACGCACCGTAAATACGCGCTGGGGGTACGCACCGTACATGCGCTCTGGGGGCACGCACTGTACATACGCGCCGGGGGTACGCACCGTACATACGCGTTGGGGGTACACACCGTACATACGTGCTCGGGGTACGCACCGTACATGCGCGCTGGGGGTACGCACCGTACATACACAACGCACGGGGTGTATGCCTGTATGACTCGTGCCCCTGGGGACTCAGCTTTTACGGCTGTTATTGGCTCCCGTAAAAAAAGAGCCGTACGGAGTGACGTAGGGACGAATCCTACTTGCTGGGCCGTAAAACACTGTTTAAATACGTATGGACATCGCGTACAGGCTGTTCCTGATCAGAACCGTAGTGTTTTTTACCCTTATGGTCTTTTGTACGATTCGTACGGAAATAGGCTTTCTGTACGAATCGTACTTCCTAGGTTGTACGGACAGTTTACTGGGTACGAGTCGTACAGAGAAAACGCTCCGTACGACGATTCGTATGGCCTTTTTCCAGGATTGGAATCGGCCCCTTAATGTCCCTAGTTTGTGGTATAGAAAATGCACCTAGGGCCTGCAATTTAAAATCCACGTGAGGACTGCAGTATCTATTCTGCCTTCCAAGAAAGTGGCAGTGCAAGCATGTCTACAGACCTACTCTGTGCACTTTAACTGCTGATGTGTAAAACCTGCAGAGTGACCTATACAAAGTAACCCTTTTTGGCAAGTAATATCTCCCTTATAGCCCACAAGGCAGAGTGCATGACATTGGACAGGTAGGAAACTAATATTGCCCTACATAGACAAGGACCTAAAGGCTATTTTCACTTTGGCAGGCCTAGCTGCCCTATGTAGGAAATCAGAGTGCAGATTAATATATTGATGCTGTATCTCAGGAATGAGAATAAGTAGAAAAACAATTAAACAATTATTTCAATAGTTATTAAAATGCAAATTCCATTGTGAAGTCATATTCTTGATAAATATTAGGTAAAAATATAATCTAGTATTGTGCAATTCACATGCCTGAAATTCCTAGAGGGTAATTTGCAATAACTCTCCAGCAATTCCCAGTCTGTGTTCAAACAGGGAAGAGGTGTGGAGGAGGTGTGAATTTCCTCCCTGGAGCACACAATAGACTGACTTGAATATGCAGAGATGACTACTCTGAGATCCATAGAATATGCCGTGTGAGGGCTGTGGGCATTCTGTTAGTACCACAGTGTCAAATTCTGCCTGACAGGTTTTGAGACACACGTGACACTTTGGCACACCTGAAAGGCAGATGCCAGAACAATACTTGTATAATCTCTGTCTGATTGCTGAATCACCCTGATTTTGTCCTACCAAACTTCTTTGCCTGTGTTTGTTGTGGGTATTGTGGCTGCTTTAAACTGAATTTTAGAGTTAGCTTTGGTAGGACAAAAGTAATTACCATAGCGCACTTCCCTACATACCCATATTTTTAAGAATTTCACCAACTTGAAAATGCCCTTTAACATTGAATTATCGACCAGTTTGCTTCAAGAAAAACATTGAGAAAGTGGGTAAGGCTGCACCCAAGAACCTTTAACCAATTAGTTAAGGGGTGCTCAGAATGCATCAACATCTACTAGCTGGTGCCAAGCATAGGAAGGACACTTTCTGATCCTGCGGAAGGACAGAAGAGGACAGGACCTGCAGTATGTGAATTGAGAGAAGCCTTGATGGAATGGACCACTTCCTCCTTCTATCCATGCCAAAGAAGTAGACTCCAACGTTCAGTTGAATGACCTCCTGTCCAGGGACACAACAAGCTGCAAGAGGTGTTTTCTTAGAAGTATCCAGTTGACCACTAGCGACTTGAGCTAAACTGGACCCAGCTGGTGGTCTCTTCTTGGTCTGTCTCACAGTGTGTGAGACTCTAAGCCTAACGTCCTTGGGCTATGGAAGTGTACTCCTGGGACTGATCTTTGCCCACTCCCAATTTTTTCCATATAGTCGTCTCTGTCTGGAGTGCTCTCCTGTGGAACCAGCTCTCACAACTCCTCCAAGAAGAGAGTAATACTCGGGCCCAGTTGGACGCCTTTGCAGATATTTCTGCCTCTCAGTCCCAGGTCTCCTCAGGTGTGACAAAGTTGATAATTGTTTGGAGACATTGGAGATAACCTTGAGTTGAGGGGGAGGGGAAGGACATATACTCATTGTTAATTGCCCCCAGCTTGACTTTAAGGTTATTGAAGGATTTCCTAGTTTTTGTACATGGAAAGTGCAATTTGTGAATTTCACAATCTTCAAGGATTAGTATGTTAGTGCTTTCCTGGTTCTGGCAGCTCTAAGGACTACGTCCCTGTCCCTATAGTCCATGAGTTTGGAGATTAGAGGGTGGAAGGGGGATCCAGTGTCAGCCTCCATGCTAATGCCCCATGTGCCAGCAACATGATGAAAATTTGGAAAAGATGGCCCACAGGCATCCACGAAGTAAGCAACATGTTAAGAAATGTATTTGGCTTGGTCCTATTACTCCTTTCAGAAATCCCACAAAGCTGAGGCTGTTTCTTCAAGACCTCCCCTTCACGTCTTCTGAAAATTTCTCTGGGACTTTTCTCTGATAGAATAGCGACCTCCAAAAAATCCCCACACAAATATCGAGTTATAAAAATATTGATGTAAAGAATATGGTTGTACAAAATATCGAGAAAGGCATTCCGCCGAAACGCGTCTGTTACACTGCTGGTCATTTGATTGAATAAACTGCATTTCAACGCCCCGTGAGTGCGACATCTTTTCTGTACATTATCAGAGAGAACTGAGCTTTATATATATATATATATATATATATATATATATATATATATATATATATATATATATATATATATATATATATATACAGTCCTTTCCGCTCTCTTCTCAGCAGAATGCAGGCACGGACCTCTCGCCTCTAAAATTCAAATCAACAATCCCACAACGCAAAAAAGTGGGTGAAGCAGGTGATGTATTACCCAAGTTAAAACAGGAAATATATATATACACATAAACCATTAACATTAAGGGGCCGACTCCGATCTCGGTCGGAAGGGCACCGAATCGGGTTCGGCCGGAAAAATTATGAGCCGTACGCGTGTTTTCCAGCCGACTCATACAGCTGAGCGAGCAAATATGATGCAAGCTACATGAAATTCACCGACCGAGTCGTTTCCGGGTCTGAACCGCTCCGTACGTCTCGGTCGAAGCTAACCGTGGGGTGCAATGGATGCGATTCACGGCCGAGCCAGTACGATGCACACGTCGGACAGCCTGTGCGAGCCGGAGTGTCCAGTTTGCAAAAGCTCCCGGAGTCGGACTTTGGGGGTCCGTGTTGGACCCCCTGACACCCGCAGCCCTACGACTCGGACACAGGTGGAGACCTATGGGTCTCCCCAACACAGGCATGTACGGTGCGGGTGGCACCGACGCGTACCCACTGTAGGGGGCGCACTTGTTCGAGACGTACCCATTCAGTCAATGGGAGCCTATGTACGCGTCGTACGACCGGCTCCCATTGACTTCTATGGGAGTCCGACCGAACCGAGTCCGACAGCTCGGTCGGACTGTAGGGGTCCGGCTCGGTTGAAAAACACTCCGGAACCGACTCGGTCGGAGTGCTTTCCGACCCGGATCGGAATCGTCCCCACAATCTAATTTAACAAAACATTATATTATATATTAAAACATTAAACTATTTAAAAATCTTTAAACTTACATTTATCACTTCATTGAGTGCAACAGTAGGTAAAGTGTTGGATAGCGGAGGTGTAAAAATTACTATTTCCACTCCTGTCAGTGCAACAGTAGGGTAAGTGTTGGATAGCTGAGGGGTAAAAATGAATATTCTCACTCAAGTGAGTGTAACAGTAGGGAAAGTGTTGGATAGCGGAGGGGTAAAAATTACTCTTCCCACTCCAGTGAGTGCAACACTAGGGAAAGTGTTGGATAGCGGAGGGGTAAAAAATACTATTCCCACTCCAGTTAGTGCAACAATAGGTAAAGTTTAGGATAGCGGAGGGGTAAAAATTACTATTCCCACTCCAGTTAGCGCAACAGTAGGGAAAGTGTTGCATAGCGGAGAAATAAAAATGAATATTCTCACTCAAGTGAGTGTAACAGTAGGGAAAGTGTTGGATAGCGGAGGGGTAAAATTACTCTTCCCACTCCAGTGAGTGCAACACTAGGGAAAGTGTTGGATAGCAGAGGGGTAAAAAATACTATTCCCACTCCAGTTCGTGCAACAATAGGTAAAGTTTAGGATAGCGGAGGGGTAAAAATTACTATTCCCACTCCAGTTAGTGCAACAGTAGGGAAAGTGTTGCATAGCGGAGGAATACAAATTTATATATTACCTCTCCAGTGAGTGCAACAGTAGGGAAAGTGTTGGATAGCGGAGGAATAAAAATGACTATTCCCACTCCATTGAGTTCAACAGTAGGGAAAGTGTTGGGTAGTGGAGGGGTAAGAATTACTATTTCCACTCCAGTGAGTGCAACACTAGGGAAAGTGTTGGATAGCGGAGGGGTAAAAAATACTATTCCCACTCCAGTTAGTGCAACAATAGGGAAAGTGTTGCATAGCGGAGATATAAAAATGAATATTCCCACGACAGTGAGTGCAACAGTAGGGAAAGTGTTGGATAGCTGAGGGGTAAAAATTACTATTCCTACTCCAGTTAGTGCGACAGTGGGTAAAGTGTTGGAAGGCGGAGGAATAAAAATGACTATTCCCACTCCAGTGAGTGCAACAGTACCGAAAGTGTTGGATAGCGGAGGGGTAAAAATTACTATTGCCAGTCCAGTGAGTACACCACTAGGGAAAGTGTTGGATAGTGGAGGGGTAGAAAATACTATTCCCACTCAAGTTAGTGCATCAATAGGTAAAGTTTAGGATAGCGGAGGGCTAAAAATTAATATTCCCACTCCAGTCAGATCAAAATGAAAAACAAACATAATATCAACAACCCAAAATATAAAAAATTATAAAAGATTTAAAAAAAATAGAAACACATTATAATATTAAATAGATATGAAAAATACCTAGAAATATTATATTAAATAAATGTTTAAATACCTATTTTTAATTAGAAATTATTTATAAACAAAAACTTTAATTATTACATACATTTTATCTTTTTTATTTCCTACGCTATAACACCGCACAATTCAAAACACACATCTACATTTTTCAAAAATGGTCCTCCATAATTAACATAGTTAACTATCAATTAAAGATATATAATTATTTAAAAAACTAATTAAAACAGATAACAATTTATTTACTCCCCCAAACGGTTCCCCTATAAAATCAAAACTCCAACACAAAAAAATAAACAATTACCCTAATTAATTATCAATTGATGAATTAATATTAATGATGAACTAATTTCTAATTAAACATAAATTACTTTCCACCCTTTACCCCCATAAAACCCACAACCCACACATACATATCATTATACAATTTCCATAATTAATTTTAAAATAATAAATTGATATCAATTAACAACTACTTAATGATTAAATACAAATACATTACTTCCCACCCTTTTACCACAAACATCTACAATTAATTACACAATTGCCATATTTAAATTTTAATTAATTAATTAGCATTAATTTACAAATATTCATTATTAATTAAATATAAAGTATTTCCCATTCTTTAACCCTATAAACCCTACAACCTGCCCCAAAAAATGACACAATTAACATAATTAATTACCAAATTATTAAAAATAATTAACCAATTAATAATTACTTAATATTAAATTACTTACCACAATTAGGACTAAAAAATCTAAATTAAATAAATATTAATACATTTTAAAAAATCATTCATTTATTATAATTAAATTACTTCCCACCCTATTCCCCTATAACCCCATGACCTGCTGCGGAACTAATAAACACAAAATTTAAATAAAATAAAATTGATAACTACTAAATATTTAACACATATATTAAAAACCAGAAACGATACCTATACAAAAAAAATAGATCGCATACATTTAAAATACATACTACAATACATACCACTAATTAAAAAATGTATATTTTAAACAACTATATTTTTGCAAATAATATTAATGACTTCAATATTTTTAAAAACGATATTTCTTACCTTAAATTCAAAATTCTTGACCATGATATTCTTGCTGTCGATATTTCTGTGTCACAAATTTTCCAACTCAATATTCTGTGTGCATACCCTCCAGGACTCTAGAGGTTGAAGAAAGGTTGGTCACTTTGGTCTCTAGGTCTCTAACATGACTATGTGACCCTGGGCCTCAGGACCTCTATTTACTATGTTACATGGGTCTTTCCTGTGTAGCAAGATATCTGTTCCCACCCCACCATTTTTGGACTCTAAAGACACTCGTGAAGTCTGAGTTGCCTGTAGGATGTTTCCATCAAGGCAGTCTCCAGTAACAGCTGTGTGCCTTATGCCTCCTCAGAGCTCCGAGCCGGTTCCTGGGTTGGAATTGTGTACATGTCCATCTTGCTATGCGCCCCTTGTGCCTTTCACTTTGTGGCAAGCTTTGTTTATACAGTCAGTCTCTTCCTCTACTTGCCAGTAAGTAGGCTTGCATTGATCCAAGGTTCCACAGAAGACCTCAAGGAGAGTGGAGCAAAGCAAATTTGAGTTGGGTCAGGGCCATTCCGGTAGCTACTGAGGTACAGGATTCCTAGCTGGTCTCCCTGAACAACTCGGGGGGGGGGGGGGGGAAAGGGAGACACCCACCTTGCATCAAAAGATGAATAATGAGACCAAGGAGAGGGAAGATCCTCTGACCTACATCCATAGCAGCAAACTCAAGCACGGGGTCCTACTCCTAACCTTTTTACAAGCTTCCAAGAGGGCAAGCTGTTGGATGGGTCTGTTTTTAAGGTTTTCCTCCCCAATTGGACTCCCTGTATATTAAGCCTGGGCAAAGCACTACGCTACGCTCGCGTAATTGGCGAAGTTTGCGCTACTTCGCACTACGCGAATTGCACGTAGCACAGTGCGAACACACGTAGCGTAGTGTTGCATAGTGCAGCGGTCATTTTTTGCTTGCTCGCGGTCCTCAATGTCAAGTTGGCGACCTTGAGCAAGCAAAATGACATCCGGGCGAGACTTTTTCCTCGTTCGCGATCAGCAACATCAAGTTGGCGATCGCGAGCGTGGAAAATAAACCTACCGGCAAGATTCTCAACGCGAGAAGGTTAGGTTTCTCATTGCGAGTGGCCGCGTATGCTCGCGACCGCTCGCGATGAGAAACTACCAGTCCGCGTTGAGAAAGCTGCCGCTCGAGTAAAAATCTACTCGAGCAGCAGAAAACTACAGCTCGCACTGTGCAAGATGCCATTTTCAATGATTGCACAGTGCCAATTGCTTGTCCGCAGTGTGCAATCATTGAAAACGACATCTTGCACAGTGCAAACAGGGTACTACGCAGTTCGCGAAGTGCTACGCGTAGCTCGCGTAGTGCGAAGTGCACTTTGCGTAGCTTTGCGTAGTGCTACTTCGCGAACTACGCCCAGGGTTAGAGTTACAGTGTGACTACCGACACGATTATACTACATCACATCCTCATCTGTAAGCAGGAAGCTTGAGCAGCTGTTGAGAGTCCACAATGGAGCAGGTCAGTAATGGGTTTTACAGCCAGGAGATGCATAGGAAAAGATCCCAGCTGCGTGGTCCAGTGAAAAACTGCCTGGGTCCTCAGTTATCACCTCAAGTCAGACTCACAACTACTGGGTCACTGCATGCTAGGATCCTCCTCACCACCCTCAGCCTGGGCCACTCAGAGCTTACTGTACCTGCAATTTCCCGACCGGGCCTCCGTATGCTAGTTTAACATCCAGCCCCTTGCAGAACATGAAGGGATAGGCTGTCCTCTGGTCCACTGACAGAAGCACTCAGCAACCCTGATGAGTTCCACTGTTGATGGGTGTACTTTATCTAGTGGTTTTAGAGGATTCTCTGTACCTTGCTGACAGGATGCTGCAGGATAACAGTGTCTATGACTGGGGCACCACTATAGTGTGCCTTTGATGTTGGGTAACAATTTGCCAGTGTGAACGAGTAAACATTTTCTGCCACACCAGTGAAGGGCAGTGAGCCAAATTTGACTGCTATGCTATTTGGGTCATCTTTGTTTCCTCAATGTCAGCGTTGTGGTAGCTGACTCTTGGATTTAAATGTTGACTAGCGATTAAACCATGTTAGTCTGACATACTGGAATTCTCTTTTTGAATTTTTCCCCAAAATAATTCCAAAATATGGAATTTTTAATATAAAAAATTCATCAATCAAATATTTTGATCCATTACTGAAATTTTACCTTATAATCCTTCATTGACATGCACCAGTACTGTAAAATCAATAATTGACAATATTATAACAATCTGCAACCATAAGATATACATTCAAAGCATGTTTAGATCAGGAGGTATCCACATGCGTTCATCCCACTTGGAAAGGAGTGCTGTGGAAGCCAGTAAGAGTGGCTCTTAATTTAGTTTTACAATTTCTTTTGTTGTAGTAGTAACAGACATTACACAATTATTCACTCTGGAAAGAGAAGAAGGGTCCTGTGCCAGTGCACAATTATTGGATAAGACTTGAGTTTTCCCAGGATAAGGTAGGTAGCCTGAAACTTTGCAGAACTGTCAAGACTCCTCAGTCTTCAGGTAATCTTCAAAACATACTGCAATATCATATGCATAAGTAGAGATGTTCTCTCCTGCCCCCTTTATAATGATATGTGGAATAGCAATGACGTTTTCAAATGTCACAGGAATGGCTCAAGATAAAGTGTAAACAACTAAGGAGAAAGCATGTTTATAGCATGTTTGTGCAATGGGATATCCTATGGAGTATTATAAGTGATAGTCCTTCATAAAGAATGTAGATTTTATTGACATTTAGGGACAAAATGCATATATTGAAGTGTGGAGGGTAAAAAGGGACAAGAGGCCACCTCAAATGCCTTTGTCAGTATTTAGAAGTATCACCTACCCAGAAACCTTATTTACCCAAAAATATTAAAGCAGGGGGGCAATTAAATTCAATTCAGAACTTTGGGGGTCATTAGGATCCAGTCCGTCCACCATCCTGGTGTAAACCGGGACCGTCCATCATGCATGTGGCAGTCCCATAAACTCGATCAGGATGCGTCCACCACCATGGTGGACGGATCCTGCATTTTAACATTGTGGCGGATGCTGCTGATAGCAGCACCCGCCGCGATGTTTAATAGCCATGTTGTGCATTTCACAGCACTATGTGGCAGGCACCACACGCTGCCTGCCACGTTGTGCTGTGAAATGTAGAGGGGTACCAAGGGTACCCCCCAGTGCAGCCTCACCTTCCCCCCCACAAGGGGGGCCCGCAATGGGCCCTCATCACTAATCCCCATCAGCAAAGGCCTGCAACATCAGGCATCATGATTTGGTGGACATTGCCTGCCAGGCAATCTGAAAGATTGCTTTTGGGGGACCTGTGGCGGACTGTCTTTGTGGTTGTCATGGTCCGAGCGCAATTCCCTCTGCCATCGTAATATGGCGGGGGAAAATGGGCAGTACGATTGCGGAAGGACCGCCACCGCATGGCTGGCAGTGACGGGTCTTCCGCAACCGTAATCGGCCCCTTTATTCGGTGTGTTAAAAAAACAACAATAAAAGCAGTCACAATAAAACAATCGCTCATGATTAAAATTGAGAAATAAAAATAACAAAAGTGACATTTGATTATAATCATAAATGTCCCTACCAGAGGTACATGTTTAAAATTACTGAATGGCTTCTTTCCAGTCTCCATAGGGTTCACTACAGCATCTACGAATGATACTTTTATGTATGTTAATTGCTGTTGAGATGATAATTGCAACATTAAGGCAAACCCCAGAGTCATTCAACTTAACAGATATTTCAGAGCAACAATATGTGATAAGATATCTTGTGCAACCAAAAGAGATTTTAATAATGACACCTAAAATTAGAATAAAAAACAAAAAACAGCATAAAGTGCATAGCGCTTTGTTTGCTCTGGCTGTCACAAGGACAGGGCATTGGAGGAAAGGCAACTAAATGTTGGACAATCCCTAATCTAAATTTTGTTATTACAAATTGGTGCATTAAATTCAAAATTAAATAACTTTGATAACCCTCCTTCAGTGCAAGTGGGAAATAAAGTATAACAGTTGGTTCCCCCTAGCTTCTAACCCTGTTTTTTAATGAAACATAGGGTTATCTTTGATTTACTGTTTAGAGAGTGTTATTATCAATCAAGGGTTAGGCTGAATTGGCATCTTAAACCTCTCAATATAGGTGGAATAAATATAACTTAGCCAAGGGATGCACAGTGCTGTATCCAGAGACAGACACAGTCTTCAATAATGTACTTAGTAAAACAAGTTTCATCCAGATAGCGCACCAGAGCAACAAAGGGCGAAGTGCAATTATATCTCTGAGTTACTGCAGCCCAACCTCACTATGTGCTGTCTCTGTAGAGGCAGAGGTAGGTAGACATAACAAACATTTGAGGAAACTGTTTTCCTCAATCTGAAGAACCTTACGCTTATAATGGCCCCATACCACCGCCCCGTATGTGGCAGTAGCTGATACCCTAGCCTTATGAATTGCGAGCGTGTCCTGTATAGGCCGGGTGCCCATCTTTGCTGAAAATCTAAAAATTCCATGGGCACTCCTACTCACCTTACCCATGACATAGGCAATTTCATGTCACCATGAGCCATGTCCTGCAAAGGTAATGCCCAAATAGCAAAAGGTGTCAACTGTAGCTACCGGGGTACTATTATCCATAAAAAAATGCACAACATTTTTTTTTGCTTGGCTCTGCAGATCATTGTATAGGTTTTGTTCTTGTTGACCTGAGTTTTCTTGCAGCTATAAAATTGCCAAAAGTATTCATTAAACATTGTAAGCCATCTGGGGGTCCAATACAGCAAAACAGCATTATCCGCATAAAATAGAACTGCTATCGGACTCCTGGTGACTTGGGGGGAGAAAGGAATGGGCTCACATGAATTTTTGAATATATCATACTTATTGGAGCCTAGTAACCCTAGTACATATTACTTCTAACCCCTGGTCTTAACTACCACACCGTTCCTTAAAAACCTTCCACCCTTCTCATTTAGAACTTCTTCCCTTACCATTACTGGTGACATCACAGTCAGTGTCAACCCAGCTTTTTGAAGCTGTTGACACACTCCATCTAATGCCTGGTCATGCTCCTACTGAGTTTTACAAAAAACTAAAATATTGTTACTGCAGTTCATTCTATTTTTCAGTGCCCTTATGACATTCTTTATGATCTCTTGAAAGATCTCAGCAGCTGAGCATATTCCAAAATGTAAACGTTACATCTAAATAGTCCCAAATGCATAAAGAACGTCGTGTTTGATTATCAATTTCCAATTGTTGATTTCCTTTGTATAAATCAAGTTATGAAAAGACAGAAGTCCAATTTATATGACTAATCATATCATTTAAATGAGGACCTGGATATTGTACTCTTTCAATAGCTGTGTTGGGAATTCTCATATCAACAAAGATTCTGATGTCTTCAGTGTCCTTTTTTGGAACAATGACAATGGGTTACACCCAAGGTGTTTGCCCTGTTACTTCTTCAATTGTATGCTATTCAAATATAATTTTATCTCTTTCTCTACATTTGCCGGCATATGAACTGGGACCCTTCTATGTTTTTGCCCCACTGGTTTTACTGTTTCATTCATGTGCTGGGAAATGGCTTTGTCTTTTAATTTATCTAACCCATAAAATTATTCTGGATATTTCCTCAGAACAGGGTGATCTGTTGAAATATTACAGGTCATTGCTATCAGACCTATGATTTGAGCAGTAATATTGCTCAACAGGCATGGTCCTGGAACTTCACCTTTTAAGACATGTATGTCTTCTTTGCTCATCATATCTCCATACTGCAATGTTTCTACAAATTTCCCTCAGCACAAAACAGGATGCTTAGCTCCCCATTGACAAACACTAACATTTAGGGGCCGATTCCGATCCTGTATTTGTTTTTCCCGTACAACTCGTATCCGTATTTTTTTACGTACGAATCGTACAAGTAACGTACAAACGGTGAAGTACGATTCGCACCGGAAAAATACATACGAATCGCCTCGGGAAAAGTCTACGAGACGTCCCCGGACAGTTTTACGCACGAGTCGTAAAACTGAAGTCCGAGCGCACAAGTCCGATCCGTACCGGCGTTCCGAATGCACAAGCGTATGGAAAACGTCCCGTACGGAGAGAACTGTGTACGACTCCTACCCCAGGTATACTTGTGCCTGGGGTATGAGTCGTACGGCCCCCACACCCCACCTCCGTATGTACAGACCATACCCCCCCAACCCCCCTATGTACGTGTCGTACCCCCAGCCCCCCATATGTATGCGCCGTACCCCCAGCTCCATGTGTACGCGCCGTACCCCCAGCTCCCCCTGTATGTACACGCCGTACACCCAGCCCCCCATATGTATGCGTCGTACCCCCAGCCCCCCGTATGTACACACCGTACCCCCAGCCCCCCGTATGTACGCATCATACCCCCAGCATGTACGTGCCGTACCCCCAGCCCCCCCGTATGTACGCACCATGCCCCCAGCTGGGGGTACGGCGCGTACATATGGGGCTAGGGGTACGGCGCGTACATACAGGGGGCTGGGGGTACAGTCCCTACATATGCAATGTTGGGGTACG
Source organism: Triturus cristatus (assembly GCF_964204655.1). Classification (NCBI taxonomy): domain Eukaryota; kingdom Metazoa; phylum Chordata; class Amphibia; order Caudata; family Salamandridae; genus Triturus; species Triturus cristatus. The sequence continues at coordinate 898,594,319 of NC_140590.1, read as the reverse complement.
CACCGTACATGAAGACACGTACGATGTGGGTGATGGTGTGTACGGTGCATACCGGGCCCCCTTTTCCTCTGCATTGCAGCGAACTTAGCTTTTCCGGCACTTTTTGGCTCCCGTAAAAATATAGCCGTGCGGAGTGCTGTGGGTACGAATCGTACTTGCTGGTCCGTAAAACGCTGCCTGACTCGTTTCGGACGTCGCGTACGCGCTGTCCAGGATCGGAATTGTATGTATTTTTTAGCCGTACGGTGTTTTTTACGGTTCGTACGGAAATGGTATTTCTGTACGAATCGTACTTGCTGGTTTGTACGGTGGAATTCCTGGGTGCGAGTCGTATGGAGAAATTCCTCCGTACGACCATTTGTACCCGGGTTTACAGGATCGGAATCGGCACCTTGATGTACTTAAAGGGGGTTGTTTATTCATTTTCATATATTCAGTTATGCACATTATATTGCACGTTGCTTCACTATGTGAAATAAATGTAATCATTTGAAGACCAACCATTACATTCTTGGATGTGTTTTTTTTTATATTTTCTCCCTTGATCATATTAAGTTGTGGAAATTTACTTTCTTCTTGCATCATGTAAATCTTCCAACTGCTCAACTTCTCCTTTAAAGTCTTCTTAAACTCCTTCCATTTGCCTTACATATTTTGTGTTTCCATTTCTTTTTTTTGTATCCAGACTGGCCTGCTTCCAGTTTTCCCTTTTCATCCAAATTTCTTTTTTTCTTTTTTAAACCTGCATACACTTGAAACATTGTAGTATCTCCCGCATTCTTTGCATTGCTCTCCCATTGCTGGACATGTTCGCTGATGCAAGAATTGAAATCCACACCTGTAGCACAATCTCCTTTATTTGGTCTGTGCTCCCACCTTTTCTCCACATTTGTCTAACTTGCTCCATCGCTTTGACTCTCCCTTCTTCCATGTTCATAGCATGTTTCTGAGCTTGTATTTCTGTTCTCGCCATGCGTAAATTCTGTTGAAGGTCATAGGTTTTTTCCAGAAGCTTTTACCTAAACATTATTGAGTTACAACCTTGTATTACTGTCAGCCTTATTTCCTCCTCATTACTAAATTTATCGAATTCACAAAATGTCACCAATTGTTTTAGTCTAGTGACATCCACTGTTTTGTTGACAGGCCATGTTAAAATTGTACCTTTCAAAATCTAGGGGGTCTATTAGGATGGCGGTTGGAAAATCACTCCAACCGCCATGGTAGAGGGAAAACACCGCCTGATAGGACCGCGGCATAACTGTTGGTCCAATTAGTATGCTCCACAGTCGAAATCCGACCGTGGCCGCATGATCGCAGCATTTAACATTGCGGCGGTTTCTGCTGCCATCAGCACCGCCGCGATGTCCAAAAAAGCTTGTCCATAGGCATCATAATCATGCCGGTGGAGCCAGACCCTGTACCGGCCCCATTTTAGTGGTCCAGCTCCATCTGCCAGGCAAGCATGTGGACTGCTACCGGCGTAAAAGTGGTGGGCAGTAAATCTCACCACCGTGATCATCATGCTAATGGGACCGGTGGTTATCTGTGTTGCGATCACGGGCGGATGACCGCCGCCATCCCAGCGGTTGCCCCCGCCGGCCCAACGGCAGCCATCCGACCGCCATCCTAATAGACCCCTAGGTTTCTTTGAGGATCAAACTTGGTATTTAAACAATTCATAAGCCCTTTATATGTATTTCAATCTTGCTCTGGAAATGTAATTAATTGATCTTCTACATCATCGCCTACAAGATTGAGCAACAAGTCTTTTGCCTGTTCATAGGTATATTTCTTACATGTTGCTTTTAACTAATGTTCTAATCTCCTTCTCCACTTCTCCCATCTCTGTGCAACATTTTCTTGTTCAGATAAATTAAAAGACAGTGGTCTTCTAAAAATTGCGCTTGAAACTTTTCCAGTAACACCCTCTTCATTATATACTTCTGGATTCATGTTTACTGTAACTTCACTACTTGACTGCTCTATATGCATATATATGTAGTCTCTCTCTCTCTTTCTTTATTTGACTATCTTAGTCCTTCTTTTCTACTTTCCTTTTGTATTCTTTTCCACTTTAATATTGATCCTCTTCTTTCCCTCTTTTACCTTGCTCTACAGTTGTGCTTCACTTTAAAATGGTTGCAACCATCTATTCATAAACACTTGTATTATATTTTATTTTATAAACACTTCTATTATGGTTTCTAGCACCATTTATTTAAATGTATACACTTTACACCTCTAGAAAATTCTTCCCCACTTTAAAAGCACAACTGGGTATAAACACTGGACCTCAGACACTAACTCTTCAGTACGATTCTGGACGTTTTAATCCTCTGCTAGGAAGAAGGACTGCTGTGCTGCTACAAGGACTGCCACTCTGCTGGACTACTGCTCTAAAGGAACTGCTGCCCTGCTGTGACTGAAAGGGCTAGTCTGCTGGCCTCCTGATCTGAGCCTCAGTGACATAAAAAGGCTCCCCAACCAGCTCCTGGACCCAGCTGCAGGGAGTTCCTGACCCCCAAAGTGGTGCCTTTCAGGTCCAAGACCCTTGGTGTTGCTCATGGGCTCTTTCAATCAAGCGTTTACACTCTTTCTGACTGCAAATGGGCCCGTTCACACACGACATACTGAAATTCAGTGCAAGCTAGCTGCCAACAGCTCATCTCTTTGTCCAGCAAACATCGATCGCCCAAAAGGACTGCCACCGTGAAGCACCAGCCCCCTCATCTACTATGCCCGGCCTGTTCTTCTTGTCACATGGACCACTGTCCTCAATGTTCTCCTTGCTCCCCATGATCCTCTTCCACAAGAGTCGTTTTTTCTCACTTCTTTTGCTTTTTTACACGCTACGCACTTTCTGCCTTACTTTAAATGATGCTTGCGTATGCTTTTGCATGGGCACAATACGCAGCTGTTTTCCGTCTGACTCAGGCTGCGTTTGTTACTCACTGTTCACCTCTTTTCCCTTTATGTGTGTTGCGATTTGCATGCCGTCAGCCACTCCTCACCTACATTGAGCATTCGCCTTTCAGACAGTCTCCAGCAGTTTTTCAGCACAACTCGCACAATCAGCCACCCCTGCTTCTTGAATCTTCAACAGCCAGTAAGTTCTTGTTACGTGTTTCTTCCGTTCATCGCCATTTTAAGAAATGGGCTCACATGAATATTTGAATATATTGTATCTATTAGAGCCCAGTAACCCTAGTATATATTACTTTTAACCCCTGGTCTTAACTGTCACACCGTTCCTTGAAAACCTTCCACCCTTGTCAAACTTCTTCCCTTATCATTCTAGGTGACATCACAGTCAGTGTCACCACATCCATCATTACATCATTACAGGGGGCATCTGCTTTTATAGCTTTAAGAGCCTTGTCCACCTCATTAATAAACAAAGAAAACAAAAGAGGGGCAAGAACACAGCCCTGCAGGATGCCTCTTAGGGCTTTAAATGTTTCAGTGAATTCGCCTCATCGACCAAAGCGTGCTGTACTCGATAATTTCTCATATAGCCTAGCAAGGAAATAAATAATCGGACTAGGCGCAACAATGGAGAGCAGGGTTGGCCATAGGATGGCAAAGACATATATATAGGATATATTTGCAAGAAAGTGTCGAAGTGTGTCCTTAAGCCAAGACACGCTTCATGACTTTAGAAACGCAGGGCTGCACAATATTTACTAGAATATGGTGCAGCACTGCGTTTCCCCCTGCAGTGGCGCTAAATTTGTCTGCTTAGCGCCAACGCAGGCACACTTGCATCATAGTGTAAGGATGCCTGTGTTGAGGAGACAATTGTTTATGTGCAGGAAGGTCCCTCTTTCTGCACATATACCATCTTTAAAGGCCGTTTTGTAACTTCTATGTGTGCTGCTTAATGCAGTACACATAGAAGTTGCAAAACTGCATGTCTTTTAAATGAATATTTATGTGCAGGAAGGGGTATCTTCCTGGTCATAAACAATCATTGGCGTTTTGCTGTTTCTATGTGTGCTGCACAACACAGCGTACTCGGAAACAGTAAAAACGAGGAAAGATGATGCATTTCTCTTTCTTTCACCTGCTTAAGACCAGGTTTTCCCTGGTCTTAATTTTGTCACTGCCTCCTATTTATGCTGCTCTTGTAAATAGGGGGCAGCGCCAAAATCTATGGGTATTGCGGTTCAACACCCACCATAACACCCGCCCCTTTCACGCTAAGTGTAGCGTGAAAGGGGGCCTTATTTACAGGGCTACGTTTAGCCATGTTAACTGGTTTAATGCTGCCTTGTAAATAAGGCGAAGCTCCTATCGCCACCACAATGTCACTAAAAGTGACGTTGTGGTGGCAATAGGGGCTTGTAAATATGCCCCAGAGTCCCAGATTTTAAAAAGTGACACAATACTGTATTGCGTCATACAATTTGTGCTACGTAATGCAACATTTTTGGATAAGGACAGTGCCATATCTACCACATGGCACACTATGAAGTAAAGCTTTGCAGGAGAGTGCAAAGCGCTGTAATGAAACTCGTCTTTGTGTGACGCAAATACTGCTTATATGCCACATGCAAGACATCTTTACACCACTCTTCTGTTTTAAAAAGAATGCAAATCCCACACAACATTTCTGCTCTTTCAACATGGCCAGCCAGGAAGATGATACCACCCAGGAGGGTATCCATAAAAAAAGATGGGTTGTCCAAGAGAAAAGCAGAAAAAGAAAGGTCAACTTCACACAGAAGCAGAATTACAATTTAGATTTCTGAGGTGACAAAACAAGAGACGTATCTGTCTGTCATCTTCAAATTATGATTATACAAGAAAGACGCTTTATGGAGAGGTATAGTTGATATGCAGTAGCATTAACATACAGAACTGTGAAATGCAAGAAAAGGAGGCACAAGGATTACAAGCACACGCCTAGGAAAGTTTGGCAAGGGATGAAAAGGCTGCAATACAAACTGATGGAGGTGCAGACATCTATAAGGGATTGACACCAATGGAGGAGCAGGTTCAGCTCTCATAGTACTTTAGATGGTTGTTGAAATTGAGGGCACCAATATAGCCAATCCTGAGGAATTATCAAGACCTCAGGGTAAGTTTGCATTACAAAATAGAGCAGAAATATGTATTTTCATATTCATTTGGATACATCTGAATGTATTGTCACCACGTTACACATTTTTTCAATGTGTGGAGTTACATCGTAAGAAATTGGTAAATAATTAAGCATGTAGAATAGAAGGCCTGATTCTGTATACCTTACATTATAATTCAATAATAAAAATAAACTTCACTTTTCTTCATATAACTGAAATGCAAAGCATATTATGTCTTGATATATTACACTTTGTCAATAAACTTTTTTCTTACCAGATTTCTGCTAAATAAATTCATAATGATGAAGGTTTATATTATTATGAAATGACATGCGTAGTTATTGGGTAATGGTCATCTCTCACCTATACAACTTTTTCTTGTGGAGAAATATTTCTAGTGATAACTTGCATTTATGTAATATTATTGTCACTTTTAAAATATATAATATGAACATTAATTATGTGTTTCAATATTAATCTCTATAGAAATGCACACATTGTCTGTTTTGTAATTAACATTAACAGTGTTCTTAAGCTACAGAACAAACAGTAATTGCAAAGGTACATTTATATGTGGATTGGGATACATTTATTGTATGTTCTCAAAGAAATACTAAAATAAATATATCTCATTTGTTTTTGCTTTGCATGGTGGGCCTGTTGTCTAGTTTTATCTTGGGGGTTCATTTGCATCTTGTCACAAATTGTTGTATTATGCTACTTCATTATTCAATATGTGGAAAATAGGAGAGTGGTTCAGCCACGTGAGGTCGGATAATATTCAACACATTTTACTATTAAAATAGGTTTATGTTATCATAGATAAAGTACACAGTGTTGTGTATTGTGCTGCATTATTTCAATATTTTCATCTTTAAAGTAGTTTGGTTTGCTGGCAAAGAATATTTAGATTTATAAATATATGTACTAAGGTAGAATAGATTTGGAATCTTGATAATCACCGCTTCAGTGTACAGTAAGTAATATGTGGCACTGTAAACAACCAAATACAAAAATATTTCTACAAATAAATAATCCATTACAGAATATTTTGTATAAAGAGACTCTAAAACATAGAGGTGCCGATTCGGATCCTGGAAAAGTTTCCCCCGTCCGAATTAAGTTTGGACTTTTTTCCGTCCGAATCGTACAAGTAGCATACAAACTGCCAAGTACGATTCGCATGGGAAAAAGTCCATACGAATCACATCCGGAACATTTCCCCACACGTCCTCGGGTCGGAAATAGTGTCCGACACATCCCCGGACGATTTACTGTACGAGTCGGAAAAATGAAGTCCGACCGCGCAAGTAGGATCACACCCGTCCTTTCGATTTCACAACTGTATGCAAAAAACACCGTACGGACCGAACTCCCACAGCAAGCATGGAGACACGTGCCCACATACGCGCTGAACACCCCACCACAGACCCCGCATGTATGCGCAAAATGCCCCCCGGCCGCGGATGTACGCCCCGAACCCCCACCTGTGTATGTACGGACCGTACCCCCACCCCATCCGTGTATGTACGGACCGTACCCCCACCCCACCCGTGTATGTACGGACCGTACCCCCACCCCACCAGTGTATGTACGGACCGTACCCCCACCCCACCCGTGTATGTACGGACCGTACCCCCACCCCACCAGTGTATGTACGGACCGTACCCCCACCGCACCAGTGTATGTACGGACCGTACCCCCACCCCACCAGTGCATGTACGCGCCGAACCCCCACCCGTGTATGTATGGCTCGTACCAACACCCCACCAGTGCATGTACGCGCCGAACCCCCACCCGTGTATGTATGGACCGTACCCCCACCCCACCCCACCCGTGTATGTACGGACCGTACCCCCACCCCACCAGTGCATGTACGCGCCGAACCCCCACCCGTGTATGTATGGACCGTACCCCCACCCCACCCGTGTATGTACGGACCGTACCCCCACCCCACCAGTGTATGTTCGGACCATACCCCCACCCCACCAGTGCATGTACGCGCCGAACCCCAACCCGTGTATGTACGGCGCGTACCAACACCCCACCAGTGCATGTACGCGCCGAACCCCCACCCATGTATGTACGGACCGTACACCCACCCCACCCGTGTATGTACGGACCGTACCCCCACCCCACCAGTGTATGTACGGACCGTACCCCCACCCCACCAGTGCATGTATGCGCCGAACCCCCACCCGTGTATGTACGGCGCATACCAACACCCCACCAGTGCATGTATGCGCCAAACCCCCACCCGTGTATGTACGGACCGTACCCCCACCCCACCCGTGTATGTACGGACCGTACCCCCACCCCACCAGTGTATGTACAGACCGTACCCCCACCCCACCAGTGTATGTACGGACCGTACCCCCACCCCATCAGTGTATGTACGGACCGTACCCCCACCCCACCAGTGTATGTACGGACTGTAAACCCACCCCACCCGTGTATGTACGGACCGTACCCCCACCCCACCCATGTATGTACGGACTGTACCCCCACCCCACCAGTGCATGTACGCGCCGAACCCCCACCCATGTATGTACGGACCGTACCCCCACCCACCAGTGCATGTACGCGCCGAACCCCCACCCGTGTATGTACAGCGCGTACCAACACCCCACCAGTGCATGTACGTGCCGAACCCCCACCCGTGTATGTACGGACCGTACCCCCACCCCACCCGTGTATGTACGGACCGTACCCCCACCCCACCCATGTATGTACGGACCATACCCCCACCCCACCAGTGTATGTACGGACCGTACCCCCACCCCACCAGTGTATGTACGGACCGTACCCCCACCCCACCAGTGTATGTACGGACTGTAAACCCACCCCACCCGTGTATGTACGGACCGTACCCCCACCCCACCAGTGCATGTACGCGCCGAACCCCCACCCATGTATGTACGGACCGTACCCCCACCCACCAGTGCATGTACGCGCCGAACCCACACCCGTGTATGCATGGAGCGTACCAACACCCCACCCGTGTATGTACGGACCGTACCCCCACCCCACCAGTGCATGTACACGCCGAACCCACACCCGTGTATTCATGGAGCGTACCAACACCCCACCCATGTATGTACGGACCATACCCCCACCCCACCAGTGTATGTATGGACCCTACACCCAGCCCCCCTTGTATGTACCATGCGAAACACCACCACCGATGGACGGTGTGGACCAACACCCTGCCCGTATTCGTACGCACCCTACCCCAGGCCCACACACCAGCACCCTCACCCAACATCGGGCATGTACGAGTCATACTAAGCCATAGCAAAGGACAGCACTGTACAACAACATGGCCTATGTACGCACCGTACAGAGGCAAAAAACACTCCTACTGAACCAGAACTAACCAAAAAAACACAAGGACAGTCAATCCGAGGCACACAACACCACAAAACATATCCAACAAGGCCAAATACATCCTATACACTGACCTGCAACTGACAAACAGATAAACAGAGGCCCAAACCACTACCACTCCTTATAACACACCCACCCAAAGTTCAAACACAGCCACACCCACAAATGGACCAATAAAAAGGCACAACACACACAAACCATGATCCTTTGCAACAGATCCACTGCTGCCAGACCCCAGAGACAATGCACTGCACCATACTTCAACCATCAATACACCTTACACTTGCACTCCTTCACACAACCACCATCACAAACACACCCTCATCACATTCACACCCATCCACACCCACACCCATCCACATCCCCACCCCCACAACCATCCACACCCACACCCCACACCATGCCCACCAACAAGAATCCAAAGTTCACAAAGGACGAGCTAGAGTCCCTTGTCGACGAAATCCTCAGAGTCGAGCCACAGCTCTTTGGAACATTGGTCAGACGGACCAGCATATCAGAAAAAACCGCCATGGTGGAGAGGATAGTCAATTCCGTGAATGCTGTTGGGGCCACCAGAAGGACCAGGCATGAGTGCCAAGCCAGGTGGTACGATCTGCGGAGGACGGTCTGCCGCAAAATGACGGACGAGCACAACCAGGCCAACATCACTGGAGGAGGGCCGCCCCGCAGACTGGTACAGTACCATCCCTGGGAGGAGAAGGTGATGGCCACGCTGGATCCGTTGGCAGTAGACGGACTAGAAGGAGTCCGAGAGCCTGGTGAGTACACGAACAACTCACCTCACATGGGGGGGACGCCATATACAACCCAAATACCAATCATGCGCGCAACCCCCCAAACCAGCACCGGACACAACCACACTCCAAAAACACACACGTGCCACTAGCGCCTCCATGCCCCATGCCCCAAGCAAGGCCATGCCAAGTCACAGGCCACACAAAACACCAACACAAGACAGGATGTCCCCGATGCCGGGAGGGTGGGCCTCAAAACTAACATAGAGCAACTCTGAAGCACACAACAATGCCCTCAGCCCATATGGCTTAGGGCACAGCCATACAAACAGTGTGTCCCCACACAGAACTGTTTTGCCTTCTAATGGTGGCCGCGTTGCAGGACGACATGGGTATGAAGGCACAATTTGCACATAACAGCAGCCAATGTAGACGCAGCACACTGAAAGAGTGTCAGCACACACCGCCACAGCAGCAGCGCAGACTCAGACACTCCGCCCAATGGGTGCCCGCAGAGAAGAAACAAACCCACATGAACAAGCCAATGGCCTTTGCAAGACCTGCAAACTGTGTGTGCCGAGGAAGCTGGGCTGAGGTGACAGAGGGTAACAAACAGAGGGAGGAAGAGGGGCAGAGAGAGGGACAGAGACAGAGGTGGACACAGGGAGACAGACAGAGGGAGGGAGGAGGCTGACAGAGGGATGGAGAAAGGGAGACGGACAGAGGGAGGAGGCTGATAGAGGGAGGGAGAAAGGGAGACGGAAAGAGGGAGGAGGCTGGCAGAGGGAGGGAGAAAGGGAGACGGACAGAGGGAGGAGGCTGACAGAGGGAGGGAGAAAGGGAGACAGAGGGAGACCAAATCACCCTTGGGTGGTGTGGCCATGTCCGCTCGTCAGCAGGTGGACTGTGTGCATGTAGACAAGGTTTGGCAGTGCCTTAGCCCCCCCTTCAACCTTTGATAAACACTAGGCCATGTGTCAATCTGTGCATGAGTACATCCGTGCTGCAGGCACAAACAGAACCTTACACCCAGTATACCTACCCACTGTGTTCGTCAGAACCCTGTCACAAATTGTTAAGTTACATACCTGCATTCTCAAATAGCATGGAAAATACACCATTTGGCCACGTACAGTGCAAGACGTAAGGCGGCTCTGCATGGCTTGCTACGCCCGCTCACTACACTGCTGACTGCGTTCCCAAAATATGCATCAACTAAGATTGTGTCACACATAGGTAAAGTGTCGAAAGCTGTGGCCAAGGGACATACCCATGCACAAGTGCACTGTGTGAGGAATGCTAGCCAAATCAAACCACCCAGAGGAACTGTGCCAAATCAAACAAGAATGAAACATGGATGTCGCATGTAACACAATTAACACTGTCTCTCTCACACACAGGTCAAAGTCATCGATCTCCCCCCAACACTGGGGGGGAAGACTCACAGGACCAGGCTCTGCGTGAAGAGGACCCCACCGGCAGCGACGACTCTCACCACTCCGTGGACGACCCAGACCAACCTCGCCCCTCTGGTGTCCAACCACCTGCAGCACCTGCGGCAGGTACAACTGTGCCAACCACCACCCCCATTCCTGCCACATCCCAGGAGACACCCAGGAGCCCTGCCCGCACACAACACAGCCAGTCTGTCCAGGAGGGACAAGGTTCTCCGGGCACCCAGGAGGAGGCAGGCGACACCGCAAATGCCATCCTTCAGGGGTCCCGGAGACCCGATGTGCCCACAACGGCAGGCCAGGTGCAAGTGGGCAGGGGTGGTGGGAGTGGAGGACGGCGGAGGCCCGAATCTGGCCAGTTGGCTCAGGACCCGGCTATGGCACACGTCAGAACCATCCTGGACGCATACCGGCGTGACTCCAGAGGCATCGCCCAGGTAGTGGAGACCCTCAATGAGATGAAGGCCCTGCAGGTTGAGCATCATGCCAGGATGGAGGCAAGACATGCAGAGCAGTTGGCGGTGCACAGGGACGTGAGCCAATCCCTCCGACAGATCGCCCAAAGCCTGGCAAACGCTCCCTGTGCCACCAGGCGTAGAGCAGCACCAGACCCAGGGAGGGAGGAGGAGGGGGATTCATCTGATGGAGCATCCCTTGCACCGTCAAGCCAGGCGTCTGAGGGTCCCCGCAGAAAGGTGGGTCGCCCACGCAAAAGACCGTGAGAGTCAGCGCAACATCACCATCTCCCAGGTCACCTGGCCTGGCACCTGGCCCTATGGCCCAACAGCAGCACAGCAGCAAAGGACATTCTCTGCCACATGGCCTTGCTGGTCACTGTCTGACCAATGTTGACAAAGACTGTGGCACAGACTCTGATGACTGTCAATGGCAAGGACACCAACTCCCCCTGTGAACTTTGGATTCTACACTCCCGCCAAGCACCTCTTGTCACCCCCCCAAACACGTACCCCAGCACTAATAAAATTCATCACAATCACAAGATGATGCCGTCATTTTGCATTATTCCACTACATGTGTGTGTTGTAAAGTCAAACCATGCCTGATTTCTGATTTAACTCCGAACCACCATACCCTGGGGTCTGAGTCTGGCACAGGACACACATGGGTCACAACGTACCATCCAAGACAGACATGGAGCACCATACTCACCCGTGATGGGCCCAACCAGCTGAGGGTGTGCCCGCACAACTGTGCCCACAGACCTATTTAGAAGAGCAACAGTCATGCACAGAGGTCAGGGATCATGTGGAGTGTCCTGGGGTGGGAGTCCCAGGTATGTGTAGACACGTGGCAGAACCATGTCCTGCATGCTTGAGTCAGGTGGATGTGGAGAATGGTGGGCCAGCCAAGGTTGGATGCATGGAGATGGCACAATTGGGTGTTGGATCACAGTGCCACAAGGTTGTGTTGTGGGTGTGGGCTGCATCCTGAGGGTGTGTGTGGGTTGAGAAGGTCATCCTGCAGCTGGCAGTGATCCACTCCCCCCATCTCTGTTGGACGTTGATGTGGCCTGGTCACCGGATGTAGTAGCAGAGCTGTGCAGATGCACCCTGGATGTGGACAAGTATCATGGGATTTCTAACGCACATGTCCGTAGAGTGCAGGGTAGGAGTAGACACGGATGTCATAGTTGACCTGGGGGATGGTTTCCCTCTTGCCTTGAGGTTGATGGAACTGGGGATCTTGTGCATAATGCAGAGTGTGCTGCCACATGAGGCACAGATGCTGCTGATCAGCATAGCACATGTCAGCAAGCAATCCATGATGGACATCAGCTTGTTTGCGTGGACACTGGGTGCCTTTGCAGCAGGGCCTGCAGCAACATGCGCCATGTCAAGGAAACAATGCCACAAGTAGCACACAAAGACAAGGATCTCAGGAAGGAACCATGCAAAAGGTGTATGTCAAGGAAGGAATGTCTGGTTCAACATGGCACACACACATACAATGGATTCACATGCGGCACAGTGGCCGTCGTGGAGACTGACATGCCACAAAACCTACACAGCCATGGACATCATGCACAATACAGAATCTAATCCCTGACAAACAGCTTGCATCTTGCTACTCTACCCATAGACTCATATGCACCATCACTGAGAACAATTCCAGACATGCCGCATGCACAGTGGCAACAGACCACCATTGACAGAGATGAGGCACCTTGGAGGCAGAGGGACACCTTTATTACTCATGTGTGTTGGAATGCTAATGCAACTCGGTCAACAGATACACATGTGGATGAACACGTGGGACCAACACTGGCACCCCCCTTAGCACCACAGATGCTGGAAATCCATGGCACTGGCACACAAGTGACGGGTTACAGCTATACACCCCCTGCTGCTCACGGAGAGCCTGATATACACCATTGAGCCCCTAATGGGGAATTCACACACCATGTCAACCCGGTGCAACCCGTATGTTTCCGAGGCCAGTGTTACACACATTGATGGCTCCATCACAATCCCATTACAGATGACTGTCACCAAGTCTGACCATCAATTCAGGTGAATTCTGCTCCAGGTCATGTGCCCCATGGTGATTCCACATGTATGCAAAGTAACCAAACATGAACAGGAGCAGTGCACACACATTCAAAACAAATACCACTCCCATAAAGCCGTGCTGCATCCCTTACCCGAAGGAGATTTTCAATCTTGTCCGTGCATGTAACGCTGATTCAGCACATGTTGCTGTGTTCATGAGGAATAGCAGGAGCACAACAATGCCACCAGCAGACAGCATGCGCAAGTACCTGTGGATGGGAGACACACCATAAGTCAGCAAAAATAAGTACATCCGCATGCATGTGCATGTACTCGACACGTATTAGGTTGTCAACATGCTAGGTGACAATGATGAGTCTGGAAAAACATTCTTCTATTGCACCATCACTCGAGTGACACATCCAAACACACCTCAGACTCACTTGGAAGACATGCAGATGGACACACACATTGCAACACATGCCACACACTGCCCAATGCGTGCACACTCAGACACTGGAACTCACCACTAAGCAAAGAAGTCGCGTATGAGCCGACTCCGCATGTCCTCTACCGCCTCCTCCTCCTCCACATCACTAGCCTCATGCCCAAGCCCTTCATCCTCCACGGGTGGATGGTCCTGCTCATCTGGATCCAGGATGAGTGGCACAGCTTTCTCCACTGCCATGTTGTGCAGCATGCAGCACACGAGGAAGATCTTGCATACCTTCACCGGTGCATATCGGAGTGCGCCACCGGTCTTGTGGAGGCAACGGAATCGGCTCTTCAGGAGGCCAAACGTCCTCTCTATCACTCGCCTGGTTCGCCCATGGGCGTTGTTGTAGCGGTGATCGGCAGCCGTGCTGGGGTTGCGGAGAGGCGTGATCAGCCATGGCATGTTGGGATAGCCAGCGTCCCCTACATGGAAACATCATGGACAAGAGTGGGTCAGGAGAAGCAGTAAGACATGAAGATGATGTTAAATACAGGACTGCCAGAGTATACCCACCAACAATACATGCTCGTTCGTTGCGCAGCTGCAGCATCATTTCAGGCACCCTGCTACGCCTCATGATGTACGCATCATGTGCTGATCCTGGAAAACGAGCACAGACATGTGAAATCAGCATGTTGGCAAGACACACCGCAAGGGCATTAATGGAGTGGTAATGCTTGTGGTTACGGAAGGCTACCTCCTGTGCCTGTGGTGGTACCAAAGCCACATGTGTTCCATCTATGGACCCAATGACATGGGGCATCCCTCCCAGGGCATAGAACTCACGCTTGGCAGCTGTCAACTGCTCAGGAGTTGGGAATTTTATGAACTCATCAAGGTGCTCCAACATGGCCTCTAAAAAATCATGCAGAACACGGCTTAACATGGTTTGGGAAATCCCACCGACATGGGCAATGGTATGTTGAAAGGTACCCGTGGCCAAGAAAGGTAGGGCTGCCATCACCTTCATCTTGGGTGTCAGTGCACCAGGATACCTGTGTAGCGGTTGGAGGTGTGCTGCCAGCCGTGTCGTCAAGTCCTCAATCAAACGTTGGGGGAAGCGGTAGCGGTGTATACAGTCATTTTCCCGCATGTCAGCCAAGTCCGGAATTGCTCGAGGAAGAGGCGGAGCCCTGCAGTGAATTAGAAGGGACAACGAAGAGTGAGTACAGTACACCACCAATGTCAATGTACTGAGCACATGGTCAACAGGCAATACACATATGCTACATACAGAGTCAGGTCTGTGCAATATGCCCTGGACACGTATGCCAGCCATGTGACACTCCTACCAAGAGACAGCTCCAAACGTTTATTTATTCTCAACCTCATAATGCCATGCCATGAAACTAGCTGTGGGCCAGTGTAAGTGAGCAGGCAGACGCATTACAGGAGTTACAGACAACCAAATATGTGCAGAGGAAGGATGTTCATTGTACAGACAGGTTGCGGAACACTAGAGGCACAGGTCACATGTCATAGAAAAAGGACAGACCACACACCTTGCCATGAAGGATTACATTTCAAGAATGATCCCACATACATTGAGAGTATGCAGAAATGTCCTTGCTTTGAAACTCCGTGTAAATGCATACACACACACCTTACGTCGGATTCCACATGTGGCCTGGTATGCGTAACACTGTGCCATGGCCATCTACACACAGACACATGTTGGTTGCAGCAACTGCAGATGCATTTGACCAAACACCTACAGCAAGCTAATGGGAACACACGACACATACATGACATAGTCACATCGTGCAATGCGGGTAGTCACATGTCAGGTGTGAAAAACCCCTGTAGCTGGCATCAGGGGACAGTTGCGTGTGTTGTTGACTGTGCCATGGCAGTGACGCTTTTCACAAGTGTTCTGTACTACATGCACACATGTCAAAGGAGAGAAGGGGATGTCTGGCACATAGTCCACCATCACACATGACATCTGTACACATCTCATCATACATCTATTGCCTTCACAACTCAGGAGTAATGTGCCACATTACAGCCTGACACACCTGTGCCCCACACATGTAGTACTGCACAGACAATGCCTTGATGTCCAGCCTTGGACAAGTATGTCAGCTCTATTCCGTTCTGTGTGCTGCCTGTCACCAATGTCATGTGTCAAATGCACCGTACATGCGCTCTGAGGGCGTGTGTACGTTCCCCATCACTATGGGAGTGCTGCCGTAGGCCTACCCATAGTGAAACGGCCCGTACACGCGTGTGTACGGGGCGAGTCACTATAGGTACGCATACGCGAGCAAAGCCATAGTGAAACGGCCCGTACACGCGCGTGTACGGGGCGTATCACTATGGGTACGCATACGCGAGCAAAGCCATAGTGAAACGGCCCGTACACGCACATGTACGGGGCGTATCACTATGGGTACGCATACGCGAGCAAAGCCATAGTGATACGCCCCGTACACGCGCGTGTACGGGCCGTTTCTATGCATATGGGGTGCCCTAGGGCCCTGGAACTCACCGTACCTGTGTGTGAATGTCCAAATTACATAGGGGACACATGAGGGATAAGTATAAAGCCCTACATGCATGCTGGTTGTAATGGAGACCGAGTTTAAAGTTTGATTTTTTTTCATCAGGTGCCCAGCTAAAGTCGGTTTGAAAGAATCTACTTTGTTGCAAAGTGGTTGTTGAGTTGACATCATGCTCAGAAAAAAAAAACCAAAGCCACTGACTGTGGTAGGTTTAAAGGGATTGGAGGAAACATAGGATGCAAATGTGAGTGACCAATCACTCTGTACTCCTGTGAATGAAACAGGGCAGCAAGGTAGATATAAGGCAGCCAGGTCCCATGAGAGAGCACTTGCCTGCACATCCTTTGATACAACTACACTGCTGCTGCTCGTGAATCCTCTGGCACCATGTCCAGGTCTGTGGAGAGGGCCCAGCCTTTCACCCAGGAGGAGAACCAAGCCCTGCTGGATGTGATCCTCCCACAGTACCCCATGCTGTATGGTCGACCAGGGGTTCAGGTGAGTGCTGAGTCCACTAGCAAAGACTGTGCCCCTTTTTTGTGAGTGTGACTTCTGCCATTGTGACCAGGTGTAACACGCATGCAATGTACTGTAGGGTGGGCCCCGGGTGGGGGAATGCCTAATGTCTCCCAGCCAGAGCATGCTGTGGTGCATGTCTGCTCTCCTCACTTGCATTGTGTGTACTGTGACAATCACTGCATGTGGCATTACACATTCTGCCTGTCTAATCCTCCTGGGAATGTTGTTACTACAGTCCTTATGTGAATCTGTGGTCCCCCCAGTGTGACAGGTGGCAGTACCCACAGATGTGTGTTTGTTTAGTGTACATTGCTGAGAGTGTACAAATGATGTGTTTGTCCCCTGGACATTGGTGTGTGTGTGTAAGTCCCCTGTCATGTGGGTGAGTGCATATGTGGAGTGAAGCACCCCAGCTGCATGAGGGATGGATATACCCTGCCCATCTGATGTGAGCAGGGAGCAGTGCTGTGTGACTGCCGTGCTGAGCCAGCCCCACGCCTGTGACACCCCCCAGTCTAGTGGCACATGTGCAGAGTGAGGTGTGTAGCTGCAGTTGGCAATGGCAGGTGATTGTCCTGTGGCTGTGTGTGTCTGTGTACTCTGCTGGGGGCGCCTCAGTGTCCTGTGGCATGTGACTGCATTGAGGTGCTGAACATAATCCTGGTGTCGCTTGTGATGCACAGTGTGAGCCTGGATGATTGATTGTGTCGTACCCCTCATGCCACCTGTGTACTCTACAATGCCACATCGTGCTTTTTGCCTTCCACAGAGGACAGTGTCCCTATGACACAGGTGTAATGAGCGTGATGCATTCTGTGCCCTGTTAAAACCAGCCAAATTGCTCTAATGTGTGCCACTGTGACATGTCGCAGGTGTATTGATGTTGTCTCACTTTTTCATCCTCACAGGTAGACGCCTGTGCCAAGGAGCAGATCTGGAAGGACGCCGTCAGTGCCGTGAGGCAGACGGATGGTCGGAAGCGGCACCTAGCCCAGGTGAGGAAACGCTGGCAAGATATCCGGTGCTGGACGCGGAGGATCGCACGGGTCCTGCTGGGGGACTCACCTGTGAGCCAAAAGAACCATGGGCGCCGCCGTCTGACCCACATCCACAAGCGTGTGCTGGCGGTCGTCTTCCCTGACATGGACAGGCGCTTACGGGAAAAGCAGCAGCAGGAAGGGGGTAGGTACATGTGTGTTTGTTGTGTGTCACCAGCATTTGTAAGTGCACAGTTGCATGGATACACTGCCAGGGTTTACATGTGCAGTGCAGTTCCTGGTCCCCAAAGTGTAGCGGTGCTGTCCTTCCTCCCTTCCCCTCCTTGGCATGTGTACCCTGGTCTGTGTGTAGTCACACTTGCAAAAGGTTGTCTAGGCTGCCAGTTTATCAATGTGCCCAATGCTTGCAGCTTCATGTGTGGGGGTGGTGTGTAGCAGGTTTTGGGACCTTGCCTGTACCCTGTCCAGTTCAGTACTTGTAGGGTCCATGTCAGTTGTCACTGATGCTGAGTCCAGACATAGGAGTGTGTCTCTAAAGTGTATTGCTATACAGCATGCATGTCCTATTTTGTGGCCTGTGACATGATGTGCATGAGTGTGAGATATGCAGAGTGCAGGGATGGTGGCTTGTATTGCAGTCATTACCATTCAGGACCATGGAGTAGTGTGGCCACTACTGTCCACTGGGGCATCTTTTCCTAGGTATCATGTGTGTAATCTAAAAATGACGACAATCTCTGTGTCTACAGCATAGGTTGTGCTCTGTGCCATTGTACCCTGGCACCATTTGTGTTTACGTAAACTCTGCTACATGTGTCCACTATACAGGCTGACCAAATGTCCCTTGTTCATACTCACGGGGCCCAGTGCCTGTGTGTCTTGGTACAATGATCTGATGATGGCCATTTGTAGATGATGTATTTGTACCGGCGCACCAGGGGTATATTGTGTCCAATCTGGATTTCTTGCAGGCCATGTGTTTTCATTCCAGACTTAGAGATGTAAGTGCTTCCTGTGTCTCAAAAAATTGTCTCACGTAGGGGGTGGTTGGTGCAGGCAAGGCCTACATGTCTAGACCTGCAGTCTCCTTGCTAGGTCTGGCCAGTGTGTGATGTTTGTCTGGACATACACTCAAGGTGCAGTGACCCATTAATGTTGGGCATGTTTTTAAGTATTACCTTTGCAGCATGTGCCTACAGTTAATAGACATGGTTCCTGCTCATCCCGTTTTACGCCAACGCTGTGTGCTGCAGATGCTGTGCTGGATTGTCCCCAGTGCCTGGCTCCTCTGTCCAAATCCATATCATGTTATTTGCTTTTGTGTCATGCTCTCCATAGTTGGTCAGTGGCATGGTGGGTCAACCAACTGTGTGTTGCAGGGCCTACATATGTACCTTGTATTGTAGATGTTACTCATGTTGCTTTTCAGGCTATGCACTGTGACCTATGTGGATTTGACTCATGTGACATATGTATACAGGTGTCTGATTATTTCCTGTCTCTTCACCTTGCCCACAGCATCGTCAGCGGACTCCGAGGGAGACACTGGCACGGAGCGTGAGGAGGGACCAAGCACCAGTGGCAGCAGTGCCAACTTGTCTGCTACATCGAGTGGCACGGAGGCCGATGGGAGTGCAGCGGAGGACCTGTCCAGTCAATCCACCACCGACTATGACGCAGACGGGTCCGAGGCTGAGCACTCCGAGGAGGCGGAGGCTGGTCCCACAGCTGACACCAGCACTCCATCACTACCCGCCCCCTCCATTCCGATCACCGGCCTCGCACTTGCTTGTGTCCCTTCCGCCGTGCTCGGTCACCACGTGTCTCCTTCTTGCCAGGCACCGCACCCCCTGCCCCTGTCTCCACTGCTGCCACCAATGCCGAGTCTGTGGACATCCTGCGGCAGTTGCAGGTTGGTCAGACTGCGACGCTTAATGTCCTCCATGGCCACAGCCGAGTGCTCAACCAGATGGAGGCATACTTGGAGGGCATTTCAGCCGCGCAGTCTGACCAACGCAACTTGCTGAGGTCCATAGACTCGACACTGACCGCAGCAGTGGGTCTCCTGCAGCGCTACGTCCCACCCCCTACCCCAGCCCCATCCACACTTCCCACTCCCATGCTTGACCCACGTACACCCAGATGTCAGCAAGCACGCACCCCACCAGACACAGGCACCACACCAGCAGGGCAGGGCAAGCGCACACCTCCTGGCACGCACACACAGGGTGAGGTAGGCACACCCACTGGGTCAGGGGGCAAACGTAAGTCACGCAGCCAGAGTGGGAGTCCGCATTCCCCAAAATCCACTCCCTCCAAATCCACTCCCCTCAGCTCTCCTGGCCACGAATCCAGCAAGGATTCCTTCATGGCCGCTCTGTCCCGGAGCCCAAAAGTGACACCACCCCGCAAGTGGTCAAAGGTGTCCCCGGTCAGGGTAGCTGAGTGCCCCCCCTGTCCACACCCTCCCCGGGTAGCGCTGCGACCCATCCCTGCGACCCCCCTCCCTCCTTGGGGCCTGTGGTTCCTTCGGGTGCAGGGGAGACGCTGGGCGACCTGGCAGTAGTGTGCAGCGCCGTGCTCCAATCCACCTTTGGCGCTGCCCCACCCCCTGTGTTGGAGTCGTCCGTCCCTGCACCCACAACACCTACCCTTGCCCCTCCTGTCCCTGCGGTGCCTGGTCCTTCCCCCCCACATGATGCCCCCCCCTGTGGAAGACAGGGTGGTCTGAACTGTGCAGGAAAGCTAGGGGACACGCGTCCCACTGTGTCCCCCATCCAGCTGTGTCTCATGGACTGCCCTATGGGCTTTGTAAACATCGAACTTAATCCAAATAAACATTTTTTTATCATGCTGAATAAAGCAATGTTTTTATTTCTTAGACCACTACTGCTTTTCTGGTATTGCTGTTGGTGGGGCTGCTACATGATTTTGGGTGGTGATCATGTGTTGGGTGTGTGGGAAATGTAGTAGTGTGCTGGTCATAGAGGGGACCCTGGTATCTGTGTGCCATCACAAGGTGTTAGCTAAGTTTCTTTGTTCATGTAGGCAGTTACTGCATGGTGAAATTGTCCCAAGGTGTGTTCCTTCCTCTGTGTACCCTGACATCTTCCCTGCAGGGTGTTTCCAATATGTTGTGCTGAGCTGTGTCTACATTAGCTGGGTGTGTGACGGACCCCTTCAACTTTGGCCATGCATGCAGAGCGATGTCTCCACCTGCATCATTCGTGGCATCCTTGGTGATCACTGTACTTGTGTATGTAGTCTGTTGACATGACTTCATGTGGACATGTTCCCTTTTAGGCAGTATGCATGTGTGTACTCCCAGCCTCGCACACATGTGTTACATGTACTGCAGGGTCTTTGTGCACCTGACTGACAATTGTGGCCATTGGATCTGTGGGTACTCCACCCTTTTTCTTTCCATGTGCAATGCTGGGGGCCTCAGCACCCACCCCTCCTATGTCTGGGCACTGCTGGGAGGACTCTGCACCCACCCCTCCTGCGTCTGGGCACTGCTGGGAGTGATAGGCACCCACCCCTCCTGTGTCTGGGCACTGCTGGGAGGACTCTGCACACACCCCTCCTGTGTCTGGGCACTGCTGGGAGGACTCTGCACCCACCCCTCCTGTGTCTGGGCACTGCTGGGAGGACTCTGCACCCACCCTCCTGTGTCTGGGCACTGCTGGGAGGACTCTGCACCCACCCCTCCTGTGTCTGTGCACTGCTGGGAGTGATAGGCACCCACCCCTCCTGTGTCTGGGCACTGCTGGGGGGACTCTACACCCACCCCTCCTGTGTCTGGGCACTGCTGGGAGTGATAGGCACCCACCCCTCCTGTGTCTGGGCAATGCTGGGAGGACTCTGCACACACCCCTCCTGTGTCTGGGCACTGCTGGGAGGACTCTGCACCCACCCCTCCTGTGTCTGGGAACTGCTGGGAGTGATAGGCATCCACCCCTCCTGTGTCTGGGCACTGCTGGGGGGACTCTGCACACACCCCTCCTGTGTCTGGGCACTGCTGGGAGTGATAGGCACCCACCCCTCCTGTGTCTGGGCACTGCTGGGAGGACACTGCACCCACCCCTCCTGCGTCTGGGCACTGCTGGGAGGACTCTGCACCCACCCCTCCTGTGTCTGGGCACTGCTGGGAGGACTCTGCACACACCCCTCCTGTGTCTGAGCACTGCTGAGAGGACTCTGCACCCACCCCTCCTGTGTCTGGGCACTGCTGGGAGGACTCTGCACCCACCCCTCCTGTGTCTGGGCACTGCTGGGAGTGGTAGGAACCCACCCCTCCTGTGTCTGGGCACTGCTGGGAGGACTCTGCACCCACCCCTCCTGTGTCTGGGCACTGCTGGGAGGACTCTGCACCCACCCCTCCTGTGTCTGGGCACTGCTGGGAGTGAGAGGCACCCATCCCTCCTGTGTCTGGGCACTGCTGGGGGGACTCTGCACACACCCCTCCTGTGTCTGGGCACTGCTGGGAGGACTCTGCACCCAACCCTCCTGCATCTGGGCACTGCTGGGAGGACTCTGCACCCACCCCTCCTGTGTCTGGGCACTGCTGGGAGGACTCTGCACACACCCCTCCTGTGAGTGGGCACTGCTGGGAGGACTCTGCACCCACCCCTCCTGTGTCTGGGCACTGCTGGGAGGACTCTGCACCCACCCCTCCTGTGTCTGGGCACTGCTGGGAGGACTCTGCACCCACCCCTCCTGTGTCTGGGCACTGCTGGGGGGACTCTACACCCACCCCTCCTGTGTCTGGGCACTGCTGGGAGTGATAGGCACCCACCCCTTCTGTGTCTGGGCACTGCTGGGAGTGATAGGCACCCACCCCTCCTGTGTCTGGGCACTGCTGGGGGGACTCTGCACCCACCCCTCCTGTGTCTGGGCACTGCTTGGAGGACTCTGCACCCACCACTCCTGCGTCTGGGCACTGCTGGGAGGACTCTGCACACACCCCTCCTGTGTCTGGGCACTGCTGGGAGGACTCTGCACCCACCCCTCCTGTGTCTGGGCACTGCTGGGAGGACTCTGCACCCACCCCTCCTGTGTCTGGACACTGCTGGGAGTGATAGGCACCCACCCCTCCTGTGTCTGGGCACTGCTGGGAGGACTCTGCACCCACCCCTCCTGTGTCTGAGCACTGCTGGGAGTGATAGGCACCCACCTCTCCTGTGTCTGGGCACTGCTGGGGGGACTCCACACCCACCCCTCCTGCGTCTGGGCACTGCTGGGAGGACTCTGCACCCACCCCTCCTGTGTCTGGGCACTGCTGGGAGGACTCTGCACATACCCCTCCTGTGTCTGGGCACTGCTGGGAGGACTCTGCACACACCCCTCCTGTGTCTGGTCACTGCTGGGAGGACTCTGCACCCACCCCTCCTGTGTCTGGGCACTGCTGGGAGGACTCTGCACCCACCCCTCCTGTGTCTGGGCACTGCTGGGAGGACTCTGCACCCACCCCTACTGTGTCTGGCCATGTACGCTCCATACATACACGGGTGGGGGTACGGTCCGTACATACACTGTTGGGGTGGGGGTACGCTCCATAGATACACTGTTGTGGTGGGGTATGCTCCATACATACACGGGTGGGGGTACGGTCCGTACATACACTGTTGGGGTGGGGGTACGCTCCATACATACACTGTTGTGGTGGGGGTACGCTCCGAACATACGCGGGTCTGGGTACGCTCCATGCATACACCGGTGGGGGTACGGTCCGTACATACACTGTTGGGGTGGGGGTACGCTCCATACATACACTGTTGGGGTGGGGGTACGCTCCGAACAAACGCGGGTCTGGGTACGCTCCATGCATACACGGGTGGGGGCACGGTCCGTACATACACTGTTGGGGTGGGGGTACGCTCCATACATACGCGGGTGTGGGTACAGTCCATACATACACGGGTGGGGTGTTGGTACGTGTCGTACATACACGGGTGGGGGTGCGGCCCACACCCAGGCCTTTGGAACGTGGGTACGGGCCGTACCGCCATTATTGGGGTGACGTAGGGGTGGCGTGGTACGACTCGTACCCACGCTCTTAAGGCGTGGGTACGGTACGTACCGGACTTGTTGTGTTGCCGGTTCGCGTGTACATCCACTTCCGTTGCTGGACACGCCCCCACCCCCTCGAAGTGACCAGGCCCTGAAGGTCAGGTATGTCCAGGGCATGTATGATTTGTGGCTTGGGTGGGGGTTTTGTGTCCTTCCCCTGCCCCCCCCCCCTTTGCCCCTGGGTGTTGTTCTGACCTTCTGCGGCGTCTGCGTCGGTTCCTGTAGAGCAGGTGGACTGCTATGAGTGCTGGGATGACACATAGGTTCGGGTCCATGCCTGTCCGTCGCGTACAGGTGCTCCTTGTGTGCGTCGTCCTGATTTCCCGGCAGTTTTTAACAGGCGGAGAATTTTATCCGTGCGGGGTGACGTCGGTGCGGATCGTACTTCCTGGTTCGTGGAACGCAGCCTGCATGCGTCCCGACGTCACGTCGGCGCTTTCCCGGATCACATTTGTATGTATATTTTCGTCGATCGGTGGTTTTTACGATTCGTACGGAAATGGTGTTCCGGTCGAATCGTACTTCCATGTTTGTAATGTTTATTTCCCGGGTACGAGTCGGACGGAGAAAACGCTCCGACCGACGGTTCGTACCCGGTTTTACCAGGATCGGAATCGGCATCAGAATGTTTTATAAGTTGTATATTGCATTACAATAATAAATAGCCATTAACAAATTTGTTGGATTGCAAGTTTAGGAAATATCTTGAGAATATGTTTTTCTCGTCATTATTATCACCTTAAATTACTCTATAAACTTATGATAATATTAAAATGTAATTCTCAATGTAATTATTTTTTTAGATCTAGAGATTCAGTCTCAAGATGTAATGAGTAACAAGCGCATATTGAAGATCTCTAATGCCACTTTAGCCTTCTTAGATAACCAAACATGTGTTGATCTCATGATTGGTTTGTACAATTCCCTACCAATCTTGGCAAATGATGACAATGTTGCAGTGTTTCCACTTTTTCCTAAACCTGCTTTTGCATAAGAAGTGCTGCTCCTGTGGATGACAGTGATTCAGATGTCACATTTGAGGAAGTTGAATCGGTGATTGGCTCATTGGTAAGCCTGGGCAAAGCACTACGCTACGCTCGCGTAGTTTGCGAAGTTTGCGCTACTTTGCACTATGCGAATTGCATGTAGCACAGTGCAAACACGCGTAGCATAGCGTTGCAAAGTGCAGCGGTCATTTTTTGCTTGCTGGCGGTCCTCAACGTCAAGTTGGCGACCGCGAGCAAGCAAAATGACATCCCGGCGAGACTTTCTCCTCGCTCGCGATCAGCAACATCAAGTTGGCGATCGAGAGCGTGGAAAATAAACCTCCTGGCGAGATTCTCAACGCGGGGAGGTCAGGTTTCTCATTGCAAGTGGTCGCATATGCTCGCGACCACTCACGATGAGAAACTACCAGTCCGCGTTGAGAAAGCTGCAGTTCGAGTAAAAATCTACTCGAGCGGCAGAAAACTACAGTTCGCACTGTGCAAGATGCCGTTTTCAATGACTGCACAGTGCCGGATGCTTGTCAGCACTGTGCAATCATTGAAAACGGCATCTTGCACAGTGCAAACAGGGTACTATGCAGTTCGCGAAGTGCTACGCATAGCTCATGTAGCGCTACTTCACGAACTACGCCCAGGGTGACTCATTGGCAAATTGTGAAGCGACCGGAGTGGACGGATTGCCAGCAGAACAATATAAAAGATTAGCTCCAATCCTTAATATACAAAGCTTAAAATTGGCTATCCACCTATTTATATGAGGGGAACCTCCAGACTCTTTTCATGCAGCTGTGGTAGTCAGCGTCTTGAAGAAAGATACACATAGGGAAAATGTCAACTCTTATAGACCTATTAGTCTTCTTAACGTTGACTATAAGATCTTCACAACATTTCTTACAAACAGGCTTAACAGAATTGTGGGTTCGCTTATCCATGCAGACCAATGTGGCTTTGTGGCTGGGAGACAGCTCTCGACAAATACGAAATTTTTAATAGAAGCACTAGATTATTTCCACAAGAATAGTATTGAGGCTCAGGTGTGGTTTTTGGATGCTGAGAATGCCTTTGATCTAGTATCTTGAGACTGTATTTTTGTAATCATTAAAAAGTTTGGTTTTCCTGAAGGCTTTATACAATTTATAAGAAGACTCTATAAAAGTTCAAAGGCATAAAAAAGAAGGCCTGCAGATCCCTGGAACAGTTTGGGACAGAATGATTAAACTTAACGCTACAGCAATTAGAGATGCTAATTTTAAGCGAATGCAATTTTATTCAAAATGGTTAATCTAAAGGACCCTGTCATTTTTGCATAGTATATACCCCCAGATTGGTGACAGATGTTTTCGTTGTCCTAAGGTAGAAGGAGGCACTTGGTCTCATATTGTTTGGGACTGCCCAAATATTGAGAAACTATGGGAAGAAATTGAAAAATATCTTAGAATTACCATAGGCCAATCTATATCTATAGATAATTATATTGCAGTTTTGAGATGCTCTCCAAATGCTAACTTAAACAATATACGATAAGAATGCTTATTACCTACTGGCGGTCGCCAGTAGGTAGTTATAGTTAGGACCCTGTTTCCATAAGAAATCCGCAACATTCTATTTTGAATAACTTTGGCGCCGGTTGACGAATCCTCGCGAATTTTTCAAAATAGGTGGGGCGCTACGCTCCGCTCCTACCCTGAAAGTATCGGGGGGATTCGTCAAGCGGGGGCTGAGATAAAAGGGGGGTCCCAAAACGCATTTTTCCCATGCATTTTTCCATAGGACCTTTAGACACAGCTACAGCCCGAACGGCTGAACAGAATTACTTGAAATTTGGCAGAGAGGTAGTCCTCAGGTCAAGGAAGTGCCTTTTGTAGGTTTGGTGTAAATCTGTTCAGTAGATTCTGAGAAAATAGCCTTTAAATCAATATATATATCTGAGCCAGCTTACGGTGCGCTTACGGTGCGCTTACCGTACGCGTACGGTGACGTGCGCGAGCGCGATTCTGATTGGCTCTTAGATCTTAGTAAACATTCGAATCGGCCGAAACCAGGAAGCGGCGGCCGCCATTTTCTCTCTCGCACTGAGAGTGTGGATTAAAATACAAAGCACAAAAACATGTAAAGGGGCTGTTTGGACAGCTCCAAAACACCTAGCCATGTTGAGGGAGTCCCCAAAGATCCCCCAAGGCAAAAACGGAATTTTTATTTTTTCGCTAATTTCGCCGATTACGCTTACCGTACGCGTACGGTAAAAAAATATAAAAAAAAAAAAAATATCCACACTCTCCCCACCCCCGTGTGCATGGCTTATAACACGTGTGAAAAATTAAAATATTACCTTTCAAAACGAAGTGCATCATATGTCCTCCATGTGCGCACGGTGCGCGAAGCGCATCGTGCGTACATGGCCCATCTAGCGTAACGTGGGCACGCGGTGCGCGTAGCGCACCGCGTGCCCACCGTGCGTGCACGGCACTAACTGCGTAAAGTGGGCGCGCGGTGCGCGAAGCGCACCGCGTGCTCATTGTGCGCGCACGGTGCGCGAAGCGCACCGTGCGCTCACGGAACGAACTGCGTTAAGTGGGCGCGCACGCCACGAATGGCGTAAAGTAACTTAGCATTTAAAAAAACTTACAAATTCACTGAAAAAACCATAGGTTTCACACACGTTATAGTTAGGAATTAGCATTTAAAAAACCTTGCAAATTCACTGAAAAAACCATAGGTTTCACATATGTTATAGTTAGCGGAAATTTTACTGATAAAAAACCAATGAAATTCCCCCGTTATAGTTAGTGAAGGCAACTATAACTCACGCGACCGCAATCTTCTGCTGATGACATATGTGTCTTTATGAAAAAAAAATATTTGTAATATATGTATAGCTAAAAATTTATGGAAGAAGACATGGGCAAATAAGTGTCTAAATACAGTATTAGCATCAGCAGAGGATTGCGGTCGCGTGAGTTATAGTTGCCTGCACTAACTATAACGGGGGAATTTCATTGGTTTTTTATCAGTAAAATTTCCGCTAACTATAACATGTGTGAAACCTATGGTTTTTTCAGTGAATATATATATATATATATATATATATATATATATATATATATATATATATATATATATATATATATATATATCCGCCCTAGTGGCAAGATCATTAATTCTGCAAAATTGGCAAAGCAAAAATATACCTTCATTTCAAGCATGGCGAGCTAAACTATGTGAAGTTAAAGAATTAGAAAGGCGCTATGCACTTAGAACAGGATTGCTTAGGAAATTTGAGAAATGTTGGGGGTCCATAGGATATTAGTCTGGAATCCGGGCAATAATATTGTTGTCAGAGAAACTGGAGAATATAGGGCCTTTTTTGCTTAAAAACATATTCTGTAAATGTCGATTAATATATACACGTATGTTATGTTGTTTAATTCTATTTTACATCGAGCATATCTACATCTTACTTTGTATTTGCCTTTTGTGAAATGAAGAATTGCACAATATCCGATTATATATGGAGAAACTGTGTTTTTAAGAATCCTAAATGTATTGTTTACAGACTGATCTACTTAGGTATTCTTGTTAGGTCACTAAATGTAATTTATATGGAGCACATACCTACATCACACTTTACCTTGTATTTATTTATACATGTATATATTGTATAATGACTTGAACTCTCAATAAAAAATAAGAATCTTTGAGAGACAAACCCACAGGACAGCAACATACTGTTGGAGAAATTAGGAAAGAGATGGCGAGATCGATGGACACTCTGGACACTTCTGGGTCTGAGCCCAAGAAATATCCTGGCTAAGAAAGCAAGAGATGCTTCGCTCCAAGTAATTGCGCATTCTGTAGGAGACATATCTGAAGTCATGAAGTAAAAAAAACAGGAACCACAAACATGAAATGTGAAACTTGAGAAAAATATATAAGCAGCTAGAGATTTAAGGGGCATATTTACAAGCGGGCGATAAAAGATTATCGGCGCTTTTGTGACCGTTTTCGGCCGAAAAGTGGCGATAATTTTATCGCCTAATTAGCAAGGCCACGCTAACGCGTGAAACCTTGCTTTAGCGTGGGGATTCCTAACGCCCAGCTTTGCATCTCTAATGAGATGCAAAGTGGGCGTTCCTGACCTAACATGACAGGAGAAATGTCGCTAAGCGACATTTCTCCTGTCATCAAACCCCACGCTATGAAGCATAGCGTCAGGAAAAGTAGTGATAACCCCTGTTAACGCTACTTTCCTTACGCCTGCTTCAGGACTGACTTAGCCATGATATCCTATGGTAGGTGGATATCATGGCTAAATTTGTGAGTCCCTATCAACAAGCTAACACCACATTGCGTGAGATTATCGCTGGGTTTCCACGTTAGGCAGTTAGCGTGAGGATTTTTATCGCTGAGGAGATAAGCGTTGCTAATAGCACGCTATCCCAGCGATAAAAATCCACGTTACCCGGCGATAATTATCCTCACGCTAAAAGCGCTGAGCGATAATTATCGCCGGGCGTTGCTGATATGCCCCTAAATTCCTTTATAAATAGAATCCAACAAGAACAGGAGCACAAGATGGACTCCTTCATATCTGTAAAGAGTGTCCTCAATCAGTACATTGTTGCTGTAATAGCATCTCAGCAAACCTTGAAAGGGATTTCAGTATAGCCTTCCCTACACTCACTGATGTCTTGGACAGCCTTAGGTCTACAGCTTCTTCCTCTGGTGCATCCTCAATGCACACTGACAAAACATTGCCTGCTCCTACTAAACCAAGGGAGGAGAATAATAGTCCTCAGAGATTGAGCATGTTGCCATTAATATTGTGGGTCACAAAATTGCCAAATAGACATCAGTCAGTCAATCTTGTACTGTCTTTTCCTGACTCCTGATCTTGTCTTCATGTCATCTTCTGCCATACCATTACCACTTCTGTGTTGGTGTCACTGTGTTTATTTTATAATACAGCATTTACATGAAGCTTCCTTCTTAGAGAATGTAATTTGCATGTGAATATAGAATTAAGCATTTTCTGGTTTCTATTTTCATTTTCAATTTATTCTGCACTTGTTAAATTTTGATTTTTAATCATAAGAAAAATGTCATGCTTTATAATATTAAATGATTAAATGATGTATATCTTCATTAAAAAATATAGTTTTCAAAGAAGACTGCTGATTTATTTAGATCCTACATGTGCCCAGGTAGCACTCTAAAACATGTCTCAAGTCTACCACTTCAGACCCTGTGTATTCAATTCCCACTGTCATGTCAACTTAGCATTTAAAACCCCTTGCAAGCCTTAAATATACCTTATAATACATATTACTCAACTCTGAGATAGGCCGTACATAGCCTATAGGCCAAAGTACTCTGTATTTAAGTGAAAGGATATGGTCTTTTACGTTTTACATGTCCTGGTAGTGAAAAGCTCCCAAAATCACTTTCACTACTTTGAGGCCTACCCCTCTCATAGGATACTATTGGAGATTCCTTATTAGATTTTATAAGTTGTAATTCCTAATTGGAAGGGAACAGATATATCATGTTTAATACCCATTAAATTGTAATGATAAATCCTCTTTAATGGTAAAGTTAAACATATCATTATCATTTAGAAAATGCCACTTTTGGAAAGCTGTGCATTTTCCTGCTCGTTACCCTGTGTGCCTGTAGCCTCTCTCTGATCACTCTGGGGTGGGTGACAGCTTGGCCTTGTGTATTCCCTCCAGAGAGCTACACACAAAGGGATGGTGACTTGATGGACATTGATTAGCCATCCTTGCAGGATGGCAGAGTGGAACTATGCACAGCCTCACACTCCCCAGAACACAGAGTGACTCCAAAGGCTAGCTGTCTGTTCTCCTGATCTGAAGTCTCAGGGACCTAAAAGACTTTCACTATCCACTCCTACACCTGGACCATTGGAAGAGGGCCCCAGGTATTTGCTTCAGCACTGAAGCATTCTCTGCTGTGAGAACAGAATTGACGCATCGCTGCTGTTTCCTAGCAGAACTGGCACATCGCCTCTGGAACCTGTTCATGCCCTTGGAACCGATGCAATGCCACTGTTGCTTGGAGAAAATCGATGCATTGCATTTCAGAACCAGCTCATTGCCCTGGGAATTGCCTTCACTCTGTGGGCTGTCACTGACGCATCGCCTCATTTGCACCCCGCATCTTGTTGTCATCTTCGAGGCAAGAAGGTACTTCCTCAGTGGACCAAGTTTGATCCCTGTAGCCGGCCTGCACTTCATTGCTGTTGGCCTGAACTTTTGACATTGTTCCAGTCCAGCATGACCAGCTAACCCAAATAAGTGCTTATTGCTTCTAGGTGTTATTTTCCAGTT
This sequence comes from Triturus cristatus, assembly GCF_964204655.1. Taxonomy (NCBI): domain Eukaryota; kingdom Metazoa; phylum Chordata; class Amphibia; order Caudata; family Salamandridae; genus Triturus; species Triturus cristatus. The sequence continues at coordinate 898,563,183 of NC_140590.1, read as the reverse complement.
TAGTCTGTAAATATTAATACCTAAAGGTCTATTCATTGGATTGTTGTTTTTTTGGTATTGTGTTATTTATTAAATTGAGAGCTATTTTATTAACTTGATGTGGAATCTTTTTGTGTGGTGATTTCACAGTTTTATTGTTTGAAGTGTTGCGCAAATACTTTAAACATTGTCTCTTAAGTTAAGCCTCATCTACCACAGGGTGGGCACAGGTTAATTTTCATTGTGTTTGCGACTTTCTCTGACTAGGATTGTGGTTCCTGCTTGGACAGGGTGCCTACCTCTGCCATCCAGAAACCTAACTTCCAACAATGTCATATTATTTCTTTTCTATCATTTAATTTTCATGCAAACAATTGATAGAAAAATGTGCACACATTTATATTACATTTTTTAAATCATTTTAAATGTATTATATTTGATGTTAGCTAAATTACTGTTTAAATATTAACTTATCAGCGCTCTCCCTGGTGAGCCCCCCAGAGTGGCGACTTGGCGCCCCCCTGATCCTCTGTGTCGCACCTAACCTTGGCCTGTGACCCCCCAAAATAATTGTAGAGACCAACTGACGGTGCTACAATGGGGAACGATAAGCCTGGCGCCGCAAGTTTGAAACAAAGCACCTTGGACCAATATGCTACGGCAGATGGTGGGGGCTCCATGCCAGGCCCCTTACCGGACAACGCAGCTCTCTTGGCGGCCATCATGGAAGCCAGGGACACGCTGGATGCCAATATCGGCACAGTGCACTACGAAGTCTCATTCCTACGACAAGACCTGAGAAAAGCTGTAGACCGTATTACCAAAGCAGAAACACGGGTGTCCTCCATGGAGGACAATGTGACAACCCTACAGTAGCGTGTCAACAAATTAACCGTGATCTCGCAGGAGCTAGCATCCCGGGTTGAAGATGCTGAAGGCTGCATTAGGCGCAACAACCTTCGCTTCGTGGGTTTCCCAGAAGGTTGCGAGGGTAGCTCCATGAATCGCTTCCTCACCTGGCTTAAAGATTTAAAACCAGCTGATATGATCTCCACGTGTTCTGTGGTTGAGATGGCCCACCGAGCACTGATGAGAAAGCCACCCTCCGGTGGAAAAACCGACAGCCGATCATCGCCAAGCTACTTTATTATGCAGACAGGGATGCGGTGTTACAATTCGCTTGGTCGCATAAAGATTAACTTATCTTCAACTCCAGGCCGATAATGATCTTTCCAGATTACACCCGTCTAGTACAACAGCAAAGACAGTCCTTCACATCAGCAAAACGGAGAATACGAGACCTTAATATTTCATACATGCTGCTTTAACCTGCCAGGTTACGTGTTGTAAATAACTCTAAAACCTATTACTTTAACTCGCACAAAGAAGTTTTCGCCTGGACTGATGAGAGGCCCCACCTGAAACCTCTCTCTTGCTGCCACTGTAATCTGACTCCTCCCGGGGTTTGCAACTAAACAGACAGCACAGGACAACATCTAAACAGAGACCTCACTCTGGATCTGACCGGCGCTCCTCCAGTCCTGAGCAAGCATCTTGATCACTTCACGGTCTAAGCTGTATTACTTTGATTATTATTGAATGTCCATAGTTTGGAACTGCTCCAGCTTCCTTGCACCAAGTAGAGGTGGACATTTTGCACTGTGGCTGACCAGACCCGGACACATGTACCCCAATGTTAATGTTCTATGGGAATGTTGGGATCAATGGGGGGGCCCTGGGCTCTCAGGTTGGGGTCCTGGGGCACTTCTCACCGTGACAGATGCTCCTAGTTCTTGGCAGTATCGGGGGAGGTGGGGTAAGGGGGGCATTTTTTGGGTTCAGAGTTATTCTAAGTTTAGTTTTTTCACACGAGCAGACACACATCCCATTTTTCATTAGGCCTGTCACTACTGTTAGACCTATAATCGACATATGGCCACTCAGGTGGCCTACTCCTCTCTGGGTGACCTGATGGAGGTAACGTGGAATGTCGAAGGGCTGCTTAACAAAGTCAAACGGGGTGCTATCCTTCGACAAGCTAAGCGATATGGAGGGGACATTCTTCTCCTACAGGAGACCCATCTATTGGGCAATAAGGCTCCCTGCCTGGCTAGGATTGGGTATCAGCTAGTATATCATGCGGGTTTCCCAATTGGTTCCCGTGGAACAGCTATACTCATCCATCGCCATGTTCCCTTCATTCATATCAAACACTGGGTAGATCCCGGGGGTAGATGTGTTCTTCTGTCGGGCACACTCTATTGTGAACCAATTAATTTAGGCAGCATTTACGCACCCCCCGCCTTTGGGGAACACTTTTGTAGACAGCATCACTCATTTGTGGAGCGAACTCCCTGAGGGACATTCTCTCCTGGGAGGAGATTGGATTGATACTATGTCATCGCTTGATAGAAGGCGTGGATCCGGGATAGGCCCTCCCACCGCTGCCTCTAAGTTATTCCTACTTGCTGGTACACTGGGTTGGTCTGACATATGACGAAAATATCATCCACGCTACACATACTTGTCCACGGTCCATGGATCCATGTCTCGTCTGGATTATATGTTTACACCACGGAATTATACCCATAGGTTCTTCCAGGTCTCTCATCTTCCTAGAGGGCTATCTGATCACTGCCCGGTCACGGTGCAATTGCAAAAGTCCCCCTTTAGGTGGCGGATGTCCCCATGGCATCTTCGAGACCCCGATTATCAAGAGTGTCTGAGCACGGCAATTCAAGAGTATTTAACCCTGAACGTCGGCTCAGTTTTATCTAAATAAACCCTTTTGGAAGCCTTGAAACCCACAATCTGGGGGGTAGACATCAGTTACCGGGCAAGTGACAAATGTAAGTGCTCCACCCAGCGGGCAAAGCTGTAGGCCCAGTCTACATCCTTAGAGACACAATATACACATAATCCCAGTACTGCCCTTCTCTGAAATGTATCCCTCACACAGCAACAGTTACAACAACACCTTATGGAGGAGGCAGAAGAAAATTGGTTAGCGTCTCAACCCCAAATATACCAGTAGGGGGATAAATCAAGTAAAATGTTGCACAGACTATTCCAAACTGAGCGGTCCCCAGCCACAGTCCCAACTATCAGGGGTTGCGATGGTGTCTTATTTTGTATTTTTTTTTTTTTTTTTTTTTTTTTTGGTCCTCATTTTCCGCCATTGGTTACCAAATAGGGCCGCAAGAAGTTGCACCTCCCTAGGACAACCATTGAGAGAGAAGGGGTATTATTGCTGCAATCAAGTTCCCATTGCTATTGTCGTGGACGCCCTGATGGATATACAGCACATGGAGTTCCCCAAGCAGCTTAATCATTGGACCATGGGGGAAAAAAAAAAAAACCCATCGCCCTTTATACCAATTACGCCCAATTTAACAGAAACCAAAAACTTCTTTTATCAGCATTACCAACTCTTGTTAAATCAACTTTAGATGTTTGTAAAACTGAGGTACGCCAGTCCAGCAAATTAGGTGGAGTCGGGTCCTTCCATTTTTTACAAATTTCTCTTCGAGCCAAAAGTATGCAATAGAAGAGAAGGTTCTTCGCCGGACCCCAAACTTCAGGTGAAACTCCAAAGATTACAAGGGGAGAGGTTATCAGGATGTCAAAGCCCAGAGCAGATGAAAGTGATATACTTATCGCGTTCCAGTACGGGGCCAGAAGGGGACACTCGAAGAACATGTGTATATCAGAGGCAGCTATCAGCCCTCATTTGGGACATGCCACTAAAGTGCCATTAGAAAATTTTGAGAGTCTCTGTGGCGAATAGTAGGCCCTATGTAGGGTAAAAAGGTGGTTCCTACGAAGCCAAGCAGGATTCACTATATCCCACATGATCTTGAAAGATGCAAACCACAAATTCTCGATATTCTGATCAGTAATGGTAGAGGCCCACAGCAACTCTGGCAGTTTGAATTCGCCATCCATCTCTTCTAATAATAGCTCATACCATGTGGAAACCTCCTTTCGGGCTGGAGGCTTATCCAATAGCTGCGTCACTAGATTACTATCTCCTCCTAACACATAACTGCCCTTAGCAGAAATCTGTGAGTGTGCCCAACTTGCAATCTGAAGGTACTTAAACCTAGAGAGGCCCGGCCCTATTTTAGATAGCAGAGCCTCCCATGGAAGCAAACATCCTTCCACAAATAAATCCCCCCAGACCTCCAAACCTGCCTCCCTTAATGGTGTTGCAAGACTGTCCATCAGCCAATCTGGACAACCTGGTGAATTCCACAATGGTGACCTACTTATAAAATAGCCAATCTTTAGAGAACACCTGAGTTTACCCCACGTTTTTGCCATGTCTCGTAACACCTTCAATTTCACTTTTTTTTTTAATTTCGGATCTCCAAATTTAAGCAAAAAACCCTGCTGGGTCACGCCCTCTCCACTAAGTAGTGCTGCAAACAAACGTCCAATTGCCGAGTTTGTGGGCATTTTTAGCAACATCCTGGCATGGGACAACTGAAATGCCCATGCATATAGTAGAATATCAGGCGCCGCTAAGCCCCCCTTCTCTCTACGCCGCCTAAGTTTTTTCCAGGCAATCCTGGGTATATGGTCATTCCATATAAAGGAACTAATATGACTCTGAAGTTTAGCTAACAGAGAAGGTTAAAAAAAAGGGGAATTGTGTTAAATAAAAAAGATATTTTTGGCAAGACAGACATTTTTATTAAGTTTACTCTGCCCAAAATTGAAAGAGGGAGTGAAGACCAAGATCGCATAAGTCTTCGACATTCCTTAGCAACATTAGAAAAGTTTAATAATGCAATTTTATTTATATCTCTGATAATATTAATACCTAGATACCGTAGACTAGACCTTAACTGAGCCCCTGCCACGGGTACGGGGTCATTCCAAACCATGATGTCAGTTTTGGAAGCATTAATCTCATAGCCTGATACTTTTCCAAAATCAAGTGCCAGAGCAATCACAGATGGAAAAGCCGTACTTAGCTCTGAGGAGAAGACAAGAATATCATCCGCGTATAAGGCTACCCTCTTCTCCCACCCCCCATAAGTAAAAGGTTTAATATTACGCTCATCTCTCAACCGTTGAGCGAAGGGTTCAATATATAAATCGAATAGGAGGGGGGAGAGAGGGCAGCCTTGACGCGTACCCCGTGATATATTAAACGGCATGGACAACTCTCCGTTTACCAACAAGGAAGCTGAAGGGTTCTGATATAAGAGTCTCACAGCTCGCTGGAATCTCTCCCCGATGTTAAGCCTACTCAGGACCCTCGACAGGTACATCCAGTTCACCCTATCGAAGGCCTTGGTAGCGTCCAATGTAAGTACAGCCAATGGGAGAGACTCTACCGTTGCCATATCAATGGCTGCTATGAGATCATATGTCAGCTCATGTAGTTGTGGGCCCCTCACGAAACCCTTCTGATCTGGGTGCAGAACTCCCGTTACTACTGCTCCCAACCTATCTGCCAGAACTGACGTAAATATTTTATAGTCAGAATTTAAGATGGAAATCGGTCTATATGAACCGCAACAGATAGCTGGCTTTCCTGGTTTCAATATGAGGGTTATAGAAGCTTTATGCCATGAAGTAGGGGGAGACAAACCTTCCCGAAGAATCTGATTGAACAGAGCTGTAAGAAAAGGTAGGATTTTTGTCTCCAAGGCAATATAAATTTCACATGGCAAGCCATCTGGGCCAGTTGCCTTACCCTTCTTACACTTTAAGATAGCACGCCTAACCTCTTCCTGTGAAATCTCACGATCCAGGGAGATACTCTGTTCAGGCGTCAATTTTGGAAGGGATATATCCTTCAGCCAATCCTCTACTTGCACTTCCTCAATGTCTTTGTCTTCCTGATATATGTTGCTAAAGAAATCCCGAAATGCTCCTCTAATATCTTCATCGAAGGAGTATGTTACTCCCCCAGAGGTAACAGAGTCTATATTGTTTCTAACCTGGTCGGTTTTTACCTTCCAAGCTAACAACTTCCCTGTTCCCTCTCCATATTGGAAGTGAGCTAATTTGCTCGCTTCCCACCTCTCAAGAGCCTGTGAATTCAAAACTGAATCCAATTCCCCTCTCAAAACAACTAGCTTACTCTGCCATTCCTGTAGAGTGTTAGCAGGGACGTCCGGATATAGCACTATTTCTGTTTGCACTCTAACCATCTCAGCTTCCAATGAAGTCACTAATTCACTATAGATCTTTTTCTTGTATATGGCCTTGTTCGTTATCAGGCCCCTTAAAAATGCTTTAAAAGCATCCCAAACTAACTCAGGGGAGGCTGAGCCAATATTGTTGTCCATAAAGTTCTGGACTTCAATTTGAAGAGAGTTAATAACCTCTGACGATGAAAGCAAAGAGCGATCAAAAGACCAGCTTCTCATAGGGTTTTTAAAAAAAAAAAACAATTCTAAATAGACTGCCGCGTGGTCCGAAAGATGAAATGGGAGATACAAGATAGATTGCGTCGAGCTAACCAATTTTTGACTGATCAAACTATAGTCAATTCTTGACTGATGATGGTACTTATAGTTACGAAATGAATCTGCTCTTTATTGCGCAAACTTTACCCTCCAGATATCTATATAACCTAACTGTTTCATATTATCAAGCAGAAAAGACCTGGTTTTAGACAGAACTATAGCTCTGCTAGTCGGGGACTTATCCAGTTGTCAAGAATTCCTGTCATGCGAGAGGAGGAAAACGGTAACCAGCGAAAACGGACTACATCTCCCAGGATGCTTAGCGGGTGAGAGGTTATGTAAACAGGAGAGCTGTTACATAACTCAAGGAAAACACGCCCTTATGTAAACAGGAGAGCTGTTACATAACTCAAGGAAAACACGCCCTTATGTAAACAGGAGAGCTGTTACATAACTCAAGGAAAACACGCCCTTATGTAAACAGGAGAGCTGTTACATAACTCAAGGAAAACACGCCCTTATGTAAACAGGAGAGCTGTTACATAACTCAAGGAAAACACGCCCTATAAAGGGAGGAACCGGGAGGTACAACGCTGTCGGATATTGTGTTTACACCGACGTACCTGCTTAGTGAAGAGCAGTGTTCCGGAGTGGTGCTCCAGTAAGGCAAGAACGGAGGTAGGTCGAGTCGTTACTCCCTGGGCCGTGTCTTGCCCCATCGTCACCTGTGAAGGACCCGGAAGCTCTACCGGATAACCATTGAGCTTCGCTTTTTGACTCGGCTGAGTCAAAGCGCAGTGGCGCTTTTGCTGGTTGGAGTCGTAACTCCCAGCCCGACCAGAGATACAGGGACTGCCAGCTGTAACGCACACCAGGAGGTGTTTGCCGCGTTACAGACTCGGAAGTCCACGGGATCGATCGAGCGGCTGCTCTCGGTTCAGTCTTCTTTGCTTGTGATTGGGGTATCGGTGACGCATCACCAGGAGGTGACTCCGCGTCCCGGTGCAGTCTGAGGAAGAGGTTGAGTGGCTGCTCCCTTCAGGTAGAGACCCCGGCTGGGTGTTTCCCTGACTCCTCGATTCTCCCCAACACTCTTCGTGCCCCTCACAGCCTACCGATTGGCATTGTCGGCCATTTCATTTCTGCCCTCTGTTGGCATACGCCGGGATCGGCGTATATGCAAAGGACGGTTAGGACCATCCGTGCTGTGGGCTGGTAACGTACTTAGCCTGGAGGATTCCAGTGACTATAACCTTTGTTTATTCCTTGTATTATTTTTGCCTTCATTAAAATAACTAAACCTTCACAAGTGGTTGCGTTCTCATTATCGTGTCTGTTAAACGATCCTGAGACGTTCAGGGCGTTACACCAGTAAAGGATCTAAAACTATATTAAAGTCTCCTGCTATGATAGTTGGCTCTGGAAACAAAATCAAGTGGGAAAATATAGTTTTCAGGACTGAAGGGTCATCGCAATTAGGGCCATAGTATCCTACTATAGTAATAGGAGATCCAGCTACGATTACCGATACAATAACCCATCTACCCCCTGGGTCCACCATCTTAGAAACTAATCTCACTTTTACAGCTTTCTTAAAAAGAATTGCTACGCCCCTAATATGTGATGTTTGTGAGGTCGATACACAAAGGTCAATCCATCTGTTCTTTTTAACCACTGAGAGCAACTCCCGTTCCGTTAAATGTGTCTCCTGGAGTATAATTACCTGCGCATCAGAGTCGCGAAAATATTGCATTATCTTATTTTTCCTGGGACTAGTGCGCAGGCCATTAATATTCCAAGAGATAATCTTTAAGTTATTCATGACAAAAAGATCTTCCCTCCATTAACAACACCACCTTCATTCCAGAGCAAACCCAATAGCTTCTCCGACTCCAGAAAATAAACTAAAACAAGAACGAAAATGAGGAATTTTTTTGTTATTACCCAATGCAACCCTTCCCTGTGCCCCACCCATCACCTCACCCCCCCATGGAAAACCCTAACCCTTACCCTGCCTATCTGGAAACTCCAGGAGGTGGTATCCCCTCACTAAGCTCCCGTCCTTAACCTACTATACCTAATAGCCATCTGCTAATTATGTGCTAATAATAAAAAATGTGCCCATATATATATATGTAACTAGATGTCTATTTTCGTAATAATTTTTTCATACAATTTCAAAATAATTTTTCATATGATGACACTAGGCTTGCCCAAATGTCCCCTTATCTTTCCCCATATTCATCAATAGCTCATCTGCTGCCAGCGCCGACGTAATATTGTGCATTTTATTTTTATACATGATTTTCAATGCAGCAGGAAAAACTAACTGAGCCACTGCGCCATAACCTCTGAAAGCTTCTAGCCTTCTTCCGAACTCCCATTGTTTATCTAAGGTGGTCCTGGAAAGATCAGATCGAATCTGGAAATTATATCCCTTCCCACTCACAGATTTCTGCTTAAGGGCCAGATTGAGAATTGCCTCCTTAAGAGAATATGTATGAAAATTCACCAAGATCTTCCTTGGCTTGGTTCTTTGGGGATTCTTCTTAAAGGTTCTCTATGAATATGCTGAATGTCCAGGGTTAGTTCTTCCACTGATTGATCTAATCTCAATGACTCTTTCAACAATAAGATGATATATTTCTTTATATATGAGCCTTCGCTGTCTTCCGGGACATTCAGAATACGGACGTTATTGCGTTGAGCATGATTTTAACGTCAACGTCAAATCCTCTCTTTTAAGCTTAACTATGTCTGCCTTGGCTTCGTCCAAATATAGGGACAGTTCTGTTACAGTACTTTCCAAAGTTTCTTTTCTTGTAGACAGACCACTGATTTTACTATCCAGGGACTCGCAAAAACTTCTTATTTCAGACTGGTTCGCTGCTGATGTTTCAAACCCTTTTTTAATGTCTGCAGATAGAGATGTGAACATGCCCTGTAGGGAGTTGATTAATGATGCGCTATCATAATACTTGGCTTGTGGGCCAGAGAGAGCAGATATGCAGTCTTGAAAAACTTCATGCTGTAAAGCCCCACTACCCCTAACAGATGCTCCCAGTAAGGAGTTAAGAGGAGCCACTAAAGGTGCTGGATCCAGTTCTAGGGCGGGAGGGGGAAGAGGGTACAAAGGCTCTTGATTTTCTGGAGTACAAATAAAAGACTCGCATGCTTTTAGAGCTCCATCTACTCTAACGCCCCCCTCTTCCATCATCTGACCCACATCATCTAAAGTAACCCCATCTGCGATGATTATATTATTTTCCGCTACCATACTGACAGATATATTCGCAGGATTCACGGGAGTCACCTCGTCGGGATCTAATGATTCCATAGGAATCAGCGCGTTTCCTGAGTGCTCTTTCCCAAGATACTGTTCTGCAAGATGTAGAACCTGTGGGACTACTTTAAAGTAGGATCGAAGGGACGGGGTTATCTTCGACCCTGCGTTGTTATCGTTTTTAGGATTATTAGCAGCCCTGCCAGTTTTGTTTGTATATGCTCTGTTAGCTTTAACCTGCCCAGTCAAAAAAGATGAAACTTTCTTTTTATTTGATGAGCAGGTAGAGTTTGACTCAGGGAGAAGTTGCTCAGGCTCCTTATTTAAATCCGAACCAGGGCCAATTTTACTTTTTGCTGTTTCTATATTTTGTTTCTACTTAATCCCCTTAGTCCCTTTACAGATGAGTCCACCCTTGCCCTTTACTTCCCCTGGGTCTTCTACCAAAACACCGTAGTTCACAGGATCAAAGCAAGCCACAAAAACACCGCCCCCCCCCTGGAACCTCCTACCAGCGTTGTTGCCGTGCAGCTGATCTCGCTCTCTCCGTTCGGTGCACTGGCACAAACACCGGCAGAAACACCGTGGGAGTCCCGGATGAGGCTGCATGTTTTTCTCCCCCGCCGCAGCTCCAGGGTGGCTAGACTCCAGCACCGCAAGCCTGTGACAGCCTACAGCAGCTTCAAAGAAACCGAGTAAGGCTGTGCGAGACGCGGTGACGTGACTCGGTCCGTCGATCCCCAAGAGCCTAGAGCCGCCCCGTCCACACACATGGGGCTCAGCGCGGAAGTACAAGGCAAACAGAGAGGAAAACGGGAAAAAAAAGGATAACTAGACATCCAAATATCCAAGAAATATAAAGCCTCAAGAAAAGATGCCTAAAACATGGTGTCTTATGTATATCTCCTGCAGAAGTAGTTACAGAATTCGCACACTATTTCTCTTCACTACACACCCGGAGGGAACAGCTCTCAGAGGACCTCATAGCAGAGTTCCTTTGGGATACTCCCCCAGAGGGTAACAGACCAGATGAGAGACCAACTAGACACCCCTATCACAGTGGACGACTTAACGGCAGCATTGGCTGCGATGCAACCAGGGCGGGACCCCATATGTCCACATTGAGCCCACACCTATTGGACACAATACACTAGGCCCTTGAGAGGAAACTATTACCCCGAGACTGGTGGCAGGCCGAGATTGTCCTCTTTTTAAAGCCCAACCGACCACCAGAGGACCCATCCTCATACCACCCTATTTCCCTAATCTACTTTGAATCCAAACTACTGGAAAAAGTACTTGCTGATCACCTGAGGACCTGAATCCAGGATCTGATCCATCTCGGTCAATCTGGCTTTTTGACACACCGAGCCACCTGCCATAACATTCACCGGGTCCATAATGCCATGGCTTTGGCCCCAGAACTGAGTCGCCCTGCGGCCATAAACCTCGCCGATATAGAAAAGGCCTTTGACTCTGTGAGCTGGGAGTACCTCAGTTTTGGTCCGCGCTTTTTGGCATACGTTCGCCTACTATATACAGAACCTGTAGCCTCAAGGCTTGTTGCTGGTCATCGTTCCCCCTTCTTTCCCATTAGCTGTGGCACGCGGCAGGGCTGTCACTTGTCCCCACTCTTATTTGCCCTGGCGGTGGAGCCCCTGGCACTATGGGTTCGCCAGGTTCCAGTGCTTCGAGGCTTCGACTCGCCGAGGTCACAACCTGACAATATTGCATTATATGCAGACGACGTCTTATTCTTCATGACTGATCCATGGATCTCGGGTCCGCGTATCCTACAGATCCTCCGAGTCTTCAGTCAGACCACCAGGCTCCATACCAACCCTTCTAAATCTGCACTGTTTCCTGGATGTGGTCAGCAAGGTAGAAGTACGTGGGCAGAGGGATTCCAATATCTGGGTATATCGATGTCTCCCTGTCCAAATATTGCATGGGCGCATAATATTAATCCACTTCTTGCCGGCCTCCGAGATGAGCCTTCCATATGGTCATCTTTACCTCTCTCGCTGTATGGGCGATCAGCGATTTTTAAAATGGTCTCTCTCCCCAGGGTGCTCTATCGGCTTCAAAACTGTCCATATCATATACTGTGCTCATGGTTTGCGCAAATAAATGCCATACATAATCAATTCTTATGGGGCGGTGGAGCAGTTAGAGTGGCCCTACAGACCTGTGTGCAACCTACCTACTGCGGTGGTGTTGCTGCGGCAGACATGTACTCATACTATGTGGCTTCACACCTCTTTGTCATTAATGAATGGTGTTACAATACTCCTACAGACCTGGTGTTTGCTCTGGAGCACACAGCAATGGAGGGGACCCCCCTCCTTCGGTTATTATACAGTGTGCAGAGTCTTAATTCTCTACCCCATGCCAGCAGAACAACGATTCGGCTGTGGTGGTACACTGTTGGTACACTGTCCGGCGGATGAGGAGGCATGGGCGTTTGACTCAAACAACTCCCCTGTGGCATGGTACATACTTACGCCAGGTGGCAACTTTAAGGGGGTTCCGCCAGTGGGACCAGATGGACATATCCACACTTGGGGACGTTACGCTGGGCACTACCCTAAAGTCCTTCCAGCAGTTACAGGAGGAGTTCCATCTCCATTAAACCCAGTTCTATAAATGCCTCCAACTGCGCCATGCTCTTACCCCATTGCTTTCAAATATGGACGGTCTCCCAGAGTTCCACTCCCTAGAGGGTCGCCTCCTTATGGGCGATTTGGGCACCCCCAAAATTCGGCAGATATATCGAACATTGACAACACATTCCACCACGACTCTCCATAAGACCAGGAAGGCGTGGCAAGACAATATCCCAGACCTGACTGATGATGATTGGGCGGGGGCAATAGCTAACCCCCGGGGAGCGGCGGTGTCCTCTAGATACTGCCTTATTCTATTTAAATATGTCCATTGCGTGTATTACACGTGTCTCTGGAAGATGGGGGTTATTGCATCCTCTCAGTGCCTACATTGTGAAAGGGAGGAGGGGACATTTTTCCACACAGTATGGAGCTGTACCGCAATACAGCCCTTCTGGCACAGGGTTTCAAAGAGGTGCTGTCCTGGGATCACCCACACGACCCTAGACTGGTCCTGCTCCAGACCACTGACGACATAGGGGGGAATCGATACAAACAACACTTGCTCTTCCTTGCCCGCACTATCACCAAGCGTGATATTGGCCTAATATGGAAGGGAACTTCCCCATCGACAATATGGAAATGGCAAAGGGAACTAGACAAATGCATGGGTGCGGAGATAGCGGTCTTCCAGGTGCAGGGTTGCCCTCAGAAGCACAGGAAAATCTGGTCTAGATGGGCTACATATCGGGGCATAGACCTTCCTTCGCAGACCCCTTAACAAGCAGTTTTCATCGGATGTTCTGGGCCATAATGTACTATACATTGTTTTCTTTATTGGGACATGCATTGATATCTAAACATGCCCACCAATGTGGGTGAGGTTGGAAAGCCTGCGCAAAGTTTTGCTTTTCGTTGTTGTTATAGATGCGAACTTTATCCAATGATGTTTCTATGCTTGGTACTTTGTCATTATCCGGTCTCAAAATGGTGTATGTCAGGCTACTGCCCAAGTGGTACTATAAAAATTCATAAAACATGTTTTAAAAAACTATATATAGTGTATAGAAATAGCTATGCATACTAAATTATTATTCCCAAATTTAAAGTCTGGGTCACATAATGTAATTTTGGAGGATGTAGCCTCATATTTGTGGGTAGCTGCATAACTTTTAGTACGCATCTTCATGAATTTACGTTTTAAGTAGCTTCATACCAGAAACGTAGTACAATACATCATAGAGCATTGAAAACTGTCACAAAGAGCACTGTAACCGTTTTGTTTTCAGAGGGAGAGCCTAAGGAGATTGTTGAGGTGTTTAGTGGATTTTAGCTAATTGTTGGATTTTTGAGGATTTTGAGGATTTTGAAGCATTTGTTTTATGTGATAGTTTGTACTTTTGTGAGTTCTGTCAGGTTTGTATTGTATTGCTCTACTTGTTTTTTTTTGCTAGTATAACGTTTTCTCAAGTGTGTGTGCATTTGTTGGTTTGGTTCTTACTTGTTTAGGCTTGGATAGTTTATTTGGGGGTTATTAAAATTCGATTTTGGGACATTAAATCAAGAAGAGGGAGGCAGAGCATGCTACACAGTAATTATTTTGATCGGGAAGTAGGTTGATTATGTGGTAGTCCAATATTTGGTAAGCATGCTTGCTGCTGGAAGAAGAGGGGGTCAGTCCTGATGATTTTGTGAATGCTACCTATAGAAAATATTGTTTCTTTCTGGGTGCCATTTATATTACATTGAAAATAATCAGCTTGAAAAGGAATATTGGTAAAACAAAAAGGTTACAATTAATATTAGCACACAAATGTGTTAACATAAAAAACAATTGTGTACTGATGTAACAAACATTTGTTTTCCTTACTTGCAGGTGGGCCAGCAGTCTTAGATGATGTGAAGATCTCTAGCTTCATTGATTCACCCAGCATTTGTTAGTGTCCTTTTTATTATTATTATTATTATTATTAATATTATTATTATTATATTTTTTTATTTTGTTACAAATGATAACAATTTGATTTAAATGTAAATACTTTGTTTCAAAATGTGTGTAACCATCAAATTTATTTATAACATTTAAAATCTCATGGCATCTCCAGAGTGTATGAGATGTTACACATATGTTTAAGTCAGAATGTAATGAAGATCAGCGTGACAAAAGTGTCACCATTCCATATATTCATGTTTACATCACTGTTATAAAGAGGATTTTTATTTAGGGTGGACAGTCCCCCATCTGTATGAATAATAGTTAGTCTGAACGCAGACCCGACTGCAATAATTAGCAAAGTCTATGGCACAAAGGAGACACATAGCAGACTGCCTTGATTTAGTACAATGTGCCAAGTCTAGAGCCACTAAAAATATAGTGTATATATTTAATTGTTCCAAAAGCACAAAATATCTATTATGTGTATATCTATATCTGGGATTCTATACGTCTTATTATAAATTTGTGATACAAAATGCTAAGCCCCTAAGAGAGCCCATGGAAACGTAGACCTAGCTGCCAATACGTGGCAATAGCAATGCAGCACAAGTTGAATGAAACAAGTGTGAATCTGTATCCAGCAAAACAGCATTAACATTTTTTTTTTGCACTGATCAGCTTGGTAGCTCAGGAGTTCTTGAAGTTACATAAATTAAATAAGTTACAATGTTTGTAGGTTTCTGGAGCAGCTTATTTGAGTCTCTTCTAAAGCTCCCTGGACCTCACATACAGTTATGCCCAGATTTATAAACGTGTCACGCAATGCAGCCCAGAATCCAAAGCTTCTACTCTGCGTTACGTGATAGGGAAGGAGCAGGAGACTGCCATATATACATGGATATGGCACTCTCCTACTCTCTCCCTAATACCTGCGCAGAAATTTGCTGCAGAGAGATACACACCTTTGTGCCATAGTGCAAGGGTGTTTGCATGAGTCTAGCATAGGTTGTGCCCTGGAAGGGGGAACCCTCCAGTACAAAATACTGTGACTTGTCAAGTTTTAAGACTTTTCCTACTTTGTATATGTGCTGTACAGCGCAGCACACATGCAAAGTTGAAAAAGAAAGAAATGAAAAAAATCTCCTTTTAACGTCTGCTTTCCAGCAGTGTAATTTACGTCTACTAATGTTAGTAGATAGGGTTTAGCATCAAAAAGCATGGAGGTTGCATAGGAACACTCATTTATTTTTTTGGTCCTCATTTACCTTGGAATCAAACTCTGAGGCCCCCCTGATCCAGCACCTTCCATAGCTGTTTCTTTACACCAAGGATCTTAGTGTCTTCTATAGTTCTCCCGTATTTTCTCTGCTCTGGCCGGAAACCAGCCGATGCGCAGATCCTCCAGGGAAATTGGAAGACCATAAAATGAAGGCATAATCACCGGACCAAACCCTACCCTTAACTTCTCCTTTGATTAGACTCTAGCCAGTCTAGCAAGGGTCCAAAGTGAATTTCTTTCCTTTTCCACAATTTTATCCAGACTTATGAAACTTTTAACAGCTTTTATCCATTCTATTTCAGTTGGCGACACATTGCTAATCCATTTCTTACACATCTCTCTTTGCGCCAAAAGAATCAAATAAAATACCATTTTCTTTCCTGAATGGTGAAATCAGCATGCACAGATGACACCCAAAAAATGACAAGTAGTAAGCTTACCTGGAGTTCTGTGTCTAGTATGGCTGAAATATCTCTAGTTACATCTTCCCAACATTTCTGGATCACAGGGCACTCCAGGAACATATGGATATCCTCTGCTTTCTCGTAGCTACATTTTATGCATCTTGACGTCCTTCCCCTCCCAAACTTCAATATTCTGTATGGCGTCCAAAACACTCTATGGAGACAGAAGTTATGATTCCTTCTTAAATTCGCGGGATATACTGTAGAATATAAAAAGTTAAAAGATACTTGCCATAGGTCTTCCAGCTGTATCCCCGGCAAACTCTTCCCCCACAGGTCAGTCGGAAGTTTGAAGGCACCCTCTGATAATTCCACCGGTAGCCAATACCACGCCGCCATTTCCTCCTACTTTAGTGCTTCTCTCATTAGATCACCTTCCAAGTTATTAGACAAACATATCTCCTCCTCTGAAGACTGGAACCAGCCCCTCATTTGAAGGTATTTACATTTGGAGACTTGATTCATGGAAGCCACAACCAACTTATCCCAGGATACCAAATCTCCATCATCTGCCACATTGCCCCATTTTAGAATCCCTGCCCTCCTGAGTGGACAGCCAGTGAATACATTGTTCATTCAGGTGATACTGGGGCATTCAATATTGATGCCCACTTACTGAAATACGTGAGTTTTACCTCCTTTCTAATCTTGGACCAGAGTTCCACCATTCCCTGTAACGTTTTAAGGCGCACTCTCTTGAAGTATTTAGGGTCTCCGGACTTATACATAAAACCTTGCATCCCTCCTTCAATATCTGACAGCATGCACCTAAACATTTTACTGATATCTGAGTTGTCTGGTTGGGTTAATAACATCTTTATGTTCCTTAAGAGAAAGGCCCAAGCATAGTAGGTCAAATCTGGCAAAAATAAGACCCCTTTTTTGTTCTTCCTGCGCAGTTTTTTCCACGCGATGCACAGGCCCTTTGAGTTCCATATAAAACTGTTAATTTTACCCCCCACTTTTTTCAGCCACTCTGCCTTAAATAAAAATGGGATCATTTGGAAAAGGACTGTAAACTTCAGAAGGATTATCATGTTCACCTGATTAATTCTTCCTATGATCGTCTAAAGAAGATGAGACCAGCTTAACATCAGCTTTCTGACTTCTTTCATTACCTTAAGAAAATGTGTTTCCTGAAGGTCTCCAACATTCTGAGGGATATTTATACCTAAGTATTTCATCTCCTTTTTGCTGATGTGAAGAGGTGACTCCAGGTTCCAAGCCATGACCTCTGTTTTTGCCCTATTCGCTGAATACCACAATATCTGGCCAAATTGAAGGTTGAGTCATTTATTAAAAGAATTGTGGTCTCTAAATCGGATGTATATACCAATAAATCATCAGCATATAAAGCTACCTTACTTTCCCACTCTTATATCTAAAAGGGACTATGTGACTCTCTTTCCTAGTCTTAGCGGCCAATGATTCAATATAAAGATCTTGTTATGTTAAAAGGCACTGAGAGGTTACCATTTATCAAAACTCTGGCCCACGGTTTACTGTATATCATAGCCACAGTTCTACAAAAATGTCCACCCAGATTCTAGAGCTTTAACATCACCTGCTGGTATGCCCAGTTTACCTGGTCAAAAGCTTTAATAGAGTCCAGTGTAATAACCGCTAGGGGCAGATTTCAAGTTTTGACAGTTGAAGAATATAACACCGCAGAGGAAAGTGTGCAAAAATTGGCAGGTGGAAATGACTCGGAGCCTGGGGTACTAAGCACGGTGCTAAATCCGGTGGCACATAGTGGTGGGCTAGCTGGTGGAGGGTTAACTGCTCAAGGTGGCAGCGAGAGAGATACGGAGCCATTAGAATCACCTCAGAGTTACACATCACAACATCCAGTCTCAGAATAGATCCAGCTATTAACTGTGGCGATAAGAAGCAGATTTGGAACATCAGAAGCGAACCAAAAAGATATAAGAATGGCATGTGACAATCTTGAGAAAAGGTTTGATGACCTCACTGTTAGGACTCAAATGCTGAAAATCACAGTTAAGGACTTAACCTTGCAAGCTGGAGTAAATAGGGAGAGCATTAGATTGCTTAATGAATAGTGGGGTAGGCATGCAAGAGAGGTTGGAATCCCTCAAAAACAACCAATGAAGGAATAATTTGTGGCTTCTGGAAAATCCAGAAGGGGCGGAAGGAGATAATATGAAAACTTTTGTAGCAAGATGAATTAAAGTCGGGACACAAGTGGACTGCTCCGAGCAGGACATCATCGATGATTTCCAGAAGATACACAAAGATCCTCTTTGCTAAGGCATTAAAATTGAAGTCCCTTAAGGTTGAGGGAGTAAACTTTGAGATATGCTTGGATGTCTCCCAGAATACCGCAAACAGGCAATGGGAATTAGGTAAAATGTTGGAACCTCTGAGACAGCTTGGCGCTACTGCGCAATTAAAGTTCCCAGCCTCCTTGCGAGTAAGGTATAAAAACAAAATGCAGAATTTTACTAGAGTTGAGGAAGTGGAAGAATTTATTAAATCTATCTCTGTAGCAGATGCTACATAAAATGGGTTAGGGGGACGTACTAGGTGTGCCCTTATGGTACTGGGTACCCCCTATAACATTCCTTAAGTATGTAGGTTAATTGTTGTTTATATAGGCACATTCCTTTTATCTTTAGAGGGTAGGCAGTAGGACCAAGTTATTATATGTCCCCCAACCCTTACTACAGCCAGACATGACATAGTGGCCCCACAGGCAGAGGCCATGAAGAAGAAAGGTGGGTTCTCCAGGGTAAGGGGAGAAGGAGGGATAGTTTTAGGGGTTGGGGTCATTGGATGGGGAGCATACAAGGTAAAAAACACAAATAATCTTGTCCCTATTTATTAGAAAAAGTGTTAGGGGCCCTCCGTTTTGGGGGAGTGCTTGAATAAGAGAAATGGTTGGAGGTCAGGGAGTTAGAGTGGAGTTTTTGTCATGAAATGTTAATGCCTTAAGAGTGAAAGGAAGGAGAGAGAAAATGTTGCAGTCTTTGGAAGATGCTCAGGCACAGATTATTATTTTACAAAAAACATACCTAACAGAGGAGGAAATTAAAGAGGTTTTAAAGCTAGGGCTTGGGTACAGAAGGTGGTGTGAAGTACCCAGCAGTTGACGATAAGGGAAGTAGCAATTTTGGTAAAGAACAGTCCACATATTTTGGCAGAGCACAGCACAGTAGAGAGAGCAGGCAGATAAGTCATCGGAAAGATTAAAATATATAATTAAAGGTACACAGTGGGAGGATACTATGGACCCAATATTGATGATACAAGGCCTCTGGGTAGACTGCTGACGGAATTATTTGAATTTCACTGATCCCGTCATTTTGGCTGGTGACTTCAATGTGACTCACTTGATCGTTCTGTCAATAGCCAGTCGGTCATAAATAGTAAGATGAGATCCTTAACTAAAACCACTATGGTACAAATGGGACTGTGCGACATCTGAAGAGAGAGGATGGGAGTCAGGAAGGGCTTTACATATAATAACAAAAAATACAAACATCAGTCATGAATAGATTTTTTTTTAGTCGATCAAGGGCTAAGAGAGTGTGTAGAAAAAGTTACACATGTGGGGTTCAATTTTTCAGACCACTCGGCAGTGTCTTTGGTACTATCAGTGTCAGCTGGGTCAATTTTGTGAAGTTGGACCATGGATCGTACCCTGTTGCTAGACGAGGCAGTGATAGAACACACAAAGTAGAATCGCTGTAAATATGGATAGTGCACAAGCAGCCATAGTATGGGATACATACAAAGCTTGTTTGAGGGGAAGAGTAACTAGTCTCCAGATAAGGAGAAGGAAGGAATTCATTTCCAAAGTCAGTTTGCTAGAAAGCCGTATTCAAGAGCAGGACCTTTTAGAGGTGACAGGGGAACGTGAGAAAGTGACTTTGTAAAACCCCTTACAAGTGGAAAAAGAGGCTTTAACTAGCTTAGTGGAAGAAAGACTAAGGAAGAGATGGAAGATGAGTAAAATCGCTCACTTTGAATATAGAGAGGGTGTGGGAAGCTGTTAGCATGAAAGACAAAGGTAGATCAAGCAAGATCTTTTATCAAAGAAGTTAGGTGTGAGACAACCGGCAGGACTCTCATTGAAAGTAAAGAAATTGAGGAAACCTTTTTAAAATTATTTTGGGGAGTTATACAGAGAGGACCTGGTAGTTGCTGAGGGAGATGTTAAGGCATGGCTGGGTCGGGATGCCCCCCAAGGTATCACTGAAACAAGCAGTTCAGTGATAAACAGCAGGATAGTGGCAACAGAGATAAAAAATGAAATAAGGGCAGAGAAATCTGGTAGGGCAGCAGGACCAGATGGGTTGCCATTGGAATTATATAAAATGTTAGAAGGGGTCCTATTGCCACACTTGACAGAGTTGTTTGCTAAATTTTTTGAAAAGCAAGCAGACCTGCCAGCCTCTTGGGACGAGGCCACTGTCACACTAATCCCAAGCCAGGGAAACCCTTAAATATATGTGATTCTTTTAGGCTGATCTCTTTATTAAATTCTGATTATAAGATCTTTGCAAAGATCCTAGCAGAGAGACTTAATGGGGTTGTAGGGGGCCTCCATCATTTAGATCAGAAAGGGTTTGGTCGGGGCAGAGGAATTCAGGATGGGAACACTCATGTACCCCTCATGTAACTCCACCTTGACATTAACTAATGCAAAGCAGCGCGTTGCGTTGGTTCGCATTAATTTTCTGTACAAGACAATGCAAATACCAATTTGGATTAGTTTGTAAATCCCCCAAAAGTTTTTGTGTTGGGTTTGTGTTGAAAAGTAACGCAAACCCAATGCAAAACCTCTGCAAGTCTTGGCCCTCGTAGTCAGGAATCACTCCAATTGAGTCCCGGTTCAGTTGTTACTGATAAAAGTCTCATTTCATGAAAAATACCTCTTTTATTGTGTTGCATGCCTAGTGCCACACCAGAGGTAATCCAGCTGACTCTTGCAATCAAGTTTGTTGTTGGTAACAAAGGGAGCTGGTGCAGTAATTTATGGCCACTCACAGAGTGCAGTAAGCCGAGAATCGTTTTCTTCTGATCTTCCATAGGGCCAAATTAGTTCAGAGGATGGTGTCTTGGGGTACCACATTTATGGTTGCCGGTAGTTGGTGGGGGTAACAACTGCCTCCTCCCTAAAAATGTTAGACCTTTTCCTGTACAACCAAAACCAGCTTTGCAGCATCTCCTCTTTGATCTACTACTAACACTTACATTGTGCACTATAATGTTAAAAGTCAATACGTACAAACAATTACTCCCATCTGGTGAAGATGTATGCTCACCTAAAGGTGTGGACAAGTAAATCAGCAGTCTCCTCCTCTGTGGTATCTAAAAAATTGTTCTAGGGATACCTTACCTCCCACTTGGCTTGTGGGAAGGCTGGCTGGGGAACAAATAGTTGCTTTCTACAGGCCTCACAGTACATATTGTTGTGTAATAGCAAGCCCCTTTACTATTCCAAACAACCATGCAATTTTTTCTGCTCTAGGATAGGCCTGGGCCAAAATTCCGTTCTGTTCGCGGAAATTGCGATAATTTGGCATTTTCGCGTTCCGCGGAAAGGGCGAAAATGTCAAAATGTTCGCATTCCGCAGCTTAGCGATAATTTGTTTCTTGCTTGCACTGTAAAATAATACATTGTCGCGTGCGCGCGATCGCCTTACCTGAATCCCCGCGTTCGCCGACATGTTTTCCCGATCCGGTCGCGTTCTCCACGAGATGTTGGATTGTTGGTAGCCATTTGCGCTGTCTCGCAACAGTTCGCGCCCGCAGTAACGTCATGCGTCGCGCGATCACGTCTTTCTTCTCGCGAACATGCACCGCGAGACAAGTGAAAACAAGATGGCCGCACCCGCGAGCAACCGCATGGGTAAGTTGGCGAGCCGTGACGACGCAGAAAATACCGCGAACGGGCGGGAAAAAAACTTCTGCATCTTCGCGATATTTCCGCGTGTTTGTGGAGATTTTTAACATTTTCGCGATAATTTGCGAAAGTGAATTTCGCAAATTCCGCCCACCCCTACTCTAGGAGCACTTTTCACAAGGTCAAGCAATGCGCAACCATCTGTCAAAAGTGTAATATTAATGAGTCTACATGA
This sequence comes from Triturus cristatus, assembly GCF_964204655.1. Lineage (NCBI taxonomy): Eukaryota > Metazoa > Chordata > Amphibia > Caudata > Salamandridae > Triturus > Triturus cristatus. Next base: position 898,541,104 of record NC_140590.1, on the reverse strand, counting down.
GGTTCATGCATGTCAAAGGTATCTTAACATTTGTTTATTTTGATAACTATATGTTAAGCATTGTATGTCAATGTTACATTGTTTTTTGTTACTACATAGCAAACGTTATCTTACAATTTGTTTTGTAGCTGTTTTCTGTCCACAGCTATATTTTCATAATATTTTATTCTACATTTTATTGAAGCCTACCACAGTCATGCAAGTGAAAACTGTTTTGGTGCAATTGTCTCTCGGGGAACATAGTAACTATAATTTGTGACATGTTACATAGCTAAAGATCCAGCACCCTACCTTGTTGTCAAAGAGGAGTAATTAGGGGTGACTTAGGGCCATATGTAGGTAGGGACACATTTACCACTTCATAAATACCGAATTTTACCGATTCGGTATTTATGAAGTGGTAAATGATATGTAGGTAATTGGTCGGTAAATATTACCGATTCGGAATAATTCGGTAATTACCGAATCGGTATTTACCGATTCGGTAATGAGGCATACCTTCCCATTGATGGGAAGGTATGCCTCATTACCGAATCGGTAAATACCGATTCGGTAATGGCGGGAACACATGCAAGGGTGGCAGGGTGTCACATTGACACCCTGTTGCACCCCTGAAACGGCCATGTGTGCACATGTGGCACACATACATGCCCTAAGGGCATGTATGTCTGCCACATTGCACACTTCTAAGCGCTTTAAAACGCTTAAACACATCCATTCATTATTTACCACCAACTAATAGTTGGTGGTAAATACCGACTCCAAAACACACCCACACACTCCCCCTACATCTCATTTCTGTATTCGGAATTTACCGAATCGGTAAAATTACCGATTCGGTAATTTTACCGATTCGGTAAATTACCGAATGCAGAAATGAGCCCCCTACATCTCAAAAGCCAAAATAGCGGTCGGTAACGGTATAATTACCGAAAATCGGCCGTTACCGACCGGTATTCGGCTACCTACATGAGGCCCTTAATCTTATTAAAAGGCACAGTATCACACTTGTCAAAAACAGATCGTTTTGTCTGATTTAACAGCAGGATTGTAGGCAGCTATATCCAGGTTGAATCAATGGTTTACATGCCAACCCCTTGTATGGCACCATAAGTACAGAATTCAAAAGGTAGCTCTTATTTTCCTGGGTCTGTGTGTCTTTCATACACCATATACTAGGGACTTATAAGCAGGATCAATATGTCCATAAGTGCAAAGCCAAATATACCATGTTTAAAAAGAGAGCACAATCACTTAACTCATGTTTGGCAGTGGCAAAGTACACAAAGGTAAAAAGTAGTCAACTATGGGTCCATTAAAAACTACTAAATTGGGAAATACCTTGCCAAAAAGGTGGATAAACTACATTCACTATTACTTGTGAAGGGTAACCAGGAATTTATTATGAATAAGATATAAGGAGATTGTAACAAAGACAAATATTTAAAATGTGTAAACGTTGATGAAGGCTTTGCCTAATGGTCGGTACCTAGGCCTTTAATTCCAATCAAATATGACATTTGTTAATAAATATGTCCACATAACCTATGGAGTCAGATTTTACAATACAAATTAGTTGTCTACTTTACTCTGATTAAGAGGCACATTGTCGGATGGACGGTACTCCATCAGGATGGCAGAGGAGATTCCCTCCCCCCACCCGAGGGATATCCGGATACCAAATCAAAAGTTGCCTGCCAGATCTGTAGACAACTCCTAAAATTAACGGAATCTGCCGTCACAGCAGTTCCTATCAGTGTCATAAATGTTTGACGGATGGCTCTGTCAAACAAAATGGATGGCCTTCAAACTTCACATAATTTATCATTTGTCTAACTCAATCTCCCAAAGCAGGAGTTTGTGTTTGAAAAATTAAAAACTAATGACCCCCACACCATGGGATCATTGTCCCATGGTGGAGGGGGATATTACTTATTTATTACTGTCCCTGCCTGCCAAGCTTCATATGGCAGTGACAAGCAGCAAAAAAAGAAACATTCTCAACCAACTCTTAATTGAGAGGGTGATCAGATGGCCAAGCACCTACAGCCTGCGCTAATCGAGTGGGCTCTGTCGTTTATATACTTTTGTCCGTCCACCTCTAAATTGGGTGAGCATACCATCGTGTTGGTGGCAAGGGTACTCTGCTGTCATTGCAATGGAGAATTCTCTCTGCCAAACACTAAATCAGTGCTCAACTAAGTAAACTTCTGTATCTGAATTTGATCTTTTGAAAATCATATGAGGTGTCACCAAAATTGAATTATCCTTTGTGATTTAGATTTGTTTATTTTGTTGGGAATATGCCTTGTTTCAGGAGACCACAGTCTAACTAAGTAACACCATTTAGAATATAACATAAATGTCGCTGGATGATTGTAATGGTGAAGACCTCTATCAGAAAGAAAAGGGACTGAACAAACATTATAAACCATAACAATTATTACTAAAATCTTACATGGTGGTATGCTTAGCAATTCAATGCATCCTCTATGTGATGGCCATAACTAAAAGTATGGTGCTATTTACAACATAAGTAATTCATATTAGTGAAGTATGTTTTTTTCAGAAACATTACAAATATGTGTTTAGACATACCTAAAGGACAACAAGTATTGTGAACTCAAACTTATGGGAAATGTTCATACTTTACATTTTTGTGTGTTTATCAAAATGGAAATACACTAAAAATCTGAGGTAAATTTTTGCAATATTTTGAGTGCTGTATAAACATATGCTACATCAGGCTCTACAACTAAGAAGACTTTTAGGGTCTGTAAGAAATTGGGTTATTGGTTGAGGGGGGCGCAAGCCAAACCCTGACAAAGCCACAATCCTTTTCAAGGTAAAGCAAAACAGTCTCAAAATTAACCTGTGCTTAACCCTCTGATAGCTTGGCAAGTATCAGTGATGTTACTTGAGATGTAATCAGTGATGTAATTTGAGATGTCACCAGTGATGTCACTTACCATGTCATGAGTGATTAAATATGTGTGGTCATAAGCAGCACATTGCAGGGACATAAATTATAACTAGCTCAGGTAACTGTATTTGCTGAATTTGACTGGTTTTGCATGAGTGAAATCTGAGACTGACTATAGTGTCCCTGTAACCTTTGTTTATTTCAGTGACTTTCCAAGGTTTTTTAATTTTATTTCCTAAGTATAACCTATAACCTTTGATAATGAGTGTGTGAATGAATGCATTATCATGTCTTAGTGGATGTGTGAGTAAGTCACTAAATGGGTCTTTCAGTGGGTCTGGGAGGGGCTGTATAGGTGTCTCATTGGCTGTGTGAGTCTCTTAGTGGGTCTCCAAGTGGGTGCATAAATCTGAGTGGGTTTGTGAGTGGGTGCATGAGTATCTGAGTGGGCTTGTGAGTGTGTGTGTGTGTGCAGGTCTTCTAGTGGTTCTGTGAGTGGGTAGGTAGGTCTGTGAGTGGGTGTGTGAGTGGCCAGACCACATTTAAATGGTGAGGGGTGTTGCACAGCTCCTTTCCCCATGCCAAATTTGGCCCTGGGGACCCAAGGCCAACACGGCTTGGCCACAAAAGAATGGGGGAGTGAGGCAAAGCGAGCTATCTTCCCAGGCCGAATTCAGGCTAGGGGACCTCATTCCCCTGGGCACAGCCTTTTAAAAATCAAATTTAAATTAGGGGAATGGGCTGCACAGCCCCCCTCCCGGGCCAATTTCGGCCTTGAAGAGCCCATCCCCCAGGAGCTGGCCATTATACTATTGGGAGGGGTGGCTGGGCAGTCACCCTCCCTTGGCCGATATTAGCTGTGGGGACTTTGGAGTCAATCCTCCAGGACCCTGACATTATACTATAGGGAGGGTGGCCATGTGGTCAACCTCCCCAGGCCGATTTCAGCCAGAGGTCACCCCATCCCACGGGCCCGGGCTCCTTTTTCTGGGTGCCCCCAGCACACCCAGTGACTTCTGCGGGAGCCAGCATTGCTCTGACAGACAGGGAGCTGATAAAAGGCAGCACCCAGTCTGTCTGAGGGATGTTAACATCTATTTCCGTGCACGCATATTTGTGTGCATGGAAAGAGATGAACATTCAACTTTCTGTAAGGTGGAGTTGTTTGACAGTGAAGATATATTTGCTTTTGTTTGGTGGAAGCTGTCAGCTGAGAATAAGGGGGGGGGGGTGCAAAAAAGGTGTTTTTCCCATGTTAATTTCCATAAAGATTTTAGACATGACTACAGTCCAAACCTCAGCTCAAAATTACACCAAATTTGTCAGAAAGGTAACTTTTAGTACAGAAAGAACCCCTTTTGTTATTTGTTGTAAATTCGTTCACTAGTTCTTGAGATATTAAATGAAATCCAAAATTGAATTTATAGGGACGCGGATCCTTTGTGGATCCAAGAGTCCCTGTGGTGAAATCTGATTGGCTGCCAACACTTTGCAGCCATCTTAGGGCTCGGCCTCAACCAAGTCCCAAACAAAAAGATACAAAAATAAATGAAAGGGGTCAGGGTAGGAATACCTGGCCTCTTAGTCCTGGAGTCCCCTATTGACCCCGCCAGGGATAAAAAGCATTAGAAGAAAAAATCCCATAAAATTGCAATTGAGTAGCAAATCTCTGAAAGATCTTTTCTAAAACAAAGTACTGTAGCCTGTGCTTCTTTGTAATTGATCCCCCAGGTCTGGGCCCCTAGGACCACCAACTTCCTGCGGCTATTGGTAAAATGTAGCGGGCCACTCAGACCCCCCGGGGCCGCAGGGACCAACACCTCCCCATGGCTATTGTTTAGAATTAGCAGGGGGCTGTGCAGATCCCCTGGGGCAATTGGTAAAATGAAGCAGGCGGGCCATGCGGACCTCCCTTGGCCCCAGGGAGCACCACCTCCACAAGCTTTTGTTAACATTTAGTGGGGCCACACATACCCCAATGGACGACCTCCTCCCCAGGGTTAATTCCTGTTTAAAAGTGAGGGAAGGGGGCACGCAGCCCCCTCTTTTAGCCAATAATGGCCCTGGGGACTTCCACCCCCTAGGTCCAGCTCCTGCTATCTCCCAGGGTGCCTGTCCCAGGGACATAGCTGTGTGCTTTTGCTTGGCAGAAGCTCACAGCTACTGCAAAGCAAAAGAAAATTGTCCAGTTCCAGCAGGTGGGAGCTGTCAAAGTGCTCCTGCCCGCTGGTGGTGGATGTTTCATCTCTTTCCCTGCCGGCAAACATCAAAAGAATCATCAATTACTTTTGACTCAGTAAGGAAGAAGATGCTCACTCAGGAATAGTTGCGGTATCAGCAAGAGGTTTACTTCTTAGCAAGACGCGTTTTGGCCATCGCTGGTCTTGATCACATGATTTACACATCCAATCGCTGTGTTAAAAAAGCTAATGAGTGTTAAATAGTGAGGTCATACTGTGGTATTCTTTACATAGTGCAAAACTCAAAATAGAAACAAATTGTAATAATAATACCTTGTTGTTTCATAAACAAAATTGATAAGCCTCATTTGAAGTTCATGTATAATACAATATAACTTCAGATAGGGTATGATATCACCATATCTCACTGTCCTATTCACATTGCAATGCCTGTAATAGCTTGCATTGCAATCAGTTGACCCATAAAGTCATTTCTCCTAGATCGACAACAATGTTACACATCTAAATTTATGAGGCACCATCATTCTCCCTACTCAAACCCTTGTTTCATTAGTAGTACCAGAAAAAATATTCCCATTCCCATCCTACTGCATTGGGGTAAATGCACTTCATAACAATAAGTGGCGACAGCTCCTTGTTTGTGCATGTAAACTGCAAAAGAGGCAAGCAGGAGAGGACAAAGCCAAAGGGGCCAGTTGAATAAAGGGCCCACCCGCGGACAAATGTTTCACATGCCCTTAAGTTTACTTGGATGCATATGTATAATACCTGCTGGTCGCCTATTATGGGCTGGAACTAAATACTAGGCACTCACTAATAGATATGAAAACAAAGGTTATAGAAATAAATATCCATAACTCCAGCCGTCAACCTCACTGAGGAAGAGAAACATGTTGCTATTAAGTACTGGCACGGTGCCATATAATCTCCCTGTATAGGCATAAACATGAGGTTGGGGGTGGAAAGTATATAAAGGTGGAGGGATGTCTCCTTTTAACAAATATTCACCTCCAGTGAGGAGGTAAATATGTTTCTATTGTACCGGAAACCTGTGTACTCAGGAATAGGTCTGCTGCAAGGATCGGATAACAGGCAAAAAAAGATCACAAAAAGTATACAAGATACAATTGGCTTTTACTATAAAAAATAGCATTGTAAAATGAAAAGGCAACATTATATAAAGCAATCTATCCCAAAATAAACCTGCAACCACCAATCTTATCAGAGTGTGTTTGACAAACACTGTGAACGAATCAAAGAAAAGGGTAGGGAACACTGTCACAGCAGGAAATAAATCCAAGGCAAAAACTATATCTATATGTATATCCAGGTTAGAAATGCAGAGACAAAAGAAATGCACCTCAAATGTACAGTAAAAACAATGCAACACCCAATTATTATGCAAATGGATTCCTAGTTCCTCATCCTGTTTCGACCCATCTGGGTAGACTGTGTTGAGGTCATTTATCACCTCAGACTCTCTTTTCCTCATTCTTAGTACTCTGTCTCTGTCTATGATGAAAAAATTCAGTAACATCCTGTCACCAAAATGTTTGTCAAAGAGATGCCTTGCAACAGGATATTTCCTGTCATTATGCTCAATGGCCATTAGATGCTCCGGCACTCTTTTCTTTTTAGAAAATGGTTCTGCCTATGTATCTTAGTTTACATGGCCAGATAAGGGGTTAGATGACATGATTTGTTCTGCATGTCAGGAACTGTTTGATGGTACGTTCTGAACCACTGAAAGTGGCGTATGTGTTAATAGAGCTGTTGTTGCAGGCCTTGCAGTGACCACAGGGATAGAAGCCCATTAAAGAGTTATTGGAGATGCCTCGGGTACGGGTAATGTCACATCTCACCAGAGTATTTCCCAAGGACCTATTCCTACGAACAGTGACACTCCGATGTGAGCCTATTTGTTTGCCTGTGATGTTGCTGTTGACAACAGCCCAAATTTTCTCCAGGATCTGCTGGAGCCTCTTAGAGCTGTTTGTAAATGTCAGAAAGAGCCTACCGGTAAGATCAGAGATATCAGTAATAGCATTGTTAAACAATAGCTCATCCCTATTTAAAAGGTTGGCATTTTTGACCGCTTTCTTGAGAATCTAACTAGGGTAGACTCTGTCCTTGAAAATTTCTATCATGACTTTGAGTTCCCTATGGTAGGCCTCATGAGTGCTGCCATTTCACCTAGCATGTAGGAGCTCTCCAATGTTCTAGTGGGGGCTGGTTTTGAATCAGAATTTCCTACTGGCTTAAAACCCTGTCCACTTTCTTTCCTACAATGCCCCATGATAAGCTGGACACATTTTGTGACATGATGATTACTCATTTAAAGAAACTGAGAATGAATTCAACATTTGATAAGAAATATAATCTTTCTTTGTAGGATTTGCAGATAATAGATTTTCTTGCTGGTGATGATAATATTTTGATATGCCCCTCTGACAAAGGGGGGAACATTTTTCTCATGAATCAGGATAATTACATTGCTTAGGATATGCGACAACTTAATGACAGTGCCTCTTATTGTAAGATAGACAGGAACACCTACACTCAGAGTGTTGTTACTATGTGGGAGAAATTGACAATATGGTGCAATGGTGGTTTATCAGTTCCCATGTGGTGGTTTTGCATGTACATGAGCCCAGTGTTAGATTGTCTTAGATGGGTGCAACATTTTCTGCCATAAAGCAAAGATGTTTTCATTCCTCAGTCTGTAAATATGATCACAACCTTTCATTCTCTGGTCAATGAGGATGATTCTCTTTTGAAAGATCATCTTCTTCATCCTTTTTGGAAATGACAAATTCCATGCTTGCAAATATGAAGAAGTGATGAAGAATGCAATGCTAGTATATATATATAGTGTGGAAATTGCACCACTTTTTGCCTACACATGGTCCTTTTTGTGGTTGCTAGGACCATGTGTAGGCTTTTCACACAATTTCACATTTGTATTATATTGCATGTGTTACATTAATAGATATCATTGCTTTGATGATATTGTATGTAAGAGTCCGATGTTGGATGCATTAGGTGGGTGCAAACTTTTCTGCAGTAAAGCAGATATATTTTCATTCCACAATCTTTAAAATCTTCCATTAATATCTTAATAAATGTAGAATTAGCAAGATTGCCTAATAGGAGCCGCACAGCATTGGGATGGTATTTGTTCTTTTTTTAAATATGGCATTATGTATACTTTTTCAATATTCTGGGACTTCCGATCTGTCCATGAAGCACCTAATAATAGAAAGCTCGAAGGGCATGTAAGAAGTTTAGAAACATTATTAAACTCTGATAATATGGAGCCAAGGAGAGCGGCTTTGCCACGAGGAATAATTTGATTTACTCTATATAATTTAGTTATGGAAATAGAGATCAAGACGGAATCCTCAAATGGTCCTTAAGTATCTCACAATCTATGAATCAAAGGAGTTACAATCTTCAAAGTAGAGCTCAGAGGGGAAGGCATGATAAAAATTAATAATTCCTGTAGGATATGTATCCTGTCTCTCCTGCATATCTTTGATGTAGTGAATATACTTACTACTAGCTTGCTCCTTAGCCAATAGTTCAAATATATTTCCCATGCTTTTGGCCTTCTTGAAAGCTTTAAGATGTTGTGGTGGATGTGCCCTGACTGCCTTCTCCATATCATTTTGTTAAGGGGCATTTTGACAATAACAAATTGTACTCACCCTCTCAGACTGCCTTTTTCAGCCAAAAAGAAGAGGCAGTTATGCTACATGCTCTTTAAGAGAACGAAAATAGACAACAAACATTAAGCATCCCAACCTTCAAAAGATAATAAAAGGAAACCAGAGAGAATGCAAAAAAACAAGCTTATATTCCTGGATTCATTCAGTGTCAATCCGCATCAGTAACTACTCTCTTTGAGTATTTGTAATGTGCAAACAAGAGTATGGTTATTTTGAGTGTTTTTGTAAAAACCAAGAGCACCAGCACCGTCAAGTGGGACCATTGGTTGATGAGATGACCCGCAGAGCTCTAATGTCTCTAAACTGAAAGTGGAGCAAACATGGAATGATAGTGCTGTGACTTTGAGGGGATTAGTTGACTTAAAACCATATTACCATTATTGATCAATGCAGGAAGTCTCTGCATGTCTTTCGGCTTTTTAAATGAAAAAGAATGTGCCAGTGAATTTGACAACTCTAAATCACCCAGCTTAGGAAAGGCCTTCTGGAAAAATCTAACTATAAAGCCTCTACATACTTCATCCTTAGAGCCTTCTAGATTCACTCCTGTGCTTCACCTTACACTTCAAACAATCAATCAAACAGTATTTATATAGTGCAGCTTATCATCACAGGGGTGTCCAGGTGCTGAGATATGGTGTGCCTTAGTCAAAGAGCCAGGTCTTGAGGTAAAGAGGGGATTCGGAGGTGGATGGGAGGTCATTCCAGGACTTGGTTGCGAGGTCGAAGAAAGAATGACTTCCACTGTGGCTCTGCCAGATGTGGGGGATGTGGACGAGGGAAGTGGAATGGAGTTGTCTGGTCAGCTGGTGGAAAGCCAGGCGGTGGTTGATTTGGGATGGTCCGGCGTTGTGGAGGGTCTTGTGGGTATGAGTCAGCAGCTTGAACTGGCTTCTCTTCTGGATGGGGAGTTAGGGGAGGTTTCTGAGGTGGGGGTGATGCTGGTCTGTTTGAAGAGATTGAGGATGAGTCTGGCTGCATCAATCTGTATGGTCTGAAGTTGTTTGAGGAGATTGGTGCTGGTTCTAGCGTAGAGTGCATTTTCGTAGTTCAGTCGGTTGATGATGAGGGATTGAGTCATTCTTTTCCTGGTGTCCTGGTGCTGACGAGGATCTACCTGAAACGCTTACAAAGCATGCAGAGGGTGTGGAAGCAGGAGAAGGCAACTGCGCTGACCAGGCACTTCATGGAGAAATCGCTGTCCAGGATGATGCCTAGGTTGCAGGTGTGGTTAGTTTGGGTAGGTGAGGGTCCGAGTGCAGTGAGCCACCATGTGTCATCCTATGGAGAGGTATTCCTTCTGAAGATGAACTTTGCCATCTTGTTCATGTTCAGCTTCAGCCAGTTGGCTCTCATCCAGTTGGCGATAGTAGACATGAGGTTTTTGGAAGTTGGATCTGCTGGTGCAGGGTCTTGCATGAGAGAAGAGATGAGCTGGGAGTTATCAGCATATGAGATGATTTTGAGTCTGTGGGTGCAGACAATGGCAGTCAATGGAGTCATGTAGGCTTTGAATGGGGTGGAGCTGAGGGAGGATCCTTGGGTTACTCCGCAGATGATGCTCTTGGGTTTGGAGGTGAAGGGCAGTAGGCACATTTTCTGTGTGCATCCTGTGGAGAACGAGGTGATCCATTTGAGGGCATTTCCTCTGATGCCGATGTGGAGAGTCTGGTGATGAGGGTGGGGTGGGATATGGTGTTGAAGGCCGCTGCGAGGTCAAGGAGGTTAAGGGCTGCCTTCTCGCTCTGGTTGAGGATGGATCTGGTGTCATCAGTTGCGACTATCAAGGTGGTCTTGGAGCTGTGGTTGGAGTGGAAGCCAGACTGGGTAGCATCAAGTAGGTTACTTCCTTGCAGGTGGTCTGTCAGCTGGTGATTGATGGCTTTCTCCAGGTCCTTGACCGGGCACAAGAGGCCGCAAGTTCTTGAGCTCCCTGGGGTCGGCTGAGGGTTTCTTCAGGAAGGGTATAACTTCTGTGTGTTTTCAGGTGTCAGGGAAGGTGGCAGTGGTGATGGAAGAGTTGAGGATGTCAGTGAGGGTGCAGCGTATTTCCTTCTGTCCCAGGTTTATGACATGGTGGGGCATGGGTACGTCGGTGCTCTGGAGTGAATGAGGCGGTACAAAAGGGGCTGGTGATGGACTGAGTATCAGAACCAATCAAACACTCACACCCAGTCAACAGATCTGGGTTTGATCCATCACCGTTCTTTAGCCCACTCTGCCACCCCAGTTCAGACATGGCCATATGCAAATCAGTCTGACCCTGTGCCTCATGGGAACAGTCCAGCCCGAACTGCCCAGCAGTGCCTTCCCTGGACCGGAAACAAGCTTCCTAGGACCGGTTTCTGGCATTTCAGCCATCTTCAGCCAGGCTTGCTTGAATCCAGTGGCAAAGTGAATGAGGTCATGCTTACTGTGGTGATTGGTGTGGTGAGTGGTGTCCAATTGGTGAGGTGGCTGTGGGAGTTGCAGGTGTGAGTAAGGAGATGGCCTTTGTTCATTGGTTGCAGGTCAAAGTTGCTGTAGATGTCCGATATTTTGTTGTGAAAGTTGCCCATGAGGGAGTTGCTGAGGACTTATGAAGGGCAGGTAAATCTCTCTATGCTTCTTCCGGGATTCGAACCCTGAGCTCCAGAGTCAGCCGCTCTGACCACTGGGCCACATCTCTCCCTCATTGGGTCGTCGTTGGGTCATCAAGGTGGAAATTGAGGTCGCCAAGGAAGGCGTAGTGCTTAGAGCCAATTGCCAGAGTGGCAATGAGTTCAGACATGGCATCATAGAAGCTGGGGCAGGGGCCTGGTGGACTGCAGACAAGTGTTCCTCTGACAGTTGTGTTTGCGTCAATTCAGATTTGGAAGTTGAGTTGTTCCATGATTGCTGAGATGTCATCTTCAGTGGTGGTGCTTTGGAGGGTCTCCTTGTAGAGAATGGCGATGTCTCCTCTGTGTTTGTTGGCGCAGACTCTGTGTATCATATTGTAGTTGTAGGGCGTTGCGGCCATGATGTCGGGTGCTGAAGAGAGTGTGAGCCAGGTCTCAGTGATAAACATCATGTCGGGATAGAAATGGTGATGTTGTCCCAGATTTCAGTGGCATGGTTGCAGAGGGATCTGGCATTTAGCAGCATGCACTGGAGCTGTTCTGAATGGTTGAAGGTCTGTTGTGTCGGCACGGCCAGGGTGTCAGTGTTGCAGGTGTATTGGCAGCGATAGCAGGCAAACGGTCCTTTCCGCGTCTCTTGGGGAGGAAATGCTGCTGTTGTTGTTGCCGCTTCTGGGGGCCAGGGATTGGATGTGGTGTAGCAATGGACACTTGGGAGTTATCGACACTCCAGGATTAGGGCCAAACTGTAGATCAGAAGATGAAAAATCATCATTGACTCACCCCACTGTGCTTTCTGGCCATGTGTCAAAGAGCATACAATCATCATTGCTGAAGGGCTTAGAAGCATTGTCAGTGATAGGGTTGAAAATTAAATTCCTGACAAGATCTTCTTGTAGAGAATTTTGAATTTTTCCGGGAGGGCTCTGGGATTCTGTTCAGCCAACTATGTCTCTGTATTCTATGGGAATTGTTCACTTCCTTCAGCGTCATTCAAAAAGTATGAATTTTCCAAATTTGGTAGGCTTAACTTAACTATCTCTGTGGCGAAAGCCTCCTTCCAATTCTTCATAACCAGTCTTAAACTATACCTGAAACATCATGCCCTATAGATAAATATTTTTGAAGTTGTAGTCCTCAAAATAAGGAAGAGAAATTCAGAGGAGGGTGAATGGGGTGTCTGTCTTTTATGATCAAAAGGATTAGATTTACAAAAGCTTTTTGCAGTTTCAAACCCTCCAATTCTCTAAAACACTCAGGGCCAAATTAATGGGAATAGTGGCACAGAGCAAATTAGCAAGTTATCTTGCTGCGTTTCCCTGTGTCACTGGGAAAGGGAAGGAATGTGCCGTATTATAGCAATACAGTACATTCCTGTTCTTTTCCCCTTCACTGAAGCCATTTCAACAGCATTGCACCAATGCAGGTACCCTTGCGCCATGGTGCAAGGGTGCCTGTGTTGTAGGCAGGTTTGTTTTTGTGCCGGAAGGAGCACCTTCCTTCACAAAAACAATCCAAAAAGATGCTTCCTCTTTCTATGCGTGCTGCAGAATTCAGGGCAATTGACAAGAGGAATAAACTAGGATCAGTAAAGATATTTCTCCTCACTATGCCTCACCCTGGGAGGAGTATTTTTTTGTGCGCATTCCCAGGTTTAACTATTGGATTTCTGTGGGAATACCCACTGTAACGCTCATGGAATGCTTCCCTTGTGCAGATTATTGCAACACAGCGATTTGCGCTTCAATGCCTTACTCCAGATTTATGAAGCCATGTAAAGTGGCTTTGCGTGACTTCATAAATGTTACTTAGAGGTTTGCTTTGTGCATAAACCATGTTGCATGGTGCAAGCATGACGCAAATCCCTCATAAATATGTCTCTCAGTGACTGTGACTACAAAAACTCTTTTATATATGTACTAAACACATTTTGAAATTCAGATAAATCTTTCCAAATCTCAAATGGGGATTAGATATGATTATTGAATGGCTATTGGAAAGTGGAATGAAAAGGGTGTATAAATGATTTGCAACCAAAATTCCAGTGGAAAGACATTCATCTTTTGCTGACTTCCAAATTGGAGTGCTCACTTTCCAAAAGGGAATTGGAACTCTTTGTACCCGTTCTTCTTTGGCAATCAGGGTGGCAGCTTCTAAGAGTGCATGCAGTTGGCATGGGGACTACTGCATGTGTACAACCAAAGAAGTATCAAAGCTGTTCCTCAAGTGAATGAGACGGACCATGTGGTGTGCATAAAGTTCGTATAGATGCCACAAGGTTGGATATGGGAGCCCTCACACAGCCATCAGGATGTCATGCTTCACGCACCCATCAGGATGTAATGCCTCATCATCGGGCTGCTCCACGTCGAGTTGGCTGGTGCAATACCCGACGGGCTCCTTATTAGGGAGCGCTCTTATGGAGATCTTTTATCCAAACAGCCGTCAGGTGAGGTGGGAGTGAGGGGCTCTACTGTGATGTAGATGAAGGGAAGGTGGTGGGAAATAAAATAGGGAAGGGAGTACTTTCTCAATTAGTTTATTATGAAGCCTCCTTACCTAGTTAAAAGATATGAGGTAAAGTGTTAGTAACGTAGATTAATGTCCTAGGTTATAGACACTGTCTCATCTGGGGTCAACATGTTTCTCGCTCTGACTGAGGATTACTCTAGCGATTCATCAGGACCTAGTATATTCTATCTACATTCAAACTGTATGTCCAATTTACAGTAAGCATTCTTATTAGTAGCTGGTTTTTTACCTGCAACTCGGTCTACCTGTGGAAAGGGAGGAGAGGAAGACCAGGGTGGTTATAGAATGCATAAAAACAATTTGTTATGTATAAATGGTGCATTTCGTGAACTAGTTAGTGCAGCTGCAGTGACGGTGCACACTATTCGTGGTGGTAATAAAAACAAAAACACAAGCCACGTGATGTGATCAATCCACGAGGTGTCAAATGGTTAAAAGGTTGCTTTGGAACGGGAGACAAACGTGCTGAGTGAACTTACCCTATCAATTCCATAGGATAGCACACTGCAGTTCCTGGTAGGCTACGCAAGGAGTTCCTTGCGTTCTGTAATTGTATATTAAGAGAGCTAGTAGATTGTTATGATCATAGGCACAAAACTCCAGGGTTATACGAGCCCCTTCTCTTACTCGAGCCACATGCAAAATGACGTTTCTGTATAAACTTAATACTTGTTTAAAAATATTGTCATAGAGATATGAAGGCATTCGTGTACTTACTGACACGCCGAGTCCGTGTCTCCGGTCGACCTACCCCGCTCTACCAGGACTGGGAGGTGACGTTGCATGTATCGCGGCGGTTAAAAAAGGAAGTTGTCCTATGGTGGGCGGAAGTAGGGATCGGTCACTGAACCAAGTTAGTATAACGCTAGAGGCTCGTTCTGGCCGCCATCTTAGGTGAGGAGCCTGCTAGCGGTGAAGGGACTCACAGCGTGTTGGTGGCTATCGGGTATTCAGAATATGATGAGTTTAGCTGGATAATAGGCTAAAACTACAGGGTACAGGGGGTAAATACTGACGAAGAGATTGAATATGGTTAGGAACAATACCAAAGGGTTTGGAAAAACCTCCGTTCTCTTTATTCCATTTACATCATGTAATGGTATAGATAAGCTCTTATGGAGAATTAGGAAAAACCCCTTACGCCCATATCAGTAGATCTTGTTTGGGAATGAAGCGTAGGGGAAGTAGGGCATATGGCGATGTCTTATGAGGATATGAACTGGAGTGTTCATGTATTAATTAATCACATTGAGATGGAGTACACCGTTTTTTATTGTGATGGGGTACTCCGTTTTAGTGGCTATACCGGTGTGGGACAAACTCAGGGTGGTTTCAGAGAGGACCATGGGATGGCTTCATTAAGGCCTGTAGTGTGGGAGCCCAGTCTGTACACCCACCTTTGTTCTTTTACTAGTAGGGCATCTTTAGTAATGTTAGAGAAAGATTCCAAAACTAGCCAAGTGAAGGAGTCTGGAGTGTGTCCCTTTTCTTGAAAATGCATGCACATTCTGGTATTAGTTCTTTTGCAACGGAAGTTACTGCGGTGTTCAGTAATGCGCGTTTTTACTGGGCGAGTTGTCATACCAATATATTGCAGTTTGCAGGGACACGTGATCAAGTACACGCAGTTAGACGTGTTACAATTGGTATGGCGACGTAACTCCCACTTAAAGCTGGTGTTAAGCTGGATTGTTTTGTTTGTTGCAGTTAAAGGGCATACTGAGCATGAGCCACATGGATGGTGCCCAGTCACAGGCGGTAAGTCCCATAATTGTCTTTGGTTGGGGTGCCCCAGCGCACGTGGGCGGGTGTGAATCAGTGTATCCCTCAAGTTTTTGGTGCGTTTGAACGAGAACCTTGGCACATCAAGGTTCATTGTGCCGGTATTCAGGATACTCCAGTGTTTTTTTATTACTTTAGTAATCTCATTGGAAACTGGAGTAAATGAGGTGACACACGTGAGGACATCTGTGAGGTTGTGTATTTTAGGTTCCAACAGTGCCTCCCGATGGTTGTTGCAAGCTCTTTTATTGGCTAAGGCAATCTGTTTTTCTGGGTATTCACGTGCCCTCAGGTGGCTAGCCAGTTTTTTTGCTTCTGACCTGTAATCTGATAGATTACTACAATTGCGTCTCACCCTCAGGAATTGCCCGACAGGGAGGTTATCTTTCAAGCTTCGTGGGTGATGGCTGGAGTAGAGTAACAGGCTATTACGGTCTGTCGGTTTCTTATACAGCGATGTTGAAAGTGTACCTCTGTTCAGGTTAATGTTAAGGTCTAGGAAAGGGATGTTATTTTCAGACACAGTGTGGGTGAACTTGAGATATGGATCAAGGGTGTTGATCCATCCACAAAACTCAATACAAGCTGACATCTCTCCTTTCCATAATATCAAGATGTCATCTATGAACCTCTTCCAAAGGTATATATCAGCGTTAAATGGATTAGAGTTATGGAAAATATGGCGAGTCTCAAAATCAGACATGTAGAGACATGCTAGACTCGGCGCAAAAGTGCTGCCCATACAAGTGCCTTGTGTTTGTTGGTAAATTTGGTCTTTGAATTCGAAATTTTTTTCTGTTAGGGCTAAAGTGGTGCAATCCATAACAAAGCTGATGGGGGTGTTGTGATCCCAGGGTTCATGATTAAGAACACTTTCCACCACGTCTAGTGTGGCCCTCTGGGGTATATTGGTGTACAAGGCCTGTACATCTAGGGTCACTAGGAGTTTGATCTCATCCGTAGCGGGTAACCCTGTTAAGAGTCGAAGCAAATCAGAGGTGTCTTGTATGTAAGATTCAGTCTTTTTGACAAATGGTTGGGAAAACTAGTCGCAAAATTGCGAAAGAGGTTCAAGGACCGAGTCAATTCCCGACACAATTGGCCTGCCAGGTACAGGAGAGATCCCTCTATGACTACTGCATGTGCTCAGTGAAGTTTTCAAACAGAGCAGTTTGTTTTGTTTCCTTTGAGGAACTGTGGATGTTTTTTTTTAATAATTTTAAATTTTGGAATAAAATTACAAGGATGGTTGTCTACTGTCTCTTGCTTGCCACCATCCCTGTGATAATAGCGAATCACAGGAGTCACAAATTGCGACCTGTCTAATGAATAATAATTAGGCAAGTCTTTCAGCAATTCATCTGAACTAGTAATACATAGGATGATTATCAAACTAAAATAGTATTTGAAAAAAGCTTGCATGCAATTTGTGACCGCTTTTTCCGACCACTTTCTTAACACATCTGACCCTAACTCCGATTAATATACTACTCTTCTCAAGCCCATAGAAGACACATAAGAAGCATATTTGCTAAAAGACGTACCATTATGCAATTGCAAACTTGACTTGCACAAGTAAAAACCATTTTACACATGGTGTTCTACCAGCAAACTATTTACTTTTGTGTTGCTATGAAAAGATGCTTGCAATGTTCTACAACATTTCTCCAGCTTTGGAATACATTCAATGATTAAATATTTGGTTGTCCTCAGTAATATTAAACATAAACTGTGGTGTGCCAGTGGATCAGTAAAAACAATGTATTTATGTCTTTAAATAATTGCTCATTTAGTTTGTTTATTCACAACAAATGGGATTCTGTAATCCTTGTATCAATGCCAACCTGCAACTTTTTTTAATCGGCAGCTTTTTATGCACCCAGTCACCAATTATAAAGAAAAGATGCCAGAACTCGACTATTATAAGATATTACAGTCGAGTTCTAACATCACAATCCCTGCTGCCAGAATCAGCAGGCAAGTTGAAAGACAGGTCAGGTCATGGAGCATAATTGATGCAACTGTTTAAAGCAAAAATATGGAAGGTTGCTTTTCTTTCTTCTGCTCTATTTTTCTAGCTTACCATGACAAGCGGAAAGAACATGTTTATTTTTTACACTCCTTAGATAGTTAGTGAAAAGCTAGAATCTTTCTCAATGTTTCTACACATTCTGACCTACTGGAGCTTTTTTTTTATACATACTTCTATTGAACTGTTTCTAGTATCTGTTTGCAACAAATATCTCTCAGCGTTCTGATGTGTTTAATTCTGCCCAAGTGGTTTCATTTGTATTCTTCATGTTGGCAAACATGCTCACTCTTTCATATGAAAGAGCTATGCACCAAGGTATTTTGGGGCATATCAGCAACAACCGGTGATAATTATCGCTAAGCGCACTTAGCGCTAGGATAATTATCGCCGGCTAGCGTGGATTTTTATCGCTGAGATAGCGTGCTATTAGCAACGCTTATCTCAAAAGCGATAAAAATCCTAGCGCTAACTGCCTAACGTGAGATTATCTCACGAAGTTTGTCGTTAGCTTGATGATAGGGCCTCACATACTTAGCCATGATATCCTCCTTCCATAGGATATCATGGCTAAGTCAGTTGTGAAGCAGGCGTAAGGAAAGTAGCGATAACAGGGGTTATCGCTACTTTTCTTGCCGCTATGCTTCATAGCCTGGGGCTTGAGGATAGGAGAAATGTCGCTTAGCGACATTTATCCTGTCATGTCAAGTCAGGAACGCCCACTTTGCATCTCATTAGAGATGCAAAGCTGGGTGTTAAGAATTTGTGCGCTAATGCAAGGTTTCACGCGATAGCGTGACCTTGCTGATTAGGCGATAAAATTATTGCCGCTTTTCGTCCGAAAACGGCCGCAAGAGCGGCGATAAATTTCTATCGCCACCTTGTAGATATGCCCCTAAGTGGTTTGTGGGGAAGGTGATGATGTGACCATGTATTACATGGGATAAATTATCCAATGCCATACATGATAAGGCCATTGCAATTCATCTCGAAGTTCCATAACCTTATTAAAGAACTCAGCCTTCTGTCTCGTTCCTCTATATCGTTAAGGAACTCCTTGGTGACTTGCCATATCCTTATAATGTATGGCACCAGATACGCTATCCCGTATATAAACCCTGCTTGTTTAACACAAAAACTCCCTGGTCTTAATTTATAAAAATAGATTTGCCTAGAGCCTTTGAATATAGTTGCTGTATTTGAGGTTTGATTGCTCCAGTCACTGGCTCATCTAAACACTGAAAGTTTGAATTTTTCAGAAACGTTTTGGAGAGTGAGACCCCCAACTCTGGCCGACATTTAACAGCTTTTATACTGACAACCAGTGTGGTGCTTTTATACAAAAAAGATAATTATCAATGTGTAATGGCAAGGAACTAAGGTTCAGATTAGCATTTTTTTCTGAGCGCTTTTCAGCAAGTGAAAAAATGTGTCTTGTAAGACTGTTGGACCATTACGGGAGCAGCTTGTCTGCCTTAATATCATTGAACCATTCTCTGCAAATTACACGATTCTCCTGGTAGCCATATGTTGCGCTGCTCCTGTAAATGCGAGAGTAACACTATTTTCCGCTGCTCCGGTCACCGTCGCTGTTCCTTTGCCAGCATTTATTTACTAACCAGTAAGTAATTGTTGGATACAGTGCATGCTCATGCATGTGAACACACATTTTGTAAAGATCCCAAAGACAACATGGAAAGATAATGAACTGACTTCTCTTATTTCGCAAGTGACAATAGCTCTTCATTGCTAAGCGACGAAAGAATATTTGACTTTAAAATATTAATAGAGCATGTTCATCTCAACATCAACTTTGCGTGTAATAATTGGCAAACAGGATAAAAAAATAATTTTGACGAAGCACCTACGTCTTCTTAACAGGCATTACATTCCAAGCCAAATCCGAATTCATCTGCCCCTGTAATTGTGATACTTTTTTTAAATTTAGAAACCTATGTTTTTGAACCAATGAGTGAACCATTTAGAACGGGAGACATTAACACACCCTTGAGGTATTAAAGTGTAAACGTTTTAAATTTTATGTCTTAATAAAAAAACAACTTTGCCTCTCTGAGATGATGGTTTTACGGGCCTGCAAGACGGGACAATGAGATAATTACTTAACCAATCAATCACTTATAAAGCACTGCTTCTCACTCGAGAAGTTATCCAGGCACAGTGCTGCGGGCCAATCGAAAAGCCAGGTTTCGAGACCCTTCCTGAAGTGGGTCAGTGAGGGTGCAGTGTAGAGATGGAGTGGATGGGCGTTCCAGGTCTTGCCAGCGAGGTGGGAGGAGCGTCCCCCGGGATGGCAGTATCGGATGCGTGGTATATGTGCGAGGGTGAGAGGAACAGATTGGAGGTTCATGGGAGGTAGGTGGAAGTTCAAGCGGTGATTCATGTAGGCGGGTCCTTGCTCATGGAGGGCTTTGTAGGCATGGGTCAGAAGCTTGAATTGACATGTTTTCCTGGATGAGGAGTAAGTGGATGGTTCTTCAGCTACTGGGTGATGTGGGTCCTGTTTGGCCGTTTAGGATGAATCTGTCTGCTACTTTCTGGTTCATCTGGAGTCTCTTCATGATGTTGATGGTGCCTCCATAGAGTGTATTGACATAGTCCAGTCTGCTGTTGATTAGTGCCTGCATCACGATTTTCCTGGTATTGGTGGGGAGCCACCTGAAGACTTTGCAGAGCATGCAGAGAGTATGTAAACAGGCTCATGAGACCTGGCATTTCATGGAGAGTTCGCCGTCCAGGATGATGCTGAGGTTGCAGGTGTGGTCTTTCGGAGTGAGGGTGGGTTTGAGTTCTGATGGCCACCAGGAGCCATTCCAGAGGGAGGTGTGTCTGCTGAAGATCAACTTTAGCTTTTTTATGTGTTAAGCATCAGGCAGCTGTTCTTCATCCTGGCTGAGATGTTCTTCACACAGTTGTGGAAGTTGATCTTCGTAGTGGTGGGGTACGCTGAGAGTGAGAGAATGAGCTGAGTGTCATTGGTGTAGGAGACTACGTTGATGTTGTGGGCTCTGACAATGTCCGCGAGTGGTGTCATGTAGATGTTGAAGAGGGTTGGAATGAAAAAAGAGCCTTGAGGGATGCTGCAGATGGTGTGCCTGGGTTGAAAAGTGAAAGGAGGTATAAGTGGGAGAGGAGTTGGAATAACGGCTAGGGCGGTCGACCTCGAATCTGGGGAACAGGGTTTGAGTCTCGGCAATGAGGCTGAACATCCTGTGATTCTGGGCATATCACTTAATCTCCCCGTGCCTAGCAAAAATGAATGTATCCTCATGTAACGCAAGTGGTGCTCGGATACCCGATACCTGGTCAAGTTAGAGCTATAAAAACTCAGTTAAATAAATAATAATTTTGAAAAAAAAGTATTATCTGGGTGCAACCCGTGAGAAACAAAGCCATCCATTTGAGTCTGTTGTTTGTGATTCCGATCTGTCATAGTTGAGTGATGAGCATATACTGTGAGGTGGTGACAAAGGTTGCGGAGAGGTGAAGCAGGATCAGGGCGGCTGATTCTCCTCTGTCAAGTAGTGTGTGGATCAGTAGCATAGCTAAACACTGTGCCGTCTGTGGCGGTTCTTTCCTTTGCCACCCAGCGGCAGCCGCATGGAAGAGCAGGGAGTGGTGCTGGCAAGTCCTGCATTTGCCGCCCTGTGGCAAACACATGTAAGGGGGGGTTGCCACCCCCAAAACTCATGCTGCCTGCCCCCACCCCCTTTGTTACACCACTGCAGGGATGTTGTCTGTTGCAGCAATTAGTGCTGTTTCGGTACCATGGTTGGTTCTGAATCCTGTTTGAGAAGGGTCCAGCAAATTGTTTCTCACTAGGTGTTCTGGGAGCCGGAGATTGATGGTTTTCTCCACTGGGAGCTATCACCAACTCTGCTCATATATACCTAGAACCACTTGAAGGATGCTCACCAAAACCTACAACTTAAACCAACTGAATAAAATTCCTATGAATCTAATTGAAAAAATGTAACCTTTATATACATGAGGGATTGAAATCCTTCCCCAATTGCAAACTGACTGTTGTGTAGAATTTTAAATTCATGGATTTTCCTTTAGAGTCAAATCTATGATCATGCGCTCTCATCATCAATTCAGACCTCACTGGGGCATCAGCCAGTTTATTAAAGAACAGGGTGTACATTCTTTAGTCCAGGTGCTGCTTTTCTGCTGAGCTGACTATGGGAACTTACTCCTCACCAGACTTCCAAATGTTGATTTGGCTACACCCAGATGAGTGCTGCAAGCAACAGCAAGGTTTGCTATAGGCAAATTTGACACATCACTACTATCCTGCTATCTCTTCAGTGGCCACAATTGGAGCAAGAGCTCATTTAAGAATGCTTGCATCACTCTCAAAGCCCATCTTTATTAATTACGTCCTACCTTAAAAAACTGATATCTCTGGAACTCAACATAGATTGTGAAATGCTGAATCCCCTTTTTTGAGGCCTCCCACATTCAGACACTAATGTCATGTGAAAAAGGTGAAGTGCACCAAGGATAAGGAACACTCTTTTGAGATAGTATTTGTTATAACTTGCTGGTATTTTTCCACCTTTTCTTTATCCTCCCTTTCTCCCACTTAGTAGAGCCCTCCCTCACCCATCCTTGTCACTTACTTTTGGTTCTGCCCGTCCTAGAGGGCAGAGTAGAATGTTGAGATTTGGGCTGTGGAGAGCAGGGATCTGATGTTGGAATAAACTGCTTGTGTCTCAATGTTTTGTGTGGACCTTCATTTCTACAGTTTTGGCGACGATTTCAGCTGTGCTGGGGACAGCGTCAGTTTCCACCCCTGGTCTGCAATTTTGTCTGCTTTGAAGCTCTCTCTCCTGTATTTATCCATTTTGGTCTTCATCAACCGTCACCTCGAGGGCTTCCTCGTCTCGCTGCCTGTCTTCTCCTTTCTTTGGCAGTGTCTGACGAGAGTCTGCGCCCTGTGGCAAAATCTGAAGAGAGTCTGTGCCCTTCATCGATCCAGCTTCCAGCGCAGTGTCCCGCCCCAGCGCATGTGCATCTGCAAGCGGGCAGTGTCTCTTCAAGCGCCTGCGCAAGTCTTCGCTGCAGCATATGGTGAGCAGTGTCCTGTCCTGTTCGGCGCCTGAGGTAGTGGCTGCATACGGGGAAGAACGTCCTGCGCCGGAGTTTGCCTGGTGATCTTCACCTTCTCCTGGGTGTCGCAAGGTGTTCCCTCAGCGATCCTCCGGTCCATGTGAGCAGTGTTCGGGCAGCCTTCATTTTCCTCTAGAAGTTTCCGGAGAAGACACAACGCTACTCTTCGGTGAGGTTGCTCCTTCTCATTGTCCTAGTACTTCACGTACCTGCGTTTTTGGCGCTTCCCCACTTGCCTCAATTTTACTGTGCTTCTTTTCACAAGACATGTTGCTTGAAGGTTTTGTGAGGTGATTTGGCATATTGTTTTTTTTTCTTCGTGCAGGTTCTTCTAGCGCCAGTGTGCTTTTTCTTCTTTGGAGCCCTGTGTTCAAACTTCTTGCTCTTTCCAGTGGTGTTCATGTTTAAGGATTGTTTTGTGCGCCTCATTTTTTTCTTTTTCACCTGATTTTTTTTTTCTTCAATCAGTCCAGAGGCAATCTGTTGCATTTCGTCTTCACAGAGGTGCATTAATAACTTTCATGCTCCAGTTTTCAAGTAACTATCATCTAGACTAGTTATGTTTCCACATAAATCTCTTACAGATACACGCTGACAGGCACAGCTTGCCTGCAGTTTCCAAGTACAATCTGTTATTCTTCTTCATTTAAATTAGTCTCTTTAATATTTCATTCTTTTTACGGTATTATTATATGTCTATTTATTGCAGTAATTAGCATTTTTCATACTGTACTATTGTCATCATCCTCTTGTATGTATATAACATTCTGTTTTATTTGTTTAATTCTTGCATTTTTCTGGTACTGAATTTTACAGATATGTCTGTCGCGAATATGAGTCAACCTCCTCCATTTTTGAACAACGATGGAGAACCTGAAATTCCTTGGGACATATGGGTTAAAATGCTACACTCTTATTTAATTGCTATTGGTGGGGAGAAGATTTCTTCTGGAAAAAAACAACATATCCTCCTGCACAATTTGGGTACACAAGCAAGAAAAGTTTATGAGGATCTTGCAGATGAAGGAGAAGAAGGAGGTGAAGGGGATGATGATGTTTTTACCACTACTTTAAGGAAATTGGGGTCCCATTTCAAAGACAAAATCAATGTGGTGTTAGAAAGACACAAGTTTTTTAAAAGGGTCCAAGGAAAAAATGAGAAAGTAACATCGTATATTGCAGCTTTGAGAGGTCTTTCAGCTACTTGTGATTTTGGTGCACTTACGGAATCCCTTATTAGGGATCAATTAGTTCGCTGCACCAATGACCACAAAGTGCAAGAGAGACTTCTAACCCAAAATCCTGATTTGGAGGAAGCTGTAAGTATTGCTAAAAGTATTGAGTATACTGCTTACTGTGTTAAAGAGATGAAAACTAGTAAAGATTTTTCCCAGGATGAAAAACAAGTAAATGAGATTAAAGAAGATGAGGATGTTTTAAAGGTAACTGAAATTCACACCTCAAACAAATCTAAAGTTAAGAAAGACAATTTCAAATGTTTTCGTTGCGGCAATTGTAATCATCTTGCCAATATTCCCAGGTGCCCAACAAGAGGAATATGTTGTAGGAAGTGCAATAAAATTGGCAACTTTTCTAAAATGTGTAATTCCAAAGAGGCAAAGAGTGAAGTACATTTGGTACATGATGAACATGTTTCTGTCTCTTGGGACAATAAGTTTATATTTCAAGTGAGTGACCAAGAGTTGGATGGAAAAATTAACTATCCTATATGTGAGATACTTTTAGATGGTAAGAAAATTAATGCATATGCTGACTCTTGTTCTCCGTATACTCTAATTGATGGAGAAACATTTAACACGATGTTCCATAACTGTGCGTACACACTTGAGAAACCAGATGTACACCCTGGGGATATAATAAGGAACCCATACCACTAAGAGGTATGGTGAAAATGTGCATCACGTTCAAAGATAGACATACATATGGCAAGGTGTATATTACTGAAAAAGGGAGCAACCTACTGGGATGGAAACACCAAAAAGATTTGGGGATCACCCTTGACCCGAACAACAAAGAATAAGTTTTACTAGTAGACAGATCCTTAACTGGTGGGGGCAAATGTGAGGAATTCCCAGAAGTATTTTCTGACCAGTTAGGAGTATTAAAAAATTACGAACACAGGATAAGACTAAAAAATTATGCTGTTCCTGTCGCACACAAAACCAGATCCGTGCCTTTGCTTTTGCGAGAACCTCTGAAAAAAGAACTTGAGAAGTTGGTGAAGCAAGGCATCATACAGGTTGTTGAAAGCTCAGAATGGTTGGCCCCCACTGTGATCACGTCAAAGAAAAACAGTCAAGACATTCGCATGTTAGTAGACCTTAGAAGTTTGAATTCTAGCATATGGGTGGACTGGTTCCCGCTCCCCAAAATCAATGAAATGTTATCGGTCATAAATGGAGCTAAATTTCTTTCGGTCTTAGATCTTACATCGGCATATTATCAAGTACCATTACACCCTGATTCTCAATCATTAACCACGTTCACCACTCCGTTTGGCACATACAAATTTCTGAGATTGCCATTTGGGTTGGCCTCTGCCTCATCCGCCTTTCAAAGAATAATGCAACACATTTTGGCAGACATAGATAAGGCCGTATGCTTTCAGGACGATATTCTCATCCATGGATCTAATGAAATGGAACATGATACCAATCTGAGAAAGGTGTGCAACAAACTAAGAGAGGCAGGTTTTACTATAAAAAAAACAAGTGCAAAATTGGGGTAGCCTCAGTAGATTTTCTAGGACACACCCGCTCAAGCGAAGGGATTAAACCTAAAACAGATTTAATAGAGGCTGTTGTAAAAGCTCCCGTTCCAAAGAATAAAGAGGAAATCAAATCGTTCCTGGGCTTAGCAGAGTACATGTCTAAGTTTGTTAAAAATTTCTCAGAATTAGTACAACCCATAAGAGACCTGTTGAAAAAGGATGTAAAGTATGTCTGGTTACCTATTCATGACCGAGCATTTTCTAATATCAAAAGAGTGATAGTTTCGGCTCCCTGCATAGGTAGTTTTGATAGCACAAAAGACACTATCTTAACCACGGATGCAGTAACAGGGGCATTGGGGCCCCACTCTCACAGTTTCAAAATGGCAAGGAAAAAATAATAGCCTTCGCCTCAAGAACTCTAAAGGAGGCAGAAAGCAATTATTCTACTATTGAAAAAGAAGCCCTTTCGTGTTTTTGGGCCACCAATCACTTTAAATATTTTCTGTGGGGTCTACCGTCCAAATTAAAGACAGATCACAAACCATTAGTTGCTTTGTTTTCATCAAAAGACATTGAAAAGACCACACCAAGAATTGGTAAATGGTTGGTTTCTTTACAAAACTACAATTACACTATAGAGTATGTGCCTGGTAATAAAAATCAGGTTGTGAATTTTCTCTCTCGCCTCCCCATTGACACGCCTAATGAAAGTAGTGTAGAGGATTTTGAGGTAATGCAGGTTTCCATTCCCGCAATTCTTGAAGATGAGTGGAACTTATCTTGTAAAGAAGATTCCACACTTAATGCTGTAAGTGAATTAATCAAGAAGGGTTGGCCCAGTAAGTGTGTAAATCTTCCCAATAAGTTGCAGCCTTATTGGAATGTAAGAGAAGAATTATCCATTGTGGGTACTAATATTTATAAGGCTGAGAAAATTATACCTCCTGAGGTCCTCAGGAAACACATTTGTGATTTAGCTCACGATGGCCATTTGGGTAGGAGTCTAACTAAAAGTAAACTACGCTCAGGATATTGGTTTCCTGGTATGGACACCCATATTGAAGAACTAGTCAAGGGATGTCATGCATGTGGCATAAGTGACAAAACCAAATGCACAAGAAGAACTCCTCTAGTACCGGTACAAGTTGCCATTAAGGCATGAGAAAAATTGGGCTTAGATATTATAGGGCCATTACATGTAACAGGACTGCAAGAAAGATTTATCTTGGTTTAGTGGATTATTTCTCCATATGGATTACCATTAAGTTTGTCAACAAAGTGGACACCAAGGACATTAAAATCTTTTTATCTGACACATTTGCATGTGAAGGTATTCCACATACTCTCATTACTGATAATGGGGTTCAGTTTGTCTCGGAAGGGATGAAAGAGTTTTTGGTTAGCTTAGCCATAAAACATGTTTGCACCCCGTTGTATTGTCCCCGTGCAAATGGGTTGGTTGAATGCTGCAACAGAATGATAAAGGATGCATTGCAGTAAGCCATAGCTTCCCACAAACCCATAATCCAATCCATCAAAGACATGATTTGGTAGCATGCCATAACAGTGTAACAGGCTATTCCCCTTTTTGTCTTTTGAGAGGACGAAAACCGGGATCTAAACTTACGCCTAACTGGTTATTTGAGGATAATACTTTTGTGAGTGATAAGCAAATTACTCAAGAGAGGATCCGGTTGCCATCAGAATAGGTACAAACAACAGTATGACTTAAGATGGGGAACCAAGCCATGTGAGTGGAAAGTTGGCCAAAAAGCCTGGGTGAACAAACCTATCTCTGGGGCTAGTAGGTACAACAAATTATATGGTCCTGAAAAGATTAGTGATGTTGGTAAAAACATTGTTACCATGGCAGATGGTAGGAAATGGAGCATGGAGAGACTGGTTCCTTATTCTGAGCAAGCCACCAGTAACAAGCCAAGTAGTGTGTCAAGCGATTGGTCGGGAAGCGTGCTCTCAAGGCGCAGTTACAGAACAATAAAGGCACCGGTATGGCAGAAAGACTTTGTATTAAAATAAATTGTATTGTATCTTTTATCTTCTGTTAGTTTCCTAACGAAAGGATGATGTGTTATAACTTGCTGGTATTTTTCCTCCTTTTCTTTATCCTCCCTTTCTCCCACTTAGTAGAGCCCTCCCTCACCCCTCCTTGTCACTTACTTTTGGTTCCGCCCATCCTAGAGGGCAGAGTAGAATGTTGAGATTTGGGCTGTGGAGAGCAGGGATCTGACGTTGGAATAAACTGCTTGTGTCTCAATGCTTTGTGTGGACCTTCATTTCTACAGTATTAACTGGAGAACTCTTTCCCTTCCTAATAAATTGAGTGGGCAAATAACAGGAAATACCATTTTGTGCCCCTCAGAGAGAAAACAATTGCCATTCATTTGTTATCCCCCATTCTGAGGCCTGCAACTTGGAACTGGGTGAAAATTGTATGCCTGTTAATTACTGTGGGTGGAAGATCGCAGCCATAATTGCACACCCTCCCTAATAAGGAGATGTAAACCAGTCTTCTAATGGATTTATCTAGGTACCACTGCCTAAGAAATAGCAACATAACCAGCCCTCATAATGTCTTTACTCCTTGAGATGATTCATTAACCCCTTCAGTGCCACGCCCTTTCCCCCTCCTGTGCCGGGCGTTGCATTAGTGGGTGGGGTTCATGACGAGATAGTCTCGTCATGGGCACAGCGCAACCGTGCTCCATGAAGAGACTATCTCGTCATGGGCACTGAAGAGGTTAAGTGTAACAGAACTCAGAAGCAGCATGTCTTAGCGTCTGATTTATATTTCGGTGGATGTGTTACTCTTTCAAAAAAGGTGAAGGATATCCTGTCAGCGGACATATAAATCCTATAATATCCTATGGGATTAACATTTTGGCAGACTGGATATCTGTCATCGTTGTGACAGGGCAACCCATCCACCACAATATAAATCAGGCCTTTGTCTATCACAGGGTGTGTGTTTACACAAACAAGGTACATCACTTTGAATATATTTTGCTGAACAGTTTGTTAAAAAAAGAACAAGATAAGATCGCTTTCATTTCTGATGTTTACACTGCCCATCGTATAATTGTGGAGCACAGCTAGAAGATGTACCCAGAAGAGACTGCTACTGATCGGAAATGGTGAAGCGGGGGGGATTACGGGACGGAACAAAATAATTAACAAGCATTTGCAATGCAATAGGTCTCGCATTTACGCGAGTTTGAGCTATTGACAATGGCAAATTACAATGCCTTTTATTTTTGTTTTAGTTTTAAAACATAAATATAAGGCATTGTCACTTGCAATGTCGATAGCACAAACTTGCGTAAATGCGAGACCTATTGCATTGCAAATGCTTGTCTGCTTCAGCAACTAACCCTCCCCTCTCCCCCACCCCCCAAAAAAGAAAGTTTCAAATAAGATAAGTAGATTGTATTAAAACAGCCTTTGAAGTATTGTGGTTAACAGCCTGTTTGGTTTCTGCTTGTGAGGGGGTATTGCCTTACATTCTAGGCCCCATCAATCACAGAGCAGATTAGGACATCAGGCACCGCCAGACCTCGGTTAATGCAGAGTAAATACTCGGGGAGCAGATTGCGTTGGCAGAAGGGCCGTCCATGTGGGGCTTCTACAAGCAGGCGAGTCACAGGTAGTCTGCCCACCAGAGCATGAAGTGACACTAGGAGTGACTCGGGAATGCCCCCCCGCCCACACACACACACACATACTATTCCTTTTTGCAGTTAATAATAATCTCAAAGACGTGGCTATCAGTGATGCAGAGAGTGCAGGGGCACCTGTTCACCCGAGTGTGAGCGGCCTTCTGCACCTAATTATGGTTTGAATTGTACTACGCAGCTGGGGGCAGGGTGGCCCACGTTACTTGAGGTGCCGCGACACCCTTGCTATGCGCACAGGCAAAGGTACACTATGTCCAGATTTGTTAAAAGTTGTTTCATGAAAATACTGCTGCAACCTCTGTTGCGAAGATGCGAATTCCGATGTAATCGAAAGCACCAAAATGAACAGGATTGCAGAGACATGAGTACATGTCGAAAACTAAACACGCACCTATGCGACCTGTAAGGTCTGCATTTAATGTGTGAGCCTGCACCCTTCAGCAACACACCACAAACACCCCGTTCTCTGGCAGTGCTTTGCCTACAAACACTGCGAATACCTTTAAAAGAGTTTTTTTTTGGGGGGGGGGGGTAGATGATGGGTAGTTCAAAACTCCTGGGCACCCTGTAAATATGGCCGGCGGGAGCTGGGGGGTAGTAGGTGGTCTGGAGTGGTGAAAAACGAACAGTAGGAAGAGGGGGCAGGGTGCTAAAAAACAGATTATGGACAGAATCATAGGGAACTAGAGAAAGATGAGAGAAAGTTAGGGAGAGAACGGGAGGCAGACAAAGAGAGAAAGCAAAACAAAGACAGAGCCAGGCAGGGAGAAAGAGACAGGGAGAGGCAGACTAAGAGCTAAGAAGAGAGCGCTACAGAGAGAACCTAAGAAAATACTGAGAAAGAAAACAAGCGCGCACTGAAGCTGACAAAGTGGGAGGGGGAGTGGGGGCGGGCACGCAGGCTGCCAAATGGTGCGATGAATCACGGCTAAAGTGAAAGCAAACAAGTGGTTGCAGGACTCCAAATGGTGCGCGCGCCCGGACGGGTCACATGCACTGTAGTTGGAGGCCTGCAAAGCCACTGTTTGCACTTCCAAAACGCGCTTACTATAAGTCTCGCCAGAGCAGCGCTAAAGCGCTGGTCAGGCGAGACCTAAAAATAACACTTACCTGAGCCGGCCGGCCGCAGCATCTTCTCTGTCCTCTTCTTCCCGTCTCCGTTGGCTACAGGAAGGAGCAGGAAGCACTTGGCTACCAGGCTCCCCATAGCCAATCATTACGCTGCAATGCAGTGTGTTGATTGGTCTGAAGGCTGGAACATGGTGCTCAGACAGGGTCTGGGAGGCTTTGCATGTTCCGCACCAGGCAGTGTAATGCATCCTTGTGGGAAAGATGCAAAGTACGCAGGACTCTCGGGAGGCCAAGCAGTCATGCTCACTTAAAGAGTGCAAACCACTCCTCTTCCTGCTCTGGTTGGCCCTGACCTCCCTGAGAGCCACTGACTTCAATACGAAAAATACAATGATAATAACATACATTATTATGTTTTTATTTTTCCTATTGAAGTCAGTGGGGCGACCCTCCTCCTCCTTCGCAGAGTCACCGCCACTGGATGTACCAGCTGATAATCTTATATTACAGCACAGAGGCACTTTGTACTATTAGCATTTAATTTTGTTATGTAACTAAAAAATGTTTTTCCCTTCGTAACAAGTTTATAGATGTACATGCATAGTGTGTTTGAAAGCCTATTCATTATACAGGTGTAGCTATGTTACCTTACAGGGCTACAAAGGGGCACTGATGAAAGTAAGAGGAAGGGTTAATGCTTGCCTTGTCCAATTTATCGGAAATCTGATTATTCACTAGAGCCCAGATATGCAAACCTATTTTGCAATTGCACACCTATGAGTCTCAAAAGGGCAGTTTAAAACTAGAAATTACCTTTTCCATTTACTAACCCCATTTTGTGAGTTGGAAAAGCTTTTTAAACTTGCAAAACGGTTGTTGATAACTAAATCGCAACTAGGAGAAGGTGAGAAACAGACAATCCCTCCTAATCGTTAGAATGGTTTATCTCAATGTTGGCTAGTTTTTTCATCTTTAAATACGTCAAACTATATGTGAATGTTTGCTCAATACTTCAATTTGTAATAAAATTAAAGAACATAAACTTATTTTAGCTTGTACTTCTGTCTACTGTCTATTTTATAATTGTGCGACCTCCCCAGATGTGTCAGTAAAAATTATCTTTTTTCCTGAATTTTGACCCTTTGTCCTAAAGTTTTGCCCTGAGTTTTGACCCTTTGTCCTGAATTTTTATCCTTAGTCCTGAACGTTTACTGGCATAGCACTGAATTCCCCTTCTTGCCATGTGTCCACCCTACCCAATGCATGAATTGGCTTCTCGGCAATAGTGCTCTGGCTGCACCAGCTGGCCCTGAATCTCATCGCTGTTGAGCTGAGGTAAACGTCAAATGTAATCCATTGTTCACCAACATTTTCTCTGGGTCTGCCTCCTTATTTCTCTCAACATACTTTAAGGGAGAATCGCTGTAATCCAATTTTTAGCTACATAGTATCCAACAGTCCCCGGGGGCATCTCAAAAGTTGGTCTTCATGCTTGTGGCCATGTCCCACCTTCATCTCAGCATTTTAATTTGCAAAGTGCAGGTATTGTGATCCCTGCCCCTTTGAGCGGATTGGCCATAGGACCGCAAAGAGTGGAACCCATTTATTTTTACATCAATGAGAGCTTGGGAGTTGTTCCTGGGGCTTCTGTCTGCTACATCTTATATCCCTACCCTGCACATGAACAGTATAAGCTGCCTCATATGTACAGTTTACATTTTTATTGGTACCACGGGCCCTTCACAGGTAGTAACCATTTCACGCTTAGCGATCGTAAACACACCTGCAAGACATTTACGCATATCATTCATTGTGAGTTGCAAGAGAGAAAAGTGAGGTTCTTTGGCCATCGTTCATCAGACCAGTGATCTATGAAGGAAACCAGAGAAAGAGAGAGTGTTAACTTTGTAAGTACTAAAAAGAAAATTCATACTCTGGACGATGACACTGCATTTTCTCTCTTTCCACTATGGTTTGAATTTTTGCTTTTATATCCGTAGCATTTCCTCCCTGTGATGGTTTGTATATGTACCCTGTTGCACATGATAAAGGATTGTGTAACCACACATTTGTCCCTTCTACATATAGCAGCGGTCATTTCTGCAGTTTCCATTAATGTCATGTTTTCTGGATGTATTTGCATTATTTTTTATAACATTTTACTGATCTAATTATGAGAACCAAATGTTGTGATGTCATGGTAATGCAAAATTCACATATAAAAAAATTGGAAAGACATTTTCCAATCAAAAGCCCAATGTTAAATTTTGACAGTACGTTAGAACCCGGGCCGGGTAGGCAAAGTTGGACCTAATGGGGGCCCGGGTTAAATGCTGTCTGGAGGCGGGAGACCCTCCCCCCGCTCCCAGGATTGGCCCCCTGCCCGCAATGAGAGCCCCCCCAATAAAGTGGCCCCCTCCAGGATATTGAGGAGGCTAGGTGCATAAGGCAAGAAAAAGGCTTAAAGAGCAATGATGTGAATAGATAACATGAACAATGAGATATGACCATAAAAGTTTAAAATGTGTAAACTTATGTGGATGAATAAACTACAACCTTTTCAGGCACCAAAGAATGTGGTCAGTGGTGTTTTTGGTAAAAGCGCTCAGTTGGTAAAGGGCAAAGGAAGCGGGGAGGCGCGAATCGCTGCCTGGAGAGGGTTTAATATTGCATTTACCTATTTTACTTTCATTACATTGAACATACATACTTTCACTTAAGTTGTAATCATTTTGCCAACTACGTCAGCTGAACATTACACTGTCATTAAGAAACTTAAGTTGCAATATTTTCTGATCAGCTTGTCCTCCAGAGCCTGAAACTGGATTGCAAAAAATGCCACAAATGTAGGACTCCAGCCACCGCTGCCACTGCATGGGCTGTATTTCCCTGCTATAGCTGAATACTGCCATCATCACTCAGCTGCAGGGAAATGAGCTCAGGGCATCCATGCGTTCATTACACGTCGCATGGATATTAAAGAAGTAATATTAAAAAACATAGTAATGTGCAAAGATGACTCCCTTTTGCTCTTTACAAGCTGTCATGCGGTCAAAAACAAACAGAAAAACAATAGTTCTGCAAAAGGTGATTTGCGCATCATGTTTTTCATAGTTATTGGAAATGTTGGACTGGGGATTTCTTTTTAATAAAAACATGCCCATGGAAAGGTTTATACTTCCCCAAACTATTGTGGACCGAACGGATGATAATTAACACTGATGCAGCCTCCGTTATGCCACTCAACGCCAGGCTCTGAAATCGCTGGGTAGTCACTGGCTATGTTTTTCTAATGGGCTATCCAGATAGAATTATGGTTTTGCATTCATTACCTTCTACAGTGAGCAGCATTGGCAGCTGTTAAAATTTAATTAAGAACTGTAGTGTAACAGTACCCAACATGTTGTTTTAAAATGCTAATGATATTGAACTAGTGTTCCACTGGTCCTAATGTTGTAACATTGCTAATGTGCTGTTCTGCTCTCTTAGGGTCCAGCTTAGCTCTCAGTGGCACAGCCCAATAAATTATACCACCGTGTTGTATTGAACCGTGTCAAGATCACACTATAGGCTGCACAGTGCACTCCCAACTCGACACGGGAGAAGCCATAATAACTCCACCAGATAGAAGAAGAATTGATTAACTGTGATTGAAATTCCATGTATCTCCCACGGATGCATTTTTAGAAAGCGTGAAAGGATGTTCAGGACTCCATCGTCGCTTGTTTAGGGTTTGAAGCTATTGCCGATGGCATGAGTGAATGGCTACACCACACAGTAATGTCTAGTTTATGAATTCAGATTGATCACTGGCAAACTGAGGGCCTAATTTATTGGGTGTTGGCATAGGGTAGCTCAGTAAGTGACCTTGCTGCACTGCTCTATGTCAAAGTTAAAGGGCAGGAATGGACGGTATGTATCCAATATGGTGCATTCCTGTCCTTTCCCTCTGCTGTGGTGCAGTTTTGGAAGCCTAGCGCCAACGCAAGCACCTTGGTACAGGTGTGCCTGTGCTGTCAGCAGGATTGTTTTTGTGCAGGACATGGCAACTTCCTGCACAAAAGCAATTCTGGGAGGCCGTTTCTTCTTTCTTTGTGTGTTGCAGAATGAAGCACACATGGAAAGTGGAAAAAAAGGAGAATTGCGCCACCCCAGGAGGCGTAAGAATTTTGGCTCATCCCCAGGTTTACATTGTTTTGTAAATCTGGGGAAGTGTCATAGCACTTAAGTGTTACGTGGGAAAATCCACCGCAATGCCCATGAAACACCTCCCTAGCTCAGAGTAAGGCAACTCAGCGATTTGCACTGCCTTGCCTCGCTCAAAGCCACGCAAAGTGGATTTGCGTGACCTCATCAATAAGATTTTGAAGTTTGCCCCACAGGATTCTCCAGAGGCACAAGGGGCTTATAAATATGTCCCTGAGGGCGCTCATACATTCTCCCTCTTTATAGCACTCAGTAAAGTTTTGGTGCACTGTACCACCAAATGAATCATACTAGTTGTGAGTCACAGAAACAAACCTGCTTTCCAGGAAATTACCTCTATCCAAAAGGAGAAGGAAATCCCACTAATACCAACCACACCCTCAGGCATCAATCAAAACACACAGGGGCATATTATCAAGCATGGCGTTAAAATTATCACCGTTTTAGCGGCAGAAAACTGCCGCTAAAGCGGCGATAATGGGCTTGATAATATGCCCGTGAGAATTCCAATAAAAGCCCATATTGACACCAGAACATGGGCTTCTATTGGAATTCTCAAAGGCATGTTATCAAGCCCATTATCGCCGCTTTAGCGGCAGTTTTTTGCCGCTGAAGCGGCGATAATTTTAACGCCGTTTCTTGATAATATGCCCCATGGTTTCATACAAAATGCCACTGAAAACGTATTCAAAGAGTAAATAAGTGCGTTTTTTTTTTTTTTATTCATTCATCAATTCTGTTAGATATCTCACAACTGTTAGACCACTATGCGTAATGTAATGAAAAGGTTGTGAAATATTTACAATGAAGATGAGCAAGGAGCGAATCTGACAAGCACTATAATCAACACCTCCCACAAACAAATGCATTCGATCAGTAAAAAACAAACAAATCTGTTTTACCAACAATATTCACACCTGACAATATGAAGACAACTCCTTACTTCCATTACCAATATACTATAACATGATTCCTCCACAAGGGGAATGAGCAGTAGCCGGTTTTGCAGTGCATAGAATAACACAGAGATCAGCACAAAATGTTGTCAATTGTTTCTGGATAAAGATGCAAAAGATACCAAATGTGGTAGTTATTCATTAAAAGCACTCCATGCTCCCAAAATAACAAAATAACCACGTTTCACCTTCTCATGTAATATAGATGTTAATCATGTTAATCTGGCAATATCATCAAAGCTAGCAATTGTGTATTGAGCTTTATGACTACTTACAACTAATGCTACATCTGATGTAAAAGACCATTCCTTAATAGTTCTTTTAAGCAGGGATCGTCTTCCAATTCTTGATAGAGTACACAAAGAATCATCATTTGGATCAAGTTATATTTCCGCAGTATAGATTTTAGATGTCAACCATCATTTGTATACTTGTGGTTAATGATCGACTGAACATGTCATGCTACAGTAACGCCTTGAGGAAAATTAGACCTGGTTTGTCATTGAATCTTAAGAGTCCTAAATGATATTTGTCTGCAAGCTGGATAAAGCAATCCTCCCCAAATCAACGTTGATTTAGCCCCAAGGAGAGGAACATTATAGAGTCAGCAGTTTGTGTGTGCAAATGATAGTTTTTAAAATGTATTTCTCCTCAAAAAATGTCTGTGCTGTGCAAAATGTCAGATCCACTTTCGTTGTTATCACAGGGGGTTGCAAATAGTGACCAACCTGCATAGTATGCCAAACGTGAACCCCCACTGTGGCCGCATTGCAAAATTTGCAGGTAATCACAAAAAAGTGTTGCGCAAATAAGATTCACTATTTGCTAATTATCTGTTAGTACATTAGCCCTAGGTTACTTACACTGCTGTAATCTATTTAACAGTCTTTGTAACTTAATCCTTGTGTTTGATTTTATAGGTAAATTGTCTGTGTTAGTCAGATAGTTTAACTTAAAAGAGTATGTTTCAGAGAAAAGCTGACTACCTCTGAGAGAGTATCAAGCAAGTCTGCTGCATAGAGTTAGCAGAGTACTGTAGCCAGAATAGACCCTTGTTTCAGCCCACGGAGTGTGGTAAAGTTATGGGTTATGCATATTTTGCCTGAGTGACTGACTCTGTCAGAAATTGGGTTATCAATGTGGGAGGGGGTACCACTGCCAACTCAATAACCCACTGTGGTTAGGTCAAAACACAGCTCTGAGAGAATCCCTAAATAATCCCTGGTAGCTGTGCACAACCAGGAGGCAATCTAAGTTCACACAGCATCAACAACAGTAGTGTGAAAAATGCAACATAATATAATTCCCAAACTAATTTAAAACAATGGAGAAAGTTTTAGTGTGAAAATCTGCAACAAGATAATCAAAATATGTTAACAAGTACCAGAGGTAACGAATTATTAATATTTTAGGTCAAAAAGTGTCAATAAAAAGTAAAGTGGCAATCAAAAGTCACTGTTCACAGTTGACTGGGTCCTAGGTGTGATATTAGGCCAACCACATTGAAGCAGATTTCAGATACACCAAGTGGACCATCCCAGTCAAAGTCTTTTTTTCTGACTAGCTGTGTTGAAATGATGGAGGACAATATGTCGGCCATTCTGAGGGATTCTTCCTGTCAAATTTGGAATTGTCTGCTGGCAGTACGGGCACCTTTTCACATACGCACAAATCATCATCATGGTGGTTCTGGTCAATGGAGGAAATGTTTGACTGTCAGTACCATTAGCCTTGATGGCCAACCATCAAACAACAGTTTTTTGTTTTTCAAAAGCAAACTCACAAAGTCCCTAGTAATGAGATTTACCTCAGGATGATGAATGGGAAAACATGTATTTCACACCGTTCACCCTAAACAGGACAGATGACATAAAGTTTTTGCATCACCAGCCCCTATTCCATTGGGCTGTTGGCTTTATCAACTGAACATTTACAGTCCACCCAACTCTAAAAGAGGCATGCAGTCCACAGGTTTGGGGACAGGGTATCTGTCTAATTTGCGATGGCGTACCCTGTCTGCCAAAGTCTAAATCAGGCCCTTTGTCTTTGTCTTGGAAGTCGCAATTTGCCAGAAAAGGCAAAGTCCAAGGATGTAGTCGGCAAGGATTGTTGTTATCAAGCTCCCGTTCAAGCCATTTGTTTTGGTGCGAAATCTCTGAGTAGGACAAACATGGATTTCATTGCTGGCAAGGCCGCTTTGCGAGTCGGTTAGATTTGTCGCCACAGCCCTGTTCCAACATTTTAGATTTTAGCTTAGCCACTTTTTCAGAAGTCAAACTGATCCAGCAGGGTACGGCTGAAAACTTCAGCTGGGGCTCCAAAAGGCTGTATATCTTCACCACCAGGTCTCGCTGAATCAATTTTTAACACAGTAAAAAAGCTCTGTGTGGGACGAACCTGATCTTCTTGTCAGTTTCTTGTGAATACACATGGCACCTTGTTCTGCAGTTTCAGAGGTCAATAACATGACTAAGTCTCAACTTCTTAAGAGTTCAGGAATGTTTCTCATGGGCAGCATCTTAGAGCAGGTTTCTGGGCACCAGATCTCTCTCCAGCCAGGTCTCCTGCAGGTTGCAGTCCTCAGTTTTCAGCTGGTCTTGGTAGAATAATTAGCTCTTCTACTTTTTATGTCTCTGAAACAATGATTATTCTCTGAAAGATCCTCATGAAGGAATAGGAGAAGTAATTTTTGGTGTCTCCAAGTCAAGAAAGTGCTCAAACTGCCCTTAGTTCTGCCAACTTTTCCTGCCATTCTCAGATAGCTAATCCTTTTAAATGAGAAGCAGCTAACAACCATCTGGCCCTTCCTGGGCTCCATGGCAGTCCATTGACCTCTGAGCCAGGGTCATTACTGCTCCCAAAAAAATATCTTTTTTCTAATTCTGGAGGTGTCATGAGTTTCAGAAGTGGTTTTCAGCTAGTTCTGGTTCAGGTACGCCAAAGAATTTTGTATAAAATTACAGTTAATTTTCTTTATACATTGTCAAAAAACTTTTTTTTGTTAAATAAGGCTAGCACTTTCCTAAATTAGGCAATACAGATTTTATTCTCGTCTAAGATTTTCTTTAGGGAAAATAATACAAGGCCTACAAATTGAAATAGCAGTGAATAGCATTTGGTTGTTATTTCACTGTAAAAGAGGAAAAGAAGGAGGGGAAAGGCACAGTCTCTCAAAAGGTAGGGGGTGCCTGGGCCAGAGTATTGGAACGGGACAGTCAGCAGGAATGTTTATGTTGCCCTCGCACATCCCCTAGAGGATGTCATGCTTCATCATAGGGCAGTGCTCCTCGCTGGGCTGGCGCTGCAATGCCCAATGGGTCCCGCGATAAGTTGCTTTTGCGGAGATCTTTTAAGAGGCTGCCGTATGATGTGTGCGGGTGAGTTGGTTTGTGATGTGAAGTGGGGTGTGGAGCAAAGGATAAAACTGATGAGGGTGATCCAACACTGTACTTTAATGAGAGGATTGCCCTTCGAGGCTTAAAAACCTATGGTAGGTGGGTGATACCTCTGGGTTTTATGGGAACACAGGTAGCCTGAGTGTTGGGATTGAGTAGGTGACCTTCCTACCATCTCGAAAGAGGGACTTAACTGTGGTCACTCCTTCACAAGTGTGTCAACATATTACGTGCCTGAAATGGTCATATGGATCCGGGGCGCTTCATCAGGACAAAAAACATATAGTGAATAAACTACCCCACACTGAGTGATGCCCCTTAGCGCTACCAACTGTTTGTGTTTTGTTCTGGGTCCGATCTGTAGTTGCGAGAGAGATATTTGAAGAAAGACACTATCAAGTACTGTACTTCTCCAATGTGATACCTGTGTCAATT
The DNA here is from genome assembly GCF_964204655.1 of Triturus cristatus. Lineage (NCBI taxonomy): Eukaryota > Metazoa > Chordata > Amphibia > Caudata > Salamandridae > Triturus > Triturus cristatus. The sequence continues at coordinate 898,501,687 of NC_140590.1, read as the reverse complement.
AGGCAGTATCACCATTCTTAGATTTCATACTATGAGTCTTAAATGCCCATGAATTGGGATGGTGAAAAATGTTCCTATCTGCCTGATCTTGCTTCTTGTGCTCCATAATTATATGTGGAATTGTCAAAAAAAGCATTGCAATTTGATGAAAATCCAAACCATACTTTGTCTGTAATGATCATGATGATCATAGTAATAGAGTGATTGAAAACTGTGCCTTCTACATCTGTCAGTACGGTTTCGAACTTATATAAAGCTAATATTTTGAAAGAGAAAGGTAAGAGTTAGCTGAATCCATCTTCCAAGAAATTGACATATAGCAGACAGGTTTATGTCAACCAATAACAAAGAGTCAGGGACCTGATTCCAAAATGGAAATCTTATATTTTTAAGAAAAGCAATCTGTGTTTCTTAAAAAAATCTGTGGACTTTTTTTTATCCAATTTTCAGATGGAGAAGGCGGTGGTCTCCTCAACCACTATCTTCTAAGCCAGAGCCCACCAACTTGATTTGCAAAGGGTCAGAGGTTCTAAGAGGACTCCTTCCCTTTAATGACTCAGTTAGCACTCCAGCTTGTTTGTCACAAACTGATCAATTGTTTGGGAGTCGATTTGTGTTCATTAATCATTGATACATTTTGTTTTGTCAGAAATAGAAGGGGCTCCATTTTCATACCGCTTCCTATTTAGCATTCGGAAAGCATTGTAAAGATCCTTTAATACATCTGAAAGAATTTTATGACTCATAAAAGGGCGTTTGTATGTAAATAAATGTCCATTTGCAATCGCCAGCCAAGTAATTGGTTAATTGCAGTTGTACACTAAAAAAGGTCTTAGTACATGAGGTGATTTAGGTATGACATGTCTCTGACATTTTAAGTGGTGGCTCAGAGTATAGTAAAAGCACCCCATAACATTCATTTAGGGCTTGGTTTTGCAATTTTTTTCTCAAATGCCACAAAGTCTTTACTAGGGAAAGGGTTTCTTTTACGCAGATTACATTTTAAAGGTTTAATAATGTATTAAGATCACAGCCTCCGAATTCAAAGGGCCTTATTTTCAGTTTGCTGCAGTTGCGCTGGCTAACAGGCAGCACAGCTGTACCAAACATGCGCAAGGACTACAGACCATATCTCGAGTTAAACTCATGTCACACAAGTTCAATTTGTGATATGGCCAGTGGTCCTTTTTCTTTCCCATGAGAGTGCCTTGAAAACAGGCACTGCTAAGGTAATGGCACAAAGGTTCCAGCACAGCATGGACGGTGATGTCCATGCCGTTCTGTAACTTTGTGGGAATACAGACAGGGGGCACAAGTGGTGCCCTCCTGAATGTATCCCTATGGCGGGTTGGGATATGGGGGCCCTGTAGGGCCCTCTTTGTCCCTGCACTACCATTGCAGGGCTCCGCCATGTAAAGGCTGGCGGTCCAGGAACTTGTAATATGCTGAGCGGGTCTGCGCCATTCCCTGCTCAGCATATTGCATTGTGGCACTCCTGTGCCACCGCCAGTGAATTACTGTTCCCTGGTGCAGCCAGCGGCCCACCGCTCCTAAGACTTTGACAGTCGTAATACTGCGGATGGTGGACCACCTGTGAGAGTCTGGCGGTGACAAGACCACCAGACTTGTAATCTGGCCCATATTTTCTAAAGAAGTAATCTATATTTCATGACAACAGATGAAGTAGGGCTCCTGGCACAGTATTCATTTTTTCTGATTCATAATTCAATTTCTCGGGAGTCTTCCTGACATCATTGATATTTTAATCCTTCATCCAATTATGTGTTATGCTCCCTGCCTATGGGTGTTTATCACCCAATCTCTCCCCAATGATAAGGCTGTAAAACGTGTTACACTTCGAATGCTCTCTGTCCAGTTTACATCAAATTACCTATTTGATTTGATACTAAGAAATCCAGGCCCAATGTTCTCGTATTCCTGATCCTAAAGTACAGACACAAGTACAATTTCCACTCTTGTTTTCTTTAATTAAAGGTAGACACAAAAGAGATCGATCCTATTCAGGAAATAAAATTAAAAATACCAGCAGCAATTTAGATCTCTGCCTGGAAATATATGTAGTCCACCTTTGGCCTTGTGCCTGGAGCTTCCTTGTGGCAGGTTATGGTGGAATTTGGTGTTCTGAAATACCTTCTTGATCAGGCTTCACTACAATAATTTCGCCCAGGTTGCTTGCGGTCCTAAGGGTGAATTGACTGCCCCCATTCCAGTCACTCCGGATGTGAGGCAAGGGTGCATGCTAGTCATAACCTTCTTTCCTTTATATGCCAATGATTTAGTATCCCAGCTTGGATTGTGTGACAAGGACGCCTCAAGTCTTGCTGGTAGGAAGGACCCAGTCCTCTTGTGTGTGGGCGACACGCTGCTGATTTCCAAATCTCCGATGGGGATTTAAAAGCTTTTCGAACAATTTGGAATGTTCCACAAACAGAGAGGCATGGAGATCAATCTCAGCAAGACCAAGTACATGGTTTTTAACCCCTGTTTATACACGCCCAACCCTGAATGGTGTCCCTCTGGAGAGAGCTCACATATTTGAATACTTAGGTATCACAATTACAGACCAGTTTGACTGGATATCACACATCCGAAAGTGTAGATTAAAGATGGAGCAAAACCCAGGGGGAACATAAGGTTTTATCAAGGTTTCCCTTTTCGCCCAGTATTCTCCCACTCCAAACGTACAATCTTCAAACGCAGGGGGCAATGTTCAATGGAGGGGAACTTTGGATTCACATGGATATTGGAAGCTTTAAAAAAGTAAAAGATCTGTTCCTGCGACCCCTTACTAATCTCCCTGTTAGCATCCAACTAATCCCCTTGTGGTTTGATGGGTCTGAGACCACTCTCTGATAAAGTGAGTATTAGACCAATTTTGTATTGGCGTAGGATTTGGGTGACGTCAGAATTTTTTGCCATTCCAGCAGGATTTGGAGGACGTCAGGAGATTGCCTGGCCCTCCAGAAGTTTCTGGCTTAGGCTTTTCCAACACCAATTGAGTGCGATGGGGTGTAGGAACCTCATTTCTACCCCGAAGAAATCTTCTTGGTTTTGGAAAAAGACACTTGAGCGTTCACATTGGCAACACACAGACAAAAAACAAACAATTTGTCTCTAGGTTCTGCAATAGTGGGTTTCCTCACCACTGCCTTTCTTGAACACTAAGGTGGTTATGTTGCAGAAGGATATTTGCATGAAATTGAGCCTCCCTTGCAAAAACCTTATATATGAAATTTCAGTGTGGGACCCTGCCTCTTCATTCAGTCACAACTAGGTGGCTGCATGCATCCAATTATTATTTTTTTAAGGAGTTTTATAGAGCAAGTAATTGACCCGAAGGTATCGGGTATCAGATCGCATTGTATGAGCACCAGTTGCGTTACATGCGGACACATTCATTTTTTGGTTAGGCATGGGGAGATTAAGTGATTTGCCCAGAATCACAGGATGTTGCACTTCCTTGCCGAGACTCAATCCAGATTTGAGGTTGACCGCCCTAGCCATTAGGACAACTCCTCTCCCCAATGATGTTAATATTTATTATTATTATAATGATTCAGAGGGAAATTGCCCTTTTTGTCACCAGGTGTCCAAGACAAATGATCATGTTGTAATTTTTTGCCCATCTTATGCTGGGTATAGAATGAAGTGGACCCTACCAGTTTGTCATAAATTGGGGTTTAGAGACTGCAGAATAGCTATCAGGATCCTTAGAGGTGATGTGAGAATATTTACTGTATTTTCTGCGTCACATATTTTAATGCATATGTGGAGGATTAGGCAAAAAGATTAGCCTCCTGATTATTGTCACTTTTTTTTTTAAAGTTTGAAAGAAGAATTTTATTGAGACAAACAGAGGTATCCATACTGCAAGCAATAACAATAAATACATATCAAGGTAATCCATTGACATAGAACAAAAAGAAAGCGATAATTTCATGCCATCACATTACAATAGACTTATACTGCTTAAAAACAAACTCATGAGTAGAAGATAGGCTAGTGATGCAGAGAAAATGGCTCAAAACAGTATTAAAAATTTGGAAATAAATCTGGGAACGCATAAGGGGTTCATGGGGGCTTTAAGACCTCTGGTTGGGAAGGCTTTAGCTGAGAGGATTTTTTAGCACACAAGTCGAGGTACAGTGTAACAGGGGACCACAGGTCCAGCCGCTTCGTTGCCAACTGCATTGGATATACAAAGGAGGTGTCCAGCCTGTGATTATGGCAAACTACGTACCACCACGCCTTGTAAGAAATTTTTGTAGAGTCTTTCCAATTAACCGTGATCTGCTGAAACGCAGCCGCTAACAGCAAATCAACAATTTTAGTATTGCCTGGGACATTCTCCCAGCATGGTGAAAGACTCCCCAAGAAAATATGAGGGATAGAAAAGGGAAATGTAGTGTCAAAAATTAAATTTATTTGGGACCAAACTCGCTCCCAAAAGCTTTGCACAAGTGGGCATAGAAATAGCGCATGAAATATGTCAGCGTTTGGGGACGAGCATGACCAACACGTATCTGGAGTAGATGCGAATCTTCTGCTCAAAGCACTTGGCGTAAGTAAAATACGATTATATACAAAAAATAGCGTTTGTGTGAGATTTGCTGCCCTGGAGGATTTACGCAACTTGAGCCAGATATTATTCCAAAGAGATAGTGGCCATGTAAGTTGAAGATCGCGCTCCCAAGCATCCTCCACCTTAGATTTCTGTCTAAGAACGTCTGCCCCTTGCAAGTGTTTATATATGTTAGAAGCCGAGGGTTTAGACTTAAGTAAGGAGGAGAGTTGTGAGAAAGAAGTCTGGGATGTGGGGACCTGAGGCAAAGCAGATAGGTGATCAAACCTATCCATCACAGCCAACTTGAGTAAAGGATATTTATGTGTGAATGAGGCAGGCAAGTCAAAACGCTGTTTGAGTGAGTGAAAGGACATAAAATTTGAATCTGAGAAAAGTTGGTGTACCCATATTAAACCCTTTCGACGCCAGGTCTTCCAGAAGAATGGTTTACCACGGACAACCAAGTCTTTATTATGCCAAATTGTTGAATTTAGGAAGTAGTCAATCGAATCTGGGGGAGGAGAAGGTGAGGACAGCAGGAGCTTGGAAGTCAATTTAATTATAGGAGAGGACACCGCCTGCGGTTTGCGTGAAAATGAAAGGTATTCAGAAAAGGAGAAAGGAGAAAGGAAAAGACGCTCTATCCTAAACCATAGAGGACAGTTCTTCAGGGGGTCAAGCAACCAGAGTGAGGCTTGTCGTAGAAGGAAAGCTTTTTGATAAACCTGGAAATCAGGAAAATTAACTCCTCCCTCAGCCTTTGGGCGAATTAATTTAGCTAATGACATACGAGGCCGCTTTGAATTCCACAAGAAGGAAGAAAGGGTGGAATTAATTTTTTTAAAGAATTTGGCCGGGATGGGGACTGGAATGTTGGATATGGTGTATAGTACAATGGGTGCAAGCATCATCTTTATGGTGTCTAACCGACCCCACCACGATAGGTATAGTGGATGCCACTTGGCCGTTAAGTCAGTAATTTTTTGTGTACATTTATTTAAACATAGCGCTACTGTGTCAGATATTGAGGGAGTAATATACATGCCCAAGTATTTAATATGAGAGGGGCTCCACGTAAAATTTGAGGCGCTGAAATCTGCTTTAAATGTGTACTTGGTTAGGGGGAGAATCTCACATTTATCGCTATTCAATTTATAGCCAGAGATGTTAGAATATGCCTGTACATCCGCCAAAAAGGCAGGAACAGAAACACTAGGGTTGGACATAAAAATTAAAATGTCATCTGCATAGGCAGCTAATTTAAGGTGGATGCTCGTTGATTGAAAGCCGAATAAATTTGGATTATGACGAAGCTTAGAGAGAAAGGGCTCCAAAGCCAAATTAAAAAGAAAAGGAGAAAGAGGGCAGCCCTGACGAACTCCCCTGCCCAATTCGAAAAATGGGGAAATCAGACCGTTGGCACAAATAGCCGCACGCGGGTTGGAATAAAGGAGAGAAATCAAGGACACAAACTTGGGACCGAAACCAAACCAACGAAGAGTATAAAACAAATACTTCCATTCAACCCTATCAAACGCCTTCTCGGCATCAAGCGCTATTGCTGCCAGGGGATGCTTCAGGGACGAGGATTTGGTCAAGACATCGAAAAGAAGTCTGGTATTGTCCGTGATAAATCTGCCCTTGACAAAGCCTGATTGTTCCGCTTCTAGTAAGTCAGGCAAGTAGGAGTCAAGACGTATGGCTAAGGCTTTTGAGAAAATCTTATAATCTATATTGACCAAAGAAATAGGCCTATAATTTTTGCAGTGTCTATGGTCTTTTCCTTCCTTCGGTATCAGGCATATGTGTGCCTCCGAAAAGGAACCTGAAGAACAACCCAGTGTGTTAAAGGAAGCTATAAGGGAGTGCAACTTGGGTAACAGGAGCTTAGAAAAGTGCTGGAAGAACTCTACTGTGAAGCCATCAGGCCCCGGCGCCTTATCTTTCTTGAGCAGTTGGAGTGCTGCTGACAGTTCTTGGTGAGTTAGATCGGACTCCAGGAGACTGAGATCCGGCTGATGACAGGGAGGAGTCTGAAGTGTTGAAAAAAACTGGGAAAGAGAGCCATCAGAGGGCTGCGATTCTGAGGTATAGAGGGATTTATAAAATAGGGAGAATTTGTTCAGAATATCCGAATCTTTAAATTTTAAATCCAGGCAGTCATCATATATGGACTCGATATTAAGTCTATTCTGTTTAACTTTCAGGTAGTTAGCTAATATCTTCCCTGCCTTGTTTTTGCCCCCATAAAATTTAGCACTGGACTTCAACAAGTACAAAGAAGCATCTTCCGTAGATTTCTTGTTAAATGCTAATTTGGCGTTAATGAGGGCCGTGAGGGAATGGCTCGAATGCGAAGTGTAAAAGGAGTGTTCCAATGCTTTGATGTCCCGTAAAAGGTCAGCAGTAAATTTGCGGGAGAGTTTCCGCCTCTTAGCAACAAAGCCAATCACGAAATCTCTCGCTGAGGCTTTGAAAGCATCCCAAATGGTTGAGAAGGGCATGGATTGGTCAGTATTAAATACAAAAAACTCTTCAAAAAAAGTAGTAAAAGCAGCGGTAAATTTCGGGTCCAGAAGGAGGGTATTATTAAAGCGCCACCTCTTAGGACCTGTGGCTTGAGGGAGAATTTTGAGACCAATTGACACAGGGGCATGATCAGATAACAAAATAGGGCCAATTTCTGCGTGTGTAAGGGTTTGTGAGATAGATTGAGAAACAAAAATGTAGTCAATTCTCGATTGAGTGTGATGTGAGGGGAAATAAAAAGTGTACTCTCTGGTGGTTGGGTTACAGAGACGCCAGGCGTCAAAGAGTTGGTGCTGGGAAATAACTCGTACAAATGATTTCTGAGGTTTGTTGGGAATATAAGGAACCTTGGAGCTCCTATCAATGAAGGGGTCAAAAACTTGATTACAGTCACCAGCAAAAATAAAATTGTCCTCTAAACCCAGGGCAATCTGAGCAGCTAAAGTGGACCAAAAAGATGGTTCTCCGCAAGTTGGGGCGTATACATTAAACAGAGACACAGGAACCCCTTTAAAGGACAGTTTGACATTTAACCATCGTCCGTTAACATCTGAGTTCTGAGTCAATAATGTAAGCGGGAGAGATTTGCGGCAAAGAATCATCACCCCATTCCGTTTGCCATCCCCAGGAGAGAAGAAGACCTCCCCTACCCAGCCCCTTTTCAACTTTAACGATTCATCAGCGGAGAGGTGGGTCTCTTGTAAAAAAACAATGTCCGCATTTAATTTGGCCAGATGGGTCAAGATCCTTTGCCGCTTAATGGGAGAGTGTAAACCCCTAACGTTCCATGTAACTAGTTTCAAAGACATAAGCAATCATAAGTCATACAGAATGCAATTCGAAAGCATAAAGTCAGTGCAGTACAAAATCCGTAGAAAATGGAAAAGATGCATGGCACAAAAGAAATCTTTTGATTAAAGAGAGAGATAGAAGAAAAAGACAAAGCAAGCATAGAGAAGAGGATAAAAATAAGTAGGAGAAAGGAAGTCGGAGCAATAGGGATACCATCAAGGCAATGAGATACACATGAAAGAGCAGAACACCGAAACAAAAACAGTACACCAAAGAAGACGCACAACAAAATGTAAAACATACCTACAAAAGGAGAGAATGGGTGGGAGGGTGGGTGAAACCACATGGAGCAGACACACGTCCAGGGAGGATCCGGTGGGGAACAGGGAAGACCGCATAAGAGGACATCATAACTGTGAAACAAGAACATATGACAAAAATTAATCTCAAGAGGCAACTGTAAAAGACAAGCACCAAGAAAATACGAGCCTAAAAAAAGAAAAAGAAAAATATAAAAGAACAATACTGTAAAAATGCAGAACCCTTAATGCAGTGAAAAACATCACAAATAACTAGCACTACTATATAGAATAAAATGGGAATAACTTCAACTAGCAATTGGAGAGACTGTGGAGCTGGAAAAATGATAGAAAGACAAAAATATTTAGTAACGATTAAGCAACATGTGAGGAGGAAGCTTCCAAAGAGGTGGTGGCATCCATCCTGTGTGAGTCGATAAAGCTCTGCAGGCGCCCAGGATCTTCGTAAGTCGTAGTCCTATTATTGTACGTGACCTTGAAAAGACAAGGGTGAAAGAGGCCAAATCTAGCCCCCATAGAACGAAGAACAGGTCGGAGATTCAGGAAAGCTTTACGCCTGTCGGCAGTGGCCTTAGAGTAATCCTGCGCAAAGAACAACGTGGAACCTGACCATGTGACACGTTGAAGAGCTTTGGCCGCCGCCAACACCTTTAGCAAATCTGTGTATTCTAAGAAATAGATGATGACACCCCTCGGTCGTTGGGGAGAGGAGCCAGCAGAGGGAACACGCCCTAGCCTGTGGGCTCGTTGAATCTTGAGCATAGTTCCGTCCGACAGGTGAAGGACTTTAGGGAGGAAGGTCTTAAAGAACGCAATAGGGTCGCTCCCTTCAAGTCCCTCCCCCAGGCCAAAAATGCGGAGGTTATTCCTCCGATTGCGATTTTCAAGGTCTTCGACTTGTTTCTGGAGGGTAATAATTTGCGAGTGCAAGACAGGAACACTCTTAGTAGTGTCACTAAGGGTGGCAACATTATGTTCAACCGCTGTAAGCCTTGTGTCGAGTTGCCCCCATTTGTCAGAGAGGGCTTGTAATGTGGAATTTGTTTCCTCCATAAAGGGTCTAAGAGCCCTTATCTCATGTAGCAAAAGTTCCATGGAGATATCCCGGGATGTTTTGGGAGGTGAGGGAGGGTCTTTTTTTAGCCTCTTCACGTTCGACTTCGCAGTTGTAGCCGGTGCAGGATCCATCATCGAATGCTCAGCCCCTTCCTCAGGCAACTGCGAATCTTCCAGCTTGGAAAGTTGTGAGAATAAAGTAGAGTTTTTGACAAATGAACGCGGCGGCAGGGGCGGACTGGTATGAGCGCCCCGCGTCCTACCCATCAGCTAGTAGGACTAGTAGCAAGGCGCAATAAAAAGAAGAAACCACCGAATATGGTGCGCATTAGCTGGTCGTGAGTCAGCAAGCAGGGTGGTAGCGAGGGCGAATAAAGCAGACCAAAACTTATTTGCCAATAAGGTTATTGGAAGCTGCAATCCATGAAAAAAGTGGTACTGGAGAGTAGCAGCTAGGAACTTTCGTGGACCCAAAGCACGGCTATGCAGATCCAGCCAGGCGCCAAACCAGAATTAGGCAGCAAAAATACATCAGGAGAGAGCGATGAGGCGAGTCGTCACCTAAAATGGCGGCCACTGCTAGTATTCATGCAGGCTGAGGTAAAAACAGAGACAGCAACAAAGAAAAACTTGGAAAACCGGTCTTGCAGGCATCATGGGTAAAGGAGACATCAATTGCCACTAGAATCATGTCTTTAGAATGCTTTATGGAAGAAGCTCATGAAGGGAGAGGCCATTCCGCCGAAATTCAAAATGGCGGCCGCGCTGCAGCTGAGACGAGCAAACACTCATTACCTGATGAAGGTAAAACAAATCAGCTCAAATCTGTTCGTAAAACACTGTGCGCGATGCAGGAGCACTTCCGATATTAAATATTGCCAGCTGCCTCTCAGGAAATCATCGCGGAAACGGACTTCTCCGCTCCGGGACCGGGAGCCTCACGCAGACGCGTCCATACTCCTTGGGCGTCTAGCCACGCCCCCATTATTGTCACTTTTAGACTATGAAACACACGAGTCCGAGGGTAATAACCATTTTAACATGGAATACATTTGGCCTGTGTTATTGTATTTTTATGGACGATATTTTAGGTATTTTATTGTTATTCTAGTATTCCGTTTTTAATCTATTTAGGATGAGGATGATGAAATCGACTATGTGCTCATATCCCGTATCACCATGCTTTGATATTGACATGATAATGAATTTAATTATTTTGATGGTGTATGCTTTATTTTGCACATATACTTGGAGCATTATGGGTTTTCTATGCACACCATGGATTGATTATCTAAATGTTTTAACTTGTTATGATTAGATTACTGTATGATGTGAATAAGCAATACCTATATTGTATTTGTTGTGCTTTTCTTTTATGGATTTTTTAATTCTATCAAAGAATTTTGAGAATTATCCAGCAATAGTGGATTGTTTGGATTATATGAGGCATCCAAATATATTGTTGCACTGGCTAGTATTTGCTGTGCTACGCCGGAGTGCATTAGGAATGGCAAATACATTTAGAATAGGGTGCTGGGTACATCATGGAATCACCTGGCATTTGAAGTGGAATTCCAGTCTATGTGCAGGCACTGAATGTCATTACATGGCATCAGAACACATGATGGGTATTTTTATAATGCTGACTTTGTTTAATCCGATAGCAGAATATCAATTCTGGTTCTATTAGGTCATAGCAACAATTCCTTATCTAGCAACAGAAATAGTCTGGGTTATAGTGTACAAATGTGCATATCAAGACTTTGACGTGTGATCGACGATACAATGGTATATGGTGGTACTGATTAACATTTGCTATGGAACATCTAAGTGCATCTTAGCCCTGACTATTGTAATACAGTGGTACTGGGCATTGATATCCAATTCCTTTGCAGATGGTGTCATGGTGGTACTGATTAACATTTGCTATGGAACATCTAAGTGCATCTTAGCACTGACTATTGTAATACAGTGGTACTGGGTATTGATATGCGATTTGGAAATGAGAGCACATAATGGCAGAAACTGCAATAACATGGTAATGAGTGAAAAATTGAAATTACTGTAAAATACCTATTTACTAAAAGGTGCACTTTTACAAAATTATTAGCTGACAGCTGAATATTTTATTTACTTAAGAATAAATGTGTTACAACAGTTGATTATTCACTGAACCTGAACGCTCTTGTTTAGGGACAATGGAAGCAATTCAAAAGAAAGTTTGCAGGTGATTGACAGATTTTAGTAATTGTAATTTTAGAAAAATGGCAAGCTAATGTTTGAGCTGGTATTAGAACTGAGATATTCAAGAGTAAGGATAAGTTAATACTTTGGGGCAAAACAGGTGCTTTTGCAAAATATTTAGATGAGATACTAAGGTGTTCGATTTAGCCCTCTTTGCATGGGTATCCTTAGCCTTCATGCCATCTGTTTTGCTGAATTCGTTTTTGTTGGCCTTCGGACTAACCAGTGGTAAAATTCTTTAAACCTAGTAGGATTAAATTGCACCCAATTTGGCAAATTGAATTTACTTGTAAGTCCCTAGTAATTGGGCCTGCAATTTCTATGCTCCTATTAGGCCTGCAGCACCTGCAGCACCAATTGTTCCACTGACATAAGTAGTCCTTTCAACATATATAAGGCTTGCCACTACAGCTTTTGTGTGCACTTATAAACTGTCATTTTGACCTAGCAAAATAAACCTTTTGCCTGGCCTAAACATTGGTTTTAAATACATATAAGTCACTCTTATGGTAGGCCCTTAACAGCCCTAATGAAAGGGTGCAGTGTTTTTTAAAAGTGCTACAAGTACTTCTTACTTTTACATGGTAGTGAAAAAATCCTAAATTCTGTTCTCACTACTGCAAGGCATGCCTTTGCCATACGATAATAGTAGGTTACCTTATTATATTTAATACGTGATAACTTTAAATTCTGAAACTGCCACTTTTAGAAAGTTGCCATTTTCTTGTCCCAACTATTTGGTGCCTGTAACCTGTATCACATGACTAAGTGTAACTGGCAGTTGGTATTAGTGTATTACTCCCAGAGAGTAAGACAAAGATAGAATAGGTGTTGGGAGGATGGACCATCTCTGACTTGATAGGGAGCAAAGCTGTCACCTACTACACTTGTAAGTTACAAACACTCTGTCTCAGCACACTCACAAAGGGCTTCACACTAGTCTTTTGATTGCCCCAGACAACCTGGTGCCAGTGCAGGGAGGTAGGAAATATCAGAAGCTCCTGTAAAGGGAGGATTCTAGAAGCTTCTCCAACTTCAATGTGGGCACCAGGTATAAATAGTGGACCCTCAGACCTAACTCTTCAGTACACATCTGGACCTGTGGAAGACTCAGAAGAAGGACTGCTGTGCTACTCTGCTGCCCTGCTACCCTACTGCCGTGCTGCCTGAGTAAGAAGGGCTGGACTTGCATCTTGAAACCAGGACCAGAGTTTCTACCAGGGCTAGTTGGCTGGCCGCCTGATCAGCGCCTAGGGAAAGAAAAGGCTCCAACCATCCTGAACCCTGTACCTGGACTCTGGCTGCTGTGAGTCCTGCCCCCCAAAATGTGCCATCTCAGTCCCAGACCCTTGGAAATGGGCCTGAAGGAGCACTGCCAGTCCAACTGTGGTCCTAGCAGAATTGATGCAGCGCAACACATCGCCTCACAGATCCATATCAGAACCATCGTTGCACGATGCAGGACCTTGTAGCTTTTTGTAATCACTGCAATGCATCCTTGATATATCCTCAATGCAGGACATTGCATCGCAGTCCAGCAGCTCCTCGTAGCTGCTTCTGGGTGGCGCACCCTTCATGCAGACCTTCACAATACTCCGTAACCAGGAAGGATTTAAGGTACTTTGTTACAGGGCCTACCGTGGTACTTGTATCCGGCCACACTCCCTTGTGGTAAGCTTAAATTTGTGACTTTGTTACGGTCTGACACAACCAGATAAAGTTTGCACTTTGTACTTTTAAACACTATTTCTACTTACCTATTTAAAATAGCATATCTCTGGTCCAACTGATTGGATTTTTGTTGTTTTGGTGTCAAATAAATTATAACATTTTACTCTAGGTTTCTAAAATGGTGTGGGTGTTTTCTTGTGGTGTTTTTCATGTTATTACAGTTTGTTTGCTGTATAAATACTTTACATATTGCCTCTAAATTAAGCCCTACCACTTTTGTGCTAAGCTACCAGAGGGTATACACAGGCTAATTAGGGGTATGCTTGTGTTTCGCAGACATGAATGATGGTTGTTGCTTGAGTAGGGTTTCCGCTCCCCTCTTTAAGCAGTCCCCCAATCTCCTACAGTAAGTAATAATGAATTGTAATTTAGGGCCAACTTATACTGGTTCATAACTCAATTTACTTGGTCATTAAAAGGATTTTCTTGGAACATTGGAGGCTTTAAGCTAAACTGCTTACCCAGCAGCTTTTGACCTTATTGTTCACATATTACTTCTCTCTGGGGACAATGATGTTGGAAATGTCTAATTTACCTCGGATACCTACTGGCTCCTAACAACTGTCTAACTTACTAGATGGTGATCACTGACTTTGTCTAAGCCCTGTAATTGGGTGGTCTGTGTAGCTCAGATTTTTAGTTAGCTTGTTTTTTAATGCAACAATGTCAGGTGGCTAGTTTCAAGGTCCCTTAAAAATAAAAACATCAACAGTTCGGGAAAATACAATAAAAGAATGTATATACGTCACAAATATGGGAGACTCAACATTATGATTAAGAAAAAAAAGAGAAAGACCCATCCTACCTAGAAAACAACAGGAGGAGGGGGGATACGGAATCTTACACTTATGGCAGAGCCATGAAGAGGGCAGAACAGGAGAGAAACAGTCCATTCCAAAAGATTAATAAAATGCTATTTTGCTTTATCAGATTGTGTTTCACACATATTTTCTGGCAGATCATTCCAAAGTTTTGCACCAGCATATTAGAGATTTGTCTCCAAAGTCGGTCAAGTGCCATTGAGGGATGGCCTGATTTTGTTTGTGATGAGATTGGAAGAGTCTGGCTGCCTAATGAAAGGGACCACGATCTGGCAGATATTTTGGGCTTTTAGGTTCACATTCAGACAAGGCACAAGGCTATATGATGAATGTGTGGCTACACTGTCTCCCAGTGAAGTTTAGACCGTACGTTAGATGCAGAATCATTTTTTCTTACGTCTCATATAGCAATTGATTCTATTTTTCTTCATTAGTGAACACTTCACATCCCATGTCAGCCAATTTTTTTTAAATGTAATCCATTTGTAAGAGGCACGTTTTGAAAATGTAAAGAAAAAATGTGGTAATGAATGCCATAATTTCCAGTTTTTGGAAAACAATTAAAGGGGACATGAGTAATTCTATATCTATATTTTTTGATCTATCTGGAACACGTGGCTTGTTAGACAGTTGTGCGGTAAACACAAAGGGGCCTATTCATCATACTTTTGCGCAATGTTGCAAGCCACCTTGTTGTACTGGGCTGTGCTGCACTGAGTGAAAGGGAAAGGGCAGGAATGCACTGTATTTAACATCCTACAGCACATTCCTGTCCTGTCCTAGCACTGGTGCACTTTTGGCTGCGTAGCACTAACGCAAGCAACCTTGCATCATGGTGCAGGGGTGCCTGAGTTGTAAGCAGGATTGTTGTTGTGCAGGAAGTGACACTGTCCTACAGAAAAGCAATCCTGGGAGGCATTTCTGTCTTTCTATATGAACTGTCAATTTCTTTGAAAAGTGTAAAATTCACGATTGCATGTCATAAAAAAATTATTATGGACGTAAATTACTTCTCAGATCCCTTTTGGGAAAGATTATGGGGCATATTTACAAGGGCTTTATCTCCAAAAAAAAAAGCCAAATAAGCGGAGATAAAAATATCACCCTATTTACAAGAGGGTGCTAACATGCATAATCACATGTTAGCACCCTTTTTCCTAACGCCTCCCTTTGCATCTCTAATGAGATGCAAAGTGGGCATCACTGGGCGTTCCCCGGATGGACTACCTTGCACATATCGCTGATGTTCACATCGCAATATTTACAAGGCAGGCCACAAACTAACGTCTGCTAAAATCCAGATTTACCTATGCTTTACATAGGGGGTGGATTAGGCTGATATGACCACAGGATCGTATCAGCAAGGTTATCGCCGTTTTGCAGGGAACATCGCTGGAAAACCAGCAATTTTCCCTGCAAAACTAAGAGAACCTCGCTATCTCTGGAATTTTTATTGCCCTGGAGAAACGCATTGGTAATAACGCGCTACCATGGCGATACATTCCAGAGATAGCCTGCGATAAAAAAGTTATCGCTAAGCACAGCCAGCGATAATTATGGCTGGCCGTTGCTAATATGCCCCTATGTATTTCCACTTTGTGTAGTGTATTTTCTTCTTAATTGCTGCACAATTTCCACAACAATATTGTTGGAATAAGATTCCCTTGAGTGCACTGGCCACTGTGGCAACCTGTCCATTATACGGACAACTAAACAGAATTATATCCCTCTGCCTAACCATCCAGCTAAAGGCCCTTGAAAGAAAAAGGGGTGACCCTGTATCTATTGAAAATCAAAATAGTGTTTTTCTTTCACTTCATAGATGGAAGATTGGAGTGTTTTATCGATCCTTTTGGCTGTATTGGAATCATGTACGTAGAAGTCACGGGCAGCTCTTTTAAAGGGTTTCCTCAAATTCAGTATTTTATAATATAACAAGTACAGAATACGGAAATGGCAACTAGCTTTTTGGAGCCCAGTTCTCCACTGTTGAAACTAAGCCCTGCCTGCACCGCATTAAATATCTGAACTGTCTTTTCTACCCATTAATTCTGAAGGGTATTGCAAAGTCAGAGTTGGCTAAAATGAAAGTGCATATGAAATCTGAAGGCTATAATTATCAACAGATATAAAATCCCCAATCAAGGATTACAAATGACTTTCTGAAACAATGGTGGCCTTCCCAGTGATTGATTAGCATACTATGTTGGTAGTTATCTATTTTCCAGAAGGTGGATTGGCAGATGTGTTACCGGAATTGAAAGAGCCGAGTCCGTTTTGTTGTCAGCAGCAGAAAGCTTCACAAATCTGTTCGGTGCCAGGAATCGTTCGAGTGTAAAATTAATCTAGTTCCAGTGCGCTGAACCTCCTGTGCCATTTGTTTTTGGCATATTGTTTTGTAGTTGCACCTAACTTGGAAGTTGTTTTTCGGGCCCCAACAATGATTTTGAGACAATTCTTTTCAATGCCCTAACCACAGAATAGAAAACTCTGCTTGCATCTTAGTTTGAGGATTTGCTTTACAAAGCACACCCCATTGTTATAATGAGTTATCTTATAAAGAACCAAACATGCATGGCACTGGCATTATCTCTATTCCCGACAAATTTCCATTGAAAATCCTATAATTTCTAATTGATTGTGGTTCTTTAATTCCTCAGTTTCATGCTGGGAAAAAGACAATCTTTCTGAAAGTAAACCATCAAAACATATCCTAACCTCTTTATAAAACGCATATTTTTATCAAGAATGTACATGTTTTCTGAGTTAGATATGAGACTATCAATATCTGTATGCATTGAAATACATTGGAGACCTGTTAAAGTAATTTTACCCCGGTATTAATGTTGTCTTTTTAAGGATGGTAAACATTTTTATATATTTGTATTTAGCAACACACTGAGGGGCATATTTACTAGAAATCGGGGAAAGTGCGCTGTTAAGCCAAGAAGGTTAACGACACGCTTCGTCACTTTAGAAATGCATAGCTGCACCATAATTACTAGAATATGTGCAGTTCTGCGTTTTCCCCAGCGCTGGTGCTAAATTAAGCTGCCTAGCGCCAAAGCTGGCACCCCAGCATAGTGCAAGGGTGCCTGTGTTGAGGGGAAGATTGTTTATGTGTAGGAAGGTCCCCTTTCCTGAAACAATCTTTAAATGCCGTTTTGTAACTTCTATGTGTGCTGCTTAATGCAGCACACATAGAAGTTGCAAAATTGCATTTTTTTAAAATAATTTCAGGGGTGTCTCCTCCATGTGGGCATCAGAGCCTCGCCCCACTGCTTTCTCGCAGTGCGAGAAGCAGAAACGTAAAATGGTATAAATACCATTTTACATTTCTAGTTCTCGCACTGCAAGAAAGCAGAAGAAGGGTATGCCTGTTTAGGGGCGGGTGGGTGGGCGAATCGGGATGGGTGGCTAGCCTAATGTTATGGGCTCCGACTGTTTGGTCAGACCCCAGGGCCGACCAAACCAGTCATGAGCACTCTCCTGTTTTATCCATGTAGGCAACATGCAGCTTGCATGGAGAAAACGGCCTCCCCATAGACGCCTGTACGGATGACGTCCTAGCCAATCACAATGCTGCCATTGCAGCGTTGTGATTGGCTTAGGGGAGGAGAGGGAGTCTGCCTGCTTCTGCTTTCTGTGAGCAGAAAGAGAGCAGGAGACGCAACACGGGGGTCCCGGACTGGAGGCGAAGGTAAGTTTTTTCAAATTTTCTTTTTTCAATTAAATTAACCCCCCTCCACGTGCGACCCCCCACTCATCCCACACCTGCGAGTCATGCCGGCCGCAACTGAATAATTGCTTATGTGCAGGAAGGGAACCTTCCTGCACATAAACAATCATTGGCGTTTTGCTGTTTTTGTGTGCTGCCAAAGGCAGCACACGTGTCAACAGCAAAAAAAGAGGAGAAATAAAGCATTTCTCCTCATTTCGCCTGTTTAAGACCAGGTTTTCTGTAAAAAAATCAATGGGTGTTGCAGTGGAATGCCCAACACAACACCCATTGCATGCCCCTATCGCGCTAAGCGTAGCGTGAAAGGGAGCCTTATTTACAAGGCAGCGTTAAGCCACGTTAAGTGGCTTAATGCTGCCTTGTAAATAAGGCAAAGCTTCTATCGCCATCACAAGGTCACTAAAAGTGACATTGTGGTGGCAATAGGGGCTTGTATGTATATATGCCCCTAAGACCGAATATAAAGATAAAAATTCAGCATTTCCCTTTACAAAGACTTGGTAGCATTTCTAAACCAATTCTGCAAATGCTAACCGAATTAGTGACCTGAAAATAGGACATGAATGAAAGAATGAAGGTTGCCATTATCAAAAGGTTGGTGTCAGCCTCCCCCCCACCCACTCTTACCTGCAGCTGTCATGGGTGGCAAACGCAGGAATGTCCAGCACCCCCCTACTCTTACATGCAGTCACCATGAGCGGCAAATGCAGGGACCGCCACAGGAGGCACCAGGTCTAGCTATGCCACTGACTTGGATATTCACGTGATATTATTGTATTGTATTATTTGAATTTTTCGCTTCTTCTCAAATGTTTACATCATAGTTTTGTGGATCCACCTGATGAAGTTGGTGCGGGAAGCTTGGATTATACCTCTGACTTTAGGCAGGGAACATTGACTATGAAGACATTGCTTCAGCTTTCACCAAAGTAAACTATGCTCACCTGTAGACTAAATTATTGTCATGGGGCACCCCATTTGCCTAGTCTATGTTAAAAGGGAAGTTATCATGGTGTGTGGGACTTATAACAAGCATCTAGGGCCAGATGTGTCAAGCCCATTTGTAGTCTCAAGCTGCCTAGTTCCCAGAATCAGGTGGTTTGCCCATGCAAAAACGCATTTTGGTATGCATTAACCCCAAATTGCGATTTGGTAACATTTTACTGAATCACTATTTGGGATTGAGGGCCTAATTTACTATATTTTGACGCACAGCAGCTCAGGGACCCTTCCTGCTGTGCTGCTGTGCAGGAATATAAAAGTGCAGGAATTCAATGTATCTACAAGATACAGCACATTCCTGTCCTTCTCCTCGGAGCCAGTGCACAAACAGCAGCCATGCACGTTGCAGGGATGATTGTTGGCGTGCAGGAAGGAGCACCTTCCTGCACAAAAACAATGATAAATGGCGTTGTGTTCCTATTTGTGCTGCAAAATACAGTACACATAGAAAGAGCAAAAAAAGAGAAGAAATAAAAGTATTTCTCTAGTTGCACCACTCCTATGGCTACGCTGGGGAGGCGAAGAATTCTGATGGATTCCCAGGTTTATGATACTTTGTAAATCTGGAAATGTGTCAGGTTCCAGGGTTGTTTCATGGGAGCACACAGAGAAACACACATGGAACTCTCCTTTCACGCACAGTAATGTGTGAAAGGGGCCCATATTTACAAGGCCATGAAAGGTCCTGCAGAGTGACTTTACATGGTCTTGTAAATATAGGCAGGCACACTGCACTGCTGGTGCATCTAAAAAAGTGACACACCTGCAGCGCAATGGGCTTGTAAATGAGGCCCCGAGAATGCAGACCAATTCTGTCTTTTGAAGGGGCTTGTTTAGGGCATCCCTTCCAAATACCAAAGTGACTGGTATGCATTATTGTTTTGCGACTTCAAATATAAGCAAGGTGCCACCGATATTCTCTGCCGGATCTTTTCATGTTTAAAGGGGCACACAAGAGCTGCTGAATTCCATCTCTGGAACCACCGAGAATAAGCGGAAGTCTGACTGTAGAGACTGCAGGCATGTAAAAGCTCTCCCTGCTTTGCACTAGTCATCTTTCCAATCTGTCGGCATTTAGGAAATTTCTGCTACTCTTGATGTCTCTATAGTCCTGTGCCCAGCACTTCCTTTAGCTCTATTGCACCTAAAAAGGAGTTACTTTGCACTTTTTGTTAGACGCTATCAAATCAAGTCAAATATGAAGTCGTGAACCTGGGGGGAATGAGTACAGTGATTTGTTGCCAGCCTACAACGGGAGCATACTCATGGGAGAATTTTGGAACACGGACGGGGAACTAAATGGACTTGTGAGAGGTATATGTTGAAAAATGAAAAACGTGGTGGATTATATCTACCAAAAACATTATATCTACCAAAAAGAGAGATGGCATGCGCAGGATCATGTCGCATCTATCTCTCTTGGTAAGATAGCTTAGTGGACTACAGCATCCTTTGCAGAGATCTCGAGTAGTCTAAGAGGTGTTTGTATCCCGGCAGGCCAGCTCTGCTTTACATCCTTCTAATGAAGCATATTGCGTATCCCGGTCTCCATTATTTAGGATGCACTGGTATATACAAACATTCTGCCTCCATGCAGCAACCCTTACTGCTACAGTCAGTCAGGGCAGCGTGGTCGCATCAAGGCACTTTATGTATAGGCCAGGTAGTCTTGCCTGCTGTCATCTATTTCATAACATACATGTGCTGTGTTTACTGACTAACGTCAGAGGAGTATGACATCGCAGACTGTACAATGGCCAATAGTAGTTTTATAAGCATGTTTTTTGTTGAAAGGCGAGCGGGGCTTCCTAATCAGTATTCAATATCTGTGGCGTGGGTATCAGGGGCCGGGAAGGTCTGATCGTGTCACTTTACAGTATTTGCGAGTTACTCTGCTCAAAGCAGGAACACCAGCAGAACCAGGTCAGAAAAGCATTGCCAAAGGGAAGGGAGCAGATGACGAAATAATATCTGAATCACTTCAGGAGCAGCAGATGGACACTA
Source organism: Triturus cristatus (assembly GCF_964204655.1). NCBI lineage: Eukaryota > Metazoa > Chordata > Amphibia > Caudata > Salamandridae > Triturus > Triturus cristatus. Next base: position 898,480,864 of record NC_140590.1, on the reverse strand, counting down.
ATTAAGTTTGATTAATCTGAGCTTGGTCCTTCCTCCACCGAGGCAAACAGAACTGATGCTTGGGCTGTGCTAGGAGGCAGCAAAGAAAACTGAAACTGGAGGCAACAAATGGTAAGCTATGGGCAGGCTACAAGTCCTTTATTAAAAACAATAGTGTCGCAAGTGAGTACAAGCAGGCTGGATCCTAGTGAATCTTAAACATTTTAATTTCAAATGGTGGTCTGCTGAACTCAGCAGGTCACCATCCCTGTAACAGATGTGCTTCCTACTGGGTCACAAATTGCGACCTACCTCATTAATATTCCTGAGGTAGTTTGACTTACCTATCCTAAAAGATATCAGATTTTGGAAATAAAAATGGGCATATATTAGGAGCACCTATTCCCTTATTGTGATCCGGAGTTCATTCACAATTAGAAAATTGGTATTTTTAATGTTGGTACATTTGGCTATAGGTGAGTGGGTTATTTCCAAATCTTCATATAGAAATCTTGGTGTGAGAGTGGACTTTATATTCACTCCTCATTTCATCAACTTTTATATAAGTCATGTCATAGATCAGGAAGGGTGGGTGTGCAATTTCTTCCTAGTTTGGGAAGTGAAGTCTTTCTAGCCCCATTTTCGTGGATGATATGTTGCAGCTTGGCTCCATTCTTGGGAAAAACAGCAAGGATTGACTATAGTCATCTGCTTTTCCAAAAGAAATGCTGTCTGAAACTGAGATAATGCTTTTAGCAAGAGATAGTTCGAATCATAACTGGTTCATGTGAATGCCTACATTCGAATCAGCTTCTAATGATAATTTTCTGAGCATTTGCATAGTCCATAAATATATTGTTACAATTTTCTGGGCATTTGCATAGGCCATAAATATATTGACACAACCTGCCCTCTCTTTGCCCTTTTCCATTCTGCTCTTTCTTTGAAAGTTCTCAGTGAGGAAAATGGATTAGTTGGGGTGCATGGTATTCTATAATAAGTAATAATGTCACTATTCTTGTTAAGTCCATCAATGGTTTCAGTAATTTTAAGCACACGTCTGGTAGCTATGGCACAGAGCAGACAGGCTTAACTTAAGAAAATGTGTGAAGCATTAAGGTACCAAAACAGTGAAAATATCATAAACACAGCATACTAACAATCTCATATCAATTTATAAATATAGAGAATAATTTAATTGACACAATTACACCAAAACTCAAAAATATAATAATGAGGACCAGAAATATGAATTTTCATATTTTTAAATAAACATACTGGCAGAAAGCGTCAAGTGCCAACCACAGTTGCACTTGACTGGTACCTATGCGTGATATATGGCAGACCGTGATTGTGCTTGGGTTGGATACAGAAACTAGGGGGTCTATTATGATGTAGGGCGGATCGCCACTGCCATGCGGGCAGTGGCGATCCGCCCTACATCACACCCCGTCCGCCACCCATTTCCCCCGCCATATTAGTATGGCGTGGGGGAGCCCGGCGGACGGAAAGACTGTCTGCCGGTTTTCTGCCGGTCACACAGGTGACCGGGACGAAAAGAGGCCTGATATGGTGGCGGTGTCTGCTAGACACCGCCTCCATATTAGGATTGCAGCGGGAAGCAGCCTTTCCATGGCGGCATTACAGCCACGGAAAGGCATGCAGTTGATCAGTTGGGGGCCCGTTGCGGGCCCCCAGGATGTTGGATGATGTAAGGGGAGCACATGGGGGGTATCTACGGTATCCCCCAGCATTTGCATGGATGACAAGGGAGCAAGGGAGAGAGCTATGGTTGAGAAGGACTCCACGAGAACGCATAGCCATAAGATGAAATTCTAAATTTGCACCCAAGGAACGTCCTTACCTAGCCGGATACTTTTGGCACATTTTCCCTGTAAAGATTTCTACCTTCGGACTTAGGGCCTGATTTAGATCTTGGCAGATGGGTTACTTCATTACAATGCTGATGGAGTAACTCATCCGCCAAGATATAAATCAGGCCTTTAGTCACTTTTTTGGAGCTCAGATTCCTCCAGCAGGGAAAGGCGTAGTCTAACAGTGCTGAACAATTCTGGTACTTCCTCCTCGACGTCCCACTGAAACAGATTTAATGCTGTGGTAAGGTTTTGAGTGGGAGCAACATGAATGTTTGGTCCAGTGGCAATGCGCCTTTATCAGACTGACTTGCCAGTTATGTCCCAGTATTTGGAGCCACAAGATTTCTAAGTCCCAGGTTCTTCAGAAATATAATAGGAATACACTTTGACACCGCAAAGGTTCGCAGGAGCTGAGGAACAGCACTTGAGTGTCAAGGCTTACTCCAGCAGAAGCTACCAGCAGGGTCCAGGCCAGGTCCAGTTGAAACTTTTCAGGAAAAGGGTTTCTAGAAGCTTGTCATGTCCCCGTAGTTTAACAGGAAGTCAGCCGCTGAACCCTATAGTCCAATTCTTTGTCCTGTGGAGGCAGGTCTAGACTTTCAGGTCTCCTCAAAGGTGCTTAAAATACCTTTCTGCAAACTATTCATTACAAATCAGACTTTACCAGTGAATTGGGCGTGTAATAAATATTTAAAAATTGCTAGAATGAACTTTGGAGGTGTTTCGTAGGTGAAGATAATATTATTAGTTTTATTGATGGTATCACATCTCACTGCAACTACATGTTTAGCATTAAGTGCCTGATTCACAAAAGACCTCCACACTTGTAGCGGAGGCCTTGCAGTCATGATAAGTGCCTGCTCTCATGGTGGGGTGTCTTTAATGAAAAACTACATATTTCTCATATTGATATGAGCCAGTTTCCTGTCTTCCATGAACACTTACCTGGTTCATTCAGCCAGAACTTCATTGGGCACATCATCTTCTGGCAACTTCTTGAAACCTACAGGTGCCTCATTCTTGGAACCCACCTGAAAAGAGGAAAGAGTTTCAGAGTTTATTGTCAAATTATCAGTACACTAAATCCTTTTTGAAGTAAGAACTCATTATGATACCAAGGTGCAAAAAAAACAAGGAAGTAAGCCTATTAATAAAAGGCATGATAATTGAAGGACAAGTTTATTTCTTGCTAAGAACTCAAGTATGTTTTGAAAAAATAATTTACCATAATATTCTACATAAAAAAATATATTTAAAACCTTTTAGTACCTTTAAAATTCTTGGAAGGAGCAAAACATTCACTAACAAACTGTGTTGGATATCTATAGAGAGAGAGAGAGAGAGAGAGAGAGAGAGAGAGAGAGAGAGAGAGAGAGAGAGGCTGCCTTCCTTCTAAGGTGAGAGAGAACATCAAATATGCACAAGCCATGTGAACGAAGAGTTATGATTGCAGACATGGGACCAAGTAAGTTCAACTTTTAATGGGAGAATTGGTACTTGTGAAGAAACCTGGAATACCTAGGAAGGGGACACGCATCTTCTCTCCACCTCTGAAGGTCATTAAAGTCTTAATCTATTCCACTATTTTTTAAATGATGGAAAAGTATGGCATTTCGGTAGGTTGTCTTAAAGCAAGGATGTTCAGAAGAAACACAAGGGTCTCAGTAAAGGGCACCATACTGTTCTACAGTGTATGGATGGATGATGATGTAACTCTAGTTGAAAAAGGATCAAATCTGTACCTTAGGTGATTTGATGCTTAAAATTTCACCAGAAGTTTTGAATCAAGCTGAAATCCAATCTGAGGCATCTAGTGTACAGATCTAGCTAGCGATCTGCCTATCTTCAAATGCTGCTCATTTAAAGAGCTACATCTTTGTCACAAAGCTTTGTGTGGCTTGTCTATGCCTTATTTACATAGATTGTCCCAATGGTATATTTGTAGCAGATCCTTAGCCTCAGCCAATGCTATACTTGATATGGTTCTACTCTGTTACCGGGCACACTTGGGAGGCAGACTTGGCAAGTTTACTACTGTCCAGAATTCTCTCGCCATTGACATGTGATCTAACTCTAAATTGATCTGTTGCAGAAAATAGTTTAAAACTAATTCGGCCACTGTTCTCTTTCTTCTTGAGATTCCTCTGTTCCACTTTAACTATAGTGGCAGAACATACTCTTCATGTGTATTTGCATGCTTTACAAATAAATAAATAAACAAACAAATAAATAAATAGTACTTTACAGCTGAAAACTTGATTTTGACAAAATCAACAGATAAAGATTGTCAGGGAACCCATAAAGTGAAATCTAATGTAAAGAAATGTTCAGATATCCATAGACTGAAAGCAATTATAGCTAAAGCAATAAATCAAGTTATATTTCATTATATTTAAATACAAAGCATAACTAAATTCTAACGCAATCCCAGCCATATTCTTAAAATATTTTTCTGCCAATTAAATAACATTTGTCCTTAATTTAATGCTGAAACTTTTCCTTACCCTAAATCTCAAACTATTTAATTAGAATTAAATTAAGCTAAATGATCAATATTAACTTACTAAAAGTAACCATAACCATAGCACAACACCATATTTGTTCTACACATAATAAAATCAAATTAACCTTAACCTAATACTGTTGTCAAACATAACGTAATTATTAAACTTGAACTCAATTATATCAGGTAAAAATGTTACCCTAAAGATCATCCCAAGCTTATTAAAATATTATTTTGATTTTAATTATATTAAATAAATCTCAATCATTCCCTAACCATTAAGCTAAACTTCATTATAGCTCTTTAACAATTTAAAATAGATTGCATACAATTCAGTACAATAAATAAACTTTAATGCAAAGCCAAACCCTAAATCAAATTTTATCTCAACTTGAATTTCATTAGATTAAATAATTACAGTTGTGCCAATAATAATGCATACTCTGTTTGCGCTGTTACATTATTTTTATTTTTATTGAATTAAATGCATATTAGCCTAAAATTACCTGAGAGTCAGTATGCCAGCAGAGCCTCTGAAAACTGCTAGGCTCAAGGCTAGGTTCATCTTTCAGAGAAAAACGTTTTTTACCATAGCCTTCACTGTACCTTTTATATGAATTACATCTCTGATGCTCAGACCACATTCTGCCTTGTAAAGGTGCCCATAAGAAGACTATCCCGGTGTGTGACCTTATTATTGTTTCAAAAATATTAATTGAGACAAATATATACTGCTAATAATATTGGGATATCAAAAGAATCATGAGGCCAAATATGGCAGGTAAGAATATGTTTTTTAAATCCTTTATGTATTATTTAAATATTGTTCTAAATATTATTGATTTTTTGTTATTATATTACTTTTCAATAGTTTTGTGTTAGAAGTTATTATTTAGTGTTAACTGTGCATAATTATTTTAATATTGATTATTTTATTTTTGATTTGTTATATATTTAAATATTTGTTTATTTTAGCTGAAATAATGTATTTATTGGTGGGTTGTTAGATTTGTAGGGGAATATGATGGGGTGTGTTTAATACTTATTTTTACACGATTTATAAATATATATTTTTAAATATGTTAAATTGCTCAGCAAATATGTACATAATTGTATTTATAATTAATTTAATAGATTATTTTAAAAGCAATCCTAATTAATTGTAATTTGCAACAGTTACAACAGGTACAATGGTTAATTAGATAATTGAGTCTGAAGATTATTTAATTGTTTTTAATAATTTGCATATGAGTAAAGCATTATGTTTTTGATTTTTATATTATAATGATGTCTAGTATTAGTATTATTTAATTTGTTTTAGACTTTGCATTTTTGGGGTAGAAGGTTGGGACAATTTTGAAATATTTTTAATGAATAATTGGTAAAAATATTTTAATTGAATTGAATTTAAAATCATAATTCTGATGAGTAATTCTTTTTACTAATAATTTTTTGTGTAAAATTATATTTCTTCTTTGTTAAATGGTTTATCAAATTTTTCATGCGTCTTAAGTTTTTTTGTTTTTAATTTAGGAGCAACTGAGCCTTCCAAATTCCAACACATTCCCTACTGTTGCTTACATTAGAGTGGAAACAGTCAATTATACCCTCCAAATCCCATCACTTTCCATATTGTTGCACATGTTGGAACAGGAATAGTAATTCTGACCTCTCCAAAGTCCAACATTTCCCCAGCTGTTACCTAGGATTGAGTGATAATAATTTTAGTATTTGTATTGCATATGTAGTTTTTAAATGTTGTATTATATTCTGTTAATAATTATTTTTGCAATTAGGAATAATATTTTTATTTTTTGTATGTTATAAAAATTAATGTTACAAAATATTATGATGTTTAATTTTTTTAATTCAATATACTTACCAATGTGTGGTGGACAATATTTTGGACTTCTATACTTTTGTAGTTGATATTTTGTACTCTACATACAAATTATGTAAACCCAATATTTGTATAGTCGATATTTTATTACAGTATTTTGTGTTGCAATAGGTTTGTCTATGATATTATGTCAGCATGACTGGAAAGAGGGAGAACATAACCAGATATCTCACTGACATCACAGCCACTACATTATGCTAAAAAACATGAGACCTGGAAAATATATGAATTTCACAATTACCTCTCAGCAGCCTTCTATGCAGATAAGCTAATTGTTGGAAATGGCCCTTTCTACAGGATTAAGCCAAAACATTTTGTCTTCCTTCTCCCATTTTTGCTGAATTTATTTTTGTTGGCATTAGGACTCTGTGCACTTTACCACAGCTGACCAATGGCAAATTGCTTCTTCTCTCTCCCATTACCATGGTTTGATTGGATTATCCACAATTGGCATGTTTAATTTTGCCTATACATCTCTAGTAAAGTGTACTTATTGTGCCCAAAGCCTGGAAATTAAATGCTACTAGTTGGCATGCAGCACTAATTGTGCCACCCATTTATGTGGCTATTTAAACATGTCTCATATTTCAGGCTTGTTGGTGCAAAGTCTGTGTGTGCAGTTTATCACTACAATTTTAAAATTGCCACGTTTAGACAGATGGTATTTTTCTGCTCTTAGCCCTGTGTGCCTTCATCCTCTCTCCAATACACCACTGGGGTGGGTGATAGCTGGACTTTGTGTATTCCCTCTAGACAATCACATACAATGGAAGCTTAGTTTTGCCTTAATGGCCTCAGTGGGCTATTATCTGGATTGATGGGGGCAGAGCTGAGCACTGCTTCACTTACATCTGAATCGGCTGTACCCTATTCCCACACAAAAGACTGCAAAGCCCCTGTAGTGAGTCGGGAGCCAGGGCAGGAAGGGAGGTCCTCTGGGCACCTCAAAGCCCCTCTTTGAAGTATCCGCTACCTCAAAGAAACCTCTGAGAATAAGAAGTGAACTTCTGAGCCTACCAACTCGGTATACTACTGGACCTGTGAAGCAGCCGAGGTCCATGCAGGTAACAGCGGTGGGGAGGTGGTCCATGTAAGGAGGGATTTCTAGGGACGATACAGAGGGAAAATTATTTATTTATTTAATTTTCCCTCTGCATCATCCCTCGAAATACCCCCTTACCCTGCTCCACCGCCCCACCACTGTTACCTGCACAAACCGCAGCTGCTGTGAAGAACTCTGCCAAGAGGAAGGGCTGCTCTGCTGCTACAAAGACAGTCACTCTGCTGCCATGGAGGAACAGTTTTTCTGTTGTGTTGTGCTGCACTGCTGCCTGCTACCCTCCGCCCCACTGAGGAAGGACTGGACACATCTCATTCAAACCCACAGTGCTTTCAAAGGCATGCTGGCTCGGGCCCTGTTTTAAGCCTCAGGGCCATCAACGACTTTTTATCAAGCTGTACCTGCACCTGGACTTTGTTTGCTGCAAGTCTTGCCTTGCCAAGTGGTGCCAATCCAATCCTGGGCTGTTAGAAGTGGGTATAAAGTGGTGCAACTGATAGAATGCATCAATGACGTTGCACCGAACTGGCGCATCTTCCTCGATGCAGATGCATCACCTCTGCTACATGGACCATGGACCTTGCATCACTGACTGCACAGCACATCGTCTCCAGTTTCCAATGCATCTTCGACTTTGCGTGACTCACTGCTGATGCACCGCCTTCAACCCAGTGGTTCGATGATAACGCAACGCTTTGTTGCTTCTCGCATCTCATCTCCTCTCCCGATGCATTGTTGACATTGCACAGCTTGGAACTGTGTATTGCCTCCATTGTAAGCATCGTCTCCTCCCTGCATCATCTTCGACGTCGATGCATCCAAGGTACTGTTTCAGCAGGCCAAAGCTGGTCCCTGTATCTGACCCGTGCTCCATCACAGTAGGCCTGAACGTTTGGATTTGACCCGGTCTAGCATAGCATATTAGCTCAGATTGAGGCTATTTGATTCTAAGCATTACAAAACAGTTTATTCTTTAAAAATGCATATGTTGACTTCTACTTATTGGATTTTGTCATGTTGGTCTTGTTTCATAAAGATATAAGCTGTTGTTCTACACTCTTGTGGAGTCTTTTTGGTGTTTTTCTGTGTTACTGTTTGAAGTGTTGCACAGATACTTTACAGATTGCCTCTTAACTTAAACCTGCCTACTCAGTGTCAAGTTACCAGAGGGTGAGCACAGGTTATCTGACTTCCAGAGTAGAACTATGGGTCCTCATTGGACAGGGTGCATACCTCTGACAATCATAAACCCAATTTCTAACTCTAATCCTATTACCAAAATATCAGTCACCTTAAAGCATGTTCCGTCTGGTGTCTCCTTTGATTGCGATCGCAACGGGAACTAATGGAATTGAAAAGGTTGCCCATTGTAACAGAGCTCATATTGCTGATTTCTAATCAACTGAAAAACTCATTCATTTCTGGGTTATCAAGTCTTCCAACCAATGATTCAGATGGAGCCAGTTTTTCAATTTTCAGTAGGGATTTTTCAATGAGTTATTTATTTAATGTCTTACTTTTCAATTATATATTTCTGTTGTAAGCAGATGCTGTAACTGGATGTTAATGGAGAATATTTCTTAAATATTGCAAATCAGTTTCAGGTATTTTTATGCTGTTCAGAGCTTAATTATTTTTTCCAAAGTACTGCCATCCTATTTGATATGTAAGAAACACAGTCTAATACTGATGTTCGAAGTCACTGCTTGCTTTTGTGACATATCATGAATAATGACGAGGTTAGAACTGCCATTTAGTGCCATTTAGAGCAACAAGGTAATTCAGTTTATTACATGGATCCAAGTTAATTTAGATTAAAACATCTGCTACCTTATTAGTATTATTATGATTATGGTTGCTGCAATGTTAACATAACTTTGTTAAAAGTGATCACCTGGACTCCCTTGCAGTGGGGCCAGATGGCATTGTATGGGCAGAAAAATGTAATCAGCACTCCTTTGTTCAAACTTAGAAGGAATGGTGTAAAATTATTTATGTCCAGAAAGTACTGCATGCAAACTTTAGCACAAGTGCACAACGGAGAAACAACTGTCCAAAATAATTACTTTTTCTATGATACATCTTTTACTTACAGCTATTTTATCTGAATCCCAGATGAATTGTTTGAAGGCATCGCATAATTTCCAGGACTACAGGCTCTAGCCTGCTTCAAGGGCACTCTGCCCATTCCCCTTTTTCGCTCCAGGAGGTGCCAAGATGAAACCTTCTCTGCGCTTCTGCAACACAGTACACCTATGGCACTGCATCATTTCCAGGCAGCTCCATGACTACATGCTCCAGCCTGCTCCATGGGCACTTCACCCATTCCTGTTTTCGTGCCAGGAGGACAAAACCTGCCTAGCTCTCCTGTAGGGTGGGAAGGCTAAAGAGCTGCATCGATTGCATTTAATGCATCTTGATGGTCAGGATTGACAGTCCATTGTCTTTCAGAATCTGAACTCATGCATCGATGATAGTGAACCAATTCAGGGCATTCTGATGTGGTTGCTCAGCAAGAGAATGTTGATGTGACTTCTTGCGCTTCCACAACTGAGGTCTGGAAGACTGATACCCATTTTCTTACATCTAGTGTCATTTTGCTAGACGAGGTTCGAAATGCTGACGTGATAAGTGGTTGTAAACATTTTGCACTTATAAACTGGACTGTGGCTGGGCTTTAAAGCAAGATCTCTAATCCTGAAAGGCTTTCTTTTATTGATAAAAAATATTTTTTGTTTTTTAGAAAACTTGGGCTGTATCACCAATTGTATGTAATGGTTTCTCATGTTACTTCTGCCTGGCTACAGCCTCGTCTCATGGGACAGCCACAGGAGGTTTTTCTATATGGGTTAGGCTCAATCTCAGAATTAAAGTATTCATCAGGAATACAAATAGCTCAGCTGGTCAGGCCTTGCTTATTCATGATTGTAATAATGTTTTTATTTTTATTTGGTTAATTTGTATAACAACAATTTTTCCAACTCCTATTAACAGTCTGATTGATGAGCTATTTGAATCAATTGTAAGCCTGAAACCTCCTACAAAGAGGAACAGCTCTGAGCCCCGAATTCTAATTTGTGGGGACCTTAATGGGAAGATGGGTAGCAAGACCATAGAGCATGGCTCCCAAAGCTCTGTTTCAGACATTGCAGTGTGGGATGCCAGAGGGATGGGATTGAGAGACTCTGTTGCTCAGCTGGATCTTGTAGATTTAGTTAATTATTTCGAGGGTCCCTGCTTAAATAAGCCAACATATAGAGGAGGGGGGCAAGCATCAATCATTTACTATATATTTTCTTCTAACGCTTCCTGCAGTTGTGCCTTAATGGCACTGTGATAGAAACCGTGATAGTGACCACAATGCCCTGTTAGTCATATAAGCCTTCCTGCTTGATAGGGAGAATTATTTTTTAAACACGGCTGTATTAGGAAGCACATCAAAGATGGCTTAAGTGTAGTGCAGCTCTTAAAAGATCCTACATTGATGTTAAAGGGTCTGCTTAAAAACAACCTCCTGGTTTTTCTGGGTCATCTAGCTGAGGGGTCAAGGGATGAGTTATTCTCCTATTATCAGCAATTGTGCAATGCTATTAAGAATGTCATATTGAAATCCCTTAAACCCGTGCCAGAACACTCGCAATGGTTTGATGCAAATTGTTCAGCTGCCAACCGACATCTGAGGAAGGTGCTAGCCGGGACTTTCAGGGATTCAAAGGCGATTCGGGAGGACAGACAGGCTTATAAACTGACTATTAAGGACAAAGAAACTAGCTACTGATATAGATAGTGATTGTTTGTCTTGATTTTAAGTGATATTAATATATTTATAGCTAGCACTTTGTCTGCACTCTCACTAAAATTGATTTAATGTGACTAACACTGAAGGTTTGAAAGCAGGAAAAACATTTAAGGAAGAGATTCTATGAAGATAAAAGGCAATTAAAAAAAATCAAAATGTATTTTAATAAAAATGATTAAAAACTGTTGTTTGACGTTCCCCTTTACGCGGGGTCATACCCAAACCTTTTGCCTTCACTCCCCCTAGTTTTGTTGAATTTGTTTTTGTTCGGCTTAGGACTCTTTGCGCTTTGCCACTGCTATCCAGTGCAAAAGTGCTTGTCCTCACTCAGTTAAACATGTTAGAATTTGCTGATACCTAATTGGCATATTTAAGTTAATTGTAAGTCCCTATTCAAGTGGTACCACACATACACTGAGCCTATAAATGAAATGCTACTAGTGGGCGTGCAGCACTGATTGTGCTCCCATTCAAGTAGCCCTTTCAAACATGTCTCAGGCCTGTCATTGCAGCCTGTGTGTGCAGTTTAAAGTTGCCATTTTGACCTAGCAAAATAAACCTTTTGCCAGGCCCTAGCCTTCCTTTTGAATACATGTAAATCACCGCTAGTGTGGGGCCTGGAAGCCAAGAGGGCAGGGTGCTGTGTATTTAAAAAGTTGAACATGCACTTTTAAGTTTTACATGTCCTGGTAGTGAAAGATTCTTAAATTATTTTTTTTCACTACTACAAGGCCTACCTCTCCCATAGGATAACATTAGACTTACCTTATTACACTGAATAAGCTGTAACTTCCAAATGGGTACAGGTATCCACTTCATGTTTAGTGACTTTAAAATGATTTGATTTATTTATTTGTAAAGTGACTGAACCACCCACCATGGGGCATCTCTGCACTGTAGGATTGCTACCAACAGCCACAGAAAAGAGACCGATCAGAACAGTGAGGTTTTAAGGAGCCTTCTAAACTGTAGGTAATCTGGGCATTGTCACAAGTGGATAGGGACTGCATTCCAAAAAAAGAGGGCCAGGTGGAAGAAAGCTTTACCACCTAAGCGAGATTTTTTGTAGCAAGGAACAGAAAGTAGAGATTTGAACCCTGTTTAAAGAGACCTGGGCGGCATATATTTGTTAAGTTTATCTGCTAAATAACTGAGACCTTTGCCATTCAGAGATTTGTGCACAACGCAACGGATCTTAAACCTAAAATGCTTCCGCACCGGAAGCCAATGCAGCTGTAGCAAAAGGGGGAGGGAGGCTGTCCGAGTGGGTGCATTGGATACCAAGCAAGCTGCAGGGTTCTGGACTACTTGCAATCTGTTTAAGGAGGCTTTATTTGCTGTAATCAGCAAAGCATTGCAATAGTCCAGGTGGCTTAACACCAGTGCCTGGATAAGTGTTTTTCGTGTGGTTAGAGGCAGAAAGGGAAATACCTTCCTGGAGAAGACCTAGCACATGAAAACATGCACCACCAGTAGATGTGGCGGGCTCCTTCATTATCAATTTCTGGTCCAGAAGGACACCCAGATTTTTAAACACCAGTTTAGGAGTTGGCGCAATGCACGATTCCTCTGGCCACCACCTAGGAGACCACTTCATCGATGCTTTTCCAAACAGCATGACTCAGTTTTCCCCGCATTAAGCTGGAGGAAGTTATCTCTCATCCAGCTAGCGATGGTCATCATACCCTCCGAAAAAGTAGTCTGGGTATTTGGATTGTTCTTATCAAAGGAAAGTAGGAGCTGAGTATCATCAGCATAAGACATTGGAACAAATCCTAAATTCCTTAGCAATCCCGCTAAAGGATAAACATAGATGTTTAGTAGGGTGGAACTCAAACAGGAGCCCTGAGGTACACCCTTAGTCAGTTTAGTAGTATTTGAGCGGGAAGGGCCAAGATTGATAGCCTGAGTTAGACAGAAAGCTCGTCATCCATTGTAAAGCGAACCCTTGGAGGCCTATTTCCCTACGCCTCCTGAGCAGAATCTAGTGGGAAATCATGTCGAAGGCTGCTGATAAGTTGAGAAACACGAGAAGCACCACTTGTCCGTTGTCCAGAGACATTCTAATGTTGGCAGTAACCTCAATCAAAGCAGACTCCGCACTGTGTCTGGATCGAAAGCCCAACTGAGATGGCTCAAGACAGTTTGAAGCTTCGACAAAATCAGACAGATGTTTATTGATGTTTTTCTAGTATCTTGCTCAGGAGAAGTAGCAATAAGATGGGATGATAATTAGATAAATCCTCCATAGGGGCTTTAAGATTTTTGCAGATGGGGATTGTTTGTGCCACTTCCATTCGGAGGGGAGGAGACCCTTTTCCATAGAACAATTCAGGATTGAACAAATAGGGGCAGCAAGTTGTTTGGCGAGCAATTAGGTGGTCTTAGCCGGAATAATGGCCAGCTGGGAGCCTTATTTTATAGTATTTAGTAGCAACTCTACTTCCTCGGACTTAAGTGCCGTGAATTTATCTAACCTCTGTGCATTATCTGTGGCCGCAGGGTGATTTGCCAAGCAGTCAATCTGAGGACTTCCGGCTGAGGTAATTTTATTGTAAATCAATTCAATTTTCGGGGTAAAGTCTATTGCTAGTTTGTCACATAGGACTTGAGAGGGTGTTTCTTCATTATCGCAATCCTTGTAATTGGTGAAAGATTTTAACATCTGAATTTTGGGGGCGTCCCCTGCCTGTTCAAGTTACTGCACTATGTAGGCTTTACAAGCAGTTTTTATGTTTTTACGATATTGAGTCAAAGCAAATTTGTATCTTTCTTTATCCTGTTCGTCGTGTGAGAAGCGTTACTGTCGCTCCAATTTTTTACAGCGCTTCTTTTCTATCCAAAGGTTTGGAGAAAACCATGCTGTCTGAGGACGTCTAGTCAAGCTGGAGTATTATTTCAGAGGGGCAAGACGATCGATGGTGGTTTTAATAGTAGAGTTAAAACAGGCCAGGCACCACTCTACATTATCTGAGTCAAAAGTCTGCAGTATAGAGAAAATATCTTGAAAATGATCTGGCGTGAGTTTATGCCACTGTCTGCGCCACCTGGGGGGGTTAGTGTGGGAAACATTGGGCGTTCCAGGGCCCCTGATTTAAAACTCTATTAATGAATTGTCTGTCCATGTCAGTGGAGAGGTAGCTCCACAGATGATATATGAAGAGTTAGTTAAGATAAGATCTACCTTATGACCAGCTGAATGAGTGGGGCCATCATTGATCTTACTTAACTCAACTGTGGTTAGATCTGCCAGAAGTGTAGAGGTGTCTTGGTTTATGATGTTTTCACTATGGACATTGAAGTCTCCTGGAAGCAAAACGTTTCTAGTTCAGATAATATGTGGAGAGATGAGTTCCATAAGATAGAGCGAGAAGTTAGGTAGGGGACCCGGGGGCCGGTATACAAGAGCACCTTTCCCGCTATGTTGGGAGAGCAGATCGATCCTAAAACCTAAGATTTCCAATGTATCATTACTAAGTTGATCGAGTATGGAGACTTTAATGGAGTCTTTATGAATAATAGCTAGGACCCCCCACCTTGAATGATCTGTCCAACTTTTGGTTCCGATAACCTTCCGGAAGTGCCACTGCAATTGCACGGATAGAGCTGGGTTTAATACAGGTTTCAGCTAGGAACCCGATATCAGGGATTTTAAAAGAAAACAGGTCCCATATTTCAGCTACGTGTTTAGGTAAAGATCTGACATTGCTTAATAGGCAGTTCCAGCCTCGGTTTTCCAAAGGGATCAAGGGAAAGGAGTCAGTCTGGTTGTGGTGGTGACATTGATCACTACTCAGGTCAAATATCATACTATTAGTAGGAGGTTGTTCCTGTTTCATGCTCTGAAAACGACATGACCTACACGTAAAGCGACATTCCATAACCATAGAAGTGATGAGAATGGTGTTTTTCAGATGTGTGCAAGTGTATGGGATATCATGTCTGATCTTGAGGAGTTCTTGCCTCGTATATCTGCCCAAATCCCTTATTCCTTTACCTGAGTCAGACATGGAACATGCAGGGGTCATGGCTTCTGGTGATGCCCAGGTTGCGGATGGGCGCAGACGGGCTGCGCGTCTTGCCAGGTATCTGTTTAAGTAAGTGCGGTTTGCCGCTAGACTGCTGACCTCAGTTCCAATAGACCCAGAAGCGCTAGAAAGGCTCTTCCCGCTTTTGCATAGTTTCCCTCCATTCAAGCAGGAAAACGCGTGGTGGACCGGGGAGAAACGTGTCTGTCAAAGCAGTGCTGCAGGCAAACAGGTAGGTTAATCTGGCAGTTTAGGCTAAAAACACAAACAAACAAGTGATCAAGTAGACATATTGCTAAAAACCCCTACGAGGAAGTTACATTAAAATGCTGTAGATCAAATATTTCCATTCTCCGATCTATAAGCTGTCTCCTTACCTTACCTTATTACATTGAATAAGCTGCAACTTCCACATGGGAGCAGGTATCCACTTCATGTTTAGTGACATTCCACTTCATGTTTAGTGACTTTTGAAAATGACACTGTTAGAAAGTTCGCATTTACCTGCCTTAACCATTTAAGACCTGCAGCCTGTCTCTGGGTCACATGAATGGGTGAAATTAGCAGTTGGGCTTTGTGTATTTCTCCTGGAAAGCCACACACTATAGAGAGCTTAGGTGTGCCTTGATGAGCATTCACTGGCAGGATGGGAGAAAGGAGCTAGGTATAGCCCCATTTAAACTTGAATAGACTGTGTCCTGCCCCCACATAAAGTGGTTCATACCGCCTAGAGTTAGTCAGGAGCCAGGACAGGGAAGATAGGATGTCTTTAGAAGCTTCTCCTACTTCAAAGTAAGGCTAGGTTTAGATATTGGCCGTCAGATACCACTCTTCAGTACAATTCTGGACCTATGGCTACTCTTCCGGGAAGGAGGACTGCTGTGCTGCTGAAAGGATTGCTACTCTTCTGTACGGCTGCTCTGAAGAACTGCCTCCCTGCTGTGCTAAACCTGTTGCCTGCTGCCCTCTTGCCTAGCTGAGAATAACTGGACCTGTAATTCTGAACCCAAATCCCTGGAGTGACTCCAAGGGCTATTTGGCTGGCCTTCTGATCAGAAGCCTCAAGGAACACAGCAGGCTTCCAACAACCTTGAACCAAGCACTTGGTCTCTGCCAGCTGTGAGTCCGGCTCTCTCAAGTGGTATCACCCCAGTCCAGGACCCCTGGAAGTGGGCCTGAAGGTGCTATGTCAAGCCTAGCTGTGGTCCCCATCAGAAGAGATTTGAAGTGATGCGAAGTGACGTGAAGCCACACAGAGCCTTTCCGCACAGCTGCCAGCCCCATTGGAACCCACGCAAAGCAACACCAAGCCCTTCAAAGCTTCACCGCACAGATTCAAGCCTCATTGAAAGCGATGCAAATCAACACAAAGCCTTGCAAAACCTCACTACACAGCTGCCGGCTTCTTCAGAACCGATGCAAAGCAATGCAAGGCCCTGCCAAGCTATGCCTCTCAGCTCCCTAGAACCGATGCAATGCCGCGCAGAGCCTCGCCACACAATAACATCAGAGCCGACTCCATTGTGGTCGGCCTGAATTTTTGTCTTGGTCCCAGTCAGGCTGACTAGATTTTTTTTTTGTTGAAACGTTTTTTATTGTTTTCCAAATCAACAACTCAACAAACATCCCCCTGCCTCCACCCGTCCAGGAAGTACCACATATTTATCATCAAGACCAATTATCCAGGAGAAGGAACAACCTTCCCACCCAGTCCCCTACCCCCCCCTCCCCCACCCTATGTCAGTGTGGCCCCGTCCCTTACCCCTCTTCCGATGCACCCCTCCTCCCTGATAAATAAGATACAGGAGCCCAACCTCTCCCTAAGCAAACAGAGCCTTCCCTCATGCCGAGCCAAGGTGCGGGCGGCCAGGGCCTACCGCCAGTACCCTTCTACTCCCCGCTCCCCGCTGCCTCCTGCCTGTCAGATGCGCTCTCACCTTCCCCAGCATCAGACATCAACCCCTGAAGTTCCACCACCAACGCTTCCCATGCCCGGGCCGTCGCTAGTGCCTTCTCATCATCCCTCCGAAGGGCCAATTGCACCCGGAGCGTACCCTCAGCCCCCGCCCATCGCGCCAACGCCGCCCTCCATCGCAGGAAGCTAGGCCCCCCCCGGGATTTGCAGTGCATAGTCAGTTCCCTCTGGGCCATTATCAACCCCAGATCATAAAACTTGCTAGTAACCTTCGTACGGCGAGTGTGGGGAAACCAAAGCAACAAACAAGCCCCCATGTCCGGGGCAATGGAGCGGTCCGTCACCTGGTTCAAACAATCCATAACATCACCCCAGTAGTCACCCAACTGCGTACAGGACCAAAACATGTGCCGAAAGTCCGCGCCTCTCCCCCACACCGCGGACATTGAGAGTGTACCCCCCCGAAATATCGCAAGATCTTGGCCGGCATCAGATACGCCCTGTGTAACGTAAAAAACTGGACTAACTGAAACCGGGCATTCCTCGTTCCCTTCCAGGCCCTCCGCACCAGCGTGGACCACGTGGACTCGGGGATCGCCTTCTCAAGGTCCGTTTCCCACTTCTCCCTCAGGGCGCCCAGAGGGTGCAATCCCTTCATCGACAGCCGGCGATAGAGGCAAGTAATGGCCTTAGTCGTCCCCACCGCCATCACTACATATTGGCAACCCGCGGCGGTCTGCAGCTCCGAAAGCCCCATATTCCAATGTTTCTGAAGGCTCACCACAAGGGCCGCATGAAGCAGGAAGTCCCCCCGCGGGAGCCCATAGGAGTCCTGCAAGTCTTGGAAAGGCAACAGCACTCCCTCTCTAAATAAGTCCCCCACCATCTGCACACCCAGCTCCTCCCAGACCGCTAGCCCAGACCAATCTCCCCCATACGGGAACGCCGTATACATCCCCAGGGGGATCTCCGGGGCATAGGGGTGGACTATGGCAGCCCTCCTCTGACACCTGTTCCAGCACAACCGGAGGGTACGTTCCTCCAAGGTAAGCTGGGTCAGGTCTAATCGCTGGTGGAGGACTATAAAGTCCAGCACATGTCGCGGAATCAGCCTGCCCTGTGGGCCCTCCGGGCCTCTATACTCCCTGGCCACTGCCTGCGTAAGCCATTGGAGCTGGGCCGCCAAGTAGTACCACTCAAAATCCGGGGCTGCCAGGCCCCCCTCTGCCCTCGGCCACCGCAA
Source organism: Triturus cristatus (assembly GCF_964204655.1). Taxonomy (NCBI): domain Eukaryota; kingdom Metazoa; phylum Chordata; class Amphibia; order Caudata; family Salamandridae; genus Triturus; species Triturus cristatus. The sequence goes on along the minus strand of NC_140590.1, from coordinate 898,462,560 downwards.
CGTGGTCAGCGCCACTCGCTGCCTTCCCGAGCCCCAAATGAAGCCCGTAGACAGTGCCCGCAGCCGCGCGAAAAACAACACCGGGATCCATATAGGAAGGGTGCGAAAAAAGTAAAGAAGGCGTGGCAGCGCCACCATTTTCAACAGCGCCACCCTCCCGGCGCTCGAGAGTGGGAGCGTGCTCCAAAACCCCATGCTACCCCGCAAGCCACGAAGGGCCCTGCCAACATTTCCCTCCAACAAATCAGTCTGGGTATGATAAATGTTAACCCCCAGGTATCGTAGACAGCTGCCTTCCCACCGGATCTGTCCCAACGCCCGCGAGGTCCGACCTCCCTGCGACAACGGGAACAAGCATGTCTTGCCCCAGTTGACCTTAAGCCCGGACAGACGACCAAACTCCTCCAAGAGGGCAATCGCTCCGTCCAACGCGCTCTCCGCATCCGCCAAAAACATCAGCAGATCATCTGCATATAGGGAGATATAGTGGGTATCCTCCCGCAGGGAAACTCCAACATAGGCGCACCCTCGTCTGGCATGAGCCGCCAGCGGTTCAATGGCCAGAGCGAACAACAGGGGGGAGAGGGAGCAGCCCTGCCTCGTCCCCCTCCGCACGCGGTAGGGGACCGATATGGTAGCCCCCGTCTTCACTCGGGCCGTGGCATCGCTATAGAGCAAGGTGGTCCAGCGTACGAAGTCCTCCCCCAATCCAAACTCCTGCAGCACTCGGTATAAGTAGGGCCATTCCACACTATCAAAGGCCTTTTCTATGTCGACCGACAGTGTGCAGGCCTCCGGGAATACGTCCCGGTCCATCTCCATCACCCGCAACAACCGTCGAACGGAGCTGGCCGTGCTGCGCCGAGGGATAAAGCCCGCCTGATCCGAGTGGATTAAGGCGGTCATATGGGTCAAGAGGTGCGACGCCAGTATCTTACTCAAAATTTTATAGTCCACCGTCAGCATAGAGAGCGGACGGTACGCTGTGCGCGCGCCGGCCTCTCCTCCGGGCTTCAGTAAGGGTACCACAATCGCCTTCCGAGCAGAGGCGGGCAAGCGCCCAAGCCGCCAGGCCTCGCTGTACAGGACCTGCAGCTGCGGCGCCAACAAATCCGGGAAAGCCGCAAAGAACTCGACGGGCAACCCATCCGCCCCCGGGGTCTTCCGACGGGCCATGTGCCTAATCGCCGCACGGATCTCACCTAACGATATAGTGCCCCCAAGGTCTCTCCCAGTCTCCGGGTCCAGTCGGGGCAGTCAGGCCTCCAATAAGAAGCCTGCAAGACCTTCAGGCTCCCCCTCCATAGTGCTATCATACAGCCCAGCATAATAACTGGCAAACCGCTTATTTATCCCCATCTGGGAATAAACCGGGGTTCCCCCTGCTTCATCCAGGGAAAGTAACGGTTCACCTCGGGCTGTCGGGTTCGCCCACCACGCCAGAAGGGATCCCACCTTATCTCTTTCCGCGTGCGCTCGCATAAGATAGCTTTTATGGTCAAAACAGCGGAGCCTCTCCACTCGCACCGCCACACCCTCACGCGCCTCGACAACTGCCGCCAACTCACCGTCTCCCGCCTGATGCGCACGTTCAGCCGTCCGCAGCTGGGCCTCTGCCCCCTCAACCTCCTTCAATAAAGTCTTCCGCACTCGGGCCGTGGACGATATACAAACCCCCCGAACAACCGCCTTAAACGCATCCCATTCCGTCGCTCGGCTTGCCGCCATACCCGAGCAGTCAGGCTGACTAGATAACAACAGTTGGCGCTTTGTGGATTTTGGTGCTGTTGTCTCTGAAATCTTTAACATTGCTTTTCTCCAGTTCACTAACTGGATTTTTGTTGGCTAGGTCTTGTTTTATTTATTTATTTTAAAAATTCTGACCTGGTGTGGGAAACCTTTTATGTGGTATGTTTCACTTTTATTGTTGGAAGTCTTGCAGAAAAACTTTACACATTGCCTCTAATTTAAGCCTCATAGCTCAATGTCAAGTTACCAAAGTGTTCAGTACAGATTAATTCAGGTTTGGCTTGTGTCTCAGTCTGAGATTGTTTGTGGTTGCTGTTTGACCAGGCCTAATACCCCAGTCAACCAAAAACTAAATTTCTCACTACACTAAAGACAATTATTGTCACTGTAAACTGCTGGATTCCAAATCAAATTCTAAGGCCCGCTTGTATATGATAGAGTTTAGTGATAAGCACACAATAATGCCTCTTGCATCCAAAATGGATGCAAGAACGCATTTTTGCACGAAGAAATAGCAAGCAGCCACTCGTTCTTCCTCAATGTGCTCTTGTGAAATAATTTTTCCTCAACTTACTTCAGGCATTTAGTGCTATTTTGGATGCAAGTGGATTGTTGCGTTCTTAGCACTAAATGCAGCAGAACACGATTAGTTGGTGGCTGCTTGCACTCACTAAATGTGCTCTCTTGACAGGATTTCTCCCCCACCCCCAAATTATGCAAGCAGGAGTAATTGCATGAATGTCAGTAATTCTGCATCAATGAGTAATACGAAATCAATGGAATTATTCCAATTATACTGGATTAATTGAAATTCCACCCATGCCTAATATGAATGCTCTAATACTTCCTAATCACGGATGCCTGATATTTTCCATCTAAGTACTTATTAGCACCTAAATTGATGCTGCAAAAAGGGAAACTAAATGAAGCTACATTCTAACATAAAGAAATGTACTTCCAACTCTAAACCCCACCATTCTCAATCTCAATTAGGTTGTTTTCTAGTTGCTACTCCATTGTGCCCTGCATCAAACAGCTGTGGAACTTCATAATTTTAATCTTAGTGTCAGTGTTGGACTTGGCCCTTTTTTCCAGGGTCATCCCTGAACTTTTTGCCTTCCTCCTAGATTTTTTCTGACCTGTTGTTGGCTATTCTATGACTATGGGCACTTTACCACTGCTGATCAGTGCTAAAGTGCATATGCTCTCCCTATCGTAAATTGATGTATGAATTAGTGATTCCATGATTGGTTGGTTTGGTTTACCTGTCAGACCCTAGTACAGTGCACCAGGAGTGCCCAGGGTTATAAATCCAAATGCTGCTGGTGGTCTTGCAGCACTGGTTGTGCCACCCACAGAAGCAGCCTGTAAAATGTTGTCTAAGGCCTGCCATTGCAGAGCCTGCGTGCAGTCTGGTACTGTCATGCCGACTGGGCAAGTGCACCCACTTGCCAGTCCCTAAACCTTCCCTTTTCTTCATATCAGAAACCCCTATGGTAGGCCCAAGGTCAGGGTGCATTGTAAGTATAAGGAAGGACATGCCCTGGTGTGTGTGGCATGTTCTAATAGTGAATTACAGCCATTTCCGTTTTTCACTATTGCAAGGCTAACTGTTCTCCATAGGCCAGAATGGGCAGTTTGATTATTACATCTTATAATCCTAACTGACTCAGGGAACATGGTAGAAATTCGAGTTTAGTATGCCTGAACTCAGCATGATAAAATACATATTTTAGTGAAGTTGGTTTTAACATTCTGTGTTTGAAAATCCCACTTTCAGAAAGTAGGTATTTTCTTGTCTAACCATCCAAACCTGCCTCTGCTAGGTTGTGTATTTCTTGTCTGGAGTTTGAGTGACAGGGACTGGGGAATTCCAGGGGGCTGGGGAATTCCCGGAGACAGAGTGAGTCAGCACAGGGCTGAATAGAGAGATCTCCATGTAGATGGGTGGGAGGCGATGCACCTGGAACCTGAATAGGGCTGTGCTTTCCCTCCACAATGCTGGCTCCACCTCCTGTGGTGCGTCTGATGTCTCTGCCCTACACTCTGAAAGGAAAGAAGGAGTCAGGTAAACAAAGTGCTCCAGGACTGACCAGAACTGGTTTGAAAAAGGCAAAGGCCCCTATAAGGTATATGGTATAAGTATTGGGACCCTGATCCCAAGAATTTAGATCACTTTGGGAAACAAGAAGAAAACTCTGCTGAGGAGAGGAACCAAGAAGAAGCTGAGAAGAAACTATCCCTGAAACTGGGGGATTGGCCTGCAGTGGTTGCCTTACTGCCAAAGGGAGGAAACAGGAACTGTGTTTGTACTTTTGCTCAACTTGTGAAGGAAAAGAGCTTGCCTCCTGCTGAAGTCTCAGGAACAACAGACTTCAACCACCAGCTCCCCAGAGTTCTTTGGAAGTGCCTGCTGCTGTTTTGGGGCCTTCTGAGGGACTGCGTGTCGCAAGGAGCTGAAAGGGCGACTCAAGAAGGAGAAGCGTGCCGCCGTCAGAGCTGTTGTCAACACAAAACGTAAAGGGTGTCGCCACTGCAGTTGTCGCATCGAGCGGGAGCGTCTCGCATCTTCGAAGAAGGTTCTCGCAACGCCGAAGAAGCGTGTCGCCAGCACAGCCATCGTAGCTGACGCATTGCACTGCATCAAGAGAAGAGTCTCGCATCGAGGAAGAAGCGTGTCACCGTCGCAGACGCTGCTGTCGCATCTGGGATGACGCTGCTGTAGCTGACGCATTGCACCGCATCAAGGAAAGAACCTCGCATCCACGGAGAAGCATGCCGCCATCGCAGCTGTTGTCATCACATCATGTAAAGGGTGTCGCTGCTGCAGTTGACACATCGAGTGGAAGCGTCTCGCATCTTCGAAGAAGTGTCTCGCAACGCCGAAGAAGCGTGTCGCCATCGCAGCCATCGTAGCTGATGCATTGCACCGCATCAAGACAAGCATGTCGCCATCGCAGACGCTGCTGTCGCATCTGGGATGATGCCACTGTAGCTGACGCATTGCACCGCATCAAGGGTAAGCACCTTGCATCGACGGAGAAGCGTGCCGCTGTCGGATCTGTTGTGGTCGGATCGCGTAAAGGGTGTCACCGCTGCAGTTGTCGCATCGAGCAGAAACATCTTGCAACGTCGGAGAAGAGTGTCGCCTCCAAAGTCGCTGTCGTTGCATCCCCTAAAGATGTGTCGCCACTGCAGCTGACGCATCGAATCGAGTCTTCTCGCAACATCGGAGTAGCGTGCCACATCTGGAAGATCTTCACGTCTTTATTTCTATGCACCAAACTTTCATCGCATCAACATCGTTGCCACACATTCATTGCCCTGCGTGTTGCATCTAAAGGTACATTGACTTAAAGTGTTGCATTTAAGAACTAAAGAGAACTAAGCTAACTACTACCATTTTAAGTATTGTGGATTTTTGTCGTTTGTGGTCTTCTGGTAAATCTATATAAAGGATACTTATTTTTGAAATAAAAACTGTGTGGTGTCCATTTGTAGGGTTGTCATTTGATTACTGTATGTGTTCACAAATGCTTTACACACTGCCTCTGAGATAAGCCTGTCTGCTCGTGCCAAGCTACCAAGGGGGTGAGCAGGGGTTATTTTAGTTGTGTACCCCCTTACCCTGACTAGAGCAGAGGGTCCCTATTTGTCACAAGTGCATACCTGTGCCAACTAGAGACCCCCAAGTCTAACAGTTAAAAAATAATACGACTATATACACAAAATCTGAGAAATCTCATATACATACTAATACAATTCTGTCCCCAACGTTTTCTGATAGGAGTTATTTAGTGGTAAGTAGAACTGTGTCATATGTTTTACTTGAGTATTAAGGATACTGCAGTATTACGTGTGTATTGATGAGATCACTTTTAATGAAACATGGCATGTAGTCGAGAAGGAAATGGCAGCATGCTCGTGAGCTGTCATGAGATTTAAAAGTTACCTTTGGAGCACATGGTTTACCATCAAGCATGACCACAAACCTCTAGTTTTTATTTTGAGTAGGCCGAGAGCATATTGTGAGATATTAACACCAAGGTTAGCAAGGCTCAGTACAAAGTTATCGGAGTTCAACTTTTGCATTCAACAATTACCTGAATGGACAAAGAAGAGCACAAATCAAAATTATTTTTACATATGCCTGTTATAGACGAGGGTGATATGGAATCATTGAATGGAGACATGAAGTGTATTGTTGTCAAACTTGATTATGAATCCTAGACTTAAATTTCTGAAGATTCTTGGAAACAATCCGTGCACACTACAGCACTTTGCAGAAAGTGCTACAATAGGAGACATCATAGGGGCTGATTCCGATCCGGGTCTGGAGGGCACCGAACGCGATCCGGACGGAAAAACTACGAGCCGTACGCGTGTTTTCCACCTGACTCGTACAGCTGTCCGAGCGAGCAAGTACGATGTGAGCTACGTGAAATTCACCAACCGAGTCGTTCCCGGGTCCGAACCGCTCCGTACGTCTCAGTCGGAAGCTTACCGTGGCGTGCAATGGATGCGATTTACGACCGAGCCAGTATAATGTCCGGCTCGCAAAACGTCTGGGTGGTTGCCTATGGGTTCCGCGTCGGACCCCCTGTCACCCGCAGCTCTACAACTCTGACACGGGGGAGACCCAAGGGTCCCCCGTACACAGGCATGTACGGTGTGGATGGCACCGAAGTGTACCAACTGTAGGGGGCGCCCTTGCGCGAGACGTACCAATTCAATCAATTGGAGCCGATGTACGCGTCGTACAACCAGCTCCCATTTGCTTCTATGTTAGTCCGACCGAACCGAGTCTGGCAGCATACGGCCGCATCGTACTCGCTTGGTCGGACTGCAGGACTCCGACTCGGTCGGAAGTGCTTTCCGATCGGAATCGGCACCTAATTGTTGATCTTCAATCCGTTTCCAAAGTTTCCCCAGAGCTATCTATTGAAAGAGGGTTGCTAATCAGGGGAGGTAAATTGATTCCACTTTGTGTGGTTAGGAGCAGGTTGTTTGAATAGCCCCACACTGGCCATTTAGGGATGACACAAAAAGGAGAGAATCCCTGAAATATACTGGTGGCGTACAATGAATTCAGATTTAAAATTCTTTGTTGGGGGTGCAATATTTTGAAGGATTCTGACAAAAATCCTATTATCAGGAACTCTCTTATGGTATCTGTCGAATATCCTGAAAATTTAGGGGAAATATTGGCTTAGATTTCTTTGGGCCTTTTGCAAGGTTTGGATCAAAAAAGGGGAGAGGATATAGCCTTATGACTAGAGCGGTCGACTTCGAAGCTGGGGAACCGTGATCGAGTCTCAGCAACAACGCTCAACATTCTATGATTCTGGGCAAATCACTTAATTTCCCCGTGCCCAGCAAAAATGAATGTGTCCTCATGTAATGAAACTGGTGCTATGTAAAGCGCTCTGATAATCGATATCTTCGGTCTAGTTTGCGCTATATAAAACTCTAAAAAACAAAAAGATATTTGCTGTTACAAGCCCAAATGGATTGACATAGAATTTGTGAGGTGACCAGACACTATATATGTTATTGACTTTGTGTTGGACATTTTTCCCCATAACGGCCTTCCCCAGGCTGTTGTAACTGACAATGGCATCCAATTTAAGTAAGATGCTTGTCTTTCTAAAAAACAGGCAGTGAACACAAGACAATTAGTCTGTAATGTCTTCAGCAGAATAAACTGATCATGAAGGCAACAAATTAATTAGAGACTGTGTCATGTCCCTGGTCCAGCTCCCCCCACTGCTGCTGGCTGAGCTCCTGCTCAAGCAAGTAACCGTTGTCAGCCAGACATCTCCCGCTCTCAAACTCTCTCAATAACCTTTTTCTACTCCTGCCTAACCTTTTTGCCTCCTTTTTGCCTCCATAGTCTTTATTCCCACCTAAACATAACTTTTTGCCTCTATAAACAGTCTGTTTTACCCACCTAAACTTAACCTATTGCCTTCTTTTTACCTCCATAAACAGTCTTTCCCCCCCCTAAACTGAACCTTTTGCCTCCTCTTTTCCTCCATAAACAGTCTTTTTTCCCATGTAAACTTAACCTTTTACCTCCTTTCTACCTAAACAATCTTTTTTCTGCTAAACGTAACCTGGCATACCAGGACTACGCCCTGCTTTCTGCAAGGACATCTCCAACTTCCGAGCCCCTGGCCATCCACTCAGAAAATGTTATCTTCCTCAGAGACCTCACTTTCCACATTGATGACCCAAGCAACGCCAACACTGCAAACTCAATAGAGAGCAGGAACATGAACGACATCGTCCTCACCCAAATCATCATCCATCCCACGCACATAGGTGGACACACTTTGGACCCAATCTTCACAGCCAGCAACAGAATCAAGAGATTGCCTGGTCCGACCACTCAACCACCCACTTCTCCATCTCCACCACCCTCAACACTGCCACTAACCAGATGAGCACCACCCACAGGAGCCAAAGCACGGTAACTGAAAATCTATGGACCAACACCCTCAACACATCCCCTCAGACACCACGTCACAGCAGTTTGTTTAGGAGGGGGAAAATGGTGGACAAATCTGTCATGGCACTTGTTTCACATCATGAGTTTATCGACTTTTTATCTAATTCTGGTGGTGCACCTCCGAGATTATTTGCAATGTCTATTTCCACAAGGCAAGAAATCACTTTTGATGAAACACAGAATAATGCGAAACAATGCAGGACACAACCAGTGTGGGTGAAGGATTATGCATGATACTTTTTCTTTGATCAGACTATACATCTTCTTTTGGCCCAATTGTTTTTAATACATGCACTACTGTGGAGTTTGTTTTCTGTTATGTAATTAAAATTGTGATGCATTTTGAATGCTGTGGCTCTTTGTGAATCTGTATTCTCGCTTTGTCATCTTGTAATATGTGTTGTCTCTAAACTTTCTACATTAGGGGAAGATGGGTTGTATTATGTGTGTCTCATGGGAATATGAGGAGTTCCCCTTGATAGCGACTTCACTGTGTCTCAAGCCGATGAAGTGGTCTGCTGCTGTGGAGCAGGAAGAGAAGAAAACAGTTGAAAGGAAGAGTGTAGTTGTTCTGAGATGCTTGTTGCCTATACTCTGTGGAAGAATATACATAAATAAGATTCATATTATGTATCAGAGTTGAAGATTTTCATTTACCAGTAGAAACATTTCATGACACTACTCGCCACCCAAAATGCATTACTCTGCACATAATCACTGTAGACAAAGGCAATCTCTGTACGAAATAGCCATTGAAGAAACCGCCAAGAGACTGGATTGTGGGGAACATTTCTTTCGGTCTCCTTCCCACATATGTTTTACAGTTCCTGCAAGACCTTTTCTCCTCAACTCAATCTGTTGAGGGCAAAAGTTACAAACAAAGCATAACCACTCTAAAAAAAAGAAAATTACACGATATTTTGCCAGAGCCTAGAAAAAAACAAATCTTATATATATATATATATTTTCATACTAAATGGCATTAGTGACAAATTGCTTTTAAAAAAATAAGGATTGTTTAAAGCCAATATAAAATGCTCTGTTTCATCTTCCATAGCTGACTTGAATATTACATTTAATTGAATTATCAGGTCGTTCGAAAAGAACACATCAAGATCATAGAGTTATTACACACCAACTCAGAAACTCGTCTGTAGAGTGTGATCTTTTTGGGTTGATTAGCTTAAGGATGACTAATGTATGTGGTGGCATAGTCAGCAACGAATGAGCTCACTATATTAATCCACACACAATGGCAAACTTAGGTATTTCTCGGAACAAGGCTAAGGGTGGCCTTTTAGTGTACAGTTGGTGTAAAGCATGGTGGAGGAGGGTTCACCTATGTAAACCCAGCTGCAGAGGTCCCACCTAATAAAACCTTCCTTCAAGGTCTGCATTTTTTAATTCTCAAATAGACTCTTGTTTCCATAACAAGAACAAATGCTGCTACATTTTTGTTTGAGGATAAACCACTAAATCAAATGTTTCCTGCAGGTTTCTGCCAGACCATGAGGTACATTTCTATGTTTTTACTATCTAGGGCTGTTTGTAAAAATATGGAGGTCACAAATATTTACCTGCACAAATATTGTCTGGAGAATATTATCAACCGCTACAAGGTCAAGGTAAGTATATAGATAGGTAATTGTACATTATCTAAACCTAACTTAGCAATCAATAGACATCCTCATGGTATATAGATGTGAAGTAAAGAATGGTAAATCTATACTTGTCTATATATACTATACCCTATTCTGGCATTCTCACGGACGCGGTCGCGACTTACCGGGTCCCTGCGTTCGCCGACGAGTTTTCCTATCCGTTCGCGTGCGTCACAAGATGTTGGATTGTTGGTAGCCGGTCACGCTAAACCGCGAGAGTTTGCGATCGCGAGCACGTCATTGCGATCGCGAACAAGAAATAAGCATCGCAAGCAAGATGGCCGCGCCCATTAGCGACCGCATGGGCAAGTTGGAGATATATTTCCCTGTGAGCACGCACGAAAACATCGCGAACGGGTGGGAAAAGCAATCTCCTGCATCTTCGCGAAAGTTTTGCATGCTAGCGGAGATTTTGTGCAATTTCACGATAATTTGCGAAAGTCAATTTCGCAAATTCCGCCCACCCTTAGTCCATACATTGTAAAACCTGATGGGGGCTACTTCATGGATGCCTCATCATAGTAAAGCCTAAACTTGGGAGAGACCTAATGTTGGTAACGAACTCAAGAACGCAAAATCATTTCCAGTGTTTACATTTAAATAACAATGCAGTTAAACCTCTTAGACAACCAACCAGGGTCCCTAAAAGTAGAATTTAGTGGAATAATACCAGTATAAATGTCATAATATTGCTAAAGCTTTGAAATCTCTTATGCCAGAAATGTCATGATGCTAGCTGCAGAAGAAGCCTTATACCTCAAGTTGAGGTTTCCTCTATTTTGAGTCTTACATGATTTTGGTGTAATTGAGAATTCCAGGAAAATTATGCACTTAATTCCTTGTACTTTAAGCCAATGACTTTAATGTTTGTAAATAATTTTAACTCTTTAGACAAGGATCTAGCAGATATCTCCATTTGACTGTCCACACTGATTTGGACCACTTAATATGGGGAGAGGAGTTGGCCTAACGGTTAGGGACCTGGGGGAACTGGGATCGAGTCTCGGTAATGGAGCTGAACATCTTGTGAATCTGGGCAAATCACTTAATCTCCCCGTGCCTTACAAAAAAAAAAAATGAATGTGTGTTCTCATGTAAAACAACTGGTGCTATGTAAGGCGCTCTGACACCTGATTGGATTCGGGTCAAGTTCGCGCTATAATAAAACTCTGCAAAAAAAAAAAAAAAGACTGATTATTGGTCATATAGATCCACGATTTTCAGGATCATACCTCTCAAAGAATCAGGGTCAGTGTGATAGCAAATCGAATATTCGTAACAATGTTAGAACATCTATTGGTTCATATCAGTAACCGGTCTGCCATTTATGGATATCACAGTTGTTGGGAGATATGTCTACTACCTAGTAATGATACTCCTACAAAAATGATTTAATCGTATTAGTTCCCTGGTAACATAGTGTTGCATTCACAGCAGGTGGCTACAATTGCCAAATATCTGGTTACATTTGAGACCAAAATATTCCCAGACCTATAGGTCATATCTTGCTCAAATGACCCAAAATACATACAGGCTCCAACCTGATTACACCTGATATGGTGTTTTTAAACATAGGTTATGCTGAAATGCTGAGATGACAACAAACATCTTTCTTCTGCAATTCTGCAGATGATTGTTCAAGTGGGAACAAAAAGACCAAGAATAACAGAGATCACATAACTGATCAACAGGCTGCATTGAATTATTCTGCCTCAAAGAAATTCTCTTTCTCAAAGATATTCCATATGTCCTTCCAGGAATATTGGTCCAGATGTACTACTGGTTTTTAGCATGCGCAAACAGGTTTTAGACCCGTTTGCGCACGCTAAAAAACCTTAGGTTCATGTACAAAACCTATTTTGCAAGTCGCTAATCAATTAGCGACTTGCAAAATAATTTTTGCGACTCGCTATTAGAAAGGGGCGTTCCCTTCCTAATAGTTACTCATGAGCCATGTAAGAATGTTTTGTGACCACAATTGCGATCACAAAAGACTCGCAAATTACCTCCTACTTCAAGTCGGTGGTAATGCAATTGCAAATAGGAAGTGGTACCAGGGGACCCCTTCCCCTTTGCAAATGCATGCGAAAATATTTTTTAAGGGCAGGCAGTGGCCCCAGGGATCACTGTATGCCCTTAAAAAATTAAACGAAAACGTTTCATTATTATTTTTTTAAATGCATAAGGAAAATGTGCTGCATTAAAACAAAACTGCCATTCCCAATGGGGTTGCAAAATGCGAGCGCCTCATTATTATTAATGAGCCAAGCATTTTGCGACCCTATTGGGAATTGCAATCAGTGTCTCTGACACTGTTGTACATAGTAAATTACGACTCGCAAACGAGCGCAAATTGCGGGTCACAATTTACTATGGTCGTTCATCTGGCCCATCATCCCTCTCACTGCTCACTTGATTAGCAACTGCCATTCTCAGCATCTTATATGCTATAGTTCATGACATGGAGAGTGACGAAGCAAATGGCTTTGATAGATGTAATTGTAATTGCATTTATATAGTACTTACTTACTACCACTGATGAGGCATTGAAGCACTTTACACTAGACAGCATGATGCTGCAAAACCCAAGGTTAGTGGTTAATCCAGTTTTATGGTTTACTGTTCCTTATTAGGCTTAGTCTTGTGCACTCAAACTATTCCATGCATTGACAATGTTTTGGGTGGTAGATTAGAGTAATAAGAGTTAAGCAAGAACATTGGGGGGTGATTATGGAGGTGGATTGGTGACACCATTAGATTCACTGGAGGAAATCTAGTATTGTTAGCTGGCACTGGTATGATTTCAAAGGATAGGTTGTGATCTTTGAAACGAGTTGTGAGATGTTTTGCAGTTGGTATTATTAGAGATTAAGACAAACATTCAAGTGGCGCAGAAAAAGTTGTGCTCATAGAGAAGGTATGCAGAGGATGGAGTGTACAAGAGGGCCATTGGAAAGAAAAAGTAGAGGTGACAATCAGACGTTTTTTGAATAAAGGACAATTTTCATGACGAATTGCGAGTATCTAGAGAGCGTCTTTTGATACAGCATGGAATTGGAGGGTTAAAGGCTACTAGGCTGTAGAATTCAAAATTATTTTTATGGGTAGCCATTTCTGATGCCCTTAGTTTAGCATGGTGCAAGATTGAGGGTGAGAACATCTCAACCAGAAAGTGGAAGTGTATTGTCAGTGTGCAAAATTGGACTATTGGTTGATAGGGTGGGAACCCCACTCAGGAAACACCCACAATCCATGTCATAGTGAACCACAAACGTCATTGAATTAACCTGTGGTTAATTGTCTGGTAGCTTGGCAATAAGCAGTCAGACTTACTTTAGATGTAAAGTGTAAAGTATGTTTGCAGCACATAAACAGTTAGAAAATATCAAAACAAAAGCAAAATCCCAAACCAATTTAGAAAAAAGATATAGAAAACTTTATTGAATAAAATGAAATCAAAATGATCAAATTCCAATAAGCACAATCTGAGATTTTCAATTTAAAAATGTTAGATAAGTATGGCACCTAAAAGCATAAAGTGTGACTCGCAGTCATTTGCCCATGCCACACCAGGGGAAGGTCACAACTTCTGGCCAGCTGCAATAAGTGTGGGCCAGATACAGGGACCCACTGAAAAAGTTAGCTAATCAAATCCCGGTGAGAACAGTCCAGTTCGTGCTGGAGGAGGCTTGAAGGAGCAAAGAGAGCAGGTTTTACCTGTAGCACAAAGAGCAGAACCGTTATCGCAAATAGTCTGTGATATACCACGTAGATCTAGCCGGGCATTGCAGAGGGTCGTTACTGGAGATTTCCGTTGGTGGTCACCGCAGGCTGTCATTGCTGTAGCACAAAATGCAGATCTTGCACTGCTGGCAATTGTTGCAATGGGCAAAATCTGCGCAAATTGGCCCATTGGCAGTTACAATAAGTAAAAAACTTGAGCCTTTCTCCTTTCCTCGAAGAGGAGTGCACTCTGATGTCATACAAGGGTCTAGGACCTGGGGAGGCCCCTTTGGGGATGAGGTGCTCACTCTAGCAAAGGCCAGCAGGGGTTAAGCAGGCCCCGCTGCAGCAGGTCAGCTGGGCGGTTTCAGGGAGTCTTCTGGAGCTTGTTGTATCCCTATACCTCAGAACAAGAGATCAGCCAGCCAGTCAATCAGGATAGTCTTGGATGAAGAAATCAGGTCCAGTATTCCTTCTCAGAGAGCAGGGGAGACCTCAAGGAAGCAGCAAGGCAGGCCAATGCGGAAGAGGGCCGGCCTCAAGCAGTAGAACAGTTCTCGGGTGAACAAGGCAGTTCTTTGGTAGTATCTACAGGTCCAGGAGTGAACTAAAGTCTGGCTCTGGGAGTCCATTATTTATTCCTGATGCCAGTTGGGGCACATCCGGGTTTATAACCACATCTAGTTCTGGAGACTTCTTCCCTTCCCCTGCCAAAGTTCCAAGAAGTCTAGGGTGACGAATGGCTGGTGCCAGTTTTGTTTGTTTGTGCTGAGACAAGCCCTTTGAAGTGTAAGTGGGGCAGTGAACCGCTCCGTCCCAGCCATTCTGGGAGGAAGGACCACCCTGCCTACACACAGTCCCCTTTGTCTCACTCACTCTCTGGGAAGAATGCACAAACCCCAACTGCAGAGCGATTCACAGTTGTGATCCAGGACACTGACAGAAGGCACCAAATGGTTAGGGCAAGAAAATCACAACTTTCTAAAAGTGCCATTTTCATAATTCTGACTTAGAAGCTAATTTTACCATTAGAGATGATTTTAAAATACAATTCCTTTAAAACAAACCATGGTACTTCTACCTGCTCCCAATCAAAAGTTAGCACTTTGTATAGGTATTGGGGTAAACTAATGTTATCTAATGGGAGAGATAGTTAAAAATAAATTAACACGTTTTTCACTACTAGGACCCATAAAACTTAAACTCACATGCTCAAACTTATTTTTGCATACAATGCACTCTGCCATAGAGGCCTACCTTAGGGCTGACATATCAATTAAAGAGGAAGGTTTAAACAGAGAAAAAGGTTAATTTTGCCAGGTTGACTAGGCATTTTTTAAAACTAAAATACAGGCTACAATGACAGACCTATGATTGCTTGGAAAGTGATACTTTGTGATACAATGAGTTCTGCAGGTCCAATAGTAGCATTCAATTTACATGCCCTGGGTACATGTAGTGCCATTTTAATAGGGACTTCAAAATAAATGTAGTGTACCAATCAGTAATATGCCAATTTAACCATGTTTAGGCCTAGAGCAAAAGCACTTTACCACTGGTTAGCAGGGAAAGAGTGAACAGAATCATAATGCCAACAAAAACGGGTTCAGCAACAGAAGACAAAAATCTGGACGAGACCATATAAAGAAGGCACGTCCAACAGTCAGGAAGATGTGGGGGAGAACAATGTCACTCTTATCAGTCCAAGAAGTGTAACTGGGGAGGGTCAAGGAACTTCATTACCTTGAAAGGGACCAGGAGACCTTCCCATTTCTAGAAAAGTGTAAAGGTGTACCCAGCAAAGGGAAGACTTGTATTCCCATGGTCATCTTCAACAGCATGGCATCAGACCAGTGGGAGGGAAAGTTGGTCCCAAAACTACTTTGGTGAAAAGGTGGAGACTGCTCATTTCCAAATGCACACCACTGGCAAGAACACAACGTTCCTCAGAGCCAGAAAGATTCTGCCATGTTGGATATGCCACAAAATGGTGTACTGTGGGATTGTTTGCAGTAAGGCAAAAGGAAATGCTACAAAAATGGGAATGTCTCCTCTCGGTAACCCTTTCCTTATTGGTTAGAGAATGTCCAGGAGTCAGCATTCCCACTAACTAGTAAATCCCACAAAAGTAGAACTACAACCACAGAGCACTTTCTGGACTTGCAGAAGAACAAAAGAGGACTTGACCTGCTGTCTGAGACCCGTGTTGAGACCTAAAGAACTGGACCTGCTCCTGCTAAGGGTTATGACGTGAACTCCAAGGGTAGTTGGCTGACCTCCTGTGTTGCTACAGGGGCACAACAGGCTGCAAAAGTCAAATTTGCTACCGTGCCCAGCTGACTGGTAGCAAGTGATAGCGGAATGGACCCTGCTGTTTACCTTTATCGGAGTGTATTCTAGCCTCTAAGTGCTGCCCCTATGGCCCTGTGAGCCATATTAGTGACTGAGAAGAGCTGCTTAAGAAACTATGAAGAACTTGAACTTAGAATATTTTTAAATATTCCATGAACTGCAGAGCGTCAGCAGCACTTCTCAGCAAAATCATCTGATTAAGAGGTCATTTCATCGGATACACCTTCAATGCTTGCCCCATTTTAGGATTTTGAACACCATAAAAAAACAGACTGAGTCAGGAGGTGGAAATCTTTACCAGGTGAATGTGCTTAAATTATCAGTCCTACACAAAGACTTTGACGGACAAAAAACATGAATTTCTCCGGCTTCAAAGTTTTCCCACCAACTGCAAAGGCTTCAGATGGACCTTGTCCAGTGGCTATCCGGCTTTGAGAGACTTCGGTATATAAAGCTAGTAACAATTTCAGACACTAAGGCCCTGATTTAGATGTTGGCAGGTGGGTTACTCCGTGACAATGGTGACAGTTATCCCATCCACCGAAATATAGATCCCATAGGCTATAATTGGATTTATATTTCGGTGAACAGGAAATCCATCACCGTTGTGATGGAGTAACCCGTCCGCCAACATCTAAATCAGGCCCTCAGTCAGAAGGTAAAATCCCAAACCATAACAATCCTGTTTAGTGTATCCAACCTGCGCTCCATCTTGGCCAGAAATTATGTGTAGGTCCTGGTCAATCACATCAGAGACTAGTGATTGATGCTATACTGTTTCATTGTGCTTGATGCCTTAAATCTTTAGAAATTCTTATCCTGGCTAAATATTTTACACATTTTCATAATTTAAGTCTTTCTGCTCTGTACCACGGCTACGTAGGGGTTGAGCCCAAGTTTGATATTTTGAAACTGTGTTTTACTGTTACAGGTTAGTGGATATATTCCTTGTGCTATTTTACACTGTGCCGCTTGAGTGGATGCCTAGTGTCCAACTCTCATAACATTCTTCTTCTATGCTCATACACCAATACTAGCACTAACATACCCAGTGTATGTTGTGCATGTTGTGCTGTTTGTGTATTTAGTCTGTGTGGTACATGCAAAGTGTGTGTGAGTTATCCAGAATAATGGAGTCCTGTGGAATCCATTTTAGCTCTCTCTGCCTGATCTTTGACACAATATGGAGGTGAGGTGAATTTCCCAGATATTAGAAGAGTATTGCTGACATTCCTGAAGCTGGAGGGAGGATATGTAGACACTGAGGCGATGGAAGAGGAGATAAAAGATCCTGTAGAGATTCAATTAGGACTTTTGCTGACCAATGAGCTGCTGACTGGTCTTTTTGAACTACTGTGTGGTGGAGGGTAGGAGCAAAGGACTGGACTGCAGAATGTTTTGTGCAAGGTAAGGGGATCTTTGAGGAGAAATCCCACCTTTTATCTTTCTCTGAATACAGTTTGAGTTGCCTGTTGCTAAAACCTCACAACTCTTTATGCCTCTTGTGGATCCTAGAGGCTGGAGATAATCCTGCTCTGAGTAGCATTACTTTGCAATACGTCTCTGCCTGGAGAGAAGCCTGGAAAGAACACTGGAAAGGAGAACCACCCTATGCTAGTTCTATAAAGTATAGACATTGGATACAGTTCTCCTGCCTTCTTTTGCTGCATAGATGTGGGACTCTACTACCCAGTTCTAAGTCCTTTATGGCCAAGTAAGGGAGTCTTCCACAGAGTACTCATGCGGCTGTAGTGCAATCAGAGTTGCTGTCTGTCTACCAGACACCAGCTTTCCAAAGGTGAGGGGGTATCATAACACCTCATTCTTACCACTTTTTAGAAGAGCTGTATACCTCTCCTGAAGTAGGAGAGGGAAGGGGCCAGCCAACCCTCCAAAACATATACATGATACCACTCGCCAACATCATCCAATCACAAGACATCACTGTCATCTCATACAGTGATGACACCCAACTCATCCTCTCCCTGATAGACAAGACGACAACCCCCAGAACCAACGTCATCAGCTGCATGACAATGGTAGCAGAATGGATGCGAACTAGCTGCCTGCTCAACTCCGACAAGACCGAATCTCTGATTTTTGGCAACAAGACCTCCCCATGGGACACCACCTGGTAGCCATCAGAGCTAGGACCAACACCCAAACAATCAGACCATGCAAGAAATCCATGAATTTTCCTAGACAACAATGTCAACAGGAGGGCTTAAGTCAATGCAGTGTGCACCTCCTTCTTCCACATCCTACACATGCTACAAAAAACCTTCAAATGGTTGCCTCAGAAAACCAGGTGGACCATCAAGCAAGCAATCATTACCAGAAGGCTGGACTACAGCAACACTTTCTATGCCAGAATCTCTAACATCTCATACACAGACTCCAGTTAATCCAACAAATACGATGAAAGGCTCTGCCACACTCTCACTCATACACATTACCTGCATCTGCAGAAGCAAAACTGGAGGTCACCCATTCTCCTACATTGCGCCAAAAACATGGAAAGACTTCCCTCAAAACTTTGCAGCCTCCTCCTCACTTCTTCAGTTCTGCAAGATGGTGAAGCCCTGGCTCTTCTTATAAGCACCTTGGGGACCATACACCTGCCCAAGCACCTGAATATCCTCTTGGATGATTAGTGCATTATACAAATCATTATAATACAACATAACAGAAGAACTGACTGTCCAGAAGTGAGGTGCAGTGGTATCCCTTGCTGGTGGAACTTTTATCATAGGAGGACCTAGGAGAACAATTAGAATAACCTGGTGCTTTCAGGCCTACAAGGGTTCAGTGACTAAATATCGAGGGACATAATATAGAATGCCCAAAATATCGACTCCAAAATATAGAAGGACAGAATATAGACTCCCTATCTACAAACAGGTAAGTACTAAAATATCGATTCCAAAATATAGAGGGGCCGATTCCGATCCGTTAAAAATTATTTCCATACGACTCGAATCCGTATTTTTTTCCGTACGAATCGTACAAGTCACGTCCGACCCGTGAAGTACGATTCGTACGGGAAAAAGTACGTACGGATCGGCCCGCTCCGTACGAATCGTAGCGGGATAAGTAGTACGAGACGTACCCGGACACTTTTCCATACAAATCGTAAAATTACAGTCCGAGCGTGCAAGTCCGATCCGGACCGGCTATCCGATGTACGAATCGTACGGAAAACAGCCCGTACACGGGGACTGACTCTACCCGCTACGAAGCGAAGTTGGTATGACTCGTAGCCCGGGAAAAGTTGTTCCCGGGGTATGAGTCGTACAGGCCCCCCCACCCCCGTATATACGCACCGTACTCCCGCCCCCATATGTACGCACCGTACTCCCACCTCCCGTATGTATGCACAGTACTCCCACCCCCGTATTTACGCAACGTACCCCCACCCCCGTATGTATGCACCGTACTCCCACCCCCGTATGTACGCACCGTACTCCCACCCCCCGTATGTACGCACCGTACTCCCACCACCGTACTCCCACTCCCCGTATGTACGCACCGTACCCCCAGTGCTATGCGTACCCCTGGGAATCAGTTTTATGGCTGTTTTTGGCTCCCATAAAAAAAGAGCCGTACGGAGTGCCGTAGGGACGGATCGTACTTGCTGGGCCGTAAAACACTGCTTACATCCATACGGACGGTGCGTACAGGCAGTTCCGGAGATGATTAGTACATTTTTTTACCCGTATGGTCTTTTGTACGATTCGTACGGAAATCGGCTTTCTATACGAATCGTACTTCCTGGGTTGTACGGACAGTTTACCGGGTACGAGTCGTACGGAGAAAACGCTCCGTACGACGATTCGTAGGACCTTTTTACCGGATCGGAATCGGCCCCAGAATGTTAAAGTATAGTTAGCTAAAATATAAAAATTTTTTAATGTATTAAAAATAATATAAAAGTAATTAAATATTAAAAACAATTAAATAAAACATACCTAAAATAATATAAAAAAGCTTAAAATGTAAAAATAATAAAAGTAATGTAAAAAAAAGTCGAGATTTTGTTGGATAGTGAGAGCGTAAAAATTACTATTCCCACTCCAGTGAGTGCAACAGTAGGGAAAACGTTGGATAGCGTAGGGGTAAAAATTACTATTCCCACTCCAGAGACTGCAACAGTAGGGAAAGAGTTGGATAGCGGGAAGGGAAAAATTACTATTCCCACTCAAGTGACTCCAACAGTAGGGAAAGCATTGGATAGCGTAGGGGTAAAAATTACTATTCCCACTCCAGAGAGTGCAACAGTAGGGAAAGCGTTGGATAGCGGGAAGGGAAAAATGACTATTCCCACTCCAATGAGTGCAACAGTAGGGAAAGCGTTGGATAGCGTAGGGGTAAAAATTACTATTCCCTCTCCAGTGAGTGCAACAGTAGGAAAAACGTTGGATAGCGTAGAGGTAAAAATGACTATTCCCACTCCAAAAACTGCAACAGTAGGGAAAGCGTTGGATAGCGGGAGGGTGAAGATTACTATTCCCACTCCAGAGAGTGCAACAGTAGGGAGAGCGTTGGATAGCGGGAAGGGAAAAATTACTATTTCCGCTCCAGAGAGTGCAACAGTGGGGAAAGCATTGGATAGCGGGAAGGGAAAAATGACTATTCCCACTCCAATTAGTGCAACAGTAGGGAAAGCGTTGGATAGCGTAGGGGTAAAAATTACTATTCCCACTCCAGTGAGTGCAACAGTAGGGAAAACGTTGGATAGCTTAGAGGTAAAAATTACTATTCCCACTCCAAAGACTGCAACAGTAGGGAAAGCGTTGGATTGCGGGAGGGTAAAAATTACTATTCCCGCTCCAGAGAGTGCAACAGTAGGGAAAGCGTTGGATAGCGGGAAGGGAAAAATTACTATTCCCACTCCAGTGAGTGCAAAGTAGGGAAAGCGTTGGATAGCGTAAGGGTAAAAATTACTACATGACACAGAAACCATCATGAATACCAACACGAGACAATTTCAGAACCTCCCCAGAGCGGAACGGATGGCTTTACAGACATTAGCCAAAGAGGATTGCATCGTTATCACACCCGCAGACAAAGGGGGAGCAACTGTCATCCTTGACACTGAAGTCTATAGAAGAGAATGCATACGCCAGCTTGAAGACAGACGATATTACCGTCCCCTCAAGATGGATCCCACGAAAAGGCTCACTACCACCATCAAGGACCTTGTCAACGAAGCAAAGGAAGCTGGTTGGATAACCAACCATGAGACCACCCACCTGGTTACAGAACATCCGGTTACACCGTACTTTTACGTGTTACCCAAAATACACAAAGGAAGAATACCGCCGCCCGGTAGACCCATTATCTCCGGAATAGGCTCCCTATTTGAACCCCTATCCACCTTCGTTGATGTGTTTCTCAAACCTATCATACAGAAGATGCCAACATTTGTGCAAGACACTAAGGATCTACTACGCCTACTACATGATATGCCGTTCAACCAAGAAGAAGAACACTTGGTGTCTTTTGATGTAGAGTCGCTATACATGTGCATCCCTCAAGACGAGACACTGACTACCATCAGGTCTCTGCTAGAGGGCGAGCACCTAGACTCCATCATTCAGTTGGATTTTATCATGTCTTGTGCAACTATTGCAATGAAGAAGAATTTCTTCAAATTCGAAGATGGGTTGTTCCTACAAATATCAGGTACATCTATGGGCAGTGTTTTCGTCCCTAGCCTGGCGAACCTCTATGTACACCGGTTCAAACAAACTAAAGTGCTTCATCCGACTAATCCCTACAGAGATCACATAATAGTATGGAAGAGGTACATCGATGATATTTTTGTGGTCTGGTGAGGGACACCCAAGACCGTCGTGGATTTTCATAGCTGGCTGAATACAAGAAATTAATTTCTGCGCTTTACCTATGACTTCTCACACACCAGTCTTCCCTTCCTAGATGTGAGAATCTATCCTGATAATGGTATTTTGTCTACTGAACTGTACCGTGAGCCCATGGCAAGGAACTCACTATTGTCCTACCACAGCTTTCATTCCAAAGCCCTTCGGGATAATCTGCCCTTTGGACAGTTCTTACGTGTGAGGCGCAACTGCTTTAGTGTGGAGAAATATGAAGAACACGCTAGATAACTGTCCACACAACTCAAAGACAGGCAACATCCCCACAGCATCATACGCAAATGCAGGAAGAGAGCACTCAACAACCGCAGAGAAGCCCTTAATGAGGTAGCACCACCTAGAGAAACACAACAGCGCTTGACATGTGTAAACACATTCTGTGGTTTCTCCAACCAAATCAAGAAAACCCTCCTCAAACACTGGCGCATCTTGAACATCGGACCCACATCACTGCCACCGGCACTATTTGCTTTCAAACGTATGGGGAACATAAAAGACATGCTGGTGCACACCAGACCCCAGCCCAAATAGACACAGAACCAGTTGTCCTTATGGGGCCTGCCTGCAGTTAAAGGGCATTTCCCATGTGGTTCTTGTGCCGCGTGCCCACAAACAAAACAAACTACAGAAATTGACATAGGCACCAACAGACCATGGTCTCGCATGAAACACACTAATTGCAATAGTGACAAACTGATCTACATGATCAAATGCCCTGGCCTGATGCAGTACATAGGCATGACAATGAGAAAGGTGAAGACAAGAATTCTGGAACATAAAAGCAATGTGAGATGCAAGAAAAGTTCAACTAAGATGACCAATCACTTCATTACACAAGAACACACTGAGAATGACATTAGTTGGGTGGTACTAGAGAAACCAACTATTCCCCCTCATATCAGTGACATTCATCAATTCTTACTGATCAGAGAACAACGATGGGTACACAAACTACGTACTGATGCCAATGGACTGAATGATGACATACCCTGGCTTCTATTGTAGATGTATCATATTACTGATCCGTTACATCACAACATAAGATACAGCACACATGATTTCCAGTGGTTGATTCTCCTCTACCAATGCTTTGTATCCGCACCCAACTCTGAGGCGCACCACTCAATCATTCCTCAAATTTGCACAAGGTTGTGCTTAATATAACATCTTTTGGAGATGATTCTATTGTTAATCTGCTTCTTGGGCTATGATTAGTGTCTTTGACACTGCACATGCGCAACACTACAGCAGAACCTTTTTTTGATCGTTTCTTTGATCGTACACACTGTGGAACTATCCCCCTCTCTTTAAGCAATGCCTTCCTCCATCATTGCCATTTAATTTAATTCTATTTAATTTAATTTAATTTATTCTAATTTTTAGTATTTTTCTTCAGGCTTTGAATAAGTATGTCCTTCACTAAGCATGCTCACTCATCGCGCTGTGAATAAGTGTCTCCTTTACTGAGCATGCTCAGTCATGACAGGGCCTCATTCTTTAGGCCAGGCGATATACTTGGCCACCTCAGGGTGACACTGACACAGGTGGGAACAATTCATTGTCTTCCACTCACAATATAAGCACAGAGCTGCCCAGCCATTCGGTACCTCCGTTCTCAACTCATTGACTGCCCCAGGGTACCGACGGACAGGTAAGCTTTGCGCTTGGAATTTAGATACTCTCTCCTTACATTAACAGAGCTAACAGTTTCTCTATTTGTTTACCAAAATAATTATTATTTATAAAATGTTTTCCTTTTTTTTAAATTTTAAAATGACTGAATCCTGTCCTGAGTTCTTCTTTTTATGCCATACTGTAGTTGTGACTAGGTGGGTGTTTGTGTTCATAGTAAACCATATGATCAGAGATCTGTCTGTACACTCTGACATCAAACATTTTTGTTTATTATAGAGCGGGCCCCCTTCCCTGAGTTGTATCCAGGTTGAGGTGAGGGTGTCATCCAAACTATTTGGGTAAGTGAAGGACCCATACTTGTGGGGTTAGCATTTTTTATGTTTGATAAATATATTGCCTGCATTACTAGAACTGTATATATGTAGTGACCCTTTCTGACCCGGGGAGTTTTTTTATCTCCCTCAGATGGACCCAATAAATACTGGACACCTGGATCATCGGTGTAGTATTATTACTATTATTTTGTTCAATTTGAGCACACCACAGCAGTAGCTTTATCTTTCACCCGGTCCTGAAGAAAGCCCAGATCCTTGTATGGATCCTAAGGGCTGAAACATGTCGATCTATTGCGAAGAGTAGTGTCGAATCTCCACTACTTTACCTTATGCACTTTTTTAATCCTGACAGTGAAACCTACACAGTAATGCCTTTTTTGGTATTCACTAGCCAGTTTTAACTTCACCACTAGTTTTCTCACCACTAGTTTTCTCACCACTGATTCTCTAGCTCTGCTCTCTTTTACCTCACTCACAGTATAAGGAACACTACTCCTTGTACATACAGCCTCATCCTCGCTGAACAAAATCCCTGGACTCCTCCCTCTTAGTGAGAGGGTTGTAGCCCCCTTTGGAACTAGGTTTTTCCACTGGAGGAACAAACCCGATGATGAAGCATGTCACCTCTTGGTGAGTGCGTGAAGTCTCCAGTCCTCTTTCGGGATTATCCCTGTGGGGATTCAATTCACCTGCCTTGGTCTTTTGTGTTCACTACCTTCTTAGACCCGAGATGACCTCTGTGTTTACTTAGTATATGGGGAAACTTCATCTTGCTGGTCTATAAACATTTTCCCTTTGACCCCACTAATTCCTGTTGTTTATAAAAATTACTATTCCCACTCCAGTGAGTGCAATAGTAGGGAAAACGTTGGATAGTGTAGGGGTAAAAATTACTATTCTCACTCCAAAGAGTGTAACAGTAGGGAAAGCGTTGGATAGCGGGAGGGTAAAAATTACTATTCCCACTCCAGTGAGTGCAACAGTAGGGAAAGCGTTGGATAGCGGGAGGGTAAAAGTTACTGTTTCCACTCCAGAGAGTGCAACAGTAGGGAAAGCATTGGATAGCGGGAAGGTAAAAATTACTATTCGCACTCCAGTGAGTGCAACAGTAGGGAAAGAGTTGGATAGCGGGAGGGTAAAAATGACTATTCCCACTCCAGTGAGTGCAACAGTAGGGAAAGAGTTGGATAGCAGGAGGGTAAAAAATACTATTCCACTCCTGAGAGTGCAACAGTAGGGAAAGTAATGATTTAATATTAAAATAAGATTACATTAATTATCAATACCAATAAAAGTTAATTAAAAATAACCAATTAATAACAATTAATTACCATTGGAAAAAATTAATTACCAATTAATAAAAATTAATTGCCAATTAATAATTAATTATCAATTAATTATCAATACATATAAATAAAAATTAATATTTACTTTATTACAATTAATTTACTTCCCACCCAATAACATTATTATCAATTAATCAAATAATACAAATTAATTGGCAATTAATGAAAATAAATTAGCAATTCATACAAATTAATTACCAATTAATACAAATTAATTACCAATTAATAATTAATTATCAATTAATTATCAATACACATAAATAAATAAAAAATATTTACTTTATTACAATTAAATTACTTCCCACCCAATTCCCCTATAAACCCACAACCCGCTCCTAATAATAAAAAATACAATTAACATAATTATCAATTGATCAATTAATATAAATTAATTACCAATGAATAAAAATTAATTACCAATTAATAATTAATTATCAATTAATTAATTATCAAAACATATAAATACAATTAATATTTAATTTACCATAATTAAATTACTTCCCACACTATTCCCCTATAAACCTACCACCCCCTACTGAATTAAATTACGCAAAAATTAAATTGCATAACATTCATTAGTTTAAAAAAATTAAACATACATTACAAAAATAATACATAATTTTAACACATATACTACCATACATAACACTAAAAAAAAATCGATATTATCGAAATCTATATTTTTAAATTCGATATTATGGAAATCTATATTTTTAAATTCTATATTATGGAAATCGATATTTCATACCCCAATTTTGATATTCTGTCCTATCTATATTAAGATAATTCGATATTCTGTCCTATCTATATTTTAGAGTCGATATTCTATCCTGTTTATATTTTGGATTCTATATTTTGGTCGTTCACCATCGGGAGTTCACCACGGTCGTGAGAAAACGAAACCAGGAGCCTACCCTGGCCTGTCGGCCCCCAAAGAAAGAAAACGGGAAATCGGGAGGCCACCCCGGTCATGAGAAAAGAAAAGCAAAGCCAGGAGCCCACCCTGGTCCATGTGCAAGAGCCTGCAGCGACATCGGGAGCCCACCCCGGCCGCATCAATAAATGTAAGGTGAGGAGAAGGAAGAAGGGCACCCGACTGTGACAAAAGTCAACCTCCGACTGCAGGGATAGCCTCGAGACTCCCGCGTGTCAATTTCAAGCTGAAATGTTGCGAGAGCTCGGTGGCCATCTTGAAGTCAGGCAGGAGAACCAATAAGAGGCTACAGCAGGCCAGGCGGCCATTTTTAAGTCAGGCAAAGACTGAAATACATAAAAAAGAAAGAAAAGGATGGAAACAAAAGGAAATTATCACAAATAAAGGTGAATAAAGAAATAAAAGACAGCTTAGGAAGATTGTGCACACAAAGAAAAGAAAGGCATAACAACAAAAATGACAGAAGACGCAAGTGACAAGAATAGTGCAAATGCAAGCTTCTGCAGACCACTACCGTTCAGCTTATCAAAACGACAAACAGGCATTAGGTGGGATAAATGGATAAGGTAATTCACCTGTGTATGTAGGGGTACACGTGGTACGACCCGTACCCATGCTCTGAAGGCCTGGGTACGGTGCGTACCCCTACGGCACCCCATTGGGGGTCCGCACCGTACCCAGGCCTTAAGAGCGTGAGTACGGGTCGTACCACGCGTACCCCTACATCACCCCAACAATGCTGGTACGGCCCGTACCCAGGCCTTTAGAACGTGGGTATGGGCCGTACCGCCATTGTTGGAGTGACGTAGGGGTACGCCTGGTACGACCCGTACCCACGCCCTTAAGGCCTGGGTACGGTGTGGACCCCTATGGCACCCCAACAATGGTGGTACGCACCGTACCCACGTTCCAAAGGCATGGGTACGGGCCGTACCCAGGCCTGCAGATCGTGGGTGCGGGAATGTATGGAGCGTACCCCCACCCGTGTATGTATGGAGCGTACCCCCACCCGCGTATTAATGGAGCGTACCCACATCCCACCAGTGTATGTACGGAGCGTACCCCCACCCGTGTTTGTATGGAGCGTACCCACACCCCACCAGTGTATGTACGGAGCGTACCCCCACCCGTGTATGAATGGAGCGTACCCACACCCCACCAGTGTATGTACGGAGCGTACCCCCACCCGTGTATGAATGGAGCGTACCCCCACCCGTGTATGTATGGAGCGTACTCACACCCCACCAGTGTCTGTACGGAGCGTACCCCCACCCGTGTATGAATGGAGCATACCCACACCCCACCCGTGTATGTACGGAGCTTACCCCCACCCGTGTATGAATGGAGCGTACCCCCACCCGTGTATGTATGGAGCGTACCCACACCCCACCAGTGTATGTACGGAGCGTACCCCCACCTGTGTATGAATGGAGCGTACCCCCACCCGTGTATGTATGGAGCGTACCCACACCCCACCAGTGTATGTACGGAGCGTACCCCCACCCGTGTATGAATGGAGCGTACCCACACCCCACCAGTGTATGTACGGAGCGTACCCCCACCCGTGTATGAATGGAGCGTACCCCCACCCGTGTATGCATGGAGCGTACCCACACCCCACCAGTGTATGTACGGAGCATACCCCCACCCGTGTATGAATGGAGCGTACCTACACCCCACCAGTGTATGTACGGAGCGTACCCCCACCCGTGTATGAATGGAGCGTACCCCCACCCGTGTATGTATGGAGCGTACCCACACCCCACCAGTGTATGTACGGAGTGTACCCCACCCATGTATGAATGGAGCGTACCCACACCCCACCAGTGTATGTACGGAGCATACCCCCACCCGTGTATGAATGGAGCGTACCCCCACCCGTGTATGAATGGAGCGCACCAACACCCCACCAGTGTATGTACGGAGCGTACCCCCACCCGTGTATGAATGGAGCGTACCCCCACCCGTGTATGTCCCGAGCGTACATGCCCAGACACAGGAGGGGTGGGTGCAGAGTCCACCCAGCAGTGCCCAGACACAGGAGGGGTGGGTGCAGAGTCCTCCCAGCAGTGCCCAGACACAGGAGGGTTGGGTGCAGAGTCCTCCCAGCAGTGCCCAGACACAGGAGGGGTGGGTGCCTATCTCTCCCAGCAGTGCCCAGACACAGGAGGGGTGGGTTCCCATCACTCCCAGCAGTGCCCAGACACAGGAGGGGTGGGTGCAGTGTCCTCCCAGCAGTGCCCAGACATAGGAGGAGTGGGTGCTATCACTCCCAGCAGTGCCCAGACATTGGAGGGGTGGGTGCCTATCACTCCCAGCAGTGCCCAGACATAGGAGGGGTGAATTCCCATCACTCCCAGCAGTGCCCAGACACAGGAGGGGTGGGTGCAGAGTCCTCCCAGCAGTGCCCAGACACAGGAAGGGGGGGTGCAGAGTCCTCCCAGCAGTGCCCAGAAACAGGAGGGATGGGTTCCCATCACTCCCAGCAGTGCCCAGACACAGGAGGGGTGGGTGCAGAGTCCTCCCAGCAGTGCCCATGGAAAGAAAAGGGTGGAGTACCCACAGATGCAATGGCCACAAATGTCAGTCCAGTGCCCAAAGACCCTGCAGAACACGTAACACATGTGTGCGAGGCTGGGAGTACACACATGCATAGTGTGTAAAAGGGAACATGTCCACATGAAGTCATGTCAATAAACTCCATACACAAGTACAGTGACCACCAAGGATGCCACTAATGATGCAGGTGGAGACATTGCCCAGCATGCATGGCCAAAGTTGAACGGATCCGTCACACACCAAGGAAATGTAGACATAGCTCAGCACAACATATTGGAAACACCCTGCAGGGAAGATGTCAGGGTCCACAGAGGAAGGAACACACCTTGGGACAATTTCACCATACAGTAAGAACACACATGACCAAAGATTATTTGCAGAGCCCTTGTGATGGCACACAGATACCAGGGTCCACCCCATGAGCAGCACACCACAACATTTCCCAGACACCTAACACATTATCACCACCCCAAATCATGGAGCAGCACCACCAACAGCAATACCAGAAAAGCAGTAGTGTACAAAGAAAAAATAAAACATTGCTTTATTCAGCATGAGAAGAAAAAATTGTTAATAACAGTTAAATATGTATAAGGCCCATAGGGCAGTCCATAGTCCAATTCCAGGTGGGGGACACATAGGAACGCGTGTCCCCTATCTTGCCTGCACAGTTCATACCTCCTTTGCTTCCACAGGGGGGGGGCATCATGTGGGGGGGAAGGACCAGGCACCGCAGGGACAGGAGGGGCAAGGGTAGGTGTTGTGGGTGCAGGGACGGAGGACTCCACCACAGGGGGTGGGGCAGCACCAAAGGTGGTGGTGAGAATGGCGCTGCACACGGTTGCAAGGTCCCCCAGCGTCTCCCCTGCACCAGAAGGAACCACAGGCCCCAAGGAGAGGGGGGGTCGGAGGGATGGGTCGCAGCGCTACTGGGGGAGGGTGTGGACAGGGGGGGGCTCAACCACCCTGACCGGGGACTCCTTTGACCGCTTGCAGGGTGGTGTCACTTTGGGGCTCAGGGACAGAGCGGCCATGAAGGAATCTTTGTTGGAATCTTGGCCAGAAGAGCTGAGGGGAGTGGATTCGGGGGGAGCGGGTTGTGAGGAATGCGGACTCCCACTGTGGCTGCGTGTCTTCCGTTTGCCCCCCGACCCAGTGGGTGTGCCTACTTCACCCTGTGTGTGCGTGAGAGGAGGTGTGCGCTTGGCCTTCCCTGGTGGTGTGGTGCCTGTGTCTGGTGGGGTGCGTGCATGGGGACGTCTGGGTGTGCGTCTGACAGGCATGGGAGTGGGAAGTGTGGATGGTGCAGGGGTGGGGGGGACGCAGCGCTGCAGGAGATCCACTGCTGCAATCAGTGTCGAGTCTATGGCCCTCAGCAACTGGCGTTGGTCAGACTGCGCAGCTGAGATGCCCTCCATGTACGCATCCATCTGGGTGAGCACACGGGTGTGGCCATGGAGGACATTAAGCATCGCAGTCTGACCAACCTGCAACTGGCGCAGGATGTCCACAGACTCGGCATTCGCGGCAGCAGTGGAGACAGGGGCAGGGGGTGCGGTGCCGGCAAGAAGGAGACACGTGGTGACCTAGCACGGCGGGAAGGGACCCGAGCAAGTGGGAGGCCGGTGATGGTAATGGAGGGGGCGGGCAGAGATTGAGTGCTGCTTTCAGCTGTGGGAGCTGCCTCCGCCCCCTCTGGGAGCTCAGCCTCGGACCCGTCAGCGTCATAGTCGGTGGTGGGACTGGACAGGTCCTCCGCCTCACTCCCCTCGGCCTCCGTGCCACTCGATGCACCAGACAAGACAGCACTGGTGCTCGATCCCTCCTCACGGTCCGTGCCAGTGTCTCCCTCGGAGTCCCCCGACGATGCTGTGGTCAAGGTGAAGAGACAGGAAATAATCAGACACCTGTATACATATGTCACATGAGTCAAATCTACATAGGTCACAGTGCATAGCCTGAAAAGCAACATGAGTAACATCTACAATACAAGGTACATATGTAGGCCCTGCAACACACAGTTGGTTGACCCAGCATGCCACTGAGAAACAATGGAGAGCATGACACAACAGCAAATTACTTGATATCAAATTGGACAGAGGAGCCAGGCTCTGGGGACAATCGTGCACAGCATCAGCACCACACAGCCTTGCCAAAAAAGGGATGAGCAGGAACCATGTCTATTAACTTTTTGCACATGCTGCAAAGCTAATACATTAAACCATGGCCAACATGACTGGGTCACTGCACCTTGAATGTATGTCCAGACAAACATCACACACAGCCCAGACCAAGCAAGGAGACTTCAGATTTTTACATGTAGGCCTTGCCCGCACAAACCACCCCATACCTCAGACAATGTGATTGAGACAGAGGAAGTACTTACACCTCTTACTCTGGGATAAAAACACATGGCCTGCACTAAATCCTGATTGTACACAAACTACCCCTGGTGCGCCTGTCCACATATATCATTGACAATCAACCATCGTCAGATTGTCGTACCAAGGAACTCAGGCACTACCCACTGTGAGTATGCACAAGCAAAATTGGGTCACACTGTGCAGTGGACACATGTAGCACAGTTTACGTAAATACAGATGAGGCCAGGGTACAATGCCACAGAGCCCAACATATGCCGAAGACACAGAGAATGTCCACATTGTTGGATGACACACATGATACCTAGGAAAAGGTGCCCCAGGGCAAAGTAGTGGCCACACTCCTCCATGGTCCTGGATGAATATGACTGCAACTGAAGCAACCGTCCCTGCACTATGCATTACTCCCACTCATGCACATCATGTCAGAGGGCACAACATTGGACATCCATGCTGTAAGGCAGTACACTTTTAAGACACACTCCTATGTCGGGACTCACCATCAGTGCCAACTGACATGGACCCCACAATGACTGAACTGGCCAGGGCACAGGCAAGGTCCCAAAACCTGTTACACACCACCCCCACATATGATGCTGCAAGCATTGGGCACTTGGATTAACTGGCAGGGTAGATAACCTTGTGCAAGAGTGACTACACACAGACCAGGGAACACATGGCAAGGAGGGGAAGGGAGGAAGAACAGCACCGGTGTACTTTGGGGAACAGGTCATACACTGCACATTTAAACCCTGGCAGTGTATCCATGCAACAGCGCACTTTCAAAAGCTGGTGACACACATCAAACACACATGTACCTACCCCCTTCCTGCTGCTGCTTCTCCAGTAAGCGCCTATCCAAGTCGGGGAAGACCACCGCCAGCACACGCTTATGGATGTGGGTCAGACGCCGGCGCCCACGGTTCTTGCGGCTCTCAGGTGAGTCCCCCAGCAGGACCCGTGCGATCCTCCTCGTCCAGCACCGGATATCCTGCCAGCGTTTCCTCACCTGGGCTAGGCACCGCTTCCGACCCTCCGTCTTCCTCACGGCACTGACGGCTTGCTTCCATATCTCCCACTTGGCATGGATGCCTACCTGTGAGGATGCAAAAGTGAGAATACTTTAATACACCTGAGCAATGACACAGAGACACACATATTAATAATTTTTCTTGTTTGAACATGCCATGGTATGCAGGCAACTCATTGCACGTTTGTCATAGGGACATTATCCTCTGGGGAAGGCCAAATGCACTACGTGGCATTGAAAGTACACAGGTGGCATGAGGGGTGCCACACAACCAATGATCCTGAATCACACTGTGCATCACAAGCGACACCAGGATTATGTAAAGCACCTCAAAGCAGTCACATGCCCCAGCCCACTGACGCACCCTCAGCAGAGTACACAGACACACACAGGCACAGGACAATCACCTGCCATTGCCAACTGCGGGTACACACCTCACTCTGCCCATGTGCCACTAGACTGGGGGGTGTCACAGGTGTGGGGCTGGCTCTGCACGGCAGTCACACAGCACTGCTCCCTGCTCACATCAGATGGGCAGGGTATATCCATCCCTCATGCAGCTGGTGTGCAACACTCCACATATGCAATCACCCACATGACAGGGGACTCACACACACACACACCAATGTCCAGGGGACGAACACATCATTTGGACACTCTCAGCACAGGTACACTAAACAAACACACATCTATGGGTACTGTCACCTGTCACACTGGGGGGACCACAGAATCACATCAGGACTGTAGAAACAACATTCCCAGGAGGAGTAGCCAGGCTGAATGTGGCATGCACCGTGCATTGATTGTCACAGTAAGCACTATGCAAGTGAGGAGTGCACACAGGAACTACAGCATGCTCTGCATGGGAGACATGAGGCATTCCCCACCCTGGGACCCACTCTAAACAACATTGCATGTCTGTCACACATGGACACAATGCCAGAAGTCACAGTCACAAAAAAGGGGCACAGTCTAAGCTAGTGGAGTCAGCACCTACCTGCTCCCCTGGTCGACCATACAGCATGGTGTACTGTGGGAGGATCACATCCACCAAGGCCAAATTCTCCTCCATGGTGAATGGCTGGGCCCTCTCCACAGACCTGGACATGGTGCCAGAGGAATCACGAGCAGCAGCAGTGTTGTGGAATGAAACGATGTGCATGCAAGTGCTCTCTCATGGGACCTGGCTGCCTTATATCTGCCTTGCTGGGCTGTTTCATTTACAGGAGTACAGAGTGATTGGTCAGTCACATTAGCATCCTACGTTTCCTCCAATCCCTTCAAACCTACCACAGTGAGTGGCTTTGCATGGTTTAAAAATTGAGCATGATGTCAGTCAACAACCACTTTGCAACAAAGTATATTGTTTGCAACCGACTTCTGCTGACCACCTGATGCAAAAATGCAAACTTTAAACTCGGTCTCCATGACAACCAGCATGCATTTTGGCCCTTATACTTGTCCCTCATGTGTCCCCTATATTATTTCAATATTTACACACAGGTACGGTGAGTTCCACGGCCCTAGGGCACCCCAAATGCAGTGAAACGGACCGTACAGGCGTGTGTAGGGTCCCTATCACTATGGGAGTGCTGGCGTATGCGTACGCCATAGTAATACGGACCGTACACACGTGTGTAGGGTCCCTATCACTATGGGAGTGCTGGCGTATGCATACGCCATAGTAATACGGACCGTACACACGCATGTACGGTCCCTATCACTATGGGAGTGCTGGTGTATGCGTATGCCACAGTAATACGGACTATACAGGCGTGTGTAGGGTCCCTATCACTATGGGAGTGCTGGCGTATGCGTACGCCATAGTAATACGGACCGTACACACGCGTGTACGGTCCCTATCACTATGGGAGTGCTGGCGTATGCGTACGCCATAGTAATACGGACCGTGCACACGCGTGTACGGTCCGTATTACTGTGGCGTACGCTTCATTTATACAGAAAACACAAAATAGAAATGGATAAATACAGACAAAATTAGCAAAAAATAAATATGGATAAATACAGACGGAAATGTAGAAAAAATAAATACCATAAAACCGGGAGCCCTAATTGTGATGAAGCCATCAATGTGTGTAACACTGCCCTGGGAAACATACGGGTTGCACCGTGTTGACATGGTGTGTGAATTCCCCATTAGAGGCTCAATGGTGTATAGCAGCCTCTCCGTGAGCAGCAGGGGGTGTTTAGCTGTAACCCGTCACTTGTGTGCCAGTTCTATGGAATTAAAGCATCTGTGGTGCAAAGGGGGGTGCCAGTGTTGCTCCCACGTGTTCATCCACATGACCTATGTATGTGTTGACAGAGTTGCATTAGCATTCCGACACACATGACTAATAAAGGTGTCCCTCTGCCTCCAAGGTGCCTCATCTCTGTCAATGGTGGTCTGTTGCCACTGTGCATGCGGCATGTCTGGCATAGTTCTCAGAGATGGTGCATATGAGTCTATGTGTAGAGTAGCAAGATGCAAGCTGTTTGTCAGGGATTGGAATCTGTATTGTGCATGATGTCCATGGCTGTGTAGGTATTGTGGCATGTCAGTCTCCAATACAGCCACTGTGCTGCATGTGCATCCATTGTGTGTGTGTGTGCCATGTTGAACCAGACATTCCTTCCTTGACATAGACCTTTTGCATGGTTCCTTCCAGAGATCCTTGTCTTTGTGTGCTACTTGTGGCATTGTTTTCTTGACATGGCGCATGCTGCTGCAGGCCCTGCAGCAAGGGCACCCAGTGTCCACGCAAACGAGCTGGTGTTCATCATGGATTGCTTGCTGACATGTGCTATGCAGATCAGCAGCATCTGTGCCTTATGCTGCAGCACTCTCTGCATTATGCACAAGATCCCCAGTTCCATCCACCTCAAGGCAAGAGAGACCATCCCCCAGGTCAACTACGACATCCATGTCTAATCCTACCCTGCACTCTACGGACGTGTGCGTTACAACTCCCATGATACTTGTCCACATCCAGGGTGCATCTGCACAGCTCTGCTTCTACATTCGGTGACCAGGCCACATCAACGTCCAACAGAGATGGGGGAATGAATCACTGCCAGCTGCAGGATGACCTTCTTAATCCACGCACACACTCAGGATGCAGCCCACAACCACAACACAACCTTGTGGCACTCTGATCCAACACCCCATTGTGCCATCTCCATGCATCCAACCTTGGCCGGCCCACCATTCTCCACATCCACCTGACTCAAGCATGCAGGACATGGTTCTGCCACATGTCTACACATACCTGGGAGTAGCACCCCAGGACACTCCACATGATCCCTGACCTCTGCGCATGACTGTTGCTCTTCTAAATAGGTCTGTAGGCACAGTTGTGCGGGCACCCCCTCAGCTGGTTGGGCCCATCACGGGTGAGTATGGTGCTCCATGTCTGTATTGGATGATACATTGTGACCCATGTGTGTCCTGTGCCAGACTCAGACCCCAGGGTATGGATGTTTGGAGTTACTTCTGAAATCAGGCATGGTTTGACTTTACAACACACACATGTAGTGGAATAATGCAAAATGACGGCATCATCTTGTGATTGTGATGAATTTTATTTGTGGTGGGCTATGTGTTTGGGGGATGACAAGAGGTGCTTGGCGGGAGTATAGAATCCAAAGTTCACAGGGGGAGTTGGTATCCTTGCCATTGAAAGTCATCAGAGTCTATGCCACAGTCTTTGTCAACATTGGTCAGACAGTTACCAGCAAGGCCATGTGGCAGAGAATGTCATTTGCTGATGTGCTGCTGTTGGGCCAGAGGGCCAGGTGCCAGCCCAGGTGACCTGGGAGATGGTGATGTTCCGCTGACTCTCACGGTCTTTTGCGTGGACGACCCACCTTCCTGCGGAGACCCTCAGAAGCAGGCCGTGACGATGCTTGTGATGCTCCGGCGGATGAATCCTCCTCCTCCTGATCCCTTCCTGTGGGTGGTGATGTTCTTCGCCTGGTGGCACTGGGAGGGTTGCCCATGTTTTCGGCAATCCGATGGAGTACACGGGTCATGTCCATTTGCACCGCCACGAGCTCAGCCTGTCTTGCCTCCATCCGTCCTTGGTGTCGCTGTTGACAGGCATGTTGCTCGGCCTGCAGGGTCTTCATCTCCTCGAGGGTCCCCTTGATGTCTGTGAGGGTGGACGCAATCTGGACCATGCCCGTGGCGTCACGCCGGTATGTGTCCAGGATGTTGCTGACATGTGACAGTACCGGTTCCTGAGCCAACTGGTCAGGTTCGCGCCTCCGCCGTCCTCCACTCCCACCACCCCTGCCCACTTGCGCCTGGCCTGCCGTTGTGGCAAAATTGAACAATTGGCCAGGAGGAAAAAATATAAAGGGAAAATAAATTCTCAATAGAGGGCAATGTATTCCACTATTGGTAGTACATAGTCCTATTCTTCATACACAAACAATTCAACACAAGAAACAATCACATACCTGAGATCACATAATTTAATTAGTGTAATCTAGGAATTACTTCATCCAGATTAAAGGGTTATTTTTCTTTTTCAATGCAACGGACATATTTATATACATATACAAAAAGACATGTTTAACACATATATATAACACTTATGTACAAGAAAAGTGACAAAAGGAAAAACACAGAATGTTTAGAATAGTAATGTGAAATAATAGCAACAATATCAAGTTCCTAGCACCCAAATTATTGGAAAGGAAGTGTTCACCTATAACCTATAGGTAATACACTAGGAGGAAGTCTTATAAACACAATTGGCTCTAAGATCACTACAGAGCCTCAATCAAAAAATTGTGCATGAATTCTTCTTAGAATAAATCATATCATTTTCTCATCAGACTCCTGGGAACAAAGTCGGTCGACGCAAACGCGTTTCGGCCAAATGAAATATCACGGCCTCCTCAGGACAGGGGTGAAGAAAAGTGACCTAAACAACAAATTCCAAAACGATAAACAAATATAAATGTCCATTTATAACACAAGCTCTCTCAATCTATGTGCCTGACACCGAAGGAGCCCGAACTGCCACCAAAGCAGGTATGAAATAAAGAATCAATAATAAAAAGCCAAAGAATAAATCAAGCAAGGAAAATGAAAAAGAATTTGAAAAGCCACTATGGAGGAGGAAAAAAACTCAACCATCTCCAAAGCAACGTGTGTCACACTAAAGAGTCTATTAATACCAATTCTAGAAAAGTGAAGAAAACAAAGGAGAAAAAACTGCGATAGGGAAACCACCAATCACCAATCTAGAGGTGAACCCAGTCTCACCACTGATAATAGATCTCAAATGTGTTATCCAAGTCAGGGCCAAAGTGAAAATCACATACCAGAATTCAATCTGTCAGCACTAATCCAGAAGGACGAAATCCAACTGCGGCAAAGGGGAGGAGCGACTTTTATATCCAATCACAAGCACAACTCCAGGCCATCAAATGAACTATATGGTGCCAACTTCATTAGGGAGACATAAATCTAGAGGGGCAATCGAGAAGGATACTAAAAATCATGTCGGCCATTCCTACGAATAGCTAAAAAACATCAAATCAAAATGTCCAAATCCCTTGTGCAGAAATGCTGCCAATGGTGAAGAAACACACAAGGTCCCACATAAAATCTTACCTTCACACTAACGGGGACCGGCACGCACTGAAGGACCTTCCTTCTACGTCTGGGCACAGAGCACCGAGCCCTCCTCGCAGCCTCGGTAATGACTGCAACTCGGCGTCCCACGTGATCGGGACCCGAGTCAAACAACTACAGTAGAGAGCGGACTAATCATACTGCTGCTAGTTGAAATAACACGGGAATCAGACAACGAGAACCCACTAGTGATGAACGGAAATAAAAGTAGCGGGCATCATCCATAGAGAATAGCCTTTCGTCTCAAATAAGGCGTTCAAAGGAGTAAATGTGTAAAAAGAGAGAAAATATCTAAACGGTAAAGAAATAATAAAAATAATAATGTGTGTCCAGCGCTATACACATCAAATCACCAAAAACTAAAGAACAACAACAAACCGGTTGTATGGCCACCAATAGTTCCATAATCAGCACAAAGTACACAGACACCCCAAACCAAAGAAAGTAATAAAAAAGGGGGGAAAAAAAATGTAGACATTGGTGACAAATCAGACATTCAGTGTAGGCACAGAGAGGAGCTCACAATCTAGGACTCGCATTAATACCAACATGTAGGGGAGAGGATAAAGTACCGATATGTCTTCCCTATACATATTGCGGATACATATAAAATATATACAAATACTCAGACAGGCAGTGTAAAAGGACTGAAAAAGGACTGTACAAGAAATACATTATTACTCATCGTAAATCAGTGCTACAAAAGTAGATTAAACAGAACAAAGATAGAGCAGCCAGCATACCAAGTATGTCGACGCGAACTAGATCAATGCCCAAATTTCAGCACGATCATTGAGGCCAATGTTAGCAGTATGGTATTTTTCGATCATACGTGCCTCAAGTTTGTTCAAAGAAGCCTGAAGGCTTAGAGTATTAGGAGCCTTGGCAACCAAGAGCACAGACCATCTTATATCATTTTCATTATGATTACACTCCACAAAGTGTTGAACAAGTGGAGCTCCCTGCGTCTTACAGCGTATTCTAGACTGATGTTGTATCACTCTCATTTTGACAGTTTGTGTAGTCTGCCCTATGTATACCTTGTCACACGGGCACATAAGACAATACACAACATTTTTAGTGTTACAGTTTGAAAAATCATTTTGGATATGGTTTTTTCCATTCAGCATCACAGATTTTGAATTAGTCGTGTATGGGCATGCTACACAGCCATTACATTTAAAGTGACCCACAACTGGTGGCAAACCTAGCATATTTCTTAGGCCTCCTTTCGGTGGTGTCGTACGAGCAGCTGTTTCCAAGTGTTGACGAATGTTTTTGCCCTTACAAAATGCAAACAAAGGTTTGGGAATATTAAGATGTTCAAATAATCTCCAATTGCGTAAGATGATTTGCTTGATTTTATTAGCCTTGGGGTTATAAGTCAAAACACACGTCATGCGGTTAGACTCCTGTTTTTCCTTCGGGGTGAGTAGACTTTCACGTGGTGTAAACCATGCTCGTTTCAAGGCAGTTCTTACCAATTTTCTCGGATAGCCTCTATCGCAAAGTTTTTTTTGCAATCTCTCAGCATTCTCAAAGTAATCATTTTTATTCGTACAGTTTCGTCTAATTCTTAAAAATTGACCGTAAGGTAAATTTTCTTTCAAATTCCTCGGATGGCCGCTTGAGAAATGTAATAAAGTGTTCCGGTCAGTCGGCTTGGTGTAAAGATTAACTTCAAGCTTCCACTCTTGTTATGTACCTGTACGTCCAAAAAGTTGATACTAGAGTCAATGTATGTCATTGAAAAGTTGAGGTCTATTGAACGAGCATTAAACCATCTGTGAAATTCAAATAATTGTGTGTCATTCCCGGTCCACATCATGAAAATATCATCTATAAATCGGGTCCACCGAGTGATGTTAGTAGTAAAGGGAGTCATTTCATTAAAAATATGTTGTGTCTCAAAAGAGTCCATAACTAGATTGGCAATTTCTGGGGCGAAACAACACCCCATCGCCACGCCTTTAACTTGGACGTATGAATCATCTTTAAAAGCAAAGAAGTTGTTCTTTAGACAGATTTTGGCTAGGGCAGTAATAAACTCGGTCGGTACATTGTGTGGTCTAGGTCTACCTTCAAGAACCAACTCCAGAAACAGCAAGGCTTCTTCCTGCGGAATGTTGGTATAGAGACTTTCGACATCGAACGTGACCAACAACTGTTGGTCACTATCGAATGTCGAATTCTCTATCTTAGATATAAAATCCATAGTGTCTCTAATGTAGGCCCGTGTGGAAGGTACAAACGGTTTCAGGAACACATCAATATATTTGGCCAAAGGTTCTAATATTGACCCGCATGCTGCGATAATCGGTCGTCCAGGGGGTTGATCAATGTTTTTGTGGACTTTAGGTAACACATAAATAATGGGGATTTTCTGATTGGTAGTATTCAAGTAATCAAATTCTTTCCTGCAGATATATCCATCGTTAACAGCTAGTGTGGTTAAATGTAAAATTTGTGCTTTTAAGCGTGCAGTAGGATTGTCATTAATAGGGCGGTAGTGATCGAAATTGTTAAGTTGGTTAACTATCACATTGTCATAGTCATTAGTATCCCATAACACGATACCGCCGCCCTTATCAGCCGGTTTAATGACTGCAAGGGGATTATGAGCGAGTTCATTCAGTGCGATCCATTCATCCTGAGTGAAGTTTGGTTTATAGTAGCACCTTTTCGCATTGAGTTCATCGATCTCTTTCAGAATTAAATCCTCAAAGAGGAGGATCTCATTGGGCATAGTACTACTTTCTGGACAGAATGTGGATTTATTTCGTAAACCACTGATATTGTTCTCGTGTGTTTCATCCTGGTCTGCAAAGAAAGATTTTAATCTGATTTTCTGCAGGAATCTAAGCACCTCTGTTTTAATATTGACCGGATCATGTAGCGTAAGTGGAACAAATGAAAGACCCTTATGTAAAACTTGCAGTTCCGTGTCTGTTAAGGGATGCTTAGAGAGGTTGTAGATAGGGATAAGTTCCTTACTATTATTTTCTACCTCTCCAGGTTCGTATCCTAACGGTTGTATGTTCTTCGTCGGGTCCTGAAGACCCCTTGTTCTGGTACTGGCATCGGTGCTCTCCATTCTCCCCTGTAACCCCTCCCCCTGCGTCCTCTGTCTAAAAAAGGAAGGGCTCTCGGGTATTGGTAATAGGTAGGGAAAGGTTGATAAGGAGGGAAGTAAGGTCCTGTTCCCTGATCCGAGTCTGAAGAAGAATCAGAAAAAGTGATAAACTTTCTACGAGATCTACCTCTGTATTGTAGATTCAGGGTACTCGGGTTATTATTTTTAAATAAATCCTCCTTGAGGTATGGATATACCAGATCAATTTTAAAGTTTTTGATATCTCTCGTAATTTTAGAGGTTTTGAGATTCACTGTATGTGTTCTAAAATCAGTTATAGTTTTTTCAATGGATTCTAGCAAAGCTTTAGCATCAGTAATTGAGGTATCTGCCTCAATTTCTTCCTCCAAGTTTTTTATCTCCTTAAGTTTTTCCTCACTCACTCTCAATGCAGTTTGGATTGAAAGCACTATCCAATCCCGGGAGCATTTGGTCCCAACCCCACTAAAGTCCAACAAATAAGGTTTATCGTTAACAAATATTACTGGAATATTCTTAACCTGCAGGCCTGCAG
This sequence comes from Triturus cristatus, assembly GCF_964204655.1. NCBI lineage: Eukaryota > Metazoa > Chordata > Amphibia > Caudata > Salamandridae > Triturus > Triturus cristatus. The sequence goes on along the minus strand of NC_140590.1, from coordinate 898,421,150 downwards.
GAATCGTGTTACTCTTAAGATGTTCCAATAATACTTGTGCGTGTAATTGTTTTCTGGTATTCTTTTTTCTTAATTGAGTCAAACGTTCACCCTTGTCTGAAGTGTAAGTGCCTGTCGTTACTTGGTCTCTACCTAGAAGGGAGGGGATTTGCAATAGTCTATTAATCTCTTCTTCCGAATATTGTACCATATGCGGTTCTGACATTTCAGTCCTAGGGAACTAAGACACAACCTTGTCCAAGTAAATATTAAAGACAACACAATTTCTGTAAGTCAAGAAAACAAAACATACATATCTTCACGGTATGCAAATGTGACTGTCATTCATATAACAAATCATCAAGTGAATACTTATAATAAAATTACAAACAAACAAAAAGCCCTCACACTTGAAAAAGTGTAAAAGATTATATTCAAAGATATACAGGGGTATACCCAAATAACCCTCCTGTACCTGGGTATAGTACACAATGGCAAAATCGAACAAGTGGCCAGGAGGAAAAAATATAAAGGGAAAATAAATTCTCAATAGAGGGCAATGTATTCCACTATTGGTAGTACATAGTCCTATTCTTCATACACAAACAATTCAACACAAGAAACAATCACATACTAGAGATCACATAATTTAATTAGTGTAATCTAGGAATTACTTCATCCAGATTAAAGGGTTATTTTTCTTTTTCTATGCAACGGACATATTTATATACATATACAAAAAGACATGTTTAACACATATATATAACACTTATGTACAAGAAAAGTGACAAAAGGAAAAACACAGAATGTTTAGAATAGTAATGCGAAATAATAGCAACAATATCAAGTTCCTAGCACCCAAATTATTGAAAAGGAAGTGTTCACCTATAACCTATAGGTAATACACTAGGAGGAAGTCTTATAAACACAATTGGCTCTAAGATCACTACAGAGCCTCAATCAAAAAATTGTGCATGAATTCTTCTTAGAATAAATCATATCATTTTCTCATCAGACTCCTGGGAACAAAGTCTGTCGACGCGGGCGCGTTTCGGCCAAATGAAACATCACGGCCTCCTCAGGACAGGGGTGAAGAAAAGTGACCTAAACAACAAATTCCAAAACGATAAACAAATATAAATGTCCATTTATAACACAAGCTCTCTCAATCTATGTGCCTGACACCGAAGGAGCCAGAACTGCCACCAAAGCAGGTATGAAATAAAGAATCAATAATAAAAAGCCAAAGAATAAATCAAGCAAGGAAAATGACAAAGAATTTGAAAAGCCACCATGGAGGAGGAAAAAAACTCAACCATCTCCAAAGCAACGTGTGTCACACTAAAGAGTCTATTAATACCAATTCTAGAAATGTGAAGAAAACAAAGGAGAAAAAACTGCGATAGGGAAACCACCAATCACCAATCTAGAGGTGAACCCAGTCTCACCACTGATAATAGATCCCAAATGTGTTATCCAAGTCAGGGCCAAAGTGAAAATCACATACCAGAATTCAATCTGTCAGCACTAATCCAGAAGGACGAAATCCAACTGCGGCACAGGGGAGGAGCGACTTTTATATCCAATCACAAGCACAACTCCAGGCCATCAAATGAACTATATGGTGCCAACTTCATTAGGGAGACATAAATCTAGAGGGGCAATCGAGAAGGATACTAAAAATCAAGTCGGCCATTCCTACGAATAGCTAAAAAACATCAAATCAAAATGTCCAAATCCCTTGTGCAGAAATGCTGCCACTGGTGAAGAAACACACAAGGACCCACATAAAATCTTACCTTCACACTAACGGGGACCGGCACGCACTGAAGGACCTTCCTTCTACGTCTGGGCAAAGAGCACCGAGCCCTCCTCGCAGCCTCGGTAATGACTGCAACTCGGCGTCTCACGTGATCGGGACCCGAGTCAAACAACTACAGTAGAGAGCGGACTAATCATACTGCTGCTAGTTGAAATAACACGGGAATCGGACAACGAGAACCCACTAGTGATGAACGGAAATAAAAGTAGCGGGCATCATCCATAGAGAATAGCCTTTCGTCTCAAATAAGGCGTTCAAAGGAGTAAATGTGTAAAAAGAGAGAAAATATCTCAACGGTAAAGAAATAATAAAAATAATAATGTGTGTCCAGAGCTATACACATCAAATCACCAAAAACTAAAGAACAACAACAAACCGGTTGTTTGGCCACCAATAGTTCCATAATCAGCACAAAGTACACAGACACCCCAAACCAAAGAAAGTAATAAAAAAGGGGTGGAAAAAAATGTAGACATTGGTAACAAATCGGACATTCAGTGTAGGCACAGAGAGGAGCTCACAATCTAGGACTCGCATTAATTAGGGGTGGGCGGAATTTGCGTAATTGTGTTACGCAAATCTCCGCGAAACGGTAAAAAATCTACGCGAACACGCAGAAATTCCGCGAACACGTGGAATTGCTTGTTCGCGATGCTTTTTTCCTGTTCACAATTGCTGTTTGCGTGCTCGGGGAGAAATATCTCGTGAACACGCATTTTGAGAACGCGAACAAGCAAAAATTTCGCGAAATCGCGGAAAGCAGACTTTTGAGCAATTTCGTGTTCTCCGCGGAACGCGAAATTCCGCAAATTCCGCAAATTCCGCGAGCAGAACGGAATTTCCGCCCAGGCCTAGCATTAATACCAACATGTAGGGGAGAGGATAAAGTACCGATATATCTTCCCTATACATATTGCGGATACATATAAAATATATACAAATACTCAGACAGGCAGTGTAAAAGGACTGAAAAAGGACTGTACAAGAAATACATTATTACTCATCGTAAATCAGTGCTACAAAAGTAGATTAAACAGAACAAAGATAGAGCAGCCAGCATACCAAGTATGTCGACGCGAACTAGATCAATGCCCAAATTTCATCACGATCATTGAGGCCAATGTTAGCAGTATGGTATTTTTCGATCATACGTGCCTCAAGTTTGTTCAAAGAAGCCTGAAGGCTTAGAGTATTAGGAGCCTTGGCAACCAAGAGCACAGACCATCTTATATCATTTTCATTATGATTACACTCCACAAAGTGTTGAACAAGTGGAGCTCCCTGCGTCTTACAGCGTATTCTAGACTGATGTTGTATCACTCTCATTTTGACAGTTTGTGTAGTCTGCCCTATGTATACCTTGTCACACGGGCACATAAGACAATACACGACATTTTTAGTGTTACAGTTTGAAAAATCATTTTGGATATGGTTTTTTCCATTCCGCATCACAGATTTTGAATTAGTCGTGTATGGGCATGCTACACAGCCATTGCATTTAAAGTGACCTACAACTGGTGGCAAACCTAGCATATTTCTTAGGCCTCCTTTCGGTGGTGTCGTACGAGCAGCTGTTACCAAGTGTTGACGAATATTTTTGCCCTTACAAAATGCAAACAAAGGTTTGGGAATATTAAGATGTTCAATTAATCTCCAATTGCGTAAGATGATTTGCTTGATTTTATTAGCCTTGGGGTTATAAGTCAAAACACACGTCATGCGGTTAGACTCCTGTTTTTCCTTCGGGGTGAGTAGACTTTCACGTGGTGTAAACCATGCTTGTTTCAAGGCAGTTCTTACCAATTTTCTCGGATAGCCTCTATCGCAAAGTTTTTTTTGCAATCTCTCAGCATTCTCAAAGTAATCATTTTTATTCGTACAGTTTCGTCTAATTCTTAAAAATTGACCGTAAGGTCAATTTTCTTTCAAATTCCTCAGATGGCCGCTTGAGAAGTGTTCCGGTCAGTCGGCTTGGTGTAAAGATTAACTTCAAGCTTTCCACTCTTGTTATGTACCTGTACGTTCAAAAAGTTGATACTAGAGTGACTGTATGTCATTGAAAAGTTGAGGTCTATTGAACGAGCATTTAACCATCTGTGAAATTCAAATAATTGTGTGTCATTCCCGGTCCATATCATGAAAATATCATCTATAAATCGGGTCCACCGAGTGATGTTAGTAGTAAAGGGAGTCATTTCATTAAAAATATGTTGTGTCTCAAAAGAGTCCATAACTAGATTGGCAATTTCTGGGGCGAAACAACACCCCATCGCCACGCCTTTAACTTGGACGTATAAATCATCTTTAAAAGCAAAGAAGTTGTTCTTTCGACAGATTTTGGCAAGGGCAGTAATAAACTTGGTCGGTACATTGTGTGGTCTAGGTCTACCGTCAAGAACCAACTCCAGAACCAGCAAGGCTTCTTCCTGCGGAATGTTGGTATAGAGACTTTCGACATCGAACGTGACCAACAACTGTTGGTCACTATCGAATGTAGAATTCTCTATCTTAGATATGAAATCCATAGTGTCTCTAATGTAGGCCCGTGTGGAAGGTACAAACGGTTTCAGGAACACATCAATATATTTGGCCAAAGGTTCTAATATTGATCCGCATGCTGCGATAATCGGTCGTCCAGGGGGTTGATCAATGTTTTTGTGGACTTTAGGTAACACATAAATAATGGGGATTTTCTGATTGGTAGTATTCAAGTAATCAAATTCTTTCCTGCAGATATATCCATCGTTAACAGCTAGTGTGGTTAAATGTAAAATTTGTGCTTTTAAGCGTGCAGTAGGATTGTCATTAATAGGGCGGTAGTGATCCAAATTGTTAAGTTGGTTAACTATCACATTGTCATAGTCATTAGTATCCCATAACACGATACCGCCGCCCTTATCAGCCGGTTTAATGACTGCAAGGGGATTATGAGCGAGTTCATTCAGTGCGATCCATTCGTCCTGAGTGAAGTTTGGTTTATAGTAGCACTATTTCGCATTGAGTTCATCGATCTCTTTCAGAATTAAATCCTCAAAGAGGAGGATCTCATTGGGCATAGTACTACTTTCTGGACAGAATGTGGATTTATTTAGTAAACCACTGATATTGTTCTCGTGTGTTTCATCCTCGTCTGCAAAGAAAGATTTTAATCTGTGGGCACACCGGGTCTCCGGGACCCCTGAGGGATGGCATTTGCGGTGTCGCCTGCCTCCTCCTGGGTGCCCGGAGAACCTTGTCCCTCCTGGACAGACTGGCTGTGTTGTTGTGTGCGGGCAGGGCACCTGGATGTCTCCTGGGATGTGGCAGGAATGGGGGTGGTGGTTGGCACAGTTGTACCTGACGCAGGTGCTGCAGGTGGTTGGACACCAGAGGGGCCAGGTTGGTCTGGGTCATCCACAGAGTGGTGAGAGTCGTCGCTGCCGGTGGGGTCCTCTTCACGCAGAGCCTGGTCCTGTGAGTCTTCCCCCCCAGTGTTGGGGGGAGATCGACGACGTTGACCTGTGTGTGAGAGAGACAATGTTAATTGTGTTACATGCGACATCCATGTTTCATTCATTTTGGAGTTGGCACAGTTCCTCTGTGTGGTTGGATTTGGCTTGCATTCCTCTCACAGTGCACTTGTGCATGGGTATGTCCCTTGGCCACACCTTTCGACACTTGACCTATGTGTGACGCAATCTTAGTTGATGCATCTTTTTGGAACGCAGTCAGCAGTGTAGTGAGCGGGCGTAGCAAGCCATGCAGAGCCGCCTTACGTGTTGCACTGTACGTGGCCAAATGGTGTTTTTTCCATGCTATTTGAGAATGCAGGTAGGTAACTTAAGCATTTGTGACAGGGTTCTGTCAAACACAGTGGGTGGGTATACTGGGTGTAAGGTTAGGTTTGTGCCTGCAGCACGGATGTACTCGTGCACAGATTGACACATGGCCCAGTGTTTATCAAAGGTTGAAGGGGGGTTCACGCACTGCCAAACCTTGTCTACATGCACACAGTCCACCTGCTGACGAGCGGACATGGCCACAACACCCAAGGGTGATTTGGTCTCCCTCTGTCTCCCTTTCTCCCTCCCTCTGTCAGCCTCCTCCCTCTGTCCGTCTCTCTCTGTCAACCTCCTCCCTCTGTCCGTCTCCCTCTGTCTCCCTTTCTCCCTCCCTCTGTCAGCCTCCTCCCTCTGTCCGTCTCCCTCTGTCAAACTCCTCCCTCTCTCCGTCTCCCTCTGTCTCCCTTTCTCCCTCCCTCTGTCAGCCTCCTCCCTCTGTCCGTCTCCCTCTGTCAACCTCCTAACTCTGTCCGTCTCCCTCTGTCTCCCTTTCTCCCTCCCTCTGTCAACCTCCTCCCTCTGTCCGTCTCACTCTGTCTCCCCTTCTCCCTCCCTCTGTCAGCCTCCTCCCTCTGTCCGTCTCCCTCTGTCAACCTCCTCCCTCTGTCCGTCTCCCTCTGTCTCCCTTTCTCCCTCCCTCTGTCAACCTCCTCCCTCTGTCCGTCTCCCTCTGTCTCCCTTTCTCCCTCCCTCTGTCAGCCTCTGTCAGCCTCCTCCCTCTGGTGGACCCAACAGCATTCACAGCATTGACAATCCTCTCCCACATGGCTGATTTTTCGGATATGCTGGTCCGTCTGACCAATGTTCCAAAGAGCTGTGGCTCGACTCTGACGATTTCGTCGACAAGGACCTCCAGCTCCTCCTTTATGAACTTTGGATTCTTGTTAGTGGGCATGGTGTGGGGTGTGGGTGGTTGTGGGGGTGTTGGTGTGGATGGTTGTGGGTGTGTGAGTGTGGTTGTGAAGGTGTGTGTGTGTGAATGTGATGAGGGGGTGTTTGTGATGGTGGTTGTGTGAAGGAGTGCAAGTGTAAGGTGTATTGATGGATGTAGTATGGTGCAGTGCGTTGTCTCTGTGGTCTGGCAGTAGTGGATCTGTTGCCAAGGATCATGGTTTGTGTGTGTTGGGCCTTTTTATTGGTCCATTTGTGGGTGTGGCTTAGTTTGAACTTTGGGTGGGTGTGTTATAAGGAGTGGTTGTGTTTTGGGCCTCTGTTTAGCTGTTTGGCAGTTGCAGGTCAGTGTATAGGATGTATTTGGGATGTTGGACATGTTTTGTGGTGTTGTGTGCATCGAATTGACTCTCCTTGTGTTGTTTTGGTTTGTCCTGGTTCAGTACGAGTGTTTTTTGCATCTGTACGGTGCGTACATGGGCCATGTTGTTGTACAGTGCTGTCCTTCGCTATGGCTTAGTACGACTCGTACATGCGCGATGTTGGGTGAGGGTGCTGGTGTAGGGGCCTGGGGTAGGGTGCGTACAGACACGGGCAGGGTGTTGGTCTGCACCGTCCATCGGTGGTGGTCTTTCGCACCGTACATACAGGGGGGGCTGGGTGTACGCTCCGTACATACACGGGTGGGGGTATGCTCCGTACATACACTGGTGGGGTGTTGGTACGCTCCATTCATTCACGGGTGTGGGTACGCTCCATACATACACGGGTGGGGGTACGCTCCATTCATACACGGGTGGGGGTACGTGCCGTACATACACTGGTGGGGTGTGGGTACGCTCCATACATACACGGGTGGGGGTACGCTCCGTACATACACTGGTGGGGTGTGGGTACGCTCCATACATACATGGGTGGGGGTACGCTCCGTACATACACTGGTGGGGTGTTGGTACGCTCCATTCATACACGGGTGTGGGTATGCTCCATACATACACGGGTGGGGGTACGCTCCGTACATACACTGTTGGGGTGTTGGTACGCTCCATTCATACATGGGTGGGGGTACGCTCCGTACATACACTGGTGGGGGTTCGGTGTGTACATCTGCAGCCGGGGGGCGTTTGGCGCATACATGCGGGGGCTAGGGGGGGTTTGGCGCATACATACGAGGGCTGGGGGGGTGTTCTGCACGTACATACGGGGTCTGGGGTGGGGTGTTCTGCGCGTATGCAGGCACATGTCTCCATGGTTGCTATGGGAGTTGGGTCCGTACGGTGTTTTTTCCATACGGTTGTGAAATCTAAAGGACGGGACTTTATTTTTCCGATTCATACGGTAAATCGTCCGGGGATGTGTCGGACACATTTTCCGACCTGAGGATGTGTGGGGAAATTTTCCCACTGTGATTCGTATGGACTTTTTCCCATGCGAATCGTACTTGGCAGTTTGTACGCTACTTGCACGATTCGTACGGTAAAAAATCCGGATACGATTCGAACGGGGGACATTTTTCCAGGATCGGAATCGGCCCCCAAATGTGTGTCCTTCCGGCAGCAAGCCAGTGCTCGTAAATTGTTACAGCAAAAATATCTTCATAGAACAGGACACCTTTCGACTATTTTATGAAGAAAGAAAAGACACTGTGTTAGACCTGTAATCCTTAGGGTGGGCTTGGCCCAAACATTTAGCTTTTTGCCTCCATGTTTTGCTGAATCTTTTTGTTTGCCTCAGGACTCTGAGCACTTTTCCACTGATGAACATTGCTAAAGTGCATGTGCTTCTTCCTTACACATGTAAGTAATTAGTGTTAATAGGATTGGCATATTTAATTTCTCAGTAATCCCCTTGTAAAGTGGTATACCATATGCCCAGGCCCTGTAGGTTTAATACTACTAGTGGGCTTGCAGCACTGATTGTACCACCCAAAAAGTAGCCTTTCAAACCTGTTCAGGCCTGCCACTGCAATACCTGTGTCTGCAGTTTACTGCTACTTCGACTTGGCATTAAAAACTACTTGAAAATCCTCAAATTCCCCTTTCCAAACACATAAGCCACCCCTAAGGTAGGCCCTAGGTAACCCTCGGGGTAGGGTGCTGCGTACGTTAAAGATAGGACATGTACTTTTATGTTTTGCCTGTCCTGGTAGTGACAAACAGCTCAATTTGCTTTTCACTTACTGTGAGAACTACCCCTCTCAAAGGAATTCCTTAAGGCACTTTTAAGCTGTAATTCCTGATCAGTGAGGAGTATCCAGATCATGTTGTATACTTTTGGAATGGTAATGATAAATGTTCCTAACTGGTGAAGTTGGATTTAACATAACTTTTTTTTAAATTGCATTTTTTTAAAGTGGACATTATTTTGCACTTACTGCTCTGTGTGCCTAGCAGCATGTCTACCATACACGTCTGGGGTGGGTAACAGCTACACTTTCTGCATTCCTTCTAGACAGCCACAAAAAAAGGAGGCTAGGTGTGTCTGAATACCCATCTACATACATCAACAAGCTTGGGCAGGATGAAAGGGAGGGGCTAACACTTCACTGAACAGGTAGTGTCCTGACCCCACAATAAGGCCTGATTTACCCCCATAGATAGCCTGGCAGACAGGGCTGGTTTAAAAGGATACTTGTGCACTTCAAAGACCACTCCTTCAATTCACCCCTACTACAAAGGTATTTTGTGTGTAAGTACAGGTTCTCTCACCCCCTAAAATCAGAAAGTACTGGACTTGTAACTAAAGCTCTATTACTGTGATGTGGTCACATTAGGTGTGGGCACGAACACCACCATATTACATACTCACATTTAAAATGATGTATTTTCTTGAACATTGACATTCGACACACATTTGCTTGCGTGCTATTGTTAGATAATGTTCCATTATATAACTTTGCTTACATTTACACATCTTCATAGTCTTATTATCAGAGCCTTGAACATTCTATAGGATAGCTAAAGTTCACTGCGCAAACTGTTGTTTTTTTATCATTCGCTCGGCTACAGCTTTGTCAGGATCATTGATAATGACAGCCTGACTGGGACTTCCACATGGCAACATGGGTGAAGTTTATTATACAAACAACATTAATCCTTTGTGCAGGGAGAGGAATATTTCACTGACACTGTTAAGGCCACTCCATGCCGGATTTAGAGCCCAGCTGAATCCTGTTTATCTCCTGAGAAGGATGGTGCCCAGCTCTACAGTAAGACAGGCTCCCAGATGAAACAAACCCACAGGTAACTGTGGAGTTAGATCACCCTGCAAGGGTTCTGGTAGGTTCATCCACACTAAACACACTAGGATATGCAGCGCTTGGTAGGGGCACAATAATAATTGCACTTTTATGTGAGCATATCATCTATGTAACAGCACAATGGTTAAATTGTTCATCGTCTTTGTCATTCTTGTGATTCGGATTAGTCTGTTTTGTTTCCTTCTATTGATAATTGCAGTGCACTTATTTTACACAAGAATCTTATTACTTCAATAAATATTTGAAATGCCAATTTGAGGATTTCTTCCGTCTCCCTTTGGGCATGAATGAGTTACCAAATGAAAGGGTTTCAGATCTGTTTACACAAATTCCTTGGGGAGTCAGGGTTGACATGTTCTAAGTTTGAACATACCACCTGTTACCTTGCTAGGTTAGAGGTACAGATAGTGCACTGTGAGCTAGCCAGTACTAAGGAAAACATATCTCGATGGTGTGCGCGGACTCAGTCTTGTGCAGTTTTTACATTTATGTTGTACAACAAACACACTGGGCCCGATTCACAGAACTAACTTAAGACAAAATCCTAAACTTACTACTTTTGGTATTCACAGAAGTTAGGATTTTGTCTTAAGTTTGTCTTAAGTCTGTCTTAAGTATGTCTTAAGTTTGTCTTAAGTCTGTCTTAAGTCAGTCTTAAGTTTGTCTTAAGTCTGTCTTAAGTCTGTCTTAAGTCTGTCTTAAGTTTGTCTTAAGACAAACTTAAGACAAAATCCTAACTTCTGTGAATACCAAAAGTAGTAAGTTTAGGATTTTGTCTTAAGTCAATTCTGTGAATCGGCCCGATGTCTTTATGAAAAGCCTAGAACTTTGTTTAGTCTTCCCTGTCAAATAAACAAAGGCAGCTTTATTCCATAGATGGTCAGATCATGCTCCAAATAAGCAAGTGCCATTCAGGACCCACAGGTCCAAAGATGGGAAATATCCTAAACAGTATTTTACACGGAGGGTGGCAAAAATCCAACAACAGCATAGGGCCATAAAGAGGCAACCACATATATACAGAGCACCGACCTGTTTACTGACCATTTACAGGCAAATTTGCAAATAACTGATTCGACCTGAAAAGAAGGTCTTGTTGTTGTTTAAATGAATTAAGGATACAAGGGCACCGCAAAAGCAATTCATTGACATCTTTGGGGAATTAAGGAAACCAATCAGGAATTCAAATCAAGCTAGTCCATCTCAGGAAATGTTTAATACTATACCCATGTATTTTAACACAAAAAGGAACACGTAATGGTGCAATTCAAACTGTATATGCAGGGCTAGCACTTCAATGTGAAAAGAGCATGAAGTATATGTAAGGGAGAGTGGAGTTAATACACTATCTCTGGGTTTCCAAAACTGTGGGTTACAAATGATTTTGGTTGGTCATCAAAGTCCAAGCAATCAGTGAAAATGTCTTCAAATTCTGCATTTATCCTCTCAAGTTTGACGCCCTTCAAAGACAGAGGTCAGATGTCAGGCCATGTCTTCGGCTGCTTAGTGTCTTTATTTTAGGTCTCGCCTAGCGTTGCAGCGCAAATGCTCTGCAAGTGCTTTGCGAGGCATGCAGTATATACTGTAGTGTGGAAGCTTGGTGGAAGCTCCGCTTACTCTCTGCCCATTGGTTTTTGTCTTAAATGCTGCCTTCCGATTGTTTTAAGGCTTGTTAGTCCCTCCTCATTCATCATTTGTATCCTTCCACAGCTATTGGCCTCTTTACTCCTAACACTATTTTCTTCCCTGTCTCCCCACCCCACTGCCCCCTCCCGCAGTCTGTGACTTCTCACCCTCACCCTCCCACGCCCCCCACTCCTGTTTGTGTTGTATTGCCTGCCGGCACTTCCGTTTTCATCTTTATTATTGCCACCTTGAAATATGCGAGTTCAAGATGCGTGCTGCACAAAAACTTCTCATGTTTAATGAACTAGATTTTAATGTTACTCTAAATATAAGACTCTAGGCAACATTCATGGTTTGCATGGCAACTGATGCCTCTTAGTTCACAAATGGCATTGTCGTCGGGTGGGAGGAGCAGCAGAGTTTTAACTCATGCTTAAAATGAGCACTTTTAATAACTTCCTCTAAATTCAGTGCTAGAATCTTGTGTACTGAGGTGACGCGCTAAAGAAATGCACTTTTTTGAATTCTGAAGAGATATTATCGCACACTTACATCAAGTTTACTGTATGATTAACATGCTGATCATTTTCACGGCTCGTATAAGCTTGACTCGTCTCCGGCTGACTCTACCTGCTAATTAATATATTGGCTCACGCACCTCTATCAAAGAGAGATGAATGGATGCATGACAGTGAGCCCGGTAGATGGTAGAGAAATAGACTGGTGCAGACAAACAGACAAAGTCAGTCTCCATTGCCTCACGTCAGAATCATCATTGTCAATAACCTGGAAATCTGCCAGCAAATCCCGCATGCCCCAACCTTATCCCCCTCACCTATTTATAGCAGAAGTGGAAGATTCTGAGCTGTGCCCTGCTGGTGCAGAGGAGCACGGCAGAGTCTGTAGAAGCGCTGGGATCCCTAGCCTCTCCGGGCGGGTACCTAAGCCTTCCGGGTGCCTTCACACTCAGGATAAATTAATACATTTTGTTCTGTGCTTTAGTCACCCCTCTGTGAGCACTGTCTGGTAGATGGAGCTCTGTGTTAATAAACACATACAGAGAGGTGGTTGGGTACAAACAAACAGCCACAATATTGTACGTTTTGAGTGTGTAGTTAAATACCTGCTCATCGAGTACCTCATTGGCTGATCATTCCATGGCACTACCAAAATTACATTTGGACACATTTGCTCAACTGTAAAACACTCCCTTCTATGGGTCATTTAACAACCCAGGGCTTTGGGGTTAGGTAACCTACTTTGAATGCTGTGTTAAAGAGTAAATACAAAAATTAATGCAATGAAACTAAGCAACCAGTACTGTCTAAAACACTGTGAAAACTGACACGCATTCTGGCATTTTGATTAGTTAATGTCGATTTTCTCATAGATGTGATTAAAGTACTCTTAATATCTTACACTTCTGCACACTTTTAACTAATAGCACCGAGCGACCTTTGACAACTAGGTTTTCATGTACCCCCAAAGCCCCCCTTGCCCCCGCCCACTTGGCAAACTTCATTGTATCTCAGTGTTTGGGGGATAACCAAGACGCAGGAGAGTGAGTCAAATAGTCTAGAAAATAAAAGAGAAGCTGGGATTCGGATTCACATGCTTCGATCCCGATCGCGTTGGTTAGTCTGTAAGCTCTACTTTTATTAATGAGTTTCGCATTAGTAAAGCACCACGGTGTGCATGTGTTGTGACACTTCACCCATGAGGTACGTGCCAAGGAATTGTTGACACAATCCACACTTTGCGTCTTTTTCAATATATTCATTACGAAGAGCAGGACCTTTCCAAGGGATTTTGCACACTACATACATTCACTCAAAAAATAAAACATGTAGGTAAAAAACATTGCCATTTACAACGTCAATAGCTCTAACTCACAAATGTGAGACCTATTTGCATTGCAAATGTTTGTTATGGGACTGGTGCTTACAAACTTATATCACTTTGCAGTCAAAGGAAGAAAGGTAAAGTGAATTATGTGAGATTCCCTGGGTTGCATGAAGTGTGAAACGAAATGATAGACTGTGGAGTGTCATTTTTTCCTAACACACACCAACATTTAAATACCTGTGAATAAACTATATATATTCAGCAGCTGTAATGCTGAAGTGTGATGGAAACAAAGATTTTAATTTCATCAGAGCAAATCAAGACACTTTACTTGGAGATCCTCAAATAATAAATATTCACTGCAACACGATTTCCACACATTCTCATTTGTGTGCAGTATAGCTTTATCTAGAAAACTGTCTGGCAGGTCAAATGTAGTCAACATTTCAATGGAAAATGATGTCTGTAAATGACAATGCACTACCACACAAAGCTTTAGTTACATTAAAAACAAGCATTTGCAATGCAATAGGTCTCGCATTTATACGAGTTTGAGCTATTGGCATTGTAAATGACAATGCTTTTTATCTAAGTTTGTTTTTTTTAAAACATAAATAAAAGGCACTGTCGTTTACAATGCTAATAGCTCAAACTCTCGCAAATGCAAGACCTATTGCATTGCAAATGCTTGTTATGCAGGCTAACACCAAAAACCTTTTATGAAAAGCTCCCGCCTAATAAGAGCCCCAGAACCTAAATGTAGAAGAAGGGTACTTATGTTCAGTTAAGAGCGCGCACCAAAGGGAGTTACGCATGCAGTATCGAACTAGACACTAAAATTTAAAAAAACAGTGAGCAAAGGCCGCGTAATGTAACTAAAATGTAGGTGAAAATAACATTCACATAAAAATTGAAAGGGCACACCTGAAACGTGAAAATCTGATACAATGACTGGGAAAGCAGCTGTAACTAAGCCACATACAAATAGGAACTGCAGCTGGCTGTGTGCACATGCATTGAGTGATAAGATTGTGTTTACTAAACTTTTCATGGAAAGCTAACACTTAATAAGAGCCCCGGCACCTCTTTCATCACAAATTAAGCACTGTGAAAGCGGTTGTAATCAGCACTGTGAAAGCGGCTGTAGCTAAGCTACAAACAATAAGGAATTGCAGCTGGCTGGGCACACGTGCATTGTGAGGGAAGTTGGCCTTAAAAGTAAAATATACCCGAGTGCTAAATGTCTAATTTTTCTGCCTTAGAACAACATGGCCTCATCATTTGTACGGTTTCGCTGCTCTTTGTTAGGCAGGCTAACACCAAAAACCTATTATAAACAAGCGTGAAGCCACGTAAAAATACATTGGGGGAGGGGAGAGTGGAAGCAAAACTGAAAAAGGAGAGGAAGAATGTATAAAAGCAATCACAGCTTAGGAGGGCCAGAGAGCAGGAGGGTAGGAGTAAAGGTGCAGCGTTATCGACATACAAGACCTTGAGTTAAAATGCCATGAGTCAAAGACTGTGTGATCTACTCATAGATGCACCTATTTTCAGTAAAACTTTTCATGTGCACACATAAGCAGCGCAGTATGCACTTCGAGCATGTTGCTAAGTACCTATATTTTGGCTACTCCCTACCCCCCAAGATGGTGGCTTTATGCGGTAATATGAAAGAAGCAAAAAATGGCTCTTTTCTTGGCGTGTCAGTGAAAGAGATGTCGGACAAAAAAATATTAAGCCACGTGATGTGCTATCTCTCCCCACCTTCACCAAAGGCCCCATAATATTAAAAAAGTGCCGTTAGAGAGTGTAGGAAAAAAACCTCTCAAGCAGGAAGCACAGAGTGCAGAGCAGTGAAGAGCGAAGAAAATGAGATTTCTCCACAGATAAGTTAAGCAAAAAGCATCAGATTCACACAGAGCAATAAGAAAAGTTTTAAAAATCACGCAATACAGTTTAAAAAAACTATACAAATAAATTGGCGAGCAGCCCTAACAATCCGCTCTGCATCATAGGTTTTCTTATATGGGAAAGAGTGGAGTGAGGAGACAATTGGCCGAGCAACTAGAGAGCTGACCCCCTCAAGATGGCGGCTCTGTGCAGCAGTAGGAGAGAAGAGAACATAGCATGGCAATGAAGACGCCAACAATCTGGTTTCTCCTTTCTTAAACGACAAGTTTAAACATTAGTTCTCACATTTGCGAGAGTTAGAGCGATTTTCGTTGTAAATTAATTTATTTTTACCTCTTTTTTGGTTTGGAGTCCAGTGGCCTTGAAAACTTGAAGTTTGTGGCTCCCAGAATGTCGGAACCAGAGGGCGGGTGGAGTCTGCATGGTCATGGAATGCTGAGCAGCTGCGGTGCTCTGAGGCAACCGCAGCTGCCATGGAGGAGAGCAGGTAGCAGCGTCCTTAAGCGCATTTTGAGGACTCCTCCTTAAGCTGTGGTGATTAACCGGTCCCAACCTCTGCTTACTCCAAAAACAAGCCCGGCGGAGCGTGGCGTGCGCGCGCGCGCTTGGGGGCGGGGGAGCGGACCCTTTGAAGTGCTCCCAAAAGGCGGATTGCATGGCGGCACAATGCGCGTGATTGTGCGCGTGCTAGCCATGCAATCCGCTTTTTGGGAGCACTTCTGAAACCCGTATACTATAGTCTCGCTTTGCATTCGCTTACGCGATAGCAAGGCGAGACCTAAAAATCGCCTGCTAACCTCCCTAATGGGAGAGGATGTGGCATAAGGGCCAACGAACAGAGTCGCCGAATTTGGCACTAGAGAACCGGGTTCAGCGTAGGATCAACATCCTGTAATTCTGGGAAAATCCCTTACTCTTCATTTACCTACAAAAAAATGAATGTATCCTTTTCTCATGTACAGCGCTCCAATATCTTCCGGTCGAGTTTGCCCTTTATAAACCAGCAACAAAAAGTCAATTAAATGTAGATGGGTCGCGAACGTTTGTCGTACTAAAAAGGTGGTCTTGTTTTTAAAAAGTTTGGGAAGCACTGCACTATTTTCTTTCACTCCCGTCTTTTAAGATCAAAAACTGTAAACATGTATTTCAAAATAAAACACATCTCTATAGCACCTCACATTTTGTGAGAAAAAAGAAGGAATGCAGTTGAATGTAAAAGCAAATTCCATCACATTATTTCCTTTTCCATATGAAGCACATTTGTTGTCGATATTGCACGATGTCCTTCATTTGCCCGTTTTCGGTCACATAATCATTCCTCTTAACAATAGAGACCTAATTAAAAAAAAAAGAACCCCAATTAAGCAGTAGTGGTCCCAATAGAATTGTTTTGGAAGCTCTTCTGGTGTCCTGCCCTCACAGGCGGAACACTGTTAGTCCTGCCATTTCAACATCCGGAATGTGGTAATGGCCCCCTCATGGTGGCGTTTAATAGCCATGTTATTAATGTTAAGAGGCCAAAATGACCGCAAACTCTCAGGCATTCTCCGACTAACAGTTAAAGCAGAAAATATTTCCAGCAAGGGATGTTTCCTGAGATTGAAGAGAAATCTGAGCTGATAGGCCTTCCTGCCGCGAGTGAAAGCTTTTTTTCCCCTGGAAGATTGTAGGTGTAGCGAGCCTCCTGCCGACTTCTACCTTCAGAAAGCACTTTAATGTGAGCTGTTATTTTCTTACCCTTAGCTCATGGTGTTTAATGATAGTGCTTGGCGGACAAAGAAAAAAGTTGTCTTGCAAGATTTTACAATGTGACATTGCCAATGCTACTTTATGTGCACCTACAACATATGTATTTTAGGTTGAACAAACGTCTAGTTGTAAAGTTAAGACGACCTTAAGTGAAGTAACCTGGCACTATGTGCTCTCCAAATTTTTACTTTAGTTTTGGGATTGGCATTCTCCTCGACACTGTAAGGCCTGCACTGCACGTCAAATGTTCATACTGCTTGTTTTGTAAAAAAATATAAATACAAAAAAAGTATTCATTCATCTTGTACTTTATGCTGAAAACCTTAATTCTGCATGGCTATGGCCTATCTCATCTTAGATGGTACAGGCGCCCATCTCTAATTATTTTATGAGATAAAAATGGTTCATTTAGCTGTTAGGCTCTGATGTGGCTTTGACTGATGAAATGAAAAGGGGAACAATATAGATGCAACATGAATGAGATAAAAGGATTTTGTTTTAACTCAGGTGAGCTCAGAGATTGTTAATGTAATGAGAGAATCTCAACCCCCAATCAGAGAGGAAAAGGGAGGTGTATTATCTCCTACGGAATATATGCATCGACAAAGCTAATAGGTTTACAATTTTGCACACATACAGCGAGCATAAACATGTGAACACATACTAATACGTGTAGGGATCCAAATGAATAGTCCTTGTTGTGTGAGAGACGGTTGGAGGCTGGGTGTATATGCTTTGTCTGTTTGCTTTGGTGTGAATGACATTTATTGAGTTTACCAAAGAGATGGGTGTGTTGTTGTGGAAGGGATTTGCTACATTTGTGGGACATTATTAGAATAAATATACCTTAACCGTATAATTTCGTTAACGTTTTTTTATTTTGTTTTCTATCAGTACTATGCTATTACTCTCAATGCCCAAAAAGCGTGTTGTGCCTTTGTTGTTCTGTATGATAATCAAGCCTTTATTTGGCAGGGTCATGAAGTTCTTTGCATTGAGGTCTTAGGCACTGTTTCGATTAATATTTTGAAAAGTATTTGTTATCGGTTGTCCACATTTAAAGTGTTTGGTGAGGTATGTGAAGCTCAAAGGCAAGAGTCAAACATGGCCAGATGAGCAGCACAGTGTCCACGTTTAGCTTGTTGATCAGTTGCATTCTGCAAAGGCCACAGTCAATGCCTAAAGCAAAGGTATTGCTAAGCATTTAGGGAATACCAGGAAGGCCCAGCTAAAAGCAACAGAGACCCATCAAAAAGAAGCTTGAATCATTCAAACTCACTCTCTTCCAGAGCTCCCACCTCAGGCTGTCGTCAATGAGGCCTCAATCTAACTTGTGTGGGAGTTCTCACCAACAGCCTAACCCATCCCCAGTTATCAGCCTGACAACCTTGCTACCGCCTAAATCCCCACAGCAGGCTTGAGGGAACCATCAGCAATACTTGTTTTTGGCTACAATATATTCCCTCTGAAATACCAGCTGAGCATCCATAGACAAGATGCCTAATTTCCTTAACCTCCATGAACTCCTCATATGCTCATCAGGACAGCAGGAATCCCGGTCAACTTTCCCAATTACTGTCCGTAACCATCTGTGCATGTACCTCAAGGTACATCTGCCCGGACTTGAGTTAAGAATTGGACTTGGACATACAATCAGGAGGCAGGTCTTCAAGAGGGTCATAAGCTCCGCTGTGACTACCGTTGATACTATATGGGAGCAAGTGGGAGTTGCTGGAATAAGAGTAATCTGATATCCAATTTATATAAACTGCTGCTACCCAAAAGTTGTTACTACTGTCAACTAGGTTATAAGATCCCGCTTCCAGGTGTCTCCATCAGGAAGAGCGATATTATTCTTCCAGAAGTGGAGTGGACTAAACAAAAGGACAATGGTGTCTCTCACCCAGGAAAAGAGATGGTGTGAGCCCCAGCACTCGGTGTTACAAGTGAAACCAAGTAGAGTCAGTGTCATTAGTACTCCTAAAGCAAAAGTGGCCAGGTTAAGTCAGACCAGCAACCGTGGGTGGGGGACCCAAGAATACATTTAGGACACATGTGACCAAGTAAGATTGTGGCAAAACGTAGGATTAGTCCCAGGCCACACTAACCAGGGTAAGGGCTGGCATGGAGACTGACCTGTGTAGCAGGTGCAATCAACGAAATAATATATACTCTACTGGTGATGGAAATGAAGGATGATTGCAATAGTTCTGTTAACCAAATACATGGTTTTCAAAGTTAAAGACTGAAACAAACTTATTAAGAAAAATAATTCTAAAATTACATTAAAGAAGACGAAGGCAGTGGCAAAACAAAAGATTGCATCCTCAACAGCACAATTAAGAAATAAGATAGAGGCTTTAACTAAAATGAGCGTTACAACAAACAAATGATGGACGGAATGCTGACAATGCAGACATTCTCCCCCAGTCAAGAGATCTGGGTTAAATCCATCGTTCTTTTGCCCACTACGCCACCCCAGTTTAGACATGGCCATATGCAAATCAGTCTTGACCCTGTGCCTCATGGGAACAGTCCAGCCCGAACTGCCAAGCCATGTCTTCCCTGGACAGGAATCTAGCACCCTAGGACCGGTTTCTGGCTATCAGCCGTCATCAGCCAGGATAGCTTGACTCCAGTGGCGTAGTGAGCACGGGTCCCACGTCTGGGAATACCTATCCCACTTAGGGCGAAAAGCGTTACAACAAACAAATGATGGACGGAATGCTGACAATGCAGACATTCTCCCCCAGTCAAGAGATCTGGGTTAAATCCATCGTTCTTTTGCCCACTACGCCACCCCAGTTTAGACATGGCCATATGCAAATCAGTCTTGACCCTGTGCCTCATGGGAACAGTCCAGCCCGAACTGCCAAGCCATGTCTTCCCTGGACAGGAATCTAGCACCCTAGGACCGGTTTCTGGCTATCAGCCGTCATCAGCCAGGATAGCTTGACTCCAGTGGCGTAGTGAGCACGGGTCCCACGTCTGGGAATACCCATCCCACTTAGGGCGAAAAGCGTTACAACAAACAAATGATGGACGGAATGCTGACAATGCAGACATTCTCCCCCAGTCAAGAGATCTGGGTTAAATCCATCGTTCTTTTGCCCACTACGCCACCCCAGTTTAGACATGGCCATATGCAAATCAGTCTTGACCCTGTGCCTCATGGGAACATTCCAGCCCGAACTGCCAAGCCATGTCTTCCCTGGACAGGAATCTAGCACCCTAGGACCGGTTTCTGGCTATCAGCCGTCATCAGCCAGGATAGCTTGACTCCAATGGCGTAGTGAGCACGGGTCCCACGTCTGGGAATACCCATCCCACTTAGGGCGAAAAGCGTTACAACAAACAAATGATGGACGGAATGCTGACAATGCAGACATTCTCCCCCAGTCAAGAGATCTGGGTTAAATCCATCGTTCTTTTGCCCACTACGCCACCCCAGTTTAGACATGGCCATATGCAAATCAGTCTTGACCCTGTGCCTCATGGGAACAGTCCAGCCCGAACTGCCAAGCCATGTCTTCCCTGGACAGGAATCTAGCACCCTAGGACCGGTTTCTGGCTATCAGCCGTCATCAGCCAGGATAGCTTGACTCCAGTGGCGTAGTGAACACGGGTCCCACGTCTGGGAATACCCATCCCACTTAGGGCGAAAAGCGTTACAACAAACAAATGATGGACGGAATGCTGACAATGCAGACATTCTCCCCCAGTCAAGAGATCTGGGTTAAATCCATCGTTCTTTTGCCCACTACGCCACCCCAGTTTAGACATGGCCATATGCAAATCAGTCTTGACCCTGTGCCTCATGGGAACAGTCCAGCCCGAACTGCCAAGCCATGTCTTCCCTGGACAGGAATCTAGCACCCTAGGACCGGTTTCTGGCTATCAGCCGTCATCAGCCAGGATAGCTTGACTCCAGTGGCGTAGTGAGCACGGGTCCCACGTCTGGGAATACCCATCCCACTTAGGGCGAAAAGCGTTACAACAAACAAATGATGGACGGAATGCTGACAATGCAGACATTCTCCCCCAGTCAAGAGATCTGGGTTAAATCCATCGTTCTGTACTGGGGTGAATGTATGACATTTTTCTGCATTCTGTCCATCAATTGTTGTTTTTGCATTTGTCACCCCGAGTGGGAAGGGTATGCTCAGACGTGAGTCCCTTGCTCTCCATGCCACTGGAATCAAGCTATCCTGGCTGACGAGGGCTGAAAGCCCGAAACCGGTCCTAGGATGCTTGTTTCCAGTCCAGGGAGGACCTGGCTTGGCAGTTCGGGCTGGACTGTTCCCATGGGGCACAGGGTCAAGACTGATTTGCATATGGCTGGGTTCAAACTGGAATGGCATGGTGAGCAAAAAAACGATGGATTTAGGCCCAGATCTCTGTACTGGGGTGAATGTATGACATTGTTCTGCATTCTGTCCATCAATTGTTGTTTTTGCATTTGTCACCCCGAGTGGGAAGGGTATGCTCAGACCTGAGTCCCTTGCTCTCCATGCCACTGGAATCAAGCTATCCTGGCTGACGAGGGCTGAAAGCCTGAAACCGGTCCTAGGATGCTTGTTTCCAGTCCAGGGAGGACCTGGCTTGGCAGTTCGGGCTGGACTGTTCCCATGGGGCACAGGGTCAAGACTGATTTGCATATGGCTGGGTTCAAACTGGAATGGCATGGTGAGCAAAAAAACGATGGATTTAGGCCCAGATCTCTGCACTGGGGTGAATGAATGACATTGTTCTGCATTCTGTCCATCAATTGTTGTTTTTGCATTTGTCACCCCGAGTGGGAAGGGTATGCTCAGACGTGAGTCCCTTGCTCTCCATGCCACTGGAATCAAGCTATCCTGGCTGACGAGGGCTGAAAGCCCGAAACCGGTCCTAGGATGCTTGTTTCCAGTCCAGGGAGGACCTGGCTTGGCAGTTCGGGCTGGACTGTTCCCATGGGGCACAGGGTCAAGACTGATTTGCATGTGGCTGGGTTCAAACTGGAATGGCATGGTGAGCAAAAAAACTATGGATTTAGGCCCAGATCTCTGTACTGGGGTGAATGTATGACATTGTTCTGCATTCTGTCCATCAATTGTTGTTTTTGCATTTGTCACCCCGAGTGGGAAGGGTATGCTCAGACGTGAGTCCCTTGCTCTCCATGCCACTGGAATCAAGCTATCCTGGCTGACCAGGGCTGAAACCCGAAACCGGTCCTAGGATGCTTGTTTCTAGTCCAGGGAGGACCTGGCTTGGCAGTTCGGGCTGGACTGTTCCCATGGGGCACAGGGTCAAGACTGATTTGCATATGGCTGGGTTCAAACTGGAATGGCATGGTGAGCAAAAAAACGATGGATTTAGGCCCAGATCTCTGTACTGGGGTGAATGTATGACATTGTTCTGCATTCTGTCCATCAATTGTTGTTTTTGCATTTGTCACCCCGAGTGGGAAGGGTATGCTCAGACGTGAGTCCCTTGCTCTCCATGCCACTGGAATCAAGCTATCCTGGCTGACGAGGGCTGAAAGCCCGAAACCGGTCCTAGGATGCTTGTTTCCAGTCCAGGGAGGACCTGGCTTGGCAGTTCGGGCTGGACTGTTCCCATGGGGCACAGGGTCAAGACTGATTTGCATATGGCTGGGTTCAAACTGGAATGGCATGGTGAGCAAAAAAACGATGGATTTAGGCCCAGATCTCTGTACTGGGGTGAATGTATGACATTATTCTGCATTCTGTCCATCAATTGTTGTTTTTGCATTTGTCACCCCGAGTGGGAAGGGTATGCTCAGACGTGAGTCCCTTGCTCTCCATGCCACTGGAATCAAGCTATCCTGGCTGACGAGGGCTGAAAGCCCAAAACCGGTCCTAGGATGCTTGTTTCCAGTCCAGGGAGGACCTGGCTTGGCAGTTCGGGCTGGACTGTTCCCATGGGGCACAGGGTCAAGACTGATTTGCATATGGCTGGGTTCAAACTGGAATGGCATGGTGAGCAAAAAAACGATGGATTTACGCCCAGATCTCTGTACTGGGGTGAATGTATGACATTGTTCTGCATTCTGTCCATCAATTGTTGTTTTTGCATTTGTCACCCCGAGTGGGAAGGGTATGCTCAGACGTGAATCCCTTGCTCTCCATGCCACTGGAATCAAGCTATCCTGGCTGACGAGGGCTGAAAGCCCGAAACCGGTCCTAGGATGCTTGTTTCCAGTCCAGGGAGGACCTGGCTTGGCAGTTCGGGCTGGACTGTTCCCATGGGGCACAGGGTCAAAACTGATTTGCATATGGCTGGGTTCAAACTGGAATGGCATGGTGAGCAAAAAAAACGATGGATTTAGGCCCAGATCTCTGTACTGGGGTGAATGTATGACATTGTTCTGCATTCTGTCCATCAATTGTTGTTTTTGCATTTAACTAAAATGAGAACATTGGAATGTTGGGAGCTCCATTGTAGACAATGGAGTGCTCCCTGCTTCTACCGGCTGGCAAACGCCTGCAGGGCAACATTCCAATGTTTTACAAAGGCCTCTCGGAGCTCGAGGGGATTTAAATCCCCTCGAGCTTCGAGAGACCTTTGTTTTATTTGTTAGAACATTCTGCCCTCTAGTGACAGAATGTTCTAATAGCCTTATAGCCCTTCGTAGCTGGTCTATACCGGCTATTAAAGTCCTGTTCCCTTGTTAAAGCCCCTTGCCTTTCGGCTCGGGCCTTTAACGCGGGAGCAGGCCTTTAATAGCCGGTGTTGCCCGCTACGGCGGGCTATAAGGGTATATTAAAGTAAGTTTTCTTTCCAAATACTTAATTAGTCATTTTTAATTTCTAGGATTTTCCATCGGCAAGATATATGAGCTGAGACAGGGAACATTAAGGTTCACTTTGCATTATGTTCACCTCTTGGACAGAATTACTTTTGCTAACACATTCTCCTCACCAACTGTGAGATCTCTTGTTCGTAAAAATAGAATATAGCACAATCAATCTTAATGTTGGGGAAAGAGAATTGGGGGGAGTCCGTGAGAGCAACATGGACACCAGTTACCCACATGGAAATGGCAGGTGAAACATCTAATTCTTTTTACAGATTAACATCGCTAAAGCTCACATTAGAAGGAACATTAGCTAAGCAAAAGGCAAATTGTAAGGAGAAGCAGCTCAGTATGAAAGCTGCTGTCCACAAACAGTAGAACCAAACTGTAGAGCTGAATTCAAAAATCTATTTTAAAAATAAAATCCTGCTATATTAGATGAACGGGATTTAAGAGGCAAGGCAAAAGGGTAGGCCTCAGAAGAACCAAACAGATGTCAGTCTGAATATGTTATACAGGGCACACACAGGTGTACAATTATGGCAGCTCAAGTACAACTCCTAGCCATGCAGCATAATTTGACTTGATGGACAAACTGTCAAAACATGAATCTTACACACAGCTTTGGAAAGACTCTTACTCCCTAATCATTTTGGATTAGCACTTGAGCCACAAGTAATTATTTTGATCACCTATTCCCAATAGTGTTATGACAACTCAGCATGAATTAAAGGTGAGGTTGTTAAATGTAGCATTTAATTCTCTAAGGAAATTATAGTTTCAATTGTAGAGGCAATTCTTTGATTGGCCTGAAGCTTTAATCATTTTTTTTTTTTTTGATTGTTTGCTCCAAGTTTGAAATAATTCCATTTATAAGTGTGTGTGGCTTGCACATTAACCCCTTCGCCGCGGCAGGAATTCCGCCGCGGCGCTGGGGGGGGGGGTTTGGGGGCAGCGCGGTGGCGCTGTGCTCGTGACGGAACCGCTCCGTCACGAGCCACGGTTGAGCTGTGCTCATGACGGAGTGGTTCCGTCACGTCTTCGCCCACTGCGCTAATCGCCCGCACAGGCGGGGAATTAGCGCCGCGTGGGCGGAGCGGCGGCCAACGTCCGCAGCATGACGGAACCACTCCGTCATGAGCACAGCGCAACCGTGGCTCATGACGGAGTGGTTCCGTCATGAGCGGGGAAGGGGTTAAGGGCCTGATTACGAGTTTGGCGGTCCCGAGAACGGCATAGCCTCAGTGGCGGTCCGACCGCAGCAGTCCCAAATGTATTATGCATATGTGAACATTCAACACACGTGCAGTTGAAATAAATACACATGCATCAATCATTATGGAAATACATTGATCGCTGCTAGGAAGACCATCACCGACCCATCAGAACTTGGCAATATGGCTCCTGTGCTGCGGTCTTCTGGAGGCCACCACAGTCTGACTGCCAAACTGATAACAGACCCTAAATACACTAGTCCATTTTTGAAATATGTTGGGGCAAATGTTTGCACTAAAAACGAGAATGGTAATTTACTTGAAGTATTGTTTATATTTTTTACAGCAGTTACAATGTATAATAGGTTTTGTCTTCAAAGGGGGCTGCTTTGAAAGATCCATCAAGGGTAACCCTGCCTCATTTTTCTGGCAAGTGGGAAGAGGTCAGTTAGCGATCCATTAATACACATACGGGCCAGTGATTAAGAGTATGGTAGCTGTGCATTGCGGGGGCGCAAGTTATACTTAGGTAAGGTAATTATAACTGCCTAATTTCTATGGTTTATTTGGTATATATATATATATATATATATATATATATATATATATATATATATATACAGAAAAGATATGAATGCACTGCAAATATGCTGCAAATATGCTATGAACTCAGTATTTCATTTAAGTGCATGCTGGTTAATGTAGTATTCTTGACTACTGGCAAACAGGAGCCCTATTTAAAAGTTGTGTGGTTATCTATTCTAATCAGTGATCTAGTACACCTGTGATCTAGAATCGCAGTAGAGCTGAAATGCATCAGGATAAGGAGGTGATTTTCAGACTGCCACTTGATTGTTTGGAAATGTATTTTCATGTGGATATATATCCACAGGAAAAGAAGTGTAGAAGCCATGAACAAGGCTTCTACACTTCTTTATATATAAATATATATTAACAAGAAAATAAATGTAGAAGCCTTGTTCAAAGTACCCAATGTTTTATTTACAAACAATTAAAGTAGCAGTGTGCAAATTAGCTCCTTATCCTGGCTGTTCAGCTCTATTGAGAGCCTAGATCACAGGCCTAGTAAGTAACAAGATAAGGAGCTGATTTGCACACCGCCACTTTGATTGTTTGGAAATAAAACATTGGGGGGCATATCAGCAACAACCGGCGACAATTATCGCTAAGCGCACTTAGTTCTAGGATAATTATCGCCAGATAGCGTGGATTTTTATCGCTGAGATAGCGTGCTATTAGCAACGCTTATCTCAAAAGCGATACAAATCCTAGCGCTAACTGTCACACGTGAGATTATCGCTGAAAACCCAGTGATAATTCCACGAAGTATTGCGATAGCTTGCTGATAGGGCCTCACTTACTTAGCCATGATATCCACCTTCCATAGGATATCATGGCTAAGTCAGTTTCAAAGCAGGTGTAAGGAAAGTAGCGATAACAGAGGTTATCGCTACTTTTCTTGTTGCTATGCTGCTTTGCGTGAGGCTTGATAATAGGAAAAATGTCGCTTAGCGACATTTCTCCCGCTATCCTGGAGAGGAACGCCCACCTTTCATCACTTTGCATCTCATTAGAGATGCAAAGATGGGCGTTAAGGGAAATGGCGATAAGGCAAGGTTTCACGCGATAGTGTGACCTTGCTGATAAGGCGAAATAATTTTCTATCGCCTGCTTGCCCCACAGAACTTTGAACAAGGCTTCTACACTTTTTTTTCTTGTTAATATTTATATCTATATCTATATATATACTGAATCACTTCCTTAGAGGTTACCGGGACACTTGACATCGGTGCAATCTCATGGTCCAAGGCTCCCTGTTTGTTAAATAAAGTTTCACAGTGCACCGAAGTACTCATGCACTCCTTCCGAATAATTAGCACAATCGCGGGGCTTAGAAACAGTTTATTCCTGAGAATCCAAGCCGCGTAACCCAACGCATTTCGGGCAAAAACGCCTTGATCACGGGTAAAATGCATTACTTACATTCGAAAATTATAAACATTTACTCTGTGTGTAACGTAAAGAAACAGTGACATAGAAAGAGGACAGAAAATATTACAGTCATCTCAATCCTAGTGAAGCCGCCATTTTGCAGTGGTGTAGCTTGCAAAACAATAATAGGATAACTCTTTTGAGATCGGAACTATATTCCACAATATTATTTTAAAGTTGGATAAATCTCAAGTATACTGCAACCGATAAATTACTCGGATGTAGAATCGTACTGAATCCTATTATGTGCAACCATGACCACTAAATATATGTGCACTTATAGTCTTTGTGAGAACAACATATCCCTTATTGCAATGAAAACAACTTTACAATCAACTCGTAAATCTCAGGCAATAAAATTTCATGGTCACAAACAAGGGACTACACCCTCTTATATGGTATCTATATGCCAGTTGTTTACAATCTCGCTTTGATTTCAAATATAATATGTTAACATTATAATCATCATCATCATCATCAGTCTTTATTCGATTTAAAATAAATCATAAAAGACACATACATAAAACAAAGAGCACAATATTTTTGTGTCACAAAGTACAAAACATCAATAAATTCATTAAAAGTTGTTTTAAAAAAACATTAAACAAGTCAAATTACTGACGAAAAGATGAACATAGTTAAAAGGACTCACGGACTACAATAATATGTTAATCACTAGATTATAAAACAAATCTTAAAGCAAGAAAAAGACCTGAGCCCGAATTTTAATTTAAGGGACTTCTAGGGTGTGCTTAATCGCTTTTCGCCGTAGTGACCACGCCCAACCCAGATATTTAGCTAGGGCCACAGAAATAATTGTTAAGGAGCTAGTGCGCAAAATTCGTAGT
This sequence comes from Triturus cristatus, assembly GCF_964204655.1. Classification (NCBI taxonomy): domain Eukaryota; kingdom Metazoa; phylum Chordata; class Amphibia; order Caudata; family Salamandridae; genus Triturus; species Triturus cristatus. Next base: position 898,393,373 of record NC_140590.1, on the reverse strand, counting down.
GCCACAGCACTACTCCTGGTACCTAGGATCTTACACATGGGAGAGAGCCAAACACGCCTAGGGATAATAAATGCCGGGCAGACAAACAGAAAGTGGGCAATTGTTTCCGTTTGTACCCTACAAACAGGGCATGATTTCTCCTGAGCCCTAGCCCATTTTCCAGACAGAGAACGACGAGGCAAAGATCCAGCTCTGAACTGGAAAAAAAGTTTCCTGTCACCAACGTTAGCAACCAGATCCCAGTATGGTTCTAGCGCAGGAGCAATTTTAGCCTCTAGGTAACAACCAGACATCCCGGAAGCTCTACTCCATGCCTGGAATTCAACTCTTTCCCAATATGCCATTTTAAGGGATCTTTTTGATGGAAACAGAGCGGCCGCCGGGTCACTCCATAACCCCTCCATACCAATGTCTTTCAATATCTCATGAAGATACTTCAGCCATCCGATTTTATGGAACACATCTGATTTTATAATGTCCATAAGACCGTTAGCTTAGTGGGAGAGCTAAGGAGTAGTCCAGAGTCTCCGCCAGTATAAAACCGGTCGAAGTTTTGCAATATCCAGAATAGACCTCCTACCTAACTCATACCTAAGAGGAATCAGAGGAGTGCTCTGGGAAAGACCAGTTATACTTCGGAAGAATTTATGTTCGACACTGGATAGGGATGCTAGCTGATCAAAACCCCATAACTCTGCCCCATAAAGCACAGAGCTTAGGGCCTTGGCTTCATAAACTTGTAGCACAGGGTTTATTGGTTTTGTAAAAGATTTATTAACTCCCGGCTTAGAGCACCAGATAACTGTTTAAATCGCAAGGTGGCCATTTCAATATGCTTGCGCCATTTGTTATTCTTTGCTAAGTGCATACCGAGGTACGTGAAGTTGTTAACCATCTCAAGTGGCTGCCCATTCATGAATACCTTTTTCCCGTGAAAACTAGGATGGGGGTTAAAGGCCATGAATTTTGTTTTAGCCACGTTAACCTCCAGACCATGGTCGAGACAAAAATCATCGAACACGCGCAGAGCTCTTTGCAAACCACTCGAAGTTTTGGATATAATGAGCGTATTGTCTGCAAACATCAATATTGGAATGGTAACTCCAGCCAACCTTGGGGCATCAGTGTTTACACAAAGCATGTAATCAACTATCCTGTTAATGTATAATGAGAAGAGCGTGGGTGCCATGGTACAGCCTTGGCGCACACCACGCTCAACCGGGAACTCGGGAGTAACCTCTCCTGGCCCACCCCACTGGATCCTAGCGTAGTTGGACTCGTGCAGTCGCATAGCCAGTGTCAAAGTTTCTTTAGGGAGACCAAGTTTTTCCAATATTGCCCACAACCGAAGACGAGGCACAAGGTCAAAGGCAGCTCTCAAGTCCACAAAAGTGGCATAGAGGCTGACCTTGCCCAGCGTCACCACCCTCCAGCAGAGCTGGACGAAACGGAAAGCCTGGTCCACTGTGCTAGTTGACTTACGAAAACCTGCTTGGAAGGGGGACAGGATGTTATTATCATCAATCCACTCCAGTATCTGATTCAGGACCATCCTCCCGATCACTTTCTGGATGGAATCTATAAGGCTAATTGGCCTATAGTTGCCTGGGAGTGTCTTATCTCCCTTCTTTAATACAGGGATTATAACTGCCCCCCCCCATGACTTAGGAACGGGCGCACCTACAGCCACAGCTTTTGCCAGTAGGGTAATGTACTTACTCCAGCTGGCTTTGTTGTAAAGAAAGACTTCAGGTGGGACCCCATCTGGTCCAGGTGCGCGACCACTAGCAACAGAACCCAGGGCCATCAAAGCATCTTGTATACAGAAGGGACCCTGGGAGAACAGAGCATAAGGTGGGATCCAGGCGAAATTGAATGAGGGGTTACAAGCATATTGCGGTTTAAAGTATTTTAACCACTCCACCTGGGAGACATAGTTAGAAGGGCTATCAGGTCGCCCTCCTCTATCCCACTTAATGATGTTCCAAAATAACCGGGTATCTCTGGTGTGGCATGCTCCTTTTAAATCGAGCCAATGTTGCTCGTCCCAGTTCCTTTTGGCCAGTCTTACAGCTTTTTTGTACAGTAGCCTGGCTGCGCGAATACAATCATTGTGTCCACTAGAAAGGGCTATGGTCAGATTGGCTCTGCTTTGTCTACAGACGTCATCGTACCATCTAAGTCGCTTAAATGGAGCCTTGTTAGATTTCCTCACAGGCTTCATAAAATGCGAACTTATTCCGTCAAACAACGTGTCGTGAAGTTCAGTGGCTACTACACTACCTGGCTCATAGGCCAGCATGCCCTCAAGCTCCAGTATGGTACCGGCTAGTATGTTATCTATATCAGTAATAGCCTTATCGTTGATCTTGAGCTCGCGCCACTTAAGTCTTCGCATGTCGTTTGAGGGAATTACTTCGGGTGGCCTGGATACCATATCCTCAGCTGCTGGATGGCTACTCTTCCACCATTGGTGGGTTACACAAATAGGGTTGTGATCACTCTCAGCTCTAACCTCGACCACCATGTCTAATACAGATCGCCATAGCTTCAGGCTACAGAGAACGTAGTCAATCCTGCTAGAGTGCCGACCATTGTCAAATGTGTTGGCCCCTTGTTTATCGCCTGGCGTTCTGCCATTCAGTGCCCTCAGTCCTTGCTCATAACAAAAAGCATTGACCTGGACAATAATCTCAGACCACCTTTTGATAGGGTCGAGGTCAAGCTCAGGTATACCCCAGAGCTGATCTTCCTCTGGATCAACACCCCACCCGAGCTCAGGATCCAAAAGTGGTTCGAAAGTGACGTTCAGGTCCCCAGTGACAAGCACTCCCCTCTCGCCTGAGTGCTGGTCAATGAGGGAAGTCAAATGAGCCAAAACCCGTGGTCCAGACCCCTTAGCCCCTCTCATATACAAGTTGTAAATATCCAAGTCACCCAGGGGGCCCAATGGTAACCTGACTAGTTGGATATCATCAAACTTGGTTGGCACTTCATATGCTCCTCTCCTGGGAATAGGTCTTGTCACACCCAGGTTACCAAGCCTCCCATCGGACGCCCCTTGGGTCCATGGATTGCTGGGACACAAAAATTCAGAAAGCCCTGCATGAACTGGGGCTCACAGGACCAAGTCTCCTGGAAGAGGCAAACATCGAAGCCACCAATGAATGCGAGCCATTCTGGAGAATCCATTTTTGGCTTCAGTCCAGCAACGTTCCAAGAAATCATTGAGCCCTTTCTCGATCCGTACCCTGTAGCTTGGTTTAGACTAGCATAAATCAATTCAGGACCCCTTTGGTTTACACCATCCAGTTTTGGGGTTAGTGCTCCCATTACTTTAGACGCCCCGTGAGGTGTAGAATGGGCTACGTCTGTTCCACCCTTAGACCTGCCTCTAGAGGTGTTTAACATAGGAGACATAATTGGAATCGGCCCCTCTATCACCGGTCAGGCCGAAGCAACAGGGGAACACAAATCATTAGTATAGTCGGTGGATGGATGGTAGGCCCTAGATTGGTTCCCCGTCTTGCCCAGTCCTGACTAGTTCTTGCGACTGTATTAGGGGCAAAGTTATAAAAATGCCTTAAATCATGTATCCCAATGTCCATCCAGTCCTGTGCGGGAGGATGATCACAAATAAAACGCACTATGCGTCTATCTTTGAAATTAATGACAATGGAATCCCCTGGGACATCTTTAGGTCTGGGTCCCACCCAACTAACCCTTCTGGCAAAAAGGATCTTCCCATCCAAATAATTCGGAATCGGTCTATTCTTATTTAGCCAGAATGTTACTTTGTTTTTAAGTTGTTGGTAGGATTCCAATACGCCATCTTTTAATTCAGGGACACCAGTCAATATAGCAACATAAGGTATGGAGTCCGGAGGAAGATGAATATGAGCCCTAGGATGTTTGATATTTTTATCACTAGACTCCCAGGTTGCTCCTTTGCTCACGCCCTTACTTGCAGTATTAATGCTAGAGATGCCCCCTAAATTAGTCCTTTCTTTGCCAACACCTTGATTGTTGGAATTATCTTTTGCCAAGACCTTGGGGGAGGCCAGCCTGGGATTGGCCTTAGTTGATACAGCAAGGTCAAGAGGGGGAAGTGACAAGACAGGAGGAGTGGAATTTACACCAGTGGGCTTATCACTATCTTTAGTAGCTAATTTAATAACGTTTTTTAGTGAACAGAAGTTGTCTAAGATTGTTTGTTTAAGACGTTCAACCCTTTTGTTGACCACTTTTACCCTTTCTAGGAGAGGGAGTAGTAGAGAACGCACTACCTGCTCGATCTGGGGAATCAGGTCACTAATTTGGGGCCTATTAGTGGTCTCACCCACAAAAGGATAGTCATCAGCCTGCACCACACCCGTCTCAATAGATGATTTTTTCGTGACGTTGGGAAGTTTCGCCTGTCTCCCACCCTGAGTCACCCCATCTCTTTTTCTCTTGGGATTAGAAGGCCCTTGTCTGGGGATAGGCTATAGCGGTGTTAGGGGAGCTAACTGTTGCAGAGGCAGCTTCACACGGAACCTCAATTGTGTCACCACTAACCAATGAGGTAATGGGGCTATCCCCGGTGATCCCCCGCTGGGCTAAGTCCCTTAAACCATTCCCTGCTAAGCTATTAGGGGATCTCGCTAATGCTAATGTTCCCATGGATGAGCGCCTGGCATTGATTAATTCTGAAGAAAGACGCCGCTCAGTGAGTTCATGTTCTAGTACTGATACCGCCCTGATAATAAATTGGTCAAGAGTACCAGGCAGTGACCCTCCCCCACCAGTACGCTTCCATTTGCCTGTCATTGCGAGGTGGAAACACACCAATAACAATGTGGACTCACAGGACAGTATCAACAATATGGGGAAGCACGAGTGCGCATAAAACTGTGTAATAGCTTACTGTATTAATAGAGATAAATGGCCCTACAGGCTCATCAACACAAACAATGCACACTAAACAACTGCCCTGTATACTAGAATGCACAACTATACCTTGAGCGCATACGCTCAGTGAAAATGTTAGAGGGGTGGTCCAGCCCAGTCAGGTCCAATCAGAGACGGGCAAGGACGGGCCCGCCCTTGGCCCGGGCTTCGCCCGGGCGCTGCCCGCGTGCGTCCTGCGCTGCGGGGGCACCTGGGGGCCTATGTAGCGTTCCGGCGCTCTCAGGCGCCGTCAGCAGCAAGCGCGGTGGCTAAGAATGCTGGGGGATGTAGTCTGCAATATTCGCGTTGGCCTTTCCCCTCACGGCGGAAACATACCCAAATGCAGATCGGGAACCTCCACAGGCAGCGGCCGTTCACCTCGCGGCAGGTGAGCGTATGGATAACCCAAGCACCAGGCACCAGGCTCCAAAGAAAAGCGTCCCGCGCTGCGGGGGCACCTGGGCGCCTATGTAGCGTTCCGGCGCTCCCAGGCGCCGTCAGCAGCAAGCGCGGTGGCTAAGAATGCTGGGGGATGTAGTCTGGAATATTCGCGTTGGCCGTTCCCCTCACGGCGGAAACATACACAAATGAAGATCGGGAACCTCCACAAGCAGTGGCCGTTCACCTCGCGGCGGGTGAGCGTATGGATAACCCAAGCACCAGGCACCAGGCTCCAAAGAAAAGCGTCCCGCGCTGCGGGGGCACCTGGGGGCCTATGTAGCGTTCCGGCGCTCCCAGGCGCCGTCAGCAGCAAGCGCGGTGGCTAAGAATGCTGGGGGATGTAGTCTGCAATATTCACGTTGGCCGTTCCCCTCACGGCGGAAACATACACAAATGCAGATCGGGAACCTCCACAGGCAGCGGCCGTTCACCTCGCGGCAGGTGAGCGTATGGATAACCCAAGCACCAGGCACCAGGCTCCAAAGAAAAGCGTCCCGCGATGCGGGGGCACCTGGGGGCCTATGTAGCGTTCCGGCGCTCCCAGGCGCCGTCAGCAGCAAGCGCGGTGGCTAAGAATGCTGGGGGATGTAGTCTGGAATATTCGCGTTGGCCGTTCCCCTCACGGCGGAAACATACACAAATGAAGATCGGGAACCTCCACAAGCAGCGGCCGTTCACCTCGCGGCAGGTGAGCGTATGGATAACCCAAGCACCAGGCACCAGGCTCCAAAGAAAAGCGTCCCGCGCTGCGGGGGCACCTGGGGGCCTATGTAGCGTTCCGGCGCTCCCAGGCGCCGTCAGCACCAAGCGCGGTGGCTAAGAATGCTGGGGGATGTAGTCTGCAATATTCACGTTGGCCGTTCCCCTCACGGCGGAAACATACACAAATGCAGATCGGGAACCTCCACAGGCAGCGGCCGTTCACCTCGCGGCAGGTGAGTGTATGGATAACCCAAGCACCAGGCACCAGGCTCCAAAGAAAAGCGTCCCGCGATGCGGGGGCACCTGGGGGCCTATCTAGCGTTCCGGCGCTCCCAGGCGCCATCAGCAGCAAGCCCGGTGGCTAAGAATGCTGGGGGATGTAGTCTGCAATATTCGCGTTGGCCGTTCTCCTCACGGTGGAAACATACACAAATGCAGATCAGGAACCTCCACAGGCAGCGGCCGTTCACCTCACGGCAGGTGAGCATATGGATAACCCAAGCACCAGGCACCAGACTCCAAAGAAAAGCGTATAATTTATCATTTTAATATTCCTGAATTTTCTAGTTTATTAATTTTTCAATTATTCAATTTAACGTCATTTCACTCTTATCACTTAATCAAGTTTAAAAACCCAAGTGGGCCAAAAAGAGTGCAAAAATTAAATCCCGCCCATGATACTCTTATTCAATAACTGGAAACATTTCTATTCAGACTGTGCTTCCAAAATACATGAAACCTACCCAAGTGGGTTAAGGGAGTACAGCATGGCTCAACATAAAAATTCAAAATATTCAACCCCATTGGGTAAATCAATCACTAGCAAGAATGTATGCTCACAAAAATATACAGTTGACTATTGTTATTTTTTTCTCTCTTTCATCAATGGTCAAGGTAGATCTTCACATTATATTATTCTTCATATATTAACACCATCTGTAAAGATAGATAAACAGATTGTGGCTCAAAACCAGGTTAACCAATTCATATAATCACTCATACACAAAAAAAGAAGTTATAGAACATTAAAAACATGGATGCATAGCTAGAAGCCCTGTGAGTCCAAGTAAAACATGTTGATCAAAAGATAGAGACTCATGCCAAAGAAACAGCTCATTAAACTATTCTCCAAGAAACCAAGACAGCTCTTCTTCAGAATTTAGACCGCCTGGGATCTTAGTATCTAGTTCTAAAATGTAAGTACATTCCAATTGACGCAGCCTTCGAATTCTGTCTCCTCCCCTAATATTAGGAGGTACTCGATCTATTACAAAAAATCGCAACAAGCTGCGATTACTTTTGTGGAATTCTTCAAAATGTCGTGCTACTGGAGATAACTTATCCCTGTTCTGTATTGCCCTCATGTGCTCCAAAACACGTTTTTTTGCAGCAAACATAGTGCTGCCTCCGTATTTTTTAGCACATAGACAGATCAGCACATACACGCAATAGTCTGATAGGCATGTTAGATGTTTGTCTATGCATTTATCTGTATCCATCACAGGGTATTAGACATTTTTTACATTAGTACTGAATTTTCAGGCTTTGCACGACATGCAAGTATAAAAACCTTGAATATCAGTTTTAGATGATTTTTCAGAGCTGACTTCATTCCTACACAATTTATTACGCAGAGAGTCCGCCTTCCTGAATGTAATGTTGGATGAATCATTAACAACATCTTCCAATGTTGATTCAGTTTTTAAGATTCCCCAATGTTTTTTAAGACATTTTCTCACATTCAATGAACTTGAATTATAGGTCGTTATATATCTAATGATCTTGTCATTATCCATATTCGGTTTGTCCTTTGAAATCAATAGATCTTCATGATTAAATTTGACAGCTTTTAAACGAGCTTGTTCAATGACGTTGAGATTATACCCCCATCCAAGAATCTTTTACTCATGCTATTGCACTCCCATTCAAAATCAATATCAGAGCTACAGTTCTTCCGAGCCCGGAGGAACTCTCCATAAGGAATGCTCTTGATTAAAACCTTGGAGTGTCCACTTTCAGCATGTAACAGGGTATTTCCTGCTGTTTTCTTACGATACAGTTTAGTTGTTAATTTATCATCATCAACCTCAATCTGTAAATCCAGAAATACAATACAAGAGCTGCTTATGGTGCTTTCAAATTTCAAATTGACCTAATCATTGTTAAGAGCCCTAATAAAATCATTGGCAAGTTCTTCACTGCCCTCCCAAACAATAAAAAGGTCATCAATATACCGTAACCAGATTTTAACATGGTCACGGTATTGATTGTGCACCCTGGGCACCTGCTGCTCCCACCACCCCATAAAGAGGTTGGCATAACTGGGAGGAAAGCAGGTGCCCATGGCTGTTCCCTGTATTTGTCTGAAAAAAACATCATTGAAAATAAAACAATTATTCTCCAGACAAAAACTAATCATCTGTGTCAACATGTTGTTATGTTGTAAAAAGGAAATAGACCTTGACTTCAAAAAATGTTTGCATGCCTGAACTCCATCTTCATGTTTGATGGCAGTATATAGACTGCAAACGTCTAATGTGATTAACAAAAAGTTTTTTTGCCAGCTCACATTTTTGATTTTGTTTAAAAAGTCCCTACTATCTTTTAAATAGGATGGTAAGCCTTCTACATATGGTCGTAGGAAATAGTCAATATATTTGGAAGTTTTTTCCAATAAGGAACCCATAGAAGATACATTTGGCCTCCCTGGGGGCTTCAACAGGTCCTTATGCAATTTGGGTAATAGATGTAATGAAGCCACTTTGGGTATAAGATTTAGCAAAAAGGAATATTCATTCCATTCAAGTATCCCTTGTATTTGCCAATTCTTCAACATATTATGATACCGAGCATTCGATGCGTCAATCATTACTGTATCAACTGCTTCATAAGATTCTTTAGTCCCTAGCTGTCGCAACCCTTCCTGAAGATAGTCTTGCACATTCAGCACAACGACATTTCCCCCTTTATCCGATTGACGGATAACTATGCCCTTATCTAGTTGTAGGGATTTGGCCGCTATTCTTTGTTCTTTGCTCATGTTGTCATAGTGCCACTTCCTCTTTCTTTTAGCCAGAGATTTGCTATCAGCAATTACAAGGGTTTCAAAGATATCAATACCACATGGAGGCATTGTAGGATTAAAATTCGACTTCGGTGCGAACACATTAGGACAACTTAAATCAGTTTTAAAGCCTAACGATTGTGCAGTAATGGGGATAGGATCAGCATTATCGCATTCCAGTTCTTTAAGGGCAATCAAAGTATCAACCTCATTAATGGTATCTTCAACAGGACTAGTTCTAATTAAATTACTATGAGGATGAGTATTTTTGACCTTCAACTTGTGCCACTTGTGTCAACGCAATTTCCTTGTAAAATGATACAAATCCACCCTTTCTTTGGGATAAGAGAATGAGGATGTGGGGCAAACGGATAAACCAAACTGCAATACATTATATTCAACAGTGCTTAATGGGTGACTTGAAAGATTTACCACATTATTACAGTCCTTCATTTTCCTCATTTTTTCTGACCCCTTGTTTCCACTCCCACAGGGGTTAATGTCGCTCTTCCTCCATCCACCCCGCCTGATTTGCTTGCAAATAATGATAGTTCTCCTGTGTTTTTTCCTCTTCCTTTGCCTCGTCGGCTTGGATTCTCTGGAATAAACTGTTTCTAAGCCCCACAATTGTGCTATTTATTCGGAATGAGTGCATGAGTACTTCGGTGCACTGTGAAACTTTAAATCTATATATATATATCTATATATATCTATATATATCTATCTATATCTATTTATATATATCTATATCTATATCTCTCTATATATATATATATATAAATATATATATATATATCTATAAGTATATATATTTATATATATATATAACGATATCGCTCTCCCCACTCAGAAAGAACCGGAGGGACACAACAGGGACATCTGGAGAATGTCTTTAATAATGCTGATGGCATGACGCATTTCGGCATAAATGCCTTTCTCAAATGCCCTTCACAACTCAAATCGCTCCCCCACACTGTCTTTTAAACTGTTAATTCGCTCTTGCGATAATATATGTATATATATATATTTTGCACACCAAGTTGCCGTTATATAACAGGAACCACTCGGACGCCTCGACGTGTTGTAAAATTCATATTTTAATGGCAAATAACTACGCGTTTCAGCATTACGCCTTGTTCACGCTCATAGAAGTCTCATTTCACCTCGTTTTTAAATTCATTATAACGAAAATAAACAAAGGACTCATTACAAACACTCGTAAGTTACTGCTATCGAATATGGCGGCCATTTTGTAGCATATCAACTTGAATTGAAACCGTATATGTGACAATACACACATCTGAATATCCCATGCATTTCAACATATATATGGTTGAAAATTATTGATAAACATATATGTAATGTTTTAAACTGTCGCCATTGACACAACCCTCTTATAGACAAGGTTTATCACAAATGTCGTCAGTAAGTACCAACTATCATATTTAACCCCAGTGGGTCATGACTCGAAGTCAATGGCGGCCATTTTATAGCATATCAACTTGGATAAAAAACGTATATGTGACAATACACACATCGAATCTCCCATGCATTTCAACATATATATGGTTGAAAATTACACATTATTGGCAGACATATATGAGATGTTTTAAACTGTCGCCATTTACACAACACTTTTATAGACAAGATTTATCACAAATGTCGTCAGTAAATACCAACTATCCTCTCTAACCCCAGTGGGTCATGACTCAAAGTTAACAACCCTTGCAATTTAAGGCTGAATAAACATTCCATTACCCAAGTGGGTCTGATTACATTATTAAATCTTAAAACCTATCTTCATTGTTGTGTCACAATTATTGATCCAGTTGACATAAGGCCATCTCCATTTTCCAAGCCGCAGATAACTGGAATGTCTGAAAATAAAAGGTTAAAATTATCAGTTCTTGAAAGCAACTGTTGCCCTCTAACATATTTTTTTAACCATCTTATTTCTCATGTAGGTGGATAGCTAATTCTTCGTTTGAATTTAACCTTTAGGAGTCAAACTCTCCAAATCTATGATGTACTTTGACTCCAATTTTCTTAGAGATAATTCTCTGTTTCCTCCTCTCATCCCCAAATTTATTGCATCAATCACTACCATACGTAATTGATTATCATCTTGACAGTGTTTTGCAAAAAAATGCCGGGCTACCGGGTATTGTTTATTATTGTTTCTTATAGCCCGGATGTGTTCCAACACTCTCTTTTTGGCCTGATGTTTTGTACTCCCCACGTACCATTTTTTACATGGACAAATCAAAACATAAATACAATATGTTGTATTACAGGTAAGAGTTTTTTTGATTTGGAATTCTCCTTTAGAATTTGGAAGCTCCAATTTATCACAATCAAAGCTTTCCCTACAGGCTTTGCATTTTCTGCAGCACTTAAAACCTGCTTTGCCTGTAGGCTTTGTCAGCTCCTTATCAGTCACAAAATTCGGACTTAACTCATCTTTCAGTGAGCGACTTTTCCTAAATGTTATCTGGGGATTACTGCCAAGATCTTTTTTGATGTGTTCATCTGTCGGCAACACATGCCAATGTTTCTTAAAGATTTTACTGACTTCATTTGCTTGCCCTGAGAATGTGGTAATGAATCTTATGCCCTCTTTGTTTACTTCCTCTCGATTTGGGTATAACAATTCATTTCTACTTACTTGTTCAATTCTTGATTGGGCTTGTTCAATAACTTTATCATTGTAGCCCCGTTCTTTGAATCATTTGCACATGATTTTTTCTTCAGTCTGGTATGCAGGTAATGTGCTGCAATTTCTTTTAGCACGCAATAGTTCTCCATAAGGGATACTATATACGAGATTGCGTGGATGTGAACTACTTGCACTGAGACTACTGTTACCAGCAGTTTTCTTTCAAAATAATCTAGTTTCCAAGGTGTTCCCTTTGATTTCCAACAAAACATCCAAAAACTCCATAGAGCTTGTGCTAATGTGTTCAGTGAAAGCCAAATTGTACTCATTCACATTAAGTTTGTCAATAAAACGTTTCGCTGATCTTTCATCCCCTTTCCAGATGAAAAAAATGTCATCAATATAGCGCAGCCACAGGGTTACATTGGTCTCAAATTCAGTCATGCGTGAGACCACCTGCTCCTCCCACCAGCCCATGAATAAATTCGCATAGCTGGGGGCGAAGCAGGTGCCCAAAATTATTGGTTCGGCAAAATCGAATCATTTCAATAATCATCTGTGAATGGTACAGCAATGAAATAGAACGGGACGTAAAAAAATGTCGAATGGCCTGCAGTCCCAACTCATGTTGTATACACGTATAGAGGCTGCTCACATCAAGAGTTACCAAAGTAAAACCTTCTTCCCAATAAATTCCATCAATCATAGTGAGAAAATGCGTAGCCCCGGAGAACCTTCGCAGCAGCCTAGTGTCGACCTTCCAGCCCGCAGCCCCGGAGAACCTTCGCAGCAGCCTGGTGTCCGGAAAAGCGTCTCTTCGCCTGAACAGGTATGGTTTTTTTTTGTGACCTCCTCTGATCGTACACTCTTCTCCCTTTCCCTTCGGTTTCCCTTCACTTCCTTGTGACAAACCATTAAGCTTGTTATACGTTTTAGCAACGTTCACCCCACTCAGCTCTTCTAGAGATGGAAGACGGGCCAATCGCAATACCTTTATTTGTGTTCTTGGATCGGAATAATTAATAGTGAATGAAACCCATCTGTTTTTTTTTCGTTACCTAGCTGATGGCGCAGGGGTGCTTCTCTATTAGTGGTGTTGTAATCCTGCGATAAATGCTACAAGTTTTGCTGACGGGCCAATCGCAATACCTTTATTTGAGTTCTTGGACCGGAATAATTAATAGTGAATGAAACCCATCTGTTTTTTTTTCGTTACCTAGCTGATGGCGCAGGGGGTGCTTCTCTATTAGTGGTGTTGTAATCCTGCGATAAATGCTACAAGTTTTGCTGACGGGCCAATCGCAATACCTTTATTTGAGTTCTTGGACCGGAATAATTAATAGTGAATGAAACCCATCTGTTTTTTTTTCGTTACCTAGCTGATGGCGCAGGGGGTGCTTCTCTATTAGTGGTGTTGTAATCCTGCGATAAATGCTACAAGTTTTGCTGACGGGCCAATCGCAATACCTTTATTTGTGTTCTTGGACCGGAATAATTAATAGTGAATGAAACCCATCTGTTTGTTTTTCGTTACCTAGCTGATGGCGCAGGGGGTGCTTCTCTATTAGTGGTGTTGTAATCCTGCGATAAATGCTACAAGTTTTGCTGACTCACACAATTTGCTAAATTGTCTCTCACATAGTACTTTTCTTCAAACTTCTAGGGTTTGGGGAAAGTGCAATATTTTAATGATTATCACAGTCAAGTGAAGGGCTGTTTCTGATATGTTGGGAGCTAGTTTGTGTGCGAATCAACTTTTAATGTGAAGTATAGTTGTCCTTGTACCGGAAAATACATTTTCGGATTGGTGAGCTGCTCTGGGTGGGCTGACCATAGACGTGTGTTTGTAGCAAACAGTAATCCTACTATTTCATGTTATTTGCATTTGTATATCAACAACTACCATTACAATAGCATTGGGCCCCCTTTTGCAGTAATCTGGGGAGGCCATCGATCTCTTGCGCATGTTGGCACATGATTATGAGGTTAGCAGAGAGTATGTTATGATATTTAGTTTAGAACTGGATTGTTTATTAGCAGGACAGTAAATTGTGTTCGCTCTGAAGATCTTTTTAGTTCCTTTTGTGTATGGGTGGGTGCGCCAAAAGGACCTTTCCAATCTCTTTCTTTTCTTTGGATTGTGTGGTCAATTGTTCATGTTAATCAGTAGTAAAGTGTCCTCCTAACATGATTCACAATCCTGGTAGGTAATTATGCTGTGATGCGTTTTAGGGCATGGTAAGTTGAGGCTGAATTTTCCACGGTGTATGTTGTGTGACAGTGCTGCTTGTTTGGCAGCCCTTTGCTAACCACATGGCTTTCATGTTTTGTGCATATAAGGATGTAAGGTCAATTGTAAATCTCAGAGCTCTAAATGTGACCCTTTTGGCCTCCTCCCTATCCCCTCCTCAGTTCACCAGAAAGGCCAAGAACTGGATGAGTCACACCTTTGTGACCCACTACCAGGCACCGCGGAAAACACGCACTGCCTTCAGACATTAAAATACATTGACAAATTGGGATACGTATCCAATCACAGAATGTCCCAAATACGCTTCAAAGTGCTATCAGAAGCCATTTGTCTCATCAGCGCTTTCCCTCCCCTTTTCCACAAAAGCAGTGCAAACATAAACAGCAAAATATCCTATTATGTGAGATTTGGTTGGCTCTGTTTTAAAGTAGCTTTGCGCGGGAACAAATTTGCACAAAGTAGGGGCATTGATTGATGGCGGTTGATTGATCGGGTTCGGCCTCAAGCATAGATACCAGCTGGCATAGAGGGCAAAGTTAAGCTACAATGTTTTGTTAAAATTGTCCCCACCTGAAACCAGGGCCCTCCCCTTGTCCACTGCAGGTGCCTGCGTTCTACCTCATGGTCACAGGGTCAAATCCCGGCGGGTCCTGCCCTTCATCCATCTGAGGTCGATAAAATTAGTTAGGTAGCAACAAACATCTGTTATTTAGCGCCAAGATACCTGCGCGTGAACGTGTGCTTTTAAATACGTGTGTGTGCATGCCATTTATTTCAAATCCCTATTGAGTGACATGTGCAGGTTTACCCATTATGTTGTATGTTTAAACAAAACATTACTTTGATGTTGCTCACAGATCTTTTGCGCGAAGTGGTGTTGGTCCATCGGTCGTGACGCAGTATCGGTCGTGGAGTGTGTCGGTTTACCAGTCGTAGGGTGCTGTCGGGCGCAAAATCCGAATCCTGGTCCGTGTTACTTATTGTGTAGTAACAAAGTAGCTGGAGAGCTCCGCAATGGCCTACAGTCCAGTTTCCAAGCCTTGCAAACGACCCAGATCGATCCAGAGTGAACACAGGACCTTCCAGGAAGCATGGGAAGAAGAGTACTTGTTTGTGGAATGCCCAAAAGAAAAAGCCACTTGTTTGCTTTGCAAAGAGAAAGTAAATGTGCTTAAGAGGTATAATCTGGAACGGCACTACAAAACGCGGCACTCTGGATACACTGCAAACTATCCACTGAACTCCAAACTGCGTTCTGCGAAGGTGGCATCACTAAAGGAAGCACTTGTATCCCAACAAAAGCTCTTTCTGTGCCAGATGAAAGAATCCGAGGCAGTAACCGAGGCATCCTTCCAAATTTGCTACTTACTTGCCAAACATAAAAAGCCATTTACAGAAGCAGAGCTGGTTAAGAAGTGTTTTCTCTCGGCAGCAGACATTTTATTTGCCAACTATCCTAATAAATCAAACATTATGAAGGAAATAGGTGCATTGCAACTGTCCGATTCCACATGCACACGTCGCATCGAGTCAATGGGTGACAATGTTCTAGCGCAGGTCATCAATGCAGTCAAGCTGTCCCCTTTCTTTAGCATTGCTGTGGATGAGTCAACAGATGTAGGTGATGTGGCACAGTTAATGATTTGGGTGAGGTATTTGGAACAAGGAATCATTCCAAAGGAAGAGCTACTCTGCCTTTTGCCATTGCATGGTCACACAAGAGGAGAGGATGTATTGGCCAGCATGTGTAATTTCTTTGAATCTCATCACCTGCCATTGAACAATCTTGTAAGTGTCACTACAGATGGGGCACCCTCCATGATTGGACATGAGAAGGGCTTTGTATCTCTGTTAAGAAAAAAACTTCAATCATCCACTTTAATTGATTATCATTGTATAATCCATCAGGAAGCATTAAGCGCCAAAAAAAAACAAGGGCAACTAAATGGGGTTATGAAGCAAGTCGTTAAAATTGTTAATTATATTCGAGCAAAAGCACTCAACCACAGACTTTTTAAATCATTGCTGAGGGATGCGGAAAGTGAATATGCAGATCTGTTGTTGCATACTGAGGTTAGGTGGTTGAGCAAAGGTAGAGTGCTAGAAAGATTTATTAGTTTGCTTCCTGAAATTGAACAATTTGTAATCAGCCGAGGGCAGTCCTTCCCAGAATTATATGACTTGCAATGGCTCACCATGCTCCATTTTCTGTGTGACATCTTCTCACATTTCAACACACTCAATCTGGCACTTCAAGGTAGACAGAAACTTGTGTCCTCAATGATGAGTGCCATATACTCCTTCGAAAGTAAACTCGAGCCGTTCCGAGAGCAGATGAACGATGGTGATCTCACACACTTTCCTAAGTTGCAGGCTTTAACACAGAGGGTTGAAAAAGCTCAGGAAATGTTGTTCAGTCTCAATCTGTGTACTTATCTGGAGGAAGTGTCTGGGGACATTAAGAGGAGATTTTCTCAGTTCAGAGTTCTCGCCCCACTTTTCAGACTTGTAGAAAATCCATGGATGGTTAGTGCAAGGAATCTTGAAGCTGTTGAAGTTCTTGGTTTGAAAAGGGCACAAGCTGAGATGGAACTAATTGACATGCAATTCAGCTCTGTGCTCGAGTCCTCTTTCTTGGGGAAGGAACCAGAAGATTTCTGGCAAAGTGTGCCACCTGAAAAATTCCCTCTTCTTTTTACCTTGGCACAGAGAATACTTTGCATGTTTGGCTCCACATTTGTATGCGAGTATTCCTTTTCTACAATGGGTGCTATAAAAAACAAACTAAGAAACAAACTGACTGATGCACATCTGGATCACCTCATGAGACTTGCACTCTCTGAAAAGGTTCCAGAATACAAGAAGTTAATTGCGGACATGAAATGTAAAATTAGTGGATAAACTCTGTGCCTTGGGAAAGACTTTTCCCCATTATGTTTGCCTTTGAACTTGCTGTTCTACTTTCACTAAATGCCTTCAAATAAAAATGTATTATCAAAATGTGCTCTTTGTAGTTGCATCTGATTGTGAAATACAGCATTGCCTAATGTTTTGGAAGGTTTTTTTTTTTTACTCTAGCTCCGCCCCCACTGATCCCGCCCCCACTGACTCCACCCCTACCAGTGCGGCCCTCGGCCACTAACCACACTGTAATTTTGGCCCCCGACAGAAAGTTTGTGAGTACCCCTGCTCTAAGGTAAGAAGGAAGAGCTACCACATAAGGTCTTAAGTAATGATCAATATATCTAGATGTATTTTCTAACAAGGAGCCAATCGAGGAGACGATAGGTCTCCCAGGGGGGTCAAATCTGTTCTTAGGGAGTTTCGGGAGTAGGTAAAGGATCGGAATTTTTGGGTGGGCACAATACAGATAATTAAATTCTTCCCACTCCAACAGTCCTCTTTCCCTCCATTCCACCAATAATTCTCTGTAGGTGGTATTAGATTTCAATATCTCCACCATATTTGATTCACTGTAGCAATCACCTTCATTCAGTTGTCGTCTCCCCTCTGCCAAATATTTGTGTTTGTCTAGAACTACCACATTTCCCCCTTTGTCTGAATTGCGGATTACAATATTGTTATCCGCTTTCAGATTTTCCATAGCTATAACCTGTTCTTTGGTCAGATATTTTCTATTATAAGGGATTTTATTGTATCTTATTTTATTTAAGTCAGCTAGCACTCCGTTTTCAAACACATCTATGGCATCACAATGTACATTGGGGAGAAATATAGACTTAGGTTTAAAACAACTTCTCGGATTCCTATCTAACTCCTCCCCCCATGATTCCACATTCCATAGTGTGCTCTCTTCAGATGGTCCACTTTCACTTATGGTATTTAATGTATGTAGCAACTCTAGATCACCAATGTCAAGATTACTCACTTCATCTGACGTGATTTTTGTCGTCAAATCATGTGGTTGCGTATTGAACCATTTCTTCAATTTTAATTTTCTTGAAAAGAAAAATAAATCAATCCTTGTCTGGGCAAAGTTCATATTCGAGGTAGGACAGAAGGATAGTCCTAAAGAGAGGGTATGAATTTCTTTGTTGGACAGAACTCTGTTAGATAAATGTATCACAGTCATGTTCTCTGCTTCCTGCCCCTTGTCTCCATTCCCACCGGGCCTGTGTCTTCTCCTCTTCCTCCTCTCTTTGGCTTTCCTGTTCCTCTTATTCTTCCTCTGCCTCCCCTTCCTCTGCCCCTCAGAGCTCCTAGATCTTGCTGTGACTCTGTTCTGGTTTGGTTCATCATTTGGAATTGCAATAAAAAATTATTCGTTTTCCTTTGTGGGTCTTGTACCAGCTCACGATTTACAGCTGTAGTTGATGCATCGGAAAGATTGCCATCTGATACATCGCTTTCACTAACTTCTCTTGACACCACAGAAATATTAGGTGGGGCTGTATTAGGAACTTTATTAACTTCAAACAGATGATCATATTTTCTCTGAAATGTTAAAGTCCGCCCTGCCTGATAGTCTTTGAAGTCACGTACAGTTGCTTTCAAGAACTGATAATTTTAACCTTTTATTTTCAGACATTCCAGTTATCTGCGGCTTGAAAAATGGAGATGGCCTTATGTCAACTGGATCAATAATTGTGACACAACAATGAAGATAGGTTTTAAGATTTAATAATGTAATCAGACCCACTTGGGTAATGGAATGTTTATTCAGCCTTAAATTGCAAGGGTTGTTAACTTTGAGTCATGACCCACTGGGGTTAGAGAGGAAAGTTGGTATTTACTGACGACATTTGTGATAAATCTTGTCTATAAAAGTGTTGTGTCAATGGCGACAGTTTAAAACATCACATATATGTCTGCCAATAATGTGTAATTTTCAACCATATATATGTTGAAATGCATGGGAGATTTGATGTGTGTATTGTCACATATACGTTTTTTATCCAAGTTGATATGCTATAAAATGGCCGCCATTGACTTCGAGTCATGACCCACTGGGGTTAAATATGATAGTTGGTACTTACTGACGACATTTGTGATAAACCTTGTCTATAAGAGGGTTGTGTCAATGGCGACAGTTTAAAACATTACATATATGTTTATCAATAATTTTCAACCATATATATGTTGAAATGCATGGGATATTCGGATGTGTGTATTGTCACATATACGGTTTCAATTCAAGTTGATATGCTACAAAATGGCCGCCATATTCGATAGCAGTAACTTACGAGTGCTTTGTTTATTTTCGTTATAATGAATTTAAAAACGAGGTGAAATGAGACTTCTATGAGCGTGAACAAGGTGTAATGCTGAAACACGTAGTTATTTGCCATTAAAATATGAATTTTGCAACACGTCGAGGCGTCCGAGTGGTTCCTGTTATATAACGGCAACTTGGTGTGCAGAATTTGAAAGACTTCCGGTGTCTTGACTCGGACCGCCCGTGACAGCCTGGTTTTGTTGACCGGAATTGGTGGAAGCACCAGTATATATATATATATATATCAAAAGAAGCCTTATTCAAAGTTCCGAATGTTTAATTTCCAAACAATCAATGTTTTACTATTACTGTACCGTTAGAGTACTTACCATTATATGTACAGAACAATTATATTTTTGTGATGCATATTTTTGGCACGATATTTTGGTATCAATATATTCATGGTTTCAATATACTGTCAGTGAACCCCAGCAGCACACCATACCTGTAATTTGAGCAATTCCCAATCGGTCACAAATTGCGACCTACCTCATGGATATTTAAAAGGTAGGTTTATTTGCGACCCACTGGGAATCACAGACAGTGTTAAACACGCTGTAGTACATAGCTGTTTGCAAATTACCTTAAGGCAAATCTTCAAAAAGTGAAATTAGATCATCACAAACACAAACCTATGTACATTTTACCCTTTAGCCCAGAGAAATCAATCAAAAAGAAGACATTTTCTGAATATTTTTGACATAAATACTCTGTCATAACTATTGTTTACATACATTTCGCCCCATACGAGTGAATAATTGAAGATCTATTTTCAATTGGGTGATATTTTTTATAATTGATTTTTAAATGCCTAGATATTGAGACCTCTTTTAGTGTTTGAGTTGACAGTTTGACCCAATCCAAGCATCTTCCCTCTGGTCATGTTCTACATTGTTCATTTACTGGAACTTTTAAAGTCTCATGATCCCAAGCTGAGAAAGTGGTAGCATTGCCCCTCTGGCATCTCTCAGACAGATGATGGCTTGTCCTTTTTTTGTTGAGTATTTATTAACTTGTTATATGCTTTAACTCTTTAATTGCTGAGACTTTTTCACCCCAGTACTGAGCCTTTTTGACTATTTGGGGTACTTTGCCCTTTGGCCCCCATAACTGCTTTTTCATATAAAATATCCACACCAAATTTGCGTTCCTATTTTACAGCATCATGGGGATTCTAAAGGTACCCAGATTTTGTGGATTGTTCTGGAAGGGGCAGAAAAATAGACAAAATGTTGCTAAAATGTGGGTTTTGTGAGAAAAATGAAATAAAAGTGCTCCATAGAAAAGTGTCTAGTTTGTTTCCTAAAAATGGTATCAACGAATGGTTTGCTGTGGTAAATAACCATCTTCTATGCTTTCAGGAACATACAGAGCTATATAGAATGACCAAAAATATTACTACAGTTTTTGCATTTTTCAAAGTGTTAGCTACTTTTTCCACATTTTTGTACTTTCAATCAAGTTTGTGGTGATGCTGGAAACCTATAACATTTTTTAAAGTAGACACAATTTTGAATTTGGTAAGTTGGCCTTGGTCCCCTCACCTGACCCTAGCATAATTTTCTTCATGCAGCCAAACAAGGATTGCCAACAAATTAGAGGGGATACCCATTGTATCTAAAACCATCCATAACTTTGCTCTCTCGATCAGATCGAATGCGGCACACAAATCAACAAAGGCGGCGAAAAGTCAATCCTTCTTGATTGTTAGAGTCTTCCCAAAAATATATTTAAAGTAAAAGATCTGGTCAACAGTGCTAATACCATTTCTAAAACCCACCGGAAAATCTGAAAATACTTCATTAACCTTAATCCATTTTTTGAGATACACTATTACCAGCTTGAAGAAGATCTTCTGCGAGGCATCTATCAAACTATCAAACGAATCAGCTGGTAATTACTTGGCACATTACGATGACCCTTCTTATAGATATGATCTCTGAAATTTGCCAGGAATCAGGGAGCTTCATACCCCTTAAATAATGAATTTTAGAGGTGGTTCATATAAGGACCCCAAACATTTTGGTGGGTCATAAAAAGGTCATTAGGAATCTTGTTTGGTCCTGGATCTTTTACTGGTAAACTCGTCCTAATAGCCTCCACTGATTCCGGTTGCGGCTGGCATTACTCACGGGTGGGGGGGGATTCGCGCACAGGGGGGCTTAATTTAAAAATAAAAAAACTTACCTTCTCATCTCTCCTGACCTGCAAACATTTTATGTTTCTGCTTCTCGCACTGTGGGAAAGCAGTGTGTCCGCAATAGTGGAGGAGCTGCCCCTCACTGATTCCCAGGTCTCAAATTCCAGAGTGTAATGATTTCTTAATTTAGCAGCCAGCAAGGGATCAATATCAACCCATAAAGAGTCCTTGATACAAGAGTGCAAATTACTGAAATGAGTCAGCCAACGCTGGGGCTGTACAAAATATTTCAATGCTTTCCTAGAGCCATGTTCTTCCAGTGCCAGGGTTTTCTAGAATCCTTTATTAACTTTACTATTCATAGCAAGAAACAAATTTTACCAAATCAAATTCTCCAGATCTTGCTAAATCAAGCCTATGCTTGTCCAGGCTGCAGATAGTAGCCCTGACTTTGCTAACTTACAAGCTTTGTTGTTCCAGGTAGCACTTGCAACCTTGTGCCAAGAGATCTCTAATAGAGGCAAAGAGAATGTCATGACTTCTTCCAGGGCCAAATCTCTCTCCTCTGGGCGTAGACCATCCAATTTTCCTAGGTGCTCCTTGACTTAACTAACTACCATTTCCAGGGCCTCTGGATGATTCTCGACTCATTCCCACCTGATGGCTTTCCCACTGTTAGTGAATCAACATACCCTACTTGAATATTAGCCCGGATTCCGGGGCTTTCCGATATAGTACCCAACAGAGACAGACTCAGGGCATTATGATCACTATCAGCCCTATCCATTACAGCCATGCCACACACAAATGGCCAAAAACTTAAGTTGATTAAAAAATGGATCTGACTAGAATGGGCCAATCTATTAGACCTGTGTCTAGCCTCAGTATCAGACAGAGTTCTCCCATTTGCTGCTTTAAAGTCATATTTTAACAGGACTGCAAATAGTTGCACCACCCTTGGAGTCCATTTCACTAGGTGGAGGCCCTAGGGGCTATTCTCAATTTGTTATCCTGATCAGTTGTTAGATCTAAAGGGGCAGCCACCAGTTGTTTAAATGCAGAGTTTAAATCATCAGTTGCCTTCCATTTTCCATTATGCTGTGAAAGGAAATCCTCAAGTATACTTTTAACTTTGGATTCCTCATTACATCCATCCACACGATTATACACATTAAATATCACCAAGGAATTACTGGCATGAAAATCCACCCTAACCACCAATATATTTGAAGAATTAACAGATAAGGCTCTAATCGATAATTGCAATGCTGTCTTGACCCTAATTGCTAAGCTCCTGAAGGTATGTACCTTGATGACTGGGTTGCATTTGTGCAAAATGTCAAGAACCCATTTCTAAAAACAGGGGTCATACTCCAAGTTTCCCGGAAAAGAAAAATATCATGACTATTTATAAACTGCCCCATTCTGCATCAATCAACTTGGAACTAATCTCAGCCACATTCAAGGAAAACATTTTGAGCTGATTACACATAGTGTTCTGAGTACAGCCCGGTAACATGGAACAAAATACCCCACCAATACACAGTTTCTTGTAGACCCAATTTTATCAATCTGGGGACATTCCCTCTCACTAGCCACCAAGGTATTAACCCCTTCTTCTCTAATATCATTAGAGGGACGCTCCCTTTCATTTCACACTGCCAAGGTTCCCATCCTTTCCCCAGACTCAATATCCTTAGGTTCACTTCCACTGTCACCCTTATCTAATAGAACATAGCAATGCTGTCTTGACCTAAAATGCTAGACCCCCCCAAAGGTCTTTGCCTTGATAACTGGGTTGCATTAGTGCAAATGTCAGGAACTCATTTCTAAAAACAGGGGTTATACTCCAGGTCTCCTAGAAAAGACAAATATCATGACTATATCTAAACTGCCCCATGTTGCATCAATCAACTTAGAACTAATTCCACCCACATTCAAGGACAAAATTGCCCATACGGTTTTGGGTACAACCTGATCACATGTAACAAAAGCCCCCACCAATTCTCAGTTTCTAGTAGGCCTAATTTATTTTATCTGGGGGCATTCACCCTAGCTAACCACAAAGGTATTAAACTCACTTTCTCTGATATGATTAGAGGGATGCTCCCTTTTGTTGCACTCTATCAAGGTTCTCATCTATCCCCAGAGTTAATATCCTTAGGTTCACTCCCACTGTCACACTTGTCTCTGGGCTTCCTGTGTTTGACACTTACACCCAGTCAATCAATACCACCCATCCCACTAAACCAACTTGGGCTCCATACATCTGGATTTGAGGCAAGCTGCTCTTCTCCTTTGCAAGGAGCTTCAAATTGTTCTCTATATTTGATCTGAATTTGGGTATTAATATTACAAATTCTATGAGCATGGACAAGAGACCAACCATAGGTTTGATGCTTCAGGACTACTCTCTCCGGGTCACTGGGTTCTCAGAAGTCGCAATTCACTCAACTCTCATGATATCACTCCTAATGATTGAGTACCACTTCTTAACATTCCTAAGCCAATGGATGACTTTATTGGTTAAGAAATCTTGATCTTCCCTATTCCCCTGCACAACCTTATGGACCTGCAATAGAAACATCTGCCGTTGGTTCAGGGGAATTGGCATAGTTGTGTGATTATCCTTAAGTACCTTCCCTCCTGGTGGGCAAGAATGGAAGAATGTGACATAGATTTTGCGTTCATCAATTGATGCTGCACTATGAATAGCCATCTCTTGCGAGCTTTCAAATCTAGAACCCCACACACTTGAATTCTTCCAAACCACAGAGCCTTGGTCCAGGAGATCACTATGAAGCCGTAGTACCAATGCCTTCCTATGACCACCTTTAGCCTGCACAGTCTGAACAGGGTTCTTTGTTGACAGTACCTCATCATTTTCCCTTCCAAAACATTTATGGTCAGTTTCAGGTCACAGACCTCAACTTTTAGCCCCCAAATCACAACCAAATATTCACCCAATTTATCACTCGGTGGCTTAACAATGGTGCTATCTGCCCCCTCCTCTCCTCCAATTTCACTCTCTCCTTGTAAATGGAGTACAGTACATCGGTTTTGACATGGAACATCTGAGTTAAAAAATACCTTCTTTTTGTCCCCTGTGCCCGATTCCACACTATTTGACTTCTGGGGTTTCCCAGACTGGACTACATCTGGAGCAGAGACAGAGCCCTTTGACTTCTTAAACATACCAGAGCCTTCTTTGATCTTTTATTCTGGACAGGTCAAGGGGATTTATTTGGGCGAATATTAGTTAAGGGTGCAGCAGTAGGACTTAATATTTTTTCTACTTCCTCCAAAAGATCATCAATTCTATTCATAACATAGTTCAATCCTTCTGACTTTGGAATTTTCTTTGCTGTGGATGGGCCAGCCAGCACATTCAGAGCCTCTCTCTTCCCCATTATGGATAAGTCAGTCCAACCACAGAACCAGTTAGAGACACCTGCAAATCCTTCCCTTTGGTACAATACACAGCAAATTAGTCAAAAATGTGTTCAAAGGAGACTAAGGAGCAAACTTCAAAGTCAAGAAAGGTACCTTTATAATGATGTCAGAGGTGTGGTCCAGGTCAGCCTCCTTCGACGGGTGTGGACGGGCCTGACCTTGGCCCGGGGAGAACCCAGGCGCGTCCTGCACTATGGAAGTTCCTCTCAGTTTAAATGATCCAACTGTGCCCATCATAGCTGCCTTCTGGTGGGAGAAAAGAGCTGGGCTCTCTGGACAATGTAGTCTTCCCCCACACACCTGCCCCTAGTCAGAAAGCTCATGTCATGCTGCGGGAGTCCTTCCTAATTTAAATGCCCTAGCTGGGCCAATCATAGCCACCTTCCGGTGGGAGGAAGGAACAGGGCTCTCTGGGGAATGTGGTGTGCCCCCACATACCTGGCCCTGGTAGGAAAGGGCATCCCTCTCTTTGGAAGTTCCTCCCAGCTTAAATGCCCCAAGTGGGTCAATTGTAGCTGCCTCCCAGCAAGAATAAGGAGCAGGGCTCTCTGGGGGAATGTAGTCTGTTCCCACACACCTGGCCTGAGTCAGAAAGTGTGTCTTGAGTTGCGGGAGTTCCTCCTAGTTTAATTGTCCCAGCTGGCCCATTATTAGCCACCTACCAGTGGGAGAAAGAAGCAGGGCTCTCTGGGGAATGTAGTCTGCCTTCACACACCTAGCTCTGGTCAAAAAAAGCATCACAGATTTGCTATCCCTCAGCATTATCTGATAAAAACAGTACACCACTTGTGTGGTTTGTCCTAGCACCCCAACTGGAAAGGACCTAATACGTAACATGGAAAAATCCAATTTTTTTACTGAAAACCAGCCAATTTTATTTTTTTGCAATTCCAGTAGCTGTGGATTTTGGAGCCTAGCTCAGCAGGCACCTAAGGAGGACATCCATCAAACCTGCACACTTCTAAAAACTAAACACCCAGGAGAGTCCAGGGTGTCATGACTTGTTTGGCCCATGCCAATTTTCCCCAAAAGGCCTTGAAAGCTCAAACTTTGGTTAAAAGCACATTTTTTGCTCACATTTGTGTGATATAAAGTTCTGCAGTCTGTGGGGAGCCACATATTTTCTTCCACTTAGTGCCCCCCCCAAGTCTTTCATTAAAAATGGTACCTTGTTTGTGTGGGAGTGCCTAGCGCCCGTAAAGCAAGCAACCTAAAATGCAACATGGACATAACATCTTTTCTCACAGAAAACCAACCTTTTTTTGTAATTTGGGTAGCTGTGGATTTTAGGCCCTAACTCGGAGCAGCTAAGGAAACCTACCAAACCTGCACATTTCTGAAAATGTTAAACCCGGCACATTCTAGGGGTGGTTGATTTGCAAGGCTTTTACCAGTTTTTTTTAATAAGAAGCCCTTGTTAACCACAAACTTTGGCTAAACTACACATTTTCCTCATAGATCTGTGTGGCAAAGTTCTGGAATCAGCATTGATCGGCAAATTTCTAACCACCCACAGTTTTCACACATCTTCCTATAACAATGGCACCCCACTTGTATGAGTTGGACAAGAGACCACAACACAAAAGTCCATAAAGTAGTGCTTGGAGAGATCAGTGAAAGGAGTAGCAGTGGCATTTTGGGTCCAGCTCGGCCACCACCCTGGAAATCTACTAATAAGAGAAATTGTTGAGAATTGGAAACCCAGGGAACTCTAGGGTGGTGTGGCAGCAGGGATCTCATTAGGTGTTCTTATCCAAAATCCCCTACAACTGTCAAACTTTGTCTAAAATCACCCACTTTCCATTCATTTCTGTGATGGGAACTTCTGAAATCAGCAGGAATCCGTAAAGCTCCTACCACCCAGCGTTACCCCACGTGTACTGATAACATTTCTGCCCCACTTATGTGGCTGGACCTAGTGCCAGCAACAGGGACAGATCCAACCGAGGTCCATGGGAGTCCCCGGCAAGGACTACTAAAGGTGAGCAATAAAGCCACGACAAGTGGTTCGTAAATTGTAAATGTAAATTGCACTTTGTCCCTTTTATCCCTTTGTATCCAGCCCCCTCCCCCTCCAAGTCTTTTGTATACTGCTTTTGATTACTGTAAAGCGCTTTGATACCCTAACGGGTCAAGTTTGCACCTATAAAACTCAAAAATAAATAAATACATAAATAAATAAGGCACCAACAACTTTATTGGCCATTCATGTACCACGCATAAGACTTTCATATCACCAGCAATGGGCCCAATACAAATTAGTTGTGAGGTCACATGAATATACTGCCACCATTCAAGGGCCCATCGAACAAGTTACTTACCTTCGGTAACGATATGTGTGTAAGAGACATAGATTATTTATAGATTCCTTACCTTAGAATTACCCACAAGCACCAGACTGGTTCCAGAGACTTTTTTCGTCAGCAGTACCCCTGTGCTTCAAAAGGTGGCATCTGTCAGCGCCGCGTTCGTCATCGGTGTAGTGGTCCCCAGGATGATGTCGCAGTACCACTTAGATGCCGCCCTCGCGCGCTGACATCAGTTTTTTTACACAACATTTCATGCCAGAAGCACAGAGCTATGCAAGACACTGACCACTGGTGCACAAAAACTAGGGCATTGAAAGGAATTCCCTGAAATCAGTTTGCAGAATGGGGAGGATGGGTTTGGCGGTAAGGAATCTACAACTAATCTATGTTACTTACAGATATATTGTTACCGAAGGAAAGTAACTTGTTCATCTGAAAGAGACAATTAGTTATAGATTCCTTACCTTAGAATAGATTCCCCAGCAATACCAACCCCGGAGGTGGGTCTTTGAACTAACTTCACAACAGAAAGTCCTGAAGAACAGAACGGCCAAAAAAGCTGTCTCTCCGGACTTGGCTGTCCAGGCAGGTGTGTTTGGTGAACGTGTGCAGAGATGCCCACGTAGCTGCCTGACAAATGTCATTAAGGGGGACTCCCCATCCCAAAGCAGTGGTAGCTGCCGTCGCCCTGGTGGAATGGGCGCGCAGTCCCACTGGAGGCTCCTTCTTTGCCAAAGAGAAGCAAGTTTTTATGCACAAAACGACCTACCTGAAGATGGTCCGTTTATGCACGGCCCGACCTTTTTCGGCACCCATGTAGCCAACAAAGAACTGGTCATCCACCCAGAATTGTTCAGTGTGATCGAAGTAAAAGGAAAGCGCCCATTTTGGATCCAGACGGTGGAGCCTCTGTTCCTTCTTAGAAGGATGCGGAGGTGGAAAGAAGGTGGGCAAAGTGATGGTTTGACCACTGTGAAAAGAAGTAACCACGTTGGAAAGAAAGGATGGTCTAGTTCTGAGGACGACCTTGTCCAGATGAACAGCCAGAAAGGGAGGCTTGGAAGAAAGTGCTTGGAGCTCACTCACCCTGCGAGCAGAGGTGATGGAAACCAGAAAGGCAGTCTTTAACGTAAGAAGTTTGAGAGGACAGTTATGAAATGGCTCAAAGGGAGTGCACATCAGGTAGATAAGAACCAAGTTCAAGTCCCACTGAGGAACTAAGAAGGGAACAGTGGGAAAAAGATGAGTAATGACCTTAAGGAAGTGATTTACAACAGGGGACTTGAAAAGAGAAGGTTGATCAGGAAGCCTAAGAAATGCGGAAATGGCTGAAAGATAGCCCTTAAGAGTGCCCAGAGCAGAGCCCTGCTGGGCCAAAGAAAGGAGGAAGAAAAGAACCTCAGAAAGAGGGGCAGAAAGGGGATCCACTGCCTTTGCTGTGCACCGTGCCACAAATTTGTTCCATCTGCAGGCGTAAACCGTCTTAGTGGAGGGACGCCTGGCTGCCAAAATAACAATACAGACTTTGTGAGGAAGGTCAAAGGCTGTCAACTGTTGCAGCTCAGTCTCCACGCAAGGAGGTGGAGGCTGGACCGGCTCGGGTGGAGGACCGTCTCCTGCTGCTGCAACAGAAGATCACCTTGAAGAGGCAGTCAGATGGGAGGATCCATGGCCATGTGTAACAGCTCGGGATACAAGACTCTTTGTGCCCAATCCGGAGCCACAAGAATGTCTTGGGCCCGGTCACACTTGATCTTCTTCAGTGCTCTGGGCAGAAGTAGTATAGGTGGAAAGGTGTGTAGAAGAGTGCAGCTACACTCACGACGAAAAGCGTAGCCTAGCGTGTGCCACCTTGGAAATTCCAATGCACAGAATTGCTGACATTGCTCGTTCACTTTGGTGGTGAATAGATCTAATCAAGGCTCTCCCCACTGCTGAAAGAGACCTTACACCACCTTTGAGTGAAGTCGCCATTCATGATTCATCATGCACCCGCAGCTGAGTTTGTCTGCCCTGGCATTCAGTAACCTGCCAGGTGTTGAACCACCAGGGATATGCCCTGATGTTCCATCCATATCCAGAGATGGAGTGCCTCTTGACATAGGGTCCACGACCCCACCACGTCCTGTTTGTTGCAGTACCACATTACAGTTGTGTTGCCCGTGAACACCTGCACTACTCTTCTCCGGACAGAGGGAAACAATGCTTTTAGTGCAAGACAGATCGCACAAAGCTCCAGAAGGTTGATGTGGACTCTGCACTCTGCCAGAGACCAGAGGCCTCTGATCTCTTGCCCACTGGAACTTCAGGTCCCACTGCAGAGCCAGCATATGCCACCTGGCATGATCTACCAGCAGGATGCAGGAGGCCATGAGGCCCAGCAGCCTCAGGGTCATTCTGACCGAAACCCGGGATAGAGGCTGAAAGATCGGAATCATAGCCCAAATATCCCAGACTCACTGTTCGGGAGGATAAGCCCGAAACTGAGTCGTGTCCAGACCCACTCTGATGAAGAGGAGCTTCTGAGAGGGAGTCAGCTGTGACTTTGGCACGTTGATAGAGAACTCCAGCGAATGCAGGAGGTCATCCATAGTCTGGAGGTGGGAGACGACAGCCTGGTTAGAGCCCGCCTTCAACAGCCAGTCATTGAGATAGGGGAAGACTGGATCCCCTGATCAGCGCAGATGAGCTGCGACCACCACCATAACTTTCATGAACACTCGAGGGGCGCTGGTAAGGCCAAAGGGGAGCACGGTAAGCTGAAAGTGCTCGTGGTCTACCGTAAACCACAGGTAACGCCGGTGGGCCGGCAGGATGGGGATGTGAAAATAAGCATCATGCAAGTCCAATGCTGCCATCCAGTCTCCAGGGTCAAGGGCAGACAGGACCTGTGCTAGTGTCAACATTTTGAACTTCTCCTTCTGGAGGAAGCGGTTGACGTTCCTGAGATCCAAGATAGGACGCAGGCCTTTGTCCTGCTTGGGCACCCGAAAGTAGTGGAAATAGCAACCACGACCTACTTCTGGGACAGGAACTTTCTCGATGGCTTCCTTGGCCAAGAGTGCCAAAACGTCCTATTGGAGAAGGGCTAGATGATCGTCTGACATGCGATGGTACTGAGGTGGCATGGATGGAGGGGTAGTCTCTTAGGGGAGGGAGTAGCCCCTTTGGAATATTTGCAAAACCCACCTGTCCGACGTGATGGTGCGCCAGTGGGGGAGGTGATTGCAAATCACGCCGCCCACTGGCGATTGGTGGCCCGAAAGGTCAGGCTAGGAGGGTTTGGAGGCTGCTGCAGAGGGGGCTCTGGTGGAGTGCCCGCCCGCTTGCCCCCAGAACCATGGCAGTGGTTCCCATGTCCCCGGCCGCCCAGGGCCTGAACAGCTTGCGCCAGACTGTGGCTCTCGGTGGGATATGGCGGGGCACCACTTCCATAGCCACGAAAGGGGCGAAAAGCAGACTGTGCAGGGCAGGTGGTGGAGAGGCCCAAGGACCTGGCCATAGCCCGAGAGTCCTTCAAGCGCTCCAGCGCGCTGTCTGCCTTGTCGCCGAACAGGCGACGGCCATCAAAGGGCATCTCCGTAAGCGTAGATTGGACATTCACTGAAAAAACGGTCAACCTCAGCCAGGCATAGCATTGAAAGGGCTACCGATGTAGAAATCTTCCTGCCTAGTGAGTCAGTGGTATCCAGCCCACAGCAGATGGTAAACTTTGCTATATTTCTCTCTTCGGAAACTGCATGGAAGAGAACGGCCCGGGCCTCCTCCGGGCACTGGGGCTGCACTTGCGCCACCGTATTCCACACGGAGTGGGTGTAATGGCCCAACAGACATGTGGTGTTTGCCAACCTCAGTCCCAAGCTGGAGGAAGAAAACATCTTCTTCCCAAGATGATCCAGCTTTTTGGATTTCCTATCAGGTGATGCATTAGGGAATGCGCCTTTGGAGGGGGAGGCTTGGAACACCAAGCTCTCAGGGGTACGGTGTTGGGAGAGGAAAGTGGGGTCGCCAGGGGCCAGGCGGTGGTGTCGGGCAATCATCCTATCCACAGGAGCCCCTGTGTTGGGCCTGGACCAGGTGCCCAAAAGGATGTCGGTTAGGGCTTCATTAAACGGTAGCTGGGGCTCCAAAGACCTTGCTGCCAGTTGAATCACCTCTGTCCGGAGGTTAGTCCTGACCACCACTGTAGGGACCTCAAGGTTGAGAATCTCAGCTGCCCTACGCAACACCACTGCATGAGACATTCCCTCCTCTGTAGCCACGGTAGGAGAAGACAACATGCCAAGGTTTGGTGAGGTATCCAGACCACTGGCTTCCCCCAGTTCCTCTCTCCAGTCCGGTTTGTAACCCAACTGGTCAGTTAAAGGGTCTCCAGACCGCTCCCAGTCCTCCTCACACTCTAGGTCTAAAAGAGCCAGGGTCGAACAAGGGCCCAAAAGTACCCATCTGCGTCGGATCCATGTCTACATTGGGATGGAGGGCAGGGTCAACGCCGGTTGGGGACACAACCGGCATCGGCTGCGGACGTGGTGCCGGTGAAATCGGCGCCAGGGGAGGTGTAATCAGGTTGACCAGTGCCGATCCGGATCCAGGCCTGGATCCAAGGGGACCCTGTGGTGCCAGGGTCGGATCCACCGGCATTGAAGGTGGGGGCCCGCAGCCGAGTCTGCGGGCCCAAAGGCAAACCTGGGGAGTCAGGCTGCCCAAAAATGGCATGCATCGCTTCATAAAATTAACGAAGCTGGTCAGGGGTCACTCTGGGTCCCCGGAAGGGAGGGTAACTTGGAGTCGACCCTTCAGGCTCTGCACAAAGAGCTGTGGGAGAGACACCACCTGCATCCCTTGTCACATCGGCTGACTGACGGGGAGAAGTTGAAGAGCGACAATGCTTCTTCGACTTCTTCTTGTGCTTCGACTTACTTGAGGAGTGCGAAGACTTAGGAGAAGACTGTTGTTGATGGCTCTGCGACCAGTCCCTCGACCTCCAACGTGACTGGGACCTCGAAGGGGGCGGATCTGACTGCCGGGCCACAAGAAGCTTTCGGTACGGCTCCCTCAAAGACTTTGGATTCATGGTCGAGCAGTCGGAGCACGACTTGGGCTCATGGTCCCGCTCTAGGCAAAACAGGCACATGCGGTACTGATCCGTCACCGACATAAGTCGGCTAGAGGAGCCGCAAGCCTTGAAACCGGGCATCCCTGAGGTGCACCAGGAGTCAAAGACTCAAAAACGATGTTGACAAAAGTCAACAAAAAGTGACTTGAGGTACCGCTCTTTCCGGATCTGCGCTGGCTGACACAGAAAAAGGAAGAACTGACGTCAGTGCGCGAGGGCGGCATCTAAGTAGCTGCTGCGACGTCATCCCGGCAACCACAACGCCGACAACGAACGCGGAGCCGACCCACGCCACCTTTCGACACCCAGGGGTACTGCTGATAAGAAAATTATCCGGATCCAGTCTGATGCCTGGGGGTAATTCTAAGGTAAGGAATCAATAACTAATTGTCTCTTTCAGATACATTCATACACCACAAGATGAAATTCCCAATCAAACTACCTCTCACCCATCATCAATGTACTTGCATGCAAATACGCCATAAGCAATTTACTACACTCATATAGCCAGACATGTTGATGTTTGGTGCCTCAACACCTTCACAAATGGAAACAAGTATGAAGAATTGTTTACTCCCTGTCAAGTATCTGCCTCTGTTTCTGTTCTGAGCATTGATGAAGTGTGCCTAGTGACAGAGCATGAACATGGAATGCAGGCCACAAATATGACATATATGTGTAGTGTGGGGTGTAGAGTTCTGTGTAGGGTAATGATTTTGGGCCTCATGTAGGTAGCCCAATACCGGTCGGTAAAGGCCGATTTTTGGAAATTATACTGTTACCGACCGGTATTTAGGCTTTTGCAATGTAGGGGGCACATTACAGGATTCGGTAATTTACCGAATCGGTAAAATTACCGAATCGGTAATTTTACCGATTTGGTAAATACCGAATCCTGTAATGATATGTAGGGGGAGTGTGTGGGTGTCGTGTGGAGTCGGTATTTACCACCAACTAATAGTTGGTGGTAAATGAAGAATGGCTCTGTAAAAGCATTTTCAAGCGCTTAGAAGTGTGCAATGTGGCAGACATACATGCCCTTAGGGCATGTATGTGTGCCACATGTGCACACATGCAGGAATCAGGGGTGCAACAGGGTGTCAATGTGACACCCTGCCACCCTTGATTGTGCTCCCCCCATTACCGAATCGGTATTTACCGATTCGGTAATGAGGCATACCTTCCCATTGATTCAATCAATGGGAAGGTATGCCTCATTACCGAATCGGTAAATACCGATTCGGTAATTACCGAATTTCTACGATTCGGTAATTTTTACCGAATGAATACCTACATAGCATTTACCACTTCATAAATACCGAATCGGTATGATTCGGTATTTATGAAGTGGTAAATGCCAGGCCACCTACATAAGGCCCATACTGCCGCCATTGCAGGAGCAGTCTGGGCTGATCCATGGGTTCACATAGTTGAAAGGCCAAGTCCTCAGGTACTTAGGCAATTTTAGAAGCAGCGCAAATGTGTAGGGGCAGATTGTTCCAGACTTTCGGAGCATGGTAGAAGAAGGCAATACTGCTTATTCTGGTGCTGCATATTTATGGCTGAGTGGAGGTGTCTGGAAGATTTCTGAAATCCGAGGCGGTTGTTGACATATGCTGAAGAAGGGGCGACCTGAATATTGGGGTCATCACCGAAACGCACGTCTGTGCAAGCACTGAAGACCATCATGATAGGACCACTGTATAAAGTCGCTGTTTTGTAACAATGCAGTAAGCTATTGAAGAGAACACTAACTTGTGATATTGAGTTATATTATATCATCACTATTCAAACGGAAGTACATATTACTGCTTGAGGTCCTCCTGAATATTGTACAGGTTCTGGTTCTCCAGACCACTATATCTTTTGTTATTTTTAGAATGTGTTTATTGGATGTTGTATGAATGTGGTATATGTGGAAGTGTTCACTAGAGGTCTTGGAATTCTCATTCTTGGTGTCTGTTTTCTATCATGTTTTTCTAGTCATTTATACATGTGCATATACAGATGTGACGATATACTATTTAAATTACTTAGTATTCAATATTGACAATACAAATGATAACATTTATGTTGTTTTCTCATTTCTAGATTCTTGTGTAACTTATGTGCATGCAGGGCCGGACTGGGAACCAAAACCGACCCTGGCAAAGTGCTTGGCCGGCCCCACCGGGGTTTGGGGGTGCCGTCGAGTTCTTTTCCAGGGCTGCTTTTCGGACGATTTTGTTGCAGGGCCGATTTTGCAGCTATATGCTGCAAAAACGGCCCTGTAACAAAAACGGCACCCTGGGGCCCAAAACCGGCCCCCATCCATGCGGCGCACACAGGGATTGCCCGGTGCCCGCTACGGCCAGTCTGGCCCTGTGTGCATGCACTGTAGCTGCGTCATTGTTGTTCCATGGCTTCCGTAGGACCCCTAGTGAGCGTTGTTAAGATGATGCGAGATTCCACCAACTATAAGTAATACAGGCAAGATATTGTGCCTCATTACCCTCAATTGCCTGCCTGTCATTAGTATCTTACAGGGTCCCCCCCCTTTTTGTATTGAACAGTTCTTGTGATTCCAGGACCTGGGTTGAGTATGCGTTGCCCGGTTAAGGCGATGTGTCGTAATTTCAGCATCACAGTCAAGGTTGCCATTGAAAGGGATGCAAGGATCTTGCTCGAGGAAGAGCATCTTGCAGCGGCAGATTCGAAAGCAATGTGTTGAGTCTGATCCATGCAGCAGCGGCGATGCATCATGAGAACCACGCAACAGGGGCGATGCGCTGTTTCCGGTCCACGCAGCAGTGGAGCTGTGTCAGTTTGGCATAGGATGCATCGGTTTTGCTGTAGCAAATGCCTTAGGTCCACTGTAAAGGGTTCAGGACTGGAATGGCATAACTTGGCAGGGCAGACTCACAGATACGAGAGCCCAGGTGCAGAAGCAGGGTAGTTGGAAGTCTTTAAGTCCCTTAAACTTCAGATCAGGAGGTCAGTCAGCTATCCCTTGCAGTCACCCTGGTTTAAAGTGATGCAAGTCCAGTCAGTCTCACCCAGGCAGGAGAACATCAGGCATCAGAGCAGCACACCAAGGCAGGGGTCCAGCAAAGCAGCAGTCCAGCAGAGTTGCAGTCCTTTCAGAAGCACACGTCCTTCTTCCTGGCAGAGTAGTCACCAGTCTAGAAGTGTACTAAAGTGGTGCTGTCAGAGGTCAAGTAGTTATAGTCAGTTGCACCTTTGAAGTGGGGGAGACATCAAAGAGAGGCTTTTGAAGGGCAAAGAGGTCTTGGTGTAAGTGAGGCTAGGGCCAGCTTCTTCCTCCCATCCTCCCAGGATGGTCCATCAAGTTACACCTACACTACCAATGTATGTGGCTTTTGAGGGGGAATACACAAAGTTCAGCTCTCACTCACGCCATACAAGTGATCAGAGACAGGCAACAGGCACCAAATGGCTAATTTACAAAAATGCCAACTTTCTAAAAGTGGCATTTTCAGAACTGCAACTTAAAACCAGACTCCACCATAAGTTGTGATTTAATTGTGAATCCAGGCACACCAAAATTGAAGTTTATCTTTTGTAGATTGTCAATTACACTTAAAATATGTATAGGCATTTCTGTAGTGAAAAATGACTTTGGGGTATTTTCACTACCAGTGTTATACGGTTCCTATGATTGTGCATCTGGACAATATAAGCTTCAGAATATGGGAACTCAAAGGACAGTGCTTGTCTCAACAAAAAATTCCCTAGAAAAACCAAGATAGGACGAGGATATCGGGCGTTGTCTCTTTGTATGGTAAGAGGGAGTCTATGTGCTCTTTGGACTTGACAGTCCCAATCCCAATCCCAATCTGATAATTCGGGAAAAGCTTTTTGTCAAAGACGAACCACATAGCCTCGGGGGTCTGAATCTTCTTTTCCCTCAGGTACCCCAAACAGTCTTAGGTTGTTACGCCTCTGTCTGTTCTCCAAATCCTCGATCTTAGCTAGGCAGGTATGAATTTGTTGTTGATGTGATTGAGCAGTCTGTGCCACTGTTATAACTGTCTCCTCTACTTCAGCAACTCTGCTCTGCAACTCCACAACATCCTTAGAGATGTTAGCGACTATATTTGTAACTTTGTTGAGTGACTCCTTTATACTTGAATAGTCTGCTCTAACCTGCGCATGGTGTGTTTGTGCCTCTTCACGTTGTTCCTGTAATGCTTCTAGTATAGCAGCTTGCGAGGGCTCCCTCCGCGTACCTAGATTACTGCTTGACTCTATTTGCTCTATACCTGGGGTTGTCTGTACGTTATTAGTCTCCTCCACATAACCTGGTACTAGGTGGGGTGATATGCCTTGACCCTCCTTAGCCGCCATAGCTACCCTATTTTCGGCAGTTGCCGTGCTTGTCCCAAATTGGGGCTTTGTTAAACCAGTAGCAGATAGCCGCGAGATCATAGCTTTGACATCCCCCTTGGCTTGTACCCATTTCCTTAATGGGCTATTTTCCATTCCGCGTCGGGAGCCCCCATTAACATGTGTTGCCACCCCTTGACAGCCAGAGGAAGATCTCTTACGAATATTGTTTTTTTTTTTGTAACGCTGCCTTTACTCTTTTGGCTAGAGATCGATGTATTTAGCGTACTATGTAATTCCAGTTGTTTCTCCACTGTTGATGCTAGCTCCCCTTCTAAACATAGAGTTTTAGCATTTAATTGGTGTTTGTCGGATGTTTTTTGAGCTTGTTCGAAAACATTAGCCATATTGTCCTGGACTGCTAGTTCAACTTGACCAATGTCACCGGGCTGATCAATTCTATTTTCGAGGGTAGAAACCTCGCAACACTGAACTATATCCTGAGGAGTAGCGCAGTTGCTTTCGCCATTGCATACATTGTTGCTCCTTCGATTATCCTCAAAAACTGATCGCTCTCCTACATTATTGTGCTCTTCAGCATTTTGTAGTTCCAAACCCTCTTTCTGCGCTGATTTAAAAGAAAACTCTTGTCCTACCAGGGAGCGCTTAGATGATATTATTCCTTCGCCAAACATTTCATTTTCATCCATTGTCTCAGGGCTGCTGAGTAACGCTACAAGAGCAATTGTATCCGGTGTCGCAGCACGAAGCTCACCCTCCTCTAATTGCTCCGCCACCTTACCTCGCTCCAAAGATCGTTTTGCCATGCTTGCCGTCTTAATATTTTTAGGTAAAGAAGATTTTACCCTGCTTTCCGTACTAGCCTCCGCCTGTAAAGCAGATTGTGTCCCAGCCAGGCGAGCAGCCCGAGCAGCTTTCACTGCACCTTTCGGTGGCGCCATGTCTAGGCGTGAGCAGTAGATTCCATAAAGCCAAGAGCAGAGGTCCGAGCCGTCACTGCAGGAGCGCGAAGTCAAACCTCTCCAGCAGGCTCTCCTCGCAGCCCGCCAAAGCCTGCCGCTCCAAATGAGCATCTATAGCCCCCAAACCAGCAACCGGAAAAGCCAGCAAGCAGAAGCAAAAACAGTACGGCGGCTGCGAAAGTCGAGCTTGCAGATCCGCTTCATAAATGCAGATGCCCCCCCCCCGCGGTAAGCATCCAATCAATTATCTCAGCATTTTTCTACAAGAGCATAAACAAACTCCAGTCTGTAGAGAGCTGAAGGGAGCGAGCGGGGGACGTGACATGGACAGCACGGTTCTTAGTCCACCATCTTCCTTCCAGTCACACGTCCTAATGTGCCCCAGTGGCTGTGGATTCATTGTCTATATTTTTTCGGTCAGGTCTACTATGGATCGAAGATGGAAGTTGAGGCAATTCATTGATCCGTTTAAAGCTGCTGGGGTCCAGGCATTTCTTCAAGAACCGGCTAAACTGAAAGTTGTAAAAGATGGGAAATCATTTTTTTTTTCCTCAGATGAAGAGGCTAAATTGATGCTTACAAAATGGAAGACTGTATAACTGTATAACTGGATAATGAATATCTATAAACTGTATTTGTTACTATGTGTCTAGATAGTGGGCCAAATGGGGGCCTCGGCGCCGCATCATAGAATTACTATGAATTTCGATTATTGAATAGCGAATATGGCTGACCTTAGTTAGTTCTTTTACCCCCTTTTCTTTCTTTCTCTTTAGTAAGGGGGTAAACTCACAAAAGTATCCTGATGCTTGTTGTTGGAGGGTTTTGAGGGAGCTGGATATGGGGACGTCGAGATGCTAGCTGCCTTTTCTAGCGGCAGCAGTTTGGGGGGTGATTCCTTCTGATGGAAACAGGGGGACGGCCTTGGAGAAAGAAGGTGAAGGTATTGTAAGGGGGGGTGGGGTATTAAAAAGGTGGGGGGAAAAAAGTCAAAAAGAAGAGGAGCTCTTAAAATTAAGGCTGGGAGAGAACAACATGGATTATTATGCTGTTATTATGTTTTGCTGGATATCATTAAATAAATATGGCACTAATTAGGTGTTTAGCTTGGAATGTAGCTGGATTAAATGGAAGATCTAAAAGACAATTAGTTAGAGAAGAGATTAAAGTATATAAACCTCATGTAGCTTAGTTGTCAGAAACACACTTGGCCTATAAGGATCGGCGCCTTTTGGATCGGCTTGGGCTTGAAGTAGTTGTATGTACTTCTCAAAATACATCGATCAGAGGGGCTGCTATTTTAGTATCAAAAACCTTTGGGTGTCAAGTCCATAAAACTTTAGCAGATCAGAGGGGAAGATGGGCTATTGCTCAAATAGAAATCAACTGTGCCAGGTATGTTTTTTGTGTTTTATATGGGCCAAATATAGATGATCCAACTATATTTGATAATCTTTGTTTAGAGCTAGTGGGATGGCATGGGGAAATGGTAATGATGGGGGATTTTAATTGTGTTATCTCTTATGGGGTAGACTCCACTAGCAGACCGGTGGCTCCAAGAATGGTGAAGGTGAGAGCTTCCATTCTGGAGCTGGCGAGATTATATTCCCTGCAGGATGTATGGCAGACTTTATATTCAAACAAACCAGGCTATACCTATTATTCAATACCACACTGTCAGTATTCAAGAATTGATATGGCCTGGGTTTCAGATTCTTTATTGCCACAAGCAGATATGGAGATATGCCCCAAGATTACGTGTGACCATAACCCCATTATTTTTTCATTCCAAGCCAAAGTGGCCATCAAAAGTGCTCGACTATTTACGTTCCCTAGGTACTTGACAACAAACGCAGAATTCGGGATCATTATCGGTAAACAAATATCTGATTATCTTTTGGACAATATAGGCTCAACTTCGCTTCTGACGGTTTGGGATGTTATGAAAGCATATATAAGGGGAGCCATTCAGCAATTTATCTATCAAGACATAGGGAACGGAATGGCCAAGTTAAAGATGCTTATCAAAAACTTATAATATGCGAATTACAACATGCTGATGCAGTCCAAAATCAGCGGGCAGAACGGGATTATTTATATCGAATGCTTCTGGAGCAAAAGGCTGTTATAAATGGTGTTTTAACAGAAAAAGTAGCAGCCTGTTTTGTTAAACACAGGACACTACAATATGAATTTGGTGATAGAATCGGGAAAGTCTTGGCGTATCAATTTAGAGAAAGTGAGCTGAAAACTAAGATTAAGGCTATAAAGGGGGAAGGTGGCACTCTTTATAATCAACCCAGTGGGATAGCCATTCAATTCTCTATTTTCTATCAAGAATTATATTCTCCGGAGGCAGGGCAGGATAAGGCGGCTATGATAAATTATTTGTATCAGAGTAATTTATCGACGTTGACGGAGGAAGACTCTCTTTTTTTAGAGCAGGAGATTACAGTAGAGGAGGTTTTAGAAGCAATAGGCGGACTCTCACTGGGGAAAGCTGCAGGAGATGATGCACTGCCGGCAGAATTTTATAAGCATTTCAAAAACTTTTTGGCTCCGGTATTGCGAGATGTTATCTCTCAAATTGGGAGGACAGAACAGGTACCTGATTCATGGAATATCGCTAATATAATTTTCTTTTTAAAAAAGGATAAAGATCCGGAAGAACGTGCTTCATACCGCCCGATTTCTTTAATTAGCACAGATGCGAAGGTGTTTGCCAAAATTTTGGCCACCCGGTTAGCACCAATGATGGACAAGTTGGTTTCCTCGCAACAACATGGGTTTATTTCTGGAAGAGATACAACTGCTCATATTAATACGGCAATAGCCGCCTTTGATGTCGCGGGGAAATCAAAAATACAACTTGCTATGGTATTATTGGATGCTGAAAAAGCATTTGACCGGGTGGCCTGGGACTATCTGTGGGCAACACTTATAGCATTTGGAAGTAAAGAAAAATTTCGAAAGCTAGTAATGGCCATGTACAAAGATCCAAAAGCTAAGCTATTATATTCTAACATCCAAACTATTCCTTTTTCTATCAGGCGCGGCACGAGGCAGGGATGTCCCCTTTCTCCGCTTTTATTTGCTCTTTATATCGAGCCATTTATTCGAACACTTTTGGCTAACAACGCAATTTCACCACTGAATATTGAAGATCTCTCCCTTAAGTTAACGGCATATGCCGATGATATAGCTATGTTCACGGAAAAACCAAAGGAGGCTATAGAACATATAGAAAAGGAGGCAAAACAGTTTGGGCGCTTCTCTGGATACAAATTAAATAGGAACAAAACTCAAGTTTTATTATATATTCAACCAGAAGATGTAATTGAAGGGACTTGTGAGAAGGCTACTTACTTGGGGGTACAAATTTCTTCTAAAATAGAATTAATATATTCTTTAAACTATGTTTTTTTAATAAACAAAATTGAAAAACAATTGAAGTTGTGGCATAAACTCCCGCTGAGCATTTTGGGTAGATGTAACGTTATTAAAATGAAGGTTCTCCCTAAATTTCTTTATCTTTTTAGGTCTATTCCGCTGCGTATCCCAATTGTTTTTTTAGGAAGCTAGATGGTATTTTCAGTAGCTTCATTTGGGGGTATCGGAAGGCGAGAAAAGCGATAGGATTAATGAAACTTCCATATAAC
Organism: Triturus cristatus; assembly: GCF_964204655.1. Taxonomy (NCBI): domain Eukaryota; kingdom Metazoa; phylum Chordata; class Amphibia; order Caudata; family Salamandridae; genus Triturus; species Triturus cristatus. The sequence goes on along the minus strand of NC_140590.1, from coordinate 898,352,108 downwards.
CAGGGGGGGCTAGATTTTCCCGATTTTAAACTTTATTTTTTTTCAGCTTTTGTTACCCGGCTACGGAGCCTTCTAAATCCTGAACTATTGGAGGCTTGGCATTGGTTGGTTTTGGGTGCTGAGAGCAAGATGTTTTTTATCACATTAACAATCCCAACTATTTCAAACGGGTACGTTTTAAGACCATACGTGACTCTCTACATAATTGGAAAAATATTGAAACTAGACTTTCTCTCCCCTTAATGCATGATAAACTTCCTATGTGGGGCAATCCAATGCTACCCGGCATTTATCAGGATAGCACAGCCCATTTATGGGCCAAATATGGGGTACACTCTCTGGGACAATTGTTTGACTGTAATGGTATGAAGTCATTTGAGAATCTTGGAGTAACATTTAGTATTCCACAATGCTTTTTTAAAAAATATTTACAGATTAGGGACCATTTGGTTAGGAAGCTAGAAATAAGGATGGGTAACGGGGCTAGTATGTGGGATCTTATCTATGGACAGAGCCAACAAGCAATTATTAGCAAGGCATACCAAATACTATGTCAAAATAGACCAGATGGGTGTGAGAAACTGGCGCTTAAATGGAGCGAGAAGCTGGGGGAGGTTATTACCACAGATAAAATAAGGAGAGCTTTTGATAATATCTCCCGGTCTGTACATTCAACCAACTTACAATTGTAGCAATTTCGGTTATTGTGTCTTCTTTACTATACACCAGAAAGAATTGCTAGATGGTCTCAAGGTACGAATGTACTGAGTGGGCCTCATGGTGGGACTCAACAGTACTGTCCTAAATGTGGGCAGAATGAGGCTGATGCTGTACATATGTTTGTACTATGTCCTTTGCTGAAAGGGTTTTGGGATGAAATCATGGGGACTATGTCAACTATATTGGGGCAAAATTTCAGGCTGTCAGTAACTGAGAGATTGTTAGGATATAAAGAAGATGATGCCCGAAACGGCCCTATTTTGTCAATAATGATTGTAACGGCACGATTAACGATTGCTAGAGCCTGGATCTCCTCTAAGCCCCCAACGGAGATAGAATGGTGGCTAATCCTTAAGGAAATTGGTGAGAGAGAGAAAATCTTGGCTAAAGCTAGGGGAACCCTGGCTCTCCTGAAGTACAGATCTATATGGGGAATGCTGGAATAGAATAGATTTAAGATATCTTGCTCTTAAACAAGTAAAATTAAAATTAAAAAGACATTATTTAAAATTAAATATAATTAATCTGTTGTTTTTTTTTTTTGACAAAGTAGTTTAGAGAAGAATGCCAGAGCCAAAATCTGTCGCTATATAAGGATACGCTATGTGATTCTAAATGTTTTCTCTTTCTTGTCTCTTCTGTCATTTCAATGTATGATTGTAATGTCTCTTCTTTTTGACATAATAAAAAAAAACAATAAATAAATAATAATATGGGAACTCAGTTCATGCATAAATCAGAACAATGTTGGCCTGGTTCCTAGCTAGCTCACAGTGTCCTATCTGAACCCCTAACCTTACCAGGGTACCAAATGGTATAAGCAACCTCGAACATGACCCCTCTTTATTCTTCAAGGAAATTGTGGAAACAAATCTACCCTTTCATTGTCACTTTTTTTGCATGCCCAAGGTAAACACAAGAAAGGTACAACTATGGCTTTCAAACATTTGTTGAAACAAGTGTATTCTAGCATAGAAAGAGTGAGCTGCAATTATTAGCCATATTAAACAAAGCATTGTGACCAGCATTACAAGAATGTTGAAAAAGATAAAGAGTTCAACCATTATAACATTACTGTATGATTATGCTGCTACCTAACAATACCTACACTTTCAAGAGTAAAGTGGGAGTACCCTCTCCATTGGGATATGCAAACCTCCATATACCCGAGTATGATATGTCAGGAAGCTGGCCTGTATTGAACAGGCTATCGCCCTTTGTGCAACAGAGGTCAGAGTCAGCAGGACTGCATCTCAGTCACACTGTGTCATGTTCCAGGACAACCCCAGAAGAGGTGCTCCTTTGCCAAATGTGTTACAACAAACAAATGGTGGACGGAATTATAGAATAAATGCATTGTTCCAATCGCAGTGTGTCAAAGGTGCAAAGCTGATGCAATGGTTTGCCTGGAGCCTTAGAGTCGTCTCCACCTGGACAACCAAATACAATGGTAGCATGTTCTATTTGCGTAGCCTTGGACAGAATATACAAATATCATGATAATAATGCTTACTAAGAAATGAACTGCTTGTTTTCTAATTTCTCAGTACATCATCGTGTAAGTGTAAAACATGTAAAATGTCACCATTAGAAAAAGTTGTCCAGCTAAAACGTGAAACTAAAACGGAGACTCATAGTGGGCCGTGTTTCAATTCACAACACCAGGACGTGCAAAAATGTAAAAGTACATGTCCTGCCTTCAAAAAACACTGCACCCTGTCCTTTGGGTTATCCAGGGCCTGCCTACCTCAGGGGTGACAAATGTATAAAAAGGGACGAAATGGACCTGGTGAAAGGTTTATCTTGCCAGGTCGACATGGCAGCTGAAACTGCACTCACAGGCTCCACAATGGCAGCCCTGAGCCATGGTTAGAGGGCTACTTAAGTGGGTGGTACAATAGGTTCTTCAGGCCCACTAGTAGCATTTAATTTACAGGCCCTGGTCTCGTGAAGTGCACTTTATGCCAATTGGGAATGTGCCAAAATGTTCATGTTTATGGGAGAGAGTAAAAGTACTTTAGCACTGGTTAACAGTGTTAACGTACACAGGGGGATATTCTCAAAGACATGCGATAACTATCGCCAACGCCAGTTATCGTCATTTTTGTTAACGCCGCCTAACCCTGAAAACTATTACCATGTTAGCATCATATTAACAAGCCATCACTACATGGCGATATTAACAGGGAACGGCAGAGAAAACTCACAATCACATTATCGTGATGGCGACAGTGAAACCAGAGTTAGCTGGCGATACATTGCGATCGGCACATTATCGCCAGAAAAGTCCCATCTTCCCTCCCGGCGATAACTGCTTGTCCCCACTGCAAATAAACTGCAATGCAAAAACCAACTCGGAGGCTTGCATTTTTCTCTCACAATTACCAAAGAAGGGGATTGATTGGGCCTAGAGACAGTCAACAGCCCTCTCACCTCTGCTGCTGGGGAGGAGGGAGCGGCACAGAGTCAAAGGATCACAGAATCAAAACTACTCCCAAGGACCCGGGGAAAGGCAAGAAGGACAAGCAAAAGCGTTGCAGCTTCATGCAAATGACCAGGGAAGGGGCACGCACAGTCACTTGATGGTTTGTTACATGGGCTAACCCTCAAAATGGCCGACTGATAGGAGCCCACCAAAGGAGCTCCGAGCGCTTTGGATCAGTTTTGCCTGAATATCCCTGTTAGCAGCAGTTCACCAGTGGAACCGAACACAGGAACACTGGAACAAAATACGACAGAGAACACACATCGATTTAAAAATTCGATATTCGTGAGTGGTGCCCAACCTGAAGCTCACCTCTATCCCTCTGATTCCGGTGGGGCTGACTGGCAGCTGTTCCTCTTTGCCGTGTCGGTGCCTGACCGGAGCGTTCGCATTCACAGCACAGAGCCTCCCACTTCTACTCGCTCCGACCCCGGCTAGACCAACGTGGATCCCCAACGACGGAGTGGAGCCTGGCTTGGACCACAGAGGAGGCATTGTTGTGACAATAGAGGAGGGGCTCGAGGGTCGCTGGTCTTCGCATGGGCTCGTCGATCTGTCCCGCAGCGAATTAGTCTTTCGGCGGGCCCAAATTGCTGCGGGCTTATCTCGCAGGGGAGTTGTCCTGGCGGGGCCCGCGGATACACACGCAGCGCCTAATACAACCGCATAAGTCCTGCATGGGGCACTGTGATTAGTCCCCTACATAAAAGCAAGTTGTTGATCAGGCCTGCAGATATATTGTGCCCCTGAGGCATGATAGCATCGTTAAGGTTACTGGCAGCGGATCCGCATAGATATGCTTTGTCCCGTACATAGGAACGAGGTGCGGAAGAAGTCAGTGGAACAAGCCCGCCCGCCCATGCACTACTGACAGTGTAGAGGCATTCCACAGGATTTGTCATATACTGGATTTGTTTTTGCGGATATATGCACTTGTGAGCGAAGTGCACTCCAATTGGCACCACTTTGTATATCTTCAGGCAGCTTTTGCGTCGAGATCCAGGCCTGTAAAATGGCGGCCCATTTAATTACCATTGTTTTGGGATACGCTTCCAACTTGTTGTTGCTCTAGGCAGAAAATGTAATTGTCTGTCGAGGGAATCAAAGGATAAAAATTGAAAAAGGACTAAAAAAACTCAATTAGAGCCAGTGAAAGTGAAATAGGACTACCCTTGGCTCAACCTAGTTAATAGAAAGAGATACAGGATTCCCTTGTGAGATCTGATGTACACTCCCAATGAGGTGGCCATGTTGGAATGACTCCCTCACAGTGGTCTAGCGCCTATACAATTCTGGTTTACGCCCATTGATCTCACTATCTACTTAAACAGGTCAGAACCTCAATTCTAATTTTTACTAATTTATCTTTATGTTCTATCACTTTTGTTACTGCTCCTGCTTCGCCCCAACCCTTCATTCGCATGACATGGTGCTCATACCACATTACTTGAACCAACCCCTACCCCTCCTTCCGCCTTCCTTCCCTCTGCCCAAACCCTAGCAACCCCATAGTTGCTCCATAACCTTCCTTCGCGTCCCCCCCGCATTTCCAAGCCCATCACCTCCTCACAGCATTGACCCCTTCTCGGGTCACATACCCACATTTTACCCCACAACATCCTACCCTATATTAACAGACCCTCATCATGGAACTCACAGGCACACATACTTACACCATCAACTACCCCCCAACTTCTCAAAAAAAGCATCCAAGCGCTTTAAACACAATTTGATAAAACTACACCCTGAAACACCCATCTCTGATCCCTACTTCTCAACAAACAAAGGGTATATAATCACGGATATCATCTTCTACACTAAACGAAGAGCACAATGGAGGAAAGTGTTCCTAGTTTTATTTTCGATCTCTTCCACTAGGATAACCGCACATGGTTTTATTATTTCTATCTCCCCCTCCCAAATTTTCAAAGCGGCTGCAACTATCAACATCTATAATAATGGAACTATTCTCATGCAATCAACAGACCGCAGTTTAAACCTGTTGGATAAGATCTTCCCCATTATCAAAGAACAAGTGATAAAACCCCAGGAAACACACACCACCAGCAGACAATCTAGCTTAACTCCAAACTCTACCTCTAGCCATGCTCCACTATTATCCTGACTAATCTGTACACCCAAACTCTACACCACCCCCTTCCCGCTTGACTCACCCCTAAGACACTACCCCCTTCCATCTACACCAGTATCTACACCCATCACAGACTTACACACCTCCACATCAATATCACGACCATTAGCTACATTTAGGCTCCCCTCCCCGCCAGATTCCTCCATAAGACACTTCCCCCTTACTGCAGCACCAACACTTACACCCTTATCAGACTCAGCATCCTCCCCTAAAACGAACATATCTCCTCCTATTTTCATCATTACCCCTTGCAAATCCAGTACTCCCTCGACCACAGCCTCACAACACACCGCTACGCCTCCTGCATCTATTCCCCTTTCCCCATTGTCACCATTACCCCCTGCAAACCCATCACTCCCACGTACACAACCCCACCACACACCTCTACGCCTTCTACACCCGATCAAGATTCCTGTCCACCCCTCCCCGATATGGAGCGGGAACAAGATAGGACACCCCACAACAACAACATCCTAGAAGATGTGCCTCCCTCTTACCATCCACAGGATATAAGTACACCTCCCACACCCATAATGCATCCACCAATCTCACTTCCACCCTCACCAGACCCCAGATTGAACGAGATCTTACTCTCGGTACGAAAAATTAAAGAAGAACTTCAAGCCCTATCTGAGGTTCTTCTGAGCAAACCCTGGAACACTAGATATGCACGTCAGACTAAATCAAACTTTCACTTGACTTACTCAGTAGTCACGCCGAAATTTTCAGCCCCCAGATGGAAATCAGTTCCTTTTCACAATAAATCAACCCGCCCAATCCGTAAGACGAATCTGCTTTCGGAGAATGATTTACTCGCTCTACTCCATTCATATGAGCCCCCACACCAAAATCATAACACTATGCCTCCAGATAGCCCACCCAAACTGGCTCTAATCCCAACTATTCCCCCCAACATTCACAGACCCACTAAACACAACCCTGGAGGCATCATCGAAAACCACCTTAGACAAGTTCCCCTCATTCTGGAACCCATTACATCCCTCATTACGCCCCACCTTAAGTGTATACCACTAAATTGTAGCTCGGCCTCAAGACACGCGGCCGACATAGCTGACCTCATTCTCACACTAGAACCCGATTTGCTCATTTTAACCGAAACTTGGTTAAAAGAATCCTCTACACGCATCATTGACATACTAGTACCCCCGAACTATGACATCATCAGATTGGATAGAATTGATAAGACAGGGGGTGGTATCGCTTGCATACACCGGAATAAATATCTCAGTAAACAAATCCTTATCCCCTGTATTCCCTTCTTGTGAATACATATGCCTTGACAACAATAGCTATGGCAAACCAATATTCTGTCTACACACCCTTTATCACCCACCTGGTGATAACCTCAATTTTACCGAACACTTCATGGACATAGTTTCTACTAATGCCGGACATCAAATTACCCAAATATTTCTCTGAGACATCAATCTCCATTGGAATGACACCAATGATGTAGTGGTCAACAGTCTCAAAAACCTCCTCGCTGACCTTGACCTCACCCAAATCTGCAAGAGCTCTACACATGGTAAAGGACCAATCCTTGATTTAGTAATCTCTAAAGTTGATTCCATCCAGCTAGATTCGATCCATTCATGTGATTGGTCAGATCATCACATCATCAACTTCTTTATCAATGAAACAGTGAAATGTAACGCGGTTCAACCCACAAGACTGAAAGTATGGATGAGGGATCTGAAAAACATTGACCAGAACATAAACACAACTCACAGCTACAAGCTACTTCTTGAACAACACCCGGTCCGGACACCCAGCAGAGACCCCTTCACTTAGGGAATAAACGCTGCTCGACAGCACGAAACCTTTCAGTGACACGCTGGGGAGCAGCACCTTCTCCGCTGACAAAAATTCCAGGCCCGGCATTGTTGCTAAGAAATTGTTGCACCCAGAAATCATTGGGCAGAAATGCCACCACCGCTGCAAGCAGCACAGTAGTCGCAGTTACTCAGTAGCAAACGCTACCTCCAGGTTACTTCTGCAGCTCGCTGTGGAGCAGCTGAAAGGCTTCAATCATTGTACTGCAATAACCCCAGAGCAGAGCCCAAAGCCAGAAGCTGACACTCACATAACACTACTAGCAGCTCACCCTTCCACCAAACAATACCTCAAAGTAGCAGCATGCGCTGTATCCTGTGCAACAGGAAACTCTGCCCTTTGACACACCCTGATGGGAGCACTGCTCCTATGTACCTCCCGAAGCAGGTCATCCTTCCACAGGGGTCCCAGTAGCAGCAGTACACAATGTTCATCTTTGCCTCCTGTGCCAGAGCGCACTGTCTCTGTGTGCCACCTGCAGCAGGGCACGCTGCCCATCTGCGCCTCAGGCAGCAGGGCACACTGTCCATCCGTGCCTTCTGTTGCAGGGCACTCTGTCAATCTGTGCCTCCTGCAGAAAGGCACACTGTCCGTCTGTGCCTCCTGCTGTAAGGTACACTGCATTCCTCTGTAGTTGGGTAGCCTGTCAGGATGTGCTCAGTCCAGCAGAGCACACTATCCCTCTGTACAATACTGCCCCTAAGCGCTGCCAAATCACTAGGACACACAACCCTCTTTGCTTCCTGCAGCAGAGCCCCCTGCCCCTCCATGCCCCTGAAGTGAGGCACACCGTGCCTCCTATAACAGTGCACTGTTTCACCTATTTCTTCCAGTCGTAGGCCACACTGCCCTCCTCGATACTTTCTGTGCAGTGTGCCCTACTACATCATGGACTCCTGATAAGATGTGCCTACTGCAGCAGGACACACTACCCCATCTATCTGTGTTTCAGGAAGCAGGGCACACTGTCCCTCTGTGCCTCAACAATATCAGAGACTGCCCCCTCTCTTTGCCTCCAATGTGAACTGCCTCCGCAGGTCAGGACACAGTGTCTCTCTGTTGCTACATGCCACCCAGTTGTCCATCTGTGTGTGCCTTATGTGACAGAAGAAGCAGGCACTCTGTCTCCTTGTGCCTCCAGGACTAGCGGACACCAGTGCCCATCTGTGCGCAGCAGCAGGGGCACACACTGCCCCTGCGTGCAGCAGAGTGCACTGCCCTTCTGAGCCGATGGTACTGTGGCACACCAGCTTTTTCTGCCTCGGCTGACGGCGCACGCTTCCTGCATATCACTATTCACACTTCAGTGAGTGCAACACAAAACTAACTTCTGCACCCCACACTCAACCGTGAACCCAGAAATACCTTTTTGATCCCCCAAAACACACACCAATATAAAAAAGTCTGCCAAAACAGACCTCAAATTTCACATTTTACCCCCAAAAAAACCCCAAACTTCAGATCCGACATCCTAAACCCATACCCACACGAAAAAACGTAGAATTACACCATTACTGACCTCACAATGTGTTCTACTCAAATGGGATGTAAAGGCACATGCGTTGTCAGAGTTGCGTAGTTAATGATGTACTGCCTGCATTGTACTGGACGTCTCCCATGCCAAAGGCAAACCATGGGCTAGCCCGTCTGCGTCCGTCTGCCCATGGACCACTCTCAGCACCAAGGAGCCTTCCTCTTGGACACTCCACTGCTACAACACCAGCACCCTCCTCGCCATCAACTCTGGACGCCACCTCGCCTGCCAGGACCAACCTCTGCTCTGGACCGGACGTCGCCATGGCCATCACTGATGGATGCAGTATCACCCGCAAGGAGCAGCCCGACCTTCGAGGACAAGGCCCTGCCATCACCTACAGAGGCACACTCCGACTGACCACGTACTCTAATGACCCAACGGTGACCATGGACCACCTCAACTCCCAGATCCAGACCAAGCCTAAGCACATCCACTGCATCACCCTCATGTGCAGGCCCCCCGGCACTTGACCCCCCCATTGTCAAATACCATTGTTGACCTCATTGCACCCCAGGGTCTCCCATCCACCAATGACATCCTACTCGGTTATCTCAAGTTCCACCTGGACAACCCCAGTGAGCAGAACACCACTGCCTTCTGGGGAAGGTCCACAACATCAGACGCAAGCTGCAACTCACCTCAACAGGCCACATAGCAGTATACATGGTCAAGCACGTCACCTCCGCCAGCAGGAGCTTTGACTTTAGCCACAACACCGGACTCTCCTGGACCGACCATCATTGGATACATCACATATTCACCTTGCCCACCGGACGTCACAGCCATCATCGCATCCCCTTGCAGCTGGATCAAGGCCACCGAAGGATGTCTCATCAACCCTCTCTTCACCAATACTCTGCCACTGCTTCCAACCAATGACACCGCTGCGCGCAACCGCCATTGATGGTTCTCCAACAGCGCCGACATACCGGCACCCCTCATGAACGGCACTGCGTCAGTGCCTTCTGCCTACCTGATGGCAGGCGTGAGGGTGACGCAGTGTCACATGGATAGGCTGGCCCCTTGCATTGTTGGAGTTGCATCATGGTTGTGACACGATTGCAGCAATGTCTGACTTTAGTGCAGACAGATACGTCAGGATTTCAGAAGTATCTTTCATTACTTGCATCATGGAGCGCTATACAGTGGATACAGTGCATCTGTGGCATTGCAAGAAGGGGTTAGTAAAAAGTTTTGCAAAGCTGTCTTGTTGCAGCACTGCAACACTTTTTATGAGTAAGGACCAGGAATGTGCACTATCATATTTATAGTGCACAGTCCTGCCCTGTATTTTTGTAGCAGGACAGCGCAGCAACATTGCTTGCAGCGTGGCCCAGCAACAAAACCTGCTGAAACGAGGCACCAATGGTTGAATCCACTTTAAGACCAGGTATTTTCTGGTCTTAAAAAACTGCCTCTAGTTGCAGTTCAAGCCATTTTTTGGTGTCCTCTGGACTTAAGGAATGCCCTTGAGAATATGGAGATGTTGTGTTAACGTCAGATTTTGCATGGGAATGCCTCCCTTGCATGTCATCAGTGATAAATATCGCTAACAGAAATCGCAATCTTTAAAATGGTAGTTTTCGCCTAAAAGCTGTCGCTAACGGCTGTTAGCGACAGCTCGATAATTCAGCGATAAAAATATTGCTGCATTACCGTTAGAAAAGTGCTGCTAACGTGGCAATAAATGCTTGAGAATCTGCCCCATAGAGTCTTAAAACCAGCAATTTTAAGGTCAGAAAAGTGGAGGAGGTAGGCAAAAAGTTGAAGCGAAGACTACACTAAGTTTGTCAGGTCTAACAAAACCAAACATCTACCTCGTTCTGTCTGCGAATAAAGCTGTCAAGCAAGCCATAATCAAGTCAACTATTTTCTCAACTACAGGAAACAATTTGAAAGGCTGCTTGTCTAGTAAAATAGTGGCCCATGAAAGGTGTGTATCCATACACAGCCATGGAAAGATATATACTAGGACAGCTCCACCTGAGTCAATTTCCCAGTACTTCATTTTTGTGTGGTTTAGTATAAAGCAAGTTTGAATTCATAGGCATGGCTGAGATGGTGTTGTACCTGACTATTTTTGCAGGGTTATCCCAAAACCTTTTGCCTTCCTCTTCCCTTTTTTGTTGTTTATTTTAGGACTCTGGGCACTTTACCACTGCTAACTAGTGCCAAAGTGCATGAGCCCCTAAACATGGTATGGTTGTTTTACACCTGCATGGCATATTTGATTTACAAGTAAGTCCCTTGTACAGTGGCATATCCTATACCCAGGGCCTGTAAATAGATGCCATAAGTGGGCCTGCTTGTTGCTCAAGGGAGGCTTGGGTCCTTAAGCAACTTAGATAGGACCACTTCTGTTTTTACACAAATAAGATATCTAGTTGCTTGGTTTATCAAACGTTTAACAATAAGGGAACCAACGTATTAATTCATTAGCCCACGTGATTTATTTCACTTTCTTTATCTTATTCAGAAAAATGTTTTATGCATTTAAAGCATGTCAACATAAAGGGCAACACTTAGTTTCTGAGCACATTTGAAAACAAAACACAGTGTACATGAAAAAAACTATTATGTACATACGTCACATACACAAACTTAATAAGATATTGCTTTATAAGACATGTATAACCTGTCCCCTACTAACATGTAAAACACTACTCTGAAGTGTCTATTTTTTCTGCCAGTGTATATGGCTCTGGGACAAAAGCTTAAAGTGTTGTCGGTTGGAGAGTGATAACCGTACAGAATCTCTCCCAAGATACACTGCGGGTGCCTTTTCCCAATAGCTGGGTTCAACACGTTTCAAACCCAGCTCTGTTAAGATGTTCTCTTCAAGACTTCGACCTGATCTTATCAGCTTGAGTGGTTTGAAAGTGTGGAAGGTCACACTGATCCTCAATTAGGGTTTCCATTATGAATAAAGGACGGGTTATTCTCAGCAAATTCGATTCCTTATTACTTCCCAAATAAGGTCCTGAAGAGAACCCCTTAACAGACCCGGGGTTTGAAATGTGTCGACCCCAGGTCTTGAGAAAAGGCACCTGCAGTCTATCTTGGGAGAGATTCCGTACTGTTACCACTCTCCAACCAACAACACTTTAAGCTTTTTCTCCCAGAGCCATATACACTGGCAGAAAAAATAGACACTTAAAAAGTAAAATTTCCGCCTAGTGTTTTACATGTTAGTAAGGGACTGATCATACATGTCTTGTAAAGCAATATCTTATTAAGTTTGTATATGCGACGTATGTACATAATAATTTTTTTCATGTACACTGTATTTTGTTTTCAAATGTGCTCAGAAACAAACTGTTGCCTTTAAGATGGCATGCTTTAAATGCATAAGACATTTTTCTGAATAAGATAAAGAAAGTGAAATAAATCACGCGGGCTAATGAATTAAGACATTGGTTCGCTCATTGGTAAACTTTTGATAAATCAAGCAACTAGATATCTTATTTGTATAAAAACATTAGTGGGCTTGCAGCACTGATTTTGCCACCCACCTAAGTCGCCTTTTATGCCTACCTCATGCCTGCCAAGGCAAGGCCTTTGTGTGCAGTTTACTGCCACTTCAACTCGTATTTAAAATGACTTGCCAAGCCTTAAACTCCCCTTTTATTACACATAAGTCACCCCTAATGTAGGCTCTCAGTAGCCCTATGGACACTGTGTTGTGTAAGTAGAAGTTCCTTATGTTTTACATGTCCTGGTATTGACAAACAGCTTTTTTTATTTTTTACTACTGTGAGGCCTACTCCTCTCTTAGGTTAGCATTGGAAATTCCCTTATATACTTTTAAGTGGTAATTCCTGATCAGAAAGGAATGGTGTAGCCATGTTTTGTATCTTTAGAACGGTGGTGATAACCCACTTACAGGTGAAGTGGGATTTCACATTAATATTTTAGAAAGCATTTTTTTGAAGTGGGCATTTCTCTGTTCTGTGCTTATAACTCTTTCTGCTGTGCAGCCGGTTTTCAATACATGTCCAGGTTGGGTGACATCTACACTTTGTGCATTCTCTCCAGACAGCCACAGAATAGGAAGGGCCAGGTGTGACAGGGGATACATCCACATTCATCTGCATACTGATGGTCTTCATGAGCAGGGAGAGGTTGTTCACACTTACATTTGCAAAGATTCTGTCCAGCCCTCACACAATGAGCTGATTTACCTCCTACTGATTGTCTGGAGCCAAAGCTGGATTGAATGGGATTGTTGTGCACTTCTGAGAGTTCCTATGAAGTCACCCGCTACATCAAAGGCATTTTTGGCTCTAAGCACTGGGGCTCTGGCCCCATATCTTTAGACACTGTGTGGGACGTGTAACCAGAGGCTGCTAGCTTTACATCTGCAAATTACCAGGAGGAATACTGTGCTGCCAGGAGAAACCACCATTCCTGTGAATTGCTTTGCTGTATTAGCCAGCCACCTGCTGATTGCTAGGGTGAAGGAGGTACTCCCACTTTGCAACTTATCTGGATGAGTTGGCCTGCTGCATGCTACCTGCTTGTGCCCCATGTGTTCTAAAGGGATTGTTGGCTTGCCCCTTGTTTTGAGATCTTAGTGCCATCAAAGAAATCGCCTGCACACTTCTGCCATGGGACTCAGTCACTCATGAGTCCGGCAGCATTGTGTTCTGACTGGGAGCCATGATTGGTTGCTTCTTGCTTTGCAACCAGCGTGTGGTGAGCACTTTATTTTTTCCCATTAACATGTGTTGAATGCTTCATTCTACTCGGTGCAGGAGCTATTGTCAAAGACCGAGCAGCATGGGCTGTGAAACCGGCACTGCAGCAGCGACACCTGTCTCTTGTATTGGTTCCTGACATGCTTGCACTGCACAACCAGTGTGGGACAACTTCCCTGAGATAAGTCTCCCAGGCAGCCAGAGGGGGATATGTGACAAAAAACATACTATGTATGCATATGAAATTCAATGACCCATATATTTTTGCTGACTTTAGAACTCTGTGAGATTTATCGATGCTAACCAGTAGTAACGTTGCTGTTCTTCCCCTTTAACCATGGTTGAAGTAGCGTATTCAAGATTGGCTCATTTAGCTTGCCTGTACGTCCATAGAATATGATGCAAAAAGTATGCTAAATGCTGGGAAGGTAAATGGTATTTTAGGACCTCAGCACATATTGTACCATCCCTATAATGGCAGTAAAAAATGGCTTCAGGCCTTCTGTGTGTAGCCTGACTGGATATACCTGCAGTGCCAGCTGTTAAGATAACCCTTTTTGACAGACAAAAACCTTCCTTTTAAATAGTAGTAGGTCACACCTATGTAGCACTTGTAGCCCACAAGGCATGGTACATGGTATTTCAAAGTTGGGCATGAAGAAAATTCATGTTACGTTGTACCTACAGTAACAATACCCTAATCGCTATTTTCACTGTGGCAGGCTTAGTTGCCCTATAAAGAAAGCCAGATCACAGATAAAAACTAAAACTGAAAATATAGAAAAGGTAACAGCTAAAAAAATATTTACACCACAATTTTTTAAATTTTATTAAAAATCCAATTCAATGGTGAAGCAAGATTTTGAATAATTATTGAGGAAATGTAGTCTGTAGAAAGCTACCATTTACCTGTGTGAAACGTCAGAAAGCTAATCAACATAAGCTTCAGCCAGCTCTCCGCCTCGTCGTCTCAGCCTTGAATAAGTCTTTATTAGGTGAGAAATGACTCCCAACAGCAAACAATACGCTAACCTGAATGGGTGAGAAATTATTCCTCTGAACTCAAGCAGATATGCAGGGTATGTGCCGTGGAATTCCTCTTGACAGCACATAGTCAACACCTGCTTGGCAGGTCTGTTGAGCGGCATGTCTTTGGGGTGTACTTTAAAGAGAGAGAACAGGTTGTCAACACAAGTCTTGTTGATACTCTGTCTGGTTGCTAAAGAAATCTTCTTTTGGTCGACCAGACTTCTGTATCTGGGTTTGTTGTATGTGCAGTGCCTGCCTCAGACTGGATTTTAGTGTTAGAAGTGGGAAGACACTAGGATTATCATTGTCTATTCCCTACATTCACCCCAAGCCCTCAGAGCCCAAGTTTAGTGTGGCAAAAGACTTTCAACATCTTAAAAATACCCTGACACAGGGCATTTTGGGCAAGTTTACATGAAGGCAAACATGAACTACTGAATAAGTGAGTTGGGCTCGCACCGGGAACTTGTACTCCATTGGTTAGGAAGTACCCTTGAGTCACCCCTCCACTCACAAGCAAGTGTCAGGCATAAAAGTGACACCTCCAAGTACCCATTATAGAACACATTCTGTATTGTGGAAGATCAGAAGACTGTACCTGCTGCCTATGACTGGAGAGGAGCCGGAAGGACTGGACCTGCCCCCTCCTCCAAAGAAGTGGATTCCAAGGGCCAGTTGATTGACCTCTTGTGTGGCTTCATGGAGAGCAACAAGCAGCAAGGTGACTTTTCTTGGAGGTACAGAGCTTACAAATGGCAACTAGACCTGGCCTCTGTCTGACATCCTGTGAGTCTCTAAGTGCATACTCTGTGGTCTTGGGAGCGTTAAATGTGTGCACTTGTTAATAGGGACTGAAAAGTCTAAAGGCTTGAATTATATCTTGGATGTATTGATACTCCATTGCAACAGAGTATATATATTAACAAGACCTTAGGTTTAATCAGGGTGAGGACTAATCCTCTTCATCTTGATCTATGGTTGGAGAGGCACCAATTTGTTTTTTGTTACTAGTGGGCCTGCAGCACTGATTGTGAAGTCCACTTAAGTAACTTTTAAACATGTCTCAGACCCGCCATTTCAGCCTGTGTGTGCAGTTTTATAACTGCATTTCGACCTGAAAAAATAAACCTTTTGCCTGACCTAAGCCTTTCTTTTTAAAACATATAAGTCACCCCTAGGGTAGGCCCTGGACTGCTCAGATGGCAGGGTGTAGTGTATTTAAAACGTTGGAGAATGTGCACTTAAGTTTTGTATGTCCTGGTAGTGAAGGAAGCTTACATTTGTTTTTCATTACTGCAAGGCCTACCTCTCTGATTGACTAACAGAATTTCCAAATTACATGTAATAAACTGTAATTTCCAAATGGGAGCAGGTTCTCCGGTCATGTTTGGTGTCTTTGAAATTATAAAGAAAAATCCTACCTTATGGTGGAGTCAGATTTTTTAAATTACAATTTTGAAAATGCCACGTTTAGAAAGTTTGCAATTTACCCTGTCTTAGCCATTTAGTGGCTTTAGCCTGTACCTGGGACACATGACTGGGTATAGCTGACTGTTCAGCTTTGTGCATACCTCCTAGACATCCACACACAATAGGGAACTTGGGTGTGCCTGGATGGGCCATCACTGGCAAGATGAGAGGGCGAAGCAGAGCACAGACCCACTTACACTTTGATAGGCTGTGCCCTGTCTCTACACAAAGGGTTGTATACCCCCTGTAGTCAGTCTGGAGCCAGAACAGGGAAGGCAGGATGCCAGGTGACTTCAAAGGGAAACCTGTAGATGCTTCTCCCCCAGTTCAAAGGCACAACTATATATAAATAGTGGACCTCAGACCTCACCACTTCAGTACACTTCTAGACCTGTGGATTCTGTCAGGAAAAGGGACTGATGAGCTGCTGAAGGACTGCAACTCTTTCAGACTGCTGCCTTGCTGTTATAGTGCCTTGCTGTGCTGCTACCTTGCTGTGGTGACTTGCTGCCCCGTTGCCTGGGTTAGAAGAACGCGATCTTTGTCTCTGGAACCTAGAACACCAGACTGACTCCAAGGGCTAGTTGACTTGCCTCCTGACTTAATCCTCAGGAACAGAAGACTCCACCAATTTTGACCCAGCACCTGGACTCTGCCATCTGTGAGTCTACCCTGCCAAGTGGCGCCACCCCAGTCCTGGATAATTGGAAGTGGGCCTAAGGTGCTCTGCCAGTCACTGTGGATCAGCAGAACTGATGCATCCCTTCTGCTGTGCAGTGTAACCCCAAGCAGAACTAGCACATCGCCCCTACCTCATGGTTTGAAACTGTTGCTCACATTGCATCCTCGGTGCCGGCCCTCACATCCTCCGTCGATGGCAGTCTCAACATCTACGATGGACTCCTCATCACAGAGCTCCTCAGAACCAATGTATTGCTCTGATTGCCTGATGCATCCTCGACCCCGAACTTTGGATCACAAGCCCTGATCAACAGGCTCCTCGACGATGACGACACAGGACCACACACTTCAGCCTTGCTGCATCTTTGAATTGATTAATCACTTTGCCTGCATGACGCATTTTCAACACAGATGATCGCAATGCTCCACAAACCAGGATTTAAGATACTCTGTTGAGCAGTCTCAACTGAAGTCCTCTCCTGTAGCCAGCTGGCACTCCATCATGGTTGGCCTGAACTTGTGACTTTGACCCGGTCCGACGCAACCAGATATTCACAGTTGCCACTAAACGCCTTTTGGTGCTATCACTAAAATCTCTAAAACTGAATATCTCCCATTTCACAAATTTTGTTTTGTCATTTTAGTCTTATTTTATTTTGTGAAAACTGGCTCAGGAGACACTTAACTTGGGTGGCCAAAGGACCTGAGAGCAACAGCAGCTACAAGTATTGTTTTTGTGTGGAATGAAAGGTGTATGCAAGTGCATGTCCTGATTAATGCTGTGTACTCCTAGGAGCCACTTTCGCAGAAACATGTCGACACTTGACTGGGGTTGGGGTACTGGGTCTCCTGCACTCCATACTAAGTTTTAATCCCAAGTAGTACTTCACCAAGTAAAATTTATACCGGTTTACCACATTGGTTTTTAACCTGTTTAGTGGATTCCTAAAGAGCCTAGAAAGTGCTCTTTGACTCCAAGGTCTAGACCCGCTCTCCATCACACCGGGGTTTTGGACAGCATGGGGTTGTCCAATGATGTAGCATGACACATGGTAGGTGTGTGAGGACATCCCGTCAACTTTTGTATATGTTTTTAAAAACTGTGAGACATACGGTATAATGCTCGTAGATAGAAACCGTGAAGTATCTCCATGTAGAGTCCTTCAGTGCTCTCCCACAATTAACTCAGGAGGCCTTTTATGAAAAGAATTGTGTTGGAGGATGGCCCACCCTCAAGGCCACACCCCTCTAGTTCCCTACCTGACATAGGGTTTTGGGGTTTTGTGTTATGGCATAAATACTTTACAAGTTAAGCCAACCTGCTCTGTGCCAAGCTACTTGAGGGTTGGGCACAGGTTAATATAGGATTTGCTTGTGACTGCACCCTGAAATGAAATGTGGTTGCTGCTTGAGATGGGCTTCATCCTCTTAAACCAGTATCCCAATTTCTTACACCGCCCACTTAATTTAGATGAGAAGAATTATAGGTCACTTTTAGATGTCAGAATTAGGGGTCAGAGAGGACTTCAATGGTGAGAGGAGCATTGTATTTTACATTTTCTGAAAGAAAAGCCCTGTTTGAGATTTTATTTTTAAAAAACAAAAAAAGAAGACAGTTTTGTGTATGTCTCCGTTAGGTTGACTGTAACTGTAACTGTAAGCAGCAGTGATTTCTGCCAATGCTTTAGAAAAGACTGCTACCTTGGTGGCCATTTCTAAATTTGGTGGACAGCACCGCCATCAGACAATGGAGTAATTTACTCATCTTCCTGATGGAGACATGGCCTGTCTGCCACAATATAAATCAGGCCATTAGTCAGAAGGTAAAATCTTTGACCAGGGCAAACACGGTGAGTGTATCTGACACATGCTCTTTTGTGGTCAACCTGAAATTGCACCCAGATCCTAGTCTAACACCAGGATGTATCACCATTGGGACTAAGGGCCGCATAGGGGTCTGGCAGTTCGAAAACCGCCAGACTCTAGGTCCAGCTGCCACCGCACTGGTGGTCTGAGCAGCCCATTACAAGTTGGGCAGTCGGACTGCTCGGGTACTGCCGCTGCCGCCAGGAAACATCCATTCTCTGGAGGTGGCGTGGCGGTCTGAGGCTGCAATAGGCTTGACGGGACCGCCACGGTCCCTCCAACTATATTACGAATTTCCTCTCTGCCGGCTGTGTCATGGAGGTTCCTCTTCCATATACGACGTGACAGAGAGGAAACAAAGGGGGCCCTACAGGGTCCTCTGTCCCTCCACTGCACGTGGATGCACATAGGGACGTAACATGTTTTGCCCCCCTGTGTGCATGCACACCAGTTCCTGCACAACATGGACTTTTGAGTCCATGCCATGCAGGAAACTTGTTATGTGGTCCTATTGCCGTGCCTTTTTCAAAGAAAAAAATAAAGATGCAACGCCGTGGAACTGCCATACCAGCCGCCTGCCAAACCACTTAAAATCGTAATCTGGCTGGCAGCGAGTCTCTGTGGTGTGGGGGCGAGGCAGTGGCCTATCGCTGCTCCCACACTGCCAAAACTCAGAATCGGCCCCTTTGTATTTTCTTGGGTGCTTTTTACCTTACATCTTTCAAAACTCTTATGTCCAGTTCCCCTTTTTTGATTTTTTCATTTTTGGTGTCATTGTCCATATATATATATATATATATATATATATATTCACTGAAAAAACCATGGGTTTCACACACGTTATAGTTAGGACTTAGAATTTAAAAAACCTTAGAAATTCAGTGAAAAAACCATAGGTTTCACACACGTTATAGTTAGGAATTAGCATTTAAAAAACCTTAGAAATTCAGTGAAAAAAACCATAGGTTTCACACATGTTATAGTTAACTGGACATTTTACTCGTAAAAAAACATTGAAATTGCCCCGTTATAGTTAGTTCAGCTAACTATAACTCGCGCGCCCGCAATGCACTGCTGATGACGTCACATATTACATCACTCATGACATGGTCAGTGACATCACTCATGACATCACTGATGACATCTCAAATGACATCACTGATGACATCACTGATGACATCATCCAGTGAATGTGTGTTTTTCTGAAAATTAAATATGTTTTATATATGTATATCTCAAGGTCGATGGAAGAATAAATGGGTATATAAGTGTCTAAATGGATGAATTGTTTTTGAAAAATTGATTGTATTACTGACTGATTAAGTGTATCTTAGTGAATACATGGCTTAGTGAGTAATGTTTAAATATGTAAATATCTGTATCAGTCTCTCACTTTGTGTATAAGTGGCTGCATGGGTTGGTGTGTAGCTACATGAGTGTCTAAATAGGTTATTAGTTGGTTTTTTGAGTATCAGTATGAGTGTGAGTGTCTGGTTCGGTGAGGGGTATTACGTAGTGCATGGGTGCATGAATGAGTGACTCATTGTTTGTATGTGTTGAAGACAGCATGTGTGCAGGACTGTATGGGTGGATGAGTGTATGTATGGGTGTGTTAGTGAGTGAATGACTGTCTCAATAGTGTCTTTATGTGTAACTACATATGTTTTAAACTAGTATATGTGACTATTGGTGTATATATGTGAGTATATGTGAGAGTGAGAGATTGAAAGAGTTCCTGTATGAATAAGTATGTGTTTCTATAAGTGATTGTTTAAAAGACTAAGTATGTGTAAGTTTCCGTAGAAGTAAGTGTGGTGGTGTGTGTATAACTGTATATGCAAGTAAATGTATGTTTGATTCTTTATTAGCATGACTAACTATGTGTGTGAGTACCTCTATGGATGAGTGGCATTGTGTAACAGGATGTATACGTGTATGAGTACATATGATGAGTGAGTACATGTATGAGTGACTGTATAGGACTGTTGGTGAATGAGTGGATGTGTATTTGGATCTTAGAATTACTGTATAGGTTGTTGTAACTGGTATTGGTATGTCCATTGTTTTTAAAATTTTAATTTCTATTTTTGATTGTGTGTATCAAAGGTTATATTAGGGAAAGAGGAGGTCTGCCACTCTATCACAAGGATGATGTCATCAGTGATGTCATCAGTGATGTCATTTGAGATGTCATCAGTGATGTCATGAGTGATGTCACTGACCATGTCATGAGTGATGTAATATGTGACGTCATCAGCAGTGCATTGCGGGCGCGCGAGTTATAGTTAGCTGAACTAACTATAACGGGGCAATTTCAATGGTTTTTTACGAGTAAAATGTCCAGTTAACTATAACATGTGTGAAACCTATGGTTTTTTTCACTGAATTTCTAAGGTTTTTTAAATGCTAATTCCTAACTATAACGTGTGTGAAACCTATGGTTTTTTCACTGAATTTCTAAGGTTTTTTAAATGCTAAGTCCTAACTATAACGTGTGTGAAACCCATGGTTTTTTCAGTGAATTTGCAAGGTTTTTTAAATGCTAATTTTGTTTTTTTTCTTCTATTTTTTTAAACATATTTTTATTTTAATTTTCTATCCTTTTTTAAAGACTATGGTTAAATTTTTAAAATTCTATAATATGTTTTTTTTAATATATTTTATAAAATAAACATGTAAAATTTATTAGCAATACATTTTTTCCTTTTTTTTAATTTTTTTTTTAGTACGCGTACCGTAAGCTTACGGTAAGCGTACGGTTTATGCAACGTCCGTAATTTATCTACGCTGTTTGCGTATAGTTACGCAATTTGCGTAGCCGCGCGTCCTCCGCGTGGGACGCGTACGCGTGTACGCTACACGCGCACGTTACGCGGAAGTGTCGGGTAGTGACTGTTATGCGCATGCGCGCAAGCGCGTGTCTTTTTTACGCGCATGCGCACTTTTGCCGTAAGCGTACCGTAAGCGTACCGTAAGCGTACGGTAGGTCATGTGATCATGAAACACAACTTTTGATTGGTTGAAACTACTTTCAGTTCTAGAACTCTCCTACACCACACCCATTCCCCTCATTTCTGCTTGTGATCCCTTGGGAGAAGGAGCTGGTTTGTCTTTGGGATACGATGGCAGAACAGCAGAGCTCTTCTGAGAGTGAGGCTAGCACTAGCAGCACTGTCTTGAGGCAGAGATCGAGGAAACAAAATCCCTCTTATGTATGGGATTATTTTACTTTTCCTGAAGGCCAGCAAAAGGTGAATGCACCCTTAGTAACTTGCAGGCTGTGTCAGCGTGTACTTTCTAGAGGTAATCCTGACAGGAAGTATTCCTTTGGGAATCACACCATGAAGAGACACCTCCAGGATGTACACAGAAGGACACATGGTCATCTTTTTGGAGGTAACTCTTCAGAAAGACAAGCAAGTACATCCACAGCAGCTCAGCCTGGACCATCATCTGCAGGGCTGACTCCTTCTTCTGCAGGTCAGGTGAGCCCTTCATCTGTGGGGGGAGCATCTCCTTCTGCTGGCCCTCTGGAAATTAACCCTCGTTTTCTGAGGGTTGATATTCGATGTGCCTCTTGTCATGATCTAATTTGTCATAGGGAGACCAGTGTTTCCCTAGTGAACAACAAAATAGATCAGCACACTTGTCACAGAGACTAATTTTTCCATGCTTTCTTTCCTCTGTCCCTGCATGAACACAACGGTTCTTTTAAGAGCCAACCTTATCTTTCATCTTTTTTTTACATATGTTTTTAAAAACTTTTTTTTTTTTTTTTTACCGTACGCGTGCGGTGCGCGTACTTTTTTTTTATTTTTGCCAATTTGAAAGCACACTTACTGCTCTTTTTTTTTGGCAAGTGATAAACACTTTTACAGACTGACACATTATGAATCCACTTTTCAGATTTTTTAAAAAGCACATGTCCAAACTGCTTTTTCAGACCACCACCATGTGTATCCTGGGTGACTGCCTACACTCCAGCAAGGGCAACCAGCCTTAGTGATGCTGAATGTATTTGCATTACAGACTGAAACCTGAAAACCCCACTCGCTTGTAAATACTGTGCATGATTATACATGGCAAGCACATGGGTGTGTGCTAAGAGTCTGCTTCTTCCCCCAAAAAATCGCTCCCCCTTTCCATCTAATGCAACTGTGAAATCACCAGAGCAATACGCAATAAATCTCTGCCTATAATTCCTCTCTGCACACAGAGTCATGTTTTCACATTAGTCCCAAAACGAAATTTCTTTGCCAATTTGAAAGCACACTTACTGCTCTTTTTTTTTTGGGCAAGTGAAAATCACTTTTACAGACTGACACATTATGAAACCACTTTTTTCGATTTTCTTAAATGCACATGTCCAAACTTCTTTTTCAGACCACCTCCATGTGTAACCTGGGTGGCTGCCTACACTCCAGCAAGGGCAACCAGCCTTAGTGATGCTGAATGTATTTGCATTACAGACTGAAACCTGAAAACCCCACTCGCTTGTAAATACTGTGCATGATTATACATGGCAAGCACATGGGTGTGTGCTAAGAGTCTGCTTCTTCCCCCAAAAAATCGCTCCCCCTTTCCATCTAATGCAACTGTGAAATCACCAGAGCAATACGCAATAAATCTCTGCCTATAATTCTTCTCTGCACACAGAGTCATGTTTTCACATTAGTCCCAAAACGAAATTTCTTTGCCAATTTGAAAGCACACTTACTGCTCTTTTTTTTGGGGGCAAGTAAAAATCACTTTTACAGACTGTCACATTATGAAACCACTTTTTTCGATTTTCTTAAATGCACATGTCCAAACAGCAAATCCATAGTACTGTTCTTTGGTAACACATTTTTTTGTACCAATACAAAACATGCTTCTATTAGTTTACACATACAGCCTAGTTTTTATTCTAGAATGGTATGAAACAGCCAATCAGTTCTTTTTGTTTTGAAAAAAATATGTATGCCTCCATTTCCAAACTGTCTTTCTTTTCATATTGCCATTCTACTGAAAGACACCTCCTGAGTGCATCCAGTTCTCCTTTGAAGATGTTCACAGTGTGGATTGTAGGGCACAGCTATGTCTTCTGGAGTGAAAAGTTTGCAGAGAAAACAGATATGGTGAGAGACCTTGCTTTGCCAAATGTAGACATTAAATGGATTGGTCAGAGAGGGTTAAAGTTGCACCAATTGATGCCATTGGTGAAATCCTTCATGCAAATCCAACACCCTGACCTCATAATAGTGCACTGTGGTGGCAATGACCTAGGCACTTTGACTGGGGTAGGTCTGGAAATGCTTATGAAGGACACCTTTGCACAACTGTTTTCACTTTTCCCTAAAACTGCCTTTGTGTTTTCCAACATATGCCAAAGGCAAAAATGGAACTGGTCCAATCATTTCTGTCCGCAGATTGACAAAGCAAGAAAGCACGTCAACAAATCTGTTTCTGCTTTCCTCCGTGACTATGGTATGGGTGCCATTTACCACAACAACTTGCGTTTTGACATGCAAGACATTTATAGAGGAGATGGTGTGCACTTCAATGATAAAGGGAACAGAGTCTTCCTCTTGAACCTTAGACTCTGCATTGGTACTTACTTGTAGGTACCACTAAAAAATCATTTCATAAACACAACGGCTCTTTTTAGAGCCCCCTAATATCTAAACACTTAAATCTGAATTTCATTTATTTTTTTTATTTTTTTCTACCGTACGCTTACCGTAAGCTTACCGTACGCGTACCCCGTGATTTTTTTAAAAAATCAATAAATGTTTTCTTTGTACTTTACAGTCCTTCTTTGACCCCCTCACAAATGTAAGGGGGTCTGTAACTCTCCTCATTGCCCCCTTTTCTTGTTTTCACTCTTTTTTTTCTGAGTGAAACACACAAAATGGCGGCCGCCGCTTCCTGGTTTCGGCCGATTCGAATGTTTACTAAGATCTAACAGCCAATCAGAATCGCGCTCGCGCACGCCACCGTACGCGTACCGTAAGCTTACCGTAAGCGTACGGTAAGCGTACCGTAAGCGGGCTCAGATATATATATTGATTTAAAGGCTATTTTCTCAGAATCTACTGAACAGATTTACACCAAACCTACAAAAGGCACTTCCTTGACATAGGGACTACCTCTCTGCCAAATTTCTAGTAATTCTGTTCAGCCGTTCGGGCTGTAGCTCGTTCTAAAGGTCCTATGGAAAAATGCATGGGAAAAACGCGTTTTGGGACCCCCCTTTTATCTCAGCCCCCGCTTGACGTATCCCCCCGAGACTTTCAGGGTAGGAGCGGAGCGTAGCGCCCCACCTATTTTGAGAAATTCGCCAGGATTCATCGACCGGCGCCAAAGTTATTCAAAATAGAATGTTGCGGATTTCCTATGGAAAAGGGGTCCTAACTATAACTACCTACTGGCGACCGCCAGTAGGTAATATATATATATATATATATATATATTTTTTTTTTTTTTTATTTGTCTAATTTGGTTAGGTATTTTTATTGCTTGATACTTTGAATTTATTAGTGTTTTGGGACTGCATAAATACTTTACAATTTGCCCTAAGTCTCTAATGTGAACTAGTCAAGTGGCAGTGGAGTGCTATGGAAAAATCGAAGACAAGCATAACCTCAAAGAACAAAGAACAAAGGAGATGTAGCTGGTTTGTGGAATGTTAATGCTTTGTGATGTAGTGTTATTTGTAGAGGTACATTTTGAATCCTTTCCTAAATTGGAACGACACTGATGGATATAGGGATGTTGTTCCAGATCCTGGGTACATGGAGGGAAAAGGCCAGCTGCCTTTTTTTAAAAACATTTTTTAACTTCCTTGTCTGCAGTCTGATGTGTTCCAGCTGCAGGTCTGCCAAGAAGCACCAGGGATGGTGTGCTTGTCTGCAAGATAGGTGGAAGTGTTGTCGTGGTGGCTTTGCAAATGATGCATATGTTTTTGAAGATGGTGCAGGGCAGCCAACAGAGTTCCATCAGGATTTTGGTATTGTGATATTTCTTCAGGCTCTGGGTGAGACGCGCTGTGCCTTTTAGGATGCCTTTAAGGGGTGCTAGTTTGGAATCTGGGAGGCAATAGACCAGGGTGTAACCTCCATTCACATATAAGATTCCTGGCATGCATAATTCAAGAATAAATAAAGAAGAGTGTGACAAAAGCCATTTTTTACTGGAGAGAGACAGCTGAGCCCTTGGAAACGAGGACTCTAGCCTCGTCCTAAGACATAAAAGAGATACCCATTAACTGTTTCTCTCTCAAATTGATTGAGAAGTAGTATTTATTGCAACATCACAGTTTTTAAATCCCTCTGCTGATCTGAGCCATTTTTTGTCTCTTGACTGCACATAGGTCAAGCTCATGCTTGCATGAGACATCAGACATCCAAGACATGTGAGGGATTTTAGGCTACCGTCCCCACTCTGACTGCAGTCAAGCCAAAGCGGTAACACAGTCACCACTCACGAAATACAAACCCTTTACATCTCTTCCCGCCCCTCTCCTACTCAGGCTAGAGAGTGCAGACATATGTAACAACTTTTCCGGCAGTCATCCCAGCTTCATTTATTGCATTTCTCCTGTCATAATACTCACTTGATTTTCCTGGCTTCTACAAAAAGAGTTTGATAGTATGAAAAAGAAATACACCTTCGACTCATTGTAATTTAGTTGGTGGTAGCTGGGCACACTTGAATTTCGTCTCAAATGGAACCTTCTTGGATGTCTGTCTATTCCTTGAAATCCAGTGATGATGTCAATATCAATGATAGACATATTTCGTCCAAATCTGGTCTATTGCAGAGGTAAGTTAACGATGAACATCATCGGAAGCACACTCTGGGATGTGCGCACCTCTGTGGACAATCCATGCCGCGGTCAAGAGCCCAATGGCTGACAAGTCAGAGATAGCCACGGGAGCAGAAAAGCAGACAACGGGCCCTTTTCTCCGTCTGCTCAGGTGTACGAGGATTATTTCATGTAAATCCCTCTGCGCAGCGCTTTAGCAGCTGTCAGGTTACTCGTGTTGTCTACCGTATTGTTATGTAATGGGAGCCTAGGTCTTTCCTCACCATCCCGCCTCCACCAGGTCGGTGACCTTCTCACAATGAATGTTTTTAATAGGCGGAATGTGTGCTGGTTGGAGACTTGGAAACTTTTCAGTTGCAAGCTCCTTTGATCTAGCCGAACACAATCCCTGACCTAGTTCACTAAATGTTCCCATACAAGATTCCAACCCGTTCTATGATTTTACAATTTGACATTTGCTATTCTGTTCGTTCACGCAGACACAATCAGAGAGACTGAAAGACTGCGCGGGCGCACGATTAAAAAGTTGACTGAACTGTTCAGCGCGAAATCATTCACAAAAAAGACTTTTATCTCCAATTCCAGGAATCTGTGTTAGTAATTGCTGGAAAGAGTGTGGGTTACATCTCCTCGAGAAGCATAATTGTAGAAACGAAATATAATCAATGGTTTCATATTAAACTCATGGCTGGATAGTCAGGTCTGCAGATTGTGGATACACTTCTCTGAATGTTCTGCTGCATCTTTTTATTAATTTTATTCTTTATTGCATTACTTTGAAATCTGGCACTAACAGAAATGTTCGAAATAATATCAGAATAATCACAAATCTTTAATCCTCCATGAATCGAAATGCTAAGAGTTGTGAGCTGTTTTCAATATAACAGCAGCCATATTCGGAATTCACCCAACAAAGCAAACATGGTATCTCTTTATTTTATGCAAACTATAATATTTGTCAAAACCCCTCCCCCATCACTCTTCTGATTGTCCTTTAAACGCAAGATACTTGCCGAAATAAGACGAGTGAGTCCAATCGCGTAACGCAGAATGAATGTGCCCCTGGGAGAATGTGAAGCAGGGCATCTTTGTCTCCCATATCTCACAGACGCCCATTGGTCTCGGGCCAAAATAGGGCCCCCCTGGAGAGTTGAGGGTCCCTGGAGGGTTGGGGCCTTTCAGCTCCGCAGGGTCTGCTCGGGTGTGCACTAACCCCGAGTGAGCAGATTAACAGCATTACCTTAATCTGGGCTTTCTTTCAACAGTAGAGATGCAATATTCAGTTCTCTTACTTGTATCGTGGTGTACGGAGCTTTCTTATTGGTCCTTTTATTATTGCTATGATCTAAACAATGGGCGAGGGGCCAACATGACCTCAGGTAGGAGCTAAGAGAGTGCCCAATTTCGGACAGACCACAAGGAAATAGCTCAAATAATTTAACACAAACGTATTCCTAAATTACTGAAAGCTTATCTTTTCATGCTCAAGTAAACAGTAAAAAACGTGATGTTTTTAGAAAGGTGGTGGCTATGCACATAGCATATACCGCAATCACGTGTCTTGTGCGAAAGTTTATTGCCACTGTTGCTTAACTACTTCCGAAGATTATTCCATTAACAGAAAGGTCTCTGCCACGGCTCGTGGATGCTGAAAATGGAAAATCATCAAATCAGACCCAAGATGGTGACTGTCATCCCTCTGATACACTGAGCTAAACCAAACAATGCAGCTTACTATGTGTGATGCCACAGTTCAGGGCCAATGCTCATATCGTGCCCTAATTGTCTCCTGTGGGTCAGTCATTTAGGAGGGCTCTATACTTTCTTGTATGTCATAGATCTTCGGTTGCTGCTTGTCCAAATAATCTATTCTCTATAAGCAATCTACCGCCTTGTCTGTGTGACAACAAGATGGTTCAATTGACCTTACACTTCCTGTTTTTTTGTGCATTGTATATAGTAGAGAGGAAGGCTTTTATCGTTTCAATTTTAAAAAGAAAATCGCTTTGAGTGCTGTAGCTTCAGCTCTATTGTATCTATTAGAAACCCCATTGGTCTGTTATGCGCTGACTTTTTTATTGGTCGCCATGAGAACTCGTGAGGTTTCCAGCACTACACTCTCTGCACTTTAAGACTATTTCTTTTGTTGGCGTATTTGTTTTTAATAATTATGAACGTTGCATCTGATTCAATTTTTAAGGTGAAGGGTATAATATTCCGGGTCTTGAATTGTATTCATTCTTGTATTTTTTTCTATGTCTGGCTTTTAAATGTTTTTTATGTTAAATGTTTATATGTGTACTTTTATGCAGTTCTTGAAGTGCGAAATAAAGTTGGTTGGTGATGATTGCTGCTTGTCAACTATTTTATCATTATCAATATTTGATAGTTGCAGAATTTCCAAGAGCATGATAGATGACTGTGTCCTCTGTCCCCTTCTCCAACAACATTGATTCTGGAATATTGAGAGATGTCTGATGAAGTGTGTTACAGTGCTCTTTTAAATGACCCACTCCATTTCCTCCAGCTCCGTCCCTGCAGTGCATAGAACCTTCTTCATTGTTCACATACATCTCACCACTATATTGACCTGCGGCCATCAAGGTGTAATCGCCCAATGAGCAAGTCTCAATGACTGTAGATGGAATACAAATTCTTGTCATTGGAAAAAGGGAAACCTTTTCTGGTTTCAACGGGTATCCCTTTAGTCGAAAAGGTCATTTCTGACTTGCGTTTGAATTCAGCAATTTTAGAAATCTGTTTTAACCGTGCACAAGCACACAGAGATTGTACACGAGGAAGGCTTGGTAAAATTAGCACTTATTTGGGTTGGATAGTGTAACGGGAATGTCCTCATTGATAATTAGGGAAAGTGTTTTCCTGGACCTGTTACCTGTTAAGGGAGACAGCTGGATAGTAGATCTTATACCTGGCTTCAGTATCAGAAAAACAGATAAAGATATATTTGTATACCATGATGACCCACATATGCTAGTCTCAGCAATCCAAAATAGGTAATCATCTGTTTGGTCAGCTTAAAATGTATAAAGGAATTGAAAGGACTATTCCTGCAGTTGTATGATTCATTTATTGACGCAAGGAGAAGGCTTTAACAGAAATCACTCACTTGAACAATGGATTCAATGTCTTGTGGCGCAAGCATATCTGAAACCAATTGCCATTTACATACAGCTGGAATTGTGGCCTTCTCAAAGAATTGTTATTTCCTTTTTCTCTATGTTGGAGTTTCATTGCCCAGTTGCAATGAGGGACTGATTGGCTTAAGCCATCAACACCATTCCCAATGTTTTTCTCGTTGAAGGAAGGCTTGCCTAGTACATTTAGGCAGACATGCACAGACTCATATCATAGTCTTGCTAGCTGAAAACACATCCTTGGTGTTCTGGAAGGCAAGCATTTGTTCTTCCTTCTAGTGACACACAGCATCAGTCTTTTCCAGTTTACTATGCACCCTCAGAGATTTGAATAAAAGACTCACGGAATGTGGCAATCTCTGCATATTTGCTGAGAAAGACTAGGACAGAGAGGCACATGTCACCCTGAACCTTTTTAGATCAAGAGCCAAACGCTTCACAGAAACATTGCAAACAAATAACTCAATGACTGCTTTCAGGAATTGATATTTTCTGCAAAGAAGAGTCAGCCTACTGTTGCGGACCTTCTTCAGGATAGGATGTAAGTATTTAGGTGGTCAGTGGATTTTGTATTGCCAACATCTCTTCACTGAAGTAGCTCACACCATATAGTCCAAAAGGTATGGCACACAAGCACTTATGTTATGCTATTTGTATTTTCAAAGCACACTTTCACCCGCAAGGGTGCTTCAGCAGCCCTGGAGATTCCAAAATGGAGGCACTTATAGCATCTGAGCCTAACGTGAATCTAGGAATGCACTATTAATAAACATCAAGAAATAGCTGGTGATATGCTCCACTACCAGATTGTCCACGGCTGAAGGTATATGTATCTCTAGCTTGATTGTTGTATTATGTATGCACATACGCATACATATGTGGACCTCATCCACCTTCTCAATGATACTGGCGCGTTTAATAAATTCCTTTTCTACCCGGCAAAACTTGTAGAAATTAACTCTCATATGGGATATAGACACCGACTGAAATAATGAGCTGTTGTGGAACTTGATACCTTTCCCTTTCGAAGTTAATGGTGGCATGCAAATATCCTTTGTGACCTACATCAAAGCCAGACTCATCTCCAGTTGCTCTGTTTTCTTCCTTGTGTAGCCCTTTCATGTTCGCTTCTGGTTCAATGGACAAGAGGCCACAAGTATCAATATTAGGAATAGCGATTACCTAATTGCGTTTTTCTGTGAATCCAAATCAGGTAATCGCTATTCCTAATGTATGAAACTCCATTTAGTGATTCCTGGGGTTTAACAAAGCGACCTACCTCATGAATATTAATGAGGTAGGTTGCAATTTGCGACCCAATGAGAATCACAAAAATCACAGGGATGGTGCTGGGGTCAACATACCACTATGTCTGTGATTGCTTTTAAATTAAGCAGTCCTTTTATTGTAAAGCAGCCAGTTTACCTTAAAGGAAAACGGGATGAGTTACAAAAAGGAAAATTAAAAGTTTTATAAGAGCAGGCAGTGGTTCATGTGACCACTGCCTGCTCTCAGAAAACGTCTTTGCATACATTCACAAAGTGGAAAGGGTCGAGGACCCCTTCCCGTGTGCAAATAGGTTACCACCAACTTGAAGTTGGTGGTAACTGCAAATGTTTTGCAACCGCTTTCCCAGTCGCAAAACATTGCTACATACCAGTGCGACACGCTATTAGGTAGGGACGCCCTTAACACCCCTCTTCCTAATAGTGACTCGCAAATCCTTTTATGAGTTGGTAGCAGGTTACCGACACGCAAAATAGGGTTTGTGCATACCTAAAAGTATTTTACCGGTCGCAAATGGCCCGATGGGCCATTTGCGATTGGTAAAATACTTTGCATAACTGGCCCTTTATTTTTTTAAGAGCTCATGGACCATTGCCTTCAATAAAAAAACATTGTACTACCATTTACAATTGGGAGGGGCCTCTTGGGGACCCCTTCCCATTTGCAAAGGGTTGCCACCAACCTGAAGTTTGTTGTAAAATGAGAATAACATGCCTTTGCAAAATGGTTGCTCTTTCTGCAGATGTAGCTGAGCTCTAATTTTTCTAAGCAGACTGAAGGATGAGAGAGAGAGATTTCTCTTACTGACACTTCAGTTTCAGACTCAATTAAGTAATGACTCCACATGAAAATCTAAGGCCTTTGACAATTTTTGCAGGGTTATGTTAAAAAAATGCATTCACTGCTCCCTCGGTGTAATGCAAATCTTCTCAGCGTTAGTAAGCTGACAGATGCTGGTCAACTCAAGCACAGATGAATGACTTATGTAGAACCTTGTTTTGTATCTCTTAAGATAAAGCTCTCATAATCAAAATAGATTCTGCATCAAACTACTGATTCACTGGCCCAAATACTGCATCATCGTCATCAGACTGGCTGGCAGTGGACGACATGACGGAAAGCTCGTGCATATATGCAGCAGACTGGGGCACCAAGTGACGGCGTACATTTCGTTGAGTGATGACAGACTGATCTCTAACCCTGCTTCTCACAACATTTATCACAGAGCATTGGAAGTAGGGAAGGGACACAGTTAAAAGGCAACACCTTTGTTTGAAATATGGTAGCACAGATGACCAATAAGGGAATATGGAGGGTTCAAAGCTCATTCAAACTGATGACTTGTGAAGGGATAAACAACCCAGGGTGCATGTCGCTATTTAAAATTGCAGCCCTTCATCCCTCGCACCCATTCAGCAGCAAGCACCATTGGTTTCTTTGGTAAATAATTTGAATAATGTACTTCCTTATAGTCCTGTGGACCAAAACTGGGAGCAGCTGGATCTAAGTGTGGATGCATCTGAAGCCAGCAGACCTTTGTGCTTCCACACGCACTCAGCACTCTATAGAGAAGCGAATGAGCACCAGGCAGCAGAAACCAGTGCAAGCAATACTGTGAGGTGGTGGCAGCACACTGAGTGAGTAGCGAAAACTAGTGCTAACTTAGGGAGATCTACAGTGGACCACCACTCTCAAGATACCGAGAGTGTTCCATCATGATGCCACTGTGAACTAGACTCTTTGCAGGTGATTCAAGGCGGAAGAGGTAGCATTGCCGAGCACAGCCGCAGCCTTTGACAAGTACTGAGAAAGACCCATCTTGTCGTCAGTGTTGGGTCTGAGCAAATGTTTCAAGCCCTTCTTTACACTGCCACTACATGAAAGCACACTAAGATATTAGGTCTGCATGTAAAAGTGTGTGACCCTACCATCTTGGTACTTTCAGTATCCCTCTGACCTCCTTAATGAGCACTGACCAACATCTTTGATTTGGGCAGCTGCAATCATCCTAACACTGGGCCAGCGAACTGTGGTTTCTGTTGTACAGTACAGGAGTGACACTAGCTATGGGCACGTTATAGCTGAAGAGAGCGAGACTGCAACAATATTTTGTCATTCTAGCCCAGCCCAACAGCAACCAGGTGACCAGGTGTCAGTATTTCAGAGGAGAGCCTCCTCATGCAAATTTTCTGGTACAGTCATTATAGCAAAAGGCCTTCAACTGTTATCAAGTGGTAAAGTGAGAAGGTAACTAATTAATATTCTATGCAGGATGGCATCAGAGAAAGGTGGGGTTCTGTTAGCTTGCTGTCCCTAAGGAATCAGAGTCCAAACAATAGCAACGGAACATCACAGAGCCAATGATCAAATGTTAGAATATGATATAATGTTACATTGTTTTAGCAAAATGTCGTCAATGGAAAAGATTGAAAAACACATTCACCCTATAACCAATCATACAGTGTACCTGCAACTGAACTACTTCAGCCCTGTTGGCCTCTGCTGGAGTAGGTTCCCGATCCCCAGAAGTGCCTCCCGAGATACTGGACTCTTGGCCGGCATCAGTTGAGCTCATCTTGTGAAGATAGGGAAATATCCTGAAGTTTTGGGCTCTTTGCCACCCTGAACAATAATGTTCTTCGCAATACATCAACAACTCTTTGCAACATTCACTTCGCTGCCTCCTTCATTACCAACTGGACTGTTCGCGCCAGACTTTGAGAAGGTAACTTTTTCAGATGAACTAACATGGTCCCAGTATCTGACCCACACTCCATTGCAGTTGGCCTGAACTTGTGACTTTCTGCCAGTCTAGCATGACCAGATGAGCTCATTTGGCACTTTGTGCATTTAGGTGCATATTTCTAATTCTATTGATTGGATTTTTGTCATTTGGTATCAACTTATGTATTCAATTTCTTTTTATAAATTGATGTGAGATTTTTCTTGTGTGGTGCTTTTAATTTATTACTGGTTGTGTGTTGCATAAACACTTTCATCATTACCTCCAAGTTAAGCCTGATAGCATTTTGCCAAACTACCAGAGTGTGAAGCACAAGTTTATTTAGTGACTTTTGTGGTTCATCTTGACAGGAATTATAGTTGTTGCTTGTGGAGGATCTTCACCACCCTCAACCAAAAACCCAATTTACCTACAGGAGTTATGCTGCACGAATAATGCCCTCTGTAGTCTGCTGCTAAAAGATTTTCTACAATTACTCTTCAATGGGTATGGACAAATAGCTTACATCTCTTCCAAACCATAAACTTTGGAAGAAGTTGTTGATGCCAATTATACTACTTGCAACTCTGCTCACCCTTTCTTTGCCAGATTTCTGAACCATGGTAAGGTTTCCCCTCTTGGTGTTTCTGACATCTTGTGTTCTCGCTGCTATACAAATTGAGACAAAAAAATTAGGCATTCATTTGCCCAAGGTGAAGCACACTGTTTGACAAACTGTCAACCCCAAGGATCCTCTTAAGAATTCTTTTGGGAGTTTAACTTTGCTGGAGCTATACTACTCTAATCCTGGGCTTCTGTATCACTTTGGACCAAAGAAATGGATCAAATGACAAGCAGGAGAAACAACATCTATTTTTCATCTCTAGTGCCTTGTGACTTACAGTCTCAACAACTGCACCACCTTGCTACTTAAATTGAATTTTATTGCCTTTTCCTTCAGTGAGAAGCTCTATGACATGGCTTGCATTAGTGCCTCATTGGCTCAGTCTAGAAATGTTGGCAGAGTTACAATTTTTTCATGTAGCGCACTACAGTAGCCGCAAATGCTGCGCTGCCCTATGTGAAAAGGAGAGAGGAGGAGCGCACCCTTTTTACGAGACTAAGGCACTCTTCTCCCCTCTCACTAGTGCCAATGATGAAATCAGCTGCTGTGCACCACGGAGACACCTTTACGCCATGGTGCAAGGGTGTCTCTGTGAGTCTAGCATAGGTTTTGTATTGAAAGGAACACATTCAGTACCAAATACTATGCACAGACCCACATTAACCATTTCCCCACCTGGATGTGTGCTGTGAAGTGAAGCACACATGCAAAGTTGGAAAAGAAAGGAGCTAAACCTAATCTAATTTATTTAGTAAATTGAGTTTAGCATGAGAAACCTTAGGTGGATTGCATGGGACTGTCCATGCACTACCCGTGATACGCCCCCATGGCACAAAGTAGTTCACATTACTTTTCTGCCATCTTCAGCCCTAACCAAGTTTAGCGCTGGAAAGTAAATTGGGAAAAAATGATTTCGCATCGATTTACGCCACTTTTGTGAGGCAAACACAGTGGAAAATCTTCATAAATCTCCCTCTTAATTTGTTGATCCTTCATTTACTCCAATTTGACACTGTGTCTAAATATAGGGGGTCATTACGATGGCGGATTGACTTCACCTACAAGGTGGTGGTCACCACACAGTGCCTGCCACATGGTGCAGGGATATGTGGGGGGCACCATAGGTACCCCCCAACACCAAAGAAATTTGCCAGGGGGGAAAGAGGCCCGCTACGGGCCCCCAATGTCCATCCCTGCCAGCCTTTTCATGGCAGGTGAACCAACAATGCAGGGATTGGGAGGCCCTCCACCACACCAGCGGGTTCAAGGAGCCCCTTGGATGCGTGGTGTTTGGAGTTTCCGACTGCTATGGAACTGCCAGCCACCATAATGTGGCGGGCGGGGAATGGCCTTCCGATGATGGTGAGACCTCCACTGACAGTCGGTGGTTGTTTTGCCGTCATTTAATGAACCCCATAGTTAGCTCAGATACCAAATGCTTCCTTGTAAGGATTGGCTCATTGTGACATGAGCAATATTCAGTCCAAATGCGGAATTAACACCTCAGGCGTGAGAAATGGTAGTATTTTGGCAGAACTTGAAGGGGTATGTCCTAGCCAACATCACATGTTTTGGAGCACTTTTATTTATTTCTGCTGCACAGAAATGATTTAAAATATACTTTATGATACTTGTAAATATTAAGGGGCAGTAAATATAATTAGGTGCCATTATATTTAGATTTACATTACCTGCTCAATTTTATTTATGTGTTTTTTGTAAGGCTGAAATCTTGGGTCGTCTCTGTAGATCAGTGATACTCAAAGAGCTTCCTGACGGCTGTATGCAGCCCTCCTGACCTTTAGATTTGGCCACCTGTCAGTTCGACTCGTTTGCAGCCGAATCGTGCAATGGAGCAAACATCCAAATGAGCAGGTACGATGCCCGATTTGGACAGCCATATCGCCTCAGTTTTGCCGAGATGAAATGGCTGTGGGAATCGGAATTCAGGGGGGGGGGGGGGTAGTAGGCCCCCTTTCACCCACGGTCCACAGAATCAGTCCCGTGGAGGGTACCCATGGGTCTTCCCTTTTCATGCATGCACAGTGTGGCGGGCATCATAGGGTGCCCGCCACAGGGTGCAGGCTTTTCCCGACTCACCCCTTTTTGCGCTGGGAGCCTGTGTATGTGTATACAGGCTCCCATAGAGTTCAATGGCAATTCAAGAGAACCGAGTCCTTCACTATACAGATGCATCGGAATCAATCGCTTGGACTCCAAGAGCGCGATTTGCAAAAAAAGCCCTCCGGATCCGAGTTGTACGGAGGGTGACAAAAGGAACATTCTGATGAGTTCAATGATAAAAATATTTAGAAGGAAAACGCTTCGGTATAGGGGTGCCTTTTTAAAAGCATTGACGACAGTGAAGATATCATTGTAAATATGAGATTTAAAGCGGGTTACCGCCGCTATTCTAGCTCTGGCTACTGCAGATTTGGCTGCTTCATCAGCCGGAGAATTCCCTACAGTGTGTGCTCCCACACATTGATGACTCAATGTATGTATAACATGAGTTTGTAGCAGCCTATCCTTAAGATCTGCCACTTTAACCCAAAGCAGTTTGTGCTTGATTGTGTTACCTTTAAATTTCCGAAATTCATTTTGTCGCAAATAATAAAAATTATCATTAAAACTTTGTATACAACAATGGGGAATTTAGGATCTGTATTTTCAAGTGCAAGAAGTGAAACCTTCATTTCAGCTAACTGTGCAGTGCAGTCTCCTAGAGAGTGTAAGCAAATTGTTTGGGGGTGACAACGCCAGCTAACATAATTCCAAATAAAAATGGCGCATGCGGCAAAACCCATAGCAGGCTGTGTGGAACCATCATTATAAATAACATATTTATATTGATCTAGACGCAGAGCCGAAGAAGTTAAAGGACAAACATGCTCATATTGCAAAAATTCTTGCTTCTGCAAGAAAAGGTCAAAGACTAAGTCTACCTTTACTGCTGTTATGAACGTAGCCATTGTATTCATCCAGTATGAAGGGCTTTTGCAATAGGAACACTTGCTTTAGGGACAGCCTCTAAGGCTGACACTGGAGATACTACAATAATGCTTTTTTCCTGAGCGAGTCACAGTTTCTTAATAATGGCCATTTGTACAGCGGTCAGCATTTTTTTCCATAGAAGCAAAATACATTTCTGCAGAGGAATATAAATGCGATTTATATGCCATAGGTAATGTTTCACCTTTGTTAAAAGTGACATATGTAAATTCAATCGCACCCGTTAAAACATGGATGCCCAAGTTCATGGCATTGACACACATGTGTAAGTGTCATGTTTCACTTAAGTCAGATCTAAGAGTTTCAGTGTGTCCAGGAGGAGGCAGAAAAATGGTTTGATATGGTGTGCATTTTCAGCTATATATGTATCCCAGCATGGATTTTAACTTTTTAATTGTACTTGGAGGTTGCAATTGTGTTAATTTCTCCAGAAGGTGAGGGGCAAGACTTTTCCCCTCATTGGTTAAGGTGATAACTCAAGACAAGTCACTCAAAAATGCTTTGTTTGATTTTTGAAGTTAAACTTGTAGCCAGGTTCAGTAAATTGCAGTATAATGCAATCAACTCTCACGAGATGAGGGTTTAATTCATCGTCCATCAGGTAGATATCATCTACATAGGACAGAGCATCAATGTCAATATCATGAAGAATTGAAAAAATTTGGGCCACAAAAACTCCTGGGCTGTCTTTATACCCCATAGGAAGTGGGGCAGAGCGCATTTGAAAGCTAAAGGAGCTAAAGGCAGACTAGTCTCGGCTCCCAGGAGCCAAATTCTGACTGAAAAATCCGTTAGAGATATTCAAAGTGATCTTATATTTTTTACAGACTACGTTATTAATGAGTTCCCTTCTATGGGTATTTTGCACATGTCTATAATTTCAGAAAGTATGATAGGAATGATCTGGTTCCAGAATATGAGGAAGACGATTATTCATTTGAGAGACACAGGTTCAACTACCCCCTGGTACTCCAGCTGGGAAATAATTGCTTTAACAGATGCATTTGGATCTTGTTTAATAGGATACTGTGGTTGAATGTGAGGTGAGGATCATATAGGAATTACATGATAAGGGGAATCCTTATCCCGATCAGCATGATTATGATAAAGTGCAGGGGCCAATGTGAGGGCCCATTCGGAAGCATGAGCTTGTGTGACTTTGTCAGGGACAAGAGGTGAGAAACAAAGAAGAATGACATCCTCACCTTGAGAACAAAAGGTGGGGCCAATCGACCTCTGCCAAGAAAATGTCATAGGAAGTAGTTGAGTTGCCCAGAATATTTCTTTGATGGTGGACCTTTAATTTGAATATCTAAAGGATATCCTGCCCGGAAGGGATACACGAGTGTCAACCATAACAAAGTTTCAGTTGATTTCACTGCTAGAAATTGGTAGAGATTCTGGCATACTATGGTAACTTCTACTACGCTGTTGAGGAGAGTCACCGCCCAACTCCTCTTCAGGAGGAGGGTTCTCACCATCTGTGGTATATTTAGCAGTTAAAGCAGCAACTTTCTTTTTCTGAAAAGGGAGTTTATTTGGAGTAGTTCTATCCTCCTTCTTTATCTTCACGGCAGATGAGCATTGTGTCTCTCTTTGTGGTTTCACGTACTCTTCTTGTCTGCAGTCAGACAGTCCTCCTGTTGCACTGTTGGTCTGACGATTCCTGAAAGGAATGAGGAGAACGTGTATCAGATGACTGATACTTGTCTGGAATCTTTATCGTAGTGTGATCACAAAAACCATATCGTCTTTCTGAGGACTTCAGGGACGGGGAACCTCCACTTTGTCTACCTTTCTATTGTTGTTGATGGTCTGGTTCCCTAACTCTTATGCCCTAAAGACGTATATCCATTACCAATAATGACAGGCCACTCGTGTTCACAGTTGGCTACTGCCTCTGTGGCTTGTCAGTGGCATATAGCCAAAGATGCTGCTTCACCTTTAATATTAGACATTATATTTTCAGAGACAACAGGAAAATCAGCCACAAGTTTTATGCCACTAAATCTAGGGCAGGACCTGCCCCATGTTATAGTTCTGTATTGGTTTGAGGACCTTCGGTAGAATGGCCATCAAGGGAGTGCCATGACAAAGAGTGTGCTCCATGGCAAAAATAGTCCCCAGGTATTGCAGTCAGCTATAGTGGGAACCAATCCAGTGAGTAAGCACATAGAGAGAATTCTGTGTTTGTCGTGTAGTCCCGTAAGGAGAAACACAGCTTCAAGGTGATAGATTTTTGGGGCAATCCAAAATGGTATTTCTGCACAATTCGTGGGCTGTTTGCCCATAACTTACCAAACAATTACATAACTATTGACTGGCCCTACAGGCTGTTGGGCCTGTCCTTGCAAACTGATCCTAGCTGGACCAGCTAATAAAGCACGTGAGATATATTGTGTGACATGTCTATATAGGGCGACAAGAATATTGTACGTGGCACAAGTCTGCACTAGATTTATATTACCCAAATCTGGTTATGGGGTATAGCCCACTAGTGCCAGCCATTTGGCTCCTTTAATACTTAAGGGCACCATTAAACCTAGTCTGGTGTTCCCAGACGGTAGGAGGAATTTCAAGAAGTGCATACGGACGATATGCATTAGGTGCTTGAGGCGTTGGATATTCATAAAAAGTATTATCGTTAGCGTCCACAGCCGGAAATGTGACCCAGGAATAAAAAACTTCAAAGCAGAATGTAGGGACCGCCTCTATAACGAGAATCACAGGTGCTCACTTATTAGCGAATCCATGATATAGCAAATGTTGAGTTACTGCCAGAAGCAGTTAACAGCAATAGGAAAGGCTGTGCCATAACTAATGTAATACGGGATTCAAAGAACAGAACAAAAAGGGTGTAAACCTTTTAATATTCAAGCTTGAAAACCCAACAGAACTAGGGGGTCCCTAAAACTGCGTAGAACAAATCCCTAATACCACAGACGTCTCCGATGCAAAATTTCATGTTTATTGTGGACAAGCACTAATCATGTTTCCCATGAGTAAAGTACCTAATAAAAACATTGGTGGTGCACTGTTGCACGGATTCTGCTTAGGAACAGAACTATGCTTGGGACCATGGAATATCATCATTTTTGGACTGAGTCACCATACTACCTCAGTACCTATCAGCCCAAGTCCGACTATCCATAGTGCCTCACTTGCGCTCCTAAAATTAGCCCAGAACACAACACTGTCGGCCCTCTGAGGATCATTGTAACAGGGAACACCCTTCACTTTCTCAACCGTACTCATCCAAAATAATTTAAACAAGACACATAAAGGAAGTTTAGAATATTCATTTAAATATTAGTGCTCTAAAATTCAGTATTCATGCCACAATTACAACACAAATGCATAACAAAATTACCATTAGGATAGCTAATGAACCATATTCTATAAAAAACCATGTCAAGTTATAAGACAGATTCATCCTAAAACACCCCCCCTTTGAAATGAAATGGGGCATTTATAAAGCGCGAACTGTCACTCCCAAAGGAGCCTCCTGGCGCTGTACAGATAACGAGCTTAACAGTGGAGAATGAAGACCTAGATGAGGGCAAGGCAAGATTCGTCAGATGTTCCATAGATCCAGGTCTTTAGGGCATTCCTAAACTGCATTTCAGACTCCATCGATCTCAATTTGTTTGGCAGAAAATTCAAAACCTTTGCACCTAACACAGTGGCAGATTTCCCTCCCCTAGTTTTAAGCTTGGCAATTTGAGGAGGTTTGCA
Source organism: Triturus cristatus (assembly GCF_964204655.1). Taxonomy (NCBI): domain Eukaryota; kingdom Metazoa; phylum Chordata; class Amphibia; order Caudata; family Salamandridae; genus Triturus; species Triturus cristatus. The sequence continues at coordinate 898,311,274 of NC_140590.1, read as the reverse complement.
GATGTAGATCTGAGTGTCCTCATTGTAGTGTATGGTGTAAATCTTGTGGAGAGATATACTGGTCCTAGTCGGGGAGTAGCTCTGAAGGCGGAAACCAGGAGTATGAATAGAATTCTCTTGTGTAACGGAAGCCAATGAAGAGTTTTCAGAGCCCCTGGGGCTGACGCCCTATGGGGAAGTTTTAAGACCAATCTGGCTGCTGCGTGTTGCACTACCTGTAGCCTCTTCAGGGTTGATTTATTAACCCCTGCCAGGAGGCTATTACAGTAGTCTAGACGTGAAAGTATTATGCCACTGCCACTGTTTTCCTTGCAGCCAGCGGAATCAAATCAAACAATTTTTTCATGGTTTTAATTAGGCCACAGCATGTACCCACCACCTTGAGTGCAAGGGACAGGATCAGCTGTGTATCGTCAGCGTAAGATGTTGTTTCAATCTCATAAGTCGAAATGAGGGAGATGAGCGGTGCCATGTATATATTGAATAGGAGTAGACTAAGTGAGGTTCCCTGTGGGACTCCCATGGTGATGGTACGTTCTGAGGAAATAAAGGTGTCAAGGGAGACTGCTTGCCTCTGATTGGACAGGAAGGACGTGATCCAGGCCAGTGCCATGTTGGAAATGCCGCAAGATTTTAGTCTGGCCAAGAGGATGTTATGAGAGATTGTATCAAAAGCGTCCGACAAATCCAAAACGATCAGCACTGCCTTCCTGCCATTGTCTGTGATGAATTTCAGAGTGTCAGATATCTCCAGTAGAGCAGATTCCGGGGAATGTTTTGGGCAAAAGCCGGATTGTCGAGGGTGGAAGATTTGGGCTGATTCAGCAAAATTAGAAAGTTCCTTATAGACCATTCTTTCTGTAATCTTACCCAAAATTGGCAGTAAGGATATGGGCCTGTAATTGGAAAGATTAGAAGGATCTATTTTTTGTTTGTTCTTTAGTGGCTTCACAATAGCAAATTTCCACTCATCGGGCACTATGCCATAGGAAAGCGAGGAGTTCACAATTTCATTAATCACAGGATTCACTAGGTCCATGATATGATGTAGTATCGTTGGGGGGCGTGCATCCGATGGCGAACCTGATTTGCATGCTAAGATGTCTTTGTGTGTCTGAGGTAGAGTGACAGTTTGAAAGGCGTGAAGGACGGGCCTATCATGCCTATGATCCAACTCATGTTCGTTGACAGATTCTTGTGAGCTTTGAGTTCCAAAATATTTTTTAACATTCTTGATTTTATCCTCGAAAAATGTTGCAATATCATTACAAAGAGTTTGAGAGGGAGGGACTTCTGAGTGTAGGGCTTTAGGATCGACAAAAGATTTTTCGATCGCAAATATCTCTTTTTGGTTTTGCTTCGCCATAGCTATTCTATTCCCAAAGTAATCTTTTTTTGCTAATTTGATAGCTGAATGATATTGTTTCCTGTGGGTTTTAAAAATATGTAAATTGGCTGTCTCATAGCCCCTTCTCCATCTACGTTCTATTTGTTTACAATGTAGGTGTTGCTTCACTAGATCTTTAGTGAACCATGGATCGTTATGTGATTTTATTTTGCCCCTTCTGGTAGTGTGCTTTAAAGGAATTAATTCCTCATTTATGGCTGTCATCCAAGTATGGAAGCCGTGAGAATCCTCTGCTGGCTCGCCAGTAGGAGTTGGTATCTTTTCTTGGGCAATATTTGGCATGCTGGGGTTGGTGGCAAGCAAATGCCATTTATGCCTCGGCTCCCCCATAGGATTGTTCATGGCTGATTGTGCCGTTTTGGATATTAGGATGGCCAGGAAGATAAAGTAGTGATTTGACCAAGCCTGCGGGATAGGTGCCTCTATCCGAAGTGAGGTGAAGTTGCAACAAACTCCATCCAACGTATGTCCTGCCCTGTGTGTCGGCCCCTTAACTAGTTGGTTCAGACCAAGGGGACTGACTGTTTCCAAAAAGGTGGTGACCCCAGGGTTAATACCACTTTCTAAGTGTAAGTTTATATCTCCAAGTTCTGCAAAATTGGCATATCTAAGCAGAGCTTGACTAAGAGTTTCCCCTAATGAGTCCAGAAAGGTACTGCTGTTGCCTGGGGGGCAGTAGATTAAGGCTCCAGAAAATGAGAATGATCCATTTATAGTGCAGCAGAAGCTGAGGCTTTCTGCTCCCTTGAGCTCATGTAAGGTAAAATTCTTCCATTGTAATGTATTTCTATGAATGATAGCCACCCCTCCTCCCCTACCGTCCTCTCTGTCTTTCCTACAGATGGTATAGTTAGGGGGCAGAGCAACTGCAATATCTGGGTTGCAGTCTTCTTTTAGCTAGGCATGGGCTAAAATTCAGTTCCGCTTGCGGAAATTGCGTAATTTGACATTTTCGCGTTCCGCGGAGAGCGCGAAAATGTAAAAATTTCCACAATCCGCATTTTACCGGAAATTTTTTGCTTGCTCGCGCTGTAAAATAATACATTCTCGCGTGCGCTCGATCGCCTTACCTGAATCCCCGCGTTCGCCGACAAGTTTTCCAGATCCAGTCGCGTTCTCCATGAGATGTTGGATTGTTGGTAGCCATTTGCGCTGTCTCGCGACAGTTCACGCCCTCAGTAACGTCATTCGTCGCGCGATCACGTCTTTCTTCTCGCGATCCTGCACCGTGAGACAAGTGAAAACAAGATGGCCGCGCCTGCGAGCAATCGCATGGGTAAGTATGCGAGCCTCGACCACGCAGAAAATACCGCGAACGGGCGGGAAAAAACTTCTGCATCTTCGCGATATTTCCACGTGTTTGCGGAGATTTTTAACATTTTCGCGATAATTTGCGAAAGTGAATTTCGCAAATTCCGCCCACCCCTACTTTTAGCCATGTTTCAGTAATACATTGAAAGTCTAATTCATTTCCTATTATTAGCTGTCTTATGTCAAGGGCATGTTTAACTAGGGAGCGTGCATTAATTAGTCCCCCCTTTATTACCGCTTGTGGGTTAACTACTTTCTTTTTTGCCCATGCATGATTAGATACGGCAAATGGTAATTGTGCTCTGCATTCTCAGCAGGTAATAGGGCCTCTAATTTTATCCGTATCCAAAAAATGTCCACATTGATTTTTAGTATTTAACAGCTTTAAGGAATTCAGTGAAAATACCTTGTCTGTTTGAAAACCAGCAGCATGGCTGGCGCTGGACGCGTTCCGGACGCCTTTGGCACGCTGCCGGCACGCCCGCTGCACACGTCCACTGAGCGTCGGGCCATTTCCTAATCTCCTTTCTTCTACTAAAACTAAATGATAAAATTTCGAAGATCTCTGGGATAAGTGGTGGACCCCGTACCTTAGCATACACAGATGGACATTCTACATCTCAGCTGACGTAGCAAACTTGTCTCAGCACCCTCGCACAGTGTGTTTTCTGCAACTCTTCTGCTCAGTTATATAACAAAATGTGTTTGCTAACAAACAGCAGCTGTGTTCTCATGTTATGTCTAGGTGCTAGTGTCTGACCAGAGAGAATAACAAAGGGCATTGTTATTTGGCCTTGTCTAGCGTGTTCAGACCAAATCCCAGGAAAATAACAGAACGCGAAAACATATGCAGGTGCTGTGTGAAAGTAAAATGTGGCACAAAGCAAATGTGTTTATATAGTAAAGTATGCAAAAGAAAATGTGGCCTACAATGTGTACAATTAGGCTAACATAAGGAAAACTATAATGGGCCATGCAGGAAACACATGACAATACCAACACAGAAAGTAAAAAAACACCTACATCCTTCACTTCTTCTCTGATTCGTTTGTCTTTTGATCCCATCTAAGGGGCAAAAACAAGGTTTTGCATTGAACAGTCACCTAGAGATTGTGCATTCCTGGTATCGTATAGGCACCTGCTTCAAAAGTACATTCTGGTAGTATGGCAAGATCTGTCCTTCTGTATTAGCACAAAATATTTAGTTAGGATTTGAAACTGTTAAAATTCACTGACATTGATAGGCAGAGTTTTGCTGTTCAATTGCCAAGAACTGGAAATACAAGATGTGGCTCCACTCCAGCTGATGCTCATTTTACATAGATCTACATGGACCCTGCTACTATGTTTCTTAAGAAGACTGGAGGTGTATGCTGTTCATTTTTAATGGCCAAACTAAGCCTTGTGTCCTTCTGAAGATCTGATGGCAGAGGCCAGGTGCAGGGTTCAAGGTTGTGTCTCTGTAGCCCACACAGGAGGCCAGCCAACTAGCCCTTGGAGTCACTCTGATAGTCCTGAGTTCAAGCAAGGCAGGCCTAAAGCATCAGGGCTGTCCTCTGGAGGGTTCAAGGCAAGCTTTATTTTGCCACATTGAAATGGTAGATTAAAACTGGACTACAGGTTGGAGTGGCAGGCCTGAGACATGTTTTAAAAGGCAACTTCAGCGGGTGGCACAATGAGTGCTGCAGTCAACTAGTAGCATTTAATTTACATGCCCTGGGTACATGTAGTTCCATTTACTTGGGACCTACAAGGAAAATAAATGTGCCAATCAAGTGTAGGCCAATTCTACCATGTTTGAAGGTGAGAGAACTAGCCCTTTAGCACTGGCTAGCAATGGTAAAATGAACTAATACCAACAAAAATCGATTTGCAAAAACAGGAGAGGTAAAGGCAAAAAGTGTGGGGGCACACCACACCAAGGATGTAAGGATTAACACAATAAAAACTATTGAACATGCATTAACTTAATAGTAAAAATGTTAACTAACGACATATTATGCAGTGCTTAACTAGTACTTCATTTTATCAGCCCAATTAATTAGAATGCTACAAAGATATGTTTCTTATTTATTTCAATAAGGCAGAATCCTGCTGCTTCTTTGCTTGGTGTCCCATATGCAAGATTACACATGGGTTCACAGGTGAACAAAAATGGTAGCAGCTTAAAAATAAAATAAAACAGAGACTCTATATACATTGTAGTTAATTTAAAAAGAATGACATTTTTTTCTTTTCTTTTAAAAGGGTGAAAGCAGTATAAGAATTATTTGAGAGTGTGATTCATTTTCTGTATGGTTTAGAAAATATATACAAAATATTTAATTGACAAGATGTTAAGCACTGTTATCACTTATAGTTGTGTTTTTATTGTACTGTCTGTGTTAGAAACTTTTCTAGTTACCTTGTATTTAAAGTTGATATTTTTTGAGAAATATTCCTTACTTTGAATATGCTATGTTTAAATATGTACCGCTAGTATTTGTAATGTGAATTAACAGGTTTACGTTTGCACTAAATGAAAAACACACCTAAATTGTTATCCCAAAGTGTATTTTCTTTCTTCTGAAACTACTTAACTGTTGATATAATGTAATTATAAGTACAGCTGAATACTAGTTTGTTTTGTTGTGAATTCATGCCTAATTGTTTATACAATGTGCAAGTTTTTTTTAAATTGAAAATATAATGTATTATGCTTGATATCTTAAAAACCGCATTGAGAACTAAATGTCAATCATTGATGTTTTTACTTTTTTGTTACAAATTAGGATAGGATGTTTACATATTGAATAAATAGATTTTTTGTTTCAACTGTAACACCATTTTTAAAATGAAAGATTATTTATTAGTTGGATTACCAATTTGAACTGTAACTCCAACCATAGAAACATTGAGTCATGTTTAATTGATGTGATGGGGTTCTAACTTTCAACCCCAAATGTTGAAAGTGTTTCATTTAGAAGAGTTACATTTACTATTCTAACAGACCAACAAAAGTGTAAAATACCAAAAATGGTGGTCAAATATACTATTCTGTGTGCAACTTCCCAAACAATGAAAGCACATTCTTTGCGGGTGTTGGTTTTAATATTCTAACTCCAGTCAAACAAACCCTCTGGTACCTACTCTATGGAAACAGGCTTACTGGGGGTCAAATATTTTGTTCTAGAATTGAATAAAATGCATAGCTTGCTTTTACAAGTACTATTCAGACTCCACTCCAACACACATTGGGATAAATATAAGCATTGTTTTCTGGGAGAGGGTGGAACAGAGCATTTTAAATCTAAAACTTCAAATGCTGTATGGATTGCATGAGATGATGGAGTTAGATTTACTCTTCTAACTCCAGTTAAAATATATGTATATAATTTGAGGGGTACATATATACTAAGTTAACCCCAAACCCTCAATTATTGAAGAAAGAGTCCTATTTAAGTGAGTCAAAGTTACGATTCCAACTACAAACCTAGAGACATTGGAGAAACGTTATACTTTCGGGAGGTCACAGATATAACATTCAAAAAACTCCAAGCCCCCAAACACTGAAGTAAGTGCATCATTTGTAAGCTTTATATTTTCTATTCTAACTTCAGTCCAACACCCATAGAGAGCTGTGTATAATTAAGAGAGTATTAGATTTACTATTCTACTTCCAGTCCAACAAACATTGTGGAAAGTAGTGAGAAAATATATACTATTCTTACTCCCCAACCTCAAACCATTTAAAAAAGAACACATGTGTTGGATTAGATTTACCATTCTTAACTCCACATCATCAAGCACATGTTTGAGGAGTTTGTTAAGTATACTTTTCTAAATCTATTCACTAAACCTTGTAGAAAATGCATACATTAAAGGGCTTAGATGTACTATTCAAAATGTAGTCCAAGAAACAACATGGAAAATGTGTAATTGGGGATAGAGGTGAATATATTATTCTTCCTCCTAACACCAAAATGTCAGTAACTGCATCATTTGGAGGGATTAGATGTACTATTTTAATGAACATTGGCAAAGATAGAAATAGCAGGGTGGAAAATGTATTCTTTTAAATCAACTCTTTTTGTTTGTTTGTTAAAATGCACAATACTTTTCAGCTGTAGCAGGACTCCTCAATAAGTTTTAAATAGAGATACAAAACGCCAAAAAGTATAATCCTCAAATATTTACAAAGGATGTAACACTTAAAAATGTTACACTTATCATCCTGTTTTAAATTAACTGAAAATCCAACACAATAGAAAATATTTTCTGTGAATATTTCAAATACAATAATTGCCAATAAAACCCCCAAAACAAAGTTTATAGATGTAAACTAACATTACAAATATAATTGCCCATTTTCCAAAGAAACACCTTACTTCATGATGTTATTACTTATTTTTTGGCATACATCTCATAAGCCCCAAACTTTATGAGTGAAATAAAAGAAGAAATAAGTCTTAAATGTAAAATTAGCTTACATGTTTTTAAACAAAATGTAATACACACCACCCCCAAAAAATATTACCTTGAAACTGAAATGAAAATTAATATTTTAATTGTAGTAATATTAAAATCCCACCTACCACTCCCTCAATAACTCATGATAAATTACATATTTTCACATTATGCACCACTAAAATGTACACAAAGTTAAACAAACACATAAAGGTTGCATAAACACATTGAATTACTCATTGTAAAAAAGTAAATAATAATAATATAGTTTTACAAATATTTCATGAATATAAGACACAATAATGCAGAAGCTGTTACAATAACAATGTGAGATAAAAAGAAAAAGATAAAAAATCTTTATGTAAAAGTAATAGGCTAATAAACATTAGAGGTACAATGTTACTGCTAACCATATGAAATAGAATGATACTTTGGTAAATAGTATTTTAAACATATATATTTTTTACAGAGACATTATGTTCAAACCTTAGATATAGTGTCCTTTGATATGTTGGCACTCACTACATTCTACTCATTATATTTGCTACTCAATATCTAGGTACCTCCTCTCAGGGCATAAAGTTTCAAACCCAAAAAAGCAACATATCCATGTGTAAAATTCAAACCCACTAGGATGGCAAGAGAGGCTACAGCTAGGAAAGAATTCTCATAAATGTTGGTAACATGAACCTATACTATGGACAGCCCTGAGAAATGGCCGAAGTGTAGAAAATACAAGAATGCAGGAACTTGATTGTACAGTTGTTAATAAAGCCACGCAAGTCATGAATGGCACTCAAAAAGCCTGACTCCATAGCTATTAATACTGGCACTAGAGAAAAAGAAGTGCGTAGCCTCCACCCACATAAACACAAGAAATGAAAGCCCTGAACTGTGTCTTCACCAGATCAAATTTGAATACCCCTAAAAGCAGACAAATAAGGGGCCAAGGAGGACAAACAAAACCAGGAACTGAACCACCAAATCTTTCCTGCCATCAGATACAACTGGTGCGCACAAACACAAACACACCACAAACACACCAACTGGAGAATTGTGTGATGCGCCCAGTCAAGTAGAATCCTCCAGATGCAAATAACTATCCAAAGTGCAGCCATAAAGAAGAGATGGAGTATTAGCAAAGGGGGCATCAAGTACAATGACCCATGCCTATTCTCTGACAGAAATAGATGAGGAGTGGAACTTTTTTGTTTCAAGTTTCGGTTTTCAATATGCATTAAGAGCTGAACTGTGGTCACCCATCAAAAGCTGCCTGTGGAATTGTCAAAATCACCTGTGTGTTACCTGCCTCCATAAAAAGAGCTTATTTCTTATAAAATTAATCTGTTGGTTCTTGGAAGAAATGTTTATGCCATCTAATATAATGGTGCATATTTGACTGAAATGACCATATAGCAACTTTCGAAGGATAATGCTAAGTGCTACAGATAGAATTTCAACCTGTAATCAGACAGGAGGGTCATACTAGGATGGTAAATAGGCCAAGGCACCAAAATAAAAGAGCCCCCCATTTGTGAATTAGAAAACTAAAACAGTTGCTCATGATTGCAAATTGGGTATCTGTGACCCTATAAATAAGTATTTTACATGGTATGGAAGACAGTATGAATGGCTTGCTGCAAGCAATGTCTCTTTTAATTTAAGGGAAATCAACAGTAAAAACCAGCCCAGCAGCCCATTAAGCAGACCGTGAAACAGCCAAAGAAACAGACCACAGACTTACCTTTCAGGCCAGCACATCAGGAAGTACCTGATTGCCTTATAGGCCAGTCCTACCATGCCAGAGAGACTATTGCAGTTGATGCATTACTCCATTGTGCAAACAGGCTGGTTCAAGTGAGCACATCAAATGGCTCCTCCTACATGCCAGGACCAACAAGCGGAATCTTCCCTATCCGACCTGTGAATAGCAGCCCAAGTCCTTTATGTGATTAGTGAAACTCCATAAAAGCAGGAGGCTTATGCATACCCAGAAAGAGTACCAGCCCTAATCTACAAACCTTCACCTGAGTTTGATTCCCGCTCTCTATTCTTGTGCACAGCGTCTGATAGTGGTCTAGCTTTCCATGTGAAAGAGCTGGCTCCAGTAGCATTTGAACTATGGCCCTGCATCTTGTTGCAGAAGCCAAAGTCCTCTAAATGTTCTTTACTACCAGCAACAAAAACAACTGTAGGTATCACTGCTATCATGCCCTCCAAGTTCGGGTACATTCTAACAATTTTGATTTCTAGATCCAATGTTGATCTCCTAAACCTTTGCCAGCCCAGAAGGGAGAGAACCACCATTTTTTGGGTTTGGGACAAATGCTAAGCAAAGTCTTCAATGTGAACACCTTGCATCTAGAAGGGAAATTGGAAAACATGAATGATGCTTGGAATGCAAATTCTATTGTGTAACCCACCATGGCTCTTGGGGCTTTTGTTCTCAGAATTTCATAATGAGGTTTTCCTGTAATGAGGGAGAGGTAGGTTAAATAAATTGATGGGCAATTCACTAATTATATTCAATTGATGAATGTCCCAACATATCAGGGGCACCCAGGTGAGAATGGCGACTATGCTCATAGTGACAACTTCCCACTGATGAGAATACTGAAAGGTCAGGAAACTTTGTAAAAAATTCCAACAGCCTCTAGTGAATCTTGTAGGTTGATGCTTCATCTATGCCAGCAGTATTCAAGCCCAACTATAGTTTGAGTTTGGCCCTATTCCATGGACTGTGGTTTCCATGGATTGTATGACACGAATGCCATTCCTAAAGAAAATATGAATTACATGAATTATAGTCTTCTTTCTATTTGGTATGGGGTGTGACATCTATAACATTGCTCAAGTCTATTTCAGTCACCCCAATCCTGCTAGCATCGGCCATAGTGTAGGGGATGATGTTCTGTATGTATTAAACATTGTCTGCCTGCATCTATGGTTCATATCTCAGGAGTAACCTAACCCTATTATGCTTTATGTTTACTTCTTTACCATACCTCTTAACTTACTTGCCTTTGTCATTTGTACACAGACACCATGGGGGTCTCACATCTTCCTTCTGAAGGCGATGCACAGCGTGGGGTGGGCTGCATGTGGGGGATTGGCAGCAGGGCCCAGGTCCTGTGGCCAAACTCCTCCACTTTAAAACCATAGAAATTCACATCAAAAACCAAAGTTTAAAGGGATGTTATAGCTAGGAAATAGAATTTAAAAAAAACTTGCAATATCACAAAAAAACAAAGGTGCCAGGAACGTTAAACCTAGGTTCAGATTTTACACCATAACCATAGAAATTCAGTAGTTATACTTATCTCAAGAAAATATAACAAATGCCCTAAGGTAACTATTACTCACACCCTTGCCATGCACTGCTAATTACCCCACAGGTTACATCAGTCATGACATCGTCTATGACATAATTGATAATAGCACTGCAAGATTCACAGTAAATATATTGATGAGAAAACTGTGCATGACGGCAGCGTGAGTTATAGTTACCTTAGGGCACGAGTTACAGTTACAGTTTCTTGAGACATGTAGAACTATAACTGCTGAAATTCTATGATTTTGTGTGTGTTTAAAACTGAACCTAACTATAATGTCCCTGTAATCTTTGTTTTTTTGAAAAAAAATATGTGTGTGTGTATATGTATTTTTATATAATTATATTAAAAAATAGCAAACTATATAGTAAGCATTATAAATATTAACTAAGTTAGCGACCATAGAAAGGCATAACTGATGACAAATGTTCGAGCTAAAACTAATTAAATCAAACTATAAACAACCTTAACCACTAAAATCAGACAAACAATTACATAAGCATTATAAAAGGCACACTAATTTTATCAGCTAAATACTTGAAAAATACTTGAAAAATAATAAATGCTGCTGGAGGAAACTCTGCCGTATTCTTTGCTAGACCCATAACCCCTTGGATGATCACGATGTCCTAGAGCTGTCCCCATCCATGGTGGTCATGTGCTGGAGATGGCTTCAGGCCATCCTGGTGCCCACCCAATGTTGGGAGCACTGGCACGCTCCCTACTGGCCCCCCCACAACATGTCTCCATTGAGGGTTACAGCAGAATCACTTCCACTGACACACTAGCCCCCCTTGGTGATCTGATGATGTCAGTGTGCAAATGACACACCAACATCATCAGATGGTGTCAGGGACACGCTGGAAGCTATTTGCTTCCAAGAGAGGATGTCTTTTAAGTGAGTCCTTCTCGGTGGGGACGGTTTAAATACAAAACACACTCAGGGGGAAAATAAATAATTTTCCCTTTCTCTGTGTTCCTGTCTGTAGTGGATTTCTGCTCCATGATTACAGGTGGTGCTACAATCGTAGAGCAGAATCCACATCACAAAACCACAAAGTTTTTTGTGGTTGTTGGGGGAGAAACACTCCAGGGGCTAGTTCAGCCATTTTTCAGCTGATCTGTCACCTGGGGGTCTGACACCCAAATGATTATTTCTACAGTAATTGTGGAGAGTGACCTTTTGGGCAAAGGCCTCTTCCCTTGGGGCCCAATCATTCTTTCATGTTTTGACCCCCCCCCCCCCCCCAGAGACTAGTTTGGCTTTTTTTTGCCTGATCTGTCCCCCAAGAGAGTGGAAACCCACTAGAGAGCAGGTATTAGTTCTGAAGTAATTGAGTGGAGAGACCTCTTGTGCAAGGGTCACTCTCCTTGGGGGAGGATTTTTTTGGGTGGGAATTCTTCCTAGCCCAGATATTAGATTTGATGTTTTAAGGCTGATCTGCCATCTTGGGGAGGGGGGGACGGAAGCCCACTAGACACCAGTGAAAGGTGTTTAGGAAGGTGATCGGTCCCTTGGGCAAGGGTCATTCCCCTTGGGGGGCCATTTTTTTGTATTCTACCCTTATAGAAGGCAGATCAGCCATTTTTAGGTGGACCTAACCTCTAGGGGAGGAGCCCAAGAGACACCAGGAAAATATGTGTAGAAGGGGAGGGACCATTTTTGGCAAAAATCGCTCCCCTTGGGGTCATTTTCTCTTATTCTGCCCCCACCTTGAGGGAAGATTGGCCATTTTTATGGGTGGGGGAAAAAGTCCACTAGACTCCGGGGACTATGTTTTGAAGGGGAGTGACCTTTGGAGACCATATTATATCTTTATTCTGCCCAACCCAAAGGCAGATTGGCCGATCTGCCTTCTTGGGGGTTATGGAAGGCCACTATACACCAGGAAAACCTTTTATGTTTTGGTCTTTTTTGAGAGGAATGGGCCTCAGGGTGGGTGATAACACTTGAGCCACCTGGGATTAAAGTTATGTATGTGGTGGGGAATCTGCTACTGAGGTAAGGTTTGCTTCCATCTGGTGGTGTATTTTCTTGCCATTGTCATGCCTTCTTTAGGGAAATATCAGTGCCTTGCTTATTCTATTGGTAATCCTAGATATACTTCAGTTCCCAGGTCCAGTGCACATGGAGTTTGTCAGGCATGAGCAAAATTTATTCCCATTGACTGACTTTGCCTTTTCATGTGTGTGATGTGTGAGTCCAATACAGAATTATAGCAAAAATGGTGTGTTTTAGTTCAATGACACAACCATACAGATGTTTCTTTGACATCAAAACAGGACCTGGGTTGTGCACAATGTGAGTGGGTCACATTCACTATAGCATCTTGGTTAGAGTAGGAGTAAGAGGGCCTCATGGTAGTTGTAGTCACTTCAATCTCACTTTACTAACACTTGAGAAATGGTAAGCTGCATGATGTGTGAAGATCAGTAGTAACATGACAGACAAGTGAGAAGGGGCAAAATGAGTCTAGCATCTTGGTTAGAATTTGAGTGAGAAGGCCTTATGGTAGTTGTAGATACTTCAATCTCACTTTACCAACACTTGACATTTGATAAGCTGCATGACTGTGAAGATCAGTAGTACATGGCAGTCAACTGATAAAGGGCAAATGAAGTGTGTGACAGACATTAATGGGTGTGATATTGATGGGGAGAGTGTAGGAAGGTAGGATCCTTGTGCATGGTTACCCCCACTTTTAGCCTGGTGCTAAGCTGTTTTTGACTAGTCTGACTGGGATCCTGCTAATCAGGACCTCAGTAGCTCTGCTTTCTCCTTTAAATTGTTGTGTGCCGGACTCAGGTACACCCCAGATTGTATACTGGGGTACCCTTATTAGTCCCTAGTGTATGATACCCATGTACCCGGGGCATACGTACCCCAGAGGTCTCCCATGGGCTGAAGCATGTATTATGCCACCCATAAGAGACCATTCAAAATGGAACTACATGCCTGCCATTGCAGCCTGTGTAAGTTGGTGCTTGCACATTTACTAAAGATATAGGTTTCCTATATCCAGGGTCACTGCACCTAAAACCTATAAGTCACCCCTATAGCAGACCTTTGCAATACCAAAGGCAGGGTGCTTGGTTCAAAGTGAGAGGGTGCCTATACATGAGCAGGACACCCCTACAGCCTACGGAGTCCATTTTCCAAGGTTGTCAGTGAGGCAGTCATATACTGTATAGAGAAGCACTGCTTAATTATGGTGTGGCTGCTCCAGCAGAACATTGAACAATGGGCATTCTATCACAGGAAGGTGTGACCACCTCCCAGACAGGATTTAGTGTATAGGGGTGTGGTGGGTGTGCTTGCCAGTGCTACTCAGTCTGCATGAGGGGCACATTTGGTGTCCGTGTGCATAAGTCCAGTTCAAACCAGTCCCGCTCTGGTGCGAAACTGGACAAAGGACAGATCATTGTTCATTCCGCTGAGATTTGGACACCAGCCGGACATGGGTCGTTTCACGCTACACTGCGAATTAACACAAATTATCATAATAATTTGAAGACAGATTGGCCGTTTGACTCAACTATCTGGCCCGGGATCGTACAAATAAGGACACACAGGCTGTCCCTTGGGCCTGAGGCCTTTTCACTTTCAGCATCACTCATTGTCCTGAAAAAGCCCTTGCTTGGGCAAAACGCGTTGGCTGTTTCCAACGACGCAAACCAAGCATATTTGAACTAAAAACACACAAAGACTTCAACAAACAACTATTGATAGTTTTTCAAGCTGTATACATTGCCTCATTTTACTTGCTATCAATTCATATTGCCTCTCATCTACCTTCTGTGCATGTTTCTATTTGTGGTCAAGTGGCAGCCCTATCATTTGAGGCAGGCAATATCCATATATTATGTGACTGACCTAGGTAGTACAGTTTTCTATAACCCGGTTGCTTTCCCATTTGTTGAAGCAGCCATATACTCAATATATAGGGGCACCGCGTAATTACGGTGTGGGAGATATGATTCTAAGCACTGGAAGAGCCCTCTGTGAGGCTCTCAGTGTTCCCGGTACCAGCCTTCTTGACCCGGACAGCACAAAATGGTTGTTGCCAACCAGAGACATGATTCTGCCCTCTTGCTGCTCAAGCAGGGGAAGGCAGAACAATGGGCATCCTATCACAGGAAGGTGTGACCACCTCCCAGACAGGATTTAGTATATTGGGGTGGGGTGGGTGTGCTTGCCAGCGCCACTCAGTCTGCATGAGGGGCACATTTGGTGTCCCTGTACAAAGTTCAATTCGAACCAGTCCAGGGAGCTGTTGGCTCCTGCTCTGGTGCGAAACTGGACAAAGGACATGAGAGTAACCTCCCCTTGTCCAGGCCCCCCTCTGGGAGGCTCCCCTGATTCTTCCCAACCCTTTCCCTAGGGTATTTAAGGACTTACCTGGGTGTAGGTCCCTAGATTTGTCTTGGGATAAGATCCAGATCAGACACCACTTCTTCTTCTGGGTATGCTGGACTTCACTGGACTTTGTTTGGGCCTGAATTCATCTCCCTGTCAGTCTGCTGCATCGTCTGTGCCTGTGCATCATAGAGGATCCTTCCAAGACCTGTGAAGCATCAAATACACTTGAAGGAATAACCCTTCGAGTGATGGAGTCAATCCCTTGCATTCGCAGGCACTGCTACTAAGTCAGCCGTTCTGCTAATCCTGAGTTCCTCCGGACTCCGTAATGTTCTGCAACACAGTTGGTAATTTTCCACAGCTCCTGAGGCCTGCTCTGCCCTCTCACCAAGTTTGAGGCCACTATCCCTAAATGGGGTCACAATAGCTGAACCCCTGTGCACTGCGTCAACTTGCAGTTACAAAGGCTTGTTGGCTTCTTTTCAAGAAGATCTTCCGGCTCCAAGTATTCCCAACTTTGTGCACCTTCAGTGACCAGAATCTTCAGCCACACCACATTGTGTGCCTTGTGGCCTGCATCTTTTGGTGAGCTGCTTGAGGTATTCTCGCAACTCCAGTACCTCCGGCCTGTGGGTCCATTTGAGGGTCACACTTGTTTGTTTTGGGCTCCCCTGATTTCTTGGGGCTGGCCCTGACTCCTCTGCTTGAGGTGAGTCCCCTGGACCTTGCTGGTCCCACGTTGCTCCTATTTCACTTCCTGCGTTAATTGCATTTGCCAAGGCTTGTTGGTGCTCCCGCCAGACACCAAGCCCTCAGCACTCAACTTTGTGGGACAGTTCATGCATGACTCCTGGTCCTCCTCAGTGTCATATGGTCCTCACAGCTCCAGAGTCAAGGTCAATGTCACCCATCCCGCAACACCCCACATCCAACATCAGAGGGCATTCATCTTCCAAGTCCATGTATGAATCCGGATTCCATGGTGTAGGTAATGTGGGTACTAAGGTATCTATGGGTGGGGTGGCTCTCCAATCTTCTGTCTTCCACAGGGTTTCTTCAGGGTACACTGGAAAGGGTCCTAAATCTTTAAAATTCCAAGTGCGACTTACACGTCGATTTGCAAGGAGCATGCAGTCATGTTTCCACTCTGCACACACTTTCTGTAGGGTCCCTATCTACTTACCTTTGGTGGTTCTGTGGGTCCCCAGCACTTCTACGTCCTCTTGACATTGTCTTGACCTGAGTCCTAGTTCTTATACTACTTTCTTAGTATATGGTTTGGTCCCCCTATGGGGTCCACTGTGTATTCTGTGCTATTTACTGTGTTTCTTTGCTAAAGTATTGTGTGCAGTGTGTTCATCACAGTGTTGGAGATATTTGAACGTACTAGAGCGTATTATATAATAAATACATATTTTTATAAATACTTGTTGTGGTTCTTTTCACTTACTCTATACTATAAGATTTCATTCTGGTGAAACAAGCTGCTTTACACTCCTTCTGGACTAAGCATGAAGGCTGCTGTCCAAAGCTACCACTTTGAGAACTTTCCAAGGTTGTCTAAGACCTCCTAAATCACTATAAGGGTTGTCTGGACTGGTGCAAGGTGCCCACTTACATTAGTGGACATCATGTGTCAGGCCAATTTCTCACAGAGAGGTGCTGTTGTGGAACCCAAATGAAGGCACACATCACAATCACTGAATATAATTTGCAAGCACATGTTAATTTGTGTACAGTGCGCCAGTGCAGTACCACTGTTTTGGCCTAGTAGTGCACCTTACAGATGTATTTATGGATTATTGTTATGAAACAATCCCAGACAGGGTCCCTGTATATGTGCAAACTACTTAGAGACCCTAACACTTTTGCATGTCCATTACGGGACATTGTTTTGCAGAAAATTAAATGGAAACTGGTAGTTTATGACCTTCCACTGAATTTGTCCACGACAGAGTGGGTTTTGAGTGTGGTTGAGCAGGTAGAGCAATGACAGAATGTGTCCAATTGGCTCCATGATGATAGAAGACGAGTATAGGTGAGTGCAGGTGAGTTTTGAGTACAGGTGAGTTTTGAGTACAAGTGAGTTTTGGCCTTATATCCCTTCCTTTCCGCCATTTCAGAAGTGGTGGTTGGACCTCCAGGGCCACGCCGGCAGTAAACCAACTCCTGATTGAGTGGATGTTTTCACTGGCGGTCCGAACCTCCAACAGCCTCATTGGCCCATTCCATAGCCATCACGGTCGGAGTTGGCTGGCGGTGTCAGTGGTTTAGCCTCTGTCTTCGAAAAGCCAATCTGCACAACTCATAATATGGCAGTTGGACTGCCGAGCTGGCAGTGGTCAGACCACGACCACAGGTACCGCGGTCCATGGACCGGCAAACTCGTAATATATCACTTAGTGTAGAATATACTACAAAGAGCCAGTTTGCCTTCAAAATGAAAATAATATGGAACTGTCCTATGTCCCTGTCACAGGGTTAGCTAACTACTACAACTAATAGAATGCCCTTTGTACCAACAAAATGATGACAAACTAAGCCCCTTAATGGATTTTTTTGAAGACCCTTGGGTTATCAGACTGTATCGTCAGGACACAGACACCAACCCAAATTCCAAACACCATGTTGGAATGTCTATGACAGCACCTTGACACAGAAAGCCGAAACAATGCAGTGGAAGGATGACAATATGCCTTCAAATCCACACTAGGTAGGACCCAACCTAAGATCTATACATTTACAGAAGCATTACAAAAAAAACTGTCAACAACTACAAATGGAGCAATCTGTTAGCCAGATTGCAGTTAAATTTAGCAAACTAACAAAAAGAATATATTACATGCTACAATTTAAAGTCAAACTCTTTATAAACAACAAAAAAGAAGATTACCTAAATAGCCAAAAGCATATTACAAAATAGAAAGAAAAAACTATTGCAAAATCTAAACCAAAATGACAAATATTTTTTATATATATAAATCAATTGGAGGGAGAAAGAAGGGTTTGTGACCCACTCAGCTTCTTTTTCTCAAATGTCAAAATATCAGGTAGAGAGTGGATCACTGGTCCTGAAAGAACCAGGGTAAACATACACAGTACAAAGTACTGTTAAGAAACCCTCAATCACGTTGCAAAAACGTGATTGAGGGTTTCTTAACAGTACTTTGTACTGTGTATGTTTACCCTGGTTCTTTCAGGACCAGTGATCCACTCTCTACCTGATATTTTGAAATATTTTTTATATACATAATATATACATATATACATAATAAACATACTATTTTATTACAACAGTCTAAACGTTAAATAAAACTTCCATATTTAATCTGACAGAGATGATATATTAACATATCAATTATATAAATAAAAATGTAACTCCCACCAACTGAAAAGCTCAAATAACAAATCAATTATGTTAAATAAATACAACACATAAACCACACAATTCCAAATAACAATCACATAACATTTACTCGAAACAATAAAATTTAACATTGCCTACCCAAAAGAAATAAAATAAATATGACTTACTGTTCTGTAGCTGCTGATCTTCCACCAAAAACTGAAAAATATTTACAGAAAAACACCCAGGAATGCAAAAATAAGCAAATTCAACAAACATTCCTCGAAGAAATCAAAAGAGTCTAGGAACCATAAAAATCAGAAAAAAAGTGTTTACAAAAATAAACACTCCTGGAAACACGATAAAAAAGGAAAGTCATTTTAAAATATTGGTTTATCATAAACCTGAAGTTACTTCCTTGTCCAAAGGACATGTTGGTAGGCAAACTACAGGAGTGATATTTACTATTCCCTCTCCAATGTAAACTAATTCCGAGAAGAAGTTGAACGCTAAAAGGGTGACTATAATTACTCCCACTTTAATCAAAACTAATTTTCAGAAGATGTTGGACAATAAAGGGGTTATATTTACAATTCCCACTCCAAAGTGAACTATTTTAAAGAAGGTGTTAAACCTAATTACAACTTTTGGTGGAGCGGTGGCTCCGCCAAAGGTCACTGCCACCTGCATGTCAAATTATGACCAATTTTGTGGTCTGCCAGGTGACGTGGTGGTCCTTCTGAAATACATCTTTCAAAGACGAGGGTGCCTTTGAAAGAGTCACCGCAATGGGAACGCCACACTGGGTTCCTACATGCCATGGGCTTGAAAGTCAATGTTGTGCAGGAGGTTGGGTGCATGCACACAGGGGGGCACATGTTGTGCCCTCCTGCCTGCATTCCCAGGCTGAGGCGGTGTAGGGGGCCCTCAAGACCTCCATAATCCGCTGGAGGTCCTGAAACTTGTAATATGCATGGCAGTAGCGCAGCAGCACCAACTGAATATTACATAGCCCCTGACTGCCACACCAACGGCTGTTCCCTGGCAGAGTCAGCAGTCCAATTATGGTCAGACCGCCCCAAGTCTTAATAGGGCAGACGGAATGCCGGTGCGGCAGTGGCTGGACCACCACTGCTGCACCATCACAGGTGTGACAGTCCTCGGACTGACAGAATCATAATTAGGCCCTCAATGGGTGGCATTTACTATTCCCACTCCAATCTATACCAATTTGTGGAAGGTGTGGAACCCTAATGGGTGACAGTTACCATTCCCACTCCAACCAAACCCAAGTGGGGTAAAGTGTTGGACACTAAATGGGTGAAATTTACTATCCCCTCTCTAATAGAAGCCAATTTGGGGAAGGTGTTGAAAACTAAAGAGGTGAAATTTACTATTTCCACTGCAATCTAAAGCAAGGTAAAGCATTTTATGCAAGTTGCTACAGAGACATTTTTTATATACATAATCAATACTTCATAATCACACATGTTGTGCTCAATAAAATCGACAAAAATGTAATTAAAACACACAATCCAAAATTACAAATCTATGTATTCATATTTATACATCAACATATATATAATTGTAATCAGTAGTAATAAACTATATATATTTTAAATGTTTACTATCATTCCTAAACTTTGAACCAGAAAATAAAAAATACAATTTAGAAATTTGAAAATGTAAAAAAAAATATAAAACACCTTTTTAAATAAACATTTAAAAAAATTACAATGAGATTTTTATTTTCAAAATATTTTTCTATGATATATTTTTCATTTTTTTTGCATTGTTAACAATTGTAATATTTTACTTTATTAAATGTATTTTTATATGTTTGTAATTAATGAAAAACGTAATTTGAATAATTATTTAAATTATTATTATTATTATTATTTAAACTAAATATATATCTTAATTATTATTAAATGTAATTCATAAAATTTCACTAATGTAACAAAATGCATTTAAGTATTTGACAGGATTAATTTGCATATCAATAAAATAACTAACAATGAATATACATTGAAATATAAACTTTTTAATATTCTCCTATTCCTTCCACTAAAAAAAAACATCCCACTGCTAAAAGAAATGATAAATACATTATTTCAATACATTAATACAACTGAAAAGACAAATTTCAACAATTTCCTAATTAGCAAATTATCTTCCTAAAAATTCAAATAAAAGAGTTAATAACCATATAGAATCGAACACACTACTGTAAATTACATACAAAAGAACAAAACGATATTACATACAACAATTTATTCTAAATCAATACTTTGTTTTTACAATAAACACCTAAAATAATACTTTTAATTTTTCATATTCCTGTGGACAATATCTTTGACATCCTGATATTCTTGAGGTGATGTTTTTGTATCACATTTTTTTTCTAGGTTTTGTTCTAACACCTTTTATGCCTATGTTTGTACTGTACATACACCACATACATACATGTCATCTGGAGGTTAAAAAATTGAGAATTTCCCAAGAAAGTGTTGGTGTGCATGAGACAGCATCCTGATATCACACACACCAGGCTGCTGCAAAGCATTGAGAGGAATGACTATATAGCACTGCATGTGTACTTAGACAAATAGCACGTTACATCAAATCCTGCCAGTGGCGTACTGCAAAATGATCGGGCCCCCTGTAAAATGTGATGAAAAGCTCATGAGTCTAAGTGGGGTTTCCTTGAAGGGTTCCGGCTGCCTTGGGGTCGGGGGACGCCCTGTGCCACAGGGGCTGAAAAGGCCTGCGTTATGCCCCTGCTTGTTGCTCCAATTGTAACACGGTTTGTTCTATTAAAGTGAACAGCTCCTCCTGTGCGTTGCTCACCAAACCGTTTCAGAATGTGTTCTAAACCTGGATTACAATGCTGTCATAAATAATGAATTATAGCGCCATGGCGTCATTTACAGTCCTTTTCCTACTGCTTGTCATTATTAAAAATCTATTGTTGTAGCCACTGCCAAAGAATAATTTCCCCTTATTTCTAATGTCCTTGAGCTGCAGCATGTGTTATAATGGTATTACAGTGGTACATACTGGATCCAAGAGAAACCATTTGCAACTGGTCAAATGGATTTTTCCACTAGGGCAGCTCTGGCAGACGATTAAACCTGTCTCCCCGCGTGAAACATTCTGCTTGAATGCTGAAGCACATGAAATAAATTTGTGATTTTTTTTTTTTCTTCAGGGACCCTCTGATTTGAGCTTTTAGGTAGGTTTTGGTGGGAAGGTAATGTACGTTCGTGTCCTTCAGAATCCATTGGAGTTCCTTCAGTATGACTGCCATTGTCATCCATTTCAATGAGAACTATTAACTGCGATGTTACTTTTTGTCCGAACCCTTAATGCCGTGAACACAGTCTGCATTTCAAAAGCCTGATTCCACAGAGTGTAGGAAACAAATGCTAATATGCAGCAAAGTACAACGCAAGGTTACAGTTAAGAACATCTAGTATGAAACAATCAGCCGAGCTAACTCGAAGGTCGCATGTAGCACGCTTTAATGAAATGTGCATTGTTTGCTTTCATCGAAGAGATTTATGGGAAATGAACAGAAATGGTAATGCTTGATGTATTTCATTTCCAAGTAAACATCTTTTTAAATGGATTTTAGAGAGGGGTTGGAGCAGGTTCGGCTTAGGTTATAGGATCCAAATGTAATCATCAATAATTACTGCTGCTTGATACATTCCCTGCCTGTTTACATTCTCCAAATATTCTTATAATAAATCATTAGCAAACTATCACTCCTAATTTCAGGGAATCTACAAGTGGGTCCTCTGACTCCTGTAACCAATTGAATGTATTGCAGTCCCGTTAATGACATTCACTCAATTTGCATAATATGATAAAAAATATTATTAATTTAGGCTATTTGCCATACTTGCATCACATTCGAGGTAGGCTTGTTTAATACAATATGAAGTATTGTGCAGAGCTAACGACGATGCTTCCAAGCAAGGCATCGCTCCTGTGTAATGGAGAAAGTAACCTACACTATTATATAAAGAATGGTGAGATTTGTAATTGGGAGACAGTTCATGACAACATTGACTGAGGTGCATTGAACGCACTTGGGAGCAAGAGACCGGAAGTACAGCAGAAGTAGTGGGCGCTTGGTTGAGTTAGGCTTTGCAAGGGGGCTTGTGGGTCATTTTTTTCACACCAGCAGAATCTCATGTAACATTGGGCAATTTGTGTTACACTAGTAATAAGACATTCCCAATACTATAATATTATGTAACGTTTACAGTGTGACCAGTTCAACTTGATGGATGTGTGTGCCATTTTTTAAATTATGAGACTGGGCATTGATTATTGAATTTATATCAGTTTGCTCAACAACACCATCCAAAGAGCTTTTTGAGCAAACACAGTGTTTTTGGAGCAATGCAGTCTGCCAAAATAAGTGTCTTCAAAATGGTATGTTATGTTACAAAGAACTTCTAAAGCGCAAGTTCACTAAGAGGTTTCATGGCTCTGAGAGCACTAGAAGCAGAGTTAAGAGTTAGTCACTTGTAGGTTTTTTAAATGGTTCTAAAACACTCATAAGAGGTTACGGGTCTTATGTTGTCAGCAAGAGAGTTTCAAACACCGGAAGCAAACCTGGTTCCCACCAGTCTTTTACTATTGAATTTATGAACCTCGAAGAGATTGCGGTGTGGTGATCTAAGATTATGCCTGCAGATGTAGTTCCAATTTCTGGAGGACACAAAGGTGGGGCTTTTACCATAGGCTATTTGAAAATCGTGCATCCTGTTTAAAACAGGGTTCTCTAAGCAACTGGGAGACAGTGCAGTTTGTTTAGCAAGGGGTTAGAATGGCAGTATCTAAGTTAGTAACAAATTAGTCTGGCTACTTGGTTCTGGACAAGCTCCAGTGTTTGGCTCAGTTCCTTTGGAAGACCAAGGTATGGAGCATTGGCATAATTGATACAGGACATCACAAGTTCGATTATGATCTGGATAATGGCCTCGACAGAAAAAAAATCATGATTTGTTTCTATTTTACGAAGCTGAAAAAAGCAGGAGGAGGACACTGCTCCAATCTAAGGATTCATTGAGAGATCTTCATCAACAAGTATGCTGAGGCAACTGACTGCTTTTTTTGGAGTGGGACCCAACTCCTGAGGCAAAAGGAATGACTTCAACAATGCAGTTTGTTTTTGACCATCACCACCTCAGTTTTGTATGAGTTCAGTTCCAGTTGATGGCAGTTCATCCACTCATGAATAAAGATCCCAGGGTTCTGGAAGAATTCTGTAGATACTGGAGTATCCTCAAAGTTAAACAATATCTGTATGTTGTCAGGGTACTTGTATATTTTCACTTTTTCCTTTTTAGTGAGTTCACCTGAGTGTGGATATAAAGATTGAGTAAAGGGGGGGGGGGGCTAAGAATAGCACTGAGCTACTCCGCAGCTGAGAATTAACTTGGAGGAGCAAAAGGAGGGAAAGTGAACCAATTGAGATCGGTCTGAGGGAAAGGACTTTGTCCAATCTAGAGCACAACCCTGCAGTAAAGTGGCCTCAACACAGTCAAAAAGGATGTCATGATCCACTGAGTCAAAGGCTGCACACAAATCCAGGTGGACGATCACATGGCCTTGACCTTTGTCTGCTTCCTCTCTCATGTCACCGACTATGGAGAGTATAATGGATTCCATAGAATGAGATGAACAGAAGCCTGCCTGATGGGAATCCAAGAAAGAAGAGTCTTCAAAAAAGGAGCAGAGATGTTGGGCAATATGGGCCTCCAGAATCTTGGCTAGGTAAGGGCGAAGGAAGATTGGGTGATAGTTCTTTAGAATATAAGAAACATCCCCAGCTTTTTTAATAGGGAAAGAACTACTGTGTCTTTCAAAGTAAGGGGTAAGGGGTACCATGCTCTGACTCAAAGATAAGTTAAGCATGGCAGTCACCAAATCAGGAAACTCTGAGAAGATGGTTTTTTAATAGAAGGGGGGCAGATGTCCATAGTGGATAAGGATTTGACCTTTGTCAACAGCTTCAAAAGAGTGTCTTTAGTGATTAACGGAAACACATTAAGATGTAATGGGTTCCTGTCTTCCAAGGGAGTGGGATGAAAGGGGGACTAGGAGGGATACTGTCTTTGATTATACGTATCTTCTCAATAAAAAAAGAGTTTAGTTCATCGCACAAATTTTGTGTGGGGACCACCAGAGCAATTAAGCGGTCTGGGTTGGTGATGCGGAGACAGTTTCAAATTCTACATTAGTTTTATTTTCAGAGTTTATGCTTTTTTTATGATCATTGCAACCCCACTATTTTTTTTTCCTGAGGTCCATTCAGATTCAATATGCAGAAATTCCTTGGCAGTGCAGCACAAATATCAGGCGTAGAACCCTCAATTAACCAAGTTTTTGTTAGAAACAGCATGTCAGGGGATTCTGACTTCAAACCATCATATGTCTTGAGGTTATGTCTGACCTGGGATCATTTGTTGAAATAAGCAATATTTAAATCTCAGTTCATAGCTTTTGGCACTGAGCAGGGAGCAATTTCCACAATAGTGGCCTGTTGCAACAGTCTCCGATGGTGAGGGGAGTGAATGATTGTGAATGATTGTGAAAGTTGCAGGTAAATGTGCAAACAAGCAAAAACACAATACTACTATGTGTGGCGTGAAGGCTTTGCCGCCAGCTTAATAATGGCCCAGAACTCCTACAGAATCCATCCTGACTGTCCCTGTTGAAATGATTCTTTACAGGGCTTTGTTTGTCATCATTTAGTGGTAGAAAAAGTATTCTATTTCTATTTGTAAATTGTAGTGGTTAACTGCCTTTGTGATAGGGACATAGCCCAGTGCTTTCATTTTCTTTTATTTCAAGGCAATTGGCTGTGTGTCTAATATTCTACACTTAGGGGTCGATACCGATCCGGGTCGGACAGCTCTCCGAGAGCTGTTCGTAGCCTTACCTTGCGACCGACTCGTACCCGGAGCCGGTCTGGACAGTGAGGAAGTACGATGCACATAACTGTCAAAAATCCGACCGACACGTAGGCTGTGATTCAAGCTTCATTCTCCGTCCATGCCGTACCTCCGAACGCCGAACCGAGTCGCCCGGAAGCAGTATCCATAGCAGTTTCCGGCCGGACAAGTACGATGTGCAAATCATATGCGCCGGACGGGTCGCCACGTAAGGTGCGTCACAGCATCCGGAAAAGAAGCATATCAGGTACGATTCGCGCCACAACACAATCCACGGCTATGAGACGGACCAGCTTGCAACGGGTACGAGATGGAGCAACAAGCAGCGTGTACGAGACGAACACATCATGAATCCCATCGCACAGGTCATACCAGTACTGTACATCTATGTTTGGATCAGAAATCGACGCGGACGGCACAGACGGTAAGTCAGACACCCACCCCACAAACAAACGACACGTACCCGCAAAATGTCACACACACACAGGGGATCCATATCCTGGCCACTAGCAACAGGCCACCATAGGGGTTGCATGGCCAGCACCACTGCCACCCTCACTCATAGGGCTTATGTTGCCCATCACTCCTGCCACCCCCACACATAGGGGACATGTTGTCCAGCACTCCTGCCACCCCCACCCATAGGGGACCTGTTGCCCATCACTCATGCCACCCCCAACAATAGGGGACATGTTGCCCATCACTCCTGCCATCCCCACCCGTAGGGGACCTGTTGCCCATCACTCCTGCCAACCCCACCCATAGGGCTTATGTTGCCCATCACTCCTTTCACCCCCGCCCATAGGGACTATGTTGCCCATCATTCCAGCCACCCCCACCCATAGGGCTTATATTGCTGATCAGTCCGGCCACCTCCACCTATAAGGGACCTGTTGCACATAACTCCTGCCACCCCCACCCATAGGGGACCTGTTGCCCATCACTATTGCCACCTCCACCCATAGGGGACCTGTTGCCCATCACTCCTGCCACCCCCACCCATAGGGCTTATGTTGCCCATCACTCCTGCCACCCCCACCCATAGGGACTATGTTGCCCATCACTCCTGCCACCCCCACTCATAGGCTTATGATTCCCATCACTACTGCCACCCCCACCCATAGGGGACCTGTTGCCCATCCCTCCTGCTACCCCACCCATAGGGCTTATGTTGCCCATCACTACTGCCACCCCCACCCATAGGGAACCTGTTGCCCATCACTCCTGCCACCCCCACCCATAGGGGACCTGTTGCCCATCACCCCTGCCACCCCCACCCATAGGATGGGTGATGCGCCACACATCCATCATACACCAACATTAGGTATGTCAGCAAAATACATCCCCCCTAACATCATGACAACTGTGTGTAGTCTGTGACAAATGCCCACAACAGTGATAATGTCTTCGAACATACAATGTAACTACCATCACATGTGTGACCAAAATCTGAGTGTGGCCTACACAAGGCAAGCATCACTATAGCACTGTGTCAATGTAAAACTAACACCCCCTCACTGTGTAGAACAAAAGTTAAGTGTGTGATACAAACTGCAGCAAATGTTGAGCATTGTGGTGATGGGGTCCAAAAACCCCCTCATCACAGTGACCAAAAGGTAAGTGTCGTCATGGTCACAGCTGCAAATGCCAAACAGCATGTATGATTCCTGCTCCCAACACATGAAACACTTTTGGGGCAAAGTAGTGATTGTGTCCCATACCCACAGATATGTGGTGAGGCTAACAGTACTGTGAAACCCTAACATACTCTCGGCCATGTGCAGACAAGCACCACCCATGGGGACTGACACTGCATACACTGTACAATGACACAAAGCAGAAGTGACCATCACAAAGCATACACACATCTCAAAAATAGACACACAAATCAAAACATCCTGTGTAGACTATAGGTGTCAGGTCACAAACTCCCATTCCATGCCAGCAATGGGACCTAACAACCAGGATGAATGTGCAGAATGATGTGATATGACTCACAGGGACAGCAGGGTAAATCACAAAAACAACATCCAGACAATGGCCCACAAGAGCAATACCAATGCACTGGTGCAGATGCACAAACACAAACAGGCAACCTCACACTGCACGTCTGACACAACATGTGTGTGTGTGTGTGTTTGTGTCTCAGTATCCCCAGGCAACTACACAACACATGAGGGTGGATGAACCACAGTAAGACAGATGTGGACACAGTGCCATACAAAAGTAAATCATCAATGGGCCCCCCTTAGTGGGCAATCAGGCATTGTGAGATGAGAGGGAGCACAACAGACACATGTGACACAAGCTGGAATGAACAGCAACTAACACAGGAAGAGACTGACACACAACAGCACTACCCCCAGGGGCCAGACATTGGGGTGACACAAGCATGCATGATACGTCCACTGTGATGACAAAGGTAGATGTCATACAAACTGTGAAACCCAGACATGTGTCCTGTGCCACAAACGTACCTCACACCTACACAAACACAAATCACTCAGCATGGCCCATCATCCACGGGCAAACGGGAGCTAGGGGCCCATTCATGCAAACATTTACATCAGTCCACCCTCAACACCACACACCCTGAACTGCACCAATGTGCATCTGTGAAGCCCACATGGACAGGTGACATTGCACATGCACCCATGACAAACACAGTAAAGTTGGGAGGAACTAAGGTGCAGAGGCTCATCACACAAGGACAGTCTACAACCCTGGTGAATGACAGATATACTGCACAGTATGCGGTACAAAGCCATGACGTCAAAGCTCTCATAACCTTCGGAATACCTGCCTTAGTCCCAGGACAATGCAGAAGCCAAGGAGAACCACAAGGCACACATGCTGACACCTGTCAACATTGCAGCCCTGAACTGCACGAGTGGGAGCAGTCACATACACATACACATGTCTCAATCACTAAAAGGTACCACCTAGGGACAACTACATGATATTGCGAACAAACAAGTGCCTTGGGGACCCCTGACTGTGTCCCATCTGCGTCTGACCACATCATCACCACTCAGAACTGACAAATCCCAATGATGAAATACCGATTAACAGTAGTGTGTCATGCACCCCCACATCTGGTAGCCCATGGCAATGTTTTGGAATGAACACAGTACAACTCAGCAAGCATCAACAACAGGAACATATAAAGGGAACACTGCCTGTGTATGAAAAGGGATGTGGACACACACACATGCTCACACAACACACACCATGGGCCCAGGCAATGTCACAGAACAACACACTTACTTGAGGGGACTCAACTCCTGTGGAAGCTCAGCCGTGCCAAACATAGTCCCAGCAGGTCTCAGTCATGTCAGGAGAACACTTGGTCAGTCAGCCATCAGTTACCACACAATATAGGCTCTGGTCACAACAGCCTGGGTACGGGAGTGTCCCTTAAGTCTTCTGCACATACTCAATACATATGTCCAGCAAGTTGCACAGAGGACCCAGTTGCACCTACACCAATGTTGTCCACACTTACATGTCCAGTGGAGATGCGCCCACAGTCAGGGAAATAGACAAATTGGACAATGGGAAGCACATCATATGTGCATGTGTGCAAGCCACAGATGTGACCATGCAAATGAAATGTTTACAGAGATGTTCACAAATTGTTAATCATGACACACCCAGTTAGCTGCAAAGGATGATATGGATAACGACCAGAATAAGATACATATCTCATGACCCACATGAAGTACCTCACATCAATACCTCAGTATTCAACATTAGAAATCCAGCATTACAACTGCAAGTTCATGTTAAACATCATCAACATAATGTACAGATAAATCAAATTCACAAGGATAAAGAAACATGCTTTATTCATCAATTATTAAATGCAAAGTCTTTTCAAAACAAAGGCCAATGGTCAGTCCATATCCAAATGACAAAAAGTAAACTTGAGTGACAACTGTCACACGTTGCTTGCCTGCACTGGTAAGGACAGGGGACAACCCCTCAGAGGGGCACACATGGGGGCAGGCCAGGCACTGCAGGGACAGGATCAGGGCACAGCAGAAGAAGGCAGTGAAGGGGTGGTGGATGCTGGAGAGTCACTGGCAACTGCAGTGGAGCTGACTGAAGTAGTGGGTGCAGTCACAACTGTGGGGCACAAGTCAGATGGGGTGGGTGCCAGCACAACTGCAGTGGGCAGGTCAGATGGAGTGGACTGGGTCCCCACTTCAGTGCCCAAGTCAGACGGGGAGGTCGTGGACTCCAGTGCAGTGCCTAACTCAATGGGAGCGGAATGGGGTTCAGGTGAGGTCAGCAGGACAGAGGGGAGACACGGTCCCCACATCAGTGGCACAAACTGTCTGACCGGGGGTGGTGGGGGTGGAAGAGCAAGTGGTAGCTGGATATGCTGGGTCGGTGGGGAAGAGGCCAAGGTCACAGAGGAAGAGCTTCCATGGAGATGGAGTTGCAGGTGAGGCAAGGGAAGGGGGCTGGGAGGGAGAGGTATCGGAGGACGGAGGAGTGACTATGTGTGTGTCTGCAAACCATCCCCTGTGAGTGTGGTATCAGTCCCCTGCGCTTGCTTGTGTGCACGTCTAGCCCTTGGTTTGGGTGTTTGTGAGCTGCTCGTGTCTGTGGGTTTGTGAGAATGTGCTGGTGTGAGTGTGCTTGGGACAGGTAGGGTGCTAGGAATCGTGGGTGGTGCAGGGGTAGGGGGGGTGCAGGACTGTTGGAGGAGGGACACTCCTGCCGTCAGGGCAGAGGCCACAGACTGATTGGTCCTCTGTAGGGTAGACATGCCCGATAAAATGCCCTCCATGAATGACACCAGTTGTGTCAACAGACTGGTGTGTGCATGGAGGACACTCAGCATTGATGTCTGCCCTACATGGATCTGTCGAAGCAAGTCCACAGACTCCTCACTCAGGGCAGCAGGGGACACAGGGGCAGGGGGTGCGGTGCCTGGCACAAAGGAGACTCGCTCCCAAACACGGGGTGGGAGCCGATGGGAGGGTGGTGATGGTGGGGGTGGGGGCGGTGGTGGGGGCAGCCCCACTAGCTGGGGTTTGGTGGCTGCTGACACCCGCCTCCACAAGGAAGTCATCGTCCGAGCTGCTGTGGCCCTCAGCTGGGGTGGATGTTGCTGAGGACTCCTCGGTGTGGCTCCACTCGCCCTCCGTGCCACTGCGTCCCTCCGACTCCTTGCCTTCTGTCCCAGTCAGGCTCTGTGGCTCCTCCTGGTCCGTGGAGCTGTCCCCTCCTGTGGCCGTGGATGTATCTGGATAGAATTAGGAAAAAAGAGAACAACATAAGTCACCTGCACTGACTGCACACACCACAGGGAGTACATCACATCACAGGGCAAGCCCTGGCATCATCAGCTGAACACTGCTCAAAGTGCTCACACTGTTTAGAATAAGCCAATTATCAGTCTCACCATCAACCATGGCACTCATATCCCTCCTAGACTTGCACCTATATGTCTGTTGCATGTTGGATGCTAATACCCCAATGTGCCGACATTCACCACCTACACATTTGTTGGACATGCAAGTGAACATGTAAGAGTATGTCACTATACACACATCACATCTCTTGCCACTGACTCAGTACAGGTGTCAGGATGAAGGGATGGCTAGAGTCTCATTTCACATGCTTGTGATGCATGATAGCAACACACACTATGATGTTCTCATGTCCTAATAGTCAATGCCACAATGGGGTGCATGGAGCACATTTGAACACAATGCAGGATCACTCGTAGCAAGTTAAATGCCATGGCACTGACATGCCTGGAAAGTTAGTCAACACTGTCTCCTGTCACAGGGGCAGGGCATCCAGACAACAACAGTCTGCACTGTGTCACAATCATACCTCATGGGTAAAGCAAACTCTGCAGCTGACAAGTGCACTTGCCCATACCCTGCAAACAACATCTCCCGGACCCAGAAGACCCCACATCATACAAAACAGACATATGAGTCTCTGCGAACACAACTCCCTGTACATCAGCACATCACAGTCTGCTGTGCATGTAACACAACTGCCTGAAGTGCACAGTTGCATACACCGTTGTGCACTGTCAAGTGATCACACACCTATATGTCACAGAGGTATTGTCTCTCATAGTCACATCTCAGATGTCCTGCTGAGCCTCCAACTCATGAACACCCCAGTTGTACGGAAAAGGAAGCCACACCACAATGGCACAGAGGCAGACACCTGAAGGCACATGTCACTAAGCACAACTTGTAAGTTGATACACAGGAGTGGGATTACAGAGTGTTTCTAAATAACCTTGAGTAGGCATGACTGCCCAGGTCTACGTGAAACAGTGTTTAGCCCTGGACAGTAGGCAGGTGGCTAAGCAAGTGTGACACACTTGATATACATACTCCTGAGGCACACAAATTGGAGTCCCCTGCTGCATGTGTTTGTTTGAAATACCTCAGCCACATGTGGTGAGTCAGAACATCAATTGGAACACATATTAAGGGCACACACAGATCACATGTCAGATCTCAGGCATTGTGTAAATAATTGACCCACCCATGAAACCCACAACAGAGTCACAGTAACAGATGCTCTCCGGAACCTGAAGCATAGCTGACTACAGGGACACAGTGCCCTAGTGACACAAGCAACAGACTGTAGGGTCCACACCTGTGGATCAGATGAGGAGGGTACATCACACAAATGAGGGACATGAGTATTGGACTACAAGACCTACGTAATGTGGAAGTGTGACCAGGTCAAAAGACTACAATTAGCATGTCATACATAGTACACAGATTAGGCATGGACTTACCCCCTCCTTGCTGCTGTCTGGCCTTCAGCTGCCCATCCAGGTCGGGGAAGACCACCACCAGGATCCTGAGCATGTGGGGGGTCATGGTCCGGTGTCCGCCCCTCCTGCGAGGAGGCAACAGCTTCAGCTGGACCCTTGCGATCCTCCGGGTCCAGCCCCGAAGATCCTGCCACCTCTTCTGGCAGTTGCGGATCCGGCGCTTGTAGACCCCCACCGATCGAACTGCCCGGGCGATAGTCAGCCATATCTCCTGCTTCTGGTGGGCATCAACCTGTGAGGATGACAAAGTTAAAAGTCCATTAACACACATGGCCCATATCTGTGCTGCACACAGTTGGATATA
The DNA here is from genome assembly GCF_964204655.1 of Triturus cristatus. Classification (NCBI taxonomy): domain Eukaryota; kingdom Metazoa; phylum Chordata; class Amphibia; order Caudata; family Salamandridae; genus Triturus; species Triturus cristatus. The sequence continues at coordinate 898,278,967 of NC_140590.1, read as the reverse complement.
CATGTCATCATTAGGGGTGGGCGGAATTTGCGAAATTAACTTTCGCAAATTATCGCGAAAATGTTTAAAATTATCGCAAACAAGCGGAAATATCGCGAAGATGCGGAAGTTTTTTTCCGGCATGTTCGCGAGATTTTCTGCATGGTTGCGGGTCGCCAACTTACCCATATGGTTGCTTGCGGGCGCGGCCATCTTGTTTTGAGTTGTCTCGTGGTGCATGATCGCGAGCATAAAGACGTGATCGCGCGACGCATGACGTCACTGCGGGCGTGAACTGTCACGAGAGAGCGCAAATGGCTAAAAACAATACAACATCTCATGGAGAACGCGACCGGATCAAGAAAACTTGCCGGCGAACACAGGGATTCAGGTAAGGCGATCGCATGCGCGCGAGAATGTATTATTTTACAGCGCGAGCAAGAAACAAATTATCGCCAAGCTGCGGAAACCGGAATTTTTGACATTTTTGCGCTCTCTGCGGAACGCGAAAATGTCAAATTATCGCAATATCCGCGAACGGAACAAAATTTTCGCCCAGGCCTAGTCATCATCACAAAGGAAAATGAGTTACACAGGTAGTGCACCCATGGAAAAGGACAAATGCCCTGTATGTCTCACATGTTAACAATGCCTGGGAAGTTTAAGCTTGCATAAATGCACTTAAGCTGCAGAACACCTGTTTATTACATGTACCTACACACTTTGGGGATGAAAGTACTCAGTGAGTACGTTTGCCACTGGTGTACACTCTGCTAGTACTGCTAGTCAGAACCCATGCACAATTAGGAAGGCAGTGGACTGCACACTCACCTGCTCCCCTGGTTTCCCATACAGCTTGCTGTACTGTGGAAGGAGCCCATCCAGCAGGGCCTGGTTCTCATCCTCACAAGGCTGTGGCCCGCTCCAGAGTACGTGACACAGCAGTAGCCAGAGGATGCAGCGACAGCAGCAGTGGTATCAGGGATGTGGTCCAGTAGTATGAAGTGCAGGCAAGTGATCTCCCTGGGGGCCAGCCAGCTTTAAATCTGTGCTGCAGAGGCAAAATCTGTGCCATATGTCCCAAGTGATAGGTCCAACATGGTTGCATTCTATGAATCTGGCTAATCCATGGAAATGTACGACTCGTACACGTCTTCCGCATCGTTCAAATATTCACCTTCATAAAACCCTAGGAATTGCAACATTGTTGTAGGCAACCAACTGAAATTTCAGCGCACGACTCGTACAAGTTTTGAATCTGCATCCGTCTCCATGACAGTCCAGATCCAATGGGTGCACACGGCTCGGTCAACTGACTGTACAACGCGTAGTTTGAAAATACAAACGCACCCGTCTCCATAAGATTCAATGGCCAAGGCATACGCCGGTCTCGGTCCATGCCTGCCCGACGCATATGCATGATAGTCACCCGTGTCGGTCCTCATTGCAGTCAATGGCTAAGCGTACGCACGGCTCGGTCCTGAACTGTGCAATGCGTACGCATAATCACCCGCGTTGGTCCTCATTGCAGTCAATGGCTAAGCGTACGCACGGCTCGGTCCTGAACTGTGCAATGCGTACGCATAGTCACCCGCGTCGGTCCTCATTGCAGTCAATGGCTAAGCGTACGCACGGCTCCGTCCTGAACTGTGCAATGCATACGCATAGTCACCCGCGTTGGTCCTCATTGCAGTCAATGGCTAAGCGTAAGCACGGCTCAGTCCTGAACTGTGCAATGTGTCTCTGTAGAAGTCACCCGCGTCGGTTGACATTGGTGTGACTTTTTGACGGCTTCCACACACATTTACTTGCCAGGGACTCAGGTGCACACCTATCACACTACAGCATGTGTCATACTGTGTCCTATGGCATGTAAGGCTGCATTCCCTGTGTGTTTGGGGGGCAACATTTGGTTTGTTGTGTGGCACTTTGGTGCAGCCACTCCCAGGCTGTGCACATGTTCATGGGGACAGAATCCTTTGTGTGTTGTGCACATTATCACTGTGATGTGCAACTGAACAGTTATGGGCATGAGTCATGGACAAAGTTTCAGGTTGGATAAGTTTAGGACATGTCACATACAGCCTGAGTCCTGGGGGTGATGGTATGTACGTCACAGTGAGACCTATAGCCCCAATTCTGATGTACACCCACAGTCTGTGTGCATGTTGTGTCTCAGATGTGTCTGATCAAATGTGCCCAATGGGAGACAATCTCCACATCCATGTGGTTTGTGCATCAACATTGATGTTGTGTGTGTGTCTACGAGACGTACATGTAGGGCCTGCAGTGGCCACTACCTGTGGGACTCACGGTTGTCTTGTGGCGTGTACATGATACGCCATGTCATGCCAGTCTACATGTGGCTATACAGGGACCCTGGGTATCTGCATGGCAAAGATCTGTGATGCCTGGGAGACATCAGGCCTCACTTGTCACTGTGGTGTGTGTTTTTAACGTGACAGCAGTCCATAGGTACTGTGACACTGCCCAATGATTGGCCATTGCACTACATGGGACTTATGTAGACATGTGAACTTGAGATGTGAGGTGATGGGCATGTAGGTGACATATGTGTCCATGCCAAACAGCACAATCCTCAGTACATTGTGTATTGTCATGATGTGGCATGTGATATTTTGCTTGGTCATAGCCACATGGGTGGATGAATCGACAATCTTCCTTTGTTCATCTCTGTACTGCAGGGCACCAGATGTCCATAGACCGTTCCCAGACATTGAAACCATGCAGGAACACGATGGTACTGCTTCACCAGGCCACTGATTGAGGAGTTGGCGGAGCAGTTGGCGCCACATCTGCTACCTGGCCAGACATACCCTACAGCACTGACCCCAGAGGTAAAGGTGATGGCAGCCCTGCACTTCTTTGCTACTGGTACCTTCCAGCACATTGTGGCTACTGCTGGTGGTATGTCGCAAACTATGTTCAGTCGTGCGCTACGCAATGCCTTGGAGGGGATGTTACATTTCCTTGACCTGTACATCAAGTTTCCTAGCCCAGGTCAACTCACTGAAATAGAGGATGCTTTTTATACACTGGGGAGGATGCCGAACGTCATCGGATCAATTGATGGTACACATGTGGCCCAGGTACCACCACAGGCACATGATCAGGCATACCGGAACAGGAAACATTTCCACTCCATCAATACTCTGGTAGTATGTATTGCAGACATGTGTATCACACATGTGTGTGCACATTTCCCCGGTTTTGCGCATGATGCCTACATCATGAGGAGTAGTCGCATTGCAACGCTGATGTCACAGATGCCAGACCAGCGTGCCTGGCTTGTCGGTGTGTACTGACTGTTTACCTTTGTGTGTGTTTGGCAATGTTTTATTCCACCCTCTTTCAAAACTCAGCTAATTGTTCATTTTTTTGTATGTAGGTGACTACGGATACCCCAACATGCCGTGGTTGCTGACACCCCTCAGGAACCCTGTGACACCAGCCGAGATGCGCTACAATGAGGCACATGGTCAGAGCAGGAGGGTGATTGAGCGGACATTTGGTCTCCTGAAAAGCAGCTTCCACTGCCTGGACAAGAACAGAGGGGCCCTCCCATATGACCCTACAAAGGTGTGCAAAATTATCCTTGTATGCTGCATGCTACACAAAATGGCAGTGCGGAAGAAGTTGCCTCTCATCCAGGATGACGATGACCTACCTCCGCCGCCTGTGGAGGATCCAGGCCTGGACCACATTGCCAGTGATGATGATGATGAGGGTGATGTCCGCACACAGCTCATCAACAACTTCTTCACCTGAATGTGAGTTTACAGGGTTGTTATGTCAATGTATTGAGTTACCCTGAATTGTTTGGGGCTGCTCTGTTGCTGTTTGAGTATGTCTGTGTGCTACCTGACTGGATGTGTGTACTGATGTGTCCTTTCAGGTGGTCTGTACTCCACAATAGTGTCAAACTGCTAACTTGTTTCTGTGTAGGTTTCTTTTGACATGTTTTGTGCATGTGTATTGCATTGCTGTCAGGGCTCACAGGAGGTTTCCTCCTCGCAGCCCTGTTGTGGCTATTACTTCCACTTCTTTCTCCCAGCGGTCTTGCCCAAAGATTAATTGTGCCCGGAGTTGGAGAGTGTGTTGGCAATGTTGGACATCCAAGATGGCCGCCAGCACACTCGTTGTCTAGCAGTCTAGTTCTCTCCTTATGTTTTGAGCAGCTCAGGTGAAGCGCGCGCTAACGTTCCAAGGCGCACTTCACCAAGAGCTTCTCCCGAGTGAGACCTACCTCATAGTCGTCGGATAAAAATTTAGTCAGGGAGCGTGCTAGTGGCCGTCGGTCATCCTGCGTCAGTTCCCGTCACTTCAAAAACCTGCAGGTTAGTGTTTGAAGTCCGGCATGCTCTGAAAACTGAAGGAAGCGTGCGCAGTGCTAGGAAGAGACGTGACTAGAAATTCATTAGGAAAATATTGCGCAAAACCAAAAGAGTAGCGTTCGAGTTAGAAAGCCGACACTGCTCAGCGAATGGCCAGTACGCTTGTCTTGTGAAGGCGCATGGCGAAAAGAGTAGTGTTCCGGTTATGCCCTCAATGCGCAACCGAAAGAAAAGTAGTGTTATAATCAAACCAATTTGCAATCCTCAAAAAATAGTGAACAACTCGCTAATATAAAACCAGTCATTGCAAGAATCTGAGGTAGCGCTTCAGTTAGTTCAGCACTACTCAAGTCAGGAAGCAGCAGATATGCCGGCACAGTCATTTAATCTATTTCTCCCTGTAAAATTCGATAGCTACAGATACTCCAAACTAGTTGATAATTATCTGAGTATAATGGGGCTCATACATGAGAGAGTTGAGTGAACAGGAATACAGGAAAAAGAAATAAAAGAAACTTTCCAATCTCATTAACAAAAGAGATCGACTCGTCTAGTGTTGGATCCAGTCATTAAGAACCAGAGCATCCTAACAAGTTATACTATCAACTTACCTTAGAGAAGAAGATATTGGAAGGAAGTTAGAAGGTAACAAGTGAGTTAGACAAAAGAGAACAAATAACTCTAAAATAATTTATGCTGAATATATACTTACCTTTGTTCTCTCTCCTGGAGAAATAGAATCAAGATATCCAGCACAACCTGTTAAAACAAGATAGAAACAAAACATTCTTTCAATCAACATACATAATAGAAGAGAGGCAAGCCCATAGAAGACACCTGGTAAGACAAAAATTCCTTACTAATTTCTTATGCATAAAGACTTGAGAAAACATTAAAAACTTTAAGGATGGTAAGCAATTGTACTTAGTAATGTTTTCACTTGCAGCCTACAAGAAGAAAGAAGATTGAGGCAGAGACAGAGATCTCAAGAAGAAAACAGGGCAGTCTCTTCTTTATCCAATTCCCCTTTCCCTCCTTAGTACTTACCCGGAAAGGATTGTAGAATAACCTGGCCGAAACGTATTGAGGGGAGAGTTGGGAAAAGGCTTCATTCTGCTCCTGTGTGGTTTATTAGAGAATCGAGTCCTGACAATTTCTCTCCTGTCCTGCTGTGCTTTTGTCTTGTGTCTGTCCTTCCCAGGGTACTTTGCCTGTTGTTTGGTCAACACTGACCCCCAACTTCCAGAATCCAACACCAGTGTGGAATTTGTCAATTCCGATCAAGTGATGTGCCATAGGCCCCTGGACTTCAATTCTCCAACAATTTGTGACCGTGTGTCCACTGTAATGTACAATTACCTTGCAACTATTGTGGAATAAACATGTTGCTGATATGTAATGAACCTGTGCTACGCTTTGTTATGTGCGTTGTCTGTCTTCCCACATCTGACTGACATTTGCTTACCTCACCTGTGGGCTTCTTGCCACTGACTGTGCATAGGTGCGGTGTATGTGCATACCAATGTATTTCAGGTCAACATCATTGTGTGGGATGAGTAACATGGACATGGTGAGTATGTGTTGCGGAGCCATAGTGGTGTGTCTCCCTCACATGTGTCACATCACCATGACTCACATAACGGTGGTCACATTGTTGTAGTATTTGGCATGCACTGTGTTATTTAGCAGATCAACATCTCCATGACACATGACAAGTTGGAATCACAACAGAGGCAAGTATGGTGGACTGGTGAATTTATTGATAAACATGTGTGAGGATAGTGCACAGGATGGTGTATGTTGTACATTGGGTTTTGAATCCAAAGTTCACAGTAGAGTTGGAAGTGTTGGTAGCTGAAATGTCCAGAGTAAAGTCCACAGTCATCTGCTGCATTGGACCAACCTGAACCCTGCATGTCATGTAGGCGAGATGTGTCAGATACGACAAGGTGAACGGGTTGCACACAAAGAACATTGTCCAGAACAGGCTTAGAGGCCCTGGGGGATGTGCAGGGACATCTGCGTCTCACTTGTCCTTCTTCGGACGACCCCTTTTCTTCTTCTGGGGGATCCTCAGGTGCAGGCGTCTGCGGTGCAGGGGACTGTCCTCCAGAGTCATCCTCTCTCCCTGTGGCACTGGCAGATGGTGTGTCAACAGATGTTGTGGCCACACAGGGAGATATGGAAATGTTTGTGCTTACCTGGCGGAGGCATTGGAGTATGTCCACATGCACCTCAGTAAGTGCATCCCACTTTGCCTCCATGCGGGCATGGTGGGCAGCCTGCTCCTGTTGAATGTCCTTGAGGATCCCCACTACCTGGCCGAATCCTCCAGTGCTATCCTGGTACGCATCTATGATGCGTGCCAGTTGGAGTTCATCATTCAGTCCAGACCCATCTGCAAGGCACACCCTCTGCCTACCACCCCTCCCAGCACCCCTATCCACACAGGCAGGACCTGCGGTGGCACGCACAGGTGACACTGGGCCCCCTTGGGTATTGTTGCTGGTATTGTTGTCCGTAGCTTCCGGGGGTCCTGTGTCCCTGTGCTGTCGGTGTTCTGTGGCCTTGGTCTGTCCGTGTTGGCAGGGGTACCATGTCTCTTGCCAGATGTTGGAGGCGTGGGTACAGGGGGTGTAGATGTTGGTACTGCTGGTACTGCATGATGACTCACACCAGAGGTGCCAGGTTGTTCGTCGTCATCCGAAGAGGAATGAGACGGATCCACACCAGAGAGCTGAGGGTCCACCAGTTTGGGACAGGGACTCCTCTTCATTTGGTGCTGTGTCCCCAGCACCACCTGTGTTTGGAAGAGACACACAATGTAAGTTATGTTTCTACAGGCATCAATGGTTCACATACATGACATTTTCTACTGTACGTCAGGATGCGTGCCTGTACACTGCTTTGTCCAAGGTTGACAGAGATTGAAATTGTTGTGGCACATTGCTCAGCCAGAATTAAACATTTCACTGTGCATGTCGAAGTGTGTGCATCCACAGCTCATGTATACATTTGTCTGTACATGGCCATTACTACTCAAGGGCCATCCCGTTGCTGACATAGGTGTGTCATCCCTGTACACATTTGAGCTTTAACAAGCACATACGTGCAATTCCACTGAGGAGATGTTGTAAGATTGGGGCATGTGTGGTAGCAGATTTTGCTAGTCTTTGTGTGTCACATTGGTGTATTGGTACGACAAGTTCACAGTGCGGTATGCCTGTGATCGCTTTGGAGAAAGTGTTTTGTTACAGTGTTCCTAGTTCCCATCTCATTTCATACAAGTGATGATGTCACCATCGTTAATGTGTCTAGTGCTGAGTTTTGTACGTGCATATGTGATTTGACTTGTCAATATTCTCCATGGTGACATGGATTGGGCAAGGTAGCACTCTGGCTTTTCAATGCTCATGACAGTGAGAGCCGGTGGTGTGTGAGTTGCAGTTTGTCTGCTGTGAGTAGCATATCTCCTCAAATGCAGTCCAGGTGAGGCCTTGTGTCTACAGTGTCTATGTCAGTGAGTGGTGTGTTGTGTGAAGGATGCAGATGTTGCAGCACGATGTAGGAGTGGAATGCAGCTCACAACAGCACCGAGTGTGAATGAGACCATGCTATGGTGTCGGCTATATTGGTGTGTCCATTCCGTTCACGGTCAGATGTCCCCTGTCAATGATGTATATGTGAGTTCCTGTGGGTTTTGTCAATGTACTATATATGGTTCTCCACACTAGTCATCTGCAAGACACACCTCCCCAGCCAGGCCAGGGGCACCCCTGGACACTGCATCCTCAGACAGTGAGTTTGAACATATGGTTGCAATCGGTGTGTGTGCGACCATGTTTTTTTTGGCCTGTGCATATGTGTGATTTTCAGCCACATCATTTCTCAGGCCCACGTGTCAGACAGCTTGCCCGAGCATCATCTTTGTGAGTCACTGGTACCACATGTGCAATGTGTTTTAGCATAGAAGAGGTGTGTATGGCCAGCATCGGCGTTATTTGTTTTCAAGTCAGGGCCTCCTTCTCCTCCAGGCTAGATATCCCATCAAGAAGTGTGCCACCATTGCAGTGGGTGGAGGTTAACTTTGAGGATGTCAGTCAGTGCAGTCCTGGTGTTTGTTGTTGCCCGGTTTCCAGCATGGCCTTGTGCTCCCCACAACAGAGCCCAGTGTCAGACATCTTGTCAGTCCATTCCCACTCCCTGTGAGGCGAGCATGGTTCAGAGTAAGCTTGCTGGGCCATGTGGGTGGGTGGGGAATGTCTGTGACTGCAACTCCCATCATGCTCTTGGCTACACCCCCTTCCCAGCATGCCTATACTTCCTTCCTTTTGACTCTGCTTCCCTGTGAGGGGGTGTGAAAGCAATGGCAAGATGGCTGACTGTGATGTCCTGGGGCTTGTTTGGCTACAAGTCCAAAGAGAGACCCTGTGCTTCACACAGCAGCACCCAGTGCGGGGTATCTTTGGGTGATATTTCACTACAGTGTGAGTCAATGCATTCTACCCGGTGAGTTGTGTGGAGTTTGTGTTGAAGGGTGTGTGTGTCTCCACATGCTGATAAGTATGGTCAGAGCTGTCAGTCCTCCTTCCCACCCGGCCAGACATCCCACCATGAAACGTGCTTCCATTGAAGGGCATGCAAGTTGTCTTTCAGGGTGTCAGTCAGTGGTGTCCTGCTTCTGATTTGCGCCCAACCCTTACCAGGGCCTTGTGCTCCCCACAGTAGGACCCAGTGTCAGCCATCTTGTCAGTCATTTTCCACTCCCTGTTGTGTGGGCATGGTTCAGAGAGGTCTTGATGGGCCAATTTAGAGGGGGAGCATTATCTGTGACTACAAACCCCATCATGCTTTTGGATACACTCACTCCACCTGCATACCCACTATTCCTTCCTCTCAGTCAGCTGCACTGTGAGGTAGTGTGTTTGTGTTGGCAAACTGTCTGACAGTTTATTTGGCTTTGTACCACTGCCTTGCTCTATTTGTTGGTAGGTTTGTACATGTCATGACACAGTTACAAGTCACTATGAGATGCCAGGTATTGTGTTTGTCTGACTAGCATACACTTCTTGGGATGATTATCTATTGGTTACTGTGACTTTGCTAACGGTGCACGGTTTCACAGTCCCCTTGCCACACAATATTAAGTATGTTGGTTGTGTACTCACCAGGCTCTGGTATATCTGCTATACCATGGACGGTCTCTGGTGGTAGGATGTCCTGCACCTTCTCCTCCCAGGACCTGAAGTATACTGGTTTGGCCGGAGGGCCACTGCCAGTGCGCTGACTCAAGGCGTGATCTTTCTAGAAGAGTTTCTTGACACTCCTGCGCACGTCATACCACCTGTTCTGGATATCGTCCTTTGTGCGCAACGTTGGTGCTTGAAAGTTCACCTTGTCCACAATCCTCGCCCACATCTTTGTTTTCTGTGACATGGGGGTCCTTTGGACCAATGTACCAAACAAATGTGGCTCTACTCTGATGATCTTGTCTACCAGCACTTCTAACTCACTATCTGTGAACTTTGGATTCTTCTTTGGGGGCATGGTGGTGGTGAGGGATGTGTGTGTGAGGGTGCAAGTGAGGGTGGGTGAGTGTCGGTTTTGCTAGCTGTATGTGTGGGTGCTTTTGGTGAGGTGGTAATGGTGTGAAAGTTGTGCGATGGGTGAGTTGTGAGTATGTCTGTGGTTGCTGTGTGATGGTGTTTTCTTCTGGCTGTTGTCTTCTATTTGCAAAGGATCATGGTAGTGATTGATGACCTTTATATAGGTGCAATTGTGGGTGTGTCTTTGTTCAAAGTTTTTTTTATATTATACATATATATATATTGGCTTTGTCATTGCTTGTTTGGTCCTTTTTAAGTATTTTTTCCTTTGGGTTTTCTAGGCATGAAGGAGAAGTTCTTCTGACCGAGACGGACGCTGATGTTGGCTCGTGCGGGCTTCTCCTGGTCATTCATGCTGACTTTCTTCTGTGTTACATACGCGTCGTTCGCGGATGTCTCTATTGCTTGAGGTCCCTGTTTTCTGTGCATGTCGGTCATGCGGCTTGGGCTCCGTGCGAGTCAGTCTGGGTTTACACGCATTGCATTGCATCGTACTGCGCGGATCGGACATTGCGAGTACGTGTCGGTCAGGTTCATTCCTAGTACGTGTCGGTCGGTGCTACCCGCGTCCTTTTTCCGGGCGACTCAATGTTTTCCCTATGGCTTGGTCGTATGGCTTGGATTCCGTACGTGTGGGTTGTAATTTACACGCGTTGCATCGTACTGAATCGGCACCTCAGTGGAGATTTTTAGAGATGTCTCCATGTGCTTAGAGTCAATTATATTAAAAGCCTTGTACAACTGTGATTGGCGAAAAAAGTTTAATGGTTTGAATCATTACTTGCTCAAAGTCTATGATTAATTGTTTGGGACAGTAGTTACTTGTGGGTGAGTGCTTTGGGACAGATATTGAAGGCCCCAGTCATCATCCAGGTTTGTCAATGGCATAGTTCTAATTTATTAGGTAGGTGTAGAATTATGAATTAGTAACTGCTTTACATTTTGTGATGTTATGTATTTTGCAGCCTCTGTCATCATATCTGAAAGTAGAGACATTGGTATAAATATATCAATAATTAAAAGTTTATTTCTTCTATTTTGTGTACCTACATGTATGTTCTTTTTACGTGTTTCACATTGTTTTGCAACTTTTCCTATTGGGGTGTTCTAATGTGGAACAGGTGATTTTTGTTCTATTGGTTAAAAAAAAAACATCAGTTGAATTTTAGATGTTAATTTGTTGGTAGTTTTAAAGGTTGAGGTCATTAGGCTTCTTTGTACTTGATTTTTGGGCTAATTTATGAAATAAATTATGTATACTTACTGTGTTATATCTTTTTGCTGGTTTGTGATACTAGTTTTTTCTGGCAGTTTATCACTTTTCCAAGTGATAGTCATTTTCTTTTAAGAAGTCTGTGCAAAGATATAGAGGTTGGAGAGTGTTATATTAATTATTTGCTATTTTACATTTTTAAGTTTAGCAATACTTTTGTTTAAGTTTGAATATCGGTTTTACTTACTTGGTTGGTGAGATGTATGGTTTCTTCTTTAAAGGTCTGGTCAGAGAATCTGGCAGAGTTTCCTCATCTTGCATGATTTGTCCTTTTTTGAAGCATTTAATTGTTCTGTGCCTTTTATATTGTTGATGTAATTGTTTGTTTGATTTTATTAGTTAAAGTTGTTTTACTTTGATTTTATTGATTGGTCTATATTTAGTTTGATTTGTTTTTTATTAGTTATGTCCTTTTATGGTAAACAGTAATATTGGTTTGAATTTATTTCTGAATAATATATAGTTTGCTAATTTCGAATATATATATATATATATATATTCACTGAAAAAACCATAGGTTTCAGGGGTGTTATAGTTAGCTGGACTTTTCACTTGTACAAAACCATTGAAATTCCCCCGTTATAGTTAGTTCAGCTAACTATAACTCGCGCGCCCGCAATGCACTGCTGATTACGTCACATATTACATCACTCATGACATGGTCAGTGACATCACTCATGACATCACTGATGACATCTCAAATGACATCACTGATGACGTCATCCAGTGAATGTGTGTTTTTCTGAAAATTAAATATGTTTTATATATGTATATCTCAAGGTCGATGGAAGAATAAATGGGTATATAAGTGTCTAAATGGATGATTTGTTTTTGAAAAATTGATTGTGTAACTGACTGATTAAGTGTATCATAGTGAATACATGGCTTAGTGAGTAATGTTTAAATATGTAAATATCTATATCAGTCTCTCACTTTGTGTATAAGTGGCTGCATGGGTTGGTGAGTAGCTACATGGGTGTCTATATAGGTTATTAGTTGGTTTTTTGAGTATCAGTCTGAGTGTCTGCATGGTTCGGTGGGGGGTATTACGTAGTGCATAGGTGCATGAATGAGTGACTCACTCTTTGTATGTGTTGAAGACAGCATGTGTGCAGGACTGTATGGGTGGATGAGTGTGTGTATGGGTGTGTTAGTGAGTGAATGACTGTCTCAATAGTGTCTTTATGAGTAACTACATATGTTTTAAACTAGTATATGTGACTATTGGTGTATATAAGTGAGTATATGTGAGAGTGAGAGATTGAAAGAGTTCCTGTATGAATAAGTATGTGTTTCTATAAGTGATTGTTTAAAAGACTAAGTATGTGTAAGTTTCCGTAGAAGTAAGTGTGGTGGTGTGTGTATAACTGTATATGCAAATAAATGTATGTTTGATTCTTTATTAGCATGAGTGACTATATGTGTGAGTATCTCTATGGATGAGTGGCATTGTGTAACAGGATGTATAGGTGTATGAGTACATATGATGAGTGAATACATGTATGAGTGACTGTATAGGACTGTTGGTGAATGAGTGGATGTTTATGTGGATCTTAAAATTACTGAAGAGGTTGTTGTAACTGGTATTGGTATGTCCATTGTTTTGAAAAGTTTAGTCTCTATTTTTGAATGTGTGTATCAAAGGTTATATTAGGGTGAGAGGAGGTCTGCCACTCTATCACAAGGATGATGTCATCAGTGATGTCATCAGTGATGTCATTTGAGATGTCATCAGTGATGTCATGAGTGATGTCACTGACCATGTCATGAGTGATGTAATATGTGACATCATCAGCAGTGCATTGCGGGCGCGCGAGTTATAGTTAGCTGAACTAACTATAACGGGGGAATTTCAATGGTTTTGTACAAGTGAAAAGTCCAGCTAACTATAACACCCCTGAAACCTATGGTTTTTTCAGTGAATTTCTGAGGTTTTTTAAATGCTAATTCCTAACTATAACGTGCCTGAAACCTATGGTTTTTTCTGTGAATTTCAAAGGTTTTTTAAATGCTAATTTCTAACTATGCCTACAGAGATAGGAGATGTGAAGAAAGAAGAAAAAATGCACAGAAAGAAAAAAAAGAAGTGCAGAAAGAAGGATAACGTGCAGAAAGAACAAAAAGAAGAGCAGAAAGAAGCCTTGTTGCAAAATCATCCTGTACCCTCAACTTTTTCAGACGGATACTGGTGGTAACTGAGTCTGACTAACCAGTCCTAGAGCCAGTGCTATGTTAAAAGACACTTAGAATACAGTGAAAAAACCTACATACAATAGGGAACATTATGCGTTGGGGTCCCCCTGTGATTAGCATGACCTCCTCTGTAAGCCCCTAGTATATAATAGGGCAGGGGGATTAAAACTACCTCTTAAAACAGGCCATATGGCGTTTTTGCACACGTTAACTCAGGCCCCGTCCCCTCCCTTCACCACTGTGTAAACACGCCCTGTGTCCGTTTTTAGTTGGGAGATTAAGTTCATTTGAATCCTGAGGGTCCCTAGGGTCCAACTAGCCCACTAGGTACCTCCAGTAAGTGCCACAGAGCTGCGTTGCAGAGAGGTGTAAAAAGTGGCACGGCCTCGACCACCTCTCTGCAATGCAGGTCAGTGGCGCTTACTGGAAGCACTTGGTGGGCTAGTTAGCCCCCAGGGGCCCTCAGTATTGAAGGAAAATTATATCCCCAATTTAAAACGTGCCATAGTGCGTGTTTGCACACGTCACCTCAGGCCCCGTCCCCTCCCTTCACCACTGTGTAAACGCGCCCTGTGGCTGTTCTAAGTTGAGAGATTAAGTCCCCTTGAATCCTAAGGGTCCCTAGGGTCAAACTAGACCACTAGGTACCCCCAGTAAGCGCCACAAAGCTGCGTTGCAGAGAGGTGTAAAAAGGGGCTTGGCCTCAGAACACCTGTCTGCAGCGCAGCTCCCTGGTGCATACTGGAGATGCCTGTTGGGCTAGTTGGCCCTCAGGGACCCTCAGTATTGAAGAGGAATTAATTCCCCAACTTACAACTCGCCAGGGGGCGCGTTTGCAGAGTGCTGCAAGGAGGGGACGTGGCCTCCGGCACGATGCCAGTCTTTTATTCATTTAAATTTTTTAAGAAGGGGGGCTGTGTGGTTCCCCTTCTTATTCTAATTTATTGGCCCTGATGACCCCATCCCCCAGGGCCTGTCTCCTAATTATATTTTTTTGACCCCAATCCCCAGGGCCGGCCACTGTCTTTTATTATTTTAAAAAAATATATATTTATAGACACACCTAGGACATGCTAGACAAACTGTACGTACCTATCACCATGACGATTTGTGTGATATTCATTAAAAGGTGACTATGCATACAATGAATCCACATGGAATGTATTTACACCACTAGTGAAGCTCTGACATGTCTGATGCCCTACCGTGCCTAATCCCGGTCGACACCCTTGTCGTTTATTTATACAAACATGGGTAGCTATTGACGGGCACATTTAATACACATGCACACCAAGCCATTCAAAGGGGATTCGACAAAAATTCGACCAAAACTATGCAAGAAACCCCCCTCACGGTTAATAAAACACACATCCACTGCTGGATGTGTAATACTTTTTATTTTACTCTCTGGAAAGGGGACGAACATCACTTGAGAGTCACAGCGCGCTCCTGGCAGAGCCCAATGCTGTGTTACAACCACCATTGGCTGCTGAGTGCCACACACCTCTGTGTTGTATTCCACTAGCTAGTGCATATGCTATGACACTCTCTAGCCCATGTGCACTGTAACACCACCCCGTGAATATGTCATGCCACACTTGTCTTCGCACGGGTTATATTGCCCCATCTAACGTGCCTTCCTCGATGCCTATGTTATAACACACAGTGCTATGCCATACATATTACAATCTGGGATCCATATCTTTGTCACAGTGCATATGCAACGTTACACTCCCCAGCACATATTTTATATTACAACTTTAGAGACTAGTTAGGTTACACAACACTGCCCTGTGCATATTACAATCCAAGGCGCATATCGCATAGCACGCACTAGTGCCTGTGCTATCTCGCGCTCTCCAATGAATCTGTCATTGCGCACAATGTATTGCATATTATATTTCACGCCCGGTTTATCTTATATCACTCTTTTTGGTGCATAGTTTATACCATACACTATATCTAGTTTTCATTTTCAATCGTGCTCTCAGGACTATGTTCTATATAACACTGTGTTCACCTACCCTTTTCACGGGCATTACATTTTGCGATAGGGGGTGGAGGGTCAGGGGGTGTTTCTGCCAAGTGAGCCCGGAGTCACAGTCACAAACGTCCTCTTCTTCCTGAATAAAAGTAAGATTATGCTGCATACTTGTTCATATTTTAAGTAGTTCACACAGACACACATTTTAAAAACAATAAAGGTCCTAATACCCGCCTTTTCTGAAATGTTAGCGTGCTGCCCCATCCCCCTCCTCCCTATCCTCTGTTGTGTGAATCCATGGACTAGCCTCCTCCCTCATGCCATGCATGGTCTGATGTGCTGCCACTGCCCTCAATTTAGTATGATGTACCAGTCCACTCCTCCTGCCCTCCATTGCCCAATTCTATGCCCCATCATTGACCTCCTGCTTAAACTCTGTGCTTAGCTTGCTGCCCCTATTCTCCTTCCTCCTGCCCTCCGATGTCTTTATGTATGCCCCTGCTCCATCCTTTTTGCCCACCATGTTACATGGACCTGCCACTCCTATCTACTCTGAGTGTTCTGTTGAGCTGCCACTCCCCTCCCACCTGCCTAGCATTGTCAGATGACTGTAACCTGTCCCTGCCACCTCCACCCTGCCTGTCCACATGCCATGCCCCTATCCTCTTCCTCCTGTCCTACATGGTCCATTGTACTGCCACACCCTTCTGCCCTCCCTGGTCTGTTGTGCTGCAACTGCTCCTCCTGCCTGCCCCGTGCGGTCTGTTGTGAGGCCCCTTCCCCTGAACTTTCATGTCTGTGCACAGGTACTGACCCTCCCTTCTATCCTCCATCGTCCTTTGTGCATGCCCCTGCACCCTCCTTCTTGCCCATCATAGCCATTGTGCTACCACTAACCCTCCCACTTGCCATGCATGGTCTTCTGTGCTGCCATGGCCCCTCCCGCCTTCCCTGTGTGGTCAGTTAGCTGCCCCTGAACCCCTCCCACCTCCCCTCCATGGTCTGTGTGTATGCCATCACAGTCTCACTGTTGCTCTTCATGGTGTGTCTTGCTTCTAGTGCCCATCCTGCCTGACCTCCATGGCTATCTTGCTGCTCCTGCCCTGCCCTCTTGCCCCCAGCCCTCTGTTTACATGTGCAGACCCCTACTCCCTCCCTCCTGGCTTGTCTGTTCCATTGTAATGCCCCTGATCCATCCCTCCTGCCCTTTATGGTCTGTTATGCTGCAGCTTTCTCTCCTGTCTGTCCATTATGGTCCTGCCTCTTGCCCCTCTGTTCTCTGTTGTCCATGTGCATGGTCCTGTCCCCTCCCTCTTGCTTTCTATGGATTGTTGTGCTGCACTCCCGTCCCGCATGCCCTGTGTGGTGTATTGTGCTGCTGCAAACCCTGATGCCTGCCCTGCAGGGTCAGTTTGGTGCACCTCTCCATGTCCCTCCTGTCCTCTGTTATCCAAGTCCATGTCCCTACCCCATTTCCTTCCATGATCCAATATACCATACTTGCGAACATTTTGAACTTGGTAAGAGGGAGATTTTGAAAAAAAACTGGGGTATTGATTTTCCCCTTTGAGTTACATTGAAAAAGAGGAGATTGTAGACAGGAGACAGATAAAATAAAGCCCATTTGAGCTTAAAAACATTGGACGTTTCCTGGCTGAATCGGGTCTGTTGGCATGTATGGTTGTACTACCATTGCCTCTTCCTTCTGCCCACAATGGTCTATTACATTGTCACAGCCTCTCTTGCAAGTCCTGTATTGTTGGTTTGTTGCCCCTGCCCCCCTTTCCACTGCCCTCCATAGTCTGTTGTGCTGCCACGGCCCTTCCTGCCTGCTCAGTGTGGTTAAATTGTTGCCTTTGCACCCTCCTACCTGCCTTCAATTTACAGAGTCCGTGCCCCTGGCCTCTGCCTCTCAACAGTATCCTAATGAACAACTAGATTGCTAACATTCTATATTTATTACAAAAGTGTGGAACGCCTGACGTCATCTTAATGTAATCAAAACTGTAATACCTAGAGCATTTCCTTTAGAAATTACATATATGAGAGGGTCCTATTGGCATCAAAATTATGGTTAGTGCTCTAAAAGACTAAAATAAGGACATATTTTCTGAGTTTTCAAATAGCGAGAAAGCACTTTTAAATTATTTGTTACCTTTATGTTTTTTTATCCAGTTGACCACTTGATTAAATGTTGCACTTAGGGGAGAGGATGTGGTATTACTTCCAGAACTGCAGACTTTGCAACTGGGGAACCAGGTTGGAGTTTCTGCTTCAGCTCGACATTCTGTGATTCTGGTCAAATCACTTAGTCTCCCCATGTCTACAACTAAAATGAATTTGTTCTTGTGTGATGTAACCAATGCTCATGTAAAGCACTCCAATACATGACAAGTCTGCACTATATAACACTGCAAAAACACAAAATAATAAGTGTTTTGCACACTTCTGTCATTGGGCTATATTTGGGCTACATCTGGGTGATTTTGGGATACATTTGGGCTCTTTTGTCTCCGGTGGCCATCTTGGGAGATTTATTTGTTATGAAGTTTCCTAATTTCCTCATGTACTGCAGTCTCCTCAGTAGGAAATGCTTTCATTTTTTTACTTTGATTCCATCATGAAGGTATTCAGATATGTCACACATTTGCCATAAATTCTGAATGTTAGCACTCTAGTTGCTCATTAGATCACTGTAGTAAAACTACTGTTCACCATGGAAGTCTGCTCCTGGTATTAAAAGTGCATGTTTCAGTCTGCATGTCAGAATTTTTTAATGAAATAGAAGAGGATTTGAGAAGTCACTCAAAATGTGCCCTCATTTTCTTTCTTCAGCATTAATCATAATTTCTATGGCAAAATGAACCCCCTCATTGTGTTCCTTTTTAAATTAAATGTTTTAAGTGTTACCAGTTTATTCCAATCAAGATGGCTTCAGGTGTGACATACTTTTGTCATAATGAAGACAATAAGCGCTCTAGTTGTTTTTAAGAACACTCTGGGACATTCTGTCATTGGGCTATACTTGGGCTACATCTGGGTGATATTTGGGCTACATTTGGGCTCTTTTGTCTCTGGTGGCCATCTTGGCAGACTTATTTGTTATGAAGTTTCCTAATTTCCTTATTTACTGCAGTCTCCTCAGTAGGAAATACTTTCAGTTTTTTACTTTGATTCCAAAGGCATTCAGATGTGTCACACATTTGCCATAAATTCAGAATGTTAGCACTCTTTTTGCTCATTAGATCACTGTAGTAAAGCTACTGCTCAACAGGGAAAACTGCTGCTGGTATTGAAAGTGCATGTTTCAGTCTGCATGTCAGAATTTTTTAATGAAATAGAAGAGGATTTGAGAAGTCACTCAAAATATGCCCTAATTTTTCTTTCTGCAGCACTAATCATAATTTTTATGGAAAAATGAACCCCCTCATTTTGTTCCCTTTTAAATTAAATGTTTTAAGAGTTACCACTTTAATCCAAGCAAGATGGCTTCAGGTGTGCCATACGTTTATCATAAGTAGGACTGTTAGCGCTCTAGTTGTTCTTTGGAACACTCTGGGAAGCTGCAGTAGAACACAAAGGAATCAACTGACAGTCTCTGCCCTTGTTGGATGTACATGTTTTACTGAGAATGTCAGACTTCATTCTCACATGACTGAGAAAGATAATGTGAATTTACAGAAAATAAGCTCTCAGTTTAGCTTATAGATCACCTTCCAAACCTCTGTGGGAAAAGCATGAGAAAATATTTTTCTCTCAATCATGATATCCCAGCAGAAGGCTTTTTCACATGGTGAAATCACCTTAGAACATACCACAATTCCTAAAATGAGTATGGTACCATCAACAAATGATTTATAATGTAACTAAAGTCTTAAAACCTTCTATTAACTGCAATGCTTTTTAATGAGGTGCTATCATGTATATTGGTCCCAAGATGGCTGCCAACACTTCTTGGATGAAGTGCTGACAGCCAATCAGATCTCAGGATGAGATGTGTGTTTAGGCTCCGCCCACATATATATATGATTTTACTTTTGATTTTCTCAGGAACTTCGGAACAGATTGACACCAGACCTGCAAAAGGCACATCCCTGACCTGAGGACTACCTCTCTGCCAAATTTCAAGTAATTCTGTTCAGCCGTTCGGGCTGTACCTTGGACTAAAGGTCCCTATGGAAAATTGCATGGGGAAAACGCGTTTTGGGACCCCCCTTTTTTCTCAGCCCCCACTTGACGAATCCCCCTGAGACTTTCAGGGTAGGAGCGGAGCGGAGCGCCCCACCTATTTTGAAAGTTTCGCGAGGATTCGTCAACCGGCGCCAAAGTTATTCCAAACAGAATGTTGAGGATTTCCTATGGAAACACGGTCCTAACTATAACTATCTACTGGCGACCGCCAGTAGAAAATATATATATAGATATATATATATATATATATATATATATATATATATATATATATATATATATATATATATATTCACTGAAAAAACCATAGGTTTCACACATGTTATAGTTAGCTGGAAATTTTACTGATAAAAAACCAATGAAATTCCCCCGTTATAGTTACTGTAGGCAACTATAACTCACGCGACCGTAATCCTCTGCTGATGCTAATACTGTATTTAGACACTTATTTGCCCATGTCTTCTTCCATTAAATTTTAGCTATACATATATTACAATTTTTTTTTTTTCATAAAAACACATATGTCATCAGCAGAGGATTACGGTCGCGTGAGTTATAGTTGCCTACAGTAACTATAACGGGGGAATTTCATTGGTTCTTGCAGTGGGTTGCGGCCTCGAGCATTCGGAGCAACTTATGGGTGATATATTGTGGCAGCTCCAGCCACAGAGGGATCGCGCCGCCCGGAGATGTTTTGGGAACCACACGGAGGAAATTTCATCTGTGAATGGCGCTGCAGGTACCAAAATTAAAACAGGTCTAATTCAATTCTGGGGCTCAATCGAGGGCTAAAAACTGACATCCTGAAATGTTCTAACATAAACGGGCCCACTGGAGGGTGTAATTCAGCGTGAAAGACTACAAATACCAGCGTGCTTTGGGGAACAACGTAATAGTACAAGGCACACCTGTGGCTATTTAACATTATTTGAAAGCGCGCAGAGACATTTGTGGGATGCTGCAAGAAGACCGTTTGTGTAATGAAGGCCTCTGAGGAAAGGGAGTGAATCCCTGAAACGCGTCAGGCCAAAAGGAAAAATACGGAACTGAAAGCTGCCTGTTTGGTTAAATAAAGGTTGATCCTTCACTTGCAGTGGGTTGCGGCCTCGAGCATTCGGAGCAACTTATGGGTGATATATTGTGGCAGCTCCAGCCACAGAGGGATCGCGCCGCCCGGAGATGTTTTGGGAACCACACGGAGGAAATTTCATCTGTGAATGGCGCTGCAGGTACCAAAATTAAAACAGGTCTAATTCAATTCTGGGGCTCAATCGAGGGCTAAAAACTGACATCCTGAAATGTTCTAACATAAACGGGCCCACTGGAGGGTGTAATTCAGCGTGAAAGACTACAAATACCAGCGTGCTTTGGGGAACAACGTAATAGTACAAGGCACACCTGTGGCTATTTAACATTATTTGAAAGCGCGCAGAGACATTTGTGGGATGCTGCAAGAAGACCGTTTGTGTAATGAAGGCCTCTGAGGAAAGGGAGTGAATCCCTGAAACGCGTCAGGCCAAAAGGAAAAATACGGAACTGAAAGCTGCCTGTTTGGTTAAATAAAGGTTGATCCTTCACTTGCAGTGGGTTGCGGCCTCGAGCATTCGGAGCAACTTATGGGTGATATATTGTGGCAGCTCCAGCCACAGAGGGATCGCGCCGCCCGGAGATGTTTTGGGAACCACACGGAGGAAATTTCATCTGTGAATGGCGCTGCAGGTACCAAAATTAAAACAGGTCTAATTCAATTCTGGGGCTCAATCGAGGGCTAAAAACTGACATTCTGAAATGTTCTAACATAAACGGGCCCACTGGAGGGTGTAATTCAGCGTGAAAGACTACAAATACCAGCGTGCTTTGGGGAACAACGTAATAGTACAAGGCACACCTGTGGCTATTTAACATTATTTGAAAGCGCGCAGAGACATTTGTGGGATGCTGCAAGAAGACCGTTTGTGTAATGAAGGCCTCTGAGGAAAGGGAGTGAATCCCTGAAACGCGTCAGGCCAAAAGGAAAAATACGGAACTGAAAGCTGCCTGTTTGGTTAAATAAAGGTTGATCCTTCACTTGCAGTGGGTTGCGGCCTCGAGCATTCGGAGCAACTTATGGGTGTTATATATATATATATATATATATATATATATATATATATATATATATATATATATATATATATATATATATATATATATATATATATATATATATATATATATATATATATATATATATATATATATATATATATATATATATATATATATATATATATATATATATATATGCAACGTGCTAGGGGGTGTGTTTGCACAGTGGTGCAGGGAGGTTAGCAATCCTGCTGTGTGGAACTTACTGGTGGTAATAAAAGGGGTAGTTGGCCCCCAAGGTTGACATTGGAGGATAACTACTCCTCCTGTTACCTCCAGTAAATCCCACACTCACCTTTCTCCACCACTCTGCAAATGTGCCTGCTATGTTATAGTTAGAAACTGCCATTTAAAAAAGCTTTGAAATTCAATGAAAAAAAATAGGTTTCAGGGACGTTATAGTTGGAAATTAGTATTTAAAAAAACCATTGAAATTCACTGAAAAAATACATAGTTTTCAGGCATGTTATAGTTAGGAATTAGCATTTAAAAAAACCTTAGAAATTCACTGAAAAAAACATAGGTTTCAGGGACGTTATAGTTAGTTGGACATTTCTCTCATACAAAACCATAGAAATGCCCCCGTTATCATTAGTTCAGCTAACTATAACTCGCGCACCTGCAATGCACTGCTGATGATGTCAGATATTACATCACTAATGACATCACTGATGACATCTCAAATGACATCACTCATGACATTATCCAGTAAGTGTAAGGGTGATAGTATTTCTAATATACGTCATCTGAGTGACTGTGATACTGTGTGAATCTGTTTCTGAATGAATCTGTGAGTGGCTATATAGGTGTGTAAGTGGATGTGTTAGTGCCTATGGTTATGTGAGCGGGTGTGTGAGTGGATGTATTGGAGAGTGAGTGGCTGTGTGAGTGACTGTGTTCGAAAGTGAGCGGGTGTGGGAGTTGCTGTTTGGGCCAGTCAGTGGTGTTTGAGTGGGTGTATTGGTGAGTGGGTGTCAGTGGCTGTATTGGAGTGTGAATGTTTATGTGAGTGGGTGTATGAGTGAGTGAGTGAGTGTGTGAGTGGCTGCATGGATGTGTGACTGGGTATGCCAGTAGTTGTGTGAGCTGGTGAGCAGCTACATGAGTATCTGTATAGATTAGTGTGAGGGTACATGAATAGGTGTATGGATGAGTAAGTGGTTGTATGAGTGGCTCCATGGATGAGTGATGGGGTGTGTGACTGGCTGTATGTGTGACTAAATGAGTATGAGCAAAGGTCTATGGAGAGTGTGTGGTTGTATCAGCCACCATTTGTGAGACCTGAGGACACATGTTATTATCTGTATGAGTAAGTGACTGGTTGTATGAGTACCTGTATGGGTGAGTGAGTTGTTGTGTGATTGGCTGTATGAGTGAGCGAGTGAGTGGATGGGTATGTGAATGCCTCTATGGATGGGTGAGTGTTGTGTGAGTATGGGTATGAGTATGTGAATGTATAGTTGAGTGGTTGTGTGGGTGTTTCAGTGGTTGTTTCAGTGGTTGCATGTCGTTTGAGTAGGTGTGTGAGTGATCTATGGATAATGTCATCCGCTGTGTCATTGACCATGTCATGAGTGATGCAATATGTGAGGTTATAAGCAGTGCATTGTGGAGGCATGAGTTATAGTTAGCTCAGGTAAATATAACTGCTGCTTTTCTATAGTTTTGTACGAGTGAAAACTGAGCCTAACTATAATGTCCCTGAAACCATTAGTTTTTTTCTGTGAATTTCTAAGATTTTTTAATTCTAATTCTTACTTATAATGTAAATGTCACATTTATATTTTTCAGCAAATTTCTAAGTTTAAAACAAATTATATTTCCTAACTATAATGTAATTGTACTTTTGGTTTCTCAGTGAATTTCTATGGTTTTTCTAAATTTATTTAATAAAATGTAACCAGTACTTGTTCACAGTGGATGTGTGTGCCCCTGTGTGGGTCTGTTAGTGGGTGTATGAGTGTGTGTGTTGATCTATGAATGTATGGGTGAGTGAATGGGTGTATAAGTCGATCTATGTATGAGTGAATGGGTATGTCAGTGTTACTATGAATGACTGAGAGGAAGGATGAGTTGCACTATGACTGAGTGAGTGGGTGTGTTGGTAACTATATGGGTGAGTGACTGCTAGTAGCAGTGGCTGTATGAGTGATTAAATTGTGGCTGTATAAGTGAGTGAGTGTGTGTATACGTGGCTGTATGGGTGACTGTGAGCTAGTGTCAGTGGCTGTATGGGTCAGTGAGTACCTGTCTGAGTACCGTATGCATGACTGACCACTACTGTGAATGGCTGTATGGGTGAGTAAGTGGTTGTGTGAGTGAATGTATGGGTCAGTGAGTGTCTGTGTGAATGTCCATATGGGAGAGTGAGTGGTCATAGGAGTGGCTGTATAAAAGAAGGAATGGTAGTTGGCTAGCTATGTGGGTAACTGGGTGGTAGTGTTAGTAGTTGTATGGGTGACTGAATGGATGTGTGAGTGGCTGTATGAATAAATCAATGGCTGTATGGAAGTTGAATGGCTGAGTGAGTGGCTGTATGGGTGAGAGAGTGGTTGTGAGAGTACATTTTTATTATAAAATAGGGAAAAAAACAAATAGGAAATTAACACAAGAGACCTTGATATTTAAACACACTTTCCATGGTTATATATAAGCTAAATATCTGTGGTAGGAAAAATGTTTTTACCCATCTAAAGATGTTCAACAGCACCTGGTATAAAAAAAGAAATAGAAAATGAAGATATGTTCGTATTTGATCTTCATAATTATAGAATCACTCCAACATACATTACTTGTATTGTAAAACTGTATTACAATGTGAAAATATCATTTTCCATTTTTTGCTGTTCTCAGCTTTTATACTTCTTCACCATAAACAGTGGTCTGTATGAAGCATCCTCTTCAAACTGCGGGGAAATCAATCAATGGATTGTAAAACAAAATGCATACATGCATAGTAAAACACTATAATGAAGTGAAGCTATGCATTGCACTCACTACATTTCTTTTGTTAACTGCTTTTTTATAGTTACTTTAGTGATATAAACAAACATATGTTATGTCTAAAATTATTAGATCTGGTACAATATTGAAAATAAATACAAAAGTAGTGTTCTATTTTAGAGTTCCTGGTGAAAACATCATCCATGGTAGGCCAGATGATTGATGTTTAAGTGATGGTACTCCATATGGACAACATTCCATAGTATAGTTTCAGTTCCACAAATAGTACATAGAGGTTTGGTTGATGAAACAAAAGGGGTCATTTTTAGTTGCAAACACAGTTTTTACTTTCAATTTAAAGCTGCTATAATTGGAATATGTCTCTTCAGTTTCTGACTTCAGTTACACAGTGTAGTAGTTAGATGTGGATTTAACTCACTTGTGGAAGATGAAACAACTGTTAAATTTTGAAGAAGTCTATAAAAACATTACCCCCAATAAAAAGAATAATGTCGAAAAGATTGATGAACCATGTAAAAGAAATAGTGTACACTACTTATGTATGCACAATTCCTCCTTAGAACTTTAGTTGATGAAAGAAAAGATAAGAGTTTGGTAATTTGAAAGGAATCCTTGGTTTGAATCTTAGGTTGAGGTCATTACCTTCTGTCCATCCAGTTTCACTCTTTAAAGAGACAGTGAAGTGTTTGGAGCTTGTATTAATTCCTTCATGGAAGAGGATAGCTGTAGTAGTAAAATGTCTCCCCGAACTTGATATTTGTACAGCTTAGAAGTTTGTAATTTGAGTTGCCAATTTAGAACTGTCTGCTCTACATCATTGCATCATTACTATAAGGTAATTCCCAGTTATTTTTAGGATTAGCTTAGATACAACATCTGATCTGCAGTTTGGGTAGGTCATATTTTGGTCAGCATTCTTCAGCAATTTGTCAAAAGTCACACTCTTTGAATCTGGTATCTGGGATAATCACAATCTTAACAGTCATGATTCCATGTGTAACCCAGCCTGAATAAATCATCAGTATTTACATCTTCTTCTTCTAAAGCGCCAAACATAACCATAATAAATTATTGTGCATCTTGTTGACTGTTGGGAGTAAACACTACTGATCCACTACATACATTCAAAAGACCTTGAATTCCTGAAGCAGAATGTGTCACAGTTCTGCCAGTCAGTAAACGCTGCAGCAAGTGATACCATGCACAGCATTATCTCTAATCTGCTTTTGATTCAGTTTGGTTGACTAGATGTGGCAAATGAAACAGAACATTGAAAACAACCTTTGCATAGCAGTTGACACCCGAACTGTTTTCCAACTGGTAACCTGCAATACCGCTGTCATTTTGCAGTTTTCTCTTCTTAGCAGCTTCTGGTTTGTCCTTGTGTCCTTTCTTTTCTTCAGAATCTGCACACTCTTCCATTTTGGACAGTTTATCTGTTTCTCATAAACAGGATATTGGCCTAAATGAGGAGCATATACACTTCTTAACAATTGTACTCTCTTACACAACTCACATCGGCACTGGTTCTCTTTTTATCAAAATCAATCAAAAATAAACCGGACAATGCCCTAACTCACTACAATGATACATACAACATTCCTGCTTTAAATACAGTACTTCCAATATTTACGAAAGCTGAATCTACACTTAAACCTTGTGATTTATGCACAGTTACAGCATATGCAAGACAGACTGGAAATTGCTGGTGCCGCACATATGAGTCTTTTTTACTAGCAAGAAATGTACATCACAACTTGCAATCAGCTTCACGCCATCAATCTGATCAAATTTTATGGGCAAGTATTCAACCTCATCTCTATTTGGAAAATTAATAAAAATCAATTACTTTTGCCATTGCACCATTTACTAACTCTTCGTCTACATTTGAATTATGGTACAAAATTACTTTATAGCAGCGATCTTAGTACTACATTTTCTTACATAAGGCCTCCAACATCTTAAACTAATCATCACAAATAGCACCACAAAAACTAAAGTGCAAAAGTGCAAAAAGTGCTATTTGGGCAAACAGTACTTATAAGATCACATAAATACATCCCAACCTTCTGATTACTAGTTAATCTGACATAAAACCATACAAGACTTGACTAGATTAACACGAATAGCAGAAGAATTATTTGGATACCTAAAGATATTTACGCTATTTAAGCTAAGGTGCAAAAAGTGCAATTTAGGAAAAACAGTTCTTGTCTTATTACAATAAAATAAGAACTAATTCATTTATAAAAAGGGATGAAAAATGTGCCCATATTGCCCCCAATCTTTGAGTGGCACTAACCCTCTTCACATAAGCCTCCTCAAATCTGTATGTCCTACACATTTTACTAATCCAGTGACCGATCTTTGGCTGAATAGTTGTTCTCCAATTCTGCAAAATAAGTGATTTTGCCACTGTCATCGTTATCAGTATAAAATACTGTTGATATTTCCTTAAACCTTTTGTCTCACCAGAAGAACCAAATAGGACCAACATACAAGATGGAGCAATTGTGATGGGCATACATCGAGTAATACTTAAAAACACTTCTTTCCAGAATTGCTGTAATTCATTACACTCAAAAAATATATGTACCCAATCACCTGTGTCCTGTTTGTATATCTAAACATTGGTTACGTATCGTTGGATACTTTTTATGTAATCTCAGTAGCATATAATACACCAGCCATCTTGACAAGAGGTTCATTCACTCAAAATTGGCACCCTGAAGCTCACTGTGACACATCTCACTAAGCTTCACTCAATCTTTTATAATAAATTTACAACCTGTCTCGGAATGAATTTTCTGTAGTCTCCCCATAATATCTTTTTCTGTCTTATGCTCTGGGGTAGCATGCGGTAACATATGCATACACCTATGTCTTGATTGCCATCTGTCTAGCGATCTGACATGCTGTTTTGCTCAAGTTGCCATAGTTCTTTTTTTTTTAACTCACTCTGTGATGGAAGCTGAAACTCAAAACTGTACTTTGATTACCAGATTGCATCTGTACTGTTTCCCATGTCATTAATCTATCCAAATTATAATAATTCCCCAGTCAGACAAAAAACAATTCTTCCCATAGTTCTAAAAGCCCTTTAGATAGCATTAAACCACCTACTGCACAATCTTGAATAGGGGTATAGGCATGGTATACAAGAATATCTTGAGATTTTAAAAACAGCTGATTTTGTCCTAAAAATGCCAATAAAACCTTATATCTGGTTTTCTTGGGGGGTTTTGCAAACCGTAAAAAAGTTGTTTTTTTAATTGCACTCTCCTTTATCATATGATTCAAAAGAAAATTATCATAGACTGAGTTTAGCTCACCTACTTGTGTTATCGGATTAATCAAAGAGGCCTGATAAAATATCGCAAAATGTTTTAATGCAAGACCACCGTGTGCTATATCCAATTGCGATGTATCTAATTTTACACAGGTCAGCTTATTATTCCAAACAAACTTCCGGATCACTACGTCTGATTCTTTAAAATAGGAATTGATGATTTTTTAAGGAAGATGATTAAAAAGAAATAGAAACAGTGGGAGTACTGACGTTTTAATCATGGAAACCCGTCCAATGACATGCCAGGGTCTCTGAGGGGCTCAGATAGAGGTGCCGATCACGATCCGTTAAAAAAATTCCCCGTACGACTCGTATCCGGTCTTTTTACCGTACGAATCGTACGAGTGCCGTACAAACTGGCAATCACGATTCGCATGGTAAAAAGTCCATACGAAACGCCTTGGGAATTATTCCCCACACGTCCTCGGGTCGGAAAATGTGTCCGACACGTCCTCGGACGATTTACCGTACAAATGTGAAAAGTGAAGTCCGACCGAGGAATCACGATCCAACCCGTGCGTCCGATCTGACAACCGTATGGTAAAAACACCGTCCGCACCGAACTCCCATTGCAACCATGGAGACATGTGCCCGCATACGCGCCCAACACTCCCCCCAGCACCCATACGGTTGAGTCATACTCCCCGTGAATGTACACCCCCCCCTGTATGTACACCCGTGTACGTGTCGAACCCCCACCCGTCTATGTACACCCGTGTACGTTCGAGTCGTACCCCCACCCGTGTACGTGTCGTACCACCGTGTATGTACAACCCAGTACGTTCGAGTCGTACCCCCACCCCTGTACGTGTCGTACCACCGTGTATGTACACCCCAGTACGTTTGAGTCGTACCCCCACCCCTGTACGTGTCGTACCACCGTGTATGTACACCCCTGTACGTTCGAGTCGTACCCCCACCCCTGTACGTGTCGTACCACCGTGTATGTACACCCCTGTACGTTCGAGTCGTACCCCCACCCCTGTACGTGTCGTAACACCGTGTATGTACACCCCTGTACGTTCGAGTCGTACCCCCACCCCTGTACGTGTAGTACCACCGTGTATGTACACCCCAGTACGTTCGAGTCGTACCCCCACCCGTGTACGTGTCGTACCACCGTGTATGTACACCACTGTACGTGTCGTACCACCGTGTATGTACACCCCTGTACGTGTCGTACCACCGTGTATGTACACCCCTGTACGTTCGAGTCGTACCCCCACCCCTGTACATGTCGTACCACCGTGTATGTACACCCCAGTACGTTCGAGTAGTACCCCCACCCGTGTACATGTCGTACCACCTTGTATGTACACCCCTGTACGTGTCGTACCACCGTGTATGTACACCCCTGTATGTGTCGTACCACCGTGTATGTACACCCCTGTACGTGTCGTACCCCCTCGTGTATGTACACCCCTGTACGTGTCGAAGCCCCACCCGTGTATGTACACCCCTGTACATGTCGTACCCCCGTGTACCTACACCCGTGTACGTCAGAGTCGTACCCCCACCCGCGTATGCATGGAGCGTACCCCCACCACAACATCCTAAGGACGGAGCGCACCCTAGGCCCCAACATCACAACCGAATGTACGACTCGTACCAAGCCACACACAAGGACAGCACTGTACAACAAAATTGGGCCATGTACACACCGTATACACGCAAAAAAACGCACGTACACAACCAGGACAAACCAAAACGACACAAGAATACACCATTCGAATGGCACAAAGCCACAAAACATGTCCAACAACTACCAAAACAACACATTCACTGTCCTGCAACTGCCAAAAACAAACAGAGGCCCAAAACACCACCACTCCTTATAACACACCCACCCAAACTTCAAACACAGCCACACCCACCAATGGACCAATAAAAGCTTCACTCAATCTTTTATAATAAATTTACAACCTGTCTCGGAATGAATTTTCTGTAGTCTCCCCATAATATCTTTTTCTGTCTTATGCTCTGGGGTAGCATGCGGTAACATATGCATACACCTATGTCTTGATTGCCATCTGTCTAGCGATCTGACATGCTGTTTTGCTCAAGTTGCCATAGTTCTTTTTTTTTAAACTCACTCTGTGATGGAAGCTGAAACACAAAACTGTACTTTGATTACCAGATTGCATCTGTACTGTTTCCCATGTCATTAATCTATCCAAATTATGGTAATTCCCCAGTCATACAAAAAACAATTCTTCCCATAGTTCTAAAAGCCCTTTAGATAGCATTAAACCACCTACTGCACAATCTTGAATAGGGGTATAGGCATGGTTTACAAGAATATCTTGAGATTTTAAAAACAGCTGATTTTGTCCTAAAAATGCCAATAAAACCTTATATCTGGTTTTCTTGGGGGGTTTTGCAAACCGTAAAAAAGTTGTTTTTTTAATTGCACTCTCCTTTATCATATGATTCAAAAGAAAATTATCATAGACTGAGTTTAGCTCACCTACTTGTGTTATCGGATTAATCAAAGAGGCCTGATAAAATATCGCAAAATGTTTTAATGCAAGACCACCGTGTGCTATATCCAATTGCGATGTATCTAATTTTACACAGGTCGGCTTATTATTCCAAACAAACTTCCGGATCACTACGTCTGATTCTTTAAAATAGGAATTGAGGATTTTTTAAGGAAGATGATTAAAAAGAAATAGAAACAGTGGGAGTACTGGCATTTTAATCATGGAAACCCGTCCAATGACATGCCAGGGTCTCTGAGGGGCTCAGATAGAGGTGCCGATCACGATCCGTTAAAAAAATTCCCCGTACGACTCGTATCCGGTCTTTTTACCGTACGAATCGTACAAGTGCCTTACAAACTGGCAATCACGATTCGCATGGTAAAAAGTCCATACGAACCGCCTTGGGAATTATTCCCCACACGTCCTCGGGTCGGAAAATGTGTCCGACACGTCCTCGGACGATTTACCGTACAAATGTGAAAAGTGAAATCCGACCGAGGAATCACGATCCAACCCGTGCGTCCGATCTGACAACCGTATGGTAAAAACACCGTCCGCACCGAACTCCCATTGCAACCATGGAGACATGTGCCTGCATACGCGCCCAACACTCCCCCCAGCACCCATACGGTCGAGTAATACTCCCCGTGAATGTACACCCCCCCTGTATGTACACCCGTGTACGTGTCGAACCCCCACCCGTGTATGTACACCCGTGTACGTTCGAGTCGTACCCCCACCCGTGTACGTGTCGTACCACCGTGTATGTACACCCCAGTACGTTCGAGTCGTACCCCCACCCCTGTACGTGTCGTACCACCGTGTATGTACACCCCAGTACGTTTGATTCGTACCCCCACCCCTGTACGTGTCGTACCACCGTGTATGTACACCCCTGTACGTTCGAGTCGTACCCCCACCCCTGTACGTGTCGTACCACCGTGTATGTACACCCCTGTACGTTCGAGTCGTACCCCCACCCCTGTACGTGTCGTACCACCGTGTATGTACACCCCTGTACGTTCGAGTCGTACCCCCACCCCTGTACGTGTCGTACCACCGTGTATGTACACCCCAGTACGTTTGAGTCGTACCCCCACCCGTTTACGTGTCGTACCACCGTGTATGTACACCCCTGTACGTGTCGTACCACCGTGTATGTACACCCCTGTACGTGTTGTACCACCGTGTATGTGCACCCCTGTACGTTCGAGTCATACCCCCACCCCTGTACGTGTCGTACCACCGTGTATGTACACCCCAGTACGTTCGAGTCGTACCCCCACCCGTGTACGTGTCGTACCACCGTGTATGTTCACCCCTGTACGTGTCGTACCACCGTGTATGTACACCCCTGTATGTGTCGTACCACCGTGTATGTACACCCCTGTACGTGTCGTACCCCCTCGTGTATGTACACCCCTGTACGTGTCGAAGCCCCACCCGTGTATGTACACCCCTGTACATGTCGTACCCCTGTGTACCTACACCCGTGTACGTCAGAGTCGTACCCCCACCCGCGTATGCATGGAGCGTACCCCCACCACAACATCCTAAGGACGGAGCGCACCCTAGGCCCCAACATCACAACCGAATGTATGACTCGTACCAAGCCACACACAAGGACAGCACTGTACAACAAAATGGGCCATGTACACACCGTATACACGCAAAAAAACGCACGTACACAACCAGGACAAACCAAAACGACACAAGAATACACCATTCGAATGGCACAAAGCCACAAAACATGTCCAACAACTACCAAAACAACACATTCACTGTCCTGCAACTGCCAAAAACAAACAGAGGCCTAAAACACCACCACTCCTTATAACACACCCACCCAAACTTCAAACACAGCCACACCCACCAATGGACCAATAAAAGCTTCACTCAATCTTTTATAATAAATTTACAACCTGTCTCGGAATGAATTTTCTGTAGTCTCCCCATAATATCTTTTTCTGTCTTATGCTCTGGGGTAGCATGCGGTAACATATGCATACACCTATGTCTTGATTGCCATCTGTATAGCGATCTGACATGCTGTTTTGATCAAGTTGCCATAGTTCTTTTTTTTTTAACTCACTCTGTGATGGAAGCTGAAACACAAAACTGTACTTTGATTACCAGATTGCATCTGTACTGTTTCCCATGTCATTAATCTATCCAAATTATAATAATTCCCCAGTCAGACAAAAAACAATTCTTCCCATAGTTCTAAAAGCCCTTTAGATAGCATTAAACCACCTACTGCACAATCTTGAATAGGGGTATAGGCATGGTATACAAGAATATCTTGAGATTTTAAAAACAGCTGATTTTGTCCTAAAAATGCCAATAAAACCTTATATCTGGTTTTCTTGGGGGGTTTTGCAAACCGTAAAAAAGTTGTTTTTTTAATTGCACTCTCCTTTATCATATGATTCAAAAGAAAATTATCATAGACTGAGTTTAGCTCACCTACTTGTGTTATCGGATTAATCAAAGAGGCCTGATAAAATATCGCAAAATGTTTTAATACAAGACCACCGTGTGCTATATCCAATTGCGATGTATCTAATTTTACACAGGTCGGCTTATTATTCCAAACAAACTTCCGGATCACTACGTCTGATTCTTTAAAATAGGAATTGAGGATTTTTTAAGGAAGATGATTAAAAAGAAATAGAAACAGTGGGAGTACTGGCATTTTAATCATGGAAACCCGTCCAATGACATGCCAGGGTCTCTGAGGGGCTCAGATAGAGGTGCCGATCACGATCCGTTAAAAAAATTCCCCGTACGACTCGTATCCGGTCTTTTTACCGTACGAATCGTACAAGTGCCTTACAAACTGGCAATCACGATTCGCATGGTAAAAAGTCCATACGAACCGCCTTGGGAATTATTCCCCACACGTCCTCGGGTCGGAAAATGTGTTCGACACGTCCTCGGACGATTTACCGTACAAATGTGAAAAGTGAAGTCCGACCGAGGAATCACGATCCAACCCGTGCGTCCGATCTGACAACCGTATGGTAAAAACACCGTCCGCACCGAACTCCCATTGCAACCATGGAGACATGTGCCCGCATATGCGCCCAACACTCCCCCCAGCACCCATACGGTCGAGTCATACTCCCCGTGAATGTACACCCCCCCCTGTATGTACACCCATGTACGTGTCGAACCCCCACCCGTGTATGTACACCCGTGTACGTTCGAGTCGTACCTCAACCCGTGCACGTGTCGTACATCCATGTATGTACACCCCAGTACGTTCGAGTCATACCCCCACCCCTGTATGTGTCGTACCACTGTGTATGTACACCCCAGTACGTTTGAGTCGTACCCCCACCCCTGTACGTGTCGTACCACCGTGTATGTACACCCCTGTACGTTCGAGTCGTACCCCCACCCCTGTACGTGTCGTACCACCGTGTATGTACACCCCTGTACGTTCGAGTCGTACCCCCACCCCTGTACGTGTCGTACCACCGTGTATGTACACCCCTGTACGTTCGAGTCGTACCCCCACCCCTGTACGTGTCGTACCACCGTGTATGTACACCCCAGTACGTTCGAGTCGTACCCCCACCCATGTACGTGTCGTACCACCGTGTATGTACACCCCTGTACGTGTCGTACCACCGTGTATGTACACCCCTGTACGTTCGAGTCGTACCCCCACCCCTGTACGTGTCGTTCCACCGTGCATGTACACCCCAGTACGTTCGAGTCGTACCCCCACCCGTGTACGTGTCGTACCACCGTGTATGTACACCCCTGTACGTGTCGTACCACCGTGTATGTACACCCCTGTATGTGTCGTACCACCGTGTATGTACACCCCTGTACGTGTCGTACCCCCTCGTGTATGTACACCCCTGTACGTGTCGAAGCCCCACCCGTGTATGTACACCCCTGTACATGTCGTACCCCCGTGTACCTACACCCGTGTACGTCAGAGTCGTACCCCCACCCGCGTATGCATGGAGCGTACCCCCACCACAACATCCTAAGGACGGAGCGCACCCTAGGCCCCAACATCACAACCGAATGTACGACTCGTACCAAGCCACACACAAGGACAGCACTGTACAACAAAATGGGCCATGTACACACCGTATACACGCAAAAAAACGCATGTACACAACCAGGACAAACCAAAACGACACAAGAATACACCATTCAAATGGCACAAAGCCACAAAACATGCCCAACAACTACCAAAACAACACATTCACTGTCCTGCAACTGCCAAAAACAAACAGAGGCCCAAAACACCACCACTCCTTATAACACACCCACCCAAACTTCAAACACAGCCACACCCACCAATGGACCAATAAAAGCTTCACTCAATCTTTTATAATAAATTTACAACCTGTCTCGGAATGAATTTTCTGTAGTCTCCCCATAATATCTTTTTCTGTCTTATGCTCTGGGGTAGCATGCGGTAACATATGCATACACCTATGTCTTGATTGCCATCTGTATAGCGATCTGACATGCTGTTTTGATCAAGTTGCCATAGTTCTTTTTTTTTTAACTCACTCTGTGATGGAAGCTGAAACACAAAACTGTACTTTGATTACCAGATTGCATCTGTACTGTTTCCCATGTCATTAATCTATCCAAATTATAATAATTCCCCAGTCAGACAAAAAACAATTCTTCCCATAGTTCTAAAAGCCCTTTAGATAGCATTAAACCACCTACTGCACAATCTTGAATAGGGGTATAGGCATGGTATACAAGAATATCTTGAGATTTTAAAAACAGCTGATTTTGTCCTAAAAATGCCAATAAAACCTTATATCTGGTTTTCTTGGGGGGTTTTGCAAACCGTAAAAAAGTTGTTTTTTTAATTGCACTCTCCTTTATCATATGATTCAAAAGAAAATTATCATAGACTGAGTTTAGCTCACCTACTTGTGTTATCGGATTAATCAAAGAGGCCTGATAAAATATCGCAAAATGTTTTAATACAAGACCACCGTGTGCTATATCCAATTGCGATGTATCTAATTTTACACAGGTCGGCTTATTATTCCAAACAAACTTCCGGATCACTACGTCTGATTCTTTAAAATAGGAATTGAGGATTTTTTAAGGAAGATGATTAAAAAGAAATAGAAACAGTGGGAGTACTGGCATTTTAATCATGGAAACCCGTCCAATGACATGCCAGGGTCTCTGAGGGGCTCAGATAGAGGTGCCGATCACGATCCGTAAAAAAAATTCCCCGTACGACTCGTATCCGGTCTTTTTACCGTACGAATCGTACAAGTGCCTTACAAACTGGCAATCACGATTCGCATGGTAAAAAGTCCATACGAACCGCCTTGGGAATTATTCCCCACACGTCCTCGGGTCGGAAAATGTGTTCGACATGTCCTCGGACGATTTACCGTACAAATGTGAAAAGTGAAGTCCGACCGAGGAATTACGATCCAACCCGTGCGTCCGATCTGACAACCGTATGGTAAAAACACCGTCCGCACCGAACTCCCATTGCAACCATGGAGACATGTGCCCGCATATGCGCCCAACACTCCCCCCAGCACCCATACGGTCGAGTCATACTCCCCGTGAATGTACACCCCCCCCTGTATGTACACCCGTGTACGTGTCGAACCCCCACCCGTGTATGTACACCCGTGTACGTTCGAGTCGTACCTCAACCCGTGCACGTGTCGTACATCCATGTATGTACACCCCAGTACGTTTGAGTCATACCCCCACCCCTGTATGTGTCGTACCACTGTGTATGTACACCCCAGTACGTTTGAGTCGTACCCCCACCCCTGTACGTGTCGTACCACCGTGTATGTACACCCCTGTACGTTCGAGTCGTACCCCCACCCCTGTACGTGTCGTACCACCGTGTATGTACACCCCTGTACGTTCGAGTCGTACCCCCACCCCTGTACGTGTCGTACCACCGTGTATGTACACCCCTGTACGTTCGAGTCGTACCCCCACCCCTGTACGTGTCGTACCACCGTGTATGTACACCCCAGTACGTTCGAGTCGTACCCCCACCCGTGTACGTGTCGTACCACCGTGTATGTACACCCCTTTACGTGTCGTACCACCGTGTATGTACACCCCTGTACGTGTCGTACCACCGTGTATGTACACCCCTGTACGTTCGAGTCGTACCCCCACCCCTGTACGTGTCGTTCCACCGTGTATGTACACCCCAGTACGTTCGAGTCGTACCCCCACCCGTGTACGTGTCGTACCACCGTGTATGTACACCCCTGTACGTGTCGTACCACCGTGTATGTACACCCCTGTATGTGTCGTACCACCGTGTATGTACACCCCTGTACGTGTCGTACCCCCTCGTGTATGTACACCCCTGTACGTGTCGAAGCCCCACCCGTGTATGTACACCCCTGTACATGTCGTACCCCCGTGTACCTACACCCGTGTACGTCAGAGTCGTACCCCCACCCGCGTATGCATGGAGCGTACCCCCACCACAACATCCTAAGGACGGAGCGCACCCTAGGCCCCAACATCACAACCGAATGTACGACTCGTACCAAGCCACACACAAGGACAGCACTGTACAACAAAATGGGCCATGTACACACCGTATACACGCAAAAAAACGCATGTACACAACCAGGACAAACCAAAACGACACAAGAATACACCATTCAAATGGCACAAAGCCACAAAACATGCCCAACAACTACCAAAACAACACATTCACTGTCCTGCAACTGCCAAAAACAAACAGAGGCCCAAAACACCACCACTCCTTATAACACACCCACCCAAACTTCAAACACAGCCACACCCACCAATGGACCAATAAAAGCTTCACTCAATCTTTTATAATAAATTTACAACCTGTCTCGGAATGAATTTTCTGTAGTCTCCCCATAATATCTTTTTCTGTCTTATGCTCTGGGGTAGCATGCGGTAACATATGCATACACCTATGTCTTGATTGCCATCTGTCTAGCGATCTGACATGCTGTTTTGCTCAAGTTGCCATAGTTCTTTTTTTTTAACTCACTCTGTGATGGAAGCTGAAACACAAAACTGTACTTTGATTACCAGATTGCATCTGTACTGTTTCCCATGTCAATAATCTATCCAAATTATAATAATTCCCCAGTCAGACAAAAAACAATTCTTCCCATAGTTCTAAAAGCCCTTTAGATAGCATTAAACCACCTACTGCACAATCTTGAATAGGGGTATAGGCATGGTATACAAGAATATCTTGAGATTTTAAAAACAGCTGATTTTGTCCTAAAAATGCCAATAAAACCTTATATCTGGTTTTCTTGGGGGGTTTTGCAAACCGTAAAAAAGTTGTTTTTTTAATTGCACTCTCCTTTCTCATATGATTCAAAAGAAAATTATCATAGACTGAGTTTAGCTCACCCACTTGTGTTATCGGATTAATCAAAGAGGCCTGATAAAATATCGCAAAATGTTTTAATGCAAGACCACCGTGTGCTATATCCAATTGCGATGTATCTAATTTTACACAGGTCGGCTTATTATTCCAAACAAACTTCCGGATCACTACGTCTGATTCTTTAAAATAGGAATTGAGGATTTTTTAAGGAAGATGATTAAAATGAAATAGAAACAGTGGGAGTACTGACATTTTAATCATGGAAACCCGTCCAATGACATGCCAGGGTCTCTGAGGGGCTCAGATAGAGGTGCCGATCACGATCCGTTAAAAAAATTCCCCGTACGACTCATATCCGGTCTTTTTACTGTACGAATCGTACAAGTGCCGTACAAACTGGCAATCACGATTCGCATGGTAAAAAGTCCATACGAACCGCCTTGGGAATTATTCCCCACACGTCCTCGGGTCGGAAAATGTGTCCGACACGTCCTCGGACGATTTACAGGTACAAATGTGAAAAGTGAAGTCCGACCGAGGAATCACGATCCAACCCGTGCGTCCGATCTGACAACCGTATGGTAAAAACACCGTCCGCACCGAACTCCCATTGCAACCATGGAGACATGTGCCCGCATACGCGCCCAACACTCCCCCCAGCACCCATACGGTCGAGTCATACTCCCCGTGAATGTACACCCCCCCCCTGTATGTATACCCGTGTACGTGTCGAACCCCCACCTGTGTCTGTACACCCGTGTACGTTCGAGTCGTA
This sequence comes from Triturus cristatus, assembly GCF_964204655.1. NCBI lineage: Eukaryota > Metazoa > Chordata > Amphibia > Caudata > Salamandridae > Triturus > Triturus cristatus. Next base: position 898,240,292 of record NC_140590.1, on the reverse strand, counting down.
CCCCCACCCGTGTACGTGTCGTACCACAGTGTATGTACACCCCAGTACGTTCGAGTCGTACCCCCACCCCTGTACGTGTCGTACCACCGTGTATGTACACCCCAGTACGTTCGAGTCGTACCCCCACCCCTGTACGTGTCGTACCACCGTGTATGTACACCCCTGTACGTTCGAGTCGTACCCCCACCCCTGTACGTGTCGTACCACCGTGTATGTACACCCCTGTACGTTCGAGTCGTACCCCCACCCCTGTACGTGTCGTACCACCGTGTATGTACACCCCAGTACGTTTGAGTCGTACCCCCACCCGTGTACGTGTCGTACCACCGTGTATGTACACCCCTGTACGTGTCGTCCCACCGTGTATGTACACCCCTGTACGTGTCGTACCACCGTGTATGTACACCCCTGTACGTTCGAGTCATACCCCCACCCCTGTACGTGTCATACCACCGTGTATGTACACCCCAGTACGTTCGAGTCGTACCCCCACCCGTGTACGTGTCGTACCACCGTGTATGTTCACCCCTGTACGTGTCGTACCACCGTGTATGTACAGCCCTGTATGTGTCGTACCACCGTGTATGTACACCCCTGTACGTGTCGTACCCCCTCGTGTATGTACACCCCTGTACGTGTCGAAGCCCCACCCGTGTATGTACACCCCTGTACATGTCGTACCCCCGTGTACCTACACCCGTGTACGTCAGAGTCGTACCCCCACCCGCGTATGCATGGAGCGTACCCCCACCACAACATCCTAAGGACGGAGCGCACCCTAGGCCCCAACATCACAACCGAATGTACGACTCGTACCAAGCCACACACAAGGACAGAACTGTACAACAAAATGGGCCATGTACACACCGTATACACGCAAAAAAACGCACGTACACAACCAGGACAAACCAAAACGACACAAGAATACACCATTCGAATGGCACAAAGCCACAAAACATGTCCAACAACTACCAAAACAACACATTCACTGTCCTGCAACTGCCAAAAACAAACAGAGGCCCAAAACACCACCACTCCTTATAACACACCCACCCAAACTTCAAACACAGCCACACCCACCAATGGACCAATAAAAAAAGGCCCACACACACAAACCATGAGCCTTTGCAACAGACTCACTGCTGCCAGACCCCACAGACAACCTACAGCACCAAACTAGAAGCTTCACCACACCTTACACTTGCACACCTTCACACAACCACCTTCACAAACACCCCCTCATCACATTCACACACACACCTGCACAACCACACCCACACACCCACAACCATCCACACACACCCCCCCCACCACCATCCACACCCACACCCCTCACCATGCCCACTAACAAGAATCCAAAGTTCAGTAACCGAGAGTTGGAGTTCCTTGTCGATGAAATCCTCAGAGTCGAGCCACAGCTCTTTGGAACATTGGTCAGACAGACCAGCATTGCAGAAAAAACAGCCATGTGGCAGACCATCGTCGATGCTGTGAATGTTGCGGACACCAGAAGGAACAAGCAGGAATGCCAAGCCAGGTGGTACGATCTGCGGGAGGAGGGTCCGAGCCAAGATGATGGATGAACACAACCAGGCCAACGTCACTGGAGGAGGGCCGTCCCGCAGACCCGTACACTACCATCCATGGGAGGAGAGGGTGATGGCCATACTGCCGGTGGAGGCAGTCGAAGGATTAGGAGGACTCCGAGACCCAGGTGAGTACACAAATAACGCACCTCACATGGGGGGAACGTCATCCACAACCAAACTCACAAACAGGCACGCAACCACCCCAAGCTATCGCATGACTCAACCACACTCCATGAACACGCACATGCCACTGGCGTCACCATGCCCCATGCACCCAGCTGGACAATGTCAAGTCACAGGCCACAGAAGACACCAACACATGACACGGTAACCCGGATGGCGGGAGGGTGGGCCCCAAAATTCACATAGTGCAACTCAGAAGCAGACAACAATGCCCTCTGCCCATATGGCCTAGGTCACAGCCAGACAAACAGTGTGTCCCCACACAGGAAAGACTCGCCAGCAAATGGCGGACGCCTTGCATTAACACATGGGGGTGAAGGCACTGTTTTGCACATGACAGCAGCTAATGAACAGCCAACATTGTGAAAGAGTGGCACCACACACCACCACAGCAGCAGCGCAGAGACACACACTACACCCAATGGGTGCCTGGAGATCAGAAACAAACTCACATCAACAAGCCAAGGGCCATTAAAAGATCTGCTAACAGGCTGTGCCCAGGAAGCTGGGCTGAGGTGACAGAGGGTGACACACAGAGGGAGGGAGAGGGGGACAGAGAGGGAGGGAGAGGGGGACAGAGAGGGAGGGAGACACAGGGAGACGGACAGAGGGAGGAGGCTGACACACAGAGGGAGGGAGAGGGGGACAGAGAGGGAGGGAGACACAGGGACACGGACAGAGGGAGGAGGCTGACACACGGAAGGAGGGAGAGGGGGACAGAGAGGGAGGGAGACACAGGGACACAGACAGAGGGAGGAGGCTGACACACGGAGGGAGGGAGAGGGGGACAGAGAGGGAGGGAGACACAGGGACACGGACAGAGGGAGGACGCTGACACACGGAGGAAGGGAGAGGGGGACAGAGAGGGAGGGAGACACAGGGACACGGACAGAGGGAGGAGGCTGACACACGGAGGGAGGGAGAGGGGGACAGAGAGGGAGGGAGACACAGGGAGAGCAAATCAGCCATGTGGTGTGTGGGAATGTCTGCTCGTCAGCAGGTGGACTGCGTGCATGTAGACAAGGGTGGCCAGCGCCAGCACCCCCCCTCTCCTCCATGGCAAAACACAGGGCCATGTCACAACCTGTACACGAGCACAACAACAGCTACCTGCATCATTGAAGTGTGTGTAACTACTTCATGTGCCCACGTACAGTGCAACACGGAAGGCGCCAATGCACGGCTCGCCACACCTGCCCACTCCACTGCTGACTGCAGTCACACTTGACGCAGCAAGTAAGACTGTGCCACACATAGTTAAAGGCGCCAAAGCTGTGCCCAAGGGACACACCCATGCACAAGTGCACTGTGAGTGGAATGCAAGACAGATCCAAATTCTCAGAGGAAATGTTCCAACTTTGAAACTGATGAAACATGGATGTTGCATGGACCAAAATTATCATTGTCTCTTTCACACACAGGTCAACCTCGTGGTTCACCCCCCAACACTGGGGGGGAAGACTCACAGGACCCGGCTCTGCGGGAGGCCGATCCCACCGGCAGCGACGGTTCTCACCACTCTGTGGACGACCCCGACCAACCTGGCCCCTCTGCAGCACCTGCGTCAGGTACAACGGGGCCAACCACCACCCCCACTCCTGCCACATCCCAGGAGACACCCAGGATCCCTGCCCCACAACCACAAAGCAGCCAGGCTGGCCAGGAGGGACACGGTGTCCCGGGCACCCAGGAGGAGGCAGGCGACAACGCCAATGCCACCCCTCAGGGGTCCCGGAGACCCGAAGTGCCCACAAGGGCAGGCTAGGTGCAAGTGGGCAGGGGTGGTGGGAGTGGAGGACGGCGGAGGCGCCAGCGTGACCAGTTGGCTGGGGATCCGGTATATTCCCATGTCCGAAACATCCTGGACACATACCGGCAGGACACCACGGGCCTGGCCCAGGTTGTGTCCGTCCTCGAGGGGATCAAGACCCAGCAGGCCCAGCAACATGCGGAGCTACATGCCTGTCTACTGCAACACCAACGGAGGATGGAGGACGGACAGGCTGAGCTCGTGACGGCGTACACGGGAATTCACGATACACTCCGTCGGATGGCCGACAACATGGGCAACCCTCCCTGTGCCAGAAGGCGTAGAACATCACCACCCACAGGGAGGGATCAGGAGGAGGAGGAGGAAACATCCGATGGAGCATCCCAGACGTCGTCACGGCCTGCTTCTGAGGGTCCCCGCAGGAGGGCGGGTCGTCCACGGAAAAAACCGTGAGGGTCGGCGCTACAGCACCATCTCCCAGGACACCTGGCCTGGCACCTGGCCCACTGGAGCAACAGCAGCACAGCATCAAAGGACATTCTCTGCCACATGGCCTTGCTGGTCACTGTCTGACCAATGTTGACAAAGACTGTGGCATGGACTCTGAGGATTTCAAATGGCAAGGACACCAACTCCCCTACTGAACTTTGGATTCCAAACACCCAGAAAGCCCCTCATGTCATACCCCCCCCCCCCCCACTAAAATAAAAAGTCACACCATGAAGAGAAGATGCCTGCTGGTTGCATTATTACCTTACATGTGTCTTGTAAAGTCTAACCATGCCTGAGTTCTCTTTTGACTTCAACCATCCACACCCTGGGGCCTGAGTCTGGCACAGGACACACGGGTCACAGTGTATTAGGCAAGACAGACATGGAGCACCATACACACCCGTGATGGGCCCAACCAGCTGAGGGGGTGGCCGCACAACCGTGCTGACAGACATATTGAGTACAGCAACAGTCATGTGCAGAGGTCAGGGATCATGTCCAGTGTCCTGGGGGGCACCCAGGTATGTGTAGACAGGTGGCAGAACCATGTCCTGCAAGCTTGAGTCCGGTGGATGCACATAATGGGGGCCTGGCCAACGTTGGATGCATGGGGATGGCACATGTCACAATACCCACACAGTCATGGACATCATGCACAATACACAGTCTCATCCCACACACACAGCTTGCATCTTGCTACTCGACACATAGACACATAGCCACTATCAGGGAAAACCATGCCAGACATGCTGGATGGACCGTGGCAACACACCAGCATTGACTGAGAAGAGGCACCTTGGAGGCATAGGGACACCTTTATTAGTCATGTTTTCGGGATTGCAGAGGCAACTTGAAGTACACATGAACACTTCATGTGGAGTAACATGTGGGTCCAACACTGGCACCCCCCTTCTGCAGCACAAATGCGTGATAGCCATGGAACTGGCACACAAGTGTCGGCTAACAGCTAAACACCCCCAGCTGCTCACGGAGAGCCTGCCATACACCATTGATCCGCTGATGTGGAAGTCCCACAGCATGTCAAGCCAATGCAAACCGTATGTGTCCGAGGGCAGTGTTACACACATTGATGCCATCATCACAATCCACTATCCCATCACTGATGACTGTCAACAAGTCTGACCATCTATTCAGGTGTACCCAGCTGCATGTCATGTGTTCCATGGTGATGCTACATGGCTGCAGAGGAACCAAACATTGACAGGGGCAGTGTGCATACATCGTGAACAACTGCCACACCCAATACACCCCTGATGCATCCCTTACCCTAAGGAGACTTCCAAACGTGTCCGTGCCTGTAACGCTGAGTCAGCACACGATGACGTGTCCATGAGGAATAGCAGTGCCACAACAATGCAAGCAGCAGACGGCATGCGCAAGTACCTGGGGAAGAGAGACACACAAGAAGTCAGCCACAAAAAGCACCGCCACTTGCATGTGCATTTACTCGACACATGTATGGATGACAACATGCTAGGTCACAATTATGACTGGGGAAATACAACCATCACTGGCACCATCACTCCAGTGACACACCCACACACTCCTCTGACTCACGTGCCATACATGCAGGTGGAGACACACATCACAACACATGCCACACGGGGACCAATGCGTGCACACTCAGACACCGGTACTCACCACTAAGCAAAGAAGTTGCGAATGAGCCGAGTCCGGATGTCCTCTTGCGGCTCCACATCCTCCACATCACTAGCCCCATTGCCAAGCCCTTCGTCCTCCACGGGTGGATGGTCCTCGTCATCTTGATCCAGGATGAGTGGCACAGCTTTCTCATCTGCCATGTTGTGCATAATGCAGCAGACCATGAAGATTTTGCAGACCTTCGCCGGGGCATATGGGAGGGCGCCGCCGGTCTTGTGTAGGCACCTGAATCGGCTCTTCAGCAGGCCAAACGTCCTCTCTATCACTCGCCTTGTCCGGCCATGGGCGGTGTTGTAGCGGAGCTGGGCCGGCGTGATGGGGTTGCGGAGAGGTGTGATCAGCCATGGCATTTTGGGATAGCCAGCGTCCCCTACATGGAAAGCACATGGACATAAGTAGGACAGGAGAAGCGGTCATGCTGGAAGTCTACGCAAAATACAGGACAGACAGACTGTACCCACCAACAACACATGCTCGTTTGTTGCGCAGCTGCGTCATCATTTCAGGCATCCTGCTACGCCTCATGATGTAGGCATCGTGTGCTGATCCTGGGAAACGAGCACAGACATGTGAAATCACCATGTTGGACAGACACACCACAAGGGCATTGATGGAGTGGTAGTGCTTGCGATTGCGGTACGCTACCTCCTGTGCGTGTGGTGGTAACAAAGCAACATGTGTCCCATCTATGGACCCAATGACATGGGGCATCCCTCCCAGGGCATAGAATCCACATTTGACCCCAGTCAACATTTCAGGGGTAGGAAAATGTATGAAGTGATCCAGGTGAATCAACATGGCCTCTAAGAAATCATGCAGCACACGGCAGAACATGCTCTGGGACATGCCACCAACATGAGCTATGGTATTTTGAAAGGTACCCGTGGCTAGAAAATGTAGGGCTGCCATTACCTTCAGCTTGGGTGTCAGTGCTGTAGGATACCTGTGCAGCGGTTGCAGGTGTGGTGCCAGTCTCGCCGTCAAATCCAGAATCAACCGTTGGGGGAAGCGGTAGCACCGGATACAATGATTCTCCCGCATGGCAGCCAAGTCCGGAATTGGTCGGGGAAGAGGCGGCGCTCTGCAGTAATTTGGAAGTGACAAGGAAGAGTGAGTGCACCACAACAACAAATAATTTGTCCTGAGCACATGTTAATCTGTCTATACACATATGTGACATACGGAGTCAGGTATGTGCCACATGCCCTGGACACGTATGGCTGGCAGGTGACACTCCTACCAAGACCCAGCTACACACGCAGATTGAGAACCTCCACATGCCATGGCATGGGATTAGCTGTGTCCCAGTGCAAGTGAACAGCCAGACGCAAGACAGGAGTGACATACACCCACACATCAGCAGTAGTAGGATGTCGATTGCAGAGACTGGTAGCAGAACACTAGAGCCACAGGTCACATGACATTACACTAGGACAGCCCACACACCTTGCCATGAAGGTGCACATGTCTCGACTCACCACACATTCATAGAGAGGATGCAGACATGTCCTTGTTACGCTACTCCGTGTCCCATGCATACATACGCACCTCACATCCGATACCACATGTGGCATGGTGTGCGGAACAGTGTGCCATGGCCATCTACACACAGACACATGTTGGTTGCTGCAACGGCTGCAGCTTTTGAGGGAGCTCAAACATCTACCTAATGTGAACCCCCCACACATACATGACATAGTCACATCGTGCACCGTGGGTAGTGACATGTCAGGTGTGGTAACCCCTGTACCGGGCCTCAGGGGACACTTGCGTGTGTTGTTGTCCGTGCCATGCCAGTGACGCTCATGCCAAGTGTGCAGTACGACATGCACACATGTCAAAGGAGTCAAGGGCATGCCTGGCACACATTGCACCGTCACACATTACATATGTACACATCTCATCATACATCTGGTGCCTTCTCCACTCAGGAGTATTGTGCCACATCACAGCCTTTCACACCTGTGCCCCACACATGTAGTACTGCCCAGACAATGCCTTGATGTCCATCCATGGACAAGTATGTCAGCCCTATTCCTTCCTGTGTGCTGCCTGTCACCACTGTGATGTGTGAAAAACACCGTACTTCTGCTAAGAGGGCCTGTGTACCTTCCCGTATCACTATGGGAGTGCTGCCGTATGTGTACCCATCGTGATGGTGAGCGTACAGGCGTGTGTACGGTCCGTACCACTACGAGTATGCATACGCAAGAACACTCATAGTGGTACGGCCCGTACACGCGTGCCTATGTTCACTTTCACTATGGGTGTCCTCGCGTATGCGTACTCGTAGAGGTACGGCCCGTACACACGCCTGTACGCTCCCTATCAGTATGGGTGTCCTCGCGTATGCGTACTCGTAGTGGTACGGCCCGTACATACGCCTGTACGCTCCCTATCACTATGGGTGTCCTCGCGTATGCGTACTCGTAGTGGTACGGCCCGTCCACAGGCCTGTACGCTCCCTATCACTATGGGTGTCCTCACGTATGCGTACTCGTAGTGGTACGGCCCGTACACATGCCTGTACGCTCCCTATCACTATGGGTGTCCTCGCGTATGCGTACTCGTAGTGGTACGGCCCGTACACACGCCTGTACGCTCCCTATCACTATGGGTGTCCTCGCGTATGCGTACTCGTAGTGATGGTGAGCGTACAGGCGTGTGTACGGGCCGTACCACTACGAGTACGCATACGCAAGGACACCCATAGTGATAGTGAGCGTACAGGCGTGTGTACGGGCCGTACCACTACGAGTACGCATACGCAAGGACACCCATAGTGATAGGGAGCGTACAGGCGTGTGTACGGGCTGTACCACTACGAGTACGCATACACGAGGACACCCATAGTGATAGGGAGCGTACAGGCGTGTGTACGGGCCGTTGCTATGCATTTGGGGTGCCCTAGGGCCCCGGAACTCACCGTACCTGTGTGTGAAGCTCCAAATTACATAGGGGACACATGAGGGACAAGTATTAAGGCCTACATGCATGCTGGTTGTCATGGAGACCAAGTTTAAACTTTGATTTTGTTCTGGAAGGTGCACAGCAGAAGTCAGTTGGAATGAATCTACTTTGTTGCAATGTGTTTGTGGGGTTGACATCATGCTGAAGAAAAAAACAGAATAAGAACCCACTGACTGCTAGGTTTGAAGGGATTGGAGGAAACATAGGATGCAAATGTGAGTGACCAATCACTCTGCACGCCTGTGCATGAAATGGGCCAGCAAGGCAGATATAAGGCAGCCAGGTCCCATGAGGGAGCACTTGACTGCACATCTCTGTATTCCACGACCCAGCTACTGCTACTGATTCCCTGGAACCATGTCAAGGGCTGTGGAGAGGTCACAGCCATTCACCCTGGAGGAGAACATGGCTTTGGTGGATGTGATCCTCCCACAGTACCCCATGCTGTATGGGTGACCAGGTTATCAGGTGAGTGCAGTGTCCACTGGCACAGACTGTGTCCCTTTTTTGTGACTGTGACTTCTGCCATTGTGTCCAGGTGTGACACACATGCTATGTACTGTAGGGGGGGTCCCAGGGGGGGAATGCCTGATGTCTCCCAGCAGTGCCTAGAGACAGGAGGGGTGTGTGCAGAGTCCCCCCAGCAGTGCCCAGAGACAGGAGGGGTGGGTGCCTATCACTCCCAGCAGTGCCCAGGGACAGGAGGGGTAGGTGCCTATCACTCCCAGCAGTGACCAGAGACAGGAGGGGTGTGTGCAGAGTCCCCCCAGTAGTGCCCAGTGACAGGAGGGGTGGGTGCCTATCACTCCCAGCAGTGCCCAGGGACAGGAGGGGTGGGTGCCTATCACTACCAGCAGTGCCCAGAGACAGGAGGGGTGTGTGCTGAGCCCCCCCAGCAGTGCCCAGAGACAGGAGGGGTGGGTGCCTATCACTCCCAGCAGTGCCCAGGGACAGGAGGGGTGGGTGCCTATCACTCCCAGCAGTGCCCAGAGACAGGAGGGGTGTGTGCAGAGTCCCCCTAGCAGTGCCCAGAGACAGGAGGGGTAGGTGCCTATCACTCCCAGCAGTGCCCAGGGACAGGAGGGGTGGGTGCCTATCACTCCCAGCAGTGCCCAGAGACAGGAGGGGTGTGTGCAGAGTCCCCCCAGCAGTGCCCATAGACAGGAGGGGTGGGTGCCTATCACTCCCAGCAGTGCCCAGGGACAGGAGGGGTGGGTGCCTATCACTCCCAGCAGTGCCCAGAGACAGGAGGGGTGTGTGCAGAGTCCCCCCAGCAGTGCCCAGAGACAGGAGGGGTGGGTGCCTATCACTCCCAGCAGTGCCCAGACATATGAGGGGTGGGTGCCTATCACTCCCAGCAGTGCCCAGAGACAGGAGGGGTGGGTGCCTATCACTCCCAGCAGTGCCCAGGGACAGGAGGGGTGGGTGCCTATCACTCCCAGCAGTGCCCAGAGACAGGAGGGGTGTGTGCAGAGTCCCCCCAGCAGTGCCCAGAGACAGGAGGGGTGGGTGCCTATCACTCCCAGCAGTGCCCAGGGACAGGAGGGGTGGGTGCCTATCACTCCCAGCAGTGCCCAGAGACAGGAGGGGTGGGTGTGATGCACAGTGTGAGCCTGGATCATTGATTGTGTAGTTGCCCTCATTCCACGTACTGCTTTTGGCCTTCCCCAGAGGATCATGTCCCTATGACAAAGGTGCAATGCGTTGGATGCATACTATGCCTTGTTGTAAACAGCAAATGTGTTCTAATATGTGTCTCTGTGACATGTGCCAGGTGTATTGATGTAGTGTCACTTGTTCATCCTCACAGGTAGACGCCTCTGCCAAGGAGCACATATGGCTGACCGCCGTCAGCGCCGTGAGGAGTGCGGATGGTCGGAAGCGGCGCCTGTCCCAGGTGAGGAAACGCTGGCAGGATATCCGGTGCTGGATGCGGAGGATCGCACGGGTCCTGCTGGGGGACTCACCTGAGAGCCATAAGAACCGCGGGCGCCGCCGTCTCTCCCACATCCACAAGCGTGTGCTGGCGGTGGTCTTTCCAGACTTGGACAGGCGCCTACAGGAGATGCAGCTGCAGGCAGGGGGTAGGTACATGTGTGTTTGTTGTGTTTCACCAGCATTTGTACGTGCACTGTTCCATGGATACACTGCCAGGGTTTTATGGTGCTGTGCAGATCCTGTTACCCACAGTATTGCAGTGCTCTCCTGCCTCCCTTCCCCTCCTTGCAATGTATTCACTGGTCTGTGTGTAGTCACTCCGTCACAAGGTTATGTAGCCTGGCACCTACTCCAAGTGTACTATGCCTGCAGCATCATGTGTGGGGGTGGTGTGTAACAGGTTTTGGGACCTTGCCTGTGCCCTGTCCAGTTCTGGACTTGTGGGTTCCATGTCAGTTGGCACTAATGCTGAGTCCAGACATGGGAGTTAATCTCTCAAGTGCGAGGCCTTCCAGCACGCATGTCCTATGTGGTGGCCTGTGACATGATGTGCATGAGTGTGCGGTACGCATAGTGCAGGGATGTTAGCGTGTGTTGCAGTCATTCCCATTCAGGAGTATGGAGTTGTGTGGCCACTACTGTCCCCAGGGGCATCTTTACCTAGGTATCATGTGTGTAATCCGAAAATGTCGAATATCTCTGTGTCTACAGCATAGGTTGTGCTCTGTGCCATTGTCCCCTGGCACCATGTATATTGACGTGAAATGTAGTACAAGTGTCCACTGTCCAGCCTGACCTGATTTTCCCAGTACATACTCACGGTGGCCATTGCCTGTGTGTCTTGTTACAATCATCTGATGATGCCCATTTGTACATGATTATTTGGACAGGCGCACCTTGTGTATTTTGTGTGCAATATTGAATTTTTGCATCCCATGTGTATTTCACCCAGACTAAGAGATGTACGTGCTTCCTGTGTCTCCAAAGAATTGTCTCATGTAGGGGGTGGGTGGTGCGGGCATGGCCTACATGTCAAGACCTGAAATCTCCTTGCTAGGACTGGCCAGTGTGTGATGTTTGCCTGGACATACACTCAAGGTGCAGTGTGCCAGTCAGGGTGGGCATGTTATCAGTATTACCTATGCTGCATGTGCCTCTAGTTCCTGGCTATGGTCCCTGCTCATCCCTATTTCCTGCCACTCTGTGTGGTGCAGATGCAGTGCTGGATTGTCCCCAGGGCCTTGCTCCTCAGTCAAAATGCCATGTCATCTCATTTGCTATTGTGTCATGCTCTCCATAGTTTTTCCGTGGCATGGTGGGTCAAACAACTGTGTCTTGCAGGGCCTACATCTGTACCTTGTTTTGTAGTTGTAACTCTTCCTTTCTTTCAGGCTATGCACTGTAACCTAAGTAGATTGGACTCATGTGACATATGTATACAGGTGTGTGATTAATTTCTGTCTCTTCACCCTGCGCACAGCATCGTCGGGGGACACGGAGGGAGACATGGACACAGACGGCGCAGAGGGACCGAGCACCAGTGCCAGCGGTGACATCGTGGCTGGCACATTGAGTGGGACTGAGGCGGAGGAGAGTGAAGCCGGGGACCTGTCGACTGGCACAACAGAGTATGAAGCTGACGGGTCGGAGGATGATCTCTCCGAGTGGGCGGTGGCTGCACCACCATCTGACAGCAGCCCTACATCTCGCACCGCCCCCTCCATTGGCATCAGCCGCCTCCCACGTGCTCGTGTCCCTTCCCAGCGTGCCCAGTCACCGCATGTCTCCTTCCTGCCAGGCACCGCACCCCCTGCCCCTGTCTCCACTGCTGCCGCCAATGCCAAGTCTGTGGATATCCAGCGGCAGTTGCAGGTTGGTCAGACTGCGATCCTTAATGTCCTCCATGCCCACAGCCAGGTCCTCAACAACATGGAGGCATACTTGGAGGGCATTCATTCATCACAGGCTGACCAACGCAACTTGCTGAGGTCGATAGACTCGACACTGACTGCAGCAGTGGGTCTCCTGCAGCGCTACGTCCCACCCCCTACCCCTGTCCCTTCCACACTTCCTACTCCCATACCTGTCCCACATACACCCAGACGTCAGCATGCACCCACCACAACAGACACAGGCACCACACCACCAGGGAAGGTCCGCCGCACACCTCCTGACACGCACACACAGGGTGTAGTAGGCACACCCACTGGGTCGGGGGGCAAACATGTGACGCGCAGCCAGAGTGGGAGTCCGCATTCCACCCAATCCACTCCCTCCAAATCCCCTCCCCTCAGCTCTCCTGGCCACATCTCCCCCAAAGACTCCTTCATGGCTGCTCTGTCCCTGAGCCCCACAGTGACACCACCCCGCAAGCGGTCAAGGAAGTCCACGGTCAGGGTGCTTGAGTCCCCCCCTGTCCACACCCTCCCCCAGTGGCGCTGCGACTCATCCCTCTGACCCCCCCCCCCTCCTTGGGGCCTGTGGTTCCTTCGGGTGCAGGGGAGTCCCTGTAGGACCTTGCCACGGTGTGCAGCACGCTCCTAGAATCCACCTTTGGCCCTGCCCCACCCCCTGTGGTGGAGTACTCCATCCCTGCACCCACGTCGCCTACCCTTCGCCCTCCTGTCCCTGCGGTGCCTGTTCCTTCCCCCCCACATGATGCCCTCACCCCTGTGGAAGACGACGGCTTGTAACTGTGCAGGCAAGCTAGGGGACACGCATCCCACTGTGTCCCCCATCCAGCTGTGACTCATGGACTGCCCTATGGGCTTTGTAAATATTGAACTTTCTACTAACACACTATTTAAGATCATGCTGATTAAAGCTTTTTTTGTTTCCTTTGAACACTACTGCTTTTCTGATGTTGCTGTTGGTGGGGCTGCGACCTGATTTTGGGTGGTAATCATGTGTTGGGTGTGTGGGAAATGTAGTAGTGTGCTGGTCATAGGGGGGACCCTGGTATCTGTGTGCCATCACACGGTGTTAGCTAGGTTTCTCTGTCCATGTACGCAGTTGCTGCATGGTGGAATTGTACCAAGGTGTATTCCTTCCTCTGTGTACCCTGACATCTTCCCTGCAGGGTGTTCCCAATATGTGGTGCTGAGCTGTGTCTACATCAGCTGGGTGTGTGATGGACTCCTTCAACTTTGCACATGCATGCTGAGCGATGTCTCCACCTGCATCATTCGTGGCATCCTTGGTAGTTATGGTACTTGTGTGTGTGGACTATTGACATGACTTCATGTGGACATGTTTTATTTTCTGCGCTATGCATGCGTATACTCCCAGCCTCGCACACATGTGGTACATGTACTGCAGGGTCTTTGTGCACCTGACTGACATTTGTGGGCATGGTATCTGTGGCTACTCCACCCTTTGCGTTGCATGGGCACTGCTGGGAGTGTTAGGCACCCACCCCTCCTGTCTCTGGGCACTGCTGGGAGGACTCTGTGTTAGACCCGGCCCTCGTAACATAGTCAGACCTGACCCCTGCACCTCACACCAGCCCGAGCCCCTGGCCTGGCCGATCCTTCCCACCAGAACACACACACCCGACCCGGACTTCCCCCGTCCGTAGGCCTTCCTCCTTCGTCCACCCCAGGCCCGCATGCCCACTTCATGCACCAAGATGGCCGCCCGGCCCCAGCACGACCCTAGCCTACAGGCGCCACTCTGGCTGGAGGACATCGCGCTCCCCTTGGGATGAGAAGGGGAGGAGCAGTTTCCATCACACCTCTGCGCTTCCCTGGTAAGGTGGGTTTCGATCGACCCGCCGGCCTCCCCGAGGGCTGGCTCCATGCCTGCTGGGTGTCTGGGGATCCTCCCGACCCAGCCCTGAAAGGATCAAAGGACAATGGCAGGAAACCCCCAACAAGCGACCCCCAGGTGACAAGACCCCTGCCTGCACAGACTCCGGACATCAAAGAGGAGTCGCCCTATAACAAGGGGTGCCCTGGGACTGTCCGGCAGATTCGCCTTGGAAACACCTGAGCCCTGCTGAGTGACTCGCGGCTCCCTGAAGATCGTAAGACCTCCGAACTTGTGCTTGAGCCCTGCTGAGTGACTCGCGGCTCCCTGAAGATCGTAAGACCTCCGAACTTGTGCTTGAGCCCTGCTGAGTGACTCGCGGCTCCCTGAAGATCGTAAGACCTCTGAACTTGTGCTTGAGCCCTGCTGAGTGACTCGCGGCTCCCTGAAGATCGTAAGACCTCCGAACTTGTACTCGAGCCTGCTGAGTATCTCGCAGCGCCCCCAGACTCCCTTGGTCCTGCCGGACCCCACGACGACAAGCGTAACCCCCAGCTCGAGGATTGTGAGCTGTGCGCCGGATACGCTCCTGCATTTGATCCATTCCCCCAAAGACTGTCCCGCTACCTCCTAACCCCCCTGAACGACTTTGTGAGCCCGCGCTCTACTTGTATATATATTGCCTTGCTGATCATAAAGATCTTACCACTCCGATCTGATAAAGATTTGCTCCTAAGAACTCTCGGTGTGGTGTCTCTTTGTCGTGTGGTGCCGAGTGTACGATCCTAGATACGAGATTCCTCCCCTGAGGAGTCTCCCGCCAGTGCCCGGCTACGATACCTCGAGGGTTGGTCTCAGGACAGTCAGGGCCCCCTCCGGGCTCCTCTGAGGTCGCCTTCTAACACTCTGCACACACCCCTCCTGTCTCTGGGCACTGCTGGGAGTGATAGGCACCCACCCCTCATATGTCTGGGCACTGCTGGGAGTGATAGGCACCCACCCCTCATATGTCTGGGCACTGCTGGGAGTGATAGGCACCCACCCCTCCTGTCACTGGGCACTGCTGGGGGGACTCTGCACACACCCCTCCTGTCTCTGGGCACTGCTGGGAGTGATAGGCACCCACCCCTCCTGTCGCTGGGCACTGCTGGGAGTGATAGGCACCCACCCCTCCTGTCCCTGGGCACTGCTGGGAGTGTTAGGCACCCACCCCTCCTGTCTCTGGGCACTGCTGGGAGGACTCTGCACACACCCCTCCTGTCTCTGGGCACTGCTGGGAGGACTCTGCACACACCCCTCCTGTCTCTGGGCGCTGCTGGGAGTGCTAGGCACCCACCCCTCATATGTCTGGGCACTGCTGGGGGGACTCTGCACACACCCCTCCTGTCTCTGGGCACTGCTGGGAGTTTTAGGCACCCACCCCTCCTGTCTCTGGGCACTGCTGGGAGGACTCTGCACACACCCCTCCTGTCTCTGGGCACTGCTGGGGGGACTCTGCACACACCCCTCCTGTCTCTGGGCACTGCTGGGAGTGATTGGCACCCACCCCTCCTGTCGCTGGGCACTGCTGGGAGTGATAGGCACCCACCCCTCCTGTCCCTGGGCACTGCTGGGAGTGATAGGCACCCACCCCTCCTGTGTCTGGGCACTGCTGGGGGGACTCTGCACACACCCCTCCTGTCTCTGGGCACTGCTGGGAGTGTTAGGCACCCACCCCTCCTGTCTCTGGGCACTGCTGGGAGGACTCTGCACACACCCCTCCTGTCTCTGGGCACTGCTGGGAGGACTCTGCACACACCCCTCCTGTCTCTGGGCGCTGCTGGGAGTGCTAGGCACCCACCCCTCATATGTCTGGGCACTGCTGGGGGGACTCTGCACACACCCCTCCTGTCTCTGGGCACTGCAGGGAGTGTTAGGCACCCACCCCTCCTGTCTCTGGGCACTGCTTGGAGGACTCTGCACACACCCCTCCTGTCTCTGGGCACTGCTGGGAGTGCTAGGCACCCACCCCTCATATGTCTGGGCACTGCTGGGGGGACTCTGCACACACCCCTCCTGTCTCTGGGCACTGCTGGGAGTGTTAGGCACCCACCCCTCCTGTCTCTGGGCACTGCTGGGAGGACTCTGCACACACCCCTCCTGTCTCTGGGCACTGCTGGGAGGACTCTGCACACACCCCTCCTGTCTCTGGGCGCTGCTGGGAGTGATAGGCACCCACCCCTCATATGTCTGGGCACTGCTGGGGGGACTCTGCACACACCCCTCCTGTCTCTGGGCACTGCTGGGAGGACTCTGCACACACCCCTCCTTTCTCTGGGCACTGCTGGGAGGACTCTGCACCCACCCCTCCTGTCTCTGGGCACTGCTGGGAGTTATAGGCACCCACCCCTCCTGTGTCTGGGCACTGCTGGGGGGACTCTGCACACACCCCTCCTGTCTCTGGGCACTGCTGGGAGTGATAGGCACCCACCTCTCCTGTCTCTGGGCACTGCTGGGAGGACTCTGCACACACCCCTCCTATCTCAGGGCACTGCTGGGAGGACTCTGCACCCACCCCTCCTGTCTCTGGGCACTGCTGGGAGTGATAGGCACCCACCCCTCATATGTCTGGGCACTGCTGGGGGGACTCTGCACACACCCCTCCTGTCTCTGGGCACTGCTGGGAGGACTCTGCACACACCCCTCCTGTGTCTGGGCACTGCTGGGGGGACTCTGCACACACCCCTCCTGTCTCTGGGCACTGCTGAGAGGACTCTGCACACACCCCTCCTGTGTCTGGGCACTGCTGGGGGGACTCTGCACACACCCCTCCTAATTCACAATATGTACGCTTCGAACATACACGGGTGTGGGTTCGCTCCATGCATACGCAGGTGAGGGTACGGGTCGTACTTACACTGTTGGGGTGGGGGGTTCGCTCCATGCATACGCGGGTGAGTGTATGTGTCGTACTTACACTGTTGGGGTGGGGAGTTCGCTCCATGCATACGCGGGTGGGGGTACGTGTCGTACTTACACTGTTGGGGTGGGGGGTACGCTCCATACGTACGCGGGTGGGGGTACGTGTCGTACTTACACTGTTGGGGTGGGGGGTACGCTCCATACGTATGCGGGTGGGGGTACGTGTCGTACTTACACTGTTGGGGTAGGGGGTACGCTCCATACGTATGCGGGTGGGGGTACGTGTTGTACTTACACTGTTGGGGTGGGGGGTGCGCTCCGTACGTACGCGGGTGGGGGTACGTGTCGTACTTACACTGTTGGGGTGGGGGGTACGCTCCATACGTACGCGGGTGGGGGTACGTGTCGTACTTACACTGTTGGGGTGGGGGGTACGCTCCGTACGTACGCGGGTGGGGGTACGTGTCGTACTTACACTGTTGGGGTGGGGGGTACGCTCCATACATACGCGGGTGGGGGTACGTGTCGTACTTACACTGTTGGGGTGGGGGGTATGCTCCGTACGTACGCGGGTGGGGGTACGTGTCGTACTTACACTGTTGGGGTGGGGGTACGCTCCATACCTACGTGGGTGGGGGTACGTGTCGTACTTACACTGTTGGGGTGGGGGGTACGCTCCGTACGTACGCAGGTGGGGGTACGTGTTGTACTTATACTGTTGGGGTAGGGGGTACGCTCCATGCATACGCGGGTGGGGGTACGGTCCGTACATTGCCGTACCCACGCTGTGGAATGCTTGTGCGGGCCGTACCCAGGCCTTTGCCACGTGGGTACATGCCGTCCCGCAATTGTTGGGGTGACGTAGGTGTGGGCGTGGTACGACTCGTACCCACGCTCTTAAGGCGTGGGTACGGGACGTACCTGTATGGTTGTGTTGCCGGTTCGCATCGTGAAGAACTTCCGTTGTGGCGGTCGCTGGCTTGGCTGGACACGCCCCCACCCCCTCGTAGTGACCAGGGCCTGAGGGTCAGGTATGTCCAGGGCATGTGTGCTGTGTGACTTGGGTGGGGGTTATGTGTCCTGCCCCTGCCCCCCCCCCCTTTGCCCATGGGTGTTGATCTGACCTTCTGCGGCGTCTGCGTCGTAACCTGTAGAGGAGGTCGACTGCTATGAGGGCCGGGATGACACGTAGGTTCGGGTCCATGTCTGTCCGTCGCGTACAGGTCCTCCTTGTTCGCGTCGTCCTGATTTCCCGGCAGTTTTTGGCAGCCGGAAAATATTGTCCGTGCGGGATGACGTCGGTGCGAATCGTGATTCCTGGTTCGTGAATGGCAGGCTGCGTGCGTCCCGACGTCACGTCGGCGCTTTCCCGGATCGCATTTGTAAGTTTATTTTGTTCGGTCGGGGTTTTGTACGATTCGTACGGGAAAGGTGTTTCCGTGCGAATCGTAATTCCATGTTTCTATATTTTGACGACCGGGTACGCGTCGGACGGAGAATATGCTCCGTCCGACGGTTCGTACCCGGTTTTTACAGGATCGTGATCGGCACCTAAATGTGAGGATTTCTGTTTTTGCCTGATTTACTCTATGATTCCCAAGATTTGTAAACTTCTTAATTTCATCCAATGCATTCTTTATACTTGCTCCCTTCGAATTCAGGTATAAAATTCTATTATCTGTATATAGTTTAATTTTTGACATCCCTACCATATGTGGTATTATTTGTAGATTGGATAGTATTTTCACTGCATGTGGCTCAATGAAAAGCGAAACAACAGGGGAGACAATGGGCATCCCTGCTGAGTTCCCTGATAAATATTCACCTGCCCTGCTTCTGCTTCATTGATAGTAATCTTGGCTCCCGCTTGACTATATACGTCTTTTAACATACAGATCAGCTGGATTGGGAATCCAAACTTCTCTAAACTGAATGACAAAGCATGCCAATCTACCAAATCAAAAGCCTCTTGGCATCCATCATAAGTATACCAGCTTTAATCCTATTGGCAGAGAAGTAATCAATCGCTTGTATTAAATTATAAGGATTGGTGGGCATTAGTATCCCCGGAAGGAAACCATTCTGATCTGTGTGCACTACTTGCTGAGCACCGTGAGCAATTCTCATCGCCCATATTCTCATGAAAATCTTGGAGTCTGTATTTAACAGGTTAATTGGATGAAAAGAATTGGGATCCCTCAGGTCTTTATATTTTTTAAGAAAAATGATAACCACCATCTCCGTAAATCCTTTAGGCACATCTGCCCGTCTTTTATTTGGTTAAAAAGTTCAGTTAATAAAGGGACCAGTTCGTCTTGAAACCTCTTACACACCTCTACTGGAATCCCATCAAACCCACTAGCCTTAGCATGAGCCATGTTTTTCAGCACTCCCACAATTTCTGCAGGTTCTATAACCTTGTTAGGTTGTTCAATATGTTCCCTCGATAATTGAGGCAGATCTAAAAATTCAAAATATGATATTGGCTCATGTTCAGCTATTTTCTGCGTTTCCGTATACATTTTCTTTAAATGTGTGAGAAAAATATCCACCATTTATTTTATTTATTTATTTGAAAAGTTTTACAAAGCGCGAACATGACCCTTACAGGTCTCAGTGCGCTGTACAAAGTGGTGAAAGCACGAATAAAACCAACACAATGGTACAAATGATGTAGTTAAGTCAGCACACTGTCAAACAAAAGGGGGTAAACAATCAAGGTCAGGGACAGGGGAGTCGGCCCAACTAGTACAGTTTCAGAAGGGCCATATAGCGAGATAACAATTTAACAGATGAGCATAAATAAATCAAAACAACAGTGTAAAATAAGTATCAAAATCTATATACAGGGGGCTTGAAGAAGGAGTAGAGGATGATGCTGTTAATGTTCACTCAAGAGTAGCCATTTGACATGTTTCTTGAAAGATGCAGTGGAACGGTTGGATCTGATCTCAGGAGGAAGAGTGTTCCAAATTTTTGGAGCAAGTCCGGAGAAGGCACGATTGTAAGTTCTTTTTTTTTTTATTTAGGAGGTTTCAAAAGTAGGGAGGACTTACTTCTTAAGTTCTGACAGGAGCCAGATAATTCAAGCTTTTTCGACAAGTAAACCAGGGTGTTGTAATGCATGGCTTCATGCGTCATGCAGGCTATCTTGAAACGTATCCTAGCTTCCATAGATAGCCAATTCAGTTGAGTAAGGTCGAGAGTAATGTGGTCATGCTTTCTGGAGCCCGTGATGAGCCTGGCTGATGTGTTTAGAGTGGCTCTAAGCGGGGCCAAGCTAGCTTTAGGAAGCCCGGCAAGGGTCACCAAACCATGTTCCAGACGAGCGATAACCAGGGATTGTACTGCAGGCCGGATGTCCTCAGGGGGAAGGAAAGACTTGATTTTCTTAAGGATGTTGTGTTCAAAATAGGCTCCCCTAATGTGCGCTTGCATATTTAGATATTTATACAAGGTAATGCCTAACATTTGATGATGTTCTGACCAGTCACAGGGTAAAATGTCACCCAGTTGTATGCTATTGTCTTTAGCTATGATAAGGTGGAGGGTGGCACCCTTGTTGTGGGTAGGACCCTTACATACCTGTGAGAAGTTGAGATAGGAAAGGAAAGCCTTAAAGGAGCATAGTAAAGGATCATTTGTGTCATTCCAATGGAGGTTAAAGTCCCCGAGGAAGATATGGCAGAGTTGGTATGAACACAAGCTAATGACCCAATGATTGGCTCTATGAAGAGCAATCTTATGGTTATCTTCTACTAATTGGTGGGAGTTTGGATCATGTAGCTGATTTATGATTTGGGCACTTTTCTGGCTCTTCATAGTCCAAGCCAGAAGTCTTCTGATATGCTTGTTCTCTTCATGGAGTTTTTGTTGATATGCTTTATTTCCTGAGACTTCTTCTAGCCCAAAACAATTTTTTTGCTCCTCCTTAGCTTTAGATAATTCCTGCTGCAGTATTTTAAAAGAGTGCTCCTCTATTGAGGCCCAAAAAAAATGGTGTCTAGCTTTATCCACTGCGGCCTGCAACTCCTCAAATTTTTGCTTACGCTGTTTAGTAATCCGTGCTTTGTAGGAAATAACTTTTCCACTAAATGCAGCTTTAAAACCCTCCCAGACCATGAAGCTTGGCACGGAGTTCATGTTGAATTGGAAATATTCCTTAAAAACAAAAATTGTATCCTTCTATAATGTCTCATAAAACTGGCATCTTGGTTTCTTTTTAAGATTAACCAGAAGAGAAAATGTGAAACAGACTAACAAAAGATCTTTAAAGGAGTTAGCAAATATCTCTGACTTCCCATAAACCAGCAATTATCTACCGAGAAAAAAATCTAATCATGATGATGTTCTGTATCTGGAAAAATAGCAGGTAAAGTGGGAGAAGCACAGATGCCCTATCCTCCATCCATGGATCTATTAGGGCCAAATCTATTTTTATTGCACTCAATTGACGTTTAGTTTTGTTAGAGGTATTGAGTGACAAACTTTGAATAAAATTAAAATTGCCACAATGATCAATACACCTTCTGATTGTAGCGCCATATCATACATTTGCTCTAACGCTGTGGTATCATCATCAATGGGGCAATGGTAATTCACCAAATTTAGCTCCACTTCCTCAATTTTAATCTTGATCCATAAACATTTTCCCCTCCTATCCCATATTACATCCTTAACCAGCCAATCATTCAAATTTGATATTAAAGTCCCAACTCCATGAACCACTGCGGTAGCGGATGAGAAGTATGCATGTGCGTTTCTTTGGCATGCTAATCTTAGGAATATTAGCGCTAAAATGGGTTTCTTGCAAAAAAATAACTTCCGAGGCAAATGATACTAATTATTTAAGGAGAGCACCACACTTACATGGGTTCAGAAGCCCATTCACATTACATGAAATTATTTTAATATGCTGTGACATCCTTTTTGATCTCTAAAAACAGAGACCTGTATCGGCTTTTCCTGCAGTATTGCATCCTCCCTTTCACTTTACTCTCCAATTCCACCTGACATAATTTGCAAAACATTAGCTCTTGCCCTGTTCACTTTTTCATCTGCCACCCTCGAACCCCTTGGGCAGTATAAAATTCTTGATGAGAGGGTTCATCAACTGGGGAATATTCTAAATCTACCTCTGCGACTCACTTCCTTCTGGAATACCTATAAACCTAAAATTACTGCATCGCAAGTGGTTTTTGAACATCTCCATTTTGGATTCTAACTGTTACATTTTCTTTAATTCTGGTACAATGTTCTTATCCATTCTTTGAAAGTAATCCTCAATTGCAGAAATTCTTTGTTCAGCCTCCAAAAGACGCTTAGACAATTGTACAAGAGTCCCTTAATTTTAGACTGTCTTTGGTTGACTTTTGACGTGTCAAAACCTTTCTGTATTTTTAGCACCCGAATTGCTGTTAGAATCATTTCCAATAGTGGTCGCAGTAGGTCAGAAGTAGTCTAAATGGAGTTCCACATTATCCGGTCCCCATTCTGTCGCCTGTATTATTTTTTCCCCCCCTGTATAGATCTTGTTGCTTGTCCTGAACCGAATTTAGCCCTACATTTACTGGTTCGGGAGTGCAGATCAATCCTGTGGCACTTATTAACCTTCCTGTTTCTGGTGCGTCTAATATCAACTTTGCCTGCATCTGGGTCAAGTTTGGTTCTTCTTGCAAACTTGGGAAAGTTTCTAACTGCCCCAGGACAATTTTAGAGGCGATTTTTTGAAACAGAGGATAATCTTTACTCGCAGTGGCAATAGGAGCGATAGCTACTGCAGCAATTGGGGAAGATGTGGGCTGGAAGTTTAATGAGAGAGACTCCCCCTGGAACAAATCAGTAACCACCTCCACTACATCAATTTCTAAACCTACAGTTTTTGAGGCAGACATTTCCAAAGTATCCAATTTTACTTCTAGATTATCTGTGAGTAGTATTGTGACTCCCTTAAGTTCAGTTTTATCAATAGCTTTAATTTCCAAAAAACATCTTCTTTCTCCAGTTGTAGTAATTGTTCATTATACTTGGAGCCCTCTTCAAGTGTTGGCATTAAACAAACTTTAGACTTCTGTTCTTCAATACAATTGTGCATTAGTTCAGCTGCTGTAATATTAGAGGGGAATAGTTTCTTCATAAGTCAAGTTTCCAATGCATGTTTCCCCTCTTGTGTTAGATTTCCTATTCTAATGTTTTTCAGTATTTCTGCATAATTTACATTAGATGCTTGATGCATATTTTCACTAGTTCATTGTATTCAAAGCTTAACCAAATATTTAAATTGCCAATGCTCCCCAGAGAATTTCTTGTTTCATTATGAACAAGTGTTTTGAAAATAGTTTGTTCTTTTAGTGGGGTGAGTTGCAGTAGGTCACAAAATACAATCAAATGTTTTCCTCCAAACAGCACATCGTAGCTTGTCCTTAAAATCTGCAGCATTCTTAAGTGTATGAGTGCAAGCATTAAGTTGGATACCATGCTTACCTCATCGGTGATAAAAAAAAGTTGCAATGAGCAGCTAATCCTATTGGCGCTGTTACTACACATGAAAAATTCGCTTCTGTAGTCTTCTGCAGATAACTGGCGAGAACTTTTATTAGGGAACTTTTACCAGCCCCAGCTTAATCATTGATGTATAGTAATAATGGTTTGTATGAAGAACAATCACACTAATTCCTCTTGTAGATACATCCTTGCTCTATTTTATCTGTAACTTTGCTGTGAATTTATTTTTGTATAGTTCAGTTGTTCTACTAAGGGTCCGATTCCGATTTCGGCCGTAAAACGTACCGACCGACACGGACCGGGAACGGAGACCGACTGACATGGACCGGCGCTGTACGACCCATGCAGTACGATGCAACGCGTGTGAATTATAACCGACACGTACGGAATACAAGCCGTATGACCGAGCCGTAGGGAAACCAGTGATTCGGCACCGACTGACACGCACCAGGAATGAACCCAACCGACACAGACCCACGATGTCTGACCCGCGCAATACGATGCAATGCGTGTAAAACCAGACCGACTCGCACAGAGCCCAAGCCGCATGACCGACAAGCACAGAAAACAGGGACCTGAAACAATAGAGATCTCCGCGACCGACGCATATGAAACACAGAAGAAAGTCAGCGTGAAAGACCCGGAGAAGCCCGCACGAGCCAACATCAGCATCCGTCTCGGTCAGAAGAACGTCTCCTTCATGCCTAGAAAACCCAAAGGAAAAAATACAAAAAAAGAACCAAACAAGCAATGACAAAGTCAAAAAATATCCCCCAAAAAAACTTGGAACAAAGACACAACCACAACTCCACCTATATAAAGGCCACAAATCACAACCATGATCCTTTGCAAATTCAAGAGAACAGCCAGCAGAGAACACCATCAGACAGCAACCACAGACACACTCACAACTCACCCTTCAAACAACTTTCACACCATTAGCACCGCAACAAAAGCACTCACACATACACCTAGCAAAACTCACACTCACCCACCCTCACTTGCACCCTCACACACACATCACTCACTACCACCACCCATCACCATGCCCCCAAAGAAGAATCCAAAGTTCACAGATAGTGTGTTAGAAGTGCTAGTAGATGAAATCATCAGAGTAGAGCCACATTTGTTTGGTACATTGTTTCAAAGGACCCCCATGTCACCGAAAACAAAGATGTGGGTGAGGATTGTGGACAAACACCAATGTTGCGCACAAAGGATGATATCTAGAACAGGTGGTATGACGTGCGCAGGTGGGTCAAGAAACTCATCGAGAAGGATCACACATTGAGTCAGCACACTGGTGGTGGCCCTCCTGCAAAACCAGTATACTTCAGGTCCTGGGAGAAGAAGGTGCGGGGCATCCTTCCACCATCCATGGTCCATGTTCTATCAAAGATACCAGAGCCTGGTGAGTACACAACCAATATACTCAATATTGTGTGGCAATACACACACATCACTGTCAAGGGGGCAGTGAAACCATGCACCGTTAGCAAAGCCACAGTAACCAATAGATAATCATCCCAAGATGTGTATGCTAGTCAGACAAACACAATACCTGCCATCTCATAGTGACTTGTAACTGTGTCATGACATGTACAAACCTACCAACAAATAGAGCAAGGCAGTGGCACAAATCTAAATAAACACTATCAGACAGTTTGCCACCACAAACACACTACCTCACAGTGAAGCTGACTGATAGGAAGGAATAGTGGGTACAGGTGAAGTGTGTGTATCCAACAGCATGATGGGGTTTGTAGTCACAAATAATGCTCCCCCTCCCAATTGGCCCATCAAGACCTCTCTGAACCATGCTCACATCACAGGGAGTGGAAAATAACTGACAAGATGGCTGACACTGGGTCCTGCTGTGGGGAGCACAAGGCCCTGGTAGGGGTTGTGCCCAAATCAGAAGCAGGACATCCTGAAAGCCAACTTGCATGCCCTCCAATGGAAGCACGTTTCATGGTGGGATGTCTGGCCGGGTGGGAAGGAGGACTGACAGCTCTGACCATACTTACCAGCATGTGTAGACCCACACACCCCTCAACACAAACTCCACACAACTCACCTGGGATAATGCATTGACTCACACTATAGTTAAATATCACCCAAAGATACGCCACACTGGGTTCCGCTGTGTGAAGCACAGGGGCTCTCTTTGGACTTGTAGCCAAACAAACACCAGGACAGCACAGTCAGCCATCTTGCCATTGCTGTCACACTCCCTCACAGGGAAGCAGAGTCAAAAGGAAGGAAGTATGGGCATGCTGGGAAGGGGGGTGTAGCCAAGAGCATGATGAGAGTTGCAATCACAGACAATCTCCACTCACCTACATGGCCCAGCAAGCTCACACTGAACCATGCTCACCTCACAAGGATTGGAAATGGACTGACAAGATGTCTGACACTGGGCTTTGTCGTGGGGAGCACAAGGCCCTGCTGGGAACTGGGCACCAATAAATACCAGGACTGCACTGACTGACATCCTGAAAGTTAACCTGCACCCACTGCAATGGTGTCACGCTTCATGATGGGATAACTGGCCTGGGGGAGAAGGAGGTCCTGACTTGAAAACAAATAACACCGATGCTGGCCATACACCTTCTCTGCTAAAACACATTGCACACGTGGTACCAGTCACTCACAAAGATAATGCCCGGGCAAGATGGCTGACACGTGGGCCTGATAATTGATGTGGCTGAAAATCACACATATGCACTGTCCAACCCAAACACATTCGCACACACAGCCATTGCAACCGTATGTTCAAACTCACTCTCTGGGGATGCAGTGTCCAGGGGTGCCCCCTGGCCTGGCTGTGGTGGTGTGTCTTGCAGATGACAAGTGTGGAGATCCATATGTAGTACATCGCACAAAACACACAGGAACCCACATATACATCATTGACAGGGGACATCTGACAGTGAATGGAAAGGACACACCAATATAGCCGACACCGTAGCATGGTCTCATTCACCCTAGGTGCTGTTGTGAGCTGCATTCCACTCCTACATCATTCTGCTACATATGCATCCTTCACACAACACACCACTCACTGTCATAGACACTGTAGACAAAAGGTCTAACCTGGACTGCATTGGAGGAGACATGCTACTCACAGCTGCCAAACCGCAACACACACAACACTGGCTATCACTGTCATGAGCATTGAAAAGCCAGAGAGCTGCCTTGCTCAATCCATATCACCATGGAGAACATTGACAAGTCAAATCACATATACACATACACAACTTAGTAGTAGTAACAGACTCATTAACAACGGTGACATCATCACTTGTGTGAAATAAGATGGGAACTAGGAACGCAGGAAAAAAACACTTTCTCACAAGAGATCACAGGCATACCGGACTGTGACCATGTCGTACCAACACACCATTGTGACACACAAAGACTAGCAAACACTGCTACCACACATGCCCCAATCTTGCAACATATCCTAAGTGGAATTGCACATATGTCCTTGTTAAAGGTCAAATGTGTACAGGGATGACACACCTGTGTCAGCCACGTGATGGCCCTTGAGTAGTAATGGCCATGTACAGTCAAATCTATACATGAGCTGGTCATGCACACACTTCACCATGCACATTGAAATGCTTCATGTTGGCTGGACAATGTGCTACAACAATATCAATCTCTGTCCTTGACAACTTTGGACAAAGCAGTGTACAGGCACGCATCCTGACGTACAGTAGCAAATGTCATGTATGTGAACCATTGATGCCTGTAGAAACATAACTTACATTGTGTGTCTCTTCCAAACACAGGTGTTGCTGGGGACACAGCAGCAAATGAAGAGGAGTCCATGTCCCAAACTCCGGTGGACCTTCAGCTCTCTGGTGTGGATCCGTCTCTGTCCTCTTCGGATGACGAAGAACAACCTGGCACCTCCGGTGATTGTCATCATGCAGCACCAGCAGTACAAACATCTGCATTCCCTGCACCCACACCTCCAACATCTGGCAACAGACAGGGCACCCCCGCCAACACAGACAGACCAAGGACACAGAATACCAACAGCACAGGGACACAGGCCCCCCAGGAAGCTATGGACAACACCACCAGTAACAACACTCAAGGAGGCCCAGTGCCACCTGTGCGTGCCGCTGCAGGTCCTGCATGTGTGGCTAGGGGTGGTGGGAGGAGTGGTAGACAGAGGTCGCGGCTTGCAGAGGGGTCTGGACTGCATGCTGACCCCCAACTGGCACGCATCATAGATGCATATCTGGATAGCACCGGAGGATTCGGCCAGGTAGTGGGGATCCTCAAGGACATTCAACAGGAGCAGGCTGCCCATCATGCTCACATGGAGTCCAAGTGGGTTTCACTTACTGCGGTGCATAGGGACATACTCACATGCCTCCGCAAGATAAGCACCAACATGTCCACACCTCCCTGTGTGGCCACAACATCTGTTGCCGCAAGATCTGCCAGTGCCACAGGGAGGGAGGATGACTCTGGTGGAGAGTCCTCTGCACCGCAGATGCCTGCACCTGAGGATCCCCCCTGAAGAAGAAGAGGGGTAGTCCGAAGAAGGACAAGTGAGACGCAGATGGCCATGCACATCCCCCAGGGCCTCAAAACCTGTTCTGGAAAATGTTCTTTGTGTGCAAACCGTTCACCTTGTCGTGTATAACCCAACTCGCCTACATGACATGGAAGGTTTATGTTGGTCTAAGCAGATGACTGTGGACTTTACTCTGGACGTTTCAGCTACCAACACTTCCAACTCTTCTGTGAACTTTGGATTCAAAACCCAATATACAGCACCCACCATCCTGTGCACTATCCTCACACATGTTTGTAAAAAAACTCACCAGTACACTATACTTGCCTCTGTTTTGATTCCTACTTGTTATGTGTCACGGAGATGATGATCTGCTAAAGAACACAGTGCATGCCAACTACTACTGCAATGTGATCACCGTTATGTGAGTCATGGTGATGTGACACATGTGAGGGAGACACACCACTATGGCACCACAACACATACTCACCATGGCCATGTAACTCATCCCATACAATGATGTTGACCTGAAATACAGTGGAAGGCACAGACACCACACCTATCCACAGTCAGTGGTAACAAGCCCACAGGTGAGGTAAGCAAATGTCAGTCTGATGTGGGAAGACAGACAACACACATAACAAAGCGTAGCACAGGTTCATTACACATCAGCAACATGTTTATCCCACAACAGTTGCAAGGTAATTCTACGTGACAGTGGCCACACGGTCAAAAAGTGTCGAAGAATTGAAGTCCATGAGTGTGTGGTACATCACTTGAAGGGAATCGACAACTTCCACCCTGGGGTTGGATTCTGGGTGTTGGGGGTAAGAGTTGACCAAACAACAGGCAAAGTACCCTGGGAAGGACAGACATAAGACACAGTCAAAAGCACAGCAGAACAGGAGAGAAATGCTATACACATGCACAAAACATGTCACAAGAAACCTACACAGAAACAAGTTAGCATGTTGACACTATTGTGGAGTAGAGACTACCTGAAAGGACACATCACTGCATGCATCCATTCAAGTAGCACACAGACACGCTCAAACAGCAACAGAGCAGCACCAACACATTTCAGGCTAACTCAATACATCGACGTAACAACCCTGTAAACTCACATTCAGGTGAAGAAGTTGTTGATGAGCTGTGTATGGACGTCACCCTCATCATCATCATCATCATCACTGGCATCGTGGCCCGGGCCTGGATCCTCCACAGGTGGCGGATGTAGGTCATTGTCATCCTGGATGAGAGGCAACATCTTCCGCACTACCATGTTGTGTAGCATGCAGCATACAAGGATAATTTTGCACACCTTTGCAGGGTCATATGGGAGGGCCCCTGCGGTCTTGTCCAGGTAGTGGAAGTGGCTCTTCAGGAGACCAAATGTCCGTTCAACCACCTTCCTGGTCTGACCATGTGCCTCAGTGTAGCGCATCGTGGCTGGTGTCACAGGGTTCCTGAGGGGTGTAAGCAACCACGGCATGTTGGGGTATCCGTAGTCAGCTACATACTAACAATTGAAGAATTAGCTGAGTTATGAAAGAGGGTGGAATACAACATTGCAAAACACACACAATGGTAAACAGTCAGTACACACCGACAAGCCAGGCACGCTGGTTTGGCATCTGGGACATCAGTGTTGCAATGCGACTACTTCTCATGATGTAGGCATCGTGCGCAGAACCGGAGAAACATGCACATACATGTGTGATACACATGTCCGCTAGACATACCACCAGAGCATTGATGGAGTGGAAATGTTTCCTGTTCCGGTATGTCTGCTCAGGTGCCCGTGGTGGTACCAGGGCCACATATGTACCATCAATAGATCCAATGATATTCGGCATCCTCCCCAGTGTATATAAAGCATCCTTTATGTCAGTGAGTTGACCTGGCCTTGGAAACTTGATGTATAGGTCAAGGAAATGCAACATCCCCTCCAAGACATCGCGTAGCACAAGACTGAACATAGTTTGCAACATACCACCAGCAGTAGCCACAGTGTACTGGAAGGTACCAGTAGCAAAGAAGTGCAGGGCTGCCATCACCTTCACCTCTGGGGTCAGTGCTGTAGGGTATGTCCGGCCAGGTAGCAGATGTGGCACCAACTGCTACGCCAACTCCTCAATCAGTGGCCTGGTGAAGCGGCACCATCGGATGCAGTCGCATTACTGCTGGTTTCAATGTCTGGAAACGGTCTATAGACAGCTGGTGCCCTGCAGTACAGAGATGAACGAAGGAAGATTGTTGATTCATCCACCCATGTGGCTATGACCAAGCAAAATATCACATGATACATCATGACACTACACAATGTACTGAGGTGTGTGCTGTTGGGTATTAACACATATGTCACCTACATGCCCATGATCTCACATCTCAAGTCCACATGTCTACATAAGTTATATGTAGTGCAATAGCCAATCATTAGGCTGTGTCACAGTACCTATGAACTGCTATCACGTTCCAAACACACACCACAGTGACAAGTGAGGCCTGATGTCTCCCAGGCATCACAGCTCTTTGACAGGCAGATAACCAGGGTCCCTGTATTGCCACATGGACACTGGCATGACATGGCGTATCATGTACACGCCACAAAAAACAACCATGAGTCCCACAGGTAGTGGCCCCTGTTGTCTCTGCAGGCCCTACATGGACATCTCTGAGACACACACACATCAATGTTGATGCACAAACCACATGGATGTGGAGACTGTCTCCCATTGGGCACATGGGATCAGACACATCTGAGACACAACATGCACACAGACTGTGGGTGTACATCAGAATTGTGGCAATGGGTCTCACTGTGACGTACATACCATCCCACCCAGGACTCAGGGTGTATGTGACATGTCCTAAACATATCCAACCTGCAACTGTGTCCATGACTCATGCCCATAACTGTACAGTAGCACATCACAGTGGTAACATGCACAACACACAACGGATTCTGTCCCCATGAACATGTGCACAGCCTGGGAGTGGCTGCACCAAAGTGCCACACAACAAACCAAATGCTGCCCCCCTACACACACAGGTAATGCAGCCTTACATGCCATGGGATGGATACAGTGTGGCACATGCTGTAGTGTGGTAGGTGTGCACCTGAGTCCCTGGCAAGTAATTGTGTGTGGAAACCGTCAAGAAGTCACACCAATGTCAACCGACGCGGGTGACTTCTACAGAGATGCATTGCACAGTTCTGGACCGAGCCGTGCGCATCGTGCAGGCATGGACCGAGCTGTGCGCACACCTTGGCCA
Source organism: Triturus cristatus (assembly GCF_964204655.1). Classification (NCBI taxonomy): domain Eukaryota; kingdom Metazoa; phylum Chordata; class Amphibia; order Caudata; family Salamandridae; genus Triturus; species Triturus cristatus. The sequence goes on along the minus strand of NC_140590.1, from coordinate 898,208,701 downwards.
TTGACTGCAATGTGATCCGATGCGGGTGACTATTATTCATACGCGTCGTGCAGGCATGGGCCGAGCCGTGTGCACGCCTTGGCCATTGACTGCAATGTGAACCGATGCGGGCGACAATTATTCATACAAGTCGTGCAGGCATGGACCGAGTTTAATAGTATGGAGATGGGTGCTACGCGTTGTACAGTCAGTTGACCGAGCCGTGCGCACTCATTGGCTATGGACTGTCATGGAGACGGACGCGGATTCAAAACTTGTACGAGTCGTGCGCTTGAAATTCAGTTGGATGCCTACAACAATGTTGAAATTTTTAGGGTGTCATGAAGGTGAAAATTTGAACGATGCGGAAGACGTGTACGAGTCGTACAATTCCATTGATTGCCAGATTCATAGAATGCAACGTGTTGGACCTATCACTTAGGCCACATGGCACAGATTCTGCCTCTGCAGCACAGATATAAGGCTGGCTGGCCCCCAGGGAGCTCACTTGCCTGTACTACATGCTACTGGACCACATCTCTGCTACCGCTGCTGCTGTCTCTGCATCCTCTGGCTACTGCTATGGCACGTACTCTGGAGGTGGCCCCAGCCTACACTGAGGAGGAGAACCAGGCCCTGCTGGACGGGCTCCTTCCACAGTATTGTAAGCTGTATGGGAAACCAGAGGAGCAGGTGAGTGTGCAGTCCACTGCCTTCCTAATTGTGCATGTTGTCTGACTAGCAGTACTAGCAGTGTGTACACCAGTGGCAAGCGTACTCACTGAGTACTTTCAACCCCCACAGTGTGTAGGTACATGTGATGAACAGGTGTTCTGCAGCAAAAGTGCATTTGTGCAAGCTTTAACTACCGGGGCAATGTTAATATGTCAGACATGCAGGGCAATTGTCCATTTCCATGGGTGCACTACCTGTGTACCTCATTTTCCTTTGTGATGACTACATGTACATACAACTGTGTGCAGCACAAATATGTGGCATGTGTGGTAAAGGACTTTTAACTTTGTCATCCTCACAGGTTAATGCCCACCAGAAGCACGAGATCTGGCTAATCATCGCCTGGGCAGTTAGATCAGTGGGGGTCTACAAGCGCCGGATCCGCAACTGCCAGAAGAGGTGGCAGGACCTTCGGGGCTGGACATGGAGGATCGCAAGGGTCCAGCTGAAGCTGTCACCCCCTCGCAGGAGGGGTGGACACTGGACCCTGACCCCCCACTTGATCAGGATTCTGGCGGTGGTCTTCCCGGTCCTGGATGGCCAGCTGAAGGCCAGACAGCAGCAAGGAGGGGGTAAATCCATGCCTAATCTGTATACTATGTCTGACATGCCTTCATCTTCAAACCAGCTTTATTCGACACATCGTCATAAAATCATATAAAAATTATATTTACAATAAAAGTGTCATTCAATTATGTATAAAAGCCTAATTGGACAATGGTTACACTTTGTGTCCCCATGGATCATACTTTCCTAAACAAAACTCTATAGTCACAGTTTGTCTAGCTTGACACAATCGTTTCATAGCATATGATGATTTGTAAACAAAATTCATAAAATTCATAATAAACAGTGTTAAAAAAGAATGTAGTTAGACAAGTTGGCTAAAACCCAGTGGATATAAAAAACACTGTTTGACAGAACATATTTTTAAAACTCATGATGATAAGAATATATTAACACAATTTAACACAGTTTAGCAATGCACAATTTTAAATAGCAATGGACTTTGCCCTAATTGTCCACATCCATCCTAAGTATTTGGCAACTGCTACGAATATGGGGGATGAAATGTTCGTACGCAATATTCTTTCAGCTGCCAAACTACATCTTGTCCCCAAAAGCTTACATATGGGCCTTAGCCAAACTCTACGAGGATTCTTGTAGGCTGGACAGGCAAATAACATGTGTGAAACAGATTCGTTGGGGGCCTAACAGCAAGGACACTTGCTCTCACCAAGTTTAGTCCACCTCGAAGTGAAAGACCTTAGTGGCAAAGAACCCACTCTCAGCTGAAAATAGAGCTTCCTGTTTAAAGGTTTAGTGACAGTATCCCAATATGGTTCACAGGTCGAGATGGGTTTGAATTCCAAGAATTTACCTGTTAAGGAGGATGCTTCACTGGCACTAAAGACACTTAATGAGACCATCTCCCAATATTTCTCTTTTAAAAACTTCTTGGTTGGAAAGCAAGCTGAAGTAGGTTCGTCCCAGAGTGTTGACATTCCAATTTTAACTAAGATTTGATTCACACCACACAACCAGCTAATTTTATGAAAGGTATCAGCTTTTATAATAACCAAGAAACCTTCAGCATAATATTTCAATTCCGATGTTGTCCACAGTCTTCGCCAGTATATCACGGTGCGTAGCTTTGCAATATCCTGAAGAGGTTTCCTCCCAAGATCATGGAAGAGCGGACAAAGCGTTGTACTTTGTGGAAGATTGGTAATGCCTCTCAGGAACTTATTTTCAGATGAGCTTAGTTTCGACAAGTTCTCTAGCCCCCAAAGTTCTATGCCATACAATGCAGAGCTTACCACTTTAACGTCGTAAACTTGGAGCACTGGTTTAATGGGTTTCGTCAAAGACCTATTGTGCTCAAGGCCTAGGGCCCCTGACAACTGCCGATGTTTCAGGGTGGCCATGTCAATCTGGTGGTTCCACTTTAAATCATTCTGAATATTCACCCCTAGGTATGTAAAGTCCCTAACTTGTTCCAGGGGACGACTATACATTAAAATGCCACCTTTAAAAACTTTATGTTGATTAAATATCATGAGTTTCGTTTTTGACACGTTGACTTCAAGTCCCCGAGCAGAGCACATTTCCTCAAATACTATCAGGGCTCTTTGGAGCCCACTCGGGGTCTTCGAAATTATCAGAGTGTCATCTGCAAACATTAAAATTGGGATTTTAATCCCTGCCAAAACCTGAGCATCTGTATTGACTCTAGCCATACAATCAACTATCCCATTTATGAATACAGTAAATAATGTCGGGGCCATGACGCAACCCTGACGCACCCCACGCTCAACCGGGAAAGAATCAGTCACCTGGCCCTGTAAGCCCCAGCGTATTGTTGCATAGTTGCCCTCATGCAATCTCTTTAAGAGCGTTAAAAGTTCAGCGGATAGACCTAAATCTCGAAGGGTCGACCATAGCCTAGAGCGGGGGACGAGATCGAAGGCCGATTTTCGGTCCACAAAGGCAGCATATATGCTGCCTTTGCCCAGGACCACCACCTTCCAGTATAATAAAACAAAACAAAACACCTGATCAATAGTGCTTGTATAGGCGCAAAAACCAGCTTGCAGAGGTGATAGTATGCTGTGCTTGTCCACCCAGTCATTGATCTTATTAAGAATTAATCTCCCCAATGTTTTTTGTAGTGAGTCAATCAAACTAATGGGATGATAGTTCCCCGGCACGGATTTATCACCTTTCTTATACACGGGAATTATGTCTGACATGCTATTTGCAGTCACTTGGCCTGGTCACACTTTCACATTGCGTAGGTCTTGTAGTCCAGGACTCATGTCCCTCAATTGCGTGATGCACCCTCCTCATCTGATCCACAGGTGTGGCCCCTACAGTCTGTGGCTTGTGTCACTAGGGCACTGTGTCCCTGCAGTCAGCTATGCTTCAGCTTCCAGACAGCATCTGTTACCGTGACTCTGTTGTGTGTTTCATGGGTGGGTCAATTGTTTACAAAATGCCTGAGATCTGACATGTGATCTGTGTGTGCCCTTGATTAGGCCTGGGCAAAAATTTCGTTCCGTTCGCGGAAATTGCGATAATTTGACATTTTTGCGTTCCGCGGAGAGCGCGAAAATGTCAAAAATTCCGGTTTCCGCAGCTTGGCGATAATTTGTTTCTTGCTCGCGCTGTAAAATAATACATTCTCGCGCGCGCGCGATCGCCTTACCTGAATCCCTGCGTTCGCCGACAAGTTTTCTTGATCCGGTCGCGTTCTCCATGAGATGTTGTATTGTTTTTAGCCATTTGCGCTGTCTCGCGACAGTTCGCGCCCGCAGTGACGTCATGCGTCGCGCGATCACGTCTTTCTTCTCGCGATCATGCACCGCGAGAACAACTCAAATCAAGATGGCCGCGCCCGCAAGCAACCACATGGGTAAGTTGGCGACCCGCAACCATGCAGAAAATCTCGCGAACATGCCGGAAAAAAACTTCCGCATCTTCGCGATATTTCTGCTTGTTTGCGATAATTTTAAACATTCTCGCGATAATTTGCGAAGGTTAATTCCGCAAATTCCGCCCACCCCTACCCTTGATATGCTGGTCTGACTCGCCACATGTACCTGGGGTATTTCAAACATACCCATGCAGCAGGTGACTCCACATTTTGGGCTTCAGGAGTATGTATATCAAGTGTGTCACACTTGCATTTAGAAAAACTCTGGGTCATATTATCAAGGACGGCGTTAAAAATTATTGCCGGTTTAGCGGCAGAAAACTGCCCCTAAAGCGGCGATAATGGGCTTGATAATATGCCGCAGAGAATTCCAATAGAAGCCCATGTTCACACCAGAACATGGGCTTCTATTGGAATTCTCCAGGGCATATTATCAAGCCCATTATCACCGCTTTAGCGGCAGTTTTCTGCCGCTAAACCGGCGATAATTTTAACGCCGTCCTAGATAATATGCCCCTCTGTACTCCCACTCCTGTGTATCAACTTACAGATTGTGCTTCCTGACATGTGCCTTCAGGTGTCTGCCTCTGTGTCATTGTGGTGTGGCTTCCTTTTCAGGACAACTGGGGTGTTTATGAGTTTGAGGGTCAGCAGGACATCTGAGATGTGACTATAGGAGACAAGACCTGTGTGCAATATAGGTGTGTGATCACTTGACAGTGCACAATGGTGTATGTGACTGTGAAGTTCAGGGAGCTGTGTTTCATGCACAGCAGACTGTGAGGTGCTCATGTTCAGGGAGTTGTGTTCGCAGACACTCATATCTCTGATTTGTATGATGTGGGGTCATCTGGGTCCGGGATATGTTGTTTGCAGGGGATGGACAAGTGCAATTGTCAGCTGCAGAGTTTGCTTTACCCATGACCTATGATTGTGACACAGTGCATACTGTTGTTGTCTGGATACCCTGCCCCTGTGACAAGAGACAGTGATGACTGACTTTCCAGGCATGCCTTTGCCCTGGCATTTAACTTGCTATGAGTGATCCTGCATTGGGGTCAAATGTGCTGAGTCAGTGGCAAGAGAGGTGATGTGTGTATTGTGAAACCTTCTACATGTTCACTTGCATGTCAAACAACTGTGTAGGTGGTGCATGTCCGCACATTGGGGTATTAGCATCCAACATGCAACAGACATATGGAGGCAAGTCCATGAGGGATATGAGTGCCATGGTTGATGGTGAGACTGACAATTTGCTTATTCAAAACAGTGTGAGCACTTTGAACAGTGTTCAGATGATGATGCCAGGGCTTGCCCTGTGATGTGCTGTACTCACTGTGATTGTGTGCAGGTGACTGATGTTGTTCTGTTTTTCCTAATTCTATCCAGATACATCCACGGCCACAGGAGGGGACAGTGCCACGGACCAGGAGGAGCCACAGAGCCAGACTGGGACAGAAAGCGAGGAGTCACCCCGAGGAGTCCTCAGCACCATCCACCCCATCTGAGGACCACAGCAGCTCGGAGGATGACTCCCTTGTGGAGGCAGGTATCAGCAGCCAACAAACCCCAGCTAGTGAGGCTGTCCCCGCCACCACCACCACCACCACCCTCCCATCAGCTCCCATCCCAGAGGTCCGTGGAGGCTCCCGTGTTTGGGAGCATGTCTCCTTTTTGCCAGGCACCGCACCCCTGCCCCTGTGTCCCCTGCTGCCCTAAGTGTGGAGTCTGTGGACTTGCTTCGACAGATCCATGTAAGGCAGACATCAATGCTGAGTGTCCACCATGCACACACTAGTCTGTTGACACAACTGGTGTCGTTCATGGAGGGAATATCATTGGGCATGTCTCCCCTACAGAGGACCAATCAGTCCATGGCCTCCTCCCTGACGGCAGCAGTGTCCCTCCTCCAACAGTCCGTCATACCTCCTACCCCTGCCCCATCCACAATTCCTAGCACCCTACCTGTCCCAAGAACACACACACCAGCACATTCACCAAAACCCACAGACACGGGCAGCACACAAATAATCAAACCAAGGTCTAGACGTGCACACAAGCAACCTCAGGGGACTGATGCCACACTCACAGGGGATGTTTGCAAACACACACACAGGCATCCACAACCACTCCGCAGTCCTCCGATAACTCTCCATCCAAGACCCCTTCCCTTGCCTCACCTGCAATCCCATCTCCCAAGAAGCTCTTCCTCTGTGACCTTGGCATCTTCCCCACTGATTCAGCAGATCCAGCTTACAAGGGGGAGAGGAAGTCCCCACACATAGAGGGGAGTGCCCTTTACACCCGGACACCCTCCCCCAGGCGCTGTCAGACTGAGGCCCCCACACGCAAGTCCCCCCGGACCCGGAAGAGCAAGACCCCACCCCTGCCCCGCAGGTCCACGACACAGTCTCCATCCTCCATCCCCCAGGCCACCACTCCACAGGTTCCCCCGCCACACCCTGCCCCAGGTTCTTCCACCCACAGATACACCATCCCCAAAATGCTCAGGCCCTCCCCCCTACTACTTGCTCTTCCACCCCCACCCCCCGGTCAGACTGTTTGTGCCACTGGTGTGGGGACTGTGGCCCCCCCCTCTGTCCTGCCAACCTCACCTGAACCCCATTCTGCTCCCATGGAGTTGGGCACTGCAGTGAAGTCCACAACCACCCCATCTGACTTAGATACTGCAGTGGGGACATAGTCCACTCCATCTGACCTGCCCACTGCAGTTGTGCTGGCACTAGGGGTGGGCGGAATTTGCGCAATCGCGTTACGCAAATCTCCGCGAAACGGTAAAAATCTCCGCGAACATGCAGAAATTCCGCGAACATGCGGAATTGCTTGTTCGCGATGCTTTTTTCCTGTTCACAGTTGCTGTTTGCGTGCTCGGGGAGAAATATCTCGCGAACACGCATTTTGAGAACGCGAACAAGAAAAAATTTCGCGAAGTCGCGGAAAGCAGAATTTTGGGCAATTTTGCGTTCTCCGTGGAACACGAAATTACCGAAATTCCGCAAATTCCACGAGCGGAACGGAATTTACCGCCCGGGCCTAGCTGGCACCCACCCCATCTGACTTGTGCCCCACAGTTGTGACTGCACCCACTATGTCAGACACCTCCCCTGCAGTTGCCATCGACTCTCCTGCATCCACCAGCCCTTCACTGCCTCCTTCTGCTGAGCCCTGATCCTGTCCCTGTGGTGCCTAGCCTGCCCCCATGTATGCCCCTCCGAGTGGATGTCCCCTGTCCTTAGCAGTGCAGGCAAGCAACGTGTGACAGTTGTCACTCACATCTCATTTTTGACATTTGGATATGGACTGGCCATTGGCCTTTGTTTTGAAAGGACTTTGCTTTTGCATTTCAAATTTGCTGAATAAAGCATTTGTATTTATCCTTGTGAATTTGATTTAGTTGTACATTATGTTGATGATGTTTGCAGTTATTATGCTGAATTTCAATGTGGAATACTGAGGTGTTGATGTGATGTACTCCATATGGTCCATGAGATATGTATCCTATTCTGGTTGGTATCCATGTCATCCTTTGCAGCAAACTGGGTGTGTCATGATTAACAATTTGTGAACATCTCTGTAAACATTTCATTTGCATGGTCACATCTGTGGCTTGCACACATGCACATATGATGAGTTTCCCATTGTCCAATTTGTCTATTTCCTTGACTGTGGGCGCATCTCCACTGGACCTGCAGGTGTGGGCATCGTTGGTGTAGGAGCAACTGTGTCCTCTGTGCAACTTGATAGACATATGTGTTGAGATTGTGCAGATAACTTAAGGGACTTTCTCGTACCCAGGCTGATGTGACCAGAGCCTTCATTGGGTGGTGACTGAAGGCTGACTCACCAAGTGTTCTGCTGACATGACTGAGACCTGCTGGGACTATGTTTGACACAGCTGAGCTTCCACAGGAGTTGAGTCCCCTCAAGTAAATGTGTTGTTCCGTGACATTGCCTGGGCCCATGGTGTGTGTTGTGTGAGCATGTGTGTGTGTGTCCACATCCCTTTTTCTACACAGGCTGTGTTTCCTTGATATGTTCCTGTTGTTGATGCTTGCTGAGTTGTCCTGTGTTCATCCCACATCTTTGTCCTGGGCTACCAGATATGTGGGTGCATGACACACTACTTTTCACTGGTGTTTCATCATTGGGATTTGTCAGTTCTGAGAGGTGATGATGTGGTCAGACGCAGATGGGACACAGTCAGGGGTCCCTTAGGCACTTGTTTCTTCGCAATATCATGTAGTTGTCCCTAGGAGGTACCTTTCAGTGATTGAGACATGTGTATGTGTGTGTGACTGCTCCCACTCGTCAGGTTCAGTGGTGCAATGTTGGCAGGTGTCAGCATGTGTCCCTTGTGTTGCTCCTTGGCTTCTGCATTGTCCTGGGACTGTGGCAGGGATTCTGAAGGTTACAGGAGCTTTGACGTCATGGCCATGTACTGCATACTGTGCAGTATGTCTGCAATTCACCAGGGTTGTAGACTGTCCTTGTGATGGGTCTGTGCACATTAGTTCCTCCCAACATTACTGTGTTTATCATGGGTGCATGTGCAATGTCACATGTCCATGTGGGCTTCACTGATGCACATTGGTGCTGTTCAGGGTGTGTGGTGTTGAGGGTGGACAGATGTGAATGTTTGCATGGCTCGGCCCCTACCTCACTTTTGTCCCTGGATGACGGGCCATGCTGAGTCATTTGTGTAGGTGTGATGTAAGTTTGTGGCATAGGACACATGTCTGAGTTTCACAGTTTGTACGACATCTACCTTTGTAATCACAGTGGACGTATCATGCATGCTTGTGTCACCCCAATGTCTGGTCCCTGGGGGTAGTGCTGTTGTGTGTCAGTCTCTTGCTGTTTTAGTTGCTGTTCATTCCAGCTTGTGTCACATGTGTCTGTTGGGATCCCTCTCATCTCACAATGCCTGATTGACCACTAAGGGGAGCCCAATTGATGGTTTACTTTTGTATGGCACTGTGTCCACATCTGTGTCACTGTGGTTCAGCCCCCCTCATGTGTCGTGTAGTTGCCTGTGGATACTGAGACACACACACACATGTTGTGTCAGATGTGCAGTGTGAGTTGGCTGTTTGTGCATCTGCACCAGTGCATTTGTATTGCTGCTGTGGGCCATTGGCTGGATGTTGTTTGGGTGATATTCCCTGCTGTCCCTGTGAGTCATACCTCATCATTATGCACATTCAACCTGGCTGTTAGGTCCTATTGCTGCCATGGAATGGGAGTTTGTGACCTGACACCTACAGTCTACACAGGATGTATTGATTTGTGTGTCTATTTTCGAGATGTGTGTATGCATTATGATGGTCACTTCTGCTTTTGTGTCATTGTACACTGTATGCAATGCCAGCCCCCATGGGTGGTGCTTGTTTGCACATGGCCGAGAGTATGTTTGATTTTCACAGCACTGTTAGCCTCACCACATCTCTGTGGGTGCGGGACACAACCACTACTTTGCCACAAAAGTGCTTCATGTGTTAGGAACAGGAATCATACATGCTGTTTAGTATTTGCAGCTTTTACCATGATGACACTTACCTTTTGGTCACTGTGATGAGGGGGGTTTAGACCCCATCACCACAATGCTCAACATTTGCTGCAGTTTGGAACCCCACACTTAACTTTTGTTCTACATAGTGAGGGGGGTTAGTGCACATCAACACAGTGCTATTGTGATGCTTGCCTTGTGTAGGCCACACTCAGTTTTTGGTCACACATGTGATGGGAGTTACATTGCATGTTCGAAGTCATATTCACTGTTGTGGGCATTTGTCACAGACTACACACTCTTGTCATGATGTTAGGGGGGATGTATTTTGCTGACATACCTAATTTTGGTGTATGACGGATCTGTGGCACATCACCCATCCTATGGGTGTGGGTATTGATAATGACAGTCACACAGTACCCTATGAGTGGGGGTGGCAGTAGTGATGGGCAACATACACCCCTATGAGTGTGGGTGGCAATAGTGATAGGCAACATACCCCCTATGAGTGGGGGTGGCAGTAGTGATGGGCAACAGGTCCCCTATGAGTGGAGGTGGCAGTTCTGATGGGCAACAGGTCCCCTATGAGTGGGGGTGGCAGGAGTGATGGGCAACATACCCCCTATGAGTGAGGGTAGCAGTAGTGATGGGCAACATACCCCCTATGAGTGGAGGTGACAGTAGTGATTGGCAATATACCCCCTATCAGTGGGGGGGCAGTAGTGATGGGCAACAGGTCCCCTATGAGTGGGGGTAGCAGTAGTGATGGGCCACAGGTCCCCTATGAGTGGAGGTAGCAGTAGTGATGGGCAACAGGTCCCTTATGAGTGGGGGTGGAAGTAGTGATGGGCAACATACCCCCTATGAGTGGGGGTGGCAGTAGTGATGGGCAACAGGTCCCCTATGAGTGGAGGTGGCAGTAGTGATGGGCAACAGGTCCCCTATGAGTGGAGGTGGCAGTAGTGATGGGCTACATGCCCCCTATGAGTGGAGGTGGCAGTAGTGATGGGCAACATACCCCCTATGTGTGGGGGTGGCAGTAGTGATGGGCAACATACCCCCAATGAGTGGGGGTGGCAGTAGTGATAGGCAACATACCCCCTATGAGTGGGGGTGGCAGTAGTGATGGGCAACAGGTCCCCTATGAGTGGGGGTGGCAGTAATGATGGGCAAAATACCCCCTATGAGTCGCGGTGGCAGTAGTGATAGGCAACAAATCCCCTATGACTGGGGCTGGTAGTGGTGACGCCATGCTACCCCTATGGTGGCTTGTTGCTAGTGGACAGGATATGGACCCCCTGCGTGTGTGTGACATTTGACGGGTACGTGTTGTTTGTTTGTGTGGTGGGTGTCTGACTTACCGTCTGCGCCGTCCGCGTCTCTTCCTGATCCAGTCATAGATGTACAGTACTAGTATGACCTGCGCAATGGGATTCATGATGTGTTCGCCTTGTACACGCTGCTTGTTGCTCCGTCTCGTATCTGTTGCCAGCAGGTCCGTCTCGTAGCCGTGGATTGTTTTCTGGCGCAAATCGTACCTGATATGCTGCTTTCCCGGATGCTCTGACGTGCTGTATGTGGCAACCCGTCTGGCGCATATGATTTGCGCATCGTACTTGTCCAGCCGGAAACTGCTGTGGGAACTGCTTCCGGCCATCTCGAATCGGAGGTACGGCTCGTATGGGAAATGCAGCTTGAATCGCAGCCTACGTGTTGGTCGGATTTGTGTCAGTTATGCTCATCGTACTTCATTGCCTGGACGCACCGGCTCCAGGAACATGTCGGTCACAAGGTAAGGCTATAAACAGCTCTCGGAGAGCTGTCCGACCCGGATCGGAATCGACCCCTAAGTGTTCCAAATCCATGGTTTCCGTTCTTGCTTGCTGCATTGCACCTCTGCCTCATTCATAGCTATTGCTGCTTCATTTTGAACAATTGGTTCTCCAAGAGGATCTTGACTCCCCAGTGTAGAACGCTGGCTGCTTTGTGAAGTCTCTTTTAATGTCTCAGTACCAATAGTTTGTTTCTGTTCAATCTCTTAATTTTGCAGGTAGGTTGGAAAGACTGAAAACTCAATGCTGTCCTTCACAGCATTGAGAGTCATCATAACAGTCATACAGTCCAAGTAATTCTGATTCAGCACGCCATGACTTAAACAACTGCAAAAGTGCTAAGTAGAAAATCTTTCTTCTCTCTTGAGTTTGGCAACTAAGCCTACCGAGGTTAATTAGATTCCCTTTGTTGTGTCTCACCAAACATCCGTCACATTCATGTAGTTGATATCTTTATTGGTCTATATTTTCTGTTGCATTACATCTATACGTGTAGTGCTAAAGTACTTTATAGAGACAAATCTTTTGAAGATGAGGACTCCTTCTCCGGTAATATGTATCCAGCATGTTACCTTTCAGAATATCTGTAGGTTCTGGATTGAGTTCTGTGAGATACTGTATGTCTGGGAACAACTTTATTACTGTATTTGGACTGCTTGCAAAGCCAGACTTACCCACACAATTCCTTTGACTCGGAGAACAAACTAGCTGAGCCCAACCTGTCCGAGCAGTCATAAGAACCCATTTCTTTGAGGGAAAGCATTTTCAAGCTGAAGATGTACAATCTTTTGGTTGGAGTCCTTTCTGCATAAATCTCCTCCCACATCTCCTTCATCTCTGATTTTTCAATGTACGTTGTCAATTCACAAGCAACGGCGATGGAGTAGAAGTCTGCTACAAATTGTACATCCATATTTGCAGTTCACTTCTTCAGAATTACAGGGTTGTAGTCATTGATTTACTTGGAAACCTCTGTTCTTTTTAGGGTGTATAAATATTTGGGTGATTTCCATGTCAGGGTATGTCCCATTGCAGACAAAAAGCTGTTGACACTTCCTTCAGAGATGACAAGTCAGGGGAATCGTTGTGTAAAATTTGTCTTAGCATCTCTATTTTCAATGACAGTACTTTCCACATCTATGAGTTTGAAACCGTGGGAACTTGTTGTTTCAAGCCCTTGTCAGCACTGTCTTTTGGAATGGCTCATGTCACATACTGTTCTATGATAAACAAAACACACTTCTCAGTGTCCGTTCCTAATTTCAGGGCATCTTTTACCCACAACAGCATGTGTATATGTGGAACACTTTTGGCTTGGTATCTTTGCTGTTAAATAAAATAGAGAGTGAGGGTTTTCCAAGGGTTATTCCCAGTCCCCCTGGGATATGAATCAGAAACAAATAAAGAAGTAATCCGGCGGATATAAAATATCTACGAGATGAAGAGGTACCTGTAGAAAAAAGGAAAAACTTCCTTTTCTGAAAAGACTCCTCACTCACCAACCTAGTTGGTGATATTCTTCATCATTGGGGTCCCACCCGAGTAGCTGAATGTCACTCGGGTGTGCTTCAACACCTGATTACAGTGGTGCAGAATTATTTACAACAGTGGTGTAAGTGAGTGAAAAGGTGAGGTTAAAAATTGTCTTTATTTAACTCCCTAAAAGTTTAATATGGAGCAATAAGACAAAGTTTAAAAACAAATGGGAGACACCAACTCAGATTAGATTGACCTGTGGTGTCTATACCTAAAAAAGTGATTGTGACGGTCTACATGTTTCAACCTGTGCGTGATACTACTAGGTTTTCATCAGCACCTAGTGCTGAGCCCCGAGCGGTATGCACATGCTAAGGTGTACCCTACTCTGGGTTAAATGCAAACCACACTGTGTACTTACAGTGTGGCAACCGTCCAGCCTTCTGTGAAAGGGACAATTAGAAATTAGCTTTAGTAGTGCCTCATGGACACCGTAGGGTAGGGTGCTGGCTCTTGTTGCACTTACGCCAAACCATGCCACCCGCAATCACACCTGGATGTGCGACCTACACAGAGTCCCGAAGGATATGAATCAGAAACAAATAAAGGAGTAATCCTGTGGATATAAAATATCTACGAGATGAAGAGGTACCTAAAGAAAAAAGGAAAGACTTCCTTTTCCAAAAAGACCCCTCACTCACCAACCTAGTTGGTAACATGCTTCATCATTGGGGTCCCACCCGAGTAGCCGAATGCCACTCGGGTGTGCTTCAACACCTGATTTTAGTGGAGAAGGATTATTCACAACAATTTATTTTAAAAAGATATTTCAGACAAGTACTAATAAATTCAGAAGAAGGGCACAAGCAGGAACATACAACAGTGCAAAAATGTTAATACCAAAATAGAAAAATACTTTTAATTTTATGGATAAAGATATTACTATGTCAATAGAGATAAATATAGACTCAAAAAAGCTTTACTATGCATAATAAGATATTGTGTATATCTTCTATAAAAGACATACTCATTCTTATACATACCCATGCATTCAGCTAATTGTTGATATATCTAAAGACATCAACTGATTCTGTTCACAACTCATAAAAAAACAGGATGTACAAATGTATAATGCAACAACTATAGTTTGTAGTCCAAAAACTTGATTCTGTGTTTAGTTTTCATGTAGTTTTCTATGTATGTTTTGGCAAATTGCCTTCATCAGGAAGCCACGTAATGGATGTGTCAGAGGGGTGTCTGTCAATAAAAATGAGGTAAAATTCTTATTTGTAATATGTGCCCATCAAAATCTTAGATATTTTAGATAGAGATTTGTATTTAAAGAGACATTAAAAAAAACAGTTTGTGTACTGAATATGCACCTAAAACCTATGAATAAATGTGTGTATTCATGCATTTCTAGGCCGATGCAAAAATACAAAGTAAACCCAGAGTAGGTGGCAAAACTGGGTGGCAAAGGAAAAAGTGTGGTGCTAGCAAGCAAGATGCCCAGTGTGAAGTAGTTTCAAGTTGAAGTCACAGATTCCAAAGCATGCCATTCACCAAGTGTGATTAATGTAGATAGTGTATTGATATAATGTAACATATACTTCAAAGGTTTAATTTGGTGGTCAAGGCCTGCTGTACATTGTCAACATGTAAGGAAATGTGGGTACTCCAAAATTATAATCTGTCAAGAAGATAAAAGTGGAAAAAAGACCGAAGAAAGTTTATCAAAAAAACGAAATATGCTGAAGATGCAGGTGCATGATGCAGGTGCATGAACAGATAAATTAGGTTTCCACATGGTCGAGCTTACCAATGGTATCGTATTAGAGGCTCTCAACGGAGATAGGCCCGTGTGTACATATGCGGTAAGGTAGATCTGGTAACAATAAACAATTTCATATGACTGAATGGAAATAGCTAACGATGAGGTTCACGAGCTAAGCAAACAGTTATCATATGATAGAGGAATAACTTACCTGAGTCCAGACAAGCGTGCAAGGATCTACCATTTTTTTTTAAATGTGAAGATCTGATCAAATATATACATTTATTATGATCTGTGT
This sequence comes from Triturus cristatus, assembly GCF_964204655.1. Lineage (NCBI taxonomy): Eukaryota > Metazoa > Chordata > Amphibia > Caudata > Salamandridae > Triturus > Triturus cristatus. The sequence continues at coordinate 898,193,644 of NC_140590.1, read as the reverse complement.
ATCAAAACAACAGACCAAATGTTGTTAAAGTAAAAGATGCTTGTTGAGACATGCCTGAGTGCGCGCCTATGAGACTATGTTTGCTGAGGCGACTAACTCACTTTCAGGAGAATTCTGTCTGGATGTCCATGAATCTCAACAGCAGGAGTGGCACTGTTACATCGTCAGGAGAGGTCTGGTAATAGAAAGATAAGAAACTAGACACACCAGTTTAGCAAGGAATTTATAGGACCCATAGCGCCGGAAGGGCTTGGAATGAACATAGAAGGCGGCTCAGTGCACATGAATTTCTCATGATGAAAATGCTAGGAGCTGTAGACAATGGCGGCTACCAACTTTGATTAACTAAACTCGCGAGTGTTTGGGGTCTAAGTTGAGAAGATTGAGCCTAGAAACTTGACTTAGAAATGCATGCAGACAAAAAAAGGGAATTTCATCTACTGGACTATGCTAAACAAACATGGATGGTGTAATCATCGCTCCTCCAGGGAATATACATTATAAGTGAATTACAGCTGGAAATTCTCGACTTGACAAGGAGTAGCAGCATATTGCTGCCAAAAAAGCTGCCATGTATGTCAGCCTATAAAGATGAATATATAAAGTTTCCAGAAGAGGGACTGCTGGTGTAAGGCTAGTTGTTACCTAAGATATTTGCAATGCTGTTGAACATGTAAGTGTATTGGTACACAAATGTGGGTCTGTTCTTTGGAATACCTATTTATGAATAAAAAATAAAAATGTATCTATGTCTGCACCAGTTCGCTGTATTCATCCAACTCTTGCCTGTGCTAACACCCCAGGCTCTGACCCCGCATGTGTTGCACGCTCCAGCACAGCTAACTCCTTCGCCTATTTCTGCAAGTGATCTCTAATGGATCTGAGCATCCAGACATGTTTCAAAATAGTTATGCCAAGGATATAGGCCTTAAATGTCACCCAAATGGTGGCCATCCGGGACACACTCCTCAGGTTATTGTGGAAATATTCATGTATCGCCTGCGCACGTTCCTCGCGAACACTGTGTCTAATAACGAATACTGCGGGAAACGCCAAGCAAAGGCCCTCAGTTGCATATCCCCTACCATCAAGTTCAGTCTTACCAGTGAGTGATCTGAGTATGTACGCGGTATATGCTCGCATTGGCATGTGAAAGGCAATAGGTCACATGAGGCTAACCAGTAGTCTATAGGGGTATGTATGTCATAAACAGAAGAATAATGAGTGTATTCCCTGCACTGTGGGGAGTGAAAGCACCAAACATCTACCAATCCATCTGCCTCAGCTATTGCAGCTATAGCTCTAGCTGTCACCGATGGCCTTCTGGGGTGAAGGGGGCCTTAGTTTGATCCAGCTCAGGAGACTGGACGCATTTAAAATTCCCACCCCAGAGTTGTGGTATATGCCCATAAGTTGCAAGCTTACTATGTAAGGAGTGGTAAAACTGAGGGTCATCGTAATTAGGCCCGTAAACACCCACAAAAGGCGCATCAAAATTATCTTTTCTGCTGCGTACCACTGTATATCTTACCCCTCAATCAAGACACACCTCATGAAGTTGTATACCTGCCCCTTGACGTGCCCACACCAGGAATCTTCGAGCGTGTGTTGCGAACCCCACAGCAATGCATGTGCCTCTCATTCTGCGTTTTGAAAGCAACCCAGTGTGGGTTGCTAAGTGCATCTCTTGCAAAATAGCAATATCTATGTGACGTCACTGTAAGTACAGTACTACCTAACATATTTTGGGATGATCATTCAACCCCCTGATATTCCAGGACAGAAAACACAGCGAAACACCAATTGTGACTGGCGGCGCCATAGGTTCACTCGCTCCACTCATCACACATCTCTCTCATTGCAAGGCCAACGATGTTACTCGCCTTCCTCCTGCAACCTCCCTCTCGACTACATAGTGAAAATAATTGTGGAAAACAAATTCCCCCACCCCCCTCCCAAGCCATGTCCCCCAATGTATGACACAGCATATTGTTTCCCACCCACACAATACACCCCCTTTCAAACAAGAGTTCCCTCCTAAAACAGTGTGGAATACACATGAGTGTGGTGATTACCCGTGAGCTATTCTCAGCTCAAGTTACATTAAAACTGTTGGATAATCTTTATATCACATCCAAGGAAATATAGAACAATTATGTCATATAACTATAGCCACAGAGGGCCACATGAAAGTGGGCATGAGCAGAACACAAGCCAGCCTAACTTTTACTTAGTGCACTCCAAAAATGACACATATCTGGTGTGCATTGCCAATACACCGTTCCCCCTCCCCACCTCTTCGAGTCACTCAGTGAGGTTCTATATCCCAGTCCACACGGCTTTTGCAGACCATATGCACACCTGTTGTGCCCCCATATACAGCATATCGACTACAATAATTGCAAGTATAATCTCAAGACAATTGTAGTTTTACAACCCATCAGTTCTGCTGACCAAGCCTGCTATGAGGAGTATGGTCATCTGACATGAGTCCCTAGGCTGGTTTGTGGGCTTTAGTCATTTCACATTTCTTGAGCATTTGTTGCAGGCTATTGGGATCAGTGTGGAGTTTCAGCTTCCCCTCCACCATCACTCTTAAACATGCTGAATAAAGCATGGATTAGTTCATGTTGAGCTCCCGCAATTTCAGTTTCGAAGGAGCAAACTTCCTCCGCAACTCCTGCACCTGAAGAGTAAAGTCACGTCAGAGAGAGAGTTCAGAACCCTCATATCTGAGTGTCTGGAGCTCCCTGGTTCATCACAGGGCCGAATCCCTGCCCTTGTAGTTGAGGATTGGAGCTATGAGTGGGTGAGGGGGAGCCCTGGGGGCCGGTGAGTGGTGTGCGCGTTTCACTATGAATACAGAATGGAAGGTGTTGTGGCCCAGTAAGGTGGTAAGTAACTTCGCTACATAGAGCTCCATAGTCCCAGTCACCAGTGGAGTCGGGTAGACCCACTATGCGCAGGCTATTCTGCCTTGATCGTGCTTCAAGGTCTTCTGCTTTGCTCTGCAGGATTGCAAAAAGTTTCCCCATTTGTTTCTGCACCCGGAGGTCTCAACCTACCAATCTTCAGCCTCAGCCACTTTCCTTTTCACCATATCCAGCCTTTCTGCATGCTTATCGATATGCTCAGACATACAATCCATGCGATAGGAAGGACAGTCTATCTTACCGTTTATGGTGGTGAGGCTCTGCTGCATCGTGACCAATATTTGTTGCAGGTCCCCTTCCAATTGGCATGCTTTGTGCCCTTTGTTCTGTTACAGTTGTCTCTACGTCATCCTTTCTTGTCTGTTGGATTTGCATTGTTCGAGTTGCAGCTCTGGCTGATTTTTATCTGGCTTTTCCATAGTGATGTGGTTTTCGCACCTCAATTATGTTGTTTCTGCCAATTATGCTCTTCTTATGCTATGTGACCAGGCGCCTCAATATGATTTTCTTGGTCAGGTGCTTCTTTACACCACTCTGCCTGTGGCACCAACTCGAGAGCGCAGCTGTGGGTAGCACACTCAGGCCCATCCAATATGTAGGGCAGGGTATCGATCTTCGCTTCACTCGGCCATTTGGTGATAATTCACATTTGGAGCTGATGACACAACGCCTACGATCCCAGTCTGCCACAGTCAGAGGCTTTTGCCTCTTCAGTCAGCACTCCCATTGCTGCACACGGAAGCCTAGTCGCGCTCCCTTGCCAGCCCCCTCAGGTAATACTCGGGTGGAGGAGGGCCACTACCTTGACCCCACGCTCCTATGGCCACTGGCAACCAGTCAACTGCCTCCCCGAGGGCAGGCGTGGCCAACAGAATATTTCTGCAGCTCATACGGCCCAGCCCACGCCGCACACCGGACCACATGGCCAAGGCGAGTCGCACCCCGCACTCGCCACAGGGGTCAACAGCCAGAGATCCCAGCTCCAAGTCTCAGGGCCACACCAGGAATCCGCCCCCAGTCGGCAATGAACAGGGACGAGTCCAGGGACCCACGCCCCTGAGGCAGTCGATCACGCAGGCTGCGCAGGCCGGCATGGCAGCACACCGCCACAGAGGCACTCAAAAGGGAACTTCGGCAGCCACAACAGCCCAGCCTGGCAGCGGGTGACGTCCAGAGCAGGGGGCTGCTGCCAAATGGGTAATGCCTCCGAGGATGTTGGCAAATACTGCCGGATAGCAGTGACTGCTTCAGGAGCTCGCCTAAGAAGCAGCCATCTTGCGGCCATGCAAGCTGTGCCCCCTGGAATGAAGATAGTTAGTAGATCTTTTGATGTTTCACTCCAAAAGCTTAATGAGGAATTATGCATTTGCACATACATAGATTCAATGTAACACAGCATACACAGAGTAGCAATACACAGAATAACTAATTCCTGTATACATAACAGACATTAACACAAAATACAGGGAGTAGAAAATGATAAAAGTATACCAAACACCCTTTCTATGGAGCTAGACAATAAGAGTGAATGTCTTTCAAGTAGCTTTAAAAAGAAATAGGGATCCGCAGTTAAAAATGTATAAAATGGGAGCACAGGTAGAATATTTTAAGGGCTATGTCTGGGGTAAGTGCTGTAGAATTTTGGAATGCTCCTGGGTCGCTTAATAGTATTTTCAAAAGTGCACTCTGCAATTGCTTATCATGATGCACTGCCCCTGGTAGAAGTGTTAATGAGTCTCAACCCCAATTAGTTAGGGCCTCCTCAGGACAAGGAACTGGGCTGGCCTATGGTGAGACAACATGAGAGAAGGCTCTCTCAATTGAAGGTCAACTATTAGTGCTCCACCTCAGTGCATAGTGAAACAAACATTGGCATAGCCAATAGGTCTCGCTTTTGGGACCTTATAAGAGGTTAGCCATGCAACAGTTGATGTTGTTGCACCAAGGATATTGTGCTGATAACTAAATACTTATAAGGTGCCAAAGGCGAGACCTATTGGCTATGCTAATGCTTGTTTCGAGAGGCGTGGGAGCTTAATGGGCCTATCAGCAAATGCAGAAATCTGAGCATAGTCTGCTTGTGATGAGCACTTTGAGCAGTGACCCCAGCAAGACCATCTTAGCCTTTCACCTATCGGAGGCTGACAAAAAGAGCAGCAATTTAAGTAGTAATCATGCATTTATCCATGCACCAAATCGGTCACCCATTCAAAAAACATCTAACCTTTCATCCATCCATGTATTCACCCATTGATTTATAAGTTCACTCATCCATCAATTCATTAGTGAATGAATTGATGGATGAGTGAACTTATGAATCAATGGCCTATTCTCCGAATTCTCAGAATCAAACTCTCACCATCACACTATGACATACAAAATAGCCAAATAATGTTTTTATTAAAAAAAGAGGCTGATTATGAAGTTAGCAAAAGAAGAATGGCGCAAGGAAGCTGAAATAAGAAGGGGCCATGTGCAGCAGCTGGAAAGCTGCCAGCGAGGTAGGAGGCTTCTCCGAGCAACACGGACATAAATATCCACTAAACAGATAACTCCACCACCGAGCTGTACGCCTCTTGTTAGATCTGGGGGTCTCTAGTTGGCAGGGTAGGTTCCACTGTCCAAGTAGGGATCCTTGCTTCTAGTCAGGGAAAGGGGATACACTGTTAAGATAACCCCTGCTCACCCTCTAGGTAGCTTGGCCTGAGCAGTCTAGGCTATCAAAGGCAATGTGTAAAGTATTTGTACCAACACTCACAGTAACACAGTGAAAACACCACAGATTTACTCCACACCAGTTTTAGAAAAATAATGTATATTTACTAAAAATTTCACAAGACCAAATATACAGACAAACCAACATATACTTCAAAAGGTTACTTTAAGGATAGTTCAAGAGTTTGCAGAAAGTACTCCAGGATGTCAAAATCAGTGTCCTGCACAGTGCGACTCTCAATGCACAAAATGCGACACTCTCGTGCCCAACAGTACCTGTAGTTGTGATAAGGTTCCCAAAAGCTATAACAAGGAAGATGGCAAAGGCGATGCGATGCTCCTGAGATCCTGGGGAGGCTTTGCAGCAGCCCTGCTTCACGCAGCAGAGGTGGATGCGCCGGCTCCGATCTGTAGGGGGAGGATGCGATACCTTTGGCTTTCGTTGCGTAGGTTTCTTAGGGGGAAGCTTCACGCACAGGTTCGATGCGACACTCTCCGATGTGGTGCGATGCGTGGCGCAGCGTTGCCTTCCGGCGCCGCAACTCTCGATGCGCCACGGAACGGGACTCTGCGTCGACGCACGCAGCGATTGGAGACTTTTCACGCACCGGCAGTGGTGCGGCCCGCAAACTGGTTCTGCGACAACCCTCGCAATGGCAGGAAGCTTCACGCTTCGGGACGATGCTCGACGCACTCGGCGATGCGGAGACCCTGCGTGTTGCGATGGTGCCGTGATGAAATTTTCCACGCACTCTCGTCTTGCGACACGCAATCGGATGATGCGTTGGGTACCAGTCACTCTTGTTCACGCTTCTGCTTCCCAGCTCCCAAACACAGCAAAACGACCTCCTGAGGCCCCAAGACTGGGCAAGCACTCCAAGGCAGGTCAGAACTCCTTCAGCAGAGTTCCAGGGGAGCTGGTGGTGAAGTCCTTTTGTTCCTGGGACTTCTTAACAGGGAGCCAGCTCTTCTCAGGCCCTTGGAGATCAGAATCAAAAGAAGGGGACACAGCAAAGTCCTTCCCCTCTCCTTGGCAGCAAAGCAAAACAGCAAGCAGGCAGTCTTCTCCTCTTCAGTTCTTTTCAGCTTTCTCCTTGGCAGAGGTTTCTTCTTAGTTCCAAAGTGATCTAAAGTTTTAGGTGTCTGGGGTCCTCTTCTTATACCCCTCCAAGTCTTTGTCTCTCTTTGTTCCAGTGGGGGGATTCCCCTGCTCAAACCGGTTCCTGGGTGTGCTCTGCTCTGGAGCACCTGGTTCCTTTCAGAGTGAGGGGCAGGGTCGTTAGACGCTCAGCAGGAGGTGGAGCCTTCTTTGTGCCAGCAGAGGCAGAGTCCTCAGCCTGGCCAGCAGGGGGTGGAGCCAGCTTTGTGTTTGGCAGGGACAGCCCTATTCAAACCCAGGGACTACTCCTCCCACCCATCTAAAGCAGATCTCCCTATTCTCCCTGCTGCTGACTCATCCAGGCTCCTGGAGCCACCTGGCCCATCACATGACACCCTTCAGCCAACCAGCACACAGGCACACAGGAAGGTTAAACAGGAGAATAGCTACTTTCTAAAAAGTGCTATTCTCACACAGTGAATTTAAAAACCATCTTGCTAAAAAGATGTATAATTAAATTCTGAACACAGAGATACCAAACTTGGATTTTCTATCTTGCCCTTATGGGAAGATAGGCATGTAAACAGCCTTCCCCATTCTATCCTATGGGCAAGATAGCCTCTCAGCAGTGAAAAACGAAAATGGCTGTAATTCACTACCAGGGCCTGTTACACACCTCAGTACATGCCCTACCTTTCAGATACACTGCACCCAGCCCAGGGGGGTACCTAGGGCCACCATAGGGATGCCTTACATGTACAGAAAGGGAAGGATAAGGCCTGGTCAGTGGGTGCACTGGCCAGGTCGACATGGCAGTCCTGGACTGCACATAGGCACTGCAAGCAGGCCTAAGACATCATTTTAGCGCTACTCCTGTGGGTGGCACAATCAGTGCTGCAGCCCACTAGTAACATTTGAATCACCAGCCCTGGCACACGCAGTGCACTTTACTAAGGGCTAACAGGTGAAACAAATATACCAATCATGGATAACCAATCAACACAATAATTTACCAAGGGAGCACTTGCACTTTGACACTGATCAGCAGTGGCAAAGTGCCCAAAGCATCTAAACCAGCAAAATCGAAATCCAGCATAGCATCAAAAATACAGGAGATAGAGGCAAAAAGTCAGGGGTAGCCACGCCAAAGATGCCAGGTCTAACACGTGTCCCCTCCAGCTGAAAGTGGGGAGAACTACCCACCCTCTTGGGAGTTCTCATCGCTAAGGCGGAAAAACCTGGACAGACCATCAGCGTTGGCGTGTTCTGTACCGGGGCGGTGTTCCACCGTAAAGTCCATCCCCTGTAGGGAAATGGACCACCTCAACAGCTTAGGATTCTCACCCCTCATCTGCATCAACCATCTGAGGGGCCTGTGGTCCGTCTGAACCCGGAAGTGAGTCCCAAACAAGTAGGGCCTCAGCTTCTTCAGCGCCCAGACCACAGCAAAAGCTTCCCTTTCAATCGCACTCCACCTCTGTTCCCTGGGAAGTAGCCTCCTACTAATGAAAGCTACAGGTTGGTCCAAGTCCTCATCATTTAGTTGTGAGAGCACCGCTCCCACTCCATGCTCAGAAGCGTCTGTCTGCACTATGAACTCCTTGGAGAAGTCAGTCGCCTTGAGTACAGGTGCTGTACACATGGCCTCCTTCAGGGCATCAAAAGCTTCTTGGCAGGCACTGGTCCAAATCACTTTCTTCGGTAACTTCTTGGAAGTTAGTTCTGTCAAGGGAGCAACAATGGTGCCATACCCATACAAAACGGCGATAGTACCCGGTGAGTCCTAAGAAGGCTCTCACCGCTGTCTGGGTTTTGGGGGGTTCCCAAGCCCGGATGGTATCTATCTTGGCTTGTAGGGGCGCCACCTGGCCGCTTCCTACCTGGTGTCCCAAATACACCACCGAACCCTGCCCTATCTGGCACTTACTGGCCTTGATAGTGAGGCCTGCACTATGCAGAGCCTTCAACACTGCGCAGAGGTGTTGCAAGTGTTCTTCCCAAGTGGAACTGAACACAGCAATGTCATCCAGATATGCGGCGCTGAATTGCTCCAGCCCGGACAGTACCTGGTTGACCAGTCTCTGGAATGTGGCAGGGGCGTTCTTCAACCCAAAGGGCATGACACGGAACTAGAAGTGCCCCTCTGGAGTTGAAAACGCAGACCTCTCCTTGGCCCCATCAGTTAAGGCAATCTGCCAGTACCCAGAAGTTAAATCAAACGTACTGAGGTAGTTGGCAGCTCCCAACCGATCCACGAGCTCATCAGCTCCGGGGATGGGGAGTGCGTCAGTCTTCGTGACAGCATTGAGCCCACGGTAGTCCACACAATACCTAAGTTCTGGAGTGGCACCTGGCGCAGCAGCTTTCGGTACAAGTACCACTGGGCTAGCCCAGGGGCTGCTGGAGGGCTCAATCACCCCTAGCTCCAACATCTTAGAAACCTCCTTCTTGATGCTGGCCCTGACCTTGTCAGCCACCCGGTAAAACTTCTGTTTCACAGGCATGCTATCTCCCGTGTCCACGTCATGGACACACCAGTTGGTGATACCGGGGGTCAGGGAGAACAGAGATGCAAACTGACCCAGGACATGGCGACAGTCCCTCTGCTGTTCTGGGGTCAGGGTGGGCGAGAGGACCACTCCATCCACTGACCCATCTTGCTCCTTAGCTGCCAGGAGGTCAGGAAGAGGATCGCTATCCTCCTCCATCCCTGCATCTGTAGCCAGTAGCATTGTTATTTCAGACCTCTCAAAATGGGGTTTGAGGCGGTTCACGTGTAGGACCCTCATGGGGTTCCTGGGAGATCGCAAGTTGACCAGGTAGGTCACCTCACTCTTGCGCTCCACCACCTCATATGGCCCAGTCCACTTGTCCTGGAGCGCGCAAGGCTCCACTGGCGCCATCACCCACACCATCTGCCCAGGTTGAAATTCCATCAGAGTGGTATGCTGGTCATACCACCTCTTCATCTCATCCTGGCTGGCTTCCAGGTTCGCCTGAGCGAGGGCCCGGAAGCGCTGTGTCTGGTTGCGGATGGCCAGCACATAGCTGAACACATCCTGAGGGGTTTTCCCCGGGGATTTCTCCCAACCCTCCTTCACCAGACTGAGAGGTCCTCTAACAGGGTGCCCGTACAAAAGCTCAAAGGGACTGAACCCTAGAGACTTTTGTGGTACCTCCCTGTAGGCAAATAATAGGCATGGCAAAAAGACGTCCCACTTCCGTCTCATGGGCTCTGTCAGCCCCATGATCATGCCTTTCAGGGTCCGGTTGAACCTTTCAACCAACCCATTTCCTTGAGGGTGGTAAGGAGTGGTGAACTTATAAGTTACCCCACACTCCTCCCACAGAGACTTCATATACCTGGAGATGAAGTTGGTCCCCGGTCAGATACCACCTCTTTGGGGAAACCCACACGGGAAAAGATCCCCATCAACGCACGGCCCACCACCGGGGCTGTGGTTGTCCTGAGAGGGATAGCCTCCGGGTACCGGGTGGCATGATCCACCAGGACCAGGATGAACCTGTTGCCTAAGGCGGTCCTGGGGTCCAGTGGCCCCACAATATCTATCCCCACCCGCTCGAAAGGGGTGCTCACTACCGGAAAAGGCTGGAGAGGGCCTTTGCATTTTCCTCCAGCCTTGCCACTTGCCTGGCAAGTCTGGCATGATTTACAAAAGGAAGCGACGTCCGTCTTCATCCCGGGCCAGTAAAAGTGGGTGGCAAGCCTTTGTCGGGTCTTGTCCTGCCCGAGATGTCCTACAAGCGGCACGTCGTGAGCCAGACCCAGTAGGAAGTCTCTGAACCCTGCGGGTACCACCAGGGTACGTGATCCACTGGGCTCAGCAAACCTAGGCTCACTGTACAAGAAGTCATTCACCCAGTAGAGAAAAAAGTTCTTCGGATCAGCACCTGCTGCCTGGTCTGCAGCCTGGTGCCGCAGACCTTCAAGAGTAGGGCATGTCTTCTGCGCACGGCAGAACTCCTCTCTGGAGGGACCACCCTCTTGCTGCCAATGGGTCAGCTCAGGTATGTCTCCCAGCTCAGCGACCTGTTCCCCTGTAGGCTCCAGGGCATCCCCCGTAGGTTCTGCTCCTTCCTGGACCGTGGGATCAGCGGGGGTGGACGTACCACGCCCCTTGCCCTTCCTCTTTCTGGCAGGGACCTGGGCCACTGTTTCAGGCTCCAGGTCTGCTTCACAACCCTGTCTGGCTGCCATGGACCGGGTGGTCACACAGACCCACTCAGGCAAACCCAACATCTCCAAATGAACCTGGCGTTCCACCTCCTTCCACGGGGAACTCTCCAGGTCATTACCTAGCAGACAGTCTACTGGCATGGATGGACTCAGAACAACTTTGAGAGGACCTGAGACCCCCCCCCCACTCAAAGGGAACATGTGCTACCTTGCAAAGGCGCACAGAGTTGTCAGCTGACACTACTGGGTGAAGTACGTCTGGAATGATCAGCTCCTCAGGGACCCACTGACACCTGACCGTAGTCACACTGGCTCCAGTGTCCCTGAGAGCCTCCACCCTCCTCCCATTGATGGTCACCCACTGCCTGTACTTCTTAGTGTTATCAGGGACAGGGGTTTCCTGGACCATCTCTGTGTCTCCTAAAGAGACAAGGGACATAACTGCTAAACCCTCCAAATCACTAGAAATTAAATCCCCCCCAAAAGCTACACTAGCTATACCTGGTGTTGGAGCACCAGTGGGTGCCTGGGATTTCTTGGGACACACAGGAGACTTGTGACCCAATTCCTGACAGTCATAACACTTAATGGGACCCTTGTTATCCGACCTGCCCTTAGGGGGCCAGGTTGGTTTGGGTTTTGACTTGGGGGGCTGGGACTGCTTACCCTGGGAACTATTTTGGGGCCCTTGTGAGAACTCCTTTTGGTTACCCTTGTCCCCCCCACTCTTCTGCTGGGGACCCTGCCCACCTTTGGCAATGGTACCCACAATTCCTCTGTGGACCCTGGTACTGGTCCAGCGGTCCGCCTCCTTAGCAAGCTCAATGGGGTCCGTCAACTTGCTATCTAAAAGATGCTGGCGCAGCTCTGGAACACATAGACTACTCAAGTGCTCCCAACTAATTAAATGTAACAACCCCTTATAATCAGTTACCTTGCTGCCCTTCATCCAACCTTCCAGTGCCCGCGAGTACAGATTCACACACTCCATCCAAGTCTCAGACTCTTTCTTCTTGGAATTTCTAAACTGCAGTCTATACTGCTCTGGAGTAAGTCCATACCTGAGACATGGGCCTCCTTCATATTGGGATAGGTCATGGCACCTGCTAATTCTAAGGGCTCTAGAGCACTCCTCCCAGAAGCCTCAAAATGTTTCCACAGGCCCGCCCCCCAATGCTGTTCAGGCACACCATTCATTCTTAATGCTATCTCATACGATGTAAACCAGGCATAGATATCTTCACTCCTATTGTAATTCTGTACTAAATCTTTGGGGATATATACTTTACCCCCCTGCACTGGCTGTGCGCTGCCACCATTTGAACCGGACTCCACCTGCTTGGCCTTGATGTCCAGTTCTCTCATGCTCACTTCATGAGCCAGAAGCAATTTCTTCTCCTCCAAGGCACGGGCATTCTTGCTCTCCTCCGCCGCCTTGTCTACTTCTGATTGCTTCATTTTCATTTTCATAATTTCCAATTCATGGTTTCTCACCCTTTGATTCTCCTCCAACTCCTCTGGAGAGAGCCCCCTACTGGAATGGGAGCTGCCAGCCCTTGAGACTGGTCTGCCCACAGGCAGATCTTGGGGAACAAAACCATCCTCTTCATTTGCATCACTTTCCTCTTGGGCCTCCCACCAGGCCTTCAGGACTCTTTGTAGCACATCCTTTCTAGCTCCGCTTTTAAAAGAGCAACCACGGTCTTTGCAGAATTGTTTGAGATCTTCAACTTTGTATGAATATAAATCCGCAATGGAAAACTCCAATTCTGCCCTTTCACTTGTTGCCACCTGAGACATGATGCTCTTGAAGAGTTACTCAAAAATAGAATCAAAAATAATACAGTATGTGGTTGTCTACTGGTCTGCACTCCTAGTGATGTACACCAATTACTGTGGGTCAAGTACAAATACAAGTTCAATCCCACCGCTGCCACCAATGTTAGATCTGGGGGTCTCTAGTTGGCAGGGTAGGTTCCACTGTCCAAGTAGGGATCCTTGCTTCTAGTCAGGGAAAGGGGGATACACTGTTAAGATAACCCCTGCTCACCCTCTAGGTAGCTTGGCCTGAGCAGTCTAGGCTATCAAAGGCAATGTGTAAAGTATTTGTACCAACACTCACAGTAACACAGTGAAAACACCACAGATTTACTCCATACCAGTTTTAGAAAAATAATGTATCTTTACTAAAAATTTCACAAGACCAAATACTACAGACAAACCAACATATACTTCAAAAGGTTACTTTAAGGATAGTTCAAGAGTTTGCAGAAAGTACTCCAGGATGTCAAAATCAGTGCCCTGCACAGTGCGACTCTCAATGCACAAAATGCGACACTCTCGTGCCCAACAGTACCTGTAGTTGTGATAAGGTTCCCAAAAGCTATAACAAGGAAGATGGCAAAGGCGATGCGATGCTCCTGAGATCCTGGGGAGGCTTTGCAGCAGCCCTGCTTCACGCAGCAGAGGTGGATGCGCCGGCTCCGATCTGTAGGGGGAGGATGCGATACCTTTGGCTTTCGTTGCGTAGGTTTCTTAGGGGGAAGCTTCACGCACAGGTTCGATGCGACACTCTCCGATGTGGTGCGATGCGTGGCGCAGCGTTGCCTTCCGGCGCCGCAACTCTCGATGCGCCACGGAACGGGACTCTGCGTCGACGCACGCAGCGATTGGAGACTTTTCACGCACCGGCAGTGGTGCGGCCCGCAAACTGGTTCTGTGACAACCCTCGCAATGGCAGGAAGCTTCACGCTTCGGGACGATGCTCGACGCACTCGGCGATGCGGAGACCCTGCGTGTTGCGATGGTGCCGTGATGAAATTTTCCACGCACTCTCGTCTTGTGACACGCAATCGGATGATGCGTTGGGTACCAGTCACTCTTGTTCACGCTTCTGCTTCCCAGCTCCCAAACACAGCAAAACGACCTCCTGAGGCCCCAAGACTGGGCAAGCACTCCAAGGCAGGTCAGAACTCCTTCAGCAGAGTTCCAGGGGAGCTGGTGGTGAAGTCCTTTTGTTCCTGGGACTTCTTAACAGGGAGCCAGCTCTTCTCAGGCCCTTGGAGATCAGAATCAAAAGATGGGGACACAGCAAAGTCCTTCCCCTCTCCTTGGCAGCAAAGCAAAACAGCAAGCAGGCAGTCTTCTCCTCTTCAGTTCTTTTCAGCTTTCTCCTTGGCAGAGGTTTCTTCTTAGTTCCAAAGTGATCTAAAGTTTTAGGTGTCTGGGGTCCTCTTCTTATACCCCTCCAAGTCTTTGTCTCTCTTTGTTCCAGTGGGGGGATTCCCCTGCTCAAACCGGTTCCTGGGTGTGCTCTGCTCTGGAGCACCTGGTTCCTTTCAGAGTGAGGGGCAGGGTCGTTAGACGCTCAGCAGGAGGTGGAGCCTTCTTTGTGCCAGCAGAGGCAGAGTCCTCAGCCTGGCCAGCAGGGGGTGGAGCCAGCTTTGTGTTTGGCAGGGACAGCCCTATTCAAACCCAGGGACTACTCCTCCCACCCATCTAAAGCAGATCTCCCTATTCACCCTGCTGCTGACTCATCCAGGCTCCTGGAGCCACCTGGCCCATCACATGACACCCTTCAGCCAACCAGCACACAGGCACACAGGAAGGTTAAACAGGAGAATAGCTACTTTCTAAAAAGTGCTATTCTCACACAGTGAATTTAAAAACCATCTTGCTAAAAAGATGTATAATTAAATTCTGAACACAGAGATACCAAACTTGGATTTTATATCTTGCCCTTATGGGAAGATAGGCATGTAAACAGCCTTCCCCATTCTATCCTATGGGCAAGATAGCCTCTCAGCAGTGAAAAACGAAAATGGCTGTAATTCACTACCAGGGCCTGTTACACACCTCAGTACATGCCCTACCTTTCAGATACACTGCACCCAGCCCAGGGGGGTACCTAGGGCCACCATAGGGATGCCTTACATGTACAGAAAGGGAAGGATAAGGCCTGGTCAGTGGGTGCACTGGCCAGGTCGACATGGCAGTCCTGGACTGCACATAGGCACTGCAAGCAGGCCTAAGACATCATTTTAGCGCTACTCCTGTGGGTGGCACAATCAGTGCTGCAGCCCACTAGTAGCATTTGAATCACCAGCCCTGGCACACGCAGTGCACTTTACTAGGGGCTAACAGGTGAAACAAATATACCAATCATGGATAACCAATCAACACAATAATTTACCAAGGGAGCACTTGCACTTTGACACTGATCAGCAGTGGCAAAGTGCCCAAAGCATCTAAACCAGCAAAATCGAAATCCAGCATAGCATCAAAAATACAGGAGGTAGAGGCAAAAAGTCAGGGGTAGCCACGCCAAAGATGCCAGGTCTAACACCTCTCTAAGCAGGCTGCATGAAAAATAATGATGTAAAAGTATTGAGTAACCAATAAGGAATTTCTAAATACGCAAGGAGAAAGAAATATTATTTTAACAAACTGCCCATGGTTTAAGAAGGTACTGAGGACGGACTACAAATCCTATGATGCCCATAGTCGGTTTCCATGCATGCACCATTCCTTACCCCAGTTTCAAACACCATACCCCTCGTAAGTGAACACTCTGAGCCTTTCCTCGCCATATCCCTCTCGACCGGTATGCTCCTGCCCTCTGTTTATTGTGCAGGGGCGAGGGCTGGGGGGTGGCGGGAGATGAATGATCCTCATCGGTATGCCAATGGCAAGTGAAAGGGGGAGGGTACGGCCCTGTATAGAAATATTACACCACCCCAAATACATTCACACATCACTACCACTACTTTTGTGTTCACATGGCACACATCACCCGCATCAGTTAACGATACAGCGCTCCTACAAAATAGCTCATTTCTACCTTAAAAAAAAAAATACTAGTCAATGGCTTGTTCTTTTTTGTTCCCTTTTATTAAAGAAGAATTATTCTGCAGTATTAAATAGGCATGCACGTTGCTTTATTACGTCTGGCTCTAACCAAAGCACCTCTCCGACCCGTGGGATAGGAAAGAGCCCTGCCCGCGGCTTCAGTCAATTTTATGATGCCCAATTAAGAGTAATTTACATGCAGATGATAAATTAATAGCGAAAGATTGGCTCGCCTTCCTTGCCCATTGCCTCTCAGTGCCAACGCAACTTATACAACCAGGAGGGCAGCTTTGCGCCCTCAAGGTCAAGCGAGTGTTATAAATACCAGAAAACTGTTAAAGCTTAAAACACCCAAAAAGTGCCTGGTTGATGAAAAAGGGAGAGGCGGCCAGGGCCTGTGCTTATAAGTGTGTTTTATTGTGGAATTAAGGCACCTGGTGACAGGGCACTGGCCGGCGCAGCAGTGAAATAAGCGGTTTAATAGTGAAAAGTAGCTGCTAATTCTGTGCGCCCCAGCTTTTTGTGCGTGAAGCAGAGAGCTTGCAGCAAGCGAGCCAGCTAGTGTATGTGGCCTGTTATGGCTAGGGCTACATATATGTGGCGAGCGAAAGTGAGCAGCTGCATTTAAACCGGCATTTAAACAATTGAATAAAGATGCGCTTGTGTGTGCGCATTAAAAATAAAACTGCTGGAGAACAAAGCGCCATGTACAGATTAGCAGTGTCCAGTAAAATATTATCGCGGCACCGCAAAAAGTTCTGCACTGTCCAGTGGCACCTAAACAATACAAAAAAAACATACATTTGTGAGTGCACACCTAAAAAAAACGGAAATCAAAGGTCAAACATACCGGAGAACAAAGCTCCGTAAAAAGCTCTGCAGTGTCCTGTGGAAAATGAAGCCGACGAGGAGGGAGTGGGAGAAGGGAGGGGATTCACGCGCTGTAAGGAGAGGCCTGTGCACGTTTACGCTCACATGCACGCAAGCTTTAGGCCACTCTGGTAGCACTTTGAAAACCCGCTTACTAAAGGTCTCGCCTGAGCTAGAGCATGCGCTAGCGCTCAGGCAAGACCTAAAAAATACTGGAAATCAAAGGTCAAACGTACCGGAGAACAAATCTCCGTAAAAAGCTCTGCAGTGTGTTGTGGAAAATGAAACTGACGAAGGGGCAGTGGGAGAAGGGAGGGAATTCACACACTGTAAGGAGAGGCCTGTGCACGTTCACGCTCACATGCACGCAGGATTTAGGCCACTCTGGTAGCACTTTGAAAACCCACTTACTAAAGGTCTCGCCTGAGCTAGCGCATGCTCTAGCGCTCAGGCGAGACCTAAAAGGGAATTGACTAAATATTGGCTCAGCAGCTACCGCACTGAAGTGGACGTCTTTTTCAGGCGGCTTGCACATGTGATCAGGAAAAAATGCAGTTACTCGAAGTGCAGGAATGACAATGGCTGAAAAAGCCTGATCCACTGCCCCAAAGCAGTATGCGGCAGAAGGCAGGAGCAAAATGTGAATGACACAAACAGAACATTGGATAAACAGAAATTACATTAAGGCCCTCTAGACAGGCATTTATTTTTTATTTAGGATTTTTTTTAATTACATGAGGCTGGCAAGACAGATAAAGCTCACGCTGGGTCTGGCATAAAAAGACACAATTGAAATCTGGCCCAGCAGCTGGCATGAGGCAGTTTCAAAAGCGCCGGCGACTGCAGAAACAAACCAGCACCGCCTCTACTCCAGTGCCAGTCTATCGTAAGCTGCTGGTCCCACAACAGACGTCGGAGAAAAAGACCAACGTTACAAAAGAGCAGAGGCTGAAAACTACACAACCCGCATCGAGGTTAGAAGGCTGCGATGCTTTTCCATTCTCAAGGCAGAATGTTACCCAGTACGTCTTAATTCAAGCGCGGCAGAGGAAAGACACATGGCGCTGCGCGCGTGCACACTAACGTGCACACAAGCTTTAGGCCACAGGCAGCACTTTGAAAAGCCGTACACTAAATGTCTTGGCCAGACCAGCGCATGCACTGGATCAGGCAAGACCTAAAAAGATTATGTTTACATACCTTAAAAATGGACAAAAGCATCTAACTCTTTTAGAGTGAAGGAGAAAACATTATTTGTCAGAGGTAATTCTGCAATTACAAGTGTAACACTATATTTCTTCATGTCCTACTTTTAAATACTTTGCATCCTGCCTTAAGGCATAAAAGGCCCATATAGGGGTGACTTCATAATGTTGAAAAGGTAATTTTTGACCTTTCAAAAGTGTTTATTTTGACAGGTTGAAGAGTAATTTTAACACTGCCACTGTCAGGCTACAATAGTAAGCCTCAAGTCATATTTGCTTTGCCACTATAGTGAGTGGCAAAATAGGTGCTGGATTTCACAAGTGATATTTACCTTCTGGGCCCAGGGTACACTTTGTATCATATTTGTGAATATGTATTAGTATAGCAGATTTCAACATGCTTGATGTGTCAGAGCACATGCGCTGGGGCCTGATTAACGGAGTCCCGGTGCACAGCAAAAAAAGAGCAAAAAGTTGGGATGGCCAAGCAAAGAGGGTCATTTTCCTACAATTAACAAATGGTTTTGTTTTCATCAACTGAACTATTGATAGTCAGTCGATATCCTAGCACTATGTTGAACTCTATTGCTAATGCCAAGAGAGTATCTTTAGTAACTATCTCTCTTCATTGTTCCTGGAAGGTGGGTCTGTTGGCTTTGACTGTTCCTGCTCCTGAGGGGACAATGTATGAGATATATCTTTATATCATACCTTGTGGATTGTAGATGGACATGTGCTTGGCTTCTCACTTGGAGTCATACGAGGGCCATTGGGAAGGTTAATGTATTTTATATCCCAACGGAACGTGCCACTCTGCATATTTGAAGGTCACCTTACTGCATGGCTACTGCATCATCAGACACGTCATCTAGGTCTGATCCCTTGTTGTCTTTCTCCATGCCTTCCTCTTATACATATCTGTCACTTGTGATGGCAAATCAGCTATACATGCTATGTTTAAGTGTGTGTTGTGCTCAGTGTATCTGTCTGTTCATGTGTGAGGCTGTGACTCAGATCCTGGTTTCTTCTCTTTGGAGTAAAGTGCACTTAAGTCTTAGTTTACTCATAGCGCTTTCAAAACAGAAGATCATATTTCTTCATAGCTTCCATAACCAATATATCCCGTTCTGATTCTGTCAACTTAATTTTTCATTTGACATAATGCTTTTCTCGTTGGTGGTACAGACTTTGGGTCCTATACTCTTTTCTGCTACGATGTTCGTCTCTTGGGGTGTTTCAGCAATGGATAATTTGTAATTTGAGTGCCTGAGCCCAAAGCTCTGCCCAGAAGCCTGAGGTTAGTGTAATTAAATGTTGGTCTGCCAAATATCAAGAATGGGTAGTTTTGAATCCACCCCTTGCCTCTTTAATCCACTGCTAGATACGCCACGCCCCTTTACCTCCCTCTTGACATTGCTGCTTTCTCCTTTTGAGAACGTTTTACCGACTTTTGCTTTCTGAGTCTTTCTGGTTTGTGGGCTTTTCCCTTACTTTATCTCCTTAATGTCTGGGGTGGAAAAATGAGAGCCGGTCCCTAAAAATGAGAGCAGCTGGCCCCCATAGGCAACCACCAGCTCAAATTAAGCACTGTGTCCCAGGGCACTTTAGCTGAATGGCAGCATTTGTGTTTCTGTGTGCCATGGCGATGCATGTGCCCACATCTTAACATACGTTTTCTATCCTACCGTGCCTGCACACTTTTCTGAACATGCATGTGATCCAAATGCGCATGGTCATTATTTTTTTTAATTTGTGTCAACTTTTACTGCATGCCTATGCCGCTTCCACTGTGGCCCTTGCCTTAAAACCCAAATTGCACATTGCAGCTCCAGAAGCTTATGGGAATAAGACATTGGAGGTAATTGAACGCAGCTGACCCCGGAACTCTAAATGATGCTAAGGGCATATCATCAAGGAGGTGATATAAAATTATCGCCGCTTTTGCGTCCGTTTTTGGGTGAAAAGCGGTGATAATTGAATCGCCTTATGAGCAAGGTCACGCTATCGCATGAATCCTTGCATGAGCGCTTGTTTACTGAACGCCCATCGTTGCATCTCTAATGAGATGCAAAGTGGGCGTTCCTGCCCTGACATAACTGGAGAAATTTTTCCAATTATCAATGAGCACGCTAACCTGCAGAGCGACAAGCAAAGTAGCGATAACCTCTGTTATCGCTACTTTCCTTACGCCTGCTTTAAGACTGATTTAGCCATGATATTCTATGTAAGTTGGATATCATAGCTAAGTATGCCTTGCCCTATCATCAAGGTATCGCCAAACTTTGTGAGATTATCGCTGGATTTCCAGCGATAATCTCACATTTGGCAGTTAGCGCTTGGAATTTTATCGCTTTTGAGATAAGCGTTGCTAATAGCAAGCTATCTCAGCGATAAAATTCCACGTTACCCGGCGATAATTATCCTAGCGCTCAGTGCGCTTAGCGATAATTATCGCCGGTCCTTGATGATATGCCCCTAAATTAGTCTATTAACATTTTTCAGTGTTTAGACTGATGAAGTGACCGTTTAATCTCCATCTGACCCCAAGAGATAGTTTCCTATTTGTGAGTAAATTATCCTGCCTGTTTTTAGTCACAGTTCCATGTTCTTGGTGTATATCTCAGCCTACCTTATTTTCTGGTAAGCTCCCACTCACAGTACATTGTCTCTCAATTGAAATATTTGGACAGTCATTGTGCATATGCATCTGATTTGTAGATCGTTAATAAAATCTTACCATATAATTCAAAATGTGGAGTATTTATTCGTGTTCCTGGGGAAATCTGTTATTGCTTCCACTCCTGTGCACGAGTTCTTCTTGATGAAAATGTTTATCACGTAAATTTTTTGCTTAACAACGTCTACGTGTCTCTCAGTCGTGATAGTACCACCTGGAAACGGTCACGTGACATGATGCCGACTGCTGCTTAAACCCTTCCCGACCGAAGTTACTGCGTCGACGTCACGCAAGGCCTCTATTTAAAGCTCTACTTTTGAAAACACAATTAGCCTCTTTAATCTAAAATAGAACATTGACTCATATACTGCCTGTAATTATAATGAAACCGTGATTCTCTTTTAATATGGTGCTATGTTCGCCCGTAATTGAGTAGGGATCGATGCCAGATTGGTGATGGACATTCTGCTGATCCAACATGACGGAGGCAGATTTCAGAGACGAGCGGCGCTCCTGTTTCCTTGTGCTTGTGAGACGAGCGGTCCATATCAGCAACATTTAATTACTTTGTATGCAATTATTCATTTTAGAGTCGCGCAATTCAGAGCAATATCAGGAAGGAGACTAATACAATTACCGCTTATCTAAATATTCTCTTTTGCGCTGTTTGGTGGAAATCCATAATTAGTTTTTCATTTAATTTGTAGGAAAGGCATATTGTTTGCACAACAATGCAGGCTGGTTTAGACCTCAACCGATGTAGACGACTTCAGATTAATTCTAACAAAACAGCACTCAAGATAACAAAGTCAGAAATAACTGATAATGTGAGTGAATTAGAAGTAATGATTATTCATTGTTTTTTGGTGCGGCTGAACAATCATGTACGATATAGCATTTAAATCAGGAAAGTCCTGCAGCATTTTGCTCCAGAAACGCCATGAACCAATGACGTTCACCTGAGCAGAGTCAAGTGATAATTCATCCCACAGAACTGACGCATTTATCTACATATGGCCACAACACGCATTTTACTATCATCAGTCCTTTGGAGCCATATGTAAATATTTTACTACCGTCTAGTCCCAGGCTGGAATCCCGCTGTGCAGGTCACAACATTTGGATTCAAGATGGAGCTACTTTCTTTTCCTAACGCTGCACAGTCCCAGTAGGGGCAACATAACACTTATTGGTGTTTGTACGTCCTGCAGTCACTGTGGGGCATATTATCAAGCACAGCGTTAAACTTATCCCCCGCTTTAGCGGCAGAAAATTGCCGCTAAAGCGGCGATAACGGGCTTGGTAATATGCCGCAGAGAATTCCCATAGAAGCCCATGTTTTGATGTGAACATGGGCTTCTATGGGAATTCTCTGCGGCATATTATCAAATCCATTATCGCTGCTTTAGCAGCAGTTTTCTGCCGCTAAAGCGGCGATAATTTTAACGCTGTGCTTGATAATATGCCCCTTTGACATGTAAACATGTGTAAACTTCGTAGCAGTCGGGCTGCTTATGTCATCCATCAACACCAAGCATTATCAGACCTGCATGGTCACTTTAGCATTCAAAGTAGGAGTTCAAAGGCAAGGGAATAAATTAAATGGTGAGATTCGGGGTATGTGAATCTCAGATTCCCCACTTAAGAAAGCAGTAGGGTGGAGGGGGGTGAGATGAACAAGGTTCAGGGTGGACTGTTTTGTTGAGGAACAGGGTCGGTACTGATTTGCCTCTGTCTAGAGTGGCACATTGGGTGAAAAACAATCAGTTGGAATGCTATCCGAGTGATTGCCTTTGGTTAGTCTATTTAAAAGTATTCATTCCATCACCTTTGGATGTTTGATTTCTAGTAGTATGTCTAGAAACACAAGAAAGGTGCAGCTTTCTAATGTTTGTGAGTTTCATAAAGTAGTAGATTTGCACCCATTGAAGAAGCATTAATATAGGTGCAGAATCAATATTTTTAGGTATCCCAGTCACTATATATATATTTAATTTTCCACTACAAACATGAATAGATTAAAAGCTCTTAGTGAAATTAAAATAATGAGAGAAAACAAAGCAGACATAGTGGATCTGACCCAGGACCCACATACCCAACTACCAAGCCAAGAATTAATTTGAGTGGTGTCACACCCAAACACCCTGCTGAAGCTATGGCCATTCCTGTCCAACCCGGGCCTAGAAGTGATCCCTGGGAACTCATGGCTATGATCCCATACAACACAAAGGCCTGGAATCCTTACGCTGGGATCACTTATACAAATAGCGGTCTGCACAGATGCCCGTGGTAGTTGTGAGAAACCCAGTGCCCAAGTTACAGCTCACCTTCTTCAGAGAAAAGGTCAAAGAAATGGCCTGAGGCAATCACATTTCGCGTTTGAGAAATCCATTTTCAAGCACATTTATTACACAGCAAACATAATCACATTATCCATGCTACTGGCATACAGAGTAAATAGCAGTTTCATAAGTACCTTTAAATTATTTCTTTGGTAAAGTTTCAAGTAATAATTCTAGATAGAATGTGGTCGATCTAGAAATACCACATATAATTATGAGCCCTTTCTCTCATAATCAACAGTGAAGTTGCCAGTGACATGCATTCATGCTTATTAGGGTATAGGAAGTGAAAACAAGAGGATTATGAAATCTGTGATTTGTTGATGAATTTGTCTAAACAGGCATTTAGATACAAGATAGCTATGTATTCATATTAGTCACCATTAAGTATTAAAGTTAATGGAATTTATGATTCGTTGCTGAATTTGTCTCAAAAGGCTTTTTAGATGCAAGGCAGATATGTATTCATAACATGTGTTCCACCCCTTTCTCTCACGTATGGGTCAAGGCTTTTAAATATGTTGTTGGTAAGGATAAATAATACTTCTTAGGATCACTAAATTGCATCTGGACAATAAGTAAACTCAACCAAGGTATACTATGTGAGATTTATTTGGAACCATAGAATGTGTATTGAATAACAAAATTAAATTGACATTTTGAGCAGAGTGTTCTAAGCACTACAAAGGCACCTATATGACAGAACACCAAAATGTTTGATCAACAAATTATGAAATAATAATTAGTGTCTGATTTCATAATCCATGAGCAAACATACAATTGGAAACGGTACACTCCACAACATAAACAATTGTTGGAGTCATGTTTGGCCACCCTACTGACCCTTTGAGCACTGGCTAACGGACTTGGGAGCCCAAATGGAAGCCAGTGGCCCACCCAGATATAGTCTTTGAAAGGCAAATTTCCCTGCAAGGAGAGAAGCCAATGCCGGAATGCCAGCTGAGCTCATAAACATCCATGCCTAAGCCAACCCAAGGAGGCACCCTCCTTGCATTCTTTGGGAGATGGCCTGGGCAACCAGGTTGGATCTTGATCTCCCACACGTTCCAATTTCCATAATCCCATGGCGTTGCAATAGAGTATCTGGATGGCTAAGGAATATCGCTGTAGTGAGCATCTCTGTCTCTACTTTACAGTCCGTAGTAAGTCTGCTCCGACTTGCTCGAAGGTTTAAAGCTGAATGTTTTTCTTAAGAACTCATGACTATGGTCACATACAACACAAGTGCCTGCACTGGCATCACTTATTAAATGTATTTTCATTGCACGCACTCTTCTTCCTCCCTGCTAAGAGAAATCCCGTTGGTAGAGTTGTAAAATTGGTGCATTTATGTAGTGCACCATGTTTCCATTCTCACCTTATACAAATCCTTTAACAAGTGACCAGTGGCCCTATACACGAAGTTGAGTTGCAAATAGAGGTGGGTGCACCGGCAAATTATTGGGGCAAGCCAAGTCAGAGGTTAGCCAAGAGTCTGGCTTAGCTCTAAGAGTACATGCATGATGTAAACCCTGAAAATTGTGACAAGTATATTGTGCAACAAATGAAATGTAAAGATAAGATCTAGTCTCTGCTGTACATCAGATTATATCACTGCATAGGCAGAAATGTATTCAACGTGATAGTTTTTAAATATGAATTTAGAAAGATTAATGTTTTGCCCCCAATAACAATGCAATTAGAAAACTAAGAGGGAAGTCAGTAGTCATGTAAACTCTAAACATAGACTAGATGATTATTATAGATGGAGCAACATCACAGTCTATTAAATCACCGTAATAGGTGTGTGTACAGGCAAATCCTGAACTTACGTGTTCCAAAGTGCTCTTACATGTGATAATAAAGAAAAAGTAGGATCTGTGAAATCAAATGTTTGTCTAGGATCAGACAATTTGGACAAGCAGTAAGGCTATCACGGATTCTAGATTATCTGGTTTCATATTTTGAAATTTGGCCACCAGATGTATATCTATGTCTGTCTCTCCCCTGCTTTAAATCAAACGTCATTGGATTGTCTTTTATTCTGGCAGAAAAACGGACTCATACTAGCAGCCCTGACTAAGGGCCCCAATCCAACGACAAAGCCAAGAATACCTTTATTTGGAGTTTTTCCTACCCTGCCCCTGAAGCACCTGCCCCTGAAGTTACGCTTCTGAATTGATGTTGAGAGCAACCTGTGATTTAAAAAAATAGTGCTGAGTTGCAGAGTGTCAGACTTGGCAACTAGTCACACCTACTGTCTAGCAGATTTGGGTTTTTCCCCCATACCAAAAATGTATGCAAGAAAGTAAAATGGCTCCAATTGTTATAGCCGTAAATAAAGACCAAGGAGCTGTTCTGCACGTCTGGTTTTTTCCCTCTTGCTTCTTCCCTGATGCTCTGAAGCTTTGGGAAAGAGGTGAATTCTGATTTGCACTTCAGCAGAATATACAGGGCTGTACTACCCGTTTGTTCCATTGGACATTTCTCTGTTAGGCTCCGTTAGGCTGGAGCTTTGAAGGCAGGTTTTGAAGGCAGGCAACCCACCAGCGGTACGATCAGCAACTGTTCAGGAAAAATTCAGTGTAGTGGTCCTGCACAACCCTTCTCTTTCTACCATTCTGACACAGGTGTCATGGGAAGTATTTAGCCAACAATGAAGGCTTCCTGAATTTCATTTACTGCTAGAGACTCTGTGGCCAATTATGAAGGGAAAATTAAGAAAAGTAAGGAGAGAGATAAACCAAGCACGACCCATCCAATCTATTATTGCATTTTTCTTCGTACTGCTAGCCGAATATATTGAAAGCCAAAATTGCATTAATAAAAATTAAGATGCTATTGTGCAGGGAAATAATCTCCATTAGTGCAGTCAAATTCATGAAATTCATCTATTTTATGCTACATGAAATTCGTGAAAAATTCTAAGAGACACATTATCTGTTATCATTTATCTCTATCCAGTTTCTCATAAGACAGATTTTTATGGAAAGTGCATTCTCACTTGAAAACGTCACAATTGATACTGCCAAATCACACTCTAAAAGCATGGTTTTGCATCATTTAATTAAATTATCAGGAGTTTTCACTAAACTACATGAATGTTTGAAATGGGTGTCTCTAATTGGCAGAGGTATGCACGTTTGTCCAAGTATGGACCCTTCCTTCCAGTCAGGGTAAGGGGATTACACACTTTAGATAACCGCTGCTCACCCACTAGGTAGCTTGGAACGAGCAGACAGGCTTATCCCAAAGTCAATGGGCAAAGTATTTGTATCTATAACACACAGTAACACAGTGAAAACACCACAAATGGACACCATATCAGTTTCGAAAAATAAATCCTCTTTATCTAAACCAAACAAGACCAAAACAACAATAATCCAACATACATGTATCAATATTACTACATTAGATCAGTTATTTCAAAAATAGCATTTGTAGAAACAAATAGCTTTAGCTGGGGCTCCTACAACATCGTGATAGGCATAAATCCAAAGTCCGGTGCTGAACGCGAGGTGCGCAGCATCGGGCACATAGTCACATGGACCCCAAAAAACATTACCATGGAAACAAAGTCAATGGACGATGATTAGCATAGTGTAGGCGAGGAGCCGATGCCGAGGTCGAGGCCGGTTCCCTGGTTAGCACGGGGAAGGCGAGGCATCGTGTCCATGAGGAGGCGATGTGTCGAGTCCAGGACAGGAGAAGTAGGTGGCATCAGCAGTGAGGCATAACTTCTGGTGAGACTATGCAAAGTCAAAGAGTTCATGAAGCCACCATTGCTAGTTATCGGCTGGCGGTGACGGCATCGGTGCAAGCGCTGGCCTGGGGAAGGACGATAACGGCAGGCATTGGCAGGAGTCTAAGGTTGTTGGAGCTGCGGTGTAGGTGGGAAGGTGTGCTGTGCACTTCACAAGCAGTTCCCCATGCCTTGGTGCAGGTTGCTGTATCACAGGCGGCATCACTGATGACATCAGAGTTGTTTTTCTTGCTTTGCAGCACCAACCACACAATTCTTAGGCCTAGGAACTGGAATTGGGCCCTTTTGAATATGGGAGTCCACAGAGGAGTCCAAATACTGGTCAGTTGGTTGCAGGTGAAGTCTTTGTGTTTCTGCGACTTCAAAACAGGAGGGCAGCACACACAAGCCCTTGGAGATTCTTCTTCAAGCAGGTTCACAGCAAAGTTCCAGTCTTTGACCTCTCCTTGCCAGAAGCAGTAGCTGCAGGCAAACCCAGGAAAGCACTCATCAAAGGGGCAGTACTTCCCCTACACCTCTCCAGCTATTCTCCTTGGTAAAGGTACTCTTGGAGTCAGAAGTGATCTAATTTTCGGGGGTTTAAGGTCCAATACTTATACCCCATTTTAAATTTGTTATCCTTTTGGCAAGGGTCTCTTAGTCCAGTCTAAACAAGTTCTGTCCTGTCTGGTGCAGCATCACTACAGGAAGTGGAGACACCATTGTGCAGAGGAGACACTGCCTATTTAGGTGTTAGTGAAACTCCTGCCACCACTCTAAATGCAGCCAAGTTCTATTCAGTTCAGCTATGAGTCACCCAGGAAAGGCAGGACACACCTCAAGCCCCTTTGTGGCTGTCTACAGTGAATGCACATCCCCAGCCCCTGCCACTCCAAAACCAGACAGTCAATACACAAAACAGCAGAGGCACACAGAATGGTTAAATAAGAAAATGCCTTCTTTCTAAAAGTGAAATTTTCAATCAACAGTTTAAAAACCATCTTCTTAAAAAGATGTGTTATTAAATTCTGAGTTCAGAGAGCCTAAACTCCACTTCTCCATCTTGTCCCAATGGAAAGTTATACTTGTAAGATGTTAAAAAGCAACCCCCATGTTAGGCTATGGAACAGATAGCCTTTCAATTGTGAATAAAGAAATTGACAGCATGTCACTATCAGGACATGTAAAACACAGCAGCAACCGTCCTACCTTTTATCTACACTACCCCTTGCCCATGGTGGTACCTTTAGCCTACATGATGGGTGTCTTACATGTGAGAAAAAGAAAGGTGGGCGCCAGGTCGACTCGACATGGCAGTTAAAAACTGCACGCGCAGACACTGCAGTGCCAGGCCTGTGTCACATTTGAAAAGGCTACTTGGGTGGGTGGCACAATCAGTGCTGCATGCCCACTAGTAGCATTTGATTTACAGGCCTTAGGTACACACAGCACACTGTACTAGGGACTTACCTTGTAAATCAAATATGCCAATCATGGATAACCAATCACAATAACACTTGATACAGGGAGCACTTGCACTTTGACAGTGGTCAGCAGTGTGAAAGTGCCCAAAGCATCTAAGCCAGCAAAAACGAAATCGAGCATTCCATCTAAAACACAGTAGGTAGAGGGAAAAAGTCAGGGAAAACCACACCAAGGAAGCCAAGTCTAACACATGTCCCCTCCAGCTGAAAAGTGTGTAGAACTACCCACCCTCTTGGGAGTTCTCATCCCTAAGGCGGAAGAATCTAGACAAACCATCAGCATTGGCGTGTTCTGTACCAGCGTGTTGTTCCACCGGATAGTTCATTCACAGTAGGGAGATGGACCACCTCAATAGTTTTGGGTTCTCACTCCTTATTTGCATCAACAATCTGAGAGGCTTGTAGTCTGTCTGAACCCAGAAGTGAGTCCCTAACAAGTAGGGCCTTAGCTTCTTCAGCACCCAGACCACAGCAAAAGCTTCTTGTTCAATTGCACTCCACCTCTGTTCCGTGTGGAGCAGCCTCCAACTAATGAAAGCTACACGTTGGTCCAAGCCCTCGTTGTTTAATTGGAAAGAACTGCATCTACACCATGTTCTGAAGCATCTGTCTGCACAACAAATTATTTGGAGAAATTGGGTGCTTGGAGTTCAGGTACTGTGCACATGCCAGATTCAAGGTCATCAAAAGCAGTCTGACTGGCATCAGTCCAGATCAGAAGTCAACTCTGTCAAGGGGGCAGCAATGATGCCATACACCTTGACAAACTGTCTGTGGTAGCAGGTGTGACCTAAGAAGTCGCTCACCTCTGTCTGGTTATTTGGGGGCACCCAAGCAAGAGTGGTGTCAATCTTAGGTTGTAGGAGCGCCACCTGGCCGCTTCCTACCTGGTGCCCTAATTACACCACAGACCTCTGCCCAATCTGGCACTTATTGGCCTTGATAGTGAGGCCTGACTTCTTCAGAGCCTTCACTTCACAAAGGTGTCGCAAGTGTTGCTCCCAGCTGGATCTGAAGACTGCAATGTCATCCATGCAGGGGCATTCTTCAACCCAAAGTGCTGGACACGGAACTGGTACAGCCCTTCTGGCAATGAGAATGCAGACCTCTCTTTAGCCCAATCAGTTAAGGCAATCTACCAGTATGCAGAAGGTAGATCAAACATGCAGAGGTACCAGGCAGCTCCCAACCGATCAATGAGCTCATCAGCTCTGTGGATGGGGTGCGCGTCAGTCCTGGTGATGGCATTGACCCTTCGGTAGTCCACACACAACTGCAGATCAGGAGTGGAACCGAGCGCAGAAGCGTTCGGAACTAAGACAATGGGCCTAGCCCAGGGTCTGCTAGGGGGCTCAATCACCCCCAACACTAACATCTTGGAAATGTCTTTCTTGATGCTAGCCCTGACCTTGTCAGTCAAGCTGTAAATGTTGTTTTTTACAGACAAGCTATCCCCAGTGTCTACATCATGGAAACACACATTGGTGATTTCTGGGGTCAGTGAGACAAGGGAGGTGAACTGTCCCAGCACCTGGCAACAGTCCATCTGCTGCTCTGGAGTCAGAGTGGGAGAGACGTTCACACCATCCACTGACCCATCATGTTCCTTGGCAGACAGGAGGTCAGGAAGAGGCTTGCTCTCATCTTCCATGCGATCATCTATGGCCAGAAACATAGTTACTTCAGACCTCTCAAATTGACGTTTGAGGCAGTTCATGTGCAAGACCCTCAAAAAGTTCCTAGAAATCTGCAAGTTCACCAAGTAGGTTACTTCACTCATGTGCCCCACCACCTCAAATGACCCAGTCCACTTGTCTTGGAGCCCACAAGGCTCCACTGCTGTCATCATCCATACTTTTTGACCAGGCTGAAACTCTGCCCGAGTGGCATTCTGGTCGGACCAAAGTTTCATCTCCTCCTGGCTGGCTTCTAGGTTCGCATGGGTGATTTTCCTGAAGCGCTGAGTCTAGTTTCTGAAGGCCAGCATGTAACTAAATACATTCTGGGGAGTGTTACCAGGAGCTTTCTCCCAGCCCTCCATCACCAGACTGAGAGGTCCCCTCACTGGGTGATCATATAGCAATTCAAAGGGACTGAACCCTAAGGATGTATGTGGTACTTCCCTGTAGGCAAATAACAGGCATGGTAAGAAGATACTCCACTTATGCCTCATGGGGTCTGTACGACTCTTTATCTAGACTTTCAGGGTTCAGTTGAATCTCTCAGCCAACCCATTTCCTGGAGGATAGTAAGGAGTGGTGATTTGAACATTACACCACACTTCTCCCAGAAAGATGACATATACCTAGATAGGAAGTTGGTACCCCCGTCCGATACCACCTCCCTGGGGAACCCCACACAGGAAAAGATCTCATCATAGCATTGCTCACCACAGGGTGAGGTTGTCCTGAGAGGGACACTTTCCGGGTTCCAGGTGGCACTCTTTAAATTTTTCCTCTTCTTTTTATTGCTTGCTTTCCACTGTTTTTCCCGCCACTGCTGCCCCTGCGGCCCCTCCCCCCAGCGCGACCAGCCCAAGCCAGTTCCCCTCCCCGCTTCCGCCTCCCAGTTGTCCAGCCCTCCCTGACCCCTACTTAATGGCCGCCGCTGTACGGCTGCACGCAGCAGGCACGCCGCTGGTGCGCCAAAGCCAAGCCCGTCTGTGCCTGTCTGCAACCTGACCACGACCAGCTCAGAGAACACTGGACCACTGCACCAACAACGCTACAATCCAGCGGCACTCCACTCACTCAACCCAGGCCGCAACAACAACTGTAAGCTAGCATCACCAGCCAACACCCACAGACCCTTCAGCTGTCACCGTTGCTGGCACACTTGCAGCACCGCCAGGAACACAGACCCAGCACAACCCACCCGCAAGAACACAACTGAACTGAAGACCCTGCAATGCATCCTCCTAAACGTCCAATCACTCCACAAACACGCCACTGAAATCTGGGACCTCCTCGACAGCACCACCCCGGACGTAGCATTCTTCACCGAAACCTGGACCAACAACACCTCGGGACTGGACATCGCCATCGCCATTCCCCAAAGAAACAAGATCTCCCAGACGGACCGCCCAAACTGCCCGGGAGGAGGAATTGCCATCGTCCACAAATCCACTCCCTGATGAGCCCACAGACCTGATGGAACTCCTACACTTCAAGATACAGGCTAGCCCTACCACCACTCTCCAAGGAACTCTCATCTACCGACCCCCCGGACCCCGCAGACCTCTCACCAACTCTATCACGGACATCATCTCCCCGCAAGGCATAGCATACACCAACTACACCCTGCTGGGAGACCTCAACTTCCACCTCGACAACCAACTAGACCCAAACACCACCTGGACAACCTCAACAACATTGGACTCCACCAGATTGTGACCGAACCCAGGCACTCAGCAGGACACACCCTCAACCCCCTCTTAACAACAGGAAACTCAATCACTTTCAGCCACACCACCGAACTCCCGTGGACAGACCATTGATGCATCCACTTCACCTTCAGAACACCCACCATCCACAGACACCATCATCTGCTCCCACGTAGAAACTGAACCAAAATCACCAACAACCAGCTCAACTCCTCACTCGGCAACTCCACCCCAACCACCGCAGAAGATGATGACCCCAACACAGCAGCCCGAACTCTGCACAGATGGATATCTGACAGCGACAACACCATAGCCCCCATGAAGAAGAACAACAACACACTCCAAGAAAGCCAGATGGTTTACCACCGAACTTCGAGAGTCCAGACGCACATGCCTCTGCCTTGAAAAGGCCTGGAGGAACTCCAAATCCAAAGAAGCACACAACAACTTCAGAGCTGCCACCAACACCCACCACCAACACCCACCACCAACTCATCAGAAATACGAGAAACACAGCGATCGAATACAGAATCTCCACACATGCGCACAACAGCAAAGAACTCTTTAGCATCATCAAGGAGTTCGCCCAACTTACCAGCGAGTCTACTGACATTCCTCCCTCACAAGACCTCTGCAACAAACTCATCACCTTCTTCCACCACAAAATCAAGAACATTTACGACAACTTCGACGAATAATACCAACACACTGAACCCTCATCAGCCACCCCTGAAGCCAACAATTGACAGCTGGACAGCCCTCACCACCAAGACACACTGAAGACAATGAATCCAATCCACTCCGGGGCCCCCACGGACCCCTGCCCCCACCACATCTTCAATAGAGCCGCTGACACCATCGCACCCATGCTTCGTCACACCATCAACCACTCCCTGACGAACACCTCCTTCCCCGACGAGATCATCACCCTCCTAAAGAAGCCCTCGGTGGTCCCCACTGACCTCAAAACTACAGACCCATCTCCTTGCTCCCGTTCCCAGCAAAAGTCATCGAGAAAGCCATCAACAGCCAACTTGCCACCTTCATCGAAGAGCACAACATCCCCAACTCCTCCCAATCCGGCTTCAGAATAAACCACAGCACAGAAACCACCCTCCTTGCCGCAACAGACGACATCCTCTCCCTACTGGACAGAGGATAAACAGTAGCCCTCATCCTCCTCAACCTCTCAGGGGCCTTCAACAGTCTTCCCACCACACTCTAACATGCAGACTCCACGATGCAGGGATCCAGGACAAGGCCCTTGACTGGATCCACTCTTTCCTCTCTGGCAGAACGCAGCGGGTCAGACTCCCTCCTTTCCTCTCGGACCCTACACCAACCACCTGCGGAGTCCCCCAGGGGTCCTCCCTCAGCCCCCCACTCTTCAACATCTACATGGCTCCGCTCGCCCCCATCGTCAGAACCCAGGGACTCAATATTGTTTCATACGCAGGCGACACCCAACTCATCCTCTCCCTATCAAACGAACCCAATTTAGCCAAACATAACTTTCTAGAAGGTATGGAAGCTGTCGCCAACTGGATGAAAAGCAGCTGCCTACACCTCAACACTGACAAAACAGACATACTCATCATGGGCCCACACCCCGATGCCTGGAATGACACCTGGTGGCCACCTGCCCTCGGAAGCCCACCCACCCCCACGGACCACGAACGCAACCTTGGAATCATCCTGGACTCCAAGCTCAAAATGGACTGCCAGATCAACTCCGTCGCATTCTCTAGCTTCCACACCCTCCTTCTCCTACGTAAGACCTTCAAATTGATCCCCCTCGACCACAGAAAGACCGTCATTCACGCCCTTGTCACCAGCAGACTCAACTACAGCAACGCATTTTACGCTGAAATAAACCAAAACCTCACCCGCAAGCTACAAAACATCCAGAACGCCGCTTGCGAGACTGGTCCTGAACCTGCTAACACAGTGCCATATCTCCCAGCACCTGGGCACTCTCCACTGTCTCTCCATTGAGGCTAGAATCACCTTCAAGATTCTCACTCACGCACAAAAAGTCCTCCACAACATTGGGCCAGAATACCTGAACAGCCGACTCAAATTCCACGCACCCCAAAGGACCCTATAAGCTCTCTTATGCCATGGTCCCCCATGCCAGAAAGACCAGATTGGGAGGCCGCTCCTTCTCCTTCCTCGCGGCCAGAGCCTGGAACGCCCTGCCGCTCCACCTCAGACAGACAACATCACTCCCCATCTTTACGAGAAACCTCAAAACTTGGCTCTTCGACAGACCCCGTCCTTGATGGACTGGAACCTGCACCTCCCCAGCCCCTTGAGATCATTACGGGTGAGTAGTCACGCTTAACAAACATGTGATTGATTGATTGCAGCCTGTTGTCGTAAACCAACAAGAGTAGGGCACTCCATCTGAGCCTTGCAGAAATCCTCCTTGTTGGTACCCCTTCCTGCTGCCAATGGGTCAGGTCAGGCAGGCCTTCCAATTCGGCCACTTGCTCCCCTGTAGGTTCCAGAGCATCCCTCCCAAGGTCTGCCTTCTCCTGGACCGTGGGGACTTCCGAGTTGGGTTCTCCATGCCCCTGCCCCTCCTCTTTCTGGCAGACACCTGGTCCACTGTTTCGGGCTCCAGGTACTCTTGATTACCCCTACTGGCTGCCATTGACCAAGTGGTCACACATGCCCATTCAGGCAGTCCCAGCATCTCTAAAAGAGCCCCTCGTTCCACCTCCTTCCAGGGGGAACTCTCCAGGTCATTGCCAAACAGACAGTCAACAGGCATGGATGGACTCAAAACGAACTTCAAGGGACCTGAGAACCCCCTCTCAAAGGGAACCTGTGCCACCTTACACAGGCCCTCAGAGTTGTCTGCAGCAACTCCAGGGTAACGTACAATGGGGATTACCTGCCCTTCAGACACCCACTGACACATCACAGTTGTCACACTGCCTCCAGTGTCTTTTTAGAGCTTCCACCTTCCTTTCATTGATGGTCACCCACTGCAGGTACTTCTTTGTGTTCTCCTACAGACGGGTTTCCTGGACCAACTCTCTATCTCCTAGTGAGATGAGGGTCATCACAGCTGTCTCCCCTTCGCTAGGAACCAACTCCTCCCCAGCACTGCACTAACTAACCCCAGTGACGGTGTACCAGTGGGTGCCGGTGTGGCCTTGGGATACCCTCTCACCTGACCCCCCTGATCACATACATAATACATGCGGGATCCCCTATCGCCAGGCTTACCTCTAAAGGGTCATGGCTTCTTGACACTAGGGTGCTGGGAATCTTTACCCTTGGACCTATTTTGGGGCCCTTTAGAGAAATCTTATTGGTTACCCTTGCCCCCCCACTTTTCTGCTCGAGTCCCTGCCCACCATTAGCTGGGTTTACCACGTACCCATTGTGGACCCTGATACTCGTCCAGCAGTCCACCTCCTGAGCAAACATCTTGGGGTCAGTCAGCTTACTATCCATCAGATTCTGGTGGAGCTCTGAAACACAAAAATTATTCAAGTGCTCCCATGCAATTAAGACCTACAGCATCTTGTAGTCAGTTACTTTACTGCCATTTATCCACCCATCCAGCACTCTGCAAAACAAATTCACACATTCCACCCAAGTGTTAGACTCAAGCTTTTTAAAAGAGCTAAACTTTTCCCTGTACTGCTCAGGTGTGAGCTCATACATTAAGCATGAAGTCTCCTTTATATTGGGATAGTTGAGAGTGCCCGCCGCCTTCAATTGTGCCAGGGGTTTCCTCCAATTGGCCTAAAAGGTTTTCCATACGCCCACCCCCAATGTTTCTCTGGGACCTCATTCATGTGGACTCATAAGATGCAAACCAAGCATAAATATCCTCCCCCTCCTGGAAATTCTGTACTAGATCTTTAGGAATGTAGACCTTTTCCCCAGAATGCACTGGCTGTACGCTGCAACCATTGGAACTCGACTCTGCCTGCTTCACCCAAATGTCCAACTCCATCATGCTCAACTCATGTGCCAAAAACAATTTCGTCTCCTCCAAGGTATGAACATTCTCCTCTGCACATTTTTAGTTCTACATGTCATACTTGAGCTCCTCAAGCTCAGTCATGCTCAACTCATGTTACCTGTCCTCCAGTTCCTCTGGGAACAGTCCTCTAGGAGACATGTTGTTTCCAGGCCGAGGGGCCCTCCCCGCCCTGGCAGATTTTGAGCTCCAAACTCCCCTTGCTGGCTCCGTACATTCAGATCCACATTCTCATTTCCGTTCTCCCTAGCCTCTCTGGCTTTCCACCAGGCCCCTAAGGCCATCTATAGCTCCTCCTTCCTAGTGGAGCTCCTCATGAAACATCCAAAGCTCTTGCAGGATTGCTTGAATTCATCTACTTTGTAACTACTTAAAATTGCAATGTCAAACTTAATTCTGTAACCTCACTTGGTAGTTTATTATTTAAAGACATGGGGCAGATTTATGAGCCCCTTGCGCCACTTTTGCGTCACTTTTAACATGGGAAAAGTGACGCAAAAGTGGCGCAAGGGGCTCATAAATCTGCCCCATGGTACGTGGATACTTCAGGATCAGACAAAAAAATAGAACCAAAAACACAGTATGTGGTTGTGTAGTGATTGAGAAAAAGAGCACACAATGGCTGAACAAGGTTCAGCACTTATCCCTCTTGCTGGTTATACAGTCAGTGTCCTGTGCTTCAACTTCCAGCACTCGTCGTTGCAGATCGCTAATGTAGCAAGGAGATTCTTCAAAAAAAGAAGGTGCACCAGGAAGAATATTCAAAAGAACAACCTGTGTGGAAAAACTCCCGGCCCATCTCTCTCCTCCCTATCGCTGCCAACGTCACCGAGAGACTCGTAAACACCCAGCTGACTGCCTTCATCGAAGAAAACTCCATCCTAGATGCCTCCCAGTCCGAATTCCGCAGCAACCACAGCACTGAGACTGTCCTCCTCGCTGCCACCAACGACATCTGCAGGCTACTAGACCAGGGGCACACTGCAGCCCTCATCCTACTAGACCTCTCCGCAGCCTTCAACACCGTCTCACATTGCACCCTCGCAGCCAGACTCCATGACGCAGGGATACAAGGAACCACCCTCTCCTGGATCCAATCCTTTCTCTCCGGTAGAACCCAGAAGGTCAGTCTACCTCCTTTCCTCTCCCAACACACACAGATCAACTGCGAAGTTCCCCAAGGATCATGGCTCAGCCCCACACTCTTCAACATCTACATGGCCCCCCTCGCCACCATCGTCAGATAACACGGGCTCAGCATAGTATCTTACGCCGACGACACCCAGCTCATCCTCTCCCTCAGGAAGAACCCCAAAGACACCAGACTCTGTTTCCAGGAAGGAATGAGAGACATAGCTGCCTGGATGAAAAGCAGCTGCCTGAAGCTCAACTCAGAGAAGACCGAGGTCCTCATCCTCAGATCCTTCACATCCGCCTGGGACAACACCTGGTGGCCCTCCACCCTTGGGATTCCGCCCAGCCCAACAGACAACGCACGTGAGCTCGGCATCATCCTCAGCTCCTCCCTCAACATGACCCGCCAGATCAACTCCATCGCCTCCATCAGCTTCAACTGCCTTCGGATCCTCCACAAAACCTTCAAATGGATACCCCCAGAATGCAGAAAAAACGTCACCCATGCACTCATAACCAGCAGACTGGACTAAGGCAACGCCCTCTACGCCAGAATCAACAGAACTCTCCTACATAGGCTACAGACCATCCAAAACGCCGCAGCCAGACTCGTGCTTGGAACCCCACGGCACAAACACATGACCCAACACCTTTGGGACCTCCACTGGCTCCCCGTCGAAAAGAGAGTTACTTTCAAACTGCTCACCCATGCCTACAATCCCCTCCACAACATCCGATCCAAATACCTCAACGAGAGAGTCTCCTTCCACGTACCCAAGAGGAGCCTCCGCTCCCCAGATCTTTCCCTCGCAGAGCCCCCCCGCACCTGCAGAACCAGAACAGGAGGAAGAGCTTTCTCCTACATCACAGCCAATGCCTGGAATGAGCTCCCAGTGGACATCAGACGCCACCTCACCTTCAGGAACAACCTCAAGACCTGGCTCTTCGACGGAACCGGAGCTGCGCACCCCCCCCCCCCCCGGCACCCCCCCCCAGCGCTTTGAGACCTCACGGCTGAGTAGCACACTTTATAAATCCCCTGATTGATTGATTGATTGTGTCCATCAATCGTCTTTATTCTAAATATGTGAGTATAAAAAGGCACTCTACAAATGTGTTTCCTCCCTTATAGCTGGGGGGCGTGGCTACTCTGTATTGAAATATGGCGCTGAGACGGCCGTGCAGCGGACGAGCGCAGTGGGCGCGCCGGCGGCGCGCCGAAGGCGCGCCAAAGGCAAGCCCGTCTGCGCCCGTCCGCGCCCGATCCACGCCCAGCGCCAGGACCCCTGCCTCTCGGCATCGGTACTTATATAGCAGATCTGAGCTGTTGGGTCTGGATAACGCCCCATGCAGGCCCCATGACTGGGATCTGTGTTGTGAGGCGTCAGGGCTAAGAGCATGTTCTGTGTGTAATGTCCAGTCCCGGAAGTATTACAGGGAGTTGGGTGACCAGACTTTATCGGACAGGCAACATGGAGAAGAGCCAGTGAATACGAATCTGGCAAGGCCCCTTCCATTGATGAGGTCTCGACCGCCCCAATCGCTCAGTTGCATTTTGGTAAATGTTCGGTCGCTTCACAAACACAGTTATCAAATCCATGACTTGATTGAGAAAGGGGCGTATGATCTAATCTTTTTGACTGAAACATGGACTGATAATACATCCGGTCCAGACTGGAATATTGCTTTGCCCAGTGGGTATGTGGTCTCCTCCCAGGACAGACTAGATAAGAAAGGAGGGGGAATAGCAGTTGTTCATTCTACACAGCTCAAATTGCGTGTGGAAACTCATCTTGACCTCCCCTCTGAAGCATTGTTTTTTACTATTTATGTTGCTAATTTGTATAAATTCCAAGGAATTTTACTCTACCGCCCGCCAGGTCCCAAGACCACTTTCCCTGTAATGCTTATGCATTTTTTAGAATCCCGGATAGATCACCATCCTTTTATGATCCTCGGTGATTTTAATTATCACTTAGAACACGCAGATCAGTCTGAGGTGGCCGTGCTAGTTGACAATCTTGCAGCAATGGATTTTATTCAAATGGTCACGAGCCCCACTCATAGTTTGGGACACACACTAGACGGCATTTTTATTAATAATATAGATTTGAAGGTGGCCAATACCTTGCCGCTTCCCTGGTCTGATCATATGGCAGTGAATTTTACTGTCATGACCGGGATATCGGTTACTCCCCCAGGCCATAGGGCAGAGAAACATATGATCAGACCATGGTCACAGGTGACTACTGATAAGCTCCTCCCTATCCTGGGAGGCTCACGTCCCTCCTACACTAATGATATTACAGAGGCGTCGTTGCTCTTTAAGGACTGGTTGGCGGCGGCGGTAGAGATAGTAGCCCCGCAGAAGCTGCTTGGTTCTAGGAGAGCCAAACCATCCGCGCCATGGTATAACAACGAGCTTAGGATTTTGAAGGGAGCATGTAGGAGAGCCGAGCGGCTGTGGAGAAGGGATTATAGTGTTGAGGGCAAATTACTTTATAGTTCCACTCTTGTAGCTTATAGGCATGCAATAGTGGCAGCCAAAAGCGACTATTTTGCAACTCAAATTAGGAAGGCTGGCAACTCGGCCAAGGAGCTTTTCAAAACTATAACATCTCTTGCCAAACCGCCGCAGGATAATACCTACCGACCTGACCTGGAAACCTGCCAAAAGCTGGCGGTATATTTCCAGGAGAAGGTGCAGACCATTTACAATGAGTTCAGTAGTATGTCCCCTAGTGCTGAGTGGGGCGAGCAGAGCAAGGAACTTGGCCCTATGGGCTCTACGGCTCTCAGAGAGTTTGCTCCGATTACGGTGGTGGAAACTCGTAGGCTGATCCTCTCAATTAACTCAGGATCACCCCTAGATCCTTGTCCACCATCAGTCTTTCATTTGGCTGCTGATGTGATTGGAGAGGAGCTATCTCAAGTAATTAATATAGCAATGCAGTCCGGTTGCTATCCTGCAAGCTGGAAGAGGGCAATAATCAAGCCACTGCTAAAAAAACCTACACTAGACCCCCGTGTCCTAAAAAATTATCGGGCCATTGCCGCTTTGCCCATGGCGGCTAAGATTTTGGAGAAGGAGCTAAATCACTCCTTGACGGCATACTTGGTGTCCCACAATTTACTTGACTCCTCTCAGCATGGTTTCCGTGCCCAGCACTCCACGGAGTCAGCACTTTTGATGGCAGCGGACAATGTTCGTACCATTGTTGATGGGGGAGGGCAGGCAGTCCTGGTGATGCTAGATCTCTCGGCTGCCTTCGACACCGTCAACCATAAGATGCTGATTCGAAGGCTCCAGGAGTTTGGTGTCCAGGGGACAGCATTGGGCCTACTAGCCTCCTTCTTGGAGGGTAGGGAGCAGAGCCTGTTATGGGATGGTCTACAGTCCGACCCGTTTCACTTACCATGTGGAGTGCCACAGGGCTCTGCTCTATCTCCTACTCTCTTCAACATCTATGTAGCCCCTTTGTCCAGGCTCATTAAGGCGCATGGCTTCACTATCATCTCCTATGCGGATGATTCCCAGCTTATTGTATCCGCTGGTGAAGAAGCAAAGGACACGGCTATTAAGTTCCATAGCTGTATGTCTGAAATCATGAGATGGATGCGAGAAAACTGTCTGAAAATAAATACGGAGAAAACCGAGATAATAGAGTTCGGCGGGGGACACGTGTGGAATAACT
Source organism: Triturus cristatus (assembly GCF_964204655.1). Taxonomy (NCBI): domain Eukaryota; kingdom Metazoa; phylum Chordata; class Amphibia; order Caudata; family Salamandridae; genus Triturus; species Triturus cristatus. Next base: position 898,153,317 of record NC_140590.1, on the reverse strand, counting down.
CTTGGTGGCCGGCAGAAGCTGGTGAATGTCCCTGCCCTGCACCTAAGGTCAAGAACTTGGGAGTGGTGTTTGACAAGCAGCTCAATTTTTCTGCCCATGTCAGTAATCTTGCCTCCTCCTGCTCATATTTAGTCAGGACGTTGCGGAAGATCTTCCCTTTTATCAAACCTGATCTACGCAGGAACGTGGTGGTGGCCCTGGTCCTCTCCAGAATGGACTATTGTAATGGACTATTACTAGGAATTAACAAGACCTTGATGAGGAGATTGCAGGTCTTGCAGAACGCGGCAGCCAGACTCTTGCTAGACGTCCCTAGAGAGCAGTCTGTCGCCGAGGGAATCAAGGCACTGCACTGGCTCCCGGTCCAGCAGCGTATAGATTTTAAGGCTTTATGCCTAGTACACAAGGCTGTGTTTGGGGGGGGAGCTAGGGAGGTCCAGAAGCTCTTTACTCCCTATTCCCCGGGTCGAGCACTTAGGTCCTCTTCTCGACGCCTTCTTAAGCTAAACCGAGTCAGGAAAGCTAGATGGGGCGGCAGAGCTTTTTCGTTTAATGCCGCCAGTCTCTGGAATAAGCTGCCTTGCTCTCTGAAACTAATAGACAGTCATCTAACTTTCAGAAAACTGTTAAAAACACGGCTTTTTGATATGACCAGGGGCTAAGATGGGGCTGTACCTCTCTGCTTACCAGCGCCAAGACGCTTCGGCATTCGTTCGCGCTTAATAAATGGCTATCCTATCCTATCCTATCCTGTAGAAAAGGGACTTCTTCAGGGCTCAATAAGTAACAGTAGACTATTCGAAGATACGAAATGCAGCAGGACAATTCCAATATTGGTGTCTCAATGGGATGACGGGAGTTTATTCCTAGTTGAAAACAATTAACACTTGCGGTTTGGGGAAAAAGTATATTTAATCCTAGCCCACTCTCTCATATATCCAAACGTGACCACAACGACATGGTAGCAGGTAGAAGATTAGTAAAACCTGATCTTCTACCGGCTACCATGTCGTTATCATCACGTTTGGATACAGGCGAGAGTTAATTGTTGATAACTCCGCTATTTACTATATGGATCTCTTCAGAACACTCGTCATTCTCATCAGATAAGAATTTCAACTGGGATTAAACTCATGTCATCCCATTGAGACATCAATATTTGGATTGTCCTGCTGAATTTTGTATCTTCGAATAGTCTACAGTTACTTATTGTGGTTGCGTAATGGCCTGCTCTAGACTAGTGATACACACCAATTACTGTGGGTCAAGTACAAATAAAAGTTCAATCCTCACTGCTGAACACCAGTGTTAGAAATGAGGGTCTGTAATTGGCAGAGGTATGCATCTTTGTCCAAGTAGTGACCCTTCCTTCTAGACAGGGCAAGAGGATTACACACTTAAGACAATCCCTGCTCACCCCTATTTAGCCATGCACTGCTAACCTAATATAGAATTAAACATGTGCATTGCAGGAATGGAAATTTTCAAATCCTACAGGTGGTGAGGCATCGGATCCAGTGAGGCGATGTGAAGTTAAAGAGTTTGTTAAGTTACCCTCATATGTTATTGGGTCCGTGATAACGAGAGGCTGGCACTGGCACTGACAGCGTCAGTGAGAGCGCTGGCATCGGAAAGGCCGATAAATGCAGGCATTGAAGGGCATTGGAGCTGTGGTGCAGGTGAGGTGGTGCATCGTACACTTGACAAGCAGTGCCCCCGACCTCGGTGAAGGTTGCGGCATCACTGTTTTCCTGGCACAAACCACACAAATCCCGGGGTCCAGGAACTGGAATTTGAACCCTTTTGAATACAGGAGTCCACAGAGGAGTCCAGATTCTGGACATTAAGTTGCAGGTGAAGTCTTTGTGTCCCTGCGTCTTCAGAATCTCTTTCCACCACTCTAAATGCAGCCAAGGTCTAATCAGTTCTGCTGCAAATCACTCAGGAAAGGCAGGACACACTTCAACCCACTTTGTGGCTGTCTACAATGAATGCACATCACCAGGCCTGTCACTCAAAAACCAGACAGTCAATACACAAAACAGCAGAAGCACACAGACTGGTTAAATAAGTAAATGCCTACTGTCTAAAAGTATCACACAATGTAAAAACCATATTCTTAAATAGATGTGTTATTAAATTCTGAGTTCAGAAAGCCTAAACCCCACTTCGCTAACGTATTCCAATGGAAATTTATACTTTTAAGAAGTTACAAAGCAACTTAAATGTTAGCCTAAGGGGCGGATAGCCTTTGGATAGTGAAAAACAAAATTGACAGTATTTCACAATCAGGACATGTACAACACACCAGCACATGTACAACCTTTTACGTACCCTGCACCCTGCCCATCGCCGTACCTTGGGCCTACATGAGGGGTGCCTTACATGTAAGGAAAGGGAAGGTCTGGGCCTGGAAACTGGGTGTACTTGCCAGGTCGACATGGCAGTTAGAAACTGCATGCACAGACACTGCAGTGCCAGGTCTGAGTCACATTTGAAAAGGCTACTTGGGTGGGTCGCACAATCAGTGCTGCATGCACACCATTAGCATTTGATTTCCAGGCCCTGGTCACACATAGTGCACTGTACTAGGGACTTACCTGAAAAATCAAGTTTGCCAATCCTGGATAAGCAATCACAATGACACTTTATACGGGGAGCACTTGCACTTTTATACTGTTCAGCAGTGGCAAAGTGCCCAAGGCATCTAAGCCAGCAAAAACAAGGATACCATCAAAAAAACACAGGAGGTAGAGGCAAAAAGTTATGGGAAACCACACCAAGGATGCCAAGCCTAACAACAAACAATTCAAAATTTTACACAACCCTGAAAATGCGAGTTACTACAAGGTAACTACGACATCAGTGCTGATCTTCCATGCTATTACATATCTGAGTGTGCATTTAGAAGTTCAGGTTCAGATTTAGTAAGATTTTGCGTTGTGGGTTCACCACTTTTAGTGCAACCACAACACAAGATGTATTTTGAGATTTACAATGCCATGCAAAGCCCAATTTGTGAGGCTTCGCGTGGCTTTGTAAACAAATAGTAACGTAAGGCAGTGCATAGCGCTGGGTCATATTACATTGCTCCGGCAAGACGTTACATGGGTAGAGCGTGGGCTTTCCCAATTATTCACCCATGTATTTTGATGCAAACCCAGATTACCTAATTGTGCACCTACTCCAGGCTGGCGTAATGAGAAATAGCTTTACTTCTCCTCATTACATTCTCTTGGCATGTGCACTGATTTCTGCAGCACACACAAAGGAGACTAAGCCCCCACCAACGTTTTTTTTTCACAAAGTTCTCCCTTCCTGCTTAAAAAACTATTCTGACTACAACACAGGGATCTGTGCGTCATTGTGCAAGGGAGCCTGCATTGGCACTAGGCTGCTACAATTGCTCCAGCGCAAGGAGAGTGTAGTGTGCATCTTAATAAATTTGGAACATTTCTGTTCTCTCACTTTCAAAGCAATTTCCTTTGCTTAGCTGTGTTGAATTGTGTTGAAATTTACTAAATCTGGGGCTCAGTGTGTTGCACTCAAAGCCATTTTAAAAGCCTCCGGTAATCAGTGAAAGGTGGCAGCATTTGTTTTGGCCCTCTATGCCCGGCCCTGTGTGGTGACTGTGTGGACACTATACAGGGGTTTGTGTTAGTACCACGGACACTCTCTTCTCTGTATATTTCTCCAAAAAAGGTGTATTTAATAGCCCGATTGCTAGGAATGAGAGTGTCATTATACCATTATCGTGCAGATACATTTTCCTGGAACCTTTCAGCATTTATCTAATGTCAAAATAGACGGTATGCAGTGCCATGCTTTGCTTCTATCATGAGCATGACGGACTTTAATTTCAGTCTCGGTTCATGGAGAACTTGTTAATGTTTTAATGTCAAGGTTATGTTGCATTGCCATTTATGTCATACACTTCGATGTTATTGGAGTGGAGCAATAATAAATGCAATCTCCCTTATAATTAGGAGGATACAGCAAGGAGAATTGATTAGCTTGTTTAATAAGCAGATCCCCAACATGTTGACAAAGGGAATATGAAAGACTAATTACACGCCTATTAATCGGAAACCTTTTCCAGCTACTATTGCCGTCATTTTTCCTCTGCCACGGGGCCTACATAGGCAAGCCGCCAAAGGAGACCCGGTGGCAGAAATACAGCAGACAATTTCTAGATTTGTTAAATATGAGCTTCCAGGTTACCACACAATGTGCAACGACGTGCTCTGAACATCCTATTCCAGGACGCGCACTGTTCAATAACAAAACAAGCTGCAAACTCGGGGACAGATTTACAAGCCCCTTGCGACACTTTTGCGTCACTTTTAACATGGGAAAAATGACGCAAAAGTGGCGCAAGTGGCTTGTAAATCTAGCCCCTTGCGCCACTTTTGCTTCCTTTTTAACATGGGAAAAGTGACGCAAAAGTGGTGCAAGGGGCTTGTAAATAAGCCCCTATATGCTGTTCAGTCAAATAAGTGACAGTTTGCATACGTTTTGCTACGCTCCAGTGCATTTCTTAACTACTTTTCTGTCATCTCATCTGTGCACACTTATTTGAAAACGAGTGCTCAACCTAGGTTCGTGCATCAAAAATGTCGATTTTGCACTAGTTAATCCAATCGTCACTGAACAATTCCACTCTGTCACTGCAATGTGCCACACTCGTAAATCACCTATCAGTACATTGAGTACAAGTGTAAAATGAAATTTTTTTTTTAAATGGAAATCTATTTACTCCCAAGACACAGGTTATGAACGACACAGGACAGAAGAACATATCAGATCATTTAAATAACTTGAATCTGGTCATTTTTTCAACACATCTCGTTGCTCGACAAGCAATCTGGACCTTTCAGGGAAGTTTACAATGTGCTAAACCTTTTGTACCATTACTTAACATATAAAGCTATTTCATCTTCATGTTTACGAAGTGTTGATTTACTGTACATTTATGGAGCTGCAAGCTTTCAGTCTCGAACTCCAAAGCCTCCTTTTGACGAGATTGGCTGCCCCGTCACCTCTCTCAGGCCTGCCTTCGTATTCACTGCACTGTGAATTGTGAGCACGCAGCCTGTGCCCTTGTGAGCACCAGCTTGTGCACTATGCTCCGCCCCACTAAATACATCAACTCAAGCCGCTCACCTCAGATGGTTACACCCTGTGTTTTAAATGGGCCGGTACTGTCAGGTACGAAGGGCAGGCACTTTTTAGGTCTCGCTGAGCCCAGCGCATGCGCTGGCTAGGAGAGACATTTTGTAGTTGGGATTTTTAAAGTGCTGCCTGTGGCCTAAAGCTTGAGTGCACGTGAGCGTGCACGCGCGCAGCCGCCAATCACTGCTGCGCGCGAACCACTCGCGTGCTTGCCACACAGCGCTGCCGTCCAAGCGATCGCGATCACTTTCGCTTTGATCGCGATCGCTATTACTTTCGTTTTCACGGCCACGCGGCCGTTACTTTTACGGCCGCGCAGCCGAATGCTTGTTTTCTTCTCTCCAACTCGCCCTTATTTTAAAATCTCCCCTTTCCTCTCCATGCCTCACTTCCTCTTCTCTCTGTCAGTTACCCATAGCAACACTTTCCTCTCCCTCGTTTTGCCCCCTCTATCTCCTTTTTGCTCATATGTTCTCTATTGCCACCGTAGGTAGCCCTTTTAGCCTTCTCTGTGCATGCATCCACCACTCTTGACTTACCTCGGCATTTGTTATCCGGGGAGAGGATGTGGGTTACAGCCAGAGCTGCCTACTTTGCAACTGGGAAACCAGCTCCAAGTCCCGGCGTCGGCGCAGCATCCTTTGATTCTGGGCAAATGACTCAATATCCCTGTGTTTAATGTAGGAAGTGCACATGTAAAGTCCACCAATATGCAATGTAAAACTGCGACAATAACACATTTCTGTTTTCGTCTCTCCGTTCTTTTCTTCGGTCTCTCTCCCTTAAGTTTCTTTACTCCTTTACCTATGTTTCTTGTGTTTTTATAGTTTTAAAGTCCCCTTCTGTCTCTGCAACTCTCACATTTGCTCTCTATTCCTTATGATATTTTTGACACTGTTTAAATAGCATTCGCTTTTTTTAGCAAGGTGGCTCCGTAGTTTAAGCATTGAGGGCTGACACCTGCTTGTGAACTATAGGTCAGAAGTTCGAATCTCGAAAGGGCCACTTCAGTCTTTTATGCTTCCCAGGTCGATACTTGAGGACCATTAAATTGGGTACTAATAATAGCAGTTTTTCTAGCACATTGACACGACAAAACCTGTATAAAACAAGTTAATTTAGGATGGCAATTTCTTTTCTTTCTTGGCACTGCCTCTGTGTCCTCTCTGACACCGGCTTTGCCCTGTTCTCCTCTCCCGTCTTGCACAATCTCACTTTTCACTGACCAATCTTTCATTTTCACTCTCAGTGTTTATCCCACTCTCGTCTCTTCGCCGCACCGCTATCTCCCGCCCTCGGACCGACCTGCCCCTCTCCCACTCATCGGACTCTGACCTGCGCGTTTCTTTTCTCCCTCTCCCCTCACCCACTCACCTCCCACTCTTAGCTTTGCTACGTATTTAGTGGTTTTGATGTGAAAAACACGGCTGTATTGTATTGCAACATTTACATAGCAATTACTACCCCAAGTGTGGCGCCAAAGTGCTTGCCTACATGGGTCGCACGTTGCGCCGTGTAGTTGGAATTCCTTGTTCGGTACTGCCGTAGAAGAGCCAGGCAGTAACACCTCATAACCGCCCCCTCAATTCTGAGTGAAGCAACCCCACCACTAGTTTACCCACTATAACAGATTGTCTGCCTCTCTGCGAACCCCGAAGGGGCGGGCCCCTGGCTCCACCCTTTAATTAGAGAATCTAATTACAGGACACGAGTCACATTAAACGCCCTGGAAGTGATGTTTTCTCCATAAAGGGCAGGTTAAGTTGAGTCGTGCGCCGCAGAAATAACCGCATCACGCGCTTACCTAGAACTTGCCCTGGGTCAGAGCGTCCTGACTTGGGTGCCTAGAGACATCCCACCACAGCGCTATACAGACTGCATTACACCCAAGTTATTTCTGCCTCTGGCTCCCCTGTGTCCTTTTCTTCTCAGTCCCAATTGAAGACAGTTGCTTGCAGCTCAGTGATGCCTTCCTGGCACCCAGTGATGGAACATAATATGCTTTTGTACCTGGTGAATTCAGGCACTGTATAGACTTTCGGACAGTCCTAAACGTGGCAGGTCCCTGTTCGTGCTGGGTGGGGCGTAGCTACCATTGGTGCAGCAGTTGCAGTGGCACCAGGGATCTTTGAACCCTGATAATTGCTGTATTTTACTACCCCAGCAGTAGTCAAAGGAGGCGTTTTCCATGCTTGTACCAGGGCCCATGACATCCTTGCTACTCTACTGCTGGGTTTCGAATGATATTGATTACCTGGCAGTTGTAATTGTAATTGCATTTGTATAGCCAATAGGTCTCGCTTTTGGGACTTATAAGTATTTAGTTATGCAACTGTTGCATGGCTAAACACTTATAAGGTCCCAAAGGCGAGACCTATTGGCTATGCCAATGCTTGTTTATTTTGAGAGGGGGAGTACCGGCACTTCTCAAGAGTTAGGTAATTAATAATATGTTTGGAGAGTACCGGCACTTCTCAGAAACAAGTAGGTACTCTGATACAGAGTACAGAGTACCTACACTTCTATTTTTCCATGTTACTTGCACCAGCAATTATTAAAGAACAGCAAGTAGCAGAAGGGTTGGGGCGAGCAGGGGATGTCAAAGTAGAATATGCAACTTCTTCCTGTGAGGAGGAATATCTGAAAGAGACTGATCTTCAAGTGGCTACACCATTGTGTATTTGACTTGACTTGAAGGATATGCAGATCACATTTCATTAGTAAGGGAATGCGTCAAACGTTTGGAATCAAACATCCACTGCCATTGTTTGCACTATCTACTATCTATTCATAACAGATGGCCACCATCTACTATCGCAAGAGCATGGGGAGTACAAGAGCAAACAAAACGCGGGCAGCTGCTGTTTATGTCGTGTGCTATTTGGCACTTTTTTAAGGCAAAAAATTCATCCAGGCATAAAATTGACATGCAATTGCATTTCACCCAAAGCTGAATAATGCGAAAATTCAAGAACTGTTGCGGATTCCATGTAAGACAAAGTTCTGAAATTATGCAATTTGCCCAGCATAATAAACATTTGACTCAGGCCTACTCCTTGCTCTGACCTTCCATATTAGTATACTATCGCATCTGATAGTGTATTTCTTCATCAGATAGATTGTTGTATCTTTTTCTGCAAAATAGGATCTATTTATGGTCATAAAGTCTCCTAATCCCATCCTCAGGTGCAGCTGTGCCAAGAAGGGTCTGAAGAAATTTGATTACATCACCCCTATCCCGATAGAACTCCACCAGTGACTTCCCTTGCTAGCCCTCACCATCTTCAAAACCAGCTGCATCATTTGCAAAGCCAATATGACCAGCACCCTTGCTTATCTTGTAGACAAGCTTGCCATCACTGGTGATTCTCAGCACATCTGCAGACAGGAAACCTCAGCTCAGACTGCAGAATAAAAAGTGTTAAAAAACAGAAATTACAAGGTGACACCCCTTTTCCATCTATGCACACAGGATCCGGACCAACATTCCTGTCCTCATCATGATGACCACAATGGTGCTCCAATTTGGGAAAAGATTGGAGACACACCTCTTTAAGGAACAATGCATCACAATACATTACCAGTTCACAAACTAGCTACCTCTCCTAACACTCATTGGGGCCGATTCACAGAACTAACTTAAGACAAAATCCTAAATTTACTACTTTTGGTATTCACAGAAGTTAGGATTTTGTCTTAAGTTTGTCTTAAGACAAACTTAAGACAGACTTAAGACAAACTTAAGACAAACTTAAGACAGACTTAAGACATACTTAAGACAGACTTAAGACAAAATCCTAACTTAAGTCTGTCTTAAGTCTGTCTTAAGTCTGTCTTAAGTTTGTCTTAAGACAAACTTAAGACAAAATCCTAACTTCTGTGAATACCAAAAGTAGTAAGTTTAGGATTTTGTCTTAAGTTAGTTCTGTGAATCGGGCCCATCCTGTTTAACCAGTATATAGTATCTTCCGGTTAAGCTCTTGGCCTCCATTTGGTTATTAACAATGCCATTGGGATGTACCATAAATGTAATCACGTAACCTTCATACCAGCTCATTAGAATAAGTCCTAGGTCTCATGGTTGGCACGAGTAAAAGAGATCTAATGCTCCTAAACATTAACATTGGTGAGCTAAAGGATAGAGCAAAAATTACAATCTAGCTTAGTGACAAGCCCTCTAATAAGTAATGTCTTAACTCTGGGCAGATGTCTTTATTGTATTAAAAGTGTTTCTTTATGTTCTGATATTTGACATTACAGCAAATTATTTCTACTTGAACGTCCTGGTCACATTTAATAACCTTCAGTTCAGTAGTGTCTCTAAAAATGGTAATGCCACCATCTCTTTTCACTAAGCAAGTCTTAAGCATGCATTTTCAATCTACAGACACTGTAAGGCTATCGGATCTATCCCGGTGGCCCAGCAGGAAACAGATCCAATATGTCCACACCCTTCGAGGAATCATCATACAGGCCCCTATTGACCTAACAAAAGACACACAGTTGATGGAGAGAATGCAGAACAAATCAAAGCATTCACCCCAATAACAAAATCTGGGTTAAATCCATCATTATTTTTCTCACCATGCCACTCCAGTTTAGTCATGGCCATATGCAAATCAGTCTTGACCCTGTGCCTCATGGGAACAGTCCAGCCCGAACTGCCAAGCCAGGTCCTCCCTGGACCCGAAACAAGCATCCTAGGACCAGTTTCGGAGTTTTTTCCATCATCAGCCAGGATAGCCTAAATCCAGTGGCACAGTGAGCCCTGGACCCACATTTGGGCATACCCAGTGCACTTAGGGTGAGAAAGCTAAAGACACACAGTTGATAGTCGGAATGCAGAACAAATCAAAATATTCACTCCCAGTCAAAAGATCTTGGTTAAATCCATCATTCTTTTGCTCACCATACCGCTTCTGTTTAGAACTGGCCATATGCTAATCAATCTTGACCCTGTGCCTCATGGGAACAGTCAAGCCCAAACTTCCAAGCCAAGTCCTCCCTGGACCCGAAACAAGCTTCCTAGTACCGGTTTCGGGGTTTCACCCCTCAACAGCCAGGATAGCTTGAATCCAGTGGCACAGTGAGCCGGGGCGCACGTCTGGGCATACCCGCCGCATTTAGGGCGAGAAAGCAAAAGACACATAGAACTAACAGCACCTTAAGTGGGGGAAAAGGTGTGCATTAGACACTGGATACACATTGGAAAAGGGCTCTTCACAGATTGTTTAAATTTCAAAGTCTTGCAAGATTCCAAATTCTTGTTCGAGACAGTAGCTATCTAGGATGCAGTCCCCATTAAAACCACACCCAAGCCTCATCACACTCTTGAGTTTTGGAGTTCACAGTGAAAGCAACTCTCTGTTCATGATCTTGTTCTGGTTACCTCATCAGAATTCCTGCTGATCTCCCACATCGGAAAGTGATTCCTGAGTAAAAAAGAAGACAAAAAGGAAAACATTAAGATAACTAAGAATTCAACACTTAAAGCCTGTAACTCGCTACCAAGTGCACAAAACTAAGTATGTTTGCAAGACTTTGGCAGTGTACAGAACTTTTAAAATGTACCTAGAGAGTTGTTCATCTGCAATCGCACCTGTAAAGAGAAATTGGGACAGTGTTGTTTATATAAACCATGATGACTTTTAAGAAATATGCATGTTGAGCTGCACATGCTGTGACTTATCGTCAGTAACACCTTCCGCGCTGACACATCAGAACAAATAACACCATGTGGTGCCCTAGAGAGCACAGGTTCTCAAGTTGATTTTGCTGCCATTCAATTAGATTGTTTACTCCAGCTGCAGCCTTCTGACTGTGAATGGTCGCGACTGCCTGCGACCTCCAGAGTTAGAATAATCTCACCGGATGTCCTCTTAGTGACCAGAAATCATGCTAGGCGATGCCAAATCTTGCTTACACTTGGTAACTTGCTGGTCTGGAGCTGCGCCCATGCATAAATTCCGCCATGCTGCAATTGGTGGAACATGGCCAAACTCTGTATTACAAGAGTAATTCCGGGGGTACCAAAATTCTGCCAAGTCTGAATGCAGAACGGAATATTCTGCCCATCGCTATCACGTATGAATAACTGTTGTTTATGTGAATATCATTTATTTGATACAAAATCAAGCAGTGAAAAACTGTTACAGGCTATTTAAGGTTGCGCATGATTGATGGCTCATTGTTGCTCAATAGATGACCTTTTCTTTCACATTAAGTGATATTGTTTTGGCCTTTTTCAAAGGAAAATCAACAGAAAGTCATGGAAAAGGACAGCTGCAAAGGACTGCTGCAGACTGTGCAATTCTGGGGAAGAAAACATCACACATATTACATGTCTATGCCCAGCTTTACTCCAAGAAAGGAGATTACTGTTGAAAACCCTGCTTAATCAAAAGGAGATACGGACCTGTAATAAGGTGAAAATCACAAGTCTAAAAGTTACGGACCCTATATTGAACTGTCGATATACCTAGGGGCATATTATCAAGAACGGCATTAAAATTATCGCCGCTTTGGCGGCAGGAAACTGCCGCTAAAGCGGCGATAATGGGCTTGATAATATGCCCACCAATAGAAGCCCATATTCACACCAGAACATGGGCTTCTATTGGAATTCACAAGGGCATATTATCAAGCCCATTATCGCCGCTTTAGCCGCAGTTTCCTGCCGCCAAAGTGGCGATAATTTTAATGCTGGTTCTTGATAATATGCCCCAAAATTCCTAAGGCTTGCTGGAAAAAAGTTGATCACCATTAATGTCTTGTAGTGCTAAACACATCTCCATTCCCTTTCTGCATTATCTTTGTATTTTCTTGTGATCACACTTTGCTCAATGCCAATTGATTTAATATAAGCTCATCATATCATGTGCATTTTTGGGATACATTTTGGTTAATTCCAACTGTTTTTAAATATGGATTATGCAAAATGATGACATACTTGGCATTTTAACCAGCTGGTAATAGGCATTTATTTTCAGGCCTTTTTTATACTAACTTGAGGTGTCTACCTCCTCTATTTCTTGCGTGATAGTTAAATTAAATCATAAGAGATTACCTAAAATTATAATTCGTCAGTTATGTTTTGTGTCATACAACATTATTTTATCATATTATTATGAAATTGAATTTTAACTCGTGTTACATTATTTTGAAAAGAAAATACACTATTGAGCTTTTTATAAAATTTTATTGTTAGGGTTTTAAAAAACTGTCCAATAAAAGTTGACTTGACTTGACAAGGAGTGCAAGAATTATTGCGATCAAGAGAAAAGTTGTGACAGAAATGTACAAGAGTTACTGGTATGTACTGATGCTAAAGAGATATCAGTGCCAGTGTAATTCCTGGCTTCTTCTTTCACATGTTGTGCTAATTAAATATTCTTTTTTAGGGAAAGTTAGCTATTTAGAAAAGCCCTAGAAGAAAACACTGCAAGAATAAAGACCACACGAAGGAATGTAGGATACGTAAGGTAGATTTAGAGGGTTTACTGAACTAATGCAGACAACAGACAGTAGTGAGATAGCAGCTAGAAAATGATTTAATCTGGCATTCCTATTTTCTAGACATCACATGGCGATCCTGAAAGTACATTGTACCTTCAACTACTCCGGAGGACCATTAAGGTGCTGAAGAGGTTCCTTAGTTGTGTCAATCTGTCTTTCTCTCTCATCCCATTCCCCTTTCCTTTCCTGGGCTTTTGCCCCCTCCTGTGCTCATCAGATTCATGGTGAACACTCGCACATGAGAACATTTGTGAGCAAGGATCAGGAGGTACAAATCACTTCCACAGGGTCAACTTTCAGGTTAGTGCTTAACACACCAGTTCAGAAGTGTATTGAGCATGACCCTATTTACGCTAGGATTGGTTAGAAGCTGTAGACAAAGGATTTATGACTCATCTAAGTCATTGTATCCATGATGTTGACTAACCTTTGATTTTGAATTTAAGCTGTTTAAGAGTAGGTGAGAGCATATGAATCAGGGTCTCCCATATCAAGTCATTGAGAACACTGTCATTGTGACCTTACCACTTGATTATGCAAGTGTCTTCAAAGTTCTGACAGCTGTGAATAAGTAAATAATTCATCCTATTGAAAGTGTTGTGTTGAAGTAATCCTCCAGCCCTGAAGAAGACCTCCGTCCCAAAGATTCATGCCCCACAATTAGGTCGTAACATGTCGGCGTATAAGACTAAGTGACCAGGAGTCTTCCATATCACAAGAAAGAAAGAAGGAATCTATACAACAGTTGAAGAGTGTATTAATACCTCTAGGACCTCTGGAAAAATCTCCAACCACAAAAAGGGCCCTGTAGTACCACTTGTGCTGCACTATTGAGGGTCAAAACATGTCCTCACTGATTTAAAACATGTGACCTTCATTGGGTTACAATTAGGGCTCCTGGTTCTATGGTATTTATTTTTTTGCCATTTTCGTCTGTATTTATCAATTTATGTGTATTTATCCACATTTATTTTTGCCACAAGCAAAAGTTGACGCTGCAGCCAGTATTTATCCACATTTATTTAAATTGACAATGCACACATGCACTCCGTTGTTATTGGCCAACACAATACATTCATCTGAAAAATTTGCCATTTGCAGAATGTCCCAAATAAGCTTAAAAGTGCTATCACAAGCCATTTATCTCAGAGCCTTGCAGTTTCTGTCATCAGTAAAGTGCCTCATCCTCTCGCTCACTGAACACCATATTGCCCCACTGAGAGAAACACACTGCCTTCAGCTACAACCCAATTGTGCCCCGCTATAAACAACTGGAAGCAACTCAATTCAAATTATGCACTAAACTAGAGTAATATGCTGTCTGAAAAAAAAGTAACAATGTACTGGAAAAAAGCAAACACTCACAGGGAATACACCATAATGCTTTTACAATCATTATTCAGAAATCAATGAGTATATTTGCTTGAAAAGCTAACGACATGAAAAGAAAAGTAGCGCTTCACTGGAAAACTCTGAAAGGTGGCGCTAATGTGTTTGGGTGTAAATAAAGCCAAACTGGCCACTTTGCGACTACTCTAACTTGTTTTATTTAGTTATGTATTTATTGTTTGCATCTTAAAACTTATTTTCTCTCCTCCTGAGGCTGCATTTTGGTTTAGAAAATTGTCAACGACATTTCCAGCAAACGTGTTTTCCCTTTTTTGGATCCATTTCACTGGAAAGGAGAGGAAAGAACAATCACGGTTTCCTATGAGTGAGGAGGAGCGCAACAGAAAGAGAGGGAAGAAGACGGAGAAGGGGGGGGGGGCAGCAGAAGTGGACACTTTTTTCTTGTCCAGTAAAAAAGGAAGAGACTGCGACGGTTATGGGCTATGCAGTCCAACCACAAAATCTGCAAACACTCCAGTGGCGTAGAAAGGCTTTGAGTTTGTGGACAGATTGTTCTTGCAGCCACACATACACAGTGTACTGTTCTGCAGTCCGGCCACAAACTCGGCAACCCTCCAGTGACATAGCTAGGCTTTGGCACCCCAGGGGGTTCTTGCATTCGATTCCTGTTTTGTCGCCCCCAAAACTGCATACGCCACTGACTCCAGCCCCACCCCCCTCTTCCCCGAGGGCACTTCGTTTTGTTTACAAATGGCTGGTGCAGAGCTCACTCCGGGGCGGAGCCCCAGAAATGGCTGGGGCATCAACAAAAACGTTTCATGTTACTGTAGGCAGGCACAGCCCTGGAATCAGGAAGAGGGCTCGGCGATGCAACTCTGCTGGAGTATGGCAGTAGTATTTTCCAGTTTTTACATATAAATATAGATAAAGGAAAACTTGTTTTCCATCTGTATTTATATGTAAATATCTGTTTAAACGGAAAACCTAGAGCCCTAGTTACAGTGTAGGACACAATTTCCACAAACATGCACTAGATGTAATCAGTTTTGGCAATCATGCATAAATGTATTGTGTTTCTGTAATAATGTTGTATATTGTGAATATATGTTTAATCTATGATGGATATGCACATAAGGATTTATATAAATTGCACATTATTTGTCTTTAGGACACCATTGCAAGCATTACGGGCACCGTTTGAAGCAAAATCAATGCTATCAAATGACAAAAGTAAGTTTTAAATGACATGTCTTCTCTTTATGTAATATACTGGGTGCATACATTGATTTCAACAAAAGACAAGAGGTAGCTGAGTGATCAAGTACACGGTCTAGAAATTCACATTGGTCATAGATGATAATGAGTGATATGAATGAATGAAGTATCTTTACTTAAGAGAAATAGGATCAATGGTATAGGGGTACCCCCATTTTGCTCAAATTTTATTTGATCCTAGGTGAAGGGAGGCACAAATTTTGCAAATAAGCCTGCAAAAGGGGCCAGATCAAACCACAAATGGAAATACTTAGGAAGAGAAGGAGTGGAAGAAGGAAGGAGGAGGCAATCCCTATATGAAACAGAGAGGAATGAGTCAAGTCAGGATGGAAAATGGGAACAGGGCTAGTCCTTTCCTGGTGATGGAGCAAGGTTTTGCATAAAAAGAAACTTGCTTGTATGCAATCCTCTCGAATAACTTGTAACATTATAATCAACCTGTCTGTGAATACTAATTATGCACCACATTTTACATATCGTATCTAGGGGAAGCTTTTCTATGGGCTTTACTAATGAATAACCCGAGCGTCCTAAAAATGGTCGCCAAAACGCGGGAACTTTTCTGCGCATGCGTCTACCACATCTGCGTGGTATGACATTTTCCATCGCTTGGAGGGAAATCTTTGCAGCTGCGCAATGGCTTTTAATATGGCTGCTCGAAACTATCTCATTACTGCACATGCTGAGCTGAAACTAACCCATACAAGTTTTACTAAGCCATTCATGCAAAAGATTTATTAAGTAAAGAGTAGGAGTAAGTGGTATGCAGTGAATTCCTTTAATTTTTTATTCAACATGTTCTTCTCTGACTTTATTGATAGTTCGTATTTCGGCCTTGAAGGGTGACTGATGTCCCTATCCTTTGCGACAACTACGCATGCGTGAAACCCTTCTCGTTCTGAAACTAATGAAGTCATTGGGTGAACGCCAAACCCTAAGTCCAGCAAGGACATGGGAAGAACAACTTCTGACCCCACGAGAGGAAAAAGATGAAACATTGTATTACATATTATAGATCTACATATGAAATGCTGGTGGGAATAAATCTCGTGGGTATTAAAATTAAGGGGCGGGGAGCTAGACAATAGAACTAAAGAAAATTATTGTACTTAGTATGGTGTGATGTCCTCACCCCACTGCTTGGCCCAATCAAATTGCGGGTGTACATAGAATTGAAACATTTGGGGGTGGATCTTTCATTTGAATTGGTATAACAGAGGTAAGTTGTGGTAAATAAAAATTCCTTTACCGGGACTGAATTTGATACAGAAACATTATAAAATAGCTCAGTAAAAATGAGAGGCAGAATCCGTGATATTAGAGTTTCGGAATGGGCTTTATTCCAATAATCGATTATAATCGGATGCTTCAAGTTCCATCACCACGGGGGTTCAGGAAGTGAAGTACATACTTTGTTGACAAGAAGTAACTTTTATAGTACATACATTATAATGAAGTGAATACAGTAGGCGTAACAATTGATAAGGAAATTGACGTTTGGTCTGCGTAACCGAAAATGGGTGTAATAATGAGTAAAAAGGAACATGATTGGTTATGATGTCATACATAGGTGGATCTATAAGATAATACTTGGCCTAAATGCGCGCGCAGCAGTATGACGTGTAATTGACGTGTAACTAGGGGGTGACGGGGACTTGACATTTAGCTCTATATGTGGAGACGAGAAGTCTGGGGGGTCAAGTCAACCTAATCCCAAATCATATCTAACATCCTATGTTTAAAGAACTATGTTATCCACAAAAGAAGGACTCTCGGACAGAATCTATTCTATACTGACTGTGCGTGCGTGTACAAGCGTCTAAGTGTCTACACTGAATGCGAGGGGGTAGGAATATTCCATGGTAACAGGGCTATGAATTACTTGCATGAGGACAGAGAAGTTGGGCCTTTTTGCTTGGTAACTGGAAGAATGTTTACTTAAACTACTAGGCAGGAATGCATCGGCTGAGGGGGAGGCAGATAATTCGAAGGTGAAATACAGTTCTTGGCAGAGAATGGGCTGATGTCAGGCTTCGTGAGCTGCGCAGAGAATGAGACAAAGTTCATGGTCACAGATGCAGGCTCGGACTGGAGCTTTCAGAGGCAGAAGGCAAGAGGAGTTTTGATGACAGAATCAGGGCCTACTTGCCTGGACTGTAAAGTGGCATAAGTGAACCATATAAAGCCGGTGGCCTTTCATATTTAGGAATGGAATATCCGGCCTATTCATGGCGGATCTGTCAAAGGACATGTTGACGGTGGACGCGCATGTGTTCGCGTCTTCATAACTGGAACTGGAGGGAACATACATGTACTTGTGACATGCACATGGAACCGTTGGGGTCCAAGATAGGGGACATAACTGACCAGAAAAATCCATATTTCCACATTCCCTCCTTGTCCCCTACTTGCCCTTCAAGAGATATCAATCTTCATCAATCCATTGATCTGTTCATATAGCATCATTTGTTCTTCTTTCTTCTTCCGGGATCTTGAATGAAAATCTTGATGTGGAATGCACGATGTGGCACACAGACCACAAATCGCTGGTCCACATTGTAGACATAGACAGCAACTGAATAGTATGAGAAGGCCAATACCTAGGAAGGATAAAACTCTCCATCCCCAGGCTGATACCGCATTCCAAAACCAACTGGACCAAGTCCAAGTGCCTGGGTTCTGGTGTATCTGGCTTACAATCTTATGAAGGCGAGTGATGGCTTTATATACAGATGGCGAATTTTCTGGTATGAATACGCAGCAGCTTGATCCGATGACCCTACAGGCTCCGCCCCTATCAGCCAGGATGACGTCAAGGACAAGACGATTTTGAAGCACAACAATCCGCATAGCAGACTGCTCTTCCGTTAAATTGCCTAAGGCGGAAATAGTCTCATTCACTACTGCTTCAAGGGTTCTAGTTAATCTACGTATCAGCTTACTATTAGTAACAGTACCTATATAGGGAAAGATGCCTTTATTAAAATCTACATACTTGTCCCATGCCGTCTCAGTGTAATCGACAATGGGGAGATCTCTCCGTTCTCTGTTGTGTACTAAATGAATATTTCTGTAATAATCAGGAGGAGCTAGGAAAACAGGTGGCAAAAGGAATGCAATGTAGCAGGTACCATCCCAATCTAGGGGTAGACGCATATATGTCGTCTGACCACATATAAAGTAGGAGTGGCGAGAAGCTCTAAATGAAGATTTTCCTTGATCACTGAATTCTACTATAGTAGTGCATTTACTATGGCCCATATGTATGGAACCAACCTTTCTTACACACAATTCACCCTTCGCTGGGAATACTGACATGGTGGGTAAGACTAGTTCAACCTCGGATACGACATTCAGAATCATGAGATTAGGTGTAAAATTTCCTAATCCATATACTTCATTTTCTAGATCAGTTCCTGTTCTTTTGGGGCGACCCTCCTTGTCAGGGTAACAGACCTTGAGTAAAGCTAGGTTCAGATTTCCCCATACCCAATGATCTTGGTAAACTGCTGTGTCTGAGTCTATGGAATTAATTAAACTAAACCATGCTCCACAGGAGCCATTATGTGTAAATGGATGTGGAAAGAAAGGCAGGACTCCTTCATAATTCTGATAGGGAGGGAGTCGGCCACACACCCAACAATTGGTGGCATTACTAGTCTGATGGGAATGATGTAACATACTAATGAAAGTGTTATTGCGCAGCGCAAGTCTATAAGACAATTCATGCGGAGGTAAGTCACTAAAAGAATGTTCAGCAGCAACATTATAAACATGTCTAGAAATAGGGTAATATATGTGCAACAACATACTTGTAATAATTATTAAAAGACTCAATAAAAACAAAATTAATAATGTCACTATGCAGTGGCTACGCAGTGATTTACAATACGCCTGTCGTTTCAACATTTTTCGGGTATTTTCTCTACTCAGGTCCAAGGGATACATGTCAGAGACAATTCAACCGCTTCACCTTGGAGAGGACTTAAACAATCAAATTGCTCGACTTGGTGGGCCTAAGCTTTAGTTTGTAATTTTCAGATTTGTTCGGTTCAACAAAAGGGAGTTTTGTATCAGTCTGTGAGGGAGTGCAGGGCACAATGTCTATATCCGAGGATAGTCCATGAAATTTCTTGATATGGCTTGAATGAATCCAGCCCTTGCGGCCCTCGATCTTCACGGCTGTTCTTGTGGTCAACAGGACCAACTTGGGTGCTTTCCACCTGGGCTCCAGCTGAGTCTTTCGGTCGAAATTCCTCACAAAGACAAGATTACCCGGAACAACGTCATGGGGTTTCACCTCAGTGTTGTCGGGAAAGGCTGCAGCTACCTGTGAACGAGAAGATTGTAGTGCAGACATCAAGGAAGCCAAGTAATCTGTCAGCATATTACAGTCAATATCAGTTATTTTGCGTGGTATAGGCGTCCCCCACATATTCGGTGGTCTACCGAAGATCACCTCATACGGGGATAGCCCTGTTCGAGAGTGTGCTACCATTCTCATGTAAAAGAGTGCAACTGGTAACGCTACTACCCAGTCGACACCTTTCTCTCTGCATATTTTGGACATTCTAATTTTCAGTATCTGGTTATGTCTTTCTACGAGACCTGCTGCCTCGGGATGTCGGACACAGTGGAATTTCCACTGATATCCTAACAGAAGTGAGACGTGTTTCATTAATTCGGATGAGAACGGCTGGCCGTTATCTGAGTAAACAGCACGTGGTAAACCGTATCGTGGGAAGAATTCTCGAACCAACTGTTTGGCAGTAGTCGGGGCAGTGTAATCTGAAACCGGGTATGCCTCCGTCCAACGGGACAGAGCGCAAACAATTACGAGAACATATTTGAATCCTCGACATCGTTCCATCTGGATATAATCCATCTGGAGGACTTCAAAAGGATGATTAGGAGTATGAAATCCACCCTGTTCTACGGGAACGCTTTTTCCTGGGTTGAACTGACAACAGATCATACAGGTACGGACCTTTTGTTTTGCTGCTGCTCGTAAATGTTTATTGAACCAAATGTGTTGAATGCTGTCTAGCATAGCTTTTTCTCCTAGATGTGCTGGACTATGTATAGTGTTAATTATAACTTGGACCATTGAATCAGGAAGGAACCATACAGACTTTTCCTTCATCAACCATCCTTGGTCCGTTTGGATCCCTCCTAATTCAGTCCATTTCTTTATTTCGTCTGGTGTAGCATGTGTCTGTATGTCAATTACGTCAAGAGTAGGATCTTTAACTGTCATACAATGTGTCGGTGTCGGGACTATTGTCTTTGTCATGTCGGGGGTTTGAGTTTGAGCAGTCAGTTTAGCTGTTCTGTCGGCTAGATCATTGCCTTGGGAAATGATATCAGTAACCTTCGTATGGGCCTTACATTTCATAATTGATATTTCAGTGGGTAGATGTATTGCATCTAATAATGCATGAATGAGGGGTCCGTGCTGAATGTGGGCACCGTGGGAAGTTAAATAACCTCTCTCTCGCCACAGCACGCCGAAGTCATGTACAACTCCGAATGCATAACGTGAGTCAGTGTATATGTTGACTTTTTTATTCATGGCTTGAATACAGGCTTGTGTCAGAGCGATAAGTTCTGCGGCTTGAGCTGACAAAGTATTTATACGATTAGTTTCAATGACTTCAGTATCTGTTGTGACTGCGTAGGCGGCTACTAACTCTCCTGTACTTGTTCTCATGCATGAACCATCTACATACAAGGTCAGGTCTGGATCTGACAATGGGACATCGGTTAAGTCTTGTCTGGGTTTTGTTGTTATTGTAATAACTTCAATACAGTCATGGGCTAGTGGGTCTGTTCCGACTACTGGTAAAAGTGTGGCAGGATTCAATGTGTTACAGCGTCTGATTTCTATATGTGGCTGAAACAATGTAAGCTCGTATCCTGTAAGTCGCGCTATAGTCAAGTGTTGTGTTTGCGTTCTATTTACAAGAACCTCTACTGCGTGTGGTACTTGAACTGTCAATGGATGTCCTAACACTATGGCATCGCTTTGTCTGATTGCTAAAGCTGTCGCTGCTACTGATTTCAGGCATGCAGGCAAAGCCTGAGCTACGGGATCTAATGTACTAGAAAAATAAGCACATGGTTTGCGTGCTCCTGCTTGTTCTTGTGTGAGTACTGACAAGGCAGTACCTTCGCGCTCTGTAACAAAAAGTGTAAACTGTTTTCTGTAACATGGCGTTGCTAAAACGGGTGCTTGACATAAAGCTTTCTTTAAGCTTTCAAAAGCTTGTGTGTGTTCCTGAGTCCAAGGGAGAACAGTCGATGTGGCTGCCTCCTGTGTGGTTAACTGAATGAGTGGTTTTGCTAGAAATGCATACTGAGGGATCCACTGCCTACAATATGAAGTGAGGCCTATGAAAGCCCGCACCTCCTTTTGTGTCTTGGGTATTGACATGTTAGCTATTAACTGAATGCGGTCGGGTGTAAGCTGCCTTCCCTCCTTGGACAGCGAGTGTCCAAGATAAACAACTCGCTGGACACAGAATTGCAGCTTAGAAGGGGACACCTTGTGCCCTTTTTCGGCTAGAAATTGTAAAACTGTCAGTGATGCTTTTTCACATTCGGGTTCGCTTCGGGCGGTGATCAGCAGATCATCGACGTATTGAAGCAAGGCGGTGTTAACTGGCATGTGGATACTGTCAAGTTCCCGTTTCAGTGCTTGGCTATAGATGCTGGGGCTTTCTGTAAATCCTTGAGGTGCGCGGGAGAATTTAAAGCTACGCCCATTTAAACTAAATCCGAACAAATATTGACTTTCCGGATCTATTGGGACGCTGAAAAAGGCATTTTTGAGATCAATTACAGTAAAGAATGTGGCTTCGGAATCAATAGCTGTCAATAATGACGAGATATCTGGGACCACAGGAAATTGTGGCACAATACATTTGTTTAACTCGCGCAGATCAATAACCAATCGATATACTGGCGGAGCTGTAGGATCTGTTCGTTTAAGAATCGGAATTATCGGTGAATTACATACATTGGAGTCTGTTTCTACAACTACTCCTTGGGCAATGAGCTCGTCAATGATTTGTAGTAAAGCCGCTACAGCATCTGGTGGTAACTTGTATTGTCGCATTCGTGGTAGCACCACTCCTGCCTTTAGTGTGACTCGATATGGTGTAATATTCATGCAACCAACATCAGTAGGGCCTTGTGCCCATAGATGTGTAGGTAAAGTCTGCAGTCGGGGATCCATGTCTCTAGATACATAGTGACCTTTAAAATCACGTAAAAACAACCTTACTCCTTCCGGAGAACAACATATTATGGCTCCTAGGGCTTTCAACGTTTTTATTCCTAACAAGTTTTCTGGACATGATTTAGTAAGCAATAGATCTGTAGTTCGGGTCAGAGGTCCTATCGTAAGTGGAAGAGGCTGTGATACTTCATTAACAATAGGTTTTCCTGAAAAACCAAGGGAAATATTCTGAGAGCCTGAGAGGGGTGCCCCTGGAACTTCACTACGTTTTATAGTTGTTCGACTTGCCCCTGTATCGAGTAAAAATTTTCTATCTTGACCTAATAATTCACTATGTACATAAGGTCCTTCTTGATCTACAGGAATCTCGATAAGGGGTAAGTCAACTTCCCTCTCTAGGCTAGTTCATGCGTAACGCTGATACTCGGGATATTCATACTGTGCGGTCTGATACATTTGTCGTGTTGTTGTCTGTGTGGCAGCAACAGGCAACGGTGGTGCAGCTGGCACAAACTGTATTGGCTGTTGTGCGGCTGGCATGGCCTGGGCATGCTGCATAGCTCCTTGTTCATTCTGATCTTGTCTTAGTGGCCGTGATCTTTCTTGTGTTTTACCTATGGCGATATTATGTTTTAGCACTGGACAATCGTGTACGTAATGACCTGGCTTTTTACAATAATTGCATGTCCCTTTTACAGGTCCTGCTGAATCGGAATGTGTCATACCCTTTTTATGTCCTTCAGCTGGAACTGTCTGGGAAACTAGCATTTTCATTTTCGTGTCTTTCATGCGTCTGTGTTCATGTTCTTGTTCCTCTCTAATTCTATTGTGGTGGTACTGTAACATTTGTAACATTTGTGTTGGAGTGTTACCTTGCCAGGTACTCTCGAATTTTAATACTCTATTCTTTACTGGGGGCAGGGCATTTTCCACTAATTTTGTTACAAACAGATGCGGGTATGATTCGCTACTTGCTTTTATGCCACTATTTATACCAAAACATTTCTCGAATCGGGCATAGTAATCGCTAGTGTCTTCATCTTGCTTCTGTTTACAGGCTGAAATTGTACCCCAATCTTCCTTTTTCGTAGTTAATAAACGTGGCAGTACCTGTACTAGTAGACCTGGTAGTGCTTTAGTTTTGTCCCCAAGCCCCGAACCTGGACCTCGGGCCCTTTCTTCTGCTTCTAATGCTGACCATTCTATCTTTTGGTCACCTACCTCCCACTCTTTTTCCTTGAGTTTCTCATAAATGCCAGCAGGCATCAACACCTTTAATATTGTCATAATGTCGGGGTAGGTATACTCTCCCATGAGTAACATGTCTTTAATTTCTCGGTGAAAACCCGCTGGGTCTTTGTCATGACTGGGTACCACTTTCTTCATTTCTAACAATTCTATTTTCGATATGGGCGTATATACAAATACGCGTTTAAACTGATTGTCCTCGCCTTTTATTGGGTGTACTTCTCGTAAGGTATTCTGTCTATCCAGGTGATACGTGGTTCTTTCCTTGACAGGCAATGAGACATGCTCTGAGCATACAAAAAGAATATACTGCTTTCTTGACACTAGAATTTCTTTAATTAATTTAGTACCTGGACCTCTCCATTTATTCATAAGCAATTCAGTCAATATGTCAGGTAAGGGACCAGGGTCCGAATGCTGACTCTGATATAGTATAATGAGTTGTTGAATCATATAAATCCCAGCTAACCTCTGCTCATCTGGGGTGAGATTAAAAAATGTGCGTACTACTGTCTCATCACTATATTTTCCGGGACTGTCCACCCAATGGACAGCTGCCCTTGCTAAATCTTGTTCATCCATAGAATCGAGAAAATGATAACCCCTTCGTTCTCGGAGTAGTTTGTCGGCGGTTTGGAACGAATGCTCGTTAGACCTTATGTTAATTATAGGTATTTGGAAATTCCTGTCATTATCTGGACATATTGGACGTATTGAGTCAGTATGACATCTAGTCTGATCCCTATTACAAGATCTTCCTCTACCTACATAGGCTATGGTGTCCGACTGTCCTGCGGGCAGTCCTGACCCTTCTTCCTCGCTTTGTTCGAACTCGTCTGTCTCTAATCTCTCCTCGTGTAGGCGTTCTATTTCTTTACGGATCTTTCGGCACATGGCTATTATACAATTTTGCTTATCGTGTCTCCCTTCTGATATATTCTGGCTCCATTTTGTAAGAATTTTCATTGCTTCCGGATCTACCCCCGGTCGGTCTTGATTTCTGATCACACAGTTTATGAGGAAACGTAACAGTTCCCCCTGTATCTCTACTTTCTGGTATTCCATAGCTCTGTTAATACATTCTGGATCTCGCCCTGTTTGAACAAAATGATATATTTTATCTAGATGCGCAGTCATTCCTGGTAGCTTCGCTAAATACCCTGCGGCTCGTCTGATACGTAATGATGCCAGGATCATTTCGTCCTCTTTACCGAGCACCGGGTCATATCTACAATCTATAAGAAGTTCCTTAAGCGTACGATCACTTACGAATTTGGGTGTACGTGAATGCGCTGACTCTTGAAAAATAAGTTTATTTATTCTAGGTGGCGTAGAAAAAATATTGGTAGCACCTCCCGTGGCCCCGTCTGGGGCGTCGGGTGTGAAAGGATTCGTCGAACGTGACACAGCAACTATAGGTGTGGACTCAGCTATAGAAGTACCTGTAGGAACAGATGCAGAAACAGATGTGCTTGCCGGAACTTGTGACTCGATTTGTTGCTGTAGGGATACGGGTGCTGGATCTTGGCGTTGGACCTCCCTGGTATGCGGTCTATGTGGGACGGAATTAGCATACTCGGGAGCTGCGTCATCTAAATATGAGGAAAGAAAAACATCTTCTGCGGTTCTAGGATGCCCCTTAGGATGTACCTTGATTGGGAATAATGGGGGTGGCAAGTCTTTCGGTATCTCTGGAGTAGCCTTAGGTAATCCTTCGGCCAGAAGGGGATACATACCATTCATAAGGGCATTTCTTTGTCTGTCTACTTGTTCTGATTTCACTCGGATACCTTCCTTAATTAATAGATTGTCTTGAACTTTGCTTGAACTTTCTTTACTCTTCTCTTCCTGTCTACGTGCTTTTTCCGTACGTCTATGAGATTCTTTACGCCATAACTCAACGGCGTCTTTCTGTGACTGTCTGACTTTCCTTTTCCATAACTCTTCCTCGACTTTCATGATGCACTCTGCATCCCAGGTTCCCGCTGCGGGCCATCTCTGACTTTCTGGTAATCCCTTGGTGTAGTCTACCCATAAATCAAGAAATAATATAGCGTCTAAGCCATGTTTGTGATACATGAAGTGCCCTGGAGTATCCCTAGGAGGAATAGGGACGGCTTCTTCAAGTACCCCTTTTCTAGTAGTGATCTGTCTTAATTTCGAAAAGAGCGGCATATTGACAACTGATCTGATACTTAATCTTGAACACACTTAATAAAAAAGCACACTTAATGAACAACCATTCATACCACAATATGCAGGACGTTTAACACATTAAACATTAAAACATTAAACCTTTAACTGAAACAACAATGATGATCGTCTGCATAACTAATCACCATGCTTAATTCTTGACAATAACTAGATACTTCGGAATACTTGATATACTGCTAAACAGTACAGATACACTGCTAAAACAGTGCAGACCGGATTTGTGTACCCAAACCCGTCTTGACTGGCACAACCTATGTGCACGTCAGAAATGCCTCCCCAGTAATGGTACTCACCGGGTAGCTTCGGAAACGGAAGGCCTCGGTAACTTGAACTTGAACCGGACTGGACTCGACTCGACTCGTCGGAAACTGGGCTTGACTTCGAACTGGTGGGTCTCTGTATACCTCGGATCTTGCTCTCTCAGCTAGGCTCTGGTCGGGATACTTCGCACTTCTCACCGCCTCGTCTGGGTGTTGATCGCAGTCTCAGTCGCCCCCGCTTGACCGGAGGGAGATACAGGAAATCCTGCTGGTACGCGTTATTGTCCGTCCAGCTGTGGCAGGAGACCGGGCCTGCAACTCACCGCCGGCGCGTGAGATGAGAAAGTGTCCCTATTCGGGCGCCATCATGTGGTAAATAAAAATTCCTTTACCGGGACTGAATTTGATACAGAAACATTATAAAATAGCTCAGTAAAAATGAGAGGCAGAATCCGTGATATTAGAGTTTCGGAATGGGCTTTATTCCAATAATCGATTATAATCGGATGCTTCAAGTTCCATCACCACGGGGGTTCAGGAAGTGAAGTACATACTTTGTTGACAAGAAGTAACTTTTATAGTACATACATTATAATGAAGTGAATACAGTAGGCGTAACAATTGATAAGGAAATTGACGTTTGGTCTGCGTAACCGAAAATGGGTGTAATAATGAGTAAAAAGGAACATGATTGGTTATGATGTCATACATAGGTGGATCTATAAGATAATACTTGGCCTAAATGCGCGCGCAGCAGTATGACGTGTAATTGACGTGTAACTAGGGGGTGACGGGGACTTGACATTTAGCTCTATATGTGGAGACGAGAAGTCTGGGGGGTCAAGTCAACCTAATCCCAAATCATATCTAACATCCTATGTTTAAAGAACTATGTTATCCACAAAAGAAGGACTCTCGGACAGAATCTATTCTATACTGACTGTGCGTGCGTGTACAAGCGTCTAAGTGTCTACACTGAATGCGAGGGGGTAGGAATATTCCATGGTAACAGGGCTATGAATTACTTGCATGAGGACAGAGAAGTTGGGCCTTTTTGCTTGGTAACTGGAAGAATGTTTACTTAAACTACTAGGCAGGAATGCATCGGCTGAGGGGGAGGCAGATAATTCGAAGGTGAAATACAGTTCTTGGCAGAGAATGGGCTGATGTCAGGCTTCGTGAGCTGCGCAGAGAATGAGACAAAGTTCATGGTCACAGATGCAGGCTCGGACTGGAGCTTTCAGAGGCAGAAGGCAAGAGGAGTTTTGATGACAGAATCAGGGCCTACTTGCCTGGACTGTAAAGTGGCATAAGTGAACCATATAAAGCCGGTGGCCTTTCATATTTAGGAATGGAATATCCGGCCTATTCATGGCGGATCTGTCAAAGGACATGTTGACGGTGGACGCGCATGTGTTCGCGTCTTCATAACTGGAACTGGAGGGAACATACATGTACTTGTGACATGCACATGGAACCGTTGGGGTCCAAGATAGGGGACATAACTGACCAGAAAAATCCATATTTCCACAAAGTTCTAGATAGTTAGACACACACACTTGACCATGAGATGCTGATGCTATGCTGAGATGCTGCCCGATTTTGCTGCAATCTGACTGAAGAATCCAACACTAGGGAATATTTGCAGAACAACCGAGGAGGCACATCTAGGAAAGGGTCCGGACGAGCCCGAGCTGGAGAGAGTAGCACCAGAGAAGGGTGCAAGCCTGGCGGTACACTAGGAGAGGTCCTCTTCCCGGTCCCCTTCCCGGTCCTGAACCTGGCCTAAATCCTTGACATTCTGATGGCTGGATCGAGAAAGTGCTGAAAGTTTTGCAGGACTCGAAGCACTACATTAGGGAATAATTTTGTGTATGATAGTGAGAGTAATTGGTAGCAAGGAGTACGCTGGTGAAATTTTGGTATTATATCACCTACAAAGGGTAATACTGAAGGAGTAGCAGGTTCTCTGATGCTTGTGTGGAGAGTAAGCAGAAGAGTTTTACTCGTAGTGAAAGAAATCTTACTATTCTTTCAATTAGTGGGTCAGACACAATAGCGAATGTTTTTATGTTGTTAATTAATGAAATTTGTGTGAAATTTGTGAGAAAATAAGTTTTCACATTACCATGTAAAGGAGGGGTCAGTTGCGGATGCTGCACTGATTGGTTGAAACAGCGGGCGTGTGGTTGACGCGAAATTGTAAAGGAGGGGTCAGTAGTAAGGAGTGATACTGACATCACAGAAGTGAGCGAACAGAGTGGAAGTTGATTGGTTCTCAGACTAGAAAACGCGCTGGTATTGGAGAATTATTATCTGATTGGATGACACAATAGAAATCCAAAGAATAATAATAGATAGTGGAGGTTGCATGTACGATCCAACATTAACAGGAACTCGTCCAGACAGGAGATTCGTAGGGTTTGCTTACAAACAATACCTTAACCAGCATAAGCACACAATGTATGGAGAAAAGAGAAAAATGTAATTTAAGCATAAGGTTAAGAATTATTTTAAAAAGGACAAACCCATTAAGAGTAGAGAGGGGATTCTCATTCCTCCTCCTAATATGCTTGCATCATATATGATGGTGGAGAGAGGCTATCATACCTGTGTATGGTTAGAAAATTGGGTAGACTACACAGAAGATGATGGAATATTAGCATTTCCTGTGTACGGAAGCGTTAATGGAAGAATATTGTACAGTTTAAGAAAACAAATAAATGAATTAGAACCCAGACCTAGATTGACCCAGTGTGAGGCTTTAGAAGAATGGGAAATGGAAGCCTTTGAGCATGATAGACCACGAAGTAACAGGACCCTAAGCAAATATTATCCCAAATTTCCCCGAGAGACTAGGGATAGTCAAATGAAACATTGGAGACAGGCGATGGTGGCAGAAGGTTTATATCCTATGTTAATATCAGAAGAGCAGACAGGAGGTAAATGTACAGAGAAAACCAAGCACTTAACCATGTTAGGTAGCGGAGAAACAGAAGAAGGATACCTAGAAGACATATTGATGAAAAGTCCTCCACCTTATAATGATGGATTCAACAGAATGACCCCTAGTGCCCCAATGATAGGAGCACCTTTGATTCCACAGATAGTACATGACACCGCAGATAGAGTACTTCAAGAAAAGGAAAGGGAACTGATAAATAAGAATAGAGATTAATTGATCCAGAAAATAGCTAAAATTAACGCTCATCCAGAAGCATTGACCATACCAGTAACCATAGGTCCGGTAGTTCCATTGTATGGCGAAAACTCAAATTGTCCCAAAGTTAATGTAATACCTACCCTGAGCATAGAACCTAGAAAATAAAAGGTAATAATAGATGATCAAGCAAGTGAATGTGAATCAGTAATATCAATAATGGATTTGCCCATAAGAGAGCCAATGGTGGAAGCCCCGAAAAGAAATTTGCTCAGTTGTTCGAAGGAAGTTAGACTAGAAACATCATCAGGAACTAGAAGTGCCACAATAGTAACCCCAGAAGATATAGAGAGATGGTCTCAAGAAATAGAGAAACCAAAGTCACAGCCAAAAATATTGGACATTTTCAAATTGAGAGTAGAATTGCAAAAAATGTCTGCTGGAAATGTGGGTCTAGACAGATTTAACACATACAGTGAGGAAGAATTACTGTTTATTTATAGCAGCATTACACGAAATACAAAGGCATTCCATGAAAAACTGACAAAGTTGACATCAGAAATGGGAATTGACATATGAAAATCAAAAGTGTTGCAGAAACCATATAGAGCAGAATTTTCTGATAAAGATTTGGAAAACATGAATGTGTCTGGAAGAAATTTACAGATCAGGGAGTTGTTATTTCTGCTACAATAATGGGGAGATCTTGAAAGATGGAAAGTTAGGTGGGGAAAGAAAAAGGAAGAAGCACAGGTGAATCGAACGACATCTGAATATGCCATGAGGGAAACAGAGAAGGCTGACAGGTTGTATCCAATGAGGGAAGTACACAGAGGGGCGTACCTACATGTACCATGGACTAGACAGGATATTTTGTCCTTTACGAATGATTTCCCAAAATTGAGAGAGAAACCAGTGGAGTGGTACAGACAAGTTGAGAGGTTTGTGAAAGTTTCAAAGGTTCTGTTAAAGGATCTGGATGGTTTGTTTGATATAGTGGTACCTGCGGATTTGTGGACAGAGTGCAAAATTACTATAGATTGGCCTAGTGAAGAATATCCAAGAGATGCAAAGACAGGAGCCCCATCAGAAGATGTAATGAAAAAATATCATCAAGTAATCACTTCTCTGAAGAGTAAAATTCCCCTGAAAGAAACAGATTGGGTAAAAATAGACAGAACCACCCAAGAGAAAAATGAGTCTGTACATGTATACTACGAGTGTCTCTTACAGGTGTTCAAACAGTACAGTGGGTTTCAAAGTTTAGAAAATAAGGACATGACTAATTTTGTGTATCGATGTGTGACAGGATTGAGATTAGATATATCCCACATGATTAAGCAGCACATGTTGTGTTGGCAATCAAAGAATATTGATGACATTTTAAAATATGCTAAATATTGTGGGGACGAAATTGATAACAAACGAAAAGCCTTAGAAGAAAAAGTAATGTGGGCCCAATAAAATTGGCTGAACAGCAAGAACTTCAATTAAATAAACAGTCAGAAAGTCAAGGAAGAGTACAAGGTCAAGGGGACAATAATGGGGGAAAACTGCAGGGAAGGTTGAATTGGGAAAAAGCAAAGAAAAGGTTTCCCTGTCACGGTTGCGGGAAGGTGGGGCATTGGAAGAATGAGTGTAAAGTTGTACAAGTTAATAATGGCCTAAATCAAAATTTAAATCAACAGACACAGAATGAGGTGTTAATGAGTCATCAGCAACAGGGTATAGAGCTTCAGAGTCAATTGCCACCTGCCCCTAAGTCAAATTTTGTGTGTCAAGCCAAGTACAGTGTGGACACCAGATTTCCAGAAGGAAGTGGTAAGAAAAATTTTGTAACATCACAGTTTCTTTTGCAGGATCCCCTAATTGATTATGAGCAGGAATGACGGTGCCAGAGGGGGGAGAAAGGGGAGTGTGTACTTGGCGCATCCCTACCGGTAGATCAGTCATGTCCATACGTAGAAGGTAAAGTAGAATGATATTACTTTCTTGTTGGATACTGGTGCTACCAGGTCTACTGTGAGAACAGCAGACATTCCTAACCCGCCCCTTTCGGGTGAAGACATCCAAGTTGTAGGTGTTTCGAACAAACGGATTAGAACTCCGATCACAGAACCAATGGAGGTGTAAATTGGAAATTTTAAAGAAATGCATACATTCGTGGTGTGTGATTCAAGCCCTGTAAATTTGCTTGGAAGGGACTTACTGTCCAAAATGAATTGCACCATATTTTGCACACCGGATGGTGTTGCAATACAAACCCCAGATGAAGATGGAGTTTACAAGTTCATGTTAACTAAACAGGGAACTGAAGTAAATGAATTATATTCAATGATGACACAAAATGAATTATCTGCCGAAGTCAAACTGACTGTAAATGCAGAGATATGGGATTTTACTGGAAAAGAAATAGGATTAATGGCAAATGTAGATCCCATAAAAGTGACAGTGAAAGAAGGTGCTGTTTATCCAAATACCCAACAATACAAAATGAGTCCAGAAGTAAAAGCAGGTGTTGCAGCAGAGATTGAGCGATTAATCGAACAAGGCATCCTGAAAGAAATAATGAGTAGCCCTTGTAACTCACCTATAATTGGCATCAAGAACCTAACGGAAAGTATAGGGTGGTTCAAGATCTTAGGAAAATAAATAAGATTGTTGTACCATGCTGCCCAGTAGTGCCTAACCCAGCTGTGATTCTTTATCAGATACCATGGAAAGCAGGATGGTTCACAGTAATCGATTTATGTCATGCATTCTTTTCAATTCCATTGCATCCAGATAGCAAGTTTTTATTCTCGTTCAAATTTGAAGAGCATTTTTATGTGTGGAATCGTGTGCCTCAAGGGTACACAGAAAGTCCTTCAATTTTCAATCAGATTCTCAAAAGAAGCCTTGAAACTCTTGTGTTGCCCAGAGAGTCAGTCTTGGTGCAATATATTGACGACCTATTGGTGGCATCAAATACAGAAGATGACTGTGTTACCGATTCAATTGCGCTGCTAAATCATTTGGCACAGGGTGGACATAAGGTGTCCCCTGAGAAACTTCAGTTTTGTAAAAATTCTGTTAAATACTTGGGACATCAAATAGAAAGAGGAGTTAGAAGAGTGACCTCTGAAAGCATCAGAATAATAAGACAAATACAATTGCCACAAACCCAAAAAGAAATAAGAATGTTCCTTGGAGTTGTAGGGTATTGTAGGCAGTGGATTGTAGGGTTTGCTTTATTAGGTAAGCCTCTGATACAGATGACCAGAAAGAGAGTGAAAGATCCTGTAGAATGGGATGATGAAAGCATGGGATCTTTTAGAAAGTTGTGAGATTGTTTGTGTGAAGCACCTGCTTTAGGAATGCTGGACTATTCAAAAGAATTTGCATTATTCTACTATGAGCAGGGTAATTGTGCACTTTCAGTTCTGACACAGAGACATGGATTGATGAGAAGGCCAGTGGCATATTTTTCTGTTGCTCTTGATCCTGTGGCCTGTGCATTACCAGGTTGCCTGAAAGCTGTAGCCGCAACGTGTGTAAGCATAGAACAGAGTGAGTCAATTGTGATGGGACACCCTGTCAAGATGCATGTTCCTCATACAGTGGTGATTCTGCCAACCAGATCCCCAACGCAGTACCTTACTCCCAGTAGGCTGACAAAATATGAAAGAATTATACTGGGGGCTGAAAACGTGACTATAGTGAGGTGTACTGTACTTAATCCAGCCACTTTACTACCTGATCCTTACCAATAAGAAGTAAAAGAAGAGGTGACTGAACTTAGGACCAAACCACGTCCTGACATACAAGAAGAACCCTTGAAAAATGCTGATCAAGAGCTATTTGTAGACGGCTCATGCATGCGACATGATGAGGGAGGATTAAGTGCTGCTTACGCTGTATGTACATTAACTGGAATAGTCTAAGCCTCCTATCTACCAGAAGTCAGATCTTCACAAGTAGCTGAACTAATCGCTTTAATTAAAGCATGCAAAATTGAGAAAAATTGGAGAGTAACCATATTCACTGACTGTGAATATGGTTATGGGGTTGTGCATGATTTTGTCCAACTATGGATGCAAAGGGATTTCCTGACTTCCTCAGGAACTCCAATTAAAAATTGAATTTTCGTGAAAGAATTAATTGAGGCAATTCAATTACCAAAAGAGGTGGCCGTGGTTAAGAGTGCTGCTCACCAATCAGGAGATGACTATGTGACAGCCGGTAACCGATATGCTGACCAGGTTGCCCAACATTGTGCGAAGCACAAAATTGCTCTAAACAAGCAAATCGAAACATGGGGAATCAGCTGCCAACTTATGCTACTTGCAGGAGTGGGAATCTGGGAGGATGTGAAAGATCTGCAGGATGCAGTAGACATGAGAGAAAAGGAAGAGTGGGTGAAAATAGGATGTCAAAGAAGGGAAGAAGATGGTGTGTGGGTTTGTTATGATGGCAGACCAGTTATGCCAGACAGTATGCTTGCACCAATGGGTAGAATGTACCATGGAGACACACATGTGGGCAGAGATGCAATGATTCAACTTTTCAGACGAGATTGGTTTAACGCGGAGTTCAGGAATGTAGCTGAGAGCCTTTGCCAAAGATGTTTAATATGTCAACAAATGAATCCTGGCAGGAAAACTGTGGTCTCTATGGGAAAGATTGGAAAGGCAAAGGGTCCTTTTGTAAGACTTCAATTAGATTTCATTCAACTGCCTGCTTGTCGAGGGTTGAAATATGTACTTGTCATAGTTTGTTTATTTTCAAAGTGGGTGGAAGCATACCCGACCCGAAGAAATGACAGCTTGACAGTGGCCCAACTTTTATTAAGATAAATCATCCCTAGATTTGGTTTTCCAGTAACGATTGAATCAGATAGAGGGTCTCATTTTAATAAATAAATAATTCGACTAATTTGTGAAGCATTCAAAGTCGAACAAAAATTGCACTGTGCTTACCGTCCAGAGGCTTCTGGGGTGGTAGAACAATTAAATGGCACAATCAAGTCAGGACTCGGAAAGGTGTGTGCATCCACCCCACTGGAATGGCCTGATGCTTTACCTCTTGTTCTAATAGGACTCAGAAGTATTCCAGACATAAATACTGGATTGAGTCCCCATGAAATTTTCATGGGAAGAGCCATGAGACAGGCATGTGTACCAGGACACAAGCTGTTGAATATAACTGATGACTTGGTTTTGGAGTATTGCAAAGAGTTGGCTGACAGAATGCGTTCTATCTCTCATCAGGTTGGGGAAGACGCTTTCAACAGACAGCTGAGCCAATCGCATGATCTTAATCCCGGTGACTGGGTAGTTGTGAAGAATCACACTCGAGAATCGTGCCTAGCACCAAGGTGGGACAAACCACATCAAGTTATACTGACTAATTCAACAGCTGTTAAGTGTGCAGGATTGGCTAATTGGATCCATGCTAGCCATACCAAAGGGTACCAGCTCCTGAAGCGAGAAACTGATGTTGCTGAAGGTAGTGCAGCCAAAGAACTTCTTATAGAAGATCCTGAGGTAGCTGCCCAAGAACAACCAAGCACTTATCAGGACGACTGGATCCCCGTGGTGGACATACCTGAAGTATTTAAATAAACTAGGAGTCAGGCACAGTTAGATAAACAGGAAAAGAGCGAGGATCAGTCAGGTGTAGAAGAACTCACTCAGGAAAGTAGGGAAACGACTGTTAGGGAGCCTGAGGAGGAACAGTTAAGGAGAGAACAATATACTCAGACAGAAGAAAACCAAAGCCCCATTCCTGAGTCTGAGGAGGGACAGATAGGTTTTAGAGAAAACGTTCAGGCAGAAGAAGGTAAAGAGGTAAAAAGACCTGAACAGGACCAGATAGGCATAGGAACGCAAGTTCAAGATACAGAAGCAAAACCTGATCCTGAACAGGGTCAGATTGAGGTAGATGAACCCATCCAGGCAGAACAGGCCAGAGCAATAAGCCCTGGACAAGGTCCGATAGAAAGGAAATCTGAAGACGAAGCTGATCAAGTGGTGCCAAAATTAAAGGAAAATAAAAGGAGTCTTGAAGAACCTGGCAGTGCAGTGAAATTTAGGAAAAGTCGAAAAGGTGATAATTGGCCTAGAATTATTAAGAGACTGAGATACCGACTTAAGCCAACGTGTACTAAATCTTCAGTTGCTCCATGTATTTGCATAAATAAGAGAGAGCAGAATAGCATCATATCTGCTAAGATATAACACTTTATCTGTCTCCCCCTTCACTGGTGCATTTTAGGCAGCCTTGACTTGTGTGCATATCTTTGCCTCATAGTGAAATGGGTTGTGTGTATGATGTCTAGCATAGGCTTTGTATTCAAAGGGTGTCCTATCGCAGTTTAAAATGTTTCCAGGTTTGTATGTATGCAGTACAATACAGCACAGATGCAGAGTTGGATATGTCTGGGGAAAAGATAACTTTTCTCCAAAGTAACTCTGGCTCGAGGAAGTGTAAATTGTTGGTGCAAAACCCTGTCCACCTTTATTAGAAGATAGGCCTTTGATTCAAAAAGCATGGTTGGTTGCTTGAGAATACCTCTGTCCCACCTATGAGGGAACCACTTTACTCAATGTAGCCTAAAGTAGCTGTCAGAACCCCTTTAAGAGGGCTGCTGGGCACACAATTACTAGTGAGCTCAACCGTGTTGGTTAAGGCCTATTACTCTTGATGTCCCAGGGCCCAACCTACAATGGATCCCACTGATCTGGCCCAAGAACCAATTTGGCACTTGACTCTCAGTGCTAGCTGTGGTCGAGCAGTCAAGGCTCCCTCAGGGAGGATGTAGAGACAGATCAGTGAACACGACTCATAGCTCAAAGTGCAAACAGTAAGGACAATAAATCAAAGTCCAGCCAAATCCTTGCTTTTAGAAGAAAAATATGTATTTTCTTTCCAACTCTACACATACAATGAAATGCAACATTCAAATGAAACAACACAATCACAGTGAGGTCAGGACTCCAGTAGTTGTCAGGCTAATCCCTGTCCGACCCTACTTTGTGTAACATGCTCAGGGTTGTTCCTCATTCACTGGTGGCTGCATCAGGGAATGCTGTTCTTTTAGGAACTTAGTCAAATGTGTTTATATTACCACAGCACCATGTACAGTTCCCCCAGGACCCAACTGGCCAAGGTCACACCTTGCCTGATCTTGCAGTACAGAAGAGATCAGCGATGCGGAGGGCACCTTCAAATGCACACCAGGCAGTCCTACTCAGTGTGGAGAGCCCTAGATGCTTGTGGCCTTAGTGGCAGCACCCGGAGGCACAGACTGTCTCACCTGGCAGTGCTGCCGGAGGACTTTCAGATGTTGAAGTAGCTATCTGCTCACAAAGTAGATGTAAGTTGAGCCGGTTCAATCGGGTGGGGAATGCTTTCTTCAGCTCCTGACTGAAGCCACCAAGGATGCAATATCATTCACAGCATCTATGGTAGTCTTCTGAGACGAGTCCGGGGCAGTTCCCTCACAGCGAGGGTCCATTCTGCAAGTCATAGCCTCAGTCACTCCTTCGAGCGGTGGCCTAAACCTTTGGCAACTTTGGTACTGGCAGCCCCTACTGGTATATGGGGTTGCAACAGTACATGGTGATACAGTAGCAGGTTCTTCCAGCCTCAGCACCCGAGCTCAGACAGTTACAAGTCTTGGCACTCCTTGAATTGATACTTTATTGCTGGCCCTCTCTTGCAATAGGGTCAACTCTGCATTGCGGTACGGGTGTAGCAAGACCCACTGGAAGCACAACACATGGCTCAGTCTACGACACCCCTCTCAAAGCATATAGGGGTGGCGAAAAACAGTCTTGCACATGGGTAACAGCAGAATCTTCACACCTCACAAAGTGAGTTCTCATGGTAGGGCTCCTCAATGGACCTTGCTCCCTTCAACGCTCTCCTCTTCCTTAAAGAATACACTGGTCTTGGAAGCAGGCAGGTGCTGGTGCTCCTGGCTCCAGGGCTGGTGGTCTAGATTTCCCTGGGTGACATCCCCTTACCCAGTAACTTTTGCTAATATGTTTAACACAGAGGATTCACTACAGTCACCAAGACTGGTGATTTCCAATACCCTGAACTTATGAATAGGGGTGGGCGGAATTTGTGTAGTCGTGCTACGCAAAGCTCTGAGAAATGGTAAAAAATCTCAGTGAGCACGCATAAGTTCCGTGAACACGCGGAATTGCTTGTTCACGCCGTTCGAGATTCTTTTTTCCTGTTCACGAATGCTGTTTGCGTGCTTGGGGAGAAATATCTTGCGTACCCGCATTTTGAAGACGTGAACAAGCAAAAAATTCCGCGAAGCCGCCGATCGCGGAATTTGTGGCAATTCTGCGTTCTCCATGGAGCGCGAAATTTCCCAAATTCCGCCAATTCCACGAGCAGAACGTAATTTACCGCAAAGGCCTACTTATGAACTCATCCACAAGATAAGACCAACAATTTTTTATTACTTTTAACATGATGGGCATGGATTGGCAGGTGCTAGGTATTGTCAGATGAAATTTTGGGGCACTAAAACAAGGCACGGTTTGGCAGTTTTGTACTCACCCCCCTAAACTGGCTACACGCTATGCATGCAATTATATTCGCCACATGACAGGAATTAATACTCAGTAAAAGGCTATGATCAATTACATCTTGAAACTATTTTCTAATTTCTTTATGGAGCTTGGTAAGTTCTCCAATGATCTTTACAGACACGTTCATTTGATTGTGCAAATCCAACGGGCACCTCCTTTGAGTCTCTCTGTGTGTCACACTTTTCCGTGCCAGCATCAAAACAATTAAAACAAATCCATGCATGAAAGACATGAAGACCTCTAATTACATGAGGCTGAAGCCCATTGGTTAGCAGTTCTTGGTCCTGAGGAGAACCTAAACTTGGCCCGGGTATGAAATGCGTCGACAGCAGAACATGCCAAGGGGAGTGCGGCCCAAAAACATAAAGTGTAGGACACGGTACCATTTATTAGAATAATTCACTTTTCTTGGTCCCTGTTGCTCATTAGTGGTGACAATTTGTTGCTTCCATCCCCTGGTTTTGTGCATTAAATAGGGGCCCTCATTTATTTTTAAATTACACATAAGCTCCCATTTTGGTGTTGAAATTGAGAACTGTGATATATTTATGTTCATGTATATTTCAAGTGTATGTACCAGAATTGACGCCTATTCACTGTTTAACGTACTGTGCTGCTTGCTTTTATGACTTTGAAGTAAAATTTTTGTTTGTTGTTTCCTATGTCGATGTCACACACCACAAAAAAAATCAATAATGATCTTTTGAGATATAAAGAAGAAATAAATGGTGACCATGCTAATTGAGTTTCATTGTCATGAATATAATATAAAGTTGGTGTAAAGTAACAGCAGTACTGGTTCTTGTTTTCTATGTAATAATTAGAGTGGCCTCTCCTTGCTGACATAAAATTGGTCCAACCTCTGGTTTGTTCTTCAACTTTCTAAAAAGGGCATTTTCAGAATGGTGACTTAAATTCCAACCTTACAGTTAAAGTGGGTTTGAAATTACAATTCTTTATACTCCAAATTTGACCTTCCAACCTGCTCCCAAATGAAACTTGTCACTTATTAAATGTAAGAAGATAACCCAATGATATCCTATGGGGAGGTAGGCCTTGCAGCAGTGAAAAATCAATTAAAGATTTTTTCACTACTAGGACATGTAAAATTTAAAAGTGTCTAGCTGTTTAATTTAATACACTGTACCCTGCCATATGGGTTGTCTTATTAAAAAGGAATGTTTGGGCCAAGCAAAAGGTGTATTTTCCTAGGTCGAAATGGCAGTTTAAAACTTTCCACTCAGGCTGCAATGCCAAGTCTGAAACATGTTTTAACCCCTTGTGTGCCAAGCCCTTTCCCCGCCCTGTGCCGGCCGTTACACTAGCGGGCGGGGTTTATGACGAGCTGGACTCGTCATGGGCACAGCGCAACCGCAGCCCATGACGAGTCCAGCTCGTCATGGGCACACAAGGGGTTAAAGGGCTACCTAAGTGGGTAGCACAATCACCTATGGGGAGCCCTTTTCTTCATTTGTGAAACCCATCTCGGCAGCACCTAACCCTAATCTGTTCACAGATGCATTCCACTAGGCAGTTAATACCACTGTTATGTGTCTGAGGTAGGCCAACATAGAACAGACTAAATATTTTATATTATGAACACGTTTTCTTAGTTGCCTTTCCTTTCAAACAAAAACCTTTTACACACATTTACAGTCATGACAGTGTTGGATTTGTTTCTCTGAAACTGCTTCGCTTAAAGATTCTGCTTCATCTAACATTATCACGATTCATTAAACACCATGTACAAGGCCTCGATACACATTGTACAAATGTTTTTCTTTTTTCATCCATCGGGTGACATGACTTTCTATAGACCAAAACAATGCTGGCTTGCACAGGATTTGCAAGGATGCTTTTCTTTATAAATAAACAAGCATTTCTGGGTTTAAGCAGAAGAGCGGTTTGGTGATATTGGTGAGGTCTGTACATGCTGAATCTTTGGCCCAGCAGCTAGCTGATTTCTCTGCAAGGGTGTCCAGCTTGTAACCAAGACAGGTATTTAAATTCTTTCCCATCAGGTAACTGGGGTTGGATCATCCAGTACAGGGATTCCTGCCTGTACTTATACACACTTGCCCCAGTGGTGTGGTAAGACTTTTGCCACCCGGGGCAGACCATGAGTCTGTCGCCTGTGACGGCAGGTAAGAGTGGTGGGGAGAGGCCGCTGCCCCAAAAACTCATGCCGCTCGGTGCGGGCCGTCTCTCTATACACGCCCACCCTTGCATTGCCACTGCAGCAGCCTAGACATTTAGGTTAGGGATTACATAATAGGAGTACAACCAATTTTCTACATCGTTTTATATGTCTGCATATATACACTGTTTTACCACCATAGTGGAGCTTTTCATTTTGTTCACCATTCTGGTGATTCTAATAACTCCTTTGTTTCTCTATATTGCACATTGCAGCGCATATATTTTATATAAGAATCACGCTGGTTCAATAAACATTGAAATCTTCCCTCAGTGTCTTCATTGTATAATTTTGTGCAAGTACTAGAGCACGAGTGACTAAGCAAAATGGTTCTAGATCTGTTACCAGGGTTGTTATGTTTAGTGGTTGCCAGAAACCATTTGCTACCCGACTAGGTTTGGGGGGCTTATGGTGGCATTCTGAACTACCAGGTCTATAGAACAACATATCCTGAGGGGGTCCACGGAATTAGTCTAGCACAATCCCAATGTTTATGCTGTCCACAAATGCCCAATTCATACCGTAAGGTAGAAACTACATGCCACCACAATGGCCAGCAAAGTGATGTGGCCCGTTCTTCCCATTGGACCAGATTTCTGGCCCCAACCCAAGGAAAATTCTGCACATGAGGACAGCGACCAACAGAGGCCACTGACGGTTGTCAGTGTCAATAGTCAAGCTCCGGACCATCCACTGTCAGGTGGAAGCACCATATGAGGACATTGGGTAGGCCTCTCTTCCAGCCTTGGAACTGGCAAGGAGTTTTCCCTATGGGCTCCTGAAGGTTCTCTGACCACTGAGGTTTCTCAGAGTGGGGGTAAAAGCCTTGGGTATTATGGGTGGCATCCGAAGACTTGCTTTTCAGGCCAGGGTTAGTACCTGAGGCTGAATAGGGGACAGGGGGTAGTCCTCCCTCACACTGCTCCTACATCTGGGCTCCTGTACCCTCTGCTTGGGAGTGGTCCCCGAGAAAACATAACTGTCAGGGTGCCCTGGACGGCCACCACTCTTAGCTCTCCTGAAACTGGATGCAACCCATTTCCCAGAATGCAGTCTGTGGACTTATGAGTACTATATATGACCCTTCTCTGGGTCACCTCTCCACCCCATTCCAGGAATACCGGTGTCATGCGGCGGAAAAAGTCCTGCCCTCAGGCCTGAATTACACTGCACACCTGTACGGTGTACTGCTCTGGTCAAACCAGCCTTTCTACTACCATGGTCTGGCTGGCCTGATGTATCTCAGAGCAGTGACAGGTATTCCATTCACTTCAACCTGGTAGAAGTAGCAGGGATCCCATTCACTTTAATCTGATGGAAGTTATGGCTCCTGTCATCAGGGGTCACCAGTTCACCCTTTGAATATAGTTCCAACTAAGGGAGCCTAGATCATGGTCTATCACCTTCCCCTGGGGACTACTTACCGCTAAGGTCACATTGGACATTGCTGTAGATGTCCCACCAGTGGTTCATATCTTAGGACAGACAGAGTTTCCCTGGTTGTGTCCTAGCTGCAAATCCTAAAAGCATCTGGGTTGGAAATGGGGTGCCCTGGCCTACTGCCTACCAGAGCCTCTCCCCTGTTTCTCAGGAGGAGCTTGGGAACATTTTCTCAGTACCTTACTCTGGAACGTGTCCTGTCCACTTTTAACCTCTCCCTCCCTCACTCTGCTGAGGGGAACCTGAACCACCATTCTTCGGGTCACTCCCAGGGACCTTTCTTGGACAAAGTGGTACTTATCCAGAGGCCTGCCTACCTTGCGGTCTCTCTGGGGTCAATGAGCTTGCTGCCACCTGGTGCTGGTGCAACTCCACAAAACATGTTCTGAGAATGTGCTCTCTTAAAATGAAATTCAACAACCCCGTAAAATCATTAGCTTTGCTGCCCTGCACCCAAGCATTCAGTGCCTTCCTGGCGTAATCAAGAAAATCCACTCAAGACAGGTCCTGTAGCTGTTGGCTATCCTTGAATCTAAATGCAGCATTTCTCTCGGGTGAGCCCAAACCTGGTAACAAGGATGGTTTTCATGGGAGTGTACTCCATCTGGTCCCCCACCTCCAGGATAAGTAAGGTATCTCTCCCCACTGTAGGCATGCGTTCCCAGAGTGAGCCCCCCCAAAACTCTTCCAGGACCCTATGCATCTTGAAGGCCACCAAATAACTAAAATAAAAGCTTGTCAATATCACTCCCTACCACATAGCTGACACCAAATGTTTGGGTATGTGAACCTTCATGTCCACTTCAGACACTGTGGGTGTGTTGCCACTGCTTCTGTATCTCAGATCTCCATCTCTGTAAGACTTAGTTCATAGGCTATTCTCCTTTCCTCCTGGGCTAACTCCTTCTCCATCATGAGCTTGGCCATATGTTCCCTAAACTCTGCTGGGACCAGGGCTTGGGAGGACACTCTAATTTCTGCTCTGAGAAGGAGTACCAATCCAGGATACAAGCCACCCCCCTCCTCTGGGTCTTGCTCCACCACATTATTCCCCTTATCTGGATCTCTCTTGCAGTCAGCAACTGGTGATCCTCTGCCCAGGCCTTCAAAGCTGAATTTCCAACTTCTTGGTGCCTTTCATTGCTGAAAGTCCCTTTTCCTTACTGACCTCCTTCAGCACAACCACAATGTATCTCTCAAGGTTGGTGATTTTGAATTCCATTTCTGCAGGTATGGTCACAGGAAATCAGGTGGAATAAGAGTGAATTTAGAAAAAACATAAGAGCTAATCAAGGAAAAAAATCTCAAATTGGTATGAAAATATTTATTATGGGATTTTAGTATTACACAAAATCTCTGTACTACACTGCACAAACACAAGTTCTAATCCTCACAGCTGAACACCAATGTAGGTCATTAGGTTGCTGGTTGAGAGGAGTGAAACCCTACTCAAGCAATAACCACAATTCTTGTCAGGGTGAAAGACAAGCAAACCCCAAATTAACCTGTGCTTAACCCTCTGATAGCTTGGCAAAAAAGCAGTCAGGCTTAGCATAGAGGCAATATGTAAAGTATTAATGTAGGACTTCAAAGAGTAATAATGTGAAAAGACAACACAAGAACAATTACACACCAATTTAAAAAAATAGAGTAAAATGTAATATGTTATTTGAGATCAATGCAACCAAAATCCAATTAGTGGATCAGGAGATATGCAATTTTAAAGACGTAAGTGAAAATAGTGCTTAAAAGCACAAAGCTGCAACTGTCGTTATCTGTAGGGGTGGGAGATAAATTCTACTCTGCCGGAGGAGTTGGTAAGTTTTTGCCACATTCCAACAACCACTGTGTGGCAGAGTTTGTTCTCATGCATGGCTCACCTTCTGTACGTTGGGGAGTGGGAGCGAGATTTGATGCCTCCTTGCACAATTTTTGTACACTAGGAGAACACCAGGCCAGATTTACCCAACATGACACTTCAAGGTCATAATGCTGCTGCAAAATAAACTTGAGGATTAGTGCCCTTTGGGATGCCGGGTGGTGCAGATTGTGCTGATTTTCCAGTGTGGAACAAGCTCCCGGCACTAAAATTCAGCATGAGCAGCGCAGTGTGCCTAATTTCACCCATACATGGAATTTCACGCATTCTTGTGGAGTTTTCATGTAACTCTGCAGAATTCCATGGTGTGAAACTCCATGAGTTCTGCCTACCCCTAGTTATCTGGTTATGTCAGACCAGGACAAAGTCACAAGTTGAGGCCAACTGTAATGGAACGCTGGCCGGATATAGGACCCAGGTTAGGCCCATTAAACAAAGTGCCCTAAATCCTGGTTGCGGAGAGTTGTAAGATCCCACATAGAGAATTTGTCATGCACTGGTGTTTTCCAAAGAGCTGCAGGCAGTGATGAAAGGTCCTGCATTGGAGATGCATTGTGCAGCGGTGGTTCCGATGGATCCCTTGATGAGGCTTACAATGCAAGGTACAGCATTGTCGCTGAGGATGCCTTTGATGAAGGCTTGTGATGCTAAGTCCTGCATCGAGGATGCATCACACAGTGGCAGTTCCAAAGAGCTGTGGGCTGCAATGCGTGAATCTGAGCCGGTATGCTTCACAATGTGGTGGTTTCGATGCGTAGCTGCGAGGAGATGTCGCACTGCATCGGATCTGCCCAACAGACAACAGCTGGGCTGGAAGAGCACATTCAGACCAACTTCCAAGGGACCAGGACTGGAGTGACACCACTTGGTGGGCAAGACTCACATCAGGCTGAGTCCAGGTGCTAGGTTCAAAGGGGTTGAAGCCCTTTTCATTCCTGAGGCTCTGATCAGGGGGCCAGCCAACTAACCCTTGGAATCACTATCGTGGTCCTGGGTTCAAGTTGCAGCTCCAGCCCTTTTCGCTTAGGCAGCAGGACAGCAGAGTAGTTGGTAGCGGGGTATCAGGGCAGCAGCACAGCAAAGACGTTCTGAGTCTTCCAGAGGTGTACTGAAGAGCTAAGTCTGAGGGTATGATATTTATACTTGGTGCCAGCCCTGAAGTAGAAGTTTCTAGAGGGTTCCACCCAGAGGTGTTTGGGATTTCCTTTTTCCCTGCTCTAGCCCCAGTTTTGAAGGGGGCACAAACGCGTCTAGTGGGAAAGCCTCTGTGAGTTCACTGAGGCAGAGTCTTGTGATGTGCAAATGTGGTAGGTGACAGCTCCGCTTCCTTATCAAGTCAGAGATGGCCCAACCTACCAACACCTATTCCTCCT
This sequence comes from Triturus cristatus, assembly GCF_964204655.1. Lineage (NCBI taxonomy): Eukaryota > Metazoa > Chordata > Amphibia > Caudata > Salamandridae > Triturus > Triturus cristatus. The sequence goes on along the minus strand of NC_140590.1, from coordinate 898,108,403 downwards.
TTGTCCCACTGTCTGAGAGCAATACACAAAGACCTACTGTCTGCCACACCTAGGCATGTGACCCTCGATGTAGGCTGCCGGCACCAAATGGTTGGGACAAGAAAATGCCAACTTTCTAAAATGCACGCACGTGGGGTAGTCTTTAAAAGATCGTTCTGAAAGGCTGGTCTTCAAGCAGATTTCTGGCAGTGTTTAATGGCTGCATACGAACAACTAAGCTGCCATTTGTGGCTTTTAAGGTAACTTTACCGGCTTACATATTACGACACATTGAAGGGGTTGGTTGTAGTTAAGAATGTGTTTTAACAGTCAGGTCCCATGGGGAAAGTTATTATAGCATTTGAGGATGGGGCGGAGCACTTTGGTTTTCTTTTGGATGTAATTATTTTGTACTCACTATTGGTTATTTTCAACATCGGAGTTCGGGTTGGGGACAACTTGTAAAAGGGAGGGGATTAGTATTTTGTTTTTGTTAGAGAAGGGTCAGTAGAGGGTCAGATTATGTGGGGTGGTTGTATCATTCACAGTATCACTGTTTAATTTTTTATTTATAGAGCTGGTATCGTGCAGATGGTTGAGATGTCTTTTATTCATCTTTTTTAGTGACCCCTGACGAAGGGCCTTTGCGGCCTGAAATGCATTTGGTGAAGACTTTTATGAGCCCACTTAACGTACTTGATTTATTGTAAACATGTTGTTGTTAAAAGCCTGGAGGGCATGCAGTTGACATTCGAAAATGTTCAATAAATGAATTGTGCTGGAATTACGCTATCTCCGCAGTGATTAAGGAAGTATGGATAAAAAGTTTGACTGAAGATTTTGTGACTACTAATTGGCTTGCTCTGAAAAAGCGGATTACTTTGATGAAGCTGTTCATTATGAGGATATATTCCTGGATTTCGCAGTGCGACAGAAGGGTGAGTAGCTAAAATCCAACTTTACCAGTAAAGAGGGTTTTAATTAATAATTCTTTAGACAGCAAACTCGACCTTCCTACCTGCTCCCAATTGAAAGTTATCACTTATTAAATAGAATTTGGTAAGTCAATGTTATCATATGGGAGGGGTAGGCCTTGTAGTTGTGAAAAAAACACATTTGAGAGTTTTTCACTACCAGTACATGTAAAAGTTAAAGTACATGTCCAACTGTTTAAATACTCTGCACCCTGTCCTATGGGCTGTTTAGCACCTATATAAGGGGTGACTTATATGTATTAAAAAGTAAGCTTTGGTCCTGTGCAAAAGGTTGATTTTACCAGATCGAAATGGCAATTTAAGCTACCCACACAGGCTGCAATTGCAGGCCTGAGACAATTTTTAAATGGCTCCTTAAGTGGGTGGCACAATCAGTACTGTAAGCCCACTAGTAGCTTTTAATGTAAAGGCCCTGGGGACCTGTAGTACTACTCTGCCAGGGACTTACAAGTAAATCAAATGTGCTGATTGAGTGTTAGCCAATTTCACCATGTTTAAAGGAGAGCATTTTAGCACTGGTTAACAGTGGTAAAGTGCAGGGAATCCTAAAAGCCAGAAAAAACAAGTTCAGGAAAAAAGGAGGGTGAAGGCAACGCATTTGGGGGTGACCCTGCAGAAATGGCCAAGTCCAGCTGGGCATTATTATTTTTAGAAGACATTTTAACTATGGTGGAATTGTTAATTTTATTCTCCATTCCCATTATGCAACATTCCCTTGTTCTGTTTTAGTTATATTTTGTGTGATCATTTTAGATGTGCTAAGGCACAGGTGAGCCTGTTGCAGCACATGCTTTTTAGTTAAATTGTCTTTTTTAATGCAAGTTGTATGTGTGGTATTGAAAAGAACAAAATTGTTTTTTTCCAGTTGCCTTGGTGTTCCTGGATCACTATTTAGAGACTGTTAGTAACCCAAAAGCATTTGACACCACTTCAACTGTGTATTGGATGGGGTTGTGCAAGAATACAATAGCCTGCCTTACTCGATCAAGTGTAGGTGCATTTAACTAAGTTCATTTGTGTAACCTGTGGGTGTGAAAACAAACCTTGCAGAGCGACACCAGAGTTGTAGTTTACGCAACATCTTGGATTAACTCCCCCACCACAGGCTTGTGGACCCTACAAAGCTGAACCTTCACCCAGCCTTCCTCAGAACACTGCTGGGCTTGCAAAAATATACTAGGCTACTGCACTTGGCATCTGTGACCTGTGAGAAGGACCTGAAGAGGTTGGTCCCCCTTCTACTTGAAATCCAAGGAATAGAAAGAACACCATGGCTCTTAAGACTGATCCCTTGCTGGCTCAAGTAACATACAAAGCTGAAGAGAACATTCCTGTAAAGAATCCTAGCTGACCAGTGACAACTGGACCTGGATTGGACTTTGCTCTAACCCTCTGCTTTACACCCTGAGAGTATATAAGTGCTCCCTCTGTGGTCCTACTTTCAATGGAAGTGTACTCCTGTGGTTGCATGGGCAACACAATTATTTTGGGAACGTTTCCAATACCTTTCCTCCAGAGCTTCAGGATAAGTGACCACAAAAAATATATCCAACTGGCAGTCTACGGCATTGGATGGAATGTCAGGTTGTCCTACATGGAGAAGAGTTTTTCCTCAGAAAAATGACAAGGTCCCTTATCAGGATGAGGCATTGAATTAATTTTTGAACTTCTCTACTTCCAGGTTCTAGTGAGGCTAATCTACTAAGAGTATTTGACTCTTGCGTCATCACATATTGGCCTCAGATTGCGCCTAGGTCCCTATATATTGCGACCATTGACTACCATTGGCACTGTATACTTTTTGGTGCTGTTTTGTCCTAAATCGCTAAACATGTATATCTCGAGGAACTCCTTATTGTTTCTTTACGATTAGTAAGAGGTTCTCTGTTTTTATAAATTGGAGAGGGGTGTTTTTGTATTATATTTTTCACTTTTACCTATTTTGGTACTTTTAAATGCTTTACACATTTTCGTTAAGTTAAGCCTGTCTGTCTTGTACCATAATTACCAAGGGTTAAGCTCAGGTTTAAATTATTGAAGCCTTTGACTGGACCTAACAGGATAGTGACTTTATTACTCGTGGTGAACACCGTTCCACACCAACTAATAGGATGAATTTACATTGTACACTAACATTCAAACAATGTTGCTGACAATTATGTTTTTTTCTTAAATCTAACCCTGTCATTGAATGGGAATGTGAGTTTCAACAGGAAAATAATACATTCATTGTTTCTGATTGGAATTCCATCAAAATAAATGCAAACTCTGTAAAAGAGAAAAGACGTGAGAAAAGATTTGTGCATTTTCCCTTGAAAGCCTCATTCACCCTCATGTTGTGGGTGGTACTCTTACATCTTTTGAACATCCGTACAGGGTACCTGGGTTCCTAGAGTGATAAGGATGGGGTATTGCGATCTACAACAAGCATGAATAGCTGGTTGATCCCCCTTATGATTTATCCTTGGACTAATACGATAATTAAACTAACAAGACTGTATAGAGAAGGTTGAGGCTGTTGTAGATGAGAGGAGAAGTCCTAAAAACAGGCTTCGTCACAATCACCAACTCCTCTTTTGTGAGATTACAAAACCATCCATAGATGCCCTTCAATGACCCATGGATGATATTAAAGCAGTTCAACTCAAAGTCATCAAAATAAGGCTCTTAGTGTGAATAATTGCTCTGTTGGTTGTAGGTAATATGTTACTACTTGCTACCATTGAACAGTGAGGACACTATAAATGTGATAGAGCTTTAAGATGCTCAGACACCTGTAAAATAATCAAAAGTCATTAACAAATGCTCATAACCCGTTTTATAAGTTCTCGTCTGCAAAGCATATGTAAATTACAGCATGGAAGCGCCTTTCATATATAACATTGACGCAATGTGTAGTCATTTATTGCTTTTAGCAAGTTATTGTCAATTTCATAATTGCCTGGACCCAGATTTTTGCCACTTTCAATAGTCATCACGTTTTTAATAAAAATTGTACACTTGGAACAGAAAATAATAAATGATTTAGTTCTAAGTCAATATTCTATTTCATATTGACTAAGGTAATTAATGCTTTGAAACACTAAAGAAGATTTGATTTGGTATCCTTTGATAAATATAGAAGGTCATTTTCTCATGCACACTTGTCTACCTTAGCTGTACATTTTTAGACAGAGTAGAAAACGCTATTTCTTTAAAAAGATTACATATACTTTCACCTGTATGACTTTCAAGGATTTATGAAACAACTAAAGAAGAAATATTAAGAATGAAGTAGCAAGGCTTTTCTAGGAATTAGTATTTTTGCTTTTTACATGTAGAACGCCAAATGCTTGGACGTTGCCGAACATCCCCACGACGCTCAACCCCCCCTGTGTTCCCTCGGACCAACTGTGAGGTCAGGGCTCTGAGCCCCCAGCTTCTTCCCATGTTTAATCCGTGGGACGTAAGGACAGCGCTGGGCCCGCCGATGTCCCTGCACCCTGCTGCCACCACACCGCTATAACTATGCTTCTCTGAGCCCTCAGCTCTCTGGCGTGCCTCTGGTCGTTTCCGAGAGGTGCCGTATGGCCCAGGGCATCGACTTTGAGACTCTGGTGCCCATGATTGATTGCTCCTGCCTCCTGCTGCCGAGGGGATCACTGATCTTACATCTCTGATGCCGAGAACTGTCTGCGCACACTCTGAGGATTGGTGATTAATGGCCTCATTCTCTAATTTCCCTCCACACGCTGATGTTGGGGTAAGCACCCCATGAATTACTTCAGGTCCCTGTTTCCTTGCAATACTGAAATCTCTAAAATGTCCGCCTCCGCCTCTCTGGAACATTTGGGTCAAGTCCACGACCCCTTTCACCATTATTGACCCCTCCCTCTCTCCAAAAATGGCCGTCCATGAATGCCTTCAGGTCCCTGTCTCCTTGCAATACTGAAATCTCTAAAATGGCCGCCCTGCCTCTCTGGAACATCTGGGTCGAGTGCATGACCCATTCTTCTTTTAATGACCCCTCCCTCTCTCTAAAATGGCTGCCCCCTGCTCCTTTCTTGAATAACTGGGTGATTGTTTGACCCCACTACCACTATTCTAGTACCCTCGCTCTAAAATGGCTACTCCTGGCTCATTAATGCTATAGTAGAGCTGATGCATGGCCCCAGTACCACACTCTCCTAAACACTATAATGGGGCCTAGCACATGACCACTATCCAGCATATCCCTGATCTCTCTATTAAGAGGCTTCCGGGTATCAAGGGTTGTAAATAGGCTTGGGCGGTGAACTTGGCTCCGTTCGTGGAGTTTGCAGAGTTTTCTGCACTCCACACTCCGCGGTGCTTCGTGATGTGCAGCGGAGTTTTTTCCCCGCTCGCGATCGCAAACGGTAAGTTCACGAGCCCAAACTGCCACTCGGGTAAAATTTCTACCCGAGCGGCAGGAATACCAGCACAAACTGCAGTTTGCGCTGCCTTCTGCCACTCGCGAAACTTCACTGAGTTTTTTTGTAACTTCACAGAGTTCCACGTAGCAAAACTCCACGAACTACACCCAGGCCTGGTTGTAAACAACCACCCCCGCTCCTCACTACAATAACTTGGCCAATCGCTTGACCCCACTTCCCCAATAATTCTGATCTCTCTTTAGAACTAACAGCGCCCTACTAATATATGTGTTAGAAGATTCCCTAATCAGGACAACTTTAGCAGACAACTGCTATAATCCCCACGCCCAGTCCAAAGGTGCAACCCCAGGCCATATTAGTAGACCGCTCCCCCCGCAGAGCTCCCACTGAGTTCCACCATGGTGACACCATTAAGTCATGTCCATGCAATACCTCAGTACTTGACCTAGCTAATCTGACCGTGCCTAAATTAAGGTGCACCCTCAAGACACACCCTCTCGAAGGATCACTCTGTGGACACCTGCTCACTCCTACCTCACTGCCAAACCACGTATCCTAAGCTCCGTCCTCCACGACCACCCTTACACAGTGCAGTATGGACTCCGGACCTGAAACTTTTGGCACTAACAGCTACACAATTATCTATCCGACCAACCTCTCCAAAAATGCGACTAAGACCCTGAAACATAGACTCCTCAAAGCCAACCCAGAAACCCTTATCTCTGACCCCTACCTCTGTCCAAAAAAAGGTACTATTACGAGCGACCTGATCTTCTACACTAAAAGAAGTGGAGATCAATGTTCCACTCCCTACTTAGACTCACCTCGGCCAAAAAATTCCCTCACGATCTGCAACTTTTGGCTATGAAGTCTCCCACATTTAGAGCAAACACCACTATATCCATCTACAACAATGGGACTATACTAATTCAGGCCACTGATCGCAACCTGGTCATCTTTGATGACAGATTTGCCCTCTTTAAAAGATCTTTGGTCACTAGCGGCTCCCCTTTTCAATCTAGGTATGGACTTCCCCTTACCCCGTCTCAGGAGCTCCCTGATCCCTCGCTAACGGCCCACAACCTGAGGACTGCCTCACCTACCCCGATCAACACACACAGGACTATAGTTCCTCCAACCCCAGGCTCCCCTAACTCACCCATCCTGCCATAACCTGTCCAGACTATTGCCAGTAATCTCGGAGCATTTGTTATCCCTCGCTCCGACCACCTCTCCGAAACTTCCACCACCCCCTCTCCCACTAGCCCTTGCCTACATAACTCCCTCACTCGACAGCAGGCCTGCCCACTTTCCAACAGGAACTCATCCAACCTCCCTTCCCCGACCCTCCCTTCCATCGTCCACTCTCCTTGCGTGCCCATACATCAGAGAAGAAATTCTCCATTAGCGTATCTCCCCATCCCCCTGTGCGCCTGCCCTAGTCTCTCCTCCGCCCTCCCCACTGACCAACCCTCCACCTCCCCTCCATGTGACCCATAATCTGCACTCAGATACTGCTGCCAAGCTCAAGAAAGTAAACCAGGAACTTCTAACTCTCACAACTTTCATCCAAAAACTCACTAAGTACACCGAAGAGCTAGCCCTTGACCTCTCTTCCAACATGTCCACACATGAGATCCCTCATCTCTCGCCCAACAAGACATCACAGGAGATCCCGCATATGATCCAGCTGGAACCACCTGCCCAGAATTGGAATACCACCCCCTACCCTAACGCCCCATCTAGACCTGCCTGATCCAAAAATCCTTTTTCAGAACCTGATATTCTCTCCCTCCTCCTTGAGTACACCTCTCCTCAGTCGGCTATCTCAGCCCCTACTAGATCCTAACAAACAGCCCCACTAATTGCCCCTAACTCGACATTCCCTAAACATGGTAGTGCGGAACCCATCCAATGCATCACACCCAACCCACACAGAGCTCCAAGACTCAACGCCAATTCCATAAACTTTAATAATCTCAAGCAGATCCCCACTACACAACCCACGATCACACACACTCTGCACAAATCACACCTGAAATACATGTTACTTAACTGTAGATCAGCGGTGAAAAATGCCACAGACCTTGCTGATCTCATCCTTGCCCAAGAACTGGACCTCCTTATCCTCATAGAAACATGACTCAACAACTCCTCTGGCCCTATCCTTGACTTATTAGTCCCTCCCAGTCGCAACATTATCAGACTCAACTGAGTTAAGAAAACGGGAGGGGGCATAGCCTGTATCTTCCATTACTCTCACAGCAAAATAGTCCCCTTCAGCCAATCTCTCATCCTGTGAATACTTATGCATTGATATCACTAGCACACACAGACCCTTGTGCATCCTTCACATCTTCTACCACCCCCCAGGTGATAACCTCCCTCTAAATGAACAACTGGTGACTTCAATCTCCATTGGAATTACCCACATGATCAGGCGATTACATCCCTCAAAAACTTCCTGACAGACCTCTCTCTGACCCAATTCTGTGACAGCCCCACACACAGCTTAGACTCGACACTGGATATAATCATCTCCAACCCCAACTCCATCCATCTCGAATCCATTCTCCCCAGTGACTGGATTGACCATCACTATATCAACTCCCTGATTCTTGAAAGTTGGAACCACAAAAGTGCACAACCAATAAAATGAAAACACTGGAAAAGATCACACCATAACACAAGTGTAAATGAGTTCATAGAGCGCTGCTGTAATTTCTCCCTTCCACCACCTGCAAACATGAACGACATTCACGACCTCACTGAACACTAGACCAACACCATGCTTTCTGCCCTGAATGCTACAGCCCCCCTTCAACTAAAAATAATTCTCATAAAAGACTCCAAACCATGGTTCAATGATAGCCTAAATGTGGACAGACGCAGCCTAAGACTAGCGAAACGCACCTAGAGATCCACTCCCTCCACGGATCTTCTAAAAACTCTAAGATTCAAAAGAAGTAGATACAACAAACTCATTAGAGCGGAGAAAACCGAACTTCTTCAAATACCAGCTTGACAAAGCCAAAAAGTGCCCGAAACGACTTTTTGAGTTGATTAAATCTCAATCCAACAACACCTCTACCCAATCTCAGCACCTCTCTTGCCCGCACCCAAACTGCGATGCAGTTACTGAATTCTTCCTCGAAAAGACGAACAAAATCGAATCAGATCTAAGTTCTGCTGCACTCAATCTCTCGCCCTCTTTTGACTCCTCTGTCTCCATACCTCTGACCCCGCCTCATGGTCTCTCCCTCAAAAACAATGCTTCATGGAGCCAATTCCCTCCCCTCAATTACATTACCATCCTCAATATTAATATTCTCTCGACCCTTAAACCCTCAAATGACTTTAATGACCCACTCTCCCCCTACTTCTTTAAAGAAATGAGAGGATCACTAGCATCGCTCTGGTCCAAGATCATCAATGCTTCACTTCTTTAAGGTGAGATCCCAGACTGCTTGAAGGCTGGCCTAGTGCTACCTATTCTAAAAAACCCTCGGCTGACCCCGTTGACCTGAACAACTACCGACCAATCACAAACATACCCACCTTGACAAAACTTCTTGAGAAATGTGTTCATGAACAACTACGCAAACACATTGAGCAATTCCAGCTTCTCGACCTATTCCAATCGGGCTTCCGCACTGGCTACAGCACTGAAACAGCCATCACTCACATAGTGGACGACGCTCTCACTTTACTTGACCAAAATGAAGCCTTTCTTTTATTTCTGCTCGAGCTCTCATATGCATTTGACACTGTCAAACATGACAATCTACTCTACCTTTTGGAACACAGGATGGGGCTCTCAGGCACGGTCCTTAAATGGTTTTCTCTTTCCTCAACAACAGAACACAAAGAGTCAAATCCAACCAGTCTCTATCCAACCTTAGTCCATGCACAGTAGGTGTCCCCCAAGGATCCTCAATCTCCACCACACTCTTTAACCTTTTCCTGGAACTATTGACTGTAATTCTTAAAGCCTCCAACATTCAATATCACATGTATGCTGACGACACCCAACTCTACATGGAAATCTCCTCCCCCGACGACATCAAATCTCTCAACTGAACCCTTCTCAAAACCCTAAATAGGCTAACCTCCAACCATCTCAAATTAAATGCCCTCAAGACAGAATTCCTCCTCATTGCACCCGCTTGGCAAACCCCCACTGTTGTGAAATATCTCTGTAACGTCACCGCCCTCAACTGCACACCACACATCATTGACTCAACTGAATCACTAGGAGTTGTGCTAGACAAAAACCTAAACATGCAAGACCACATCAGATCATCGACCGAAGGAGCGAACTTCCAACTTTGCATCCTAAGAAAACTCAAACCCTACCTTCCCAAAGAAATTTAATAAGCTCAAAACCTACAATCGTACATTCTCTGGCATCGCCACTAGAATCTGGAACTCCCTTCCAGTGGAAACAAGACTGATTCCCTCAACACTTGCATTCAAAAGGGAAGTTAAAGCTCTACTAATGAACAATGCCTTGAACTAGATGCTTTGCTCCTCCTGCCTTTAGCTTACTGTATACATATAATTTGTTGCGACCCTGCTTTTTGTTCTCACCCAACCTGCCTCCTATGTCCACCTTAATTTTATCTTGCTCCTGTTGTATATTGTCCCACTATTACCTTGATTTTTCTCCCCGAGCAATTTTCCTATGAATTCCTCAAATATAGCCTTAAATATGTCAACTGGAGTCAAAAACATTTGAGAAGTCATTGTCAAGTCTGTGTTTCTTTGCTTTTGTCATTTATCATGTTATTTTTCGCTTTGTGTGTTGGCAGCCTTACAAAGAATGTTGGGGTATTTATAAATGAAGTAATTTATAAAAATGATGTAATACCCCAGATGGTCTTTGTGTGTGCTCCTATGATTGAAGTAAACATTAAATAACTCATTGATTTTTTCGGTTGTAGAAGTAATACGTGTCACCCGACAGAACCAAGATTTTGCTAGGTCCACAACTAATAGGTACAAAGAATTTTTGAACATGAGACCGGTTCTACGGGCTATGGGTGCTAGATATGGCCTCTTCCACCCCTGCCTTTTCAAGGTTACTTACAACAACAAAACAACGACTTATGAGGATCCTGTCAAATTGCAAAGTTTCATCAATCTTTGAAGAACTGACTCTATGGACTCTTCTGGAGCTTCTTCTTCCTATGCTGTTTATTTGGTCCTCTTGTTTATTATAACAAATTCTCTTATAGGTTTATTGATCTTAGACTTTAGCCTCTAATATTTCTATTTATAATATTTGTTGTTTTTTGACCATTTGTTTCGTTGGCTCTTGTTATGGTATTGTGTCTATATTATATTTGTTTTATTTCTTTGAAACGATGAATATTGTTGTCTTTTTTCCCCTCTTCCTCACAGGTCCTTTGATGTACGCACTCATTGTGTACCCTCACCTTATTTGAGTTTCTATGGTTTGTTCTCGTCCTCGTTTCATTGAGTGTGGACGCGCCATTTGTTCTTTGTGGCTTCACCTCCCCCCACTCCTTTGTGATGTCTCTTGAATTAGGTATGTTGTACCTTTTTCATTGTCATTCTTTTGTACCTCTCCTTTTTTCTTTTCTTCTCGTTTTCTATCCTTGTATTACTTCTTCTTCTCCTTCTACTTCTTTTTTCTTTCTTTTCCTCCCTCTCTTGGTTTATCATTATGTCCTCACATGCATATCTACTTTCATCAGTCCTCCTTTTCTATTGTCTTTCCTACTTTCATGATTTTCCTCCTTCTTTTCTCTTCTTACTTTCTCCTTTTTTCTTCGTGTTGTTTTTCACTTTTCTACCTAAGTCTATCACTTCCTACTCTTCTTGGTTTCTTATCTCAAGCTCACTTTTATATTTATTGTTCTCAATTTTTCTTTATCACTATATTTTATGCTTTTACAGTTGGAATGTTACAGATCTTACCTTTTATGCTTCGAAGGTCATTGTGGGCCTTCTTTTCCTTGTTAATTTGTTGTTGCTTTCATGTCTTTGAAAATCATATCATGGAATGTCAGAGGTCTGAATTCTCCCATCAAAGGACAACGTGTTTTAACTCATTTATCCGAATTGGGAGCGGACATTTTATGTTTGCAGGAATCACATTGGAATGCTATTGAATCTTTGAAGTTGAAGAAAGGATGGGTTGGGAGTGTCTTTTTCTCTCCAGGTGACGGTAAACGCAATGGAGTTAAATATTAATTTGCTTTCTCAACAGTCTGGTGAGGAAGGCATATGGTTATATAGTAAATTGCAAGTTGGTGGTGTTCCGGTATCTTTGTTCAATGCTTATGCGCCCACTAATTGAGATCCTTTGTTTTGGTCTTCTCTATCTCAGCAAATTTCCTCGTGTGTTGATGATAATTTTATCCTTGCTGGTGACTGCAACCAAGTGATGGATCCCTTCATAGATCGAAGCTCACTGGTTTCTTTTCACCCTCATAAAGCTCATAAACTATTTATTCAGACCATTCAACAGTATAAACTCATAGATGCTTGGAGAATTTGCAATCCCACTACTAGAGAATTCACGTTTTTCTCCCCAGCCCACCAAACTCAATCTAGATTGGAATATTTTTTTGTTTCACATAACATATCCCAAACTTTAAGAAGCGCTAAAATTGGCTCTATTCTGATCTCAGACCATTCTCCCATTTCCATTCGATTAGACATAGTTTCAAAGTCTAATTTACCAAGAAGATGGCGATTTAATAACTCACTTCTTCTAGATCAAAATTTTGTCTCCTCTTTTGTTAAATTTTTTAATGAATATTTTTCTATAAACCAAACCGATACTCTTCATTTTTCCGTAATTTGGGACGCATTCAAAGCAGCTGCCAGAAACTTCATCATTGGTTTTGTCTCCAGAAAACGTAAAAATGCCCGTAAAGTTACCAATGATCTTTTGGCTGAGATAAAGAGACTGGAACACTCCTATTTCTCCTCAAAATCCCCAAACTGTCTCTCACAACTTATTAAGGCAAAATTTCAATTTAACAAAGAATCTACAGACAATGCCTTATTATATCTGCTGAAATCAAGCGCAAAGTTCTATGGTGGTCAGAATAAGGCTGGCAAACTTTTGGCATATTACACAATTCCTCTCAGGTATCCATAAGTCTTATAACACTCAAATTGATTTTACCCCCTTAGAAGCTGCTTTATCACACCAAGAGATTCTGAGTACTTTATATTCACTTAAGAAAGACAAAGCTCCGGGACCTGATGGATTTACAATTGAATTTTTTACCCACTTTGCTCCTATCCTTCTTCCTAAACTACTCAATCTCTTAAATCTTTTTACACAGTCAGGAGAATCATCAGGGTCCTTTTTAGAAGCTCTAAAATGTTTAATACCTACAGATGGGAGGGATTCAAAATATTGCAAGAACTATAGACCCATCTCGCTTGTAAATATTGATTATAAAATGTTTTCTAAAGCCCAAGCTATTCGTCTTGAATCGTTCCTCCCCCAATTACTGGGCGCAGAACAATCTGGTTTTGTCAAAAGTCATCTCCTTTCTGACAATACCCGATAATTTTTTTATATTTTATCAAAAGCCCCACTCTTACCCCACTCATTAGCTGCAATAGCATTGGATGCCGAGAAGGCGTTTGATCGAGTAAATTGGTTGTACTTCTTTCACACATTGAAATGGTTTGTTTTTGGCTCCAAAATTATTTCTCTGATTTTTATCCTACATTCTAAATTACGAGCAGCATTTTTTGTGAATGGTACTTCATCTCTCTATTTTGAACTAAAAGGAGGGGTATGTCAGGGTTGTCCATTATCCTTGTTTCTCTTTAATCTAGCCCTGGAACCTTTTTTGTCCAGGATGCGTCAAAATGTTGAAATAAAGGGATTTGAAACTAAAGACACACAATTTAAATTAGCAGCTTATGCTGAGGACATCTTATTATTTCTCTTCGAACCTCAATCTTCTGTCCCTGCCTTCTTACAGGAATTGGAACTCTTTGCCTCTGTCTCTGGTTATAAGCTTAATCGGGATAAGTGTGAAATATTACCTTTGCTTGAAACTCACATCATATTAAATATTTGGGTCGTTACCCCTTTAATTTCGATAATGCTATCTCTTTGCATGGAGAAATGTTTACATAAAATCTCCTTTCTGATCACTAAATGTCACCCTCTATATCTCTCAGGGTGAGGTTGTCTAAATACGATTAAAATGATGCTGGCTCCATTAGCTTTATTCACTACTTTTAATATCCCTGTCCCCATTCCTTTAAAATTCTTTAAAAAAATTACTCTATTTTATCATCATTTCTGTGGAACAGAAAATCACCTTGTATGTCCTTGTTGCGATTAACAAAACCTAAAGCAGAGGGCGGAGTTAATTATCCCAATTTTCCCACTTATCATAGATCCTTCCTACTTCGCCAAGCTTCCAGATGGCTCTCTGACTCTTCACTGGAATGTCAGTTGTGGGTAGTACTTGAACGTTCCTCTCTTTCCCCTTTCTCTTTTAAGGAATTTCTCTCATTTACCCGCAGACCACCATCATTTTCCACTCCTATTCTCAAATACACTTGTAAACTTCTGGGTTTTTCTCCAACCCCATCTCCTACCAATCTAGACTCCATCTTTAAATCCTCTCTGTGGCACAACACATCCATTTTAATTGGTGGGAAACCTTTTTATTGAAAATCTTGGAGAAACAAAGGCTTAATTTGGACACAACAACTGTTTTCTCAAAGTAAGATCTTGTCTTTTTCTGATGCCAGTCAACTTTTTCATTTACCCCCTTCCTTCCACTCCAAATAGAACTTACTTTCACAAGCTCTTTCAAATGCATATACTCAAATCCTGATTTATCCAAAAACTCCCCTGGTTAACAGTTTGTGTGCCTTTCTACTTTCCTGCCCTAAAGCTCCCAATATTTATATCCATATACGATCCACGCAGCTTGTTAGAGCAAAGACCAAAGTTGAACTTTCTTGGGAAGAGGATCTTGGGATTGATTGGCCATCTTCTCTGTGGAACAAAATATGGTCCAAAATTAGGAAAACTTCTCGAGCTGTAAATGTTACAAAAATGTTATTCTTTATCTACAACAGTGTTTTGCTACACCCAGTTGTACTACATAAGCGACATGTCACAATACCAGACACCTGTTGGTCCTGCTCCTCTCCACTAGCTGACTTAAAACACCTGCTTTTTACTTGTCCATACATACATAACTTCTGGACATCTGTCTGGACTCAAATTAACTCTATCTTCAATTCTAATTTTCCTCTTTCTATCACGCACCTATTTTTGGGTAGTTTATCTCCTATCTGGGAGGATCATACTTCCAATACAAAGATTGTCCACTTACTGTTGGCGGCTCCCTTTCATCAGATCACTAAAAATTGGAAGGATTTTATGAATCTGTCTTTCCAAACTTGGTAGTACGCAGTGTGTTATCATCACGGATTGGGTACAGCATGTATTCATCCCATTCATCTAGCCATGAAATACCTCAGTGTATGGTCACCTGTTAAATTGTTCATTGATGCCAGTGCTAAACGCTCTTTTTCTTTAAGTCCTGCTCAACAAAAAGTTGCTCGACCTCCATGACATTCTATATGTTAGATAATAATAATATATAATATGTTGTTATATTTCGGCTAATGCTATGTTGCTATATGGTTGTTATATGCAATGCAATGCTATACAGTTTTATTGATATGTTTCTGCTTTTTCATTCCAACCTAGATATGCTTACATGATACTTTTAACTTTTATGTTCCCGTTTTTTTTTGTTTCCTTACACTCCTCACTGTATCAGTTGTTTTCTCAATAAACTTACTTTTTGAAACTAAAAAGACAAACGACTTAAGCTGATGACATTGATCGGAAGCATGGGGAGTACAGGCATGCTGTGAGCTGATCATTTCAAGCCCAGTGTGAGTCTGCTTGCTGAGCTATATACCCTCTGAAGCTTGCCCAGAGCTTAGGAGGGGAGACCTATTAAGACCTTGTATTAGTAGTTGTTGCACTAGTTAAGGGTCATGATAACCAAGACAGTTCAATGCAGCACTAGTATCAGTACTAGAGGCAGAATACAAGAAGGTAAAAATATGAAAGAAAGATGTTGTTTTGCATTGTATACATCTCGTAAAGAGGAAAAGCTTAAGTTTCATTCCATACAATTAATCGAAGGGGGAGCTGAAGTTGCACCATATAGATAGGCGTCTCATAATCCATGAGCGCACAGTTGACCTGAAAAATAACTTTTGTCTGTTATTAGTTTACATGTAGCTAAATATGTTGCATCGACTTTTGGTTATGCATGAGACAGATCAAGTCATAACAGCGATTCAGAGGCATCTATGACCCTGACACAGAGTTGGGTGTTACCAGGGTACTTATGATGGCTTCTGTGGCCTTTGAGGTTATACAGGACTTGTGGCCTTTGAGGTTATACAGGAGTTGTATTATGAATAAGTTGAAGACAATTACGTATGCCTTACTCCACAGAAACTGTCAGTTTGCAATAGAGGGCATTGTGCGCCACTATGGTGAACTGGATGAAGAGATAGAGAAGCATCAGTGCGTAGCCCTACGCTAGTTCCTGAAAGTTTGTTGTATCAGTTGTTAAAGTATGTGGCTTCAATACTACACCAGGTAAAATTCAGTCTAGAAGTCACTAAAGAAAGAGGTCATTTGCAGATTGCTGAAAATTGTTCAGTCATCAAATATTCTAAGATTGTTGACATAGACAGGAGGCAAAATATCAGCTAGGTTTTTATTATGATTCTCAGATCTGCATAAGATTCTTTCGAAGCAACAATCATTTTTGGAGAACGGCACTTATTTTTTACATTAGATATTTACAGAGAGCAAGAGAGGCAAAAACACACAGAGTAGAGCAGCAGGACCTGCAAGAGTGAGATACAGGGCAGAGAGTGTCTGGTAGTAGACAAAGAGGTGAGACAAGAAGTCCATTCTAGCCCAAGCAGCCTTGGTATTTGATGCACTGACATTTAATAATGCCGATCATAGGCTTCTGAGCAGAGCTTTGGGCACCAGCTCCGGGCCTTTTACAATTTTAAGCACTGCATATCAGATATCAGCGTGTGATAGTTAAATATGTATAATTGACTTTAATCACGAAACAGTCATAAACTTAAGTCATTCTTTCATTAAAGGAGAACATATGATCAAAATGGCTGTAAATGAATGAATTTTCACCAGGATGTCATGGGTAAATCCTGTGGCTTATATTCATATCACAATGCAAAAATCCTTACATGATGAAACAGTGTGACATATTTACGAGAGAAGTGGCAGATCGTGGTGTTAGCCTCCTTGGCTTAACGCCACCCTCCGCCACTTCTGAAAATGCAGGGCTGCACCGTATTTAGAAGAATACGGTGCAGCCCTGCGTTTCCCCTTGCGCTGGCGCTAATTTAGCTGCCAAGCTCCAACGCGTCCAAGGTGTCCCTAGGTGTCCCTTCCTGCACGTAAACAATCAGTAATGGCGCTTTGTAACTTCTGTGTGTGCTGCCTAATACAGCAAACATAGAAGCTAGAAGAAATGTTTCCAATTATTTTTTATGTGCAGGAAGGGGCACTTTCATGCACATAAACAATCGTGTTTTGCTGTTTCTATGTGTGCTGCACAACACAGTATACATGGAAACAGCAAAAACGAGGCGAAATAAAGCATTTCTCCTTGTTTCCCCTGTTTAAGACCAGTTTTTCTGTGGTCTTAATTTTGGTGCTACCTCATATTTACGCCACCCTTGTAAATAGGGGGCAGCATCAAAATCAATGGGTGTTGCGATGGAACACCCATCGCAACACCCATATACCTCACCTTTCACGCAAAATGTGGCGTGAAAGGGTGCCTTATTTACAAGGCAGCGCTGAGCCACGTTAAGTAGCTTAACGCCGCCTTGTTAATAAAGCAAAGCCCCTATGGCCACCACAACGTCTGAAAAAGTGACATTGTGGTGGCGAGAGGAGCTTGTAAATATGCCCCCAGTGTATCCAAGTTGTGCTTAAGACTAAAGATTACCCATTGCACAAGTAACGGATTGAGAAACCAAGGTAACACTGTATATGGACTTCAGGGGGTGATGAATTCTAATTTAACACTGAAGCCCAAATCCCCTAATTACAAGACAGAATTCCCATACCAATCCTAACAGTCCTTTATGCGTGAGAACATTGCCCATGTTTCAGAGTGAATTCAGCCAAGGCCAAGATGAAATACAGCAGCCTTACAGGCGGAAGTGTGGACATCTCGTATTAGAAAGATTTATGTGGTCTATAGTGCACATTTAGCTTTTGCTACAAGGTTATTAATCAAGCTCTTCTAATATTTCCAAATGACAGAATATTCACTAAAGTCAAACAAGCGACTCGAGATGAAAAAAGAGGCTTAAAACATATTTGAGAAATATATCCTTTAGGAATGACAAGAATGCGTGTTCAACACTTGCTTGGATCGGCCAAAGCGCAATATCTCACTGCTTTCCCCATAAAATATTTACAATTTTCCTTTAGTTAGTCAATGTTATTGCAATGGCCAAAAAATTATACATTGCTTCTATTACAAGCCTTGTTATGGACGAACTCTGATCAACCTTCATGTCCTCGATTTAATCCAGGTTGATTGGCATGAATGGGATAATCTGATATTCTTGCTATGAAAAATCCCGTTTATTACAACCACCTTGACCAACTCGAGCCTATTGCGCATGATTCCATTCCACATATGTGAAAAGGTTAGAACGGGCCTGCACCCGTATTTGTCAAAATTGCACCGCATTCAAGGCATGCAGGGAAAGCCTCGTGACGAGATGGCCAATTTACTGCAATGCAACTTCGCAATGGGGTATCACGCAAGAACCACACTCCACGCTGTTACTTGAAGCGTAAAAGGCCATTTTATTAGGACATCGTTGCAATCATTTAGACTTTATTCGACAGTACATAAATGCAATAAATATACTTTCCCCATCCCATACCGACTCATTCTCCTTTCATCCATTCTCAAAACCATCTCACCTGTTAGACTTTTCCCCCATTCACTCTGTGACCTCCTTCCTCTCCCCATTCTCACCTTCACTTGCCCTCCAAGTATCCTCTGTGTAATTTCCTTAATTGGCCATTGCTTCCCACGCCCGCTATCAGTCACCTGTGTACCGTTCTCCCCCCCGAGGGGTGGATCCGCCCATATGTGACTACCCACCCCTCCAAAGTACCGTGACGCCTCTACTCTGCAACCTGCCATAAACTGGCACGCTCAGCCCAAAATCTATCCCAACCCTTCGCTTAACGTCTGTAGGGTGGGTGGGCGGACAAACTTTTTCCTCCCTCCCGGTGGTGCTCAGGTGTCAGGAAGAGGCCGGATACTCCTCTCCTGACACCTATATACCCTCCCAACTCCCGGCCCCCCTCCTTCCTAGGATCCCACCCCCACCATGTCCTTCCGGTCGTTGCGCGAATACCCCGGGGGAAGACTGGTCTGCGACCTGTACTTCCCCCGGGGCCCGCAAATCCAATACTGCACCCCGAGACACTACTGCAGGTAAAAGTTACAGCCCATTTTGATGCCTAGAGATCGATTATGAGGGTGACCTGCGGTACTGGAGTTTGTGCACTCGATTACCAGACGGTTTCACTCTTTCCCAAAGTTTTTTCCTGTGCATGTTTTTCCAGATGTAATTTGGTGACATCTGCACGGAGAAAATCATTTTGAGCACAAAAATCTGAATACCAGGATCGGCCGCAAAAACTGCTTTCACACAATGGCAGGATTTGTTTTAGATTTCACGTAATACGTGACTATCTCGTTAATTCTGTGATGTAAAGCGTCAACTGAGGCTGAAAGAGTGCAGATTAGAACGGAGGTGTGTTGGCCACTGCCCCATTTTTGATCTTTCCATTTACAGTTCATACATTAGCTTGCCGATTTCCCGGTCGGCATAAGCTCTGTCCACAGCGTGAGTTCTACAGAAAACGAGGTATACCCTCTCTGCTCGTACATGCAAGCACAGAACATGCTCATGATATGTCCACAGGGCCATAAATACACAAACAATAGTATCTTAAAAAAAAAACCATGCAACATTGATTTTAAAAACACCATACACATGTTTTTCCTGAACCATGGATGTTGCACTTCTGCTGTATTTGAAACGGACCGAAGAACTTACTGAACCCAGGAACTTGCCATGGAAAACCACTGATTCCGAAGTTTTTTATTCTTTATAAGCTCTTAAAATGCAGGCATTTTGATTCACATTACTCCAATTATCGCCGAACATCAATTGTAATAAATGTAAGCCTGGGAAAATAATGAAGACATTTGGGAAAAAACACAAAGGGGCAGATTTACAAGCCCCATGCTCCAAATGTACGCTGCAGCTGCGTCACTTCTGTGATGCAGCGGCGTCGTAAACAATGCACCAGGATGCAACATTTTTACAACGTGACACATTTAGGGAGATGCGTCACGTTGTAAAGCCCTGTGCTACATTATACCTGCATCAGTTATATTGCAGGGTGGGCGTTCCGTTGCAAGGAAGCCTCGTAAAAGTGTCTCAGTGAAATCTACAAGATTTCATTGAGTGACTTTTATGACACCACTGCGTCAGAACCTTGCGCCTTCTTGAAGCAGGTGTAAGGAGTGACGCAGAATGGTCAGATTAGGCATTCCTGACCATTGCTGGAGTTGCGTCGTGCTTACGACACGACCCCAGCAATGCGTTGCCTTTCTGACAAAAGATGCATCACACATCTGTCTGTCCTTGCGCCGCAGTGCAGCCATGGTGACGCAAGGCTATTTTACGGTCACGCAAATGAACTGGCGTATCCCTGCACATATGCAGAGATGCGCCAGTGCTTGTAAATCTGGCCCATAGTGATTGCATATTTTCAATAAACTACCCATTACTACTGGAACTCTTCCTATGAAAATGCTCTTTAAAGGCCAGAGGTGGCGCAAGCATAAACCAGGACCCAGCAAATGGTGCTGGTTATTATGCTCATTTGCATGTTGAGTCGTCACTGACCTTTGTAATCAATAAATTCATGTGAATCATAAACTTTTTACATACCACAGCTTCAATTAGGCAGCACAAGCATTAGGGGGAATAAACTTAAAAATGATAACACCAAACTAACGTCGGATTATCAGTTGAACCCAAATGAGAGTGACATTTCAATGAGTATTAATAGAAATAAATACAAATGAGGAGAAAACTGAGATGTGCATGTATTTTTTCTTAATGTATGCTTTTCGATGTACGCTTTTATGATTTTAAATTTGAAAATCGAATAAAGCTTTCTTGATTGATTGATTGATTGAGATGTAAATGTCTGGGCCACCAGCCATGGTACTATAGCACGCAATGTTGTTGTTGGATATGCTCATGCGATGAGGCAAAATTCAATCACTCTCACTGCTATACAGCTAATGGATAAAGAGGGAAGAAACACTTGCACTGATAAATGCCACTATAGGCGGAAACAAATATGTGATTGAGAATTGACCAATGGATGAAAAGGTATGATTCAAACCATTTACTTATTTATTTATGATATATATATATATATATATATATATATATATATATATATATATATATATATATATATATATATATATATATATTTCATGAGGCCACGGAGTCAACTAAAGCTACTTCTAGGGCAGACTTAAAAATATGACTGGAGAACGTGTGTTAATTTTAACTGATTCTATTCTATCAAATCAGAAGAATCAAAGCATGCTCCAATAATATAAAATAACATGTGGCTCCGTGACCTGAAGTTATGATTATTCATTAAACTCGCAAATGTACATATATAGTGGAAGTAGGGGTACGGTGCACTCCAGCACCATCAAAATATCAGTGTTGGAGGTAAGAAGGTAAATGAGCAATAAATATGCCTTTGATTTTGGTTTGATCTTGTCACATTAGTTGTGTTAAAGGGCAGAGGTCAAATGTCAGGCAACCTTCTGACAAATTCATGCTCATTCATTTAACATGGAGATTGGTGTTTACTTGTCTTTGACTGCAAAGAGAGAGGATTTTGTTATGCCAACGGATACAGTCTTTCAGTGGAACAGGGAGTGTGAATGGAAAGGCTGTAGGATGTCCTTTTTTCTAACACACAAAATGTAAATATATGTACTATGTAAATATTTCAAAATACATCAGCAGTTAGGGCACAAACAAAGCATATTTAATTCTTTAATATGATGATGGAAACAATGTTTTTAATAGCATCAAAAGAAATCAAGACATTTTAGTTGGAGACGCTCAAACTATAACTTTTCACTGCCACCAGTTTTTTACACATCATTGTTTGTGCGCCATATAGTTGTACCTGTAAAACTGCATGTATGTGGACATTTTGGTGCCGATTCGGATCTTGGAGAAACCGGGTACGAACCGTCGGTCGGAGTGTTTTCTCCGTCCGACTCGTACCTGGGGAAATAACATTACAAACATGCAAGTACGATTCGCACGGAAACACCATTTCCGTACAAACCGTAAAAAATACCGACCGACGAAAATTTCCATACAAATGTGATCCGGGAAAGCGCCGACGTGACGTCGGGACGCATTCAGGCTGCGTTTCACGAACCAGGAAGTACGATTCGAACCGACAGCAGTCCGGACGGCAATATTTTTACGGCACCCAAAAAGTGCCGGAAAAGCTAAGTACGCCGCAATGCCAGCGGAATAGGGGGCCCGGTACATGCCGTGCCCCCCCAGCCCCCGCATGTACGCCCCGAACACCCCCCCAGCCCCCGCATGTACGCGCCGTACCCCCCCAGCCCCCGCATGTATGCCCCGAACACCCCCCCAGCCCCCGCATGTACGTGCCGTACCCCCCCAGCCCCCGCATGTACGTGCCATACCCCCCCCAGCCCCCGCATGTACGCGCCATACCCCCCCAGCCCCTGCATGTACGCCCCGAACACCCCCCCAGCCCCCGCATGTATACGCCGTACCCCCCCAGCCCCCCATGTACGCCCCGAACCCCCACCCGTGTACGTACGGACCATACCCCCACCCGTGTATGTACACCAGTGTACGTACAGACCGTACCCCCACCCATGTATGTACACCAGTGTAGGTACGAACCGTACCCCCACCCGTGTATGTACACCAGTGTACGTACGGACCGTACCCCCACCTGTGTATGTACACCAGTGTAGGTACGGACCGTACCCCCACCTGTGTATGTACAGCGCTGGGGGTTCGCGCTGTACATACACGGGTGGGGGTACGGTGCGTACGTACACGGGTGGGGGTACGGTCCGTACGTACACTGGTGTACATACACGGGTGGGGGTATGGTGCGTACGTACACGGGTGGGGGTATGGTCTGTACGTACACTGGTGTACATACACGGGTGGGGGTACGGTCCGTACGTACACGGGTGGGGGTACAGTCCGTACGTACACGGGTGGGGGTACGGTCCGTACGTACACGGGTGGGGGTTCGGGCAGTACGTACACGGGTGGGGGTATGGTCCGTATGTACACTGGTGTACATACACGGGTGGGGGTATGGTCTGTACGTACAGGGGTGGGGGTACGGTCCGTACGTACACGGGTGGGGGTACGGTCCGTACGTACACGGGTGGGGGTTCGGGGCATACATGCGGGGGCTGGGGGGGTACGGCGCGTACATGCGGGGCTGAAGGGGTGTTCGGGGCGTACATGCGGGGGCTGGGGGGGTGTTTGGGGCGTACATACGGGGGCTGGGGGGGTGTTCGGGGCGTACATGCGGGGGCTGGGGGGGTGTTCGGGGCGTACATACGGGGGCTGGGGGGGGTTCGGTGCTTATGCGGGCACATGTCTTCATGGTTGCTATGGGAGTTCGGTCCGGACGGTGTTTCTTCCATACGGTTGTAACATCGGACGCACGGGAGAGAACGTACTTGCGTGCTCGGACTTCACTTTTCACATTTGTACGTAAAATCGTCCGGGGATGTGTTGGACACTTTTTCCGACCCGAGGACGTGTGGGGGAATTTTCCCAATGCGATTCGTATGGACTTTTTCCCATACGAATCGTACTTGCCAGTTTGTACGGTACTTGTACGATCCGTACGGAAAAAAATCCGGATACGATTCGTACGGGGAACATTTTTCCAGGATCGGAATCGGCACCACAGTTGGGATTTCAATGGAAAATGGTCTTACTGTAATTAACAGTGCATATCCACACCATGCTTTAGTAGTAAATCTGCGACAGTGTGCCCTAAAATTTACCACCAGCTACATACTACACTCTTTTCACAGTCTTGCTGAATGGGTGTGGCTCAATTGCCACACTTGTTCTTTGTATAAGACTTGGATTTTCACAATCTCCTTGATTTCAGTGATGTAACATTAATGGAGGCACCAACACTCTGAAAATGGACTCAGCACCCCTGGGAATGCACCTAGTTATTGATGTTTACAATGTGTACTTGACAAGCAGCATGTTTTCAGAGCAACGAATCCACCTCACACAACTTGGATAAGCTTCCTGTCAATTGCATCTTAAATGGAGTGTAACATTCGGCTTCAAATAGTGAGTTGGTTTCAGAAACATTAAGAACACCATTTGCCTACCTGACATTACATTTAGTTGGGGAGTTTAAATATCTATATGTTACATTTACATTTATATTTTTTTATCCTAAAATACAATGCTTTTGCATCAAATATTAGGTAATTATAAGATATAAATCAATGTATACATTCCAGTAATCCATTTGACAAATACTGTATTTGTATAACATAAAGCTGGACTCAACCTGCCACATCCCCATCTCTCCAGATCTTCACCCTTCACTTAAAACATTTAGGGAAAAGTAACATAATAATATTGAGCTCCAGAAGTCTTCAATTAATAACTGCTGCAACACAACTGTTAGTAATTCAAGTCTTTAATAATCATTCACTAACGCCCTGTTGAATTTAGTCTATCATGTCATTCCATTGATTCACTGCCCAGATTCTGATGTCGGCAATTTTTTTTTTCACAGTTACTTGTGAATATTCTGACTCGGCACTTTAGTATAATTTATGGTCCCTGACCAGTTCTCCATTTTAGAATTTATAAACAGCAATGAAATGTCACTATGCTCTGCTCCAGAAGCTTTAAATTAATAACAGATGCACTACAATCACTGTTAGTAGACCAGTCTATCCTGAGATTTCTTATCCTTTTGCCACAGTTATTGGAATTTGCTATGTGTATATTTAGTAGGGCCTAGTTTGATTTTGGCATTTGATGTATATCAAAGATATTTTTATTGAATTTCCAGCAATTAATCTGAAACAATATCAACACAACTTCCCTCGCAGGGGAGCAGCATATTCCGGCAGAAAAACAAATGCTTTGACAAGATACGTTGCCCAGCCTAATTCTAACTCCTTTCTCAGAGAGTGGCTTAAGTGGTGGGTACAGCTTCTGATAATAACGGAGCACGAGGCTCAGTTTTCCAAGCATAAAGTCCGAACAACAATTCTGTACGTGTTTCATCTTCTTTCTGCCAGGTTAAATTTCCTAAGCCTTCCAAGTGGAAGGCGCCACATGTAGTGAACGTATAATCCTAGCCTAATATTCCCACCTCGAAAGTGAACATAATTAGAAACGAAAAAGTAAAAACCCTCCCCGGTTCCTACCCCCCTCCCCTGCTGTGGTGGCGGCAGCATTCATGCATTTGAATTAACCTACAATACTAGAGCTCTCCTCAAAATTGAAATAGATGAAGGGCCTAATGATGGAGGGGCATACAGCCGATGGTAGTCCTCGTGAAAGAAAGGTGACTAGGGGACCCCACTTGAACTCAAAATTCTTATAGTTATCTCTGAAAATGTCTGATTTGCGTTCCAGGCTAAGCGAGAATGCCAAAGAGATATAGCTGGCACTTCTTTCATTTTCCAGGCGGCTGCTAAGGTGATCTTAGCTGCTCCTATACAAAGCCACATTATCATTTTATCCGCTCTAGTCTGATGTTCTAGGGTGGAGTCACGAAGTCCCAAAAGGACACCTGCATAGTTGTGGGGATGGGGTATCCCAACATGTCCTTTATATATATGTGCCAAAATTTCTTCCCAGAAGGGGTGGATAGCTGGGCAGTCCCTCCATATATGCTGAAAAACCCAAGTAATCCGCACCCCCACCAGCATCTATCTGAGGTGTTGGGAAAGATTCGCCTAAGCTTGGACGGGTGCAAATACCAGTCCATCATGGTCTTCAAGTGAGCTTCACGGAGTTCTGTGGAGTGATTGAATCTTATGATGTCGGACCACAGATGAGTCCATTCTTCGTCAGTGATAGTTCGCTGAAGTACCTCTTCCCACATGTACATATACCATGGGCGTGGGGAGAGTGTGGTGGTGAGTAGGAAGTTGTATATGAACGAAATCACTCCATTCATAGAGGAAGTTGGTGAGAAAAGCCTTGAATTTTGTGAGGGGGCGAGTGGCTGCCTCGCGTACCTGAGGTGCAAGTGCCCAGTGTAGTAGTTAGGTATAATGGTACCTTTCTGTGTTCCCTAGTCCATAGTCACACTTGCAATTATCAGAATTATGGAATAGGTGTGTCAAGGCGAGGCATCCTCCCTCCCTCCAAGCGTCAAAGGTTCCCTCATGTAGGGCCGGCAGAAATGCTGGTTTGATATGGAGTGGTGTAAATGGAGAGGGGAACGTAGTCCACCTGTCGTCTCCTGAAACTGAGTCCCATACTTTTAAGGTGGTGCGCGTGGGAGTGCTTTTGTACGTGTTCCTAAGCCTATCACTTTTGAGTCGCCAAACTAGGTCCCATATGGTCCTTCCAGTCACACTGCGATCCACATGTAACCAGTGCTTTTCAGATTCCTGCTGTGACCATTCAACCAAGACTCTTAGCTGTGCAGCTTTATAATATAAGTGGATGTCTGGGAGACCTACTCCCCCTCCCTGCGTGAGCGGCGTAATAGGGAGAAGGAGAAGCAAGCGCGTCCCCCCTGCCAGACAAAACGTAGAATCATGGCATTCACTCGCTGAAAGAAATCCCCCTCCAATCTAATGGGTAGAGCCTGAAATAAATGTAAGAGCTTAGGAAGGAGAGTCATTTTCACAGCGTGTATCTGGCCTAGCCAGGATAGGAAACGAGGTTTCTATCTCATGAGATCTGAATGGATTCGGGTTAGGATGGGGGGGAAATTGACAGCATAAAGCTTCTCTACTGTTGGTGTCAGCTGGACTCATAAATATTGAAGTGAGGAAGCCGCCTACAGTAAAGGTGTAAGAGACTGGAGCCGGCGAACCTCCGTTTGCGGGAGGGTGAGGTTGAGAATATATGATTTGTCTAAATTTATTTTAAAGCCTCCTACAGCTTCAAAATGTTGAAGCTCCGACTGCAAGTGTGGGAGGGACGTGGCCGGGTCGGAGAGGGACAGAAGGACATTGTCCGCAAATAAGGAAATTTTGTGCGACTCCCCCGTAAATGGCAATCCCTGGATTCCAGGGTTAGCCCTCACCGCTAGTGCTAGTGGTTCAATACTAAGAGCGAAGAGCAAGGGTGATAGGGGACACCCCTGCCTAGTACCTCTAGAGTGAACAAAGGAGGAGGATTGTACCCTATTGACTGCTACCTTAGAGCATGGCTGGAGATAGTTAGCTCGGATCATATTTAGACATTTAGGCGTGAAGCCGAATGCTGTATGTTTGTGAAATAGAAATACCCAGTCAACCCTGTTGAACGCCTTCTCGGCATCCAACCCTACCAAAATCGCCAGGATCTTGCATCTGTTGGCCTTCTCTATCAAATGTATAATTCAACTGGTGTTATCGTGTGTTTGGCGACCCTTAATAAATCCAGACTGGTCAGGGTGTATGAGGGCAGGCATGAGGTCATTTAGTCGTTTGGCAATGATGGAGGAGTACAGTTTCGCATCAAGGTTTAGCAGGGCAATAGGCCTATAAGAGGTGCAGCGATGAGGGTCCTTTCCTGGTTTAGGTATTACTGAGATCATGGCCTCGGACATGGTGCTGGAAGAACTCGCCATCCTCAGGCATCCTGTTAAATAGCTGCACAAGGTGGGGGCCAATGTCAGGGGAGAATGTCTTATAAAAGATGGCGGTGTAATCGTCCGTTCTCGGAGCTTTGTGGGGCTTCAGGGCTTTAATAGCATTGGTAACCTCCTCTATGATAATAGGAGTGGTGAGTAATTCATTCCATTCAGTGGACACCTGGGGCAAGGGCAACGTCCGGAGGTACTCTCGCTGTTTGTCCGAATCTAGAGCTTCCCCAGATTAAAGATTTATGTAAAGGGAACCAAAGATCTTTGCCTTGTCCTCATCTTTGTGCGTGATATCCCCGGATGGTCCCCGAATGCCCCCTATGTACTCTCTCTCACGGTTATCCTTTAGTTGTCTGGCAAGATGTTTACCAATTTTGTTGCCCTGAGTAAATGAGAGCTGCCGCAATTTAAGAAGTGTAAACTCTGCCCTATTGTTGTAAATAGCCCAAGTTTACCTCGTGTCGCCATCAGGTTGCTCAAGGTTTGCCAAGTGGGATTTAGTTTATGAGCGTTTTCAAAAGAAGACAGCTCCAACTCTAGTTGCTCCCTCTCTCTAGTGCGCTGCACATTTAGTGCCACATTGAGAGCCATACACTTCCCTCTAAAGACAGCCTTAAATGTGTCCCAGTTGGTATACTCCGATGTGTCCTCCGGCTTATTGATAGTAAAAAATTCAGTAATGGTTTGTCTTAGTTTGGTACAAGATTCCTTGTCCCGAACCAGCGACGCAGGAAAGTACCATCTGGGAGCAGTCAGGGTGTTCCCAGACCAAGTGAGACAGATAGAGAATAAGCTATGGTCCGATACTGACAGGGGAAATATCTTGGCTTCCTGCAGGGCACCCTGTAAGGATTGGCTTAAAAAAAATGTAATCTAATTGGGAATATGTGCGATGAACGTGTGAGTAAAATGTGTAGTCTCGGGTCTGTGGGTAAAGAGTGCGCCAAGTATCCAGGAGGCCCAAATCCTGTATACGCTGTTGTGTGTCCAGAGTAAAGGAGCCCCTATCTGAGCGTTGCGAGTGTGTACTGTCCAACTCTTTCTGCCATATAAAGTTGAAGTCACCCATAAGAAACATTGGGCCTTCCGCAAAGTCCGTCAACTTCCCCAAGAGTGTTTGTATGAAAACTGTCTGACCGGTATTGGTGGCATATACCGCTACAAAGGTACACAATTTCCCTCTCAAGCGCCCCTTAACCATGACCCAGCAGCCCTCCTTATCACTTTGGACTCCCAATGGTTGGAATTGTATAGAAGAACGAAACATGAGCGCCACCCCCCTGTGTTTCGTGTGAGCCGAGGATTTGTAAATTAGCGAAAATTGTTTGTGTCTAAGGCGTGTGTCCTCAGCCCTCGTTAAGTGGGTCTCTTGCACGGCAACTATATCAAGGTAATGGTGGATTATGTATTTCCATATTTTTGGGTGCTTTTGGGGGGAATTAAGACCCTTAACGTTCCAGGTTCCAATAGTGATCGGCATTGTGCTATAGGAAGAAACTACCCCTCTCTAAGGGCTCCGGTAAACCCATCATGACCTTGATCTTTGCCTGTTCCCAAAGGGCCGTGCTGAGCCAGTGCGTGCTAGTTTGGCATAGACAAGCATCAAAGCACCCCTCGCATGTAGTTGTTAAAAAGCCGCCACCACGTCCCTCCCGCTCCCCCCCAAAACCCCCAAAAGGATAAAAACCGACAGGAACAAATAAACATTACTAGAACCATTGCTAGGTCATCTTGTGGGGCTAAAACGCCCCCACATGGTCCATGGCCATCCCGGCAAGTCTCTCAATTCTGAATCACCTTTGTACTACTGAACGTCGGGCCAACCTATAGGACCATATCTAGCGGAGCATATATAGCAAGTCCCTTGCATTAAAGAGTAAGACCATTAGCTGTGAATTGGATAACAGGACAGAACTAAAGGCAAACATAATATTGGCCATCCAACCTGCCATTTTAGAAAAAAGAAGACAGCATTGTTCTTACTTATGGAGCCCTCTTAGTCTATGACGAGGCCACATCTCCTGTAGAGGGCCAGGACCCCAAAAACAGGGGCAGAGGAAGAGTGCAAGGGTGGAGATTCGTGATCACGGGAAAGTTGTGGCTCTACTACTGTAGCCACTGGAGTTAACAACTCCATTGGCGAATGTTCGTAGGGCTGTGCAACACACTGCTGGTGTAGTCGAAAGGTCTCACATCTGCCGTGGTGTAGTCTGACATCTATCATCAACGTCCTTGATTTGTACTCGTCGCTCAGGGGGAGGTTCATTGTGAGCCCTGGGGGGGATCACCAGTTTTGCCTTGAACTAGGCCATCCTCCTCAGAGGGGAGGCCCAGGAGCTCTAACTCCTCCTTTAGCTCAGTAATGTGGCGTTGCTTGTTCTGGAAGTCAAAACTGAGCCCAAACGGTAGGTCCATCGATCTCTGATTTTGTCAGCTTGCAGTTTGGTGGTGACAGGCCTGAGCAATTGTCTTCGTGCTAATGTAGATGGTGCGACATCCTGATATATGGTACAGGAATGATCCTGAAAGGAGATGGAGTTTTTCGATCTGGCTGCCTGTAGAACCGCCTCCTTGACGTTATAGGAGTGGAACTACGCCAGAATGTCGCGGGGTCTCCTCTTGTCGCCATTCTGTGCTGGGCCCACCCGATGAACCCTGTCGAGCTTTATCTTGAGAGTCTGGGGGCTCAGAATCTCTGCGAAGAGTCCCTCTATAAAGGCCTCTAAGTCCGACCCTTCCGCACCCTCCTCCAGGTCCCTAACCCGTATGCTCTCCCTCCATGCTCTGTTCTCCAGATCTTCAGCTTTTACTTGTGTATGGTGTAACTGCTCCTTAAGAACACGGACATCCTCGCGTATCTCGGTAGTGTGCTGCTCTTGTTCCTGGTGTTGCGCCTCCAGGTCTAACACTCTAGTGCCCACAGAATCCACATCATGTTGGAGAGAGATGTCAGACGGTCCGTCAGGTCAGACCGCAATTGGTCTATGGAGGGCTTGATGTCCTGACAGAGTTCTGTAAGTAATTCAGATTTAAAGGCCTTAAACATGGTCAGTAGATCTGCCTTCGTGATAGCCATGGTTGCCCCTTCCGTGTCACCCCGCAGAGTTGGGCGCGTGTCGATAGTTGAAAAGAAGTCTGATAGTTTGCTGGGCATATTGCTTGTCCCCTTCTTTGGCGGCAAAAGGATGAGGCCTCACAAATCTTCGCAGCTCTGTCAGGTTATTATAGGGATTCCAGGTCTAGCCCCCACCGTGTCACAGAGGGAGGCATGCCATAAGTCCACACTGCTGCTAGGCCTCCACTCAGTACAGTGGCAATACTGCCCTGGGCCCACCGCAGGTACTGGTGGTCAGTGTCGAGGTGTCGCTAGGAACGCCCTGTCAAGAGGAAGGAGCCATGCTAGAGAGAGGTGCTTGAGGTATGGAGGAGGCCGTGTGAGGCGTCTAGTTCAGACCGGGGAAGCAAGGAAGGCGAGGCCTCCAGAAGCTGACAGTACACCCCATTACCGAGTGTGTAGCCGCTAATCAAGGAGGCAGCTGAAGGGGAGACTGTCGCACGAGAACATTGAATAGGTGGATCCCTGGTCGTGAAGACTGAGAGTTCACTCGGGGGGGAAGCGCACATGGGGGTGGGGTCCATCCACTCACCCCCAAGTATTGCCGCCAATAGGCTTGCGGCAATCAAAGAGGAGAAACCCCCACTCACCCCATCAGGCGCACCCCCGACGAATCAAGCACTCCTCCGCAGTGATAAAGAGTCATTTATCAGCGTTCGCTGCGATTTGGGGGCAATGCGGCCGCCATCTTAAAGTCAGGCATGCAAAGTAGGAAGCATAGCAGTCTCCGCTGCTGTCTTTCAGCCTCTGGTGCGTCTGCTTGGAGCCAGTTGCCGCAACGCTCCTCAGGTGAACCAGGCCGCACCCCGTTACAGCCAAGCTCCGGACACCATTTTAGCTCACTCAGAGTTTCCCTCCTGGAGAGATCGCAGCAGAAAGGAGCAGTTGCCGGCACTCTGGGGACAGTGGACCTCACTTCACCGGTGCCGCATATCTTCTACCGCAGATAGGCTCTGTTTCTGACGATTTAGCCTCGGGGAGCCGCCAGAACTTGCCCCGAGATGCCGCGTGGAATGGGAGCCGATACGGTCTATGTCTGATCGGCCATCTTGCCCGTCCGTGCCCCCGACCAATGTTTTTTAACAGCAGCACACTATATGGCACAGATGTCTTAGCCTTTCTTGAACTGATTGTGATGTATGTATTGGCTCTCTCATATTATCGTTTTATGCCGCTGCCACTTTAATTGACTTGGTTGTCTAAATAAAGTATTAAAAACTTGAAAGTTGAGCAGTTGCCTAGCAGACATGACAGAGCTACTGATAAACATTTTGTTGGGGAGTTTAAACATTTGTATATCACAGTTGCATTTATAGTTTGAATCCTTGCGCATCAACTATTAGGTATCCATGTGACAAATATTGTATTTGCATATGATGAAGCTGAAAGCAACCTAACACATAAACCTCTCTCTAGATCTTCAACCTTCACTTAAAACATTTAGAGAAAAAGCAACAGAAATCATAAATGGAAAGCAAAATGGAAGAACTTCTCAATGTATATGTAAACCACAGCAAGAAACTTCAGCTAAGATTTGCGTGGCATGCTTATTCAGTGAGCTAGAATGCGCAATCATAATAACAGCATATTTTGAGGTCAGTTGGTGAACAAGAAAATCAATTGTGGTTTACAAAAGCAGATATTACCAGCAGAAATGGACATCTAGGAGAAACAATTGTTTTGTAATATCTACATGACAGGGACCTCAGTGGAGCAGAAAAGAGGGTAAAGGCTGTCCTGCTCTCTCCCCTCTCTATGTATTGAATAAGCAAGATCATAATTTTAAGATTGAGATCAGTTTTCTAGATCCTGACAACTTTTGTCATCATCAACTAGTCAAAACAAGTCCAACAAAGGGTGAAGTAAGCATATGTTTGAAAAAATTAAACATAGGGATATAATAATGACAGGTGTCATACTATACTTTGAACCATCCTCTCCTTGTGGGGAAAGAGTATTTAGTTGCTTGCATTATTCCAAATAAACTCGGTCTTGGACTATTGTCTCATTTTATATGGCCTAATATTCATTAGCCTGCTCTTGCAGGGTTCCTACTTGGACTAACTCCAGCCTGAGCATTGTGTTGTTCCAAGGAAATTCCTAGTATTATTCTTTATGTCGTAGGTTTGTACCTGGAATTTAACACTCCTTTAGTAAAGTTTTTATCATGTGGTAAAATCATCTGTAGCTTGCTTCTCATTAGCCTGCAATAAGAAGATATAGGTTCTGCATTAACTCCTTTGCTGAAAAGTTAGAGTGGAAAGGTGAAAATTGTTAACTGATAACCTAAGTCAAAAAGCCTGAGACTCTAGGCATTTTGAGGTTATTTTGGCAGGTAGTGAATTATTTATTTTGGCAAGTGTTACATTTGGAAGCTCATTTAATATTGACACCTCTGTGCAGTCAACACTGAGGGGAGCACAAATTGTAGACTGCATGTACCATGATGCAAAGGAGCAAACTTTTCTGAGATTTGATGTAGTGTCTGGCCACATACTTTTCACTGCCCAAACTGATTTTCATGACATCCTCTACCATTTATCTCACGTTTCTGATGTTCCTTTATGTAAAAATTGCATTCTGGCCGATTGATTACACTTCATCCAGCCCGAGAGGGAGATTTCGACCCATGCCGAAGAGTATGGCTTGAGCCGGAGAGTACGGCCCGACTGGGGATGTAAAGATACGACTCTTAAATTACCTCTGTGAATACCAAAAGTCGTAAAGTTAGACTTTTGTCTCAGATTGCCTTTGTGAATCGGGGCTATGCGCCTTTCCTCAGACCTGGCAATGTCTACTTTAGGGGTGACTTACTATTATTTTAATAAATGTTGAGACATGTCAAAGGTGTGATTTTAGCACGTCAAATGGCAGTTTGAAAACTGCTCACTTATTATGCTGTGGCAGGACTAGAGTCATGCTTCATATGGTCACTTTAGTGGGGGCACAGTCAGTGCTTCAGGCCACTAGTGCCATTTAACTTACAGGCCCTGCGGAAACACAGTACCATATATGAGGAACTTCTAGGTAAGTTAAATAGGTCAATCAGGGATTTTGACCAATTCAACAAATGTTTAGTGATCAAGACACATGCATTAGTCCAAAACAAAATGAGACGATCATGCAAAACGAGACATTTTCTTACACTCCCGAACTGTCTTTTGCTCTAGGTCGAAGTCTGAAGTTGAAAAGTCTGCCACCACCAGCAGAAAGTAAGCAGTGATGGAAAACATAGGTAAACATAGAATTAAAATATTTGATAAAATAGTTTGCGCATTGGAGGCTCGATAATATATTGCTTCTGGTTTTGAGAATATATAACAAATGGGGATCAGTTTTAATGAAAACTTGGAATCCAACCATATTTCTAGAGGTCCTTTTGTATTCAATCAAGCTGTACATAAAAGATCTTGCTTGAGTTTATGGCGTCATAAAAAGTGATTTGAGATCAATGGTCATTGTAAAGAACGACTTTCAAGCTAGTTATACTAGGACACTCCCTGTTAGAATAAGCTTCTTTAAAACTCTGCTACACCCTCTTCTTTTCTCTTAGGGGTTGCAGGGCGAACGTTGTACTATATTGTGTTAATAAATTGTAGTACCGCAGGTAGCCTATTCGGATTATCAATTGCAGTGAGCGGCAAAAAAGATAATAAGAAATGTGTTTTAAAAATACAGGTATTCCTGTCATAACAGGCAAGACATAAAAAGCTTGCCACAAAAAACAGAAACATCAGCAATTCGCGAATAGGTGATAAATTCCCGAATGAAGCATTGGTACCTATTGTCTTGTTACTGTTGCGGTAGTTTAAAAGGAGGCTGGAGTGCTGTTAAAGCGAGAGCTTTAAAGATTTGTCCTGTTTTAAAATGGCAACCTGTCTTCATTCTATCTTAATTCACTGTAGAATTGAAAGGTTTCTTTAAGGTGCTAAGAGATGTTAACTCTTAAATTAATAACAACGTAGGTTGCACAAAAGTCCCCCTTTTTTAATGTTGCATACCTCTAAATATGCTTATGAAATCCAAGCTCTCGTGCACCCCGTTTAAATTCAAAACGTGGGATATTTTATCACACAGCCCCGAGGGTAAAGGAAGCCAATTAAAAATGCCAACTTCTAAATCACTCGCTCCTCGTGTGACCTTTGCACACGAAAAGACACAGCTACCTTCCTTTTGTCTAAAACCTAAAAGAACGCGCCTCCTTCTAAGTCCTACTATTGTCCAAGAATGGAATACAGGAACATCATTTTTGTCTACATTCTCAGAGGGATGCTCATTAGAACAACTTCTGTGGTAGTTAGCTCTCTTAGCATGCCCTCACAGAACAAAGATGATACATGCACAAAGAGCCATAGTCCTAAACCAGTAGGCCACAGTAGATACGTCAAGTGGTGAATTATGAATTAAATGCAATTCAACCAGCTTTGCCAAAAATTTAAATGTTAAGAACCATTGAATAAGTTCACATAAAAGCTGCCTGTAAAAGGCCAGGCATATTTCTATTTGCACAGGTTGACATAGTTAATTTCCTGTTCGTTTGCATTTCAGAGGACATATAAGAAAATGACTTTTACCTTTTTTCTGAAACATTATTATCGATTCCTGGTGCTCCATGTCCCACCACGCATGTTTTCACTACATGTTCGTGTTCCTTCACATATTTTGTGCCATTTGGTCAATTATGTGCATATGTAATAGTACATTCAAGGTCTGGTATCACAGAAGGACCTGCTGACATATACACTTGGGATTTACTACGAAGTAAAATTTGTAAGAAGAGTGTTCTGCTGCCTTACGTTTGGGGTTTAGGTGGGAAATGCGGGAAATCTTGTGAGTTGGTCACCTTGTGGGTATTCACGACAATTTGTCATGTTCATGCCTACCCTGAAATCAATGTGAAGTGAATAATGTGTGAGACTGGCAGTGCCCTCTGTGTGGCAGTACATGGAGAGCCAGATGCATAGAGGAGTCAGCAATGCCAATTATGTGGTGTTGCTTGCTCGGTAAATAGCATAACAGTTGTGATTGGTAACCTTTCCAGATGCACACTCAAATACACAGGGTACTCATGATGGCTTCTGTGGCATGGTGTCTTCTGCAGTGTAATGCAGGTAACATCAACAGTGGAGAAGTTGAAGACATCTAATGCTGCAATTAGTGTTGCTTTGTCAGTGCTTGAGAGAGAGGAGGCCACAGGAGGAGTAACATGGCTGTATTCAGGTCAAGCTGTCCAACATACTAGAAGCCAAGATGAAAGGAATACACAGCTTTGTTCCTGTTGTGACAATGTTATAGTTTTGTGTTTCAAGTGCCATAGTCATCTTGTTTTGTACTCTTAGCAATTAACACCAGTGAAGAATTGCCTGGAGAGGCCATCATAGAGAATTATTTATGGAAACCTGTGGATAAACAGCTAATAAGTTTACCACCATAAACTGGCCACATGTGCATTCATATTGTGTTATCAATAGTGCTTTCCATAGATGTAGTTATTTGTCACATTATTTATCTGTGCCCTAACTGCTATAGTTTTAATGTTTGGTGCCTTAGGGATGATTTAAAGGGGTCCTTACATTCAACATTACCATCTTGCTTTTCAATTCACAGACCCTTCGTAGTTACGGTGTTATGCAACCTACTTGAGAGGGCACAGGGCAGTTCTTACCATCACTCTCCGGTTGGGAGACCTTTGTAGTTGCCTGAGAGGTCTAACACAGTTAACATAAATTCAATTTTTTATTTCCAGTGTACTCTTTTCAACTACACAATGTGGGTCCAAACCGATGAGTAAGATTAAAGGTTTTATTACAAACTCAAAGCCAGGCTGATAAAAATAAGTCGCAGAAACATAATGCTGAAATACAGAATCACTAATGGATATCCAAATAACTGAATGAAGTTAAGCCTCAATAATAAGAAGTATACACGAGATTCAGTATCAGTATCAGTAACAAAAGGTTGAGGAAGAGAATCTGATGATTAAATTGCAGGTTTCAATTCTCCTGTCTATACATGAGGACATCTAACCTCATCTAATAAATCCTATCCTCAGCTGGGGAACGGGGAAACCATAATTAAATCAAGGAAGCAAGAATGGTATCAGCGTAGTGGAGACTTCAGTAAAATTTCTCCAAATCAAAGAAATGTGTAGCATAAAACATTAACAGCCATATGTAGGTAGCTAAATACCAGTCGGTAACGGACGAAATTCGGTAAATTTCCCGTTACCGACCGGTATTTAGGCAATTGAGATGTAGGAAGCCAAAAATAAGGATTCGGTAAACGGTAAAAACGAGAAAAGAGATGTAGGTAAATTCGGTAATACCGAATTTCATGAAATTCAGTATTTAAGATTCGGTAATTAACACTGACTGAAAGCAGGTGGTAATCAGCTACAGTGTATATAAGCAATACCAAAATACAACAGTGTTGTTACTATGGCGGCTTTCTATGTGATTGCAAGGCGGCTACTTCAAAGGCATCAGGAGTGAGGATCTGGAGACGGGAGGAGTGTATTTACAGACAGCGCATCACACTCTTACAATAGACTGAGGCTGAGATCCATGAAAGGTACAGGCTAAACCTCACACCATCCTGGACTTGATAAGGGACCTGCACCCACTCCTGGAGCAACTAACACCAAGGGCGCACGCCATACCTCCACATGTGCAGGTGCTCTTTAGCCTAAATCTACTCACATCTGGCAGTTACCAGGGGGCAATAGCTGCGGTAGGCGGGGTGTCTCAGAGTTGCCTGTCCCGTTTCTTCGGAAAGTTCCTGGATGCCATGATGCAGAGAATGCATAACCACATTAGCTTCCCAAACACACAGGTGGAACTGCTGAAAACCAAGACAGACTTTTACCAGATGGCAGAGTTCCCGCATGTCATAGGCTGTATTGATGGCACACTCATTCCAATCTGCCCACCAGCAGCCACTGAGTATATCTACAGGAACAGAAAGTCCACTCACTCCATAAATGTGCAGGTAATCTGCGATGCTGCCAACATAATCACTGACATCATGGCCAAATGTCCTGGGAGCACCCACGACTCATACATCTTCCAGAACAGTGGGATCTACACATGCCTGGCTGCGTGAGAATTTGGAGAAGGATACCTGCTGGGTAAATCACTGTGACACTCCCTTATACTTACTGCAGATGAATGTGTATTGGTGTAGGCGATAGTGCATATGCCGTGTGGTCATTTATCCTCACTCCCTACCTAAACCCATCAACCCTGAGTGAGAGATGATACAATGTGGCACACAAATCAACACGCAACGTTGTGGAGCGCACGTTTGGACTATTGAAAAGCAGGTTCCGCTGCCTTCACAAAAGCGGAGGTGCACGTCAGTACACATCCATCATCTGCTGCAAAATCATTGCAACTTGTGCAATGCTGCACAACCTTGCCACAAAGAAAGGTACAGAAGTGGAATTAACTGATTTTGAGGACAATGATGATGAATTTGCATCATTGTTCGCGTTTCCCCGAGATGCACTAACCGGCATTTGAGAATTCGGATGAGTAGAGCTATATAGCCTACCTGAATTTAAATTGAAAAAGTATAAAACTTTGGAGCACACCAATAATAAGAAGAAGATGACTACAGGTTGCCTCTTCTGGCCTTTATAATTTAGAGACAGGGCCTTTTAAATTATTGAGCGTGATCGAAAACAGATCTATTAAATCAAATTAAAATATGAATGCAAAATGAGCCTACCTTGAATTTATTAAGATATACATATTTTTTATAGTATCTCTTGCTGCTGGAAGCTCAGCAGTACATTGCCAGCTACTATTTAACGACTTGAGCTGAGGAATGCTCATTGACATATACTGAAGGAAGGATTATTATTACCAGTCCTGAAGAAGGTGGTCTTATCTTTTTTTCCACCGAAACGCGTCGACGCAAAGTGTTTGGTTGCATTTGTCTTGGGACTAGAATTACTAAAACCAGGGTGAATTGCTCCCGGCTCGTTCTGGTCCATAGGGATTACAAATCAACATTGTCAAGGCACAATCTTGGTGCACTTTTTTATATTTTCTCCTTCCATGTGATGTGTACTCACTGTTTTTTATGAAATTTTGAATCAAGTAAATTGTTTTAATTTTGTATTTTTCTGTATAAACATATACATGCTTTTTAATAAAGATATATACTTGGTCATTATATGTCCTTTTTTGATTACTTATTGCTGTGAATTGGATCATTAATGTGATATTATATATATTTTTATTTAATGTTAGGTTTCTCACATCTCATATTAAATTGTTCCCAGTATTTGATGTATTTGATTGATTGATATATCTGAGTGTATGGTGTCTAAGTAGCGATTTAAACAAAGTGTGTTTTCAGTACAAAGGGAATTTTTCTAACTATATAGATGAATTTGCACAGCCAAAGCCCAACGCAGCAGGAGTGCCACCAGCAACAGATGGGAGACAGAGACGGGCAGAGATCACATGCAAATATTTTTAAGTAAGTAAGGAGACACAGCCAGTTGTTGAATGTAATAACATAGTTTTAATTTCTGGGCACTACGCCACAACACAAATAGCCAAACT
Organism: Triturus cristatus; assembly: GCF_964204655.1. NCBI lineage: Eukaryota > Metazoa > Chordata > Amphibia > Caudata > Salamandridae > Triturus > Triturus cristatus. The sequence goes on along the minus strand of NC_140590.1, from coordinate 898,069,290 downwards.
TGGCAGTCCAATTTGTGACATACATAGTAGGAAGTCATGGGTTACTTCACCCAATTCTGTCCTGAAAGTCTGAGCTGCATCAGCGTCTGCAGCCACGCACAACAGTGCTGGATGCCATTAACTGACTGTCCTCACTGGCTGTGGAACCAGTGGCAGCCCCATGCCGTCTGCTGCTCCCCTGGGTGTCTGTTACAGGGGGGGTAATGCTGCACCGACTGGTCGTGTCCTCGCTGTCCCCAACTTCCACAGCACCAGTAGTGGCAGACTGACTCGTAAGCAGCACTTCAAGAGCAGTGGTCACCTTTACCAGCCCCCTAGAGACATCAGTGCTGCAGTGCGCCAGCCCCTCCTGCATGGCCATGGAGCGCCTGCAGAGTAGAGAAGTGGCAGTTGCTAGGTGATTCACTGCCCTCGTATGGTGCTCCATTTTCTGCCTCTCCCTGCGCCGTGTTACTCTGTCCTCATCCATTTTGCTGCACAGCAGCATCACAGACTGGGACATGTCCCGCATGCCCGCAGCCATCTCCTTAATGCCCTCAGCCATTGAGCTAATGCCCTTGTCAATGTTGGTCATGTTGTCATTGAGGCGCCTCATTTGTCACTGGACTGACTGAATTTCCTTGCCTTGTAGGCGCTGCACATTCACCATGGTTGCCTCCAGCCCTCCGAAGACACCATGGCTCTCACCCTGTGGAGGTGGACTGCTCACACGAGCCCTGCGGCGGTGTCTGGCACCTGTGAGTGCTCCCTCAGAAGTGGACAGCAAACCAGCATTGCTGTCATCCAGTGGCACAGTAGATGTTTCCCTCCCCTCGAGTCTTCTGAGGAGGACTCAAACTCCTGCTTTCTGGCAACAGCACACCTCGTAGGTCTAACCACTGCAGGTGGTGTTGATGCTGATGAGGCTAGCAGTAGTGGCGAGGCTGGCTGTGGTGGTGAGGCTGGCTGTGGTGGTGAGGCTGGCTGTGGTGGTGAGGCTGGCTGTGGTGGTGAGGCTGGCTGTGGTGGTGTTGTGTGCCCTGCACTCGTACTGGCCTTCTCTGTGATGTCCTTCCGGGGTGCCCTCTCTCCCTTGTCCTGAGCAGTCCTGCGCGATGTCTCGCCTGTGGACAGAAATTGTACATTAGCTTAGTGTACCTGCAGCCCTGCATTGCAAAAATTAAAATACATTACATTTTCTGCCACGCTATCTCATTGTCCTCTGCCTGCTTATCGCTGATGTGTGTCACATGCCTTGTTGTTCAGTGCGATTCCTGTCATGATAGGGGTTTCACTGACTACATCTCCCATAATGCATTGCTGGTCTGAACATAAACCTGTACTGGAGTAGGATTCACATAGGCCAATTGGGGATTTGGGATAGGGGAAGGGGGGGCACAATGCTGTGCATGCTTCTTACCTTGTTTGGAAGCAGCTCTGGCAGAGCTGTCTGGATCCCCGATTCCACAGACACTTTCTGGCTTTATCGTGGACTCCACGACCCGCTCAAGTTCAGTCAGGGCAGGTGCCCTGTTCCTTCCTCCTCCTGTCTGGCTGGCTTGTTTTTTAAGATCAGCCATCTTCCTCTTGGTGATGATCCTGATATCATACCACCGCTTCTTGAGCACATCAATGTCCCGGGGGGTCACTCCAATGGTATTCACCTGAGACTGGATTCCAAGCCCGATTTTTCTTTTTTCTGAATCTGCAACTTGCAGGGACTGCTTTCCAAACAGCTTTGTGTGCTGCTTCACTACCTCCTCCACAAGGACCGGCAGTTCCTTCTGACTGAATTTCAGTTTCCTCTTCCTTTCCCTCCTTCTCTTTCTGTGTCCTGGCTGGCCATTGTGCAAGATTTGCAGAAAAAGTTCAGGCAGTGGCTCTGTTGCTCTCCTCTGCACTCCCAGCTTCTCCAGAAGGTTCTGATTGTGTGCACCTGCCTGGGTGTGGCCACTTCCTGGTTGGGAGGGTTGGTGGTTGAACAGCATTGGCTGATTCCTCAATTGCAGTTTTTTTGAATTTCCGATTCGGTATTTACGGATTCGGTATATTTACCGAATCGCAAAAACCGATCGGTATTGTGGATTCGGTAAATATTTACCGATTTGTACCGATTCGGTAATATTTACCGAATTATTACGTACATCGGAAATACCGATTTCTAAATACAGATTCGGTAAAATTCGGTAATTAGGAATCGGTATTTCCAAATTACCTACCTATGGCCCTTAGTGTCAAATATAGCAGGAGGTCTGTAGCTCACAGAGTTAGAGTTAAAGTCAGCTTGTAACCAGGACAGGGGAGGCAGGAAACTTCACGGACTTCAAAGGGAATTCTCTAGCGCCATCTCCTACTTCAAAGCTGGCACCAGGTATACATATTGGACCCTCAGACCCAGTTTGTCAGTACAGTCCTGGACCTGTGGGTATTATGGAAGACAGACTGCTGTGCTGCTGTGTTGCCAGAAGAACTGCCACTCTGCTGCCCTGCTTCTCTGCTGCTCTGCTGCCCTGCTTGCTGAGAAGGAAGACTAGACCTGCCCACTTCATCCCAGACCAAAGTTACTCCAAGGATAAGCTGACTGACCTCCTATTTAGAGCTACAGTAACATAAGAAACTCCAAGGGCTCCCTGCATGTGCCCATTGACCTGCTTCCTGGACTTGCAACTGGACCTGCCTGAGCCCTGCTGGCCTCTGCTGGAGTGAATTCCCGACCTTCAAACAGTGCCTCTCAGCTCCTAGACCCTGGTTTGGCATCGGTTGGGCTTTTCTCCAAAGAAAATGAGAAGTCCTGAAGATTTAGACTCCTCTTGAACGTGATGGGGCCCGTTTGCACCAAGATTTTTCTGCCAATGAAGCCTGGCAAAGTGAACTTCTGGCGAACCCAACCCTTGGCACCACAGTGAATACCAAAAAAGCCAGGTAGTGCGAGATCTGTTTTTCCCACTATAGCTTCGACAGCCCATGGTGACCACCAATGCAAAACTCCAGCAACAACCATCTGTGATGCTTGGCAGGATCTTCGCGCTGCACTGACAGCCATTCACGACAACGCTGCCTCCTCTTCATACAACAGTGATGACCATTTGTGATGCTCTCTCTGCTCTTACAGGACTCTTCCACCACAAATGGAACTCTTTGTGTTGGACTTTGAAGGTAACTCTTTCAGTGGCATTAAATGCGGCCCTGTACCCAGCCCATGCACCATTTTGGTCGATCTGAACTTGTAACTTTCACCCGGTCTTGCACGACCAGATAACTGCAACTGGCGCTTTGTGCTTTTAGGTGCTTTACCTACCTGAAATCTTTAGAAAGGCATATCTCTGGTTCTGCTGATTGTATTTTTGTTATTTCAGTGTCAAATATCATATTACATCTTTCCATATTTTTCTAATTTGGTGTGGAATTTTTTGTGTGTTTTTTAGTATTATCTGAAGTGCAGCATAAGTACTTTACACATTGGCTCTAAGTTAAGTCTGACTAATTTTGAGCTAAGATACCAGAAGGTGAAGCACAGGTCAATTTGGGGTATGCTTGCGTTTCACCCTGACAAAGATTGTGGTTTCTGCTTGAGTAAAGATTAAACCGCCCTCAACCAGTAAACAAATATCCTACATTGGTGATCATCAGTGAGGATGTGGACCTATGTTTAGGCATAGCCCCACAGTGATTTTGTGTTACACTAAACTCCGAGATAAATAATTTCAGACCATTTAGAGTTTATTTTAAATTCTCCTTGATTGGCTTTTTTGCTGTTTTCAAATCTACCCTCATTCTACCTGACTGTTTGTGGCCCTACCTGCATTGATGGAAATTGAGATGACCAACCTGCAAAGTTATATTGTGGTTGGGCTCAAACAGTTCTGTAAGGAAAGGGGACAGCAAATCAAGAAGTTGATGGGTGTAAGGGAAAAAGAACCTAGCGCTCCAACAGGAGTTCACAGTAATATTATCTGATTCAATTAAAGTACCCGCGGTGCTATCACACTAGGGAATACCACCCCATTCCCTAATAGACTCAATCAGAGATTGATTAAACTAACAAATGCTGTTGATGCACACGCAATATTTTAGACATGTATGTAAAAATTCAATAAACAACATTAGTTATTGAAACTTCTGTTCTTCTTTATTCTTGAATGGTTTCTTCCACTCCCAACGCGTTTCGTCGCAATAGGGTTTAACCCAAACGGCTTCCTCAGGGCTTCAATTTTCTTATTCCAATATATTCCTCCTTAATTCTCCACAATGAGTCAAAATAACACTCCAAATTGTTAGTATTTATATCCCGCTTCAGATGCTGCACCAAAAATCCCTCTAGCAAGAAACAATATTATCTGCTCCAATTCCTAATACGAGCACATCCGCTACGGTTAAGGATATATATCTGTGTAGATACCATAAGGTTCCGGGACCGGGCGTGGGAACGGGACCGAATAGGTGGACAGACGGGGCAGGACTCTTGACGAAGGTTTGACTATAGAGCTACCCCCATTAGCCCTACGATCCCCTGAGAAACGGAATTCATCCGAAGTTCGGATGGAATACCACGCATGACGGATTAATTAATCAGTCGCTCATACAAGGAGCAGCTACTCTGCCCTTGTTCTAAAAACAGAATAGGGAATTCCCTCTTCTGCTATCCAGGGTGGCCTCTTTTGCCCTGAAGAAAGTCCTGGACCTTTACGGCCGTACACGGACTGAAACATGTTGGCACTAGGGTCCTAGGACCATAATACTCCTATTAAGACCCCAATTTTAGTAATTTTATTAACCCAGACAGACTCAATAATAAAGGGAAACTGGGGATCTACCAGAGGTTTTTTATTATTTAGCCCCCCTGGTCTATAATATCTTCAAAGAGCTCCCAACATTGTGGTTGAGCCCACCCTGACTTTTAGGCATCGGGGTGACCCGATAATGAAGCATGACACCACTAGGGTGTGTGAGGGTACCTAAATCAAAAGGAAGTGCTTCCTTGCTCACCTGTTGGTGAAGTTAAAATTCTCCCTCACCAGACTCCTCACATCATTCCATCTACGTGCATTGATACCGACCATTGGATGGTCAGTTGGAGTAAAATTATTTGTGTAATTGATTATGTAGGGAGGTGTTACTCTGACCCAGAATCCTCTCCACCCTCTAGGCAATGAATTTTTTTTTCGATAGCCTATTGTATACATCTGGATGGAGATACACCAGTCACCAACAGCACCAGAGAATGAGAATGAGGAGGATTATGTGGATGAGCAGGAGCAGGGTCAGGAGACCAGCCCTGAGATGCAGCACTCAGTGGAGTGGCATGACTCATCTCCTGAGTTGGTACTCCCTGCCAGAGGAGAAAGCAGTGTATCCTCACATAGCCTGTCCCCAGAAGAACTGGTAGATAGGAAGCAGAGATAGACTTTCAGCTGTAAATGGCCAATCTCAAAATAGAGAAAGAACTAGCCCTGGAAGAAAAGTAACTGGCCATGGAGGAGAGGGGAATGGCCCATGAGCGTAGTCCCAGAGAATTGGAACTCAGAGCCAATTAGGCAGAATTATGCAGTAATGGTGGCATCAAACCAACAGTGTCTGAGGGGTACAAGAAAGTTCACATACCTAAAGATATAGTGTCCAGCTATGTGGTTGGGGATGACATACATAGGTGGTTTACTGCTAAGGTGCTGGCCCTGAAGATGCACTGGGTCCCATGAAGAGTTTTGGAGGGCATAACTCCGGAAACACACGCCTACAGTGGGGAGAGATACCTTCCTTACACTGGAGGTGGGGGACCGGATTGCATACACCCAATTTACACCATCTTTGTCATCAAATTTGGACTCACCCCAGAAAAGTACTGCATTAGGTTCAGGGACATCAAAAAATTGCAGGTCTTGGATGGATTTTGTTGATTATGTCTGTGAGGCACAGAATGGTTTGGTGTGCCGCATGACACTAAGAGAACACATGTTCAATATCTGTTTTACAGAGCTGCACAAGCACCTAGTTGATAGTAAGTTCACTGACCCTGTGAATCATGCTAACAAGGTTGACCTCTGGGTTAGCACCAAAGAGTCCAAAAAGGTATCTGGGGGAGATCACCAGAAGGGTAGTAAGGGGTCCCACCAGAACAAAGATGGGGAATAAAAACTGCAAAATAAGGAGTTCTCTAAAGGCCCCCAAAATATTCGAAGGGAACCTTAGTAACCAGTTCCAATCTGAATAAAAGAAGAAGGGGTTATTTGACCAGCAGTCAGGGAGGTTCATCACTGTAGGACTTGGCCTTTTTGGCTAAAGTTCTCTAAACTTTTTGCTTTCCCCCAGACCGTTTTCCTGACATAGAATAGCCAATTTAGAAGATTTGGGTACTTTGCCACTGCTGATCAGTGTCAAAGTACAATAGTTCCCTGTTTAAAATGTAATGGTGATTGGTTGGCCATGATTGGTATGTTTGCCTTACTAGTAAAAGTCCCTAGTGATGTGCACCATGTGTGCAAGGGCTAGTAATGCAAGGGCGCGCAGAGAAGGGAACTCAGGCCTTCAGTGTAGGGCCTGCGCTCAGAATGCTAAGTTAGCATGTTGTCCTGACAAGTGCAACCACTTGTCAGGACTGACTTTCCTTTTTACATACACATTGGGCACCCCTGTGGTAGATCCCAGGTAACCCCTGAGCAGGGTGCAGTGTAGGTTAAAGGCAGAACATGTACTGAGGTGTGTGCTATGTTCTGAAAGTTTAAAACTCTCCATTTCATTTTTCACTGCTGAAAGGCCATCCTGCCCATAGGACAGAATGGGGAGGCTGGGTGTTCTGTTTGTTAGCCTAGTTTCCTGTCAGTTTATAATGGAGAGGTGAAGTTTAGTATGTATGGACTCACAGTGTTATAACACATCTTTCTGTGAAGGTGGTTTTGTCACTGTGTTTTCATAAACCACTCTTTTAGAAAGTGGCTGAGTTTTGTGCTCTGAGCATTTCTGTGTGTCTCTGAAATGTGGATTGTCTGTCTGGAACTGAAAAGTGAGAGGAGCTGGGAGAGGTCTTGACCCAGGGAGGAGTTGAGATGGCACCAGGTTACCCTGCATCTGGAAAGTAGGGGGAGGAGAAGCCCGGGAGGTGAAAAGACCTGGGCTGGTGCTATAAACCAATTGACCCATCTCCTGCTGAGTGATTAAGAATCCAGACCCCCAGTATCAAAGGGAGAGAGGTGACACTGGGAGGGAGACACCCAGAACTGATTTAGGGAGGGGCAGGGACCCCTGAGCACATACGAACTTCAAAGACATTAAGGGGTATAACTAGGAGAGTTGAAACCCCTGAAAGGGGGAATGAAACAGATATGGGTTGAGACTGTAAAGGCTTGGACCCATTCTGTGGTCAAGAGGAACCTCTGCTAAAGAAGGAGCAACTGAAGAGACCTCGGTGGAAAGACCAATCCTTGCTTCGTGATCTGGGGCTGGTCTGCAGTTTGCTGTTCTAACTAAGGTAGAGGCTGTTGGTACTGTGTTTGGAGGCGCTGGGACCCCCTGCTTGAAGAAGAATGTGCTTTGTGCTGTGTCTTGTAACCCCTAAGGGCCCAAGGTGAGCTGGCTCCCTGTTTGGAAATCCAGGATCATAAAAGATTATGGAGAAGTCCCAAGCATCGAGGTGTGCACGTGCTTTTGCAGCTTGAGATCCTCAGAAGTTGTGCTGTGTGATTGTGAGCAAGCAGGAGTAAGCTAAATCTCGGATGCGCTGGGTGTGGGTCGAAGTGCAGGCCAAAGCATTTGTGAGGAGTGCCTGGTTGTGGTGTGCATGAGGAGACAAGGTAAGGCTCGTACGTGTAGTGTGCGTGTCGTGGTGCAGCCTGGGTGTTGGTGAAGAGCGCTTGGGCCTCGTGTGCACCAAAGGAAGAAGTGAGTCTCAGACGCACTGGGTGCGTGTCGTGGTGCAGCCCGGGTGTTGGTGAAGAGTGCCTGGGCCTCGTGGGCACCAAAAGAAGAAATGAGTCTCAGATGCGCTGGGTGCGTGTCGTGGTGCAGCTAAGGCATTGGTGAGGAGCGCCTGGACATCGTGTGCACCGGGAGAAGAGGTGAGACTCGGACGTGCAGAGTGCGTGTCGTGGTTCAGCCAGGGCGTTGGTGAAGAGTGCCTGAACATCGTGTGCACTGGGAGGAACGGAGAGACTCAAACACGCAGGGTGCATGTTGAAGTGCAAGCGGAGTGTTGGTGAAGTGCGCTGGATTGTCGTGAGCACCAGAGAAGAGGCGAGTCTCGGACGCGTGGTGTGTGTGTCGAAGTGCAACCTGAGGCGCTGGTGAGGAGTGACTGAGTAGGGGGTGCACCGAATTGGAATTAAAGTTTTCACAGTGTTGAGGGTGGATCTCAGTGTGGCCTGAGACCGCCGGAAAGAGGTCCAGTCATTGGGCCCCCGGAGTCACCCGCAGCAGCCCGTACCAGCAGCTACAGAAGAGCTGAGCCACCAGCCCAAGTCCGCCGCACCCCGTGATGGAGTTATGGATCAAGGCCCAAGTCGCTGACGTCAGGGAGGAGAGTGGGGCCGCGCCCCCCCAGGTAACATGGATCAACACCTGTGGTGGGGTGCGGGCCCGGAGGGACACTCTCTAGGCCTCCCGGTTCAGTCAGCTGCGTGAGCCGTTGCTTCGGCTCAGATCCCGGCCTGTGCTGACCCAAGGAGGGGCAGTGTTGGGGCCGTAGTGGGAATCAGTACTTTTGTGTCATCATTTGATCCATAATGGGGGCACTGTTAATGGAGCACTTAAAACTGTCGTATTACACTTTGCATTATTGCTGCTAACGAACTATCGAACTGTTGTATGACGCCTGACCTCATTTGCGCCTGACGAACTACATGCTTGGTGCACTACGCACTGCGTTATTTTTTCCTTGCATATTACCTGATTGTATTGTGGTGCATTGCATTATTTCTTCAGTGCACAGTATATGAGTATAACATGGCGCAGTGTATTATTTCTGCATTGTACCATACAGGATTGTAGCGTAGCGCATTGCTTTGTTTCTTCCTGGTACAGGACATGCTGGTGATGATATGCATTGCATTATACCTACAATTGCAAAGTACATGACTGTGGCGCTACGTATGGCATTGTTTCTCTGTTGCACAGTATAGGAGAATATTGTTACGCATTGCAGTATTTGTTTCCTTTTGCAACGGGTGTGATTCTAGCAATACGACTGGCCTAACCTTTTGGAAACGGTTAGAAGTGAGCTTAACTGTTGGTTAGAAGCGGTGGTTGGGATTAGAACCTACCAACCCACCGGAAAGAATACTACCCATTCTTTTATGTTGATTTTGTATCATGTGGTCATATCGTATAATTGCTCATATAAAGCTTATACTCATTTTATCAAAACTCGTGTGGAGTCTATTTGTGGTGACATCATGGGGTTACTGTGAGCGTGGTTGCACATATTGAACACTCGTGCCTTGGAGATAAGCCTGGCTGCCCGTGCCAAGCTACTAAGGGAGTGAGCAGGACTATCTCAGATGGTGTCCTTACTTATCCTAACGTTGAAGCGAGGGGTCAGGGACTCCCGCCTCCAGCATTTGATGGCGGGGGTAAGCGATAAGGACCCCCACTTCCAACAATCACCTATTGTACTGAGTGCTACAAGTATGGGCACCCTAAGGGAGATACCAAATGTCCCACTGGTGGGCAGACAACTGGTTTGGCAATTTTAGGGCTTGGGGAAAAGATGTTTCCAGTTAGCTTGTGGAGTAGGACAGCGGCTACTTTAGTGTCCCTAGGGGGTAGAGAGAAGGCAAAAAAAAACCATATGCCCTCCAACACCTCCAAGTATAGATAGGGGTTCTCTACCAAAGGGCACAGGGTGGAGGCTCTGAGAGACACAGGAGCTAGTATGACTACTCTGAGGTATCACCTGGTCCCTTCGGAGCAGGTCCTCCGTAACACATTCCACCAGGTCATAGTCACAGACAACCGTGAAAGTCACTAGCCAGTGGCTCTGGTTTCATTTGAACGGGGGGTTCTCAGGTTTACTGAAGGTAGCTGTGAGCCCTGCCTCGTTAGTCTGTTAGGCAGGGGTCTAGATCGCACTATCAGAAAGGAAGAAGAGCTCAGGTTCCACCTGGAGATGTTAGGCTTGCCTGATTGGCTTTATATGAACACAAGATTTATGTCTGCCCAAGAGGAGAATGAAGGAAGCCTGGAGTGTAAAAGAGTGACCTAGGCAGCTGACAAGAAGAAGATGGATGAGGAGCATAGAAAACCAGCCCCTGAAGGTCCCACAGAGCAGGTTGACAGGGCACTTACACATTGGTCTTCCTACACCAGAACCCAACCACCCAACTTAGTCTGGTTGCTAAAGCCTTGCATAATATTTTAGATTCATAGTTAATCTTAGTTAAGGGTCTGTAAAATAAGGGATTCATCTCATCTCCTCCAGGTTTTAGATTTATACATATAATACCTACTCTCATAGTGGGTTTAGTGCCACAACAGTGAGGGCCTCCAGTAGATTTTCCATAACTTGGGAGGAGACAGTTTAGTACAGTTCAAATGGGAAGAGATCACTTCCTGACATCTTGGATTTTGGCAACACTTGTAGTGCCTCGCACTGTTTTTTTAGTGTCGTAAAGGAGCGTGATCTGACAGGAATCTGCAGTGCGAGAGCTGTTCTGTTAGTAATCAGTTCTTGGTTCAATCTACTAAATGTTTGTGGGTCAATGAATGACGCGCGTATTCTTTAGCTACTGGGTGCTGTTCTGTCCATATGTCAACACACCCTAGATTGACCATTACCTCTTGTAGTGTATGTGTCATCCCTGGTTTAGTGAAGATACAAAAGGTATGCTGTTCCTAATATTGAGACAAGGGAAAACTGGTTTTATGTGGTCATGTAGTGTAGGAGGATGAGTATTCCTACTCTTGGAATATAGGGCCCTCACACACCCGGCAAGGTGTCATGCACTGTGTGCGGTGAGCTTGTCACACAGGGAACACAAGAGTTGTGTTTATACTGGTACATCTGATTCTAATAACTGTTTTTATTCCTTTACCAGGTTGGTCAAATGCTATCAGGTAATACACAAAGCATGTAGTAGGTTGGTTTAAAAGGGTAGACCACACAATAAAACCACCCACGTGCAGATAGATTTGATTTTATTAGGTCCCAACGAATTGGCACCAGATTGTTCAACTACTAGGCGAGAAACATGTTGACCGCACAATAGAGCGCCCTACATGAGACATAATCTCAGACATGCGCCTTTGTTTCTTTTAATCAGGGTGGGAGACCCATAGATTAAAATTGTCTTCACTGGTACTCCCTTTCCTGTTTTAAAATATCTTTCAGGTTATACACCCCCACACTTTCATCTACACTAATTAGGCCCCTCACCCCCATGGCACCAAATGGCATTTGCAATAAAAGATCTCCGCCAAAGAGCCCCTCATTGGGAGCCCGTCAGGTATTGCAGCGCCGACCTGACGAGGAGCAGCCCATATGATGAAGCATGACTCATTGCAGAGTGTGTGAGGGCCCTATATTCCAAGAGGAGGAATCCTCATCCTCCTACACTTTATGACCACATAAAACCAGTTTTGCCTTGTCTCGATATTAGGAGCAGCATACCTTTTGTATCTTCATTATTGTTAGGGAATCTATACTGCGCCTGTCTAAAAAGCCCTCAGTCTCTCCTTTGTGATTGATCCCTGGTTTAGTATCAGGCCTCAGATGGAACCTGTCCAATGTGTCATCCTAAACACAAATAAAGTCACCTGCCCACATGAGGGGAATATCCACATTGCCAGCGATGAGCCTCTGAACATTAGGAAAAAATAAGTAGTCATCAGTGTTGGGGACATAGATATTCAGGATGCTATCTTTCCTCCCGGCTAATGTGCCACATAGCAGCAGATATCCTCCCTATATATCTGCCTCCCAATACGTTAGTTTAAAGGGCTCTCCTGGTGCAATTCATATAGGGACCCCTCTAGCGTAGGTTGAGTAGGTTGAGAAGTAATTGTACCTGCCGTTTTTGAAACTTATTTTGGAGCCTCAGGGTCAGCGAGGTGATTATCTTGGAGGCAGGTAATTTTATGCCGTCGGAGGAAGAAGAGTACTCTATATCTTTGTGTGTAGGCACCAAAGACTTTCACATTCCAGATTATAATTTTGTCATTACTGACCAGGTGTGTAATGTGTTGTGCTAGTTCCCGGCTATTGGATAAGGCCCCCAGTCTCCCCAAGAAAACGACACAGAGTGCAGGGATATTTGACCCTTTCCCAGTGTCTGCTCTCCAATGTCATGCTTTGCAGTGGTAAGAGTGTCCTATAATAAGAACATTTTCCACAAAACACCGTACCCTACCCTAGGCAGACAACACAACTTCAAGTTCTGCTACCTCTGTTTTAATCTCTTGCATTGCCCCTTTGGTTTTGTTTGCTCGCTCACTGACTTTCGGCAGGTCAGTGCGAAGGAGATGTTCTTCCAGGTACATAAGACACATTTTGCCTCCCGTGTGTGGCTCAACTTTCCAATGGCAGCTAAGGTTTGGCTCCAATGGGGCACTGCAATATCGCCTGTGGCACAGTTTGTTCCAGAGTGGCAGCGAGTTTATCCATGTTGATCTTTTGCTCTGCCAGTGTTGCCTGATCTTTCACCATGACCCCTCACGATGCAGTCAGTTACTGAGGGTAGTGAGGAGCACTTATCTAGAAGCAACCAGAGGAGCTGTCTCCACTAACGAGTCGATATTCAGTGGGTTAGGCGGCACTCTCATTTTGGGAGTATGAATGAAGTCACAACCTGAATACTTTCAGTGTCAGGGTCTACCAGTCCTAGCCCTGGGGGCCGGCCGCAAATGCCAATCCTCTCCTCACCCTATTGCCACACTGTCTTCTACCCTTGCTGAGCTGTTCTCGGTCCTGCGCACTCAAGGCCCACCAGGAGAGCTCTCCTTTACCATAGTAAATGCTCTTAATTTAACTGAGTCTATTTTTATTTGTTATGTATGCCCTCTGGGAATGTTCATCTCTCTCATTCAGTTAGCATATCTCCTTTTTCTCTCCATTAATCGCTGTCATACGTTCCCTCTTTATACTTGTAGCTGTGTTTTTGCACCACTCCCTGGTTGTCTATCTCTCTACATTTTAATTATTTTTTGTCTGTCTTTGTATATATCTATCTCGACAACTGCGTGTGCAAGAGTTAGATAATTTGCCATCTCGCACACCCACAAGCTTTTAATAGGTAATATTGAACATGTTCTCAGCCGCGTGTAAAAGAGTGCCGCGAAACTCCATTACTGACACCTTGTGCTACCATTTTCTTTATTCATACTGCATGAATATATTCATAAGTGCAATTTAGAGACCATGTCCTTTATGAATACTATGTTTATGTAGTCATGGCAACCTTTTCCATTGAGAATCCCGGAATGAGAAATATCGTACTTTCTTGTGCTCATTTTTTTCCTGAAATTAACTCACACTTTTGTTTCCCAGGAGGATCAGTGTTTCACTTTCTCCTTGTTTGTTTTAAATTTTGCTCCGTAGACAATTCGCCTCGGGATCACTTCCAGGCATGCTTCACACCTCAGTCTCGGCGCATCAGCACATTCAGAATGCACGGCATTTACCGAAAGAGACCACCACGTGAAGCTGCACAATTTTCTTTCTTCCCAGGAAGTCCGAGTGGGAATTATATATGACAAACATAGTCTCATCTGCATTAGTCATATAAGGGCTACATGTATCTTTGAATATTATCGAAATATTGCACGAAGTAGTAAATGTAACCCACTAACATCTGGAGGAAATGCACTAAGGAATCAGCAGACATTGTAAACTAGAATTGTAGCACTTCGATTTCAAGCTGCGAGGGTGATATTTATGTAGAAACGTGTTAGTTGACTTTGGAGCAAAGTATGTGAATTTCTTAGAGTTGGAGAGAAAACTATCGTGACAGATAGAACTCACTTCAGCAATATTGCCACTTTTTATTTATTTGTTGCAATTTTATCTGTCATAGAATAGGTCCAGATGGGGTTCAGATCGCTTAACATAGGAACAATTATAAAACCTAAGCAGTTAAGATTTGTAACATTAAAATTGCTAAGTACAGGTGTCTTGGTAGCATGTTATAATCATTGCCGATAGACAGATACACTTCTCTAATTTCTCAGCCAAAATTTAGTGCCAAAAACTGTTGAATGCGCGCGTTCATATATAGTCTTCCAAGTCAGGAAACAAGGTGATCCAGGCCAGCCCAGTAGAGTTGCAACCTACATTGCTGAAGTTAGAGATCTAGCTTTAATACTGACAGAACATTCCAAAAATGGAAGAAGCAACATCATGCCCTCATAAAATCATTGCCACTATTGTTTTTTCAAAATACCCACTGAAAGCTAGAAGGTATCCTGGTCTCGGATCAGGTGAAAGTTGAATGCACCTAGGCGCATGTTATCAAAGAAGAGCGATAAACATCGCTAAGCGCACTTAGCGCGTTTCTGTTTATCGCCGTCTATCGCTGAATTACATCGCCGTGTTAGCGGCGTATTATCAACGCTTTGCGAACAGGTGATGTACTTCTAATGAACCAGCGCAAACAACAACTCGGGGAACAAGGTGAGAACACAACTGTCCTTTCCCGTGTCACAGACCCGCCGTCACACTAACTCATTCACACACGCATTCATTGGTTGGGCCCATAACACCAACACTCACTCGTTTCTCTCTTTCACAGGTCTGCACACAGGAGGGGGAATGATGCGCCGGACATGTGGGTGGGAGTACCTTATAACCTATAGGGAAAGAAAAGTTATCTTACATCCTATACATTAACCTTCACCACCTATAGATTCCTAATACAAACATCAAGGCACTCCGCCCACTTGGTCGATCGGATCAAATAGTTGGATTGGTTGATGGTGATTTTAGAACCAGCTAAAACACATTTAAGACTCAGAATCCTCTATTCTCTTTGCAAAGAACCACAAACTCATACTTTCTGTTAATCAATAACTGTTTATCTAAATTGCAATTATTAGCATTTGTCTCTTCAAAGTTTAGAATTTCTAGATCAATTTAATTAAATCACAGAACACCTTATTTACCTATTCTGGCTATCTGGGTTTTCTCTAATTCATTGGCTCAGCATAACCAAATTTTTGTCGTTAAATTGTCCAAGGATCAGACCAGATCTCAGAGTCCGAAAGTCCTTTGCTCAGCACGTTACAGTCCCAAAGATCATCAAAGGACCAGAAATCGTGCCAGCATCCGTCATCGAAAGGTCTCGATTAGCGTAGCGACCAACCCCTCCCTATTCTACTACTCTTTTATAATAAATTTCGGGATAACATGAAACATTTTTGGGCGGAGAAGAGAGATGATTGGCCAAGAGAAATCGTCCGATTTTGTATTGTCTGGTTTCACTAGGTTTTTGCTGATGAGTTCTCCGCCTATGAGTACATTTCCAAATGTTGCAATTTTTAAATTCATTCATTGTTCATTTATACCAGTTCTTGTCTTCCGGGGTCTTTGGCAGCGCCCCAGTAACCTATCCTTGACAGGAACGGCGTGTACAGAGGTCATTAGGGAATTCACGGTACCATCCAAGTCTGCGCACTAGGATCCGCGCATCACGATACGGTGGCCACTTCTGAATCTGTATTCTGCCGCCATCTTTTGTTAGGCCAAGATGTCAACTTAAGCGAAACAAACACAAAAGAGTAATTAATACAAAGAAATTATGCTTCTAATGTTATACCCTCACTAATCCCTTTTTGTATTAGTATTTTCCTAGCTAATAGCGACATTTAAAGCAGTATATTCACCTTTACGGTCCACCACGAAGATGCAAACGTCACAAAAGCAACATAAAGCATGTGATATCTAATTATCACATATACTACAGTTAATATGCGTACGTATTTTAGATATGAAAGTTATTTTGCCATGCAAATAGCAAGTTCCCACGTGTAATTCATGTATGCAGTTGGTTAATCTTAATATATCATCGTACACAATTAGTAAATTAAAATAAGTAGGTTATTCAGTTAATACTTTCATGCAAAATAGAGGAGGTATACAAAATTGTGCACTACCTGCTCCATCAAAAAGTAAAATAAATGAATTCAATACTCTTAATATTTTGTTAGATTACATTACTGCTTCCCCTGTCTCTTCTTCTCTTGTTTTTCTATACATATTGTCTTTCCACTCTTCTAATTCTACTTCTTCAAATTCTCTTTTTCTTTCTTTGTCTTTATTTCTTACAGTTTCTCTTTTTATGTGTTTTTGTAATTTCCTTTTCTTGCTACATAAACATCCTAGTCTTAGAATTAATGCTAAAATAGTCACACATGTTACTGGAATTAATATTTTACCAATAAAGGTACTACCTAACTTAAGTAAGAAGTTCTTAATAGTTGAAAACTTTTTCCCAATCTTTTCCCAAATACCTTCAACCTCCAGTGGAACAATGTCCTCATGCAAATCAGTTATATTTTTAATGTAAGTCTTTAAATCTTGACTTTCGTCAAGAATGTAAGTACAACAATGTTGAACTTTCAGCATTCCACAGACTCCACCCTCTTTTGCCAAAATTATATCAAGGGGAAGTCGATTTTGCATTACCATGGCACGCATGGCAACCATTTCAGCATTTACCAATAAAAATCCTCCAGCAGTGCTTGTTGACAAGCGATCCACTACTGTTTTCTAATTTTATGTGCATTCAGAGATATTCCCACTGCAGGTATCAACGCTCCGAAAATGTCTCCTACAATTTCTGACCAAGATTTTTTTTTCCTATGTGTTAGTTGACTACCTAACTCATGTGCACCATCTTTTCCTCTTCCCACATGGAATATCTTTGGGAAAACCAGGCCTAGATAACATGTGCCATACCAATGATCTGGTAATCGGTAATATGCTTTGTTCCCGCAGATAAAATATAATCCAGGAAAAACTGGATCATTTCCTCCTTTAAATCCCCATCCTCCCATGATTCTATAAGTGTCATGGCAATCGCTGGTACCTACAAAATAAATATCATATGCAGTTTGATTTCTTCAAATACACAACTTCCCTTTCTGAGGCCAATCTAAAGCCATTGTTGGACTAGCTTCTCCTTTCAAATGTTTTTCACTTTCAACATCCCAGACTGTCTTTTCTTCTTTTCCCTCAGGTATTTTCCCTTGCATTTTCAATCTCCTTTCTTCAACCATATCCAAGAAAACTTTCTCCTCCTTCTTTAAACTGCAAGTTAGATTATTTCCAAATATTGATTCTAATGTTAATTCTTTAGTTTCTAAGAAAAATTCCCCTAACACTTTTGCAGGTTTAACTTTATTCAACTTGTTAATTACAGGTACTTGTGAAATTACATTATCTACATCTGAAAAATAATATTCTAATTTCCCTATTTTGTAAAACAATCTTGCTATTACACTACATGTTATTCCATATGTTACTGGAAGGTGATGGTAAGTCACTCCCTCAGATACAGACGCTGGCAATTGCATACAGATGTAGCAATCCCTCACGTTCATCGTCTTCACATATTCGTATAGTAATTTTGAAAAGACATTGTAAGAAAAATCACTTATGGACCTATCTTTATGTAAATAATTTCTATCTATTTTAGTCGGATACACCTTCTGAGTCTTTTCTATATTAGTTTTATTCTCGTTATGTCCTTCTATTGTTTCTAGTGTAACCTTAAATGAAACCATTAGAGCTAACGCACTCCACAGAAGCATTAGTAATCCTGTACAACAACAACACATTTTTAACCATCTTCTAAGAAACACACATTTAGGTTTTTTATTTTCTGTGTTTGCCGTTTCGAAAAATGATCAGTGTCTTTTGACTTAGGTTCTTCTACTTCACAACTAGTTTTGTGTAACCCATGGCTATAAGGACCTACTTGGTTCTTTCAGTCTTATGTCTTTTCCGGTGATTTATTGTTCCTCCATTTTGAACACCTTTATCTTTTCAATTTGGCATTTGATCGTCTTTCACTTTCCTTTCGTAGTCTTGTTGTAGGACTTCCTGAACATCCGTCTCTTCTCTGATCTCGGACAAGATAACTCTCAGGATTTCCAATTCTTCGTCTTCTTTAACCACTCCTGGTATAGTCACCTCTGGATCCCCTTGGCTATCTGCCTCTTCTTTCATTTCAGGCAATGCCACATATGACCATTCCGGCGACTTATACTTCTGGTTAGGTTTTCTCGTTCTTTTGTTTACTTTTACCGTCATTTGTTTCTCTTCTTTCAATTTTTCTTGGCTTGACACTTCATTTACTTGTTCAGCTCTAGATGAATTCACTCGTGTCAATCGGTATCTTAATCTTTTTATCTTGTTAGGCTAAATTTCATCTCTGGCTGGCCTTTTCAACTTATTTCATTTCTCGTTTTTTTCAGTTCTCCATGCTCTCTTTCTCAGGACTCGACCTTCTGGTACTTCTTCATCACTGTCCTCTGATTCACTTCCAACTTGACTTTTTCCTTCAACTGTTCTCCTTTCCACCACTTCTGTTTTGTTCCCTACTTCTGTCCCTCCTCGTGGTTCTTCCACACAATCTTTCTGCTGACTAATTGTCCCTTCCTCTAACTGGATGTGTGAGTTCCCTCCAACTCCTCTGTGGTCTTCCACAAAAATCTTTCCCTCACTCTCTGTATCTGGTACCTTACCATCTAATTTTATTACTTCAGGTGGAATTTCTCTTGAACTTTCATTCGGGACTGTCTTATCAAGAATTTCCTTTACAGTTTCTTCACTGTTTTTACTCTCATTCTTATGTGCTTGAACATGTTCAGTCTCTGATTCTGAGCTGGTGTCAGAAATCTGTAACTTTCTTCTTAAAGGAAGGTTCTCTGGTGCAATAACTAGACTTTGTTCTGATTCCCCCCTTTCAGGAATTTGTCTTGTTCTTGTTTCTTCCGTATCTGATTCAGAGCTTGTATCTGATTCTTCAAAGTATTCTCCTTCCCTTGTTATCCACTGGGTTTGTAATTCGCAAGGTGTGACTAGCATGAATCCAGTTCTTCACTCCTGCACATTTTACCGTTGTTGTCGTAGTCAAGATCACCTGATGTGGTTTTCCCCAACGTTGGACCAAACAGTTTCGTCATCTGTGCACTTTTATTCTCACCCAGTCCCCTGGGCTCAAATCATGAGCTGGATTATTTTCAAGAGTGGTGGCATCCGATCCAACCTGATGGAACACAGAATGAATGGAATCAACCAACCCCTTGCAATAATCCAACACCAAGTCATCAGATATAGGCAAAAGTTTGTTGACTGGTACGAAAACATGTTGTATTGCTCTTACCATGACAATTTCATGGGGACTCAGACCTGTATTCATATCTGGAATTGATCTAATAGTCATGAGTACCAGAGGCAAGACATCAGGCCATTTCAAACCTGTGGCTAAACACATTTTTCCCAGCCTGTTTTTAATAGTGCCATTTACTTGTTCCACCACACCAGAAGCCTCTGGGCGATAGGCACAATGCAGTTGTTGTTGTACATTCAATGCTTCACAAATCAACTTCATGATTTCATTATGAAAATATTTTCCTCTATCTGACTAAATTGTGACTGGAAAACCGAATCTAGGAATGAACTTTCTTAGTAATAACTTGGCTACTGTAATTCCATCACTTCTTCTCATTGGGTATGCTTCCACCCACTGTGAAAATAGACAAACCATCACTAAAACATACCTCAACCTGTTACAAGGGGGCATTTCAATGAAGTCAATCTGCATTCTGGTGAAAGGCCCTCCTTCTTGACCTATTGTTCCCAGACTTACCACTGTTTTGCTTCCAGGATTGAATTGTTGACATATAAGACATCTTTGACAAAGACTTTCAGCTACAAGTCTAAATTTTGCGTTATACCATGTATGCCTAAAGAGTCTGATCATTGCGTCTCTTCCTACATGTGCTTGTCCATGATACATCCATGCCATGGCAGACACCATGCTATCAGGCATAACTGGTCTTCCATCCCGATAAACCCACACATGATCTGTTTCCCGTGGTGCACATCCTGCTTTTCCCCACTGTCTCATCTCATCTCCTGCTTCTTCTTGCAACTATCTCACTTCCTCCCATGTATTCACAGTGTTAGTAAACAACAAAGGGCATGAATTAATTTCCCTCTCTCTTCCCCTATTGATTGAATTATGATTTTGTGCGCAATATTGAGCAATATCGTTTGCGAATTGGTTACCAGCTGACACATAGTCATTAGACTTTGTGTGTGCTGCACACTTCACAACAGCCAATTGCCTAGGCAGCTGTATCACCTCAAGCAATTTTCCAACCCCTTCAGCATTCTTTATAGGAGTTCCACTTAATGTCAAAAATCCTCTTTGCGACCAAATCTGGCCAAAATCATGCACTACACCGAAGCCATATTGACTATCGGTTATCACAGTCCCTCTCACATTCTTTCCCAACTTACATGCTCTCGTTAAGGCAAATAGTTCAGCAACTTGGGCTGATTTTACTCTTTTAGACATGACGCTTCCAAAACCGCTGCTACTGTGCATAATGCATATGCTGCACTCAGAATTCCCTCATCTGTTCTCAAGCATGATCCGTCCACAAACATCAGATAATCATTTTCTGTCAAAGGTACATCTTTTATGTCAGGTTGGGGTTTGGTACAGAAATCAAGCCCTTCCAAATAGTCATGATCCACATCATCTCTGACTTCCACATTCTGAGAATCAGGCAGTAATGTTGAAGGATTCACATTCAGACATCTCACCAGGCTCACATTGGTCGCACCTAGGACAACTTTCTCATATTTAGTCAGACGACTGTGTGTCATGAACTGGGTGCGGCTCCTTGTTAAAAGGATTGCCACATCATGAGGTACAAACACTCTCACAGGATATCCCATCACAATTCCTTCACTTTTTTCCAAACACTTGCAAGTGGCTGCTACAGCTTTCAGACAACCTGGCAATGCTACAGCTACGGGATCTAATATAGCTGAGAAATATGCAATTGGGCTCTTTAGTTTTCCATGTTTCTGTATTAATACAGAAAGTTCACATCCATTTCTTTTGCTGCAATAGAGTTCAAATTATTTTTCATAATCAGGCATACCAAGTGCTGGTGCTTCACATAAACTGTCTCTCAATTGTTTAAAAGCTGTTAATTCCTCTTTGTTTAACTCAATGGGGTCTTTTACATCACTTCTTGTTAAGCGAACCAAAGGTTTTGCAATCAGGGAAAAGTTACGTATCCAACCATTCCCAGAAACATTCTTACTTCTCTTTGTGTCATTGGTGCTCTCATTCCTTTTATTATCTTGATTCTGTCTGTAGTTACTTTTCTCAGTCCTTTTTCGATTTTGTGGCCCAAATATTGTACTTCTTTCTGACAGAATTGCAATTTCGATGGGGATACTTTAAGTCCTCCATCAGCCAAATGATTCAACAGTGCAATGGTTACTACAACGCACGCTTCTCTAGTTCTTGAAGCCACAAGCAAATCATCTATATATTGTACCAGAACTGAACTCTCCGGCATTTTTAAATCTTCTAGAGACTTTTTCAATATCTGATTGAATATTGAGGGACTCTCCGTGCACCCCTGTGGAATTCGGCACCATGCCAAAATACGTTTGCCAAATCGGAACGCAAAAATTTGTTGGCTATCATGATGCAATGGGATAGAAAAGACAGCATGACACAAGTCAATCACTGTGTACCATTCTGCATGATGAGGAATCTGATATAAAATCACAGACGGATTTGGTACAATGGGACAACATGATACTACGATTTTGTTTATTTTCCTCAGATCTTGTACTATTCTAAATGTTCCATTTTTTTTTTTTAGGCCCATAATTGGTGAGTTACATGGACTGCTCATTATTTCTCTCAAAATACCTTGTTTGATCATTCTGTCTATTATAGGAGTAACTCCTTCAATTATCTCGGGTGTCAATTTGTACTGAGGAATATTTGGGTAACTTATTCCTTCTTTTATGGCAACTTTTACGGGTTCTACATTTTTCATTAATCCCACATCTTCTCCTGTGAAATCCCAGACTTCCGCTTTTACTATCTTTTTCAGCTCTTGGGGTAGTTCTTCAGGGTTAAATACAGCAAATGCCTCAGTAATCTCAGGTTCCATATTAGCCATAGTCATTTTATACAGTACAACCTCATCTGGAGTCTCGAATGCTATACCATCGGGAGTTCAATATATAGTGCAATTCATTTTGCACAATCTCTTCCTAACAAATTTACAGGGCTTGAGTCGCACACGACAAAGCGGTGCATTTCAGAAAATGTCCCTATGTTAACTTTTACTGGTTCAGTGAGATACGTTTTTATTTGTCTGTTGGATACTCCAACTACTTGGATTGTTTCGTCCGAGAGGGGAAGATTTTTAACATCAGATGATCTAACAGTTGAACGAGTGGCACCAGTATCTACTAGGAAAGTAATGTTTTCGTCATTTACCTTTCCATCCACAAATGGGCCTGTCTGGTCTACTTCTAGAGTTGCGCCAAGTACGCACTCCTCTTCCTCCCCTCAACATCGTCAATATCCTTCTTCTGACTCACTCTCTTCGCGTTGTAGCCAATACTGCACAACAGCACTAGCGCGCGGCAGCTTAGTTACCTGTTCTTCATTGTAGAATCCTGTCTCATTACTGTATTTCTGATGATTTACGCTCTGTGGAAAAGGCGGTTTGGGCACCTGATTCTGTTGGGGAACAACCTGCTGCTGTTGCTGCGGTTGACAACTCACCTCTTTCCACACCTGCGGATTCAATGATGCATTATCACCATTAGGATTCGGGGGAAATTTACACTCGGATTTCCAATGTCTCATTTGGCTTCGTCTATATTAAACTGTCCTTTCCCTTTTCCATTAATACATTTTGGTTTCATACCCGTACCAGTTGCTTGTTCAATCAATTGAGCTTCCTGTCTTTTTGCTACCTTTACCTGAGCCCACATGGCTTTCTCTTTTAATTTACGCTGCTTTGCTTCAATCTCATCACTAAAATATTTGGCATGTCTCGGTACTTCGTCTAACTTTTTGTTCTGCCAATCAACTGTATGCTGCTTAATCATTTTGCTTACTTCATGTCGCAATCCATACACAAATCTATATACAAAATTACTCAAATCCTTTTCACTTAAGTTTTCATCACCACTATACTGTTTAAAGGCAAGAATCAGCCTTTCATAGTAAGCATGCACCGATTCTTTCGCTTCTTGATGAGTTCTATCAATTTTTACACAATCGGTTTCTTTAGGAGGTACTTTATTTTTCAAAAATGTAATTACTTTTTCATATTTTCTCATTACTTCTGGATCTGGGGCACCTGTTTTTGGATCTCTAGGGTATTCTTCTGTAGGCCAGTTGATCATTACCTTGCACTCTGTCCATAAATCTGCAGGTACTATTATGTCGAAAAGACTATTCAAATCAATCCATAGGTCTTTTGATAATTTCACAAACCTGTCTACCTGCCTGTGTTTCACGTCTAGTCCAGGGGACATGCACATATCCTCCACCTGGAATCTCTCTCATAGGACATTAAGTTACTACCTTTTCTTTCTCTCTTACTGGGTGGGCTGCAAACGTTTTATCCGTTGCATCATCTCGTTTTCGAAACCATCTAGTCTTCCATTTGTCTACATCGCCCCATTTTCTCAATAATATGATAAAATCTTTAATCTGAATCATTTGTCCTGTTGTGTTTAAGTTTTCAATGTCTTTTTCAGAAAAATCTACTCTATATGGTTTTTGTAATGACTTCACCATTTCAAAATCAATACCCATTTCATTTGCCACTTCTTCTAATCTTTCATGTAAATTCTTAGCTCTCCATGTTATGCTTTTACACAGAAACATTAATTCTTCATCCTGATAACTTTTTAATTTTTCTGTAGGAATGGTCCCTACTATTAATTCCTCTAATACTATTTTTAATTTGGACACATCTAAAGGTTTAGGCTCAGCATCTCTTTGTTGTAAACTTCTTAGCCAACCACTTAATTCATCAGAAATAGGACCTACAGGAATCATTTCATTTCGTGTCTGTTCTAATCCTTTTGGTGATCCCGGTACTGACTCTGTCGTCATTATTACTCTATTTACTAAACTCTGATTTACTGTCAAATTTTTGGGAGTACTTTTTTCAGAAATTCCTACCGTTTGTCCCCACAAATTTTCTCTTGTATCTCGTCTCTGTATTTCATTTTCTCTGTTTCCATTATAAGGAATCGTCAGACAATGCTCACTATCCTTCTGTTTATCAAAAATCGGCATTACAGGACCTATTGTTACCGGGACAGTTACTAGCTTCCATATTTTTAGTTAATTCTCTAATCTTCTCAGTCAATTCTAAAGTAGTTCTAGCCAATTCAGCTGAATTTTCATTAGCCATTTCACTAACTTGGGTATTTTCTGTTTCTCTAAAAGGATTATTTCTTCCTGCCTCATGTGGTACTGTTTCAAATTTTATATTCTGTGGCGATTCTTTTACTGGAGCACTCGGTGTCAATGTGGAATTTGGTTAATATGGGGGTGAATTTTTATAAAACAAATAATACTCCGACTCATGCACACCATGCTTATAACCTTCGGATCCTGTATTGTTTCTCTTTTCCGTACATTTTCTGCTAGTGGTTTCCTCCACATTTCTCATAGGAAACAACCCATCAGTCATATTTGCACTTCGCCATCTCTTAATTCTATCATCATGATTTTCTTGTCCATATGATCTATCAAACATATATCTATACCTTCCGCCTCTCCGTTGTCGTTCTCTGTTATACATCTCATCTTCCCATTCTGTCAATGCTTCAAACTGTGTAGGTCTAGGTCTCGATTCCAATTTCATCATTCTTTCTCTCAGATTTCTCAAAACCATTAAATTAAATGAACCATGTTCCGGAAATGCCAAAAGTCCATAATCTTTTGTATATTTTGCCCAATTGTTTAACCAAATACATGTATGATAACCGTATTTCATAATCATAAAAGATGCAGGTGATTTTGCTGGAGGGATCAACTGTCCCTCTCTAGTCACAATCGGTTTGCCCTTTTTAAATAAGGTCTTGATTTTACCGAACCAGAACTTTTTCTCCTTCTCTGGTGGATTGTAATACATCATTTTCTCTTTTCTGTCTCGCTAGATTTCTCCTATGACTGTTTTGTTTGTTCTATCCAATCATAGTGCGACTCACACTAATGCACCAATCCTGAGCATCTATGTCACTTTTGCAATTCTCCAATTGCACCACGACTCACACTAACGCACCAATCCTGAGCGTCTATGTCACTTTTACAATTCTCCAATCACAGCGCGACTCACACTAACGCACCAATCCTGAGCATTTACGTCACCTTGTAATTCTCTACTCCTAGCGCGGCGCACACTAACGCATCAATCCTGGGCGTCTACGTCTCTTACTGACCGACCAATCTCAGCGCGGTCTTTCTGACGTCAGCTTTTCTCGCCGTCGCTGCTCCTGCTGACCCCTCCTTTACAAATTTATTGGCAAACTTTTTACATTCACTTTCTCACTAAATTCTGTTAGTAACGACATAAAAACGCCACCATTATCTGTTTCGCTACCAAAGGATAGTCCTGACCTTTCTCACAAGAATTCGGTCTTTCCCGAGAGCAGCGTTTACCTCTGCCCTACTATGGAATCGTTACTTCCGTTGATAAAGTAGCACTTCCCTCTACTTCACCCTTCTAGCAAGCATTAGCTAACCGTTTCTCTAGAAATAAAACACCTGTTGGAGACCCAATGCTCCTGAGAATTAAAACCAGAGTTTCACAATTAACCTGAATGCTATTTCATTTACACACATTCATACGGAAAATGTAGTTCATTCACACAGAATCTTTCCCGAGAGCAGCGCTTTCCTCTTCCCTACTACAGAATTATTTCATTTGTTAATAAAGTAGCACTTCCCTCTACTTTATCCTTCTAACAAGCTTAGGGAACACCCATTACCTTTCCAGTGATAAGCATAATCAGAGCTCCTTTTGGACTCCCGGTACTTAAGACCAAAATTTCACAGATGACCTACGCTACCATACATTTCTCTCAAACAGGAAATGTCCCTAGGGGCAACACACGACGATGTTACCAAATCGAACCCAGACAATGCGTCGTGCAACTTCAATCGTTACACGTTTTACCCGTGTACCTACAGGGCAACAAAAAGCGCTTACCTCTGCTCTACTAATGAATCGTTACAAATTTCCGACTTCCTACTCCCAGAAGTCGTCAAACAACATGGAACGCAACGCGACTCAACATAGAGTGTTAATACATAAACCTCTACTTATCCGTAGTCAATAATCAATAATCAATAAGCAATTTACAAGCAATAATCACCAAACCAATGCAATAAAACCATAACTCTGCTACCAGGAAAAACTGATCCAGTGCAAACAACAACTCGGGGAAAAAGATGAGAACACAACTGTCCTTCCTCGCGTCACAGACCCGCCATCACACTAACTCATTCACACACGCATTCATTGGTGGGGCCCATAACACTCATGCGTTTCTCTCTTTCACAGGTCTACACACAGGAGGGGGAAGGATGCATCGCACATGTGGGTGGGAGTACCTTATAACCTATGGGGAAAGAAAAGTTATCTTACATTATGTACATTAACCTTCACCACCTATAGATTCCTAATCCTAAACATCAAGGCACTCCGCCCACTTGGTCGATCGGATCATATAGTTGGATTGGTTGATGGTGATTTTAGAACCAGCTAAAACACATTTAAGACTCAGAATCCTCTATTCTCTTTGTAAAGAACCACAAACTCATACTTTCTGATAATCAATAATTGTTTATCTAAATTTTCATTATTAGCATTTGTCTCTTCAAAATTTAGAATTTCTAGATGAATTTAATTAAATCACAGAACATCATATTTACCTAATCTGGCTATCTCGGTTTTCTCTGTTCATTGGCTCAGCATAACCCAATTTTTTGTTGTTAAATTTTCCAAGGATCAGACCAGATCTCAGAGTCCGAAAGTCCTTTGCTCAGCACGTAACAGTCCCAAAGATCATCAAAGGACCAGAAATCGTGCCAGCATCCGTCATCGAAAGGTCTCGAATAGCGTAGCGACCAACTCCTCCCTACTCTACTACTCTTTTATAATAAATTTCGGGATAACATGAAACATTTTTGGGCAGAGAAGAGAGATGATTGGCCCAGAGAAATTGTCTGATTTTGTATTGTCTTGTTTCACAAGGTTTTTGCTGATGAGTTCTCCGGCTATAAGCAAATCTCTGAATGTTGCAATTTTTAAATTCATTCATTGTTCATTTATAACAGTTCTTGTCTTCTGGGGTCTCTGACAGCACCCCAGTAACCTATCCTTGACAGGAACGGCATGTACAGAGGTCGTTAGGGAATTCACGGTACCATCCGAGTCTGCGCACTAGGCTTCGCGTATCACGAGATGGTGGCCACTTCTGAATCTGTATTCTGCCGCCATCTTTTGTTAGGCCAAGATGTCAACTTAAGCGAAACAAACACAAAAGAGTAATTAATACAAATAAATGATGCTTCTAATGTTATACCCTCACTAATCCCTTTTTGTATTAGTATTTTCCTAGCTTATAGCGACATTTAAAGCACTATATTCACCTTTACGGTCCTCCACGAAGATGCAAACGTCACAAAAGCAACATAAAGCATGTGATATCTAATTATCACATATACTACAGTTAATATGCATATGTATTTTAGAAGTTAAAGTTATTTTGCCATGCAAATAGCAAGTTCCCACGTGTAATTCATGTATGCAGGTTGGTTAATCTTAATATATCATCGTACACAATTAGTAAATTAAAATAAGTAGGTTATTCAGTTAATACTTTCATGCAAAATAGAGGAGGTATACAAAATTTTGCACTACCTGCTCCATCACCAGCAATAGACGGCGAGAAACAGAAATATTGCCTGTAATCCAGCGATGATTATGGAGATGCTTGCTGATAGGGGAGTGTGGTCGTAACATGGCGAGCCACCTCCCATTATCAGCATAGCTAAGTAAAAGAAAAAGCAGATGTTAACTTCATGCGATAACCGTGGTTAGCGCAGTTTGTTTTATCGCTGGGGCCATATTGTTAATAGTGCAGAGTTGTGTTTGTCACGTTAATCATGCAGACATTGTGAGGAACGCCCACTCTGCATGTCATTAGCGATAATAATCGCTGACATGCAAAATGGAGAAAAAACGATGACTAAATCAAGGAAACACACATTAGCGTGTCCTTGATAATAGTGCAATATTTAAATCGCCGCTTTTTGGCTGAAATCGGCTGATAAAGCGGCGAAAATGGGCTTGATAATATGACCCCTAAGGAAGAATACAAGACTGGGACAACTGTTTCCATTTACCAACTCTGGGACTATTTGGGCTCTGACCAACAGTAAAAAGTGGAAAGCTGTGATGTCCTACTTGCCAAAATAAAAACTGCCCTGATGAATACCTTCACCTAAATTTAATCCCGGTCCCCTGTTGAAGGTTGAAAAACGTCGGCTATTGCGCTTCAGAGGCCAAGAGCACCCATACACTCGAATGATTGCACAGAACAGTGCAAAGTCTGGACTTGAGTAAACAAGCTTAGACCTTTAGGCTTGACTAGAACTCTGACTACTCTAGGACCTGGAAAGTCTCTTGAAATTAAGCACCAAGCCAGATCAGGTCCCTTTTGATGCATTAGTATCTTGTAGGACAAAGATTCTCTGTTCCTTAAATGTTTTTTGTCACTTATTGTACTTTGTCAATTGTGTATGTTGTGGAATGTCACATTTAATAGCTTGAGTTATACTATGCACTAAGTTGTTCGTAGCAAGAAGATTTGTTATGTCTGTATTCTATGAATAATGTTTTATGTGTCTACACATTTTGGTGGAAATGTCAATAAGGAGTATTTTGAAAACACTGATAAGGAGAAAAGCTGATGAACAGAAAAAATAGAAATACAAAAAAGAAATATAAGCCCAGAGTTAATAAATATGACTTCTGAAGGCATGAAAAAAAGTGATGTATTATTTATGGTGGGAGAGGCATTTTTCGTTTGACTAGGTTTGTATGTGATTCCAGCCTCTCGCCCCCTTATTTAGAATCACTCCCCTTTTTGCTCTCCCTAGTTTGCACAAGGCACCACTCCAGAGGTACAAGCATGTGGGTAAAGCTGGTATAACAGATACACTATAAAAACAGGAAGCCACCAACAAGGTGTCCCACATACACAACAGGAACCCAACACAGAGGTAAGGAAGATGTTTCCACATAAAAAAGAAATCCAAGAGCACAGTGGACTAATTTCTATGAGACATTGCCCCTTAGACACTCTGATAATGTTCATACAGACTTAACTCTTGTAGCAGTGGGCCATTTGCACATGCTTCTTTATAGATTTTCCTTATGAATTGCATATCCCCACCATAATCTCTAGAAAGGCAAAGGTTGAAAACCAATACCAAGCTTTGCAACCCTTATGTACAGGTATGCACCCTATAAAAATATATGCAATTCAAGCTAAAGTTAGATCTTACTCTTGCTAGGAAAAAACTCTGATTTTGACTAAGACACAAAGTCCTCACCACTGCTGATATATCACTTTTAATAATTTCCTTATATGGTTCGAAATCAGAGAACCAAGAACCGTATCAATGTATAATGACATGCAAGCAGAATTGTCACTATGACTATGAACTTAGCAACCAAAACATTATCCATTGATCTTCTGTAAATAATTTTCTCAAATTCGAATTTACTTTGTGTGCCCTCCATTTCATCATTTTCCCCATTGCGGGCAATAACCATGTGCAAATAAAACCCTAGCCTTGTGCAAAAATGCATCCCAGAACAAAATGTATGGTCAAATTTCATCTGGATAGCAGCACAAGTAACATTTACACACATGTCAGACTTGCTGGGCCTGAATAGAACCCCTTCTAGGGGAGAGGATGTGGCCTAACAAGTAGATCGGTCGACCTTGAAGTGGGCGAACCAGGTACTGGTCTCGGCAGGGAGGTTCAACATCCTGTGATTCTGGGAAAATCACTTAATCTCACTCTGTCTAACAAAATGAATGTGTCCATTTGTAACACAAATGGTGCTCGTGTAAATCTCTCTGATACCTTGGGGTCGAGTTCACGCTATATAAAACAAAAAAAATAAAACTATCTTGCCCCCTGATATTCTAAGCATGTAACATAATAAGAACTCAGATTTCAGAAAGTAAATAGCGACGTGGCGATTCTAAAAATGAAATGGACACACATACAGTTACACTGACAGAGAGATATACATTTACGCTAATGGCTCACTAAGGAAAGTCTAGAAAGGCATAAAGCCCCTATTTGTCCACTCAAATTCTGACAGTGACAAATATCCTACTAGAATTCATATTCTAGAAGAAATCTCCAAAAGACCTACACAAAGGACCAACATTATCTCCTTGGAGAGACATGATCATAATTTCGCAACTGTTTCATGCCTGAAGAAAATAAGACCAAAAAGCAAATTTCTAAACAAGGTTATGACCTAGCACTACCCACATAGAATTTAGAGCAATGCCATTTAATGACATAGACCAAATACCTAAATGTACATGTCAGCAAGCTGTTTACATTAATTAAAGGTTTTGCAAAAAGATGTAACATTTGGTCCAAATCTACGTACCCTACAATTATTGCAGGCTAGAAGATACTTTTTACAATGTTTGAATATATGTTGTTTATTAGAAAGTAATGCACTTCTTAATAAATTATCATGAAGGACTTAACTTTTCTAATGTTGATATGGGTCATCTTGGAAAAAATGTACCTAAAGATATGATCTGACTGGACAGTCTTCTGGTGTTTATTTAACATAGTCCGTACTTTCAAATATTCAGTACTGCATGTTGTTAAGAGCATCACTTCACTGATATCTATTTACATGTGTTGCATTCCTGTTACTCCTTTTAGCCAAATCAAAGAGATAATCCACTTATTTATGTCTACCCACTATTTTGATAGCTTTGTCCAAAACCAATTGAGAATAATCCCATCTCCTAAACCTGTTCATCATTATATGTGTTTCTGCATTACATTTATGTTTACTATACAGCATCACATTTCACTCTCAAGAGTTTGCTATATGAAATATACTCATTAATGGACCTGGGTAAAAACTCTGATGTGGCTTCTCATTGAGTTAAGGTTTTTATTTGATTGTCTTCTACTTCCTCACAGATTTCCAAAAAGAGTATTGCTGCTTGCTCATATAGTAAGAGAATTTCAAAATCAAGTTACTGTCATTATGCAAGCATACAAATGTTTGCACCTCATCCACCTTTTTTCCAGATAAAAAATAAATCTTCAATATATCTGCCACATAAATGTTTCCTTGTATGGTCCTCTAGGCCCACACTATGAGCACCCTTCTCCTCTCACCAGCCCATATGTAGATTTGCAAAGCGGGGGATGAAACAGGTACCCACAGCAGTCCCTCTCAGCTGTCTCTACAGTATGTCACTGAACACAAATATGTTCTCCTCCAGGCACCATTTTGAGTTGAATTATTGAATGATCAAAAAGACTGATCAGTCTGGATCTTAAGAAGCTTTGATGGGCCCTCAGGTCATCTTCATATTTAATACTGGTGTACAATGAAGAGACATCCATAGTTACCAAAATAAAGTCAGATTCCCATTTTATGTCGAAGATTCTACATATAAAATCAGTTGAATCCATAATATGAGGACAATGACTCCATGTGTGTGTGCTTAAAGTAGTCAATATGGTATAATTATGATGATAATACGATAAAGGCTCCCATTACCTGAAACTATGGGTTGACCAAGTGGTTTTAAGAATGTTATGTACCTTTGGTACAGGTAAATTGTGGGCAGCTGTTTGGAAAAAACCGTAATTGTCTCTTTCCAAAAGACGTCCTTCCCACTGATTGTGTAATTCATTATGGAATTTGTCTTTAACTTCCAAATAATATGTTTTAGGTATTACAGCATAACATTCCTTATCAGAAAGATGATACAGAGCTTGTTCCAAGTGTAATTCCCTATTTCACAAGACAATGTTTCTCCCATTGACAATTGCTATCAAAGATATAAAAGTAGAATGGACATTTTTACTGTCTGTTCTAATTGTTTCCCTTCCCCAACTGCTTTCCACAGAGAGATGTAACCTTTTTTTTATTTGACACTTTCTGGACAGACAACATCTGTTGAGCTTTGGATGATTATTCATCATCAATGTGTTTCTGGCACGAAGGTAGTCATCAAGTTTTAAATTGTAGAGGTCTTCAGGGCTAACCATTTTTGGTAGAATTGGGTGTTGTCTGTATATTTGTCACAGGTGAGGTTGTATGATTCAATCAGATTTAGTACGGAGGTTAGGCAAATGTTGATTAATAGCAGGGAAAGGATAGACCCCTAAGCAATGCCGCAGTATTGTTTGTGAAGAGGTTATATGAAAGGGGGTAGGTAGGCTACACTATGCCTATCTGTAAGATAAGAAAGATTTTCACATACTCGATACTGCAAAGTCTTTGCAGTAGTGTGTGGTGGTAGACAGTGCCAAATGCAGCTGATAAAAGCCGATGAAATAAGGCAGCTTCTCCATTTTTGTCCATTGTGAGTTTTAGATCATCTCAGATTGATATAATGGTTGATTTTGCCTCTGTCTAGCCGGAAACTGGACTTTTGGTCTGACAGTAAGCCATAACATTCGGTAACATTACTGAGTTGAGTAAACACTGCATTTTCAAAAATGTTTCATAAAAGTGGTCCATTTGATATGAGCCTGTAGGTTGCTCATTCAGATGAGTCCAGGCTTTTCTTTTTGAGCAGAGATCTGATGTAGGAGTTTTTAAGCTCAGGTAGTGTTACAATTGCCAGCCTTAGTGTGGTCTTCACCCAGACGTTTTGCATATTTACTTCACCTTTTTGCTAATTTCTTTGTGTTGACCTTAGGACTCTGAACCCATTACCTCTACCAACCAGTGCTAAAGTGCATGTGCTTCTCCACTACAATATGGTTTGATTGACTATCCACAACTGGCATATTTAATTTACCTATAAGGCCCTAGTAGAGAGCACTAAATGTCCCCAGGGCCTGTATGTTAAATGCTACTCGCAGGTCTGCAGAACTGATTGTGCCACCCACACAAGTAGCACTTTAAACATGTCTTGGGTCTGCCGAGCCTGTGTGTAACGTTTTACTGCGATGTGTACTTTGCATTTGAAAGCCTTTTACAAGTCTTAAACTCCCTTTTTATTACATATGTTACCTCTATGGTAGGCCCTAGGTACCCATAGGGGAGGGTGCTCTGCAGTTAAAAGGTTCCACATGTGCTTTTACATTTTGCATGTCCTGGTAGGAAAAAACACCAATATGTATTATTTACTACTGTGAGACCTACCCCTCTCATAGGTTAACATTGGTACATTATTACACTTGTGAGCTGTAATTCCTGTTTGGGGAGGAGTAGCTCTGCCATGTTTAATATCATTGGAAGGGTAATGATAAATCTTCTTTGCTGCCAAAGTTGTATATATCATCATTATTTTAGAAATTCCACTTTCTGAAATATGGCATTTCTCTGCTCTTTGCTCTGTGTGCCTCCAGCCTGCCTCCAATTCATGTCTGGGAGGGATGACGGCTGGACTTTGAACATTCCCTCTATACATCCACACACAAAGGAAAGATAGGTGTGACTGAGTGGCCAGCCATGTCCGGATGAGTCATTCTGGGCAGGATGAGAGAGAAGAGCTAACACTTACACTGGAATAGGCAGTGTACTATCCACACACAAAGGGCTGCATCCCCCTGTAGTAAGTCTAGAGGCAGAGCTGGGAGGAAGGACCTCTCTCCACTTTAAAGCCCCTCTTTAACGTCACCTCCACTTCAAAGACACAACTAGGTTTAAGTACTGGATCTCTGACCCCACCAAATCAGACACAACTGGACCTGTGAAGAACTCTGTGAGGAGGAAGGACTGCTGTGCGGCATCGAGGTCTGCCCCTCTTCTGGAACGCTGCTCTGGAAGAACTGCTTTTCCGCCGTGCTGCACTGCTGACTGCTACCCTCTGCCCTGTTGAGGAAGAACTGACTACCTTATTTGAACCCAGAGTGATCTCCAAGGGCATGCTGGCTTGTCTCATATGTTTTGACAGAGGGATATCAAAGTCTTACCTCCTGCTCCTGTGCCTGCTCCATTGGAAGTGGATTCAGGTGCTTGCTCCTGTAGAACTGACGCATCATCTGTTGCATAAAGCAGAATCAATGCATCGCTGCTGTTGCAGGGAAAAAAATGGCAAATCACACTTGGAACCAGTGCACTACCATTGATACCGTTGCATTGAAACCACTGCATCACCGCTGCTGCAAGAGAGATCATTGATGTATCCTCTTGACTGCATGGAAAAAACCCGGCACATCAGCTTCGGAACCACAGCATCTCAGTGACCGTGCTCCTTATTTGGTACCAGCGCATCGCCATCAATGCATGGAGAAAATCGAGGCATCACCTCGACTGCGGGATCGACAATAACACATCATTTGGCTGCACCCCACATCTCTCAGTTGCCACAATAATCAAGGTACTTTTGTTCAGCTGGCCTTGCATGGCTCCTGTATCTGGCTCACCCTCCATAGCGGTGGGCCTGAACTCTTGACTTTGCCCATGTCCAGTGCGACCAGATAACCCCATAGGCGCTTATTGCTTCTAAGTGCTAATTTTCACTTTTAAACTTTAAAAAATCTATCTCAACTTCTGCTTATTGGATTTTTGTCATTTTGGTCTTGTTTTCTTTATAAAATCATAATCTTTTTTTCTAAACTTGTGTGGAACCTTTTTGTGGTGTTCTCACTGGTTTACTTTTTGAAGTGTTGCAAAAACTCTTTCCAGATTGCATCTTAAGTTAAGCCTGACTGCTCTGTGTCAAGCTACCACAGGGTGAGAACAGGTTAATTTAGGGTGTGTATCTGACTTACCCTGATTAGGATTGTGGTTCCAGGTTGGAGAGGGTGCATACCTCTGCCAAGCAGAAACCAAGTTTCTAATATTGGTTATCAGCGGTGAGTTTAGGAATTGTGTTTGTGCAGTGCCATACTTGGTATACACTACTACTTCATACCTAGTCCTATTCAAGTCAGTTCTCCCTAAGTGACATTTTTGAATTTTCCAACATTTTTCCTATTCCCTTTTTTTCTGTTCTGTCTGTGATATCACCTGACGGGATGAAGTTTGAGCTGGCCAACCTAGAGAGCTACACTGTGGCCCAGCTTAAGGGATTCTGCCAAGAGAAGAGGTTTTTTCCAAAGTGGAGTGCTAAGAAATCAGCGCTCCAAGCAGTTTGAGACCATGGGCAAAAGCCCACCAGAATCACAGAGACAATGTGGAAGAAGGATCTGAGAAAGAGAAAGAACAAGACCAGGAAGGTCTTGACATCGGACATGTTGGGGAGGGAGGGAACATCCTCCTGGGACTGGAAGTCCATCCACATGCTGGGAGCAGCTTGGCATCCAGAAACTTGTCCCTAGAGGAGCGAGCTGGAGGACAGGAGGGAGGAGAAGAAACTAAAACTAGAGCTTGCAAAAATTGAGAAAGAGCAAAAGCATGATGAGTTTGAGAAAGAGTAGGCTCTAGAGGAGAAAAGGCTGGCCATAGAGGAGAGGAGGATGACCCATGAGCTAAGCCTTAGAGAGCTGGACATTAGAACCATGCAAGTGGAGTCCAGCAGTAGTGGTGGCAGCATACCTTCAGTGTCCACTCGAGAAGGGAAAGTTTGTATCCCAAAGGATTTGGTACCCAGTTTTGTTAACTCAGGAAAACCCATTATCCTGGTGATGGACCATCAGGATATGCAGGGCACACATCAGCACCCTTTGTGCGTTACGGTCTAGAGTGAATTCACAAAGCCCAACTGTCATTCAACCCAGATGTTTATTCTAGGGACAGACAGAGGAACAGAACGGCTAAAGTAAGAAAATGCAAACTGCAATATTTTGTTAGCTCCCAATTGGAAAATGCACTTGTAAAGTGTAACAAGGCAGCTCTAATGCTAACCTATGGGACGGATAGACCTTGCTTTAGTGAAAATCAAATGTAGCAGTTTTTCACTCCCAGGACTTGCAAAAAAACGTAAAAGCACCTGTCCTACCTTTTAGTGACACTGCACCCTGCCCATGGCCTACCTTAGGGTGCCTTAAAAGTAATAAAAGAGAAGTTGGTGAACTTGCCACGTCGACATGGCTGTTTCAAACTGCACACACAGGTTCTGCAGTGGCAGGCCTCAGACATGTTTGAAGGGTTACTCATGTGGGTGGCACAATCAGTGCAGCAGGCCCATTAGTTGCATTTCATTAACAGGCCCTGGGCACATGTAGTGCACTGTACTAGAGACTTATCAGTAAATCAAATATGCAAATAAAGAATAAACCAAATGCCGTTACATTTTAGGCACAGAGCACATGCTCTTTAGCACTGGTCAGCAGTGGTAAAATACCCAGAGTCCTAAAACCAGCAAAAACGAAGTTCAGCACACAGTCAAAAAAGGAGGTCAGAAACCATGCCAAAGGTTGCCAGGTCTAACACTGCTTATTGCTTCTAAGAACTATTTTCACTTTTATTTTTTTTTAAATTCATGTCTTAACTTCTACTCAGTGGATTTTTGTTGTTTTGATCTTGTTGCATTTAATAATTTAAGAGCTATTTTTCGTTGTTTGGCTTCTTTTTGTGTGGTGTTGATATTTTGCATAAATATTTTACCCATTACCCTTTAAGTTAAGCCTTACTGCTCAGTTCCAAGCTGCCAGAGGGTGAGCACAGGTTAATTTAACGTGCGTTTGTGACCTACCCTGACTAGGATTGTGGTTCCTGCTTGGACAGTGTGCATACCTCTGCCAACCAGAAACCCAATTTCTAACAAGTGAGTGTACAGCCACTATTTATGGCAGCGATAACGACCCTTGTCAGGGCCCAGGACAACTAGTTTGGGTCCATCTGGAATATATCTATTGGTCCAGCATCTGGACCAGTTGCCTTATTTTTTTCATAGACTGGAGTGCTCGCTCAACATCTCGTCTTAAGATTTGTAATTGAGCTACCTCGCTTTGACCGGGTTCCTGCACTCATAACCATGGTCTAATGGATGCCCAGTTCCCCCTCCTTTTTCTCCCTATAAAGGTTGCTATTTCCCCCCTATACAGGTTCCTACTCCCGCTGCAGGTGATTCATCCTATCCAGGTTGCTACTTTTTCTCCCTATACAGGTTGCTAAGTCCACATCTGCGGAGGAATTCTGGATATTTTTCAGATAATGAAGATTTGAGTTACTCCTCTAATAATCAAAGCTTTTAAGTCTGTTAAATATAAGAAATGCATATCTGGTTGCAGCTAGTTCAATTCCTCGCCTTTGGTCATTCTTATTTGACTCGGTATCTGGTTATTACGCAGCAGGAGTTTGTAGATGAGAGTATGTGAGTGTTGTTTTGCAAAGGGTGGTGAGTGAGACCTAAAGAGGATCGTTGCCTGTTTCCCATCCCACACAATGCCCTTTCAAACACATTCCTAGTCCTTGCGTTAAAATCACAGTGTGAGACCGGAGAATTTCCATGCAGGGTCCATTAAGCCATTTCATGCCGTGCTAAGAAAGCAAAACATTTGCATACAGACCAAGGAAACTATTAACAATGCATACCAATAATTCTGCACTTTTGTTGGGAATATTTGTTTCTCTTTTTGCAAGACTACTTATACAGAATTCAATATTTGCTCTTTGTCAGATCGAGTCTGGCTTTAGAAGGAGCGTTTTGAATTACAGACAGGCTTTGAGCTGCTTAGGGAGACCAGGCCTTGAAATCCCAACTCTGGCTCTCGTTCTCTTTGAAGCGTAAACATGGGCCTAATGTGATGCATGGTTAGTGGCTCTGTTCTTTGAATAAATTACAGTCTGGTTTGGTCTTCAGTGCATAGGAGCAATAAACAATAAAACAACTGCTGTTGGACATCACTTCACCCCCAGCGTAGCTCCTGATTGGCAGATCAGAGAAAATAAATACATCCCGCGAGCCCCAATGTGAGGCCTTTGCCAGCTGATTGAGTATTCACTTTCATGCTTTGAATCTCAGAAACCCAGGTGTGTTGTCGGCTGGAATGCTTTACAAGCTGAATGCGGAGATTTATTATGATAATTGGTGCTTTTATTTTTATATTTCCCTGAAATTAAAGATAATTAATGCCAGTATTTGTGTCCTGGTATGTGACTCCCTTAATTGGCCCTAAGACACCTTGGGTGCTTGAAAATCCAAAGCACTTAAACGTTTTTTTTCTTTCAACTTGTTTTCCTGTAGCCCTTCATTAGTGCCTAAAATATTTGATTACATTTAATTGTGATGCCTCTCGTTCTTGTGCACCTGCTGCAGTTTATAAGAGGGAAAAGAGAAAGGCTCACAGAAGCTTAAGAAATAAAAGAGTGAGAGGGGGAATTGGATATAGGAAGAATTCCCAAGTGCAGGGTAATTGAGGTTAAATGTGGAAACAAAATGAATTTAATGTGCAGCTTATATTGTTCTAACTACCAGTGCCGTACTGGAGGGATTTCAATCATAACTGATTCATCTTTCATTCTTTGTTAATCGTTTCTACATTATCCTCAAAGGTTTGAGGACGTCTGTAGCAAATTTAAACATGGTCTTGAGTGGTATAAAGTTCAAATATTGGCTTTCATGGCGTAAGCCTTTATTCCATCCTAGGGGTCTGCAGTGATGTAAACGTTTCTTAATTCCCTTCGGTTTTTTCTTTCTTTTAATACTGAGTCTTTATAACAATTGCAAACTTGTTCCAGATTTCACCTTGCATCATAATGCATTGTTACCTGAGGCCTTGTTACTTGGCCTTATTATCTTCAAAACAGCCTTGCTGACCTGCACTGACAGCACGAGAAAAGAATGAGCTGCGACAGCCCACCACGTCAATTTAGATTTAGGACATGAGACAAAATAGGATGTTCATGGCATTCTGAAGGGAGCCTTTATTCAGTGCTCCTGGCCCTATTGAGGAACAATTCTGGAGGCTGGCAGTAAATATTGCCGAAGGGGTAGAACCTGTTAAGTTGAAAAAATAGATAACAGCTCGTTCCCTCCCCATTTGGGTATGGAATAAAAGGTGCTGAAACCATCACTGCGCCACAAGACGAGCTTCTTCCCCACAGAATGTCACAGGACACTCGAGAGAAAATAACTCTTTGGAGCAGAGGGATCCGTGTGTTGGAACCGCTGCAACCCTAAATCCCATACCCCTCCCCCCCAAATGGCTAATACAAACTAAAGTGATGTGGGGGCATATTATCAACGGCCAGCGATAATTATCGCTGGCCGTTCTTAGCATGAGAATTGTTATCGCCGGCTATCGCTGATAATTATCGCCATGCTAGTGCTGTATTAACAACGCATAGCGCAATGGCGATAATTATACCAGCGATAGCGCTGTTTTCCATGGAACATCGCTGGTTTTCTGTAAAAACGATAGCTCCAAAAGTACTTTCTTGATTCCAATGATCTTGGTGTCTAAATTAATATAAAAATCGATATCATTTTTCAAAATTAGTGTAGAATTTCTGCGTGCTGTGTGTTTCAAGTATTGACTCTTTGTGTAAAACAAATGCACAACACTCCCCTCTGATAAGCCTAAAGCTGTTCGACCACACTACCACAAAATAGAGCATATTGGGATTGTTAAAGCAAGCTCCTGTAAACCAATAAGGGTTGCCTGGACTTTCTGCAGAGTACCTCATTTAGGTACACTATACATAGAAAAGCAGCTTCCTAAAGGACCTTATTAATTGTTCCCATTGTCCATTCTTTAAAATGCCTTTTGCTGTTCCCCTGCACTTGCAGGCTGCAGAGTGAGGAATATGTCTTAGCCTATGGAAGACGAGGCAGAAAGATCAAATGCCCCTTACTACTTGGAGTGGGATGAGAACCACAAATATCACTCAACATTAATAAGTCTTTACAATGTGTTTCGAAGTGCCATAGATGTCCTCTTATAAGCCCCTTTAAAGGGGCAGCTAGTGGCACCTGCTTAGAAGTGACAGAATTCATTGAGCATATGCAATGTACTATAAGTGCCCCAATGTGCTTCAAAGGCTAGGGAACGGGTAAGTCTAACTTGGTTCACTGCTGAGCCCGAGGACATCAGCAGCTGTGAGTGAAGAGGCTTTGTGAACAGCTCCACCGAGGCTCCAGGGTACGTTGGCCGTCTTAATAGAAATGGGCTTCAGCAAGACGGCTCAATGATTTCTGACTCCTGCTGATATCTCCTGAGACCTGTAAATCATGTGTCTTTATAAAGGCAAAACAAAATCATCCTTCTGAGGCAGTAATATTGAGAACTTTTAAATGGGGTAAAAGAGACATTTGGATGGACGCTGCTTAAAAGAATTAAAGTGAAGTATAATATGAAAGCGCCTGGCCAACTTCTATAAATACACACTACAGATAAACAGGTATGCATATCATGCCTAGACCCAGATGCAGTCCTTGATCACAGAAAGTTAATGCACACCACTTGCATACTCAGAGGAAGCCCAGCCAGTGAGGCACCTGGCTTCTCTTTTCTTTCTCTTATCTCTCATTCTCTCTCTTTCAAGCATTGCACTCACAGAATTCTGTACTTCTCACACACCCTTTAACTCTTTACTTCTTATCCTTTTTGTTTTCCTTTCCGAAGTCTCTAATCTCTCGAGTTCTTTTCCATTAACTTCTGTTTCACTCTCCTCTTCTCTGTAAATTTCTCACCCCCCCCCCCTTTTCACCCAGTGCTTTCAATTGAAATGTAGAGTTGGGACTTTCTAGAGTACCTGTTTGCTCCTAAAACGACATCTTGCATTAAATGCATTGCAGAAGGGCTGAGAATTGCAGGTAGTCTCCTTTTCAAATTGAAGATCTACAGATACTCAACTACCAGACAGTACCTGCACACTTAAAGAGCTGCCCTTCACTACAATTGTACACTATCACTCTCCATTCAGCACATTCTATTTCTAATCCTCACTCTCAGTGCTTCTCTGAGGCTTTCTTACTCTTTCCTTAGCCTTGTCACTGCCTTTACCCTTTTTTCTGTCCCCTACCGTGTTAACGTCTCTATCCTGATTCACCCTCAGTCTCTCCTCTGCAGGTAGTCCCACAATCCATGGGCTCACAGGGTCAGTTCTGCAGAGCCCCGTGCAAGTGCAAAAAACCCGGCAGGGCAAAGATCAAACTGGAACAAAGCCAGTCTACCGAGTGGAGACAAGGGTGTTAAATGGTCCATCTCAACTGGGCTCCAGTGAGACTGCTCAGAATAACCAGCCCCTCAATGCCCATCCTCTGCAGGCCGGGCGGGAGAGGTGACAGATGAAGGGCTCTGCTGGCCTCTTACAGGGAGATGAGAGGGTGAAAGTGGCTCTTCATACCAGCTTCTACCTCTACCCCCTTTTTCATCACCCATCCGGGTGAATCAGCAGTCATATTGTGTCCGTAGTTGGCCAGAAGCCAACCCCACACACTAATGGCAGGCCCTGCTTGGGATTGGTAAGAACACTGCCATGGCCCCACTGGGCATGGGGAAGATACAAGAGTCCATCTGTTTCAGCGGCAGCATTCAGAGAGGGCATTTAGGCCCTATAGAGTCACTGGCTATGCCATACAACACAGTTCAATCCGAAACTGTTCAAAATGTCCACCACTCAACCATAAATATCAGCCCACAGCTGGAACTCAGGCACCAGCTGATTGCCCGCTGCTTGAATGCCTGGTTTACCAATCCAACCCTGCTATTTAGACAGTTTCACTAATTCAGTAGCACAGATCCAACTATTGACAAAGTAGGAAAAACATGAGGATGTGCTTATCAGATTGCTAATAAAAGGCTGTCAGAAATCAATGTATACAAGTTGTTATACCGAACAGCACAATAAAGACAGTAAACAGTATTTCAATTCAGATGTGTTAACTTGTATGGTCAACTCACGTTTTGGTTACTAGAGAGCAGTTACTGCCCTTAATCAGAACAACAGCAAGCAGGCTATTACATTAGATACTTAGATTTAATTTGTTGTTTCAAATAACAGATAGCATTGATGGAACATTCACAAAATTACCAAGCAGGTGGAGAGCGCCTTGTTAATCTGTGTGGTGAATGCAAGCTGATTATCAAGAAAGATTCCCCTGGTTTCTGGCAGAGGCTACTGGAGATGGATATTCACCCAGTTGTTCATGCCACCTAGCTGAGAAATAAGCTGGAGCTTGCTTGCCAAACAGCAAAACATATTTTTCTCTGTTAAGTTTTAGACGGCTTTGTCGCATCCAATCGCCTAATTCAATTAAGGAGGCAGCGAACATTTTCCTGGAAGAACTCTGCATATTGATGCCACTATTTGGGGGTATCAACATAAGACATTAATCTCAGCCCTTGAGCTCCAACTATATTTGCTAGGAGAGTCATGAATATCTTAAAGAGGGTAGGGCTGAGTGATAAACCTTGTGGCGCTCCACAACTGCTGACAAAAGGGGGTGATTCAAAAGGAGGACTTTTGACCCATTGAATTCTATTTTCAAGGAAGAATTTAAAAACATTTCATGGTAGTCGCAGTCATGCCAAGGTCCTCTAGTCTATCCAGCAATATAGAATGAGATAGAGTATGAAACGAATTTAGAGATCCAACAACACCAGGGCGGCCAACCCTCCATGGAGTAGGATCTCTCTGAGGTCATATATTACTGCCAATAGCTCCACTTCAGTGCTAGGACACGTTCTGGCTCCTAAATGCGTGGAGTCAGGCAGATTGGATTATCTACAACGTATCAAATCTTTGGTAATTGGCCTGTTTTTCCAAGATCTGTGCTCGCAATGGAAGTAAAGAAATAGGACATAATTAGCTAACACGGAAGGATCATATATATATATATATTTATCTACTGGCGGTCGCCAGTAGATAGTTATAGTTAGGACCATGTTTCCATAGGAAATCTTAAAATTCTATTTTGAATAACTTTGGCGCCGGTTGACGAATCCTCGCGAAATTTTCAAAACTAATGGGGCGCTCCGCTCAGCTCCTACCCTGAAAGTCTCGGGGTGATTCGTCAAGCGGGGGCCGAGAAAAAAGGGGGGTCCCAAAACGCGTTTTCCCCATGCATTGTCCCATAGGACCTTTAGTCGAAGGTACAGCCCGAACGGCTGAACAGAATTACTTGAAATTTGGCAGAGAGGTAGTCCTCAGGTCAGGGAAGGGCCTTTTGCATATATGGAGTCAATCTGTTCAGTAGTTCCTGAGAAAATTGCATTTAAAAGCACATACATATCTATAGCCACGCACCGTGCGTGCACCCTAACGTGCGCGAGCGTAATTCTGATTGGTGGTTACATGTCAGTCAACGTTCGAATCGGTCGAAATTAGGACGTGTCGGCCGCCATTTTGTTTGTTGTGGGTGTGAGAGTAAAAAAGAGAGGTGGCGAACGTGAAAAGGGGGCAGGGTAGAGAGTTCCTGACCCACTAGCCTTTGTCAGGGGGTCCCTAAAGGACCCCGAAGTGTGAAAAAGCATTTTTTTTTTAAATAAATCGCGCGGTGCGCGCACGGTGAAAAACCATTTAAATTTTTTTTTTTTTAAAGTAGCATTTAAAGAACCGTACAAATTCACTTAAAAAACCATAGGTTTCAGGCACGTTATAGTTAGGAATTAGCATTTAAAAAACCTTGCAAATTCACTTAAAAAACCATAGGTTTCACACATGTTATAGTTAGGTGGATTTTTCACTCGTAAAAAACCAATGAAATTCCACCGTTATAGTTAGTTCAGATAACTATAACTCGCGCGACCGCCACTCTATCACAAGGATGATG
The DNA here is from genome assembly GCF_964204655.1 of Triturus cristatus. Classification (NCBI taxonomy): domain Eukaryota; kingdom Metazoa; phylum Chordata; class Amphibia; order Caudata; family Salamandridae; genus Triturus; species Triturus cristatus. Next base: position 898,025,396 of record NC_140590.1, on the reverse strand, counting down.
TAATCAGTGCTGTCATGAATGATGCCACTGACCATGTCATGAGTGATGAAATTTGTGACGTCATGAGCACTGGATTGCGGGCGCGCGAGTTATAGTTATCTGAACTAACTATAACGGTGGAATTTCATTGTTTTTTTACGAGTGAAATATCCACCTAACTATAACATGTGTGAAACCTATGGTTTTTTAAGTGAATTTTCAAGGTTTTTTAAATGCTAATTCCTAACTATAACGTGCCTGAAACCTATGGTTTTTTAAGTAAATATATATATATATATATATACATATATATATATATATATATATATATATATATATATATATATATAAAATTCACTTTAAAAACCATAGGTTTCACACATGTTATAGTTAGTTGGACATTTCACTCGTAAAAAACCAATGAAATTCCCCCGTTATAGTTAGTTCAGATAACTATAACTCACGCGCCCGCAATCCACTGCTCATGACGTCACTGATTACATCACTCATGACATGGTCAGTGGCATCACTCATGACATCACTGATGACATCATCCTTGTGATAGAGTGGTGGTTGCGCGAGTTATAGTTATCTGAACTAACTATAACGGGGGAATTTCATTGGTTTTTTACGAGTGAAATGTCCACCTAACTATAACATGTGTGAAACCTATGGTTTTTTAAGTGAATTCGCAAGGTTTTTTAAATGCTAATTCCTAACTATAACATGTGTGAAACCTATGGTTTTTTAAGTGAATTTGTAAGGTTTTTTAAATGCTAAGTTATGTATGTTTTATTACATTTTTATATATTTATTTTACAATAAACTACGTATTACATTTTTTTTTTAATGTTTTTTCACCGTGCGCGCACCCCGCGATTTTTTTAAAAAAAATGTAAATGTTTTTTCTGCCTTCGGGGTCCTTCAGGGACCCCCTGACAAAGGCTAGGGGGTCAGGAACTCTCTACCCTGCCCCCTTTTCACGTTCGCCACCTTCCTTTTTCACTCTCGCACTCAAAACAAACAAAATGGCGGCAGACACTTCCTGATTTCGACCGATTCGAACGTTGACTGACATGTAACCACCAATCAGAATTACGCTCGCGCACGTTAGTAGATAATATATATATATATATATTTATATATATATATATATATATTCACTGAAAAAAAACATAGGTTTTACAGACATTATAGTTAGGAATTAGCATTTAAAAAAACTTTGAAATTCACTAAAAAAAACCATAGGTTTCAGGGACGTTATAGTTAGTTGGACATTTGACTCATATAAAACCAGAGAAATTTGTCTGTTATAGTTAGTTGAGAGCTAACTATAACTCGCGCACCCGCAATGCACTGCTGATGATGTCACATAATACATCACTCATGACATGGCCGTGACATCACTGATGACATCATCCACGTGATAATCTGATGCACATACTGATGCCCTAATATAAACTTTGATACATCCATTCTAAAATGCAGACTACAATTTTTGAAACTATATACACAACAATGCCATATACTACATACTCACTGTTTCCTAGGTCTACACACACATCCAGTCACTTATACATGTAGTTACTCATCAATACAGTAGTATAATATGCACTCATACATCTATACATGGAGTCACACTCCGCCGCTCATCCATAGAGTTACTCGCACACCTAGTCAGTGATGCAAAGAATCAATCACATAGCCATTTACTCATGTATACAGTTATACACACCAAGTCCTTTATTTATAAACACACCATATCACTTATTTATAGAGATACTAACACATATTTACTGTCTTATACAATTACTGATACAAGCAGAAACTCATTTATACACAAACTTTTGAAATAACTTACTCTCTTGTATAGTCATTTATATACTCCAACACTCACATATACAGCCACATGCATCATGCTAGGATATTGTGAGTCCTTAATTGCGAATATTAAGGATTCGCAATTAAGGACTTGCAAAATCCTATGCATGTAGGAATCTCTATAATAATAGCGATTCCTACATATTCCTTATTTGCAACTCGCATATAGCGAGTCGCAAATAAGGAATAGCTTCCTTGTCATTCCTATGGGCCTGTAGGCCCATAGAAATGAATGGGAAATGGCAAGCGCATAGATGTCTTAGTGGGTGATTCAGTGATTGTATGGATTAAAAAGTGCATCTGGAAAGCGTTGTATGGGTGAGTTAGTGTGTCTATGGGTGTGTTGGTGAGTGAATAAATGTCTCAGTGGTATATCTGTGACTAACTACATATGTTTTAAGCCGCTATATGTGAGTGCTGGAGTATATAAATGAGTATACGTGAGACTAAGTTATTTCAAGAGTGGGTGTATAAATTAGTGTCTGCTTCTATCAGTGATTGTATAAGACAGTAAATATGTGTTAGTATCTGTATAAATAAGTGATGTGGTATGTCTAAAAATAATGAAGTTGGTGTGTATAACTCTATACATGATTAAATGGGTATGTGATTCATTCTTTGCATTACTGACTAGGCCTGTCAGTAACTCTATGGATGAGTGGCAGGATGTGGCTGCATGTATAGATGTATGAGTGCATATTATAGTCCTTTATTGATGACTAACTAAATGTATAAGTGACTGGATGTGTGTGTAGACCTAGCAAATAGTGAGTGCTATGCTATAAAAATAGTAGTCAGCATTTTAGAATGGGTGTATCAAAGTTTATATTAGAGCATCAGTATGTGCATCAGATTGTCACGTGGATAATGTCATGAGTTATGTCATCAGTGATGTCATTTGAGATGCCATCAGTGATGTCATGAGTGATGTCACTGACCATGTCATGAGTGATGTAATATGTGACATCATCAGCAGTGCATTGCGGGCGCGTGAGTTATAGTTAGCGCAACTAACTATAACAGGTGAATTTCTCTGGTTTTATATGAGTCAAATGTTCAACTAACTATAACGTCCCTGAAACCTATGTTTTTTTTAGTGAATTTCTAAGGTTTGTTAAATGCTAATTCCTAACTATAACGTCTGTAAAACCTATGGTCTTTTCAGTGAATTTTGAAGGTTTTTTAAATGTTAGTTTCATATTTTAATGTTTATAAAACTTATATTTTTTCTAGTATATTTTTAAATATTATGGAACTCTATTATACTTCTTGTTTTTAACTTTAAAAATCATGTAATGTTTTATATCTTCCCCAAAAAATATGTATATATTTTTTGGGGGGGGAGAAAACTGCGCTCCCATACTGGTAGCGTACCAAGCTCCATCACCACATGAATCCTATCCGCCATATTGCTAAACTCGTAAAGGATGCACATTTCGTATCTGACGAGTTTGTGGCACCGTATCCCGCGTAACATCATATATGCATGAAGTCACCCCAGGTACTACTTTGGTATCCGATGGGTATGCAGTACCAAGCCACGCATTATGTCATGTACATATGGGGTCGCGCCTGCTGCACGTTGTGTATTCGACGAGTACACGCTGCCAGGCCCTGTGTTGCATCACAGACGTATAGTATCGCGCCGGGAACTCCATTCCCTTTTTTTATGTCTGAAAAGTATATCTAAATAACTTTAAACAGTATATGAGAGCACGTAAAGATCTAAATTACTTTAAACATTTATTTTTTTCTAACTGTAATAAACTTATATCATGATAAACATATTTTGTCAAACTCGCGTCGGGTGCGGCCTCCTTGTGCGCTCAGTGCTCGATTGCCATGTGACCTTAAAAAAAGGCAGTTGATTGGTTCATAACATTTCCCATTGTAACAGTTGTACGACCCCACCCATTTTACTCATTCTCTCTACAGCGTTTGATGAGAGACACCTCTTCTGCTTAGAATGCTTTTTTGAAAAATGTTTTCCTGTATACACATATCTTCTACTACACACAACATGCAACGGTCATCTTGATCAATATTCATGCTCTGTACATTAGCCTTCACGTGTGATTGCCATGCATCTCAACCGTTCCATCAAAAAACAAATATGTGTTACACGATGCCCCTGGTGTGTATGTCCGCACATTATTGTGCTGCCTTTCGGCCTGGGTATTGCAGGCTCTAAGGAGCATCATAAGCCACGGGCAGACTGCACATCCTAGATCACATGCCATCTCATTAACGATAGTTTACGCCCTGCCGACACATGCTACACTAATCTAAATTGCACACTCTGCGAGGTCAAAACTACAAAAGAAACACACATAAGTACACTTCCTGGCCAGGCAGGAACTGAACAATGCCCATGTCCCCGGAATAATTATTCACACCCCTACGCTGGCCTGGCTTACGCAAGCCCAGCCCACTTTGCATACGTATAAATAGGATAACCACGATGCCACACGTCCCTCTTCTTCCACACTACCTCAAATGATTTGCCTCATCCACCTCGCATATCACAATGCGCAATAGAAAAAAAGAAATGGATCCATGAGGTGTACTCCATCCTGCCAATCAACACAGGCTCGAAATTGTGAGCCCTACTGCCTGTCGTCTACGAAAGGGATCCATGAGGTGTACACTCTCCTGCAATCAACACTCCATCTGAATTGTGAGCACTGCTGTCTCATAGTGTTTGCTCACACAACAATGACAGCAGGTAAGCAGAGCGGCCTGGGTGCATAGGGCCTCCAATGGAGCGCGCTGCGGCGAGAGGGGTGGGGTGCTTCAGCCTAGCTACGCAGGTCCGAACAAACGATATTGCCATGTGTTATGATGTGACCTTTTGACCTCATTCTGTCACATCTCTGTCTCATTTTAAAGACCTGCTGGACTGTACTGTAGGCCTGAGCCAGCAGGCTGCGCTGCCCTACAGACACCTCTTCAGCGCAGTGCTGTGGGAGGGATGGGATGCATCAGCCAGACTGCGCACATGCGAATAAGCTATATTGCCATGTGTTATGATGTGATCTTTGACCTAATTCAGTCACATCTCTGTCTCATTTTAAAGATCTGCTATACCATAAGGTAGGCCTGATCCTACGGGCAGCGCTGCCCTATAGACATTTGTTGAGGGTGGTTCTGCGGGAGGGGTGGGGTGCATCACCCTGAGTGCGCACGTGCGAAAAAGTGATGTTGCCGTGTGTAATGATGTGCTCTCTGACCTCATTAAGTCACATCGATCTAATTTTAAGGACCTGCTGGACTGTACTGTACGCCTGAGCCAGCAGGCAGCGCTGCCCTACAGACACGTGGCATTGGCTTTTAGGACACTGTAGTGAGTTCCTTACTAAGTGTACATGCACACAGGCTCCCGCCACTGCATTACACACGCACATTATGCTTCTAGCATGCGCTCTGTTCCTTTGTATATGAACGTTGGCATAACATATTATTATTTAACCTTGTGTATTCTTGTGCACTCCAACTCCTCTTTGAACCACGATTACCACTAACAGTTGGTAGATCGTACTTCAAAAACGAAGGATGCAGTCAACTCCTATTTTCTATCAAGCTTGAAATAAACCTTCATTTGACCTACAGATGTTTCCACCATTAAATTATTTCTCCCTTTTCAGACATTCCATTGATTGCCACAAGAAGGGCGGAGCAGGAGCTGACCCCGCAATGATGCCCTGGCATTCTGACACCTTCCATCGTGTTATCAAGACACCGTCCCCGACCGGAGACTTGGTCTATCGTACAAATATACCCCGGACTAGGAGCTTGCACCAACACGTCGTGGGACACACCAGTGGTGGCAGGTGAGCATTGAAGCCTTGGTGTGCAAGACCTACCATTGAGCACAGTGCGGGGGAAGGGGTTGGGGTGCAGCACCCTGGGTGCACTGGTGCATGCAAGCGATTTTCCCGTAGCTAATAATGTGGGACTATATTATCAAACAACGGTGATAACATTATCACCACTTTAGCGACAGGAAACTGCAGCTAAAGCAACGATAAGGGGTTGATAATATACCCTAGTAAATTCCTATAGAAGCCCAGGTTCACACCAGAACCTGGGCTTCTAAGGGAATTCACAAGGGCATATTATCAACCCCTTATTGCCGCTTTAGTGGCAGTTTCCTGCCGCTAAAGCGGCGATAATGTTATTGCCCTTCCTTCCTAATATGGCCCATAATCTCTGGCCTCATGTATTTAATTTTAAGGACTTGCTGAACCACACTCTTTCTCGCAGACCCCAGCGTCCTAGACAAACGGGTGATGGAGGGTAAACACTAAGGGCTGGGTGCAATAGGCTGATGCTCTGTCTCCTCATCCCTGTCTTCTTTTGACTCTCCCTCCCCTTCTCCCTTCCACCCATTCCCCCTCCCTTCCATTCTCACTATGGTCCTTTCATTCGAACTACCTTTCTTTACCTCTTCCACATAGCACACATACTTATGTTTCATTTTTGTCTTGCAGGTTTCCTACGCTGCTTCCACTGGAGTCCAACCCACATTTTTTTTATTATACTGTTCTCTTAAAGTTACATTTCTATTTATTTCTGTTTTAATAGAGGTTACTTATTTTTTCAAATAAATAACTGAGTGTATAAGTCTTCTTTTTCTGACGACACTTGTCTATTGTTTATTGTGAAAATCATCTGTTTATAGGAGATTTTAAGGACAACATTATTTAATATTAGAGTGCACCTACCAAACATAATCTAACTGACTATTACACAAATGAAGCCTGGGTAATTGTACAACTTCAAGAGTTCTATGAGTGTATCACTTTATAACACCATAAGTACTGCCCGTGTGATTACAGAACAAATAAGGCACTGCCTAGGACCACCGAGGATTCAGGGACTGCCGAGGCCCACCCTGCATATTTAAATAAAGACCCGGAGTGTGGCGATCCCTGGACTTCAGTTGGCCTCGAACCCCCCGAACAATTAGTAAACAATACCCGGGAAGGTGGCACTCCCCTAGGCTGCAAAGCGTCTCTGTGCCCTTCTGCGCCTAATTTGCATGTGACATTAAGATCCCCAGTCCTACAGAGACCACACAATATAATAATTGGATTGGCCACGGAACATTACCCACCCACCAGGGCCCTCATTTAAAAGAATGGGTGAGACCTCGCTTTTTTATTTTTTATTCTTTTCTCTCTATTTTTACCATCCGCATCCCCTCTATTACAGCGATACGAGGTTTTCCTCCACTCGCTTCAAGTAGTCGAACAAGTATTTGCTATCACAGGGTGGAAGCCATGCACCACCCTCTAACGGCAAACACAAATGTCCAGCGAATGCACACCGAGGGACATTGTATGAGCTGAGAGGTCACCCTCCCTACTACCATGATGCATTTGTTAGTATAAACGCATACTAACACTACTTACACACGTGTAGTACAGCGACCAGAATGTAGTGAAGAAGCAGAGGAAGCGCAAAATATAAAAATATAAATCCTACCAGAAGTCGGATGACATAGTTCAATGAGCCAACGGCCCTGGCATGAGTAGAAACAGCTACACGAACAAAACGGGTCTTCAGCACAACGCAAGCAATTTTGAAATATTAGATTACTAATGGAACTAATAATGGGACCTTCTAATTAACAGCACCTGATTCTAATGTCACCCTTTAAAGTGTTTCCCTCAATGAAGTGTTATCACACATAGATTAAGGGGATGTGTGCATTCTGAATAGCACCCACTGTTACAATGCTAGTTCCCTGGGGAACTTAATCAAATGGATAAAACAAAAGCTAAGATGCACCACACATTTGTAAAACAATCCAATTGTAACAATGTATATAGGTCAAATTCAATTCAAGAAGACAGAGTATTCCTCGATTTTAGTCTCTTTATTCCAAGTTCAATGGACAATACAGTGCGATACAGCCGACGCGTTTCGTCCTGAGATAGGACTTCTTCAGAGCTGTTAAAAATACATAGACATGTAATTACAAATACAAAAATATATAACAATTAAAAATGTCATACAATAGATGACGATCTAACAAACAAAGCCTACACTATGACAAACATTTCTCATAAATCTCTCATTTCAGAAAAGTGAATTATAACCCAATACAAATATAATGAAGGTTATTACATCATTCCACATGTCCATAATATCTCAATGGACCCCACAATAAAAACAAAGCTATACAATATTACATTTTATATTTGGGATAATCTCCCGATAATCATCTTGCATGAGCATCAAGTAGTCAAAGAATCTAAAACGGAAGGAAGGAAGGAAATAAAGAAATAGGTCTACACTGTCATATGTTGTGTTTATTTGATCTACACTGATTATTTGGAGAGGGTAGTAAAGTAATTACAGATTTAGTGCATATTCCACCTAGAAATCCAAACGATACCATAAATATAGTGGGTGTGTGTTATACCTACCAAGTTGTGAAAAAAGATTAGATCGCTCCTATATGTAGTAATCATAATTCATACGGTGGGGACAGAAAATCTCCTATGTAGTTTCTTATCGTCCATGCAGAGTTATCTGTGATATGAAACAAAAGCTATCATTGAAAAATGGTATACGTATTATTTATGTTTATGTAGCATACGAGATGTTTTATAAGCAGGCATAGCTATATTCATATAACATAATGTCAACATAGAGACAAATTAATCTCTATGAAAAAGATTATTTAATTTGATTTAAAGTTTAGTACTAGAAGGACTTGGTTAGTCCATGTATAGCATACCTTTTCTATGTATGGGATATCCAGGACCTTGAATTTTTCAATCTTTCAATAATATTATTAACAGGATGTAATCCACTCAAATATTCGAGAAAAGAAATAATCAGATTTAGAATGAGAGAGCAGAACAATAAACGAGTCGTAATATATTATATCCAAACCCTCTCATACGCGCTACAATATACTGGACACAAAGTTATATAAATGTGTCCAGACCACAGCTACTTCACTATTGTAATACCTGATGATTGTATTATATCTAAGCTCTCTCATAAGGGCTACAGCGCGCTTGACATTTGATCATCCCAGTATCAACGGGCTATAACTACTCCTTTATTGTGAGTAACAATCAAAAATGGGGTACATATAATTCGCTATGCCCCAAAGATTTGAATATTCCGTAATAATAAGCCAGCCTGCATTTCTACTCTGTGGCATCCAAGGCGATCCAAAAAACGTCCAACCCCTTTGTAAATAACCACCATGTGCTAAAAAACAACCATTCATAACAGCTGTCATGATATAACAAGCCCATATCTGAGCAGCATCCCATCCCAGAGCTCCATGATGTTTTAAACGGAGCCCATCTGAAAAAGAGGGTAAGAAAATCCTCTCTCTTAATTACAAGTCCCAATAAAATTACACCAGAACCTACAGTGGAGATATGGAGCCTCCAGCCCCACTGATGCAAAAGTCCCAGCGTGTGCTTACCGCAATATGCTAGTCGCGACCAATAACAGCAAACAGTGCTCGCCAAAGAGATAGGTCCCTCGATCCGGCAACCTCCTAAACAGAAGACACTTTCATTATGTACTTTTCAAGTGACCCGGTAAATTTCGAGCACCTGTGTTAGATCACAAAGTAACGCCCCCTTGTAAGTCACATGACAATTAGCGCGAACGTCGTGGCCATCTTAAGCTGTATAAGGCACCCATGAAAGAGGTAGAGAGAAAACGGCAATGTGTATGAGAACGGCCTGCCAATCAGACATCTATATTTTAAGTCCGACATATTTCATTTAAATAAGAGAGTGCTAATATGCTTAGAATGAATTCACGGTATATCACTCTCCGATTGTGAGCACCTATGTCAAGTCACGAAGTAACGCACCCTTGTAAGTCACATGACCACCAGCGCGAACGTCGTGGCCATCTTAGATTGTATAAGACACCCATAAGGAGGTAGAAGACAACGGCAATGTATATCAGAATGGCCTGATTTTATGCTTAACATATAATAAACCTCAGAATAATTTGCTGATTGTGTATAAAAAGAAAAATACACGTAATTCAGATCCATTCATGATTCTCATTCTATACCAATGAATTCCAAATCATGCGAGAATTATAGCGATCCCAATAGTATACGTACAAAGTCTACCTATGGTGATATGTTATATCTGCATGTCGATTATTCCTGAATTGAAGGTCATTATATATTAAGATCTATTTCTTGTTCCCAATTATTACTAATGAAATATAAGTGAAGTGATCTAATAAGATCATACGAGAATTGCTCACTGTATGGCGGCCATCTTAGAATGTGTCAGTGTGGATAATCGTGCAGGCAACTCTAAGCATGCATATACTAAAGAGTCAACAGATAGGCCTATTTTGTATACATACATGTTTTAATTTATAACAATCTTCTATATCTACATCTTAGTTATTTTAGATTTTGAGATTATTGCAATCTGTGTGGTTGAATACCTATGCCAAGAATATAACATTTAATAAGGTAATAGTATCTAGACAGAATAGTTTATATGGATTTAATACTAGGTTCCATATGAATGGAAAAGAAGATGATCAAGAAAAGAAGGAGAAAGTAGACGATAGGAATGACAGTGTATGAAGACAAATTTACATAGTTTCAGTTCAATATGAATATAATTTTAACAGCGACTAATAGAGACAATGCCACAGTCAGAACCAGAAGATGTTACATTTAAATACCTTAAATCCTGAACTGTCACTGACGCTATCCAGGCTAAGCACCTACCGGAGAAGTAGAACGGCGGATCTTTGGCGGGGCACCCACGCTGTTTGTCTCCCCCGCTGCCCTGACGACATCGAGGGCCGCGGTGGGGGGAGACTACAGCTCCCGTGAGCCTTTACTGCCACGCCCCATCCCAGGTGATTGCGCGCCCGGAGGCGCTTTAAAATCAGCGGCTCCCTCGGTGGAGCGGGGGAATCCTGAACTGTCACTGACGCTATCCAGGCTAAGCACCTACCGGAGAAGTAGAACGGCGGATCTTTGGCGGCGCACCCACGCTGTTTGTCTCCCCCGCTGCCCTGACGACATCGAGGGCCGCGGTGGGGGGAGACTACAGCTCCCGTGAGCCTTTACTGCCACGCCCCATCCCAGGTGATTGCGCGCCCGGAGGCGCTTTAAAATCAGCGGCTCCCTCGGTGGAGCGGGGGAATCCTGAACTGTCACTGACGCTATCCAGGCTAAGCACCTACCGGAGAAGTAGAACGGCGGATCTTTGGCGGGGCACCCACGCTGTTTGTCTCCCCCGCTGCCCTGACGACATCGAGGGCCGCGGTGGGGGGAGACTACAGCTCCCGTGAGCCTTTACTGCCACGCCCCATCCCAGGTGATTGCGCGCCCGGAGGCGCTTCAAAATCAGCGGCTCCCTCGGTGGAGCGGGGGAATCCTGAACTGTCACTGACGCTATCCAGGCTAAGCACCTACCGGAGAAGTAGAACGGCGGATCTTTGGCGGGGCACCCACGCTGTTTGTCTCCCCCGCTGCCCTGACGACATCGAGGGCCGCGGTGGGGGGAGACTACAGCTCCCGTGAGCCTTTACTGCCACGCCCCATCCCAGGTGATTGCGCGCCCGGAGGCGCTTTAAAATCAACGGCTCCCTCCGCGACGCGGGACGCGCGCGGGCGTCGCCGGGCTGAGCCCGGGCAGAGGGCGGGCCGTCTGTGGCCGTCCGGGGTCGCCGGAGGTCGGGCCGGGCAACCCCTCTTGGCCTCTTTAAAGTTGGTGCCCAATCGGAAGTCATCGTTAAGTCTGTGAGTAAAGTATACGTTGTGACTAGGATTTAATTATTTATTGTTGCTCAGTATACTCAAAACACTTATTGGAAAATGGGGAAAAAAGCTCCACCTGTGCTTAAACCTAGTCGTAGGCAACTAACATCTCCCTCAACTGCTACTGTTCCCACCCCGTTGCCTAGTTTGACTGCAATCGATAAAATGCTGCAGAGGACGATCGGCGCTGTGGCTTCTGCCATCCAAAATACTGAAAGACGCCTCTCGCTCCCACCAAGCACGCAATTACCTTTGCTGCAGGACAATACATTGGATTCCCTGGTGGCCACATCGGACATAACATCCTACGCGGGGCTACCAGGCACTGACTCAAATGTGAATTGTACAGTGTATCCCCTAATCATCGTACAATGGAAAATAGACTATCACAAACACCGTCCATGTCACGATCAAGCGTTAATAAGATCACTGATACATCCCTAATTAATGAGCAGGAAGGGATAGAACTATGCCTAGACACGGACGTATCAACTACAGATAAGGAAAAAAGCGATAGTACACCAGCACGAACAAGGGGACAAAAAGCAAGAAAACAAAAAGCAAAGCGGAAACAGAAACACTTAGAGTCACTAGCAGATAAACGTAGAGAGAATGGTGGACGTCCTCAATTGAGTAGGCCTTTTTCTCCTGTAGTACAAAACCATACTCAAAGCGAGGTGCACTTTGGCAAAAATAATGAACAAAGTTCATTAACTAATGCAATGCCGGGTAATGAAGATTTTTGGGGGAGACTGGAGACCTTAATAACTACTCTTTTAGGACCTATTAGTCAACAAGTCCTTAATATTGACAAGAGGTTGAAGGCATTAGATGACCATGTGTTGAAATTAGGCACAGGGTGTAATTCTATAATTTCAACACACCATGTTGCATCCAACATTAATACACAAAAACTACAACACACTATGGCCAACAAGAAAAGTATAGTGGAGACTAATGCCTCTCCCTCCACATCCAAACTGAGTAGAAGTAAAGGTCAATCAAACACAGAACCCTTATCCAGACAGGCATTAGATACCAAAACCACCACAACAGTTAGTTTGGGAGGAAGGGAGAAATCCACTGACATAAACAACAGGCCAGTAACGAGACAAGTGCAGGATGCTAACCAAGACCACCCAACAGATAAGCCCGATATAATTGAAGTGACTAGCAAGAGACAGATTCCGGCCCGCATTAGTTTGCCCCCAGATTGCGGCCCATATGTTTTGATTTTAGCTAATGTCCCAAAATTGGAGGAAACCAAAGAGGAAAACTACACAAGCTTAAGAAATAGAACTCTCCACTGGCTTTCTGCAAATTGTAATTTCCCAATGGAAGGAGCAGGGGAAATTATTCATACACAGAGAGTAGGGTGGGTGGGTCCATTGAGGAAAAAGTTTGAAGGAGATTGCATCATTATAAATTTTAGATCTCCACAATGGGTGCAATCTACACTCTCAAAAGCCCCACTGCCCTCACCCTGGGAATTTAACACTACTCTGCTTCCTCTTGGGTATTTTTATAGACATTTAATTGACCTTCATTCTAATCCTGGGCTTAACTTTTTAACAGATCAACCGGGCATGAATCGTAACATTGCTAACGGCTATGAACATCCCTACCAAGAGTTTAATACTAATTTTAGGAACGGTTGTTCATTAGGCCAACGGATTATACCCCCACCATATCAATTGCCATATTTATCTTTCCCCACTCCCTCCTATCCCAATCCAAGGGAGAGACCTTACGTAAGGCCTAAACACAACTTTAACACCCCCCAGAACGAGCCAAGGTATATATACAATATACCAACGCACAATCGTTTTGAACACGCTCTCTCAAATTTGGAATGTCAAGATTGACTGGGGAAAGGAAATAGGGGGTGTGAGGATGTACTAATTAATGTTAAGGATAATCCCCCGGATGTACAATGTAATGAGATTGTGACAATGGCACCACGCATTGTTTTGACTATGTCCCCAGTCACACATGAGAACATAACTACTCCATCAATTCAACCTAAGCAGCCTAGTGGCTATAATGCCTCTTGTGCCCTAAAACGCCCTAAATTGTCCATCCTTAGTTGGAACGTTGCTGGGTTGGAACCAAGATTGCTTGACCCTCAATGGATCAAGCTATTGGATAACAAAGATATTGTTATGTTCCAGGAGACATGGGCTGTCAGCAATTTATTTATTGAGGGCTACCACTGTTTTAGTGTAACCTCAAAGAAGCCCATTTTTGGCCGTGCAGTGGGAGGATTATTTATAGGTGTTAGTACATTGGTGGGAGGTACCATCAAAGACCTATCAGAAGGAAATCCGAACATTCAGGTCCTCGAGTTGAAACTAAAATCCAGGATTTTTATAATTAATTTCTATAATAATGACTTTTATTCCACACCCAACACAAACTATATAGCCCTCTCTAAGACTCTAAGAAAATTGGAAACAAACTTGGAATCAGAGGGGGGGATAGGGATTCTAATCGGCGGAGATTTTAATGCTAAATTATCAAAGAAGTCTTGGACCGAGGACACAAACAATATCACGGACCAAGCTGAAAAAAGGGGGCTTGAAATAGCAAAATTATTGAGTGAACACACCCTTGGAAATGCCATGGAAGTATCTTTAACACCTGACATGGACTATGTCCCCACGTTTAGGGGGCGTGATTGTTGCTCAACTATTGACTTTATTTTTATGTCCCCCGATTTGCTGGACCGTGTATTGGAATCCAAGGTGATAAAAACATCTTTTGGTGATCATAACCCCCTCACAGTTACTTTGCACTTAGGCTCCCGCCCTGTATATGCGAAATCTATTGGTGCAAGAGACATTACACCATCAGGTGACGGTCTGCGGCTGAAATGGAGGGGGATTGATAGCGGAGCTATTTTAGAAAATGTGCAGAATGATCATTCCGATTTAATTAATTCTTGTCTATTTTTAAACGGGGATAATAATAGAATAATCTCTGACTTTGGCAAACTGTGTTTAGTGATTAAAAAATTGTTGTTAGTCCCACTGCCAAAAATAGCGAAAGAACCAAGATGGTTTGACTCGACTTGTTCTAAGGCAAATAGGGACCTACGTGAAGCATTGTCTTCTAACCCAAGGTGTATATTAGAGGTACAACTGGCCAGGAAAAACTACAAGCTAAAAACAACTGAAAGGAAGGCTGCCCTGCTGACAGAACAGTGGGAAACATTGGTTGCGAGTGCAAATTTGAAGAGTAGCGGCCCCTTCTGGTCAGCCGTTAGGAAGACGCGAGATATGGGGAAACAATTGTCCCCAATTAGCTGCAATATTACTAGTAGTAGTTGGGAGGCTCATTTTGCTAAAATATATGCTACCCCCTCTAAGGAAGTAACTATTCCTTCTTTGAAGGTGACATGCAATCTCAAGATTGACCTTCCTGAGATAGTCACAGCCATTAAAGAAAGCCTTGGTAACAAGGCCCCTGGTCCCGATGGGCTCCCTATAGACATTATTAAGTATAATACGGATTTATGGGCACCAATTCTTCTTAATGTTTTCAATAGTCTACCTATGGCGCCAATGCCTGACACTTGGGCGACCAGCACCATAGTTCCCATTTTTAAGAAGGGAGATAGGTCAGACCCAGCCAACTATCGTCCAATCTCGCTATTGGACAATACCTTAAAAATCCTTGGTCGAGTTATCTATAATAGGATGATAGAGTGGACTGAAGATACTGATCTACTGGACCCGTGCCAGTTGGGATTCAGGAGTGGTGTAGGCACGGTGGAGCAGTGCCTAAACCTGAAATTGATTATCGATAAATACAATGTTGCTCGCTCTAGTCCAATCTACCTCGCATTTATGGACCTTTCATCTGCATTCGACCTAGTTAATAGATCCAAATTATGGCTTATGCTTTCTAACTATGGTCTGGACGCAAGTCTTGTTAATTTTCTGGCCTATCTCCACACGGACCTTAAAGCACAAGTTAGGATCGGGTCTGGTGGCGATGTGTCCGGACCCATAAAAATAGGTAGGGGGGTGAGGCAGGGGTGCGTTCTGGCACCTCTGCTATTTATTATTTATATTAATGGTCTTGCCAAAGCCCTGAAACAAGTGACGAGAGATGTTCCAATTATCCAGGGGAATCCTCTACCAGTTTTATTATACGCAGATGATGCGGTCATTATGGGCCGCACCCCCAATGCTCTTCGTTTGCTTATTAGAGCATTCGTCCAGCATATGGAGGCACTTGATCTGCGTGTAAATTTTAAAAAATCTTTTATCATGTCTAGCGGACCCGGGAAAAGGAAGCTCAATACGATAAATGTAGGTTCGGATAAATTAGAATCCGTAACCTCCTTTCCATACCTAGGATTGGTTTTCGCTGCGAACGGCTCATGGAGTGGGCACTCTGCCCACGCCATGGGCAAGTTCTCGAAAGCCACTAATTGTATATTGAGCCTCCAACGCCCGAAGAAAATAGGTGCCACTAGGGCCATTTTAAAATTTTTTAAATTACAGTGCATTCCTGTGGCAACGTATGGGGCTGAGGTCTGGGGCTCAGGGAGAAACTCAGGGATTCAACGGGAGGAAAATCGTTTTTGTAGAAAAATATTGGGTGCTCCCTTTTCAGCCTCTGAATTCATCTGTCACAAAGAACTAAATCTCCCCTATGTATGTGATTTTATCAGAGCCAGACCAGCCCTATTTTGGATTAGGATTTGGACAAATAACTTTGCGACCCTAACCAAAAACATTATATTGGATTGCCTAAAGTGTGACCACCATATGTCAATACCCTGGTTAGCCGAGGTCTCCAAAACATTATGTGCAGGGGATAAAGGCAATCTTTTCTTAGAACCCACAGGAATTGAGAAGAATGATAAGGTTGTAGTCAAACAAGCACTTTATGCACTTTTTTAGCAAACAGAATGACATTCACTTCCTATTCTTCTGTAAATTTTATTTAAAATATATTAACTGGTTTTTAACTCCCTATTTTAGAAAATTAAGACCCCTTTCACTGGGGGAATCATGTTCATTATTATTTTCCCTGGATACAGATGAATTAATTTTTCGCACCAGCACTTTTCTGAGATTAATAGTACACGCACGCAAAACGATGGAAAATCCCTGAAGACTATTTATGCTAGTTGTATATTTGCAAATGAATTACTGTGATTGTGGTGTTTTTATGGACTGTATTATTGTATAAATGTGTTGTTTTTCTTTGTTGTACTTTTATGGATTTTATGAAATTCGAATAAAGGTCTTTTGAATTGAATTGAATTGAAATACCTTATAAAAAATAATGCATCTCATTATCGCTGTTATGTCCCAACTCTACACTCCGTAATCTGCATATCCAGCCTGCTTCCTTCTTTCTGAGTGCCAGCTCTCTGTTTCCACCCCTGGGATGGGCTGGAACATGGTCTATACCTATAAAACAAAAATTATCTTCACTGTATTGTTTTTCCTGCATGTGAAAAGTCAGGGGGTACCTCATATCCCCATTCCGAACAGCTCGGGCATGTTCTTGAATTCTAGCTTTTAGGGGTCTTTTTGTGCTGCCCACATAGATTTTATTACAGGGGCAGCCTATTATGTACACTATGTATTTCGAGTTACAATTAATGAGATGTTCTATTGTATATTTGCGTCTGGTATTGAAGCAGAAGTTCTTAGTCTTATTCATGCCTAAATTACAGACACTACATTTGTTACATGTATAGAACCCTAATGTTTTTGTGGTAAGCCAGGTTTGTTTATTAGGGGTTGTGACATAACTTGGACAAAGCATATCACGCAGATTTTGTCCTCTTCTGTATGTCACTTTAGGTCTTTTGTCCAATTGGTTATTGAAACCCGGTATATCTGTTAGTAAATGCCAATGCTTCCTAAGAGTATTGTACACCCTACTACTTTGTTCGTTAAATTGAGTATTGAACGAGATATGACCCTTGTTGGGTACCCTTTTTTGTTTGACAGCTAGTGTAGTAGTTCTAGAGATCTTTTTTGCTTTATTCTGTGCTTCGCTCAGAATATGTTTTGGGTATCCCCTCTCCAAAAACAGTCTTTTTGTTTCCCTTAGATTTAATGTAAAGTCCTCATCCATGCTGCAGTTCCGTCGCATGCGGATCATTTCCCCGTAGGGGATATTCTTGATCACATGTTGCGGATGTGAACTTCGAAAATGTAGAGTGCTATTACAGGCTGTGGTCTTCCTATGTGTTCGGCTATGGATGTGATTATCTTTGATAAAAAAGGTTATATCCAAAAAGTAGATTCTTTCAGAGCTGTGATTTATGGTAAATTTGACATTGAATGGATTGTCATTGAGGTAGTTATAATATGACATCAAATCCTCTACAAGTCCATCCCAGAGTATAATAACATCATCAATGTACCTGACCCAAAAAATTACATGTTCCATCCATGTCGTCGCATGTCTACCCCAGGCATGCCCCCGCTCAAACCAGCCCATAAAGAGCCCGGCGTAAGCGGGAGCAAACCTGGAGCCCATGGCAGGGCCCTGAATTTGATGATACCAGTTAGAATCATGGAGGAAATAGTTCTTAGATAGGATGATGTCTGTCATCTCCAATAGCATCTCATTATGATGAAAGTGATCGGCAGCTCTCTGTCCTAAGAAGGTTTATTTTCAAGCCCAATAGTGAAGAAGCTGTGGTCTGGACACATTTATATAACTGTGTGTCCAGTATATTGTAGCGCGTATGAGAGGGTTTGGATATAATATATTACGACTCGTTTATTGTTCTGCTCTCTCATTCTAGATCTGATTATTTCTTTTCTCGAATATTTGAGTGGATTACATCCTGTTATTAATATTATTGAAAAATTGAAAAATTCAAGGTCCTGGATATCCCATACATAGAAAAGGTATGCTATACATGGACTAACCACGTGCTTCTAGTACTAAACTTTAAATCAAATTAAATAATCTTTTTCATAGAGATTAATTTGTCTCTATGTTGACATTATGTTATATGAATATAGCTATGCCTGCTTATAAAACATCTCGGTCCCATCTATATGCTACATAAACATAAATAATACGTATACCATTTTTCAATGATAGCTTTTGTTTCATATCACAGATAACTCTGTATGGACGATAAGAAACTACATAGGATATTTTCTGTCCCCACCGTATGAATTATGATTACTACATATAGGAGCGATCTAATCTTTTTTCACAACTTGGTAGGTATAATACACACCCACTATATTTATGGTATCGTTTGGATTTCTAGGTGGAATATGCACTAAATCTGTAATTACTTTACTACCCTCTCCAAATAATCAGTGTAGATCGAATAAACACAACATATGACAGTGTAGACCTATTTCTTTATTTCCTTCCTTACTTGCGTTTTAGATTCTTTGACTACTTGATGCTCATGCAAGATGATTATTGGGAGATTATCCCAAATATAAATTGTAATATTGTATAGCTTTGTTTTTAGTGTGGGGTCCATTGAGATATTGTGGACATGTGGAATGATGTAATAACCTTCATTATATTTGTATTGGGTTATAATTCACTTTTCTGAAATTAGAGATTTATGAGAAATGCTTGTCATAGTGTAGGCTTTGTTTGTTAGATCGTCATCTATTGTATGACATTTTTAATGTTATATATTTTTGTATTTGTAATTACATGTCTATGTATTTTTAACAGCCCTGAAGAAGTCCTATCTCAGGACGAAACGCGTCTGCTGTATCGCACTGTATTGTCCATTGAACTTGGAATAAAGAGACTAAAATCGAGGAATACTCTGTCTTCTTGAATTGAATTTGACCTATATACATTGTTACTATTGGATTGTTTTACAAATGTGTGGTGCATCTTAGCTTTTGTTTTATCCATTTGATTAAGTTCCCCAGGGAACTAGCATTGTAACAGTTGGTGCTATTCAGAATGCACACGTCCCCTTAATCTACGTGTGATAACACTTCATTCAGGGAAACACTTTAAAGGGTGACATTAGAATCAGGTGCTGTTAATTAGAAGGTCCCATTGTTAGTTCCATTAGTATTCTGGTATTATTTCCCTTCTGTGGCACTGAATAAACCCTGGATGACTTTATATGAATAAACTTGAACTTTAATTATTTTTCTAAAGTTCAATCATGCCTACATTTAAAGACAGACGACAGGAGTTGGCCCAAGATTTATTTGCCACTGGACAAAAACAGAGTGGCTCCAATACAAATGCCCCAGTTATAGAGGGCTTGAAAATAAAATTTCAACGACTAGAAAAGCTAAAAAAACATGAGATGTCCAGGTGGTGGGACGGCACCACCCTGGAAAAATATAGAGAGAATGAAAAGATTCCACGAGGTCTTCGGATCTTAATCTTCCCCACATTTGAGGATTTAAGCAAAGAACAGCTGGAAGATTGGGAGGGTAACCTTCGCAATGCATCATTTATTATGATGAGAATTTTGATGAAGAATGCAGAGATCAAGGGAGCAAAATTACAACAGGAAATTGAAGAACTAGAAAAAGAAATTGAAACATCAGAACTTAAGGAAACCGTCAAAAAGAATTATGCAGTTTTGGATGGAATCCTTGAAGGATATCAAATATACCTAAGAGACAAAAAGGTAAAGAAGATAAACAGGGATGATAAGGATTACAAAGACGGTGGGGTCTATACATTCTCCCACAAATATGATAATATTAAGACACCAGGGGAGGGAAAAAGACAAAGGGAGGAGACGTGAGAACTGGCCTCTGCAAGTAGCATAACCTCTATTTCATCGGCAGTCAGCTCAGCAACCACAGAAGACTCGGTGGGGGCTGTAGAGGGTGAAACAAGGTCCAATACTTTTTTATTGGAAATGGAGAGGCTAAAATTAAGGGCAAAAAATATGCCAAGAGATCAAAGACAAGAATGGGAGGGAGGAAATGGCAGAAATCAAAACAAAGACAACGACAACAAGAAATCGAAACTAGAGCCGGGGGCCAGAGTCACGAGATCCAAGAGAACAGGAAAATAATGGGAGCCAATGAGGAAGGGACATTGAAAACCTTAATTGTAAACCTTTCCAATAGAGAATTGTCTAGAGATGAAATATCTATCTTGAATAAGGGACTGGGATTTTGTCCTAATCAACTTGGTGGTGATGTTGATATTTTTGTGGACTTATTCAAGTTTGTCAGATTGCTTAAACTCAAAGATCATTCCATACGTAACCCACCGATTTGTAACCAACCCTCTAATGAAATACCTTTGTCTTCGTATACTGTACAAGAAATAAAAACAATTCAAACAATGATGTCCATAGAGTTGGAAACTTCAATTGATATGAAATCTGTATGCGATGAACTCAATGTTGTTGAAAATACATGTATCGATAGTGGGTTGAAAT
The DNA here is from genome assembly GCF_964204655.1 of Triturus cristatus. Classification (NCBI taxonomy): domain Eukaryota; kingdom Metazoa; phylum Chordata; class Amphibia; order Caudata; family Salamandridae; genus Triturus; species Triturus cristatus. Next base: position 898,004,361 of record NC_140590.1, on the reverse strand, counting down.
CAAAATCTAAGTTTATACCCATTGGCACACATCCCAACATAGATATCTTTTTTGAAAGGGTCACACAAGGTTTTCATAGGCTCTTAGTGAATCCAATTCGTGCAAACAAACGTTCCCACAACTTGACATCTGGGGAAAAGGCAGCCCTGAAAGATCTGCGAACTGACCACACCATTGTCATCCGCGAGGCGGACAAGGGGGGAAATGTGGTTGTGATGGAAAAGGGTAGTTATATGAAAGAAATAGAACGGCAACTCAAGGACACCAATTGTTACAGGAAAATCGCAATAAACCCTATTAAAGCGCTGGGGGACCACATTAACATGAGACTAGTGGAGTGGCGGGAGGATGGTTTGATTAGTGATGACGAATGTAGATACCTTAAAGTGACAGAGCCATCTTTCCCCTGCATCTACATATTACCCAAAATACATAAGGGCGGCCCTTCTCCACCTGGCCGCCCTATCATTTCAGGGGTAAATTCACCGACAGAAAAACTATCTGAATATGTGGACCAATATATTCAACCCTTGGTACAGAATTTACCTGCGTATATAAAAGATACAAAGGACATCCTAGGTAAATTTGAGGGCTTTACATGGTCTGAAACCCTAATGTTTGTTACCTTAGATGTAACAAGCTTGTATACCTGTATTAAAAAAGAGTTTGGCATTATAGCCTTACAAACCTTCTTGGGACAGAGAGCTGCGGATCACTTTCATCATAATGAGATGCTATTGGAGATGACAGACATCATCCTATCTAAGAACTATTTCCTCCATGATTCTAACTGGTATCATCAAATTCAGGGCCCTGCCATGGGCTCCAGGTTGCTCCTGCTTACGCCGGGCTCTTTATGGGCTGGTTTGAGCGGGGGCATGCCTGGGGTAGACATGCGATGACATGGATGCAACATGTAATTTTTTGGGGCAGGTACATTGATGACGTTATTATACTCTGGGATGGACTTGTAGAGGATTTGATGTCATATTATAACTACCTCAATGACAATCCATTCAATGTCAAATTTACCATAAATCTCAGCTCTGAAAGAATCGACTTTTTGGATATAACCTTTTTTATCCAAGATAATCACATCCATAGCCGAACACATAGGAAGACCACAGCCTGTAATAGCACTCTACATTTTCGAAGCTCACATCCGCAACATGTGATCAAGAATATCCCCTACGGGGAAATTATCCGCATGTGACGGAACTGCAGCATGGATGAGGACTTTACATTAAATCTAAGGGAAACAGAAAGACTGTTTTTGGAGAGGGGATACCCAAAACATATTCTGAGCGAAGCACAGAATAAAGTAAAAATGATCTCTAGAACTACTACACTAGCTGTCAAACAAAAAAGGGTACCCAACAAGGGTCATATCTCGTTCAATACTCAATTTAACGAACAAAGTAGTAGGGTGTACAATACTCTTAGGAAGCATTGGCATTTACTAACAGATATACCGGGTTTAAATGACCAATTGGACAAAAGACCTAAAGTGACATACAGAAGAGGACAAAATCTGCGTGATATGCTTTGTCCAAGTTATGTCACAACCCCTAATAAACAAACCTGGCTTACCACAAAAACATTAGGGTTCTAAACATGTAACAAATGTAGTGTCTGTAATTTAGGCATGAATAAGACTAAGAACTTCTGCTTCAATACCAGACGCAAATATACAATAGAACATCTCATTAATTGTAACTCGAAATACATAGTGTACATAATAGGCTGCCCCTGTAATAAAATCTATGTGGGCAGCACAAAAAGACCCCTAAAAGCTAGAATTCAAGAACATGCCCGAGCTGTTCGGAATGGGGATATGAGGTAACCCCTGACTTTTCACATGCAGGAAAAACACTCCAGTGAAGATAATTTTTGGTTTATAGGTATAGACCATGTTCCAGCCCATCCCAGGGGTGGAAACAGAGAGCTGGCACTCAGAAAGAAGGAAGCAGGCTGGATATGCAGATTACGGAGTGTAGAGTTGGGACATAACAGCGATAATGAGATGCATTATTTTTTGTAAGGTATTTAAATGTAACATCTTCTGGTTCTGACTGTGGCATTGTCTCTATTAGTCGCTGTTAACATTATATTCATATTGAACTGAAACTATGTAAATTTGTCTTCATACACTGTCATTCCTATCGTCTACTTTCTCCTTCTTTTCTTGATCATCTTCTTTTCCATACATATGGAACCTAGTATTAAATCCATATAAACTATTCTGTCTAGATACTATTACCTTATTAAATGTTATATTCTTGGCATAGGTATTTAACCACACAGATTGCAATAATCTCAAAATCTAAAAATCTAAAATAACTAAGATGTAGATATAGAAGATTGTTATAAATTAAAACATGTATGTATACAAAATAGGCCTATCTGTTGACTCTTTAGTATATGCATGCTTAGAGTTGCCTGCACGATTATCCACACTGACACATTCTAAGATGGCCGCCATACAGTGAGCAATTCTCGTATGATCTTATTAGATCACTTCACTTATATTTCATTAGTAATAATTGGGAACAAGAAATAGATCTTAATATATAATGACCTTCAATTCAGGAATAATCGACATGCAGATATAACATATCACCATAGGTAGACTTTGTACGTATACTATTGGGATCGCTATAATTCTCGCATGATTTGGAATTCATTGGTATAGAATGAGAATCATGAATGGATCTGAATTACGTGTATTTTTCTTTTTATACACAATCAGCAAATTATTCTGAGGTTTATTATATGTTAAGCATAAAATCAGGCCATTCTGATATACATTGCCGTTGTCTTCTACCTCCTTATGGGTGTCTTATACAATCTAAGATGGCCACGACGTTCGCGCTGGTGGTCATGTGACTTACAAGGGTGCGTTACTTCGTGACTTGACATAGGTGCTCACAATAGGAGAATTCTATACCGTGAATTAATTCTAAGCATATTAGCACTCTCTTATTTAAATGAAATATGTCGGACTTAAAATATAGATGTCCGATTGGCAGGCCGTTCTCATACACATTGCCGTTTTCTCGCTACCTCTTTCATGGGTGCCTTATGCAGCTTAAGATGGCCACGACATTTGCGCTAATTGTCATGTGACTTACAAGGGGGCGTTACTTTGTGATCTAGCACAGGTGCTCGAAATTTACCGGGTCACTTGAAAAGTATATAATGAAAGTGTTTTCTGTTTAGGAGGTTGCCGGATCGAGGGACCTATCTCTTTGGTGCAGACTGTTTGCTGTTATTGGTCGCGACTAGCATATTGCGGTAAGCACACGCTGGGACTTTTGCATCAGTGGGGCTGGAGGCTCCATATCTCCACTGTAGGTTCTGGTGTAATTTTATTGGGACTTGTAATTAAGAGAGAGGATTTTCTTACTCTCTTTTTCAGATGGGCTCCGTTTAAAACATCATGGAGCTCTGGGATGGGATGCTGCTCAGATATGGGCTTGTTATATCATGACAGCTGTTATGAATGGTTGTTTTTTAGCACATGGTGGTTATTTACAAAGGGGTTGGACGTTTTTTGGATCGCCTTGGATGCCACAGACTAGAAATGCAGGCTGGCTTATTATTACAGAATATTCAAATCTTTGGGGCATAGCGAATTATATGTACCCCATCTTTGATTGTTACTCACAATAAAGGAGTAGTTATAGCCCGATGATACTGGGATGATCAAATGTCAAGCGCGCTGTAGCCCTTATGAGAGAGCTTAGATATAATACAATCATCAGTTATTACAATAGTGAAGTAGCTGTGGTCTGGACACATTTATATAACTCTGTGTCCAGTATATTGTAGCGCGTAGGAGAGGGTTTGGATATAATATATTACGACTCGTTTATTGTTCTGCTCTCTCATTCTAGATCTGATTATTTCTTTTCTCGAATATTTGAGTGGATTACATCCTGTTATTAATATTATTGAAAAATTGAAAAATTCAAGGTCCTGGATATCCCATACATAGAAAAGGTATGCTATACATGGACTAACCACGTGCTTCTAGTACTAAACTTTAAATCAAATTAAATAATCTTTTTCATAGAGATTAATTTGTCTCTATGTTGACATTATGTTATATGAATATAGCTATGCCTGCTTATAAAACATCTCGTGCCCATCTATATGCTACATAAACATAAATAATACGTATACCATTTTTCAAGGATAGTTTTTGTTTCATATCACAGATAACTCTGTATGGACGATAAGAAACTACATAGGAGATTTTCTGTCCCCACCGTATGAATTATGATTACTACATATAGGAGCGATCTAATCTTTTTTCACAACTTGGTAGGTATAATACACACCCACTATATTTATGGTATCGTTTGGATTCCTAGGTGGAATATGCACTAAATCTGTAATTACTTTACTACCCTCTCCAAATAATCAGTGTAGATCGAATAAACACAACATATGACAGTGTAGACCTATTTCTTTATTTCCTTCCTTCCTTCCGTTTTAGATTCTTTGACTACTTGATGCTCATGCAAGATGATTATCGGGAGATTATCCCAAATATAAAATGTAATATTGTATAGCTTTGTTTTTAGTGTGGGGTCCATTGAGATATTATGGACATGTGGAATGATGTAATAACCTTCATTATATTTGTATTGGGTTATAATTCACTTTTCTGAAATTAGAGATTTATGAGAAATGTTTGTCATAGTGTAGGCTTTGTTTGTTAGATCGTCATCTATTGTATGACATTTTTAATTGTTATATATTTTTGTATTTGTAATTACATGTCTATGTATTTTTAACAGCCCTGAAGAAGTCCTATCTCAGGACGAAACGCGTCGGCTGTATCGCACTGTATTGTCCATTGAACTTGGAATAAAGAGACTAAAATCGAGGAATACTCTGTCTTCTTGAATTGAATTTGACCTATATACATTGTTACTATTGGATTGTTTTACAAATGTGTGGTGCATCTTAGCTTTTGTTTTATCCAATTAATAATTTTGAAATATTGCTGAGTATTGCCTTCTTTTTGCCTTCTTCCACTCGTCGCCAAATGTATGTGCGCTCTATGTACAAATATTATTGACTGCGGACTAGTGCCAGCGAGGGTTCAAACTCATCAGTGCAGTGACAGTGCAATCGGACTAGTGCCGCAATACACACAACCAAACTGGTAAACATTGATCGCACCAGTTCTCTAACGCTCTACATTCTATGTGTACTTAGAAGGGATTCCGGACTAGTGCCTGCGATCTATGGATAGAGCGTTGGCTAAATACTTAGCAACTGCTATAGTTATGGGTCACATGGAACCACTCGAGTTTTATATTATATACAAATGCCAACATCATTTGAGAAATGTTCAGAGGCACAAGGCTATAAACGACTGAGTCCTTACTACTCCTATGTACTTTCTTAGACGAATTCCGGGTACTAAGAAAGGGCCGACAGAAGGGGAAAACAACCCCTACACCGACAACACCTCGCAGGGGACGAGGACAAGGTCTAGGATGAGGAAGAGGCAGGGGCGCTCATAACAAAAGTGACTCAACAAAAACAAAGGAGTAAAAAACACAGAGCCAATGGGAACCAGAAGAGGTGGCTTCAAGAAAACACAGGAACTATGGATAGTACAACGGTAAACAGAACCATTGTAAATCTTTCATCACGCGAAAAGGGGGCAGGGTAGAAACACCCTGACCCCCTAGGCCTGCTCAGGGGGTCCCACAAGGACCCCCAAGGCCCGCAATTTTTTTCCCCAAAAAATAAACAAAGCGCGGGCTTCCGCACTTCAATGCTAATTAGCCCCTGGGGGGCATGCTAAAAATAAAGTGTGTGGGGGGCCAATCTCCCTCACACTGCCCCAGGGACCGCCACCCCCGGGGCAAAGTATAAATAATTGCAGGGGGGACAAGGCCCCCCTGCTGCCCCGGGGTCCGCCACCCCGGGGAATAATAGTTTAATGTGGGGGGCCTCTAAGGCCCCCCGAGCCCCGGGGAGCACCACCCCCCCGGGTACTTTCTTAACATTGCGGGGGGCCACACAGCCCCCCCACAGCCCTGGGGACCGCCACCCCTGGGGCTTTTTAAAAATAAATAAATACCCTGTGTGGGGGGCTCAAGCCCCCCCACACGCCCCGGGGACCGCCACCTCGCCGGGGCACTAAAGATTCAAAATGGGGGGTCCATGATGGACCCACCAGCCCCGGGGACCACCACACCCGGGAGGGGGGCCATGCGGTCCCCCTCCTGGAGCCTTGTTGTGGCCCTGGGGACCGCCACCCCCTAGGGCCAGCTCCTGCAGTGTCCCGGGGAGCCCACCCCGTGATACTGTAGTTAGCTGTGACAGGGCGGGAGCCTCACGGCTCCTGCCCCGTCATAGCAAACTGCTTTGCTATTTGGAAGAGAGAGCAGGTTTGCTTTTCCACAGGGGGAGCTGCATCTTAGCAGCTTCCTGTGTAGAAAAGCAATGCTGGCTCCCGCAGGAGGTGGTAGACCTGCGGGACCGTGGGGGGATTGGGGACGCCCCCACGGTCCCCAACGGAGAGGGTCAACTCCGGGGGATGGGGTCCCCGGGGCTACAAGAGGCCTGGGAGGGGAGCCATGCGCCCGCCTCCCCAAAATGCAATTTTTTAAATAAAAATAAAAATAGGCCGGCCCCAGGGGATGGTGTCCCCGGGGCCATAAATCGCCTAAGGAGGGGGGCAAGGCAGCCTCCCTCCTATATGCAAACTAATTTTTAAAAAAGGGCCATGCCCCGGGGGATGGGGTCCCCGGGGCCGATTATGGCCTCGGGGGGGGGGGGCACGCGGCCCCCTTCCCGAATTAAAAAAATAAAATAAAATAGGGGGCAGGCCCTGGGGGATGGGCTCCCCAGCGCCAAAATATTAGGAAAAGAATGGGGGGCCACACAGCCAGCATCGCTTCGGAGGTCATGCCCCCTTTTTGTAGCACTCTGCAAACGCGCCCCTGGTGCGTTTGCAGAGGGGGAACAAATTCCCCTTCAATACTGGGGGTCCCTGGGGCCCAACTAGCCCACCAGAACCCTCCAGTATGCGCCAGGGGGCTGCGTTGCAGAGAGGTGGTCTGAGGCCACGCCCCTTTTTACACCTCTCTGCAATGCAGCTCTGTGGCGCTTACTGGAGGTAGCTGGTGGGCTAGTTGCACCCCAGGGACCCTCCCTATTCAAGGGGAGTTAATCTCCCAACTTAAAACGTGCCACAGGGCGCATTTGCACAGTGGTGAAGGGAGGGGGCGGGGCCTGAGTTCACATGTGTGCAAACACATCCTGTGGAGCAGTTTAAGTTGGGCAATTAATTCCTTGTCAATCCTGAGGGTCCTTGGGGGCCAACTAGCCCACCAGGTACCTCCAGTAAGTGCTACGGAGCTGCGTTGCAGAGTTTTGTAAAAAGGGGCGTGGCCTCTGAACACCTCTCTGTAACGCAGCCCCCTGCAGCAAATCCATCTCTGAGCAGCTGTAAATAAGGAGAGCACTCGCAGGAATTTGGTAAAGTTTTAATGTGCAGACCCTCCCCACACTGACAGACGCATTTCGGCACTCTGCCTTTTTCGATGTCAGAGTGTACAATTTCAGAACACCATTTTAAAGTGGGCAAGTGCATGACATGAAACAAATTCATTGACAAAAATGACAGCCTAATAGCAATGCTACACAGTGTATTATCTTTGTCGGCCATCTACAAACATGTTTCAGACAAACAAAAAATTCCCAAACGATGTTAGGTACTCTATTTAGAAAATCTAAAATGCAAAAATGATATGCTGTTGAATGATCATGAGATAGACACTGATAGTTCAGCAATTTCCGATTTGAATACACATTTATGAAATATACTTTCAAAAATAATTTTAAAAAACTGATGATCATTCAATGTGCAAAAATGAGCATCAATATATTAAATTTCATAGAGTACCAAAAGGTTCATAAAATCAAGCCCTGAATGTGCGAACCTTTAAAGCGGTAACAGGAAAATATGGGGAAAGGCAAAAAGGAAGCTCCATTCTTTTACTATAAACATATTTACAGATTCATGACATTTTCATACATTTAATAACCTTTGGAAGGTGACATGCAACTGATATAAAAGGGCTATCTATGATGTATTTAATCTAAGTTGGCCCATAACTCCTCGTCATTGTTTAAACCCAAAGGTGCCTTGGTCTGTAAATCAATAATGTATTTAGTCTCAAGTGCTCATAGTAGCCTCACTCTGTCTCCACCGCTTTCATTTTTGGGGAACTGGTCAAAATAACTTTAGAAGGTCTCGATTACTATTGTGCATGATTTCCCAGTGGTGAGCTACAGGATAGGTGGCATCTTTTTTAGAAATTGCACGTATGTGTTCTAGTATACATTTTTTGCTGAGTGGATCGTACTGCCCACATATCTTTTGGGGCATGGACATTCCAGACAGTATACAGTGAAGTCTGAGTTGCAGTTAAGAAGCCGATTGATACTTCTAACTTTGGTGGTTCCACTTTCGACGGTGCTATTGTTTATTACCTTATGGCTATATTTGCACGCTTTACATCTTAAGCATGGAAAAAAGCCAGTAACCTTCTCTTTTTTGTGGGGAGTGGAGCGATAATGGCTGCTTATTAGATGATCTCCAATGGATTTTCAGCATTTGTAGGTTATCAATGGCTGCTCCGGAATCACCTTTTTAAGGAAAAATGTCTGTCTGGAGAATGTGCCAATTTTTCTTGAAAACTTGAACTACCTCTGAGGACTTAGAATTGTAACGCGTAATCCTTCTAGTTGGTTCAGCAGTCGTCGTGTCAGTTGGGTCTTTACATTTTTTAGGTATCTAAAGTTCTAATCCCTCTATTTTTTCTGCTCTTTGTTCAGCTTCACGGAAGACATTGTGAGAGTACCCTCTTGCTCTAAATCTATGGAGGGCATCCTCCCTTGCTTTATAGTACAACACCTCTGTTGTGCAGTTCCATTTAATACCTAGGAGCTCTACATAAGAGTTATTACTAATCACGCTCCTCGGATGAAAACTTCTGGCATGCAGAACCACATTACCCGCTGTAGGTTTTCTATACAGACGGGTAAGGATTCTGGCATTTTCAATGTATACCTCTAAATCTACGTAAAAGACACTGTTGTTACTGATGTTACCATTAAATTTAAGATTGAGGTAATTGGAGTGCAGGAACGCTACAAACTCTTCAGCCGAAGAGCGACTGCCCTTTCACTCGATGAATAAGTCATCAATGTAGCAGGCCCATAACATGACATTATAAAACCTCTTTTCGGTACTTCTCTCCAGGCCACGTGCTTCTCCCACCTGCCTACGAAAAGATGCGCATAACTGGGGGCGAAGCACGTGCCCATCGTGGTCCGGCGTTATTGTTTGTACAGTTGGCCCGAAAAAAAAAAAATATTATTTTCCAAGCAGAATTTCACCATTGCTAATGGCATGTCATTGTGTTTATGGAATTTAAGAGATCATTTGTTTGAAAACCATTTCACAGCAGCTACGCCTTGGTTGATGCATTTATATAAACTAGTGATGTCTAATGTTATGAGTAGCATATCCTCCTCCCTGATGATCCCCTAAATATGTCTCAAGAAGTCACATATGTCTTTGATGTAAGAACTAAGATTTCCAACCCAAGGCGCCAGGAAAGAGTCTATATAGATGGAAAAATGTCCTTTCAGACTATTAATAGAGGCAACAATGGGTTTACCTGGTGGTTTGTTGGTGTTCTTGTGTATCTTTAGAAAGTGGTAAAAAGTAGAAATGGTAGGGTATTCACAGAGCAAGAAGTTATATTGATCTGTGTCTAACATTCTTTCTTCCCTCCAGCATACAAGATGTTGATGACAAGTTTGATGCAGTTGGCATAGTCCATGCTGTTTGTTGGCAGGTAACATTCCTTATCCTTCAATTGGCTCAAAGCTTCAGCATTGTATTATTCCCGCTAGAACAGCATGATGTTACCCCCTTTGTGAGATGGTTTGATTACTATTGAGTCATCATTTGTTTGTGATTTTATTGCTTGTCATTGTTTAAAAGGGATGTTAAAGTGTTTCTTCCTGTTGGCTTTTACCTTTCTTAAATCTTAAAGTCCATCATAACAGCATCATTAAAAACATCAATTGCCTCATAAGGTACTTGTTGCATTGTTCTAGATTTTCTTTGGAGTCCACTTTTGACAATCACTTGTGAGATTCCTGCTTGGATCAGAATGGTGTCGATATCCGGTGGATGGTCAGCATCTGTGCTATTTTCAGAAGAATCCAGGGTTTGTAGAGTCGATAGTGTGTCCAAATCATTACCCACAAGCAGATCCTTTGCCATGGGTATATCTCTATCATTATTGTGACCTGCTCTAGGGTGTAGCAGATGAATTTTCTTGTAGCTTTAATTTCCTGTTTTATTTGAACTGGTCAATTCTTGTTTCAACAAAATCAAAATCTGCAGTGTGGGAGAAAGTCCCAACTGTAATACTTGTATTTCATCTTCACTGAGCATTCTATCTGACAAGTTAATGATCGTTTTTTTGTGTTATCATCTGCCCCCTTTTCCCTTGCTACATGTGACTCTGGGTGATGGCATATCCCCTCCTTCCTTTCTTGCTCCTTCTTGTTTGTCGTTTCTTTTTTGTTGTTCAGGGGGATGTGTATGTAATGCCAGTCTCTGGTGATTTTCCCTGATCAGCCTGTATTCCCAAAAATATGTAGGTTCTGTACTCATTTCCTTATCGTCTATGGCTGCAGATTGTTCCCCCTTTGAGGTTTCTACCTCAGACTCTGAGGTTTCTCTATTGCTTGGTATCACACTTCTTTTCTGACTTAGTTTCTTCCTTGGAATATCGTATTGCGGGCGAAGGTAAGGATATGACCTGAAGCGTAATGTTGTTCATCCTGTTGAAATTTGGTGTGCTTTTGTTTTTGTATGCCACTCTCATAGTCTTTAAATCTCTTCATCATCACAGTTTTTAACTCCTCGCTTTGTTTGATATCCTTGTCTTTACTTATCATTTCTTCCAGACTTTTAATCTCTTTCAGGAGATTGGCGCGATCACTCCAAGCATATTTTATAAGGATTCTGACCATACCTTTAGCTGATTCAGTGGTATAGTCTGACCAGTGTTTAAGTAATTGAGGATTTGTATTTTCGTAGGAGGGGTCTATAAAGATATGTAGACCCCTTGGAATGGAGTCAACGTCAAGATATTTCTCAAGAGCTGTAGCTTCCCACCATTTGTGGATCTCTTTCTCATACGTCTTTTCTAAAGTCTGGTACAGGATTTTCAAATTGCTCAAGGGATTGGTGGAAGTAAGGGGTTCTCTTGGGCCACCTCTAGTGTATCATGTTCCCTACCTGAAAATGTCAATGCCTTCCTCCTCGCGTTCGTTTACAGAGGACATTATGTTTGTCAAGGAGATGCATAGGTGTAAACAAAAAGTCAGGGTGGTGCGTACATCCTTAATAAAACAAATCCCTCTGGGCTGATGCTGTATGTAGTTTTAAATTGGAGCAAAGGGGCAGAAAGCGCGTCACTCACCGGTGGACCGATACAATAATCGTGGGACCTCCAATCCGTAATCTCCCGATCCTTCCTTCTGGTGGCGAAGAGCTCTCTAAATGCAGGCTTCCAATATGGATGTACGGAGTCCGTAACGGCAATTCTGACCGATACAATCCCTTTAATGCGTCAGGGCTGGCAGCCGAAACAAGTTCAAGAACACAGAAAAGGTCACCGCTGCCGCACTTCATGCCCCGGTTGCAATCTTCTGCAGTTGTGAACTGCGATGTAGAGCTTCACTGCAGAAATCCCTCTCTGATCAGCTGTAAATAAGTAGAGCACTTGCGGGCATTTGATAAAGTCCTGTTTTAAAGTGCAGACCCTCCCCGCACTGACAGACGCGTTTCGGCACTCTGCCTTTTTAGATGTCAGTGTCACAATTTGAGAACACCATTTGAAAGTGGGTAAGTGCTTGACGTGAAACAAATTCATTGACAACAAAGATGGCCTAATAGCAATGCTACACAGTGTATTATCTTTGGCGGCCATCTTTAAACTTGTTCCTGACAAACAAATAATGCCCAAACAATGTTAGGTACTCCATTTAGAAAATCTAAAATGCAATAATGATATGCTATAGAATGATCATGACATAGAAAGGGATAGTTCAGAAATTTCCGATTTGAATACACATTTGTGAAATATACTTTCAATAATAATCAGAAAATACAGATGATCATCCATTGTGCAAAAATGAACATCAATCTATTAAATTTCATATAGTACCAAAAGGTTCATAATATATATTGGAAAACAATGTATTTATGTTTAATAACATGCTTTACAGACAGACAAGGGGCGTAGCGATGGGGGCCAGCTTCTCCCCCAGCTATGCATGCCTACACATGGGTTGGTGGGAGGAGCTGGTCCTCAGAACAGAGCACCTTGACAAAGTTAATTCTCATGTGAAGTTATGGCTGCGATTCATCGATGATTTGTTCGTAGTATGGGATGGCACTAAAGATGAAGCACAAGAGTTTTTACATGCCATCAATGTCAATGATCTAAATTTGAGTTTCACAGCTGATATTAGCAACTCTTCAGTAACCTTTTTAGATACACAAGTGTATGTAAAGGGAAACCAAATAGTTACCAAATTGACTTCAGAATCATATTACAACACAGCCAACAGCATGGCAATATTGAATCCATCATAAACCGCAATTGGTCCATGGTTCTCAGTGACCCAGTGATAGGATCTAAGCTCCCGAAAAGACCCCCAATAATCTACAGTAGAAGCCGCTCTATGAGAGATGACTTAGTCAAAACAAGTCCTGAAGTCATAGAATCCACGAGCTGGCTCCAAACTCATACTGGCTTCTTTAAATGCAAAACATGCAAAGCATGCTCACAGGGTGAAAACAAATTATGGTATATTAACCCCTTTAGTGAGAAAAAACACAAAATATCTAAGCTCCTAACATGCAAAAGAGAATTTGCAATATATGTACTCTCATGCCCATGTAACCTACATTATGTAGGAAGCACCAAACTCCAAGTGCATAAACGCATACCACAGCACTTAAGGGCAATATCTTATCATGATGAGACATATCCTGTAGCCCGGCACTTCAAATCCAAGTATGGATCTCGAAGCAGTGACTTAAGATATTTTGTTATAGACTCGATCCCAGCCAGTAGAAGAGGGGGAGACAGGGACCATAGATTGCGCCAGTTGGAAACAAGATATATCCTTGAACTAAATACTAAACATCCATCAGGCCTAAATACAACGGAGGATCTCTATACATGCCTGTAAGATATTTTTGAAAGGTGCAAACCCATTGATAATTGTTGTTACACATCAATTATCCATATACTATGTAAAATAGAGGGAAAATACACTTTGTTTAGGACCAAAAACTTTTGAAATGGGATTTTAGATGTATTTATTTTACTATTTATAGAAGTGTATATGGTCTTTTTATATGTATCTATTTATTTACCATACAATACAATATGAAAGCTTAATAATATCTATTTTAGATCATATTTAGTCATTTATAAAATGTTATATTTAACATGGTATTTATTTATTTATCTATTTATCTATTTATTTACTTAGATGAAGAAGGACCTAATTTAGAACCAAAAGAATTTTAACTAAATACTACTATCATTTTCTATACATATGGAATTTTCAAATACTTATTCTTATTTTTACCTGTACATAATCCCATCGGTAATTTGCAAACTCAAGTATCCATTTTACTGTATTCAATTAAAAAGTTTCTTTGTATCTTACATTAAGCCTAAACATCCATCCTCATAGGACGTGATATTGAGATCTCTAACAGTAATACTATCACTGGAAAACACCATTAGGCCGTCTCACAAATTGTCAACATAGATTAACATATTTGCATAAATGAGATTAGAGTGGACCACAATACCTTCTGTAGGCCATCAATGTTACCTAGTCTACTAATAGGAGCTGACCATACAAACTGAAAAAATACTTTACAAAAAAACGCAACAAAGTTTTGTTTATAGCAGACATGAGAATATGTCATGCATAAACGGTATCACTGGGGCTCCAGTGAGGGGTTTTTTGCACACACATATATATTTATACTCTTTTCTATGCTCCTTTTGATGTGCTATTTCTCATTACATTTTATACATAGGCATTCATGCGTTTTATCATAGTTACATACTATTTACTGAGAAACTATGCACCAATCAGGGGAATTGGGGAACGTCGGCAAGATTCTTATATACACAGAACAAGGGTCCCTTCAGCACTAACACTGTTTACAGTGTTAAAGGATTGTTAGATACTATTTAACTGTGTATTTCCCCAGGCACTTTGCACTTTAGCACTTCTACCTTAGGTTTACAGGTACAGTCAAGCGTAATGAGACAAATTCACAAGCATCAGTTCCACTCACATTAATAACTTGCTTTCAGAAACCTAAATTATGTTATTTAAACCAAATCTTTTTTATATACATTTTAAGTGGTTTTAAGGATTTGAATTTACTTGTATTTTACTCGTAATGTTAACCCGAAAAGATTAAGGAACTAGCTGTTTGTAGTCTGTTATCCATGTTACTTGTCTCAACACATGCCAATCAGCTTGCCTGTTACTTGTATTATATAAACCAATGATATGTCACATTACCGTGTCATGTGATCAAGGCCCATGGTCGGGCTGAAACGCGTCATGGCGGCAAGGTGATTTTGAAATAAATATATTTGCTGCACCAAACTGTGGTCCGTATCCGTTGTCAAGAAGAGACAGTAGCGGAGTTTCTTGAGATATATATATATATATTTGTTTTTTTAAACAGTGGTTTAACAATAGCCTTTATGTTATGAGAAAACACAATACCCTCAGAAAGAGAGTGTTGCAAATCTCAGTGAGAGCCGTTGTTATTCTGTCTGCCACTAATTTAAGATATGCTGTTGGGCAAGGATCTAAAGGAGAACCACATTGTATTTTCATAAGTCCCTTCTCAACTTGTGATCTGCTTAGAGGTGAAAATTCACTGAATATTTCCTTATTGTTCTCTGTCAGGGTATCCATGTTCTAATCATGTTGCTTATTCTTTTTATATTGGAGGAAAATTTGTATATTTATTTCAAATTCTTTTCCCTAAAAATATGAGTTTCAATGAGATTGTGAGATATAACCAGTGTTTATTTCAGCTTCAATGTTACTTTATTTGAAAAGTGGGTTTGCAGATGAACTCTGGAATCGTCAGCTAACAATGTAGAATTGGATTGCGGGTAGAAACTGAGTGCTTCAACAGGAATGAAGTACAAATGCCATTTAAAAAGTGGTGACAAAGGGCTGGAAAATATTTGATGTTTTATTGGCGGACTTCAATGGAATGTCACTTTAGGACGTGGAGAGAGGTTCCAGCAATGTGCTGAAACGTTATAGCGGTGCAGCAGACAGCACTGGATTTGGGGCTAGCATGGTCATGAAGTGGTGCTTGATCCAGTGGCTGTAGTCAGGGACCACTAAGGAAACATAAGCCAAGAAACAATACATTTTTTAAACTTTTTCACATTCTTGTGGCAGTGACAATAGGCCTGGGCGTAGTTTGCGGAGTTCTGCTACACGGAACTCCGCGAAGTTACAAAAAAAGTCAGCGAAGTTCCGCGAGTTGTGGCGTGCAGTGCGAACTGCAGTCTGTGCTGGTATTCCTGCTGGTCGGGTAGAAACTTACCGTTCACGATCGCGAACTAACTGTTCATGAAAGCGAGCAGGGTAAAAACTCCGCTGCACATCGCGAAGCAGAGCTTTCTGCACTCCGCGAGCTCCGCGGAGTGCAGAAAAATACGCAAACTCTGTAAACGGAGCGAAGTTGTTGCGCAGGCCTAGTGACAATTTGAGGAAAGCAACTGAAGAACAGGAGCGTGGTCCCTTAAACAGTTAGCTGCACTGTTGCATAGATCTTAGACATAAATTCAGTTAACTGCACACTCATCATGTCTTTGCTCAGGGTGCCAACACTGGAGAGTTTGAAGATGAGCACATTTTCTTTTATCTGTAGTGAAAGTTAGATACCAATGGTAGAAAAGTGTATGTAGATATTAGAGTCAGTGTACAAGTTTTTTTTCAAATGGTCAATTTTGGATGACAAAATATTGGTGCAAATTAGTAATTTTAATGATGCATATGGTCACAACTGATTAACTAATGATGCTGCACTTAAACCAATTTAATTAACACACTTAGAAGTGTTATTAATAATGAAGTATGCTATGCCACATTTTCATGCAAGACACCATTTTCTAAAAATAAATGGAGTTTCTGGTGCTCTGCTCATCTTGCTCCTGCTCATCCCTCCTTCCATTCAATGACTTACTTACGGGATCCCTCCCCTCAGCTTCCATCTAACACAGAGCACTATGGCGTAAAGGAGTTGTTGCATTCAAAAGCATGTACGGTGAATTAAACTATCCATCGTGTATCCAACATATCATTTTGAAGGAATTCCAGCAGAAGTTCTGATGCAAGTGTGCAAAAGAACATAATTCTATGAGCTATTGTTTGAGAAATGCTACATATTGTGTTGTACATCATCGAAGTACAATTGTTGAGAAAGCAAGCGGGTGATTTCTCTTATCTTAAGAGATGAGTTAGTGCTAAGAACATTTTAAACTAAAAAAATATTTTTGATTAGCCAAAGCTACCTAGCCATGATCATATCATGGTGAACTAGCTAGCAGGTTTATTAATTGATATTCATCAAAAGCACTAGTATTTAAAGATTGAGGGTGATTTTCTCATTTTCCTCCTGAGAGTCTGTATGATTATTTTGAGACTTTCATTTCCTCACTTGGGATGGTGTCAGTACCCTATATGAGTTTGACACTTAAAATCTAGAGAGATTTAATTGCCTAACTAGGGGGCATATTATCAAGCCAGGCGATAAAATTATCGCCGCTGTAGCGGCAGAAAACTACCGCCTACACGACGATAATGGGCTTGATAATATGCTCTATGGAATTCCAATTGAAGCCCATGTTAGATGTCCTCCACATCTAACATGGGCTTCAATTGGAATTCCATAGAGCATATTATCAAGCCCATTATCGTCGATTTAGCGGCAGTTTTCTGCCGCTAAAGCAGCGATAATTTTATCGCCTGGCTTGATATTATGCCCCTAGGGATTTTATTTTGATTCATTATTCTGTATTCTGTATTTGGGCCTTCATGACAAATTATGCATGTTATCTGTAATGTTTTATTAACAATTCTGAATTAAACCCTTTTAAACCTAATTTTGATCTCAATTTCTGAAAGGACACAGATTTTACTCTGCTAAACTTTTGTCATCAATGTGAAGATTTATGGAGCTTAACTGCCTAAGGAAAAATTTGGAGATCATACAATATTGAGGGTCAGGATATTATTGGGGTTCTGCTCAAGCACCCGGATGCATCTGAGGAAGCAGCTTTAGAAATAATGTTTCATTAATTTATTTTACTACATACTTTTTTTAAAAATGCACCTGGAGATTCTTTATCCCAATTAAAGTTTAAAGATTTCATAGAGATGATGCCAAATGTAGAAGAAATGCTTCCTTTCCAATCTTTGGAGTTGTGGGCGCCTCTAATACAAAGTCATCCATGGCTAATAATGAGGAAAGGTTGTTTCACAGACGTTGGCAGGGCAACACTGCTGTGACTGAAGAAGGATGTCATACTAGGATTCATTATGTGGATCTTTGGTAGGTCTTAAATTAATAACTCTAGGCTTCATGGCTGGGGCAAGAAATAGGAGCAAATTAGCCATAGTGTGCATAACCAGTAACTAGATTATAAATTGGGCATGTTAGATAGCTGGGCGGGGAAAGGCATGAGGAAAAATGAAAAAGGATTAGTTCCAGGTTGTTGGTCCAAGAAGGATCAGTCAGATAAGGGCACTTAGGTCAGCCTAGTTCAGCCAAGGTCAGTGGCATGCCCATTTATGCAGATAACAGATTAGATGGAAGTAGTGTCAGAGAGAGTGGAATCAGTGCAATTGCATGAGACTAGGGCCCCCTTCATCATTTACCAGATATGTAACATATTGAATGCAGCTTTAAAGCAGTGTGGGTTTTATCACAAATGCTTCCTTTTATTTATGTGCAACATCAGTGGCGGTGGTCACCACTGCAGACAGCAGAGGCATTAGGAAGATGGGTTATTGAACATCAAAATGCTTTGAGCTCTATGTACAGCCATTGAAAATGCTACCCAGGGTCATCATTTTAATTGTTGCCATCAGCTGATTGACAGTAAGGGGCATCAAGGGAATATCCATGGCTCCTCATTTTCAAGTATATTTTTTTAGAGTCTTTGCCTTGGCTGAATTTCATAGCCAATGGGCCAAGAGGCAAATGGTCAAATGTTGTCCTAATGGCGGTAACCAGTAGCATAAGAGTGGCTGTAGCCACTCTAGTTATAGTTAGGATTCCCAGAGATATGAAATCCTCAGATTTTTTACTTTTAATACATTTGTGCCTGTTTGATGAATCTCCAAAAAGCTTTGCAGACCTATAGCATCTTCTACATTGGCAGATGGTAACGTGTCATGCTGATTTATCAAGAAGGTGCAAAGAAAAAAGAGGGTACCAAAACGCAGTTTTACACCAATGCATTTTCCATAGACTTTGTACTCGCACTTAGGGCCTGTTTACGATGCAGTTAGCAATGGCTTCAACCCTCGGTCGGAGCCATCCTAACTGCATCATAATCACCATTTTGGATTTCCTTCCAACCGACCCACTTCAATTGGGTCGGTAGAAAGGGAAACCAAATTGGTTTTCCGGATGGCTTCTGATGGGCTCAGAGAGCCCGTCTGCCATTCGAAAACCCTGCAGTAATCTCCCGGCCGGCTGTTTCCGGCCGAGGGATTACAATGGCAGTTTCCTACTGCCTTTTTGTGCCGGCCTTTGCCTTTAAGGCACAGAAAGGCATTGGGAAACAGCTTTAGGGGCCCCAGCAGGGCCCGCATGGGTGCAGGGCTGCCAAATGGCAGCCTAGGTTGCACTGATGGTGCCCCCCTGTTGATCCCTGCACCCAGTGGCAGGCACTTTGGGATGCCTTCCACGGATATAGGGATACACTGCACCTCTGCTCTTTCAATGAGAGCATGCACTCCATTTTAAATGCATGCTCCCATTGAATGGAATAGGCATGCGATCGGAAGGGGTTCGGTCGCATCCTAATTCGAGGGTTGGAACCGATGAGAGGAGGTCGTTCGTTCCAGTTTCTATGCAATCACAATCGGCCCCTTAGGGGCCAAACTGCCAGTCTAAAATCCACGAGATTTGGCAGAATTATAGACTATGATGTGCAAATGACCTATTGTGGTGGTACAGGTAAATAAGGCATTCATTTTTTAAGTTATAAGGCATTTAAACGTAGTGATATCTCAGACTGCTGGCATTTCAAGAAACTACCGGTACATAGCGAGGACAAGGCATTATGTGATTGGCTAATGACTGCCTTTACAAAAGTTGAAGGCAGCCATGTTGTTTGAAGTACACTTTGGCTTTTTTCTGGGTTAAAGCCTTAGATATAGGTAAGTATTAGGTCTGATATTTTTTCCTATCTAGTACCACTTTATTAAAGGTAGGGGAAATGATTTAAACTTTTCTTCATTTAAAAAAAAAATCTACGGAGTACCACACTAAATCCTAGGAAATATGTTGAAACATTAAAAAATACACTATACTACACCATACTTCACAGATATGGTCTATTTTCAATTCAATATTCCATGTTGATTTTTAATGCAGTTACGCTTTTTTTCTAACTGATAAATGTATGTGCGAGATTTTAAATGAAGTTTGATAGGAGACGACTGAATCTCAGAGTTAGCGTTCTAGCGTGAGTCCCGAGACGGGCAGGACAGTCCCTTCTTGATTTTTGATGTTTGGTATGACCGCCTGGTCACGTGATGCTGGTAGCTGCTTACCGGGATTGGTTGATATTCCCAATCAGTTGACCCTCTCTTTATTTAAACACGGACGTGTCGGTCCGTCAACGACTCCAGGCACGGTGGGACGATATAGGTGGATCTACTTGGCAGGGGACTTGGACGAAGTGAGTACTGCTTGCAAAGCTGCTGTGTCTTCAGCGGTTTGGTGTTTCTTTCAATATAGCGGGTGGACGAACTTTGACTAATCCTCCTGTATTTCTTCTATTGCAGTTGTTCTGTAGTCCCCCCACCCACTCGCTTGCCTAAGGAGCATATACTTTCGTAAATACTCGTAAGCCCTGTTTGTTCTTCTAATTTTGTTGCTTGCACTGTGTGTAAGCTTGCACAATTATGTTTGTGGCGCTTTCTCAACACAATCTATTGACTAGCCTTTGATCTTGAAATAGACACGCTGTATCACCCGATATTTTATTAATGATAGAAATGACTGACGCATTCGTTTCTACTCATGGATTCATTAAGGAGAACACGCAATGTTTGCTCTCCGAGTAGTGATTTCATCTAAAGTCAGTGAGACATGTATTTATGTCACTGTTGATTTATTCTTGACGATCTTGCAAGAATTTGTATTTGTGCCCTCTTTACGCCTCTTGGATGACTTGAGATGAACTGATATGTATAATACATACATGTACTACATATTAATGTTGTTCTTTTACAGACACTTCAAGGCTTTTTGGGAAATTCTCGAAGGTCACTACAAAACCGTGAGTTAATTCGGTCTTGTTTCTTCACCTGAGGTTAGGGTAAGCCTTAGCGAGCTTATACCGCCAAGGTGACGTGTACGTTTGATAGGTCCTGAAGAAAGCTTCGTGCAGTGACATACAGAAGCTGAAACATGTCGACCAAACTAACACACAAATAGGATATATCTGACTAATTGTTATCAGTTGAAATTGTCCTTTTATACACTTGCTTTTAACTAGTACCAGGTTCGTCGTCATTAAAATTACTTTTGGACGAACCCTGTGTACTTTTTAATTCACACCTTTTTTGCACACTCACCACATTTAAATTGTCTTCATTGGTCTGATATCTGCGCCCCGTTGTAAATCAAAACGTTGAAGCACACCAGAGGTGCATTAGGCACCTCTGGTGGAACCCTATGATGAAGCATGTCAGCAACCAGGTTGGTGAGTGAGGGTTCTTTATACATATCAGATTGATTTGTTTAGGGCACATTATCACACTAAAGGTCTCCCTAGCCCCGCTTGGGATTCTTACTTCTCTTTTCTCTTTGTATACACTCTTTTGTTGTTTGATTTATTTTCAATTTTCAACATATATATTTTTTTAAACAATGTGTAGAGTAAAGCAATACTACCTACAAAGTACCCCTCTACTTACATAAAATTAAATAAATTGTAAATACATTAGAAATACTCTGTATTACAGTAGGTTGAACACATATAGTCAACTACAGTGTCTTTTTAATTTTTTACAGATGTAATTTTTCCAAATAAATGTTATGGAGTACTGTGGTAATACCTAGAAATGACTGCCCTACTTTCAAACATTTTGAAAGAGTTAAATGTGAATATGTTAAAAAAAATCGGACTTTAGATTTAAGAGAAATATTTTGTTGTATAGTGTACTTAAACTTTATACAAGTAGGGGAAATGGTTCTGGTGCTGAAATCTGGCTGACACTCTCAGTGAAAGGGACATATTAGAGTGTCATTGTCATCTTTTGTTTGTTTAAAATGATAGAGAAGCATTTTTTCTGCAGTGGAAAATTGGGAGATCTGCTGTCACCGTGGAGCCGAGTGAGGCCCCTATGTTGTTCCATGAGGGATCCACGGAAGTGGCGTGATTTAACAATACATGTATATAACTACTTTATCGGAGACCATAACCATTCTTGACAAGCTCCTTGACCATCTGTCTAAAGACACCCAGGTGATAGCGGCGGGAGACCTTAATTCAACTTTTGAACCACTTGGGCATGATTATCATGAGCTGACAATGGAGAAGGACGCACAATGGGGAATTCCCAAACTTGCGCTGACACCGACTAAAACGTGGACTGACGTGGCGATCCAAATTAAATCTATCTGCTTATGAAGAGGTCTAAGGGCGGCAAATGGAAGAACCCCCTCCGATAGGCATGGGGCTATCACCTTGTCAGGAAAATCCTAGCTGTAGTCTCCCTCCCTAGGCCTAGGATAAGTGTTTGGCATAAGGTTCGGAGTTACCCACGCTGGAGACGACAGTTGCCCTACCTTCGATCCCTCCTGGCGCTCCTCTTGAAGACTTTCTCTGTTAAGAAGAAGTAGTGAATTCCAAGATGGCGGCTACGTCAGCGAGAGAGGTCAGCGGTCTATGCTTCCTCTCTCCCTGACGTTTGTTGATTGCTTCACCGGCGCTCCAGCGCTGCTTTGCGCACTTCAACTGAATTCTCTCAGCGTTTAGCAGCCTTCCTTAGTGCAGGATTATTTTTGGTTACAGGAATTCAATAACACCTTGACGGCCCTCAGTTTCTGTCCCGCCTACTTGTGGGCGTTTTTGGTGTGCACACCGAGGGGTTTTCTCCTCTTGCCATAATTATTCTTGATATTTTTGGGGCAAGAATTAGACCTTCAGCAGTTTCTTCTGTAACCCGACTTTCTGCATTGCGTTTCCTGAATATTGACTCCAGTTGACATTTGTCTTCCCGTGAGACTAACTCTCCAGAGCTATCATCCGAACCTTGAAGTAAGGGCTTGTTATTATCTCCTCATGAACTTTCTCAGCATTTAGCACTCAGAGACTGGCTTTAATTCTACAATTCATTTTACGAGAGAGAATAATTATTCCTACATTGTTTAAACATTTAACCAAGAGAGGAGCAATTGTCTCAGTATTAAAAGGTATCCAAGAACTAGACATTATATACATATATATATAGCATTTTCAATAGGAGAATTTGCATATGTTGAGTTTGCTTGTGTCGCCCTATACAGGTACTAACCAAACTCCATCACCCCAAGATAGGAAGACCCTAAAAGGCTCCTGCGAGGGGTAGGAAGAAGAGACCAGAATCGAGGCAGCCTCTCTCTGCTCTCTCTTCCCATATTCCCCTTCCCCCTGTCGTCTGCAGGCAGGCGTAACTTCCTGGTCGGCAGATTGCAGGGGGATTAGGAAAATACTCTTCTGCTTCTGTGGAATCAACTGGTACAAGGTTAGTCTGACACACCTTTAATTATGGGCGACATATGAGTCGCACTGTTTACATGCTGATCAGTTTAAAAATCTGGCACAGACTCACAGATATGGATGTGTGATCGCCTAGAGAGTGACCATAACCCATTGTGCTAAATTTTCAAATTACTGACTCCACAGGCAGATAGCTCCCAAGATATTCAGCTTATCACCTGTGACTTGGTGCCTACCAATGACAAGAGGCGACTTAAGTGGTAAGTTATTTTGGAGAAACCACATATTTTGGACGCTATTGAAACTGAAATTAAGGATGCAATTTCTGATTTGCTACTGCAATCTTGCCATGCTCCTCTTGTGGAAGTAAATGCATTCCATAATACATTTTTCTCTAAATTACTACCCCTCTTCATTAAAACAGTAGGGCTAAAAATACACCTAGGTCAAATTTATGTCACTGGTATAACAACGAGTGTAAACAAGCCAGGAGTAATCTCGGGGATGCAATTGCATCTAGGGAGCCTTGTAGTGTCCGGATAGCTAGGGCAAAGTATAGGAAGGTCCAAGTGAAAGCAAAAAAGGAATGGGATGAGAAAAGGTGGCAGGATCTAAGAATGGCAAGTGCTAACAACAACACCCGTAGGTTTGCAGAAAGCATTAAATCTTTTTGAAAACTTCTGCACCACTCGAAGTTTGGAAATAAAAGTATCTAAATCCAAGTTCATGGCCTTCCACCCACATAGCACCTTTAAAGGAGGAATAACTTTGGAAAATCGTATATTGGAGCAAGTAAATGCCTTTACTTATTTGGGTGTGCTGTTGCAGAAAGAAATGCGATGGGACTGCCAAATTGATGCCGCTACACTAAAGCTCCGACAGCTGTCAGGTATTCTACAAAAAGAGTTCAATGCTTCTCTGACCAAGCCCATTACCCCAGTTTTACAAATATATGAAATGAAGGTTGTGATTTCGGTATTATACGGGGCAGAACTCTGGGGTCTAGAGAACATGCCACACCTCACCGTAGCTGAAAATCGTTTTCTACCGAATATTACTGCTCTTCCACAAAGCACTCTGACACTGCCTTTGTTGTTTGACCTAGGCTGTAAAGCGTTGGTTGATCTTGCCAGGCTTCACGCTATTTTGTATTGGCACAGAATCTGGAGCACACCCAAACTGCTCCCATATGCTGAAGGCCTTAGGGATATAATTGGCTCTGTGAAATTAAAACACTATTGATAAACATGGACATGCAAGATTTATTGAAAAACCCCATGAACAATCCAATTCCATATAAAGAAATTGTAAAAGAAAGATACTGGAATATGCCCCATTATAAAACCTATAATAAATGTGACAGGGCAACGAAATCAGGGCTTTTCTTAACAGTGAAACCCCAACCTAAATTGGAGATGTACTGGGATATTATATCCAAACCTTATTATCGGAAGTTGTACTTACAGTTTAGAGTGGGGACCTCACCTTTACGAACCTTCATGGCTAAATGGTAAGTGAGGGTAACAGTAAATGCCCCTCTTGCGAGAAGTGTGAAGAGTCTTATGCTCATGTTCTTTTTGTCTGCCCAGCATATACAGCTCTGCACAAAGCGTGGCTGGTTCCTTTATGCAGATTTCTGTCTACTAGAACATGTAGCACTGCAATGAGGATATTACGAAATGATACTCTCCCTTGCATTGCAATAGCTGTAGCAAAGTATGTGGGCTATTAGATCAAAATCTCTCTCAACCAATTGATCAACTGATGTCTGGCATCTATGTTTGTAGCCTATTCTTTTTAATCATTGTGTATGTTTAATTACCTATTTATTCTCAATCAAGACAATCCAATGTTTTTTTATCTAATGCATTATTCTAGGTGTTTAATATGATTTGTAACTAAGTGTAAGATTGATGTGTATTTATTAATCTTCTTATTGTATTTTTTAAAATATTTACACTGAATTTTTTTGTAACAAAAATGAGTTTTATTAGATGTACTTTGCTTCTGTGATATTTATTTGTCGATTAAAGTTTTCTCGATTGGATTGGATGACTACTTTTACTCGAGGCGCTGGGGAGGGTGCAGCTCTGTTGGGGTCATTTGAAAAACCAGGTCTTGAGGTCCTTCTTGAACTGCTCCTGTGTCAGACTTTGCTGGAGGTGGAGGAGGCGCTTGTTCCATGTCTTGGCTGCAAGGTAGGAAAAGGACCTTCCATCAGCTCTGGTCCTGTAGAAACCTGGGACTGTGGCTAGGGAGAGGTCAGCTGATCATAGGTTTCTTTTGGGTGCATGGAAGGAGAGGGGGTTGGTGAGGTATTGAGGCCCAATGTTGTGGAGGGCTTTGTATGCGCTGATGAGCAGTTTGAAAGTTATCCTTCTTTCAACAGGGAGCCAGTGGAGGTCGCTGAGGTGGTGGGTGATTTGGGTGTGCCTTGGGATGTTGAAGATTAGTCTAGCAGCAGCGTTTTAGATGGTCTGGAGTTTGTGGAGGAGTTTCTTGTTGATTCTGGCATAGAGGGTATTGCCATAGTCCAATCTGCTGGTGATGAGGGCGTGAGTGACCATTTTCCTGGAGTCGACAGGTATTCATTTGAAATGTTTTACATAGTATATGGAGGGTGATGAAGCACGTGGAGTAGACAGCATTGATCTGTGGATTCATTATGAGCAATGCATCTAGTATGCCACTGAGGTTGCGTGCATGGTCTGTCAGGGTGGGTGGGTTTTCGAGGGCGGACAGCAACCAGGAGTTGTCCCATGCTGAGGGGGTAGTGCCGTGGATGAGGACTTCTGTTTTCTCTGAATTGAGTTTCAGGCAGCTGTTTTTCATCCAGGTTGCAACGGCTTTCATCCCTTCTTGGAAGTTGTGCCTGGTGATGTTGTGTTCCTTGGTGAGGGAGAGGATGAGTTTGGTATCATCGGTGTAGGAGACAATGTTGAGCCCATGGTTTCAGACTGTTAGACATTGAAGAGTGTGGGGCTGAGGGAGGCTCCATGGGGTACTCCACATATGGTCTCTGTTGGTTCCGAGAGGAAGGGCAGGAGTCTTATTCTCTGTGTTCCGCCTGTGAGAAATTAATGTATCCAGTCTAGAGTCTTTCCTTGGATGCTAGAGTCGTGGACTGCTGAAAGTTCCAGGAGGATGAGGGCTGCTGTTTGGCCTTGCTTGAGGAGAGCACCGATGTCGCCTGTGGTGGAGAGGATGGCAGTCTCGGTGCTGTGTTTGTTCCGAAATCTGGATTGGGAGGTGTCTAGGATGTTGTTGGCTTTGATGAAGTGTGCTAGCTGGGAGTTGACGGTCTTCTCAATGACCTTGGCTGTAAAAGGAAGCAGCTAGATGGCCTGAAAATGTTTAGGTCCGTTGGGTCTGCTGAGGGTTTTTTCATGAAGGTGTTGATTTTTGCATGCTTCCAGTCATTGGGGAGCAGTTGATTGTCTGACGGTGCTCGGGTGCTATGGCTGTGGCAGTCCTGTGGAAGATGTGAGGTGGGCAGGGGTCTGAAGGTGCTCCAGAGTAGATGCTCCTTATGGTCTTTACGGTGTCTTCTATCTTGGGTGTAGTCCACGTGAGTAGGGTCTGTTGTGTGGCATCGCTGGACTGGAGGTGGGGGTTGAGGTGGTGCAGAGGTCTTGGTCATCAAAGTTATCATAGAGCGTCTTGATCTTGAGGTGAAGGAAGGAGCTGAGTCTTGGGAGGGAGGGACATCTGTTTTTTTGCTGTTGGATTTGGCAAATTCCCATATGTTGGAGAAGAGTTCCTTGGTGTTGTGGGTGTTGGAGAGGATTCTTTCTTGAAGGAAATTATTTTTGGTGGTTTTGAAGAGTTGGTGGTGTGCCAAGGTGGTGGTTTTGTAGGCAGTGCGTGTTTCTAAACTTTTGCTGTTTCTCCATGTCTTTTCCAGCCACTGGCAGGAGCGCTCACATTCTTGGAGAGCTGTGGTGAACCAGTTTGCTTTCTTGTTGTGTCGTCTTGTGGTGTTCTGGAGGGGGGCATGTGTGGTGGTACAGTTGGCGATCCATTGGTGGAGGTTGATTGCCGAGGTGTTGGCGTCTGTCGTAGTGGGGGGGTGCAGGTGAGGGCAGAGGTGAAGTCTTTCTCAGTGACTTTGTTCGAGAGTTTGCATCATGAGGGCTGCACGTGCTTGTGAGCGGTGGGTTGTCTGAAAGAGAAATGGGTGCAATGGTGGTCCTTCCAGAGCTGATCTGTGGTGTGGCTGAAAAAGATGCTTTTTGCTCCTGGGAAGACGAGGTTGAGGGTGTGTCCAGCTGTGTGGGTGGGGGAGGAGACAGGGTCCTACTGTCCTATTTTGGTGAGGTTCTCTAGGAGGGCAGGGATGTTAGTGTCATTGTGGTTGTCCAGGTAGAAGTTGAGGTCTTCAAGTAGTATGTAGTCTGTGGAGGCAAGGGCATGGGGAGCGATGAGGTTGACGATGGTATTGGTGAATGGGGCGTGGGGCCGTGCGGTCTGTAGACAAGGGTTCTGATGAGCATCGTGCTGGGGGTTGGTGTGGGTCTTTAAGTGGATGTGCTCTATGGAGGGCAAGACGTCATCTGAGTGGGTGGGTGTCATGCGGCAGTAGCTTGTGTGGATGATTGTGAGGCCTCCACCTAGGTGGATGGGGCAGTCTTTTCTTAAGATCGTGTATCTGCCAGGAATGGCGGTTGCAATGTTGGGTCCGTAGTGGGCTTTGGTCCAGCACTCTGTGGGGAAGGTGACATTGGGCGTGTGTGTGTTGAAGAGGTCCCAGATATCTGTGCCATGTTAGTGTAGGGAGCATATGTTGAGGAGAACACATTTCAGTGATTTGTGTGCGCTGGCATCTGGAGGGCAGGGGTCTGGAGGTGGGTCAATGTGCTGCGCCCGTGTCAGCAGGATATCGAGCATTGAGTGTTGTTCGGAGTCGAGAGCTGGCAGTTGTTGTTGTGTCTTGGGTTGAGAGCATGGAGAGTGATGGGGTGGCAGCGGCGGGGGGTCCAAGGACCAAGGTCCCAGGCGCTGGTCGCAGATGGGTCACGCAGACGTGCTTGCCTTTGGCACTCCTTTGGCACACCCATTGCATGCTTCTATTGCGCAGCTGCACAGCCTATGTGGATATGTTATTGAATATGTAAGTAGACATATTGGTACATGGCTGCCTTTCTTAGATACTCTCTAGATTTGTAAATCTGGATGTAACCAGTTGTATAGATCACTGCCTGGCTGTGTCAGTCAGTCCTGGGGTATTTAACTATGAGTGCAACACCTTTCCATACTACTGGATACATAACAGCTATATGTGTGTGACAGTGCATGTTTAAGTGTCTCTGCCAGAGTCAGTGGGTGTTTTAGTGACTCTTCCCTTTTATATGCAGCTATGTCAATAACAGTATAGATCTGCTTGTTTGTGGAAACATAAACTGTGAGTGAGGTGGCTAGACTGATTCCATGTGCCCCATAGTATATGTTGGCCTAGAGACCAATGTTATTAATTGTGTTTATTTATTTATTTATAGACTTAACTCCGTTCGTCCATATGCTGGAATTTAGTCTAGCCCCCACCCTACCCCCCCCACCACCCTGCAGCCCTCCCTCGAGGAGCCGCCACTGCTATTCTGAGCACCTTGTACTTTGTACTACTAAATGTGTACGTTTTCATATTTCTGTAGAAGGGAAACTATCCAAGACTTTCACAATGATCTGTTTGTATTATGGTTCAGGGTAGCTCATCAGGTTTAGGCCCTGCTTACTGAGTGCGAGGGAAGAAGGCCAGTTGTTTTCCAGTCATAATGGTGTCTCTCAAAGTGCCTCCTTATGAACCCACATTGGTACTAAATGGACTTCAATTTTCTGGGCCATCTTTCTCCACCAAGTTGGCGCATGGTCTCACAGGCCTGTATCTTGAAATAAGCCTCTTCTGGTTGAAAATATCTTGGTTCTGCAGTGGTCATGATAGGCCAGTTCATGGCTGGTAAGGTATACCAGGAAATGTCTTGGCCTGGGCGGTAAATTCCGTTCTGCTCGCGGATGAGGTTTCCTATCCGTTCGTGTGCGCCATGAGATTTTAGTAGCCAGCCGCGCGATCCCTCGAGAGTGTGCGATCACAAACACGCATCGCGAGCGGGCGGGACAAGTTAAACAAGATGGCTGAGTCAATTGGCAACCGCATGGGCAAGTTCATGAGATATTTCCCCCCGAGCAAGCAAACAGCGCCCCCGAACAGAAAAAACACATCGCGAACGGGGGGAACAAGCAAACAATTCTGCGTAGCTTGTGGAGATTTTTTACCGGTTTGCGGAACTTTGCATAATGCGACTACGCAAATTCCACCCACCCCTTGAAATTTCCAAGCTCATTATTTTTGCGGCCCACCAAGGGCAGAGTATGATATCAATGCTTGACACGGGTAAAAACTGGAATGAAGGCTGTGACACAGCCAATGTGGAACATTTTCACAAATTTACAAATGTGGGTGCAGGGACGAGCAAGTCTATTTGGCAAGTGCAGTACACTTCTGTCGTCTTTGTAGCGGAAGCTCTCTTCTGGACCACCGCATCAGTTCCTCCACTGTTACTTTCTCCACTACTTCGGCAGTGACCATGGTGTTAAGGGCAGGCAGACGTCTTTAGAGTCTTGGGGGTTTATGATGCTAAGGGCGTTCTAATAAGTGATACTCACACACTACTAAATAGCTTTGCCACAGCTGAAAGGAAGGTTGCCTCAGGTTTGTTCATGAGAAACACCTAAATGGCAAGCAGAGGTCATGAGTCAAGGAGCCCAGTAGATTTTTTATTTTATTGACAGGGATCCAACTCCAACTGGGAACTATGCTGTATTAGAACATTTTATTGGCACCCACTTATGGCTAAAATGGATTTCCAAGGCTTTTTCCTAAGCTTTATTACAAGAACTAGTTTCAGTCACACCTGGAGGTGTATTCCACACCTGAGCCAGACACAGCTGTCACTTCCTTAGGTAGGATGCGAGGAAAAGTGCTAAGAATAGGGAACCCTACTGCAATGTGGGCTGTAGTGAGGGGATGTCTATATCTGTAACTTAACCTCCAGGAACAACCTTGCCAGAAAGAGAACAGGGAAGGGCAAAGGAAGATGGCGGATTGAGTCCGCTACTGGTGGACGCCCACCACTACCTCTCTCTGGGGATCGGCTGAGCTGCCACTACGTGCCCGCGCAGTGATTATCGACTGCCGATGGTGCTACGGGAAGAGACAAGAATGGAGTCAGAAGATAGTTGTTAAACAAATTTTAAAACTTGAAAAAACTCAAAAGAAAAAATCAGCGTCTGTACTTGGCCGCCGCCTTGCTGCTGGATGTGTTGGATTTTTCAGCTGAGCAGCGCGGTGTTTGACGGCCATGCAGCGAGGTGGTTTACAGATAGATCGCTTCCGCTGCCGCTGCCGCTACCAGCGATAGTGCTATATTCACAACTGCGGAGCATCGAGGGCATCAGAAGTGAAGGGTGTATGAAATACAATTCCAGTGGAGTACCTACATGGCTCGGCCTCCATCCGGTGAAGCGGATGGCCCTGTCGCGCGCTACATGCCGTGAACGTGCGGAGGTACCGGGGAAGCCGGGGTTACAGAAGAAGCCGTGGGCTCCTCAGAGGTTCTGGATAGTAGCAGAGACACCTGCGGTGGCGTTCAGAGCGAGGGGGCTCCGGTAAGCAATACCACGCTGCTGGCCGTAAGCAATGTTGGGAATCTAAGCTCTGGTACTTTAACTGCCCCCCAAGTGGGGAAACCAATGTCGAAACTCTTGCACTCTCGGAGGGAAATGGCTCTTCTTCAATCTTGTGGCTCTGAGACAATCTTCAAATGGCTGAAGTTTTCAACGCCGCTATACACGGGCGATGTAGGCATGCTGAGGATTCTGTAATATCAACGGCGCCTACTGTCTTTCATGACTCAAACTCTGGCTGTGACAATTTGTCTACTGTAACTACTCTAGATGTGTCCGCCAGCGAGACAGTGTTTGAACCAGCCCCCCCCCCCCAGTTGGTACTGTTGGTAGTGCTTCAGCTAATGTAGATCAGACTTCACAGCCCGAGAGGACTCCTTGGTGAATGGGAGACAGCAAAATTGCAATCTAGCAGTCAGGTGTGATGAAACCTTTATAAATGGCGAAAAAGGCATATGTAAGGCACCCAATGGCAAAGGGAGCAATGTTGCTTCAACCCCCGGTTCGCAGGACTCTCAGTACAGCCCTAATTGTGCTACAGGGGCCTTCGCCAGCCCCAAATCTAAAACTTCGGAGGGGGAAAGAGTAGCTAAAGGGAAAGGCCCTAAATGAATCCCGGCTGACAAAGGTGGTAGATGTCAGGGGTTTGGAGATGGAGCCAAGGTACAGGTCACAGATGTGTTGGGAAGACTCAAGTGATCCGCAAATGCTGTAAAGACTGGTGCAGGTGTAGGTGTGAGCCCACTGCGGAAGTGGGTTGCAACAAAATGCGAGGTTAAATCTATTGTTTCAAGACTATCTAACCCAGGAGATCCCGGCAATATTATAGTGTCATTACACAGTCTGGTCACCTAGAGTCAGCGACAAATAACTCCGCTAACGTCACCAAGGCCCCTTTTTTAGCTACTATGGGTGCTGAAGCCCCTGTCATTCAGAGCAGCTTGCAGATCGAGCCTGATGTTGGGGGTCAAGGCTACTACTCACTTGGCCCCTCCTGTCATGCCCCCTGTCACTACCCCGGTTACTTCTCCATCAGTATCTTCTTTAATATCGCCTTTCAAAGAGACAGGAATCGAGAGCGGTGTAAGTCATATCCAGTACGAGGATGAAGAACCCTCACTTTCCAGGATCATGCAGGCACTCGCTATTCAGAGAGCGGAAGCACAAAGTTATTAACAGCAGGCTAAGGTCGACAGAATTGAGATTAAGCAGGCTCTGTCAGAAGTGACTGTTAAGGTCTCACATTTAACGACAGAGGTCTCTGACCTCCAACTACGGGAGGCAGCCCTAGAGGAGGTCAATACTCATACAGTCAATTTAGTCAAATCTCAAGATTCTCAAATGACATCTATGCAACTTAAAATTGAAGACCTGAAATATCGACAGTGGGTTCAGAGTTGAAGGATTTTTGAAATCCCAGAAAGCAGGGAAGGATCTGACCCACGTACATTCATCGTTAACTTGTTACAGAATGCTTTCCCTGATCTAGCAGATTGGGACATGGGTACACTGGTCCAGCGTGTGCATAGACTGCCTCTATTTCTCGCACAAAGTAGTCAAGCTAAACCTAATTTTGCTAGACCTATTCTTGTGTTTTTGGGCAACTTCCAGCTGCTTTTTTAAGGCACGGCCTACAGCTCCTGTTAAAGGTGATTCTATGTCCATCTTTGTGCGTTCAGATCTGTGCAACTCAACCACGGACAAGCGATGGCAGCTTAGACAACTCATGGACCCTTTTAAAGCTGTGTGTACGCAGGTCTTTCTTCAGGAGCCAGCCCGTTTAAAAATTATAAAGGATGGTCGTACTCATTTTTTTTTTAATGAGCAGGAAGCAAAAAAGGCACTTTTCAGGTGGCAGCCTACTCATAAAGATTGACTCAATGTTTAATGTTGGTCTGTAACTCAAAAATAAAGTGATCAGTGATGTCACTGACCATGTAATGAGTGATGTAATATGTGACCTCATCAGCAGTGCATTGCAGGGGTGCGAGTTATAGTTAGCTGAACTAACTATAACAGGGGAATTTCTAGGGTTATGTACAAGGGAAATGTCCAGCTAACTATAACACCCCTGAAACCTATGGTTTTTTCAGTGAATTTCTAAGGTTTTTTAAATGCCAATTCCTAACTATAACGCCCCTGAAACCTTTGGGTTTTTCAGTGAATTTCAAAGGCTTTTTAAATGCCAATTCCTAACTATAACGTGCATGAAACCTATGTTTTTTTCAGTGAATTTCAAAGGTTTTTTAAATGCTAATTCCTATCTATAACTTATCTCTGAAGATATCATGTTTAATGATTTTGATTGGATTTGTATATTTTTCAAATTCGTGTGTCAATTTCATTAATTACGTTTTTTTTAAATACTTTTTTATCACCATTTTTTAAACTTATTTTTTCAATTAATTCTTTTAAATATTAAAAAATATTATTTGAAGTTAATGGGTTTTTCCAAACATATTTCTTTAGCTATACGTTCAAAACTTTTTTTTATATATATTTTTTCAATGTTTTTGGATCCGCGCACCCTAAACGCACCGTTCTCGATCCCTATGCGATAGCATCCGTGCATGGTAAGTGTTGGGTACGTGTTTAGTGCGCGATTGCAATGCGACCGGTACACGACTCCCAGCCTATACGCGACACGTTCGATGTACGTAACGCGACGTTTACGCGCTTCCGCAATGCGTCATCTGCGTCTATGACGCGGTAGGTGCGCGGATCCCGCAAAATATTTAACATTTAAAAAAACATATATATATGTATTTCATGTGAATATTAATTGAAGACAAACTCTAAACTAGTCTTAAAACCAATATATTTTCACATCTAATCCTATAATTTTTTTTAATTCAATTTCGCGGATGCGTGCTGCGTGCGTGCTGCGTAAGCGCAGGGTGCGCGGATCCTATGTGACCTGCAAAAAAAGAGATTTGATTGGTTCATTACACTTCCTCTTCTAACTATTGAAAGACCCCACCTATTTCAATCATTCTTCTTTGACCTTCTTTAGAGCACCATCTCTTTGGAGAGAAGAAGATTTTTTAGACTAAGTTTACACTTAGCTCTAACTTTTTTCAACCAAAAATGGCTTCAGGGCAGCAGGCATCACCTGCATCACCTCATACTTCTGAGGATGAATTTTTGGACGAGGCACCACCCAAAGAACGTTTTTCTTCAGTGGTGTGGACATTTTTTACTTTTCCCGAGGGGCAGAATAAGACCAATGCCACCTTGGTCACGTGCAAGATTTGAAAAAGAGTTCTGTCGCGAGGGGATCCTAACAAGAAATACTCGTGCGGCACGGCAAGTATGATGAACCACATGAGGACCCTTCATCCAAACAATCTTGCACGAGAAGAGTGCCGATGGATGAGAAACACTCCTGCTCCTGCGCCATCCACCTCATCGCAGCCGAGCACATCAAGAGTGCATCCATCAGCCCAAACCTTGGACATCCGTCCCCAATTTCAATTTTTAAAAGTGCTCTGCACTAAGTGCAATGCGACTTTGTGCTATGGTGAGCAGTCGATCGATCTGATCTGGCGCCGGAAAGAAAGTCACATTTAGTAGGTTTTTTTGGGTTTTTTTTTTTATTGTTCCCTGAAGTTCATTGTTTGGTTACTCTTGTTTTGTTATTTGTGTTTTTTTGCAGAAAAAACCCAAAAAAATAAAAAATTGTTCAGAAAACTCCCCAAAAAATTATAAAAGAAGAAAGAAGAAAAAAAAGTTCCTGTAGGAACTAACTTTCCTGGTTTAAGCTAAATTTCTTTGTTAGTGTTAGTTTAGATGAATGTATGTGTAGTACGTAATTGACTGAATGAATGCATTAGTAGCGTATAAGTGCAGAACTATGAGGAACTGCTGCAGCATTACACAGTAACTGCAGTGTGCTGTAGTACTTCCGAAGCACAGGGATGCAACATATGTACATAAATATGTTGCAAATCTATGCTTCTGTCTGCACGGCTGCTTAAACTGCAGCCATGTGGTGACAAAGGCACCCTTGCACCATAGTGCAAGGATTTCTGTGTCATGTGCTGTTTGTTTTTCTACAGGAAGACACACCTTCCTGCACAAAAACAATGAGAAAATGTATTTTTCTCCTTCAATGTATTCTGAACATTTCAGCATGCATTGAAGATATAAAAATGTGGAGAAATTAAAACAATTCTCCTTGTTGTGCTTTCCTACACCAATTTTAGAATGGTGCACCATTCACACACATATCGAGATTTATGATTTCTGATAAATCTAGACAAGATTTGCAAAAGAGTTCTGTTACGAGGGGATCCTAACAAAAAATACTTGTGCGTATGATGAAACACCTAAGGACCCTTCATCCAAACAATCTTGCACGAGAAGAGTGCAAACAGATGAGAAACACTCCTGTTCTGTATCTGTAAAAAAGAATCACAAATAAATGTATATTAATAACTTTAAAATTTATACTATTCCATTACGGTACAAACACATTTTATATAAAAACTGACTAAGAAACTATAGCCCTGAACCACAAGTGTGACGATGGTTAAAACACTACATGCATAGTGCATACTACTTTGAAGCAGTTCATGCCCTAAAGCCTACCTCACTAAAAGACTACATACTACCTGACTAAATGATTACAGTACTATAAGGAGACACACTGGGTGAGTGACAGGGTGTTTGCTAGAAGTGTATGAATACTAACTAGGGAATTGAAGGTGTGAAAGACAACTGTGTAGGTGATCAGAGGACTGCATCCATACTGCATAGGCATTTAAAGCAGTCCATGTGCTAAGGCCTGGCTCACTGCATGACTACTTGGGTACTGACTGAATGATTAGAGTACAGCAAGGAGAGTGCCTAGGTGAATTTATTAGTGGTAGGCTTTTCGCACAGGGAATGGATTAGTACTTGGTACTGAATGGGTCACTAGAGGAGTGCAAAGGGAGTGACAGGATGTTTGCTGGACTGTATGGATACTGACTAGGGAATTGAAAGTGTGAAAGACAAGTGTCTAGGTGGTTAGAAGACGGCATACATAGTGGATAGGGGTTTGAAGCAGTCCATGTGCTAAGGCCTGGCTCAGTGCATGAATACTTAGGCACTGTCTGAATGATTAGAGTACTCCAAAGATAGTATCTTGGTGAATTTATAAGTGTTTGGGTTTTGGCACAGTGAATGGATTAGTACATGATGCTGAATGGGTCACTAGAGGACTGCAAAGGGAGTTACAGGGTGTTTCCTGGAAGTGTATGGATACTGACTAGCGAATTGACAATGTGAAAGACAAGTGTATAGTATGTTAGAAGACTGCATGCATACTACATAGACATTTGAAACAATCTATGTGGTAATGTATGGTTCACAACATGAGTACTTGGAAACTGACTAAATCATCAGACTACTGCTGGCTTAGTGCCTGGGTAAAACTTTTACATTTTCAGTTCTGGCACAGTGAAGAGAATAGTACATGGTACTGCACTTTAGTGTCAAACCCTGACTCATTGTATCAATGAATAAGCAAAGAATAGCTTCTAAAGCTACTAAAACTTGACAACATGACCGATTTTAAAACAGTTATCTGTCATCAAATACACTATGTTACCAAATGCTTCTCTCACAATCCTTACCCAAATGTACACAGACTCACAGTGTGATTTTAGACAAGCAACACTATCCCTAGCAGTTTACCAAAACTCATTCACTAGTCTAGAAGAGGTAATGGTACTGCACACAATCTACATATTTAAGTACAGCACATTAGTGTCAAAGCATGACTCATTTAATCAACGCATAAGCAAAGACTCGCTTCTAATGCTACTAAAACTTGACAACATGACAGGTTTTAAAAGAGTTATCTGCTAAAAAATACACGATGTTACCAAATGCTTCTCTCACAGTGGTTCCCAAATGCACACAGACTCAGTGTGATTCTAGACAACAACCACTATACCTAGGACTTTACCAAAAATCATTCACTACAGTGGAACTGATAAGGGAACTGCACACAATCTACATATTTCAGAACTGCACTTTTCTGTCAAAGCCTGACTCCTTTAATAAAAGCATAATCAAAAACTGGCTTCTAATTCTAATACTACATTTTAGTATAGAAACATAACATAACTCATTTCACAAATTCATAAACAATGACTGGTTTCTAATTCTACCAAAATATAAAAACAGCACAGTTATCTGTCTGCAAACACATGAAAAACACAAATGATTATCACAGAATGGTTTCTACATGCACACACACTATCAATAAGATTGTAGAGAAAAAAAGTACTCCCTACACTTTAGCAGGAGAAATACATTAGTCTGATTACAATCAAAATAGTCTACATACATACCCTCACAATTAAATAACTCACCTTTCAAGTTGTTTTGTAGATTAAGAAGTATATCAGTCACTCACCATATTTTCTTTTACAGAATCTCTGCACTGTGCACCTCTCAGCAAAAACAAAGAATGGACAAGTTTCCCTTTCATTTTCCACACATATACATGTAAACATCAAATCACAATCCTTCCCACATAAACTCAAAAGCAAACACACATTTCTATTGGTTAAACATTTCAAACCTTTCCATCTGAAATACATTTCAACCCTTCCCCCAATCTGCCTTCTACCTGTTACCATAGAAACAGCTCATGGAACACTGCACTGAGCACACAGGTCACAAGATTAGCACACAATGTTGCCAAACAAGACAGGAAGTGTGCTTGACTTTTCAACATATCAGCTTATCATATATAATGTTCCTTACAATCTGTTTTTGTCAACCAATAAGAATCATACCTTTAAAAAACAGAAATATACACCCTACCTTTCAGTGTAGAAAGGAGTCATACAACCAATGATTTTTTGTCTTTTTTAAAAAAAAATTCTGTGGATCTGCGCACCCAACGTGAGAGAATCCGTGCACCCAACGCGATAGGATGGGTGCACCATGCACGCATTCCGCCGTTTAAAAAAAAAAAAGGGGACCCCAAGGGGTCCTTCTAGGACCCCCTAAGCACCTCTAGAGGGTCAGAGTATTTCCACTCTGCCCCTTTTATATGTTTTACACACTTGTTCCCCTTGCTTCTTCAGCCTCGCTTCTACCGAGGCAGAAAATGGCTGCCAACAGTTCCTGGTTTCGAATGTAGACAGACACTCGACAGCCAATTAGCATTCAGTACGTGATCAGGAGGGTGCGCGCTTGGTTCGGGGAGGGTGCGCTTACGGTGCGGGTAGGGTCCGCCGATCCTCCCTGGCCATAGATATTTATGTACTTTTAACTCTAATTTTCTCAGGAACTACTAAACGGATTCACACCATTTATGCAAAAGGCACGAGTCTGAACTGAGGACTACCTCTTTGCCAAATTTGGCATCATTCCGTTCAGCGGTTCGGGCTGTAGCTGCGACAACAGATCCTATGGGAAATTGCATGGGGAAAATGCGCTTTGGGACCCCCCTTTTTTCTCGGCTCCCGCTTGAGGAATCACCACGAAACTTTCAGGGTAGGAGCGGAGCGGAGCTGGCCAAAAGTTTGGAAAATTTCGTGAGGATTCGTAAACCGGCGCCAGACTTATTGGGAATAGAATGTTGCGGATTTCCTATGGAAAATAGGTCCTAACTATAACTACCTACTGGCGACCGCCAGTAAGGAATATATATATATATATATATATACATATATATATATGTATATATATATATATATATGTATATATATATATAGATGTCAAAAAAGAGGCTCCATTTTGCCGGGGGCCCCCAATCCTGCAGGGCGGGCTCTGGGACCAGGAATGGAGATCCTGGAAACTGCGGGTTTGCCACCAAAGATAAAGAGCCCAACACCGACTTGCTGAAAGCTGACTTTATTCGTCTTGCAATGCGGAAAAGAAATACACTCATGAATCCTTACGTGTTTCAGCCTTAAGCCTTGCTCACAGGTGAGTGCAATTTTATATATATGTAGTCCAAGTGGTCATGTGGTTTGCTGTTATGACCACAATCCCCAGAATGCATCAATTTTATGTTTATGCAGCAAGACATGGCACATATTCTAATTCTGCCTTAATAGCGTTTTTTTGCAGCCAAAGTCCAGAAATATCACTTACATATCTGTAGATGCACACTGGTAAAGTTCTATTCTGCACAGTGCGTGTTCCTCCGCATCGTTATATTACTGCTTGTCATGCGGTGCCACCGGAGAAAGAAACATCCCTCTCTTCTCCCTTTCTCAATCAAAATGCTGCCACATTGCTACGGAAATCCTTCGTGCTGGCGCTTTTGAGAGCGGATCATGCCCCCTCCATCAAATGTCAAAAAAGAGGCTCCATTTTGCCGGGGGCCCCCAATCCTGCAGGGCCGGCTCTGGGACCAGGAATGGAGATCCTGGAAACTGCGGGTTTGCCACCAAAGATAAAGAGCCCAACACCGACTTGCTGAAAGCTGACTTTATTCGTCTTGCAATGCGGAAAAGAAATACACTCATGAATCCTTATGCGTTTCAGCCTTAAGCCTTGCTCACAGGTGAGTGCAATTTTATATATATGTAGTCCAAGTGGTCATGTGGTTTGCTGTTATGACCACAATCCCCAGAATGCATCAATTTTACGTTTATGCAGCAAGACATGGCACATTAAGGCAGAATTGGAATAAGGCTGAAACGCGTAAGGATATATATATAGATATTTATATATATTATCTACTGGCGGTCACCAGTAGATAGTTATAGTTAGGACCGTGTTTCCATAGGAAATCTGAAAATTCTATTTTGAATAACTTTGGCGTCGGTTGACAAATCCTCGCCAATTATCCAAAATAGGTGGGGCGTTCCACTCCGCTCCTACCCTGAAAGTCTCGGGGTGATTAGTCAAGCGGGGGCCGAGAAAAAAGGGGGGTCCCAAAACACGTTTTCCCCATGCATTTTTCCATAGGGACCTTTAGTCCAAGCTACAGCCCGAACGGCTGAACAGAATTACTTGAAATTTGGCAGAGAGGTAGTCCTCAGGTCAGGGATGTGACTTTTGAATATCTGGAGTCAATCTGTTCAGTAGTTCCTGAGAAAATGTCAGTTAAAAGTACATATATATCTATAAGCGCGCACCGTGCGCGCACTGTGCGCGCACGGTGACGTGCGCGAGCGCAATTCTGATTGGTTGTTAAATGTCAGTAAACATTCGAATCGGTCGAAATCAGGAAGTTTCGGCCGCCATTTTGTCTCTCGCAGTCTGAGGCAGTGAAAAACAAAGGTGGAGAACGTGAAAAGGGGGCAGGGTGGACAGTTCCTGACCCCCTAGCCTTTATCAGGGGGTCACTGAAGGACCCCCAAGGGTGAGAAAAACATTTATTTTTTTGACGAAAAAGCGCGGGGTGCGCGCATGGTGCGCGCACGGCATGCGCAACGCATCGTGGGTGCTCGGTAAATATACAAATTCATTTAAAAAACCATAGGTTTCACACACGTTATAGATAGGAATTAGCATTTAAAAAACCTTGCAAATTCACTTAAAAAACCATAGGTTTCACACATGTTATAGTTAGCTGGACATTTCCCTCGTAA
The DNA here is from genome assembly GCF_964204655.1 of Triturus cristatus. Lineage (NCBI taxonomy): Eukaryota > Metazoa > Chordata > Amphibia > Caudata > Salamandridae > Triturus > Triturus cristatus. Next base: position 897,963,992 of record NC_140590.1, on the reverse strand, counting down.
AAAACCAATGAAATTCCCCCGTTATAGTTAGTGCAGGCAACTATAACTCACGCGACCGCAATCCTCTGCTGATGACGTCAGATATTACATCACTGATTACATATGTGTCTTTCTGAAAAATAAATATTTGTAATATATGTATAGCTAAAGATTAATGGAAGAAGACATGGGTAAATAGGTGTCTAAATACAGTGATGTAATATCTGACGTCATCAGCAGAGGATTGCGGTCGCGTGAGTTATAGTTTCATTGGTTTTTTACGAGGGAAATGTCCAGCTAACTATAACATGTGTGAAACCTATGGTTTTTTAAGTGAATATATATATATATATGTATATATATATATATATATAGGGAAGTGTAGATTAACTGTTCCTACCTCCACATCTATGTGCCATAACAAGGTTTGAAAGTGTGCGTGTGTGTGTGTATATTCACAAAAAAAGCAAACGTTACAGGGACATTATAGATATGAAATAGAATAAAACAAAAACCTTAGAAATTCACTGAAAAAACAAAGGTTACCGAGATGCTATATTTAGGCTCAGATTTTACTCATACCAAACCATTGAAATTCAGTAGCTACAGTTACCTATAACATACACCCCCACAATACACTTCTTATGACCTCCCATATTTCATCACTCATGAAATGGTCAGTGGCATCACAGATACGCCACTGAGTGTGAGTGTTTTCTAAAAGATTATGAGTTTTAAAAATATATACCAAGCTACTACAAAAGTTAAAATAGTATACTTTCTGTACTACTAATGAGTGATACTATATCTGTCATATATCATGTGAGAGTCTGTGTTACTATGTATATTTGTGTATTGACTGGGTGCCGAAGTGCCTGTATAGGAGTGTGAATGTGTGTGTGAGTGTCTATATGGCTGTGTAAGTGGATGTGTGAGTATATGTATGTGTGAGTGTCTGGTTGTATGGGTGGATGAGTGAGTATGTGAATGAATATATGGCTAAGGGAGAGCCTTTGTCAATGACTGCTTGTAAGGGTGGGTAAGTGTGTGTGGGTGGCTGTATGTGTGAATAAGTGGCTGTGTGAGCGCCTTTATGATTGAGAAACTGAGCGTTTAAATAGGTGTATGGGTGAGTGAATGGTTTTTTGACTGGTTGTATAGGTTAGTGTGTGGGTGTGTCAGTGAATGTGTGTGAGTGGCTGAATGGATGGATGTTTGGATGTGAGTGGGTGTGTTAGTAGTTGTATGGATGAGTAAATGGCAATGTTGAGAGGCTTGATCGCTGAATAACTGGCTGTGTGAGTGACTATGGTTGAATATTTTTGTCTGTGTGTAGATGTAAAATTCTATGTGTGACTGTGTGTCTTCTGTTATTGGTGAGTAAGTAGTTGTGTGAGTAAAGTTATGTGTGTCAGGGGTTGTGTGAGTGGCTGCATGGGTGAGTAAGTGAGTGTGGGTGGTTGTATGGGTATGTGAATGAGTGTGTGGGTGGTTGTATGAGCATGTAAGTGGGTGTATTAGAGGTTTTAGGGGTGTGTGAATGGATGTGTGAGTGGTGCTGTGAATGATGTCATCAGTGATGTCATTTATGATGTCATCAGTGATGTTATCAGTAATGTCACAGAATATGTCATGAATGATGTAATATGTGAGGTCATCAGTAAGTCTAGGCGGGGAACTCTGCTCCGCTTGCAGAGTTTGCTGAGTTTTCCACACTCCATGATTCGCGGAGCTCGGAGAATTCCAAAAAAGTCTGCTTTGCATAGCAGAGTTTTTTTCATCCATAGCATTTGTCAACGTCAAGTTGGTGAGCGTGAGCGAGGAAAAATCCGCCTACCGGTGAGATTTTTCCTCGGTCGAAATCGTCAATGTCAAATTGGCGAGAGCGAGGGTGGAAAATCAACCTCCCAGCGAGATTTATCAAAGCAGGCCATCAGATTTCTCTTTGCGAGTGGTCAAGTATGCTTGCGACCGCTGGAATTGAGAAACCATCCGTCCTGGTTGAGAAAGCTTCTGCTTGAGTAAAAATCTACTTGAGCAGCAGAAAGGAAGCAGCACCCACATGTGCTGTGCATGGTGCCATTTGCGATGATTTCACAGTGCGGACTAGCACCTGGCACTGAAAATCAACGTGATTAGTATTTATCTAATGCACTCCACTGCTCATGGAGCTCTGCATAACGCGGTGGAGTTTTTTTTGTACTTCGCAGCTCTGTGAACTCTGCCCAGGCTTAGTCATAGGCAGTGCATTGTGGGGCGTACGTTATAGTTGGCTCATGTAAGTATAACTGTTGAATTAATATGGTTTTGTATGCATAAAATGTGAACCTATCTATCATGTCCCTTAACCTTTGTTTTTTTCAGTTAATTTCTACATTTTTTAAAATCATATTTCCTAACTATAACATCAACGTAACCTTTGTTTTTTCAGTGAATTTCTAACGTTTTTTTTTTTTTTTTCGTAACAGATACCTGCAACCTTTGGGAAGGAGTCTGTGAGTGGCTGTATTAGTAGGTAATTGGGTGTGTGGGTGGCTATATGGGTCTCTGAATGGGTGTGTGTGTGGGTTTGTGGATGTGTGTCTGGCTGAATGGCTCTCTGATTGGGTATGTGAGTGACTGTATCTGTGTGTACATGGGTATGTACGTAGGTGTAGGAGTGCCTGTGTGGCTCTGTGAGTGGGTGTGTGAGTGTCTGAGTGGTAAGGTAACTGCGGTTATACTATGTCTCTAAAATATAAGGCAGTATTAAAAGTAAGTTACTTCTCTATCTGATAGAGACATCTAGCTGTAGATTTCTTATCTTGGAATTTTCCCCATGTGTCAGACTATTTAAAGAAAGAAATGTAGTCCATTAAATAGATAAATAAGAGAAAGTAAATCGAGCAATGAGAAGATGTTGTATCTGATGGAAAACACCTGATCTTTGCTGTAGGCACGTTAACCATTTTTGCTAATTTATTGGCAGTAAAAAGTACAATCCCTCTGCAGGAGCAAAATGAACCATCAGTTAACTTTGAGTTTTTTGTATTCTTTATTGCTTTAACACTATTAGACAAATAAGTTACTGTACAACAAGTCCTTTAAAACCCAAAAGTTGTTAATAAGCGCAACCTGCACCTCAGGGGCAGCTGAAGTGGAACCAGAAGTAAGAAACAAATGTATATAAAAAAATCAGTAGCACAATAAGCTATCTATATAAAATATAACTTTGAGATATGCTGGTACATAATGCTGCAGGAGGAATATTTCTGAAACAGTTGTTTGCAGCTGGCACATTTTGTAATACAGTCCTGCTGTGACCTGGGGACCATATCATGTATTTAAATCCAGAAATCTGGGCTCCTCCAGGGCTGCTGTAGCAATTCCTGTGGGCTCGCTTGTTAATTTATGCGGCCATTTTTGTACATGATGTAATATGCACCATCTTGCAGTTTTCCTGTATCTGTGCCATATGCTTCAATTAGACAACTGCTTGCAGAATCGGAGTATATAATTTGAATATGTACCATTAATAAATGTACTTCCTAGGAGTCCACCGGCGGTGTCACCTTCACTGTCTTGGAGTTTGACTTAGCTGGTGTTACCCAGAAACCGGTCCCGGTCCCAGTTTGGGCTGGACTGTTCCCATGGGGAACAGGGGCTAGACTGATTTGGATATGGCTGGTTCTGAACTGGGGTGGCGAATTGAGCTAAAGAATGATGATTAATTCAACCCAGATCTAGTAGTGACTGGGGTGAGGTCTGAAAAGTTTCAGCTCTCCGTCCATCATCTCCTTATGTTTGTTTTACATATATAGTGCCTCAATTGTACATAGGTTTTAACAACATTTTATGTATTGAGGTCTATGTTTATGAAAATCAGAAACTCTATGATTTTTGTTTTCCAACCTCATGATCGGAGTTGACCCACGGGTCCACTGAGCAGTTTTGTGGTATAAAAAAAACCCTTTACTGTAAAGTAGTGATGGCTTTGGTAAATAGGTTAAGACTGCATCTATCAACAACCAGAGAATTCATCTTATTTATTTAATAATTGCATTTGTAAGTGTTTGTACGAAATGCATACACTTATGAATCTGTGGTTCCTGAACGGCGGTGCCTCTCAAAGTGCGGAAAAAGAAATAGGCCATTTTATTGGTTAACATTGAAGTACATATTTTTGGAGGAGGGCTGTAGGAAGTTGGCTCTCTTTATAGTGTACTAAAAGGGAGTGCACTGTGCAGAGTGTGCAAAGAATCCCCAAATGGTACACCAAGGTAAAAGCAGATAATTCTAATGATGTTTTTGCAGTAGTGCTGGTGATCAGATATGCTTATTAGAGGGTAGTGCTAAGCATTTCTAGAACTTACAAGAGCCAATAAATGAAACACACACTCAAGAATAAACCAGAGACCAATTTGTAAAAATAAAGTTGATTTTTATGAACCTTTTTAAGACCAAGAACATCATTCTCAAGAAACCAGAGACCAATTTGTAAAAATAAAGTTGATTTTTATGAACCTTTTTAAGACCAAGAACATCATTCTAAGGGCTCTACTTTCGGTGACATGATTTTTCAAAGATAACGAAATATAGCACTTTTGTGCGCAATTAAGCACCATAGGAATCAATAGTGAAAAATATGAAAAATGCATATAAAATCCGGCAATGCTTTTATGAAGTTCACCTTCTTGTTTTAGGTGGAAGTTGGGACCAGTTCCAAAGGTCCAGCAGGAAACATTTGGGACCATCCCGGTTCGGGCAGGAGAAGAGTGCTGAGGGTCTTGGAAACTGGTGCACAAAGACAAAGGGAGCCACTTGAAAATGCACCGCACAGGAAGACTTACACATAAGTCCGATGGGTCTCCTTGGAGGGAGGATGTCACAAGAACGTTAGGACCATGGGAACATAGCTGGTTAGTCACTGCTGTGGTCAGTGGGGCTGGGTGCAGAGCAAACATTTCAGCCAGGCATCGTGCTTCTTTAGGTCCTCTCTTTGAGGAGAAAGCAACTTGGAGAGGTGATCTCTGGACAGCTAGGCCCCTCAGGAAGGTGGTCTCGGTTGTCTCAACATCCCTGAATGCTTGCTTCATTCTGGTTCTTTGGGAGTCCAGAGTGAACTCTTCTTCTTGGTTTTTGCTATTGAGGTTCTGGTACCCTCACTGCTGCAACTCTGGTAGGTCTTGGTGCTTCCACATTTGGTGGAGAGGCAGATCTGACTCTCCGGAGCTGTTGTACTTCTTCTTGCAATGGTGCTGCCTTGAGGTCATTTGATAGCAGCAAGTAGACAAAACATACTTCACAGGTTTGGTTTCTGCGAGGTACAGGGGAGTGATACCTTCACTTCAAGGGAGCTTCTCAGTCATCTTTTTAAGGCTAGAGGTGCATGGGGGTCCTTGGAGTCCTTGCAGGTTTGGCTCAACACAGCAGGCAGTGATTGTCAAGTCCTTGGAGCAGCTGGCAGGGTTTGGCGCCTTTTTCTTCTGCAGCAGGCCTTCAGTTCTCATGCAGCGGGTCTTCTTTGTCCTTGTCTTCTATGGTCCGATAAATCTGAGGTTCAGGTCTTGGGGAGCCACCTAAAATACAGAATTTAGGGTTTTTACAAGGGGAGACAGGTAGTAGCCAAAGGGCTACTTACCTTTAGGGTATCTAGATCAACTAGTGACCACTTCCTGTGGGAAGAGGCAAGTACTCTAGCCCTGATTGGGGGTGTTAGCACCATCTCAAGATGGTGAAACTCCAGGAGAGGGGTTCACGTAACCTGCCCAGCCCTAGGAGTAGAAAAGGCGGACTAATTTCCCAACTTTCTTCCTCTCAAAAGTGGAGCTGGAAAGAGGGCTTGGCCACCCTCACTATTTGGAGGTTCCTGGGTTGGATTTCAAAAGCAGCATTGCCTTTGACGCTTCACGCCCAAGAAGGCCATCCTGTCCTGGAGGAGGTATGAAACACCCCCGCCCAGAGGCAGTTAATATTTTTGTCCCCTAAGAGCGTTGGCTCTCACCCCATGAGTTCAGAAACATGTCTAGTGGTGGCAGGTTTTTGAAAATTGTCCAGAGACGCTAATAGTACTTGGTTAGGTTTCAGGGGATCCTCCAAAAGGGTCTCCCGTGTGACAATAATAATAAATACAACACTGGCAGCAGCAAGGATGGTAGCAAACATCTTAGAAATTAGTGAAGCCATCATGCAAGTTCCTGTTGACAAGTATCCAACCCATGCCCTCCTTATGGTTTCCCTGTTCACTTCCAACATCACAGAATTACTGCTCATTGGAAGGGCATATCTGATCATGATGATATGCCCACACATAGAATATAGTGCACCGAGCCTTTGGGCTGAAGGCGTGTGGTAGGGGTGACTTGCCTATATCTGATGCAGTGTATTGGTGGCATTGCACATAAGGCTGTGTACTATGTTGACTCTTCGGATTTTCCAGTTCCAAGACATGCAGCTTGCAATGTCAGAGTGCATTGCCTTGGTGAGGGGGGCCTCCGGTGGCACAACCAGTGCTACAGTCCCAGAGGACCCACTTCGGTACCCATACCTTAAATACCATGGGTACCATTTACTAGGGTCTTAAAGGGTAGCTGAACCAGTGTCAATCATCGTGTAGTGTTTTGGGAAAGATATCTGGTACTGGAGACCTGGTTAGCAAGGACTCAGTGCACTTACAATTCAAAATCAAATCAGGCTAAAAAAATGAGGGCTAACCAAAAACAAGAGACACTTTCCCACAGGCACCATACCCATAAACTGTTATTACTGCTCCGCCTGTACTAGAAGAAGAATCTTTGTGGTAATATTGTACAATTCTACCTCTATTTACAATGGCTGAGGGAAGTGCTGTAGCATCATCAGCAGAGACGGGGGTCATTTCCCATGAAAAAGAAGACGATATACAGATACAATCATCATCACGTAAAGAGAGTGTAGTATAGCAATTTTTCTCATACCTAATGGGTAAAAAAGTGACTACCAAATTTGTCAAGTTCAACCTCTGTGGTAAAGAGTTATCAAGTGGTACTACCTAAAAGTACAGGTATGGCACATCAGGTATGTGGAAGCAAATCTGCACCATCTATGAGCATCCATATGTATGCATGCTTAGAGAGAAGCAAGAAACACCTTTGAATGTTGAAGTGGGCCATCATCATCTGACGATGCAGCTGCTGCAGACATTAGAATGCCACGCACCTTTACTGAATTGGGAGGCATGGTCACTTACTGTGCCATGTGCCACAAACCTGTGGCTGCAATGGTGAAGGATATGACGATTTTATTTTTTACAGAGGTGTAGAAGCAACAGTGTTAGTTTTTTTTATGTATTGTTAATTTTGAAACAAGTTACTGCATTTCATTTTTTATGAAAGTTGATTTCACAGTTTTTGAAGCAAATAAAAAGCAAACTAAAAAACTTTTCACAAAAAGATACAAAAATAGTTCTTAATAAAACCAACATGAAATAGAAGAAAGAGCTGTGCCTGAGTCTTTATTATTCTGTATATTTGTTTTTATGGTGATTGGTGTATGAATAAGTTAGACTGAGGCTGTGTTTGAGTATGTACTGGTCACTCCTATAGTATTTGAGTGTATTTATGGGGGAGATTTTGACTGTGTCAGCTAATGCATCAGTCCCCTCACAATTAAATAACTCACCTTTCAAGTTGTTTTGTAGATTAAGAAGTATATCAGTCACTCACCATATTTTCTTTTACAGAATCTCTGCACTGTGCACCTCTCAGCAAAAACAAAGAATGGACAAGTTTCCCTTTCATTTTCCACACATATACATGTAAACATCAAATCACAATCCTTACCACATAAACTCAAAAGCAAACACACATTTCTATTGGTTAAACATTTCAACCCTTTCCATCTGAAATACATTTCAACCCTTCCCCCAATCTGCCTTCTACCTGTTACCATAGAAACAGCTCATGGAACACTGCACTGAGCACACAGGTCACAAGATTAGCACACAATGTTGCCAAACAAGACAGGAAGTGTGCTTGACTTTTCAACATATCAGCTTATCATATATAATGTTCCTTACAATCTGTTTTTGTCAACCAATAAGAATCATACCTTTAAAAAACAGAAATATACACCCTACCTTTCAGTGTAGAAAGGAGTCATACAACCAATGATTTTTTGTCTTTTTTAAAAAAAAATTCTGTGGATCTGCGCACCCAACGTGAGAGAATCCGTGCACCCAACGCGATAGGATGGGTGCACCATGCACGCATTCCGCCGTTTAAAAAAAAAAAAGGGGACCCCAAGGGGTCCTTCTAGGACCCCCTAAGCACCTCTAGAGGGTCAGAGTATTTCCACTCTGCCCCTTTTATATGTTTTACACACTTATTCCCCTTGCTTCTTCAGCCTCGCTTCTACCGAGGCAGAAAATGGCTGCCAACAGTTCCTGGTTTCGAATGTAGACAGACACTCGACAGCCAATTAGCATTCAGCGCGTGATCAGGAGGGTGCGCGCTTGGTTCGGGGAGGGTGCGCTTACGGTGCGGGTACGGTCCGCCGATCCTCCCTGGCCATAGATATTTATGTACTTTTAACTCTAATTTTCTCAGGAACTACTAAACGGATTCACACCATTTATGCAAAAGGCACGAGTCTGAACTGAGGAGTACCTCTTTGCCAAATTTGGCATCATTCCGTTCAGCGGTTCGGGCTGTAGCTGCGACAACAGATCCTATGGGAAATTGCATGGGGAAAATGCGCTTTGGGACCCCCCTTTTTTCTCGGCTCCCGCTTGAGGAATCACCACGAAACTTTCAGGGTAGGAGCGGAGCGGAGCTGGCCAAAAGTTTGGAAAAGTTTGTGAGGATTCGTCAACCGGCGCCAGACTTATTGGGAATAGAATGTTGCGGATTTCCTATGGAAAATAGGTCCTAACTATAACTACCTACTGGCGACCGCCAGTAAGGAATATATATATATATATATATATATACATATATATATATGTATATATATATATATATGTATATATATATATAGATATTTATATATATTATCTACTGGCGGTCGCCAGTAGATAGTTATAGTTGGGACCGTGTTTCCATAGGAAATCTGAAAATTCTATTTTGAATAACTTTGGCGCCGGTTGACAAATCCTCGCCAATTATTCAAAATAGGTGGGGCGTTCCGCTCTGCTCCTACCCAGAAAGTCTCGGGGTGATTAGTCAAGCGGGGGCCGAGAAAAAAGGGGGGTCCCAAAACACGTTTTCCCCATGCATTTTTCCATAGGGACCTTTAGTCCAAGCTACAGCCCGAACGGCTGAACAGAATTACTTGAAATTTGGCAGAGAGGTAGTCCTCAGGTCAGGGATGTGCCTTTTGAATATCTGGAGTCAATCTGTTCAGTAGTTCCTGAGAAAATTTCAGTTAAAAGTACATATATATCTATAAGCGCGCACCGTGTGCGCACTGTGCGCGCACGGTGACGTGCGCAAGCGCAATTCTGATTGGTTGTTAAATGTCAGTAAACATTCGAATCGGTCGAAATCAGGAAGTTTCGGCCGCCATTTTGTCTCTCGCAGTCTGAGGCAGTGAAAAACAAAGGTGGAGAACGTGAAAAGGGGGCAGGGTGGACAGTTCCTGACCCCCTAGCCTTTATCAGGGGGTCACTGAAGGACCCCCAAGGGTGAGAAAAACATTTATTTTTTTGACGAAAAAGCGCTGGGTGCGCGCACGGTGCGCGCACGGCACGCGCAACGCATCGTGGGTGCTCGGTAAATATACAAATTCATTTAAAAAACCATAGGTTTCACACACGTTATAGATAGGAATTAGCATTTAAAAAACCTTGCAAATTCACTTAAAAAACCATAGGTTTCACACATGTTATAGTTAGCTGGACATTTCCCTCGTAAAAAACCAATGAAATTCCCCCGTTATAGTTAGTGCAGGCAACTATAACTCACGCGACCGCAATCCTCTGCTGATGACGTCAGATATTACATCACTGATTACATATGTGTCTTTCTGAAAAATAAATATTTGTAATATATGTATAGCTAAAGATTAATGGAAGAAGACATGGGTAAATAGGTGTCTAAATACAGTGATGTAATATCTGACGTCATCAGCAGAGGATTGCGGTCGCGTGAGTTATAGTTACATTGGTTTTTTACGAGGGAAATGTCCAGCTAACTATAACATGTGTGAAACCTATGGTTTTTTAAGTGAATATATATATATATATGTATATATATATATATATATAGGGAAGTGTAGATTAACTGTTCCTACCTCCACATCTATGTGCCATAACAAGGTTTGAAAGTGTGCGTGTGTGTGTATATTCACAAAAAAAGCAAACGTTACAGGGACATTATAGATATGAAATAGAATAAAACAAAAACCTTAGAAATTCACTGAAAAAACAAAGGTTACCGAGATGCTATATTTAGGCTCAGATTTTACTCATACCAAACCATTGAAATTCAGTAGCTACAGTTACCTATAACATACACCCCCACAATACACTTCTTATGACCTCCCATATTTCATCACTCATGAAATGGTCAGTGGCATCACAGATACACCACTGAGTGTGAGTGTTTTCTAAAAGATTATGAGTTTTAAAAATATATACCAAGCTACTACAAAAGTTAAAATAGTATACTTTCTGTACTACTAATGAGTGATACTATATCTGTCATATATCATGTGAGAGTCTGTGTTACTATGTATATTTGTGTATTGACTGGGTGCCGAAGTGCCTGTATAGGAGTGTGAATGTGTGTGTGAGTGTCTATATGGCTGTGTAAGTGGATGTGTGAGTATATGTATGTGTGAGTGTCTGGTTGTATGGGTGGATGAGTGAGTATGTGAATGAATATATGGCTAAGGGAGAGCCTTTGTCAGTGACTGCTTGTATGGGTGGGTAAGTGTGTGTGGGTGGCTGTATGTGTGAATAAGTGGCTGTGTGAGCGCCTTTATGATTGAGAAACTGAGCGTTTAAATAGGTGTATGGGTGAGTGAATGGTTTTTTGACTGGTTGTATAGGTTAGTGTGTGGGTGTGTCAGTGAATGTGTGTGAGTGGCTGAATGGATGAATGTTTGGATGTGAGTGGGTGTGTTAGAAGTTGTATGGATGAGTAAATGGCAATGTTGAGAGGCTTGATCGCTGAATAACTGGCTGTGTGAGTGACTATGGTTGAATATTTTTGTCTGTGTGTAGATGTAAAATTCTGTGTGTGACTGTGTGTCTTCTGTTATTGGTGAGTAAGTAGTTGTGTGAGTAAAGTTATGTGTGTCAGGGGTTGTGTGAGTGGCTGCATGGGTGAGTAAGTGAGTGTGGGTGGTTGTATGGGTATGTGAATGAGTGTGTGGGTGGTTGTATGAGCATGTAAGTGGGTGTATTAGAGGTTTTAGGGGTGTGTGAATGGATGTGTGAGTGGTGCTGTGAATGATGTCATCAGTGATGTCATTTATGATGTCATCAGTGATGTTATCAGTAATGTCACAGAATATGTCATGAATGATGTAATATGTGAGGTCATCAGTAAGTCTAGGCGGGGAACTCTGCTCCGCTTGCAGAGTTTGCTGAGTTTTCCACACTCCGTGATTCGCGGAGCTCGGAGAATTCCAAAAAAGTCTGCTTTGCATAGCAGAGTTTTTTTCATCCCTAGCATTTGTCAACGTCAAGTTGGTGAGCGTGAGCGAGGAAAAATCCGCCTACCGGTGAGATTTTTCCTCGGTCGAAATCGTCAATGTCAAATTGGCGAGAGCTAGGGTGGAAAATCAACCTCCCAGCGAGATTTATCAAAGCAGGCCATCAGATTTCTCTTTGCGAGTGGTCAAGTATGCTTGCGACCGCTGGAATTGAGAAACCATCCGTCCTGGTTGAGAAAGCTTCTGCTTGAGTAAAAATCTACTTGAGCAGCAGAAAGGAAGCAGCACCCACATGTGCTGTGCATGGTGCCATTCGCGATGATTTCACAGTGCGGACTAGCACCTGGCACTGAAAATCAACGTGATTAGTATTTATCTAATGCACTCCACTGCTCATGGAGCTCTGCATAACGCGGTGGAGTTTTTTTTGTACTTCGCAGCTCTGTGAACTCTGCCCAGGCTTAGTCATAGGCAGTGCATTGTGGGGCGTACGTTATAGTTGGCTCATGTAAGTATAACTGTTGAATTAATATGGTTTTGTATGCATAAAATGTGAACCTATCTATCATGTCCCTTAACCTTTGTTTTTTTCAGTGAATTTCTACATTTTTTAAAATCATATTTCCTAACTATAACATCAACGTAACCTTTGTTTTTTCAGTGAATTTCTAACGTTTTTTTTTTTTTTCGTAACAGATACCTGTAACCTTTGGGAAGGAGTCTGTGAGTGGCTGTATTAGTAGGTAATTGGGTGTGTGGGTGGCTATATGGGTCTCTGAATGGGTGTGTGTGTGGGTTTGTGGATGTGTGTCTGGCTGAATGGCTCTCTGATTGGGTATGTGAGTGACTGTATCTGTGTGTACATGGGTATGTAAGTAGGTGTAGGAGTGCCTGTGTGGCTCTGTGAGTGGGTGTGTGAGTGTCTGAGTGGTAAGGTAACTGCGGTTATACTATGTCTCTAAAATATAAGGCAGTATTAAAAGTAAGTTACTTCTCTATCTGATAGAGACATCTAGCTGTAGATTTCTTATCTTGGAATTTTCCCCATGTGTCAGACTATTTAAAGAAAGAAATGTAGTCCATTAAATAGATAAATAAGAGAAAGTAAATCGAGCAATGAGAAACTCTAAGAAGATTTTGTATCTGATGGAAAACACCTGATCTTTGCTGTAGGCACGTTAACCATTTTTGCTAATTTATTGGCAGTAAAAAGTACAATCCCTCTGCAGGAGCAAAATGAACCATCAGTTAACTTTGAGTTTTTTGTATTCTTTATTGCTTTAACACTATTAGACAAATAAGTTACTGTACAACAAGTCCTTTAAAACCCAAAAGTTGTTAATAAGCGCAACCTGCACCTCAGGGGCAGCTGAAGGGGATCCAGAAGTAAGAAACAAATGTATATAAAAAAATCAGTAGCACAATAAGCTATCTATATAAAATATAACTTTGAGATATGCTGGTACATAATGCTGCAGGAGGAATATTTCTGAAACAGTTGTTTGCAGCTGGCACATTTTGTAATACAGTCCTGCTGTGACCTGGGGACCATATCATGTATTTAAATCCAGAAATCTGGGCTCCTCCAGGGCTGCTGTAGCAATTCCTGTGGGCTCGCTTGTTAATTTATGTGGCCATTTTTGTACATGATGTAATATGCACCATCTTGCAGTTTTCCTGTATCTGTGCCATATGCTTCAATTAGACAACTGCTTGCAGAATCGGAGTAAATAATTTGAATATGTACCATTAATAAATGTACTTCCTAGGAGTCCACCGGCGGTGTCACCTTCACTGTCTTGGAGTTTGACTTGGCTGGTGTTACCCAGATACCGGTCCCGGTCCCAGTTTGGGCTGGACTGTTCCCATGGGGAACAGGGGCTAGACTGATTTGGATATGGCTGGTTCTGAACTGGGGTGGCGAATTGAGCTAAAGAATGATGATAAATTCAACCCAGATCTAGTAGTGACTGGGGGTGAGGTCTGAAAAGTTTCAGCTCTCCGTCCATCATCTCCTTATGTTTGTTTTACATATATAGTGCCTCAATTGTACATAGGTTTTAACAACATTTTATGTATTGAGGTCTATGTTTATGAAAATCAGAAACTCTATGATTTTTGTTTTCCAACCTCATGATCGGAGTTGACCCGCGGGTCCACTGAGCAGTTTTGTGGTATAAAAAAAACCCTTTACTGTAAAGTAGTGATAGCTTTGGTAAATAGGTTAAGACTGCATCTATCAACAACCAGAGAATTCATCTTATTTATTTAATAATTGCATTTGTAAGTGTTTGTACGAAATGCATACACTTATGAATCTGTGGTTCCTGAACGGCGGTGCCTCTCAAAGTGCGGAAAAAGAAATAGGCCATTTTATTGGTTAACATTGAAGTACATATTTTTGGAGGAGGGCTGTAGGAAGTTGGCTCTCTTTATAGTGTAGTAAAAGGGAGTGCACTGTGCAGAGTGTGCAAAGAATCCCCAAATGGTACACCAAGGTAAAAGCAGATAATTCTAATGATGTTTTTGCAGTAGTGCTGGTGATCAGATATGCTTATTAGAGGGTAGTGCTAAGCATTTCTAGAACTTACAAGAGCCAATAAATGAAACACACACTCAAGAATAAACCAGAGACCAATTTGTAAAAATAAAGTTGATTTTTATGAACCTTTTTAAGACCAAGAACATCATTCTAAGGGCTCTACTTTCGGTGACATGATTTTTCAAAGATAACGAAATATAGCACTTTTTTGCGCAATTAAGCACCATAGGAATCAATAGTGAAAAATATGAAAAATGCATATAAAATCCGGCAATGCTTTTATGAAGTTCACCTTCTTGTTTTAGGTGGAAGTTGGGACCAGTTCCAAAGGTCCAGCAGGAAACATTTGGGACCATCCCGGTTCGGGCAGGAGAAGAGTGCTGAGGGTCTTGGAAACTGGTGCACAAAGACAAAGGGAGCCACTTGAAAATGCACCGCACAGGAAGACTTACACATAAGTCCGATGGGTCTCCTTGGAGGGAGGATGTCACAAGAACGTTGGGACCATGGGAACATAGCTGGTTAGTCCCTGCTGTGGTCAGTGGGGCTGGGTGCAGAGCAAACATTTCAGCCAGGCATCGTGCTTCTTTAGGTCCTCTCTTTGAGGAGAAAGCAACTTGGAGAGGTGATCTGTGGACAGCTAGGCCCCTCAGGAAGTTGGTCTCGGTTGTCTCAACATCCCTGAATGCTTGCTTCATTCTGGTTCTTTGGGAGTCCAGAGTGAACTCTTCTTGGTTTTTGCTATTGAGGTTCTGGTACCCTCACTGCTGCAACTCTGGTAGGTCTTGGTGCTTCCCCATTTGGTGGAGAGGCAGATCTGACTCTCCGGAGCTGTTGTACTTCTTCTTGCAATGGTGCTGCCTTGAGGTCATTTGATAGCAGCAAGTAGACAAAACAGACTTCACAGGTTTGGTTTCTGCGAGGTACAGGGGAGTGATACCTTCACTTCAAGGGAGCTTCTCAGTCATCTTTTTAAGGCTAGAGGTGCATGGGGGTCCTTGGAGTCCTTGCAGGTTTGGCTCAACACAGCAGGCAGTGATTGTCAAGTCCTTGGAGCAGCTGGCAGGGTTTGGCGCCTTTTTCTTCTGCAGCAGGGCTTCAGTTCTCATGCAGCGGGTCTTCTTTGTCCTTGTCTTCTATGGTCCGATAAATCTGAGGTTCAGGTCTTGGGGAGCCACCTAAAATACAGAATTTAGGGTTTTTAAAAGGGGAGACAGGTAGTAGCCAAAGGGCTACTTACCTTTAGGGTATCTAGATCAACTAGTGACCACTTCCTGGGAAGTAGCCCTGATTGGGGGTGTTAGCACCATCTCAAGATGGTGAAACTCCAGGAGAGGGGTTCACGTAACCTGCCCAGCCCTAGGAGTAGAAAAGGCGGACTAATTTCCCAACTTTCTTCCTCTCAAAAGTGGAGCTGGAAAGAGGGCTTGGCCACCCTCACTATTTGGAGGTTCCTGGGTTGGATTTCAAAAGCAGCATTGCCTTTGACGCTTTACGCCCAAGAAGGCCATCCTGTCCTGGAGGAGGTATGAAACACCCCCGCCCAGAGGCAGTTAATATTTTTGTCCCCTAAGAGCGTTGGCTCTCACCCCATGAGTTCAGAAACATGTCTAGTGGTGGCAGGCTTTTGAAAATTGTCCAGAGACGCTAATAGACCTTGGTTAGGTTTCAGGGGATCCTCCAAAAGGGTCTCCCGTGTGACAATAATAATAAATACAACACTGGCAGCAGCAAGGATGGTAGCAAACATCTTAGAAATTAGTGAAGCCATCATGCAAGTTCCTGTTGACAAGTATCCAACCCATGCCCTCCTTATGGTTTCCCTGTTCACTTCCAACATCACAGAATTACTGCTCATTGGAAGGGCATATCTGATCATGATTATATGCCCACACATAGAATATAGTGCACCAAGCCTTTGGGCTGATGGCGTGTGGTAGGGGTGACTTGCCTATATCTGATGCAGTGTATTGGTGGCATTGCACATAAGGCTGTGTACTATGTTGACTCTTCGGATTTTCCAGTTCCAAGACATGCAGCTTGCAATGTCAGAGTGCATTGCCTTGGTGAGGGGGGCCTCCGGTGGCACAACCAGTGCTACAGTCCCAGAGGACCCACTTCGGTACCCATACCTTAAATACCATGGGTACCATTTACTAGGGTCTTAAAGGGTAGCTGAACCAGTGTCAATCGTGGTGTAGTGTTTTGGGAAAGATATCTGGTACTGGAGACCTGGTTAGCAAGGACTCAGTGCACTTACAATTCAAAATCAAATCAGGCTAAAAAAATGAGGGCTAACCAAAAACAAGAGACACTTTCCCACAGGCACCATACCCATAAACTGTTATTACTGCTCCGCCTGTACTAGAAGAAGAATCTTTGTGGTAATATTGTACAATTCTACCTCTATTTACAATGGCTGAGGGAAGTGCTGTAGCATCATCAGCAGAGACGGGGGTCATTTCCCATGAAAAAGAAGACGATATACAGATACAATCATCATCACGTAAAGAGAGTGTAGTATAGCAATTTTTCTCATACCTAATGGGTAAAAAAGTGACTACCAAATTTGTCAAGTTCAACCTCTGTGGTAAAGAGTTATCAAGTGGTACTACCTAAAAGTACAGGTATGGCACATCAGGTATGTGGAAGCAAATCTGCACCATCTATGAGCATCCATATGTATGCATGCTTAGAGAGTAGCAAGAAACACCTTTGAATGTTGAAGTGGGCCATCATCATCTGGCGATGCAGCTTCTGCAGACATTAGAATGCCACGCACCTTTATTGAATTGGGAGGCATGGTCACTTACTGTGCCATGTGCCACAAACCTGTGGCTGCAATGGTGAAGGATATGACGATTTTATTTTTTACAGAGGTGTAGAAGCAACAGTGTTAGTTTTTTTTATGTATTGTTAATTTTGAAACAAGTTACTGCATTTCGTTTTTTATGAAAGTTGATTTCACAGTTTTTGAAGCAAATAAAAAGCAAACTAAAAAACTTTTCACAAAAAGATACAAAAATAGTTCTTAATAAAACCAACATGAAATAGAAGAAAGAGCTGTGCCTGAGTCTTTATTATTCTGTATATTTGTTTTTATGGTGATTGGTGTATGAATAAGTTAGACTGAGGCTGTGTTTGAGTATGTACTGGTCACTCCAATAGTATTTGAGTGTATTTATGGGGGAGATTTTGACTGTGTCAGCTAATGCATCAGTGTGTCAGTTTATGTGTCACTATGTTACTGGATGTGTGAGTCTATGAATGAATTAGTGCATGAAAGTGTGAAGGAATGGATTAGTGCATTTGGGTGTGTCAGTGTCTGTATTAGTATATCATGGGGTGTTTGAATCTATGTATGACTGCATATGTAACTTTCATAGATATGGCATCAGTGTGTGCTTGGGTGTGTCAGTGGTCGTATCAGTATGACATGGGGTGTCAGTGTTTATGTATGACTCAGTGAGTTAGTGAATGTTTGAGTGTGTGCCTAGGTGTGTCAGTGTATGTGTCAATGTGTGCCTGGGTGTGCCTGAGAATGAAATTGTTTGTGCAGGAGTGTCTCAGTGTATGCAACAGTGTATTTTGGGTGCATCAGTGTATCCATCAGTGTGTGCCTAGGTGTGTAAGTGTATGTGTCAGTGTATCCATGGTTATGTGAGAGTATGCGTCAGTGTGTGCCTTGGTGTGTTAGTGAATGAATAAATGTGTTTCTTGGTGTGTAGGTGGATATTTTTGTGTATGCCTGAGTTTGTCAGTGTTTAAATAAGTGTGTGCCTGGTTGTGTCAGTGTATGTCTTTCTGTGCGTTTGGATGTGTCAGTGCATGAATGCGTGTTTGCATCAGTGAGTCAGCATATGTGTCGGGGGTTTAAGTCTTTATGTCAGTCTGTGCCTAAGTGTGTCAGTGTATGTGTCAGTGTGTGCCTGGGTGTGTCAATGTGTGCATGGGTGAGTTAGTGTATGAGTAAGTGTGTCCCTGGATGTGTCAGTGTATGCATCTGTGTGTGCCTCAGTGTCTCAGTGTATGTGTTTGTGTGTACCTGAGTATGTCAATGTTTAACTAAGTGTGTGCCTGGATGTTTCAGTGTATGCCTTATTGTGTGTTCGGGTGCATCAGTGCATGAACATGTGTATGCGTGGGTTTGTCACTGTATGTATTAGTGTGTCTGGGTGTCCCAGTGTATAAATGAGAGTCTGCCTCGGTGTGTCAGTGAACACGTCAGTGTGTGTCAGTTAATGCATCAGTGTGCCATTGGGTGTATCAGTGTATCTATTAGTGAGATCTAGGATGTATCAGTGTATGCATGACTGAGTGAGTGTGTATGTCAATTAATGTATAAGTGTGTTCATGGGTGTGTCAGTGTGGTTCCATGTTTAAATATCGATGTTAAAAATATAGCTGAAAAAAATATCAATGTAAAAATATCGATTACAAAAATATCGACTCCCTATACTTACACAGGTAAGTACAATAATATTGACTCAAAAATATCACTGTAAAAAATATAGATGTAAAAAATATTCACTTTAAAATATAACATAACTTAAATTAAATTAATCAAATAATATGAATATTATGAACAAAATAAATTAAATTTAATATATATATTTTAACTAATTATGACAAATAAACTTAATTTAATAAATATAAACACAAATAAATGTGTACATATACATTTATTTACTTAAATACATTTTATTAAGTATTATCTTCATTTAATTTATAAACTTTTTTAATTATATAAAAATAAAATAAAAACATATATCAATAATTTTAAATAAAATTAAATATTCTATATTTAATTAACACATTAAACTATTAAAAAAAATAATAATACATACATTTAATAACAAAATAAAAACATTACTATTTAAAATGTTGGATAGCGAGGGGGTAAACATTACTATTCCCACTCCAGTGAGAGCAATAGTAGGGAAAGCGATGGATAGCGTAGGGGTAAAAATTACTATTCCCACTACAGTGAGTTCAACAGTAGGGAAAGCGTTGGATAGCGGAAGGGTAACAATTACTATTCCCACTCCAATGAGTGCAACAGTAGGGAAAGAGTTGGATAGCATAAGGGTGCAAATTACTATTCCCAATCCAGTGAGTGCAACAGTACGGAAAGTGCTGGATCCCAAATCAATAAAAAACAAATCCATCAACATTTTTATTAAATTTAATTTCCAATATGAACATAATTAATATATACATTTAAATATAATATTATTAACAAAGATAATAAAAATAATTAATTACACATTATTTAACACTTTATTATCCACAACACACACCTAAAATTAATTACACAATTATATTTAATATTTACTAGTTAATTAATGCAAATTTATTTAATATTAGGTATTAATTAATTAATAAAAAATTATTTTCTTATCACCTTTCACACCATTTACACATGTAAACACCACACCACACACCTAAAATTAATTACACATTCAAATATAATAATTACTAATTAATTAATGAAAATTATGTATTACTATTTATTAATTAATCAATATAAAATTACTTTCTTAGCACCTTTAACCCCAATTACACATATAAACACCACAACACACACCTAAAATAATTACACAATTACAATTAATAATTACTAATAAATTAATGCTAATTAATTTAAAAATATTTGATAATTAATCAATACAAAATAATTACTTACCATCTTTCACACCATATACACATAGAAACACCACAACACACATCTAAAATTAATTTAACAATTAACATAATTAATTATTAATTGACTAATTAAAATTAATTAACAACTAATTATTAAACTACTAATTATTAATCTATTAAAACATGAATTATTCAATAACTTTTATATAATTAAATTACTTCCCTCCCTATTCCCCTATAAACCCACAACCCGCTACAGAACTAAAAACGCAAAATTCTAATAAAAAAAAAACTAAATTAATTACTATAAATTAATATTTAAATCTATATAATTAAATTACTTCCCACCCTATTTAGCTATAAACCCACAATCCGCTAAGGAACTAATAACGCAGAATTAAACTTAAAATAAATTGATAACTAGTAAAATTCTAAAACATATAATAAAATGACAAACAATTCTCATTAAAACACTAAAATACATATCATTATTAATAAATCGATATTTTTGTAAACGATATTTATTACAACAATATTTTTGTAATCGATATTACTTACCTGTCAGTCGATATTCTTGTCAACTATATTTTTGTTGTCGATATTTCTTCCCCACGATATTTTTGCGGCGATATTTATGCCCCATATTATTTCTCCATCGATATTCCTGCTCTGCACCATCAGGGTATATATTAGGCATTCCAAAGTTGTGTCAGGGTGTGTAGAAGTAGGTGTGAGAGTATGTTAATGAATGCATTGGTGAATCCATGGGTATGTCAGTGTATGTAGTAGTTAGTCCTAGAATGTGTCAGGGTGTGTATGAGTAAATGTTTGAATTTGTTTGTGAATGGATTGGTGTATCCATGAGTGTGTCAATGTGTGTATCAGTTTGTTCCAAAGGTGTCTCAGTGTGTATATGAGTGAGTCAGTGATTTTTTTTCAGAGAATGCATCAGTGTGTGCATGGATGTGTTAGTGTATGTATTAGTAAAACCTAGGGTGTGTCAGATTGTGTATCATTGATTGAGTGAGTATGTCATTTAATGCATCAGCGTGTTCATATGTGGGTCACAGTGTGTATAAGTGAGTGTGTGAGAATGTGAGTGAATGCATTAGTGCATGCAAGGTTATGTTACTGTATGCATCACTGAGTCCTAGAGTGTCTGTTACTCTATCTATTGATATATTTTATAAAAATTACATAAGAATTGATTACCAAAACATTTACAAAAATTCAATCCATTGATCTGTTATAAAAGAGAGAAAACAGACAATATGGGGCCGATTCTGATCCTGGACTTTTATTTTACATACATATCGGATCCGTATTTTTTTCCATACAAATCGTACAAGTCCCTTCCAACCCGTGTAGTACGATTTGTACGGGAAAAATACATACAGATCGGCCCGATCCTTCCAAATCGCATCGGGAAAAGCTGTACGACATGGACTTGTAAAAAAGACCATACAATTTGTAAAAAGGCTGTACAACCCTTCAAGTACGATTCGTACCGGGTTATAAGCATGCGATTTGTATGGAAAATGGCTTGTATACGGGGCACGACTCGTACCGGGCTATGAAGCGAACCCCTATACGCCTCGTACCCTGGTATGACTCGTTCTGGTGGTGCGACTCGTACCGGGGTATGGGTCGTATAGGAGTATGAGGCATACAGGAGTCCCACCACATGCGAGGCGTGTGTATGGAGCGTACCCCAACATCATGCATGTACGCACCGTACATATGCGATTTTGGGGTCCGCACCGTACATACGCACTTTTGGGGTACGGTGCGTACACAAGCGATTTTGGGGTACGGTGCTTGTATGGTGCGTACACGACCAGTACCCCTTCAGCGAGTATATACGCACTGTACCCCTGTATTCATGGGGTGTACGACACGTACATGGGGGATCCGTCTCGTACTGTTTTCGGGGCGTACAATGTTTTCCCGGCACTTTTTGGCTCCTGTAAAAAAATAGCCGTACGGACTGCCGTTTGTACGAATCGTACTTGATTGGTTGTAAACTGCTGCCGGGAATACATGTGAACGTCGCGTACAGGGCAATCCGAATCGGAATCGCTTGTATATACGAGTTGTATGGTCTTTTTTACAATTTGTATGGAGAGAGTCTATTTGTACGGATCGTACTTCCTAGTTTGTAGGGGAATCCTTACAAGTACGAGTTGTATGGGGAAAACGCTCCATACCACGATTTATACAGCGTTTTTCCAGGATCGGAATCGGCCCCTATATGTTATTAAGACATATTTAAAAGTTTCACAGTAAAGTTCAAATTACTGAAAAATAAATATGTATGTTATAATACAAACATGTATATATTTTTTAAACATATCATTTTCTATGTTTTATTGTTCTTAGCTTTTATACTTGTACATAGTACACAATGTACTGTACAAATAATCATTGTTGAACAGTGGGGAAAAACAATAATATAGTTTGTAGATAAAAACTGCATAGTATTAAACTACAAGTCATACCATGCATTGCACTTACAACAAACACTTTATAAATTATTCTAGCTAAAGGTACTCACTAATATAAATTAATTTACATCCCACAAAATTATACTCAAATAGTCCATTACTCAAAATAGATGTAATCTGTGTTCCACTCTTTAAATGCTAATATTCTTTAAAACTTTGGTTGAAGAAAGAAGAGATATGACTTTGGAAGTTTGAAAGCTAGTTTTTGTTTGAAAGTGAGCTTGCTGTCATTGCAGTCTGGCCATCTAGTTGAATTTTTAAAATACACAGAGTACTGTCCTGAAGTTATGCAAAGTCCTTCATGAACGAAAATAGCCAGTGTTGTGTAAGTTATTCCAGAAATGAAAATGTGTCCTGTTTTGAAGTTTGTAATTTCAGGTTCTATTTTTGATCCACCAGCTCGGCATCATTGTAGCATCAATATAATGTATTTTCCACTTCTCTGTATCTGCAAGGTAGACATACAATCTGATCTACAATTTGAGCAGGTCATATGATGGTTTTCATTTTTGATTAGTCTGTCAAAAGACATCGTTTAGCAATCTGGAGTAGTTAAATATTTCCAAATTGATTTGAGTAGTAGTTGCAAAGGAGCCATCTTCACAATCATGCTTCCATGTGTAACTTAGTCCAAACAATTCATCAATATTAACTTCCTCTTCTTCTTCCAAACATCCAAAAATCACCATTCTAAATTCCTGAGTATCTTGTTGAATAGTGAGAGAAAATAGCGCAGATCTACTACATCTCAAATGCCTGAAGCAAAATGTACTATAGTCCTATCACTACATAAGCGTTTCAGCACATTACACAGATGATAACAGATCCTGTATCCTTTACTCTGAATTTGCTTTACAAAATGCGGTAATTGGAAGAGTATAATGAGAACCACATTTGCATTGCAGTTGACACCATTACTGTTTTCCAGATGAAAACCTACAAGATCAACTTTTTCATCTTAACACTTCTTCCTCCTTTTTTTTGCTTCTTTAGAGTAACATACATTGACTGCCTGCTAAGCTTCCACTTAGGATAGATTATTTGTTTCTCATAAATAGGATAGTGTCCTAAGTGAGGAGCATAAACATTTCTTAACTAATTGTATTCTCTAACACAACTAGTATCAGTGCTAACTTTCCGGACAATGGTTCAACTTGCAATAATGCTACATATGAAATACCTTTTTTAAATACAGTACTTACAATATTAATACAAATTTCATCTACACTTAAACCTTGTGATTTATTGATAGTTACAGCATACGCTAGAAAAAGTATGAGCTGCTGGCGCCGCATATATAATTCTTTCACTAGCAAAAAATGTATAATGTTTCGGGCAATCTGATTGATGCCATTAATCTGAGCAATATTTATGGCGAAGAATTCAACCTCATTCTCATTTCGAAAATGAATAAAATCAATAACTTTACCCATTGAGCCATTTACTAATCCTAGCCTCAAAATTTAAATTATGCTGCAAAATGACTCTACAATGTTTTCACACACGTAAACACATCTTTAATCCAGCAGCCTTACATACAGATTTCTTTAATGAATCCAGATTCCCTTGAAGTTTTTCATTTAGCACTATTGTTATTCCCGGGTGTTCTTTTTTGTCAATTGCTGTAACTGCCAAAATGTATTTCTACTACAGTTTTAGCAATTATTGCTTAAAATTGGTGCACTCTTGAAGTGTAAGGATACATCAATCAAATTGAACATTAGCTGTGCTGCTGCTTTCTTACACTCAAATAGTTTTTTGATAAGTCGTGCTTCTATGGCTCTCTTACCATCCTTTGTCAGAAGTCCAACTCTAATATCCTTCAGAATATTACCATATAGCTAAATAAACGCTTGACTCATATTCCTCAGTAGTTCCTTTTATTGGAGATTCAGTCAAATTTTTACATTTCCAATACTCCCTTATGAATTATGAGTTTGCTCATGTGGAAGTGTCTTGAAAACAGGCTCTCCTCTCACAGGGGTTAGTTGCAGTAAGTCACCAAACATATTTAAATGCTTGCATCCTGAAAGAGAGCATCGTACTCTGTTCCTAAAATGTGTTGCATTCTTAGGTGAACAAAGGCAAGCATTACATTTGAAACTATTCTTACCTTATCAATGATTAGAAGGTTCATTTTCTTCAAACTCTTGCTTCCTCATGACATGCTTCACCAGATAACTTCTGGTATTCTAGTTTATTAGCATTTATTGTCATAAAGCTAGCATTAATAGCCGATTTAAAGTAATTCCTTTAATATTGTGTGCAGCTAATCCAGTTCGTGCTGTGTCTACACACAACAAATTTGATTGCATTGTCCTCTGTAGGAAAGTGGTCAGAAATTTAATTTAAAAGCTTTTCCCTGTGCCAGTTTCACCAATGATATATAATAGAATTGTTTTGAAGGATGTGCAATTGTATCCTTTCTTTTAGTTTAGAAATTCATATTCTATTTTCTCTTTTACTTCCATATAAATTTCCTTCTGATCATTGTTCCATTGTGTAACTAATAGCTCCAGATGTGTAGTTTCATGGCCAGCTTGCTCTATTGCAATTTCAACCTCCTTCATTGCTATTGCAGCTTCATTTTCAATAGTAGGTGGTCCAAGAGGATCTCGACTGAGTGGTGCAGAACTTTGACTGATTTTTTAACTGTCCTTAGCTAACTCTGCAGGAAATCTTTCTTCTTACGGAATCTCATCAGTTAACATTTGCATATAATTTTAGAAGGCTAAACACACCATACTGTCTTTCAAAGCATTACATTAATCTTCATTGCAGAAATAGCCTCCAAGTAACTCTGATTCAGCATGCCAAGGTTTGAAAAGTTGAAGAAGTGCCAAATAGAAAAATTCTGTTTTCTCTGATGTTTGGCAACTAAGTTTTCTGTGGTTTATTAAATTTCTTTTTGCATGTCTCACTAAAAAAACATCAGATCCATGTACTGCTAATTTTCCTTCTTCTGTATTTTTCATTACATTGATTCTTACCTCTGGTGTTGAAGAACTTCACATAAGCACACATTTTCTAAATGTACACTTCTTCTTTGAATATGATATATCCAACAAGCTTGTTAGGCCTAAACTTACCCAAAAAATTCCCCTAGACTTCGAGAATAAACTGCCCGAACTCAACCTGTCACGACATTTATAAGAACCCATCTCCCTATGGGATAGCATTGTTTAATCAAAGCTGTACAACTTTTTGGTTAAAGTCTTTTCTGCAGAAATATCCTGCAACATCAATTTAATTTCAGTCTTCTTTGATTTTGTAATGTACAACGTCACATAGTGAGCAACAGCAACGGAGTTGTCTGCAGCACATTGAGGTGCCGATTCCGATCCGGCAAAATAAATTTGCGTACGACTCGTATCCGTATATTTTCACGTATGAATCGTACAAGTACCATACAAACTGCGAAGTACGATTCGTACGTGAAAAATACATACGAATTGTGTCAGGAAAAGGGTACGAGAGGGAGCCGGAAATGTTTACGTCCGAATAGCGTCGGGAAAAGTGTGCGATAGGGAGCTGGACATTTTTACGTGCAAATCGTAAAACAGAAGTCCGAGCGCGCAAGTACGATCCGTACCGCCCGTCTTAATACACAACCGCATGTAAAAGGCCCCGTACGGAGCGAACGCTGTAGCACACATGTACACGGATAAACTTGTGCCCGGATACGAGTCGTACAGCCCACCCTCCCCCCGCATATGTCAGCACCGTACCCCCGTATTTCAGCACCGTACCCCCCCTCCGCACCGTACCCCAGGACTGTACCCCAGCCCTGCACCTGTACGCGTCGCACCCCAGGCCTGTCTCCCAGCCCAGCCCTGTACCTGTACACACCATACCCCAACACCGTAGCCCAGCCCCGCACCTGTACGCACCATACCCCAATACCGTACCCCAGCCCCCCAACTGTATGCGCCGCACCCCAGGCCGATCTCCCAGCCCCGCACCTGTACGCACCATACCCCAGGCCCGTACCCCAGCACCCCACCTGTACGCGCTGCACCCCAGGCACGTACCCAACCCGGTACCTGTACGCACCGTACCCCAGGCCCATACCCCAGCCCCCCACCTGTACGCGCCGCACCCCAGGCCCGTCTCCCAGCCCCGTACCTGTACGCACCGTACCCCAACACTGAAGCCCAGCCCCGCACCTGTACACACCGTACCCCAACACCATACCCCAGCCCCCCACATGTACGCGCTGCACCCCAGGCCCGTACCCCAGGCCCGTACCTGTACGCACCGTACCCAGGCCCGTACCTCAGCCCCGCACCTGTACGCACCGTACCCCAACACCGTACCCCAGCCCCGCACCTGTACGCACCTGTAGGCCCTAAATCACAACCACCACCAACTCCACAAGCTCAGATATCTAGCACAGGAACTCACACTCACTGTCATGCCAGCATGCACCATGAGGGGACAGACACATCACCTGGGATACCCAATGACAAATCACACTACACCCAACAGCAGGCCCGGTCACACACCCGCCCTCACACAAGCACACACCCCTGGGGCAGGCAAGGGATTTACCCACTCTCACAATGGACATGTGACACAACAAGACCAATCCATAGCCAAATAAGCATCCTAGCCAAAATTCTACTGGTCAAACACTCAGGAGAACATATCAATCTGTCCCCTGCAACATACCCATCCCCAAGTGTACATTGAGAGGAATGCTAGACACATCCAACTACCTGGAGGAACTGTGACAACTAGAATATGTATGAAACATGAATGTGGCATGAAACAGCATTAACATTGTCTCTCTCTCACACACAGGGCAACGTCATCGACCTTCCCCCAACAATGGGGGGGAACAATCACAGTCCCAGGCTCAGCGTGAAGATAATCCCACCGGCAGCGACGACTCTCACCACTCCGTGGATGATCCCGACCAACCTGGCCCCTCTGGTGCCCAAGCCCCTGCAGCACCTGTGTCAGGTACATCTGTGCCAACCCCCACCCCCATTCCTGCCACATCCCAGGAGACACCCAGGAGCCCTGCTCGCACTGAACAACAGAACCAGTCTGACCAGGAGGGACAAAGTTCTCCGGACACCCGGGAGGAGGCAGACAACCCCGCAAATGCCATCCCTCATGGGTCCCATAGACCCGATGTGCCCACAACGGCAGGCCAGGCTCATGTGGGAAGGGGTGGTGGAAGTGGAGGCAGGCAGAGGCGAGAACCTGACAAGCCAGCTGAGGGAACCGGGATGTCACACATACACCACATCCTGGACACATACCGGCGTGACACCAGGGGCATCAGCCAGGTAGTGTCGAGCCTCACAGAGATGAAGGGGACCCTCGACGAGATGAAGAACGTGCAGGCCGAGCAACATGCAAAGTCAACAACAACACCTAGGATGGATGGAGGTAAGACTGGCTGAGCTCCTGGGGGTGCAAACAGACATGAGCCGTTCACTCCGTCGGATCGCCGACAACATGGGCAACCCTTCCTGTGCCACCAGGCGAAGACCACCACCAGCCACAGGGAGGGAGGAGGAGGAGGATTCGTCCAACGGAGCATCACAGACATCGTCAAGGCCTGCATCTGAGAGTCCCCCCAGGAAGGTGGGTCGTCCACGGAAAAGACCGTGAGAGTCAGCGGACCATCCACATCTCCCAGGTCACCTGGCCTGGCACCTGGCCCTCTGGCGCAACAGCAGCACCTCATCCAATGACATTCTCTGCCACATGGACTTGCTGGTCACAGTCTGACCAATGATGACCAACACTGTGGTCTGGACTCTGATGACTTCCAAAGCAAAGGATACCATCTCCCCCTGTGAACTTTGGATTCTAGGCACACTGTATAGCACCTATTTTTCCCACAAAACACGCCCCCCACTGAGAATAAAACTAAATATCTTTCATTAGATGTTGCAGTCATTTTGCATGAGTCTACAACATACGTGTGGGGAAATGTCAAACTATGCCTGAGTGTTGAACTAACTCCAGCCATCCATATCCTGGGATCTGAGTCCGGTACAGGACACACACAGGTCACAATGTATCATCCAATACAGACATGGAGCACAATACTCACCCGTGATGGCCTCAAGCTGCTGAGGGGGGGCTTGCAATAATGTGCGGACAGACCTATTTGGAAGAGTATCATTAAGGCGTAGAGGTCATGGCTCATGTGGAGGTTCCCGGGGAGGGAGTCCCAGGTATGCTTGGCCAGGTGGGAGAACTATCTCCTGCATGCTGGAGTTCGGTGGATGTGAAGAATGGTGGCCAGGGCAAGGTTGGATGCATGGAGTTGGCCCAACGGGATCTTGTATGACAGACGTCCAAGGTTGGTTTGGGGTCTGCGGTTGTTGACTGCCTCCTGAGTGTGGGTGAGGAGTGTGAAGGTCATCCTGCAGCAGACAGTGATCCATTGCAGCTATCTCAGGTGGACGGTGACGTGACGGGGTGTGGGATGTTGAAGCTGAGGTGTGCAGATGCACCCTGGATGTGGACAAGTTCTCCGGGAGTTTGGCTGTTCGTGCTCCGTAGATGGCGGGGCTGTAGTTGACACGGCTGGTGTCATGGACCTGGGGGACGGTCTGTCTTTCCTTGGAGTGGATCTATCTGTGGATCATGTGCATCATGCGGAGGGTGTTGCAGCATGAGGTACAGATGCTGGTGAGTTGCATGGCAATTGTGAGCGACGAGTCCATGATGCACACCATCTTGCGTGCGTGGCCACTGGGTGCTGGTGCAGTGCCCTGGCAGGTGGGACACAAGGAGTTGACCCAGCTGTAAGGGGACAATCCTCAGATGATTACCTCAGTTCTGGCCAAGTCCAGCCTCAGGTGGCTGATGTTCAGCCATTCATCAACGGACATCATGCCTTCTTGAAGGTTGGAACTGGCAATGGCTGTGTCTTTGGTGAGGAGCAGCTGGCTGTCAATGTCATACGAGATGATGATGAGGTTGTGTGTGCATGTGATGGTGGAGAGGGGGGTCATGGACACATTGAAGATTGACACGCTGAGAGATGAGCCCTGGGCCATGTGCCAGATGACGCCACTGTACTACATGCTTAAGGCTTGAGTCCCACTCCCATGGCCTTGCTGGTGAGCTACTTGGTGATTTCATCCTGGTCCATCCTCTGGATACCAGTGTTGGAGATGTGTGAGCTGACAATGTGTGAGCACATCGTGTATAATGCTGTGGAGAGGTCAAGGGGGGTGGCCTCACCATTGTTGAGCAGGGCAAAGTTGTCGGTGTTTGTGGCAATGATGACGGTTGCAGTGGGGTGATTACTGTGGAAGATGGTCTTGTGCAGGTTGCCTGGAGCTCTTTGCGTGGAGGAAGTTTGTCAGTTGCTCGTTGACTGTCTTCCTGATTACATTTGCTGGCTAGGGAAGCACGGTGATGTTCCTTGAGAGTCTGCGTTCCTGCCGTCCGTTGTTTAAGAAGGGCCTGGGTCACTGCATGCCTCTATCTACCATGGAATGTGGCTAACTCCAATGATACATACATGACGTGCTGGACGGGGGCTACAAGGATGGGGAATGATGTGGTTGAGATGTTGTGTGGGAAGGGGCCTGATGGAGATCCCCAGGGGATGTTGCACATGAGCCGGGTGTTGTATTTCCTGATGATGGAAGTCCAAAACCTGAGGGGGGTTGGTCCCGCGTATAATATAGGGGTGGGCGGAATTTGCGTAATCGCGTTACGCAAACCTCCGCGAAACGGTAAAAAATCTCCGCGAACATGCAGAAATTCCGCAAACACGCGGAATTGCTTGTTCGCGATACTTTTTTCCTGTTCGCGATCGCTGTTTGCGTGCTCGGGGTGAAATATCTCGCGAACACGCATATCGAGAACGCGAACAAGCAAAAAATTTCGCGAAGTTGCGGAACGTAGATTTTTTGCAATTCCGCGTTCTCCGCGGAACGCGAAATTACCCAAATTTCGCAAATTCCGCGAACGGAACGGAATTTTCCGCCCAGGCCTAGTATAATAGTGCGTTCTGCCTCTGTGTGCCAAGGCTTGCGTATATGTCCATGAGCTTGCAGTGGTAGAAAGTTGCAAGGGATTGGCTCAGCCTTGCAAGGGTGGGGTGTCTTTTGGATGAGAAAGCTGATGTCAGTGCACTCACAATGCTGATGAGCTCCTTGATGTTGTGCGTTTTTTTGCCTCGGCCCCATCTGAAGGATCTCCAATTGTCCTTGGTGATGATATGGTGATGGCTGTGTGTGCTGTTTTCCAGGGTTGTAAGGACACTGATGGTTATTTGTGTTGCAAGCTGTGCACAAGAGTCCTGCTAGACGTGTATGAGTCCAGTAGGTCTGCCTTGTCCCAGGTGGCTTAATTGTTGTTGTGCGTCACAGGAAAGACAGTCAATGTGGCTAGATTGTTGGATCAGTTGCTGATCCAGTGTGTGAGGTTGCAGGGTGTGGCAGTGGTGTTGGTTCCAGTGTCCCACACAGCATGTCTGTGTTGACTTACATCAAGCATCTTTGGGGGATTGGTAGCAGGGTGTGTGGCAGTGTGTTGCTTGTCGGAGACGTAGATGCTAATGTGGATGGACCAATGATGGATGCTTGTGTGGTTCTCATCCAGCCAGAAGTTCCTGGCCCACAGCCACATGTATCCTGTGGATGTGAGGGCGTGCGTGAAGATGGACGTGTTGATGGCTTTGCGGAATCGTGTGCTGACCCTTTAAAACATGCACAGACATGGGAAATCAGCATGTTAGCAAGACACACCACAAGGGCATTTATAGAGTGGTAATGTTTACGGTTGCGATAGGCTACCTCCTGTGCCTGTGGTGGTACCAAAGCCACATGTGTCCAATCAATGGACCCAATGACATGGGGCATCCCTCCCAGGGCATAGAAATCACCCTTGACACCTGTCAACTCCTCAGAAGTAGGAAAATGGATGAATTCATCTAGGTGCTCCAACATGGCTGCCAAAACATCACGCAGGACACGGCTGAACATTGTCTGTGACATGCCACCAACATCAGCTATGGTGAATTGAAACGTACCTGTGGCAAAAAAATGTAGGGCTGACATCACCTTCATCTTGGGGGTCAGCACAGTAGGATACCTGTGTCGCGGTTAGAGGTGTGGTGCCAGCTTGTCGGTCAAGTCCTCAATCAACTGTTGAGTGAATCTGTAACGTCGGATGCAGGCACGTTCCCTCATGGCAGCCAAGTCTGGCATTGGTCGGGGGACAGGCAGTGCCTTGCAGAAAATTGTATTGAGTAACGAAGATTGAGAGCATAACAACATCAATGCCAATGAACAGAGCACATGCTAAACTGCTACTACACATCAGCTAAATACAGATTCTGGTCTGTGCAATACATCCAGGACACATATGCCAGCTTGGTGATACTCCTACCAAAAGCCAGATACACCGTTGATTGGCAAGTCTACATGACATGCCCTGAAACGAGCTGGGGGCCAGTCTGAGTGAACAGCCAGAGACATCACAGGAGTGACATACATCCACATAGCTGCATTTTAAGGATGTCATCTCATACAGACAGCTGACGGCAAGCTAGATGCACAGGTCACATGGAATGTCAAATGTACAGATCAAACACATTGCAATGAAGGGGTACATGTGAAAACAGAAAACACAGACATTGAGACGACGCAGATATGTCCTCATGTGAAAATATGATGTCCGATGCATACAGACCCTACTTACGTGGGAATCCACATGTGGCATGGTGTGCGTAGATGTGTGCCATGCCCATCTCCACACAGACACATGTTGGATGCAGCAACAGCAGATGTAGTTGACGGAACACTAACAGCAAACTCATGGGAACACATGACACACACATGACATAGTCACATCGGGGCACGCTGATCGTGAAATGTCAGTTGTTAGTGTCCCTGTCCCTGGCATCAGGGGACAGTTGTGGGTGGTGGTGACTGTGCCATACCAGTGATGCTGTGCTTGACACGTTTGTACTACAGGCACACATATGCAAAGTGTGAAGGGGAAGTGTGCCACATAGTGCCCCATCACACATGACATATGTACACAGGTCATCACACATCAATTGTGCAACTACATGAGAAGACATTTGCAATATCACTGCCTGACACACCTAGGCCCTGCACATGAAAGTCTGCAATGACAATGACTTGATGTACAGCCTTGTGCGAATCGGAGACCTCCATTCCTTTTGTGTGCGCCTCCTATCACCAGTGTAAGCGTGTGAAATGCCCCGTACACACGCTCTCAGAGCGTGTGTACGGCCCGTATCACTATAGTAGTGGTGCCGTAGGAGTACGCGTGGTACGGACTGTACACACACTCTCAGAGCGTGTGTACGGCCCATATCACTATAGTGGTGGTTCTGTAGGAGTACGCGTGGAACGCCCCGTACACACTCTGAGAGCGTGTGTACGGCCCGTATCACTATAGTAGTGGTGCCGTAGGAGTATGCGTGGTACAGACCGTACACACGCTCTGAGAGCGTGTGTACGGTCCGTACCACGCGTCTCCCTATGGCACCACTACAATAGTGATACGCACTGTACCCATGCTATGGATGTGTGAGTACGGTGCATATCACTATTGTAGTGGTGCCGTACGTGTACGGGTACGTGTGAAATGCACCGTACATGTTTTTTGGATTCAAAAATTACATAGGGGACAAGTATTAGGCCAAACATGCATGCTGGTTGTCATGGATACAGAGATTTCAGTTGCAATGTGGCCATCATGTGGGCTTGAAAAGTCAGTTGGCCCAAAAATTACAATGTTGCATAGTGGTGTTTGCCTTGCTATGATGCTCAAAATTTGAACCATGCAAATTTGTGTCTTTGGTGTATGTTTAAAGGGATTGGAGGAAACGCAGGATGTAAAGGATTCTGACCAATCACTCTGTACTCCTGTAAATGAAAGCCCCCAGCAAGACAGATATAAGTCAGCCAGAACCCATGAGAGGGCACTTGCCTGCACAATTTTCCTGTCGACCGCACTGCTGCTGTCTGTGCTTCCTCTGGCACCATGTTGCGTACTATGGAGAGGGCCCAGCCATTCACACTTGAGGAGAATGAGGCATTGCTGGATGTACTCCTCCCACAGTACCCCAAGCTGTATGGGAGACCAGGGGAGCAGGTGAGTGCTGACTCCACAATCTTTTACTGTGCACCTTTTTTGTGACTGTCACTTCTGGCATTGTGTCCAGGTGTGACAGACATGCAATGTTGTTTAGAGTGGGTCCCAGGAGGGAAAGGCTTATGTCTCTCATGCAGAGCATGATGTAGTTCCTGTGTGCACTCCTCACTTGCATTGTGCTTACTGTGACATTCACTGCATCGTGCATGACACATTCAGCCTGGCAAATCCTTGGTGGCATTTTTTGGCTATTGTCCTGAGGTGATTCAGTGGTCCCCCTGGTGTGACAGGTGACTGTACCCACAGATGTGTATGAGTTTGAGTGGACCTGTGGTGAGAGTGTCCAAGTGATGTGTACGCCCTCCTGGACATTGATGTGTGTGAATGTTCCTTGTCATGTGGGTGAGTGTCTATGTGAAGTGTTGCACCACAGCTGCATGGAGGAGGCAACAGCTCTACCCATCTGATGTGAGAAGTAAGCCTTGCTGTGTGTCTGACTTGCTGAGCTAGCCCGACACCTGTGACACCCCACAGGCAAGTGGCTCATGTGCAGAGTGAAGTTTGTATCCGCTGTTGCCAATGGCAGGTGATTGATCTGTGCCTGTGTGTGTCTGTGTACTCTGCTGAGGTTGCGTCTGTGGCCTGGGGCATGTAACTGCTTTGAGGTGCTGTCCATCAGCCTGGTGTTGCATGTGATGCACAGTGTGTGCCATGATCAGGGGGTGTGTCGCAGCCCTCCTGCCACCTGTGTACTTTCAATGCCATGTAGTGCATTGGGGCTGCCACGGAGGCCAATGTCTATATGAGAAAGATGCAATTCCTTGGCAGCATCCTATGCCCTGTACAACATATCAAAGATGTTCAAATGTGTCTCTGTGACATGGAGCAGGTGTAGTGATGTTGTCTCACTTTGTCATCCTCACAGGTAACTGCCTACGAGAAGGGGGGGATCGTCAGGGCCGTGACATCGACGGGGGGGTCGCAGTCGTTACCTAGCCCAAGTCCGAAAACGGTGGCAGGACATCCGGTGCTGGACCTGGTGGATCGCCCGGGTCCAGCTGGGGCTCTCACCTCCACGCCCCCATGGCGGGCGCCGATGCCTGACCACCCACATGATGCGTGTCCTAGCAGTGGTCTTCCCTGACCTGGATAGGCAGTTACAGGAGAGACAGCAGCAAGGAGGGGGTAGGTACATGTCTGTTTGTTGTGTTGTGTGTCACCAGCTTTTGGAAGTGCTCTGTAGCCTGGATACACTGCCAGGGTTTATATGTGCAGTGCATATTCTGTTCCCCAAAGTCAACCGGTGCTCTTATTCATCCCTTCCCCTCCTTGACATGTGTCCCCTGGTCTATGTGTAATCACAATTGCACATGGTCATCTAGGCTGCCAGTTAATCCAAGTGCACATTGCTTTCTGCATCATGTGGGAGGGTGGTCTGTGACATGTGTTGGTACCTTGCCTGTGCCCTGTCCTGTTCACTCTGTTGGGGGTCCATATTTGTTGGCACTGACGATGAGTCTCAACAAAGGAGTGTGAGGTTTCAAATCAACACACTTGCAGCATGCATGACCAATGTTGTGGCCTCAGACATGATGTGCATGAGTGGGAGATATGCATAGTGCCAGGACGGTTGCTCATGTTTAGGGGTGGGCGGAATTTGCGAAATCCACTTTCGCAAATTATCGCGAATATGTTTAAAATTATCGCAAACAAGCGGAAATATCGCGAAGATGCGGAATTTATTTTCCCGCATGTTCGCGAGATTTTCTGCATGGTTGCGGGTCGCCAACTTACCCATGTGGTTGCTCGCGGGCGCGGCCATCTTGTTTTGAGTTGTCTCGCGGTGCATGATCGCGAGAAGAAAGACGTGATCGCGCGACGCATGACGTCACTGCGGGCGCGAACTGTCGCAAGACAGCGCAAATGGCTAAAAACAATCCAACATCTCATGGAGAACGCGACCGGATCAAGAAAACTTGTCGGCGAACGCAGGGATTCAGGTAAGGCGATCGCGCGCGCGCGAGAATGTATTATTTTACAGCGCGAGCAAGAAACAAATTATCACCAAGCTGCGGAAAGCGGAAATTTTGACATTTTCGCGCTCTCCGCGGAACGCGAAAACGTCAAATTATCGCAATTTCCGCGAACGGAACGAAATTTTTGCCCACGCCTACTCATGTTACAGTCAGATCATTCCAGGAACAAGGAGCAGTGTGCCCACTACAGTCCCCTGAGACACCCTTGCCTTGTAATCATGTGTGTCATCCAACACTGTGCCCATTCTCAGTGTGTTCAGCATAGGTTTGCCTCTGTGGCATTGTTCCCTGGCCTCATTTGTATCTATCCAAAGTGTGCTACATGTGTCCACTGGACAGGGAGACCCCATTTGGCTTGTGCATACTCACACTGGGCAGAGCCTGTGTGTCTATTCACAACTATCTGTTGATGGTTGTTTGTCACAAATATGTGTTGCCAGCCTCACGAGGTGATGTGGAGTACATTTGGGAATTCTTGCAGCACATTTTGTAAACCCTGATTAAGAGGTGTCACTTCTTGATCTGTCTCAATCACATTGTCTCAGGTATGGGGGATTTGTGCGGGCGAGGCCTACATGGCCAAACCTTATGTCTCCTTGCCAGGTCTGACCTGTGTGTGATAATTGGCTGGACAGAGACTCAACGTCCAGTGATGTTGTTCAGGGTTTAATGTTTGTGCTTTGCAGCATGTGTCAATTGTTTAAATACATGATTCCTGCTCATAAATTTTTTGCACCAGTGTGTGGACCAGATGCTACTTTGTTTGGTCTTTGTGTGCTGACATCTGTGTGGACATTCTGACTTGCCATGTGGGTGTCTCCTCAGTGCAGGTATGCCTTTTTACAACACAATTGCAGGCCCATTAGCTTATGCATTGTCCTGGGTTTGGACATGTGCGCCACTCCACATGACAGTCAGTGGGTCAGATGTGTGGCCAACTGTGTCATCAGGTAACGGATGGCCATGTGACAACTGACATAATTCAAGTTGTTAGTCAAAAAGTATTGTACCTTGGCACTCACAACACTTTTCAACAGGTCTTTATGTTTTAAATGCTTTAGTTTGATGTTTTGTTGTTAAGAACAATAATGTGCCTGCATGACAGATGTCTCCCAAGAAAGTGCACAACAAACCACCTTTACACTTTCAGGGAACACGCTGGCACATTTTAAAAGAAGGCACTGTTCTATTAAGACTGTTTTTCAGATTATACATATACATGTTCCCACAGTGTTGTGGAATTTGGGTAAGTCCTTGGTTGTTGGTGATACTAACTTACGAGTGTCAAGTCATCAAGACCTCCGTGGGCCCATATATATGTACTTTCTGCAACACCATTTCATTCTAACAGTGGCTTCTTTAAATAAGGCTGCCAGCTTCTTCAATGACTGGGTAAATGTAGTTTTGCGTGCACCTCCTTGGGAGCCATCTTTTATAAAGGCACATGTGTGTTCTGTTCACAAAATGGCACATTCCCACATTCTAAACATGTCGATTGTGTAAAGTATCGTGATTCCCAAGGGACCAAAATTATTTCGTTTTGTGTTCCAAAGTACTTACAGGTCTCTGAGTGTGGGGACACCTTTAGTATTGAGGTGTGTTAGTTTGTCTTGGGTGCACCACTACTGTTTCTTTCAGGGTAAACAAGAGGTGGCATGACTTCATTGTATTGCTGTGCTCACCTGTTCCCAGACACTAGCTTCTCAGTGTATTTCTCATTCAAGTTTTGGGCTGGTGTATCCTATTTTTCCTTGTGTCCAAGTGGCATGGTGGGTATACCAACTGGGGAGTACAGGGCTTACTTATGTGCGGAGTAATCTAGCTGTTACTCATGATGCATTGCCTGATATGCACGGTGACCTATTGGTTTTGTACTCATGTGTCAGATGTATACAGGTGACTAATGTTTTTCGGTATCTTTACCTTGCCCACAGCATCCTCATTGGAAACTGAGGGAGACACCTGCACGGACCTGGATGAGGGACCCAGGACCAGTGCCACCAGTGCTGGCGAGTCTGTGGGAGCCAGTGGCACGGAGGGCGAGGGGAGTCAGTCAGAGGACCTGTCTGGTGATGATTCCAACTACGACGCAGATGGGTCCGAGGCTGACCTCATCGAGGTGGTGGAGGCTGCTACAACACCTGGCAGCAGCCCAACATCTGTCACCGCCTCCTCCATTCCCATCACCGCCCTCCCAGTTGCTTCGGTCCCTTCTGTCCGTGCAGGGCACCACCATGTCTCCTTCGGGACAGGCACCGCACCCCCTGCCCCTGTCACCCCTGCTGTCCTCAGTGCAGAGTCTGTGGACATACTGCGGCAGTTGCAGGTTGGGCAGGCATTGGTGCTGACTGTCCTCCATGGCCATACCACACTGCTGACACAGATGGTGTCGTTCATGGAGGGCATATCAGCATTGATGTCTGAACAACGCAGGTTTCTGTGGTCCATGGACTCTTCACTGACGGCAGCAGTGAGTCTCCTGCAGCGCTTCGTCCCCCCCACCCCAGCCCCATCCACACTTCCCTCTCCCATACCTGTCCCATGCACACCCAGACATTCCCAAGCACGCACCCCACCAGACACAGGCAGCACACCACCAAGTACGGGCAAGCGCACACCTCCTATCACGCACACTCAGAGGGATGTAGGCACACCCACTGGGTCTGGGGCAAAAAGATATACACGCAGCCACAGTCTGAGTCTGCAGGCCTCACAACCCAGTCCCTCCAACAGCACTCCCCTTGGCTCCCCTGCCAAACTGACACCCAAATAGGTCGACATGGGTGAGGTGCCCATCACCCCCACAGTGACACCACCCTGCAAGCGGGCGAGGAAGTCCCCAGGCAGGGTAGTCAAGTCCCACCTCCTGTCTACCCCCTCCCACAAGAGCGCTGCCCCCATCCCTCGGCCACCCCCCTCCATTGGCCCTGGTGTTTCTTCCGGTGCAGGGCTTACCCTGGATGCCCTGGCAGCAGTGTGCAGCGACGTGCTCACATCCACCTTTGTCGCTGCCCCACCCCCTGTGGTGGAGACGTCCACCCCTGCACCCACCCCACCTGCCCTTCTGTCCCTGCGGTGCCTGGTCCTTCCCTACATGATGCCCCCCCCGGTCGACGAACCTGAGGGTTCCAATGTGCAGGCAAGCTAGGGGAGAAGCGTGCCCATGTGTCCCCCCAAGGACTTCTATCATGGACTGGCCATTGGCCTTTGTATATAGTGTCATTCCATTATTTGTTTTTTATGCTGAATAAAGCATTTTATTTTTACTTTGCACACTATTGCATTTCAGGTATTGATGTTGGTGCTGAGGCTCCTGGAGTTGGTGTTGTGGTAATGTGTTATGGTTCTGAGAAATGTTCTACTCTGATGGTCATGAGGTGGACCATGGTATCTGCGTGCCATCACAAGGTCTCTGCAAAGATTCATTGTTAGTGTGTGTTATTTTCGTTTTGAGACATTGTCCCAAGGAGTGTTCCTTCCTCTGTGGCACCTGACATCTTCCCTGCAAAGAGTTGCACAATTGTTGTGCTGACCTGTGCCTACATTTCTTTTGTTGGTGACGGATCCCTTCAACTATGGCCATGCCTGCTCAGCAATGTCTCCGGCTGCATCGTCTGTGCCATCCTTGCTAGTCACTGTACTTGTGTATTGAGTATGTTGAAATGCCTTCATGGAGAAATTCTCCCTTTTCAGCACTATGCATGTGTGTACTCCCGGCCTAGCACACATATGGTACTTGTTCTGCAGGGTATTTGGGCACCTGACTCACAATTGTGGGCATTGTATCTGTGGGAACTCCACCCTATTCCTTCCATGAGAGACAACATCTTGGTGGCTGGCCCAGCACCTGTACATTCCTATCAGTCCTGGGATGTGCGTGACAGTGTGTGTTCCCTTTGGCTCTCTTAGTTTAGTAGGCAGTGACATGACTATACAGTCTTGTGGCATGATCTCAGTGTGTGTCTTGTGCTGCATCTGCCAGGGGTGGGTATGCATGTGTTATTTGTCCTCACACCCACATGTGGTGTGTCATGCAGTGGGGGAAAGACATCCATCCTCCTCGGAGTGGGACACTACTGTCAGTGATGTGCTGTTATGGCACTATCATCATAGTCCAAAGTTAGGGATGCTGTTGTAAAGTGAAACAACGATGTGATTAAGCATTTACTAAAGACATTAATTCCCCTCTTATAGATCATGTTTTCTCTGTTATGTTGACCGAAGCCCCGCACCTGTACGCACCATACCCCAGGCCCGTACCCCAGCACCCCACCTGTACGCGCTGCACCCCAGGCACGTACCCAACCCGGTACCTGTACGCGCCGCACCCCAGGCCCGTCTCCCAGCCCCGTACCTGTACGCACCGTACCCCAACACTGAAGCCCAGCCCCGCACCTGTACACACCGTACCCCAACACCATACCCCAGCCCCCCACATGTACGCGCTGCACCCCAGGCCCGTACCTGTACGCACCGTACCCAGGCCCGTACCTCAGCCCCGCACCCGTACGCACCGTACCCCAACACCATACCCCAGCCCCGCACCTGTACGCACCTGTAGGCCCTAAATCACAACCACCACCAACTCCACAAGCTCAGATATCTAGCACAGGAACTCACACTCACTGTCATGCCAGCATGCACCATGAGGGGACAGACACATCACCTGGGATACCCAATGACAAATCACACTACACCCAACAGCAGGCCCGGTCACACACCCGCCCTCACACAAGCACACACCCCTGGGGCAGGCAAGGGATTTACCCACTCTCACAATGGACATGTGACACAACAAGACCAATCCATAGCCAAATAAGCATCCTAGCCAAAATTCTACTGGTCAAACACTCAGGAGAACATATCAATCTGTCCCCTGCAACATACCCATCCCCAAGTGTACATTGAGAGGAATGCTAGGCACATCCAACTACCTGGAGGAACTGTGACAACTAGAATATGTATGAAACATGAATGTGGCATGAAACAGCATTAACATTGTCTCTCTCTCACACACAGGGCAACGTCATCGACCTTCCCCCAACAATGGGGGGGAACAATCACAGTCCCAGGCTCAGCGTGAAGATAATCCCACCGGCAGCGACGACTCTCACCACTCCGTGGATGATCCCGACCAACCTGGCCCCTCTGGTGCCCAAGCCCCTGCAGCACCTGTGTCAGGTACATCTGTGCCAACCCCCACCCCCATTCCTGCCACATCCCAGGAGACACCCAGGAGCCCTGCTCGCACTGAACAACAGAACCAGTCTGACCAGGAGGGACAAAGTTCTCCGGACACCCGGGAGGAGGCAGACAACCCCGCAAATGCCATCCCTCATGGGTCCCATAGACCCGATGTGCCCACAACGGCAGGCCAGGCTCATGTGGGAAGGGGTGGTGGAAGTGGAGGCAGGCAGAGGCGAGAACCTGACAAGCCAGCTGAGGGAACCGGGATGTCACACATACACCACATCCTGGACACATACCGGCGTGACACCAGGGGCATCAGCCAGGTAGTGTCGAGCCTCACAGAGATGAAGGGGACCCTCGACGAGATGAAGAACGTGCAGGCCGAGCAACATGCAAAGTCAACAACAACACCTAGGATGGATGGAGGTAAGACTGGCTGAGCTCCTGGGGGTGCAAACAGACATGAGCCGTTCACTCCGTCGGATCGCCGACAACATGGGCAACCCTTCCTGTGCCACCAGGCGAAGACCACCACCAGCCACAGGGAGGGAGGAGGAGGAGGATTCGTCCAACGGAGCATCACAGACATCGTCAAGGTCTGCATCTGAGAGTCCCCCCAGGAAGGTGGGTCGTCCACGGAAAAGACCGTGAGAGTCAGCGGACCATCCACATCTCCCAGGTCACCTGGCCTGGCACCTGGCCCTCTGGCGCAACAGCAGCACCTCATCCAATGACATTCTCTGCCACATGGACTTGCTGGTCACAGTCTGACCAATGATGACCAACACTGTGGTCTGGACTCTGATGACTTCCAAAGCAAAGGATACCATCTCCCCCTGTGAACTTTGGATTCTAGGCACACTGTATAGCACCTATTTTTCCCACAAAACACGCCCCCCACTGAGAATAAAACTAAATATCTTTCATTAGATGTTGCAGTCATTTTGCATGAGTCTACAACATACGTGTGGGGAAATGTCAAACTATGCCTGAGTGTTGAACTAACTCCAGCCATCCATATCCTGGGATCTGAGTCCGGTACAGGACACACACAGGTCACAATGTATCATCCAATACAGACATGGAGCACAATACTCACCCGTGATGGCCTCAAGCTGCTGAGGGGGGGCTTGCAATAATGTGCGGACAGACCTATTTGGAAGAGTATCATTAAGGCGTAGAGGTCATGGCTCATGTGGAGGTTCCCGGGGAGGGAGTCCCAGGTATGCTTGGCCAGGTGGGAGAACTATCTCCTGCATGCTGGAGTTCGGTGGATGTGAAGAATGGTGGCCAGGGCAAGGTTGGATGCATGGAGTTGGCCCAACGGGATCTTGTATGACAGACGTCCAAGGTTGGTTTGGGGTCTGCGGTTGTTGACTGCCTCCTGAGTGTGGGTGAGGAGTGTGAAGGTCATCCTGCAGCAGACAGTGATCCATTGCAGCTATCTCAGGTGGACGGTGACGTGACGGGGTGTGGGATGTTGAAGCTGAGGTGTGCAGATGCACCCTGGATGTGGACAAGTTCTCCGGGAGTTTGGCTGTTCGTGCTCCGTAGACGGCGGGGCTGTAGTTGACACGGCTGGTGTCATGGACCTGGGGGACGGTCTGTCTTTCCTTGGAGTGGATCTATCTGTGGATCATGTGCATCATGCGGAGGGTGTTGCAGCATGAGGTACAGATGCTGGTGAGTTGCATGGCAATTGTGAGCGACGAGTCCATGATGCACACCATCTTGCGTGCG
The DNA here is from genome assembly GCF_964204655.1 of Triturus cristatus. Lineage (NCBI taxonomy): Eukaryota > Metazoa > Chordata > Amphibia > Caudata > Salamandridae > Triturus > Triturus cristatus. Next base: position 897,921,624 of record NC_140590.1, on the reverse strand, counting down.
TGGCCACTGGGTGCTGGTGCAGTGCCCTGGCAGGTGGGACACAAGGAGTTGACCCAGCTGTAAGGGGACAATCCTCAGATGATTACCTCAGTTCTGGCCAAGTCCAGCGTCAGGTGGCTGATGTTCAGCCATTCATCAACGGACATCATGCCTTCTTGAAGGTTGGAACTGGCAATGGCTGTGTCTTTGGTGAGGAGCAGCTGGCTGTCAATGTCATACGAGATGATGATGAGGTTGTGTGTGCATGTGATGGTGGAGAGGGGGGTCATGGACACATTGAAGATTGACACGCTGAGAGATGAGCCCTGGGCCATGTGCCAGATGACGCCACTGTACTACATGCTTAAGGCTTGAGTCCCACTCCCATGGCCTTGCTGGTGAGCTACTTGGTGATTTCATCCTGGTCCATCCTCTGGATACCAGTGTTGGAGATGTGTGAGCTGACAATGTGTGAGCACATCGTGTATAATGCTGTGGAGAGGTCAAGGGGGGTGGCCTCACCATTGTTGAGCAGGGCAAAGTTGTCGGTGTTTGTGGCAATGATGACGGTTGCAGTGGGGTGATTACTGTGGAAGATGGTCTTGTGCAGGTTGCCTGGAGCTCTTTGCGTGGAGGAAGTTTGTCAGTTGCTCGTTGACTGTCTTCCTGATTACATTTGCTGGCTAGGGAAGCACGGTGATGTTCCTTGAGAGTCTGCGTTCCTGCCGTCCGTTGTTTAAGAAGGGCCTGGGTCACTGCATGCCTCTATCTACCATGGAATGTGGCTAACTCCAATGATACATACATGACGTGCTGGACGGGGGCTACAAGGATGGGGAATGATGTGGTTGAGATGTTGTGTGGGAAGGGGCCTGATGGAGATCCCCAGGGGATGTTGCACATGAGCCGGGTGTTGTATTTCCTGATGATGGAAGTCCAAAACCTGAGGGGGGTTGGTCCCGCGTATAATATAGGGGTGGGCGGAATTTGCGTAATCGCGTTACGCAAACCTCCGCGAAACGGTAAAAAATCTCCGCGAACATGCAGAAATTCCGCAAACACGCGGAATTGCTTGTTCGCGATACTTTTTTCCTGTTCGCGATCGCTGTTTGCGTGCTCGGGGTGAAATATCTCGCGAACACGCATATCGAGAACGCGAACAAGCAAAAAATTTCGCGAAGTTGCGGAACGTAGATTTTTTGCAATTCCGCGTTCTCCGCGGAACGCAAAATTACCCAAATTTCGCAAATTCCGCGAACGGAACGGAATTTTCCGCCCAGGCCTAGTATAATAGTGCGTTCTGCCTCTGTGTGCCAAGGCTTGCGTATATGTCCATGAGCTTGCAGTGGTAGAAAGTTGCAAGGGATTGGCTCAGCCTTGCAAGGGTGGGGTGTCTTTTGGATGAGAAAGCTGATGTCAGTGCACTCACAATGCTGATGAGCTCCTTGATGTTGTGCGTTTTTTTGCCTCGGCCCCATCTGAAGGATCTCCAATTGTCCTTGGTGATGATATGGTGATGGCTGTGTGTGCTGTTTTCCAGGGTTGTAAGGACACTGATGGTTATTTGTGTTGCAAGCTGTGCACAAGAGTCCTGCTAGACGTGTATGAGTCCAGTAGGTCTGCCTTGTCCCAGGTGGCTTAATTGTTGTTGTGCGTCACAGGAAAGACAGTCAATGTGGCTAGATTGTTGGATCAGTTGCTGATCCAGTGTGTGAGGTTGCAGGGTGTGGCAGTGGTGTTGGTTCCAGTGTCCCACACAGCATGTCTGTGTTGACTTACATCAAGCATCTTTGGGGGATTGGTAGCAGGGTGTGTGGCAGTGTGTTGCTTGTCGGAGACGTAGATGCTAATGTGGATGGACCAATGATGGATGCTTGTGTGGTTCTCATCCAGCCAGAAGTTCCTGGCCCACAGCCACATGTATCCTGTGGATGTGAGGGCGTGCGTGAAGATGGACGTGTTGATGGCTTTGCGGAATCGTGTGCTGACCCTTTAAAACATGCACAGACATGGGAAATCAGCATGTTAGCAAGACACACCACAAGGGCATTTATAGAGTGGTAATGTTTACGGTTGCGATAGGCTACCTCCTGTGCCTGTGGTGGTACCAAAGCCACATGTGTCCGATCAATGGACCCAATGACATGGGGCATCCCTCCCAGGGCATAGAAATCACCCTTGACACCTGTCAACTCCTCAGAAGTAGGAAAATGGATGAATTCATCTAGGTGCTCCAACATGGCTGCCAAAACATCACGCAGGACACGGCTGAACATTGTCTGTGACATGCCACCAACATCAGCTATGGTGAATTGAAACGTACCTGTGGCAAAAAAATGTAGGGCTGACATCACCTTCATCTTGGGGGTCAGCACAGTAGGATACCTGTGTCGCGGTTAGAGGTGTGGTGCCAGCTTGTCGGTCAAGTCCTCAATCAACTGTTGAGTGAATCTGTAACGTCGGATGCAGGCACGTTCCCTCATGGCAGCCAAGTCTGGCATTGGTCGGGGGACAGGCAGTGCCTTGCAGAAAATTGTATTGAGTAACGAAGATTGAGAGCATAACAACATCAATGCCAATGAACAGAGCACATGCTAAACTGCTACTACACATCAGCTAAATACAGATTCTGGTCTGTGCAATACATCCAGGACACATATGCCAGCTTGGTGATACTCCTACCAAAAGCCAGATACACCGTTGATTGGCAAGTCTACATGACATGCCCTGAAACGAGCTGGGGGCCAGTCTGAGTGAACAGCCAGAGACATCACAGGAGTGACATACATCCACATAGCTGCATTTTAAGGATGTCATCTCATACAGACAGCTGACGGCAAGCTAGATGCACAGGTCACATGGAATGTCAAATGTACAGATCAAACACATTGCAATGAAGGGGTACATGTGAAAACAGAAAACACAGACATTGAGATGACGCAGATATGTCCTCATGTGAAAATATGATGTCCGATGCATACAGACCCTACTTACGTGGGAATCCACATGTGGCATGGTGTGCGTAGATGTGTGCCATGCCCATCTCCACACAGACACATGTTGGATGCAGCAACAGCAGATGTAGTTGACGGAACACTAACAGCAAACTCATGGGAACACATGACACACACATGACATAGTCACATCGGGGCACGCTGATCGTGAAATGTCAGTTGTTAGTGTCCCTGTCCCTGGCATCAGGGGACAGTTGTGGGTGGTGGTGACTGTGCCATACCAGTGATGCTGTGCTTGACACGTTTGTACTACAGGCACACATATGCAAAGTGTGAAGGGGAAGTGTGCCACATAGTGCCCCATCACACATGACATATGTACACAGGTCATCACACATCAATTGTGCAACTACATGAGAAGACATTTGCAATATCACTGCCTGACACACCTAGGCCCTGCACATGAAAGTCTGCAATGACAATGACTTGATGTACAGCCTTGTGCGAATCGGAGACCTCCATTCCTTTTGTGTGCGCCTCCTATCACCAGTGTAAGCGTGTGAAATGCCCCGTACACACGCTCTCAGAGCGTGTGTACGGCCCGTATCACTATAGTAGTGGTGCCGTAGGAGTACGCGTGGTACGGACTGTACACACACTCTCAGAGCGTGTGTACGGCCCATATCACTATAGTGGTGGTTCTGTAGGAGTACGCGTGGAACGCCCCGTACACACTCTGAGAGCGTGTGTATGGCCCGTATCACTATAGTAGTGGTGCCGTAGGAGTATGCGTGGTACAGACCGTACACACGCTCTGAGAGCGTGTGTACGGTCCGTACCACGCGTCTCCCTATGGCACCACTACAATAGTGATACGCACTGTACCCATGCTATGGATGTGTGAGTACGGTGCATATCACTATTGTAGTGGTGCCGTACGTGTACGGGTACGTGTGAAATGCACCGTACATGTTTTTTGGATTCAAAAATTACATAGGGGACAAGTATTAGGCCAAACATGCATGCTGGTTGTCATGGATACAGAGATTTCAGTTGCAATGTGGCCATCATGTGGGCTTGAAAAGTCAGTTGGCCCAAAAATTACAATGTTGCATAGTGGTGTTTGCCTTGCTATGATGCTCAAAATTTGAACCATGCAAATTTGTGTCTTTGGTGTATGTTTAAAGGGATTGGAGGAAACGCAGGATGTAAAGGATTCTGACCAATCACTCTGTACTCCTGTAAATGAAAGCCCCCAGCAAGACAGATATAAGTCAGCCAGAACCCATGAGAGGGCACTTGCCTGCACAATTTTCCTGTCGACCGCACTGCTGCTGTCTGTGCTTCCTCTGGCACCATGTTGCGTACTATGGAGAGGGCCCAGCCATTCACACTTGAGGAGAATGAGGCATTGCTGGATGTACTCCTCCCACAGTACCCCAAGCTGTATGGGAGACCAGGGGAGCAGGTGAGTGCTGACTCCACAATCTTTTACTGTGCACCTTTTTTGTGACTGTCACTTCTGGCATTGTGTCCAGGTGTGACAGACATGCAATGTTGTTTAGAGTGGGTCCCAGGAGGGAAAGGCTTATGTCTCTCATGCAGAGCATGATGTAGTTCCTGTGTGCACTCCTCACTTGCATTGTGCTTACTGTGACATTCACTGCATCGTGCATGACACATTCAGCCTGGCAAATCCTTGGTGGCATTTTTTGGCTATTGTCCTGAGGTGATTCAGTGGTCCCCCTGGTGTGACAGGTGACTGTACCCACAGATGTGTATGAGTTTGAGTGGACCTGTGGTGAGAGTGTCCAAGTGATGTGTACGCCCTCCTGGACATTGATGTGTGTGAATGTTCCTTGTCATGTGGGTGAGTGTCTATGTGAAGTGTTGCACCACAGCTGCATGGAGGAGGCAACAGCTCTACCCATCTGATGTGAGAAGTAAGCCTTGCTGTGTGTCTGACTTGCTGAGCTAGCCCGACACCTGTGACACCCCACAGGCAAGTGGCTCATGTGCAGAGTGAAGTTTGTATCCGCTGTTGCCAATGGCAGGTGATTGATCTGTGCCTGTGTGTGTCTGTGTACTCTGCTGAGGTTGCGTCTGTGGCCTGGGGCATGTAACTGCTTTGAGGTGCTGTCCATCAGCCTGGTGTTGCATGTGATGCACAGTGTGTGCCATGATCAGGGGGTGTGTCGCAGCCCTCCTGCCACCTGTGTACTTTCAATGCCATGTAGTGCATTGGGGCTGCCACGGAGGCCAATGTCTATATGAGAAAGATGCAATTCCTTGGCAGCATCCTATGCCCTGTACAACATATCAAAGATGTTCAAATGTGTCTCTGTGACATGGAGCAGGTGTAGTGATGTTGTCTCACTTTGTCATCCTCACAGGTAACTGCCTACGAGAAGGGGGGGATCGTCAGGGCCGTGACATCGACGGGGGGGTCGCAGTCGTTACCTAGCCCAAGTCCGAAAACGGTGGCAGGACATCCGGTGCTGGACCTGGTGGATCGCCCGGGTCCAGCTGGGGCTCTCACCTCCACGCCCCCATGGCGGGCGCCGATGCCTGACCACCCACATGATGCGTGTCCTAGCAGTGGTCTTCCCTGACCTGGATAGGCAGTTACAGGAGAGACAGCAGCAAGGAGGGGGTAGGTACATGTCTGTTTGTTGTGTTGTGTGTCACCAGCTTTTGGAAGTGCTCTGTAGCCTGGATACACTGCCAGGGTTTATATGTGCAGTGCATATTCTGTTCCCCAAAGTCAACCGGTGCTCTTATTCATCCCTTCCCCTCCTTGACATGTGTCCCCTGGTCTATGTGTAATCACAATTGCACATGGTCATCTAGGCTGCCAGTTAATCCAAGTGCACATTGCTTTCTGCATCATGTGGGAGGGTGGTCTGTGACATGTGTTGGTACCTTGCCTGTGCCCTGTCCTGTTCACTCTGTTGGGGGTCCATATTTGTTGGCACTGACGATGAGTCTCAACAAAGGAGTGTGAGGTTTCAAATCAACACACTTGCAGCATGCATGACCAATGTTGTGGCCTCAGACATGATGTGCATGAGTGGGAGATATGCATAGTGCCAGGACGGTTGCTCATGTTTAGGGGTGGGCGGAATTTGCGAAATCCACTTTCGCAAATTATCGCGAATATGTTTAAAATTATCGCAAACAAGCGGAAATATCGCGAAGATGCGGAATTTATTTTCCCGCATGTTCGCGAGATTTTCTGCATGGTTGCGGGTCGCCAACTTACCCATGTGGTTGCTCGCGGGCGCGGCCATCTTGTTTTGAGTTGTCTCGCGGTGCATGATCGCGAGAAGAAAGACGTGATCGCGCGACGCATGACGTCACTGCGGGCGCGAACTGTCGCAAGACAGCGCAAATGGCTAAAAACAATCCAACATCTCATGGAGAACGCGACCGGATCAAGAAAACTTGTCGGCGAACGCAGGGATTCAGGTAAGGCGATCGCGCGCGCGCGAGAATGTATTATTTTACAGCGCGAGCAAGAAACAAATTATCACCAAGCTGCGGAAAGCGGAAATTTTGACATTTTCGCGCTCTCCGCGGAACGCGAAAACGTCAAATTATCGCAATTTCCGCGAACGGAACGAAATTTTTGCCCACGCCTACTCATGTTACAGTCAGATCATTCCAGGAACAAGGAGCAGTGTGCCCACTACAGTCCCCTGAGACACCCTTGCCTTGTAATCATGTGTGTCATCCAACACTGTGCCCATTCTCAGTGTGTTCAGCATAGGTTTGCCTCTGTGGCATTGTTCCCTGGCCTCATTTGTATCTATCCAAAGTGTGCTACATGTGTCCACTGGACAGGGAGACCCCATTTGGCTTGTGCATACTCACACTGGGCAGAGCCTGTGTGTCTATTCACAACTATCTGTTGATGGTTGTTTGTCACAAATATGTGTTGCCAGCCTCACGAGGTGATGTGGAGTACATTTGGGAATTCTTGCAGCACATTTTGTAAACCCTGATTAAGAGGTGTCACTTCTTGATCTGTCTCAATCACATTGTCTCAGGTATGGGGGATTTGTGCGGGCGAGGCCTACATGGCCAAACCTTATGTCTCCTTGCCAGGTCTGACCTGTGTGTGATAATTGGCTGGACAGAGACTCAACGTCCAGTGATGTTGTTCAGGGTTTAATGTTTGTGCTTTGCAGCATGTGTCAATTGTTTAAATACATGATTCCTGCTCATAAATTTTTTGCACCAGTGTGTGGACCAGATGCTACTTTGTTTGGTCTTTGTGTGCTGACATCTGTGTGGACATTCTGACTTGCCATGTGGGTGTCTCCTCAGTGCAGGTATGCCTTTTTACAACACAATTGCAGGCCCATTAGCTTATGCATTGTCCTGGGTTTGGACATGTGCGCCACTCCACATGACAGTCAGTGGGTCAGATGTGTGGCCAACTGTGTCATCAGGTAACGGATGGCCATGTGACAACTGACATAATTCAAGTTGTTAGTCAAAAAGTATTGTACCTTGGCACTCACAACACTTTTCAACAGGTCTTTATGTTTTAAATGCTTTAGTTTGATGTTTTGTTGTTAAGAACAATAATGTGCCTGCATGACAGATGTCTCCCAAGAAAGTGCACAACAAACCACCTTTACACTTTCAGGGAACACGCTGGCACATTTTAAAAGAAGGCACTGTTCTATTAAGACTGTTTTTCAGATTATACATATACATGTTCCCACAGTGTTGTGGAATTTGGGTAAGTCCTTGGTTGTTGGTGATACTAACTTACGAGTGTCAAGTCATCAAGACCTCCGTGGGCCCATATATATGTACTTTCTGCAACACCATTTCATTCTAACAGTGGCTTCTTTAAATAAGGCTGCCAGCTTCTTCAATGACTGGGTAAATGTAGTTTTGCGTGCACCTCCTTGGGAGCCATCTTTTATAAAGGCACATGTGTGTTCTGTTCACAAAATGGCACATTCCCACATTCTAAACATGTCGATTGTGTAAAGTATCGTGATTCCCAAGGGACCAAAATTATTTCGTTTTGTGTTCCAAAGTACTTACAGGTCTCTGAGTGTGGGGACACCTTTAGTATTGAGGTGTGTTAGTTTGTCTTGGGTGCACCACTACTGTTTCTTTCAGGGTAAACAAGAGGTGGCATGACTTCATTGTATTGCTGTGCTCACCTGTTCCCAGACACTAGCTTCTCAGTGTATTTCTCATTCAAGTTTTGGGCTGGTGTATCCTATTTTTCCTTGTGTCCAAGTGGCATGGTGGGTATACCAACTGGGGAGTACAGGGCTTACTTATGTGCGGAGTAATCTAGCTGTTACTCATGATGCATTGCCTGATATGCACGGTGACCTATTGGTTTTGTACTCATGTGTCAGATGTATACAGGTGACTAATGTTTTTCGGTATCTTTACCTTGCCCACAGCATCCTCATTGGAAACTGAGGGAGACACCTGCACGGACCTGGATGAGGGACCCAGGACCAGTGCCACCAGTGCTGGCGAGTCTGTGGGAGCCAGTGGCACGGAGGGCGAGGGGAGTCAGTCAGAGGACCTGTCTGGTGATGATTCCAACTACGACGCAGATGGGTCCGAGGCTGACCTCATCGAGGTGGTGGAGGCTGCTACAACACCTGGCAGCAGCCCAACATCTGTCACCGCCTCCTCCATTCCCATCACCGCCCTCCCAGTTGCTTCGGTCCCTTCTGTCCGTGCAGGGCACCACCATGTCTCCTTCGGGACAGGCACCGCACCCCCTGCCCCTGTCACCCCTGCTGTCCTCAGTGCAGAGTCTGTGGACATACTGCGGCAGTTGCAGGTTGGGCAGGCATTGGTGCTGACTGTCCTCCATGGCCATACCACACTGCTGACACAGATGGTGTCGTTCATGGAGGGCATATCAGCATTGATGTCTGAACAACGCAGGTTTCTGTGGTCCATGGACTCTTCACTGACGGCAGCAGTGAGTCTCCTGCAGCGCTTCGTCCCCCCCACCCCAGCCCCATCCACACTTCCCTCTCCCATACCTGTCCCATGCACACCCAGACATTCCCAAGCACGCACCCCACCAGACACAGGCAGCACACCACCAAGTACGGGCAAGCGCACACCTCCTATCACGCACACTCAGAGGGATGTAGGCACACCCACTGGGTCTGGGGCAAAAAGATATACACGCAGCCACAGTCTGAGTCTGCAGGCCTCACAACCCAGTCCCTCCAACAGCACTCCCCTTGGCTCCCCTGCCAAACTGACACCCAAATAGGTCGACATGGGTGAGGTGCCCATCACCCCCACAGTGACACCACCCTGCAAGCGGGCGAGGAAGTCCCCAGGCAGGGTAGTCAAGTCCCACCTCCTGTCTACCCCCTCCCACAAGAGCGCTGCCCCCATCCCTCGGCCACCCCCCTCCATTGGCCCTGGTGTTTCTTCCGGTGCAGGGCTTACCCTGGATGCCCTGGCAGCAGTGTGCAGCGACGTGCTCACATCCACCTTTGTCGCTGCCCCACCCCCTGTGGTGGAGACGTCCACCCCTGCACCCACCCCACCTGCCCTTCTGTCCCTGCGGTGCCTGGTCCTTCCCTACATGATGCCCCCCCCGGTCGACGAACCTGAGGGTTCCAATGTGCAGGCAAGCTAGGGGAGAAGCGTGCCCATGTGTCCCCCCAAGGACTTCTATCATGGACTGGCCATTGGCCTTTGTATATAGTGTCATTCCATTATTTGTTTTTTATGCTGAATAAAGCATTTTATTTTTACTTTGCACACTATTGCATTTCAGGTATTTATGTTGGTGCTGAGGCTCCTGGAGTTGGTGTTGTGGTAATGTGTTATGGTTCTGAGAAATGTTCTACTCTGATGGTCATGAGGTGGACCATGGTATCTGCGTGCCATCACAAGGTCTCTGCAAAGATTCATTGTTAGTGTGTGTTATTTTCGTTTTGAGACATTGTCCCAAGGAGTGTTCCTTCCTCTGTGGCACCTGACATCTTCCCTGCAAAGAGTTGCACAATTGTTGTGCTGACCTGTGCCTACATTTCTTTTGTTGGTGACGGATCCCTTCAACTATGGCCATGCCTGCTCAGCAATGTCTCCGGCTGCATCGTCTGTGCCATCCTTGCTAGTCACTGTACTTGTGTATTGAGTATGTTGAAATGCCTTCATGGAGAAATTCTCCCTTTTCAGCACTATGCATGTGTGTACTCCCGGCCTAGCACACATATGGTACTTGTTCTGCAGGGTATTTGGGCACCTGACTCACAATTGTGGGCATTGTATCTGTGGGAACTCCACCCTATTCCTTCCATGAGAGACAACATCTTGGTGGCTGGCCCAGCACCTGTACATTCCTATCAGTCCTGGGATGTGCGTGACAGTGTGTGTTCCCTTTGGCTCTCTTAGTTTAGTAGGCAGTGACATGACTATACAGTCTTGTGGCATGATCTCAGTGTGTGTCTTGTGCTGCATCTGCCAGGGGTGGGTATGCATGTGTTATTTGTCCTCACACCCACATGTGGTGTGTCATGCAGTGGGGGAAAGACATCCATCCTCCTCGGAGTGGGACACTGCTGTCAGTGATGTGCTGTTATGGCACTATCATCATAGTCCAAAGTTAGGGATGCTGTTGTAAAGTGAAACAACGATGTGATTAAGCATTTACTAAAGACATTAATTCCCCTCTTATAGATCATGTTTTCTCTGTTATGTTGACCGAAGTTCGGACTCCATTTTGTATTGTCATGCTTCCACGTGTTCCCCACGAGAAGAGTCCAACCTCTGTGTTAGTTGCTCTTGTAATCTGCCTAGTAACAGTCTATAAATAGCTCCTTTGTCCATCTGGCACATGCCCAGACTTGACCACATCTGTTATCAGTTAGCCTTGCTTGACCATGTTTTCGCGGGCTCAAGGAGTGTGTTAGCTCCGCCCACATATTGATTCAGTATCGAAAATGACCATAAATGGTAATGTTCTTCAGCCTCATGTTGTATCCACCCACTTATGAGCCCCTCTGTTGTGTATAAAAGGGGACTGTGTACGCAAGTTCTTTGTGCTACTCTATGCAATACTGAAGAGTGTTGTGTGGATTGTAGGACCACCCTTAAGGGTTAATAAATGCTGTCTTTGTACTTTGCAGTTTCCGTGCCAACTTCCTTATAGATTCCATTACAGGAGAGCGAACCCTTGTGTCCTGCGGGCCTAGCTGGGGCCTGTATTCATCAATTGGCGCCCGTCACGTGGGGCTCATCGGCGACTCGGATGCCCGAAGGACTGGTCGCGACGAAGGTGAGGAATTTGACCGGGGACGTGATCACTGCCCGCGGCGTCTTAGCCCTGGCATCCCGAGGTTTTTCTTCCTTCCCTTCCGAGCTGACCGTCTGGGTGGCGCCGGTCCTCGACTGAGACCTCTTCTGTCGGTCTTGCCGTGAAAGCCGTTTGGGCGATTGTGGAGCTTGGCAGTTGGAATCTGGACTCTTGATTGGTAAGAACCGGTGTACGGTACTTGCTCCGAGTTTTTGAAGCCTGATCTGGCTATTTGAGTTTGATTTGTGATGACTAGTCATATTTTGAATTTGTCTTTGTGAATATATATGCGTTGCAACACATATAGGCAGGTAATGTGGAGAGATTTCTCCGGAGCTGTGTAACTTTGAACGGCGCAACGATTAAGTGCCATTTTTCTATAATATTGCATATTTTGCATTATTTCTGAGCATGCCTGCTTTCAGCGCACTCCGTAAGTGGTGCTGCTGTTTCGGAAACCGGTTGAACCTCGAGGAATCTGCTCCAGCTCCCCCAGAGGGGACTCCTAATAGGGATATGTATGTGAAGCATGGTCTTTCTTCCATAATGTACAGCACAGTATGGAGGAAATATACAAAAAAAGATCCTGAGTTACGATGGCCTTTGTATGGATCGTTTGATATACGTAAGATTGAGTATGTGGAACAGTGTATGTGTAAGCGGCGTGCTCGTCAGGATATGTTTGAGTGTGTGCGGTTGTGGGTGAAAGAGGTGCGTGAGCGAGAGAAGCGTGAGAAAGCGCTGTTTGATAAAGAACAACGGAAGAATGATCATGTGCGAGCACAGGAAGCGAAGCGTCGGGAGGACAGAGAGCAGACGGACAGGCAAGAGAAGGAGCGTAGGCTACAAGTTTCGGGTCAATACGCTGTTCGGCAGCCACTTTATCCTGTCCTTAATAATCTTGATGATGATTTTTATTTACTAGATCGCTCTCCGCCCCCTTATGTTGGCGCATCTGCTCCGAGGCCACAAGATTCTGTCCCGGGTACGGGTAAGGTAGATACGCGGTCCATGTTATCAGCCGAGCAAATGGCTCAGCTTCGGCAAATTTCCTTCCGTGCACTTAGCGGCAAGATATCCATAGAGGAATTATTCCATACTTAGGGGCCGTGGCAGGAGAGAGATAAATTGTATTTTTTGGGTCATTTTGCGGAGGAAGTGATTGATGCTTTCCGGAAACGTTCTGGTGTTTTTGAGCCCGACGAAGTGTCATCGGATGCTAAAGCATTGCGTAATGGTGTTTTTTCTTTTTCTAAGGCTCCAGATATGGCTCGGCGGCTGTTCGCCTTGCGGGACGAGGTGCTGGTCTTTAAAGAGAAAGCGCGCCAGCGAGCAGGGGAGGAGAAGCAATCGGATTCGTGCACAACAGAGGGCCACTCATCCACCTCTCAATCAGATAAGAGCGATCTAGTGCATGTTAAACCAATGCGAGAGGCGGCGCCTTTGTATGTTCCTCCTAAAGGAGCGGGGACTAGCTCGGACATTACCTCCGCCGATGCTAAGGGATACTTTGTGTATAATTGGGTTTATACTCCGTGGCATAGAGCTGATGTGATGGCATTAAAGAATGCGCTGCCTGACCCCCGCAAGAATCCAGCGGCCTTCTATGAAGAAGTCGAGGGGGCCTTGAATTCTTGCGTCATGACTTTAGCAGACATAGATTTGTTCTTTGGGCCTATTCTACCACCAGACATGTGGCGATCTGTGCGGAAGGTAGATGATGTTGCCACTTTTAAGGCTCGATGGTCTGAATTGGAAGATGAGGATAGGGAGAGGAAGCCCGCGCAGAAACCGCCCCAGAATATTTTAGATCTCCCTGCTGCTATTGTGACTAAGTTGAAGACAATTATCCCCCCTAAAAAGATTGACTGGAATATGTTAGCTGCATGTAAACAGAAAGTTGACGAGTCAGTTGCGGACTTTTTTACGCGCTTTGAGGAGACGTTTCATGATTTTAGTGGCCAGTCGCTTACTGACGATACGGGTCGCCACCTTTTTGCGGATAAATATGTGGCTAATCTGCTGCCGGCAGTTGCGGCCCGCCTAAAAGCGAGCGAGAGTTCTTGGTCCTCCGCTACACCGACGGCCCTCCTGACTATCGCCCAGTATTATGAGCGTCAGGAGCAAGAAGCAAAGGGCCAGGAGGAAAAGAAATCGAAAGATTTGAAAACAAAGGTGATGTTGGCACAAGTCTATGGCCCGCCCCGACGGGGTAGTAATAGAGGTAGGGGAGGATCTTATGGTCCTCCCTTGGGCCGATCTGATTTAAATAGGAACCAATGTGCGTATTGTAAGCAATCGGGTCATTGGGCTAGGGACTGCCCGGTGTTGCATGCATCGCGTCAGGGGCATACCCAGGGTGGCCCGCGAGGTAGAGGGGGTTTCTCGAACTTTCGAGGGAATTCTAACGAACAGGCTCGTTTTGACTCTGCTGGGCAGCACCGAGATAGATCAAATGTTTTCGATCGCCAGCATCAATATCAAGCATCAGGAATTGACCGGTCGGGGTACCATGACTCTCAGCATGCATAGGATTGCGTTGGATGGGGGTTAGAATCAGTTGAGGTGCCGGTCGATCAGAAGGGCCCTTATGTATTGGCTGAGGTTTTGGGCTCTACTGATCAGTTCCTAGTGGATACAGGAGCGACACGTAGTGCGCTATCTAAGCAATTGGTTCCGGGGGCTCCCCCATCCGGCTTAATGGTCACATCGGTAGGGTTCGATGGTACACTCTCCCGAAGCCCTCTTTCACAGCCCCTCATGTTTAAGGTTGATTCTTTTTCTGCACCCTGTCCATTTCTGCTTGCCCCGTACACACCGGACAACATTATGGGTCTTGATATGTTAAAGCATTTTAGGGCTACGATCCGTTGCTCCCCTGCTGGTGTACGGGTAATATTGAATGACAATTACCCCCGATCAGAACGAATGTGTATGTTGTCAGAGGATGCGCTGTTAGCTACCCTCCCTCGTGCTTTGTGGGCAACTTCGGATACTGATGTAGGACAAATGGTGATTCCACCGGTCCACATCAGCGTCCAGGAGGGGGCGGTGTTACCTCGCCTCCCACAGTACCGTATTTCCCAGGAGGGTGAGGAGGCTCTCATACAGATAGTGCAGGATTTGATAACGGTTGGGGTAGTCGAGGAAGTCCCCTACAACATTTGTAACAGTCCGATCCTTCCCATACTGAAAAAGGATACGGATGCCAGAGTTTATCGGTTCATAATTGATTTGAGAGAAGTGAACAAGATCGTGATACCTCAATACCCAGTGGTTTCCGATATCACGACGTTGCTTACCTTGGTCCCGCCTACGGCGACCATGTTCTCAGTGATTGATTTGAAGAATGCCTTCTTTTCCATTCCCATTCACCCTGATAGCCGATATCTTTTTGGGTTTACATTGAATAATAGATCTTATCGTTTCTGTAGGATTCCCCAGGGCTATACAGAAAGCCCTAGCATTTACAGTCAGGCTTTGAAACGACAATTGGATTCCTTTGTTCTGCTCGAGGGTGTCGCCCTCATTCAATATGTCGATGACATCTTGCTGGCGGCTGACACCATGGAGTTGTGTGAAAAAAGTACGTTATCCTTACTTTCCTTTTTAGCGTCCCACAATCATAAGGTATCTAGGAAGAAATTGCAATTCTGTAGACCAAAGGTGACTTATTTTGGTCACCTTTTGTCTAAGGAGGGACGTGCACTCACACCGGATCGTATCCAAGTAATTTTGGATACACCGAGACCATCCACACAGAAGGATGTGCGTGCATTTTTGGGCCTTGTTTCTTTTTGCAGACAGTGGATATTGGGGTTTTCGCACATAGCTAAGCCATTGTTAGCCCTTTTGACAAAGGACACGCCTATCCCAATCCCTTGGTCAGATGAGTGTGATACTGCTTTTCAGCAACTACGACAGGCCCTTTGTTCAGCACCAGTGTTAGGGACCCCTGATTATGCAAAACCCTTTTCGTTGTATGTGCATGAGAAAGATGGATGTGCATTGTCAGTTTTAGTGCAGATGCACGGCGATAAGCAGCGCCCTTGTGCATATTTTTCGACTGTACTTGATCCTGTCGCCCGAGCATTACCAGGGTGTTTTCGCTCGGTTGCGGCGACAGCTGTGTCAATACGCCAAAGTGAGGGAATTGTGTTATCTCATAAGTTGTTGGTATTAGTCCCCCATGCTGTCGATGCCCTGCTTAATCAAACAAAGACGCAGCATTTGACCAGTGCCCGTTTAACGGGATATGAGTTGACGCTTTTGGCTCCTCATATTACGTTAAAAAGGTGCGTAACGTTAAACCCGGCAACATTGTTGCCATACCCCGAAACCCAGCCTGAGGCGCGGAAAGCGCATGATTGTATTCTCGTGACTGAGGAACAAACAAAGGGTCGTATTGATCTCCAGGATACGCCCTTTCCAGATGTAGATGGGGAACTGTGGGTGGATGGATCCTGTCTGAAGCTACCAGATGGTACGGCTTCAGCAGCATATGCAATTACCACATTACAAACGATAGTGGAGACAGCACGCATACCACAGAAATCAGCCCAAGCAGCGGAACTGATAGCATTAACACGAGCATGTGAGCTCAGTACAGGACTGTGTGTGAATGTTTATACAGATAGCCGCTATGCCTTCGGAGTAGCGCATGACTTCGGCCTACTCTGGAAGGAGAGAGGGTTTTTAACGTCACATGGAGTACAGATAATGCATGGAGAGTTAGTTCACAATCTTTTCACCGCATTGACATACCCAAAGAAAATTGCTATCGTTAAGTGTAGCGCCCATAGGAAAGTAGTTGACAAAGTTGGAGAAGGGAATGCGTTGGCAGATCGAGTAGCACGGGAAACTGCGATGCAGCCCGGTACTACTGCCGTGTATGTAGTGAAGTCACAGGTGGAAAGATGGCATGATGCGAAGGAGGAAGTGCGAGAAATGCAAAGGACCGCTTCTGACAAAGAGCGGGAACAATGGGCTACTGAGGGAGAATTGGATGATGAGGGTTGCTGGAGAAATAAGCAGATGGATAGATGGAAATTACCTACGGCTTTTGTACAGCCTATGGTTCAGATGGCACATGGGCTAGCACATGTTGGGGCTTCCGCAATTGTGAAATTGCTTACCCAAGTCTGGGAGCATCCAGAGATTGCTAGCACAGCGAAGAGGGTGGTGCAGACCTGTATGATCTGCCTGAGGTACAACCCAGGAAAGGGTACTCGAACTCCAGCAGGAGGATTTGTAACACCCACTGCACCCTTTGAGGTTCTGCAGATGGATTACATCCAGCTTGAGCGCTGTAATAATCTGAAGTATGTTCTAGTAGTGGTCTGCGCTTTCAGCAAATGGGTTGAAGCGTACCCTACAAAAGACAATACTGCGATGACTACTGCGAAGCTGCTGCTGAAGGAGTTTTTTCCCCGATATGGTGTTTGTAGACTTCTGTGGAGCGATAATGGCCCTCACTTTGTAGCGGACGTTATAAAGTATGTCTTGAAGGGTCTAGGCATCACTCAGAAGTTCCACGCCGTGTTTCACCCTCAGTCTGCAGGCCTAGTTGAGAAGTATAATGGTACACTGAAGCTTAAGATCGCCAAAATTCAAGCTTCGACGTCTTTGACTTGGCCAGACGCTCTGCCACTGGCGTTATTGTCAATTAGATCGGTACCACACTCTCGAACTGGCCTTACACCTTACGAAATTGTTTTTGGACGCCCAATGAATATTTGGGGTCCACCAAAACCTAAGGTTGTGTATGATGTACCTTGTGTAATGATGAACGATTATCTGGCACAGTTAACGGATAACTTGGTTTCTATTCATCAACAGGTCCGAGAGGCGCTCCCTGATCGGTCTACCGGTGAAGGACATGGTCTCCGGCCTGGTGACCATGTCATGGTGAAAGTTTTCGACAGGACGAACAGCTTGGAACCGAGATGGGTGGGCCCTGAGCAGGTCCTCCTCGCAACGAGGACGGCTGTGCGAGTCTCCAACCGAAAGAATTGGATTCACTCTCTGCACTGTAGGAAGGTGCCGCCCGGATTGGTGGAACCTGCCGTGCTGACCGATCAACGAGAAATCTTGGCTGCAGAGACAGGCCGTGCTGCGGAGCCAAACGCCACTGAGGAGCTCTTTCCGGACCACGCGACTCCTGGAGGAAGGCGATATCATCTTCGACCAAGGAAGTGAGTTTTCCAGTACCGGGACATACTGTCAGAACGGCCCTTGGGTTAGTGAAACGGAGAGCCGATGAGGCAAGGGGGGGGGATCAGCCCTGCATTAGTGTAGCGACACCCGTCTTGGCCCGCTGGTGAAGAAATCAACCGCTGCCCAAGGGGAAGAGTTCTGACAGACTTCTAGTTTCAGGAAGATATTGGGTTTTATTTTTGCTTTGATAAGGAGAAAAAGAAAATACTTTGCGCATTAGGGTTCATGTTGACAGTAGCCATTGTTGGGATAACCACATGGTTCGTGGAGGATGTAACTCCCGCTCGGAAAATTTTTGTGTTGACAACTCCGGTGCCTGAGGAGCACTACTTTTATACATTACCGTATCAAGAATTGAAGCATCGACAATCTTACTTGAATAACACTTTCGTCCAGATGCTGCATCATACCCACGTTGCTACGAATGCTACGAACTGTTGGATATGTGGGATGATGCCAGCTCATCAGAAGAAAGGAGGAACGCCATTTATACCACTTCCTTTCTCTCATAATGGCTCTTGTAGAGCATGGTATACCTTGCTTTTTGCTACTCGGAAACCAACAGTGGGACGATTGCTCTTCAGACTCAATAAAGAATGCCATCAAGACAAAAATGGGTATCCACAAGCGAATGGGACAATTTGGGAGTGGGAAGAGTACCGACCAGACAATGAATCCATTCCCTACATCTTTACGAACACAAGAGACACTGTGGGAAAGGACAAGTTTGTAATTCAAGTAGCACAAGCTCAAGCGGACCTGTGTGTCCAGAGTGTGGGTTTTATTCCTGTTGGTGTTAGTGATTGCATTACTGTTTTGAACATTGATGGGTTGAACAATAGTACCTTCTTAGCCTCCCATAATACGTACTTTGTGTGTGGAAATAAAGGTTATTACCGTCTGCCGGCTGGGTGGTCTGGGGTATGCTATGTATCATTTTTATTACCTCCAGTATTCTTAGCTCCCGCATCTTATCATAAGGATTTGAAATTATTAAACAATGTGACTGTAAATAGGTATAAACGTACTTTATCAATTGATGATGTAGATCAGACTGACACCAGTCTGCAACAGTATATTGATTTTAACTTGGGACTGTTTTTCTTTGTTGGAGCTGCCCTGAACAGTAGGAAAATCCGAAGATTAACAAGAGTGGTAGAAGCTGTGACAAATCAGACTGCTGCTGCTCTTGGGAATCTTACGGAGGAATTACAGATCACTAGAATTGTTGCATTGCAGAATCGTATGGTATTAGATGTTATGCTAGCTGACAGAGGAGGAGCATGTAAAATTATTGGAAGTAGCTGTTGTGTGTTTATTCCTGATCATACGCCATCAGTTTATAATGCCATCAATAAACTGCATAAGATTGCAGCTGAGATCCACACGGAAAACGGCACTTGGTCCTTTTCTGGATGGTTTTGGGCGTTAATTACTGCCTGGGGATGGAAGGTTCTAACTGGCCTCTGCATTATTGTAGCGGTTCTGCTTTCATGCTGTATCTGCGTTCAGTGTGGTCCTTTACTCTGCTCACTATGTGTATCATTTTGTATCCCCGATAAGAAAGCTATTGCCAATGTCACTTATCAGAAACGTTTAGCTAAGGAAGTAGAAGAGATGATGATAATTGATATATATAATGATTATTCTAACAAGCCGGATGTCTTCAGTAAATGCTGAAAGGGTCGTCTGTTGTAAAGTGAAACAACGATGTGATTAAGCATTTACTAAAGACATTAATTCCCCTCTTATAGATCATGTTTTCTCTGTTATGTTGACCGAAGTTCGGACTCCATTTTGTATTGTCATGCTTCCACGTGTTCCCCACGAGAAGAGTCCAACCTCTGTGTTAGTTGCTCTTGTAATCTGCCTAGTAACAGTCTATAAATAGCTCCTTTGTCCATCTGGCACATGCCCAGACTTGACCACATCTGTTATCAGTTAGCCTTGCTTGACCATGTTTTCGCGGGCTCAAGGAGTGTGTTAGCTCCGCCCACATATTGATTCAGTATCGAAAATGACCATAAATGGTAATGTTCTTCAGCCTCATGTTGTATCCACCCACTTATGAGCCCCTCTGTTGTGTATAAAAGGGGACTGTGTACGCAAGTTCTTTGTGCTACTCTATGCAATACTGAAGAGTGTTGTGTGGATTGTAGGACCACCCTTAAGGGTTAATAAATGCTGTCTTTGTACTTTGCAGTTTCCGTGCCAACTTCCTTATAGATTCCATTACAGGAGAGCGAACCCTTGTGTCCTGCGGGCCTAGCTGGGGCCTGTATTCATCAATGCGTACATACACCCATGCAGTTGTGGTCATCTGATAATGATGTACACCCCCCATGTCTCTGTCCACTGCTGGGAGTCCTCTGCACCCACCCATATATGTCTGTCCACTGCTGGGTGTCCTCTGCACCCACTCCTCACATGTCTGTCCACTGCTGGTAGTGATATGCACCCACCCCCATGTCTCTGTCCACTGCTGGGAGTCATCTGCACCCACCCATATATGTCTGTCCACTGCTGGGAGTGATATGCACCCACCCCCAAGTCTCTGTCCACTGCTGGGAGTGATATGCACCCACCCCTATGTCTCTGTCCACTGCTGGGAGTGATATGCACCCGCCCCCATGTCTCTGTCCACTGCTGGTAGTGATATGCACCCACCCCCATGTCTCTGTCCACTGCTGGGAGTCCTCTGCACCCACCCCTCACATGTCTGTCCACTGCTGGGAGTCCTCTGCACCCACCCCTCTTATTGCAGGCCACTGCTGGTAGTCATTTACACCCACCCCTCACATGTCTGTCCACTGCTGGTAGTGATATACACCCACCCCCATGTCTCTGTCCACTGCTGGGAATCCTCTGCACCCACCCCTCACATGTCTGTCCACTGCTGGGAGTGATATGCACCCACCCCTCATATTGCAGGCCACTGCTGGTAGTCATTTACACCCACCCCTCACATATCTGTTCACTGCTGGGAGTGATATGCACCCACCCCCATGTCTCTGTCCACTGCTGGTAGTGATATGCACCCACTCCCATGTCTCTGTTCACTGCTGGGAGTCATCTGCAGCCACTCCTCACATGTCTGTCCACTGCTGGTAGTGATATGCACCCACCCCCATGTCTCTGTCCACTGCTGGGAGTCCTCTGCACCCACCCCTCACATCTGTCCAGTGCTGGGAGTGATATGCACCCACCCCTCATATTGCAGGCCACTGCTGGTAGTCATTTACACCCACCCCTCACATGTCTGTCCACTGCTGGGAGTGATATGCACCCACCCCCTTGTCTCTGTCCACTGCTGGTAGTGATATGCACCCACACCCATGTCTCTGTCCACTGCTGGGAGTCATCTGCAGCCACCCCTCACATGTCTGTCCACTGCTGGTAGTGATATGCACCCATCCCCATGCCTCTGTCCACTGCTGGTAGTGATATGCACCCACCCCCATGTCTCTGTCCACTGCTGGTAGTGATATGCACACACCCCCATGTCTCTGTCCACTGCTGGGAGTCATCTGCGCCCACCCCTCACATGTCTGTCCACTGCTGGGAGTGATATGCACCCACCCCTCATATTGCAGGCCACTGCTGGTAGTCATTTACACCCACCCCTCACATGTCTGTCCACTGCTGGGAGTGATATGCACCCACCCCCATGTCTCTGTCCACTGCTGGTAGTGATATGCACCCATCCCCATGTCTCTGTCCACTGCTGGGAGTCCTCTGCACCCACCCCTCACATGTCTGTCCATTGCTGGGAGTGATATGCACCCACCCCTCATATTGCAGGCCACTGCTGATAGTCATTTACACCCACCCCTCACATGTCTGTCCACTGCTGGGAGTGATATGCACCCACCCCCATGTCTCTGTCCACTGCTGGTAGTTATATGCACCCACCCCCATGTCTCTGTCCACTGCTGGGAGTCCTCTGCACCCACCCCTCACATGTCTGTCCACTGCTGGGAGTCCTCTGCACCCACCCCTCTTATTGCAGGCCACTGCTGGTAGTCATTTACACCCACCCCTCACATGTCTGTCCACTGCTGGTAGAGTTATGCACCCACCCCCATGTGTCTGTCCACCGCTGGGAGTCCTCTGCACCCTCCCCTCACATGTCTGTCCACTGGTGGTAGTGATCTGCACCCACCCCATGTCTCTGTTCACTGCTGGTATTCCTCTTCACCCACACACATATGTCTGTCCACTGCTGGGAGTCCTCTGCAGCCACCCCTCACATGTCTGTCCACTGCTGGTAGTGATATGCACCCACACTCATGTCTCTGGCCACTGCTGGTAATCATATACACCCACCCCTCACATGTCTGTCCACTGCTCGTAGTCCTCTGCACCCACCTACATATGTCTGTCCACTGCTGGGAGTCCTCTGCACCCACCCCTCACATGTCTGTCCACTGCTGGGAATCCTATGCAGCCACACACCCACCCACCCACCCCCTTGGTGTAGTACACTGCTGTTCTGGGCCTACACACACACCAATATAAAGGTAATAAGCTGCACCAAGCCGTAAGCCAGCATTCGTGGTGTGTGTACACCTTGTATCCCAAATGTACTGGTGCTGTAGGGGTACGTGTGATACGGACTGTACCCCCGCATTCATAGGGTGTGTACGGTCCGTACCACGCGTACCCCTACGGCCGCAATCCAATAGTGATACGGCCCGTACCCACACTATGTATGTGTGGGTGCGGTCCGTATCACTATAGTAGTGGGGCCGTAGGAGCGTGTGTACGGTCCGTACCACGCGTACCCCTACGGCACCACTACAATAGTGATACAGACCGTACACACGCTCTGAGAACGTATGTACGGGCTATACCACATGTACCCCTATGGCACCACTACTATCGTCATACGGGCCATACACATGCTCTGAGAGCGTGTGTACGGTCCGTACCACGCATACTCCTACGGCCCCACTACAATAGTGATACGGACCGTACCCAGGCTATGTATGTGTGAGTACGGTGCGTATCACTATTGTAGTGTTGCCGTAGGGGTATGCGTACACGTCCACTTCCGTTGTTGCGGGACGCAGGGATTGGTGGACACGCCCCCCGAAGTGACCAGACCCTGAAGGTAATGTATGTCCTCAATATTGTAGGTTGGGTAGGGGGTATGTTTCCTGCCCCTCACCCCCCCTTGGCCCCTGGGTGTTGTTCTCACCTTCTGCGACATATGCGTCGGGTTCGGTGCACCAGGTCGTAGGCTAAGAGGGCCGGGATGACACGTAGGATGGGTTCCATGGCTGTCCGTCGCATACCGGGGCTCCGTTTTCGCGTCGGACTCAGTTTTCCATTTTTTTTGGGCTGCCGTAAAAAAATAGCTGTGCGGAGTGACGTAGGGACGATTCGTACTTGCTGGTCTGTAAAACGCTGCCTGACTCCGTACGGACGTCGCGTACGCACTGTCCAGGATCAGACTTGTAGGTAGTTTTTTAGCCATACGGTGTTTTGTACGTTTTGTACGGAAATGGTATTTCTGTACAAATAGTACTTGCTGGATTGTACGTGGATTTCTCGGGTACGAGTCGTACGGAGAATACGCTCCATACGACGATTCGTACCCGGGTTTTACAGGATTGGAATCGGCACCTAAATGTTGGTGTATGATGGATGTGTGGTGCATCACCCGTCCTATGGGTGGGGGTGGCAGGGGTGATGGGCAACATAAGCCATATGAGTGGGGGTGGCAGTAGTGATGGGCAACATAGTCCCTATGGGTGGGGGTAGCAGGAGTGCTGGGCAACAGGTGCCCTATGGGTGGGGGTGGCAGGATTTATGGGCAACATAAGCCCTATGAGTGGTGGTGGCAGGAGTGATGGGCTACATAAGACCTATGAGTGGGGGTGTCAGGAGTGATGGGCAACATAAGCCTTATGAGTGGGGGTGGCAGGAGTGCTGGGCAACAGGTCTCCTATGAGTGGGGGTGGCAGTAGTGCTGGACAACAGGTCCCCTATGAGTGGGGGTGGCAGGAGGGCTGGGCAACAGGTCAACTATGGGTGGGTGTGGCAGGAGTGCTGGGCAACAGCTCCCCTATGGGTGGCGGTAGTAGGAGTGATGGGCAACATAAGCCCTATGGGTGGGGGTGGCAGGAGTGCTGGGCAACAGGTCCCCTATGGGTGGGGGTGGGAGGAGTGATGGGCAACATAAGCCCTATGGGTGGGGGTGGCATGAGTGATGTGCAACAGGTCCCCTATGGGTGGGGGTAGCAGGAGTGATGGGCAACATAAGCTCTATGAGTGGGGTTGGTAGTGGTGCTGGCCATGCAAGACCTATGGTGGCCTGTTGCTAGTAGCCAGGATATGGACCCTCTGGGTGTGTGTGACATTTGGCGGGTACTTGTCGTTTGTTTGTGTGGTGGGTGTCTGACTTACCGTTAGCGCCGTCCGCGTCTGTTCCTGATCCGGTCATAGACGTATAGTACTGGTATGACCTGCGAGATGGGGTTCATGATGTGTTCGTCTCGTACACACTGCTTGTTGCTCCGTCTCGTACCTGTTGGACGCTGGTCCATCTCATAGCCATGGATAGTGTGCTGCCGCGAAACGTACCTAATATGCTTCTTTTCCGGATGCTGTGACGAGCTGTACGTGGCGCCCCGTCTGGCGCGTATGATTTGCGCATCGTACTTGTCCAGCCGGAAACTGCTGTGGATACTGCTTCCGGGCAACTCGGTTCGGCTTTCGGAGGTATGGCTCGGACGGAGAATGAAGCTTGAATCACAGCCTACGTGTCGGTCGGATTTTTGTCAGTTATGTGCATCGTACTTCATCGCCCGGACGGACCGGCTCCGGGTACGAGTCGGTCGCAAAGTAAGGCTACGAACAGCTCTCAGAGAGCTGTCCGACCCGGAACGGAATCGACCCCTATGAGTGAAAACTAGATCTCCTAGAAATTCAGCATGACCACACCATATGGAAAATTCAGAAAATACTTTTTTTTACCCCTCATTTAAGAATTCAAAACAACAGCGTTATAAAGCCTCTACAATAAAAACATAATCTAATACAGTTATAACATTAAGAACGGATATTGATATGTAAATCTTGAAACTGTCATAATTTAACACATTTCGACTAAACCTACACAAAGAACCAAGGTATTTCTCACAGGAAAATACTTGCAAGCGCCAGATAGTATCATGCTTCTTGAGCAATGCCTTTTTTAAATAAAAAAAACAGAAAAATTAATCTTTCCTTTTAGAGGGGATTCAAAAAAATTCAATTCTTTTGACAAGCAAAGATGAATGTATCAATCTAACCATTGCCAGTCTGAAGGGCAAAGATGTATTTCAGTTTTTCCTTTTAATGTTGCACTGTATCACTCAGTTTACTATGAAAAGAAGCACCTGAGTTTGGTAGATGTCCAAGATCGGTGCAGAGAAAGAATATTGATGTAAAAATATCGACCTGGACAAATATCTAGGTGAAAATATTGTGGGTCTGAAATATTGACAGACAAAACATCGTGGTCAAGAATATCGAGTTTAGGTAAGTCATATCGATGTTTAAAATATTGAAGTGTTTAATATCATTTGCAAAATTATCGTTGTTGAAAATATTGATTTTTTATTAATGTTATGTATTTTTATATATATGTTAAAAGTATGTGATGTATTTTTTTGTACAAGAATTGTTTGTATTTTTATTATATGTGTTAAAATTTCAGTAGTTATTAATTTTTTTAATAGAATTTTGCATTTTTAGTTCTGTAGTGGGTTGTGGGTTTGTAGGGAAATAGGGTGGGAAGTAATTTAATTATATAAAATTGATAGATTATTTTTAGTTGTTATTAATATATATATTTTTAATTTTGCGTTGTTTAGTTCCGTAGTGGGTTGTGGGTTTATAGGGGAATAGGATGGGAAGTAACTTAATTATATTAAACGTATTGAATATTTTTTATTGATTAATATTTGTTTAATTGAGATTTTATAATGTTGAATTTGTAATTTGTTCTTAATTATTTTAATTGGCAATTAATTATGGTAATTAGCTTTTGGTGTGTGTTGTGGTGTTTATAGGTGTAAATGGTGGGAAGTAATTTATTTTTAATTGATGAATTAATAATTCGTTTTTAATTCATTTAGATTAATTCATTAGAAATTAACTATGGTAAGTTTATAATTTATTTTAGGTGTGTTTTGTGGATATTATAGTGTTAAAGCATGTGTATTAAATGAATGTTTATTATTTTTTTATTAATAATCTTTTTTAATTGATTATTAATTATGTTAATTATGGAAATTCATTTGAATTAAAACTTTTGACGTTGTGTTTATTGGTGTGGGGTTATAAGGTAGAAAAAAAGACATTTATGTTTTGTAGCTCGTTGTTATATGTAATTTACATTATAATATGTGTTCTTTTTATATGTTTAATATATTTAATCAAATATATTTTTAATATTGTTTATTTAATTTTATGATTTGTTTGATTTTTTCTGTTGTTTAAATATTATTAGTAATTTTTGTTTCTCTGCAATCCAACACTTTCCCTAATGTTGCACTCACTGGAGTGGGAATAGTAATTTTTACCCCTCCATTATCGCTTAATTTCCCTACTATTGCACTCACTGGAGTGGGAATAGTAATTTTACCCCTCCCCTATCCAGCACTTTCCCTAATGTTGCACTCACTGAAGGGGGAATAGTAACTTTGACTCCTGTGCTATCCAATACTTTCCCTACTGTTTGTCTTACTGGAGTGGGAATATAAAATATAAAATTCCACCCCTCCGTTATCCAGCATTTTCCCTACTGTTGCACTCACTGGAGTGAGAATAGTAATGTTTACCCCTCCGCTATCCAGCACTTTCCCTACTGTTGCACTCACTGGAGTAGGAATAGTAATTTTGACCTCTGTGCTATCCAATACTTTCCCTACTGTTCCACTCACTGGAGTAGGAATAGTGATTTTTACCCCTCCGCTATTCAACACTTTCCCTGCTGCTGCACTCACTGGAGTGGGAATATTCATTTTTACCCCTCCGCTATTCAACACTTTCCCTACTATTGAACTCACAGGAGTGGGAATAGTAATTTTTACCCCTCTTCCATCTAATACTTTCCCTACTGTTGCACTCACTGGAGTGGAAATAGTAATTTTTACCCCTCCACTATGCTGCACTTTTCCTACTTTTGTATTCACTGGAGTGGGAATAGTAATTTTTACCCCTCCTCAATTCAACAATTTCCCTGCTGTTGCAGTCACTGGAGTTGAAATAGTAAATGTAATTCCTCCGCTATCACTTATCCTACTTTGTACTCACTGAAGTGGGAATAGAAATGTTAACCCCTCCGCTTTCCAACACTTCCCTACTGTTGCACTATTTGGAGTGGGAATAGTAATTTTTGCCCCTTTGCTATCCAACACTTTCTCTACTGTTACACTCTTTGGAGTGGGAATAATACTTTTTTCTTCTCTGCTATCCAACACTTCCCTATTGTTTGTCTTACTGGGGTGGAAATATAAAATGTTACCCCTCCGCTATCCAACACTTTCCCTACTGTTGGATTCACTGGAGTTGGAATAGTAAATTTAATTATTTCGCCACCCAACATTTTCCCTACTGTTGCATTTATTGTATTGCAAAATGTAAATTTTAATTTATTTAAATAACCTAATGATTTACTTTATTATAGAATGCTTTTTATTTTATTTTAAATTATTGAATCAGTGAAGTCCAAATCCCAATCGGAAAGGAGGCGGCACACCAATTCAACCACAAGTAATTTATTTGAGCAAGAACTTAATTTTAAATTATAAATCACCATTTTTTTTGTTTTAAAGATAAAAAAAAGTAGTTAAATATATGTACATGTGTAAATTATTATGTTTGTGTTTATATTTTTATAAATTATGTTTATTTGTTATATTTAGTTAAAATGTATATTAAATATAATTAATTTTGTTGTACATCTACATTTTTTACTTCAATATTTTTGATTCGATATTTTTGTACTTGTATGTATATGAAGTCAGTATTTTTTCATTTTATATTTTTTCATTGATATTTTTGTGATCAATATTTTTAACATCCATATTATGTTAGTGAACCAGCCAAGATCAGAAGCTAAGAACGATGGTGCATGTTTACAACAGAATGCCGAAGTGTGGCGTTAAGCAGAAATTGCTAACGCCATGCTCTGCCATTCTGAAAATGCAGGCATGCGCTGTATTCACAAGAATTCAGCGCACCCCTGCCTTTCCCCTAGCGCTGGTGCTAAACTTAGCTGCCTACCGCCCACGCAGGCACCCTTGCACCATAGTGCAAGGGTGCCTGCATTGAGGGAATGATTCTTTATGTGCAGGAAGGTATCCCTTCCTGCACGTAAACAATCATTCATGGCGATTTTCTGTTTCTATGGGTGCTGCACATTGCAGCACCCATAGAAACAGCAAAAACAAGGAGAAATTAGCCATTTCTCCTCGTTTCACCATGTTAAGACCAGTTGCCTCCTATTTACGCCACCCTTTTAAATAGGGGGCAGCCACTGCAACACCCATTGCACACCCCTTTGATGCTAAGTGTAGCATGAAAGGGGACCTTATTTACAAGGTGCGTTAAGGCAAGTTAAGTGACTTAACTCAGCCTTGTATATAACGCGAAGGGTTTACGCCACAGGGATGTCATAAAAAGTGATTTTACTTTGACTTTAGGGGCTTGTAAATATGCCCTGACGTTTCTAGAGGTGGATAACGTTATGAAAGTCGGTTTAGGTTATTGAAGTATTATTCCTTTTATTGCCACAGTTAAACATCTGCATCTCCGTAGCCAGTTCAAAGTGTTGTCCACAAAAATAAAAGAAGTCACCCTTCTATGGTCAATTTAATAAAAGAAGCGATGCAGAGACAAAGACGTGCCACGCAGAATATTGTAGTAATTTTAAACCTGTAACTGATAAACAAGACTTATGATAGATTTCTGTTGCACGTCAACAAAAGTATTAACTTTCGCATAAAACTGAAAGTGCCAGGTGTATTGAGAGCAACATGTACAGCTTCCTATTCGTGAGACATTCCATGCTTTAGGACTCTCACCATTCATTTGGCATCAGCTTGGGATTCTCAGGAGACAAAAACATTGTTCTGAAAAATATATCAGGTTTATTGAAACAGGAAAACCAAACATATTAAATGTGTTTCCTTCTATCTGGGCAAGCAATTTTAGAATCATGTTTACAGAGGCCAAATTCTTGTTTGCTGTTGATTTATGGCCACTGGATTTTTTTCAATGTGTATTTAGATACTTCGTTGTCCATATCCTTTTGACATATGTTTATGCAACCACAGCTGTAAACATGATTCTCTCCGATATTCAGCTTTAATTTTCATTTGACTAAAGCACCGATCTGTCAAAAATTAGGTTGACATAAATCTATTGAAACTATATTTAGCTTGATTGCACCACTCTTCTTTCTCTTCACACTGTCTTTTTCAACTGCTACTATCTTGTTGTTTATAAACTTTCCGTCCCTTTCCCCTTTGACACGTCCACATGCACCGCCAAGCCTTTAAACCAGATACATGGCCTCTTGCACCCAGTAGGTTGAAAATGTGCTACATTCAGTGATAATCAGGTCTGATAACTAGTAGACCAACCAAATATGACTGGTCACTTATGATGTGTGTGGTGGCCGCTCATCTGAAGGCATGAAGATATCTGCCAGTCTTTATGGTGGGACAATGTGCCAGCACCAAACTTCAGTACTCACAAACTTCTAAAATGTATTCCTCTTTTAATATAACAGTGGCTAGTGTAACAATAAGAGGATATTAGGAAGCATAGGAAATGTAAGTCCTCACCTCACAAAAGCCTGTTCAAAGAATACAAAGGCCTGTGATTCTCAGTGCTGTTGTTGCAGGGATTCTACCCAGCAGAAGAAATATGCTTAGGACCATCGAACAACAGTATGTGGGGGACTGAGTCACCATGCCACATCAGTATCTCTTAGACCAACTAGCTATAGTGCCTCACTTGCCCTCCTGACCTTTCTAGGGAGGCAGGTGATTTGGCACCCCAGAACATAACACTCTCAACCCTATGAGGGATCACGTTAACAGGACACACCCTTTCACTCTCTCATACATACTTATCCACAATACAATAAAAAAGAGAGAATATGGATGTTTACAATTTTTATTTAGGTTATCCAACTCTAAGGGGCCGATTCCGATTCCGGCCGCAAAACGTGCCGACCGACACTGATCCAGAACGGAGACCAACCGACACGGACTGGCGCCGTACGACCCGTGCAGTACGATGCAACGCGTGTGATTTGACAACCGACACGTACAGAATACAAGCCTTACGACCGAGCCATAGGGAAAACAGTGATTTGCCCAGAAAATGGACGTGATTCACACCGATCGACTCGCACAAGGAATGAACCCGACGGACACATACCCGCGATGTCCGATCCGCGCAGTACGATGCAATGCGTGTAAAACCAGACTGACTCCCATGGAGCCCAAGCCGCATGACCGACACGTACAGAAAACAGGGACCTGCAGCAATAGAGATCTCTGCAACCGACGCGGATGAAACACAGAAGAAAGTCAGCGTGAAAGACCCGGAGAAGCCCGCACAAGCCAACATCAGTGTCCGTCTCGGTCAGAAGAACGTTTCCTTCATGCCTAGAAAAGCCAAAGGAAAAAATACAAAAAAAGGACCAAATAAGCAATGACAAAGTGAATAAAGATTTTTAAAAAACTTGGAACAAAGACACACCCACTACTGCACCTATGTAAAGGACACCAATCACTACCATGATCCTTTGCAAATTCAAGACAACAGCCAGCAGAGAACAACATCACACAGCAACCACAGACACACTTACAACTCACCCATCACACAACTTTCAGACCATTAGCACCTCACCAAAAGCACCCACAAATACACCTAGCAAAACTGACACTCACCCAACATTACTTGCACCCTCACACACACATCACTCACCACCACCTCCCATCACCATGCCTCCAAAGAAGAATCCAAAGTTCACAGATAGTGAGTTAGAAGTGCTGGTAGACGAGATCATCAGAGTAGAGCCACATTTGTTTGGTACATTGGTCCAAAGGACCCCCATGTTACAGAAAACAAAGATGTGGGCGAGGATTGTGGACAAGGTGAACGCACAAACACCAATGTTGCGCACAAAGGATGATATCCAGAACAGGTGGTATGACGTGCGCAGGAGGGTCAAGAAACTCATCGAGAAAGATCACACCTTGAGTCAGCGCACTGGTGGTGGCCCTCCTGCCAAACCAGTAAACTTCAGGTCCTGGGAGGAGAAGGTGCGGGACATCCTCCCACCAGAGAGCGTCCATGGTCTATCAGACATACCAGAGCCTGGTGAGTACACAACCAATATACTTAATATTGTGTGGCAAGGGGACAGTGAAACTATGCACCGTTAGCAAAGCCACAGTAACCAATAGATAATCATCTCAAGATGTGTATGCTAGTCAGACAAACACAACACCTGCCATCTCATAGTGACTTGTAACGGTGTCATGACCTGTACAAACCTACCAACAAATAGAGCAAGGCAGTGGCACAAAGCCAAATAAACACTGTCAGACAGTTTGCCACCACAAACACACAACCTAACAGTGCAGCTGACTGACAGGAAGGAATAGTGGGTATGCAGATGAAGTGAGTGTATCCAAAAGCATGATGGGGTTTGTAGTCACAGATAATGCTCCCCCTCCCATTTGGCCCATCAATACCTCCCTGAACCATGCTCCCATCACAGGGAGTGGAAATTGACTGACAAGATAGCTGACACTGGGCTCTGTTGTGGGGAGCACAAGGCCCTGCTGGGACTGGGCACCAACAAACACCAGGACTGTACTGGTTGACATCCTGAAAGTTAACCTGCACCCACTGCAGTGGTGGCACGCTTCATGATGGGATAACTGGCATGGCGGAGAAGGAGGTCCTGACTTGAAAACAAATAACACCGATGCTGGACATACACACACCTTCTATGCTAAAACACATTGCACTTGTGGTACCAGTGACTCTCAAAGATAATGCCCGAGCAAGATGTCTGACACATGGCCTGATAAATAATGTGGATGAAAATCACACATATGTACTGGCCAACCCAAACATGGTCTCACACACAGCCATTGCAACCGTATGTTCAAACTCACAGTCTGGGAATGCCGTGTCCAGGGGTGCTGCCTGGCCTGGCTGGGGAGGTGTGTCTTGCAGATAACAAGTGTGGAGATCCATATATAGTACATTGCACAAACCTCACAGGAACTCACATATACATCATTGACAGGGGACATCTGACAGTGAATGGAATGGACACACCCAATATAGCCGACACCATAGAATGGTCTCATTCACACTCGGTGCTGTTGTGAGCTGCTTTCCACTCCTACATTGTGCTGCAACACATGCATTCTTCACACAACACAACACTCACTGACATAGACACTGTAGACACAAGGTCTAACCTGGACTGCATTGGAGGAGACATGCTACTCACAGCAGCCAAACCGCAACACACACACCACCGGCTCTCACTGTCATGAGCATTGAAAAGCCAGAGTGCTTCCTTGCCCAATCCATGTCACCATGGAGAATATTGACAGTCAAATCACATATGCACATACAAAACTCAGCACCAGACTCATTAACGATGGTGACATCATCACTTGTATGAAATGAGATGGGAACTAGGAACACTGTAAACAAACACTTTCTCCCAAGAGATCACAGGCATTCCGGACTGTGGCCATGTCCTACCAATACACCAGTGTGACACACAAAGACTAGCAAAATCTGCTATCACACATGCCCCAATCATACAACATATGCTCAGTGGAATTGCACGTATGTCCTTGTTAAAGGTCAAATGTGTACAGGGATGACACACCTGTGTCAGCAACGTGATGGCCCTTGAGTAGTTATGGCCATGTACAGCAAAATCAAAACATGAGCTGGGCGTGCACCCACTTCGACATGCACATTGAAATGTTTCATGTTGGCTGGGCAATGTGCCACAACAGTATCAATCTCTCTCCGTGACAACTTTGGACAAAGCAGTGTACAGGCACGCATCCTGACGTAAAGTAGAAAATGTCATGTATGTGAACCATGAAGTACTGGGAATTTTAAGCCCAGCGGTGCAGGGGAACACACCCTATGACTTCGGGTTCTTCCTGTTTCAGACCTACAGAAACACAGAGTCTTCTGGATGAAGTCAAAGATCAGTTTATTGGCTGCAGACCAATTACAGGTATCCAAGAAGTACAACAGTGTGTATGTTCTTAGGAGACTGCTGAAAATCACAGAAACGGGCTTCTTCTTAAATACAGAATATCCTGCTTCAGGCATACATTCCTAGTTTACGATATGGCCATTACATGTATACATTACAAACGAAAAGGCAGAGTCATGATGACCATCCCACATTCCAGTTAAGCCAGCCCGTAATTATTTACACAGCAAGGCTCAGATCCCACATCAGATATCGATAGGCCCCAATAAACATGAGCATCTCCTGTTTGGAAAACAAGCCATAAAGAAGGAACAGTCAGGTGCGAAAGAGATTAGCTGGAGGCTTGTGTCGGATGAAAAGACTTTATGGTGTGTCAAGCCCTGATGCTAATCACAGGTGGCCAGAGGACGGGGAACTCGTGAGACCAGTTTGACCTGGGGCAGCGGAGCCAAGATGCCCAGGTCACAGAAAAGTCAAAGAAAGGCACATGTGCTCTAAAAGGCCCGTATTTGCTTCATGCTATGTAGCCTATGTGAGGGCAACCATAAGATGGCCACCGCTCTAAGATGGAACCCACGTAGTGATGTATAATAGCGTATACACAGTGCATTCATAGCTAAAACGTTACACAAAGCACTTGTACATACCGCATTAACCATTCGCGGTTCACTAATACCGGGATAGACAGGGGTAGGGCCCTGCCTCCTACGCGGTCCCAAATTCTAAAGTACGACAGACCCTCCTTTTGCCCTTACATAGGCAATAACTATACTCATTTCAATCCGAGTCTAGGTCAATATTCATGAAGTCATGGAGATGTTGCTGTAGCATAATCCTATTACTTAGCTCGTCCCTCGATACAGGTTTCCTTACACATAATGTAGCACAGAGGCCACATATCGCAGGAGCACACTGTATGCACAGACAGAACAGGAAAAGGATGGCTAAGATCATTCCAATGACCATCAGAACTTTCCAACCCCAGGCAGATATCAGTTCCCAGAACCACCCCACCAGTGACCAATCTCCTTTATCCACGTGTATGGACTCAGATATTCTATGTAGTTTGGAGATGGCTTGATAAACTGTTGGAGCGTTGTCTGGTATGAAAATGCAACAACTAGATTGGATAACCTTACATACCCCACCGCGGTCTGCAAGTATGACGTCTAGAACCATGCGGTTCTGCAAAGTCATGAGGCGATCCGCTTGGAGCTCAGCTGTCAAATTACCAAGGGCACCAGCCGTAACATTAACAGTGGATTCAACCACACGAGTCAGCTGTCTCAGGCTCCTACTATTGACCATAGGTCCCCAAAACGGCAGGAAACCCAAAAAGAAATCTCCCGCTTCCTGACCGGCAGTATCCTCCTTACTAATCACACCTCTCACAACTCTGGTCTTGTGATAGTCAGAGGCGGCAGTAAATGTTGGCGGTAACAGATTTGCAATATAACATGTGCCCGAGAAATCAGGGGGCAGCCATGTATATGCTCGGTCATTGCAGATAAAATATGTACCTTTGGCAGCCAAAAACGCTGGGGAAAACTGTGACGGAAAAGTGTACGTTTCAGTACAGTCACTTCTTCCCAGTTGAGCCCTAGGATTCTGACCATTACCTTGCAAACAGAACCGACCTATGTGGGGTACGACCCAGATTGGGGATGAGATTTTTCGCTGTCTTTCACCCAGACTAATACTATACCCCATCGCGTTCCACCCTACATAAGCTCTCAACTCTTCTTTGGGAATAGATGAGTATGCGTCGATATCTCTGCTCATATCGGCAACTCCTTTCATTAAAGCTTTGTTATTTGTGCTAGGTCTGATGGAACGCGGTTGTCGCGGGGAGTATGCATCTAGTGCATAGAGAAACATGGTCTGGAATGCCCATGACGATCCATTGTAACTATACGGTAGCACTAGATAGGGAATACCCTTATTAAAGGTATGTGGCATTAAACCACACACCCAACAATTGGTTGTATTCATGACTAGTTGGTGCTGGTGCAGGAGCTGAATAAACGAGTTGTTTACAAATTCAGACCGTCTAGCTTGTTCATGTTCAGGCAGAGGGTGAAAAGAGTGTGAGGAGATAGTAGGAGGAGGTATAGGCTGTACAGTGGGTGCAATGGGCTCTTGAGAGGAGAAGAATACAAATCCTACAGTAAACACTACCATACTACATAATACAAACAGGCATAAAAATACAAAACGTTTGCTCTTCATTATTTTACACATTCTTGTTTTAAAGTTTATTTCCTCAGCAGGTCTCTCCATCTTAAAAAACTCCATCCTCTAATCGTGCCGCTCGCGGCGGGTGAGTATCTTCTGCTAAGGAGTACGCCTGTCAGTCCAGGGAACGCCCTAGACCAACCAGAACCGTCGACCTAACGTCTTCGGCCTGTACCCCAAAGTCTTGGCACCGCGACCCTGCGGCTGAACCCGGATGGTGGTTCGAAAAACAAAAATCAACAAAGTCCTTCAGATGGGAGAGCTCTGGTTATCAAAAAATAAAAAGGTAAAAGAAAAAGAATATTTATTTGTCCATAGGCCTTGGTCTTAGATTGTAATGAAAACGGCCAGGTACTGTTTGATCTTGAAACAAAAGTTCAGGCTCTGTAGTGTCCAATCGAATTGACGGTGGCACAGCTTCTTGCAAAATATCCTCACTTTCCTGTGCTAAAGTTGTGCCTTTTATGCGTGCATCACTGAACGGCACAAAACGAGGTACAGTGTCTGTTTCAGAGTCAGCGATACCCTCCTGGACCCACTGGTCATACGGCAGAGGCAAAGGTATCCTCTTCACGTGGGCACCGTGGATCCAGTTCTTTTTCCCCTTTACTCGAACAGCTGACCTTGTAGACAGTAGCACGAGATGAGGGCCAATCCAGCGGGGCTCATCGTTGCTTTTCCGCTGGAAGTTTTTCACGAGGACCCACGTGCCAGGTTCGATAGGGTGTCCAGGAGCTTCAGAGGCCGGGGGGAGAGTATCATGCACCTGTTGGTGTAAAACACGCAGTTTAACCGTCAAATCATACAAGTAATCAAGCAGTACTGGGTGTTCGATTTCACTGAATTTCGTCGGTCTTGGCACACCCCATACATTGGCCGGGCGGCCAAAAGCGACCTCGTAGGGACTAAGTCCCACTCGTGAATGCACAGTCATTCTGGTGGACAGAAGTGCTAGAGGCAGAGCGTCAGGCCATTTAAGACCTGAGCTCGCTTGGATTTTGGCCAGTTTGAGTTTTAGAGCGCCATTGTAGCGCTCTACTAATCCAGCTGATTGGGGGTGATTTGCAGCGTGAAATTTCTGCTTTATACCTAGTCCCTCACACACATTCTTCATCACTTGGCCCACAAACTCACTCCCATTATCACTCCACACCATTCTTGGCATTCCAAACCTAGGGAAAAATTCCTTCACAAGGGCTTTGGCTGTGGATAGAGCAGTGTTATCTTTTAGAGGATAGGCCTCTATCCATTTTGAGAAAGTGCACACAACCACCAATACATATTTCAGGTTGCTGCATCTTTCCATGTGGATAAAATCCAACTGCAAAACTTCAAATGGATATGATAGAGGCGCAAAATGACCAGCTGGAGTTGGGGTTCTGTGGCATTTCACATTGGACTAGGTTGCTAGGTGATGTCTTAGAATCTCCTCTATGTCATGGAAGGTTGTATGTGGGGAAGTTCTGTAAGTGACCAGTTGCAGGAAAGCCTCTTTGACTGTTGGATGGGATCTTCTTCTGTGGAATAAACTTCTACCTGTCTTCATCTACAATTTGATCCTGGTTTTATTACATGGGATCTTACACTGGCGTAGTCGGCTCAGGAAGTCAAAGGAGAAGATCTCAACAAGAATTCTTGGCTGGATAATTTTATAATTCAACTAAAAGAACTTAAGGATCTAAGGATTTATTTCTTCATCTGATTTAATTTGCGCTTATGAGACTGCCTTGGATGTTTTTCACCATCCGTTATGCCCTGCATACTTTTTGTGCTGGTAAACTTGGAAGGAAAGCTGAATCTCTAGCGTGATTGACTCTGGTTCACTATCTACACTGTGTTTACAAGCTGCACTTACACGACGGTTTAAGCGGTAGTGGCAGCGGAGCATTGGAATCAGTGCCGTAGCGCTGTGGATGCAGTGGTGTATCGTGACGAGATTTGGGGAAAAGAATTCGTCTGGTGAACCGGTAGCTGCTCCGCTGACGAGATTTGGGGAAGTGAATTTCTGTGGTGAACCGGTTGCTGCTAAGCGAATGTGTTTTGGCATGAAAGCGCATTTTTGCCATGAAAACGCATCGTTTAAATTGATGTAACGTGGCTCCCTGGAACCGCATCATTTAACCTGATTCTACGTGGCTGTTGCGAGTCCTCGACTTCATTTGAATCAAACATAAACATTGTAGTCGTCAAGGAGACGGAATCTTACCTGTCTTCCACCGGCATTGACGCTCTCTTCTCGTCTCGTTCCAAGTTCTCCATTGCTGCTCATTCCAGGTTCTCGATCGCTGCTGCATCGACGCTCTCCGTCTTCTGGATTTCTTTCAAGCACGTCACTATGCTCACGCTGACTCACGTGTGCGTGGTGGCCATTTTGAGGTTGCTTAGCAACCCAGTGTGTTTGATCATAACAAGGTGCTCGACAGTGTTTGAGCTTCGTTTTTTCTCAAACGTTTCTTTTGAGGAAACTCGCTGTTAATGTGCAGATATCTGTGAGTCATAAGGAAACTTCCGAACTTTGAAACCTGTATTTTTATGTTAATGTTATATCTCATATGGTGATTGTTTTTTTTATTTTTAAAAAAAAAAATGCTTTGTATGTAAGGGTTTGATCTTTAGTCTCATGTAAGCGTATTCTGGAGTTGGTATCGTAGTGACTATCATTTAACATGCAAAATGTCACTGCGGCTCCATTTTTCCTATCCTGTCCTGGTTCACCTCCAATCAAATGGAAAAAGTGGAAAGTTGTTTTTGAGAGGTACGCTAGAGTTTGCGGTCCCTCTTTGAGCGCGGAAAGGAAATCGGCATTGTTACTACACTGTTTGGGTTCGGAAGGTCAGGATGTGTTTGACCATTTGCCTGATCTTTCTACTGAGGAGGCGGGTAGGTTAAATGACTATGAAGTTTGCATTAAGAAATTAGATAAGCATTACCTGCCCAAAATCAGCACGATTCTGGAAAGATATCAGTTCGCAAAGAGGATGCAATCTACTGACGAGACTATTGAAGATTACATAACGCAGCTAAAAAAATTAGCTTCCTCCTGCAGATTTGAAAATTTAACTGATGAACGTATTAGAGATCAGTTCATGTTCGGTTGTTCCATTGAGAAAATTAGGGAGGAATTATGGCTAAGAGATGAGCCAGGCCTGGATGAAGTGTTAACAGTTGCCAAACGCATCGAACATTCTTTGAAATGTGTTGCTGTAATTAAAAAAGATTCAGAAAAGGGGACTAGGATTGAAGTAGTAAAAGTTAAATCTGATAGTAGTGGTCTAGTTGATACAAGCAAATCTGGGAAAGCCTGGGCAGACAGGAAATGCTATAGATGTGGTAAGGCAGACCATCTTGCTAATGACAAGAAATGTCCAGCGCTTAATCAAACATGTTCAAAGTGCAAACTGAAGGGGCATTTTACAGCCTTTTGCAAAACGAAACAAAAACCCAAGGTGAAAGAAATTGATATATATCATAGGGAATTTGAGGCATGCAATTCTGAGGAGAATGTTTGTGGGCAGATTGTGGTTCAAGTGGAAGTCAAGTGTAATAACAAAAGCTGTCCCTATGATAATATCTTGGTTGAAGGTGAGTCTACTAAGGTGTTATTTGACTCTGGTGCTAAAATAACCATTGTATCAAGTGATTTCTACAATCATAAGCTGAAGGGGAAGATTACGTTGATGAAACCTGACATAATTCCTTTAGCGTATGGTGGAGAACCTATTAAGCTGCATGGGTATTTTCTAGGGTTGATAGAATACAAAGATAGATTGATATCTGGGAAAATCTATGTTTCTAAACGTGGTGATAGCTTAATTAGCTGGATTCATCAGGGTGACCTAGGTGTGTATCTTGATCCCAATGCAAATCCCTCTATACAGTTAAGAGATAGAGTTCAATCTGTCGATAAGGGGGTGGATAACAAGTATGTTCATGATTTAAAACTAGAGTTCCCGAACGTGTTCAAGGAAACTCTAGGCTGTTTGAAAGGATATCAACTTAAAATTCGACTAAAAAGTGATGCAGTACCTGTATGTTGTAAAGTAAGAAATGTACCATTTTCTGTTAGAGATGACATGAAGAAAGAAATAGAGAAATTGAGTAGTTGTGGGATCATTGAGGAGATAGAGGGATCGGAATGGTTGGCTCCAGTCGTTGCAGCACGCAAGCCTAACGGTAGTTTGCGTTTATGCATAGACTTGAGGCAGCTTAATAAGGCTGTGGTAGTGGATAGATATCCATTGCCGAACATTTCCGAGTTGTTGACGCTTCTTGATGGTGCGCAGGTATTTAGCACGATAGATCTCACTTCTGCATACCATCAAATAGAACTAGAAGAGTCATCCCGAGATTATACTTCCTTCATCACACCCTTTGGTACATTTAGGTTCAAAAGAATGCCATTTGGTTTGGTATCGGCCTCTTCGGTGTTCCAACGGGTAATGGAGAAAGTGTTAAATGGTCTTCCAGGGGTATGTGTATACCAGGACGATATTTTAGTGTTTGCTAAAGATGATGCAGAGCATGATATCAGACTAAAATCGGTTTTGAAGAGTTTGTGCAAACATAACTTAACGGTCAAGGGAGAAAAATGTAAGTTTAAATCTAACACCATCAATTATCTTGGTCACAGTATTTCAGGGGAGGGAGTAAAACCTAAGCCTGAGTTAGTTGATACCATAATGAAAATGTGTTCTCCAACTGATAAAACAGAATTAATGAAATTTTTAGGGATGATAGAATATTATGCAAAATTTGTGGTGGGCTTTGCAGTAGCAACAGTAAACATGAGACAACTGTTGCGTAAAGGTGAGGAGTTTGTTTGGT
This sequence comes from Triturus cristatus, assembly GCF_964204655.1. Taxonomy (NCBI): domain Eukaryota; kingdom Metazoa; phylum Chordata; class Amphibia; order Caudata; family Salamandridae; genus Triturus; species Triturus cristatus. The sequence continues at coordinate 897,881,825 of NC_140590.1, read as the reverse complement.
CAGATCGGTGTGAAGAAGAATTTCTGGCCATCAAGAGAAAGCTTAGTCAGGCTCCCTCGTTAAGAAGTTTTAATCCAACGAGTAGATCAATCCTTGTAACTGATGCTAGTGAGAAGGGGCTTGGAGCTGTATTAAAACAAAGTGGTCCTGATGGTATAAGAACTATTATGTTCTTGTCCAGAAGTCTCAGGGATCCAGAGATGAGATATTCTGTGGTGGAAAGGGAGGCTTTAGCTGTTTTTTGGGCAATAAGGAAACTGAAGAAATTCTTGTGGGGTTTGGAGTTTGAGGTTCAGACTGATCATAAACCTTTGATTGAGATTTTTAGCAAGAAAGGATTGGATTTAGTTTCTGGAAGAATAACCAAATGGATAATTGGTTTGCAGGAGTATAACTTTGGCATAAAATATATTCCTGGAGTTGAAAATGGCGTTGCTGATGTTCTGTCACGTTTGGTACCTGGTGGTGGTGAACAGGAAGAAAGTTTGCATGATGATGAGGAGGATGAAATTGTTTGTATGGTGGACCATGACATCATTTCTGAGGAGAGGTGGTTGAAGGAATTGGAGAGTGATGCAACTCTGGTTGAGGTGATGTCTTTATTTAAAAAAGGTTGGAATTCCAGTAAAGAGGGATCAGAAGGTACTAAGGTGTTTTGGGCTGTTCGCAATGAATTGTCTGTTGATAATAAGTTATTGTTTCGTGGGACCAGATTGATTCCTCCTACCAGTCTCAGGAAGGAGTTGATTGATTTAGTACATATGGCTCACTCAGGTTTGTCTAAGAGTAAAGGAAGACTTCGCATGTCGTATTGGTGGCCAGGAATGGACAAGATGATTGAAAGAGTTATAAGGGACTGTGTCCCTTGTGCCATCAGTGACAAGAATAAGATTACTCATATACAACCTATGGTTTTGAGGAAACGTCCTAGTGGTCCATGGGAAGAGATTGCTGTGGATATTGTTGGGCCTATACAAGGTAAGGGCTCTCAAGTGTTTATACTGGTGATTATTGATATGTTCTCGAGATGGCCTGAAGTTTTTTTTTTGTCAACCATAAACACTGGCAATGTGATTGAATGTTTTAAGAATTTATTTGCTAGGGAAGGGTTGCCATCGTCAATTTTGTCTGATAATGGTGTTCAACTGGTTTCCAGGGAAATGGAGCAATTTTTATCGTCTAGAGGGATTCTCCATAAAACTTCTGCTCTTTATCATCCTGAAGCCAATGGTATGGTGGAAAGATTCAACAAAGTTATTAAGGAAACCATCAATTTGGCTAAAGGAGTGGGGATTGATTGGAAAAAGGAGGTTGTTAGTAAGGTTGAGGAGTACAGATTGACTCCACATGCTACCACTGGTAAAACTCCTTTCCTGTTGTTTAGGGGTAGAGTCCCTAATACCTGTGTTGAACCGTATTGGGTTAACAAGTATGGTTTATCAAAAGGGAAGGAGGGAGTGTGTGATAGTGGGCAGATGGTAAAAGTTGAAGAGGAAAAAGCTAAAATGAGAAAAGCGTATTTTGATGCCAAACATGCTGTTAGGAAAACTAAGGTGAATGTAGGTGATTGGGTCAGAATTAAACGTCCTGGTGTGTTGGGTAGTTCTTCGTGTAAATTCATGGAACCAATCAAGGTAATCAAAATTTTTTCAAATGCTATTCAAACGCAGGACCATCGGATTTGGAATTTAAGTAGAGTGTTTGTGTGCAGTGGGGTGTCTGAACAGAAAAAGAGTGAGGTGTCCTCTAAAGGTGGTTTTTCTCTTCATCAACTTAAAGGGGAAGAGAGAGAGGATTTAAATTGTCCTAGGACATCTTCCAGAGTGGGGAAAAGACCAAGCTATCTGAGTGATTTTATAAACGTTATTGTTTAAATTTTATGTGTATAGAAACTATGTTAATAGTAAATTAAATGAATGTTTCTTTCAAGGGAGGGAGATGTGTGGCATTTCACATTTGACTAGGTTGCTAGGTGATGTCTTAGAATCTCCTCTATGTCATGGAAGGTTGTATGTGGGGAAGTTCTGTAAGTGACCAGTTGCAGGAAAGCCTCTTTGACTGTTGGATGGGATCTTCTTCTGTGGAATAAACTTCTACCTGTCTTCATCTACAATTTGATCCTGGTTTTATTACATGGGATCTTACAGGTTCCCCTACCAGGGTTGTACTTCAAGCATACCATACAATTCTTGACCACATTCTCTGCACACTTAGGAATTCCAGCATTCTGCCATACTGGAGCCAACAACTTACAGATTCCTTTCGTACTGATATGTGCCATTCCATGTGCCATAGTAACCACTGGAAGCACATATGCATCAGGTAACAACCATCGCCTATGTTCTGACAAATCAATCCAACAACCATTCTCATCCAACTTACCCATACTTTCTCTCCACTTACTCAACTCTTTCTCTGTGGCTTCAGCTTGAAGGGACTTTACACTCTCTATTGTGTTTTCACACATTCCAACATCACCAACCCATCTGGCAGGGCCTGCAACATACATTCGAGTCTTTACATCTTTTGCTGTTTCTTTCGCGACTTCATCAGCAAACGCATTACCACGACCAACATCATCAGTGATTTTCTTGTGCGCACTGCATTTCATAATCGCAACTTGTGATGGTAGGGTCAACGACTCAAGGAGATCATTCACCAACTTGCCATTCTGAATCTTAGCTCCATGCGAAGTCAGGAACCCACTTTCTTTCCACAATCGCCCAAAACTATGAGCCACGCCAAAGGCGTACTGGCTATCCGTATATTTGTTCACTTTCATTCCTTCAGACAACACGCATGCTCTCGTAAGGGCAATCAATTCTGCTGCTTGAGCCGAATTTTGTGGCACACGTGCAGTTTCCACAATCGTGTGCAAAGTCGTGATAGCATATGCAGCAGTTGTATCACCATTTGGAAGCTTGAAACACGAACCATCCACCCATAAAGTACCATCACACTCAGTCAGGGGAGTATCTTTAAGATCTACTCTCCCTTTCGTCTCTTCCTCTGTTCTGAACAGACAATCATGTTGCTCAATCTCATCTAGGTCTGCTGGGATTGGTAATAGTGTAGCTGGATTCAATGTGTTGCATCTCTTTATGTGTATATGATTTGCTAACAGTGTCAGCTCATAACCAGATAATCGCGCACTAGTTAAGTGTTGTGTCTTGGTCCTGTTTAACAATGTGTCCACAGCATGTGGAACCATAACAATCAATGTATTATCCATTACTAGGCCAGCAGACTGTCGAATAGACATAGCTGCTGCGGCTGTGGCTCTCAGACAACTTGGCAATGCCCTCGCTACCGGGTCCAAGGTTGACGAAAAATATGCGCATGGACGCGGTCTATCGCCAAAAGGCTGTGTTAACACTGATAATGCGCAACCATCTTTCTCATGAACATACAATGTAAAAGGCTTGCTGTAGTCAGGGGTACCCAACACAGGAGCTGAACATAATGCATTACGCAATTCCCAAAAACTTTTCTGACACTCTTCAGACCATGGAATAGGATTCGGTGTGTCTTTGCATGTTAATGCTAACAACGGTTTTGCCAACAAGGAAAAATTGGGAATCCAATGCCTACAGTATGAAGTAATGCCCAAGAAAGCACGCACTTCTCTCTGTGTTCTTGGCACACTCAACTGTGCAATGGCTTGAATTCTTTCTGTGGTCAGTTTCATTCCCTCCTTCGATAAGAGATGACCTAAGTAGGTCACTTCTTGTCGACAATATTGCAGCTTTGAGAGAGACACTTTGTGATGAAAGGCAGACAAATGACGCAACAATGACAAGGTAGCGTTTTTGCAAATCTTTTCAGTATCCGCGGCAATTAGTAAATCGTCGACGTACTGAATAAGGATAGCGCCACTCGGTAAAACAAGTGCATCAAGCTGCGCTTTTAAAGCCTGACTGTATATTGATGGACTTTCACAGTAGCCCTGGGGAGCGCGTTTAAAGCGGAAGCTGCGACCTCCTAAACTAAAGCCAAAAATGTCTCTACTCTCCTCTGCAATTGGGATGCTAAAGAAAGCATTCTTTAGATCGATCACTGAGAACCAGGCAGCGGAGGCTGGAATCATGGTTAACAAGGCAGTTATATCAGGGACAACTGGAAACTGTGGCACAACAATCTTATTAACCTCTCTAAGATCAATCACAAATCTGTAAACAGGAGGCTGTGAAGGGTCCGTTCATTTTAAGACAGGTAAAACAGGACTATTGCAAACGTTGCCTCTTGTCTCTTTAATTACACCCTTTTTAATCAAATCACTGACAATTGCCAACAATGCTTTCTGACCTTCATTGGAGATCTTGTACTGGGGAATACGTGGCAATCTGACATTGGCTTTTAAAGTGACCACATATGGCGGTATTTCCAAAAGACCCACATCATTGGGACCAATAGCCCAAAGGACATCCGGAAGGGATGACAATTCAGGTGGCATTGCATTTTTAGACAAATACATTGGGGAAATCACTTTCTTGCCTAATGTAAGTTGTACTCCTGAGGGAGAACAATATAGCGTCGCATGCAATCTTTTTAGCAAATCTAATCCCAACAAATTTTCCCCACAACCTGTTGTTAGAATGAGGGGTGCTTTTAGCTCACAAGGTCCAACAGAAAGTGACATAGGACTAGAAATCGGGTTCCTAACTGGGGTGCCAGAAAAACCTACTGAGACATTCATTTCGGCAGACAAAGGCGCGCCAGGGAGTTTTGAATGCATGATTGAACTCTTTGCAGCACCAGTATCCAGCAGAAAGGGCTCCGTTACATTTGCTGTAGTTACTTTAACATAAGGTCCGCTCTGATCCACTGGCACTGAAACAACTCCCTCTCTCTGTCTACGGCGGTCCTAGTAATCATCATCTTCTACATTGTCATCTTCTGCATAATAATCATTATTGTAGTACTGAGCTGTATTGCCAGTCGCATTGGCTTGCTGATCAAAGCTATTTATGGTATTTTGAGGCGGAAGAGGACGCGCGTTCTGGGGAATATTTCCACGCCCTCTACCCCTAGGAGCTTGCTGACCACCTCTACCTCTTGCGCCATACGCATTACTGTTACGCTGCATTAATTTAGGGCAACTATATTTAAAATGACCTTCCTCTTTGCAATATGAACATTGGTTGGGACCTACAGGGATTCGTGGTTGATAATACCCAATCATTTGCTGATTATTCTGAAACTGTTGGGGCTGCTGATAGATACCTTGTGTTTGCCTATAACTACTCTGTCCTCCACGTGGTGGATAAGCCTGCTGCAAGAGGACCTTTGTTTTTAGTTCTTTCGTTTTCTTATCTGTTCTATCCTTCTCATCTTTGTCTCTATTCTCATAATACTGTGCAGTAGCCAGTATTTGCGCTGAAGAGGAAACAGCCCAAGAACTTTCTGAGTCTTTTAATTTCTTACACAACTCGGGAAGTAAATTCTGCACAAATTTATCAACAAATAACCGTTGGCCACCTTCAGTGCTCATGTCTTGACCACTGTGGTCGATAAACGTTTCTTCAAACCTGGTGAAGAAATCAGACACTGTCTCATCTTTCTTCTGCTTACATGCGGATAGTTTATTCCAATTCACGCGCATCGCAGGCATTATGGTTTTCATGTAAGTAATAATTCTACCAGGGAGTTCTGCTACCAAAGGGTCTGGCTTCGTGCCACCAACTTGTCTAGCGTCTGCAGCAACGATATTAGCCCATGTACCCCCTAGCTCTGCAGCATGATCCGTATTACGGATGGATCCCCATAAAGGCTGTGGAACAACATTCCCGAATAACATATCTATGTCAGCCAAATTCATGACACACGATTCTGCAGTTTGGGATAACTCCTTATAATATCCTGTAGGGTTCTTACGGGGGTCAGGCAATGTCTGTTTAAGCGCTAAGACCTCAGATCGCTTCCAAGGGACATGCACCCAAACACGTTGAATATGTGCTAAGACAGGTGGATTAGCATTTGGATCAGCAGGTCTCCAAACTGGGGGAACCTCATGCATCGGATATTGGCGCGCTTTTACCTTTTTCCCCACATTGAGTTCCTGTTCGAACAATGATTGCTGGCAATCACCATTTCTGAGGGACAATAAAATCGCAACTGCTTTATCTACATTGGGGCCCACAATTGTACCTTTTTCAAAATCAAATCTCACTCGACACAATTCCTGTGGGTTTGGATTTGCACCATTATCCTCCAATTCCTCACAGAGGAATTCACACATCTTATCAAAGACATACCTCTGCTTTGGGGCATCCCATTGGTGAAAAACGTTAACAACTGATTCCACATCGTAGAGTGAAGGGAAACCAATCCACCTACGCGCCAGATGATCTAACACCTCTTTCTCGTCGGGACCAGGCAGCTGACTGCACAATTGCTGACGCTGTAAGGCAGGAGTCGCACTAGATGACCCAAAGAGAGGCGACATTAAACTAGTAACTACATTAGCTAGTCGTTGTCGTGCTGAAGGAGAGGTTGAGGCAAAAACGGGGGGATAGACAGAGGGAAGAAAAACAGATTCAGATACAGGTACCGGGGTAGTGTAAGAAGGAGCGCCAGGGGAAGCCGCTGGCGTGGTAGGCAAAGTCGCAGGAAGCGCGGGGGTAACAGGTATCAAAACTGGCGGCCCTTGAGAGGGCTGCACTGCAGGGATAGGAGCAAGCTGAAGAGGAGCTGGCGGCTGCGGGAAGGCTTGCGGCATATTTACTGGAGGCTGCACATTTACAAGCTGTGGAGGTGCTGTGGCATTTTGCGCATATGGGGGTGGCGTACTTAACAAATGGGACATTAGAGAATCTTTCTCTTTCTCTTTTGTCTCATCTTGCACAAGGGGTGACAAAACAGGGTAACATTTATCAATCCCTAGTTTGCGCTGTCTATGTAACTGTTCCTTCATTTGTTCCTCCTCATTATCTTTAAATTGCACAGCTGCTTGCATCACTGACATACCTCTCTCTCTCTTATTTCTTTTCGCTAGCTTAATTTCCTTCTGTTTGGCTTCCTTTCGCCATAGGCGGAAAGAATCAAACATCGCCGGCCGGGCTTTCTTTTTAAACAATTTAACTTCCAAATTATCTAAGATATCTGTATCGAAACTACCATTTTGGGGCCATTTTAAAACACCGTCCTTTCTGGTGTATCGGATCGATATTTCATTATATGCAATGGGGCCCACGCCATGTTTTACATAAAGCTCATAAGTTGGAGTTCCAATTGGAGGAACCGGACATGAATCCTCTAACTGGAAATCCCTTCCACAACCCAAACAAAACAATCTACAAAATACACTAGAACCAGGCATCTTCGCTCACTAGTCTAGTTTCAAACATCAAAGGATTATCGAATACGATAGTCTCGTGAATACACGAGTCCTCTGGCTTTGGGGTTTGCAAACTCCAAATAAACCAAAATTATCCCGAAGGATACCAAACAAATTGGGAGACGCTCCACTTATACTTAACTGAATATCGATGATCAATGGCGTCATCAGAAGACTCTCTCGATTGTTTCGCTCTACCAAAATCGTCAAGGGTCCAAAACAGGGCGATTAATCAGGGCAGCAGTCCTTCGTAGCCGTCGGGACGCGGAGAACCTCGCAGAAAAGACTTTCGGACCACGTCGACATGCAGGGGTCGATGAAGTGGCGGCCTTCCTCCAGGATTTCCACACGAAGCTCCTCACGAACCTCTGGCTTGGACCGGTACCGCTGAAATCGCCCCACGCTGGGTGCCAACTGAAGTACTGGGAATTTTAAGCCCAGCGGTGCAGGGGAACACACCCTATGACTTCGGGTTCTTCCTGTTTCAGACCTACAGAAACACAGAGTCTTCTGGATGAAGTCAAAGATCAGTTTATTGGCTGCAGACCAATTACAGGTATCCAAGAAGTACAACAGCGTGTATGTTCTTAGGAGACTGCTGAAAATCACAGAAACGGGCTTCTTCTTAAATACAGAATATCCTGCTTCAGGCATACATTCCTAGTTTATGATATGGCCATTACATGTATACATTACAAACGAAAAGGCAGAGTCATGATGACCATCCCACATTCCAGTTAAGCCAGCCCATAATTATTTACACAGCAAGGCTCAGATCCCACATCAGATATCGATAGGCCCCAATAAACATGAGCATCTCCTGTTTGGAAAACAAGCCATAAAGAAGGAACAGTCAGGTGCGAAAGAGATTAGCTGGAGGCTTGTGTCGGATGAAAAGACTTTATGGTGTGTCAAGCCCTGATGCTAATCACAGGTGGCCAGAGGACGGGGAACTCGTGAGACCAGTTTGACCTGGGGCAGCGGAGCCAAGCTGCCCAGGTCACAGAAAAGTCAAAGAAAGGCACATGTGCTCTAAAAAGCCCGTATTTGCTTCATGCTATGTAGCCTATGTGAGGGCAACCATAAGATGGCCACCGCTCTAAGATGGAACCCACGTAGTGATGTATAATAGTGTATACACAGTGCATTCATAGCTAAAACGTTACACAAAGCACTTGTACATACCGCATTAACCATTCGCGGTTCACTAATACCGGGATAGACAGGGGTAGGGCCCTGCCTCCTGCGCGGTCCCAAATTCTAAAGTACGACAACCATTGATGCCTGTTGAAACATAACTTACATTGCGTGTCTCTTTCAAACACAGGTGGTGCTGGGGACACAGCAGCAAATGAAAAGGACTCCCTGTCCCAGACTCTGGTGGACCCTCAGCTCTCTGGTGTGGACCCGTCTCTGTCCTCTTCGGATGACGAAGAACAACCTGGCACCTCCGGTGTGAGTCATCATGCAGCACCAGCAATACCAACATCTGCAACCCCTGAAACCATGCCTCCAGCATCTGGCAACAGATAGGGCACCCCCGCCAACACGGTCAGACCAAGGCCACAGAAAACTGACAGCAGAGAGACACAGGACCCCCAGGAAGCTACGGAGAACACCACCAGCAACAACACCCAACGGGGCCCAGTGTCACCTGTGCGTGCCGCCGCTGGTCCTGCCCGTGTGGCTAGGGGTGCTGGGAGGGGTGGTAGGCAGAGGGCGCGACTTGCAGAGGGGTCTGGACTGCATGATGACCCCCAACTGGCACGCATCATAGATGAGTACCAGGATAGCAACAGAGGATTCGGCCAGGTAGTGGGTATCCTCAAGGACATTCAACAGGAGCAGGCTGCCCATCATGCCCGCATGGAGGCAAAGTGGGGTGCACTTACTGCGGTGCATCGTGACATACTCCAAATCCTCCGCCAGATAAGCACCATGTCCACACCTCCCTGTGTGGCCACAACATCTGTTGCTGCAAGATCTGCCAGTGCCACAGGGAGGGAGGATGACTCTGGCGGAGGGTCCTCTGCACCGCAAATGCCTGCACCTGAGGATCCCCCCTGAAGAAGAAGAGGGGTCATCCGAAGGACAAGTGAGACGCAGATGTCCATGCACATCCCCCAGGGCCTCTAAACCTGTTCTGGAAAATGTTCTTTGTGCACAAACCGTTCACCTTGTCGTATCTAACATAACTCGCCTACATGACATGGAGGGCTCATGTTGGTCCAATGTAGCAGATGACTGTGGATTTTACTCTCGACATTTCAGCCTTCAACACTTCCAACTCTACTGTGAACTTTGTATTCAAAACCCAATGTACAGCACCCACCATCCTGTGCACTATCCTCTCACATGTTTGTAAATAAACTCACCAGTACACTATACTTGCCTCTGTTGTGATTCCAACTTGTCATGCAGATGTTGATCTGCTAAACAACACAGGGCATGCCAAATACTACAGCAATGTGATTCACCGTTAAGTGAGTCATGGTGATATGACACATGTGAGAGAGACACACTACTATGGCACCACAACACATACTCACCATGTCCATGTAACTCATCCCACACAATGATGTTGACCCGAAATACATTGGAATGCACAGACACCACAACTATCCACAGTCAGTGGTAACAATCCCACAGATGAGGTAAGCAAATGTCAGTCAGATGTGGGAAGACAGACAACGCACATAACAAAGCGTAGCACAGGTTCATTACACATCAGTAACATGTTTATTCCACAAGAGTTGCAAGGTAATTATACGTTACAGTGGACACACGGTCACAAAGTGTCGGAGAATTGAAGTCCAGGGGTGTGTGGTACATCACTTGATGGGAATTGACAACTTCCACACTGGTGTTGGATTCTGGGTGTTGGGGGTCAGTGTTTACCAAACAACAGGCAAAGTACCCTGGGAAGGACAGACACAAGACACAGTCAAAAGCACAGCAGAACAGGAAAGAAATGCAACACACATGCACAAAACATGTCAAAATAAACCTACACAGAAACAAGTTAGCAGTTCGACACTATTGTGGAGTACAGACCACCTGAAAGGACACATCACTGCACGCATCCAGTCAAGTGGCACACAGACACACTCAAACAGCAACAGAGCAGCCCCAACACCTTTCAGGCTAACTCAATACATTGACATAACAACCCTGTAAACTCACATTCAGGTGAAGAAATTGTTGATGGGCTGTGTGAGGACGTCACCCTCATCATCATCATCACTGGCATCATGGCCCAGGCCTGGATCCTCCACAGGTGGCGAGGGAAGGTCATCGCCATCCTGGATGAGAGGTAACTTCTTCCGCACTGCCATGTTGTGTAACATGCAGCATACAAGCATAATTTTGCACACCTTGGCAGGGTCATATGGGAGGGCCCCTCCGGTCTTGTCCAGGCAGCGAAAGCGGCTTTTCAGGAGACCAAATGTCCGCTCAATCACCCTCCTGGTCCGACCATGTGCCTCATTGTAGCGCATCTCGGCTGGTGTCAGCAACCACGGCATGTTGGGGTTTCCGGAGTCACCAACATACAAACAATTGAACAACTAGCTGGGTTTTCAAAGAGGGTGGAATACAACATTGCCAAACACGCACAGTGATAAACAATCAGTACACACCGACTAGCCAGGCACGCTGGTCTGGCATCTGTGACATCAACGTTGCAATGCGACTACTCCTCATGATGTAGGCATCGTGCGCAGAACCGGGGAAATGTGCACACACATGTGTGATACACATGTCTGCAAGACATACCATCAGAGCATTGATGGAGTGGAAATGTTTCCTGTTACGGCATGCCTGCTCATTTGCCTGTGGTGGTACCAGGGCCACATGTGTACCATCAATAGACCCGATGACGTTCGGCATCCTCCCCAGTGTATAAAAAGCATCCTTTATTTCAGTGAGTTGACCTGGTGTAGGAAACTTGATGTACAGGTCAAGGAAATGCAACATCCCCTCCAAGACATCGCGTAGCACACGACTGAACATAGCTTGCGACATACCACCAGCCAGCAGTAGCCACAGTGTACTGGAAGGTACCAGTAGCAAAGAAGTGCAGGGCTGACATAACCTTCACCTCTGGGGCCAGTGCTGTAGGGTATGTCCCGCCAGGTAGCAGATGTGGCGCCAACTGCTCCGCCAACTCCTCAATCAGTGGCCTGGTGAAGCGGTACCGTCGGATGCAGTCGCGTTCCTGCATGGTTTCAAGGTCTGGGAACGGTCTATGGACAGCTGGTGCCCTGCCGTACAGAGATGAACAAAGGAAGATTGTCGATTCATCTACTCATTTGGCTATGACCAAGCAAAATATCACATGATACATCATGACAATACACAATGTACTGAGGTGTGTGCTGTTGGGTATGGACACATATGTCACCTACATGCACATCACCTCACATCTCAAGTCCACATGTCTACATAAGTTCCATGTAGTGCAATTGCAAATCATTGGGCTGTGTCACAGTACCTATGTACTGCTGTCACGTTACACACACCACAGTGACAAGTGAGGCCTGATGTCTCCCAGGCATCACAGCTCTTTGACATGCAGATACCCAGGTTCCCTGTATTGCCACATGGACACTGGCATGACATGGCGTATCATGTACATGCCACAAAACAACCGTGACTCCCACAGGTAGTGGCCACTGTTGTCTCTGCAGGCCCTACATGGACGTCTCGTAGACACACAGGGGCCGATTCACAGAACTAACTTAAGACAAAATCCTAAACTTACTAATTTTGGTATTCACAGAAGTTAGGATTTCGTCTTAAGTTTGTCTTAAGACAAACTTAAGACAGACTTAATACAGACTTAAGACAGACTTAAGACAAACTTAAGACAAACTTAAGACAGACTTAAGACAGACTTAAGACAAACTTAAGACAGACTTAAGACAGACTTAAGACATTCTTAAGGCAAAATCCAAATTTAAGTCTGCCCACCTCTGGCACATTATTCACATTTTGGCAATTAAGGAGAGAAAGGCATCGGAAGGATATTATATGACTATCATCAAATAATTTGGTGAAACAGGAATACCAACACACAGTGCAAGACTCCTTCTTAGAACATTCATAACTTTCTCACTATACCACACTATAATGAGTGTACTATGAGACTAGGGGCCATATGTAGGAAGCCTAATACCGGTCGGTAACGGCCGATTTTCGGTAAATATACCGTTACCGAGCGGTATTTAGGCTTTTGCTATGTAGGGGGATCATTTCAGGATTCGGTAATTTACCGAATCGGTAAAATTACCGAATCGGTAATTTTACCGATTCAGTAAATACCGAATCCTGAAATGAGATGTAGGGGGAGTGTGTCGTGGGTGTGGGGATTCGTTATTTACCACCAACTAAAAGTTGGTGGTAAATGACGAATAGGTTTAAAAAAGCATTTTTGTGCACTTTGAAGTGTGCAATGTGGCAGGCATACATGCCCTTAGGGCATGTATGTGCGTCACATGTGCACACATGGACGAATCAGGGGTGCAACAGGGTGTCAATGTGACACCCTGCCACCCATGATGATGCCTCCCCCATTACCGAATCGGTATTTACCGATTCGGTAATGGCAACTGGCTTCCCATTCATTCCTATGGGCCTCCAGGCCCATAGGAATGAATGGGAAGCCAGTTGCCATTACCGAATCGGTAAATACCGATTCTAAAATACCGACACTTACCGATTCGGTATGTTTTTTACCTACATTACATTTACCGATTCATAAATACCGAATCGGTAAAATTCGGTATTTAAGAATCGGTAAATGTAATTTACCTACATATGGCCCTAGGTGCTCTCTCCCTCAAGGTAAAACTAAATGATTACTGGGTTACAGTGGTGTTTTCGTGCCACATCGGAGATTACACTTTTAGGTTTTTGATATCTCTGTTAAAAAAGGGGTAGAAAAATATGTTCAGAGACTGATTTGCCAAGAGCATGCAGTTTGACATGACTGGAGGTCGAGATTAATAAAAAAAAAAGCCTTCTGATTTCATATTTTCATCTTGCTCATTACACAACAACTAGAATGTGAGTCGCTGTTCTGATGAAGAGACTCAGGGAGTACTCTCCCCAAAGAAATGCCACTATGGTGTGGAAACTGTCCAGAATTTAAATAGAAACTGCACAATCAGCATATTGTGGCAAAGTGGTAAAGCAAGGAAGAAGCGTCAAGTTCCTAGTACTATTAACAAACTTTCCCACTGTCCCATGTCTAGCTGTGGAGGATGCGTATTTATGTCTGCCAACCTTAGCGAATTGCACAAATTGGGGCACTGATCTCGTCAGTGCAATCATGGAAGTCTCATTGGTGAGTTGAATATAAACCTTTATAACAGAAATAATTCAGATGTGTCAGTTAGGATACCTCACACTCGGTTTGAGGCTGTAGCTATGTGGTGTGCCTTAGGGCTCATCTCTCTCCCTCTTACCATTTGATTTATATTTATATCGTTGCATGAGTATGAATTTACCTTGAAAAACATGAAAGACAAGAGATGTTTGGTAAAACAGGAACAGTTGGTTTAATTAAATGCAGCAGTTGGGAGAGCAGGCTACAGAGTCAGTGCCTGAAGACTGTTTCAAAGCACATTGGTTTCAGCCGTCATTTTATACATTACATGAAGCATCACAAAATCATTTATGCATTCCTTTGGAGACAGAAACTTGGGCCTAGTCATGGGGGACATAAATTTGGTCCTTTAATAATTGGCACTGGAGGGCCTTGTCCTGGCGTAGACACAATGCAGGGCCAGTGGGTATGTGTCCAGATGTCCAGCATGAGGAGCATGTAATGTGCATTCAGTGTTCTGAGGTCGGTAGGTTTCTCAAACATTACTCGGTAGGGCCCTTCAAATATGGCTTGCTTCCACTTCCTTGTGAAGTTGCTAATGTATACTTACCGCCCGGGCTGAGGTGTTTTGTAGGGTAGCTTAGCAGTGGGGCACTTAGAGCTCCAGTGGTTTTGCGTAGATGGGAACTTTGCACTTTTGGTTAATTTAGATAGATGCACATGCAATTTGTCCCCTAGTGCTTAAGAGCTCACCACAGCATTCAATTTGGTTCGTGTTTTTGAGATGGGGTTCCCATCAGCCTGCCTGTTACAATCTGGTGTGGCGTAAGGTGGTGTTATGTGTTATGTTATGTTATTCGTTATCTATAGAGCGCACGATCACCGGGAAGGTCTCTTGGTGCTAGGTAATGAAAAGTCAAGGATCCCTACTATTTATAAGCCTGTGTAAACAACCACATCTTTAGAAGTTGCGTAAATTTGGTGTAGACAGATGCCTGCCTCATTTCTAATGGAAGTTTGTTCCAGAGGCGAGGGGCTGCGATAGAGAACCTACGACCTCCAATCCTGAGTTTCTTCTAGGTGGGGGTGACCAAGTAATGAAGGTGACTTGATCGAAGTTCTTTCACAAAACCCGGGCATCTCAAATGCAGCGCCTTGAACACCATGCAGCATGCCTTAAATCTGCATCTCTGTGCCACCGGCAGCCAATGGAGGTCCCTGGTCACCTGCATGATAGAACCTCCTCTTGGAAGCTGAACTATCAGCCTAGCAGCCTGGTTTTGAATTAACTGAAGCTTGCGCAAAAGGGATTTCGGAAGGTCCAGATAGAGAGAGTTCGCGTAATCCAGTCTGGATATAACCAGTGCCGGGATAACTTGGATCAAGGTCTCTCTCGTCAGAAATTTCCTAATCTTTGTTATCCGGTGAAGTTGCAGGAAACAAGCCGAGGTCTAAGGGTTACATGGCCCCCCCATTTGTGATCTGTCAATCAATTGCTTCAGGTGTAGGTCACAGGGCCTTCCTGACCACGTGTTTCTGACTCGTGGCTGAGGCGGAGCTCATATCAGGTGAATACATCAACAGAGATGCAAGTTAATTTTTATACGTACATATAGCATGGTGTACATCAACCTCATATTTTTCAATATAACAATATCTTCTGGCTTATCTGCCACTTTTTATCAAAACAGCCTTTACACATGAATGCAGATGATATTCAGTTTTTACTGATGTTGGGGGAAAAGCGACTGTGAGTTTGGGAGGATACATGAGTTGTTGTACTTCATCCATTGGTGGAAGAACACCAGTTTACTTAGGATGAATCCATACAAGACAGAGGCTCTCCATATGCAGAAATCTTCTATAATCTGGGCTGGAAAGTTATGGCTCAGTAGTTTGGATTAGGGAATTTAACTGATAGCCACAGTAAGAAATCTAGGTGTCTTATTTGATTCTAATCTGTCACTAGATTCCCAAGTTGCCACTGTCTTCTATAGGTGCTTTTTCCATCTGAAAATTTCAGGGGGTATATTTCCCCACTTATCTGTGATACGACCATTGCCTCCAATGCATTTATTATTTCTCCTAGACATTATTGTTAGTGATGGGCGAAATATTCCATTCTGCCCGTGGAATTTGATGAATTTTGGTGACTCTGCATCGGATTCCAGCTAAATTCTGCCAATTGCTGCATGGTGGAATTATTTTCTTAAATGTGGCTCCAAAATGGTAGGTTGGCAAGCTTGAATGAAATTTGGTTCGATTTCCGGTCTCTAGAACATCCAGCGAGATTTTTGTAATACAGAGAGTCTTGACCATTAGCAGGCAGAAGGCTGCTGCTAAAGCAGAATATTTGCTCCAGCGGCAGCAAAATCAACTCGAGTAGCTGCACGCCCTGGCACACTGCGTAATGCCGTTCACGCTGATTTTTCAGCTCAGCCCGCTCTCCCACCACTGAATCACAATGCGACATGCCTATTTCAGTCCTCTGGTGGAACTCCACAGAATCTTGTGGAGTTCTTATGTAACTCCACGGAATTCCACTGTGCAAATTCATATATTTTAGTCCCTCTCTGGCAAACAATGAAAAACTCTGTCCTAGAGACCAAGATTAGAGATTGACATCCCACGCTAGGCATCAGACACTTCAGAAGACGTTTGGTAGGTTAGAAGTGGCCATTTTAGACTCTGGAGCAGCTTGATCACTTGGCGCATTTGCCATCTCACTCAGCACTTGCTTCCAGATCATTGCTGTGATATATTGCTGTTTTCATTGCCCTTCCAATGCGGCACACCCTATGGGCACCAGAGGTAAGGAGAATGTGCAGAAAGAAGCAGGCAAGGAGGCAAAGATGGGGGGAGGAGGAGCTAAGTGTCAGTTGTTTTGCTACCTCTTGTCTCTTCGTGCTCCATTTTTATGATGGGGTACAGCTGGATGAAGTAATACACTTACACCCAGTAAGTCCAAAATGCCAAAGAACATGAAGTGGCACAAGAGTGGAAGGTGGGGAGCAGGAAGTGAGGAAGAGGATGGAGTGAAGGAGGTATGAAAAGAGGATAAAAGACAAAATCGTTGCAATGGCTTGTAAACCAAGCCACATCATTCATATAGTTAATAAAGTGCTTGAAAATGACTGAAGATGCCAAAAACAGTGGGGGCGGGGAGAGCACAAAATCTAGTACAAGTGTTAGGGCTTGACCTCGAATTTGACAAATGGGCACTTTATCACAAACATGGCAGATATCCCTTCCTTTAAAGCTGCATTACAACCTAATGCACTTGTAATAAGGCAAACAGGATACTTTTGTGCTTGTGAAATGGGGTTTCCAAGGCCTAATTAGTAGGCCTGGACAGAAAACTACACTCTGCATGTGAGTTGGAGAAATTCGGGAACTACATGCTACCCATGTAAGGCGGAGTTACCGCTAAATTTCGCCATGCGGCTCATAGCGGTATTTTCTTTTCATTGGCGTGTGCAGGACTTGTTTTGGTCTGTGCTGGCGAGCGTGACGAGACTTAATTGACGCTTGTGAGCTCGTACAAGATTTGGCACCCGCTACCAAAGCTTTCAGCTGCAATGGCACCTTCAGGTGCTTTTTTTCGTGACGCTGGTGAGCGTTAGCGACCACGGCTGCTCCTGAAGCAGATTCTATACTTGAGAAGAAGCTAAATCTACTAAAACATACATTTTCGAGTTAATATTCTACTCCAACAGACCATTCAGGTTGTTTTTTAGTGCAAGAAGCCTTTTTTTTATTTTACTTTTTTAACAAGAAGGAAGTGCCCCAGAGACTCCAACTTCCTCTTCCTGTCCAGCAGGCTCCTTTCAGTGCTTTGTCCATCTCCTGATCACTTTTCATATGGATTTGGAGCTGGAAGGATCATAAGTAAGTTAAAAAATGTACGCCCTATATGGGCATTGTTTCTTTGATAGAGGGCATGCACCAGAATTTATTTGTGCTTTTACTCATTTTTTTGTATTTATTGCGGTGGGTAGCCTGCAGTTTCTCTAGGGGCACCTAGTTATTTGTATGCATTCAATTGTTCATCTTTGGAAAGGAAAAATGTTCCACAGTTTAGTATATTTTGTTCATGTTTGTTAAAAAATTTGCAATATTCATCTATTTTACTATGTGGCCTAGTCTGCTAATGGGCCATCCAGCCAATAAGGCCGGTAAGAATGGCATGGAATTAAATTAAAAAGGACTTTTTATTTTGGTATTTCACATTTGTTTTCTGCAAAAAGTGTATAGGTGGGATATTATTTGATGCCTTTGGAGGATATGTGTTGTAAATGTTCTATAGCTCAGTTACTTTTCGTTTTTGGCATTACTGAATTAGTGTTTTCTTCAGTGTTACCATGCCTCCTTTTTCTGGGCTGTGTGTGCGTGAGTGTGTTTGCCACACGCCACCATTTGTCTTTGTTGCACATGCAACATGGCCGGGGGCTATTTTGCGTAGTCAGTGTCCATTGCCCTTCATGTGTTCTATGTTTTCTATGCCTCCTTGCTGTTTGCCATGTGGCCAGTGACCATTTTGTGTAGCCAGTCAGTATGCTTTTGCCATAGGCCCACATATTTTCTTTGTTGTGGCCATGCCGCTTTCCTTGCTTGCTGTTGTTGGTTGACCATGTGGCCGGCAGCTATTTTGTGCAGCCACCCATTTTTACAGTTTTCAAAGCCAGATTCTAGGGAGATTGATAAGGGACAAGGGCTATGCCTTTTTGTTTTTGTTAATTTTTTTACATTTTCCCACCATCCAGCCATAGGCATACAGCTGCACAACAGCATTTATTTTGTAAGTATTATTTCATTTCATTTTCCTCTGCATCCCCTGTCTACCATAGGTGCACACAAAAAGGCATTCATTTTTTTACATATTATTCCATTTCCCCCTGGATCCCCTTGCCTGACATAGACACACCCCAGCATTCTATTTTTAAGAATTATTCCATTTTATCCTGCTACAGGTGTGTCTCTAAGATGCATATAAAGCAAACAGTTACATATGTATGTTGTTATCTTGATTGGAAATAAACTTTTATGCTATGGTGGTGTGATTTGAATGGATACATTATTGTTGTTAATTATGTAGGATAATAACTTAAATACCTACAATAAATTATGCTGTCTTTGTCTCTACTAATGAAAATTGCAACAGTGCCATGTTTCATTAAATGTTGTTCTTGCTTGTTTCGTTTTAGGTGCACAAGAGACATCACCCACATTAATGCTAGACTGAAGGCCTGTACAAAGTGACATGACCATACAACAGGTGATGTGAGTCCTCCAATCTCTTTCACTTGTGCAGACAAGTGCCACTGCCAACTGACAGCTTAAAGATGGCCCCAAAGAAAGATGCTGCCAACAATATGGCCAGTGAGAAGAAGCAGCTTACGACCACTGGCATGCTGACCACAACAGTTTTCCGGCAACTTGTGCCTGCTGCACCAGCTTCTGGGGAGAAATCTGGGAGCAGAACTCCCATATCAATTGCACACCCCAACCTAAACCCAAGCCACGTCTGTCAGAGCGACAGCCGCTTCAATCATGGTGACGAAGACGAGCACTGTCATTGAATTGGATTTCTATCTTTCGCAAAATAGTGCCCATTAGTTGCAGGAATCTGAGCAAAGTGGACATAAGCCACAGCCCTCAATAATATATCTTTCTGAAGTAGGAGCAGCACAGGAGATTGAGATTTCTGCTGAGCAAGAACCTCCCCTTTTAGAACAATTGGCTCCAGATTGCCAGCAAGAAAAAGGAGGGGTACTCCATCATCTGCGCCAAGCCCTCCTTCTGATGATGTGGACATGGATTGGAACACAACTGAGTCTGAGACGTGTCAGGAGAGGTAAGGGAAATGGAAAGTTTCTGAAAGCCTTACAAATATGGAAGGGATGAAGATGACAAGTCAGTCATTGTCATGGAAGCTGGCACAAAGGACACCGATATTACCCATCCTATTCAACCTGCTGCGAGGAATATATCCTTTTACATTGCATGGGTTTACAATGCATGCGATTATAACACGGTTATTACAAGGAATGCCTTGTTACATCACAGTACCATTACAACGCAAGTCGTTACAATGACTTGCTCTAGGGGGTGCGCTAGCTTCAAGATTATTATAATTTACTATTCCAACTCCACTGTGTGCAACAGTAGAGAAGGTGTTGGAATAGTAAATTATACTATTCCTTAGTTTAGAGCGCCCCCTAGAGCAAGCTGTTGTAACCACTTGCGTTGTAATGGTACTGCGATTAAACAACGCGGTCGCTGTAATGACCGCATTGTCATCGCATACATTGTAACGCATGCAATGTGATGGCTGTTTCCCTGCTGCGAAGGATGTGGTACTGATATCACCACCACTTCTAGCTGCGATATTTGTAAGGCACTTGCTTAGACCTGCGTCCACCACTACCTCAGTAGAAGTACGCACTGCAGAGAGGCAATCACCAACACATCCACCTACCTCCAGCTCTTAAGGCATTGGCAGTGTCAAGCAATTATCAAGCAGGAGGATAACATTGAAATATGCTCCATTGGTAGTGCCAGTGTTCATCGAGGTAAGCCTGGTTCACACTATGGTACTGGAAGCCAAATGACCCATATGAAAAAAACATCACACAATCCACTGGGAGGTGCACCTTAAAACAATAGCTGCAGGTGGTGGTGCTGAAGGTGATGAGAGAGTGGAATCAGCTCTGATCATGGTGTGAGGTAGAAGAAGGTGACATCTTTCCAAAAAGCAGTCATGTCCTCATCAGTGTGCCAGTATCACCCACATCAGCAACCTCACAATAGCACAAGAGTCTGATGGAGACACCACAGCAACATATAGTGACTGTCACAGCAAGACACACATTGAGTCTACCACCTGTTGGTTCATCTTCTTTCCAGAAGTCTCCTGCATCAGTGTCACCAGAAAACAAAACAATCCAGGCTACTATTACGGGCATGTTCAGGCAGGATGGGCCATACAACGCAACCACCCAATGACACATTTGTACAATGGGAAGCTCATTAAAATGTTAGTGCGGGACCTCCTCCCTTTTCTTTTTGTGGAATGAGTGGGATTTTCAGAATTCATGGTGGCCATCTGCCTGAAATGGAAGGCTCCCAGTAGGACCAATTTTACCAGGGTTGCTGTTCCAGTGCTCCATCACGATGTGTTGCAATTGGTAGGACAAGCTTTGCAGCAGAGAGCTGGTCACACTATTCACCTGATGGCAGACATGTGGACCAGCGCTGAAGAAATTTTTTAGGGCATTCGGTGGCATTCAACATTAGCCATGTTCGCCATGGAAAGATCCCATACAGCTGCAAACATCTTGGAAGTCTTTAACAGCAAGGTGTTTGATTCAGAGGTCCTAGAATTGGGTTTGTTGACACAGACAATGGCAGTAATACAGTTAAGGCCATGGCCGATGGGAGCTTTTTCAGGGTCCTGTGTTTGTCGCATTGCATCAACCTCATTGTACAGGAATTTCCCAAAAAAGAAGACCTAGAAAGCAACTTACTGACCATCTGCGGAAAAATTTTCACTGATTTCCGCCATTCTTTTTACGCCTGGAATCAGCTGAGGATCATTCTGCGTGCTAATAGTTTTCCAGTTAAAACCCCCACAGGAGGTGCCAACTTATTGGAACCCAACATATTAAATGTAGCAACATCTGTTTGAGCAGTACAAACAGATCAATGAGTATGTGCTTTCAATGAGCCTGACAGAGATGCTACTTCCTTTTGAGGTTTTCACACGAAAAGTCAGCAAGAAGGACAGTTCAATGGGCCTAGCAACCCCGTTGTTGCATCTACTACAGGATCAGTTAAAAAGGGTGTATGAAATGTTTGCAGATGTGAACGAAAATTAAGATAAGCCTCACTTGGTTCAGAGCTTAATCCTTGGCTTGGCTAAAAATACAAAACTGCAAAGAGACATCATGTCATTCAAAGAGTATACCTGTACCAAAATCCATTATTCACAGTAAAAAGAAGATACTGGCCACCTTCATTCCTTTTTCAGGAGGGGATGTTTCACAATACAAGACAAAGTTTGTTGAGTGAGACAAAGACCTGGAAGAAGAACGGATGGCAATGAAAGTCCCACTCCCAGAAAAAAGTTCTGGTGGGTCGCCTTCAACTTCCTGAGAGGGCAGTCCTGTTGTCTCACAGCAGCCAATACTAGCAACAAAAACACTGGCAACAACAACAATAGCAGGAACACAAGAATCGGCTCCAAGCTCTGCAATGGCTTGCTTTCAAGTGACAGGGCTTAGTTCCAGTGCATGGGTGAAGTCAGAAGAGGTCGAGCAAGTGGCAGAACCAATGACCATTCAAAAGATGGTCCAGGTCTATTTTGATTAAACCTGGGTGGTAAACTCTGCTCTGTTCACGGAGTTTGAAGAGTTTTTCGCACTCCGCGATCTGCAGAGCTTGCGGAGTTCTGAAAAACTACGCTCCGCTTCACAGAGCTGAGATATTCGTTGCTCTCCAATGGTAAGTTAGCGAGCGCAAGTGAGGAAAATCTAACGCTAGACCACTTCCGTGCGAGATTTCTCAATGTGGGCAGTCATAGAAACCTTCCGCTTGCGTTGAGGAAGCTGCTGCCCGAGTAGAACTTTTACTCAAGTGGCAGGAAGAAGCAGCACCCTCTTCCATTGCACGAGATACCGTGTGCTCTGATTTTACAGAGAGGGACAAACACTGTGGGCCAAAAATCAAAGCAAACGTTGCGAGGTGACCCACTCCACCACTCGTGGAACTCCGCGTAGCCTGGCTGGTTTTATTTTCACTTCTTGCAATTCTACAGAACTCTACGAACTATGCCCCGGCTTAATGTGGATGACCCAAGAGAGGTCATTGCGAATCAAAACCCATTAGTGTATTGATGAATGAAGTTGCACCAATGTCCAGAGATCACCAGGGTGGCACTAAAGTACCTGGTGTGTCTAGTAGGCGGTGTGTCTGCTGTGCACGTGTCACAGTGAGTAGGACCAGAGTCTCAACTCAAAATGTGGAGAGAATGACCATGATCAAAATGAACCTACACTTTATACCACACAATTACACCGTTCCTGAAATACCACAGCAGGAGAATGAGGGTGATTGGTCAGACTCAAGTGTGTTAGCTGACCAACTTCTGGGAGAACCGCCTGATTCTGAGCTCTACTTTTTTGACTGATTAGGCCACCATAGAATGTTTTAGTGAATTACCGTCAAACTGCTTTGCCCCCAAAATCCCAAAAGAATATAACTAGTGGAACATTATTTTTATGTCTGACTTATGCACCTCCCCATTTCAAGGCACATGTATGGCCGGATAGGATTTGGACCAATGTGCAGTGAAGAAGGCTCCCCATTTCCTTCAAGGACATGAATGCCTGTCGCTTTCCTGTGTCTATGCTTCTTTTTTCATCCTTTAGCAGGGCTGCCCAAGTAAAGATAATTTTATTTACAAGACTGCCAAATCACTTTGTGTTTCTTGCATGAAAGAGGAATTATAATTGTATACCTGCCTACCACCATGCCTGTATTGGAACAGGTAACTAACTTTTGTGTGATATATTATTGAGTGATTGTGAGTGATGATTGATGATTCATGTGGTGGCAGGCAGTGATGGAGGGTGTTCAACTAATTTGTAAACTTGATTTCGATGATTTACAATGTTTGAGGACTGATGGGTGATCATTTTTCCTGAAGGTGGTTGGCCCTTAGAGAGATATACTTTCAGGGTCCACTAATTTATTCTGGTTCTTCAGAGACCAGACCAGTCACTTTAGTTAACAAACACAAATCTACACAAAATACTCAAGTTCTCTTTCTCTACTTGTTCATCAACAGCAGTGCACTACAGGTCTATCCCGCTCGGGACAGAGTTGGACTGATTCAATTACTCGGAACCAGGTAGAGGATGGAAGGACACAGGGCTGGACTACCTCATAAGCCCAAAGAAAGAAGGTATTTAGTCTATCGACTTCAAAGAGAAAGTAACATGATGATGACGCTGAGGCCTACTCAGCTCTGTGGACTGGAGAGAGATGCTTTGATTTGGGAAATGCTGCTGAGTGTGTGTGCTGGCTCAAATGTGAAACCTCTCTTATATGGTTGTTGTTGGGGGGGCTGTTGCCTGTGACACAGACTTGTGATGCCTCATCATCATCATCATCACATGATACACACATTCTGCTACATGTCCTGATGACAGTTGTGAGATTGATCAGTCCAGTAAATCCAGCTACTTGTCTGTGATTGGTTGTAAGTTGCTCTCACTTCTCAGTTAATTGATCTGCCATGAGTGATAAAATGAATAATTGCAGCAGCTTATGCTCCTACTCTGCCTCTGAGTTTTGGTAGTCGGTACCCCATTCTTGAAGCTTACCTTTTTTCCTTCTCCTGGACTCTACAATAGTGTTTCTGTTTTACAATCCGTAGGCTTCTTCTCCTGCATGAAAGGCGAAAGCTCCACAACACTCCTACTTACCTTAATGGACTGGTTCAGCCAGGTGCCCATGAAAGGCATTCTGAGAAGAATGCAGACCCACCACCAAATTTGGCAATACAGTATAATTTTTCTGTTAAAGAATCATCATTTTTTGTTAGGTCACTAATTACAGAGGGAGCATGGCTCTACAAAATTTGGTCAGGGTTGTACAGCAAACTTTGGCAGGGACTTTTGACGCCCCTCACCGTGGGACTAGGATTCCCATACCTCTGTGCCTCTGCTACCTTTTTTTTACCTCTCATTACCACATTTCATTGCTCCTCAAATGTTCCCTCCTTGTACCCCAACTTTGGTAGTACACCAACCCATTTTCTAGCCTTTGAGTGACCATAAACACCCTTCATGTTAGCCTTCCATTTGTATTCTCTCCGTAACCCTGGTTCTTCTGTCACTGTTTAGTCCCAAGTGGCTGGATGGATGCTCATTACTCGGATATCCACAATCCAGGCACTTACCACTCCTTAGAGTCCCTCTCAGCACAACTAGACTATACTTCTTTTCACTCAAACCTAGATAAGAGGACATTTAGATATATAATACCTTGGGTCTCTGAGGTGGAAGGACTGTTTCCAAAGCATTTAAGTAAACTGTGGAATACTCATTTCTTCATTTCCTTCCACAACAGGTTGATGTGCTGCTCATCACCCTGATGTATATTGTTGTTGTGTAGTATTTGTCTTTGTCATACCTTTCCCCAAATCCCCTATTCCATCCATTCATCAAGCCCCTAACCCTCTTCCCCCAGGCTGTGTGATTTATTGAAGTCACAAATGGATCACACACTTGGTGGTCCTGATGTGGTGAAAGCAACACCAACTCACTGCAGAATCTTCTTACCTGAACAATACAATAGCCCACACTAGCCCCACTTATCCACCTATTCATGAAAGGGATAATATAAGTACAGTGGAAGAGTCAGAACAATGTCTGATTCTGTTCCAGTGCCCCACGATAGTGCACACTAGTACAAGAGTTTTACTTTATTGTTATGTTGGTCTGGTGGTCTCTGTCTTTGATATCCCACTAACTCTGTGTTTATTTTCATTTCAGTCTAGTTGCCTGTGATGACTAATCTCTTTTATGAATCTGACAGTTGGAATTCATCTCATTATAATAGGTGGGAGCTGGATCTAACTATGATGTCTTCCTTGATAGCAGAAGAAGAAAACACTACTACCACCACCACTAATAAGAAGGCCCTTTGGGAAACCCTGCAATAAGATTTGGGAAGATTAACGGGAGGTACCATCAGCTAATCAGTTCAAGTAAGAAAGAATTAGTTACCTTAGTACTTAAGTCATTCTTTGGAAGGAGAAATAAAAATCACATTTTGTATCAAGGACAGTTGGTTACTACACTAAATATCACTCCACTATACAGTCAAAGTGATTGTTGGCTGTGTACTGGAAAACCTCATCAAGTGAAACATATTTAAATTAACCAGTTTTCGTTGCCAGTGAGTGCCACTTTGGTGGTGGGGTATATAACTTGAGTGCAGGAAAGGTAAGTAACCTACTGAAGAATAGTACATGGTTGGCAACTTCAGGTAGGAAATGTTTCAGGGGAACAACAGTACACTCAAAAATGCAATAATAAATTATATTACGTCAACCTGCAATAGAAAGAAATAATGCCACAAAAGTGAAACCAAATTATTATTTTCTACAAGATCACAACTCACCCTCTCCACCTGCAACAGTCCCACCCACTCCCCAAGACAAAATATCCCAAAAAGTCAAAAGTCAAAAGTCCAAAGTAAATATTAAATAATAACCCCTTTACCCAACATGCTGGACCTCACCCTCTCTACCCACAACATGCACTCCCATCACAACAAAAAATCAACACAAAAGCACCTTGATGGCATCCACTACTTGGGCAGCTTCTGCTGCCATTCAAGCAGCTGTGCCATCTCCAAAATTAGGTTATTTAGGCTTCGGAGGGTACTATGGAGGAGGCGGTGTGTGATAACATCCAAGGAGGGAAGGGCAGTGGTGGTTCAGGTGGCATGGAATCCCAGCTGTAGGCAGGGGTTAAGCTTTGTTGGAGGTGGGCCTTACTGGTGGCCTAAGGTCCCTGGCTGTTGTTGGGTCTCTACCTCCTGCTCCTCAAATGCAAGCGCCATGAGCCAGCGATATTCCACTGCCATTGCCTCCAACTTTTTCTGCGGCAGTCGGGCTACTATCTCTTGCCATCGCAAAGGAGCAGCTATATCAAGGAAGCAAGAGAAGAACAAAATATAAAAACACAAAATATGATGTTGCTCATCATCACAAACACTTGTTTATACTGTAGTGACACAGTACAGTAGCAGAACATTGCTGCTCTCCTATGGCCATTGGAATTTTCATTGGGTGTGATAATTGACAATATTGGTAGTGGCATTAGTCAGTCACATATAACCTGCCCTAGGACAAGTCTTTCCCACCCACGCATCACATCATTGTTAGATGATCAATTATCAATCATAGAACTGACTGCAAAGAATAATAATAAGCCAGAACATCACATACTAAACAAAGAAAAAAAAACATGATTTCAAAAGAATTTAATTTCATAGTGAAACAGAACACACACTGTGTGTATTAAGAAATTTGGATTACCTTGCCATCTATTAATGAGAAAGGCGTTTAAGTATATGTATGCCCACACAATTAATGCTTGACTATAAAGCAGAACAGAGCCATGCCTGCATGTCTGGTTACTCTCCACTCCAGCATGCTTTTAGGACAGCCGGGCTGTAGCATGTTCTGTGAACTTAATAATTCCAACGGCCCTGCTCTTTTCCAACTCCCTCCTCCATTTGACTACCGTATGTCCAAACTTAGGTTATAGGCTTAGGCTGATAGTCAGGCATATGGGACATCATTGGTGGACAACGGATGTCCCCTCCGCCGTTTTGCAGTAGGCAGTGCATAGAATAATATGATGAACTATAGTGCAGAGAACGGGATGTTTAATTTTTCAAAGATTACTAAATCCCATCTGCCAAAATACAAATCAGGCCCTTAGTCCCACATTACACATCCAGGCCTCCAACTCAGATTCTTCTCAAGAAATACCTTCACTTGGCAGAGGGAAAAATCAGTCCACAGGGAGATAAGTCTTAGGGATTGGGCTAGGTAGAGGTTTAGCTATGGAATGGTTAGTTGGTTGTCAATAAATGATCATCATGTACTGCGGACTGATGGTTCAAATAATTTTTCTCCCATCAATCAATGTGAAGAAGAACTTCAAAGTCAAATTCATTGATGGAAGGAAAATGTTTGGAACTGTCTATCCATAATGGAAGACAACTTAAGTTGAGCAGAGAAATGGGGCACAGACATCATATGCCAGCTGCTGCTGGGTGCGAGTGATTCCAGTGCTGCATCCCACACACGGCCACACTCCCACCACAGTAGCTGACGCTCCTGCATGGCATAGCCCTTGCTGGGCTTGCACCTGCTGCTAGCATGTGGAGGAGGTGGGGTTGCACCCAAAAAATTAGTGCTGCCACCTGTGCCTTGCTGAAGATGGGGAGGGGCAGCACCCCTGCCAGTCTGCATTGCCCGTATGTGGTGCAGATGGCACTCATGCTGACTGCTTCTGCCATCAGGACTGGAGGAGGTAGGAGAGAATGTTGAAAAACAAGAGGAGGCCAGAGTGAGGATAGGCCAGGAAAGAGAAACAAAAAAAAAGTACAAAAAAGTACCCCAAATGAAAAATAAACACAGGGAAAATTAGACAGTAACAAAATAAGTGCAGGAAAGTTGAGATTCAGGTTAGGAAAGAACAGATGGGGTTGTATTGGGATGGATTCAGACAGCAAGGAAAGGAGAACAGAAGCAACCAACAACAAAATGGCCGTGCCCATGCAGACCGTGTGATGCCGTTCGCGGTAATCATCGTAACGCGGAAACATGGATCATGCTACTTGCATGTAAAAAAGCACTGTGGCAGCTTGCTGAGTTTTTCTGCAAATCCGCGGAATTCCTCTGAGCAAATCCAACCAAATAATTGCAAGCATTCAGATTTTCTGCCCAGTGTTGCACTAATGCCAGGGCAAAATCCTCCATCAGAGGTCTCCGAGAATAGAGCAGCTAGCAACATGCATCCACGGGATTGCAAAACATTCAGTTCTAAATGCTCCCCTCCAAAACAGTACATAGAAACCAAGAGATGGCACAACAAAAAAGAAAGAAAATTAAAAGGCCATGGCAATAACACTATTCCCAATATGAAACAAGGAAGATGTATAAGCAATATAAGCACTGAATCAAGCAAATATTGACAAGAGTTTATGAAAATGGGAATTCTCCCTACGCGAATGCTGAGATAAACCCTGCATTTGTTTTTGAAATGTAGCAAGCACCACACAAAGTAGTTGACCCACACCAAATTGAATATTTTATGAAAATTGGAATATAGTCCTCCAGAAAACAGGTACTTCAAAACCCTGGAAGATTCAGGGATATGTGAACTTCATAAATGCAAAACTGAGAAAATAAACACGCAAAACTTTAACAGTTTACATATTGCCTGCTGAAGCTAGGATAGCAAGGTTAGCAAAGAATTGGGAATGAAAGCATGCCTTTCAAATGTGCAACACCACAATGCGGGACAATGTGATCTCTCAAGTTATCAATCCATATGCCCTATAGACCAAGAAAGGTGATCATTGCATATTATTAGATTCTATTGTCAATGGGATGATAAGGCTTGCGGAGTCTGAACCATTTCTATGTGTGTGGGCATAAAAAGTTAGTGTGGTGATGAATCTGAGTCTATGTCCGCGTGAAGAAACTCACTTAGGGCCTCAATCTTGAAGCACACTTTTGGCTAAAACTGAAAAAATAAATGCTTGAAGAATATCTGCTTAAGAGAAGATGTGATTTTGGCAAAAATTCATATATGTATATAGAGTCACATATACAAAAGCTTTGATTCTGTAAATCAGAGGGTTTGTGAACGCCAACACTCTTTTTAAAAAATACTAAGCCCATTGCCATCAATGATGTTGTTTGAAATTTCACCATGTTAATGATGTCCTTCAACATGTCATGAGTGATGTAATATGTGTGGTCATAACTAGTGCATGGGAGGGGTTTAAGGTATAGTATGGGCCAATGGAAATATGCGATTCTGTGGCCGTGGAATGTTTTGCATTAATATGGATTTGTTGCATTTGCCACATAATCCATCATCTACTGGATAATTTCAGTCATAATCAAAAATTGTGTTTCTAGCTCAAATGGATCAAACGTTACTAAAAATGTGGAACAAAGGTTTAGATGCATAATGCTGCTTTTGGGTGTGAAGCTAGTGCTAATAATAAGTGTCTAGACAGTGTTAATGGGTAAAAATAACAAAATAATGAACTCATACAATATCAAAATGTGCTGCATTTTGCAGCGTTATTTGCATTTTCTTGCTGCATACAATAGTGAACTTGTAAACATAAGTTGCACCTCCCTTGCCACATAATTCCAGTGGCGCAGGTTATAGTTAGCTCAATAAACAAACTATAACTGGTGATTTTTTTTTAAACTTTTATTTTTACTTTTATCAATATATAACTATAACATCACTAAGCCTTTGTTTTTTGTATGAATTTTTAGGGTTGTTGTAGTGTATGCTAAGATCTTATTACAATACCTAACTATAATGTCACTTTATCCTTTGTTTTTTTATCATATAAACCCAACTCCGCCACTGAGCACAGCTTTTGGCTCCGAGTGTGACAGGGGGAGGTGCAGGGCCTGACAACATGATAGGCCTGGCAGCCAAATCCCTGTTATGCAGTGACTCTGACCATGAATGGTAAGGGAAGGGTGGTTGGCAGGGACTCAGCTACAGCCAGGGTCACTGCCCAACACCCCACCCATAGCCCAAATTTGTCCCTTTTTTCATGGTATCTCTGTACCCCTGCCATTCTGAGACAACCTCCCTCCTACTGTGGGACTATGCAAGTAGCAACCAGTGAAGTTTGTAGGGTGTGGCTGTTAACACTCCCAAAAGAGCACTGCAGTTAGGAGGGCTGCACTGGGTCCCACAGGAGTACCATGGTACCACACAAGAGGACCATGCAGGGTCTTGAGAGAGCACTGCAATGTCTGTGGCATGAATATTTTTTGGGTCCCATGAGGGGGCCCCTGCATTCCCCCCACCATGACTTTTAGGGGATCAGAGAATCCCTACCGTGCCCCCTTATTTTTATTTTAACTAGTTCAGGTCAGGGTTCTCATGTTCTGTATGTGCTGCCAGAACATTTTTTTTCTTCTTTCATGATCCCCCCCAGCACATTGTAAAACACACATTTCCCAAAAACCGCAGAAAAGATTTACACCAAATAATGAAAGCACACCTTTTGAGTAAAGTTGTAACTTTCTGACAAATTTGGTGTAATTCCCTTTCTCCATTTTATCTGTATCACTTTCCAAAATATCCTATGGGAATTAACACGGGAAAATTAGTTTTTGGGACCTATCTTTTTCTCAGCTTCCACTTGACAGATCATCCCAAAATGCAAAATGTCCCAGCTGAGATGGATTAACTTTTATTTGGAAAGCTTGTAAAATTCATTTGCATCCTGGTAATTTCCAGCGGTGGTCGGTCCTCATGAATTGTATATAACCAGACTTCCTTCTGTTACCCAGGAAAAACGGCACTCCAGAAGATGATAAATTTAATCCATGCAATTTATTGGCAATTCATTTTGTGCTGAGGAATGACAGCAATGCATTTCGGCTGTACAACAGACTTGATCACAATATCGGGCACCATTTTCACAGTGCTCATTTATACCAAAGTGTATTACTACAACTAACATAAGAATAAATACTACAGACAAGTCCATCTGTTCTCTCCAATGGTCATCTTACAGAGGTGGAAGCTTTCCACTATAAATACAATAGGTCTTATAGTAAATATATTTGTCTCTACAAAACACTTTGTCAACTCCCACATTTCATTTCATTCTTAACTTACTTATTGGCGGCTGGTATTTGAAGTCAGTGGAGGGGTGAGTGGGGGCAGGTTGTGGGTGCAGGGGGGTAGGAGGGAGTGGATAAAAAATGTAAATACATACTAACCTGTCTTCCGCTGCGGCCCCGTGGTCGCCTCCACCTCCTCTCGGTCTTCTTCCCCACTTCCAGGACAGAAAGAAGGATGCCTCCTGATAGCCGATCACAAGGCTGCAATGCAGCATTGTGATTGGTCTGAGCCCTGTGGATCCGTATTCAGCCAGAGAATGGGAGCAGCCTGCATGGAGGACATGCAAAGTGCACATGGCAGTTTGGCCGGCCCGAGACAGCGTTTCAACGCCTCCTTCGCTCTTGGAGTGGGCAAACCACTCCTCCCCTGCCCTGTGAGCAGTGCAATCCCGCCCATACCCAGCTGAGCCAGGGTAAAAATAAAATGATAATAACAGTGAATTATTATCATTTTATTTTTTCCTTTTTTGACCTGCTCAGTAGGGCGAGGTTCCTCCGCCTTAGCGGAGGAGCCGCCACTGAAATTACTTAACTTACTCATTAGAGTTTAGGAAAAAAAGTTACTCCAAGTCTATTTGTTGCTCACACTCCACTCTTCACACCACATGCTAATATTCTTACTAAACTTCAGGGAACAGATAAATGCAGCCGAGTCCCATATCCAATTTGTACTCCAGTAAAGTAAACTGTGTCTGAAATGAACATCAGTGGCCAGACATACTGGTGCAGTTGACTCCAATGCTGAAAATCAGGAAGACCCTGTAGGCAGCATGACTTCATTGGGGTTGCCCCTTTCTGTTTATATTGTGATGTTTTAGATCTTTAGATATTTTAATATTTTTTATTTTTGGTGTCAGAAAATCAGCAGCTGAGTTTACATCAACTAAGTTGTTGATCAAGGTACACATGGTTAGATGAAGACTGGTCCAAAAAGTATCACATCTGTAACCCTTGCACATGTCTTCATATGGGACAAAATCCTGGTCACAAAAAGAGGCCCAAAGATTATTGAAGTTCCTGGTTTGACCCAAATTTAACCCTATAGTGTACCATTGCTGTTTACATGTTATTCAACATCTAGTCCCTAAGTTTAAAAGCTATAAAACATTGATGGTTGTTGTTGCAAAAGCCAGTAGCCACTTTTGTGGTTTAACATTAACATGTGCAGTCATGGAAGGCACTGTTTAAGATTGATGCTTATGCAATTGCAGTGTCTGAAAGGTGTATATTTAACTTTGAATTTATCAGATTTAGTGCTTGAAATGCAAGCAGCACAGTTGAAAAAGAGTAAAAAGTGTTTTTTAAAGCTAAGCACTGACGGGAAAAAATTCTCTACAGTTTAATGGGGGAAAACAGAGGTGGTATACTGCTCTACTGCTAAAATGTCCCAGCATTTGCCGCTAGAGTTCAAGCATACCCCTGGGGATGAACCTCTGGCTCCACTTAAAACTGTGCAGAATTTGGGGGTTTTGGTGGATCACGACCTCCAAATGGCGTCACAAGCTAATAAAACTGTCAGTGTCTGCTTCTCTTTGCTAAGAATGCTGCGGCAGATTCTCCCGCTGCTGCCTAATGATGCTAGACCTCTTGTAGTGAGGAGCATTATTATGAGTAGACTGGACTATTGCAACTCCCTATATTTGGGAGCACAGCAATTCATTCTGCAGGGGTTGCAAAGAGTCCAGTCTATAGCAGCTAAGATGGCGCTAAATAGGCCGCACAGATCCTCTATGACACGGGCTCTGGCAGATCTTCACTGGCTGCCCCTCAAGAAAAGAGTCTCTTTTAAGTCTCTCTGTATTGTATATAGAGCAGTACATGACACGGGCCCAGTACCCTTGCAGGAGAAATTTAATTGGGATAAGCCCGTGAGACATCTTTGCTCCTCTGGTAAAAATCTGGTAATGAATACCAGGTTCAAGAAATCCAGGATGGGCGGCAGAGCATTCGGTATTGCGGCCTCACGTCTATGGAATGAGCTGCCCCAGAGCATTAGACAAGCTGACTCCCTGTTATGCTTCAGAAAGAGCCTAAAAACCTGTCTGTTTCAAAGGGTTGAGCGTAATGCTTTCCACTGATAATCAGGTCTATCACATTTCATGTCATCTGTTTAAGTCACAGCGCCAGGTTACTCGCACGGTGACAGTTTGCGCTATATAAGATTAGATACAATACAATATTGGTGTTATTAAGTCTTATTTTAAGTCATACTGTATCACAGTTTCTAATTCTACCAGTTGCTGGCTTAAGACTTTGCTGCTTTCTGGCACTACCTGAGACTCAAATGTCCATAAGGAGTAATGTGGTCGTCCATATGGAGTAAAATAGTGTTATGACTCCAGAACACTAGTTTATGGCCCACTTTCTCCTTTTCTGTTAACCTCACATATCAGTAGGCAGATTGAGGATCACTTTTCCCGCATTCCCATGAAACGGTTGTGCTTATTTTCTGACAATGACATAAATTCCAGAAAAACATGAGCAGTGATACTTCTCAAATATACTTGGTTTTGAGACTACCTACAAGCATATCACATTTCAAGACTTTCTAAAGAATTGCAGACTCTTATATCACCCCCTTTTGCTATCAAGAATGGGACTAGAAGTCTCTGGTCATCAATATAGTCTGTTTTTATTTGTTTAAATGGCAAGGCCCATGTCCATATCCTGAACCCAGACACCTTTTGATACCTTATCTGAAAGTGTGAGGTGGATATGGGACCACCATACATGTGTTTAAGGTAGTTGAGATCATGGGGTACATTGCAAGTTAACTAACATAGTGCTGAAAAGAAGCTTGATAGACTGTCTCAGATGAACTTTAGTAAAGCATTAGCAGTGAAACCAAGGAGGTGTTTAGAGATTTTAGAAGAACAATCATGGGTAAGACCGCCAAAAGTAACGTAGACAACAACATGCAATAGACAAGATCTCCTTAAAGTAGCCGTGGAACATGGAGTCTTTAACAGCAGAAAGTTGGGTTCACCACCTCAGTAATTCCCTCCCTGTGACTCAAGCACAGTGTAATTATACATAGAAAGAAATGGTTGGAAATTAGCCTATTCCTAAACTATTTTTATTGCTTGTGTATTTCATAGTGATTGACTCATTTGCTCCCCTGGCTCACAATTACCTTTTTCTTATTATAACTGACATTCATTATTTGATAAAGAAACACTGAAAATACTTTCTGAAAGTAAATAATAGTTGCTCCCCTGGTGCTATCTATCGAACTTAAATTGTTGAAGAGAACTTTGGAAATATCAAATTAGCTAACGAGGCATGCAGGATTATAAAGGAAAGACATTTGATACTTAAGTGCAAGTCCTTCTTTTAATTATAAATGTTATACCTCTGGCCCTATTTCTGAGAGAAAATTAAAAGCTAGAAACCCGATTGGCATGATTGTAGAATAAAGATCTGAAGTGCTAAGGCCCTGGGCCTATTAATACAACATTTTACACCTAAGTATATGCTAGGTATACACATTAGTATACGATTACCCAGAGAAGTAGGTGAAAAACAACTAGCTTGCAGGTTTGTGAGTATTCACTTACCTCTTAATAGTTAGGCTCTTATTACATGTTGCCTTGAGCTTTATCCCCTGAGGTATACACCTTTGGCCAGTTTCTAGTTGTGAAGTGTTTATGTACCAAAAATGAATGATCTGAAAATAGTGGACCAAGTTTTACTGGGTGCAGGAAAACCTGATGTAACTAACCCGGAAATACCAGCTGTGACAGATTTTTCCCCATTCCAGATAGGTTAGCTCATAATCTCTGTTAATTTAAGGAGAGATACAGCCTGGAATTGTTAATTCTGGCCCTGGTATTTCCCTATAGAGTATCTTTTTGGGGTGTTAACGGAAACCTCGTAATGCTCTGAATGAGTACCCTAATGTCTGTTCCTGGCACTACACAAGCATGCTCATGACAAATGCAGGATTAAAAGAATTTCAAAGGTAGGAAAGTGGCGGGTACACAACATTTAATATGGATATATGAGAAGTGGTCTTCCAATAGAAAAAATATTTTCTTTATGCAAAAAGAATAAGGTTACACATGCTAATCTGAGTCTATTTTTATAAAATGCAACTTTAATTCTGAGCTTCATTGTGTGATGCTGAGCACCCCAGTACAATGAAAACTTTTTGATTCACTTCAGACAATCTCTACAAAGACAGATCTGGGAAATATTTCTGACTTCTTATCTTAATTTTGCTAGTATCACTCCTAATAACCTTCAAGCTACCCTTCTATGAATGCGGAGTACACTTTGTTGATAGCAGCGCTCATCTACCATTCTCTGTAAACATTACAACCCTTCATCTGCCCTTAAAACCTTTAGGTGCCCTATTTTTATCAGCACACAAAGCCCCTGATTAGTGTGTTGTGTGAGTCAGAAATGATGGAACCCTTTTGGCTCCTGATAGATTGGGATGTAAGTGTTAGAGCGCAGTGAAGTAAAGGCAGGTTTAGAATGTTGAGTTCATGGATACACACAGATGAATAAAGACGTGTATTAACAAGCTCCTTGTGTGCTGTACCTATTGGTGGATATCTAGGCTGATGAGGACGTCACAACTGGCGATGAGATAGGGGATAAGTAACCTGAAGATCAACAGTGCTCTCCCGGAGAGTTTGCTGTGGTCCAGCAAACTGCTTGTGCATGCCACGTGTGCCTCAGTCAAAGTGCAGAATCAACATTTGGTGTGTGTGGAGTAAAAGCGCAACTCCAGCCAGTGTGAAGTACTTGAAGATAATAAAAGCTTCACGGAGGAGTCTGCACATCGTTGGCAAAGAATATGCTGGTAAGGCTGTTAAGAGATGTACCACGCTACTACGCAATCTAAAGCTATACATCATACAGATTGACAACGTTAAAGGCATATACAAACAGGTTTTGAAAGAGCAGCAAATAGTGACAGCAAATTTTTCAAGATAATCCTGCAATCAGATGCTGTGTAAGGCAGAGATCAACCAGGTGTCAGACAGTACACAGAGACACCTAAAAGCAAAGAAATTCCGATACAAGAAAAGGTCATCTACTTACCAGACTGATTAAAGAAAGTCATCTTACCACAGCTTTGGGTGGAGTGGCCACAGGGGAAGTGCCCAGGGTTGTGCTGATGGAGCTGTCCGTATATTAAGCAGCACACTACCAAAGATGCCGGGTGGCAGCTCAGAACAACTCCAAAGATCTCCAGAAAAGTGAAGGGCTTCAGTAGAGACCAAGAGGGAGGTCAAGGTTCCACAGACTGTCCAAAATGAACCAGAAGCCAGCACAGCACAGGCCCTTAGAGATGGCATGGATGACGTGGTTCCTAGTGGACAGCAGACAGTGTTGGAGAAAACGCCACTCTCACTGTCAGCCAAACTCAGAAATGGTTACAATTCCATCGCCTTTTTGAAACCACCATTGGATACCGCCAAAAAAGAAAAATATTGGCAACAGATGGACAGCTTGCATAGAGACATTTGATGATTTCATAA
Source organism: Triturus cristatus (assembly GCF_964204655.1). NCBI lineage: Eukaryota > Metazoa > Chordata > Amphibia > Caudata > Salamandridae > Triturus > Triturus cristatus. The sequence continues at coordinate 897,845,187 of NC_140590.1, read as the reverse complement.
ATGCGCTAGAAGAAGCAGATAACAAGAAGATTATCAAATACCTAAAGAATTGTGTTAGTGAAGGTGTAAATGACGTCTCCAAGAAAATGTCGTGAGCTGATGAAATGACATACTTCAAATCAAAGAAGCCTTGAATCTCAAGTTCAATTCTGTGCCAAATGTAGATTATGAAATGTAGATTTTCGGTCAACGATGACAGAAAACTGGTGAAACCATCTACAAATTTGTTGAGAGACTGGATACGCTCATCAAAGACTGTAAGTTCAATGAATTTAATGATAAGGATGCTATACGTCTCAGAGTTATTGACGGATGCCTGTCAGATCCAATCAGATGAAGAATGTTGGAAGAAACCATTAGCCTGTAGCTTGTTCTCATGGCTGCCAGAGCTCAAGAGCATGGAGATCAACAAGTTTTTTACATTGAGGCAGGAGGTGCCAGAGTGAGTCAGTCATGAACATGAAAAGTAACCAAAAGCGCAAGGCAGAGGGACACAGAGTGATCTCTCCACAGAAAAATAACTTGTGCTTCTGGTGTGGATTTTCATATCCACACAAAGGTAAATGTCCCACCATTGACAGATCTGCAAAGGCAGTGGGAATGAGAACATTTTGTAATGGTTTGCAAGGTGAAAGAAAAAGTAAGTGCATCACGCGCAAAGACAAAATGGCTGCCTGAATGATCCAGAAGCGAGGTTCGATACACACAGCTACAAGAGGGAGCGACAATACCAGATGAGGCAAATCGACACCAAACAAAGTTGATCATCATGTAAATCAGTTTCAAAAAGCTTTTCAGTATCAATGTCTAGTGAAAGTGAAGAAGATAGTTGTGCAATGTCGATGTTTACCGCGGAAAAACGTGCGCTTGTTGGACTTGCCGCTTGTGTAGAACACTAAAAGTCAATGGTTGTTCAATACCTTTCATTATCAATAGGGGTGCATCAATACATATGATGCCTGAGGAGAAATACAATGAAGTGCCGCCATTGCCCTGACTTAAACCATCAAAAACAAAAGTGTATACGTGGGCGGCATTGATGCCCCGAAAACGTAAAAGGTCATTTTTTGCCAAGATGAAGCATAAGTACAAGGACCCATTCATGTACTTAAAGGGATGCCACCAAGCACCTATTTAGTCAGTTTCAGCACAGCTGCTGATATGGGACTGACATCGGTGAACTATAACATGAATGCTCATCACAAATAATACATCAATTTCTTTCAGTGTTTCATGGGTTGGGAAAACGCAAGTTCATGAAAGTCCAATTACACATTAATGAGGATGTACTTCCTATTGCTCAAAGACACAGGCAAAATTGCCTTTCACTTACAGGAAGCTGTACTCAAACACAATATCATTGAGTGTTCCACTGATCCAATTCCATGGGTTTCTCCCATCGTGGTCATACTTAAAAAGTACAGTGAAGGAGCTGTATACATCTGTGTTGACATGCGTCAAGCGAACATGGCGCTTGAAAGAAAATGACATCAAGGTCCTCACGTTGCCGACATGAAAACACAATTGAATGGTGTGAAGGTCTTCTGTATCCTTGATTTGAATAAACGATATCATCAGTTGGAACTTGAGGAGAATTACAGGTATATTTCAACCTTCTCTACACATATTGGTCTGTTCCGATATAAAAGACTAAGGGCCATGTGTATGAAGGCAATTTTGCGATCGCAAATGCCGAAATTCGCAGAATTTCAGCGTTTGTGATCGCAAAACAACAGTGTCATATGTATGACACAAACCACCCCATGCAAAATAAGGAATCGCAAATTTTGCAATTCTCTATTTTGCAATTGCATTTAAGGAATCGCAAATTGTGATTCCTTAAATGCAATGTAAAAAGCACACAAAAAGTGCAATTTGGACTTAAGGAATCGCAAATTACCACCCATTTCAAGTTGGTGGTAATTTACGATTTCTTTGAAAAATGCACTTTTATGCATTTTTCAAAATGCCATGTGACTCACATACATGCCCTTAGGGCATGTATGTGCGCCACATCTGCACCCATGCTCATTTCAGGGGTGCATCAGGGTGTCCTTTTGACACCCTGGCACCCTTGAAATTGCATTCCCAATTTGCGATTCTCTAATTGGGAATCGCAAATTGAGAATGTCTTCGCATTCATCCCTATGGGCCTCTAGGCCCAAAGGAATGAATGGGGAGGTATTCCTTAATTGCAAATCGCAATTTGCGATTTGCAATTAGGAATATGTAGGATTCGCAAAATTTATTGCAAATCCTACATACATAGGGTTTTGCAATTCTCAAATAACGATTCGCAAAAAATCGATATTTGAGAATCGCAAATGGGCATTTTCATACATATGCCTCTAAAGGCCTGATTTAGAGTAGGTGGAGGGAACCACTCCATTACAAACTTGACAGATATCCCATCCACCATACTACAATCACAATCTATCCTATGGGGGTCGTTTTATGGAGGACGGGCTATCCACCATGTTTGTGACAGAGTATTCCCTCCACCGACTTCTAAATCAGACCCTAAGTTGCGGTGATCCTCAGATGCAGAGCTTTTTCAAGATGTCCTTCGAAGTATCATACAGCCTCTCATGAATTGTTTCAATGATAGTGATATATTGGTTTTTGGAGCTTCACAGAAAGAGCACGATAAAGCTCTCACGCAAGTGTTTAGTTTACTTGTTGATGCAGGTTTTACTCTGAATGACGAGAAATGTCAGTTCCATATGACAAAGCTAAAATTCTTTGCCCATATCTCTTCTAATGGGAGTATGACACCGGATTCAACTAAAGTGCATGCTGTGGCAACTGCAAGTCCCCCAGAAGATGGTTCCATGTTACATTCATTGGCTAGCTACTGTTCTAGAAAAGATTCATATGAGTCTTTGCCACCGTAAGTGCCACGTTATGAGACTTGACAAGAAAAATGTTTATTTCATTGGTCACGTGAATGCTAGCAAAGCTTCAAGAAAATCAAACAATCTATTGAGAACATTACTGAAATGGCATACTATGATCCAAAGCTTCATACTCTAGACCAGTTGGGTTAGGCACAATCCTTGCACAGCACAGTGGATACCCAAATGGTCAAAGACATATTGTGGCATATGCAAGCAGAAGTTTGTCCCAATCTGAATGTACTTATTAACAACCTGTGAAAGAAAGTTTAGCTGGGATGCTGGCTTGTGAACATTTCCACATATTATTATATGGAAAGCCTTTTATGCTTGTAAAAGATCATCAAGCATTGTTGTCCATCTTTGGCAATCCAAAGGCAAAGATGCTTCCTCACATTAAGTGCTGGGGTCTATGATTACAAGCATACAACTATGCAATCGCGCACCATCCAGGGAAGGATCACAACCCTGCAGACTACTTCCCACGAGAGACTCTACATTGCCATGGTACCCCTACCAAGACGGCTGAAGCCTAAATAAATTTCATTGTGAAATCAAGCACACCAGCTGCCATTTCGTTGTAAGAAATTGTCACTGCCGCAAGACAAGATAGTATTTAGAAAAACAATTGGTCCTTCAAAAAGGATAAAGTGAACAATAAATATAGACCAGAATCGGTTTCTATATTAATACAAATGTCCAGCCGGACATGTAAATTTAATGATAAACATAATTAATGAATATACAACCGACAATTTAGAATGGGCCACAGTCATGTGAACCTTCAACAAACAAAACAATTAGGGACAAACACAGTTATTCAGAAGAAAAGCATTTTTTCAGGCTAACCAAACAAGCTTATCGCCGATAAAAATGAAAGGGCAAGCTTTGAAGAAAGTTAACAGTCATGCACAATTCTTAACACATGTGTTTAACATGCATGCTGTACAACATGTCGACGACGTTTCGATCTATTTCAAGAATACATAGATCATCATCAGGACTAAAATAAATGACAAGCCTGAGAGCACATTACCTTGCAAGGCGAGGAGCTGACCAAGGATTTCCAAGTGGAACAGAAAAGAAACCGGTGAGGGGGTTACACAGTAAAGGATTTATCCAACTCCAGATAAGGACAAAGTTGGAAAGCCGGCGCCAATGGAATTCCAAGGCGTACGTGTGGGCTTCGATGATTGCAGAATTAAGCCAACTTCAATTGAAAGCAAGGACGGGGGACGGCGCCGATAGAGATACAGGCGTCCATGTGAAGGGCAGCTTGGCAATCCAAGATAGTGCCTCTGTGACGGTGACTAGCGCGATCGCTGGTACCACTACTTCCCACGAGAGCCTCTACATTGCCATGGTACCCCTACCAAGACGGCTGAAGCCTAAATAAATGTCATTGTGAAATCAAGCACACCAGCTGCCATTTCGTTGTAAGAAATTGTCACTGCCGCAAGACAAGATAATGACATTTTAAAACTAAAGGACATTATTAGGCGTCAGTCTTGGAACCAGCTCACTTGACCTCTTACCAGTGACAGTGAATACCAGAATTTGTCAAAGATGAATGGTTCATTACTCAAGAAGGCATTATCCTGAGAGGATCACAGATTTTTACTCCAGAGCATCTGCGATAAACAGATAATTGAAATGGGCCATGAAGGATATCATGGAATCGTTGCCAAAAAACAAGCCCTCCGGGACTGGTCTGGTTTCCTCATCTCAATGAGAGAGTTGAAAGAGAATTGAAGGCCTGTCATCCATGCAACTGCCTTTCATCAAAAACCACTCAACACACCTTAAACATGTCAAAGTTGCCAAAGTATGTATGGTTAAGAATTGCTGTTGACTTCTTCGGTCCTCTTGACAATGGACTTCACCTGATGATGACTGTCAATGAATACTCCTTTTTCCCATTGAAAGAATTTCTTTCATCTATCATTCAAGAAAGAGTCATCGAGAGATTAGACGGCATCTTCGTGACATGGGGTGTGCCTGCGATCTTAAAATCTCACGATGACCCACCTTTCAACAGTCGAGAATTCAGAGAGTTTCTCAGTCATCTTAATGTGATGCATCAGAAGAACACACCTCTTTGGCCACAGATCAATGGCCTTCTCGAACATTTAATGAGTACTTTTAAGAAAGATGTTCAGTGTACTGTATTTGAAATGCTTGACCTTAAAACTGTCTTGAAGTCTACTAATGATGGGCTCTGTCATTTTTTTGCAAGGGCACGTAATGCATCAATAAGGCCATTTCCTTTTTTTCCAGTTATTGTTTATGTAATTGGAAATTCAATCAATTGTCTATATATACCCCCAGATATTTATATGTACTAACTATTCCTAGGCTCGTTTCTCCCAGCTTGTGTGGATATTGATGTCCCGGGCGATTCATAATTAACATAGTTTTTGTTTTTGTGGTGTTGATTTCCAGAGCGTTACCCTTGGCGAGCATTAATAGTTTGTTGAGTCCTTTTTGCAGGCCAACTCTGATTAAGCTAAGCAGGAGTATATCATCTGCATATGAGAGATGTGTTATTGGTAGTATACCCAGGCGTGGAGGATGTGAATTAACCTGGTCCAATTGTGGTGAGAGATCGAGCATACTGTTCGAACCCTAACTTGGCCACAGGTGAAAGTCCTGCAATCTTGAAGTTTGGGAGAGCCATGACGATCAAGCTACCTCAATGGACCGAACAGAAGATCAAGTACTGAGGAGGAAACTCTTATAGAAGACTTGGATCATAAAAGGAAAATTAAGACCTGCACAGACAAGCTCTGACCTAAAGAAGATGTTACATTTACAAGAGGAGATCGAGTACTTGTCCATCAGTCTAGAAAACAAAAATCTGATGTTCTCTTCCATGCTGAGCCATTAATGTTGTGACCAGCAAAGAACACATGGTGACTGCCCAATGTCCTGGAAAGTCCATTACGTGAGATTCCTTGTATTTCCGACATGTGGCTCATTGCTCGACAAGCATTGAGGTCAATAATAAGACTGGGTCTGAAACGACAATTGTAAACAACATGACTGCTGTTGTTCTACATCACCAACATGGATCACGGCCAATTCTACCACCGGCTGTCCCCAGTTTTTGATGACACGATCTTGACATGTTTTCAGAGCACCATGAAGACACACTGAAGAGCTATCATTGGATATATTTGTAAAAAAATGTACATTTTGTATTTAAAAGAGAGGGAGATGTAGTGTCATGTGAGTTAGCAATGACGGATAATTTTTGGCCCCTGACGGACTCCGTAGAACTGTGACATAAGTGTTAGAGTGTAGTGAAGTGAAGTGACGGGAGGTTTAGAATTTTGAGTTTGCGGTTACATGCAGACAAATAAAGATGTGCAATACCAAACTCTGTGTGTAGCGGAGTAATTGGCAGATACCTGGGAAGGACACTACACCCTTTACCAGTGCTCAGACCAACCTGCCATCATTGCATCTCAACACCACCAATTCTAACCATCCAAACACTCTGTTGGTTCTTTTCAAACCATATTGTGCTGGTACATACTGCCCCTGATAAAACGCTAATCTCCTATTTTGATTTTGGCATTCAGACCTCCTGGCAATTCTCTGTCTTCCTTAACTTTGCTCTGCTGACCCTTGTGTACTAACCTTTCTCAGCTTCTACTCCCCGCTCTGTCCCATGACTCCAGCCTTGCTGCCTAGCAGTAGTCAATGCTCCTCTCAGATCACCTCAAAGCCAACAGAACCTCTATACTGGCTATCTCAGCTTCTCTACTGTCCTCAGAATACCTTCTTTGTCTTTCTTATTCCTACTTTTGGCACAAAGGTTCAGATTTACAAATACTTTGCAACAGGTTTATGTTATTTTTCTAACACAAACCCAATCCAAAGTGTTCAGGTGAGATGTATAATCCAATCCAAACTGTGATTTGCATTGGATAGTAGGCGAAAACAACGCAAAGTTGGTAATGTGCTACATTGCGTTACTTTGTGTCAAAGTGGCGCTCCATGGGTGGTGCATTGGGGTTTCCATGCAACCACCCGGGAGTTTTGATGTAAATCCCTATCTACAAACAATTATTGACATGGATTTGTGCCACACTCCTATGCCTCCTTGAGGCAGGCACAAAGAAGAGAAATGTTTCAATTTCTTTTAATGTCTCCCACTTTACATTTGTGGTGCATTGTACAGCTCCCATACAAAGTCGGACTGGCCTTAAAGCATACGTTTTGTGCTGGGAGGAACCTCTTGCAGTACAAAACCTATGGTTCAGACTATGCAGATCCCCTTGCACTATGGCACAAGGGTGTCTTATTTTGCCTATAGCTGCCTAAAGGACACTTGCACAGGGAGAGAGCAGAACATTGCTGCATCTTAGTGGATGGAGTGATTTCCTTCTCTCTCCATTTCACACAATGTAGCACTTGCTGCCCTATGTTTTGTCCCTTCTTGATACATCTGTGCCTATGAGTGCCTCTGTCAACCCCAGAATACTTCTATATGGGTATGCAGCCTTTGTGCAGAGTCTTTCATGCAAACAGGCATTTTACCGCCTGCATGCACAGCACAAATAAACAACTAGGGAGATGCACATGGCAAATGCTCATTGGCAGGGTGAAAAGAGGGAGCAGGCGTATGTGGAGCACCCCCTTAGTTAAAAAAAAGAACAAACGGCAATTACCAATGGACAAACATCCACTAGTATAGCGTGACAGTGCTTCCCTTGTTGTAAATATCTGCAACATCTGCTATATGTACTTTACTGGCCTCAGAATCCTTACTACCACTTCTTCAGTGTTAAAACACATCTATCTGTCTATTCATTCCTCTGCCAGTCAAGAGTATTGCAGATTACTCTACCAGTCTAGACTCTCAGAGCCCTTTTACTTGTATTAACAACATGTTTGCTTCATGCAAACCTGCACCGACCTTCAATGTGGCCTTAGAGGTTCACAGACTACTCAACTGGTGCCGTAGGTCTCCACTGCTACCCTCTATTCTCAATGGTAAACACATCTGGCTATCACGGATCATCTAATAACCATCTGATCCCCTCTATCTGTGATTTCCTGAGCCCATTCTTTAGACTTTTTCAAATCCTGAACAATCCTTTGTTAATTCTCGGAATCCCCTATCTCCTCTGCTAGCCTTGGTCATTTTTTCTCAATTCAATCCTATGAGTTATGCTAACCTATTATGCAACCCTTCCCAGGCTACAATTTATTTTAACTATCCACTTTTAGACGATGATGCCAAGTTTTAGTCCATCTGCCCCAGTGCTTAATTTGTAAAATATTAAATGCCAGTGGGTCAGTCAAAGGACTTAGTATCCCTACACACCCAATGGGCAATAGAAATTCTAGAAAAACTAGGATTTGTAATAAATATAAAAAAAATCATGCTTAACACCATCACAAGATACACAATTCCTAGGCTTCATTGTAGATACCCTCCAGACAGAATTACGTCTCCCCAGAGACAAACTAAAAAAATTACGAAAAGAAATAAAAAAGATACTATCAGAGAAGTATATATCCCTAAAAAACTTAGAATACTAGGGCTCCTGTCCTCAACAATCCAAGCCATCTTTCCGGGCCCACTTTACTATCGGGCCCTCCAAAGACTAAAGAAAAGATGTCTGCAGAAGAATCACTCATACTCTCAAATGCTGTCTTTAGACCAAGAATCGAGAGACAAACTAGAATGGTGGCTCAAGAACGCACAAGCGTGGAACGGAAGGGCAATTTTCGGAGAAAATCCCGAACTGGTGATAGACTCAGATGCGAGTCTAGAGGGTTGGGGAGCGATATGCGGAAACTCTTCCACAGGAGGTCTATGGTCAGATCAGGAGAGAAACATGCACATCAACTGTTTGGAACTCCTAGCGGGCTCCTTTGCAGTCCGAAGTTTCACTCAAGAGAGAATGAAATGTTGTGTGATGCTTCGCATGGACAACATTTCAGCAGTCCAATACGTGAGCAAGATGGGCGGACCACACTCAAAAGACTTGGCGGACCTGGCAAAGGAATTTTGGGCATACTGCTTAAAAAAAGGAATCTCGTTTGTAGCCCAACACATTCCTGGTCTGAGCAATGGACTAGCAGACTGGTTCTCCAGGAACTTCAGAGACTCCAGCAATTGGAAATTGAACAAACAAGTCTTTCTACACATCCAACACCTATGGGGTCCCTTCAATTTAGATCTGTTTGCAGACAGACTCAATACTCAACTAACACGCTTCTTCAGCTGGAAACCAGATCCTCTAGCTGCTGGCATAGATGCTTTCCTCCAGGATTGGAGAGGTCAGAAACCCTATGCGTTTCCCCCGTTCGTCATGCTACCCAGATTTCTTTTACAAGTCCGCAGACTCAAAGAATCTGTAGTCCTAATAACTCCTCTATAGAAATCCCAAGCTTGGTACCCCATAGTACTAGAAATGACAATAGACCTTCCCCTTCTCCTACCCCATTTCAGAACTCTCCTCCTAGGCCCTCGAGGGGAAATACATCCCCTCCTCGAAGAGGGATCCCTCACACTGATAGCATGGAAGATTTCCGGAGACAATGGGAAATCCCTGGCCTCTCGTCAGATGCTTTCAGACTCAATTCTGAATCCTGGGCCTCAGGCACAAGAAAAGCTTATAGACTGGCATGGAATAAATGGATTTGCCGGTGTCTTCAATGGGGTATCCATTTCAACAGATGTAGTACACGTAATTAACTACCTGTCTGAACTCTTTGAATCAGGCTTGTCATATAGAACTATTAACGTCTACAGATCAGCAATTTCTGCAGGCCACTGCCTCATAAACGGCCTCCCTGTCGGCCAAAATTCTTTAACAAAGAAAATTATGAGAAGCACTAGGGTCCTCAAACCCCCCATACCCAAATACTCTTCCCTTTGGGACGTTAAACTAATTCTTCAAGTTTTAGAAAACTGGGGTGACAACCAGACCTTACCCCTTAAAAAACTTTCCTATAAACTTACAACCCTCCTTTGCTTGGTTTCTTTTAGACGAACATCCGATGTTAAAGCTCTGGACGTCACCAGTAGGGCATATCAACCTGAGGGAGTATGTTTTTACATTAAAAGAAGAACTGAAACCCTTTCCTCAACCATCTTTTACCCTTACTTTCTGGGAAATCCAAGATTGTGTGTGGTGCAATGCCTAATAGAATATGAAAAGAGAACCAATATTATAAGAAACATTGTCTCTCAACTACTAATTTCTCACAAAAGCCCTCACAAACCTGTTTCTTCCCCCACCTTGGCTATATGGGTGAAAGACGTAATGTATGAAGGAGGGGTAAACACTTCTATTTTTGGGGCTCACTCCCTTAGAGGTGCTTCTGCCTCCAAAGCTTTTATCCTAGGCGGAAGTTTACAAGATATCCTAAAGGCGGCCGACTGGTCCAATGAATGCACGTTCAAAACTTGTTATTTCAAACCTTCTTCTAATGCAATTGATAATGTATTAAATGCACTTTAAACTTGCATAATATTGGCCTCCGTGTCGTGCCATAAAATGTAGATTTTCCACAGCCCGATGAGCAGAAAATCTGGATTTTATTAAGGACAGGGAGGCTAAGATTATCCCACCACTTTTCCCACCCAGGTGGATTAATCTAACTTATATTTTATTTCAGAATGACGGAGATTCTTCTTGGAAACTTCCTCCTGTTGACTGGTTCTTCTGCTCCTCAGAGATTTGTTTGAAATTTACCTTATTCGCAGCGCACATAAAAGAAGGAAGATGGCTGTCTGTCGCTGGACTACATTAGTGTTCAGAATGTTTTCAATGTTCTAAATTCTTCTCTATTGTTGCTGCTGTGTGAGCTGGCAATAAAAGGAGATTGCATAATCTTAGCCTCCGTGACCTTAATAAAATCCAGATTTTCTGCTCATCGGGCTGTGGAAAATCTACATTCTCAATGGTAAACACATCTGGCTATCAGGGATCATCTACTAACCATCTAATCCCCTCTATCTGTGATTTCCTGAGCCCATTCTTTAGACTTTTCTAATCCTGAACAATCCTTTGTTAATTCTCGGAATCCCCTATCTCCTCTGCTAGCCTTGGTCATTTTTTCTCAATTCAATCCTATGAGTTATGCTAACCTATTATGCAACCCTTCCCAGGCTACAATTTATTTTAACTATCCACTTTTAGATGATGATGCCAAGTTTTAGTCCATCTGCTCCAGTGCTTAATTTGTAAAATATTAAATGCCAGGGATCTGACCTGGAGGCCACAGCAGCTTGCACCACCCATCGCCCTTGTCATCGCTGCCAAAACAAATACTAACCATAACTCTCGCCTGCAAGTGCGACAGTTCAGATTATTGCAGGTTCCCGAAACTAAAGGAATGGCTAGGGAGGCAAGTATTAGCAATTTTAATGCTTATTGTAGTCCTAAATTACCGTTATTCTGCTCATCTCTAAATTAGATAAGCAGCGCCACCATGTGGTGGACTATTCTAAGTACAGTGTTGACAATTAAGTGCCGGTAATGAGCACCGGATACCAATTAAGTGCCGGTGCTGAGCACCGGAAAGCACCGGCTCAAATTAAGCACTAAATTCTGGCCCGATCTACCCTCAGATCGCTTTGCTAGCATCAGCCAGCATATGCTGTTCTTCAGAGTACCTGTCTTGTTCTCTGATCTTTCTCCTATGTTGCAACTCAGGACCCCCACGCTGTTGGCATATTTTCCAATTGGTCCATTTTGAGTGTCATTTTACATGTTAAAGTGCATGCTTTTTACCCAAATGTGCAAAGTTATAATAGTAATTTAAGTGGGCTTCAAAATGTGTGAACAGCCAAATATTCATGCCTTCTGTAACTAAGAACACACTCAAGTAAATGTGACTCAGATTCACACAGGCCTCATGTTCCTCCTTCCAGACTTTTTACTTCTTCTTCCTGCACTGTCTGGTACTTTTCCTCTTCCTGGTCTTGGGCCTTCTTTTGGTCCTGTTCCTCGTCCTCTTTTTCTGAGTTCCTCCTGGCCCAGTCATCTTGTCATTGAACTCAATGATTTGATAGTCCTGGTTATGCTCTTTTCTGTTCCTTTCTAAGGCATGGTCTTGCTAGTCATGTTCCTTCCTAGTGCTTCTAGGGCCTGGACCTTCCTATCATTGTTCCTTCATGGTACCTATAGCCCTGGTCCCATTGATAACCCTGGTCCCACTGATAATCCTCATTGTGATCATGTGGTCAGCTGGGTCCTTGCCACTCCTTGGCCTTGTCTTCTTGATTTGGGTCACTTTGATCTTCATGGACTTTATCCTCTTGGTAGTGTAGCCACCTGTCTTTGTTCTCCTTATTCAAGTCCTCCTGTGATTGGCCATTGTGGTCCAGTCCGTCAAGTCCTAGTCCTAGCCATTGGCTTAGTCCTCTAGGCACTAGCTATCTTAGTCCTGACCTCCCACTCCCTTAAAGAAGAAAAAGTAAACTTCCATTCAGAGACACTTGTGGAACTTATAACTATCCCTTTCATGAATCATGGGGACATGGAAGTGGACCCCACCATGTAGAAAAGTTACTGTAATCTGCAAGGGCGCAATGGGCAATTATATCAGCCAGAGAAATACGAGCACTTATGCGTGGGGCCAGGGGAAGGCTCAGAAGAAGAGTGGGATTGTCACATTCAGCAATCAAAGCATGTGGGATGTACATAAGTGTATCTGCTCATGGCGGGGTTAGCGCACTAAGGTATAGAGTGACCTGGTCAGACGCACCGCCCAAACCCAACAGGCTAAACTCACAGAAGTCAGGGAAATGGGTGTCACAGCCCCCTCACTGCCCACATGCCCTTCAAGCCATTATGGCAACTCCCATGGTGCTCGTGGGTTTACTTATTTGTATTAACAAGGAAGGTTTAGGCCTGGAAATAGGTTCATTTTGCCATGTTGAAATGGCAGTTCAAAACTGTCCACACAGGCTGAATACCAGAATTAAGATATTTAAAGGGCTGCTTAAGTAGAGAGCATAAAAAGTGCTGCAGGCCCGATAGTGGTACAAAAGGGGGTGGTCTGAACTGGGGTGGCAGAGCGGGCTAAAGAACGGTGATGGATCAAACCCAGATCTGTTGACTGGGTGTGAGTGTTTGATTGGTTCTGATGCTCCGTCCATCACCACCCCCTTTTGTACCGCAGGCCCGATAGTAGCATTTAATTTACAGGCATTAGGTACAAGTACTACTACTTTACTAGGGACTTATAAATAATTTAAATGTGCCAATTGGGTGTAAGTCCGTTTTACCATGTTCAGAAGTGAGAGCACAGGCAATTTAGCATGGGGTAAAATGCACAGAGTCAAAATCAATCAATCATTCAGATTTGTATAGAACACAAATCACCCAGAGGTTATCCAAGCACTAGTTTCAGCAGAAGAGCCTGGCCTTCAGTCCTTTTCTGAATTCCTGGAGGGAGGAAGATGTTCTCACACTGATGGGGAGGCTGTTCTAGGATTTCTCGGTGAGGTAGGAGAAGAATCGCCCTCCATTGTATCTATGGTGGATGCAAGGGGTATGGCGAGGGACAGAGAGGTGGAGCTGAGGTGTCCGGAGGGTCGGTGCTGGTTGATCTTGAATTGAAACCTCTTGAGTAGAGGTAGGCAGTGGAATTTCATCAGGTGTGGGGTGATGTGGGTCTGACTGGGGAGGTCGAGGATGAGTCTGGCCACTGAAATCTAGATGGTCTGAAGTTTAGTTATTTGTATTTAGGTAGTTTTATATAGTGCTGGCAAGACTCGAGGTTATGAGAATGCTTTACATTAGTGCATTTTTAATACAAATAGCGAGTAAAATCACACATTAGGGATAACATCAAAATAAGACAGAGATTGAGCTAAGGGGATGAGGTGTTGCAGGGAAAGTATCTTAGTGGTTGAGGTCATGTTTTGACAGACAGTTGCCATCTTGCAAGTTAAGATTAGGCAGAGTTTGCAGAGTTCTGGCATGCGGAACTTCGCAAAGTGACCAAAAACCTCTGCTGTGCTACACGAAGTTTCGCAAGCAGAGGAGTACGTTAGGATGCGCCGTTTGCGCAGATTTTTTGTGACCGGTGTTTGTCCAGCATGAACAGCACCAAGCGCAGCACAAGAGGCCGCTGCTTCTTTCTGCCACTTGAGTAGATTTTCTGCTTGATCAGGAGTTTCCTCAACATGAACGGATGGTTTCTCAACGTGAACGGTCATGACCATCTGTGACTGCCCTCTTTGAGAAATCTTGCTAGGAAGTGGTCTAGCTTTCGATTTTTCTCTCTCACCCTCGCCAACTTAATGTTGGCGAGAGAGAAAAAAACTCTTCTCTGTGTTTCAGACTTCCGCGTGCTCTGCAGAGTGTGGAAAACTCTGCAAACTCCACGAACGGAGTGGAGTTCACCGCCCAGGCCTAGATAAGATGTCTGTTGATGAGGAGATTTTTTAGTTGTCCCTTGACGCTCAAGAAGGAAGGGTTTGTCCTGATATGAACTGGAATGGAGTTCCAGATTTTAGGGGCTTTGCTCGAGAAGGAGCTAGTTAGGTTTTTTTGTTTTAGACTTTGGGTGGGATAAGAAGTAAGGTAGTTTAGCTTCTGAGGTTTCTTGCCTGGCCTGTCTTTTTTAGTTTTGAGGCAAGGTAAACTGATTTCCAAGTGAGTAGGGCTTTGTGAGTGAGACAGGCAGTTCTGAAGTGGCAGCGAGCTTCAATTGTGAGCCATTTCAGTTCTCTCAGTGCGGGAGGGAAATGATCATATTTTTTGGTTCTTGTGACCATTCTGGTCTCTGCATTGAGAGTATTTCTAAGGGGTGCAAGGTGGGATTTAACAGTGCCTGTGAGGGTGGTGTTCCTGTAGTCTAGTCTTGACAGCACCATTGCTTATGTGGCATAATGAGTTTGTTCAGTGATAGGTAGGATTTGATTTTGTTGACAAGTTTGATGATGCAGAAGTCACACTTTGCACTGTTCTTTATATTGTCTTTCATGTTCTGTTTGGGGCATAATGTGATTGCTGGAGATTTGACGGAGTATGCTAGGGTAAGGTTGCAGAAAGGAGCGTCTATGGAGTTTAGCCATTCCCATATTTGGGGGAATTGCTCTGACTTTGATATGAGTAGAATTTCTATGTTATTTAGGTTACAATAAGCTGATTGCAAGATAGCCAATGCTGTACTTCTTAGAGGGTGGCATTTAGTTTGTGCACGTCATCTAGTGAGGAGATTTCCAAATTGAGCTGGGTGACATCTGCGTGAAAAGGGATGTTTGCTTGGTTGAGAATGAGGATGAGGGGCTCCATGTAGATATTAAACTGTGTATACACGAGGACAGAGCCTTGGGGTACACCCTGGGTGATTGGCATTGTGTCAGAGGTCAAATTGCCTATTTTTTTCTGTTGACAGCAGTTTTGTGAGAAAGATGTGAACCAGCGAAGGACAACCTCTTCAGGCCTGATCATCTTTTGGAAGGCATCCAAGAGAAGCTTGTGATTGGCTGTGTTGAAAGCCATCAATAAATCTGGTGTTGCCATATCCCAGGTGGCTGGTGACAAGGGCTTGGGTGATGGTACGTCTAAAGGATACAGGGAGCCATTTTAAGATCTTATGAAGCATATGGAGGGTGAGGAAGTAGGCGGAGAAGACTGTGTTGATCTGGTTCTTCATAGTAAGTTTACTGTCCATGATGATTCCGAGGTTCTGGGCTTGGTCCGTGAGGGTGGGAGGAGGGGGTCCCAGGTTGGCAGGCCACCAGGAGTCATCACATGACGAGTTGGAGCTCCCGAGAATTAGAACTTACATTTTGTCTGTATAGAGTTTGAGGCAGTTGTCTTGCATCCAGTTGGTGATGCCAGCCATGCAGAGGTGGAAGTTTGTCTTTGTGGTGGAGGGATCTTTGGGGGGTCACGTAGGTGTTTAAAAGGGTGGAGCTGAAGGATGGCTATTGAGGAATACATACTGCAGATGATGTTCTTTGGCTCCGAGGTGAAGGGAGGGAGGTGGACTCTCTGAGTTCCATTTGAGGATGTCATCTTGTATGCCGATCTGATGAAGTCTTTTAATTAGGGTGTTGTGGGAGACGGTGCGAAAGCTGCTGAGAGGTCCAGGAGGATTAGGGTGGCTGAGTCTCCTTTGTTCTGAGGGCTCTGATGTCGTCTGTGGTAGCGATCAGGTCAGTTTATGTGCTGTGGTTTAGGTAAAATCCGGATTTGGATGCAATCAGAAAGTTCTTGTTCTCTAGGTATTCTGTGAGTTGCTGGTTGATGGCCTTTTCAATGACTTTGGCAGAAAAGAGGAACAAGTAGATTGGTCTGTAGTTTTTGAGCTTGTTGGGGTTGGGGAAGGTTTCTTGAGGAGGGGTTTCATCTCAGTGTGTTATCCAGGTTGGTGGCTGAAGTGAAGGATGTGTTGAAGATGTCTGTGAGCTTGCTGATGATGGTGCTGTTGTGGAGGTTGAACATGTGGTGTGGGCAGGAGTCCATGGGAGATCCAGAGTGGATTGACCGCATGATGTTGTTGGTGTTCCCTGTGGTGAGCTGGCTCCAGCTGGTTATCCTGTTGTCAACGGGGGCATCTGTGGGGTTTAAGAGGCTGAGGGTGTCGTGGTTTGGGGTTTTGAAATTTCTGTCAATGGTGGAGAATTTATCACGGAATAAGTCAGCTAGAGGGTTGCAGAGTTCCTGGTGGGGGTGATAAAGATTTAAGTCGCTGAAGGCTTGGAAAACTCTTTGCAATGCTCAACATTTCTTTGTCATGGTTGGTGCTGGGGCACAGGACCAAATGAATGCAGTTGGCTAAGGCATTCCTTCTAGTGCCTTTCAGGAGGCTGTGGTACTGGCTGATTGAAATCTTGAATGTGGTCCGGTCAGCAGGCTCCTCAGTGTTGCGCCATCTGCTTTCCAGTTGTTTACAGTTGCGTTTAGAGGTTCTCAGTTCCATGGTGTACCAGCTGGCTTGTCTAGAGGGTCTGCAGGGTTCGGAGGGCTTTCTGGGGGCAACTCTGTTGGCACTGTTCGAGATCCAGGTTGTGACGTTTTTGACAGCTTGTTCAACATTCGAGGAGGTGTCAGGGGGAGAAGCTGAGTGCGTCGGTCCATTGGCTCTCGGATACTCTGTTACAGCAGTGGTGGGAGGTGCTGATTGGTTGGGTGGTGGCGCTAGGGGCTGTTGTGTAGGTGAAGTGGACGATTATGTGGCCTGTCCAAGTGAGCTCAGTGGTGTGGCTGTATTTGACTCTGTAGCTGGTGGCGAACATGGGATCTTGTGTGTGTCCAGCGATGTGTGTGGGGTCAGTAGCTATATGAGTCAGGCCATTGCCATTCATACTGTCTAGAAAGTTGACAGTGTAGGGTCCTGGGGGGTATGAAGGCCAAAGTCTCTTTGATGTTGGTTTTGCCATCAATTCTGAGCTGGAAGTTGATGTGTTCCATGATCGAGGAGTAGTCATTTGTGGTGGTGGAGCAGTGGATGGATTCCTTGTGGGTAATGGCTATGTTTGTTTATGTGGTGATAGTGTCCAATCCTGTAGACAAGGGGCGTGGCCATGGCGATATTGGGTGCGAAGGCTGCATTGAGCCAGGTCTTGGTGCAAAAGATGCTGTCGGGGTGAGGTTGGTGATGGTGTCCCATATCTTGGTCACGTGCTTGCAGAGGGAACGGGCGTTGAGCAGGAGACAATGGAGCTGTCCGGGTGCTATCACTGCCAGTGGGTTAGTGGCAGTGGGGTGCGCCGGTATGCCAATGTTGCAGGGGAAGCAGCAACAAGTGAAGTGTCCCGAAGTCGAGTGAGGATTGGTGCACTAGCAGTTCTTGTCACGGAGTCTGGAGTTCAGGGTGGTGAGCTCAGCTCCGGAGTAGCGGTGGATGGTGGGAGATCCAGGGTTCCTGGCGATGGGCATGGTCTAGATGCAGACGGGTGCAGGCGGGCTTGCCGTTGGTGCGCCTTTGTCTTGGCTGCTCTGCAGCCTCCATTAAGTAGGTCCAGGGAGGGTTGCAGGGGTGGCGGGAAAGCGGCAGTTGGGAATGGCAAGCAAGCGGTGAGCGAGCGGTGAGCGAGCGGTGAGCGAGCGGTGAGCGAGCGGCGAGTCTCGCTGTACAGAGAAGGGCAAACAAAGCACACAGCACAAATGGTCACAAACCACCTAAAAACCAAATGGACTATAGTGGACTGAGACAGTCCTGAACAGAGACAGACAGTCCTGAAGTAAAGAGTCTGGAATACAAGAGGAAGCTAATCACGGAGACAGAGGATCAGCGAGGGGGAGCTGGTGTAGGAACCTAAAGCCAACAAATAGGAGATCGGCAAATTGGAGGAGTAAGGCAAAACATTGGGGGCAGAATACCCTAAGGCCAACTAGTCTACCACTATTCCTTACAACTTCTCCTTTTTCCTGGTTCCCCTTTTCCTGATCTTCCTTATTTTCCTCAGCATGTTTCCCTGACTGGTAGTAAAGGTCATGGTCCTGCAGGTCTACTTGGTCCTAGTCAACATGGCCTGCTCAACATGCCCTTATCTTTTTGATCCTCCTGGTGCCCACTGACCTTGATCTTCTTGATCATGGCCTACTGCCCTTTCCATTGTCACCATCCTGGTACAGTCTAAATCATCCTCCTGGCTCCTCTGTCGGTACTCACCCTAGATTTGCACTTAGTACTTCGGTGCTGGCTACCTTGGTCCTGTTCTCTTGCCTTTCTAGAATTGCCCCTAATCCCACTAGTCTTGCTTCCTGTAGTTCTCCTAGACCTTATTGTTCTGACCTTGGTTTTCCTGGCCCTAGCTTTTCAATGTCCATTTTCCTGGTCCCACTGGTATTTCTAGCCACTCTCCTAATTGTAGTGGTCTCTTGGTCCTAGTTACCATCATCCTCCTTGTCCCAAATTGCCTTATGCACCAAATCTCTCTAACATGGTCCTGATTCTTCAGGCCCTTGTCCTCTTGGTGCTTTTTCTGGTCTTTGTGGACCAACTGGTCCTGATTATCCTTTTTCAGTTCTCCGGGGCCTGGCTACTCTGTTTCTCATCCACCTGCTATGCTGGTCTTAGCCCCGGATCTGACCATCCATGTTCTAGCTATCATTGTACAACTTGCTCTGCTTTTCTTTTTCCTTTTCATACTGGCCCTTCTGGTCCTCTTATACCAAGTCCTGATCCTTTTTGTCCTCTGTGTGCTACTCTTCATGCTCCCTTCATCCTGGTTCTTGTTGTTTGGCCTCTCCTGAAACTTGCTGTCATAAACTGGTCCTCTTAACCGCCCTAGTCCTGGTTTCTTATTCCTTGCCCTCCTAGTCCTAATCTTCCTTGTTATAGTGGCCAGGGGTTGGTCATGTCCTTCATGGTCCATGCAGCCACCCTACCCCTTCCTGCTTTACCTACTCCTGGTGTTTGTGGTCATATTCCCTTTGAGTCCATCTGCCCCCCTTTGTTCTAATGCTTTTGATTTTACTCACCCTTTTGTTCTGAGCATGGTACCATAGGCCCTTGCCCTGCATGTCCACTACATGGTCTACATTGACCCTCCTGCCCTGTCTCTTTGAACCTGGTAAACACTGCCCTTGTCCTTTTGGTTTGTGTCACCCTGGTACTTCTGGTCCTTTTCCTCTTGATCCTCCTAAGGATCTGACCTCTGATCCTGGTCCTCCTAGTCCTGGTCCTCCTTTACCGGTCTTACGGTCCTGATCCTCCTGGACCTATTGTTGATTCTGGCTTCTCTAGCTGGTGTTGCTACCACAGGTTGCTCAATATAGCACTCTGATCCGGTAATGTTCCCTTTGATCCTAATTTTGTTGGCCCTCCACCACAGATCCTGGTCCCTCTCACCCTACTGTCCCTAGTCCAACCAGTTTTCCTTGCTCTGGTCATGTTTCATCTGGCCGTAGCTGTACTGATTCATTTGGTCCTGTTCCCTAGGTCCTCCTAATCCCTCTGCTGTTGGCCCTGGTCCCCTAATGCTTCTAGACGTCATCACCTACTGGTCCTAGTGCCCTTGATCCTCCTCAATATGATCTTGGTTCTCCTGTCCCTGGGTCTTCTTGTCCTCATGCAGCATGTCTTCTTAGGTAGTGATATTTTTATCCTACTTCTTGCTGTTTCTGTCCTCCGGGGCACTGGCCATTATGCTCATTGATCTGCTACCCCTGCCAGTCATAGCCACCCTGGCCTTGTTCTCCTGACCCTAATCATTTTGGTCCTGGTACCCCAGATCCAGCATTTTCTGGCCCCTTGTTCTTCTGTGCCCTGTTCTTCCCATTCCTCTTGCTCCTGGCCCACCTATTCCTCCTGGTCCTCCTATTCCTTGCTTTCCTTTCTCTGTTTTGCTGGGTTTTCCTGGTCTTGGTCCTCATAATCTTTGTCCTCCATATTTAGTTTCTCGTGGATGTGGCCATCCTGTTTCTGATCCTCCTTTCCATCTCCTAGTCCTTTTCACAGTGAAGGAGTGGCGAGGGACCAGGGAGACAGAATGGGCAGTCTGTCCTCCTTGTGATGGAGAAATGGGAGGCGGGTCTTGCGACTGGGTTATGGTTTAGGAATCGGAATGGATACACCAGCCCCTGTGAAACCCATTGCCTGTTTGTACCACTGTAGAAGAGTGAGGCATGGGGCTGGAACAAAGACGGGCTGCGTAAAAGATGAGTGGTAATCATGTTAGGTTAGCAAAACCCATTATCGTTATGCACCCGTTATATACAATATTAGGTTAGTAGTGTGCGGCTAAATAGAAATCATTTGTATTCCCTGCGTGCAACCTACTGATTTATCCATGTAATGTACAAGCTTCAGTTAGCGAATGTGACTCCATTTTGTATTTCGGAATCCCTCTGGAACTGTGTTTCAACTAGGCCTCATGACTCGTATTGCTTGTCTCAGCAGAACCTCGTGTTTAGTGATTATTTTCCTTAGCTGCTCAAGGCTGGATTTTTTCTCACTAATGAATAGGCCATCTTGCCTTTGCATACCTATCTTTGTGTGTAACTCTGCTCCCACATTAGGAGACGCCAAGCTTCAGCGTGGCAACCTTGAGCCCATGATAACATGTACCCATCTAGCAGGTGGTGGCTCATCTCTCTGTGCCCCTTTGTTCATGTTCGGCCTGAGCAGGTAACTTTCCACTGTTGGCATGGTTGGGGTTCTTGGAGGAATGATTATGCATTGCAGACCATTGGGGAGCCAGTCCCCTCGGCAGACATCTTAGGGAGCAGGTCAGATTGGACTCCTCTGCAGGGTATTACCAATAACACATTTGTTTGTATTCTCTACTGTCTGCCCGACTCTTCATTTGTTTGGAAGGTGATTAGATGGTTGTAAATATCCCGAATGGCCCCTAAGGGCCACTTCCTTCAGTTGGCACCCAACATGTGGCCCCTCCATTGGGTGTCCCATCCTCACCTGTAATCGTGCGCGTCTGACTGGATATGAGCTCACTTTGTTTGCTCCGCACATTACCATCAAAAGATGTGCCACTCTGAACCCAGCCACGTTACTACCCCTCCCTTCAACGAGTAATGAGACAGATGCACATGATTGTGTGTACAGAACTGAAGAGGAGACGAAGGGAGGGGTAGACCTGACTGATTCCCTATCTGATCCCAAAGGGGAGCTATAAGTCGATGGCTCTTGTTTCAAACTACCAGATGGCACCACCACTGCAGCGTATGCAATTACAACATTACTCACTGTAGTTGAGACATCCCGTATTCCATATCAGTCCGCCCAGGCTGCAGAGCTGGTTGCCCATCTACGGGCTTGTGAGATGAGTGAGGGACTCACAGTCAATATTTATACTGACAGTCAGTACACCTTCAGGGTTGCCCATAATGTTGGGCACCTCTGGGCGGAGAGAGGGTTTTTGACATCCCATGGACTAAAAATACAGAATGGCCCATTGATACATAGACTGTTGTTTGCTCTAATGCTCCCTGATAAGTTATCAATAATAAAATGTATTGCACATAAGGCAATAACAGATGATGTTGGAAGAGGAAATGCATTTGCAGACCAAATAACTATAGAGACAGCTATGTCTAAGATGAAAAAAATGCTTGTGGCAGGTCCCGCTAGGTGGGTCCCAGACAATTAAATGTTTGAAGACACGTTAGAAAACATTAAAGAGATACAAAGTGGGGCGACCTTAGACGAATTGGCAATATGGCAGGAGAGTACAGGGCATCTGGATGAGGATGGGTGTTGGACTGATAAGTCCGAGAAACAGCGATGGATGCTTCCCAATTCCTATGTGCTCCCTGTGGTTACCATGGCCCATGGCCCAGCTCACATTAGTGCCAATGCAATATGCAAAGTGCTGGACCCAGTGTGGCAGAATGACAATATTTCCAAAGTAGCCACTCACTTAGTGAAGCACTGTATGATTTGCATGATACATAATCCTGGGAAGGGTATTCCTACACCCTCAGGTAACTTTGCACCACCTTCCTTCCCTTTTGAGGTTCTCCAGATGGACTTCATCGAAATGGAATGCGTTAACAATTTGAAGTATGTACTGGTAGTGATTTGTGCATTTAATAAATGGATTGAGGCTTACCCCACTAAGGAGAATACAGCTATGGCAACGGCAAAGGCGCTCTTGAAAAAGTTTTTCCCGCGCTTCAGATTGCCACGTTTGATTTGGAGTGACATCGGAAGTCACTTCAAGTCATCTAATTGGTGTGCAAATGGCTTTCATATTCGGCTAAAGTTTCATGCAGCGAATCACCCCCAGTCAGCAGGCCTGGTTGAGAAGTACAATGGTACTATCAAGCTGAAGATAGCAAAGATACAAGAAAGTACAGGATTGCGATGGCCAGACGCATTACCATTAGCCTGGTTATCTACTAGGACAACTGCACACTCAAGGACAGGGTTGTCACCCTACGAATTGGTCTTCGGCCACCCTGCTACTGTCTGGGGCATTCCAAGGCCCGAGCCATTTTCCGAGATAGAGTACCCTTTACTCGTGGACTATTTGTTTGAGTTAACTAAAGATCTCTGTTCTCTTCATACACAGATCCAGGAGACCCTGCGACCGGTACCAGGGGGACCTGGGCATCAGCTACAGCCCCAGGGATTACGTGTTGGTGAAGAACTTTCAGAGGAAGAGCAGCCTGGAGCCTCGTTGGAAAGGGCCACTGTTGGTCCTCCTTGCCACTCGCATCGAAGTGAAACTCGGTGGCTGAAAGTACTGAGTGCATGGGAGCCACTGCAAACGGGATTCCCTCCCACTTCCTTATGATAAGTGGGCACTTGAAAACATCGCTGACCGGTAAGGGGTGAAGGTGCCCTGCTTTGTTCCCTTCTCTGATGCTCGGTTGAGGTGGGCGCAGACAGACGAGGAGAGTGATGCTGCCCTGCTTGAGGTGGTTCCCCCGCAGATAAGGGCCACCTCAGTTTCTCCCACTTCTGATCCTACAAGAGTCTGAGTCCCAGTGCCCATCTGAGTTTAACCCCCTTTTTGTTGACGAAACAGTGCCTGGAGCCACCAGGTATAATCTACACCCCCGGCATAAGGACAGTGCCCCGAAGGGACAGTCTAGCCGTTAGGGAAGGACTTGAGACCAGGGTGTGGGTGCTGTGCTCCAGGTGCCTGCGTTAGAGTAGGGTGAGCTAAACGGGTGCACTGCCCCGGACACTGGACAGGATAGTTGAGGGTACTTGCCAAGGGGGGAGGGTGCCCTATCCTGAAAGGAGAAGGATTTGTTTCCAGCAAGGATTGCGATTGCGCAGCCTCTTCGAGGGAGTGCTTCATAGCACCGTCGTTGATGAACAATAGGAGCCTACCAACGAGGCTCTAGACGGATGCTGGGTGACCTATGCCCCTCTGGTTGTATTCTTTTGGCTCTAATTCCTAACGTTTCTTCTATGTACCCATTTGGCTGTACTGTCATGAGGGAAGAGCATCGCCTGGTGGCTCCACCATTTGGGCAGAATGGTCCTGGTGTGTCTAGTTGGTCTACTAGGAGTAAGATAGTAGTTTTGCCTCCTCATTGTAATGATCAAACTGTTCGGGATGGTGTGGTATTTAGAAGAACACCATCCAGTCCACACTCTGATAGGGACTACCCTTGATTCACCTGAGCACCTGTTTGTCACAATGGCCCGCATAAGGAGAGACATAGACAGACATATGTTGAAAATGCTTTTGTTCAGATGCTTTATCAGGTTCACAATACAACTAATACAACTAATTGCTGGGCATGTGGGTTACTCCCCTTTGTTATGCACAATAATGATCTACTAGTGTCCTTACCCTTATCGTACTTAAGTAATTGGGAGGCGTGGTTCCAGTTGCTTTCCATGCTGTAAATTAATTATCATGCTGATGCCATGAACATAACAGAATCTGATTATGAGACAGTTCTGGAATATATAGTCACCAGGGTTATACTGTGGGAGCAGATGGAAAGGAGGATACCTTGCATCTCAATACTTGCATGAATGTATACGACAATAATAAAAATGTCACATGGTTGCAAGATGAAATGTTGGATTTTTAGGGATTCAATGTCTCTGAATACTTTAACTGTTTCCATGCACAAAATATCACTAGAGACACAGTCATGCCCATACCTGTAATAGATACTGCAGCCACTTTCTGTGTCGAAGGCTTTGGGAGAATTTTGGTGGGGCAGAGTTGCTGTAATTATACATATCAATTCAACACTACTAGTAGCCCACATTTACTCACCCCTCCTAATGTATACTTCATCTGTGGAGCACATGCTTACACATGGCTCCCTAGGGGATGGTCTGGTCGGTGTTATGTTTCCTTTCTTTTACCTCCCGTTTATATTGCACCGTCCAACTATCATAAGGACCACTGACTACAACGAAGAAGTGTATACTTGTTCAGAATGAGGAGAGTTATTGACACAGCTAATATTGATCAGACAGAAACCACTTTGCAGCACTTCACGGATGCCACAAAGGGTATAGTACCCTTTTGGGGGCCTATGTATAATAGTCTTAGCCTTTGCCGCCTCACCAGGGTCGTAGAAGGGGTCAATAATACTACAGCAGGCATACTCACTAACCTTACAGCTGAACTCCAGGCTACCAGGCTTGTTACTCTTCAAAATTGGATGGTTTTTGACATCATCCTTGCAGATAGGGGTGGAGCTTGTTGTGTCATTGGCAGCAGTTTTTGTATATACATCCCAGACTCCGCCCCTAATGTATATTCTGCTATCTAGAAGCTACATAGGCTTGCATCTGACATTCATCAGGATAATGGTTCGTGGTCCTTGACAAGGTGGTTCTGGGTTCTGCTATCCTCCTGGGGTTGGAAGATAATGCTTTTTCTAGTAATTATCGCAGGTGTCATCTTCACATGCTGTCTATGTGTTAACTGCCTTCCAGCATGCTGTATCTATTGTGTGGGCAAGCTCACCCCTACCCCTAAATTGCCAGGACGAACAAATAAAGATTCCACTATGATGATGCAGGACATACAGGATATGATACTGATAGACAAGGGTATTTTTGAATGCTAAAGATATTTCGATGTACATGTCCTACTTTGGTTCTCACTGCATTTTGAGTAACAATAAATGTATTATCTCCATTGCTTAGAATTGGAATACCGGATAGCGCCAATAAAGCATTGAGCCTCCAATGCTAAAAGGAGGGTCTGTTAGGTTTGCAAAACCCATTATCGTTATGCACCCTTTATATACTATATTAGGTTAGCAGTGTGCGGCTAAATAGAAATGATTCATATTCCCTGCGTGCAACCCGCTGAGTTATCAATGTAATGTGCAAGCTTCAGTTAGCAAATGTGACTCCATTTTGTATTTCGCAATCCCTCTGGAGCTGTGTTACAACTAGGCCTCATGACTCGTATTGCTTGTCTCAGCAGAACCTCGTGATTAGTGATTTTTTTCCTTAGCTGCTCAAGGTTGGATTTTGTCTCACTAATGAATAGGCCATCTCGCCTTTGCATACCTATCCTTGCATGTAACTCTGCTCCCATGTTATGAGACGCAAAGCTTCAGCGCGGTGACCTTTGAGCGCTTGATAACCCATCTAGCTGGTGGTAGATCATCTCTCTGTGCCCCTTTGTTCATGTTCGGCCTGAGCCGGTAACTTTCCACTGTGGGCGGGGTTGGGGGTTCTTGGAGGAATGATTATGCATTGCAGACCACTGGGGAACCAGTCCCCTCAGCAGACATCTTAGGGTGCAGGTCAGATTGGACTCCTCTGCAGAGTATTACTAATAAAACATTGGTTTGTATGCTCTACTGTCTGCCCGACTCTTCATTTGTTTGGAAGGCTATTAGGTGGTTGTAAATAACCCGGGGGCCCCTAAGGGCCACTTCCTTCAATCATATGGTTAAGTCATAGAAGTTGCGTGCAATGGAGCCAATAAAGAGGCAACCCCTCAGGGAAGGTGTGGGCTTGTGTTGCAGGTCCCAGTCCCGGGAGACGTGCCTTTGATGTGCATAAAATGCAAAGAGTAAGAGTTGTAATTATGCAGTCATAAACGTGCAACATAACCAAGGCCTATACTAACTACTGGTGAAATTTATTGCAGCATTTCTGTGTATTTTACCCTGAAGGTACATTTAACATGCACATACTATGATTAACATTGTTGGAAATAGCCATATCCTCTGCTTCAGCGCTCAGTGGTTTACATCAGTCACTGGCTAGTTGTCGTTGCATGGTAACGGTCTTTAAGCCCCATGCCTCACAGAACACCCAGTTTAGAAAAGTGGCACATTAAACATGACATGACGGTTTTAATATGACATGACAGGAAGGTTTTTAATCCTTTACTGAATGCCAGGAGATCAGCGGCATTACTCAGATGGAAAGGAGGGTCATTCCAGGCCTTTGCAGCGCAAGCAATAAAGCTTCTCCCTCCCCACCTAGCTTTTTTTAGTGGGTGGTACTGTCACCAATGTAACTCCTAGAGAGCGAAGAGTTCTGTTGGGCATATACCACTGAAACTGCCTCTTCAGGTAGTCTGGTCCTGTTCCTTGTAGGGCCCTGTAAACGGTGCATAGGGATTTAAAACACATCTGTTTCCTAACAGGTAACCAGTGCAGTCTTTTGATTTCCTTGGAAAATGAAGCAAATTTAGATGTGCCGGTGAGCAATCTTGGTGCCGCGTTTTTCAATTTATTCAGAAAACATTCTTGTATATTAAAAGACCGTGACAGTAGTCCAGTCTTGACAGGATAAGTGCTGTAACAAATGTCCGCTAATTGTCGGCCGGCAAAAAGGGCAGTGTTTTCTCGATCATTCTGAGAGCATAAGAGGTGGCTGATGCCACTGCATTAACCTGGTCACCAAAGTTGAGCTTGTCATCAACTATGACTCCCAAGTTTTTTACTTTCCTGATGGGTGTAGGAAGAGTGCCCAGTGTTTCTGGCCACCGATTTGAGGTCCAGAAGTTAGCATTGTTTCCCAATATGATGACATCAGTTTTGCCCGAGTTGAGCTTCAGGCAATTCTGTTACATCAAACTCCCAACTGCTTCCATACAATCATGGAACCGTTTACCTTTTCCTAATTCCTGTCCAGGCAGCAGAGATACAACAATGTGTGTGTCATCTCCATACGAGGTAAGGCAAAATCCAATGGAGCTGATTAAGGAGGCCAAAGATGATATGTACACATTAAAAAGTGTGGGGCTAAGAGATGACCCCTGCGTTACGCCACAAGGCAGGGAAAAAGGTTTGGAGTGGAATTCGCCCAATGACACGATTTGTGATCTGTCAGTTAGGAAGGATTTCAAAAGCTTCCAGGCTTTACCCTGGATCCCGCATGCCAACAAACGATCCTTCAACAAACGATGATGGACCGTATCAAAGGCCGC
Source organism: Triturus cristatus (assembly GCF_964204655.1). NCBI lineage: Eukaryota > Metazoa > Chordata > Amphibia > Caudata > Salamandridae > Triturus > Triturus cristatus. The sequence continues at coordinate 897,817,512 of NC_140590.1, read as the reverse complement.
GGACAGATCCAGCATAATTAAAGTGGCCTTGCCTCTCCAAACCAGGGCTTCCCTAATCTCTTCTGTGGATTTTATAAGAGCAGACTCTGTACTGTGCCCTTCTCTGAACCCATATTGAGTGGGGCCCAAAACTTGAGTTTCTCGTAGAAAGGCACTGAGTTGCAGATTCTTTGTTTTCTCGACCAAATTTGCTGGAAGCAGGAGGCGTGAGATTGGTCGAAAATTATTAGGATCCTTGGGATCTAAACTGTGCTTTTTTAGCAGGGGTAGTTTCTAAGCTACCTTCCAGCCCTTCTTTAAACATTGCATTAAATAGGGAGGTAAGTGAAAGGGCAACAGGTCCCGGGACAAGTTTGATCACAGAGACTGGACAGGGATCATAGGGGGAGCCTGATCTTGCTGACATAAGGAGTCTCTCAGTGTCAATTATTGATAACGGCACAAATTTGTCAAAGGTAGGGGGAAGGCCAGCTGCTGGCTTATTTCCCTCCATTAGGACTACCGTCCCTACTGAACTTGGCGGTTGAAAGCCGAGAAGATGACCTCCACTTAATTCAGAAAGAACATGGCAATGTCCTTGCATAATTCCTGGCTCGTCTGAATTTTAGCTGGACGGGGGGAAGCCAAACTAGATACTGTTTTAAAGATCTCTTTAGGGAGTTTTTTGATAGGTTAATTCGATTAGCAAAAAACATTTTTTTGCATTGAATATGAGTTGTTTATAGATCATAAGGCTCTGTTTGTATATCTTTGTCTCTGCCTCCTTGCATTCTTTCCTCCAGTTTCGCTTAAAGCGTTTGCAGATGAGTTTTTGATTCCTAAACTCCTCCGTGATCCAGGGGGCCGATGCTTGTGATCTTTTAGGAAACAGAAATTTTACTGCGGCTAATTTTTTACAAGCTGTCTCCACCCAGTTAGTATAATGGGTGGTGGCCTCTTCCCCTCCTGTAGGCATCTGACAAGCAGTTGCAATAAGCATTTCTTCTAAGTCTGTGCCCACAATTTGGTCCAGGCACTAATTTCCATCTGACTCTTAGGGCCCCCCCCCACAACTGTGCGATGATCTGGAAGGGTCAACTCAAATTGTACAGCTGCATGGTCTGTCCCGACGAGAGGCCACAGACCAGTGTAGGAGAGTTGTGGGTGGTTGGAAAAGATTCTATCCAGAATATGCCCTGCCACATGGGTGGGGCCTGTCAAGTGCTGCCTAAGATCAGCACTATTCATCATTTCTTTGAGGGCCACTGTATCTGGTTCCGTGAGTGCTTCCAGATAGTAGTTAAAATCTCCTATGATAGTAAAGGAGTCAGTGCAGTGTCCTGGTGGTCCATATTGTAGGATGCCCTTGAAAGTGTGATGATGGGATAAGCTGAGGCTAAAGGAGAGTGCCTCGCAGACTGGGTTCAAAGCTGTATGAAGGACAGCCTTAAACGAATTGAGATAAATTACTGCTAAGCCCCCCCCCCCCGAGTCGGCCTGTTTAGAGTGTGGCATAGGAACCCAGGTGGGGTAGCGTTGACTACATCTGGGCCTGAGGCTTTGTCTGACAGCGCTTCTGTGGCAAACACCAGTTTTATATCCCCTCTCTCTATAAGTGTTGCACACTCCTTACTGTGCTTTACAAGAGATCTGGCATTAAGGAATATAGGGCCATATGTAGGTAAAAACAAAATTGCGAGTTCTCAATAGCGATTTTTACAGAATAAAATACCGAATCCGCATTACCGAATTGGTATTAGCGAAATCGCAGTTTAAAAAAATCGCAATTAGGAAATCCGCTAATCGGGTGCAGCCTGATGACCTAAAAACCAGGAAGTGGCCTGACACATGCTGTTTCACTGAGCCTGAAGCTGTGGGAGAGGCAAGGAGCAGGAGCAGAGACCCAGGAGCTGCACAGTAATCCCCAAGCAGACACCAAAAACAAGCATGGACACACAGGAGAAGGGAAAGGAACAGGCAGAGAGGAAGAGGAAACACAAATTCTCCGAGAAGGAGTTGGAGGTCCTAATTGAGGAGGTGGTAAACGACCACGACCAGCTGTTTGGCAAGAACTCATTGCATGTTCTGGAGTCTCAAAAACGGAAGATATGGCTTGTAATACAGGCAAAAATCAATGCCATTGGTGTCACCCAGCGCTCCATTGACGAACTCAAGAAGTGCTGGTATGACCTCCGCAAACGTGCCAAGGAGAGGGTGGCTGACAGACTCAAGCAAGCGAATCAGAAAGGTGGCGGAACATCCACTGTGCCAGTACCAACACCCCTGGAAGAAATGGTGGAGTTCACCCTCCAGCTGGAGAGCATCGTTGGCATCGGAGATGCGGACAGCTCAGCCAGAGGAAACACCAGACAAGGTAAGAAGCATGCACAGCATGCTGTGCCCCCCCCTCCCCAATCCCCAATCAGCAAGTATGAATCCCACTCCAGTCCATGATTTGCTAACAACCAGCAATGCATCTTGGCAGATGTAGTCCAAATTAACACATAGCATACCAGTCATTCCAATGAACCCAAGTGCATGTGACCCACATCAGTAAATAAGCAAGCTGGAGACTGTCTGTTTCAATTCCAAACATGTAATTTAATGGAACACAAGTGCCGCCAGGAAAGTCAGTAAATTGACATTCTGTATCCACAGGCGAACGTGCGCCACAGACTACTGAGAGGGAGACAGAAGAGGCAACTAGGGAACACATCACTCAAGATGATGTGGCCCGGACACCTGCCAATGTCACGCCACGACCACCACCATCACTACTACCGGGACGCTGGAGGTATACAGTGGGTAGGCTTCAGGAGGTGGAGAGTTCAGAGGAGGAGAGCACAGGAGCCCCACAGACCATGCAGGAAAAGGCAGTACAGACTCCAGGGACAGAGTTACCCATGGAACATTGCCACACAAGTGCCCAACGACGCAGACCAAGGGCACACAGTCCTGATGCACAGGGAGATGATACCAGTGTATTTGAAGGTCTGGAGAGAAGCATGTTGAAGGTGCAGCGGCTGCCAGGTAAAACAATGCAGTCAATGCAACGCCAGATGGTGTACATGAACAGACATATGAGGGACATGAAGGAGGGCATAAATACTCTAAATTCCACCATTGCAGAGGGCATGCGGGATATGGCCGATGCTGCAAGGCTGTTGTGTGGCAAAATGGAAAAGGAACGGGCAGCAAGGCGCAGGGAGAAATAGCGCCTGAAGGGTATATAAAGGCGGTGAACCGGCTATGCAATGACACCTCTGTCCTCAGCAGAAGCTCAGTGGCCATGCAGGTGGAGATGGCCCACTGCAGTTGGATGTGGCTAGGGGGTTGGTTAATGTCACCACTGCTTTGGAAGAGCTCCAGACAACACATATCGCTGCCACAGGGTCTGGGAATCGTGGTGAAAGTGAGGAGGTAACAAGCCGCAGCAACATCACTCCACCTATAGCAGAGTCAAGGAGGTGCAGTGCAAGGCACGGTCCAGCCGCAGGACAGTCCTCTGGCGAGAGCAGCGTGCAGGGTGAGCAGAGCAGTGCTGTGCTTGGGCGCAAGAAATGAAGCCATGCTTCAGCTGACATTGGGAGATGGGTGAGGTAACCCATGTTGCCAAATTCTAAGGGATGACAATGAGCATGCAGTGTATCAATGTCATGCTGGGATTGTTGACGCACTGAGGGGCCAATATGGTGCTGCGTTGTGAATTCCAATTGCCTGATGTAAGGTCAATAAAACACCGTTACACATTTGCAATTACTCGCTTTGTCTCATTACTTACTCAGAAATAGTTGCATGTGATCTCAGCCCGTCTGTGTCTTCCATCTGGCGATGCAGCAACACCTGCTGCGCAGTGCAGTGGCCGTGGACGTTCCTCATCATCATCCTCTGATTCAGTGAGTTCCATGGGTGTTCCCTTCTGTGTGGCCAGGTTATGTAGCATAGCACATGTTGTATTATCTTGAAGCAGATCAGAGGGCGTTACTGCAGTGCACCTCCACTTTTTTGGAGGCAAGGGAACCTGCTTTTCAGGAGTCCAAATGTACGCTCCACCACTTTCCGCGTTGATGTGTGCGCCACATTGAATCTCCTCTCACTTGGGGTAGATGGGTTGAGGTATGGAGTCAGGATACATGACCGCACCGCATATGCGCTGTCACCTAATTGGCAAAGGAAGAAACATCATTCACAGTCAGCAACAGATACATTCAAGGTATACATCAGGGAGTGTCACATTGATTTACCTAGCAGGTATCCTTCTCAAAATTCACCCCCAGCAAGACGTGTATAAATCCCACTGTTCCTGAAGATGTAGGAGTCATGCGTGCTCCCTGGAAATTTAGGGACAATATCCGTGATGATGTGAAACGCATCATAAATGACCTGTAGGTTGATTGAATGTGTTGATTTGCGGTTTCAATATATGTACTCAGTAGTAGAGGGGGAGCAGATTGGAATATGTGTCCCATCGATGCACCCTATTACATATGGGGAAGTGGATGTAGTGGTGCATTCTTTGCATCATGGCATCCAGGAATGTGTTGCAGAAGCGTGACAGGCAACTCTGTGAGACACCAATTGCCACAGCTATGACCCCCTGGTAATTACCTGATGCAAGTAGGTGCACGCAACAAAGTACCTGTACATGTGGTGGTATTGCATGCGCCCTTGATGTCTGGTGCTCCAGGATTGGGTGCAGGTCACCTATCAGGTCTAGGATGGTGGTGGGGTGAAGTCTGCACCTCTGATGGATTTCTGCCTCTGTGAGTTGGAATAGTGTGATGCGCAATCTGTATACGCGTTCCTGTTGTTTACAGATCCTCAGTGCTGCAGCTTGCATCCGTATCCGCCTTGCAATGACATAGAGGGCCGCCATTGTGTTCACGCAGATGCATTGTGGGGCTGTTTATATGCAGTGCACCTGGTTACCACCTGCTTTGAATCAGTGTTAATTTGCGACTCCAAATTAGCGATTTTTCATGAAATCGGTATTTGCGATTTTATGAACATTGGTTTGCGAATTTATATTGCGATTCCTTATTTAGCGACTCGCAAAATAGTGAGTTGGTGTGGCATATTCACTAAATAAAGAATCGCTAACTGTTTTCCTTTATTTTTAGCGATTCTTTATTTAGTGATTCGGTGTTTCTCCCTCTACATTTCACATGGCTTATTTGCGATCGCAAACGTGGAAATTCTGTGAATTTCTGCATTTGCGATCGCTATTTGTCTACCTACATTTGGCCCATACACTTTAACACAATTATCACAACTGGCTTCCTTTTGAGGCAAGGATCCAACTAAAGATTGCTGGTATGACCCATAGAGCTCTACACTCCAATACCCCACTCTACTTGACAAATAAGCTGGAACTATCTGGTGGCTCCCGGCCCACAAGGAACACCAGCACACTGCTGCTCAAGCCAAAGAAAATTAATAAGTTTACAACCTACAATTGTACATTCTCTGGCATTGCCCTGAGAATCTGGAACTCCCTTCCAGTGGAAACAAGACTGATTCCCTCTACATTTGCCTTCAAAAGGGAAGTTAAAGCTCTACTACTGAACAATGCGATGAACTAGCAGCTTTTCTCCTCTTCCCTCGAGCCTGTTTACCTGTTTTAACTATTATATGTCATTTGTTGTGACCCATTGTCGCCTGCCATTATGTCACTAAGACTGGTGAAAATGTTATTAACTTCAGTAGAAAAAAACGAGGCAATTTTTTCGCAGAGCTCTGTGCTAGACGAGATGGGGGCTGATGGTGGTTATCTTGGTAATGGTGAAAAACAGCTCTTTCGGGGAATTTTTAGCTGCTAAAATCTGGGCCGCGTAATATTTCTTTTTGGCTTCTCGTAACATGCATTTGTAAGTTGCTAAGCTTACCAGATATAGCCCTTTTCCCTTAACCGTATAATCCTTCCTCCAATTGCGCTCCAATCTCTTGCAAGTACATTTTTGCATTTTGAGCTCACTCGAGTACCAGGGGGCTGAGGGCACCGTCCTTTTAAAAGTGACTTGTCTAGGAGGAGCGAGGTCAACACAGGCCTGCGTGAGCCATTTAGTGTAGGCCGATGCCGCTTCATCCATGTTACTGGAAATGGGTATGGAGATGGTGGTTAGGGCCTTAGTTAGCCTCTCCGAATCCACCCTTTTCCAGGCTCTGACTTCTTTCTGATCAATATGGTGCTGCCCATTAGCTGTGTGGAGTGTAGGGCTAAGATTAAAACAGACTCCCACATGGTCTGACCAGGCCAGCGGTAATAGAGCTGCGAAGGATAGCTCGGGGGTGTTAGAAAAAACCCGTCGAGAGTATGTCCGGCAAGATGCGAAGGGCCAATAACTTGTTGTACCAGCTCTGCTGTTTCCATAAAATTTAGGAAGCGAGCTGTATCAGGCTCGTCGGCCTGCTCAATATAGAAATTGAAATCCCCTAGTATAGTGTGTGAGTTCCCCAGGAGCGCATCCTCTACAAGGGTTCCTAACGTGGGAAAAAATGAATGTTTGGCCCCAGGGGGTCTGTAAATAAGAATACCTTTAAATGAGAAATGATTTGTTAATCTGAGGTTGAATGTGAGTGCTTCGCAGGCTGGCAAGGAAAGTGCTTTAAAGGTTCCCGAAAATGTGCTATGGTAAATAATAGCCAGGCCTCCACCCCTCTTATTAGGTCGGTTAAGGACTTCGCAATGGAAACCAGGTGGGGTGGCTTTGACTAGATCTGGACCGGATGCATCGTCCGTCCAGGTTTCAGTGATAAAAGCAATTTTTATGTCTAGATCCATCAACAAATTAGCACATTTAGTGCTGTGCTTCACCAGAGATCTGGCGTTTATCAGGATACAAGCAACCGACTTTCCCACTTTGCAAGTAGCGATTACACTCTCTGAGCAAGCCATGTTGATTCCTAAGTTAATAGGTGGAAAAGGAGAAGAGCAATTAGGGCAGGAGCCAGGGGGTTGAGAGTAACCAAATCCAACCGGCCACCGGGTACATTTGCCCCTACTTTCCCCCGAGTTTAGCCGCAGCAATGCGGTTCTGGAGTACTTGAGCCGTGTCTGTGCATCCGCGTGCAACCGGGCAGGGGTTTGTGCGCTGAGCGCGACTTGGGCGCGGACGGGCGCAGGCGGGCTTGCCTTAGGCACGCCTTCGGCGCTCCAGCGGCGCGGTCGCGCCAGTGCCCCTAATGTAGGCGTCCCCAGAAAGACTAGAGCGCCGAGCAGCAAATGGCCTTCCAAGATGGCCGACGCTGAACAGCATGCACGTTCCACAGGTGAAACCTGTTCGGGTCAGTGCTGCAACAAGAGGAAGCAAAGCGAAGCAGGTAGGAGCGACTGCAAACGCTATAAGAAGATTACCAAGGCGTAAAATCAATTGTGCAAATATGCATGAGGAAAAATGTGCAATTATGTGAGGCTCACGATATTAAAACAAGAGTAAAACAATCTAAAAACAAATCACCTCGGGCTACTTGCTGCTGTGAAATGCCAGTAGAGTGATATGCGCTATTCCTACTCCCGGCTCAAGCCTCAGGAGTGTGTGGACGCTGCGTGGTCGCGCCAGTGCCCCTAATGTAGGCGTCCCCAGAAAGACTAGAGCGCCGAGCAGCAAATGGCCTTCCAAGATGGCCGACGCTGAACAGCACGCCCGTTCCACAGTTGAAACCTGTTCGGGTCAGTGCTGCAACAAGAGGAAGCAAAGCGAAGCAGGTAGGAGCGACTGCAAACGCTATAAGAAGATTACCAAGGCGTAAAATCAATTGTGCAAATATGCATGAGGAAAAATGTGCAATTATGTGAGGCTCACGATATTAAAACAAGAGTAAAACAATCTAAAAACAAATCACCTCGGGCTATTTGCTGCTGTGAAATGCCAGTAGAGTGATCTGCGCTATTCCTACTCCCGGCTCAAGCCTCAGGAGTGTGTGGACGCTGTGCGGTCGCGCCAGTGCCCCTAATGTAGGCGTCCCCAGAAAGACTGGAGCGCCGAGGAGCAAATGGCCTTCTAAGATGGCCGACGCTGAACAGCACGCCCGTTCCACAGGTGAAACCTGTTCGGGTCAGTGCTGCAACAAGAGGAAGCAAAGCGAAGCAGGTAGGAGCGACTGCAAACGCTATAAGAAGATTACCAAGGCATAAAATCAATTGTGCAAATATGCATGAGGAAAAATGTGCCTAATGAAACTACCCTTGTCTAGACACTACGTTATTGCTGCTTGCTCTTTGGCTGGATCAAAGTAGAAAAGTAACAGTCTGTGCCTAGGCCATATAAGGTGAGACAGAGCATCAGTGGGCAGGCCATCTTTCCAGACTTACCAGTTACAGCAGCATATGGCAAATCATCATCTGCAAACAGCTGGCAAAGATCTTCTGGTAGGCTGCCTTAGAAATGGACAAGGGGAGGAGTGTATTCATAGACTGACTGGCTATTTGCTATAGCTTGAAAAGCTCTAATTTTAGACATAAAGTTGATGACGACTTTTAAATTGTATGTAGGCCTGAGCATAGTTTGCATAATCCTGAAATTGCAGGAAATATATGCAGGTTTATGCAAATTATTGGAAGTATGTAAATGCTTTGGCAGAACTTCATCCACATTGTCTAGGTGAGAGCATACCTCCCCAAGCAAAGTCCATAGAGAAACAGGCATTGGCTGGCTTGATTTGGACATGTCAGACAGCAAGACTGAAAAGCGAGATACATTTTGCAGTCAATGGAAAGCACACACTGAGAAGCATGCATTCCCTTGCCAAGAGGGGGAGAGCCTTCGATACCAACATAATAGAACGCACAAGGACACGCATTCAGGCCAAGTATGTAGGGGAGAAGAAGGCTAGAAAAGAGACACTGTTAGAACTATGGGCCATCTTCGAGGTGGCCTCACCTGAGACTCTGCTCCAGAACTCGCTAACCACTTCCGCACCTCCCCACCATACACAGGCACAGAGGTGCTCTCCCTAATGCCCCCATACCTATTGTTCCTGCACTGGGTAACAGCAAACCCAATGGTTGAGGGGGCCAAAGGGCCCCCCACCGGCAATCAAACAACTAGATCTGGGCAGGGAGAGTTGCCAGATCGGCAATCCCAAACCATTCTGGCCTCATCTCAGTTCAGTGCCAGGATTCCCTGAAGTTCGACCCCCATCAATCGCATGCCACCCACCAGAGCTAGCGGCACAGCGAATAGGTGCTTTCAGTTAACTGGGCGGTTCATAGCCATATGGGACAGTGTTACTACCAGTGGGGGGGTGAAGGTCCAAGCCCTTCTGGGTTCGACATTGAGGGGTGATGCATGGTGCACTCCCCCAGGGTACGCCCAGGCTGTGGAAGAAACAACAAGAAGTGAGTTTGAGGAAAAGTTACTACCAGGGAGAACCATGCACAACATCAAGCAAAGTAGGCAGCCTAGGTGGGAGTTAGAGGAGAGGCACAGGTTGAGAATGGAGCGAGAAAGAGTTCTCAGCTGGGAGGCACAGAGAGAGACGCACCCTCCCCCAGAGGAGAGCCGAGCTAGGCCCTGGATTCCAATTGAAGAGGAGCCCGGAATTGAACTAGATGGAAGGCTCCTATCGGGAACTCGAACACCACCAGATCGTCAGCATAGGAGAGAGACCTTACCTTAGAAAGATAGAGTCGAGATAAGAAGGCAAGGTCTTTGCATGACAACTCTGTCACCTGCTACCCTATGTACAGAAAGGGAAGCCAGTACAATATACCCTGGCCAGAGGAGGGATCTTATGAACCAGAGGTTCACCAGAACCAGTGAACCAGAGGTCATGGCAATCATGGAAGACTGCATCCGGCACACAGAGTGAGATCCCAGGTGGAATTTTCCCTACATGCTGGATGCCTGTGAAGGTGGGAGCACTACGTTGGAAAAAAGCCAGTGGATCTGCTCCAAGCCAAAATACGTCGATGTTACAGAATGGCATGGCAGGGACATCTATGTGCCATGGGCCCAGATGGACAAAGAATGGCTCAGGACCAACGTTTCCCCATTGATGAATGCGGACGGAAAATGGATCTCCTGTTTTGCAAAAAATACAGCTGGATAAACCTAGCAATAGTCAATGGCAAGAGTCTGCTCAGCAGCCTCATTCGAGAGCAGACCAATACAGTGTTTTCCCAAGCCCGCATACCAACCGCCATGCTGACCAACACAGAGCATGATAGGGGCCCTATTCAATTAATTCAGACACAAGATCTGGAAGGCCCTTGGGGAAATATTCACTAACCACCTAGATGAAGGTGATTGATGGTAGAGAGCATACAACCTGGGACAGAATGAGGAAGTGACACTCCAGCACAACCACTGTTTGCCCTCGCTGGGTCCAGCCTTCATTACCTGTTCCCTGAGCGGTGCCACATCAGCTGCTCCTGCTGCCTCCTCCCTCCCGCCGCCGCGTTAGCAATCCCGCGGCCGCAGTGCGGAGGGAGGAAGAGACTACACTACCCAGGCTCCCTCATCGTTACCACCCCGGAAGCAGCGCAAAGCCATCTCCCGCGCCCGGAGGCGTTCAAATAACGGACACTATCCCCGCGTCGCGGGCCCGCGCGCGGACGGCGCCGGGCTGAGCCCGGGCAGAGGGCGGGCCGTCTGTGGCCGTCCGGGGCCGAACGAGGCTGGGCTGGGGCCCACTCCCTGAGGTCTGTTGGAGCGTCCTCCCTGATCATCTAGCATTTTGAAGATAAGGTATCTATTCGTACTGTTTAGGAGCCCGACCCGGCTATTGAATTATGGGGAAAATATCTACTATGAAGAAACAATCTATGGATCTGCAGAACAATCATACTATGGTCCCCTTGCCGAGCTTGACTGCGATTGATAGGATGTTGCAGAAAACTATAGGTGTTGTTGTAACTGCCATAGAGAGCACTGAGAGACGCCTATCACTCCCCCCAACATGCGTCTTGCTTCGCTACATCCTATCACTAATGCACTACGAGTAGACTCACCTGGGTCTACATTCTTGGACTCTTATGTAGAGCTCCCGGGAGTTGAGGGAAGTTATAATACTCCATCCTTAAAAAGTCCTTCTCCCGTAATGTCTCTTTCTGCAACTAGTGCGCCACAAATACCAACTATGCAGCGCCAAGATATATTTGTTGAGACTCGTGCTACAACAACTGATCCAATGGCCACGGAGGATTTGGTCCCCTCCTCCCTGGTGTCATTGAACCAGAGCGGGAGCCTTACTGCTCCAGATAGGTCTCCATCCTTGCTAGTTAATGAAAAAACAAGCTACTTACATCATAGTGACATGACGCCATATAAAGAGACACCTTTAACGAATAAAGCTCCACCGTCTAAAACGACCAACCGACACATTGCAAATCGAGTAAGAACTGGTGGGGCTTTGAAGAGGAAAATAATAGAAGCGGTACAAAAAGGGAGGGAACCAAAATTATTTAAAACTCAAGATTTGGTAACCCTCAAACAATGGCTTCCTATAAAAAGGACACCTGTAAGGCCTGACGACAATCACGGGCGATTTATTCAAACTACTACAGGCAGCCTTACTGAAACTATAACTCCTGTTTCTACTGAAGGTGTCTACGGGTCACTGGCACATATAGAACACACTGTTAGGTCAATGATTTTGCCAGTCCTCGAAAGGATTAAATTGGTAAATGAAAAGTTGGAGAAATTGGAACAGTCAACTCTGGAGAATTTTATTTCCTTAAAAAATTTGATAAAAGTTGAAGTTAGAAGGAGATTGGAGAATATATCACCACCTAATGTTGATTCTGCAAATACTACAAGAGCTGTAAGTGGGGCAGCTATAGTACAATCAACAAAGGTATCGAATCGTAAAGATCTGAATTGCAATAAACAAAAACTAGAAAAATGTGCTCAAAGCCCAACATCTAGTGCAGGGAAGATTATGAAGGAAAGAGCTGTCATACCACAAAGTGCAGAAAAAATAATACATAAGCATGAAGCAAGCATAAAAACTCCTTTGGTAACAATCGTCCTACCACCTTATACAATCGTACTTACTGGCGTCCCAGAACTGAAGAATGGGAAATCAGAATCCTATCAAGAGCTAAAGAATAAGGTGCTATTCTGGTTGAATAGGAACAGGCCGATCCCTAGACATTTAAATGGAGAAATATTGTTTGTTAGAAGGGTTGGCTGGATAGGAAGAAGGTCAAAAGACATACAAGGAGACACGATTATAGTTAATTTTAGGGATAGGAATGTAGTGGCACTAGTCTGCAATGACGAATATTATAATGACAAGGGCCTCATCAGAATTAAAAACCTTAACTATTTCTATAGTGAGAAGGCTATGCGTACACATAGATGTCAGGCAACCACAGCATATGAAGTTATGCCGCGGGGGCCTGACACCTACCCTCAGATACCTATAAATAACCGTTTTTCAGAGTTATATGGGTTAGATGAGACAAACTGACTGGAAGAAACTCATGGTAAAGAGAATGACATAATTGTCGACCCCACTGAGGCAACTATGGATGGGTGTATTATTAGGGAAATAGCCAAACAGGATAACAACCCGATCCTGCAAGATCTACTGGGAAATAACAATTCATCAGTAATAAGAACTGATGAAGTAATAAACTTAGACCTGAGCCAATCTGATAGTATCGAGAATGCTGTGGTCAAATTAATTTCTTGGAATATTGCTGAAAAATATGTCTGATCCTGCATGGCATAATTTTACCAGTGATGCGGATCTTATCTTATTCCAAGAAACATGGGGAGTAGAAAATTCTTTTAAAGTAGGCTATAGGTCTTTTTACATAGCAGCATCACATTTAAACAAAGGTAGACCATCCGGTGGTTTGATAATCTGGGCAAGAATTACGCTGGGCATTGACTTCACACAAATGGATTCTAATAGCCCCGATATTTTGGCTATAAAATTTCATGACACTAAAGGACGGGCAATCTGTATTATCAATATCTATAACAGACCCCACTCGCCAAATAAAGAATCTGAGACAATAGCCCAACTAGATAGTTTTATCCGTAGTCTAGATCACAAAACTATGTTGATCATAGGGGGAGATTTCAATAGGAGTTTCGAACCAATCACGGGGTTAGATGATATTTATGGAGAAGAAGATAAGGCCAATAACATCCCTAGCATTGATGTAAATTATATAACACCTTGCACAAAAGGTTCACTGCAGGTGCTAAGAATGACTATGGAATATGGCCTACGTTCTTGTAATGGCCGACTTCCTTCTGATTGCCCAAGTAAACCAACCTTTGGAAGAGGTTGTTTCACTAGCCATCTTGATTACATATTGGTCTCCTTAAATCTATGGCCAATGCTTATGGATTTGAACGTGGACAACCGTATTGAAAGTGACCATTTCCCTCTCTCCCTGACTATCATTGGCTCATTGTTCATGCTCCACAAGGCATTGATACCTAGTGATTATAACTCTATTCATGACCCCTTAGAGTCCAATAATCGCAGGTCTTTAAAATGGCCTGCTGTAATGGGTAATGTTGGCACTATTAGGGAAATCTATGAACTCTATGTAAAACTTATGTCGCCTTTAGTCAATACCAATATTGAGGAACATTCGGTAATATCAGTACATGGGAATTTGATGCAGCAACTTAGAAAAATCCTTTCAAAAGGGGCTAATAAAGGTCAACTTTGTCGGAATAACCGGCAAAAGGAGGGACCTTGGTACAACAAAGCCTGTCGGCAGGCTAAACTAGAATTAATAAAAGCTATAAAAGGGAAGCAAATAAATATCCTGAGAGAAAAGAGAACATTTTACAAAAAAACTATTTTATTAGCAAAAAGACTATGGGATGAACAAGTTTGGACAGATTTACTCCAAGCTTGTAAACTAAAAGACCAAACATTGTTCTGGAATCTTATAGCGAAGGGCACCAAAGAAGGTGCGCAATCCAGGGACAGGTTTCTAGAAGAAAAAGTCTGGGTTAAACATTTCTCCACATTGCATTCATGTGAAGGGGTGGAGGAAGGAAAATCAAATGAATACCTAGGGCAAAACACTTGCGATACAACGTTAACATTCAGCCTGGCAGATACCACACTAGGCATTAATGCAGTCAAACAAGGTAAAGCCCCAGGACCAGACAAAATCCCTGGGGATCTCTGGAAACATGAGAACAACTTGTGGGCCCCTTATATTAATCTACTTAGCAATGATATTGCAAGAGGTGCCCCAATTCCAGAAACCTGGCAGGGCGCAGAAATTGTGACCATTTTTAAGAAGGGGGATAGATCTAACCCATCACATTATAGACCTATCAGTTTGATAGATGTTCTTCAAAAGATCTATGCACGTCAACTTCTTAATAAATTAAACATGTGGATTGAGGATAACTCTATTTTTACAAAATACCAGGCAGGTTTTAGAGCCAGAATTAGTACAATAGACCAGGTATTCAGATGTTCATGTTTAATATGGAAATACATTAATATAAGGAAATCCCATCTATATGTAGCCTTCGTGGACCTCAAAGCGGCCTTTGATTTGGTTCCCAGGGGGCAGCTATGGAAAAGGTTAAGGGATATGGGCGCCCCTGGGGATATTTGCCATCAATTGATTAGGCTACACGAGGGAAAGTATGCAAGAGTGAGGTGGGTCCCTAATGGAGAGCTATCGGAGAGAATAGATATAAAGAGAGGCGTCAGACAAGGCTGCGTTCTGGCGCCAACTCTTTTCTCTCTTTATGTAAATGACATCCCTGACACCCTCTTGGGCTGCGAGCATGACTCTCCCAAGTTGTGTGGTCAAGCCGTTCCGGCCTTATTATTTGCGGATGATACGATTTTAATCTCCCAGACGCCTAAAGGACTACAAAATCTCCTGAACAAATTTCTGGCCTATTGCCTGGACAAAAACCTCGAAATTAATGCTTCCAAAACGAAGGTTATGACGATTAGCCCCCACAGAGGGTTTAATAAAGTCTTTGATGTAAATAATGAAAAGATTGAACAAGTGAATAATTTTAAATATTTGGGTATTACCCTCGATACTAAAATGAATTGGAAACCACAAATAGAAAAATCGAGGTTAACATTAATACAAAACCAAGCCCCTATAATCATGAAGTTTAAAAATAGCCCTACTACAGCAATATCACCTGCTATTGAGCTCTTCAAATATAAAGTCCAATCAGCTACCCTATACGGGGCAGAATTATGGGGTTATGTAGTACGAGATTCCTTTTCAGCCCATGAAAACAGTTTTTTTAGGCAACTTTTAGCGGTTGCACCCCCCTTGTTCCGTTATTTTGGGACCTGAATATACGTCGTTTGGACGATCATGCTCATTTACGTCCATTACTGTACTGGGTGCGCCTGTGGTCCACCGATGAGCTTGCAGACTACAGAGATGCATTAAAGGAAATAATTCAAATAAAGAATGCCACCCGGCTGGTTTGGTTAGCGTATATCGAAAACTGGTTTATAAAGCTGGGCTTACGCAATTTTTGGACAGATCCTGATTCTCTTACTAATTCTTCCAAAAAATTGCTGAAGGACACATATTGGGACTATATTTATAATTCTGCACTACATAACCCCAAACTTGGATCATTGACCCGTAAATTTTTATATTTTAAATGTGGAAGCCAATTTGAATATTTTATGGATGAAATTGAGCCCCCTTTGGCTAAATCACTGTATTTAAAGTATCGCTATGGCATTTTACAACTTAATTCTAGAACATCGAAGTGGGCGCCCAATAATAATAACAATAAATCTGATTTGTGCCAATTGTGCGATATGGATACTAAGGAGGATGAGACCCATGTCCTATTTATATGCCCTGCATATATGCAGGCAAGGATAAAATGGATTAAACCCATCTGCTTAAATCTGGGTCTTCGGCGTATCCAAGATGAGGAAAGATTATTTAAGGGCGACACGTCACAGAGTATAGTATTTAGCCTGAGTCGTTTTTTATTTAATGTAGCGATAATTAGGAAAAGAAATGGTCAAAAAATGTAATGGTACTATCATTTATCCCTGGTTCTTAAACTTCTTTTATTCTTATTTTAAATGGTTGATAAACCTATATTTTGCTTAAACTAATATCTAAAGCCTTTTTATATTGTATTTATGTATGGATTATTTGCACCCACTATAAATGCTGCATTTTGATATAATGATTGTTTTTAATACTGTATGGAACTCTTTTATGGTTATTTGTAACCAAAATAAAGAAAGAATTGAATTGAATGAGGAAATGGTGCGGTCAAGAGACAGGACAGCCATGGACAACATGGACCCCCAGGTTGCATCCTTCTACAACATCCTCAAGAAGGGACTGCCCGCCAAACTACAGAGTGGTCTAGATAGTGTTGTAGGATTAGACACCAAACGTAGATGGGAATAACAGGCCTACAAACTACATTACTACAGAAAGAAACAGGGAAATGACAGGGATAAACAGGTACAAGCCCAAAAATACACCAATAAACTGGTCCAACATAAGTTAAACAGACCATCCTCTAGGGGGCCACGTAAGCCTGCAAGAAGCACCAGTCTTGAAGGGAGCTCCTTCGCCAAGCCCCAGAGGGTTTCCACTAACCCTGGGCAGAGTATGTGGAGTCAGTGGAACTCAGCTCCTCTCTGCTCTGCCCCAGTCCCAGAAAATCTTTTTTTTAAAGGGTAAAAAAAACACTTACCTTCTCCTGTCATCATGCGGGCCACCCTCCTCCATGCCATGGTGTCTTCTCCTTGCCTCGTCCTCCTCCTTGCCTTGCAGATCGCAACCCCCTACATTTTACGTCTTGCATGAATTGTGACCGGCAACACGAGGAGAAGGACTACGGCAAGGAGATGCCGCGGCGGGAGGAGGGTGGCACGCAGATGACAGAAGAGAAGGTAGGTGTTTTATACCCTTTTTTGGGCCTTGGCGCATGGGGCTGAGGGACGTACTCCTCTCTGCCATAGAGTCAGAGTTTTTCTGCAAATTCGCCACAGGGTTAGTTTCTACCCAGTCCTAACGGCAAATGCCAGGGAGACTGGCATCAGCAAGACCTCTGAGAGTGCTACTAGTGTCACTGAGGGGGTCACATGACTGACCAATGCCGCTTGAAGCCTTATCTTGAGCAAAGATCAATAGGCCTGTCCTATTTCCTGCAAAATCCCTATCCACAAAACCAAGCCCAGATCAACCCGAGCATGCAGCACATTCAGCCACAAGGAAATCAGTCAGTAAACACTCTACCACAACAAGGTCTGTGTGGTTGGCCATTCTTCAAATATTTTAGGCCTCCAGCTAGTGGAGTCCCCCTTTCAGTTCCAAAATCAGGCGACGCTCCAGTGCCAGAAGCCAGATTTTCCATGCACTTGAGATAATGGTGTCCCCTCATAGAACTCCATAGTTTATGCACAGATAAGTGACAAGAATTCATCAGATCTGAACTGAGGAACGCCAAGAACAGACCCCGCACAGTCTTCGAGTTGGTCAAACACCAATCCAACAAACTGGCCAAAACAGCGAAAGAAACTCCCAAGTCACTAATATCATCTGAGGAATTCTCCTCTTTTTTTCTCTGACAAAATCACAGCCTTAGGAAACAAACTAGATCCGCAACTTACTCTCAACCCCTTCCAGATCTGCCTCACTCCGAGCCGCCTCCACAGGCTTCACCCAAAAACCATGCGCACTGGACCAACTTCAAAGTCTATAACGAACACTCCATCTCAAAAATCCTTTCCACCTTCCCAAACAACCACTTTAATAACCCACTCCCCTTCGACTGCCTAACTGCCGCTGCCGAAGCCATCCTTCCTAGCTTGCCTACAATAATTAAAGCCTCTCTTATTCAGGGATCGATACCTGACTCTCTGAAAGCCGGCCAAGTCCTACCCATCTTAAAAAAGCTGGCGCTTGACCCTGCCTCCCCTGACAACTTTAGGCCTATCTCTAACATCCTACTCTTAGATAAAGTTCTGGAGAAGTGTGTGCAACAGCAGCTGAGCAAACACATCACCTACTTCCACCTACTAGATGACTTTCAACCCGGTTTCAGGCCTGGGCACAGCACGGAAACCACCATTCTCCACATCGTGGATGATGCCCTCCGAGCCTGTGACCAAGGCAAAACCTGTCTCCGAATCCTCCTAGATCTATCCTCGGCCTTCGACACGATCAACCCTGAAAAACTACTCAAACGCCTCAAACTCAAGATGGGAATGGATGGCTCTGTTCTTGAATGGTTTAGGTCCTTCCTGTATAACCGGTCTCAGAGATTCCTAATTAACGGTAACCTGTCTGCTCCCTCTCCGGTCACGGTTGGAGTCCCCCAAGGATCAACCCTGTCCCCTACCCTCTTCAACCTTTACCTCGAACCACTTGCCGAAGTACTACACACAGCAAATATCTCCTACCACATGTACGCTGACAACACCCAGTTTTACATCAAAATCTCCTATCTCGAGGAGATTCTTTCCCTGAATGAAGCCCTGAAGTTGACTGTCCAATGGCTCTCCTCCAACCAACTCAAACTCAACGCAGAAAAGACAGAATTTCTACTAATTTCCCCACCCAAAACCAACCCTGAGACTCAGGTATGGATTAAGGCCATCACAGCCTTAAACTGTCCTCTGACCATCGTGGATTCAGCCAAATCCCTTGGAATAACTCTTGACTGTAACTTGAGCATGCGGGACCACATCAACTCGATGGCCAAATCAGCCAGATTCCACTTGAGCTACCTGAGGAAACTGAAACCTTTCCTTGATACTCCCAACCTAAAAATGGCAGTCCAGTCACTAGTCATCTCTAGACTCGAATATTGCTGCCATACCATCTCGGGTCTGCCCAAGATCTCCCTGACACCTTAAAAAGCCTGACTCAACAAGGCCGCCAGACTATTAATAGGCTCAACGAAATTCGACCACATCTGAAAGCTCTGAACTGGCTTCCTCTACAGGCCAGAATCCAACTCAAATTGGCATGTATCACGTACTAGGCATTATGCTCAAACTCCCCTGCATATCTTGCCCAGAAACTCATGTTATCCGGAGGAACCAGAAACTCCCAGTCCACCAGAGGCCTCTTGCTCCAACCTGCACGTTTAGGGAAAAAGAAAACTTACAATATGGCCTTCTATGGGGTCGCACCAAGAATATTGAACTCACTCCCGCCACCATTAGAAGAATCCCTTCTCTGGCTCGCGTCAAAAAAGATGGCAAAACCTTCCTAATGGGCAAATTCCTCGCTTAAATTTTGCCTTCTAGTCATCCAGAGACGTTGCTCTACTTCCGTCTAATGCATTCCCCTGGAGTACCCAGACACTATCCACCCGGCACCTCCGGGCATCCCACCATGGACCCTGGGATCTTTTTCCTCGTATATTGCAAATGTAAAATGTAAATACCTGTTCCTTTTATCCCCTATGTAACTAGCACCCCCCACACCCCAAGTCTTTTGTCTACTACTGCTGATTCCTGTACAGCGCTGTGATACCCTATCGGGTCAAGTTTGCGCTCTAAAAAAACTCAAAATAAATAAATGAATAAATAAATAAAACCAAGTCAGAAGGGAGATTCACCACGGCAATCAGCCATCTCAGTTAATTATTCACAGCACGACACGTCCCAGCCACACACCTGACTCCAGTCGCAAGGAAGAGATCTTGCCTCCTCCTCTCCCCCTAATGGTTCCAAACATCCAAAGTCTGCTCATCGGATCATGTTCCTCCAAAATAGCGGGAGTAGCGTGTCACCGGGTAGGAAGCCCCTGATCCCCACTGAGGGCGGCAGACCCAAAGCATCATGTATCCGAGGGAGAGAGGGACGCTAGTTGGGAATTGGGTTCTGCAGATGACCATCGCAGCCGCCAAACAAGGTGCACAGATACGCTCTCCACGGCACCCAGCTTGTCGACTCAAATACCACAGGGACTCCAGAACATCGTCCGCGGAAGCAATAGGTCCGATCCTAGTCATTTGCACATCCAGATCACACGGGGCCACAGGGCAGCTTTTTCACCCCCACCGGTATGTCGCATTAGAACCATCATTACATGAGATCCTAGGAAGGCACCCAATGACTTGCAGGAAAAAGCCCAAAAGTAGCCCAAAGACCAAAGATTCCAGAAAACAGGCATAGTCAAAACACACAACTCTATTTGGGAAAACCTCATTGCATGCCACGTGCAGGACCTGAATGACATACACATGTCCTCAGGACCGTTGAAATTACCTACAACCACCAAATTCTGACCCCTAGCTTCCATTCACTGCGCATCGCGCCTGTGTAGGTCAAAAGGTACCATCCGCATTGGTAAAACTACACACACAGGTTAGGGTATTAGATGTTTGGCAAAATACCAAAAACACTAATTAGGTAACAAAAAGAGTAATTTACACTCACGAAGATCAACCAACTAAAACACTCACTTCCGTCATGGAAAGGGGGCAGGACCAAAATGACCCACAAAATTAAAACTCAGGTGCTCCATGGCTAAAATGTTACCTTCTCCTAAAATGACTCTCCAACTGAGGCGAGCTTCCAGTACCCAAGTAATAAGTTGCGCAAAATGGATGTACTGAATGTTCCCAAAAAAGTACAGGCACGGGAATTTCCGAGACCAAATAATTATGCATGCTGTTCTAAAAGCTAACCTACAACACACAGTTCTGCAATTGAGCTTCTCTTGCACCACCTTTACTGTAGCCCTCCATCTCTTCAGTAAAAACTTCCCAAATCCCAATGATGAGACAGAAGGAAAGCTCCTACATAATCCGTTGTGGAACTGTAGAATTTGGTCTCAATAAAGATCATGAGTGGCATCATTGGCTGTAAAAACAAACTGACAACATCAAATAGCTATCAAAAAGACTGAAATGGATGTCGAAATATTCCCAGACACACTGATGATGACACCTATGTGTATATATGTATATTCAGTTTTTACAATGCACTGTTGTTTTCCTGTTTTCTTTCCACCAAACTGTTCCCCGATCTGCAAGTCATAATCATCTTTCGGGTTTCCCCTGACTGGCCCTACTAATTACCCATAGAATAAACAGAGCGATTAGCGCCATACATGGAAAATACAATAACAAAATAATTCCTTTCTTGAGTTATCCTTCTCACCCAAACATCGCGGTAATCAACACAAAAAAACAATACAATCAAAATTAAAACGAAAAGATAAGCAAAATAAAATATAGGAATAAAGTACGTATCTGTGAACACTGTTTATAATAAATACAGACTAGAAACAGTGAACTAACTTAACTATAGAATGGTCTAAGCCCATTTCAAGATGGCGTCGGTGGTCTTATTAAATCACTAGCGCACAGTAACAAATTAAATCGAACTGAATGGAGATCATGTAGTTTCTATGATTATACCACAAAGCGGCGCGGACCAACAAAATAACTTCGTATAGCCGGTCGCGCAAAATAAATAAAATTAAATACATTTTTAAAAATATATACTAAATAGGGAACAGAGCGAATTAAAATATAACGAAAAAGGATGAAAATCCACTTTTTAATAATATACAATAAATAAGTAGATTTGAGACATAAACCGTTTCGCTAAAGGAACATAACAACACTCAAAGATGGCGCAACAAAACATCCCCATCTGACGTGAATAACACGTGACAGGCCGCATTAACCCCTTTAAGATGGCCGCGGACCAGAACGCGAATACGCCGCGCGGAAGACTACCAGAGACGGCATTCCCGCCGTGATCCTGATCTTATGCCTGAAAGTAAGTAGACTTCTCCTAGGCAATGTTCTGTTAACAGAACTCGGCTGGCGCTTGAGTCCCTAAATAATAATAACTGTTTCCCCCATCATGTGCCATTACGCTGATTTCGAAACGGGTTTCTTTACTTCCTATAACCGATATATCCAATTCACTAACCCTTTCCTTCATGCTATCAACTATTGGGCCCCCAGAACCTTTTCATTATCATAGGAAACAGAATAGAGAAGACATATAAGGAGAATAAGACTGCAATGATTGTAAATAATGGTATTGCATAGCCAAAATCTATAATTCACATTACCGGATGGTCCTCTGTATGAATTAATGCATACTGTACAAATTATTTCTTGTCCAGACTCCCTCTCAATATGATTAGCCTGTTTGCAATTTTCGTTATTGTACCAATACATATTGTTTCATGCAGAGGCTGGTATACTTGTATTTTACAAGTAACCTGTGAAAAGAATGACGAGATAATGAAGATAACATGACCTGTTTGAGATGTTTAATATCGAAAGAAATTTGAAAGCACATCCCCAGGTAAAACCTGCTCGCACTCTTTTGCCTTAACCGCAGCTCTTGGTTATTGGACTCTATACTTTACCAACTTCAACTAATTCTTTCTAGCGCAGCATTTCTCTCCCTGCATAGGTTGCTTAGTTTCTTTATACGTGACCTCCGATAAGAACTGAACTAACTTTGACATATGTTAAGCACTACTAAGTCCTAATACTGATTAAATCAATGAATAATAGTCAATTAAAATAACTTGTTCACTATAATTTCTTAGCGACTTGACATATCCAGACTTACCTATAGACACGGGTTTTGTTCAAAATCACGCTTTATTTTCTTCTTTCTTAATACAACTTCTACTCACAGGGAGTGGTCACACTAACTTCTCATAGTTCACTTAATTTCTTCTCCTAGGATTAATTCCTTTTTGTCCTTTCTTCCCTTGTCCCCGTACAGCCTTGAGAAAGCCCCGGCCTCAACTGAGCCTAGGGGGCGAAACACGTGTTGGCTGTCCATGTTCATTTGATTTTTCATGTTCATTCAAATCACGAATAAAAAGAACTCTCTGTTTCTACCAAAAGCCTGAATATGGTCCATTACAAGAGAGAGGGGATTTGACTCACTAATATAAAGACTTATGAATTTTTAAGGCCATAGAGGTCCAGTGCCTTGAGTCTATTCCCTCGAGAATCTATTTTATTTGAATTGAGCAATACTCTCCAGGACCTGGGATCCTAGGGCCTCAGAACTTTAATCCAAATCCCAATGATGCCTGAGGATTCAAGCCAAAAAGACTACAGATTATTTTTTATGGACAATATTTTGACAACAGACTCTTTACACTGTGCCAAGTTAAGACACCACCAGATGAAAATGGCTGTTTACAGCTCATGCGAATACATCACATGCAATTACAACACGGTCTTTACAAGGACCGCGTTGTCCGAACGCATAACATTACATCGCAAGTCATTACAATGACTTGCTGTAGGGGGCACGCTGGATTTAGGAATAGTATTATTTACTATTCCTACTACAGTTTGTGCAACAGCAGGGAAGGTGTTGGATTTTAAATCCAATACCAGTACACCCCCTACATCCAGTCACTTAAAAAACTTGCGATGTAATAGTATGCATGGTAACAACGCGGTCATTGTAACGACTGAGTTGTAATTGTACCGCGTTGTGGAGACAGCATTGTAAACGCTGTTTCTCCTACCAGACATCAAAAAGCTGCAGACGACCCCTCCAGACACCATTCCAAGACCAACAATGTTACAAAAAGATTTATTATTGCACTTTTATCATCTGCTTACCAAAGATGTGTCAGCATTCTACCGCAGTGAGACATTTGCTAGTCACATGGAGCCTAGCGTGACATTTCCACAGCCCTTGCGTAGGGACTTCTCCCACATCACTTACACTAACACTGAACCAAGCTCTAGTATTCCCCATGCACTACACAGTGCTCTCTTGCACAACAAATGGTAGCAACACATGACTGCCTTGGATGCGCAGATGTCAGCTAGGCCATGCTATATCTGCTCGCTGAGCCGTGGGAGCAGACAGACTTTACCTATCACAAGAAATAGCCCCCAAAAAAGCAAAATGTCTCATCCACCTGTACCTATGTAGGATTAGGACCAAGATACAACCCAGTAAAGAAGAACCCCATGGATTGGTGGTAAACATCACCCAGTATGAAACCCACCCCACAGAATTACACCTTTTCACTGAGCCCAGAAAATAGAAATCGGAACTATACAGGAAGCGGAGGCGGGGCTCCTTAGGGGAGGACACTGTTTGGCCCCAAGATTTTCAAGAGAAGAGGCACTTGGAGCTAGCAAGATCACTGCACCACTGCACAAACATGCCTGCTACCGCCTCTGTCTGTTATCCCAGGGTGGCTTTTAGCATATCTGGATCAGTATTCTTCAAATACAAGTGTACCCCAGACATACATTGCCAGTGCAGAGCCATTCACCTCAATGATATAAGGGGAAATCAGTCTATAAGGGAAGGGTTGAATCCCAGCATAGATACCCCATGTCAGGGATTATGGGACACTGAGATAAAAAGGTTCATGTGGTTAGAAGGGAGGGGAAGGGCATCCCCAAATTGTATGAAAAGTTAGACTGTATTCTTTGTGTTTTAAAGGCAAAGGATCAATTCCACTTGGCACCAATGTAAATTGTGGAGAAATACTGCACATACCAGATCTGCAAAGGGGACTTCTGTGTTGATGGATACTTACTGGCAGTTTCGCAGGTTTGCATACATGCAGGTCGTTGCGTTGTTCCAATGTCTGTTACTGAAGAAATCATCTTTATTGCATCAGGCTCGAGAAAAAAGAACTGCTGATTACTTTGGCTGGGCTCAGTATAGGACATTCTGGAAGAATTCAGATGGTTTTCTGACACTCAAGTAAAGGCAGGAGGGTCCATACTGTTCTTCACCTTGCAAACCAAAGGCGAACATCCGCTTGTTACAAATAACCAGTTGGGAAATGCCGAAGAGGATCAATGACACTGAGCTCGGAGTAAATGCTATCAAGGAAGAACTGAGAGCCAGCCGCGTAATGGTGATTCAGCATCTGTATGTGTTGATCTTGATGACCATGATGGAGGGTGGGGTCTGTGCCAAGATTGGTGCATCCTGCTTTACTTTTATCCCTTGAAACAACATGGATAATGGGACACTAGCTCTTGCCATCCAAGCACTTCATCGTCTGCAAGCTGACATGAAGAAGGATGCAGGACTGTTTTTTGGATTTGTTTTCCTGCTTCCTCCGATGGGTGACCAAAATGTCCCTGTCTTTCAGTGGCGGCCAGCACAGGTAAGCCTAGTGAGACGTGGCTGGGGGGAAGCCGACGGATGATGGAATAGCTATACTTAAATAAATAAATAACACCTATTCCGTCGTCTGTCAGCTTCCCCCATACTGCGACCTGCCACGCCCTACCACGCTTACCTGTGCCAGCTGCGGCTGCTGTCTTTGATCTCGATTCTCATTGTTGTACCATTTTTTTGTGGTTTCCTAGAAGTGGGGGTTTCCTGCTGTAAAAACGCAGTCCTTGAGTTAGGTAGAAAGCAAGTCACAAGGGAATTAGTAATACACACAACAGACACACACCAAAACAAAAATAATGTGACTGTCATGAAGCATTGGGTAAATAATGTTGTTGAAAATTTAATTAGAGGTTACATTTTAATATTGAATATTACCATGTCAATGTGAACCATGATCTATGTACGTACAATAAGGAACTTGCATCTCTGTTGCTGAATTCCCCCAAAAACCTCCCCGTCAACCCCGATTCAGAAATTTGTGGTCAAGCAGGCCCTGAGACCTATGCCTGAAGCAACTGATTTACAGATCACAGGCTGGAGGAAACGTAACCCTTAACAAACAAGCAAACTGGAAAACCCAGATCGATTCCACAGATAGGCAGCAACAACACCATGGTCTCAGGAGATAGACCCCAATGAAACACGTTTCGGCGAAGAGACGTGCATTTCCAAAAACACCATAGAGTCACATGCCACACTGAGTTAGGAACACACAGCCAATCCGAACATAGCATTCACATTACACACAATGATCACACACTCCCCATGCCAGACATCTGGATCCGTACATACTCACTGGCCCTGCACTGTGTCCATGCAAGGTCAATGCCCACCTGCACTTCTTATGAAAAGACCAGTTTTATGGCTCATGAAACGGGCCAAATGTCTGTGTCTGAAGGAATGCATAAATCCTATTATGGTACTTCATGTAATGTAGAAAATTACGGTTGAAACCAATGTGCTTTGAGATAGTCTTCAGACCCCGACTCTGTTGCCTGCCCTCCTGGCCACTGTGTTTAATTAAACCAACTGTTCCTGTTCTGACAGTCACCTAAGACCAGTGAAAAAAATAATGCAATGGGTTTGTTAGTACAAGATTAATGCAGTAACTTATTTAGCAAGATGTTTGCCCTAGTATTACAAATGATCGGAAGAAAACAGGCTGTAGTGCAACACAGCGGCAATGTTGTTTGTTATTAAACCATTCAGTATCACATTATCACCTTTTGGATTCTGTGGTATGACCAGTTACCTTGTGCCTTAGAAGAGAAATGCAATTATCGTTCCTTGGCGGAACAAAAATTTCGCTTGGAAAATTTAGTAGAACAATTTACTGCACCAAGTGAGTGACACTTAACTTCTCTTTATACGCCTCGACATGAAATTGCAAGCTGGAATTTCGCGTATATTTGCCTCATTACTAGTCGGATAATAATAGTAATAACTACTTCCAGTTATATAGTGCTTCTTATTACACGTCTGCCATTCCTAACTTCTGCAAACACGTTTTACTCTGTGTATCAGCCCCAGAAGGCTGAGAGGCTGAGCTGGAAATGCCAGCATTTGAACCAATGACCTACATATCCGTTGAACGTTAATTTAGTGAGCCATCTTACTGGCACCGCTCTGGGTTTTATTATCAGACAAAAGCCTTCATTTTTCATCAATGTGAGAATGCAACCGATAGAGAGAGGTAATCACTAGTTTCATTATGGTTGGGGTAAGGAAAGAATCCAGATTTGATAAATATTTATGTGGCAATGATCTGTCGGTAGTGAATAATTACTGAAAGCCTGCATTATTCTAATACGAGCCTCCGCTGTGGTGGAAAAGAACACCATAAGAGCAGATGGAGACAATGAATTGATTTAAACATCCTTTGCAGACAGTACGGTAGTGGAAATTGCATGATCAATGTGCATCACATCAACAGGATTCGGCCATTTTATCAAAAAGTGTTCTCCTGAGATTTTCTTCATTAAAATGTTTTTGTAGAGTAATTCTACTGAATTAATTTGACTTGCATTACCATAATAGTAGAGTTCATAGGTGCAGAATTATCTTCAACGAAAATGCATATATTTGTAAAAACAGATTTACAGAGCGGCATACTTTTTTCAGCAAAACCCAACACTGTCTACAAATGTGTTATTTGGAGGTAAATTAAATATTTTTTTTCAAGATGCTAAGTCGCTGCAATATCGTAATGACTGGATTTGTTTTTTTCTGTTGTCATGCTATTTATAATAACCAATAGTTAGGAAAAAGCTATCAAGGCACATTCATACCAATACATTACTTTCGAAATCTTAAATATCTGTTATAAAATAAAAAGCTTCCCACCCCCATGGAACATATTTTATGGGAGAGAACGCTTATAAAAATGAAATTTTAGAATTTGCTTTAGATCTCTATTTTTTACTCAATAGGAACACATTCATGATTACTGTTTTAAAAAGCAATGAAGGATCTTTGAATATTTTCACATCTATGAGCAATCTTCTATTGGACTTAAGCATGTAGTCTCCTTCTATATTTTGTTTTCATGGTTAGTGGCACTACACTATGCCCCTTTCCTCTGCTCGTCCCCTCTCTCTTAAATATTAATGTCACCCCAATATAGTTTTTTTTAGCCCAGAATTCAGAGTGCATGGCACATAGAAGTTGAATGTTAATATGTCCTTACAGGGACTAGCAACCAAAATCTATTTTACACTGTGGCAGGCCTAGCTGCTTTATGTAGAAAAATAGAGAACAAATTAAAATCTTTGGGCCATATGTATCAAGGCGAATTGCGATCGCTAACGCTGAAATTAGCAGAATTTCAGCGTTTGCGATCGCAATTTGGCCTAGTGCTATGTATGAAAGCACAACTGTCTTGCAAATTAAGGGATCGCAAAATATGTGATTACTTATTTTGCAAATGCATTTAAGGAATCGCAAATTGCGATTCCTTAAATGCAATGTATGAAGCACCCAAGTTGTGCGGATATGGCATAAGGAATCGCAAATTACCACCAACTACAGGTTGGTGGTAATTTGCGATTTCTTTCAAAAATGCAAATTTTTGCATTTTTCAAAGTGGCATGTGGCGCACACAAATGCCCTTAGGGCATGTATGTGCGCCACATGTGCATCCATACTCATTTCAGGGGTGCAACAGGGTGTCCTTTTGACACCCTGGCACACTTGAAATTGCATTCTCAATTTGCGATTCTCTAATTGGGAATCACAAATTGAGAATGTCTTTCCATTCATTCCTATGGGCCTCTGGGCCCATAGGAATGAATGGGGAGGTATTCCTTAATTGTGAATCGCAATTTGCGATTCGCAATTGAGGAATATGTAGGATTCGCAAAATGTATTGCAAATCCTACATACATAGCGTTTTACGATTCTCAAATAGCGATTCTCAAAAATTCGCTATTTGTGAATCGCATAACCTAACATTGATACATATGGCCCTTAATTTTATATCTGCGGAATGAGGATAGCTGGAAACAAATTAAACAGCTATCCTTATTAGTTATTAAAAATTCCTCTCATTGGAGAAGTCGGATAGCAGTTTTAAATCTTGCTTGAGTGTCAAGTCCTGCTTGACAGGTCTGCTGGTTTTATGATGATAGATTGATTGAATTAACCATTTATATATCCCACAACTGCCCGAAGGCATCTAGACGCTCATACCTGATGGAAAGTAAAAGGTTGCCACACAAACTAGGGACGGAAAGGTTAATTTACAAAAAGCCAAGTTTTTTAAAGCCAAAATTGTTGGGCAATTCTTTCTCTCACCGGGAAGCAAGTTCCAGGTTTTAACAGTCCCTAATGTGAAGCTTCTTCCGCCCCAGCAAGCTCTCTTGACTCTTGGAGTTTGTAGGAGTTTGCAGTGAGCCGACCTCAGATTTCTAGTTGGTATACACTATTTCAGTTGCTTTTTCAAGAAGTCAGGGCCCAAACCATGGAGTGTCTTGAAGGCTAGACATTGGACTTTGAATATAATTCTCTTGTCCACAGGGAGCCAATGCAGGGCCTTCAAGTTATGAGAGACCGGCTGGGATTTCGAAATATCCAGCAGCAGTCTGGCAGCTGCATTTAGAAGCTGTTGTAGCTTTTGAAGGTGCTGCTTTTGGATCCCTACATACAACGCATTTCCATAGTCCAATTTGGAAAATGCCAGTGCTGTCACTAAGATTTTTACTAACTGCGATGGAATGAAGGGGAGGATTTTTCTAATCATCTTCAGGATGAAAAAAATATGAGGAAGTGAGGGAACTAATCTGATTTTTGAATGTCAATTTATCATCAAAGATAACGCCTACATTTTTAGCCTTATTTACCGGAGCTGGGGTGTCTCCCAGGCTGGTCCGCCCCCATCTGGGTGTCCAGAAAGAGGTATCTGAGACAAATAAGAGGTCCTCAGTCTTTCCACCATTCAGGTTTCAGGCAGTTCATACTCATCCACTGATGTACCTGAGTCATACAAAGATTAAAACGATCTGCTGTCTCTTCAATGTTGCTGGATACTGACACCACAAGTTGGGTGTCATCAGCGTACGAGACTACTGAGAAACCACACTGCCTGATGATTTTGGCCAAAGGGGAGACATACAGATTGAACAACATGGGGCTAAGGGCCGAGCCCTGTGGCACCCCACAAGGGAGCAAAAACTGTTCTGAGGCAAAGGCCCCGGCTTCAACTGATTGGAAGGAGGTCAACAGTTTAATAGCCAATCCTCTAATGCCTAATTCTGAAAGTCTATTGATTAAAATAGCGTTGTTCACCGTATCGAAGGCAGCCAACAGATCTAATAATATCAGTGCAGCCCTCCCCCCAGCATCTAAAATAGATCTTGGTTCTTCAGTGGCCATAATCAAGGCTGTTTCTGTACTATGCCCCTACCAGTAACCATATTGCGATGGATCCAAAAGGTCCTCGGAGGAGATAAAGATTGAGAGTTGCATATTTAATATTTTCTCCAGTACTTTTGCCGCAAAAGATAGTCTTGAGATGGGTCTGTAGCTGCTAGGCTCAGCAGGTCCAGATCCGGTTTCTTCAGGAGCAGCAAGATTGATGCTATTTTCCATGTAGCAGGGAAAATGGCTGAGCCAATGATCCCTTTAAACATGACCCATAATTGCTCACTGACCACTTCAGGGACCATATGCAATATTTTCAGGGGTCAGGGCTCTAGTGGGGCCGCAGATTTGGAGGTCTTAACCACCTGGATGATCTGCTCAATGGGAGGTGTGGGGAAACAAGTCAGCAGGTGAGAAGGGGAGAGTGGCATGCCCGCTGAGGGCTTCCCAATCAATGTATTGCCATATCCACTAAGAACTTTATACACTGCCTCCACTTTGTCCCTAAAAAATTGAGCCAATAGATTGCAGAACTCATTGCTGCTATCCATCGTCGGAGGCTCTGGGAGTTTAGCTAAGCTTTTCACTGTTAGAAACAATTCCTTGGCTGAGTTCTTTGCCTGTTGTATTTTTGATATAAAGTATTTACTTTTCTCTTCCAGAAGTAATTTCTTATACTCAGTCAATGATTGCTTATCAGTTGTATCATACTTCAGTCTCCACCTTCTTTCCTTCCTTCCACAGATCTGTTTCTGATTTCTTAATTTCTCAGGGAATCAGGGTTCCGATGGCTTATTCCACCTATTAGAGAAGGTCTTGATGGGGGCCAAAGGATCCACCGCATTTTTAATCCTGGTAGAAAATCTGTAAATTGCTGTGTTAGCGTCTGTAGACAGGTCTGGCTGGGTTCTAGCTTGTAAGGAGGGGGCATAAATGATGCTCCAGTCCCACCCTTTAGCTACGACCCCAGGGCTGCAAGATATTGTGGAGTGTTGGTTGATACTCACAGAGAACATTATAGCCTAATGATCTGACCCTGGGGCAGGTACTACTTCTGACACCTTTAAATTGGGGTTAGACGTAAATATACCATCAAATGTGCGTCCTGCCTTGTGAGTAGCTCGTTTAACAATCTGTCTAGAGAAAAGCCGGCCATTGCAACCACCAGGAGGGCTGTGTCACATTCATCCTGTTTTTCTAAATGATAATTTAAATCTCCTAGCAAGGAAAAGTTAGCTTGAGCGCAGCTAGATTCAATGAAAGGACTGATGGAATCTAAAAAAAAGTGGCTCTAACCCCCGGTGGCCTATACACCAACATGCCCTTGAATGTATAGGTTGGACTTAGTGTGATCCCAAAGGACAGGACTTCACAATCTGCTCATCCCGAGACCGCTAAATGATCTCTATATATAATTGCTACGCCCCGGCCCCTTTTGTCAGCCCGGTTGGCTTTAAGAAAAGCATAGCCCGCCGGGATGGCCTGCCCCAGATCTATATTTGCAGTTTTATCAGCCCAAGTTTTGGTCACAAATGCTAGATCCAGTTTGTGGGAGCCTACCATCTCTGCAAATTCCAGATTGTGTTTAACCAGGGACCGTACATTAATGCGCATGGCCGAGATCAACTTTGTGTCTCTTGTGTGCAGCTGTGTGTGAGGTCTTTTCGCCGAGCATTTTTTGATTTTGGCAAAGCTAAAAGTTAGCTTGCACTGTTCACACTGTCTAGGTTCACACTGTAAGTCAAGCAGTGCGCACATAGACTTACAGACTTCGCACTTAGGGACTTACTTGAAAGTGCAGGAATAGAATGGCAGGACAATTTATGTGTGCCCACTGTCTGGTTATTGATGAATCCTACTTTGTCCTACCAGACTGCTATCTTTGGGTTTATTGGGACTACAGTAGTTGCTTCAAACTGACTTTTGGTGTTAGATATGGGAGGACACTATGATTACCATAGTAAACTCCCCACACACATCTTCAGCCCTTAGAGCCTGTGTTTACTGCGGTCAAAGACTTTCACCATCTTGAAAATGCCTCAGAGCCCAAGTTTAAACTTTTACCCCATTTGGAAAAGTGAGCCCAAGTGTCATTCCCACCCACTATCTCATGCCAATCATAAATGTGCCCTCTCCAGACACCCTCTTCAAAACACTTTCTGGACCTGAGGAAGAACAGAAGTGGACTGGACCTGCTGTCTGGAACTTGAGAGGAGCCCTGAAAGACTGAACTTGCTCACTCTCATACCCAGGACAAAGACATGGACTCCAAGCACCATAAGGCCAACCTCCTAATCAAGCTACATCGATTTTCCAAGTTACAAGAGCCCTTTCTTGAAACTGCCCAGCTTACCAGTGGCAATTGGGCTGGGCTCATCTGTTGACCATAGTCTTCCACCCTTTGAGTCTACGTAGCTCCCCTAAGGTCCTGAGGGGATTTAGAAATGCACTTCTGTGGTGGATTGGGACTTAAAGGACTATGTCAGAAGGTAGCATTTTGACAAGGAATGCCTGGTTGGTGATTCTGACCTGAACTCCATTGCAGTTGGCCTCCAATTTAACCTAGGTCCTGGCCTGCCATGAACATTGAATATCATTGGTACTTTGTAGTTCAATTTTATTCCATTCTATTCTATGAAGCACTTGTAGAGCGCACAGCTACCCGATATTTAATAATTAAAAGGAGATGCTCTCAAATAGCCATGTTTTAAGCATTTTCTGGAAGGGGAGTAGCTGCTTTTCTAAGGGCTATTTCTACTTACAATTCATTTCTCAGGTTTCCCTCATTGGAGTTTCGTTATTTTGGTGTACGTTTGTTTATTAACTGTTACTCTATTTTCCTATTTCTTTTTGGGATTTTTATTGTTTTGAATTGTTTTATTACTGTTTTTGGGCTGCATAAATACTTTACACATTGCCCTTAATTAAGCCTGTCTACTCTGTGCCAAAGCTACCAGGAAATTGAGCTTTAGTTAATTTAGTGACTTTGATGATTCACCCTAACAAAGATTGTGATTGTTCCTTGATGTGTGCAGTCAAATAATACAAATTATTACAACAGATTAATATATTTTGTGAAAAGAATTTATCTGGAAACTCTGTGAAGAAAATTGAATTCAGTGCTCCTCAATCAGTTGTGGATTTCTCATGCTTCTCATATTCCCAAAGTAGATGGACAGTTACAAAAGTTAATAGCATGCGCCTTGTCCCTTTTTTCTAGCACTTGTAATAGATAAGGTTTTTATGGTACACTGAAAAAAGTATGATTATTATGCATTAAGACCAAGCAGACCATATCTCCACTTCAAAGCTACAATCTTCAATTCAACTATTTCTATTTAATTTTGGTGATATGGACTAGGACAGCTCCTTGATATACCGGAAGAGGGAGGTTGGATCATAAGCAGGTATGGTTCTGTACTGATACATTTGCATAGCATCCTGGACCTGGCATGCAAATGAATGTTATACACATGCAAAGGCACATAATCAGCAATAGGTAGACATTCAAAACTATTGAGAATCCATAAAGACTGCACCCAAATACTAAATCAAGGAAAGAAAGGCTTCCCATGCCAAAGAGAACAAGCAAAACACAAAGCAATGAAACTTTGCAATGCATAAACCAGTGAGGGAACTCCATGCCTAATCTTTGCACATCCAGGATGTCTAGACCTTCTTAAAAGTTTGTCATCATCCCAGGAATGACCCATAAATGCACCACCTGATGATCTCCTTTTTTAACTGTTCAGATCTTCATTCTGTATCATTCCCAGTAATCACTGGTTCCATTCAACTTCATCTGACCACTCCTCAAAGTATATCACAAATAATGATCACCATACAATGTCAAGAAATACATGCACATCTTCCAAAATTAGCAAACACCAATTCAGGCCATCTACAAATCTCACAGCAAGCTAATTGGATGCAAAGATGGGAGTGGGGCAATTGTCAGTAGTGCATCCAGGTATGTAAAGTGAGCAGGCGAGGGTGAACTTAAATAAGCAGGAGCATTTCCTACTCTGCAGGTCGTGGCTCTACCCTACAGCTAATATAGCTGATTTATATCTCCATTCAGCATAGCTTCCTCTCTCACTACAATCCTCACTGCTCTCTTTTCTACTGCCCTCCACATTCCTCTTGTCACATCTCTGAATTTGTTTACTAAGCTATTTATTCCTTGTTCGCTTGTCCTTCCTCTTGCTTGCCTTTCCTGTTGTCCCTCTTGTTAATTTCTTGTCTTCGCCTCTCTTTCTTGTTCTCTGTCTCCCTCATTTTTCTCTCATTTTATTCATTTACCCCACTCCTCTCCCTTCTCACTCAATCTCCTTATTTAGTCTCTTTTCCTTTTTCTCCTATTCTCCCTTGCCCGTTGCTCCCCTTCTCTGACTTTATTTTGCCCCCTTCTTTCTTTTCTCCTGCTTCTTTTTTTCTTTCCCTCGTTACCTTTCATCTATATAAGTTTTCTTCTTCCTCTCTCTCCTTCTTCTCCATTTACTTCCCTTGGATTTTATCTTGCTCTCTTATCCTTGTCTCTTTCTTGAATATACTAATTTTCTTCTTCTCTGGGTTTCATTCTATTTTTCAATGTAATCCTTCTTTCACATAACCTTATCTCCTTTATGTTCTTTTTCTTGATTTAATCTCGCCCTGAACCTTAACCCTTGCTGTGAGAAAGTGGATTATTAGTTTGGGTGGATGGTAGACCACCACAAGTGAAATGTCATTATTTTGTTTTACTAAATGCTTCAGTAATTCAAACCTGAGTCCAACCATGGTAGCTTTGGCACAGAGCACAAAAGGCTTAACTTAAGAAAATTTGTAAAGCGTTTAGAAGTAACAAAACAGTTAAAATGTCAAAGACACAACACAATAAAAATCCCATCCCAATATATAAAACTAGAGAATATTTAATGAACAAAATGACACCCCAAAAAAAAAATCCAGTAAGAGGTTCCAGAAATATAAATTGTTAAAGTTTTAAATAAAAATAGCGCCATAAAGCTCAAAGTTTCTCCCTGTGTAACTTGTCGCTTTAGAGTGGGACAAAGGTAAGTTTTAAGGCTGCCCGCAATGGAGCGCAGGTCAGATACAAAGACCAGGTTTGCCTTCTTACCTCCTGTTTTGCTGACTTAATTTTTCCTGGCTTTAGGACTCTGGGCACTTTACCAGTGCTAACCAGTTCTAACGTGCATGTAGTCTATATTTAAAACATGGTAACATTGGCTTATCCACTATTGGCATATTTAATTTACTTATACGTCCCTAGTAAAGCACACTACAGGTTCACAGGGCCTATAAATTAAATGATAGTAGTGGGCCTGCAGCACGGATTGTGTCACCAACTTTAGTAGCCCTTTGAACATGTTCCAGGCCTGCCACTGCAGAACCTGTATTTGCAGTTTTAAACTGCCATGTTGACCTGGTACGTTACCCCTCTTGCCAGACCCAAACCTTCCTTTTTAATACATATAAGTCACCCACAATGTTGGCCGTGGACAGCCTCAAGGACAGGATGCAGTGCATCTAAAATGTTGGACATGTATATTTAAGTTTTACATGCTCAGGTGGCTAAAAACTCTTAAATTCATTTTTCACTACTGCAAGGCCAATCTCTCCAAAGTGTTAACTTTGGGATTAACTTACTACATCTTTTACCGGTAATTTCCAATGGTAATGGGACCCCTACATTTGGTGTCTCCGGAATCACATTTTAAAATCCAAATTGATGGTGTAGTTATATTTTAAATTGTCATTCTGAAAATGTCACTTTTAGAAAGTTGGCATTTTCTTACTTTAACCATCAGGCACCTTCTGCCTGTCTCTGAATACACGTCTGCGATAGGTGACAGCTGGATTTTGTGCATTCCCTCGAGATAGCCACAAACACCTGTATTGGCTGGGGTCTGTCCCCACACAAAGGGCTGCGTACCCCCCTATAGTGAGTCTGGAGACAGGGCAGGAAGGTCAGGGGCTCTGTGCACTTCAAAAGCCTCTCTTTGAAATCTCCCCCACTTTAAAGGCACAAATGAGTATAATCACTTTACCCCTGACACCACCAACACAGTACATTTCCAGACCTGTAGATACTCTTTTAGGAAGAAGGACTGCTGTGCTGGTGAAAGGATTGTCACTCTGCTGGACTCTGCTGGACTCCAGGTCTGCAGGGCTGACCAGCTGCTTACTGCCTTCTTGCCTGAGAGTGAGAAGGTCTGGGCCTGCATTTCTCTTCCATTTGAACCCAGTGTTGCTCCAAGTGCCAGTCTCAGTGACATCAAATACTTCAATACACCCATCAACCACACCTGCACTCTGTCATCTGAGAATCTTGCCCTACCAAGTGTGTCAATCCAGTCCTGGGCCCTTGGAAGTGAATTTCAAGTGCTGCAACTACAAAGACCCATGCAATGCTGTGGCTGCATGTCTCAGAACCAGCACATCTCCTTTGACGCATCCCTGTTGCTGCCAGGATCGAGGACATCGCTCCCCCAGACGAAGGTACTGTTTCAGCAGGCCAAGGCTGGTTCCTGTATTCGATCTGCACTCCATCGCAGTAATCCTGAACTTTTGGATTTGTCCAGGTCAAGTGCGACCAGATTGCCCTGATAGGCACTTTAAGCTTTTAAGCACTATATTTCAAGATATTCTTTAAAAATTCATAACTCTGGTTCTACTTATTGGATTTTTGTCAATTTGAACCTGTTGTGTTTAACAAATTGAGCCCTATTCGTCTAACCAGGTGTGGTATATTTATGTGTGGTATTATTACTGTTTTACTGTATTTAGTGTTGCACAAATCCTTTACACATTGCCTCTTAAGTTCCACCTGACTGCTTTCTGCCAATCTACCAGAGGGTGAGCACAGATTAAGTTAGAGTGTGTACCTTACTTCCCTGGCAAAGATTGTGGTTCCTGCTTGGACAGGGTACATATCTCTGCCAACCAGAAACCCAATTTCAGACAATTACCTTCAGACTTTCTCAGAAGGTAGAGTATTCAGAGGTACAAGACAGTAGGCTGGATCCAAAGATAGGGTCATTGACCAGAGATGGGGTGCTGAAGGACAAGCTCTCGGTTAAGCCGTTGACAAAGGCAAGAAAAGGAAGAGCAGAAAAAAGTCCAGCGTTTGTGACCAGGAGGCTGTTGACGTCAATCAGATGCTGCTTGGCGTTGGGTCTGGTGAAAATCTCTACCTTCATAATTAGGCTATTTTCTTGACGTCAGATTCCTTCAGCCAGACAAGACTGCAGGCTTAGGACTGTAGGTGAAGAGGGTTCGATGTCATCAAATGCCAGTCGGTGTCAAGCCTGCTGAATCAGATCTGCTGTTGTGTAAAAGAACATAGCAGGAGCTGGAGCGCAGACAGGCCCACTGGCAATGCATAATCAGCATAATATTATTATATGATTATAGTGTGAGAATGGTTTCATGCAGATGGTGAAGTAAAATCACTTTACTATGTATTTATTTCAACATTATTGAGTTACCTTGATAATGAATCGTGCCTTCATTGAAACTGTGTAGTGTGAAAGCTATTTTGGCTCAACCGATAAGATATTTTTTGAAAACTAGCTCTATGACACAGGCCATTCAAAATATTTCTAGGATGACAGCATAGTACTGAAAGCTGAATACGGCTTGACATTGACATTGCATCAGAGAAGCCTGAATGATACTGGTAGCTGGTGTAATGCTTGAACTGAATTGAGGTTTAGTTCATTCCAGGTTCTGTTCATTTTCATTGACGTTAATGGATGCACAAATCTAGAACCATTAACCTCAGAGTTTTTAAATGTTAATTAAACAGATTCAATATGTTATTACTGTATTACCCTACCGGAGCTAGGCTAATACAACATTTGAAGATACAATTTGAACTATTTTTTGAATCGTGCAGAGTAAAGTAGAAAATTAAGGTGTACATGTGCTAATTAGTTGGCATTTTTAATAAAATATTTAGTCATAGAATTAAAAGCATAACATAAAACCCATAGGACCAGATGTACAACTGAAATTGCAGTTGCGAATGGGCAATCGGCCTGTTTGCGACAACAATTTACGGCATGGCCATGTAGAAACCTCATTTTGCGAATCGGTAAATTTTGACCGATTCCCAAAAGGAGGTTAGCAACTCGCTATTAGGAAGGGGCATGCCAAGGGCGTCCCTTTCTAATAGACACTCGCATTTGTATGTATGAATGTTTTGTGACCGCAATTGCGTTCGTAAAACACTCACAATTTACCACCTATTACAAGTAGGTGGTAAACCATTCACAAACTGGAAGGGGTGACCCTTCCTACCTCTTTGTGAATGGGTCCCAAATTTTTTTTTTAAGGGCAGGCAGTGGTACCATGGACCACTGCATTCCCTTAAACAAATGAAACTGAATAGTTTCATTTTTCTTTTTTTTTAAATGCATCCCATTTTCCTTTAAGGAAAATGGGCTGCATAAAAAAAACTGCTTTATTTAAAAGCAGTCACAGACATGATGGTCTGCTGACCCCAGCAGGCCACCATCCCTGTGAGTATAGCCATTCTTAATGGGGTCACAAATGGCACCTGCCTCATTAATATTAATGAGGCATGCAATTTGCGATCCCAATAGGAATCGCAAACAGTGTCTGAGACACTGTTGTACATCCCAATATGAGCGTCCAAAATGTGACTCAATTTGTGAGTCGCAAATTGGTGGGTTGTACATCTGGCCCATAGGGACCTTTTTACAAGCC
Organism: Triturus cristatus; assembly: GCF_964204655.1. Taxonomy (NCBI): domain Eukaryota; kingdom Metazoa; phylum Chordata; class Amphibia; order Caudata; family Salamandridae; genus Triturus; species Triturus cristatus. The sequence goes on along the minus strand of NC_140590.1, from coordinate 897,778,875 downwards.
CCTTGCTCTGACCACAGATCTTTTGAAAGCCAACATGCTTTTATTGTTTGTTTATTTTACAACTGCATAAAGGGGCATATTATCAACAGATTGCTATAATTATCGCAGCGCGCGCTTAGCACGTTTTTTATTATCGCCGGCTATCGCTGGATTCCATTGCCGTGGTAGCGCGGTATTAACAACGCTTTGATCCAAGGAGATATGAAATCCAGCCATAGCCGTGAGAACATGCTGTATCGTGAGAAAACAAGCGATAATTTTCCTGTGATACTGGAAACCTTGCTAATAGGCAGGTTTGGATTTAGCCTTACAATCCATCTCCCATATAAAAGATGGCTAAGTCGTATTTTTAGCAGGAGTTAAAAACCTGCGATAAAGGGGGCTTAGTGCAGCTTTCATTCTCGCATCACCGGTCCGGTGCAGCCTTGTTAATATCCCGAAGCTGTCTTAGCCAGTGTTTTCCATGGAGTTGTGTGAAGGAATGCCCACTTTGCATGTCATTAGCGATAAATATCGGTGACATGAAAAGTGGCAAAAAAAAACGGCTGCTAACTCAAGGCGAGTCCTTGTTAATAGTGCAATAGAAAAATCGCTGCTTTTTCGGCGATATGTGCCGAAAAAGCAGCAATACTTCTCTTGATAATATGCCCCAAAGTCTTTATCTTCACATGATGTAATCTGGGACAAAGGTTGTACTATAACCTGCATGGTAAACAATACTTTCATCTTGAAAATATGCCAATTGCTCTACCTATTCTTCCCCCATAAGTAAAGCCCACCTGTGTTTATGTGACTTTGCATTTAGTATTTCCTTCGGAGTTCAACTAAAAGTACAGGAAATATGACGTCTTGCATGGGCGAGGAGCCACTGGGAAATGAGCAAGCGGGTAGGCAGACTTTCCAATCTCCCCACTCATTGCTTCACATTCTGTAATAATTTACATCTGTGCCCTGCGATACCAGATTCACTGCTGCGTACCTGACCACGACCACCACACCCTGGTCTACGCGGCCCCAGGTTTATAGGCTACAGAAGGAGGCACAAGGGGGCCATAGGAGGCTGTTTGAGAGCAGCGTGATAGATTGGGAGAATGACAGTCCTGCAAAGCGCCACTAATCAAAAGTCCTGCCAAGCGTCACTTATCAGGGGTTAGACTAACTCCAATTTAGGAATGTATCTGCATCTTTGCACTTGGCAAAATTGTCACGCACATTAAAGACTTCCTTACAAGGACTGGCTGATTGATAAAGACACTTCAAAGTGGATACAGGCCCGCGCTTGCTCCTCAAGGGTTAACTTAATCTTGTGATGAACTTAACTAGCATTTAGCTACATGCCCAGAAGGCGAGGAGAGGTGGCTTACAAGGTTACAAATTGGGGCTGTGGCTTACGCATAGAGAGCTCTCAAAAGTGAAATCAAGAGGAAAGGGACGAGCCTGAATGGCTAGGAATTGCACATGTAGGAAAGAACTTTTAATTTGTGTGCATGCTTGTGCCATGGACGTTTGGACACTGTAAATGGATTAGGTCTTTGCTGCCAGCTATGTCTGTGCTGCTACATTGTCCAATCTCGCACCCCAACAATCATCGTTAGTTCTAGTAAGCTGCACTGCAACTGCTTAAGTAACTAGCTGTTTATCAACAAAAAGGGAGGTTCTGTAGGGTATACAAGGAGTTATTTTTTTACATGTACAAAGTATCATGAACGTAAATCAGACATGAAGAGCGCCCAAGCCTCTTATATATGCATCTAAATATCGTAATAAATCACGTAAAGACCTTGAAAATATATCCACTTTATATTTATATCAGAATTAATACATTCAGATATGCTTATTTGATAAGGTTTAGAGTCAATAGTTGTGAACAATTGGTGAAAATCGTCAACAAATGGCTGAGCAGGCATCAGTCCCGCTGGCGCTGGGGCGATTCACCACTGGCCATTGTATAAATGTTCTTGTCCCATTCCCTGTACATAAACTTTGAATCACTTTGTATATATTGCACAAACTGTTCACCGTCTTGAGCACACATGTCACGATTTTCACCAATTGTTCACAACTATTGACTCTAAACCTTATCAAATAAGCATATCTGAATGTATTAATTCTGATATAAATATAAAGTGTATATATTTTCAAGGTCTTTACGTGATTTATTACGATATTTATGTCTGATGAATAATTTACGTTCATGATACTTTGTACATGTAAGAAATAACTCCTTGTATACCCTACAGAACCTCCCTTTTTGTTGATAAAATTTATACCCAGGTTCTGAGGGACACCGGGTCGCCCCATTTCTTTTGATATAAGTAACTAGCTGTGCCATTTCCATGCTGGTCGGTGACAGCCTTGAGTGAAATGGGGATGAAAGCCCTCTGTCTTCCTGAAACTCCTTCTTGTGCCAGGAAATATCACCTGGGGCTTGAATGGGCTGGTAGAGGAGCAGGTGGAGTCTGCTTCAGCTGCTGCAGTGTCACGCTGAAGATGGGAACATTTTCACCGAGCTCTGGGGTCTGATCCTGGCTACTCATTTTGGGGGAATGCCATTGAGAAGACAAATGTTGGAAGCTTCTGCCCACCACAGCTTTACTGATGTAGGGCAGTTTCTGCACAAGCAACCAGCTTGGACAGAAGGAATGGTGGCCATAGATGGTCACTCTTGTTCACTGCTCTGAGAGTGTCATATGTCATAAAACATTATCGATCTACAGCCCCCCACTATTCACTTTGCTAGTTTGAAAGATTAATTTACTAGCTAAACTGACTTAAAGGTACGATGCATAGTGCCTATGGGAAGTATAGGCATCACTATAACTTACTCCTTGTTATCCTGGACATGTGTGCTCATACTTAAGCACGCCTTATAAGTCATTGTGCTAAGAACCTCAATATGGAACCAAAAGACCAGCCCTACACAATTACTTGAAACAGTGGACAAGGTAGATCCTGCATCCTTCAAACTGATTGGCGCGATGACAATCAGGAGTAAATGGGCAAAGGGGAATCAGGTAAGACTGAGACACTCCCAGAACTGTGCAATAAGTTAATCATGACTCTCATAAGGGAAAAGGATCCCCAGAGGAGGATAGTGGCTCTACCAATGGGCCCCTAAGAGCCTATAGCTGAATCCTCAGTAGTGCCCAATGCTACATCTAAGCTTATAACTAGCTCCTTCGAGACAATCAGTAAGAAGCAGCACCCACCCTCAATATCAATGTAGTTGATCCAAACCTGGGCAGAAGTCTACCTTATAAAGCGAGGGTGCTACCAAATAAAGGCATTCTCACCGATAATGATGTAAATGCAGATGAGGAAAAGAGTGTTACTGACAAGGGTAAAGAAAATGATAAAAAGGAATCAGGGGGCCAAGAAGAGCTGTCTGGATTCCTTCAACCATTCACCGCCCAAGCGGCTGAACGAGCAGAGCTAGCTAACTGTTCTGCTCATGCTTCAATGAAGACTTGTATTAGAGATGAGCTTTTGAACATTAGTACCACCAAGTGCACCATTCAGAGTGTGGCACTCCAGAGACCATTGAATCACTTGCCACTCATGGGCACTGAGGAAGTAAATCCAGTGCCAGCTCCCTAATCTTCCTTGCCTGTGCTCTCCAGGTGTACCTATAAATATGATCAGTCCTAGAGAAGTGACCAATGGTAAGGCCGGTAATACCAAAGGAAACACAATGCCTGAAGGGATTTATGGGCCTAGTGAGCTAGATAAGTTTCTCGCAGTTCCATCAAGTGAACAAAATCAGATGATTCAATTTATCTGAATATTTCGGGCAGCAACTATGTGGAGAGCATCACTTTTAAGTCCAAAAATCTCCAAGAATTTATAATTTTTAGAGCTATGAATGCTCTGCACAGGGTTTTGTCGTCTATACACCTACAGCTGGGGAAATCCCTAAGGTGTCAGAGCATATATTATCTTTAGTGACCTAAACACAGCGTGCTCTAATGTCAACAAGGTAAAATACTGTAGCAGCTTCCCATATGTATGTTTGATGTGAATCAGGGGATCAGGAGGCCGTGAATGCAGCCCCTAGCAATCCACTTGATGCAAGTACAGCAAACTAAGTGCAATCTGCTGGGAACTTAAATCAAATTGAAGAAAAAGCAAGCAGCATGGGAAGTAGCCACTCTTGCACCAATAGTCCTAGGATAAAAGCAGGCACCAGTGAAAGGAAGAGCAAGTCAAATCTGGGGTTCACTAAAACTTAAATGAGTAAAGAGCCCGTACGTTGTAATGAAGCTAGTGTAACCCTAAGAACTAGTGGAAGCAAAAACATTGGGAAGAAGGGAGAACAGAGGATTAAGCAAAGGAAGGATTCAAAAAACCTTGTCTACTCACTAAAATAACTATTTTCTGACCCCAACCCGCACAAAGACATAATGGATACCAAATGCGATACAAGATCTTATGCCACAGAGAACACTGACATCAGGGCACCAATCTACACCTACCCCATCTTCTATTTGAAGCCAGACTTTAAAAATAGCCATGAACAGTACATTGAGGAAGAGACGCCATTTCAGGAGAAGGAGTATTAAGAGTTCTGAGGCAGGAATCACCACAGTGGGGCGATCCCTCCAACTGAAGGTTCAATCAATTAATCAGGGAGTGTTAAGCTCCCTACTCACCGTGAGGCTCTCAAGTCTCTGGGGGAGGAGCAGCTCCAGTCCATTGAAAAGCCAGGTCTTGAGGGTCTTCCTGAAGTGTGCAGGGTGGGTGCGCATATGATACTGATCGGCAGCTCGTTCCAGGTCTTAGCTGCGATGTAGGAGAAAGTTCTTCCATCTGTTCTTGCTCTGCCGATGTGCGGGGGATCATCGAGGGTGAGATTGGCAGATTGGAGATTCCTCTTGGGTACCTGGAAGGACATTCTGTCGCTGAGGGATTGTGGTCCGGTTTTGTGGAGGCATTTGTAGGAATGGGTGAGTATCTTGAAGGTCACTCTTTTCTCGACGGGGAGCCAGTGGAGGTCGCGCAGGTGCTGGGGGATGTGTTTGTGTCGAAGGATGCCAAGGACAAGTCTGGCTGCAGTGTTCTGTATGGTCTGGAGTTTGCTGAGCAATGACGTGTTGATCCTGACGTATAGGGTGTTTCCGTAGTCCAGTCTGCTATTATGAGTGCGTGGGTGAAGGCCTTCCTTGATTCGGGGTGATCCATTTGAAGGTCTTTCGGAGGATACGGAGGGTGTTGAAGCAGTTGGATGCAACAGCTTTGACCTGTCAGGTCATGGAGAGGGAGAAGTCGAGTACGATGCCGCAGGTTTCGGGTGTGGTCCGTTGGGATGGGGAGCTGCCGAGGGCGGTAGGCCACCAGGAGTTGTCCCATGCAGAGGGGAAGGGTCCGAGGACGAGGACCTCTGTCTTCTCGGAGTTGAGCTTCAGGCATTTGCTGCTCATCCAGGATGCAACATCTTTCATTCCTTCCTGGAAGTTGAGTCTGGTGGTGAGGGGGTCCTTGGTGAGGGAGAGGATGAGCCGGGTGTCATCAGCATAGGATACTATGCTGAGTCCGTGCTGTCTGACTATAGGTCGAGGAGGGCCATGTAGATGTTGAAGAGGTGGTAGTAAGCGAAGATCCTTGTGGTACTCTCCAGTTGATTTCCGTGGGTTCATAGAGGAAGGGTGGAAGTCTGTTTCTTTGGGTTCTACTAGCAAGGAAGGAGCGGAGCCAATTGAGAGCGGTTCCCTGTATCTCGGCTTCGTAGAGTCTGGTGGTGAGTGTGCTTTGGGAGACGGTGTCAAAGGCTGCAGAGAGGTGGAGTAGGATCAGGGTTGCGGTTTGTCCTTGGTCGAGGAGGGTGCGGATGTCGTCTGTGGCGGCGAGTAGAGCGGTCTTCGTGCTGTGGTTGCTGCGGAATCCAGGTTGGGAGGGGTCGAGGATGGAGTTTTCTTCGATAAGTTTTGTAAATTGGATGTTGGCGGTCTTCTCAGTGACTTTGGCCGTGAAGGGGAGGAGGGAGATGGGTCAGTAGTTATTGAGGTCTGTGGGATCTGCTGAGGGCTTCTTGAGTAGAGGTCTGACTTCTGCATGGTTCCAGTCATCAGGAAAGATGCCAGTTTCGAAGGTGGTGTTGATGGTGCATCGTAGTTCGAGAGCAATGGCGGCGGCGGCTCTATGGAAGATGTGCAGGAGCAGGGGTCCATTGGGGATCCTGAGTGGATGCCTTTCATGGCCACTGCAGTTTCTTTGGTGGTGACTGGGGTCCAGGAGGAGATGATGGCTGACTGACGTTGCTAGAGGATGGAATGGTTTCGGAGTCAGGTGTCTAGTCGTTGAAGTTGTAGGAGAGGCCCTTGATCTTCAGATGGAAGTAGGATCTGAGCTTGTTGCAGAGGTCCTGAGAAGGGGTGATGTCTGTGGTTTCGCTGGGGGGTTCGGTGAATTCCTGGATGATGTTGAAGCGTTCCTTGGAGTTGCTGGTGTTGGCGAGGATCTTGTTCTGGATGAAGGTCCTTTTGGTGGATTTGAAGCGTTGGTGGTAGTCTGACATGGCGTTCTTGCAGTAGGTACGGTCTTCCGAGGATTTGCTGTTTCACCAGTTCTTCTCGAGACGTCTGCTGGTGCGTCTGGATTCTTGGAGGTCAGTGGTGAACCAGGTGGCATTCCTAGGGCGTTGTCTGTTGGTGTTACGTAGGGGCACGAGCTTGTCTGTGCAGTTGTAGATCCATTTGTGGAGTTCTTTGGCTGCGAGATTGGCTTTGGCTGGGGTGTCAGGGGCATTACGGTTGAGGGTGGAGTTGAGCTGCTCCTCTGTGATTTTGCTCCAGTTTCTTTGTGGTGGGCAGAGTGCAGGTTTGGGCACTGTGGGTTTGTCGATGTGGAAGTGTACACAGTAGTGTTCCATTCATGGGGGTTGCGTGGTGTGGCTGAAGTTGATGTTGTTACCTCCTGCGAAGACGGGGTTGAGGGAGTGTCCTGCCTTGTGTGTGGGGGTGGTGACGAGTTGTTTCAGTCCGAGGTTGCAAGGATGTCCAGGAGGGTGGCAGAGTTGGGGTCACTGAGGTTGTCGAGGTGGAAGTCGAGGTCTCCAATGAGTATGTAGTCCATGGAGGTGATGGCGTGGGGCACTATGAGGTCGGTGATGGTGGTGGTGAATGTGGTTCAAGGTCCAGGGGTCTGCCGGCGAGGATGCCTCTCAGGGTCTTTCTGGGCTTGGTCTGTATCTGGTAGTGGATGTGTTCGGTGGTGGGTGAGCTGTCACTTGAGCTGGAGGCCGTGAGTCGGAGGGAGCTCTTGTGTGCGAAGGCGAGTCCTCCTCCAGGGTGATTGGGACAGTCCTTCTCTGGATATTGTATCCGTCCGGAATGGAGTTGGCGATGTCGGTGGCGGAAGTGGAGTTTGTCCAAGTTTCTGCAAAGAAGGCAATGTCTGGCAAGAGGGTGTCGTGGAGGTCACTGATCTCAACAGCATGTCTGTGTAGAGAGCATACGTTGAAGAGGATGCACCTCAGGGCTTCGAAGGTGTTGGCGTTCCGCGTGTGGGCAGTGGCGGTGCTGACTGTGGTGAAGGTCTGGCAGCAGTGATGGGAGGAGAACTGGCTGTGGGTGGTGATCAGCATAGACAGCTGGCAGTTGTTGTTCCTTCCAGGGTGAGTGAGAGGAGGGCAGCTGAGTCGTAGCGGTGGGTGGTCAGAGAGCAAGGGTCCCTGGAGCTGGTCACGGTCGGGTCATGGATGGGCACAGACAGGCTTGCCTTCAGTGCGCCAGGGGTGCGCAAGCATCATGCCCGCTGCGCAGCTGTGCAGTGGCCACCATTAAATAGGGGAGGGGGAGGGAAGCGCAGCTGTGAGGTGGGAGTGGGGAACGGCAGTGGGGGAGGGGCTGCAGGGGCAGCAGTGGTGGGAAAACGGGTGACAAAGTGGGCCCAGGGGACAAGGGCAACAGGAAACAACAGTAAAGGCACACAAACAGTAAGGCATGAAAACATTAAAGGCACAACAACAGTAGGGCACAATACCAGAGCCGGCAGTGGAGAGCTGACTCAAACTCTCCTGCAGCAGGGCAGCGGCTTGACGGCCTGGGGATAGGGAAAGGTCTCGGGTGAGAGACGGGTAGCAAAAATGATGATGAGTATAGGGACAGTCCCTTGTAATCTGTCAGATATCCATCTAGAGTGGGAGATAGTGGACAGAAATCAAAAAGAAGTCAGTTTGGTCCCGTTTTTAATAGGGGTAACGGACCGTGTCACTGCCATGGATATGAAGTATCCTAAAGGGTAGTATAACAGTGGTGCTGACAGGTAAGACAGTCATTTAGTTAATGAATTCGGCAGAGGCAATGTTATCATTAAGTCCCCGAATATTGGACCATAAATGGAACACCCAACGTTGTTCCTGAGTGAATAGGGTTCTCGCAGGGCAGTTTGGATTAGAATCGATGATTGTCCATAATAAATTGTCCGGTGTATGGTGTGTCGCACGGACCCCAGAATAAAATTCTCTTAGGGTACCAGTACGATATTTTTAACTCACTCTCACTATTCCCCAGCCACCCACACTCACCAGTGAAGCGATCCTCTGAAAATATCTCTGCCAAAGAGCCCTCTCACTGGGCCCATGGGGTCAGCAGTGCCACCCCCACAAGGAGCAACGCCTAATGATGAAGCATGATACTCTTACGGGTGTGTGAGGGCACTTCTCTAATCAGGAGGAATCCCCCTCTTCTCTTCATATCCAACCATTAACCCATGAAGGAGTCAGGTCTCCTTTCACCTACACTTTAGGCGGCCAAATCGGCAAGCTACTTTATTAGAAACAGTTACCCTCCAGTGATAGACACTAGGGACTCAATAGCATCCCTCGAACCTGGGAAGGCCTCGGTTTGGATCACATTCCAGGTGATTTGTACTGTTCTGAGACTGAAATTTTGGCCCCATACATAAACCTCCCATCAAACACCATTATGACAGGAGCTCCTCTTTCTGAGTCCTGGAGGGGTTTTGTAATTGTACCTAGAGCTAGATCTGACCCCAGTAACTATAGGCTTAATTGACATCCTCCAGAGGATGTATGACGTTACAACGCATGCTGTTACAACGCATGCTGTTACAACGAAAGTTTTACAACGCGAGTGCATTGACAACGCAGGACATTACAACGCAAGTCTTTACATCGACTTGCACTAGATGGCGTGCTAACATTAAAAAAGTGTAATTTACTATTCCAACTCCAGTCCACGTAACAGTAGGGAAGGTGTTGGGATAGTAAACTACACTATTTTTAATGTTAGCACGCCATCTAGTGCAAGTCGATGTAAAGACTTGCATTGTAATGTCCTGCGTTGTCAATGCACTCGCGTTGTAACAGTTTCGTTGTAATGGTAGTGCGTTGTAAAAGTTGCATTGTAAAGGTTGTTCCCCTCCTCCAGAAGGTGTTCTGCCATCAGGTTCTAGCTAACCTCCAGGAGTGGGTTTTGGATGAAAGCATTCCATCTATCTTTCAGGCTAGGTTCAGACTCAGGGTTGGGACTTTCGATCCAGTCTTTAGGTTCATACTAATCTTATGGAAATATATCAAAACTCCTGAAGGACCATCTTTATGTTGCCTTCATCGATTTTGAAGTTGCTTTTGATCTGGTCTCAAGATCTTGTCTCTGGGACTCTATTAGGTCGATGGGGGCCCCTCTCACCCTGGTAGGGATTTTAGTGAGGCTCCACACAGATAACTATACCCAAGAATGGTGGGCCAGGGATGGGGCATTAACTGAAAGAATAAGCATCTCCCGAGCCCAACGCTTTTCCTTTTATATAAATGAATTAGTTAACCATCTAAATGATTGCACCCATGATGCTGCCAAACTTGGCGGAGTCTCTATCCCCAGGCTGCTGTTTCTAGACAATACTCTGCTTATCTCAAGAAAACCTATTGGAATCCAGTATCTAATAAACAAATTTCAAGATCTGTAATCTAAGGGGGCTTGAGTTGACGCTCATAAAACTAAATTCATGACCCTGCAACCACATAGGTCATTCCATAAAAATGTGCCACTTGGGGGTATATTACTTGAAGAAGTGAGCCATTTTGATTAACTTGGAGTTAGAGTTAGTAGGTCCCTAATGTGGCCTCCCATATTGAGAAGAGCAAGGCCACTATTGACAAATGAACAGCTGTTATTGGGTGGATGTACAGGACCACCTCCCAGAGAGCAGTCTCCCCTGCTATTGAAGTGAAATAGGGCCTCAGCTCAGTCAGCTGCATTATATGGGGAAAAGGTTTGGGGCATGTGTCCTTTAGATTCTCTTATTGTCAAGGAAAATCATGTTATAAGATCTTTATTTGCTTTACACTGGTCCACCCAACTCACCCCTATATACTTTGATCTGGCTTTAAACCAGATTTGTGATCTGGCAACACTGAGACCCTGGTCTATTGATTCAGGAATTGGTGCAGTTAGATAGGATTTTGACTGCCCAGTGTTTGTTGCACATTAACAAATGGTTTCATATTTTGGGGTTTAAAGCCATGTGGTCCAACCTTCTTACTTCAACTGTTCATCCATAGCACTTTTGAAGAAACTATTCTGGGAGGATATCAAAGCTAAATATCATTGGGTTTCAGATGGCGATAGCCTTACTGGCCGAAGGTATCCTGACTAACCCTGAGCAATAAACTCCGCTCCGCTGCTGCAGTTTGCGGAGATTTGTTAACTACGCATTTCAGGCAAAAACTCTGTTCCTCCATGTAGCGGAGTCAGTTACTAAACTGCACCCACAAATGCTTTGATAAAGCAACTTTACATGCAAAAAAGCATATACCCAATTTACAAAAGTGAACTTGGAAAATGAATAATATCAGGCAATGAGGGAGGTGATGATTTTGTGGTCCCCCCTAGCCTAGGGGGAGGACCAAGCAGATGCCTTGAACACAAAGAGCATATCATGCGGAACGATTCAGTGGTAGTCCCATCCTCTTAGGACCACCCCAAGAACAGTTGTAGGCAAAAATACAATCCCAACCAAAGGCCCTGCAAAGCATTATGCGACGAGATTAGCAGTGGCCAGTGTTTATTATAGTAGCCAATATCAAAATAATTCTATAAAGAGCTGAAGGTCAACTAGTTGTTACTAGGTGTCCCTCACGAGTCAAATGCAAAAAGCATTGAAATTATTACATCACCTGTAGTTCAACTAGTCATTGCTAGGTGTCCCTCAAGTCAAATGCTTTTGCATTTGACTCATGAGGGACACCTAGTAACGACTAGTGGAACTGCAGCTTGATGTAATATTTCCAATGCTTTTGCACGTCAAAGCCACGTCACACTTTTATTTTTATGAAAAGAGAGACCAAGCTTAATTATTATCTATCTCTCACGCTAGATTGACTGTAACTTCCTATTTTCATGGGCAGATACAAACACCTGTTACACTCTACCAAAAAAGACTATTACTAGTCTATCTGTGACGCACCCAACTTTTGTGGCACCTTTTATGGATAACTCATACAACTCTGTCAACATGGCTCACTCTAATCCTTCCAGAGTGCCTTCTTCATCCATTGTGCCTTCAAAATTCAACTCACCCTCTTTCACTAATAAAAGACTCAAACAGGATCCACCTTCTCCACCGAAGCCTGCATCACCTGTGTCCCTGGACATGGTTCTAGAGGAAATACGTGCTTTACGCACAGTTATAGAGGAAACCAATACACGACTACAGGTATTGGACACTAAATGGTCTACGATTGATTGAAGGCTTTCTACTGTGGAACAGCACGTCAGCGCCCTTCAAGACACTTCTACAAAAATGCCATCTCTGGAGAAGGAGGTGATCCTCTTGAAGAAATCTGCTGAGGATTTGGAGAGTAGAAACAGATGCAATAATCTATGTCTATATGGTCTTCCTGAAGGCATCGAGGGGAATGACCCTGTGACCTTTTTCACTTCCTTTCTTCCGAAGCTCTTGGATCTTCCTACTTCATCCGCTCTGAATATCCTGCGTGCTCACAGGTTGGGTCCTCGCCTGCATCTGCCCCCTCAAGACCCTGTGGCATGATTATTCTTTTCTTATAATTTACAGACCTTTTGCAAGTCCTAAATGCAGCCAAACTTAAGAAAAATTTTACTTGGTCAGGCTCTAAGGTGGTTTGGTACCAGGACGTATCTACAGCAACAGCTAAACGACGGAAAGAATTTTCAGACCTCAGACCAGCTTTACGTTCCATCGGTACCCTCTATGGTTTGTTCCATCCTTGCTTATTCAAAGTAACTTTTCAAAACAACACCTCTACTTTTGAAGACCCTGCGGACCTTCGGAAGTTTCTTCATCTACATTCCACACCCACCTTGGATACAGCTGGTCCTTCTTCAATACCACGACTCTTATATGAAAGTCTTTCTGATTTTTGCATTTTTTGATGACTCTTGTGAAGTTCATTCTAAACCTCACTAATCATCTTCCTTGCAGGTCATGTTCTGGTAGTCTTATCTGTTTATAATTGTCTTGTTTGTAACTTTTTGTTCTTTATTATTATTACAGATCGTTTGAACGTCCTCATATCATTTTCCATATCCTTGTCTTCCTTTTCAATCTCCCGGCGTGGTTCGTCTCCCCTGTTGGTCGTGCTGTCTTGATCGTTTATTTTGTTTTATTTACATTCAAAGTTATCCCATGGAATGTAAAAGGTTTTATTAATCCCATAAAGAGGCAGAGAATACTATTCCATTTAGCTACATATAATACTGACTTAGTTTTACTGCAAGAGACCCACTTAACAGAGTCAGAAGCTTTAAAACTTAAAAGGCAGTGGGTGGGTTTAGTCTTAGTATCTCCTACTACTACTAAGAAAAATGGGGCAAATATTCTTGTTCATAAACGTTTAAAATGTTCTGTTATTTCTAAGGAAACTGATTCAGAAGTTAGATGGTTATTAGTCAAGCTGCTCATTAATAATATTTCTCTTACAGTTTTTAATATTTACGGTACAACACAACTGGATTCTTCCTTTTGGCCTAATATCAGAAAACAATGCATTCAAAATAAAGATGAATTTTTTATTCTGGGAGCCGACTGTAGCCAAGTTATGGAGCCTTTCATTGATCGACAATCCCAAGTCCGTTTCATACCCCACAAGACTCAAAAACAATTTCAGAACACAATATCTCAGACTCACCTTGTAGACGCATGGAAACTCTATAATCCTGACAGCTCTGAATTTTCTTTTTTCTTTTTCTCTCCCCCACATGGCACTCTGACATGACTGGATTATATTTTTCTTTCTTCTGCCTTAAAACAGGACCTTATTTCCTTCTCAATTGAACCTTTTGTCATTTCTGATCATGCCCCGGTTGTTGTTGATTTCGATTTGCTCTGCTCACATCCCAAGGCTTCTAGATGGAGGTTTAATAATTCCCTTCTGCAGGACCCACTTTTCTCTTCCTCTTTCATTTTTCTTTATAAAATAATTTTTTACTTTAAATTCGTCCCCTGATACCTCTCCTTCACTGCTATGGGACACTTTTAAGGCTACAGGTTGTGGCTTTATCATAGATTACGTATCCAAGAAAAAGAAACATTTTCTTAATCAGCAAAAAATATTAAACCTCTAGAGTATCATTTCTATACATCCTCATCTGAGCATTCTTTACAGGAACTTGTTCGTGTCAAACTCGATTTTAATAAAACAACTACTGATAATGCCTCTTCGGTTCTTCTCCGATCGAGTGCTCGATATTACGGTGGGCGTAACAAAGCTGGCAAACTCTTGGCCAACTATCTTAAATCTTGGAAAGAACGCATTTTGATAGACTCTATTCATTTGTAGGATGGGAAATCCCTTTCAAAGACCAAGACATTTTAAATGAATTCATGGAATTTTACAAAACTTTATATACTCCAGAATTCTCTCCTCTTCCCCCTTTGGTTGACTCATGTCCTAATCAAGTCTTACTCTCCTCTCATGTAGACCTTGACTTCAATTCTCTAGAATCTGATCTGTCTATCCAAGAAATATCTCAATCCCTAAATCTCCTTAAGAAAAATAAAACACCAGGTCCAGATAACTTTGCGGTAGAATGTTTTCTACATTTTTCTCATCTTGTTCTTCCAAAACATTTACAACTTTTTCAGTTTTTCCACACTAATGGTAAAGCACAGGGTACTTTCTTAGATGCTACAATTTGTTTAATCCACAAAGATGGTCATGATCCCAAACAATGTAAAAACTATAGTCCTATTTCTCTGGTAATCATTGATTATAAAATCTTTGCCAAACTGCTTGCGCTACGTCTTGAACCTCTTTTACCGAAACTAATTGGCTTAGAACAATGTGGTTTCATTAAAGGTAGATTAACCACTGACAATTCTCATTTATCTTTTATCATTTTAAATAAGGCCTCATCCCTTTCATACCCTCTCGCCGCTGTCTCTATCAATGCAGAAAAGGCTTTTGACAGAGTTAATTGGTCCTTTCAATTTAAAACCCTCCATTGGCACTGTTTTGGTCCTAAATTCATTTCTTTGATATCTTTGTTATATTCAGCTCCTGAAGCTTCTGTAGTAGTTAATGGTCTTGTATCTCAATCATTCAACTTACAACGCGGGGTACGTCAAGGTTGTCCTCTCTTGCCCCTCCTTTTTATTTTATACTTTGAACCCTTTTTATCACATATCCATCATAACTCGTCCATTTCTGGTTTTAAATAAGGCGAGCAACGTCTAAAATTATCTACCTATGCGGATGATATCTTACTTTTTATATCTCATCGCAAAACCACTATCCCTCCTCTGTTTCAGGCTACAAAATAAACTCTGACAGGACAGAAATTCTTCCCATCACCAAATTCTGTTTTAAGCAGCACTTTGATGCCACTGGTTTCCATTGGAACAGCTCTAAAATCAAATACCAGGTCATTTGGTTTAACAACTCCATATTAGATTCAGTTAAGATTAATATGAAGGAAGTACTAGATCGTATCTCTAAACTTCTCTCTTCCGGGAACCCTCTCTTTCCTTCTTGGTGGGGATGGCTCGATGCTATTAAAATGATGATCACTCCTATTTTATTATATATTCTCTCTATGGTTCACATTCACATCCCAAATTTTTATTTGAAAAAAATTGACTCCCTCCTCTCTACATTTTTCTGGAAGAATAAGAAATCTAGACTTTCTTTGGCATATCTTCGCAAACCTAATATAGTGAATTTTCCTGATTTTTGACTGTATCATAAGGACTTTCGTCTTCGATTACCTTCTAAATGGCTCCTTTCCGAAGTCTCCCCCTTTACACCTTTATGGGTCTCACTTGAACGTTCTTTACTTGCACCCTTTTCTTTTAAGGAAGTCCTTGCTTTCTCAACAAAGGTCAATATTACCTCTCTTCCGTTATTTTGACACACTTGTTCATTATTGAAACCTCATTATCGTTTAGAGACTTTCTCAAGGGCTACTTTTCTTCATTCTCCCTTTTGGTACAATCGTCTCATTACCATCAACATCAGACCTCTTTTTTGGAAATCCTGGAGACTTCAGGGCATTATATGGGTTCAGGAGTTATTTGATGGTTTATCTCCATGCTCCTTCCCTCAATTTCAAGATTTCTTTAAACTCCCTCGTTCGTTCTGGCACAGATTTTCTACTCTTATGGCAATAATTCTAGATGTTTTTTATTCTCTACCCTCTACTGAACCCATTCCCATAACAGATCCTATAATCCAAATATTAACTACGTCTCCCAAAGCTTCCCTGATATATAAACTCCTTCTTTCCCCTGATGCTGATCGCTCTAATTCCAAGATAAAGCCCGCTTGGGAAGCAGATTTGGGCTGTGTCTTGAGCACAGATTGTTTGAACAAACTCTGGGGTAGGTCTTTGAAGACCTCTAGATCTGCATCCACTACGCAGTACATGTTCTTTCTTTATCACAGACTATACTATACGCCCTCATCTATAGCTAAGATTACACACTCTATTGACGAGACTTGCTGGTCCTGTCAATCCCCTTCGGCTGATCTTATGCACCTTCTTTTCTTTTGCCCCGCTGTTGCTTCCTTTTGGAAGGATGTTTGGAAGCATCTCTCAATTTTTTTTAACCTACACATTCCTATTTCAAATATTAATCTTTTTTTAGGTAGTTTGTCAGACTCATTGGGGTTGTCCTTACATGAGAACGGGTTTATTTGATTTGATGTTGGCCTTAGCCTTCCAACAGATCTCACTTAATTGGAAATGTTCAACTAAACGTTCAGTGAAGGTCTGGTGGAACAACGTTTGTCATTACCATAGATTAGATATTGCATTTGCTTCTTCTGTTAAACCATATGTAAATAGGGATTTATTTTGGTTACCTTTAACCAATTATTTAACTAAGACTTCAATTCATTTTTCACGTAATCGTTCTGAGAATTTTGAGCTGCCATAAACCATTTGGTCATTGTTTCTTTCCCCTACACTAATTTTTCCCCTTGTTTATTTATTGCATTTCTTTGTTTTGTATATATACCTGCCTCTTGGATAAGTTTAATACCTAATAATATGTTTAATAAGTTGATTAGATTTAATACGTTTATAACTTACTCATGATCTTTAATTATCGAGTTGTATTATATATCTCCTCTTTTCCTTTCTTCCCTCCCCCCCTTTTTTCTTCATTATTACTAAATTGTAAACAGCTTTCTACTCTGCTTTATCGCCTGTTTATATTTCTAGTATACTATGGTAATTTTGTTTTTTCATGGCCTATTCTAATGTAATTGTTATCTATTTAATAAAGCTTATTAAACATTAAAAAAAATGTTTTGTTTTGCCTTTAAACATGTTTTTCAGAATAATCAAGGTTATGTGTTGAACACTCTTGTAACCTCCTGCAATTGGTGTTTAACATAAATGCAGTAGCGGCTGCTACCAATCGGGAGTGGTGAGGCGGGAGGGGGGAGGAGTGGAGGGGGCAGGGGGTTGGGGTGCGATAAGGTAATGAAGAAGAAAAAAAACAAGCATTTCCAATGCAATCGGTCTCGCCTTTGGGATCTTATATGGATTTAGCTATGCAGCACATTAGCCTGGGTGCTGAAACATCTACTGTTCTTTAACATGGAGGGAAAGTGAGCACCAAAAAGTGTGACACACCAGGTATGGGAACACATGGAAAGAAATATTGCCTTTCAGCTGGAAATGGTATAGTCCAAAGCTCTGTTTTTAATATAAAATCTGGGCCTTCAGTGTATATATCACTGAAAATACAAGATTTGAAAAAAATATTATTGTCTAAGGGTGTTAATGGTTGACAATTTCTATGGATTGGAACCTAGAGAATGCTAAAGTGATTCTAGTATTTTACTGACCTCTGCTGGTCGTTTTCTATCAAGAAAGGTAAATAGAGGCAGTCGCTAGAAAAATTAAAAAAATAAAGTCTCCCAGCAGAAAGCAATTTTTGTATTTTGCTGACATCTGCTGGTCGTTTCCTATCAAGACAGTTAAATAGAGGCAGTTGAACAGAATAAAAGTCACTCAGCGGAAGCAGACAAGTCCTAGGGCTGATCTCCAGAGCCCACATAGTACATCCACATATAAGTATATAATAAGTATATACTAAAGTATATACTTCAGCTGGCCGGCACCTCTCCTCTGTCCTCTTCCTGTCTCCACTGCAGCAGGAAGCAACAGGAAGCACCCGGCTCCCCATAACTTGGGCCGGGTGCTGAACAACGCTGCTAGGAGGGGGACTGGAAAGCTTTGCATGTTCCTCAAGAGGCTCTGTGAAGCAAGCCTGGTGTGGAAGATGCAAAGTGTGCAGGACCGTTTCGCTGTCCAAGGGCCAGCCAAGCAGTCATAAGGAGTGCAAACCACTCCTTCACCCTGCGCTGCCCAGCCCCGTCCTACGAGCCTCTGACTCAATATGAAAAATACAACAATAATAACGATATGTTATTATCATTGTATTTTTCCTTTTGAGTCAGTGGGGCAATGCTCCTCCACCTTAGCGGAGGAGCCACCACTGCATCAAGGTAAAATGCCAATTTTCTATGGGATTGGTACAGTTTTTGTGCTCTTCTTATTTTCGGTTACGTTTTGCACCATTTCAGTCATTGAAGTTATGGTACGCAGGTAAGTTCTTGCTTAATCTGCTCACCGTCACAATTGGGGCACCCAAACAGTTTATGGAACGTTGCAAGATTGGTTTGATCCACACACATTTAAAAGTCCAAAAATCAATTCCACCAAGTGAGATTATTCACACGTTTCTTTATTCTTTATGCTTTTTCTTCACAAGTAGCCAACGCGTTTCGTCCTATTAAAGGACTTCTTCAGGGCTACAAAAATAGACAGAATACACAATATTTAAAACCATACTCATCACACACATATTCAAAATTCTATTTACATATTTACACTAATTCATTTTAAAAACAATAGGCTTTTTTTTGTATTTTTTTATTTCATAAAATGTACCTAATTAGACATTATGCAAGGCCATGAGCCATGTATAGACATTATTCTATAGCCTATATTTTATGGTATGTACATTAGCAATATGTCCATCATCCTTGAATATAATAGTTTGGACAGTAACTGTGTTTTGATACTGTCTGGTTATTGGGATTAAAAGCTATATTGTTACGTTCCTTTATAAACAGTTATTTTTGCTGTAGAGGAAAGCCTAAATGGTGAGATTCACAATGGTCCAAAACATAAGATTTCATGCAACTTCATTGGGAGATCAACATGCATAAATAAACACTTTATATAGTCCTAAATTAACATTTGTTACAACATCATTCAAGGGATCAGCATAGGAGTCTAATCTGATATTGCTGACACTTCGTATTTCCCTCTTTAGTATTCCGTTACACTATAAGATTATTCTCTCTTCTCAGAGTGGATAGACTTAAGATGCTCTTTCTAAAAAATATGTTAGAATAATAGAATATCACTTCAGAACATGTAATATCTAAACATATCTCTCTAGCTATACATAAGGTATGCTTATGCGCATAGACGGAGCCTTATCTCAAAGGGCATACCAGTGTGTTTTTTATAGTAGATCCTGGGTAGAGCTGGTATTGTATGGCATATTCCTTTAAAACTGTATATTTGTCAATGTTGACCTCAGTAGCTACAGGATAAAACATAAGATTCTATCAATTATGGTACATGTTGCTTATGGTATTCATAAACACAGTACTCAGACCACCAATTCCCATGATATAACCTTCAGTAACCAGTATAACATATGTTATCATGGCCAAAAATAGTTATTAGTATCTAAATTCTTCTTCCTACTATGAATTTTTTTATTATTTTATTATTTTATTACAAGCACTATATATACTAAGGTGCTAAACCCTATTTATATAGCATGATCGGGCATCCCAATATTTCCAGATATGAAGTAATAATCAGGCTTCTCAGAGCACACACCGTCCACCCATTCTGTAAGTGATACGCAGTGTTGGATAATCCCTTTATGTAACAGTTCTTTATCCCTTCCGTTTTGGGTAATTGACAATTACAGACACGAACAGAGATGTCCTCTACGTATAACAACTCCTAATTCATTTTGTTTAGAGTCATTAACTGCTCCATGCACAAGCAGAAGGTGCGATTTTGTCGCATTATGACTCATTCAATTGCACAGGATCTTAAAATAGGTGTCCATATTTGATTTCATGACATATAGAGCTATTTTGCACTAAGACAAAAAGCACTTCTTCTTTTTACTGGCCACCATAGTTTGCAACTACGTATCAACATATTATTTCATCACATATTAAAATGTATAATATCTAAACAGAAAGAAAGTCGTAAACATGCTTTGGCTTCCCAATGCTACAGTATGTATAGAAAAGATCTAATCCCT
This sequence comes from Triturus cristatus, assembly GCF_964204655.1. Classification (NCBI taxonomy): domain Eukaryota; kingdom Metazoa; phylum Chordata; class Amphibia; order Caudata; family Salamandridae; genus Triturus; species Triturus cristatus. The sequence continues at coordinate 897,759,066 of NC_140590.1, read as the reverse complement.
CAACACAGACATAGTCCACCCTTCCTATAAACAAAACGCGATAATTTGTGGATTATTGTCGGAGCACCGTTAAAAACATCTTAAAGAAAGAGCGTCTTAAGCATGCATTGGCGTCCCAATGCTGTAGTATGTATAGGAAAGATCTAATCGCTCAACACAGACATAGTCCACCCTTCCTCTAAACAAAATGCGATAATTAGTGGATTATTGTCGAGACAGCGTTAAAAAACGTTTATCGTCCCTTTCTAGGGGAGGACGACTTCTGCATAACTACGTTACGTATGTCACAGTGTCTATAGTTGGAGATCTAAACTCATGTTTCGGCGGCCCACCATTGTCAGGTGCCTTAAGATACTCTTAATATACATTACCTAGTTATTCAAAATATAGTGCGTTTTGTGCAAGAATGCACATACCGGTCATGATCGATGAGGTCAAACTAATTCTAACCATACCGTAATTTTATGTGCATGAACATTGCGATTGATCAATTGCTATTGTAAGCAGAGTCAAATACTTGACAGCCCCATTTCGAAGAGGGCGACTTAAGTAAGATTTCTTTATAGCAAGCATAGAGGGATCTAAACTCATATTTCAACGTCCCACTATTGTAAATGCCTAAGGATGGTTTCTTTATGTATGCCACAATTTCTAGCATAGGGGGATCTAAACTCATATTTCAGCTTCCCACCACTATAGATGCCCAAGGGTAATGTCACGCTCTTGATGCATATATCCTATTTGTTCGAGATTCAAAACATTAAGGACAATGTGCACGTACAGGTCATGACACGTTAGACAAGACTACTTATTGCGATGTTACATTTCTGTCTTGGCTATGCTCACCTTCTGCAGCGTATAACGGGGAAACAGCCCTCCTTCCAATTCTTTCCACCGTCAAGCCGAGACTCATCTGAGACTCGGTTTTTAAATCTTCCCTCCCTTGTCTCGCATGCGCACTTGTTTCTATAATAGTTCATGATGGCAGCCATCTTATAATGGTAACATCTATATAGGACATTGTAATACTTAACTTGATAATACTATTATATCTTAGTCTCATACAGCGAATCTCATTTTGCATGTAATTCTTAATTTAATCTAACATTCAACCGTTTGGGCAAGTCCAAAGATAATTTAATATTGGTATTGGCTTCTCCATTGAGATTGCGCCTGCGCAATTAAATACATGTCTAGTTTTTCACATTGGGACGTGCCTTGCAAAAGTTTGAAATGGTAACCATTTTGCAGTGATAAAATCTATATAAACCATTGTAATACTTAACTCGATCTTACTATTATTTTTTAGTCTTATGCAACGGATCACATTTCGCACATCATTCCTAGTTTAATCTGACATTCGACCATTCGAGCAAGTGCAAAGATAATATAATGTTGGTATTGGCTTCTCCATTATGATTGCGCATGCGCAATAAAATACATGCATCGTTTTTCACATTGGGGCGTCCCTTACAAAGGGATCTTATAATAGATACAATGTAAGTTTCAAAATGCTACAATGCTATTTTGATTAGATGACAAATGGACATGTTCAGTTACAATGATAATTATTATCCCTTGAAAGACGATGCAATCAATAGAAATCGATATTATTCCATAAACTCAACATTGTAGATAGCATTTCACAATTGTCCACCATACATATTTCTAAGATATACATGATGTATATGTGCAAAATATATGCTGCAAAAGCCACTTTACAAAAAGAAATGCATTTCTGAATTGCTGTTCAATCCCTGTTGTGTTGATCGTAACTTACATATCCATCTTGCCTCTCTCTGACGTAAAAGGAGTTCACTGTTGCCACCTCTCACTCTAGTAACAAGATGTTCTATGGCATGAAACCAAATATCTCTTTTGTCTGGGTGCTCATCTTTTATGTGCATTGCAACTGGATACCTTTCATCAAGATTTAATTTGCACGTACATGCTCCTGTATCCTTACTTTGAGACCCCGTATGCTACTTCCTATGTAGATATTTCCACAGGCACAGCCAATAGCATAAATAGTATGTGTAGTATTGCAGTTAATGAATGACATAATCTGGTAGGTTTTATTGGTGTTGTACATAAGCTCTAAGGTTTTGTTCTTGCCCAAGCAACATACTGAGAAGTTGCCACAGACATAGAAACCATTCGGTTTTATTGGTAGCCATGTTCTGTCTATCCAATCTGTATCCTTTTTTCTCACATAACTTGGACACAGCATTTGCTTGACAGTGTTGCCCTTACGATACACCACCTTCGGTTTGCATGGGATGATATCTGACAAGGTTGTGTCTGTACTTAATATTGACCAGTTCTTCCTCAACACATTAATGATGTGATTGCTATGTTGGTTGTACTGTGTGATAAATAAAAGATTATTGTTAGGCTCCAACCATTTCTTATTTCTCTTGGATTTACCAGGGTTAGCAATCAAAGTCTGTTTTCTATCCAATGCTCTTGCTCTTTGCTCTGCCTTTTCAAGACAGATATCATCATAGCCTCGATCTTTAAAGTTTTTTTTAATGTCATTGATGGTCCATGCAAACTGTTCCTCTTCACTACAGTTCCTCCGAGCTCGTACCATTTCACCATATGGTATGGTATTGATGGTACTCTGTGGATGGAAACTCGAAGCGTGCAACACACTGTTGCACGCAGATGGTTTCCTGAATATTTCACTCTCAACTCTCCCTTGTTTCACATAGAGACTGAGGTCAAGAAACTCAGTTTCCTTTTGATTGAAAGTCATTGTTAATTTGACATTGAATCTATTTGTGTTGAGATAAGTGTGATATTCCATCAAAGTTTCAACATCTCCATTCCAAATCATCAGAATATCGTCGATGTAACGACCGTAGAAGATGATTTTATCAATCTATTTTTTAGCCCCTCTGCTAAAGGTTTGCTCCACCTCATTCAAACCCATGAAAAGGTTCACATAAGATGGAGAAAACCTCGAGCCCATCGCTGTTCCCTGTCTTTGAAGGAACCAAGTCCCATCATGCAGAAATACATTGTTGGTCAGCACCATCTCTGCCATCTTTATCAGCATTTGAGTATGGTCAAGGTGGCTTGCACTTCTTCTATACAGGAAGGATCTCAGTGCTTCAAGACCAATCTTTGTTTGCATGCATGTATATAGACTTTCAACGTCCATAGTGATGAAAAGCAAGTCTTCACTGTACAAAGTTTATCGAACGTTCATACCGTTTTACGGCAGCATTATCGGGGGCACGTATGCTTTTTTTCTATATACTTTTTACTTTTAAGAAAGATACATCAAGTGCTCTATGGTCAAGACAGACACAGTCCTTTCTTTGTCGTCCATGTTTAATTGAAACTCCTGCTAGACAGGTTGCACATTCAGTTGCATGTGCACCACCTGGTGACATGGTAATTTGTCATATTTTCAAATTGCTATCGGATACTCCCCATTAACCGTTCTTATAGTCTTCATATATTCTGTTTACCCGAAATGTATTGGGTCCTTGATGAAACAGGATGTTGTTGTTTGTCGTGAATTTGTACCACTTTCTTCTATTTCTTCTTTCTTCAGTTACTCCTGATGATGGGTTTTTACCCGAAATGCATTGGGTCCTTGAAGAAACAGGATGTTATTCTTTCTCGTGAATTTGTACCACTACGTCTATGGATATATATTTTGAGCATTACTGCGCTTCAATTTTGAAGACTTACATATTCAAGCAATCATTAAAGAAATGGAACTGAAGAATATAGGCATATTTGTTTTGCTTGTGTAGAAGCAGTTTATTGTGTCATTGTTCTAAAGCCTGCTGGCCTACTGCGGAAGTGCCCTGTGGGATTGGTTAACCAGTTGATCTCCAGCAATTAATTAGAGTTCAACACACAACCACCTGACAATATTGTCGATAGGGATGTACTGACCGAATACCACTGCTTAGCCAGATATTAGTTCCTTTAAGCCAAACAGGAAGGGCACCACCTTTTTATAATTCCTAGTAAAACTCCACCTACGCTTTATCAATGGTCACGAGGGCAGTAGAGCATCACCCCCTCACTCTGCGAGCTGCACGTAAACAAATACAATGGCAATTAAATTATTTCATTGCCATTTTATTTTTCACAGATGTGCATGCGACAGTGCCCCTGAAAGACATGCAGGTCATGTCCTCTGCTGCCAATTGACAGCATAGAGGTGAACTGGATCAGTGGCTGGCTGAACACTCCAAAGTGTGCATGTCAGTTTGGCTGGCTGTCTTGAGACGGCCAGCGTGACATGCTCACTTTGAAGCTCTCAAATCTGAGCTGCGTTAGACAGCTGCGTGGTAAGTAAGCATAGGCCTCACAGTCCTGAAGAAGCATCCGGACAACCTGCTCCATCCAGGGCTGGAACTTCTCTCATGCTGGTTGATAGCATGAGAGCAGTGTCTGGATTAGTCGTGGGAGATCCACAGCACACTGCAGATTCACAACACCAAAGAGGTGCAGCAGTGGGTAAGTGCCATTTATTTTTATTTTATTTCTTTCAAATGTTAGTGCAGTTCCAATTTGATCTTTTGGAGTGAGGGGCTGTTTTATTATGGGCTTTTGGAGGGAGGGAGTTTTTATTTTGGGTTTTGGAGAGAGGGGGAGTTTTATTTAGTTTTCGGGCACCCCACCACTTTCAAAGTTTACCAGCCGCCCCTGTCAGATTGTCCTGCAGAAACGCCCTATGTTAACAGCAGAAGAGCGTCATCCTTTTATTATATTATGATCAATAATGAACGCTGGGAGAGCGTCCTTGACACGGTTGTCACTAAAAGAGTTGAAAGCGACCATGGCCCTATGGTATTAAGTATAAAATTGAGATCTGTAAGCCACTCTGATAATGGCTCGTAGAGCACAGGGAATTATGGCCTTAAGATCATTCCATCTAACACCAGGAGGTGTGTAAGGTGGAATATAAAGAAATACCAAAATGAAATACTAATTGTGGAAGCTATAATATAAAAATATGGCGCCACAATTTTGAACTGTAGTGACAATATACTGATAGCATACGATTCCATGATCAAAGAGCTGAATCTGCTGTGGTCAAAGCCGATTAAGGTTAAGGCAGCCTGTCTGATTAGTAGAATGTGCAGCAGCAAGTAGAGCTGTTTACGTTGTTGAATGTATTTTCATGAAGATAGTTGTTTTGTAAACTCTGATGCTCTGCCGCCATAATCTGAGGAGCGATGCATATTTCCAGTCTTGCCGGCGAGAATACAAACATCTTCCAAATACAAATAAACTGGCACTACAAGATTCACTATGGGCTGAGATGAGAGAGCGCTCCTCCATGTAAAACACCAACAGGTTTTGGGAAGTTGTCACTCGTGTAGAGAAGGGGACACCAAATACACTGGACTTAAGTATTGTCCCAGGGGCTTGTGTCAAGCACATTAGTATTCTGTATAAGGCCATCATTAAAGTCTCTTACGATTAGTAGGCAGCTACAGGGGACATTTATAAGGGGCGTTCTGTTTTGAAAGGTCTGGTACCGGAAGAGGAACGGGCACTAAGAAGTTTTAAAAAACATAAAGCGCCAGTGTTCACTTATATCTGCCAGGAGGATTCCCAAATATGGGGTGGAGTCCGTACAAAATTATTCAACTCGTCCTGAGCTATTAATTGTGTTCTTTCCTTATGGTGTTCAACCATTTTAGTACCCATATTTAAGAAGGGCAGCCAAGGTAGTCTCTCCAATTACCGTCCAAGTTTACTCTTTAGTCTCGTCTTAAATGGTGTAGTGGAATATCTGCTGGAAGAACCCGACGCCCCTATTATGGCGGGACGAAAGGTCTCGATACTACTATTTGCTGATGACCTAGTCCTGCTGGCCCAGACAAAAAACGCAATCCACAGGCTATTAGCGAGATTTGTAGATTATTATTTTAATAAATCTTTGACAGTTAATTGCAAAAAGACAGAGAGTATGGTGCTGAGTCTGTCACCCTGTCTTAAGAGAAAATTAAAGCTATGTGGTGAGTCCCCTAACCCTGTTAAACAGTATGATTACCTGGGGATATGGTTCACTGAGAAACTACACTGCGAAGAGCCACATACAGAAGGCAACCACGGTTCTAAGCCAGTTCTCCATGGGCAGTTTAGGCACAAGGCAGGTGCCAAGAGTATTAGCCCCAATCTTCAAAATCTATAAATAGAAGGCAGTAGCAGCAGCACATTATGCGTCCGAACTTTTGGGCTATGGGAATTTAAACTCACTGCAATGGGCGGAGAATAATCGCTGTTAAGACCGGCGGGGTACACCCTTGGCAGCACTTTATGCAGAACGCAATCGTACGTCAATAACTGAAATAGCAGCCTTGAAACCTGTGACATACTGGATCAGAGTGGTGATGAATCCAGAGGCAACGATTTAAATACATTCCCTGGAAGATGCTGACTACACTAGTGGCCACGGCAGGGACACATGGCTGTCATATGTAAAACATACATTTACTGAATTGCAGCTGGGGTTCCTATGGTCAAACCCAAGTAATGTAAGGCAGGACACTGTAGAACTTGTTAAGGAGTGCTACTATGGGGCTATGTTGGAGAAGAAACTCTTCATCATCAGACCAGGAAGTATACTTGGGCAGTACTTCATCAACGGATACTGCCCAGCTAGTATATCACATCTAGGTTTGATCCACCGGAACAAAAATGTATGCTCTATATTAGGCTTAAATTAGGCATTTTGCCGACCAGGGTATACCTACTTAGATGTTCAAGGCTCGCAACAGGTGGGGAATACTGCGAGATCAGGGGGAAGCACAACTTACTGCACTTTCTGATTTCTTGCACACAACACAGCCTAACACGCCAAAGTTGGCCTTTGCCCATTTGTAGATTTTATGAGATTCAATTAGATTAAATGTGTTAAATCAGTATTGTTGTTTTGCCTTAGGACAGACAATAAATGTAATTTTAATTCAATAGCTTTGTATCAATGGGTTGTTTGGGCACTCATGAGGGAACTGACAGTTTCTTTGGGAATCTGATTAGGTTTTAACAGTGTTAGAATAGAAATCGTTTATGCTTACGCTCTATGTAAGTTAGCATTCACTGCGCCATTTTCTATTTGGGCGTGATTTTTGTCTGTTCGAAACTGATCCAGTTCAAGTCTGGGAAATGCTCCTCTGTAAGTTTCGATTCTTTCTCTCCGTCCTGTTTTAGTAATAAGCATACCGTTCATGTTAGCACATAGCTTTCTCACTAGATAGAGGCCTTCTCCCCCTTGTCTGGTGGCGGGCTCCGGATGGAACGACCTTGGACTACGATACTTTGTGTAAGATAGGAGCACTAAAACAGTTCTTTCTGTATTACAATGTTCAACTGCATCTGCTTGGAAAATTTCACTGTGGGCGTGTTTTCACCCAGTTATGAAACATACAAAATGTTTTATTCCTTTCTTTGTTTCCTGTCCCAGGGAGTGACGGTACTCTTCCCTCTTGCCAAGACCCAGGGAGACTGCCCCAGACATGGAGGAGTTAAGAGGGTAAATCATCAGGCTACCCTTTGAATATCATACATTGAACACCAAGGTTTGCCATTTATGGGATAAGAGTTAATAGTGACTCCCTTTTCCATTTTTGCAGGCCGCCATATTATCTGTGAATTTTATACTGAATACTTAGTTCTATAATAACCTAACAATGTTAATCACAATGATAGTGCAGCAGGTGCGCCACCGGCGTGCCGAAGGCGTGCCTAAGGCAAGTCTGTCTGCGCCCGTCCGCAAACTGACCGTGACCAGCAAACTTGGAACTCCGAGTCCCCGCAGATATGACTCCGCTGCCCTCCACTCACTCAACCCCGGAAGACACACCGACTGCCAAAGATCCGCACCCAACAACACCCACGGACAGTTCTCCTGCAGAAACTGCCAACGATCCTTCCCCATCAACAGTGCCCCCACGACCGCCAATAACCCTCTGGACAGCCTCCCCACCGAAGCCAAAACCTGCATCCTCCTCAACGTGTGCTCCCTACACAGACACGCTGTAGAGATCTGGGACCTGATCGATTCGACACCCTATCGCCCGATGTCGCTTTCTTCATGGAAACCTGGACCAACGCCACCTCCGGCCCGACATTGCCACTGCCATCTCCGACGGATACAAGATCCAGAGAAAGGACCGTCCCCACTTCCCAGGAGGAGGACTCGCCATCGCACACAAGACCTCCGTCCGATTCTCCACCTCCAACACGAGCGACCCTCACGCCAACACAGAATACCTCCAGATCCAGACCAGCCCCAGGACCACGCTGCGTGGCACCCTTGACTACAGGCCCCCGAGACCTCGCACCCAGTCCGCCACAACCATCGCCGACCTTGTTGCACCTCAAGGCATCACCTTCACGAACTACATCCTACTCGGTGACCTGGATTTCCACCTCACCAACCGCAACGACCCCGACCCCACCACCCTCTTCGATAACCTCTCCAAACTCGGACTGAAGCAGCTCGCCATCACCCCCACGCACAGAGCAGGACACACCCTCGAACCCATCTTCGCAGGAGGCACTAACACTTGCTTCAGCCACACCACGCAGCCCCTCTGGAAGGACCACGCCTGCGTGCACTTTACCTTCAACACCACCACCGCACCCAAACACCCCCCGTGCCCATGAAGGAACTGGAGCAAGATCTCAGAGGAACACCTCAAGACCACCCTTCTCCTAGACCCTCCCAGTGCCATGACCAACGCCAACTCCGCAGCCAAAGAACTCCACCGCTGGATCTCCAGCTGCGCCGACAAGCTCCAACCCCAGCGCCACCCCTTATAACAACATCCCCTGAAGGCCCCCTGGTTCACCACCGAATTCCAAGAAGCCAGACGCTCCTGCAGACGCCTCGAGAAAACCTGGCGGAACCTTAAAACCACGGAAGACCTGGACTAATACAAGAACGCCCAGAAGGAATACCACCAGCAAATAAGGGACACCAAGGGAACTTTCATCAAGAACAAAATCCACACCAACTCAACCAATGCCAAAGAACTTTTCAGCATCATACAGAAATTCGTCAGACCCCCCAGTGAAGCTACGGACGTCACACCATCCCAGGAACTGCAACAAGTTCAGCTCCTTCTTCCATATGTAAATCAAGGCCCTCTACGACAACTTCAGCGAACAGAAACCGGACACTTCCCCCCTCCCCACCACTGACAACCATCCAACCGCCACTACCTGGGATCCCGCCACGGTGGAACTCGTCACCGCAACCATGAACAACACCCACTCTGGAGCCCCCATGGCCTCCTGCCCTTCACACATCTACCACAGGGCCACTGCCCCCATCGCACCCAAACTAGGATGGACCATCGACGCCTCTTTCAAATCCGGCATCTTCTCAGACGACTGGAAGCGGGCAGAAGTGAAGCCCCTCCTCAAGAAGCCCACAGCTGACCCAACGGACCTGAAAAATTCCGGCCCATCTCCCTGGTCCCCTTCGCTGCCAAAGTCACAGAGAGACTCGTAAACACCCAGCTGACCGCCTTCATCGAAGAGAACTCCATCCTAGACTCTTCCCAGTCTGGATTTCACAGCACCGAGACTGCCCTCCTCGCCGCCACGGATGACACATGCTACTCTACCAGGAACATACTGCAGCCCTCATCCTACTAGACTAGACCAGCAAACATCAGACACTCATCAAACCTGCACACCTTCAGGAAGAACCTCAAGACCTGGCTCTTCGACTGAACCGGAGCTGCGCCCCACCCCCTCCACCCAGCGCCTTGAGACCCTCATGGGTGAGCAGCGCGCTTTATAAACCTCCTGATTGATTGATGTCCTAACATCCTAAACTACTGTGTCATTCTGTGATGAGACACTTTCATTCTGAAATCACAGTGTCTGACCACCTTTCGTAACTTGAAAATGTTTTTAACCCACATTGAACAACAGTGATTCATCTCTCTCAAATTTGTACTGCTATGCCTGGTGGCCAATCCATTACTGGACCTATTAGGTGGTCCACGTTTGTGTGACCTTCTGGTTGGTAAGGCTATCCTACACCAGAAACATTATAATATTGTTTTATATTTTCTCTCCCTCTCTCTCTCCCCTTATTCTGGTACATTTTTTGTCGCTCTAGGTTTGATTACTAAAGTTTTTTCAGGTCCTGCAGAACTGCCAAGGAACTCGGCCTGAGACCATCAGGGAAACAAAACATGTTGACCCAATAAATAAAAAACTATTACCACATAGTTTTACACCTCGCTACTTAGGGCGATTATAACCCATTATCAGCCCAAACCTTCAGGTTTTTTACTTTTGACAGAGGAATCCTCCTATCAAATTGCCTCAGCATCGATATCCTCTAGTCAATTTTACACTCACTCACTACCCCATTAGCACTACCTCACATGCATCATATGGTGAGATTTGAAAAGATCTCTTCAAAAGTGGCCCTTCGGGAGACCCACAGGGCATCGCCCTGCAGGCCCGATGAGGAGCAACTGCCCTATGATGAAGCATGACATCCCTTGGGATGTGTGAGAGCAACAAGTAGAAGTCCTGCTGACTCTTCTATCTATTCCCTAGACTGACTCTTTTTCTTCAGGAACTGTGACCCCCTAGCCTTGATTTGGACTACAATTAAAGACATCACCCAAGCATGCCTGTGTCCTTTTCTAATTGTGTGGTCTTCACAAAATCCAGAAAATTTCTTATGGGGTTGCTAATTTCAGATACAACACTTGATGAGTAACCTAAAATGGTTCTTGACTTTTCTTTCTAGGCAAGATCACTAGTTTTCTGTTTGTCTAGGTAAAAGACAATGTAAACTGTCACAAAAGAAGGGAGGTGTACAACCAACTGTATTTAGAAATAGTGGTCCTTGTTGGTTCCCTAGCATGCAATAACCTTTGCCATCTGTTGCATTTAACAACTTTCTGTGCCATACCTGATCCCAAACCAAGGACTTCCCAATGACCAGAACTAAAGTTTGGGTAAGTCTTTTAAGAAACTTTCCTAGTCTTAGGAATATTAATTCTCTTAAAAGTAAAAAAAGTTAGGAGAAATGCTTATTTGATTTTAGATGTTTTATAAAAACATATTTTCGCTTTCCGAACAAAGAAAACTGTAGAAAAAAGCAGCAGAGGCATCTCATTAAAGTCCCTGATCTATTTAGCAAGTCCAGAAAAAATATTCTATGCAGATGAAGGTAGAAGTGGACATGTTTTATATGGCCCTTCAAAAATTGGCTTATGGGTCAGCAAGTTCTTTTGGCTAAATGCACAGGTGTCATATTTTGATGTACATTTTACAAACTAATTGAGTACCAGGTTACTTATTCGAAAATGCATTTGTGAGATGGCCCATTAGTGTTTTATATCAACACGTATGCACTGTGATTTGTGTATCACTTCATGTAGTCATAAATGTTTCTTTGGAATGGTCACCATTTTGACTCCAGGAGCACATCTCCGGCTATGAGTCTCCTACCTCTTATAAGCAGAGTTCTCTGCCATGTATGTGGTTGATTCCCCTCACATTGGTATACATTTTTCGTGCCAGCATCGGAGGGGCATGTAGGGGTGAGGGGGAGTGGCAGGCAATGGCTTACATGTACTATATAGTTGAAGGAGAAAAGGGAAAGGGCCACAGGGAGTGGAATTCACATGGCCCCCCAAAAAAAAATCAAAGCTGTATTCAATAGCCATTCACCGAAGTAATACCCCCATCTACCCCAGTAGTGCATCAGTCCAACAATGCTCAAATCTACTTCACCGAGTCTTGAAACAAGTCACCCACACCGCACATGGCTATTTACTAGTGCTGCTACAAACTTGTGAAGCCAAGACACATAGCCAATTTCTTTTTTACTGTGACTTGTACAGCTGCAAAAGCAAGATGGTGGAGGAATCAACAGCCTTATATCTGCCACATTTATCAGTATTCACACCCTACTTTACATATTTCTGTGAACATAGAACTGCAACTGAAGTGGAGTCTAACCACGACAAGCTGGAAGTTACACAAAGGAAGCGGAGGCAAGGCGACCTATGTTATTCTAGGACTAGACCATACTCTAGCTTCATCCTGCTGCCTCTTTTGTTCCAGAAGCCTCCTGAAGGTGATTTATAGCAAATCTCAAATCTCAATGGGGATGGTACATCATTTCACTGGCCCCACCAGAGAATCAGAGACTTACCTTAGAAGTAATGCTGCCAATGAAAGCTTAGATATGCAGTATTGCAGAACAGGCTGAAAATCTAGCCAGGCCTTATTTACAGAATATTCAGTTTCAGTTATTCTTGTATCTTAAATGGAAGTTAGCATTTAAACATGGCAGAGTATAGTTCAAATATACAGTTACCAAGGTGCTAACAATACCATTTACAATTAAGACACATCAAACACAGGATGCCACACGCTTGTTCTTCAGAACCTTTCACATAAATCAAATACAACACTTAAATGATATTCAGTGGCTATCATGATGTCCCTAGTAGTGTTTACCACAATTAAATGCCACACAGACATTCAAGGGGGCTTATGATACGTTAGATACACATGTGCCCATCACACTAGGAATTCACATGCTAAAGGCCTCCAAATCATTGTTGACACATGCAGCTGCAGAGAAATAATACCTGAACTATTACATTTCTCAATAAAGTCAGCTCTTTCTTCTGCTCTGGCAGCCATGAGTACTCGCTCCGAGCTCAGTGTCTCTTTCAGCATTTCATTGTCTGAAGCAATCAGAGAGACAACCATCTATTACTCTGAGACGCATGGCCTCTTGATCACTCAACTTGAAATGCTTGATGAGCGAATCATGTCTTTCTATCAATCAATCAAAGACATTTATAGAGCGCACTACATACCCGTAGGGTCTCAAGGCGCTTGGGGGGGGGGGGGTGCCGTTACTGCTCGAACAGCCAGGTCTTGAGCTTCTTCCTGAGAGGTGTTCTTGGGTCAGGCGCAGGTCGGGAGGGAGGGAGTTCCAGGTCTTGGCGGCCAGGTAGGAGAAGGACCTTCCTCCTGTTGTCGCTCTATGGATGCGTGGGACGGCGGCGAGGGCGTGGCTGGTTGATCGGAGGTGGCGTTTGGGAGCGTAGAAGTTGATTCGGTTGTTGAGGTAGCTCGGGCCTTGATCGTGTAGGGCTTTGTGTGCGTGGGTGAGGAGACGGAAGGTGATTCTTTTGTTGACGGGGAGCCAATGCAGGTCTCTCAGGTGTCCGGAGATGTGGCAGTTACGTGGATGTCGAGGATGAGTCTGGCTGAGGCGTTCTGGATCCGCTGAAGTCTCTTCTGGAGCTTGGCGGTGGTTCCGGCGTAGAGGGCGTTGCCGTAGTCCAGTCGGCTGGTGACGAGGGCCTGGGTGACGGTCTTCCTGGTCTCCGTGGGGATCCACCAGAAGATCTTCCGTAGCATGCGCAGGATGTTGAAGCACGCCGAGGAGACGGTGTTGACTTGCTTGGTCATGGAGAGGGAGGAGTCCAGGATGAAGCCCAGGTTGCGTGCGTGGTTAGTCGGTTTGGGTGCGGTGCCCAGGGCGGGGGGCCACCAGGAGTCGTCCCAGGCGGTGGGCGTGGAGCCCAGGATGAGGACCTCCGTCTTGTCTGAGTTCAGTGTCAGGCGGCTGGTCGTCATCCACTCGGCTACCTCCTTCATCCCTTCGTGCAGGTTGGCTCTGGCGGCGGTGGGGTCGTTGGTCAGGGAGAGGATCAGCTGGGTATCGTCGGCGTAGGAGATTATGTTGAGGTTGTGTTGGCGTGCGATGGCCGCGAGGGGGCTCATGTAGACGTTGAAGAGGGTAGGGCTCAGCGAGGATCCTTGAGGGACGCCGCAGATGACTTCGGTGGCTTCTGACTTGTACGGTGGTAGGCGGACTCTCTGTGTTCTTCCGTCGAGGAAGGAGACGATCCATTCCAGTGCCTTCTCCTGGATTCCGACGTTGCTGAGGCGTTGCACTAGGGTGCGGTGGCAGACAGTGTCGAAGGCCGCGGAGAGGTCTAGGAGGATGAGGGCCGCTGTTTCTCCGTTGTCCATCAGGGCTCGGATGTCGTCGGTGGCGGCGATGAGGGCGGTCTCGGTGCTGTGGTTGGCTCGGAAGCCGGACTGCGAGGGGTCGAGGGATCCGTTCGTCTCGAGGAAGGCGGCCAGCTGTTTGTTGACGGTCTTCTCGATGACTTTGGCAGGAAACGGGAGGAGCGAGATTGGGCGGTAATTCTTGAGTTCGGTGGGGTCTGCTGTAGGTTTCTTGAGAAGAGCGCTGAGTTCGGCGTGCTTCCAGCTCTCGGGGAAGGTGGCGGTGTCGAAGGAGGTGTTGATGATGTCCCGCAGGTGGGGTGCGATGACAGCGTCGGCCTTGTTGAAGACGTGGTGAGGGCAGGGGTCGGTCGGAGATCCGGAGTGGACGGAGTTCATCATGCGGACGGTGTCTTCGGTGCTGATCGGAGTCCAGGCTCGGAGGGCGGCGGTGGGCGGCTTGGCTGTGGTCGTGGCGTGCGTCGGTTGGGTGCTGAAGCTGTTGTGTATGTCCGCGATCTTGTTGTGGAAGTAGGAGGCGAGGGAGTTGCAGAGGTCTTGCGAAGGGGTGATGTCGTTGTTTCCGGCGTTGGGGTTGGAGAGCTCTTTCACGATGTTGAAGAGTTCCTTGCAGTTGTGTGCGTTGTTGTCCAGCCGGTCCTTGAATGCAGTTTTCTTGGCGGCGCTTCCGGGTGGTGAGTTTGAGGGTGGTCTTGTTGTCCGGTGTAGGTTCCTTTCTCCAGACTTTCTCGAGGGCTCGGCAGTTCTTCTTGGAGCTCTTGAGTTCGTCGGTGAACCATGGGGCTTTCTTGCTGCCGGGTCTGCTGGGCGGGGTCCTCAGCGGGGCGAGTTCGTCCGCGCAGTTGCTGATCCACTTCGTGAGGTTGTCGGCGGCCTGGCTGGGGTTCGCTGAGCTGGCCGGAGGGTGCTGGCTCAGGGAAGCGGCGAGCTGGTCGGCTGTGATCTTGTTCCAGCTTCTACGGGCAACCTGTTGCTGGTGGTGGTGGATCGTCGTTCTTTTGAAGGTGAAGTGTACGCAGCTGTGGTCCGTCCAGTGGAGTTCTGTGGCGTGGCTGAAGGCGATGTCTTTGCTGGATGAGAAGACGGCGTCGAGTGTGTGTCCGGCGAGGTGGGTGGGGGTGCTCACCAGTTGCTTCAGTCCAAGGTTGGCGAGGTTGTCGAGCAGGGTGCTGGTGTTGCGGTCGTTGTTGTTCTCCAGGTGGAAGTTGAGGTCCCCCAGGAGGATGTAGTCGGCGGAGGAGAGGGCATGCGGGTTGACGAAGTCGGCGATGTCCTCGCTGAATTGAGTGCGTGGTCCCGGGGGTCAGTAGATCAGGGTGCCTCTGAGGGTGGTCTTCGGGTCGGTGTGGATCTGGAAGTGCAGGTGTTCGGCGGTGGTTAGGGTGTTGTCGGTGCTAGTCGTGATTCGGATGGTGTTCCTGTGGATGATGGCGATGCCTCCTCCCATCTGGTTGGCGGTGCGGTCCCTCCGGGTGATCTTGTAGCCCTCTGGGATGGCGATGTCGGGCGCTGAAGAGGCGTTCATCCAGGTCTCCGTGATGAAGGCAACGTCAGGGGCTGTGGCGTCTAGGAGGTTCCAGAGTTCGGTGGCGTGTCTGTGGACGGAGCGGGTGTTGAGCAGGATGCACTTGAGGGGTTTGCTGCTGGTGTTCGGCTTGGCAGGTGCTGGTGCCGGGCAGGTCCGGATGCAGGTGAACTTGCAGGCGTGGCAGCTGAAGGGTCCATGGGTGCGTCTCGGGGTGGCTTGGTGGCATCCCGGGGTTCGGCCGGTGTTGAGTGCGATGAGGGTGGTGGCGGTGTATGTCAGGCGGGTTGGCCGGGGTCCTTGTGGGCCAGGGGTCCTGGCACTGGGCGCGGTCCAGGCACGGACGGGCGCAGACGGGCTTACCTTTGGCGCGCCTTCGGCGCACAATCGGTGTGCCCGCTGCGCGTTACCGCTGCGCGTTCGCACGGTCGCCATATATGGCAAAGTGCGCGGGGGGGCGGAGCAGCTGGGAGGCGGGAGCGGGGAGGGTACAGAAGGCAAAAGGGGCGGGGTTAGCGGCTGTGGCGGGAAGCGAGGAGCGGGGAGGGAGGACGAAGGGGCCAAACGAAGCAAGCAATACAGAAGGCAAAAAACAAGTTACAGGGAGGCAGGCAACAGAACACAATAAAGAACAGCAAATACGAAGGGGGCAGGTCAGGCGGTCACGGACCACGCCGCTAGAAGGCAGGGGGCGTGGTCACGCGGCGGAGGCTCGGCTAGCGAGGCAGCGAGGCAGAAGGCGGGGAAGACGCACGCAGCAGCTGGTGGCCGTGCGGCGCGGGGGTGTCCTACCAACTTATCCATTGTGTCACCAGTTTTTTGCCTTTTTTGGTTGAAAATATTACGTTTCATAGTCAACATTTGTCATTGGATTAAACTTGGGGCCCAATTCACAAAGGTAATAATTCACCTTTGTGTAAGTTTACCACTTTTGGGAATTCACAAAGTTCAACGTAGACCAAAAATCAAAGTTTACGACTTTTGTTATTCACAAAATGCATTACAAGAAATATCTGTACGTCTGTACTCAGGGAGAAATCTCTGCACTCAGGGCAGAGTTTTTGTACTCAGGTCAGAATCTCCACTCTCAGTGTGGAATCTCCACACTCGGGGTGGAGGAAGCTTGCTTTCATCCTGAGAAACCTGTGCCAGTGCCTACCATCCCCCTAACTGGATCCAGGGGAAACTCCTTAGCCCAACAGCCAAATCCCAGCCTTCTACTTGGGGCAGAGATTCCACACTCAGGCTAGAGTAACTGTAATTACATACACTTGCAAACTAGCAACATCACCTGCAATCCCAGCACTACAGCCACATCAAAGCAGCGCACAATCAAGTCCCTCTTGTGGCCACACCAACATTTTGTCTGCCTTCTCTGCTCCTTGCCTCCACTATGCTGTCTCTGAGGAGGAAGAAGATTATACTGAGGAGTATACCACCATGATAATCAAGTTCATATTGAGGCACTGCAAAAGACTGCATGATTTAATCCCCTACAGCCGCCAGCCCTATGGCAGCATTCAGCTACTGCAGTCACTGCATTGGAAGAGGATGCCGTTACTGTTATAAACATAAAAAAGAAGTGGCAGGATGAGAACAGGCAGGTAAAGGAGAAGTACAGCAGGATAGAGTTGGCCAGAGCTCTCCATGGCAGACAAACTGGGCTTCGCCTCTGTCTCACCCCACAGAGAGGGATGTCCTCTCCACCATTCACCCCCAGCTGGTGTATGGGCTGCCTTTAATAAGGTGCGAGGTAAAATGTGATAATTAGAACAATGGCACTAAACGATAAATCTCTGCAACACCCTAAAAATCTGACTATGGATGTTGTCCCAAGTATGTGCAAATTGCATGGTGAGTCAGACCCTCATGTGTTTTATTTTGTGTGTTGCACTACAAGTCTCAGAATCCTTTGTGGAAGAAATGGCAAGTTCCAATTCCTCAGTCCCAAACAGTGGCCCATCACTGCTGGTATATTTATCCAACACTGGTAAATGGAAATAGATCATTTGTCTCATTCACTTACCATTATTGTTGGCATGTAGATGCCATTAAGTAAATATGTGACAGGTTGCACATGTTCAACATTTCTTGGTTACGTCTGGTGACGTTTCCCATTTATTGCCACACACAGCCAGAGTACAGTCACCCACTGGAGCAGAGGTCCCTGTACCTTCAGGGAGGCATAGTCATGGGTCACATCAACCCACACCACCAGCATAAGCTGCTATGTAAATTTGGCCAGGAGAGGGTCCAAACTCCTATTTTGTGACCAGCCAACCCACACAAATATCACATACAATCCATCAGAGTCCCAAACCTGTGAACTGAACTAAGAAAGGTTTTGCATCACATGTGTCAGCTAGAATGTAAACTGAAAAACACACATATCGTTTTTTGACAGTGTCTACAAAAACTCAGCCTACAGTGATCTCTGCTACACGTATGTGAGTGACATCTGGTTGGCACCACACACTGGGCAGATGCAAGACCCTGTTAAATATACCTAAGAATGACTTTACTAAATGTTCATGCTCCTAAAAAGTAGATTCAATATCTACAAATTGTGGTGTGTGTCTAATATCATTATTGTCACTCATCTCCATATGCTCATCTGTGGCTCATAACAGTATTCAACTTCATAACATGTTGCCTAATGAAAGGATGACTCAAAATGTATAGTACAGTACATACCTAATTGCTTATATTGTCCCTTATGAAGATGAGTAGCCACAACTGGGATAAAAGTCCACTACATGGATACTTGCAAAGAAAATCCTAGGGTCCAAAATGTATGGTAATTGATGTAAATGTGGGCTACTCTGATGTCAGCAGGGTTGCGGTTGGGAAGGGGGGGGGTTGGGGCTGGTACGGTGGATGCTGAGAATGTGAAGCATATACATCTGGTGGATAGACTGCACAATGGGAATCCAATGAAGGTGGGGATCCTGCCAGCTACTCCACTTGACCAGATTGTGTGATCTTAGCCAAATGATGATTTTTACTTTGCCTCCTCTTCCTCTATATTCCCATTTAAGCAAAGCTTCAGGATGTGTGCATGCTGCATAAAACCTTATCCAGTGTCAGGTAAAATAGACTATGATATAAAAATTTTACTCTCCAACGCACTGACATGATCTGAAGTGTGACAGTGAAACAAGTCTGCATGTTGAGGCACACTCCTTTAGATTTTTTAAGGGACCTCATCATACTTGTGAAGCATAATGCCCCTATAAATGAAGGTGTGTCCAAAGGTAGGTGGTGCAGGTAACCCTAGTTACTTCCTTCTTTTATCTAACAATCACCTTCAATTACATGTTTGCCTGTTAATGTGATATCTTGTTAATGTCAGTGCCACGTTGAGTTAACAGCTACCTAGTGCTGCTGTTGATCAGGGGGTCGCATGTAAAGGTCAGGAGGGCCACATGCGGCCCTTACCCATAAATTGCATATCACTGGTCTATACCTATGACATATACATGTAAAATCATTTGCATTTAATTATGCACATGTATATCACATTACAGCTGTTGACACAACTTCCTCAGTGATCTAGCTGACAGAATACAGGGGTTTAGGAGACATGCGGGTGGAATTCCAAAATATGCACAATAACCAAATCCTTGTGGAAGGACATTAGCAGATATAGCCACTTTTGCATAGAATCTGAAGTTGGTGTGTAAAAAGTTCCAAACATAATCAGTGATCTGTGTGTCAAGTGTGCATGTTCACATATAATTCATGCAAAACATTAAGTATGGAGTCATTTTCTTCTCAAGCTGTGGCATAGAGGACCACATCTTCTTCTACACACTTGAGGAGCCAGGTGTAGCAGCTGGTATCACAAGGGGATTTCAATACCACACAGACCTGTGGTTGGAACTTGTGAGTTTGCTTTTGCATTTCACAACTACATTGAACACCTCAATGCTATGGTATGAGCTGTCATGTCTAGGTGTGTGCAAACCAGGTCACATGTGGAACAGATGGTCATGGGGTCCAGATGTGAGACAGGGTATTTGTGGCAGAGGGGCTACTCTGTCGGACATCAGACTCACTACAGTGTTATATTCCATATAGGTACCCTAATATAGGCTAAGGTAACATCATAACCTTTCACCTATATTCTCCCCTACATTACATGCATAACGGTTCTTAGGGACTGAGCTTTTACCTAGATACCACACAGCACACAGAACGCGGGATTTTCCCTGGTAAAAGCCTCATACATTATGCATTCAAAACCGAGCATAGACGGTGAGATTATGGTTGCGATTATTGCTACATGCAATAAATCGGCACTTCCGAAAATATCCACTCAAGTACTCCTACAAGTTAGGCATTCCATTTGCTCAGATTCCTGGAGTGGGATAGAGTAATACCAAACATGGATCACAGATTAGTCTTAATATTAGCTGCACACGAGGGTTTGGGTTCCGCTCATGCAGGGGTTACGGTGACTGTTTCCTTGCTGAAACAATGCTATTGGTGGCCAGGATTAACAAAGCGGACTAAAGATTATGTTTTGAAATGTGACATCTGCCAGCAGATGAAAGGCTCCACCATAACACGCCCAACACAGACACCATTAATACTATCAGACAAACCACTCACATGTGTTTATTTGGACCACTGCGGCCCCTTACAAACAGATGGGGATTGCAGGTATATCACTTCACTGTATATCATGGTTGCAGTGGATTCCTGCTCGAGATTCCTATGGGTGTGGCCCCAGCGCTCAGCTGATGCTCAAACTGTTTTCAAAGATTTGCGATTCTTTATAGGGACATACACAATTGACTCATTACATTCTGACCGTGGCCCCACGTTTAGCTCTCGGGCTTACAAGAAAGCCATGGGAGGTTTGGGTGTAGCATTGCAGTACTCCTCTCCATACCATCCCGAGGGAAATTTGGTGGTGGAGAGGAAAAACCATGACTTAAAGCAATCTTTAACAACTAGAGTATTAGGTTTGGGTGGTAGTTGGGTCAAACATTTATATGGTGTACAAAGAGCCTTGAACAACATGCCAAGAAGTTCTCTAGGTGGTGTCACTCCTTATGAGGTCCTTTTTGGGACGAGAATGCGGGTACCCAATCTTGATTGTGAAGGCACAGTGGCGGGTGAGAAACCTTTTGACATCCATAAACGTTTGGCTGTTTTACAGGATCTGATAGAATCCAGGGCACTACAGAACAATGTCCTGCTAAAGAGGACCGCCACTGTGCAAGTCAAGGCAGTCACGGCAAAACCTGTCTGGGTCCCAAAAGTTGGGTATCTGCTCAGAGAAAAAATAGCGGACAAAAAGAATTTGGGCCATCATACAGAAAGCCTGTACCTGTCCTGGTCGTTGAAGGAACGGTACTTCTGACGCTCCTTGCCGGGAAAAAGGAGAAAAGATTGGTCTCCATTGATCTGATAAATCCACACTATGTGGCCAATACTGAATAGTAGGCCTTGTGGACTCCTGAGCAGCTGATGCCCTCCTCTTGCTACTATACAGGAAGTTCAAACAGAAAGACTCATCACGTTCGAAGAGTCCTCGACACGGAATGATGGAGTATGCAGTAATGCCATGAAACTCGTTCCTCTTGAAAATGAAGTTCAAACTCCAATTCAAAATTAAAATGAAAGAAAAATTTCTATTGGACCAAGCACTGATGTCTACATCAACATTCCTCAACAAGAGCCATCTACAAGTTCAACAAAACCTGCAGAACTACCAAAAATAGATCGAACTGCATCTGGCAATTTCATCGACTTCGATACGTTTCCATTGGATCCAAGTGAACCTGAAACGTTGCCAGCCCAAAAAACTTGTCACCAGGATATGAAAGATTTTCTCATCTTTCTTAAACAGACATACTTGATATCACCTTGGATAGAGCTTTGGGTAATCACCGGGATACTGTTCCTTCTTTTCTGAATAGGCTTAGTAACTGTTTTTAGCATGCTTATTAATGGAACTTATCTTAGACAAAGCTCTGCAGCATCAAAAGTGAATTTGATTCTGAAACTTCACCTTTCATCACATCGTGTCATCAGTGAACCTTACAGCAGTTCCTGTACCTGATGGTATAGTGTGGGACAAGGTTGATTACAATACATTTGGTCAGACAGAACTTTTAAAAATATCACATTTATTTAAAATATTCTTAAATGATGTCATCACCTCCCGTACATTCTCCGATAATTGGGATTATGACACTTTGAATAATATGTTGTCTGATTTAGAACAATCTGCTGCCTTTTCTAATAATGAAATATTGGAAGACACATCAGATTTCAACACAATGTATTGTCATTAAAATGCTGGGCATCATTTTTTGCACAAATCTGCTAATCCCAGAAATGTTTTTTCATATCACCAGTAGGAACATTGCCCTACACCACCGAAAAGCAGTTCAAAAACACTTGCACAGAAATTTTAATAATATTCAGGGTTTAACATGTCCGACCCAGCCTCATATTATTATAAGGTTGCATTGACATCAGCACAGAAAAATATGTTGACAAACACCAAACAGATTTACTCTGCTGCCTTTATTACCCAGTTGTGTGAACAAGGTTTTGACTTATATATTAACTGGGCAACATTGTATCTTCTGCTATTGATGTACTAGAACAAGATCTGTCCACGGGCAATCACAATTGCGTTATATTATGTTATTGAGCGGGATGCTGCAATCTTTGCGCGCAGGCTATGAGCCCTGGCGTTTTACTAACAGTATGTCTCTGTTTTCTGCATATAACCCCTTCGGTGCCACGCCCTTTCCCCCTCCTGTGCCGGGCGTTTCCCACGCGGGTGGGTTTCATGACGAGATAGTCTCGTCATGGGCACAGCGCGACCGTGCTCCATGACGAGACTATCTCGTCATGGGCACAGAAGAGGATAATCTGACAGAAAAACAGACAAAATGGCACAAAGGGGTCAAAATACACAATGCTGCGTATTGAAAAACTGGACAGATTAGCTTTTACAGTGGCAGAATCAACGTCCACAGAATGTTTAATCTATGGCCATATAACTTTCCAATTTCAGTATTGCCTAGAACAACGGCAGGCAGGCAGGCAGATATGAAGAAATGGGTAGGGAATTCATCAAGGAATCTTGGGAATTACCGTACAGATTTCGTTGCAGGAGTTGGGATAAGAAGTGTTTCTGAGTGGTGCAAACTGTGAGAACGCATTAATTGGATCTCTCATATGCAAGGATATAATGCTACACGGGCCTGTAATGGTTCAGCTGCTAATTTATCCTGTCACTTGAGGGGTGCACCGGCAGCCGTGATTACTCCAGTGTTCAGGCTACTTTCGAATGGGAGTTACTTGATGCTGAACAATCAAGGTTGCTGAGGGATGCTTCTGGGCATCGCATATCTGTAACTGTGAGCTCCAGGGTTACTTGCTGTAGTCAAGTATTGTTTCCACCGACACATAGTCAGGGAGGTGCCGCTATGGCCCTCATTGAATGTTTCTTAATACGGTTTGATACTTTCAGAAGAATTAAAGCCATGCTTCTACAGAAGACTGTGCCCTTAACCTCCGCTCAAGAGACTTTTGATCTCCAGATCAAAGGGTTCTCAGCCAAGATACAGGCACTCACACGTATGAACTGCCCCTTCTATTTTACAGAAATGGTAAATCGTATCTTTAACATGTCTGATACGACAGGTATCGTCCACCTATTTTAGAACATAGGTCCAGGACTGTCAATCACCTTTCAGACGGTTCTCGGAGTTATACTAAACTTTACCGTCACCATCCCCTTAACCTCCCCACTTCCTGCCAACACTGCAATACTAGGCTCAACTCCCCCGACTTAGACCGGACCAGCAAAATTACACCCTACTGCTCCTAAACTGCAGGTCCCTGCCAAAACACAGCGCAGAAATCTTTCTGCTAATAGACGAGCGGACTCCTGATGCCGTCTTCCTTACCGAGACCTGGCTAACCCCAGATTGTGATCCAGACGTGATACAAGCACTTCCCCCGGGTTACCAGATCTCCCGCAGGGATCGCATGCAGGGAAAGGGAGGAGGTCTTGCAATTATCCATAAATCCTTATACCAGTGCTACTGCACCCCGGACCCAATCCCAGATTGCGAAAGCTTGTCTTTCTGCCTCAAATTCACCCCCAACGACAGTCTAACAGGGGCACTTGTGTATTGCCCCCCAGGCCCAATGAACCACTTCCACTCTTCACTACCCTCGCTAGCGGCTGAGTCTGCCATGTCCTCTTCCAACTTCACAGTTCTGGGCGACTTCAATATTCACTTCGACAACAGCACTGACAGCACTGCTAATGAGCTAGCCTCTAGCTTGGCCGCTATCCAACTAGAGCAATTAATCCGGTCCCCCACTCATAACAAAGGTCACCTGCTTGACCCTCTCTTTAGCAATTGTCCCAACCTCTCGGTTGGCACCATCACACACCTCCCCTGGACTGATCACTTTCTTATTCCCCTCAATTGGTCCACCCACAAATTCACTTCCCCTACCCCTATACCACGAAAAATGAGAAACTGGTCTAGGCTCCCTCTAGAGCAGTGGTCGAGCCTACTGTCTGTTTCAAAGCCCCCTCTCTCCCAGAACCCCATACCTGACAGCGGGAAATTCAACATATGGATCGAGGATTCCATTGACTCTATTCTCCCCACCAGGAAAACCATGTTAAAAAGAGCACAAGAAACTGCCCCCTGGTACTTGGAGGAGCTCAGGGAGAAGAAACGTCAGTGCAGAAAGCTTGAAAGGAAATGGCATCTGGGATACGCCATCACTGACAAAAACAGGTATAGGGAAGTCATTAGGGAATACAAACTCGAAATAAATATAGCCCAGGCCTCCTACTACAAAGAGAAAATTATGGCAGCTAGATCCAAGCCAAGAGAAATTTACCAAGTAGTCAAAAGCCTCTCTAAGATTTCCCACCCTGCAGTTTCAGCCGATAATCCCATAGCTCGATGCAACGATCCAGCCGAATTTTTCTACCAAAAAATGAACAAGATATATTTATCCTTCACAGCCCCCGATTTGGAGCTTAGCTCCACTGAATCCCAACCTCTGATTACAATAGAACACCTCCCGTGAGTAATTCTGAACAATTTCCCATTATTGGACTCAGAATCACTCAAATCCCTAGCACAACAGACAAAATCAGGCTCCCCTCGCGACAAAGCTCCCCCTCGCGCGTTGATCATGGCCAGCCAAGTCGTCCTCCCCACTCTCATGGAGATACTTAACAGCTCCATGCAAAAGGGAGTCGTTCCCCCTAGCTGGAAACAGGCGATGGTGAAAGCACTACTGAGAAGCACAATCTTAATCCCAACAACCCTAATAACTACCACCCCATCTCCCTGTTACCTTGGGCAAGCAAGATTCTGGAGAAACACATCAATCTCCACCTCACTAAATTCCTCGAGGAGAACCGGCTTTTGGACTCCACTCAAACAGGATTCCGCCCCAAACATGGCACGGAAATGGCCCTCCTAGCCGTGACGGAGGAATCTAGGAGGATCTTTGACCGAGGGGGATCAGTGGCAGTGGTCCTCCTCGATCTGAGCACCGCGTTTGACACGGGGTACCACAAAACTCTGCTGTGTCGACTATCCGATCTGGGAGTCTCCGGAGACGCCCTTGACTGGTTAGGATCCTTTTCGAGTGGAAGGACCTTCCAGGTCTTCGACGGTGACTCCTGTTCCACCAGCAGACCTCTGAACTGCGGGGTACCCCAGGGCTCTTCTTTAAGCCCTACGCTGTTCAATGAGTACATGAGACCGCTGGCTGAGGTCGTCCGCCAATACGGTATCAAGATCATCTCGTATGCGGACGACAATCAGCTTGTGGTCTCCCTGGCACAGAAGAACAGTGGGCACCCACAAGCCAACCTGGCAGCCTGCATGGAGGCTGTTAGGAGATGGATGACAGCATCCTCACTAAAACTTAACGGTGACAAAACCGAGATCATGCTTCTCGGCCCCCCCACTCTCACCACCATCGACCAGCTATGGCCCTCCAGCTTAGGCCCACCACCAACCCCGAAGGAGGACATCAAAAGTTTAGGAGTCTGGCTTGACAAAGCACTCACCCTCAACACTCAGGCAACTAAAACCTCAGCAACCTGCTTCGGGATCATGCGGATGTTGAGAAAAATCCTTCCAATCCTGCCCTTTGAAGCCAAGCAAGTTGTCTTTCAGGGCCTTATTCAGTCCTGGCTTGACTTCAACAACTCCCTTTACCTGGGAGCCCCTGAATACGTGCTGCAAAATCTCCAGCGGACCCAGAACTGCACAGCATGCATGCTACTCCAGATTCCTCATAGAGAATCGGCTAAAACTGGGATCCGGTCACTCCACTGGCTGCCTGTCAGGGAAAGAATAAAATTCAAAACCCTGTGCATATCCCATCAAGCCTTCCATAGAGCTAGCCCTGAGATCAATCACTCACTTCTCACCCCCTACTGCCCCTTTAAACTACTCCGATCAACGAACGCATTTCTTGCTGTAGTCCCCAGAATCAAAAGGTTTAGAGCAGGAGGCAGGTCCTTCACACTCAATGCCGCTAAATTATGGAATTCCCTTCCCCTGCCCCTAAGATCCAACCCCACCTTCTCGTCCTTCCGTAAAGAGCTAAAAACATTCCTCTTCAGAACCTAATTCCTCCCCTTGCTCCCTCCCCCCGCCCCTCAGAGTACTATTTCCTTTATTCAGCGCTTGGACGCCCTAGGGCAGCAGTCGCACTCTACAAAACCCCTTTTCATTTCATTTCATTTCATTATACACTCCATATTCTGTAGCATTTTTGGAGGACTTCCGCTAATCCTGTTTCTAATAGCAGGTATCCTGATTTCATTTTACTGTTAACCAATCGACGTCCCAGTCACCAAGGAGATGGAAAAAGCACTCCAGGAGCGTAAATACTGTGATCGCATTGGTACATCTGGGCACATCTCGCCTGAGAGAACTAAGTGCATCTTGGTTCTTGTCATTTAGACCAGTCTGGAAAGACTGCATCTTACCTGTCCTGCGATGCCTGTTTTGCGGAGAAGAATGCGTGTTGGATCTCTGTCTGACACTCACACCATGTGCGCAATCGGACGTTGATGCTTTACTGGACCTGATAATGGCCCATGTTCTGCAGTGCCTCAGCGTATTCCAATGTTGATGGTGGCATTCCTAGAGGCTCCACAAGTAGTCACAGCTCATGTCGGAATGGATACCGGCTCCTCTACTGACACCCAGGTCTTAGACGGTGGACAGGCAGCCCAATTTTCGGCTGCAGGCAGTACGGAAGATCATTTGTGCTCAAGTGACTTAATCTGGGAGGTGTTACAGGGATCGTCGTCTGCGAAGGCAGGCAACAGTAATGTTGCTTCTACCAGCCAGGACACATAAACAATTGGCTCATTGTGTGCTGGAAGAAATTCAGCCTTTTTTAAACAAACTAAAATTGGAGCTAAAAAACAAATTGACACTTTAAATGGACATGCATGGCTTTCAGACGCTTGTAGTAGTTCGAACTATACATACGGACATATTAGAGCTATATTGGAGCTATGACTTGAAGTGACAATTTCCTTTTTCCATTTTTAAAGATTTGTTTTTGAATTTTTAAACATTTTAGTATCATGACTATTTGTTTTACTATGGCTATTTGTGTACCAGTGCCTAGTCAGCCTAGTAGTACATTTAGAATTTGAATTATGTTGTCTAGTCGGATGAGGAGTGGGTGTTATATTCCATATAGGTGCCTTAATATAGGCTCAGGTAACCTCATAACCCTTCACCTGTATTCTCCCCTACATTACATACATAACGGTTCTTAGTGACTGACCTTTTACCTAGATACGACACTGCACACAGAATGCTGGACTTTCCCTGGTAAAAACCTCATACATTATGCATGAGGATTCTTGGAAGCACGGAGGATGAAGTCCACTTGTGTTCTGAGGTCCTCAGGACACAAGAGGTCCTCATCGCCCCACTAGCAGTGCACCAGAAGCCGCATTTGCAGAGTGGTGTAAAAAGTGGCATGGCCTCGGACCACCTCTCTGCAACGCAGCTCTGTGGGGCTTACTGGAGGTACCTGGTGGGCTAGTTCCCCAATTTACACAACCTGACACTGTTTACAATGCCAGAAAGAAGGAGAATAAGGATAAACCATTCTGAGCACTACTTTGTGCAATACCCAAAAGGTAAAACATGAGCCTCAGGATGTATTACCGTACAAACTGTCACACTCCGAATTTGCACATAAAACAGGATTGTCCAGAAACCTTTATTTACAAGAGCATTGAGGCGGAATTCAATGCGGTGTCACTTACACCCTTACCGCACAAGTATAACTGCAGCATGTAGGTACCCTTCCACAGGGGCCAAATGCACTGAATAATCTGCAGCGTTCCCGCAGATCACTTCTGCTGAAATAGCCTCCGCTTCACAGATGGGTCATCACCAAACGCGGAGACGGCATTTCTCAAGGTTGACTGGGAATTGTAGTTCCCTTCCGCACCAGATGCTGTGTTGTCACCTCCGTTCTCGGCTCCTGCTGACCAACACCCACGCAGTGGGGAGTACACCTGAGGGCACCTCTTCCAGCTATAGTCTTGCATCGTGGAGGGGATGGCGGATGTGGAAGCATTTATCACGGTACATGTTGTGACATCTTCTGCAACAAACACCGTTGCCACTCTAATAAAGTGTAGCTTTACTGATGTGCATGCAGTGTTCCCAGGCAGTACCCAAAACAGCTATGTATTCCGCAGGTCACCTCTTGGTAGGTGGATGGCAATGGGAGATTCTGTCAACATGTGGCTTCTGGGTAAGTACCAAGCACTACACAATTCTGATATGTATGATTGTTTTAAAATATACACTGCCATCTTACAGCACTATTCCTCATGCCACATACACATCCCCAACAAACACAGCATGTACCATTCCATACATCATAACCTGTACAGATGCAAGAGGGACATGTACAAATATTTCATCATGTTCCTCCTCAGTTGATGCTGCAAATGCACTCTTCTATCATCTCCTTACACCACACAAACATGCAAACACTGTACCTCACAGGAGGTACAACAGAGCACACATACGTACACATCATAGAGCTCAGTTTTGGTCTCCTAAAGTCTAAATTCAGATGTCTTGACCGTTCAGTGGGGGTGTTGCTGTACTCTCATGAAGATGTCCGCAAGATTATAGTAGCCTGTTGTGTCTTGCAAAACATAGCATTAAATCATGGCTTACACATACTTCTGAACCCTCAGCTAGGTCTGAATCCAGGCAACTGGGCTATTGTGCTAAATAGAGGGCAGGTTATGCAGGTGCGTGACCAGCTGGTTGACACTTTTTTCTCCTGAGCACCCTCTTGTGTTATGGCATTCATGTAGTTTGCAGTCTGTTGTCAATGATGATAGTTAGACATTTAATACTCTGTCCATAAAATCCATCCTGAGACTACGTTGTAAGCCATACATGATGTCTGCGTACCAATATCCGAAAACAAGAGTCAAAAGACAGGCCATGCAATATGTTATGTGCACGTCAGTGATCAGTGTGGACAACGTCTGTGAGGACTCCATTGCCTCAGGGGATTAAATGTTCGTGCATGTGTAAGATCTCTCTGGACAGTTTGATAATAGGGGCCTGATTCACAAAGGGCCTCTGCCCTTGGAGCGTGGGTGCCCCAGTTGTGGGGGATTCTTGATACTCAGGGCAGAATCACAGCAATGAGATCTCTCAGTGCAGAGATCCCGCCACATGTGCGGAGACCCCCGCACAACTGTGGAGGGGGCTCTGCCACGAGGGCAGAGGCACTTTGCAAATCAGGCCACTTGCTACTCATGTAGCAGTGCAACTATGTCTGTCATTTGTACACAATGGTTCCAGTGGACCTATGTAATGACATGAGTAGTCCATTGTCATAGCTGCCATGTTTGGCATGTCTATGTGTGATGTGCCACTCCAGGCATGTTGGTAATTTTTGCGAAAACTGGGCCTTATAGTCTTCTTCATTCTATAGTGAAACAGGAACACAAGTCCCAGAATTCAATGTGATCATCTGGGCAGGATCAGCACCTTTTGAATGGACCTGGGAAACTTGGCAGGGCTGAGTGATTAGAAACGTTCTCCCTCATCTAACAGCTAACACCTACTGGCCCCATACAAAAATGGCTAGGCATTTTGTATAGTGTGTAATGCAGAATGAATCACACACAAAAGTCTAGTGTACCCTTATGATGATATGTCACTGTTTCATGTTAACTTAACAGGTACCATGCAAGATATATGACATGGATTAGCTGCCACTGTCTGAGCTGGTAAAGTTGTTATAACACCCTCCTGCTCTTATGGCACATCTAGGCTCATAGCAGGTATAAAAACACACTATCCTGCAGTATGCAGTGAATTGACTCCAGAGCTCGTTGTGCACTCAGCATTCATCTCTTAGTCTGGCCTCACATAATGCAAAGGGTACATATCAAGCACCCCCTCTGTTAGTAAGGTCATATCAGTATCACAGAATATGTGGGGGCCTTGTCCTCAGCTACCTCAGCCATGTTGAGGAACATGCAGCAGGATTTCATAGGATCTTGCTTGGAGGTGAGGATGATTCAGAATGACCATTAAATGCTGACTGCATCTCCATGTATTGAAAGGGGTTGGCAGTGCTGCTCTCTACTGATGAAGGATGAATTACAGAAACATATTTATGGGCCTGATTCACAATGAGCCCCTGCACTTGGAATTCTCATTGTGGAGATTTTGCCCTGATTGCGAAGACTCCCCTGCGGCTGTGGGTCCTTCACCATTAGTGCAGAGGCCCTTTGCGATTCAGGTCCTATGTGATTGGGATAAACATCATTACCAGCCCCAACTTTGATGTAAGTGCAAAATGTGTCAAGGTTGTACCATAATGCAGAGTCAAACCATGCTGGGATGTGATGATGAATGTACTCAAACCCTCTCCCCTACCTAAACAGAACTTCCTGCCCTTCTTTCACACGTTTTTTTCTCAACTTCTGGCAAAAAACACCCAGCTTTCCGGACCATTCTCTGAATCTCCACCCTGGATGCGGAAAGTCCAAATTGGCCTGGCGACTCTGAAAATGGACCGGAGCCCAATGTTTCAATACAGGAAATGACAAATAGGAAATACAAGGCAGAAAGTTCTTGGAAGAATTTACAGGCAGCCATTTTATGATCATTCTGATTCATTCTCACCTCCAAATAAGATCCTCTGCAGGGGTGGGTGGCGAAATCTGCCCGACCAGCGGAATTTGCTGAGTTTTTCCAACACCGCGCTCCGCTCCGGCAAAAAACTCTGATTCGGCCCTATCCTATAACTAAGGTCCCCAAAGTATGCCAATTTGTAGAAGCAAGATCAGAAAGATGCTCGGCATCAAGGGAGAGGTTGACAGAACACAAACTTTAAGTAGTGGAGCCAGCAGCCAGCCACTATAGTCTCAACCACTGAGATGAGCCTAGAATAAGGTTCTCCATAACAACAGACTTCAGTAGGTTTAGATTACCATGCAAGCGTAGTTTCAAGCATGCTTGAAATATCTAGAAGTATGTGATGTGGTCATTCAACAAGGAAGTGATTCCCCCTCACAGAGCGTGCTGTAATAAAGGTGTGAATGCTCTTTTTTCACCTTATGTAACTGAGGTTTTGTATGGTATCTATGTAAAAGAGACAAGGCTGCAACTTATTCCATGTGTTGCTTAACTTGGCATCCTCCAGATGTCTGTGAGCTGAGCCATGCTGGCATTCTCTGTGACGGGTGTGTCTCCTAGTCCGCAGGATTCTTCATAGCTGCTCAATGGGCCATGAATGAAGAATCCGTGGTGGTGATCCGCTGTGTTTCTTCTGTAACCTTGACACCCCTGTGCTGCAGGACTCGCGAGGACTGTGCATGCGCACACATGGAGAGTGGAAACCAGGTTAAGAATGCAAGTATGCACACACAAAGGCATTGGTTGGTTTGTAAAAGAAAATAACTACCGGTGCCCAATGTGCTTGTAAAAAGCCTACAGCTGGTGGTCTTATAGGTCAGGGAGCCAAATACCAATGGTGCATACTCTGGAATTCACCTCATGCTTCTTTAACCCACCACAAGACACTCCCTGCTCAATTATCTCTCTCTTGCAGGTTCCTTCTTTCCACCTTTGTGACGAGTTTTTGGTATTTCTCTTTTTGCATCTTTCCATTTTGTTTGTTTTCCCTCTCCTGGTCTCTGTAAATGTCTCATGCAGAGAAATAAGTGCCTTTCCACAAAAATGAGTGCCGGCAACCATTGGCTTAAATTTACCATTCTGCAAATGGCTTGATATGTGAGTGGATATTCATCAGTCACAATTATTATTATCCCTTTCAGGTAATATTACATCAAGATGGTGAAGTAATATGTCTTGGTAAATCTGATCTGTGGAAACCAGACATTCTTCTGTCTCACAAGGGACACAGAGTCAGGGGGTTCACTCCACTCTGCTTACCCATATGTCAAGATTCTAGCTACAAAATGGTTTTGATTGCCTTGGGGAGGGTTTTGGTATTAAAGCTTTCGGCTCCGCAGTGCTGAATTGTGGCGAAGAACTGGACAGATGCTAGGACAAGCCAGCCACCACTCCATTATCTTAAGAAAAAAACATTCCTGGTATCAAGTGGGCTTTCTGCTTTCCTGGGGGCACAATTTGCGTGAACATTGCCCAATCTGCAATTCCGGGGGCAGAATAAATGTTCGTCTTTTAGAGGAACAGGAGTAATCTAATGCCAGTATGAGCTGGCTCCACATTTATATCCCAGGCTTCTAGTAAACTGTATCCATGGAGTCTGATGATGGCAAATACCCCAACATGCCCCAGGGCAGAAACCTTGGTGATGATTTAGTGGTATTCCAGGAGCTACAAATAGTGTTCCTCCGCTAAGAATTAATTGAAAATCTCTACTGAAATTGGTGCTGTTATGTCACGTAATCCTTACATACCTCCTCAGAGATACCATCAGGGCTGGCAGCCTTCTCTTTTTAGTCCTCCATATGGCCCTTCTAATTATTGATGCATTTAGATCCCTCAAGTGGGCACCTGTGAAGGCTGGTACATTATATTTTTCTAACGAGAGATGACACAAGAGTTGGCTAACCAACAGACCTTCTTGATACACTTACCTAAAATTATTGTACTAAATAAACCCTGGGCGTAGTTCGCGAAATAGCGCTAAGCGTAGCTACGCGAAGTGCACTTCGCACTATGCGAGCCACGCAGTAGCACTACGCGAACTGCGTAGAGCGCTGTTCGCGATGATTGCACAGTGCCGGATGCTTATCCGCACTGTGCAATCATCGAAAACGGCATCTTGCACAGTGCAAGCTGTCGTTTTCTGCCGCTTGATTAGATTTTTACTCGAGCGGCAGGTTTCTCAACGCGGACTGGTAGTTTCTCATAGCGAGTGGTCGCGAGCATACGCAACCACTCGCAATGAGAAACCAGACTTCCCCGCGTTGAGAATCTTGCCGGGAGGTTTATTTTCCACGCTCGCGATCGGCACCTTGATGTTGCTGATCGCGAACGAGGAAAAAGTCTTGCCGGGATGTCATTTTGCTTGCTCGCGGTCGCCAACTTGACGTTGAGGACCGCGAGCAAGCAAAAAATTACCACTACGCTACGCGTGTTTGCACTGTGCTACGTGCAATTTGCGTAGTGTGAAGTAGCGCAAACTATGCGAGCATAGCGTAGTGCTTTGCTCAGGCTTAATTAAATGTCCTCTATCTGCTTTGGATCATAGGCATACTGTTGAGTTTCAGGACATTGTAGTTAATGTACCTTATTTCAACACCTTATCAGCCCTAGTTTTCCAGTCCAAAATGGGACAGTGACCTTTGAAGATGGGGAGGACACGCTGATCAACTGAGTAAATGAGCAGGCTACTTTTTGAACCACCTCTTTTTTTACAGTCATTTACGCAACTATAGTAATAGACTTTAAATCCTAATTGACCTACTGGTTTGTTGCCTTGTGTGTCAGTGTTTTTTGGTTCTGTTAATGAATATCGGGCGGCCCAAATGAAGTACAGGAATCCAGTAGCTGTGGATTATTTAGTCCTCCTCATGAGATGAGGGTGGGCTGCACGGCTGATGGCAGCTGAGAAGCACATCCACAAGTGCATGATAGCCAGCACCTATCAAAGAAGCAGGACGCTTTTAGGGGGGAAGAAAACAGTTTTACTCAAGACAGCAGTGGAGACGGCTACACACCTACCTGAAACAGAGCATTTCTGGTTGCCCGCAACCTGGGACAGTGGTCTCCCCAGCAGATGGTGCTCCAGGTCAGTCCGCAACCGTAGAAATGCCCTAATGGAGGACTGTGAAAAGCTGGAGCCTAAGACATTTGCAGAGTAACTGAAGCAAGACAGTTGGACCTGAAGAAGCATATGCCAGACCAGCAGTTGATGGGGGCTAAAGTCCAAATTAGGATTGCTGATTTCCTAAGAGTTATGTGGCAGAATAGAATGTATCATTTTGGCATTAAAGAAAGGGTAGATACATTTATTTTGGCACATATGAAGTACAGAATTAGTTATTGGGACATTGCAATTATACATTTTGCACTTATATTTATTTAGTTCTTGCAAATTCATGAAGATTTAAGTCAACAGTTCTAGATTTCTAAACATTAATTGAGAGTTTTGATAATGGTTATCTGTGTGAGAGGTGTAAACGGTCTAAGTGCCATGAGGACTGGAGAGGGTTCACATAGGTGGGGGAGCATATGGGCGTAGCATAGGTGAAGGGAGAAAATTAGGACAATTGGTGTCCTCATACACAAACAGAAAAGCTCAGAAGAAAAACGCTCCTGTTGTCCAGGAATGTCAATGCTGTAAAAACCAGGTTGAAACAACATCAAATGACAGAATGTAATAAATAGGCTAAAGTGAATGTCATAATGCTACAAGTAAGCACCAGCACTATGGGTACGTTAAAGGGGGTCACAATATTAGTCGGGCAGTCCAGTCAGGTATAGACAAGTCTCAGAGGTGGACAATAATTAGAACAATATATTATAGCGTTATATACATCTACTCTACTTAATGTGGTCCTAATTAGGATGAGAAAGGCCCTATTACTGCGTTAATTATCCACCTCCTCAGTTTCAAGGAGTGCTACATTGTAGGACGTGGCTTTAACTAGGGGTGGGTGAAGAATTCCGCTTGCCGGCAGAGTTCATGGAGCTTTGCCCACTCCACCCGGAGTTCCCAAAAACTCTGAAGTGACGTGGAGTGACGTTTTTTCTCTTGAGCGACTCATCAATGTTAAGTTGGCAAGCACTCACAAGAAAATATCACGTGCTAGAACTCCTCCAGGCGAGATTTCTCAACGCGAGCAGTCACGGCAGGTCGCGACGGCTCGCGTGGAGATATCTGCCACTGAGGTTGAGGTAGCTGCCGCTCAAGTAGAATGTCTACTCGAGCAGCAGAAAGCAGTAGCGCCCTGAGGCGCAACAAGTTGTGCCTTTCACTCTAATTTTAAAGTGCGGGACAAACTCCTGGTGCTATAAATCAGTGCAAGCAGCACAACTTAACAGACTCCGCAGCTAGCGGAGCTTCGTAGAGTGTGGTAGAGTTTCTCCAGCACTTCACGAAGTTCTGCTGAGTAAAACTCTGTGAACTTCGCCCAGGCTTAACTTTAACACTCAATACATAACTGGATAGGTCAATGAATAGGCCAATGGCAAATACTCCAAGGGTTTGGAAGCAAGTACTAAAGGTTGATGCAGAACGTAGGGGGTCAGGGATGCCTTGACGGAGAATATTGTGGCCAGAGATACCTTTCATGATAAGAAGTATGGTCAGTTCTCACAGTTTGACTACATTCTTGTAGATTGTCTTTATTAAATAGACACCGCACCATAGTCACACACAGCCCCATTCACATCTTAGACCAGGCTTCAATAAGGTTCTCAATTGATGTCCGAGCTCAGCAGACAAAATTAAGATGGACCATGGATTGTAACCTAATCTATGAGGACAGTATTGTGGAGAAAATCAGAACCAAAGCCTAGGAATATTTTGACATTAGTAAAGGAAAGGCAGCTCTATGAATTGTTTGTGATGCATATAAGAAAGGTAATTACTACCCTTTTGAGATGGCATGACAAAACTCAGACGTTTGTTTAGATTGCTATGGAGGAAAGAACAGAAACCAATGTGTAATGTACTTATGCAGCACGTACTGGAGAGTATAGTTCCCAGGCAAACATACACAATAATGGTACAGATTGATGAGCACAGAGGTAGTAAGACAAACAAATGATGTAATTCACAAATTTAATTAAAAAAAGGAATAAAAAATCACAAAAAGTGAAATGACAATATACAATAAGATTAAAAATTACAATAGTACAATTCAATAATATCAATTACGAGTAGTGGCAGAACATAAAATATCTTCACGACGCGCGTTTCGACACAGAGTGCCTTCGTCAGGAGTAGCCACAATAGATCTAAGTAATTAATAAGAACAAAAATTATTAAACATACATTTCTGTGCTATAGCTTTAATATCACAATGCTGAGTTTGTCTGAACAAGGTTCTTTTCATTGATATATTCTATACAACTGATAACTGCGTTAGCATGGATTTGCAAGTAGAAAAAAGGTTAAGAGAAAAGAGAGAGAAGAAGAAAAAAAAGAGAGAGAGAAGAAGAAAAAAAGAAGTAAAGAGTTAGTGAAGAAAAAATATAGTGAGAAAGAAAAAAAGGAATATGAGCGGGAAAAGCAAAAAAATGATAAGGGAAAAAGGGGTAACAAAGGAAAAGAGGGAGGAGAGGGAAAAGAGTATAGTGAGTATGATAGGTTGTTTCCCAAAAAGTGTATAAGTACTGCACATTTTTCTTGATAGTGAATATATACAACACCCGTGGTAAAAAGGAGGAAGGAAGATGAAGGGTAAGTTGTAGTAATAATTAGGTTTCTTACTTGTGTATTTAAATAACGGAGGATAAATTACATATGTTTATGGGGGCAAAATCGACCAGAGTTATGGATTCTTCCTGTTCTTTATGGGGTTCCTTTTGTTTCTAGTAAAAACAAACGAGTGATTAAATGAAAGGAAAAAGGCGTAATAAGGGTTTTAATATAGAGTAAAAAGTGAAAGGGAAGGGTATTTACTTCTTTGTGCGATGATTCTTTAATCAGGAAGGGGATAATGTTATTCGATTTTAATCCCGTAGAGTGGACATCGTAATGTTTCTTCCAGGAATGTAATAAAAGAGTGGAAAATAAAACCTGTAATTCTAGGGATAATGAAAGAATGGAGTAAAGAATAGGGACATCTGAAATTTAATGTTCAGAAGACGGCAGTGCTATCTTTATATAGACTAGTGTGAGTGCCAATGACAATAATTGTGAGTGATAGTTGCATATAGGATAACAATGGAACTAGAACTGAGGTATTATATTCATAGATATAAATTAAATTAAACTAAATGTCGAGATGCAAGAGCTCAGACTGTCTTAAGAATATGTATCTATATGAAAAATAGTTAGAATTACCTTAGATTACTGATTGTTGCAGAGGATATTCTGTCAACTACTTGAATACGGAAAACCGTGTAGGTAGTGGATATACAAATGGGATGGCGGCGGAAATTAGAGACACACATATAATGATGCTTTAAAGGAAAAAGGAGAGGGAATATTGAGTTAGGTACAAAAAACTGAGGCAATGATTGTGGGAAGGATGAATAAATGTATATGCGCTTACCGGGATACGTCTCATTAATCTATTGCAACATGAGACAAAAAAACGGGAAAAATAGTTAGGTGACATGTGAATCTGGATGTGGGTATTAAACAGGGGAGCGCGTTAAGACGATAGGTACGCTTACCGGATATTTAGGATTCTCGATTTTAAAGTTGATTCCGCTTGTCAAAAGAGTTGTAGATAAGATCAGAAGGTGGACGCGCTATGAGTCGTTAAATAAGCGGAGCTTGATGGAGCGCGGGAAACACGTAGCGGCACTGACGTTACGTATGGAAAGATCTGATTGGATGAAGGGACTGGGAATGAAACTAGGTGGTGTGTGATTGGTCCATGTGATGTAATTGAAGATGTGTGTGTTGATGAAAGTAAACCAAGATGAGAGAAAGTGTCTCATTGGTTGGGAGTCAGGGACGAATAGTTTTCACATAAATGAACAGGTGTGATAGGTCTACAGGCCAGAATAATAATAGGGAATAAACCGAACTATATAGGAGGCCATGTGGTGTGTCAAATGACTAAATGAAAGGGACTAAATTGTAACTGATGATGTGACAGAAAGTATGGCAAAGATGATGAAAAAGGAAGATAAACGGGACATGAACCAATGTCATAAAATAAAGATCACAAATGGAATATATGTGTCTGAGTCAAAAATGATGGACTAAAAAGATATTAAGGGCAATGTTTATAAGGCAAAGAGGTAAATAATACTATAGTGTACTTAATGTGGAGGTTTCAGATAATGTGTTAACTATGAAGGTAGCGGAGAGGATGGTAAGAATCGCTAAGGGGTATTAGATGATAGCGTTTTCCCAGGGCAAATCATTATTTAAACCATTTTTAAATGTGTTCAGACTAAAAATCCAATAAACTTCCCGTTTTTTTCGGATTTTTTGGCCACCTTCTGCATCTGAGATTTTGATTTTTTCTAGTATTCGCCAACGAATGTCATCTGGTTGGTGTTTGAAATCTGTGTAATGTTTAACAAGGGGTGCTGTAAATTTCTTGGTTTTAATAGCTGAACGATGTTCTGTCAGTCTGGTTTGAATAGTTCTAGATGTCTCTCCTACGTAACCTAGATTGCAAGGGCAGAGGAGCAAATAGATGACATTTTGAGTTTTACAGTTCCATAATCCTTGTGCTTTAATGGTGACATCGTTAAATGTCATGTGTTCACCTTCTAGTATTTTGTTACATGATTTACACATGGTGCAACGTATAGTTCCTTTGATGGGATTGCTGCCATCAATGGTTTTTTGCACAAAAGGGGATTTTGTTTCTTTAGGGGTAAATCTAGAATGTACTATAAGGTCTTTGATGTTTTTGTTTCGACGGTGAGCGAAAACTGGTTTGTCGATCTTTTTCTGATCTGAATTACAGTTCAGAAGGTGCCAGTTGGAATTGATAATCTGTTTGACTTGCTGGTTTAAGGTGGAATGTTTGGTGATACATACTAGTTTTTGGTTGGCATTAGTTTTAT
This sequence comes from Triturus cristatus, assembly GCF_964204655.1. Lineage (NCBI taxonomy): Eukaryota > Metazoa > Chordata > Amphibia > Caudata > Salamandridae > Triturus > Triturus cristatus. Next base: position 897,720,273 of record NC_140590.1, on the reverse strand, counting down.
TTTTGTTAAAAAGGTGATCCCTATCAAAAAAGCGGGCTCTTTTGTATGATTCTCTTATAAGACGATGTGGGTAACCTCTTGCTAGAAATTTCTTTTTCATAGTTGTTGCTTGAATGTCAAAATCTGAGAGGTTAGTGCAGTTACGCCTCACTCTCAGAAATTGAGAAAACGGAATGCTTTGTTTCTGGCTTCGTGGGTGGTAGCTCTCAAAATGCAACAGGGTGTTTCTGGCTGTTGGTTTCACAAAAAGGTCAACTTCCAATTTTCCTGTATTGTGTCTGATCCAGATGTCCAGAAATTCTACTTTATCTGGGCTTATGTTGGCAGTGAATTTGAGATTAACATCTGTCACGTTCAACCAAGATAGGAATTCTCTAAGAGTCTGTTCTCCACCGGTCCAGACAAAAAAGATGTCATCAATGTATCTGGACCAGTGGGAAACAGACTCAAAGAATGGTGCTACTTCGTTATAGATGTGTATCTCTTCATAGTGGGCCATATAGATATTAGCTATTGAAGGTGCTACTGAAGCACCCATGCTTACTCCTTTGATCTGGCGATAGCATTGTTGCCCAAATTCAAAGATGTTTTCAGTTAGGATTAAATGTAATCCTGTGAGAATGAATGGTTTGGAGCAAGGGATGTTAAATTTATCTATGAACCAATCAACTGCTTCTAGAGCTTCTTTCTGAGGTATGTTGCTATAAAGAGACTCTATGTCTAGAGTTACCAAAAGATCTATGTCAGGGTTGAATCTGATATTTTCCACTTGTTGTATCATTTCTCCTGTGTCTTTAATATAGGATTTAGTAAGTGGAATAAATGGTCGTAATATTTTGTCTATATATTTAGATACAGGTTCTGTGGGGGTACCTATGGTGGAGACTATGGGGCGGTAGGGGGGGTCTGCTATGTTTTTATGTATTTTGGGTACTCCGTATATGCAGGAGGTTTTGAGTTTAGATGTGTTCAGGAAGTCATATTCTTTTTTGGTGATACTGCCTGCATCTAATGCTTGATTAGTTATATGCCGAATTTTCTGTATGATGTTCTGTGTAGGATTGGATTTTAATTTTGAATAAAAATTTTCATCATTAAGCATATTTAGCATCTTTAATTCGTAATCAGATGTGTTAGTGATGACAATGCCCCCACCTTTGTCACAGCTTTTAATTGTGAGGGTTTGATTCTCGCTTAAAGCTTTTAAGGATATGAATTCATCTTTGCTAAGGTTGTATAAAGGTTTGGGGATGAATTGGAGGGTTTGATTCAAGCGATTTAGAACTGTTTTTTCGAATATGGCTATTTCTGGCCCTACTTGTTCAAGACTGGGGGTAAAAGTGGAGGGAAGTGATACTATGTGATCTGTGATGTCTTGATTGTCTGTAGTACCTTGGTTTTCAAAAAATCTTTGTAATCTAATCTTTCGGAAAAAGGAGTGTATGTCTTGAAATAGCTCAAATTTGTTAGCAGAAGCATGGGGAACAAAAGAGAGACCTTTTGATAATAAGGACATACTAGCTTCGTTTAAGATGTGAGATGATAGGTTGAAGATAGGGATTAATTCCCGTGTTTCCAGTATTGTCTGTTTCTTGTTTCTAGAAAATGTTGGGGATCTGATTGGTAGTGGTGACTCTGATAGTTGCCTCTTGGTTGGGGTTGGAATCTTACTCTTTGTCGACCTCTGCGTGGTGCTCGCTGTCCTAAAAAAGGTTGGCGTGAATTTCTATTGCCATTGGGTGTATTATAGGGTCCTTCGGGATCATAATAATGAGAACTTCCTTCTTCATCGGAGTCAGTTGTATCAGAAAATGTGGTGACTTTCTGTTGTTTGGGGTTGCTTTCATTAGAGTAATGATTTTGTTGGTAAAAGTTTTCACTTAGATAAGGGTATGTTTTTTCTAAGGTGTAGAATCTTTTATCTTTACTTAACTTATCTGATTTCCTTTTGTTTAAATATTCAGTGTAGGATATCATTTCTTTATTTGTTTCCTCTAGTTTTTTGATTGCTTCCTCTAAACTGTTTGATTTTCTGATTTTGTCTTCTAGTTCTTCAAGTTCAGATTTCATTGAATTTGCTAGTTCTTTGGCTGTTTCTACTATTAATATCATGAGGTTCCTAGAACATCTATTGGCAATCATGCTCCACTTTTCTAAAAACTGCTTGTAATGGACAAAGAGTCCTGGAATGTTACGGACACGTAATCCTTGTGGGATGATTCCTGCTTTGAGGTATTCTAGCATGAATTCACCATGGGCTTCTATTCTTCTTATCTTTTTCTTGAGATTGAGTAAATTATTCATATCGTCATTAGCTAGGGCGTTTGATTTGGAGCTGTTGTTAAAGGAGTTACTGGTTCCTACTAGTATAGCAAAATCTTCATCTGAGAAACCAAATGTTTTAAATTGGGCCATTTTATGACTTATATCTATTGATAATGTAGAGAAGATTTTAAAAATAAGATTTAAAAAAAGAAACGGTATGGAAAAAATAGAGGAATGAAATATGTGAAGGTCATGAAAGAGGGATTTTTTTAAATGCAGAAAAGAGGACAAGACACCAGTTCAGGTATACAGACTGTGTAACTCTGACAGGATGATAGATCTTGATATATTAAACGAAACAATCAGACAATTAAAACTTCAGCAAAGATCTATAAAGCACAATTAATGTTGCAATAACGGACAGGCCCCGCACGGACAAGCCGTGGGTAGAATTACATGTGAGTATCAAGGACCCCCTGTGGAATAGTCTGATTCCTGGGACAGGGTATAAACACACTGGAGAGTATAGTTCCCAGGCAAACATACACAATAATGGTACAGATTGATGAGCACAGAGGTAGTAAGACAAACAAATGATGTAATTCACAAATTTAATTAAAAAAAGGAATAAAAAATCACAAAAAGTGAAATGACAATATACAATAAGATTAAAAATTACAATAGTACAATTCAATAATATCAATTACGAGTAGTGGCAGAACATAAAATATCTTCACGACGCGCGTTTCGACACAGAGTGCCTTCGTCAGGAGTAGCCACAATAGATCTAAGTAATTAATAAGAACAAAAATTATTAAACATACATTTCTGTGCTATAGCTTTAATATCACAATGCTGAGTTTGTCTGAACAAGGTTCTTTTCATTGATATATTCTATACAACTGATAACTGCGTTAGCATGGATTTGCAAGTAGAAAAAAGGTTAAGAGAAAAGAGAGAGAAGAAGAAAAAAAAGAGAGAGAGAAGAAGAAAAAAAGAAGTAAAGAGTTAGTGAAGAAAAAATATAGTGAGAAAGAAAAAAAGGAATATGAGCGGGAAAAGCAGAAAAAATGATAAGGGAAAAAGGGGTAACAAAGGAAAAGAGGGAGGAGAGGGAAAAGAGTATAGTGAGTATGATAGGTTGTTTCCCAAAAAGTGTATAAGTACTGCACATTTTTCTTGATAGTGAATATATACAACACCCGTGGTAAAAAGGAGGAAGGAAGATGAAGGGTAAGTTGTAGTAATAATTAGGTTTCTTACTTGTGTATTTAAATAACGGAGGATAAATTACATATGTTTATGGGGGCAAAATCGACCAGAGTTATGGATTCTTCCTGTTCTTTATGGGGTTCCTTTTGTTTCTAGTAAAAACAAACGAGTGATTAAATGAAAGGAAAAAGGCGTAATAAGGGTTTTAATATAGAGTAAAAAGTGAAAGGGAAGGGTATTTACTTCTTTGTGCGATGATTCTTTAATCAGGAAGGGGATAATGTTATTCGATTTTAATCCCGTAGAGTGGACATCGTAATGTTTCTTCCAGGAATGTAATAAAAGAGTGGAAAATAAAACCTGTAATTCTAGGGATAATGAAAGAATGGAGTAAAGAATAGGGACATCTGAAATTTAATGTTCAGAAGACGGCAGTGCTATCTTTATATAGACTAGTGTGAGTGCCAATGACAATAATTGTGAGTGATAGTTGCATATAGGATAACAATGGAACTAGAACTGAGGTATTATATTCATAGATATAAATTAAATTAAACTAAATGTCGAGATGCAAGAGCTCAGACTGTCTTAAGAATATGTATCTATATGAAAAATAGTTAGAATTACCTTAGATTACTGATTGTTGCAGAGGATATTCTGTCAACTACTTGAATACGGAAAACCGTGTAGGTAGTGGATATACAAATGGGATGGCGGCGGAAATTAGAGACACACATATAATGATGCTTTAAAGGAAAAAGGAGAGGGAATATTGAGTTAGGTACAAAAAACTGAGGCAATGATTGTGGGAAGGATGAATAAATGTATATGCGCTTACCGGGATACGTCTCATTAATCTATTGCAACATGAGACAAAAAAACGGGAAAAATAGTTAGGTGACATGTGAATCTGGATGTGGGTATTAAACAGGGGAGCGCGTTAAGACGATAGGTACGCTTACCGGATATTTAGGATTCTCGATTTTAAAGTTGATTCCGCTTGTCAAAAGAGTTGTAGATAAGATCAGAAGGTGGACGCGCTATGAGTCGTTAAATAAGCGGAGCTTGATGGAGCGCGGGAAACACGTAGCGGCACTGACGTTACGTATGGAAAGATCTGATTGGATGAAGGGACTGGGAATGAAACTAGGTGGTGTGTGATTGGTCCATGTGATGTAATTGAAGATGTGTGTGTTGATGAAAGTAAACCAAGATGAGAGAAAGTGTCTCATTGGTTGGGAGTCAGGGACGAATAGTTTTCACATAAATGAACAGGTGTGATAGGTTTACAGGCCAGAATAATAATAGGGAATAAACCGAACTATATAGGAGGCCATGTGGTGTGTCAAATGACTAAATGAAAGGGACTAAATTGTAACTGATGATGTGACAGAAAGTATGGCAAAGATGATGAAAAAGGAAGATAAACGGGACATGAACCAATGTCATTAAGTACACTATAGTATTATTTACCTCTTTGCCTTATAAACATTGCCCTTAATATCTTTTTAGTCCATCATTTTTGACTCAGACACATATATTCCATTTGTGATCTTTATTTTATGACACACACCACCTAGTTTCATTCCCAGTCCCTTCATCCAATCAGATCTTTCCATACGTAACGTCAGTGCCGCTACGTGTTTCCCGCGCTCCATCAAGCTCCGCTTATTTAACGACTCATAGCGCGTCCACCTTCTGATCTTATCTACAACTCTTTTGACAAGCGGAATCAACTTTAAAATCGAGAATCCTAAATATCCGGTAAGCGTACCTATCGTCTTAACGCGCTCCCCTGTTTAATACCCACATCCAGATTCACATGTCACCTAACTATTTTTCCCGTTTTTTTGTCTCATGTTGCAATAGATTAATGAGACGTATCCCGGTAAGCGCATATACATTTATTCATCCTTCCCACAATCATTGCCTCAGTTTTTTGTACCTAACTCAATATTCCCTCTCCTTTTTCCTTTAAAGCATCATTATATGTGTGTCTCTAATTTCCGCCGCCATCCCATTTGTATATCCACTACCTACACGGTTTTCCGTATTCAAGTAGTTGACAGAATATCCTCTGCAACAATCAGTAATCTAAGGTAATTCTAACTATTTTTCATATAGATACATATTCTTAAGACAGTCTGAGCTCTTGCATCTCGACATTTAGTTTAATTTAATTTATATCTATGAATATAATACCTCAGTTCTAGTTCCATTGTTATCCTATATGCAACTATCACTCACAATTATTGTCATTGGCACTCACACTAGTCTATATAAAGATAGCACTGCCGTCTTCTGAACATTAAATTTCAGATGTCCCTATTCTTTACTCCATTCTTTCATTATCCCTAGAATTACAGGTTTTATTTTCCACTCTTTTATTACATTCCTGGAAGAAACATTACGATGTCCACTCTACGGGATTAAAATCGAATAACATTATCCCCTTCCTGATTAAAGAATCATCGCACAAAGAAGTAAATACCCTTCCCTTTCACTTTTTACTCTATATTAAAACCCTTATTACGCCTTTTTCCTTTCATTTAATCACTCGTTTGTTTTTACTAGAAACAAAAGGAACCCCATAAAGAACAGGAAGAATCCATAACTCTGGTCGATTTTGCCCCCATAAACATATGTAATTTATCCTCCGTTATTTAAATACACAAGTAAGAAACCTAATTATTACTACAACTTACCCTTCATCTTCCTTCCTCCTTTTTACCACGGGTGTTGTATATATTCACTATCAAGAAAAATGTGCAGTACTTATACACTTTTTGGGAAACAACCTATCATACTCACTATACTCTTTTCCCTCTCCTCCCTCTTTTCCTTTGTTACCCCTTTTTCCCTTATCATTTTTTCTGCTTTTCCCGCTCATATTCCTTTTTTTCTTTCTCACTATATTTTTTCTTCACTAACTCTTTACTTCTTTTTTTCTTCTTCTCTCTCTCTTTTTTTTCTTCTTCTCTCTCTTTTCTCTTAACCTTTTTTCTACTTGCAAATCCATGCTAACGCAGTTATCAGTTGTATAGAATATATCAATGAAAAGAACCTTGTTCAGACAAACTCAGCATTGTGATATTAAAGCTATAGCACAGAAATGTATGTTTAATAATTTTTGTTCTTATTAATTACTTAGATCTATTGTGGCTACTCCTGACGAAGGCACTCTGTGTCGAAACGCGCGTCGTGAAGATATCTTATGTTCTGCCACTACTCGTAATTGATATTATTGAATTGTACTATTGTAATTTTTAATCTTATTGTATATTGTCATTTCACTTTTTGTGATTTTTTATTCCTTTTTTTAATTAAATTTGTGAATTACATCATTTGTTTGTCTTACTACCTCTGTGCTCATCAATCTGTACCATTATTGTGTATGTTTGCCTGGGAACTATACTCTCCAGTGTGTTTATACCCTGTCCCAGGAATCAGACTATTCCACAGGGGGTCCTTGATACTCACATGTACTTATGCAGCACGTAAACAGTAATAAAGTGACAATGCAACAGAAGAAATATCCAAAATCAATTTAGAACACTAGAGTACATTTTAATAAATTATTTTACATCTAGTCACGTGAGACCGGGGCAAAGTCAAAAGTTAAGGCCGATCGTGATGGAGTGCCGTTCGGATACACAAATAGATTGGCCCCAGTCTCCGCATATGTTTGGGCTTAGAGGAATCTCTGTGGAAAAATGTCTCAGAAGTTAAAGTTCAGTGGGGTAAGCCAGCTGGCAGTATCAAAGGAGGAGGCATGGCTGTTGAGGAGTTGTTGGACAAAGCTGCGATGAAGATTTTTACATTTGACTTAGTCTCTTTTTTGGAAGTTGAAAATCTCCAGTAGAATGAAGCTGCAGGCTGTAGCTTACGAAGACCCCACAAATTCCAAAACCCCTTCTGCGAGTATCCACTGAAATGTATTCTCTGCTGTGTCAAAGAATGTAGCTGGAGCTACTGCAAAATCAGGCTGCCCACCATTGGACTTTGGGTGGATCGGCAAGTAGGTAGGTCCTGGTCGCCTATTGATTCTCATAGCAATTTTTAGCTGAAAATGTTTTAAGTCCCAATTTTTGGATTTGGGCCATCTGGGCACCTTTAGCACAAATTCCAAGGGTCCAGGACTGGAGGGGCACTACTTGGGGGGTCTGGACTCACTCAGGATTGATCCAGGTGGTGGTGTTAGATGTCTTGAACATTTCTCCCTGCCTTAGGGTCTGATCAAGAGGCTAGCCAACTAGCCCTTGACGTCACTCTGACAGTCCTGGGTTCAAGCAGAAAAGCAGTCCTCAAGTGGCAGGGCAGTCCTTGGAGGGCACAGGGCAGGATTCAGGCAGCAAGGCAGTCCTCTTGGTGCACCAGGACAGTCCTCTGAAATTCACAGCTGGCCACAGGCACCAGGGAAGCCCTCTGAGAGTCCTCAGCAGGTCCAAAAAAGAACTAAAGAGTGGGTTTGAGGGTCCGAATTTTATACTTGGTACCAGCTTAGAAGTAGGCAAAATATCTGAATTTTTTCCCCACAGAATTGTCTGGAATTTCTTGCCTCCCTGCCCTGGTCCCAGGATGTCTAGACTCGTCACAAAACTCTTCTGTGAACTTATTTTTGTATGAGCTGAGGCAGCTGTGGGGTTGTGCACAGTTTCCTCCCTACCACCCTGTCTGGATGTCCCATCCTGCAACACCCACTGTTCTGTTTGTGTGCTTGTCTCGGGGAGGAATACACAAAGACCAAATCCCAATTATACCTAGACATGTGACCCAGGAAACATATATATATACACCACTTTACTAAGGACTGATAAATAGCATAAATTTAACAATCTGGTGTAAGCCAATTGTACCCCATTTCAGGGAGTGAGCACACACATTTTAGCAATGGTTAGCAGAGTAAAGTGCACAGAGTCATGCAAAACAGGAGAGGAGAGGAGAAGACACAATGTTTGGAGAACACCCTGCAGACAGGGCCATATGCAGAATACTGGCATTAGTATTATCCCATTTAGCCTGGACATATACACTAAATCTTCCATTTTGACACCCCACTCCATCAGGTAAAGATCCCTCCCAAAACACACTCACTCCATCTGTTAGTCCATTATAAATCCCTCTCACAACAAACACATATACTCCCTAACCTCAAGCAAAATAAGGCAAGCAACACTATCCACATCACAATTACAAAACAAAAATTATCCTAACAACACATACAAAGTCACCATCTTCAAATATTCACTCACCCTATGCAGTACCTCACTAACCAAAATAAAACAGATCAACTTAATCCCTACCCACGAAAATAACCTAAAAATGTAGGGGAAGCAAGTATCTTAACAAAACCATTCCTCAATACCAGCTGTGTATTCATTTTCATTGGGCTGTTGTGTATTCTATCTAAGTGCCCTTTACAGACCAGGGGTGACAGTACTATGTATCTGAAAGAAATGTTCAGGTTGGTGTGAGGGCTCTGGGTCTAGCTGATGTTGGTGTAGCAGCAAAGGTCATGTGCTGACACCGATCTTTTTGTATTCCACGAAGTGGCAGAATTGGTGTTCGGTCACTAGCACCCTCTGATGATGAAATGGTATTGATCTGAGCTTCCAGACACAAGACCAGTGCTGTGATGCTGCTCATACTGCTACAGGTCCCAGTGAAAATGAACAAGCAACTATGGCTATCACATTCTGTACCTTCATGGCTGTTGTCTATGGTGTTTCTGGAAGAGAACAATCATTGCTTATTAGTATCCTCAACATTAAATACAGCAGTTAGTGCATGTAATGTTCTGTACTACCCTCTTTTTATCCTTCCAATAATGCTCTTCTTTTCTCACGTGCCACTCACCAGTGGTAAGTTGGAGGGCACGAGCAAGATTTGGCATGTCCTAGTGCTATTTTTGGTCCTTAGGAGTGCACCCAGCGAGATTTCACGAATGCGGACGGTCATGGGTGGCTGAGACCGTTTGTGGTCAGAAAGCTGCCACTCGAGTAGAAAATACTCAAGCGGCAGGAAAATCAGCTTGAGAAGTGGCACCCGCTGGCACAAAGCATGGTGCCATGTGTGCTGATTTTTCAGCACTAAATGAGCACCTGGCACCAAAAATCAGGGCAAGCAGTGCGACATACCTAATTCCAGCTGTTTGCAGAACTCCGCGGAATCTCGTGTAGTTTTCCTGTGACTCTGAGATATTCCGCAGAGTGAAACTCCGCAAGTTCCACCCACCCCAATACAGGCCACAAATCTTAGCACATTCTGACCCATTCATTGCAGCCTGAACTACTGAGGCTGGATATCGTTCTGCAGAGAATGTATTTCGAGCTGCAACTGAAGGCTGCACTGGCCCCCGATTGGAAGTAGGGAAACATAATTTGAACCGCAAGTCCACAATGAGCTATATAATTTGAATTCCCATGCTCTATAAGTCTTGGGAATTATGGTAATTTGGAATGGGAAGTATGCGCCGAACAGGTCACACAGGTAGATAGTAAACTGTGACTGGCAAGGCATAAAGGTCCTTCTTTTATTGCCTTTTTCTTGTTTCTTTTCAAACATCACCAAATGTGCAACAGCAAATCTAGCAATAATTGTTTTTTTAAATATGCACAGTCGCAATATGCAAAGTTTTGCTTCCATGCCACATCAACAGAGTTAAAATGACAGGTCAAAAGTCAAACAATACTTAAAAAATAACAAACAATAGTACCACCATGTCTAAGTAGTGAGCCTTCACTTCCAGCCCATGGTTTTCAGGATGTGCTCTTTATGTGTGACCACCACACAGTGTATGACTTCTGAATGAAAGCCTCCAGCACTCAAAATCTTGTGTCTCAACAAGTGCATGTTCCCATAGTGGAACCTCCTCTCTCAAAAGGGACTCACCCTCTCAGACCTGCAACCTAACATTGACAGAACACAAGATATTTTCTGTACTAAATATAAAAGCGGTGATTGCTTCTCAGCAGAAAATAAAATGCACCTGAAGATGTGGCAGGCAGGCTATGGATTGCCATGTGTGCTATGCAGGCTAAAATAAATAATACAAAGTAAAACATACATTTTAAAAGACAATGCACAAAAAACATCTTAATACAGAAAAACAAAATAGAACTAAAGTATAATCAGTAGTAGGACGCTTACAAAGTACACAAAAACAGGGCAAAGGCAGGAGATGAAAAGCAGGACAAAACAACCTGAAAAACCCCAGGCATTAAAGAGAGAAACGCTTCATTTCTTTCATATACAGAATTTCAAAACTGACATTCTTGTGTGTATGTGATTCTCACATTGGCATCACATGATATCTGATAAGTCAGTATATTACTACTTTTTGAGTTTTATCTACAATTTCACATCTCAAATGATTATTTCATGTGGGTGCTCATCTCTTGCTAGAACATACGTGAAATTATGATATGCAAGAATGTTGAAATGGTCCACACCTCAACTCATGTGTCTGCACATCCTAAAAATACATGCATCGTGTAGGAAAGATTATTTGGAGGTGGGGATATTCACCTTCAGCTAGTAATAATACCACAATCACTAATAAGGTCCAGTCAAGTCTCATTTAAATAATGCATGCTCAACCCTTGGTAGGTTGGCAAATGAGCAGTCAGGCCTAACATAGGAAACAGGTAAGCGTAAAGCATTTAATATCACCAAGAAAGTAAATAAGTAAATGACACAACACAATAAATATCCAACATTAAGTTATGACAATCGAAAATATTTGTATCTTTAAAATGACACCAATATGTGGGGAACTAGAGATATACATTTTTAAAGATTAAATTAAAAAATGTGCTTTCTAACTCCAAAAAGCTTAAAGTGCAACTCATGAATATATGGTTGCGCTTGACAGGGGCAAAGTCAAGGTTTTAGACAGATCGCGATTAAGCGTGCGTCGGGTAGATTGAGCACTAGGTTCCGGTCAAAAGTTCATCTTCTGACTGTTATGTTTCATAGGGTTCTTCAATATAGGCTTGAGTAGTCCCCTAACCCTTCACCTACATTCACAGTACCATTACACTACATAACAGGTTTTTGGTATCGACCTTTTACCTAGTTACACTGCATAAATGTCGTGTAGTTTCCCCCGAAAACTAGCCACGCTAATTATGCATGAGGATTCTCATATTACCATCTTCTGCATAATAACTATGTATGAGTCATCCCTTACGTCATCCTCAGTCGACAACACACAGCAAGGTAGAATCCCCTGAGTGTACCTTTTGGGTATATATACACCATGGGCCATATGTAGGTAAATTACATTTACCGATTCTTAAATACCGAATTTTACTGATTCGGTATTTATGAATCGGTAAATGTAATGTAGGTAAATTATTACCGATTCGGTAAATATCGGTATTTAAGAATCGGTATTTACCGATTCGGTAATGGCAACTGGCTTCCCATTCATTCCTAAGGCCCATAGGAATGAATGGGAAGCCTGTTGCCATTACCGAATCGGTAAATACCGAATCGGTAATGGGGGAGGCAGTATCTTGGGTGGCAGGGTGTCACATTAACACCCTGTTGCACCCCTGATTCGTCCATGTGTGCACATGTGGCGCACATACATGCCCTAAGGGCATGTATGTCTGCCACATTGCACACTTCAAATTGCACAAAAATGCTTTTTTACAGGTATTCGTCATTTACCATCAACTTTTAGTTGGTGGTAAATAACGAATCCCCACACCACCGAGACACTCCCCCTACATATCATTTCAGGATTCGGTATTTACCGAATCGGTAATTTTACCGATTCGGTAATATTACCGATTCTGTAAATTACCGAATCCTGAAATATGCCCCCTACATAGCAAAAGCCTAAATACCTGTCGGTAACGGGATATTTACCGAAAATCGGCCGTTACCAACCGGTATTTGGCTTCCTACATATGGCACCATGTCTTTGCCAGAACAGGCAGAGGAGAAAGACTTCCATGCTGACACACTGACGCTAGATGCCGAGGTTCCTGCATGCAGACACTCCAGCTAGCAGTGGACTGACATCCCTCGCGGGGGTGTCCATCCTGAGACGAAAACGGGGTGCCACAGTCTCTTACTTCAGGTAATGGGGTTGGCTTCAGCCTAGGGGGATTCTTGTGTCTATACCTACATACATGCTAGGTACACTTAAGTACATTTAGTTAGGGTTTCATCGTAGGAGTACGCATTATTACTGTCATGTACTCATTTGCTTGCATATATTCATTGTTTTAGCACAATGGTAGAAATCTACATTCCATTTACTCTATTAGTGCTCAATATAGTTTATATCTGTTTCTGTCTTATGGTTGTTACAGCACACCTATTTTACACTAGAATGACGCTGGTTCAATAAATGCTTATTGAAAACGTCCCCACCGTTTGTTCTATGTATCTCTCTGAGACAAAGTAAGCTCAAGTGACTGAGCAAAAAATACTGTACAGTTTCCATGATCCCTGTTGGGACAGGGATGTCATGTTCGATAGTTTCCAAGAACTATTCTTTCCTTGGTAAGAGGAGTTTACAGTGGCACTGTGATCCTGCTGGTATACAGGCAAGCATACCCGGGGGAGGTGTCTGGAATCAGTCCAGACACCAATCCCACAGTTTATGTTGGCTAAATGTGCAGATCCTATATAGATTTATAGGAACTACACCACATGACTTATGGCCTAATTTATTAGGATTTGGCATCATCTTGCTGCACTGCCCTATGTCAAAGTGAAACCATAGGAATGCACTGTATTTATCCAATACAGTACATTATTGTCCTTTCCCCCAAGACTGGTGCCATTTTGGCAGCCTAGCGCCAATGCAGACACCCATGCACAATGGTTCAAGGGTGCCAGTGTAGTTGGCAGGATTGTGCACTAATGGAAAGAGGAAAAAATTAGGAGAAATAGAGCTATTTCTCCTCATTTCGCCTCCCACAGAGAGGAGTAAAGTTTTAGTGCATCCCCAGGTTTACATGGTTTTGTAAATCTAGGAAAGCATCAAAATACATAGATGTGACATGGGAACATCTACCCCATCACCCATGAAACACCTCCCTACCGAAGAGTAAGGTAACACAGAGGTTTGCGCTGCTCTGCCTTATTCAATATCTATGAGGCCATTCAAAGCTAAGAAAGGTGGCTTTGCAATGACCTCATGAATATGACTTTGTAGTTTGCACTACAAGTGCCACAAACAGTGATGCCACTGCATCATAAGGGGCTCAAGAAATATACCCCTTAGTCTTTATTTTTTTAGCTTTTCTCTCGACTTCGAGTATTTGAGTTCCTTAGATCCGGAGTTCGATTCGGTGATGGTGGCCTGCTGTCGTGTGATTCCTTGGTGAGCCTCTGGAAGACTTTGTCCTTGAAATCGATGGTGAGGAGATCCAGAGGTTTCAGCAGGCCAAACCAGTGTGGTCAGTCCGATTCGCAGGTCAACGTTCATGGCTTGACTCTTGACAAGCCAGTGTCATCCTGGAGCTTTTTTGCAAAACTTTGTAGAACTTTTCAGACTTTCAGAACTTGTTCCTTGTTGTTTCCTTTGGGAAGAGAAGTACCAGCCAAAGATTCAGAGACTTTGGATTGCCTCTTCGGACCTCGGACTCAATTTCCCACAATGCACTTGCGCAGTCAAGGAAAATTCAGTTTTAGCTGGAGAGCTGGAGTAGTCCTCTCTTTGTCTGCTGCAGAAGATGACATTCAGCACTTTTGGACCTGGTGCTGCTCCGGGAGTCCACTCATTTTTATTTGAGCCACGCACAGCCCTTTCTTTGTGGAGCAGTGAGAGTGCAGCAGGTGCAGGCCTTCAGGGTACAAGACTTTTGTGGTGTAGTCCAAGGGTCCAGCAGGGCGGCCCTTCTTTTTCCTTTGTTCCAGGCTGTCCTCTGAGAGCTCCTGCAGCTCTGACATATTTATCCTCTAGTCTGGGCTGGCAAGTGGAGGTACAACAACCAATAGGGGTAAAATGACCTCCTTCTCCTATGGCCCCTTCCTGCGAAGTGTGGCATATCATTGACATAGAATGCACTTTTCTCCCAAAAATCAAAATGGAGAAATTGTCTCTTTGGAGTGTGTGTCTGTGTAACACAACCCAGATGTATGCTAATATCTGACTACACTACCCTTCCAACCTCTCTCCTAATCTAATTAACGGGGATCACATCTGGCTTGGAATCAAGGAAGTGGGGGCTAGCCTGGGTCCTGTGACATCTGTTCTCCTCCCTTTGAAGTCCAGCTTATCTCGACAGCTCCTTTCCTCTCCCTAGCTTCTTTAGGAAGCAAATCTCCTCCCATCAAATGGATGTATTGTTTCAGCCCCAGGCCTCTTCAGTCCTCCTCAGGGAGCAGCTTGGCTCAGGCTGTCAAGGCTTGCCAATCAGAAGAAGATGATACAGGGCTGCTTTCGGTGATTTCTGGATAGTACGTTCCAAAGCTTCTTTCCTGTAGTATTTATAGTAGATCCAACCTTTGCAAGTTGTTGGATTTATTGTATCCATTATTTTGATACTTTGTATGGCATTGCTAGCTAGCTCCAATCAAAAGTTAGATTTCATTAAGTTTAATAAAGTCTTCCCATGTTTGCCTATGGGGTTAGCAGAACTACAATAGGGAAAACGACTATGGCTGGTTTTTTTTCAACTAGGGCATATAAAACACCTTTAATATGTACCCTCCTTTTTATAACAATGCACCCTCTCTTGGGGCATGGAAGGCAGACCTTAGGGGTAATTTATACAAGTTATAAAAAGGAAGTTTTGGACTTGGGGAGTACTTTTGATTCCAAAGTCAAATTTGTACATATTTTTATTTTAAAACCAGCCTGCAAGGCTGGCTGGCTTTAAAATGCCACCAGACCCCACATCAGTGCACACCTAAGTGCATTAAGTCCACTGGGGTTTTTAAACCTGCATACCCTACCATATACTAGTTAAGTACATGTAGTTTGTCTTGGCCAATTAAAATCATACCAATAAACATACACCTTTCAACGAAAGAACGCTGACCCTGGGCCTAGTTAGCAGAGCCCAGAGAACTTTCATCATCAGTAGCCACCAGCATTCATCAAACATTGGAGGTGATCAGGAAAAAAAGATAACTTTCCTGCACATAACTTCCGCATTCCCGCTGCTCTCATTCAGCCATCTTTGTGTATTTTTGGCATTCCTGTTTAATTCATCAACTGCCCCGGTACAATGTCTGGCGATCATTGCCTATATTTAGCCCAAGTGTGGCGATTGAGTTTGCTTTTCCAGTTATTGTGTGACGTTATTTCAGCAAACCGCATAGCTGCAATTCTCTCCCAAAACTGTGTTAGTATGATCACAGTTTCTTACTGTGTCATCCCTCTTGGCCTTTTCTTCGTCAGTAGATCTTTGGGGGGGGGGGGAGGGTTAACAAGAGAAGTAGCACAGCTGTTACAACTGCTCAGCATACTAAGCCGCTCCTTCAGCTCAGCAGCACATCTCTGGCCGTGTTCAACTAATGAGATGGTTTGCCAACAAGTGGCTGGCTATTTGGAAAGCATTGCCTTGATTTTGAGAAGTGCAGCCCTCCTCCCTGCGTCCAATTGACATTTCCTCTTCTCTGTGAGGGTTTAACATTTTTCGATACAGTCAAACGAGTTCTATTCATGTTTTTTCCCTTTTATCATACGCGAAAACGCGTCTTTTTTTACTAGAGAAAAGGAGCATGACAAAAAAGTACACAATCACTTTGTTAACGAATGTGTGGGGAATTAATCTTCATATTAATGAGGCAATCAGCAAAATTCGTACTGGACTCTTTGACAATATATGCTGTGGTTGTTAAGTAAACTCTGCTCTGCAAGAATGCAAGCATAGACAAAATATTCCCTCGTTTGATAGCTGTTGAGTAAGTAGGTACAAAGTGAGTTCTGGAAGGAAGGGGAGAAAGAAGGCAGGAAGGGAGAAAGAGGAGAAGGGAGATCGAGGCAGATAGTATAGACAATGTGCATGCCTGGGTATCGTAGAAGGACCATTTTTTACTGTGTGCGCAGAGAACTGTACTTGAATTAATAAAAAAGCACCACAGATTCCCATAATTGGATCATTCCTAATGCAAGTAAATTGATATCGCATATCCCTGTAAAACCATCCTCCGTGTTTGCGAGGTATCAGCAACATTAGCTCCGTAAACTGTGTTTCCAAAATAAACAATAGCTTCCCTCTCAGCGGTTTACATAATCTCCTTACTCAAGGCTGTACACGCGTCCTCCGGCAACTTTTGAAAGCTGCTCTCAGATCTTGTACAAATACTAAAGCCTGAAAGATTTATTGCTGGGATTTCTGGAAGAAATGATCCAGCTGTCTTGGATAAATCCCCCGTCGAGTTCTGTGGATATTAGTGGCGGATAAATAGAGAAAATGTGCTGGACGAAGCAAATTTGCTCTACCAGACAGCAGGAGGAATTGTTTAGCTACAGCTAATAAATGGAGGCAGAGACGACACAGCGCGTTTGATTACACTCTCTCGCAGGGCCTTCTGTACTCCACACTTATTTCAGTCTGCTCTGACAGAAATGTGATGCTCAATAGGAGTGCAATAAACTTTTTACTAATGGCTTCAGTATTCTCACAATTTCTGAACGTTGTACCACAAATCTCTAACCAAATATTTTTTTTAATGACGTTCACTATACACTGGTTAAAACATTGGGGCATATTCACGAGGAAGTGGCGGTTAGAGGCGTTAGCCTCCTTGGCTTAACGCCTCTCACCCCCACTTCGGAAACGCCAGGCTGCACCCTATTCTCAAGAATGTGGTGCAGCCTGGCGTTTCCCCCTGCCATGACTTAACGCCAACGCAGACACACTTGCACCAGAGTGCAAGGATGTCTGCGAGCGGGGAGGTGTGTTTATGCACAGGAAGGTGTCCCTTCCTGCACATAAACACACCTAAAATGCTGTTTAGTAACTTACATGTGTGCTGCTTCATGCAGCACACAAGTAAGTTACAAAACGGCATTTTTTAAAAGGTTTGTTTATAAGGGACACCTCCTGTACATAAACAAACCATGGCATTTTGCTATTTCCATGTGTGCTGCACAAGGCAGCACACATAGAAATAGCAAGAACAAGGAGAAATTAAGCATTTCTCCTCCTTTCGCCACCTTAAGACCAGGATTTTTCTGGTATTAAGTTTGACGCTGCCACCTATTATCGCCACCCTTGATAATAGGTGGCAGAGTCGAATTCAATGGGTGTTGCGGGGGTACACCCACTGCAACACCCACTGCACGCCCCCTTTCACAGCTAAGTTTAGCGTGAAAGGGGCCCTATTCTCACGGCAGCGTTAACCCACTTCATTGCCTTGGGAATAGGGCGCTGGCCCTATCGCCACGGGAATGTCTAAAAAAGTGATGTTCTCGTGACGATAGTGGCTTGAGACTATGCCCCATTGTTTTCTGCGGTATATTGCAAATTGTTTATGTGAATTTGGTACATTCAATTTCTTCAAAAACTCCCATCCCCTTACACATTTGAATTTTTAAGACACCTTGTACGCTTCTGGCATGAATATTTCCTTCATGGAGACTGTCTCTATAGAGTAACGATTCAGAAAAAAGGCATCAACTCCTAGAGATCACCATTTTACTTCAGTCATCCACTGTGAAAAATTGGGTTACTGGGCGACAGGGGTGTGAACTCTGGTCAAGCATCAGCCACAATCCTAATTAGAGTAAGGCACAAGCCAACCCTAAATTATTCTATGCTCAACCACCTAGTAACTTGGCAGAGAACAGTCAGGCTTAACTTATTTGTGCAAGACTCCAAACAGTAAAATAGTGACAAAACACCGCACAAAAAAATCCCACTCTAAGTGAAAAGAATAGAGCTTATTTTAATAAATAAAACAAGGCCAAAACAACAAGAATCCAATTAGTAATATCAGGGATATTTAACTTTAATGTTTTCCTACGTTGAGGTTGCATCGTGCAGCGGCGGTTTTGAAGGTAGTGTGGACTTTGGCGGTGATGCGAGTCTTTGCAACGGGTCTATTCACACAACAGCAGAGATGTGACGATTCTCCTCAGGGTTGCACCGCACAGCAGAGGAGATGTGTCGGTTCCACTGGACCCACAGAGGTTGACAATGAACCTTAAGCCCACTTTCAAGTCTCCAGGACTAGGGTAGAACTACTTGGTAGTGAAGCCTCACACATGGCTGAGTCTAGGTGTAGATGCAAGGTCGTTGGAATCCTGTGATGACACTGAGGCTTCATAACAGGAGGCCAGCCAATTAGCCCTTGGAGGAATATATGACGTTACAACACAAACAATTACAACCCATGCTTTTACAACACGGTTTTTACAACTACCATTATATCACATGATTTTACAACGCATGCCATAACAACGCATTTTTAAAAACTACCATTACAACGCATTCCATTATAAAGCATACCATTACAATGCATACCATTACAATGCATAATACTTTTAGGCCAACAGTAGGGTAACTGTTGGCTAGTGTAGGGGTAAAAATTACTATTTCCACTCCAGTGAGTGCAACAGTACAGTAAGTGTTGGATAGTGTAGGGGTAAAAAATACTATTCCCACTCCAATGAGTGCAACAGTAGGGAAAGTATTGGATAGTGTAGGGGTAAATATTACTATTCCCATCTACCCCAAAACCTATATCCACCCTAAAACAAAAAATTTATGTTAATTACCTTATAATGCGTTTTAATGGTATGCGTTATGATGGTATGCGTTGTAGTGGCATGCGTTGTAATGGTATGCGTTGTAATGGCATGTGATGTAAAGGCAGTTGTGTTGTAAAAAATGCATTGTAAAAGCAGTACGATGTAATGACTGCGTTGTAATGGATGTTTCTCCCTTGGAGTCACTGGGCTCTAAGTTCAAGAGATGTATGTCCAGCCCTTTTCACCCTGGCAAGAGGACAGCAGGTCAGCACAGCAGGGAAGCCGTTCCTTCGGAGGAGCAGTCCAGCAGAATGACAGTCCTTTCAGCAGCACAGCAGTACTTCTTCCTGGCAGAGTTTCCACAGGCCTAGAAGTGTAGTGAAGTGGTGGTGTCTGATGTCCTTCTTTTATACACAGTTGTGCCTTTGAAGTGAGTAGAAGCTTCTGGGAGCATGTCTTTGAAGTGCATAGATGCCCTGCCATTCCTGCTCTGACTCCGGACTAACTATAGGGGGTGTGAAGCCCATTGTGTGGAGACAAGACACAGCCTATTCCAGCGTAAGAGAGGCTGGGTCCAGCTCCTTCCTCCGATCCTGTCAGTGATTCCCCATCTGGTCATACCTAAACGCCCATTGTATGTGGCTGTTGAAGAGGAAGATACAAAGCACAACTGATGTCTATTTCTAAAATAAAATATATAAACAAATATATGGTTTCCTGCCCCGGTACTCCCTGCACTGCTATTGCCACCATCAAGTCACTGGTTTGACTCACCAGCTGATCTATCTGCCTCTCATCATACCTCTCGTCAGTGGTATTTATATCTAAGCCCTGGAAATTGCCAATACAAGAGCGGCAGAGACCATAGGAACTTGAAATCTCCAAGGAGAATAATAATTCTCTTGGAACAAAGATGATGTTAAAAGGGAAAAGTCCGATGTTCATCCTCTGGGAAAAGGAGAAGCCATCACAGGAGGAAGAGAACCCGAATACGGACCCAGTTGGGGGGTCAAATGAAATTGTGTGACCAGAAGGTCTAAATAGGCCTGGCTCCATAAGGGATAGGTAGATCCTGTTGAAGCCGAAGAGAGTGATGTCAAACTCGAGGCCTTGTGTGCCCTTTCCGCAGAAGGACATCCTAGGGCCTTATGGGCATATTTGTAGTTTGCTTGTTATACTTCCTCCCTACCCCATCCCACCTCAGAGCCTCCTTTTCCAGTTTCTGCCATGGCGGACAATTGCCATTATGATCCCCCGAAATGCCTCTTTTCAACAAATAGCTATAAAGACTCGGGAGAATGATTCTACCCTGCCAGATTTAGATTTAGAGATATGGTTTACAAGACAAGGGGGGAGGTCGCAGCCTGTGGGGTCTCTGCCTCTTGCAATAGCTCCGACTGGGCAGCAACTTTTTAGCAGTATGCCATCAAATCACCCCTCCTTGATATCTCACCTGTTTGTAACTCCAGACATTGCAATAAGCGGTATACAGCTTTTCCATCCTCTAGACCAGGAGTTAAATGTGTCAACTTCTCTGTTGTGGCTGGAAAGACTTTTATTCTCAATCTTATAGTTGTTAGAAAAACTTGTTGTGGCATCACATTGCGTTTTTGATACAATGACAGCATTATTGTAGGAATTGATCAGACGCAAGAAGGATAAAGATATAGGCCTTGGGGGGCCTACTGAAATGGAAATAGCTGCATTGCCAGGTAGAAAGTCTCACCATAAAGATGTTTATTGTCAAAGTGACTTTGGTTTCCCAGCAGTAAAACCACAAAGTAAGTAGTACATCAAAAATGCCTCCCGAATGGATGGTCTAGTTGTCTCCATAACATTTCACTTTGATAGCATCCCAAAGGAGAAGAACTTGAATGAAAATCCCAGTCTGTTGAACAGGGTCTGTTCCCAATTTTTACATCCCGGTCCAAGCAGGAGTCAAGTGCTAGTGAACCAAGTGCATCTACATCCCAGACTAAGTCCGGGGAGAGGACGAGAGAGGAGTGGGATAAGCTCTGATCAAACCAAGGGAGGCAGCAGTCAAAGGCCAGATAGGTCCTTTTCGGTGCTAGTCGCAATGTGTTGTGGAGCAAGAGCTAGATCTTTTCCCTTAGCTATAGAGAAATCAAAATGGGTTTATTTAATCAAGGGCCTTTATGCAGCAAATGAGGTAGAGCTTACTATGCCAATTGCAAATCTGGATTGCCATTGGTATGGCCCATCCTCTGAAAAAATAAGATTCAGTCTGCAATTTGGAGAATGCGTACCTTGGCAGTAATGGGGCCAGATGAATTCAGCAAACAGGGTTTACAAGCAAACATGGAACAATTAAAAACATAACTGCCCTTCAGGTGTTAAATGGAAAAAATGTTGTGACAAAAGGAGATGTAATATATGCAACTTTTATAGACTTCTCCACAGCTTTTGACAAAGTAGATCGTACTTTGCTGTGCAACAAGCTTTTAAGTTTTGGTATGCTGGGTACCCATTTTGATTTAGTTATCTCCTTCCTCTCCGAAACTTGCTATAGAGTTAGTCTGGGCAGTGATAGGGGTCTATGTCAAGCCATCCTGACTCTAAGTGGGTTGAAACAAGAGTGCCTCCTAGCCCTACTTCTTTTTTCCCTATATAACTCTGATCTACTGGATTATCCCCCTCGAATCAAGGGTATTGTTCTGTTAATTGGGGGAAAGTCTATTGCTTGTTTATTATTCGCGGATAACATAATAAGTTTCAATCTTACTCTAAATAGTCACCTGCAGGCACTGTAATAATTTGCTGATACCCTCTATACGAAGATGAATGCAACCAAAAGTAAATTTGTGTGCTTTCATGGAAGATGAGAAGCCGAAATACGGAAATTTTATATGGTCCTTCGGTGCCCAAAAGCTAGAACGTGTGAAATACTATACTTTCCTTGTTAAGATAATGTGTGGGAATCTAAGTGAAAAAGCACATATTGAAAATAACACCACCAGAGTCCTTTCTCAGGCCAAATATTTGGCTGTTTTTTATAGGGCTACTGGGAGAAGGCATTTTTCGCTCCTGTTAGAGGTATATTGAGCCAAAATCCCTCATTCTTTGCTGTATGGATTAGAATTGATTGATTTTTAAATTGAGTTTTTTTTATGTAATGGAAGGCCAGGTCCTTAGAAGATTAGCTTCAGGTAACACAGATCTCTCTGTGGTGGCCTTAAGGCTAGAATTTGGATTGAGAAGTTCCTTTGTACAGGGATTTGCAGGGGTGGTACGCTGGGCCATGTGTCTTGCGAAGTATGATAATGACTCACTAAGAACTTGTTTAAAGAAATAATTTTTGGGTTGCCTGAAAGAGAATTCTCTAATCCAAAGAAATTTTGCGGTTGCTTTTGATATGCTTCAACTATACCCTCTCTAATTTTTTCCATTATTAACGCAGCTACTACCTACAAGTTAGTTTAAAACAAGCAACATGGTCCTTAAGTTTTCGTTTGGACAGGGATGCTTGTATTAGAAAAAGAGGTGGCCAGACTGCAATAGACTCCTGCATGGTAAATAAAGCACAACCTTATCCTTTGGAGTTGGCCTCATGGATTAAGACGTTTTTGGATTCTCCTGAGGCAAGGTATGCTTCTGCTAAATCCCCCTTTGGATAAATGGTAAGGTTTTTCAGTGACTTGTAATCTGTGCCAAAATGGCCCCAAAGGTCTCAATCATGTGCTTTTTATCTGTCCTGCTCTCCTATTATTTCGGTAGAATGGTTTGATGTCTATATGGCTGCAATTGTCTATTCTTTCTGCCTCAACTATGTTTATGCATCACTGAAAGGACCATCCCCTCGGGCCGGAGGAGGCATTACCATCGTCCACTTAAGCTCCCTCCACTTCACAAGCCCCTCAGATGAACCAACAACCCACTTTGAACATCTCCACTTCGAGATCCATACCAACCCGAAAACCACCCTCCGCGGCACCCTCATCTACAGACCACCTGGTCCCCACACCTCAACCTCATCACACTCCAGGCTCTCGCGTCCACCAACTACATCCTACTCAGAGACCTCAACTTCCACATGGACAACCAAAATTATTCAAGCAATTCCTCCCTCCTTGAGAACAACGCCAACATATGACTTAAACAGCTAGTCACCTCTCCCATGCACACTGTCGGACACACACTCAAACCCATCTTCGCCACAGGAAACAGCACCTTCTACAGCCACGCCAGCGAACTCCTCTGGACCGACCACCACTGCATTAACTTCTCTTTCAACAAACCCACAACACACCAGCACGACCATTCTTTACCCCACAGAAGCTGGAACAGAGTCACAGAAGATCAACTCACAACCTTCCTCAATGACACATCACTACTGACATCTTCAGATTGAAACACCACAGCACGCCACATCCACCAATGTATCGCAAACTGCGCTGACACACTTGCCCCCCTCAAGAAAACCACTGACAAACAACATGAAAAGAAAGCCAGCTGGTTCACCATCTGCTTCAAGAGTCCAGACTCACCTGTAGACGGCTCGAGAAGACATGGAGGAACAAAAACACCCCAAAGCATATGCAGACTTCAAAGCAGCCACCACCGCTCACCACTACATCATCAAAACCATAAGGAAGAATGCTCTCCGAAACAGAATCACCAACAACGCACACAATAACAAAGAACTCTTCAGTATCCTCAAGGAGTTCGCCAAACCCAACAGCGAGGCCACAGACGTTCCAACCTCCTAAGACTGGCGCAACAGACTTGGCACCTTCATCTACCACAAGATCAACACTATCTATGACAACTTTGACACCCAGGGCCACCCCACCATGCCAGCAACCACCACATCCGATGCTGTCCACTTCGACTGACTCTGCACTGCTGGTCCCTATTCACCATTGGCAACACCATAAAGACCATGAAAAGCATCCACTCCGGAGCACCTTCGGACCCCTGCCCGCACCGCATCTTCCACAGAGCCACCTCCGCTATCACACCTGAGTTATGCCGAACCATCAACTGCTCCCTTGAGACCGCCACCTTTCCCGACAACTGGAAATACTTCGAGATCAACCCTTTCCTAAAAAAACACATCTGCAGACCCAACGGACCTCGGGAACTTCAGGCTCATCTCCCTGCTCCCCTTCCCAGCCAAAGTTATTGAAAAAGCCATCAATGTCCAGCTCACCAGCTTTATTAAAACCAAGCACATTATAGACACCCCCTCATATGGCTTTTGAAGCACTCATAGCACCTAGACCACCCTCCTCGCCACCACCGACTGCATCCTAGACCAGGGCACAACTGCGGCCCTTGTCCTACTGGACCACTCGGTGACCCTCAAGACCATCTACCACCACACCCTAGCCAAAAGACTCCATGATGCTGGTATCCGAGAGAAAGCCCTCAACTGTATCCGCTCCTTCCTCACTGGCAGAACACAAAGGGAATTGACTCCCACCGTAGCGCTCGAAACTGACATACATCTGCTGCAGAGTACCCCAGGGCTCCACCCTCGGGACCACCTTCTTCAATGTCTACAAGACCCCCCTCGCAGGCCACGTCAGGATCCACTGACTCAACATCTTCTCCTACACCAAGGACACCCAGCTAATCCTCTCTCTCACCAAAAAACCCACTGTCACCAGGAACAACTTCAATGAAGGAATGAAACCTCTTGCCACCTAGATGAAGGACAGCTGCCTGAAGCTCAACTCAGACACAATAAATGTCATCATCCGGGGAGCCTCCCCCTCTGCTTGGAACGGCTCCTGTTGGCCCTCTGCTCTAGGAACTCCCCCTACACGCTCAAACCACGCATGAAACCTAGGTATCGTACTGTACTCCTCGCTCACAATGGACTGCCAGATAAACACTGTAGCCTTGGCCTGCTTCAACACAATCTGCCTCCTTCAAAAGACCCTCAGATGGTTCCCCGCCCAATCCAGGAAGACAGTCACCCATGCCCTCATCAGCAGCAGATTCGACTTCGGCAGCACACTTTACGCCGACATCACCCAGAAACTCCTCCGAAGACTCCAGAATGTCCTGAACGCCACAGCAAGACTAATCCTCAACATCCCCCATCGTACACACATCACTCAACACCTCCGTGACCTCTACTGGCTCCCAGTCGACAGAGAGAATAACCTTCAAACTCCTCACCAATGCATACAAGGCCCTTCACAACACCAGACCCGCATACTTGAATCATCCCATCACATTCCACGTACCCAACAGACACCTCCGCTCTACCCAACTTTCCTTGGCTATCGTCCCATTCATCCACAAGTCCAGAACCGGAAGAATGTCCTTCTCCTACCTCACCTCTTAGACATGGAACACCCTGCCCATCCACCTCAGGAAATCACCGTCGCTCACGCAATTCAGGAAGGACCTTAAGACCTGCCTCTCCAGATGAACTCATCATTTAGTCCGATCCGCTGTGCCCCCCACAGTGCCTTGAGACCCTCATGGCTGAGTAGCCATGCCTTACAAATCCTGATTAATTGATTGAGAGTCCTAAGGCCAACGAAAACAAAGTCATCAAAAACAAGTGGTCTGAAGGCAAAAAGTTAAAGGAAAACCTAGCAAAGGATACCAGATCTAGCATCCACAAAAGCAGGTCAGTCTAACAGTATTGTCGCATATATACTGTAAAACCTCAGATACTAGACTTGCTTGGTGCAATGTCTGACTCCACTGCTCTTAAGGTGGCATGTTTAATGCATATAAAAAACTTTGGTGAAGCATGGATCCAGACACCAACAAATATGGATGCATCCCAATAGACCTCCCGAGCCCAAAAGCCCTGATCGGGGTCTCCCATTCTTGAGATCAGTACAAACAAGCCAGACTGATGAGCCCCAGAAACGTACCTACTACAAACATTGTGAACAATCCATCGGCAAAAGATTTAGTGCAGAAACACACAGCATGAATGAATTACCGTCACAGAACCAACTGAGATCTCAGCTATGCAGCACAGCCTATATGCAGTCCTGAAGGCCGGGCCCTCGTGTACAAGATGATGTTGTAGCAAAATGGTATGCTCCAGAGCACTCCTTGCAGTGAGCCCCCTCCACAGCGACCATGATGTACTTTTTCATCTGGTTTGCTCCTATCTCACAAGCAAATAACATTGTCCTTCATGCCCCCCAAGACCTAACTTCATATATTTATCTCCTATTGGCGGAGACTTACCTGTGGGGACAGAGGAGGGAGGTCTATCTGTGGTGCATCAACTTTGATTTGGACTTAGTGACAACTGCCTGATGGAAGAAAGACCATTCTGTAAATGTGGGATGCATGTATGGATACAGTCTCAGGGTTAACGGTCTGTAGTATCCGGATCATTATCCACACCCTTCACTTAGTGGCAGTAACAATGCACCTTCAACCAAAGAACTGATGAGACTATACTTGCTATGATAAGTGACATGATGCTCTAACCTCTTATACATAACAGTGCTGAATACCTCTTATATAACACCAAAACTCATGACAAGAAGGGAACTGAGGTAAGGGTGAACATCATTGACTCTCTTCCCTAACCTATAATCCGTGAAGCAGCAATCATCTCTTGTAAACTGGATCAAAAGACACCATAAAAAAGAACCAGGCCTAACTATTGCCTAGTGACACAGGAACCTATGAATAAGACTGTCTTCTACGACTATTGATACCAAATCTATACTCCACTTGGAGCAAAACAGCCAATCACAACATGCAGTAACTCCTACTCCTGGGTATGAAACATTAAACTTCTACTCTATTACATGGTAGCACGTCTTTTCTGTCAGCAGTATTCACCTTCTAATCATAAAACTTTTGAAACACTTACCTAGGAATGGCATACTTCCTTTCCTTGGTAATCTAATCATGACTTGAAAGCGCTCCCCCCCCCCCCAATTGATAACCCACCTCCTCACATTGACGGTGGGTGAAAAGAGACTCAGCCCTTTTCCTAGAATGATTTACTCCGACTGCCTACTTAAACCTCATCTTCTGAGCAATATCTAAAGACAAGACGGCACATGGGTTAGACTTCTCGAAACTTGAAACCTTGTCTTTAGATTTTGGGGGAAACTATGCAATTCCCTGCTTCCTCACTATGTACTCTACTAAAAGAACTGTCTGACATCAAGTCTTCCATAAATAAGGTCAATACTGCTGTAAGATACATAGGGGCATATCAGCAACACCCGGCGATAATTATCGCTCTGTGATCATAGCGTGAGGATAATTATCGCCGGGTAACGAGGATTTTTATTGCTGAGATAGCATGCTATTAGCAACGCTTATCTTCTCAGCGATAAAAATCCTCATGCTAACTGCCTAACGTGAGATTATCGCTGGAAACCCAGCGATAATCTCACGCAATGTGGCGTTAGCTTGCTGATAGGGACTCACAAACTTAGCCATGATATCCACCCTCCATAGGATATCATGTCTAAGTCAGTCCTGAAGCAGGTGTGATGAAAGTAGCGATAACAGGGGTTATCGCTACTTTTCCTGACGCTATGCTTCATAGCGTGGGGCTTAATGATAAATGTTGCTTAGCGACATTTCTCCTGACATGTTAGGACAGGAACGCCCACTTTGCATCTCATTAGAGATGCAAAGCTGGGCGTAATGAATCCCCACGCGAAAGCAAGGTTTCACGCATTAGCGTGGCCTTGCTAATTAGGCGATAAAATTATCTACGCTTTTCGGCCGAAAACGGCCGCAAAAGCGGCGATAATTTTTTATCGCCTGCTTGTAAATATGCCCCATAGTCACTAAAGTCCAATATTTGAGAGCTGATATTGCAACTTTTCACCAACAGCTCAACCGCACAGTTCCAGAATCCAGGCAATAGTAAGACGAATGGTTCGGCTACATGACTGGGACCTATACATATACTCCATGAAATAAAAATTGATGGATCTAAAGGATAAAAGCATATGGGACAGTTTAAAGAAATTCCACTTTATGCATGACCACCCATGAAGGTTTGGACTGGTGTTGCTGGTTTCCTGACTCTGAGAATGCAATGCGGCCTGCTAACCACACCTCAGTGCCAGTATTCTAACTCATTACAAAGTGTATATTTAATTGGTTACCCCCTCAATTGGCTTAAAAAGACTTACTTCTAAGTCCCTAGCTTATCATGCCCAGGCTACCCAGGGCATGTAAGACAGAATGTTCACCCAGGGCTGCAGAACTGGTTGTGCCACCCTGAGTGTGCCGAAATACAAAATGGCACCCAGCCAATCCACTGCAGCCTAGAAAGGCAGTTTTAAACCAATGGCAAAGCCCCCACTCTCCTTAACAATATCGGAACTCCGCTAAGCGACCAAAAAACTCTGCCATGCTAAGCAGAGTTCCGAAAGCAGCAGAATGTGTTAGGTTGCGCAGTTCGCCTGATTTTTAGCGCCAAGTTTTTGTCCTGCACTGGGAAATTAGAGTGAATGGCACCATGTGCAGTGTAAGAGGGCGCTGCTTCTTTCTGCGCTTAAGTAGATTTTCTACTCAAGCGGCAACTCCCTCAACACGAACGGATGGTTTCTCAACGCCAGCGGTCACGACCATCCGCGAACACCTGCATTGAGAAACCTCACTGGGAGGTTGTCTAGCATTGGATGTTGCCCGCTAAATTGTCGTTTTGCACGTGGAAATGTTAGTAGCCCCATTGGCTAACACAGAGTTCCCAACTGACCCCTCTGCCTGGCTAAATTATGAATTGGACTACTAAAAAGGGTACTTCAAGGTATCAAATTAACCGTGGCATAAAACCCGATTTGGTGCCCAAGTTGAATTGAATGTCCCTTTTAAGGAAAAGCAACTTTTGGGAAGTTGCTGCACTGTAGCCTAGCTTGTCCAGTGGCCTAACATGGTTACTGGCCACCAGACAGCTTTCTGTCCTCCTGGTGAGTAGTGTGAACTAACCCTGGGTGGGTAACTACGCTCTGCCCACAGAGTTTGTGTAGTTTAGCCCACTCCACATTCCACTGCAAGCGCGGAGTTCAGGCAAAACTGTGACTACGAGGCAGAGCGCAGTTAGCCGGCCCCTCCACTCTCCCAAAGTTATTAAAAATTATTGAAAAAAGGCACTTACGTGTCACTGCTTCCTTGGCTGCCTCCTCCTCGCAATGGCTGCTCTCTCCTGCCTCCTCCTCGCACTGAATAAACCCTACGTGTACATCTTGCAAATGTGCAGTGCGATGAGGAGGCAGGAGAGAGCAGCCATTGCGAGGAGGAGGCAGCAGAGGAAGATGCAGCCGGTAAGTGCCTTTTTACTTATTTTTAATTGCTTTGAGAGGGGAGGGCGCACAGCGGAGCGGGGTGTAGTTCCACAGTTTTTTTTAGACTCCGTGGAACTATGTGGAACACCACTCCGCACACTCCGCCCAGGTTTAGTGTGAACAACTTCTAGGCTGAAGAACAATGGCAGTCTGCTACAGAGGGAGGTCTTACCTCCCCCTTGTAGGATTGTAGGAAGCCACTCAGGTTTATGGCCCAAAACCAAGCAGCAGAGGCAAAGCCGTCTTTCTTAGGCAAATAGTAATCACACTACTGAGATCAGTGCCCCAACCGGTTTTCCAGTGGGCGTGTAACCCACAGGGTAGCCACGCCTCTAGGGTGGACTACCGAGCTCCTAACATCCAAGGAAGGGTTCAGACATCTTGGGAGTGGGCAGAATATTGCACCCTGGGATTGCTAGATACCAAACATAGCTGGAAGTCATCACAAGTCGAGAGGGATTTTGGTAGCCCATTTCCTAGTGACAGCTATCATCCGCCTGTTAGGTTTGAAAATCCCATTCCTGCAACGCACTCGTTTTATGCTATATTAGGTTAGCAGTTTGTGGCTAAATATACGCCATTTGTATTCACAATATGCAACCCACTGAGTTATCCCTGCAATGTGCAAGCTTTCCTGTAGTTAGCCAGTGTGACTCCATTTTGTATTTTGTAATCCCTATTAGGCTGCTTAGGCCGTTTCTGAACTAGGGCTCACCATTCAGAACACCGTATTTCATTATTGTTTTCTCTCTGTTCACGGCTGTTTTCCGACTTACTAATGAATAGGCCTTTCTGCCCTCGCATACCTATCCGTGTGTGTAGTTCTGCTCCCACGTTAGGAGATGCTGAGACTCAGCGCGGTGACCTCGAATTACAGATAGCCTGTATCCATGTGGCAGGTGGTTTTCCATCCTCCTGTGCCTTCTTTGTTCATGTTCGGCCCAGGCCGGTACCTTTCCACTGTGGGCATGGTCGGCGGCTTCTTGGGAAGAATGAATGCACACTGCAGACTGTTGTGGGGTCAGCCCCTCGGCAGACATCTTAGGGTGCAGGTCAGATTGGACTCCTCTGCAGAGTTTTGTTAATAAATGTATGTCTGTATTCTCTATTGTCTGACCAACTCTTCATTTTTGGGAAGGCATAGCAGGTGGTTGTAAGTAACTCGGGTGGCCACTAAGGGCCACTTCCTTCAGTTGGCGCTCGAACAGGGACCCCGCAAGGTGATTCGACTCACCCGTAATCGGACTGCAGGGTCGGGGTGGTGTCCGGTCGGTCGAGTGGATCGGGGTACCCCACACAAGGCCGAGCTTGTTTCTTGCAGCTGCCCTGCCCATCTGATCGGGTGACTCCTCGTCTAGTGGTCACCGGCTGGGGTCCTGAGAAGGCAAAACCTTGGAGTTGACCATTTGGTCCGAACAGTGGAGAATAACTTGACTCGACCTGTGTGCACCAGGTGAGTGATTTGATTCTTGGAAAAAATGGCACCATTCTTGAACAGCAAAAGCCTATTGGCTGTGTCTTGGTACAGTCCCTGGACTGCCTTGGTGCAGTTTCCAGACTGCCGGGCTTGAACGGCACGAGCCATCAGGCTGTGTCTTGGTACGGTTTTTGGGCTGTCTTGGTTTGAACTTGGTGGGTTTGCGGACCCTTTTAAAACACACAGTGTTTGTGAAGAGCCTACCAGACCAACTGGGAATTTGGCCTGCGCTTGAAAAGGTCTGGGACTGTTCGCA
Source organism: Triturus cristatus (assembly GCF_964204655.1). Taxonomy (NCBI): domain Eukaryota; kingdom Metazoa; phylum Chordata; class Amphibia; order Caudata; family Salamandridae; genus Triturus; species Triturus cristatus. The sequence continues at coordinate 897,689,125 of NC_140590.1, read as the reverse complement.
AACAATCTGCCAGGCCAACTGGTAATTTGGTCAATGTTTGAAATGGTCTGGGGCTAGAGCCTGTCTTCTTGAACTTGGTGCAGTCTCCGGACTGTAGGGAGCGGTCTCCGGACCGTTTTGGTTTGGTTCTTGAACTATTTTTATTTTCTTTCCTTTGCTTTTATTACTGTTGTTGGTGTTATACTTGTCCGTTGGGGACAGTGCATGTGTCTTCTATTAAGATGCCTTGTTTAAGTAAATTGGGGTGTTTTGGGTGCCTGTGTTGTTCTGCTCAGGTTAGATTGGAAGAGAGCCAGCCCGCGCCTCCGGAGGGTACGCCCAAACTTTGATGTATACGTCAAGCATGGTATTGGCCCTATTATGTTTAGCACATTGTGGAATAAATATACGAGGGACAATGCCGAGTTACAGAGGCCACTTACTGGCTCGTTCGATGAAGAAAAATTGAATTTCTTGCGGGACAAATTGTTTGCCAAAAAGAGGAGGCAGTCGATGTTTGATTCTGTTAGACTATGGCAGAAGGTGGCTAGGCAATGGCGTATGAGAGCAGAGAAAGAGGCCCGGAAGAGCCAGACACAAACAATAACGCAGAAAAGCAGTGGCCTATGAAAGGGAAAAGATAGAGAAAGGCATAGAATGTGCAAATAGAAAGTTTTGATTGCAGACTGATAAATGCTATGCTACTAGAGAGGAAGGTGATGCTTTCATTAAAGAGCTATTGGATTCTCGCCCTCCTCCACCTTATGCTCCTGAGCGAATATACCCACTAGTCCCAACATCTCAGACTCTGGCCCCTGGTACCGCTCTCCCTGGTGCCCCTGCCTCTACTCAAACTGCTTCTGCCCTAGCCCCGCCCGCTTCCTCTCTGCTCACGCAAGTACCAGGGGTGGGAGCCATTAGTTCTCCTGTACTGTCTACTGACTCCGCATATGCTGCTACACCCCCTTTCACCCCTACAGCACTGTTTCCTTTCATGATGATACCTTTCTCCTCATCTGCTTTCTCCCTTGAGTATGACACCCCAAGCATTGCCGAATGGCGAGACCCCTGCATGTGGGATATATAAAGGGAATTAAGCGGCAGCACGAGACCGCATGGAGAAAGTGCGTTCTGCTGTGGGTGATGAGGAGAAGCAAATGGTGGTGAATCAGGCAGCTCAGTGGGCCCAGAACCTGATCTATAGTGTGGAAGATGTGTGGAGTGTGATGAAAGATTATGAGCCCTTCATACAGCAGCATGCCCTTAAGCACATGTCGGCAACGCTAATAGGGCTGTGGGAGCAGTGTTTTCAGGGTGTTGCACTGCAGATTATCGATGACATTCGGGACAGGGTATATGCTACAGGAATGGCTCCCAATGAGGTTTTTAGCAATGTGACGACATTGGTGTGTTACCGAGGAAGATTGCACTAAAAGATTCCGATGATGGTGACCCAGTACCCCATGAGGGAGGTCCATCCCATTTACCATCCTGAATAACCTGAACTGCGCAACTCCACGAATACTGTAATTAGGCCACAAATCGATGCTCGGTTTCAGGAACAGTGGATCTACACTCCTTGGAAGAGGAGTGAGGTAATATCCATTAAAGGCCAGTTGCCGGACCCCCGGAAAAACCTGACTGCGTACTACAAAGAGTTGACAGAGGCGGCCTCCTCCACGGTGATGACGTTAGCTGATATTGAGTTGTTCTTTGGCTTGTTGGTACCGGTGGATATATGGAGGCAAGTGCATACACAGGATCATGTAGTGGAATTGGGAGGAACATGGGATCAGATCAGGGTATGGGATAAGGAACACAAGCCCGGCGACAAGCCAAAGGCGAAGTTATTGGCTGTCCGGGTCGCATTATCATATATATGCATTCCCTTATCCCGCTGAGATGGGTGGATTGGGACGAGTTGACTGCATGTCGTCAGAAGAAAGACGAGAGTGTGTCTGATTTCTTTACTAGGTTTGAAGGAGTTTTTCTTGATTTTAGTGGTCAAGACCTGTCACTGGAAGGTAGTGTCCAGTTGTTTGTCAGCAGATTCGTTAGTAACCTGCTTCCTGAGATTGCAACTAGGTTGCAGGCTTCAGGAAGCACTTGGAGCACCTCTTCCTTGTCAGTAATATTGAGTATAGCACAATACTACAAGCATAGAGAGAATGAAGAGAAGGAGAAAGTGGAAAAAAAGTCAAAAGAGCTGAAAATGAGGGTGTTGATACAGCAAGTTGCGATGGGAAATGGCAGGGGAAGAGGTTCGGGTCCAGCCCGGTGGCTGCCCCGGTCTAACAGAGGTGGTGCTTCGAGTGCAGCCCTTGGGCTCAACCAATGTGCATGTTGCAAGCTGGAGGGACATTGGCGGAAGGAGTGTCCGGAGTTGTTGCAGAAGGGTGGGGCCCGAGACGTCGGGGTTTTAGAGGACGTGGAGGATGAGGCCGTGGGGAGATGCAGCAGAGAATACATCGTCTAATAGACAGAGCGGGAACTATTTTGTGGACCCTCGAGGGAGACAGTACTATCATGATGACTATGACATGGACGAAGTGACGGGGATGTCTCACAGCTAGGACAGCCAGGGACAGGGCAAGGGACCAGTTCCGGTGCCTGTAGATCAGCGCGGACACTATGTCACTGCGGATTTACAAGGTACGACCGAGAAATTCTTAGTTGATACAGGGGCTATGAATAGCTCTGTTTCTTGTTCACTGGTCCCGGAGGCAGCTCTGTCTGGCCAAAACAATGTTTCGGTGGGTTTCTCAGGCGTGCCGGTCATTAGTCCCATTTCCAAACCTCTTGCTTTGACTATTGGCCCCTTTACGGTTGATTCACCATTTCTATTGACGTCAAATTGTGGGGAGAATTTGTTGGGATTGGATTTGTTAAAAAGGATGCATGCAACAATTTTTTGTTCTCCAAATGGTGTTTACATGACTATTGGACCGCAAGTGGCCCTTGCTAAACAGTGCCTCGCAAAGGATGCCCCCCTTCCCGCTGAGCTTGAAGATGTGCCACTCACACTGTGGGCCACAGGAGACACAGATGTGGGGTTACTCCAGATCCCACCAGTCTCTATACAGATCAAAGACAATGCTGTCTTGCCACGTATTCCCCAGTACAAGATATCCCAGGCAGGAGAAAAGACCTTATTGCAAATAATACAGGATTTGATTAAGTGTGGTTGAGGAGACAACGGCAAATGTGTGTAATAGCCCTATTCTTCCTATTCTAAACCCCTTCGCTGCCAGGCCTTTTCCCCCTCCTGTGCCAAGCCTATTTTTGGCTATTTGGGGTAGTGCACGCTGAGGCCCCTGTAACTTTTTGACCACATAAGGTATCCACGCCAAATTTGCGTCCTTTTCTTCCAACATCATGGGGATTCTAAAGGTACTCAGGGTTTGTGGATTCCCCTGGAGGGGTCACAGAAATGTGCCAAAATACAGCAACATTTTGTGTTTTTTGGGGAAAAATGGGCTGCAAATGAAAGCGTCTGGGTTTTCCCCTGAAAATGTTATCAAAAAAGGGTTTATGGGGCTGAAATTACCATTTTCCCAGCTTTTAGGGAATGAAAGACTTTTGACAGAAAACCAACATTTTCTACACAGTTTTGGCACCTTTCTGGGACATAGTCTATTTTTGCTATTTTTTGTGCTTTCAACCGCCTTCCAGTTAGTGGTAGAAAACTAGACACCCAGGGGAATCCAGGATGGGGTGACTTAGCTGCCTCCCACCAGGTTCTGTTACCCAGAATCCCTTGCAGACCTAAATAATTGTCAAACAAAACACATTTTCCCCACATTTCTGTGGTGGAAAGTTCTGGAATCTGCGTGGATCCACAATTTTCCACCCACCCCGCATTCCCCAAAGTCTTACGAGAAACATGGTACCTCACTTGTGTGGGTCGGCCTAGTGCCCGTGACAGGAAAAGGCGTAAAACACAACGTGGTCACACCTCAATTTTTTAGTGAAAAATGACCCTTTTTTGGCAAAGTGCCTAGCTGTAGTTTTTTAACTCTAGCTCTGCCGGCACCTAGGGAAACCTAGCAAACCTATACATTTTTGAAAACTAGACACCTAGGGGAATCCAGTATGGGGTGACTTAGCTGCCTCCCAGCAGGTTCTGTTACCCAGAATCCCTTTCAACCCTAAAAAATTGTTCAAAAAAACACATTTTCCCCACATTTCTGTGGTGGAAAGTTCTAGAATCTGCATGGATCCACAAATGTCCACCCTCCCCCGCGTTTCCCAAAGTCTTACGAGAAAAATGGTACCTCACGTCTGCCGGCACATAGGGAAACCTAGCAAACCTATACACTTTTGAAAACTAGACACCCAGGGGAATCCAGGATGGGGTGACTTAGCTGCCTCCCACCAGGTTCTGTTACCCAGAATCCCTTGCAAACCTAAAAAATTGTCAAAAAAACACATTTTCCCCACATTTTTGTGGTGGAAAGTTCTGGAATCTGCGTGGATCCACAATTTTCCACCCACCCCGCATTCCCCAAAGTCTTACGAGAAACATGGTACCTCACTTTTGTGGGTCGGCCTAGTGCCCGTGACAGGAAAAGGCGCAAAACACAACGTGGTCACACCTCAATTTTTTAGTGAAAAATGACCCTTTTTTGGCAAAGTGCCTAGCTGTAGTTTTTTAACTCTAGCTCTGCCGGCACCTAGGGAAACCTAGCAAACCTATACATTTTTGAAAACTAGACACCTAGGGGAATCCAGTATGGGGTGACTTAGCTGCCTCCCAGCAGGTTCTGTTACCCAGAATCCCTTGCAACCCTAAAAAATTGTCCCAAAAAACACATTTTCCCCACATTTCTGTGGTGGAAAGTTCTAGAATCTGCATGGATCCACAAATTTCCACCCTCCCCCGCGTTCCCCAAAGTCTTACGAGAAAAATGGTACCTCACGTCTGCCGGCACATAGGGAAACCTAGCAAACCTATACACTTTTGAAAACTAGACACCCAGGGGAATCCAGGATGGGGTGACTTAGCTGCCTCCCACCAGGTTCTGTTACCCAGAATCCCTCGCAAACCTAAAACATTGTCAAAAAAACACATTTTCCCCACATTTCTGTGGTGGAAAGTTCTGGAATCTGCGTGGATCCACAATTTTCCACCCACCCCGCATTCCCCAAAGTGTTATGAGAAACATGGTACCTCACTTGAGTGGGTCGGCCTAGTGCCCGTGACAGGAAAAGGCGCAAAACACAACGTGGTCACACCTCAATTTTTTGGTGAATAATGACCCTTTTTTGGCAAAGTGCCTAGCTGTAGTTTTTTAACCCTAGCGCTGCCGGCACCTAGAGAAACCTAGCAAACCTATACATTTTTGAACACTAGACACCCAGGGGAATCCAGTATGGGGTGACATAGCTGCCTTCCACCAGGTTCTGTTACCCAGAATCCCTTGCAAACCTAAAAAATTGTCTAAAAAAACACATTTTCTCCACATTTCTGTGGTGCAAAGATCTGGAATCTGCATGGATCCACCAATTTCCACCCTCCCCGCGTTCCCCAAAGTCTTACGAGAAAAATGGTACCTCACTTGTAAACCTCAATTTTAGCTGAAAAAATCACTTTTTTCACATATTTTGGTGTGGGAAAGTTGTGGCATCACCGTGCTCACACAATTTTCCCACCACCCAGCATTCCCCCAGGTCTCCCCATAAAAATGGTGCCTCACTCGTGTGGGAGACCCAAGTACCCGCGACAGGCAAGGGCCCCAAACATTGGCACCATTTTTATCGGGAGACCTGGGGGAACACTGGGTGGTGGGAAAATTGTGTGAGCCCTGTGATGCCACAACTTTCCCAGACCAAAATGTGTGAAAAACGTGATTCTTTCAGCTAAAATTGAGGTTTGCAGGGGATTCTGGGAAAGGAAACGTTGGGGGATCCACGCAAGCCATACCTCCCTGGAAGCCCGCAGGTGTCTAGTTTTCAGAAATGTGTGGGTTTGGTAGGTTTCCCTAGATGGCTGCGCCGAGCACGGGGCCAAAAACCCAGGTGACACCCCTTGCAAAACCAGGTGGTTTTGAGATAGGCAATTTTGATGTCACCTCAAAACGTTTGGGGCCCTTGCACGTCGCGGGTACTTGGGTCTCCCACACAAGTGAAGCACCATTTTTATCGTGAGACCTGGGGGAACACTGGGTGGTCGGAAAATTGTGTGAGCCCAGTGATGCCACAACTTTCCCAGACCAAAATGTGTGAAAAAAGTGATTTTTTCAGCTAAAATTGAGGTTTGCAGGGGATTCTGGGTAAGGACACGTTGGGGGATCCACGCAAGTCATACCTCTCTGGCAGCCCCTGTGTGTCTAGTTTTCAGACATGTGTGGGTTTGGTAGGTTTCCCAAGATGCCCGCCGAGTACGGGTCGAAAAAAACAGGTGACCCCCCTTGCACAACCAAATCGTTTTGACACAATTAGTTTTTTTTTTCTGCAGAGTGAGAGTTTTGGCACAATATTGCAAGGAAAAAGAGACAGACATTTTTAAGTTTGCAGGACATTGTGGATAAGATATCTTGTTGGAATTCACAAGAGATGCATCACCATATGCTCCATAGGGTAACAGCAATATCTACAGTTGGTAGGTTATTCTTAGATGGAATGTTTACCTTGGCAGAGAGGCTATTAAGACAAAAATTCCTGCACGGCCATATATTCCTCAAACACACACCCATACTGGTTGGATTTGGCATGAGGGCGAGTGATGGTTCAGTATATAACATTTTATTAACAAGAGATTTCACAAAAAGGAAATGCACTGTCAATAATTAAATGGGCTAAAAACCGAATCAGTGACTCGCAGCTCGTGAGCTGTAAAGCCACGGCAAGGCACCAACTGTTTTACAGGCCATTTACACACCTTTCATACGTGATACACACAAGACCATTCACACCACCAGGCACAAAACCAACACATCACAACATTCACAAAAAGGGACAAGGTACACCCTGCTTCAGAAAGACAAAAAAGACAAATATTACTGCACAGCCATCTAATCCTAAAGCACACACACATACTGGTTGGATTTGGCACGAGGGTGAGTAATGGTTCAGTATATGCAATTGTATTAGTAAGTGATTTCACAAAAATGAAATGCACTGTTAATAATTGAAAGGACGAGAAACTGAACCATTGACTCACAGCTCGTGAGCTGTAAAGCCACGACAAGCCACCAACTGCTTTACAGGCCATTCATACACCATACGTGTGACACATACAAAACATTCACGCTGCCAGCTGCGGGCCCATCACATTACAACACTCACACCAGCAGACAGCGCCATTCAAGGGCCCATCACTTCCACACGCCCACATTCCTGACACAGCAACTACACAAACTGATGGATTGCGTGTCGTGGCGCTAGCAGTGTGTGTAGTGACCAGCAGCAAGTCACTGCTCACACACCGCCAGCCAAGCACCAGTCCACACACACCGCCAGCCAAGCGCCAGTCCACGCACACTGCCAGCCAAGTGCCTGTCCACGCACACCTCCAGCCAAGCGCCAGTCCACGCACACCACCAGCCAAGCGCCAGTCAACGCACACCTCCAGCCAAGCACCAGTCCACGCACACCTCCAGCCAAGCGCCAGTCAATGCACACCTCCAGCCAAGCACCAGTCCACGCACACCGCCAACCAAGCACCAGTCCGTGCACACCACCAGACAAGTGCCACTCCACGCACATCGCCAGCCAAGTGCCAGTCCACGCACACCACCAGCCAAGCGCCAGAACATGCACACCGCCAGCCAAGCGCCAGTCCACGCACACCTCCAGACAAGAGCCAGTCCACGCACACCGCCAGTCAAGCACCACTCCATGCACACCTCCAGCCAAGCGCCACTCCATGCACACCGCTAGCAAAGCACCAGTCAACGCACACCACCAGCCAAGCACCAGTCTACCCACACCACCAGCCAAGCTCCAGTCCACGCAGACCACCAGCCAAGCACCAGCCTACAAACACCACCATCACATTTAGGATTTTATATACAAAACATCACAAACAAATTGCAAATAGATACAAATCCACTAACACAAAATCTGAAACTAAATACATTGCACTAATGCCAACCTTGAAACAGAATAATTTTTTTAAACAATACAGACCAGGCAGTTTACTTTACCACTCATGGAAGCTCCCAAATTTTATTTTGCGTGTGGTACGCTCTAAAACAAGCAGGCACACACAGCCCAGGGTTAGAAGGACACCCGGGGCATAAAAAACGAGACTCCTTCCGCAAACCTCTTCGCCAACAGACTCTACATCTCCTAGTGAGAAAATCTTTTGAAGATGTGGGAGGAATGTAATCAGGAAAGTGGCGATCTTTCAGTCGAGCCACATCCTCCACCACTCCAAATCTAGGAACACTTGCCTGTTCCACAACAACAAGGCTAGCTATCACAGTGCGAGTGCTGAAACTGAAGAAATGTCAACTTTGACGCAGGAGAACACTCCTTGAACACAATAAAAGCAATGAAACTTGCTAATTCGAAGAAATGGATGGCCAGCTTCTTATACCAAACATAAACCTTCCGAATAGCAGTGTAAGGTTCCAACCTCTGATCTACTCTGTCAACACCACCCATGTGCTTATTGTAGTCTAGAATGCACACAGGTTTGCGCACTTCAGCAACCTGACCCCAAACAGCCACAGGTGAAGTACTCTCATCATGGATGGAAGTCAGCATGTACACATCCCTCCTGTCCACAAATTTTACAGCTAGTAGTTCATCACTACGCAAGGAACTGCACTGTCCCCTCTGAGGTTTTTTGCAAACAAGCTCTTTCGGATAACTTTTACAGTTAGAGCGGATTGTGCCACATGCAAAAGTGTCCACTTTAAACAATTCCTTAAATAATTGCACAGCAGTGTAGAAGTCATCAAGGTACAAATGGTGGCCTCTGTTAAACAGTCTTCTAGCAAGATCCCACACAGTTTTCTCTGAAACTCCAAAATTGGACGGACAACCTGGGGGGGTCAATAGAGGAATCTCTACCAGTGTACACACGAAAATTAAAAACATATCCTTTCCTACTCTCAGCCAACACATACAGCTAAATTCCATAGTGTGTCCTCTTGCTAGGGATGTACTGCCTAAAAACCAAACGGCCCTTGAACAAGACCATAGACTCATCAACAGATATTCCTTTCCCTGGAGTATAGATCTCAGAAAATCGATCTACAAAGTGATCAAGAACGGGCCGAATCTTAAAAAGACGGTCACAGTCAGGGTGATCTTGTGGCAACGCCATAGAATTATCAACAAAATGCAGCATGCGTAGCAAAAGTAAATACCGATTACGAGTCATAACTGAAGGAAATATGGCAGTTGCCAACAAGGGGCGAGTAGACCAATATGAAGCCAGATTCGGCTTCCTTACCACACCCATCAATAAAGTCAAACCCTAAAACTTCTTAATCTCTTCCAGATTTGTGGGAGTCCACCAGGTAGCTCTAGACTGGGGCCTACATTTGTCACTGTTGTCCCTCAAAAACTGTTCAGCATATAAATTAGTCTGGTCAACAATTTCACCCAAAAATACATCATCCATAAACAACTGAAAAAACTGTATAGGCAAAAAAAATTCACAATCCACTCTATACCCTGAATCACCACTAAAGGCAGGCAACACCGGCTGCACCATGTTTGGATCAACCCAGAGTCCAGCACTTCCAGTAGGAAGCCTAGCAGCCTCAGACTGCAATCCAGATGCCTCTTGCACCATCGGCACAGCAGTTTCCTCCTCTAAAACAGGCACTTCATCCACACTGAGAGTTGCTTCATCCACATCAAGAGTACCTTCATCTGCACTGAGAGTACCTTCATCATTTGATGAGTCCATGTGGAGAGAAAACTCACTGCCTGAATCTTCCCCTCCCTCCTCTCCCTCAGACGCACTGTCAGTCTCATAATCATGCTCAGAGGAAGATTCAAGAAGCATACCAACCACCTGTTGAGCAGTCATTCTATGGCTAGCCATAATGCTTACTAATAAAGGTAACTTGTCAAACAAGTCAACAACAAACACTTTGTAAAATAAGTAATAAACAAAAAGCACCTTTATCAAAAACACATATATACTCCAAAACGATACCACTCACTTGCCAGAGGCAGCTAAACTACTCACCACCACCTACTCTGCACAGACACAGTATGGATCAACAATATCCCACTAAAAAAGAAAGAGAAAAGAAATTACACATAAGACCATGCAAAACACATCGCAAAGAATTTCATGCTCAAAACACTAACTAAATATGCTGCCACCACTTACAAAAAAATTCATTCAAACATTACAATATTACTCATTTGGAGTGAATACAACAAAACAAATGTCTTACCAAAAAAATGCAACTACACAAAACTGCAGAACAACCACTGTCGAAACCGGAAACAGGAATCAAAAGCTTTAGACTAGAATAAAAAGGAGAAATAAACATTAATATCACATATGCAAATAATGCACCAGTCCACACACAATCCACCAACAAAGATAAGGGGTAGGTGGACCTAAGAGTATAAATTAAATATTCACCCCCGTAAAAGGTGAGCAACCCTTGCGGCCACACCCCAACACAAAAATTAAAAAAACACTGGTGTCTAGTGGCTTCTGTCCCCCTTGGGGGCAGATGGGCCTGAAAACATACTGCTATCCTTCCGCCCAAAGAGTGCAGAAATGAACACAATCATCCCCCAAACAACAAATACAATAGTAAATTAAAAATCTGCCCCTCCCGTGGGGCAGACACATCCACTCACGATCTCTCCATCCTAAGCTCTACTCTCTAATCCATTCAAAACTGGATGTTAACTCATCAACTGATTCTGAATCCCTCCAAAACTGAATTCCTCCTCCTCTCCTCCTCACTTTCTCCTCCCCCGGTTCTATCATGGATGGATCAGAAGAATCTACTTAACAAGAATCCCATCATTGTCAACAGTGCAAAATCCCTTAGTGTCATACTCGACAAAAAACTCAATCTACTCTCCCACATCAATTCCTGCACCTTCTTTGGGGGTTTGTCGCTTCTTCCCGGAGCAAGAACTTCAAACATTGGTCCAATCGCTGGTTCTCTCCAGATTGGACTACTGCAATTCTCTTCTTACTGGCCTTCACAAATCCCACATGTCCCCCCTTAAATATGTTCTCCATTCAGCAGCTCGTTTCATGTATGGGGCCAAAAGAAGCGACCACATCACACCCATTTTATCCACCCTCCGTTGGCTTCCCATCGAGGCAAGATCTATCTACAAGAAAGCCTGTATCACCCACAAAGCCTTGCACTCCTCCTCTCCTCGCTACCTGGCGAATAAACTGAAACTCTCTGGAGGCTCTAGACCATCACGTAATGCGCAAAATGTATTGCTTCAACCTCCCACTTTCAAGAAGGAAAGATCGATGGCCCAATCCTTTACAGGCAACGCAATGAGAATCTGGAACTCACTTCCGCCTCAGCTCCGGACCACCCCCTCTTCCCAGTCCTTCAAAACTGACCTCAAAGTTCTCCTCCTGCAAAGACACTTCCAAACTTAATTCACGCCCGCTCTATTATCTGAAGGAAGTCTTTACATTATAGGAATTTCTGTTCTCCATGCCTATAGAAGTGCCTTCCCACTGTGTTTTGAGTGTCTGCCATGTATTGCAGTTTTATACCTCTACTTGTACTTTGTACGCTTTTGTAACATGCACACATGTCACTTTTTCCTCTTGTAGCGTATGTCTGCTACCTCTTGCATTTTGTTTGCTCTTGATACATGCACAATCGTCACTATTGCCATATGTAAGGTAATGTTTGATTTTGTAACAACACTGTCCCTATTGTGCATCGGTCTGGGGACTTTCGAATAAAAAAAAAATTATGTGGCCATAAGGGGAGCGACCCTTGCCTAAGGGGCCGCTTCCCCAAACAACCCAAAACAAAAAAAACAAAAAACTCCCTGGCGCTAGTGGCCATTCCTGCTGCACGATCGCACAATCGTGCAGCAGGAATGCATAAAAGAGACATTGGGGGAAAGGAAAACCCTTTCCTTTCCCTCGATGCCTCTTTTAGTGAAATCCCCCCCCCCCGCCCCAGAACTTACCTCTTTCTTCTCCAATGCGCAGGAAGCAAATGGCTTCCTGCGCATCGGAGAACAAAGAGGAAACCTCCAATGACGTCAGCGCGGCTCACGCGCTGACGTCATTGATGACGCGGGGGGAAGCAGGGGAAGGTCTTCCCCTGCTTTCCCAGTAAAAAAAAAAACAGATCTGCCACTCACGGGGGGAGCGCCAGCGCTTCCCCCATGGGTGGGTGTCAGGACTACCTGGACTCGTCTTGGGTACATGGTGACTGTGCTCCATGACGAGTCCAGCTCGTCATAGGCATAGAAGGGGTTAAAAAGGCACCCTTGGATTCTTCTGATGCTCATCCTGATATTCACCGCTTTGTAATAGACCTGAGAGAGGTGAACAAAATAGTGGTTCCTCAGTACCCTGTAGTTCCTGACATTACCACGATTTTTACATGATTCCTCCGTCAGCAAAATTATTTTCTGTGATCAATCTCAAAAATGCTTTCTTTAGCATTCTAATCCTATATCCTATATTCCAATTCTATATGTGGTCGTGTCCAGGATCACATAGAGCTGAATGTCTACGCCAACTTGAGGACAGGAGATCCTACAGACCTTTGAAGATGGATCCCTCAAAACGATTATCATCAGAGATCAGAAGGATCGTGGACGAAGCCAAGGAAGAGGGATGGATCACTGATCATAAAGCTTCTTTTTTGGTCACATCCTTTCCCATCACTCCCTATTTCTATGTATTGCTGAAAATACATAAAGAACAGCGACCACCACCAGGGAGGTCGATTATTTCTGGTATCGGGTCCATACTTGAGCCTCTTTCCTCTTTTGTTGACTTTTTCCTTCGCCCATTGGTACATACCATGCCAACATACATACAGGACACCAAAGACCTCTTACGTACACTGGCTGAGACTCACTTCAATGCGTACAAAGACTATCTGGTCTCTTTTGATGTTGAATCCTTATATAAGTTTATACCCCAGGATGAGACACTGAATACAATAGAGGCTTTACTCAATGCTAACAACTGGGGCAGCATCACTCCGGTCCACTTCGTCATGAACTGCGCATGGTTGGCAATGAAGGAAAACTTTTTTAAATTTGAAGATGACCTGTTCTTACAAACGTCAGGCACTTCAATGGGCAGCATTTTCGCACCCAGTCTGGCTAACCTCTACGTACACCACTTTGAACAGACGGAGATCCTACAACAACAAAACCCTTATGCAAAACACATTCGTATCTGGAAGCGTTACATCGACAATGTGTTTTTGGTATGGAGGGCCACTCCTTGTGTCTTTCCATCATTGGCTCAACACCAGGAATTACTTCCTCAAATTCACTTCTGAATTTTCTAATATCAGCCTGCCCTTCCTTGATATACAGATTTTTCCTGATGGGGACGGTTTGGGCACGGAATTATACAGAAAACCTATGGCTCGGAATTCACTGCTGTCATACCAGAGCTATCATCCCAAATCTCTTTGGGAAAATTTGCCCTTTGGACAATTTCTCCGTATTAGGAGAAATTGCTCTTCCACAGAGAAATACAGAGAGCATGCGGTCAATCTGACTACCCAGTTGAAAGAAAGGAATTACTCTTTGAGCATCATTCGTTAATCCCGCAAGAGAGCTGCTAACAATAATAGAGAGGCACTGATTGAAGTGAGACCGGTGAAAGAAGATCCACCCAGACGTATCTGTGTGAACACGTTGTGCAGCTACTCTAACCAGATCATAAAGAGCATCCTTAGACATTGAAAGATCTTGAACATTGGGATTGAACCTTTGCCTCGTCCTCTGTTTGCTTTCAAAAGGAGCACGAGCATAAAAGACCAGCTAGTACACATGTGTCCATTGATGAAAAGAACTCCAGTCAGGATTCGTTGTGGGGCTTACCTCCTATCAAAGGTCATTTCCCGTGTGGCTCCTGTGCTGTGTGTCCACAGACAAAATGCACGACTGAGATTAACATAGGTACAAGTAAACCGTGGATACTATCTACACATACCAACTGCAACAATGAGAGACTGATCTATATGATCACTTACCCATGTGGCCTCTGCTACGCGGGGATGGCCACGTGCAAGATTAAGACTCGGAAATCAGAGCATAAGAGCACCATCCACTGCAAAAAAAGATCCACAAAAATGACAAATCACTTTTTAGATCTGAAGCACAGTAGTGAGGATCTTTTTTGGACAGTCCTAGAGCAACTGTGGATTCCAACACACGTTACTGATATATCCCAATTTTTATTCAGATGAGAACAACGTTGGGTATACAGGCTTAAGAGTGACACAAACGGACTCAATGATGAGATTCCATGGCTTGCACTGTAAAGTTCTGCACCAATAGTGGCTGGATATATATATATATATATATATATATATATATATATATATATATATATATATATACATATACAATACCTTTACATTTCACCGGGTTGGTCATTGGGTGATAGCCGTACACTATTATATTAGGTTTGGTCTTTGAGCATAGAGCAATTGATTTTACTGTATCTTAATATTTGACCACACCAACTGCAAGACCACAAAAATATATATTAGCTTATCTGGCTGTGCAGGCTGTCATAGAAGCGCTGTTGTCTTTTGAAATGATGCACTTTATCCACATACAGAGCAAAGAATTCAGATTGAACTCATAGACACGCAGTACATTTCACCTAACTAGATCCCAGTGTCCTTCCTTACGTGAGCGTCCAGTTGATTCTACATGGGTACTAACAGACGAAACAATTGTCAGAACGATTCGCTCTTAGACAAGAAATATCTTTTGTCTAGGTCATATAAAGGCTCCATATATAATATATAAGGGTTGGATGCTGCATTCTATAAATTAGCTTTCTCCTATCTGTGCGCTAAAAACTGGATTTCCTTAAATACTTAGGGGCATATGTATCAAACGATTTTGTATTCGCAAACGCTGCGAATCGCAAAAAAAACAGCGTTTGCGAATATGAAATCGCAAAAAGCGATGTATGTGACATTTCCACATCGCATTCTTAAGGAATCGCTAATTTTGCGATTCCTTAATTTTGCGTAAGCATTTAAGGAATCGCTAATTGCGATTCCTTAAATGCTATGTAACACGCACCCAAGTTGTGTGAATTCTCCTTAAGAAATCACAAATTACCACCAACTTCAAGTTGGTGGTAATTTGCGATTTCTTTGAAAAATGCAATTTTGGGCATTTTTCAAAGTGCCATGTGGCGCACATACATGCATGTGCGCCATATGCGCACACATGTTCATTTCAGGGGTGCATCAGGGTGTCATCATGACACCCTTGCACCTTTGAAATTATTCTCAATTTGCGATTAGCAAATTGCAATTCGCAATTTGAGAATTACTTCCCATTCATTCCTATGGGCCTCCTGGCCCATAGGAATGAATGGGAAGGTATTCCTTAATTGCGAATTCGCAATTTGCTAATCGCAATTAAGGAATATTAAGAATTCGCAAAATATGTGCAAATTTTTAAATACATCCCGTTTTGCAATTCTCAAATAGCGATTCTCAAAAAATCGCTATTTGAGAATCGCAAATACGGTTTTTGATACATATGTCCCATAATCTTCCTTACTATGTGGAACAGTATGTGTTTTCTGCACAACTAGTGGAGCGGTTTCACCACTAGTTTTATGTATATATTGTCTTTACTGGTTCCAATACTGTAGGATTATTTACCCTTGTTCCAAATATCTTTATTGATAAGGGAAACGACAATGAGTAGAGTTTTTGTAATTCACATGTTTGGTACTATAACTTCAGTGTCAATACGCAACATAATCTGAACAGGCTTCTATGCTGGCCACCCAGAGGTCCTTGGCCTACGTGTAGAGCTTACGAGGTAGTTTTTGACACTATTTAGAGCCCTGGCGCCTCTCCGTCGGGTACCTCCAGCCGCAGCTTCTGTACCGCGACGGGGTACCGATGGAGAGGTGAGTGGTATGCTCGCATCCACATTCTCGCTATTATGTTTACACTACTGCCTGGGATGCCAGGCCTTTAACATTGACTGATACCTTTATCTTTAGATACAAGCTAGTGGTTCAATACCTTTGGGTTGACGTTGTAATACCCCTTGGTCGTTAGTTTGACATTTCTAAGTAAGCGAGATTATTTTTCTATATATTCCACCGCTTATACTTTGGGGATACTTGTCTTTACGAAAACGATACCTACAGATAGTCATATGTGAAAATCTTTCTTATTGGAATTTGTTGCATTTGACCTGTTTTTTACTAAAGTTATCGTATTACTTCTACAATACCATCTATAATGCAAATCTCAAATATATATCTATGCACCATACCCAGAGCCGGGTTGTGGTATTCACCTTTAAACAGATTTTTTGTAGATTAGTCTCCACATATAGTTGTCAATATGTGGGACCTATGATCCTATTTACATCTTTTACAGAGCGGGCCCCCTTCCCTGAGCTGTTGCCAGGTTGAGGTGCGGCTATCTATCCTATACCTTAAAGTAAGTGTCATGACTGTGTTATGAAGGAAATCACTCACACTATCAAATAACAACACTCGCACATACTTTGTCTGCTTACACTCGCACATACCCGGGCAGTACGTGGACCTGCTTGACGGCGTTTGGATCGCCATTGCCTTTGCCTCTGACCTCACGCCTCGCGGAACCCGCTCCGCGGGTCCCGCTTCGCTAAGGGGCGCCTGGAACTTGGGAGCTGCCGTTGTTGGGACAGACCAGGGCTAAGGGCTGTGAGGGCTGCGAGCAGGAGGGGCTGGACTCAGTTTCCCAAGAGTCACAGCTCAGCTCCGCCCGCAACACCTGGGCCGCTCTCCCTCATCGCCCCGCCCTCAGCTGACCAGTGAAAGCTGCCGGATTCCTCCCTCTACGTGGGACAACACTCGCACATACCCGGGCAGTACGTGGACCTGCTGGACGGCGTTTGGATCGCCATTGCCTTTGCCTCTGACCTCACGCCTCGCGGAACCCGCTCCACGGGTCCCGCTTCGCTAAGGGGCGCCTGGAACTTGGGAGCTGCCGTTGTTGGGACAGACCAGGGCTAAGGGCTGTGAGGGCTGCGAGCAGGAGGGGCTGGACTCAGTTTCCCAAGAGTCACAGCTCAGCTCCGCCCGCAACACCTGGGCCGCTCTCCCACATCGCCCCGCCCTTACCCATTACCCAATTATATCCTAGGCCATAAGTAAGAGCACGAACACCGCTGCGCGGGAGCGCGCGGGAGAAGCCCGGGAGAAGCCCGGGACAAGGGCGGGACCGTCTTTGGCCGTCAGTGGCCGAAGGAGGCTGGGCTGGGCCCACTCTCTTGATCCCCCTCTGTGTTACAATTAAGGCAATGCCTTCGCCCCCACCACGGGAAACCCCCTCAAGGGATGGCGCCTCCAGCTCTGGGACTTTGGATAACTACTTCAAACCCACTAAAGGAGAAGCGGACAAGGAAAGCTCGCTTGAGAAGCGTAGGGTGGAGCGCAGGCGCTCCATTGATTCTATGAAAACCAGGCCCTTGACCGATATCATTCCTTATCCCACCACTCAAGAGGAAGGCACTCCACCCAGCAGTCTGATTAAATCGACACTTGAGGACTTCCCCGTCTTACTAAGGGAAATTCCTTCTACCCCAGGGATAGCGCTTGGAAAAAACATAGAGTCAGCCCCTCTAGAGTTCTCCCATACCCCTATTAACCTGGTAACTCAAACCCCACCTACGCAATTGGTTAATAAGAGCAAGTCCAAATTAAATGTAGTGGCGGAGTTACATAGGCCCCCACCCAGTAAACGTGCTCGGAAAACAGTGGGGGGGCGGGGGAAATCCAAAATATTACATCTTGACTTTGGCAAGAAACGCATTAACACCGCTCTATCGGGGAAGCCTACGGAGATAGTGCCTACCATTCCACCGCCCACGCCCCCAAACCCCAGTATAACGGCCACCACTAAAGAACCAGAGGTAATTTCTTCAAACTTAAACCTCCCACTCTCTGCCAAAGGGAGCATTGAATTCCTACTCCGCTCCCTTTTGCAGCCCATTACCGACAGCTTAAAAAAAGTCGAGATCAGGCTCACCCTACTAGAAACTTCTCTTACCACTTTGAACACTCTAGTAAGTAAGCAGACAAAGCTAGTGGGAACCCATTCCTTTGCTGGGGATCCTTCCAAAGCAGAAGCTGCAACTAATGCCAATAAAGCCCCCCCCAGAAACCCACCGCCTGCCCCCCCTCTGCAACCCCTTATGGCCATCCAACTCCCGGCACGGCACAATAATCAAAGCAACAGACCTACCCACCCCGTGGACTTAGCCTCCCATAGCTCTCAAATAGAGTCCTCTGGAATACATCAAGATCAGGTTAACGCCCCCCCACCCACGCCCATTTGCCCAACTCCCAGACCACGAAGGCCAGACCTCCCGCCTGAAGCTAATAGATTAATGGTGGTCTTAGCTGGTGCCCCCCACTTAAGATCAGGGGAAAATGAGGACTACCAATCCCTTAAGAAAAAGGTAATCAAATGGCTTAACTGGAACCGACCCTTGCCATCCCATTTTAATAACGAAATCATCATGGTGAGAAGGGTTCCATGGCTAGGGAAGACCAGGAAAACCATAGTGGGGGACTGTATTATGGTAACCTTTAAGGATCCGGGAACGGTACGACACATTTGTGGAGGAATGAACCGATCCCTTGATTCCACCATACAGACCCTCCCAGTATCTTTTTTCTTCCCCCCGATTCCAAGGCACCAGGTTCCAACACACGATGACTGGACAAGGGTGGAACACAGACGTAAACACAAAGGCTTTCTACAATGCCCGTACTTCCAACCGCCTGAAACACCTTTTTGCGATTTTAATCGCTTTAACTGCCTGAACGGTTTGGATGGGGTCGACTGACTTACCGTCTGTAAGACAGTGCCAGGGGTCTCGGGCTCCCCCGCTGTGTCCTCCGGTTCAATTTCTGGCCCCCTGAATGATCCAGCTGCTTCAGACCATGGCAGAACCGAATCTTTTCATGAAGCCACGGATGGGGTAGATGTTGCTGAGGGGATAACTACGGTTCCTTTCCTTGTGGGCAATGGTGCGCCAAGACCACCGGTGCCACATGCATCTTCTGCTGCCCCTACTATAGATCCCGCATTTGAAGTGGGGCATGGACTCACCTCCTCCAACCCTCATGGTATGGCATCTGCCACCTCCGAACATTTGAAGATAATTTCCTGGAACATCGCGGGATTAGCTAACAAACTGGAAGACCCGGCTTGGGCAAAGTACATAGAAACTGGTGACATATGCATGTTCCAGGAAACCTGGGCCAGAGAGGACTATGGACATCAAGGCTATTCGTCATTTTTCATCCCAGCAAGGTGGGAAGGCAAAGGCCGTCCATCAGGGGGCCTTACGATGTGGGTTGCTGCGCACCTGGGCTGTGTGGCCACACGGCTCCCATTCAACTCTGATGACATCCTTGCGGTCTTATTAACATGGCCAAACAAAGCTAACCTCCTGCTGGTCAACATCTATTCCAGGCCGATGGGAATGGCAAAAGAATCATCGACCTTTGATGAACTCTCGAACTTCTTATCTGAACTGTCGATTGATTCTTATTATGTGGTGGGTGGGGACTTTAACTCTCACTTTGAGCCACTCCCCGGCCTCCAGGAAGGGTTCTTATCAGAAGAAGAAGTTAGGTGGGCAGTACCATGGGTTGATGTGCCATCTCCGAAAGCTTGGACCCCATTGGCACTGCAAATCACTGCCCTTACGTTAAGGTTTGGACTCAGAGCGTGTAATGGGCAAATTAAATCCGATATACCAGGCAAAAATACTTACAATCGGCGGGGAAGAGAGTCTCATTTGGACTATGTCCTGGTCCAATTGACGAGATGGTCAACAATACAGGACTTCAGGGTAACAGACAGGTTGGACAGTGACCACAATGCCCTCGAGTTAGACCTTGCTCATCCAGCACCTCAGGCCCCAGTGACCAATGAGGAAGGGAATCGCCCCACGCTCCTCATAGACAACAGTAGGAGAAGAATTAGGTGGGAGCATATGGTCACAAGCAAGGATAAACTCCCACTGCTTTATGCAGAGATTACTCCCATCCTGGAAACTGTTGGGGATCTTGACAGTGTGGCAAATAAAATAGATATAAGGAGCAAACTGTTTGTTGCCCATGAGGAACTTATAAAAGCAGCGGCACCCCACTTTACTCGTAATATACGAAAGCCAAGGGAGAGGTGCCAAGGTAAAACACAATGGTATAATGTAGCCTGTAGACGGGCCAAAACAGAACTCCTTGGAGCAATTAAGGAGGGCACAGGAGGGGAACGCCTTAAGCAACGCAGGCAAGCTTACAAGAAGCTTCTTGCTCAGGCCAAAATAGAATGGGAGGAAAATCTGTGGGAAGAACTTACAAAGGCCCTAGCAATTCAAGATCAACGCCTGTTCTGGAGAATTGTGAATGGGGGATCAGGGAGTCTACACTCGGCAGTGGAGCCTAACATAGCTCCTGGAGTGTGGCAGGCCCACTTCCAGTCCCTATATAGCGCTGAGTCTGGAGAACTCCCTGCGCCAATCGAATTGGAGAGGCTGGGCCCTCAGGCGGATCCAATAACACTGAGTGAGGTCACTGCTGCTATTTCAGGCCTGGCTTCGGGGAAGGCGCCTGGACTGGATGGGCTACCGGGAGACCTGTTCAAGCAGGAGCCCACCGTCTGGGCGCCTTACCTCGCTGCTCTTTTTAACGGTATCCTCGGTGGGATGGAAATCCCTAGTACTTGGCTGGGGGCTGAGGTGGTCCCGATTTTCAAAAAGGGATCCCCCCTCCTCCCAGCCAACTACAGACCGATTAGTCTGAGAGACGTAGCGCAGAAGCTGTTCGGCAGGGTTCTCCTGAATAGGCTCCAGGACTGGATAGAGGAGGTGGGCGCCCTCAGTCCCTATCAGGCAGGATTTAGGAAAGGGGTATCGACTGTGGACCAGGTTTTTAGATTGAACCTGGTCTATTGGAGGACAGTGAGGTTCGAGGGCGGTAGTTTGTACACGATTTTCGTGGACCTACGGGCCGCCTTCGACCTCGTGCCCAGGGGAAAACTTTGGATTATCTTGGCAGGGATGGGCGTACCACCAGATATTTTACTGACCTTGCAGAGGTTGCATCATAACAATTATGCCCAGGTGAGGTGTGGGAGGTCGGGGGAACTGACTGACAGATTCCCCGTTGGCAGAGGGGTAAGACAGGGCTGTGTGCTGGCGCCGACCCTGTTTTGCCTCTTTGTCAACGGGGTAATCGCCCATCTTAACGCCACCGACTACACAGATGCCCCCAAATTAAACGGCAACAGTGTGCCCGCAATAATGTTCGCGGACGACACATTGTTAATATCTAAAACACCCATGGGCATCCAAAGGATACTCGATGCCTTTGTGGCCTTCTGCCAGGATAGAGGGTTGGAAATCAACGCCACAAAAACCAAATATATGGTATTGAATCCGAGCCCCAAACAGCGCCCGAATCCCCAACTGGGAGCAGTGCGGCTGGAAAGAGTAGCCACGTTTGAATATCTCGGCGTGACGCTCAACGAAAATATGACCTGGGGGACCCATCAGAGCAGGGCTAACCTTAAATTAGTGCAAATTACCGGGGGTATATCCCGGATGATGATTGGTTCGACCTACCGCCCACTGGGGGCCTTAATTCAGATATATAAAGCCCAGGCCAGGGGGGCGATCTTGTACGGGGCTGAATTGTGGGGCCACATTCCATGTCGGAACCTGTCTTCCACGGAAAATAGGTTTATAAGACAAATAACCGCACTTCCCCCTAGCACTCCACTTCTTCCTCTGAGGCTTGATCTAGGGCTACGGCCACTTGCCGACGAGATAAGTCTAAGACCCATTGCCTTCTGGCGCAGGCTATGGAGCAGCGATGATCTCGCCGACTATAGGGCGGAATTGGCCGAACTATTAAAGCACCCCAAGGCGCTCAGTATTCCCTGGGTCAAAAACATCCAGTCAATTTGCACCGATCTGGGGCTCCCTGAACTGTGGACCGAACCAGCGAATGTAGCACCAGGAATCTCTAAGAGATCCCTGACGAATCTGTATCACGAACACAAAAGGGCAAGGGCCTTAGCTACCCAGACAGAGGGGTCCCTTTCTTCCATATTCCTGCAAACTAAGGATCTCTATAGATTTGAGAAGGCTTTCGATCCCATATATCCCATACTCACCAGAAAGTTATTTCTCCAGTGGAGATACAGTACATTGCCTTTTCGGTCCTTTTCAAGCACCTGGCTACAAGTCCCTTCCACCAAATACTGTCCTCTTTGCGTTGATAAAGAGGAAAATGATTTGCATGTGATCTTTTTCTGCCCAGCCTACAAGGCAGCCAGAAAGCATTGGCTGCTTCCCTTGATTAAGAATTTGGGTGGCAGGGAATATACACCTATGTACAGGATTTTAAAATCCGATGTTTCTGGCCCAACCGTTTTTGCACTTTCCAAATTCTTTACGAATGTTTGGTATACGCGTATTCGTCTTTTAAAAAATGCTGGGTAGATTTTAGAATCACTTCAATTCTTAATAACTGTTTTTATTGTCTGTGTTGATCTTAAAATCATGTATTGATGTTTTAACAAATCTGACAGAATTCATGTGATTTTTTTTTGTATGTGCATCTTTTATGACCAAATGGTCGAAATAAAGATTGGAAAATGAAATGAAATATATATACGTAATTATACATTTTTCTCAAGGATATATGCAATCATTGTGACTGTATATGCACTGACATTTATGTTTGACTGGTTTGTTGTATATGTCTTCTCCAAAACACCTCCCCTTTTTTGTCTTATATCTACAGATAGTTCCAGTGATACCCTAACAACACATAGGATTGCTGTATATATTCTAACATATTTTTCGTTTTCCACTTTATTGGCAGCAGCAATTTATCTTTCTAGTGGTACTGAAGAAAGCCTAGATACTTGCTTAGATAACCTTGGCTGAAAAATGTTGACCGTTTATTAAACTGAGAAGTTTGTAATTTACACTGCCTGTTGCACTGCTTTTTAACCCTACCATTGTGTAGAAGTGAATAAAGGTTTTGTTTTGCTCACACTAGGCAGTTTTAATTCACTATCACTACTCACGTTTTCACCTTTTTGCGCTGCGTCCTCACCCGAACCACACTTCATACATATGGGATTTTAGCATCCTCAGTAGTGTAGTGCCACATCCAAAACATCCCTGAGCTCCTTCCTCCCAGTGAGGAAGTTGTAGCCTTCTGTGGGACTAGGTGTTTCCACTGGTAGGAGAAACCCAAATGATGAATCAGGCCACCATAGGTGGGTGAGGGTATTCATCCTAAAAGGGATCTCGCCCCGAGGAGACTAGCGAAGACATACACCTGATAATCATCAGCTTCTTTGTGTGCGTATTTAGACCCAAGGATATTTTTGTGTTATAATTGTATTGGATAAGGGGATATTTCCTTGCATGTCTTTAAATTCCCTCCCTTGGACCCTCTCCTCCTGTCTTTTTGTCGTATTACTTGATTCTAGCCACCCAACGACACCTATATGATGTGGGTGAAACTGCAGGGAGACTACTGGTATGGCTGGGCAGGAACGAGATTCAGACACGGTAGGTACATACTATACAGACTGACAGTGGAGATACGTATACCTCGGCATACAAGATTGCAAACACGTCTGCACAGTATTATGCTGACTTCAATAGAGCTAGAGTGGAGAGGTGTGGCTCACTGGTTAGAGGCGGCAGATCCGCAAGCAGAGAATCGGCCAGGGACCAGGGTTCAATTCCCGACGCGGCAGGGTCGTGGACCAGGGTCAAAACGGACTCGATAATTCTCGCCTCGGTACCTACTCTAACCAGGAACACACTCGGCAACTCTGGGCATTAGCTTGCCTCATCTCCACAACGGCCCCCCACATTCGCCGGGGATGCCTGGTTTCACCTTGGAGATACCCTGGAGGTACCATCTCACAGGGATAGCCAGGACGGGTTCCCCAGCGGTCTACAGCGCCACGACGCCTCAGGGCAGCAGTGCGCTTTACAAGACGCATACATACACACACACATTCTGCACTGGCTGATGAGCCCCAGATTCATGGCTCCCTTTGGGACATGACAACCCTCACCTTGGCACCCAATGACTGCCTAGCGCTAGATGAGGACCATACCCTGGCAGAAGTGGTGGCTGCCATAGACAAACAGAAACCAGGTAAGAATCTGGGTTCTAATAGAATACTGGCAGAGATCTTTAGGTGGAATGCGGAACTATTAGGTCCTTACCTACTCTACATGTTTGGCAGGGAAGCCTGCTATGGACTGTGGTACCTACCATTCAATTTTAACTGAATGTCAAAATGAAAATCCCGGCCACATGGCTACTGGCTGTGATAACATCCCTCATCCACAAGGACCAGTCGGGGTTAATACCCAAAGATCAACACAATGTAATATATGTAGGCTCCATAATTGGCTAGATGAAGTAAGAGACAGAGAAGACCCTCACATATTCCTGTCTCTAGGTGCTGAGAAGGAATTTGATGCCCTCATTGGCTATTTATGCTGCAAGCTCTGTTGAAATTTGGATTTGGTCCTAAGTTCTTGCCGTGGATAGAGCTACTGTATGCGAAACCGATGGCTAAGGTATGGGCAAATGGAGCGATGTCTGTGGAATTCCTCCTTGGTTGGGGCACGAGTCAAGGATGCCCTCTGTCCCCCCATTATTTGCGCTCACCATGGAGCCACTGGCTTGCATGGTTCGAGCACACCCCAATCTCTTTGGGTTTAGAGACAGCCCGGGGGCATTAGAGGATGAATAGATTTCACTCTATGCACAAGACAGTCTTCTATATGTCACCCACCGAGACACAACTCCACCAGGGGTGTTCAGAATCTTTGAAAAATATGGTGCCCATGCAGGCTAATAAGATTAATTGGGACAAGTCAAGCCTATATCCGGTGGGTGAACATCTAGATACATGGAATCTCTCAGGACATGTGCGAATTGACAGTGATGGATTCAAATACCTAGGCCTATACGCGACCACGAATGTAGAGGTTAGTCTTGAACGTAATATCAGAGAGTATTCACGGAATTCCATAACAACGTGGAAAGATGGAGATCATTGCCCCTAACCCTCATAGGCAAGGCCGCTATGTATAAGTTCATAATACTACCAAACTCCCCTATATCCTTCAAAATACATACCACAAAATCCCGGAAGATATATTAGCCACAGTAGAGAGAAAAGTCTGCACTCTCCTATGGAATGGGGGACATACAAGAGTGGCGCTACAGACACTTCAGGGAAACAACATATTGGGGGCCTTGCACTTCCAGATATATGATCATATTATATGGCGTCCATTTAATAGTGATCAATGACTAGGGGTACCTATCTGAAGACCACCCAACTTATGCCCTAGAGAGGGGCCAGTTTCAAAACCGTACATACCTGCATTAACTTTACGGTGGCAAAGGGGTGACAAAACTGTTGCTGGTGACCCAGAGGACTTTAGAAGCATGGAAAGGGGTAGAACGACAAATTTGGTGAGATAAATGGATCACTCAACAATCTTCACTATGGGACAAAACACGCCTTACTAAGATTGGAAAACTGAGGGCATTTCGGACATGTGATAAAATAAGGATTTCCAGAGTGGGTGACCTCCTAGAGGACGGAGGCCTGATCCCCTTTGTCTCCCTCTAACGGAATACCAACTGAGTACCACTCAACAGTTCAAATGCCTACAACTTAAACATGCATGGACAGCGGAGAACCTCAATATGGTATATGTACCCTAATATGCGCCCCTAGAGGGATGGCTTCTCCAAGCGGAAATTGTGAAGAAATTTGTCTCATCGACCTACAAGGCACTAATAAATAACATGCCAGTCTCACTGAGGGCCCAGTGGGAAACTACAGTGGGAAGCATGGACAACACTGACTGAAAAGTGAATCTAATGCACCCTACAGAGGTAGCCATTAAATCTAGACTACAACTGATCCAATTCAAGATCCTACATATGATATATTATGACAGGGACTATTTACACAAGACTGGCAGAGCAGAGTCTCCCAATTGCCTATGTTGTAGAACGGACAGAGGTTTTGTACATACACACACTATGGGAATGCTCTACTATACACCCTTACTGGTCCAACATCCTAGAGGAACTTAACAAGATACTGGGGGCAGACCTTTCGATGAACCCCAAGTTTGATCTGTTGGGAATACCCACAGAGGTGGCTATCACCCGAGCCAAACTCATTGTTTGCAACTTGGACCTCGTAGTCACTAAGAAGGATATAGCCAAGCACTGGGGAACTCTGGAACCCCCTACACTAACAGAATGGAAAGCTGGGTGCTGAAAAAGTCACATCCAAAGCAAGAGGATGCCCAAAGAAATTGTACTAAGTTTGTGGCCCCTGGCTGAAATATTATGGTATCGAGGCAACTGAAAAGCCCCTGTGTCTGCAACTGTTGTGAAGTTGTGAGGGAAATTGGTGGGCTATATGGTTCTCAGTAATGTAGTATTCCTTATTAACCGTACGATTACTTAAAATCTTTACAGTAAAACACATGAACAGATGAAACCTACCCCTCCCATTCGCCCACCCAAAAAGTGCTTCCCATAGTTCGAAGTAAAAAATGCACCATGCCTACATGGGCGGAGTTTATAGCAGTATGTCCCTTTGAGAAACTGAGTTAAAATGAGCTAAAATGTGAGAACACTCCAGTACACACCACTTTTTGCTTAGACCTATGAGAATCCCTGATTATGTAAAATCCATCAGTCATTGTTAAAAGTTCTAGTTGTGCCCCCTACTTGGCCCCACACTCTCTTGTAGTCTAGTTGTCCATGCCGCGGGCCCTAGGTTGAATAGGTTGATTAGCTGCCTTCTGTAGTGGTTGGGGCACCAGCTGATTTGATTACTGAGACCTTGAGGCCCTGGGGTCTGCGACCTGTTGCTGGGGGTCGAGTGCTATTCTTATTTGATGAGTTAACTTGCCGACTCAAGCAACTAAGCTGGTAGATGTTTTGGAAAAGCCCCATTCTGAGGCCTCCCTGCAAGTTCTCAGGCCCTTATCCTTTAAGGCTGGGCGCAGCAAACGATGGAGGTCTGCGGCTAGTTTTGGGCAGCAGAATAAGAGATGTAGCCAGGTTTCCAAGTGGTAGTTGCATAATCGGCAGGAAATTAATCCCGGGTGGAGAACTCTGCTCAGCCCGCCGAGTGTGCGGAGATTTGCCTTCTCGCGCTTCGTTGAGAACACTATGAAGGTAAATCTCTGCACACTCCACAGCGGAGCAGAGTTGGCCAGCCCTCGACCCCCCCCCCTATTATGACAAGTAATTAAACATTAATAAAAAACATAATTTAAAACCACTTACCTGTACTGCGGCGTCCTTGGGCTGCCCTCCTCCTCCTCTTCCTCACCATCTCGCTAATCCATGTAAAAACTGCGCATTCGCAAGCGCTCACGCATGCGCATTTCTCGCAAGAAATGTGCATGTGTGGGCGATCGCACATGCACAGTTTTCACAAGGATTAGCGAGACGGCGAGTAGGAGGAGGAGGGCAGCCCGGGGATGCCGCAATACAGGTAAGTGGTTTTAAATTAATTTTATATTAATGTTTAATTACTTGTTTTAATAGGGGGAGTGGAGGCGGGTGGCGTAGCCGAGTGGAGTTCCACGGGAGTTTGTTTGCAACTCCGTGGACCTCCGCGTAGCCCCGCTACGCACACGACGCCCAGGATTACACGAAAAGATATTGTCATTTCGTGCCCATTTAGGGTTGAAGTCCGAGATCTTGAGGACAGTGAGGCAGAAGAACAGAATTTTCTTTCTCGCTTGAGCTGAAAGTGGGTCACACATGTAGGGTCGAGCTTTCCCAGGAGTGTATGAATTGTCTAATAACAATGTGAGAGAATTGTATCGGAGTAAGGCTTGATCCATTTTGAACAAGACAGTCTGGACTTGGCGTTACACAGCTTTAGCCCAGGCAGAGTAAGGAATTTCAGGAAGGGGCATGCTCCCTGCTTCTATCTTCAAGCACTCTATTGCTTGATCCAGCTTGGCGTGCCATGGTGAATCATTTGTCCTGAAAATCATCTTTAAAGAGTGTTTAAATTCTTTTCAGGGACTTTCAGAACTATGATGTAATATTTTATTAGGTTCGCTGAAGTGCCAGATCCAGTCTATTTAGACCTATTTTCAAGTGCGCATGGAAAGGCTAATTGACCTAGTAATTCCAGGCATTAATTTTGCCCTCAGTACAGTCAACATTGGGCCTATATATGGACTTTCTAGGCGATAGCTTAATCGTCTAAGTGCCAGTATTATTTTTTTAATTCTCAGTTTTAGCTCCGTTATGTGTTTAGATGCTGTAGACCTCACTGTTACCCATATCCCCAAGTAGTTATAGGATGTAGCTATTCTAATTCGGTGCTCGCCTAAGGGCTAGGTTGCTTCCTTTTTGTGAGGGTATTTACCAAAGATAATTATCTTTGTCTTATTTTTTTTGATTTGCAGGCTGTTTTCCTGATTGTAAGCTGCTAGACATTTTAATGCTCTTTGGAGCCCCACCCTGGTGTGATCCATGATCACTGTGTCGTCTGCATACTGGAGGGTTCCCAAGGTCATCTGACCCAATCTCGGTGGTGCTAGGCAGGCGTCTTTCAGGGCGTGCGAAAGTCTGCAGTGTATAGATTGAATAATAAAGGGGCCAGAACACAACCCTGCTTTGGCCCAGTGTTTGTATCTATTCTTGGGGTTACCGTTGTTAGACTTCATTTAACTGGACCCATGTCCACTCGTAAAGGGTTTTATCGCTTTTAAGAGGGTTTTCTGGATCCCCCAGGCTTCAAGCTTTGCCCATAATCATCCTCGATTAACTCTATCGAAGGCCGTGGAATAGTCTATAAAGCAGCTGCCCCAGGGGCAGACTGTTGCTCATTGAAGCTTGCTCCGGGAGGTAGGACAGCGCTAAGATGATGTCCATAGTAGAGCTGGTTGCCCTGAAACTAGTTTGATAAGGTGGAAGGATGCCATTCTTGTCTGCCCAGTCTTCTAAGTCGCTTAGTAATAGGAGGGCACAGACCTTTGCTTCAATATCAAGCAGGGCTATTAGCCTGTAATTGGCAGGATTCTAGTGTGCTCCCTTCCTATGTATTGGAAGCAAGATAGATCCTTTCCAAGATTGTGGTACTGTTGCTGTGTAGTATGAATGATTGTATAATGGATAAAGGGCAGATGCAAAAAAAGCTAGAGTGGACTTAAAAACATGAGCGGTAATAACGTTTGGTCCTGGGGCCTCGTTGGGTCTTATTACCTTGATATACCTGGCCATCTTGTCCACTGTGTAAACATTGGACTGACTGGGCACTGTGGGTTCTCCCTGCGCCTTTTGTAGTTTGTTAACTTTCGCTGCGGCCTGAGACCACTCTGTGGTGAGAGGGCCCACCTTGTTTGAATCGCCTGTGTACAAACCCTTCATGTACTGTTCCCAAACCTTACCAGCAATACTATTTTCTTTTGACGGGCTTCAGGAGCTCAGGCTGTTAATATAGCTCCATAACTTGTCGTTTTGTCTTTCTATTCGATTAGTGAGAACACTTTGAGCCAGTGCCTTTCCATCTCCAATCTTTTCAGCTCCCACTCTTTCTTTTTATATGCAGTTCGCCTTTAACAAAGGTGCTCCTTTCTTTTTGGTTCTCAGTATTATGTGTCATGCCTGATTGTAATAACAATGTATTGTGCTACTGCCTGTCTGATTGATTCCACTCCTATGTATTTACGGTTCTAGATGCATTGTTCAGCATCGTAAATTGCTTGGGCAAAAACCTTAAGGAAAAAAAAATTGTCTTACCTAAGGTTCTATATGTCTTTTAGGGCCTTCCCATAGCACTGGAAAGAGACTTCCTTCTGACCTTCTGCACACTTATCGTCCGTCTTGTATGGCAAAATTGAGGAGCCCGGCTGCCACATAAACTTCTCAGACTACCGAGGGAGGTGGGTGCACTGGCCCTCTCAGACTTCCTCCTTTAAAACAAAGTGGCCCAATTGAGAGTTATTACCGAATGGTCCTTCTGAGAATAGGACAAACACTGGTTATATATGGACAGAGCCATAGTAAGGTGAGTCATCCAGGATGTACTGTGGAAACCTAAATCAGAATGGCAACCTAACACTTATTTGAGTACCACCACAAAAACGACCTTGAAAACTTGGGATGAGGCCAAAAGGAATGAAGAATTGAATACCTTCCTTCACAGTATAAGCCTATCCACTATTACCCAGCCTTTCGACCGGCATTGGAATCCGGCACCTTTGATGCATAGAGGGAGGGTGGGTGCCTAAAGCTTTTAGAACTTCTCCACAATTGAGATTTCTTAACATTTGAAAATTGCAAATGCAACTTCCAATGAACCCATTCCGAACGCTATTGCTTCACCCAATTGAAACACTGGGCAGTACCACTAGACATTAAAGCATCTGCCATTAGAGACCTTACCCTCGTTGATAATTTATTAAGAGGGCTAGGAGCACTAGAGGAAACATTTCTTTTCATTACTTTTTATTATTATTCACTATCCACACCCTGCAGCCTCAACATGAGGCGCTCTGGAAACACATATTAGAGGCCCACATACCGGAAACAAAATGGCGATCCCTACAGCAGGCACATTTTTAAACTGTGGTTTATATTGTGGTAAATTCAATATGAATTGCTATGAAGAGTGCACACCGCAACCAAGACCGTGTTCATGTAGAGTTTGCTAGATCCCTACAGCAGGGCATTTCAAAATGTAACCATTTAATAGGCACTACAAAGTCATGTATGACTGGCATACTATAACTAGAACTTATATTCCCAGATTCATCTGATTTATGTTGGGGAGGATGTGGGCTTCTGGGACACTTCCGCCACATATGGTGGGACTGCCCGGCGATGCGCCCTTTATGGGCTACAATCCTTGCTCAAAGTAAAAGCATTCTGGGTTACCCACTCCCGGAAACCCCAAGTTTCACTCTGTTGGGTCTGAGACAGGATGCACTGAAGCACCAAACCAGGTGGTGGGGGAAGACTATTATGGAGTCTGTTTAGGGGCAGCAAAATTAGCAATTGCTTCAGCCTGGAAGAAAAAGGAGGCCCCAGCATTGACCCAATGGCATTCTCATTTGTGACAAGACCTCACAATGGAAACAATGGCAGACATTTATGCTTTTGTTGATTTTAAAACTTTTGAATTAATCTGGGGTCCTCTCGTGGCAAATCTCTCCACGGGTCTCCCACTAGTGGCCTGCCCCACCAGAATGAGAGCTCTCCATCTCTTCCAGTTTTGATACAATGCGCACACTTCCCCGCTGTCCGAGAGTGAGCCTGCCTTGACGCTAATCTCCCCACAGTCACTTCACTCACATCCTGCATCCTATGCAATGAGCTTCTATACATCCATTCACTGTCCCTATAACTTTTTTTTATTTCCTCCTATGAGTTTAGGGGTTTTGGGGGAGGGGCGAGTTTTACTTCATGAAGGAAAAGTCTACTATTTGCCACGTCACCTATGTGGAGGTTGGGGCATTGTGCTGCACACATGCTTCTGACTTGTTTCAGCAGATGCTAGATACTGTACTTGTATGTTGATAGTCGACAATGTGATATTATGGGTCATGCTGCTTCTGCAACTGTTTTACGTGATGTATAAGACGAAATTCCATTAAAAACATTTAGCAAAATATCTCAGTGTGCATTGGGTAAGTGGGCTAGTCTCCTCCACAAATACCTGCAGTCGTACAATTGCTGTCTTCATAAAAAGCTTATCATAAATGGGATATGGGACACATGTTGCTCAGATTTTTAATATTACTAAATCAAAGTCATGGTGAAAGAGACCATTGTGTCCAAGTGAATGCCTACCAGGAGGTGGAATATATTTAGTGGCCTGCAAAAGACTGTTGTTTAAAGGGGGAGGGAGCTATAAAGGGGCAAAATGACCTTTCATGGACTCTTCGAAAGGGGATACCATGTCACAAACTGTATGCCTGCATGGGGCAATGACTTTATTCCAAAGGAAGGCTGTGGTTTTCCTGTGCAAACACTCAACGATATGCCACAAGCTGCATGTGTCTGTGATCTGCCTTGCATATGTGCACCCCTTGTCCAAAAGCATCTAAACAAGCACACGTGCATTATTTTATTTATCAGGCACCCATTGTGCACATCTTTCTGTTTGTACTATAATATGAAAGAAAAAAACTATACTTCTGTGCAGAGCAATACTGGTTAAGTGCATCATGCATAAAATCCCATGCTTCATATATTGTAACACAAATATTTTTGACAGAAATATGGAATATTGTTTATAAAACTATCAAACCATTTGGGTAATAATAGTAAAATCTGCACCTATTTTGACAGTAGTTTTTTAACAATATGTAAGAAATAATATTTCTGTCTGAAGATATTTGTGCTAGTAATATTCAAACATACAATCCTCTAAGGAGAAATTAGGTTGGTCCTGAGAAGGCTTTCCCACAGTTCAATCAGAATGATGTAGGACCCTTAGGAAGTCCTCACAATGTGAGTATTTGGAGCTTACTTGACGGGATTGACAGGTGTTTATCACCGGCTTGATATTGAAAAGGAGCCAGCTTCACCACAAACACAAAGGGGCCCTGGCGCCACCCCAACGTCACTTTCCCCTTGTTAAAAATGACGCAAAAGTGGCGCAAGGGGCTTGTAAATAAGCCCTAAAGTTGTAACAAGAGTTCCAGTAGGTGGATTATAGGTCGCCCAGGATCCTCCATGCACTTTTCCAAATCCTACCCAGTTTGAGTATTAAACATCTGCTAATACAAGTTTGACAGATATCCAGCACCTCTCAACGTGGCATGTTCTGCCCTATTCTGTTTACATTTTGCACAATTCTGCAGTGCAAATGGAATTAAGGGCTACTGTTCACCCTTAAAAAAACAATCTTCGGCATCAACAAACCTCGAGACAGTCATTGATGTCATTTAGGATTAGCTAGAGGTAGTAGCTGCTACTCTTGGCTTGCCTTTTGCTGCCCTTTCGAACTGCTCTTTAGAACCTGGCCTTACTTGGTAAAAAAGAAAACAACTATGTACTTATCAGATTTAAAATTCCAGCACATTACTTAAACTCTTTTTAATTTTTTTTGTTTCGGAGACAAAACAAAACATGTGTTTACTGCCTAACTAGTCTGTATTATTTATAGAGTGCAATTCCACAAGACAATACATATTTCACTATGTTCTGAAAATGAAAATTACATTTGAAAAATATGTGTTTACCTAGCTGTAATTTGTGAAGATGCTTTTATTGGCATGAAGCAGGTCTGGGTTTTGGGTAAAAAAAACAAAGTATGAAAAACACTGCACAGAGTATCTTCTATGCAGAGAAACTAACACAAACATACAAGTTACAAATATTACATAAACTATTGCATTGTATGAAGTTTGAACCCCACACCCACCCAATGTATCTTTTAAATTTTAATTTAATCGAGCCAAATAAACAATACGAATGTCCTTATAGAGAGTTCGGCGGACAAATTACTCCACCACAAATCTGGCGAAGTACCCAGTCTGACCAACTCTCAGGAGTATATTCACAAGAACGTGTGATAAACATCACCAAAATATGTTAATGCAACTTCACACATTGTAGCCTATCGTGGGAAAATAACCTGTGTCAACGTGGAATTCACAACAAGGCGGTACCATGCAATAGTCTGCCGACACCGCGGGCAATGTCCGCGACACAACCACCTTGATGGAGATAAAAACACAAACCACAACACAAAAAAACCTGTGATGGGCCAAAGCGCGATAAGAAAACAGTGACAACCAGCGCAAGGGCAGCAATACTCAGGTGTAATGCGGGAAAAAGCACAAGAACAGAATACGGAAAATGCCACAGAAATAAATACATCAACTGCGGAGTACCACGGATGCACCCTGACCGACTGCACAGAAGAACAGAACCGACAGGCACACCGCATGAAAGAGACCAGTGGCAGACAAATCAGAGCCGCAGGAGCGACTCGCCCACCGTGCAGCATACGCACATAAGCATAAGTGCACCTCGACATTGACAACATCCCGGTAGAAACAGCAATACCTCCACAACAAAACACAGGACACAACTGGTTCTGCAAATGTGCATAACATGGCAAATCACATCTGAAACCACAGGAAAATGTAACATGGCAATGTACAAGAACAACCTGAAACCTGCAAATATGTTTTAATCACATATGTTGTGCAATTGGACATCTTGTATTGTTCCATGATTGCCATGGACAGCCACAATGTGACGTGCTCATGAGAAGTAATTGTCAATGATGATGTTCCTATGGGCCATTCCTGCTGCAGCTACAGCTACAGTGGGATGTGGGCCACCTGCCCCACCGTCACCATCATCGTCCGGTACCTCTGGAACTGGGATCCATGGGTTATTGGTGCGAGCACAGATGTTGTGCAACACACAACATGCAACGATCATCTTGCACACGATGTCCGGGCTGTACAGGAGCTTTCCACCTGTGCCATCCAGGCACCTGAAACGTGACTTCAACATCCCAAATGTGCGTTCAATGATGCCCCTGGTGCGTATGTGGGCTTCATTGTACTGCCTCTGGGCGGGTGTGTCCAGGTCTCAGAGGGGTGTCATCATCCAAGGGCAGAGTGCATATCCTTGATCACCTGTGACAGTGCAGGGAGAAAAGAGTCAATACTTGGTTCTGCAGGATGTGATGGCAGGCCCACTAATCCAGTGATGCCTGTGCTGGCTGTGTGTGAGGTGAGTGTAAGCCAGCCCTCAGAGATTAGCTGGTGCTGGCAACAACTCCAACAGTCATCAGGCACTCAGAAATGTAATGTCAGAACAACAAGGGGGAATTACTTGAGTCGCACAGGGCTAGTGGCCCTGGATGCACAGTGGCTGACACGGGCCCACCGCCACGGGACACTGACCTGCGGGAGACTGGGGTAGGGTCATGAGGGCAGAGCAGTGCCTCACATGTGTCATAGGTGCCTTCCGTGGAGTGTCACGGGGAGAATAGGAGGTCTACCCTCAGGGCATGATGCAGAAGGCACATGACAGCTGTGTCCGGCAACATGGCGGATATGAATGCCACAGACCCATGCCAGACACCAAGTCACAGGGTTAGTGGCACCACATGTCGCTGGCTTGCGTTGAACAGGGTTAGTGGCACCACATGTCACCGGCTTGTGTTGAACAGGGTTAGTGGCACCACGTGTTGCTGGCTTGCGTTGAACAGGGTTAGTGGCACCACTTGGTTGTGCAGCGATGTTCTATGGAAAATGGTGATAAGCTTGATGATAGGCCCTGTGGCCTTAGCCCCACAATCCACCTCCCATGTTAGGTATGCCTTAGTCAGGAATTTAACAGATGTTAAATTCCCGAGTTAAGGCAGATTTAGCACGATTTAAATTATCACTACGCCTTGTTGTTAATATCGCGAAGCTGCCTTCGCGATATTTTCCCATGTTGTTTTCACAGCCACACCTACTTTGCATCTCATTATCGGTGCGAGGCAAGGCGTGTGGAAAACGGGAGCTATGTTAAGGAAACACGCGCTAGCGTATCCTTGTAAATAATGCGATATAATTATTGCCGCTTTGCGCCCAAAGAACGGACGCTAAAGCTGCAATAATTGTATCGCCGGCCCTTGGTAATATGCCCCATAGTCTTTCTTTATCCTAATGTCGTTAAAAAGGCTTTGTTTGGATTGAAATAAATTCTTATTAGTAAAGCCAACTCTAACCACTGTATGAATCCTGGGTTTGTGCTTCTACACTTCGTATTTCCCTTTGCCTTATAAACATATTCTATAACTGATTTACACATGGATTATTCATTGTCTCTGTATTTGTTTGTGATGTGAAGTGGTCCAACATCCTACACTAGTATGAGAGGCACTATACTCCAAATTAAATACATGTGAGACACAAGGCCGGACTGGCTGTACCAGGCATCAGGCATTTCCCTGTCAGGCTTGAAGGGTGGGGACTGGTTTTGCTTTTGGGTCTGTTTTTGTTGCAGTGCAGCAGCTTTGAAAGCACCTGCTGCAGAGTTCCTTGTATATTCAGTAGCTTTCGGACAACAATAAAAGTGTCTGGAAAACATTGTTGATTAATGTATCTGCTGAAGGGAGATTTGTCTAGAGGCAGTTTTGACTCCTCTAAGGTAGAGCAGAGGGTTAATATGCCTGCTTCAAAGGACGTTTACCATTCATATCGTAGAACAATGTTTTATTGTGCTTAGCTTTAGGGGTTTAGGGGTTTCTGCTGTTCCCACAGTAACCAGTTTGTCACTGTGCATTTCATATGTCACAATCATAATCGAGCACAGAGAGTCATGACGTATCATCAAAGAGCTACACACAAACCATATGGTACAAGTTAGAAAGTGACATTTTTTTTTTAGTTTTTCATTATCCTAATGTTTCTAAAAAGGGTTTGTTTGTGTGACATACATTCTTATTAGCAAATCCAACCCTAACCCTAACTCCTGTGTTAGGTTCTGAATCCTGGGTTTGTGCTTCTCCACACGAAGCACTCTTAAAAAATACCTACTGTTATGGGTGACGTGAATCATGCACCTTGTATCTCCCTTTGCCTTGTAACATTTAGTATACACTGATGTATGCATGTATTATTCATTGTCTCTACATTCGTGCGTGATGTAAAGTTCTCGGACACCCTACATTGGTGAAAGGCCCTATAAAGCAAATTATATACATGTGAGAGAGTGGTTATGGAGAGATGAGAGGTACTGTTGGAGGGTGATAGTGAAGGAATCATTGAAGAGTACCCATAAAGATTGTTAAATCCTGGTGCACTCTAAGGTCTTAATTTGCTATGTGCTAAAGCTAATAAATTGAATATATAATAAAAAATGTCTTTTAGAATGCATCATTTTTGCCTAACTTTTCCTAGGGAGAAAAACCCCAAAACCCTCCCTGAAATCGTTAGGCTCCCTCGCTGCACTCACTATGCACCGTACAGAGGCTGGTCTGACAAATATTGCTAGGGCCGCTTTGGGTTCCCAGTTGGGCCCTGTCTGCCAGGCAGACAGCTATCTCTTTCTTTTTTAATTCATTTTATTGATTCTTCAATCTACAGAAATACAAGGATCACAGGGATCTCAGTATACATCGATGACAATAATACAAAAGCAAGTATACTTCAGGATTAGGCCCTGCAGTCCATATTCTGCTGTTGATAAGAGAAGAAAACAAGGGTAGGCATAGGAAAGCAG
Source organism: Triturus cristatus (assembly GCF_964204655.1). Classification (NCBI taxonomy): domain Eukaryota; kingdom Metazoa; phylum Chordata; class Amphibia; order Caudata; family Salamandridae; genus Triturus; species Triturus cristatus. The sequence goes on along the minus strand of NC_140590.1, from coordinate 897,651,681 downwards.
CTTCTCAGCAGTTACATGATGATGCATATTGCAATTCAGCAAGGATACCAGATAGAACCATATTGTGTAGTGATATGTAAGGTTCACTAGCCCGTTAACAGTACAGAGCTAAGTAGGGATTAAGAAGTATCTTCGGGAGCTGAGGGTGCAGCATCTGCAGTGTCCTGTCACACCAGAACATGGGCTTCTATGGGAATTCACATGGGCATATTATCAAGCCCATTACCGCTAAAGCGGCGATAATTTTAACGCTGATCTTGATAATATGGCCCTTAGTTCCCCAAAGGCAGCAAGTTATTCCTGACAATATGCTCTGTCTTTGAGCCAGTTATTTGAAAGTGGCGGTGCGTGCCGGCCATCTCATTACAGCTCTGCGCTTGGTGAGCAATAGAAGGAGCGCAGTTAGTTTCCGCACCTCAGAAAGCACCTCTTTGACATAAGCGAACAGCACAACTAGAGGAGTGCGCTCAATTGCGTGCCCTGATATATCATTAATCATCGCTAATACCTCGGCCTATTAAGCCAACATGCCCGTGCAATCCCATGCAAGATGCAGAATGCCGGCGCTAGGAGCAGAGCATGGATACAATGCACATCTTCAATCAAGCCCACACTGAACAGAAAGTGGTAGAGATAGTGAATGTATCGAAAATGGATAAGGTGAAGTCTGTAGTTATGGAGAACGCATGGGCTTGGGCAGAGCAGTAGCGCCACTGTTCATCTGTGAGAGGGGCCGGTATGTCTGTGTCTCATCCGTCCCTGCTCATTGGGATTTTTGTCATCGCAGTGATTAACTGGTGGGGAGATGGAGTAGTGAGGGTCCCTTCCAGCACTTGAAATGTGGGCAGGGCGCCTGGGAATGTGTAATGTACCGCGCAGGTTGCAGCACACAATTGATAATATGTAAAAGTGTCTAGTAGGTCTACAGCTTCACCTCCTAGCGCTTGTTGCAGCAGAATGAAAATGCCGTCAGGTTAGACTGAGCTCATGGTTGTGAGGTGTAGTTTATTAGGTCTGTAGTGGGTTCGGGGTCTTGATTAATGGGAAAAGAAGGGTGACCAATAAGCGGCACAGATGGGGTGAAGAGATGCTCAGCACGAGCTCTGCATCTGAGCTCATTCCAGGCCTACACCGTGCATGCCACAGTGTCAATCTGTTCCTGCGGATGTGTAGGAGCAAGAATTATTGCCATTGGGAGAGGAGAAGGCTCAGCATGATTGGATTCTTTGGCTGTGTGGGCAAGGAATGGCATAGGAAAATGCCAATGATGGGCAAACTGTGCGTGGGCACTAAAATAAAATAGGTCCATCTCAGGGGCACCAAAGCCACCCTATTCATAGAGGAGGGTCATGACCTCCCAGGAGATGCGTGACTGACTCCCTGCCCAAACCAGAGAGACGAGGCGCGATCTGAGTTGCTGACAGAAATAAAGTGGCAAGGGAATTGGCAAGTTGATCGAAAGATAAAGACATTTTGGAAGGATGATTATTTCTTGCAATGGCCAGTCATTCAGTCAGTGATAATGGAAGCCGCTGCCAAAAATCAACTCGCTCATCTAGCCATGTAAGCTGGCGCACGTAGTTGGATTTCCACAAGTCGTCAATGTCTCTACTGATTCGGACCCCAAGATATTTAACTCCTTCGCTGCTAGGCCTTCCCCCCCGTGCTAAGCCTTTTTTTTGGCTATTTGGGATAGTTCGCGCTTAGGCCCCTGTAACGTTTTGACCACATAAGGTATCCACACCAAATTTGCGTCCTTTTCTTCCAACATCATGGGGATTCTAAAGGTACCAAGGGTTTGTGGATTCCCTGGAGGGAACACAGAAATTAGCCAACATAAGGCACATTTTTTTTTTTTTAATGGGAAAAAAGGGCTACAGATGAAGGCATCTGGTTTATTCCCTGCACATGTTATCAAACAAGCATTTGCAATGCAATAGATCTCGCATTTGCGAGTATTTAAGCTATTGCCATTGTAAATTAGAATGCATTTTATTTATGTGATTTAAAAAGCAACACATAAATATAAGACATTTACAATGCCAATAGCTCAAACTATCACAAATGCCCCCAACTCCCATTTTACTTGCGTGCATTTTGAAAATGAATGCTTACTTGTCTGTATTTTGCCGATGTACAGACCCGGGCAAACAGCTGCTCTGATGGACGAACAGCCTCATCCATGCTTTGAAGCTGATGTGGCAACTAGCGCACAAGACGTGTGGCTGCTATTATTTAATTAAATACAATATAAAAAAAGAGTTGGACGGCTCGCGTGCAATAAGACGTGAGGGCCGCCATGATTTATTGTTAAGGAACAAAAAAAGAAAGTTGTGTGCCCTCGTGCAAACCTAGAATTACAATTAAAATACACAGGGAATGTATCATTTCCAACACACAATACACCGATGTATATAACTTCACTGTCTTTTGTTGCTATGTTATTGAGCATTCTATAGCATTTTTAAATATTCCTTTGTGCAAGTATACACACTTTTTAAGGGAGAATATTGGCTCCAGTAACCGTATTCCTAGTAGTTTATGTTCTATTTAAAAACTAAGGGGCATATTAACAAGCCAGGCGATAAAATTATCGCCGCTTTAGCGGTAGAAAACTGCCCCTAAAGCGGCGATAATGGGCTTGATAATATGCTCTATGGAATTCCAATTGAAGTCCATGTTAGACGTCCTTCACATTTAACATGTGCTTCAATTGGAATTCCATAGAGCATATTATCAAGCCCATTATCGCCGTTTTAGCGGCAGTTTTCTGCCGCTAAAGCGGCGATAATTTTATCGCCTGGCTTGTTAATATGCCCCTAAGCCTCTTGCTCTCATTAGCCTCCAAAGACATTGCTTTGGGATTTGCCTGCACAAAGCTCACAAATGTAATGTTCTTAGTAATGGCGAGGCGCCCTACTGTAGATGCAGTTACAACACACCATGATTTATTCTTAAAGAGCAAAACAGTTGGGCAATCCACGTGCAACAAGACGCACTGTCGCTATGAGTTAGTGTTAAAGTGAGAAAATAAAAAACAACGAGTTGGGCGGTCGCCATTATTGAATATTTAAAAAAAAAAAAAATGATTTGGGCTAGCCGGCATCATTTAATGGAAATGAAAGAAGCATCTCCACTGCTAGAATATAACAATATTAAAAGATGCACGGTGCCGTCTTTTTTTTCCTTTTATTTTTATATTGCGCAAACTCGACCCGAACGTATCAGCGCGCTTTTACGTAAGCACCAATTGCATTACAGAGGCACGCATTTTTCAGCACCAGGAGATTGTGATTTGTCTACAATCACTAGTTGTTCAGGCCGGGGCCCCCGCCACAATCAAACCTGTTTCCCAGCTTCAAAGTCGACCATCGTAGCCGTAAACCACATCCTCTCCACTAAAAAAGTGCCTACCCCTTCTTTCAAGGGAAGAGACTTGGTGCATGATTTAATGTGAAATTCGGGGAAATTGGAAATGCAACCTCTGCTTCACAAATGAAAGCTACTTGACGAATACAGCAGCCCCCATGTTTCAAATATGGGACCCCGTTCTATAAAGAAGCTAGGGGCGCAGAGTTTGTTTTTATTGCATGGGCAGAAGGGCTCAGCGGTGGCAAAGTGGCTGCTGGTGATTTGGAACTTCTTAGCGCTGTGGTTGGGATAGCCGTGATCAAGCGCGGCGCCCGTGAATATTAAACTTGAGTGTGTGCCAGAATAATGTGCCGCCCCTGCATATAAAACTCAATAGGGCATCACATGTTAATGATAAAGCTGGTCCTGGTGCTGGAGCAGGATTTTCTGATGAAAATCTATTGGGTTTTTAAGCTCTGGTTTGTCTATTTGTCATAATTAAAATTACTAATTATTAAATTATTAATTATTTGTTTTGTGTATATGTTTAAACTTATCAACGTGAACTAATGAGAAGAAAACTGACCCGAGGGAATGCTTTCGTATTGCTATTTAATAAATGTGCATGTTTTATTAAATAAACGTTGCTGAGTGCTGTTTATTTTAAAGCACGAAACGCTTTTGAATTAATGCTTTTCTGTGTTGCAAAAGCTAGATAATTACATACACATAAGGGTATTAGTGGGGTTAACACTGTTTAATCACTATGATGTGGTAACGTTGTTTTTGTCTCTTTTAATTAAGATGGTCCATTTTGGCCTAGCATAAAATGTCCGCCGTTTGCAGCCTGGCCTCGAGTGAAAGATTTGTGATGAGAGGGCCTTGCTGAATATGGTTGAATCATCTGACCACAGTGTTCGCCTGGTTAAAACTTTCCGTGAGGACAGTAGCAGTGCTGGGCAAGTCTCCAAGAACCAAGAAATGTTTGAATAGCCTTGGAGGACAAAGGAGCCATAAAGAATGAACTGAATGGACTCTGAAGTCATCGTGTTAGCTCTGAGGAAATGTGGATGTTGAAGGATACATTTTTTAGTTCCTGTTCTGTTTTTTTATTTTTGTGATTTTTCCTGAGCGGAGATTTTCCAAATGTAGCGATGCTACATCCTTTCCTGCTCGCTCTGCTCAGCGGTTCGGCGGACGTGTAGAACATTTAATGTTTCTATAATATTGCAAGTTTCATTATAAATATTGTTAGCCTAGAGAGGGTGGGAGGCCACTTTGCCACTTCTTCCCAAACCTGCGTTGGTGAGGATCGATGCTGTGAGGACGGTGACTCGGGAGACTTCTACTGAGAGACTTGTCCTGATGACCCATTCTGACATTTAGCTAGAATAGGTAATTATGAGAAAATGATTTATTCTGATTAATTTCTTTGACTAATTTTAGATAAAGAATCATAATTTTAAATACAGTGTTGGTGATTATTTCTTGTCAATTATTGAGTACTCTATTTGATTATTGTTGTATAGATTGTTTAGATTATGACTCAGGACAATTACAATAACTAGGTCTTTTCGACCTCAGTGTAGATGTGGGGTGTTTAGGAGGTTTTCTTTCCACAGGTTCAGTGCTGGTGGAGTATTTGAGTGTATGTTAGTGAAATGGGCCCTAGTGTTTGGTGAGTGTATGTGCGTGTAACTGTGAAATTACTCTATCCGTGGAAGTAGGGAGATTTTGTTCACCCCAATCTGCATCAATTTCCTGGTAGCAGAGTGAGGATGGTTATTGATGATTGTCTTGATCTGATTAGATTGCTTGTACATTAGCTTATTGATTATTGATTATTGATTGATGTTGGTATATGTACTAATACTATATGTTGGAGTCGTCATGTTGAGTTATATGTAGTGCTTCTGGAACTAGGGAGCTAGTAGCAGTTCCGTAGTAGGGCAGAGGGAAGTATATGCTGCTCTCGGGAAATACGGGATTGTTGGTCCTGTATGTATGCAGGAAAAAGAAAACGTGTGACAATTGAAGTTGCGCGTCACATTGTCTGGGTTCGGAATCAGTGACATTGTCGTATGTTACTATTAGAAATATTTCTGGTATATAAGGAGTGCGTATGGTAGTGAAGGTTATCTGTGAAACTCTGGTCTTAAGTCCCAGGGATCCGTAAGGTTCGCCGTTAAAGCTTATCGCGGGAGAAGTAATAGGTATTCTCTGAGCTTGTTTGAGAAACTGGGTAGAGGTAAACTGCTTGGTTAATGTGTGTTATAATTCTGTAGTAGAGCAGATTGTTCGCTGTTCTCGGGAAAAGCAGGATTCTGTGTGTATGTACTATATTTTCTTGTATGAATGTGCGTGAATGTTCATATATTTAGTTGATTGTAAGACTCTTTGGACAAGTCCTAGAGGAAACAATTAATGAATGTATGTTAGAAGGGCAGAGTAGAGGGATGTGCTACTGTGTCAACGGAATTCTTGTGAAATAGATTTTCTTTACTATCCTGTGGTTAGCGAAGCAGACAATGGAGATGTTTATATGTTGTAACTAATAGATTTTGTGAAAATTTGACACGGAGTCTACTGAGAAATTTTGTAAAGGAGGGGTAGACGAGTGACAAGAGACAGGAGACAGAAGCGACTGCAGCGACTGCTGACGTCAGACAGACCGCGCTCTGATTGGATATTAGATCAGAATAGTGTTCGCGCTGAGATTGGTGCGTTGGTGTGAGCCGCGCAAGGATTGGAAGAGCTATTCTAGTGACGTAAATGCTTCAGGATTGGTGCGTTAGTGTGAGTCGCGCTGTTATTGGTTAAAAATCATATTGTGCAGTTGTATTACGGAAGAGATTAGAGAGTTTTGGTAAACGTTAAAATGTATTACCAAGAAGAGAAAAAGAAAAAATCTTTGTTCAGAAAGGTTAAAAATTGGTTCGACAAGGATAAAGATGTTAAAACGAGAGAGGGTGAATTGTTACCTCCATCGAAAACGCCTGCATCCTTCATGGCTGCGAGATATGGGTATCATACCTGTATATGGTTGGAAAATTGGGTTAGGTATACCAAGGAAGATGGAGTTTTAGCATTTCCAGAACATGGTTCATTTAATCTGGCCGTGTTGAAAAATTTACGGGAAAAGATGTTATGTCTTGACCCAAGACCAAGGCCGACACAGTTCGAGGCTTTAGTGGAATGGGAAGAGGAAGTACATGAGCGAGAGAAACAGAGGTCTGGAGGCAACTATAGGTATATGTTCGGGAGGAGACATGGTCGTGAAACTCATCATGATCGAATGACGAGATGGCGAGATGCTAGTATGTCAGAGGGATTATATCCTATGAGAACAGTTGAAGAGGGAACAGAAAGGGTTCCTGAGGCAGAAGTGAGAAGATATGGAGTTAATGAATATGAGGATGAGGTCTTGAATGACATGATTTACAAAAGACCACCTCCATATAGACCGGAACCAGAAGAGAGTACACCAGTTGTTTCTCCGATAAGAGATACAGTGCGTATCATTGAGACAGAAAATGTGACACCTGAGTTAAGAAGTGGTAATCCTTTCAGGGAAAGAGAGAATAGAAGCAGTGGCGAAAATACGAGAGAATTAGCCAGAACTACATCGGAGTTGACTGAAAAGATCAAAGAACTGACAAAGAATCTAGACGCTGTTACGGTACCCGTAACCATAGGTCCGGTTATGCCTGTTTTTGATAAGCAGAGGACGGGTGAGAATGGTTTGGTTATTCCATATATTGGGAATAGATTGACAAGTTTGGCTGGTCCTTCAGGAGATTCAGGAAAAATGGGAGGAAAATTCAGACATGACACATGTAGTGAAGAATTAGAGGTACAGTCCAATTCAGGACTGGATGCTGGTGAAGCTAGTTGTTCAGGGATGCCAATTTTAGAACCGCAGAAGAAAGTGGTTCCAGTGAGAAAATCTACTGAAATAACAGCTGAAGATTTGAATGAATGGATGAAAGTTCTTCAAAAGAGGGATAAAGATTCACAAGCAATTGATGTTGCTAGGTTACGTGTAGAATTAGAAGAGCTTGTTGCAGGGACAGTTCCAACAGAAATTCTAAAAAATCATCATGATGGTGAATTGTTGTCTATGTGTAAAAATATCACCTGGAGAGCGAGAAATACACATGACAGATTAAGAGCAATAGCAAATGACTATGGAGTTGACATTGATAAAGTGAAAGTTTTGCAGAAGTCTTACAGGATGGATTTCACAGATAAAGATATTGAAAATTTGAATGGTACTGGTAGAACAGGACAGATTAAAGAGATGATCGCTTTATTGCGAAAATGGGGTGATGTTGAGAAGTGGAAGGATAGGTGGTACAATAAGAGAGAAGAATCAGGGGATAGGACTTATTCAGCATTTCCTGTGAGAGAAAAAGAGAAACCAGTGGATACTTATCCTATGAGAGAAATACCTGGAGGAGGATATGTACATGTTCCATGGACCAGACAGGATATTTTATCATTTACTAATGATTTCCCTCGTTTGAGAGAAAAGCCCGTCGAGTGGTATAGGCAGGTAGACAGGTTTGTGAAATTGTCAAAAGTGCTGTGGATTGACCTGAATAGTCTGTTTGATATAATTGTTCCAGCAGACTTGTGGGCTGAGTGTAAAATAGTTGTGAGTTGGCCTACTGAGGAATATCCAAGGGATCAGAAAACAGGAGCACCAGATCCAGAAGTAATGAGAAAGTATGAGCAGGTGATCGTATACCTGAAAAATAAAGTACCTCCAAAAGAGACAGACTGGGTTAAAATAGATCGAACACAACAGGAAGCAAAAGAATCAGTTCATGCTTTTTACGAGAGGCTGATACTGGCGTTTAAACAATTCAGTGGAGATGAACACCTGGGTGACAAGGATTTGAGTCATTTTGTATACAGATTTGTATATGGCCTGAGACCTGAGATTAGTGAAAGAATTCGTGAGCATACTGTGGATTGGCAGAGTAAGAAAATAGATGAGATTCTGAGACATGCAAAATACTTCAGTGATGAAATTGAAGCAAAACAGAGAAAGCTGAAAGAAAAAGCAATGTGGGCACAAGTGAAAGTTGCGGAAAGACAGGAAGCACAGTTGGTGGAACAGGCGAATAATGCAGGAAATAATGCAGGGAATAGACCTAGGTATGCAGGGAAAGGAAAGGGGAATCTTGAGGAAGCTAAAAAAAAGTTCCCATGTCACAATTGTGGCCAACTGGGACATTGGAGATCTGAGTGTACCAATCCACCATTAGTGAATAATGAGAGAAAATCCTTAAATCAACAGGTGCAGAACGAGGGGAATAATCAACAGCAGCAACAACAGAAAGTTGTGAGACAGCAGAGTCAAGAGCCAAAACCGCCCTTGCCGCAGAATAGAGGATCACAAAAGTATAATCCGGATTCGGGATTCTACAATGATGAGCAGGTAAACAAACCAAGGCGTTCTAACCAGGTACAACAGTACTTGTTAAAGAATGAAGGGAGTGAGTCTGAGGGTGATTATTGACGGTGCCGAAGAGAGGAGGAAGAGTGCATACTTGGTGCAACTCTAGAAATAGACCAGGCAGGACCATTTGTGGATGGAAAAATAAATGAAGAAGGTGTTACTTTTTTGGTAGACACAGGTGCGACAAGATCAACTGTCAGGTCAACAGATATTAGAAATCTTCCTCTCTGGGATGAAGCAATCCAAGTAGTTGGTGTAGCCAATACACAAATAAGGACACGTCTTACTGAACCAGTAAGAGTACAAATAGGGACATTTTCAGACATGCACAGATTTATCGTCTGCGACACAAGTCCAGTGAACCTGTTAGGTAGGGATCTACTTTGTAAAATGAATTGTACAATTTTTTGTACACCGGATGGAATAGCTTTTGAAACACCAGATGAGGATGTTTTGTACCGAATGACTCTAGAAAATAGAGAGAGTGAGTTAATTGGTGCATATGCTGTGTTTGATCCGGAGGATTTGCCTCAAGAGCTGAGAGACACAGTGAAAAGGACAGTTTGGGATTTTACTGGAGAGGATGTGGGATTGATGAATAATGTAGATCCTGTGAAAATTTCAGTGAAAGAGGGAATTACTTATCCTAACATTCCTCAGTACAAAATGACACCAGAAATAATTGAGGGAATAACTCCTATAATTGAGAAAATGATTCAGCAGGGAGTTCTGAGAGAACTACTGAGTAGTCCGTGTAATTCACCGATAATGGGGCTAAAGAAGCCTAATGGGAAGTTCAGGATTGTACAAGATTTGAGAAAAGTTAATCAAATTGTGGTAGCATGTTGTCCTATTGAGTCAAATCCATCAGTGATTTTGTATCAGATTCCACATGATGCTGAGTGGTATACAGTGATTGATTTGTGTCATGCTTTCTTTTCAATTCCATTGCATCATGACAGCCAGCCGATTTTTGCATTTAGATTTGGCCAGCGTATTTTAGCATGGTGTCGTATCCCACAGGGGTATACAGAGAGTCCTTCAATATTCAATCAGTTATTGAAAAAGTCATTGGAGAGTTTGATCATGCCTGAAAACTCAGTACTAGTGCAGTATATTGATGACCTACTTGTGGCATCAAAGACACGTGAAGCTTGTGAAGTAGATACTATAGCTTTACTGAATCATCTGGCAGATGGAGGGTTAAAAGTATCTCCAGCCAAATTGCAATTCTGCAAGAAAGAGGTGCATTATCTTGGACACAATATTGAGAAAGGTCTGAGAAAAGTGACTGATGACAGGATCAAAATTATCAGGGAAATGAAGGCCCCAAAGACCCAGAGGGAAGTGAGAATGTTCCTGGGAATGGTGGGTTATTGTCGTCAGTGGATAATTAATTTTTCGCTGATAGCAAAGCCACTGATTAAGCTGACAAAAAGTGAGATGACAGACCCATTGGAACTAGATGAAGAACAAATGGCAGCATTTGAAGAGTTGAAAAGCAGAATGTGTGAAGCCCCTGCTTTGGGTATGCCAGATTATGAAAAGGAATTTGAATTGTACTGCAGTGAGAGAAATGGATGTGCACTTTCAGTGTTAATTCAGAAGCATGGATTACTGAGAAGGCCTATTGCGTACTTCTCATCGACACTTGACCCTGTAGCTGTAGGTTTACCAGGTTGTCTGAAATCTGTGGCTGCGACATGCAGAAGCCTAGAACAGAGTGAGGGAATCATAATGGGATATCCTGTAAGGGTATTTGTACCTCATAATGTGGCAATTCTTTTGACAAGAAGCAGAACTCAGTACATGTCACATAGTCGGTTGACTAAATATGAGAAAGTCATTCTGGGAGCATCAAATGTGACTTTGGAGAGATGTGTGAATGTGAATCCAGCGACATTGTTGCCGGATATTGAAAATGTGGGTGTGAAAACAGAAGATGATCACAATTGTTTGGATGTGCTTGATTACTGTACAAAACTGAGACCAGACATAAGGGATCTTCCCTTGCATGAGAGTGATCATGTGTTGTTTGTGGATGGATCATGCCTGAGGAATGATGAGGGTGTGCTATGTGCAGCATATGCAGTGTGTAAGGTTTCAGAAGTAATGGAAGCATCATCATTGAAAGGAGTGAAATCTGCGCAAGTTGCTGAATTAGTGGCTTTGACAAAAGCTTGTGAAATTGGGAAAGATTTGAGAACGACTGTGATGACTGATAGTCAGTATAGATTTGGAGTTGTGCATGACTTTGGCCAACTTTGGCTACAAAGAGGTTTCTTGACGTCGAGTGGGACTCCAATAAAGAATGCTGAAGTGATTGGGAAATTACTTGAGGCGATACAGCTGCCTAGAGAATTAGCAGTTGTGAAATGTGCTGCTCATGGACAAGGAGATGATTTTGTGACAGTGGGCAACCGTTATGCAAATGACATTGCTCAATATTGCGCCAAGAATAACCAGTCCATTAATCGGGAACGAGAAGGTGAAATGTGTTTTTGTTCTGTGATGTTTACTAATGTCTTAGAGACGTGGGATGAAGTGAAACAGTTGCAAGATGAGGCAGAGGAGGAAGAAAAGAAAGATTGGATTAAGGCAGGTTGTGCCCCAAGAGAGACAGACCATGTTTGGGTCTATAGAGATGGCAGACCAGTAATGCCGAACTCCATGCTGTCAGCAATGGCAAGGATATATCATGGCCAGGGACATTTGGGAAGGGATTCGATGATTAGGTCTTTTAAGCAAACCTGGTACAATGCAAAGTTCAGGACAATTGCAGAAAGTATCTGTCAAAGATGTTTGATTTGCCAGCAATTTAACACAGGGAAAAAGACAGTGGTGAGTCTGGGAACAATAGGTAGAGAAGGAGGTCCTTTTACAAGAATGCAGATTTATTTCATTGAAATGCCCCAAGTGAACAGACTGAGGTATGTACTAGTGGTAGTCTGTTTGTTTTCAAGATGGGTTGAGGCCTATCCGACTAGGAGAAATGATGGAGTAACAGTGGCAAAGTTACTGTTAAGAGAGTTGATTCCTAGGTACAGATTTCCGGTAACGATTGAGTCTGATAGAGGTGGACACTTCTATAATGAACTCATGAGTTTGATTTGTGAAGCATTAAGCATACAGCAGAAGCTACATTGTGCATACAGACCAGAGGCTTCTGGTGTTGTTGAGCAGATAAATGGCACAATTAAGAACAGGATTGGTAAGATGTGTTTAGCCACTGGTATGAAATGGCCGGATGTCTTGCCTCTAGTGCTAATGACTATTAGATCTACTCCAGATAGAACTACTGGTTTAAGTCCGCACGAAATCATAATGGGACGTGCAATGCGACATGCATATGTACCTGTCAATAAGTTGATGACAATAACTGATGACATGATTTTGGATTACTGTAAAGGCCTGGCTGACGCAGTTCATTCTGTGTTTCACCAGATTGGAGAAGAAGCTACTACACTTGAGAAGAAGCAAGCTCATGATCTGAGTCCAGGAGACTGGGTGAGGATTAAAGTTCACAGAAGAAGAAATTGCTTGGCTCCAAGGTGGGGAAGACCAAGACAAGTCATTCTAACTACGACAACTGCAGTGAAGTGTGCTGGTGTGAAAAACTGGGTGCATGCGAGTCATACTCTGAGAGTTCCAAACCCAAAGGATGGGACTGGTAGAGAGTATTTTGAAGAGTCAGATTCCAGTGATGATGAAGACCCAGAACCAGTGAGAAAAAATCAAAGTTCAGAAAAAGAAGCAGAAAAGGCTTCAAGAGAACAATTGAGAATCTCAGAAAGGAGATCAGATTCTGAAAGAGAGCCTGAAGTTCCAAAAAGCAGTGGAGGAAAAAGAAAAGAAAAGAGCAGTTCCACAGAAATTACTCCTGAATCAGAAGAGGAGGAGATTGAAGAACCACTTGAGATTATATCTGAAGAAGTAGGGTCAGAAGAAGATAGAGAGGGACAGATTGCGGAAGACCCCCGAGGAGGTGTAGGGAACATTCTTGACAAGTTAGGTGAAGGGACAAGTAGACAGCAAGAAGATTGCGTGTCGGAGACCCGAGGAGGGAAAGAAGTAGGGAAGTCTCAAATAGTGGTGAAAAAGACTGTGGAGCGAAAGAAAACTGCTGAAGAACAAGAGGCATTTGAAACAGAATCGGATGAAAGTGAGAATGGAAAATCAGAGGGTCGGGTTCTGAGAAAGAGAACTTGGATTGGAGAAAGAAATAATACAGAAACAAGACCGAAAAAGGTCGTAAGAGGAGATTTTTGGCCTAACAACAGAGTAAAGAGGCTGAGATACAGACTGATAAGAGGAAATACATCAAAAGCTGAACAAGTGAATGAAGTGTCGAGTCAAAACGAAGTAAAAAGGAAGGAGCAAAAGGAGTCAAGAGAACCTGAGGAGATAAAGAGAATTAGAAGAACCAACCAAAAGTACAGATCACCGGAATGGTCTTATGTGGCACTGTCTGAAGAAGGAGAAGAAGAAACAGTGAATCGAGACAATCCGAAGGGGATCTTGAGAAAAGTGGTTGAGGAAAAGGAAGAATCTGTTGGAATCTTAAAAGTTATCCTGACTGACATTGGAGAAGAGTCGGATGCACAGGATGTTGTTGATGATCTGATACAATTTGATGTTGCTGAAGAAGAAGGAGTGAAAAGTGATGAATATCCAAATTGAGTGAACTGAAGAAATCACTTGGAGAAAGTGAAAAGGAGAAAGTCTGAAATTCAGCTGTCTGAAGTAATCCAAAGTTCGAGAAATTTCAGTAGTGGAGTAGTAGAGGCTAAGTCAAAAGACAAGGTCAAAGTAGTAAAATGGCTAACATAGAGAATAATCAAAGTAGATGTGCCTTCTTAAGAAGATGGTGTAGAATGTGCTGCTGCTGTACTGGATTATTAATGCTACTATGGGGTGTTTTAGCTTTATTAGTTACATTTAGAGTTTCAATAGGTACATTTGAAATACATACTGAGAATGAGACAAATGCAGAGAAGAGTTCGCAAAAAGTAGTTCCAACTAGAATTAGTAATACTTACATGCTTAAAGATAGGTCAATTAATGATTTTTCTAGTAATGTTTTTTCAAAGTTGCTATACGAATATGTGAAAACAATGGAAGTTAGGGATTGCTATGTCTGTATGCAATTACCTGCATCCGTTTCAGAGGGTGTTACTTATCACCATTTACCAGCTACGTATGGAATTTCTTGTAGTGTATTAAGTAGTGTTTTTTATTTGCTAGGGAAAATAGATTATAAGATGTCTAACAAAGATAGTATTTTTGGGCACTTGCCAATGAACAAAGAGCTGAATCCAGCTAAAGAAGCTAACATTTTTGGTGAGATTTTTATTGAGAAAGAAGAATTAACATTAGATTACATTTTTAAGAATAATTTAACTTGTAGTTTGGAAGAAGAGGAGAAAGCTTTCCTAAACATGGTGGAGGAAAGGAGATTGAGCATGCATGAAAAGGTAGGGAAATATAAAGTGAGTGAGACAATTTGGGACATTGAGATGGGAAAAGAATTGAGAAATGGAGCTAGTCCAACTTTAGCTTTAGATGCACCACAGAAGGGTAAGCTGTGCATTACAAGAGGGAAATCCCAATATGATACATATTTTGTTGGGACTAGTGAATGTCATGATACATACTTCATTGCAACAGGATGGGGTTTCAGAGGTGGAGAAGATAACATTTTTCCAGGAGTGTATTATGTTTGTGGGAACAAGGCTTATTACAAGTTGCCTGACCATTGGTATGGCACGTGTTATGTGGGCCTGGTTTTTCCAAAGATCTTTCATATAGATAGAATAGAAGATGTAGAGCATATTAATTTACTAATGCGCTTCAAGAGGGAAACTTGGTCCGAAATAGTGGGTGACATTTTTGGAGCTTTAATTCCAGCAGTGGGAATTTCTTTAAATGCTTATGGGATTCGGAAACTGTCAACAGTGGTGGATCGCTTATCGACAAATACCGCTGGAGGGTTTCTTTTGGTGAATACGGAACTAATTGCCGTACGTGCCATGTCTATGCAAAATAGACTTGCTCTTGATATTCTATTAGCTAAGGAGGGTGGAGTTTGTGGAATGCTGAAAGTTCAACATTGTTGCACTTACATTCCAGACGAAAGCAAAGACCTGAAGGTCTATATAAAAAATATTACTGATTTGCATGAAGAATTAGTACCACTTGAAGCTGAAAGTATTTGGACTAAAATAGCTAATAAAATAGTTGCTGTTAAGAGTTTTATTGCAAAAATAGGTAGTACTATTATAGGTAAGATATTGTTTCCTTTAACTTGTATAATTGTTGCTTTATTGATATTGAGATTGGTGTGTTTGTGTTGTAAAAACAGGGGAGGGAAAAATAAATTAATTAAAAGAAACAATAAAAAGAGAAATAAAAGGTTGAAAAGAGAACCACAAGAAATTGAATTAGAAGAATTAAGGGAGAGTGTCTACTTAGAAACAAAGAGGGATGATGAAAGGGTGTCTGGTGTGTAGTGTTGTGTAGGGAGAAAAAGACATTTCCAATTTCTCCTAAAATGGGACTAAATTTCACTAAATTTTTTTTTTGGGGTTATTTGGTGATAAAATCACCAAAGGGGGGATTGCTGGAGCAGGATTTTCTGATGAAAATCTATTGGGTTTTTAAGCTCTGGTTTGTCTATTTGTCATAATTAAAATTACTAATTATTAAATTATTAATTATTTGTTTTGTGTATATGTTTAAACTTATCAACGTGAACTAATGAGAAGAAAACTGACACGAGGGAATGCTTTCGTATTGCTATTTAATAAATGTGCATGTTTTATTAAATAAGCGTTGCTGAGTGCTGTTTATTTTAAAGCACGAAACGCTTTTGAATTAATGCTTTTCTGTGTTGCAAAAGCTAGATAATTACATACACATAAGGGTATTAGTGGGGTTAACACTGTTTAATCACTATGATGTGGTAACGTTGTTTTTGTCTCTTTTAATTAAGATGGTCCATTTTGGCCTAGCATAAAATGTCCGCCGTTTGCAGCCTGGCCTCGAGTGAAAGATTTGTGATGAGAGGGCCTTGCTGAATATGGTTGAATCATCTGACCACAGTCTTCGCCTGGTTAAAACTTTCCGTGAGGACAGTAGCAGTGCTGGGCAAGTCTCCAAGAACCAAGAAATGTTTGAATAGCCTTGGAGGACAAAGGAGCCATAAAGAATGAACTGAATGGACTCTGGAGTCATCGTGTTAGCTCTGAGGAAATGTGGATGTTGAAGGATACATTTTTTAGTTCCTGTTCTGTTTTTTTATTTTTGTGATTTTTCCTGAGCGGAGATTTTCCAAATGTAGCGATGCTACATCCTTTCCTGCTCGCTCTGCTCAGCGGTTCGGCGGACGTGTAGAACATTTAATGTTTCTATAATATTGCAAGTTTCATTATAAATATTGTTAGCCTAGAGAGGGTGGGAGGCCACTTTGCCACTTCTTCCCAAACCTGCATTGGTGAGGATCGATGCTGTGAGGACGGTGACTCGGGAGACTTCTACTGAGAGACTTGTCCTGATGACCCATTCTGACATTTAGCTAGAATAGGTAATTATGAGAAAATGATTTATTCTGATTAATTTCTTTGACTAATTTTAGATAAAGAATCATAATTTTAAATACGGTGTTGGTGATTATTTCTTGTCAATTATTGAGTACTCTATTTGATTATTGTTGTATAGATTGTTTAGATTATGACTCAGGACAATTACAATAACTAGGTCTTTTCGACCTCAGTGTAGATGTGGGGTGTTTAGGAGGTTTTCTTTCCACAGGTTCAGTGCTGGTGGAGTATTTGAGTGTATGCTAGTGAAATGGGCCCTAGTGTTTGGTGAGTGTATGTGCGTGTAACTGTGAAATTACTCTATCCGTGGAAGTAGGGAGATTTAGTTCACCCCAATCTGCATCACTGGTACGTTATGAAAGAATTTTTTTTTTACTTACACATGGCCCCTTATGTTCAATACTACTTGTTTGAAAGAGCTGTATACTTCACACGGAGCGCTGAGAAGGAGATGTAATGCCGTGCAAAATCTCCAGTCCGGGTGGGCGAGGCAAACAGGAGACAGGGAGGGAACAAACAAGCCTAACTTGCAGTGAAAAGGGAGCATTTATGACGCGCGCCAATTAAATGCATGGGTGGAGCTTCCACCCCACTTCCAAAGAAACCAGACAGAAAACCAATCACCATCTTCCCAGCTTTCAGGGACAAGCAGACTTTTGTCAAAAAAACAAAACTTTTTACACAGTTTTGCATTTTTCTGGGACATAGCCTATTTTTGCTATTTTTTGTGCTTTCAATCTCCTTCCAGTTATTGGTAGAAATGGTTATGAAAGCAATAAGGAATCCTGGGAAGCTATACATTTTAGAAAAGTAGACATAATTCTGAATTCAGCAAGGGGTCATTTGTGTAGATCCTTCAAGGTTTCTTTATAGAAACTAACCATTGAATATAGGAAACATTTTAAATTAGTTGAAAAAAACTGCCATTTGTGTCAATGTTTTTACCTGTAACTTCTTCTAATTATGACAGCTGTTTAAAAGCAATATAACGTTACATCCGCTGGACCTTTCTGGTTGTGGGGATACATAGGACTTGTAGGTTCACCAAGAACCCGACAAACCCAGAACCAATAACTGAGCAGTGTCTTGCAATGTTTTTTTATTGTGTACCGGGTGTATAGCAATTCATTTGCGAAAATATATACATGGAAAAATCGGTATGAGAGACACCTATGTATTTCTGAAATTGGAACAAAATATAGAGTTTAAAAACAGTAGATAGTTGCACAGTTCCAAAATTGTGAGTACCCATACTAGCATGAGAATTATAGGTCATTTTTCAAAATGACTTCTTTTTTACACATTGTCTTTTATTTGGAAGGAAGAAATGCATCGAATGTCAATAGGTAATAACAGTTTCTCTACAATTCTGTGTTACCCTAAGTCTCTGGATAAAAATGGTACCTCGGGCATGGCTAAGATGCGCATGGAGCGAGACGTGCCTTGCTAAGTCTCCGCTCTGGGGCATCCCGTAATCGGCTATCATCCTGACCACACGGCCTGTTTTCGACGCGGACGAGGTGTCCCGCTGTGGTGGTGTGACAGCACTGCTTGGATCAGCGGGTACCCGCTGGATCGATCCTGAGAGGCGGTGATCTCCCGGCGATTTGTGGTGCCCTTCCTTGTGGGCGCCATCTTGGAGGATGGCGGTTTGTCGGGGGAGATCGGTGGTCCGGTCCTTGAACGCTGGGGAACCATGCCTTCATCGGTGTGCTGTTGAATCCTCCTGGCGACGAAGAGCAGGGTTGTGCCCTCGTGAGCGGCCTGAGCCCCCGTCCACCCTCGGAGCTACCTGGCCCGGATGCTACGCAGGGCCTCTCGGCCACCTGTGGCACTTTTCCCCTGGGGACCCGCTGCCACAACAACGCAGGTACGGGGAGAGTGACTGTTGCATCCACCTGTGCCCGTTTGGGACCTAGCTGTCCCTGCCTTACCGGGTTTTGACTCTAAGTGCATCCTTGCCACGGCCCCAGCTGCTGCCTGTGCCTCCTCTGCTCCTGAGGCGGTGCCAGTGCCCGCTAGACTCGGCCCTGTGATTGGGCTCTCCCCTGCACGGTGCTCCACAGTGGAATTCCGGGACTACACCGCCTGTTTCTGCCTGCCTGTCCCCCCTGACCGCATATTGTCTGCAACCTTGCCTGAGTGGACCGGGGGTACACTAGCGTTGACACTGGACAGTGCTTGGAGGGGCATTACCACATGGCTCTAGAGGCCCTTGCGAACCTCCGGGGAGACATCTGCACTTCGAGGCCCCCCCGGGGCACCCTTCTTCCACCTGGCTGATTGGCCGCCCGCCCTCTCGCCCTTCTGATTGCTGGGGGCGGACGCCGGTGGGCTTCCCCTGCGCCGACACGGATGCCCTTAATCAAGTGGCCCGCTGCAGCTCATCAACGTATGGAGGGGGGAGAGCCCGGTGCGCTTGTCGGGCAGCCGAAAGAGCCTTGTGGCCCCTGGACTTCTGCTTTTGCCTCCACCCACCGCGCCTGGGCCTACGGCCCCTAGTGCCTTCACCCCCTTTCCAGCATTGGTGTCCACGCTGCTGGGCTGCACATTGGGGCGGACCCCTGTGTGTGGGCCCACACAAAGTCAGTTTGCCCGGCGCTCCCTGGGGGTGGCTGGCCTGCCGGGCTCTCTCCCCTGGTCAGCCCTGCTTGCCCTGCTGCACCTGGTACCTCTTCTCTCCTTCTTGGGGGCCGGATCATCCTGTGGGGGGCCTCCTTCTTCTATGCTTCTTGTTGTCAGCCTCCCCGGGGACATCTCTTCACGTCTTTTATGAGTTTGGTCTCCTGGCCCTCCTAATACTCTCTTCCTCCTAGCTGGGGGCCTTATCTCTCTGCCCGTGGCGGACATGCCTCCTAAGAACAGGAACAACAAGGATGCTGACTCTGCAGCCTCCCGCGATAAGCTGGTCACCTCCTTGTGGTCCAAGGCAGCCCCACAATCACAAGAAAACTCCTCTTCCTCCTCGACGCCTGCTGTGCTGACCGCGTCTGGTGCTCCGGTCACCCAGGCTTTCAAGTCCTCCTTCCTCCAGGAGATTAAGGATGAGATCGGAGGTCTCCGGCAGGACTTCAAGTCTGGGCTTCAGGACATCCGTAAAGAGGTCACTGAAATAGGCGATAGGGTGGACGGCCTGAAACGTACAATGGACACCCAGACAAAAGATCTTAAACACTTCTGGTGCAAGGTATCTGAGCTTGAAGAACAAAACATCTCCTTGCAGCTGAAGCACGAAGATTTGGAGAACCGAAGTCGGTGAAATAACCTGCACATCAGGGGGATCCCTTTGTGAACAGAGGGGGCAGACATCTTGAAATATACAGCAGTCCTCCTCCATGCTGTGCGAGAGGGTGAAGGTTCCTCTCCGCCAATGCTTGATAGAGTGCACCGGGTGTCTGGCCCCTGCAATCATCCTGACTTCATTCCGGACATTATCACCAGAATCCACTTCTTCGCCAACAAGGAAGCTATCCTTCGCAAAGTACAGGGGGTCAAGTCGGTCTCCAACAATGGCCTGTCCATACAAATCTTTCAGGATCTGGCCCCCTCCACACTTCGTAGAAGGAAGGAGTTCAAGCCTGTTACAGACAAACTCAGAGACCTTGGGATTAAATACCAATGGGGCCATCCGTTTGCTTTGAGGTTCACCTGGGAGTGCTGCCGGCGGGTCCTTCGGTCTTTGTGGGAGGCTCAGCAGCTCCTTCATCTTCCTACTGACAGTCCCTCCCCCAAGTCCAGACGTCGATCATTGGGACTAGACTCCTCGCAGGCCAAGCAGGATATCATCGGCCACATCCGCTCCCTGAGCGACTCCCCGTAACTTCCGATTTAGAAGTTTGGACTTATGCAAATTCTCTTCTGATAATTTCACCTCTGCCTCCCGCTTGGAGATCTCTGTAGTCCAGGCCCGGTGGTCCGGTTGACCTTCGCTTGCTCTACTGCTACACGGGATGTGGACAGCGGCAGCTCTAACCCCCTTGTGTGTCTGCTGCCCCCCCCACATCGGAGTCCCATAGGAGAGTGACACCTCCAGAATGATCCACCTTCGGGATCCTGGACTGCTTTCAATTGACTATATTCTCTTGGCCCAGTTGGCCAGTTGTTTGTTTCTCGCTTCTACTTCCTTCTTTTCTTTTTTCACCCTTCTCTCTCTCTTCTTCCCTTCTGAACATGCCTCGTCTGGAGTCAGCGTCTCTGCAATCCCCGGGGGTGCTTTTTGGTTTGGTATACCTGTGTGGGGGCCTAGATATGTTCCTTTCCTGCTTCTCCCCCTGCTTCCCTTGCCCTCATGCATATCTCTCTCTGCTGCGTGTCCATGGGGGGCTGTTCCTTCCCCGGTCCTGGGGATTACACTACCAGGGGTGGTTGGGGTGCGCTTGGCAACTGGTGCGGCCTGGACTGATTTGGCTCCCGGCAGAGTGGCGATGACACGATTTCCTCTTTTCTCTGTGATATGACAGACACGGTCAAATTATTTTCCCTTAATGTGAAGGAGCTGAACTCCCCTAACAAGCACCGCCAGATTTGGCGTTATTTGATTCACCACAATCCTGATGTAGTCTTCCTTTAGGAAACCCACCTGCTCTCTTCTGACACCCACCTCATGTCCCATCGTAGATATCCTATTCAACAGTGGGTGTGCTCTCCTTCCAAGACTTGCAGTGTAGCCATTTAAGGCAGGCTGGCGAGACGCGTCCGTCAATTGTACAGCTGATGCCTAGGGGAGGTTTCTCATGGTCCATATGGATCAGGGCGGGGTTCTTATGCTTTCATTAATGTATATGTCCCCAACCAATGACAAGACACATTTCTTCGTCTGCATTTGGGAGCCCTCCTGCACTCACTTACCACCCCTACTGTCCTTGGTAGCGATTTAACCTTGGTTTGGGACCCTGAGAAAGATCGCACTGCGCAGGCCCATCATGCGAACGGGGCAATATCAGCCTCGCTGCGAGACACCCTCACTGATTCAGGCCTTGTGGATGCTTGGAGACACCTACACCCGGACTCCCGCGATTACTCTTTTTTCTCTCACGTACATCGCTCTTTTTCATGTATTGATTATTTTTTCTTATCGCTCCGCCTGATCCGTCAGCCACGCAGTGCTGAAATTTCCGATATATCGATCTCAGACCATGCTCATGTCTCGCTTACACTTCAACCACCGGACGCTCGCCGTGCACCTCTGCCTCAGTGGCGGCTGCCCTCTCAGGCCCTCCAAGAACCTGTTGATGTGGCGGCGGTTCGCAATGAAATTGAGGCCTTTTTCATTGCCAACTTGCTCTCTGATACCCCTGAAGATGTCCGTTGAGACACTTTCAAAGCCCCCATTCGAGGAGTTATTACCTCCATATCCATAGCCCGATCCAGGGAGGCCCACTTGGTTGAATCCAACCTTTCCAGGGACATTAAGGACCTGGAGCATAGGGATCATCCCCACCCATCCCTTAGCAACAAGTGACGTCTTGCAGACCTTCGTGGCCAGCTGCGTCTTCAGTGAACTAACAAGGCGGAGCGGCTTCTAATCACTCTTAAACAAAAGATTTATACAGGTGGCGATAAGGTCGGGGCGTGCCTTGCCCGGCGCCTCCAGGCCCAGATGGCTTGATCCCACATCGCCAAGCTTAGGAGGCCGGACAGCTCCTGGGCCATATCGGACGCCGACAAGGGCCGTACGCTCGAGGAATTCTACAGGGACCTATATGCTCCGGCTCCTTGCTCTACGGATTGTGTTGCGACCTTTCTTGATTCATGCCCCTGGGACCCTATTGATCCCTACTTCATGAAGCGGCTTGAGGATCCCATCTCTCACAATGAAATTGCTAAGGCTGTGAAACAGCTCCCGGTGGGCAAAACCCCAGGCCCTGATGGTCTGCCGGTCACCTTTTATTGGGTCTTTTATCTGCAACTGAGGGCGCATTTGCTTTATCTTTTTAATAGCTTCACTGACCACTCGGGCCTTTCCCCCACGATGAATGAGGGGGAAATAGTTCTTATTCCCAAGCCAGGCAAGGATCCGACCCAGCCTGCTTCCTTCCATCCTATTGCACTGCTGAACACGGACACCAAAATATACACGAAGATTCTAGTGAATCGCTTAGAGTCCCTCTTACTGGGTCTTATCAAACCCGATCAGGTCAGTTTTATTCGCCATCACCAGGGACCGGATAACATATGCCGGATAGCTCACCTGGTAGGGAAGGTACGCATCAGAAACATACCAGCCTGTCTGGTGTCCTTGGACGCCAAAAAAGGCTTGATCGTGTTGATTGGGGCTTCCTTCGGGCGGTTCTTCAGAAAGTAGGCCTTGGCCAGGGATGATCTCTAAATTGATGGCTCCCTATGTGAAGCCTGTTACTCGCATTCGATTTAATGGCTCTTTAACGACCCCCATCCCTATTCACCGCGGTACCAGACAGGGGTGATCCTTCTCCTTCCACTTATTCGCCCTTGCAGTTGAGCCCTTAGTCATTGCTATACGTTGTAGCCAAGATATCTGTGGCATACCTATGGCGGGCACTGAGGCACAAAGCCTCCCTCTTTGCTGATGACCTTCTACTGTCCTTCTCTTCTCCAGCGCTGTCTCTTCCAGTGGTGGCGACTCTCCTGAAGACCTTTGAGGCTGCCTCTGGATACCGAATTAACCTAGCCAAATCCCATGCCCTTAATCTTACGCTTTCAGCCCCGTTGGTTCAGGGACTGCGGGACCGCCCCTTGGTCCAGTGGACTGATGACTCAATTCGATATCTCGGTCTAGACCCTACCCCTAAGCTGGTGTCTTGGACCTCGACTACTGGCCCAAGTATAGAAAGTCCATCCGGGACGAGATGCATCGATGGGAAGGTCTTCCCTTGGTGTGGTTTGGGCGCCTTAATACCATTAAAATGTCTCTTCTTCCCAAAATACTCTTTTTTAATCTATTCCTACTCCTATACCACGGAAGGACATTCTGGCTCTCCAGTGTGATTTTACTCAATTCATCTGGGGGAAATTGCGGCTGCGCTTCTCTCACAAAATTCTTATGCTTCCTAGGTCTCGGGCGGTCTTGCTTGCCCTAACCTGCTGGAATGCTACTGGGCCTGTCACCTCCAGTTTCTCTCTGAATGGATTGTCCCCAAGAGCGAGAAGCACTGGTTCCATGTGGATCGGGCGGTGGCCTGTTGGCCGTTATGGGACCTTGCCTGGATTCCGCATGAGGCCCGCCCCAGAGCGCTTACATAGCCACTCCAACGAGAACGGTGTTGGAAATCTGAGATAGGGCGTCAGTCTCCCGGGGCCTGATGACATTCCCTTCTCCGAATATGGGCTTAGCTCAACGGACTACGCCCGGGAGGCAACCCACCAGCTTACCCCCTTCGAGTCTTTGGTCCGCATATTTGATGGTTCACGGGGGCTGATCTCCAGAACTTATTCTGTTCTGCAGCGCTCCCAACATCTTCCCCCTCAAGGATATCGGACACGATGGGCGTCTGATCTGGCCACCAAGGACATCCCCAAGGTGTATTGTAGTACTCCCCAAGGCGAATCAGCATACAAATTGATGACACGATGGTACTATTGCTGCAGCATGGAGTACAAAATCCCTCCCTCCGTCACAGACCAAAGATCTCACAAACACACACTATCCATACATTCGCTGGTGGGTCCCATAACACCAACATTCACTCACCATCAATCTGTGTTTCTTGGGAGGCGATTATCTTCCAAACGCTGACATGAAAAGAATTACCTCTTTACCCTAATGAGCAACAAATCTACGCAACCTTCTGATACTCATTAGGCCCTGAACTTCACCTTTAGTATTCCTCTCATAAATCGGGATGGATCAGATAGTTGCTGGTTTAGGTTGATTTCCAATTCCCTAATTTACCTTTAATGTAATACATTTTCAATGAATAAACAACCCAACTTATGTTGTAATTAATCAATTCAATCTTTATCTAATTAATGCAAATTAAATAATTTGTTTATTCAAGCCACCAATCATCATATTGACATATTCTGGCTAATTGTCGTCCACTAAGTCAAATCCGGTAGTCTCGCAAAATCTATGCCCATCATATTTAGTAATTTCAGTTCATCAGGAGTTTGGGCATTAATTCAGTCCATCAAAGATTCAGGGAAACAGCTGTCCTGCAGTGTCACCGTCCTCTCCGTCAGCATAACGTCAGGAAAATGAGAAAAGCCAAACAACCTCTACCATTTATAGTAAAATTATTGTCAAAAAGTAACAAATATTGGTTTTCAGCTCCTCTGATTGGACAATCAGAGATCGTCCGACAGGGTTCACATGGAATAATGTCTCTTAGGTCATCAGTCTTGCTTGTACTGGTTTTAAGAGGCGTCTTATTGTTCTTCTGAAAAGCTGGCTTGCTTCCCAGGGCGACCTTGGTGGGTACAGTCTGGTTAGGGTCACAACGAGGCCACTGTTGCTGGTGTTAGCGCAGGCGCACTTCACCCAAAACCTTGTGTAGCATCGTCAGTCAAGTCAGGTACCGGAGGCAGCCATTTTGTGGCAGGCCCAAATGGTTAACTTAAGCAAAAGAAACACAAAACACAATTATTACATAGAAATAACTAATAAAATGTTATTCCCTCGCTAATACCCATATGTGTATGTATTTTTCTAGCAGAAAGCAACATTCAAGCGGTTTATACTTACTGAATAAAGCACAAATCACAAATACATCACAAAAGAAACATATATCATGCAGTATTCTAATTGTCTATTATTAATATGCGTACAGAATTTAGTTTACAAATTAATTAAGTCATGCAAAAGCAATCCCACGTGTATTTCAGGTATTAATAAGATTGATTAATAATTTCCACTTCAATCCATTAGTTCGATTATAATTAATTAATTAATCTAATTAGTATAAACATGCAAAATGGGGAGGGTATACAAATAAAATTAATTACCCGCTCCAGCAATCCCCCCTTTGGTGATTTTATCACCATACCAACCAACCAAAAATGTTGTTCTGTCTTTTACGGATGTTTAACATGTTTTCTTGCTCTTAATCATAATTCAGTTTCACCCACGTCTCCTCTTTTTGCGGATTCATACATACTCTCCTTCAATTCTATCTCCTCAAATTCTCTTTCTTGTTTCTTGTTTTTTCTTTTTAACTTTTCGCTTTTTAATCTTTTCTTGTTTTTATTATTTCTACAACAAATACAACCTAATCTTATCACTAATATTATGAAAATCACACATGTTAATGGAAACAATATTTTACCTATAAATTTACTACCTATCTTTACTATGAAATTTTTAATAGCAGCTATTTTCTTTCCGATCCTTTCCCAAACACCTTCAACCTCCAGTGGTGCAATTTCATCATGCGAATCAGTAAAATTCCTAATATAAATTTTCAGATCTTTACTTTCATCAGGAATGTAAGTACAACAATGTTGAACTTTCAGCATTCCACAGACTCCACCCTCTTTTGCCAATAATATATCAAGGGCAAGTCGATTTTGCATTACCATAGCACGCAGGGAAACCATTTCAGTATCTACCAATAGAAAACCTCCAGCGGTGCTTGTTGACAAGCGATCCACTACTGTTGAAAGTCTTCTAATTTTGTTTGCATTCAGAGATATTTCCACTGCTGGTATCAATGGTCCAAAAATGTCACCTACAATTTCTGTCCAAGATTCTCTCTTACTACGTACTAAATGATTACTTAAACTATGTACACCATCTTCTCCTCTATCCATATGAATTTTTTGGGGAAAAACCAGGCCTACATAACATGTGCCATACCAATGGTCTGGCAAACGATAATATGCCCTGTTCCCACAAATGAAATATAATCCAGGAAAGACTGGATCTTTTCCGCCTTTAAATCCCCATCCACCCATGATCCGGTATGTATCATGGCACTCACTATTACCTAGAAAATAGTTATCATACACAGTTTGATTCATTCGAATGCAAAATGTCCCTTTCTGAAGCCAATCTAAAGCTATAGTTGGACGAGCTTCTCCTTTCAAATGTTTTTCCCTTTCTACATCCCAGACTGTTTTCTCCACTTTCCCTTCTGCTGCCTTTCTTTGCATTTTCAGTCTCCTTTCTTCAACCATGTCTAAGAATGTCCTTTCCTCTTTCTTCAAACTGCACGTCAAATTGTTTCTAAAAATATATTCTAATGTTTGTTCTTTAGTTTCTAAGAAAAATTCACCTAATACCCTAGCAGGTTTTACCTTGTTTAGTTTTTTAAAGGCAGGCACTTGCGCAAAAATTGTATCTACATCTGAAAAATAATATTCTAATTTTCCTGTCTGATAAAATAAACTAGCTAATACACTACAAGTTATTCCATATGTTGCTGGAAAGTGATGATAACTCACTCCTTCGGAAACAGAGGCAGGTAACTGCATGCATACGTAGCAGTCCCTTACATCCATTGTCTTTACATATTCATACAATAATTTTGAAAACACATTATTAGAAAAATCTGTTATTGACCTGTCTTTATGTAAACAATTGTTATCTATTCTAGTCGGAACTACTTTTTGAATCTTCCCTATATTAGTTTTGTTCTCACTATGTCCTTCTAATGTATCTATAGTGACTTTAAAAGAGATAAGAAGAGCAAGTATACTCCAAAGAAGCATTAATAATCCTGTACAACAACAACACATTTTACACCATCTTTTCATGAATGTACATCTACCTTTGCTACTATCCATGTTAGCCATCTTTGTTAAAATGGACCGTGTGTTTTGACTTAGCCTCTTTTACTTCACAACTAGTTTTCTAACCTAAGGCTCTAAACACCTATTTGGTTCTACCAGTATCTATCTTTCGACTCAATTTCTTATTTTCTTCATCAACAGCTTTCTTGATCTATTCAGTTTGGCATCTCATCGTTCTTCACTTTCCTCTCGTCATCCAAATACAGAATTTCCTGAACTTCCATTTCTTCTTCTCCAATGTCGGACAAGAGAACTCTCAGGATTTCCGATTCTTCCTCTTCTTCAACCACTTTCAGTACAGCCTCCTCTGGATTTCCTTGACTATCTGCCTCTTCTCCCTTTTCAGGCAGAGCCACGTACGACCATTCCGGTGACTTATACTTCTGGTTAGGTTTCCTTGTTCTTTTACTTTCTTTATTCTCAGTTGTTTCTTCTTTTGATTTTTCCTGACTTGTCACTTCATTCACCTGTTCAGCTCTTGGTGAATTGGTGTCAGTCGATATCTCAATTTCTTTCTTTTATTGGGCCAAATGTCATCCTTTGCAACTCTTTTTACTTTACTTCCTTTGTCGTTCTTTTCATTCCTCCAAGCTCTCTTTCTTAGAACTCGACCTTCAGGTATTTCATTTTCGCTCTCTTCAGACTCTGTCTCAACTTGCTTTGTCTTTTCAACAATTTCCTCTTCCACCACTTGTTTTGTTTTCCCTATTTCTGTCCCTCCTCGGGTCTCCGACACGCAGTCTTCCTGCTGGCTACTTGTCCCTTCACCTAACTGGATGTTACAGTTCCCTACACCTCCTCGGGGGTCTTCCGCAGAAATCTGTCCCTCTCTCTCTGTACCTGTCCCTTGTTCACTTAAATTTGTTATTTCAGGTGGAATTTCTCTCCCCTCTCATCTGGTACTTCCTTTTCACAAATTTATTTTATTGTTTCTTCATTATCTTTTCCTCTTTTCTTTCTGTGTTCTTTTCTAGAGCCTTGCATTTCTTGTTCGTTTCCGAAATCGCTGGATTCAGAAATCTGCAATCTTCTTCTCAGAGAGCTACTTCTGGGGACTAAAGTTAGACTTGGTTCTGTTTCACCCTTTCAGAGTTTTCTCGTGTTTTTGACTCTTCGTCATCTGACTTAGTACTTGATTCTGATTCATCAAAATATTCTTTTTCTGTGCTATCCACTGGATTTGGGATTCTCAATGTGTGACTTGCATGTATCCAGTTTTTCAGACCAGCACACTTCACAGCTGTTGTCGTGGTCAGAATGACTTGTCTTGGCTTTCCCCACCTTGGAACCAAACAATTTCTTCTTCTGTGGACCTTTATCCTTACCCAGTCTCCTGAGCTCAGATCATGGGCTGGCTTCTTTTCAAGGGTGGTGGCATCCGCTCCAACCTGATGAAACACAGAATGAACTGCGTCAGCCAGGCTTTTACAGTATTCCAACACCATGTCAT
This sequence comes from Triturus cristatus, assembly GCF_964204655.1. Lineage (NCBI taxonomy): Eukaryota > Metazoa > Chordata > Amphibia > Caudata > Salamandridae > Triturus > Triturus cristatus. Next base: position 897,623,108 of record NC_140590.1, on the reverse strand, counting down.
CAGTTATAGTCATCGGCTTGTTGACTGGTATAAATACGTGTCTCATGGCTCGTCCCATGATTATTTCATGAGGACTTAATCCTGTAGTTCTGTCTGGAATTGATCTAATAGTCATGAGTACTAGAGGCAACACATCAGGCCATTTCATACCTGTGGCCAAAAACATTTTCCCTATTCTATTTTTAATAGTACCATTCATCTGTTCAACCACACCAGAAGCCTCTGGTCGGTAGGCACAATGTAGTTTTTGTTGTACATTCAATGCTTCACAAATTAATCCTACAATCTCATTATGAAAATGTCCTCCTCGGTCTGATTCAATTGTCACTGGGAACCCAAAACTAGGGATGAACTCTCTCAGCAGTAGCTTGGCTACTGTCATACCATCATTTCTCCTTGTTGGAAATGCTTCCACCCACCTAGAGAATAGGCAGACCACAACCAAAACATACCTCAGTCTTTTACAGGGAGGGATCTCAATGAAATCTACTTGCATTTTGGTGAAAGGCCCTCCTTCTCGACCTATTGTTCCTAGACTCACTACTGTCTTTCTCCCAGGATTGTATTGTTGACATATTAGGCATCTTTGACAAAGACTTTCTGCTACAAGCCTGAATTTTGCATTGTACCAGGTCTGCTTAAATGACCTGATCATGGCGTCTCTCCCTATGTGTCCCTGGCCATGATACATCCGTGCCATGGTAGACATCATGCTATCAGGCATAATTGGTCTTCCATCTCGATAGCCCCACACATGATCCTTCTCTCTTGGGGCACATCCTGCTTTTACCCACTGTTTCATTTCTTCATCTCCTGCCTCTTCTTGCAACTGTCTTACCTCTTCCCAAGTTCCTACAATGTTAGTAAACATCAATGAGCAAGAAGACATTTCTCTTTCATTAGCCCGATTGACCGAATTCTGATTACGTGCACAATACTGTGCCATGTCATTGGCGTATCTGTTTCCTGTGGCGATATAATCACCACCTTGACTATGAGCAGCACATTTTACAACAGCCAATTGTCTAGGCAGCTGAATCGCCTCAAGCAACTTTCCAACCACTTCAGCATTCTTAATAGGAGTTCCACTCGAGGTTAGGAAACCTCTTTGTAGCCATAGTTGGCCAAAGTCATGGACAACTCCAAAGCCATGCTGGCTGTCAGTTATTACAGTCACTCTCACACTTTTCCCAATCTTGCACGCTCTAGTCAAAGCCACAAGCTCTGCTACTTGGGCCGATTTTACTCCTTTCAGATAGGATGCTTCTATTACTGTTGCAACTGTGCACACTGCATACGCTGCACTCAGCACTCCTTCATCTGTTCTCAAACATGACCCACCAACGAACATCACAAAATCACTTTCTGGCAAAGGTACATCTTTTATATCTGGTCGTGGTTTTGTACAAAAATCAAGTACATCCAAACAATCATGATCTGCTTCATCTCTTACTTCCACATTCTCAGCATCAGGCAACAATGTTGCGGGATTCACATTCAAACATCTTGCAAGACTCACATTAGTTGCACCTAATATGACCTTTTCATACTTAGTCAGCCGATTGTGTGTCATATACTGGGTACAACTCCTTGTTAACAGGATCGCTACATCATGAGGGACAAACACTTTCAATGGATATCACATCACAAGTCCTTCACTCTGCTTCAAACTTCGGCAAGTTGCAGCTACCGCTTTCAAACATCCTGGTAAAGCTACAGCTACAGGATCAAAATTTGATGAGAAATATGCAATTGGTCTCCTCAGTTTTCCATGCTTCTGTATCAACACAGAGAGTGCACATCCATTTCTCTCACTGCAATACAACTCAAATTATTTCTCATAGTCAGGCATACCTAATGCAGGTGCTTCTCACAAACCATCTCTCAATTTCCTAAATGCTGCCAATTCCTCCTTGTTCAACTCCAATGTGATCTTTCACATCACTTCTCGTCAGTCGTACCAAAGGTTTTGCAATCAAAGAGAAATTGCTGATCCACTGGCGACAGTATCCAACCATACCCAAGAACATTCTCACCTCTCTTTGAGTCATGGGAGCTCTCATTCCTTTTATTATTCTGATTCTGTCTATTGTTATTTTTCTTAGTCCTTTCTCAATGTTATGTCTTAAATACTGTACTTCCTTTTTGCAAAATTGTCACTTTGATGGGGACACTTTAAGTCCTCCATTTGCCAAATGATTCAACAAGGCTATCGAGTCTACCTCACAGGCTTCACGTGTTTTTGATGCTACCAAAAGGTCGTCAATGTATTGAACTAACACTGAATTCTCGGGCATTTCCAGACTCTCCAAAGACTTCTTCAATAACTGATTAAATATCGAAGGGCTTTCTGTATACCCCTGTGGGATTCGGCACCATGCCAAAATACATTTGCCAAAACGAAATGCAAACATTTGCTCACTGTCGTGGTGCAATGGGATGGAAAAGAAAGCATGACACAGATCAATCACTGTATACCATTCTGCATCATGGGGAATCTGATATAAAATCACTGATGGATTTGGTACAACGGGGCAACATGATACCACAATTTTATTCACCTTTCTCAGATCTTGCACTATCCTGAATTTCCCATTAGGCTTTTTCAGTCCCATTATTGGTGAATTACATGGACTACTCATTATTTCTCTCAAGATTCCTTGCCTGATCATTTTCTCTATTACAGGAGTTACTCCTTCAATTATTTCAGGTGTCAATTTATATTGCGGGACATTTGGGTATGTTACTCCTTCCTTTACTGTTATTTTTATTGGTTCTACATTTTTCATTAGTCCTACATCTTCTCCAGTGAAATTCCAAATTTCCGCTTTTACAAACTGTTTCAATTCTTGAGGTAATTCATCAGGGTTGAATACAGCAAATGTTTCAGTAACCTCATTTTCTCTGTTAGCTATGGTCATCTTATACAGTACATCATCATCTAGTGTTTCAAAAGCTATTCCATCCGGAGTACAGAATATAGTGCAATTTATTTTGCACAACAGGTCCCTACCTAATAAATTCACAGGACTGGTGTCGCACACAACAAAGCGGTGCATTTCTGAAAATTTCCCTATGCTAACTTTTACTGGTTCTGTAAGGTATCTTTTGATCTGTCTGTTGGATACACCAACTACTTGGATTGTTTCATCCGAGAGAGGAAGATTCTTAACATCAGCTGATCTAACAGTTGATCGAGTAGCACCAGTATCCACTAGGAAAGTAATATTTTCATCATTAACCTTCCCATCTACAAATGGTCCTGTCTGGTCTACTTCTAGAGTTGCGCCAAGTACGCACTCTCCTTCCTCCCTTCGGCACCGTCAATAGCTTTCATTTGAGTCACTTTCATCGCGTTGCAGCCAATACTGCGAAACAGCGCTAGTGCGTGGCAGCTTATTTACCTGTTCTTCATTGTAGAATCCCGATTCCCTACTATACTTCTGTGAGTTTCTGCTCTGTGGAAAAGGCGGTTTTGGCACCTGATTCTGTGGGGTAACAACTTGCTGCTGTTTCTGCAGTTGACCACTCACCTCATGCTGCACCTGTGGGTTCAATGTTGGATTTTCATTGTTAGTACTTGGGGGAAATTTACACTCGGATTTCCAATGCCCTATCCTACCGCAATTATGACACGGAAATTTATTTTTAGCTTCCTCAATATTCCCTTTATATTTCCCAGGATTAAATTTCGGCTTTGACCCTGCTTGTTCGACTAATTGTGCATCTTGTCTCTCTGCTACTTTTACCTGTGCCCACATTGCCTTCTCTTTTAGTTTCCGCTGTTTTGCCTCAATTTCATCACTGAAATATTTAGCATGTCTCAATACTTCGTCTATTTTCTTGTTTTACCAATCTACCGTATGCTGTTTAATCATTTCACTAATTTCTGGACGTAAACCATATCCAAATCTGTATACAAAATAACTCAAATCCTTTTCACTCAGATTCTCATCTCCGCTAAACTGCTTAAACGCTAGTATTAGCCTCTCATAATATGCATGTACTGACTCTTTACTTTCTCGATGTGTTCGATCAATTTTTACCCAATCTGTCTCTTTAGGGGGCACTTTGCTTTTCAAAAATACCATAACCTGTTCATATTTCTTCATTACCTCGGGGTCCGGGGCTCCTGTTTTAGGAACCCTAGGATATTCCTGAGTTGGCCAATTTATCATGAGCTTGCACTCTGTCCATAAATCTGCTGGTACAATTATGTCAAATAGACTATTCAAATCAATCCATAGTACTTTAGACAATTTCACAAATCTGTCTACCTGCCTGTATCACTCGACGGGCTTCTCGCGCATCCGAGGAAAATCATTCGTAAAAGACAGAATATCTTGTCTTGTCCATGGGACATGTACATATCCTCCTCCTGGAATCTCTCTCATATGGCATTCTGTCACTACCATTTCCTTTTCTCTTACAGGAAATGCTGAAAATGTCTTATCTGAGGCATCATCACGTTTTCTATACCACCTGCTTCTCCATTTATCCACATCTCCCCATTTTCTCAATACAATGATTATGTCCTTAATCTGACCTATTCGTCCTGTGGTGTTCATGTTTTCAATATCTTTTTTGGTGAAATCTACTCGATATGGTTTCTGTAAGGCTTTTACCTTTTCAATATCAATACCCATCTGAGTTGCCACTTCTTCTAACCTTTCATGTAGGTTTTTCGCTCTCCATGTGTGTGCTGTTGCACAAAAATAGTAATTCTTCATCCTGATAAGTTTTCAATTTTTCTGTTGGAATAGACCCTACTATTAATTCTTCCAATGCCATTCGTAACTTAGCCACATCAATTGATTGGGATTCTTTGTCTTTTCTCTGCAAGCTTCTTAACCATTCACTTAACTCCTCTGTCGATGGTCCTACTGGCTTCTCTGCATTTCCTTGTCCAAAATCTTTTTGTGTTTCTGACATTGTCTCTATCATTGTCATATGTCTCTCTGCACAGTTCTGACCTACAAACGGGTTATTTGAAAAATTTGGTTCAACTATACTCATAGTCTGTCTCCATGGATTCTCATTCTGACTCACTCTTGGTTGTTCAACCGGTTTATTACTTTTATAAGGGACTGTCAAACAATGCTCACTGTCCTTTTGCTTGTCAGAAAATAGGCATTACTGGACCTATCGTTACTGGAACAGTTACCGCTTTTAGATTCTTAGTCATTTCTCTTATTTTCTCAGTTAATTTTAGGGTAGTTTTTGCTAATTCTGCAGTATTTTCTCCATCTATTTTCTCTTCAGACCTCTTTTCTACCTCTCTAATGGCATTGTTTTTACCCAAATTTTGGAACTCTGGTTCTGATTTTATAATTCGTACTGTTTCTTTCATTGGGGCACTTGGGATTAATATTTCTGGTTCTGGTCGATACGGTGGTAGATTCTTATAGAACATATCATCAAGAACATCATCATCAGACTCATTCCCTCCGTATCCTCTCGACTCCACATTATGCCTCTTTTCTACGCACTTTTGTCCTTCATTCTCTCCTGCAGTTCTTACAGGGAACATACCCTCAGTCATACTCACATCCCGCCATCTTCTCATTCGATCATTATGCGTTTCATGTCCGTATGATCTGCCAAACAGGTACCTATATCCTCTACCATTTCTTTGTCTCTCTCGCTCATGCATTTCGTCTTCCCATTCCGTCAAAGCCTCAAACTGTGTCGGTCTAGGTCTTGGTTCTAAATTCATCATTTTCTCTCTCAAATATCTCAAAACAGCCAAATTAAATGAACCATGTTCTGGAAAAGCTAATACTCCGTCCTCCTTTGTGTATCTCACCCAATTGTCTAACCATATACAAGTATGATACCCATATTTCGCAATTATAACGGATGCGGTGGTTTTCGGTGGAGGAAGTAACTGTCCTTCCCTAGTTTTGACCGGTTTGTCCTTTTTAAACCACTTCTTGATTCTTCCGAACCATGACTTTTTCTCTTTTTCTGGTGGATCGTAATACAATTTCTTGTGTTCCGTGTATCACTAGTCTCTCTTTACAACTGTACCGCTATTCTATCCAATCACAGAGTGACTCACACTAACGCACCAATTCAGAGCGTCTACATCACTGTCACAATCCTCAAATCCCAGCGCGCCTCACACTAACGCACCAATAAGGAGCGTCTACGTCACCCTGTATTTCTCCACTCCTAGCGCGGCGTACACTAACGCACCAATCCAGAGCGTTTTACAGTTCTGACTGACTGTCCAATCCCAGCGCGGTCGTTCTGACATCAGCATCCGCTGCGGCAGCTCCTGCTCCTGTCTACCCCTCCTTTGCAAATCTGCTCAGTAAGATTTTGTTTCAACTTCTACACTTCTATTAGTAACAACATAGAAACGTCTCCATTGTCCGCTTCGCTAACCAAAGAATAGCAAAAGACCTTAATCACGAGAATTCCGTCTTTCCCGAGAACAGCACTTACCTCTGCCCTACTACGGAATCGTTACTACCGTTGATAAAGTAGCACATCCCTCTACTTCACCCTTCTAACAAGCACTAGCTAATTGTTTCTCTAGTATTTAAGACACATAGTTGGAGACCCAGTGCTCCTGAGAAATAAACCCAGAGTTTCGCAATTAACCCAAATGCTATTTCGTTCACGCACTTTCACACTAGAAAATGTAGTACATTCATACAGAATCCTGTCTTTCCCGAGAACAGCGAACAGTCTGTTCTACTACAGAATTATACCACACGTTAACAAAGCAGCGCTTACCTCTTCTTTGTCCTTCTAACAAGCTCAGAGAGTACCTATTACCTTTCCAGTGATAAGCGTTATCGGAATGCCAGTTGGATCCCTGGTACCTAAGACCAGAATTTCACAGGTAACCTTCGCTAACATACACACTTCTCTCACACTATAAATGTCTCTAATGGCAACACAAAACGATGCTACCAAATCGAACCCAGACTATGTGTCGTGCAACTTCAATCGTTACACGTTTCCCCTGTGTACCTACAGGGCAACAACAATTCCGTCTTTCCAGAGAGCAGCGCTTACCTCTGCTCTACTACCGAACCGTTACAAACTTCTGACTTCCTACATCCCAGAAGCTGTGCTAACGACATAAAGCTCGACGCAACTCAACATAGAGTGTTAGTACATAAATCAATACCAATCAATAACCAATAATCAATAAGCAATGTACAAGCAATAATCACCAAACCAAAACAATAACAACCATCATTCTGCTACCAGAAAAAACTGCTGCAGCGTGGAGTACAAAATCCCTCCCTCCGTCACAGACCAAAGATCTCACAAACACACACTATCCATACATTCACTGGTGGGGCCCATAACATCAACATTCACTCACCATCAATCTGTGTTTCTCGGGAGGTGATTATCTTCCAAACGCTGACATGAAAGGAATTACCTCTTTACCCTAATGAGCAACAAATCTACGCAACCTTCTGATACTCATTAGGCCCTGAACTTCACCTTTAGTATTCCTCTCATAAATCGGGATGGATCAGTTAGTTGCTGGTTTAGGTTAATTTCCAATTCCCTAATTTATCTTTAATTTAATACATTTTCAATGAATAAACAACCCAACTTATGCTGTAATTAATCAATTCAATCTTTATCTAATTAATGCAAATTAAATCATTTGTTTATTCAAGCCACCAATCGTCATATTTACCTATTCTGGCTAATTGTCGTCCTCTAAGTCAAATCCGGTAGTCTCGCAAATCTATGCCCATCAAATTTAGTAATTTCAGTTCATCAGGAGTTTGGGCATTAATTCAGTCCGTCAAAGATTCAGGGAAACAGCTGTCCTGCAGCGTCACCGTCCTCTCCGTCAGCATAACGTCAGGAAAACGAGAAAAGCCATACAACCTCTCTATTCTACCATAATTTATAGTATAAATTATTGTCAAAAAGTAACAAATATTGGTTTTCAGCTCCTCTGATTGGACAATCAGAGATCGTCCAACAGGGTTCACATGGAATAATGTCTCTTAGGTCATCAGTCTTGCTTGTTCCGGTTTTAAGAGGCGTCTTATTGTTCTTCTGAAAAGCTGGCTTACTTCCCAGGGCGACCTTGATGGGTACAATCTGGTTAGGGTCACGATGAGGCCACTGTTGCTGGCGTTAGCGCAGGCACACTTAACCCAAAACCTCGTGTAGCGTCGTCAGTCAAGTCAGGTACCGGAGGCAGCCATTTTGTGGCAGGACCAAATGGTCAACTTGAGCAAAAGAAACACAATTATTACATAGAAATAATTAATAAAATGTTATTCCCTTGCTGATACCCATATGTGTATGTATTTATCTAGCAGAAAGCAACACTCAAGCGGTTTATACTTACTGAATAAAGCACAAATCACAAATACATCACAAAAGCAACATATATCATGCAGTATTCTAATTGTCTATTATTAATATGCGTACATAATTTAGTTTACAAATTAATTAAGTCATGCAAAAGCAATCACACATGTATTTTAGTTATTAATAAGATTGATTAATAATTTCCACTTCAATCCATTAGTTCGATTATAATTATTTAATTAATCTAATTAGTATAAACATGCAAAATGGGGAAGGTATACAAAAAATGTTGAATTACCCGCTCCAGCACTATACCCCTACTCGCAGACATCGGATGTTCCCGAACTCTCCTTCGCTTTGCTGGAGATGCCAGAATGCCGAGGGGGACTTCCAGCACATCTGGTGGTCCTGCCCAGGCCTTACACTGTTTTGGAAGGAAGTCCTCAGCCATATCAAAGATGTGGTGGGGTTCCCGATCCCTTCTGATCCTTCCTTAACGATCCTGAGCATTAAACCAGGCATGCGCAAAGCTAGGACCGAATCGGAATGGCACCTGATCCTCCATTTGCTAGGGGCGGCGAGGCAGTCCATAGCAGCCACCTGGAAAAAGCCCCACCCTCCTTCCATAGAGGTCTGGTTCCTGCGACTGTGGGATGTCCTGGCCCTCAAATTTCTCACAGTGTCTCTCAACCATACCGACACCCGATTTGACCGTGTTTGGCAACCACTTATTCGACACTTCACTAAAACTGAGCACTACCGCCTAATGCCCCCCAGGTTACGCAACTTGCAACTTTTCTCGGGGTCGGGTACCGGACTCCCAGAGCCGCCCTATTTCCACCTAATGGGTGAATTCGCCCCACCCCTGAGCCCATGGACCCCCATTCTGGCCTCTGGATCCCCATGGCGCACCTGGCTCTGATTCCCCCCTCCCTACTCTCTCTCTCCCTCGCCCCCGGAATAGGTGGAGTCTGTCTTAAGTTTGTCTTAAGACTGTCTTAAGTCTGTCTTAAGACTGTCTTAAGACTGTCTTAAGTCTGTCTTAAGACTGTCTTAGGTCTGTCTTAAGTTTGTCTTAAGATAAGCTTAAGACAAAATCCTAACTTCTGTGAATACCAAAAGTAGTAAGTTTAGGATTTTGTCTTAAGTTAGTTCTGTGAATCGGGCCCTATATGGGTAGCCTTATTTTGACCCTTTTTCATGGGCCCTCCTTAGACTTAGGCTCTTTGACCTTGTTGCTTGAATCCCGGGAGGACTCTGTCTTACACCCAATGTTACCTCACCATGTTTGTTGTGCAGGGGGTGTTTGGTTTCTTTTTTATTTTGGATGGGTAGAACACTGCCCCTCTGGTAACTTCTCCACCCTACTTTGTAATGATCCTTTCTTGTTAATCATTGCAGCGATGTGTAAGTATGATTTGCTTGACTTCAATAAACAGAATCTCAACAGAAAATGGTACTTCACTTGTGTGGGTAGGCCTAGAGCCCGCTACAGGAAACGGCTTGAAACGCAACGTGGACACACTTTATTTTTACAGTGAAAACTGACCCTTTTTTTGCAAAGTGCCTAGCTGTAGATTTTGAACGCTAGCTCTGCCGGTACCTAGGGAAACCTAGCAAACCTATACATTTTTGAAAACTAGAGACCCAGGGTAATCCAGGATGGGGTGACTTGACTGGCTCTCACCAGGTTCTAATACCCAGAATCCCTTGCAAGCCTAAATATCTGTAAATAAAAACACATTTTCCTCACATTTCTTTGGTGGAGAGGTATGGAATCTGCGTGGATCCACAAAATTCTACACACCCCGCATTTGCCAAAGTCTTCCAAGAAAAATGGTACCACACTTGTGTGGGTAGGCCAAGTGCCTGCGACAGGAAATGGCCCAAAACGCAACGTGGACACACCACATTTTCACAGTGAAAACAGACCCTTTTTTTGCAAAGTGCCTGGCTGTATATTTTGAACCCAACTCTGCCAGCACCTAGGGAAACCTAGCAAACCTATACATTTTTGAAAACTAGACACTCAGGGAAATCCAGGATGAGGGTGACATGACTGGCTCTCACCAGGTTCTCTTACCTTGAATCCCTTGCAAACCAAAAAATGTGTAAAAAAACCCACATTTTCCTCCCATTTCTGTGGTGGAAAGTTCCGGAATCTGCATGGATCTACAAAATTCTACCCACTCCGCATTCCCCAAAGTCTTCCGAGAAAAATGGCACCTCACGTGCATGGGTAGGCCTAGTGTCCGCGACAGGAAACGGCCCAAAACGCAACATGGACACACCACATTTTCACAGTGAAAACTGACCCTTTTTTTGCAAAGTTCCTAGCTGTAGATTTTGAACACTAACTCTGCCAGCACCTAGGATAACCTAGCAAACCTATACGTTTTTGAAAACAAGACACCCAGGGGAATCCAGGATGGAGTGACTTGACTGGCTCTAACTAGGTTCTGTTACCCAGAATCCCTTGCAAACTCAAAATTAGTCAGAAAAACTAAATTTTCCTCACATTTCTGTGGCGGAAAGTTCTGGAATCTGTGTGGATTCACAAAATTCTTCTCACCCCGCATTCCCCAAAGTCTTCCAAGAAAAAGGGTACCTCCCTTGTATGGGTAGGCCAAGTGCCCGCGACAAGAAACGGCCCAAAATGCAACGCAGACACACCACATTTTCACAGTGAAAACGAACCCTTTTTTTGCAAAGTGCCTAGCTGTAGATTTTGAACCCTAGCTCTGCCGGCACCTGGGGAAACCTAGCAAACCTATACATTTTTTTAAACTAGACACCCTGGGGAATCCAGGATGGGGTTACTTGTCTGGCTCTCACCAGGTTCTGTTACCCAGAATCCCTTGCTAACCTCAAAATTTGTCCAAAAAACAAATTTTCCTCACATATTTTGTGGTGGAAAGTTCTGGAATGTGTGTGGATCCACAAAATTACACCCACCCCGCATTCCCCAAAGTCTCCACAATCTATTGAGGCGACATCAAAATTACCTATCACAAAACAACCTGGTTTTGCAAGGGGGTCCCATGAGTTTTTGGCCCCAGGCTCGGTGGCCATCTAGGGAAACCTACAAAACCCACACATTTCTGAAAACTAGACACCCGGGGGAGTGCAGCAAGGTATGGTTTGCGTGGGTCCCCCAACATTTCCCTAGCCATAATCCCCTGCAAACCTCAAATTTAGCTAAAAAATGACATTTTTCTCACATTTCTGTTTGGGAAAGTTCTGGAATCTGCGTGGATCCACAAATGTCCTTCTACACAGCATTTCCCTAGGTCTCCTGATACAAATGGCACCTCACTTGTGTGGGTGGGTCAAGTACACGCGACAGGCAAGGGCCCAAAACATATTGAGGAGACATCAAAATGACCTATCACAAAACAATCTGGTTTTGCAAAGGGGGTCACCTGGGTTTTTGTCCCCGGGCTCGGCGGCCATCTAGGGAAACCTACCAAACCCATACATTTCGGAAAACTAGACACCCCGAGGAGTCCATCAAGGTATGGCTTGAGTGGGTACGCCAACATTTCCCTACCCAGAATCCCCTGCAAACCTCAGATTTCTTTTTCTCACATTCCTGGGTGGAGAAGTTGTAGGATCACCGTACTGACACAAATATCCTACCACCCAGTGTTCCCCTAGGTCTCCTGATAAAAATGGTACCTCACTTGTGTGGGTAGGCATGCTGGCTGCACCAGGAAATGGCCCAATTTGTACTTTGGGGACTTCAAAATTACCTATAACAAAAGTACCTGATTTTTGGGGGGCAACTGGTTCATTGGCCCCGGGCTCACCCCCATCTAGGGAAACCTACCAAACCTACACTTTTCTGAAAACTAGACACCCTGGGGAGTTCAATGAGGTATGGCTTGCGTGGATCCCCCAACATTTCCTTCTCCAGAATCCCCTGCAAACCTCAAATTTAGCTTAAAAAAACAAATTTTCCACATATTTTTGTGTCGAATCACCATGCCGGCACAAATGTCCAAGGGGGTCAGGGGCATTGGGATGCCCATTCTGGTCACCCCCCACCCCTACGTATAAAAAAGCCAGCATATTCGCTGGCGCATAGTGGGCTTTCTGCCTCCTGGGAGGGGCAGAAAGACTGTGGCATCTTTTTTGGGGTGGGTGGGGGCATTGGCATGTCCATTCTTGGCAGACCCCACCCCCAACTTTGGAAGAAAAAAAAACCCTGGTGATTAGAGGGGTTTCTGCCTCCCCAGGAGAGGGGATCAGGGGCTATTGCCCCCATCTGCCTCCTGGGGGGCAGAAAGTCTTTTGTTTTCTTTGGGGGGTAGGGTGGGGGCATTTGCATGCCCATTCGGGCAGCTCCCACTCCGGACCTATAAAAAAAATAATCCCTGGCATCTAGGGTGCTTTCTGTCCCCCCAGAGGGGCAGAAAGACTGGAATTTTGTGGGTGGAGGGGTGGGGGCATTTGCATGCTCATCTTGGGCAACCCTCACCCCTAAATTGATCAGGGGAAAAAAAATGATGTCTAGTGGGGTTTCTGCCCCATACTGGGGCAGATTGGGGGCTACTTTCCCGATCTGCCCCCAGGGGGGGCAGAAAGACTGCACCTTTGTGCAGGGGGATGGGGGCATTGGGATGCCCATATTGGGCAGCCCCCACCCCTAATTATAATTTTTATAAAAACCCTGGTATCTAGTAGGCTTTCTGCATCCCGGGGGACAAATTGAGGGTTACTGTCCCCATCTGCCCCCCGGGGGGCAGAAAGACTGTACCTTTGCAGCAGGGGTGAGGGAATTGGCATGTCCATATTGGGCTGCCCCCACCCCTAATTATAATTTTTTAAAACATCTCTGGTATCTAGTGGGCTTTCTGCGCCCCAGGGGGGCATATTTGGGGCTACTGCCTCCATCTGCCCCCCAGGGGGGCAGAAAGACTGTCAAATTGCAGCCGGGGGTTGGGGGCATTGGCATGCTCATACTAGGCAGCCCCCACGTCTAATTATATTGAAAAAAAATCCATGGTATCTAGTGGGTTTTCTGCCCCACGGGGGGCAGATTGGGGGCTACTGCCCCATTAATATGGGGGGAGCAAAGGCCCTTGCCCAAGGGGCTGCTCCCCCCTCCCTGGTGCCTAGTGGGTGGATCTCTGCTTGGGGATCACCCTCCTGGGGCGCTCCCCATGCAGGGATCCACTAGGGAGGGCTACCATTGGAAAAGGGAGATTCTCCTCTTTTCAACAATGCCTCTCCTGACTTTCTACGTGCTCAGGGGGGTGAGATAGCCCCCTGAGCACATAGAAAGGGAAACTGAAATTAGCCTCTTGGCTCATTTCAGTTTCGGTTTCACTGAAATGACATCAGCGCGACGTGCACACTGATCGTCATTTCAGGGGAACCAGGGGGGGCCTCGGGAGCTGGACAAGCTCTTCCTTAGCTCCCGAGGCTCTTGGGGGGTAATGTGAGTCCCTCTGGTGCCCGCACGAGAGGGTTCCCTGGGTCATGGCGTTGGATGTGTGGGAGCCGTCTGACACACAGGACTACTTATGCGTCCGACGCACAGAAGGGGTTAACAAGATATTTAGCAGGGCCATCAGCCCAGTTCAGCAGAAATTCCGAGTGGAAGAATGGCGTTACGTCAGTCAGTGGGAAGATAATGACTTGGTCTAGTTGACCTCAATACCAGACAGTCCCACAAATATTAGTTGTATATGCAGCTCTCTGACATACAAACCTCTGTGCACCACTCATTTAGGCCGCGAATATTCCAGGTAGCAATAATAATCACCTGCATAAGTAGTCAAGATTGGGACAATGGAGCAGCTGTTGCCTCCTTAGAGCTGTGCGCAGTGTCAGTGAAAAGTGCTGGCTGAGTGATGATAGGGAGAGAAGGTGATAGGCAGAGGGATAGCTCTAAATACAAGAGGGCATGATTGCTCATTGTACAATATGCCTAATGTATATATTCACTTTGAAATTTATTTCACAAGGTTTAAAGTTAGGACTGGTGGAAGCCTTCATGGTTGAAGGTTGTGTTGAAGTTTATGTTGTGTTGCATAGTGTGGTGTTATTTTATGTTGATTGCTTTTAAGGATTTTTGTCACCACAAAGCAGCCCAAAAAGTGGGTAGGGGTAGAAGATGTGGGAAATGGATACTTATACAATGCAAACCTTGCTATATAGTGAAGAAGAACAAAGCAAACATGGGGGGAGGGGAGAGGTGTAGAGAGGAGAAGGATGATTGATGGGCTTCAGCAGGGCAGGGGGATTACCAGCTGGGATCCATCATCCATAGGCTTTTACATGCATGTGGTGATGCTGAAGGGCAAAGCCTTCAGTTCCTTCCTGAACTGAACGTGTAAGAAAGGAATGACCAAGCTTGGTAGATCTAATCAAAGAATGGATTTCTAATTCTACAGTGTATTAAAAGATGCTTCACATCTTGCCTTCTCCTTCCATTAGTCCGATAATGTTGTTAACAGTGTTATGTAACTATCCAAAGATGCTGATCTCCAGGGGAGCTGGAATGAGGAGAAGAAAAATTAATTACATGTAAATAGAGTTCTTGTACGAACAATTGCGACCAAGATACGAAAGGAGCTAAAGAGTGATGGAAGATGTAAATGGTGGTAGAATATGGAAATCCAGAATATTACAGGCATCAGAAGAGTGATGTGAGCCTAATAAAAACCAGACAGAGAACAAATAATTTCATTACAAGACCCGAGGCTACCATTATGCAGTATTCCTTTATTGCCACTCCATGCAGCACTTGAAAGACCATTTACATCATAAAGAAAACATTCTAGAACAGATCATCCATAACATATATTAAGTCCATGCACAGAACTATCTGCCTCTTTTAAATGCTGCTTATCAACAAACCTGCATTTTCAATTGTCGTATATTGGCTCGTGTGCTGTTTCATGTTCTTATGAGTGTTTGCTGCAGTTTCCAATTTATGGAATCCCATTCATAGCTTTTAAGCGTTAAATTTGTCATGAGGCTAATCCAGTAGTCTTTTACTTTTTCTTGGTGTTGAGCAGTAAAGCCCACCTATTTGCTGGTGTACATCTTCTTTGTCCATTGTAGCGTGCCTGAAATATAATGAGAGACGCTCATTGCATATACCTGCATTAGTGCGGCTAACATCCGCACAGCTCTCTCTACATGGGGCCCAGACCGCCGTGGCGTTCTCCGAGTGCCTCCAACTACTGCAGGCCTCGCAGTACTTGTTCCGTCAATCCCTGTTTTCCAAGGACTGCCAAGGCCACCCCCGAGCACCTCTGACTGCCGCAGCATCCGCAGTGCATGTGCCAGCAGCCCCCATGTCCCGCAGCCCTCTTCGGTTCCCCTGGAGCTACTGCTTTAGGTTGCATTCACGCAACGCATCACTGAGTTACAACGCATATAGCTAGTATTAAAGGAAATTGCTGGGCAACAGATTTTCCGACCCAGCTCAGAGCGTGCTCCCATTTTTGTTTGGGCCTTGCTCAATTAATTTCAATGAATAGGGGTGGCCACTGTGAGACACTTTAACATCATGTTGGCATGTGACAGTTACAGTGTCTTCGCGATCAGCTGTTTTGTTTGAAGGATTACTGCTCTAATCCTGGTGCTCTGTTTAGGCGGTAACTTTTAGCTTTCCCCTGCTTTTTAAAGACGCCTCTCTCTTATTTCACTATAGCACCTCCTACAGGGTATTTTGCAATTATTTTAAAGAATTCCCTTTTCCCTCATTGGGCTAAAATGTCAGATCAGGAGACAGAGACCCTTGAAATTTCACATGCAATGATTAATGAGGAGTTAATCAAAAAGTTTATACAAAATGAGATGCATACCTGCTTATGTTAGACTTTTGATCAGGTGATCGTTAAAAAAAGATATATAGGGTCTGATAATGAATTTGACTGTTGTTTCATCTTGGGGGAGACTCTGATTATGGAGATAAAGGAGGTAAGTGAAGGAGGAAATTTAAACATATCGAGAGAGGGTCTATACCCCTTAAGAGCATGGGAGGTCCAAGCACCTCAGAAAAGATGGGAGGTCTAAACATCTCAAAAAGAATGGGAGGTCTAAGCACCTTCAAGGGGATTGGTGTCTTATGCAGCACAAAACTGAAAGGTGTCCAATGCAACACAACTGAATCATGTGCCCCTAGCGGCACTCAGGACACTGATTTGAGAGAGGAGGAACAGCAGAACCTAGTACCTTTGATGAGTATGTATCAGACCCTGACCAGAGGGACTTTGATGGGGACGGCCTCTTTACCGAGAATGAGACCCATTCTACTTCCAAGGGAATAGTAAAGGAGGCGTTTGGAGAGGAAATGTTTTCCACACACAACATTAAGCACCTCAGGAGTGCTGAGTGCTGGCCTTGAAAAGGAAGCCCACTGTATCCTAAATGCCGAATTCTCAAGGCGGTTGAGTGATGGAATCCTGTTGGCATTTACCCTGCACGCCTTTACAATGCAGTCAGTACCCCACGTGCAGTGCTACCACGCATTACTTTAGCATACAAGTTGTTACAGGGGCTTGCTTTAGGGGGTGCTGGACTTTGGAATAGTATAAATTACTATTCCAACTCCAGTCTTCACAACAGTAGGGAATGTTTAGGACTAAAAAATATAACATCATTCCAACAATGCACCCCCTATGGCAAGATGTTGTAAGGACTTGCGTGGTAGGGTAATGCGTAGTAATGTCGCAAGTGGGAAAATGGCTTTGTTGTAAAGGCTGGTCATTGTAAAGTCTGCGGGATAAAGGACACTTTCACTCAAGGCCTGTAATCCATGAGAAGGTGTGTCTTACCCAAAACCTAGACTTAGAGCTTATCCCCTTTCTCCTTAAGTTAGACAGATATCCTAGGAAGGGGCTTGAGAGGTCCCTTTAGGCTAGCCAGGACTGCCTCCTTGATGTAGTGGGGCCCCTGGCAAGGATTTTTGACATGACTGAAGAGGCACAGATCAATAAGCTCCCCTCAGGAGTTAGAGCCAAAGGACGTTGGTTCTTCTTGGAAATGCCAACGCTGACCTCAACACCGAGAGGCGTACAGTAGTACTCAAGAAAATTAATCCTAGGACCTTGCAGAGAGAGAACCCTCCAAGAACCCCAAGGTTCTTCTCTTCGGCAAGGACATGATGAAAACCCTGAGCAAGTACATAGCAACCTTTACTGCCCAATCGAATATGCACAGGGTTTTCAGGCCAGGTGCTTTTGGACGGTGTAGCAGAAGGGGATTTTCTGCCGACCCAGCGTAACAGAGGTCAAACTTCTCAAACTTCAGACAAAGAGGCTTTGGCAGAGGATATCAAGCCAGATCAACACCGACCTTCTATCCCCAAAGAGGACGTTTCCATCGTGCAGGGGTAAAAGGTCACGTGGACAAGCCTCAGCCGCTTACCAGGGTGAGTACAGCGATTTCACCTTCTTCTTCTTTACTGGGAAGAGTGGGAGGTCACCTCAGACATTTTACCCGGGTCTGGGAAACAATTACACTGGATCCTTAGATCTTAGAAACCGTTAAAGGATTCAAGATAGATTTCCTGGGGAAACCCCTCCAAGCTATTTGCCCAAAAGAACTATGTTTGACCATAATTCAATAGAAAGTGGTAGAAGAGGAGGTAAAATATATATTGCAAAAGGGAGCCATTATAGAAATACTTTTAGAGCACAGGGTGGTTGCAAGTACACTCTTACTTGTTGAAACAAAAGACAAGGGGTGGAGGCTCCTGAGAAATCTAAGAGGTCTGAACAGATTACTTATATGCAGGCATTTCAAAATGGAAGGAATCAAACTCTTAAGGGAAATGTTGCCAAAAAAGTTCTAGTTGATAAAGTTGGACCTGTAAGCAGGTGTAGGGCGGTGGGGTGTGGGGCTGGGTGGGGTGGGTGGGGATAAGTGGATAGATGACGGGATAGGTATTGTAAAATATATATATTTTTTAAACTCCTACGTTGAAATCGCTACATTGCTGAGTCGGTGATCAGTGGGATTTATGCCCTTATGAGTTTCAAACATTGTTTGCCAGGGAGAGAGGTTTTGTTAAAGATGGACAATGTTACTGCGGTAGCTTCTATAAATCGCTTATTAGGGACAAGATCCTCAGACCCGTCAGATTTAGCCGAGAAACTTTGGCTGTTTTACTTGGAGCACAAGATCAGCTGAAGGCAAAGTATTTGCCTGGAAATGCAATGTGACTGTAGAGTGGAATTCAAACTTTTAAGGGATTTCAACAACTGGAATTAATGTGGGGTCTATTTTAGGAAACTGTCTCAGATTTGGGGCCCACTGGAGTTTTTGCGGGCAGGCTGACATTTCAACTCAAGAGGTACTACAGCTGGAGGCCAGACCTTGGTGCTCAAGCTGTGAATCTCATCCTTCAGAATTGGAAGGGGACCAACGCTTACGCATTCCCACCCTTGGCGATGATTCAGAGGGTTCTTCAGACGGTGAAACAAGTGAGATGGTCTCTTATCCTAATAACTCCATTTTGGGTATCACAGGCATGGATCCAATGACCTTGGATCTGTCTTGTGACATTCTCTTTTTTCTCCTGCCCTGGATGGTCTGTTGAGAGAAGTAGATGGAGAGGAAACCCCACTGGTTCTGACTGGGACTTTGAGCCTTCTTGCTTGGAGAATATCAGGAGACCTTGAGAAATGTGAGAAATTTTGGGAAGAGGTGAGGAACTCCTTGAGGGGTCGTGGGCTCCTGAAACCTGCTAAAGGTATAGAAGAATATGGAAGATGTGGGTATGTGGGTGCTTCAAAAAGGGATTTGGATACTGTGGAGGCTCCTCTAGATGAAGTGGTCAATTTTCTGGTAGAGCAGTTTGATAGGGGCCTTAGCTACAGAATGATAAACTGCTATAGGTCTGCTGTTTCTGCAGGGCACAATCTAGTCAAAGGCAGGAGTGTGGAAAAAATGTTTTGAGCTGTAGAGTGCTCAAGAGCATCACGTTGAGGAGACCCCCTAAACCTAGGAATGAGAGCCTGTTGGATGTATAAATATAGTTCAGTTTATGTTGTCTTCTTGCCCTAGTAATAGATATTTGGACCTGAAACTATTTCTAGGAAGTTGGCTTCCTTACTTTGTCTAATATCCTGTTGACGAGTGTCGATGTTAAAGCTTTTGTTTATTTATAACGTTTTATATAGTGCAAACATGAACCTTTCGGGTATCAGAACGATATAGGCAACATTATCTGTGGTAACAAGAAAATTGACTCCTGGACCACTCTAGCAATTTTATCAAACCTCCCTTTCCCTACCCAGTCACTCCTCTGCTAAACTTCACGCTTCCCAAAATCCTACAAAACTCAGTACCACTTCACCATGATGGCTGAAGCAAGACATAAAATCGCTCCAATGCTATCTACAACACTGTAGGAGCTGCCATGCTCAAGAGCCACCATACACCGTAGAAGAGTTTGTCCCTGAGATTTACAACCCAAAAGGAAAGGTGTTCAATCTATTGGTCAACAAGATTACCTTTGTAGTTCCCCCTGCCTATATAATCAAACATGAGGAAATTGCAAAGGAAACTGGTAGAGGAGTGGCCTTTGTTATTTTAGAAGCTTATACTATCTCATTTTGTAGGTTCCTGCCTTTAACCAGATGTAAAATAATGGTTGGTACTATCAAAGTCTTAACCAAAGGCTCCTACTCCTGCATTTGGTTTGTGGTCCCTCTGGAACCTAACTTCAGTTTCTTTTGCAGAGGCCATGGTTACTTTTGTTTTGTAACATTTCAAAGGTAAGGTAATATTCTGGGTGATTTTGCTACTCAGAAAAAGTGCATTAGTCGTTCAACTAGTTCTTGACTTCTACTTCATTCCAAGACACAGTCAGCACTTGGAGGGTCCAACTCATATGGTGGGAAATCTAGAATTAATTTTCTTTTCCAACAACTCTTTAATATTGATATGCCATATTTCCTGTTCTTTTTTTCAGAACACTTGGCCCTCTGTTTTCTCATTCATTCTGGGGTGGTGTACTTAAACTTTAGTTACCCTGATCCTCTTCTACAAGGCCATTTTCAAATATACTATGGATTGTGTTGACCTGGTACAGAAAATAGACCCGAGCACCAAAACAAAATTGGCCCCTGTTTGTGAATTAGATAGCCAATGGGGCAATTTCAAACTTATAAAGACACGTAGTTTTGAAGGTAAGTGATAGAGTATACGAATCCCTTTGGGTAACCTTTGAGATTCTTACAAGAATAAAAACAATGTTTGAAACCATATTTTACCCAAAGTTTGATTCTTTCAGAAAGTTGTGTGTCATGAATTGCATGAGGGAATACGATTCCAGGATGAGTGAATTTCGCACTGATGGTACTGACCAGCTACTAATTTCCTTTGTGAAAAACTTTAAAGTGGTTACCAGTGCAACTATTACAAGGTGGGCTCCTAATTTCCTTTGTGGAACCTTTTAGAGTTGTTACCAGTGTAATGGTTGGAATGGACTGTGCAATTGGCCGGTGTTGATTTACAGAAGTTTCATGTTCAGTCTATCAGGGGAGTTTTGGCTAGTCAGTCGTTCGTTCGTTCGTTCAAATAACTTTATTCGATTCACTTGAATCATAAAAGTGGTCCATACATACATAAAACAATTTGATAAAATATTTTTTAAATCTTCAATACAAAAATTGGGGTGAGTTCATATTAAAATTCTCAATTTAAAAAAAAAATTGTTTGATAAAATGCAACATTCCATCAAGTTAATTCTCCAGTAATAATTCATACCTTTTCCTAATTGACAATGCAGTTCTAATGAAGTTGAGCACAGCACTACACATTACAGTATTAGACAAAGAGCATAAATAATTAAAACCTTCTTGATAAGAACAGGGACGAATTTCCTTTAAAAGGGGCTTAAGAAAGTGCACCCTATTATCTTTGTAAAGTGTGCAAAACATCATAAGGTGCATAGTACTTTGTTGGGCCCGGTTATTACAAGGACAGGGAGTCAGCCTCTCACACCAACTCACCTATTTAAGAAAAGCCACAAGAAAGGGCAAAGTAGAAGGACGAAACCTAGTCAAAAGGAAACGAGCTTGAGTTTGTATAGTAAAGGGCAAATAAAATTGCTGATGAAGTAGCAACCCATCAGTAAAAACATAGTTTTCCCGGTCAGAAGTACTTATTTCATTATAATATGCATTTTTTTATAATGGATTTCATATTAGGTTGTATACCATCCGGATTATCATAGTAGTGACCCAAGCCGATCCTATAAAAAGTATTCTTGACATAACGAAGCCAGGGAATGGACAGGGCCTTATCCAAATTCAAATACAATCTCTAATGATCGCTCTTGAAAATAGTAACTCTTCCGAAGTCCATACCTTTCCCCATAAGATCAATGGCGCAATATTTATTCTATCTCTGACATAGTCTAGGCCCACTTCAGAGAGACAACATTTTGTAGTAGAGCTAGTTGGAATCATCAGTAATCTTTTTAAGAATTTATTTTCTAAAATTTGTATCTGGCTGCTTTTTTGATGACCCCATACTCCTGTCCCATATGTTGCTACCGAATGACATCAGATTAGAGGACATCTTGAGGTCAGCTGACAGGTCTAACTCTTCTACCTTTGCAAAACCAATTGAACACGTCTGATTTTGTATTGGCGGGCTATCAACATGCATAATTGTAGCCTTTGGTCTTGTAAAGAAATAGCAATTCTCCAAATTAAATGCCAAGAGAACCTGAATTCCATTAAAGACTCGGAGGATAACATTATCCCACCCTCCCATCCTAGAATTTGGGATTTACCTCTTATTAGATTAGTGGTACTAAAAAAGAAAAAGAAAACAATAACAATAATAAAAGTGATTAACCCCTTCGCCGCGGCAGGAATTCCGCCGTGGCGCTGGGGGGGTTTGGGGGCAGCGCGGTGGCGCTGTGCTCGTGACGGAACCGCTCCGTCACGAGCCACGGTTGAGCTGTGCTCATGACGGAGTGGTTCCGTCACGTCTCCGCCCACTGCGCTAATCGCCCACACAGGCGGGTATTAGCGCCGCGTGGGCGGAGCAGCGGCCAACGGCCGCAGCATTACGGAACCACTCCGTCATGAGCACAGCGCAACCGTGGCTCATGATGGAGTGGTTCCGTCATGAGCGGGGAAGGGGTTAAGAGAAGAGTTAAGGAAAATATTAAAGTTATTGATAAACATGTATTTGTCAACTACCCTGTTGTTTTTCTTGTTCTTCAGGCTTGCATAAGCTGGAGTAGTACTGTTTCCCTTTCCATTCAGATAATGACCAATAGTTTGCTTCCTATAAGGAGATACATTTTTTGGAGTATTTGCACTTCCAGTAGATTCTTTATCTTTGTTCATGTATGAAGGAGCGAGAAAGTTTCGAATTTCAAAGAGGCAGATTCTTCTGTGCATGGACTTATTATATTTTATGGATGTTCTGTTCTATAATGTTTACTGAATGATGTAAAGGACTAATGCATAGTATAAGCCGCCATGTCTTTAATGAAATTCAGATTCTCTTGACATTTAATTTGGATTTTGCAATTGTGACATGTTGTTGGATTTGTAATGAGAAGATTCCACATCTGTGAGAGGCATCAGAGTCCATCCAGTGGTTACAAAGCATGGTAGGATGCAGTTTAGAAGGTGATAGAGACTGTGATGGGTTGGATCTAAACTTGTTAATTTGCTACAGGGGCAAACCAGTGAAATCAGAAAGGGGGAGACAAGAAGAGAAGACAGGTTTCCTGCTTCTCCTTCTCCAGAATCCACACTTAAACATTTCAACCTGGAGCACCAGCTGAAGAGTAACATCGATGGAGAGCGAGTTAGGAGCAACTATGTGCAATCCTCTTCATTTCCTTACTTATTCCTTAATGTGGCAGGTCAAAAGCATCACGATGTGTAGATGACATATTCAAAGCGTATGGAAAGCCATCTCTTGAAGCGTACATAAACTGGGGTGGCCTGTACTCCAGTGCTCAAGAATACACCCTAATTTAAATTGATGGCTGCTCTCATGTGACAGTATGCTCTTGCTCAATGAAGGGCTGTACCCAGAGGGAGCACGGCCACATAGTTTGCTGTATTACAAATGAAGAGATGTTGCAGGGTGCATGGCTCTGGTGATTTTGCTTTAGGATTTGATTGCTTCAAAGTGCATGTGTGACACACATTATTCTGTAGAAGGGAGAAATAGTACTGGTTATTTGTTGGGTGTATGAGTGCTGGGATTATTCAAGTAAACCAGACATTCTAGCAATCTGTTAAAAATGCTACAGTGGCTTTGTTTTGCTAAAAAGGCTTAGCAAGATAGACCAAAGGTCACCTTTGGGCTCTAAGTCAGTGAACTGAGACAAAGCTTCTTTATACTGATACATTCTGAGATTTCAGGATTTAGAGGTAGCAGCAGAGAATGATTTTGTGAATTAAAAAAGTGATTGATTTAGGTTATGAGTGCTCAAATGATCAAATCAATACCTCCCCAGTGTCTATTGAGTTGATTGACAGAAGAATAAAGTAGCATGATGTGTATAAGAAGTCAGATGTGTTGCATACAACAGCCTATGTAATATACTTTTATAAAGCTACAGTTGCTTTATTTCTATAAAAGATTGCAGTGGAATACGCCAGTGGGCACGTTGATGTTTTAAGTCAGTTAAATGAATGACCATGGGGGATATTCTCAAGAACGTGTGATAACCATCGCAAATTTATCTTAGCGCAACTTTGCATATCGCAGTCTATCACGGGAAAACATCGCCATGTCAATGTAGCATTCTCAACCTGGCGGCACCATGTGATAGCCCCACGACAACGTGTCAAATGTCCACGATAAAGTCAATGCGACGCCGCAAAACTGCAAAACACCAATGCAAAAAAATCTGCGATGAGGCCAATAGCGATACAAAAACCAGCGAAAACCAGCGACAGGCCTGCAATTCCGACGCGATCTTGCGGGAAAACGCAACACAAAAGCAGAGCCCAAAACTGGTGAGATGACAATGTACGAGCATACCCGCACATCTGTGACGTAGAACAAATGACCATCTTCCCGCATCACATAGGCATCGCCTCACAGTCACAATGTACATTGACATGCAGTCTGCATGTAAACTGCACCAATGCAGACACATGCATGGAACACGCAGTGAAACCGCCTCTCCCCTTCGCATTGCAGAGGGACAAGCAACCCCTCCTGCACACAGACGTGTCATGACCATGAGCAATCAATCATGACAGCGTGGACGAATGTAGCGGCAGTGACTCTCACTTACGTACATGTTGCACATGTTGTGGGATTTGAGTTACAGGGGCCTCCCTGCATCATGGTGGTACATAACTGACCCCACAAGGAGCCCTGTTGTCACCTGTAGGCCACAAATGTCAGCCAAAATGGAATGGCCCTGGACACATGTGAAACACCGAAGAGTGGTATACCCTACCAACTGTGACACACAGGACTGGCAGTTAGAAAACCTGACACCCCAAACAGCCCCTCTGCACAGAGGTGACACACCCACCATCCATGAACACATCATAAAATTGCCATCAACACATGTTGCACTCACACCTGTCTGAGTGATGTGCCTGTACAGATGAGTGACATGCACTTGGTGAATGCAAGTTTGTAATGCATTTATTTGCAAATGCCATGCCTGTGGTCATTCTGTACTGTCCCATGATTACCAAGGGCAGTCACAATGTGACGTGATCATCAGAAGAAATTTGTAATGATGTCGTCCCTGCGGGCTATTCCTGCTGCGGCTGCAGTGGGGCATGGTCCACCTGCTACATCCCCATCGCTCGGTGCCTCTGGAACTGGTATCCATGGTGCCTTGCTGCGTACACATATGTTGCGCAACACACAACATGCCACGACCATCTTGCACACGATGTCTGGGCTGTACAGGAGCCATCCACCTGAGACGTCCAGGCACCTGAAATGTGACTTCAACACACCAAATGTGCGTTCCACGATGCCCCTGGTGCGTTTGTGGGCAGCATTGTACTGCCTCTGGGACTGTGTGTTCGGGGCACGGAGGGGTGTCATCTCCAAGCGCAGAGTGCATATCCTTGGTCACCTGTGACAGTGCAGAGAGACATGAGTCAACAGTTGGTTCTGCATGATGTGTTGGCAGGCTCACTGTGTCATTGGTGTGTGATATATGTGACTATGTGATTCCTGTATGACATGTACTGCTTTTTGCAAATGAGTGGCATCAATGTGTTGTACTTAGACTCACTGCTGCTCCTCCCTCCCCCCCAAGCCTATTCACGAGTGTGCGCAGCGCGGTTGCATCACCTGCACCCCTAGGGCACACCATCGACATGTCCGTCTGCGCATGTCCACAAACCTGACAATGGCAGAGTGATGCTGTGTGCTGAAGGTGTGCAGCCATGTGCGTGTAGGCCTATGGTAAACAGATGGCAGACACAGATGTAGGGTACATGCCTGGCCGAACTCGCCCTGCGCTTAAGGGTAGACCTCTGGCTCATGCTGCGGAAATAGTGACACACAGAACAGTTGGCACGTATGGTCCCGGACCCCTTGCGGGCTTGCTCACCCTCATGTACCCCTCGGCTGACGTTGCACCCCGTGGGCATGCTACATAGCAATATTGCACAATGCATGACGGGTGGCACAGACACCACACCAGAGACACACGCATCAGTTGCATCTTTCTCAAGGCCTAACCTCAACCATGCCCAGAGCCACATGTCGAAAAACCACACACCACGCCGTACACCGGTCAACTCACTTACGCTCACAGGGGGGTCTGACACAGCCACATGTCCAAGGTCTACACCACTGCCTGAGGTGACAAGGTTGCACATGCTGTGCACAGCACAATGTGATGTGGTATGGCCCGGGGCCCTCATGCATACATAATGACCACACAGACACAATGAGACAATTTGTGTTACAGGCACAAGTGCCCGGCACCTTTTATTGCCAGGGTCACAAGTCCAGTGACGCCTGTGCTGGATAGGTGTTGGTTGGTGTAAGCAACCCCTCAGGGATTGGTTGGTGCTGGCAACAACTACAACAGTGATCTGACAATCAGAAGTCGAAAGTACAAACAACAAGGGTCCATGACTTGAGCTGCACAGAGTTAGTGGCCCCAGATGCACTGCAGCAGGCACAGGCACACCCGCAAGGGACGGTGACATGTGGTGCACTGAGATAGGGCCACGAGAGCTGAGCGTGTCCTCGTTGATGTCCCAGGAGAATGTCACGGAGTGTTACGGGGGAAAGTGGAAGGTGTCCATCCAGGGCATACTGCAGAGGGCAGAAGCAAGCAGAAACAGGCATAATGGAGGAGATGAATGCTACAGTCTCCTCGTCCCACCATGTCAGTATCAGCTACATGATAAAGACAACCCCCAGGCCATGGACTCAGACGCCAACATAGTCCAACGGGAGAGTGCCCATGACTCCTGTGGCACTGAGTCAGTGGCACCAGAGCTGGAAGGGGATGCAATCTACGATGAGGCATGTACACTGATATCAACTCTGAAATGGACAAATCAAATGTGTCTCTAACTCAACCGCAGTGTGTGCCGGAGGCAGTGGTCAGCGTGGGGCAGCCGCTGTCAGCCAGCTCCTCCTGGATCTCTAAAACATGGCATTGGAATGGCATGTGGAGAGGTTTCCTGGTTGAGGGAGTTGGAGGCACCAGAGCAGGGCGGGTGTGCAGTCTGCGACGACGCCGTGTCCTGGCTGGGATGGACTGGATAGGATTTGTCTGTTGCCTGCTGGACAGGTGTGTAGGCCTAAGGCAGCAGTCCACAAGGGCCCACAGATACGTGTGGTCGGAATGCCATGCGCAGAGTTGGTGGCACCACATCGAAGAGAGTATAGGGATTTAGGCTCTGCCTTAAATATGTACTCTGCCATTGTGTAATCAAGACTCAGTTCCAAATGTGCAACCTACTTGTCCGCTGTGTATGCCAGTGGAGAGCGTCAACTGGAAAGGAGTACTGCGGGCCTTGTTCGCGGAGGCCATGATGGTCTGAGGAGGCTGCCAAGGTCAAGGGCCTCTGGCTTGTAGCTGGCACAGGCATGTGGTGGGCACTCTTGGAGACACGCCGGTGCCAGCAGGTGAGCAGTGAGGCCTGGAATGCGCGGGGTGGACGAGACTGGTTCGGGGAGCAGCAGCCCAGGCTGCTGCAGGCACCCAGGATCTCAAGCAGGGCCACACATGGCCTCGGCCTCGTGACGGGGTGAGAGGAGCCACCCTGGCAGACACGTTGGGCATTCCGGAAGAGATTCAACTATGCCCAGAGCTACGTGCTTTTTATTCACACCCCTACGCTTGCCTGGCATATGCCGGGCCAACCCACTCCGCACACGCTTACAGGGGGGACGTAACATGCTACATCTCCCTGATCTTCCCCACTGGCTGGGGTGAAATGGTTGTGTCCACTGTCCACAACATTACCTACACCAGCATTGTATGTCAACATGGATATGTCTGTGGTCTGCATACTGCAGTCTGTCCAGCACACCCACGCCAAACTTGGCATTGTGTACATTCTCATTCATGGGTCACTTCGCACATGCCTGGTTCCCACCTCTCCCTACATTCTGCTATTGTGTGGCTGAGGTGCCATGATGTAGATGGCTCATGTGCATGGCTAGCCCAGGTTGCCACAGTAAGTTGTGAAGTCTTGTCTGGTGGGTGGGCATGTTGTTTGGCATGTTGTATGTGGGTTTCTGACATGTGTATTGCCAGAGTTGTGAGTTGCATGATTGTGAATTGGAGGTGTGTGGTGTGTTCATTTGGTACCTACCAATGAGCGCTGCATTCCTGTTGGTGCCATCCTGGAAGCACCAGTTGATGATGGACTGTCGGAAGATGTATGAGTCGTGCACACTGCCTGAGTAGTTGGCGACAACATTGATGAAGAGTCCCCGGTGGTCCACTATTGCCTGCACATTGATGGAATGCGTGTGCTTTCTGTTGCGGTAATTGTGTGCAGTGTCGGCAGGGGGGACAAGTTGGACATGTGTGAAGTCAATTGCCCCCAACACATGTGGGAATCCAGCTATGGCGTTGAATCCTTGCTTGGTGTCCAGCGTTCCTGCGCAGTGTGGGGGAAGTATAGGTACTGGGGTACCAAGCTGATGATGGCATCCAGGACAGGTTTGAGGAACTTGGATAGGGCTGGCTGAGAGACTCCTCCGACTCTGGTGGTTGTTGGTTGGAATGTCCCAGAGGCCAACAGGTGCAGCACAGCCAGCAGCTTTGTCTGCGGAGGGATGTTGGTTGTCCGCTGTGTTGATACCGTCAGCCTGTGGATGTTGATGTTCAGGATGCGGAGGATGGTTGTGCTTTTGGGCCTGTAGTGGGCAATGACATGCTCTGGTGTTAAGTCTGTGAGGCTGGTGCATCTCCTGAAGGTCCGCTGTCTTTGTCTGCGCTGCCCCTGTGGTGGTCTGGGGGGTGGTGGGGTTGGCGGTCCTGGGGGTGGTAGCGGTGGGTGTTGTGGCCCTCTTGGGGCTTCGAGCTGCATGATGAGTAGCTCCATGGCATCTGTTGGTCTTCAGGTATGGCTCTGTGTAGGAAGGTGTCCCTTCCTGAACATAAACAATCAATAAAGGTGATTTGCTGCTTCTATGTGCTCTGCATTCTGTAGCACACATAGAAGAAGCAAATCGTAATTTTTTTAAAATTTCTTTTTATTTAACAATAGGCAGGTGAACCAGCGTTACACAGTAATGTTTAAGTAATCATCAATACACAACATGATATGTCAGCAAAGGCTCAATGTTACAATACAATAAGAATGTCATCGGGAGTTCAACTCCATCAAACTTCAACAGCAGTATCCTCTCAACTCCTCGGTGGTTCACATATATCCCCCCAGAATGTGTTCCACGGCCCCCAAACATGCAACCACTTCTTGGGGCATCCCCGGGAGACATAAATGGGTAACTCAGTCACCATACACCAGTCCATATCCCTGGCCCAGTCAGCAATTCGAGGTGGGTTCGGGGCCTTCCACAGTCATGCGATATTCCGCTTGGCCACCATGAAACTCAGAGTAACCCAAATTCTCTCCTTGGCAGTGAGGTCAGTGGGGTCCCATATATTCACCGA
The DNA here is from genome assembly GCF_964204655.1 of Triturus cristatus. Classification (NCBI taxonomy): domain Eukaryota; kingdom Metazoa; phylum Chordata; class Amphibia; order Caudata; family Salamandridae; genus Triturus; species Triturus cristatus. The sequence continues at coordinate 897,593,722 of NC_140590.1, read as the reverse complement.
GATCAATTTTATGTTGCATGGTATCTGCTGTTCCAAAACTTCCTCCATCATGAGTACCACCCCCTCCTAATATTCCTGAATTTTCACGCATTCCCAAAAGTGTATGAATAAAGGTGCCCTCTTGCCCACACTGTCTTGCACAGCTACTATCTTGGGCGTAACCCATATGGACCAATGAGGGTCCCGACAAATACGTCCTATGGATGATTTTTATTTGGACCAATCAGAGTCTAGAGGAGATAGCAACCTCCCGGGAGATGCTACTGCAGCCTGCCATTCCTCATCCTCCAACCCAGCTACGTCGTGGTCCCATTTACATCTTAGGCGAGTCAGGGGATCAGTCATGTTGTTGATATGCTTTTTGTATATGAGAGAAATAGCTTTTTCAGGCAGATCGCCATCAAGGATCCTGTCCTCCAGAGGAGAGGAATTAGGAAGGACAGTTCCTTTGGGAAGAATTGTGAGCAGGGCGTGCTTAATTTGGAGATACCGGAACTGTTCAGAATTGGCCATGTCGTATTCCTGCTGTAATCGGGAAAAGGGTATGACATCACCCGATTTCCAAAGGTCCCCAATCTTGGAGATCCCAATGATATCTCACTTGTCGAAGCCTAAGAACGCGACAGCCGACCCAACGGGTCACAATGCCAGAACGATGTGGCCTGAGTGAGCTGACCCGCACAACCCAGGCTTCTGGTAGCATCCCACCATACTTGCATGGCATGTCCAGTCGGGCCTGGCAGGGTGAGCATCAGAGATTGCGCGTATAACGCACCCTTAAAACTACCCCCCGGGAGGAGCCAACGATCGATCCGAAAAGCCGGGTCATCTTGCCGTCTATAATTACATTGATTAATGGCAACCAGCTGCGAGGCCCAATAATATATTTTCATGTCCGGGAGCACAATGCCCCATCAAACCACCCCAATGTAAGTTTATGTGTGGCGATACGGGGGGTTTGCCCTTCCATAACAGATCCCACACGGAACTCTCAAGTTCCCTGAAATACGACTCCGCAACCGGAATATGTGTATTTTGCAGCGCATACAAAAGCCGTGGGAGGGACATCATCTTAAAGAGGGCCGCACGGCTCAGGAGGGATAGGGGGAGTTACTTCCACTGCTGGACGTCAGATTTAGGACAGTGGGGGTCGAAGGTTGGTGTCAGGGAATCGAGATAGGTCTTTGGATACCCAGATTCCCAGATATTTGAAGCCTTCCATGGCCTCTGTCAGTGGGTACCCCTGGGGAAGTCAGGCCTCTGCCCACAAATAAGGTAGCAAAAGACACACAATTGATAGATGGAATGCAGAACAAATCAAAACATTCACCCCCAGTCAAGAGATCTGGGTTAAATCCATCATTCTTTTGCTCACTATGCCACCCCAGTTTAGACCTGGCCATATGCAAATCAGTCTTGATCCTATGCCTCATGGGAACAGTCCAGCCCAAACTGCCAAGCCAGGTCCTCCCTGGACCGGAAACAAGCATCCTAGGACCGGTTTCGGGGTTTCACCCCTCTTCAGCCAGGATAGTTTGATTCCAGTGGCACAGTGAGCCCAGGACCCACGTCTGGGCGTACCTGGCGCACTTAGGATGAGAAAGCAAAAGACACACAATTGATGGATGGAATGCAGAACAAATCAAAACATTCACCCCCAGTCAAGAGATCTGGGTTAAATCCATCATTATTTTGCCCACCATGCCACCCCCATTTAGACCTGGTCATATGCAAATCAGTCTTCACCCTGTGCCTCATGGGAACAGTCCAGCCCGAACTGCCAAGCCAGGTCTTCCCTAGACAGGAAACAAGCATCCAATGACTGGTTTAGGGGTTTCACCCCTCTTCAGCTAGAATAGCTTGATTCCAGTGGCACAGTGAGCCCAGGACCCACGTCTGGGCATACCTGGTGCACTTAGGGCGACAAAGCAAAAGACACACAATTGATGGATGGAATGCAGAACAAATCAAAAGCTTCACCCCCAATCAAGAGATCTAGGTTAAATCCATCATTCTTTTGCTCACCATGCCACCCCAGTTTAGACCTGTCCATATGCAAATCAGTCTTGACCCTGTGCCTCATGGGAACAGTCCAACCCGATCTGCCAAGCCAGGTCCTCCCTGGACCGGAAACAAGAATCCTAGGACCGGTTTCGGGGTTTCACCCCTCTTCAGCCAGGATAGCTTGATTCCAGTGGCACAGTGAGCCCAGGACCCACGTCTGGGTATTTTTGGCGCACTTAGGGCGAGAAAGCAAAAGACACACAATTGATGACTGGAATGCAGAACAAATCAAAACATTCACCCCCAGTCAAGAGATCTGGGTTAAATCCATCAGTCTTTTGCTCACCATGCCACCCTAGTTTAGACCTGGCCATATGCAAATCAGTCTTGACCCTGTGCCTCATTGGAACAGTCCAGCCCGAACTGCCAAGCCAGGTCCTCCCTGGTCCTGAAACAAGCATCCTAGGACCGGTTTCAGGGTTTCACCCCTCTTCAGCCAGGATAGCTTGATTCCAGTGGCACAGTGAGCCCAGGACCCACGTCTGGGCATACCTGGCGCACTTAGGGCGAGAAAGCAAAAGTCACACAATTGATGGATGGAATGCAGAACAAATCAAAACATTCACCACCAGTCAAGAGATCTGGGTTAAATCCATTATTCTTTTGCCCACCATGCCACCCCCGTTTAGACATGGTCATATGCAAATCAGTCTTGACCCTGTACCTCATGAGAACAGTCCAGCCCGAACTGCCAAGCCAGGTCTTCCCTTGACAGGAAACAAGCATCCAATGACCGGTTTCGGGGTTTCACCCCTCTTCAGCTAGAATAGCTTGATTCCAGTGGCACAGTGAGCCCAGGACCCACGTCTGGGCATACTTGGTGCACTTAGGGCGAGAAAGCAAAAGACACACAATTGATGGATGGAATGCAGAACAAATCAAAAGCTTCACCCCCAGTCAAGAGATCTGGGTTAAATCCATCATTCTTTTGCTCACCATGCCACCTCAGTTTAGACCTGGCCATATTCAAATCAGTCTTGACCCTGTGCCTCATGGGAACAGTCCAGCCTGAACTGCCAAGCCAGGTCCTCCTTGGACCGGAAACAAGCATCCTAGGACTGGTTTCGGGGTTTTACCCCTCTTCAGTCAGGATAGCTTGATTCCAGTGGCACAGTTAGCCCAGGACCCACGTCTGGGCATACGTGGCGCACTTAGGGCAAGAAAGCAAAAGACACACAATTGATGGATGGACTGCAGAACAAATCAAATCATTCACCCCCAATCAAGATATATGGGTTAAGTCCATCATTCTTTTGCTCACCATGCCACCCCAGTTTAGACCTGGCCATATACAAATCAGTCTTGACCCTGTTCCTCATGAGAGCTGTCCAGCCCGAACTGCCAAGCCAGGTCCTCCCTGGACAGGAAACAAGCATCCTAGGACCGGTTTCGGGGTTTCACCCCTCTTCAGCCAGGATAGTTTGATTCCAGTGGCACAGTGAGCCCAGGACCCACGTCTGGGCATACCTGGCGCACTTAGGGTGAGAAAGCAAAAGACACACAATTGATGGATGGAATGCAGAACAAATCAAAACATTCACCCCCCGTCATGAGATCTGGGTTAAATCCATCATTCTTTTGCCCACAATACCACCCCCGTTTAGACCTGGCCAGATGCAAATCAGTCTTGACCCTGTACCTCATGAGAACAGTCCAGCCCGAACTGCCAAGCCAGGTCCTTCCTGGACCGGAAACAAGCATCCTAGGACCGGTTTCGGGGTTTCATCCCTCTTCAGCCAGGATCGTTTGATTCCAGTGGCACAGTGAGCCCAGGACTCACGTCTGGGCATATCTGGCGCACTTAGGGCGAGAAAGCAAAAGGCACACAGTTGATGGATGGAATGCAGAACAAATCAATACATACACCCCCAGTCAAGAGATCTAGGTTAAATCCATCATTCTTTTGCTCACCATGCCACCCCAGTTTAGACCTGTCCATATGCAAATCAGTCTTGACCCTGTGCCTCATGAGAACAGTCCAGCCCGATCTGCCAAGCCAGGTCCTCCCTGGATCGGAAACAAGAATCCTAGGAACGGTTTCGGGATTTCACCCCTCTTCAGCCAGGATAGCTTGATTCCAGTGGCACAGTGAGCCCAGGACCCACGTCTGGGTATTTTTGGGGCACTTAGGGCGAGAAAGCAAAAGACACACAATTGATGACTGGAATGCAGAACAAATCAAAACATTTACCCCCAGTCAAGAGATCTGGGTTAAATCCATCAGTCTTTTGCTCACTATGCCACCCTAGTTTAGACCTGGCCATATGCAAATCAGTCTTGACCCTGTGCCTCATTGTAACAGTCCACCCCGAACTGCCAAGCCAGGTCCTCCCTGGACCGGAAACAAGCATCCTAGGACCGGTTTTGGGGTTTCACCCCTCTTCAGCCAGGATAGCTTGATTCCAGTGGCACAGTGAGCCCAGGACCCACGTCTGGGCATACGTGGCGCACTTAGGGCAAGAAACCAAAAGACACACAATTGATGGATGGACTGCAGAACAAATCAAATCATTCACCCCCAATCAAGATATATGGGTTAAATCCATCATGCTTTGGCTCACCATGCCACCCCAGTTTAGACCTGGCCATATACAAATCAGTCTTGACCCTGTACCTCATGAGAACAGTCCAGCCCGAACTGCCAAGCCAGGTCCTCCCTGGACCGGAAACAAGCATCCTAGGACCGGTTTCAGTATTTCCCCCCTCTTCAGCCAGGATAGTTTGGTTCCAGTGGCACAGTGAGCCCAGGACCCACGTCTGGGCATACCTGGCGCACTTAGGGCGAGAAAGCAAAAGACACACAATTGATGGATGGGATGCAGAATAAATCAAAACATTCACCCCCAGTCAAGAGATCTGGGTTAAATCCATAATTCTTTTGCCCACCATACCACCCCTGTTTAGACCTAGCCACATGCAAATCAGTCTTGACCCTGTACTTCATGAGAACACTCCAGCCCGAACTGCCAAGCCAGGTCCTTCCTGGACCGGAAACAAGCATCCTAGGATCGGTTTCGGGGTTTCACCCCTCTTCAGCCAGGATCGTTTGATTCCAGTGGCACAGTGAGCCCAGGACCCACGTCTGGGCATATCTGGCGCACTTAGGGCGAGAAAGCAAAAGGCACACAGTTGATGGATGGAATGCAGAACAAATCAATACATACACCCCCAGTCAAGAGATCTAGGTTAAATCCATCATTCTTTTGCTCACCATGCCACCCCAGTTTAGACCTGTCCATATGCAAATCAGTCTTGACCCTGTGCCTCATGGGAACAGTCCATCCCGATCTGCCAAGCCAGGTCCTCCCTGGACCGGAAACAAGAATCCTAGGACCGGTTTCGGGGTTTCACCCCTCTTCAGCCAGGATAGCTTGATTCCAGTGGCACAGTGAGCCCAGGACCCACGTCTGGGTATTTTTGGCGCACTTAGGGCGAGAAAGCAAAAGACACACAATTGATGACTGGAATGCAGAACAAATCAAAACATTCACCACCAGTCAAGAGGTCTGGGTTAAATCCATCAGTCTTTTGCTCACCATGCCACCCTAGTTTAGACCTGGCCATATGCAAATCAGTCTTGACCCTGTGCCTCATTGAAACAGTCCACCCCGAACTGCCAAGCCAGGTCCTCCCTGGACCGGAAACTAGCATCCTAGGACCGGTTTCGTGGTTTCACACCTCTTCAGCCAGGATAGCTTGATTCCAGTGGCACAGTGAGCCCAGGACCCACGTCTGGGCATACCTGGCGCACTTAGGGCGAGAAAGCAAAAGTCACACAATTGATGGATGGAATGCAGAACAAATCAAAAGCTTCACCCCCAGTCAAGAGATCTGGGTTAAATCCATCATTCTTTTGCTCACCATGCCACCTCAGTTTAGACCTGGCCATATTCAAATCAGTCTTGACCCTGTGCCTCATGGGAACAGTCCAGCCTGAACTGCCAAGCCAGGTCCTCCTTGGAACAGAAACAAGCATCCTAGGACCGGTTTCGGGGTTTTACCCCTCTTCAGCCAGGATAGCTTGATTCCAGTGGCACATTGAGGCCAGGACCCACGTCTGGGCATACCTGGCGCACTTAGACCGAGAAAGCAAAGGACACACAATTGATGGATGGAATGCAGAACAAATCAAAACATTCACCCCCAGTCAAGAGATCTGGGTTAAATCCATCACTCTTTTGCTCACCATGCCACCCCAGTTGAGACCTGGCCATATGTAAATCAGTCTTGACCCTGTGCCTCATGGGACCAGTCCAGCCTGAACTGCCAAGCCAGGTCCTCCCTGTACAGGAAACAAGGACCTGGCTTGGCAGTTTGGGCTGGACTGTTCCCATGAGGCACAGTGTCAAGACTGATTTGCATATGGCTGGGTACAAACTGGAACGGCATGGTGAGCAAAAAAACAATGGATTTAGGCCCAGATCTCTGTACTGTGGTGAATGTATGACATTGTTCTGCCTTCTGTCCATCAACTGTTGTTTTTGCACTAATAACGTAGAGCACCGACTTAAACCAATTGATCGTATAGCCAGCGAACCTGCCAAAGATATGGAATATGGCCATTACCACATTAAGAGATACTGCCAGGGAGGCCATATAAATCAAAATGTCATCCGCGTACAGTGATATGCGGTCCTCCCACCCATGTGTCCATTTGAGGACCCTGATGGCGGGGTCCTGTCGGATCCACGCCACCAGAGGTTCCAAGGCTAAGGCGAAGAGGAGGGCTGACAGGGGGCAGCCCTGCCAGGTGCCCCAGCAAATCGTAATTTTTTAATATTTGTTTATGTGCAGGAAGATGTCCTTTCCTACACATAAACAATCATTAAAGGCATTTTGCTCCTTCTATGTGTGCTGCAGAATGCAGCACAAATAGATAAAGCAAAAACGAGGAGAAATAAAATGATTTATCTTCATTGCACAAATCTAACGCCTGCTTTTGCATGGTGTTAGTTTTGGGCGCTGCCTCAGATTTACAGATCCTTGTAAATCTGGGGCTGTGTCAAAAATCAATGGGTGCAATGATGGAACAAACACAGCTACAAACACAGCTACACCCATTGCAAGCCCTTTCATGAAGAAAACTGCGTGAAAGGGTACCATATCTACAAAGCGCTGTACCGCCACTTTGTAAATATTGTGCAGGGCATTGCACCACTGAAACTTTCTTCTTGTGGCGCAATCGTATTGTAAATATGCCCTTGGGTATTTAGGCTCTCTCTCATTGTGTCATATCTGCTCTTGTTTTAACTTGAATACTGCAACTCAACTTTCAACAGTGCAGCGCTTGGCTCCCACTTTACAGCGAGACGCATTAAGGAGATTTTATGATGCTGCGCTTGTGCTACATTCCTATTGTTTCAAAGTGAGGAAAATTGATGATCACACTGGATTTTTTGTTAAAATATTACATCTTCAATGCACAGCTGTACATTCTATCCTCTCCAAATTACAATTAATACAAATGTCCTTGAGTGAAGAAAAGAAGATTGATCTAATGCAGATGTAAAGGGCGATCTCCATGTCCTGCAGCTGTGATAGACATTGTCATTCCAATGAGGCGTCTCCATATTATTTGCATGAACACAATTCACATGCACAGAGTAATCAGTGATAGTTGATCAGCAGATAAACAACACTCCTCATCCTATAGAAAGCAAATGTAAAGACTATTCAAAAAAACATCTCCAGCTTGTAATTGCATAAGCATACTGGCTGTTTTTCAAAATAAAACATATTTTACCGATATTTTAAATCCACGTTGATCCATAAATGTGTGAAACAAACCCTTGCGGGAAATCACTTGAAATAAGTATGTCAATTTAAATATTTGAACAAAAAAAGAAGACATACATTTCTCTTTATAGCAGAACGAGGCTCCTTTACCACCGAAGAGAACGCAGTCGCCTGCTTAGCAGATGTATATAAGCCTCGAGGGCTCTTCAGGAGTTTATGTATATTACACGTTATCAGTATCCTTCAACACTTCTGATATGTTTTCATCCTGTGATAAGCGTCCTCTTATTTATAATGAAAGACTTGTAAGTGCCGGTTTAAAGAAGATTTGAACAATAGGCCTCTTACTTATCTTGTAAAAGCAGATTGAGCCGTGCAAGGAATGAAAATAGGGGTGTAACAAAGGCCGGCCTCTAGTTTCATTGCCTACCCTCTCCCGTCGTAAAAATACCTATAATTTTTTTTAACGATTATATGTTTAAATAGATTTTTTTTATTTCTATGGTGCTTCTGAGTTCACCACTAAAACAGAATTTTAGATAAAACGTAGTGTATCTTCCCAGTCTTCAAACAGACTCAGCTTGTGATTAATTTCCTTTCGAATACAGTATAAATTCAGTGACGTGACGTGCAGAGACGTTACATTTCATGGCCGGTTGCCAGCCATCCATCTCGGTTGCCTGAGATTGAATCACAGAATGTTAAATGAAACCTCGTCGAATTTGAGCTCCTGCAAAGGAAGTTTGCAGTGGGACTTTCAACAGCAAGACAAATAATAACCATTTATAGAAAAACGTCAATTTTGGTAAAGAGTTTTCGGTGAAGGGGGCTCCCCTTATTTAACAATGTTCGCATGAGAAAAAAATATTACCTGTAGGGACTGTTCCTTTCTGCAGTGTCACCCGAGATGTTTGCCTTCCTTTGTTGAAACCACCTTTGCTTTCATTAGGACTTTGTACACTTTACTTGTGCTAACCAGGGGTAAAGTGCTGGTGCTCTTCCTACTAAACTTAGTAAAATTGGTGCACACCTGATTGGTCTATTTAAATTAAGTACCTACGCAAAAGTGGCGCAAGGGGCTCATAAATCTGCCCCCTAGTATATTGTACTACATAAATTGAGGCAGTGGCAGCTGGCCATTTTAGCAGGGTGGGGGTGGGGAGCCACACACACATACACATTAACTCACATACAACCCATACAGTCACACACGTGCGCACACACATACACACACCGTAACACTTACTCACAAATACACATGCATGCATGCATTCCTAAATACATGCACACATGCACCAAACATTAAACTTATCTTCAATGCATCTGGGAATGCTGCCTTTCCTTGTTAGTTGACCTTAGATCAGCCAATAAAGGAAGGCAGCAACCTCTCGCTCATCACAGAGTGGGATGGCATCAGTGAGACTGCTGGCCCCACCCCACTTTGTGACAAAGTGTCACTGATCGGCACTTGGCCCTGGGTACTTCAGGGCTTAAAACTGAAAGGTCCAGGTCCGAGGCAATCAGTGATGTCCCCTTCATCGTGAGGCACTTTTGCCAGGCTGAGAATGTCATCAGCCTTTCAAAGTTCAACTCAGGCAGCCAGGCACCTGCTCATTTAGTGCATGTCTAGCTACTGGCTGCCTGACCTGAATAAGAAGAGTGTCTGTCAGGCTGCTGTTTCTTCAACCTGACAGACACTCTTCTTGTCCGGAAAAAGGTGAGGGGGCATGGCCCCTCTGTCTATACAGACGGGACATGTCTGTACTATAAATTAAATTCTACAAGTGGGCTGAAGGATTCATTGTGCCACCCACTAAAACAGCACATTTTAGATTGCTACTGAAGCCTGTAGTGCAGTGGTAAACATTTTGCCAGACCTAAACTTTCCTTTTTAAGAACTATAAGTCATCTCTAAGGTAAGCACTAAAGACCCACAGGATAGGATGCCTACTTTTTAAAAAGTCGGATATGTGTACTTACGCTTTATATGTATTGGGAGTGAAAAACTCGCAAAGTCATTTTTCACAGTAGCAAAACTATCTCTCCCACAGACTAACATGGGTTATCTTATAACACTTAATAAGTGATGACTTCATTTTGGAATCAGATAGAGAAAAACAGCATCTACCTATTTGACATGGTAATTTAATATAATCTTTTATGGTAAAGCCGTATTTTAAAAAAATATTTTGAATATGCCACATTTAGAAATGTGCCATTTTTATGCCTAAACCAGATTTGCATTTCTGCCAGTGTCCAGGGTCACACAACTGCTAATGGATCTTCTGGGGTGAGATGTGTATTCCTTCTAGACAGAGGACAAAACAGCCTTGGAGGTTGTTGTGGGGGTAGTAGTCACCCCTTCCTGAGCTTCAAAGGATATCTTGAGAGCTGTGTCTACCCCCTTTTTGACTTCTGAAGCTTCCCGTTCTGTTACTGGCAAATGCAGCCCACACATGGACCTGCTTGCCGTTTTTGAAACAGGTAAGTCTTTAACTTCCACATGCCTTCTACTTGATTCATAGGAATAATCATGCCCCCATGGAAGCCAACAGACTAGAATGGTATGTTCCTATTTTCGCAGATTTGGGAAAGGGATTTAAACCTGTTATAGACTTCTTTAGAGTGTGTTTTGGGTAGATGTTTGTACCTTGTGTTGCAGTACTCAGACTGTGCATCATTATGGTTCTGATTAGTTCTATCAATTGTTGATTTCCATAGGAGGTAGGATTGTTTTTCAGTGGTGGAAGGTGGTAGTTGGTATCATGACCTGTTAAATGGTATTGAAATGATAGATCTGTGGTGAATAAGATGACAAGGAGTTTGACTTTCAATGCTGGATCTGGACAAGGCCAAATGTTTGGGGCAATCAGAAGTAGGGAATGAGTTCTATGCTTAATGTCACCCACTGGCAAAATCTCTGTATAAAACTGTTCAGGCCAAAAGCTATTTCCTTCATCTCGAAACAGACATCTAGACATTAATTTCGGCCCCTTCATCAGTCTGAGGTTACTCTGCATATCATACACATTGTGCTGCAATTTGATATGACTCTCTGTAACTGTTCCAAAGGGTATATGTGAGCATCAACTATGGTCCGGAATGAAATGAGCCCTGTTCAGTGGAAACTGCTCATGGATGGTTCAACTGATCTGTTAAGAATTTGTTGACTGCATTCATGAAGAAATGACCAAATCCATCCCAGGACTGTGCTAGAAATTTCCAAATGTTTCCTCAGCTTTTTGACTAACATATTGGTGAGAAATCAATGAATACCAGTGTGAACTGATCATCTCTTATCCAGTGTGGCGAGGAGGTCACCATTATGACATCAATCAGAAGCCTGGATGATCTTATTATCATTCAGAATCCTGTTTCTCAGTATATTATGTCACTCTTTGTTAGAAATGGGATTTCTGGTTGGCTAAGGCTTGCGCCAAAGTCAGGCAGAAACCACCACTCTAGTCAGGGCAAGGAAGTTACACGCCAAAGATAACCCCTGCTCACCCCCTTGGTAGCTTGGCACGAGCAGACAGGCTTATCCCTGAGGCGATGTGTAAAGCGTTTGCGCACGCACCCAGCAACAACACCCAAGGCCCACCACAAAGGAAACTCCACACAAGGTATTATATAAAAATAACCTTTGTATTATACACAACACATTAGATAAAAACACACACTTTACAATGTGCCAACAGGCACGGGCAGAATTTACAAGGGATTATATATACAGGGGACAGGGCCACATGGACCACTGTCAGGAATTAGCACTCTTTAGAAATAGTACTTAGAACGTAGGAATAATATTTTAGAACATAGCACATACAATCACTGTAGCACTAAAAATAGAACATATAGCACACAACCAGTCACTACTGGTAACCAGAAAGTACCACCTACGCAACCCTAACCACCTTTAGGAATACCACGCAGGGAACTAGGACCTCACTAGTACCACCTGTACTAAGGAGAAAACAACCACCTAAGTATCACTCTACCTGTAGGGGTCTAAGCACATAAACACAGGATGCATAAAATACATTTAGAGGTGTAAAGCACATGACGCATAAACATATTCAGAGGTGCAGGAAAGGAAACAAGAACACACTAGCATAATTACTACTAGTAAATCAATCTTCAATGCATAAACGCAGTTTAGGGAGGAGAATATCATAAAGACGTTGCGCGGGCGCAAAAGTACATATATAAAAATCACCAGGTACCCTAGGGGAGGGCACAATACAGAAAAACTGTCCCCCAGGCCAACTGGCCTCTCAGGGGTGCAGAAATGACCAATCCAATAATGTCACGGCGCGACTGCGCAGACTGCGCAAGCCAGGCGCCCAATGTACAACCTAAACGTTGCAGCTGCCCACTAAGTGCTGGGCAGCTGTAGGGACTGGGGCCTGGGCACCTCTGGGCCCTTAGGACAACTAGGGCCTACGTGGGAGCCTCGCAGGGCTCTTCAAACAAATCAGTGTGCCCCCCAACATGGGAGCGTGCAACGCGCTCAGGGAATGCTGCCCCCGGGGTTGGAGTTCCACTGAGGGGAACTCGTGAGCCTCACAGGCTCATGGAACAATGTGCCCCCTTCGTTGGAGCCTTCACGGCTCTAGGACCATGCGCCTCTTTGAAGCCTCGTGGGCTCTTAAAACAGATATGCCCCCGAGTTGCTGGAGCCTCACGGGGCTCGACAAACAATGCCCCCAAATGTTGGAGCGACCTCGCGCTCTGCACCAACTCTCAAGTAATGCCCCCGCAGTGGGAGTGCTACACGCACTCGAGAACATTCATGGCCCCGATGTTGGAGCGCTCCGAGCACGCACACAATGCTCCCCTCGCATCGGAGCCTTCGCCGGCTCGTGACTTCGATCCCTCCGCCCCCTCACTCACCGGGACTTGGATGCGGAGCTCACGGGCTCAACCGGGCGCCTCACCGGACACAGGAGGGCTCCCGCTCCTCGGGGGCTCTCTCACTCTCTGCCGCACTTCTCGGTCGGAATGCCCCGGGGCGCAGGGTAGGCTCCTGCCTGCTCCGGGCTTACGGATCCAGCGCGAGTCTCTGGGAGGAGGCGGGGTAGGCTCCCGCCCTCCTTCTTCCTGTTCTGGGTGTCCCGGTCAGCGCTGCCTGACTTCCTGTCGTCCGGAACCGGGCTGCAGCGGTGATTTTCCGATCGCGGTGATGCGGGGTGTGCACCCACGAGGGGGATGCAAACAAAAACGGCAAAGTCCCTGGCGGGGTGGGCACCCGCTAGGTATATTAACTCTCCAATAAAGCGGGGTAGGCTCCCGCTCGAGCACCACAATGCGGGGTGGGCTCCCGCTCAATCCGGCACCCCAGGGAGGGGGAATCCCTACGCCGGGGATTCCCTCGTTTGGAAAGAGGCGACACTGAGCGCTCTAGAAGCGCTGGGGGCACCAAATAAAGCGCTCCTAGCGCTATGTGTAAAATACAAGCGCTTCCAGGCGCTTTAGGGAGCAGGAAAGTACAAAAGTCCAGCAAAGTCCTTCCCTGCATGCAGCAGGGCAGGGGTGGGGGGCAAGGCTGGACCCAGAGCCAGCTCACTGGGCCTCCAGGCAGGGAGGTAGTCCAAGTGGCGGTCCTCTGGTCCAGCAGCAGCAGCAGCAGCCCCCCTCAGGTAAGATCCTGGCAGAGAACAGTTTCTGTGGGGACACAGCCCCATTTTTATACAGACAAACCCTTTGTTCTTGATTCAGGGTGAGGGGGAAAACCAGTCGCAGCTGGTTGGGGAGCACCCTTGATGTGCTCAGCCCCTCACTCTATTCACTGGCAGGGCTAGGGTCGTCAGTCGCACCACAGGTGGCGGAGCCAGCATTTTGTGTGGGAAACCCTGTCCTATTCAGGACCCAGGTGGACTCCTCCCACCCATCTAGCTGCTGATCTCCCCATTCACCACTGGGTGACTCATCCTGACACTGGGGAATCCCTAGCCCGTCACATGACATGACCAGCCAATCACGCGACAGACACACTGCACACAGAAGTGCCCACTTCTAGAAGTGGCACTTCCACACTAGGTACATACACGCCGCACACATCATCGCGCAGCATTCACTCCCACGAGTCCGCACATACCAAACTCGGGCCTGCACACCCCACGCATCAGGAACTACTAGGGACACATACATTCCCCATGCATTCCTATGGGAGGGCAGGCCTATCTCACCACATGCACTCAGAGCACGCACGCACTTTACCCTGGGACACAGGGAAAGTGCGCAGAAAACCAAACAAATCACCACACCAAGTCACCAGTAAAAATCAAAAAAGTTCAGGGGTGAACCTGCCAGAAGGGCCAAGTCCAACACAACCCCCTTCCAGCCAAAACGCAGGGCAGCCCAATCACCACCGTGATGGACTTCCCTGCTTGGGGCGATAGAACACGGACGCGGGCCCGCAACTGCAGGGACACCCTCCGGTTCTACGCCACGGCAAACTCATGGAATTCTTTCTAACACCACTGTCTGGACCAACTGGGCTACCCCACTGGTACTCCCAAGTTGTCCGCGGCCAAGACCAGGCCCTAGGCCACCCAGGTGCCACTGGTCTTTGCCTAACCACAGAGTGGGGGGTAGTAACCCCTGGCACATAGCGGCCATTCTCCACTCTTCCTCTCTGAAAGACAGGACTAGACTGCCACTGGTTCTCCAGCCTAGGGTCTACACCCTCAGGCGGACCAGGAGTCTCAGGGAAGGCTCTCCTCCCCCTACCTCTTCTCCTAGGGTTCCTCCTCCTCTGGCGAGGGGTACACCTAGAACGCCATTCCAACCCAGGGTTTAACCCCTCAGGTTGTACCGGGGGCAGAGGTGGGCTCTCCCACCCTCTGCACCCCCTTCCAGAACCCTGCTCCCTACCAACTGGGGCGGTACCTCTGGAAGAAAAACTGGTCGGGACGCTGATTACAGACGACCCACCCTTCAGGTCAGGCTGATCCCGAACCTGGCCTTCCAACCTCCGGCCTAGAACCTTTGGTGGAATAATTGCCTGGCACTCCAGGACTTCTGGGGATTTCCACTCCATCCCCCTGAGGCTATCAAATGACACGTATGTCGAGCGACTGTCTATCTGGCGCTGATCTCCCGTCCCCTGTCCACCTGACAGTGCGCGGAGATCCCCCAGAACAGAAGTGGTGTCACCCTGGTCACTACACGGGAACCTAGCCCAACTGGGAAGTCCCTGACCCACCGGCTCTTCCACTGGGGAACTCATCCCCCAATCACTCACGCTGGACTCCTGTACCCTCCCTACCGGAGCGGTACTGCCAGACTCCAGAACCACAGGAGCCCTGGTTACAGGTGCCCCAGGTCCTCCACTCACTAAGAGATCTTCCTCAAGTGGACTAACAGGACAGCCTAGGTCCCCAACTTGGTGTTCCCTCATGAAACCATCCAAGTCCTGAGGCAGGGTTTCGGGCGTCTGGGGACCCTCGGTCACCCCCTCACTCCTGCTCCACTGAGCCAGGCAGTGAGCCCCTACACCCTCCTCGCTATCCTGGGACCTAGCTGGGCTACACTGAGCCTCCTCCACCACGCTGGGCTGGAGGATCTCTGACCCACTATTGTTGGAATCACTCACTAATGACACTAGAGAACCTCTGGCCCTTTCCCAGCGCTCTGCTTCCTCTGCAAGTTTCCATGGACAAAAAGAGTTATACCTCAACAGGTGTTGGCGCAACCCTGGAGAACAACTACTGAGCATCTGCTCCTTGATAATCATATTTAGTACTCCATCCAAATCCTGCTCCGGGTTAAACACCAACCAGTCCACCAGTGCATCATGACATTCCTCCACAGCCTCCTCCCAAGACTGGTGAGACAGCTTCTTACTGCCCCTGAACTTCAACCTACATTCCTCCTCTCGGGAACAAGGTACCACACTCGGGGGACTGGGACTCTCTGTACTGCACTTTATATCGCTGCCCCCCCTGGACTCCACCCTCACGGGGGAATCCAGAAAACTACCACTATACTCAGGGGACAAGGAAAGGGATGAGGCGCTATCTCCTACGCTGGACCCAGCAAGGGACTCCCTACCTACGGGGTCCTCACTCTCTACTGGAGTCCAGGTACTGTCATCTTCTTCTAAATCTTCAGGGCTCCCCACGGACCCACCACCCTCCAGGTGTGAGGCCCGGGCCCTTTCTTCCTCACTGCGCTCACGTTCCCATTCATCTGCTTGCCATCCAATCATGTAGTTCCTCAATTCGTACACAGTGTCTGACTCGCTCACCCCTATGTTTCTCTCTCTACAGAACCTTTCCAACTCCTGCATACCGTAATAAACTAGATCACTGAGATCAAAAGCAGGCTCCATTCTGGCAGACGTTCTAGAGAAAAGATCACACAGGGAACCTAGGGGTCTGAGCTTAACAGGAGTACACACTTCACAAAAAGATTCAGCAAGCTCTCTAACCCAGAGAACTCACACTCACTTGCCTAGTGCCACTCACCACTCATCCACACACAACCCTCCCCTCGGACTGGTAAGGCAGTTTCTACCACCCCTGATTCCTCAACCTGACCACCACGTGACACAGGTACCAACTCTGGGCGCAGGGCGGGGGACAAATGTACAGGACACTATTACGCTGCCACCACTGGATCCCACCCTCTGGTGAATCCAGAAAACACAATGCACTAAGGGGGATGATCTACCCTCCCGAGCTAGGGACACCTAACTCACAGTGCACAAAAACACATTTCCAAGGAAATGACAATTAAAAACAATTTTAAAACAATAATCCCTATACCATGTGATTTATCTAAATGCAGAGTTTTGTAGTGCGGCCAGTTGCCGCTGCGGTACAGCGCAAACGCAAGTCCAAATCCCACCGCTGATCACCAATGTTAGAAATGGGATTTCTGGTTGGCTAAGGCTTGCGCCAAAGTCAGGCAGAAACCACCACTCTAGTCAGGGCAAGGAAGTTACACGCCAAAGATAACCCCTGCTCACCCCCTTGGTAGCTTGGCACGAGCAGACAGGCTTATCCCTGAGGCGATGTGTAAAGCGTTTGCGCACGCACCCAGCAACAACACCCAAGGCCCACCACAAAGGAAACTCCACACAAGGTATTATATAAAAATAACCTTTGTATTATACACAACACATTAGATAAAAACACACACTTTACAATGTGCCAACAGGCACGGGCAGAATTTACAAGGGATTATATATACAGGGGACAGGGCCACATGGACCACTGTCAGGAATTAGCACTCTTTAGAAATAGTACTTAGAACGTAGGAATAATATTTTAGAACATAGCACATACAATCACTGTAGCACTAAAAATAGAACATATAGCACACAACCAGTCACTACTGGTAACCAGAAAGTACCACCTACGCAACCCTAACCACCTTTAGGAATACCACGCAGGGAACTAGGACCTCACTAGTACCACCTGTACTAAGGAGAAAACAACCACCTAAGTATCACTCTACCTGTAGGGGTCTAAGCACATAAACACAGGATGCATAAAATACATTTAGAGGTGTAAAGCACATGACGCATAAACATATTCAGAGGTGCAGGAAAGGAAACAAGAACACACTAGCATAATTACTACTAGTAAATCAATCTTCAATGCATAAACGCAGTTTAGGGAGGAGAATATCATAAAGACGTTGCGCGGGCGCAAAAGTACATATATAAAAATCACCAGGTACCCTAGGGGAGGGCACAATACAGAAAAACTGTCCCCCAGGCCAACTGGCCTCTCAGGGGTGCAGAAATGACCAATCCAATAATGTCACGGCGCGACTGCGCAGACTGCGCAAGCCAGGCGCCCAATGTACAACCTAAACGTTGCAGCTGCCCACTAAGTGCTGGGCAGCTGTAGGGACTGGGGCCTGGGCACCTCTGGGCCCTTAGGACAACTAGGGCCTACGTGGGAGCCTCGCAGGGCTCTTCAAACAAATCAGTGTGCCCCCCAACGTGGGAGCGTGCAACGCGCTCAGGGAATGCTGCCCCCGGGGTTGGAGTTCCACTGAGGGGAACTCGTGAGCCTCACAGGCTCATGGAACAATGTGCCCCCTTCGTTGGAGCCTTCACGGCTCTAGGACCATGCGCCTCTTTGAAGCCTCGTGGGCTCTTAAAACAGATATGCCCCCGAGTTGCTGGAGCCTCACGGGGCTCGACAAACAATGCCCCCAAATGTTGGAGCGACCTCGCGCTCTGCACCAACTCTCAAGTAATGCCCCCGCAGTGGGAGTGCTACACGCACTCGAGAACATTCATGGCCCCGATGTTGGAGCGCTCCGAGCACGCACACAATGCTCCCCTCGCATCGGAGCCTTCGCCGGCTCGTGACTTCGATCCCTCCGCCCCCTCACTCACCGGGACTTGGATGCGGAGCTCACGGGCTCAACCGGGCGCCTCACCGGACACAGGAGGGCTCCCGCTCCTCGGGGGCTCTCTCACTCTCTGCCGCACTTCTCGGTCGGAATGCCCCGGGGCGCAGGGTAGGCTCCTGCCTGCTCCGGGCTTACGGATCCAGCGCGAGTCTCTGGGAGGAGGCGGGGTAGGCTCCCGCCCTCCTTCTTCCTGTTCTGGGTGTCCCGGTCAGCGCTGCCTGACTTCCTGTCGTCCGGAACCGGGCTGCAGCGGTGATTTTCCGATCGCGGTGATGCGGGGTGTGCACCCACGAGGGGGATGCAAACAAAAACGGCAAAGTCCCTGGCGGGGTGGGCACCCGCTAGGTATATTAACTCTCCAATAAAGCGGGGTAGGCTCCCGCTCGAGCACCACAATGCGGGGTGGGCTCCCGCTCAATCCGGCACCCCAGGGAGGGGGAATCCCTACGCCGGGGATTCCCTCGTTTGGAAAGAGGCGACACTGAGCGCTCTAGAAGCGCTGGGGGCACCAAATAAAGCGCTCCTAGCGCTATGTGTAAAATACAAGCGCTTCCAGGCGCTTTAGGGAGCAGGAAAGTACAAAAGTCCAGCAAAGTCCTTCCCTGCATGCAGCAGGGCAGGGGTGGGGGGCAAGGCTGGACCCAGAGCCAGCTCACTGGGCCTCCAGGCAGGGAGGTAGTCCAAGTGGCGGTCCTCTGGTCCAGCAGCAGCAGCAGCAGCCCCCCTCAGGTAAGATCCTGGCAGAGAACAGTTTCTGTGGGGACACAGCCCCATTTTTATACAGACAAACCCTTTGTTCTTGATTCAGGGTGAGGGGGAAAACCAGTCGCAGCTGGTTGGGGAGCACCCTTGATGTGCTCAGCCCCTCACTCTATTCACTGGCAGGGCTAGGGTCGTCAGTCGCACCACAGGTGGCGGAGCCAGCATTTTGTGTGGGAAACCCTGTCCTATTCAGGACCCAGGTGGACTCCTCCCACCCATCTAGCTGCTGATCTCCCCATTCACCACTGGGTGACTCATCCTGACACTGGGGAATCCCTAGCCCGTCACATGACATGACCAGCCAATCACGCGACAGACACACTGCACACAGAAGTGCCCACTTCTAGAAGTGGCACTTCCACACTAGGTACATACACGCCGCACACATCATCGCGCAGCATTCACTCCCACGAGTCCGCACATACCAAACTCGGGCCTGCACACCCCACGCATCAGGAACTACTAGGGACACATACATTCCCCATGCATTCCTATGGGAGGGCAGGCCTATCTCACCACATGCACTCAGAGCACGCACGCACTTTACCCTGGGACACAGGGAAAGTGCGCAGAAAACCAAACAAATCACCACACCAAGTCACCAGTAAAAATCAAAAAAGTTCAGGGGTGAACCTGCCAGAAGGGCCAAGTCCAACACTCTTCATATTAGTTGAATTATTTTATCACATCAGTGTCCGAGATCTTACTTGGAAACAGGAGCAATGATTCAGATTTGCATTGGGCTAGTCCATTTGGGTTCTGAACACACCTGATTCGATCACAAACCGAAAGCATTGTGATTGACTGAAATATAGTCTATATGTTGGTTCTGAGTGAGGAAGATATTTACATGCAGTTTAATCTACCAAAATGCTGTTCTGATGCTTTTCACATGACATTTGCTGTTTTTACGCCTATGGCCAGATTTTAAATTAATTGAGGAAGCAGCCTGGCTCAGAAATCTATGTAGTAAACAACAACGTGGACAGACTATGTGGGATCCAGATGCTAGGATGATGCAATGTCATACACTGGGATGGGAAAAGACATTGGTTGTTTTAGGAAACCCTCACCCACCATCCAAGTTAGTGTCATGCTTCATCATCGGGTTCCCAGCGGGCTGCCGAGTGCAACCCAGCTGTGCTATGATGCCTCAATTACAGCAGAGCTGGTTTTTTGGGGGGTTTGTGAGTGAGGAGGGAGTGCTCATGGTGTGGTTTTAAAAGTACCTCTTGGATACTCAATGGTTACCTTTATTCTTGACTTCTAGGGCTCGGTTAAAAACAGAGAGGGGATATTTGTGAAGATATGATTTATCTTCTATATCCACCTTACCTGGTCGACTTGTTTCAGCCTCGACAAGATGTGTTGAGGCTTTCTTCAGGACCAAAGAAGGTGAATAAGTGAGTGTTTTGCAGCACACACGCTAAGGTGTGCTGTGGTGCAGTGATGTTACCGTACTTACGGTCAAATGGTGCTGTGCGATTTTCAGTTATAGATCCACTAAAACGCTTCACACAAGGGCATGCAGAATACACTTTGTAAATGCAAAATTATGCAAAGTGACAAGTGCACTCGAACATACCTCTTATTGAAGAGAAACACACGTGATGGCAACTGACCCTAGTGTGGGCGAGTCCGAAATAGCATGTAACCAACTAGAGTTACATGTTGATAGTGAAAATAGTTTAGCTGGTAGAAAAGAGCCTTCTAAACCTAAAACTCCTGGTTGAGGCAAAAATATATGGTAAGAATATTTTATATGCAACAGAGGTACGCATATATTAACAGCAAAATGGCAAGAGAAAGTCGGATTACAAGAGCTACAGAATATGCAGCCGTTATCGATCCCGGAGAGGGCGGACTCATATAGTCACACACTGCGGGAGGAAAAGAAGATGAGTGAGACCACGAGTCATGGTACCGATCAAAGGACCAGGACTCATTGAACCCATTGGTGCTAACAGGAGCCACTTACTTCATAATGGATGCCCATCCACCTGCGATATCTACTGCGGTCCTTCTCGGGATCCCAACGGTATCGAAGGCTGGTGGCGTCTCGGTATGAGTGCTGTTTGGTTCGGACATTGGGGGTGTGGACACGGCCTGCGACATGACAGCTGATGCAGCTACATGTGCACGTCCTTCAGAGTGGAGTGCTAGAGCGCGCCAGATAGTATTAGGCAAAAGTGAGCAGGGGGAGCTGTGAAATAGGAAACGAATACTTGCGGATCCTAGCATACATCAGATAGGGAATACTCCTTACAACTTGATGTTGGGAACTTTAAAATAAGGAGTAACATTTATTAGAACTTGGTATTTGGACTGGTTTTTACGCACTAGGTTTTTTAAAAAATGGCTTAGTATTAGAAATTAGGACAGTATCCTTAAGCCGGTAATAGTCACATAAATCTACTTGACATCAATGGTGGTAGGAAAAGTTTCCAAACACCATCTGGTTCTTGGTCTAACTGTAGAATAAGATGGAGAGACCTTATTCCACTCACATGGGATCACACCTGTTAGAGACAGAAGCCATGACTAATGGCCATTGGTGTGTGAATAATGATGACCAAAGAGGTATCAGATTTATCAGTGGAGGTAGACTGTATATACTTTTTAATGAGAAGGTATATGCGTAGTACTCTGCGGCTAAGCCATATTGCTTAGTGGAAAGCACATGTCTATGTCCCTGATATGTCGATGGTTTATGTGTCTGTTTCCCCGAAAGGCTGAGACCGGCCAGTTCAGGGGTCAATTAAAAGCTTTCCAGGGAATGTTGTTGTTGAGACCATTTCTGTTTGTGGCCAGGCGATAGAACCACCGTTGCTCTTTTTCGATGAGGCGGTTCTGCAGGTTGGGGGTATTAGCATCTAGTTGTTCGATGACTACCCACTTCAGGTCGTTGGTGGTGTTTCTTCTTTCTAAAAAATGATCTGTCATCCTGGTTGTACTCCGTTTGCATCTGATGTTGCTCCTATGTTCACGTGGACATTTACCTTGTGGCAGGTCATGCCAACATAGCCGAGTCTGCAGGGGCAAGTGATCAGGTAGATCACATTGCAAGAATTGCAGTTGTGTGTCTGGTAATCTGCCAATTTTATTAAGGTTCCAGATCTAGGGATTTCACTGGTTTTGTGAGATGACACACTGCAGTTACTGCAGAAAAAATGGCCAATCACGTTGGGTAAACCCCGTGCATTAAGAACAGCATGGAGGGGGTGTTCCTGTGTTCGTGGACGAGTGGTTACTAAGCTGTCTTTGAGGCTCCGTCCTCTCTTATAGGAGAACAAGGGTTTCTCCCAGCTAATTTTACCAGTTCCCAGGATTCTACAGTTTTTTTTGTATGATTTTGGACAGCTGGTTTGAGATTCTATTGTAGGTGGTCACACATATAAGTGGTATGGGTGTAGATGACCGTTGTGCTACCTCTAGTAAGCCTTCTCTATTTTGATTTCTTGCACGTGTTTTTGCTGTGCTGATGACTTTAGCCGGGTACCCCCGCTCCTTCAATTTGTACGACAGAGAGGCTGTTTGCTGTTTGTAGTCAGTGATGTCACTACAATTCCTCCGTAGTCATAGATATTGACCAAAGGGCAGATATTCGTGCAGTGGTCTGGCGTGGTAGCTGTCAAACAGTAAGTGCTAGTTGGCTGTTGGTTTGAAGTGGATCTTGGTTTTCATTTGACCCCTCTCTGCCGTAATGTCAAGATCCAGAAAAGTAATGTTTTTTTTATCCACACTGTGGGTAAACTTTAAATTCTTGTCACGTCCATTTAATCCAAGTTAGGAATGCATGTAGAGTGACGTCCAGGCCTTCCCAAATAAGGAAGATATCGTCAATATATCTTTTGTAAAACTTGATGTTCTTTTTGAGGGGCATGTCTGGGTTAAGGATGTTTTTCTTTTCAAAATCAAAGACATAGAGCTGGGCCACACTCGGGCGAAGGTACTGCCCATCGAGGTGCCGTATGTTTATAGGAAGAGATCGCCCTCAAATTCAAAAAAGTTGCCTTTGAGGGCTAATTCAGCACACTTTCGTATGAAGGACTTGGAGGTATTGTAGTTCCATGTGATGGCTTCCAGGGATGGTTTGAGTAGATTAAGTGTGTCGTCCTGAGGGATACTAGTGTATAAGCTCTCTATGTTCAGACTGAACAAAAGTGAGGTGTCTGGATCAAAATTAATAGAGTTTAGTTGTCATAGGAGGTCTTTGGTGTCCTTAAGGTAGGTGGATGTGGTTTTGACAATCGGTTGCAGTAAAAAAATCGCAGAAGCAAGAGAGGGGTTCGAGCAGTGAGCCAATGCCTGAAACAATGGGCCGACCCATTGGGGGATTCCGGTTCTTGTGTCTCTTCGGAAGTGTGTAGAAGTATGGAATCTTAGATTCATCATGTGTTAGGAATTGGGCCTCCTGTTTACTGATAATGCCCTTGGATTCTGCATCTCCAACTAGAGTTTGGATTTTTGTCCTTAAGGTCTCGCTAGGGTCATGGTCCAAGTGTCTGTAGTTCTTTTCATCGAATAGTAGACGTCTGCATTCAGCTTTGTAGTCTTCCTTGTTTTGGAGTACTATCCCTCCCCCTTTATCAGCTGATTTAATAATAATGTTGGTGTTGGATTTCAAGTTTTTTAGTGCTTCATACTCCGTGCTGTTTGTCTTTCTTCTGTTGTTTTTTCAATTTCGTTGAATACTGCCTGTTCGAAGGTGGTCAATTCCATGGGTATTGTGTTGGGAGGGGGAGTGAATGTAGATTTGGTTCTTAGGATAGGGTCGCCTTGTATCTCTCTCTCATCTCCCAGTGGGTGGTTCTCAAAGAATGCTTTGAGTTTCAGTTTCCGAAAGAACTCTGTGAGCTCACAATGTAGCTTAAATTTATTCATCCTCGCCGTGGGCCCGAAACCCAGGCCCTTGTTAAGTAGATCCTCTTCAGTATGGGTGAAATCTATGCAACAGAATCATTTAGACTGAATGTGTGGCATGTGGATGAGAAATGTGTCTTCATATGAGGCCTAATGAATTGGTATAAATTTACACTTTCCAATCATATGTTTATCCTTACAGAGAAAAAAAAGATATTTTTTCAGGTTTGCAATATAAATAGTACGACATTTGTTTAAAAAAATTATGTTTTAATGTTTTAATTGTAAAACAATGAGAGAACTTTCCACCATGTTGATTAATTAGGTCTCGTAAGGATTCCTTATGGCTATAAAATGAAACTAAAATTGCGAAAAGTGGTTAGAATGTCAAGGACAGAAATATTGCCCTAGAACAATATCATGTCAAAAATATTGGCAATCAAAATATTGTAAAGATTAGTATATGTGGGTAAGTGCAGATTTACTATTCTTAACACCACATCCACATAAACCTATACATACCTCTATATACCTATACATAATTCCGTTCATAATATTTTGGTAGTCAATATTTAGGTCACAATACCTTGTAAGATAATATTTCATCCACAGAACTGTTGCTCCATACCCCCAAAATGTCGATCAACCGAATTTCTTTGGTTCATTCATTTCTTCTTGTAAAATAGTCATGGACGTTTTTATCATCTTCCTACCCCAATATAGCGGTCATAAGCAGAAGTTTTCCTTCACAAATCTCCTAGCACTTACCACTTGCTGCATAAAATGTTCTTTCAACAACTGGAGTCTAGCATATGCTATAAACTAAAACCAAATACAATTATTAAATAATCATAGACAGCCATTCCCAGGGAACCATGTTATCAAGCGACATGGATGAAATTAAACAAGACAAGAACAATCAATTTCTTTAAAAATATTGAACCTAAACTGCTCTGCTTGTAAAAAATCGACTTTCTTCCTTCACATATGCTTCATGGCAAACAATGTGTCATTCTACTGCTCGTGCACTTTGCTTCTTACATACATGTCAAAATGGTGCTAAAATGGTGCTAAAATGGTGCTCGCCGCATCGCCGAGTTGGCGATGCAGCGAGCGCAAGGTAAATAATTGTATTTATTTATTTACTTACTTTACTCCTTGCCATCGTATGTCTGACTCCACTAACCCCCCACCCTGCCCCGCCCCCACCCCGCCTAACCACCTTCGCAGCACTCCCTCTGCGAGCCGCCACTGGGTTTTGTATTGAACAGGGGACCCTTCCAGTACAAACATTATGTTTTAATTCTTTCACCCCCTTTGTATGTGTGCTGTACTGTGCAGTACACATACAAAGATGGAAAAATGTGAAGGCTTAAATCTTGTTTCGCAGCTACACCTGACTCGGGGAGGCGTACGTTTTTGGAACTCATCCCTGTCTGGTAGTATTAGTAATAGTAAATAGTTATTTGTGTCAAAACCCATTGGTGGCTGCATAGGAATGCTCCCTTGACCCAAGATAGCACAAAGTAGCACATAGCACTAGTTTGCGTTACTTTGGCAAACCTGAATCAACATGAATCCTAATTTGTATGGGAAAGTAAATACCACCAGGACACTTAAAAGCTAACTCTGCTCAATGTGTTAGTATACCTGGGCCTTCATGTGCTGCCTGTAACTTGTACGTAGTTTAGCTATTTACAGAAAAATTGTGGTGGAAGCCACAATATTTTCTAAAGTGCATCTTGGGAACGGTGATACCACAGGTCACACTAAAGAGAGGAAAGCTTTCTTGGACTATCCTGAAATTATTGAAATGCTTCATAAACGTTACTTCATAATCTATGCCTTTCAAGTAACATTAAATGGAAGTTGAGGGGAAAAACTCACTATTTGGCCCCATTTTTTCAATTTTTATTTTGGTAGGTTAACACCCTCAATAGCTCCTACAGTAAGCCAGACTTACTGTAATTGCTTACTTGTTTTAAGTTTAGGTTGGTATGTACGTCACATTACTTTAAAACATGATGCCACCTTCCTGTGGCAGCTGTGAACACATATTCTATTACACTATATTATACACAATATATTCTTGAAGTGAAATGAATGTAACCAACAATACATGTTTATATATGAACTCACTGGGTGCAAGCTACGAAAACATCACCTTCTGTTTAAAAGCATTTGTTGATAGCTTTGCTGGCCCATGGTAGGCCCAGGACCATGATGTTTTATGTTGTACATTGTGCACCTTCTTGGAGAAAAAGCTTAGGACACCTGCATGTTAGATTCGTTTTTGAGAAACCAAGGTATTGTTATCACATGATCTCCTCACATTGACTTGTATTGGAAGAACATGTATATATACTAGACTAAATCAAAATGTGCATGTTTTAGCACCATTTTCTAGCATGAGCCCAGCTCATTTTAAAAGACAATTATATTTTATATTTTTGCTTGCTGCATACTATTTTACATTAAAAGCTGTTGAGACTTGTGCTTCCCTAAATGTTGTTTTTTTACTGCCTCCATGCAGAACGCAGCACACATAGAAAGAGGACGTAACACGGAGAAATAAAGATATTTCTGCTTGTTATGCCTCACTTGAGGAGGCATAGCATTCTGATGCATTCCCAGGTTTACCAGTGTTGGCAAATCTGGGAATGCACCAAAATACATGGGTAGGTGCATGGGACAGCCAACGCTCCATCCATGAAATGGCTTACCATGGCAGAGTAACACAACGCAGAGATTTGCGCTGCGTTGCGTTACTCTGAATTTATCAAGCCATGTAGGGAAAGTGCGAGAGGACCATTCATGGCTTCATAAATGTTGTTTAGGTTTTGCTCCGGCCTTGATCTCCTTGCAGGGTGGAAGGGCGACACAAAACCTACATGAATATACCCCTTAGAATATTACATTGTTGTTACCAATTTGGCAATGTGACCCTAACCATGATCATACCATTTTTAATTTGCAGAATATTTTAGTAACGTCTGATTTGTCTATAAAATCTGTGGGTTTCTGTTTTTCATGGGATTATTATTTTCCTTCTTTTCCACTATATTACCTAGGTGACTCTCCATTTTCCTCCAAGACTCTTTTTATTTGTTTAGACTTGCTATTGGGATGCTCTCAGTACTGCTTATGAGTTTGATTCTTAGAAATAGTAATTGTTTCTGCTTAACTAGGAAGTATTAAGTTTATGATTTTGCATATCTTTCATGGCATTTCATGCATTATTTTCTCTGTACCACATTTTGAATATCCTGTATTAAGTTCACTTTTTTGCCCAATTTTTCATCGAGAATTCAGTCGTTTGTATTTCTAATATTTTATTTTATTTAACCCTACTAAATTTGGTTTTTGTGATGTGGAGGATAGTTTCAAACTGCTAAATCAATTGGAGATACCAGAGCCAAATTATTCTTGGTAATAATCAGGGTGGGTTTCAGGATATTATTGGGGTTTGTCTCCCACAAAGTTTATAGCAGAGGATGATTAAAGTTAGAGCACCTTCTCCTTGATGGGTCCCCCTCAGATTTTTGAAGAATCTTTGGCCTTAGGTGCCTGGAACGAACGAGAAAGGAGTTTTGGAGGTTTACCAACTTCTCTGCACTCGATCCTCCTGCGAGCTGTATTTTTGTGCAGTCTTGAGTGTAGTGTAAGTATAAATAGGGAGAATTTGAATGCAGGAGTTAGTGTGTTTTGAAATGATGGAATTTTGTTTTTGTTGTGAGCTGTTGGGTTATGTGAGGATGACTGTGGCTTCAATAGTTGGGCTAATTATGATTTTGATGTTTTTTATTATTCATATTTGTAAACACATTTGATGTTTTATTTATAGGAGAAAATTGAGCTGGTTATCAGATTTCATCAAAAATCCAATATCCCGATATGTAATAACCTTGTCTGTACTATGGTGTGTTGAGCTAGGTGCCACTTATGCATCTGTAGATTAACCCTGGGCGTAGTTCGCGAACCAGCGCTACGCGTAGCTACGCAAAGTGCACTTCGCACTACGCGAGCTACGCGTAGCACTTCGCGAACTGCGTAGTAACATGTTCGCACTGTGCAAGATGTCGTTTTCAATGATTGCACAGTGCGGACAAGCAACCGGCACTGTGCAATCATTGAAATCGGCATCTTGCACAGTGCGAGCTGTAGTTTTCTGCCACTTGAGTAGATTTTTACTCGAGCGGTAGCTTTCTCAACGCGGACTGGTAGTTTCTCATCGCGAGCGGTCGCGAGCATGCGCGACCACTCGCAATGAGAAGCCTGACCTCCTCGCGTTGAGAAACTCGCCGGGAGGTTTATTTTCCACGCTTGCGATCGCCAACTTGATGTTGCTGATCGCGAACAAGGAAAAAGTCTCGCCGGGATGTCATTTTGCTTGCTCGCGGTTGCCAACTTGATGTTGAGGACCGCGAGCAAGCAAAAAATGACCGCTGCACTACGCAACACTACGCTACGCGTGTTTGCACTGTGCTACGTGCAATTCGCGTAGTGCGAAGTAGCGCAAACTTCGCAAACTACGCGAGCGTAGCGTAGTGCTTTGCCCAGGCTTACTGTAGATACCTGTTGTAACCGATTTTCCTTTATTCTCAGGCTTGAGAGATTTAATTTGGGTTACTGGGCTTACCCTGAGTGCACGGGGTGTAGTACATCAACTCGGGGTAAAATTCTGCTGGTCAGAAGTTTGCCTAGTGTGAACTTTGTAGGCTGCTTGAGATTCAAACTCATTTTCTGGTACTGTTTTCTGTGTTTGCTTGTAATTGAGTTTCTACTGTTGAGAGTATTTTGAAGTATGAATTACTGATTTAGTTTCCTTTTAAGGGTACTCAGTCAAGAGGTTTATTAATTTTGAAGGGTCATTACGGTCCTGTTCACCAAGAATTCGCACTGTGATTGGCCATTCAGCCAGGGAGCCCCACTGGGATTGGCATGGCATCACCACTACCTTTGCTCTGACTTGGTTAAAGGCCAGTATAGCCGAACTGTGATAGGTTTACCTTTGACAGAGCATCTCTGCAATTGGTTGTTATTTTCTAAGTTCATTTTCATTGTTGTTTTGATTTTTTAGGTTGTCTGCGCTTGAGTAAGTGTCAATATGGGTGGAGTATTCACAAAACCCAAACCTAGAAGAGAGTATAAGCCTAGAGAGGGTCAGATGATGCCTAAGGAAGGCACACCAGCATTTGAAATGAATAAGAGGTTGGGTTTTATGCATGTGTTAGGATTTCTCAAAGGAATAAATATACAGCACATGAGGCGATATTACAATTTCCTATGGAGAGCACCTTTGATTTGAGAAATTAGACTTTTTGAGACAGATAATATATGATATGTATCCAATACCTAGAGCTACACAGCTGGAAGCACTCAGTAAATGACATTGAATGTCAACAGAGAAGGATAGAGAGAAATAGATCTATGTCAGACAAGGGTCCTGGCACCCTATCTTTTTAGTATCTAAATTAATGGCTTGGAACACCCCCTGATTAAAGCTGCAGAAGATCCCCTGAGATTTGGGACTCAACATCTTCCTTTTTTAACACATTCAGACGACTGTGTACTCACGGCACAAAGAGGGAGGGGTCTTGAAAAACGTTTACAGAATATTGTGCATTTTATGACTGATTAGGGCCTCTCTACTAGAAAACCAAGTCCTATGCCATGGTATGCAGCTGCTCAAGAAGTAGGCTAACTCCTTTTCGCATAGGTGACACCTTACTTAGATACATCTCAACATTCACCTATTTGGGGTTGCCCTTTGACAACAAAAGTACTTGGGCTATTTGAAGTCTGTGAGGGAAACACAATTTAAACAAGCAATGGCATCGCTATTTAAATTTGAATCCAAGCAGGGCTCTATGCCTCTAGAGGCTGCTATCACTGTTTTTAAAGCCAGGACTGTATTTATCGCAACATATGGTGCTGGAGGCTGGAGTATACTGGCTGCTCATACCTCCAGATTTGTGAGAACACATTTTTGAGAAGATTGCTGATGCTGCTCACAAGTAAGTAGGTCTCCAGTATCTGGGTGACATAGTGGGAATTGCACCAATAGTGCTTTGGCTCTATTGCCGGAAGCAGCATTGACTCAGTCGCTGTTGTGTGACTGCTTGGGACATCTAGGGGTGCATTAGAGCAAGTGACTTATGTACGTCAAGAATACCCTACTGGGAATTGATAGATATGAGCTATTAAGGCATCCTGAGTGTATTAATTCCTGTGATAAAAAACTATTAGAAAGGAACTCTCAAATCATCTAGCTGCGAAGGGAGTAGGGGACTAATCAAAAAAGGGAATGGTGGCATCATTTGTTTCTCTATGTACCTCCCCGATATCAAGACATATCTATTAAGGGTTCCCAGACAACACAGGTACCTTTTGATAAGGTTTAGGTTATGTCTGGCCCATTTGTTGGTGGCTTACCCCTCTAATGTGTATACTGTGAAAACCTTGTGACTCTGTTACCCCCAATCGCAGCTCAACATGCTGTTTTTCTGTGGCCTATATCGAATCAGATAATTCCGTTTTTAACTCATCTTTAAAAGTCACTCAACATTAGGCAGTGCAAAGCAGCTATGTTATACCTTCATTTGCTGCAAACTGACCAAGTATGTATTGAGATGTATACCTATCTGCATGCCGTGGTCAAAGCCAGAAAAAAGTTTGTAAGTAAATATGTCTTTGTAAATATAATTTTGGATTTTAGATTATTTAATTCTATATTTATCTTTGGGATTGTTAGGGGGCTATGAAATTGATTCTAAAGAGATTATCTTTATGTGACTGTTTTGATGACTGTATGTTTATTCTGATTGTGATATAGAATTTTACATTTCTTTTCTTTCATGTGTGCTTTGCTTTTATGGTTCATTTTAAATGAATAAAGCTTATTTTCATTTATTGATTAGATCTATTAAGAAACCCTTTAGGGGATTGTTAGTGGCCAGATTAGACAATGACGAGAGGGGTGGAGATTAAACAAAATGGAAAGTGCTAAAACATTTCCTGCTACTGTGACAGAAAACAGAACAGGTCAAAATAGATAACACATAAAAGAAGAAAGAGAAAGGAGAATCAGGTGGTGAGGATGACACATTTATAGTGAGTTGCTGATTTGAAGACATCCTCTGTACAAACACAGAACCAACCCAGATTATTGATGGGGCTAGTGGAGGGGAAGACACAGCAGCGGTGCAAGCTCTTGTTAGACTTGTACAAGTTGCCCCATAAGAAGTTCTAACCATAATAGCAATTCCTAGTACCAGTGTGACAGCACACTTCAGAGACAGAGGAGATAGAGCCACCTCCTAAGGAGGTCTGTAATGAGATCCTTAAAATAGAATTAGAAGAGATGCTTCATGGTAATGTGGATTTGAACATACTACTCACAAATAATGCAGACGAGATGACATAACTTATCAAAGAATCACCTAGGTGCGCCAATAAAGTTCATGATAAATTGAAAGAATTGGCTGATGAATTAAATGCGCACATAAGTAGAATGAAGAATGTCTAACAAAATAACAACTGGACCTAAGACGTGATGAGGAGCTGGATCTCATTACTTTGGAGAGCCGATATAATAATAATAATAATAATAATAATAATAATAATAATAATAATAATAATAATAATAACAAAAACAAAAACAAAAGCAATAACAATTATAATAATAATAACTTTATTAAATGATTTGTTTAAAACCTGTGCAACAGTGTGCAGAGACAAAAGTCATTCATTCAATACTGACTAACATTAGGGTTAATAACGTCATTGTTTCGTAAAATCTAAAAATTCGTTAAATACTAGCTTTCACGATCCGGAATTAAAAAGGTGAGTCATTGTATCATAAAAGCCTCTATTACATGAGGCTAGATACAAAAAGCTAAGTAGATGGCGCTTGTTTGGAAAGGAGGGTTTGGTATCTTCCTAAAGGAAGAGGCAAGATTATGTGAAAACAACAACTTGAACAAATAAACTCCTATTGTGCCATGCAATATTTGAAAGTTGACGGCATGTCTGTTGGTCAGTGGCTGAAGGTAGCAGTCTCAGTGAGGAGGAAGGGACACATTTCCAGTCTGTCTGTCCCATTCCCATTTCACCTACTCTAGCTTTTTGGAGAAGCGATCCATAAGTCTGACCAATGCACAATTCAGAGTGATGTTCAAGGGATCAAAGCAGGCGCGGACCGCTCCTCTGGAGAGCCCATATTAAAGATTTGATTGAGAAAACACGAGGCTGGAGTGATTTATCAAGAAAAAAGGAATGGTAAATAATAAAAGGATAAAGAACAGTGAAGAAAAAACAGGGGCATTTATAGAAAGTGATCCAGAAGTGGCTACAAGTACAGTGTCTGAGTTTTCTTTAAGAGAAGTGCATGGAGGAAATTTGGTGCATGTCCTTTGATGGGGGAGCATTTGTTTGCTTTCACGCATAACTTTCCAAAGCTGAGAGAAGACCCAGCAAAGTGGTGTTGTGAGATGCATAAATTGACACATCTTTCTCCAGTGCTGTAGATAGATTTGAATTCATTATTTGAAATTGTTGTTCCAGGAGATTTGTGGCTGGAGTGTTAGGTGGCTACAGGGTGGCTGATGCAAGAATCTCCTAGACAGGGTCCTAACAATGCACCATCACAAGGGAGTAATTGGGCATTTGGAGAAATTAATTTCAGAAAGGGATATAAATTGGGAAACTATTGTGACGGCAGCACAGGAGCCTACATAGTCATTACATTCCTATTATGAGAGGTTGAGGCAGATATTCAAAAAGCATACTGAAGTCAAAAATCCAGATAAAGATGCTGTTGGAGGTTTAATTTCTGCTTTGGTGAATGAGGCTTAGCTCAGATGTTAGCAATCGCATTCAGCAAAGTGAATTGCATTTGTCTATAAAGGGCATTCATGAGATTTTGAAATTGGGTAAAAACTGCAGTGATTCTCGTGAAAAGAAACTAAAAAGCTGAACAGAGAAACTGATGATTGTCCAGACACAGCAATTTGAAAGGGGTCAGATTGGTTAAAATGTGAATTTTGTGAGAAATGGAATGAATTGGATGAATCAAATGGTGTAAAGTCACAAGCAAATTGTATAATTGGGAATGTTGAAATGTTGAAAAAGACTTTTTGAAGGCGGATCGGGCATTGGAAGAGGGAATGTAGACAGAATCCAAATAGAATTCAGGACAACATACAACAGCTGGTGCAGGGAAATGATGGAAAGTCAAATATGCAGAACATGCAGAGCCAGAAAACATTTTAAATGTCAGTACCCTCAGCACTGATAATGCAGCAACACATTAGAAAGAAAGTGCTATACAATTCAGGTTATCAACAGAAGATGCACAGGTCGCAATAACAATGCCTGAGAAGGAGGGAGGACTCCAGAGTTGAGATGCACCCAATTTTGATGAACGAAGACCTCCCTCCAGACTTAAGTATCACTGTCAGAAAAAATGTATGTAATATTACCCAGAACTAGACAGTACAGATTAACTACAGAGGCTGAAGAGGAAATCAAACCATTGATTGAGAAAATGATTGAACAGGATATCCTTCAAGAGGTCCTTGTCAGTCAGTGCAATTCGCCTATAATGGAAATTAAGAGACCGAGTGGCAAACAGAAAATGGTTCAGGACCTCCAAGAATGTATAAAATTGTGGTTCCCTCTTGTGCAATTGTTCTGAATTCAGCAGTAATACTGTTCCATATTCCAACAGAAACAGAATGGTACACAGTAATCAGCTTGTGCCAATCATTCTTTTCAATACCATTGAATGAGGATTCACAGCTACTTTTTGCATTTAACTTTTTGAATTAAAGTTCTCATGTGGTGTAGAATTCCACAACGATTTTATTTCAAATTCCTAAACAGGATTTAGATACTTTAAAATTGCCATGTAATTGAGTCCCAGTCCAGTACATAGATGTTCTTTTGTTAGCATTCAAAATGAAAAGAAGATTGCAAACTTGATACCATTGCATTGTTTAATCATCTGGTGGAAAATGGGCTTAAAGTCTCCCCAACAAAAATGCAGTACTGTGAAAAGGAAATTATCTATCTCGGACACCATATTGAAAAGGGTGTACGAAAAGTTTCAAAAGAACGCTTTCTGAAATTTTGAAATTGAACCTTCTGACCTCCCAAAAGGAGGTTTGTATGTTTCTTGTTGATTATTTTCATCAGTAGATTCCACATTTTTCCTTGATTCCACAGCCTCCAGTAAGGCTAACATGTAATGATGTTCAGGTTCCAGTACCATTTGATGAGGAGTGTGTTGAATCATTTAGGAAACCAAAAGAGAGTTTGTGTCATGCGCCTGAACATGGTATACCTAACTACAATATGATTTTGTTTTTAGTATTGTCTTGAAAAAGATGAGTATGCACTTCCAGCCCCTCCTCAGAAACATAGAGGGCTCATGCATCCAATTGCTTATCGTTCAGGAGTGTTGAATATAGTTGCTTTAAGTGTTCCAGGATGTCTAACTTTGATTGCAGCAGTTTGTTTGGCAATACAGCAAAGTGAAGAAATTGTGATGGGATATGTTTAATTTGTCCAAGTCCCACTTTCTGTTGGAACCCTTTTAATTAGATGAATACACAGCACATTGCAAACAGCAGGTTGACATGTTATGAACAAGTGATGCTTGAAGCAGGAAACATGTCAATTTGAAGGTGCGATATCGTGAACCCAGCAACACTGTTTCAGATTTTAGACAAATGTGAAGGCTGAAAAAATATTGTTGAAGAAGAGATTGAGCCTGATTTTATTGAGCTGAATGAGTTATGCATAATATCAAGACCAGATATTATAGAAGTCCCATTAGAGCATTAAGCTTTGACAGTGTTTGATGATGGTTCCTAACTGAGGGACCCATATGGAGGATTGAGTGCTGCTTATGCAGTGTGTTCTGTTTCATAAACATTGGTGGCATTCTCCTTACCAAATGTAACCTCCGCTCAAGTAGCACTATTAATTGCTCAACAAGAGAATGCTGCTTGTCAGAGAATTTGAATGTGACAATCTAAAGAGATAACAGTATGGTTTTGGTGTTGTGCATGGATTTGTTGGATGAAATTCAAAAACTAAAAGAAGTTGATGTTCTAAAGTGTCAAGCCCATAAGGCTGGCAGTGATTTGATGAAATCTGGAGAACAGCCTGCTGACCAAATGGCAAGGTATTGTGCCTTGTAGGAAGGGATACTCATTCAGGAAAATAAAGATGAACATTTGGAAATGGTAATGTTATACAGAGTTGAAACAATGTAAACTCTTTATGTATGGATTCATTGCAGACTTCTTTGAGTGTGTTGAGAGAGTTGCAAGAAGACTCTCCTGATGATGAAAAGTAAAATGGACGAAATTGGTTTACAAAAAGAATTATCAGGATTTGTATGTAAATAAATATCAACAATATATTTGACCTGATTCAATGTTACAGCCCACGTGCATATATTTGCATAATCAATTTCATGTGGGGAGAAATAGTTCAATCAGGCTATTCAATACATATTGGTAGAATACAAGATTTTGCCATGTTGCAGAAGATTTATCTGAATACTGTCTAGTTTGTCATCTAAACAATTAAGGGATATAAACTGTTACTGTTATGAATCACATTGGCAAATCCTAGGACAAATTTACAAGAATCAAAGAAGACTTTATTAAGAAGCCACTTTGCAACGGCTTTAAGTATATCTTGAGAGTAAACAGTTTGTTCCCTTACTGGGGCTAGGTATTTCCCACTAGGAGAATAGATAGCCTTACTGTAAGACCTACCAGCATTAGGGTGGTCTTCCCCAAAACTTTCTGCCTGTTTCCCTCCATGTTTCATTGCTGAAATTCCATTTTGTTTGCCGTATGACACAACTGCTAACCAGTACTACAGTGCTTGTGCTCACTTCCCCAAACATTGTTAAATTGTTTTACACAAGTTTGGTACAATTAATTTATTTATAGGTACCTTTTAGAATGGTATAATATATATTTGGGCCTGTAAATTAGATGCTACTAGTGGACCTGTAGCACATATTGTGCCACCCACTTAAGTAGCCCCATAAAAACATGTCCTAGGTCTATCATTGCAGCTTGAATGCAATTTTAAACTGCCAATTTGACTAGGCAATATAAGCCCTTTGCCAAAGTTTAAACTCCCCTTTTATTAAATATAAGTCACCCCTAAGGTAGGCACTCGGTAGCCCATATGGCAGGGTGTATTGCAATCTAAAGGTTCGACATGCACTTTTAAGTTTTGCTTGTCCTGGTAGTGAAAAACTCCTAAATTCATTTTTCACTACTGTGAGTCCTACCTGTCCTGTAGGATGACATTGTGTAGCCTTATTCCATTTGAAAGTGCTAACTTTTGATTGAGGACAGATAAGCCTTTTATGTTTGATATCTATTGAAATGTAATTATAAATCATTTGCAATGGTAACGTCAGATTTTCAATAACAATTTTGAAAATGCCACTTTTTGAAAGTTAGATTTACCTGCCTGTTGCCATGTGGCTCCTGAAGCCTTTTCTGGGTCACATGAATGGGTGTAGTTGGCAGTTAGACTTTGTGAATTTCTCCCTGGCAGTCACTGAATGGGCCATCTGCTGGCAGGATGGGGGGTATAGCTGGGTACAGCCCTTCTTCCAACTGAATAGGCTGTGCTCTGCCTTCACACACAAGACTTGTCCCCATTGCATTATTACTGAATCCAGCTTGAAGTCAGGGCAGGGAAGTCAAGAAATTCCAAGCTCTTCAACGAGAAACCTCCAGAAAGATCTACCACATCAAAGAAGACCCCAGGTATAGAAATTGTGTCCTCAGACACACTTTTCAGTTCACTTTCTGGACCTGTAGAAGGAATCTCAGAGGACGGCCTGCTGCTGTGGCCTGCTGTGTACACCACAAGACTGCTTTGCTGCACCTGAAAAGACTGCTTTGTTGGTTGGAGCTGCCTTGAACCATCAGAGGCCTGCCCTGTTATTGAGCCCTACTTCTCCAGCTGAAGCCAAGACAACTAGAATGAATTCAAGGGTTATTTGCTGGCCTCCTGTTGAGAGCTTTAGAGACATAAAAAGGCTCCCACTATCTTGAACTCACACCTGGACCCAGCCTGAGTGAGGCATAATTCTCCAAGTGGTGCCCTTCTTGTCTTGGGCCCTTTGTGGTGGTGCTAAAGGTGCCCAGATATGCAAAATCCTAAACTTTTGACTTAGAAAATATTGTTATCTATCCTGCTCTGCGATCAAGGGAAGACTGAGCCAACCTGCTTGCCGATCCGCCTGAGATACATTGCCGGTCAGTCAGACTTTGCGTCTTCTCTCACTATGTTCTTCTCCACAGCAGCAAATCCTGTTCAACAATCCTCTGCAAAAGGAGATCATGCCTCCTGGAACTACTGTCGCCTACAGCCTCCTGCCTTGCCCCACTGGAGAGTTTTGACTTCAATAAAAGTGACTAAGTCAAAATGATAAAATGTTCACCACATCTTAATCCAGTGGCTCACCGATGATGATGCTCCTTCCACGGACATGGTCTGTAGCCTTACCCCAATTAACTTGACCTTTTCAGAACATTTTTCTAGAAGTCCAAAGGTAAATGCCAACCCAGCCCTATCCACTTCTTATATCTAACCTGCGCTCCATTGCAGCCGGCCATATTTTTTTACTTTGACCAGGTCTTGCGCAACTGCGGCTGGCACTTTATTAGTTTAAGAGCTTTAAAAATTCTTAACTCTGGTTCTACTGATTGAAATTTTGGTGTCAAATAATTTATTTAAATGTACTCTGTTTTCTAAATTAGGGTAGAATTTTTTTGTGTCGTGTTTTTACTTTATTACTGTTACTTGTGTGCTGCAAAAACACTTTATACATTCTTTCTAAGTTAAACCTCACTGCTTTATCTGTGCCAAGCTACCCTGTTTTAAGCACAGGGTAATTTTGTGACTTTTTGTTGTACACCCTGTCAGGGATTGTGGCTGTTGATTGACCAGGGCTCACACCCCAGTCAACCAACAACCCAGTTTCTCACACTAATGGTAGCCTATTTTTTGATGAGGGAGTTGATACCACAATTTGGCCTCCCGACTTCTTTTGACACTAATCGTGGCACTCACTCCAAGAATTAAGTGCTACAGATAATCAGAACAGCTTTTTAGATTAAGCAAATATACCACTTCAGTTACTAACCACAATCCTCTTCTGTGGCTGGTGGAGTGGATGAATGGTGTACTCAAGAACAAACAGGCAAAGTGTGTGCCTCAACCGGTCTGAAATGGCCTGATGTACTTCCTCTTGTGTTGATGAATATATGAAGTACTCCAAACAGGAAGTCAGGTTTATCTTCTCATGAAATCATCATGGGTAGGGCAATTACACTTGCACAAGTATCTTCAGTTGCATTAGTTTCAGTAACTTATAATTTAATTATAGATTATTGAAAAGGTCTAACTGGTGTGCTCAAATTGTCTCTCACCAAGTGGATGCATTCACAGAAATGTACAAAGATACGCGCTGCCATGCACAGGACTGGATTTTGATTTGTAGATATATCTGCAAGGGGTATTTAGATTACCTGTGGAGTATAAAATGGCCACCAATGGTGCAGTCATATGTGCTGCAATGCCTCAATAGATCCATGCTGCTCACACAAAGAGAGTTAGAGCAGTTGAAAAAGTGGAAGAGGCAGAAGCTGATGCTCAAGGTGCACAGACTGCCGAACAAAGTGCCGGTTTAAGTGACAGTCCAGGCCAAGTTTGTATTGTGTATGCAGAAAGGGTTGAAGAAATTTCTTCTGCAACAGGTGAAGACCAAGTTGAAAATCAAATTGAAAATTCAAGGAAAAATCTAAAGCAAGAGTTTCAAGTGAGTGAGAGTTCAGATGCAGAGCTTGAAACTTCAGAAGTCTAGTTACAAAGTGACCAGAGTGAAGGGCTGTTGCTATGCAAATGTCAAAAACATGGGTGGCAGCAAGAAGTCGTCGATTCAGATCAAAATGATACGCTTGACAAGATGCAGCTGAAAATCAGAGTTGAAAAGACCCCCCTATGCATGGAAATCTGCTGTAGAAAGAGAAGATAAAAGAGAGATTTAGCAAAACATGAGATCTAGTGGTAGCCTAAGTTCCGAGAGAAAGCAAGAGCTCAAGATTGTCAGTTAAGATGTAAGGGCTGAGGAAATTCCCAGGAAGAGAACTTGCCAACAGAAACACTGTAATTCAAAGGCAAAGACAGTAAAGCAGTCATCCTGAGATTAATGAGAGTGATATATCAACTGGTAAAAGATCAGCCAGAAGTAGAATTCCTAATCTGAAGTATCTTTTACCAGAGTGGGTATATTTAGCCACAATATCAGAGGGTGGCACAGATGAAGATGATTACTTCCAACTGAACAGGTTCCATGACTATGGCTAATATATAGAGTCTGAGACAGAAGAAAAACTGAATTTGAAATATTGTGTTGGATGAAAACCAAAATAAGATAGGAGAATGCTGTTGAAAGGTTGAAGAAACTGAAACATAATTACATGCAGAGACATATTATTAGCTAATTTAGTGGAGCTGTATTTGATTTAAAAATGTTCACATTAACAAGAACTGAGATTTGAAGGTGAAGGAAAAGGAATTTTGTTTTGAAAAATTGAACTTTATATTTTTTGCTTTTATATTTTCCTCTGCCTGAGCCATAGGAGCAGAAGATAAAGAAGAACTTGATTTTTGCTACAAGAACTTTATTTTAGTTGTTTACCTTTATGTTTTAGCCTCCAACATGAAGATGGGGGTACAGCACTAGCTGTAAAGTTTTAGGGATGACAGTATTAACCTAATGGTCATTTTAGTTGCATATAATTAGTAGTTGCACTTATTATTAATCAGAATGATTTGGAACACGGAATACTAGCACGTGAGAAGCCTTTAGTGGCTTTCGAGAAAATGTGTACACAAGAATGATGAAAGAATATATTGGAATTGTGAAGGTTAACAATTGTTTTGTGTGTACTTTTCTTCCTATGCCAGCTGGGAAAGGGGCAATCTATGAGCAACTGGTAGGGCCTCATTTATGAGGATTTGGCGTAGGACAGCGCCGCAATGGAATCTTGCACCACTGCCCTATGTCAAAACAAAAAGACAGGAATGCGCCATATCTATGTGATAGGGTGCCATCCTGTCCTTTTCCCCAGCGCTGGCACTCAATGGGCTGCCATGCGCCAATGCAGTCACCATTACACCATGGTGAAAGGGTGCCTGCATTGTCAGGCTGATTGATTTTGTGCAGGAAGGGAGACCTTCCTGCACAAAATCAATCACAAGAGGTGATTTCTGCGTTCTATGTGTGCTGCAGAAAAAGAAAAGCGAGGAGCAATGAAAACATTTCTCCCCGTTTCGCCTCCCTATCATCACCCCTGGGGTAGCATTAGATTCTGACGCAGTCCCAGGTTTATGGTTTCTCATAAATCTGGGAATGCTTCAGATTCCATGGGTGTTGTGTGGGAACACCCACAGCAACACCCATGGAATGCCCCTTTCATGCAGTGTTCAACGTGAGAGGGGCACATATTTACAAGACCAGGAGTTGCCAGGTAAAGTGGCTTCACGTGGCCTTTTAAATATGCTGTGGCACACTGCGCCATCGGTAGGACAAAAAAGTGACGCTCAGATGTCAGCAAGGGGCCTCATAAATGAGGCCCGAAGTTTCTTATCTTACTCTCTCTCCTACAGTGTGTTTGTAGTTATCTTTAATAATGAGGAATTTATTTCTCACACCTGACTGATTTTAAAATGACACTGGAGATTCTATTTATAAGTGAAAATGGTAAAGAGGAAAAATATGGTAAATATTTAAGAGCTATTACACAAATCATAGTTGTAACTAATATGGATGCTGCTTATTTGTGTTTATTAAGTTTGGAAGAATGTAATTTATTATGGAGTAAAATGGGAGAAGTATAAAAGTCATAAGAACCTTGGAAGAGCATAAGACTGCTCTGGAAGAGATCAGGGAAGAAGGAGAAATTAGGGTTTCATGTTTATATCCAAGATTAAGGATGGACAGAGGCATGAAAGGTCAAATGTGTTATTGTAAGGCATATTCATATGGAAGGAAGCAAGGCAGAATTTGTAGATGAAAGAACATGTGACAAAACCTACGAAGTTAGTTGGGATTTATTAAAAGGAAGGGAACCTATCATGAGAGGAATTAATTATGTTTGTCTGCTTATTTTAATTTACCAAAGAACTGGATAGGTTCATGCTATTTAGCTTTAGTTTTTCCTAACATCTATCATGTGAAAGAATCTAAGGAGGAACATCGTTTGAGGAAAATGATAAGATGTTTTCGGCAAGTGCTTTTAGACATACTGGGGGCTATTATTCCTCCTATGAGAGTGGTTTTCAATGATGTCAAGATTAGACGTTTGTCTACAGTTGTGGATAGTCTTGCAATGGATACTGCACAATTAAAGTGGTGAATATAGAAATGTTGGAAATTAGAGCAATGCTAGTGCAGAACCATCTCGCCTTCATCATTATTTTGGCAAAAGATGGTGGTGTTTCTAAGGTAATTGGAGCAAAGAAGTGTTGTGCTTATGTCCCTGGTTATAGGGGCGTGATTGACTCATTCATTACTAACCTAACTAATGTGACACAGAAAATTAAGTCAGTAGAAGAGCTGTCTGGTAAAATGTAGGGTCTTGGAAAAGGGTCTTTTATAAGGAAAGGAGTGGTTTTGGGAGAGTAGGTTAGGGGCTGAGTAGTTTTGGTGATAGAGTTCTGTAAGCTCTTCTATCACCCATATTAATAATGTTGATTTGTGGATTTTCTTTTTGTTCTCATTAAAACTAATACAGTGTGCAATGAACGGATATGTTAATAAGAAAGGAGAAAAACAAGGTGATGTAAAATCCCAGAAAAAAAGGAGAAGAGGACTATTTGAGTTGGCTAATTATTGGGATCGAGCATTCCAACAGATGAGACGAATGGAGGAGGATGTTCAGAGAGCTAAAACATTGAAGACTTCAAAGACTAACACTTAATTGATAAAGATTTATCAGTGGGGTTTTTAGTGATTAATAAAATAACTGAAGGGGGAAAATATTGTACCATTTTCCAAATATGCAAATTGTGCAAATATTGTGTGAAAATTATGTTTGATAATTAGTGTTTGTAATGATGCATAGATTTGTAACCAATGTACTAATGATGTTTCACTTGGAATGAGTTATGTAGGTCACTTAGAAGGGTACACAATGTCATAAATAGTTATGCCACATTTTCATGTAATACACCATTATTTTTAACATAAGTGTAGTTTCTGGTGTTCTACTCAACTTGTTTCTACTCATTCCCCTTCTCAATCAGTGTCCTACTATAAAGCCATCTCCCCCCTGTTTCCATGGAGCATAAAGTCAATGAAGTCAGTGGGTTAGCAATATGTAACATGGCTAGAAAATGTGTATTATGAATGTAGTTTCCATCATGTGCTCAAAGTACCATTTTCAAGGACTTACGCTGTTAATGTAGATGTGTTAATTCAATGAACCATTGTTTAAGAAATGACAACAAATTATGAAAACCGAGCAAGGGGTTCAAAAGTAAAGATCAAGTCATAATGCAAGTGCACAACAATTAAAATCTCAGATTAAATTCCAGATGTTCATATCTTGTCTTTATTTCTTGAAATAATTCTTCGTTGCAAGCTCACTGCCAGCCAACACGTGTTTCGTCCTGACTTAATAGGTCATGGACTTCATCAGGGCTAAAGAACAAAGAAATAACCGAATTTCATGAAGTATATATTACAAGTAAATGCAAAAAACGTACAAATATACTAACATCAAAAACTCAAATGCTAATTATGCAAGTTATTGAGCCGATAAACCTAATAGATAAACATGATGGTAGGAGCAAGAAGTATGATGTGTAAGATCACCGAAAAATCGGGGTTGTGAACAGTGTGTATAGGAAAGGAGGGGAAACTGCAGGAGGGAAGTGGAAATTAGTTAAGAAAGGACCCTATGAAGATCAATATATATAGAGTTCAAGGGTCTTAGTGAAACCAAGAAAATATTAGTCAACTAAAAAGAGTAAGCGGCTATTGACCTAAACACTAGTGCCCTAATTTAGGTGCATAAGAAAAAGGTATTGACTTGAGTTGTAAGAAGCCAGAGTCCTAGTAACCCGTCAAGGAAGTAGAGCCATTGGCAGGTATAGTCTTTTATTATTATTTAAATCTAATATTTCGAAGTTGAACATATAATACATAGGACTCACCAAAATTTGGTGTAATCAAGGACTGTATCTTATAGGTCCAGAAGCCTAGGGCTACGTCCGCATTCTACAAGTAAACAGAAAATTCAGCATTGCTAGTATTTAATCTGGAGTAAAGCCAACAATATTAATGTACCAAATACAATAAAAATTGGAAAGCGTACCAATTAAATCTCGGGCTGGTGGCTCCAATCCAAAGTTTCTCAAATAATTACGATCTGTAATATTCAGCTCTAGTTATCAGTCATAAGACCTAGAACAAAAAGAAAACTGGACCTCACCAAACAGTCCACTATGCTAAACGAAAATTCAGAAAGAGCCTTACTCGACAGAAAGAGTTAAGTCAGGGACACCAGTTAGGAATACTGTCACCTGTAATCCTTAAACAAACTGACAGGGTTATGGCCCTACCAAATACAATTAAACTACATGGCCTTATGCCGGTTCTGTCAGTTTGTTTAAGGATTACAGTCCTTGATTACACCAAATTTTGGTGAGTCCTATGTATTATATGTTCAACTTCGAAATATTAGATTTAAATAATAATAAAAGACTATACCTGCCAATGGCTCTACTTCCTTGACGGGTTACTAGGACTCTGGTTTCTTACAACTCAAGTCAATACCTTTTTCTTATGCACCTAAATTAGGGCACTAGTGTTTAGGTCAATAGCCGCTTACTCTTTTTAGTTGACTAATATTTTCTTGGTTTCACTAAGACCCTTGAACTCTATATATATATTGATCTTCATAGGGTCCTTTCTTAACTAATTTCCACTTCCCTCCTGCAGTTTCCCCTCCTTTCCTATACACACTGTTCACAACCCCGATTTTTCGGTGATCTTACACATCATACTTCTTGCTCCTACCATCATGTTTATCTATTAGGTTTATCGGCTCAATAACTTGCATAATTAGCATTTGAGTTTTTGATGTTTGTATATTTGTACGTTTTTTGCATTTACTTGTAATATATACTTCATGAAATTCGGTTATTTCTTTGTTCTTTAGCCCTGATGAAGTCCATGACCTATTAAGTCAGGACGAAACACGTGTTGGCTGGCAGTGAGCTTGCAACGAAGAATTATTTCAAGAAATAAAGACAAGATATGAACTTCTGGAATTTAAGCTGAGATTTTAATTGTTGTGCACTTGCATTATGACTTGATCTTTACTTTTGAACCCCTTGCTCGGTTTTCATAATTTGTTGATGTTTGAGGTAAACTTTGTTTGCCTAAATTACGATGTTGGTGGTCGTCGTATTGCTAACCTAGTAGCAAGGGTTCCAATTTACACACAGTACTAATAATTCATTTCCCAGCGCAAATTGTCCCTACCACTGTGGTTTATGTTGTTTAAGAAATGTTTCATTTGTATTGTACATCTCTAGAGTGTAGTTGCTGAGAGAGCAGGAGGACGTTTTTTCTTACCTTAAGAAATGGGTTAGTACTAAAGAATGAGAGTGTTACGTTGTTGTTTCTAATTTCTAACCTCAACCCCAAACATGATCATACCATGGTGAATTTATAGAATCTATTAATAGCATATGTAGTTTGTCTATAAAATCTTTTTGTTTTCATGGGATTATTATTTTCTTTCTTCTTCATTATATTCCTTGTAGGTGAGTTTTCATTTTTTCTTCAAAACACTTTTCATTTGTTTAGACGTGATATTGGAATGTTGTCAGTGTTTTTTATGATTTTAACACTTACAGTTTATACATAGATTCTTTTTTTTTTTTATATTTTTATTATTATTTCAATAAGGAAAACCAATACATACTTTGTTACAGAGAGAGAAAAAAAAGACACAATCTATTCCGTCAAGTAATCATTACAAATTTCACAA
Organism: Triturus cristatus; assembly: GCF_964204655.1. NCBI lineage: Eukaryota > Metazoa > Chordata > Amphibia > Caudata > Salamandridae > Triturus > Triturus cristatus. The sequence goes on along the minus strand of NC_140590.1, from coordinate 897,548,804 downwards.
ATTACTTGTTACATCCATATATCCTATAGGGAAGGGTAGAAAACAACAGAACTTACAGCTGCTTCATTACAGCACCAGACTATTACTTTAATTCTCATCAGCTTCCCATATCAGGCCCCAAACCCGAAGACCTCTTTTTTTTAGCTCTTTTCCCTTTAGATTTATAAAGCGCCATCTCTAGGTTAAAAACATGATAGAGCCTTGCATACCATTCCTGAAAGGAAGGTGGTTCAGCATCCTTCCAATGAGTTGCAATAATTAAACGAAAAATGGCCATAAAACAAAAATATATTTGGGAGGAATGCATCTGTAAACTATCATCAATCCCAATTATAATCAGAGTAGGAGTTAATCGAGCTAATCCGCCTATAACTTGATTAAGAAAATTATCTATTTTTTGTTTCAGGGTACCAAGCTTATTACAGCCGCAAAACATGTGAATCATATCTGCTGGGCCCTGATGACATCTAGGGCACCGATCGGTTTCCCTTTTCCCCCAACTAAATAATTTTGCAGGGGTATAATAGAGCCTAAACATAGTTTTAAAATGTTGAGCTTTTAGATTTGCTGCCATAAAAAAAAATTTCGACAGGTAAAGAGACCTACACAAGTCCACATCTTGATCCACCAGCTTCCCTGCCCAAACAGTTTCTGAACTGGCAATATCATCTTGATTGGCATTCAACATAATTAAGTATAGATCTTTAACCCGTGGCTGCCTATGCCCCAGCCAGTCAAGTATCGGTATATTATCCAGTTCAGTTATTTGGGCCATTGCTAATTTGATTATCTCCCTGAATTGTAAATACTTTAACCCCTTCAGTGCCCATGACGAGATGGTCTCGTCATGGGCCGCGGTTGCGCTGTGCCCATGACGAGACCATCTCGTCATGAACTCCGCCCGCTAATAGAAAGCCCGGCACAGGGCGGGGAAAGGGCGGGGCACGCAAGAGGTTAAAAAAGTCTTAGTATCTACACCGAATTGGATCTGAAGCTCTTCAAAAGATTTAAACTCAGATTCATCAAATAAATCCCCTACTACATTGATTCCTGCCTGCTCCCAATTTTTACCTAATTTATCATAGAGTACAGAGATGACGAACGCCATATAGAAAGATACCTATGAACCTTAGGGATTCTCAGGAGTTTACTTACTTTATTCCATACATTTCAAGCAGTTCTAACTATCTTGAACCGCGTTTTTTTATAATAACTCCCCTCAAGTTGCCTTAATAAAACACCTGAAGCAAGGTCCACCAAAGCCAACTCATAAATAGAGGGGGGAGTCTCCCTACTATGGTCTGCCGAAATAATTCCTGTTGTGATTTTAGGCCGAAAAAGGCTAATCATTTGCTGCAAAGTTACAGCCCAAAAATAATATAGCATATGGGAAATGCCAAACCCCCACGGTTTTGTGGCAGAGTCATCAGCTTTATTGATCTTCTAATCTTTTTATAGCCCCAAATGAACTGTGAAAATATTCCTTCAATTTTTATAAAAAGCCCTTTTGATTCTGCTTAACTAGGGACAGTTAAGTTTATCAGTTTGCATATATCTGCACTTCTGTATTTGGGCCTTTACTTCATTTCATGTATTATTTTCTCTTTACTGCATATTGACTATTACCTAATAAATTCACTTTTTATGCCCTGTTTTTTTCTACAACTCAGTCCTTTATGCTTCTAATGTTTTATTCTATTTAACTCTGTGAAACTGTGTTTTCCTGATGAGGGGGGTAGTTTCTAACTGCTAAATCAACTGAAGATACTAGAAGCAAATTATTTTTGGTCAAAAATGGGCTAACCAAAATATTAGGGTTCAGGATATTATTGGGGTTCAACTCCCACATACTGATGAAATAAACAAAGAAGGTGTGAGAGCCTGTGTTTTGAGTATCTATAGGTTGAAGTTCTTCCTCCTGGAAAAAATGGATGCTGCAAAAACATATTTTATAATTTTATACACACACAATATACTGTTGAACAGAAAGGTATGTAACCAGAAATACACATTCATGTGTGTTTTCAATGTGTGCAATCTAGAAAAATTGTTTAGTTCTGTTTTGAAGCTTCTTGCAGTATTGCATGTGTTCAAATGATAATTTCTTCTGGATGATGGTAGACCTAGGATCTATGATGCTTCATTTTGTAAATTACAAATTTTAGTGAGTGCAACCTTGTTTACAAACGTGGCAAAGGAGGAGGGCATTTGTGAGAAGTATATAGTTAGTATTTATGAATAGCTGTGCTGGGTGCTGGTAGGCCTGGGAACCATGAAGCTTCATTTTGTACATTGCACATTTTAGTAAGTTCAACCTTGTTAACAAACCTGGTAAAGAAGGAAGGATTTTGCGGGAAGAATTTAGTTAGTATTTAGGAATATGAATGCTAGTTTTCCATCAAAGTGGTGATGTAAAGTCCTATGGTCCGACTCCATCTTATGTAGGCCATGACTCCATCATAGTTCATGGAGATCACCATTGGTTCCCAAACTAAACCAGGGAAGTCACCATATTCCATGATATATGCAGAATCACTGTCATTCCTACCTTCTAACGCAGATGTCGCCAGACCATGACTTTTCAGGAACTGTTACATTGTCAAGTTCTTTGATTAATGACATAGATACAACATCCAAGGTGACCTTTGTCTGTGACAAATGTCTCCTCCTCATCAGGTCAAGGTTAATAAGAACATATGCAGACATATAATCAGAGTAAAGTAGCCTGAACGGATGTCCTTTTGCCTTATATGTTCATCTAGGATGCATAAATTGATACACCTAATCTGTGTTAAACATTCATAAACTTATGTCAGAAATTCCAATTTCTGATAAGATTTAATAGATTAGGACTGCCACATGACCACTTGGTTGAGAGGTCCTTTGCCCAGATTATCGCGCGATATTCTGCAGAGACGGTCTCATCTGCTGCCAGCGTACTTCACACTTAGCAGATGATATATCTCACCTAAACATCGAAGCTGATAAAGCCAAGTCTAGGAAGGATGACTGACTGACTGCTACCACATTGGGTGTTTGCTCTTCACAGGGAACACTGTCCTCATACCTCCGATGATAAAGACAGCCTTTGCTGTCAACAAGGTATGCAGTGTGTCTCTTCTTCCTAAGAAACTCTAGAATACCTATTGCTCGCCTTTCATAGTATAGTGCATAGAAGTATACATTAGGGTGCACCCTGGACTCTGCTGATCAGACCCTGGGCCTGTGCTCTGATTAAAAGTTCATGGCAATTAGGTATAATTACAATTGGAACTGACAACCTACCGGTAAGTCCCTAGTATATGGTATTGTTAAAGTTTGCAGGGATCTGCTAGCATGAGCTGAAAGCCATTTTGTACTTGGCAGCCATTTTAGTTAGCTATGTGCTAGCCATTTGCTTTCTCCCTCTTCCAGAACCTTGCAAATGCTCAGAAGGGCCTAGCTAGTAGAATGCACCTGCTCCTAGTATAGAACTGTCAGGCTGTTCTAACTGATGTCAGCAACTCATTACTCCTCCTACTTGTTGACTGTGCATTTTCCGTATGACCATCTGTGTGTAACTCTTCTCATGTGTACTTGTACCGCCTTCTTTTGAGCCCCTGTGTGGGTATATAAGGCCCCTGTTCTCTGTACTCCTTAGAATGCCTCCTACAGTGACTTGAGAGTACTGTGTGACGCAATCTCCCTCATTTGAGGTTTAATAAATGCATTGTTTTTATATTACAGCTTTTGTGCCAATCTCTTCTTTGTTGCTTTAAAAGGACCAGGTGTATCAGGGAAACCCCTGAGAAGGTTTTGATTTCTTCAATTGGCGCTCAACGTGGACCTCATCAGAGAAGGGGCTTTCCAAGGGAGTGGTCTTGGTGGGAGACAGGAATCTACTGAGGAAGACAGGACAGGACTATAGTAAGAAGGTACCCTACACTGAGATTCTCTGTCTCTGCAGCCCAGTATATTTCTGGTCTTCCTGATTTGACTCCTCCAAATGTTTACCACTCGAGACTGAGAACCATTTTAGCGTGAGTATTCTAAAAATAACCGTTTGGTCACTCAGAACTTGGCATTGAGAAGTTGGAGATTTTTGTGCTTGATAAGGTCGTTTGTTGCGACGCTTTTTGGAATTGTATGGAAATTGGCCAATATTTGGAATTTGGAAATATATAAATTGCAATTTATGTAGGCATTTCAATTTCCCAAGGACTTATTCTTTTTTGTTAAAAATGTACCCCTTTGGACGTCCCATTTTTGAGGAGGAACAGCCCTTTGTGGCTCCTCATCCTAATTCTCATGGCCCTGTGTGGTCCTCCTGGTCCCCTGGATCCAGGAATGTTTTTTTAATAATATGTCTGACTGCTTTAATATTTGCATTAGGAATAATGTTTATTCTGCGAGAGAAAAGTTCATCTGAGCAGTTGACAAATGTTACTTTACCCTTTCCTTGATTATACTGATTGATACTCTAGCCCTCATAAAGAACACTGGAAAAGTCTATTGAAAATGTTTTTTACATAGAATTGGACTAGATTGTTCTACGTTTTGCTTTCTGCTTAGGGTTGAAAAATATTGATAGTTCAGTTTGTGATAATAGTCAATACTCTCTCCTGCTATCTGTATGACCCAATGCACTGTTCCCTTTGTACTCCTGCTCATATATGCCCGCTTAACAATATTTAGAATGAGAAATGCCCACCTAGCAATGGATTAGGATATTGATGAACTTATGAAAATTAATGTGCAAAATATTTTCTATGTTCCTACTGGATCATGGGAATGTCTTTAGCTCATGCTAAAAGAACCATCTGTTAAAGATTGCAGGGATCTGTTTGCATGAGCTGAAAGCCATTTTGTACTTGGCAGCCATTTTTGTTAGCTATGTGCTAGCCATTTGCTTTCTCCCTCTCCCAGAGCCTCGCACATGCTCAGAAGGGCCTAGCTAGTAGAATGCACCTGCTCCTAGTATAGAACTGTCAGGCTGTTCTAAATGATGTCAGCAACTCATTACTCCTCCTACTTGTTGACTGTGCATTTTCTGTATGACCATCTATGTGTGTAACTCTTCTCATGTGTACTTGTACTGCCTTCTTTTGAGCCCTTGTGTGCGTATACAAGGCCCCTGTTCTCTGTACTCCTTAGAATGCCTCCTACAGTGACTTGAGAGTACTCTGTGACGCAATCTCCCTCATCTGAGGTTTAATAAATGCATTATTTTTATATTACAGCTTCTGTGCCAATCTCTTCTTTGTTGGTTTAAAAGGACCAGGTGTATCAGTGAAACCCCTGAGAAGGTTTTGATTTCTTCAATTGGCGCTCAACATGGACCTCATCAGAGAAGGGGCTTTCCAAGGGAGTGGTCTTGATGGGAGACAGGAACCTACTGAGGAGGACAGGACAGGACTATAGTAAGAAGGTACCCTACACTGAGATTCTCTGTCTCTGCAGCCCAGTATATTTCTGGTCTTCCTGATCTGACTCCTCCAAATGTTTACCACTCCAGACTGATAACCTTTTTGGCGTGAGTATTCTAAAAACAACCGTTTGGTCACTCAGAACTTGGTATTGAGAAGTTGGAGATTTTTGTGCTTGGCAAGGTCGTTTGTTGCGACGCTTTTTGGAATTGTATGGAAATTGGCCAATATTTGGAATATGGAAATATATAAATTGCAATTTATGTAGGCAATTCAATTTCCCAAGGACTTATTCTTTTTAGTTAAAAATGTACCCCTTTGGACGTCCCATTTTTGAGGAGGAACAGCCCTTTGCGGCTCCTCATCCTAATTCTCATGGCCCTGTGTGGTCTTCCTGGCCCCCTGGATCCAGGAATGTTTTTGTAATAATATGTTTGACTGCTTTAATATTTGCATTAGGAATAATGTTTATTCTGCGAGAGAAAAGTTCATCTGAGCAGTTGACAAATGTTACTTTACCCTTTCCTTGATTATACTGATTGATACTCGAGCCCTCATAAAGAACACTGGAAAAGTCTATTGAAAATGTTTTTTACATAGAATTGGACTAGATGGTTCTACGTTTGTTGCTTGATGATTTTGAATAGTTTTTTGGGTCGATTTCTGGCTTGGTCAAGCTGAACACTAAAAAAGTTAGCTTGCGCGTTTCTTATCCTTCTATTGCAAGTTTTCCTCGCTGATCATAAGCATTTTAGGAGCTCCAAGAAGGGGAAAGACATCCCCACTTTTCAGCTGATCTGAGATTGCGCCTTTCAGAGTTCAAGTTGTCATTGAACCAGGGTTTGGAGACTTTAGTTGATAAATCCTTTGTTGAAGGGGAGCGAACAAATCAAGGACTTCCAATATGGAGGTATAGCTGAATTCTGTGAGGTCATGGACATCATCCATGTTGGTCTGAAGAGTCAAGGTGTTGTTACAGTGGTTGAGAAAATCATTGGAGTTTATATCCCTGAGATTTCTTTTCCATTGTTGTGTTTTCTACGGTTGGCCTCTCTTATGAGTCACCCTTAGATTGATGAGGAAGGTGATGCAGTAATGGTCAGTCCAGTCACAAGGGCTAATGGACTCCAACATGATGTTGTTATGAGTCGTACTGTCACAGAATTGGGTCAACTCATGGTCTGATATAAAAGACTTCAGGCTATTTACTGCTTGGTCATTCGGATCATTCCAGTGAAGGTTAAAGTCTCTGAGGAAGCTCTGGGCTACTTGAGGGTTATCGTTGGTTGTGATGACCTTCATAATTTGCTTGATGAACGGCAGGTTATTTCCAGGTGGGTGGTAGAAGGTGTGTAGTTTACAACTAGGGTTATTATTGCTAGTGATGTTGATGCATAGATATTCACATGCAGGGAAGTTGCCAGGGATACTGACAGGGTGTTGCGGTAGGTGCAGGCTAATCCCCCACCCAATTTTTCTGGGAATCCTCACTGAGCTCACCTGCAGGGAGTGCCGCTTTGTTCTCCCTCTTACCTTCCTGCTTGTTGAGCCTACGCCTCGCGGCCCCCGCTTCGCGGGAGCCGCTCGCAGGCTAAGGGTTTTGCCAAATCTTCTGTTTCTGGACCCCCCTGAGTGCATTGGAGCACCAACGCGACCTCGTGGAGCAAGCGACTGCATCACAAGGCTGAGGCGGGACTGCGAGGACCAGCGTGCAGCGCGGCGCTGATCGGCCGCAGCTGGTCCTCTTCCCGCCCCTCCACCTGACCTTCTTATTTAATTTGTGGTAGCAACGCGCACGCGGGACGCGCACGGGGCTAAGATCGGGGCGAAGACCGGGCAAAGAGCGGGCCGTTTAAGGCCGTTCAAGGACGGCTGAGGACGGCCCTGGCCTTGAACCCCTGCCTTTTCGCCCCTAATCATCATTAAACGTCCAAGGTAGGCGGAATTGTGTCCTGTACTTTCGTATAACAACATCAGCGGCCGCCCTCCAGCTATTACACCATTCTCTATTGACCCTGCGTTACAGATGTCGGCCATGCGCAATAGAACCAGAAGTTGTGCGAAAAAAGCTACGGTGGTTGCACAGGTGACAGGACCTATAGATCTTTTTATTTCCCGTGTACATGAGACTATTGATCAAAGCATTGTTTTACTGGAAAAAAGAGTCTCCATGGATCTTGCAAATGCTAAGCGCTCATCCTTGGGTTCTCTTGCTAATGCTAAATCACCCGCTTTGCAGTCTTCGAATATTTGTTCCCTACCCCTAACCATGCCCACTAATAATGCTCCGATTGTACCAAATACTGTTGATTTATCGGTTGCCCCATCAGACTCGGACCCGTCTTTTGTTGATCTGGAGGTTACACCAGATCTAGAGGCCTGTCAGTCACCTGGCAAAGCGGTTCCGAGTCTGAGCGGGTTTAATGATGTGGTAACAGCTCCTGTACTTATAGTTTCTCGGGGAAGGGTTACCAATCTCCCAAAGGCTATATCTAAGAGTAAAAACAAAGTAAAAGTAACAGTTAGGAATCATAATCTGATTTCCCCCACTCCACAAACGACATCAGGCATTCCTTGCTGGGTGCAAAACATGGTAACAGATTTAAAACTGGACCTTGAAGCCACAATAGCAGCACAAATCAAGCCTTTAATCTCCAAACTGGACAGGCTTACGTCTTTAATACATTCGAAATGGCCACACAAAACGAATGGGCAAGGGCCTGATCAGCCACAAGGGATTACAGAAGCAGCCCCTAAATGTTCATCATGTATCCAGCCCCCTAAAGATGTATTAAATAACGTTCAAGTAACCGTAGCCCCCGGGAACCCAGTTATACCTCATTTGTTGCAAACAGGGAATAATTTTGTTCAATCCACAACTATACCCACTCCGAAGGTGGTGGGTTCTATTTTGACTCACCAACACTCTGTTGTTGGTAATAATACCACCACTATTCAAGTAAAAGATGTTGTAGGGAAATCTAATACCCCTTTAGTACCTCTTCCTACGAACAAACCTGAAGGTCCTAAGCCAAAGCAGGCACGTTTTAGGTCAATTAATCTACCACCAGAGGTTTCCCCTTTTGTGGTTGTGTTGACAGCAGTCCCCCCGTTGAAGGAGGGAGTAAAAGAAACTCACGTTGAGCTAAGAAATAAATGTGCTCAATGGTTCCACTTACATAAACCTCTACCTAACAATATGAACGGTGAAATTCTTACTGTACGTAGAGGGGACTGGGTGGGCAGAAGCAAGAAAACAATAGTAGGGGATGTAATTACAGTTAATTTTAGAGATATAGGGGCAGCTAGTTATATATGTAATGCACCCAACAGTGGTCCTGCGACTCAAATTAACCCACTCCCTTTGTCTTATTTTTTACCGATGCCTTCAAGACCAAACCCTCCTTGTTCCACTTTCCAAAGTAATAGAGGATCTGTGTATCCCCCGCAACATGTTACTAAACCCTGGCAGCAACCACTACACCCTTCTTCTTTTTTTCCACATTATGTTAATTTACACCAGCAGCCATTACATGCTCCATCTTTTCCCCTGCACCATGCTAATCCTCAATGGCAACATCCTCCCCATTTTCCACCACCCCTATTTCAGCCTGCCCATCAGTGGCAGCAACCCTTTCAGCCACTACAACCAGTTAAACCCCAGTGGCAACAAACATGGCAGGACTTGCCCCCTTCCCAAGATCCCTTGTACTCACAACTTGCCCATCCTAACAGATATGCTGTGTTGGACGAGGTAGATTGACTCAGCTCTACTGAAGCTTTGGATTTAAACATCTCTACGTCCTATTTAGATATGGCGAGTGCTTCTCCAGTTACACCTTTAGCCGCACTTCCCGAACCCCCAATGGTGTCATCGCTAATACCCCTCTCGCGTTTAGAAAATAGGGATAGCCTTGATGCATGTACAGTTACTGTTACCCCCAGATTAAGCCCAGATATCATCTCTCGGGAAGATGGTCCTACTCTATTACGAACAACTCAGCCAGAGTCGTCTGTTGTTGGCGATTCTGGTAAACCAGCAGGACTCTCTCTTGTTTCCTGGAACATCGCTGGCCTTGCCAGCAAACTAGGTACACCCTTCTGGACCAGTTTTTTGGGGGAGGGATTGGACCTAATTTTGTTGCAGGAAACTTGGTGTCTGGACCCCATTAACATCGAAGGGTACGCATCTTACTGTCTTAGAGCCACCAAATCTAGCTCGGGTAGGGCTAAGGGGGGCCTTTTGGTGCTTTTATCTACCAAGCTGTGTGATTGTACGGTTAAATACAGCACGACAGTTGGGACCCATAGCCAAGTTATAAGGGTGGAGTGCAGGAAGAATATTGATTTAGTTGTAATAAATTTCTACAACAATATCTTTGATGCTACCAGAGGGGATATTCTACCGCCTCTAGAAAGGGAAATTACCAAAGCCCTTGGTATTTCGAAAAGAAAGGCCGAGGTTGTCTGGGCAGGGGATTTTAACCTGCAGCCCTGCCATTTGTCTAACGGGAACATCTGCGGCTTTGGTGCAGCAATGAGTAGTCATTGGGGGGGTTTGGGTGTGAGGGAGGATTCTCCTCACTTCCAACATTGCAGTTATGGTTCCACATTAAACAATATGCTAGTCACACTAGACATGACCCTGTTAAACTGTAACATAAACAACCAGGCAATAATATGCCCTACATTTACAGGCAGAGATGCAGGATCATTTATAGATCATATTCTGTTGTCTAGCAGTGGAGACTTTACCGATCTGTATGTAAATGAAGAAAGTCTCAGTGACCATAACAGCCTTCGTGTTACCCTTCTGGGGCATGGTACCTCAACAGTTTCAGGTGGAAAATGTTCAACTGACTTAGTACCTATTAGACCGAAGGGTCTAAGGATTAAATGGACTGGATTAAATTCTAAGGTTAAGCAGAAGGAGGTTCTTACTAGTTGTAAGAACCAAATTAGTTTCTGTTTGGATGATGACTGTGACTCAGGCTGCCTATTAGCTCACTTTGTCTCCATGAATAGTATTATTGATGGTATTTTTACTAAGGCCCCGTTATCCAATAGTGGTCCGAAGCAGGGGTGGTTCGATAAGACCTGTATAGTCGCCCTCCGTGATTTAAAGAATGCTTTAGGTACCAAACCACGCGATAAGACGGATATACAATTTTTTAGGGCTAGATATAAAATAGCAATCAATACTAGGAAAAGGGTATTACAGATTGAGGCGTGGGATAAGTTGAAGGAAGCAGCCTAGACCAAAAACTGCAAACTGTATTGGGAAACAATTAACAGCCCGTTTCTCAATAAAGAAGATGTTCCAGAATTAACATCTTATGTGGCATGTAGCGATTGGGTCAGTCATTTTTCCAAAATTTTCAATCCAGAAGGGTTATCTCTTGAGTCACTGTCACCTGAGTCTACCCCATGGCTACCCCTCCCGTTGGGAATAACATTAGAAGAAAGCCATGAAGCAATTTCTTTAAGTAAAGGAGGTAAGGCCCCTGGCCCCGATGGGGTCCCGCTGGATCTATACAAAGATGAACCAGCTTTATGGGCTCCCATCCTGGCGAGGATATTTAATTGCGCGGCAGAAACTAATTTCCCGTCTACTTGGGGTCAATCGGTCATTATTCCTCTACATAAGAAAGGTGATAAATCAGAGGCCTCTAACTACCGTCCAATTTCATTATTGGACGCCTCTGTAAAGGTGATGAGTAGGATTTTGCTCAGGAGGCTGGAAGATTGGGCAGCTGATTTTAACATCTTAACTAGAGTCCAATATGGCTTTCGGAAAGGCCTGGGCACATTGGACCAATGTGTAAATTTGGACCTTTTAATTAACAAATATACTGTGGCTAAAAATGGCAACCTCTTTTTATGTTTTGCTGATTTGAGCAGCGCTTTTGATTTGGTTAACCACACCATTCTTTGGGAGGTTTTGCTAGATGCAGGGGCTCCGAGGGAAATAGTTCATTTTTTAGCTAGACTTTACGAAAAACTCTCCTGTAAGGTCCGCTATGGCACCCTTGGCGAATGTACCCCGTTTTTCAAAGTGTCTCGGGGCATACGCCAGGGATTCGTTTTGGCCCCGTTGTTATTTTCCCTCTTTATTAATGACGTCGACCGTTCCTTGGTTGACATCCCAGCAGATGCCCCCCTGATTGGTGGTAAACCTGTTCCGCTGTTACTTTACGCGGACGACGCTGTTCTTTTATCCCGAACACAGATGGGCCTTCAGCGCCTAATCGATAATTTTATGCAGTTTATTCAAGCTAGGCGGCTCCGCGTGAACAAAACTAAGACGTATGTTATGTCATGCGGTCGGGCAGCTAAGCAGGCAAAGCATACCTTTTTCCTGGATAAGGAAAAGTTGACTCCTGTTAAGTCCTTTTGTTATCTAGGAATTACATTTAACAATAGCGGGTCTTGGACCTCGGAATTTGATTCTATCAGACTAAAAATGCTGCGGTCTACTTGCAGTATTTTTCGTTTTGCCTCTAAACTTGGCTCACGAAGCATTTTAGACATGATGAACATATACAATGTTTGTTGCGTCTCCTCTGCACTGTATGGGGCAGGTGTATGGGGCCATAGTGTGGGTATATCCCTGCAGAAGGAGGAAAATAAGTTTTTAAGGAGGTTGTTATGTGTTCCCCCTTCTGCCTCCATTCTGCTGATCCATGAAGAAGTCGGGATCGAGTTTATTTCTGACTTAGCAGCAGTCCGGCCACTTTTATTGTGGCGTTCTATTTGGGCTAAACCAGAGACTCGATTTACTCAGGATATTATTCTTGATTGTATAGGCTTGGACCACTCTTCACGCATACAGTGGTTGAGATACATCCACCGTTGGTATCTCCTTCTTTTTAATATTGATGTGTTCCGTGAGCCTGAAGAGGTTGTTTCTATCTCAAAAAAAGAAATTAAGACAACGTTTCTAAACTTCCGAAAGGCAGAGCGAGATAAAATTTCTGGCAATCTTATTACCGTGAAATTTTATAAAGATTTAAATCTAACTTCGGGGTTCCAATCCTATCTTGTGTATGTGACCCGTCCCTCTCATCAGTATGTTTTAACACGCGTCAGATTGGGTATTGTTCACCATTTGGTTGCATTTCCAAACACAAGAACCAGTTCAGATATACCCTGTCCGTGTGACAGTATTTCTCGGCAGAATAGTTGCCACTTTTTACTTTTCTGTAAATTTTTTCATTTTCTCAGGTTAAAATACCTTAAGCCAATTTTTATTAAATATAATATCCGTACTACAGAAACAGCACTGATACTTTTATCCTCATTAGAGAACGAGGAGATCTGTTTTTTTCTGGCTACCTTTATTCTGAAGTGTACAGCTGTCAGGAAAAGTATTGTACTATAATATTTTTATACTTACCTGTCTGTACCTATGTTATACAGCTGCCAGGTATTGTATTATGCTGCTATTGCTGTTTACATTCCTGTCTGTATATATACGCCTTCAAGTTTTATACCAATTTTTGTAATTAAGGTATTATTCTTATTTGTTGATGGCCACAGTATATTATGATTATTTATAAATTTTGATGTACAGCTGCCAGGAAAGGCCCATTGAGTAATCCCTACTGATCTCCTGTCTGTTCATTTATGAATGTCTTGCATTTTATAATAGTACGTTGACTCAAAATGGCAAGATTACTTATTAATTGTTGCACTTTAGTCTTTTGCACAACGTCTTACCATCTTTTCTTATAAGTGTTCATATGGTGATTTTAAACATTTTAACTATGTATCTTCTGCTTGTATGATTTGTATGTACAAATCGAATAAAAGCTTTTAAATTGAATTTCTCTGGTCTATCTAGTCGAGGGATCTTGTGACTAGGGGGGACAAGTAGGTCTGTGGTAGGTTGAGATCTGTTTAACCAAGTTTCCCTGAGGATTTCAATATCAAATTTATGTGTGAGAGTGAGGTCATAAATGTCGGCCGCATTTTTGTTTGCTAATCTGCAATTGAGGAGCATACATTTCAGTTGGCTAGTGGCGTGAGTCGAGTATTCCTGTGAAATGTTAATGTTCTTGAGTTTATCCTTGTTTACTGCTCTCTGTTTGTAGCTAGGTTCTCTGAAGTGGTTAGCCTGGAGGGTTTGGATTAGATTCAGGCCAGCCTTATTGGTATCTTTTTTGGGATGGTAAATGAGGAGAAGGTTGTGGATATCATTATCCAAGAGATCTTTACTCAACCTCCTATGTTGGGAAGATATGTTGAGGAAGGGTATTGTTTTTAAGCCAGGATTGGGAGTGTGGGGGACAAGGGATGGTAGCAAATCTGTTTGAGGGTTGGTCTCAGTCATCAAGTCCCTATTAGGTCTATGATTAAGACTTAGCTCTGAGGGGATGGTTGTGAGTCTCTGTGGAGCCTCCTTAAAATAGAGCAAGCAATGAGAGATCTTGTTAAATCACATCTCCCAGTAAGTATGTTTACAGGTAGATATGAATTGAGGGGCATGCTCGAACTGAGGAGGAAGGCTGCATGAGGGTTCACGGAGAGCAGAGTGCTATATGAGATGCCCAGCTAGGGAGAGAGGCTATTGATAGGTGCATGGGGTACTTGTGAGTCAGGGCATTTTTGATGAGGGCCTGGCTGAGTATTCATCGATGCTGGGGGATGAGGCACAGTAGGGCGGAATAAAGGGTGGTCAAGGGGGGGTTTGGATTAGATAGATGAGTGGATATAGGATTGGATAAGTGTTTTTTTTGGAAGCAAGGGGGCTGAGGGGGTACCAGGGGTTGCCTCGCTGGGGGGCGAAGGGAAAGAAAGAGTGAGTTCTTTGAAGGAAAGTGTTCAGTGGTGGCAGAGTCGATGCTTGCCCTAGAAGTGGTGGGGGGAGTGGATGCAATAATTCTACCAGTCATGGATTGAATCTTTGGCCCATTTGGAGGTGAGAGCTCTAGAATAGGTATAATATCATAGAAGTTGGAGTAGTCATCCCTGTTGACTGGAGGTGAGCTGTGTGAGACTGGAGTAGATATGGGTAGTTGGACGGGGAGAGGTTGCTTCAGTGAGGTCGCTAGGGTGATTTTGGGATGGAAGGTTGACCACTTTCTTGAGGATAGGGAAGATCTTGTTTACCTCTGTCAGTTTTTCATTCAAGGATTTTATTAAAATGTTCCCATTGTTGTATATCGAAATTGTAGCGTCAGTCCAGCAGTAGGGCGAAGGAGAGATAGATAGTCTAAGACATTCAGCATGGAGTATAATATATTCCTCCATTGAGCTTGCCGTTTTGTGGAAAAAAATGAGGTCATTTGTTATAGTTCCCTTACTAGAGCAGAAGTATGGGTCTGAGATAAGTATTTCAGGGTATGTTTTGAGTAATCAGTGTTTAACTCTTTTTGCTGCATTTTTTAGAGATTAGGTGGGTATTTTATAGTGAAGGCATTAATGCCTGTGAGTTCCAATTAATTTTATGTCCATTGTTTTACTAATGAGGGTACCACTATGAGAAGTGTAGGACCACAAAATCTCTAAATCCGTAGGGTGGAGAAAGGTAAAAACCATTGTAATGGCTAGGTACTTATGATTCTAAGTATTCCTTAATGCACCCGTCTGAATGGAAGTTCCCGTCGACGTGTAAGGGTCAGTCCTGATGGGATTCCAAAGATGTTGATAATGAATATTGGAATAATAAAAATACAAAGATAAAGTACAGGATAATGAAATATGTAAATGCAGCAGCAGTCTAATTTTATCAAAGTACATTGAAATCAATTGCCATGAAGAATGATGTAATAATAAGCAAAATCAGAAAAATAGACTAAGTCCCATAAGTGGAGAAAATCAATAGAAAATTGGGCAGTAAACTCAAATGTTTGTGGCTCACTCCCATATTCAAGGGTTTATAATACTGATTTCATCATAGAAAATGATGGAACCTGCAGTGTCAGCTTTTACTCTACACTATTTTAAGATGCCATGTAAACCTATTATGATATATTCTCTAGTTGGAATATATTCAACTTTTTTTTTTTTTTTAACTGTTTGCAATTATTTTATTTTTTAAATAAGCCAACACATTAGCAGGTATGTCTCATATGTTACAAATTTAGCATCATAATCATTAAACAGTATTGGTAGAAATGCAGGCAGTACAATAAAATAATTCTTCTCAGCGTTTTCTTCCAATCACCCTTTCTGGGTATCGGACATGTCTCATTGAACTCTTCTTATTTGGCGATCTTAGGGTATTTTACTCAACTTGTGTAGGTCCATGTGTGCTAGGTTGTGTTGTGCTCACACCCTCCTCCATCATTTCTAAGCCATAATAGCTCAACCATGGCTGACAAATCTTCCTGAACTTCCTGGGGAACCCTCATATTCAACTATTTTTTACCTATTGTCATCAGAGGCGGCAGAACAAAGATGTTATAACAACGAATGGAAAACCTCATGGATGTACAGTTTTCATAGAGGAAACAGGAAGAGCCTTGAGAGTAACAAATAGGCTTTCTCCTTATTTTCTTCATGAACAGCAAAATATTACCAAACAAAAGGGGGACATTTTGCTGCATGTGGTGTCAAACAAAAAGTATAATCATACAATTATTATTGTTAAACAGCAGTAATATGTTAAAGATGGAGTCGAGACCTAACTGAGGCCTACTTCTGTGTAAGCCATAAAACACATTAAAAGAAATCATAACAATTCAGTTTCAATTGCAGTAGCTTACTTTTAATGCACATGCATTATTAAAATGTTAAATAACTTCAACAAAGCCCCCCCTCTGATAATTACATAATCTAAAAAACCCACAGCTATTCATATTTACAGTATGCATCACGTTCTATCTTTTGCGTCTTGATTCTTCCAACATTTGATGTTGTTGTAAACTTGGGCTTTAATGTCCTCTAACTTGCTCAGGTCACGTTGTCTCTTATTCTTTGACATCACCAACATCTTCTTACACCCACAATTTACTTCTATATTTCAAAAATTGCTTCAAAAAATCTGAACAGAAAAATTAGAACAATTGTACCCACTAACACAATAAATATAGGGGATAGTAGTGTATGTAGAATGCTCCCCACTAAGCTGTCAAGTCATCCAACTTTTCTAAATTCTTTCCTATCTCACCAAACCAGGAAACAACTGAATCCCACAAACTATACTTCTTAAAATCTTTTGCTTCACTAAAAATATTAGTGGTATTGGTTATATAAGCATTAATAAAATTACTTAAAATGTATCTGGGATGAAGGTACAGCACTCTTGCACTCAGAACACAACAGACTCCACCCTCCTTCACAAGGCAGTCCTGCATATTCATAGTATGCATTGCCATTATCACTTGATTAATTTTAGCTAGTGCGCCAGCAGTATTAGAAGCAAGGTGATCCACAAGGGTAGACAACTTTCTAATCACCACATAATTCATAGTCACACCAATAGAGGGAATCATAGTACCCAACACATCTAACATAAAATGGCCAAATTCACACTTCACACTTTATTAAACCAACAGCATCATTCATTTCATTCAAAGGGCAAACCTGAGGGAATACCAAGGTAACAACTCTCTGCCCCAAATATGGGGCAGGTTAAAATAAGCAGTCTTGACATAAACATAATATATTGCTGTAAATATTAACCCTTTGCCAACCAAAAACTATCAACAACATAGCTCCTTTCACACACACTATCTCTAACAAAATGCATTGTCTAGTTTACTGAGGATTCTGACACATCATACACAACTCTTCTTTCCCGTCACGGTCCATTCTAAGTCACAGATGCACATTCAAATTTTAAAATATCTCTTCAGCTTTAATTTAAGTTCTAATTTCACTCACATCTTTCCTCAGAATATTCACTCTTCTCTCATTATATTCCTTATAGTTGGTCATAGTAACTTTCAAGTTAGGGTGGTTATTATTTTCAAATGCTTAGAATAAGGCATTCAATTCCCAGAGTCTAGGCAATGAAATCGGTGTGGTATGGTGGCAAAAGCTCTTGCTCTTGGAAAACTAACAAAAAAATTACAGACTAAACGTTCTAAGCGAGATGATTGGAAATATGTTGCCTCTTCTTCAGCCAAGGATTAAATTTATGTACACAGATAAAAAAAAATAACATTCATTATACATATATTCTTCCCTAATATATTAGAATATACATTGTCTTTATAGCCACCCACTGATCTATCCCTATGTGTCTCTTCATATGTCCTTTTTAATTATGCATGTTAACTAATTCATCTTGTGATTGGACAACATACGCAACTACTTAAAATAAGCATAATACTAAACCAACTATTAACATCATTATCAATGAAAATGCACCACAACGTTCTCAGTATCTACTGTATGCTATGTACAAAAGGTTCGAGAGGTACAAAATCAGGAATCAAACTCTTCTCTTTATGTTCATTTCATTAATTCAGTTCATTTCATTCAGGAACCCCTATTATCTTGGTCTGGATTCCTAAGGTACAAAGAAAAACATTTTGTGGGCATATTTCAAAATCTCAACTCGAAATGTCATCAGGACTTAACAAAAGTTGAAGGTGGCTGGCAAAAATGTGTCTAATCATAGAGTTCCACATCTGACTCTTCATTTGTAGAAACTGATGCATGATAATTCCACTGGCACACATTCCCTTGTCAGACGTGTGGCTACAAGGGGAACAACATAACCATTTTCAGAATCAACTTCAATTGCCTCTGTATCTTCTCTGGATGATTCTGGTCTATGAGTGTTCCAAAGCAATTTTTTACTACTTCTTAAGTATACAGGCCACGTGTGTGCTTGATGTGCATTGCTGGATAAGGTACCTGCATAGCTGCGCTCGCGCGGCTGCTAGCGCTCTGTTATTTTAAAAATTTCCGTTTTTTGCATTTGTGTTTAATTTAATTTGCTTGTCCCTGCTTTTAACTGGGACCAGGCTGGGTACTCCCCCTCCCTCTTACCGCACATAATAGATTGAAAAAACACCGCCGTTTTGGTGGGTCCGGGTCACGGGGGTAGTCCTGGTTGGGCGCCATCTTTGTTTGGGCACTGCATCTCCCGGCGGGCGCCATTGTGAGCGTTCTTGCGCTCGGACAGCCTCGTGGGACGCCTATTTAAAGTCGCTCCCCCCCGCGCAGCGGGGTCGCGCAGTGGGAAGCCGTCGCTTAGCCGGAGTCTGGCCAGAGTCCTGCCCGTCTGCGCCCGTCCGCGCTTAGGACGCGCGGGGCGCAGCGGGTTTCTCTTTGGCACTTTTCTTTCTGGTGTTGTGATGATCACCTACTCCAATGAGACTTTGCGGTCCATTGGACTGACCATTCCGAAGTGTGATCAGGCACATATCCATCCTCTAAGCGGCCCATATTGGTGTGCCTGCAAGAGATGGGCACTTGCCTCTCCCGCTCACATCCGCCAGAGGCCTTCCACTACCGCCTCTCGGAGCAATGGCTCGGCGCATGTACTTCGAATACTTAGCCTGAATGTCAGGTCCTTGGTGCAACACCATCAAGCCATTTTGGACCTCATGCAGGATGAGACCCCAGATATATTTGCCATCACGGAAACCTGGTTGCAGGAGGACGACGCAGCCATTATTAACCTGGCCTTCCCCCCCCGAGTACTCCATCTTCACTCTAAATCGTACAACTAGAGGAGGGGGTATTGCCCTTGCTGTTAAATCTAGCTTCTCCTGTAGCTGGAATGCCTTAAATATTGCTGGGTGCGAAAGCGCCTCTTTTAAGATCTTGATCAGCCCCCAGTTCTCGATCTCGGGGATGGTGGTATATCAACCCCCAGGCAGCGACGTTGCGTTCAGAGAAGCTTTCCCTGACGCCGTTAGCTCTCTGGCAATTGGCTGCGCCAATTTCTCCATCCTGGGAGATCTCAACCTCCATTTTGACAATCAGAGCGTGCCGGCTGTCATCAATATTCTAGCTGATCTCGAGGCCCTTCAGCTGTCTCAAAAGGTATCACAACCGACCCACGTAGGAGGGCATACACTGGACCCCTTTTTTACCAATCTAACGGAAGCCACAGTTTTTTCCATCTCACCCCTAGGTTGGACGGACCACTTTTTAGTGGCTATCCGGGCCCCTTTGCCTGAGATCCCCTCTATTCCCCCAGCTAGATTAGTCCCTAGAAGGCACTGGAACAAACTTAGGTTAGAGGACCTACACCACGTCTTGGCTGTAGATCCGCTAGGACCCTTGGACAACGTAGAAACGGGTTATGACCAGTTCTGTCAGTGGATTACCAGGGCGCTTGACTCATTGATTCCCATCATGGCAAGCAAACTTAGCTCCAGAGAGTCGAGCCCCTGGTATGACAGCGCCCTTCGTGCTTTGAAAGGGAGCTGTTGGCGGGCCGAGAGAGAGTGGCAGAGGTCTTATGATACTGCCAAAAAAGCGTTGTATCTGGCTTCCGTTAAGGTTTATCACCGCGCCATCTGTAGAGCCCGCGCGGCGTTCTACTCGGTAGAATTCCGCAACAGTACTAACCCGTCTAAATCCATATTTAAGGCCCTCAAAGATCTTTTGACAAAAAGAATTTCCTCCCCGGCAACGGCTTCTACCTCTCACTGTGAGGCTTTGGCATCTTTCTTTCTGGAGAAAGTGCAGGGCATTTACCGGGCTTTTCCCTGTACGGGGCCACCACCGGGGGCCCTGGATATTATCCCTGGCCTCCCCACTATGGACTCTATTCCCCTGCTTCTACCTGAGGGATTTGATAGGTTGGCCCAGAAAATCAAATCTGGATCACCTTTGGATC
This sequence comes from Triturus cristatus, assembly GCF_964204655.1. NCBI lineage: Eukaryota > Metazoa > Chordata > Amphibia > Caudata > Salamandridae > Triturus > Triturus cristatus. The sequence goes on along the minus strand of NC_140590.1, from coordinate 897,528,650 downwards.
CGTTAAGACCTGCCCTCTTCAGGGACCAGTCTATTGTGGGACGCTCCATGGTATGCTCCCTGATTAACATCTCGCTGGCTACGGGCACGGTTCCAGCTAAATGGAAGCGGGCAGTGGTCTCTCCTATCCTGAAGAAACCCTCATTGGATCCTTTAAAACCGGAGAGCTACCGGCCCATTTCCTTGCTCCCTAGGCCGGCAAAAGTTGTGGAGGCCCACGTCAACCAGGTTCTTTCTGACCATCTTACCCGAGCCAACATTCTGGATGCTACCCAGAACGGGTTCCGTGCTGGGCACAGCACGGAGACAGCCCTTCTCGCCATGGCCGAACACCTGCGTATGGTGCTGGATGTGGGACAGACGGCGGCACTAGTATTATTAGACCTGAGCGCCGCCTTCGATACTGTTTCACAACGCATCCTTCTGCATCGCCTGGAGGAGATAGGCATTGTTGGGCTCGCCCTACAGTGGTTCCGTTCCTTTCTCGACGACCGTTCCTTCTGCGTTGCCATACCACCGTACCAGTCCAAATTCCATCCTCTGGGCCTGGGGGTGCCGCAGGGATCCTCGCTGAGTCCCACGTTATTCAACCTTTACGTGAGACCGCTGGCTGATGTCGTCAAGCAGTGGGGCATGATTATGGTCTCATATGCCGACGACACTCAGCTAGCGGTTACTATCAGCGGGGATGCTGAGCTGGATGCTCCTAGGTTCCAGAGCGGACTGAGGGCGGTGGCGAGCTGGATGAATGCCAACTGTCTCCAACTCAACGCCAAGAAGACCGAGGTCATGGTTGCCGGGAAGGGGAAGGAACTCTGGGGGGACAGATGGTGGCCTCCGGAGCTTGGGCCGTCTCCAATTCCGGTAACGGAGTTGAGAAATTTGGGAGTGTGGTTGGATCCCACTCTTAGCTTCGTCGGGCACACTAAGAAAACCGCGGCCTGCTGTTTTGGGGTCCTTCGGGGCTTAAGACCTGTCCTGAAGTTTTTTGACCCCCCTACCAAGCAGCTGGTGGTTCAGGCAACAGTAATATCTCGTCTGGATTATGCCAGCTCTCTCCTGGTAGGGGCAAACCAGGCAGAAATCACCCGCCTTCAACGTGTCCAAAACGCCGCAGCTAGAGCCATAGTTGGCTTGCCCAGGTCCTGCTCTGTCTCTAGTACCCTTCGATCTTTGCATTGGCTGCCGGTTAAGACAAGAATTCATTTTAAAGTTTTATGTCTGGCTTTTAAGATCTTGAAGGGATCAGCCCCCCAGATCCTCTCGAATCTCTTGTCTTGCTATGTTCCGACCCGCTCTTTGAGATCACTGGGCCAAGCGCTCGCTGTGGTCCCGAGGTTTAAGCTCAGCCGAGCTGCTGGCCGGTCCTTCCGGGTAAAAGCAGCAGTGCTTTGGAACTCTCTTCCGATTGAGATTCGCTCGATGGAAGACCTTCTTTTGTTCCGTAAAGCCATAAAAACCTTCCTGTTTTAATTTTTTCCCTCTTACCAGCTGCGCCCTTTTCTCTGCTTCCATGCTCAGTGTTAGTTGTGTTTTACCTTGTCATGCGCCAGGACGCCCCTTAGCTGGGGCAGCTGTGCGCACTACAAATGTTCCTAACATAACATAACATAACATCTTCTGTTTCAGGTACCAAACACACACAAATAAACAAATAAAATCTTGACTGCTGAAAGAGAAAACAAAGAAATCAATCTCACAAATCAACAGTAAAAGAACCAATACCTTCACAGCACTCGTCAATCACAAATTGACTCCAAGGCAGATTCCCATCCAGCTACAGTCCTGATTAGTGCCACTAAATAGCTTGTTTACTCCTGTGCACCAAAGAATAAATAAACACTAATCTAAGTTAACCCCTTCAGCGCGGCGCGGATTACCGCGCCGTGCTGAAGGTTCCATTGAGCGGGCGGGGCCGTGACGGAGTGGTTCCGTCATACGCACAGCGCGACCGACGCGCATGACGGAACCACTCCGTCATAAGCAGCGATGAGGTTAAACATTCAACGTAAGAGTTACCACAGATTTGTATAATTATGGAAATAAATATAGGGAATTTGTATCCGCAGTGTGTCTGCGGCACATCACAGAACACACTACCGCGCAGGCAAATTCAACAATATATCTTGAGATAGTGGATTACAATGAATCTGATTAAATTAACCAACAATGAACATAGAAAATCCAGCAGATGTACAATTCATCCCCTTCTCATCAAGACAACCACAATAGCAAATACCAATTTTTTAACTCACAGATACAATAGAATAATCAAAATCACAATAATTAGACCTCCCAAGTAGCCACAAATTGACATCACACAGCAAAAATTCTACATGCAACGTAACTCATGATTCTGCACAAATCGGCACTGTCAAACCACAAATCCCATAATGTACCTGTAAAATACCAAAACTGCTCTTAATCAATAAGAATGAATTCCCCCCTAATAATACTCACATTCCTTTGCTCGGAAACAGCACTGGAGTCTGGAACACTGAAATACAAATTAATGTATTTTGGGGAGTATAAACAAAACCCATATGAGGGACAAAAATGATCTTGAGAATGATATCTTATCTCTAATCTTCCCCATTGTCTATTTTTGGTAGTTGCCAACAATGATAGATGCTGTGACACAAGGGTTGATCTCACAATCCAATTGTTTTTTTATTAATCAACTGATACCTGAATGGTTCTAACTATTAATTGTTGTTTGTCTTTGGTCTTCTCTCTAGGTCCTGCGTCTAGAGTCCGAGAGCCTCTGTAACAAAGAAGAAGTGAGCAGGTAAGTCAGCTGTTTAGTTGAGGTTTTGTTTCCTCCACAAGTACTTACCACAAGGAGTGCCAGTGCTTGGAGAATTGTGCTCACCAACACAAGTGATAGATTCAAGAACAAAGATGCCTCTATCCCTCTGAAAGAGACTGAACATAAATGGGGCACAAAGAGTTATAAGGGTGACTCAATCTAATTTTATCTTTCCTGTGTGCCCCATAGTTTTCCCTTCCACACCCAAGCCTAGAGCTTTAAACCCAGCTGACTGAACCACGCGCCTCCTGGAGCATGGCTGGGACCGGTAGCGTCTTGGGGGTTTGCTCCATCTGTTGCTTCTTAGGTCTGCTCCCTCTGCCTGCGCTTTACAGCTCCTTTGGGTTCTAGAGACGAAGCAGTGTCCTCCCTTGGTCTTTGGGAAGTCTATCTTCCTTTCTTGTCAGCGTCTTCCCGAATGAACTAGGCCAACCATCCTCCTTGTTGCTCCTTTTTCTGGGTCGTCATCCTTGGTGAGAAACAAGTCCTTCCATTTTGGCCACGATTGAAGCTTGGCCTCCTCAATACTTGTGGAAGCCGAGGTAAGACACAGTGACCCACCTGTGAAGAGAGGAAAGACTTATCGTTTATTAAGGCCTCAGAGGGTGAAGGCCAAGGTACTACTTTCTGTAAATCTTCCTCCTCGCTACACCCATATTATTATCCTAGGTTAAATCCATTGTGCTGTAATAAGGCTTAAGCCATTACAGGTGAATCTATCAGATTGATTTCCTCTCCTTCATAGCTCCTCATTATAAATTGTTTGTAAATCCAATTTGGACGTAAACAGCACTTTTTGTGAATCATTATAAAGAGGTCAACAGATACCCGCACATAAAATACTTAGCACCTTCACATTGACATATGAAATAAACCGAAAACTGGTGTGCTAACATCGATTTCGGCTGCCATTCCCCATTCTGGCATATCCACTAGTCGGTCCTTCTTTTTATTTAGCATTTCTTTCAGAAATTGAAGAGTTTTGAAGGATTTCCTATTGACACCTCTCTCTAAATCACACTTTAGGAGTATGAGTGTCTCAATTTCTCCTGCAAATTGTGGCGAATTGGGGAATCCTTTCCTGAAGGCAGATGAGGTTCCCGATTCTACATGGCTCCATGTTGTTGGATGTTCTGCAGATGAAAAGCAGACTTGCAGCATCAGGGAATTGGATGGGCAGCAGAATTCGTAGCTGTGGTCCCTTTTCCCTAATTGGGATCCTCAACAGCTATACATGAAGAACATCCTCCACAGCCACAAGCCAACTTGAGGCAGCTGGAATGTTTTTTCAACATCTTGCAAAGCCCCAATTTAGTCACTTTTTCCCTTTGCCAGATTTGTGTTTTTCTAAACTGGCAAATAAGTACAAAATATTCAAAATTGTGATTTGCTTTATGTACTTACATCGCACACCACTACTTATGAGCCAAAGTATCAAAAAAAGTAATTCAACATATTTTACTGAGAGGGAATCACATTTTCCTTTGAACAAAAGTCATCACTTTTGATGTTCTAGCGATGCCTCAGGCAAGTATCTTCCCCACAGTTCCGTTGGCAAGGTGAAACCTCTGTCTTCCAGATCGATCATCAGCCAGTAGATAGCCTCCAGTTCCTTATTGTGTACTGTCTCTTGCATTAGTCGGGCTTCCAGGTAATTTTGTTCCCCAATTCTTGTTTCCAGGTCTTGATACCAGCTCCACATTTGAAGATATTTTAATCTGGATAACTGGTAGTCAACTTGTTGGTTACACATTTCCCACGAGATGAGTTTGCCATCTACAATTATGTGCTCCCATCGTGTAAAACCTGCCTTTGATAGTGGTCTTGCAAGAGCATCTTTTATCCATTCCGAAGAACCAGGTGAGTCCCACATAGGAGTCATTAGGCTATGGTATGGAACTTTCAAAATGTTTCTGATCTTGTACCATGTCTTAGCTAGCCCCTTCAGTATATTTAACCTAACTTTTTTAAAGTACTTTGGGTCTGCATATTTGAACAAAAACCCCTGTTTGCCTCCTAACTCCAGACTTGACATCATAGCCCACATGCTCCTATCTTTGTTTGTCTTGTTGTGCTAAACAAACTCCTCCCAAGAATAGAAAAGTAGATCTGGCAGTGCCAGGCCTCCTTTCTTCACCCTCCTTCTCAATTTTTTCCATGCTATTCTTGGGCCTTTACTTGACCAAATAATAGTGCTTATCTCGCTCGTATCTATGACCATGCTATTTAAAATAGTTAAGCCTGCATACCTGAGAAGAAATCATCTCTTCTCCATCCACAGAGCTTACTAGTCTCCCCAGAGATTATCAAAGTTTGGGAGAGAAGGTGAAGTTGCCTGCCCGAAGTGCGGTAGTATGAAAGAGGACAATATTTATATGTTTGTGGCTTGCCCAGAAATACAGATATTCTGGAGAGACGTGAGTAGGGCTTTGTCTGAAATGTTGGAGATACATATCGAGGTAAGCATTATGCTTGTTATTTTTGGACATGTGGAATCATTGGTTAAAACTACTAAAAAACAGGCAAGGCTGATATTTTATTGTGTGCTGCTGGCGCGAAGAGAGATATGCAAACAATGGGTGGCATTAGCCCCTACGTAGATTTGACGATTGGGTGCACTCTATCAAGCATATAGCCGCTCTGGATATGACGGGTTTTAGAAACCACGAATTTTGGCTCCCGATACTTGAATGGTGTGACATATAAGTGCTAGTAAATAAAATCAGGGGTCCGATGATTAAGCCTTCTCTGCCTCATCTGGCATTTTGTCTCTCTGCTGGGGAGAGAGAGGGCGGAGAGAGACAAAAAGTAAAATATGGAAGATGGAGGCCAAACCCGAGGGCGGTACAGAATGTGATCTCCAATTTCTTATTTCCTGTTACCAGCACATAAGGCCAGGTCACCCCACCGATCCAAATGTGCAAGTGGAAGAGCGTTTTTCTTCCTGTTAAAGAGGCAAATGAGGACAAAAACAAAAGTATCACTTTTGTGTTGAATTGCAAACAATCTTTTGCTATTGTTAATCTCATTGAAATAGATATATTTTTTATTCATGAAATCTCACCAAGTAAAACGTAGTCAATTATGAGATTTGTGTCAATTACATTTCTGGAGTAAGCTATAAAACCGCAAATCTAAAGAAAATCAACATATGCAGACCTATAATAAGGAAAACAAAATGGTGATGGGTGGAATCCCTGAATTAATCTCATCCTGTGGTCACTTCAAATGGTCATATTCTGTTTTGCATGTTATCAGCCTTACTTATTTCAAGTATCCGTGAGAGTGATTTACTCCCGAGTAGCCCAGGTTAGTTCTCTATTCTATATAAAATTAATCATAACACATAATTACACTACATTTATTAAACTGCAGTTTGTAAACATCATCAAAAGAAAAAGCATGATCGAGTAAACTACATGTCTAGTTTTACAATTTGAAAAATCATTGTGGGGCAGATTTATGTTGCACTTGCGCCTCATTTACGCCGCCGTTGCGTCACTTTTGTGACGCAGCAGCGGCGCAAATCCTGCGCCATGGTGCGGGGTATTTACAAACGTGACGCATCTCCCAGATGCGTCACGTTGTAAAGCCCTGCGCCACATGTAGGCGTTCCAGGGCAGGTGGGGGCGTTCCGACGCAGGAACGCCTCCTAAAAGTGGCTGAGTGAAATCTACAAGATTTCACTCAGTCACTTTTAGGCCCATGCTGCGTCAAAACCCTGCGCCTGCTTGAAGCAGGCGTAAGGATTGACGCAGCATTGGAAAGATAGGGCCCCCCAGATCATTGCTGGAGCTGCGTCGCGCTTGCGACGCAACTCTAGCAATGCGCCACTTTTCGGCACAGATGCGTCACGCATCTGTGCCGTTTTCGCCCCATGGTGCGCCGCACTATAAATGCGGCGCATCCATGGTGGCGCAGCTGTGGCGCATAATAACTGGCGCATCCCTGCTGATATGCAGGTATGCGCCAGTCGTCATAAATCTGCCCCTATGTGTCTATTGTTCACGACCATTTGTATAGACCAATCCCTCAATGGTGGTAGTAATGCCTGCCAAATTCGTCCTGCCCTCATCCACTTCAGCATTGCTTAAACGCCATCGGTCAACCAGCGACGAGAAAGGAATGAATGTGCTTCATTCTGAAAGGCAAGTGAAAATATACGTTTTTTTGCATGCGCCCAACCAGATTTTGTATGCCACACGAACACACCGAAAAGATAAAATGTTTCGGATTCTTTCAGACACGCCGTTCTGAAATACCACAGAAGTCACACCACAAGAAGAAATTGATGTGTTTCACTTCATAAGGTAAGTCTAAACCAAGCGCGGTCAAAATGTGCGCTCCCCGTCTTTGTGAGCTCCGTGAAGACAATTATGAATGAGACAATTAAACATGAGACATTGTTTCAATCTTTTCAGACATGCCGGTCTACCAAAGGTGAGGAATTTTTAAAGTTCATTCGAAGACTGCAGTTTACAGACTACTACAAAGAGCAGGCAAGTTTGTTAAATTTGTAAATTGGCAGCACATTTAACATTAGTCATAAATAGATTCTATAGAAGTCTTATCTGGCATAACTATGAACGCTCGACCGACAGATGATATTATGAATAGATGTGCGCACCTTCCAACAGGATACAAAGTTAAATCCATAACTTGATTTCCCTCCGGAAATCTCCTTCAACATGTACAGAAGGGTCACACTATTTTTGTCTAGCTTGCCATCCCAAGACGGCTGAGCAAAGGGACATGCGTATTTTAAAGTGCACAGCTCCCTGCTGCTGCCACTCGGCAGCCCTGGCCCCGCCCGGTCCTGACAGTTCCGGATGGGTTGCTGAAAAATAAAACGGTAATAAATAAACTTTATTTGAGGTTTTTTTCTGCTCTTGGGCGACACTCCTCCACTGAAATAGAGGTGCTACCCCTGCTCTAGACACGCTGAAAATATACTGAGGCATGTGTATTCTCCAACAATCATCCATGGGTGAGCCCTCCAACTCAATGGCACTGTATGGTTGCGCACTGATCACTTGTCCATAATCCAACATCAGCAATCTTTCGCATGAAGATAGTGTCTCAACGCACTCACAAGCCTGAATGAATCCAGGGCTGCTATAACTCGTCAAATTCTGGGCTTTTACCTTTTTGTGATGACATACTTCCATTCTTGTCCATACAGTGAATTACATTATGCAACAGCACACATAGGTTATTTTGGAAGTTGACATAGGATTCTCTACTACACAATTTCACAATTGGCATCAATTGTTTTTATGCATCCGCAACCACATCCTGTGGTGGTAATCTTAAAGAATATGTGTAGTTACAATCTCGGTTTTGGAGTTGTATTATGCCCATCATACATTTACCATTTCTCTTTTTTTAGCTACTGGACAACAAAAATTAAAAATGATAAAACGTATTCCAGTTCGCAAAAACTTTGGAAATCAGCATTCAACACAGTGCTCCGATATCACAGAATGAACTAAAGTTTGTGCTAAAACACATAGTACAGGTCATGGTAAAGAGAAAGACATATGGATCCCCTCACAGCCCAGTGACTTGTAGAATATGCTAACAGCCATGTTTTAAATCACATCAGTGTTCATGCTCAGTTGCTTTCTGTCCCAGCTGTTTTGAAATGGTAATAGGCAGATTGGCTTTCCAGGCACAGTGTCTTCCTGTGAGTGAGTTTCCAGGAACGTGTTTCAAAAAGCAAATTGTTACAAAAAATATCAACTAATTTCTACCTCAATTACATTACATTGGGGTCAGTGGGTGACATACAGGAGATATTAAGGGCTTAGTTGTTAGGAAGAAGGTAGATGGTTTGGGGGTATTAGGGACTGCTTATACTAGAAAAGGGTCATAGCCAATGTAAAAAATATAGTGATTTTATATCCATCCTTGTGTTCTGGGCACTACTATCGTGGAGGGATCTCCTGTATTTTGTGTTTTCCAATGCTAAGGTTTGTTCACTTTTCAGATGCTGGGTACAAGTTTAATAAAAAAGAATTAAAAAAAACTCATTTCCATTATGTAAAGTGTAAACCTAACCCCAGTAGTCAACAGTTTCACTAGAGTGCTCCACCTTGTAACCCCAGATGCTGCCACTTTTATGAAGATTTGTTTCTCTTAGTTGCAGAGGAACTCTCTTTTTAGCTCTCACCTTCAGGTGTCTTCAATGCTATCACAACACACCACATACGCATACATACAGACAGAGAAACGTCCTTTTCGACATCACCCTTCAGCCATTGTGTATTGTGGGCAGCTGAATTTGACTATTAGCTAACAAAGTTGTCCATAAGAGGTCAGACCCCGACTGGCAGTACCTGCTCTTTCACGGTGGGCCGGCAGGGTGGGTGGTTGACTTTATTGCTGGTGGGTGCTGATTTTGCTGTTGGTGGCCGGACAGGCAACATTTCTACAGGGCGAGGGGTCTGCTGCTGCCTGGCTCAAAGAGTCGAATAAAGACTTTTCAATTCAAATATTATTTGACAGTTGTATTTCAAATTAATATTGTAAGATATTGGTTTACTAAGTGGGGTGGGTGAATATCCACCTCAAGGAATGATTACAACCCTTGTAGGGTGAACCTGTAAAGTCACTGAATCAATTTGCACTCAATCTCCTGGCAGCTATAGCACAGAGCTAACTTAATTTAGGCTAATCTGTATGTATGCAGTACCATAACAGTAATAAAGCCAAAAGGCAAAATAATACAAAACTAAAAATGAGTTAGAAAAATTGAGTATAATGAAAAAACAATAACACCAAAATGACAAAATCCAATTAGAGAAACCAGAGATACGAAATACCACCATTTGAGGCTGTTTGTAGTGGAGCATGGGTCAGCTACACCAACCAAGTTTGTCCTGGTGAAAGATTTTACATATTGACTTAGATATTTATGTCCCAATACACTGCAGTGGAACACTTCTAATGCATACCAGAACTTAAGGGAAGGCACTTAGGGCCATATGTAGGTAAAACGTGTTTTGCGATTCTCTAATTGCAATTTTTAGGGAATCGCAATTAGAGAATTGCAAAACAGAATGTAGGTAGGATTAGCAAAATATTTTGCGATTCCCACCTATTCCTTATTTGCGAATCCCAAATTGAGATTCGCAAATAAGGAATACCTTGCCATTCATTCCTATGGGCTAGAAGGCCCATAGGAATGAGTAGGAAGACATTCTCAATTTGCGATTCTCAATTAGAGAATCGCAAATTGAGAGTGCAATTTCAAGGTTGCAAGGGTGTCAATAGGACACCCTTTTGCACCCCTGAAATAGACATGTGTGCACATGTGGCGCACATACATGCGCTAAGGGCATGTATGTGCGCCACATGGCACTTTGAAAAATGCAAAAAAAGTGAATTTTTCAAGGAAATTGCAAATTACCACCAACCTAAGGTTGGTGGTAATATGCGATTCCTTAAGCCAAAATTGCACAACTTGGGTGCTTCCTACATTGCATTTAAGGAATCGCAATTTGGGATTCCTTAAATGCATTTGCAAAATAAGGAATCGCAAATTTTGCGATTCCTTATTTTGCGTGTGGGTTTTTGTGTGCTACATAGCACACTGCCCAAATTGCGATCGCAAACGCCGAAATTCGGTGAATTTCAGCATTTGCGATCGCAATTTGGGTTCCTACATATGGCCCTTAGAGACTTACAGGGTGTCAGGCAGAGGCCAGCAGCAAAGTTCAGGCAAGTATAGTTTCCACTGGTCAGCTGGGCAGTTGCAGGGGAGGCCTCCTGTAGTGTGTTCTAAAACTGTAGTTTGAACAAAAGATCAAACGTATGTCTCTTGGGGCCCACTTCTTTGTCTTGGGTACAAGAGGGAGACTGTCCAGTCATCCCAAGTCTCACATAGCAGTTTCAACCCTCTTCTGTTCTTCCTCAGGTCCAGAAAGAGTTCTGCAGAGGGAGCCTGGACATGCCACATGTATGCCTAGTATGAGCTAGCTAGTGAGTGGGAATGGCTCCTGTGCATGCCATAACAAATGGGCTAAAATTCCTGGGGCTAACTCTAAACAATTTGGACATTTTCATTATGGTTAAAGTCTTCTGCCACTCTCAACTTGGGCTCTCAGGGCTCAGTGAATGTGTGGTGCTGCTCTATGGTACTCCTAGATACCATATCTAACACTAAAATCCTGTGTGACGCAAATCCAGTGTGAGGCAGTCACCGTATACAAAAAAACTCAAATACAGAAGTCTGGTGGAACAGAAGCCATGTTTTCCAACAACCAGTCAGTGGACACTCATAAACTGTCTTGGTGTCCTGTTCCTATTCCTTCAAGTGCACCCTCAGAGTTATATGTTGCACCAACAGACCTTTCAAGCAGAATTTGACATTGTATATTCAAAAAGGATGCTCACAATCTCCACCCTTCTACTGAGCTCAAAGGAGTCATCCCTGCCCTTTCAAGTCGATATGTCAAATACAGTGTCTTATTGAGTAGCTCCTGGGAAATATTGCACACCCCATTCACACCTATTCAAAAGTTAATTACTGGCTGGGAGAAGTTGGAGAGAGGAAATGCAAATATAGCCTCCAGGAACTTTAGGCAGGGAGAAAGTTAATTTTTAAAGTTACTTTTTATTACAAGTCTGGCTTTTTATGTTATGTTATCATTTGTTAAAGCATGTTAATCACCCATGAGGGTATCCAGGCTCTATGTAGTAGATGTTTGAGGCCCGCCCTGGGGCTGTATTGAAAAAGCCAGGTCTTCAGCTTCTTGCAAACGTCAAGAGGAGAGGATGAGGCTCTGATGTGTTGTGGGAGGTCATTCCAGATTATTGGGGCCAGGTGCGAAAAAGCACATCCCCCTGCTCTGTTCACCATTGAACTAGATTTTCAATAACTGTTAAAATAGATATATTTTTTTAAATTTAGTTTATTGCCATTTTTGATATAACAAACAGTTACAGTGCAACAACATAGTCAGTTGAGTACAGCATTGATACAGGTGGTCGATGTGCAATATGCAGATTATAGACCAGAGCATACAATCTACATGCCACATCTGGGTCAGTTCTGCGTTTCACAGTGCATGATTCAGGTTAATGCATCAGGAGCTAAAAGCGTGATCTACACCGTAATGGGGGATCTACAGTCAATTAAAAATGTGAGTAGGGTAAAGCTTGTGTAGGGACCCAGCTCTGATTCCCTTGAACAACACAGGCCCCTGGCATATATTAACCCTGAAGAGAATTATTACTCTGCTGGGGTATAAGGATAAACAGGGGGATCTTTTGGCATAGATGTAGGTGGCATTAGCTCCCAGAAGAGTGATAATTGTATGTGACAGAATATTACATCCCATATCCAGGCATCTATCGTGGGAACCCCCTTTCTAACCCAAAGTATGGCTACCCTGCGCTTGACAAAGAGCAAGAGCATTGCATGTAGTTTTCGGGTTTCAACCGGCGTGTCCCTCACATATCACAGTAGACCTATGTGCGGCTCGGGGTCGACTGGTGTGCCAATTATCTCATGAATTGTGTTGCTAATCGTGGTCCAAAATGTAGCCAACGGGGGACAGTACCACGCCATATGTATGAAAGAAGCCAGGGCATAACTGCATCTCCAGCAACCCTCGTCTGCCTTGACCCCTTATTTTATTCAGCTGCACTGGGGTTCTGTGGACACAGTGAATTAATTTAAAATGGATTAGATGCCATTTGTAATTGGGTGAAAGTACTGTCAATTGACTGCAGCAGAAGGTCCATTGATCCTCTGTTATGGAGGTTGATAGTCCTGAATTCCAACCCTGAAACGCCTTTGGCGTGATTATAGGAGCGGTGTTATAAGCTCACGTGGGGAGGCGGTCTGAATTAATGTTTTCAAGTGCCATCAATGTGGGCGGAGGGGTGGGAAATGTAGCGTGTATTTGTTTGCAGGTCGCCCTGAGTTTATATTAGAGAAAAGCTCAGAGATTGCCCTGGCCCTCTCCTCTGTAGTTATGGGTGCAGCTAAGAATTTGTCTTCGGGATACAGATCAGAAAAAGTAAGTAATCCTAGCTCTCTAGCCATGAGTCTGTTGGCCTCTTCAGTTATGGCAGGGATCATAGGGTTATGTGCCAGGGAAATGGACGGGGCATAAAGGATCGCCAGTTTGGCTCTATCTCGGAGCCTTCCCCATGCCCACCTCAAAGTCTCGACCGTGTCGATGCTGTCCTGAGGTCATCTGTATGACTGGTATACTGCCTCCTGAAGAGAAACCGGTGCCGCCACATCCAACTCCACCTCCACATGCATCTGGAACAGGGTGGGATGCAACTAGAAATGTAGAAACTGTGCATAAGTGCAAAAGGCGTATAACTGAAACTCCGGGGCACCTAGTCCCACCTGCGTCAGCGGCAACGTTAGAAGTTCCCATGAAACCCATGCCTTTCTGCCCGCCCACACGAAGGTTATTAATAGAGTACGGAGTTTACCAAAAAAAAAACCTGAGTGAGAGGCATAGGGATATTGACAAATAACTATAAGAATTTGGGCAAGCCCACCATTTTGGCAATTGCGATCTTCCCAGCCAGGGAGATAAGTGGCTTAGCCCATGCGTTTATTGTTTCTTCCAGCCATATGTCAGCATGCCCAAAGTTTAGAGCCCAGAGTTCTTGCTCATCACGACTGAGCCAGATACCTAGGTATTTTAATGGACCATAAGCCCCCTGTAGTGGGTAATAAATGGGGAATGGAGTTATAGTGTATATGAACGGGAAGAGAGTGGATTTTGCCCAGTTTATGGAAATGCCCGAAATACCACCAAACTTAATTAGTTTGTGGAGTATAGAGGCAGTTTTTCTCGCAGGGTCGTTTATATATATAGAGTAATATCATCTGCGTAAAGTGAGATCAACAGCTCCCTAGTGCTAAAGCCCAGACCTCTCTCTGCATGGTGTTGCCTGATCCACACTGCTAATGGTTCCATCACAACAGCGAATAGCAGAGGGGAGAGGGGGCAACCCTGCCTCATTCTACGAGTAATATGGAAGGGGGCTGACAAAATGCCATTGAGCCGGACCCTAGCCGAAGGTGCCGTGTAAAGTAGGCGTATAAGACCCAGGTAAAGAGGGCTGAAGCCCATTCTCACCAGGACGGTGAATACATAGGTCCATTTCAGCGTATCAAATGCTCTTGTGGTGTCAAGGAATGCAGCAATTGCTTGTGTGTTGGGATTTAAATAATGCACTAAAGTGAAAAAAGTGCAAAGATTATGTGCCATTGATCGTTCGGGAATGAAACCTGACTGATAAGGGCGTGCGATTAGTGGGAGCAGTAGCTTTAGTCTTTGAGCAAGACATTTTGCCAAAACTTTTACATCCACATTGATCAGAGAGAGTGGTCTGTAAGAGTCCACCTTGTCACTGGGCTTCCCGGGCTTAAGCAAAGTAATATTGATAGCTTCGGGCATTGAGGGTGGCAAAATACCGGTATTCTGTGTTTCTACAGATACTGCAGTGAGATGAGGGAATAACTCTGTTGTGTAGGTTTTATAGAATGTAGAGGTGAGGCCATCTGACCCTGGGGATTTACCTGATCGGAGTCCACATATTACCTGACAATGTCTTCAGCTGAAAATGAGACATCCATATACTCTGCATGTCCCCTGACCAACCATAAAAACTCCAGGGACTCCAGAAAGGGCTTCAAGGTATCGGGAACTGTGTGATGCGTGGACGTGTATAAATTGGTAGAGACCTGAATAAATCTGTCTAGTTTTTTTTACAGGTTTCTGATCAGTGTCTGGTGTTCCCCATTAACCTCAGTGACATACGTAGCAGTACGCGAAGCACGAAGCATGTTCGCAAGTGTTTTCCCAGGTCCATCCCCTTCCCCGTAATGTCTGTCTTGCGTATATTTGCTCATAAACTTCACCTCATGCTGTGCCTCTTCCTCAAACTCTAGCAACCCCTCCTTTAATTTATCTAACAAGCCGGAGTCCCCTTTGGTGTAAAATTGTGTCTTAAGTTCCCTGAAATGCATCTCAAGGGAGGCAAGTGTATTCTTGATTGCCTTCAACACCCCCACTTGGCGTGCAATACATTTGCCCCTAATGATCACCTTAAATGCCTCCCACAAGGAGGCCTGTGTCGCGACCGAACTAGTGTTTAAATCGAAATACTCAACAATGTCACACCTTATTTCCTATCTAAAGGCCTCGTCCAGCAAGGCGCTTGTGGGCAGCCTCCAGGTGAACATTCTGTTTGGTGTGCTGAGTATGGACAGACATAGGAGGCACGGGCATGGTCCGACAGCGACCTGGGGAGGTGGCAGACCTCTTGTGTCCACGTCGCCACATCGTTGGACAACAGCCAAAAGTCCAACCTGGACCAGGCCCTGTGATGTTCTGATATGCATGTACCCTCCAGTGTCTTTCTATTATAGCGTCTCCAAAAATCAGTTACAAAATTCCCATCTGATAATGGCCTTAAGTGTGATGCTAGAATTAGGGTGCAGGAAATGGGATAAGCCCTTCCCGTCCATTGCATCTTTGAGCACAGCATTAAAATTGCCTCCCCAAACCACTGTGTCACATTCAAGGGATTTGATCTTGGCCCATACAGTTTGAAAGAAGTCCGGCTTGTCAGAGTATATCACAGCCAAGGTAACCAGAGCACCACTAAGTGACCCCAACAGTATAACTTATCTCCCTTTGAGATCGATGTGTGACTCACACAGCTTCCAATCAAGGCCTTGTCTCACCAACATGGCTACCCCCCCTTGAGTAGTTGGAATGTACTCCTGAATATATGTGTCCCCACCGTTTATGTTTGAGCCTAGAGGAGGGAATGCAATTCAGGTGTGTCTCCTGTAAAAAGCAGATATCGATTTGGTGTTGGATAAGATATGTGTGAACTAGCCTGGTCTTCCTATGATTGTTGAACCAGCAAATGTTCCATGTTAGT
Source organism: Triturus cristatus (assembly GCF_964204655.1). Lineage (NCBI taxonomy): Eukaryota > Metazoa > Chordata > Amphibia > Caudata > Salamandridae > Triturus > Triturus cristatus. Next base: position 897,512,912 of record NC_140590.1, on the reverse strand, counting down.
AAGTTCAGTGCTGACATGGCTTGTCTTCTAATTTGAACTCACACATTGAACAACTAGTGCCTTACGCCCCCTGTAGGGGTCTGATGCCTAGAAGCATTGCTATTTGTCTCCATTACACTCCGCATTCCGCACATGACTCCAGATGAGATTGCCCTGTGACTATCTAAATGTGTATTATGTGGCAGAGTACAGACTAAAACAAAAAACATTAACCTTACCCATTCTCCCCTCTCCCACACCAACCCCCCAAACAGGTTGTGTGTTACCTTCCCACCCTAAACAGTGAACCAACATTATGCACCTGGTACAATACAGGAGCAGCAAACGGAACTCTCCCTGGGGGGGGCGTTTGGTCCCCGGCATGCTACCCTGCCATAGGCGGGGAGGCCAACCTTATGGAGGAGAGCCATTGAATTTTCACCATATATTAGGGAGCACTTCCGCCATGCGGGTGCCACCCAAGCACAGTACCCAATCCCAGCATCCGGGGGTCCCAAGTCCGAAAACTCTGCAGCATGTTTAGTACATTATAAAGTAAAGTTCAAACCTGGAGTTGCAAGTAATAGAGACGAAAAAGGAGAAAAAGGTTAATCATTCTCACTCAATCCGGCTTCTGAGGTACGAGCAGCAGGCAACCTGTGAGCGTCGTTCTTCCCTATCACATGTTTAGCAAACTTCGATGCAGATTTAGCGTTCCTGAACAAATGGACAGATCCTTCATGTGACACCTTAAGCTTTGCAGGGTAGAGTAGGGCATAGGGGATCTTAGCCTGTAGTAAAATACGCATTGCAGGTAGGAACTCTCTATGGGCAACCTGGACTGCAGGTGTGAAATCCGGGTAAAATGAGATGCTGTTTCCTTTGAAGTTGATAGACTCACGCTCCCTAGCCAGTCTCAATATCGTGCCTCTGTTCTGGTAGTTTAAAATCCGAACCAATATTGATCTGAGTGTTGCTCCGATTGGTGGCTTGAGGCCCAGCATGCGATGAGCTCTCTCAACCGCGTACACTGTAGATAAGGCTCCCATAGCAGTTCATCAACAGAGGACTCCATTTTTGAAATGGCGGTTGTCTCAGTAATACCAGTGATTGGAAGGTTGTTCTGCCTAGATCTGGCCTCTAAGTCCTCGTTCTTTGCTCTAATCAGACCTAGCATCTTGTCCATTTGCAATAACTGCTCTTTTGTTTCAACTTGGAACTCGTGGTGCGGAGCTGCAGTTCTCAAGCAAGTCCACATGGGTCTCATGTGCGACAATAAGTGTGCATTGAGCTAAGGGTGGGGCTATGTGCTGCGGACCCCGAAGCGTTGAGCGCCGTACCTGCCAGGCCCCCAGACCTTGCCAAGACCTGACCAACTCGACCTCGCCCGAGGTGAGAATCACAGTGCAGTAATTTGCCACCTAAGAACAAACACAATACCAGCCAGGCACAATGCTAATAAAGGGTGTGCTTACAAACTGGTGGGAGCTGGCTTCTCTCAGTGTTTCTCCCACAGACCTGGGGCCTTGGTGCACAAGCTATGGAACACGACCACACAAAATCATTGTGTGCCCCAAAGCGGCCTCCGATGTAGCGCTGCACACCGCTATTTTTTATTTTTTTTTGCAGAGTTTTATATAGCGCGAACTTGACCCGAATCCAATCAGGTATCAGAGCGCTTTACATAGCACCAGTATTTCTGTGGCAAGAGCAGATCCCTGGGCACAACACGCCCTCTGCCGCAGCCTGCTCTGCAAGGCCGCACCGGTCACCCACCAGGAAGTAGCTCCACCACCAGCCAAGCCAAATGCTTGCGGGGGTCTATGCCAGCGATGTCTGCCACTCACCTTGACTCTTCACAAGGGCCTTTAGGTACTGCAACGCCTTGGCTTCGCTCAATCCGGGCACACCAGCGAGGCCGCCTGGTCGCAAAATGGCATCACCGCACTCACGTCTCCTGGTGGGCTCAGCCAACGTCCAGCATAAGCGGCTGAACCACACACCTCTGGGCCCCTCGCACAATGCTGGCTCTCCACTCTGCCCGTACACTGCTTTTGCAGCCAATCACACCTCCGGGTGCTGCCGGGGAACAACTTCTGCTCCACGCCTGGGTCACGGGATCCGCACCGCAGCATGCAGCCTGACTCCCCTAGACGCTGCAACGGTCCATCTATTTGCGGCTCGCACCCGCAGGCGACAGCACATCCACAACACTGCCTTCTGGGCTATGCCCCAAGGCAATTTAGATGCAGCAATGACCCTCCGTCTTCAAGGATTGAGGAATGATTCTGCCTCGGCCGGCGGAGCACGCTTAGCAAGCGGCCATCTCGCAGCGCGGTTAGACCATGCTCCCCACTGTTGAAATATTTGTTCAATTATTTTTCTAGCTAGTCCCATTCCCAGCGTACATTATTAGGTTCTAAATCTGTTCTCTGGTTTCCGATGTAGGACAGCTATGCCTGCCAAAGTGAAAAATAACTTTCAGGACCAGTCATTCTTTGGACATGTTTTTGCATTAAAATGTCAACATGTTCTACTTTTAAATACTATGCATCCTACCATGTGAACTTCAAGGCCTACATAAGGGTGACTAATTATCATTTAAAAGGGTCAAGTTGTCCTGCCAAAAGGGTTTATTTGGACAAGTTGGATTGCCATGTTTTACACTGCTACTGTCAGGCTACACTTGGAAACCTGAAGCCATGTTTGCACTGCCACTGTAATGAATAGTACAAAAGGTGCTGTAGTCCACTAGTGACATGTAACTTACAGGACCTGGACACATTTAGGTACGCTAGTACTCTAGGGGCATATAGGTAAGCTGCATATGCCAATTAGGAATATGCCAGTTCAACCATGTTAAAGGGAAGAGCACAGGCACTTCACCACTGGTTAGCAAGGTTAAAGTGCACAGAGTTTCAAAACCAGTAAAAATATAGGATTCAACAAAAGATGAAAAACTAGGGGTGGCCATGCAGAATATACATATTTCTTGAAAATATTTTAAATTGTCCACTGAATTGAGAGACAATTGTTAGAAGTGATGCTAATTGTGAACTCCAGTGTCCTCTCAATGATGTAATTAGTGAAGCAAGGGGAAAGTTATTTGTCTTTTGCCCCTATATATAACCTAGGGTGTTTCTATAGATTAACATGATAGTATTTTGTTTTTGTGCAGCACATACACTGAACTGATGTATTTCAAGGTGATGTCATGTTCTGATGATCAAGGAAATGGAGTCACTGTGTAAAAAAGGCCTATCAGCTCAATATGGTCAGTGCCGACCACAGTGTTGATGAGTCGCGTCCGAGCCCCTGAACTCCCAATACCTCCACTCCGCTGCCTACATCTCTGTTATGCCTAAAGTCCTGAGTCAGCCTGAAGTTCGTAGCTTTCGTACCTCCGTATATCTGTGAGTGCCGGTAATCGCTGAGAGCAAGCCCTAGGTGGACTGCAGGGGCTGGGCTGGGATGGGATGAACAGTTGCCGCCTGCTCACTCATTGAATCCCCGGTGGGTGATTGAGTATGAGGTGAGTGCGAGGTGACTGCGAGATGAAAACGTGGCAAAGATGCAGCAAGGATGTGGTAAGGAGTGGAGTTCCATGGGAGTTCCATGAGCAATATGGCTTAAAGCCGTGGAGGCCTCCAGGTGGAGCGGAAGCAGCCAGCAGTAGGCTGGTGCAGCTTGGTCTCCTGTGGTGGCCCCGCTTTGCCCTTGGCTACGCACATGCTGCTGGATGTATGCTGTCCACAGCTCTCAATTACTGCCATCAACTGCCATCAATTGCCATCTTGGTGTACCATGTGTATTCGGGCTCTGGGGACCCCAGTGGTCACTAACGGCTGCTTCCTTACTTCCTTCCTGTTATTTCCTACCCATCGCTCCTGCACAGGGGACCCTCCTTAACCTGTAAGGGTGAGGAAGACAAGTCAAGGAAAAGAGAAGGTACCTCACAAAGTTAGTCTTTGGATTTGTATTGCCTGGAAGTGGTCAGGTAACTGCCAGTAATAGCCAGTTGATCCCACTGGTCGTATTTTTTGTTTCTCTGGTATTTGGCCTCATTTACAGAAGCAATTGTTCAATGGTTGCCTTGTTACCTTATTATTCCCTCCATCTGTCTGTTCGGATATTTGCGCAGCTGCAAATCCCACTCGGTGGTTGACAGGAAGCAGCATTTTAATCGGAATTTTGATTTCATAAGGATAAGTGGTCTGTTCGACAAGGCGGTCAAGTTGGACGTGGGGGTGAGATCAGGGTGCACAAGAGGATCATTACAGCTTTTAGTACAAGCTCAACCCAAAAAAAGGCAGAAGACTGCAAAGAAAGTTCAAGCACTTTCTCAAAATGATCTATTGTATGGTAACGAGATGGAACCTGAGAAATCAAAAGACTATAATAGGATATTGGCACGTTCAGATCGTGGACTATCTGTTGTTGATCAAGTATCTAATTGAATTACTGTTAGTGTGACACAACTTCTTCAGCCCAGTGTCATGGAGTTTTTTAAACCACCAGATAAAGTTCAACATGAGGATATGATATCTTTATCCTCTTCTGTTGCTGAAAACATGTGCTCTCCAATAGCCCAGTCTGTACGTGTTGGTGTTTTAACTCAGGGTGAAGAAATGAAAGACTGCCAGCAACAGTGTGCTGCTTTTATTTCATTATGTTTAAATGACTCCACTGTAAAAAATAACCCGTTCAAAAGGTGGAACTCTCATGTAATAGCTGCTAAAGCTCAAGTGTATTCTGTGCATGTTTCTGAAGCCATTACACCTAACAAATTGTCAGCCCAAACCACGCTGTTGCTACAAAAGACCTGCGCTGTACAGGAGGAGAATATATCTTGGGTCTTAATATATTGTAACAACTGTAAAAAGGACTCAAGTAAATGTGACTGCGATACCTCTGTTATCTGTTTGAGCAATATTCAATTCAACCATAGTTTTCATAAATCTCCCACGTATATGACTAAGAATGGATGTGTTCTGCAAGAATCTATAATTCAGTCACTAAATAGCATGAATGGTTTAAATCCCTTCAGTGTGGAGATAAGTGATAGAGTAAAAGTCCCTGACTCTTATCCAATCTTAACCCCCCAAAAAGTTAAAGCCACAAGTCTTGAGCAGGGTATAAATAATTTAGTTCAAGTAGATAACTCCTTGAGCTCTGCAGACCTCTTATTCTTGGACAAATATTATGTTCCTAATCTAGCATATGAGTGCCCCCATAAACATCAATATGTCAATAATAATGGAGTGTGGCAAAGTTTGTTGAACACAATGGATGCTATAACGATAGCATTAAACTTTCACTCCAATAAGCTCGACAATCAGGTGGACCTATTAAATACCTTCGCAGTTTATGTGGCGGGTATAGAAACAAAAATACATAATTTAACCAACTTGGTGGTAAGAGCCCAGAGTGATGGTAAGAATCAATTAATCAAATGCACATGTTCACATATTTTATATAAGTATCTGACCTCCCAACAATAGTAGGATCTTTCAGTGCAGAAGTTAAGAAATTAGTTGTGCAACCAAATATAGATCAATCCCCAATTCACCATAATGAATGAGGGTCAGGAGTAGCAAATGTGAGCACAAAGTTCCAGCAGACTCGACACGTTATGCCACCCATTATATTTAGGAATTCAGCAGAGGGAGTGGGGGACTCTGAAGTATGTTTGGATTTCGCTAATGCAGGAGATGAAAGCACTATTCCACCAGGTATTGCCAATTCTACGGGTTCTGGAGATAGTCTCAGTAGTGCTCCCCATTGACAAAAAGGGCCAGGAAAAGGTTTCGCAAGGCTCGTAATAAAGTAAAGAAATTCATCAGCGGTCTCATTTTAAACCTGCTAGTCAGAAATCTCAGTGCCAGGACAGTCACAATAAGGGTAAGGATCCCCCCTCTGATTCGATTGAACACAAATCTAAGATCCCTGAATTGAGAAGCAAGTAACGTTACCCTTTAAGAGGTAGTAAAAATGTTTATTAGAAGCTGCCAAAATGGCAGCTTCTAATAATGTAGGCCCTAACAATGGAGTTGAGTTTAAGCGAGTTAGTAGGTTTCTGAGAGGGAATGCGAGAAAGCAGAGCCTAAGAACTGTTAGTAGTTAAATCATCAGTAACCTGCAGCCCAATACTGAACTGATAGCTCTTAATGAGGTTATGCACCTGCCACAAGACCATGTAACCCAGTTCCTGAATGGAGACTGCCCAGCCAACATGATGAGGCCCCCTGAATCCTTGAGCCTGCAGCTTTTTGCAGAACATCAATTTAATTACTTTGCGAATTATAGTAAAACAGACCCAACATCAGGTTGTGTCGGAAAAAGAAGCATCAAGTAGTGTGAGATTAGTTTTTCATCCTTTCTATAAATCTAGGGGCATACACAATAGTCTAAATCGGAGCCTAATGTTACCTTTTTTCTACCATACCTGATTTATCTGTCGTTAAGACTACTAATCGTCTTTCAGTTTGGTTCAAACAAATACACTTTAACTTGTCTTGTGAATCTACCATAGCAACCTGGTCTCCTCATGAAACTATGAATACAATTTTAGATTTAAGCTCATACTTTAAGGAATGTAGCACTGAGTTTATTAATTTTGCCCCCTTAAAAAAACCTCCATTCTCGAGGCACTAGCCCAAAAGTGGAAAAAGACAGGTATAAGGTTGAAGGTAAAAAAGTTTATTGTTTCAAGAAACATGGAGAGAACAAGCCACACCGCTGCTTGTGTTTAATGAGTTCAATCTCCCGGCAGCACGCACTAATAAATCAGGCTGTGCGAAGTGCGGTCTCTCGTGTTATATTGCGGCCGGATTAAACATAATGGTAAAAGTAGCTGATTTGCTGATGGATTGGTTACAATGCCTATCACTACAGTAGAATGGCCTTAAAGTAATAATACTTAATGTTTATTTAAGTGCAAGGGCAAATAAGGTGACCCAGTTGTACAATCTATGGAATATATTCTGGCGATTTTAACTTACATCTGCACGCCTTACACTCCTTAATCAGAAAGGGTAACAGTACTGCAAAAGAGTGCTGTTATAATATGCACAAGCTTGGGTTAATTTTGCTAAAAGAAAAATCCTTGAGCAAACCCAGGCCAGTTTCCTCCTTTAAACCTTCTAAACACGTCTCGATTATTGACTATACTTTTATTTCGGGAAATTTAAGTTCAACATTTTTTGAATATATGGTGATCCCTCTGCTTGAAAGTGACCACAATACTCAGACATTTATATTATAATTGCTAATAAGAATACGTAGTAATCATAGATCCAATGAGCTCCTTAATATTGTCCATTCTTCTTATAATCTGAAGAGATTGGTATGGCACACGGATAAACATGAAGAAATAATGCAGGCTGCCGAAGTATTAATAAAGGATAGTGACAGTGCCAGGTGGGGATAGGCTCCATGATTGATAGATGGAACTATACTACATCATCCTTGGTGGAAAGAGTTCCAATACAAATTCGAAAGAAAATACATTTTCCATCAATTTCCCAGAATAAACGGTCCACCTTCCAGGTATTTAAATTAAAATGATACCTTAATAGAGCAGTACGGGTTGCCTACTCTCACAGATACTAGCAATCATATCATGTATATAAGGATAAAATTTGGGCATTAAGATTAAGAAGTTCCTATAGACGAGAAGTGTGGGTGGCTAAATCAAGAAATCAGTCTGGTCTTTGGCACAGATTACTCCATGCTTCAAGACTAAATAACACAAGAATGTTTTGGGAAATAATTAACGAACTTGAAAGGGGAGATAATAGGGCCTACAGTATTAACATTACCAAAACTGAATGGGTAAACTTTATTACAAATGTGTATGGCATGGGCAATCTGGCTAAACAAGACCTACGTTTTAATTTTGATAAAATTAGCGAATCAAATTCAGTGATAGTGAGTGGCATGAGACTGGGTATAAACAATGGTGTGAACCAGTGGCGGCTCCTCGAGGGAGTGCTGCAGGGTGGGGGTAGTAAACTTTGGCATACGGCCGAATGAAGTTGAGTGAATAAATAAAAATATAAAACAAATTACATTGCGGGCGCTGCATCTCCAAATGGCGATGCAGCGAAAGCATTGTAATTCGTTTTATTTATTTATTTATTTACTTAACTCAGTTCAGCAGTATGCCGGAGTTTACTACCCCCCTGCCCCTCTCCCGCCCCACCGCCCCGCAGCACTCCCTCGAGGAGCAGCCACTGGTGTGAACCCTAATGAGCCACACACTGAGCAAGTCACCAGCTCTGATCTGAATAATGCTTTGGTTTGTATAAGTACTAATGAAGTAGCTATCCTTTTACATCTTCTTTGGTCAAATGGTGCTCCTGGCCCAAATGGGCTTCCCAATGCCTTATTCCACACCAATATTGATATATGGGCTGATGTATTGACACCATTGTATAACAAGGTAATGGCATCAAAAATTGTACCAGTTTCATGGCAAGGTAGAATGCTGCAGCCTATCTATAAAAGTGGCCCAGTTGACAACCCTGCTAACTATTGGTTGTTCGCTTTAACTGATGTTAATGCTAAGGTCTGTGCCTCACGTCTCTTGATTGACCTGGAATATTGGGCAACACAGTTTGGTATAATCCCACTAAATTAGACAGGTTTCCGTAAATTCAATATACTATCACCAACTTGTTGGACCTCACCTTATTAGCTGATCGGACAGTTTAAAAAAAAATCTGTATATTGCTTTTATCAATTTGAAGGCAGCCTTTGATTCATTTCCACGAGCCTGACTGTGGAAAAAAGTGGTCGGCTTGGCCATTCCACAGAATTTGTTAGATGCTATCATTCTTCTTTTCACCAATACCTGGGTTCAGGTTAAGATAGGTGTTGGTGATACGCTATCACAAAAAATCAATACCTATGCTGGCCTGAATCAAGGATGTGTCTTTGACCCCTGCCTTTTTAACCTATTTTTTCAGATGTTTTTCAGCATCTGGAACCTGTCAATATCCATTCCCCAAAACTAGGTGAGGTGCAATTGAGTTATCTACAATACGCAGATGATTCTGTTCTGCTTAGTCAAACCCCACTAGGTTTACAAAGATTGATGAATGCTTTTGATGATTATATTCTAATGAGTGGCTTAGAACTGAATGTTAAAAAAACTAAAATTATGCAAATCGGTCCAGCTAAACAAAAGATCAATTCATGGAGGGCTAATTGAAGTAGTAACAATTTATAAATACTTAGGCATCTTATTTGATAATAGAGTTTCGTTTAAAAATCATTTTAAAGTTTAAGGGCATAAACTGCAATTGTAATTCATGCTTTTAAATGTTTATATAAATCGCAGGGATGACAATCATATGATTATGGTTATGAGAGCAAAACTCCAGCCAACTATTGCATACGGCTCCCCTATTACCATGGGGAAAGACACAAAACTATTGGATTTATTAGTTATTAAGGCATATAAAACTATTTTTGGTATCCCCAGGTCAGTTTACCAAGCAGAAATAAGACTGGAATTTGGCCTCCAAAGACAGTCTATGGTGTTACAATGGACTTTCTTGAAATGTATGTATACTTTACATCTGACCCTGTTTCTTTAACGCACATCTGTTGGCTTGAAATAACAAATTCTGCCTATTCTGTTTCCTGGCGATCCTAAATCTCATCCTGCCTTCAGAGTTTTGGTTTGCATTTTGGGTAGATTGACTGGACAATGCCCACTTTTAAACAAATCTTTTAAAAAACAAATCAGAGTTAACACTAGGGGTGGGCGGAATTTGCAAAATTGACTTTTGAAAATTATCACGAAAATGTTAAAAATCTCCGCAAACACGTGGAAATATCGCGAAGATGCAGAAGTTTTTTCCCGCCCGTTCGCGGTATTGTCAGCGTGGTCGCGGCTCGCCAACTTACCCATGCGGTTGCTCGCGGGCGCGGCCATCTTGTTTTCACTTGTCTCGCGGTGCATGATCGCGAGAAGAAAGACATGATGGCACAATGAATGACGTTACTTCGGGCGTGAACTGTCGCGAGACAGCGCAAATGGCTACCAACAATCCAACATCTCGTGGAGAACGCGACCGGATCGGGAAAACTTGTCGGCGAACGCGGGGATTCAGGTAAGGGGATCGCGCACGCGCGAGAATGTATTATTTTACAGCGCGAGCAAGCAAAAAATTTCTGGTATAATGCGGATTGCAGAAATTTTGACATTTTTGCGCTCTCCGCGGAACGCGAAAATGTCAAATTATCGCAATTTCCGCGAGCGGAACGGACTGTTAGCCCAGGCCTAGTTAACACCCTTAATGGGGATAAAATAGCTTTAGAGGCAAAAACCCATGCTTGGTCTGTGATCAACTCATATCAGGCTCTTTGAATTCAGACATATTTGAATGCCTAATTCTCAGCTAAAATAAAAAACACATTTCTAAAAATTCGAATGGGTATAAACCCAACTTAGGAAGGTACACCTATCTGGATTCAGCAATGGCCAAGCACTAATTGTAGACTGTGTGGGTGGTCACATGAAACTCTATTGCACATAGTGTGTTCATGTCCTAAACTGCTCAACATACGTCACACCTTTTTAAAACCCCTATTTCTTAAAGCCGGGGTAAGATCGGCTCACCAGGCCCTGATTTTATACCTATAGGGCCAGTTGGTACCCCTGCTATGCCAATTTATAAAGTTTTTAGCCATGGCTGAAAAACACTTGGTGTTGGCAGTCTAGGGTGCTCCTTAATGAATCAAGTATTAATAATGGCGTTTTTAAGGATTTTGACACTCTGCATGACAGTGTCAATATTGCTGCTATGGAAATCAGCTTCAAATGTGATTGTGCAAACCCTGATGTTTTTTCGCAGAATATTCGCACAATGTGGATATCATAGCTTGTTTGCAAAATTGATTTTATTGTGCATAAATCCTATGAAATGGGTTAGTCTTAGATAATTGACTTTTAGATTATACTGAGACCCTACCCTGCTTATTCTGAATTTTGCATTATAATGATACAGGTGGTGTTTTACATATTTTATAACAGAAGTTATTGTGAATACTTTGAAGTATGTTCACAACTTATTTACACAATGTGGATATCACGGATGAGACAGTGTCTATGCCGCTATGGTATTCTGACTAAAGTGATATCTTGAAAACGCTCTTTCATTGCCTGTTTGCACAATGGCATTTATTTTGCATAAATGTAATGAATTAGGTCAATTTTAGATAATAGGTGTTAATTCTGCTGTTATGGCGCTTAGTTCCAATTTTGATTGTTAAAACTCAGTTGTATCTTCACAAATGATTTGCGCATTATGGATATTATAGCTTGTTTGTACAATGCGATCTATTTTGTATACATTCTATGAATTGGGCTGGTTACAGATACTAGGATTAGGATATACAGTGACACCACTCCGCTCATTTGACCTTTGAATTTTAATGATAATTATATAGTTGGCGGTCATATGTATTTTATAGCATATTTGCACAATGTTATCTAAAATTAATTGTTCCTATTATTTATTTTTAGGTGCCATTATAATTTGTTCAAAGATTTTATTGCGCTTGTTTTAAAAAGAGTATTGCAAATGGCCCCAATGTAAGGTTTTGGAATGTTACCTTAGATGTATTTTTCTCGAATCTGCATTTATTGTCTGATGGAACTGGAACAGTGTTTCTTTACATAAGTTTTAAAAGTTTTAACTGCAATGATTTTTGTTAATCAAGCAAAGCTCAATATGGTCTAGTGGAAGCTGCAATTGATGCAAGGTTTCCCGATTTCACATTGTGCAATTTGAACTCTACATTGTTATCTCTTTATTATGTATTAGACCAAAACGTAATGTGTAGTATTTATTTCTTTGAGGTGCTAAATCAGTGCACTATGTGAAATACATCCAGGCTATGCATGTTTTTTTCACAGGCTTGGTGGTGGTATGGTTGGAGAGGGTGATATTTTAAAAAACGAAGGTAAAATTAAAACCTGAGCACCAACATTTGGTCAATGCAAGTGTTAAGGATTGCTCGCTGCGCTCACTCTCTATGTGTGGGATGACGGCTGGTGTGACAAAATCCGTGTTTTGAATCCCAGTCCGGCACTGTCAGAGGTGGTATAATGTGATTTTGTGGGTGTGAACATCACAAAAAAGGTAGTTTATCACATATTGACGTAAACTCTCTCTATGTGCTCGCCACACTACTTGCCGCCTCTGTTGTTGATTGCTCTCCAGTGCCCACCACCTATTTCTGTTCCACAACAACTTCGAGCCAACACACTGTTAAGAAACAATGTTGATGACACTGTTAACTGTGTCAGGGAGTCCTTCTCTAAAGGAGAAAGTCTCTAAGTAGAAAAAAGACACAAGTACAACAGTTCACTGCATTTCGTTCATTAAGGGCAATGGAGAAGTCCTCTCTTTCTTGTGTATATTGTGACCATGAAAAACAATATATAATGTTCAAAATGCTCTTTTTGACAAATATCAGCTATATATTTATATTAGAAATATCCATGTTGAAAATGTCTGTATTGTTTTGTTTTTGAAGGGTCCCCTATAACCAATCCCCTCTCTATGTTGATTGCTTCTCTCTGTGGTGAAGGGCTGCTGGAGCTGAAACCCCACAGCTATCTCTGAACTTCCTCTTGATGTATTAGAAGCCCCTCCTACCACCTGCAGCAGTCTCTGAACTCCATGGGGCAGATTTACAAGCCTCTTGAGCCACCGCTGCGTCACTTTTACAATGGGAAAAAGTGATGTAACCGCGGCGCGAGGGACTTGTAAATAAGCCCCCATGTTTTTAACCAGTAGCTGTGCTTTAAATGGGCGGGTACTTTCCAGTACTATGTAGCTGCACTTTTTTAATTGGAAATAGAGAGCACCAGCACTTCTCAGCACTGCTGCAATACATTGAGCGAAAGAGTACCAGCACTTCTCAGGACAAAACAGGTACTCTAAATTGTGAGTACCTGCACTTCTATATTTCCATTTAAACTACTGAACACTTGCTTTCACTTTTGCCTCATGGGCATCTGGGAGCCCTTTTACCCTACAGTTAATGCTATGTCCCCGGACAAAGGCAGCCTGAGCTTGCTTTGAGGATTCCTGACACCAGCCTAGAGTGGTAGTGCGGTTCCTCCTTCAAAGCATGAGCAATTTGTTTGTTGTGTCAGGGATACTAAGGGGCATATTTATCAAGTAGTTTCATTGCATTTGTGCCACACAATGGGGTGCAATTGTGAGTCAACTACGAACTTAGTTTTATCAAGCCAGGCAAGGCCACCTTGCGTGACTCTGCATGGCATTGATAAAACTAGAGTAACGCAATGCAGTGCAAATCACTGCATTGCATTACTCTGCCCCAGGGAGGTGTTTCATGGGTGGAGCGTGGGTGTTCCAACCCATTCACCCATGGATTGTGGCGCATTTCCCAAAATGTACCATTACTGGTAGATCTGGGTGTAAGAAACAGGGCATTTTACAGATGCCCCCGAGCCCACACACACTTCTTGCCCCCATTTGGACTAATAGATGTTGGTTTTCGACTCTGACAGTGCACTGAAGCTCTTCCTAAAACTGATATGTGTGAATTAGTAACCCCAATTGGCAAAGGACTTTAAGCCCCTTATAAGTCCCTAGTACATTGTACCAGTGGTACCCAGGACAAGGGTGTTAATGGGGTCCCCAATTAAACTACAGACATCAGGCCTGCCATACTACAACGCAAGAGCAGTGCAAACTGCTCAAACTCGACTTTGCCCTCACCATGTGTGGCAAAGTAAGTGCACTCATTTTAATATATGTCAGTCAGCCCTAAAGAAGGCCTCCTTAGCTCAGGAGGAAGGGTGCATTATATTAAAGGTGTGGACATGTAAGTGCAAGCTTATATGTCCCTATAATGGTCTGTACGACTGAAGAGCACTACTTTGATACACGGTCTATAGGATAACATGATGAGCAGCTCAATTATGGTACTGCCTGATATGTTGTGTTTGTCATCAAACCATGTTCCTCATCACCCCAACACCAATCTCATGTTGAGGACAATGTGGAATGCACCCAGGTGGCTACCTTGTGGCCTACCTGGTTGCACCAGCCTTTCCTGTGCTCTGGCTGCCAGCCCTCAGCTTCTGAAGCCAAGACTAGAATCTGAACCCCTGCCAGGTAGTGTGAACTCTCCCAGGAGTCAAAAACAATGGCCTGGACAGGAAGGAGGTCACACCTCCCTCCCTGACAGGATGGCTTATAAAGTGGCACACCAAGGTAGTGAGCTTCAAAGACAGCATTACCTGTAATATGCAATCAGGTTGGCCCAAAAAGGAGGAAACGGCCCTCCCCCTGGCACCAGGTGCATTTGCACATGGGCAGGTGGGAGAATTAGGTATTTAGTTGTTGTACATCCACAGAAGGCTAGCCACTCCATTAAGGTGGGCTATCTGGTCTGTACAGCTACAGAAGACTTCTGTTGGTTCACACCATTCTTTCCTGACTTTATCTTATCCTCTGGCCTTCGCTATTCTTTACTCGTATTCTCTCATTTCACAACTGTCCTCCGGGGCATACAAATGTGTCCTGTCACCTGCAAGTCGACTTATAAACACTACCACTGATTAACTTGTGGGGAAGGGTGACAAACACAGTTGGAAGGGAGGCTTATTTGAGTCACTTAATATCTTGTTTTCACATTCTTCTCATTGGTCAACCCTGTATGCATTGGGAGTGTTCTTTGTGAATATGTGTGTTATAAAAGATTGTGCGCCACGAAGTAAAGTGGCAGTCTCCTAAGAACATACTGAGTGTACTTCTGGGACAACTGTACTTAGCTGCAGCTAATAAACCACACCTTCTACGCCTAACGGAGTGTCCCGTGTCTCTGTTCAACAAAGCAGGTGAACTCAGGAGATTAAGGCGTACCCTGTGCCGCCAGGCCCATAAGGTCTAGGTTCTTCAATTTGGCGCCCAAACGTGGGCCGGCTTCAGAGGTAGCAGTTCTGCCCGAGGATCATGAGGAGCCCCGCAAGAAAATTCTGGAGGAATCGCGAACCACGTCAAGCGACCCCTGTATGTCAAAGTGGTCCAAAGGTCTTTTTCAGCGCGGTTTCTCCCTTCTGACGGCTGCTGACGACTGCTGCCCTGACTGCCACCCTGCTTTGGTCCCTTTGATGATGTTTGGTATCGCGAGACATTAGACGGGCCTCTGTTGGCGTAAGAAGACACTTAGTTAAGTATTGCTGGGTAGCTCCCACTATTTTGTTTTGATTTGGGTCTTTGATTCGGCTATTGCAAAAGCCGAAGTCGAGGGGTGAGTACGTTTGTGCTGTATTATTTGATTTAACCCCTTGATGTTTGTGAACAGTCCAGTGAAATAACGATGCCAGGTCTGAGTAAGTTTAGGAAGTTCTGTTGCCTTGGGTTTGGATTTATTGAAAAGACTGCATGCAACGATATATTGTTCTCCCTCTGGTGTACATCTTGTTTTGGGGCGAAAACTGACTTCTCCAATGTATTTGTCTAGAGATCAATTCCCACCTGAACTACTCTCTCCCCCTGCGACACTTTGGGCTATGGGTCCAAATGTTGTTGGTTGTCTTGAGATCCCACCCTATGTCGTTACCCTCAAGCCCAATGCCAAATTGCCACGCATCCCTCAATACAAAATTCCCAATGATGGTGAAAGAGCACTTTTTGCTATTATTTATGATTTGGTTCAGAAGGGTGTGGTTGAGGAGACGAGGGGAAATGTATGCAATAGTCCTGTTCTCCCAGTTCTTAAACGCACTGATCCTTCTCAGCCTCCTGTTTATCGTTTTGTTATTGATCTCCGGGAGGTTAATAAAATTGTTGTACCGCAGTTTCCTGTCGTTCCAGATATCACTGCCCTGTTAACTATGATACCTGCCTCGGCAGCTTGGTTTTCTGTTATTGATCTGAAAAATGCTTTCTTCAGCATCCCCATTGCTGAAGAGAGTAGGCATATTTTTGGCTTCTCTTTAGGAGGCCGAAGTTTCCGGTTCAAGCGCGCACCCCAAGTCTATTGTGAAAGTCCCTCCATCTATAGCCAAGCTCTGAAGTGCCAGCTTGATGCATTTCCTTTGCAGCCAGGTGCTACCCTTATTCAGTATGTGGATGATTTATTGATTGCTGCTGATTCAGAGGATATTTGCAAAAATGTGACTATTGCACTATTGCGTCACTTGTCTGACCTTTACCATAAGGTTTCACCTTCTAAATTACAATATGCCCGCCAAGAGGTTACCTATCTAGGTCATCTCTTGTCGAAGGAGGGAAGGTGACTGACCCCAGAACGTATTCAAGCAATTGCACAAATGTCTGTGCCATCCACACAAAGAGAAGTGCGTGCCTTTCTGGGCATTACCTCTTATTGTAGACAGTGGATTCCAAATTTTTCTTTGTTGGCTAAACCTTTGTTGGCACTCACTTTGAAATACAACCCCTTCCTTGGACTAACAAATGTCAGAAGAGTTTCTCTGATTTACGTGCTGCTCTGTGCTCTGCTACTGTGTTGGGTACTCCGGATTACAGTAACCCCTTCACGCTCTATGTCCATGAAAGAGAGGGTTGTGCGTTGTCAGTCTTAACACAACGATTTGGAGACAAGCAGCGGCCATGTGCCTACTTTTCGGCTACATTAGATCCAGTAACCAGGGCATTGCCTAGTTGTCTTAAAGCTACAGCAGCAGCAGCAATTTCTATTCGTCAGTCTGCTGGAGTGGTGCTAGATAACACTCTTATTGTTATGGTACCATATGCAGTGGATACCTTGCTAAATAGGACGAAAACGCAGCATCCTACGAGTGCTCGCTTGTCTGGGTATGAGCTGACGCTCTTGGCTAGTCATGTGCACATCAAACGATGTAACACTTTAAATCCAGCCACATTGTTATCTCTTCCAGAAGAGAAAGGTATTCAGGAACAACATGATTGTTTTCTCCGTACTGAGGAGGAGACAAAAGGTAGGATTGATTTGAAAGATACACCACTAATGGACCCGGATGGGATCCTATGGGTGGATGGTTCTTGTTTTAAACTCCCTAATGGTGAAACAACTTCAGCTTATGCTGTTGCCACCTTGCATACAATCGTGGAGACAGCACTCATCAGAAATAATTCAGCTCAGGCGGCTGAACTGATAGCTTTGACCAGAGCGTGTGTGTTATCTAAGGGGAAGAGAGTGAATGTATATATCGACAGCCAGTATGCGTTTGGTGTGGCACATAGTTTTGGTCGTTTGTGGAAGGAAAGAGGATTCTTTACCTCCCACGGTACTAAAATACAGCATGGTCAGTTGGTAACTGATCTTCTTGAGTCACTTGCTTTGCCTACCCAGATAGCAATCATAAAGTGTAGTGCGCATAAGAGGATTACTGATGAGGTTGGTCGCGGGAACGCTTTTGCGGATGAGGTAGCGAAAGAAACAGCCAGAGATGCTACGAGTCGCATGTATGTTGCGGGCCCTGCAAATTGGATCAAGGAAACAGGAATGTGTTAGGATACAATAGAAAGTGTGAGATTGATTCAAGGAGAGGCTACAGAGAAAGAGTTGAGTAAGTGGAAAGAGAGTACATGAATGTTAGACGCGATGGGATGTTGGATAGAATTGTCAGAACATCAGCGTTGGCTGTTACCAGATGCCTATGTACTGCCTGTATTTGCTATGGCTCATGGTCCAGCCCACATCAGTGCGAAAGGAATATGTAAGCTTCTGGTTTCAGTGTGGCTGAACGAAGGGATTCCAAAATGTGCAGATAATTTAGTGAAGCATTGTATCGTTTGCTTGATGCATAACCCAGGAAAGGGAACCCCAACTCCAGCAGGTCATTTTGCTCCCCCAACATATCCTTTTGAGGTGTTGCAAATTGATTGTATTCACATGGAACGATGCAACAATCTTAAATATGCTTTGGTGGTGGTGTGTGCCTTCTCCAGATGGATAGAGGCCTACCCCCTGAAAGACAACACTGCTTTGTCCACTGCCAAAGTTCTTCTAAAAGAGTTCTTCCCTAGGTTTGGTTTGCCGCACATTGTCTGGAGTGACAATGGATGTGAATTTGTGGGCCAAATTATGAAAAAGGTGTGTGCCGGTCTTGGTATCGTCCAAAAATTCCATGCGGCGAACCATCCCCAATCATCGGGTTTGGTAGAGTGCTATAACGGTACTCTCAAACTTAAACTTGCAAAGGTACAGGCTAGCACGGGACTTGCCTGGCCCGATGCTTTACCTTTGGCTCTCCTATCCACTAGAACAGCTGTACATTCTCGTTTGGGACTCAGCCCATACGAGGTTGTTTTTGGACGCCCGGCTAATGTTTGGGGAGTCCCTCGCCCTAAAAAGTATTGTGACATACAGTATCCAATGCTGATTGACTACTTGCATGACCTCACCACTAAATTACGTGTTCTCCACCAACAGGTTCGAGACGCTTTACCAGAGGCCTCCACAGACCCAGGTCATTCTATCCAACTGGGAGACTGGGTCTGTGTGAAAAAATTTTCAGAGGACAAGGAATTTGGAACCTCTTTGGAGGGTGCCTCGACAGGTTCTTCTGGTGACACGTACAGCAGTGAAAGTCGAAGAGAAAAAGAACTGGATCCATGGCGTGCACTGCAAAAAGGTGCCCTTGCCCTTGCCTTGTGACCAGTGGGTCCGTAAGGGTGTAGGTGATTTTGAAGGCGAAAGGGTCCCCCGGTTTGTACCTTTCAGTAGTGCACACCTGGATGGAACTCGGTCAGAGAAAGAAGATGACGACGTTTTACAAGAAGCCGTACCGCCACATCTCCGATTGAACACTACAGATCCACAGACACTATTTCAGGACCAAACTGTACTGAACAGAACTCAATATAATTTGAGGCCTAGACTGGTCAAGGACACCTGAGATTCTCACCTCTTTCGTGACATGTATCATCTGTCCAGGTTGCAGGGTCATGGTAGGAGTCTTGGTTCGTGACCTGTATAGTGGCTAGGCCCCCAGGACTTGCAGTGTCATAGGACGGCTAATAATCACAGCCAAGTGAGTAAGGAAGATTGCCGTGAGCAGCTATTTTAGAGGATGGATGTCAAATTGGGAAAGAATAAGAAGAAGGAAGAGATGAGAAAGAAATATTGTATATTAGTGTACAGTCAATGTGGCATAACATTATGTGTTCTTATGTTTTCTAGTATCTTATTGGCTTGTATAGGTTGGATTGTTCATGCTATGCAGCACAAATCTGTCCCTACTTCTATTTCCTTGCTTTTTCATTCTACTATCTCCCCACATCAATTACATACGCTTCCCCAACATGAATTAATCAGGAGAACAGAATATTTTAACAATTCATTTGTCCAGTTGTTGCATCAACACCAATTGGTAGTCAACACAGCCGACTGTTTGGTGTGTGGGCTTATGCCTCATACCACAGCCAAAGGGATGCCATATTTAGCCCTCCCATTTTCCTATGAAGGTTCCGCTTGGGTCTATTTTGTGATATTTTCAAATGCATATCAGAACCGATTTAGACGTCCAGTTGGCTCATATGGTAGTGGGCAAGATTTCAGTCATAGTTCTCTGATAAAAGGAATAGTGGCTATGGCTAGAATTGTGGAGAATAGTAGTGTTCCTGTTGATGAGAAACGGGCATACGATGGTTGGAATTTGACTCGTTACGCTACTAGCCTTACAGATAGAGTTAAACAGGGAAAATCTCCACCAATTTCGACAGTGCCTCATCGAGGTAACTTTTGTTTACAAATGAATGGCCAGACTACTGACACTGGACAAGGAAAGAGTGTTTGTTCCCATACATACATTCGCACATCTCAGAATTCACCACCGTTAGTGCCATCCCATGGCACGTATTTTGTCTGCCACGATAGAGCGTACACGTGGCTACCGACGGATTTTTCAGGAACATGCTATATAGCCTTTCTTCTCCCTCCTACCTACACTGCTCCTTCGGGACATCACAGAAACAGATATGGCAGAGGGATTATTGATTCTAAAGACATGGCAGGACAAGAGGGGGTTGATTTCCTTAAAGGATTTCTTCCTTTTTGGGGCCCAATGGCCAACAGTAGAAGCATGAGACAATTGGTTCGTGTTGTTGAGACTACCATAGATGTCACTGTGGGAGCCTTGAGTAATCTCACAGCTGAACTTCAAGCGGATCGTCTCATGACATTGCAGAACCGGATTGCTCTGGATGTTATTCTTGCGGATCGTGGTGGAGTTTGTAAATTGATCGGATCTAGCTGTTGCATTTATATACCTGACGACGCCCCTACGGTATACCAAGCCATCTCCAAATTACATGTGATCCCCGAGTCGATTCATCAGGACGAAGGAGATTAGTCTTTATTGGAATGGTTTTGGGGATTACTGTCCAAATGGGGATGGAAGGTATTAACATTCGTTGGAGCGGTTTTGGCCATCATTTTTTCCTGTTATCTCTGTATGCAGTGTGGCCCCGCCATCTGTGGTCTTTGTGCCACTATGTGTGTCCCAAGGCCTGTGCCACGGAAGACGGAGAGCATTAAAATGATGTTGCAGCAACAGCTTGATGACCTCATGGCCATTGACGTCAACTCAGATTAAAATGAGTCTGTGTGTCTTGCCTGAGTAATGGCAAAAGGAGGGTGTGAGGTAATTCAGTTTTCGTATTTAGCCACCATTTTGTGTCTTTCCGCCATTTTGTGTTGCCCTCACTCAGGCAGCATGGTGAACGAGGTGTTGTTTTCCCTCATCCTACTGCAATGTGTCAAATAACCTCCTGCCTCTGTTTATAGCTGGTGTCAGGGTCTGGCCGACTCCACTAATCCTCGTCTGGTTTGACTGATCCCTGTCTCGACTATCTGTTTTTTCACACCATTCTTTCCTGACTTTATCTTATCCTCTGGCCTTCGCTATTCTTTTCTCGTATTCTCTCATTTCACAACTATCCTCCGGGGCATACAAATGTGTCCTGTCACCTGCAAGTCGACTTATAAACACTACCACTGATTAACTTGTAGGGAAGGGTAAAAAACTCAGTTGGAAGGGAGGCTTATTTGAGTTACTTAATATCTTGTTTTCACATTCTTCTCATTGGTCAACCCTGTATGCATTGGGAGTGTTCTTTGTGAATATGTGTGTTATAAAAGATTGTGGCAGTCTCCTAAGAGCATAGTGAGTGTACTTCTGGGACAACTGTACTTAGCTGCAGCTAATAAACCAAACCTTCTACGTCTAACGGAGTGTCCCGTGTCTCTGTTCAACAAAGCAGGTGAACTCAGGAGATTAAGGCATACCCTGCGCCGCCAGGCCCATAAGGTCTAGGTTCTTCACAGTACTCTTTTGCATTGATTCATTATTGCTTCTATAATCCATATGTCTGGTAATACTTACCTGATTTACTTGGTTTTGGTGTCTAAATTTACATAAAAATCAGTTTTATTTGTATAAATTGGTATTGCATTTTTTTCAAGTGGTATCAATTACTTATCATCCATGTTGGTACTTAGAAATGCTTTATAGATGTTCCTCTAGTAAGGCCTGACTGCTCTTTGCCACTCTACCATGATTGAGCTAAGGATTTATTATTTTGAACCCAAGGACCATATTTGTTGTGTTGTGAGAGTATTGCATGGTGAAGCCTAACCAGCATCACCACCTAATAGTCCAGCTTCTTAGACTGGGAAATGTGTTAAAATGGCTACTCCCCAGGTGAGGCTTGGCAAGGAGAAATATCTTTGTTTCTCCTCGTTTCTCCTCTTTCTATGTATGCTGAATTCTGCAGCACACATAGAAGGACGAAGATGCCTCGGAGGATTGTTTTTGTGCACCTTCCTGCACAAAAACAATCCTGTCTGCAATGCAGACACCCGTGTACCACAGCGCAAGGGTGCATGCATTGGCGATAGGCAGCTTAAGGGGCACCAGCATGAGGAATGCACCTTATTATGTTAAAAAATGTGAATGTCTGCCCTTTCCCTATCATGCAGCGCAGTGCAGCTAGGTGCCCACTATAGTGATCTGTCCATAGGTAAGTTACAAATCCCTGAAAGGCCATTTCAGCTTTTCTGCTGTTTTCCGACAGAATTATGTATGAGTTGGTTTGTCTTGGTTAATATGAGACATAACATTGCTCAGTGGGTAATGCACCCCTTAAATGCACCCCCTAGAATAAAAAAGCTTCAAACCGACTTGTGGGATTGTATTTACAACCCAGTGCTTGCAAAAGAAGCAAACATTTAGCTGGAATGATGAATTCTGTGTTAAGATATTTGAACCTGAGCAGAGAAGAAAGAGCAAGATCTCAAGTGACATCACTGGTGACATCATCCACATAACCACTCACACACCCAAAAAACTTCTCATATACCTACTCATTCAATTCTTTATTTCGGTTATAATAACCATAAAAGAGTACCGTACAATATAAAAACAATCATTATGACAAAGTGCAGCATTTCTGGTGGGTACAAATAATCCATACATAAATACAATATACAATATAAAAATTTTTAAATATTAATTTATACACAATGTTGGTTTACCAACCTTTTAAAATAAGAGTAAAAAATTTGTAAAAAAATTTAAGAACCAGGCTTAGTGATGATACCATTACATTTTTTGACCATTCCTTTTCCTAATTATCGCAACATTAAATAAAAAACGGCTAAATACTATCCTCTGTGATGTGTCGCCCTTAAATATTCTTTCCCCATCCTGGACACGACGAAGACCCAAGTTTAGACAAATAGGTTTGATCCATTTTATCCTTGGCCGCATATATGCAGGGCATATAAATAGGACATGGGTCTCATCCTCCTTTGCGTCCATATCGCACAATTTGCACAGGTCAGATTTATTATTATTATTATTGGGCGCCCACTTAGATGTTCTAGAACTGAGTTGCAAAATACCATAGCGATACTTTAAATACAGTGATTTAGCCAAAGGGGGTTCAATTTCATCCATAAAATATTCGAATTTGCTTCCACATTTAAAATTCAAAAATGTAAGGGTCAATGGTCCAAGTTTGGGGTTATGTAATACAGAGTTATAAATATAATCCCAATATGTGTCCTTCAGCAATTTTTGGGAAGAATTGGTAAGTGAATCAGGATCTGTCCAAAAGTTGCGTAAGCCCAGCTTTGTGAACCAGTTTTCAATATACGCTAACCAAACCAACTGAGTAGCATTCTTTATTTGAATTATTTCCTTCAATGCATCTCTGTAGTCTGCAAGCTCATCAGTTGACCACAGGCGCACCCAGTACAGTAATGGGCGTAAATGAGCTTGATCGTCCAAGTGGCGTATATTCAAATCCCAAAATAACGGGACAAGAGGGGTACAGCCCGGGATCGCTAAGAGTTGCCTGAAAAAACTGTTTTCTTGGGCTGAAAAAGAATCTCGTGGTACATGGCCCCATAGTTCTGCCCCATATAGGGTAGCTGATTGAACTTTATATTTAAAAAGTTCAATAGCAGGTGATATTGCTTTAATAGGGCTACTTTTAAACTTCCTGATTATAGGGGCTTTATTTTGTATTAGTGTTAACCTCGATTTTTCTATTTGCGGTTTCCAGTTCATTTTAGTGTCGAGGGTGATACCCAAATATTTAAAATTATTCACTTGTTCAATCTTTTCCTTGTTTACATTAAAGACTTTGTTAAACCCTCTGTGGGGGTTAATCGTCATAACTTTCATTTTGGAAGCATTAATTTCAAGATTTTTATCCAAGCAGTAGGCCCGAAATTTATTCAAGAGATTTTGTAGTCCATTAGGTGTCTGGGAGATTAAAATCGTGTCATCCGCAAATAATAGGGCCGGAACGGCTTGACCACACAACTTGGGAGAGTCATGCTCGCAGCCCAAGAGGGTTTCAGGGATGTCATTTACGTAGAGAGAGAAAAGGGTTGGTGCCAAAACGCAACCTTGTCGGACACCTCTCTTTATATTTATTCTCTCCGATAGCTCTCCATTTGGCCCCCACCTTACTCTTGCATAGTTACCCTCGTGTAGCCTAATCAATTGTTGGCAGATGTCCCCAGGGGCGCCCATATCCCTCAACCTTTTCCATAACTGCCCCCTGGGAACCAAATCGAAGGCCGCTTTAAGGTCCACGAAGGCTACGTATAGATGGGATTTCCTTATATTGATATATTTCCATGTTAAACATAAGAATCTAAAAACCTGGTCTACTGTACTAATTTTGGCTCTAAAACCTGCCTGGTATTTGGTAAAAATAGAGTGATCCTCAATCCACATATTCAATTTATTGAGAAGTTGACGCGCATACATTTTTTGTAAGACATCTATCAAACTGATAGGTCTATAGTTTGATGGATTGGATCTATCCCCCTTCTTAAAAATGGTCACAATTTCTGCACCCTGCCAGGTTTCTGGAATTGGGGCACCTCTTGCAATGTCATTGCTAAGTAGATTAATATAGGGTGCCCACAGATTGTTCTCGTGTTTCCAGAGGTCCCCAGGGATTTTGTCTGGTCCTGGGGCTTTACCTTGTTTAACTGAATTAATGGCTAGTATGGTATCTGCCAGGCTAAATGTTAGCGTTGTATCACAAGTGTTTTGCCCTAGGTATTCATTTGTTATTCCTTCCTCCTCCCCTTCACATGAGTATAATGTGGAGAAGTGTTTAACCCAGACCTTTTCTTCTAGAAACCTGTCTCTGGATTGCACACCTTCTTTGGTGCCCTTTGCTATAAGGTTCCAGAACAACGTTTGATCTTTTGATTTACAAGCTTGAAGTAAGTCTACCCAAACTTGTTCATCCCATGATCTTTTTGCAAATAAAATAGTGTTTTTATAA
The DNA here is from genome assembly GCF_964204655.1 of Triturus cristatus. Lineage (NCBI taxonomy): Eukaryota > Metazoa > Chordata > Amphibia > Caudata > Salamandridae > Triturus > Triturus cristatus. The sequence goes on along the minus strand of NC_140590.1, from coordinate 897,488,115 downwards.
AATGTTCTTTTTTCTCTCAAAATATTTATTTGCTTCCCTTTTATAGCCTTTATTAGTTCTAATTTAGCCTGCCGGCAGGCTTTGTTATACCAAAGGCTCTCCTTAGGCCGGTTAATCCGACAGGCTTGGCCTTTGTTAACCTCTTTTGAGAGGATTTTCCTAAGTTGCTGCATCAGATTCCTATGTACTAATGATACCGAGTGTTCCTCAGTATTGATGTTATCTAAGGACGACATAAGTTTTACATAAAGTACATAGATTTCTCTAATTGTATCGACATTACCCATTACAGCAGGCCATTTTAAAGACCTGCAATTGTTGGACTCCAAGGGCTCATGAATGGAAATATAATCACTAGGTATCAATACCTTAGGGAACATAAACAATGAGCCAGTGATAGTCAAAGAAAGAGGAAAGTGGTCACTTTCAATACGGTTGTCCACATTCAGATCTATGAGCATTGGCCATAGATTCAAGGAAATCAATATATAATCAAGATGGCTAGTAGAACAACCTCTTTCAAAGGTCGGTTTGCTTGGGCAATCAGAAGGGAGTCGACCATTACAGGAGCGTAGGCCATGTTCCATAATCAATCTTAATATCTGCAATGAACTATTTGTGCAAGGTGTTATATAATTTGCGTCAATGCTGGGGATATTATAGGCCTTGTCTTCTTCTCCATGGATATCATCTAACCCCGTAATGGGTTCAAAACTCCTATTAAGGTCTCCTCCTATAATCAGCATAGTTTTATGATCTAAACTGCGGATAAAGCCATCTAGTTGGGCTATTGTATCTGATTCTTTATTTGACGGATGGGGTCTGTTGTAAATATTAATAATACAGATTGCCCGTCCTTTAGCGTCATTAAATTTTATAGCCAAAATATCAGGGCTATTAGAATCCACTTGTGTAAAGTCGATGCCCAGCGTGATTCTTGCCCAGATTATCAACCCACCAGATGGTCTACCTTTATTTAAGTGTGATGCTGCTATATGGAATGGCCTGTAACCTACTTTAAAAGAGTGTTCTACTCCCCATGTTTCTTGGAACAAAATGAGGTCCGCTTTGCTGATATAATTATGCCATGTAGGTTCAGACAGATTTTTCTTTATACCAGCAATATTCCAAGAAATTAATTTGACCACAGCTTCCTTAGTACTGTCAGATTGGCTCAAGTCTATATTTGTTACATCACCAGTTCTTGTTATTGGTGGACTAATATTCCCCACTTCTGTTTGCATGATTAGGTTATTATCCTGTTTGGCTGTGTCCCTAGTAATACATCCCTCCATAGTTGCCTTAATGGGTTTGACAATTATATCATCCTCTTTATCATAACTTTCTTCAAGTCAATTTGCCTCGTCTAACCCATATAGCTCTGAAAAGCGATTATTTGTGGGTATCTGGAAAAAATTGTCGGGCCCCCACGGCATAACTTCATATGCCGTGTTTGCCCGGCATTTATATGTACGGGTAGCCTTCTCACTGTAAAAATAATTAAGATTTTTAATTCTAATAGGGCCCTTGTCATTATAATATTCATCATTACAAACTAGTGCCACTACATTTCTATCCCTGAAATTGACTATAATCGTGTCTCCTTGTATGTCTTTTACCTTCCTACCTATCCAGCCAACCCTTCTGACAAACAATATCTCCCCATTTAAGTATCTAGGGATCGGCCTGTTCGTATTCAACCAGAATAACACTTTATTCTTTAACTCTTGGTAGGATTCTGCTTTCCCATTCTTCAGTTCAGGAACGCCAGTGAGTACAATTGTGTAGGGTAGTGAATCTGGTGGTAGGTCAATTGTTATCAAAGGAGTTTTTATACTTCCTTCGTGCTTATGTGTTGTTTTTTCTGTGCTTTGTGGTATAACAGCTTTTCCCTTCGTAAGCTTCCCTGCACTAGGTGTTGGACTTTTAGCACGTTTTTCTAACTTTTGTTGATTACAATTCAGACCTTTGCAATTTAGTACCTTTGTTGATTGTACTGTCAATCCTGCACTTACAGCACTTCCAGCACTTATGGTACTTGCAGAATCAGCATTGGATAGTGGTAAGTTCTCTGGTCTCCCTCTAACTTCTACCTTTATCAGGTTCTTTAGGGAAGTAAAATTATCCAGAGTTAACTGTTCCAATTTCTCCAGCTTTTCATCTACCAATTTGATCCTTTCAAGGACTGGCAAAATCATTGACCTAACAATGTGCTCTATATGTGCCAGTGACCCATAGACACCCTCGTTAGAAGCAGGAGTTATGGTTCCAGTGGGACTACCTGTAGTGATGATTTGAGTAGAACGCCCTTGGTTATCATTGGGCCTTACAGGTATCCTTTTTATGGAAGGTCTTTGCTTAGGGATTTCCAAATCTTGGATTTTAAATAACTTTGGTTCCCTCCCTTTTTGTACTGCTTCTATTATTTTCCTCTTCGAAGCCCCACCAGTTCTTACTCGATTAGTAATACGTCTATTAGTTGTTTTGGACAGTGGGATTTTGCTCGTTAAGGGTGGCTCTCTATATGGCCTCATGTCATTGTGATTAGGGTGACAGATATTCTCATTTGCTAGCAAGGGTGGGGACCTATCTAAAGTAGTAAGGCTCCCACTCTTGTTCAATGACGTACAGAGGGAGAGGGCTGGGTCCTCCATGGCCACTGGATCAGTTGCTGGATCATATATCTCTACAGATGTATCCTGGTGCTGTGCAATTGATATGTGTGGCGCACTAGTTGCACTTGTTGCAGAGAGTGATATTACGGGAGGAGGATTTTTTGGCAATAGGATATTGTGGCTACCCTCAACTCCTGGAAGTCCTACATAAGAGTCCAGAAATGTGGATCCGGGTGAGACTATTGGCTGTTCATTGGAGGAAGGGTTTAGAGAAGCTAGGCGCATGTTAGGGGGGAGTGATAAGCGCCTCTCTGTGCTCTCTATGGCGGTTACAACGACGCCTATGGTTTTCTGCAGCATCCTATCGATCGCAGTCAGGCTCGGCAAGGGGACCTTAGTGCCTTTGGTCTGTATTTCCATAGATCGTTTCTTCGTGATGGCTTTATTTCCCATAATACAAGTGCCAAGTCAGTCTCCTAGACAGTACAACAGTGATACCTTGTCAGTAGGCTCCTGGATGAGCAGGGACGCGCCTCAATAGACTTTAGGGAGTGGGCCCCAGCCCAGCCTCCTCCGGCCCCGGACGGCCACAGACGGTCCCGCCCTTGTCCCGGGCTTCTCCCGGCGCAACCCGCGCGCGATCCCGCGACGCGGGAGCAGCACCGTGATTTGAAGCGCCTCCTGGCGCGCAACGCTCGGTCACGTGGTTCGTGACCGCTGGGGCACCTGGGTCTTGTGGTTTTTGTGAACCAGTCTCCCCACTGCGGCCGCGCAAGATGGAAGTGCGGCGGCGGGAGACCGGGACAGCAACAGGTGACAGGCAGCAAGGAAACAATGTCAGGCAGGCAGCGGGATCCTCAGGGACAGCCAAGTAAGAAAAAGCGGGAACAGGGAACCCGCTCTGCCGCAGCAGCACCGTGATTTGAAGCGCCTCCTGGCGCGCAACGCTCGGTCACGTGGTTCGTGACCGCTGGGGCACCTGGGTCTTGTGGTTTTTGTGAACCGGTCTCCCCACTGTGGCCGTGCGAGATGGAAGTGCGGCGGCGGGAGACCGGGACAGCAACAGGTGACAGGCAGCAAGGAAACAATGTCAGGCAGGCAGCGGGATCCTCAGGGCCAGCCAAGTAAGAAAAAGCGGGAACAGGGAACTCACATACCCACAAAACCACTCACATGCACATTATCAGACCCATATAAACATTCATGCAGCCACTCACACACCCTTATAGCCACTCATACACCCACTCAATCACCCGTACAGCTTCTCACCCATCCACATACTTAGCAGTACAAACACTCATCGACCCACTTATTTGCCCATGCAGCCACTCACACAGCAACTTGCTTACCCATACGGGTACTAACACTTCTACTCACTTACCCATATAAGCACTCACACACCCACTCACACAACCATTTACATACTTATTCACACATGCATACAACCTCTCACATGCACACTCACTCACCCACACAGGTACTCACACAGACACTCACTCTCCTATCCAGCCACTCACACATGCACTCACATACCAATACACACACTCAAACAGCTACTTACTCACCCATACAGCATTTTCACACCCAGTTACTCACCTATATGGCCACTCACACACCCACTCATGCTCCCATAAAGCTCTGCACAGAGCCGCTCACTTACCCATACAGCTACTCACACATCCAGTTAACCACTTACATACCCATTCACACATCCATCCAAGCAGTCACACACCTGCTCCCTCACCTATACAGCCAGTCACAGATACTCACTGTGCAGAACAGCCACTCACACACACACTTACCCATACATCTATTCAAACAACCACTACCTTACCCATACAGCCACTAGCACACTCACTCACTCACCATTAGAGCCACTCACACAGCCACTCAGTCACCAAAAGAGGCACTCTCAGACTCCTCCACCCATATAGCCACTAAGGCAGCCACTCACTTACCCACACAGCCAATCACACTCACTCACCAATACGGTCACTCACACAGTCACTCACTCACCCATACAGCGAGTTACACAGTCCCTTATTCACCTATACATCTACTCGCACATCCACTCAACCAATCGTTTTAGATATGACACCGTCAAAAATGTTGGAGGACGATGTTACTCCAAAACTGGTAACTCTGCACTCTGACATTTTTTAAACACAGAGATGTGTCCTATTTATACAAATATGGTGCACCCCTGCATTTCCCCTAGCACTGATGCTAAAAATGCTGCCTAGCGCCAGCACAGGCACCCTTGTGTCATGTTGCAAGGGTGACTGTGCTGCTGGGGCAATTGATTATATGCAGGAAGGAACGCCTTCCTGCACATAAGCAATAAATAATGGCAATTCACTGTTGCTATGTGCCCTGCAGAATACAGCACACATAGAAAGAGCAAAATACAAGGAGGAATTAATCATTTTGCCTTGCATCGCCAGTTTAAGACGAGGTACTGACTTGTCTTAATTTTTGGTGCTGCCCCATCCTTGTAAATATGGGTCAGCGTCAAAAAGCAATGGGTGCTGTAGCGAAACACCCACTGCAACACCTCTTGCACACCCCTTTCACGCTAAGTGAAGCGTGAAAAGAGGTCTTATTCACAAAGCAGCATTAAGCCACATTAAGTGATGTTCTGGTGGCGATATCCCCTTGTAAATATGCCCCTGTGTTTTTACCATTGTGCAATGCATATTTGGTTACTGCACTGTCAGAAAATGTGTAAATATAGTTTGAAGTGCCTTGCAGTTAATGTGTACTATATGCACAAGTATTATTTAATATCTCATTGTTTTTGTGTTAACATGTCCATTCACGTGATTGTTTAGATTTATGAACATACAATTTACTAGTTATGAATGAAGCTGCTTAGGTTAAAATGCTGAAATAAATAAATGTTTTATGAGGCCGAAACACAATATGCTATAAAAATGTAGCTGCCCATATGTAGCATCAACATCCATTCTAGGCTGGAACTCATCTACAAAGAAAAAAGAAGGGTGTTACCACTCCCAATTATTTAATTATACTATGTCCTTCATGAGGAGATATAGAATATAGTCCTTAAGAAACAAACTATTATACCTACCATTTTTACTATGAAGACATCCAAAGCATTTTAGGACATGACAGATTAGTGCTATGCAATGGAGATGGGCTTGAGGGATTTCCTGACACAAGATGTTCCGCTCACAAAACATCTTGATCCAGGAAATCCAGAGTGACAGTGGAACAGGCGGATTTAACTTAATCTCAAACAAAGTCAACCAAAGTGGCGATATTTGGTCCGCTTCCACAGAGGAGAGGTTTATTGGCTTGGCCGAACTTTGTGGTTAAAGGGAAAACCTTCAGCTAGCACTAGTAATAACAAACTAAGGGGCAGATTTACAATAAACTAACGCAGCATCGAGCAGCAAGTCATTTGGTGCGCGGTGCTGTATTAGTTTTGAATGCAAAAACAACAGTTGATGGACAGAATGCTGAACAATGTCATAAATTCACCCCAGTACAGAGATCTGGGCCTAAATCCATTGTTTCTTTGCTCAACATGCCATTCCAGTTTGAACTCAGCCATATGCAAATCAGTCTTGACCCTGTGCCTCATGGGAACAGTCCAGCCCGAACTGCCAAGCCAGGTCCTACCTGGACTGGAACCAAGCATCCTAGGACCGGTTTCGGGGTTTCACCCCTCTTAACGATGGATTAAACCCAGATCAGTGACTGGGGGTGAATGTTTTGCCAATTTGCAACATTCCATCCATCATCTTGTGTGTTTTGGTATTAGTTTTGAAAGCACAGCGATGCGACATATTTACAACAATATGTCGCATGTCTGAGCTTCCCCCTGTGCTAGCGCACAAACTGCTGCCATGCGCCGACACAGGCACCCTTGACCATGGTGCAAGGATGCCTGCATCGTGGGGAGATTGTTTTTGTTCAGGTAGGGTTCCCTTCCTGCACAAAAACAATCTGAAATGCTGTTTTTCAACTTCTATGTGTGCCGTATTAGCACACATAGAAGTTGAAAAACAGCATTTTTTCAATGATTGTTTAAGTGCAGGAAGGGAATGCATAGAACTAGGAAGCAAAAATAAGGAGACATAAATACATTTCTCTTTGTTGCGTCTCCCTACGCCTTCCCTGGGGAGGTGTAGCATTCACAGTCATTTCCAGATTTACGATTCCTTGTAAATCTGGAAATGTGTCTCATTCTATGGGTGTTGTGTGGGAACACCCACAGCAACACCCATGCAACGGCACAGTGCTGCGTGTTAAGGGGCCATGCAGGGTGGCTTTTCCTGTCCTTGTAAATATGGGGCAGAGTATTGCGCTGCCAGTGCGTCACAAAAAGTGAGGTACTGGCAGAGCAAGGGGCTTGTAAATCTGCCCCTAATTTTCGCCCTCTGCCATCCCATTGTCCTTAAAGGCACTCGCAAATTTCCAGGACTCCAATATGTGCTCCAATTCAATTTACACTTTATTATAGTGTTCATTTGTAATAACACCTCTGTCCAAGAATTGGGAATATTCACCAGTGTTGTGAAGTATTCAATATTGTCTTCGATACTGGCCCTATAGTGGTAGTATTAATACAGTAAATTTGTGTCTGGAAATATTCACTAAATGTATTTACAGGGCATAGATCTTAACATAAATGAATGTATAGCAGTGTTTATGCACTCTCTTCATAATTCACTATATGAAGATGCATTGTGTTTAAACTGACCACTCTTTCATGCACATCTAGTATGCGTGAGTTATGCTCGGTAGCTCCACTGAGAATTTCTATTTTTCTCAAGATCCTCCAGTGCATTGACACTATATTTTTTCCGCAAGACAGGAGCCCGGCTGGTGGAACAGTGGGAAATGGATATCCCTTCGGATCTGAAATAAAGTAGCTTTCCTGTAGTGCCTCCGCATTATTGCTATACTCATCTTTTGTAACACAAATCCTGTATAATAAAAAAATAAGATAAACACAGTCTGCCCAAACGAAAGCTTATTGAATAGAATGCTCCACATAATGTATTTTCTCATGCCTTGGAGAGAGTGATTCTATTATCAGTCAGTATAGATCAATATTTATGTCAGCCAAAAAAAATCTAACTAATGCTGGGATTTATTGAATAAGCAATTGAATCTCAGATAGAAAAACTTAATAAAAGCGTAGTGTACTGGTTGTAAAGAGCAGTAGGTAGCACAGGCACTTTCTAAATAAACCAAAATGACACTGCATTTAGCTGTAACTGACTACATCAGGAGATTTTAGGTGTTTGTATGCAATGTAGTGAATTTGTTTGCAGCTGGAGTGAATAAAAAATTTAACTCAGTATTTCAATGTCCGCAAATGTTTTGATACGACCTTTGTAACCATTAAAATGCTTCTTTCTCTTATGGAATAACCCTTGTTAGCAGTCGGAAAAGTGTTTCTGACTCCTAAAATGGGATACTGAATGGATACCGATTTGGTATCTGGAGGGAGCGTGCCATAGGTATATATATATATATATATATCAATGGTTTGCTACCAAAATCTAGTTCCAAAACTCCAAAACAATTAAACTTTACCAGCACCTCAGAAGGTGGGAACCCATTTGCAAAAATGAAGCTGGTCCACTTGGGACTCCTTACACTTTGTGAATGTAAAGAAATGTAAATGTAAACAAATAGTTTAATGAAGAGGATGCACGTGCTCAAGGAACCATAGTCTAGTCCCAAATAAACTTTTGAAGAGTTTAAAAGCTTTTTTATTTTTTTTAAACAGCCCTTTTTAATTGAATCAAAATGGACAGCGTTTAAAAATATATAGATACATATGTGAAACTTGAGCACATACATGTTAGCTTGCTGTCCAAGCAGAACAACATCCGTGTGATGGTCACCAATCATAGTGAATTGAATTTTGCCACTGGATTCAAGCTAGCCTGGCTGATGAAGGGTGTTAGTATAAAACCGGTCCAAGGATGCTTGCTTCTGGTTCAGGGAGGACCTGGCCTGGCAGTTCGGGCTGGACTGTTACCATGAAGCACAGGGTCAAGACTGATTTGCATATGGCTGGGTCCAAACTGGGATGGCAAAGTGAGCTAAAGACCGATAATGGAGTAAACCCAGATCTGTGACTGGGGGTGAGCGTCTGGAAAGTTTCAGCACTCCATCCATCATCCCCTTGTGTTTGTTTTGTTTGCCCTAAGTTGGCACGGTATGACCAGACGTGGGTCCCTTGCCCACTTTGCCACTGGAATCAAGCTAGCCTGGCTGATATGGGGTTTTACCTCAAAACCGGTCCCAGGATGCGTGTTTCTGGTCCAGGGAAGACTTGACCTGGCAGTTTAGGCTGTACTGTTCCCATGAGGCACAGGATCAAGACTGAATTGTATATGGCTATGTCCAAACTGAGGTGGTGAATTGAGCTAAAGAACGATGATTGATTCAACCCAGATCTTTGACTTGTGGTGAGTGTCAGAAAAGTTTCAGCACTCCCTCCATCATCTCCTTGTGTTTGCTTTGTTTGCCCTAAGTTGGCAGGCTATGCCCAAACATGGGCCCCTTGCTCACTTTGTCACTGGATGCAAGCTAGCCTGGCTGAAGAGGGGCGTTATAACTAAACCAGTCCCAGGATGCTTGTATTCGGTACAGGGAAGGCATGGCTTGGCAGTTCGGGCTGTACTGTTCCCATGAGGCACAGGGTCAAGACTGAATTGCATATGGCTGGGTCCAAACTGGGGTGGCAAAGTGAGCTGAAGAACGATGATGGATTCAACCCAGATCTGTGACTGGGGTTGAGTGTCTGAAAAGTTTTAGCACTTCGTCCATCATCTCCATGTGTTTGCTTCATTTTAGGTATTGCCTAGTAGCTGCCAGAAAACAGTAATCATAGATGATATGCAAATAAAAACATGGCAATCATAAGTGAGGCTGGAATTGGATGGGTAATTCGGACCCTCCTTTTGTAACTTATTATTATCCTTGAGTTGTGTGATACCACAACATTTGCTAGACTACAATATAAATTATTTCCTGGGTGTTCATTAGAAATGTATAATGATATTATTTTCAACATGCCACTCATTATTTATTACTTTCTCTAAATATAAATAAAGACCTCTTATAACACCATCACAGCTACCATAATGAAATGCTAAACATACCCATAGTCAGTATTTCTGTATGTGGCTAATCATTGTCAGTAACACATTGACACAGAACTCAGAGACCAACACCAGCAACATTTTCAGGCTGGACCAAATAAAAGATGAGCTGGACAACAGAAGAAGACTATAACTTTAATTAATAACATAACTCTGAAAAAGGTTTCTTGAGGGTCAGTGACCTGAATAGAAAATGCCAAGATGCCCTCTGTAATTCCCTATTGATTTTGATAAGCACACTTAGTAGGTTTACTCGAGCACATGTTGTACTAAATGCAGGGTCAGCATCTCTTTCAGAGGTATAATCTTAAAACAGCTTGAGTGTAAACACTGCTTTTATAGTGACTGTCTGCTAAATCATCTTCATGTATGGGAGAGCCATAAAGTTAAAGTCTGTGGTGGTAGAAATCCAGCTCTTATACAGCTCATTTAAAAATAGTTATTTTATGTTTTCCACAGATTGTTAATTACACTTTGGACATAGAAGGTTATTATGCTAAGTTTAAAACATAAAGCCAAATCAATACAAGAGGAATATTGTAAAGAAATAGTTGAAATAGTCATTCATATTCAGTGTCATAAGACAGTTTTAAGATAGTTATACTCAAAAGTACAAATAAAGATGCGTTCTTGTGTTTATGGATTCGATTGATGTGTGGATTGCCCACATGCCTAAGCAATAAAAGAGGAGACAGAGGACAAAGTGTTTACCATAATGGGCATGCAAAATGTACCAAAGAACAAGAGAAGGTGTTTTAGTATGGACATGAAAGGGACCTGACCATCTAATTTGGATTTACATAAATCTATTTCAAGCCGGGCCGGCTGTAGCGCTGGTTGCAACTGGTGCAACAGTTTGTTTAGGTGCCCCCCCAAATGACCTTCTTCTCCACGGATTTCCTCAATGCCACATTCCTACACTGTCCCTCATCTCTCCATTGTCCAATTCTAATGGGAATTTCATTTATCTGTTACTGCTACTCACACCAGTGTAGGTTTTCTGAGCACTTTACATCATACACACATTATACAGCAACAATGAATCATACATGTGTACATCAGTCTATAGGAAATGCCAAACAAAACAATGAGGATTATAAGGTGTAGAAATCACATGCCATCCATATTAGAAGGCAGTATATTTTAAAAGTGTTTGGTCTGATGAAGCACAAACTCAAGATTTAAAACTTACCGCAATGCTTGGGGTTGTCTTTACTAATAAGAATATTTCTACCCAACCAAACCCTTTTAAACAACATTAGAAGAATGAAAGCCTGGGGAAAATGCAAATTGTTCTGATCTCTACTATGCAGTTTGCAAGCAGATATTTTATGACAGATCATAGGTCACTGTGCTTTTTTAGGATTCTAATTTATGAATTGCAAGTATCAAAAGGACCTCTGTGACAAAAGCAGTAATCCACCGAGCTAGCCACATAAAATACAGTTCTGTGATGTGCATGGTACACATTCTTTGCAGCACGCCACCCTCTATACTACCTTATGATGAGTTAAAACTGCCACTAGACAAAAAACTCCGATCTCTCTCTAGGAGGAACATTAATCTCCAGTGCTATCTTGACATTTTTATTGTTGCCTGAAAACAGACACACAAGGAGCTCTGCAGCAGGTGCTTTTAAACTCAGGTTATTTCTATACACAGCTCTGGCCCCTCCCAAGCTCCGCATACTGTCCATCAATTGTTCTTTTTGTATTTGTCACCCCGAGTTGGACGTGTATGCCCAGACATGGGTCCTGTGAGCTCCATGCTACTGGAGTCAAGCTATCCTGGCTGATGAGGGCTGAAAGCCCGAAACCGGTCCTAGGATGCTTGTTTCCTGTCTAGGGAGAACCTGGCCTGGCAGTTCGGGCTGGACTGTTCCCTTTGGTTGCAGGGTCAAGGCTGATTTGCACATGTATGGGTCCAAACTGGAATGTCATGGTGAGCAAAAAAACGATGGATTTAGGCCCAGATCCCTGTACTAGGGTGATTGTATGACATTGTTCTGCATTCTGTCCATCAATTGTTCTTTTTGCATTTGTCACCCAGAGTGGGACGGGTATGCCCAAACGTGGGTCCTGTGCTCTCCATGCCACTGGAGTCAAGTTATCCTGGCTGATGAGGGCTGAAAGCCTGAAACCTTCCTAGGATGCTTGTTTCCAGTCCAGGGAGGACCTGGCCTTGCAATTTGGTCTGGATTGTTCCCACTGGGTGCAAGGTCAAGACTGATTTGCATATTGCTGGGTCCAAACTGGAATGGCATGGAGAGCAAAAAAACGATGGATTTAGGCCCAGATCTCTGTATTGGGGTGAATTTATGACATTGTTCTACATTCTGTCCATCAATTGTTCTTTTTGCATTTGTCACCCCGAGTGGGACAGGTATGCCCAGACGTGCGTCCTGTGCTCTCCATGCCACTGGAGTCAAGCTATCCTGGCTAATGAGGGCTGAAAGTCCGAAACCGGTCCTAGGATGCTTATTTCCAGTCCAGGGAGGACCTGGCCTGGCAGTTCAGGCTGGACTGTTCCCATTGGATGCATTGTCAAGACTGATTCGCATATGGCTGGGTCCAAACTGGAATGGCATGGTGAGCAAACAAATCGATGGATTTAGGCCCAGATGTCTGTACTGGGGTGAATGTATGACATTGTTCTGCATTCTGTCCATCAATTGTTCTTGTTGCCTTTGTCACACCTCCAAAGCTCAGCCGCAGATGCTGCTGCCCCAGTCACCAGAAGTAGACCTGTTTACAAGAGATTCGGGCATATGCAATTTGGGATTTTTGCCCTATATGCTGAACAGAAACACAAGCTCAATTTTCAAAAAAATTATGTATATAGTACCTTTAGGTTTTTAATGAATAGTTATGTAATTACAGTTGTTGTTTTCAGTTATTTATGCTAGTTGAGGAATACAGACCTCAGGTTTTATTTAAAAAAACGTTTTTATTGGGTTTTTTATTGTAGGTAAAACATGTACAGCATGTGCATGTTGATTAAAGGTACAATGGCATTTTTGGATATGGCCCTTTCTGCATTGTCATCCTCAAATATTTTGCCTTCACCCTCATGTTTTCTGAAACCGTTTTTGTTGGTTTTTAGGACTCTGCAAACTTTACCACTGTTAACCAGTGCTAAAGTGCTTGCACTATCTCCTTCAAAGTATGGTAAAAGTGGCTTCATATAATTTACTTATATGTCCCAAGTAAAGTGGCACTACATGTACCTAGGCCTGTAAAAGAAATGCAACTTGTGGGGTGGCAGCACTTTTTGTGCCACTAGCTTAAGTAGCCCTATTTAACATGTCGTAGGCCTACCATTGCAGCCTATTTGTGCAGTTGTTAACTACCATTTCGACCCAGCAAAATAACACTTTTGCCAGGCCTAAACCCTCCTTTTTAGTGAATATAAGTCACCCCTAGGTTAAGCCTTAAACAGCCCAAAGGGCGGGGTGCAGTGTATTTAAAAGGTTGGACATGTACTTTTAAGTGTTGCATGTCCTGGTAGTGAAAACATCTCAAATTCGTTTTTCACTACTGCAAACCCTGCTTCCCCATAGGACAACATTGGGTTAAGGTATTATGTTTAATAAGTGCTAACTTTAGATCAGGAACAGGTGAACCTTTCATTTTTTGTATCTGAGAAATTGTAATTAAAAATCCTTTTTAATGGTAAAGTAGGATTTTAAGTTACATTTCTGACCACCCCCTTTTAGAAAGTTGGCATTTTCCTGCCCTACTTGGTGCCTGCAGCTTGTTCCTTGGTCACATAAATGGGTACAGTTGGCAGTTGTACATTGTTTGTTTCTCCCAGACAGCCACACAGTGGAAGGATAATGAGTGCCTGGATGAGCCTTCAACCTGTAGGATGGTTGGGGGGCCAAGCTGGACACAGCCCTACTTGCAAATGAATAGCTGTGCCTGACTTATCACAAAGGATTTGTCACCACTATTTTGCTTATCGAGGCAGTACAGGGAAAACAGGAACCTTCAGGTACTTCAAGGAGAATTCTATAGTAATTTTTCCTTCTTCAAAGTGGGCATCAGGTACAAATATTGGACTATCAGAGCCAACTCTTGAGTACACCGGACTTCACATTGCAGTCTACAGTTTTCTCGAAACCATTACTGCATGAAGCATCCTTGATGCAGGCCTTCACATTGGAAGCTCCTTGACAAAGACGTAGGACTCCGCAAAACAGCCTCTCAGCTCCTCATACTGCCACTACACTCTGCATCCTTGAGGTGGGATCCCGCACCACTCAGTAAGCCAGTATTTACGGTACTTTGTTCAGAAGGCCTAACTTGGTCCCTGTACCTGGCCCACGCTCTATTACAGTTGGTCAGAACTTTTCACTTTCTCCTGGCCTGGCACAACCAGATAACCACAGTTTGCGCTTTGTGCTTCTAGGTACTACTTTTACTTACATTTTTAAAATTTGCATGTCTTACATTCTACCGATTGGATTTTTGTCATTTTGATTTCTAAAGTGGTGGGGTATTTTTCTTGTGTTGTGTTTTCAATTCATTACCACGAAGTGCTGTATAAGTACTTTACACATTGCTTCTAAGTGAAGCCTGAGTGCTTTTGTGCCAAACTACCAGAGGACTAAGCACAACTTAATTTACAGTTTGCTTGTGTTTCATCCTGAAAGAGATTATGGTTGTTGCTTGAGGAGGGTTTCATCCCCTTAACCAGTAACCCCATTTCCAACAGCTTGTAAGTTATAGGATGGCATAATCATACAGTCATTTTTACAAACTATCACAAGTTCACTCCATATTGGGGGTATTGTAGAGTGAGTAGTAGGTTGTGCAACATGAGTTGTGTCTAACAACCTAGAAAACAATGTATCAAAACAGTTTATGAACAATAACCAACTAGAACCCTTAGGAACATCTTGAGTTGGAGTTATGTGATAAAGGGATACTAGTACAGGGAGTATTTACCTGCGTATCTAAATAATGCCTTGAGAGAGTGGAGGAGCTAGGGAATATCCTAACCTGGATAATGGAGATGTGAGCCCATGGTATATAAACTCATCCAATCAAGTTTTAAATGCTCTCTTGTGGTAGGCATGTAAGTATTATCTATTAGTTCACTCTCAATGGATACCAGTCTATGTACTATACTGTTGTACAGTGGTTACTGAATGTAAGAGGGCTTACGTTTCCTCAAGTGGGTAATATGTCACCTCTGGGATCTACACTCAAAGTCATTCAACATTCATCCCAGTGTCCGGGTATTGGATGCTTATGAAGTCCCATACCCTCCTCCCTGTGTATACCTCCTTGACTCTGTCCAGTCCATCATAGGAATTTTGATCTGCATGATTACACTGAGGGTACCGTTGATGTCTTCCATTGAGATGTGATTGCCCTTTTGGCTGGGAAATGAACTAGGTCAGTGAAATGGGCTGCATTCTTTAATGTTTTTGGGTGTCCGATAATCCCCAGTACTAAATCTTCCCAAGAGTGCTGGAGGGGTATGGTGGTTCAAGCAGACAAAGTCCGAAAGACAAGGTACCAATAAAGTGCCATGGATGATCAATCCCATATTAAATAGTAAAAATCCACCAATACAAGTACAGTGTCAAAAAGAGGCAGATGACCCTAGGGAAATCCCATTGATCGTAGTGTGGAGAGATAAGCCAGGTTCAGTATAAATAACTGAATTAATTTGAACAAGGCATTAAGTTAGACTGTACATGAATAGGATAGTGCCTCATCCATTTCTTCTCATGTATTAGTCTGTTAAATTTGGTCTTCCAGGTATCATTTTGATGTTGAAGTCATGGTTAAGAGAATTGTAATTTATATAGTCAGTTCACACAGTGTCTACTGTTACACATCATGTAAAGTGTGTGCGTTGGTATTTGTGTATGAGGTTTTGTGTATATAAATGTCCACTATGTTTGTAGTATGTGTGAGATTAAGCGTTATGTTAAAAATTGCCACTCATGGAGTACATAACAATCTTGTAGTGCCAGGAATGGTTGGCCTATTGGTATATTACCTCATTGCCATCACAGAGGGGAATGGCCTAGGCATGGCCCACCCAGTTCATAAGGACAGCAAGCAGCACTATGGTTAGAGCAAAAAGAAAGGGGGGAGGACAGCCCTGGTGAGTCATTCGGATCAGATACACACACCCTACTCTGACCCTGGCCACTCTGTTGGTATACAGCAGTTATACCAATTGAAAAAATATTGTCTCCAATCAGAATTTATGAAGTACCTCATTCATGTAATCCCAGTTCAGTGTATAAAACACTTTTTCCACATCAAAAACCAGGGCAGCAGAATATGGGCTTTGCCCTGGAGCAACAACATGATGCTATATAGTCTTATGATGTTATGAGAAGTGCTCCTTCCCAGCACAACATCATTTTGTTGCGAATGGACAAGGCAAGAGATAACTCTAAAGAGCTTGTGTGCCATGACCTTGCTTAGTATCCTGTAGTCTGCGTTCAAGAGCGCTACTGTTCTATGAGACACTGGCTCAGCGCGTAGAGAGACAGTACTGCTTTGTCCTGCTAGACGACAAGTGTTGGCGGAGCCAGATCTTTTATTCAGTTTTAATGTGTTTTGTGTGAAGCTTTTATTCCTAATTAATAACTTGCACTAGCTACCGTTATCTTACTGTAATTGTGTCTCCCTTTAGCTATTGGCACAGTTACGTATTTTAAAACGCCTGTTTGCACATTAACGTACCGCTATCTTACGTAATTGTGTCTCCCTTTAGCTATTGGCACAGTTACGTATTTTAAAACGCCTGTTTGCACATTAACGTACCCTAAACATTGCAATTTGCACTTAGTTTACCTGTACTCGGTCCTGTCCGATTGCCGTGACCGGTTGCTCCTCCCCGTTCCACCACGGGTGTTGTCCCGATTGATGTGGAGGGAGTCTACTACTTCCGGTGCATGGCAGTCAGCGCTCTAGTTGCTGCTTCTCCTCATGTTTAAAACTGATGCCCTGGCTAACGCGCAGCGGACGCGTGCAGCGGGCGCGCCAAAGGCAAGCCCATCTGCGCCTGTCCGCGACCAGTGTGCGACCAGGGCCAGGCACGCTGCTCGAAATGGAACCGACAGGGAAAGGATCGTGTGGTCTCGAGATGATCTGTGGAGGCTTAACACGGATGTTGACTGCCACGTGCACAGGTTTGACCTAGGCTCCCTCCCCCTCGATTTTACTTGCGGTACGTGTGGGAAATACCTCGGTGTATGGGAGAATGAGGAGAAGGGACTCCGCAAGTCCAGACCGCTCAGCAATAGAAGTCTTAGAGCAGGGTTGCTGAATTGTAGATCCCTTTCGAAGCATGCCAATGATATCTGGCTGCTATTGGAAGGCCATGATTGGGACGTTTTATTTTTGACTGAAACGTGGCTTAGTGAGGATAATGTGACTGCTATAGCCTTGGCAGTGCCCCTGGGTTACACAATATGTCTCACCAACCGACAGGGTGGAAAAAGAGGTGGTGGGGTAGCTGCTATAATTAAAGATCAGTTCACACTAACATCCTCGGCCCCTATGCTGATCGCGGGCATGGAGGGGCTTCATTTCTGCATTCAGGTGGGCTCTCAGACATCCTTAGCAGGTCTAGTTATTTACCGCCCACCTGGGGGGAATGACTCTAATCTTACTGACCTGCTAGACGTAATAGTGCAGAGCTCCCTCCTCCATCCCTACTTCCTTGTAGTGGGGGATTTCAACATCCATATGGACAGAACAGATTGTGCCCAAGCAGAGATATTAAGGGCCACCCTGATGGCCGCAAATCTGAGCCTAATTAATAAGGGACCCACACACAGGGCGTGTCATACACTCGATCTCATCTTTTCTAATATTGAAGGGGTGCTGTTGGAAGATCCCCTGCCACTACTTTGGTCTGACCATTTGCTTTTACCTTTTTTAATAAATCTGGCAGCTGACAGACCAACGTCAAGCAAATGAGTTTTCATGAAAAGACAATGGTCGAAGCTTGTCCCGTCCGCTATGGGCCCAGCCCTGGTGCAAAACATGCCCACGTTAACACTGAACGCTAATTCTGACGCGCAGCGGCTTCATTACTGGATTGAAAATATGATTTCATCCATTGCTCCAGCGAAACGCGCGCTGTCCAAAAGAGACTCCCCCTCTGCTCCATGGTTCTCACAGGATCTTAGAACGGAGAAGGCTAAATGTAAACGTTTAGAGAGGCTGTGGAGGGTAAATTATGGGACTTTGGAGAGAACTCATTATAAGATGGCCTCCCATAAATTTCAGAAGGCTGTCCGAAAGGCAAAGAAACAATTTTTTGCTGCGTCAATTGAACAGGCTGAACACTCCAGCAAGGAAGTCTTCAAGGTGGTTCAGTCCTTCTTCAAGCCTAGATGCATTGAAAGGGAGATACCGCCTTCGGTCACTATTTGTAATAAAATCTCGGATTTCTTTGACCAGAAGATTAAGAGCGTTTATGATTCATTTGGCCCAGAGGTAGCAACAGAGAAAACAGAGCAATCTGCCAAACTGCTGATAAGCGGTCCGCTGACCTGTTTTCAACCTGTAACTCTGCCCGCGGTTTTACAGGAATTAAGGTGTTGCAAGTCAGGCTCGCCGGATGACCCCTGCCCTCCCAAACTGTGGTGCACAATGACGGATTTTGTGGCCCTGTCCTTACACCACATCTGGAATACGTCCATCTCTTCGGGGGTCTTCCCAGACATATGGAAACATGCTACCCTCCTCCCTTTAAAGAAAAAGCCTAGTGGTGATCCTACGGATCTCACCAACCTACGCCCTATCTCCCTTCTGGCTGCCCCGGGCAAGATGCTGGAGAAAGTTGTCCAGCGGCAACTCAGTAAATACATAGAGGACAACAAGATTCTGCACGAGACTCAGTCAGGTTTTAGACCAGGTTTTAGCACCGAGACAGCTCTGATTGAGGTGGCAGAATCAATAAGATGGTCGTTAGATTTGGGAGACTCAGCTTTGTTGGTGCTCCTGGATCTTTCGGCGGCTTTTGACACCGTTGATCACGTAAGATTGTTGACGAGATTGTCTGAAGTGGGCATACAGGATCAAGCGCTGGCCTGGTTACACTCCTACCTGTCCCAGCGAACCCAGAAGGTCGCCTTGGGGACTGTATCTTCTACACCTAAGCAGTTAGGTTGTGGCGTACCTCAGGGCTCGGCGCTTAGTCCACTTCTATTTAATATCTATATGGCCCCACTCTTCACACTGATCGCTAACTGGGAGGTCAAGGCAGTATCTTATGCCGATGACACTCAGCTTGTGTATCCATACGCAGAGGGGTCTGAGGCAGCCTTGTCAAATTTTAAAGGCTGCCTCCAGGATGTGGCGCGCTGGATGAACACTAATAAATTGAAACTTAATGTGGACAAAACGGAAGTGCTTCATTTTGGCAAAGGCGCCCCGCCCCCCTCTGAGCTCTGGTGGCCGGCAGCAATGGGCTCCCCCCCTTCCCCCAGTCCCTCGGCAAAAAATCTGGGAGTGCGATGGGACAACAATCTGTCCTTTGTTTCCCACACACAACAGCTGATGGGCTGTTGCTTGGGTAAACTTAGGAATCTTCGCAAAATCCTGCGACTTTTGCCGACACATTGCAGGAAAATGGTAATCCATGCGACAGTCACATCTAGATTGGATTACGCGAATGGCCTGTTCCTGGGATTGCCCAAATACTTAATTCAACGTTTGCAAGTGGTCCAGAATGCGGCTGCGAGACTGTTAATGCATATTCCATTCAAGCATTCCACCTCTCCGCATCTTCGATCACTTCACTGGCTACCTGTGGCCCACAGGATTAAATTCAAGGCTCTTACGTTAGCTTTCAGATCCTTGTTTGGCTCATGTCCCACTTATCTGAGGGATCGATTGCCAAGATACACGCAGGCCCGCTGTCTTCGCTCCAACCTCCGGACCCAGCTTGCAGTCCCGCGAATAAGAAGGGCCCGGCTGGGCGGCAGAACGTTTTCTGCCAATGTAGCAAGTCTATGGAACTCACTCCCCCCGGAGCTCCAACAGGCCCCCTCTGAATCGTGTTTTAAATCAATGCTGAAAACCTGGCTCTTCTCCCAACCTCGTTAATTAACTGTTTTGCACTTCGGTATTTGTTTTTTTCTGCTTGCGTTCATCGCCGGGACACCTCCTGGAGAGGTAACTGTTCGCGCTTTATAAAATTCTGTATTATTATTATTATTATTATTGGTCTTTATGAGGTTTCAAAATTGACAGTAGTGAAGCTTCCCTCACTGAAAATAGTTGGACGTCAGCCTTCATGGGCAGCAGGTAAATATGGGACAATTTACGGGCCACGCAAGTGGGATATGTTATTTTACCTGTGGTCGTCTTTTATAGGATCTTTTATCTCTTCAAGAGTATTAGGACTTTCCATTTCTTCTCGTAGATCAGCCAATAACCTGAGAAGCTGCAAGGTGTCCAGAAAATTCCAGGTCATTGCTAGCCTGTGATCAGGAGTATCCCTATACAATGACTATAGAACTGAAAGAGGACTTGATACATCTTTGTTGGGAACGTGTAAGATTGTCCTTCTTGTCGTCACTGAGAGCAATGCTGGGGAGGTCGTTTAGCTCACCAAAAGGATCCAGGCCAGGTGTTGGCCTGAGCTATCTGCCTCAGCATGTGTGCAACAGGTGTAATTTCTTAGTCAAATTGACTTCTGCTCTGTAAATATCACCTCAGGCTGTTGTGTAGTAGGGTTGGCCATCTCTGAGTATTCAATCAGTTTCCAGGTGAGAGAGCGCTTCACCTGATCAATATCCCATTCTAATGATTTATGACTGACTACTAAGGCCTGTATATAGTACCGTTTACTTACCACTTTTATCGCCTCCCATTTCAGGGATGTGGATGAGGCTGAGCCATTCATTTTGGTTTAAAAAAACTCGCTTAGTCAGGATGCATGGGTTTCCCAGAGAACCCTGTCTTCTAGAATTGTGACTGGGAGTCACCAAGCAGGAACTGGTGACTGGGGACTACTCTAATTTATGCCGAGTAGTAGCAGGCTATAATGTGAAATGTCTGACCCCAGACAGTCCGCAAGCATGGTAGCATGAGCCAAAAGACAAAGTGTTGTTCAGGAAATCACCCTATCCAGTTGTATACATAAATCATGAATCGGAGAATAATATCAGGAAAGACGTAAAACCTGATCATGGAGCACCAAACATCAGACAAGGTCCAATGATGTAGCTATTGTGTCAATAATGATGCATTTGACACAATTTGTGCCTTGGCAAAGGGGGATGGGCCCGCCGATTCTGGAGTAAAAGAGGGATGGGATCTGTTGAGGGTCACATCTGGCACACTGTTCAAATCGCCCCAATAATCCAAGGTGTGTGCTCCCACTCTGCTAGGTTTAAAGATAGTTTGCTGAGAAAGGTTGTTGAGGTACATGTGATACAAAAATATTTCCAAGGGGTATCCATTCAGCTTGCATTCAAGGAGCACACATTTACCCTCCATATCAACAATAGATCTGTTGACTGTAAGGGGGACCCCCGCCTTGTTCTAGATCAAAACTCCAGCCAGACAATTTAAACAATAAATAATAATTGTGAAATTGCAGGGTACCCAGCAGGAGGCTTCCTGTAGAAAACAAAATACTTTCTGTTGAGGGCAAAGGCATGTCACCCATAATGATACAGGCATACTGCAATTTCAAAATAATTATTCTGGAAAGAAATTTCAATATTGAGTAACTCGACTAGTAGCTTGGATGAATGGAAACTCAGGTAAGGTGCTTGGTACTGAAAGTTCGGGAGGCAGATGTTTTTCCCTGCTTAGTCTTCAGGGATATTCCACATCCTCTGTAATTAGTCCACCGGGGGGAGGACCAGCAGTGTCCTTGGAAGTCTATGGTCCCCGACCAGGTAACTCTGTCTGGTGAACCTACTTACTCCTTACATAAGAGGGATCGAAGTCATAAAAAGGGAGCTGTATCAGGTCATTTGTGGTTTTACAGGGTTACGGCTCCTCCTGTTCACAGGAGTGGGATGAAGTCTGTGATAGGTCTTAAAGATCCAAGGATTCTGTGGAAGAAATAAATAATTGCCTGGAGGGCTCCTGAAACATAGCTGCCACTAACAATGGCGCTTGCCGTTCCTTTCCGGCATATTCCTGAGACCTGCATGGTCATCTGGGTCAGCCCTTCCTAACCTAAAAGTTAGGCAGTCAGTTACATTGGATGGCCTCAGGAAAGGCCCTTGGCTCTCCACCCAGTTCCAAGCAGCCACAGGGTCAGGAAAAAGTATGATTTCTGTCCAGAATAGATTTTATTTGGCCAGGAAAAGTAGGGAATATTGTATCAGCATTTCTTGAAGTCTTTGTTTGATCCCAGAGAAGGATGCCTGATGACTTGTAAGTGCCAGAGTATAATCAGGATATAGCATGATCCGGTGACTGTCTATCTCAAGGTCCCTACCTGACATGTCACATGAAGAAACAGCATCTCTATCCCTGTAGTGGAGGATTCTAACCACCATAACTCAGGATTAATCAGTATGATGATGAAGAGGCACTGTAATCAAAATCTATACTTTGAAATACATGATCTTATATTTCTGTTCTGCTATAGGAAAAGCAGACGTGTTCTCAAGCTACTTATTCTCATTGAGAAATTAAGGTTTAATAGTACCCTAGGTTTTTTTTTCTACCACTGTCAACACTATCCTAAAACACATACCACTACCTGTGATACAACCTAGCATTACACATATTTGTGCTACTAAATTAGATCGATTCATCTAATGCTAAAAGATAGAATATATGTGCTATGAAGCTGGATACATGTAGAATAGCATTGATATGAACCAGAAGACTCTTACAGATTAGAAGCTTGATTTATAGTTTGGCGAATGGGGTACTTTGTCACAAACACATTGGAATACCTCATTCACCAAAGTGGCTGTTTGTCCTCCCAATTTAAAGTCTGGCAAAAGTCATTTGATTGATTACTTCCTCTCAACAGAGTAGGGGGCACTGGAGGAAGGACTTTACACTGTCCTCTTTTTTTTGGATGGACAGAATGAAGGATTTTTTTCCCTGGCCATCAAGGTAAAAAAAACAATATTGACCTCTAAACCCTTGGAGAAATTTGTGAAAACTGCTACTTTGGGAGTATTTGTGTTATTTTTTTAAACTCTTGAATAGTTTGCCGGTGCCCGGCCATCATGGATGATGGTACCATTTGTCAAGCATCCATACATTGACAGGAAACACTGAGGTGGTAGTTTCTGTCAATGTACAGTGTAGTCAAAATGGCAGTGGAGAACTCTAAATTTGGTAGGTAGAGGATCCTAAGTATGGAGGAGGTAATGTCCTCCACAATCCCAACAGTGTCCTCCATCTGCCAAACTCTAAATCAGGCCCTCTGTCTGCTTGAACTGAATGTCAGTGTTTGGCCCTTTGAAGTAAGTTTGATGCCTAGAGTGAAGATATAGTGACATATAGAACTTCTGAGAATCTGGGGGGAAACATATCAAGAATAAGGGATTCTTGGCTTCAGAGACATGGCACCTTCCATGGGGGAACAATCTAGCATTTCCATTTCACTTTTAAATACTTGTGTGTTGTGATGGTGGCTGTTGTGTGGATGACTTTGAGCATATGCATTTTTGGGTGGGAGTGCAGCCTTTTGTAGATGGGTCTGTGGCTGTTGCTGTGATGTTTGCAGGTATGGCTGTGTCTATGGAGGGGTCAGTGGCTGTTCCTGTGATGTCTGCAGGAATGGATGTGTCAATGGAGGGGGCAGTGTGTGTTGCTATGAAGTCTGCAGGTATGGTTGTGTCTGTAGAGGGGAAGTGTATGTTACTATGATGTCTGCAGATATGGGTGTTTCTGTGAAAGAGGCAGTGTGTGTTGGTGTGATGTCTGCAGGTATGGGTGTGTCTGTCAAGGGGGCTGTGTGTTTTGCTGTAGTACCTGGGGGTATGCTGGGGTAAGTTGAGGTGCGGAGGGCGGTGAGTGTCTGTTTTATGCATGCATGTTTGAGTGTCTTGGATGTCTTGGGTTTGTGTGTGATACTTAGGTCAGCTGAAGTGTGTCCCGCCTAGGTGTGCATATGCTTTGGATAGGATTGGGAAGAGGGAATATGGAAGTAGAAGGGGTGGAAGGTTGGGAAGGTGGATGGCTGCTGTGTGGGAGGAGGCCAGAGCCTGAACAGATTTCTGTAGGACTGACATGCCAGTGTGAATGACTTCCAAGAGACAACCATCTGGGACACCCTGGTGCTTAGCCCCTGGATGGCATTCAGCACTGCAACCTGACCCTCAGAGATGCTCCTCAGGAGGCCAATAGACTTCTCACTCAGGGCAGCAGAGCTAACAGGGGCAGAGGCTGAGCTACCTGCAATGAAGGAGAGCACTCTCCTCTTAGGGGAGCGCTAACTGGCACCTTGTGGGGCAACAAAGGAAGGATGCCGACGAAACTGGTGGTGGCAGACAAAGATGAAGGTGGAACTGGTCTTGTTGGGTCTGCCAACATATCAGAGTGCCCACCAGAAGATGACCCAGAGGATTGTGAGATGTGGATGTTGTCCTCTGGGGCACTCCTCAAGCCCTCCTGGTCACTGGGTCCCTCCGTGTCTGACGTCTGTTATCCAGAACCACCGTGACATGCTGTGTTCCCACTGACGTTGGCCCTTTCTTCTTTGCTTGTCCTGGATGTCTCTGAAATGACATGGAACATGGGTTTATTCTAATTGCATTTCTACACCGTCCATCACAAATCAACAGAAAACATTGACGAAGCCCACGTATCACACAACCTTCATGGTTCACTCCATAGGCTTCCAGGGTAGCATGAGCACATGTATGCAATCCACATAACACTCAAAAGGTTGGGTCCACTTATTTCAGATCCCCATACTGGCCCAAATGCATGGATGGAATTCTCTGCAATCTATCCTTATGTTCATACTGGGGTAGATGATTAACGTGCCTACTTTGGCATTTGGTGCATACCATTGTAAAGAGATTTTGAGATTTACTCAATGCTCTCACAAGGTCCAGCGTCCAAAAAATCTACCTGAAGGTCAAGTTGAACACGAGGTACCATTAATTTCTGTTGTGGTAGACATCATGTCACATACATATGCTCATTGCAAACTGATGACACTATGGACCTCTAATTACATCATTTGACCACAACCTGAAAAGTTTATTGACATTTCTAGACATGTAGTTTAAGTATATATCACATTTTACAGATAAAGGCCAATGAAAGCATTGCGCTCCAAACTTTTGGGAGATGGATACTCTGAATTCACTCAGTAAAAGACAGTAATAAAGTGCAAATGGGTGCAAGGTCAAGACTGATTTGCATATGGCTGGGTCCAAACTGGAATGGCATGGAGAGCAAAAAAACGATGGATTTCGGCCCAGATCTCTGTACTGGGGTGAATTTATGACATTGTTCTACATTCTGTCCATCAATTGTTCTTTTTGCATTTGTCACCCCGAGTGGGACAGGTATGCCCAGACGTGCGTCCTGTGCTCTCCATGCCACTGGAGTCAAGCTATCCTGGCTGATGAGGGCTGAAAGTCCGAAACCGGTCCTAGGATGCTTGTTTCCAGTCCAGGGAGGACCTGGCCTGGCAGTTCGGGCTGGACTGTTCCCATTGGATGCATTGTCAAGACTGATTTGCATATGGCTGGGTCCAAACTGGAATGGCATGGTGAGCAAACAAATCGATGGATTTAGGCCCAGATGTCTGTACTGGGGTGAATGTATGACATTGTTCTGCATTCTGTCCATCAATTGTTCTTGTTGCCTTTGTCACACCTCCAAAGCTCAGCCGCAGATGCTGCTGCCCCAGTCACCAGAAGTAGACCTGTTTACAAGAGACTCGGGCATATGCAATTTGGGATTTTTGCCCTATATGCTGAACAGAAACACAAGCTCAATTTTCAAAAAAATTATTTATATAGTACCTTTAGGTTTTTAATGAATAGTTATGTAATTACAGTTGTTGTTTTCAGTTATTTATGCTAGTTGAGGAATACAGACCTCAGGTTTTATTTAAAAAAACGTTTTTATTGGGTTTTTTATTGTAGGTAAAACATGTACAGCATGTGCATGTTGATTAAAGGTAAAATGGCATTTTTGGATATGGCCCTTTCTGCATTGTCATCCTCAAATATTTTGCCTTCACCCTCATGTTTTCTGAAACCGTTTTTGTTGGTTTTTAGGACTCTGCAAACTTTACCACTGTTAACCAGTGCTAAAGTGCTTGCACTATCTCCTTCAAAGTATGGTAAAAGTGGCTTCATATAATGTCCTTATATGTCCCAAGTAAAGTGGCACTACATGTACCTAGGCCTGTAAAAGAAATGCAACTTGTGGGGTGGCAGCACTTTTTGTGCCACTAGCTTAAGTAGCCCTATTTAACATGTCGTAGGCCTACCATTGCAGCCTATTTGTGCAGTTGTCAACTACCATTTCGACCCAGCAAAATAACACTTTTGCCAGGCCTAAACCTTCCTTTTTAGTGAATATAAGTCACCCCTAGGTTAAGCCTTAAACAGCCCAAAGGGCGGGGTGCAGTGTATTTAAAAGGTTGGACATGTACTTTTAAGTGTTGTATGTCCTGGTAGTGAAAACATCTCAAATTCGTTTTTCACTACTGCAAACCCTGCTTCCCCATAGGACAACATTGGGTTAAGGTATTATGTTTAATAAGTGCTAACTTTAGATCAGGAACAGGTGAACCTTTCATTTTTTGTATCTGAGAAATTGTAATTAAAAATCCTTTTTAATGGTAAAGTAGGATTTTAAGTTACATTTTTGACCACCCCCTTTTAGAAAGTTGGCATTTTCCTGCCCTACTTGGTGCCTGCAGCTTGTTCCTTGGTCAAATAAATGGGTACAGTTGGCAGTTGTACATTGTTTGTTTCTCCCAGACAGCCACACAGTGGAAGGATAATGAGTGCCTGGATGAGCCTTCAACCTGTAGGATGGTTGGGGGGCCAAGCTGGACACAGCCCTACTTGCAAATGAATAGCTGTGCCTGACTTATCACAAAGGATTTGTCACCACTATTTTGCTTATCGAGGCAGTACAGGGAAAACAGGAACCTTCAGGTACTTCAAGGGGAATTCTATAGTAATTTTTCCTTCTTCAAAGTGGGCATCAGGTACAAATATTGGACTATCAGAGCCAACTCTTGAGTACACCGGACTTCACATTGCAGTCTACAGTTTTCTCGAAACCATTACTGCATGAAGCATCCTTGATGCAGGCCTTCACATTGGAAGCTCCTTGACAAAGACGTAGGACTCCGCAAAACAGCCTCTCAGCTCCTCATACTGCCACTGCACTCTGCATCCTTGAGGTGGGATCCCGCACCACTCAGTAAGCCAGTATTTACGGTACTTTGTTCAGAAGGCCTAACTTGGTCCCTGTACCTGGCCCACGCTCTATTACAGTTGGTCAGAACTTTTCACTTTCTCCTGGCCTGGCACAACCAGATAACCACAGTTTGCGCTTTGTGCTTCTAGGTACTACTTTTACTTAAATTTTTAAAATTTGCATGTCTTATTGGATTTTTGTCATTTTGATTTCTAAAGTGGTGGGGTATTTTTCTTGTGTTGTGTTTTCAATTCATTACCACGAAGTGCTGTATAAGTACTTTACACATTGCCTCTAAGTGAAGCCTGAGTGCTTTTGTGCCAAACTACCAGAGGACTAAGCACAACTTAATTTACAGTTTGCTTGTGTTTCATCCTGACAGAGATTATGGTTGTTGCTTGAGGAGGGTTTCATCCCCTTAACCAGTAACCCCATTTCCAACAGCTTGTAAGTTATAGGATGGCATAATCATACAGTCATTTTTACAAACTATCACAAGTTCACTCCATATTGGGGGTATTGTAGAGTGAGTAGTAGGTTGTGTAACATGAGTTGTGTCTAACAACCTTGAAAACAATATATCAAAACAGTTTATGAACAATAACCAACTAGAACCCTTAGGAACATCTTGAGTTGGAGTTATGTGATAAAGGGATACTAGTACAGGGAGTATTTACCTGCGTATCTAAATAATGCCTTGAGAGAGTGGAGGAGCTAGGGAATATCCTAACCTGGATAATGGAGATGTGAGCCCATGGCATATAAACTCATCCAATCAAGTTTTAAATGCTCTCTTGTGGTAGGCATGTAAGTATTATCTATTAGTTCACTCTCAATGGATACCAGTCTATGTACTATACTGTTGTACAGTGGTTACTGAATGTAAGAGGGCTTACGTTTCCTCAAGTGGGTAATATGTCACCTCTGGGATCTACACCCAAAGTCATTCAACATTCATCCCAGTGTCCGGGTATTGGATGCTTATGAAGTCCCATACCCTCCTCCCTGTGTATACCTCCTTGACTCTGTCCAGTCCATCATAGGAATTTTGATCTGCATGATTACACTGAGGGTACCGTTGATGTCTTCCATTGAGATGTGATTGCCCTTTTGGCTGGGAAATGAACTAGGTCAGTGAAATGGGCTGCATTCTTTAATGTTTTTGGGTGTCCAATAATCCCCAGTACTAAATCTTCCCAAGAGTGCTGGAGGGGTATGGTGGTTCAAGCAGACAAAGTCCGAAAGACAAGGTACCAATAAAGTGCCATGGATGATCAATCCCATATTAAATAGTAAAAATCCACCAATACAAGTACAGTGTCAAAAAGAGGCAGATGACCCTAGGGAAATCCCATTGATCGTAGTGTGGAGAGATAAGCCAGGTTCAGTATAAATAACTGAATTAATTTGAACAAGGCATTAAGTTAGACTGTACATGAATAGGATAGTGCCTCATCCATTTCTTCTCATGTATTAGTCTGTTAAATTTGGTCTTCCAGGTATCATTTTGATGTTGAAGTCATGGTTAAGAGAATTGTAATTTATATAGTCAGTTCACACAGTGTCTACTGTTACACATCATGTAAAGTGTGTGCGTTGGTATTTGTGTATGAGGTTTTGTGTATATAAATGTCCACTATGTTTGTAGTATGTGTGAGATTAAGCATTATGTTAAAAATTGCCACTCATGGAGTACATAACAATCTTGTAGTGCCAGGAATGGTTGGCCTATTGGTATATTACCTCATTGCCATCACAGAGGGGAATGGCCTAGGCATGGCCCACCCAGTTCATAAGGACAGCAAGCAGCACTATGGATAGAGCAAAAAGAAAGGGGGGAGGACAGCCCTGGTGAGTCATTCGGATCTGATACACACACCCTACTCTGACCCTGGCCACTCTGTTGGTACACAGCAGTTATACCAATTGAAAAAATATTGTCTCCAATCAGAATTTATGAAGTATCTCATTCATGTAATCCCAGTTCAGTGTGTAACACACTTTTTCCACATCAAAAACCAGGGCAGCAGAATATGGGCTTTGCCCTGGAGCAACAACATGATGCTATATAGTCTCATGATGTTATGAGAAGTGCTCCTTCCCAGCACAACATCATTTTGTTGCGAATGGACAAGGCAAGAGATAACTCTAAAGAGCTTGTGTGCCATGACCTTGCTTAGTATCCTGTAGTCTGCGTTCAAGAGCGCTACTGTTCTATGAGACACTGGATCAGCTTGGTCTTTATGAGGTTTCAAAATTGACAGTAGTGAAGCTTCCCTCACTGAAAATAATTGGACGTCAGCCTTCATGGGCAGCAGGTAAATATGGGACAATTTACGGGCCACGCAAGTGGGATATGTTATTTTACCTGTGGTTGTCTTTTATAGGATCTTTTATCTCTTCAAGAGTATTAGGACTTTCCATTTCTTCTCGTAGATCAGCCAATAACCTGAGAAGCTGCAAGGTGTCCAGAAAATTCCAGGTCATTGCTAGCCTGTGATCAGGAGTATCCCTATACAATGACTATAGAACTGAAAGAGGACTTGATACATCTTTGTTGGGAACGTGTAAGATTGTTCTTCTTGTCGTCACTGAGAGCAATGCTGGGGAGGTCGTTTAGCTCACCAAAAGGATCCAGGCCAAGTGTTGGCCTGAGCTATCTGCCTCAGCATGTGTGCAACAGGTGTAATTTCTTAGTCAAATTGACTTCTTCTCTGTAAATATCACCTCAGGCTGTTGTGTAGTAGGGTTGGCCATCTCTGAGTATTCAATCAGTTTCCAGGTGAGAGAGCGCTTCACCTGATCAATATCCCATTCTAATGATTTATGACTGACTACTAAGGCCTGTATATAGTACCATTTACTTACCACTTTTATCGCCTCCCATTTCAGGGATGTGGATGAGGCTGAGCCATTCATTTTGGTTTAAAAAAAACTCGCTTAGTCAGGATGCATGGGTTTCCCAGAGAACCCTGTCTTCTAGAATTGTGACTGGGAGTCACCAAGCAGGAACTGGTGACTGGGGACTACTCTAATTTATGCCGAGTAGTAGCAGGCTATAATGTGAAATGTCTGACCCCAGACAGTCCGCAAGCATGGTAGCATGAGCCAAAAGACAAAGTGTTGTTCAGGAAATCACCCTATCCAGTTGTATACATAAATCATGAATCGGAGAGTAATATCAGGAAAGACGTAAAACCTGATCATGGAGCACCAAACATCAGACAAGGTCCAATGATGTAGCTATTGTGTCAATAATGATGCATTTGACACAATTTGTGCCTTGGGAAAGGGGGATGGGCCCGCCGATTCTGGAGTAAAAGAGGGATGGGATCTGTTGAGGGTCACATCTGGCACACTGTTCAAATCACCCCAATAATCCAAGGTATGTGCTCCCACTCTGCTAGGTTTAAAGATAGTTTGCTGAGAAAGGTTGTTGAGGTACATGTGATACAAAAATATTTCCAAGGGGTATCCATTCAGCTTGCATTCAAGGAGCACACATTTATCCTCCATATAAACAATAGATCTGTTGACTGTAAGGGGGACCCCCGCCTTGTTCTAGATCAAAACTCCAGCCAGACAATTTAAACAATAAATAATAATTGTGAAATTGCAGGGTACCCAGCAGGAGGCTTCCTGTAGAAAACAAAATACTTTCTGTTGAGGGCAAATGCATGTCACCCATAATGATACAGGCATACTGCAATTTCAAAATAATTATTCTGGAAAGAAATTTCAATATTGAGTAACTCGACAAGTAGCTTGGATGAATGGAAACTCAGGTAAGGTGCTTGGTACTGGAAGTTTGGGAGGCAGATGTTTTTCCCTGCTTAGTCTTCAGGGATATTCCACATCCTCTGTAATTAGTCCACCGGGGGGAGGACCAGCAGTGTCCTTGGAAGTCTATGGTCCCCGACCCGGTAACTCTGTCTGGTGAACCTACTTACTCCTTACATAAGAGGGATCGAAGTCATAAAAAGGGAGCTGTATCAGGTCATTTGTGGTTTTACAGGGTTACGGCTCCTCCTGTTCACAGGAGTGGGATGAAGTCTGTGATAGGTCTTAAAGATCCAAGGATTCTGTGGAAGAAATAAATAATTGCCTGGAGGGCTCCTGAAACATAGCTGCCACTAACAATGGCGCTAGCCGTTCCTTTCCGGCATAATCCTGAGACCTGCATGGTCATCTGGGTCAGCCCTTCCTAACCTAAAAGATAGGCAGTCAGTTACATTGGATGGCCTCCGGAAAGGCCCTTGGCTCTCCACCCACTTCCAAGCAGCCACAGGGTCAGGAAAAAGTATGATTTCTGTCCAGAATAGATTTTATTTGGCCAGGAAAAGTAGGGAATATTGTATCAGCATTTCTTGAAGTCTTTGTTTGATCCCAGAGAAGGATGCCTGATGACTTGGAAGTGCCAGAGTATAATCAGGAAATAGCATGATCCGGTGACTGTCTATCTCAAGGTCCCTACCTGACATGTCACATAAAGAAACAGCATCTCTATCCCTGTAGTGGAGGATTCTAACCACCATAACTCAGGATTAATCAGTATGATGATGAAGAGGCACTGTAATCAAAATCTATACTTTGAAATACATGAGCTTATATTTCTGTTCTGCTATAGGAAAAGCAGACGTGTTCTCAAGCTACTTATTCCCATTGAGAAATTAAGGTTTAATAGTACCCTAGGTTTTTTTTTCTACCACTGTCAACACTATCCTAAAACACATACCACTACCTGTGATACAACCTAGCATTACACATATTTGTGCTACTAAATTAGATGGATTCATCTAATGCTAAAAGATAGAATATATGTGCTATGAAGCTGGATACATGTAGAATAGAATTGATATGAACCAGAAGACTCTTACAGATTAGAAGCTTGATTTATAGTTTGGCGAATGGGGTACTTTGTCACAAACACATTGGAATACCTCATTCACCAAAGTGGCTGTTTGTCCTCCCAATTTAAAGTCTGGCAAAAGTCATTTGATTGATTACTTCCTCTGACAGCTCAACAGAGTAGGGGGCACTGGAGGAAGGACTTTACACTGTCCTCTTTTTTTTTGGATGGACAGAATGAAGGATTTTTTTCCCTGGCCATCAAGGTAAAAAAAACAATATTGACCTCTAAACCCTTGGAGAAATTTGTGAAAACTGCTACTTTGGGAGTATTTGTGTTATTTTTTTAAACTCTTGAATAGTTTGCCGGTGCCCGGCCATCATGGATGATGGTACCATTTGTCAAGCATCCATACATTGACCGGAAACACTGAGGCGGTAGTTTCTGTCAATGTACAGTGTAGTCAAAATGGCAGTGGAGAACTCTAAATTTGGTAGGCAGAGGATCCTAAGTATGGAGGAGGTAATGTCATCCACAATCCCAACAGTGTCCTCCATCTGCCAAACTCTAAATCAGGCCCTCTGTCTGCTTGAACTGAATGTCAGTGTTTGGCCCTTTGAAGTAAGTTTGATGCCTAGAGTGAAGATATAGTGACATATAGAACTTCTGAGAATCTGGGGGGAAACATTTCAAGAATAAGGGATTCTTGGCTTCAGAGACATGGCACCTTCCGTGGGGAAACAATCTAGCATTTCCATTTCACTTTTAAATACTTGTGTGTTGTGATGGTGGCTGTTGTGTGGATGACTTTGAGCATATGCATTTTTGGGTGGGAGTGCAGCCTTTTGTAGATGGGTCTGTGGCTGTTGCTGTGATGTTTGCAGGTATGGATGTGTCTATGGAGGGGTCAGTGGCTGTTCCTGTGATGTCTGCAGGAATGGATGTGCCAATGGAGGGGGCAGTGTGTGTTGCTATGAAGTCTGCAGGTATGGGTGTGTCTGTAGAGGGGAAGTGTATGTTACTATGATGTCTGCAGATATGGGTGTGTCTGTGAAAGAGGCAGTGTGTGTTGGTGTGATGTCTGCAGGTATGGGTGTGTCTGTCAAGGGGGTTGTGTGTTTTGCTGTGGTACCTGGGGGTATGCTGGGGTAAGTTGAGGTGCGGAGGGCGGTGAGTGTCTGTTTTATGCATGCATGTTTGAGTGTCTTGGATGTCTTGGGTTTGTGTGTGATACTTAGGTCAGCTGAAGTGTGTCCCGCCTAGGGGTGCATATGCTTTGGATAGGATTGGGAAGAGGGAATATGGAAGTAGAAGGGGTGGAAGGTTGGGAAGGTGGATGGCTGCTGTGTGGGAGGAGGCCAGAGCCTGAACAGATTTCTGTAGGACTGACATGCCAGTGTGAATGCCTTCCAAGAGACAACCATCTGGGACACCCTGGTGCTTAGCCCCTGGATGGCATTCAGCACTGCAACCTGACCCTCAGAGATGCTCCTCAGGAGGCCAATAGACTTCTCACTCAGGGCAGCAGAGCTAACAGGGGCAGAGGCTGAGCTACCTGCAATGAAGGAGAGCACTCTCCTCTTAGGGGAGCGCTAACTGGCACCTTGTGGGGGAACAAAGGAAGGATGCCGACGAAACTGGTGGTGGCAGACAAAGATGAAGGTGGAACTGGTCTTGTTGGGTCTGCCAACACATCAGAGTGCCCACCAGAAGATGACCCAGAGGATTGTGAGATGTGGATGTTGTCCTCTAGGGCACTCCTCAAGCCCTCCTGGTCACTGGGTCCCTCCGTGTCTGACGTCTGTTATCCAGAACCACCGTGACATGCTGTGTTCCCACTGATGTTGGCCCTTTCTTCTTTGCTTGTCCTGGATGTCTCTGAAATGACATGGAACATGGGTTTATTCTAATTGCATTTCTACACCGTCCATCACAAATCAACAGAAAACATTGACGAAGCCCACGTATCACACAACCTTCATGGTTCACTCCATAGGCTTCCAGGGTAGCATGAGCACATGTATGCAATCCACATAACACTCAAAAGGTTGGGTCCACTTATTTCAGATCCCCATACTGGCCCAAATGCATGGATGGAATTCTCTGCAATCTATCCTTATGTTCATACTGGGGTAGTTGATTAACGTGCCTACTTTGGCATTTGGTGCATACCATTGTAAAGAGATTTTGAGATTTACTCAATGCTCTCACAAGGTCCAGCGTCCAAAAAATCTACCTGAAGGTCAAGTTGAACACGAGGTACCATTAATTTCTGTTGTGGTAGACATCATGTCACATACATATGCTCATTGCAAACTGATGACACTATGGACCTCTAATTACATCATTTGACCACAACCTGAAAAGTTTATTGACATTTCTAGACATGTAGTCTAACTATATATCACATTTTACAGATAAAGGCCAATGAAAGCATTGCGCTCCAAACCTTTGGGAGATGGATACTCTGAATTCACTCAGTAAAAGACAGTAATAAAGTGCAGTTATGACATAAATAAAATCATAGAAGAATAACAAATTGAGGATCGTGACCTCCCTAGGAGATCAAAGTGAGCTAGTCGTGATCAACAGAATGAGATTTGATTAATATATGGTATGGTGACAAATTGTAGGCCAACCATTTATTCATCAGGAATGTTTTCACTTCTAATTTGAAAGAGGCGATAGAGGGAATTTTCTTCGGAGGAGAATTCTACATTTTTGGGGCGATGCCTGAAAAAGCTCAGTTGCTTGTCTTCTTTTTGCAGAAAATCTGTGGTTTCAGCAGCATGGAGCTGTTACTTTGCAATGATCTTCATCCACCAGATAGTTACAACTTTTGTACTAGATATCTGGGAGTGTTGAAATATAGGGCTTTTTGGGTCATGCAAGTGATTTTTAGATGAATTTGTGCTTCATAAGGGAACCAGGTTAGGGATTTCAGGTCAGGGGAGATGTGACTGTTTCTTTTTGTTCCAGTGACAGGTCTGGCTGCAGCGTTAAGAGAGGCCTGTAAAGGGGCCAGTTTATATCTGGGAAGGTCAGTTGTTGAGCCTGGTAATGACTAGGACTTGGAC
The DNA here is from genome assembly GCF_964204655.1 of Triturus cristatus. Taxonomy (NCBI): domain Eukaryota; kingdom Metazoa; phylum Chordata; class Amphibia; order Caudata; family Salamandridae; genus Triturus; species Triturus cristatus. The sequence goes on along the minus strand of NC_140590.1, from coordinate 897,453,051 downwards.
CACAGATTTAAGGTCATCATGGGGGAGGAAGGGTTTTAATTCCCTTAGGATGCTCATCTGGCAATTCGATCCTTTGGTGGCGTTACTCATGTGGTTCTGCTTATGCAGATGTTTGTCTAGTATAATTCCCGGCGATCTCACAGAGCCTACAAAGTAAGGTGTACATGTGAGGGCAGTTAGATTTTTCATCCAAAGGTCAATCTTAAGATTGTGTTTGGGTGGAGTAATGAGGAGGAACTCTGTTTTGATGGCGTTAAGTCTGAGATAGCTGAGCGCAAGCCAGTTCTGAGTATTTTGAAGAATAACGTTAAGGTTATCGAGATCATTAGGGGAGGAGATTTTCAGGAACAATTGTGTGTTGTCTGCATACATTGTGTAATGAATGTTAGATGATGCTAAGTAGTCTGCTAAAGGTTCCATGAATACGTTGAAGAGAATGGAAGAGCGGGCAGATCCATGACTGCAGATCCCAGACTCCCAGGGTTACCGTAGAGGGCTTCGACAGAGAATGGTTGACCTTGATTCTTTGGGTTCTGTTATGGAGGAATGAAGTAAACAATTAAAGGACGGCCACTGATAACCCCATCCTTCTTTCAAGTAGGTTTAGAAGGTTGAGGTGTTTCAGGAGGTTGAGAAGACATGCTTGTTTATGATCCAACATTGATAGACAGTCATACACTATGCCTTTGAGTGCTGTTTCTCTGCTGTGATTTTGGTGGAAACCAGACTGGTATTGGACTAGGAGTTGGTACTGATCTATGTGATTGCAGTGTTGGATCTGAACACATTTCTCATAAGCTTCATCAGAGTGGGATTGTTGGAGATTGGACAGAAATTATTTAAATCTGCTCAATCTGCAGTGATTCTTTTTAGGATGGGGGTTACCCGCCCTACTTTTAGACAATCAGGGATGGGGCCTTGAAGGAGAGAGGCAGGGTCTGGCGCATAACCCTTCAATGTTGGGAGGACTTTAAAGATGGACCTCTGTGATCTTCTGGGTCTAGGGCACAAGTCCTCCCACCTCTTCCTGCAGTGGGCACTACATTGGTTGTGGACCCCCCAGGGTACACACCTCTCATGTGATAGCTTTCCAAATGGCCTACCTCTGATGGGCATTGAACTGAATGGATGCAATAGTTGCAGAAACAGATTGTAACTGGAAGATTAAGGACAACTGTAGCATTGATACACATCCCAGTGATATCTAGCACAAGCCTTCATCAAGAGTGAAAATATTACATGTGTCCATATCACATGCTACACACAACTAAGGGATGGGTAGACACTTTTGTGCTCATCTGCTGACTAACCTCAGCCCTGGTCATGACTTATACTTTCTGAGGCAGCCCACTAACATCATGAAGGTCAGGCCCACCTTACATGGAATGTGATGTGAGTTACCAAGACACACAGCACAGTATTTCGATCTTCTGAAGGGTAAACTACCTGTGCATGACTGTCCAGACAGAAGTCTGCTGGACTGGGGGCCCAAAAATGACTGCATCCACCATGACTGTCAGCTCTTGCTCAGTGAAGCTGGTCTTTTTTTTTTTATTAGGCATGGTGAAAAATTCAAAAATGTGGGTGAATATGTGAATGAAAAACAAACAAGTGATAGAGGTAAAAAGGTGCCAAAATTAAGAATTACAGGTGGTGGAGAGTGCTAAATGGAAAGATGAAATGTGTATCAGTGAAAGTTTCATCACCTAGCAGCCTCCTTAGATTGGTCAAAGAAAAGCTTACTTTGCTTCCGAAGCCTTCTGCCCAATTTGTCTTCATCTTCTATTTACATGTTGCATTTGTTTGGTTAGGAAGGGTTAAATTTCAGCTGCAACACTAATTTGTGCTAGTGAGTTATATTTGGGTCTTCCAGGGAGGGTTCAAACAGTGCATATCCTAGCTCTATGAATGTTCTTGGAACATATCATTTGAAGCATAGCATATAGTTTCAGAAAAGAGCTGGCGTGAGTCTGTAGTATCAGAAAGATATGTGCACATTCTCTGGACTTCATTGATATCTCTAAGAATGTGATTGTTTTATTTTTCTGGTGGAAGGGGAGTACTGACCAATATGAGTCTCAGCCAATTCATTAGGTGGGTCTTTTGTTTCTTAATATGGCTAGGTGAAATTTAAGTTACACCAGCATTATTCACATAACTTTGGGAAGTTCATCTTTCAATAATTTTAAAAAATATGCCTTTACACCATGTAGCATAATTATGTGCCATTCTTGGAAAAAATGTACCACAAACTCATGGGAATAACAGAATGCTAGCGGTCGTGGTGATTTTAGTAGAATTAAAACATTTTCCAAAATGACAGCTTTGCATTCTACATAATTAAGCAGAATTTTGTTGTACTTTTATGTGCCCTATTTCTGATAGTTTTGCACCTTAAGATCGTTAATAGGGCCCTACTTTTTATTTTCAACTCCAGTACTTTCATAGGTAGTATAGTCCAGAAACCATAAAGGAATTCAATTGAAGAATATATAATAGATCTGACTAAAATTTCACTGCCACACACTTCTTAGTTCTTATAAGGGATAATAAGTGCATCTTGATGCATTTGAATGAATCAGATTGACAACATCAGTCCAAATTTAAGGAAAATGTTTTCTCTCCTATCCTATTGAAGAAGGTGAAATCACAGGGCTTCTGGGTGGACTCACATCTGTCCATGATCTGCCGTTATAAGTATGTAGCTTGCAAAGGCCTACACTCTCAAACTCTTCCACCAGCTCAAGGAACTCTGCTGGTTCTGCAATCTTTGGATATAGGAAAAATTGATTAAAGTCGATCTTGGCAGTCACTCTATAGCTTTACTCTCTCCCATCAAATCAGTAATCCACTCTGTTACCAGAAGTGCCTCTGCCAACAACAATAAAATAACCTTATCCCAGTGCTTAAAAGCCTTCATTGGCTCCCTTTGGAAGGTAGAATAAATAATACACTGGCATTATATACATAAATGGATGTGCCGCCCAGGAAAGGATATGCATCACTTCTGCTTGGACATGTTTCACTCAGCACAGAAGATGTGTTGGCTCCTCTGGCAAACACCTTAGGCCACTTCCAAGTGTCCAGTTCAAGGGTGGCACCACTTGTCAGTGTAGATTCACAGATAAAATCCAGCTGCAGGTGCAAGCTTGTTGGAAGCCTGATCAGTCCCTGAGGCTTCAGATCAGGAGGCCAGCCAACTAGCACTTGGAGTCTCTCTGGGTTCTTGGTTTAAGATATGCAGGTCCAGTCCTTCTTCCTCAGGCGAGAGGACCAAAGCAGCAGGTCAGCACAGCACAAAGAGGCATTTTGCACTACGAGAACAGAGTTATAATTCAGGGAGTAAGCTGGGGGAAAATCCCACCCCAAGAGCACATTAGGCGAGCGTGAGAGACTCTTCGCACTGGCTTTTAATAATCTATTGCAGTTAGCACTATTTCTTGGCACAATGCATTGTCACACTCATTTTGGGCATGAAGAAACAGTTTTGCAATAAGAAATAGCACTAAACGCAAAATTACTCTTTATGTGTAATCTAATGTAACTCTCTGATAATTTGCGTTTTTATGCTATACTGAAATATTAAAGTTACGCTCACTCCTGCTTTTGAAGTATAAAGGGAGTCTCTTTCTTTTCCCCTCCAGTGTGTGTCTCACCCAACTCAAAGTAATGCAGCCATGCACAAATCTGGCTGGGGTGTTTCCTCACCTCCTAATTTCTTCCCAAGAAAGGCCTGTGATTCCCAAAATGAAACCCAAGGTCCTTCATGTAATGTACCATTGCAGCACACCTACTCAGTGTGCGTTCACTGCACACTCACTGTCCAGCACTGGTACATCTATGCATTGTTCTAGTACACATATACATGCATTAAGCACTCACACTCAGCCTGCTTGCCCTGTACAGCACTAAAGTGTTTCTATATTTTACCAAGGTGTGCTATTTACAACTACACACACTGCCAGCACACATACACTCAGCATGTGCCCACTGCACAACACTTAACCCTTAATGTATTCTACTTCACACAAGCACGCATACACAAGCATAATGCTTTCACTGTGCATGCACTATACAGAACAACCTCTCTCATGCAATGTATTCCTCAAAGGCTCACATATATCTAGTACATGCACTAACTACACATGCACTGCACAGTACTGCTCTATTCCTGTACTGTACCCTTCCCAGGCACACGTACATCCAGCACAGAGTCACTATGCAGCACTCCACATCTGCCTGATGTAGGCCAAGTGGTGAGTTAATCAAACAGCAGCGGAACTTTTGAAAGGAGTGTGAGCCTGTAGGCCTCACTCTAGTCACACAGATTAAAAAGGTCCTGTTCACTATTACTGATCACTACACGGTATGCTGCTACCACCTGTGCTGCTTAACTCCTTGTGAAGGTGGTAACATTCCACCACTATGAGGGTAGCGCTTTGGGCACCCCTCATGGTCCAAAAGGACTGCACTGTGGAAAACAGGCCTATGTCATCGAGCACACTCATGATCCGCGTTCGCCTATGACATAACATCAGTACTAGGGACCTATACAACAGTACAGTTGTGCACTTAGGGCAGGGGTACACGTCTTACCATGCAGAGGAGATTTTCGTCCCAAAATATACACCTTGAATAATCAAATGTGAGTTTTCATTTGAAATGTCCACAGTATTGCTACTTGATGAGTTCTTAAAAGTCATGTAAAAATATCAATCTAGTTTATGAACCATGAATTTCGCCTTACAGCTAGTTCCCTTTATTTTGAATGGCCAAACGCCTCTTATCTGACAAGCAAACTCTCACTCCTTTGAGTCTCAGACTTATGAAAATCATAAAATACCCCCAACCAAAGCCTTCCAATAGAACTGATGATAATCGGATTAGTTGATGAATTGTTCTTAACCTGCTTCCGGTTTGTTTCACTTTTATATAAATAAGATTCAAAACAAATATGGTTTCGGCACACACTGAGTTATATGTCCATTCAAGATCGGTCCAACACAAATTAAAGGTGACGTCCTGAAGAAATTTCCAAGTTGTTTTGTTCTTATTTTCTTATATACTTTATTCTTTATAGACAATGACAAAATACATCAAGTTGATAAAATGCAAGATTCAAAATCCATTAACCGACGAGTTTTGTCCCAATAGGGACTTCTTCAAGGCTATAGAGAAAATATATACACAAAAACATTTAAAATATATACATATATACAAAAGCAAATGCAAGAACATGAACTAGTGAAGTTGTTTACATAAGTGATAAATTACACGTGAGTTAGCCAAATTAGAATGACTGTTAATGTCCACTGTGTGGGACCAGACACCCTCTAATAGAACTATACAACAAATGTTTTTATATCTCAATGGGCCACTACCTACTATTTAGTGAACATAGCAAAGTCTGATCCTAGTCACAGACTTCAAATACCAAAGAATTCCACAGCTATACACTTTCAATATTCACATCATGTCATCCTAATAACATACCTCTAAATGTGGTTCAAGGAGATTATTCCTTTTGGAGGCTTTGTTTCAGCATTTTACTTTCTTAAAACACAATCCGTAAAAAATGACAATGTGGTCACATAAAACAATGAAAATATGTATATACATTGTTCCTTTGTTTCAAAATATTCCATCTGTGTACAAAATGATATTTTTGAAGCCAACAAATAAAGTAAGTAGAAAAACGATAATTAAAATTAAGGCCACATATTCTTACATGTTATGAATTCATTCAGTTAGCGTCTGACCATAATTAAAAAGGGCAAGTGCCATCTTAAGCCATCACATAGTCATAATAGGCTAGCGCAACTGTATACCTATGGCTCACGGACAGTGTGATATATAACCATGTAGCTGTCTTTACGTGAGAAAACCACACTATTCTTTAGTTTATTTAAAGATATTAATATGATAGAGACTATGAGACGGTCTATGCTAATCTATTTACGTAGCGCAATAAGTCCTGTAAGGGATCTTGTAACAACAAACTGAATAATGCTCAGTCTCCAAAAGAGAAGACGCCATCTTAGAGATGTGCACATTATATTTTCATGTTTTCTTATACAGCAAGATATCATTAGTAAATAAATAGATGTAGTCACAAGAAAGTCTACATAGCAAATCTGGTATTTAGTAGGATATTTATGTAGAAATTTCTTAAACTATCTGCATAACACAATGATTCCTGTTAAGGATTTTATAACATAAAACTGAGTAAGGCTTGGTCTCTAAATGGGAGGACGCCATCTTAAAGAGGTGCACATTATAATATAATGTTTCATTATAAAGCGGGACATCATTGTTGAATGAGTAGATGTTGCCGCGTAAAAGCCTACAAAGCAGGTCAGGTATTGATAGGCCATTTATTCAAGAGGTTGACTATGTTAGAATATTTATAACACATCAAACACATAACTGTAAGCTATGTGTACTGGCATACTAGAAAATGGGACGCCATTTTTGAAGAGTGCACATTGTGTACAACACTAAAGCAGGGTTTGTGAAAACGCGGTCTGGATTGTAATGAATCATACCCCCAAAATCCATATTTAAAGAACAACTCCGAGCAAGAGAATGTTCAAGAAAATGGATAAACCATAACATTTTGACATATAAACTATATAGCGCGCATCTGTTCAATATAAAAACGGGAGCAATATGCTTACCAAAGAAACGGCATGGTAACCTCACAAAATCGTCCAAGCATCTGTTTCAAAAGTGCAAAGACTCAGACAGCCAATCTAAGCCCGTATTTATATGGTAAAGTCTAAAGGTCAAACACCTGTATAAATTGAAACTGAAAACGGTTTGACTCAAATAACTGTAAGCTACTTGTACTGGTGTGGTAGATAATGGGACGCCATCTTGGAAGAGTGCACATTGCGTACAACAATAAAGCAGGTTTTTGTAAAAGCGCAGTCCGGATTGTAATGAATCATACCCCTAACATCCATATTTAAAAAACAACTCAGAGCAAAAGAATGCTTAAAAAAATTGATAAACCGTACTGTTTTAACATATATACTATATGGCGCACATCTATTCAATTTAACCCCGGGAGTAATAGGCTTACCAAAGAAACGGCATGGTAGCCGTACGAAATCGTCCTAGCGTCTGCTTCAAAAGTGCATGAACTCACACAGCCAATCTAAACCCGTATTTATATGGTAAAGACTAAAGGTCAAACACCTGTGTAAATTGAAACCAAAAACCGTTTAACTTGAATAGCTACCATCGCCATCTTGATACAGGATGGACATTCTGTTACTCAAAATATACGGGTGCCATCTTAGAGAGCCAAATGTATACTTTTGTAATAGTCTGTATCGATTTGACATATACGTAATTAGGATTAACAAATCCTACTATATTATGAGAAATCTAGTAACCTATAAATGTATATTTATGAAAAAGCAAAAGGAGTGCAGACATTGCTGAGTGCATATACTGATCCTAATGTAACCACTGAAAACATGAGCGCCATTTTGGATATCAGAAACCTCCTTACGTATTGAGAAGTGCGAGTGCTGTTTTATTATGACATATGACCTTCATTACTTCCTAAGTGTGTGTAATACAATTAAGACTAGCAATCAATATTCATCACCTGTGCACCTACATTGAGAAAAAATTATGTTCAATAAAGATTTTTTTGAAAAATTGCTGTCCTGCAACATTAAGTCAAAATTAGCCTCTGTTATCGGACGGTCTGAATACACATCAGCAGCAGTTTCAGTTAACAGACATAAACTTGCATTTTACAACTTTTAGATGTGCAGACAAATTTCATTTGCACACCATGCGGAAAATGGGAGCAGCACAATGGTTTGCCATCATCATACACTTCCCTTTCACAGAAAGTAATGAAACTAATTATTAACATTGAGTCCAAACTTACCACTACGTATGCGGCAAATCCATTTTGCCTCAGGTTGTCTCAATTGTAATTCTCGGTTGCCACATCTTAAGTTAGTTGGCACATGGTCAATGGCATGGAACTTGATAGTTTTGTTATAGGGATGTTCATTGCATATGTGATGTGCCACCTGATATTTGACATCATTATTCTTTATGGCTCTCACATGTTCCTGTATGCACAGTTTTAAACTGCGTACTCTGCTGCCAATATATATCTTTCCACAGGAACATATGATTACATACACTATAAATGCAGTGTTGAAATTAATGAAACTGCCTATCATATATTCTTTAGAGTTATTATAACTAAATCTGGTAATTCTGTTCTCTCCAAACTTGCATATACAACAACAACCAAAGGTATAAAAACCAATCGGTTTATCTTGAAGCCATGTCTTGCCCACCCTCTGGTTTTGCTTCATGTAACTGGGGCATAAGGTGTCTTTCAGGGTTTTACCCTTCCTATACACAACTTTTGGTTTCTTGGATACTGCACCTTTGGGTATACTGTCAGAACCCAACAGGTGCCAATTCTTCCTTAGTACGTTGTATGTATGACTGCTGTATGTATTATACTCTGTAACAAATAGGACTTCAGACGGAGAACAGCCATTTCAACGCGGTTTTTACCACGCGTTGCAATTACATTGCATGCGTTACAACGCAAGCGATGTTACAACGCGTGGTAAAAACTACGCTTACCATTACATCGCATGCGCTTTTACAACGCCTGCGATGTAATGGCTATCCACATCGTTGTGAGGAAACTGAGGCTGTTTCCTCTCAACGACGTGGACCTCTGACGATGCAGGAAGCAGGAACCGGGAGCAAAGACGGCGATGCTGGAACCACGAGGAAATAGGTAAGGCTGATTGTGCTTGGGGTGCGGGTAGTGGTTTAGGGCAGTGTAGTGTAGGGGTGGGAGTAGTGTGGGTAGTGTAGTAGTGTTTTAGGGTTTAGGGTAGTGTAGGGGTGGGAGTAGTGTGGGTAGTGTTGTAGTGTAGTAGTGTTTTAGGGTTTAGGGTAGTGTAGGGGTGGGAGTAGTGTGGGTAGTGTTGTAGTGTAGTAGTGTTTTAGAGTTTAGGGTAGTGTAGGGGTGGTTGTAGGTTGGCTAGTGTATTAGTGTTTTAGGGTTTAGGGTAGTGTAGGGGTGGGAGTAGTGTGGGTATTGTAGTAGTGTTTTAGGGTTTAGGGTAGTGTAGGGGTGGGAGTAGTGTGGGTAGTGTTGTAGTGTAGTAATGTTTTAAGGTTTAGGGTAGTGTAGGGGTGGGAGTAGTGTGGGTAGTGTTGTAGTGTAGTAGTGTTTTAGGGTAGTGTAGGGGTGGGAGTAGTGTGGGTAGTGTTGTAGTGTAATATTGTTTTAGGGTTTAGGGTAGTGTAGTGGTGGGAGTAGTGTGGGTAGTGTAGTAGTGTTTTAGGGTTGGGGTATTGTAGGGGTGGGAGTAGTGTGTTGTGTAGGTGTAGGGGTAGGGTTGTCACTTACCTTGCATACTTTTACCACGAGTATAGCTTTACCACTCATGCCTTTGCGTTGTAATGGCATGCGTGGTAAAGGCATACTTGTGGTAAAAGTATGCGATGTAATGGCATGCGATTTCATTGACATCGCGTAGTAATACCCGCGTTGTAATGCCACGCGTGGTATTAGTATGCGATGTAGTACCATGTCCCTTCAGACATCAGCTGTTCATCGTTCTTATTCCTTTTTACAGTGAGTCTTAGTACCTGTTTCCTGTCGAAACGTAGTGCCCTCCCTTCAGCTTTGTTTAGGTAACCTCTATCATAACCCCTTTTTTCAAAATGTTTTTTGATTTGTCCAATGTTTCTGAGAAAGTACGTGTCCTGACTACAATTTCTTGCATTTGCTTTTGTATATATGTATATATTTTAAATGTTTTTGTGTATATATTTTCTCTATAGCCTTGAAGAAGTCCCTATTGGGACGAAACACGTCGGCTAATGGATTTTGAATCTTGGATTTTATCAACTTTCTTCAGGACGTCACCTTTAATTTGTGTTGGACCAAACTTAAATGGACATACAACTCAGTGTGTGCGAAAACCATGTTTGTTTTGAATCTAGCTTTGGGTTTCCGAACAAGGGAGTGGAGAGGGGTGTACTCTCAGGTGTTCCTGCACCAATCATAACTTTCCAGATTTGTTTGATAGGTGCAGTTTTTCGCTATTGCCTCAGCCCTCTTTCTGTTTTCTTCATATTTTATATAAATAAGTTTAAATAGATATGACCTGCTTACACATACTATCTTTCACCAATTTAGGACCTGATTATGAGTTTGGTAGATGGGTGCTCTGTCACAAATATGATGGACATCCCAGATACCATATTACAAGTGCCATAGGATATATTGCAGTTATATGAACGTGGAAGAGATATCCGTTACCTTCGTTACAGAATATACCATCCACAAAACTCTAAAGTGGGCCCTTATTTTATCTTCAAGAGATCATAGAATAAGATAGTTATAGAACAGTTCTTTCCATGGGAAACCATCTTACCATTGACAACAATGTATTCATTTAGGCCCCAAAGCTACTGGTGAAATAGGTGAAGAGCAATATGCATTGAGCTCACTCTAGTGCTCGCATGGCAACTTTCAGGTTCTACTTGGAAGAGTTTGGCCTCTTAAACAGTGTCCCTACGGCGAATAATGCACTCAGAAGCCAAGTAGTTGTGTTATTCCACATTTTCTTTGGTGACTGGTAACAACTGCGTTCAAATGTTATTTGCAGATCTTTGTTTTTGCACACACTAGTACCATGAGTCTAACTGATTATGCAAATGATTCTACAAACGTGAAGTAGTTTAAAAAATGACCAACAGAAAACTAAAAAGATGAAAAGTGTGATTTGTTTTTAAGAAATGCTACAAAAAAAAAATACTTGATAGGCTAACTCGTATTTTCGGTTGCTTGGTTTCAGCACTTCATAGTTCACTTGCTCAGATAATTACAGAACAAGAGAAGCAGTTTGTGCCTAAATAATGGAACACAATCAATTGCCATTTTACAGAGTGTGAAATGAAAAAGCACGTTTGGTTTAGAAAGATATAAAGAAACCTTTCATTTTTATGTGGTGCTTTCATTTTGTTTGTACAATAAAGCGTGTGAAGGGGGACTTCAAGTTTGGTAAAAGCAGGAAGAATTATTTTATTAATTCAGCTGCTGTTTAAAGGACTGGAGAATTATCTCAATAGATATATGTTGTATGCAGATCTGGGCGCGTTGCACCCGCTGCATGTATTGTCAGGCAGAAATATAAACATAGACTAAACATGAAGTAGCATCCATTTTGCACAAGATGTTGTTGAAGCCTATATTAAGCCTTGTTAGCCTAGACCAGGAAAACATACTTTTTTTTTTTAACTTTATTTTATTGATTATCATAATTTACATCATCATCTCAGATATTGCTAGTCACTGTAAATCACACAATTTGCAATATATCAACATCACGTTAGCATTGAATATGTAACAGGCATCATTGCCAATTCTCCTAATAAAGATTACAAATCACATATGTTAAGCAATTGAAATACATTTAGCATGTGTCCATTTAATCCCTCCACCATCACTCATGCAACCTGCTAATCCCAGGAATCTTAAGGAGTCCTGACCCCTACAATCGTAGGACCATTTTAAGGTAGCATGTAGGCAGAAGTGATAGCACCCACCATTCTTGTGAAACGTCTAATGTGTTCCGTTTGTGTGCATGAAACCATGGAGTTATCCCACCCCCGTAGATACTATACCCGAGCTGGACTGCGAAGAGGTGGAATTGCGTAGTGCCTCTATGTAAACTTTATATGAGCCCCATATATCTTTGGGCCGCGCTGTGCCAGATAATGTGCTGGTGTATATCTCGCTGTTTGTACTGCAGTGTGCTAAGGTATGCAACCATCCATGTAGAGTGGGGGAAGTTTTGCTGCCCCAGTGTAATGCAATTTCTGGCTTCATCAGCAGCAAGCTAAGAGACACCAATTTCCAGACTGTTTTGGTAAAATTCCCCGTGTACCCTAGCAGCGTCACCTCCGGTATAGGCACGAGATGAAGTCCAAGGACCTCACCTAATGTCGAGTGTACTAGGTCCCAAAAGGGGCGTATATGGGGGCAGGTCCAGGTGAGGTGGGCAAAGTCGGCCTGCTAGGCACCGCACTTCCGACATGTGTGTGGTCTGTTGGGATAGATTTTATGCAGCTTTGCTGGTGTCATGTATATTCGCAGCAGAAACTTATAGTGTAACAATTTATGGCAACTGTTCAGTGAGATGTCTTTTGTGACCCTGCAGCATAGTGTCCATTGGTCGTCTGTGATCTGATGCCCCAAGTCTGTTTCCCACTCCGTGCGCAGTTTATCGTCCATGATAGGGAGTTGCGTGATGCAAAGTTTGTAAAGTTTCGATACTATGTGCACTCCACTCTCTCTCTCAATAATGAGGGACAGAGGGGCGAAGGAGTCACGTTCTAACGGAAAACCAGGAATCGTGGCTCGTAGCGCAGAATACAGTCATGTGAGCACAAATTTATCTATGAACGTGGCCTCTTGGAAGCGGGCTTCCTCAGTGGCTGAAAAAATGCGACCGCCTAGATATAAATCACCTATCGTTGAAATATTAAACTTAGTCAATGTGTGTTGCACAATTTTCTCACCCAAAATAGGGAGCCAGCGTGCATTTGGCAATGGAAGGGCTGATGCGTATAAACCCGACGAACCTGCGTAACGATGGAGCCTGCTCCATGTCCAGCTGGTGGTCGAGAGTGTCTGTATATCAACTGGGTCTCTAGGTTCGCCTCTGGGTAAGACGGCTGCCAATCGCTCCAGGAGTACCAGGTCCGCCTCTGGGTGCAGAAATGGAATCCTGGCGTCTGGGTGATACCAAGCGAAGGCAAAACTACACTGTGCCACTAAATATTATAGATAAAAATCCGGAACCCCAAAGCCCCCCTATCATATGGTAACGTGAGTATCCTCCACCGTACACAGGGTTTTGCCACCCCAGATCAATTGAATAAGATGGCATCGTAATGATGAGAAAAAATTGTGTGTGAGGAGAATGGGGATATTATTAAAGAAATACAAAAATTTAGGCAAAACCATCATTTTAATTATTGCGATTCTACCTGCCATGGATAATGGGAGTCATAGCCAACGTTCCACCTGAGTCTCCAATTTGGCTATTGCTTATCCATAATTCAATCGAATAATCCGGACTGGGTCAAGGTGTATATGGACACCCAGATATTTGACTGAGTCTGAACACCATTCCAAAGGGAACTCACAATCCCAAGGCGTGGTACTGGAGGTCAGAGGGAAGATGATTGACTTAGGTCAATTAATGCCTAATCCAGAATGCTGGCCAAATCACAGAATCTCCCTAAGGAGTGGATCTAAATTCAAATGTGGCTTCCTAACATAAAGGATAGTGTCATCGGCATATAAAGAAACCATAAGGGGGCCAGTTTTAAACGGCAGTCCCATGTGCAGATGGCTCTCTTGGACGTGCCGTATTAGAGGATCCATGGCAAGAATGAACAGAAGGGGCGATAAAGCACAGCCCTGGAGAGTGCCACGGGTCAATGAAAATGAGTCTGAGAGGGTACAGTTTATGCGAAATCTGGCCGTTGGCCGGCTATATAGTAAGCCAACTGTGGCTATAAATCCAACTGGCATGCCCATGCGACGCATGATGGACATAAAGAATGGCCACTCCAATGTATCAAAAGCTTTTTCGGTATCTAACAAAGTAGCCGCTGCCGGGACCTCAGGACTTATTCTATGGAGCACTGCGAATAGGGTTCGCAGATTCAAGGAGGTCAAACGTTGGGGAACAAAACCCGATTGCGCTGGAGAGATGATGAATTCCATTAATTGTGAAAGTCTATTGGCGACAATTTTTGCTAGGATTTTGTAGTCGACATTCAATAGAGAAAGTGGCCTATAAGAGCCGCAGAGGGAGGGGTCCTTCCCGGGCTTAGGCAGTAGACTGATAACCGCTTGACTTAGTGTAGGTGGTATGGTCTGTGTTTCCAAGGCCTCAGCATACACCTCAATCAGCTTCGGCGCCAGGAGGTCTGAAAAGGCCTTATAAAACTCACCAGTAAAGCCATCCAGACCAGGGGCGGAGGAGTCGCCCAGCACTTTTATGGCACAACGCACCTCAGTCTCAGTAATCGGTTCCGCCATAAAGTCCTACATATCTTTTTCTAAGTACACAAGGGCTGCCTCGGAGAGATATGTCTCATGCGCGGTAGGGTCACAGCCCAACCTGGACGTGTATAATGTGGTGTAATATGACCGGAATTCATCCCAAATATCAGAGGGGGATGTGAGTAGAGTCCCGTTCGTGGAACATATCTCAGTTATGTAGGCCTTGTTGTAAGGCGGCCTAACGGTTTGTGCTAGCGTGACCAGGGCGGTCTCCCTCATCGTAATGACGAGCGCTTTGATATTTGCCTAAATAGAGCATCTCACGATCCACCGGCCTCTCTGTATTCTGCAAGGAGGGCCAGCCTCCGGCCACGTGAAAGTGTCGCTGGGGCACGTTGAGATTCTTCACCCAGCGCTGCCAGGTTGCCCTCTAGTTTGGCCAGTGTTGTGTGTAATGATTTATGCATCCCAGCATGTTTGGAGATGCATACACCGCGTATGTAAGCTTTGAACCCCTCCCATAGCACTGCCCAGGTGTCTACTGACCCTGAGTTAATAGTGAAATATTCCACTATTGCTTCTCCGACCTTGTGACTAAAAAGGTCGTCAAGGAAGGCTTGACCCGGGAAGCGCCATTGTCTCTCGTACCCCTCTGGTCAAGGAACCCGAAGACAAAGTAGGATCGGGGTATGATCAGAGTATGTTCTGGGTAGTGTAATCAATGACTGATACCAAGAGGACACATCAGGGGAGAGGAACTGGAGGTCAATCATTGTTCATGTATCATGCTGGCCTGAATAATGTGTGAAATTCGCCAGGGCCGGGTTGAGTCTGCGCCATATGTCCATCAATGCAAATTAATCACATAGGTCTAATAAGGCGCGTCTCGCTCGTGGCTTCGTATTAGGAGAGGTTGAAGTACTGTCCATGTCTGGGTTAAGTAGGAGGTTAAGATCCCCACCCATGATAATCAGACTCGGTTCTAGTTTGGAGAGTTGCGCATGTAGGGTATGAAAAAATTCTGGGGAATCAGTGTTCGGCGCATAAACACAAACCAATGTGATCGCAAGGCCCATCATGGACCCCTTGTCTATAGTGTATCTGCCCTACCTATCATTAACAGCCAGCTGACATGCGAAGGGAACCCTCTTGTGTATGAGATTTGCGGTTCCTCTCGCATAACTACTAAAATTAGCAAAGTACCTGTGTGCCTCCCAACTGGAAGCAAATCTCGCAGTGTCCGAGGCCGGTAAGTGTGTTTCTTGTAAAAAGGCAATATCTATGTTATGTCTAACCAAATAATGCACCAACTGCCTTCTTTTACGATTATCATTTAAGCCACGGACATTCCAGGACAACATAGACAAATTAGATGGACCTTTAACCAACCTTGGCTGTATATTTAAAGGAATCTAACATCTTCAAGTATGATAGTAAATCAGTAGACCAGGAGCAACAACAATGATAATCAACAATAACAAAAATACTGAATTCCCATACCCCCCTCCCACCACCCAGCCCTACTTCAATAAAGATAAGGCACATCCCACCCTGCAACCAAAAAGCAAAGTACCAAATTGTTGTACAATGAAACAGCACTGCTTCAGTGAGATACATCAGAATCAACAATGAGAACCTCAAGGTTTCCACCAGAGGGGGTGGCAACGCCCCATCAGTCAACCAACTATGAAGTTTATCTGAGACTGCGACACTACATAATCCCAACTCAACCTAAGAACAATACAACGTCACCCTACACCAGAGCGAGAGAAGAGTTCCAAGCTTGCCACGGAGCCACTGTGAGGAGGGGATCGGCCACCTCTCTCTTCCTGCAACTGTTCATTGCTATGTTTATAATTGCAACAGAATTCCTGGACTTCAGTAGGGTTATCAAAAAAGCGTGGTCGGCCCCCCACCTCAGTCTTGCAGGATATCACATGCTGTATTTGAGGCCAAGATGACGAAGTGTTGCCTTCACACTGGTAAACTTGCGCCTGGCTTCTTGCACCATAACAGTGAAGTCTGGATAAAGTGCAATTTTAGGACCCTGCCAATTGGTGTCTCCTCGCTCTCTCGCCAGTCGAAGGGCCGTGTCACGGTCCCGGAAGTTCATGAGGCAGGCAATGAGTGGTTGGGGCGGCATGCCTGGATTAGGCTGTGGTCCCAAAGTACGATGGACCCGCTCTACCACAAACCCAGGAGTGAAGGAGTCCCTCCCGAATTAATATACGACATTACCCCGCAGCCCATTACTCCGCATACCGTTACCACAAAATTTTTACAACGCAAATGCCATGACTCCGCACGATGTTATTATGAAGCGAACACAACGAAAAAAGAATTCTAGCAATTAAAAGTACATTAACCACTTATTTTTTTACAACGCTTGCTAGTGCCACAAACTTTCAATTCCCTAAAATGTTTTTTACATAAATTAGACACTTACCTACTGGCATGGGATAACAGTGAAAACAGGGGTTTTGGGTTGGTAAGTAATACCTTTAACCAGATCTCTCCTGCAGCCGTTCTCGTTCTAATAGCTCTGTGAAGTTAAATATTATACGTTTTAGCGCTTTCGTCGTATTCAGGCATAAATATAAAAAAGGGACTAAGTGACGCTGTGCACTGCCTCCACATTCCGTTTTTACTCGCTTCATGATGGGTAGGAATCTTCACCAACCATGGCACCAATGCGGGTGTCCGCGCACAGCAGCTCATCCTACACCTTGTCCATGAAAGTGAGGGTCAGCGACCTGTTTCAACGCCATGTCTACGAAGGTGAGGGTCTGCCAGCTGATCCCGTAGCCGTGCCCACGAAGGTAAGAGTCAACAAGTAATGTTCTTTATTCTTCAAGATGTATATTTAATGTCTCTTATTATAAAGACTAGTCAGGTGTGGATGCATGCCTGGAACCATTCATCTTTCGTTCCATAGTGTCATCGCGGTATCTGCATACCATTACAACGAATATTCATTGTAATAGTATATTCCTTGTAATGGTTTGCGGGATGAAAGTTTAAGCGGAGTAAAGGTAATCGTAATGAATTACAATGCGTTAAAAAGGGATGCGGGATAAAAGTATTTGTTGTAAAGTATTCGTTATAAAGGATATTTACCCTCCCGAACAGATCTGACAGCAGTGTTTCTACAAAGGTGTCCAGTCGACCCGTGGCGGTGAATTCCGGAACCCCTAGGATACGGACATTATTGCGCTGACTGCGCGCTTCAAGGTCCTCATTCTTCATGGCGACTTCTTTCAAGATGCGTTCCATTCTATCCAGTCTCTTGGTCGATTGTGCCGTCCCATCTTCTATATCATATATCCGCGCTTCCGCCACATCTAGACGCCTGTCATATGCCTGAACCTTGGTACCCATGGATTCGAGAGTTTTGGCGAGGGTGTCGAAACGGCCATCAAGTGCCTGAAAACCAACTCTCATCTCCTGGAGCTACTCCGCCAGAGGGGCCACCTGGGCCACGCCACGCTCCGGGCTCGTGCCACGTTCTGCCATATCTGGACCGTCTTCCACGGTCTGCTCCGCACGTTTTTCAAATGGGAGCGTTCTTTGCTTCGGGCCTTTGCGGCCCATTCCTTCTGCCAATATATAGGGTCTAGATGGCCGGTCGAGGATGCCAGAGGAATACTGCAGGGAGCACCACCCAAGGCCCGAGAAATAGCACACCCCCTAGCCGCAACCACTGCGGGTCAACCAGCTGCCCCAGTCATCAGAGCAGCACTTGCAATATATCCCGCCAAGCTGTCGCCAAGCCTGGCCTTCAACGTGGAACTGCGATGAATCGGCGTGCACCCAGTAGGGAAAGTACTGGAGAGTGACAACCAGGGCGCCAGTCTGAACACCGGCGAGAATAGCGAGGGGGACCAGGGTCCTATGATGCTATGGCGCTATGGGCCCGGGATCAAATGTTCAATGGGTCCAGGGGACGCCCATCACAGTGCAAGCATGCCACGAGTGTGGCTTCTTCAGGTCATGTAGTTCAGCTTCCAAGGGTTGGAGACTGGACAGCAGCGTGTATGGCATGTGCCGCCTGAGCAGCGGGGAGTGGATACAGCCGGGCCGCTGATTGCAGGGGGCCATGCGAGATGGTCTCAGGCTCCACTCTAACCCAGATGCATAAGCTGCCGATATATCCCCTGCCGCTGCCTCCCTAAGCGCGAGTGTGAGCCACAGGGAGCGGGCGACAGTGTGGTCTAAAAACTGCATCCGAGTCTGATAATACCCGACCCCACAATGGTGCCCAGCTGATTATCGACACGCCGGAGGGGGAGGCAGAGAGACACCTGACCGGTACCCGGGGCACTCACCGACTATGCAGTGTACCGATCCTAAGCCGCCGCATCCAGATCCTCAGCGGTTGCATCCCAGCCCAGCCATCATACTGGCCGCCATTTTCTTTCCAGTCAGTGCCCGGGCGTTCGTCCTCCTCACATCCTCTCACAGGGTCCGCATCTTCCTGTAGACATCTGCGGCTATGCGGCTCCTCTCGCAGAAATCATCGATGTCTAGATTGCCGGGTGTTTGTCAAAGGATGCGGGATTAATAGACATTGGCGTTGGTCGGCCGGCGGAGCTTCAACGCCAGGCGGCCCTACCCATCTGCGGCTTGGCCACGCCCCCACCAGGAAAACATACTACAACAGGTCATTGGAAATTCTGCTCAGGTTCCATGTCAGTACAAACATGTGAATTCAAGTGTAGATTATTCGCTGTGAACACAGTCAATAAGTCTCATTTTGATATAAACTCACTCGTTTCAGTCTGTCTCTTCGCTGCTGTTCTCACCACGCTACAGGAGTAGCACAACCAATCCACCCTGTGCCTGAGGAGCCGCTGGGACGCCGGCACTAACTGCATAGCTGCAGAGGAGGGTGAGGCGCAGGCCCCGGGACTGCGAGGACCAGCATTCCACAGCTCCAGCTGGTCCTCTTCCCGCGTGAGCCGCGCCCCCTCACAGCGCCACGCCCCTACAATCTACTACCCTTTAAAGAGCGCGCTCTGGACCGCGTAACGCGGGACGCGCGCGGGACGCAGCCCGGGGCGAAGACCGGGCAAAGAGCGGGCCGTTTAAGGCCGTTCAAGGACGGCTGAGGACGGCCCTGGCCCTGAACCCCTGCCCTGTCGCCCTTAATCATCATTAAACGTCTAAGGTAGGCGGATCTGTGTCCTGTATTTTCATATAACAACATCAACGGCCGCCCTCCAGCTATTACACCATTCTCTATTGACTCTGTGTTTAGATGTCGGCCATGCGCAATAGAACTAGAAGTTGTGCGAAAAAAGCTACGGTGGTAGCACAGGTGACAGGACCTATAGATCTCTTCATTTCCCGTGTAAATGAGACTATTGATCAAAGCATTGTTTTACTGGAAAAAAGAGTCTCCACGGATCTTGCAAATGCTAAGCGCTCATCCTTGGGTTCTCTTGCTAATGCCAAATCACCCGCTTTGCAGTCCTCGAATATTTGTTCCCTACCCTTAACCATGCCCACTAATAGTGCTCCGATTGTACCAAATACTGTTGATTTATCGGTTGCCCTATCAGACTCGGACCCGTTTTTTGTGGATCTGGAGGTAACACCAGACCTAGAGGCCTGTCAGTCTTCTGGCAAAGCGGCTCCATGTCTGAGCGGGTTTAATGATGTGGTAACAGCTCCTGTACCTATAGCTTCTCGGGGAAGGGTTACCAATCTCCCAAAGGCTATATCTAAGAGTAAAAACAAAGCTAAAGTTACAGTTAGGAATCATAATTTGATTTCCCCCAACCCACAAATGACATCAGGTATTCCTTGTTGGGTGCAAAACATGGTAACAGATTTAAAACTGGACCTTGAAGCCACAATAGCAGCACAAATCAAGCCTCTAATTTCCAAATTGGATAGGCTTACGTCTTTAATACATTCGAAATGGCCACATAAAACGAATGGGCAAGGGCCTGATCAGCCACAAGGGATTACAGAAGCAGCCCCTAAATGTTCACCATGTATCCAGCCCCCTAAAGATGTATTAAATAACGTTCAAGTAACCGTAGCCCCCGGGAATCCAGTTATACCTCATTTGGTGCAAACTGGGAGTAATTCTGTTCAATCTACATCTATACCCACTCCGAAGGTGGTGGGTTCTATTCTGACTCCCCAACACTCTGTTGTTAGTAATAATACCACCACTATTCAAGTAAAAGATGTTGTAGGGAAATCTAATACCCCTCTAGAACCTCTTTCTACGAACAAACCTGAAGGTCTTAAGCCAAAGCAGGCACGTTTTAGGTCAATTAATTTACCACCAGAGGTTTCCCCTTTTGTGGTCGTGTTGACAGCAGTCCCCCCGTTGAAGGAGGGAGTAAAAGAAACTCACGTTGAGCTAAGAAATAAATGTGCTCAATGGTTCCACTTACATAAACCTCTGCCCAACAGTATGAACGGTGAAATTCTTACTGTACGTAGAGGGGACTGGGTGGGTAGAAGCAAGAAAACAATAGTAGGGGATGTAATTACAGTTAATTTTAGAGATACAGGGGTAGTTAGTTATATATGTAATGTACCCAATAGTGGTCCCGCGACTCAAATTAACCCACTCCCCTTGTCTTATTTCTTACCGATGCCTTCAAGACCAAACCCTCCCTGTTCCACCTTTCAAAGTAATAGAGGATTTGTGTACTCCCCGCAACATGCTACTAAACCCTGGCAGCAACCACCACACCCTTCTTCTTTTTCTCCACATTATGTTAATTTTCACCAGCAGCCATTACATGCTCCATCTTTTCCCCTGCACCATGTTAATCCTCATTGGTCACATCCTCCCCATTTTCCACCACCCTTATTTCAGTCTGCCCATCAGTGGCAGCAACCCTTTCAGCCACTCCAACCAGTTAAACCCCAGTGGCAACAAACATGGCAGGACTTGCCCCCTTCCCAAGACTGCCTGTACTCACAACTTGCTCATCCTAACAGATATGCTGTGTTGGACGAGGTAGATTGACTGAGCTCTACTGAAGCTTTGGATTTAAACATCTCTTTGTCCTATTTAGATATGGCGAGTGCTCCTCCTGTCACACCTTTAGCCGCACTCCCCGAACCCCCAATGGTGTCATCGTTAATACCCCTCTCGCGTTTAGAAAACAGGGATAGCTTTGATGCATGTACAGCTACTGTTACTCCCAGATTAAGCCCAGATATCATCTCTCGGGAAGATGGTCCTACCTTATTACGAGCAACTCAGCCAGAGTCATCTGTAGTTGGTGATTCTGGCAAACCAGCAGGACTCTCTCTTGTTTCCTGGAACATTGCTGGCCTTGCCAGCAAATTAGGTACACCCTTCTGGACCAGTTTTTTGGGGGAGGGATTGGACCTAATTTTGTTACAGGAAACTTGGTGTCTGGACCCCATTAACATCGAAGGGTACACATCCTACTGTCTCAGAGCCACCAAATCAAGCTCGGGTAGGGCTAAGGGGGGCCTTTTGTTGCTTTTATCTACCAAGCTGTGCGATTGTATGGTTAAATACAGCACGACAGTTGGGACCCATAGTCAAGTTATAAGGGTGGAGTGCAGGAGGAATATTGATTTAGTTGTGATAAATTTTTACAACAATCTCTTTGATTCAACTAGAGGGGATATCCTACCGCCTCTAGAAAGGGAAATAACTAAAGCCCTTGGTATTTCGAAAAGAAAGGCCGAGGTTGTCTGGGCAGGGGATTTTAACCTGCAGCCCTGCCATTTGTCCAACGGGAACATCTGCTGTTTTGGTGCAGCAATGAGTAGTCATTGGGGGGGTTTGGGTGTGAGGGAGAATTCTCCTCACTTCCAACATTGCAGTTATGGCTCCACATTAAATAATATGCTAGTCACACTAGACATGACCCTGTTAAACTGTAACACAAACAACCAGGCAATAATATGCCCTACATTTACAGGCAGAGATGCAGGATCATTTATAGATCATATTCTGTTGTCTAGCAGTGGAGACTTTACCGATCTGTATGTAAATGAAGAAAGTCTCAGCGACCATAACAGCCTTCGTGTTACCCTTCTGGGGCATGGTACCTCGACGGTTTCAGGTGGGAAATGTTCTACTGACTTAGTACCTATTAGACCGAAGGGTCTAAGGATTAAATGGACTGGATTAAATTCTAAGGTTAAGCAGAAGGAGGTTCTTACCAGATGTAAGAACCAAATTAGTTTCTGTTTGGATGATGACTGTGACTTAGGCTGCCTATTAGCTCACTTTGTCTCCATGAATAGTATTATTGATGGTATTTTTACTAAGGCCTCGCAATCTAATAGCGGTCCGAAGCAGGGGTGGTTTGATAAGACCTGTATAGTCGCCCTCCGTGATTTAAAGAATGCTTTGGGCACTAATCCACGCGTTAAGACGGATATACAATTTTTTAGGGCAAGATATAAAATAGCAATCAATACTAGGAAAAGGGTATTACAGACCGAGGCGTGGGATAAGTTGAAGGAAGCAGCCGAGACCAAAAACTGCAAACTGTATTGGGAAACAATTAACAGCCCGTTTCTCAATAAAGAAGATGTACCAGAATTAACATCTTATGTGGCATGTAGCGATTGGGTCAGTCATTTTTCCAAAATTTTCAATCCAGAAGGGTTATCTCTTGAGTCAATGTTACCTGAGTCTATCTCATGGCTACCCCTTCCGTTGGGAATTACATTAGAAGAAAGCCATGAAGCAATTTCTTTAAGCAAAGGAGGTAAGGCCCCTGGCCCTGATGGGGTTCCGCTGGATTTATACAAAGATGAACCAGCTTTATGGGCTCCCATCCTGGCGAGGATATTCAATTGTGCGGCAGAAACTAATTTCCCGTCTACTTGGGGTCAATCGGTCATTATCCCTCTACATAAGAAAGGTGATAAATCAGAGGCCTCTAACTACCGTCCAATTTCATTATTGGACGCCTCTGTGAAGGTGATGAGTAGGATTTTGCTCAGGAGGCTGGAAGATTGGGCAGCTGATTTTAATATCTTAACTAGAGTCCAATATGGCTTTCGGAAAGGCCTGGGCACATTGGACCAATGTGTAAATTTGGACCTTTTAATTAACAAATATACTGTGGCTAAAAATGGCAACCTTTTTTTATGTTTTGCTGATTTGAGCAGTGCTTTTGATTTGGTTAACCACACTATTCTTTGGGAGGTTTTGCTAGACGCAGGGGCCCCGAGGGAAATAGTCCATTTTTTAGCTAGACTTAACGAAAAACTTTCTTGTAAGGTCCGCTATGGCACCCTTGGAGAATGTACCCCGTTTTTCAAAGTGTCTCGGGGCATACGCCAGGGATGCGTTTTGGCCCCGTTGTTATTTTCCCTCTTTATTAATGACGTCGACCGTTCCTTGGTTGACATCCCAGCAGATGCCCCCTTGATTGGTGGTAAACCCGTTCCGCTGTTACTTTACGCGGACGACGCTGTTCTCATATCCCGCACACAGATGGGCCTACAGCGCCTAATCGATAATTTTATGCAGTTTATTCAAGTTAGGCGGCTCCGCGTGAACAAAACTAAGACGTATGTTATGACATGCGGACGGGCAGCTAAGCAGGTAAAGCATACCTTTTTTCTGGATAAGGAAAAGTTGACTCCTGTCAAGTCCTTTTGTTATCTAGGAATTACATTTAACGATAGCGGGTCTTGGACCTCGGAATTTGATTCCATCAGACTAAAAATGCTGCGGTCTACTGGCAGTATTTTTCGTTTTGCCTCTAAACTCGGCTCACGAAGCATTTTAGACATGATGAACATATACAATGTTTGCTGTGTCCCCTCTGCACTGTATGGGGCCATAGTGTGGGTACATCCCTGCAGAAGGAGGAAAATAAGTTTTTAAGGAGGTTGTTATGTGTCCCCCCTTCCGCTTCCATTCTGCTGATCCATGAAGAAGTTGGGATCGAGTTTATTTCTGATTTAGCAGCAGTCCGGCCACTTTTATTGTGGCGTTCTATTTGGGCTAAACCAGAGACTCGATTTACTCAGGATATCATTCTTGATTGTATAGGCTTGGACCACTCCTCACGCATACAGTGGTTGAGATACATCCACCGCTGGTATCTCCTTCTTTTTAATATTGATGTATTCCGCGAGCCAGAAGAGGTTGTTTCTATTTCAAAAAAAGAAATTAAGACAACGTTCTTAAACTTCCGAAAGGCAGAGCGAGATAAAATTTCTGGTAATCTTATTACCGTGAAATTTTATAAAGATTTGAATTTAACTTCGGGGTTCCAATCCTATCTTGTTTATGTGACCCGTCCCTCCCATCAGTATGTTTTAACACGTGTCAGATTGGGTATTGTTCACCATCTGGTTGCATTTCCAAACACAAGAACCAGTTCAGATATACCCTGTCCGTGTGACAGTATTTCCCGGCAGAATAGTTGCCACTTTTTACTTCTCTGTAAATTTTATCATTCTCTCAGGTTAAAATACCTTAAGCCAATTTTTATTAAATATAATATTCGTACTACAGAAACAGCACTGATACTTTTATCCTCATTAGAGAACGAGGAGATCTGTTTTTTCCTGGCTACTTTTATTCTGAAGTGTACAGTTGTCAGGAAAAGTATTGTACTATAATATTTTTATACTTACCTGTCTGTACCTATGTTATACAGCTGCCAGGTATTGTATTACGCTGCTATTACTGTTTACATTTTTGTCTGTATATATACGTCTTCAAGTTTTATACCATTTTTGTAACTAAAGTATTATTCTTATTTTGTTGATGTCCACAGTATATTATGATTATTTATAAATGTTGATGTACAGCTGCCAGGAAAGGCCCATTGAGTAATTCCTACTGATCTCCTGTCTGTTCATTCATGTACGTTTTGCTTTTATAATAGTACGTTGACCCAAACTGGCAAGATTACTCTTTAATTGTTGCACTTCAGACTTTTGCACAACGTCTTATCATCGTTTCATATAAGTGGTCATATGGTGATTTTAAACATTTTAACTATGTATTTTTTTTTTGCTTGTATGATTTGTATGTACAAATCGAATAAAAGCTTTAAATTGAAATTGAATTGATATAAACTCACAAATACTCTAACAGCTGTTGTTGAGGGTAAATCACCCCCAATAGAGGGTTGATGATGTGCATAACAATAGACATGGAACAATATCCAGAATACAGAAGAAACAGAAATATAACTTATATCCACTTGAGAATATGCCCACAGGAGCTTTAAAAGTAATCAACCCATACCCATCAATCTAGGAAGGAGAAATTGATAATAATAATCACTAGTTTAAAATAGTACACCGAGGTACAAGTGATCTATAGATAAGCTGGTACCACCAAACCACCATCTGACAGAACACCAGAAACCTGATCTATTAGACTTACATTTAACACTGTTACAATTTATTAAACACTTATGACAACATTCTGCACAGAGTTGAGTACAAATGGAACACAATGGCTAAGGCAGCTGTCCATTACCAATAAAGCGCTGAACTTAAAACCCACATTTGAAACAATGAATTGCATGCTGGCTTTATCATACTTACAACACTTTTACCCCCTAGCACCAAAATGAGTCCTGGGAAATAGGCCCAAGACATTTGCACGAAAACGCCAGCTAATTTAGCACACCGTCTCTTTCATGTTTGAAAATATTCATTCAGCTGTCAGACTCAATAATAACAAATGTATTGTCCCCTTCTCACCAGGGTCAGACTGGCACAGAAAATTAGGTTGGGCACCAAATTAAAGGTGGCCTCTATTATTGAGTTATAAAGCCCAAAAAGTGGCCTATGTTTGCAAATTGGGACAGTTTTCACCTTGCAAAGCCATGCTGTGCATGTGTTTTGCAAGGTACAGAAGACTGTTGGATTTGAGCTTGCTACAGTAAATGCTTGTGGTAATATCAAGGAAATTAACTAAAAGCAGATCAATGCATGTTGCCTTGATGTGCTGCCCTGTATCACAGGGAAGGGCAGGAATGCACTGAATGTATCCAATACGACACATTCCAGTCCTTTCACCCTGTGCTTGCACCATTTCGGTAGCCTAGCACCAACGCAGGCATCATTGCAACATGGTGCAAGGGTGCTTGTGTTTCTAGCAGGATTCTGCTTGTGCTGGAAAGAGCACCTTCCTGCACAAAAACAATCCAAAGAGTCGTTTTCCTTTTTCTTTTTTTTTGCAGAATGCAGCATACATAGCAAGAGGAAAAAACCAAGGAGAAATAAAGATATTTCTCCTTGTTATGCCTAACCTGGAGAGGCAATTCTTTTTGCCACATTCCCAGGACCACCAACTTGGTAAATCTGGGAATGCATCAAAACAATGGGATTTGCTTGGGAACACCCACAGTAACGCCCATGGAATGTCTCCCTTTTAGAGAGTAGTTCTAGTTTTAATTAAACACTGTTTTTATTATATTCTATGGATTAGTTTCATTCTAATGCGGCTATACATTAATGTTATCATAACCTGGCCATGTCACATGAGTCAAAGAAGTGTAAAACATATTCAACTGGAAGATTGTCAATATGTAATAATGAAAAGTAATACAAGCGTGACACAACACAACAGAAGGAAAAACTAATGAAAAAATGAGCACCTGTGAATAACACCATCAGCATGAATGCAACAGAAATTGATTTGCGAAAACTTTAAGAATGTACAATCCAAAAGTGTAGGCAAAACACTTAAAACAACCATAGAATATAAGCGAACTAATAGTACAAATTGCTTTATGGCATTTGAAAAAATAATAGCAGTCTGACGACGACAATGCCTCAGCATAGGCAGCAGAATACATATAATCTAACATGAAGAGAAATCCCATGAGCATGTAGTTACCGATCAAACAAATGATATAGGGCTGTGAATGAAAACCACATATGCACATGAACCAAACAAAACTTGCTCAGTAATAGCTCCATGGGTCCTCAATACAAGTTGTGATATTTCTACGGAATTGGTCATTCCAGGTGAAACAACGCACATCGAAATGTTTCAGTTCCCGGAATTATCAAATCTGAAATCTCTTATCATCGAAGCTGTAGAGGCTGGGGCTGCAGGCAGCAGCGTTACACAGCTCCTGCTTGAAGCAGCGGCTCCTCCTCAGTGGCCTTGGAGCGTCGCCATGGATCAGAGCCAGAAAATGAAAAATAAAACGAGGATCTAGCATTGTTTTATTTTGCATTTGCTGGCTCTGAGCTAGCGCTGTAAGGGTGGAGGAGGAGTGCTATATGCACTCCGTAAGTGCACATATGTGTTTGGCTGGCCGTCTCAGTGTCTTTACAGTCCGCTCAGACCAATCCCTGCGCTGCTCTGCAGCATGGAGATTAGATGGGAGTCTCTCCCAGCGGCTGATGGGACCAAGAAGAGGAGAGGAAACGCGACACGGAGGGGGCCGGCGGCTTCAGGTAAATGCTTTTTAAAATCTATTATTTATTTATTTATATAAGGTTTTGCATAGCGCAAACATGACCCTAGTGGGTATCAGAGCGCTTTACATGACAAAAATGAGTGTAACAATTGGACTGGTAAACGAAAAAAACAACAAAATAACATACATGAGAGCCAAACATATAAGAAGGTAAACATGATTTTTTTAACCCCTTCCCTGTAGGGGTAATTCCCCCACAGTGCGGGGGGGTGCGGCGCCGCTATGCTCGTGATGAGCTCAGCTCGTCATGACCCCGCCCACTGTTTAATTCTCCCGCACAGGCGCAGATAGAGTATGGGAGGGGAGATTGAGAACAAGTCTGGCAGCCGTGTTTTGAAGGATTTTGAGTTTGGAAAGTAGGTCTTGATTAAGTACGGTAAACAGGGCGTTACCATAGTCAAGACGGCTGATGATAAGTCCCTGGAACAATGGTTTCCTTGCTGCAATGGGTAACCATTTAAAGATCTTTCGCAGCTTACGCATGATCCCAAAACAGACTCCAAGCACTTGATTGATATGAGCATTCATGGACAGAGAATTGTCTATGGTAATACCCAGACTGCGGACTGCTAGCTTGGGCAGGGGACAGGTACTCAGCTCTGAAGGCCACCAGTCGCAAGTCCAAAGCTGTTCCGCTTTTCCAAAAAGGATAACCTCCGTCTTACTGCCATTCAGCTGTAGCATGTTTAGGCTCATCCAGTCATTGATCCGGATCATACAGCTCTTAAAACGGGATTGAACACCGTCCTGATCAGAATCACAAGTAACGAGCAGCTGGGTATCATCAGCATAAGACAGGGTCTCAAAGTCATATGATCTGATGATACCCGCTAGAGGTGTTAAATATACGTTGAACAGCATGGGACTGAGAATAGATCACTGCGGAACCCCGACTGTTACTGGATAGGTACGGGAGACCATCTCATCCACAGAAACCGTAGTGAAACGATCAGCCAGGTAGCTCTCAAACCAGTCCAAGGCCTTCCCTCTGACGCCCACCTCCCACAGACGGTGTTTAAGAATATTGTGGGAGATGGTGTCAAATGCTGCAGACAGATCCAAAAGGACCAAGATTGCAGATTCTTGATGGTCCAGTGCAAGCCTGATGTTATCCACTACTAAAATAACTGCGGTCTCCGTGCTATGAGCAGCACGGAAGCCTGATTGGGAAGGATCAAGAAGACCGTAGGTCTCAAGATGGGCAGTAAAACGTTTAGTGAGGAGTGACTTTGGTGTTTGGATCGCGAAGGATATTTATGCACATCGCTGCAGTCCACAAATATTACATTGCGAATGCATTGGATTTGGCCTTAATTGGTTCGTAAACAGAAACAATATTATTTTTGTCGTGAAAATTGACTCTGGATCTCTGAAAGATTTTATTGGATGAGAGAACTCTCTTTACGCTAATCCTACTAGGCCTTTCAAGATAACGTAAAATCCTACTCACCATCAATCACTAGCGCCCTGAAGAAGTCCTGTATCAGGACGAAACGCGTCGGCTGTTTTGTTGGTTGTTTAACAAGAACCGAAGTTTGTCTTTTCAACGCTCTATGAAAATGGAATAAATGAAAAAACTCTGAAGAATCTACATTGCTGGAGACAAATTCTTTGAATGTGAACTTTAATTTCCTTCTGTGGGGCACCTGTGCTTTGTTGTTAGAATGGCCGTTAAAGCATCAGCAAGTGACTGTAAAATTTTAGCACAGGAGCGGGGGGGAAAGGGATCGGCTAGAGAGCCAGATTTAATCCTTCTTAAACTTTCAGTAACTTCGGTTATTGTTATGGGTTCAAACTCTGTTAATAAGGGGGCCTTATCAGGTTGCAACAGGAAATTAGTAATATGATAGCCGTGGTCATCAACCTGAGGAGGGAATGAAGCGTTTTGATTTTGTTATCAAAAAACAAAGAAACGGAATCGACCCACTCTTGTGTAGGCGAGAAGGAGGATTGCTCGACCTGGGGAGCGGTAAATTCCTTCAATATTTTATTAAGTTCTTTACTGGAATGTGCAGCATTTTTTATGCGCTGAGTGAGATACGCCTTTTTTGTTAATTTGATGTTATTGATGTAGATTTAATGAAGGTGCTTATAATTCCTACGATGTTCCTCAGTTTTAGTTTTCCTCCACTGGCGTTCAGCAGCCCGGCTTAGTTGTTTATCCATTTTTAATACGGCAGTAAACCAGGGTGAGGCGTTATTTTTTACTTTAACCCTCTTAAGAGGAACGGCTTTATCCAGAGCCTTTGAGATGGAAGATTCAAAGTTACTGACAGGAGAATCTACCGTATCGACCTTCTTACCTAATAATGGAGGTTCAAGGTATGCTAGAAAAGTGTCTGTTGTAAATTTACGCCACGGCCGGATCCAGATACTTTTCTTTGATCTGATTTTCCGATGTACGTTTATAGGCATACTAAATTTAAGAATAGAATGATCCATCCATAATACCGGGCAGGGAGATTCTATGTTTAATTTAGGGGAGTTCGTGAATATTAAATCTAATGTATGGCCTGCTAGATGAGTAGGGCCGATTACCCTCTGTGTTAGTCCTAGTGTGAGCATTGCCCCAGTTAAGTGGGCCGAATCAGAATCCAGCTGCAGCTCAGCATGATAATTAAAATCTCCAAATAAGATAAAATTATCTGCGGCTAATTCATGTGGCGCGATGTTTTCTAGCAGCTGATTAACAAATTGCGCCTTTAGACTAGGGGGTCTATATATCAGCGCCCCATTCCAAGTTTCCGAGTCTAGAATATCAATGGTGAAAATCAGAATCTCTAGCATAGTAGAGGAGAGTGATTCCAATACTCGGATCCCTAGGGGGGCCCTGTTTGCAACTGCAATGCCGCCACCTCTGCCCGATTCTCTGTCAAGCCTAGTCAGATGATATTGGGGGAAAACGCTGTAACAACACTCGCTGAAGATGAACCATGGAGCCAGGTCTCCGTGATAAAGCATATTCCAGGCTTCTCTTCATCTAGAAGACTCCAAAGTTCAAGCGCGTGTTTAGGTATAGACCTAGCATTTAGATATAAGGCTGATAGAGAATTCGGAGCAGTTTTAGTAGCACTCGGACAGAGGTTGTTTGATTCATGAAGACGTATAATTGTCGCCTCTCTATTATGGATTACAGGAGGAGATTTCCTGTAGGACTCGGCTGAGTATGGATGTGTACTAGACATAAAAGGTTTAAGGGGATTTTAAAAATGCAGCTCCATACTGGAGTACCGCAACATTTCGGCACACTAGTTACCTGGAGAGCCAAACAAAGAATCTGGGCGTCTGGCGGCTGTCTGGCGCAGATGGGCACAGACGGGCACAGACGGGCGCAGACGGGCTTGCCTTTGGCGCGCCACTGCGTGCCACTGCGTGTGTCCGCGCCCGGATCCACGTTATGTAGGCGGACCCATCCCACTACCCTCTATTTGTGGCCACAGCTATTGCCCGCTTGACCCTACAGCAGTTCCGTAGGAACATGCAATGCTCCACTTAGACAGGCCCAAGTGTGTGTTGAAGCACTGTTCTTCCATAACTTTCTGCCTGCTCAGAGCAGATGGAAAATGCTGAATTTCTTTCACAAAATTGGTGAAAAATTGCATGTTAAAGCGCCTGATAAATCCAGGCGCAAGCTGTTTTTCCCCATTTGAGGGGGAAAGCTTGTAATGGCCAGATTTTGTAGCAGAGATGCCGGACAGTAAATGTAGTTTCAGCCTTAAGGTATCTCTGCTGCAAGGTCTGGCAATTGATTCTAGCTGCCATTTAGAAAACTAACCATAGGCACCTTCCTTGGGCTGCCCTGGTGAGATATGATTGGGCATAACAACAAAAGCAGAGGATCAAGAGGTAGATGAAACTTTGATGCAATGTCACTTTTACAGATGTTCTGGTGTTGCAATGCCCTGCACCATATTTACAAAGTGGCATTATGCCACTTTTTGTGGCTGAACGCGTTTTGTTAATATGGTACCTTGGTGGGCCTTCCACCAAAACATCCATTGCTTTTTTACGTTTCCCCAGATTTACAAGGATGTGTAAATCTGAGGGAGCGCCAACAACTGCAATGCAATATCAGGCATTAGAAGGGTGCAGCAAAGACAAATACTTTTATTTCTCCTTGTTTTTTCTTTTTCTATATGTGCTGCATTCTGTGGCACACATAGAAAAAGCAAAACACCATTAATGTTTGTTTATATGCAAGAAGGTGTCACTTTCTGCAATTAAATAATCATTAAATAAGGGAGATTTCCTACTTCTATGTGTGCTGCATTCTGTAGTACACATAGAAGTAGCAAATCACAATTATTAATTGTTTATGCATAAACAATCATTAATGCATTGCAGGCTCCCTTGCAAGATGGCGCAAGGTTGTCGGTGTTAGCACTAGGCAGCTATGTTACTATCGTTTTGCATGGTGCTTGCCTCACTGTTTTGGCACAGCCTGATGCAAAATCCTTTTTGGCATACTAAACCATGCAAATCCAATTTGCATGGTGTAGTAAATACAAAGTAACACAACACAGCACATAGCATTGCTTCACATACAGAAGAATTGAAATGAAGATCCTCCTACGGAGACTGCAGGACTGGGGGGGATTTTTGTCAAATACTGTAGAAAAATTGGATTATTAGTAGGTGGGGTATTCATCTTCAGCTAGTAATAATGCCACAATCACTAATAGGTCCAGTCAAGTCTTAATAAATGAATCCTTGCTCAACCATTGGTCGCTTGGCAAACAATCAGTCAGACTTAGGAGACGGGTATGTGTAAAGCATTTAATATCACCAAAACAGTCAATAAATAAAAGACACAACACAATAAAATCCAACACTACTTTATAATAAGTGAGAAAATGTTAATCTTTAAAATGACACAAAAGGACAAGAATCCAATGTACGGAAAGGGATATATGAATTTCTAAGGATTCAATCACACATTGTGCATTCTAGTTCCAGAAAGCTTAAAGTGCCACTCACGGCTATCTGGTCACGCTGTACCGGGACAAATTCAAAGTTTTAGGTCAATGCAATGGAGCATGGGTCAGATAGCTTGGTAGGTCTTGGTTAAAAGTCTACATTTGGACTTCGTCTTTTTCTTTGAACTTTTTTCCTGATGTTGAGTCTTCGGGTTCCTCAGATCTGTAGTTCAATTTGATGATGGAAGCTAGCAGCAGCATGATGCCTCTGCGAGCCTCTGGAAACCTTTGTCCTCTACATCAATGGTATGGAACACCGGAGCTTTCAGAGGAACAAATAAGCAATGTCTGGCCAATTTGCGAGTCGACAACGGCGGCTTGACTCTCTACGTCAAACCAGTTTCCTCCTGGAGCTTTTCAGCAAATGTTTGAAGAAAGTTTCCAATCTTTCAGATCTTCTTTGCTTATTGGTTCTTTTGGGGAGAGAAGTGTCCAGTAGCACAAGCCAAGGGTTCAGAGACTCCGGATTGTCTCTTGGGGGCTAGCACTCAATCTTCCACAATGCACCTGCACAGTTCAGGGAAAATCCAGTTGCAACTGATCAGCTGGGGTGATCCTCTCTTGGGCTTGCAGGTGACATCTTCCAGCTCTGCTGTACCTGTTGCTGATCAGTGAGTCCATTCCTTTACCTTTGAGTCAGGCACAGTCCTTTCTTGATGAATAATTGAGAGTGCTGCAGGTGCAGCTCTTTTGTGTGCAAGCCTTCCGTGGAGCGCTCCAAGGGCGCAGCACAGCAGTCCTTCTTCTTCTGATGTTCCAGGTTGTGATCTGAGGAGTTCTTGCAAATCTCCCATATTTCTCCTCCATTCTGGGCTAGCAAGGGGTATGACCAATATGGGTAAAGTGGCCGTCCTCTGCTATGACCACTTCCTGAGATGTGTAGCATTTTTTCGATCCAGAATCCACCATGTTGCCAAAAATCAAAATGGAGAAAATCTCTTCTTGGTGTGTGTCTGTGTAAACAACCCCAAATGTGTGTCTAACAACTCATTACACTTCCATTCCAGCCCCTCTCCTATTCTAATTAGGGGGGCTCACATCTAGCTGGGGATCAAGGATGTGGGGGCTGGCCTGGGTCCTGTGACATTTGCTCTTCTGCCTTTGAAGTTCAGCTTATCCCCTGCCCCTTACTCTCCTGGATTCTCCAGGAAGCAAATAACCTGCCAACAAATGGCCATACACTTGCAGCCCCAGGCTTTTTTGGGTAGCAGTTTGGCTCAGGCTGTAAAAGGCTGACCGATCAGAAGAGGCTTCTACAGGGCTACTTTAGGTAGGTTCAGGATAGTAAGCTCTGAAAACTACTTCCTCTATTAATTATAATAAATTCAACTTTTTCAAGTTGTTGCGTTTAGTGTAACCATTATTTTAATACCTTGAATGATGTTGCTTGCAAGCTCCAATCAAATGTTTTATTTCATTACGTTTAATAAAGCCATCCCATGATAGCCTATGGGGCTAACAGCACTACAACAGGGAAAACAACATTGGCTGTTTTTCCCTAACAGGGCATTTAAAACATATTTTATATTGTCCCTGCTTTCTATAACAATGCACGCTACCCTTGGGGCACCTAGTGGAGACCTTAGGGGTGACCTGTAAGTTATAAAAGGCAGTTTTGGGCTCTGGAAGTACTTTTAATTCCAAAGTAAAAGTGGAAATAGTTTTATCTTAAAACCAGCCTGCAAACCAGGCCTAGCTTTAACATGATACTAGACATTTCAACAGTGCCCATTAAATCCACTGGGATCCCTAAACCTACATGCCCTACAACATAGTAGGGACTTAAAGTTAGGTTGTCTGTGCCAATTAGAATTATACCAATTACCATATATATTTAGAGGACAGGGCACTGCCCTTAAGCCTGGTTAGCAGAGCCCAGAGCGCTTTCAGCATCAGCAACCACCAGCATCAGTCAAAAAACTGAGGATGGTCAGGGCAAAAAGTATGAATGTTCTGCACATTCGTTGGACAAATTAATGAAAGATGCATCAGCTCGAGAAACTCGTGAAAGTAGTGTCAACATACTCAAAGGAGCAAGGATGTGATCAGATTCACCTTAATCCTAAAAAAGCAACTGAAAGCAGGAACATTTCTAGAAGTCTGCAAAGAATGTCATCCCCAAACAAAGCAATTTCATGAGTTACTTCAGCTAGTACCACACACTGATTTGCAATTGCAATGTCCTGCCTGATTTGAGAGTGAGCTTGTAACTTAGTCTGAGAAAACAGCAAATGCCCCTATGTAATGACAATGGTGAAGTTCAGGCACCATCAACAGACTGCTGCCATAGGTTCAATGTAAAAGACATTGATCCAAGCAAGAAAGCCAGAACATATTCCAGCATTTCAAATTATGACATATAAAAATCGATTTGATCTTATCAAATGCTTCCTTATTACCAAAAGAGAAAAATACATTTTCGAAATGGAATTAGAAGCCTTGTAAGTAAGATCATGTTTATGTATAACAGGGTAACCTGTCATCCTGCAAAGACCAGTGTGAGCAATTGAGCCCAAATAGAAAGCAATGCAACATGTTGTACTAAAATATACGCCTATTGACAGTTTTTAATTTCTCATAATTTCATGTCATTTCATAGATTTGTTGGTGAATTTTACATTTTACAAAATAAATTATGTGAATTTTACAGACACCTAAAGTGGGCTTATAATGTTTTTGAAGAAGAATACACTGAATGTATCTAAAGAGAAAGGATTGAATTAATCAATTTGGATTTTTAACAAGATAACATTGACAACTGTGGTAATATATATGTGTTCTATATAATGGATTTCACATTAAACTCTTATAGTACGCAGTGAAAGGACTTCCTGCAGACATTATGCAAGATTTCCTTACAAAATTTGACAACAAAATACTAGTTTATTGTTTCATGATAATCTGATGGATAACCATATTAAAACAAGTGGCGTATTGTGCATCCTGTGAAGTTGTAGTGTTTATATATAAAATAATATTGTTTAAAACAAGTGTCTTTGTGATTCTAAGAAATATAATTCTTCATTATTTGGTCATTGAAAAAGGTCGAATTTAAGCAATAATTGCAATATTAGTCTTTTATCGATCATTACAATGACCATGTGTATTTCCTGTTTCAAAGTCAAGTTTAAAATTGTAACTTGTACAGTCTCAATAAAAGTGAAATTCTTAATTTTCTTCACATTGTGTTTGCGCATTTTGAACGAAGACTGTGGCCAGTGTAATTTACTTAACTGTCAAATGTTAGTAGTGTCAGGGAATGTGGGCCTAAGCGTCTACCACACCGCATCTGACACCCACCACAAATCCCATGAAGCAAAGGAAGAGGCTCATGGGTATAAAGGAAGTAGACGCACAGGTATCGGCGTGCGTAATTCTTGTTCCCGTAATCTGTGTTGGAGACCCGCATCAACTGACCTACTGCAGGGTGCATTTGGAGACGTCGCGAGGGGAGGAGATGTTCGCTTCTGCTTCTCCAGAAGTCAAGGGGCTCTGCTTTCACACATGAGAAGACAAGGAGTCTTTGTTGCGTCTACAGCCAGCGTACTCCAGGACATTTCTGAGGTATTTGGCATCATCACACCTGAGCGGATCTAAACGGAGTTTGCATCCTGTGATGTTGGGGGGCTCAGGTTCTGTTTCCTCAGCCGTTCGTTAGTGTTTAGGTGACTTGTAGGCTGAAGGGGATGAATTTATCTTCAGTCTTACTGAGTATGAGGTGTATTCAACTTTTACTTTTTGTACATTTTAGTATGTGAAGAATATTGTATTCAGTAATTTCCTTGGAAATATTGTGGATTAGCGTTCATTGTGAACGTGAAGAAGAGCCAAGGGGCTCGTGAATAAAGAAACATAATTCATGGTGTATTTTTCAAAAGACATTACAGTGACTAAAGGAGTATAATTCTTATTGGGCATGACTTTGAAAGTTGTATACCCCACTTATGTCATTTTTTGTTTTTTCCACAGGTTCAAAATTCCCTGCAGTTCCTTTCCTTTACCCCTATCCCTCACTTGACCACTTCACTACTCTGTGTATCTATTTAACTACAGAGTTGGGGATGTCAGGAGGTGGATCACCTTGAGCAACATCTCGGTTCTGAGGAGTTCCATTTTTGCGTGTCTGGCAAGTAGAGCACACTGCTAGATTTAACAGCACCAGTTAGCCAAGATGCATTATGGTAGATGCAAAATATGAATACAGTCATTTTAATTTATTCACAAAGATTGTTTGCCACATCTTGACACACTCATTACTTGCATATCTGGATGCACATTTCTAGTTTTTTGACCTTCATTATCAGAGAGCAAAAGGTTGGCTTGGGGGTGCTAGTAATGCTGCTCACTGTCTATCAGGAAAGGTACCATTCAGGATGCAGGTGCATCCGCTAATGCCTGTCAGAGTAATAACTCCAAGGAGGAGCTCACAGTCACATTTACTTAACCCCTTCGGTGCCACGCCCTTTCCCCCTCCTGTGCCGGGCGTTTCCCACGCGGGTGGGTTTCATGACGAGATAGTCTCGTCATGGGCACAGCGCGACCGTGCTCCATGACGAGACTATCTCGTCATGGGCACAGAAGAGGTTAACCTGCCTTCAGCAGAATGTTAATGGACTTACTATGCCTTTTTCACTTCTTCATATAGCTTGTCACGTTGCCTTTGCAATTATGCTGGCATTCAATATACAGGATTTTCATTGGTTCATGTGTGCTACAGTTCGAAGCTCAGTTCTGCAGTATCCCTGGAATCTGTGCCTTGTAGAAAATTATTTTGTGAGGAAAATGAATCATTGTGGGAACATGCTTAAATTTATTGATGTCACTCACAGCATAGAAAGGATTCTAGGTGGATCTCATCTGTACGAATATTTATTGACCTAGACAATGATGGAATATGCTGCTCTTGTGAGAAAAGTACAGATAAGCTCAAGTGGAACGTAGAACATAGTCCCGTCTTGCCAGTCCAGACAAATAGAGTCTGATGGTTAACCACTTGGCTAGATATTAAATTAGCCAAAGAGGTGTGTTCTAGCTAGCATTATTGAGTCATTATGGTTGTTAGTCTTTTTGACACAGTTTGAAAGAAGGCGCTTTAGAAGAAATAATATAAGAGTGGTGGGGGGTGCAACCTATGTGATAATGGCGATATCGCCTGTGCCCGTGTGTTATACTATCTATAAATGCCAATAAAGAAAGTTTTCAAAAAAAAGAGTGGTGGGGGGTGCTGAAATCAGTGGAAGAACTGAGTGCTGAACTCTTTCTAAAAGAATTTACCCTACATGTGTTGAAACCAAAAGGCCTCCCCAAATTCTTCATGATTGATCGGGCCCATAGTGTCCAGATTCCGCCACTGTACTTGGAGCTTCTCTATCCAGAATAGCAAGGATCTTTAATCATCATTATAGAGATGCAATCCAAAAGCAGCAAGAAAAGCAGAGCACCCCCAGTATGAGAATGCTACAATTCAAATCTTTATGATCAGGGTTCAGAGATTAAGACACAGCTTTAATGAGGTCAAAAAGCCCAAGGGGCCAAAGAAATTAAGTACATGATAATGTTTCCCACTAGATTGCGGAAAATAGTGGAAGGGAACGATGAATGAAGCCTGAGGCTAGATAGAGAGTCGACCGTGAAACCTAGAAAGGACAAAGGGTGCCTAAGGACACTCTGAAAGCACAGAAAAAGGGGACCCCATGCTCCAGATAGGAGTTCCTAATGCAGGAGCAAAACTATCAGTGTGCAGAAACCTCAGTCAACTCTTATTTTTTTTTAATTTATGAACCTCTTTACATAAAGAGGGAATAAGAACAATGTACGGCGAGGATTCTGCCAAAACATATTTTTTATTGACAGTGAGACTGCTGATAGCATAAAGTGCAGGGCTTTAAAATACTAAAGGCCTAAGACGACATTGCAAAGGTGCACAAGTTAAGGTTATGTTGTCGGGGTTTGAGGCTCCATTTAGGACTCTGTGGAACTCCGTGCAAGTGCCCGAAAAACTCAGCATTCTCCGCGGGTATTCCGCCAGCGGCAGGGTCTGTTAAGTAGTGCTGCCCACACTGACTTTTTGCACCGGGAGTTGGGTCCACACTGTAAAATCAGCGTAAACGGAATAACGCGTCACACCAGAGGACACTGCTGCTATCAGCAGCTCAAGTAGACATTCTCGACCTGCCGTGAGCACCCGCTTTGAGAAATCTCACCAGGAGGAGGTCAAGCATGCAATTTTTTCTCGCAAGCGCTCGCCAACTGAATGTTGGTGAGCCGCTCGAAAGAAGAAACTCAGCACCGCGTCCCTCAGCGGACTTTTTCAGAATATTTATTTAACTGATAAACATGCATTTAAAATGTTATGGCTGTCGAGTTTTAGCAAATTTAACAGCAAAATATAGCAAAACACTACCCCCATGAGTAAATATATCCTCATATACAAATATATGTGAACTAATGCCTGTATTTAAGGAAATCTCATCCTGTTATTTTAACTCCCCATGCTTTCTATTTGCTCAGCTGCTGGCCTGAAATTTATGAAGGACAGCATGGAAAGTCACTCACAAGTAGCACAATTTTCTGTATTTTTCTACTTTTAAAAATAAATACAGCTAGAAAACATTGTTTTCTGTCTGTGTTTATCTGCAAAAATCAGTAAAAACGGAAAACTGGGAGCCTTATTTATAATTTATATAATATTTGAAATTTTACACAAAGAAGACAATGAAAAGTGTTTTAGTAGACCATTATAATAAGGCAGCCCTGCAGGTAATAAATTATTCCTGTCAAAAGAAACATTTAAAGCTAACAGTTCCACAATATATTTTGAAAGAAGTTGGTAAATAAATGAGTAAATAAATCACAGAAGCTTTGCTGCTATCTTCAACGAATAAAGAACTGCAAGAAACTGGGAAAAGTGAAGAGATTTGCAGATTCATTGGGAATTACACAAACAATTGATGCCTAAATAGTTTAACCAATACCTTTAAACCTTTTTATATCTGGTCATGGAATACTCCCGGTCTAACAACTTTGCTTGAGGACCAAGACATGGCAACCTTCATAAAGAACTTTGAAGTTCTAATGTTCCAGGAAACGTGGAATATGTCTAAAGCTCCGCTTATTGGATATCATGAGTAGGCGAACTTTGCATCTCACTCATCTGCCTATGGACACACAAGTGGTGGTCTATCCACCTATGTCTCATTGGCCCTGGATATTAAGCACCATGAAATTGATAATCAGCTGCCATGACTCCTATGTATTAAAATGGAACTCAAATATGCTTAAAAATATTTATTTAAGCACAAAAAGTTCTGCTAGACTATCCCAATTTACTGCGTTGTGGGAAGTAGTCAAATCTTTGAGTATTAATATCAGCCACTATGTTAATCACCACAGGAGACCTTAACATGCATTTGCTCTTTAAATACCGAGCCGATAAATCAAGTAGAGCTTTTATGCAGATGTGTTGTTTCCAGTTTAACAAATATAATCTCATGTTAATAAAGGAAGACTTACACAATATTACTCAAAGGATTATGTATCGTCTCTCAGCGATAACCAGGTAATCGCAAGAGTAGAAAGTGACCATAATTCAGATATATTGTCACTGGTCTTATTGGTTCATTATTTGCCCAAGTCAAGGTCAATAGTAACCTGGCCAATGGCCTACAATCTGAAAATGTTAGTGTGGGATTCATTAAATCATTCGGAAATATGGGAATGTATAGAACCTGCAAATGCTATAGCGCTAGCAAAGAAAAGTCAAGGAAAGTGAATGGTTGAAATCTGGACCTGTTTCTGTTCTTCCTTTTTAGATCGTTTCCCCTTGACAAAAACATCAAGAGGACACCTTATAGGGCCAAAAAGATCTGGATGGTATACAGCTAGGTTACATCAGCAAAAAAGGGAACTTAATAAAGCTACATAGGCAATCCTCAGTCAACCGAACTGTGGCCTCAATTATTCTAAATTGAGTAGTTTAAAATTTCTGAGAAGAAAATACAAAAATTAAATATGGAAAGCCAAATATACACACTCTGAGGGAATATAGACCAAGTTGCACTTTGCCAGCAAAACGAAAAATCGGAAAGTATTTTGAGGACTAATAAATAACCTTGAATACCGTAGCAGAAGAGCGAACAGCGCAAACATTACTGATTCATGCTGGGCAACTTTTATCCGTAACTTATATGTAGCTCTGAGTAATAACATCAATTTTCCACGAAGAAATGGAAACAGCAGAGCAATCAGAAATTACCAGCACCACAACAAAGTAAAATTATCAGCCATGGAATCATGGAAAGTATATCAAAACAAAATGGCAATAAGTAGGATAAGATCAAATGGCGCGCCAGGCCCCAACAGGATTCTGAACTCGGTCTTCAAGGCTAAGACAAATCTTTGGTCAGAAATCCTGACACCTTTGTTCAATGATGTTGTAAAATTTAAAACAGTCCCCGAATCATGGAAGGTAAGCATAATACAGCCAATTCACAAAAGTGGCCCACTAAATGATCCAGCTAACGACTGGCTGATTGCCCTAACGGATGTGGAGGTGAAATATTTCTCTGGTTGTCTGCCTAACGATCTGGAAGAATGGGCCGCTAAAGAAGAAATTATTTAAATATTCCAAACTCGTTTTCAAATGGGGCGAGTCAATCATTACGAACATGACATTATTGACTTTATTATCTGAAAAAGCAAAACATAAAAAAGCAAACGTTACATATTTGTTTTGTTAATCTTAAGTCTGCTTTTGATTCTGTTCGCCCCCAATTTACTTTGGGTGAAACTATCTGCATGGGGCATGCCAAACCATTTGTTAGATATGATTAAATTGTTATATTCCAATACGTGGGTCCAGGTTAAGGTGGGGGATGGAAGCTGAATAACTCGCGGATTTAAAACGTATAGTGATCTTAAACAAGGTTGTGTTCTAGCCCCTTGTCTTTTTAATCTTTTTATGGACGATTTAATGTCACACTTTAAAAATGTAAATGCTCATTCACCTAACCTTGCAGGACATGATATAAAATACCTACAGTACGCAGATGACACTATGGTGCCGATTCGGATCCTGGAAAAATTTCCCCCGTCCGAATAGAATCTGGACTTTTTTCCGTCCGAATCGTACAAGTAGCGTACAAACTGCCAAGTACAATTCGCATGGGAAAAACTCCATACGAATCACATCCGGAAAAGTTCCCCACACGTCCTCGGGTCGGAAATTGTGTCCGACACATCCCCAGACGATTTACCGTACGAATCGGAAAAATGAAGTCCGACCGCGCAAGTACGATCACTCCCGTCCTTTCGATTTTACAACTGTATGGAAAAAATACCGTACGGACCGAACTCCCATAGCAACCATGGAGACACGTGCCCACATACGCGCCGAACACCCCACCACAGACCCCGCATGTACGCGCAAATTGCCCCCCGGCCGCGGATGTACGCGCCGAACCCCCACCAGTGTATGCATGGAGCGTACCCCCACCCGTGTATGCATGCAGCGTACCAACTCCCCACCCGTGTATGTACAGACCGTACCCCCACCCCACCCGTGCATGTACGGACCGTACCCCCACCTGTGTATGTACGGACCGTACCCCCACCCCACCAGTGTATGTACGGACCGTACCCCCACCCGTGTATGCATGCAGCGTACCAACTCCCCACCCATGTATGTACGGACCGTACCCCCACCCCACCAGTGTATGTACGGACCGTACCCCCACCCCACCAGTGTATGTACGGACCGTACCCCCACCCGTGTATGCATGCAGCGTACCAACTCCCCACCCGTGTATGTACGGACCGTACCCCCACCCCACCCGTGTATGTACGGACCGTACCCCCACCCCACCCGGTTATGTACGGACCGTACCCCCACCCCACCCGTGTATGTACGGACTGTACCCCCACCCCACCAGTGTATGTACGGACCATACCCCCACCCGTGTATGCATGCAGCGTACCAACTCCCCACCCGTGTATGTACGGACCGTACCCCCACCCCACCCGTGTATGTACGGACCATACCCCCACCCCACCAGTGTATGTACGGACCGTACCCCCACCCCACCAGTGTATGTACGGACCGTACCCCCACCCGTGAATGCATGCAGCGTACCAACTCCCCACCCGTGTATGTACAGACCGTACCCCCACCCCACCTGTGTATGTCAGACCGTACCCCCACCCGTGTATGCATGCAGCGTACCAACTCCCCACCCATGTATGTACAGACCGTACCCCCACCCCACCCATGTATGTACGGACCGTACCCCCACCCCACCCGTGTATGTACGGACCATACCCCCACCCCATCCGTGTATGTACGGACCGTACCCCCACCCGTGTATGCATGCAGCGTACCAACTCCCCACCCGTGTATGTACGGACCGTACCCCCACCCCACCAGTGTATGTACGGACCGTACCCCCACCCGTGTATGCATGCAGCGTACCAACTCCCCACCCATGTATGTACAGACCGTACCCCCACCCCACCCATGTATGTACGGACCGTACCCCCACCCCACCCATGTATACGGACCGTACCCCCACCCCACCCGTGTATGTACGGACCATACCCCCACCCCACCAGTGTATGTACGGACCGTACCCCCACCCGTGTATGCATGCAGCATACCAACTCCCCACCCGTGTATGTACGGAACGTACCCCCACCCCACCCGTGTATGTACAGACCGTACCCCCACCCCACCATTGTATGTACGGACCGTACCCCCACCCCACCAGTGTATGTACGGACCGTACCCCCACCCGTGTATGCATGCAGCATACCAACTCCCCACCCGTGTATGTACGGACTGTACCCCCACCCCACCAGTGTATGTACGGATCATACCCCCACCCGTGTATGCATGCAGCATACCAACTCCCCACCCGTGTATGTACGGACCGTACCCCCACCCCACCCGTGTATGTACGGACCATACCCCCACCCCACCAGTGTATGTATTGACCGTACCCCCACCCCACCAGTGTATGTACGGACCGTACCCCCACCCGTGAATGCATGCAGCGTACCAACTCCCCACCCGTGTATGTACAGACTGTACCCCCACCCCACCTGTGTATGTACGGACCGTACCCCCACCCGTGTATGCATGCAGCGTACCAACTCCCCACCCATGTATGTACAGACCGTACCCCCACCCCACCCATGTATATACGGACCGTACCCCCACCCCACCCGTGTATGTACGGACCATACCCCCACCCCACCTGTGTATGTACGGACCGTACCCCCACCCGTGTATGCATGCAGCGTCCCAACTCCCCACCCGTGTATGTACGGACCGTACCCCCACCCCACCAGTGTATGTACGGACCGTACCCCCACCCGTGTATGCATGCAGCGTACCAACTCCCCACCCATGTATGTACAGACCGTACCCCCACCCCACCCATGTATGTACGGACCGTACCCCCACCCCACCCATGTATGTACGGACCGTACCCCCACCCCACCCGTGTATGTACGGACCGTACCCCCACCCCACCAGTGTATGTATGGACCGTACCCCCACCCGTGTATGCATGCAGCATACCAACTCCCCACCCGTGTATGTACGGAACGTACCCCCACCCTACCCGTGTATGTACAGACCGTACCCCCACCCCACCATTGTATGTACGGACCGTACCCCCACCCCACCAGTGTATGTACGGACCGTACCCCCACCCGTGTATGCATGCAGCATACCAACTCCCCACCCATGTATGTACGGACCATACCCCCACCTCACCCATGTATGTACGGACCATACCCCCATTCGTGTATGCATGCAGCGTACCTACTCCCCACCTGTGTATGTACGGACCGTACCCCCACCCCACCCGTGTATGTACGGACCATACCCCCAGCCCCCCCTGTATGTACGGTGCGAAACACCACCACCGATG
Source organism: Triturus cristatus (assembly GCF_964204655.1). NCBI lineage: Eukaryota > Metazoa > Chordata > Amphibia > Caudata > Salamandridae > Triturus > Triturus cristatus. Next base: position 897,408,623 of record NC_140590.1, on the reverse strand, counting down.
GACGGTGCGGACCAACACCCTGCCCGTGTTCGTACGCACCCTACCCCAGGCCCACACACCGGCACCCTCACCCAACATCGGGCATGTACGAGTCGTACTAAGCCATAGCAAAGGACAGCACTGTACAACAACATGGCCCATGTACGCACCGTACAGATGCTAAAAACACTCCTACTGAACCAGGACTAACCAAAAAAACACAAGGACAGTCAATCCGAGGCCCACAACACCACTAAACATATCCAACAAGGCCAAGTACATCCTATACACTGACTTGCAACTGACAAACAGATAAACAGAGGCCCAAACCACTACCACTCCTTATAACACACCCACCCAAAGTCCAAACACAGCCACACCCACAAATGGACCAATAAAAAGGCCCAACACACACAAACCATGATCCTTTGCATCAGATCCACTGCTGCCAGACCCCAGAGACAACGCACTGCACCATACTTCAACCATCAATACACCTTACACTTGCACTCTTTCACACAACCACCATCACAAACACACCCTCATCACATTCACACACAAACACACACACACCCACAACCATCCACACCCCCACCCCCACAACCATCCACTCTCACACCCCACACCATGCCCACCAACAAGAATCCAAAGTTCACAAAGGTCGAGCTGGAGTCCCTTGTCGAGGAAATCATCAAAGTCGAGCCACAGCTCTTTGGAACATTGGTCAGACGGACCAGCATATCAGAAAAAACTGCCATGTGGGAGAGGATAGTCAATTCCGTGAATGCTGTTGGGGCCACCAGAAGGACCAGGCATGAGTGCCAAGCCAGGTGGTACGATCTGCGGAGGACGGTCCGCCGCAAAATGACGGATGAGCACAACCAGGCCAACATCACTGGAGGAGGTCCGTCCCGCAGACCGGTACACTACCATCCCTGGGAGGAGAAGGTGATGGCCACGCTGCCGCCGTTGGGAGTAGATGGACTAGAAGGAGTCCGAGAGCCTGGTGAGTACACAAACAACTCACCTCACATGGGGGGAACGCCATATACAACCCAAATAACAATCTTGCACGCAACCCCCCCAAAGCCAGCACCGGACACAACCACACTCCAAAAACACACACATGCCACTAGCGCCTCCATGCCCCATGCCCCAAGCAAGGCCATGCCAAGTCACAGGCCACACAAAACTAGGCCTGGGCAGGAAATTCTGTTCCGCTCGTGAAATTTGCGGAATTTGGGTAATTTCGCGTTCCGCGGAGAACGCGAACTTGCCCAAAATTCTGCGTTCCGCGACTTTGCGAAATTTTTTGCTTGTTTGAGTTCTCAAAATGCATGTTCGCGAGATATTTCTCCCCGAGCACGCAAACAGCAATTATGAACAGGAAAAAAGCATCGCGAACAAGCAATTCCGCGGAATTTCTGCGCGTTCGCAGAGATTTTTTACCGTTTCGCGGAGATTTGCGTAACACGATTACGCAAATTCCGCCCACCCCTACACAAAACACCAACACAAGACAGGATGTCCCCGATGCCGGGAGGGTGGGCCTCAAAACTAACATAGAGCAACTCTGAAGCACACAACAATGCCCTCAGCCCATATGGCTTAGGGCACAGCCATACCAACAGTGTGTCCCCACACAGTACTGTTTTGCCTGCTAATGGTGGCCGCGTTGCAGGACGACATGGGTATGAAGGCACAATTTGCACATCACAGCAGCCAATGAAGACGCAGCACACTGAAAGAGTGTCAGCACACACCGCCACAGCAGCAGCGCCCAATGGGTGACGGCAGAGAAGAAACAAACCCACATGAACAAGCCAATGGCCTTTGCAAGACCTGCAAACTGTGTGTGCCCAGGAAGCTGGGCTGAGGTGACAGAGGGTGACACACAGAGGGAGGGAGAGGGGCAGAGAGAGGGACACAGACAGAGGTGGACACAGGGAGACAGACAGAGGGAGGGAGGAGGCTGACAGAGGGAGGGAGAAGGGGAGATGGACAGAGGGAGGAGGCTGACAGAGGGAGGGAGAAAGGGAGACGGACAGAGGGAGGAGGCTGACAGAGGGAGGGAGAAAGGGAGATGGACAGAGGGAGGAGGCTGACAGAGGGAGGGAGAAAGGGAGACGGACAGTGGGAGGAGGCTGACAGAGGGAGGGAGAAAGGGAGACGGACAGAGGGAGGAGGCTGATAGAGGGAAGGAGAAAGGGAGACGGACAGAGGGAGGAGGCTGACAGAGGGAGGGAGAAAGGGAGACGGACAGAGGGAGGAGGCTGATAGAGGGAGGGAGAAAGGGAGATGGACAGAGGGAGGAGGCTGATAGAGGGAGGGAGAAAGGGAGACAGAGGGAGACCAAATCACCCTTGGGTGGTGTGGCCATGTCCGCTTGTCAGCAGGTGGACTGTGTGCATGTAGACAAGGTTTGGCAGTGCCTTAACCCCCCCCTTCAACCTTTGATAAACACTAGGCCATGTGGCAATCTGTGCACGAGTACATCCGTGCTGCAGGCACAAACAGAACCTTACACCCAGTATACCTACCCACTGAGTTCGTCAGAACCCTGTCACAAATTGTTAAGTTACCTACCTGCATTCTCAAATAGCATGGAATAAACACCATTTGGCCACGTACAGTGCAACACGTAAGGCGGCTCTGCATGGCTTGCTACGCCCGCTCACTACACTGCTGACTGCGTTCCCAAAATATGCATCAACTAAGATTGTGTCACACATAGGTAAAGTGTTGAAAGCTGTGGCCAAGGGACATACCCATGCACAAGTGCACTGTGTGAGGAATGCTAGCCAAATACAACCACCCAGGGAACTGTGCCAAATCAAAAAAGAATGAAACATGGATGTCGCATGTAACACAATTAACACTGTCTCTCTCACACACAGGTCAACGTCATCGATCTCCCCCCAACACTGGGGGGGAAGACTCACAGGACCAGGCTCTGCGTGAAGAGGACACCACTGGCAGCGACGACTCTCACCACTCCGTGGATGACCCAGACCAACCTGGCCCCTCTGGTGTCCAACCACCTGCAGCACCTGCGTCAGGTACAACTGTGCCAACCACCACCCCCATTCCTGCCACATCCCAGTAGACACCCAGGAGCCCTGCCCGCACACAACAACACAGCCAGTCTGTCCACGAGGGACAAGGTTCTCCGGGCACCCAGGAGGAGGCAGGCGACACCGCAAATGCCATCCCTCAGGGGTCCCGGAGACCCGATGTGCCCACAACGGCAGGCCAGGTGCAAGTGGGCAGGGGTGGTGGGAGTGGAGGACGGCGGAGGCGCGAACCTGCCCAGTTGGCTCAGGACCCGGCTATGGCACACGTCAGAACCATCCTGGACGCATACCGGCGTGACTCCAGAGGCATCGCCCAGGTAGTGGGGACCCTCAATGAGATGAAGGCCCTGCAGGTTGAGCATCATGCCAGGATGGAGGTGGTTTTTCTTTATTTTGAATAGGAGTCCAACATGTCTGCCTTGGTTGTGTAATGATTTTCCAGTGTGTCAGTAAATTCTTGATAAATGGGATGAGTTTCTTCTGTAGATTTACAAAATTCAGTGAGAATTTATCAAATTCCTAATTTGCACACTTAGCATTTCGAATTCTATTGGAATTGTAAATGTTTTTGTTTTTTTGTGTGTTGATTCTGTGTAGGTGTTTTTGTCTAGATTGTTATTCGTTTTGAGCCAGGTGTGTTGCACCTTTGTAATTTGTTGTTTTATCTTTTTTGGTCTCCATCTTCAAGGAACATGTTTTATTTTATACTGTTTTGTTTTTCTTACTTTACTGATATCAGGATATCAAAAGCTTCCTGGAGCCACTGAGAGCTTTTGAGCTGAATTTATTGTGCCTAGATCTGTACTGGCAGTTAGTTGTTTTTCTAAGTATTCAAAATGTAGTATGTTCTACGGTCTATATGTTGTTGAACGTGGTTCACTGACAAAATATTGCCTATAAAATATCCCCATATCAAAATATTGGGACTAAAATATAGATATCATCCTATACTTATAATGGTAAGTAGAACAATAATGGAAAAAAATGCTGGTGGTTTTTCTTTATTTTGAATAGGAGTCCAACATGTCTGCCTTGGTTGTGTAATGATTTGCCAGTGTGTCAGTAAATTCTTGATAAATGGGATGAGTTTCTTGTGTAGATTTACAAAATTCAGTGAGAATTTATCAAATTCCTAATTTGCACACTTAGCATTTCGAATTCTATTGGAATTGTAAATGTTTTTGTTTTTTTGTGTGTTGATTCTGTGTAGGTGTTTTTGTCTAGATTGTTATTCGTTTTGAGCCAGGTGTGTTGCACCTTTGTAATTTGTTGTTTTATCTTTTTTGGTCTCCATCTTCAAGGTACATGTTTTATTTTATACTGTTTTGTTTTTCTTACTTTACTGATATCAGGATATCAAAAGCTTCCTGGAGCCACTGATAGAGCTTTTGAGCTGAATTTATTGTGCCTAGATCTGTACTGGCAGTTAGTTGTTTTTCTAAGTATTCAAAATGTAGTATGTTCTACGGTCTATATGTTGTTGAACGTGGTTCACTGACAAAATATTGCCTATGAAAATATCCCCATACCAAAATATCGGGACTAAAATATAGATATCATCCTATACTTATAATGGAAAGTAGAACAATAATGGAAAAAAATATTTTTACATTAAATTTGTTTTTTAAAAATATATATGTATTTAATTATTAAATATTAACCCCTTCCATGCTCATGACGAGCTCAGCACGTCATGAGTCACAGTGGAGCTGTGGTCATGACGAGCTGAGCTCGTCATAACGGCCGCGGCCCGCCCACGAGCGATAAATTCCCCGCCTGTGCGGGAGAATTAATCAGTGGGCAGGGTCGTGACAACTTCAGCTCGTCATGAACACAGCTCCACTGTGAGTCATGACGAGCTGAGCTTGTCACGAGCACAGCGGTCCCCCGCCCACACCGTGGGGGAATTACCCCCACTGGGAAGGGGTTAAATAGTAACATTTATTTAAGAAAAATAAAATTACAAATAAGATAGATATATTTCAACCAATATAATAAATACAGGTTTTGAAACAAGTTTCAAGCACATATATATTAATATATTTCCATAAATCTAGTTAAAAAACGATTATTAAACTAATAATTTTAAATTCTATTAGAATTTCACAATTTTTAAAATAATCTAATAATATGTCATATTATAACAAATAACAACTAACAAATGTTTTATATATATATATATATATTCACTGAAAAAACCATAGGTTTCAGGGGTGTTTTAGTTAGCTGGACTTTTCACTTGTACAAAACCATTGAAATTCCCCCGTTATAGTTAGTTCAGCTAACTATAACTCGCGCGCCCGCAATGCACTGCTGATGACGTCACATATTACATCACTCATGACATGGTCAGTGACATCACTCATGACATCACTGATGACATCTCAAATGACATCACTGATGACATCACCGATGACATCATCCTGTGAATGTGTGTTTTTCTGAAAATTAAATATGTTTTATAAATGTATATCTCAAGGTCGATGGAAGAATACATGGGTATATAAGTGTCTAAATGGATGATTTGTTTTTGAAAAATTGATTGTGTAACTGACTGATTAAGTGTATCATAGTGAATACATGGCTTAGTGAGTAATGTTTAAATATGTAAATATCTGTATCAGTCTCTCACTTTGTGTATATGTGGCTGCATGGGTTGGTGAGTAGCTACATGGGTGTCTATATAGGTTATTAGTTGGTTTTTTGAGTATCAGTCTGAGTGTCTGCATGGTTCGGTGGGGGGTATTACATAGTGCATAGGTGCATGAATGAGTGACTCACTGTTTGTATGTGTTGAAGACAGCATGTGTGCAGGACTGTATGGGTGGATGAGTGTGTGTATGGGTGTGTTAGTGAGTGAATGACTGTCTCAATAGTGTCTTTATGAGTAACTACATATGTTTTAAACTAGTATGTGTGACTATTGGTGTATATAAGTGAGTATATGTGAGAGTGAGAGATTGAAAGAGTTCCTGTATGAATAAGTATGTGTTTCTATAAGTGATTGTTTAAAAGACTAAGTATGTGTAAGTTTCCGTAGAAGTAAGTGTGGTGGTGTGTGTATAACTGTATATGCAAGTAAATGTATGTTTGATTTTTTATTAGCATGAGTGACTATGTGTGTGAGTAACTCTATTGATGAGTGGCATTGAGTAACAGGATGTATAGGTGTATGAGTAATTGAGTACATATGATGAGTGAGTACATGTATGAGTGACTGTATAGGACTGTTGGTGAATGAGTGGATGTGTATGTGGATCTTAGAATTACTGAAGAGGTGGTTGTAACTGGTATTGGTATGTCCATTGTTTTGAAAATATTAGTCTCTATTTTTGAATGTGTGTATCAAAGGTTATATTAGGGTGAGAGGAGGTCTGCCACTCTATCACAAGGATGATGTCATCAGTGATGTCATCAGTGATGTCATTTGAGATGTCATGAGTGATGTCACTGACCATGTCATGAGTGATGTAATATGTGACGTCATCAGCAGTGCATTGCGGGCGCGCGAGTTATAGTTAGCTGAACTATCTATAACGGGGGAATTTCAATGGTTTTGTACGAGTGAAAAGTCCAGCTAACTATAACGTCCCTGAAACCTATGGGTTTTTCAGTGAATTTCTAAGGTTTTTTAAATGCTAATTCCTAACTATAAAGTGCCTGAAACCTATGGTTTTTTCTGTGAATTTCAAAGGTTTTTTAAATGCTAACTTGTAACTATGCCGACAGAGATAGGACATGTGAAGAAAGAAGAAAAAATGCACAGAAAGAAAAAAAAGAAGTGCAGAAAGAAGCAACAGAAGTCCTCAAAGACGAAGAAAAGTGCAGGAAGAAGGATAACGCGCAGAAAGAAGAAAAAGAAGAGCAGAAAGAAGCCTTGTTGCAAAATCATCCTGTACCCTCAACTTTTTCAGACGGATACTGGTGGTAACTGAGTCTGACTAACCAGTCCTATAGCCAGTGCTATGTTAAAAGACACTTAGAATACAGTGAAAACACCTACATACACTAGGGAACATTATGCGTTGGGGTCCCCCTGTGATTAGCATGACCTCCTCTGTAAGTCTGTAAGCCCCTAGTATATAATAGGGCAGGGGGATTAAAACTACCTCTTAAAACAGGCCACAGGGCGTTTTTGCACACGTTAACTCAGGCCCCGTCCCCTCCCTTCACCACTGTGTAAACACGCCCTGTGTCCGTTTTTAGTTGGGAGATTAAGTTCATTTAAATCCTGAGGGTCCCTAGGGTCCAACTAGCCCACTAGGTACCTCCAGTAAGTGCCACAGAGCTGCGTTGCAGGGAGGTGTAAAAAGTGGCACAGCCTGGACCACCTCTCTGCAATGCAGCTCAGTGGCACTTACTGGAAGCACTTGGTGGGCTAGTTAGCCCCCAGGGGCCCTTAGTATTGAAGGGAAATTATATCCCCAATTTAAAACGTGCCATAGTGCGTGTTTGCACACGTCACCTCAGGCCCCGTCCCCTCCCTTCACCAAAGTGTAAACGCGCCCTGTGGCTGTTCTAAGTTGAGAGATTAAGTCCCCTTGAATCCTAAGGGTCCCTAGGGTCAAACTAGACCACTAGGTACCTCCAGTAAGCGCCACAGAGCTGCGTTGCAGAGAGGTGTAAAAAGAAGCTTGGCCTCAGAACACCTGTCTGCAGCGCAGCTCCCTGGCGCATACTGGAGATGCCTGTTGGGCTAGTTGGCACTCAGGGACCCTCAGTATTGAAGAGGAATTAATTCCCCAACTTACAACTCGCCAGGGGGCGCGTTTGCAGAGTGCTGCAAGGAGGGGGCGTGGCCTCCGGCACAATGCCAGTCTTTTATTTATTTTAATTTTTTAAGAAGGGGGGCTGTGTGGTTCTCCTTCTTATTCTAATTTATTGGCCCTGATGACCTCATCCCCCAGGGCCTGTCTCCTAATTATATTTTTTTGACCCCAATCCCCAGGGCTGGCCACTGTTTTTTATTATTTTAAAAAAATATATATTTATAGACACACCTAGGACATGCTGGAAAACCGTATGTACCTATCACCATGACGATTTGCGTGATATTCATTTAAAGGCGACTATGCATACAATGAATCCACGTGGAATGTATTTACACCACTAGTGAAGCTCTGACATGTCTGATGCCCTACCGTGCCTAATCCTGGTAGACACCCTTGTCGTTTATTTATACAAACATGGGTAGCTATTGACGGGCACATTTAATACACATGCACACCAAGCCATTCAAAGGGGATTCGACAAAAATTCCACCATAACTATGCAAGAAACCCCCCTCACGGTTAATAAAACACACATCCACTGCCGGATGTGTAATACTTAATATTTTACTCTCTGGAAAGGGGACGAACATCACTTGAGAGTCACAGCACGCTCCTGGCAGAGCCCAATGCTGTGTTACACCCACCATTGCCTGCTGAGTGCCACACACCTCTGTGTTGTATTCCACCAGCTAGTGCATATGCTATGACACTCTCTAGCCCATGTGCACTGTAACACCACCCCGTGAATATGTCATGCCACACTTGTCTTCGCACGGGTTATATTGCCCCATCTAACGTGCCTTCCTCGATGCCTATGTTATAACGCACAGTGCTATGCCATACATATTACAATCTGGGATCCATATGTTTGTCACAGTGCATATGCAACGTTACACTCCCCAGCACATATTTTATATTACAACTTTAGAGACTAGTTAGGTTACACAACACTGCCCTGTGCATATTACACTCCAAGGCGCATATCGCATAGCACGCGCTAGTGCCTGTGCTATCTCGCGCTCTCCAATGAATCTGTCATTGCGCACAATGTATTGCATATTATATTTCACGCCCGGTTCGTCTTATATCACACTTTTTGGTGCATAGTTTATACCATACACTATATCTAGTTTTCATTTTCAATCGTGCTCTCAGGACTATGTTCTATATAACACTGTGTTCACCTACCGTTTTCACAGGCATTACATTTTGCGATAGGGGGTGGGGGGTCAGGGGGTGTTTCTGCCAAGTGAGCCCGGAGTCACAGTCACAAACGTCCTCTTCTTCCTGAATAAAAGTGAGATTATGCTGCATACTTGTTCATATTTTAAGTAGTTCGCACAGACGCACGTTTAAAAAACAATAAAGTTCCTAATACCCGCCTTCTCTGAACAGTTAGCTTGCTGCCCCATCCCCCTCCTCCCTATCCTCTGTTGTGTGAATCCATGGACTAGCCTCCTCCCTCCTGCCATGCATGGTCTGATGTGCTGCCACTGCCCTCAATTTAGTATGATGTACCAGTCCACTCCTCCTGCTCTCCATTGCCCAATTCTATGCCCCATCATTGACCTCCTGCTTAAACTCTGTGCTTAGCTTGCTGCCCCTATTCTCCTTCCCCCTGACCTCCGATGTCTTTGTGCATGCCCCTGCTCCATCCTTTTTGCCCACCATGTTCCATGGACCTGCCACTCCTATCTACTCTGAGTGTTCTGTTGAGCTGCCACTCTCCTCCCACCTGCCTAGCATTGTCAGATGACTGTAACCTGTCCCTGCCACCTCCACCCTACCTGTCCACATGCCATGCCCCTATCCTCTTCCTCCTGTCCTACATGGTCCATTGTACTGCCACACCCTTCTGCCCTCCCTGGTCTGTTGTGCTGCAACTGCACCTCCTGCCTGCCCCATGCAGTCTGTTGTGAGGCCCCTTCCCCTGAACTTTCTTGTCTGTGCACAGGTCCTGACCCTCCCTTCTATCCTCCATCGTCCTTTGTGCATGCCCCTGCACCCTCCTTCTTGCCCATCATAGCCATTGTGCTGCCACTAACCCTCCCACTTGCCATGCATGGTCTTCTGTGCTGCCATGGCCCCTCCCACCTTCCCTGTGTAGTCAGTTAGCTGCCCCTGACCCCCTCCCACCTTCCCTCCATGGTCTGTGTGTATTCCATCACAGTCTCACTGTTGCTGTTCATGGTGTGTCTTGCTTCTAGTGCCCATCCTGCCTGACCTCCATGGATATCTTGCTGCTCCTGCCCTGCCCCCTTGCCCCCAGCCCTCTGTTTACATGTGCAGACCCCTACTCCCTCCCTCCTGGCTTGTCTGTTCCATTGTAATGCCCCTGATCCGTCCCTCCTGCCCTTTATGGTCTGTTATGCTGCAGCTTTCTCTCCTGTCTGTCCATTATGGTCAGCTAGCTACCATTGCCTCTTGCCCCTCTGTTCTCTGTTGTCCATGTGCATGGTCCTGTCCCCTCCCTCTTGCTTTCTATGGATTGTTGTGCTGCACTCCCGTCCCGCATGCCCTGTGTTGTGTATTGTGCTGCTGCAAACCCTGATGCCTGCCCTGCAGGGTCAGTTTGGTGCACCTCTCCATGTCCCTCCTGTCCTCTGTTATCCAAGTCCATGTCCCTTCCCCATTTCCTTCTATGATCCAATGTACCATACTTGCGAACATTTTGAACTTGGTAAGAGGGACATTTTGAAAAAAAACTGGGGTATTGATTTTCCCCTTTGAGTTACATTGAAAAAGAGGAGATTGTAGACAGGAGACAGATCAAATAAAGCCCATTTGAGCTTAAAAACATTGGACGTTTCCTGGCTGAATCGGGTCTGTTGGCATGTATGGTTGTACTACCATTGCCTCTTCCTTCTGCCCATAATGGTCTATTACATTGCCACAGCCTCTCTTGCAAGTCCTGTATTGTTGGTTTGTTGCCCCTGCCCCCCTTTCCACTGCCCTCCATAGTCTGTTCTGCTGCCACGGCCCTTCCTGCCTGCTCAGTGTGGTTAAATTGTTGCCTTTGCACCCTCCTACCTGCCTTCAATTTTCAGAGTCCATGCCCCTGACCTCTGCCTCTCAACAGTATCCTAATGAACAACTAGATTGCTAACATTCTATATTTAGTGTGGAACGCCTGACGGCATCTTGATGTAGTCAAAACTGTAATACCTAGAGCATTTCCATTAGAAATTACAGATATGAGAGGGTCTTATTGGCATCAAAATTATGGTTAGTGCTCTAAAAGACTAAAATAAGGACATATTTTCTGAGTTTTCAAATAGCGACAAAGCACTTTTAAATTATTTGTTATCTTTATGCTTTTTTATCCAGTTGACCACTTGATTAAATGTTGCACTTAGGGGAGAGGATGTGGTGTTACTTCCAGAACTGCAGACTTTGCAACTGGGGAACCAGGTTGGAGTTTCTGCTTCAGGTCGACATTCTGTGATTCTGGTCGATTCACTTAGTCTCCCCATGTCTACAACCAAAATGAATTTGTTCTTGTGTGATGTAACCAATGCTCATGTAAAGCACTCCAATACCTGACAAGTCTGCACTATATAACACTGCAAAAACACAAAATAATAAGTGTTTTGCACACTTCTGTCATTGGGCTATATTTGGGCTACATCTGGGTGATTTTGGGCTACATTTGGGCTCTTTTGTCTCCGGTGGCCATCTTGGGAGATTTATTTGTTATGAAGTTTCCTAATTTCCTCATGTACTGCAGTCTCCTCAGTAGGAAATGCTTTCAGTTTTTTACTTTGATTCCATCATGAAGGTATTCAGATATGTCACACATTTGCCATAAATTCTGAAAGTTAGCACTCTAGTTGCTCATTAGATCACTGTAGTAAAACTACTGTTCACCATGGAAGTTAGCTCCTGGTATTAAAAGTGCACGTTTCAGTCTGCATGTCAGAATTTTTTAATGAAATAGAAGAGGATTTGAGAAGTCACTCAAAATGTGCCCTTGTTTTGTTTCTTCAGCATTAATCATAATTTCTATGGCAAAATGAACCCCCTCATTCTGTTCCTTTTTAAATTAAATGTTTTAAGTGTTACCAGTTTATTCCAATCAAGATGGCTTCAGGTGTGCCATACTTTTGTCATAATGAAGACAGTAAGCGCTCTAGTTGTTTTTAAGAACACTCTGGGACATTCTGTCATTGGGCTATACTTGGGCTACATCTGGGTGATATTTGGGCTACATTTGGGCTCTTTTGTCTCTGGTGGCCATCTTGGGAGACTTATTTGTTATGAAGTTTCCTAATTTCCTCATTTACTGCAGTCTCCTCAGTAGGAAATACTTTCAGTTTTTTACTTTGATTCCATCAAGAAGGCATTCAGATGTGTCACACATTTGCCATAAATTCAGAATGTTAGCACTCTTTTTGCTCATTAGATCACTGTAGTAAAGCTACTGCTTACCAGGGAAAACTGCTGCTGGTATTGAAAGTGCATGTTTCAGTCTGCATGTCAGAATTATTTTATGAAATTGAAGAGGATTTGAGAAGTAACTCAAAATGTGCCCTAATTTTTCTTTCTGCAGCACTAATCATACTTTATATGGAAAAATGAACCCCCTCATTTTGTTCCTTTTTAAATTAAATGTTTTAAGAGTTACCACTTTAATCCAAGCAAGATAGCTTCAGGTGTGCCATACGTTTATCATAAGTAGGACTGTTAGCGCTCTAGTTGTTCTTTGGAACACTCTGGGAAGCTGCAGTAGAACACAAAGGAATCAACTGACAGTCTCTGCCCTTGTTGGATGTACATGTTTTACTGAGAATGTCAGACTTCATTCTCACATGACTGAGAAAGATAATGTGAATTTACAGAAAATAAGCTCTCAGTTTAGCTTATAGATCACCTTCCAAACCTCTGTGGGAAAGGCATGAGAAAATATTTTTCTCTCAATCATGATATCCCAGCAGAAGGCTTTTTCACATGGTGAAATCACCTTAGAACATACCACAATTCCTAAAACGAGTATGGTACCATCAACAAATGATTTATAATGTAACTAAAGTCTTAAAACCTTCTATTAACTGCAATGCTTTTTAATGAGGTGCTATCATGTATATTGGTCCCAAGATGGCTGCCAACACTTCTTGGATGAAGTGCTGACAGCCAATCAGATCTCAGGATGAGATGTGTGGTTAGGCTCCGCCCACATATATATATGATTTTACTTTTGATTTTCTCAGGAACTACTGAACAGATTGACACCAGACCTGCAAAAGGCACTTCCTTGACCTTATGGCTTACCTCTCTGCCAAATTTCACGTAATTCTGTTCAGCCGTTCGGGCTATAGCTGCGACTAAAGGTCCTATGGAAAAATGCATGGGGAAAACGCGTTTTGGGACCCCCCCTTTTTCTCGGCCCCCGCTTGACGAATCACCCCGAGACTTTCAGGGTAGGAGCTGAACAGAGCGCCCCATTAGTTTTGAAAATTTCGCGAGGATTCTTCAACCGGCGCCAAAGTTATTCAAAATAGAATTTTGAGATTTCCTATGGAAACTAGGTTGTAACTATAACTATCTACTGGCGACCGCCAGTAGATAATATATATATATATATATATATATATATATATATATATATATATATCGCAAAGTCCAAATATGAATAAGCACGCGCTCTCAGAAGTCCATAGAAGGATATTTATTTAGAGGTTCAGGTTATGCGTTTCGGAAGCAATACTTCCTTGATCACACCGAGAGCCGAATGCAAAAACACCCATTACATAGTTACGGTGCTAGTCATAGAAAGAGGACAGCGTTTTGTGAATATTCTTTTGCTCTAAAAATGTGTCGGCCATCTTATAGTGTCCAATGGTACATACATTTGTAAGCATATTTTCTGGCATTTATACAAAATTGAATAAAAAGCACAATGCACCAGAAAATAAAAGCAAAGAAAGGGTACTGAATATACATCATTTGTACATAACCCGTTTCTATTACCTCATAGTATAGGATATGTAAAAGGCTGGGATATGTCAACCAAGTGGACATTTAAACTGCCTTCTGTACACATCCTAGACTGTACTATACCCAATAATGGAATATAGAAAAACCAAGCATCAATGCTGAGAGCCCATACAAGCGCCAAGTGGCATGTTGCTACAGATGTAATGATCGCTGTCCCAATGTTTTTTTCTCTCACATTTTTTATACTCAAGTGAAATATGATTAAATTATTCTAGCACAGTGATTTGGTATTTACTGAGACATCATGGAAAAAGAAACATCAAGACGACTGGCAGCTCAAACATTACTAGCAAGGGCGCCAGGAAAAGTGCAAAGTAATGTGACATTATCTAAAGATAAGGACAATACATTGAATTTAATTTTTATGCCAGCTTTGCTCTACTGGCTTCACACGCCACTGATCTACGGGCGGAGATCTCAAGAAGGGAGCCTACACTACAAAAAAAAATATATATATATATATATATATATAAATAACATAGAATATTTTAAAAACGAACCATTTGAAATTAAATGAAGATTTTAACATTAATTTCTTACAATTTTATAAAAATATTTTACACGCTGAAAGGATTAATAATTATACATATTATACATATTAGAATTTTAAACAAGCAAAAATATAACAATATCAATTGTGACATCTGGCCTAAGGAACAAATCTTGGTGGAAGCCTGCAGGCAGTTAAATGATGAATTGTGTTATGAAAAAGCATCCAATAAAATCTAAATCACTGCAAAGGAGAAATTGAAAAATAACTTATGGCAATGGAAGAGAGAGGGACTCATCACAAGGGAAGAAGCTAACTTCTTGCATCAAGAACACCCTGTACTCCCTATCTTGTATTGCTAAAAATACACAAAGAAACTCTTCCAGTACCGGGCAGGCCCATCATTTCAGCATGCAATAGTGTATCAGAACATGTCATAGAGCATTTATGCAGGTAGAAATCTCATAGGGGTGACAATCATCAGATAAGAGGATTATAAAAGCTGTCAGTAATCTATTCTTTTTGGATTTGTGGATATATAAATTAATGATAAATAAAGTAGGAACGCCAGTTTTTAATTCATTTAAACCCGATGCTGTGTTTCTTATACCTGTGTATTTAATTATTGATATATTTATTTATTTATATTTATATATTCATGTAGGTCATGAAAGGGTGTAGATATGTACATTTAAGAACAAACACCCTTTCAGAATACTATTTGTATCTTTGCACATGCTCAGTAGAAGCAGATTAGGCTGAGAACGTGGCAGGTTTTCAATGCTGAAATGCACTTTCCATTGGCAACATTAGCCTTTAAAATGCGATCAATATTTTAATGAAATGCTTTCCTCAGTAATTGCGTATTTATGTATTTATTTATTTATTTATTTATTCATTCACTCATTGCACATTTTGGAATCCCGTAATAATTAACACTTGTAACACTTGATGAATACAGCTTACAAAATGTGTGTATAGTGGGGAACAGCCATTACAACGCGGTTTTTACCACACAGTGCAGTTACATCGCATGCGTTACAACGCATGCGATGTTACAACCCTATGCCATTACAACGCAAGTCTGTACATCGACTTGCGCTAGATGTCGTGCAAACATTACAAATAGTGTACTTTACTATCCCAACACCTTCCCTACTGTTAAGTGGACTGGAGTTGGAATAGTAAATTACACTTTTTTAATGTTAGCACGCCATCTAGCGCAAGTCGATGTAAAGACTTGCGTTGGAATGGCATAGCGTTGTAACATCGCATGCTTTGTAACACATGCGATGTAACTGCACGTGTGGTAAAAACCCGCGTTGTAATGTCATACATCCGTGTATAGTCTGTTGTTCATTTTAACTGTTGCTCTGAACCATGTGACCGGATGTGAATTGGTTTTTAAAGGAAGACGCTTCCTTATGTGATCAAGGTCACGGCAGTGACAGAAACGCATCAGAACAAGCTGGAGCATTTTTTGGATTAAAACAGAAGTTTGGCACTAAAATTGGAGTCCGTACCCTTTCTTCCTGCTGAAGAATGGATATTCTGGGAACTTGTTTATTTGATATATATATACTACCTACTGGTGGTCGCCAGTAGGTAGTTATAGTTACAACCTAGTTTCCATAGGAAAAGCATTCTTTGATTTGCTGATAACTTTGGCGTCGTTTGACGAATCTTCGCGAAATTCTCAAAAAAAAGTGTATCCAGGTCAGCTCCAATCCTGAAAGTTTGGGGGTGATTCGTCAAGCGGGGGCTGAGAAAAAATGGGGGTCCCAAAACGCGTTTTCCCCATGTTAATTTCCATAGGAAATTTTGCGACAAGCTACAGCCCGAACTGCTGAACGGAATTACCCCAAATTTGGCAGAAAGGTAGAGCTTGGTTCAGAAAGCGACCTTTTTATAAATATAAATCCGTTCAGTAGTTTTTGAGAAATTCAAAGAATAAGGGTCAAAAAATCAATTTTCCATAGGAAACTTGGTGCAAGGCTAGAGCAAAAACTACTGAACGGAATTACCCCAAATTTGGCAAAAAGGTCAGGATCAGAGTGCAACCTTTTTTTTAAATGGTGTAAATGCGTTCAGTAGTTGCTGAGAAATCAGAAAATGAAAAGTTATGATATCTGGGCGGAGCCTAAGTCCCGTTCACGAGCTTCAGTGTGATTTGCTGCCAACACTCCAAACCAGGAAGTGTTGACAGCCATCTTGTGACTCGGTAGAAGTGAGTCACAAGAAAACAGAGAAACAAAGGTATAAAACAAGAGAAGAGGGCAGGGTAGAAACACCCTGAACCCCTAGGCCTGCTCAGGGGGTCTCAGAAGGACCCTCAGGGCCAAAGAAAGCATGTAAAAAAATATATATATATCAGCACAATTCACGCTGGGGTCGCGGGTTCCTGCGTTTTATTTTAATGGGACCCCGGGGTGGGCTAGGTCCAAGGGGCATTTCTAAAAAAATATTAGCGGGGGCTCGCTGGGGCTGCGGGGGCGTGCTGGGGTCCCCACAGAACCGGGGCTTCACTCATTTTGGGAGGGGTGTTGCGTCAACCCCTCCTGGAGCCCTCCTTGTGCTCATAACTTTGGCGTCGTTTGATGAATCTTTACTAAATTTTCCAAAAAGTTTCTCTTTTTTGGTCAGCTCGTATCTTGAAAGTTTAGGGGTTTATTGAGGATGTACAAGGTTGGTTGTTGATTGAAAGCAAGTTTATTGCGAGATATTTGCACCCACGACCGGAGCCATCCAGCTGCGAAGACATATGACTGCTTAAACTAATGGAGACAGGCCTGGACCCCTCCCTCCTATTCTCACTGGACAACCACATGTGGGCTATCCCAGATATAAGGTGCCAGTACCAATAGAAGGATAATCAAAGGATAAAGGTGGCTGTGTGCTTAAACCAACTAGGGCTCCGTATTTTAAATGGTAGACTGGATTCATACTCACCCGTCGCTTACACCCATGTATCCCCCTTCAGAATGTCCACCTTGGATTACATATGGATCTCGGTCGCCCACTTCCAATTCATCCAGGAATTTGTAGTAATCCCTTCATTGGAAAGTGATCATGCCATCCTAACGTGCAAAGTTCTATCCAAGCAGAGCTCCCGCCCCAAAAAAACTTGATTGGAAAAGAATCAATATTAGAGCCTATTAGAAAACTACAGTGGACCTTGAACCAACAAGAGGCAATTGAAGAGAAGGTGGTTTTGGAAAACTTAAACCATGAGTTCAGCGGCCTGCTGATGGCACTACTGTGGGAACAGGTAGTGGAGGACCATAAAAATGTTTACAAGAAAAGATATTGACTTCTCGTAAAGAGTATAGGAAGACAAGGTTCAAGTATAAGAGGATAAAAGAAGAACAGCACTGGACATTTGCCCATGAAATTATAAAATCAAAGGATCAAAAGAGATTTTGGAGCTGGGTAAATAAGATTGCTAGATCGGGCCAATCATCCACCGCAACAAATGTCTTCCCCTCTGATTGGGAGGGTCATATTGAAGTTCTTTGCGTGGAGCCCGACAGATTCAACTGGCTTAATTATCACAGCTCTACTCCCCCTAATCCACAAACTGGAATGTCGCCCACCATCAAGATCGCCACTAATCTAGTTGCCCTTATTATAAAACGAATGCGTCCAGGAGGGGCCCCAATGGGTTACCAACAAAGATAAAGCTTCAACTCACAAGTGGGCAGCGCTCTTGGACCCCCTATTTCAGGCATGCAAAATGAGCGGACCCATTGCTGACTCTTGGCGAGGTTCTCTTCTCGTCCCAATCTACAAAAAATGTCAGTGGTCTAATCCGATAACTACCGGATGATTGCACTTCTTGACGTTGACGGGAAGGCCTATGCAAGCGTCTTAATACAAGAACTGACCAGTTGGGCGGAAGACCGTAAACTAATTAAGCCTGGGCAAAGCCCTACGCTATGCTCGCATAGTTTGCGAAGTTCGCGCTACTTCGCACTACGCGAATTGCACATAACACAGTGCGAACACGCGTAGCGTAGTGTTGCGTAGTGCTGCGGTCATTTTTTGCTTGCTCGCGGTTCTCAACATCAAGATGGCGACCGCGAGCAAGCAAAATGACATCCCGGCGAGACTTTTGCCTTGTTCGCGATCAGCAACATCAAGTTGGCGATTGCGAGCATGGAAAATAAACCTCCCGCCGAGATTCCCAACGCGAGGAGGTCAGGTTTCTCATTGCGAGTGGTCGCTTATGCTCGCGACCGCTCGCGATGAGAAACTACCAGTTCGCGTTGAGAAAGCTGCCGCTCGAGTAAAAATCTACTCGAGCAGCAGAAAACTACAGCTCGCACTGTGCAAGATGCCATTTTCAATGATTGCACAGTGCCGGTTGCTTGTCCGCACTGTGCAATCATTGAAAACGACATCTGGCACAGTGCGAAGAAGATACTACGCAGTTCGCGAAGTGCTACGCGTAGCTCGCGTAGTGCGAAGTGCACTTTGCGTAGCTTCGCGAAGTGCTACTTCGCGAACTACGCCCAGGGTTAAAACTAATGCCTTTTACACAAACTGGCTTCCAAAAGGGCTGTAACATTGAGGACAATCTGATCTGCTTAGCCCAAATGATTGAAGTTACTCTTGCAACAAAGGAAAAATCGCTGTTCTTGGGATTTATTGATTTCCAAAAGGCATTTGACAACGTTGTCCGTCCAAGGCTTTGGGCGAAATTGCTCAAATGTGGCATCCCGCACACCCTATTGAATGCCCTCATCGCTTTGTATTCCGATAATAAAAGTTTCCGCTGGCTGGTCTACAACCAATAAAATCATGACCAACAGAGGCATAAAGCAGGGATGCATTTTGGCTCCTCTACTCTTTAATTTGTACCTCGCAGATTTACCGGAGTGGCTGGCCCGCTCTCGAGCTTTTCCACCAAGAATTGCATCTGCTAAAATCCAGTCAATGCAATATGCAGATGACACGATTCTCCTTGATCAAACTCAGGTGGGCCTTCAATGACTTTTTGATTCTTTGGCAACATATTGTGAAACAAATGGTCTGAAGATTAATATCTCTAAAACCCAGGTGATGATAGTCTCGAGATTTCGAGTGAAACAGCGCCCCTGGTACATCGCTTGGAAAGCTATAGAGGTAGTGGCAACATATAAATACCTTGGAATCTGGATAGACCACAGAGGAAGCCCGGGTCTGCAAATCACTGCAATGCAAGGTGTTGCTCGCAGCCTGGAGGGGGCTTTCTTAACCCCTTCGATGCGCGTGACGGAGTGGTTCCATCATGCGCGTCGGTCGCGCTGTGCGGATGACGGAACCACTCCGTCACGGCCCCGCCCGCGCAAGAACCCTTCAGCACAGCGCGGTAATCCGCGCCGCGCTGAAGGGGTTAAGAACCAAGAAAGCTCTCCATTCTCCAGCCTTCACCCCATTAATCAGAGTGATAGATGCCAAATTACTATCCACTATAGCCTTTGGCGCCACTACTTTTAAAGATAAAATGTTCACCTGGTTGGATAGAATGCAATCAGCCTGTTTTCGCAGAGTGTTTCACCTACCCAACTCAACCTCTCATGCCCAAATCCGTATGGAGTTCCGCTTGTTTTCCCAACATTGGATCATGAAATCAAGATTCATTACCTACTGTGCAAAAACCAAAATGGCACATGACTCCACACTAAAGAGTTGTATCTGGTCACTGTTAAACAACCCCAGCACTTCCTGGAATACATTTTTAATATTCTGCTTGGACACACTAGAAGCTCATGATTTATGGGCAAGTTCGCTGCCCATAGGGGTGGCTGCCAAAGTTCTGACCAAACAAGCAAAGATCCTTTCAATGGAACACGATGCATTAGCCATGAAAAATCTATCCCATGGCAGCTGGGCATTAAAACTTTATGATCTTAAAACCCTACCATATTATCTGTCATCCTCCATGAAGCCATCGGTGAAACATCAGTTAATGAGACTACGCTTTGGACTAATCCCCTGATGGCGTATAAGTATGGACGGAGGTACAAGGCAGAAATGCCCTCTCTGTGTCGTTTTTGCAACAACGGGGAAGAAAACTTAATACATGTTTTGTGCATCTGTAGAATCTTACTCCCCTTTCGAATTTTTGGGTTGCGCCCCATCTGGAGAACTCTCAATGTGCGAACATGCCAAGAAGCCTTAGAGGAGTGTATGAAGGGGGACTCAGCTCAGATGGCCACCCGATTTGTAAAATTTATGATCAAGATTAACTCAATTTTACCGGCAGATACCACCCATGAACCTCTGCTGTGTCAGCTATGAACTTCCTCCCCTTTTCCTTATTAAAAAAAAATATTTTAAATTGAGAGCGGAAAGTGCTTTTTATGTTCTTTTTGTATGAATTGCAATGATTAAATAAATATATCTACCTATGCAAGATATTTGCACCCTTGACCAGAGCAATCCAGCTGCGAAGACATGTTACAGGGTGATTGATCAAGGGGGAGGGGCTGAGAAAAAAGGGGGTCCAAAAAAGTGTTTTCTCAATGCATTTTACATAGGAAACTTTAGACAAGGTTACACGTCCAACTGCTGAACCGAATTATGCCAAATTTGGCAGGGAGCAAGGTCTTTGTCCAGAAAGCGCGCTTTTGTTGAAATGGTGTAAATCCGTTCCGTATTTTTTGAGATATTAAAGGAAAAACAGATATATATATCTGGATGGTGCATAACTCCCGAGCACGGGTTTGCCTCTGATTGGCTGCTAACACTTCAAACCAGGAAGTGATAGCAGCCATCTTGTGCCTCGCATCGAGTGAAAATATAAAAGAAAGGTAATGCACCCTTTTCCCCATCAACAGCATATCTCCAACAACTTTCTTGAGCCCACCAGTCTCCCTCTGCGAACCACTTGTTGTCTCACAGCTCTTCGGGTGCAAGTTCTCGGGCCCGCAGTTGTATCTGTGAAGCCAAGACTGGAACTATACCGCAGGTCTCTCTCTGCGAGATACGCTCTTCACGCTCCCTCTTCCCACATCACTGTTCCGCAGCTATCCCTTTGGAAGCCGATAGCTCGCACCTTTCCCTATACTAGTCGGGTCACAGGTGTTCCTCTGCGAGCTGGCCCGCAGCTCTTCCGCTGCGAACTGACGGGCCGCGGTTCTCCCTCTATGAGCCTGCCAGTCGGCTCGCAGTTCTTCGTCTACGAGCCAGCCCGCCGGCTCGTAAGTCTCTGAGAACAGATGCAATGGAGGTAACGATCATGCAGGTCGGACACCCAACACTGCTCCGACATCCCCCAGCAGGAGCTCCATGTCCGCCATCCACCCTCACCCCCAGCAAACAAATGTGACAGTCACGTTAGGGAATCTGGAACTGAAAAAATTGGGTAATGTTGTTTAGATAAGATGATGCTTGTGAGGTTGGACAAATAAGAATCTTAGTCATGTATGGATTTACATATAAAACATTTTATTAAAACAAAACAACAACAAATAAAACTATGTACAGCCATGTTGTGTCATCGCTGGACCATTTGTGAATCACAGCCTGCAAGACAAAAAGAAAGATAAGATGGTGCATCATGCGTCCAGCAAAGGAGAAAGAGGGAAAGAGTGAGGCTGAGAGAGAGAAACAAAGAAAGAGTGAGAGATAGAGGAAGACAAAGAAAGAAAGAGTGAGAGAGAGAGAGAAACAGAGAAAAAGTGAGATACAAGGAAGAGAGAAAAGGAGAAACAGTGTTAGAGAGAGGAAGAGAGAGAGAGAAAGAGTGAGAGAGAGGAAGAGTGAGAGAGAGGAAGAGAGACAGAAAGAGTGAGAGTTAGGAGAGAAAGAGTGAGACAGAGGAATACAGAAAGAGTGAGAGAGTGGTAGACAGAGAGAAAGAGAAACAGTGTGAGAGAGAGGAAGAGAGAGAGAAAGAGTGAGAGAGAGGAAGAGAGAGAAAGAGAATGAGAGCGAGGAAAAGACAGAGAAAGAGAGAAAGTGTGAGAGAGAGAAAGGAAGAGATGGAGAGCGAGAGGGAGTGTTGACACTTTAGAAAATCTTCGCAGCTCACCTTTGTGCCACCGGTGTGTCTCCAACCACGTGCTGGGACATAGTGCACCCTCAAGTTTAGTCATCTGAAAGATAGTATAGAATTTGTAATTGCAGAGTACATACAACTGCACACGCCTAATTCTGTTTCGCAAATGCGCGCTCAGCCTGCTGCAGCCCATCCACTCCCACTGCTCAGAGGTGTCTGCGCTTTTATGCGCCCAGGCTGCTGCACACTATCCCACCGCCCAGAGGTGACTGCCTGCTGCTGCGGAAAGAAGCCTCTCTGCTCACCTTCCACCATCAGCATGTGTGTAAGAGGGTCCACTCGTGCCGAAGCAACTTTCTCAGGCGTTGTCAGAATGGCCACGCATCATCGCAGGTTCTACACATGTTCAGCTGTTGTGGTGTTTGGGGGGCGTCGATTCGTGAATCACAGCCTGTTAGGTAAAAAGTAAGTTAAGATTCTGCATCATGCATCCATCAAAGGAGAGAGAAAGAGAGAGAGATAAAGAAAGAGTGAGAGGAAGACAGCAAGAAAAAAGAGAGTGAGCGGAAGACAGAGAGAAAGAGAGAAACAGTGGGAGTGAGAGGAAGAGAGAGAAAAAAGAAAGAAAGAGTGAGAGGAAGACAGAGAGGAAGAGTGAGAGAGACGAAGAGAGAGAGAAAGAGTGAGAGAGACGAAGAGAGAGAAAGAGAGAAAGAGTGAGATACAAAGAAGAGCGAAAGAGAGAAACAGTGTAATAGAGGAAGAGAGAGAGAAACAGTGTGAGAGAGTGGAAGAGAGAGAGAGAGAGAAAGAGTGAGAGAGAGGAAGAGAGAGAAAGAAAGAATGAGAGAGAGAGGAAGAGACAGAGAAAGAGAGAAAGCGTGTGAGAGAGAGAGAAAGGAAGAGATGGAGAGGGAGAGTGAGTGTTGACACTGTGGAGAAAATTCTCACAGCTCACCTTTCTGCCACCGGTGTGTCTCCAACCATGTGCCGGGATATAGGGCAGCCCTCAAGCTTAGTCATCTGAAACATAGTATGGAATCGGTAATGGATGAGTACATACAACTGCGCACGCCTAAATCGCTGTCCCGCCTTTGTGTATCCAGGCTAGTGTACCCCATCCACTTCCACTACCCAGAGGTGTCTACCTGCTGCTACGCAAACAAGCCTCTCTGCTCACCTTCCGCCACCAGCGTGTGTCGAAGAGGGTCCACCACGTGCCGAAGAAACCTCCTCACCCATTGTGTACATGCGTGTACATGCGTCAAAGCCAAGCTCACAATTCAGTTTGAGTGTTGATTGCAGGATGGCCACGCATCATAGCAGGCCTGCTAGACAAAAAGCAAGATAATATTGTGTGTCATGCGTCCATCAAAGGAGAGAGATAGAGAGAGAAAGAAAGAGTGAGAAGACAGAGAGAAAAAGAAAGAAAGAGTGAGAGCAATACAGAGAGAAAGAGAGAAACTGAGAGTAAGAGGAAGAGAGAGAGAAAAAGAAAGAAAGAATGAGAGGAAGACAGAGAGAAAGAGTGAGAGAGACAAAGAGAGAGAGAGACAAAGTAGGAGAGAGAGACAGTGAGAGAGAGTAAGAGAGAGAGAAAGAGTGTGAGAAAGAGGAAGAGAGAAAGAGAAACTCTGAGAGGTTGAGAGAGAGAAAGAGTGTGAAGGAGAGAAAGGAAGAGATGAAGAGGGACAGTGAGTGCCCATACTGTGGACAAAACCCTCACAGCTCACCTTTACGCCACCTCTGTGTCTACAACCACATGCCGGGACCTAGTGGAGCCCTCAAGCTCCCACATCTGAAATATAGTACAGAATTAGTAATGGCAGAGTATATACGACTGCGTACGTCTAAATAGCTGTGCCGCCTTTGTGCATGCAGGCTGCTGCACCCCATCCACTTCCGCCGCCCAGACATATTTGCCTACCGCTGCGCACCCAGGCCTCACTGCTCACCTTTCCGCGGACAGTGCACCCTCCACATTGTGCAGCCGCACTCCGCAAGCCTACAAGTCTTACATTTGGAGCTGCGTCCTCAATTTTCCATGGCAGAGGACATACTATTGCACCTATCATCATCGCAGGTTGCACACCCGCTCAGTCCTTGTGGTGCTACTAACTCAGGGACCAGTAAAGCCACGCATGTGGTGGTAGGCCCCCCTGTTCGATGGCTCAGACCTACATGAGGTGTTCATACCACCAGAACGGGCCAGCAACTCTAAAATGGCATAGAGCATGTGCGCCCGGTCTTTTTTATTGGTAGGGTCACGTGTCCTGTGATGCCTGTGCTGGATGGGTGTGGTGTGGGTGTATACCAGCCGTGAGGGAGTGGCTGTGGCATACTGACAACTTGACCTGTGCCCAGCAGATCACTACAATGAAAATCTGGGCCATGTAGCGTTGTTGTCCTTCCCTGTAAGTGTAAGCTGAGTGGGCTGGCCTGGCATATGCCAGTCCTACGTGAGGCTGTGAAGAATGACTCCAGAGCTATGGGCGTGGCTCCATCGTGAGCTGTATAAAGAATCAACTGATGCGGCACTGTTGCCAGATTGGGCTAGATCACGCACAATTGGGCTATATTTTTCCCGGTTGTGGGGTAAAATTTTGGTTTGTGCTAGTTGCCAGATTATAAATATATATACAGCGCGGGTCGCAAACGTCAATGTGTCACTCTGTAAGCCAAGTCCCAAAACATGGCCTACATGGAAGGTACGGGGAATCACTGACCCTACATTGATCCATAGTTCCACACTAGAAAGATGGTAGACATGACACATCTGTGTGGATGTGAATGTTTATTGCACATTCAGTGGAGTATTGGAGCTGTAGAAAAACAGGGCCATGCAAAGCCCAAATTTCAGTTTTTGGGACATGGAGGGCAGCCAATTAGAGACAAGCTCCTTGTCGGAGTTAGGTAGGGGTGGGCGAAATTTGCGTAATTGCGTTACGCAAATCTCCGCGAAACGGTAAAAAATCTCCGCGAACACGCAGAAATTCCGCGAACACGCGGAATTGCTTGTTCGCCATGCTTTTTTCCTGTTCGCAATTGCTGTTTGCGTGCTCGAGGAGAAATATCTCGCGAACATGCATTTTGAGAACGCGAACAAGCAAAAATTTCGCGAAATCGCGGAAAGCAGACTTTTGAGCAATTTCGCGTTCTCCGCGGAACGCGAAATTACGCAAATTCCGCAAATTACGCGAGCGGGACGGAATTTGCCGCCCAGGCCTAGAGTTAGGCTGCTCCAACATATGTACTTATACAATCACTCCGCCAATCCCCACGCACTTATAAACTCACTATACACTCTCCTTGCAGCACTCTAATCATGCACTCTACGTACGTACTTGTACAATGACCGAGACAAAGTTACATAACCAAAGTTTTCTCCCACTGTCAAAGGTAAGTTGGTTGCATACGCTGTCCAGAGCACAATGTAATGTGGTAGGGCCCAGGGGCAGCATGTTGCATACATAATGAACACACGGACACAGATAGATAGTGGAACTGCGTACGGGCACGTGCGCTCGACTCCTTTTTATTACCAGGGTCACATGTCCAGTGACGTCTGTGCTGGATGCGTGTGGGGTGAGTGTAAGCCAACCCTCCGGGAATGGTTGGTGCTGGCAACAAGTACAACAGTAATCATTGGATCAGACACAGAGATTCAGTCATAAAGGGTCAATGATTTGTGCTGCACTAAGGTAGGGGCACCAGATGTGAAATAATATACAAAAGATTCTATCGTAAAGGGTCCATGACTTGTGGTACACTGAGGTAGGGGCACCAGATGTGAAATTATACACAAAATAGGGTCTATGAGATGTACTGCACTGAGATAGGAGCATTAGAAGCATTCAACGTGTGCTCAGCCAGCGATGATGCGTGGTCCGGGCGGGCAGCACTGGGAGCAATGTCTCTTGCCTAATGGACTTCGTCATCTGCAATTGCGACTCGATCTGAATTGTGAGCCCTGCAGTCAGCAATGTAGATGGAAGGCAGTAGTCAGCTCAGACATCGAGGAATGCTTTATGTCACTTCCTCTTGACAGCATCTGAGGACATAGTGTACAATTCTTTCTGCAGTTAAACAAATCATGTCTCAATGTAAATTGTGAGCTCTGCGGACCACAGTGTAGGTAATAAAAGATGAAATATATATGGAATACATTGTCGAAATGTGTAGGTTTTGGGTACGTTATAGTTAGTTGCCTACTGGACTCTGAAATTAATGAATCAAGACCGAATTCGAACTGTGAGCTCTGCTGGCCACAGTGTAGACTGCCATTCAGTGTTCCTTTGGACTTGCAAGATGAATTTGGTCATTGTACTAAAGCTATAATTGATATCGAAAAAGTTCTTGAATCATGGATAATAAAAGGATATTGTGTAGGTTTCAGGTACTTTGTAGTTAGTTGCCTACTGGGCTCTGTAATTAATGAATCAAGACTCAATTTTAAGAGTCGTGCTGAATGCAGTGTAGGCCAGAGGCAGTGGTCAGCAAGGGCCCACAGCCAAATGGCGTTGAGTTGAGCTGCACAGTTAGTGGTCCAGGCGGGCCGCACTGATAGCAATGTCTTTTATCTAATAAATTCTGCCTTTATAAGGCTACGTGGTGATGAGTTGTGGTGCAGTGAGTTAGTGGCACCTGAAGCAACCAGCGTGTGCGCACCCTGGGATGATGCGTGGTCAGGGCAGGCCACTCTGGTAGCAATGTCTTTTGTCTAATGAATTCTGCCTCAGTAAGGCCACATGGCGGTGACTTGTGGTGCACTGAGTTAGTGGCAACTGTAGCAGCCAGCCTGTGCGCACATCCCTACGATGATGCATGGTCCGGGCAGGCCGCCCAGGTAGCAATGTCTTTTGTTTAATGAATTCTGCCTCAGTAAGGCCACGTGGCGGTGACTTGTGGTGCACTGAGTTAGTGGCACCTGAAGCACTCAGCCTGTGCACACCCTGCGATGATGTGTGGTCCAGATGGGCCGCACTGGTAGCAATATCTTGTGTCTAATGATTTCTGCCTTAATAAGGCCACGTGGCATTGATTTGTGGTGCATTGAGTTAGTGGTACCTCTGGCACTCAGCGTCTACACAGCATGCGATGATGTGTGGTCCGGGCGGGCTGCACTGGGAGCAATGTGTCTTGCCTACTGGACTGCGTCATCTGCAATCGCGACTCCATCTGAATTGTGAGGCCTGCTGTCCACAGTGTAGATCGAAGGCAGTAGTGTGTACAGATGTAACTCTGCGGTGCTGTGCCACTGTGTTCGCAGGGGGCCTGTGTCGAGGAGGCCGCGGTCATGGCGGCAGACACGTGGCAGGGTGGGGGCCGCCACTCTGGCAGACGCGTTGGCCTTCACACAAGTGAACCACGCCCAGAGCGCCGGCCTATTTATTCACACTTCTACGCGGGAGTGGCGTACGTTGGACCAGCCCACTGCGATTCCGCTTACAGGGTACGACGACACAGGTACATGACCGAGATCTTCCCCACTGTCTGAGGTAACATGGTTGCGTCCGCTGTGCACAACACTATAAGCACCAGCATTATATGTACACATGAAGAGGTTTGTGCTCTGCATAGTGAGGTCTGTCAAGCACATCACCGGCGCTACACTTGGTATTGTGTGCATTATTATTGGTGGGTGACTTGCGTCCTTCACACATGTTTGGTTGCCACATCTCGCAACATTCCGCTATTGTGTGGCTGAGGGGCCATGCTGTTTTTGGAAGGTTTGCTGTCCTGTTGTGCGCTGCCTCAGTGGTAGTAGGGGGAGTGGTCCGGGGGGGAGGTCCTGAGGGTGGTGGCAGTGGGTTTTGTGGCCTTCTTGGGTGTGGGAGGTGCATGATCAGTAGCTCTATGACATGAGTTGGTCTTCAGATGTGATTCTGGGCTGGGTTCCCTTTCACACTATAGGTAGTCGTCCTACTGTACACCAGTAAAGGGCAGATGTTACATTCCTACTGCTAACGCAGCTTATCGCCTGTTTTATTATACTTATTAGCGTTAGTTGTTGCTCTAGTTTGTGGCGATTTGTTTTTGTGGAAGCTATTGCTGGAAAACTGGCGATATCAGCTGTTTTCACCAGGTTGAGAATGGAATGATAATTTAAAATCACTGAAAAAAAACCGAGGTTTAATGAACATTATGATTAGAAATGGGAATTTAAAAAACCTTTGAAATTCACTAGAAAGAAACATAGGTTTCAGGGACGTTATAGTTACAAATTATCATTTTAAAAACCTTTGATATTCACTAAATAAACCATAGATTTCAGGGACGTTATAGTTAGTTGCACATTTCACTCGTACAAAACCATAGAAATTCGGCCATTAAAGTTAGTTGAGCTAACTATAACTCACGCCCCCGCAATGCACTGCTGACGACGTCACATATTACATCATTCATGACATGGTCAGTGACATCACTGATGACATCTCAAATGACATCACTGATGACATCACTGATGACATCATCCAGTGACTGTGTGTTTCTGTAAAGTTTAAATATGTTTTATAAATATATTTGCCAAGGTATATTGAACTTGAAGTCCAGGCCAAGAATGTAATATTGCCTGTTTTACAGTGCATCATTGTCTGTATACGTGTTTAATCATGGGAGCTGATTGCAACTGTAGCTATTCTTAGACAGCTTGCCTCCCTCACGAGTTACGCTAAGCACTGCAAATGGTCCACTATTTGGGGGTTCGTTTTGATTCATCTCTCAGATGGGCCCATCAAGGAGAACTAGTCCACAGCAGTTTGAAATATCTATGAAGGCTGCATTTAGATTTAGATTTGTAAACACTTTGAGGTCTAACCTGCCCAATTAGATGTTAAAAAATGTCTGTAATTCCTGCATTACCGTTCTAACCAATGGGGTTAAAATTTGTGCTTACACTAAAGATTATCCAAATTTACATCCGATAACTTCTTTTCACAAATGCACATGCGCGGACGCCCGCGCCTGCGCATTTCTCGCGAGGAAGAGGGAGCCTCGGGACGCCGCGCTGCAGGTAAGGCATTATATTAAATTTTTTTATCATAGTTTAAATTATTTTAAAAGGAGAGCGGGCGGGAGGCGGGCGGCGCGTAGTGGGGCCATGCGGAGCACGCGAGTGTGCGTAGATTTGGCCACACTATGTGATGCTCCACGTAGCCCCACTACGCTCACTACGCCCAGGGTTACTAGGTTCTCCTTTCAAATGTTTTTCTCTTTCAACATCCCGGACTGTCTTTTCTCCCTTTACCTCAGGTATCTTTCTTTGCATCTTGATTCTCCTTTCTACCACCATATCTAAAAAGGTATTTTCTTCCCTCTTCAAACTACAAGTGAGATTATTTCTAAATACTGAATCTAAAATTAATTCTCTAGTTTCTAAGAAATATTCACCTAAAACTTTACCAGGTTTTATCTTATTTAATTCCGGAACTACAGGTACGTGTGAAATTTTTTTATCTACATCAGAGAAATAATATTCTACTTTACCTGTTTTATATAAAACAAACTTGCTAATACACTACATGTTATTCAATATGTTACAGGGAGGTGGTGGTATGTGACACCTTCAGACACTGATGCAGGCAACTGCATGCAGAATTAACAATCTCTCACATCCATAGTTTTGACATATTCATATAATAACTTCGAGAAAACGTTGTTGGAAAAATCTGTTATGGACCTATCCTTATCCGGTTGAATGAACTTCATGAACCTTTTCTATATTAGTCTTATTCTCACTATGACCCTCTATCGTTTCAAATGTTACTTTAAATGAAACTATTAAAGCTAATACACTCAACAGAAGCATTAGTAATCCTGTACAACAACAACACACCTTGCACCATCTTCGAAGGAACACACATGTCGATTTTCTACCCTCTGTGTTTGCCATTTTGGAAATGATCAGTGTCTTTTGACTAAGCCTCGTCTACTCACAACTAGTTTTGTCTAAACCCTAGGCTCTGAGCGCCTACTTTATTCCTTTCGGATATATGCCGTATTCAGTATTTTCAATTTCTCTCTGAAACACCTTCGTTTCTTCAATCTGGCATTTAATCATTCTTCACTTTACTCTCATAGTCTTGGTTCAGAATTTCCTGAACATCCGTCTCTTCCCCGATGTCAGACAAGATAACTCTCAGGATTTCTGAATCGTCGTCTTCCTCAACCACTTCTGGTATAGTCACACCTAGACTCCCTTGGCTGTCTGCTTCCTCTTGTACTTCAGAAAGTGCCACGTATGTCCATTCTGGTGACTTATACTTCTGGTTGGGTTTCTTAGTCCATTTTCCCTTTTCCAAGGATGTCTGATCAATGTCTTTTGATTTCTCTTGGCTGGACACCTCATTCACTTGTTCTGCTCTAGATGACTTTACTCGTGTCAATCGATATCTTAATCTCTTTACCTTGTTTGGCCAAACTTCCTCCTTCGCCGGTCTTTTCAACTTACTTCCCTTTTCACTTCTTTCAGTTTTCCATGGTCTTTTCCTCAGGAATCGGCCTTCTTCACTGTCTTCAGATTCAGTTCCACCTTGACCCTAATTTTCGGTAGTTTTTCTTTCCACAACTTTCTGTTCCTTATCCAATTCTGTCCCTCCTCGTGTTTCTTCCACGCAATCTTCCTGCTGACTAACTGTCCCTTCTTCTACCTGGATGGGTGGTTTCCCTACACGTCCTCGGGGGTCTTCCGCAACAATCTTTCCCTTTCTCTCAGTATCTAGTATCTCACCATCTACTTCTGTGACCTCAGGTGGAATTTCTCTCGTACTTACAAGTGGAGCTTCTTTATCAAGGATTTCTTTGAAAGTTTCCTCAATGTTTTCCTTTACATTCTCATGTACTTGCACTTGTTCCGTATCTGACTCTGAGCTGGTGTCAGAAATCTCCAATCTCCTTCTTAATGGCAAATTCTCTGGTGCTATAGCTGGACTTGATTCCAACTGCCCCCCTTCCAGGAGTCGGTCTTGTTCTTGCTTCTTCTGAATCTGAACTGGTATCAGATTCTTCCAAGTATTCCTCTTCAGGGTTATTCACTGTATTAGGGATTCGCAAAGTATAACTCGCATGAATCCAACTCTTTACTCTGGCACATTTCACAGCTGTCGTCGTGGTCAAGATTACTTGACGTGGTTTTCCCCACCGTGGGACCAGACAATTTCTTCTTCTATGCACTTTAATCCTTACACAGTCTCCTGGAATTAGATCATGTTTTGACTTCTTTTCAAGAGTTGTTGCCATCCGATCCAACCTGATGAAACACAGAATGAACGGAATCAGCCAACTCCTTGCAATAATCCAACACCAAGTCATCAGATATAGGCAGTAGTTTGTTGACAGGAATGAAAACATGTCTCATTGCCCTCCCCATTACAATTTCGTGGGGACTCAATCCAGTATTCCTATCTGGGATGGATCTAATAGTCATGAGCACTAGAGGCAAGACATCAGGCCATTTCAAACCTGTGGCCGAACACATTTTCCCCAATCTACTTTTAATGGTGCCATTCACTTGTTCTACCACTCCAGAATCCTCTGGGCAATAAGCACAATGCAGTTTTTGTTATACATTCAATGCTTCACAAATCAGTTTCATGATTTCATTATGAAAATGTTTTCCTCTATCCGATTCGATCGTGACTGGAAAACTAAATCTGGGAATGAATTCTCTCAATAGGAATTTTACTACTGTAATTCCATCACTTCTTCTTGTCGGGTACGCTTCCACCCAATGTGAAAATAAGCAAACTACTACTAGAACATACCTCAGCCAATTTCAGGGAGGCATTTCAATGAAGACAATCTGCATTCTGGTGAAAGGCCCTCCTTCCTGTCCTATCGTTCCTATGCTCACCACTGTTTTTCTTCCAGGATTGTATTGCTGACATATAAGGCATCTCTGACACAGGCTCTCAGCTACAAGCCTAAATTTTGCATTATACCATGTCTGTTTGAAAAGCCTGATCATAGCATCCCTTCCCACATGTGCCTGTCCATGATACATCCGTGCCATGGCAGAGATCATGCTATCAGGCATGACTGGCCTTCCATCCCGATAAACCCAAACGTGGTCTATCTCTCGGGGTGCGCATCCTGGTTTTATCCACTGTTTCCTTTCCTCATCTCCTGCCTCTTCTTGTAACTGTCTCACCTCCTCCCACATATTCAAAGTGTTAGTAAAGAGTAAGGGACATGAATTCATTTCTTTTTCTTAGCCTCGATTAACTGAATTCTGATTGCGCGCACAATATTGCGCCATGTCATTTGCAGACTCATTCCCCGCCGACACATAGTCAGCGGTTTTCGATTGGGCAGCACATTCTACTACTGCCAATTGCTTAGGCAGCTGTATCGCCTCAAGCAATTTCCCAACCACTTCAGCATTCCTTATAGGAGTTCCACTCGATGTCAAAAACCCTCTTTGGGACCACAACTGCCCAAAGTCATGCACCACACCAGAGCCATACTGACTATCAGTAATTACAGTGACTCTCAAATTCTTTCCAAACTTGAACGCTCTTGTTAATGCAAACAATTCAGCAACCTGGGCTGATCTCACTCCTTTCAGACAAGACTCTTCAAGTACAGCCGCTACAGTACATACCACATTTGCTGCACTCAGAATTCCCTCGTCTGTTCTCAAACATGACCCATCCACAAACATCACATAGTCACTTTCTTTCAGAGGCACATCTTTTATATCAGGGCGTGGTTTAGTGCAAAAGTTAAGCACTTCCAGACAATCATGATCCACATCATCCCTTACTTCCACATTCTCAGAACCAGGCAGCAATGTCAATGGGTTCACATTTAGACATCTCACAAGGTTCACATTTGTTGCACCTAAAATTACCTTCTCATACTTAGTTAGATGACTATGCTTCATAAACTGAGTGTGACTCCTAGTTAAAAGGATCGCCACGTCATGAGGCACAAACACTCTCACAGGATATCCCATCACAATTCCTTCATGCTGTTCCAAGGTCTTACAGGTAGCTGCTACAGCTTTTAAACAACCAGGTAATGCCACAGCTACAGGATCTAGTATAGCCGAAAAATATGCAATTGGTCGCCTCAATTTTCCATGTTTCTGTACCAGTACAGAAAGTGCACATCCATTTCTCTCACTGCAATAGAGCTCAAACTCTTTTTCATAGTCAGGCATGCCAAGAGCTGGGGCTTCACACAAACCGTCTCTTAACTGTTTAAAAGCCTTCAGCTCCTCCTTATTCAATTCAATGGGGTCCTTCACATCACTCCTTGTCAAATGTACCTGAGGTTTTGCAATCAGTGAGAAGTTGCTGATCCACTGATGGCAATACCCAACCATGCCAAGAAACATTCTCACCTCTATTTGAGTCATTGGTGCTCTCATTCCTTTGATTATCCTGATCCTATCTGCAGTCACTTTTCTCAGCCCTTTTTCAATTTTATGGCATAAGTTCTGTACTTCTTTTTGGCAAAACTGTAATTTTGATGGGGATACCTTAAGTTCTCCATCCGCTAAATGATTCAGCAACGCTACAGTATCCACTACACAGGCCTCTTGAGTTCTCGATGCCACCAGTAGGTCATCGATATATTGGACTAGTACTGAACTTTCGGGCATTTTTAAATCTTCTAGGGACTTCTTCAGAATCTGATTGAATATCGATCGACTTTCTGCATACCCCTGTGGGATTCGGCACCATGCCAAAGTACGTTCGCCAAACCGGAACACAAAAACCTGTTGGCTGTCAGGGTGCAATGTAATGGAAAAGAAAGCATGACACAGGTCAATGACTGTGTACCATTTTGCATCATGAGGAATCTGGTATACAATCACAGAAGGGTTTGGTACGATGGGACAACATGATACAACAATTTTATTCACTTTTCTCAGGTCTTGTACTATCCTAAAAGTTCCGTTAGGATTTTTCAAACCCATAATTGGCGAATTACATGGGCTGCTCATTATTTCTCTCAAAATACCTTGTTCAATCATTTTGTCTATTATAGGAGTAACTCCTGCAAATATCTCGGGTGTCAATTTATGCTGTGGAATATTTGGGTAACTTACTCCTTCTTTTACAGTAATTTTTACGGGATCTACATTTCTCATTAGTCTCATGTCTTCTCCCATGATATCCCATACCTCCGTTTTCACTGTTTTCTTTAATTCCTGAGGCAATTCTTCTGGGTCAAATACAGCAAATGCCTCAGTAATCTCAGGTTCCATATTGGCCATGGCCTTTTTGTACAGTACATCCTCGTCAGGAGTTTCAAAAGCTATGCCTTCAGGAGTGCAGTAGATTGCACAGTTCATCTTGCACAACAAATCCCTCCCTAACAAATTTACAGGGCTGGTGTTGCATACGACAAAGCGGTGCATGTGGGAAAATTTCCCTATTTTAACCTTAACTGGTTCTGTAAGATACGTTTTTATCTGTCGGCTTGAGACTCCATCTACTTGGATTGTGTCATCCGAGAGAGGAAGATTTTTAGCGTCAGCTGATCTAACAGTTGAGCGAGTAGCACCAGTATCTACTAGGAAAGTAATGTTTTCATCATTCATTTTTCCATCAACAAAAGGACCTGTCTGGTCTACTTCCAGAGTTGCGCCAAGTACACACTCTCCTTCCTCTCCTCGGCACCGTCAATAACTCTCTTCTGATTCACTCTCATCACGTTGCAGCCAATACTGCGAGACAGCACTAGCGCGCGGCAGCTTAGTTACCTGTTCCTCGGTGTAGAATCCTGTCTCATTACTGTATCTTAGAGGGTTTACGCTCTGTGGAAAAGGCGGTTTGGGCACCTGACACTGTTGGGCAGCAACCTGCTGCTGTTGCTGTGGTTGATAAATCACCTCATTCTGCACCTGTGGATTTAATGATGCATTATCGCCATTAGCACTTGGGGGTGATTTCCACTCGGATTTCCAATGCCCTACCTTTCCGCAGTTATGACATGGCCACTTCTTTTTGGCTTCTTCTAGACTAATCTGTCCTTTTCCCTTCCCAATATTGGGTTTTTGTTTCATATGGCTCATGCCATTTGCCTGTTCAATCAGTTGGGCTTCCTGGCTTTCTGCCACCTTAACCTGAGCCCACATGGCTTTTTCTATTAGCTTACGCTGTTTGGCTTCAATCTTGTCACTGAAATATTTTGCATGCCTCAATACTTCATCTATCTTTTTATTTTGCCAATCTACAGTATGCTGTTTTATCATTTCACTTACTTCAGGTCACAACCCGTACACAAATCGATATATAAAATGACTTAAATCTTTCTCACTCAAATTCTCATCACCACTGTATTGTTTAAAAGCCAATAACAATCTCTCATAATAGGCATGTACAGATTCTTTTACTTCTTGGTGAGTCCAATCAATTTTTACCCAATCAGTTTCTTTTGGAGGTACTTTATTTTTCAAGAAGGTAACTACCTGTTCATATTTTCTCATAACCTCTGGATCAGGAGCACCTGTTTTAGGATCTCTAGGGTATTCCTGAGTAGGCCAACCTATTGTAATTTTACATTCTGGCCATAAATCTGCTGGCACAATTATGTCAAATAGACTATTCAAATCTATCCACAGTACCTTTGATAATTTGACAAACCTATCTACCTGCCTGTACCATTCCACCGGCTTCTCGCGAAGACGGGGAAAGTCATTTGTAAATGATAAAATGTACTGCCTAGTCCAAGGTACATGCACATAGCCTCCTCCTTTACAAACTGTATCGGCAAAAATTTCTCTTACGTTCTCTTCAATCAAACATCTGTTAGTAACAACATAAAAACGCCACCATTGTCTGCTTCGCTAAATCAAAGAAATAGTTTTGACCTTTTACCCAAGAATTCCGTATTTCTCGAGAGCAGCGCTTACCTCTGCCCTTCCACAGAATTATTCCATTCGCCGATAAAGTAGCACTTCCCTCTACTTTACCCTTCTAACAAGCAATGGCTAACCGTTTCTCTGGTGATAAAACACATGTGGAGACTACAATACTCCTTAGAATTAAGGCCAGAGTTTCACGAGAAAAGCGAGTGCTATTTCACTTACACACATTCATACGGAAAATGTAGTCCATTCACACAAGAATCCTGTATTTCTTGAGAGCAGCGCTTGCCTCTGCCCTTCCACAGAATTATTCCACTCACCAATAAAGTAGCACCTCCCTCTACTTTACCCTTCTTACAAGCTTAGGGGAGACCTATTACCTTTCCAGTGATAAGCGTAATCAGAGCTCACAATTGACTCCTGTTCTTAAGACCGAAATTTCACAGGTGGCCTTTGCTATCCATACACCACTTTCACTCCGAAAATATCCCTACTGATAACACACGACGATGTTACCAATTCAAACCCAGACAATTTGTTGTGCGACTCCAATCGTCACACGTTTTCCCCGTGTACCTACAGGGCAACAAGGCAATACACCGTGCGACTTCACTTGCCACACGTTTTCCCCGTGTACCTACAGGGCATCCAACTTCCTACATCCCAGAGGTTTTCAAAACAACATAAAACGCGACGCGACTCAACATAGCGTGTTAGAACATAAATCAATAATCAATCAATCATTCAATTATCAATAATCAATAATTACCAAACCAATACAATAAAACCATCAATCTGCTACCAGAAAAACTGCTCCAGCAGAAAGGGGCAAATTTACATATCCTCCCATTGCCACAGACCCATCGTCACTCTAACTCATTCACACACACATTCATTGGTGGGGTCCATAACACCAACACTCATACGTTTCTTTCACAAGTCTGCATACAGGAGGAATGAGGAATCCGCTGGACATGTGGGGGGGTACCTTATTACCTATAGGGAAGGCAATTTGTTACAAAATATACATATTTACAACAATACCTATAGGATCCTAACCTTAACATCAAGGCACTCCTCTACTTGGTCGATAGACCAATTAGTTGGACTGGTTGATGGTGATCTAGAACCAGCTAAAACACATTAAAGCTTCAGAATTCTTATTTAGTGTCCTACGTAAAGAACCACAAACTCATTCTTTGTTAATCAATATTGAGTTCATCTAATTTCTTCCTTGCAATTGTATAATTAGCATTTCGGTCAACCAAGTTTGAATTTAATCAATCAACATAATTTAGCATGACATTTTGTATTTACCTATTCTTGCTATCAGGGTCTTTTCTAATTCAGTTAGCTCTGCATAACCCAAATCCGTTCGCAAAATCGACCCACTCGAAAGCAGGCCAAAACTCAATAAGTGCAGCGAATCGATCACGCAAATTCGGGACACCCCTCTGGAACGCATTGTCCTCCGGGACGCACTGTCCTCTGGGAAGCACTGTAACTCCTCCCTATTCTACCATCCTTTTATAACAAATTCGGGGGAATGTGTAACATTTACTGAATGGGGAAAGGTTTCGGGATTGGCTGGACCCCTTAAAGTTGCAATCTAACTCTTCCTTTCACATGATCCGGGGATCTCATAAAATTTGCTATATCATCCACTGAGCTCATACAGTTCTCATGCGAAAATGTCCAATGTATCAACAATGTTGATCTTTTAATTATAGGTGACTATTGTTCCTCTGGGTAATTTACACTGACTGAAATCTAGCAGTCCTCCACGTTCCTATCCTTGACCAGGAACACTGGGATCTGACTTGAGGATGCCTGGAGATCTTCGGAGCCATCCGTGTCTGCGCAGTAGACATCGCGCTCACAAGACAGTGGCCACTTCCGAACTCCATTTTGAATGTCATGGCTTGGTAGGCCCGAATGCCAACTTGAGCAAAACAAACATAAAACATAATTAATATACGGAAATGAAGATTCTAATGTTTAAACCCACACTAATCCCATTATTTATTAGTAGTTTCCTAGCTCATAGCGACATTTAAAGCAAAAATACTCACCAGGATCGCAAACGTCACCAAAGCAACATAAATTATGCAATTTTCTATCACCACACCTTCTATTGTTAATAGGTGTACCACAGTTAGTCATTAAAGCTATTCTGCCATGCAAATAGCAAT
This sequence comes from Triturus cristatus, assembly GCF_964204655.1. Lineage (NCBI taxonomy): Eukaryota > Metazoa > Chordata > Amphibia > Caudata > Salamandridae > Triturus > Triturus cristatus. The sequence goes on along the minus strand of NC_140590.1, from coordinate 897,370,319 downwards.
TAGTCCCACGTGTAATTTGTGTTTATCAAAGGTGAACTTTGTTGGTAAATACATCACATCATACAGTTAATTAAAATTAATATATAAATTGATTACATCATTAGTATTTTCATGCAAAATAGAGAAGGTATACAACATTTTGTTGTAGCTGCTCCATCAAGAGCAATCCAAGGTAAGAGACAGAAAAGTGTATGCAGTTTTTAAAAAGTGGGCTTTGCTTGAGAGATATCCATGATTGTGAAAAATGAGATGTACTGTGTTACACATGCTCACTTTGATCAATGCATGTGATATTCAAAGACTACAACAATCATAATGCATTGTAATCTTGATGATGCAGGGTTGATGTTTATGCTCAGTACCTTTTTCTCAGGATCATACTATTGTGGTACTGGTCCAGAGCACCTAAAATACACACATCAACATGACACGGCATTTGCACATAAATAGTGGGCCTCATTTTACAGATTCGGCACACATATTCCTGCCTTTGTGAGGTCACCATATGTACGAGTGCAGCCAAGTGGCTCCAGGATGTCAAGAAATCCTGCTGTAACATAGATGTTCACGTTGCTGGCATTAACTGTGTGGGTGTCCAGGGAGAAATGTATATGCTGCTCACTTACGCTCTGCAATGCATCCATCACTTAGCAGAGTATTTTGCTCAAGATTATCTGAGAAAAGCCACACACCAACCCTACTGTATGCTGTGTGGTGCCTGCTGCAAAGAAGTCTAGTGTTTACAGGAAGGGGGGATGGTAGAGTATCTCTATGTTGGGCTCCAGGGTATCCGTATCAATCAGCTCAAATAGTGCATGTACTATCTTTTTGTGCATTATTGTTTTGTTCTTATTGTTCTGTATCATTTAAAGCTTTTCTTGTATTCCCTTCACTTTCAGGAATTTTTACAACCTGCTTTTGACTAACTCCCGGCTGAGACCTCCGCTCTGCCTGCAGAGTGTGCGGAGATTTGCCTTCTCTGCTTTCCACGGAGAATGCGGAGAAGGCAAATCTCTGCACACTCCGCAGCGGAGCGGAGTTGGCCAGCCCCCGCCTCCACCCCCACATTATAACAAGTAATTAAACATTAGTGCAAAATACATTTTAAACCACTCACATGTACTGTGGCACCCCCGGGCTGCCCTCCTCTTCTTCGCCGTCTCGCTAATCCTTGTGAATACTGCAAAACTATAGAGAGACTGGGTAGAGAAGGCTGTATTTTTATCAGGTGTGCAAGGGCATAGATCCAGAGTGGCAAGTGTATCCCAGGCATCCATATCCAGGTTTCTCCCCATCATCCTGGATGCCATCATTTGCCTCACACCACAGTACCTCTACTTCATAAACAATGAGCAGCAACAACAGGAGAACATGCAAGGCTTCTATGCCATGGCTATATTCCCGCATGTGTCGAGGGCTATGAACTGCACAAATGTGAAACATGTGCCACCTGCAGAAACATCATACTTATACTGTAACAGGAAGTACACCTATTCAATGAACGTGCAGACAACCGTGGACCATCTGGGACTATTCATTCATGTACTAGAAAAGTACTCTGGTAGTGTGCATGACTCCTACATTTTCGGGCAATCTGTCATCAGTCAGCATTTCGAGAATGGGTCCTATGGGAATGGCCTGTTTGTTGGTAGGTACATCTCAAACACACAGCAGACCACAAGGCACTCAACCATGTAGGAAAACAATGTCAAATATGTTTTGTGTTGAATTCTACTGTGCATACATTGTAGCTGTGCCCCCATAAATATTTTCACACATAAAAAGACAAAAGCATAATATAGATTTTACAAGTTGCACATGTTGACACAAATTTAGCCAGTGTGGGTCACAATAAATCAATTGCCCAATCCATCAGGATTCTTGTATAGTGAGACTACTCACCCGTGAAGGTCTTAAGGTGCTGAGGAGGGTAGATCTGCAGTTCAGTGGAAGAGTCAGGTCTTAAAGCCCTTCCTGAATTGCAGCAGCAATGGTGATTGCCTGATGTGCAGAGGTAGGGAGTTCAAGGTCTTTGCAGTGAATTAGGAAAAGGTTTTTCCTCCAGCTGTGGTCTAGTAAATTTGTGGGATCATGGCCAGGGCCAGTCGGGTGGAGTGGAGATGTCTGGTGGGATAGTAGGAGGTGAGGCGATGGTTGAGCAAAGCAAGTCTGTCTAACATTGTGGAGGGCTTGGTAGGCATGAGAGAGGAGCTTGAAAGTCATCCCTTTGTTGATAGGTAGCCAGTGAGGATCTCTCAGGTGGCGGGGATGTGGCTGCGGTGCAGGATGTGCAGGATGAGTCTGGTGGAAGCTTTCTGGATGGTTTGCAGTTACTTTTGAAATTTCTGGGGTGCTGCTGTCATGGAGTGCATTGCCATAGTTGAGCCTGCTGCTTACGAACAGGGTGGAGGCTTTCTGGATGATCTGCAATTACTTTTGACGGTCCTGGATGGTGCGGGAGTAGAGTGTATTGCCATAATTGAGTCTGCTGCTGATGAGGTGAAAGTTTACCAGAACCGGGTGGGGATACACTTGAAGATATTGGGCCTCATTTATGAAAAGTGATGCATCGCTGCGAGAAAACGGCGATGCATCACTTTTCATTGCGCCCTCCTTGCGACACCAATGATGTATAATATTTATAGTATGACGCATCATGGCACAAGGAGTTACAGATACGTTAGTATTTCTGACGTATCTGTAGGCGCAAAAATGACGCATTGCTGGGGTGTGTCACAAAAGTGACACAACTCCAGCAATGGGTCATTACACATGGACAAGTCCCATGTTAAATGTGCCTGCATCAGTCTCACGCCTGAGGCAGGCGTAAGATATTGAAGCATTTGCGTCCTAGAAGTGGCACAGTGAAATCTCATGGATTTCACTGCGTCACCTCTACGACCCTTTCTTGCGTCAGAACGCCCCCCGCATACATTATACCTGGCACAGGTATAATGTGGCGCAGGGGTTTACAATGTGACGCATCTACCTAGATGCGTCACTATGTAAATATGACGCAACATGGCGCATTTTTTACACTGCTGGTGCGTCACAAAAGGTGACGCACCGGCAGCATAAAAGTAACGCAAGGCCTCATAAATAAGGCCCTTTGTGAAGCAGGCAGAGTGTGTGGAAGCAGGAGGATGAAATACTGTTGATATGGTGGTTCATTGAGAGTGAGGAGTTCAGGATGATGCCGAGGTGTGTGTGGTTCGGGGGGATTTCTGAGCGCTGCGTGCTACCAGGAGTCTTCCCAGGATGAGCGGGGGAGGCCAGGATGAGGTCTACAATCTTGTCTGAGTAAAGCTTGAGGCAGCTGTCATTTATCCAGGTGGTGACTGCCTCCATTTAATTGTTGAAGTTGCTCTTGTGTTCATTGTGAGGGAGAGAATCAGCTGTCTGTTGTTGGCCTAGGAGATGAAATTGGGTAACTTGCTTCTGACGATGGGTGGAAGCGGAGCCATGTACTTGTGCATCCTAAATAAGTTGTCCTATACAAAATTAATGTGTGTTACCAAAGCAATAGGTTTTGGAGGAACGGTGTGCCCTATGGCCTCTGTGCATATAGTTGGTATGTGGACTGATACACTGTTCAGAGCATCAGAAATGTCAAATGTCAAGGTACTTATAGAGCGCACTGTCACCAGACGGCCACCTTGCAGTGTCGCCTTTGCGGTTTCCTGGCGCTGATACTCATACCGCTGTGGAACCCCTCCTGGCTTTCCCTGTGAAGTGTCCACTCCTGGGCACCCCCAGGGTGAAGCCAGGCATCCTTAGCGCTGTTGGGGCCGGTGTGGAGGCTAAGCAAGCTATTGCCCAGAGTTGCAGCGTGGGGCCCATGATTAGAATAGGCACCGAGGCGAGAATAGACAGGTCCGAGGAAATTGAGCCCGAGCCCCGCCGAGGCAGGAATCGAACCCTGGTCCCTGGCCAGAACTCTGCTTCAGGGTCTGCCGCTCTAACCATTGAGCCACACTCCTCCAGGACCTCTTGTAATTGCTACATATACTTGTCACCCCAATGAGGTATGTTTCACTAGTTACCATGGATGGACACGACACTTGTAGACAGATTGTTTTCACCCTTCACACTCACAGCACTTTACTAGTTACACATTATTGTGGCCACCTTGATTATGTTCTCAGTGTATATCAGTCATTATGTGCTTCACACATATTTGAATATCTAACTGCCTATCATGGTCCCAGAGTCAGTAGACACAAAGGTTTCAACTTACTCAATGTTTTGATTGTTGACACGTGTCCTGTTTCATGGTGACAGACAACACACAGCTGGTAATTACAGGTGCATTTATTTACATGTGCAAATTGCAATTGGTCACACAGGGACAGTTCATTGGACAACAACCCCAAAGGATTTATAGAGCTAGTGGGTGTCTGGACAGAGTTCTTGTGGAGAACATGTCATGAGAAATGTAGATGGAAATTATCAGTCAGGAGGATGACCTCAGTGTCATTGGGGAGGAGAGGCCTGATTGGCAGTCCACAAATGTTCAAGGGGAACAGGGTAAAGTCATGATGAAGACAGTGATGGCAGATGTTCCGAACCATGTTGGTGGGCACAGGGCAAAGCAAAAACTGGACATTTGACATGGATGAGTCTTTTTAAAAGATGTACCGTTCACATATTCCTCCTCTGGTGTGTGTGGTGTCTCCCGTGAGGTAGTGTTTGTATTTGGGATAGATCAGGGAGGCACAGACACATCGGGAGCAGAAGATGTGGATGCTATGCCTGCAGCAGAATTCATCTGTGCCAAAATGTGAGGAATCATTGCATCAAGGATGATACAGCAGCATCGTCAATGTGGCAGGCAGCCCTATGTGGGATTCCTGCTTCCACTCCATGGTCTCCAAGATATTTCGGATTGCCCCCAGCTTTTTTGCTACATTGCTCTTGACACCAGCGATGTCAGCAGAGAGTTCTGCAGTCCACGGTGCAGAAAGTAGGTGCCTCTGATAGCAACTGGGTTGCCCCTATTGGGACTAAGGCACTCACAGACACACTCTACTGTGGCTGCCAGGGTCTCCAACCCTGCCCGCAATTGATCTGCTAACTCCCCCTGGACTCCTAACGCAGTCCACTGGAAGATGATCTGTGGGTCCTCGGAGTCCAGGGGTGTAGCTCTAGCGGTAGGTGGTGCCTGTTGGTTGTTTGGCGGAGATGCCACAATGCTGTTGACCCTCCCCTGGCCCGGAGATGGTGTTCCTATGGAGTCTAGGAGCTCTTCGAGGGTGTCTTGGTCGATGGTTGGTAGGTTTTGATCATCATCACCATCATCAGTGATGTCTGGGACAGAGTGCTGAGCAGGAGGTAAGGTTTCATCCTCTGCAGTGGAAAGGGCAAGTACTATTGCTGCTGTCTGCTACATGATGACATGTTTTTAAGCATTTGACACTCAAAGTGCATGACGCTCTCCGTTCTCCTGTGATACATGGTACACTAAGCTGTAGATGGCAGTTTACACTATCCATAAATATTACATGTCAGGAATCCAGGATTATGACATTACTACAGTGAACACTGAGGCCTATCCCAGTAGTCATATAGGAATCAGGCAGCATGGCACAAGGGTGACTGTGCTGTCACAAGGCAGTTTTAGCACCAGCACCTGGGGACATGCCGTGGTGCATTGTATTTTTGTGTATACAGCGCATCCCTGTATTTATAAAGTGTTGGAGCAGCCCATTACCAATTTTGGAGTAGCACCACACTCTGCTATTTTATGGTTAATATGCCCCATAGTTTCTACAGGAAAGCGCTGTATCTTGACAAGAATGTACATGGCTGCTATTATAATGTGTGTTAATATTGTCCAATGGTGAGACTTACAACGCTGCCCTATGCAACCATTTGTACTAAAGACACATGACTGTTCAATTGTCATTATTTCTACGCATGAAGGGCTTATTTACAAGCTACTTGTGCCAACGGTACCTCACTTTTAATATGGGGAAAAAGCACTTGTAAATAAGCCCCAGAGTGCCTAGGTGGCTACCGTTTGACCTGCACACAATGTGGGAGAGCACTAAGGCATAGGTGCCTGGACTGGATGACATGGGTTTGGGGCATGTTGTCCTGAACTTGGTCCTGGCTGCTCCATTCTGCATTCAGTTTTTTTTCCCTTAGCAGCATATTTTTACTTTTTTTTCCCCCGCTAGACACTGAAATGTGACTGAAATGTGACGTTTGGCTGACTTGCGTGATTTTTCTTGCTGCTAATTGGATGGCTGTCACTTTTCTCACGCTAATGTGTATTTTTCTTGCGACTTGACGCTAGCGTTAGCATAATTTCTTCCGGCAGCTAACTGTTCCTTACGCCACGTAGCTCTGCATTGTATTGTAAATACGGCACTAGCATGGCATTAGGAATTGGCGTACAGCAGCGATGAATAAAATGACGTTAAGCAGAGTCGAAACAGCATAGAAACAATCCTTGTAAATATGCCCTCTAGTATCCAGATGTTAGAGCATACTTTGAGAGGTGAAACTTTATTAGGCAGTAATCGTGGATGTCATTCGGCAGATGTAGACAGACAAAGCACCAGGTAAAGACAGTTTTTCAATAGAATGTTACAAAATCATTGCAACCATACATTGCCCACTTCTGCATAAAGCTTTGAGAAAGGATGAGAATAATTCACATGAAATTAAGAGTCAACATCTCTCTTATACTCAAGCTGGACAAATACCTATTACTCTCTACAAGCCTTAAGTGCATCTCTTGATAAACATGGACGTTAACATTTTAGCTAATATAATGGGTAACAGATTGTGACTTGTCATGCTTTTCCCTTTTTCAAACGAACCAGGTAGATGCCGTATCAGACAGGTCACACAGAAACCACCTGTGCACACTTTGTTATTCTCTCTTTTGGGTACGGAATGAAAGCAATACCATCCTGGCTACATTTAAGGTCTAGAAAAAGTCGACTTTGCAAAAACGTATTCAATTTTGTCATTTTCTCAGCGAAAAATATTTTGGTAACTGATGGGTAAAGTACTATTCACTACAATGCAAACTACAACTCAAATACACCCAAATCGGTTTTTGACAAATCAAATTTCCATGTCTATTCACATGAATTTATGAGGCCGGAAGACATTTTGAGACTAACTTGGTAAGAGCAAGCTTATATCTAATAAATAAAATATTATTTTGCCTGTATACAATAGTCCAATTAACATGTTAGCAAAGTTTATTTTAATTTGTTCAACAAAATGCCTGCCTCTAAATGACCACAAAACGATAAGTTAACCTACCAATAATTTTGCATTTAAATAATTATTCACTTAAGCAACGATCAGCTTTTTTAAAGTACTTAATCACATCTACAGAGAAACATGGTGACATTTATAGATATGTACTGGCCCAAGTTTTTTATTGGTAACCCCCACCATCCTAATTTGTTTGTTAGGGTTTTCCATGAAAATGATCAATTTATTGAAACCTTGGGGTGCACAATATTGTTTGGAAAAAATAGTTTACACACTTCAGAAAAGTAGAAGAGAGCTTAAGCATAAGTTATCTATGTAATTTTAAATTATTTTTTGGGTGAAAGACCCCCAACCCCCCCACCTTTCTCTTTAAATGAAATATATATGTTTTCTTTATTGGGGGGAATCCCTTAACCCAACCTTTTCTGAAGTACCCTTACCACACTATAACCCTACGCATCCCTAAACCCTAGAAATGCACTTTACAATATGTCCTTATCCCCCCAAACCCTAAAAAACATATCACCTAAAACACCTACCCGCCCCAAACCCTAACGATTCCATTGTCACGTATAACCATACCCATCCGAAACCCTAAAAATGCTCTCATCACAGAATAACCTACCCATCCCTAAACTCTAAAAATACCCGTACCACCCTATAGCCTTACCTACTGCTAAACCTTAAAACTACCCTTACTACCCTATACCCAAACACACCCCTAACCCCTAAATACACTCTTACCCTATTACAACCCCTACCCACCCCTAAACCCTAAAATTACCCTTACCAGCTATACTCTTACTTTCGGCTAAACCCTAAAAATGCCCTTACCACCCTCTATGTATATGCACCCCAAGCCCTAAATTATATAAAGGCATGTGTAGTAAAAGCATGCAGGGTGAATGATGTGTGTTAAAGGCATTTCATGGTAAAGGATGTTTCCAGACAGCATTGACACCTAAGCTGAAGACAATCTGCTCACCAAAGCAACTTAAAAAATGCTGCAAGGTGCATTCAGGAAAAATATAATAGTTGGAAGTGCAAAGGCATAAACAGTTAGGGGTATATTAATACATTGCAAAAGACAAATGAGACTGTAGCAGTAGTGCGCAGAAATCAATCTGAAATAGACAGCCCCAACGAAAATCACATCTACAGGAGAAGAAACATCAGAGAAAGACTGGAAGAGTACTAGTGAGCAAGAAAATTGATCTGCACAAAAGTAGAACTGTAAATCTGATCAGCAATACTACTAGCAGGTTATTTTACATGTCACCAGGGCACAACACAAGTTGCTGTTACAAGGGCACACCCTGAAGATGAATCAGATGTGTAGCTAACACTGCTCTTTCACCAGCAGTCTGTCTACACCACCTTTGCAGAATATGTGAATGTAGCACTGCACAAAGAGTACTTGGAAATAAGTCTGTAGGTATGTACAGGCAGGTGTCATAAGGTAGATAACTGATTTATAATCCACTCTATGGTTCCTGGAAGAATACCACTTAAGACACCCTCATATGGAAGGTGTTAACCTCCTTGTACTCCTCCTCTTCTTCCAAACTGGCGAAACACCTCAAACAGACTTTAGTGTCATCCCCCATCCTGAAAACCACCATCAACCTACACAAATATTCCCTCTCTATTTATTTAAAAAGGCTCAGCCCCCAAAATAGTTTTCTCTCAACTTTTGATGGAGGCGCAAAGGTTTGGGTGGTATGCTGAAAGGCCTCAGTGTTCATTGGCTTATGATGCCCTGGTCCCTGTCTAGCTCACCAACTGTGTTACTGACCATCAATTGGCCAATTGGACAACTCTCACCACGCCAATCACCAACACAATCATTACCTCCATCCCCTCCGGTGCACTGACTGACCCCTGCCCACACCACACCTACAATCTTGGGCAGAGGGAAATCAGCAGCACACTCACTAACATCCTCAACACATCCATCACCACTGCCACCTTCTCTGATGCATGGAAGCATGCGGAGGTTAAACCCCTCATGAATAAACCCCCAGCTGAGCCCAGTGAGCTCAAGAACTACTGCCCCATGTCACTGCTTCCCTTACTGGCAAAGGTCCTAAACAAAGCCAGTAATCGGTAGCTTACTGATCACCTGGAAGGAAACAACCTACTCGATGCCTCCCAGTCCAGCTTCAGCTCAACCAAAGCACTGAGACTGCTCTAATAGCCACAGATGACACCTTCAGATCCATCCTGGACCACGGCAAGACAGCAGCCCTTATCCTCCTTGACTTCTCAGAGGCTTTCAACACCATGTCCCACCACACCCTCATCACCAGTCTCCACCACATTGGACACAGAGGAAACACCCTCAAGTGGATTGCCTCCTTCCTCACAGGGCACCCATTGAGAATCTGCCTCCCACCCTTTATCTCCAAAATGAAGAGCATCATCTGTGGCGTCCCCCAAGGATACTACCTCAGCCTCACCCTCTTCAATGCCTACATGACGCCATTGGACGACATCATCTGCACCCGTGGACTAAACATCATCTTACACACTGATGACACCCAACTAATCCTCTCCCTCATGGAGAACACTACCACCACCGGGCCCAACTTCCAGAACACCATGACCACTGTCACTGACTGGATGAGATCCAACTGCGTAAATCTAAACAACAACAAGACAGAAGCACTCATCTTTGAAAGGAACACCTCCCCATGGTACGACACCTGCTGGTCCACCACGCTTGGACCCTCACCTACCCCTATTAACCATGCCCGCAATCTCAACATCATCCTGGACAGCAAATTCACCATGAAGTGCCGTGTCAATGCAGTCACCTCTTCCTGCCTCCACACCATCTGCAAGCTTCATAGATTTTCAGGTGGCTCCCCATCAGCCCCAGGCAAATGGTGACTCAAGCCCTTGTCACCAGCCAAATAGACTGCAGAAATGCACTCTACACCGAAACCACCCCTTCTCCTCAAACACCTACAGACCATACAGAACACTGCAGCCAGACTCATCCTAGACCTCCCCAAATTAACCAGCATCAACCCCCAACCCATAAGCCTCCATTAGATCCCCGTCCAGAAGAGATGCCAGTTCAAGGTACTGTCAGTGAAGATCTTCACTTCCTGTGCAGCTCTGCAAAGTAGCTGCTGCCCCTGACCCTTGATGGCTCTCCTCCACCCACAGGCACCACCCGCCTGTGCCTCATTCCTTGTGTCCAGTGGGAAGCTTCTATGCTCCGCCGCTGCTCTGCCCTCTGTCTCTCTTCATTCTGATTTCTTTTTCCTTTTTCCTTCTCTTTTTTGTTTCTCTTCTACTTTGCACTTTTTTCACTTTTTCTGCTCTTTTTCTGCTTCTGCTCTCCCTCTTGCCTCTGCTTCCCCCTCAAATCCCCCCTCTAGTGCTGATTCACAATTCCCACATTCCTGACTCCCAGCTATACAGCCCTTCCCCTCACACTACTTATGGCACGCCAAAGGCAAGCCTGTTTGCACCTGGACTTCAACCAGCGCACAGACCCTGGTTCTTGGATTATTCACAGCAACAACACCAACACTATCCACGCACTCAACACTGGACGCCACACCGCCTGCCATTATGCATCACTGAATGTGGCCGGTTTTCCTGAAGGAACTGCAGCTGCGCCTTTGACTTGCCACCTTACACCAGCCACCCCACCGCAGGACCACCAGAAAATGGACCCAACTGCCTAAATTGCATCCTGCTCAACACACGTTCCCCCCACAAACACGGCGTAAAGATCTGGGACCTGCTTAACGCTGTTGACCCCGACATCACTTTGCTTATGGAAACCTGGATGAACTACACTTCAGCTCCGGACATCGCCACTGCCATCCTGGAATGCTACAAGATCATCCACAAGGACTGCATCAACAAACTGGAGGGAGGCATCCGCATCGTACACAAAAGCATCATCCGTCTCACCTCCCACACGGATGACCACTTAACAAACATAAAGCACCCACAGTTCCAGGTCCAGGCCAACTCAAACACCACCCTCCATGGCAACCTCATCTACAAGCCCCCTGGAGCTTGCCCACCCATCAGCTATTCCATCATCGACTTCATCACATCTCAAGCTCTCCCCTCCACAGACAATATCTTCCCCAGCGAACTTAACTTCCACCTAGATAACTCCAAGGACAAAAACACCTAGTTTCTGCTGGAGAACCTTGCCCCGTCGGACTCAAGCAATGTGTCACCTCCCCAACCCACTCAGCTGGACCCACATTCAACCCTATCTTCTTCACCAGCGACAACATCACCTTCAGCCACATCACTGGACTCCTGTGGACTAACCACCGCTGTGTCCACTTCTCCTTCACCAAACCCACCGTACTACACCACGCCCATTGAGACCCTCGCAGATGTTGGAACAAGGTCACCAAAGAACAGCTCACCACCTGCCCCAACAAACCCTTCCCCACCGTAATCAATGGATGCCAACACCTCAGCATGCAGCCTCCACCGATGGATCTCCAACTGTGCCGACATCCTGGCTCCCATGTAAGAAAGCCTCAGGCAAGAGGCACCTCAAGAAAGCAGATGTTTCTTTTCCACCCTTCACGAATCCAGAAGTACCTGTACCTGGCTCGCGAAGAGATGGAGGAGCAACAAAACCCAGGTAGACCACTCAGCCTTCAAAACCGCCATCACCACACACCATCACCCCATCAGAACGTCAAAGAAAGCAGCTCTACAAGAAAGGTCAATGTCAGCGCACTGAACAGTAAAAAACTATTCACCGTGGGCAAGGAATTTCCCAGAACCAGCACAGAGAAAGCAGACATCCCTCCCTCCCAAAACCTCTGCAACAACCTAGGCACCTTCTTTCACTGCAAGATTAAGGAGATATATGACAGCCTAGATACTCAGGACCCTCCTACCCCACCCACAACCACCGCACCCAACAACAACAGACCCTAGCAGACCCACCTCAGCTGGACTCCCCTCACAGCAGATGACACCCTCAGGATCATGAAGCGCATCCACTCTGGAGCAACCTCAGACCTCTGCCCGCACATTTTTGACAGAGCTGGCACCACCATCGCCCCCGAACTCTGCCCAGCATCAACTACTCCATCACCTTCGCCATCTTCCCTGAAGACTGGAAACACGCAGAGATGAACTACTAAGAAATCCTATGTTGACATGACGAACCTCAATAACTTTCAACACATCTCTCTTCTTTCCATTCCAGCCAAGGTCATCGAGAAGGCAGTCAACACCCAACTCTTCGAATTCATGAAAGTAAATCACATCCTGGATCTCTCTCAATCCAGCTTCCGAAACAACCAAGGCACTGAGACTGCCCTCCTTGCAGCCACAGACAATGTCCACACCCTCCTCGACTGAGGTGAACCTGCAGCCCTTCTCCTCCTGGACCTCTCGGCTGCCTTCAATACTATCTCTCACTGCACCATTTGCGCAAGACTCCATGATGCCAGCATCCACGGCAAAACCCAGGAATGGATCCACCCCTTCCTCACTGGCTGAACACAGAGAGCCAGACTACCAATGTTCCATTCCTCTCCGAACACACACAGATCAGCTGCGGTGTGCCTCAGGGCTACTGTCTGAGCAACACTCTGTTCCCCATCTACATGGCCCTGCTTGCTGTCATCATCAGGAACCATGGACTCAACATCGTCTCCTATGCTGACGGCACCCAGCTGATTCGCTCCCTCACCAAAGAAACCACAGTCGCCAAGAACAACATCCACAATGGGATGAAGACTTTCGCCACCTGTTTGAAGAACAGCTGCCTCCAGCTCAACTCAGATACCCTGCCGCTGCGCCATCACCGGCCAACTGAGAGACCTTCACTGGCTCCCAGTCAACAAAATAATCAACTTCAATCTCCACAAATGCGTACAAAGATCTACACGAAATCTGTGTACCTGAACCACTGCCTCGCATTCCACGCACCCACCAGAGACCTGCGCTCAGCCCAACTGGCCCTGGCTACCATCTCACGTATCTGCAAGACCACGGCCAGAGGAATATTCTTCTCCTATCTTGCAGCAAAGACTTAGAAGATCCTGCCTTTCCACCTGAAGCTATCGCCATCACTGCCCCTATTCAGTAAGGACCTTAAGGCCTAGCTCTTCGAATGACTCACAGCATCTCCGGCAGACCAGCTGTTTCACCTCCCCCGCAACTTGAGACCCTTATGAGTGAGCAGCCGCGCTTTACAAGTAACCTGATTGATTGACTCATGCCTAACAGGCCCTCCACAATGCCAGACCCTCCTACATAAATGACTGCCTGACCTTCCACCAGTCAACCAGACGACTCCTCCCTCACCCTTGAAACTGCAGTGGAGGGCGTTCCTTACCTCGTGGCCAAGTTCTCAAACAATCTCCCACTCCACCTCCGAACCTGCCCTTCAGTCTCCAACTTCAGCAAGGGACTCAAGACCTGGATATTCGACTAAGGCCTTCAGCGCCTCATAACCGCCCAGGGTGATAAGATGCGCTATATAAATACCGATTGATTGATTGAATTTGCCAACATAAGCAGCAAGTTTATTAATTCATCCACAAAAAGCACACCAACAATAGAAAACGTCAATTTAATGCATTAAAAACACAGAAGGCGTTGCCTATCAGGGAACACCTATTCAACAAAAAGAGAACATAAAACTCACAATCACTAAGGAACATTTAGCAATGTTTCATTATTGACAACTATATTATCCATGCTGCGAATCATATTGGAGAGTTAAGGGGTCGCCAATAGACCCCTCCCAGTGCCCAAAAGATGTCTCACTTATGTCCTGCTTAAGCTTCAAGCTTCAGGCAACTGATTGCGTTCCACAGCACGGCCATTTAAAGAGCAGGGAGATTAGCAGTGAATATTCATAATCAATCAACTCTGCAGGCAATCCTCTTAAACTTGCACGCGCATGCAGATCATTTCTTTTTCAGCAGTAGACGCTGGCAGCTTCTTGTGATAAAAGTTTGACAGCATGTGATATATGAAATTATTTGGGATTACGAAAAAAGAAGATAAGCCTTAAAATATAAATATTTAGTAGTTAGTCATTGTCCAGTTCATACAACGAACTGAGAAGCTAATCTACTTTGCTGTTATTTCCTCCATTACAAGCCTGTGCAAATTCATAATTTAATGGTAGAAAACATTGTTATTAATGTCAAAAAAATATGAATCTACACGATACAAATGCGCCTCAGTCTGAAGCATATCCCGCGAGACTGTGAGGAAAACAGTAATTTTAATCTCTTTTTAATATTTCAGTTGCCTACTAATCCGTAAAAGAAAACATGCTAAACTAAGTTTTATAATGGGAAAATTGTGTTTTTATAAGAATAGTTGAAATAATTTACATATCTGGATTTCCTGATAATCTGCACCAATCCAGTTCGGGGGAAACAATACAAGAACTTTATTTGTTACGGACATGGCAAGCGGGATTCGAATTCCAAAGTTGTGCGCGCGTGAAAGTTCATTTTTCCGACCATTTATTTTTAAAATGAAATAGTCAAAGTTTACACTGCTTAAAGGATATACGAACAGAAATATGTCAATGAGAGTTAATCAACTCCCGACTGTGGAGAATTGGCGGTCAGTAGTAGGAATGCCCTGTGAGTTTGTGCACACACCAATGTACACATTTGCAGATCATCACAAACTCAGCTCCAGTCCATTGCCACTGTAGAAATCTTTGTACATTTACTCATTCCCAGGGCAGATGTTAATCCCATTCAACGGTGGGCACGAGAAAGGGAAGGGAATATGCACAAAATTGGTGGTTATGTGACGCTTTCACCATCGGAAAAAATAATTTTCCTCTGGATAAAAGAATGGAAAAAAGCATTGCACAAATGGAGTGGAATTTCCCTTTGATCAATTGCGCACTGTGTATAATTTAGAATGTTTTGTATTGCTGTTGAAGCCACAGAGGGGGATATTCACAAGGATCTATCGCCGACTTAAATTACTTTATCGCAGCCAAAGTTGCGATAAACTTATCACAGTATTCACAAGCTGGTGTCAACAGCCCTCAGCACCAGTTTACCCGCGATAGCAGCCGCAAAAAACATCGCCACAGAAGATCCCCGCAACTATCGCTAATGAGATGCAGAGTAGGCGTTCCCGTGCCAAAAGCCGTGACAATACCACTCCACAACATTCACAACGACCAGACAGAACTGCAAAAAGAACACAAAACAGTCGATAAGGCGTTAGCGATAGCAGCTGGAAAATAACATGTACTGTGACCTGGTGCAAAGTAGGACCAAAGCCTGCACCAAAAAAGGGAGCACAGCCCACAGCCACATCAGAAGGGCAACAGATGCCATGGAGCCCCTGGTCATGCGGCCCGGACACCAAAGAGGGCCACAACACCCACCACCACCACCACTCCAGAACCCCAACCCCCACCGGAACACCCCCCCAGGCCATCACAGAGGCAACGCAGACAAAGACAGCGAACCCCCAGAAAACGCACCAGCCGCACAGACCCAACACCTGACAATGTCATTGCCCACTACAGGCTCAAAAGGACACCCATCGTACGCATCCTGACCAACAACGCCCAACAGGCCGACGGCAACAACACAGCGGACAACCAACATCCCACCCCACACAAAGGTGCTGGCTGTGCTGCTCCTGTTGGCCCCTGGTACCCCCAAACAACACCTGCAAGAGTCTGTGGAGTCACACAGCCAGCCACATCCAAGTCCCTCACACCTGCCCTGGACATCACCATCAGCCTGGTACCCCAGTCCCTATATGTCCAACACAATGTGCAGGATCCGCAGGACACCAAGCAAGGACAATATGCCAAAGCTGGATGCACGCACATGTTGGGGGCAATTCACAGCACACATGTCATACCTGTGCCCCCTGGTGACACAACACACAATCACCACAACAGAAAGCACACATCTCACATCAATGTGCAGGCAACAACCGAACACTGGAACCTCCACCAATTTCGCCTCCAAATACCCAGCCAGTGTGCATGATTCCTCTATCTTCCGACAGTCCATCAGCAACCAGCGTTCCCAGGATGGCATCAAGGGAAATGCACAGCCCCTTGGCAAGTTCCAAATGAACACCCCATTCACCTCAACTCCACAACCATGCAACTCACAACTCTGGCAATGCAAAGATAACAAAATCAAAACCAACATGCAAAACAACATGCCCACCCACCAGACACGACAGAACAACTCACAATGGTAACCTGGGCAAGCCGTGAACATGAGCCATCAATGGCATGGCACCTCAGCCACACAATAGCCCAATGTGGGGAGAGGTGGCAACTAGGCATGTGTGAAGGAGGCAGGAGAACCATGATTGGGAAAGTACACAATGCCAAGAGTGGCGGAAATGTGCTGGACAGACCGCAGTATGCAGAACACACCCATATCCCTGGCGACATACACCGCTGGTGTATGGAGTGTAGTGGACAGTGGATGCAACCGTGTCACCACGGCCAGTGGGGGAGTTTGCGGAAATGTTGCCTGTTACGTCCCCCCGTAAGCATGAGCAGAGTGGGATGACACGGCGTACGCCAGGCCAGCATAGGGGTGTGAATAAAAAGCACGTAGCACTGGGCGTGGTCCTCTTCCAGAAAGCCCAACGTCTCTGCTAGGGCGGTGCCTCTCACCACTCCACGAGGCCGACACCGTCTTCATGAGCGGAGTTGGCTGCGATCCTGTGCACCTGCCGTAACCCCGAACCAGTCAGGCCCAACCCTGCGCAGCCAGGCCACACTGATCACCTGCCGACTCCGGCGTGTGTCAAGGAGGGCCCACCATGTGCCGGTGCAAGCTCCAAGCACCAGTTCCGTGACCTCTGCAGCCTCCGCAGACCATCGCTGGCCCCCCGACGCTGGCCCACATTACTTCTTCCTCATTCACATACTACACTGGCATCCTCTTCGGCCTAGTAGGTCCCATATGTGAAAGTGTGTCCTGAGTCCTGAATGGCAGTGACCCCAAAGCCAGGGCAGCGGCCACAGCACCAGACCGCCCCCAATCAGTGAGGCATAGTTCCATATGGTCATCTTGCAACACGTGGTGCCACTAACCCTGTTCAACGCCAGCCGGCGACATGTGGTACCACTAACCCTATACAATGCCAGCCGGTGACACGTGGTGCCACTAACTCTGTTCAATGCCAGCCAGCGACACGTGGATGAGGGACCAGGACTACCCTGCTGACCAGTAGGTCCCACAACCAGCACCTAGTCGCAAATCACAAATGGCAGAGCCCACACCAGTGGTCGCACTGAGAAGAGTAAGAGGAAGATGCGGCTCAGTCTGGACGAAAGCTGGGTCACAGTCACAGAGGTGACCGAACACTATCAACAACTGACCTGGTGCTATCAACCCTGTTCATCGCAAGTCCGGATCCCATGGTGCCACTGAACCTGAACTACGCAGGCCAGTGGGGCCATCCAACCTATGCCGGCTAAACTCGGTGAATGGTCCGTGCTGACCACTGCCTCACTGGCCTACACTGTGGTCCAGAAGGTCACACGTGTGGAACTGTGTCTTGGGTAAGATGTGGAGGAATTCACACCATTGGACACGCCTCATCGCAGGCAGCATCCCCTAACAGCACTTGTGCCACTAACTGCACAATGAGTCATGGGCACCATTTGGTTGGACCTTGGTGGCGTCAGAGCCCATGGCCTGGTGGTTTTCTGCATCTTCTTCTGACTGGACCGGACTTGGTGTTCAACATGTGTCTGTTCCGTTAATCTCCACCATAGTTACTGTATCAGCGTGGGCCTGCCCTATGCATCCTGCCCTGGGGGTACACCTTCCACTGTCCATCGAGACACTCTGCGACAAGGCCCCTTGTCATCCCGTGTACCTGCTCTGCACCCGTGACCCTGCCCCAGTGCACCGCAAGTCAGCGCCCGTGGCGGCAGACCCATGCAGGACGCTGTGCATCCAGGGCTACTAACTCTGTGCAGCACAAATCATGGGGCCATTATGGTTGAATGGTTGTGTCCTTTACGATGTACACTGTTGTCGAATTTTGACTGCACCAGGCAGTCCTTGCCTGCTGGTGTGCACACACCCCACACACATCTAACACAGGTGTCACTTGGCAAGTGTGCCTGATAATAAATGTGGCCGTGCGCACATACCCAGAGCCATTCACACCATTTGAGCAAGTGTGTCCGTGTGTTCATTGTGTCAGCATGATGGGCACGGGCCCTGCATCATCACAGTGTGCTGTCTTCTGCGGATGTTGCCATGTCACCTCAGCGTTGGCAGTGACCCTGAACATGTAGCCCCGCATCTACCCCCCTGCATGCACAGGCTGCATGTGCGGGTTCGGCAGGGGGGGCAGGGCGTGGTCCGGACCTGGCCCAGTGCAGGAAGTGCGGTAAGTGTGTCTCTGTTTTGGGGTGTTGTCACCACCAGGGCCACAGTACACGATGTTGCAATGCGGCATGTACCAGAAGGGCGGGCCCGCATGAATGCTCGGGGTCCTGGCGCATGCATGCCAGGTGTTATGTGTATCAGTCTTGCGGATGCATGAGTCTGTTCCCTTTCCTCATTCACAGAGCGATCCCAGCCAGCCATGGGCTGAACACCTGTGTCTGCACCGTCGGGACCATTGGCCTACAACCAAGTGGGCGCACACCTTCGAAGGCCAGCGTTGCGGTTTTGTTGGCATGACGCTGGCCATGCATGGACAGGCATTAGAATGGTGTCCCGTAGGAGTGCATGTGATGCAACCATGCGGGTGCCTGTGGCAGGGAGGAGCAGCTGTGTGGCAAAGTGACACTCATGTGCATCGTGCTGGGCATATCATCCATGATTCCATGGGTCGCAGATGTCCCACCACACCCACGACCGGCCTCTGTACGTCTCCTGTATGCATGCAGCTGGTGGAGTTACAGTAGGTAGGAACGGTCCTTTGTCTGTACTATCAGGCGGTAGCACATCTGCAGCTCCGAACAGGAACTTGAATGTGGCCAGCACCCCCTGACAGATGCAATAGCATTTGCTTGCGACTCGAAACACTACGCACTGCCCAACGTGAAACCAATGTGTACACATCCCACATGCAGTAGTCCTTGGTCATAGTTGGCGTGAGTGAAATGGCCTTCACACGTACTCCCACCCCAGCCAAGGCCTGCAGCCATTGCACACAGACACTGCTCATTGCACAGAGCTACAGGACTGTCTCAGGGCAAGCCAGTGCCACTTCAAGCAGAGCCACTGATGCAATGGCAGACCATCCCGCTTGACTCCAGTCATGTGGAGCTGTACCATGCACGTCTGCTGCATGTACTGGGGGCACTGCCATTGGCAGTGCTGCGGATCAGTTACTGGCTGAGCTTCCACCTTGCGCATGTCACCTGCATGCAGCCTGTATTGCATTGTCGCTCGCACATATTCGAGTGGTCCATGGATGTCTGCCTCTCCAACGTAATGGTAGCTGACCTGGATTACGACGTGTGTGTGCACCCCCTGTTGGCCCATGACCAGGAGTGTAACCAGGATGACCGCTTATGGCATGCATGGATATTTAGCATGCAGGCTGGAAACTGGACCTGGGAGATTGCACGAGTCGTCATGTGAAGTGAGCATATTGAGCCACTACCCAATTGGGCTTTGGTACACATTGGTTCCAGTGGTTGGAGTCAGCACATCTGTCTGGGCCAGCTGATGGATTACGTCGATGACATGTCATATGCAGTGGATGACGGTCGCTCATTGGAGATGTTGCCCTATGCAGATGCACTCGCGTTCATGGACGAGTGACAAGGTACCTGCAGCCACAACTGGGTGTGAGCCATTGCATGTGTCCCGACACATGGTTGCATGTTGTGGATGTAGTCACATGTCCCAAGACGACAGTGGACATGGCTGCATTGGCCAGGACTCATGTTCCAGGCACCGACAAACGACTTTGGGTTGGCACTGACTGGTGTTGGTGAGGGACTCCTCCGAGGTGGACATGGGCGCTTTCCTACTTTCCTCATTCAGACATGCTGCTGCATTTGGCTGCATATTGTGGCAGTTCTCTTGGCCATACTGACTCAAGCTTGTTGATAAAGTTTTCGTACTTTAACTTGTCTCCAACTGTGTTGTGTCTTCATTTGTATGCCAATGTGTGTGTCACGGACTCTCTAGCTCCCTGCCATACATGCATTGCTACCCCATCAGGACTGTGTGTTTGTACTTGTGCATTATCATGTCCCTGTTTCGTGCTTTGCCAGATGCATATGGTCATTTACCGGCCACAGGCGGGTGCACTTTTGTCCTGTGTTTGGTTGTGCACAAGTTGGTGTTTGTACCACATTGTGTTCGATTTTGGGGTGCTCTGCTTTCTATGTGTGTTTTGCATTGTGTGTGAGATGTCACTTCGGCTCTGATTTGGCTCACCCTTCTCCCTTTCAGGGGGTGTTGTCTTCACTTCTGTGCTTGTTCAGTGGTGTGACATTGCCTGGTTTTGTGACTTGTGCTCCTGGTTGGTGTTTTTGCTCTTGGGCAATGTTTGTCTGCAATTGTGCTGTGCTTAGTTGTGCATGTGTGCCATTGTGCCCATCTCCCCCCCGTCCCCCAGTCCCTGCTGGTTCCTCTCCCTGTTGCTGTTGTGTCTGTTGTTTGGTGCAGTTTCCGGTCTCCGAGTCCTGCCACCATCTCCAGACTGATGTGGTAGACACCATTTCCTCCATGTCATCCAGCTCCTGGTGTGGTGCTGGACTCCCACCTCCGGTGTGTATTGCTGTCTTCTTGTTGTTGGCGTGTTTCTGCTTGTTTGTGCCTTTCGCATCATTACTGGAGTTCTGGTTTTCTGCCATTGTCCTCCTCCGCTCTCAGGCTGCATTCTTCTTGTCCAAGATGGCCTGCCATTCACGACGTTTTGTTGCCAATGGGTTGGATGGGGTTGTCTGCTGGCTCGGGTTGCCTCCATTGTGGTTGGCTGTTGTTTTCTGTTTGCTCTGTCTTACTTTTTCAGGCTTTTGTTGTGCTTATTCCTGCCTGTCATGTGTTTTGCGGTGCTGGCGGTGCTTATCCCTGCTTTCCTCATCGTGAATGGGCTCATCGCACGTTTTCTGGTGTTGTTGTTTGAGTTTTTATCTCCGTCGGGGTGGTTGTATTGCGGACATTTGCCGCGTTTTCGGTGGACTATCGCATGCTGCCGCCGTGTTGTGAATTCCACGTTGACACAGGGTTTTTTTTCCCGTGATGGGCTGCGATGTTGAGAGCTGCATTAAGCTACTCCTGCGGTAGTTATCACACGTTCTTGTGAATATACCCCATATTGTTTTAAATTCATAATGAGACGCGTTTTGCTGATATAATGCTATGATGTAGGGTGTGGCAGTGTTATGTTTGAAAGAGTGTGTGTCCCTCATATGGCTTACAAGGTTAATGATTCAATGTCCTATCTAAAGAACGGAGAGGTGGGGTTTTTGTGTTTTTGTTGCTGCACCTAGGTGTGTGAATGAACTGAAAATAATCGAGAGATATGATGCATAAGCTTAAGAACTGATGAGTTGATGGGAAGAGATTATTGAGTGCAGTGTGGCCTATGTGGGACATTTTTTGTGCCATATATGTATGCCAGAGACTGTTCAAACCATGCCGCCACAAGTTTTGGATGGGCATATGAAGTGTTCAGGAATAATGTGGTGGTATATTAGCGAGGAGTGTGGTCAGGAAGCAGCAGTCTGCCTAAAGCTTCAAGTCACCCTCTCATCTACCTTCTACTTTCCACCCCTTACCACTGAGCTGCCGATGTTGATGGACGCCCCGTTAGTGCTCATAGAGTGATCTGTGGAAAGGGGCTAGCCCCGGTCGGCTTCTCGACCATCACTTGCAGTGTGGTGATATGGCACGTTTTGTCTGCACCCCTAGGCGGAAGGGAATGAGTCGCTTTAAAATTGTTTGGATTGTTGCAGCTGCCATGCTGTCATGCAGGGAACTCAGAGCAGATATTGCAATGGCAGCTGTTAGGAGCTTTGGTGCACGGTCTCCAGAGCATTGTGAGCTCCTACTCAACCACTAGCTGCTCTGCTTTGCTGCTGTGGGGATTAGTTGTCCGAGTGTGGGGCCAAAGGAGGAGCAGCCGGCCAATTAGCTCACTGAAAAAGCTCATATAGCTTGTGTGTTGCAAGAGAGGTTCCCCTCGGGACAGACGGATGGTGTTCCCTCTGCCTGAAGCCCATCACCTGTGATTGCAGCAACAGGAGTCATGCTGGCTGACCTGGAGCTCAAAGGTTGTTTGAAAGTTTGGAATGAGGTAAGAGGCAGAGGGGCGCAATTATGGACAGTAGAAGTTCCAGCAGCAGAATTTGGGGAGCATCCTGGATTTGGCCAGGAGCAGGGAGAGGAGTTTTGAGGTCGTTAGTAGCAGACGCTACGAAGAAGGGGGCCACCTGAAAGCGCACTGCACGGGTGGACTTAAAGGTATGTCTGGGAGGTCCCACTCGAGGGAGCAGGTCTCAAGGGCTGGGTGCAGAGAAGATTGGGCAGCCAAGTGTCATGCATCAAGATGGTACTCATGGTCAGGGGGCAGGCCGGTTGCAGAGGTGATTCCGGGACTGTTGAGCCACTCAGTGAGTGGATCACAGGGGTTGCAAAGTCCCTTGATGGGTGTGTGCGTCCTGTGTTGTTTGAGTTTGGATTGCACTTTTTCTTCTCTGTCTTCAATGTAGGGGGTCCTGTACCCCGGTTATTAGCATGGCATGGCTCTGTTAGGTTCTGGTGACATCTCACAGGATGGGGGACAGATCTGACCCTTCGGAGCTGATGTACCTCTCCATGTTTGGGTGCTGCATCTGAGTCGCCGGGGAGCAGCAGATCAGTAAACCAGATTTTGTGGTTCAGTGTCTGAAGGCTGCAGGGGAGCAGCTCCTCTACTTCAAGGAAGCGTCTCAGCACTTTATCAAAGGCTGGAGGTGCTTCAGGGTTCTTTAAGGGCTCACAGTTGCAGGACAAGGCAGCAGGCCATGATGGTTGAGTCTTAGGAGCAGCTGGCTGGGTTTGGGGCCAATTTTCTGCAGGAGGTCATCAGTTCTCAGGTCAGCAGCTCCTCTTTGTCTGTTGCTCTGCTTAGGTCCTAAATACTAATGTTAGGGGCATTAACCCCTTGAGTGCCCATGACGAGATGGTCTCGTCATGGGCCGCGGTTGCGCTGTGCCCATGACGAGACTATCTCGTCATGAACTCCGCCCGCTAATTCAACGCCCGGCACAGGGCGGGGAAAGGGCGGGGCACACAAGGGATTAAGGAAGGAGATAGGTAGTGGCCAATGAGCTACTTACCTTTAGGGTTTCTACACCCTCTAAGTGACCTCTTCCTCTGGGAGGGGGCACTACCCTTGCCCTGACAGGTTAATTCCTGCCATACCAAGATGGAGGAATTGGAAAAGACGTTTCCACATCATCTGCCCCACCTTAGGGGTGGTGCTGGCTGAATGTTGACACACCTCCTAATTTAATTAATTTTCCCGCCTGTCCTCCCTCTAAATGTGGAGTAGGAAAGGGGGATTGAAGTCTTCAAATGTCTGGAGATGCTTGTGCTACATTTCAAAGGCAGCCTCACCTTTGAAGCTTCCCACTCTGGAAGGACATCCTGGCCTGGAGGAGGTGTGAAGCAACTCCCCCAGACCAGGCTTTGTTCCTGGCCTCTTAGAGCTCTGGCCCTCACCCTATGAGATCAGAAACATGTCCGATGGTGACAGGCTAGCTAAAGCTAGTCAGAGACCACACCAGTGCTTGGTAGATTTTCAGGGGTCCCTCTAAAATGATCTCCTAAGTGCATTTATTAATAAATCCATCACTGGCATCAGTGAGGATTTAATATGATGAGATGTTTGGTACCAAACATCTTAGGATACAATGAAGCCATTGTGGAACTAGGAAACTCATGATTACAGGCATTCAGCCCATGTGCTCTCTATGGCTTCACTGTGCACTTACAATATCCACTAATGGACTTAGATATTATAGGGTTATATCTGCTCAGGCAGATATATAGTGCACCCTGCCTTAGGGCAGTAGGGGTGACTCGCCTATATCTCATGCAGTGTCTGTGGTCATGGCACACAGGGATGTGTGCCATGTCAAATGTTCAGTTTTCTCTGCACCAAGACATGAAGCCTGTAATGGCAGCTTGGCCCTAGGTAGCAGGGGTGCAATTTTCGAGAGACTTATAGGGGTTGCTGAAGTTGTGCCAATTGTGGTACAGTTTTAGGAAAAGAGCACTAGTACTGGGAACCAGTTTAGCAGGGACCCAGTACCCCTCCGCCAGAGTTGCAACAAAAAACAGGTAGAAAGTGGGGGGTACTGCAACAAGAACCCAGTTTCTCACACCATATTTTAACTTCTTTGCCTGGAGTCTGTAGAATAAAGCTATTTGAACGTGATATTGCATAGTTTTCAATCAATCAATCAATCATAGCTTTTATAGAGCACACTACATACTCGTGAGGGTCTCAAGGTGCTGGGGGGGTAAGCTGCTACTGTTCGAAGAGCCAGGTCTTGAGAAGTCTCCTGAAGATTAGAAGGTTAGAAGGTCTTCGGTCTGCCGCAGGCGGATGGGGAGGGTGTTCCATATCTTGGCAGTGAGGTGGGAGAATGATCTGCTGCTGGTGGTCACTCTTCGGATGCGGGGGACGGTGGCAAGGGCGCGGTCTGTGGAGCAGAGCTGGCGGGTGGGGGTGTAGAGGCTGAGTCGGCTGTTGAGGTACGCTGGTCCTGATGAATACAGGCCCCAGCTAGGCCCGCAGGACACAAGGGTTCGCTCTCCTGTAAAGGAATCTATAAGGAAGTTGGCACGGAAACTGCAAAGTACAAAGACAGAGTTTATTAACCCTTAAGGGTGGTCCTACAATCCATACAATACCCTTCAGTATTGCATAGAGTAGCACAAAGAACTTGCATACACGGTCCCCTTTTATACACAACAGAGGGGCTCATAAATGGGAGGATACGACATGAGACGAAGAATGTTACCTTTTATGGACATTTGCAATACAAGATCGATATGTGGGCGGAGCTGACATACTCCTTAAGCCCGCGAAAACATGGTCAAGCAAGGACTAACTGATAACAGATGTGGTCAAGTCTGGGCATGCGCCAGACGGACAAAGGAACTATTTATAGACTGTTACTAGGCAGATTACAAGAGCAACTAACACAAAGATAAGACTCTCCTCGTGTTGCACACGTGGAGACATGACAATACAAAATGGAGTCCAGACTTCAGTCAACATAACAAAAGAGACATGTGTAAGGCAGGAGAATTCATGTCTTTAGTAAATGCTTAATCACATCGAAGTTGCAATTTACAACAGACGACCCTTTCAGCATTTACTGAAGACATCCGGCTTGTTAGAATAATCATCATATATATCAATTATCATCATCTCTTCTACTTCCTTAGCTAAACGTTTCTGATAAGTGACATTGGCAATAGCTTTCTTATCGGGGATACAAAATGATACACATAAGGAACAGAGCAAGGGACCACATTGAACACAGATGCAACAAGAAAACAGAACTGCTATAATTATACAGAGACCAGTTAAAACCTTCCAACCCCAAGCAGTGATCAATGCCCAGAACCATCCAGAAAAGGACCAAGTGCCGTTTTCTGTATGGATTTCAGCTGCAATTTTATGCAACCTGTTAATTGCATTATAGACTGAAGGTGTGTGGTCAGGGATAAACACACAGCAACTGCTTCCGATAATTTTACAAGCTCCACCTCGATCAGCTAACATAACATCTAACACCATACGATTCTGCAATGCAACAATTCTGGTAATCTGTAATTCTTCCGTAAGATTCCCAAGAGCAGCAGCGGTTTGGTTTGTCACAGCCTCTACCACTCGTGTTAATCTTCGAACTTTCCTACTATTTAGGGCAGCTCCAACGAAGAAAAACAATCCTAGATTGAAGTCAATATACTGCTGCAAACTATTGTCAGTCTGGTCCACATCATCAATTGATAGAGTACGTTTATACCTATTTACAGTCACATTATTTAACAACTTTAAATCCTTATGATAGGATGCAGGTGCCAGAAATACAGGGGGTAACAAAAATGATACATAGCATACTCCGGACCAACCGGCTGGCAAACGGTAATAACCTTTATTTCCGCATACAAAGTACGTATTATGGGATGCTAAGAAGGTACTGTTATTCAACCCATCGATGTTTAATATGGTAATACAATCGCTAACACCAACAGGAATATAACCCACACTTTGGACACACAGGTCCGCTTGAGCTTGTGCCACTTGAATCACAAATTTGTCTTTTCCCACAGTGTCTCTGGTGTTCGTGAAAACATATGGAATCGATTCATTGTCTGGTCGATACTCTTCCCATTCCCAAATTGTCCCATTCGCTTGCGGATATCCATCTTTATCCTGATGACATTCTTTATTGAGTCTGAAGAGTAATCGTCCCACTGTGGGTTTCCGAGTGGCAAAAAGCAAAGTGTACCATGCTCTACAAGAGCCATTATGAGAGAAAGGAAGAGGTATGAATGGCGTTCCTCCTTTCTTCTGATGAGCTGGCATCATACCACATATCCAACAGTTCGTAGCATTGGTGGCAACATGGGTATGATGTAACATCTGGATGAAAGTGTTATTCAAATAGGACTGACGATGCTTCAATTCTTGATACGGAAGGGTATAGAAATAGTGCTCCGCAGGCACTGGAGTGGTCAACACAAGCAACTCTCGAGCAGGAGTCACATCCTCCACAAACCATGTGGTTATCCCAACAATAGCTACTGCGAGCATAAAACCTGTTGCACAAAGGATCTTCTTTTTCTAAATATCAGAATAGAGAATCAATATCTTCCTGAAACTAGAGGTTTGTCAGAACTTTTCCCCTTGGGCAGCGGTCGATTTCTTCACCAACGGGCCAAGACGGGTGTCGCTACACTAATGCAGGGCTGATCCCCCCCCTTGCCTCATTGGCTCTCCGTTTCACTAACCCAAGGGCCGTTCTGACAACATGTCCCGATACTGAAGGATTCACTTTCTTGGCCTCAGATGATATCGCCTTCCTCCGGAGTCGCGTGGTCCGGAAAGAGCTCCTCAGCGTCGTTCGATTCCACAGCACGGCCTTTCTCTGTGGTCAGAATCTCTCGTTGATCGGTCAATACAGCGGGCTCCACCAATCCGGGCGGTACTTTGCGGCAGTGCAGGGAATGGATCCAATTCTTTCTGTTGGAAACTCGCACAGCCGTCCTCGTTGCCAGTAAAACTTGCTCAGGGCCAACCCATCTCGGCTCCAGGCTGTTCGTCCTGTCAAAGATTTTCAGCATGACATAGTCTCCAGGCCGGAGACTATGTCCTTCGCCGGTGGACCGATCAGGGAGCGCCTCCCGGACCTGTTGATGAATGGAAACCAAGTTATCCGTTAACTGTGCCAGATAATCATTCATCATTACACAAGGTACATCATACACAGTCTTAGGTTTTGGTGGACCCCAAATATTCATAGGACGTCCAAAGACAATCTCATACGGTGTAAGACCGATTCGAGAGTGCGGTACCGACGTGATTGACAACAATGCCAGCGGTAAAGCATCTGACCAAGTCAAAGACGTCGAAGCCTGAATTTTAGCGATCTTGAGCTTCAGTGTACCATTATATTTCTCGACTAGCCCTGCGGATTGAGGGTGGAATACTGCGTGGAACTTCTGGGTGATGCCTAGGCCCTTCAAAACATACTTTATAACATCCGCTATAAAGTGGGGTCCGTTATCACTCCACAGAAGTCTACAAACGCCATATCGAGGGAAGAACTCCTTCAACAGCATCTTAGCGGTAGTCATTGCAGTATTGTCCTTCGTAGGGTATGCCTCAACCCATTTGCTAAAGGCACACACCACTACTAGAACATACTTCAAATTGTTACAACGCTCAAGCTGGATGTAATCCATCTGCAAAACCTCAAAGGGTGCAGTAGGTGTTACAAACCCTCCTGCTGGGGTCCGAGTGCCCTTTCCTGGGTTGTACCTCAGACAAATCATACAGGTCTGCACCACCCTCTTTGCCGTGCTAACAATCTCTGGATGCTCCCAGACTTGGGTAAGCAATTTTACAATTGCGGAAGCTCCAACATGTGCTAGCCCATGTGCCATCTGAACCATAGGTTGTACAAAAGCCGTGGGTAATTTCCATCTATCCATTTGCTTATTTCTCCAGCAACCCTCATCATCCAGTTCTACCTCACTGGACCATTGCTCCCGTTCTTTGTCAGAAGCGGTCCTCTGTATTTCTCGCACTTCTTCCTTCGCATCATGCCATCTTTCTACTTGTGACTTCACTACATACATGGCAGTAGCACCGGGCTGCATCGCAGTCTCCCGTGCCACCCGGTCTGCTAACGCATTCCCTTCTCCAATTTTATCGACTACCTTCCTATGGGCGCTACATTTAACAATGGCAATTTTCTTCGGATATGTCAATGCAGTTAAAAGATTATGAACTAACTCCCCATGCATTATTTGTACTCCATGTGACGTTAAGAACCCTCTTTCCTTCCAGAGCAGGCCGAAATTGTGCGCTACTCCGAAGGCATAGCGGCTATCTGTATAAACATTCACACACAATCCTGTACTGAGCTCACATGCTCGTGTTAATGCTATCAGTTCCGCTGCTTGAGCTGATTTCTGTGGTATGCGTGCTGTCTCCACTATTGTTTGCAATGTGGTAATCGCATACGCTGCTGAAGTCGTACCATCTGGTAGCTTCAGGCATGACCCATCCACCCATAGTTCTCCATCTACATCTGAAAAGGGCGTATCCTGGAGATCAATACGACCCTTTGTTTGTTCCTCGGTCACAAGGATACAATCATGTGCTTCTCGTGCCTCAGACCGAGTCTCGGGGTATGGCAACAATGTGGCAGGATTTAACGTCACGCACCTCTTCAACGTAATATGAGGAGCCAAAAGTGTCAGCTCATATCCCGTTAAACGGGCACTGGTCAAATGCTGCGTCTTTGTCTGATTAAGCAGGGCATCAACAGCATGGGGGACTAATACCAACAGCTTATGAGATAACACAATTCCCTCGCTCTGGCGTATTGACACAGCTGTCGCCGCGACCGAGCGAAAACAACCAGGCAATGCTCGGGCAACAGGATCAAGTACAGCCGAAAAATATGCACAAGGGCGCTGCTTGTCGCCGTGCATCTGCACTAAAACCGATAATGCACATCCATCTTTCTCATGCACATACAACGAAAAAGGCTTGGTATAATCAGGAGTCCCTAACACTGGTGCTGAACAGAGGGCCTGTCGCAGTTTCTGAAAGGCAGTGTCACACTCATTCGTCCAAGGAAGCGGGATAGGTGTATCTTTTGTCAAAAGGGCTAACAATGGCTTGGCTATGTGCGAAAACCCTAATATCCACTGCCTACAAAAAGAAACAAGACCCAAAAATGCGCGCACGTCCTTCTGCGTGGACGGCGTCGGTGTATCCAGAATCACTTGGACACGATCTGGTGTGAGTGCACGTCCCTCCTTAGACAAAAGGTGACCCAGATAAGTCACCTTTGGTCTACAGAATTGCAACTTTTTCCGAGAGACTTTGTGATTGTGGGATGCCAAAAAGGAAAGCAAAGACAACGTACTCGTTTCACACAACTCCGGAGTGTCAGCCGCCAGCAAGATGTCATCGACATATTGAATGAGGGCGACACCCTCGGGCAGAACAAAGGAGTCCAATTGTCTTTTCAAGGCTTGACTGTAGATGCTAGGGCTTTCCGTATAGCCCTGAGGGATTCTACAAAATCGGTAAGACCTATTATTTAGAGTGAAACCAAAAAGGTATCGACTATCGGGATGAATGGGAATTGAAAAGAAGGCATTTTTCAAATCAATAACTGAAAACACGGTCGCCGAAGGCGGGACCAAAGTAAGCAACGTCGTGATATCCGAAACCACTGGGTACTGAGGTATCACGATCTTGTTTACTTCTCTCAAATCAATGATAAACCGATAGACTTTGGCATCCGTGTCCTTTTTCAGAATGGGTAGAATCGGGCTATTACAAACATTATAGGGAACTTCTTCCACCACTCCCACCTTAATCAAATCCTGCACAATCTGTATAAGAGCCTCTTCCCCCTCCTGCGAAATACGATACTGGGGAAGGCGTGGTAATACCGCCCCCTCCTGGACACTATTGTGAACAGGCGGAATCACCATCTGTCCCACATCAGTATCCGAGGTGGCCCACAGAGCACGAGGGAGGGCAGCTAACACAGCATCTTCTGTAACCACCCACATCCGTTCAGACAGGGGGTAATTGTCATTCAATATCACCCGCACTCCAGCAGGGGAACACCGGATCGTAGCTCTGAAGTGCTTCAGCATATCAAGGCCCATAATATTATCCGGCGTGTTCGGGGCTAACAAAAACGGACAGGGTGCAGAAAAGGAATTAACCTGAAATGTGAGGGGCTGCGAAAGAGGGCTTCGGGAGAGCGTACCATCAAACCCTACCGATGTAACCATTAAGCCAGATGGGGGAGCCCTCGGAACCAATTGTTTAGACAGCGCACTACGAGTCGCTCCTGTATCCACTAGGAACTGATCAGTAGAGCCCAAAACCTCAGCTGATACGTAAGGACCCTTCTGATCGACTGGCACCTCAACTGATTCTAACCCCCATCCAACGCATTCCTATGCATGCTGAGAATCATGGTACCCAGAACGGTCAATCCCCGACACTTGATACTGATTTTGTCGATCGAAAACATTAGACCTATCTCGTTGCTGCCCGGCAATGTCAAAACGAGCGTGATCATTAGAATTCCCTCTAAAATTCGAGAAACCCCCTCTACCTCTCGGGCCACCCTGATTGTGTCCCTGACTGTGTCCCTGACGCGAAGCATGCAACGCTGGGCAATCTCTGGCCCAGTGCCCCGATTGCTTACAATACGCACATTGATTCCTATTCAGATCAGATCGGCCCGAGGGAGGACCATAAAATCCTCCCCTACCTCTATTTACACCCCGTCGGGGCGGACCATATACTTGTGCTAACATCACTTTTGTTTTTAAATCTTTCGATTTCTTCTCCTCCTGCCCCTTCGCTTCTTGCTCCTGGCGCTCATAGTACTGAGCTATAGTCAGGAGGGCTGTCGGGGTCGTAGTGGACCAAGAACTTTCACTCGCTTTGAGGCGAGCTGCAATCGCCGGTAATAAATTCGCCACATATTTGTCAGCCAAAAGGTGCCGACCCGTATCATCCGTAAGAGACTGACCACTAAAATCATGAAACGTCTCCTCAAAGCGCGTAAAGAAATCTGCAACTGATTCATCGGCTTTCTGCTTGCACGAGGCTAGCATATTCCAGTCAATCTTTTTAGGGGGAATGATTGTCTTCAACTTAGTCAGAATAGCAGCGGGGAGATCTAAGATAATCTGAGGTGGTTTCTGCGCGGGCTTTCTCTCCCTATCCTCATCCTCAAGCTCAGACCATCGAGCCTTAAAAGTGGCATCATCATCCACCTTCCGCACAGATCGCCACATATCTGGTGGTAGAATAAGCCCAAAGAACAAATCTATATCCGCTAAGGTCATAATACAAGAATTCAAGGCCCCCTCGACTTCTTCGTAAAAGGCCGCTGGATTCTTGCGGGGATCAGGCAACGCATTCTTTAATGCCATGACGTCAGCCCTGTGCCAGGGAGTATAAACCCAATTATACACAAAATATCCCTTAGCATCGGCGGAGGTAATATCCGAGCTAGTCCCCGCTCCTTTAGGAGGAACATACAAAGGCGCCGCCTCGCGCATTGGTTTAGCATGCACTGGATCGCTCTTATCTGATTGAGAGGTGGATGAATGGCCGCCTCCGGTACGCGAATCCGACCGCTTTTCCTCCTCAAGGTGTTGGCGCGTTTTCTCTTTAAGATCTGCTGCCGCATCCCGCAACGCAAACAGTCGCCGAACCGCCTCAGGCGCCTTAGAGGGAGAGAAAACCCCATTACGCAATGCTTTAGAATCTAACACCACATCGTCAGGTTCAAAGACACTGGAATATTTCCGAAAGGCAGCAATCACTTCATCAGAAAAGTGTCCCAAGAAATACAACCTTTCTCTATCCTGCCACGACTCCCAAGAAGCCAACAGCTCATCAAGGGATAACTTGCCCTTACATGCACGATAGGAAAACTGTCGAAGCTCACCCATTCGCTCAGCTGATAACATGGACCGCGTGTCTACCTTACTCGAACCCGATCCAGAATCTTGTGGCCTCGGGGCAGATGCGCCAACATAAGGAGGCGGAGAACGATCTAATAAATAAAAATCATCGTCATGATTATTAAGGACAGGATAGAGTGGCTGACGAACAGCATATTGACCCGAGACTTGTAACCTGCGTTCTTTCTCTTGCTTCTCCGTCTGTTCTCTTTCCTCCCGACGCTTTGCTTCCTGCGCTCTCACATGATCATTCTTTCGTTGCTCTTTATCAAACAGCGCTTTCTCGCGTTTCTCTCGCTCACGCACTTCCTTCACCCATAATCGCACACATTCAAACATGTCTTGACGAGCACGCCGTTTACACATACACTGTTCCACATACTCAATCTTACGTATATCAAACGACCCATACAACGGCCACCGTAACTCAGGATCCTTTCTGGTATATTTCCTCCATACTGTGCTGTACATTATGGAGGAAAGACCATGCTTCACATACATATCCCTATTAGGAGTCCCCTCTGGGGGAGCTGGAGCAGATTCCTCGAGGTTTAACCGGTTTCCAAAGCAGCAGCACCACTTACGGAGTGCGCTAAAAGCAGGCATGCTCAAAAATAATGCAGAATATGCAGTATTATCAAAAAAATGGCACTTAAACGTTGTGCTGTTCAAAGTTACACAGTTCCGGAGAAATATCTCCACATTACCTGCCTATATGTGTTGCAACGCATATATTCTCACAATAATCAATACAAGATATGACCGGTCATCACAAATCAAACTCAAATAGCCAACCCAGGCTTCAAAACTCGGAGCAAGTACCGTACAACGGTTCTTACCAATCAAGAGTCCAGATTCCAACTGCCAAGCTCCGAAATTCGCCCAAACGGCTGTCACGGCAGGACCGACAGAAGAGGTCTCAGTCGAGGACCGGCGCCACCCAGATGGTCAGGTCGGAAGGGAAGGAAGAAAAACCTCGGGATGCCAGGACTAAAATGCCTCTGGCAGTGATCCCATCCCCGGCCAAATTCCTCACCTTCGTCGCGACCAATCCTTCGAGCATCCGAGTCGCCGATGAGCCCCACGTTGGGCGCCAATTGATGAATACAGGCCCCAGCTAGGCCCGCAGGACACAAGGGTTCGCTCTCCTGTAAAGGAATCTATAAGGAAGTTGGCACGGAAACTGCAAAGTACAAAGACAGAGTTTATTAACCCTTAAGGGTGGTCCTACAATCCATACAATACCCTTCAGTATTGCATAGAGTAGCACAAAGAACTTGCATACACGGTCCCCTTTTATACACAACAGAGGGGCTCATAAATGGGAGGATACGACATGAGACGAAGAATGTTACCTTTTATGGACATTTGCAATACAAGATCGATATGTGGGCGGAGCTGACATACTCCTTAAGCCCGCGAAAACATGGTCAAGCAAGGACTAACTGATAACAGATGTGGTCAAGTCTGGGCATGCGCCAGACGGACAAAGGAACTATTTATAGACTGTTACTAGGCAGATTACAAGAGCAACTAACACAAAGATAAGACTCTCCTCGTGTTGCACACGTGGAGACATGACAATACAAAATGGAGTCCAGACTTCAGTCAACATAACAAAAGAGACATGTGTAAGGCAGGAGAATTCATGTCTTTAGTAAATGCTTAATCACATCGAAGTTGCAATTTACAACAGTCCGGTGTTGTGGCATGCCTTGTGTGCGTGGGTGAGGAGTTTGAAGGTTATCCTCTTGTTGATATGGAGCCAGTGCAGGTCTCTCAGGTGGGGTGTGATGTGGCTGCGGTGAGGGATGTCGAGGATCAGGTGTGCGGAGGCGTTCTGGATGCGTTGGAGCCATTTCAGGAGTTTGGCCGGGGCTCCTGCGTAGAGTGTGTTTCCGTAGTCCAGTCTACTGCTGACGAGGGCCTGAGTGACTGTCCTTCTTGTTTCGGTGTGTATTTACTTGAAGATCCTGCGAAGCATGCGGAGGTTGTTGAAGCAGGAGGTGGAGATGTTGTTGACCTGCTTCGTCATGAAAAGGGTGGAGTCAAGGATGACCCCTAGGTTGCGTACGTGGTCCGTGGGTGTAGGAGGTGCTCCTAGTGCAGTTGGCCACCAGGAGTCATCACGGGCCGAGGTGGTGGATCCAAGGATGAGGACCTCCGTCTTGTCCGAGTTCAGCTTCAGTCGGCTGTTTCTCATCCAGTCGGCGACAGCCTTCATTCCTTCATGGAGGTTGGTTTTGGCAGTGTGGGGGTCTTTGGTGAGGGAGAGGATCAGCTGGATGTCGTCGGCATAGGAGATGATGTTGAGTTCGTGCCATCGTGCAACGTGGGCGAGCGGTGCCATGTAGATGTTGAACAACGTTGGGCTGCGGGATGAGCCTTTGGATACGCCGCAGGTGATCCTGGAGGCTTCGGAGCGGAAGGGGGGGAGACAGATGCTCTGTGTTCTGCCGGAGAGGAAGGAGGTGGTCCAATCCAGGGCCTTCTCTTGGAGTCCGGTGTCGTAGCGGCGTGTTCGTAGTGTGCAGTGGCAGACTGCGGCTGACAGGTCCAGGAGGATGAGGGCCGTGGTTTCTCCGTTGTCAAGCAGGATACTGATGTCATCGGTGGTGGCGATGAGGGCAGTTTTGGTGCTGTGGTTGCTGCGGAACCCAGACTGGGATGGGTCCAGGATGCTGTTCTCCTCGAGGAAGCTGGTCAGTTGTTTGTTGACGGCCTTTTCAATGACCTTCGCCGGGAACGGGAGCAGGGAAATGGGTCGGAAGTTCTTGAGGTCTTTGGGGTCTGCCTTGGGCTTCTTGAGTAAGGCGTTGATCTCTGCGTGCTTCCAGCTCTCCAGGAAGGTCACTGTCTTAAAGGAGATGTTGTTGGTTTTCCGGAGATGGGGTGCGATGGTGCTGCTGGCTTTGTTGAAGATGTGGTGTGGGCAGGAGTCTTCCGGGATCCGGAGTGGACGGTGTTCATGATCTTGATGGTGTCATCGTCGTTGATGTTGGTCTAGGAGAGCAGGCAGTTGGTGCGGGTGAAGGTCGTGGGAGCGGGGCTCTCAGCGGTTGCCGGGGCGGTGACGGCGTCAAAGCTGTCGTGGATGTCTGCGATCTTGCGATGGAAGAAGGTGGCCAGCGAGTCGCACAGGTCTTGTGAGGGTGGGATGTCGTTGATGTTGGAGCTCGGGTTGGAGATTTCCTTCACGATGTTGAAGCGCTCTTTGCTGTTGTGTGCGTTGTTGTCTAGGCGGTCTTTGAAAGAGGTCCTTTTGGCGGATCTGATGAGGTGGTGGTGTCTGCGGGTGGCGTTCTTGTGGACTGTGTAGCTTTCCGGTGTTCGTTCACGGATCCGGTTTTTTTTTAGTTTTCGGAAGGTTCGCTTGGAGGCCTGGAGGTCTGCGGTGAACCAGCTGGCTTTCTTGCTGGTGTGGGTGTTGGAGGGCTTCTTGAGCGGGGTGAGGGTGTTGGGGCAGTCTTTGATCCACTGTCTGAGGTTACGGGCTGCTGCATCGGAGTCGGTCGGGTCTGCGGGTGGGCTCTGGGCGAGGGTGGTGGTTAGCTGCTCTTTGGTGACTTTGCTCCAACGGTGGTGAGGCATCTGCTGGGTGCGGTGGTGCGTGGTGGGTTTCCGGAAGTTGAAATGGTTGCAGCAGTGGTCGGTCCAGTGGAGTTCGGTGGTGTGGTTGAAGAAGACATGGGAGCTTGCTGAGAAGATGGGGTCAAGCGTGTGGCAGGCGGAGTGTGTGAGTGTTGTGACAAGTTGTCTGAGTCCGAGCTTGGCGAGGTTGTCGATCAGGGTGGAAGAGTTGGAGTCGTTGTTGTTCTTGAGGTGGAAGTTCAGGTCCCTGAGGAGGATGTAGTCCATGGAGGGGAGGGCGTGTGTGCTGATGAAGTCGGCGATGGAGTCGCTGAACTGCGGTAGGGGTCCAGGGGGTCTGTAGAAGAGGGTACCTCTGAGGGTGGTGTTAGGGTCGGTGTGGATCTGGATGTGCAGGTATTCGGCAGTGCTGAGGGTGTCGTCAGTGCATGTCGAGATTTTGAGAGTGTTCCTGTGGACGATGGCAATTCCTCCTCCTAGTCCTTTGGTGTGATCCTTACGGGTGATCTTGTAGCCTTCCGGGATGGCTATGGTGATGTCGGGTTCCGAGGAGGGGTCAGCCAGGTCTCCGTCAGGAAGGCGACATCTGGGGCGTTGGTGTCGAGTAGGTCCCAGAGTTCGACGGTGTGTTTGCGGGCAGAGCGGGTGTTGAGCAGGATGCATCTGAGGAAGTTGGGTCCTTCGGTAGGTGGGTTGGCAGGCCGGATGCTAGTGAAGCTGCAGTTCTGGCAGGAGAAGGGTCCTTGGGTGCGCCTCGGGCGGCCAGGCAGCAGGTGCGTGATCGTCCGGCATTGAGTGCGTGGTGGGTGCTGGAGTCGTAGCGGAGTCGGGCGTCATGGTGTTCGCAATTGCCAGGGATTCTGGCGCTGGGCGCGGTCCAGGCGCAGACGGGCACAGACAAGCTTGCCTTAGATGTGCCTTTGGTGCACCAGCGGTGCGCTCGCTGTGCGCGTCCGCTGCGCGGCTGCTGCCCGGCCTCCATATGAGGTGATGTGGGAGGGGGGAGCAGCTGGGAGGCGGGAGCGGGGCAGCGAATGGGAAAAGCAGTGGGGCGGGACCGCAGGGGCCGCAGCGGCGGGAAAAACGAGGGGGGAGCGGGCAGGAAACAAGGGGGAAAGGACAACAGTGCTGGAGAAAACAAAACACAGGAATACAGGCAAAACAATACAAAAGATGACACAGTACTGACAATGGCAGAGCAGAGTGCAGGCAATAAAGTGGGGCACGAACCAAATGCGAGCGGCAGCAGCAGCGGGCTCAGGACACACAGGTGGGGCTGTGTGGCGGTGAGGGGTGCGACCTGCCTGGTGACAGGGTCAAGGGTCGCTCTCTTCACTACTGCGTGACCTCCACATGAGGGGATGTGGGAGGGAGGAGCAGCTGGGAGGCAGGAGCAGGGTGGCAAATGAGAACAGCAGGGGGGAGGGGCTGCAGGGGATGCAGCGGTGGGAAAAGCGAGGGGGGATCGGGCGGGGGTTACAGAAGGCAAAAAGGGGCACAAGGGGGAAAGGACAACAGTGCTGGGGGAAAAAAAACCCTACTCAG
Organism: Triturus cristatus; assembly: GCF_964204655.1. NCBI lineage: Eukaryota > Metazoa > Chordata > Amphibia > Caudata > Salamandridae > Triturus > Triturus cristatus. The sequence continues at coordinate 897,332,736 of NC_140590.1, read as the reverse complement.
TGGTGAGAAAGTCCATAGATCGATTGCTCCAGTCTGCTGCCTGCCGCGGCATCTGCATCAAGGCCACTCAAGCCACCCGAGCCGACCTGAGCGCTGCACCTGCTTTCCGCCAACACCAACCGATTTTGTGTTTTTGTGGCACATGGACAGACAGGTGCAGGCGGGAGTGGGCAGAGAAGCAGGAAGAGGCTGCAGAGGCTTCACAACTACTGGACCATCAGTGCTGCCGTGAAGAGGGCAATGCGCTGATGCGCCAATCCCAGCAGGAGGCAGCAAGGGACAACAAGGCTGAGTAGGCCATTAGGCAGGTAATTCAGCAGGGCAGGTCAGGCTGGCGGTGGCTTCCTACTGAGACTGAAGCAGCCAACAGTAGGTCAGTGTGGCTTGTCTCAGTGGGGGCCCCGCACATCCCTGTGGCAGGTTGTTGTTGCTGCTGTGGTCCCCTGGTGTCCGGACCTCCATCTTGCTGCATGGGCTTTGCATTTGTGGCAAAGAGAAGTCAGGGGAAGTCACTAGGAGGCAAGGAGATGGAGGGCCTTAACAGACATAGCCACCTCAACAACATCCAGGCTCCAGGTCCCGCTCCCTTTCAACCCTTCCCCATTCTCCCCTTCATACCTGTCCCACACGCCGCCACACGGCGGCTGTGGAAACATTCTTTACCCCTGTCCCGGCCCCCCGGCAGCCCCTCACAGACAAGAGAATCCCAGGAGTGCAATAACGGAACCTGGGGAGGGCCCCAACAAACACCCAGCCTCGCCCTGTCCCACCTAGGGACACGCAGTGTATCCAGTGCCAGCTGGAGTCAGCCGGAGACTTAGCCGGGGAGTGAACAAAGGGGGAGTGGGACTAGCAACTCCGTGACACTCTCCAGGCAAGTCCAGTGAAAGCAACCAAACCGCCTCCACCTCCGCAGGACCAGCTGGACCCGGAAAAGTCCAGCCGAACCGTGCCAAAGTACACCAAACATACCCCGAAAAACCCAGAGAGTAGACCAGCTTGGAGAAGAGTGACTACCACTGATAAAGAACGCAAACGTCCAGCATACATCTGGAAACTGGTCTACAAGTTACCTTTTAAATTGGGGGACAGGCCTCTATTAAAAGAAAAACAAGCAAGCGAGATAAAGGGGTAGGAAATGACAAAGAAGGCACCAGGGACCAAAATATCCTCCATCAAAACCAATAGTGTGAGAACGCCAGCTATGGAGACTCTCACAAACTTTCTCAGCAATAAAGCCTATACTCTCAATCAAAGCTCATCCTTTTTGGGTCTAGGAGACAACCCTCATGCGGGGAACAGATCTCCCACCACCGACTGGACGTAACAAAGCTCACAACCCAATATGGGTGTCCTCAAAAAAATTCTCTTTTATTCTCAATAAATTCTACATTTACGACTGCAACGAATGCCCTCACATGGCAAACGCGAAAACTTGAAATCCAAATGGACACCATGCAGGTAATAGCAACAGCTATAATGAATTTAGCAGCAAAAATTGACAACTTATTGGGGGGACCTGGAACTGTTGAAGAAGCAGCACTCTACAAGGTATTCCTGACTTCCAATCATCGAGAAGTTCAGCTCTCTGCCAGAAGTGTTTACATCATTAGTCGCAGAACTTAAACAAAGAAAATCAACGATCACAGACCATCTGGATCATTGTATAGAGGAAAATAACCCAACCAAAGCAAAAAACAATGTAACTAATTAGATAGCTGGAGCAGAAACATTTACTAGCTTACTGCAGCAGATAACAACGAAGAGCCCAAATCACGCTCTACAGAATCAATATGCTGAAGTTAGGCACTCCACCTACCCCAAAAACCAAGCCAACAACCTGACTGCAACCCAGACACTCCGCCAACTTTCTCGCAGCTGGCAACAACGACGAGCCTATATAAAACTCAACACGACTCAACGTCAATGGGTATAGCGGGCCCCAGAGCCAAGGACCAACCGACAACCTCAAAGAGATTAGCAAACTGCTATCCAGGAGAGCAAAAAAAGGCCTAAAGAAGCAACAACCAAAACCACTCAGGCCACAGAAACGTTACCCAATCTTCCAAAAGACGAGGTCCATTGCCAGCTCAGGGAATGACAGTTAACAACAGTAGTGGAAGCACACCCACTAATAAATTCGCTCTGTGGGTCCGGCCCGGCTGATGAAGGGTGAAAGCAACCCCCATAGGAGATCGCCCCCCCTCACAAACAGATAGCGGAGGGGGCAACGACAAAGCACGACACTGAAACAGACAGGAGCAAGACGGGCCTCCACCCAAAATGGACAGCGCAAGAATTCCTCCCCCTCTAACAAACAGTAGAGGGGCAAGGTAGAACACTGCAATTCAAATAGGCATCCGAGCAAATACACCAAATAGTCTCAGCCCGGAAACTAACCCCGGTACCACAAGGCCAAGGGGCCTCGCTCGAAGGGTATCTGTAAACCCCATCATAGTGCTCACGCCCGAATGTACATCTCGAGGAGGCTCAGACACACTAAAAAGGGCCAATATTCTACAAGTCCTTCAAAACATTCCAGAGTTAACATATTTCAAAGCTGAAGACCTAACCTGAGTCCAATTCAAGATTCTGAACAGTAACACAACAAGAGAATCAATAATGACAACATGGAAAACCAGCAAAATAGCCCAAATGATCATGACAGAGAAGGCTCAATTCACAAAATGGGAGATTAACACAGATTGAACCCGAAGAGGAAAAATACCCGCACATGCTAACAGGCAGATCAGCAGCAGGAAAACACAGCCACCGAAAAAGTCCATTCTAAGAGGCACTACTGAAGTCGCCTATCCTAAGTCATTCTCCATCTTGAGAATACATTTCTCATCTACCTTTGCTGCAACAGAGTGTAAAATCACTGAAAGTGGTAAAGTCGAGTATCGCTCAGGACGGAACAGCAACAACCCTGCCAGGTCAGCGATCAAACTGCTCCTAGCTCAAAGAGACTCAACAGGTCTGCAAGTGGAACACACAAGATCATAAAAATAATTTCATAGAAGGTGTTTGGGATGAAAACCAAGCTACAGAACAGGGATACCTTTGAATTTTTACAGAATGGGAACCTGCTGTGTCTCCAGGAAACCTGGCTTCTTGCCCCCCTGTTCATACCAGGATTCAAGGAATTCCAACACCCAGCAAAAAAGCACAATGCGTTTGGAAGGCCATCAGGGGGCCTATCTATATATGTAAACTTTGTTATCTCCATAACACCAGTTAAATCCCCATTAAGTACGGACATGGTCCAAGCATTACCCTTGCAAGGCCTGAAACTGAACGGGTTCTGCATAATGATCCTACTCCTGAACATTTATTTTAACTGCAAAGACAGCCAGAGATACGGCAAGATGAGGGAGCTGGAAGTACTGCTCACCAATTACCCAACCTGCGGGATAATAATGGTTGGCAACTACAACACTCATAACTTGGGATCAGAAACAGATGCCTCCCGACCTGGGGACAGTGTTGGCAACTTGCTCAATACATTTCTAAGCACCTATAGTCTAAGGTCCACACAAGATGTTCGAGTCGCCAATCATGCCAAATCGTGAAATTGCCAGGGAAGATCCAAATCAACTATAGATAATATTTTTATGAGCCACTGCCTCCAAGAACAAGTCGTGGAATTTCAAAAGCCAGTACAGCAAACCAGCGACCATCTCTCATTGTTCACAGCTATTTCTCTGCAAACGTTTACTCTTAAGCACACAACCCCCCCCTGGGTGCACCTAATGGGGAGGAAATACATACGCTCCTAACCCGACTGAAATGGAATAAAATCAACACATCTGGCCTGACAACCTGCAAAAACAAGTGGCCTGCACTCAACAGCGACAACGCTGAAGGGAATACACATGCAAAATGGTCAAAACTGGGCTCAGAGCTATACTGCCTATTGCTAGGCACAAAACGAATTCATCAGCCAGAATCCAAAGAAAGGGTGTGCTGCCAACCCAAGCCATGGTGTAAAATAATCAAATTTAACAAGAAGGTACTGAGACAAGCTAACTGCAACTGCAAGCAGGCGAGAAATGCAAAAGGATGCCAAAAATAGCTGTCAGCCAGGGACACGCATAGAAGAAACATATGGAACTTCAAAAGGCAGCAAAAGACTCCCAATGGCTGCACAGCTATAGTCTTTTAAACCCAGGCAGACAAGCAACATTTTGGCTATACATCAACAGGCTGTTTGCGAACGGTCACCACCGGTGAAACGGAGTTCCAAGTCATACAGAGATCAACACTCTACTGCAACTCTTCTCACATTACCCCTCTAGACCATCAACGACCACTCACGAGCACTAGCCTGCACAATGTCACTGGTAACAAAAACCTGGTAAATCAATTAACCACTGAAGAAGCAAGCGAACCACGTGATGGTACAACCGCATGCTAATAATACTAAAGAACATCAGAAGCAACGGAGCCCCTGGGCCCAACGGCCTCCCTGGACAACTTTCCAAAGAGGACTTAGCATTCTGGGCAACAATACTTACCCCGTTACACAAGTTTTGTATGACTAACTCAACAGTCCCAGCAGCCTGGAAAGGATCCCTGCTACAACCAATACGTAAAAGAGGCGACACTGGAGATCCAACCAACTACAGGATGATAGCCCTCCAAGATATCAAGGGAAATGCATATGCAGTTTTCTCATACTAGACCTACAAAACTGGGATAATGAGGATAGAATACTGCCAGTCTACCGATTCGGCTTTAAGACAGGAGCATCAACACTGGATAACATTCTAGCCATAGCCTATCTGTTAGAAGAGTCCACCCAGGAAAAACAGGGCCTGCTCTTTGCATGCTTTATAGCTTACACAGCGGCGTTCGACTGTGTCAACAGAAATTTAGTCTGGCAAAAATTACAAAACGGGGTATCCCAAAGATGGTGCTGAATGCCATTATTGCTCTCTACACCAGAACCTGGGTTTGTGTCAAGCTCCCCCAGAATAGAGCCACAAAGAAGATATCCACAGACCGAGGGTTAAAACAAGGCTGCGTATTGGCACTGTTACTCTTTGATTTATATACTGCAGATCTTGGCAAAACAATATCAAAATCCAACCTGTTAGCACCCAAAATTGGTATGACCAGACTGTTCTTAATGCAATACCCTGACAACATGGTCTTAATGGACCACACGAAGACAGGCCTGCAGTGAGCACTGGATGCACTAAGTATTTACAATGAAGAAGATGAATTGACAGCAAACGCTAGTATAACAAGAGTAGTTATCTTTGGAAAATATGCTAACAATCTTAAACATCTGTTACAAATGGGCAACCTGAAAATATCTACAACAACCAAGTATAATTACCTGGGAGTATGGATCATGAGCAACAGCAATCCGACAGCACACATTGCATCCATAGAATGCAGAGACAAGGCGGTGACGTATGCCCTATGCAAACTCAATTCAAAATTGTGTAGTCCAACAAATGAGTCTATTCAAAAGGTTGTAAAAGCCAAGCTAATTCCTTCAATCTCCTACGGGCAACTAGTATTTCCCAGGGCCCTAATCAACATCTTGGAGTCCACCAACTGCCGAGCATTCAAACAGATTTTCCAGATACCAGCTTACGCCAGGAATGCTCTAGTACGGCTGGAATTCGGAATAAGTAAACAATCTTATAAACATTGGGCTTCAGTCATCCGCTATTATCGAGGGACATGTGCTGCCCCTCCACACACAATGAAAGCAACCCTGAAAGTAATTTTCATGAAAGGGAAAAACCCTTGGGCAGACGCTTTATCAACTGCCCTCACTGAGCTGCACCTTGATTTGTCCAACTGGGGTTACTTTATTAATCAACTGGGTCTGCTTAAAACAATTTTAAGGAAACAAGTAAGAATATTATCAAAGCAGGATGACATGGGGACTATAGAGTCCTCTATTAGCAACATTGGAGTTCTAGTCAGTTCTCACAAGGACAAATTGAGGCAGCCTTACCTTGATTCAGCTCTGGACAAATCAATATTAAAGCAAATCCTATTGGTCAGACTCATGGCTATGCCAATAAAAGACATTAACACTCGCTGGAAATCCCTAGATGGGGTCGCCTCCTGCAGACTCTGCCATCAGTTCGTGGAGTCCCTGGCCCATCTAGTTTGTATCTGCCCTGAACTGAGACATGCACTTTATTACAACCCTTGTTTTTCAAATATGCATCCGTACCTGCGTAGATGCAATGAAGCTTCTCTTTAACTTAGAGGTCCCAATGGAACTGGCTAGATTAGCGAAATATGCACAACAACTTAAAGAACTCTTAAGCAAAGATCAAGCCTCGGCTTAAAGTAAGACTTCATGCCCAAATCCGTGAGCATATATTAAGTTTTTATGGACCTGTATTTTATGTTTTTTTAAACCATTTGAAATGTACTAAATGAAATGATACATCACTGTTTTTATTAACGATGGAAGAAAGTTTTTGGAAGGACACACCAAGACTGGCCTTTTGTAACAATTTTTTTCATTGAAACAATAAATTTACTTACTCACCCTATTCAGCGAAATATAATTCAGGTCTGCAAATAATAAAGGCATTTACTGCAGTGGGATGTTATAAAATAAATGAGAAAAAGATGAAATGCTTACTTTTTAATACGTCCCCAAATCAGCACTTCCATTAGTTCTGAAGAGAATTGCAGAATGGGAAAAAAATATTTTTTGGGATGCAATTTTCCAAACAGCCCAGAGTTATGTTTTTTGCTAATAATGAAATCCCAGTTATGAGGAAGGCAACACACATTTGGGAATTTGGAGACGGATACTGTTATTCATCATGGGAAGAACAGGCTCCTCAAGATGTCTTTTCAGAAACTTTTGTTACATAAGGCTCTTCACAGACTATCTCATTATTTCATGTAAACCCAAATAAAAGCAGGCTTTCGCAACATTGCTGGGAGGACATTAATTCTTCTAGGAGACTGGTGAAGAATGTGTTTAGTGAGGACAGAGTCAGCCTCTCCCTCAGTTTCTGGTATCAGGAGCTCTCCTACAATTCAGATTTTTTTTTTAATAAGAGCAAATGAGAACAACGCACTGGGATAGGTTCTTAGATTAACTACTCTTTCAATTTGATCCACTCATATTTGAGGGAGCAAATTTTCAACAAATGGCGTTATTTACTGGCTGGATGTCATTTGTAGCGCCTCAGTCCCTGAATAAAATTTTTCTCCATCTGTCTCTGAGAATTGACCTAAGTGTGATCTGGAGGGGGACTGGTTTCACATGTTCTGGTCCTGTAGCACTTTAGTGGAATTTTGAGTTGGAATATCTCAGGTAAGGGCATATTATCAAGACAGGTGATAAAATTATCGCCGCTTTAGCGGCAGAAAACTGCCGCTAAAACGGCGATAATGGGCTTGATAATATGCTCTATGGAATTCGAATTGAAGCCCATGTTAGATGTGAAGGACATCCAACATGGGCTTCAATTGGAATTCCATAGAGCATATTATCAAGCCCATTAACGCCGTTTTAGCTGCAGTTTTCTTCCGCTAAAGCGACGATAATTTTATCGCCTGTCTTGATAATATGCCCCAAAGTTAGCACCACATTCCAAAGATGCTCCTTCTTCCCAGAGAATGCCTCTTTTATGCCTAATAAACAACCCACACTTCGAAGAACAAATGCGAATTGTTTGATCATTGATTGCTATATAATGGAAATCCCCTGCAAGTCCCAGTGTAGATGAGTGGGCTACGAAAATGCAGAAAGTGAATCAGCGGGACGCATTGTTATCACACTAGTCTGAATAGACAAGCTATTTACCTTAAAAAATTGAGAGATTGGGCTTGCAGATTGCACGTTTCTTTCTTCCCTCTCTTTGATAAGCAGGGTCCTTGCACTACCACTTTATAGGTAGCTCGCAAGTAGTGTAGGAGGAGTTCTATCGGGCTGTAGGCTTGTGTCGCTGTTAAGAGTGTATGAGGTATGGCTGAGAACTTGGGGAAAAGGTGGGTTTTAGTACTTTATAGGTTGATTGCTTGCTCTGGGGGTATATTTCACAGTTTATATATTTAAGTATAGTAGTGTGTTTCTTACTCTCTGGTTGGAAAAAGAGAAGGGACCTGAATACTTGTTTGTAATGTAACTTTTTCTATGTTGACAGAATAGTAGTGCTTCCTGCTTATTGTAAACACGTTTCCTTTACTGCTGTCTGTGTAATACACTTTAAACATCTTAGGATATGAGGCATAGGAAGAGCCAGATTTCGAATGTGCAATAATTGGTGGGGCATGCTTCTATTGAATACATTATGAACTCAGTAGTCCACCCGAGAGTGGCCGTGAGTAACTCATTGAAATGTCTTTTTACACAAAGCTATAGAATGTGCATCTCTGCGGGGCTACCAAAGAGACTCTGATGAGCCCCACTGTGATGCAGCTTGAATGATTGGGTGCAATGCAACAAACACCTAAATAACGGAGGAACAACTTAGTGGAATGCACATTCCGTGACGGGTTGTAGTATTGCTTTGGGGGAAGGGGCCACACAGGATTGGCAATGATACATTCTATGGGAATGGAAATTATGCAACCACCGATGGTGTGTGCATGGGACAGGGGTTCCATCCAGGAATGACAGAGGAGCCACCAATAGTAATGGGCATAATGCACCCAGACACAAATGAACTCTGGTAACTACCCAGAACCCACTGAGGAGCAACACGTTGAATGGTTTGCAGGCAACCAGCTGTAGTACGAGCTCTAGGAGGTCCACCCAGAAAGGCAGTGGAGAATCCCTTGGGAAATTGCCTTATAAAGCAAGGTGTAGTATGTGCTCTGATGATTCTACCCAGGATCAGGCAACCCAAGGAAATAGATGTTACTGGGTCTAGGTGAGAGTGGATTGTTGACTAAACGCCTGGAAAGGCCTTATGTACAAACATGAAAGAAAAATAGAGGAGTGTATCAATGGGGAGTATGTGGGGTTAGGCCATGTGTTCTAGCTCAAAGAATATTCCAGACTCTAATGGACCCACAACAAGGAAGTCACTACAGCGAGTGACCATTTATCTGGATGCCCTGTTTAGAGAGGCTAAAGCGGCTGCGTGTATGAACCTTGGAGATGGTGTGGCAATTTGGTGGCACAGCAAACGAGTCAATTTCAGAGCAGAGCAAGAAAGGACCCATGCACAGGTTACTACCATAACAAAGCAAAAACAAGCGAAAAATCACAAAATTATCCAAGAACTCAATAACAGCAATTTTTCACAGAACAGATGCACAATGCAAACAGGGCTGTACAAACCAAAGAAAAAAATTCAAATGCTGCTCCTTTCTTTGGGCGGCAAACAAATTCTTGGCCACCTCCCAGTGTCATGGAGGACAGAAGAGCAGCAGAAAACTATGACAAAAAACACAACCGCCGTCTAAATGAAATACCTTTACACAGTCACAAGTCACAAACGTTTTCCAGCTCTAAGCCTTGAAAACTGCAATTTGGAGCTGGTTTCTACCCATTACCTGAGAAGCCTTTGAAAATTCAAACAATGTACTACAAGTATTTTCGTTGGGTGGGACGTGAGCTGTGCTCCTGTCTGAAGCCCCGACAGCTTGTCACATGTATTCCTGTTAGATGACTCGAAATATCAGGTTTGGAGTTTGCAGAATGCAGACTCGATAATTCCGGTCACGGAGACACACCCACAATCTCATCTGGATATATCGCTCCGTAGTTTGCTAAAGGGATCTGTATATCATAATCTAAACAATTGCCTATAAGTAAGATATGGAACATGGTGTAATCGTTGGTCTCTATATAGGTGGTCGCCAATTTTTTTGTTTGTTTCACATTGAAAGCGAGAATGCTTCTTATATTATACATACTGCTAGATGTTACTAGTAGCGAATTCTTTTATTTACTTTTCTGGCTATAGGAATGCGATAACAGGGTTGCCCCTTTTCACTGTACGATGAATCATGTACAGCGGTGCTGTAGAATGTAGTACTCGACATAACTAGTCTATAAATTCAAAGAACCAATGCCGCACTTCCATTAGTGACAGTGGCATAAGGCAACAATGATGCCCTCCTGCAGAGTGTGACTAATGGCTCCCGAGTCCCCCATATCTTGGAGAAACTCATTGGCCGTGGGCCGAATACGGCTCCCCCCAAGGATTGGGGGCCCCTGGAGAGTTGGAGCTTGTGTCACAGGGGCCTGTGTTACGCCCCTGATTAGTGAACTAGAGCAATCACAATTTCTCAGCTTATAAAGAGGGACAGGTGCACAGAAAAGTCTACGAAATCCAGAAAACTCTGTAATCTTAATTAACTGGCCATTTCATGCAAAGATACTTTATTGCTATTTCTTAAGTATGCCAAGGACGTGCTGTATGCTTCACAGCAGTGAGTAATTGCAAGATAGATTAATGCACATATGCCTCAACATTAATTAGCGAATCAGACTATTCGGGAAAGAGATAATTTGATTGTGACAAATGTTACAACAATTAATTGGAACTCTGCCTATGGCTTTTTATGAGCAACGGTTAGGAAAATGCATGCTGGGGCTCACGTCCAGCCTGAGCTAAATGGAGGGCAGGTATTGTTTCTTAATGCGAGCTTTCAGTTCGGTGGTGTCATTATCTCCTCTGTGTTGATAATAGCAGCTTTCTCGAGAGCGAAAACACACATATTTAACTTATCATCACCACATATTGCACAGTGAGAAGAATCCCCTCCATGGTATTACATGGTATTGCAAGTAAGAAGCTGACCACCATCAAACATTGGCCCCAGAAAGTATCTTCGTCCATATCATGGACCATCGACTTTTCAGGTGTTTATGCATATTGTAGGATAGCATGCAAGGAAAGCAAAAACCCTGCAGATCTGTACTTCTCTTTCCCCACACACACACCTTGGCAGCACCGGCCTAGCTGCCCACATTTCACTGGGATACATATCTACTTTTGGTTTTAGAGGTGATAGTCTGTCTCTTGTGCAGTGCTTGAAGTGGGATGGAAAATATGGGTTTGTACAAAGAGGGTGGCTAAAGAAGCGTAACTAGTTATCCTTTTTAAGATTGTGGCCTATGTACATAAGGGTATGCACTAAAACATAGATTGCACACCTGACCATTGTTTGGGTGCCTGTCTGTGATTTTTTTATTATTGCACCCAGCCATATTGCTTCACAACAAACGCACAACTAAAACAAGCCAGACTTATTGCCTTTGCCAATGCTAATGTTAGCATTATCAGATGAATGAGTAACAACGATTTTGTTGTGAATGATTACACTTGGAAATGTTTCAATTCTGATAATATAAGACTGCGAATCGAGCATTACAATGGTCTTTGAAAGTGGTAGTAGTCTTCACGTGTGTCAATCACTCTCATTCCCACTTCCACACATTTTCTCTGCCATCTCTTGCAATGTTAGACATGTATGCCCTTTGTATCCCATCTTTCTAAAGTCCTCCATCTGCATGCTTCACACATTATCTCCTTCCACTCCATGACTGAATTTTCACACTGTCCTTCTGCATGTACTCCCTTACCTCACCTTCTCTCTCTTACACACACCCTCCCTTTCTCATCATTCCATCACATGTAAACATAGTATTTTTTTGCTCTTTGACCCTGTCAAGATTTCAACTTATGAGTACCTTCTTCACATATAAGATGGCAATTACAATTGACACAAATCTTAATATCATACTGTGAGCTCTGCAGCTAGACCAAAGATCGGATGAACATGTAGTCTGAAGATCTGTGTGAACTGGTGACAAGCAATGTGAGAAACATTTACTGCCTTCAGCCTCAACACAAGAGATCTCAATTGTGACCAGTCATGAACATTCAGCCACAACTTGAACCAACTGAAACACCTAGGGGCAACTCAATTGACTATATGCACTAAACGAGAAACCTAAGCTACATGAAAAAACAATAGAAACACAATCTCTGGAAAAAGCAAATACTACTAGGGATTGCAAGATGAAGTAAAACATGAAATGTAAGTAGGGTCTGTATCACTGGGAAGGCTTACTTTGATGGGTTTTATAATTATTTGTAAGAAATCCATCAGTGTTCGTGCCATTGCCAGTATACTTAACTAGTTGCATATCGGTCTCAGCAGGCCCCATTTTACAGGCAGTTTTGATAACTGCTGGGTCAGAGACTGGCAGTGCCTGCCCGACTTAGAGCTCTGGAATATGTCTCTAAAGCTACAGACAAAATTGAATTCTATCATTTTCAATTCCAAGACACATTGGGGCATATTCATCAGGATCTATCACCGAGTTAACAGCACTTTATCGCAGCCAAAGTTGCGATAAACTTATCGCCCCAATCACAAGCTGGTGTTAACATCCCACAGCACCTATTTACCCGCGATAACAGCCACCAAAAATATCGCCACAGAGGACCCCCACGCAACTATCGCTAATGAGATGCAGAGTAGGCGTTCCCGTGCCAAAAGAAGCGACAACACCACTCCACAACATTCACTACGACCAGTCAGAACTGCGATAAGAACACAAAACAGGCGATATTGTGCGTTAGCAGCAGGAAAATAACACCTGCTCTGACCTGGTGCAAAGTCAGACCACAGCCTGCACCACAAAAGGGAGCCCAGCCCAGAGCCACACCTGAAGAACAACAGATGGAGCCACTGGTCATGCGGGCCCGGACACCCAAGAGGGCCACAACACACACCGCCACCACCCCAGGACCCCAACATGCACCCGGAACCCCCCCACCCGGACCACCACAGAGGCAGTGCAGACAAAGACAGCAGACCCCAGGAAATGCACCAGCCTCACAGACCCAACACCTGACAATGTCATTGCCCACTACAGGCACAAAAGGACAACCATCGTATGCATCCTGACCATCATCGCTCAACAGGCTGACGGCATCAACACAGTGGATAACCAACATCCCACCCCACCCCACACAAAGCTGCTGGCTGTGCTGCACCTGTTGGCTCCTGGTACCCCCCAACCAACACTCGCCGGAGGAATCTCACAGCCAGCCACATCCAAGTCCCTCACACCTGTCCTGGAATTCACCATCAGCCTGGTACCCCAGTCCCTATACGTCCAACACAATGCGCAGGATCTGCTGGAGACGAAGCAAGGACCATACGCCATAGCTGGATGCACCCACGTGTTGGGGGCAATCCACAGCACACATGTCTTACCTGTGCCCCCTGGTGACACAGCACACAATCACAGCAACAGAGAGCACGCAAAACATTCAAAACAACATGCCCACCCACCAGATACAACAGAACAACTCACAATGGTAACCTGGGCAAGCCGTGAACATGAGCCATCAATGGCATGGCACCTCAACCACACACTAACCAAATGTGGGGAGAGGTGTCAACCAGGCATATGTGAAAGATGCAGCAGAACCATGATTGGGAAAGTCCACAATGCAAGAGTGGCGGAGATGTGCTGGACAGACCGCTGTATGCCGAACACACCCATTTCCATGGCAACATACACCTCTGGTGTATGGAGTGTAGTGGACAGTGGATGCAACCATGTCACCCTAGCCAGTGGAGGAGTTCGTGGAAATGTTGCCTGTTATGTCCCCCCCCCCCCGTAAGCGTGAGCAGAGTGGGATGGCTCGGCGTACGCCAGGCCAGCATAGGGGTGTGAATAAAAAGCACATGGCCCTGGGCGTGGTCCTCTTCCGGAAAGCCCAACGTCTCTGCCAGGGCAGTGCCTCTCACCACCTCACGAGGTCGATGCCGTCCTCGTGAGCGGAGTTGCCTGCGATCCTGTGCGCCTGCCATACCCCTGCCCGCTGGACTCCAAACCCGTCAGGCCCGCCCCTGCGCAGCCAGGCCACACTGATCACCTTCCGACACCGGCGTGTGTCAAGGAGGGCCCACCACGTGCTTGCGCAAGCTCCAAGCCCAAGGTCCGCGACCTTGGCAGCCTCCTCAGACCATCACAGCCTCAATGACACAGGCCCGCTTTACTCCTTTCTCATTGACGTACTCTGCTGCCGTCTCCGGCCTACACCACGGTCAAGTAGGTCACACATTTGGAACTGAGTCTTGATCATACATTGTCCGTGTACACACTATAAGGAAGATTCTACTTCACTGTACTTCTAAGGTCAGGTGGCAGCAACCATGTGCATAGCATCCCAACGACACGTGGCTTTGGGCACTTGCTGACCGCTGCCCCCGGCCTACACCACGGTCAAGTAGGTCACACATTTGGAACTGAGTCTTGATTACACCATGGCAGTGAACATTATTTAAGGCAAAGTTCATGTCACTATACTCTCTTCGATGTGGTGCCACCAAGTCTGTGCATAGCATTACAACCACACGTGCAAATAGGCCTACGCAGACTACTGCACTCGGCCTACGCTGCACATGAGTAGGTCACAGAATTGGAACTGAGCATCGATTATTCAAAGGCAGAATATATATCATCGCACGCAAGGAGAGGAGTAAGAGGTTGACACGCTGCAATCCGTAGGGAATAGGATCATCGTTATGGAGGTGATAAAACACTACCGACAACTGCCCTGGTGTCACTAACTCTGTGCATCGCGAGCCAAAGACAGGTGGGTGTGGGCCACTGCTGACCACTGCCTCCGGCCTACACTGCGGTCCAGTAGGTCACAGATTCTTTATTTAGCGATGGCAGAGTTCATATCGGTGTACCGGCATCATCCCAGACTGCATCCCCGCTCAGCACTGGTGCCACTAAGTCTATTCCCTGACATTCATGGACACTCTCTGGTCGTACATTGTTGGTGTCTGAGGCTATGGACTAGGGGCTAGTTTGCATCCTCATGCAGCTGATACCGAATTGGTGGTGAAAATGAGGTTGTCGCTTTCCACTCCACCATTTGCTGTTTCCGGATAACATCAGACCTTCCGCATCATGCCCTGGAGGACACCATCCACTGTCCCCCACAACATACACCTTGGACATTGATGAGGACCCGCTCAGGTCGCATGGCCCATCTGACTGCACTGCAAGTCACCATCCCGAGGCTGGGTACCTGTGGCAGCCACAGTGCATCCGGGGCCACTAACTCCGTGCTGGTCAGGTCTGGGACCCCTTCTTCTGAGATATTGGATGGCCTCTGGAGCGATGGCCTTAGGGTCATCAACGCCATATGTCTGTGGCTCTGCACTGTCCGCTGCCTCCGGCCTCAACTGCGGTCCACCAGGGCTCACACATCAAATTGAGTCCTGACTGGCCCAGACGTCGCATCACCACAGGAGGCACACGCCACCACCGCCAGGACCACCTCTAACTGCCATCTGCCAGAGTCGAAATGGTGGTCCTGACAGACTTACGAAGTTGCTCACACCTGTCGTGGATGCCATCATCAGACTGATACCCAGCTCGGCACTCCAGGTGCCACTGACACAGTGCACCGCAAGCCATCGTCCGTTACTGATTGAGTTTTGTGCTGTGGAGAGGTTGCGCAGCAATGTCACCTCAAGCAGTGTGGGAGACCTGGGACATTGATGAGGAAGATAATGCAGGTCTAACACACCCCACTGCATCTGCATCAGGAATATCTTGAAGGGACACAATCCGAGACTTTGTCTTCACATGGGCGCGCTCAGCTGTAGTGCCCCAACCTCAGTGCACTGCAACTCACGGACACTTCTGTTTGCATGTTGGGTGTCCTCTGGACCTTCTCTGGCTGCCTCCATGTTGCTCGGCAGTTGACTCTGTTATGCAGGTGTTTTCAGTTTCCGTTACACTGGTGTCCACTGTTCAAGTGGTTGCCAGCACCAAGCACTCTGTGCGGGCTGGCTTACACTCACCCACACACATCCAGCACAGGCGTCACTGTACATGTGGCCCTGCCAATAAAGGGGCCGGGCGCACATGCCCATAGCTAGTTCAACATAATATCTGTATGTGTCCCTGTGGTCTTGTTGTATGCATGAGGGCCCAGGGCCCTACGACATTACATTGTGCTGTGTACAGAGGATGCAGACATGTCACCACTGGCAACGGGTTAGAGATTGGACATGTAGCTTTGTCGTCACCCACTCAGTTTGTAATGGGAGAAGCCTGGGCCATCATACGCAGAGCCAGCGTGGGTGTGTGACTGCTATTTGTGTGCCCCTGGGTGTGGTTTTGAACTGTGAATGTGCATCTGCATGTGTCTCTATGGCAGTGTGGGTTTCCTTTGTGGGGTGTAGGTGGTCCCTGAAGGGTAATAGACACCAACGTATGTGATCTAGTTCGCCTTCCATGGGTTCTGACCCCACCCACACCTGTTCGGCCACCTCCTTTTGGTGTGTTGACACATGGCATTGGGGTGCCATGTGTGGGTGGGTGAAGTGTCGTGAGCCAGCTGTGCTTGCAGGTGCTTCCTGCTGTGTGGTCTGTTGCAGGCTCTGTGTTCTCCTCTAAGTAGCTTGGCTGCCCGGGTCCTGGTGGTGGGTTGCATGGGATGTCCATGGACTGTTGTAGGGTGTCGGTGTCGTAGGTGTGGTGGTCCTCTCCGGCATCACAGATGTGTTGTCTTCTGTGCTCTGCTAGAGGTGTTGTATGCCCCTCTGCAATGTGAAGGGGAGATGCATGTTGACATTGTGATGACATGTATGTTAGCGCATTGTTCTGGTTGACATGCAGACTGTATGACAATGTACATTGTGACTGTTGGGGAGGTGCTGAATACTGCTGCGGGACAGTGTACATTTGGACTACATGACGGATGTGAGGTTGTACTCGTACATTTCCTTTTCACAGTTTCCTGCTCTTTCAGATGTAGTAGGCATGTTTCTGTGCATGTGCGGAGCTAGTTGTGTCCTCTGTTCTGCAGTGTCGGCTTTGCGCATGGTACCACGTTGTCGTCAATGTGGGTGTGCTGTTCTTGCTATGTGTGTGTGCTGCAGTGTGCCAAGGGTATAAAGGACACAATCCAGGGTAATTGTGGGTGTGCAGTGTGCTACACCTCGTTGTGCATGTGTGCCATTGTGCCTATCTCCCCTGTCCCCCCAGTCCCTGGTCGTTAATCACCCTGTTGCTGTTGTGTTAGGTCCTCTCGAGCTGTGTCCGTACTCCCTACTCCTTGCACTGTCCCCACACTGATGACTGTGGCCTTGCTTTCCTCCAGCTCCTCCTGTGGCGCAGGACTGCCACCTCCTGTCGCCCTTACAGCCCTCCTGTTGGCAGCGAGTTTGTGCCTGGTTTAGGTTGTCACATCATGCCAGCGCCTCTTGGCCTCCTCGATTGGCCTCCTCGGCACTCCGACTGCATTCCAGGTGGTCTTCTTGTGGGTCAGTTGATGGTAGTTTTCTGCCACCTCCATCACGCTGATCTGGTTTTGCAGCGGACTGCACCCCTTCTTCCTCTCCCTCTTCTCCTCGGCCATCCCCGTTGTTCCTTGCTGGTGGTCTGTGAGGGTTGTGGGGTTTGCGTTTGCCTCTGCGCTCGGTCAGGGTTCATCCATGTTGCTACGTGCTTTGGCTTGTTTCTGATGTGTTATTTCTGTTGTTTTTATGGGGCATTTCTTGCCAGACTCATGGGATTTGCAAGTCTGTGGCTGGTTTTCGCTACTTTTTGTACCACGATTGGTCTCATCGCATGATTTTTTGTGTTCGCGTTTCGCATTTTTGCGGTGTGGCGTTGATTTTTGCACTGCCATTTGACGTGTTATCTGGTGACTATCGCAAGCGTTGTGAATACTTGGTTGGCAAGGCGTAATTTTTCCCCGATAGGCTGCGATGTTGTGAGTTGCGTTAAGCTACTCTTGCGGTAGTTATCACACGTTCTTGTGAATATATCCCATTATTTTTCTAATGTTCCTGGAGTGTATTGTAAAACGTACCTCACTTTCATGCCTATTGCACAATATTGTCAAAATGCCAACACTTTCTTTCCTATTGCATTAAATATGCCATTCATTTAAACAAACTAATTAATATTTTATTTATTTATTTATTTTGAAAGTCTTATATAGCGCGAACAAGATCCTTGCAGATATCAGAGCACTTTACATAACAACAACTGTAAGTTGAAACAAACAATAGTGTGCAGGTCACAGTCATATAAAAACAACATTTTGAGCAAGAAATCGTAGGAGGATTAATCAGGTAGTGCATTTTAAACAAGCTCTAAATAACTCGGGCATGGATAGCTAGTGCTCATGTAAATTTTGCCATGAGCAACGCTTTAACTTCTTTTTGAACGATGCGGAAGAGTCATTCAGTCTGGTTTCAGGGGGAAGAGAGTTCCATATTGTGGGCGCCAACCCTGAGAAGGATCGTTTATAGGTTTTCTTCTTGTTGAACCGTTGTGGTTTCAGTAGAAGTTTTCCAGCATTTCTAGAGGACCTTAGACCACCAGAGATAGTCAGTTTCTGCGCGAGGTAGCTGGGAGTCTTGTGATGTAAGGCTTTATGAGTCATGCACACAATTTTTAGATGGATTCTAGTTTCAAATGGTAGCCAGTTCAGGGATTTAAGGTCAGGGGAAATGTGAGCACTTCTTTTCGAGCCAGTGATGAGTCTAGCTGCGGCGTTGATAGATGCTCTTAGTGGGGCTGTTGCAGCTTTTGGGAGGCCACATAAGGAGACACTTCCGTACTCCACATGAGGGGTAACTAGAGCTTGTACTGCCAATTTGAAGTCCTCGAAAGGCAGGAAGGGTTTCAGCTTTCTCAATGTATTTATCTGGAAATTAGCTCCCTTTGTAGCATTACTGATGTGTTTTTGCATCGTAAGGTTGCTGTCGAGGGTAATTCCCAAGGATTTTGCTGAATCCACGATGGTTGGTTGAACGTTGAAGGCGGTAAGCTGTTTGATCAAGTCGTGCATTAAAGGGACTTTGACCGGTGGTGCTATGAGGAGGAATTCTGTTTTTAGCGCGTTCAGTTTGAGATGATTTTCTGAAAGCCAAGACTGGGGGTTCCTGAGTGTGGAGTTAAGCATATTAATGTCCTCTAGGGAGTTGATCTTGAGATATAGTTGTGTGTCGTCCGCGTACATATGGAATTGTACATTAGATGCGTGCAGAATTTCAGTGAGAGGTTCCATGAACAAGTTAAATAAGGTCGGCGAGAGTGAGGACCCTTGCGGAACCCTAAGTGCTACAGGAGAGGAATTAGAGAGCGTTTTGTTGACCTTGAATTTTTGTGTAAGGTTATGGAGGAAGGAGGTAAACCAGTTTAACACTGTGCCTGACAGACCCATTCTATGCTCCAGGAGATCAATTAGTTTTGGGTGTTTGACCGTATCAAAGGCTGAGGAAAGGTCTAGCAGGATGAGTAGGCACGAATCGTTCTGGTCAAGGATTTGTAACGCATCATCAATGATGTGTGTCATGGCTGATTCTGTGCTGTGACCTGCTCTGAAACCTGATTGGTGTATATTTAGGAGTTCAAAGTGATCTATGTGATTGGTTAGTTGTCGGTGAACACATTTTTCCAGCAGGTTGGCCAGGGTGGGAATATTGGATATGGGTCGATAGTTGTTAAGGTCCGTAGGGTCAGCAGTGGGTTTCTTTAGAATAGATGAGACTTGACCTACTTTGAGGGAGTCCGGGATGCAGCCTTGTTGAAGTGAGCTGTTAATGATTTTGGTCCAAAGTGGAAGAAGCCAAGGGGCAAGGTCTTTGACTGCATTGGCAGGGAGGAGGTCAATGAGGTGATTGGCCGGTTTCAGGGTTTTGAGGATTTTGCCTAGGGCGTGTTCAGTGTACATATCAAAGGAGGACCATGCTGCCTCATTTTTAGGACCAAGCTTAGTGGGGGGGTTGGCCAGACGTGGTTGGAAAAGAGGTGGAGATTTTTGTATTAGGAGCAGAGTGTGGTAGTTGGTTATTGAGGAGATCCTTCAAGATGTTGTAGGTCTTCAGATTAAAGAAATATGATTTTGGGAGGTGAAGTGCGTATATTTTGGGCCAATATTGGGCTGCAAATATTCACAGGTCGCCTCAGAATGAGATGGCCATCGACTCATGAATACATTTTTTTAAAGTGTGCCCAGCATTGACAGGTCCTTATGGGGTTAGTACATTTACGACAACTGTAATAATGCTAATTC
This sequence comes from Triturus cristatus, assembly GCF_964204655.1. NCBI lineage: Eukaryota > Metazoa > Chordata > Amphibia > Caudata > Salamandridae > Triturus > Triturus cristatus. The sequence goes on along the minus strand of NC_140590.1, from coordinate 897,312,706 downwards.
TTTACAGAAAAATAGAAAGCATTCCTGTTGAAATAACCGGTTTTGGTCGTCACTTCCTTAGACAGCCAAGTGTGGGTCAGCGCTGGGGAGGCGAGCGGCAGCACCGTATCTTAGCAGATATGGCTCTGAATTGCCCTCTCCCTCTAACCAATGAGGTGCAGCAATTCTGGTTGCTGTGTTGCATTGTGCTAAACATTATGAAATGTTCTCTCCAAATATCCATAAGTGGCAGAATATTTTAATTCACTCTTCTTACATTTTTCTTGGCAAAGGGAGAATGAAAACAGCATCTCAAGCTTAAGCCATCAGATGCAGTCTCTGTCTCTCTGTGGGGTCTCTTAGTTATCCAGCTGTGGAACAGATTAATTCTAATCTGCTTGGTGCAGAGTCACCACTCTTGTCACGGGTCCTTATCAAGTAGGGAGGAATCAACAGTGGAGCGAAGTACAAACCATAGGTAATGTATTAAGCATTCAGAATGGGTCTCCATCCAACGACCACCATGGAGTTACTCAAGGAAGGAGCACACTTGAACAATGGCTACATGGGTTTTTATAGGGAAGATCACAAACAAGGAATGCCCAGAGGTAAATAGAACTTTGGAAAGAACACACAAATGAGATAAGGCAAGAATCTGACAGCCTTGTTGTCTTGTGCAATTTCTACGTTTTAAGGCTGAACAACAAAATGTGCTATTCTGAGTAGACTTTACTTAAGGGTTAACTATTGCCTGAAAACCTTCGAGCAAGCTGACTCTGCATGTTTACACAGCATACAATGCCCCAACCTGCAATTCTTTACTCATGTTTATACAGATGCAGTGTCAAAAAGAGAGCCAGGCTGAAAGTAGGGCAGGGGTGAAAATGGATGAAGCACATCTTAATCAAAAAATGAAAGAATCAGATTTTACATTTTAACAGCCCTTCCTTTTCAGCGGGGCTGAATCCATTCTAAGAGGTACACGTATTAATCGCGTACACTAATATTCATCAATTTCAGTATGCATCATAATTTCTCTTCCTAATTCATGAACATTAATTGGGGAAGGCTTGATACTGTTACAGGTAGCTATATAAGCTGTACATATCACAGGGAGACGTTGAATGCAGTAACAGCAAGTGAGAAAGATGGCTCCTATAATCACTATTCCCATTAATAATTTCCAGCCCCAAGCAGAAACAATACCTCAAAACTATTCTGACCAAATCCATGTTCCTTTTTTCCTGGTGTATTTCTGCAGTTATTTTGGTGAAGCTTTTGTGTGGCTCAATTAACATTAAGGGTGTTTAATGTATTTGACAGTGTGAATCCTTAAGAGAGGACAAGGTGAAGTGATAATGTTCAGATGCGGTAGAAGTAGGGGGCACTATGCTATGAACAGTGTACTATGTTTCAAGTCTCCAAAATAGACCCAGAAATCCTAATACTAACAATAGAAAACATACAAATATCCCTATTTTTCTTTTTCTAATCCCAAATGGTCAACTTTTAGCGGGAAATTCCGGGCAAGTAATTATATTCCTCCTAATAGGTCAAAACACCTTCCCAAAAGGCCTTAAAGGCAGATCGGCAACTCTACCCATTTCAACCTAATCTATATACAAATACCTATTTCAGAAGAACACCTAACACTATTCCCTATACTGATCTTTTATATCCAACCTGTATGTTTCTTAACCTTCCTTCCTCTTACTGTAGTATTTGTTGTTTGATTGCCAAGGTAACAAAGAGTAGTGTAACGATCAGCCAGAAACAGAGCAATGTAATCTCAATTCTCCTAAAATTCCCTCGCTACACTATCAAAGAGCATTAAGTCCCAAGTGTCTTTTGCTTCAAAGCCTCACTTGCAAGCTCAAGTACTGGTCCGGACATTGGTGGTCTTGACCACCGGCATGGGTTGCCACCTCTCCAGAGATAGTTTCTTCAATCAAAGTCTATAGTTCTTTTGGCTCTTGGCCACATTTTGTATCAGGGCTGAACAATGTCAGGATGTTCAAACAGAATCTGTTCATCTGGGTCAGGCATGATGGCAGCAAGTTATTATTCCAATGACACCACTTCACCATGTTTCAAAAGATCACTATTTCCAAAAGGCACTTGCTGAGAGATCTGATCATATTCAGTTATTCCTCTTGTTATCCACTGATCATATGGCAAAGGGAGTGGTGCTTGCTTTCTCCACATCATTGGCATGGACCCAGTGTCTGGTTCCTGTGTATTCGATAGCAGTCTGGGTGGTGATGAAAATTTGCACTGGCCTCTGAAACTGTTGGGTAAAGACACCATCTCTAGGCCTCAGCTTGTGACCTGGACCTTTAAGACTGGGAGAGAGAGTGGCCTTCACCTGTAAATGGATCAAATGCAAATCTTTTAGTCAACACAGTAATCAACTAGAATGGTAAATTCAATGTCAGATTGTCCTTGATCTTGGTACACCCTTTACATTTGCTGGCCTCCCCATAAACATCTCAACTGGTTGCAAGACCTTTAAAGGGCAGACCAGGGGGTGCAAAATATCCTGTTGAAACGGGATACCTTTTCCTGTGCTATAAGTATGGCACATCATGCACCTTTTGACATAGAACTCTGCCACCCTGGGAATCAGATTATTGAACCGTACATGATCTGACGTGGCCACTATTCCTTTAGCACTGATATGGGCTGAACTGTGGGCCATGGTAACCATAACATTCACATAACAATTTGGAAGCATTCATCTTTGCTTTCCTGACAGATCTATCCAACATCCTGTCACATCCTGACACCCATATTTTTTACACTGTTCCTTCTGTTCCTCCGTATCTTCTTCCTGTACTTCCCTAATGAAATCTAGAGTCTGATTAAACATAGTTACTTCTGGTGTCCATCTAACTGTCCCTACAATATACTCTAAATAGGCTGTTCGTTTAACTGGTTCATTGGCAAAAGTATTTCCCTGTATTACCTCATCTATAATTTCCTTGTGAACAAAATATTTAACAATAACAACTTTTTTTGTTAACATCAAGGTATCCAGTATCTTTACTATTCATTCCCCATACTGTATCTTATCACTATGCAAAAAAAAAATCATCCGAATGAGTGGGCAACTCCAAAGGTATATACATTAATATTTACAGTAAAATCTTTACTTACTTTACAGGCTCTAGTCAAAGCTATCAGCTCCATAGATTGCTCTGACATTTGTTGTATTTTACATAACTCAACCACAGATTTCAAGGGAGTAACTATATAGGCCGCTGTACTAGAGCCATCAGGTAATTTGTAACATGCACCATCCACGGACAGTTCCCCTAGTGGGTCAGATATAGGGGTATCTGCCAGGTCTAGCCGTCCCTTAGTCTCCTTCTCAGTAATAAATATGCAATCATGCTTCTCATCTTGTTGGGACTCAGAAAGGGGTTGTACAGTGGCTGGATTCACAATGTTACAGCATTTCAGAGTAATGTTTTGAAGCAAAAAGTGTCAACTCATACCCTGTTAATATTGCACTGGTCAAATTTTTTTTTCAGATATCCACTAAATGTGGTACCATAATTGTCAAATTCTGACCTTAAATATACATTTCAGATTGCTTTATCGCAGTGGGGTCCAATGTGGAGGAGAAATATGCACATGACCTATTCCTTCCTACAAGGGACCGTGCCAAGCTGCAACCATCTTTTACATGCAAACATTTGTAATAATAAGGTTTTACCTGAAGCAGGAGCATTACATAGAGCACTTTTTTAAATTACAAAAAGACAGCTTGCAACTGATTAGTCCAAGGAAGCAGCATGCATACGTGCTTTAATGGTAAAGCATGCAGGGGTATTATAATTAGTGAAAAATTTGGTAATAACCACACAGATATTAGATTGAGTCAGTGGTTTCTGCAAATTCTGCACCAATTATATCCTATGTTGGTGTAGCATCTTACCCCCTTTGACAGGAGGAGACCTAAAATAGTTAACCTTCTGTTGACAATACTGTAATTGGAAAAGAGATACTTTTGTCCCAAGAAGGCTAAGTGATGCAATAATTTCACTGTAACTTGTTTCAAACCTGCAGTATTGCTATGTCTCCAATGAGTAGCTTATAAACTACCAGCAGCTCACCAGTGTACGGTTCAACCTGTATTTTAAAAAATAAAAACCAGGCATTCAAGACAACATTTCTTTTGTATTTTCACAACTCATAAACTGATGTCTATAGAAAAATAGTTTACATTTTGAAAATGTACTTACAGCTATTATTTCAGTTGGAGATATTTTATTACTCATAATTATATCTTGGGGAAGGGAGTATTGCAGCTATTGTTTGTATCTAGTACCCATGTAATATTTCAGTTCAAATTGTCAAAGCCTCTTTTTTTCTTCTTTTTTTTCCCGTTACTGCTGAAAACCCTGGCTAATGCACCAAAGTGATCACTACTAATACTCTTGGATGGGGAGGTCACTTTTTCATCACTAGTGACTTTTGTTACAGAAAATCTTGGAGACCCTTGTACTAATATTTAGTTGTTGTGAAATAGGGCATGGAACGGGGATGCCAGAAAATCCCACAGGTGTATTAACTTTACCTGAGAAACAACAATATATTGAGGGACTACTATCTTGTTACTTTTCTCTCAATTCAATCACAAATTGATAAACCTTTATCCTGTATTCCATCCCCCCTTTTAAGGAAGAATGGGGGTATTACATATATTTGATGAAACTTCCTCAAAGCGAGTAAAGAAATCAGGGACGGCCTCTCCCTGTTTTTGTTTACAAGCAGTAAGGAGTGCCCAATCTATTTAACTAGCTGGAACCATCGTTTTTATATAAGTAAGTGTGTTACCAGGCAGATCCAGAATGAGCTGACTAGGTTTCTGACCAGGCTTCCTATCTCTATCAGCTGTTATTATGGCAGCCCAATCCCCTCCCAAATCAACAGCATGATCCTGTTTCCGGGTAAGTCGCCACTTATCAGGTGGTAGGATTATAACAAAAAACATATCAATATCTGCTAAGGTCATGATACAAGAATCAATGGCTGCCTGTACCTCATCATAAAATCCCCTAAGATTGTTCCTTATGTCTGGTAAGGAGGCTTTTAAAGTAAGCACATCCATCCTTTTCCAGGGCGTATATATCCAATTGTATAAAAAATGGGCTCTAGCATTGGGACCATTAGGGTCATCATTATATGTATTCCCTCTTTTAGGAATGAACTGTGGCACAGCTTCCCTCATAGATCTTATTCCGGGAGAGGAAAGAGTTCATTCCGGAATCCAATTATTGTTGCTTTGGCAGCATTAACTCTACTTACAGCGAAGGCCCCTATCTGACATTGTCGATTAATAGCTTTAACATCATCTGGGCCATTCAGTCCTGTAATCATCTCCCATTGAACCATAAGTTGATGAGAAAGCTTACTTATAAGACAAAGAAGCTCACCCTCAGAGAAATCCTGTATTTGATCTATCATTTCTCCTACCTCCATTTCTAGATTACTCAACCAATTTAATACCATCACTCTTATCGCGTCCTGACGAAACTGAGGTACAGTAGAGCGAAGAATTTGAGGGGTCTGGACAGATGCAGGAAGCACAAAATCATTAGTCGTTTCAAATGCAGTGGCCTGAGGTGGAGGAGCAGAGGCTTGGGATGGGTGTGCAGTAGCCTGGGTTGGAGGGGGTAAGGAATGTACCGGTACTGGTTGGAAAATAGGGAGCTGGACAACCGTGGGCAAAGGAGGGGGAGCCGGGCGTACAAGTGGGACGATATTTAGGGGTCCAGGGGGAAGTGTGTTAAAAGTACATATGGGGGTGGGGGTCATTCTATCAATAACCCATCAATATCTGAATCCACATCTTCTTGGTGGACCCGAACTGCTACAGTTGGTCTAACTATATATTCCTTAGTTATTAATAAACAATGCTCTCTATCTAAACATTCCTTTTTCTCCTGAGCTTCCTTATCCTTCAATTCCATATACTTCTGATACTCTGTTTTCTTTTCCTGTTTCCTTTGTACCTTCTCTGCCTTGAGCTGCCGCTCCTTCACTTCTTTCCTCCACATACGCAAACTGTCAAACATAGCTGGCCTAACTTTCTTTAAAAACAATTGATTCTCTAAATACTTGAGTTTGTGAGGGTCCATGGTTCCCTCTAATGGCCATTCTAACTGGGGATCCCCTTTTGTATATTTGATCCACAATGCATTATACATGATGGAACAAATACCATATTTGATGTACATCTCAAAATTCGGTGTACCTTCTGGTGGCGCCGGCTAACTTTCTTCCAAAATGCTCTGCCTATCTCAGTAGCAACAACAAAACTTCCAAAGCATACTAATCACAGGCATGTTATATACGATTAAAAAAAAACTTATAAACAGAGAGAAATAAAAAATATTCTCACATTTACTTGTAAGGAAAAATGTTAGTCAAAACAAATAGCAAGTCTCAAAACAAAGTTCAAGTTTAAAATCCTAGGTTTCAAAATTCCAAACTAATTCTGAACGGATTACCAAGTCGAATACCAAGTAAAGACGAATATCAAGTCAAGCAAACACCAAACAAATACTAACCAAATGAACAAATGAACCGGTTCAATACAGATTTACCTCATGCGTAGTCTTCGCCTCACACCTGTCGTTCCTCCCTGATCCAAAAATGACCGTCCGAAGGTCCCAGTCAAGTCCAGCAGCCGCCAGGAAGATCAGAGTCGGAGAGCTGAAAAATCACCTTGGCCCACGAACAACACTAATCTCATCAGGTGGTCCGCTCCTCAGCGAATTCCGTCTTACCAACCTGATCTCCTCCCTCAGTCCAACTGCAGGCCTTTGATGGGGCCCCACGTTCGGGTGCCAATTTGTGGAACAGATTAATTCTAATATGCTTGGTGCAGAGTCACCACTCTTGGCACGGGTCCTTATCAAATAGGGAGGAATCAACAGTGGAGCGAAGTACAAACCATAGGTAATTTATTAAGCATTCAGAATGGGTCTCCATCCAACGAGCACCATGGAGTTACTCAAGGAAGGAGCACACTTGAACAACGGCTACATGGGTTTTTATAGGGAAGATCACAAACAAGGAACGCCCAGAGGTAAATAGAGCTTTGAAAAGAACACACGAATGAGCTAAGGCAAGAATCTGCCAGCCTCGGTGGCCTGTGCAATTTCTAAGTTTTAAGGCTGAATAACAAAATGTGCTATTCTGAGTAGACTTTATTTAAGGATTAACTAATGCCTGAAAACCTTCGAGCAAGCTGACTTTGCATGTTTACACTGCCTACAATGTCCCAACCTGCAATCATTTACTCTTGTTTATACAGATGCGGTGTCAAAAAGAGAGCTAGGATGAAAGTAGGGCAGGGGTGAAAATGAATGAAGCATAGCTTAATCAAAAAATGAAAGAATCAGATTTTACATTTTAACACAGTCATGCAGAACTTCCATGAAGTTGTGTTTTCCATGGTATGCAAATAGAGAAAAGTAGCATGCAGAGACAAAGTAACTCTTCACCTGCCCATAAGGGGGGAAGCTGGCTGCGCACTCTGCAATGCAAAAGCATTGTTCCAATAAAGACACTTGAACATGAAATCAGGCATTGCCTTGTCTTCTCATTCACCTTCCATGACTGATTCAAAACCAGTGTACTCCCGCACAGCACTATGTAGTATAATGCATTGAGGAATACTCCATCCTTGCATTCAGTAACAGTAATATGTCCCTGAACCAAAGTTTAAAGCAAAACAACCTCACCACAGCCTACTGAAAATCTGCCTTCGGCCCACTAAGCTCTCTTGTATGGTTTCCTTTAATATGAGATCAAGAGCCCTACTGACTCTGTGTGCCTAATCTCAGTGTGCTTTAGTACATTTCGGTGAAGAGCCGAAGAAAAAGAATGACAGCCCCATGCTCCTATTGGAGATTGATGAGCTGGTCCACCCATAATTAGACAATAGGCTCCTCACCTTCCTAATCCGAAAGAATGAACCTTCTAATGCTAAGGAAAAGGTGTATCAGTCGATGTTTCCAGAAAGTATTCCATCTAAATATCCACTTGAAAGTAAAGAATTAATATAATATTGTGTGAAAATTATTGTGACTACAAAAATAACGTAGAGCTAATTATTGAAAGTAAATATATCTTTTTCACAGTTGTACTGAACTATTAAGTTTTAAACATTATTTACTATAATCTTGTTTTTTTATCATACAGTTTTAATTGTATTGTATTGTGTTTTTATTTGTATTTGATATGTTATTGTAAAATGTATTAATTTCTTATTAAATATTTTATAGCATAGCATTTGTTAGGGTTAAGTGTATTGGGAAATTGGATAATTAGGTTTCTAATGAAGGGAGTTTTATAAAGCGTGCTATTTCCCATTAAAAAGGTGTCTTGGATGGGGTCTTTTTTATTATAATAACATGCATTGATTAATTTGTTAACTATTTTAGAGACTGAAATGTCTATTTATTTCCAAAATGTTTAATACATATTTTTATTAGGCATTACATTTGAATTTTTGGCTGAGGGGATTATTGGAGGACTAGGTGGGTGCTGTTTTAATTTATATGCTATTTGATTACTTTATTAGTCATTTCATATATTACATTGGTATTTACATGCTTACATTTTTATTTTCTCAATTACCTATTTTCATTTTGGGTTGTGGGGTTTAAAGGAGAATTGGGAGGGCAGTGTTATAAATTATTTGTATACATTCATATAATTGATTAATGTATTGCACTTGCAGAGTTTAAAGGTAATTCAATTGTATGTTTATGTTAAATGAAATAGAAAATTATTTGTTCATATATCTTTTAAAGAAATGTAGTAATTTTTGAAAGTTTGTAGGGTTACATTCAGGGAATCATTTTTTATTTTTTTTATTACTAATGTATTTGTAATTAAACTTTTAAATCTGTAAAGTGTAAAAGATATATTTGAATGTTTATATTTTTGTGTGTTTGATGGATCTTTTTATTATTTACAATAGTTGCATTTTTATTTGTAATGTTTACATTTTTGGAAATATTTTATTTCAATGTTTTATTGATTTTAATAATGTTTCAAGTGTTTTAATCTTTGTTAGCATTTCCTTAATTAATTATTCGTACACTAATTATTTGAGCATAGTAGATCTGTCCTCCCCTGCCAGATAAACCTTTTTTCCTGATGTTTTTTAGACTCGATTTATAATAGCAATTCTTCCCCTGCAATGTATATATATTCCCCAATGTCTGTTAAATTGGATTTAAAACAGGAAGTTTGGCTTCCTCCAAGTATAGACTTTTCCCAACTTTTGTTGGATTGGAGTTGTAACAGTAAAAGGGCCCTCTTACCCCACATCTATTCTCTTTCCTCAGTGTTTGTTAGACTGCAGTTAGAATGTAAATCTTTCTCCAAGCCTCCATATGTGCACTTTTCCCAGACTTCGGTGGACTGGAGTTGGTAGAGTACACCTGATCCCCCATGTTTACACTTTCCTCAATGTTTCTTAGTGTGGAGTTAGAATCGTGAACTAGACCCCCTCATCACCTCATTGTATGCATTTTCTCCAACATTTTTTGCTCTAAAGTTGGAATAGTAAATCCAAACCTGCCTTCCTTATGCAGGAGAAGGAATCAGCACAGACATCCATCGCACATCGAGTTCTGGCACACAGTGCAGAGCAGAGTTTATGAGGCATTCGCAGAACAGAGGCCTTTGTACAACAGGCTCCACACAGCTCTTTCCCTGGCGAGAGGCTTCAGAGGCGACCTCAGAGGCGACCTCAAATGGCTTTGCCTGGCTTTGAGGCTCAAAGGCCTGTTTCTGGCTCTGAAGGCGTCTGCCCATCTCCTGATGGGAGCGGGAGTGGGACCATATCCTGCAAACAAGCCCACCCAGCTGAATTAGCTTCCTCAGTTCAGACGGCTGCCATGCTTCCCATCAGGCTGTCAAGAGGGGAGAGGAGGAGTGGGCCACTGAGCGGCAGCAGCAGCAGCAGCGTGACAGTGTGACCAGTGTGACCAGAGTAAGGGCAGTGAGCAGGGTTTGGGTAAGGCCATAGGGCCACGGCTCACCACTTGTAGATTTAGAGGTGGCCGGCATTATGCCAGTGCAGCTTGTGCCTTACTGACGTGGGGCCACACACTAACTCCGCTCTGCCTTCCCCAGTCACAATCTGCTTAGCAAGTGCCTGCTCCACCTTGCATAATCATGTCACCACTGCAGTATATTCCAAGCTACGTCTCTGAAACCTACAGCCTGCTGCTGAGCAGATTGAGACCACCTTGCCCTACAACCTGTCTACAACCTCAACTCTTAGTCCTCACCAGCGGTCCCTGTGGCCCTAAGTGACTGTACACTCAGGGCCTAATGTTCAAACGTCTGTGCCCTCAAGCAGGACTGGTAACAATATTCAAACCTGCATCCGTAACCAGCAGCCAGCAACTCAGAAGGGGACACATGTACAGATATAAACAGAGAATGAAGAGACAACATTTCCACACGGGCAACCATGGCTGGCCAGGGTGTGGCATCAATCAGAATCAATCAGGGGGTTGTTAAGTGGGACTAATCACCCGTAAGGGTCTCAAGGCGCTAGGGGTAGGGGGGGTGTAGGTTCCATTCCATCAAGGAGGGGGGCACAACTTAGCGACTTTTTGCTGAGGTTAAAACAGGGTTTGTGCAGAAGCGGTCGGGCCAGGTCTTGGTGCGACTTACACCAACCCATGTGCTCTTTAGTCAGTTTGTCTGCCTGTCTTGTGGCCCTGCCACTTACTGCACCTCTGAGGCGGAAGCCGGAGGCATTATTCACTCGTTTTTTTTAATATTTTCTTTTTGTGTCACACTGCTTTTAAAATAACTTGCCTAATCGCCCCTGAGATTGTGAGCACTTAGAACCAGCAGACACCCCACGAGCAGCGGAGCTAGCGCTGCTTCGCGGGACAGCTGGTGGAAAGGCCGCCATCGCGGCATCCGTGAGGCCACGCCCACCTCGTTGGCCACGCCCACTCCCCCTCCTATAACTAGCGCTGAGTAAAAGCGCAGGCAGCCACTTACTGCACCTCTGAGGCGGAAGCCGGAGGCATTATTCACTCGTTTTTTTAAATATTTTCTTTTTGTGTCACACTGCTTTTAAAATAACTTGCCTAATCGCCCCTGAGATTGTGAGCACTTAGAACCAGCAGACACCCCACGAGCAGCGGAGCTAGCGCTGCTTCGCGGGACAGATGGTGGAAAGGCCGCCATCGCGGCATCCGTGAGGCCACGCCCACCTCGTTGGCCACGCCCACTCCCCCGCCTAAATGTGCCAACCACGCAAGCGCAGCGGACGAGCGCAGCGGGAGCGCCGTTTGCGCGCCGAAGGCGCGCCTAAGGCAAGCCCGTCTGCGCCCGTCCGCGACCTGCAGCGGCCCAGGCCCCGTCCCCCTGTCCAAACCATCTCAGAACAACGTGGAATTCTAAACTACACTAGGCAGGTGCTACTACAGTTGAATAAGAGGCTGCCGCCAGAATGTGAACATATGCTACAGGTGGAAAAATGGCCCCTGAAGTGTGTGGGATGTGGACATACATTCTTCAAAGACCAAGCGACGAATAAGGAAGGTAACGAATTATCTGCCTTATTACTTAACTGCCGTTCGATGAAACGCCATAGCTTGAACATTTATGACCTACTGTTAGATGACAAACCCGACCTAGTCTTCTTGACAGAGACATGGCTGGATGATCAATCCATCCCTGATATCTTAGAGGCCCTTCCTCCCGGCTTCAATATTCTTCACATTAACAGAGGAGATCAAAGAGGGGGTGGGATAGCCATTATTCACAATAGTGACTTACCAGTCTCTCTTGAACCGACTTCCATCAATAAATGCGAAGCGGGACTTTTCTCTATCACGGTGAGCCCCAACTGCACCATTAAGGGCTACCTTATCTATCGCCCTCCGGGTGTAGCTACTGCGTTCATTGAAAGCCTCCTGGAAGCTCTAATGCAATCTGCTTTACGCCACAATAAATTTATGATTGTAGGAGACCTCAACGTGCACTTGGACGATGTCAATTGCAGAGAGGCCGCTTCCTTAATTAATGAACTTAGAACCCTTATGCTTGTTTTAGCTGACAATAGAGCCACTCATCAAGCAGGACATTTGCTGGACCCAATTTTCACTAACTGGAAAGACATAAGTGTCTCTGCTCCGATTAAGATTCTGTGGTCAGATCACTATGTGATCCCATTTAAATTGAGGAAACTACCCAACAGGAGGCCCATACAGAAACCTCCCGTCATTAGACGCAGGGACTGGAGAAAATTCAGCCACAATGCTTTCAGTCAAGCCCTTGAACAGAATCCTCCAAAGCTCAGCGACAATTTGGTAGAGGCGTATAAGATATATGAAGATTGGGTGCAAGGTGCGCTGGATAATGTAGCCCCTTGGACTCATAAAGCCATGGCTCGGAGCACGAAATCTGCTCCTTGGTTCACCGCTGAGCTGCGCGCCGCAAAAACCAAGTGCAAAACCGTGGAGCGTAGATGGAGAGTGGAATATGCCCCCTCACTACGCGAAGCCTATAAGAGTGTACTAAGGCTCTACCACAAACAGATCAGGAAAGCTAAAAGAGAGTACTATAATAAACGGATAGACTGTGCGGAGAACACATCTAAAGAACTTTTTATGATTCTAAAGGAACTCTCAGCCCCTCCAGCGAGTTCAGGGGAAGCCCCCCCCACGACTGAGTCATGCAATGACATCGCAGACTTCTTTATAGGGAAGGTAGAAAAAATCTATGCATCGTTTCAGACTAATTCTGAAGCTATAAATCCCGACCCTAACTGCGGAAAGAAGGTTAGGGAAGAACTTAGGAAATTTTTGGTTCCTCAAACTGAGGAGCTTATCAATATCCTATCGAACATTCACTCAGGCTCTCCCCTTGATGCAGTACCAGCGAGAATTCTTCGAAATCATATCCCGCTGGTAGCGAAGCATATAGGTAACTTGGCTTCAATGTCTTTCCATGAATGTTTAGTTCCGGATAGCTGGAAACTGGCCCAAGTCGTCCCAATTAAAAAGAAAGCCCACATAAGCATCACGCAATTAGACAACCTGAGACCAATCTCCCTCCTTCCCTACTGTGCGAAGGTAGTAGAAAAATTGGTCAACAGACAGCTGGTGAGCTTTGTGGAGGAAAACATGCTCCTTCACACGTCTCAATCGGGATTCAGAGCCAGACACTCGACAGAGACTGCCCTCCTCCTATCGACAGAACTGCTGCGAAGTAAGGCGGACGAGGGTCACACGGCTGCACTGGTCCTATTGGACTTAAGTGCGGCGTTTGATACCGTATCTCACCCCGTATTACTGGACCGCCTAAATGAAAAGGGAATAACCGGTCCTGCACATGAGTGGCTGGTCTCCTTCCTCAACAACAGGAGATTTCAAGTGCACTGCCCACCATATAAATCCAGTGTAAGATGTCTCAGGCAAGGGGTTCCTCAGGGCTCGATCCTGAGCCCCACTCTATTTAATCTGTACATGGAACCCCTTGCCAAGTTGGTGGAGTCATATGGTGTCGCAATAGTCTCTTATGCAGACGACACACAACTGGTGATCAATCTATCCCGTGATCCAGTTGTGGACGCTGAGAATTTCTCGGCCTGCTTGGTAGCACTTGACGGCTGGATGAAACAGAACTGTCTCCGCCTCAATGGCAACAAGACGGAAGTTCTTATCGTAGGCCCCTGCCCTTCTATTTGGACCTCTGCCTGGTGGCCCACGGAACTGGGCTTGGTCCCGGCCCCAGTAGACACAGTCAAAAACCTTGGCTTCCTCCTCGACTCTAAGCTAGCATACACCAACCATGTTGGGAAGGTTGCCGGAAAATGCTATGGACTCCTGAAGGTCCTGAGGAAAGTCCTGGACCTTTTGCCCCCCAGCTCCAGAAAAACTATGGTACATGCCTTGGTCACCTCCCACCTAGACTATGGGAATTCCCTTCTATGCGGACTCAGCAAAAAAGGCCTAGCTCAGTTACAACGCGTCCAGAACGCAGCTGCTAGGCTGGTCCTTAACCTCCCTAGGAGAGCCTCTGGGAAACATGCATTACGCTCCCTCCACTGGCTCCCAATAAAGGAACGAATCAAATTTAAAACCATGTGTATAACCCACCGTATAGCTCACAAAAAAGCACCTCCATATCTCCAGGACCTGCTTCCTGTCTATCGCCCCTCACGTCCCCTGAGGTCGATGGGCAGCATGCTTTTAGTGGCGCCTCGGATATATAGAGCTAGGATGGGAGGTCGTTCCTTTAGACACCATGCCAGCAATGACTGGAATAACCTACCCATCGACTTGAGGATGGAGCTGTCTGAAACCAGGTTCAGACAGAGGCTGAAAACCCACCTTTTCCCCAAACTCAATTCAGCATAGCAGGCCAAGCACTCCTTCTGTGATCCAGCTGATGAGATGTAGATAGGGCTGTCAGCGCGGGGACGCACTGTTCTCTGTGCAACCATGCGCTTAACAAATGTCATTAACCTAACCTAACCTAACCTGCGACTCCCCCGCCCTCCAGCGCCTTGAGACCCTTACGGGTAAGTAGTCGTGCTTAACAAACACCTGATTGATTGATTGATTGATTGATTGATTGATTGATTGATTGATTCCACGCCAGGGCTTTTATCGCAATCAGAAACTGTCCTTACTCCTCCTTGCATTTAGCAATCATGAGATCTGGCAAGGTATGCAGAGGCATGAATCCAATCAAAAAATGTGGGTCAAGGAGAATGCAAAATCCAAAGACTGTGAGACCCCAACTCATCTAATAACACCAGCAATCCGCCCACACCCTACCAGTTGCGATGTCACCTAGCACCCAGGAAAAAACAGCACCCACAACCATTCCTCTAGAGCATCTCAAAATTATTCAAAATTGCCTCTCCACTCACAGTTTAGACAACAGTGTATTAGAGTGGGCACTAGAGGACTCCATAGTGTGGCTATAACTGCTATTGAGCCCCTTTGATCAGTCCCATGAAGGCATTATAGACCAGCACAGCACTTCAACCAACTCTGGGCTGAAGCACAATTACAACTCCTTGCTTTATCTTATCAAATTGCATCAATGAAACACAATAGCCCACATGGCAGGACAACTAAAGAAGAACCAATAGAGAGCAACATCGACTTGCCTCATATCCAATGTAGCAGCAATGAGGCGTTAACTACCTCACTCAACAACGACAAGGAGAGACCTTTGCTTGCTGAAAAGATCCCACATTTCCCAAATCAGATATGGTCACCTGTTAGACACCATGGAGGTAATATCTTCAGTCCTATTGCTCAGTTCGAAAAAACTAGAAATTCAGGTGGACCTACCAAATACTTTGGTGGCCTAGGCTCTAAATGACCTGATCAGGAGAGTACATTCAGACCTGACTTCTTCTTATCACTCTTGTCAATGTTCTATAACCATGGACCTCTTCAAAAAAGTTCCAGCCATCCTTTTGGGGGTTTTAGTGGAAGTGAAAGCCCCCACCGCCATCACATACAGAACAATCTGCTTTCCACTTCTCACCCGATACTTCTTCTCATAGCCCGATCCGGCAGGAGTGGGACCATCAACAGCCATCATGCTTGCAGAGTGATATTCAGCATGCATACTCCACTGTCACAAGGATGATCTGGAGATCACAGAGAAAACAAAGCTGACTAACCAAGGAATACATGCAGTGGAATGAGTAGCTTAAGGAAGTCTCCCCGTCCCTCCTACACCCCTATCTGGAGCACGACTTAGCTCATTAAGGCCCAAGAATGTCCCTGATTAAAAGAGAGCATAAATGCCTTATAAAAAGCCACTTACAACAGAAGAATAAGGAGCGGTACGAGTGAACTAAAACCCCTCTCACCTGTCTACACAATTAAGGAGACAGTCTACCTGCTGGCTTCAACAGAGACCCAGCATCACCAGTTCAGCCAAGTTACAATACGTTCTTATCCAATATTCCTACAAAAGAAGGGAATGACAAAGCCATTCAGCTACCAAGGTCCAGACAGTGTGATTTGAGTACGGAGGCCACTAAAGGCCAGGACATCATCATCATGAGCCACAAAAGGCCAGTACATCTTCTAAAGTGATGATAACATCACATGATGCAGAAAAGTCATGCACCACCACTAAAGTAACAACAATAGCTCACCCCTTGGGCACAGTTTCTTCTACTACAACTAGTGAATCTATTCCTTCAACAACCAGTTCAGCCATCACCTGAGACTGGTCAAGCCAAGTATCACTACTATTTGTAAGGGCAGAAGGTCAATCTCACTCAAATATACACCATTGTACCTTGAGGCCTGGGTTACGTCCTCCTCCAATAATACATCTACAACCATCCAGTCAAAGGGCCTTTGTTCAAATCTGCCATTTACATCGATTGTGATCTAAGTTCCCCCCTTTGACACTTCACCAGCCTAGGCTGGGGGCCTCACTACAACCACAGGTAGACACCACTGATATGGCCCCTGTAAGGCTTGAATTGGTCCCACACTATAAAACTAATTGTCCCTACGATGTCTTAAACAAAAGTGCTATCCTTAAATTGACCGGCACCCTGTAACATTTATAATCCAACCACATAGAAGGAGTTGAACTCAAGCCCAGCCTATCTATTCTAGGCAGTGAAATCACATTAGTCACATGGGCCAATCTAGCGGCCACAACTCAGGTACAGTAATAAGCAACACTTCTCAAAATGTGGTATCGAAATAAGGTCTGAGCCAGAGTTCTACCCTAGCCCCCTACTTACCTCGTAGGGATTGACACGCAAGAGGCTGATTTCAACAAATGTAGAATTAAGGGGGGAAAAAGGTTCAACAGACTTAAGAGTACACAGAGCCCTTCTGCATATATATGGTAACCAGCAATCTGACACACTTGGAGCATTATCACACATAAGGAATGTCACCCTTCTGACATAGCAGGGTCACCCTCAAGGGCGACATGGAATGTATGAATTCAAAGGCAAGAGGGCCTCAGTGCCAAACAACTCTCACTAAAATTGTTTTCCTAGAATATGAATGCCCTTATTAGCAAGGTGGGTGAGAACGACTTCACCACTTTTCTACAAAATGTTGATATCCTGTTACTGCAGGAAACCTGGTCGCAAACACCCACACCCCTTATCGGCTTCAAAGAATTTCATATTGAAGCAAACAAATTGAATCAGGCAGGAAGAGCCACAGGCAGACTTTCCACCTACATCACAACCAACCTACATCACAAGCAACCTACAGTGGAATCAAGAACTCTATATCTAGCCCTCTTGCGGACTCAATGTATCAAGCTGCTAGCTTCCCCCAGAACAAATGGCCTTTAGCCTTTTAGTTTGCAATCCATACATTCATCCAGGCAACACGAGCAAAACTTACAAAATAAAGACCTTGATTCCCTGCTTAAAACCCTTCATTTCACTTTTCCTCAAGCACACCTGGTATTGTCAGGGGACTTCAATATGCACTTACCGCAAAATAGATCTCAGACATCCCAAGTGTGCCAAGCACACATGCAACAAACTGTGGCAGCAATTATTTCGAATTGCTCCAGAACTCACTGGCATGGAAAAGTATTTATTTGGGCTCTAGAAGGTCTTTGTATTTACATAGTAAATGGGCAACTCCCCTAGGACCAACCGGCTGTTTACACCAGGGTGTCAAATACAACAAACCCAGTCCTGGATTACACACTGACAGATGCTGACCTGTTTCCAAATATTAATTATTATGGCATATCTGTTAGGATGGAGATCGATCACCTTCCCCAGCATGTTGAGCTACTGATTTTTTCACCAAGGGCCCCATATGCACATGACTTAGTAACATCTTCCAGGGTCCTCAACTTAAAATGTCTGACATGGTCAGGTCCAGCTGCAGAGGTGATCATGGACTTTGCGAGAGCCCACTTGCTTACTGAGCAATCAAGTTTCACAGCAAAAGGAAATCAGCACAGACTTCCGGCACACATCGAGTTACGGTGCACATTGCAGAACAGAACTTGCGAGGTGGGAGTTTGCAGGCTCTACTGCTCCTTCGGTGGCCAACAGCTAGCAATCAGCTTTGGAGGTGACCTCGGAGGCGACCTTAGCTGGTTTTGGCTACCTTTGAGGCTCAAAGGCATCCTGTTTGCACTGAAGGCCGCTGCCCCACTGACAATAGTGGGAGTGGGACCACATCCTGCAAGCCTCCCTCCCAGCTGCCTTAGCTGCCGCATATAACCATTGCACATTGTCAGTTCCAACTGCAGATGAGACCATGGACTTTGCAAGACCCCACTTGATAACTGAGCAATCAAGCTCAACACATAACTCCGGCACAGGCCTGGGAGTCCTTGGTCACCTCTCTCACTTACACTTTGTTGCTAAAATCCATCCGAAAGAAAGACAAAGCCCGGGAGGGGGCAGCCTGGTTCACCCCCTCACTACTAGTGAAAAAGAGACAGCTAAACGGGGAGATCCGATGGGCTATTAAAGCAGACCCTCAAAATAATCAAGACACAAGGCATGAAAGTTTCAGCATTGAGGTAAGCTTACAGAAAAGTCAATTGGTTGGCTAAAGCCTCCTACCAGACAAAACTATGGATAAACCATCTTCATATGAGTAAACAGAAAAACAGTAAATTTTTCTGGATCGAAATCAATAAACTTGCAAATGGGAGCCATTGCCACCACAATGCTGGCATCACTGAAGTAGATTGTGTAGCACACATAACAGCTGTATACACTTTGGACAACCCTGTCCATTCTTCAAGAACCGCACTGTCCAGTCAGGGCTCCATGTTCAAAGATCCTTAATAAAGGCTTTAACATCCACCCAATTAGACAGTCTGTGTTTGGATGACCTGCAGGTCTTGCGCATTCTCAAGCAACTCAGATCTGAGCGGACCCCAGGCAGAAACTGACTCCCAAATGCTCTATTCAAACGAGATCTACAATTCTGGGCCTCTCATCTAACCCCACTGTTTAATCTCACCTCCTTCACCAACTTCATACCAAATTCCTGGCAAGAGAGCACTCTTTATCCCATTTACATATCCGTCTCACAATCTAACCCCTCAAGACTGATTGCCCTTATTGATGTTGAAGCAAAGATCTAAGCTTCCAACCATTTGATAGATTTGGTAGCCTATGTTTCATCGCCAAACATTATTCCAAAAACACAGACAGGCTTCAGAGCAGGCATGAATACAACAACCAACTTCCTAGAAGCCAGCCTCCTTGCAGAAAAAGCCAAAGGCAAACGTTTCAATCTCTATATTTGTTTTGTGAATCTGAAAGCAGCTTTTGATAGGTTACCAAGGAATCACCTCTGGTAAAAAATGGCCATTTGTGAAGTGCCATCAAAATATTGGAAGCTGTTATTTTATTTGTGATTAGATGTGAGCAAAGGTGGAGGACGCCGCACCGCTCTGCTCCGCTCGGTTTTGTCCCTGAGCGCCGCCTGAGTTTTGCCGAGGCTTTCCGCGGCTTCCTGGCTTCCCGCGGCTCCCGGGGCTCCCGCGATCCCTGCCGCTTGTGGGTCGATGCCACTGCTGGCTCGAAGACCTTGTTTTGGGCAGAAAAAGCGGAGCAGAGAGATCGGTGCAGCGCGGTGGTGGCTAACCTCCGGTAACGGTGCAGAAGCGAGCCGTTAAGTAACTCAGCCATTCAGCCGATATAAAGACCTTGGCAAGGGGTCAAATGAGGATCTGTGCCTGAGCTTGAGTCTAAGTCTGACTCCGACGGACTACGGAATATCGATCACATGCTTATTGGCTCTTCCGGTCCGTGGAGCCGTGCCGCGCTTTCCAGCAGCGGCCTGATCCACCTGATTTACCAGAATCAGCTGTGAATCAACTGGTAATTAGCTGGAAACCCACGCCGCTACAGTGGTAAGTGCGGTTGATTGCTGATGTCTGCAATGAGACAGAAGAGAGAAAAGCATACCTGTTGAATATTTAGGTCTGCTGAAAATAGCAGCTAAACTGCAAGATTGTTAGACTACCAGACTGACTGAAAACCTTTATTGAAAAACCTGCATTGCAGTATTACAGTGGCACGTATGCGGACCTGGAATCAGGAGGGACTGGTAACACCAGGGGTGCCGCTCGCAGGCGCAGGACCTTGCTCTGACTCAGGCTTACCTGGAACTGTCTCCCGCAGTGGACCTTGGCGCAGGACAGCACGGATCTTGGCAGAACTCTGTGGGGCTTTTAACTTCAACTTTTATTTTGTGTGAATTGCGGGACTGCGAGGACCAGAGTGCTTTCGTTCCTGCTGATTGCTCGCACCTGGTTCCTCTTCCCGCCCCTCATTCCGGCCAGTAAAATTTCGCTCGTGGTGAAAGACTGACCTCCTGCACGGGGAAACAGCGCTCTGAGGACTGCGAGGCCCAGCAGCCCTCCGCTTCCTGCTGCTGCTGCCTGCCTCTTCCTCCGGACCCGCCCCTTGACGTCACAATATTTCCCAGCACACACTGATCCGCAGCGCGGATCGCAGCGCGGGCGAAGCCCGGGAAAAGGGCGGGACCGTCCTAGGCCGTCAGTGGCCGAAGGAGGCCGGGCTGGGCCCTCTCTCTTGATTCCGTCCCACGCAATAACTAAGGAAATGCCCTCGCCTATACACCGGGAAACCCCCTCTAGGGTAGGAGCCTCCAGCTCCGGGACTTTGGATAACTACTTCAAACCCAATAAAGGTGAGGCGGACATGGAGGGTTCACTAGAGAAACGCAGGGCGGACTGCAGGCGCTCCATTGAATCCATAAAAAATAGGCCCTTGATCGACATCAGCCCCTCCCCCATCACTCAAGAGGGAGGTGTGCTATCCAGCAGTCTAAACATTTCGACACTAGAGGACTTCCCTGTCCTATTAAGGGAAATCCCCCCCACCCCAGGGATAGCGCTTGTACAAAACATAGAGCCAGTCCCCCCTGAGACCTCTCATTCCCCCGTCAACCTGGTAACCCAAATTCCACCTATCCAAGTGGCCAATAAGAGTAAGCCCAAAATAAACGTAGTGGTGGAGTTACATAGGCCCCCACCCGGTAAACGTGCCCGGAAATCAATGGGGGGGCGGGGGAAATCCAAAATATCCCATCTGGACTTTGGCATGAAACGGCCAAATATTGCTCTACCGGGGAAGCACACGGAGATAGTGCCTCCTTCTAAGCTCTCAAACATCGGAATTACTGCCACCACCAATGAACAAGAGGGCACTACGTCAAAGCCAAATAATCCACTCTCTGCTAAGGGGAACATTGAATTCCTACTCCGCTCCCTTCTACAGCCCATCTCCGACAGCTTAAAAAAGGTCGAGATTAGGCTTACTTTACTAGAAACTTCTCTTACCACCTTGAGCACTCTAGTAAGTAAGCAGACAAAACTAGTGGAAATCCCTCCCCCGGCTGAGGAACCTTCCAAAGAAGATGCCGCAATTAATGCCACTAGAGCCCCCCCCAGAAGTATGCCATCTGCTCCCCCTCTGCAACCCCTCATGGCCACTCAAATTCAGGCACGGCACAACAACCAAAGCCCCAGACCTACTTATAATGCGGCTTTAATTCCACATAGCCCACAAATAGAGTCCTCTAGAATGCATTAAGGCCAGGTCAATGTTCCCCCACTCACGCCCGTTTGTCCAACACCCAGACCTCGGAGGCCAGACCTTCCACCTGAGGCCAACAGATTAATGGTGGTTCTAGCGGGTGCCCCTCACTTAAGATCAGGGGAAAACGAGGATTACCAGTCACTTAAGAAAAAGGTAATCAAATGGCTCAATTGGAACCGACCTTTGCCTCCCCAGTATAATAATGAAATCATCATGGTGAGAAGGGTCCCATGGCTAGGGAAGACTAGGAAAACTATAGTGGGGGACTGTATCATGGTAACTTTTAAGGATCCAGGCACGGTCCGACATATTTGCAGAGGAATGAACCGTTCCCTGGATTCCACCATACAGACCCTCCCAGTATCTTTCTTCTTTCCCCCGATTCTTAAGCGTCAGGCCCCAATATACGATGACTGGACAAGGGTGGAACATAGACGCAAGCATAAAGGCTCTGTACAACCCCTGTATTTTCAACCACCAGATACACCTTTTTGTGATTTCAATCGCTTCAACTGTCTGGATGGGGTCGACTGACTTACCGCCTGTAAGACAGCGCCAGGGGTTTGGGGTTCTCGTGGGTCCTTGGAGCATTTCACTTTGTCCTCCGGCCCAAGTTTTGGCCTATTGAATGACCCACCTACCATAGATCATGGCAGAAACGAATTCTTTCACCAAGCCACTGATGGAGTAGTTGCTGCCGAGGGGATAACTTTGGATCCCCTCCCTGTTGGCGAGGGGGAGAGGGGAGCCATGGTGCCATATGAAACTTATGCTGCCCACGCTCCAGGCTTTGCAACACGAGAGGTGCCAGGACCTACCTCTTCCAACCCTTGTGTTTTGACACCTCCCACTTCTGAACATCTGAGGATAATCTCCTGGAACATCGCGGGACTATCAAACAAATTGGAAGAGCCGACTTGGGAAAAGTATATAGAATCTGGCGACATATGCATGTTCCAGGAGACCTGGGCTAGAGAGGACCATGGACACCAAGGCTTCATATCATTCTCTATTCCAGCTAGGTGGGAAGGCAAAGGCCGCCCTTCAGGGGGCCTTGTGATATGGGTTGCTGTCCATCTGGGCTGTGTGGCATCACGGCTTCCATGTAACTCTGATGACATTCTGGTGGTCTCACTAACATGGCCAAACAAAGTAAACCTCTTGTTGGTTAACATCTATTCCAGGCCGATGGGAAAGGCAAAAGAATCACCGACTTTTAACGAGCTCTCGAACTTTTTATCTGAACTGTCGACTGATTCATACTATGTGGTGGGTGGGGATTTTAATTCTCACTTTGAGCCACTCCCCGGTCTTCAGGAAGGGTTTTTATCAGATGAAGAAGCTAGGTGGGCAGTACCAGGGGTTGATGTTCCATCTCCGAAAGCTTGGACCCCATTAGCGTTGCAAATCACTGCCCTTACCTTAAGGTATGGTCTTAGAGCGTGTAATGGGAGAGTTAAATCGGACACACCAGGCAAAAATACCTACAACCGCCGGGGAAGAGAGTCACACTTGGACTACATTCTGGTCCAACTAGCGAGGTGGTCAACTATACAGGATTTTAGGGTAATAGATAGGTTGGATAGTGACCATAATGCCCTTGAGTTAGATCTTGTTCATCCAGCACCGCAGGGCTTAGTGACCCAGGAAGAAGGGAACCACCCCACGCTCCTTATAGACAACAGTAGGAGAAGAATTAGGTGGGAGCATTTGGTCACAAAAAAGGACAAACTCCCACTGCTTTATGCAGAGATTACCCCTATCCTGGAAATTGTTGGGGACCTAGAGAGTGTAGCAAGAAAAATAGACATAAGGAGCAAATTGTCTGATGCCCACAAGGAACTTATAAAAGTTGCGGCACCCCACTTCACATGTAAGGTACGAAAGTCAAGAGAGAGGTGCCAAGGCAAAACCCAATGGTACAATGTGGCCTGTAGGCGGGCCAAAACAGAACTCCTCGGCGTAATAAAGGAGGGTAAAGGAGGGGAACGCCTTAAGCAATATAGGCAAGCCTATAAGAAACTTCTCGCCCAGGCTAAAATAGAATGGGAGGAAAACCAGTGGGAAGAACTCACTAAGGCTCTAGCAGTGCAAGATCAACGCTTGTTCTGGAGAATGGTGAACGGGGGATCAGGGAGTTTACATTCGGCAGTGGAGCCTAACATAGCTCCTGGAGTGTGGCAGGCCCACTTCCAGTCCTTATATAGCGCCGAGCTTGGAGAACTTCCTGTGTCAATTGAACCAGAAAGGCAGGGCTCTCAGGTGGACCAAATAACATTGAGCGAGGTCACTGCTGCTATTTCAGGCCTGGCTTCGGGGAAGGCCCCTGGGCTGGATGGGCTACCGGGAGACCTGTACAAGCAGGAGCCCACCGTCTGGGCGCCCTACCTCGCTGCTCTTTTTAATGGTATCCTCGGTGGGATGGAAATCCCTAGTACTTGGCTGGGGGCTGAGGTGGTCCCGATTTTCAAAAAGGGATCCCCCCTCCTCCCAGCCAACTACAGACCGATCAGCCTGATAGATGTAGCGCAGAAGTTGTTCGGCAGGGTTCTCCTGAACAGGCTTCAGGAATGGATCGAGGAGGCAGGCGCCCTCAGTCCATACCAGGCAGGCTTTAGGAAAGGGGTATCGACTGTGGACCAGGTCTTCAGATTGAACCTGGTGTACTGGAAGACAGTGAGGTTCGAGGGTGGCAGTTTGTACACGATTTTCGTGGACCTACGAGCCGCCTTCGACCTCGTGCCCAGGGGAAAACTCTGGATCATTCTGGCAGGGATGGGCGTACCACCTGACATCTTATTGACCTTGCAGAGGCTGCACCATAACAACTATGCCCAGGTGAGGTGTGGGAGGTCGGGGGAGCTGACTGACAGATTCCCCGTGGGCAGAGGGGTAAGACAGGGCTGTGTGCTGGCGCCGACCCTGTTTTGCCTCTTTGTCAACGGGGTAATCGCTCATCTGAATGCCACCGACTACACAGATGCCCCCAAACTAAATGGCAACAGTGTGCCCGCAATAATGTTTGCGGACGACACACTGTTGGTATCCAAAACTCCTATGGGCATCCAAAGGATACTTGATGCCTTTGTGGCCTTCTGTCAGGACAGAGGACTGGAAATCAATGCCACAAAAACCAAATATATGGTATTGAATCCAAGCCCCAAACAGCGCCCGAATCCCCTGCTGGGAGCAGCACGGCTGGAAAGAGTAGCCACGTTTGAATATCTCGGCGTGACACTCAACGAAAATATGACCTGGGGGACCCATCAAACCAGGGCTAACCTTAAACTAGTACAAACTACCGGGGGTATTTCCCGGATGATGACCGGTTCGACCTATCGCCCATTGGGGGCCCTAATTCAGATATATAAAGCACAGGCCAGGGGGGCGATCCTCTATGGGGCTGAACTGTGGGGCTACACTCCATGTCGGAATCTGTCATCCACGGAAAACAGATTCTTAAGACAAATTACCGCACTTCCTTCTAGTACCCCACTTCTCCCTTTGAGGCTTGATCTAGGGCTACGGCCTCTCGCCGACGAGATAAGTCTAAGACCCATTGCCTTCTGGCGCAGGCTTTGGAGCAGCGACGATCTCGCCGACTATAGGGCGGAACTGGTCGAACTATTAAAACACCCCAAGGCGCTCAGTATCCCCTGGGTCCAAAATATCCAGTCAACCTGCACAGATCTGGGGCTCCCCGAATTGTGGACTAAACCAGCAGATACAGCACCTAGAATCTCCAAGAGATTCTTGGTGAATCTGTATCATGAACACAAAAGGGTAAGGGCTTTAGCTACCCAGACAGAGGGGTCCCTTTCTGCTAAATTCCTGCAAAATAAGGATGTTTATGCACTTGAAAAGGTTTTTGATCCCATATATCCCGTACTCACTAGAAAGTTATTTCTTCAGTGGAGATACGGTACATTGCCTTTGCGCTCCTTTTCTAGCACCTGGTCGCAAGCCCCTTCCACTAAGTATTGCCCCCTTTGCGCTGACAAAGAGGAAAATGACTTACATGTGATCTTTTTCTGCCCAGCATATAAGGCAGCCAGAAAGTACTGGCTGCTGCCTCTGATTAAGAACTTGGGTGGCAGGGAATATATACCTATGTACAGGATTTTAAAATGTGATGTTTCCGGCCCAATTGTTTTTGCGCTTGCCAAATTTTTTACAAATGTATGGCATACGCGTAATCGTCTTTTAAAAAATGCTGGGTAGTCTGTAGATTGCTCTATTTTTAACACTGTTAATAATGTTTGAAGTGGATTTTTAAACTATGCACTGATGTTTTATCAAATGTGATTTTTATGCATGTGTATCTTTTATGACCAAACGGTCGAAATAAAGATTGGAAAACGAAAACGAAACGATTAGATACTTAGGTCCAAATCAAGGTCGGCGACGGCCACAGACTTACTGGCAACATCCCCACTCATATGAGCCTAGAGCAGGGGGTGCACTTTGAGCCCCCTGCCTATTCAACATCTATTTGGGCGACCCTGACAGTCAACTATCTGAAGTTGTGTGCAATCCTCCCAAACTAACTGATGAAGCTCTGTGATGTTTCTAATATGCTGATGACATTCTCATCCTAAACCAAACTTCGATTGGCCTCCAGTGCCTAATCACCCAGTTGGCACAGTACAACCAAACGCTGGGGTTTGAACTAAGCCACAGTAAAACAAAAGTGGTATTCTTCTCAACTGTATCTCAAGGAACTTGCCCTAGCTTCATGTGGAAAGCTTTCGGCAAACCCCTAATACTGGTCAAATCCTACAAGTGTTTAAGTGTTCTAATGGATGCCTGACTAACGTTTGGAGAGCACCTCACTTCCAGAAGAGTGATCGCTAACAAACTGAAGCTTTTGTTTAAGCTGCTGCAAAAAAGAGATTGACAGCACCTTACAACACTATTTGCTACAGGTCATTAGAGCAAAGTTTCGTCCATCAATCACATATGTCTTTGAATTACTGACAGGGAGTGATGCATCCACACTAAACCATGGTGCAAGGGTGTCTGCATTGGTGCTAGGCAGCTTTTTTAGTGCCAGCGCAGGGATGAGCACAGGAATGTGCCATATTTTTGTTAAAACTGCGCATCCCTGCATTTTAAAGAAGGATGCAGTTCGGCCCAGCAAAATTGCCTGCGGCACCGCGCTGCGCCATTTTCATATTAAAATATGTTCATGTGTTCTGCATGTGCAAGAGGTTTTATTCCTTAAACAGAAATACTCAAGGCTCTGGAGTTTATTTAGGTTTTAGGCCTCTTTGGAGCTGAACAAATCAGGCAAAAGGAAACGTTTTGCTGAATATTTCGTATACCCGGTCAAAGATAAACATCAAATATGGTTCAATCATGTATAAAATTTGGCAATTTCGAAACAAGCATCTACACTTCAAGCCCCAATTTCTGCGACAGAAGAGAAGAGATTGCAATTTCTATTCATTAACGGTCCTTCAGCACTAAATCCTTGTGTCCTGCTATTTTACTGAGAACCCACAGTAAACACTCGTACACGGAGGCATTATGTGTGATTTGCTAAATCAGATTCAAGGTACGATAATTAAGCAACTGATGTATTCTCTTACCAGATTCCCCTTCTTTTTAGGCTCCCTGAAGGACAAATGAGGTGTCGCTCTTCAGAATTGTGCTAGCAGTGTATTCAGGATGACGCAAGCAAAACGGTGCAGTTTCTCGATTTAGATAACAGTGAATCTCCATAGCTGAAAAGCAGGAAACTCTCTTACTGCAACAATAACAACAGCCTTCATTCGCTAAAGTTAGTAAAAAAGAATACCTATAAATCCCAACAAAGCAAGATTCGCGAATGTAACCTTGGCAGAGACAGACAAACCATCTCAGTTTCATGCACAGGAGTCTCAGGTTGGTAAACATTTACTTAGAACCTGATTCATTGCAGTTCAAGTCAGCTTGTTTCTCGAATACTTTCCCTTGATGCCCTAGATCAGTGTTTTTTAACCTGTGGTCCAGGCACCGCACAGGCCTTGCAACACCTACCCAGGGGGTCTGCGACTGCTTAGAAAGTTAAATAATTTAAACAGATTAATACAGTACACATAAATAAAAAAGCAAAATGTAAATTTGAACATTTCAAAATGTTATGTTTCTTTATATTTGTGGAATAAATAAATAATTTCATCATTTGTGTATTTGTTGGATGGTTTTGTGTATAGTTTTGTGGTTCAGTTCACCGAAATGGCTTAGGCTGGGATACCCAGATTCCGATAATGACTCCGCAGGGGTCCCCAGATTTCAATAATGACTCAGCAGGGGTGCCCAGATTCCAATAATAATTCAGTGGGTGTCCCAAGATTCCAGTAATGATTAAATGGGGGTCCACTGAACTGAAAAGGTTAAGAACCACTGCTTTAGATAGCAATTTGTCATGACTGTTAGATGTATTTTAAGGCCCCATTCTTCGCAACATTGACTAAATGTCTAAAAGGTGAGGGCGTACCTTAGTCATACAAACCGGATGTGCATTCTGGGTTACCAAGAAAATTACTATTTTTCTTAAATATAGTGAAGAATGCGGCTCTTTGTAATACATTTTCAAAATGCTAAAATACATCAAAATATAGTCACGAGAATTTGAAAGGCATCAAGCATGTAGGAAATTTACCAAGAAAATAATAAAACTTGTGGAATCAAATGTAAACGTGCCTGTTCCAGGCATTTTAAGATGTGAGCCATGCACTAAATAACGGAGATTCTTGAACCAATACATTCTAAATTATTGGCAACTCTTCAGGCAATTCCTTTCCACAGCATTCTATTCAAGCTTCCGTTCACTGAGCACGTGCAGTGGCACAGGGGTCACGAGGCCTGAGAGGCTGAAGGAACCCTGATTATTGCTGTATTTCACAGTTCCAACCATCGTGGGGACTATAATTCAAGAGTAAATTAGGGCCATCGTGGGAGTCTGCCACTAGGTAAAACCTGTTGCAAATTGCTGATGCAAACTACATGCAAACCCAAGCTGGGTGAAATGAAATCATGCACATATTTTGCATAGTTCCCCATTTTGGTGGTTAGGGGGGCATAACTCAAAAGAGGTGCAAACTATGCACCTGCTAATTGTCGCTCGGTAATTTCTACTTGAAATGTTTGCATGTCCTTTAATCTGAGCCTACGTGTGCACACCCCAAATCTCTAACGCTCTGCAAAGGTCAAGACACTTTTTAAAATCATGTTTTTAAACTTCTATTGTCATGAATATAGTTAAGTCAAAAGATTTGCAGGGACATATATACAAGCACCTGTCACCACCAGGGCACCCCCTTTTTTTTGTTGGTGTACCGCCATTTTCTATATTTGCAAGGTGGAGCCTTAACGCCACCTTGTAAATATGCCCCTTTCCGCCGCAGTCCTCTGTGGCAAAGGGGATGCAATGGGTGTTGCTGTGGGCATTCCACAGCAACACCCATTGCTTTTTGATGCTGCCCCAGATTTACAAGGAGGTGTAAATCTATGGCAGCGCCACAAACTAACGCCGTGCAAGACCAGGCGCTAGAATGCAACACAAATGAGAAATGCTTTTATTTCCCCTCGTTTTTGCTTTTTCTATGTGTGCTGCAGAGCAAACAGCAATTAATGACTGTGTGCAGGAAGGTGTCCGTCCCTTTCTGCGCATAAACAATCATTAAATAATGACAATTTGCTACTTCTCTGTGTGTGCAGCGCCCATAGAAGTAACAAATAGCCATTATGGATTGTTTATTTGCAGGAAGGGACACCGTCCTGCACATACACAATCACTCTCTGCAACGCAAGCAGTCTTGCACTGTTGTGCATGTGTGCCTGCGTTGGCACTGGGCAGCTAATTTTAGTGCCAGCTCAGGGGGAAAAACACAGGTGTGCGCACTATTGTATTAAATACGGTGCAGCCCTGCGTTTTGAAAATGCCAGAGTGCAGTGGTGTGCCAAATTTCGAGTAAATATGCCCCACAGTTTATACATTAATATAATTTAACCACCAAAACCCTGTAATGAATTCATTGTTTTGTAATTCTGCGCAGGGCACAAAGACCCTGCCAAGTGAGGATGCGTTTACCTGTCAATGGTGCGGTGTCTGTAGGTGAGTCGACGTTATCTCACTAATTAAAACATTCTGCAAATGCCGAAAGCACTGGAAATAAAGAGTTCATTTATATGGTTTGATTCCAGGGATTTATTCCGGAATGAGGCTTTCTTTAATGGGAAACAAGCTATTCAGGTTTGCTGAAACTGAAATTTTAATTAGTGCTAAAAATCCATTCTAAATTTACTCAATTCTGAAATAAACACATAAATCAAAGGCATAGAAATCAATGCAGCAGCCGTAACATGGTTGGCATTCAAATCGCTACCTTGATCCAAAATATGAGATGAAGCCAATAATAATTTTAAAGGAAGGAATCTCCATACATCATTGGCGGCGGATTGATTAACATTCAGATTGAATCAGTGCCACACAGGGATCGCACTCGTTCAGCTGCTGACCTCTGCTTCTTTGTTTAATCAGGCACAAACAATATAAACTAAATTCCAGAGCTTAAAATTGATATAACTTTCCAATTAGTCCCAATTAAAGTGGGCCAATTAAGCTTCTTGACGGATTGCTCTTAATGGGCTAAACGAAAAAACTCCATGCAACAGGAAGGGCCTCGTTTATCATGGCGCGCGGAGCGGCACCGACCTGGGTTCACGGAACAATTCGACCAATCAGAACTATTTGGTCACAGCCACAAAGGTAGTGTTATTTGTCTCATTTATTGCTTAATGTATGGTAAATTGAGATGCAGAGATGTTTATCGTGGGCCGGGCTACAATGATGTATTTGGAATATCGCTATAACTTTGATTTTATCTATAATTGGTCATCTCAGCTCCAATGGCCACCAACTCATAACTTGGGCAACAACAGATTCAGGTGAGCACTGAGTTTGAGTGGTGGGTCAGGTGCGCTCTTGAACTCGTGTCTGTCAGGCTGTGTCCTGCCGCCCCCATCATTGAAAACGTAAAATGGCATTAGCAAGTTGGCAGAGGCTGTATAGGTCCAACCATTGGCAATGCATGAGCCATTTTTTTGGCATCTCCTGTTTGCTTTGTACTCTGTCAGTCAAGGGCAGTGCAGGGAGCCCGCATTGATTTTTGTTTTTGCTGGAGGTGAGGAGGCCCATGACATTTTAAGAGAGGTGAGAGAAGCCTCAATGAAATTCAGGTACTGCTTGGGCTCGCTTTTGAATTTTTGGGGGGATTCTAAATCTAGTTAGTGGCTTTGTGAGATTATTAATCCACTATAGAAGACTGCGTTGATCTCATGGTCGCAGGTTTGAATCCAAGTGGGCTCAACTAGTCTTTCATTCTTCTAAGGGCGACTCCTGGTGGTGCTGAGGCCCACCATTGGATCATTTCAGTATACTTAATCTGGTTGGTGGCCCAGTGAGCTAATGCATTTACTTCGTAATGCTTGTATTCATTTCATGGCCTTAGGTTTGAATTTAGATGTGTTCACTCAGACTTTCATAGTTGTAAATCTGACTAGTAGTCAGTAAGCTAACGAGCCCACTCCAGAATCCTTTGCTAATATTATGGTCTCAGGCTCGAGTTCAGGCAGGTCCACCCAGCTTTTTATACTTCTGAGTTAAGAAATTGTTAAGCTTCTTTTAAGGGGGGTGGGGTTCATTCGTTGATTTTTTGTTTGTTTTGTATTCTTATTGTAGCATTGAAAAATCCCCCCACTAGTCATTGTGGCTTGAGTACTGGGCAACCGAAGTTCTGTGTCTGTGTTCTACTCTCCTTTTGTTGTCAGACATTTTAAAGAATTAAGAGTTAAAATCCCACAGCCCTTTTCTCTGGAAGTGAACACTCTGGTCAGCGCTTAATTTGAGTTGGTACTTGCAGGTGGGGACCACCAGCACTCATTTTGGGGCACCTCATTTTCCTAAAATTGATCCAAAGCAAGAGAGAGAAATCCATGCAAGAATAAAGAAGAAGTAAGAGAAATTTGGATTAATCTGTGACAAAGGAAGAACGCGAGGATGCAAAAGATCCTGCAAAAGTAAAAGAAAGGGACAGGGAGTGACGAGTGGTGGATGAACGATGCATAACATTGAATCGTGGCTTGGCAGCCCTGTTATTCAGCATCTCTGACATTTGATAGCACTGGCTAAAGATTTCTGAAAAAAGCTTTGGGCCCGGCAATTAATAACTTACAAACTGAGAACCGGCTGTCTTAGTATGTTTCTATGAAAGTTAATTTACAACCTGGGAGGTGGGAGCTATGGCAGATGGCAGATCTCTGTGCCTCCAGCCTCATAGGCATCTCTAGTTTGTGAGCCGAGCTGCTATCAATGGCACTGATTTGGACTTCAAATTATCTTAATCTGCTTGGTATTTACAGATCTAGGCTTACTGGTATTGTAAATTCATATGTGATTGCCAGTAAGATCTAATACTTCTGGAGGTATGAAGATGAGATGCATTTGACGTGTGAGGGAATTGAGTGGAGGTCTCACCCATCTCACAAGGTTTTTCTAAGATCTGTCTAATGAGTGGCGATTTTAAATGATTCACACTTATTCTCTTGTTGAGAATGAGAGTCTCATGGTAATCTTATTCTGAAGGCGTATATGATATAAAACAATCCAGTCTCAATACTTCCTCATCTAGACGAGAGGTGACTTTTAGGTGGGAGCTGCAGCCCTTCAACAAGGAGTTCTGGGCTTCAATTTCTGTAAAATTATTAATTGCTGACTCTTAGTTGTGGGTTGTAGGTTGGGACACTATTAGGCCTGTTGGTTCAACGTTTCTGATTGTCTTCAGTTTAGGTCTCAAGCAGATTAAAACATTTTTAAATGAGTGATCAGTGATTTTATGTTGAAGTTGAGTGGACTGCTCATTTTTATAAGCTTTATTATGGAGTCTCCCCAATAAATAGAGAGGTATTGGGAATGCAGCTGTGTGGTGTCTGTTTTTAGAGGTCGTGGGTTATCTCTCCTATGGCCCAACTATATTTCAGATCCCACACTGTATCTTTTTAAGTAGGAATATACTGTTTTTGTATTAGACCAAGACTTCAATCTTTTCTGAGGTGTCAGAAAATAAGTTGGAAACCACACCTATGAGTCATTTGCTGATTAAAATCTACCTTTCATTTTTTTAAAGGTATGATAGTGGAAGATGATTGCCCTATTTTTACTCACCAAGAAATGATGCAAAAAATGTATTATCATACCTTTCCATTGAGGTCTTCTCCTCAGCTTTTGAAAAAAGGGAGGTTGCAATCCCTTCTCTTTTCTAGGAGAAAGTGTTTCAATGATGGATGGAGCATTTGATATTTTTATTTTTTAACAAAGCATTCTACATCCAGAGTTTTTCTTTAGTTTGTTCCTAAACTGGGTCAACATCTAGCAAATTTTCTGTTAGGATTAGAACCATATGGATGTTCCTCTTGGTGTGGCAGACCTAAAGCTCCACATAATAAAATGGTCATACACCAGTTTTCCTGGGGTAAAGAACTCTTTACAACCATACTGAGTGAATGGAAAATAATTATTCCCATGTAAACATGATTTAGATTTAGTTTAGGACCTCTGAAATATTGCTTGGGCCATTTAAGTGATTCAAATGCAGGTGTTCTTTGGGTGTTCATATATGCTATTACTGACACTGCAAGTAATTTTAGAAAGTTTATTTTCAAACAAACTCCTCACTCCTGCAAGTGTGATTAGGGATTTTTATTCTTTTGTTACAGGTTTATGCCTAATACAGCATTTGGCTCAAGTTGCAGTGGAGCAATGGTAAATTTCATTTCTGGGTAAAATTCAACTTTGTACTACAATGGGACTTATTTCTTTTGGTTAAATATCTTGTAGTTCTCTTGCAAACATTAAGGTGTTTGTATTTGATACTTCAGGGGGCTCACATATTAAGTGCTACTGAGATCCAAAATTAAAGCATCTTTTTGCAAATGGATTTTTGCAATGGAACCTTCCTTGAAAGCCTATTCAAGATCTCTTCTTCATTTCCTTCAGTTTGATCGGGGAAGGTGGTAGATTTTATGGATTTTCATGCATGTTTGAGTGTTTCCTCAAGTCTTTGCAGTCCACTAAATTATCTGTTCATCTGACTTAGTAAATTTCATCTTGTTCCATAAAGACACAAATGTTTTTGTTCAAATTATCAAGGGTAGTACAATGGCTCTCTACACAAAATATGCATAAGTTTAAACTGATGTAGTTCTACAGTTTGGCAAACTATTTCCTTCAAATGTGGTCGTTATTCATCAGGTTCTGAGTGGCCTTTATATGAGTATTTCCATTTTTGTGCTTCTCTTTATGAAGGTTGATATAATCCATTCCATTCAGGTATGAGAACGGTTCCTCCCTTCTCCTAAGAGGTGTTTGTTATCTAGAGTCCTTGGCAATATTTTCTGGCATTATTGACATGCCCATGTATATTCTGAGGGAGTCTTGCTGTTGCATGCTATTCTTTTTCCTGTGGTTTGTTTTACATTCTTTACTCAAGCCACTAGGAAGACCATCTCATAAAAGATTTTATTCAGATTGTTGTCATATGTGTTCAAGGTCTACAACTCCATAAGAGCAATCATGCCCACGTCTCTAAAGTTGAGGTAATCACCCATCAGGCTAGACCTCAAATGTATTGAGTAGCTGGCAAGCAAGAATTTACTTCACCACAGAACTACTTCTCATGAATCACAAGTTCAGCATTTTATGGGCTAACTTCTGGATGTCAAAATGGGTGCTCCTTTTCTTTAAAGGGTATGTTCCATGGTAGTAGTTCTGTGGCAATAAATTGGTTAGGATAAGAGATCAGAAGGCAGGAAGAAATAACAATCTGTTGGGAGTTTTTATTTTCAGTGTCTTCTTTCTGGTTGGTTTTATGCACCTTTGGAATGTGGCTTGAGCATTTCTGTCTGGGAAATCAGTTCAGTGAAGGCGTTCTTACCTTTTATATCACACACATCTAGAATACATGTGTTCAGTTCATGCTTTTGTGACCACTGTGACTTTATATCACTTTTAAAGAACTGATTCTTAAAATCATGGGAATTTTAAAGTTGTTCCAGATCTCCTTTACATTCTGGGCTGCTGAGTGGTTTCTCTCACCTCATTCAACAGATTACCTGTTCCTGGTGGTCAAATTCACATCTTTGGTTAGATAGTTTGTTTCTGGTGGTCAAATTCACACTTTTTCTGATTAGCCATACTATATGTGGATGCTCGGCAGCAACTCTTTGTGTCTCAAGGCAGCTGAAGCTCTATGATGGTTCATCACTTCTGTCTTGTTCCAGTGCTTCAGCCTTGTGGGCTGTATATTTTCTATCTGTCTCTGAATTGTGGATTTCTGTCTTCATGAGCCCGCCTTGCTGAACCTGCATTTCAATCCTGAATTACTGTCTTCAATGCCTC
Source organism: Triturus cristatus (assembly GCF_964204655.1). Classification (NCBI taxonomy): domain Eukaryota; kingdom Metazoa; phylum Chordata; class Amphibia; order Caudata; family Salamandridae; genus Triturus; species Triturus cristatus. The sequence continues at coordinate 897,277,661 of NC_140590.1, read as the reverse complement.
ATTGGCCTATACCATCAGGTTTTTTGTGCCACTAGGTTTTTTCCTGTAGTAGGACACACCTTTCTACAGACACTTGCTTTCCCATGTTTTTTTGTAAACAGGTTAAGCAGAGTGGCTTCAGAAGGAGAGGCTGGATCGAAGATATACTTTGTGTCGTCCAACCATTGCAAATAATGGGAGTTACTGTAGCCTGTTAATTGTTTTGTTTGTTTGCAAATAATAGCACAATGGTGTACAGCTACCAGTCATTAAAACTAAGCTGTTGTTACCCAAGGCTTATGTATTAATGCTTAGGTTACTTAACTGTAATTTTTTATTACACCAATTACCTTTCTTCTGCATAGTACTTATGTTATTAGGCCTGCCTATCTCTTTCCAGGCCCATGCTCCCTAGCTAAAACTCAAGAAAGGCTTCCTTCCACTCACTTCTCACACCTGCTCTCAAGCTCCTCCTCTCACAAGGCACATAAAAGGGGTATACACCCTCAGTACTGCTGGTAATCCTCAAATACTAGGATTAGAGGTTGTGAGTAATGGAAAGGAGTGTGGTCCATAGGTATTGGGATCAGGAAGGGTAATCACAGTAATGAGTTTATTGTTACGTAATTGGCACATTATATCCTTATTTCATCCTCATTCTAGTCCATACTGATTACCCAAACATTGATAGTCTCTAAGCAATACAAGAAGCCCTAGAGGAAGAACACAGTATCATAGAAACAAAATACAGGAAGGAAGGGAACACATATGTCACCACGACCTGATTACATGAGGCACACCTGGACAGAGGACTTATCTTTCCTAGATCAAACCAGGCCTAAGTGATACAATCAATACTCAAATCTGTAATGGGTAGTGAAAGACTAGAACAGCAAGCTCAAGACTGGAAACAAAATCCCTTCATATTTCTGTGGTAGAAAACTCTAGAATTTGTGGCTGCTGGGAAATGTCCTACTACTCATCAATTCCACATTTCTCCTGATTAAAAAAAACGAACTGGCAAATGAAATTTGGCCTATATTCCAGAGCTGTAATCTCCCATAAATGCAGCCACGTGAAAGGCAGCAACGTTGTTTTGGAAAGGGTCAAGTCATGGCATGGGGAGGTGAGTAACTGGAGAAACTAACAAACAACAGAAATATCTGAAATCTAGAGGCCTGGAATGGTCCAAGGCGGTCTAACAAAAATCTTCAGAGTTTCTGTGGAATTTCTAAAGTTACCACCAAGTATACCCTTTAATGATAAAAATAGGCCTGGGCAAAAATTTTGTTCCGTTCGCGGGAATTGCGATAATTTGACATTTTCGCGTTCCGCGGAGAGCGCGAAAATGTCAAAATTTCCGCTTTCCGCAGCTTGGCGATAATTTGTTTCTTGCTCGCGCTGTAAAATAATACATTCTCGCGCGCGCGCGATCGCCTTACCTGAATCCCTGCGTTCGCCGACAAGTTTTCTTGATCCGGTCGCGTTCTCCATGAGATGTTGGATTGTTTTTAGCCATTTGCGCTGTTTCGCGACAGTTCGCGCCCGCAGTGACGTCATGCGTCGCGCGATCACGTCTTTCTTCTCGCGATCATGCAGCGCGAGAAAAGTCAAAACAAGATGGCCGCGCCCGCGAGCAACCTCATGGGTAAGTTGGCGACCCGCAACCATGCAGAAAATCTCGCGAACATGCAGGAAAAAAAATTCCGCATCTTCGCGATATTTCCGCTTGTTTGCGATAATTTTAAACATTTTCGCAATAATCTGCGAAAGTGGATTTCGCAAATTCCGCCCACCCCTAGATAAAAACTATAATTCACATTTATGTGTGAGCTATGACATTGAACTCTGCCTTAAATATCCTTTACATTTTTAAGGGGTGGCTGTGATACTTGGGTCTGGGATCGTCAGGCACGCTTTCAGCCCTGCAAAACCACAGATATTTCACAAAACTAGAACTGCTGAGGAATCCAGGTTTGTGTGATTTGCAGTGATATGTTATGCATATTGGCATGCAGATGTCAAAGTGTGAGTGAAAACAATATTTCCTCATATTTATGTACAGAAAATCCTAAATGTCCAGTAAACATAAAAAAAATTAATACCTTCCTGTATTCCCACACTTCTCCTTAGAAATAAGTACCTACCATGTATGCATGTGCCTATAACATCAAACAGGAAAGGGCTAAAACTGTCGGCGATCATGCAGGGCCAGCTTTAGGGCGGTACAATCGCTGTGACCACACCGGGTGTTGACTTGAAGTGTGGGCATCATTTTTGAAAATGTATATTATCATTTTATTAGCACATGCTGCCGCGTTTCTGGTCTCCAGCAATTTACAGACATCAATTAAAATGTCAAGATAACTCCAGTGATTAATCGCCTTCCTGGAAAGAGACCAGAGGTTTGTGTAGTGGAAATTTTGACTCATCCTAAGGTAGTGCAGAGGGTTAAAATGCCTGCTGCTAAGAACGTGTACCATGCCATAATGAAATGCATATAATGTAAATAGGTCAGAAACTTACTGCTTCTGTAAGAGAGCTCCTTTTCTTACTTGTCGTTTATAAGTCAAAATCCTAGAGCTGCATGCAAACTGTACGGTGTATGTGCTATATGTTTTTTTGCCCAGTCTTTCATCATCCTAATCTTGTGAAAATGGTTAATTTGGGTAGAAATCAATTCTTATTATGAAAGAGAACACCTAGCAATGATGTTACATTTTAAATTCTGAATTTGTGGTTTTCCAGAATAAGGACTTCAACTAGATTGCCTACCAGTATCGATGACATGTCACTCCTACACCACACCTTGTAGTCCTGTTTGATGTAACATTTCCTATACACTGATTTCCACATATAAGATTGTCTCTGTGCAATGTGTGTGGGGTGTAAAGTGCTTTGACACCTTACACTGGTATGAGTGGTGCTATTCAATTAAATGAATTTGAGAAACAGTGGTTATGGAGACTTGAGAGGGTGCTAGTGAGGGAATCCGTGACAGTCATGGGGGCGCGTCAACAGACATTGTCGCACAGGGCGCCACCAGCACTAAAGCCCGCCCTGTGACCATGTACATTACAGTGTCCATTTCAAGGTAGTCAATGTATATCATATGTAAAGGGTAGCCTCTAAATGGTAGGCATGCCTGCCTTCTAACACAGCGTCCATCAGAAGCCATGAGTTGACACAATATTTCTGGAGTAGCACAATTGCTAATTAGTTAGGATGGAGGGCAAGTTATTTGACTGGTGCTAATAAGTGATAGCCACCAAATGTCAGTAGAAAGCAACCATACTTATGCTTGCACCTGTGCAAGACTGTGCACATACACACAGATACATACATGCATTTCTCTTTGCTTGACACACAGACACCCTTGCATTTCTTTTTCATTGTCTCCCTCAGTCAACCCCTCTCCATAAGTACAAGTGATGGTCAGATAACGCTATCCAATCCAATTAATGCCAACTCAGTTTCTTCAACAATGGGGTTTGTCCTAAAAAAACAAACAAAAAAATACTTTTGTGCTAGGTGAATTACTGTGAATTTCCACTTTTCTTTATCAGTTTTTATTAGGCATACTCTATTGTAAGCATGTGAAATGCGTTCCTCTCTGTGGTTACTGGAAGTATTATTTAGTGTAGAAGGCCCCTTATGTTAGGGATGGAACAGGATATATATTTCAATTAATAGGAAACCACACAACATTTAACATTAAATGATGACTGTAATTGGACTGAAGAGGAAAAACTGTGCCATGTTCATGTAAAATCATTCTTGGGATATTGCTTGATGAACTGTCAAATTGCTCTGGGCAGTTCCTTAAGATCACAGAAACAGAGAATGATATGGAGGATTCCTCACTGAGGATGTGATTTGCATTTCCAAAAAGCAGAATTTACGATTTCACCTCACGGGGTTTTTATGTTTTTTTTTTAAACTCCATATACATTTTTTCCCAATCCTATTTTAAGTGTACAGAATATATGATGAGTACTGCTAGATATGTCAGCCCTAGGGTGGTCTTCCCCCTAACCTTTTGACATTACCCTCCACTTTTTGCTGATATTCCTTTCTTTGGCTCTAGAACTCTGCACTTTACCACTGCTAACCAGTGCTAAAGTGCTTGTGCCTTTAAACATGGTAAACTTGGCTTACACCTAATTGATATATTTAATTTACTTAAAATTCCCTTTTAGAGTGGCATATCATTTACCTTGAGTCTGTAAATGCTACTAGTGGGTCTGCAGCAGCTATTGTGCCACCCACTTAAGTTGCCCCTTAACACATGTCCCCAGACTGCAATTGAAGCCTGAATGCAGTTTTAAACTGACAATTCTACTTGGCAATACAGTCCTGTTGCCAAGACTTAATTTGATGTTTTATTGCATATAAGCCATCCGTAATGTAGATCCTAGGTAGCCCATAGGGCAGGGCTCATTGTAAGTAAAATGATGGATATGTATTTTTATGTTTTTCAGGTCCTGGTAGCGAAAAACTCCTAAAAATATTTTCACCACTGTGAGGCCTCCCTCTTTGAAAAAATAACACTGAATCATCTTATTACATTTAATAAGCACTAACCTTTGATTGGAAACAGGCTAACATCATATGTTTAGTGTTTGAGAAATTGTAATTAAAAATCATTGGTAAATTCGGATTTTAAGTTACAAAAATCTTGAAAATGCCCCTTTTAGAAAGTTTGCCTTTTCCTAGCCTAACTACATTTTTGCCTGCAGCCTGTCGCTGGGCATAGTTACTGTTGCAATTTTAATGTTTGTTGGATCCAATGATGACCAGAGGTAGCCAGGAAGTATAACAGAAGTAGAAGGTTTATTGGTTGGTTTAGTAGAAGTATGTTACAGGACCCACCAGGAGCAGCATCTTTGCCGCTCAGCCCACTCTCTCCAACTGCCACTCTCACCACACAAGCAGGCACACCAACATTCCAGTCTCTCTCTCATCAAGCATTCCAACATTCCACGCAGACATCACATTTAACTTGGCTGAGCAGCTAAGGAGAAGATGCACTTGAGGAATTGAGATACAACACATCCCCTTTCTTTGGACAACAATAAACAACAATAATTTGCAACCTTGCAGCATGAAAGTATGAATGATGGTACTTGCATCGTTGCGCACAATAAATATCAGAGGAAGAATGAATGTCTAGTGACAGGTTAGAAAGATGTGAATAAGTAGTAGAAAGTGACTAGAATGAAAGGAGGGTGAAACAGTGTGAAAAGCTTCAAGATATAGCACATCCCCTTCCCTTGGGAAAAACAATTAATAGAAATAATTCAAACATTGCATGTAAAACGTTGCATGTAAAACCTGCGTGTTAAACACTCGATTATAGCATCATAAAAGTAAAGAGAGAAGAGAAACAGAAAATAAAGGAATTAAAAGTGTGATATAGAAGTAAGAGAAAGCAGAAAAATTGATGTAAGAGAAAGGTGCAAGGCGATAGAGAAAGCGTCACAAAATATTGAACATATAGGTTTCACTGCCCACATGTGTATGGTGCAGTGCCCTTGTGCGTAAAAACTAAAGATGGGTACACTGCCCCTTATTGATTTCAAAATAAAGTATGGATACACTGTCCATTGCGCATTGAAACTAAAGATGGGTACACTGCCCATTGCGCATTAAAACTAAAGATGGGTACACTGCCCATTACACATTTTTAAATAAAGTATGGGTACACTGCCCATTGCGCATTAAAACAAAAGATGGGTACACTGCCCATTGCGCCTTAAAACTAAAGATGGGTACACTGCCCATTGCGCATTAAAACAAAAGATGGGTACACAGCCCATCGCGCATTAAAACTAAAGGTGGGTACACTGCCCGTTACTTGTTTCTAAAGAAAAATGTGGGTACACTGCCCACTGCGCCTTTTAACCAAAGATGGGTACACAGCCCACTGCGCAAGTAATCACTGAAAGATAACAATCTAGAGGGTAATGCAAGCGTAACACTACTGCTAGGCACTAAAGACTGTGTAGGGTGAAATCAGTGTGAAGGGTGTGCGCACTACCCTCACTGAAAGATAAAAAACAAGTGTAAGAAGACCAGCTTCTAAACAACAAATACCCTGAAGAAAATGCCAAATACCCTGAAAGTATCTAAGTCAGTAAAAACAAATAAGGAAAGACGTAAATGTCAACAGCAATAATCATGTAAAAATTATGAAGGGTGAGCAACACACAACTGTGAGATGTCACTAACATTGTAATATACCTAATAAAGCATAGCTTACGTATATAGAAACCTGAGTACTTAGGAAGTAATTACAGTGCAAAACACATGTCTAAATATGATGTCCATTATAACACAATAAACTAAAATAAATAACGTTGTCACCGTAGATCCCTTTTTAAGTATTCTTCTCTTCATTTGTTGCAAGATAGTTTTTTTTTTAGTGCGTCAGTTCATCAAGCTGCACTACTCGATTATCACCGAGCATCTGAGCAGGCAAGTATTTGGAGAAACAGCAGAATTCGATGTCCTGGTGTACTTCAGCAAACAAAACTTTATTGTCCTCCAAAAGAAAACAACATGGTTGGCAGAAGGAGCAAAGCTGACTGAACACTTGAAGACAGCATGGCTTAGGTGCATGGCTCTTGGGGAAACTCAATATGGCGGCACGCTTGATGACGCCAAGCCGGATGGCTCACAGTACGTCTGTGCACACAGGCGTCAAGGAACAGCTTTGACAGGAATGGAAGCAGACTCGCCTCACCGAGAATTCAGGTGAGCTCGAGCAATCCACGCGCAAGATTTTCAAATAATTCACAGCAACGCGCACTGCTAACGACTCCACCCTTGACCAGGCTCACAGTTCAAAAGTCAACACGGACCAAAAACTCCATATTTGCCCATGACTCAAAAAAAAAACATAACAATAGTCCACTAGCTGAAATACACAAGCAGCCATGATAGACGGAGTCCATCATGTCAGTCAGGGAGTACGCTTCTCCAAACACCGTAGACAAGTTATCCAATGCCACACAAAAGTCCATGTTGATATCCTTAGCTCCGCAGATGAACAGTGTTTGCAAATAAAGGGCAATCCAAATGTTTGAACACACTTCTGGACTCTGATGAATACTGTAGTTTAAATATCTTGAAACGCATTTTTTTTAAATTCACTTTTCTGTAGGCAGCATTTTGAAAGTAAGCCAGTTTTAAATGCATATAAATTAACGCTATATTTATTTACCTTTGAAGTAAGAGGTATGAAGTATAAAGAATGTGAAGCGCCCTGGGTAGGCTGTCCAGATGGTGAAGGACACTGGTGGGACCTTGGGGGGCGTTATTTTCCTTTCTTTTTAAAGTTGCTTAGCTTTGAGTAGTTTCTTGTAAAATAAAGGTCTGTAAAATGTGTAAGTTTCCTCACTTGCCGTAGTCTTGTGGCCAAAGCACGCAGGGTTTCTTCCAGATCGTCGCCATTGTTGCAATGTTAATGTTTGTTGGATCCAATGATGACCAGAGGTAGCCAGGAAGTATAACAGAAGTAGAAGGTTTATTGGTTGGTTTAGTAGAAGTATGTTACAGGACCCACCAGGAGCAGAATCTTTGCCGCTCAGCCCACTCTCTCCAACTGCCACTCTCACCACACAAGCAGGCACACCAACATTCCAGTCTCTCTCTCATCAAGCATTCCAACATTCCACGCAGACATCACATTTAACTTGGCTGAGCAGCTAAGGAGAAGATGCACTTGAGGAATTGAGATACAACAGTTACCTGTTGGAATTTGATTATTTTCCCCCCATACAGCCACACAATGGGATGCCTGGATTGGCCACCAACTGACAGGATGGGGGGGCAGAGAAGGGTACTGCCTCACTTGCAACTGAATAGGCTGTGCTCTGCATTTACACAGAAAACTGGTCACCCTTGCATTATTCATGCAGCCAGCTTTGTGCCAGGATAGGGAAGGCATCACACTTTAAGCACTTCAAAGGGAATTCTCTAGAAACTTCTCCTACTTCAAAGAAGACTCTCAGGCCCACGCTTCAGTTCACTTTCTGGACCTGCAGAAGTACTCTCCTTGGCCTGCCTGCTACTGTGGCCTGCTGTGTACTCCACAAGATTACTTTGCTGTCTGGAGCTTTCCTTGAACCCTCAGAGGCTTGAGCCATTTTCCATTGCTTGAACCCAGGACTACCAGAGTGGCTCCAAAAGCTAGTTAACTGGCATCCTGATAAGAATCTCAGGGACCAAAAATAATTCAACCATCTTGAACCTGGACCAAGTCTGAGTGAGTCCTAAACACCAAAGTATTCCCCTCCATTCCTGGACTCCTAGTGGTGGTGTTTAAGGTGTTCAGATAGTTAAAATCAAAAACTTGAGAAAATATTTGGCAAAAACTGTTCTGAGAACTGAAAGGAAACCAGGACCAACCTGCTTGTCTATCTGTCCAAGGTGGATTGCCAGTCGGCCTGACTTCACGGCAGCTTCTGCTACGTTCTTCTCCACAGCAACATATCTTGTTCAACGGTCTTTTGCCAAAGGACAGTCTGGACTTGTGGAACTGAAGATTTTTGATTTCCAAAAAAGTAACTAAGTCCAAAATAATAAATCTTCACTGCGACTTCATTCAGAGGCTACCCGATGATGATGCTCATTCCTTGGAAACCACCTGGAACCTTGTCCCACTGAACTTTACCTTCTTAGATCATTATTCTTCGAACTTTGTTGTAAGTATGGAGGGAGGTGCCAACCATGCCCAATCCACTTCTTGTTTCTGACTCGCACTACATTGTGGTCGAACACATTTTTTGACTTTGAGCAGATCTTGTGCAACTAGATGCCCGCGGTTGGTGCTTTGTTCTTTTATGCACTCATTTTTTAACCTAAACTTTAAAAAATCGGAACTCAGATTGCATTGGTTAGATTTTTGTCATTTATGTGTCAATTTATTTATTGAAATTTGCTCTATTGTTCTTAATTAGTGTACAATTGTTCTTGCGTTGTGTTTTCATTTAATTACTGTTTGTGTATTGCATACATACTTTATAGATTGCCTCTAAGTTAAGTCTGAATGCTTTTGTGCCAAGGTACCAGATTGTAAAGCACAGGTTGATTTAAAGACTTTTGTGGTTCACCTTGACAGAGATTATGGCTGTTCTATACAACATTTACCCACCAACCCAATTTCTCACTATTGGTGTTTAGTGGTGGGGTCCAGTACTGTGTTTGTGCATTGCCACACAGTGATTTGTGTAACACGGACATCCCACATATATAATTTGATACCATAGCCAGTATGACTAATGTCATCTGGTGACCTAAGAGCATGTGATACCCAACACATCACACCACGTTATATTAGCAGATGAACGGGAGGGCCACTACCCTGTGGCTCTAATTCCCTGGGGGGGCTCTCAGGTGTTTGTTAGTGTAGCTGTGAGCCCTACCATGCTTGTGGACTGTTTACTTGGGAATAACCTGGAGCACATTTCCTGGAAGGAAGAGAAGCTCAGTTACCACCTGGAAACATTGGGGTTACCTGAATGGGTCTTTGTGACCACAAGGTCCATGACTGTCCAGGAAGGTAGTAAAGGAAGCCTGGAAGAATGGCCCATGCACCTGACAATAAAGGGAAAGACAAGGGGCAGAAGAACCCAACTCCTGAAACTTCCACAGTACAGGCGGATAGGATGCTAGAGGAGACCATCTATTAGCCTTTTGGGGAGGAAATTACCTCTCTTGGTAGCCCACCAGAACTTGCTGGATGGCAAGTAGAGAGTGAGCCCACGAGAAAGTAGATCTGTAAATCACAGAAGGAGTGCTCAACCCTGTAGGGCATGAGGATTCAGCCTGAAGCCCTGGAAGCTGATGATACATCCAGAGATCACTTGATTTTTTGGGAGAATGACCTTATTTATATTGAGCCTAAGGCACCTGTACATGGAGCAATATGTGTTGGTGCCCCCCAGTTCTACAGGATCTTCCTACTGGAGCTGACTCATGGAATACCCCTGGCAGGACATCTCATGCAGGAGAAGACCTTTACCATGCTTGTCTCCCACTTTTGGTGGCTCTGGGTAAGGATAGTCTCAGATACTTTCTGCTGGACTGGCACACATGCCAGGCCAGTGGGAAATACGGAACAATCTGAAGGCTCCTCTGGATTCCTTACCTGTAATTTGCCCCCTTTTTAAAAGGTGAGCATCACCATTGTAGGACCATTGGACCCTAATATTACCTTAGGCAACAGGTTTATCCTGGTCTTGGTGGATCATGTCACTAGATGCCCAGAGGCAATCCCTCTGAGGTCTGTAACTGCACCTGCTGAGGCTAGGGCCCTGACAGGGATTTTCACCCATGTAGGGTTCCCCAAGGAAGTGATATCTGGCAGGTGCATAAACTAACCCTGGGCGGAGTTCGCGTAGTCGCACTACACTGAGTTCCGCGAAGTGGTAAAAAAAACACGCGAGCTACGTGGAATTCCGCGAGCACGCGGAGTTGCTTGTTCCGCTCATTCGTGATGCGTTTTTCGTGTTCCCGAACGCGTAGTGCGTGTTCGGGATGCTGTTTGCGTGCTCAGGGGGAAATATCTCGCAAACGTGCCCATGCAGTCACTAATGGGCGCAGCCATCTTGTTTTTCACTTGTCCCGCCCATTCACGATGCGTATTTCCTGTTCCGGAACGCGTATTGCGTGTTCGTGATGCTTTTTGCGTGCTGGGGGGAAATATCGCGCAAACTTGCCCATGCGGTCACAATGGGCGCAGCCATCTTGGTTTCCACTTTTTTGCTATGGTTCTGGGCCTGCTTTTCTATCCTCCCTCTGTCTTTTTAATCATTTGCTTCTGGAAACTTTTTTTTAATCTTTTTTATTTATTTTCTATCTCTTTTACTTACTTTTCTAACTCCTACCTTTTCTTTTCCGCTCCCCCCAAGTAACAGAACCATGGCAAAGGGCAAGGCTCGTAGCTGCAGCCAGAGCCGCGATCGGATGCAGGCACGAGCCTTATTTGGAGAGGTGGAGGTGGACATACTTGTTTTTTTTGTGCAGCGCCACCTTCCTTTAACCCTGGCGGCAACCCTGGGTCCGGGTACGGGCTCCGAGAGCGTCACCAGCAGTGTGGAAGAGTGCGCCGGGCAGTGTTTCGCTGCTCTGGGGTCCGGTGCACCCCTAACCAGCTTACGCACCGGTGGTCCGATATCCTGGACTGGGAGCAGGACCTGCTGGACCTGCTAGGAGTTGAGGTCCCGGGGCTTGGTGAGTAGCTTTTTAATATTACTACTATGTGTTCTTCTGCTCTGTGTTATATATTGCGAATATCATTTTTTTCCAAATAGCAAGAATGCTGCTTATAGCTTACATTGCAGGTAAATTACATTTAAAAATCTTCTGTGGTTGTTATGCCACAGGTGCTCGGCGCTACTAATCTTATTTATTTGCAACTTTGCACTCGCTTGGGCAGATAATGTAAGAGTTTACTTTAGAGAACTTAAGTTAGGTAATGCTAGAGAGACTCTAGTCCTTCCTTTGTCCTCCTGTCACTAAGAGATAGTGGTGGATTGATAGGTTTAGTTACTTATTAGTATTAGTTGGCAATTTTTTAGCAGTCTGCGTGACGCATCCTCTGTTATGTCACGTGCTGTTGAGTGCTGCTTACCCCAGTCCTTAGTAGAACTTTTTGTAGTTTGTTTAGTGAGTAGTAATAGGCTTAGCACTAGCAGAACATCAGCAGCAACCAACCAACAATTTGGTGTATGCAAAAATGTATGCATGTGTCCTCCATCTATGCATTTTTGAGGACTAAAATAAATGGAAATGCAGACTTAGTGAACAATTGGCCTGTCTGGAATAGGTGGGCTAGGTCAGGTGGTTCTTAGGCTTGGATAGTATTCTGGAATCAGAATGGAATACTGGATTAATGTTCATAAATAATAACGAAACGGTCTGCGAATCCTGCGATACTACTAGTCGACCAGATTAGATAGGTCAATTTTATTGCAATTGGTGTTTCCATAAATGTTTTTTGAGCATTTTTAAATATATTTATTTGTTTCACACCAATCATCAATGTTTGTCTCTTTCTTTCTTATATCTTTCATGATCAGCATCCAGGGACAAGAAGACGGGGTCGCTGCAGTCGGCAAGAGCAGCTGCAGAAGATGCTGGCCAGGACCGCTCCTCTACCGTATCCTCTGCTGCTGGCCCCAGTAAGTCTTCCTGTTAATATTAATAATTATACTTCCCTAACTTTTACTGCACCTTATTTTTTCCGAACTAATATTTCCGTTTCCTAATTCTATTTTAATCAATTCTCCTTCGATCTAGACTATCTGTTCTAAATTCTTGTTATCCCGACCTCTAACTGCCTCTGCTATGACTCTCTGTACTACTACTATTAGTCTGTCTGTAGCTACGTTTGCCCCATTGTCCACTCTTTATTTAAAAGGTTTTAAAACTCAGATTCACTAATAGCTCTAGCCACGGAGTCCAGTCCTTTGGGTTGTCCTCTTCTAGTCTTCTTAATCTTGAGGCTTTCGACAATTCCCACCAACATAATGCCCAACCAGATATTTTACTATTTTTTATAGGATAGGAAATACTACTACTAATCTACTCTTCTCTAGTACCCGATTTGTACTAGTGATCTATTTTTTATATGTATGTATGTATTAACTTTTTTTCAATCTTGCTAGTGAATGGAATAAATAGGGGAGGTGTATATGCATCTAAAAAAGTATAATGTTTTTTTTCTTGCCCGGGCCAGGGGCAAAGGCGACGCGGCCAGTAAGGAGGGAGCACTGTACTGTTGAGAGAGACTAAGTTGTTGTGAACAACAGTTGAAGAAGACACCATTTACTTAGTATTAGCAATAGCATTAGCGGCTGTAGTTGAGTAATTAATGGCCTCTTCTATCTGACCTTGATGGATGGGTTAAACGAAAAGGGAAAGAAGGGTGGAAGGAGAAAGGACGGGCGAGATGTAATATTTATGACTGGCAGAGAAGGATACGTAGGATGCATGCATAGGTGGCTGATAGGAATCAGATGCATGGGTGGTTGAAGGATGGGTGGAAGCTGAAAGAAAAGATGCCAGATACAGTGAAACTGTATGCATGGATAGCAAGAATCCTCCGGGGTGTTTCATGGGTCAAACTCAAAGCCAAGACAAGCAAGGAAGGAAGGACGCATGGGTGCTGGTTTAAAAAAAAATGTTTGTTGTTGGTGAAACAAACTAAGGTTTGTTGAGAGATTAAGAAGAATGTTAGACATGTCTACTTTGAATGGATGGATGCCTGGATGGTATTCATCATAGATAGCATAGGTGGAGACTGTCACTGGATGAAGAGTCTTAGCTTGAAGAGAATGTAAAAGAAACCGCGCCAGAGTAGCAAAGCCAAGGAGAATAGAAGTTATATTTTCAGAATACACCCTTGACTAACAGTAGTTTGCAAGCACAGCATATTTGTGTGTATGTATATTGTTATCAAGCGCCTCCCTCCAACTCCGAGGCCCACTCCCTACCTATGTTAGTTTATTTTCGACTGTGTGAGCCTGCCATGGCTGCCCTATCGGCTGCATGTTTATTGTTAACACAATCAATCAAAACAAAGTTCCTCATGTCTTCCCATATATAAGCAATGATAATTTGGATCAGATATCATCTGCCTTTTTGTAGTAGTCAGGGTGGGGTGAAAGTGAAATTGAGTAGTTGCCCTTGATGTAACAGAGTATGGCCAGTGCCACCCGTAATAGAAAAATACGATGATTGTGTAGTCAGCTTCCCCACCTGCAGACAGTAGTAAATAAAAGTAACGTGAGTCTGCGTCACAAGTATGTTTGTCTTGGGCGTAAGCTGACTGAGCTGGCATGCCGGCTACAACAAGGTTACGTAATTTCGCTAAACAAGAGAGAAGAAGACTGGTGTACTGTGTACTCGAGTCCATAGTGCTAGTATAATGCCTGAAACGCCTACAAATGTTAGAGGCCGAGGAAGTGGGAGGACTCAGGATAGATGCATACCAGAAATTTTATGTACTGTGCTTACTAGTGCTTCTGTCCCACTATGTGTAGAATTAATTTGTCTTACTGTTTTGCTAAGAGTATATTGTAACAATAGTCTTTTCTTCTTCTTGATATAGCTACTCCTTCCAAAGGAAAATCGAAACCGGACAGGAAGGAGTTGGCAGCTATGGCCCAGTGCCGAAAGCTGGAGGCCATCCAAACTGAATACCGGCGGCTGGTGGTTCTGGCAGAGCAGGAGGGGGCAGCAGCTGCAGCCTCCTCCAATGCCCGGGCCTCAGCCCTCTAGTGGTACAGCGCTGCGGTCAGGCAGCCACCTACCATCGCCCTACTTCATTCAACACTCCTGCCCCCCCTGTGGGTGCAATTGTAGGGCATTCAAGTGCCACGTGCTCCTCTGAATGGCACGCCTAGAGGAGCACCTAGAGGAGTGGGTAAAGGTCCTGGTGGACAAGAGACTCAGAGCCTGCCGATAATAAAGACCCTGTTTGATTGCCCCTTTTTTCTTCCTTTTTTTGGTGAGTGGGAATTGGGCGTTGGGGTTTTATTCGCCGGACATTGGTTGGACTTTTTCTTGTTGGACATTGGTTGGGGTTAGGGAGAGGGGTGGGTCAGGTGTTGTGGGATTTTTTCCATAGTGTATTTTTGTTAGGGGATAAAATTATATTTATACTTAACTTTACATTCAATGTTAATGTTTTGTTGGGGGGTACTGTTTTACGTCACGCGGATTCCTTGCCACTGCAGGCCGCAGCCAGTGTTTGATTTAAATAATCTGCCGATTTTGTAACACACAAACAGATAGATGCGGTACCCCTCACTGAGTGACTTGCCTACTAGTACTGTCAGTCTCTCTTCCTAGTCTATGCATTCTGCAACAGGAAGACTCAAGGGGTGTGTGAATTAATTAATTAATTTCGATTACTAATTGTAACCCCCCAAACTTCTTCTCTTGCCTGTGATTGATGTTTAACTTAGGCACAGCGATAGCTGCACGGTGATGATGGTTTGGTTTCCCAAGATGCCATGGTTGTGGTGGTAGTAGTAGACACTGGCAGTAGCATTTGCAAAAAAAGAAAATGAGACAGTCAGTCGCCTGAGAGAGACTCTGGGAGGAGTAGTAGAATGAAGTGCAGTACAGTACACAAGAAGACTACCAAACAATAATAATAATGCTGATTAGCAATGCTAAAGAAAAATAAAACATAATGGTGGCGGGGATAGCCTAGTACAACAAGCTTCAAACTGTAGTTGTGTCGAGTCACTCGACACAAGCGTAACCTTTAGTGCTTTGTAGGAGGATGATGAATCCAATTGATGCCGGCAATTAATTATGATGGATTAGATGTCTTTGGAAAAAAATTTGACTTGCAAATATACTGAGCATGGGTGGGCAAGCAGAAGAAGATCCTCGCCCTGCCTTGAAATTGAATTAGTATTGCTTTCACCACTTCCTCCCCAGCAAGCGTGTGATCAATTTTTGGTGTACATTTAATTTAGTCACACCTTAATATAAATCACACAGCCCTGGGGAAGAGGGTTAGGGCTTGATGAATGGTTGGGAAGGGGGGTTTGGGAAAAGGTTTGACAACGAAAAACACTACGCATGGACAAACAACAAAACACAATCGTGCCAGACAATCATCATATTGATAAATCTGTTAAGGGAGAAAAAGGAAATGCATGCATGATGATGATGACTTGATGGTTAATGATAAGTAGTACTTAGTAACTAGACTAGTAGACAGTGCAGGGCAGCAGTATATTTTTAATGATTATGCAATTTGCTATGCCTGTCTGCCCTCAGAGAGACCCAAATTACGTACATTTTTACTTCTGTTGTACCGGGCTTACTTTTCAAAGCTTGCAAAGAAAATTAAAAAATAGCTGTAGGGATCAATTATAAGCAGAGAGCAAACAACAACACACAGTCATAATGATTGAAGAGGAAAAATGAATCAAATTATTTAAAAGATGATGAATGTTGATACTAAAGTGTTACTGTATGTTATCCTGGTCAAATTGGGGAGTTGCATCTTGGCATTCCTCTTGGTCCTCCCTTCTATGGACGCTGCATCCGTCAATCTTGAGTGCCACTGCCTGCCTGGCAGATGTGGCTTGGTAGGTGAGTGTGAGTTGTTTTTCTCTGTTTAGCACAGGGTAAAGGCTGGCCAGTAAGTGTAGATTGAAAAACAAAAGGGATATTTAAAAATCAAGGAAGAAAAAAGCATAAATTAGGGAGGAGTGCAAACACTTTCAGAGCGGCATGGCTAAATCATATCTACTCTGTTGTCTGTTTCCAGCATTAACCTACAACAGCAACAGGACAGAGCAGGCCTATGGCGCCCATCCAACCTCCACTTAGCTTAGATTTTGACTGAGCCAGACAGAGCACACATGTCACATATACAACAACATAACATTTTCCAAAGTAAGTAACCATATCAATGGCATGCACAGCTGTCATACCACCACTACTACACTCGTGACTCGACTCCACCACTACACAGACATGTAGGTCTGCTGTGGTTGTTGTTGACTTGAAACGCCCTGAGTTATTCCATCAATCATCTCCGATCCTACTGACTAACTGTGAAGATATCATGTCACTGTGGTCATCAACATGGTGTTGTCCAACTCAGTCTGCAGTGTACCGAGTGAGTCCAGATTCCATATTCAAAAATGCAATGGATCGGCCTGCAGTAGAAGTACAATTTTGTCATTAAACAACAAGAAGGGAAACATTGACTTGAGTCACTTTTAGTATGTAGATTAAATAATAGTACACAATGAATTTACTTCATGCACAACAAACAACAACACAAACACCAATCTCTCAGAGTCAGCGTCTAATGCATGCCATCATTACCTGTTCCTTGTTCTCACCTTAAGTTGGGGGGCAGTCTCTCTCGGCTCGGAAAGGAGGATAGCTATAGTAGTCATCATGTTCCACTTCTTTTGGAGGGATTCAACGAGGCAACATTTCTTGTACTATTCTCCATCCAATCATCATCTGGGTTGAGGGAAATGGATTTAGCGTGAGTCAGGAGGACAGAGCAGGACTCGAAGGAGCGGACTTATGTTAAATGCACACAGCTGCAACTCAAATATGGCAATAAAAAGACTAGAAGACGGTGGTGATGGATTTGTTCAGATTCGAAGTTTCGAACCAGAAAGACAGAGACACACACAAATAAAAGTAAATAAGGAAAAAAGAAAGTAAGAAGTTCAAAGCCTAGTTGTCAGGGAAGTATAGCTCATCCTCAAACTCTAGTGGTTCAACCAGAAGTAGGTAATCATCTAACACACTACTTCCGTCACCTAAGTCGCTGTCCTCATCTTCCTGCGTTGATTTACGTATTTTGTAATTTGGTGGTATAAAGTACTGATTAATTTTGATCATGGTTAGCCTCTCCACGTTTTTGGGCAAGAGACTGGTCCTTTTCACTGTTACAATGGCACCAGAAGCACTGAAAACATGCTCAGAAGAGACACTTGCGACAGGGCAAGCCAGATAGTTTATGACCAGCCTGCTGAGCACTGGCTATTGGCCCCTTTTACCATAACAATACAGCAATGGGTTTTGCTCAATGTAGACCTCTGTTGGGTCATCCAGATAGGCACCTTTGCTGGGCCTCTTTTGTCTTTGCATCAGCACTGGATCTAACAAGCCCTTGCTGTAAATACCAATCCTGTGCCAATTTTACTGGGGCTGATGATCCGGTTCTTGCTGTTGTCGATAGTGTTGAACTTGATGCTGGATGCCCTGCTGCAGTACTTGTTGTGGGTTTGAGTGGCGGGCCTTTAATTACCAGCCATTCATTCACCGGCTGCCTCTGCTATCCATGTTTTGTACTGGGCAACATCCACTTCTGAAAAAGGAATTAATGTCTTAGTTTTCAGTGCCGATTTGTACCGTGGATCCAGAGTTGTGGCACAAATGTAATGTTTTTCTGAAACAATGTGAGTTTGCACCCTTGTATTTTCAGATAAGCGACGGGATAAGATCTCCACCAACTCATATGCTTCATTTTTTTCCTCCACACCTGTGTACGTTTCAGACACCTCCTGCAGCTGTTGCTCTAGCATATGCAACAATGGGATAGCTTGGCCCATAGTACAGCCCTCCCTGCTGACTTCACGTGTGAAGAGCTCGAAAGAAGTAGCATTTTTGTAAGGTATTTAACTAGGCCCCATTGGTCCATCTGTACAGTCATGCCTTTCACAGTCGCATCCCTTATTGTTTGCATGACATAGTCATTGATTGGTCTGATCAAACAGACGATCAAGCATGTAGTAAGTTGAATTCCAACGTGTTGGCACCTCTTGGATGAGTGCTTTGACTGCCATTCTATGCTCATGTTGAATGATCCGCAGCTGCTTCCGGGCTATAAAAGAATGGCTGAAATGTGTGCATATTCTTCTGCAGGTGGTCAGTAAGCTGATGACTTGGTCTTCTTTTTTCAGAAAGTCTTGAACAATAATGTTAATGCAGTGCGCCAAACACAGGACCCTGAAATAGCCACCATCCTGCATGGTTTTAACTAAATTACTGCCATTATCTGTTGCTACAAAACCAATATTAAGCCCTCTTGGGCTCAGCCATTCTAAAACCTTGCTGTTAAACTCTTCCAAAATGTTTGCAGCAGTATGAGATTTCTCCATGGTGAACATGGCTACAGTTGCATGTTTACGAGTAGAATTAAAAATCTCAGCAGTGTCAACAACACCTGCTTCAGATATCTTTTCTCTAACCCCCACAAAAGAGATCCAGTGTGCAGTGATGCACATGTAATCAGTGGCTTGGAACTGGTCCACGTTTCTGATGTCAGGTGGATATTGTGAACAGCACTCTGCTGCAAAGCTTGTCCAAGCAATTCCATCACATCGTGATGTAGTGCTGGAACAGCAACTCAGGTGAAAGAGGACTGGCTGGGAACGTTCCATTTTGGGCAGATGGCTGTCACAAACTCAAGGAAACTGACCCCTTCCACAAATGAAAAAGGGAGAAGGTCCAGCGCTAACATTTTAGCCAACTTTGCATTGTACAAATGTGCCGTTGGGTGGTTTCGTTCATACTGCCACTCCGACCTAAACTTGCTGACAATGGTAGTCTGGATTTTTTTCCTTTCTGGTGCAGCTGATGCAGGTGACTTATTGAACCCAGTTAGGCTCAAAAACACACTTTTCTTCATTGCGGTACTCTGTTGCCTTGGTCTCCCTGCCTGACTCTTACTACGGTGCCACTGAGATATTGCTGAGGATGTGGGCGGTACCACTACAGTGCTGGGGACAGGGCTACTTTGTGTCCCAGAGAAAATGTCTCCCTCTTGTTCACTTTCCACCGCAATCATATCTTCTACTTCTTCATCCTCACCAACAGCAACAGGTTCAGTTTGACTTTGTTGTGCGTTAAGTGTCTGCCCTATGTGGATTTATTCCTCTAATAAGTACTTTATTATACGGTTTGTTTTGACATTACTTGTCCTTTCAATGAATTCCACATTGAGACATTGTTGTTAGATATAATGTACCGCCCCAGTCTCACTGTGGTTTATGGGCTACCTCCTGTGGTCTGATACTGTGCGCTAAGTAGGGGCGCCTCCTACTGGATCATGTGGTGTTTTTTTCAGATGGGTTGTTTGGCCTACGTTACCATAGTTTGTACCAAGCTTAGCCCGACTAACACCTTGTCGACAAATTGAGCATATAGCAATGTTCTCCTCCTTACTACTGACCAAAAAGAAGTCCCAAACTTGGGAGGTGTACTTTCTTGTGCTGCTGGAGGTGCCACTTGCAATGCCGGATGAACTGGAGGGTGTGCCTGGAATTTGACTCTGTGTAGTTACAGTACCACTAACTACTGAGGTGGTGGTTGTGCTGGATGTAGATCCCTGCCGGGTCTTTGCAAATGCAAATATGGAATCTGGAGGTCTTGTTGGTGTTACCTGTGTTGGTGATATCCGTGCCATATCCCTCACAGCAATTTCGGGATGGGGTAATAAATATGTCTGTCTCCATCTCCACTGTGGCGGGAGTGATCTTCATGATGGCTGGCTCGTCATCATCCTCCTCTTCTACATCTTCCTCCATAACTCTAAGGCTTTCTGTAACCTTCCTTTTCCTTAGCCTTGTCGCTTGGTGTGCCGCACTCTCAGACTGAGTTGGTGGGTTCCAAGTGGTATCTAGATCATTAGAAGGGGGGCTTGAAGAAGAAGTTGATGGACTAACCCTCCTTTTCCTTGCTGGGGATCTGGAAGACAATGGATCTTCTGAAAGAGTTGCTTGCTCTTTAATCCTCTGCAGGAAGCTCGATTTCCTGAACTGCCCCTACTTCGGGAGGAACATCTACTATTGTGGGCTGTTGTCGCTGCTGTTGTTGTGGCTGTTTATGCGGCTGTTGTTCTGGCTGTGTTGCGGCTGTTGTTCTGGTTGTCGTTCCAGCTGTTGTTCCAGCTGTTGTTGCCCACTTATCTGCTGAATTTCCGCCTGCATTGACTGGGTACTACTTTGTGAAAATGACATTTCAACATCACAGCTTGTGGGCGTTTGGGCAAGTAGACTGGCTTCCTCTGCGACACTCATGGGCTTGGGGCTAGGTTGGTGGGGTGGGTCCGCTGATGTGGAGCTGCAGCTCCTAGCTTGGTCCCCGGACACCGCTGATGCAGGCATAATTTTTTTTCCCCAAAAAACATCTGGGGTGGCACACTAGTCTTGGTAAGTGGCAGTGCCACTTCCTTCTTCTGTTTCTTCTTCTAACAGGCAACTTTCTTGGTCCTGGAGGACCTGGTACCTTTCTTTGGGGCCATTTTCTTCTTCCGATGTCAGCAGGATGCAGGTGCACAAGTTGCAGAGATGTCTCTGGTCACACGTCACTTGACGTCGTGTGCAGCAGGACTTCTGTCTGGCAGTACCACTGGTGATGATGACACCTCCTCCACCGTTTTCTGTGCACCTAAAAGCAAAGAAGCCAGAAGAACATCAGTGAAATGTTGCATTTGTTGTTGTGGTTCAATTAATACTAGTACAAACAAACAAATATAATATATAACTTAGTGTGTGGTGGTCACAGTTGTTAGTGTTATATTATTACATTTTATTAACTCAGTTTAAGTTATTAACAAAAACATAACAGTGTAGCCATTTGTGAGACTCTGACAACAAGGGCTTTCATGGTATACTGTGTACACTCAGGAAGGATAGGAAAGAAGAAGAACAAAAACACAAATACAAATGTAATGGAAGTGGAACCTGTTTGGCATTAATTTGTCCATCACATCATTCAGGGAGCTGCAGCTGGCAAAGGGGATGGAAGCAGTAAGCCAAGAGGAACAAAGGAAAGACATGCAGGCCTATATGGCAAAAGCAGCACACTATTAAACTACCACCACAAAATGGCAACCAGCCACATGGTCACTCACAGTCACAAGCATGAGGCCTGGAAAACAATGAACTGAAACAGGCATATAATGGCCAGGCAATGGAGGCATGCTAAACAACGCAGCTTTAATGCAATACAATGCAAGAATGAAAATCCACAGGGCTAAACAAGGTGTGCAAGTTACACAACTACCACACCAAACACACACACACAACAAAGGCGTTTATTTAACACACACCAAAAAAGTAATATACCCCAAAAAATACACATTTTGCAATTCAATCCAATGCCATCCATGCCCTAAATGATGTTTAAATTCAACAGACACCATAGAAACAGTTGTTTCATGTACCCATGAGCAGCTCTGGGCCTACTGGCCACCCAAAATATATATATTTTTTTAAATGATGAAAAGTACAAAAAAATTAGTTGCAGCAACTGCAATGCCCCAATCAAACAAACAACACCAACTTACTTGTAAAATCTAAAATCCAAAAGTCCAATGATATCTGATGCAGCAGACACAAAGAATGATCCTTACAGCTTCAAATCGAAATGAAAAGTGAACAGGACATGGACAAAGCACTGGGAGGAGCCTGCTGGACAGGAATAGGAAATTGGAGACTTTGGGGCACTTCATTTCTCTCCCAAAAAAAGTTAAAAAAAGAAAAAGGACTCCAGGCACAAAAAAGTACAGCCAAATGTCAATCTGAGAACTTTTTTCATCCAAATCATGATTTTCGAGAAGGTTTTATGCAAATTTGGCGTGTTTGGCATTGCAAGCTTCACTGAACTTCCGCCGTAAATCAGATGTCGTGTCCGAATGTTGTGTTCATGATCGCACACTCTCGCGGGACCGTGCGGCCGGCTACCAGATCTTGTGGTGCACGTGAACGTATAGGAAATCTCGTCAGGGAAAACTCATTTTAAAAGTGCGAAGAAGAAAAAACTCCGTTAAGCTGCGGAGAGTGGAGTTTTCTGTAGCTCTGCATTCTACACAGAACGCGGAGTTGCCAAAAATCCGCCAACTCCGCTAGCGGAGCAAATTTTACCACCTAGGGTTAGCATCAACTTTATGTCTGCATACATGAAGTCCATGTGGAAAGAGTATGGGATAACCTACATGTTCTCCACACCCTACCATCCACTAACCAATGAACCTGTTAAAACATTCAACAAGACCCAAAAAGGCATAATTACGGGCCTGCCTGAGCCCATGAGCCAGAGTGGGGGGCATCCTCTTGCCATGCCTGCATTTTGCCTGCAAGGAGCTGCCACAGAAGATAATTAAGTTTAGCCCATTCAAACTTCTGTATGGCCACCCTTTATGAGACCTCTCTGTCTTTGGAACAAAGCTCCCAAAAACCCACCCAGGATGTGGTAAGCTACATGCTAGCCCTGAGGAACCTGTTGACCACGTTCTGGACGAAAGCTAGGGAAGCATGAAACTCTGGTATGACCAGAAGGCCACTCTGGTGGAGTTTCAACCAGGCCAGAAAGTGTGAGTGATGAAGTTATTTGAGCCCGGTTCTTTTAGATGTTAATGTTTTACCTTACACTTTCAGAATTCGTAACTCTGATTCTACTAATAGGATCTCTGTTATTTTAGAGTCAAATAATTAATTCAAGTTTACTCTATTTTTCTAAATTGGTGTGGGATGTTTCTTTTGTGGTGTTTTCACTTTATTACTGTTTGTGTGCTGCATAAATACTTCACACATTGCTTTTCAGTTAATCCTGACAGCTTATGTTCCAAGCTATCAGAGTGTTAAGCACAGGTTACTTTATTGGCTTGTGTGGTTCACCCTGACAGGAATTGTGACGGTTGCTTGAACAGGGTTCACAACTCAATTTCTCACAAATACAATGTTGAACTCACAGAATAAATAACGTCTGCAAAACAATAATCACTAAAATTAGTGCATCAAGTGTCATCGTGCTAATTGGGCTCAGAGGGTGAGAGTAAAATGTAGGTAGGCTGTGTGCAGTACGTTTTCAGCACACAAAGCCACCCTCGTGCTGAATTTCCTGTTGATCTACCTACAGTAGCTCCATTTCAAATTAGATCCAGGGGTAAATATATTTACTCTGTTGGAGTAGGTAAATATGACAACGGCAATACCAGTAAATGCAAAGTCAAAAGTATGCTATAACCTGTGGCCGCATAACAATATTGATACACTTAAATGGAATGTCGATGCATGTCATAATCTTTTTCCCTCACAACAGTGTCAATACCAGCAGTAACAATGTCAATGTATGCCATATTCCTTGTATGAGTGACGTTGATGTTAACAGTTAAACAATGCCGATGTATGTCATGATCTATGCAAGTATAACTATGTCAATATCAGTAAAGACAATATCAATATACACTATGACACGCGTATGCACAATATTGGAATGTCAATAAAAATAATAACAGTGACTGCCATATTATTTTTGGGTGTTCCAATGAACTCATAGCATTGCTGTCAGATTCACCCAAGGTGACATCTACATCAGCTTCTAGTCAGAGAGAAATGGTCAGGCATGTCCTGCGACCCACACCCACGCCTATCGAATGGCAGGTCGCAGGTGGGATCTCACTTAGCCCAAATCAAATGCACACCCACGAAAATCCCTGATCGATCCCACAAATAGATAGTTTCATCACAAACAGGTCAGAGAATATTGGCCCCAATAAAACACGTTTGGCCAAAGGCTTGCGTTCCCCAAAAATAGCACAAAGCACAAAGCTAGATTCCATATGTAGATAGGAACACTCATCTAATTAGGTCACAAAATGCACATCACACGTCATGCCGGACATCTATACACATACACACTAGCCACACTAGCTCTCCTCGAGGTCGAGAGCCACTGTGTCCTTATCAGATGACCAAACTTGTTAATTTATGACTGAAATGCTCTTCAGTAATGCAGAAATATCTTTATAGTACCTCACCAGATGTATATAATGTCAGCCAAAATTCTGTACACCAAGAAACTTTACTCAGAAACATTCTGTCGAGACTGTCCTGGCATCTTCATTTAATTAAACCAACTGGTTCGCCAAACGCCTCTTGTCTTTCATTCCTTTAAGGTTAATTCATATCCGAGCAACAACTCTATCGTCAAACCATGCCTATTACCTTTTGTACATCATATGGTCGGTGATGCTATACAGCAGAGGCATCAACTACTACTGGTTGTAGAACACTATAGAACAGTGCTCAAGCTGCAAGTTACAATAAACAGAAGCCGAGAAGGGCTCAGAAGTGATGAGCAGGGTCTGCCTTAGCTGGTATACAGAATCTGCTTGCTGAGGACTAAGTGTTAGGCTTCAGAAATAAATGATACCAACTTTATTATTTCAATCTCTATTGTGTGCCCGGTATGGCTAAGTTTTTGTTATAGACAGAGGTAATGCTATTATCCAGGGTCATCAGGTGTGTACACCCATTTTCTGTCTCTGGTGACTGCGTGGGAGCAGGAGCTGACATTTCCTAAAAAATACTCTTTCTTTGACCCTCACGACGTGTGTACCCTGCTTCAGAAATCTTGTAATCTCCATCAGAAATAGGGTATTTTCCAATGTGAGTATGCTCAAGGGAGTCGAGGATGCATGCCGGTTGGCACCCCTCATTCCACGCTATATCCCTGCATTGGCACTCTGGTGAAGCGAAATATCATTTATTCTTGTCAAGAAGCAGTACCTGGAATTCCTGATTCCGCAGGAGCTGTACACTGAGGTTGAATCACGAAGATTTTTTCCCAGCTCCCCTACACCTCTTACCCAAGACTAAGCTGGACTCAGAGATGAGGGGGAAAGGGGAATTGGGATAACAAACAAGAGAGACTGCCACACTGGTGTCCTCACTACTGATCTTCTGAGAGGAGTGGATTTCACCTGTAACAAAGAGCAGAGGTTATTACGATTCTAACTTCCCCTTGTCACAATATGCTCCTCCCACCTCCCTTCCTGACAGTGAGTTACCTGTATGTGTGTGGGTTTTTGCCTCTCTCTACACTGGTACTATGTGTAGTCAAAAGTCCTTTTTATTAGTTGAAACACATAGGAGGAAAACCAGTGTTAGTAAAAAAATTGTCCAGTGTATTTCCTTTCTTTCTTCTGTAAATTAACCAAAAAGAGAACTGAAGAGTTTCCGCTGCAGAAGGTGGTAATATATATTTATATCTACATGGGAAAAAATATAAGTCTCTTATAAGCAATAAGTCTTGTCAATCTGCGCAGTTGAGATGGTAGGTCCAGTAGTGTGCTGAGCCGAATAAATGAAGATGACTGGACAAGCTGAATTAACTGTCTGGGTTGAATAGTAGCATTAGGTGTTGTAGGAAAGGACACAGTAAACAACTACTTCCGGCACAGCACCAGAGAATAGACATGTCTTCGCTACTGCAAGAGGTTCCCAAAAATTGCCGGAGTCAAAAGAATCAAGTCAGCTACTGCGATACTACTGGCTAAATTAAATGTCACTGGGGAAATACATAGAGCTCTAAAACTCGGCAAGCCAATTAATGCAAAAAGAATATAGAGCTTACCCAGTGCTGAATTACAAGCTCGCCAAAGAATAGGAGAGGAATGGCAGGTTGGGAAGCTGGAATAAAGGTACCTGACCCACGAGCCCAAGCGGAATACTTCCTTGCAAAAACAACGACCCAGAATGCGAGCGAAAGTAATTCCATAAGGAAAGCAGGTGAGTGAGAATTTTCTTTAAGCCTCAGGAGGATTCTTGAAGAGCTGACTAAAGGACTGCCGTTCAGTCAACATGACGGCTGAAGTGCGCAGTATTCCAATTGCTCGCGCATGAAATAGCGGAACTGTCTGGAGAGGCAAAAAGACTGGAACGCTGACTCAAATTGGAGCGTTCTTCCTGATGGAAATGTTCCGCAAGGAAATGGTTATGTAAACTCTTAGCCACCCTTTGAGACCAACCCATAGGGGAATGAAGAATGGTGTAACCTCCCTTAATCTTG
This sequence comes from Triturus cristatus, assembly GCF_964204655.1. Taxonomy (NCBI): domain Eukaryota; kingdom Metazoa; phylum Chordata; class Amphibia; order Caudata; family Salamandridae; genus Triturus; species Triturus cristatus. The sequence goes on along the minus strand of NC_140590.1, from coordinate 897,251,321 downwards.
AAGGTGGGATTTTAGCCCTTGTCAGACCAGCCCTGACAATTCTCCTCTTGCTCCTTTTATATATATTGTATGCTCCATAGTCTAAAATAATGTCTGGGAAGCAAATTGAATTCAGGAATAAGTAGTCTTAATCGAACATAAAACACTGTCAGACATCATTGGAATGTGTAAAACTAACTTATTTTACCTCTGCCATTCATGAGCCAGAGGTGCAGCCAGCCTGACCCTTGAGTAATGCCAAAACCCGATGCATTGAGTTTGACCCAGCCACCTCTGACCTTCCCTATTCACCATCGCATGGTTCAAGCATCCACTGCTCAAGTGTGTCATGTCGTCATGCCTGTCCTGCCCTCGTCCCAAGGTCAGGCATGGCTGTGGGCGGAAGAGGAGGAGCCGCGGGTGGAAGTGGCAGTTCGCGCCTGAAGGTGCGAGGAATAAAGTGGTGTTAACCCAGCTCTCCTGTGTCCGCGTTCTCCTTTACGTGAGAGACACGAAACTGACGATTGAGGGTGGGATGTGGAGTCACCCCATCTACATACTCCCGCAAGATTGAAGAAAGCGCGAGCTGCCACAAGCAAGAGTGGAGCACCCGAAACGGAGAGAGCGCGAACAGCAGACAGCGTGCTTATGCGGCCTGCAAGCGCAGAGACACACCTGGGAGCCTGAAATCCAAGAAAGATTCACGAAGAGACAGCACGCAAACAGGGGTAAGCCCAGTACTTATAAGTCTGTGAGAATTTAAGCATGCTGGTATGAGTCCCTATTGGCAGCCATCTTAAAGCCAGGCACTTGCACCAGCCAAGCTTGGTCCTGACGCGGTGGCCATTTTAAGGTCAGTCAACACACTAAAAAGACTCCTGGGGCCTGCCAAAGTGATACTGAGCTTATTGGAGCCACATTGCTCCTCACCATGTCGGACTCTGATTCTTCACAGCAAGCCGTACCTGGCACAGCACATAATGCCCCGCCGCCTGGACTGATACCCATGGGAGTATCATACCTGCGCCCCCCTCAACCACTACCACTGACGTCTGGTAGCTGCATGGGCCCCGCATGGAAGAGTTGGCTTGAGGACTTCGAGGACTTCATGAAGGGGTCACAAGTCCGCGACTCCAACCAACAACTCATAGCCCTACGTAATCTTGTAGGTAAATACATTGGACAAATCATCAAAGACCTACCCCCGGCCAACACTGTGTCATATGAGAGTGTGAGAGAAGCGCTGAACAAGAAGTTCCTTCCCAAGCAGAACCTAGACTACGAGCGCTACACGTTCAACCTCCCATCTCAGGAGCAAGACGAACCCATGGATGATTTCATCTGTCGCCTCAAGCGTCTAGCTCGCTATTGTGAATTTGACAACTTCAACAAAGAAGACGCGCTACGTCTAAGGATCATTGACGGATGTCAATCTGAATCACTATGCCGCCGACTACTGAAGAAGCACTACACTCTAGATGAAATAGAAGAACTCACTCGCATCAACAACCAAGCAGAAGAGCATGCAAAGAAAATGGAGGCCAGTAAAACTGAAAAAAAGAACAAGCTCTTCTCGTACAATCTCACACAGAACCGAGGCACCACCCAGACCGCCGCACCTCAGGAAGATTTGCAAGATCACCTCGTATGAAGTCACCCCGCCGAGGAACAAGGAACAGTTACTCCCGTAGACACCCTCCACAGTGTTACAGGTGTGGCCAAGATTACCCACACAAAGGTCAATGTCCAGCCATTGGTCAACAATGCCACCGATGTGGAAAAGACAACCACTTTGAAGCCGCTTGTCAAGCCTGGCGCATAGAGACGAGACAGGTCAAGCAACACGCAGGTTCATGCCACCACGCAAGGGCCGTACAAGGACGGAGAGATCACTTGACAAGCTCATCAAGATCCAGTACACAGTCACACAGCTCATATCGATCTCAACGGTCAACGTCCAGAGATTCGTCATCCCTTACACCCATCTCACAAGACAGTGATGAATATGTATGTTGGAAGGCCGCTCTCCGGGGGGTCAGACGGTGTAGGATGGGCCACCCCGAGAGCCATCGTTCCGTAGGAAAGTAGCCGAGCGCCGCTGAGAAGCCTCCGGGGCGAGGTCCTTCTCCTATGATCGTACCAGCCAAGCAACCCCCCCCACCACAAAGGGACACAACAAGGGTATCAATTCTCACAAGTCTTTATCGGTATTAAAGGCAGGTTTCCGTGGCAATATTTACAGGCAGATCGAGGGATCCAAAAGAGTCTCAGGGTCTTTCAGGGACAGGGTAGCGGGACAGTCTCAGTACTGGCCTGGTACGGGAGCACCCTGCGCCCAGCTCTCAATCCTCGAGCTGGGGGGGTTCCGGGAGCCGGGACGTCGTCCGCAGGCTCGGAGGGTTACTTCTGCGAGGTCGAGCCGCGACGAGGTCAGCAGGGCTCCGATGGTTTAGCTCAGCGAAGTCGAGCCGCGACAAGGTCAGCAGGGCTCCGATGGTCTAGCTCAGCGAGGTCGAGCCGCGACGAGGTCAGCAGGGCTCCGATGTTCCGTGAGGGTCTTCTTCTCAGAAAGGTGGAGCCGCGACGCAGTCAGCAGGGCTCGAGTTCCAAGTTCCAGGCAATGAGTCTCTCTCCGTAGGGTCAGCCGCGATCCGATCAGCAGGGCTCTTGACTCCAGGATACAACTGCCGTCCTGGTTTTGGGCTGCCCCAGATATAGGGCTGGAGTCCTTTGATGTCCGGACCCTTCGCGCCTGGGGGGAGTCGGAGAGGCCGGGATGAGAGAGTCCAGACACCCAGTGGGGGGGGGGGCCAGCGCCTAGGGAGGCCGGAGGGCGATCGGAGCCAGGCGTCGGGGGACGGCTGGAGGCCCCATCGAAACTCTCCTCCTCCGGGAGCTGTGGAGTGGCCACTCGACCCCCCTTGGTCGGGTCTTGGCGCCTCGATATCGGGGCTTCGCTGGGACTGAGGCCGGAGTGGGCCGCGTCGCGAAGGCTGGTGCGGGTAGTGGGGTACAATCCAGGGGGACCCCGAAGGGTGGGGGCTGCCCCATCTGGTCGGGTAGGAGGGTTCGGGACCACGCCACGAGGCCGGGTCCAACAGGCGTCCCCCCCAGCTGAAGGCAGGGGGAGTCACCCATCGTCTTGGGGTGTCTCCTCGCCGAGGCGGAAGAAGCGGGACAGGTCGTCGGCGTTGGCGTGGTCGGTGCCGGGCCGATGGTCTACAGTGAAGTCCATCCCCTGCAGGGAGATGAACCATCGCAACAACTTCAGATTCTCGCCTCTCATCTGCATTATCCACCGCAGGGGTCGGTGGTCAGTTTGGACCCGAAAGTGGGTGCCGAAGAGGTAGGGCCGGAGCTTCTTGAGGGCCCACACCACGGCGAAGGCCTCCCGTTCAATGGTGCTCCATCTCTGCTCCCGGGGCAGCAGGCGCCGACTGATGAAGGCCACCGGCTGGTCAATCCCCTCAGAGTTCACTTGGGACAAGACAGCCCTGACTCCGTACTCCGTGGCGTCCGTCTGTACCACGAACTCTTTGTTGTAGTCGGGTGCTTGTAGCACGGGGGCGATACACATTGCTGTCTTGAGGGTCTCGAAGGCCGCCTGACAGAGGGGCGTCCAGTGCACCTTCTTGGGTTGTTTCTTTGATGTGAGCTCCGTGAGGGGGCCCACAATGCTTCCATAGTTCTGAATGAACCGCCTGTAATAGCCCGTGAGACCCAGGAAGGCCCTCAAAGCGGTTTGGGTGGTTGGGGGCTCCCAGGCCATGATGGCGTCGATCTTTGGCTGGAGGGAGCCACATGGCCGCTCCCCACTTGATGTCCCAGATAGGTTACGGACCCTTGGCCTATCTGACACTTGCTGGCTTTTACGGTGAGTCCGGCCCTTTGGAGGGCGGTCAGGACCTCCCAGAGGTGCCTCAGGTGCTCGGCCCAGTGGCTGCTGAACACCGCAATATCATCCAGGTAGGTGGCGCTGAACGCTTCTAGGCCGGCCAGTACTTTGTTCACCAGTCTTTGGAAGGTCGCTGGGGCATTTTTCATGCCGAAGGGCATCACTCGAAAGTGGTAGTGGCCATCGGGGGTGGAGAAAGCGGAACGCTCTTGGGCGCTTGGGGTGAGCCCGATATGCCAGTACCCGGCATTTAGGTCAAAGGTGCTTAGGTAGCGGGCTGCTCCTAGGCGGTCGATCAGTTCATCTGCCCGAGGAATGGGATGGGCATCGGTCTTTGTGACGGCATTCAATCCCCGATAGTCCACGCAAAACCGGAGCTCCGGGGTGGTGCCGGGGGCGGCAGCTTTCGGCACCAGGACCACAGGGCTGGCCCAGGGACTGTCGGAGGGTTCGATGACCCCCAGGGCCAACATCTTGGCGACCTCGGCGTGGATGCAGGCCCGCACCCGTTCGGGGACCCGGCAGGCTCTGTGTCGCACGGGGGGGCTGTCCCCGGTGTCGACGTCGTGGACGCACCATCGGGTGACTCCGGGAGTGAGGGAGAAGAGAGCAGCGAAGTGATGCAGTAGCCCTTGACACTCTTGGCGCTGCTCAGGAGTCAGGGTAGCGGAGAGGATGACTCCTTCCACGGAGCCGTCCTTTTCGGAGGTTTTCAGGAGGTCGGGCAGGGGCTCGGAGTCTTCTTCGGCCCCATCGTCTGTAGCCATCAGCAGGCTAAGTTCCGTTCGGCCAAAGTGGGGTTTGAGCCTGTTGGCGTGGAGGACCCGGAGGGGGTTCCTGGGGGACTCCATGTCGACCAGGTAGGTGACGGGGCTCTTCTTCTCGACCACCTTGAAGGGCCCGGTCCATTTGTCTTGGAGGGCACAGGGGTCGACGGGCGACATGACCCAGACCTGCTGGCCTGGCTTGAACTCGATGGAGGAGGCGTTCTGGTCATACCAGCGTTTCATTTCCTCCTGGCTGGCCAAGAGGTTGGCTTCGGCCAGTTCCCTGAACTTCCGGGTTTGGTTTCGCAGGATCAGGAGGTACCGGTAGACATCGGGAGGAGCATCTTGGATGGTGGTCTCCCAGCCTTCCTTGACCAGGCTGAGGGGGCCTCGGACAGGGTGTCCGTACAAGAGTTCGAAGGGGCTGAACCCCAGAGACTTTTGCGGGACCTCCCGGTAGGCAAACAGGAGGCAGGGCAGCAGGACGTCCCATTTGCGTCTCAGGGGCTCCTCCAGGCCTTTGATCATCCCCTTCAACGTCCGGTTGAATCGTTCGACTAGTCCGTTCCCCTGGGGGTGGTACAGGGTGGTGAACTTGTAGGTGACCCCGCATTGTTGCCACAGGGACCGCATATACTTTGAGATAAAGTTTGTGCCTCGGTCGCTCACAACCTCCCGGGGGAAACCCACTCGGGAGAAGATTCCCATCAAGGCCCGGCCCACCACGGGGGCCGTCACTGTTCTGAGAGGGATGGCCTCGGGGTATCGGGTGGCATGATCAACCAGGACGAGGATGAAGCAATGTCCTTGGGAGGTTCGGGGGTCCAGGGGCCCCACGATGTCGATCTCCACTCGCTCGAACGGGGTGTTTACTACTGGAAAGGGCTGGAGAGGGGCTTTGACCCTTCCCCCACTCTTCCTGCTGGCTTGGCAGGTCGGGCAGGTTCGGCAATGATTGTCCACGTCCTTCCACATTCGGGCCAGTAGAAGTGAGTCACCAGGAGGCTGTATGTTTTGTCTTGCCCCAGGTGCCCGGCGAGGGGCACATCATGTGCCAGATTGAGGAGGAAGTCCTGGAATCGGAGGGGGACCACCAGTACTCGGCTGGCCCCCAATTCTGCGGTCTTCTGCTCACTGTAGAGGTGGTCATTGTCCCAATAGACCCAGTGGGTCCCTGTCTGATCTCCGGCGACCTGGGCGGCTGCTTGCTGTCGGGTCCCTTCGAGGGAGGGGCAAGTCTTCTGTTCTTGGCGGAACTGCTCCCTTGTGGGGCCACCTTCTTGGCGCCATTGGGCAAGTTCGGGGAGGTCGCCGAGCGCGGCGACCTCGTCCGGGGCGGGTTCTGGCGGCCCGGACTCGGCGTCGGTTTCTTCCTCTACAGAGGGAGGTGGCGGCTCGGGCCACTCCGGCTCTTCGGGGGGAGCAGCTCCGCTTGGTTGGATGGCCCAGGCGGTCGTGGACTGGGTGGTTGCGCAGACCCACTCGGGCAGTCCCAGCATTCCCAGATGCTCTTGGCGCTCGACGTGGGCCCAGGGGGAACTTTCCAGGTCGTTCCCAAGGAGGCAGTCTACGGGGGCGTCATCACGGACGGTCACCTTCAGCATGCCCGACACTCCCCCCCATTCGAAGGGGATCCGGGCCATCTGGCACAAGCTCTCGGTGTTGTCTGCCGACCGGACGGGGCACAGTACATTAGGCATGATCTGTTCGGGGGTCACCAAGTGGCAGCGGACGGCTGTCACGCTGGCTCCGGTGTCACGGAGGGCTTCCGCCCGGCGTCCATTATTGGTGACCCACTGTTGGTACTTCTGGGTGTTGCTCGGGATGGGAGCCCGGGGCACCATTTCTCGGCTGCCCAGGCATACTAAGGTCATGGCGGCGGGTTCCCACTCGGTTGGCCCGGCGTTGTAGTTCTCCTCCTCTTCTCCCCCTTCCCCCAGGGCAGCGGCCGCCAGCTGGCGGGGAGGTGGCCCGGTGGTCCCAGCTCGTCGGTTCACGGGGCAGGTTGGGTCACTGGCATAGTGCCCTGGCTGTTGGCAGTTGTAGCACGTCACCGTAGGCCGAGGTCCTGGTCGGGCTAGGGGGGCCCCCTCCGGGCGAGGGACGGGGACGTGCGGTTCGGGGGCGGTCCCCGGGGAGGGCTCCGGGGCGGCCCTGCGGGAAAGTCTCTGTTCCTGTTCGATCCTCCTCCTCCGCCCCGCTGGCGGGGGGGCCCATGGTTTTCCGTTGGTACTCCCCCATCGAGTTCCGAGGGACCCGGGTGTTCACCCATCGATCAGCCTCGGCGGCGAGCTTCCGCGGCTCGGTCAGCTTGCTGTCGAGGAGGTGCTGTCTTAGCTCGACGAAGCAGATGTTGGAGAGGTGCTCTCATACAATGAGGTCGAACAGCTGTTCGTAGGAGGTGACCTTGCTGCCCTTGATCCAACCTTTCAGGGCTCTGCTGAACATGTCCACGTATTCCACCCAGGTGGTACCGGGGAGCTTCTTGCAGTCCCGGAAGCGCTGGCGGTACATCTCTGAGGTGAGACCGTAGCGGGTGAGCAGGGTCTCCTTCATATTTTCGTAAGAGGTCATCACTTCGTCGGGGAGCTGTAGCAGGGTGTCTCTGCCTTCGCTGAGGAACCGTCCCCATAGGCCGGCACCCCAATCTTTCCGGGGTACCCGATGGGCAGTCATGGCTACCTCGTAGGCCTTGAACCATTGTTGGATGTCGTCGTTCTTGTAGTACTCTTTGACGACATCCTTGGGGATATGGACTTTCGCCTCGGCCGGCGGATGGGTGTCCCTGTTTCCGGGGGTGCCGGTCTCTCCATTTTTGGACTTAATTTCAAGTTCTTTCAGGCCCCGCTCATGCTCGAGGGTTAGCCTCCTTTCTTCCAGTTCTCGGTGCCGCTTTTTCTCTTCTATTTCTTCTTGCAGCCGCAGTTGCTCTCGGGCTAATTTCTTTTCGGCTAGTAGGAGTTCGCTGTCCAGGCGGAGTCGGGTGAGCTCCAACTCATGGGTCCTGACCCTCTCCCGTTCTCGTATCTCTTCCGGTGAGAGGCCGGTCTCTATGCTGGTTCTTCTCCCATCTGCCGGTGCTGCGGTTGGTTGCTGGTGTACGTTTGCCACCGGGTTTTCTTCGGTCTGCGGGGAGGCCGTTTCGGACTCTACCCAGACCTTCAGGGCTTTTTGCAGGTCCTCTTTTGTGTTTAATCCGGTGGTCGCGATGCCTTTGTCTCCACAAAACTGTTATAGTTCCTTATGGGTATATTCCTCCAACCGTTCTTGTTGGAACTCCGCGGTCGGGGCGGTTTCTTGGTTGCTCATGGTTACTCTGTGTCTGGGTAGGTAGTGGGTGATTACTCGCTGTACGATTTGCGTCGGGCTTGGATCGCACCGCTGGCCACCAATGTTGGAAGGCCGCTCTCCGGGGGGTCAGACGGTGTCGGATGGGCCACCCCGAGAGCCACCGTTCCGTAGGAAAGTAGCCGAGCGCCGCTGAGAAGCCTCCGGGGCGAGGTCCTTTTCCTATGATCGTACCAGCCCAGCAACCCCCCCACCACAAAGGGACACAACAAGGGTATCAATTCTCACAAGTCTTTATCGGTATTAAAGGCAGGTTTCCGTGGCAATATTTACAGGTGGATCGAGGGATCCAAAAGAGTCTCAGGGTCTTTCAGGGACGGGGTAGCGGGACAGTCTCAGTACCGGCCTGGTACGGGAGCACCCTGCGCCCAGCTCTCAATCCTCGAGCTGGGGGGGTTCCGGGAGCCGGGACGTCGTCCGCAGGCTCGGAGGGTTACTTCTGCGAGGTAGAGCCGCGACGAGGTCAGCAGGGCTCCGATGGTTTAGCTCAGCGAGGTCGAGCCGCGACGAGGTCAGCAGGGCTCCGATGGTCTAGCTCAGCGAGGTCGAGCCGCGACGAGGTCAGCAGGGCTCCGATGTTCCGTGAGGGTCTTCTTCTCAGAAAGGGGGAGCCGCGGCGCAGTCAGCAGGGCTCGAGTTCCAAGTTCCAGGCAATGAGTCTCTCTCCGTAGGGTCAGCCGCGATCCGATCAGCAGGGCTCTTGACTCCAGGATACAACTGCCGTCCTGGTTTTGGGCTGCCCCAGATATAGGGCTGGAGTCCTTTGATGTCCAGACCCTTCGCGCCTGGGGGGAGTCGGAGGGGCCGGGATGAGAGAGTCCAGACACCCAGCGGGGGGGGGCAGCACCTAGAGAGGCCGGAGGGCGATCGGAGCCAGGCGTCGGGGGACGGCTGGAGGCCCCATCGAAACTCTCCTCCTCCGGGAGCTGTGGAGTGGCCACTCGACCCCCCTTGGTCGGGTCTTGGCACCTCGATATCGGGGCTTCGCTGGGACTGAGGCCGGAGCGGGCCGCATCGCGAAGGCTGGTGCGGGTAGTGGGGTACAATCCAGGGGGACCCCGAAGGGTGGGGGCTGCCCCCGTCTGGTCGGGTAGGAGGGTTCGGGACCACGCCACGAGGCCGGGTCCAACAATGTATGCTTGGTGGCAGATCCGGATAGACTGATGAAATACCCGCGACTACACATTTGAATGGGAAGCCATTCCGCCAAGTTCGTTCTAGACACAGGCACATCGCTCAACTATATTTGTGCCACTGAATACCAGAGCATAAATCTGAAACTGAAGCTAGAACCAGCCACAGTACGGGCCTACATGTGGATGTAAAGAGAACCCATACCGTGCCTAGGACAATTTTGTACCACGCTGACTTACAAAGACAGGAAAATTCAAGCGCGCAGCCACGTGATTGAAGGCCTGATAGCAGCAGACTGTCTTCTCAGTCTGTCAACGGTGGAACGCTTGAAGTTAGTTGAGATCCTGTACAAAGCGGACGACTCTCCAGACATTCTCAACAAGTTCCCGAAGCTGTTCAGCGGTCTAGGAAAGCTAGCTCATTTGAAGGTCAAGCTGCACATCAATGAGCAAGTGACGCCAGTGGCACAGCATCACAGGAAAGTGCCTTTTCACCTACAACAAGCGGTAGATAACGAACTCCAAGATCTACTGAAGGCAGACATCTTAGAAAGATCAACTGGACCCACTCCATGGGTGTCGCCAGTAGTGGTTGTGCCCAAGAGAGGACAACAAAGTAAGCCTGTGCATAGACATGCGACTCCCAAACACAGCCATCGAAAGGGAGCGACACCCAGGACCCCACATCAGTGACATGATCACATGTCTGAATGGAGCAACAGTCTTTTCGAAACTAGACCTCAAAAAGGGGTATCATCAGCTCGAATTGCACGAAAGATCACGATACATCACCACATTTACTACATACCAAGGACTTTTCAGGTATAAGCGCCTCAACTTCGGGATCTCATCAGCTGCTGAGATTTTCCAGGAGGCTGTCCAGCGAGTTATAAAAGACATTCCAAACACTTTCAACTACAGTGATGACATCTTGGTGTTTGGAGAGACCCAGAAAGACAACAACAAAGGGCTAGACCGAGTGTGCCACACCCTCCTCACTGACAACCTCACACTCAATCAGGACAAATGTGAGTTTCATAAGTCGACTCTCAAAATCTACGGACACATCTTCTCAAAAGAGGGCATGAGACTTGACCCCGAAAAAGTGTCAGCACTATCAGACGCTCTGCAGCCGCAAGATGTCAGTGATATCCGCTCATTCTTGGGTATGGCCAGCTACCGCGCCTGCTACATTATGGACTACGCTACCATCAGTTACCCTCTGAGGGAACTCAATCGACAAGGGCAAAGCTTTCAGTGGTCGGCAACGTGTGACCGAGCTTTCAACAAAATCAAGACAGCGGTGAGTTCAGCCATCAACTTAGCATATTTTAACCCCAAGTGAAAGACAGAAACCACAGTTGATTCCAGCCCCGTTGGGCTATTGGCAATTCTGGCGCAATATGATGACAAAGCCGACCAACGCCACATCGTTGCATATGCCAGCCTCACCGACACTGAGAAGACGTATTCCCAACCAGAAAGAGAAAGCCTGGCAGTTGTGTGGGCATGTGAGCATTTTCACCTCTTTCTGTATGGCAAGCACTTCACACTCATCACCGACCACCAAGCTCTGACAACCATCTTTGGGAGCCCCAGGGCGAAGAGGCCTCCGCGAATAGAATGGTGAGGCATCCGCCTACAAGACTACACCTACACCATCATTCACAAACCGGGGAAGGCGGAGAACCTGGCAGACTACATCTCACGGCATCCCCAAGCTCTGACACGAGTGCGACACTCTGTGGCTGAAGAATATTACCATTTTGTCATTGATCGAGCCTGCCCACCGGCTGTTCCACTAGAAGCCATCATTGACGCATCTGCAAATGATGTCACAATCCAAAACATCGTGCATCGCGTTCGCACGGACTCATGGCGACACATAGAAGAACCGAAGACGAGTGACACCATCAACACGCAGGAACTCACGGCTTTCAAGCACATCAAAGATGAACTCTCCATCAGTTACAATGGACTACTACTAAGAGGTCGGAGGATCGTCATCCCCAGCCAGCTGCAACAGGGAATTGTAAATCTCGCACACAAAGGACATCGAGGTTTAGTAGCCACGAAGAAAGCGCTGCGAGAGCGCTTCTGGTTCCTTTCCATTGACCAGATGGTGGAGACCACGGTACAAGACTGCCCACACTGTCAACTGGTGGGGCGAGAAGAACTACACGTTCCTCTGCAGATGTCAGATCTACCAGATAGTGTCTGGCAACACGTAGCCATTGACTTCTTTGGCCCGCTGAAGTCGGGAAAATACATCATCGTCATCATGGACAAATATTCCCGATTCCCCATCGCTCACCAGATTTCCTCCACCAAAGCGACCACTGTCATACCAGTGATTGACAAAGCGTTTGCCGCGTGGGGTATCCCCACAGTGGTGAAGTCTGACAACGGCCACCTTTTAGTGGACACGAATTTGCAGAATTCGCGAGACACCTAAACTTCAAGCACCGGAAACTCACTCCCCTGTGGCCCCAGGCAAATGGGATGGTGGAGCGTTTTATGGCCACCATCAAAAAGACGGTGCGACACGCCGAGCTAACTCACCGTGATATTCAACCAGCATAAAATGAAGTACTGCAAGCATACAGAACCATGCCACACAGCACCACGAACCAATGTTCCTCTACTCTGATGCTCGGCCGGACCCCTCGCACCCAGATACCAACCACAGACGCCATCACACAGGCCAAAACTACGACTTCCGACCACGAGTCCCTGGTTGAATTGGATTGGACTAAGAAGGCAAAAATGAAGGAATATGCAGACCACCGCAGACATGCTAAGACATCTGACATCCGAGAAGGAGACTAGGTGCTGGTGAGTCAAGAAAGGAGATCCAAAACAGACAGCTGTTGCCATGATCACCCACTACAAGTAACAAGAAAACAAAGAACCATGATTACAGCTGAGTCTGGAAGCAAGAGAGTGACCAGAAACGTGTCAAACTTCAAAAGATGCAACCTGACAGCCTACACTTGGACTCGGAGACCTGACTGGGACACGGACTTGTCAAGTCAAGAAGAGAGCAGCCACGAAGAACCCATGCAGTATCAGAGACTCGTGATCTGAGAAGAGAGCATCCACACAGTCAATCACGACCCAGCCGGCCATGACGAGACATTCGGAAGCCCATCCGACTCATTGAAGAACTCTGAGAGAGACATTGAACATTTAAAATACAAAAGGGGGAGATGTCATGTCGCCATGCCTGTCCTGCCCTCGTCCCAAGGTCAGGCATGGCTGTGGGCGGAAGAGGAGGAGCCGCGGGTGGAAGCAGCAGTTCGTCCCTGATGGCGCGAGGAATAAAGTGGTGTTAGCCCAGCTCTCCCGTGTCTGCGTTCTCCTTTGCGTGAGAGACACAAAAATGTTCACAGCCGCTTAAAAACACCATGATGGGTACCTGTGAGTTGTACTCTACTTGGTTTCTGCACCTGACATGCATTCTGCCATCGTGATTTTCCTGACCCTCGATATCTTTATGTTCACACTAAGACTCTGACAGTGAGCAAGATGACTACCAGCATCACTTTGGTTGTTAGAAGAAGGCTGTCCTTGTTTGAAATCATGCCATACTGGTGTATTGGGTACTATTGGAATGCCATGTACTGAAGCTGATATATTACGTAACGCTTATGACAATAGTTTACACTTGTGTGTTTTAGAAAGAGGAAATACCACCGTTTTATTTTAGTTGCTTTGCTCAAGTCTCCTATTGCATGTCACTTGAAAGATGTGGTGTTGATTGAGGTTGCATAGCAGTGTAACTACTGTTTCCAGCCCTGTTGAGGCAACCACTGAGTTAAGTGCAGAGAGATAGTATGATAGTACATTGCTTGGTGTGGTGTGCCCTGCAATTTTCTATTGAGAATGGATTCAGGAATGGATAAACTTATCAGGTTTCCAATTCAGGATCTTTAATATCATGGCACCAAGCATCAATGCAATTTCAAGTATTTTCTATCTAGGGTTGTCTAGAAAGACTAACATGTAAAAAAAGATAACAAAACAGAAAAAAGCACAATAATAATAATCAAAGTGATAACAAAAAATAATAGTAATAATGATAATAACATAATAATAATAGCATTTATAGAGCGCCTGGTTACTCAATCCGGAGTTTCCTCGCGCTAAGAAGATAACCTCAATGCAGACCCCAACCCAACATGGTGTGCTTGACAGGCCCTATATTTGCCTAAAGAACCAGGTTTTGCGTTTCTTGCTAAAATCTGGTTCTGCGCTTTCCTGTCTCAGTACTAGAGGCAAAGAATTCCATATTCGGGAGCCAAAAAGCTAAAAGGGCACCCTTCCATCTGGGCTTTTTTTACCACTGGGGTTAACAGTAAGCATGGTCCCTGCAGAACTAAGACTTCTGCAAGGTTGGTACAGCTTCAGCAACGAATGTAGTTAACAAGGTCCTTTCCCATTTACAATTTTATGGCAGAGAAAGATAGCTTTAAAGGAAACTATCTTTCTCACTGGAAGCCAGGGCAGTTTGGGTAGAGCTGGCCCCATAGACAACTGCCTCGTGACATTAAGCAGCATCCGTGCTGCTGAATTCTGCACTCCCTGAAGCTTTTGCTGGTGTACCTTAAGGAGATCCCTGGTATAACACATTACAGTAGTCCAGCCTGGACATAACCGAAGACTGGACTACTGATTTCCTAGCTGCCTCTGGCAGTAAGCCCAAAATCTTGCTCAGGCTTTACAGGATTCCGAAGCACGGACATCCTGCCAAGGAAGAGATTTGGCTGGTAAATGACAGATTAGCATAAAACCAGATGCAAAGGTTTTTCACTTTTGTCTCTGAAAACGGTACCAGGCCAAGTACGTCTGACCACCAAGCAGAGCAACATATCGATTGCTATTTCCTTACGAGGAGGACCTCAGTTTTGTCCAGCATTTAATCTGAGGCAGCTATGGTCTATCCACTCCGCTAATTCAGCCAAGCGAGTTCTGAATCAAACTGCAGAGGCTCCCTCATCCTGAGACAAGGTGATAATAAGCTGCATGTCATCGGCGTATGACACAGTGTTAAAGCTGTGATGCTCGATGACATCAGCAAGGGGGCAGAAATAAAGATTAGGTAGCATAGGGCTCCAAGCAGAGCCCTCAACACCCCTTGTTGCAGTGAAATAGCCTCAGAAAAGAATGGTTGCTGAGCCAAACCCCCAACACAGCAATTCCATAGCCGTTCCAATAGAAGGCCATGGGATACAGTGTTGAAGGCTGCACTGTGGTAGAAGTTGCCTTGAAGAATACAAACATGTTGCAGATTCTTAAAACACCTCATCTGCTTTTAGGACCACTTGTAAAAGTGCACAACCACCTCTATCAGGAGTTCCTTTTTCATTAGAAAAAATGGTACTAAACATTCTATTGCATTTTTCCTACATACACAACAGCTAAAATAATTCATTAAGTTAAATATTCAAGTATGAAAACTACGTTCAATTCTCAGTATATAAAAAATTAATTAGTCAGAATTGTAAACAGGTAATACACATAAACAGACTAGATCTGGGCACCAGGTGTTTCTAATAACACATGACAGCTTTGGTTATTTTGCAGAATAAACATTTGAAGACCAGTAAAAAGATAAATTACAGCTTTAAGGTGCCAGGAATTACCAGGCCATGGAAGTACACAGTCTAGCAGTTACAACTGCAAAATAAATAAATTCAAAATGTTGGGTCGAAATGTTAGGGGCATGACCTGGAAGAACTAAGGTTGAAATTGTGGAAAAGCTGGTTCCTAATAAATGATTAATCTCCTCCCCAAACACATTGATCCAATAAAATTGAAATATAAGACGAGTAAAAATATGTGTTGGGTCTCTTCTTCTTTATTTTTACACTCAAAACACATAGGATATTATGCACATTCCCACATTCCCACACATCCACACTCTCTTATAGTGTTTAATAGAGATACTTAAGCATTGGTGCTGAAAGTGAAAAGACTTATACCACACACAGACACCTGATGAATTAATCTGAGTTAAACAGCCAGGTTTTTAAGTCTCTTTTGAAGATGGCAACTGACTGTGCCTTGCGGAGTGGCAGGGCATTCCATAGCTTGGCTGTGAGTACTGTAAAAGAGCTGCCCCCAAGTCGGGCCTTACAGAATGTATGGATGTGTATCAGGTGGAGGGTATTTGACCTCAGCGATCTCTGTTGTTTGGACAGACCCAATCTATTTCTTAGATAGAGGGAGCCGATACATGTGAGGGATCTAAAAGCCAATGTGAGGGCATTAAATTTAGTACATTTCTCCACTGGAAGCCAGTGTAGCTGCTTCAGATAGGGGGAGTTGTGCTCCCAAAAAGGGACTCACCAAATAAGGCAAGTCGCTGCATTCTGAATAATTTGGAGTCTGTGAGTCAGAAAGGCAGGAACACCCAGGTAAAAGCTATTGACATAGTCCAGATGAGAGGTTACCATTGTACAGACAACAATTTTTGGGGTCTCCCCAGGGATTTAACTTTCAGTACAGGTGTAAGACTGAATGGATAACTACACATATGGGTCTTTAGTTGCAGATGTGAGTCACTGAAACTAGAAAGTATATCTCTCATGTTTTAAGGACATACTTCACTAACTATAGCCTACATAAGGGGTGACTTATATGTAGTAGGAGGCAATGTTTTAGGCTTGGAAACATGTGTAAAATATCAAGACTACCTACTACTAAATCTGGTCACAGAGGCTGAGTAGTAGAAGGCCTGATATATGTTGTGATGTTTTAAGTGGTCTTCATAGGTAAGTTAATAGTGTCAGTTCCTCGGTACACAGCTAAATGAGTATGTCAGTCCCTATTTGACTGTTTAAGGGAATATGTTGTTATATGAGTGGCTGTCTTACTGACTCATTGCATCTCTAAATGAAAGGAGCTGCCTGGAGTGGTTATCCGGTGTATTTCAGAGCATTGGGGCATGTAACTCTCTGTAGCTGTAGTGGTCTGCATGACTGACTTGTTAGTGTTGGTTCCTTAGTATATATGTGAATGAGTGTGTCAGGTCCTACAGGACTCTGTCTTTGTATATTTAATGGATTTTGTTGATATACGAGTGGCTCTCTTAGTAACTCTATGCATCTGTAAATGTGTATGAAAGGAGCTCCATGGATTGGTGGTTGGGTGTGTTTTAGAGCATTGGGGTATGTAACTCTGTTTACAACTGCTTCCATCAGACCTATTTACATAACAGCTGTGTGTGTGTTTGAATTGATGTGGACGTGCCTCTGTGTATGTCTCACTGGGTGTGTAAGAGACTATATCCTTGGGGAGATAGCTATGTGAGTTGCAGTACAGATTTAAGACTGCATGTATCACTAGATGTACTGGTCTGTTAGTGCAGAAGCGACTCAGTGAAACTAGAAAGAATATGTGTTATGTTTGAAGGACATATGCCACAGACTAAGCCCTACATACAGCCTACTTAAGGGGTGATTTATATATAGTAGAGGAGAGGTTTTTAGACGTGCAAAAATGTTTAAAATGTCAAGTCTTACTACTAAACCGGGAGACAGGGGCTGTGCAGTAGCAGGCCTGAGATATGTCAGTTCCTTCGTACATATCTGAATGAGTGTGTCAGTTCCTGTTTGACTCTGTAGTTGCATATTTAAGGGAGTATGTTGGTATATGAGTGGTTCTCTTTCTGAGTCTATGCATTTCTAAATGTCTATGGAGGGAGCTGCATGAAATGGTTATTAGATGTGTTAAAGAACATTGGGGTATGTTACTCTGTGTGCAACTGCCTCCCTTAGGACTACTTACATAAGAGCTGTTTTTGTATCTGGAGTAAATGTAGAAGTATGCTTGTATATGTTTATGTGGGTGTTTGATAAGCTGCATCCTTTTTGAGTTAGCTATATGATTTGTAGTACAGGGATGATACTGGATGGATAACTAGACATATGGGGATATATAACTGCATATGTTAGTCACTGAAACTAGAAATATGTGTTATGTTTTATGCACAAACATCACAGCCTATGCCCTACATACAGCCTACCTAAAGGGTGAGTTATACGAAATAGAGGAGAAGTTTTTAAGATTCCAATCACGTTTAATATGTCAAGTCTAATGACTACTAAACCTGGAGACTGAGATGTGCAGTAGCAGGCCTGACATATGTTGAAAGGCTACGGGCCTCATGTAGGTAGCCAAATACCGGTCGGTAACGGCCGATTTTCGGTAATTATACCGTTACCGACCGGTATTTTGGCTATTGGTATGTAGGGGGACAAGTTTTGGCTTCGGAATTTACCGAATCGGTAAAATTACCGATTCGGTAATAATACCGAATCGGTAATGTTACCGAATCGGTAACTATTCCGAATCGGTAATTTTACCGATTCGGTAAATTCCGAAGCCAAAATCGAGATGTAGGGGGAGTGAGTGGGTGTGTTTTAGAGTCGGTATTTACCACCAAATTATAGTTGGTGGTAAATAATTAATGTGTGTGTTTAAGCATTTTTACGCGCGTAGCAGTGTGCAATGTGGCATACATACATGCCCTTAGGGCATGTATGTGTGCCACATGTGCACACATGGCCGAATCAGGGGTGCAACAGGGTGTCAATGTGACACCCTGCCACCCTTTCATGTGTTCCCCCCATTACCGAATCGGTATTTACCGATTCGGTAATGAGGCATACCTTCCCATCAATGGGAAGGTATGCCTCATTACCGAATCGGTAAATACCGATTCGGTAATTACCGACTTGTAACGAATCGGTAAAAAATACCGACTCATTACCTACATACGAGTTACCACTTCTAAAATACCGATTCGGTATCGTTCGGTATTTTAGAAGTGGTAACTGGTATGCTACCTACATGAGGCCCTAAGTGGTTTGCATGGGTGAATTCTTGGTGTCAGTTACTAAGTACAAATATGAGTGAGTGTGTCAGTCCATATTTCACTGAGTCTTTGTATATTTTTAGAAGCATATTGATATACGACTGGCTCTCTTACTGAATCGATAGCACTCTAAACGTATATAGAAGAAGTAGCATGGTTTGCTTATTAGATGTGGTTCAGGCCATTGGGGTATAGGCCTGTAACTATACATGCAATGCTGTGACATTTCAAAGTATACAACTTACTTTTCAACCACACAGCTCATTTGGAACCCCTTACCTACAGTATACGTAACAGGTCACTTGTCTGTAGTAGAACAGTAATTTAAGATTTCACAATTTATTTGAAATTTTGATCTCACCTAGTAGTAACACATCACACACAGACTGTACAGTAGGTGATCCTACAACAGGTACAGCACTGAAGAACAACCTTATAAATAATTTAAACATGCCAATTGAAAATAATGTAACAAGACTACATCTAGAGCATAAAAATATTTACTTAACCTCCTACAAAGATTTAGCTCACAAAAGCCTAACTACATGACTCTGTTTTAATCTATTTCTGTTAGATACTCCATCATTATCCAAACAACTACATGAAACCCTCTTTATATGTAATATCAGCTACTATTCAAAAGGTTGTCTACTGTCTGTGCACTTCACTTTACATATTTAATACAAATTTTCAGGCCGCTTACATATATATTACAGGATATATCATTATTATTCTAAATGTATTGCATTTAAGTAACACAAATAACTGACTATATATACACATATATACATTATCAGTGTCCTTATTTTCAACATGCATGTTAATTTACTTTCTTGATTCTGAAATATTCACTTTTTCACTTCAAATTTCTTCTCACAGAAAATGATTGGTACCACTCTCAGCAAGAAAGAATCAGACATGGAAATGTTTGCCTCTCTTTTTCCACTGATAGTGATATAGTTAGCAAATCAGAACGTTCCCTTCATTTTTAACTCTTGTTACACTACCATTCATTGGTGAGTTTTTTTTAAAACCCTTTATTAGTCTCCTAATAAGAAGCCCAATCTCATAGTGTCTGATGGTGAAGCCGCGACGTCATTTAGATGCCCAGCGTGGACCTGTGTAACTCCGCAATGGAGTTGTAACCCCAAACAGGAGTCTGTTACAGCATTTATAATAATATTGATATGTTTTTTCAATTATATATCAGATGCAATCACAGCATTGAATTGGAAAATTTATATTTCACACTATATACTTGCTCAAAAATAATATACTTTCAAAAAGCCACCACAGTCGATTTGGAACCCTTTCGCCACACTGCTTTGCCTCAATTGCCATAGCAGTCTGCTTTGAAACACTCTATTGTACCAGTAAGCCAAAAGTTCACACACTTTCTAACAGGAGCATACCAGATTCAGGTTCAACTGTAGCAGGTGTGCTTGGCTGATTCAAAATGCAAGCAAATGTACAATAGTGTTACTTACATACTTACTTTGCTTATTGAATCACTACTTATTTTTAGGTATTAATTTATTTACAGAACCCAATCAAGTATGTCCTTTTCTTGAATCAGGTCCACTCTTCTATTTTATCTCCCTTTAATTCTACCAACTGTCACATTCTACTGTAGGCTTCTCCTGATTTCTACTGTGCCTTCCTTCAAAATGGTTAGATTGTGGGTCACAGCTAAGTCTTCTGGGCCAGAGAGTGAGTGAGAAAGAGATGCATTGACAGGGACATGGGTTTGCTTAATGTGGACAGTCAATGGATTGGACAGAGGGATTTAAAGTGGCCTTTGGTTGAGACCAGTGCAGATTGCCAACATCCAGACTTCTTAATAGTGCACTGTGGTGGCAATGACCTGGGCACTCTTACTGGGGTTGGTTTGGAAAATTAGAAATGGAAGTGGTCAAATCAATTCTGTGCTCAGACTTACAAAGCCAGGAAACATGTTAATAAAGCTGTTTCTGCATTCCTTACAGGCCATAACATGGACTCTATCTACAACAACAATCTGTGTTTTGACATGCATGGAATGTCTAGAAGTGATGGAGTTCACTTTACAAATCAAGGCAATAGGGTGTTTCTCAAAAACCTTCTGGTCTTATGTGTAGCTTCACATACAATGAACACAAAGGCTCTCTTCAGAGCCACCCTATTGCCCTATGTCCCAACACTAAGTAATAATCATTTTACTTCTTTAAAAAATATATATTTTCCGGATTCACAACTCTGTTGTAGGTCTTCAGACAAAAGCATAAATTCAATGCACAGCAACACATTTAAGATTTATAACTATAATTTTCATTCTATATGTATATCACAAACACTTTCTTAGTAATGTTGCTAGTGTCCAATTGTATGAATAAGGGGATGCATGAGTCTGAGCAGGTTTTTAAGTATATATGTCAGTTCCAGAGTGAATGTGTGAATGGGGGCAAGAGTGTCAAAGTGGGTCTCAGAGTAACTGCATGAGTGTCTGAGTGGATCTGTAATTGGGACCATGAGGGTTGCAGTGAGTCTGTGAGTGAGTGCGTAAATGTCTGACTAGGTCTGTCAGTGGGTGAGTGAGTCTCTGAGTGGGTCTGTGAGTTGCTGTGTGACTGTCTCAGTGGGTCTGTGAGTGGGTGTGTCAGTCTCAGAGTCAGTCCATGTTTGAGTGTGTAAGTGTCTGAGTAGGTCTGTGAGTGGGTGAGTGAGTCTCTGAATCGGTCTGTGAGTGTGTAAGCATCTGAGTGGGTCTGTCAGTGGGTGTGTGAGTCTCTGAGTTGGCATGTGAGTGGGTGCATGATTGTCTGAGTGGCTCCATGATTGGGTGTATAAGTGTCCGAGGAGGTCTGACAGTGGGTGCATAGGTCTCTGAGTGGGTCTGTGAGTGGGTATCTGAGTGGGTGCATGATTGTCTCAGTGGGTCGGTGAGTGAGTACATAAGTGTCTGAGTGGGTCTGTGAGTAAGTGCATGAATAGGTGTGTAAGTCTCTAAGTGAGTCTATGAGTGGGCGCATGAATCTCTGAGTTGATCAGTGAATCAGTGCATGAGCGTCTGAGTGGGTCTTAGAGTGGGACCATGAGTATTTGAGTGTGTTAGTGTCTGAGTGCGTTTGTGAATGAGTGAGTGAGTCTCTGAGTGAGTCTGTGAATTGGTGCATGACTGTCTCAGTGGGTCCGTGAGTGGGTGCATGAGTCTCTGAGTGGGTATATGAGTGAGTGTGTAGGTATCTGAGTGGGTCTATAAATGGGTGAGTTTGTCTCTGAGTTGGTCTGTGAGTGACTGCATAAGTGTCTGAGTGGGTCTGTGAGTGAGTGAATGAGTCTCTGAGTGGATTTGTGAGTGGGTGAATGAGTATCTGAGTGGATATGTGAGTGGGTGCATGATTGTCTGAGTGGCTCCAAGACTGGGTGCATAAGGGTCTGAGTAGGTCTTTCAGTGGGTGCATAGGTCTGTGACTGGATCTGTGTGTTTGTTCATAAGCCTGTGAGGGGGTATGTGAGTGGGTGCATAATTGTCTCAGTGGGTCTGTGAATGGGTAAATAAATGTCTGAGTGGGTCTGTGAGAGGGGGTATAAGTCTCTAAGTGGGTCTCTGAGTGGGTGCATTAGTGTCTGAGTGGGTCTCTGAATGGATGCATGAGTGTCTGAGTGGCACTGAGAGAGGGACCATGAGTCTCTGAGGGGTTCTAAGAGTAAGTGCCTAAATGTCTGAGTAGGTCTGTGAGTGAATCTCTGAGTAGATATGTCAGTGGGTGTGTAATTCTATGAGTGGGTCACAGATTGGGTGCATGAGTCTTTGAGTAGATCTGTGAGTCACTGTATGAATGTATGAGTGTGTCTGTGAGTGGGTGAATAAGTCTGTGAGTGGGTCTCTCAGTGGGTGAGTGATTGTGTGAGTGAGTCTGTGAGTGTGTGCTTTGTGTCTCACTGGGTCTGCGAATGGGTGCATGTGTCTATGAGTGGGACTGTGAGTGCATGAATGTGTCTCTGAGTGAGCCTGTCAGTCAATGTATGAATGTCTGAGTCTGAGAGTGGGTGCATGAGTCTGTGAGTGAGTCTGTGAGTGCTTGTGTGAGTCTGCGAGTGGGTTAGTGAGTGGGTGTATGCATTGTTTAGTGGGTCTATCAGTGCATGTGTGAGTGTCTGTGTGACTCTGTGACTGCATGCGTTACTGTATGGCTGAGAGATTGAATGCATATTTTGTATTTTATTTTAGTGAGGGTTGTAACTCAACCACTATGTTACATGGGGGCTGCACTGAATGTCGCAATGGGGGTCGTGACTCCTTCCACGTGGAAACCCCCCCATTAATTTCAGCATTTTGAAACTCATAAAAATTCTCTGACAGATCTCTACAATATACCAAGAGGTCAGGGTGCTTCCCAAGACCGTCTCCAACTTCATAAAATAGCGGGCACTCATTTTTTAAATTTGTTTCGGTGGGGTTTGTGGCTCCAATGCGACGTTACACAGGGGCCATGCTGAGCCCTGCGATGGGGTTGCGAGTCCACCCACATGTGAAAAAAAACGATTTTGGAATTCTAAATCTAATAATGGATCCTTGAGAGACCCCTACAATACACCCATGAGGTCAGGATGCTTCTACCCTGAACCTTTCTATGATTTTACATTTTCAATTTTAAAGCCCAGGACACGCTCCCGCTTTAGAAAATGGTAGGCACTACTCTATAAACAGGTTGCGACCAGCCAATCACATATTCGTGTCTAACGTTACAATGGGAATTAGCATGGGATATATATCCCATATATATGCTCCCTTTCGGTGTTCAATACAAAAGCACCTTATGCAGTGGCACATTCCAGACAAGCAACATCCAGAGGCAGGTTTTCATCTTTTACAGTTTTACTTAATTTATCTTTCCATTTGCCAACTGCAATTAATTCTACAGCAATACAAACATTTTCTCTGACTGACGCATTTCTGCTGAAGCCTTCCACTACTATATGTATATGTTTGTCCCGCCCTGTCATAGAAAACAGGAATGTTCTGGGGTGGACACCACAGGAGGACATTGCAGGAGCCGACCCTGGGAGTGATGGTCCCCAGGACCATCGAGTGCTCCCATCATTTGTATAGCCCTGGGGAGGTGGTGGTCCCTGGGGCCGGGGGGCTGCGGGGCACCCCAAACATAATTAACACTGCCCTGTGGACAGCCGCGGTTGGTAGTAGGAGTTCCTGCAGGGCGGTGACGTGGGGAGGGGAGGGGCAGGGTGGGGGGTAGTAAACTATGGATTACGGAGGTTTACAGGTAAGTAAACATATAAATTAATAAAACAAATTTGGTTGCGTGCACTGCATCCCCAAATGCGATGCAGTGCACGCAACGAAATTCGTTTCATTAATTCATATGTTTACTTACCTGTAAACCTCCGTCATCCATAGTTTACTAACCCCCACCCTGCCCCTCCCCCTCCCCACGTCACCACCCTGCAGGAACTCCTACTACCGACCGCGGCTGCCTGGGGATGTGTCTGTCCCTGGTGCTGCGTGGGGTGGTGTGCCCCAGCATATAAATGATAAAGCCCTGGGGGTGGTGATGGTCCCCGTGGCTGATGGGGCCACATGCCCCCACACATAAATAATAAAGCCCCAGGGAGGTGGCAGTCCCTGGGGCTGGGGGGCACCCATGTACCCCTGCTACATGTAGTGAGATTGCCCCCGGGACCTGGCCCACCTGGGTGCTTTAAAAAGCAAAGCACAGGAGCCTACGCTTTGTTTTTTAAACTTTTTGGCCCGAGTCATGCTGGGTACTCGAATCCGGCTGAAAATTAAAAATAAAATGTTGATTTGGCCCTCAGGGTCTCTGTGGGACCCCCTGACCAGGCCTAGGGGGTCAGGGTGTTTTTAACCTGCCCGCTTTGTTTCTTTTTTAATGTCTTTCTCACCGTTTTTCTTCTCCCTCGGTACCGAGTCACAAGATGGCTGGCAACACTTTCTGGTTTGAAATGTTGGCAGCCAATCAGAGGCAAACTCGTGCTCGGGAGGGCTCAGCCAATCAGATCTCACAATTCTCAAATATCGATATGTGTAAATCTCTAAATATCTCCAAAACTTCTGAACGGATTTACACCACTTAAAAAAAGTGTGCGTTCTGGACCAAGAGCTATCTTTGTGCCAAATTTGGTGTAATGGCGTTCAGCAGTTCAGGCTGTAGCTGTGTCTAAAGTTTCCATGGAAATTAACATGGAGAAAACACATTTTGGGACCCCCCTGTTTTCTCAGCCTCTTCTTTGATGAATCACCCCGAACCTTTCAGGAGCTGACCTGATTGAACAATTAGTTTTGAAAATTTTGTGACGATTCGTCAAATGGCGACAAAGTTATTGGTAAATCAAAGCTTTTCCGTTGGAAACTAGGTTCTAACTATAACTACCTACTGGCGACCGCCTGTAGGTAATATACATGTATATTACCTACTGGCGGTCGCCAGTAGGTAGTTTTAGTTAGGACCTCTTATCCATAGGAAATCCGCAACATTCTATTTGGAATAACTTTGGCGCCGGTTGACAAATCTTCGCAAAATGTTCAAAACTCGTGGCCCGCTCCGGTCCGCTCCTATCCTGATAGTCTCGGGGTGATTCATCAAGCGGGGGCTGAGAAAAAAGGGGGGCCCCAAAACGTGTTTTCCCCATGCAATTTTCCTTAGGGACCGTTAATCGCAGCTACAGCCCGAACTGCTGAACTGAATTACACCAAATTTGGCAGAAAGATAGCCCTTGGTTCACACTCGTGCCTTATGCTTAAATGGTGTAAATCCGTTCAGTAGTTCCTGAGAAAATCAAAAGTAAAATCATAGATATATCTATGGCCTCTAAAGATCCGCTCACCCTATGCTCACCCAGCGCGCACCCTCCCGATCACGAGCTGCATGCTAATTGGCTGTCAACACTCCAAATCAGGAAGCGTTGGCAGCCATCTTGTGCCTCGGTAGAACCGAGGCACAAGAAACCTAATAAAAAAACGCACAAAACGCGAAAAGGGGGCAGGGTAGAAACACCCTGACCCCATAGGCCTGCTCAGGGGGTCCCACAGGGATCCCCAAGGCCAACAATTTATTTTATAAAATCGGCAAAATCCGCACGGGCTCCCGCGCTTCAATACTAATTAGTCCCCGGGGGGCATTATAAAAATAAAGTGTGGGGGCAACCTGCTCTCTCTTACAAATAGCAAAGCAAAATGCTTTTCCACAGGGGGAGCTGCCTCTTAGCAGCTCCCTGTGTGGAAAAGCAATGCCGGCTCCCGCAGGAGGTGGGGAGCCGGCGGGGCCTTGGGGGTATTGAGGACCCCCCACAGTCCCCAACGGAGAGGGCCAGCCCCAGGGGATGGGGTCCCCGGGGCTACAAGTGGGCCGGGAGGGGGCCCACATGCCCCACTTCCCAAAATGTAATTTTTTTATGAAAAAAATAAATTAAAACAGGACGACCCCGGGGGATGGGGTCCCCGGGGCCAAAAATGGCTTAAGTAGGGGGGTCACGTGGCCCACTTCCCGAATTTTTTACTTAAAAATAATAATTAGGGGGCAGGCCCAGGGGGATGGGGTCCCCAGGGCCAAAATATTAGGAAAAGAAGGGGGGGCACTCAGCTCCCCTTCTTAAACAAAACAAAAAAAAAAGACCGGCATCACGCCGGAGGCCATGCCCCCTTCTTTAAGCACTCTGCAAATGCGCCCCATGGCGCGTGTGCAGAGGGGGAACGAATTCCCCTTGAATACTGGGGGTCCTAGGGGGCCAATTAGCCCACCAAAACCTCGAGTATGCGCCAGGGGGCTGTGTTGCAGAGAGGTGGTCTGAGGCCACGCCTCTTTTTACACCTCTCTGCAACGCAGCTCTGTAGCGCTTACTGGAGGTAGCTGGTGGGCTAGTTGCACCCCAGGGACCCTCAGTATGCAAGGGGAGTTAATCCCCCAACTTAAAATGCGTCACAGGGTGCATTTGCACAGTGGTGAAGGGAGGGGACGGGGCCTGAGTTCACATGTGTGCAAACACATCCTGTGGCGCGGTTTAAGTTGGGGAATTAATTTCTTGTCAATCCTGAGGGTCCCTGGGGGCCAAATACTACACCAAGTACCTCTAGTAAGCACCACGGAGCTGCATTGCAGAGTGTTGTAAAAAGGGGCATGGCCTCTGAACACCTCTCTGCAACGCAGACCCCTGGCGCATACTGGAGGTACCTGGTGGGCTAGTTGGCCCCCAGGGACCCACAGGATTGAGGAGGAATTAATTCTCTAACTTAAAACGCGCCACAGGGCGTGTTTGCAGACATGTCACTTCAGGCCACGCCCTCTTCCTTCATCACTGTGCAAACACGCCCTGTGGCGCGTTTTAAGTTGGGGAATTAATTCTCTTTCAATACTGAGGGTCCCTGAGGGCCATATAGCCCAACAGGTATCTCCAGTATGCGCCAGGGAGCTGCGTTGCAGACAGGTGTTCAGAGGCCACGCCCCTTTTTACACCTCTCTGCAACGCAGCTCTGTGCCACTAGTGGGCTAGTTGGACTCTAAGGACCCTCAGGATTGAAGGGGAATCATTTCCCCAATTTAAAACGCGCCACAGGGCGTGATTGCACAGTGGTGAAGGGAGGGGATGGTGTAGGAAAGTGGCTCTATATATACTGGACCGAAGTAAAATCAGCCGAACTACGAATTCTGATTTACTCACCTGTTATCAGGAGAGACCTCAGTGCTGCATCTTTGAGCCCAGTACTGATCCTGAAAAGTAATTCTAACTGTACTTACCAGTAACTTGAATTTCCTTCCATAGGTTAAAATTGACTGGTTTCACTTGGAAATTCTTCTAAGTGTGGAGTTTTGGAACTTTAAAATATTCACCTAAAATCATCTGAACAACAAATTCCGATTTACTCGCCTGTTATCAGGAGAGAACCCAGTGCTGCATCTTTTAGCCCAGCACTGACCCCGAAAAGTAATTCATTGCCTGGTTTTCACCAGGAACGTTTCTAAGTGTCAATTTTAAAATACAATAATATTCCTTAAAAATCACTAGTGTAACCAAAACGCTTTTACTCACTGTTTACAGGAGATGTCCAAGGACTGAATCTAGGATCCAGTCCTGTGGTTAGAAAAGTAATCCATAAATTAACTAATTGCATTTAACTAGAAATTCCCATTGGCTCAATGTTGCATTGGGTTTGAAATTGTGTTGCCCATTGCAACAACTGTAACTACTGTACTTAAAAGTCTATTTGCCAATTTGCAAAGTATTTAAACTGAAGTAATTCATTCTGAGAAAGTATATTTTGTAATGTAATGTATGATGTAATTAGAATGCAATTTAAAAAATAAAATATCTAAAAATAAATAGTTTAAAAAATGTAGTAAATCAGTATCAAAAAAATAAATATAACAATTAATACATTTAAAAATTATCATTTACAAAACCTTTGAAATTCACTGAAAAAACCATAGGTTTCAGCCATGTTTTAGTTAGGAATTAGCTTTTAAAAAACCTTCGAAATTCACTGAAAAAGCTATAGGATTCAGACATGTTATAGTTAGGAATTAGCATTTAAAAAACATTAGAAATTCACTGAAAAAACCATAAGTTTCAGGGGCGTTATAGTTAGCTGGCCATGTTACTCATAGAAAACCATTTAAATTCCCCGTTATAGTTAGTTCAGCTAACTATAACTTGTGCGCCCGCAATGCACTGTTGATGACGTCACATATTACATCACTCATGACATGGTCAGTGACATCACTCATGACATCACTGATGACATCTCAAATGACATCACTGATGACATCACTGATGACATCATCATTGTGATAGAGTGGCAGACCTCCTCTCACCCTAATATAACCTTTGATACACACACTCAAAAATAGAAACTAACATTTTCTAAACAATGGTCATACCAATACCAGTTACAACAACCTATTCAGTAATTCTAAGATCTACATACACATCCACTCATACACCAACAGTCCTATATAGTCACTCATACATGTACTCACTCATCATATGTACTCATACACCTATACATCCTGTTACACACCGCCACTCATCCATAGAGTTACTCACACACATAGTCACTCATGCTAATAAAGAATCAATCTTCCATTTACTTGCATATACAGTTATACACACACCA
This sequence comes from Triturus cristatus, assembly GCF_964204655.1. Classification (NCBI taxonomy): domain Eukaryota; kingdom Metazoa; phylum Chordata; class Amphibia; order Caudata; family Salamandridae; genus Triturus; species Triturus cristatus. Next base: position 897,223,192 of record NC_140590.1, on the reverse strand, counting down.
GCACACTTACTTCTACAGAAAGTTACACATACTTACTATTTTAAAAAATCACTAAAAGAAACACATACTTAATCATACAGGAACTCTTCCAGTCTCTCACTCTCACATATACTCACTTATATACAGCAATACTCACATATACTAGTTTAAAATATATGTAGTTACTTATAAAGACACTATAGAGACAGTCATTCACTCACTAACACACCCATACACACACTCATCCACTCATACAGTCCTGCACACATACTGTCTTCAACACATACAAACAGTGACGTACTCATTCATGCATCTATGCACTAAGTAATACCCTCCACTGAACAATACAGACACTCAAAAAACCAAGCAATAACCCATATAGACATTCATGTAGCTACTCACCAACCCATGCAGTCACTTATACACAAAGTGAGAGACTGATACAGATATTTACATATTTAAACATTACTCTGTAACCCATGTATTCACTAAGATACAATTAATCAGTCCGTTATACAATCAATTTTACATCCATTCAGACACTTATATACCCATTTATTCTTCCATCGTCCTTGAGATCTACATATATAAAAAATATTTAATTTTCAGAAAGACACATTCACTGGATGATGTCATGAGTGATGTCATCAGTGATGTCATTTTAGATGTCATCAGTGATGTCACTGACCATGTCATGATTGATGTAATATGTGACGTCATCAGCAGTACATTGTGGGCGCGCGAGTTATAGTTAGCTGGACTAACTATAACGGGGGAATTTCAATGGTTTTGTACGTGTGAAATGTCCAGCTAACTATAACGCCCCTGAAACCTATGGTTTTTTCAGTGAATACATATATATATATATATATTACCTTGTTTGAATGTAAAACTTTCTTCTGCAAGAAAGCGCTGCACTTTGAAACATCACGCTGTGGTCCGTATTTATATATATATATATATATATATATATATATATATATATATATATATATATATATATATATATTACATGCTGGCGGTCACCAGTAGGTAGTTATAGTTAGAACCTAGTTTCCATAGGAAAAGCATTTTTTGATTTGCTAATAACTTTGGCGTAGTTTGACAAATTTTCGCTAAATTCTCCAAAAAAAAGTCCATCCAGGTCAGCTCCTATCCTGAAAGTTTAGGGGTGATTCGTCAAGCGGGGGCTCAGAAAAAAGGGGGAGGGGTCCCAAAACGCATTTTCCCCATGTTAATTCCCATAGGAAATTTTGAGACGGGCTACAGCCGGAACTGCTGAACGGAATTACCCCAAATTTGGCAAAAAGATAGAGCTTGGTTCAGAAAGCAACTTTTTTTAAATGGTGTAAATCCATTCAGTAGTTGCTGAGAAATTCAAAAAATTAGAGTCCGAAAAACAAATTCCCATAGGGAATTTTGGCCAAGGCTGCAGCCGAGACTACTGAACGGAATTTACCCACATTTGGCCAAAAGGTACTGCTTGGCTCAGGAAGCGACCTTTTAAAAAATGGTGTAAATCTGTTCAGTAGTTGCTGAGAAATACAAAAAAAAAAAATATCGATATCTAGGGGCGCGGTGGATCTGCGCACCCTCCCGACCACTTTATTCTAATTGGCTGTCAACAATTGGTGCCCCATTCCCCCCCACACTGCCCCGGGGACCACTACCGCCCCGGGGCTTGATCTATGAGTTGCAGGGAAGCACACAGCCCCCCCGCAGCCCCGGGGACCACCACCCACGGGGCTAATTTTTAAATGTGTGGGGGGCCTCCAAGGCCCCCACAAGCCCTGGGGACTGCCACCCCAGGGGCTTTTATTAATTATTTGTGGGGGACAAGGGGACCGCCACACCTCAGGGCTTTAAAAAAAAAAACTCTCCTTGCAGTACTCTAATCTTTCAGTTAGTACCCATGTACTCATGGAGTGACCCAGGCACTAACACATGCACTGCAACAATCCCCTGTGCACTACCCATGCAGACCTCTAACCACCTATACAGTACTGGTTCACTGCTCCAATTACCCAGGTTGTACCCATGCACTCCAGAAATCCCTCTGTCACTACCCATGCACTCCTCCAATCACCCATACAGCATCATGTACTTATCCAATCACTCCGCCAAAACCCAAGCAGTTATAAAATCACTATGCACTGTCCTTGCAGCACTCTAATCATCCAGTCACTACCCATGTACTCATGCAATGACCCAGGCACTAACTCATGGCAAATACAGAGGAGGTCATGCTCATTAC